>NC_133425.1:53592500-63592500 GCF_049350105.2 Macaca mulatta | reverse complement strand
GCACGTGCCTGTAGTCCCAGCTACTCGGGAGGCTGAGGCAGGAGAGTCACTTGAACCTGGGAGGCGGAGGGTGCAGTGAGCCAAGATCATACCACTACACTCCAGCCTGGGGGACAGAGCAAGACTCTTATCTCAAAAGAAAAAAGCCGGGTGTGGTGGCTCACACCTGTAATCCCAGCACTTTGGGAGGCTGAGGCGGAAGGATCACTTAAGATCAGGAGTTTAAGACCAGCCTGGCAAACATGGCAAAACCCTATCTCTACTAAAAATACAAAAAAAAATTAGCTGAATGTGGTGGTGCACACCTGAAATCCCAACTACTTGGGGGGCTGAGGCGCAAGAATGGCTTGAACCCGGGAGGCGGAGGTTTCGGTGAGCCAAGATTGCACCTCTGCACTCCAGCCTGGGTGACAGAGCCAATACCCTGTCTCAAAAAAAAAAAAAAAACAATCCTGAGCCCCACTCCAGATGGGATTAAGCTCTCTAAAGTTTGACCTGAGAATACTGTCTTTGTAAACTCCCCTGGGTGATACTCTGGCCCTCCTAAATCGATGAACCATTTGTCTATGCTGTACTGCCTTTCCCAGAGTCCCAGCAAATTCCTATAAGGCTGTGTACCCCCACAAGACCAGAGGGATGCTTCTGGACAAGTACTCTCTCCAGAGCACTGGAGAATCTGAGTGATGTCTTGCTAGCCCTCCCGCCAGAACAAACTTCCCAGGAACCGTACCCTTGATATTTTACCTGCTACCACTCCCTGCAGGCCGTCTGCTATAATTAGCACCACACTAAAGCAACATATGAGAGAAGGAGCTGTGATTCTCAACCAGGGTGACACAGTCTCCAAAGATCTGGCCGTCTCTACCTCCTGGGCATATCCCCTCTGCAATAACCCCACTAAATAAATGTCCCATGTTTGTTTTTTCAAGGCCAGTAACAGGGAGACCTCTCGTAAAGGTTATCTCTCTTTAGTAGGAAGTTCTTGGCCGCACTGAACCAAAGGCTGCTCCTAGTATGGTCCTAATCAGGCTAAGGGCAGAGTTGCCTGTTTCTTTGAGTAGGACCAAATCACCTTTTTTATATGTAAAAAAATAGACACAAGGTCTAGCTATGTTACCCAGGCTGGTCTCAAACTCCTGGGCTCAAGAGATACTCCTGCCTCCACCTTCCAAAGTGCTAGGATTACAGGCGTGAGTCACCATGCCTGGCCCAAATGACCTTTTGGTACCTCTTTACAGTGCTGACCTGGGCTGCTGCTGGGGGCTAAACCTCATCCTTTCATAGTGATGAGACTGTCATTGTTTGCCTATTTAAAGAGAGGGCAGTGTAATGATAAGGTTATGATTTTGTATTGTTACTTTTTTTTTTTTTTTGAGACAGAGTCTTACTCTGTCACCCAGGCTGGAGTACAGTGGCACAATCTCGGCTCATTGCAACCTCCGCCTCCCAGGTTCAAGCAATTCTTGGGCCTCAGCCTCCTGAGTAGCTGGGATTACAAGTGCACATCAACATGCGCAGCTAGTTTTTATATTTTTAGTAGAGACAGGGTTTTGCCATGTTAGCCAGGCTGGCTGTGAACTCCTGGCCTCAAGTGACCCACCTGCCTCAGCCTCCCAAAGTGCTGGAATTACAGGCGTGAGCCAAGGCGCCTCACCAGTCATTTGGGATTCTTATCTTGTCATGAATTTGTTTGAATTTCATGTTAAAATAGGCTCACCTGTAGACGTGGCATCTCACATCTATAATCCCAGCACTTTGGGAGGCCAAGGCAGGAGGATCACTTGAGGCCAGGAGTTCCAGGTTACAGTGAGCTATGATGGTGCCACTGTACTCTAGCCTGGATGACAAAGTGAGACTCTGTTTCTGAAAAAAGAATAAATTTTAAAAATAGAACCATCATGTGCACTTCAGACAGTCATTTGGGAGCCTCATTTTGCCTTAGAGCACATTTAACATACCTCCCAGTGTACATCACCTTTTTTTTTGGAGGGGGGGATGGAGTCTTGCTCTGTCGCCCAGGCTGGAGTGCAGTGGCACGATCTCGGCTCACTGCAAGCTCTGACTCCCAAGTTCACGCCATTCTCCTGCCTCAGCCTCCTGAGTAGCTGGGACTACAGCGCCCGCCACCACTCTTGGCTAATTTTTTGTATTTTTAGTAGAGACAGGGTTTCACCATGTTAGCCAGGATGATCTCGATCTCCTGACCTCATGATCCGCCCGCCTCGGCCTCCCAAAGTGCTGGGATTACAGGCGTGAGCCACCGCGCCCAGCCACACCACCTTTAAATGTAATGAGCTTGTCCTCATTCTTAATAGCTACAAATCTGGAGCTCCAAACGAAGCCCTGCTGACAGAATGCCTCTCTGCTACCTGTATGACCTTGGATAGACCCCTAACCTCTTGGCTTTCTTGAGTCTTAGGTGGTAAAAATGTGAGGGTGCTATGAATTTACATTGGGGCAGAACAAAGTCAAGAAGAGCGTGTATGTTTTCAGTCTTCTTAATTGGAATGTATTCCCTCTCCTATTGAAACCGCCATGGCAAAATTACAACTGAGACAGTGAAAGAGAGTTGATCTAACCAACTCCATCTTGCTTGTAACCTCCAAGCTGTCCTTGTTCATTCCTGACCATAGGCTGAACTAACTTTGGGAGGAACTTAGTTTATCGTTTATAGTTTAAAACAAAGAAGATAACAGCCCTTTCCCAAAAGAAACCCCCTTTTTGCCTGGGGACTAGACTGCCTTTGTAACAAAATCAGCCAAAAGATTAGAAATTATGGTTTAGGAGTCATGCAGCTAAAGGCTACAGGGTTCTTTTTTCTTTTTCTTTTTTTTTTTTTTTTTTTTTGAGATGGAGTCACTCTTGTTGCCCATGCTGGAGTGCAAAGGCGCTATCTCGACTCACTGCAACCTCCGCCTCCCGGGTTCAAACAATTCTCCTGCCTCAGCCTCCTGACTAACTGGGATTACAGGCATCCGCCACCACACCCGGCTAATTTTTGTATTTTTAGTAGAGATGGGTTTCACCATGTTGGCCAGGTTGCTCTTGAACTCTTGACCTCAGGTGATCCACCCACCTCGGCCTCCCAAAGTGCTGGGATTACAGGCGTCAGCCACTGCGCCCAGCCGAGGCTACAAGATTCTGACCATTCCCCAAATTGTTCTTGGGGATAACATCACTATATAAAACCTAAGATCATGCTCACTTCAGCAATACATATAATAAAATTGGAACTATAGAGAAGATTAGCACGGCCCCTTGTGCAAGGATGACATGCAAATCCATGAAGCGTTCCATATTTGTTAATGTTTTAATTTTTAAAAATTATATACATAGGCCAGGTGTGGTGGCTCACGCTGGTAATCTCGGAACTTTGGGAGGCCAAGGCAGGTGGATCACTTGAGGTCAGGAGTTGAAGATCAGCCTGACCAACATGGTGAAACCTCATCTCTACTAAAAATACAAACATTAGCCAGCGTGGTAGAGGGTGCCTGTAATCCCAGCTACTCAGGAGGCTGAGGCAGGAGAATCACTTGAACCTGGGAGGTGGAGGTTGCAGTGAGCCGAGATCGTGCCACTGCACTCCAGCCTGGGCAACAAAGTTGGACTGCGTCTCAAAAAAAAAAAAAAAAATATATATATATATATATGTGTGTGTATACATATATATACACATACGTGTCATATATACGTTATATATTATATATGCAACATAATATCAGTGCTTGAGATATTCTGCAGAGCCTACGCTTGATTGGCTAGGCACAGTGGCTCACACCTGTAATCCCAGCACTTTGGAAGGCCAAGGCAGGTGGATCCCTTGAGGACGGGGGAGTTTGAGAGCAGCCTGGCCAACATGACAAAACCCCGTCTCTACTAAAATTACAAAAATTAGCTGGGTGTGGTGGCGGGTGCCTGTAGTCCCAGCTCCTCAGGATGCTGAAACACGAGAATCCCTTGGGGAGCTTGCAGTGAGTCAAGATCATTGTGCCACTGCACTCCAGCCTGGGCAACAGAGTGAGACTCTGTCTCAAAAAATATAAATAAAATAAAAAAGACCTTGCACTTGATGGATCAGCTGACCATCAAGTGGTCAATCTTGTGGCTCTGGTCAATCTTGTGGCTCCCCAACCCAGGAACTGACTCGGGGCAAGAGGATACCTTCGACTACCTATGATTTTTTTTTTTTTTCTTTGAGACAGAGTCTCACTCTGTCGCGTAGGCTGAAGTGCAGTGGCACGATTTTGACTCACTGCAGTCTCTGCCTCCTGGGCTTCAGTGATTTTAGTTCTTCAGCCTCCCAAGTAGCTAGCTGGGATTACAGATGTGCACCACCATGCCCAGCTAACTTTTGTTTTTGTTGTTGTTTTTGTTTTTGAGACAGAGTCTCGTCTCACTGTCACAAGGCTGGAATGCAATGGCTGGATCTCAGCTCACTGCAACCTCCACCTCTTGGGTTCAGGATTCTTCTGCCTCAGCCTCCCAAGTAGCTGGGACTACAGGCGCATGCCACCACACCCAGCTAATTTTTGTATTTTTAGTAGAGACAGGGTTTCACCATATTGGCCAGGATGGTCTCAATCTCTTGACCTCGTGATCCGCCCACCTTGGCCTCCAAAAGTGCTGGGATTACAGGCATGAGCCACCACATCCAGCCTAATTTTTGTTTTCTCAGTAGAGACAGGATTTCGCCATGTTGGCCAGGCTTGTCAGCCTCCCAGAGTGCTGGGATTACAAGCATGAGCTGCTACGCCCAAGTCAACTCCCTATGATTTCATCTCTGACCCAACCAATCAGCTTTCCCGACTCACTGCCCACCACCCACCAAATTATCTTTAAAAACTCTGATCCCTGAATGTTTAGGGAGACTGATTTGAGTAATAATAAAACTCCAGTCTCCTGCACAGCTAGCTCTGCGTGAATTACTCTTTCTCTATTGCAATTTCCCTGTCTTGATAAATCAGCTTTGTCTAGGCAGTGGCAAAGGGAACCCGTAGGGCAGTTACACTTTGCGTGTGTCCAGATCTCACTTGTCCTTCAAGTCCAGCTGGAAGGAGCCTTCCATGATCCCTTTGTCCATCCCAATCTCTGCCTCTCCTGCTGTTGATTGTTTAGCACCAGTGCGTGGCTACCTATCTATCTCTTAGATTAATCTTGCCTCTCCAGTTCATCTCAGAATTTAGATTTCTGTTGCCCTCCTGTGGTCACTGGAACTTGCACCAGCCAACAGATGTGCCCCACAGAGTGGCTACTAGGCATTTGTAGGGAGGGCTGGATGGGAGGGCCCAAGCAGGATTCCTCTCTATCTCTGCCCTGCTCTCCTCCACAAAACCCTGAAGGCCCAAAGCCTGCCCCTTAGGTCACAGATTCCTTATGTGACTTCACTGGGTAGTGATGACCTCACAAGCTTTCACAGTTTCCATGGCAGCGTGACTACACACCTGTGTCCTAGGGAAACCTCCCTACCATTTCTCTGTGAGATACCAATCTGGTTGGTTGGCTGAGAGACAATGTCTGACCGGATCCTCTATATTCTCTCTAACATGTCCTCTGTCCCCTGGGAGGGCAGCGCAGCAGGTAGGCATACAGGGGGCATCTATACAGGAGGCGTTGCTGTACCCACAGCTTCACCTGGCTGACACGTTCCTTTTGGGCTGGCCCACCACACCTCACAGCTTTCCTAGCCTAAGTAATATCGAGGGCGTGGCCACTCAGGGACCCACAGTCTTCCTGCTCACTGCTAAGGGCAAGTGAAATGTCATCTGAGCAGGTGTTCAGACAGGTTCTCATCATTTTTTTTTTTTTTTTAATTGAAACAGGGTCTTGCTATGTTGCCGGGGCTGGTCTGAATTTTTTGTTTTGTTTTGTTTTGGTTTGGTTTGAGACAGGGTCTCTGTCGCCCAGGTTGGAGTGCACTGGCATAATCACAGCTCACTGAAACCTCAGCTTCCTGGGCTCAGGGGATTCTCCCAACTCAGTCTCGCTAGTACCTGGGACTACAGGCATGCGCCACCACACCCAGCTAATTTTTTCTATTTTTAGCAGTGACAGGGTTTCGCCATGTTGCCTAGGCTGGTCTTGAACTCCTGAGCTCAAGCGATCTGCCCACCTCAGCCTCCCAAAATGCTAGGATTACGGGCATGAGGCACTGTGCCTGGCCCACCAATTGGTATTAGATATTTTTATTTTACTCTCGCTCTGTTACCCAGGCTGGAGTGCAGTGGCATATTAGATCCTTTTTTTTTTTTTTTCTTTTTTGAGACGGAGTCTCGCTCTGTCGCCCAGGCTGGAGTGCAGTGGCCGGATCTCAGCTCACTGCAAGCTCCGCCTCCCGGGTTCACGCCATTCTCCTGCCTCAGCCTCCCGAGTAGCTGGGACTACAGGCGCCTGCCACCTCTCCCGGCTAGTTTTTTGTATTTTTTAGTAGAGACGGGGTTTCACCGTGTTAGCCACGATGGTCTCGATCTCCTGACCTCGTGATCCACCCGTCTCGGCCTCCCAAAGTGCTGGGATTACAGGCTTGAGCCACCGCGCCCAGCCTTTTTTTTTTTTTTTTTTTTGAGACAATGTCTCGCTCTGTCACCCAGGCTGGGGAGTGCAGTGGTACGATCTTAGCTCACTGCAACCTCCACCTCCCAGGTTCAAGCGATTCTCCTGCCTCAGCCTCCCAAGCAGCTGGAACTACAGGTGCCCGCCGCCACGCCTGCCTAATTTTTTGTATTTTTAGTAGAGATGGGGTTTCATCATGTTGGCCAGGCTGGTGCTCCTGGACTCAAGTGATATTCCCTCCTCAGCTTCTCAAAGTGCTGAGATTACAAGCGTGAACCACCACACCCGGCCAATAGTAGATGATTTTTTACAAAACTTGAAAATAATTTCCGAGGCCGGGCGCGGTGGCTCAAGCCTGTAATCCCAGCACTTTGGGAGGCCGAGACGGGCGGATCACGAGGTCAGGAGATCGAGACCATCCTGGCTAACACGGTGAAACCCCGTCTCTACTAAAAAATACAACAAACTAGCCGGGTGAGGTGGTGGGCGCCTGTAGTCCCGACTACTCGGGAGGCTGAGGCAGGAGAATGGCGGGAACCCGGGAGGCAGAGCTTGCAGTGAGCTGAGATCCGGCCACTGCACTCCAGCCTGGGCGATAGAGCGAGACTCCGTCTCAAAAAAAAAAAAAAAAAAAGAAAAGAATTTCCATTAAAGCCTGAGATGTGACAGACCTTAAGAAATGTATTTTTTGGAAGGGATGAGGAGTATCTCGTGGTCTCCTGCTGCTGCCACAGGCTCCACATAACTGCTTTCACAGCCAGCATCCTGTCTTAGGGGACACACAGAGGTGATAGGCCAAGGCTGTGTCTGGAATGCGAAGAAGATGAAAGGACTTCTTAGGAAGAGACGTGAGAGACGGGAGGCAACACAGTGTATAAGGTAAAAGTTACTAATTCTGGTTTTCTTTCCAGCTGCAGTGCCTGCCACTTCTCCTCCCACACCTGGGCACTACCATGTTCTCTACCGAGGGTGTGGAGAAACTCAGGTAGGCTGGCATGGGGAGACGTACTGCCTGGTTGGTGGCTATCGGGCCTATGGGGATACCCCTTTGGCCACCTCAACAAAGGCTGAAGCAGAGAAGCCAGCCCCCAGCCGTGCTCCCAAGAGACGTCAAGCTACAACAGAGTCAGATAAAGACCTCGGTTGCTCTAGCCCCAAAATTCGGCGCTTGGAGTATAGTGGCAGGAGACTGACCCCACAGAAGCTTGCTGGATGAGCCATTTGGGAGAAAGGACAAATGTTTAGCTGTCTGAGACAGCTAATGCCTCTTCTGCAGTGACCTCCCCTGCCCACCACTGCAGATAGCGCCTGAGTCATTCTACTTAAGCCTTCCTCATCCAGAAGCCCCCTTCCATGCTAACTACCCATGGGCAAGGAGCCTCAGAAACTGTGGTTTAAAATGAGAGGTTGCTTTGAATATCCCAACGCTGAAGCTGGCCTGGAAGAAAACCTGATGTTCCTCTATTCATCTCTCCAGAGTCCCTTTTTGGGCAGAAGAAAGAAAAATCTGTACTCTTGCTAGCCAAGGAGTCAACTGCAGAAAGAGGGTGCAGCATAGCCTAGCAGGGGCCTGGTCTACCAGATGGGCTTTTGCTTTGAGTTACTGCCAGCAACTACCAGCACAAACCAGGAGGGCCAGGACTTGCTGAAACTGGAAGCAGCAGCCCATGGCTAGTCACAGCAGGAGAAAGGCTCCTGCTGGGCATCTCAGGAGGTAGAAGAAAGAGACCTAGGGAGACCTGCCACCTACATCAAGAGCAATATGGAGGAAGTTGAGTAACATCCCCCCTGAAGCTCACGTGTTCCTTTATTTCCTCCCCATTATGGCCCCAGTGAGGTCCCTACTGCTCAATTTTTTAAAAAATGATCTAAAAAATTATTTTTCCATAACAGTGTTTGACTTGATCTTCTTTCTTTCTTCTTTTTTTTTTTTTTCTTTTTGATGGAGTCTTGTTCTGTCGCCCAGGCTGGAGTGTAGTGGCGCTATCTCGGCTCACTGCAAGCTCCGCCTCCCAGGTTCACACCATTCTCCTGCCTCAGCCTCCCGAGTAGCTGGGACTACAAGCGCCCACCACCATGCCCAGCTAATTTTTGTATTTTTAGTAGAGACAGGGTTTCACCGTGTTGACCAGGATGGTCTCGATCTCTAGACCTCATGATCTGCCTGCCTTGGCCTCCCAAAGTGCTGGGATTACAGGCGTGAGCCACTGCGCCTGGCCTCTTTCTTTTATTTTTCTTCTTCTTCTCCTTCTCCTTCTTCTTCTCTCTCTGTCTCTCTTTCTCTCTTTCTGTCTTTTTTTTTTTTTTTTTTTTTTTTTTTTTTTGAGATGGAGTCTTGCTCTTCGCCCAGGCTGGAGTGCAGTGGCGCAATCTCAGCTCACTGCAAGCTCCGCCTCCCGGGTTCACGCCATTCTCCTGCCTCAGCCTCCCGAGTAGCTGGGACTACAGGCGCCCGCCCCTGGGCCCGGCTAATTTTTTCTATTTTTAGTAGAGACGGGGTTTCACCATGGTCTCGATCTCCTGACCTTGTGATCCGCCCACCTTGGCCTCCCAAAGTGCTGGGATTACAGGCGTGAGCCACCACGCCCGGCCTCTCTCTTTCTGTCTTTCTTAGATGGGGTCTCGGCCCGGCACGTTGGCTCACTCCTGTAATCCCTGCACTTTGGGAGGCTGAGGCGGTGGATCACCTGAGGTCAGGAGTTCAAGACCAACCTGGCCAACACAATGAAACCCCGTCTCTTACTAAAAATACAAAAAATTGGCCGGGCACAGTGGCTCACGCCTGTAATCCCAGCACTTTGGGAGGCCGAGGCGGGCGGATCACAAGGTCAGGAGATTGAGACCATCCTGACTAACACAGTGAAACCCTATCTCTACTAAAAATACAAAAAATTAGCCTGGCATGTTGGCGGGCGCCTGTAGTGCCAGCTACTCAGGAGGCTGAGGCAGGAGAATGGCGTGAACCCGGGAGGCGGAGCTTGTAGTGAGCCGAGATAGCACCACTGCACTTCAGCCTGGGCGACAGAGCGAGACTCCATCTCAAAAAAAAAAAAAAAAAAAAAATTACCGAGCATGGTGGTGGGCCCTTGTAATCCCAGCTACTTAGGAACCTGAGGCAGGAGAATCGCTTGAACCTGGGAGGCGAAGGTTGCAGTGAGCTGAGATCGCGCCACTGCACTTCAGCCTGGGCGACGGAGTGAGACTCCATCTTATTAAAAAAAAAAAAAAGGCCGGCGCGGTGGCTCAAGCCTGTAATCCCAGCACTTTGGGAGGCCGAGACGGGTGGATTACGAGGTCAGGAGATCGAGACCATCCTGGCTAACACGGTGAAACCCCGTCTCTACTAAAAAATACAAAAAACTGGCTCAAGCCTGTAATCCCAGCACTTTGGGAGGCCGAGACGGGCGGATCACGAGGTCAGGAGATCGAGACCATCCTGGCTAACACGGTGAAACCCCGTCTCTACTAAAAAATACAAAAAACTAGCCTGGCGAGGTGGCGGGCGCCTGTAGTCCCAGCTACTCGGGAAGCTGAGGCAGGAGAATGGTCTAAACCCGGGAGGCGGAGCTTGCAGTGAGCTGAGATCCGGCCACTGCACCCCAGCCTGGGCGACAGAGCAAGACTCTGTCTCAAAAAAAAAAAAAAAAAAAAAAAAAAAAAAAAAAACTAGCCGGGCGAGGTGGCGGACGCCTGTAGTCCCAGCTACTCGGGAGGCTGAGGCAGGAGAATGGTGTGAACCCGGGAGGCGGAGCTTGCAGTGAGCTGAGATCCGGCCACTGCACTCCAGCCTGGGCGACAGAGCGAGACTCTGTCTCAAAAAAAAAAAAAAAAAAAAAAAAAGATGGGGTCTTGCCATGTTGTCCAGGCTGATGTTGAACTTCTGAGCTCAAATGACACATCTGCCTTGGCCTCCCAAATAAATAAAAATTAAAAAAAGAAACGCAGAACCTGGCCGACCACAGTGGCTCACACCTGTAATCCCAATACTTTGGGAGGCCAAGAGGGGAGAATTGCTTGAAGCCAGGAGTTCGAGATGAGCTTGGGCAACTAGTGAGATCCTGTCTCTACAAAAGTAAAAATAGGTATGGTGGTGTGCACCTGTAGTCCTAACCACTTCGGGGGGATGAGGCATGAGGATCGCTTAAAGCCAGGAGTTGAAGGCTGCAGTAAGCTATGATCACACCACTGCATTTCAGCAGTCTGGGTGACTGGTCTCAAAAAAGAAAAAAAAAAAAAAAAGCCAAAAAAATGTAGAGCCCAGTGAGTCTTTCCGTGTGTGTGTGTGTGTGTGTGTGTGTGTGTGTGTGTGTTTGAGTATTAGGAGAGAGAGGAAATGACTAAGAAGATGCTATTCAATCTATCAATCCACCCGTCCATCCATTCGTTTATTCAACAAGTATTTATTGGGCACTTTTTTTTTTTTTTTGTAGAGACGGAGTTTTCTCTCCTGTTGCCCAGGCTGGAGTGCAGTGGTGCGATCTCGGCTCACCGCAACCTCCGCCTTCTGAGTTCAAGCAATTCTCCTGCCTCAGCCTCCTGAGTAGCTGGGACTACAGAGGCATGCCACTAAGCCCAGCTAATTTTTGTATTTTTAGTAGAGGTGGGGTTTCACCATATCGGTCAAGCTGGTCTCAAACTCCTAACCTCAGGCGATCCATCCTCCTTGGCCTCAGCCTCCCAAAGTGCTGGGATTACAGACATGACCACCACACCCAGCCTATCGAGCACCTCTTACATACCAGCCACTGTGCTGGTTTCTTGAGATATATTGGTGAATGAGAAACCCCTCCCCTCAAGGCACCCACAAACAATATAATTTGTTTATAGAGACAAACAAACAATATAATGCTTTGTTGTTGCTGTTGTTTGAGATGGAGTCTCACTCTATCACCCAGGGTGGAGTGGCGCGATCTCAGCTCACTGCAAGCTCCACCTCCTGGGTTCACACCATTCTCCTGCCTCAGCCTCCCCAAACGATATAATTTTAGATAACTATAACTGCTATAAAGAAAAATGAAACTGGATAAGCGAATACAGTGATGAGGTGTGCTGTGTTATACAAGGTGGTCAGGGAAGGCTTCTCTGAGATGATGACACTGTGGCTGAGATGTGAGGGAGTCATGTGAGGAGTCAAAGGGAGAGCATTACTGGAGGAAATTTCAAGTATAATGGTAAGAATGAGACTGATCGACCAGGCGCAATAGCCTAAGCCTATAATCCCAGCACTTTGGGAGGCCAAAGTGGGAGGATTGCTTGAGCCCAGGAGTTTGAGACCAGCCTGGGGAACAAAACAAGACCCTGTCTCTACAAATTTTAAAAGTACTGTTGGCTGGGCGCGGTGGCTCAAGCCTGTAATCCCAGCACTTTGGGAGGCCGAGACGGGCGGATCACGAGGTCGGGAGATCGAGACCATCCTGGTTAACACGGTGAAACCCCGTCTCTACTAAAAAATACAAAAAACTAGCCGGGCGAGGTGGCGGGCGCCTGTAGTCCCAGCTACTCGGGAGGCTGAGGCAGGAGAATGGCGTGAACCCGGGAGGCGGAGCTTGCAGTGAGCTGAGATCCGGCCACTGCACTCCAGCCTGGGTGACAGCGCGAGACTCCGTCTCAAAAAAAAAAAAAAAAAAGTACTGTTAACTTTTATAAGGGCCATAATGGTATGGTAATTGCCATTTATTTATTTATTTTATTTTTCAGAAACAGGGTTTTATTATGTTGCCCAGGCTGGCCTCAAACTCCTGGGCTCAAGCAATCCTCCTGTTTCAGCCTCCCAAGTAGCTAGGACTACAGGAATGGCCCAGTGCATCTGGCTTGTAGTTGTCTTTAAAAAGGAGCCATTGGCGGGGCGCGGTGGCTCAAGCTTGTAATCTCAGCACTTTGGGAGGCCGAGATGGGCAGATCACGAGGTCAGAAGATCGAGACCATCCTGGCTAACACGGTGAAACCCCGTCTCTACTAAAAAAAATACAAAAAAAAAAACTAGCTGGGCGTGGTGGCGGGCACCTGTAGTCCCAGCTACTCGGGAGGCTGAGGCAGGAGAATGGCGTAAACCCGGGAGGCAGAGCTTGCAGTGAGCTGAGATCCGGCCACTGCACTCCAGCCTGGGCGACAGAGCGAGACTCCGTCTCAAAAAAAAAGGAGCCATTACCATTTATTTATTTATTTATTTAGAGACAGAGTCTCTCTCTGTCCCCCAGGCTAGGTGCAGTGGTACAATCTCAGCTCACTGCAATCTCCGCCTCCTGGGTTCAAGCAGTTCTCCTGTCTCAGACTGCCGAGTAGCTGGGACTATAGGCACCCTCCACAACACCCAGCCAATTTTTGTATTTTTAGCAGAGATGGGGTTCGCCATGTTAGTCAGGCTGGTCTCCAACTCCTGACCTCAGGTGATCCACTTCAGCCTTCCAAAGTGCTGTGATTTCAGGCATGAGCCACGCGCCCAGCCTAAAAAGAGCCCTTACCTTTTAGAGAGGCATACTTAAAAATGGATGAAATAGATGTCTATGATTTGCTTTAAAATAATCTGTAGAAAGGGGTGAGTGAGAGATCAATGAAATAAGATGGACCATCATTTGATAATCGTTGAAACTGGGTGATGGCTACATGGGAGTTAATACACTTTTCTCCCTCCTTTCTCATGTATTTGCAATTTTCCCTATAAAAAGTGTTTTGGTCTGGTCACAGTGGCTCATGCTTATAATCCCAACACTGTGGGAGGCTAAGGTGGGAGGATCGCTTGAGACCCGGAGTTTGAGACCAGCCTGGGCAACATGGTGAAATCTCGTCTTTATAAAAAAAAAAAAAAAAAAAAAAAAATTAGCTGGGTGTGGTGGCCCCACCCTGTAGTCCCTGCTACTCAGGAAGCTGAGGTGGGAGGATCACCTGAGCCCCGAAGTTTGAGGCTGCAGTGAGCCACGACGGCACCACTGCACTCCAGCCTGGGCCACAGAGCGAGATACAGTTTCAAAAAAAAAAAAAAAGTTTTGCGTTGTTGTTGTTAACTAAGCTTCTCAGATTCACCCAGATTCCGAGTCAGTGAGATCTCACATGGTCAGTTTCACAGGAGGGCAGGCTTTTTGCATAAAAACAGGAAGCTCAGAGCGCTCTGGGGCAGGGTGTGCTGTGACTTCACTGTGTTTTTGCAGAAACAGATCTGATAGCCCTCCGGGATGAGCAGACTAGGTTAAGCAAAAGAGACAGCAAGTCTGAATTTGAGGTTAAATGTGAAATCACACATGCTGCCTAGTAGATGTTTGGTCAGCACTGGCTCCTGGATCCTGGGGCCCCTACAGAGCCCACCCTCCACCCCCATGTGCTTATGCCACCACATGAGATAGCTGGAGACTTATCCAGCCACCTCACTGCATACCCCAGCAAATGGCCAGCACCGGTGGGTGATCAGGAAAGGATGCCCAGACAAACTGATAGGTATAAGGAATTTGAGGCCAGGCGCAGTGGCTCACGCCTGTAATCCCAGCACTTTGGGAGACTGAGGTGGGCAGATCACTTGAGGTCATGAGTTTGAGACCAGCCTGGCCAACATGGAGAAACCCCCATCTCTACTAAAAATACAAAAATTAGCCAGGCATGGTGGCGTGCGCCTATAATCCCAGGAGGCTGAGGCAGGGGAATCACTTGAACCCAGGAGGTGGGGGTTGCAGTGAGCTGAGATTGCGCCACTGCACTCCATCCTGGGTGACAGAGCCAGACTCTGTCTCAAAAACAAAACAAAACAAAAAGATGTAAGGAATTTGAGGCCTTTCCTAGAGGCAGCAGCTGGAAGTGTAGGGATTGAAGGAACCCCTCATCTGACCAGCTGCTCAATTTTCTCACCTACACAATAAGACTGGTTCCTTAAGTACACAGCCACATGAAAAAAAGCAAAAACCAGGGCCAGGCGCAGCGGCTCACTCCTATATTCCAGCACTTTGGGAGGCTGATGCGGGAGGATCACTTGAGGCCCGGAGTTCAAGACCAGCCTGGCCAACATGACAAAAACCCGTCTCTACTAAAAATGCGAATATTTAGCCAGGAGTGGTGGTGGGTGCCTGTAGCCTTGGTTACTCTGGAGGATGAGGTACGAGAATCTCTTGAACCCTGGAGGCAGAAGTTGCAGTGAGCCGAGATTGCGCCACTGCACTTCAGCCTGAGCAACAGAGCGAGACTTCATCTCAAAAAGAAAAGAAAAAGAAAAAAAAAACAGACTTTTGGGTCAGGCCCTCCGGGAAGATGACTGCAGCACAAGGGGCCAAGGTTAAAGTGGATGGTGGTGAGTCAAAACTGAGCAAGAACAAGCTGAAGAGATACCTGAAAGCTAAGAAGAAAGTGGCAGAGAAGGCGGCCACGCAGTAAGAGCTCAGTGAGAAACAGCTAAGCCCGGGTCACTGCTGCTGCCACCAACCATACCACTGACAATGGTGTGGGTCCTGAGGAGGAGAGCCTGGACCCAAATCAGTGCTACAAAATCCACAGCCAAGGCCAGGCCCAGTGGTTCACACCTGTAATCCTAGCACTTTGGGAGGCTGAGGCAGGCAGATCACTTGAAGTCAGGGGTTCGAGGCCAGGCTGGCCAACATGCTGAAACCTCATCTCTACTAAAAATACAAAAATTAGCTGGGAATGGTGGCGCATGCCTGTAATTTCAGCTACTTGGGAGGCTGAGGCAGGAGAATCGCTTGAATCTGGGAGGTGGAGCTTGCAGTGAGCTGAGACTGCGCTACTGCACTCCAGCCTGGGCGACAGAGTGAGACTCTGTCTCAAAAAAAAAAAAAAAGATTTGCAGTCAGGTAGGTCAATGGGAAAGATCCATACCCCAACAAGATCCATGTAGACATCTCCCTCACTGACTTCATCCAAGAATACTGTCACCTACAAACTGGGGATCTCCAGACTGATATCACCTTAAAGGTGGCAGGTAGGATCCATGCCAAAAAAGCTTCTGGAGGAAAGCCGAACTTCTATGATTTTTTTTTTTTTTTGAGATGGAGTTTCACTCTTGTCGACCAGGCTGGAATGCAGTGGCACAATCTCAGCTCACTGCAACCTCCTCCTCCCTGGGTTTAAGCAATTCTCCTGCCTCAGCCTCCCTAATAGCTGGGATTACAGGCATGTGCCACCATGCCTGGCTCAATTTCCATTTTCAGGAGAAACGAAGTTTCCCTATATTGGTCAGGCTGATCTCAAACTCCCAACCTCAGGTGATCTGCCTGCCCTGGCCTCCCAAAGTGCTGGGATTACAGGCGTGAGACACAGTTCCCAGCCATGAACTTCTATGATCTTTGAGCAGAGGGGGTCAAGTTGTAAGTCATGGCCAAATTCAGGAATTATAAATCAGAAGAATAACTCATATTAATAACAAACTGTGTTGGGGAAAGATAATTGGAAATCAGGGGAATCCTGGGAAAAACAAAGAAGAGTGAGCAGAGCTTCATTCCCTATGAGATCACACTGCTGTGGCCTTGCTTGCATATGTTACCTCATCTTCACTTTGGTCTCAAAGACAAGGAAACAAGGTATGGTCAGAGATACTTGGACTTGATCCTGAATGACTTTGTGAGGCAGAAATTTATCATCCGCTGTAAGATCATCACATGTATAATAAGTTTCTTAGGCCAGGCGCAGTGGCTCACGCCTGTAATCCCAGCACTTTGAGAGGCCAAGGCAGGCAGATCACCTGAGGTCAGAAGTTCAAGACCAGTCTGGACAACATGGTGAAACCCCCACCTCTACTAAAAATACAAAAATTAGATAGGCATGGTGGCAGGCGCCCATAATCCTAGCTACTCAGGAGGCTGAAGCAGGAGAATTGCTTGAACCCAGGAGGTGGAGGTTGCAGTAAGCCAAGATTGTACCACTATACTCCAGCCAGAGCAGTAAGAGCAAAACTCCATCTCAAAAAAAAAAAAGTTTATTGGATGAGCTGGGATTCCTAGAGATTGAAATTCCCATGAATGAACATCATCCCAGGGGGAGCTATAACCAAGCCTTTCATCACTTATCACAACAAGCTGGACATGAACTGCTCCAGAACTCTACCATAAGATGCTAGTGGGTGGTGGCATTGACCAGGTTTATGAAATTGCATTCCAGTTCTGGAATGAAGGAATTGATTTGACGTAAAATCCTGAGTTCAGCACCCCTGGGTTCTGCATGGCCTATGCAGACTATGGTAATCTCATGTAAATCACAGGGAAGATGGTTCCAGGGATGGTGAAGCATAATACAGGTAGTTACAAGGTCACCTACTATCCAGATGTCCCAGAGGGATAAGCCTGCAATATTGACTTCACCCTACTCTTCCAGAGGATCAGCATGATAGAAGAGCTTGAGAAAGCCCTGGGGGTGAAGCTGCAGAAAGTAACCTGTTTGAAACGGAAGCAACTGGCAAAATTCTTGATGATATCTGTGTGCAAACGCTATTGCATGCCCTCCACCTAGGACCACAGCCAGGCTCCTTGACGAGCTTGTGGGTGAGTTCCTGGAAGTGATTTGCATCAATTCTACATTCATCTGTGATCACCCCCAGATAATGAGCCCTTTAGCTAAATGGCACCACTCTAAAGAAGGTCTGGCCCAGCGCTTTAAGCTATTTGTCGTAAAGAAAGCAATAAGCAATGCCTACACTGATCTAAATGATCCTATGCAGCAGCGGCAGCTTTTTGAAGAACAGGCCGCAGGTGATGATGAGGCCATGTTCATAGATGAAAACTTCTGTGCCGCCATGGAATACGGGCTGTCCCCCACAGCTGCCTGGGGCATGGGTATTGACCGGGTCACCATGTTTCTCACAGACTCCACCAGCAACTCAGAAGGCTGAGGCAGGAGGACCGCCTGAGCCCAGGAGTTTGAAGTTTCAGGGAACAACACAGTGAGACCCTGCCTCTAAAAGGAATTTTTTTTTTTTTTTAATTTTTAATTTTTTTTTTTTTTTTTTGAGACAGAGTCTCGCTCTGTCACCCAGGCTGGAGTGCAGTGGCCGGATCTCAGCTCACTGCAAGCTCTGCCTCCTGGGTTTATGCCATTCTCCTGCCTCAGCCTCCCGAGTAGCTGGGACTGCAGGCGCCCGCCACCTCGCCCGGCTAGTTTTTTGTATTTTTTTTTAGTAGAGACGGGGTTTCATGGGGTTAGCCAGGATGGTCTCGATCTCCTGACCTCGTGATCCGCCCGTCTCGGCCTCCCAAAGTGCTGGGATTACAGGCTTGAGCCACCGCGCCCGGCCAGGAATTTTTTTTTTTAAAGACAGAGTTTCGCTCTAGTTGCCCAGGATGGAGTGCAGTAGCACGATCTCAGCTCACTGCAACCTCCACTTCCTGGGTTCAAGCGATTCTCCTGCTGCAGCCTCCCAAGTAGCTGGGATTACAGGTGTGCACCACCACACCTGGCTAACTTTTGTATTTTTTGTAAAGACAGGGTTTCATCATGTTGCCTAGGCTGCTCTCTAACTCCTGAGCTCAAGCAATTGGCCTCCTAAAGTGCTGGGATTACAGGCATGAGCCACCATACCCAACCTTTTAAAAATTTTCTTTTCTCTTTTGTTTTCTTTCTTCCTTCCTTCTTTCCTTCCTTCTTTCCTCCTTTCCTTCTTTTCTTTCTCTTTTTCTTTTTCTTTCTCTTTCTTTTTTTTTTTTTTTTTTTGAGAGGGAGTCTTGCTCTGTCGCCCGGGCTGGAGTGCAGTGGCCGAATCTCAGCTCACTGCAAGCTCCGCCTCCCGGGTTTACGCCATTCTCCTGCCTCAGCCTCCCGAGTAGCTGGGACTACAGGCGCCCGCCACCTCGCCCGGCTAGTTTTTTGTATTTTTTAGTAGAGATGGGGTTTCACTGTGTTAGCCAGGATGGTCTCGATCTCCTGACCTCGTGATCCGCCCATCTCGGCCTCCCAAAGTGCTGGGATTACAGGCTTGAGCCACCGCGCCCGGCCTCATTTTTTATCTTACAAAAAATGTTTCAGAAAAGGTATTTTATTTATTTATTTATTTTTATTTATTTATTTTTTTGAGACGGAATCTCACTCTGTCGCCCAGGCTGGAGTGCAGTGGCACAATCTCGGCTCACTGCAAGCTTCACCTCCTGGGTTCACGCCATTCTCCTGCCTCAGCCTCCCGAGTAGCTGGGACTACAGGCGCCTGCCACCACGCCCGGCTAATTTTTTGTATTTTTAATACAGACAGGGTTTCACAGTGTTAGCCAGGATGGTCTCGATCTCCTGACCTCGTGATCTACCCACCTTGGCCTCCCAAAGTGCTGGGATTACAGGCGTGAGCCACCGCGCCCAGCCAGGTATTTTATTTTTAAGACAGGGTCTTGCTCTGCCCAGATGCTGGAATGCAGTGGAGCAACCATAGCTCACTGTAGCCTCTAACTCCTGAGCTCAAGCAATTCTCCCACCTCAGCCTCCTGAGTAGCTGGGACTACAGGCGTGTGCCACCATGCCCAGCTACTTTTTAAACAATTTTTAGAGAAGGGGTCTCACTATGTTTCCCAGGCTGGTCTTGAACTCCTGGCCTCAAGCAATCCTCATGCCTTGGCCTCCCAAAGTGCTAGGATTACAGGCATGAGCCACCACCTCCTGTCCCCTGAGGTTTTTTTTTTTTTTGAGATGGAGTCTTGCTCTGTCACCCAGGCTGGAGTCTAGTGGCACAATCTCGGCTCACTGCAAGCTCTGCCTCCCAGGTTCACGCCATTCTCCTGCCTCAGCCTCCCAAGTAGCTGGGACTACAGGCGCCTGACACTGTGCCCAGCTAATTTCCCTGAGATACTTTTGAAGGCCTTGCTGGATCCAGTTCTTGCACCCCAGGGCCCTCCAGTCCCCTCCCCACCCTCGGCTGATGGCACTACCTCAAGGACATGGGATAGCGTGCAACCTTGTGTCCCAGATCCTCAGTACTGCCTGAAATCAGGCAGAGCCCAGCTGCAAGAGGAACTCAATGGCACACATGGGACCGAAGTCATCAATCATCTCCATCAAAAAGCAACCCAGGACCAGGCGCGGTGGCTCAGTCCTGTAATCCCAGCACTTTGGGAGTCCAAGGCGGGTGGATCATCTGAGGCCAGGAGTTCACGGCCAATGTGGTGAAATTCCGTCTCTACTAAATATACAAAAATTAGCTGGGTATGGTGGTGCGTGCCTGTAGCTCCAGCTACTAGGGAGGTTGGGGTGGGAGGATTGCTTGAACCTGGGAGGCAGAGGTTGCAGTGAGCCAAGATGGCACCATTGCACTCCAGCCTGGGCAACAGAGCAAGACCCTGTCTCAAAAAAAAAGAAAAAGAAAAAAAGGCTGGGTGCAGTGTCTCATGCCTGTAATCCCAGCACTTTCGGAGGCCGAGGCTGGTGGGTCACTCGAGGTCAGGAGTTCCAGACCATCCAGCCTGATCAACATGGTGAAATCCCGTCTCTACTAAAAAATATATATATATAAATTAGCCAGGCATGGTGGTGCATGCCTGTAATCCCAGCTACTTGCGAGGCTGAGGCAGGAGAATCGCCTGAACCTGGGAAGTGGAGGTTGCAGTGAGCCGAGATCATGCCACTGCACTACAGCCTGGGCAACAAGAACAACAAGAACAAAACTCTGTCTCCAAAAAAAAAAAAAAAAAAAAAAAGCACCCCAGGAATGTTGAACAGAGAGGCTGGCAGGGTAGGGGTTGGTAGGGGTTGAGGAGAAGGTTCGAGATGCATTCAGGAGATTCAAGAGATAAAAGACGCATTTGGGGTTATTGCACTTCTCCTAGAAAGATAAACATTGACTGCCTTTTGAGGAAGAAAAATGTTATGTTAGCTATTTGCCATTTCGGGAAGGGTGGCTTCAGCTTGGTGATTGGAGGATGTTTGTCTACAGTGGCCAGGCTGTTTTCTGGCTTGGAAGACTATTGTTTCTTGGGAATTGTCTGTATCAGACATCATGGGAGCAGAGGGGCAACATCAAAGGGAAGCATGAGTCTCCAGGACCAGGGGGCTTGGATGCAGATGATCATCATCTGGGCACTGCTGGATACTGAGTAAGCCCCACCTGCACCCCACCCCTGCACTCTGAGCATGGGAGGCAGCCTGTGCACCTATAACTCAGCCTGACCTTTTCCTTCTCTGCAAACTCTTGAAATACACTGGAGATGAGTAGGGGCGGGTGAGCTGCACACCAGAATAAGTTTGGTCCTTGGAGCAAACTGTTTCTACCGCTGCCTCCTCTGCAGGTCTTGATCTATGCAAACACTGCATAGAAGAGGAAGTAGAGGGAAAAGCTGCTCACCTACCTACTCCTTCCTTGTAGTAAGATTTCCTATCCTGGCTTTGCCTCAACAGCCCTACCAGTTGGAGGCTGAGATTGCACCAAGGCCCTGTGGTGGGACGTAGCATCACTGATGTGGTGAGATTTTGGAGGACAGGAAGGTTAGTTCTATTTGCTGAGACTGGAGAGGCTGGTGGGAGCAGACTCTCCAGGAGTTGAAAGCCAAAGAAAGAAATTTGGTAGATTTCTGCAATGAGAAGCCACAGAAGAGCTTTAGGCAGGAGGATGCATTGGCTTTTGTTTTTGTTTTGTTAGAGATGAGGTCTCACTCTGTTGCCCAGGCTAGGGAGCAGTGGTGCAATCATAACTCACTGCAACCTTAAACTCCTGGGCTCAGGCGAACCTCCCACCTCAGCCTCCTAAGTACCTGGGACCACAGGCATGCACCACCTTTTTTTTTTCTTAGAGAGAGTTCTCACTATGTCGCCTAGACTGGTCTTAAACCTCTGGCTTCAAGAGATCCTCTTACCTCGACTCCCAAATTACTGGGATTAAAGGCATGAGCCACCATGTCCTACTAGATTTTGTTAAAAGAGGAATAGGCCAGGCATGGTGGCTCACATGAACACTCATGCCCCAGAGGTAAACAAGTGTTAGCCAACAAGGTGGTCTATCCTCCCCATAACCTCACCCAAAGCCATCTCTGTGCTCTCCCCCTTGCAGGGGAAATAGCACACACTAGTGAAGTCTTGTCTTAGGATCTGCCAATATCAGTGACACAGACCTGAGAATAGGAATAATTTGGGGTCAGAGGCTATAATCTAAGTTAGCTAGATGCTGGCAGTGGGCAGAATGGAAACGAGGCAGAGGCAGGGAAACTCAGGGCCTGACTCCAGAGCCGACCCTAAGTGTCACCGCTGATACCTCCTTACTATCTCCCACCAACCCTGCTTCAAAGCATCTCCAAATCCTGTGGGTTCAACCTCCAAACATCTCCCAGGTATGTGTCTTTCCTGTTCCCACTGCTTCTCCCCCGCACAGGCCCCTTCATTCCTTGTCCCCTCCTGATCTCCTGACCTCCAGCCCATTCCCTATAGAGAAACCATATCTATTTCTTTCATTTAAAAAAATTTGGCCGGGCGCGGTGGCTCAAACCTGTAATCCCAGCACTTTGGGAGGCCGAGACGGGCGGATCACGAGGTCAGGAGATCGAGACCATCCTGGCAAACACGGTGAAACCCCGTCTCTACTAAAAAAATACAAAAAACTAGCCGGGCGAGGTGGCGGGCGCCTGTAGTCCCAGCTACACGGGAGGCTGAGGCAGGAGAATGGCGTAAACCCGGGAGGCGGAGCTTGCAGTGAGCTGAGATCCGGCCACTGCGCTCCAGCCCCGGCGACAGAGCGAGACTCCGTCTCAAAAAAAAAAAAAAAAAAAAAAAAATTTGGGCTGGGCGCGGTGGTTCAAGCCTGTAATTCCAGCACTTTGGGAGGCCGAGACGGGCGGATCACGAGGTCAGAAGATCGAGACCATCCTGGCTAACACGGTGAAACCCCATCTCTACTAAAAAATACAAAAAACTAGCCGGGCGAGGTGGCGGGCGCCTGTACTCCCAGCTATTCGGGAGGCTGAGGCAGGAGAATGGCATAAACCTGGGAGGTGGAGGTTGCAGTGAGCTGAGATCTGGCCACTGCACTCCGGCCTGGGCGACAGAGCAAGACTTTGTCTCAGAAAAAAAAAAAAAAAAAAAGCCCGGGTGTGGTAGTTTACCCCAGTAATCCCAGCATTTTGGGAGGCTGAGGCAGACAGATTGCTTGAGACCAGGAGTTTGAGACCAGCCTGGGCAACATGGCAAAACCCCATCTCTACTAAACATACAAAATTTAGCCAGGCTTGGTGGCACATGTCTGTAGTCCCAGCTACTCGGGAGGTTAAAGCACAAGAACCGCTTGAACCCAGGAGGCAGAGATTGCAGTGAGCCGAGATTGTGCCACTACACTCTAGCCTGGGCAACAAAGTGAGACTCTTTTTTTTTTTTTTTTTTTTTGAGACGGAGTCTCGCTCTATCGCCCAGGCTGGAGTGCAGTGGCGCGATCTCGGCTCACTGCAAGCTCCGCCTCCCGGGTTCACGCCATTCTCCTGCCTCAGCCTCCCGAGTAGCTGGGACTACAGGCGCCCACAACCGCGCCCGGCTAATTTTTTGTATTTTTAGTAGAGACGGGGTTTCACCGTGGTCTCGATCTCCTGACCTTGTGATCCGCCCGCCTCGGCCTCCCAAAGTGCTGGGATTACAGGCTTGAGCCACCGCGCCCGGCCTTGTTTGTTTGTTTTGAGACAGAGTCTCACTTTGTTCCGTGGCTCACGCCTGTAATCCCAGCACTTTGGGAGGCCGAGGCGGGCGGATCACAAGGTCAGGAGATCGAGACCACAGTGAAACCCCGTCTCTACTAAAAATACAAAAAATTAGCCGGGCGCGGTGGCGGGCGCCTGTAGTCCCAGCTACTCAGGAGGCTGAGGCAGGAGAATGGCGGGAACCCGGGAGGCGGAGCTTGCAGTGAGCCGAGATCGCGCCACTGCACTCCAGCCTGGGCAACAGCGTGAGATTCCGTCTCAAAAACAAACAAACAAACAAACAAACAAACAATAAAAGGTCCCCTTCGGCAGCAGTAGACGTGAGAGTTAACCCACCTCGAGCACTTGGTCATCAATCTGCCTTCCTCCTGGACAGCAGACACTGGGCAACATCAAATGTGCAGTCCCTAAAATACATCAAAGCTAGGATCACTTCCCCTCCTGGGTAGCTTGGGACCTCCAATCCCTTTGGAAGAGCTGGCTTATTTTCTTTTTAGGAGGCCTTCTTGCATCTTTTTTTTTTTTTTTTTTTTTTTTTTTTTTGAGACGGAGTCTCGCTCTGTCGCCCAGGCTGGAGTGCAGTGGCTGGATCTCAGCTCACTGCAAGCTCCGCCTCCCGGGTTTACGCCATTCTCCTGCCTCAGCCTCCTCAGTAGCTGGGACTACAGGCGCCCGCCACCTCGCCTGGCTAGTTTTTTTGTATTTTTTTAGTAGAGAAGGGGTTTCACCGTGTTAGCCAGGATGGTCTCGATCTCCTGACCTCGTGATCCGCCCGTCTCGGCCTCCCAAAGTGCTGGGATTACAGGCTTGAGCCACCGCGCCCGGCCGCCTTCTTGCATCTCTAGTTGTCAGGTTTAGGTCACACTACCCATGCACTGATCGGCCCTGCCACGTAGGGGAGACTCCAAAGATGGAGCAGCTCCAGTGGGTGCCAAGGTTCAGAGCAGAGTCTTGAGAGCCTGAGGGGCAGGAGGAGGCAAAGGTCTCTGAGGACCAAGGGGTTTGGCCACAGTCCCTGAAGCTCTCAGGTGGTGGGGCTTCTGTGAGCAGGCACATCCCTTATGCATGTGTGATTGTGTGCTTGTGTGCTTGTGTGGTTGGGGGGTCCTTCCTGGAGGAGGCACCTAGGTTGAGGGCCCCAGGCTGGGAATGGGGTGGGGCCTGTTGTCAAGGAAGAGAACTCAGCCCTGGAGGTTTCCGTGAGCGCTCCAGTCACAGGAGCCACAAGATAAGAAGAGTGTGGCTGCAGAACCCAGGTGGCAGGCCTTTCCTCAGGCCCCTTACTCCTGACCTGGACGAGGCTGGGGCTTCCTCACAGAGGTAGGAGGTATCCTGGCCAGCAGTGCAGCCAGAAGCTCTAGGAGGAAGGTGCTGTGGTCGGGGACTCTGCTGCCCTAGATATGATTTCATTTCCTTCCATGCAGATGGCTGGGTGGGTTCCTGCTCTGTTGAGTGAATGTTCCCCGGCAGTGGCCAGATGCTTGCTCTGCCCTCATCCCTCCACTGGGGTCCTGGGGAGGTGTGGCAGATCCTTAGGAAGGAGCTCTTTCCTAAGGCTGATTGGAGAACGTGGGGTGGGGGGGGACAGAGGGGTGCTCCTGACAGGTCCTAGTAGCTGGGAGAGTCCCCAGGGTATAGACTTGAGGCCCTAGGTATAGACTTGAGGGCCTAAATTACGGGAGACAGAAGGCCAGGGCCAGGGGGCCCCTTCCTGAATCCAGTCCACAGGGTTAACCCCTCATTTCCAGAGCCTATCTCCTCCCCCACACCCACCCACACAACCCAGCACCAGGAAATCCAGAGCCCAGAGCACTGTGGTCACAGGGACACATGTGGCCCTGGGTGTGGCCGGGACATGTTGCAGGCGGCTGGGGACATGATGTGGTCCGCAGATCTCCCAGGGCAGGGCAGAGGGCCACTGTTTGGGAGAAGCACCCCAGGCCCTCTCTCTTAGAGAGGGGGCCTAGGGGCAGCAGAGGAGCCACCTGGGTCGGACCCCTGGGGACAGTGAGAGGGGTAACAGGGAGAGTGGAGGGGCCTGAGACAGGCCGCGAGTGGCTGCCCAGGACAGGGATCCGCCCAGCCAGCGGGAGCGCCCTTGGGGATGACGGCTGGAGGGCTGGGCGCCCCCTGGTGGCCACACTGTGCGGTGCCGCCGCCGCTCCCCGCACATCCTTCGCGGGGCCCTGTGACTTCGTTACCCTCCTCGTGAGGCCACTCCGCCGGGTGGCCTGAATCGAGGGTCAGGACTCCATCGTCGCGCTCTGCCCCTCGCCCGCCCCTCTCAGGCTCTCTGACCGCCACCCCTGCCCGCCTGCCCGGCCCTGCACAACATGCAGCCCGCGGGCCTTGAGGGTCCCGGCACGTTTGGTCGGTGGCCTCTGCTGAGTCCGCTGCTCCTGCTCCTGCTCCTGCTGCTGCTGCTCCAGCCTGTAACCTGCGTCTACACCACGCCGGGCGCCCCCAGAGCCCGCACCACGCTGGGCGCCTCCAGAGCCCACACCATGCCAGGCACCTACGCTCCCTCGACCACACTCGGTAGTCCCAGCACCCAGGGCCTGCGAGAGCAGGCACGGGCCCTGATGCGGGACTTCCCGCTAGTGGACGGGTGCGTAATTGCTGCAAGGGGGCTATGAGACTGAGCGCACTCCTGGGCAAGGGAGGGTCCCAGAGTATGCAGGGCTGTGGAGGAGGCTCCCTCACATCTCACCTGGATGCCCTCTCCCGTCATGCATGGATACTCTTTCCCCTCTGTCACCCCCTCTTGGGTGGGCACTCCTAGCCCGGGCCTCAGGGGGTCTCAGTATAGTCGTGTGACAATGTGGGATGGGGATCCCCAGATGTGTCCTTCCTGAACTGGAGGGCTAAGAGGCCCATCTGTCTGTTCTTCAACTGACCCTGCCTTGACATCCCTCCAGCCACAACGACCTGCCCCTGGTCCTGAGGCAGGTTTACCAGAAAGGGCTACCGGATGTTAACCTGCGCAATTTCAGCTATGGCCAGACCAGCCTGGACAGGCTTAGAGATGGCCTCGTGGGCGCCCAGGTACCACAGGGATACATGAGGTGCCACAGCATGGCTGCTGGGGTATGTTGGAGAGAGTGGGGACCCCAGAGATCACAAGTTAGTCACATGAGAACTCAGTTACCATAGTGACCCAAAAAGTGTCATGATATGGATGCTGGGGGCTGCAGAGGCTACAATGAACCAGCTTGGTGGCCAGGAAGACCCCGTGGAAGAAGCAGTGCATTACATGTGACCTCCTGGCCCACTGGGTGCTGTGTCAGCTGTGGAGGCTGTGAGCAGTCCAGGGTGCTCCAAAGCAGCCCCTGTCCAAGCCAACCCCTGGCTTTTCCCCCAGTTCTGGTCAGCCTACGTTCCCTGCCAGACCCAGGACCGGGATGCCCTGCGCCTCACCCTGGAGCAGATTGACCTCATTCGCCGCATGTGTGCCTCCTATTCTGAGCTGGAGCTTGTGACCTCGGCTAAAGGTAGGTGAGTTGATGGGAAGTGTTAGGAACTTGATTGAGCTACTCCAGACCTCGAGAGTAATCACCTGACCTACCTGCCCCCAGCTCTGAATGACACCCAGAAATTGGCCTGCCTCATCGGTGTGGAGGGTGGCCACTCGCTGGACAATAGCCTCTCCGTCTTACGTACCTTCTACATGCTGGGAGTGCGCTACCTGACGCTTACCCACACCTGCAACACGCCCTGGTGAGCCTAGCACAGATGGTGTGGGACTGCCGCGGCAGGGGCAGAGATGTGCCTGAGGTCACTGTGGTCCCAGAACAAGCTTTACCCATGGGGTCTGGCACTGACTCGAGTGGGGAGGGAAGCTGGGATTCTGGTTTTCAGAATATGACTGGACCCCTGGCCAGATGCGGTGGCTCACACCTGTAATCGCAACACTTTGGGAGGCTGAGGCGGACAGATGACTAAAGGCCAGGAGTTCGAGACTAGCCTGGCCAAAATGGTGAAACCCTGTCTTGACGGAAAATACAAAAATTAGCCATGCGTGGTGGTGCATGCCTGTAATCCCAGATACTTGGGAGGCTGAGGCACGAGAATCTCTTGAACCCAGGAGGTACAAGTTGCAGTGAGCCAAGATCGCACCACTGCACTCCTGCCTGGGAGACAGAGCAAGACTCTATCTCAAAAAAAAAAAAAAAAAAAAGAAAAAAAGAAAAGGGGAAAAAAAAAGAAAAAAAGACTGGACCCAGCAGGGCACTCCTGCTGCCAGGCATGGCCCATTTGCATGGCCCATTTTGGATCCCTGTTTTTGTTTCAGGGGGTTGCAGGGATGGAGGGTGGGTAGGTCCTCTAGGCTCTTGAGGCCACGGAACAGCTACCAGTTAGACTGCTTCCTGGCCACCTGCAGGGCAGAGAGCTCGGCTAAGGGAGTCCACTCCTTCTACAACAACATCAGCGGGCTGACTGGCTTTGGTGAGGTGAGGACCCTGGTTCACAACTCCACCCCACACAGATGTGCACACCCCAGCTGTTTCTTACAGATAAATGTACACACATGGGCATCCCTGATACCCTTCCCCCAACATGTCCCTGCAGAAGGTGGTGGCAGAAATGAACCGCCTGGGCATGATGGTAGACTTGTCCCACGTCTCAGATGCTGTGGCACGGCGGGCCCTGGAAGTATCACAGGCACCTGTGATCTTCTCCCACTCGGCTGCCCGGGGTGTATGCAACAGTGCTCGGAATGTTCCGGATGACATCCTGCAGCTTCTGGTGAGAAACTGCCCAGCACAGGAACCTCAAGCAAGAGGTTCAAACCAGGAGCCCTTTGGCCAGGCACGGTGGCTCACACCTATAATCCCAGCACTTTGGGAGGCAGAGGTGGGTGGATCACTTCAGGTCAGGAGTTCAAGACCAGCCTGGCCAACATGGGGAAACGCCATCTCTACTAAAAATACAAAAATTAGCCAGGTGTGGTGGCATATTCCTGTAATCCCGGCTACTTGGGAGGCTGAGGCAGGAGAATCTCTGGAACCTGGGAGGCGGAGGTTGCAGTGAGCCAAGATCACACCACAGCACTCCAGCCTGGGTGACAGAGTGGGACCCTGCCACGGAAAACAAAGACAAAAACAAAAAACAGGAGCCCTCAAACCTGAGGCCCTGCTCCCTCCACTTCCTGTAACTTCAGGCTGAACACCTTTTGCTCCACAACCCCACAGTCCACATCCAGGAGTGGGGGGTTCTAGATGATAAATATGTATATTCCTCTACTCCTCAAAGTAAGTGCCAAGACACCTGTGCCAGACCAGGGCCTAGACTCCGCCATTCACACAAAACCAGAGAGGTAAAATTTCCTCTGACTCCTGAAGCCAGGACTGAACACCCCCTCCAGGGATCCAGAGGGTGGCAGGGTGGGAATGCAGTTTGCTGAGGGGCCAGGCTGAGTGTCCACTTGCCCGCCCCTGCAGAAGAAGAACGGTGGCATCGTGATGGTGTCTCTGTCCATGGGAGTAATACAGTGCAACCCGTCAGCCAATGTGTCCACTGTGGCAGGTAACCCCTACTCCTGGGCTCTCTGAACAGTTCTGATTTGCACCTGAAGACTTGGGAGGGCCTCAGTACTGTCCCAGTGGTTTCACTGAAAAAAATGCAATGATAGACAGTACACAGCACCTTGGTCATGTGGAGCTGCAGCCACAGAGTCAATGCTGCAGTCCTGATGGGTATAAGGGAGGAAACTACACATAGAACCTGAGTGCTAACTGTCTGCGCCTCTGCAGGGGGTCACAAAAGCACCCTGCCTCAGCCTCTGGCCAAGAGACTGGAAGTCCCCTTAGGTCTCTGGGGTCTTTGTCGATTGTACTCTTTGTCCCTCTGTCATCTCCCACAACCACAGAAAAGAGTTCCTACCGGCCAGGCGCGGTGGCTCACGCCTGTAATCCCAGCACTTTGGGAGGCCGAGACGGGCGGATCATGAGGTCAGGAGATCGACACCATCCTGGCTAACATGGTGAAACCCTGTCTCTACTAAAAGTACAAAAAATTAGCCAGGCGTGGTGGCAGGCGCCTGTAGTCCCAGCTACTCAGGAGGCTGAGGCAGGAGAATGGCGTGAACCCAGGAGGCGGAGCTTGCAGTGAGCCGAGATTGTGCCACCGCACTCCAACCTGGGCAACAGAGCGAGACACTGTCTCAGAAAAAATAAAAAAGGAAAAGAAAAGAGTTCCTACCAGATTCTAAAGAGACTAGAGGCAGGTTTAATCCTAGGTGGGAAATGGCCCAGACAGGTGGCTCTGTGGATCCACTCCAAACCTGAAGTCCAGGCCAGAACCAGCTGAATCCATTCAGGTCGAACCTCAGGGTTCTCAGGTTGCCAAGCTATGTGGCAGGCCATGAAGGAATTAGCCTGCCTGGCCTACAGGCTGCAAAGAGACTCACTGCCGTCCAGCCCCAGTGGCACCCCTGCCCTGGAAGCCCTACGCAGCTGACTTTCCACCTGCCTCTTCCTCAGATCACTTCGACCACATCAAGGCAGTCATCGGATCCAAGTTCATTGGGATTGGCGGAGATTATGATGGGGCCGGCAAGTGAGTGCTTCCCTGTGGCTTGTCTGGAGCTAGCTGTACAGCGGTGGGGACTTCACAGTCACCATAGCCATCATGTCCTTTAGGCCTTGACTACCTGGCATCTCCCTACTCCCAGGATCAGTTCTTTGGGTTCTCCTGTTTGTCTTCATCCCAGTGACCCCACTTTGGACGTTATACTTGGCTAAACTACCAGACAGAGCTCATCCCCCAGCCCCAGTAGACCCACTCTCTCTGAACAGACCGTCAGCAAGGTCTGGTGTGTGCTGACCATCTTCTCTGCCCTGTGCACAGTGGCTGTGTTTGCAACCATTATTTTCTGAAGAAGCTCTTCCTCTCCTTCTCCTTTTCCTTCTCCTTCTCCTTCTCTTCCTCCTCCTCCTCCTTTTTCTTCTTCATCTCCTCCTCCTTCTTTCTTCTTCTCTTTCTTCTTTCTTCCTTTTCTTCTGTTTATTCTTCTTCTTTTCTTCTCAGGGTATTGCTCCGTTGGCCAGGCTGGGGTGCAGTGGCGCAATCTTGGCTCACTGCAGCCTTGACTTTCTGGGCTCAAGTGATCCTGCCATCTCAGCCTGCAAGTAGCTGTGGCTACAGGCATGTGCCATCATGCCCAGATAATTTTATTTTTTGCAGAGATGGGTTCTCACTATGTTGCCCAGGCTGGTCTTGAACTCCTGGACTCAAATGGTCCTCCTGCCTTGGCCTCCTAAAATGCTGGGATTACAGGCCTGAGACACCTCACTGGGCCTTTTCTTCTTCTTCTTCTTCTTTTTTTTTTTTTTTTGAGATGGAGTCTCACTCTGTTGCCCAGCCTGGAGTGCAGTGGCGCAGTCTCAGCTCACTGCAACCTCTGCTTCCTGGGTTCAAGCAAATCTCCTGCCTCAGCTTCCCAAGTAGTTGGGATTATAGGCGTGCACCACAATGCCCAGCTAATTTTCTTTCTTTCTTTCTTTGGAGACAGAGTCTCACTCTGTTGCCCAGGCTGGAGTGCAGTAGCATGATCTGGGCTCACTGTAAGCTCCGCCTCCCGGGTTCAGCCATTCTCCTGCCTTGGCCTCCAGAGTAGCTGGGACTACAGGCGCCCGCCACCACGCCCAGCTAATTTTTGTGTACTTTTAGTAGAGACGGGGTTTCACCATGTTAGCCAGGATGGTCTCGATCTCCTGACCTCGTGATCCTCCTGCCTCGGCCTCCCAAAGTGCTGCGATAACAGGCGTGAGTCACCATGCCTGGCCTCTTTTTTGTATTTTTAGTAGAGACAGGGTTTCACCATGTTGGCCAGGCTGGTCTCGAACTCCTGACCTCAAATGATCCACCCACTTATTCTCCCAAAGTGCTGGGATTACAGGTGTGAGTCACCACACCTGGCCATTTTCTTCTTTTTAACTCTGGTTGGTAGGGGGGATCATTTGCATTCAGTAAAAGGCATAGATCTTAATAGTATGATTCAATGAGTTTTGATAAATATTCAAGGAGGTTTTGAGGCCTCCTTCTGAAGGATGAAGAGCAGAGGAAGATTACCTACTCTCTCCAAGTCTCCACTTCCCATACCTGACTACGGCTGGGGTTTCATGGACCCTGGACTGTGGTTCTCAGTCAGGATCAGGGAATCAGGTCTGAAACCCACTGGCTCGTGGCCACATAGATTCCCTCAGGGGCTGGAGGACGTTTCCACATACCCGGTCCTGATAGAGGAGTTGCTGAGTCGTGGCTGGAGTAAGGAAGAGCTTCAGGGTGTCCTTCGCGGAAACCTGCTGCGGGTCTTCAGTCGAGTGGAAAAGGTACTCTGGGCTGGGCAAGAGAGTAGCCGAGGGGTCTGAGCAGGTGTGTGGAGGACAGCTGTGGAAGCTGAGCACCAACTGCCACCTCTAGGTACAGGAAGAAAATGAATGGCGAAGCCCGTTGGAAGACAAGTTCCCGGATGAGCAGCTGAGCAGTTCCTGCCGCTCCGACCTCTCACGTCTGCGTCAGAGACAGAGTCTGACTTCAGACCAGAAACTCACTGAGATTCCCACACACTGGACACCCAAGTTATCAGCCAAGTTGCCACTCTCAGAGTCCTCCCCCAACATGGCCCCAGTCTTCGCAGTTGTGGTCACCTTCCCAGTCCTTATTCTGTGGCTCTGATGACCCAGTTAGTCCTGCCAGATGTCACTGTAGCAAGCCACAGACACCCCACAAATTTCCCCTGTTGTGCAGGCACAAATATTTCCTGAAAATAAATGTTTTAGACATAGAACCAGACATGAGTTTCCTTCTCTGCAGTGGGGTCTGGTGGCATAGTCTCCCAATGCTGGTGGTTGGTAGGGGAATCCTTCATTTCAGCCACCAGTTGTTCAAGGAAAGACTGTTGGCAGGAGCCCGAGGTGACCCAGGTGGTTGGGCTCAGCACTGGACGAAAACAGTGGTGAATCCGGTGGCAGGAGGTAGACCCTATTCCGTATTCCTTCTGAGTAGCTCATCTCTTACTTTTTATTTTTACTTATTTATCTATTTATTTTTGAGGCAGAGTCTCACTTTGTCCCCCAGGCTGGAGTACAGTGCCACAATCATAGCTCATTGCAGCTTTGAACTCTTGGGCTCAAGTGATCCTCCTGCCTCAGCCTCTCAAGTAGCTGGGATTATAGGCATGCGCCACCACACTCAGCTAATTTATTTTATTTTATTTTTATTTTTACTTTCTGGATTTTTTTTTTTTTTTTTTTTTGAGACGGAGTCTTGCTCCGTCGCCCAGGCTGGAGTGCAGTGGCACAATCTTGGCTCACTGCAACTTCCACCTCCCGGCTTCAAGCAAGTCTCCTGTCTCAGCCTCCTGAGCAGCTGGGACTAGAGGCGCCACCACCATGCCCGGCTAATTTTTGTATTTTTAGTAGAGATGGGGTTTCACCTTGTTGATCAGGCTGGTCTCGAACTCCTGACCTCAGGTGATTCACCTGCCTCGGCCTCCCAAAGTGCTGGGGGATTACAGATGTGAGCCACCGTGCTTGGCTTTTTATTATTTTATTTTTTATTATTATTGTTTTGAGATGGAGTCTCGCTCTGTCGTCCAGGCTGGAATGCAGTAGCATGATCTCAGCGCACTGCAACCTCAGCCTCCCGGTTTTAAGCGATTCTCCAGCCTCAGATCCTGAGCAGCTAGGACTACTAGCACGCACCACCACGCCCAGCTGATTTTTCTTTTTTCGGTAGAGATGGAGTTTCACTATATTAGCCAGGCTGGTCTCAAACTCCTGACCTTGTGATCCACCCGCCTTGGCCTCCCAAAGTGTTTGGATTATAGGCGTGAGCCACCGCATCCGGCCAGCTTTCTTTTTTTCATCACTTCACTTAAAGGAAGATTTAAAAAATTTTTTTATAGAGACAGGGATCTCCCTATGTTGCCCAGGCTGGTCTCCAACTCCTAGACTCAAGCAATCCTCCCACCTTGGCCTCCCAAAGTGCCAGGATTACAGGAGTGAGCCACCATGCCCAGATGGAGTAGGGTAACTTTGATTTACCTAGTCAGCCATAAGCAAACATTTTAAACTGTGCTTATGTATTATTTTGATAACATTTAAAAAATTAATTGTAACTTCATGCCCTCTCCTTTCATGTGTCTAATGTAGGAAATAGGGAGTCCTCTGAACCTCTTCCAGTTCTGGGGGCTGCCCATTAAAATAATACTTTTTTTTTTTTTTTTTTCCTGAGACAGGGTCTCACTCTGTCACCGCTGGAGTGCAGTAGCACGATCATGCCTCACTGCAGCCTCAACCTCCTGGGCTCAAGTGATCCTCCCACCTCTGTTTCCTGAGTAGCTGGGGCTGTAGGCGCGCACCACCATGTCCAGATAATTTTTGTATTTTTTGGAGAGACGAGGTTTCACCATGTTGCCCAGGCTGGTCTCAAACTGCCAGACACCAGTGATCCACCCACCTTGCCCTCCCAAAGTGCTGGGATTACAGGCATGAGCCTCTGCGCCCGGCCTAAACAATTTAAAATAATAGGCTGGGAGCGGTGGCTCACACCTGTCATCACAGCACTTTGGGAGGCCAAGGCGGGCAGATCACGAGGTCGAAGATCGAGACCATCTTGGCTAGCATGGTGACCCCCCATCTCTACTAAAGACACAAAAAATTAGCCGGCTGTAGTGGCACACGCCTGTGGTCCCAGCTTCTCAGGAGGCTGAGGCAGGAGAATTGCTTGAACCCAGGAAGCAAAGGTTGCAGTGAGCTGAGATCACACCACTAAACTCCAGCCTGGGTAACAGAGACTCCATCTCAAAAAAAGAACCCAAAACAACAACAAAAGAAAACTAAAATAATAATAATAATATAGGAAACAGCTGTACATGCAATTCTTCTACACTTTTCTTAAACTATTAGCAAAGTTGCCATTCTTCATGTTGTTACAAGTCACTTAAATAAAGACCTTCATGGCAGGTCGGGAGACCAAAATAAACATGACCTTTCTCTGCCCTTCCTGAGAGAACCAAAGCTAGAAGCAGCTGGGTCACACTTGGCCATTAACCCCCAGGCATGAGGAGGAGCAGACAGCAACGAACAAGGGGAAGTAGTCACCAGAGGCCAAGGCCCTTCTCGATGTGCCCTCTCAGAAAGGGATGCACATTTATCAGGGAGCCCAGGTGGAAAAACAAGAGACAGAAACAGATGCAGAGGGAGGATAATTTAGATTCGGTTTGTATCATTGACCTTTCTCAGCAGGACCTGGTTCAAGCCGAGGGGTTCAGATGCTACCCAGATGCAGGGTTTGTTTTTTTTTTTTTTTTGAGACGGAATTTTGCTCTTGTTGCCCAGGCTGGAGTGCAGTGGCATGATCTTGGATCACTGCAACCTCTGCCTCCCAGGTTCAAGCGATTCTCCTGCCTCAGTCTCCTAAGTAGCTGGGATTACAGGCACCCGCCACCATGCCTGGCTAATTTTTGTGTGTGTGTGTATTTTTAGTAGAGACAGGGTTTCACTATGTTGGCCAGGCTGGTTTCCAACTCCTGACCTCAGGTGATCCACCCAACTTGGCCTCCCAAAGTGCTAGGAATATAGGCCTGAGCCACAATGCCCGGCCTTTTTTTTTTTCCTTTTTTCTTTTTTTTTTTTTTGATACAGGGTCTCACTCCCATTGCCCAGGATGGAGTGCAGTGGCAGGATCTCAGCTCACTGCAGCCTCAACTTCCTGGCCTCAAGTGATTCTCCTACCTAAGCCTCTGGAGTAGCTGGGACCTCAGGTGCGCACCACCATGCCTGGCTAGTATTTTGTATTTTTAGTAAAGATAGCATTTCACCATGTTGCCTAGGCTGGTCTTAAACTCCTGGACTCAAGCAATCTACCTGCCTTGGCTTCCCAAAGTGCTAGGATTGCAGACATGAGCCACTGCACTGGCCCAGATGCAGTTGTTTTGTTTGTTTGTTTTGAGACGGAGTCTCGCTCTGTAGCCCAGGCTGGAGTGCAGTGGTGCAATCTCGGCTCACTGCAACCTCCGCCCCCCAGATCCAAGTGATTCTCCTGCCTCAGCCTCTTGAGTAGCTAGGATTACAGGCAGGTGCCACCATGCCTGGCTAATTTTTGTATTTTTAGTAGAGATGGGGTTTCACTGTGTTGGCCAGGCTGGTCTCAAATTCCTAGACTCAAGCAATCTGCCCACCTCAGCTTCACAAAGTGCTGGGATTACAGACATGAGCCACCGCGCCCGGCCCGAGATGCAGTTTTGACATCATTTCCCCTGCACCAGGGTTTTCTCAACAGGAAATGATGAGGGGCTGCTGGAAGCTGCCTTGTGTTGTCTTGAAGGAGGATTTCTGCCCCAGGTGAAATAATGTGTCAGAGCAAGCCCCCTCGTGCTCTCAGGACCAAGAGCCCTAGTCTGATCTTGTCCCACAACTCCATGCCTTAGAGGATCCACCTGTGCCTCCTCCACAGCAGTTGTTGTAATGCCCAAACTAGATCTCTGCTGGGCTGTTAGCCAACACAGGATCCCCTCTCCACTCCTCCTGCCTGATCCAGACCCCATCCTTTCAAGCAAGGTTCAGCTACTGCTGTGGTGCTTCCACCAACCCTCTATGACCCTGATTAGCCCTTACCAGCACTACCCATGAATTCCCTTAGCCAGTATCACCATAATACAGAAAGAAATGAGATGCAAACTGATCAGGGTGTAGGTAGATCTCTTGCTGAGAGGGCCACTATTAACTAACATTTGATGTGTAGACTCTTCTGGGTCTTTTTGTGTGTGTATATTAACATATATAGAGAAAAAATATTCAACACTAAATGCTAAAACAGGTCCAGATGCAGTGGCCCATGCCTGCAACTGGAACACTTTGGGAGGCCAAGGTGGGAGGATCACTTGAGGCCAGGAGTTTGAGACCAGCCTGGACGACACAGAAAGACCCTATCTCTAAAAAAGAACTAAGGCTGGATGTGGTGGCTCATACCTGTAATCCCAGCACTTTGGGAGACCTAAGTGGGCAGATCGCTTGAGCTCAGGAGTTCAAGGCTGCAGCGAGCTATGATCACCCCACTGCAACTCCAAGGAAAAAAGCTAAAATAATGATCCCCCATAAAAATTGTTCTTAAATTTCATTTTCGGGGCTGGGCACAGTGGCTCATGCCTGTAATCCCAGCACTTTGAGAGGTCGAGGCAGGCAAATCACTTGAGGTCAGCAGCTCAAGACAGCCTGGCCAACATGGTGAAACCCCATCTCTACTGAAAAAACAAAAATTATCCAGGCATGGTGGCCGGCGCCTGTAATCCCAGCTACTTGGGAGGCTAAGGAAGAATGGCTTGAACCCACGAGGTGGAGGTTGCAGTGAGCCAAGACTGCACCATTGCACTCCAGGCTGGGCAACAAGAGCCAAAACTCTGTATCAAAACATGAAATGAAATGAAATAATGAAATGAAATGAAATATCTATAGTGAATCTTTTTCTGTCAGTCAAAACAGACAGATCGAATTAACTCTTCTGAGCCTCAGCTTAGAGTATTTTACCTGCCTGGGAGCTGGGCACAAGCCAGCAGCTAACCCCCACGTGGGCCTGGGTAGGAGGTGAGATCAGGAAGATCCCTGGGCCCCTACTAGTTCCCCGCCTGGCCTGCTCCCCTACTTGTCTTGGGGGTCTACGGAGCCAGCATTGGGGGTGGAAGGGCGAGGGGTCCTCGACGCTGCAGCGGCGGTTCCGGCCCATGGGGGCGCTCTCCTACCTGGAGACGGAAAAGCCGTGGCGCCCCCTTGCGTGGCTCTTCGGTCGCAGAGTCGCGTGACTTCAATCCACTGTTCGCGAGGCCACGAGGCTGGGTCGTCATGGTCCGGACCCCATTGTCGGCCTCTGCCCGTCGCCTGCTCCTCCCAGGCTCCCGCGACCGACCCCAGCGCCATATGCAGCCCACAGGCCACGAGGGTTCCCGCGCGCTCAGCCGGCGGCATCTGCGGCGTCTGCTGCTCCTGCTATTGCTGTTGCTGCTGCGGCAGCCCGTAACCCGCGGGGAGACCACGACGGGCGCCCCCAGAGCCCTCTCCACGCTGGGCTTCCCCAGCCCCTTCACCACGCCGGGAGTCCCCAGCACCCTCACTACGCCAGGCCTCACTACTCCAGGCACCACCACAACCCTGGACCTTCGGAGTCGCGCGCAGGCCCTGATGAGGGATTTCCCCCTCGTGGACGGGTATGTAGGTGCAGCGTTTGGGCAATGCAGGGTGAACACACCTTGGGCAGGAGAGGAGGTTCTGACATGCAGGGCTATCAAGGAGGCTCCCTCACACCACCCCTGGATGCCCTCTCTCCTCCATCACCCATGGGTGCCCTTCCCCCCATTGCCGCATTCCTGGTGGAACCTAACCCCCTCCCTCCAACCCGACTTCAGGAGATTTCTATATGGTCTGCGTGAGGAGCTGCCTGGTGGGGTGGGGGAGGGTAGACCCAAGCACCTGGTGTATCCTGACTGATCTGAAGGCCTTGTTTCCATCTGACCTTCACGCCCCCAGCCACAATGACCTGCCCCAGGTCCTGAGACAGCGTTACAAGAATGTGCTTCAAGATGTTAACTTGCGAAATTTCAGTCACAGTCAGACCAGCCTGGACAGGCTTAGAGACGGCCTCGTGGGTGCCCAGGTACCACAGGGACACACAGGGTGCCACAGCATGGCTGCTGGGGGATGTTGGGGTCACAGAAACCTGGATCGCCCAGCCTCTGGGTGACTAAATACAATGGGGCATGCAGTGTGCCATCATGTGGCTTCTAAGGAGAGTGGGGCCTTAGAGGCCAAGACAGGCTAGCTGCAGGGATGCCCAGGTTCTGTGGAAACATGCAGAAAATGACCAGAAAATCCCTGGTGTGGGGTCAGTCTGCTGTAATTACAAAGGACATTGAAATGTGGATTGCCTTGGGGCATTCACATAGCACATGGACTAAAAGCAGTTTTTTGCTTGTTTGGTTGTATTTTTGAGACAGTGTCTCCTTCTGTAGCCTAGGCTGGAGTGCAGTGGCACGATCTCGGTTCACTGCAACCTCTGCCTCCCAGGTTCAAGCAATTCTCCCTGCCTCAGCCTCCTGAGTAGCTGGGATTACAGGCACTCGCCACCATGTCTGGCTAATTTTTGTAGTTTTAGTAGAGACAAGGTTTTACCATGCTGGCCAGGCTGGTCTCCAACTCCTGACCTCGGGTGATGCACCCTCCTAGGCCTTCCACAGTGTGAGAATTACAGGCGTGAGCCCCTGGGCCTGGCCGTAACAGTAATTTATGATGTGTTGTGAGTCCATCATTTGACTGCTGGCAGCCATCATCAAGGAACCAGGGCTCGGTGGTTCACAGCTGTAATGCCAACACTTTGGGAAGCTGAGGTAGGAGGATTGTTTGAGCCTGGGGGGTCAAGGCTGCAATAAGCCATGATCACACCACTGCACTCTAGCCTGGGTGACAGAGCAAGACCCTGTCTCAAATTTTAAAATAAAAAATATAAAAAATAAATTTAAAAAAAGTCATCGAGGTACCATGGAGTCATGTAGTGCCTCGCTTGGGGCCACTGACCCAAATGGGTATTATGGGGTCTAAGGCAGGAGTGGCAGGCCTAGGGGATGAAGACCACCCTGGCCTCATTCTGGACCCCTTGACCTACCCTCAGTTCTGGTCAGCGTCCGTCTCATGCCAGACTCAGGACCAGACTGCCGTGCGCCTCGCCCTGGAGCAGATTGACCTCATTCGCCGCATGTGTGCCTCCTACTCTGAACTCGAGCTTGTGACCTCAGCTGAAGGTGGGCCCGCAGATGAGAGAATAGTCAGGATGTCACTCTGGAGATTCTGTTCCTGGGATTTAACCACTTGACTCTCTACCTCCTTCTAGGTCTGAACAGCTCTCAAAAGCTGGCCTGCCTCATTGGCGTGGAGGGTGGTCACTCACTGGACAGCAGCCTGTCTGTGCTGCGCAGTTTCTATGTACTGGGAGTGCGCTACCTGACACTCACCTTCACCTGCAATACACCATGGTGAGCACAGCACCTGGCCAGGATGCTAGATGGCATGGTGTGGAAACTGCCCCATCCGTGGCATGGGTGTGACCAGGCCGTTGAGGATAAAGGGGTCTGCAGAGGGAGGCTGGACACCCAGCGGGTCTCTCACAGTCCCAGAAAGCAGCTGGTCCTGCACCTGTTCTGGAAGTGGGATGGATGGATAGACCCAGGGCTCCCAGGACCTGATGGCCCAAGGTGTGATCAGCTAAATTGCCCTTCCATGGCTGTCCTGCAGGGCAGAGAGTTCCACCAAGTTCACACACCACATGTACACCAATGTCAGCGGGTTGACAAGCTTTGGTGAGGTGAGGACTCCTGTTTTGTACCCCACCCCACCTGCTCCCTATGGATATGTGTATACACCTTTGCATCCCAACACCCTCCCCCACAAAAAAAACTAATTGTTTCTGCAGAAAGTGGTAGAAGAATTGAACCGCCTGGGCATGATGATAGATTTGTCCTATGCATCGGACACCTTGATGAGAAGGGTCCTGGAAGTGTCTCGGGCTCCTGTGATCTTCTCCCACTCAGCTGCCAGAGCTGTGTGTGACAATTCGTTGAATGTTCCCGATGACATCCTGCAGCTTCTGGTGGGTGGCCATCCCAGCTCTCAAACCTAGGGCTAGGCGTGTGTTATCCAAAGGTTCTTGACCCTGAGGAGAGAAAGCCACCAGGCCGGGTTTCACATACCCTTGAACCACAGGCTGGTGAATCCTCCATCCCTGAAACTCAAGGCCAAGTCATTTCCACCCAGGGACCCACAAGCCCAGAGAGGTGAAGCCTCTTCCAACCCCTGAAGCCAGGACGGAGCACAGTCCTACCAGGGCCCCCACAGCACAGGAGGCATGCTTTCAGGCCAGAAGGGCTGAGATGAGTGTCCCTTTATCCGTCTAGAAGAAGAATGGTGGCATCGTGATGGTGACACTGTCCATGGGGGTGCTGCAGTGCAACCTGCTGGCTAACGTGTCCACGGTGGCAGGTGAGTCCCTGCTGCTTTGTGCAGCGCCAGCTTGGGCTGTGGCTGCCAGGGCTCTCAGGACGACTCTAGCAGTCTAGTGCACCTGTTGGGCAACGGGCAGACCTCCCAATGACCCAGAGGCAGCAGACACGGCTCTTCAGTGCCACCCAGATCTGCAGCCACAGAGTCGGCGCTGATGGGTTTGATGCCTCTTGGTTTTGCTCCCGATCCTTGAACTTCTCTCATTCCCCACATGTCTGGGCAGGACAGGCTGAGCCCCACAAGGCTCTCAAGGAACCCAGAGGCAGGGTGGCTCCTGGGCAGGAAAAGGCCCAAAGGGGTGGCTCTGAGGTCCCCACTCTAGGTCCATGGACCAGCATGTAGCCGCTTCAGGACTCATGACTGGCCATGAGCTAGCTCTGTGGAGCCAACTGCCACAGCCTGGAGTGCTGGGGACAGGGCTGGTGCCAGGGTCTAACTCCAGCCTAGTGCTGCCCACACTCACCTCCACCTTAGATCACTTTGACCACATCAGGGCAGTCATTGGATCTGAGTTCATCGGGATTGGTGGAAATTACGACGGGGCTGGCCGGTGAGTGCTTCCCTGAGGTTTCTCTTAGGGTGGGGTGCCGCAGGGAGTCCTTTAGTCTTCGTTCCCATCCTGCCATCCTCCTATCCAGGCCTCAGCCACAGGCTCTGGTCTCGTAGCCCACCCAACACTCCCCACTCTCAGGGCCTGTTTCCTAGGTTCTCCCTGTCCCTTCAGTGGCCCAGTGGCCCTACTCCAAGTTGTCATACTTGCTAAATACTCCCCTCCCCAGGCAGGGCTCCAAGATAAGCTCCACTCCCAGCCCTGCAGACCAGCTGTGGGCTGACCATCTGCTCAGCAGGTGGAGGCTACAGAAGCCCAGTCCTCCAGGAGCCTCCACGGTTGCATTCACTAGCCTGAAGAACTTGGCCTTCAGTTTCCCCTGTGTGACTAGGGCTGGTGGGTAGCAGGCCCTAACCCAGGATCAGGGCTGAGGTCCCACAGCTGGCTGGTGGGTGGCCACACAGGTTCCCTCAGGGGCTGGAGGACGTGTCCACATACCCAGTCCTGATAGAGGAGTTGCTGAGTCGTAGCTGGAGTGAGAAAGAGCTTCAAGGTGTCCTTCGTGGAAACCTGCTGCGGGTCTTCAGACAAGTGGAAAAGGTAAGCTGGGCTGGTGGACAGGATGGTTCAGTGGTTTGAGCAAGGGAGGGGATTGCTGTGGGAGCCTCTGACTGTGGACTTCCTCCCCCAGGTGAGAGAGGAGAGCAGGGCGCAGAGCCCCATGGAGGCTGAGTTTCCATATGGGCAACTGAGCACATCCTGCCACTCCCACCTCGTGCCTCAGAATGGACACCAGGCTACGCATCTGGAGGTGACCAAGTGGCCAACCAATCGGGTCCCCTGGAGGTCCTCAGATGCCTCCCCATACCTTCTTCCAGGCCTGGTGGCTGCTGCCACCTTCCCAACTGTCATCCAGTGGCTTTGCTGACACGGCCGGTCCCCCAAGAGGTCACTGTGGCAAAGTCTCACGAAGCCCCCCGTCCTAGTTCATTCTTAAGCACATGCTGAGAATAAACATTTTACACATGGAGCCAGGTGCACATGTCCTTCCTTCTCCCTAGCGGGAGTGGGGGCAGGTGGGCTCTTGGTCAGTGAGGGATCTTGTGGTCTAGCCACAGCTGGTCAAGGTGGGTGCTTCCCACTCACCTCCAGCTTTGGCTCTCTCAGGAAGGCCAGAGGCATCTTATGAAATTCTTCAGCTAAAAGCTTGAGCCCACAGAAGAACACAAAGGAAGTGAGTTCAGTTTCAGTCCCTTCGTGGAGTGTAACAGTGGGGTGCTTCCCAGTTTCTGTCAAAGAGGTTAAATGTGTTTGTTTTTTTTAGAAGCTGATACTATTTATAGAATAAAGAACTTGGCCGGGTGCGGTGGCTCACACCTGTAATCCCAGAATTTGGGAGGTGGAGGTGGGCAGATCATGAGTTCAGGAGATCAAGACTATTCTGGCTAACACAGTGAAACCCCGTCTCTACTAAAAATACAAAAAATTAGTCAGACGTGGTGGCACGTGCCTGTGGTCCCAGCTACTTGGGAGGTTGAGGCAGGAGAATCACTTGAACCCAGAAGACAGAGGTTGCAGTGAGCCGAGATTGCACCACTACACTCCAACCTGGGCAAAAGAGTGAGACTCCGTTTCCGCCGACCCCCCTAAAAAAGAATAACTTGTTTGGAATTATCTGGAGAGTACCTTTGTAAAAGATTCTCAGATTAGGTCCTCTGATTTTTTTTAAAAAACTTATTTTTAAATGTGGGGGTACAGAATCACCAAATCTTAAAAAAAAAAAAAAAAGAAATGAAACTCATGGGGTCTGCATGACTCACTCGAATGGCCTCTTCCTTTGGCCGCTTTCCTCTCCAGTTGGGCCAGAGCCAGATCTAAGTTCCTTCCATGGGAACCTTGAATTGGGAGAAAGAATGACTCCAGTGCCACCTATGTTATAAACCAAGGGTCTATATATGTCTGGGTCTGTTCCATTTATTTGGACTATGTGTTTATCATATTAATACCACACTGTCTTCATTACGGCAACTTTAAAATAAGTTTTGAGGCCGGGCACAATGGTTCATGTCTGTAATCCTAGCACTTTCGGAGGCCAAGGGAGGCGGATCACTTCAGGTCAGGAGTTTGAGATCAGCGTGGCCAACATGGTGAAACCCCATCTCCACTAATAATACAAAAAGTAGCTGGGCGTGGTGGAACATGCCTGTAATCCCAGCTACTCAGGAGGTTGGGACATGAGAATTGCTTGAACCTAAGAGGAGGAGGTTGCAGTGAACTGAGATCACACCAGTGCACTCCAGCCTGGGCAACAGAGTGAAACTGTGCCTCATAAAATATAAAATAAATAGCCGGGCATGGTGGCTCACGCCTGTAATCCCAGCACTTTGGGAGGCCAAGGCAGGCGGATCACAAGGTCAGGAGATCGAGACCATCCTGGCTAACATGGTGAAACCCCATCTCTACTAAAAATACAAAAAATTAGCCCAGTGTGGTGGCGAGCACCTGTAGTCGCAGCTGCTTGGGAGGCTGAGGCAGAAGAATGGCATGAACCTGGTAGGCGGAGCTTTCAGTGAGCCGACATCACACCACTGCACTCCAGCCTGGGAGATACAGCAAGACTCAGTCTCAAAAAAAAAAAAAAAAGAACAAGCAGAAATGTAAGACCCAGGCACCGACCCTATACCCATTAAGCACTTAACCACCATATGCTTTTTTCTTTTTTCAACCCAGGCTGGAGTGCAATGGTGGGATCTTGACTCACTGCAACCTCCGCCTCACAGGTTCAAGCGATTCTCCTGCCTCAGCCTCCCAGATAGCTGGGATTACAGGTGCCCACCACCACGCCTGACTAATTTTTGTATTTTTAGTAGAAACGGGGTTTCACCATATTGATCTTGCTGGTCTTGAACTCCTGACCTCAGGTGATCCAACCCCCTCGACCTCCCAGGTGGCTGGCCTGCTTTTTTTTTTTTTTTTTTTTTTTTGGAGAGAGAGTCCTGCTCTGTCGCCCAGGCTGGAGTGCAGTGGCGCAATCTTGGCTCACTGCAAGCTCCACCTCCCGGGTTCATGCCATTCTCCTGCCTCAGCCTCCCAAGTAGCTGGAACTACAGGCGCGGCCACCACGCCCGGCTAATTTTTTGTATTTTTAGTAGAGACGGGGTTTCACCGTGTTAACCAGGATGGTCTCGATCTCCTGACCTTGTGATCTGCCTGTCTTGGCCTCCCAACGTGCTGGGATTACAGGCGTGATCCACCGGGTCGGCCTTGAAGGTTTTTTTGTTTGTTTGTTTGAGACAGTGTTTTGCTCTTGCTGGAGTGCAATGGTGCCATCTCGGTTCACTGAAACCTCCGCCTCCCGGGTTCAAGTGATTCTCCTGCTTCAGCCTCCCAACTAGCTGGGATTACAGGCACCCGCCACCATGCCCAGCTTATTTTTTTGTATTTTTAGTAGAGATGGGGTTTCACCATTTGACCAGGCTGGTCTCAAACTCCTCACCTCAGGTGATCCTACCGCCTCAACCTCCCCAAGTGTTGGGATTACCGGCGGCGTGAGCCACCGCGTCCGGCCTGGATCAGGAGTTTGATAAGTGAGGGTAGAGACAGAGGCTAGGTAGATGTCCCCCAGAGTGAACAGTGGGTGATGCCCAGAAACTCCACAAGTCTCAGGTGAGAGAGAGATTTGAAGGGCTGAGGCTGTGAGTTGGGTGGCGAAGTATGCCCCTGCAGAGGTCGGGGTCGGGCAGCATTGGGCAGGGCCTTATGGGCCGGGAGCTAGTAGGATTTTCCTTTGGAAGAGGCGGCTCTACGTGAGCAGGCGCGAGGGCAGGGAGTCCAGTAGGAAGGACGCTACTGTGGGCGGCCGAAGGTGGCGTGAGGGGCGGGTGGGTCAGGTCGGCGGGGGCCGTGGGGGAGGGGTCAGAGGGTGGTAAGCTCGGGGGTCGTCTCACGGGGCCCAGCGGCTCTGATTCCGCACCCCCCCACCCCCGAGCTGGAGGCTAGTAGGAGGCGTATTCAGAGGACGCCACCCGAGCCACGTGAGGGAGAAGAGTGGAGATAGACAAGTAAGATGGGCTCCGGGGTTTTCTGATAGACAAAAAAATAGTAAAGCCAACTAGATAAGTAATCTGAAGCAGTGGAGAAGAAAGTGAAAGAAACGTTAGGAGCAAATAAGTCAACGGCTTGCGTAGAGGAACACCCAGGAGGTGAGATAGTCAGAGTAAGTTAAAATGAAGGGACTTGGCTAAAGCACCCAGTGTACAGGCCCAAAAAGGCAAGCGGGGCAGGCGCGGCGCGGGAGGGTGGGTGTGGGTGTTCTTCCTGCCGAGGACGTAGCAGCCCCTGGGGAAGGACCGAGAATCCCCAGCTGCCTCCAACAGGAGAGGATGCGGCTAGAGGGCCCAGGGCTGGGACGGGACCTTCGCGGGGATCCAGTTTCCAGGGTCGCGGAAAAGTTGGATGCAGACGCTGGAAATGGGAAGGAGGTATCCGGGGATGGCAGGAGGCCCTGGGCAAGTGGCTTCCGCAGTCCTGGGCCGGTCCGGCCTGCCCTGCCCTGTCCAGGGCGCAGAGCAAGGACACCCCGCGACCCATCTCACAGAGCCCTAAAATAACCCCTAGGTGGAAGTGTGTTTCCCCCATTTTACAAATATTGCATCTGGGGCTCAGAGAGGGCGGCCTCTCACCCGACGTCACACAGGAATCGGGCCCGCCCCCAGGCCGTGGAGCCAGTAGGAGTGCCCCCGCCTAGGGGTCTTCCCGCCACCAGGGCCCCCGCTCTGGGAGGAGCCGGCCCGAGCCCCTCCCGCTCTCCGCCCCCGAGGGGCGGCCCGGGGGCGGGCGGAGGAAGTGAGCGCAGCGGGGAGGAATGCGAGCGGGCGGGGCGTGTCGGCCCGGGGCGGCGGGGACAGCTGCGGGCCGCCAGGACGGCGGGTGCGGCGGGGCTGAGTGTGCGCGATGCCTCACTTCACCGTGGTGCCGGTGGACGGGCCGCGGCGCGGCGACTATGACAACCTCGAGGGGCTCAGTTGGGTGGACTACGGGGAGCGCGCGGAGCGGGAGGACTCGGACGGTGAGGGCGCGTTCTGAGGGGCCGTGGCGGGGCGGCGGGGCCTGCCACCCGGGGCCGCCATCCTGGGCCCGCGCCCGCACTTATCCCGGGACCTTGCGCGCACACGTCGGTGTGGACTCAACTTTCTTTGGTCTGCGCCGCAGCCACTGGCTCGTCGCCCCGCGCGCGCAGACACGATTTTCCTCGGCCCCCGGCGCCCGCGCCCGGCCACTTTCTCCACCCCAGCTCCTCCCCTGTGGGCCGCGGGCGGGGGCTGCAGACGTGGCCGCCCAGGGAGGCCAGCCGGCCGGGGCGCCCGGCTTGGGGACAGGGCCGAGACCCCATCTCAGGCCCTTCCCGGCCTTTCACCTTCGGTGAATCCCACATCCTCTTCTCGCCTCGGTTCCCCACTTGAGATTCAGCGTCTTTGCCTGTGAGACGACCCTCTGCCCAACTACCCAAACCCCTCCGTGTGCCTCTCTGCGCCAACCTGCACTCTGGCCAGAGTGTACCCACTGGGGGTCTATGGGTAACTGCCTGTGAGTGCGCCCGGTGTAGATCTGTAGGGACAGTGGGCCTCTGTGAAGCACTCAACACGGAGCCAAACGTTTAATCCTCCAGCATCACCCGTGGGATAAGTACGGTTACTCCCAATTAGGAAGCAGTGAAGGGAGGGGTGGCGGTTATGTAACTTGCCCAGGGGCAGTCAAGCCTGGGTGTGAGATTCCAGCACCTTAACTCTTTAACCTAGGTGCCAGGGCCCAGAGGTAAGCCCCATCTCCCTCCTCCTTCCTTCCAGGTGCCTGCCTGTCTCCACAGCCCTTTCTCCATCTCCTACCCCAAGAGGCCCCCTTGTTAAGGCCCATCCTTGGAGTGCAAACACGGCTGAGGACGTGTGTCTGTGTATGTAGTGGCCTATGCATGTGTAATTGTGCTTGTATAAGTGTGTGGCTGTGGGTATCACAGTGTGAAGTCTGGTTCAGGTCAGGGCATTCTCACAGCCCCTGTTTCCTGCAGGGTTGACAGTGATGAGGATGGTGATTTGACTGATGACAAATGCCTGTGATATGTGTGACCAATCATGATGGAGATATGTAGGAAGTGTGTGGTTGACACTTGCCAGGTGACATGATCTGGACCTCTGATCTGTCTGTGATGATGACTGAGGTGATCCATGCTTGATGTAAATGATGGCTATGTGTGTGTATCACTTGACTGCCATGTGCAGAGGTAGCACAGGACAGTGGCATGGGCTGCTGGACATTGCAGAGGTTTTATAGGCTTGACAGCTGTGTGAGTGCCCCAGCCTCCATGCCCTTATCTGCCCCTAGCTTGATTCAAGTGGTCAAAGCAAAAGCCAGCATCCCTGCTTTCCTAACCCTGGGAGGACCTCTCTCCCCAGAGGGTGGACTGGGCTGCATCCCCAGGATCAGCCTGGACCAGTGGGCAGGCAGAGAGCTGAGCCTAGCTGCTGGCCCCGCCTTGGCCACGCCTTGGCCCCTACAGGGTGACTGGAGGGACCTGGAGCTACATTGGCTGAGTCCTGCTAGATCCCCGCAAGCTAGGCCAGCTCCTCCCACTACCTCCCTTCCTCTTTCTCCTCCTCTTACTCCTTTTCAGCCAGACCTTGGCTGTCTGCAGGATGGGGGACACCCTGAGCCCCGGTGAGTGATTTTGATCCTTGATGGGGACTGCAAAGGGTCAGAGGGCACAAAGCACAGTGAGCCTCAGATCCATCTCCTGCCCCTTCCGCAGCTCAGTGCCCACACCTCTGCTCTGGGAGGCCTAGATGGGCTTGCTCATCCCGCCTTGGCCTGTGGGCAGGGGGTAGGGAGGTCCTGGAGGGGGCACCTCAGGCAGATATCCATGTGCACAGGAATCAGGAGGGTCACCTTGATCCCCACCTGCCACTGGTGCAGACACAGTTGCTGGTGGAAACACAATTGTGTAGCTCACAGGCAGTCCCTAGGCCTAGGCCATACTCAGATTTACTGGGGATCTCAAGTGGTGTCTGAGCAGCTTCGGCCTGGCAGGCATGTCCAGACCTGCCCTGGAATTTTTGAAATGGCTGAGGCCAGAACAGGAGGTCTGAAGCTGAGGGCAGTACAGACATCCAGGCACTGCTTAGACCCTTACATTCCCACAAGCCCTTGGGGGCTTTGGAGGAACACCGAGGAGTGCCCGCTGGGTGTCTGGCACTAATTGTCCCTTTTCTAGTGCATCTGGGCAGTTGGAAAAACAAGTGTTACCATCTCCACTTCATAGAAGAGGAAACCAAGGCCACACAGGGAGTAAGCAGGTTTCCCTGGGTCACACGGGGGAAGGGCCGGGAATCCAAGCCAGTCTGCCGTAGTCTGAACGTGCAGAGGCCTGGCTGTACATACCCTGGCCAAATTGCAGCACTCTTCTCTATGTTTAAAGATTGTGCTGCATAGATGGACTGGAGTCTGTAGTAGTAACGGAACCTGCAGCCCAGCCCCCACCTGGATCTGATGGACCCTGGGACCCAGATGTGGCCTTCTGCCTGGGTGGCGTTGCCTCTGAACATCTCTGAACTTCACTCTTGTTGTCCCTAAAAGGGAGTAAATGCTGTCTACTGGAATGTTGCTGTGAGAACTAGAGACAACTTTTGGAAGGGACTCGAGCCATCCTAGAGTGATGGCTGAAGGGACAAGGGATAGGCTAGGTCTTAGAGGACCATTTACAGGCATTTGTGGGGGAGCTGCTGTGTGCCCAGCTATATGTTTTCTGGATAGCAATACAGTCTCCCCAGAAAGACTAGGCAACAGTGATGGGGCAGGCTGCAGTACGTGAGTTTAGAATAAATTACAATTGATTTCCAGCCAACTTCCACAAAAGAATCAGAAGCAATAGCCAACAAAAGAGTCTCCCCAAGTGATTGTTACTCTCAGGAAGATCGAAAACCATGCAGAGGAAGGGGGCAAGGACTCTGAGATGAGACAGATGGTGACTTTATCTAAAGAGTAAATTTAGCTTGGAGATTCCTGGCAGCCAAAGCAGAAAGAGCAGTAAGACGAGCTGTATAGCTGCCATTTTCTGACAAAATGAAGCATCTGATTTATCAAAGGGAGACACTTTTTTTGTCACAAAAATCCAAGAGTAATTTTCAAAGGCTTTTCACTAAAGGGCCATTAATGTCATTAATGTAAGGGGCAGAGTGTTACTGGGTTTTCAGATTTTTCTTGGGACTCCTGATCCTGAACAAGCATGGAGGGCACAGCAGATATCATAGAGTGTCCAAAGAGCTACATGACCTCACCTGGCTTTAATATGACATGGTGGACTATCTTGACCTCTGGCTGCCTTTGTCCACTGTAGTCCTGGCTCCCATTTTTCTCCCTGCTCAGTCCGACACCCACCGGTCCGACTTTCTTAGGCGACTCTAGAAGGCTCCTGGCATCCACTTCTGCTCTCCATGGCCTAGGGCTTGCCCCGCCTCCCGGCATGCCCTGGGCTGCCCTGCAGGATGCCGCCGCGCAGTGCATAGTGGGGTAGCCAGCCAGCCACCTTCGGGCCATGGCAGCCGAAGGTGCTCTGTGGGGCTTCGTGTATCTGGAGGGCACTGCCTGGGCGGTCCCTGAGGACACCGAGCCCTTGGTATCCTGCACATTGGGTACTCCAGAAAGGCTGGGAAAGGGACTGGGGCGGGGAGGGGATCTGGGGGCGGGTCAAAGGCTAGCCCCGCCCACCAACAGGCCCCGCCCCTCAGTGTCCACACGTGCTTGTGCTAGGGTGCCTGCTCCCTCACCTGGATTCCCTTCTCTGGAGGGAATGATGTCCCAGGTTTTGGTCACTGGCCACTCTCTGGCTATCTCTGGCCCTTCAAGGGCATTGTCATGGTGCGATGTGGAAACTGAGTTCCAACCTGGTGACACTGCAGCTCCAAAGTGCTCCACAGAAACGATGTTTTGGGGACTGGCTTTCTGGGAAGGGGCACAGGCTGGGGGGGCTCAGGAAGCAGGCCCTGATTGTCCCTCTCTCTTCACAGGACATGGCAACCACAGAGAGAGCAGCCCTTTTCTTTCCCCCTTGGAGGCTTCCAGAGGAAGTGACTACTATGACAGGAACCTGGCACTGTTTGAGGTAGCTGAGGAGCCATTTTGGGTCACAGGTTTGGCAGACAGAGGCTTTAGCTAAGCAGTCAGGCTGGACACGTGGCCCTCCTCTGTCTGGCTCTTCCTCTCATTTCCTCTTGTCTTCCTGGCTCTCATGGCAGCCGGGCTGCAGTTCCCTTGGCCCTTTCAACTGAAACTGCCTTCCCAGAGGCCACTCACAACCCCACCCCCATTGCTACCTCCAGGACTGTTCACCTCTGACTTCCTTACAACCCCTCAGCAAGGAAAAGCCCGCTTAGGATTTCCCAACTCAGGATTTCTCCTCTTCCCTCCACTCCTGGTTCTTCTCCAAGTCCATAGTTCTTCGCTCTCCCGAGGATTCTTGTCCTTCTTGGTTGGCTCTTCCAGCTCTGTCTCCCTCTAGTTTCCCGAGTCCTGGTCCATTTGCAGCTTTAGGGGATACCTCTGTGGAAAGATTCCCAAATATCTGCCTCTGTACTTGAGTTTTATCTTCTTCAGACTCAAGCTGAGCAGTGAGATCTGGATTTAAAATGTAGTTTAAGCTCCTAAACTCTGACCCACGCATTCAGCCATTGTATGGCTGAATAATGGAGACTCCTTAATCTCTCTTTTTTTTTTTTCTTTTTTCGTTGAGATGGAATCTCACTGTGTTGCCCCAGGCTGGAGTGCAGTGACGTGATCTTGGCTCATTGCAAGCTCTGCCTCCCAAGCTCAGTGATTCTTCTGCCTCAGCCTCCCGAGTAGCCGGGATTACAGGCGCCTGCCACCACACCTGGGGAATTTTTGTATTTTTAGAGACAGGGTTTCACCCTGTTGGCCAGGCTTGTCTTGAACTCCTGACCTTTAGTGATCCTCCTGCTCGGCCTCCCAAAGTGCTGGAATTATCACTGTCAGCCACCACATCCGGCTGAGGCTCCTCAATCTCCACATGCCCCCAAGGGCCCTCATCTTCCCCTCTCACACCAAAGCAACTTCTCCCTGTGTGTAGGTCAGAAGGGAGCTGACAGAGAGGGAAAAGCTAAATGTGGGCAGGAGGCAGGTGGAGGCACAGCATCGAGAAGGCTGCAGGAGCAGGGATCATCGCCTAGACCCCGGTGGGGCTGGGGAGCCTGAGCTCTGGGAGGCCTCCTGACCTGGGAAAGCAGCAAGATTCTGCAGTGAAGGCCTTGGCCCAGCCCCGCCTGAGGATGAGAGGGTCAGGATCCCATCTCTGTGATTGACGTGGGTACTCACAGGACTGGGGTCAGGGGAAGACCATCCAGGGAGATCAGGGTTTGAGCAGACAAGAGAGACTTCACTTGTCCGAGACATCACTCTTTTGCCCTCTTTTGTTCCCTGAGGTGACTAGGGTGACTTTTTTGTGGGGAGGGTAGGCGTGAGTCCTAGAGGTGCAGCCATAGCTGGGAGGTGGCTGCACAGAGCAGGCAGGATGAAGTGTGCCATTGCCCGCCTGCCAGGCGTGTTCTTCCCTGCCCTCTCTCCCCTGAGGCAGGTGGTTTTCACAAATGGGCTGGCAGTGATTGTAGCCAAGGTGGGGTAGAGAAAAGCAGCCGCGGGGCTGGGCCTTTTGAGTGCCACGTCCTGGGGTGTGGTGTCCACACCTGTCCAGTTGGATGGCTTGGGCTTCCCCAGGCAGGAACTGGGATCAGGCCCAGGCCTGTCTCAGGGCTTGGAACAGGGCCAGGGATCAGGCAGCTGGCTTCACACAGCTGGTACCCGCCTGGCCCAATGCCATCTTGCCCTGTGGCTCTGTTTACAGGAAGAGCTGGACATCCGCCCAAAGGTATCGTCTCTTCTGGGCAAGCTCGTCAGCTACACCAACCTCACCCAGGGCGCCAAGGAGCATGAGGAGGCTGAGAGTGGGGAGGGCACCCGCCGGAGGGCAGCCGAGGTGAGCTGAGTGGGGCAGCAGAGGGGCCACACCTGGGAAGACAGACACAGCACCATGGAATTGGCTGTTTCCCCACATGGTGGTGAGCACACCAGGGGAAGTGGGTGCAAACCATGGTGAGCAGGGAGGATGGGCACTGAGTGCCTTGGCTCAGGAGGCTTTAAGAAGTGAGCTAATGAGAATCTCCCCAGGGACAGAGGGCCAGGGAGGCCCTCAGGAATGACGGCGGGAGACACAGCTGCCTGTACTCAGCCTTTACTGTGTGCGAGGTACCACACCAGGCAGTGGGCCTGGGTTCTCACATGTCATCTGTTCAACAAAACCAAGAGGCAGGTGCTACTATAATCCCCATGTTTCAGATGAGGAAATAGTGTCAGGGACATTAAGGAACTTGTGTAAAGTGACTGAGCTAGACAAGATCAATGTGTAATGCTGGGAGATGGATTCGTGGATTTTATGGGAGACAGATTTGTGAGATATGTAACTACACAAAATGCCAGATCAGTGACATTGTGTAAGGGTGGCTAAAGGTGTTGCTCTTGGAGCCAGGAATCAGGTTGTCTCTCGGAGGTCATGCAATCCAGAGCAAGTCACAAACCCTTCTGCTACTCACAGTGTTGGCCCAAGGCTCCATTGGCAGAACCCTCCAACAACCCCCTGGGTTCCTTGAGTGCCAGGGTCGGGGGACATGTGTATGTGATCGGAGCCTGATGTTGCCTTATGGGGCTTCCCTGTCCCACTTTTTGGTCACTAATCCAGTTTTCTGGCCCTTCAGCCCTCCTCTCTTTGGGGTGACTGTTACCTCTTTGCCTAGCTCCTCTGTGTTATTGGGGCTCAGTGTAGCTGAGGGCTGGGGATTTTTCTACATTTTTCATTTGGAGGCTAGGGACCCTCCCTCTACATACTGACTCCCTGAGGTGTGGGAAGCAGCAGTATTTTGGGAGGAGCTGAGGTCTGGCACTGGCTGTAGTATTCTCAGAGGTTGGCACAAGCAGAAGGAGCTCCTGGCTGGGATAAGCCAGGCCTGCAGCCTCACATCTGGTTGTGAGATTTGGGCTTCTCTGGGGTGGGGCCAGCAGAGAAGGTGGACCTCACTGAAGCACATCTCTCACCTTGCCCTTCAGAGAGGCAAACCAGCACACAGACTTGACCCTGACCCTGTCCAGCCAGGTGTGATTTTGCTGGCATGTTCTGGACTAGATAGTGGAGAACCCTAACTGCATCTGGCCATGTCTGTCCAGCACTGCAGGAGTGTCTCAACCTCTGAGAGTGCTCTGCCCACAGTGGGTGACAGGATCCTTAGGTCAGAGCCTCATCCCTGTCCCTTAAGGCTAAGCCAGGGAGCTGGTGGCGGGGAGTGAAGAGGCCCCTGAGAACAGCTAGTGCACATCTCAGCAGGAATGTGGGAGGGATGCATGGGCCAGAGAAGACCCATCATCCCTTGGCCCAGTGGGGAACCCATGAGGATGCTTAGCTTAGCTATCCAGCTTACCTGGCCCCACAGTAAGGATGGGAGAGGGTGGCTGGGTGTCCTAGCTCCAATAGTTTTTCCATGGAAGAAAGAGGAGCCTTGGCCGGGTGCAGTGGCTCACGCCTGTAATCCCAGCACTTTGGGAGGCCAAGGCGGGTGGAGCACAAGGTCAGGAGATCGAGACCATCCTGGCTAATGTGGTGAAATCCCATCTCTACTAAAGATACAAAAAATTAGCCGGGCGTGGTGGCGGGCACCTGTAGTCCCAGCTGCTCGGTAGGCTGAGGCAGGAGAATGGCATGAACCCGGGAGGCGGAGCTTGCAGTGAGCCGACATTGCGCCACTGCACTCCAGCCTGGGCGACAGAGCGAGACTTTGTCTCAAAAAAAAAAAAGAAAGAGGAGCCGGGCCAAGTCTTTAAGGAGTCAGTAGGAAGCTAGGGATCTGGGGCTGCTGAGCCGTGGTCCTCACCCAGGGTAGGCCCAAGCAGGGGCCTCGGAAAAGGAAGGCTTGAAGCAGGAAGGGTGGGCCTCCAACCAGACGATGTCAAGACCCAAAGCAGCCTCTCCCCAGCAGCTTGTCCAGCTCCAGCTCCAGCTCCAGCTGTGGCCTGATGACCTTCTGAGGCTGCCAGAGGTTATTTGGGGATGCAGAAAGCATTTCCGGCCCGCCCTGCCCTTTCCCACACTGCCCTTTTCTTAGAGTGACTCAGCTTGGGATGGGGGTGGGACTGGGAGCTCTTGCCGTTGCTATTCCGTGGGTGGCATCCTCTGAGAAGGGCTCAGACAATGCCCAGATGAGGGGGATCCGTCCCCTGCACTGCTCTACGCAGGACAGGTTGAGGAGCCATTTGTTTTTGCTGAGACTTTTCTGAAGTCCTTTAGTTTGCTCACAGGTCCTGCCCCAGGCCAGGACCCTTCAGGAGGGGCATTAAGGAACTTGTCTAAGGTGACTCAGCTAGACAAGATCATGGCCATGGAGTTCTCTTCTCCCTAGCTTCTGGGCAGCACAGGCACTCTCTCGTGGGGCTTCCCTGTCTCTTCTCCCTGAATGATTTTCACTAATCCAGTCCTTTGGATCAGTGAGGAGGCTTTGTTGGAGCTCCAGTGGAAGCTGTCAGGGCCACGTTGCGGAGGCTGCACTCTTGGGGGCCCAGTGCCTCAAAAAGATGTCAGCCAGCCTCTGTGCTCTCAGCCTCTGCCCTGGCCTCCTGGCTGGCCCCTACTCTGCCCTAAATTGAGAAAGCCTGCCTGGATTTGCATATTAGATCTTCCTCACCTGCCCTAAAGCCTGAGCACTTTCTCTGTAGGATTTTCCCAACAGGATGTCCCAGGGGCTTCCAAAACACCACTCACTGGGTTCAGAAGCACCTTTTGGGTACCTGCAGGGCCTGCCGGTGATAGAACCATAAACAAGCCAAGCCTGCTCTAATATGGTCACAAAACATACAAGTACATTCTGTTACCATGACCTGTAGTGACTACTGTGATAGGGAGTATCAGCTGCCGAAGGACTGCGAGAGGGAGGACCCGCTCCACCTAAGGCAACCTGGGGACATCTTCCTGGGGGAGGTAACAGTTTCACTGAAGAGGAGTTTGCCAGGCCGTGAGGCAGGGCCGACTCTCCCAGGCAGAGTCCAGCACATTCTCAGGTTCGGAGAATCTGGGGGACCCATGTAGTCAGGGGCTGGGGCTAACAAGAGAGGTGATGGGACATGTCTGGTGGTCCAAGCCAAGGCGTTGGACTGCACACTGGATTACAAGACAGCACAGAGGGTTTTCAGCGTGGGTGATGAGATTAGACTTGCTTTCAGAGACCTACTCTAGCAGCAGAGTGGGCTGGAATGTGGAGAGGTTGAAAGGCTCAGGAGGGTACCACCCAGGTGCCTGAGGTTCAAGGGACTAAGGCTGGGACAAGGCAGGCGGATCTCAGGGCAGCAGGGAGACAGACTGGGTAGGAGTTAGTGTCCATCAGGACTGGAGTTGGGGGTTGAGGAGAGGTAGGGCCAGGGATGACTTTTGGGACTTTGCCTTGGGTGACTTAGGGCCTGCTGGGTGAGAAGGTGGAGATCTGAGACAAACCCCTCTTTCTAGAAGTTTAGCAGGAGAGAGGAAGGGAAGGAGGCAGTACCTTGAGAGAGAGTTAAGGTTCTAAAGCTCAATGTGGGTTTTTAAAAAGAATCAGGTTTTACACCTTCCCAGACTCAACTGTCTTCCTATATGAAAGTCAATAAAGACATCCTAGCTGTCACCCCTACCCGCTGTGTTCCCTGGGGCCCCATCAGGGGAGGGGGCCTGCTGAGTGACTAGGGCTGACCCTCCATGGTGCATCCCTCTGATGCTCTACTCGCCCCCTCCCTTCGTGTTCGTACAGGCGCCCAGCATGGGCACCCTCATGGGGGTGTACCTGCCCTGCCTGCAGAATATCTTCGGGGTTATCCTATTCCTGCGGCTGACCTGGATGGTGGGCACGGCTGGTGTGCTACAGGCTCTCCTCATCGTGCTCATCTGCTGCTGCTGTGTGAGTGTCCTGGCGTGGCAGGGGTGGGCTGGGCGTGGGCCATGGCTGCTGCCACAGAGCCCACTCAGCTGAGCCGCTCACCCAGGCCCTCCTTCCCACAGACCCTGCTGACGGCCATCTCCATGAGCGCCATTGCCACCAACGGTGTTGTTCCAGGTCAGTGAGCGCCACCCAAGGCCTGGTGGAAGATAAAAGGGCCCAGAATCTGCCTTGACCTACCTGGGAACCCCCATAGCACACCCCTGCCCCAAGCAGTTCTGTAGTGGGCTCCCAATCCCTGATGCCAGGACAGTGCCCACGTAGAAGCTTTACTGCTAGACAGAGCTGGAGAGTGCCATTGTGGTTTTTGTTAATGTAAAAGCAATACCAAAAAATAAAAAGGACAATGTATGTTTACTGTAAGAAGGTTTGAAAGTACAGAAAAGGCCGGGCGCGGTGGCTCACGCCTGTAATCCCAGCACTTTGGGAGGCCAAGGCGGGTGCATCACAATGTCAGGAGTTCAAGACCAGCCTGGCCAAGATGGTGAAATACCATTTCTACTAATAATACCAAAATTAGCCAGGCATGGTGGTGGGTGGCTGTAATCCCAGCTACTTGGGAGGCTGAGGCAGAGAATTGCTTGAACCTGGGAGGCAGAGGTTGCAGTGAGCCAAGATTGCGCCAGCTTGGGTGACAGAGCAAGACTTCATCTCAAAAAAAATAAATAAAAAAGTGCAGAAAAGTGTAGAATGGAAAAGTAAAAGCACCAATAATCCCACCATCCCGAGATCATTACTATTCGCCTTTTGGTATATATAGGTCTTAGGGTCTTTTTTTTTTTTTTTTTTTTTTTTTTTTTGAGACGGAGTCATGCTCTGTCGCCCAGGCTGGAGTGCAGTGGCCGGATCTCAGCTCACTGCAAGCTCCGCCTCCTGGGTTCACGCCATTCTCCTGCCTCAGCCTCCCAAGTAGCTGGGACTACAGGCGCCCGCCACTTCGCCCGGCTAGTTTTTTGTATTTTTTAGTAGAGACGGGGTTTCACCGTGTTAGCCAGGATGGTCTCGATCTCCTGACCTCGTGATCCGCCCGTCTCGGCCTCCCAAAGTGCTGGGATTACAGGCTTGAGCCACCGCGCCCGGCCGTCTTAGGGTCTTATGAAGTATTGCACACGCACACTCTATTTATATAAATTATATATATTTCCCAAAAGTATATGTGTGTATATATATCTATGCATTTATGTGTATGTGTTTACATGTGTACGTGTGTGTGTTTCCCAAGTGTTGAGAACAGTTTTTTGATTTTGGTTTTTCGGTGTGTTTTTTGAGACAGAGTCTTGCTTTATTACCCAGGCTGGAGTGCAGTGGCATGATCTCAGACCACTGCAACCTCCACTTTCCAGGTTTAAGCAATTATTATTATTATTTTTTTTTTTTTTTTGAGACGGAGTCTTGCTCTGTCACCCAGGCTGGAGTGCAGTGGCCGGATCTCAGCTCACTGCAAGCTCCTCCTCTCGGGTTCATGCCATTCTCCTGCCTCAGCCTCCCAAGTAGCTGGGACTACAGGCACCCACCACTTCGCCCGGCTAGTTTTTTTGTATTTTTTAGTAGAGACAGGGTTTCACCGTGTTAGCCAGGATGGTCTCGATCTCCTGACCTCATGATCCGCCCGTCTCGGCCTCCCAAAGTGCTGGGATTACAGGCTTGAGCCACCGCGCCCGGCCTAGGTTTAAGCAATTCTAAGTGATTCTCATGCCTCAGCCTCCTGAGTAGCTGGGATTACAGGCAACCACCACATTTTTGTATTTTTAGTAGAGACGAGGTTTCACCATGTTGGCCAGGATGGCTTCGAACTCCTGACCTTAACTGATCCACCCACCTCCGCCTCTCAAAGTGCTGTGATTACAGGTGTGAGCCACTGCACCCTGCCGAAAATGATTTTTTGAAAACAGCACTCTCCATGGTACACCACATAACCTAATTAATGTGATTATTCTCCTGCCTGTGGGTTCCACTTTTTCACCATTGTATACATTGTTGTCATGAACATCCTTGAACATGAATCTTTTGTTCATGCCCCAGCAGTTCCCTTAGGAGAGGGTCCTGGAGGTGGATTACAGCATGAAAAAGATTGACTTTTCATTTATTTATTTTAGTATTTTTTTTTGAGATGCAGTCTCTGTTGCCCAGGCTGGAGTGCAGTGGCACAATCTCAGCTCACTGCAACCTCCGCCTCCTAGGTTCAAGTGATTCTCCTACCTCAACCTCCCGAGTAGCTGGGATTACAGGCATGTGCCACCATGCTCTGCTAATTTTTGTATTTTTAGTAGAGACAGGGTTTCACCATGTTGGCCAGGCGGGTCTCGAACTCCTGACCTCAAGTCATCTGCCTACCTCGGCCTCCCAAAGTGCTGGGATTACGGACGTGAGCCACTGTGCCCAGCTGACTTTTTCTTTTTTTTTTTTTGAGACAGAGTCTCACTCTGTCGCCTAGGCTGGAGTGAAGTGGCTCACTTCACTCTAATCTCGGCTCACTGCAACCTCTGCCTCCCAGGTTCAGACGATTCTCCTGCCTCAGCCTCCTCAGTAGCTGGGACTGTAGGCACTCACCACCACACCTGGCTAATTTTTTGTATTTTAGTAGAGACGGAGTTTCATCGTGTTGCCCAGGCTGGTCACAAACTTCTGAGCTCAGGCAATCTGCCAATCTCGGCCTCCCAAAGTGCTAGGATTACAGGCGTGGGCCACTGCGCCCAGCCTTTTTTTTTAAATGTATATTTTTTATAATTTCCTTTTTTTAGTAGAGACGGGGTCTCGCCATGTTGCCCAGACTGGTCTGGAACCCCTGAGCTCAAGCAATCCACTCACCTCAGCCTCCCAGAATGCTGGGATTATAGGCATGAGCCACCACGCCCCAGCCAGATTGACTCTGAAAGAATTTCTTGATCACTGTTTCCAGATTTTCACAAGAGACATTGTCTCAGCAGCAGATATAACCAGCAACATGAGATGACTTGTCCCCCTGTGCTTGTCACCCTGGGGCCTAGTCATGACTCTCTGAGTCTTGCAAGGGTGTTAGACTTTGGTAGAAGCACAGATTCAGGGCAGGACCTGTGGACACTCACCTGGTGGCAGGCCCTGTGGTGGGCCTTAGGGCCAAAAGACTGGATAAGACACAGTCCCTGCCCTGGTCTGGAGGGGTCAGACTAACAAAGGCACAGGCCTCAGGAGGGTGAGGCGGGCTGAGATGGGACACACCCAGCCAGAAGAGGCTGGGGGCTGTGTACAGGGCATTGGAGGACAGTGGCCACTCAGCCACTGCTGCAGACTAGAGCTGCTCCCACAAAGCAGTCATTTCCATGTTCCATGCTGGACATTCAAATCAGATGGGGATAGGATCGAATGCCAGCCTGGATGCTTACCCACCATGCAGCCTTGGGCAGGTTTCCCAGCCCCTCTACTCATCCATAAATGGGAAAAGCAGTCCCTGTCCTTCCGGGCAGTTGTGCAGGCTTGTCACAGGGAGACCCCTTGAAGAAGAACCAGCCTTGACCTGTGCACATTTTCATTTCTCTGCTGTAGCTGGGGGCTCCTATTTCATGATTTCTCGTTCACTGGGGCCAGAATTTGGAGGTGCTGTGGGCCTGTGCTTCTACCTGGGAACGACATTCGCAGCAGCCATGTACATCCTGGGGGCCATCGAGATCTTGCTGGTGAGTCAGGCTAAGCCCTGGCCAACTCTGGCCATGTCCAGACAGTCCCTTTGGACTCTAAACAGAAGTTCCAGGCTGTTCATCCCCACACCTCTGGCCACCGCCTGGGCATTATAAAGTAGAAAGCCTCTTCAAGAGACAAAGACCTTTGCTCAGGCTGGTTTTTCTTTCACTTCCATGCCAGTTTGGGTCAGGCAAGAAAGAGGCCTGGCCGCCTTCACCTCGGCCCTGGATGTTCCGTCCACCTGGGCACCATGGCAGCCATGGCAAGGGTTCCAGGAACTGTTGTATTTAGCTCAGTGACAGATCTTGGTGGTGATGCAGGCTTCCTTCTGGGCTTGTGTGGGCTCTGGCTAGCTCTGTGTCCCCTGGGGCTCTGTGCCAGGGCACTTCAGATCCACCTTCTCCTTGTCCTTCAATCAGGATAAGCAGCCACAGGACCCTGCTGGAGGTTGGTGCCCGCTCCATGAGCCCCATGGGAGCTCTGTCAGCCTCAGCTTCTCATTCCCCAATTAACTGCCGCAGCAGTGGGAGAAGAGGCAAGGAGCTGCGGGAGGCATGGGGTGACAGGTGCCTGCCCCTGGGGATCCAGAGGGTAGGAGGTACCTAGAGGGACTGCCTGGCTGCTTTTGCCTCCAGGTCCTCTACCTGCAGCATGGACCCTGCACCTTCTGATTTTGGGGGGCTTTGGTTTGTTTTCATTTTTTATATCCTTTCTACATTCGTTATGTGGGATTTGTCCCTTCTCCTGTTTATGTATTCAGCCATGTCATTATATCTGAATGGACTTCTGGATATTTACTTTATTCTTTGGGTTGTAATCCAATACTATCATTATTTATTTTCGTGCTCAAACTGTTCCACTTTGGCTATTTAGTGATTCAGGTTGGCATCTATGTTCGGATCCTTTTTGTTTGCTTGTTTTTACATAATAGCTTTATTAACATATAATTTACATACCATGCAATTCCCATGCCAATTTACATACCATTGGAAGTGTACAATTCAATGTTTTATAGTATATTCACAGAGTTGCGGTCAATTCTAGAACATTTTCATCATCCCCAGAACCCCCTTAGCAGTTACTCTCCATTCGCTGCCAGCACTGGCAACCAGGAATCTGCTTTCTGCCTCGGGATTTGCTTATTCTGGACATTTCATACAAACAGAATCATATATTATGTGGCCTTTTGTGACTGGCTTCTTTTAGGTACTCTTATTTTTTATTTTTAAAATTTATTTATTTATTTATTTTGAGACAGAGTCTCACTCTGTTGCTTAAGCTGGAGTGCAGTGGCGTGATCACAGCTCACTGCAATTTCTACCGCCTAGGTTCAAGCGATTCTCCTGCCTCAGCCTCCCGAGTAGCTGGTATTACAGGCTTACGCCACCATGCCCAGCTAATTTTTTGTGTTTCAGTTTCAACAAGTTGCCTGGGATTGTCTCGAACTCTTGAGTTCAGGCAATCCTCCCGCCTCGGCCTCTCAGAGTGCTGAGATTACAGGCGTGAGCCATTGCGCCCGGCCTATTCATTTATTTTTTTGATGGTCTCACTTTGTTGCCCAGACTGGAGTGCAGTGGCGTGATCTCTACTCACTGCAACCATCGCCTCTGAGACTGAAGTGATTCTCCTGCCTCAGCCTCTGGAGTAGCTGGGATTACAGGCGTGCACCACTACCACCAGTTTTTGCACCACTAATTTTTGTATTTTTAGTAGAGATGGGGTTTCACCATATTGGCCAGGCTGGTCTCAAACTCCTGACCTCAAGTGATCCACTGCCTCAGCCTCCCAAAGTGCTGGGATTATAGATGTGAACCACAGCGCTGGCCTATTTTTTATTTTTTTTTTGAGACGGAGTCTCCCTCTGTCACCCAGGCTGGAGTGCAGTGGTGTGATCTCTGCTCACTGCAACTTCTGCTTCCTGGATTCAAGCCATTCTCCTGCCTCAGCCTCCAGTAGCTGGGATTACAGGCATGTGCCACCACGCCCAACTAATTTTTGTATTTTTAGTAGAGATGGGGTTTCCCCATGTTAGCCAGGCTAGTCATGAACTCCTGACCTCAAGTGATCCCCTTACCTCGGCCTCCCAAAGAGCTGGGATTACAGGCCTGAGCCACTGCGCCCAGCCTCTTTTAGGTACTCTTAAAAAGAAAACCAAAATGACAAGTTTCACTTTCCAAATAAGAAGATAAAACCCTCCTTATCCATCTTCTTGTTTCAGACCTACATTGCCCCACCAGCTGCCATTTTTTACCCATTGGGCGCTCATGACACGTCGAATGCCACTTTGAACAATATGCGTGTGTATGGGACCATTTTCCTGACCTTTATGACCCTGGTGGTGTTTGTGGGGGTCAAGTATGTGAACAAATTTGCCTCACTCTTCCTGGCCTGTGTGATCATCTCCATCCTTTCCATCTATGCTGGGGGCATCAAGTCTATATTTGACCCTCCCGTGTTTCCGTAAGTAACCCAGGAATTTATCTGGGCATTGCATGGACATCCCTCTCATGTAGCCAGCCTTTGATGCCCTAGATCCCAGAGACTGCAGGGTGAGCACAAGCAGGGGCCTCAAGCTGAGCAGGTGCCAATGCTTCTGTCCCTCATAGGGTATGCATGCTGGGCAACAGGACCCTGTCCCGGGACCAGTTTGACATCTGTGCCAAGACAGCTGTAGTAGACAATGAGACAGTGGCCACCCGGCTATGGAGTTTCTTCTGCCACAGCCCCAACCTTACCACCGACTCCTGCGACCCCTACTTCCTGCTCAACAATGTGACCGAGATCCCTGGCATCCCCGGGGCAGCTGCTGGTGTGCTCCAGGGTGGGTCCTCCCTCCCATCCTCCTGCTCTCGAACCCACAGGCTGAGCAGGGGTGCAGAGCACAGAGCTGTCCTTGTGCGGTCAGCTTGGGAATGGGGGCAGGACTGGCCGCCTTCCCAGCCCAGCAGTGTCCTCCCAGCCTGGCTCCTGGCAGCCGAGTTTGGAGTGAGTGAAGCCTGTCTGGCCAGCATCCAAGGCCTGCAGCAGCCTGTCTTCCCTAGCCACCAGCCCCTGACACTGCCTGGGGATGTTCCCACAGGATCCATAAAGGCCTTTGTGTGAGGCGGGCAGTAGGGGGCTCTGGGTGATGGTGGTTCAGCCACCTTTGTCTGTTGACTTCTAGCTGGGCAGCTCCTTCCCTGTGGTCAGGGTAGCCCTGTGGCTGACACTGCAGTCATTGAGCTGAAGCTGTCTCCTGAGTCCCCAAAACTGCCTGCATCTGCAGCCTCTGGCTAGGCTGCCCCAAACTGCCCGGGGTAGTCGGGGGCGGCTGTGGTGGTGACACAGCTATCCCTGCAGAAAACCTGTGGAGCGCCTACCTGGAGAAGGGTGACATCGTGGAGAAGCATGGGCTGCCCTCTGCAGATGCCCCGAGCCTGAAAGAGAGCCTGCCTCTGTACGTGGTGGCCGACATCGCCACATCATTCACCGTGCTGGTCGGCATCTTCTTCCCTTCTGTGACAGGTGAGCCCCGCCTGCCTACCCACCCATCCCTGTCCCCAATCCCGGGGAGCCCCTGAGGGAGTCTCATCTGTTTTTGGAGGTATCATGGCTGGCTCAAACCGCTCTGGGGACCTCCGTGATGCCCAGAAGTCCATCCCTGTGGGGACCATTCTGGCCATCATTACAACTTCCCTCGTGTGTATCCTTTCCCAGGCCTGGGGCAGGTTGGGCAGAGGACGGGAGGCGCTTGGCCTGTGCACATCGCCAGCTCACATGCACATACACCCCACACACTCATATATGGCTCCCCTTCTCATGCACACATACACATACACACCATGATACTCCCAGTCCTTGCGGTCTGGCTGGGGTGGGGGCACGTGGTCCTGTTCAGGGACAGTGGGGTGGCGGAGGCCGAGTTTTCCTTGATGCCACCACAGACTTCAGCAGTGTGGTTCTCTTTGGCGCCTGCATCGAGGGTGTGGTTCTCCGGGACAAGTGAGTGAGCTGGGCCCCTCTCTGTAGCAGCGGCTGGGCTTTGGCCTGCCTTCACACCAGCCCCCAACCCTGTGGGTGGTCCTCAGGCTGCTGGCTACCTTTGGTGGTCTGTGTTGTCCTTCCGGATCCCTGACATCCCTCACTCTGGTGGCCCCTGCAGGTATGGCGATGGCGTCAGCAGGAACTTGGTGGTGGGCACACTGGCCTGGCCTTCACCCTGGGTCATTGTCATCGGCTCCTTCTTTTCAACATGTGGTGCTGGCCTCCAGAGCCTCACGGGGGCACCGCGCCTATTGCAGGCCATTGCCAAGGACAACATCATCCCCTTCCTCCGGGTGAGCCCTTCTGCACTCCCCCATGGCCTGGCTGCTCCCAGGCCCTCGCCCAGCTGGGGAGAGAGATAGGGAACACAGATGCAGTGTGTCCTGTCCTCAGTAGCCCCGGGGCCAGGCGGCCATCCATGAGGAGCTACTGAGAAGTGCCCTGGGCTGACACTGCCCTGGGCCTGGAGCTGCCTGGAACCAGAATCTTCATGGCCTGTTTAGGGCTCATCCAAAGGAGAGAGGCCTGGGGAGGTGGAGTCAGGGAGACTGGTGACACCCACAGGGATAGGCACAGAGGCGGCCTAAGCCCCCAAGGAGGGCCCTGGGGGTGAGGGAGGCCAGGCTGGGGTCTGGGGCCCAAGGTGTGGAATGGAGGTGACAGGGCCAGCTTCCTTCCTGGTGCACACAGGTATTTGGCCACGGGAAGGTGAATGGTGAACCCACATGGGCACTCCTCCTGACGGCACTCATCGCCGAGCTGGGCATCCTCATCGCCTCCCTCGACATGGTGGCCCCCATCCTATCCATGTGAGCTGGGGCTGGGCAGGGCAGGGGGATGTTCTGGGAAAGGGTCCCTGAACCCCAGCACCTCCCCGTGGCTGTGTCTGGTGTTGGGGGCGCAGCTGGGAGATGTGGCAGGCTGCATGGGGAGATGTGGCCTGGCAGGGCTCAGCCCACCCCTGCATTTAGAAGCAAGCCTGGCACCTATGCCAAAGCTATAAAGTGACCAACAGGTCCACACCTCCCTGAGAGAGCTCCCAAAGCAGGTGGCTGGCAGACCTCTCCCCTGGACAGGGCAATCACCACGTCCCTCATGCCTCCCTGAAGCCACTGCTGCCCCTTCCATCTGTTGTTGTTTTTTTGTTTTGTTTTGTTTTGTTTTGTTTTGAGACGGAGTCTCACTCTGTCACCCAGGCTGGAGTGCAATGGCGTGATCTTGGCTCACTGCAACCTCCGCCTCCTGGGTTCAAGCAATTCTCCTGCCTCAGCCTCCTGAGTAGCTGGGATTACAGACATGCACCACCACGCCCAGCTAATTTTTTGTATTTTTAGTAGACATGAGGTTTTACCATCTTGACCAGGCTGGTGTCGAACTCCTGACATCAGATGATCCACCTGCCTCCTTCCTTCCTGTGCTCCCATCCTCAGCTGCCTTCCCGGAGGGCTGATGCAGCCAGCCCTGCCCATGCCTGGGACTCCCACACCCACCACAGGGACTCTTAAGTGTCTCTGACTGGGTGCATTCAAATGGTCCGGCTCATCTTGCATCCTCCCCTTCATGCATGGCAGCCCCTCATCCAGCTGGTCACCCAGGCCAGAGGCCTGAGTGTGGCCTAGAGTCTCCAGGCACTGAGCTCTTCCTACCACCCCTGTACCACCCTCCAGCTCTGCCCCATTACTCCCTTTCCTACCTCCTCCGCTGGCGAACCCTTGCCCATCCTCTGCAATCTCCAAGGACTCCTCCACAGTAGTCTCATCACCTCAGGCCATGAAAGTGCAGCAATGAGGTTGAGAAGACCTGGCCAAGCCATGCAGGGCAGGGCCAGTCCCAGCTTGATGTCAGGCCCCTGGCTGCCAAGGTGGGCGCTCTTCACCAACCGTCCCCTGTGCCACAGGTTCTTTCTGATGTGCTACCTGTTCGTGAACCTGGCCTGTGCAGTGCAGACACTCCTGAGGACCCCCAACTGGCGGCCCCGGTTCAAGTACTATCACTGGTGAGCCACGCCTCTGACACGGGAGGCCCTGGGGAGGCCAGGAGCTTCATTCTGGATGAGGCCTAGGCTTCCCGGGTAGGTAGGTCTTGATGAAACACTGTGGGGAGGGAGTTTATGGGGCTGGGGAGGAACTGGACCTGGGTCTCCCACCCAGTGACCTGACCACCCACCTGGGACCTCCCACCTGGGACCTGACAGGGCCGCCAGGGCATGGGCCAGGCTGTGGCCAGGGGCCCTCCTGGTCCTGCCCTGACTCTGCCCTCCCCTCTGGCCCAGGGCGCTGTCCTTCCTGGGCATGAGCCTCTGCCTGGCCCTTATGTTTGTCTCCTCCTGGTACTATGCCCTGGTGGCCATGCTCATCGCCGGCATGATCTACAAATACATCGAGTACCAAGGGTGAGTGAGCGCTGCCACCTGGCCTCTGCCGGCAGCCTGCACCACCCTGAGGGGGCCCAGCCGAACAGGCAGGGTGGTTGGACGTTGGGGTGGGCGGGGAGCTGGGCCACCGTAGGTGCCAAGACTGGGGACTGTAACTCAGGACCCGGGGTGGTCTTGAGGGGCAGAACCCCTCCATCTCACATCCACATAGACAGAACCCCCTGGGCAGCACCAGGGGCTCACCAGCTGTGGTGGAATCTGCAGGGCTGAGAAGGAGTGGGGTGACGGGATCCGAGGCCTGTCCCTGAGTGCCGCCCGCTACGCGCTGTTGCGGCTGGAGGAGGGGCCTCCTCATACCAAGAACTGGAGGTGAGTTCCCACCAGACCCTGGCCAGGGCGCAGAGGTTCTCAGGGGTCGCTGTCGGGGTCAGAGGGTCGAGAGGTGTCAGCTCCCCGTCCTGGGGCTGCCAGGGGCACCCTCCTGGGCCATGCTACCCAAACCCGCAGGGACCATCACCCAAGAAGAGAAGAAGAGGAGGGGGCTCCCTGGAACGGCCGGCCCTGGTCTCAGGCTCCCCCACCCGGCCACTGCAGGCCACAGCTGCTGGTGCTGCTGAAGCTGGACGAGGACCTGCACGTGAAGTACCCACGGCTCCTCACCTTCGCCTCCCAGCTCAAGGCTGGCAAGGGCCTGACCATTGTTGGTTCTGTCATCCAGGGGAGCTTCTTGGAGAGCTATGGCGAGGCCCAGGCTGCCGAGCAGGTACCTGCTTCGGGGGTGAGAGCTGAGCCAGACTACAGGAGTCTGGGCTGCAGCTGACGGAGGGGAAGGGCCCAATCTTGGCGAGCGTGACCAGCCAGGCAGCCAGCACTGCTGCCACCTGAGAGCTGGCACAAGGGGGGGCCGGCAGTCCCATCTTGAAAACTTGGGCTCCGGGTAGGCAGCTTGTTGCCCCCAGGCCCTCCTCCACCCCAAAGTCGTTTTGTTCCCAAGGGGCCTTGGGAGGGAGCCCAGAGGCGGGAAGCTGATGGCTTCCCGTTGGCCCTGGGTGTGTTCCCCACAGACCATCAAGAACATGATGGAGATTGAGAAGGTGAAGGGTTTCTGCCAGGTGGTGGTGGCCAGCAAGGTGCGGGAGGGGCTGGCCCACCTCATCCAGTCCTGTGGCCTGGGCGGCATGCGGCATAACTCTGTGGTGCTGGGCTGGCCCTACGGCTGGCGACAGAGCGAGGACCCCCGTGCCTGGAAGACCTTCATTGGTGTGTGAGGGCCTGGGACCTGGGCTGAGCCTGGTGGGCAGGGGTGAAGTGAGGTGGCAGCGGCCGGAGGGCCACAGGCTGGTGGTCAGCCGTGCCCCTCCTCCCCAGACACCGTGCGCTGCACTACGGCTGCCCACCTGGCCCTGCTCGTGCCCAAGAACATCGCCTTCTACCCCAGCAACCACGAGCGCTACCTGGAGGGCCACATAGACGTGTGGTGGATCGTGCACGACGGCGGCATGCTTATGCTTCTGCCCTTCCTGCTGCGCCAGCATAAGGTGGGCTGGGGGGTGGGTGCAGGTGAGAGGGGCTAGGCCCTCGGAGGAGCGGCTGTGACCAAATGGCCCACCCGGTCCCTTGCCTCAGGTCTGGAGGAAGTGCCGGATGCGCATCTTCACAGTGGCCCAGATGGATGATAATAGCATCCAGATGAAGAAGGACCTGGCCGTCTTCCTGTACCATCTGCGCCTTGAGGCCGAGGTGGAGGTGGTGGAGATGGTGAGCCCCCTGTCCTGCCCTGGCCCCGTGGATACCATGTCCCATGCAGCTGGGTCCTCATGGCCTACCCTCTCCCCAGCATAACAGTGACATCTCTGCATACACCTACGAGCGGACGCTGATGATGGAGCAGCGGTCGCAGATGCTGCGGCAGATGAGACTGACCAAGACTGAGCGGGAGCGAGAAGTCAGTGCCCTTTGTGGTTCAGGCCAGGGCGGGTGGCAGGGTCAGGCCTTTAGAGACCGCGTCAGTGGGTGTGGAGGAATCAGAACGACTCACCGCAGCCCTACCCAAGCCAGTGCTCATTTCCCGGAGGCAGGGTGGTCACACTGGGCCAGACAGGCCCCGTCCCCCTTTTCCTATGGGACCAAGGCTACCTCCTGCGATTGTCCCCAGGCCCAGCTGGTCAAGGATCGGCACTCGGCCCTGCGGCTGGAGAGCCTGTACTCAGACGAGGAAGATGAGTCTGCAGTGGGGGCTGACAAGATCCAGATGACATGGACCAGGGACAAGTACATGACTGAGACCTGGGACCCCAGCCATGCCCCTGACAATTTCCGGGAGCTGGTACATATTAAGCCGTGAGTGCAGCAAAAACAGACCCAGTGGCGCTGGAATCTAGGGGTGGAGGTGGGGTGGGGCAGACAAGCGGTGTTAGGTGGACCAGGGGTGGGGACCCTCCTTGCAGGATGGCTTATGGTGACCTGTGATTGGCTGCACTACGTGTAGGGACCAGTCCAACGTGCGACGCATGCACACCGCTGTGAAGCTCAATGAAGTCATTGTCACGCGCTCCCACGACGCCCGCCTGGTTCTCCTAAACATGCCTGGCCCACCCAAGAACAGCGAGGGCGACGAGAACTGGATCCCTTTGTGGAGGGGCAGCAACTGGGAGGTGGGCAGCGTGGGAGGTCAGGCCAGCAGCTCCTCTCCCGGGCCCCCTGGGTGGGTGTGGCCCAGGTGGCCCTGGTTACCCATTGATTCTGTTGCTGCCTCCTTGACTTGAGGCCCTGCAGACATGGAGTTCCTCGAGGTACTGACCGAGGGCCTTGAGCGGGTGCTGTTGGTGCGTGGTGGTGGCCGTGAAGTCATCACCATCTACTCCTGAGCCCAGTGTCACCTTGTGGCCTGGAGTCGAGGTCTTGGCCAGGATATCACAAGCTGTGGTCTGGGGTAACAGCCTCTTCCCAGCACCCACTTGCCAGCCCTGCTTGCCTGGCCCTGTCCTGGACCCAGCTTTGCTAGGTCTCCTTGGAAACCAGGCCTGGGCCTCAAAATGGAGATGGATCCCAGGTCTTGTGGGACTGTGGGAGGTTTGGGGACTTTACTGTCTAGCACCCCAGTAGGCCTGTCCTGGCGAGAGAAGACTGGTTGGGGCCGAGTGGGGTTTGAAGGCAGCTGGCGCAGCCCAGTCCAGGAGCGCTATTTATTGCATATTTATTATTTGGATCTCACCATCAGAGACGAAGGGAAGGGTAGCCAGGGAGGGAGTCCAGCCCAGCTGCCTGCAGGAAGATCTGGCTCAGTCAACTATGGGCAGGGCCCCCCACCAAGCTGAGCCGAATGGAGACAGCCGAGCTGAGGCCTGACTTTTTCAATAAAACATTGTGTACTTCTGGGCCTCCTGCTGCCCCGGCTCTGTTTCCCCTGGCGCCAAGAGAAGAAGGCGGAACTGAACCCAGGCCCAGAGCCGGCTCCCTAAGGCTGTGCCCCTTTCCGGCAATCTCTGGCCACAACCCCCACTGGCCAGGCCGTCCCTCCCACTGGCCCTAGGGCCCCTCCCACTGCCACACCAGATAAGGCCAGCCCAGTGCCGCTTCCTCTGGCAGTAGGCACCAGGGCTGGAATGGGGCCGCCCGGCTCCCCATGGCAGTGGGTGCCGCTGCTGCTGGGGCTGCTGCTCCCTCCTGCCGCCCCCTTCTGGCTCCTCAATGTGCTCTTCCCCCCGCACACCACGCCCAAGGCTGAGCTCAGTAACCACACACGGCCCGTCATCCTCGGTAAGCCCCCACCAGGCCCCTGATGCAAAACGCCAGACCCTGGGGAGCCTGGGCCCCAGCCCCTGGCAGCTGACCCGGCCAAAACCCTTCTGCCCTGCATATGCCCCGGTGTAAGTACCTGCCTTGGTGTGGGGAGGGGCCAAAAGCTTGTCCCATAGAGGAATGACCTCCCTTCTCCCCGACGCCCGACTACGTGTCTCTCAGTTGCCTACCCCAGGGGGGCGGAGTGGGGGACAGGATGTGCCTGAGGTCTTGGCTGGGGCATCACAAGCTGTGGTCAGCCACAGCCACACCAGACTCTGGGCCAAACCCCACCACTCCTTCCTTGGCCCCCACCCACCAAGGACAAGATGCCCAGCCCAGGACCGGTGAGCAGGAGAGGCCCATCCATGCCCGGCCCCTATTAAGCCCAGCCCCCCTGCCCCTAGACCTATCTGTTCCCACCCTGGACTTTGGAAATAAAGGAGCGCCAGGCTGGGTGTTTGCTCTGCAGAGGCAGGGGTCAGCGGCCTTGGCCTCAGCACCTCAGCACCTTCCCTTCCTCAGGGAGGCCTGGGCTTTGGCTACTGGGGGGACAGCGGGGAGAGGGGGTGTGAGCAGGGGAGGGTAAGTGTGCTTTGTACCTAGGGTTGAGGGTGTGGGAGGTTGGGGGTGGGTCTAGTCACTGCAGCATCTGGGGTGACTGGGGTAAGGGTCACCGGGGGAATCCAGAGTCCAGAGTGAGGGCCACTACTCACAGTGCCCGGCTGCCTGGGGAATCAGCTAGAAGCCAAGCTGGACAAGCCAGATGTGGTGAACTGGATGTGCTACCGCAAGACAGAGGACTTCTTCACCATCTGGCTGGATCTCAACATGTTCCTACCCCTCGGGGTAGACTGCTGGATCGATAACACCAGGTACAGCCATGTGCTCCGCCCCAGCCCCGACACACTGCCCCTTGGCTATTGGCTGCTGAGTGGCACCCCCGCCCTGCAGGGTTGTCTACAACCGGAGCTCTGGGCTTGTGTCCAACGCCCCCGGTGTCCAGATCCGCGTCCCCGGCTTTGGCAAGACCTACTCTGTGGAGTACCTGGACAGCAGCAAGCTGGCAGGTTTGTGTCAGAGGGCAGGGCTGGGGCTCCAGGCTGGGGTGCTGGCCCGCAGCAGGCACGGCCCAGCCCCCGGTGCTGCTGCTCCCCCCACAGGGTACCTGCACACACTGGTGCAGAACCTGGTCAACAACGGCTACGTGCGGGACGAGACTGTGCGCGCCGCCCCCTATGACTGGCGGCTGGAGCCCGGTGAGTGTCTCTACGGATGACCAGCTTGGGGTGGGGCAGGTGCCCCGGACCCCAACTGCCCTGACCCCTCCCACCCACTGCAGGCCAGCAGGAGGAGTACTACCACAAGCTCGCAGGGCTGGTGGAGGAGATGCACGCTGCCTATGGGAAGCCTGTCTTCCTCATTGGCCACAGCCTTGGCTGTCTACACTTGCTCTATTTCCTGCTGCGCCAGCCCCAGGCCTGGAAGGACCGCTTCATCGATGGCTTCATCTCTCTTGGGGCTCCCTGGGGCGGCTCCATCAAGCCCATGCTGGTCTTGGCCTCAGGTGAGAAGGCCTCGACCACTTAGGCCCAGCGATGGGTGAGACGAAGCTGATCCTGGGCCTGCCTTCATTGCGGCTCCTGCTCACGGTGGCCTCTGGGGGTGCCATCTACCACCCCTGGGCAGGCATGCTCGCTGTCACTGGCCTCCAGAGCAGTGACCCTGGCCTGAGCAATTAGGGTGGCTCCTTCCAGAGTCTGTGTCAGTGATGGCAAAAGGGCGGTGAAAACAGAAAGTGAACCCCAGCTATCTGCCCCCAGGTTTGTTCCTTGTAGCCCCAGAGCCTGCCTACCCAACCCTTGCCTGCCTTCCGCTTGCTCGCAGGAGTGCCTTTGCCGAGGGATGTGCTTTACTGAGGATGGGTCTGCCAGAGCTAGGGCCAGACCCCCCGGAGCCCCGCCTGCCCTTCCCTAGGGAGTGGCACCAGGGCCCAGCACTGACACAGCTACCACCTACTCCCCACCCCCTGTACCGTGGGAGCTGGTCTGGAGAGAGAAACACAGTCTGGACAGAGAAACACTCATCAGACACCACCAATAAATGCCAAACAGACACCATCTTGTTTCTCCCTTTCTGGAGCACAAGTCTGTGGCCCCCAATGCAGCACAAGCCACACAAGGAGCAGAGAGACACATGCCCAAGGGAAGACAGCCAGCACCGCCCTGACCATCCCCACACATCCCGGGCCTCACCCACCATCCCCACACACCCCGTCCTCAGGAAGCCCCGCCTACATTTTTTTTTTTTTTTTTTTTTTGAGACAGGGTCTCACTCTGTTGCCCAGGCTGGAGTGCAGTGGCACGATCATAGCCGCAACCTCAATCTCCCTGGCCCAAGCAACCCTCCTGCCTCAGCCTCCTGGGTAGCTGAGACGATAGGCATGCACCACCACACCTAATTTATTTTTATTTTTTAGTAGAAACAAAGTCTTGCTATGTTGCCCAGGCTGGTCTCAAACTCCTGAGTTTAAGTGATTTCCTGCCTCAGCCTCCCAAAGTGCTGGGATTACAGGCGTGAGCCACTGTGCTGGGCCTTTTACAAAATACTTGTTTATTTATTTTGAGATGGAGTCTCACTCTGTTTCCCAGGCTGGAATGCAGTAGTGCAATCTCCGCTCACTGCAACCTCCGCCTCCCAGGTTCAAGTGATTCTCTTGCCTCAGCCTCCCTAGTAGCTAGGATCACAGGCATGTGCCACCATGCCTGGCTAATTTTTGTATTTTTAGTAGAGACGGGGCTTCCCCATGTTGGCCAGGCTGGTCTTGAACTCCTGACCTCAAGTCAACTGCCTGCCTCGGCCTCCCAAAGTGCTGGGATTACAGGCGTGAGCCAACATAACCAGCCCTATTTATTTATTTATTTATTTATTTATTTATTTATTTTTTGAGACGGAGTCTCGCTGTGTCGCCCAGGCTGGAGTGCAGTGGCCGGATCTCAGCTCACTGCAAGCTCTGCCTCCCGGGTTTTTACGCCATTCTCCTGCCTCAGCCTCCCGAGTAGCCGGGACTACAGGCGCCCGCCACCTCGCCTGGCTAGTTTTTTGTATTTTTTACTAGAGACGGGGTTTCACCGTGTTAGCCAGGATGGTCTCGAACTCCTGACCTCGTGATCCGCCCGTCTCGGCCTCCCAAAGTGCTGGGATTACAAGCTTGAGCCACCGCGCCCGGCCCCTATTTATTTTTAGGCTGGGATCTCGTCCTGTCACCCAGGCTACAGTGCAGTGGCATGATCATAGTTACTGTAACCTTAAATTCCTAGGGTCAAGCAATCTTCCTGCCTTTGCCTTTTGAGTAGCTAAGGACTAGAGGTGCAATCCAGTATGCCCAGCTGATTTTTTTTTTTTTTTTTTTTTTTGTAGAGACAGGGTCTCACTGCATTGCCTAGGCTGGTCTTGGACTCCTGGCCTCAAGTGATCCTCCTGCCTCAGCCTCCCAAAGTGTTGGGATTACAGGAGTGAGCCATGGTGCCTGCCCCTGCCCTTCTTTTGAAGCCCTACAGCTCTGCCCAACAGCTTCTCACTGAGTAAGCCGACACTGAGCATCATTGAATATCAGGCCTTCTCAAGCCTGTGGCTTAGAGTCTATGTCTAGATTGGGCAGGGGCAAGAGTGAGCATCTGGCTGAGCCTACACTCAGCAGGTTGTGAGCCAGGGGTAGCCAGGCCTGGCTCCCTGTCCCACCTTGCTCCCTATTCACAGGTGACAACCAGGGCATCCCCATCATGTCCAGCATCAAGCTGAAAGAGGAGCAGCGCATAACGACCACCTCCCCCTGGATGTTTCCCTCTCGCATGGCTTGGCCTGAGGACCACGTGTTCATTTCCACCCCCAGCTTCAACTACACAGGCCGTGACTTCCAGCGCTTCTTTGCAGACCTGCACTTTGAGGAAGGCTGGTACATGTGGCTGCAGTCACGTGACCTCCTGGCAGGCCTCCCAGCGCCTGGCGTGGAAGTATACTGTCTTTATGGCGTGGGCCTGCCCACACCCCGCACCTACATCTACGACCACGGCTTCCCCTACACGGACCCTGTGGATGTGCTCTATGAGGACGGTGACGACACAGTGGCCACGCGCAGCACTGAGCTCTGTGGCCTCTGGCAGGGCCGCCAGCCGCAGCCCGTGCACCTGCTGCCCCTGCGTGGGATACAGCATCTCAACATGGTCTTCAGCAACCAGACCCTGGAGCACATCAATGCTATCCTGCTGGGTGCCTACCGCCAGGGTCCCCCTGCATCCCTGACTGCCAGCCCAGAGCCCCCGCCTCCTGAATAAAGACCTTCCTTTGCTGCCGTAAGCCCTGATGTGTATATTGCAGGTTGAAGGGAGGCACTAGAGTCCCACATCAGGTTTCACTCATCACCAGCCACAGGCTCAGTGCTGTGCAGAGTGGGGCAAGATGGGCTCTGCTCAGGCCTGGGACTGAGGTGGGCACCCTAGATGTGCAGCTGTCCACTCTCCTGGTTGAGCTGTTGAGGCAGCGTGCACCAGGCCTGCCTCAGTGCTGGGCGTGGGGACTGGAGCTGGCTGCATCCACCAACCCTGTCAAGAGGAGTACAGGGAGGGGATGATTTGAGCTGTCCCTCCCAGCTCCCAAAAGGGCAAGTGGGACAGCCTTTTGAGTGCTGGGTGAATGACAGGGCCACAAGAGTTTAGAAGCCAGGCACAGTGGCTCACGCCGGTAATCTCAGCACTTTGAGAGACCGAGGCAGGCGGATCACCTGATCTCAGGAGTTTGAGACCAGCCTGGCCAACATGGTAGAAACCCCATCGCTACTAAAATACAAAACATTTGCCAGGTGTGGTGGCGCATGCCTGTCGTCCCAGCTACTCTGGAAGCTGAGGCACAAGAATCATTTGAACCTGGGAGGTGGAGGTCACTGTGAGCTGAGATCATGTCACTGCACTCCAGACTGGGCGACAGAGTGAGACTCTCAAAAAAAAAAGACTGGGTCTCAAAAAAAAAAAAAAAATTTAGAATTTGAATCTGGGAATGACAACCATTAATCAGATCATTTCACTAATGAAAGTTTAATTACTAATGAAGCTAAATGCTCTGAGGAAAGCTTAGGGAGCACAAGAGGCTGAGTCTTTTGGGTCAGCAAAGGCCTCCCAGAGGAGGCAGTGCCTATACTGAAGTCAGAGGGACAAGAAGAGTAATGGACCACTGTAAAGACTTGGGTTTGACTTGATTGAGCCCAGGAGTTCGAGACCAGCCTGGGCAATATAGTGAGACCTCATCTCTACAAAAATTTAAAAAATTAGGCCGGGCGTGGTGGCTCATGCCTGTAATCCCAGCACTTTGGGAGGCCAAGGCGGGCGGATCACTTGAGGTCGGAAGTTTGAGACCAGCCTGACCAACATGGAGAAACCCCGTCTGTACTAAAAATACAAAATTAGCCAGGCATGGTGGCGCATGCCTGTAATCCCAGCTACTCAGGAGGCTGAGGCAGGAGAATCGTTTGAACCTGAGAGGTGGACGTTGCGGTGAGCCGAGATCACGCTATTGCACTCCAGCTTGGGCAACAAGAGCAAAACTCCATCTCAAAAAAAAAAAAAAAAAAAAAAAATTTTAAATTAGTCAGGCGTGGCCACACCTGTAGTCAAATCTTCTAGGGAGGCTGAGGTTGCAGTGAGCCAAGATGGTGCCATGGCACTCCAGCCTGCGCAACAGCAAGACCTTGTGTCAAAAAAAAAAAAAAGTAGTGGGCTAGGCGCGGTGGCTCACACCTGTAATCCCAGCACTTTGGGAGGCCGAGACGGGCGGATCATGAGGTCAGGAGATCGAGACCATCCTGGCTAACACACTGAAACCCCGTCTCTCCTAAACATATAAAAAATTAGCCGGGCGAGGTGGCGGGCACCTGTAGTCCCAGCTACTCGGGAGGCTGAGGCAGGAGAATGGCGTGAACCCGGGAGGCAGAGCTTGCAATGAGCTGAGATCGCGGCACTGCACTCCAGCCTGGGCGACAGAGCAAGACTCTGTCTCAAAAAAAAAAAAAAAAAAAAAGTAAAATAGGCCAGGCACAACCAACCATGGTGGTTCATGGTTGTAAGCCAAGCACTTTGGGAGGCTGAGGAGGGTGGATCACCTGAGCTCAGGAGTTCAAGACCAGCCTGGGCAACATGGTGAAACCCCATCTCCACCAAAAAAAACAAAAAACAAAAAATTAGCCAGGCATGGTGGTATGTGCCTGTGATCCCAGCTATTCAGGAGGCTGAGGTGGAAGAGTGCTTGTGCCTGGGAGGCAGAGGTTCCAGTGAAATGAGATCGCACCACTGTACTCCAGCCTGGGCAACAGAGTAAGACCCCGTCTCAAAAAAAAAAAAAAAAGTAAACCCTTTGGCAGCTGCGTGCTGCTCTTAGGCTCAAACCTAAGTCTTTTTTTTTCCCCCTTTTGAGATGGGGTCTGTTGCCCAGGCTGGAGTGCAATGGCATGATCCGTACTCACTGCAGCCTCGAACTCCCGGGCTTCCAAAGTGCTGGGATTACAGGTGTGAGCCACCAGGCCCAGATTGCTGAAGGGTTTAAACCAGAGAAAGAGTGTGACCAGATTTCCAATTCAGAAAGACCCGCTCTCTGCAGGGTAAGGTGTAGCCTGAGGTAGGGGGCAAGAATCGCAAGGTAATCAGGGAGGCCAGTGCAATGTCCAGGTGGGAGAGGTTGCTAGCTGAGACGAGAAGTGCTAGGAGAAAGATGTGTGCAGATAAGAGGTCACTGGGGAGGTGAAATAACAAGGCTTGGCCGTGAGTGGAACCCAGCACCCATGGTGCCCCTCTTGAGAGGGGGAAGATGTCACCTGAGATGGAAGATGGAAAGACCAGGGTCCCTGTGGCTGAGGACTGAGCCTGTGTTTGAGGTTTCACAGAGGAGTGAAGGCAACACAAGAGGCAAGAGTTGGAAGAAAGGTGACAAGGAACAAAAGTCAGCCATGCCTGATGCTACTGGGTGGCCAGCAACAATGCAGACTTGGCCAAGGCTCTGAGAGCTTTATTATGCTGGGACTGGAGGTCAGAGTTGAGGCTAGGGTAAGAGCAGGGGGCTCAGATGGAGGGGGAGGAGGACCTGAACAATGTCCAGAAGGGAAGAGATTTGAATCTCTATCCAACAGAGGACCCTGTGAGCAGCACAGAGGGCACAGCAAGGGACATCCCCCAGTTCTCCAAATGCTCAGAGCCACAAGTGAAGCCGAAAGTGAAAGACAAGATGCAGAAAACCGCCACGGGCCTTTGAAGGGTAAAGGCGAAAGCGAAAGCAGGAAGGACAGACGTCGAGCCTAGCAGAGGACTTTTTAGTTCCTCACTGGCCCCACTTGTCTGACCGACTCATCCACCCGCGACCCCTAATCCGCTCTGCCTGCCCCAAGATGCTGAAGCCAGCCTTGGAGCCCCGAGGGGGCTTCTCCTTCGAGAACTGCCAAAGGTGAAGCGGGGGCTGGGGAGGGGACGATCAATCCTGAGTCACCTCTGCTTGGTCGTGGCCTTTTTTCCTGGCTGGGGGTGGGAGAGGGTGTGTTGGGCGACTTGGGTTCCAGGCTTACCCCGGAAGATGAGGGAGACGGGGACCAGGTTAGGGGAAGCAACAGGGGTACTGGAAGCAGAGCCGAAACCTGGGCGCTCTTCTCCGTTTCCAGAAATGCATCCTTGGAACGCGTCCTCCCGGGGCTCAAGGTCCCTCATGCACGCAAGACAGGGACAACCATCGCGGGCCTTGTGTTCCAAGTGAGCAGCGGGGAAGGACAGGGGAGCTGGAGGGGAGCCGGGAGTATCGAGCAGGCACTGAGGCTGCGGTCCCTCCCTCTCCTCAGGACGGAGTCATTCTCGGCGCCGACACGCGAGCCACTAACGATTCGGTCGTGGCGGACAAGAGCTGTGAGAAGATCCACTTCATCGCCCCCAAAATCTAGTGAGACTCACCAGCCCAGTTCCCTCACGCAAAAGAGAACGGCCCCCTCGTTCCCACTCCGGTCCCGGCACGTGCCAGCCCTGCCCACACCGATCCTCCCTTTTCCCTCAGCTGCTGTGGGGCTGGAGTAGCCGCTGACGCCGAGATGACCACAAGGATGGTGGCGTCCAAGATGGAGCTACACGCGCTATCCACGGGCCGAGAGGCCCGCGTGGCCACGGTCACTCGCGTCCTGTGCCAGACGCTCTTCCGGTGCGGGGGCGGGGCTAACAGGATCCCCGGAGGGGTCGTTGCCGGCACGGGCCGATGGAAGGCGGGACAGAAAGGGGGGCGGGGCCGCGACGGGCCAGGTGACCGGAAGAGGCCAGCCCAAGAGAAGCTGGGCTATCGGAAAAGGCTATGTCAGTCATCGGGCGCCACATCACAGGAAGGGGCGGGGATAGTACCTAAGGGCGGAGGCATAGAGGGGCGGGGCCTAGGCCCCTGCCTGTGACCGACCCCGCCCATCCTCGAGCAGGTACCGGGGCCACGTGGGTGCATCGCTGATCGTGGGCGGCGTAGACCTGACTGGACCGCAGCTCTACAGCGTGCATCCCCATGGCTCCTACAGCCGTCTGCCCTTCACAGCCCTGGGTGAGCACTTCTGTCCCTTCTCCTCGAACCCTGCCCCTGTGACCTTGGCCTCACGGTTGTACTCCAAACTGGGTGGCAGCGGTTGACTTCAGATGGTTCTCCTGCCTTTAGGCTCTGGCCAGGGCGAGGCCCTGGCGGTACTAGAAGACCGGTTCCAGCCGAACATGACGGTGAGCGGCCTCTGTCCCCGACTATGTGGTCGCTGGTGGGATGTGCACCCGGGAGCTGGGGGAGCACAGGACCCTAGCCCGGTGTGGAGGTGGGGGAAGGCTTGGAGGTGGTGACCACTGAAGGGTGAGTGGAGTAAGGGCAGAGAAGTGCGGTCCTGGCACAACACCGTCCAATACCAAAGCCTGGACGGTTGGGAGAAGTCGAAGCTCACAGAGGATCTTTTGGAGCCGAGGGCAGAGGGAAGGACCAGTAGGGTCACACTTATATCAACGTCTGGAGCCTACATTTTGTTTGGGGTGGGATGGAAGCAGGTGATATTGCCTCAGAGGTGGCTAAGGCTCAGAGGGAGAAACACAGTGGGGGTTTGGGGTGCAAGACCAGATTGGGTGAGTGGACAGGCAAGTCCCCAGGCTATAGCCTAAGTTAACAGCAGAGGGCCCGTCAGGCCTCACACACTCATCACCGCAGCTAGAGGCCGCTCAGGGGCTGCTGGTGGAAGCCATCACCGCCGGAATCTTGGGTGACCTGGGCTCCGGGGGCAATGTGGACGCATGTGTGATCACGAAGACTGGCGCCAAGCTGCTGCGGACACTGAGCTCACCCACAGAGCCCGTGAAGAGGTGAGTGCTGGCGATGGGGTACCACAGGGATGTGTGGGGCTGCAGCAGGGGAGATGGAGGGCTGCAAGAAGGGGATGGGCCACATGACAGGCCCATGTTCAGAGGCCGTCCCTCCTCTCTCCCAGGTCTGGCCGCTACCACTTTGTGCCTGGAACCACAGCTGTCCTGACCCAAACCGTGAAGCCACTAACCCTGGAGCTAGTGGAGGAAACTGTGCAGGCTATGGAGGTGGAGTAAAATAGGTTGAGGCTTAGAGCTTGGAACAAGGGGGAATAAACCCAGAAAATACAGTTAAACAGATGGCTGTGTCATTCTTGAGTGGAGTAGGGTGGGCAGGCAGCCAGCAGGGCTCTGTAGCTAAGGCGTCCCTGCAGGGACCATTACTTCCCATAGCTCTAGTGTCTGGCCTAACAGATGCTCTTCACCCATTACCTCAGGCACCTACAGCTCCAGAACCCCAGCCCTGGCCAGCATTGCAGGCTTGATCTCCATCCAAACCTTCCTTCTGACTCCACACCTTGGAGGCTCCCCCATCACTCCACTGCCTTGCTCTTGGCCCTCTAGTCCACTGGAGACTTGTAAAACACAAAAGACCCCATGACCCCTCCTAGGGACTTTCCATGGCTCCTCAGTGGCCCAGGACAAAGCTCATACCTTTCAGTAAGGCCTCACTGAGGGCTAAAGTGCTGACAAGAGGAGCCACTCCCTGACTCCAAGGCAAGTTCTCACCAAGCACTTCTCAACCTCACAACATCTTTACCGGTAACACCCCTCAGATGGCGAGGCATGCCTGCACTGCTCACCTGAAGCTTGGCTTCTGTCTGTACATGTTGGACTTGTGACTCCAAGTTTTCCGGGTTAAGAAGGCTCACAGGATTCACATGGGGAGAGAGGACACGTTTCTCCAACAAACCTTTGCTGGGCCTCTGCTGAGTCTCAGGCCTGGCTGCTGGGTGCCAGCAAGAGCATCCTGCCCTTAGTGAAACAAACAGATGAACTCCACTGCAGCTTCAGAACTGTCAGGGAGAGTCGGCCCAGGCTCCAGGGAGGGTCTATGCCAGGCTGGACATCCCTGGGCCGCTGACTGCTCCCTGAGCCCCAACATTCTATTATGAATATTTGTAAATGTAACAGAAAAGTAGAGTTGTATATTGAACCTGATAGTATTTTGTTATATTTGCTTTATCATCTATCCATCTCTCTATCCATTAATTCATCTTTTTTTTTCTTAGAGTTTTGCTCTGTCACCGAGGCTGGAGTGCAGTGGCGTGATCTCGGCTCACTGCAAGCTCTGCCTCCCGGGTTCACGCCATTCTCCTGCCTCAGCCTCCTGAGTAGCTGGGACTATAGGCGCCCGCCACCACACCCAGCTATTTTTTGTATATTTAGTAAAGACAGGGTTTCACTGTGTTAGCCAGGATGGTCTCAATCTCCTGACCTCATGATCCGCCCGTCTCGGCCTCCCAAAGTGCTGGGATTACAGGCATGAGCCACTGTGCCTGGCCAATTCATCTCATTTTTTAAATGATGTGGTTTATTTTTTTGAGACGGGGTCTAGCTCCATCGCCCAGGCTGGAATGTAGTGGTGCACTCATGGCTCACTGCAGCCTTGAAAAGGGCTCAAGTGATCCCTCCTGCCTCAGCCTTCTCAGTTGCTGGGACTACAGGTGTGTACCACCATGCCCAGATCATTTTTTAATTAAAAAAAATTTTTTTTGTAGAGACAGGGTTTCATCACGTTGCCCAGGCTGGTCTCGAACTCCTGCAATCAAGCCTCCTACCTCTGCCTCCCAAAGTTTTGGCATTACAGGCGTAAGCCACCACACCCAGCCCTGATCTGTTCTTGAATCAGTTAAAGCCCTCACACTCCCGGAAGCAGGCCAGCCAATGCACCTGTTGGAATTCTACACACAGGGTGTCTTCTCCCTTCAAGCTTGGCCTGCATCTCAGTAACAAATGGGCTGCAGACACCAGGGGCTTGCCCATGGGAGCCCCCAGGCCTAGAGAGGGTGGCAGAGTTTTGATGGCTGTCACTCTCCACCTCCAACTGCAGCCTCAGTTCAGGGTCTGCCAGGCACCAAGAGCTCACACTTTGCCCTCCTAAATGCCAGGCACTTCACAAGCATCATCTCATTGTTAAGAGTGGGGGCTTCTTGGCTGAGCTCGGTGGCTCACGCCTTAATCCCAGCACTCTGGGAGGCCGAGGTGGGCGGATCACAAAGTCAGGAGATCCAGACCATCCTGGCTAACACAGTGAAATCCCATCTCCACTAAAAATACAAGATTAGCCGGGCATGGTGGCGGGCGCCTGTAGTCCCAGCTACACGGGAGGCTGAGGCAGGAGAATGGTGTGAACCCGGGAGGCGGAGCTTGCAGTGAGCCAAGATCGAGCCACTGCACTCCAGCCTGGGCGAAGAGTGAGACTCTGTCTCAAAAAAAAAAAAAAAAAAGACTGGGGGCTTCAGTGCCAGACAAATGCAGGTTTGTGTCCAACTCAACCACGTGCTGGTGGGAGAGTCACCATCTCTGAGCAGACCTGTGACTCCTGTTCCAAACGGATGAGGAACCACTGAGATGATGTGTTAGGACTCCCAACCTGCCAGAACCTCACGGCCCCTGACCCTTCACAGCAAAGTCGACCACAGTGAGCATTCCCTCCACCAGTCAGAACACCCTGGATGCTGAGTGGCCTTCTCTGAGAGCCTGGTGCCTTTGATAGCCCTGGGAGACTCCTCTGATCCCAGCCACCAGGTTGTCACTATAGACCTAATTTAACCATCTGCCCTCGGTACCCAGGGCTCAACATTTGGAATGGGAGGTGGTTCTGGGAGCCAATTAGAGGCCAGGCTTTGGGAGGTGGCAGAGGTGAGAGCCTCACACCTGGGCTCTGTCCGATAAGTATAGGCCTGGGTCAGGGGACCTTGCCTAAAGGGCCTCTCTTGACTGGAGCGTGGGAGGGGGCTGAGTCTACACAGCTGGCCTGGCCTCAGGCCTGGAGCTTTAGCTCAAGGACGAGAAGACCCATAAAGCCAGGCCCAGCTCCCAACCTCACATCTGCCACGATGCTGCTGCTCAGCCTGACCCTAAGCCTGGTTCTCCTCGGTTCCTCCTGGGGTGAGTGGGCCAGGACCAGCCCTGATTTAGACCTGGGAACAACTCAGCTCCCAGCACTAGCCCAGGGAAGGGGCCAGGCTGGCTGGAAGGGACAAAGGTGGACAGAGTGGGCAAAGGAAACAGGATATGCCAGGGCAGGGGAGCAGGACCAGGCCTGCAGGGCTGGGAGGGGGCAAGAGGTGGGGTGGGGGAGTCTCACGAATAGGACCAGAGCTTGAGCAAGGCTCTGGAGCCCGGGAGTGTTTAGGAAGCTGAGACAGGAAGAGCTGCCCATGACTTTTAGAAAGAACCTTCTGGCTGCATGAAGGGTATGTACTGTTCAGGCCTGGAGCGGGCAGAGAGACCAGGGGTAGAGATGGGGAACAGCGGGGACTAGGCTGGAGAAAGATGTGAGAGAACAGAAGCACTGGGGGACTGGTTGGATGGGGATAACCAAGATAGCTGTGGGGCCCGAAGGTGCCTGCATGTACCCTGTTGGGAAAGGGGTAGTGTTGTACCCTCTTGACTGACCTATCTGGGGTACACAGCCTCGGGCACCCAGAAGGAGGTGGGGAAAGGTGGGCTGAGGCATAGGAAGCAGGTCCTCATTAGCCCAATGGCCAGGCTGCGGTGTTCCTGCCATCAAACCAGCCCTGAGCTTCAGCCAGAGGATTGTCAACGGGGAGAATGCAGTACCAGGCTCCTGGCCCTGGCAGGTGTCCCTGCAGGTATACCACCGGAGGGGTGGGCAGGGTCCTGGGTACGTCATGCCTAGGGGCAGCCTAAGCAGCCCAACCCCACTCTGACCTCTGAGCCCTGACCCCAGGACAGCAGCGGCTTCCACTTTTGCGGTGGTTCTCTCATCAGCCAGTCTTGGGTGGTCACTGCTGCCCACTGCAATGTCAGGTGAGCACCTGCACTCCACCTGCCCCGCCCCTCGCCTCTTCCTGCCTCCTCCCCTGGCTGTCCCCCTCTCGCTCTGGCCTCCCTGCAGCTGCCTAACCCCACCCCTCTGCAGCCCTGGCCGCCACTTTGTTGTCCTGGGCGAGCATGACCTATCGTCAAACGCTGAGCCCTTGCAGGTTCTGTCCATCTCTCAGGTGAGTGCCTGGGTTGCAGACACAGAGGAAAAGTGGGCAGTGCAAGTGGATGGGTGCTGGGCACGGGGAATTCAGGACACGCCCTGGCCTACCCTGCTCAGCACCCATCAGCCCCAGGTGCCGGGGCCCACCCCAGCCCAACATGGACTGTATCTGACCCCACAGGCCATTACACACCCTAGCTGGAACCCTACCACCATGAACAATGACGTGACACTGCTGAAGCTCGCCTCACCAGCCCAGTACACAACACGCATCTCGCCAGTTTGCCTGGCATCCTCAAACGAGGCTCTGACTGAAGGCCTCACATGTGTCACCACCGGCTGGGGTCGCCTCAGTGGCGTGGGTAGGAACTCAGGCCAAAGCTCAGGGTGGGAGGACTGGGGTGGGGACCAGTGTTCTGGGCCCCACCTGACTACCCCTCCTGACCCACAGGCAATGTGACACCAGCACGTCTGCAGCAGGTGGCTTTGCCCCTGGTCACTGTGAATCAGTGCCGGCAGTACTGGGGCTCAGATATCACCGACTCCATGATCTGTGCAGGTGGCGCAGGTGCTTCCTCATGCCAGGTGAGCCCAGCACCCGGTCCTCTGCGCTGTCCTGTGGCACACCTCCCCAACCCCCCACACTCACTTCTCCCTCCCTCTTCCCTCTCAGGGTGACTCCGGAGGCCCTCTTGTCTGCCAGAAGGGAAACACGTGGGTGCTTATTGGTATTGTCTCCTGGGGTACCAAAAACTGCAATGTGCGCGCACCTGCTGTGTATACTCGAGTTAGCAAGTTCAGCGCCTGGATCAACCAGGTCATTGCCTACAACTGAGCCCACCACAGGCCCCTCCCCAGCTCAACCCATTAAAGACCCAGGCCCTGTCCCATCATGCATTCGTGTCTGTCTTCCTGGCTCAGGAGAAAGCAGAGGCTGTTGAGGGTTCGACTCCCTACTTGGACTTCTGGCATGGACGGGGCTGAGTGGCTCCTTGAGTAGCAGTGGCTCTTCCTAGAGTAGTCATGCCCAGGCCAGGGACCCCACCCCTCCTCCAGGGCAACCCCTTGGTCCTACAGCAAGAAGCCAGAGCTGTTGGAATGAATGGCAGCCCTCCCTGGAGAGGCAGCCTGTTTACTGAATACAGAGGATACATTTACAAACTGAATACGCATAATAAATAACTGCACATTCTCCATCCACGGTCCATGGCATGAAGGCCCAAGTGGGTCTATCAAAGGCACACATCTCCAAACCCCCTGTCCCGCCCTCAGGACCAGGCCCACCCTGGGCGAGAGAGAACATAATCCCCAGAGCTTCAGGTCCTCAGAGACAGTTAGGGAACTGGGAGGAAATCCTGAGGCCATGGGGCTTGGTTCTCCACTGCCTCCTGCCCAGGGGGCAGTGAGGACGGCAGGAGGGTGTGTCTAAGGCACAGTTGACTTGGCACAGAGTGGTCTCTTTAGTTTTGTTTCCCACTGTAGGTGGCACATGCAGGAAGAGGAGGGCCTGGCCCAGGCTGCCAACTGGCAGAAGCTGAGTGGGAGCCAAACCCTCCCCTAATGCCAGGGGCCCTGCAGTTGACCCAAGGCCAAAGCTGGGCCCTGGCCCCATTCTACCCACTGAAGGCAGCTGTGGAGGGAGGGTCTTGGGTTCCAGCCTGGTTTGTGGTGGGGGAGATACCACAACAGAAATGGGGACGGTTCTGCCTCAGGCCTCTGGGAAAGCAGCCACCCAACCCCACCTACCTCCCACAGGGGCTCCTTCCAGCTTTCGACTCAGCGGGACCCAGACTGGAAGGTTAATGCTGTGAAGGGAAGCAGCACAGGGTGGATGGGGCAAGGCCAGGTGTCAGAAGGCAGTGCCCCAGGCACCCAGGGTTCAGAGGCAGGTCACACAGTACGGCTAAGTTCCAGGGAGGGGTGCGCAGAAGCTCAGCAGAAGGGGAGAGGTGAGCAGCCTGGGACCCTCCCCCAGGGCGGCAACTCCTACCTTCCCATGTCTTCGTGGAGGACTACGGGTGTGCACGATGAGCGGGTGTGCACGATGGGTGTGCAGTGATCACTCCCAGGTTGCCAACACCCATGCAGACACCAGATGGCGTCTTTGTGCAGCTGCAGAGGAGGGAGCGACAGACCCTGAAGGGAAAGGGCAATGGGCTGCACCAAAGGATAGAACCCAGGCTGACACTGGACCCTAATGGGGAGGGGCCCCCTGCCCTCTGCCTTGGCCCCCAGGTGCCCTATCCCCCAGGTAGCAGCAGTGGGGCTCCCTTTAACCCCTCCCAGTTGGGAAGGAGGCACCTGGGGAATGGAATGAACATCCAATGGGGAGAGGGAGGTAGCAGTAGACTCTACAAAGAAGGCACCAAGGGCAGTGGGCTGGTGGGCAGAGACCCCTCAGAGTTTGAAGAGGTTGAAGCCTGGGCAAGCCGACGACCAGCATGGCCACAGAGTCCAGAAGGGTGAAAGTCCACGCCATGGCCCTACCACCAGAGGTCCTGGGACCAGGAAGGCTCCCTCTGGGCACCATGAAGGAAGACAGATCTTGATTACGAGGTGGAGGGTTGTTTGGATCTAGCTAGGGGCTACGGTTTCAGTCAAGGCACAAGCTTTGTGCCTACCAGGGTCTCCCACTGGAGCACAATCTGAAGGATCAGGATGCATGGGAATGTGTGGAGCCAGAGAAAGGGGCTCTGTGGAGGAAAGGGGGTCCCAGAAGTAACTGTCCCAAAGGGTCCTGAGGCCACAGGACACTTCACCCAGCACTGCAGGCCCCTTTGATTTGGGAAGAGTCAAAGGGCAAGGGAGACAGTGAAGGCCAGGTCCTATCCCTTCCCAGCTCCACCAGAGCAGCTGCCCACCAAGAGGGGTATCAGTGCCAAGCCAGGCTCTCAGTTCAGGGGGAGTCACAGCCCCCTGGGCTACCTCCACTCTGTCACACCTGGCCCAGGTCCATAGTGAGGACAGGGGCTGCTGAGGGCACAGAGAAAGGGCCGGAGCCAGACATTCTTCACCTACTGCGGGCTACATGAGCCTATCTCCAGAGAGGGCATCAGGCACAGATGGCACCGCAGTGTGTGGCCAGGCTGGCCCATGCTGCATGTATGCAGAGCCAGGCGGCTCAGCCATTGTACTGCTGTTGGTAGCGCAGGTTGAGCTCCCGCAGCTCCCGCTCCCGCACACGGCGTGACTTGTTGGAGCGTGTGGAGCGGCTGGAACGCGTGGACTGGGCAGATTTGGTGCTCTGGCAGCGCGAGGAGGCACGTTTGAGGAGGTTCTGGGATATGGAGCGGTGCAGGTTCTTCATGGATGAAGAGGCAGCCATGCTCACCACCCACGGGTGCCTCAGGGCCTGCAGTGCAGTCATACGGGCTCCAGGGTCCACTGTCAGCAGGCGGTCAATGAAGTCCTTGGCCAGGTTGGACACACTAGGCCAGGGCTAGAGACCAAGGACAAGCATTAGAGTGAGAGTATCCGACACTGCCCACCCCATCTGGATGAGGCCACTACCCAGCATCCCTTCACTTTCCTAAGGTGCTGCCCCTCCTCTCATGTAGTGCTTGGGGCCTCCCTGCCCAACGCTGGCCCAGGCTGAACAGGGGCTGCTCTCCAGGTGATGGAGTCTGGCAAGGAAGGAAAGGACCCGTCCACTCTCCCAGGGAGCAAACTTCTATGGTGCACTGGACCCAAAGCCTGGCTCAGGGAGATGGCCTCTGCCAAGACCCCCCAACCTGCCCCAGGAGTATCGTAACTCAGGGGAATGTAAGAGAATGACTCAAACTTTTCCACCACATCCTAAGTCAGATTGAAGCTCCAATCTCTGGATGACCAGGATCAGGCCACTTAGAGGGGAACTTCCCAGTCCTCACAGAGAAGGTCCAACCTCTCTCCAACTACCAAAGCAGTGGTAGGAGACCACTACTCCCTGCCTCCGCCTCCCAGCGTGGGGAGGAAAGGAAACAACTCAAGGCAACTAGATTTCCCCGTTGGCTGAGGGCAGGTACTCCTGGGACCAGGCAGGAACCAGGACCCTTCTCAGTGGCACCCTCCAGCCCTCATTACTTCTCTAAGCCACAAAGGGCTCCTGGCAGTGCTGTGCGCCAGCCTCATTTTTTTTTTTTTTTTTTTTTTTTTTTTTTTGAGATGGAGTCTTGCTCTGTCACCCAGGCTGGAGTGCAGTGGCCGGATCTCAGCTCACTGCAAGCTCCGCCTCCTGGGTTTACGCCATTCTCCTGCCTCAGCCTCCTGAGTAGTTGGGACTACAGGCGCCCGCCACCTCGCCCGGCTAGTTTTTTGTTTTTTTGTTTTGTGTTTTTTTTTTTTGAGATGGAGTCTCGCTCTGTCGCCCAGACTGGAGTGCAGTGGCCGGATCTCAGCTCACTGCAAGCTCTGCCTCCCAGGTTCACGCCATTCTCCTGCCTCAGCCTCCTGAGTAGCTGGGACTACAGGCGCCCGCCACCACACCCGGCTAGTTTTTTGTATTTTTTAGTAGAGACGGGGTTTCACCGTGTTAGCCAGGATGGTCTTGATCTCCTGACCTCGTGATCCACCCGTCTCGGCCTCCCAAAGTGCTGGGATTACAGGCTTGAGCCACCGCGCCCGGCCGTTTTTTGTATTTTTTTAGTAGAGACGGGGTTTCACCGTGTTAGCCAGGATGGTCTTGATCTCCTGACCTTGTGATCCGCCCGTCTCAGCCTCCCAAAGTGCTGGGATTACAGGCTTGAGCCACCGTGCCCGGCCCAGCCTCATTTTAGTACATTCTGTCCCCTGGGAGGAACTCCACAAAGCCCACTCTACCACGTGCACCCAGGGCTGCCTCATCTCAGCTGTGAACCCAGCAGCTGTCTGTCTCAGGGCCTCAGGCTGCATGCTGTCTTCACCTGGCTGGATCCTCAGGTTCTCAGGGTAAAAGACACTTGCTCAGACTCCCTCTTAGCCCCCAGTGCTTCCAACAATTATTCCAGCTGTAACTTGAGACTGCAATTTCATGTTGGTTTATTATTCCCATGAGATCATGCTGAGCTGGATGAGCCCCAGTGCCTGGTGCTGCACATATAGGAAGCACTCAGCAGGCACAGGCTCAGCGAGTAAACAACCCACGGTGCTGCCGGATGGGTGCCCTTTCCCGAAGCTGCTTCCAGGCCCTGGGGCTTAGCCAGGTGAGTCCTTGCGTCCCTGCATCTCCTAGGAGCACTTTTGGCACAGGCTCTGATGCCTACCCAAAGGGTAGGCAGCTAGGACCTTTCCTGAGCATGCTGCAGATGACTCAACAGGGACGCTAAGGATGCCATCACTTTCCTTCCTGCCAGCTGAGGTCTGCCTGTTCCACCCATGGTACCCTTCACCTTGAGGAACCCCTGAACATGCCAGGGATCTGAGAGCCCACCTTCAGGGCAGGTGCACAGCCATGTAGCAGACACACACACACACACTGACTACTGCTACCCCCAGTCTGGCTCCCTTGACTTCTAACTCTTCCCCTACCCCCTTCCCCACTGCCACAGAGGGGTGAGGCAGGGAGAACATGCTTCCACCTTCCTGAGGAAGGGCTGGGGCTACCTGCAGCTTCTGTCCTCACCCACTCTTTGGAAGGTTATTCCAAGTTTCACTGAGCTGAAGTGGGAGCAACAAGGGAACCACATTCCCAAACACACCTAATAGGGTCATCCTCATCATTGGGCCAGCAGCACCCAGTGACTCTTGGGGAGACGCTGGGCCTGAGGAGGAGGAAAGTCAGGGAGGGTCCAGGAGCATGCAGTCAACGGAGGCCCATAGATGCCTTACTATCCAAGGGCTGTGGGTGGGCGCAGAGAGCAACAGCCCTCCCACATAGGCAGGTAAGTCTCCTGGGGGCTTGTGTACTTCAATATTCATATTGAAGGCCGGGCGTGGTGGCTCACACCTGTAATCCCAGCACTTTGGGAGGCTGAGGCAGGTGGATCACAAGGTCAGGAGATCAAGACCATTCTGGCTAACACGGTGAAACCCCGTCTCTACTAAAAATACAAAAATTAGCCGGGCATGGTATGTGCCTGTAGTCCCAGCTACTCAGGAAGCTGAGGCAGAAGAATTGCTTGAACCCAAGAGGCGGAGGTTGCAGTGAGCCGAGATCGCACCACTGCACTCCAGCCTGGGGAACAGAGTAAGCCTCCATCTCAAAAAAAAAAAAAAAAAGATTCATATTGAGGTATTGAGACCGATATGCAGGGCAACTGGACTAGACAGCTGCCACAATAGCTTTTGGATAACAGCTCAAGAAAGCCCCAAAAGCCAGGAGCAGTGGCTTCTGCCTGTAATCCCAACACTTTGGGAGTCTGAGGCAGGAGGATTGCTTGATTCCAAGAGTTCAAGATCACCCTGGACAAGATGGTTAAGACTCCGTCTCAAAGAAAAACAAAAATTAAAAAAAATCTTTTAAGAAAGAAAGCAGCCGGGCGCGGTGGCTCAAGCCTGTAATCCCAGCACTTTGGGAGGCCGAGACGGGCGGATCACGAGGTCAGGAGATCGAAACCATCCTGGCTAACACGGTGAAACCCCGTCTCTATTAAGAAATCCAAAAAAAAAAAAAACTAGCCGGACGAGGTGGCGGGCGCCTGTAGTCCCAGCTACTCGGGAGGCTGAGGCCGGAGAATGGCGTGAACCCGGGAGGCGGAGCTTGCAGTGAGCTGAGATCCGGCCACTGCACTCCAGTCTGGGCGACAGAGCGAGACTCCATCTCAAAAAAAAAAAGAAAGAAAGCTCCATGGTTGCCCCCTGAATACAAGGAACCACTACGGGGGGCAGCCAGTCCAGACCACAGACATTCACTGTAGCCCCCATTACCCACTGGAGAGACAGAAAGAAGCTGGACGGAGACAGCACACACACAGCTGAACAGAGTGGGTCAGGGGACACCTCTGCTGCCCGCTGGCTTTCTACAGTCTCCAGGAAGAGGAGGACTCACTAGGAAGCACGCTGCAGCTCAGCCTGGCCTGTTGCTGGAACAGCCCCAAGACAGGGTTGACAGCCCAGGGTGTCCTAATAGGGCTGGGACATGGATTCTGCCTCTGCCCCTTGGTCCAGCCAAGACAAAAGAGGGGCAACTCCCCTACAGAGGCCAGGAGCCTGAACACGGATGGACTGGAGGTCTCACCACTTCACATCCACATCCAGCCAAACCGTGGACTTGAAACTCCAAACAAGTCACCAGTGCAGTCTTGGAGGGGCCTCTCCCCAGACCAGCCCTATAGGCTTAAGTGTCTCCATCTTCAGAGTGGCACAGGCTCACACTAGCAGGCATCGACCCCTGCTGATCGCGGAGCGGCAGCCAGATCGATCCCTCTCCCGCTGCTCCCCAAGATTCTCGCCTCACCAATTACTGTGGACGTGTGGCTGTGTGCAGAATGCAGATGGACTCATTTGTCTGAGGGCTGGCCTGGCCTCTCTGGCAGGTCCCAGCTCTCCCCATCTCTGAAGAGCTGTGAGCAGCTGGGCCAGGTGGATCCCCCAAGCCAAAGTGACTCAAGTCGTCCTGACCTGGCCCCCAGCCTAACCCTTGTACACAGAGGAACCTACAGAAGAAAGTCAGGCTGAACACAAGAAGGTGGTCCTCATCCAGCTCACTGACAGTCAGGCAGGGGCTTAAGATGACCTCCAGAATAGCAGCCTCTGGAAGCCCTGCTGAGGCCTCCCACTGGGCTCAGAAAAGTAAGGCTTTCCACACTCGCCCACAGCCAGGCTTCAGGCCCCACATCGACTCAGCATCTCCTCAGAAAGCACTCAACATTAGCAGCCCAACCCACCTGCTTCCCCTGGAGCCACGTAAGTATGTGTGTCAGCCAAGGACTGACTGGCTGGGAAGCATTCTAAGCAGGAGAAAAGGGAAAATGATGAATAGTCATGCCCTTCGGTCTCCACAACTCTGTTTGTTCTGGGTGAAGAACAGAGCTCGTGCCTCAGTATACTTATTTGAGGCCACACAAGGGACACACATGGCCTCAGTTGGCTGACAGATGGCACAGGTGCCAAGACCCACCTGGGCAGTCTCTGAGGCTTCCACCTGCTTCTGGGCCAACGTGGAGCACAAGGCACAGAGGGAAACACTAAGATGTCAGCTGGCTCTATGCCCAGACTCTCAGGTCTTCCCTTGCTCTGGGATCAGAGAACAGCTTCCATACCCAAGGTGACAGCCTCCACTCTCTCCTTTCCACAGTCTCTGGACAAGTCAGTGGCTCATGCCTCTAATCCCAGCACTCCAGGAGGCTACTGTGTGAGTGAGGGCTGGGCCCTGCTTCAAGAGGAGGACAAGCAGGGTCTGTGGGAGGAGGGCATCACCTCCACTCTGATTCCGACCATCCAGCTGGCTGCCTTTCTGAGTCCATGGCCCTCAAAAAGTCCTTTTCCCCTTGCACTTAGGGTACCTGCTCCTGATGTTGGAACAGCAATGATGCCAACAGTGGGTATGGGGAGGGACCTCTTCAGTGAGCACCTCCTTACCAACTGGACTTCCTCATCCCCCTACCCATGATGCGCTAAAGCCACTCCTAGGCAGTGGAGCCCTACTCCCCCTGGAGAGGGAGAGGCGGCAGAGCAGGAAGGGCTTTCCGCTCCTGCCTGAGGACCCCCTGCACCAACCCTTTTCGTTTGCTCTAGCTCTAATATCTGGCACAAGCGCCTGGAATGAACACTACCCAAGCCACTGCCAGCAGTCTCACCTTGAGCCAAAGGGCTAAGGAAACAAAGAACAGTGCCAGCTGTCTAGCACAGGCTGCAGACAGAGGAGGAAGCTGCTGCTTTCTGGCAGCAAACACAGCTTACAGGGTGGCCCTAGACTTCCTCTGGCAGGCAGGGCTGCCTACTGGCAAGTGAGGCTGGGAGAGAAAGGCCCCTTGGTGTCTCTTCTGAGTGGCATCTGGGATAGGTTAAAGGGTTAGATTGCAAGCCCAGCAACCTGAGTTCTAGTTCTACCTTCTCTATCGGCCTTACAGAAATCACACTGCCTTCACTTTTAACACGAGGAAGGGGCTGAATGTCATGAACTCTAAGTCACTTCCAGTTCTAAAGTCCTGGATTCCTTTTTCTCCACCTTTTCCTTCATATGGCCACATACGAAGCACAGAGTCTAGCATTTAAGCTGACCTCTTGAGCCCTGAGCTCCTTATCTAACCCATGACGATTCTGGGCCAGGCTGGCTGGCTGGCAGAGAAGGTGGCCCCAACACAGCGCTGCTAGAGAAGGGATAGGAAGGGAGGAAGAAGCCTGGGCTTTGCTACCATGACTCAGTTCTTCCCTCAGCTCTATTTCAAGATGTATTTTCAGACCCACTATTCCCACCTTCAAAGGCCTCCTTTCTGTACTTACGTGGGCCTGAATGAGAGCAGAGAAAAGGGCACAGAGGAAATTCTGGAAACAGGGCTTTGAGTTTACTCAGGAAAGCAGCATGACAACAAGAACTGTGATGCTGCCCACGACGAAGAGCATCAGCAGAATTAGACACTGTGTGGCAGCAGAGCCAGCATCCCCTCCTCTGGTCAAAAACCCATCATCCTGGTATCTGGGCTTCCAGACCAGACAGAATCTACCACCCTGGAATCTGGCAGAGGGTAGGTGAGGGGCCAGCAACAGAAAAGGGAAGGGTGTGCGGGGAGAGAGTCTGAGGAGAGAAATAGAGGGAAGAGAATGCAGTTTTAAAAACAAGTAGAGAATTTAAAAAAAAAAAAAAAAAAAGCAGAGAATAAAGATTAAAATGAGAAAAGGCAGGACAACTTAAAGGTTAGTAAAGCTGTGTTCTGAAACTTGAAATGTGTAACAAAATGAAATCGTGTGCCCCCACCTGTCCCTGCCCAGAGCCAAAGTGGAGGGGAAAGAGAGGAGGGAGACGGGGCACAACTCAAGATCGAGAAGGATGCTATTTGCTAGCTTTGCAATCGGCCCGTGCCACCAATATAGTGATGTCTGCTTTTAACAATGTCCTGGAGTAGCCCTGGAAGGTTCCAGATTTAGAACCCTGCTGCAGCATAATCTCTTTTATCTATACTCATCATAGGTTCCGCTGAGGCCAAGTGGTTCCCAGGGCCGAGCCTGGATTTTTGTTTTTTTTTGTTTTTTTTTTTTGAGAGAGAGACGGAGTCTCATTCTGTCACCCAGGTTGGAGTGCAGTGGCGCGATGTGGCGCAATCTCAGCTAACTGTAACCTCTGCCTCCCAGGTTCAACGGATTCTCCTGCCTCAGCCTCCCAAGTAGCTGGGACTACAGGGGTGTGCCATCATGTCTGGTTAATTTTTTGTAATTTTTTGTATTTTTAGTAGAGACGGGGTTTCACCGTGTCAGCCAGGATAGTCTCCATCTCCTGACTTCATGATCTTCCCGCCTCGGCCTCCCAAAGTGCTGGGATACAGGCATGAGCCACGGCACCTGGCATTTTTTTTTTCTTTTTTTGAGACGGAGTTCCATTCTTGTTGCCCAGGCTGGAGTGCAATGGCACGATCTCACTGCAAACTCCACCTCCTGGGTTCAAGCAATTCTCCTGCCTCCACCTCCCAAGTAGCTGGGATTACAAGCATGCACCACAATGCCCAGCTAATTTTGTATTTTTAGTAGAGATGAGGTTTCACCATGTTGATCAGGTTGGTCTCGAACTCCTGACCTCAGGGGCCAGCCACCTTGGCCTCCCAAAGGGCTGGGATTACAGGTGTGAGCCACTGTGCACGGTCTTTTTTTTTTTTTTTTTTCTTAAACTTCCTCTCATCCTAAGTTCTGAAGCAGTTTGGAGGCTCAGTGGCTATAACCATCTCATCCACAGGTCTCTGTCCCTGGAACCCCAGGCATATAAGACTTGGCTCAGGGCCAGCGGACGGTCAACATGGGATGGCAGGAAGAACGAAGACATGAATGTGACTGAGCCTTCTGTTCCAAACTGGATGGGCCACAGGGAACAGAGCTCTCTGGGCACCACACGTCTACCGAGGGACATCAGGCACGATGGAGAAGGGTAACCTTGTGTGATGGGAGGACTGACCTGGAAAGGTGAGCCTGGAGGGGCACAGCCAGTGAGGTTGGCTGGACCAAGTCACCATCAGCTATGCTATGCAATTGAGAGCAAGCCTCCACCTCAGTAGGGGTAGGAGGAGGATGAGCATGGGAGGCTATGAGTGGATCTAAAGAGGTCAGGGCTGGGCACAATGGCTCACACCTCTAATCCCAGCACTTTGGGAGGCCAAGGCAGGAGGATCACTTGAGGCCAGGAGTTCAAGACCAGGCTAGGCAACATAGTAAGACCCTATCTCTACAAAAAAAAACCTAAAAAATTAGCCGGGTATGGTGGCCCACACCTGTAGAACCAGCTGTTCGGGAGGCTGAGACAGGAAGATGGCTTGGGCCCAGGAGTTTAAGGTAACAATGAACTATAATCACACTACTGCACTCCAGCCTGGGCTCTACAAGACCTTGTCTCTATTAAAAAATAAAATAAAATAAATAAAAATAAAGAGGTCAGAATGTGGGAGAGATGACGGCCCAGCAGCTCCCAGAGGAACTCGAGGGCCCAGAAGCGACAGAGCCTGTGAAGGGCAGTGCTGTCCAGGTGGAGACAGACAATGAAAAGACAGGAGAGGGAGGGGATTGCTGACGCACCAGGGATGGCTCTGAGCACAAGCCACCACACCCTGCTCTTTGTTGGCAAAGCCTCAAGGGCTGGAGGTGGAAAAAGTGATGAAAGGCAGCTGTGACCCAGGCTGACGTGATGCTATGGGTGGTCAGCAGGAACGGCTAAATGCAGCAGTGTGGGGGGTGGGTCTGCTCCTGCCACTACAGGGAAGCTGCTGCTCTCTGGGGTGTATGCAACCACGGCAGCAGTGACAAAGGGAAACCTAGAGGACAGGGCTCTGGGGAGCCCAGTGGTGGCACAGAGGTGACACAAGATGGGGCTGCTGCTCTTCTCCACTCAGAGCTGCCTCCAGCCTCACATGGAGAGAGCTTCCCTCTGCCTTCCTGCCAGAGGTCTCCAAGGGCAGGTCCCCAACCACAGTGACCAACTGAGGGTCCACTGCCTCCATCCAGTGGCCTAAACCATGCCACCTCCCAGTGACCAGGCAGGAATCCAGCCTGAGGACATCTGCTCCTGCAGTGAAAGAGGGAGACTTAATCTGTTGAACGCTTCATGTTTTGGTGAAGTAGGGATGGCTTTTCCCGAGGGAACCTTCCTGGCCAGGTATGGGGGCATGTGATCATCCTGATGGGATCCTCACACACAGACAGCACCAGCATCCGGCACTTGACATGCAGCAGCCCCAGCAGGCCGGCAGGGCAGGAGGACAGATGCCTCATAGCGAAGGATTCTAAATTGATTTGTGTTTGCTCGTGCTGTCAGCTATTGAGAGAGTCATGGAAAAGCCATCCTCTGACTCTGGGAGCAGAGGCCAGTGAGAAGAGAGATGAGCTGATGGGTCCATCACAGTCCCCACCCACACTGAAGGTGAGAAAAGTCAAGCAACTGAAGCATCCAGGAAAATCCAAGCATAAGCCAGGAAACACAATCCCTGCCTCCCTGCCTCCTCTCTGCCACCAACATATACATTTGGTCTCCTGCTCTCCAGACACCCAGACAGTGCTCCCCATGACTCTGGGATGAGGTCCTATCCCTGCTCACATGGCTGCTCCTTGTGACATATGGGGGCAGGTGAGGGGCAGGGAGGGAGACATAAAGTCAGAGCATAGGACCAGGCTGCATAACCAAGTCCCGTCACCTAGAGAGCCCTGAGACATGCCACATTCTCTGCATCTCATTTTATCTTCTACATCCCAACGCATGTTAGAGTCACTTTAAGAAGTGGGGAGGCCAGGTGTGGTGGCTCACACCTGTAATCCCAGTACTTTGGGAGGCTGAGGCAGGCAGATCACCTGAGGTCAGGAGTTCCAGACTAGCCTGGCCAACGAGGTGAAACCCCATCCCTACTAAAAATACAAAAATTAACCAGGTGCGGCAGCTGGTGCTTGTAATCCCAGCTACTTGGGAGACTGAGGCAGGAGAATCGCTTGAACCCAAAAGGTGGAGGCTTTGGTGAGCCAAGATCACACCACTGCACTCCAGCCTGGGCAACAGAGTAAGACTCCATCTCAAAAAAAAAAGAACTACACGTAGTCAAGCTCACTGCCTCTTCAGGTATATTTAGCCCTAGATCAATGTATGGTCAACCTGCAGACCAGACACCCACCCCTGGGAAGCCACCTCCCACCAGCCCTTGTCACCCAGGTAGCAGCAGAGTGGCCATGAAGGTGGGCATCCTCTCTCAACAGTAGTCTGTCCCCTAACCAGCAGCACTCATAAGGCTCTGTGAGAATTTCTACCCAAGCCCACCTGTTCCTGGTATAGTCACCTGGGCTCACCCACAGCTCAGAGACTGCCCAAACAGAGGAGGGTGATAATTCAGGATGCTGAATGCAGCACACAGCAAAGCTCCTAATGGCATCACTCTAATATCAATCCTACAAGAGCCCCTTCATCTGTCCTGCCTCTAGGAATAGAACTCTTGACAAAAGCACTGACATCAAGGATGTCACATTTCATGTCAAGTAAATCACAGACTCTCCGCATTGGAGGACCCTGACAGTCCTCTACCATGAGTCTGCAGCTGATGACTCACCTTCTGTGCCGTCCTTTAGAAACAGCTCCTCCAGGCCTCCTAGGCCTCCTGTGATAGGAAGCCTCCTCTCAAGGTGACTGTGTCCTCAGACTGCTCTCATATTCACATAGGTCTTCCGTACCTCTCCCAACCTGTGTCTCTACCCAACTTCCAGCATGCCCTCTCCACTCCAGTGCCTCTGGGTGCTGCGTAAACATTCAGATTTCTCCTTTCCAGTAATCCTCTCCTCAGCATTTACTCCTCTTCCAAGAGTCTTGGATTTGCCCTAAAAGTTGACAAGCACACACCAGCCCTGGGCCTTTAAGTCTTCCTACTGCCTGTGCCCCCAGGCAGCTGTGGCCAGCAGCCTCCTAACTGCATTGCTAGCAGGCTCTCTGCTTCTTCCTGGAGTCTGACCCCTTGAGGGGAGCACTCCACAGGCTGCACAGTCTGTCTGCCTGTCAGCAGTCACATTTGAGACCCTTCCCAGGGTGTCACCAATAGCCACTGGTGCTTCCCTCAGGAGAAGCCAAGAGAAAGTTCCCCCACCAGTTATCACTTATAAATACTCCAGTTCAACCCAGCACACAGGTACCGCTGTGCACTAAGCCTGGACACGACAGTGGAGAGCATATGTACTGATGTACATGCTGTCCTCAAGGACCCTACAGGCTAGACAGGAGAGATGTGTCCACTGATCAGCAGCCAGAAAGTACTGAAACAAGAAACCAGCAATGTGCTGAGGCACACATACCAGGGAGAGCAGACTGCAGCACTAGACAGGCCAAGAACTCTGAAGCCAAGATAGCCTGGAATCAAATCCCAGACCTGCCACTCTCCGGCTGGTAGATCATGGCCAAGTTACGTAACCTCACCATCCTCAGTTTCCTCATCTGTAAGGTGGGGGATTACATACCGCCTGGCAGGGTTGTCATAGATTGGAGGTGGGGGGTGCAGAACGTCCAGCTCTGGGTCTGCTACTCAGTAGGCACCACACAATGGCAGTAGGCAGCATTATTTCTAAACAACTAAGACCGATACTGGGAGCTGCGTGAACAGTTGAGGCAGAAGCGTGGTGTGGAGAGTGAACAGAGGCAATGGCTCAGACCTGTGGTATGCAGGGAGTGGGGTGGGGTCTAGGGCACGGGCTTTGGGCTGGGGGATCTGGAGTGCCAGGATGGCAGGCAGGACCCCACATGCCCTCCAGGTCAGAGGGTAGCCCAGAATGCTCTCCAAGTCTGCCCATACAAGCTGATGTCCCTCCTGCAGAGCTAGGGCTCTGCCCCATACTCCAGTTGGCCTTCCTCCTGCCAGGCTCCCTTCCCACTTTCTGCTGCCTTCCTCCTCCACTACCCAGAACCCAGAGGGCTCCTCCCACAGTGCAGAGGGCTCCCAACAACAAACACCAGGCCTGCCCCAGCCTCTTCAACCTCTGCTCCGTCACTCCCAATCTGTTTATTCTGGAGCACTCAGCAATGCTCCCTTCTCTGGGCCTCCTCCTTCTCAAAACCCATCTTCTGCAGGAAGCTTTCTATTCAAGTCCATGGAAGCCACTGAGCCTTACAGAGAACTGGGGCTGCATGGACAGAGCCCACAGGAAACAGGCACACCAGACCGGGCCTGGTGTACAAGGGACAGCACTCTACCGGATCAGTGAACAGGAAAGGTGCCCCTAGAAAGGCATCAAGCGCCATGAGACACTCGCTGGTGAGGAATGCATACCTCCAAACGCTGCTGCGTCGGAGGTCCTTCATTCACACAGCAACATCCCCCTCACCATGGCACACTCTCTCTCTCAGAGGTTATCCCAGCAGAGCCTTGCTCTCTTACACGGCCTTCCTAAGGGCAAATGCCTATCACACATACAGGACAGATGGCTGGAGTGGGTGGGGTGAAGGCCCAACCACCTGACCTGAGCGCCACAGTCCACGTTGCAGACTGTCCAGGCCCAGTGGCTCTATGCCAAGGCCTGTGTTCACGTGTGCCTGCCAATGCAGGTTCATCCTATGACCATTCCCTATTCTAGTTCCTTACCCCCAGGCAATCTCAACCTCCATGGATAGGAAGAACAGGCCTTCACGTCTCTTGCATTTTCCCCAGGTGTGTGCAGGTGTGTTTGTGGGTGGGCAGTGGCCAGGAGAACAACAAAAAAGCCTGTCCTAGTGTCCTGGGATAGAGCTATAAAAGCATGCCAGGTTGCTGGCAGGAACTTGAAGGAGGTGCTGCCTCTGCTTACCAGGAGACTGTCTAGCTGTGAAGTGAATGGCTAGAAGGAGTGATTGCTGGGTCCCATTCTAGCGATGTCTGTCCTCACCTCCATGCAGAAACATAAAGAGAAACCAGGGCCCTGCCAGGGAGTGGCAGAGGCTGGTACTTCTCAGACATCTGATGTTCATGCACATCCCCTGGAATCTCGTTAAAATGTAGATTCTGATTTATTAGGTCTTGTGGGGCCTGAGGGTCTGCTGGACTGGTCTCCAGCTGAGAGAGCCTGATCTCATGATAAGGACCCCTCCCCCAGGAAATGTCCCAGACTGATCCCTCCCAACCCAGAGCTCTCTCTCTCTCTCTCTCTCTCTCTCTCTCTCACTGACTGAGCCGCAGAATCCTGCCCTGTGATTCCAGCAGAGCAGCAAGCAGAATCTAAGGACCCAGTCTTTCAGCTACAGTAGGACTGGGCAGGAATCCACTCCCCACCCCATTTGTCATGTTCCAACCCTCAGGTAATCAATAGCCAATTAGCAAGACTGTGCAAGCTCCAATTAGATAAACTGCCAGGTCAACAACTGCCAGAATCAGGAACTCAGGCAAACCTACAGGCTTGTAGCAGAGTCTTTCCTCTGTCAGCACATCTTGGGAAATCTCTCTCCCTCCCTCCTGGTCTAAGCTCAATGCTCCCCTCTGCCAGCTGGACCCTCAACAGCCTGGCACCATGCAGAGCTCCCAGAACACAACCAGCTTCTCGAACTTCAGACATTCCCAGATCTATCTTAAAATTTCAGTTTCACCAGGCGTGGTGGCTCACACCTGTAATCCTAGCACTTTGGGAGCCTGAGGCGGGCAGATCACCTCAGGTCAGGAGTTTGAGACCAGTCTAGCCAATATGCCAAACCCCCGTCTCTACTAAAAATACAAAAATTAGCCGGGCATGGTGGCACACTCCTGTAATCCCAGCTACTCTGGAGGCTGAGGCAGGAGAATCGCTGGAACCTGGGAGGTGGAGGCTACAATGGGCTGAGATCGTGCCACCACTCTGCAGCCTGGGCGACAGAGCGAGACTACGTCTCAAAGGAAAAAAAAAAAAATTCAGGCCGGGAGCAGTGGCTCACGCCTGTAATCCCAGAACTTTGGGAGGCTGACGCAGGCAGATCACCTGAGGTTGGGAGTTCGAGACCAGCCTGACCAACATGGAGAAACCCCGTCTCTACTAAAAATACAAAATTAGCTGGGCATGGTGGCACATGCCTGTAATCCCAGCTACTTGGGAGGCTGAGGCAGGAGAATCTCTTGAACCCAGGAGGCACAGGTTGCAGTGAGCCAAGATCACGCCACTGTACTCCAGCCTGGGCAATAAGAGCGAAACTCCATACCAAAAAAAAAAAAAAAAAAAAAAAAAATTCAGTTTCAGCTACAACCTCACATGGTTCTCCAGAGCCTGCTATCAGGACAACTGAACTTCCCACGTGCCCTGCAGGGTCCTCTGATGGACCTCAGCTATATATGAACCTGTCCCTCAGACCACTGCCCCCAGGCCTGCCTCCTGCTTTCTCCCTCCTATACTTCTGTGGCTGTCATTCCCTTTTTCTTCGTCTAACTCCTCATGGCCATGCTCCAAATTCCAGGTTCCCTCTTCTCTAAGACTGTCCCTGACCACCCCAGCCCATTTTTAAGGCACTTGCCTAAAAACCGACTCCTAAAGCATGTTCTTATAGGTCAATGTTATCAACACCACCTGGTGTTTGTTAGAAATGCAGACCCTCAGGCCCCACCTAGACCTATTAAATCAGAATCTACATTTTAACGAGATTCCAGGGGATGTGCATGAACATCAGATGTCTGAGAAGTACCAGCCTCTGCCACTCCCTGGCAGGGCCCTGGTTTCTCTTTATGTTTCTGCATGGAGGCGAGGACAGACATCGCTAGAATGGGACCCAGCAATCACTCCTTCTAGCCATTCACTTCACAGCTAGACAGTCTCCTGGTAAGCAGAGGCAGCACCTCCTTCAAGTTCCTGCCAGCAACCTGGCATGCTTTTATAGCTGTATCAGAGAACACCAGGACAGGCTTTAAAAAAAAAAAAAAAATTTTTTTAAGACAGGGTCTTGGCCAGGTGTGGTGGCTCACACCTGTAATCCCAGCACTTTAGGAGGCTGAGGCAGGCGGATCACCTGAGGTCAGGAGTTCAAGACCAGCCTGGCCAACATGGTGAAACCCCATCTCTACTAAAAATATAAAAAATTAGCCGTGCGTGGTGGCATGTGCCTGTAGTCCCAGCTACTCGGGAGGTTGAGGCAGGAGAATCACTTGAATCTGGGAGATGGAAGCTGCAGTGAGCCAAGATGGCACCCCTGCACTCCAGCCTGGGTAACACAGCAAGACACAGGCTGGAGTGCAGTGGCACATTCACAGCTCCCTGCAACCTTGAACTCCTGGGCTGAAGTGATCCTCCTACCTCAGCCTCCTGAGTAGCTGGGACTACAGGCATGTGCCCACACCTGGCTAAATTTTGTTTTATTTTGTTTTATTTTAGGATGGAGTCTCACTATATTGCCCAGGCAGTCTCAAATTCCTGGCTTCAGGTGATACTCCTGCCTCAGCTGAGATTACAAATGTGAGCCACCATGCCCAGCCTGGGAGAGGATTTTTTTTGTTTTTGTTTTCCTTTTTTTGAGACAAGAGTTTCACTCTTGTTGCCCAGGCTGAAGTGCAATGGCACAATCTCAGCTCACTGCAACCTCTGCCTTGCGGGTTCAAGCGATTCTCCTGCCTTAGCCTCCCAAGTAGCTGGGATTACAGGCATATGCCACCATGCCCGACTAATTTTGCATTTTTAGTAGAGATGGATTTCACCATGTTGGTCAGGCTGGTCTCGAACTCCCGACCTCAAGTGATCCTCCCACCTTGGCCTCCCAAAGTGCTGGGATTACAGGTGTGAGCCACCACGCCCAGTTAGGAGAGGATTTATTTTTGTTTGTTTTTGAGACGGAGTCTCACTCACGCCCAGGCTGGAGTGCACTGGCACCATCGCGGCTCACTGCAAGCTCCACCTCCCGGGTTCACGCCATTATCCTGCCTCAGCCTCCTGAGTAGCTGAGACTACAGGCGCCCGCCACCACACCCGGCTAATTTTTGTATTTTTAGTATAGACGAGGTTTCACTGTGTTAGCCAGAATGGTCTCCATCTCCTGACCTCATGATCTGCCCACCTCAGCCTCCCAACATGCTGGGATTACAGGCATGAGCCACCGTGCCCAGCCTTGGAAGAGGATTTCTTATCTCCAGTTTATAGCTACAGATTGTGCCAACCTGATGGCCAATCCATATCTGACAACCAAGTAAACATCAGGGCATTGCCCCAACGTTACTGAGGGGATCATCATCAGGATCAAGGGGCTCGTCTTTAAATTGTTCCCTCTGTCACCACCTGTGCCTGCTCCTCTCACACTTCCCAGTGCCTTCCATAGACACCAAAAGCTCACACTTGCCATGATGATGCTGGGAACCAAATTATCTGAACCCTGAATCAAATCTAATTAGACTGGAATGGTCCCGAGTGTGATAGTTAATTCACTGTTGGGCACTTCTGACTTTTAACTGAGTATTGGGGACTGTTCTCTGGCTTCGCAGGCTCTCATTCAGTACCAGTATGGTCCCATTTATCGCCCAGTGCTATAAGCATGTGACACTTAAAACCTGAGAATGACAGTGGGCCAGGACTGAGTTCTCCACAAGGCTGACCACTCTGCAGTAAGCACCTGGTGGTCTACAGTGGCCCCTTCACCCTTAGGCCCACAGATCCCAGTTACTGGTATAAATCTTCACCACCTGCCTGACTCCTACTCAACCATCTCCTAAGAGTGGTACAAACAAACACCATCCCCTGTGCCTGCAACAGAGCCAGCCTGAGGAGGAAAGCTTCCCTCCCTTCCTTGTGCCACCTTTGAGAGGCATAACATGGGGATGCCCCTAGGGAATGCCAACCCCCTCCCCAGCAGGAGGAAGTCCTCAATGGATCCCATAGCCACATCTGGAAGCTGTCAGGGAAGGTGATACAGCACAGGACCTCAAGTGCTAAAGGCAAAGTAAGTGGCATGAGGCTGTTAGGTGACTTTTTTTTTTTTTTTTTTTGAGACGGAGTTTCACTCTTTTTGCCCAGGCTGGAGTGCAATGGCACAGCCTCGGTTTACTGCAACCTCTGCCTCCCGGGTTCAAGTGATTCTCTTACCTCAGCCTCCCAAGTAGCTGGGATTATAGGTGCCCACTGCCACACCTGGCTAATTTTGTGTTTTCAGTAGAGATAAGGTTTCACCATGTTGGCCAGGCTGGTCTTAAACTCCTGACTTCCAGTAATCCACCTGTCTCGGCCTCCCAAAGTTCTGGGATTACAGGTGTGAGCCACCGCACCTGGCCAGCTGTTGGGTGACTCTTGAAGGAAATGCTGGCTGGGGCCAGAGAGGGCCCAGCCCATACCCCTGGGAGGAAAGCTGGGCCACAGAAGGGAGCTCTTCCAGAGCTCCTTCCCTTCTACAGAAGATGTACAAGAGGCACAGATAGCACCTCAGCAGGTCCATGTCTGAGAGAAACACTCTATGGGGAGCCCCCTAGAAGAGGGAGCTCTCACTGCCTGGGCAAAATCTTGTCATCCTGCCAAGCTCACCTCCCTCCCACATAAAGCTGACACATACTCTCTTCTTCACAGCCTTCCCAGCACACCACTAGGCTCCAGCTGCCATGCTTGCTGCTTCCTACGGTCAGCCTTGTCTTCTACCCAGTCAGCATCCTTCCTAAGGACCAATCAGCCCTCACTTTTTCTGTACCTTCCTTCGGCTCCCAACGGTGCTGAAACCTCACACATTTTGGGAGGTATCAGGACTATCAATGGATCCAAAGACACAAACTGACGGCCTGGCGGTTGAATCTGACCTGCAGGTTACTGTTTGTTGGCGCACAAGAAGCTGCCTAAATATGTGAATCAGAATATTCTAACATTTTAAGATTAGACTTTCTGGCCGGGTGCAGTGGCTCACACCTGTAATCCCAAAACTTTGGGAGGCCAAGGCGGGCAGATCACCTGAGGTCTGGAGTTCGAGACCAGCCTGGCCAACATGGCGAAACCTCATCTCTACTAAAAATGCAAAAATTAGCTGGGCGAGGTGGTGCGGGCCTGTAATCCCAGGTCTGTAATCCCAGCCACTTAGGAGGCTGAGGCAGGAGAATCGCTCGGACCCAGGAGGTGGAGATTACAATGAGCCAAGATTGTGCCACTGCACTCCAGCCTGGGCAACAGAGCAAGACTCCATCTCAAAAAATAAAAGATCAGATTTTCTGGCTTCTCTTCTAAAAAAAAATCAGATATGGACACATGAGGTCCTCACTGTGTGGCAAAACTGGACAGAGATGAGAAGCTGCTTTCTGAGATGGGCATGTTCAGTCTAGCTTGGCTGGGGCCCCACAGAGCAGATGCAGATACCCACATACTTTCAGCCCACCTCTGAGCTCATCTGCAGCTGTGGCACACTGCTTGGTGCCTGGCAACAGCTTCCCACCGCCAGTGCCTGCATCTCTCTGCTTCTCTGCCTAAAGACTTTCTCTAGCACTAGTTGGTATCAGGACAGCCCAGAAGCACCAGGGATTTAGTGCCCTCAAAGAAATTCTCAACCCATGAAGTACAGGAGTTGGTGGATAAAAAAAAGAAAGAAAGAAAGAAAGAAACTCACGTTCCTGCTCTTTGGTGGTATAACTGTGAGGCACGTTCCACATGGTTATTACCATGGTCTCCAGTGGCCCACAGTGGCAGCCACTTCTCAATCTACTCTACTGACTTTCTCCCTTTCCTGCCTCGCTTTCCCCACTCCTTCACTTGCAGTTACTCAAATCACATCCTAAATAAACTATCTGCTCCCAAGCCCTTGTCTCAGGGCTCACCTTGAGGGAACCCAAACTACACTGTGATAGTCTCACTTTGTCCCTTTTACATGACCTGCCTGGCCCTCATGAGCATGGCCCTGAGGACGTACCTCTGACAGAGCTGCAGGAAATACCTGCCCCCGCAGGTGCCTCCCCAACATGCCGGGACAGGGCAGCACAGACTCACCTCCCCAGAGTAACTGTACTTGCCCCTGAGGATCTGCCGGTACAGCCGGGTACGGTTGTCGTCCTCAAACGGCATGGTGCCACTGAGTAGGATGTAGGCAATGACGCCCAGCGCCCACATGTCCACTGAGTTGGTGTAGGGCTTGCGGACCAGGACTTCTGGGGCAATGTACTCAGGCGTGCCACAGGTGGTCTTCATCAAGCAGTCGTCACCCTTCTTGCGAGCACTGGCCAGGCCAAAGTCGGTGATGATGATCTTAGAGTCAGTGCCTGGATGGTAGTAGAGCAGATTCTCAGGTTTGAGGTCTCGGTGTGTGATGCCCAGTGCGTGCAGATACCGGACGCCATCCAGCACCATCTGTAGCACCCGTGTGGCATCACGCTCGGTGAAGGAGCCCTTGGCAATGATGCGGTCGAAGAGCTCTCCACCAGTGGCCAGCTCCATCACCATGTACACCCGCTCCTGCGTCTCGAACACCTCCACCAGCTGGATGATATTAGCATGACGCACCCGACGCAGCACACGCAGCTCCGACTCACACACCTCCCGTCCCTCCCGGTACTTGGTCTCAATCATCTTGATGGCATATGGCTGCCGGGTTGCCCGGTGCTCTACACGTACCACTCGGCTGAAGCTGCCTCGGCCAATTAGGGCCTTGATGTCATACTTAGCTGTCACACGTGGGTCAAACTTGGCCCTGTACTTAGCTACCCTGGCCCTGCGTGGTGGTTCTGAGGGAGGCTCCGTGTGGCCAGCAGTTGGGGGACTGGGACAGGGGTGTGCATATTGACTTGCTGCTGGGAACCCAGCTTTGACAGGGCCAACACTGTCCACCTCTGTGATGAAGTGCTTGTACACATCACTCTTAGTGCCACTGAAGGGCTCCACCTTCTTGACCAGATCCAGCTGGACATCCTTGGGTGGCTCGGGAAGTACCTTGCTTGTCCCACAGCCCATCACGGACACGAGGGCATCCTCTCCAGCGAGGCTGGCAGGACCTGCTCTGAAGGCAGTGCCCCGTCTACACCTACACACAAAGAGAGAACAAGTCAGCACAGCCAGGACAACTCTAAGGAAACCAGCCGTCCTCCTCAGCTCTCCCTCTCCAGAAACCCAGTCTCATTAAAACCAAACTCCTAGGCCGGGCGCGGTGGCTCAAGCCTGTAATCCCAGCACTTTGGGAGGCCGAGACGGGCGGATCACGAGGTCGGGAGATCGAGACCATCCTGGCTAACATGGTGAAACCCCGTCTCTACTAAAAATACAAAAAAATAGCCGGGCGAGGTGGCAGGCGCCTGTAGTCCCAGCTACTCGGGAGGCTGAGGCAGGAGAATGGCGTAAACCCGGGAGGCGGAGCTTGCAGTGAGCTGAGATCCGGCCACTGCACTCCAGCCTGGGCGGCAGAGCGAGACTCCGTCTCAAAAAAAAAAAAAAAAAAAAAACAAAAAACCAAACTCCTAGCCAGGCGTGATGGCTCACACTTGTAATCCCAACACCTCGGGAAGCTGAGGCAAGTGGATTACCTAAGGTCAGGAGTTCAAGACCAGCCTGGCCAACATGGTGAAAACCCGTCTCTACTAAAATTACAAAAATTAGCTGGTCACGGTGGCATACACCTGTAATCCCAGCTACTCGGGAGGCTGAGGCACAAGAATTGATTGAACCCAGGAGGTGGAGGTTGCAGTGAGCTGAGATTGCACCACTGCACTCCAGCATGGGTGACAGAGCGAGACTCTGTCTCAAACAAACAAACAAAAAACCGAAGTCCTGGCTCTCATTTATTTCCCTGGTCAGGAGTATAGCTTTGCTGTTCAAGAGCCCAGACTCAACATAGGGTCTAGCTGAAAAGATGGCCCGAGCATCACGGCTTCTTTTTTTTTTTTTTTTTTTTGATACGGAGTCTCGCTCTGTCACCCAGGCTTGAGTGCAGTGGCGCACGGTCTCTGCTCATTGCAAGCTCCGCCACCCGGGTTCACGCCATTCTCCTGCCTCAGCCTCCCAAGTAGCTGGGACTACAGGCGCCCACCACCACGCCCAGCTAATTTTTTGTATTTTTTTTTTAATAGAGACGGGGTTTCACCATGTTAACCAGGATGGTCTCAATCTCCTGACCTCGTGATCCGCCCGCCTCAGCCTCCCGAAGTGCTGGGATGACAGGTGTGAGCCATCACGCCCAGCCACATCACGGCTTTGACTCATATCTCCCTGGGCCTCAGTCTCATGCTGCTCTTCAACCCTGAGAGGGGGCAGGAACACGCACAGCCTCAGCCGTCAGGGCGCCCACCCTCCTCACTCCTCTGCCTGGGCCCCTTATCCTAGTTGAAGTCCCATGTTTCTAAAATGTTAAAATCATTCCTCTTATTATTCTGACTCATCTTTTCCAAAATGGGGGTGTGAAGTGTTGGAGGCCTGCTCTCTAACACCATCACCCACCAGGGCTCAGAAAGCTGCTTCTCCAAGGCCTCCTTCATGGATATCTTTCCCAGCCCTTTGGGCTTCCTACAGGGGTTGGTCCCTCTGCAACAAACAACAAACCACTTCCCTGGGGCTCTCCCTCATTCTCCTGGAAGGCTTCCACTCCTTCGCTAATGCACCGTCCCCACCCTAGCAGTTTAACTCCCTATTCCAGGGTCTCTCACTTCCCCAGCACACTACATGGATGGCTGAAATCCCACACAAGGCCCAGAGCTGCTGTAATCAACTCCAGTGAACTTGGGACCACAAGCCTCAGCACACGCCACCTGGTGACTGCAAAACTTGCCTGGTCTTCATTCAAGAGTCAGAGGCGGGGCCGGGCATGGTGGCTCATGCCTGTGATCCCATCACTTTGGAAGGCCGAGGCAGGCAGATCACCTGAGGTCAGGAGTTTGAGATCAGCCTGGCCAACATGGTAAAACCCCATTTCTACTAAAAGTATAAAAATTAGCTGGGCGTGGTGACGGGCGCCTGTAATCCCAGCTACTTGGGCAAGAATCGCTTGAACCCGAGAGGCAGAGGTTGCTGTGAGCTGACATTGTGCCACCCCACTCTAGCCTGGGCAAAAGAGTGAGACTCCATCTCAAAAAAAAAAAAAAAAAAAAAGAGTCAGAGGGGCTTGAGCTCAGAGACGACACTGGCAGTTTCACTCAGATTTAACTCAGGATGAAGATCAGGGTTATTTTGCTTCCTTACGATGGGGATTCAGGAGCCCTTCCAGTTTGATTCCCAGAGATGTTCCAACCATGAACAATACCCTGGGGCTGGTGGGGCCCCAGACAAGGTGCAGTGCTGAAGTTACTGCTTTCCAGAGGTACAACCTTTCTAACGAGAGGGCTCTTCCCTATGTCTACCCGAGTGCTCCAAGGGTTGAAGAGAGCTAAGGATTTCCTATTAATTATGACACACAGGCTGAGCCCAGTGGCTCACGCCTGTAATCCCAGCACTTTGGGAGGCCGAGGTGGGCGGATCACTTGAAGTCCAGAGTTCAAGACCAGCCTAGGCAACATGGTAAAACCTCGTCTCTACTAAAAAAAAAAAAACATTAGCTGGGTGTGGTGATGCACACCTGTTTGTAACCCCAGCTACTAGGGAGGCTGAGGCAGAAGAATCACTTGAACCCAGTGAAGGTTGCACTGAGCCAAGACTGCGCCACTGCACTCCAGCCCGGGCAACAGAGCGAGATCTGTCTTAAAAGAAAAAAAAAAAGGCTGGGCACAGTGGCTCACGTTTGTAATCCCAGCACTTTGGGAGGCCGAGGCGGGTGGATCACGAGGTCAGGAGATCGAGACCATCCTGGCTAACACGGTGAAACCCCGTCTCTACTAAAAAATACAAAAAATTAGCCAGGCGAGGTGGCGGGCGCCTGTAGTCCCAGCTACTCGGGAGGCTGAGGCAGGAGAATGGAGTGAACCCGGGAGGCGGAGCTTGCAGTGAGCTGAGATCCGGCCACTGTACTCCAGCCTGGGCGACAAAGAGAGAGTCCATCTCCAAAAAAAACAGGCTGGGTGCGGTGGCTCACGCCTGTAATCCCAGCACTTTGGGAGGCCAAGGCGGGCGGATCACCAGAGGTCGGGAGTTCAAGACCAGCCTGGCCAACATCGTGAAACCCCGTCTCTACTAGAAATACAAAATTAGCCGGGCTTGGTGGCACATGCCTGTAATCCCAGCTACTTGGGAGGCTGAGGCAGGAGAATCATTTGAACCCAGGAGGCAGAGGTTGGAGTGAGCCGAGATCACTCCATAGAACTCCAGCCTGGGCAACAACAGCGAAACTCTGTCAAAAAGAAAAAAAATTATGACACACAGAACTGGAAGACGAATGATCAATTCAGATAAAACATTTATTAAATATCTAGTAGATACCAGGGGCACAGGAATAAATAAAACATGGTCCAATGTAGGTTATATTTTCACACACACACACACACACACACACACACACACACAAACAAGTAGAACATGGTCAACTGACTCACAATCTAAAAAAAGAGAGAAGCATAAAAAGAGATAATTTTTTTTTTCTTTTTTTGAGACAGAGTCTCCTTCACCCAGGCTGGAGTGCAGAGGCACGACCTCAGCTAACTGCAGCTTCTGTCTCCCAAGTTCAAGCGATTCTCATGCCTCAGGCTCACAAGTAGCTGGGATTACAGGCACCTGCCATCTCGCCTGGGTAATTGAGAGAAAGGGTTTCATGTTGGCCAGGTTGGTCTCCAAATCCTGACCTCAGGTGATCTGCCAGCTTTGGCTTTCCAAAATGCTCGGATAACAGGTGTGAGCCACTGCGACCAGCCAAAAACATAATTTCAATATAACATGGTAAGTGTTAAGTTTAAGAACCAACAGTAGATAACGTAGAGTGAAGCCGGGGTTAGGAAAACCTTCCTGAAGGAGGTAACCTCCATGCTGAATTTTGAAGCAAGAATGAGTCAGATGAGGAAAGGTAGGAATGGTGTTTCAGGGAGAGAGAATAACACACTGTAAAGGCTCAGAAACCCAGAGTAACATCCTGTGTCTAGGAATGGGCAGTTTGGTGGTATAAAGGCAGGAATGTGGAGATGAAGTTATAGAAGGTCAGCAGAAGCTGGTTCTGGAGAGCAACACAAGTGAGGACCAGGACCTTCCTGGGAAGTGAAGGAGAGCTATGAAAGCGTTTACGAGAAAAGAGGCAGTCAGATCTGTGTTTAGAGAGAAGGATGAGGTTGACCTGGAGGAGGGTCAAAGTGGATTAAAAGGGCCAGTAAGAGCTGGGCGTGGTGACTCATGCCTTTAATCCCAGCACTTTGGGAGGTCGAGGCGGGCGGATCACGAGGTCAGGAGATCAAGATCATAGTGGCTAACACGGTGAAACCCTGTCTCCACTAAAAATACAAAAAATTAGCTGGGCGTGGTGGCAGGCACCTGTATTCCCACCTATGCGGGAGGCTAAGGCAGGAGAATGGCGTGAACCCGGGAGGCGGAGGTTGCAGTGAGCAGAGATTGCACCACTGCACTCCAGCCTGGGCGACAGAGTGAGACTCTGTCTCAAAAAAAAAAAAAAAAAAAAAGACGAGTAAGAGTATGGTGTCCCATTGGCCAGGTGTGGTCATCCCAGCACTGGGAGTAATCCCAGCACTTTGGGAGTAATCCCAACTCTTTGGGAGGCTGAGGTTCCGGGGATAGCTTGAGTGCCGGAGTTCGAGACTCGCCTTGACAACACAGTGAGACCCTGTCTCTACAAAAGATTACAAAATTAGCTGGGTAGGCTGGGCACAGTGGCTCACGCCTGTAATCCTAGCACTTTGGGAGGCTGAGGCAGGTGAATCACCTGAGGTTGGGAGTTTGAGACCAGCCTGATCAACATGGAGAAACTCTGTCTCTACTAAAAATACAAAAATTAGGCTGGGCGCGGTGGCTCAGACCTGTAATCCCAGCACTTTTGGGAGGTCGAGGTGGGCGGATCACAAGATCAGGAGCTCGAGACCAGTCTGACCAATATAGTAAAACCCCATCTCTACCAAAAGAATACAAAAATATGGCCGGGCGCGGTGGCTCAAGCCTGTAATCCCAGCACTTTGGGAGGCCGAGATGGGCGGATCACAAGGTCAGGAGATCGAGACCATCCTGGCTAACACGGCGAAACCCCGTCTCTACTAAAAACACAAAAAATTAGCCGGGCGAGGTGGCGGCGCCTGTGGTCCCAGCTACTCGGGAGGCTGAGGCAGGAGAATGGCGGGAACCCGGGAGGCGGAGCTTGCAGTGAGCTGAGATCTGGCCACTGCACTCCAGCCTGGGCGACAGAGCGAGACTCCGTCTCAAAAAAAAATATATATATATATATTAGCTGGGTGTGGTGGCGCATGCCTGTAATCCTAGCTACTCGGGAGGCTGAGGCAGAAGAATTACTTGAACCCGGGAGGCGGAGGTTACAATGAGCCAAGATTGCACCACTGCACACCAGCCTGGATGACACAGTGAGCCTCTGTCTCAAAAAATATGTAAAAAAATACAAATACAAATACAAAAACTAGCCAGGCATTGTGGCAGGCGCCTGCAATCCCAGCTAATCTGGAGGCTGAGGCAGGAGAATTGCTTGAACCTGGGAGGCGTAGGTTGCAGTGAGCCAAGATCACACCACCGCATTCCAGCCTGGGCAACAGAGTGAGACTCCGTCTCAAAAAAAAAAAAAAAAAATCAGCTGGGTATGATGGTATGCACCTGTAGTCCCAGTTACTTTGGAGGCTAAGGCAGGAAGATTGCTTGAGCCCAAGAGATCAAGGCTGCAGTGAGCTATGATCACACCACTGCACTCCAGCCTGGGTGACAGAGCAAGACCCTGTTTTATTTTATTTTATTTTATTTTATTTTATTTTTTGAGACAGAGTCTCGCTTAGTCGCCCAGGCTGGAGTGCAATGGCGCGATCTCGGCTCACTGCAAGCTCCGCCTCCCGGGTTCACGCCATTCTCCTGCCTCAGCCTCCCGAGTAGCTGGGACTACAGGCGCCCGCCGCCTCGCCCGGCTAATTTTTTGCATTTGTTAGTAGAGACGGGGTTTCACCGTGTTAGCCAGGATGGTCTCGATCTCCTGACCTCGTGATCCGCCCGCCTCGGCCTCCCAAAGTGCTGGGATTACAGGCGTGAGCCACCGCGCCCGGCCAAGACCCTGTTTTAAAAAGGAAAATAAAAAAAAGAATGTAGTGCCCCAAACAGTAGAGTAGAATCGAGAGATAACAGCAGCAGAACTTCCATGCTGGGCGGAAGGGAAGAATGAGGACAGCACCCAGTTCCTTGCACAGCTCAGGGGCAAGTGGTCAGGAGGGTAGCAGGAAGCACAGATTTGGGAAGCAGTGTAAAGAGTTCAGTTTTGGATGTGTGGTGTGCATGTGGACCATGCATGTGACATTTACTGTGGCTTTCTGGATATAGAACCTGATGTCTGAAAAGAGCTGATCAGAGTCAGGGACTCCAGGGCTGCCCAAGGATAGTGCTTGGGGCCATGGGGCAACACTGACACCTCCTCACACCCTTGTGAAGTTTGCAGCAGATCCCATCGTAGGTGGCAGAGGGAGGCCCAAGCAGGTTTTACTGTGGCATCTTGAGGGCCATAGAGAACCCACAGAGACCATCAGATTACAGTGAGTCAAAGGCCTGAATTCGGCTGGGTGTGGTGACTCACGCCTATAATCCTAACACTTTGGGAGGCCGAGGCGGGCAGATTACAAGGTCAGGAGATCGAGACAATCCTGGCTAACACGGTGAAACCCCGTCTCTACTAGAAATACTAAAAAAAAAAAAAAAAAATAGCCGGCCGGGCGTGGTGGCTCACACCTGTAATCCCAGCACTTTGGGAGGCTGAGGCAGGTAGATCACAAGGTCAGGAGATCAAGACCATTCTGGCTAACACAGTGAAACCCCGTCTCTACTAAAAATACAAAAATTAGCAGAGCATGGTGGTGCACACCTGTCATCGCAGCTACTCAGGAGGCTGAGGTAGGAGAATCACTTGAACCAGGGAGGCGGAGGTTGCAGTGAGCCGAGACCGCACCACTGCACTCCAGCCTGGGCGAGAGAGCGAGACTCTGTCTCCAAAAAACAAAAAACAAAAGGCCTAACTTTTCAATTCATTTTTACTTCTTTTTTTTTTTTTTTTTGAGATGGAGTCTCGCTTTATCACCTAAGTTGAAGTGCAGTGACACAATCTCAGCTCACTGCAACCTCTGCTTTCCAAGTTCAAATGATTCTCGTGCCTTAGCCTCCCAAGTAGCTGATTATAGGCATGTGCCATCATGCCTGGTTAATTTTTGTATTTTTAGTAGAGACAGCGTTACGACACGTTGGCCACTGGTCTTGAACTCCTGGCCTCAAGTGATCCGCCCACCCCGCCTCCTAAAGTGTTGGGATTACAGGGGTGAGCCACTGCACCTGGCCTGACTTTTCACTTCAAACAAACAAAGCCTGCACAGGGATCAAAAGTAAGTCAGCATCAGGACACAGTGGTTGACACTGTGATCCTAGCACTTTGGGAGGCCAAGGTGGAAAGACTGCTTGAGCCCTGGAGTCTGAGACCAGCCAGGGCAACGTAGTAAGACCCCATCTCTACAAAAAATTAGTCAGGCATGGTGGCATGCACCTGTAGTCCCAGATACTCAGGAGGCTGAGGTGGGAGGATTGCTTGAGCCAGGGAAGTTGAGGCTGCAATGTGCTGTTTGTGCCACAGCACTCCAGCCTGGGCGACAGAGCAAGACCCTGTCTCCAAAAAAAAAATAGGCTGGGCACAGTGGCTCATACCTGTAATGCTAGCACTTTGGGAGGCTGAGGCAGGTGGATTGCCTGAGCTCAGGAGTTTGAGCCAGCCTGGGCAACACGGTGAAACCCCATCTCTGCTAAAATACAAAAAAAAATTAGCCAGGCGTGGTGGCATGCGCCTGTAGTCGCAGCTACTCGGGAGGCTGAGGCAGGAGAATTGCTTGAACCCAGGAGGCGGAGGTTGCAGTGAGCCGAGATTGCGCCACTGCACTCCAGCCTGGGCGACAGAGCAAAACTCCGTCTCTTCAAAAATAAATAGGCCAGGCGCGGTGGCTCACGCCTGTAATCCCAGCACTTTGGGAGGCTGAGGCGGGCAGATTACAAGGTCAGGAGATTGAGACCATCCTGGCTAACAGGGTGAAACCCCGTCTCTACTAAAAAAGACAAAAATTAGCCAGGTAAGGTGGCAGGTGCCTGTAATCCCAGCTACTCAGGAGGCTGAGGCAGGAGAATTGCTTGAACCCAGGAGGCAGAGCTTGTAGCGAGCCAAGATCGCGCCACTGCACTCCAGCCTGAGCGACAGAACGAGACTCTGTCTCAAAAAATAAATAAATAGGCCGGGCGCGGTGGCTCAAGCCTGTAATCCCGGCACTTTGGGAGGCCGAGACGGGCGGATCACGAAGTCAGGAGATCGAAGCCATCCTGGCTAACATGGTGAAACCCCGCCTCTATTAAAAAATACAAAAAACTAGCCGGGCGCGGTGGCGGGCGCCTGTAGTCCCAGCTACTCGGGAGGCTGAGGCAGGAGAATGGCGTAAACCCGGGAGGCGGAGCTTGCAGTGAGCTGAGATCTGGCCACTGCACTCCAGCCTGGGCGACAGAGCAAGACTCCGTCTCAAAAAAAAAAAAAAAAGAAAAAAATAAATAAAAATAAATAGATAAATAAATAAAGTCAGTTGGCAATAAGAGAGTCAAGGATTTTCCCTCTGACCTTCCTTTTCTCTTCCTGGGACACAGTTTCTCTCCCATTGATTCCAATCAGAAACTCTGTAAAGACAGGCTGATGCGGGTACTCCACCATCCCAACTACAGATTGAAACTGGAGGATGATATTAGACTAAATTGGCCAAGAGAGGGGAAAAAAAAAAAAAAAAGCAAGTGGACAAGAGAGGGTGCTGGCTGAGAGGTGGAGATCATGGGCAACAGCCCCCAGGTGATCACAGCTGCTCCACAGTCCCATCACATCTGTTTTTTTTTTTTTTTTTGAGACGGAGTCTCGTTCTGTCGCCCAGGCTGGAGTGCGGTGGCCGGATCTCAGCTCACTGCAAGCTCTGCCTCCCGGGTTTACGCCATTCTCCTGCCTCAGCCTCCCCAGTAGCTGGGACGACAGGAACCTGCCACCATGCCTGGCTAGTTTTTTGTTATTTTTTTTTAGTAGAGACGGGGTTTCACCGTGTTAGCCGGGATGGTCTCGATCTCCTGACCTCGTGATCCACCCGTCTCAGCCTCCCAAAGTGCTGGGATTACAGGCTTGAGCCACCGCGCCCGGCCATCACATCTGTTAAACTCCCTCTCCACACTGTGGTCAGGTGAAAATGCAGACTCTATGACACGGGAGGTGGCTGGTAAAGCTCCTAGGAAGAAAAGCAGAGCCTTTTCCTGTTCCCAGCATCTCTTGTGTGTGCCTCTAGCCCAGTGACCATGGTGGGTGTAGGGGTGGGCAAGGATGAGTAAGGAAGCTTCAGAAAGAGAGACTTCCCAGGAGGGTCACACTATGTCATCTTGCAGAAAGTACCCAACTCTCTAGAGTCCGCCTCCAAACCTTCAACTCCCAGCCTGGTCCAAAGCACTCTTCAAGGAAGGCATGCACATTGGACAGTGTGGCAATGAGTGTAAGCATTCAGCATTATCATCCTCACTGACACTCTACAGAAATGACAGTCCAGGAGAGGTAAAGAGACTCGTCCAAAGCCACTCAGACGGTGGTGACGAAGCATCTTGGACCCAAATCTCCTAGTTCCCCATCTGGGGCTCCTTCTAGCACTCAGGAAAGACTCCAGCAGTGCTGGGCCTCATCCAGTCCAGGCCTCGAACCTTCCCCATGCCACTGAGCTGATGAACCCACAAAGCTTTCCTGAGGATCTTTCCTGAAAGGTCTGCTTTAGAAACCTCCATTCTAACTATAATCTGAGTCACGCTGCTCACTGCTCTATTCCGGACGGCCTTTGATCACTACAGCTGTCAGACCCTTGAGGGAAGGGGCCATTCTCAGGTTTCCAGAACTCCCTTGGTATTTATCAAAGTGCTGAACTCAGAGCAAATGAAATGTGGTCTGGCCGGGTGCAGTGGCTCACGCCTGTAATCCCAGCACTTTGGGAGGCCAAGGCGGGCAGATCACCTGAGGTCAGGAGTACAAGATCAGCCTGGCCAACATGGTGAAACCCGTCTCTACTAAAAATACAAAAAAATTTCCAGGCATCGTGGTGGGTGCCTGTAATCCCAGCTACTCGGAAGCTGAGGGAGGAGAATCGTTTGACCCTGGGAAGCGGAGGTTGCAGTGAGCTGAGATCATGCCACTGCACTCCAGCCTGAGCAACAGGGCAACACTCCGAAGAAGAAAAAAAAAGAAAAAGAAAGAAAAAGAAAAACAGGCCGGGCACAGTGGCTCCTGCCTGTAACCCTAGCACTCTGGGAGGCTGAGGCAAGTGGATCACTTGAGATCAGGAGTTTGAAACCACCTGTCCAACATGGTGAAACCCCATCTCTACTAAAAATACAAAAAAATTAGCCGAGTGTGGTGGTGAACACCTGGAATCCCAGATACTCGGGAGGCTGAGGCTGAAAAATCGCTTGAACCTGGAAGGTAGAGGTTGCAGTGAGTCGAGATCACGCCACTGCACTCCAGCCTGGGCGACAGAGCGAGACTCCATCTCAAAAAAAAAAAGAAAAGAAAAGAAATGTGGTCTGGCTCTTGCATTTCTCTTTGCTGCAAGGCAAAGAGAACCTCAGAAATTTTGAAGAGGCCAGATCGGTGGTTAAACCATAGCCACACTCTTTGGACACCCTGTAAGTATCCTCAACAATGAAGGAAGGAAGTTTGAGTTTTACAGATTCTTATCTGAATGCCAAAGCAAGTTTGTTCACAAGCTGCCAAAGCTAGCCCCATTTGTGGGGAAAGCCAGGGTCCCGGAGCAGGGAGCAAGGATGAATCCTGAAGCAATTTCCTGGCCATAGAGGCAGGGTCTGTGAATGTCTTCCAGACAAGGAAACATAGGAACCTTGCCCTCTCCAAGCAAAGCTTTATAACCTGTCACCTGCAAAGATCTCCATATTCTACTGCCATGTTTTGAAAAACTGTCTACCGGCTGGGTGGTGCTGCTCACACCTGTAATCCCAGCACTTTGGGAGGTCGAGGCAGGCGGATCACAAGGTCAGGAGTTCAAGCCCAGCCTGGCCAAGACGGTGAAACCCTGTCTCTACTCAAAACACAAAAATTAGCCAGGTGTGGTGGCACGTGCCTGTAATCCCAGCTACTCGGGAGGCTGAGGCAGAGAACTGCTCGAACCCGGGAGGCAGAGGTGGCAGTGAGCCAAGATCGTGCCACTGCACTCCAGCCTGGGCAACAGAGCGAGACTCCATTTCCAAAAAAAAAGAAAAAGAAAAACTATCTACCAAAATGAAGTAGTTAGTAATTTCTCAATAATTCCAGAAATAAGGCTGGATGCAGTGGCACACGCCTATAATCCCAACACTCTGGGGGCAAGGACAGAAGGATTGTTTGAAGCCAGGAGTTTCAAACCAGGCTGGGCAACATAACAAGACCTTGTCTCTACAGAAAAAAAAAGTTTTTTCTTTTTTTTCGGGATAGGGTCTCACTCTGTCACCCAGGTTGGAGTGCAGTGGCACAATCTCGGCTTGCTGCAGCCTCCGCCTCCTGGGTTCAAGTGGTTCTTGTGCCTCAGCCTCCCGAGAACTAGGATGCCCGGCTAATCTTTGTATTTTCAGTAGAGACAGGGTTTCACCATGTTGCCCAGGCTGTTCTCGAACTCTTGAGCCCAAGTGATCTGCCTGTCTTGGCCTCTCTACAAAAAAATGTTAAAAAAATTAGCTGGGTGTGGCCGGGCGCAGTGGCTCACACCTGTAATCCCAGCACTTTGGAAGGCTGATGAAGGTGGATCATGGGGTCAAGAGTTCAAGACCACCCTGGCCAACAGAATGAAACCCCATCTCTACTAAAAATAGACAAAAAATTAGCCAGGCATGGTGGTGTGCGCCTGTAGTCCCAGCTACTTGGGAGGCTGAGGCAGGAGAATGGTGTGAACCCGGGAGGCAGAGCTTCCAGTGAGCCGAGATGGTGCCACTGCACTCCAGCCTGGGCGACAGAGCAAGACTCCATCTCAAAAAAACAAAAAAAAATTAGCTGGGTGTGGTGCTGTGTGCCTGTAGTCCCACTCAGGAGGCTGAGGTGAGAGTCACTTGAACATGGGAAGGCAAGGTTGCAGTGAGCTATGATTATGCCACTGCAATCCAGCCTGGCAACAGAGTGAGACCATGCCATCATCAGAAATATAGACCCTGGCAATGCACCTGGGGTTCTCCTTCCAAAATTCCATGTTCAACCCAGAAATATTTACTGAATTCCTGCTGTGGGTCAGGAACTCTGCCAGAGGTTGTGACAAACAAAAAGCAGGTAGCCATAGTCTCTACTCTCAAGGAACTTACAGCCTGGATGGCTCCACACCAACAGTCCCTTGATCCATGACTCTTAGGATGCCCTGAGAGGCCATTTCAAGGGTGGCAGCTTGGAAAGAAAACGTTCTCCCAGCAAATGAAAACATCACATTTTTCCACCTTAGCATCACATCAGACACCATGGCAACAGAGGGCTGTACCAAGAATTAGTTCAGTGATGACCTAGCCAACACAAACTAGCTTAATGCTCATTGAGTAAGATTCCTGGAAGGAAAGGGAGTTCAAATAAATAAGTCTCTCTCCAGTTCTCAACAAGCAAAACTGCTTTCCTTCTTCCAGTGCTGTACTTCTTTCTCTCAAAAATTTTTCTCCATGCCAACATATACACAGAGAATGATAGAATGATACTATTGCATAACACCCAGGAGTCAATGGAGACAGCTGTTCTCAGCTATCGTGAAGCTTAAGGGTTGATACTTTGGCACACCTATAGCCCATTCACATCATACAGCTGGGAAGCTGTGAAGAGGACCTAAGTTGCCCATATTACAAACTCACACTTCCAAAGTAAAACAGAAGGCCAAAGCAAAGTCTCACTCATTTAACTATGAACTTGTGATTGATAGAGAACTCCAGCACCTACTTCAGATTCTCCGTCTCAAAAAAAAAAAAAAAAAGCAAGCACACTATTATCAGTTTTCCCCAATGACCAGAAATGACCTTGAGGAAATCATATAATACAAAGCACTTCCTACACACAACTAAGCCTGAAGAACAAACAGGCTTATTAAGACAAGACCTTCTAGCCAGTTGTGGTGGCTCAGGCTTGTAATCCCAGCACTTTGGGAGGCCGAGGTTAGTGGATCACCTGAGGTCAGGAATTTGAGACCAGCCTGAGCAATATGGTGAAACCTCATCTCTACTAAAAATACAAAAATTAGCTGGGTGTGTAAGTCGGGCAACATGGCTCACGCCTGTAATCCCAGCACTTTGGGAGGCCGAGGTGGGTGGATCACCTGAGGTCAGGAATTTGAGACCAGCCTGACCCACATGGAGAAACCCCATCTCTACTAAAAATACAATGGGCTTGGTGGCGCATGCCTATAATCCCAGCTATTTGGGAAGGCTGAGGTAGGAGAATTGCTTGAACCTGGGAGGTGGAGGTTGCGGTGAGCTGAGATCGCGCCATTGCACTCTAGCCTGGGCAACAAGAGCAAAACTCCGTCTCAAAAAAAAAAAAAAAAAAAAAAAAATTAGGTTATGGTGGCAGGCATCTGTAGTCCCAGCTACTCGGGAGGCTGAGACAGGAGAACGGCTTGAACCTGGGAGTCGGAGGTTGTAGCTAGCCGAGCTCACGCCATCGCACTCCAGCCTGGCGACAGAGCGAGGTATCGTCTCAAAAAAAAAAAAAGAAAAGAAAAAAGAAGACAAGTCCTTCTTTTGACAAGGGAAACTCTGCGAAGAGGAGCATTAGCAATAAAAGTGGCTTCCATTAACTGAGTGCCAACTATGCTAAGGATCTTATATGTACCATCTCACTCCTCTCTACAAGCACATGTAGTAGGCACGATTATTCCTATTTTTGAATAAGGAAATTAGGACTTAGAGAACCTCAAGATTTCAGAAAAGCCAGAAACTGAATCTAGGTCTTTCTGACACCAAAGCCCATGCTTCTAGGCATGAGACGACAACAGGAGTTCACAAGGCAAGCCCTTCTCACTGGACAAAGGAGACAACAGTTTTCTTAGGCAATGACAAAGATCTTCAACAAGAAGGCACAGTAAAGTTACCTGGGAAGTTTTTTCAATATACAGATACCTTGCCGGACGAGGTGGCTCACGCCTGTAATCCCAACACTTTGGGAGGCTGAGACGGGTGGATCACGAGGTCAAGAGTTCAAGACCAGCCTGGCTAACAGGATGAAACCCCGTCTCTACTAAGAATACAAAAATTAGCCAGGTGTGGTGGTGTGTGCCTATAATCCCAGCTACTCGGAAGGCTGAGGCAGGAGAATCGCTTGAACCTGGGAGGCAAAGGTTGCAGTGAGCTGAGATCGCACCACTGCACTACCAGCCTGGGTGACAGAGCAAGACTCCATCTCAAAAAAAAAAAAAAAAAAAAAAAAAAACAGATTCCAGCTGTGCGCGATGGCTCACACCTGTAATCCCAACACTTTGGGAGGCCGAGGTGGGCGGATCACGAGGTCAGGAGATTGAGACCATCCTGGCTAACACGGCGAAACCACGTCTCTACTAAAAATATTAAAAATTAGCTAGGCATGGTGGTGGGCGCCTGTAGTCCCAGCTGGTAGGGAGGCTGAGGCAGGAGAATGGCATGGAGGCAGGAGAATGGCGTGAACCCAGGAGGCGGAGCTTGCAGTGAGCCGAGATAGCGCCACTGCACTCCAGCCTGGGCGACACAGCGAGACTCCGTCTCAAAAAAAAAAAAATACAGATTTCTACCCCAGATCTTCTTCATCAAAATCTCAAAGAGTGGGCCAGGTGCAGTGGCTCTTGCCTGTAACCCCAAAACTTTGGGAGGCCAAGGTGGGAGGACTGCTTGAGCCCAGGAGTTCGACACCAGCTGGGGCAACATGGCAAGACATCATCTCTGTTTAAAAAAAAAAAAGAAGAATCTCAGCCGGGCATAGTGGCTCATTCCTGTAATCCCAGCACTTTGGGAGGCTGAGGCAGGTGGACAACCTGAGGTCAGGAGTTCGAGACCAGCCTGGCCAACATGGTAAAACCCCATCTCTACTAAAAATACAAAAATTAGTTGGGTGTAGTGGCGCTTGCCTGTAATCCCAGCTACTCTGGAGGCTGAGGCAGGAGAATCACTTGAAGCTGGGGGACAGAGGTTGCAGTGAACCAAGATTGTGCCACTGCACTCCAGCCTGGGCAAGAAGAGCGAAACTCCGTCTCAAAAAGAAAAAAAACCTCAGACAGTGAGGCTTTTGAATTTGTATCACAAAATTATCCCAGGAGATTTTGGACTATCCAGGATTAAGAGGCTGTACCACCTACCACACACATACGTTGCATTTGCTGTGCTCATCTCAGATCCTAGCCCTGATAGGTGCTCAAAAATACAGCTGAATCTATCCATTCATAAGTCAGCATTCAGCAAATGCTACTGGAGGCTAGCCCCTATTTTATGCCAGGCACAGAGCCAGACATATGCACACAGAAGACCACCATGTGACACAACAGGATGTACTCAATAGTAGCAGCATGGATATGAGGAGTTAATGGTTATATGTCAAGCAAGGGAGATTTTTTTTCCTAGGAAGTGACATCTCAGGTGGATTTTATAGGACAGATGTAAGTTTCCAACACTGGTAGGTGGTCGGTGGGGTGGAAGGCAGCGTATTGCGAACTGAGAAGACTGCGTATCTAAAGCACAAGGGGACCAAGCACAGTGGCTCACGCTTGTATTAATAATCTCAATACGTTGGGAACCTAGCCGGGAAGGTCTCTTGAAGCCAGCCCTGGCAACAAAGCCAGACTCCCAGGCTCTACAAAAAATGTTAAAACTTAGCCAGGCGTGGAGGGGAGCGCCTGTTGTCTCAGCTACTCGGGAGGTTGAGGTGGGAGGATCATTTGAATCCAGGAGTTCAAGGCTGCAGTGAGCTATGAATGAGCCATTGCACTCCAGCTTGGGCAAGAGACCTTGTCTCAAAATTAGTAATACTAAAGCACAAAGATATGAATCCAGAGCTAACAGAAGCACCACACGCTTTAACAACAATAAACTACGTAAAGGGAGCACAAAAGCGCTCTGGTGTTGACTGGCTGGTTAAGCCTTCACCAGATTTTGAAGAGCCCTGAATGCCTTGCTAAGAAGCGTGGCCTTTGTCTTGAAGGCACTAAGGAACCACTTTCAGGCAGTGACGGACTTATTCAGATTTTCAGGTGGGAATTATCACTTCAGCCGCTTTATGGAGGGGGACTAAGTGTGAGGGGCTAGGCTTCCCCTTGCAGGTAGAGGAATGACAAGCTTGCCAAGCAGGCAATCCAGCTGGGCTCAAACCTGCTATTTCCCAGCCTGCACAAGGAAGCGATCAGCTGCCCCGCCGGCCCCAGGCAGATGCAAAGGAGGAGTGTGGAGTAGGCCCCGGGCGCGAGAAGGCAGTAAGGACAAGGACAACCAGGTTGGATCAACCTGACCCGCTCTGGACGCGGGGCGGCTAAACAGCAAGCAGGCAGGGCAACCGACCACGTCCACCAGGCCCACGCGGGCCTAGAGACGGGATACCCAGCAAGACAGCACGTTCCGAGGCCAGTCCGAACTCGGACGCCGGGGACCCGAGCAGCCATCGCCCGACCTGCTCTCCAACCCTGTAGGCCCTGGCGCATGGGACACGGGCCGACGCTGCGGACTGACCAGGGGCAGGCCCCGGTGCGCCAGAAAGCGACCACGACCACAGTTCGGCCGCCCCTCCCGCCCGTCGGGCCGTCGTCCTGGGCCGGGCCGCCTCACCTCGCGCGGGCGGCGGGCTCTTCGGCGTCTCGGTGGCTCTGTGGGCCATCTCCAGGCAGTGGCCGCGGCCACCGACTTCGCCGCCGCCGCCGCCGCCGCCATTCTCGGGCGTTAGCGTCGTGGCGTCATCACAGCGCGCAGCTGAAGCCAAAACAAACCTACGGGGCGGGACGGGGCGGACTCTCACGAAGCTGGGCTACGCGGCTGGCGGATCTCCGAGCGTGGCCTGCCAATCAACCTGTTCGGGGCGGGGACAGGCACTCTCCTGAGCGGGTGGATCTATTTGTCGCTCAAAGAAACTTGACCGCTGTCTGCCGGACAGATCCGTGATAGAAAAACGAGGGATCGCGGGAAATAAGGAGAAAGTTTCAAGTTTCTGGTTGGGGGAAAGGGGACTCTGTAGTGCTAGCTTGGGTAAACAATGCTTTCCAACAGAGGTTTCTGGAAGTGCCTCTGGAACTCCGCAAAGGATTGACTTAAATTTCATTAACAAAATATATTTTTTAAAACTGCAATTAGAATAATTTCAGAACTCCATGTGTTGAATTTGGCCTCTATCAAAGAAGAGGTGCAAATGGTTAACTTGTAGATTGGTGAAGTCAATCTTGGGCCAACTTCTGGACTCATGGTTATTTGTTGTTGTTAATTTAATTTATATCCCGAGTCTGAAAAGCAAGCGGATTTTTAAAAAATTGTTACCATTCACAATGACTTCTCTATAGGATCAGAACTGGTTCACTTTACAGTCAAGCCAACTTGGAGGGGGAAAAATAGGTGCTGCAGATGGTAGGTGCATTGTAACCTCCATCCATCTTCCCCATTTCAGTGGCTCATGTATTCAAATCTTTATTGAGTATGTACTTTGCACATGGAACTGTCTTTGATTGACTGTATAAGCTAATGTTATACTTTAAACCTAAAAATAAATTAACACCAATAAAACATTGTCGTCGGCTGGGTGCAGTTGCTCACGCTTGTAATCCCTGCACTTTGGGAGGCTAAGGCAGGTGGATCACCTCAGGTCAGGAGTTTGAGACCAGTCTGACCAACAAGGTGAAACCCCGTCTCTACTAAAAATACAAAAATTATCCAGGCATGCCCGGTTAATTTTCTTATTTTTATTTTTAATTTTAATTTTTTTTGTTGTTGTTGAGATGGAGTCTCGCTCTGTCACCCAGGCTGGAGTGCAGTGGCGCAATCTCGGCTCACTGCAAGCTCTGTCTCCTGGGTTCATGCCATTCTCCTGCCTCAGCCTCCCGAGTAGCTGGAACTACAGGGGCCCACCACCACGCCCGGGTAATTTTTTATATTTTTAGTAGAGACAGGGTTTCACCGTGTTAGCCGAGATGGTCTCGATCTCCTGACCTCCTGATCCACCCACCTCAGCCTCCCAAAGTGCTGGGATTACAGGCGTGAGCCACCACGCTCAGCCCTTTTGTATTTTTAGTAGAGACAGGGTTTCACCATGTTGGCCAAGCTGGTCTCGAACTCCTAACCTCAGGCGATCTGCCCTCCTCGGCCTCCCAAAGTGCTGGGATTACAGGTGTGAGACACCACGCCCAGCCGTAGTAAGGTTTCATACAAGATTTCATTTAAAAAGAACAATGGTGGCCAGCGCAGTGCCTCATGCCTGTAATCCTAGCACTTTTGGAGGCCCAGGTGGGCAGATCACCTGAGGTCAGGAGTTCGAGACCAGCCTGGCTAACATGGTTGAAACCCCATTGCTACCAAAAATACAAAAATTAGCTAGGTGTGGTGGCGGGCACCTGTAATCCCAGCTACTTGGGAGGCTGAGGCAGGAGAATTGCTTGAACCCGGGAGGCAGAGGTTGTAGTGAACCGAGATCGCGCCATTGCATGCCAGCCTGGGCGACAAGAGTGAAACTCCGTCTCAAAAAAAAAAAAAAAAGTTAAAAAATTGTTTCCAAAAGTCTAGTGCAATAATTAAGGGTATAGACTTTGGGGCCAAACATACCTGGGATCAAATCCCAGCTCTGACACTTCCAGAGCTGTTTGACTTTAAGCAAGACATCTGCCTCATTAGCCTCATTTTATTTTTTAAATTTTGGCCAGGTTGGTCTTGAACTCCTGACCTCAGGTGATCCACTGGCCTCAGCCTCCCAAAGTGCTGGGATTATAGGCGTGAGCTACTGCTCCCAGCCTTTTTTATTTTTTTAATAGAGACAGGGTCTTGCTCTGTCATCCAGGCTGGAGTGCGTGGCATCAATCAAAGCTCACTGTAACCTCGAACTCCTAGGCTCAAAGGATCCTTTGCCTCTGGAACAGGAATTAAAAGAAATTGAAGAATGTGTAAGCAGAAACTCAGTTGTATATAAGAAAATCCAATTCCCCCTGAGAAAGAGAAAGAGCTGGAGTCCTTTAAAAATTAACTGCCTGTTTTTCTGCGGCTAGTGAGCCTTATCTCTCCTCCTTTCCCAGGCATTGTGAAGACCCCGTTTCCCTAGCTGTGCAGTTGCAAGGTCACTAGACAGATAAACTCAAGTCGTAAAACATGCTTCTCCTTGAAAAGTAAGAAATGATGTAATGCGCCGGGCGCGGTGGCTCAAGCCTGTAATCCCAGCACTTTGGGAGGCTGAGACGGGCGGATCACAAGGTCAGGAGATCGAGACCATCCTGGCTAACACGGTGAAACCCCGTCTCTACTAAAAAATACAAAAAACTAGCCGGGCGAGGTGGCGGGCGCCTGTGGTCCCAGCTACTCCGGAGGCTGAGGCAGGAGAATGGCGTAAACCTGGGAGGCGGAGCTTGCAGTGAGCTGAGATCCGGCCACTGCACTCCAGCCTGGGCGACAGAGCCAGACTCAGTCTCAAAAAAAAAAAAAAAAAAAAAAAAAAGAAATGATGTAATGCATGTCTCAATTAATTTAATAACGGGCTTTGTTTCTTCCTTCTGTAATATGCTTCCCCCTGCAAAGAGCTCCCCCTGCCCCACAAAATGCTTAAAAGGTAACTTAACTCTTTGTTCAGGGCTCAGTCCTTCAGATTTTAATCCAACTGGGCCGGTGCACCTAAATAATTAATAAATATCCTCCTGAACCCCATTAGTCTCTCTGATTCCTTAAAATCCCCCTATACCTCAGCCTCCCAAATAGCTAAGTCTACAGGCACGCACCACCATGCCTGACTTGCTTATTTATTTATGTATTTTGAGACGGAGTTTTGCTCGTTTTCCAGGCTGGAGTGCAATTGCATGATCTCAGCTCACTGCAACCTCTGCCTCCCAGGTTCAAGCGATTCTCCTGCCTCAGCTTCCCAAAGTGCTGGGATTACAGGTGTGAGCTATCGTGCCTGGCCTAATTTTGTACTTGTAGTAGAGAGAGGGTTTCTTCATGTTGGTTAGGCTGGTCTCGAACTCTCCTCAACCTCAGGTGACCTGCCAGCCTCAGCCTCCCAAAGTGCTGGGATTACAGGCCTGAGCCACCACGCCTGGCCTATTTGTTGACACAGGGCCTTAAGTGATCCTCCCACCTCAGCCTTCCAAGGTGCTGGGATTACAGGCATGGACCACTGCACTGGGCCATAAGCCTCATTTTTCTTTTTCTTTTTTTTTTTTTTTTTGAGATGGAGTTTCACTCTTGTTCAGGCTAGAGTGCAATGGCACGATCTTGCCTCACCGTAACCTCTGCCTTCCAGGTTCAAGCAATTCTCCTGCCTCAGCCTCCTGAGTAGCTGAGATTACAGGCATGCACCACCACATCCAGCTAATTTTTTGTATTTTTAGTAGAGACAGGGTTTCTCCATGTTGGTCAGACTGGTCTTGAACTCCCGACCTCAGGTGATCCACCTGCCTCGGCCTCCCAAAATGCAAGGCTTACAGGCATGAACCACCACGTCTGGCCCATGAGCCTCATTTTTCTTAGCTATATAAGGTTAGCTCCGTGCTTGTAATCTCAACACTTTGGGTGGCTGAGGGAGGAGGATCATTTGAGGCCAAGAGTTTGAGACCAGCCTGGGTGACATAATGAGACCCTGTCTCTGCCAAAATATAAAATTAGCTGGGTGTGATAGCACAGACCTATAGTCCTAGCTACACAAGAGGCTGAGGCTGGAGAATCGCTTGAGCCCAGGAGGTCAAGGCTGCAGTGAGCCAGGATTGGGTTGCTGCACTCCAGCCTGAGTGACAGAATGAGACTTTGTCTCAAAAAATAAAATAAAGGCTGGGTGCGGTGGCTCACGCCTGTACTCCCAGCACTTTGGGAGGCCGAGGTGGGCAGATCACGAGGTCAGGAGATCGAGACCATCCTGACTAACACGGTGAAGCCCCGTCTCTACTAAAACGCAAAAAATTAGCCGGGCGCAGTGGCGGGCGCTTGTAGTCCCAGCTACTTGGGAGGCTGAGGCAGGAGAATGGCGTGAACACAGGAGGTGGAGCTTGCAGTGAGCCAAGATCGCGCCACTGCACTAACAGAGCGAGACTCCATCTCAAAAATAAATAAATAAATAAATAAATAAAATAAAAATAAAATAAATAAATAAAATAAAATATAAGCGGGGGGGGTCATAATCCTGACCTTACAGAGTTGTTGTGAGGGTTAAAAGTAATATGAATTCCAGGTTGATGGCACTCAGAAATCTACACAACACTCCTGTTTTACAGACATTCAGTGCATTAATTAACAAATATTTATCGAACCCTTACTGTGTGCTGGTTTGGGCTCTGGAGAAGAGCAGGAGGGAGGTCCTTAGGTGAAGAGATACATTAATGCAGAGGGGACTGGATTCAGGACATCCATCCCTCAGGCTCTCTCAGAACAATAAGGTACTCCTTGTCCACAGTGCTTCAAATGTGTGAAACACCATCACCATGATGCTCTGGCCTGGGCAGCTGTGCCCAGGGCCCAGCCAGCTTGGCTATCAGCCCACCCCTCTCCTCCAGCTCTAGGATAAAACACACAAAGCCCTTAAGCCCCTGGCCAGAGAGCAGATTCTTTCCCCCCTCCCCAAGCCCCACTCTATTCCATGGAAGAGTAGGGACTTAGCAAAAACCAGGGGAAAAGTAGGTCACAGCAGGAGGATAGTAATCTCCCTGATGGCTGGCCAGAACAGCCAGGCCCCTGCTCCTGGTCATCCAAGCCCAGCTCTGGAAGACTTCTGGGATATACAGCCCCAGCACCATCCTTCCTAGCAGTATGCCCAGGGTAAAGGTGCCACCCTAAAATGACACACCTCCACAGTGGGGTCATTCTCAGTCCAAGCTCTTGCTGACTGTAGCACTACCCATGCTGGACTTAAAGAGCTCTATCTTTCATTCCACACCCTCCCACAAGTGCACCCTTTATATCCAGCCCTAGGATGGATGCTAGAGACACAACGAGGATTCTGACAAAAAGGACTTCCTGCCCTTGGGGAATCCACAGTGGGGAATTCTGACCTGTATCTAGACAATAACAAGCTAGTGCTATCAGTACTGAGGCAGAAGGGAATCCAGGAGCCGTGTGGACCTAGAGGAGCCTTCTGATTCAGCTTGTAGTCAGGGTTAGGGAATAGTTCCTAGAGGAGGTGATACTACAAGAGTGAGCCACTGCACCCGGCTGAGTTTTTCAATTTAGAAAGTAAAGAATAAGGCGGAACGTGGTGGCTCATGCCTGCAATCCCAGCACTTTGGGAGGCCAAGGGGGTCAGATCACCTGAGGTCAGGAGTTCGAGACCAGCCTGGCCAACATGGTGAAACCCATCTCTACTAAAAATACAAAATTAGTTGGGCATGGTGGCGGGCACCTGTAATCCCAGCTACTAGGGAGGCTGAGGCAGGAGAACTACTTGAACCCAGGAGGTGGAGGTTGCAGTGAGCCAAGATTGTGCCACTGCATTCCAGCCTGGGTGACAAGAGCAAGACTCCATCTCAAAAAAAATAAATAAATAAAAATAAAGTGGAGGGAACGATAATTTAAGTCAATGAGGAGACTATGGCAGTTCCTCTATAAACCGTGGGGTGATGGCTTGGAATAGGATCCTGACAGTGGTGGGAGAAGGCTGATCAGAAGAAGGTCCCACCCCCAGAAGGCTTCCTCCTTCCTCAGATTCTGCCTAGCTGATTTTGCTCTTCCACCGGTATGAAGAGGGGCTCCTCGCACACCACATGCTGTCATTCCACGGCTTCCAGAAAGCCTTCTGCAGTTGTTTTGACAACACACCGCCTACCTCTTCTCAAAGAACAAGGTTGTGGAGAGCAGAGGCCAGAGGAACCCTTACAGTAACCCCAGTTTTTGCCACTTCAGGTCATATCAGGGGCTTGAATGTGGACTTCAACAGAGGCTCCCCACCTTCTAGAACAGGCCTCCTTCAGACAGACCAGAAAGCCAGAGGAAGGGACTGAGCACACAGTCTGTGCTGTGCCTTGAAGGCTGAGGTGACAGGCAGAGAGAGGAGGAGGTGAAATGGTCAGGAGCCCAGAGGCTGGGGAGGGGGTGGAGCTGAGATCAAGGGCACTTCACCAGCTCACCTGGCCCCCAGGGGCCAGGATAGAAGGGGTAGGCAGTGCTAGGAGTGCAGGGCTGAGACCCCGCCCTCCCGACCCCAAGCCAGCATAGGAAAGTAGAGGAAGACTGTGCATTCCGGCAGATCTCTGGTCTCCACTGGAGGAGCTCTTGGGACCTGCACGAAATGGAAAGCTTTGCGCTGCCACTGGGAAACCAGTGTTCGTAAGGAGGAAGATTGAGTCCCCTGTGGTGGCCCTCAGCCCCGCCCATTCCATCCAAGCAAAGGATCAGTTTCTGGGAGTCCCTGGCCCCAGCCAAGCAAGGCCGCAGCCAGGAGAAAGGAAGGAGCTTAGTACAAATATAAATACCTTTAATGAAAAGCCCTGCTGCGCTCTGCAGGGCCTGGACAACCACCGCCAGGGCAGGGCTGGAGGCACAGGCACTGCCACCTGACCTGATAGGCTAGGCCAGAGGCCCCAGGAGGTAGGTCAGAGCCAGAGCAGCCGCCAGCAGTGGGGGCGCAGGGGCCATGGGGAGTGCAGGTGCTGCAGCTGGCAGTGTCTCCTGGTTGGTTTCGGAGCCTGTACCGCGCTCCCGAACATGCACCGGGGCGCTGCACAGAGTGTGCAAGTTATTCGGATGGGGGGCCCGGCGAGCTTCTTGCTGTAGTGATTCCCACACTGCAGCTGCCTCCTCCGGACAGCCCAACAGGACCCGAGAGGCACAGGCATGGAAGTCATTCCAAGATCTGTTAAGGGAGTGGGATTAGGGGGATTAGGTGAGGCAAGGAGATTTTGGTTTGGGAAATAAAAGGTTCAGTCCCCAATGGTGGCACAGGTTGGGCCACTGCCTCGCACCCGCTGGTACCTGCAGATGGTCTCCAGCTCGCCTCCGCGGCCCATGCCGTCCCCCAAGCGGATGAGACACTCGGCGAAGCCCTGGTATATGGTGTCACAGCGGTTTGGGCCCACTGCAGCTGCTGCCAGGGGAGGTACAAGGACTAGAAGTGGGGTGGGGGTGGGGGAATGGTAGATAGGATGAGCCAGGCCCGTCCCCCAGCCCCCAGGGGCTTGTTTACCTGGGAGCACTCTGGGGATGTGACTCAGCGGAAAAAGGGTGCCCTAAGGAACTAAAGGGCAAATCTGGGGATTACCTACCCAGGCCCCCTTCAAGGTAAGACCCAGACTGGGATTTGCACAGGGGGAGGGGATGTTGTGTCCCCCAAATCAGCTCTTCCTCTGAGCTTCTGGGGCCCCAGGTGGGATGAGGAGGGTTCACGTGAAGGAATCAGGATAGGGTGGAGGGGAGGGTGGTCCAGAGGCCCGGGACTAGAAACAAGTGCATCTCTCTGCGGTTTAGACAAGCTTTGCTTGGCCCTCCAAACTCTCTCTAAAGATAGGTATTTTTGGAGAGACAGGGCAGGATGCAGAGGTATTGGGATCCAGGCCAGACCCTCAGAGAGGACTTAGGGATCCTATGACCGATCTATAAGTCCTGCCATTGGCATGTCTCCCTTTATCATAAGAGGGGATGCAAATTTTGGAGTCCTTCCCCCATAACTAGGGCTGTTTGTGCCTCTCACCTTCTGTCCTGAAGTCACCAGCACACCTTCCTGGAGCCCTTGCAACTCTTCTCCACCCTGGTGCCCAGTGTTCCCACACACCCTATGCCCAGTCTGGCCTGGCTGGGCAAGGAGGGGGTGTGGCCCGGGCCCCGGACGCCCGCACTCACCGAGGGGCAGCAACAGCAACGGCCTCAGGGCACGGGGTGGTTGCCAGCAGCAGCGGCAGCGGCAGTGGCAGCGGCGCATCGTCCCTGGCTGAGAGCCTAGTGCCAGAGCTAGCAGCTTGGAGCGCAGCCCGTCCGCCCAGCCCCCGGAGGGAGGGACGGTGATTGGATGGAAGCCGGGGGTGGGGCTCCGAACCCAGCCGGCGGCTCCACCTCCAACACCCAAATGGGAAAAGGAGCGAGAAGGGACCTCAGAGAGCAGAAATTCCCAGGAGCACAGGCTGGTGCTGAGCAGGCCCCTGGACCCTCACCCCATAAAAGGAGGGAGAAGGGAGATCTGGGAAGGCAGTTGGAGCAGATGAGTGGGTAACCCCGCCCCTTGGCTGGGTTGGCCTAGACAGAGCTCCACAGGGAAGAGAGGGGCAGGGAAGGAACAGAGGGCAGTTATGAGAGTCACACCAAAGACAAGCCAAAAGCACACACATACTCCATTTTATTCCAAAAGCATTTAATTGAATTTCTCAACATTTTTCAAAAACAAAAAGATCCAAATTAGAGGTAAAAAGGAACATGGAAAATTCCACTCAAGTGGTGTCACGATCTCAGGGTCATGCTCCAGGCATGGCAGAACCCAAGCAGGCACAATACCTGCCCTGGGCCCAGCCTAAACCTTCTGACTACCACACCCTGTAGACCACGGCCAGTGCTCCCTGCTCCCTGACCCCCAAACACCCCAGAGATGGGGGCCTGAGCAGGTAAAGGCCAGCCGTGACCCTGCCTCGGCCTAGGCCTGTCTGATGGCCTTCAGTGCCATCCCACCCCTGGGCAAGGCAGGCTTAGCAGCTAAGGGAGGCTGGGGGTCACAAGACCATGCAGCATGAGGCTGAGACGCCGGGCTGCTTTGCCAAGTGAGTTGTGTGGCTCAGCCTGCAGGAACTGAAAAAGCTTTTGGCGCACCTGGGCCATAACGGAGCCCATGTGGTCCCGAGTGATAGGGTCACTGTGGTCCAGATGCATCACGGCCTCTTCCAGGTAGCTGGGGATGGGGGAAAGGACAGGCTACAGGTGGGCACCAGCAGATGGGAGCGCCCCCTGGTGGCACTGAAGCCCAGAGGAAACCCTCTGGGTGAGGGCAGAGAGGATTGGTGGAGAAAATTAGGGAGAGGATTCAGGCAGAAGTGGGTGTCAGATTCAAACTGCTCGCTCCTACTCCCCCACTCCCCAGTTCATCTCCCCATTCCTGGCTGCCCCCACTTACCTGAGCTTGAGGTCAGTTCGAGTGCCAAGGTCAGATGCCAGCTGCTGGATGAGGGAAAGGAGCACAGGCTGAGAGAGTGGGCAGGGTGGCTGCCCAAAAACCTGGGCTGGGTCTACAGTTTCACACACATACAGCACCAGGTTCAGGTCAGCAGCTGTCAGTGCCTGGAGGAGAAAAAAAGAGCAGTGTTTATAGCAAATATCAGGATGGAATGTCTGTTTATCTGAACTGTGTGGCCTGAGGGAGGAAGACAACGGGGTGCGCTAGTGAGGGCTCCAGAGGGACTCAGAGAGAGCCCCGCAGAGTTGTATAGTTACCCTAGGGGATTGGGAAATGGTTCCTGAGAAGGGTAGTTGTAAAGCAAGGTGGGCTAGGTGGGAAGAAGGGGGTCCAGGAAGAGGAAGCAGCAGGGACAATGGCCTCGAGGCCAAAGGGAACCAAGAACAGTCTGCTGGGACCAGAAGGTGCAAAGCTGGTGGGTGGAATGTATGGTGTGTGGGCCTTGTCAAGAGACACGTGACCCTTACCAGGGCCTAACACCTATCATACCTGCTGGAAGGCCTGATTGAGGTGGCCCTGCTGCAGCAGCTGCAGGATATGGGCTTGCTGGGCCTGGCAGTCAAGGTGGGCAGAGGGGACAGGTGTGCCAGCAGCTGAGCGCATGGCCTGCATGATGCTGGAGGTGACGGCGGCCTGCTGCTCCTTGAGCGCCACACTCACCTCACCCTTAACGATGCGCTGTACCTGTGCTAAAATGGACTCCTGAAGGCTGCAAAGGGAAGTGAGTGAGGTGAAGTGAACAGGGAGCCCAATCTGGCCTTTCTCAAGCCCACCACCTTGCCCAGTACTCTGCCCACACACCTGCCTACAGCCACATGCAGCTGGTGCTGCACCTCAGCCCGAACACTGCTGGCCACGGTGGCTGCCATCTGCTCAGTGGCACTCTGCAGTGTGCTGACCAGGCCCCGCAGCTGGGCCAGCACAGGCTCCCTGGCCTCCTGTTCCCGTGCCTTCCGGCTCTTCATGTGGCTTTCTAGCTGCTGCAAGTCTGAGGGGTGACCACAGGGACTATAAGAGGAACAGAAGGAAAGAGGATAACCGCTCCCACCTTGGGCCATATGACCCCACTCACATTCCTGTGTCCCCAGTCGGAAGCTATCATTGATTTGCTGGAACATGGCCTGGCAGCTCTTCTCAAAGGCCGGCAGCACCACACTCTGGAAGGCTTCCCGGTAGGCTGCCTGCATCGGCCCCTGTAATGTGTCTGCAGCTGCTCGGGCGATGGCATCAGTCAAGTTCTGGGGTTAGAAGAGGGGGCCAAGTTGAAAACCTGAGCCTGCTGGGCGCAGTGGCTCACACCTGTAATCCTAGCACTTTGGGAGGCCGAGGCGGGCGGATCATGAGATCAGGAGATCGAGATCACCCTGGCCAACATGGTGAAATCCTGTCTCCACTAAAAATACAAAAATTAGCTGGGTGTGGTGGCGCGCGCCTGTATCCCCAGCTACTTGGCAGGCTGAGGCAGGAGAATCACTTGAACCCGGAAGGCAGAGGTTGCAGTGAGCTGAGATTGCACCATTGCACTCCAGCCTGGGAGGCAGAGTGAGACTCCATCTCAAAAAAAAAAACAAAAACAAAACAAAACAAAAGAAAACCTGAAAACCTGAGCCCAACCTGGCCTGACTAGGCCCAGGAACCACCACCTCCACCCACATCTTGGGCCCTATAGCACCTTGGACTTGAGCAGCTTGGAGATGTTCTCTTTCATGCTGCCCTCCACAGCTGTGAGCTTGGTAGCCACTGAGTTGCTCAGTTGGCCTGCCATAGGCTCCAGACTCCTTGAGACACCTGGCAGAGTGGAAGAGGGGGAGGTGGAGCCATGAGAAGAAGCTTGACAGGTACCCCCACTTCCACCTGAACCACCCAAAAGGAATCTGCATGCAAAACTCACATGGAGGGACTGTCTTCTTGATCTCATCCCTTATGCTGCGCTCTAGCCGCCCAGCTACAGCTGAAGACAGTGCTTGGGACAACTGTTGTGTCAGCTGCTCCTGCAGCTGCCCTCCCCGCTGCTGCCCCTCAGCCAGTGCTCGCTCCAGCCGCCGCTCTGCGCCGTAGCTAAGGAACAGGCCTGGAGCAGGTCGTGTACTCCTTCCCAGGCCAAGAATGCTGCCCCCATCCCTATGCCATGTTGTGCTACCAGTCTCAAGGATACGCTCCTGCTCGTGCCGGGTCTCAAGGGCACGTTCTACGTGGCCTGTAACCGTGCTCTGCAGGCCTTCGAGTTGGGTACACAGACGCTGCAGCAGCTCTTCTTGGCTGTGCCGCAGCTCTGCCAGCTCTCTCTGCTGTTGCCAAATTAGGGCTGGCCAGTCCTCAGGGGGCTCTGGCACCTGTCAATAGCACTGACAGTCACATGATGCCTGCCCCACCCATCCCCACACACCAGACCAGGGAATGGCCCAGAGCCCTTCTCCACCCCCGCAGGGTGAAGTTTCACAAGTACAAAGTGGGCTCGTTCACTTACCTGGTGCTCTGTGAGCCGGGATCCCATGGCTGCATCCCTGCCATAGGTGAAAAGCACCTCAGGCTACGTCAGGCAGCCTGGAGACCACCCTCTCCCTCCCTAGGATTCCTCCCTACCCATCATCCTTCTTGCTTTTCCTTTTGAGCTTGGGTGAGGTTCGAGGGGATCCCTTGGTCTTCCAGTCCTTGGCAGGCAGCCGTGGAGCAGGAACTTTGGTGCCAAAGCCTCCTGAAGCAGAGGCAAGACTGGCCACCTCATCATCATGGTCACTGTGGGAAGGGGAAGGAGGAGTAAGCCTCTGCCCACTTGCTGCCCATTCCCCCATGAGGACAATGGTGTAGAGTGGCACCCACCTTTGCTCAGCACTGGCATCCTGACTGTCACGTTGCTGCAGCAGGTGATATGGTGGTCGGTGGAAGGCCAGGCTCTTGTGCTTTTCCTGAAGGCCATTCCTGGGGCTGGAAGGACAGGCCAACTCAGCAGAGGATGAATCTATCTGAAGTCCCTCCTGCTAACACACTTTTCCCCTCCCAAGCTCCTCACCTTTCTGCCAGGGTGCTGCAGGTCTCACGAGTAATGTCAGGTGCTGTGGGCCAAACCTGACTGTCAGGAGTCGAGGCCTCCTGGGTCAAGGCTGCCTCCAGGAGGGAGGGGGTACTATGCCGATCTCCGTCCCCAGGGCCTCCATCAAGGCCAAGCTGGGGGCCGAGCTCGGGCCCTGGCCGGGGCCGTGGGGACAGTAGGTGCAGTGCTGAGGCGGCTGAAGCCATACTGTCTGGCTCAAGGCCCTCTGGTGCAGAGGAGCCAAAACCACGGGACAGGGCCTCAGATGCAATCTCAGGGATGTCCTGGGACAGGGCAGTGGAAGCTGAGGAGATGACATCAGGGGAACGGGTGCGGCTAGGGGAGGCTTGGGGTAGCCCCAGGGGCTCCACTTCCTGCAGCTCCAGGGACAGTGCAGAGGCGGCAGTAGGCACCTGAGGTGGGCCAAAGATGGAGGCTTAAGTGACAGGAGGTGAGGCAGGGATGGGGGCACAGACACGAAGCATTAGTATTAGTAGTAATGAGAGACGGGGCAGCAGAGTCAAAAGGTCAAGTGGGGATACAGGTCAAAAACGAGGCCACAGCCCAGAAGAGGAGGTGGGGGCAGGGAGGCTGAGAAGACACCCACCAAGAAACACAGGAGGGTGAAATGACCTCAGGGAAACATGGACCATGTTGGGTAGAGCAGGATCAGCAGCAGGGGGGTCGGGAGGAACCCACCACCTACCTTCCCTGCTGCCGCCCACCTGCTCCCACTTCACACACACACCCATTCACACACCTGGCCCGGCCCCTTGGGAGTCAGTTTGTCGGCTGGGGCTGGGAGCAGGCCGGGCAGGAGGCCGCGTGGGCTTGCCTGCAGGCTGCCGCTGCTGCTCATTGTCAGGCTGCCATCCAGCTGCAGCTTGGGGCTCAAAGTCAGCTCCTCAGGTGGCCTGGTAGGGGAAGCTTGAGGTGTCAGCAGCCAGAGCCTGGCATCATCTGGTACCAGCCCCTGCCATCCTCCATCTCTGACCCTTGCCTCACCTAGTCAAGGAGGGGTCCACAGCTGAGGTGCTGCTCATGGCAGACACAGCTGTAAGGGAGCTGCTGCTGCTGCTGCTGCTGCTGCTGCTGCTACCACTGCTGCTGCTGCTGGGAGAGGCAGTGATCTGGGGAGATGCAGGGAATAAGACCTGTGGCCTATGGCTGAGGCATTCCCAGGTCCCCCTACCTTGGGAGAGTACCTGCTGCAAGGAGGCGCTAGGTGTCATGAAGGCGTCAGGTGTCATCAACTTGGGCTTGGTCTCACTGCTCAGACTGAGGAAGTTGGCAGGTGCAGGCAGCTCCACGATTCGTCGGAGGTCAGGCTGGGAGCCGTGAGCGGCTGACCCCAGGCCCTCGGAGCCCAGTTCGGGCCGAGACTCTCCAAATGCTGCAGGGGAAGTTGCCACTTGAGTCAGATCTCAGACCCTGGTCAGTCCAACTTACCCTACCTCCCTCTCACGCCCTACTCACTAAAGTCCTCGTGGGCAGTGTGGGTGGGGAGTGGGGCCACCACATCAGGGTTCAGCTGTGGCTGGAAGCGGATCTGCACATCTTGCAGTGCCCTGCAGGAAAAGAAGGGGGAGAATAAAGTGCTCCAAGGGCAAGGATCAGTAGAGTGGAGACAGACACAGACAGGGCACTGATGGGCCTCCCCACTCACTCACTTAGTATGCACACAAAAGAGCTTGATGAGCACACCAGCTGCAGACTCCATGGCACCAGCTCCATGGGTACCATCTGAAAGGATAGTGTGGATGATGAAGCCCCTGGCCCTCTCTGTGCCTCCACACCCCCTAGATATATGGACACATAGCTCTGACCCTGGGGCAGCTCACCAGCACCCAGGCTGTCATTTTCCTCCTCGGCAGGCAGCACCTCAGTGTGCCGTAGCCGGCAGCGACTCACAACCTGGATACCGAAGCTCAGCACAGGGTGGGTGAGCAGGAACTCCGAGATGGAGCTGAAGCAGGCATGGCCCTCCTCCTGGTTCTGCAGCAGCTCCATCACATAGAGGACCTGCACAGGCAGAACGTTCCTAGCTGAGCTCAGAGGCTAAGGGCTGCAATGCGCCACCTGCCCCCCGGCCTTCCTCTATAATCCCAGCTCTGCCAGGGTACCCCATGGCAGCCTACCTTCCGTTGCACATCGCTGAGAATCAGGTATTCTGCTGAGAGGTCCAAGCAAACCTTGAGGCTAGGGGGCACACTCACTGAGCTGAAGATATCTGGGGAGAAGCTAGAGAGCCACAAAGCAGAGTGAATGAGGCTGAGAACTGAAGGAAGCCACATTCCCAACCCTGCTGCCCCTGCCCAGTCCCCCAGCCTTCCAACTACTCCTTACCGAATAGTCTGCAGGCAGGTCCAGGACACCGTACACCACATCTTTAGCTCTCGGTTCTGGTCAGCACCAGTAATAAGGAACCTCCAGAAAGGGACACTGCAAGGCAACAACGCACTGACTGGCTGGCTGGGCCGCCTGCTGGGAGCCATGGTCCAGCCCACCACCCACTAGGCTGCCCACTCACTCACTCAGGGTCTTGTTTCTTATGGTTGTCACAGAACAGGAGGCAGGAGAGGGGCCGCCCATCATGAGGCTTCCACTCGTGCAGACACCTGCAGGTAGGCAGATGAGGGGCCTGAGTGAGCAGTCCGGTCGGCTACCTCGGGAGGATCCTGGTCCCTGAGGCCCTGCCTTACCTTGGCTCATCTTGCCCCTCAATGTAGATCTGCCAGAACTTGACATAGCCATCATGGCTCGCAGTAGCCAGCACAGTCCCATCAGGGGAGAGGGCTCCTTCACTGAGGCACTAGAAAGAACCCAAAAAGCTTTGCTGACTAGAGGTGAGAACAAGTCCCTCCCAAGTGAGGATGGTAATGAGCTGGACTGACTCATGGTGCGACTGGCATGCTTGTGTGACTGACTGAATGAACAGGGTCCCTAGAGAAGGCCAGACCTGCAGGGTGCTGTGAGGTAAGGAGAAAACTGCACAGGCAAGGGCCACTTTGAGCTCAGAGTCCCCATGGACAGAATGCTAGTAAAGCTGCCCGGACAGCTGTGGATATAGGGAACAGAGGACGAATATGAGGAAAGAGAGGGCAGGGGAGGCAGGCAGTCACAGGCTTACCGTGCTATGACCTTTTACCACAATGAAGCCCTGCTTGATCTGGCTGACATCCACAGGCCAAGTGCTGTGGCTGGAGCGGAGCATGTCCAGGTCCCACACCTCAGCCTGGAAGGCACAGAGAGGTGAGTGTGCAGCCCATCCCCACACTATGGCTTCTCTGGCGCCTCCTCGCCATGCCAGCCCCCTCACCCGGTCTTCATGCAGCAGGGCCACCGTCGGGCTGCTCTCCTCACAGCAGTCCTCGCTCTCCTCAGGGATGAAGGGGCACCAGATGATCCTGCGAAAGTGGTTCAGTGGCGTGCCCTCTGGCTGCCGGATATGGACCAAGATCTCTTCTCTGAGCAGGGTGTTAAGGGCTAGATAGGTGAATGAAGAGGCGTGACACCCCAGCTCCGCCCACCCTTCTTCAGTCCCACCACCCACGGGAAGGAATGGATACTGAATTTTGCCATTAACCAGAGCCAAGCGCCACACGAACAGGTTGCCTGCCTCATCCAGGCAGGCCAGCTGTGGAGAGTTGAGGTGTGCAAAAGCCAGATCAGCCACACTGCCTGTGAAGCCCTTGAGCAAGGTCCGCTCCGAAGTGCTGACACTGATCACCCGCACCATGGCGGAGCCATTGTTGGCAGCTGGAATCAGGAGAGCAGTGGACCATGAGTACACATCCAGGCTCAGGCAGCAGCAGAGAAGCGCTGCCCCTGTCTGTCTCCTGCCACCACCATAGTCGCAAGCTTGGTTTTCCCACCCAGCTCCCCAAGAGGCAGCATGGACAAACCTTCCATTCTACCCCTAAGGCCTGAGTGGCCTGATGTTGGAACTGGCTCTGTTGGACGTCCAGCATAGGAGGAAGGACGTCCTTCCTCCCCACTGTCTTTACTCACCCCGAATGGCATAGGCCAAGAAGGAGTTAGACACAGCAATCAGGTTGCCATAGTAGTACTTCTGCTCCCAGTCATACTTGGCGACAGGCTGAATTTTCACCTGAGAACCCAGGGTGAGAAAAGTCACGGAACTTCCCTAGAGCCTAGGTGGCCCCCAACATCCCTGGGGATGGGAGAGGACACAGATGCAAGTCCAGCTACCCACTGTTACCTCCTGGAGCCAGACTCCCACAGAGGCTTGGCACCCAGCCCTGGCTTCCTGAAACTGGGAAAGTGTCAAGGTGGCCCCACAGGAACTGGCAGCATGAGGGAGACCAGAAAGGCTGGGTGTGCCCCTATACATTATATATGCCACAGCATCCTAGTACCTACCTTGTTGCTTCCCCGGGCCTTGCTTGAAATGCTAGAGTCACTGCTGGCCACAATCTCCACCTCCTTGGCCAAAATCCCAATGCAGGTGGAGCTATCATCTCCTGAGAGACAGCTGTGGGGAAGAGTGCAAAAACTTTGTCTCTTGTTCACCCAAAGGCTCAATGGGCAGGGACGGGAGGAAGCGAGGACATAGCCAGCCTGGTAAAGGTATCTAGTCCAATGTCAGCTTTGCCTGGTACACTGGCCCCAGACCCACAGCTCCGCTTGCTCACCTCCTTCCTTGGGAATGAGTCTACTTTCATTTTAAACCAGGTATCCAGGCCAAACCCTTGAGCTTGTCCTTGCCTCTCATCCTAGTGCAAGCTCAAGCCCCATCCCAGGTCATCTAGAGAGGAAGCAGCAGAGGCCGCTGGCCCTGCTCACTCCCCATCTCATGGCTTCAGCTAGGAAGACACCCCAAACACACCATCACCACCATTGTCGTCTCCTAGGTACTCACATGACCTGCTTCTCTTGCAGGTTAATGGGTGGCATGGTCCGAAGACCAGTCTTGTTTGTTGAGGTACCATCACCTGAGCAGAGCGGGTCTGGGACCAGAAGCCCATTGAGGTCCCCATTGTAGGCACTGGATGGCCGTGGGCTCTCTGCACTGGGGCCTGGGGACAGAGAGGGTCACTCTGATAAGGTTGCTCGACCTGCCCACAAGCTTCTCCCCTTGCAGAATTTCCTTCAAGAACTATGAGGTGTTCTAGGAACACTCAACTGAGCAAAGCATGTCCATGAGGAGGAGGGCCCTGTGTTCATCTCTCGTTCCATAAACGCTGACGTATGCAGGACCAAGGATGAGCATGAGGCTCTTCTGCCTGGGGGAGGGGTACAAGCCATCAAGGACCCTTTGAGGCCAGTTAATACTCAGGCCTGGGTTACTACAGAACTCTGTGCACTCTGAGTGAGGGCATAGGAACGGTCAGGAAAGACTTTATACAGCAGTTAGTGTGGCCAGAACACACAAACACAGGAAGGATGGAGGGAAAACAAAGCTGCAGAGGCATCAGGTATGATGCTGTGGCACTTAGACTCTTCCCTGTGGGCCATGAGAACCATAAAGAGTTTCAAAGGGGAAGGTGACGCGGTCAGTTCTGGCCAGTGGGATGATTAAGATAGCAGGCAGAATGGTTGAGAATCTGGGTGAGAGAGATCACGGCCTAGACCAATGTAGTGTCAAGATCTGGAGAGAAGATGGGCTCCTAAGGCATGGAAGGGCACTGGTAAGATGTGGAAGGGGCTGCCCCACACAGAAATGGCTCCAAAGAAGCTATCTTGGGCAAGTAAACACAGAATGCAGGGACATAAAGGAGCTCGACCAAAAGGAGAAAAACTATGGGACAGAGTGTGGAGTAACGAAAGACAGCATTTCAGTTCTTTGCAACTGGCTGGGTTTCAAACACTCTCATAGGCTCAGACACCATTTCCAAAATCCCCAAATGGCAAGGAGCCTAGGGCTCCACATTCAGGAACATAGCAAGTTTCCAGTCACAACAGTCTTTCGGTTCTTTTGGCGCGATCCTGGCTCACTGCAACCTCCACCCTCTGGGTTCAAGCAGTTCTCCTGCACCAGCCTCCCAAGTAGCTGGGATTACAGCTCAGCTAATTTTTTTTTTTTTTAGATGGAGTCTCGCTCTGTTGCCCAGGCTAGAGTGCAGTGGCATGATCTCAGCTCACAGCAACCTCCGCCTCCCAGGTTCAAGGGATTCTCCTGCCTCAGCCTCCCAAGTAGCTGGGACTACAGGCACGTGCCACCATGCCCGGCTACTTTTTTTTTATTTTTAGTAGAGATGGGGTTTCACCATCTTGACCAGGCTGGTCTCGAACTCCTGACCTTGTGATCCACGCGCCTCGGCCTCCCAAAGTGCTGGGATTACAGGCGTGAGCCACCATACCCAGCTTTTTTTTTCTTTGGAGTCTTGCTCTGTCGCCCAGGCTGGAATGCAGTGGCGCGATCTTGGCTCACTGCAAGCTCCGCCTCCCAGGTTCACACCATTCTTCTGCCTCAGCCTCCCGAGCAGCTGGGACTACAGGTGCCCGCCACCATGCCCAGCTAATTTTTTGTATGTTTAGTAGAGACGGGGTTTCACCGAGTTAGCCAGGATGGTCTCGATCTCATGACCTTGTGATCCGCCCACCTCGGCCTCCCAAAGTGCTGAGATTACAGGCGTGAGCCACTGTGCCCGGCCAATTTTTATATTTTTAGTAGAGACGAGGTTTCACCATGTTGGGAAACCATGTTGGCCAGGCTGGTCTCGAACTTCTGGCCTCAAGCAATCTACCCACCTCGGCCTCCCAAAGTGCTGGGATTATAGGCGGGAGACACCGCACCCAGCCCTCAACAGTCTGAGTTCTGACCTGGTCCTCCAGTGAGAGGAAACAAGAAAGAGCTGCTTGGCAAACAAGGGAATCAAGTGCCAATCAATAAACAAAGGAATTATAAGGAAAGCCTGCAGGCCACTTCATTCGGATCAGAGCCACTTTAGCTGTTCAGTGACAAGCTGACCACTCTTCCTTCCATGAAGGGTACCATGAGGACAACCAAAAAGCAGGCCCAGGCTGTACATGGTTGGCCATGCCAGGCTCTACCAAATATCTGCAGAGTCTAGTCTGCAAAGCAGCTGAGCAGCAGAAGAGGTCCACGCCCAACTCATGAGTGAAGAGGGCACACACTCCAGGCCTGGCACAAAGGCCCCAGTGGTCTCAGGCAGCAGATGGATTTTCTGAAAGTAGGGGTTAGCTGAATCCACCCCTAGTGAGCACCAGTGCCTGCTTCCAAAAGCAGCCAGTCTGGGCCTCCCAGCAGGTGTAAGAACAAGATCTGAGGAAACATCAGTCCTCCACTGTACACCCACACCATTATCACCGGCCACTTCAGAGATCCCTAAACCTGTCAGTAAACTAGTGCCTCCACACGTGCTATTTCCTTTTCCTAATAGGTGGCGTCTACATACATGCCTTGGGTGCCTTTCCTGACACCCAAGACCCTGTTCACATTACCAGACCTAGCCCACTCTCCCCTCTCAGACCTGTACTCTGCACTCATCAGCCTCCACCCTTCCCATGCCCATCACAGTATCGAGACACTCCTCTCTTTCAATGACAACAGTATATTACAACCCTGTTAGCTGTGTCTTGAGGAATCTTTGGGGGCAAGATTAGTTCTGAGGTATCATTAAGAGCCAAAGAGAAATATGAATGAATGGGAAGAAATTAGGGCTTGGAGATATTTGTAGCCTAATTCAGTCAGGGTGGTGCGGTCTGTGGTTTGCCTTCATCCCAGAAAGAACACGGAATTCAGGCTGGACACCTTCCTCCTGGAAATCAGTTTCAGAACGGGAGGCCTGGAGTCTTTATTCCAGAGAGAAGGGCAAGTTATGGCGGGGACCGGCGGCTCTTCAGCATCGCGCTTAAGCCTAGGCCCAGAATTCCATATACGGAGCCCAGACCAGGCCTCTGAACCATGGCGAAAGGGAAGAGAAGCTAGGCCAGTCCCAGGAACACTAGAGACCTGGGGCCAGGAAACGAGGGGCGCAGTCAATCCCCGTCCACCCTTACCCGCCAGGAGGATCCAAAGCTGGTCCTAAGGGAGCTGCGGGCCCCAAGGGCGGTTCAGACGCGCGCCGCCCTTTTGTCAGCTCGCCTGGGGCCCACCCCCGCAACCCCCGCTCACCGCCCGCGGGTCGGTCCAGCTTGAGGATGTCCCGCAGGTGCTGCGTGGCGTCCTCGATATCGATGCTCGCGCAGGAGGCCATGAGCCCAGCGGCGGGCGCCCCGCCCGCACCGCGTTCGTTCCGCCGCCGCCGCGCACCACCCACCCTCGCCCACCCGCGACGGGGCGAGACAGCAGGACGCCGGTCACTACACTCAGTCCACCCGCAGTTCGCAAACCACCGCCCGCGCAGCGTCCCCGAGCCCCGCCAACACCACCAACCGCCTCCACTTCCGGCCCCCACTAGCCGAGGCTCCCGGAACCTGTCAGGGACGGAGAAGAAAGGTTCCGGGCTGGGGGCGGAAGCCTAAACCCTTCCCGCAGCCCGTCCCCTTCGGCGGCCCCGCCCCTGTGCCCGCGAGGTCAGGGAAGTTCCACAGGGATGAGGTAAACGTCCACACACTGGGCCACCCAGAACCCTACTCGACTCAGAAGCCGCCAGGTCCCTGCCCACTCCCAGAGCATGGCTCCAATGGTCCCAGGACGGGGTCAACTCAGCCGCCCATGCTAAGGTCCTTCAGACCCCCAGAATATCCTGAATTGGCAGGTGCCTCAGGTTTCCTTTGGAGAATGGGTGGGAATAACTCAAGGCCTGAGGCGACCCTCGAGGTCATAAAACTCAGGAATTGCAAGAGCAGAGATGGCCCCACCACAATGATCAGTCATTGTTCCCTACTGTCCCCCAGCATCCCCTTGTCCCACCTGGCACCCTCAGGTTAGAAGAAAGAAACCACAGTTTACAAATTCTTCTTTATTGCAGACAGTTCAGGCACAGGTACATGGAAGAAGCTGTATTGCAGATTTTACACAAGGTGGTTTGAGGCAGCAGGCACCTACCTCTTCCCCACCCCCACTTCCCCAAATACACATCAGTCTAGAGATCATTCCTATTGAAATCTCCTGAGCATGCTGTCCTCTCAAACAGCACACCATCCAGCCCTGTGCCCAATGTCACCCGGCAATCTATGGGATCTGAAGAGGTGGGGATACAGTCCACCCGCACTGGGACGGGGAAAGGGTATCCTTTTACACGTCAGATTTAGCTGTGGTGTCCTTACCAGTCCTAAAACCCGTAACAGGGCACTGACCCAAATCTTGGGTTTGGTTCTGGCCTATCGTTGCTACGTTGCCACTAGGTTTATACCATCCAGAAGTCTGTGGGATGGGGGGCTAGATTTGTATTGGGTAAGGCGTTTGTCCCCAAAATGGAGAAGCAGAAACTGCCCTAATAGCTAAGACTCCCTGGGATTTGAAGACAGCATGAAGTCTGTATTCTGAGGAAGGGAATAGAGGCCTGGCAATGTCCTGCAGCAGTCTGAGGGGTGAGGACTCCTAAATTATGAGTCCCTCACAGACTGCCTCCTTCCACAGCTCTTGACCTATACTCCAACCCAACTGGGCCTGGCTCTGTGGGCAGTGGAGGCTGGCTCTTCGGATTACCTGCCTTTGGGTAATGATATCCAAAGCAGATGGGACAGGAGCTGAGCTGCCCTCTGCCTGGTTTGGTGTATGTGGGGCACCCTGGATATGATCCTGATCCTTCTGGGGATACAGCGGACCCCTCCCTTGATACTGCTGAGACCTCAGCCCACAGGGCCTAAATGTGATGGGCCATTTTGCCAAGGCCTCTCCAGCTTCAGCAGGATTCAGGATCATCTCTCCTGCTACTAGAGCCCTGAACCTCGCCAGAGCAGAAGTCACAGGAGGTATCAGAACTGACTGCACAGGCTTCAGTGCGAGAAGCTTCAAGTCGGACCTGAGCTCTTCCTGCCTGCTTTCTCCAGACCAGTCGCCCTGTGGAGTGGGAGAGAACTGCCCTACAGGGCTTCTGAGAGGCTAGCTGGGAGTGCTGCTTCAGCAGTTTCTCCCTGAAACAGGTATTCAGAGTTGGGGCAGAAGTGGGAGGGTGAGACATGAGACAGACAATGGGTCCGGGTGGCTTTTGATGCCCAGCCAACTAGTAAACTAATTAAAACAATTTAAACTGTTAAGAAAATTTTTGTGGTTTTATTGTATCATGAGGCATTGAAACATCTGAACAAATCAATGTCTGGGCGGTGAGGCAGCTGCTTTCTCCTTCACTTCTTTGGGTTACTAGAGCAACTTGTCAGTAGATTAAAAAAAAAAAAAAAAAAAAAAAAAGGACAACCTTTTGCATTACTTAAGTCTTTCCAAGGCATGCGCTGGTACAACACAAATTTCTCCCATCAGATGCAACTAGTCTAGTGTCCAAACATCATGCACAACACCTCGGTGGCAGCAGCGCACTGCGCCCACTCCCGCCGCGGCCCTGCTCATTTGTGCATGATATTTGGAGCATCTGGAGGAGTGGGAATAGTATTGGGAAGAGGAGGGAGGAGGAAACAGCGTGAGTGCCTAGTTGAGAGGAGGTCAGCCGAAGTTGTGCAGGGCGAGCCTGAACATGTCATTGGTGCAAACCCAAGCATCGTTGATGTTCTTTAATAGGAACATCTGGTGGAACCCCATGATGGGGTCTTCATCCGCCTGTGAGGAGAGAGAAGAGGATTCAGTAAGGGGATCAAGAAACAGGAAGATAATTCAGTGGTAGGAGAATAGGGCAAAAAAATGTGGACTTTAGGATCAGGCCCTACTGTCCTGAACTCAAATCCCAGTATAGCCAAGGGGTACTTGTGAATGTGAATTGATATAATGTATGAAACAAGGCCCTGGGCACATGGAGGTCAACAATCAGCCACGCCTACTGCTATGTGTGCTTAAACTGCACAATAATTCACCCTTAGCTATAGCAAAGACAGAGGATGTACCTGCCTCCAAGCACACACCTCCAGGCACAAGTGATCACAATTTTGAAATTAATCCCATAGTATTTACCAAGTACTTAGCGTATCAAAAAAACCTGCAAACAATATTGAAAACATAGGTTCACCATCTGATGATGTTTCCTGTCATGTAATAAACAGTATTTGAGATAAAAAAAAGGCAAGAAACCTGCAGCCAAACTGCAGAAAACTAGGATGAGGCCTAGTTGAAACAGGAGCCTAGCTAACCAGCACTGTCTCTAACATCACCTGCTTTCTGGGAATTATCGTCATCAAGGAGGCAAATCAGTTGTTTGGGAGCTCCAAATTGGACAGAATCACCAGGAAGAACATGAAGCCAGGTGGGAAGGAGCAGTGTTTACTACCTTTGCCTGAGAAAGTGAGCAATGAACTCCCTACAGAGACCTCCTGAATTCTGTCCCTCTTCAGGCGCAGGCACTGAGCAAGACATCTTGGACAGGCAGGATAAACTGACACAGGAAAGTCCAGGCCAGAAAGCAGGTGCCTCTGCGTCCACTGCAGAGGCCCACAGGACCACCTACACACCCACTCTGGACTCAGGAAGCCCTGTCCCAGCTAGGCTAGAGAGAGCGAGCATGTGACCATGTTATTGTGAGACACAAGCCCAGGCCAAGGGGCAGCCAATTTGTCCTGCTATTTTTGGGAAGAAGGGTGTTTTTGGAAACAGAATCTGGCTTGCTTTATTTATTTATTTATTTATTTATTTAGAGCCAGAGTTTCGCTCTCATTGCCCAGGCTAGAGTGCAATGGTGCAATCTTGGCTCACCACAACCTCCGCCTCCTGAGTTCAAGCAATTCTCCTGCCACAGCCTCCCGAGTAGCTGGGATTACAGGCATGTGCCACCACACCTGGCTAATTTTGTATTTTTAGTAGAGACAGGGTTTCTCCATGTTGGTCAGGCTGGTCCCGAACTCCTGACCTCAGGTGATCTACCTGCCTCGGCCTCCCAAAGTGCTGGGATTACAGGCATGAATTGCGCCTGGCCCAGAATCTGGCTTTAATAGGCTGAAGCACAGCAGGTCCTTGGAGAGTTCCTGGCAGGTCTGCGGGACCACAGGAAGTCTCTGAGAATAACAGGTCTTGAGAAGGAGAAAGGAAAATGCAAAGAGAAATAGGTTCCAGGCTGGGCGGTGGCTCATGCCTATAATCCCAGCAGTTTGGGAGGCCAAGGCGGGTGGATCACCTGAGGTCAAGGAGTTGAAGACTAGCCTGGCCAACATGGTGAAACCCTGTCTCTACTAAAAATACAAAAAATTAGCTGGGCATGGTGGCAGGCGGCTGTAATCCCAGCTACTCAGGAAGCTGAGGCTGGAGAATCGCTTGAACCCGGGAGGTAGAGGTGCAGTGAGCTGAGATTGTGCCACTGCACTCCAGCCTGAGCAACAAGAGAGAGACTCTGTCTTCAAAAAAAAAAAAAGAAAAAGAAAGAAAGAGAAGAAAGAAACAATGAAAGAGAAGAAAGAGAAAGAAAGAAAGAAAGAAAGAAAGAAAGAAAGAAAGAAAGAAAGAAAGAAAGAAAGAAAGAAAGAAAAAGAAAAGAAAAGAGAGAGAAAGAAAGAAAGAAAGAGAGAGAGAAAGAGAGAGTTCCACGAATCTGCTTTGCTCAGCAGGTGAGGAGCCAGCAGCCAGCCTGTGGAGTGGTAGCAAGGGCTGCAGTAGTGGACTGCCTCTCAACACCCAGCTGGCCTGTCCACCTTGACCTTGGGGCAGGTGGGAGCCTAGTGGCTTGGCACCCCAGTCCCATCCTGCTCCAATACTTCTCCCTTTTCCAGATAAAGGCTCTAGACCAGTGTCTGCCAATAGGACTTTCTGCAGTCACAAAAATGTTCTATATGGCTAGTATAGCCAAAGAAGTATGTTTTAATCTTAATTAATGTAACTTAAAAATTGCCACCTATATGTGGATAATGGCTAGCATACTGAACTACGCAGCTCTATACAGTCACTTTGTCTGGGTGTCCCTAGATAAGCCGGCCACATCCACAGGGAAAGCAGGGACACAAGACTCTCCTCTGCCTGCCCACCCCTCCCTACCACTGCGACAGCACCATTACCTTAAGCTGGCCCACAACCATGCTGATGATGCAGCTATCTGGAGTGGGCTGATGGTCCTGCGCGGTGATGCTGTGCTGGATTTTCTGGAACGGAAGGCTCTGCAAGAGAGAGAGTGGGAGGTGGGAGAACCAAGGCCCGAAGAGGTGGGAAAGGAGCCACCTGCACCCTGGCTTTCATCCCTACTTACAGACAACTTCTCCACAATGGCAGCTTTCCCCTGGAACTGTTGTCCTTCCCACGTAAGGCATGACGCGTCAATCTGAAAAATGCAGAGGAAACCCCAGGGTTGGGACCTCAGAGTACAGGTATCTCTAAGGCCCTGGAAAGACTCTGAAAAGGGTCTTGCTTGGAGAAGTGTGCCCACACTTCAGTTTCCCTGTCTAAAGAGGGAGACTGAGTATAAGCTCCAAACATTACACTGTCAGCATCTTCAAGTATACCCCATTGTCCCATGGACCCAGGCTCTGAAAGACTATTTAATAAAATATACTTCCCATTTGTATTTAAGAAGTCATACGGCCACTGATATGCATAGGCCCGGGAGGGCTATATGTGGCCTGAGCTCAGCCATCCTGCTGTGTGGTGTCAGTCCCCAAAAGGTGTCGGAAATATGGCCAGGCACGGTGGCTCATGACTGTAATCCCAGAACTTTGGGAGGCCAAGGCAGGCAGATCACAAGGTCAGGAGATCAAGACCAGCCTGACCAACATGGTGAAACCCCAGCTCTACTAAAAAATACAAAAATTATCTGGGCGTGGTGGCGCATGCCTGTAATCCCAGCTACTCAGGAGGCTGAGGCAGGAGAATCGCTTGAACCTGGGAAGGGGAGGTTGTAGTGAGCCAAAATCGCACCACTGCCCTCCAGCCTGGGTGACAGAGTGAGACTCCATCTCAAAAAAAAAAAAAAAAGTCATCAGAAATAACTTGGAAAAATTCCACATTCATCACCTTCCACGGCCCAGGCTCAGTTCTACTGTGGACCTTCTAGCTAGCCTTCTGGATACCCCTGGGGTCAGGGAGAGATACAGGCTGACAAGGCCTCCCAAGGCCTAGTCTGGGACCCTCCCTACCACCAAGAAGCAATATCTCACATGTAACCCACTTAGCTTAGTTCCACCTCAAATCTTCCCTTCCACAGCCTTCAAGGGCAGAACTCAAAAGGACCTCTGCTACTTACTAGCTGTGACATTAGTAAGTTATTTCTCTGAGTCTTAGTTTCCTAACCTTCAAAGGGGTAAGGTGCTGAATATTATGAAATAATAAATATAAACTGTTATTTTAGGACCTTCCTAACTCTCTGGCTCAGGCCTGCTCTAAGAGATAATGAGGCCAGGCTGGGCACAGTGGCTCACGCTTGTAATCCCAGCACTTCGGAAGGCCGAGGCGGGTGGATCACGAGGTCAGGAGATCGAGACCATCCTGGCTAACATGGTGAAACCCCATCTCTACTAAAAATACAAAAAATTAGCCGGGCATGGTGGCGGGCGCCTGTAGTCCCAGCTACTTGGGAGGTTGAGGCAGGAGAATGGCATGAACCCAGGGGGCAGAGCTTGCAGTGGGCCAAGATGGCGCCACTGCACTCCAGCCTAGGCGACAGAGCAAGACTCTGTCTCAAAAAAAAAAAAAAAAAAAAAAGAGATAATGAGGCCAGTGGTTCACACCTGTAATCCCAGCACTTTGGGAGGCCAAAGTGGGCAGATCACTTGAGGTCAGGCATTCCAGACCAGCCTGGCCAACATGGTGAAACCCCATCTCCTAAAAATATAAAAATTAGCTGGGCATGGTGGTGCGCACCTGTAACCCCAGCTACTTGGGAGGCTGAGGCATGAGAATTGCTTGAAGCTGGGAGGCGGAGGATGCAGTGAGCCAAAATTGCACAAATGCAGTACAGCCTGGGTGACAGAGTGAGACTCCACCCCCCCCCGCCCCCACAAAAAAAAAAAAAAAAAAGAGAGCTAATGAGGCAGAATTGCCAGGATCTCAGGTCAGATCACTTCAAGTTTTCAAAAACTCTATGCTGGGCATGGTAACTCACACCTGTAAATCCTAGTACTTTGGGAGGCCAAGGCAGGCGGATCACCTGAGGTCAGGAGTTGGAGACCAGCCTAGCCAACATGGTGAAATGTCACCTCTACTAAAAATACAAAAATTAGGCATAGCCGGACGCGGTGGCTCATGCCTGTAATCCCAGCACTTTGGGAAGCTGAGGCGAGCGAATCACCTGAGGTCAGGAGTTCAAGACCAGCCTGGCTAACATGGTGAAACCCCATCTCTTACTAAAAAATACAAAAATTAGCCAGGCGTGGTAACATGTGCCTGTAGTCCCAAATACTTGGGAGGCTGAGACAGAAGAATAGCTTGAACCCAGGAGGCAGACGTTGCAGTGGGCCGAGATTGCGCCACTGCACTCCAGCCTGGGCGACAGAGTGAGACTACATCTCAAAAAAAAAAAAAAAAAAAAAAAATTAGGCTTGGTGGTGCATGCCTGTAGTCTCAGCTACTCCTGAGGTTGAGGCACAAGAATCGCTTGAATCCAGGAGGCAGAGGCTGCAGTGAGCCGAGATCACCGCACTGCACTCCAGCCTTGGTGACAGAGTGAGACTCTGTCTCAAAAAACAACAACAACAACAAAAAAAACTCTACTATGATAATGACAATCAAATAATATCTGTGCTGGAATTGGTCTTCCACTAATAAGATTTCCTTATTTTTTCCAAAATTTCTGAATGGACCCTGACTTTCTGGAGACAGACACGGAAGACTATGGACACTCAGCCCAGTCAGGCTCTGAGACTGTGCCTGGATTACTCCTATCACTCCCATCAGGATCACCTGCCTGATCAATCACACTTTTGTGACTGAATCTCAGGCAGAATCAAGTACAATTAGTTCTTGGTGTATATGAACACCACTATAAGAGCAGCAAACACCGGGAGTGGTGGCTCACGCCTGTAATCCCAGCATTTTGGGAGGCCAAGGTGGGTGGATCATGAGGTCAGGAGTTCGAGACCAGCCTGGCCTGGTGAAACCCTGTCTCTACTAAAAATACAAAAAATTAACTGGCCAGGCCGGGCGCGGTGGCTCAAGCCTGTAATCCCAGCACTTTGGGAGGCCGAGACGGGCGGATCACGAGGTCAGGAGATCGAGACCATCCTGGCTAACACGGTGAAACCCCGTCTCTACTAAAAAATACAAAAAAAAACTAGCCGGGCGAGGTGGCGGGCGCCTGTAGTCCCAGCTACTCGGGAGGCTGAGGCAGGAGAATGGTCTAAACCCGGGAGGCGGAGCTTGCAGTGAGCTGAGATCCGGCCACTGCACCCCAGCCTGGGCGACAGAGCAAGACTCCGTCTCAAAAAAAAAAAAAAAAAAAATTAACTGGCCATGGTGGCAGGCACCTGTAATCCCAGCTACTCAGGAGACTGAGGCAGGAGAATCACTTGAACCCAGGAGGCAGAGGTTGCAGTGAGCTGAGATCGAGCCATTACACTGCAGCCCAGTGAAAGAATGGCTGGGTGCGGTGGCTCAAGCCTGTAATCCCAGCACTTTGGGAGGCCAAGACGGGCGGATCACGAGGTCAGGAGATCGAGACCATCCTGGCTAACACAGTGAAACCCCGTCTCTACTAAAAATACAAAAACTTAGCCGGGCGAGGTGGCAGGCGCCTGTAGTCCCAGCTACTCGGGAGGCTGAGGCAGGAGAATGGCGTAAACCCGGGAGGCGGAGCTTGCAGTGAGCTGAGATCCAGCCGCTGCACTCCAGCCTGGGCGACAGAGCGAGACTCCATCTCAAAAAAAAAAAAAAAAAAAAAAAAAGAAAGAGCAAGACTCCATCTCAAAAAAGGAGCAGTCAACAATGCCTGCATAGAAGGGTTTGTCAAATGACATATCAGCCTCCCTTGGGCTAACCCCATTTGTTTCCCATGAGCATTCAGGAGCTTTGGATCCAAAAGGAAGCTGGACCCCAGGCCTCCAGGAGAGCTTAGCTTTGCACTGAGGATGCTCCTGGCTGCTGCCTCCAGAGGGCACCATGAGCCCTAACCTCTGCCTATTGCTGCCCAACCCAAAACCATGTGCCATGACAAGTGCTGGCCACATGGAATGGCAAGTCCAGAATACCCTGCCCAGAATAGCAGGATTCCCACTCTTGTGGGAAGTTGACAAAAGGAAAAGTATAGACCAGGTAGTTAGTTGGGCCAGGCCTCAGACCCGTCCCATGGACAAAAGCTCAGATACAGAGGTGTAGCCAGTCCAGATAGGGCTGCCAAAACTTGTGAACTGGACATACTCGCCCAACATCCAGATTGATTCCCTTAGGTCCTATTCTGGCCCTAGAGCTGGAAACTTACGTAAATTGCGCCTAGTTGGGTTCTATCATTATCAAATAACTGGTAGTAATGTTGAATGAAGCTGGATCCAATCTGCTCCCAAATTGGCTTGTCTCCCATTCTGGAGCGTCACCCGGCCTCACGGAGACCTGCAAGACCAATGAGACCAGGAGGGAAGCATTGGTACCACAAAAGTAGGTGACCAGCCACTGACCCCCACCCCTCACTGGCCTTCCTGGAGTCCTTTGCTGAGATCTGTTCTCTCAGAGTACACGGAGAGGCCCTGGGGAACTGGCAGGAGACCCCTCCCAAGTCAGACCAGTGCTGGGAGCCCAGAGGTGGACCAGACCCAGCTTTTCCTTTGAGTTCTTGGTTGATGAGACACATAGATGACAGGGTCGTGGAGCACACAGGAGGGATGCTGAGGGTGGATCTACAACAAAGTAAGGTCAGAGCAGGCCCTTGAAAGCCCAGTAAGGGGAGGGTCCTTATGGGAGGAGTTAAGCACTCTTCCAATATCTTTCCATGTAATCCTCTCAACAAACTGCAAGGTCAGAGTTATTGCTGTTCTTCCCACTTTACAGCCCAGAACAACTGATATCTGTGTGTGTGTACTATTTTGTATTACAGCGCTCAGGCCCCCAACACTGTCCCAGGGCTATGCTGACAGATGGAAGAAGACCCAGTGAGGATGGGGGCAGATTCTCAAGGCCCCTCTTCTTCTTCTTTTTTTTTTGAGATGGAGTTTCACTCTTGTTGCCCAGGCTGGAGTGCAATGGCATGATCTTGGCTCACTGCAACCTCTGCTCCCCGGGTTCAAGGGATTCTCCTGCCTCAGCCTCGGGAGTAGCTGGGATTACAGGCGCCCTCCAACATACCCAGCTAATTTGTATTTTTAGTAGAAATTGGATTTCACCGTGTTGGCCAGGCTGGTCTCGAACTCTAGACCTCAGATGATCCACCCACCTTGGCCTCCCAAAGTGCTGGGATTACAGGCATGAGCCACTGCACCCAGTCAAGGCCCCTCTTCTGACAAAAACAGCAAGTGACCCCTTAGTCTCATGGGGGCAGTTTACTTCCCCGAGGCCAGGTGATACCTGACCTGGCCCTTTCTAGGATATTTCTTCATTGACTGGAGTAACTCCTACCCACTTCAGAACTGGGGACATGAGTTCAAGGATCAGAGGGAAAGCTGAGGGTTGTGGAAAGCAGGGCTGAAGGCTGTGAGGGGAAACGTGTCATCACTTCATATCCCCTCATCCCAGCATTGCCTTCACCCTAAGGAGCTGTCTCTCTTGGGTCTCTGAGAGAGAGGGGAGGCCCCTTCCCAACTAGAAACCATGGCTGCAAGGATACTGGATGGAAAACCCAAGCCCCAGATGGGAGAGTCGCTTGGGCTTTGCTAGGCTTCTTCCAAGTAGGGAAGCCCACATCTCGCTGCAGATCCCCTGACTGCAGACCCACGTGTTGTTCTGTGGTTGGCCCCGACTGTAGAGGAGCCCATCCCCTCTGTCCTGATAATAGGACTCTGAACCAAAGCAGTGAGGACGTGGGTTCTATCCCAGCAGACAAGCATTCGCAGTGGTGGGATCTGATGCAAGTCACTGCCCTTCTTAGGGCCTCAGCCTCCTCCACTGTAAGATGGGGATGGCAACCTGACAGTGCCAGTGGTTGTGAAGCTTCTCTAAGGGAACATGATAAAGCCCTCAGCTCAACATGGTAAGTGCTAGCTCACTCCAGTCCTTGTGACCTCACCCAAAGCCAGAGGAGCCAGTGGGGAGGAATTATGTAGGGGAAGAGTGACAACACAGCCAATCCTCCACTCTATGACCAACACTCAAGCCAATGAGGGACCAGGAAGCTAAGCCAGCTTTATTTTAGGTCCCCTAGGAGGTAGTGGCACTAAAAATAGAAGCTTAGTGCTGGGATGACTAAGAAATGTCCAGGAAAATCTAAAGCAAGCAGGGGAGAAAGCTTGGATCCAGTCATGCCTGCCACACAGGAACACAAGGTGTATCCTAGTTCATTCTGCCAAGAAACAAATCAACAAGTGGGGAAAGCACAGGACCATCATCTAGTCTTCACTGTGGTCTTGGTCACATTTCCAAGGGGTCAGACTCTGGCTGTACCCACACACAAACTTAGAGGACCTAAGGCAGAGCACAGCTCCCGCCCCTGGCATTTCTGCCCCTTCCACCCTAGCATTTGCTATGCTTAGTCACTCAACATGCCCTGACCTTGCTGCAGCTTCCAAGGTGCCATACCCAGTGCCTAAGAGCTCTGAGGGTAGGGGAAAAGCTGGAGGAATGGATAAGGGCCATGTCTCCTTCTACCCTTGGCTCACAGCAAAGTTGGGCAGTCCTCAGAAAGGATACGCCAACCAGAAGAAACAGCACCAGCAAATGTCTTGGGGCATGAAAAGGGTGTCTCCCTCTGTCCCCCAGGTCAGGGTACAGTGGTGCCATCTCAGCTCCCTGTAGCCTCAACCTCCAGGACTCAAGCAATCCTCCCACTTCAGCCTCCCAGGGAGATGAGACTCCAGGCAAGCACCACCATGCCTGGCTCCCTTTTGTGTTTTCTACAGAGACCGGGCTTCGCCATATTGCTCAAACTGGTCTCAAACTCCTGAGCTCAAGTGATCCGCCCAGCTTGGCCTCACAAAGTGCTGGGACTATAGGCGTGCGCCACCACACCCAGCCTGTGATAACTTTCTGATACAAAAACTCCTTGACTGAAGTAGTGGTAGAAGGAAATGGGGTGGAAGAATAAAGGAAGAAAAGGATCCTTTGGCCTGGTAGGGCAGGGCAGAGTGGGGAAGAGTAAGCTCTCTGAGGAATAGGACAGATCAGGGGCTCCCAGAAAATGAGAAGGAACCTTCAAAACTATGTGGATTGAGGCCTGCTTCACCGTCTTGTGTTTATTTCCACGTAGTGATCACAACAGCCACATTGTCAGCATCCACCGTCATCCAGTGATGTCGCTGGGTCTTGCCCTAAGCTCATCTGGTACATCAGTGCTGACACTGGGTCCTCTGGTCAAGGCCCGTCTCTTTCTCTGCTAACTCTGCATCCCTGAGCTCTAAACCACAAAGCTGACCATGCTCCTCCCCTACAACACCCTTGCTTTTGGCTTAAAGGCCAAACCCCCTAAGTTCCACCCTCATCCCCATCTCTCTAGCCATTCCCTCCTACATCAATCCAGCTACATACACAGACACAACAGAACCTACTGAAAGCCTATCCACTGTGTTTGGTACACAGGCAAGTCCCCTCCTGCGATCCCCACCCTTCTCACATCCTCCAGGCCAGGCTGGAGGATGTTTCCCAAAATAGCCAGCAAGCTCTGATCTTGTTTCTAACACATTTACTGTACAAGTAATAGGCTGGAAAGAAACAAAAAAAGCCTGGGCTCAGAGGCAGCCTCACATTAGACTGGGAACTGACCATCATGACAGCTTCTCCTACAGCTCTTGTGAGAGGGCCGCTGACCACACCATCTCCTGCTTCACCCCAACAGTCTGCAGGCTGAGGCCCGGCTCCTTGAGGAGCAGAAAAGACTCTGATGACCTCTGAACACCAGCCTTCGCTGACCATTAGGTCTCTGTGAGCACAAAGACCCTCTAAGAATGTCTCGGCAACTGTGGCCCTCTCCCAACACATTTGCTCAGAGGCAGAGATATCCCAGCCTTGTGAGTAATTTTCAACTGTTTAGCCATAGATCCCAGGTTAAAACCTCTGACCCAGGAGATCCCGTTAGACAACAGAAAAACCCCATTTTTATCCTCCAATTTTAAGTGTTTCCAAGAACAAAACTCAAAATAACAGTGTCTGGTTGTGAACACTTCATCTTCACCAATGCATATTAGGCATAGAAATGTGCAAAGAGCTTATGTGCACTTGTTTGTAACCACACCCTGTGAGTCAACCCCCACATTACAGATGACCAAAAGGAGATTCAGCGAGGTTAGCCAACTCCAACTCACTCTAGGTCAGCAGCTGATAGGTGGTGGAATTGGACTGACTAGATTTGGAGGCCTCTCCAGAGTCAGGACTCCTAGTGACAACTTGGGCCTGGAGACAAAAACAAACAGACCACATCAGTGAGAGCACTCCTCTGAGCCTGGCTCTCTCAGAAAGGGGCAAGGCAGTCCTGAACCAGGGCTTCCGCCTCCAAACAAAGGCCTCAGGCAGAAGAGTTCCACATCAAACCCAAAGTCCAAACACATGAGTTTTCATGGAGGATAATGTCAGTTTTCTCAAACCTTCAAAGTCACAACCCTGTTCTACCATCTCAGCAAAGCAGAGCAGACAAAGATGCTAGCCCGAGGCAGGAGAGTGATTGGGAAGACCATGTCACTCCTTCCAGACTGCACACAGAAAGATTCTCATGTGTCTGAAGCCACAGGGAATGCCAGTAGATCTGCATGACCTGCAGTGAGGGCCCTGAAATCGGTACCAGTCGTGGCTATCCCCCACACATGCTATCATGGAGGCCAAAAACACAGCCCTGAAGCACAGCCCAGAAAGGACTCTTCCAACAGGGAGACTGATAGCCAACCTGGCTTAAAACCCTCAGGCCCAAGGCAGAGCATGGTAGCTCACATCTGTAATCTCAGCACTTTGGGAGGCCCAAGCAGGAGGATCACTTGAGTCTAGGAGTTCTAGAAGCACCTCAGCAACAAAGCCTCATATCTACAAAAAATTCTAAAAATTAGCCAGGCATGGTGGTTCACTCCTGTAGTGTCAGCTACTCAGGAGGCTGAGGTGGGAGGATCACCTGAGTCCAGGAGGTAAAAGCTACAGTGAGCTGTGAACTTACCACTGCAATCCACCCTGAGTGACAGGGCAAGACTCTGCCTCAGAAGAAACAAACAGGCTGGGCATGGTGGCTCATACCTGTAATTCCAGCACTTTGGAAGGCCGAGGTGGGCGGATCACGAGGTCAGGAGATTGAGACCATCCTGGCTAACACGGTAGAACAACTAAAAATTCAAAAAATTAGCTGGGCGTGGTGGCGGGCGCCTGTAGTCCCAGCTACTTGGGAAGCTGAGGCAGGAGAATGGTGTGAACCCAGGAGGCAGAGCTTGCAGTGAGTGGAGATTGTGCCACTGCGCTCCAGCCTGGGCAACAGAGTGAGACTCCATCTCAAAATAAGATAAAATAAAATACGATAAAGTAAAATTAAATTAAATTAAATTAAAATAAAACTAAATTAGCTGGCCGCGGTGGGTACACCTGTAATCCCAGCTACCCGGGAGGCTGAGGCTGCAGTGAGCTGAGAACACCCCACTGCACTCCAGCCTGGGTGACAGAGCGAGGCTCCAACTCAAAAAAAAAAAAAAAAAAGGCCTAAGCAGTGGCTCAGGCCCGTAATCCCAACACTTTGGTAGGCCAAGGCTGGTGGATTACCTGAGGTCAGGAGCTCCAGACCAGCCTGGGAAACATAGAGAAACCCCATCTCTACTAAAAATACAAAAAATTAGCTGGGCATGGTGGCACATGCCTGTAATCCCAGCTACTTGGGAGGCTGAGGCAGGAGCATTGCTTGAACCCGGGAGGCAGAGGATGCGGTGAACCGAGATTGTGCCATTGCACTTCAGCCTGGGAAACAAGAACAAAATTCCATCTCAAAAAAAAAAAAAAAAAAAGAAAAAAGAAAATCAGCTGGGTGTGGTGGCATGCGCCTGTAATCCCAGCTACTTGGGAGGCTTAGGCAGGAGAACTGCTTGAATCCGAGAGGTGGAGGTGGCAGTGTGCCAAGAACGCTCCACTGCACTCCAGCCTGGGCAACAGAGTGAGACTTTGTCTCAAAAAAACAAACAAATGGCCGGGCGTGGTGGCTCACTCCTGTAATCCCAGCACTTTGGGAGGCTGAGGCGGGTGGATCACAAGTTCAGGAGATGGAGACCATCCCGGCGAACACGCTGAAACCCCATCTCTACTATAAATACAAAAAAATTAGCCGGGCATGGTGGCGGGCGCCTGTAGTCCCAGCTACTCGGGAGGCTGAGGCAGGAGAATGGCGTGAACCCGGAGGCGGAGCTTGCAGTAAGCTGAGATCACGCCACTGCACTCCAGCCTGGGGGACAGAGCGAGACTCCGTCTCAAACAAACAAACAAACAAACAAAAACAAAAACAAACCCTTGGAGCCAGAGTGCAAAAAGTATCTTGAGGGTACGGTGGCTCACACCCGTAATCATAAATGTAATCCCTTGGACACTTTGGGAGTCCAAGGCAGGAGCACTGCTTAAGCCCAGCAGTTCGAGATCAGCCTGGACAACACAGTGAGACCTCATGTCTACAGGAAAAAAAAAAAAAAAAAAAAGCTGGACATAGTGGAATATGCCTGTAGCCCCAGTTACTCAGGAGGCTGAGGTGGGAGGATGGCTTGAGCCAGGGAGGTCCAGACTGGGCAACACAGCGAGACCCTGTCTCAAAAAAAAAAAGTCCTGAAGGCAGAGCAGCAGCAACTAGACAGGAAGACACTGCTGGGTGTTAGTCTTTCAGGAAAAACTGTCCCCCACTGATTTTATGGTCTGACAAGGGGTGCTACTATGCATTCTGTCCCATGGCACCTGGAACAGTCTCAACCACTTATCCTGTCTTCAAGTATCAACCACTTGTCCTGTCCTAGGTGACCTGGCCCTCCTGGCTGTCCAACCTCATCTCTTGCCACTCCCTCCCCTCCTCTCCAGTTGCACCAGGCACTTTCCTCCATCTGGAACATGCTGAGTCTGTTCTCACTACAGGGCGTTGTAACTGTTGCTCCTTCTATCTGGACCACTCTACTTCCTAGACCTTCCTGTGTCACATATGTGCCAGCTCAAATGTCACCTCCTCATTCACACCTTCCCTGACCACTCAGTCTAAAGTAGCTGTCTAGTGGCTCGGTCTAAAGTAGCTGTCTAGTGGTCAGGTACAGTGGCTCATGCCTGTAATCCCAGCACTTTGGGAGGCTGAGCAGGCAGATCACTTTAGGTCAGGAGTTCGAGACCAGCCTGGCCAACATGATGAAACCCTGTCTCTACTAAAAATACAAAAATTAGCCAGAAATGGTGACATGTGCCTATAGTCCCAGCTACTTGGGAGGCTGAGGTGGTAGAATGACTTGAACCCGGGAGGCAGAGGTTGTAGTGAGCCGAGATCATGCCGCCCCACATGCCACCCTGAGCGACAGAGTCAGTCTTTATTATTTATTTATAAATAAATAAATAATTTTAATAAATTAATTGTAAATAAATTATTTATAAATAAATAAATAATAAAGTAGCTGTCTAGTTACCCATTTTGCCTCCTGTATTGTTTTCTTAGCACTTATCACTGCATGATATTGTCACATTTTGGTATTTGTTTACGGTCTATCTCCTTGACAAAGCACCCCTAGTCATCCCTGTTCCCATGGTACCTGGCCCAGCCCTCAATAACTATTTGTCGACTAAGTGCATGAGTGTGTCAGAGCCTGGGCTGAGAGGCCAGTCCTTCTTCTCTGGAGGAGGAGTGAGTTCTGTGCAAACTTCACTCAAGTGGCCTACTGACCCACTTCCCCTCCACCCACACCTTCTGTCCAAGCTGTGAGGAAACAATTATTTCTTGTCCACCCAGCTATCTGTCTGTAGCATGTGGCAAGTGGGGCTTAGCCCCAATACTCTCTCATTCCCAAGGTCCAAGTGACGTGACAGACAGCTGTGGTTGAACAGCAGGCACAGCCACACCCTCAAAAACCTAGCCTCTAGCCTGCTCCACGTCTCCCTTGTTATGTGACCCTTTGACTCTGTCCTATCATTAGTAATTGTAGGATGTTAGGAGGAAATGATGGGGTATGGAGCAGGACCCAGCTGTTAGGAGTTAGTACGGGTTCCTAGGTGAATACTAGGTCAACAGCTAGGAAGAAGGTAGGTATCTCACCCACACCATGGAGTAGGCCTAGAACCAGGAATGGAACCTGTGTGGCCCGCCACTCCCCTGCCTGAAGGATGGAGTGAAATCAGCCCAGATGGCTGACCAGGACAGAATCCTTTCCTGGGGCTGTCACCTGAGGTCTAGGTGCCCACAGCACCCTAAGGGCTCCTTCCTCCTCTTTTACCTGCAGGGAGGGTTCTATAGCCACTGGGCTTCCCTGACTGGCCCAGCTGAATCCCAAGACCTGCATTCTGGTCTCTGCTCTGCACTTACTCCATATGCAACCTCCCTTTCCCCAGTGACTCAGAAGACCTCTGGGGCCCCATTCCTTCTACCCAGCTCCCATCCCTGAACTGAGCCTCAGGCTATGAACTTGATGGTCAGGTAAATATGGACTTGGCTCCCCTAATGGGGCTTGAGACCCCTAAGGGACCACTCCTGTGGCCTGGCCAATACTGTTGTGACACGCTGAGATTGAGAAGAGCCGGGAATAAAGGGATGACCATGGCGTCCACAGGGTGGTGGAGGGAACACCTCCTGTGAGTCAAACACTTCTGTGTTCTCTCACTTGAGTCTCACAACAAGCCCTGTGAAGCTGGTATGATTATCTTCACTTTATAGACAAGGAAACAAAGACTCCAAGAGGTTAAGAAAGAATTTAAGACCACAAAAAGCCACTGGTATAGCTAGCATTAGAATGTTCACAAAACTGGCCGAGATGGGGCCGGCACAGTGGCTCACACTTGTAAACCCAGCACTTTGGGAGGCCAAGGCAAGTGGATCACCTAAGGTCAGGAGTTCAAGACCAGCCTGGCCAACATGATGAAACTCTGTCCAGGCCGGGCGCGGTGGCTCAAGCCTGTAATCCCAGCACTTTGGGAGGCCGAGACGGGCGGATCACGAGGTCAGGAGATCGAGACCATCCTGGCTAATATGGTGAAACCCCGTCTCTACTAAAAATACAAAAAACTAGCCGGGCGAGGTGGTGGGCGCCTGTAGTCCCAGCTACTCGGGAGGCTGAGGCAGGAGAATGGCGTAAACCCGGGAGGCGGAGCTTGCAGTGAGCTGAGATCCGGCCACTGCACTCCAGCCTGGGCGACAAAGCGAGACTCCGTCTCAAAAAAAAAAAAAAAAAAAAAAAGAAACTCTGTCCCTACTAAAAATACAAAAAATTGGCCATGCGTGGTGGCAGGTGCCTGTAATCCCAGCTACTCCGGATGCTGAGGCAGGAGAATTGCTTGAACCCGGGAAGTAGAGTTTGCAGTGAGCCAGGATCGTGCCACTGCACTCCAGCCTGGGCAATGAGAGCGAAACTCCAACTCAAAAAGAAAAAAAAAAAAAAAAAAAAAAAAACTGGGCTGGGTGTGGTGGCCCACACCTGTAATCCCAGCACTTTGGGAAACCGAGGCAGATGGAGCATGAGGTCAGGAGTTCAAGACCAGCCTGGCCAAGATGGCGAAACCCTGTCTCTATTAAAAATACAAAAATTTCACTTTGGGAGGCTGAAGCGGGCAGATCATGAGGTCAGGAGATCGAGACCATCCTGGCTAACATGGTGAAACCCCGTCTCTACTGAAAATACAAAAAATTAGCCGGGCGCGGTGGCAGGCACCTGTAGTCCCAGCTACTCGGGAGGCTGAGGCAGGAGAATGGCGTGAACCCGGGAGGCAGAGTTTGCAGTGAGCCGAGATTGCGCCACTGCACTCCAGCTTGGGCGACAGAGTAAGACACCCTCTCAAAACAAAAAACAAAAAACAAAAAAAAAACCAACCACACAAAAATTTGCTGGGCGTGGTGGTGGGTGCCTGTAATTCCAGCTACTCAGGAGGCTGAGGCAAATAATTGCTTGAACTGGGAGGTGGAGGTTGCAGTGAGCCGAAATCACACCACGGCACTTCAGCCTGGGCGACAGAGCGAAACTCTCTCCAAAAAAAAAAAAAAAAAACTGGCCAAGATGCGAACAGCTGAAAGCCAATGTGGAGTAGCAGAAAGCACCTAAGTGACAAAATCAGGTAACACAAGAACATGTCCATACACTTCTCCACCTGCTTCAGGGACGTCCACATTGGCCACATCGTAACAGTGGGTGAGTGCCAGCCCCTGAGCAAGACAGTGCGCTTCATCATGTTCAAGGTCACCAAGGCCGTTGGCACCAAGAAGCAGTTCCAGAAGTTCTAAGGCTGGACGTCTGCCCACTCCCCGCAATGAAATAAAGTTATTCTCATTTCCCCCACCCCCCGAAAAAAAAAATCGGGTGGCAAGGAATGCAGCCCAGGCCTTGTCTTCCCCTACGAAATCAGCAAGCTCCATGAGCCTTAGAATGGAAGAACCTGAGCACCTACTCAGCAGGTCAAAGCACCTTTATACCTTAAAGACATCAGAATTTGCATTCTCCTAGTCCTGAAACCACCTGCAAGTGGAACCAGTATCTCCACAAAGAGTTCTTTCCTGGGGCAGCAAGCTTTCCAGTTTCTGCCCTGGGGAGACCCACTGGCTCTGAGGGAATCATTCGAGGTTTTAAGAAACAAACATCCCAAAATTCCCCCAGTTTACTGAGGACACTGGGGCAAACAGCCCTCAGTTCCCAGGTACCCCAGAAACCCCTCTCTTATGAGGAAAGTTCCCCATCCCCATAGCTGCCCTGTCTCCAGCCTGGGGGCTTAGGGAGCTGGCACACAGCAGGTACAGCAACAAGTGAGTAACACCCAAGGCAGTGAAAAGAAGTTCTTGGCCACTGGTCACCCTGCAGTAGGAGCCCTGGGGTCCCTAGGCAGGCCACCCTGGGCCTCGTGTCCCTCTCCCTTGGCCACCAAGACACGTTCCCAGCCAAACCGAGACCCAAGCAAAGCATTCTGCCCAGGAGGGCACACTCCAGCTGACAGGGTGAGGAAAAAGAGTGTGAATATTATTACATGGCCTAAATCACTCCAAAGATAATCCAAACACTGCTGGCTCCCCGAGGGAGGGACTTAAGAATTCCTGCCATACATGATCAAAGGAAGAGAGAATCACAGAATCTCAAAGCCAGAAAAGGGGTAGCCAACTCAAACTGAACTGCAAACACACAAACATCATTCTCAAATGCCCTACCAAAACATTAATTAAACATTTAAAACAAAAAAACAAAAAAAACCCAGCACCCAGCACAAAGTTCGACTCAAACTTTTTTTTTTTTTTTTTTTTTTAAGACAGAGACCTCCTTTTGTCACCCACGGTGGAGTGCAGTGGCACAACCTTGGCTCACCGCAACCTCAGTCTCCCAGGTTCAAGCGATTCTCTTGCCTCCTGAGTAGCTGGGATTACAGGTACCTGCCACCATGCCTGGCTAAGTTTTTGGAATCTTAGTAGAGATGGGGTTTTTCCATATTGGCCAGGTTGGTCTCAAACTCCTGACCTCAGATGATCCACCCACCTTGGCCTCCCAAAGTGCTGGGATTACAGGTGTGAGCCTTGTGCCCGGCCAAGAAATCATGCCCAACTTTCAATGTCCATTCTGTGGAAAACTTTTTGGATTCACTCCCCTTACCCCAAAAGGACTATTCCTCTGTCCCGGAGGCCTCAAGGAAAATGGTCTGAATTGCATTCTAAAACAAGCACTATTGGTATTTCCAAAGTCCCTGCTGTCTCCCGCTTCCCTCTGTAAGCCCCCAGGCAACGGCCATCTGTTGAAGGAACATCCAAGGAGCCTCCCTGACCAGGTCTGCTGAACCTCCCACCTCTGTGGAGAATTCCTGTCTGGCGCCTGGGAAGATGCCCTGATGGGTACTACCACAGGAACAATTAAAAAGTGACCATAAGAGGGTCTCAGTGAAAGGAGCAGAAGCCACAAACCCATGCTCCAGGAAGGGAATTAGAAGGTCTCGCACAGGCCAGGCACGCGGTGGCTCATGCCTGTAATCCCAGCATTGTGGGAGGCCGAGGTGGGCAGACCAAGAGTTGAAGAGATCGAGATCATCATAGCCAACATGGTGAAACCCCATCTCTACTAAAAATACAAAAATTAACTGGGCATGGTGGCGCATGCCTGTAGTCCCAGCTACTCGAGAGGCTGAGACAGGAGAACCGCTTGAACCCGGGAGGCAGAGGTTGCAGTGAGCCGAGATCGTGCCACTGCACTCTAGCCTGGGTGACAGAGTGAGACTCCATCTCAAAAAGAAGGTCACGCACAACAGACAAGGCGTGGTGGCTGTTCCCTATAATCCCAGTACTTGGGAGGTTGAGAAAGGAGGATCACCTGAGCTCAAGAATTCTGAGACCAGCCTGGGCAACACAGTGAGATCCCGTCTCTACAAAAAGTTGTATAACTTGGCCGGGCACGGTGGCTCACATCTGTAATCCCAGGACTTTGGGAGGATTACTTGAGCCCAGAGTTCAAGACCAGCCTGGGCAAGATAGTGAGACTTCTGTCTCCACAAAAACTAAAAAATAAAATATAAAGCTTAGCAGGTGTGGCCAGGCGCAATGGCTCACGCCTGTAATCCTAGAACTTTGGGAGGCTGAGCAGGCGGACCACAAGGTCAGGAGTTCGAGACCAGCCTGGCCAATGTGGTGAAACCCTGTCTATACTAAAAATACAAAAATTAGCCAAGCATGGTGGCGGGAGCCTGTAGTCCCAACTACTCAGGAAGCTGAGACAGGAGAATCACTTGAACCTGGAAGGCAGAGGTTGCTGTGAGCTGAGATTGTGCCACTGCACTCTGGCCTGGGCAAGAGTGAGACTCCGTCTCAAAAATAGTAATAATAATTAGCTGGGCGTGATGGTGAGCACCTGTAATCCCAGCTACTCAGGAGGCTGAGGTGGGAGGACTGCTTGAGCCCAGGAGGTCAAGGCTGCAGTGAGCTGAGATGGCACCACTGCACTTCAGCAGTGACACAATCACAGCTCACTGCAGACTTGAACTTCCCGGCTGAAGTGATCCTTTTGCCTCACCTCCCAAGTAGCTGGGACTATAGGCACCCACCACCATATCTGGCTAGTTTTTATTTATTTAATTTATTTTAAAGATAGCATCTAGCCCCGGGTGCGGTGGCTCACGCCTGTAATCCCAGCACTTTGGGAGGCTGAGGTGGGCGGATCACGAGGTCAGAAGATTGAGACCATCCTGGCTAACACGGTGAAACCCCGTCTCTACTAAAAATACAAAAAATTAGTCGGGCGTGGTGGCGGGCACTTGGAGTCCCAGCTACTTGAGAGGCTGAGGCAGGAGAATGGCATGAACCCAGGAGGCGGAGCTTGTAGTGAGCTGAGATCACGCCACTGCACTCCAGCCTGGGCGACAGAGGGAGACTCCATCTCAAAAAAAATAAATAAATAAATAAATAAAATAAAATAAATAAATAAATAAAGACAGGGTCTCACTGTTGGTGAAAGAGTGAGACCCTATCTCATTAAAATAAAAAAAAAGGCTGCTGATGTACACTAAGAAAAATTTTTAAAAGAGAGAAAAAAGGGCCAGGCGCGGTGGCTCATGCCTGCAATCCCAGCACTTTGGGAGACCAAGGTGGGTGGATTACCTGAGGTCAGGAGTTCGAGACCAGCCTCACCAACATGGAGAAACCCCGTTTCTACTAAAAATATAAAATCAGCCAGGCATGGTGGCACATGCCTGTAATCCCAGCTACTAGGGAGGCTGAGGGAGGAGAATCGCTTGAATCCAGGAGGCGGAGGTTGCAGTGAGCCAAGATCACACCATTGCACTCCAGCCTGGGCAACAAGAGCAAAACTCAGTCTTAAATAAATAAATAAATAAATAGAAAGAAAGAAAGAAAAAATGGCCAGGCACGGTGGCTCACGCTTCTAAACCCAGCACTTTGGGAAGCCAAGGTGGGCAGATCACCTGAGGTCAGGAGTTTGAGACCAGCATGGCCAACATGGCAATACCCCATCTCTACTAGAAATATAAAAATTAGCCAGGTGTGATGGCAGGCGGGTATAATCCCAGCCACTCGGGAGGCTGACACAGGAGAAACGCTTGAACCTGGGGGGCGGGGGTTGCAGTGAGCCGAGATTGTGCCACTACACTCCAGCCTGGGCAAGAGTGACACTTCACTCCAGCCTGGGTGAAAAAAAAAAAAAAGAAAAGAAAAAAGATACCAGTGTTTCATTAAGGGAATCCTAGCTTTTTTTTTTTTTTTTTTTTAGAGACAGGGTCTTGTAGAGTGTCCCCAGTCTACAGTGCAGTGGCATGATCATAGCTCACGGAACCTTGACCTCCTGCAGCCTCTTGAGCAGCTGAAACTACAGGTATACAACACCATAACCACACTAGCTATTTTTTTATTTTTCTTTTGTAGAAATGGGTATTGCAATGTTGACAAGGCTGGTTTTGAACTCCTGGCCTCAAGCAATACTCCAGCTTCGGAGCTGGTGCTGAATCCTAGAATTTTTGATATAAGGTGGCTTCTAGTTATGAATTTTTTTTTTTCCGAGACGGAGTTTCGCTGTTGTTGCCCAGGCTGGAGTACGTTGGCACCATCTCAGCTCACTGCAAACTCTACCTCCCAGGTTCAAGCGATTCTCCTGCCTCAGTCTCCAGAGTAGCTGGGATTATAGGCATCTACCACCACGCCCAGCTAATTTTTGTATTTTTAGTAGAGACAGGGTTTCTCCATGTTGGTCAGGCTGATTTCAAACTCCTGACCTCAAGTGGTCCACCCTCCTCAGCCTCCCAAAGTGTTGGGATTACAGGCGTTTTGAGCCACTGCGCCCGGCCTAGTTCTGAAATTTGAAAATTCTGTGTCTCCAGGGTGGGGAACATCAAACACCGGGCCTGCTGTGGGGTGGGGGGAGCGGGGAGGGATAGCATTAGGAGATACACCTAACGTAAATGAGGAGTTAATGGGTGCAGCACACCAACATGGCACATGTATACATATGTAACAAATCTGCACGTTGTGAACATGTACCCTAGTACTTAAAGTATTAAAAAAAAAAAATTCTGTGTCTCCTTTTATTTTTTGAGACAGAGTCTCACTCTGTTGCCAGGCTGGAGTGCAGTGGCACAATCTTGGCTCACTGCAGCCTCCTCCTGGGTTCAAGCAATTCTCCTGCCTCAGCCTCCTAAGTAGCTGGGATTACAGGCAACCGCCACCATGCTGGGCTAATTTTTGTATTTTTAATAGAAACAGAGTTTCACTATATTGGCAAGGCTAGTCTCGAACTCCTGACCTCCTGATCCGCCCGCCTTGGCCTCCCAAAGTGCTGGAATTACAGGTGTGAGTCACCGCACCTTGACTAGTCTGTGTCTCTCTTAAGTAATTCTTCCCCTCCCAAACTACCAACTCCAAAGGCAGAATAAAACAAGACATGGCTCGGAGAGAAGAGATGGGCTCAGCCAGGTGCGGTGGCTCACACCTGTAATCCTAGCACTTTAGGCAGCCGAGGCGAGTGGGTCACTTGAGGTCAGGAGTTCAAGACCAGCCTGGCCAATATGGTAAAACCCCATCTCTACTAAGAATACAAAAATTAGCCGGGTGTGGTGGTAGGTACCTGTAACCCCAGCTACTCGGGAGGCTGAGGCAGGAGAATCGCTTGAACCCAGGAGGCGGAGATTGCAGTGAGCCAAGATGGTGCCACTGCACTCCAGCCTGGGCAACAGAGCAAGACTCTGGCTCAAAAAAAACTGATAGGCAGATAGGCCTCTACACATGAAAGGACATAATTTTGAACTAATTGAGAACTGAAGCATCTTGATATCCCGCCTCATCCTTGTGCAGCCAAATCCCAACCACCGCATGCCAGGTCCCACTTCCAAGTCAGCCTTACATGAACAGAGGATGCAGATAGATCCCCGAGAACCTCAGGGTACTTCTCTTGTATCTGAGACCTAGATGGCCTGCCAAGTTCCAGAAACGTTAACAAATTATCAGGATCAGGATGCCTAGCAATGGCTAGCTGACCTCAGACAAAGAAGTTACAGGGAACTTCTAGAGGTTGGAATGAGAGGGAGGCACCTGGATTCCTCCTACTCTTGAGTAACCTCGGAGAAGGAAAAGTATCTTTTTCACCCTGAAGAAAACCCTTGTGATCACTGGGCAATTGTTCATGTCTGTAATCCCAGCACTTTGGGAGGCTGAGGTGGGAGTATCACTTGAACTCAGGAGTTTGAGACCAGCCTGGGCAATATATGGAGATCACATCACTACAAAAAATAAAAATAAAAATAAAATTAGGCTGGGATCAGTGGCTCACGCCTGTAATCCCAGCACTTTGGGGAGGCCAAGGCAGGTGGATCACCTGAGGTCAGGAGTTCAAGACTAGCCTGACCAATATGGTGAAACCTCATCTCTATTAAAATTACAAAAATAGCCAGGCATAGTGGCGTGCCCCTGTAGTCCCAGCTACTCGGGAGGCTGAGGCAGGAGAGTCGCTTGAACCCCGGAGGCGGAGGTTGCAGTGAGCTGAGATCGTGCCATTGCACTCCAGCCTGGGCGAAAGACCAAGACTCCGTCTAATAAATAAATAAATAAATAAAATAAAAAATAAAAAATTTGCCAGAGTACTAATACATGCCTGTAGTCCCAGCTACTTGGGAGACTGAAAGGGAGGATTACTTGAGCCCGGGAGGTCGAGGCTACAGTCTCGACTGAGCCACTGCACTCCAACCTGGAGGGCGAAGCAATATCTTATCTCAAAAAAAACAAAAACAGGCCAGGCGTGGTGGCTCAGGCCTGTAATCTCAACACTTTAGGAGGCCAAGGCAGGTGGATCACCTGAGGCCAGGAGTTCGACCAGCCTGACAAATATGGTGAAACCCCATCTCTAATAAAAATACAGAAATTAGCCAGGTGTGGTGGTATGCACCTGTAGTTCCAGCTACTCGGGAGGCTGAGGCAGGAGAATTGTTTGAACCCAGGAGGCAGGGGTTGCAGTGGGCCGAGATCGCACCACAGCACTCCAGTCTGGGTGACGGAGCGAGACTCTGTCTCCAAAGAAACAAACAAAAACAAAAAAAACAAAAAAAACCTCTCCTGGTCAAGCCACCCAGGGCCACGAAATACGCAAACTAAGCCAGAGCCATAAGCCAGCTCACCTGAAATCTGTGTCCTAGAAAGTACCAATCCAGACAATCTACGGAGAGTCTTGAAATAACTGCTTCTAGGCCGGGCGCGGTGGCTCAAGCCTGTAATCCCAGCACTTTGGGAGGCCGAGGCGGGCGGATCACAAGGTCAGGAGATCGAGACCACAGTGAAACCCCGTCTCTACTAAAAATACAAAAAATTAGCCGGGCGCGGTGGCGGGCGCCTGTAGTCCCAGCTACTCAGGAGGCTGAGGCAGGAGAATGGCGGGAACCCGGGAGGCGGAGCTTGCAGTGAGCCGAGATCGCGCCACTGCACTCCAGCCTGGGCAACAGCGTGAGACTCCGTCTCAAAAAAAAAAAAAAAAAAAAGGAAATAACTGCTTCTAGTTCTAGATTTCACCTCATTGTCCTGTGGGTAGTCCCTTTTGGATGAACCTGATTTCCATGTCCTCATGGGCCAGAATATGGACTAGGAAAGTTAAATCCAAAGAGAAGGCAGGGTTTGATAAGATCTGAGCAGCATCCTTGCCTGTTCTTCCTGACCAGGGAAAATAACTAGGCAGAGCAATTCATATGCAAGAAAACTTCTAAGTCAAGAGTACTTGGAGGCCGGGTGCGGTGGCTCAAGCCTGTAATCCCAGCACTTTGGGAGGCCGAGACGGGTGGATCACGAGGTCAGGAGATCGAGACCATCCTGGCTAACACGGTGAAACCCTGTCTCTACTAAAAAATACAAAAAACTAGCCGGGCGAGGTGGCGGGCGCCTGTAGTCCCAGCTACTCGGGAGGCTGAGGTAGGAGAATGGCATGAACCCGGGAGGCGGAGCTTGCAGTGAGCCGAGATCTGGCCACTGCACTCCAGCCTGGGTGCAGAGCAAGACTCCGTCTCAAAAAAAAAAAAAAAAAAAAAAAAGAGTACTTGGAAGAAGTGACCAGAAATGACCAGAAAAATATTACATGGGAAAATACTCAAGGGGGAAGAAAAAAAAATGTAGGGGCAGTTGCTTTCTTCACCTTGGGTCTCAATCAGCCCTCCTAAGAGCCCTGATATTCTGCTTGCTGCTGAGGCCAGGGCTGCAGAGACTGAGCTGCTGCTTTTTTTTTTTTTTTGAGACGGAGTCTTGCTCTGTTGCCCAGGCTGGAGTGCAGTGGCATGCTCTCTGCTCACTGCAACTTCTGCCTCCCGGATTCAAGCGATTCTCCTGCTTCAACCTCCCGAGTAGCTAGCTGGGTTTACAGGTGCGTGCCACCATACCCAGCTTTTTTTTTTTTTTTAGACAGAGTCTTGCCCTGTCACCCAGGCTGGAGTGCAGTGGTGTGATCTCAGCTCACTGCGATCTCCACCTCCCGGGTTCAAGCAATTCTCCTGCCTCAGTCTCCTGAGTAGCTATCATTACAGACATGCACCACCACGTCCAGCTAATTTTTGTATTTTTAGTAGAGATGCGCTTTCGCCATGTTGGCCATGCTGGTCTGGAACTCTTGACCTCAGGTGATCCGCTGGCCTTGGCCTCCCAAAGTTCTGGGATTGCAGGCGTGAGCCACCGCGCCAGGCCTGAGCTGCTTCTTTAGTCTCTGGAAAGACTGCAGCCCAGAGAAATCAAGGCTTTACATGCCATCTCTCCCCTAGTCCCAAGGTCTTCTCTGGACTGGTTCCTAAATTTACCATCTCTCAATCAGAAGCGCCTTGACAAAAGCTATCAGGATAATATTCTCTGGTCAAAGATAACCCTTCTCCCAGAACTCAGTAGGGTCTCTGATGGCAGCAGTAAGGGCAATTTCATAAAGCAACCACGTTCCTGCCTGTTTATAGGCGGCTCCAGTTGTTGGGAAGTGAGCAAGCAAGTGAGGGAAAGCCAGACTTTCTGCAGCTTCCAGCCCTAGTTCTGCCGCCCAGGTTTCGGAAGGGCCCTACAAAGTCTGAAATCTACATGCTCCACACAGAGGCCCCTTCCAGCCCAGGTTTTGGTTTAGCACTAGGCTCAAGAACCTCAGGCCTGAATTCTACTTTCCCGTGCATTAAGTCCCACCTTAACATCCCATTCTTATGAAGTCATCCTGCGGGGCAATTCTATAGTTGCCGCTGGGGCCTGATCACTGATAGAGAAGGGCGTGGGCTGGGCCTACCCGCCAGAAGCCGCCTCACCCCATCAGGCCCAGCCAGGGGTAAAGTCTCCCGTGGAATCCCCTCCCGCCTCATATTCCTTGACCCTGCCCTCCCTGCGAGAACTCTAGTACGGGCTCCACAGAGCAAGCGGTAAGAAACGTACACTCCCGAGGGGCAGACAAGCAGGGGGCGTTCACCTACACCCCGGCCGGGCTATGGTCGGGAACAGGGTGAGGGGCCCAAGCCCCGGCTGCGGCAGGCGGGCGCCCTTACCCATGCTGACTCTGGAGCGGGCCGGGTGGCGCTGCCCATCCCCGGATCCTTCGTAGGTGGGTAGCAGGAGGTGGGACTGGGGTCTGCCCGCTAGCCAGCCTGCAGAGCTTGTGGGGCTCGCGCAGGCCGGGCCAGGCTAGACGGGGCGGGGCCCTAAGGCCCCATCCGGATGGTCCCGACTAGAGAAAAAGGCCCGGCCATGGCGCAGGCCAGTGCATCAGCCACCAGCACGGTACGACCCAGATAGGCGCCTGGCTGGCTCTCTCTGCGTTCCCCCAGGCCGCCGCCTCACAGGACCGGCGGGAGGCGGAGCCGCGCTCGACACATGGCCCGGGCCCCGCGCGGCTTCGGGCCGCCGGGGGGGGGAGGGGAGGGGCCGCCCGGAGACTCTCAGCGGAGCCTCCCGGCAGCCCGGAGAGCGGCTCCTGCGGCCCAGCCCCCGCCCCGGCGTGCTGGCCCCGACACTCACCCGAGGGGCTGGCACGATGGCGGCAGCGGCGGCGGCAACCCAGCGCGGTCTGCGACCGACTGTCCCTTCCCCCCTGCCTTCCTTCGCCCGCCCCGCTGCACTCTGGGAGACGCAGTCCCACCGCCCCCCCTTTCCGGCATGAGCACGCCAAGAGAAAACTACAATTCCCGGTGTGCTATGCGCGGAGGCCCAGACACGGCCCGCAGCGCGGGAGATGAGGCTAAGCCAGGGAGGGAGGCTGCCGGGGCAAGCCCCTGAGAATTGTGGTCTAGTGGAAGCCTCTGGAACACTGGAGGTTGGCGCCAGGCTAGGGTCAGGGCTCAGTTGTTGCCTGGTCTCAGCTGGCTCGGCCCCGCCCGGTCTGTGCACTGGGGTGGGGGTTGGCCCCGCCTCCGTGGGAGCCCAGCCCGGCCCCAAGCTGGCCCAGCTGCCCCTCCCTGGGCCCCTGGGCCGTTTCCGCTCACGAAACCCCTTCCCCTTGGGGCTATGGCTGCCGCTGCTGCTCTTCGGAACTGTGTGGCCTTAACCATACCGGGCGGAACGCAAAGCTCTTGCAATTCCAACATTCGTTCGCCTGCCCCTGGGCGAGCTGGGCCCAAAGCTGGTTTCGAGCAGGCTAGGCTGTTCTTGGGCCGGAGACTCAGATGTCCCTCAGGTGGGGCTTGGCTGGAGAGGTTACCCTCAAACTTCTACAGTCAGGGGTCCCCAAAACATTCTGTAAGGTTTTTTTTGCAGCAGACAGAGAAGCTAAGTGTTTCATTTTTATTAATGAGGAAAGAAATAACTGACTTACCCAAAATTTCCCTGTGATTTAAGTGACCAGATTGTAAATAGTTCTCTTCCTACCCGTTGCCCTTTCCTTTCAACGCCCATTTCATTGTTTCCTTGGTAACACAAACATTTGTGGTAAGGCCAGTCTTAGGTCAGACCTGTGCTTGGCAAAGAGATCTGCAGCCAACCTGGGGTACCACAGGTAAGGGAAATGGCTGCAAGGCCTCTCCAGGCAACTCCTAGCCTTCCCTCCTAGCCGGAGATCTCTCAGTACTCATGTTCTTCCAGAAGAGTTTTGCACCTTTACCCACCCCTAGGCTACCCCTCCAAGAGATGACTGGTAAGATCGGACCACGCTTGTTTTTTAAATCTCAGGTCTGTCAGCATTACACTTTGCCAGACTGGATGCTTACTACTCAGCTAGTGAGAACTCTGCATTGCCCCGCTTGTACATCTGCATCTGGGATCTCCATTGCTCTGTGAACTGTCTTCTTCTCCCTAAGAAGCCAAAACACTGCCCATAACCTCCGAACACCAGAGAGGGTCCAGGGAGTACTGCTGAGAGCCTCAAGGGAGCCAAGGCAGAAACAGTAGAAGTCCCTTCAATAAACAGGAGCTCAAGGATGCACTGAAGAGCATGGCTACAGCCTGGAAAAGGCCTCGCTCCAAGGAAGGAAACTGGGAAGATGAGAGACTGGCCCAATAGTAGCAACAAAGGGCACTGCTGTGCTTCCACCACCTGATTACCAGCCAGATCTAACCCTAGGAAGGCAGAGTTCCAGTCCATCCCCCAACCAGGCACCCACACAACCTATGTCTCACCCCTTCTTCCCCACCAGACTTCTTTCCCAACTCAGTGCTAAGGGACTAGAAGGGAAATAGAGACTTGAGTTTTAGGACCATTCCAGCATGTTGCCACAGGCAAGTCCCCAGGCAGATGGCTTTGTCCATAAGTAACAGAAGGGAGTCATATTTTATGGGGTCTGAAAGTCTCTATTTGTACCCCACCACCCACAGTAAACCCATAGCTTTAAAGGCATTCACTTTGAGACACTGGCTTTGAGCTAAATTACTTGGAGCTACAGACAAAAACAATGTCATCCTTGCCCCTTCGATATCCAATTTAAGAAAAGATAGAAGCTGGGCAGGTGGCTCACACCTGTAATCTCAGCACTTTGGGAGGCAGAGGCAGGCGGATCACCTGAGGTCAGGAGTTCGAGACCAGCCTGGCCAACATGGTGAAATCCGTCTCTACTGAAAATACAAAAATCAGCCAGATGTGGTGGCCGGCGCCTGTAATCCCAGCTACTTGGGAGGGTGAGGCAGGAGAATCGCGTGAACCCAGGAGGCAGAGGTTGCAGTGAGCTGAGATCATACCATTGCACTCCAGCCTGGGCAACATGAGCAAAGCTCCATCTCAAAAAAAAAAAAAAGGAAAAAAAAATAGAGGCAGCCAAGAAAATGAGTCAAGGGATCACACCTCCCAACTTCTTAATGCCCCCTGTGGATACAGATCTGTCACACCAAAGGTGTACCAAGGCCAAGGTATCTATACAAGAGTCCTTGTGCCTGAAGCAGCTTTGGCTAGCTCCAGCTGTGGTCTTACTGGTTCGTAGAGTAACTGCATGCACATGCATACCAGAGGCTGTGCTAAGCCTAAGGGATGTCATGGTGAGCAAAATTCAATCCCAGCTGAGAATTCAAAACCCTCAGAGGCGAACTATCACAATATAGTTTAGTTAGCAGTTGGTCCTTGTTGAAAGGATACAGGGAGATAACCCACGGACAAACTGGGCCCATTTGGTGCAGTTTCCAAACTCTTTAGGGTGAGCTGGGCCAGGAACTCTGTGAGGACCTTGTAAGGCCAGGATCCATGTGCTTAGGGTCCATTTTTGGAAAAACCTGGTCACTGAAGCATCTCTACTTTCAGGGTCAGCCTGGTCCTTCAAATAGGCTGAGGCCTATTTCCCCATGTTTCAAGGACATTTAACTATGTTTTTGTAAAAATAAAATGGCGAGACCCAAATAAAAACCTTACTTTTTGTTTAATTTGTTTTGCCAAACAAACACAGTGAAAACTTTAGTCTGACTAATTGTACAGAAAATAGAATTTGTAACCAGTAGCAAACAAAACAGGATAAACCTAAATCCCTGGCAAGCTGGATCTCCATCAGCAGGTCATCCAGATCCCCTTGTAAATGGTCTCCTGGGAAAATAAATCCTAGGAGGCAGAGGCACAGATTTACCAGTCCCCATCAGAATCACAGGCTGCACCTGGGAAGGAAAAGCATGAAAAGGAGAGCTGATGTTACTTGCATCTCTTATCACTACACACATTAGAGTTGTCTGACTGCTGACCAACCTTAAGGTATGGTTTATTCCAAACTCATAGTCCCTGGACATATCACCTGCATCCCTAGAGGGTAAGTTTCAAGTTCAGTGGTTCTGAAGCCTCTGCTTAACCAGAATCTGCAACAATAACTGGGGAAGAAGGGTAGACAAAGTCATAATTGCTGGTGTCACCAGGGCAGAGTCTAAGGCCCCAGCTTCCACTTCAGGAGGAAACAGTTGAGGATGCCAGGTCACCAGCAAGAGAGTCCAGCTGCCTTAAGCCTCAGTACTGTCAACCAGTGCCCCAGGAGTATAGAGGAGTTCAACAATGGCCTGCAGTCCCCTGGCTGGATGGGGTCTGGGAGTCCAGCAGGCCGCCGGGGCACCAGTTCACATTCCGTGCTTCTTGCGGATGACAGCCATGGCAAGCAGCCGATCCTTCTCGCGCAGTTCTTCGCGAAGCTTGGCCTCGGTGAGACGCAGATGGCGAATGCTGCCTTTCATCTCTTTCATCTTCACTTCCATCAGCGCCAGGATGTCCCGCTGCTCATTCAGCTTGCGCAGGAGCTCCTCCTCCGTGGTGCCTGACGACAAGGAGTACGAATGGTCGGAGCCAGTATCAGGGAAACCCTCTTCTCCTACCACCACCAACTGGGGGCCCATAGGGCACTCGGCAGCCTCCAGCCCTGCGGTAGCAGCCTGTAACTCCGACGCGGCGGCCGCAGCGGCTGCGCCCTCTGTGGCTGCAAACTCAACTTGCACTGTAAGATCGATGGGCTTCACGTCTTCTCCAGTGGGAGTGATGGGCGTCGGCGGCACGGATCCCGGAGCCTGACTGCTGTCTACAGCGGCCTGAAGGGTAAGAAGCACGGCCGCGGAAGCAGACACCAGGTTCGGCTGCAGCTGGGAAGTCTGGGCAGTGGAGGCAGAGGGTGACGGCTGCTGCTGTTGCTGCTGCTGCTGCTGCTGTTGTTGTTGTTGTTGTTGCTGCTGCTGCTGCTGCTGCTGCTGCCTGCGGCGGGCGGCCGCGGCCCCAGCGGGTCTGCGCGCTACTTTGCGCTCATTGACGCCGCGCAGCGGGAAGATGGTGGGGACGCGTACCGTGTAGGTCTTGCGGCCGCCCTGGAAGTGAACGCTGCAGAGACGGTGGCCTGTGGTGGGCTGGAAGGTGGAGAAGCACCCACTGACGCCGGCACGCGACACGTTCTTGAGCCAGAGGCGCCGCAACTCAGCGTCCTTTGGAAACGTGTAGAAGTGCAGCGCCTTGTCTCGGTGCGAGTTGTTGTAGCAGCCTGGCACGCAGCACGTAAAGCCAGGCATGGCTGCACCGCGCGGCCCGGCCCGGCCCACCGGCCTCCTGCGCCCTTCGACGGCCCAGTGGCTCCGCCGCCGCCCGCCCCTCGACGGGCGGCGCCGCGCGAGGCCTTGGGTGGTATCCCACCACTGCCGCTCGGCGCAGCCGGCCCGCCCGGCGCCCCGTGCCCAGAATACGCTTCCTGCCGGCCCGCGCCGCGCCGCCCGCCTGGCTGCCCGCCTGCGCTCGGGAGTCGGCCCCGGGGACGCCGCGAAGGACCGCCTGAGAAAGAGACTACGCCCCCCACAATGCCCCGCGCCAGGAGCCGCTCACTTCCGGGGCGGGTGTGTGCGGATTCCGGCCGCCTTCCAAGGCACGGCGCCAGCTTCCGAAGATCGGATTCTTTCTCCAGCCCGGCTTGTCCCCGGCGGGCGAGAGAGGCGTATTAGGTTGGAACGCTGTCGCCTGGACTGCTCCTTACGAGGACCCGAATCCTGATAGGGGCGTGGAGAGGGGCGGTGCGCGCCTCACCGGTGCGCAAGCGTGGTGGGTATATGCCCACGGAGACTACAAATCCCGTGATGCCTCGCCCTGAACTGGGCGCCTGCGACCCGAAGCGCCGCCTAAGGGAAAGATCGAGTTACTGCGGACCAGTATTCGGGGGAGGTTGTGCTGTTTGCCAGAACCAGTCCCCCATCCCTGAGCGCCTTTGAGTCGACGGCATTGCTGCAGCAGAGGGAGACGAAACCTGGGCCTCGGCGCCCCGAAGGGTCTCAGGAGCCCCTTTGTCTGCGTTGGGGACTCTCTCCTGATTCAGCTGCTGCCTGCGTTGACTCCCTGACCTAAACAAAGTCTCCAGTAGACGCCTACTATGTGGCTGACCCAGTGCACGGAGTTTCCGGGAGTCAGACCGACTGGGCTCCTCTCTTGGAGCCTGACTGCCTAGACGGATGAGCCTCTGTCTTTTGGATAATAGATCTGAATGCACGCGAATGGATGTCTACTCACAGAAAGTAATCGCTCTAAAGGAATGAACAGGAGAGCAGAGAAATGGAAGCGGGGGAGGGGGTGGCCAGGAATAAAGAACGAAAGCTTGGGTAGGGAGAAGTACCCAGTTCGTGTCCCGGGAACCAGTCTGTAAGGCCACATGGCAGAAAAGAGCTAGGCTCCCCCCTTAAAGAACCTGGAAGGGGGTGGCCCAGGTAGACCAAGCGTAGGAAAATACCAAACTGGGACATGTTAAGGATTTGGGGTTTTATTCTGCAGGCCACACTGAGAGCTATTAAAGGATTTAATGCGAAAGGATTTGCATTGTAACAATACACCTCCCCCCATCTCAACTTATTTGAGGGAAATTTTTGTGTGTGTGTGTAAAGGAGTCTCACTCTGTCGCCAGGTTGGAGTGCAGTGGTGAGATCTCGGCTCACAGCAACGTCCGCCTCCTGGGTTCAAGCAATTCTCCTGCCTCAGCCTCACGAGTAGCTGGGACGACAGGTGCACGCCGCCATGCCCGGCTAATTTTTTTTTTTTTTTTTTTTTCAGTAGAGAAGTGGTTTCACCATGTTTCCCAGGCTGGTCTCGAACTCCTGCGCTCAGGCAATCCGCCCGCCTCGGCCTCCCAAGGTGCTAGGATTACAGGCGTGAGCTAGTATCACAGCGCCTGGCCGGGGGAAAATGTTTTAAAGAACACAAAATGTTGTGGAAAGCCAGGGAGGGGCCAGGCAGTCCTTCAGGGGAATTACCTGCAAACTAGCCCTCCTCTGCCGAGTTCTTCCTTCTCCCAATTTTTTAAAAACTTATTTTTGGTTCGGGGGTACGTGTGAAGATGTATTGCATAGGAGAAGTCGTGTCACTGCGATTTGTTGTACAGATTATTTCATCACCCAGGTATTAAGCCCAGTACCCAATAGTTATCTTTTCTGCTCCTCTCTCTCCTCCCACCCCCCTCCCTCAAGTAGACCCCAGTGTCTGTTGTTCCCTTCTTTGTGTTCATGAGTTCTCATCATTTAACTCACACTTGTGAGAATATGTGGTATTTGGTTTTCTGTTCCTTCATTAGTTTGCTAAGGATAACGGCCCCCAGCTCCATCCATATTCCCACAAAAGACATGATCTTGGTCTCCTCCCAATTTTTCTTGTCTTTCTTTACCCTTTCACCTAACTCTCACTCCTCATTTTTTCTCTCCTGGTAGCAGGTCACAGGCATGAAATGGAAACCTAATATACATTATTTCTAATTATAGTATTTGACATAAAAACAAAATAGGGCCGGATGCGGTGGCTCACGCCTGTAATCCCAGCATTTTGGGAGGCCGTGGCGGGCGGATCACGAGGTCAGGAATTCGAGACCAGCCTGGCTGATATAGTGAAACTCCGTCTCTACTAAAAATACAAAAAAATTAGCCGGGCGTTGTCTCGGGCACCTGTAATCCCAACTACTCGAGAGGCTGAGGCAGGAGAATTGCTTGAACCTAGGAGGTCGAGGTTGCAGTGAGCCGAGATCACACCACTGCACTCCAGCCCAGGTGACAGTGCGAGACTCTGTCTCAAAAAAAAAAAAAAAAAAAGCTGTGCTTGGTGTCTCAGGACTGTAATCCCAGCACTTTGGGAGGCCATAGCAGGCGGATTACTTGAGGTCAGGAGTTCGAGACCAGTCTGGCCGACATTATGAAACTCTGTCTCTACTAAAAATATAGATCCAGAAATCCAGAAAAAATCCAGAAATGCATTCTCTACTATGTGTAGCCCCTGGTAAAACATATGCATTCATTTAGGCGAATCATTTATACAAGAGTATAAACATGAACACACATATTACATGTTTATTTATGTATTTATTTGAGACAGAATTTCGTTCTTGTTGCTCAGGCTGGAGTGCAGTGGTGTGATCTCGGCTCACTGCAACCTCCACCTCCTGGGTTCAAGAGAGTCTCCTGCCTCAGCCTCCCAAGTAGCTGGGATTACAGGCGCCAGGCACCACGCACAGCTAATTTTGTGTATTTTTAGTAAAGACAGGGTTTCACCATGTTGGACTGGCTGGTCTCGAACTCCTGACCTCAGGTGATCCACCCACCTTGGCCTCCCAAAGTGCTGGGATTACAGGCGTGAGCCACCGCGCCCAGCCTATTTATTTATTTATTTATTTTTAATTTTTATTTTTCTTAGAGGATGTCTCACTCTGTTGCCCAGGCTGGAGTGCAGTGGTGCAATCTTGGCTCACTGCAACCTCCGCCTCCTGGGTTCAAGCAATTCTCCTGCCTTAGCCTCCCAGGTAGCTGGGATTACAGGCGCACGCCACCACGCCCAGCTAATTTTTGTTTTGTGGTTTTTTGTTTTTTTTTTTTTTTTTAGATGGAGTTTTGTTCTTGGTCAGGCTGGAGTGAAGTGGCAGGATATAGGCTCACTGCAACCTCTGCTTCCCGGATTCAAGCAATTCTCCTGCCTCAGCCTCCCAAGAGCTGGTAGTATTATAGGTGCCCACCACCATGCCCGACTAATTTTTGTATTTTTATAGAGCGGGGATTTCCTCATGTTGGCCAGGTTTGGTCTCAAACTCCTGACCTCATGCGATCCACCCATCTCAGCCTCCCAAAGTGCTGGGATTACAGGTGTGAGCCACTGCACTTGACCTAATTTTTGTATTTTTAGAAGAAACGGAGTTTCAACATGTTGGGCAGGCTTGTCTGAAACTTCTGACCTCAGGTGATCTGGCCACCTTGGCCTCCTAAAGTGCTGGGATTACAAGCGTGAGCCACTGCACCCGGCCTATATTACATGTTTAAATTTTTTTTTTTTCTTTTTTGAGACAGTCTTGCACTTGCACTGTCACCCGGGGTGGAGTGCAGTGGCACAGTCTCGGCTCAGTGTAATCTCTGCCTCCCGGGTTCACTCGATCTTCCTGCCTCAGCCTCCTGAGTGGGTGGAATTACAGGCGCACACCACCACACTCGACTAATTTTTTGTATTTTTCGTAGAGACAGGGTTTCATTATGTTGGCCAGACTCGCCTCGACCTCCTGACTTCATGATCCACCTACCTCAACCTCCCAAAATGCTGGAATTACAGGTGTGAGCCACCACACTTGGCCTTTTTTTTTTTTTTTTTTTTGAGACAGACTCTTGCTCTGTCACCCAGGCTGGAGTGCAATGGCACAATCTTGGCTCACAGCAACCTTCATCTTCCGGGTTCAAGCCATTCTCCTGCCTCAGTCTCCCAAGTAGCTGGGACTACAGGCATGTGCACCATGCCTGGCTAATTTTTGTGATTTTAGTAAAGATGGGGTTTCATGTTGTCCAGGCTGGTCTCGAACTCCTGACCTTAGGTGATCAGCCTGCCTTGGCCTCCCAAAGTGCTGGGATTACAGGCATGAGCCACCGTGCCTGGCCATGTTTAAATTTTTATAAAACGGCCGGGCGCGGTGGCTCAAGCCTGTAATCCCAGCACTTTGGGAGGCCGAGACGGGCGGATCACGAGGTCAGGAGATCGAGACCATCCTGGCTAACACCGTGAAACCCCGTCTCTACTAAAAATACAAAAAAAAACTAGCCGGGCGAGGTGGCGGGCGCCTGTAGTCCCAGCTACTCCGGAGGCTGAGGCAGGAGAATGGCGTAAACCCGGGAGGCGGAGCTTGCAGTGAGCTGAGATCCGGCCACTGCACTCCAGCCCGGGCTACAGAGCAAGACTCCGTCTCAAAAAAAAAAAAAAAAAAATTTTTTATAAAACGTGTGTAATAGAGATAAAATTCAGCAAAAGATCATTGTAACTGTTATGGTTCAAACTCTACCTGTCTCAGGACTCACCTTGCTCAAAAAGTGGTGAGAGGCCAAATTGATGTAATTTCTTTATGCACAGAATATTGAAAATTATGCCCAATGAAACTCTAATTTCCAGTACATAAAATCACCTGTCATCTACACTTAATCTTCTAACTCAAAGCATATCTGGAATGCATGGCTTTCTCCTCACCTCCACTGCCCAGCTCATTCTCTGTCTTAATCACCTCTGGAGAAAGGCAAGAACCTCGTCGCATGTCTCCCTGCCTCCAATCTTGCCTCTCCTGCAATCTTTTCTTCACATGGCTGCCAAATAAAATCTGATCTGTCATACCTCTGCTTAAATTCCTCCAGTGGCTTCCTATTCCATTTAGAATAATGTCCAGATTCACCGGGCATGGTGGCTCACGCCTGTAATCCCAGCACTTTGGGAGATTGAGGTGGGTGGATCACCTGAGGTCAGGAGTTCAAGACCAACACGGAGAAACCCTGTCTCTACTAACATTAAAAAATTAGCCGAGCGTGGTGGCACATGCCTGTAATCCCAGCTACTCGGGAGGCTGAGGCAGGAGATTGCTTGAACCCAGGAGGCAGAGGTTGCCTTGAGCCAAGATGGTGCCATTGCACTCCAGCCTGGGCAACAAGAGCAAAACTCCGTCTCAAAAAAAAAAAAAAAGAATAATGTCCAGACTCTTTCCCAGAGCCTGCAAGACCCCACATTAGTTTAGCCCTGCCATTCTCTTTTACTCCTCCCTGCCTCACTTCATCCCAGTAATTTTTTAAAACAAGTAATTATAATATTTAATTATGTGAACAAACAGAATACTGCTATGCAAAGAATGAAGCTCATGGTTGGTTGGTTGGTTGGTTTTTGAGACGGAGTCTCACTCTGTCGCCCAGGCTGGAGTGGGATCTTGGCTCACCACAACCTCCACCCTCCGAGTTCAAGTGATTCTCCTGCGTGAGCCACCGCGCCCAGCCAAAGCTCATGTTTTAATCTTTTTTGAAACATGTTTGACCAGCCTGGGCAACATGGTGAAACTCTGCCTGTACATAAAATACAATAATTAGCTGGGCATGGTGGCTTACTCTGGTAATTCCAACTACTCAGAAGGCTGAGGTGGGAGGGTGGCTTGAGTTCAGAAGGTTGAGATCTGCAGTGAGCTGTGATCCCACCATTGCACTCCAGCATGGGTGACAGAGCGAGACCCTGTCTCAAGAAAAAAAAAAAAAAAAGGCCTGGCGCGGTGGCTCATGCCTGTAATCCCAGCACTTTGGGAGGCCAAGGAGGGCGGATCACCTGAGGTTAGGAGTTGGAGACCAGCCTGGCCAACATAGCGAAATCCTGTCTCTACTAAAAATACAAAAAATTTCGCAATGGTTCACGCCTGTAATCCCAACACTTTGGGAGGCCGAGGCGGGTGGATCACGAGGTCAGGGGATTGAGATCATCCTGGCTAACATGGTGAAACCCCGTCTGTACTAAAAATACAAAAGATTAGCCGGGCATGGTAGTGGGTGCCTGTAGTCCCAGCTACTCGGGAGGGTGAGGCAGGAGAATAGTGTGAACCTGGGAGGCGGAGCTTGCAGTGAGCCGAGATTGCGCTACTGCACTCCAGCCTGGGCGACAGAGGGAGACTCTGTCTCAAAAAAAAAAATTGGGGGCCGGGCACGGTGGCTCAAGCCTGTAATCCCAGCACTTTGGGAGGCCGAGGCGGGTGGATCACGAGGTCAGGAGATCGAGACCATCCTAGCTAACATGGTGAAACCCCGTCTCTACTAAAAATACAAAAAAAAACTAGCCGGGCGTGGTGGCGGGCGCCTGTAGTCCCAACTACTCGGAGGCTGAGGCAGGAGAATGGCGTGAACCCGGGAGGTGGAGCTTGCAGTGAGCCGAGATCGCGCCACTGCACTCCAGCCTGGGTGACAGAGCGAGACTCCGTCTCAAAAAAAAAAAAAAAAAAAAAAAAAATTTGGCTGGGCACGGTGGCTCACGCTTGTAATCCCAGCACTTTGGGAGCCTGAGGCAGGCAGATCACCTGAGGTCGGGAGCTCAAGACCAGCCTGACCAACATGGAGAAATCCCATCACTACTAAAAATACAAAATTAGCCAGGTGTGGTGGCACATGCCTGTAATCCCAGCTACTTGGGAGGCTGAGGCGGGAGAATCACTTGAACCCAGGAGGCAGAGGTTGCGGTGACCCGAGATCACGGCATTGCACTCTAGCCTGGGCAACAAGAGCAAAACTCCGTCTCAAAAAAAGAAAAAAAAAGAAATTAGCCAGGCATGGTAGTGGGCACCTGTAATCCCAGCTACTTGGGAGGCTGAGGCAGGGAGAATTGCTTGAACCCAGGAGGCAGAGGTTGCAGTGAGCTGAGATCGCACCACTACACTCCAGCCTGGGCAACAAAGCGAGACCCCATCTAAAAAAAAAAAAGTTTGTTTTTTTCCATATTATTCAGTAGTTCATGGTTTTACTAGTAAATGAATAAATAATTTAAAACTGCAGGCTGGGGCCAGGTGTGGTGGCTCACGCCTGTAATCCTAGCACTTTGGGAGGCTGAGGCAGGCGGCTCATGAGGTCAGGAGGTTGAGACCATCCTGGCCAACATGGTGAAACCCTGTCTCTACTAAAAATACAAAAAATTAGCCTGGTGTGGTGGCAGGCACCTGTAATCCCAGCTACTTGGGAGGCTGAGGCAGGGAGAATTGCTTGAAGCTGGGAGGCAGAGGTTGCAGTGAGCTGAGATTATGCCACTGCACTCCATCCCAGGCAACAGAGTGAGACTCTGTCTTAGAAAACAAAAACAAAAACAAAACTGCAGACCAGGCACCATGGCTCATGCCTGTAATCCCAGCACTTTGGAGGCTGAGGTGGGCGGATCATGAGGAGTTCGAGACCAGTCTGACCAAAATGGTGACCGTCTCTACTAAAAATACAAAAATTAGCTGGGCATGGTGGTATCTGCCTGTAATCCCAGCTGCTCAGGAGACTGAGGCAGGAGAACATTTCAAAACAAAAAACAAAAAACAAACAACTGCATTTAGGTAGTAACCATGGAAATATGTCTGCAAAAGGATAGCAAATTGAGTAAGATAACATATTGGATCTAAATGACAAGGAATATTGATAGCTTTTTCTCTACAGTTCTCTTATTTTGAGAAGCAATAATCTAATTTTTTGCTTATTTTTGTTTTTTTTTTTTCGAGATGCAGTCTTGCTTAGTTGCCCAGGCTGGAGTATTATGGCCGGATCTCAGCAACCTCTGCCTACCAGGGTTCAAGCGATTCTCCTGCCTCAGCTTCCAGAGTAGCTGGAATTATAGGTGTATGCCACTACACCCGGCTAATTTTTGTGTTTTTAGTAGAGACGGGGTTTTACCATGTTGGCCAGACTGGTGTTGAACTCCTGACCTCAAGTGATCTGCCCGCCTCACCCTCCCAAAGTGCTGGGACTACAGGCATGAGCTACCGTGCCTGGACTTCTTGGCTCAGTTTTTTTTTTTTTTTAACACAAGCACAAATATGCCCATGCCTGTGTCAGGTATCTGATAATTTACACTTGGTCTTGGTGGAGATTCTGCGAAAGCGAACTCCACAGAATACTCAGAAACCAAGTTCTGATTCAGTTGCCATGAAAACTTAAGGTGAGGGGATTGTCAGTCAGTGAAAAATACGGAGGAAAACACTAACAGAATATGGTAAGCATCTCTAGCATTAATAATTTTTATTGGCTGGGTGCCGTGGCTCACGCCTGTAATCCCAGCACTTTGGGAGGCCGAGGCAGGCAGATCACCTGAGGTCAGGAGTTTGAGACCAGCCTGACCAATATAGAGAAAAACCCATCTCTACTAAAAATACAAAATTAACCGGGCATGGTGGTGCATGCCTGTAATCCCAGTTACTCGGGAGGCTGAGGCAGGAGAATCGCTTGAACCTGGGAGGTGGAGGTTGCGGCGAGCCGAGATTGGGCCATTGCACTCCGGCCTGGGCAACAAGAGCAAAAATCTGTCTCAAAAGAAAACCCAATTTTTATTTATTTATTTTCCTAGATGTGGTAATGGGGAAAAGATTAACAGAACTTTTTTTTTTTTTTTTTTTTTTTTTTGAGACGGAGTCTCGCTCTGTCACCCAGGCTGGAGTGCAGTGGCCGGATCTCAGCTCACTGCAAGCTCCGCCTCCCGGGTTCACGCCATTCTCCTGCCTCAGCCTCCCGAGTAGCTGGGACTACAGGCGCCTGCCACCTCGCCCGGCTAAGTTTTTGTATTTTTAGTAGAGACGGGGTTTCACTGTGTTAGCCAGGATGGTCTCGATCTCCTGACCTCGTGATCCGCCCGTCTCGGCCTCCCAAAGTGCTGGGATTACAGGCTTGAGCCACCTCGCCCGGCCGATTAACAGAACTTTTGAGAGCCAGAATTCATCTCAAAATTGCTCGTGTTTGGAGTTCATAACATCAGTGCTGGATCACAAACAGCCTATTAGCCTTGGAGCTTCCTGGTCTCTTCTGATAGAGATAGGCCCTATAGACAGATTTGCAAATGCGGATCTTTTCAAAATGCTTTTATTATTTTTTGAGACGGGGTCTCTCTCTGTTGCCCAGACTGGAGTGCGATCACGACTCACTGAAGTCTTGAACTCCTGGGCTCAAGCAATGCTCCTGCCTCAGCCTCCCAATTAGCTGGGACTACAGGCGCGCACCACCATGCCTGACTAATTTATTTTTATTTTTTGTAGAGACCAGGGGGTGGGGTCTCACTTTGTTGCCCAGGCTGCTCTCGAACTCCTGAGCTCAACCTATCCTCCTGCCTCGGTGTCCTAAAGTATTGGAATTACAGGCGTGAGCCACCGCCTAGCCTGCAAATGCAAATCTAACCAGGTCGTATGTAGGATAAAATTCTTTTTCCTGGCCCAAGCGTCTCTCCTCCTCTTCGGAGAGAGAGATGGGAATGAGAGAGCCTTCTAATAATAGCAATTGCTAGTTACCAATGCCCTGGCTTACCGTGTTTTAGACTCTATGAGTTAAACATTAACTCCTTGAATCATTATAAGCTCCTTGTTAGATGGGTATCAACCTCAATTTACAGATGAAGAAGCCAAGACTTGGGCTACTTGCATTACATTAACCGAGGTTTACCCGCAGCGAGGCTGCCTCCAAAGCAGACCGAGTTTGCAACCATCCCCGTCCACCCCGCGAGCTGTGATAGGGCGAGAACTACAATTCCCGTGGGGCTGTGCGGGAGCATCGCGAGAGTTAGCTTAACTGTGGCGGCGGGAAGGCGGACCCTGCTGCTGGCTGGGCGGTTAGGAGGGCCCGGGGCCGAGACGATGGCTGACCACAACCCTGACGGCGACCCTACGCCGCGCACTCTGCTGCGACGCGTGCTGGATACAGCGGACCCGCGCACCCCGCGGCGACCCCGGAGTGCTCGGGCTGGGTATGTGAGGGGGCTCCCCGAGTACTTGAGCAACTAGAGGGACTGGGGAGTGAGGTCTGGGTGGGACCCAGGGCCGACTCTGTTCGAGAGGAAAACTAAGTCTCAGAGAGGAGCAGGGCCTGGGACTCTGAGAACTGGCTCTATTGCTCTAGCCGGGCCCGGGCCAGCGGTTTGTGCCCTGCCCCCAGGGCTCCAGCAGCCAGGCCTCGGGACCACAGGGCCTGACTGATCCCAAGTCTTTGGGGGCTCGGCCACTGGAGATGGAGGATAGGCGCTCAGAATCTCACCTTCTACTCTATTCTCTAGGCTGCTTTCCTCAAACCAGCCAGGGTTTGCCTAAGCATTTGCCCTGAACTTTTTTTTTTTGCCCGAGGGTTCCCACTGTTCCTGCGCATCGTCTTACTGTCCCCAGCTTGGAAATGGGAAAGGAGCTAGAGGACAGCCTGGGCAGAAGTTGGGAGGCAGCAACTGGAAGATGCTTTGCTAAGGAGCAGGGAATTTGGCCTGACTTGGTGGGAGTGGCAGTGGGTGAGGGCTGTGGTGTGCTCATGGTGCATCGAATGCATACGTTGACATCTGCCAGACTGGGACAATGGAGTTCCTTTATAGGAAATGAGAAGCCATTCATTATAGGTTTTACACCCATGAGGTGGGAGCTGCGCCCTGGGAACACCCAGAGACTAAGGTGTCTGGGGTACCAGGTTCTTAAAAGATTTTAAAATACTTTAATATCCTTCATGGATTGTTACTTTCATGTCTGGGATGGATGCTCTTCCAATTGCTCCTCTTGTCTGTGTGGCTAACCCCTACTTACCCTTTGTGATTATGCTGAAGTCATCTCTGTGAAGCCTTTCCCAGCCCCTCCTGGTTGGTTCACTCATATGCCGTCTCTATTCCCATACCCCAGGGGTCTTCTTCGTCCACACTGCTGACATAGGGCTGGGAACAGGGGCGACAGTAGGGGCAAGTGGTTTCTGGGTCCCTTGCCCTGAGGGAAAAAGCCTTCATACCAAGACCCAGATGAAGGCATGTCTCTATGTTCTCTGTCCCTCCTCACTGTAATTCTCAGCGTTGCTGGTCTTTACGCAGAGCCCAGAGAGCCCTGCTTGAAACGGCTTCCTCCAGGAGGTTGAGTGGCCAAACAAAGACAATAGCCAAAGGGCGGTCCCGTGGAGCCAGGGTAAGTACCCCACCCACTGACCCCAAAGGGCCCTGGCTGCCTCGGGGAGGGGGGTTAAGGTCTAGCTCTGCTCTGGAGCCCACCTTGAGGAAATCTCAAGGCAAACGGACAGACTGGTTGCTTGGTGCTTTTGCCGATAGTCTATTGGCAGATCGGCCCATGTTCAGGCCAGGGGGCACTTGGAGGAACAGACACCTCGGACGCTGCTGAAGAACATCCTACTAACTGGTGAGTGAGTGCTGGCCTGCCAGTCAGAGTTAGGTACCAGTCCAACACCAGTCTTGTGGTATCTTTCATTCAGGGTGACCTGTTCTGTCAGCCCCACCCTCTCCCTGGTGTTTCTGCAGCCCCAGAATCTTCCATCCTGATGCCCGAGTCGGTAGTGAAGCCAGTGCCAGCACCACAGGTGGTCCAACCCTCCAGAAGAGAGAGCAGTCGCGGCAGGTACACAGAAATCCACCCCCTTGGACTGTGCTATGGGCAGCTTAGATAGGGAGTTTCTTGAGGGTCGCAAAAGCCAGAATTGGACTTCCTGGCCTGTCTGAGATAAGCTCCATTCTTATAGCCTGGAGCTGCAACTTCCTGAGCTCGAGCCCTCCACAACCCTGGCTCCAGGTCTGCTGGCCCCTGGAAGGAGGAAACAGAGGCTGAGACTGTCGATGTTTCAGCAGGGAGTGGACCAGGGGCTGCCTCTCTCCCAAGGTGAGGCCCTGGACACCACTTTTGCTACCCTCTCCCTCCTGTCCTCTGGAGAGGCTGAGGAGTCCTGAGAGAGGGCCCTCAGAGGCCTGGATCACTTACCATGGTTTTCTTCTTTTACATTATCTTGCCGGTTGCTGACAGAGCCTCAAGGGAATGCTGATGCCTCTTCCCTCACCAGGTGCCGTTCAGGGGGTGGGTGGAGGAGAGGCTTGGGGAGGGAGGTGCTGCCTGGGATGGAATCTGGCCACACTACTCCCTGCCAGTTTTAGCCTCACAGCATGTTGGCTCTGTTCTAAGAGATGAGAGCCCCAGGGCAGATGGAGGGATCTCTGGGCAAACTGGGTGTCAGGTACCTGACTCCTCTGTGCCTCCCTCCTCTCACCAGCTCCCTCAACCTGACCTTTGCCACACCTCTTCAGCCACAGTCAGTTCAGAGGCCTGGCTTGGCCCGCAGACCTCCCGCCCGCCGAGCTGTAGATGTGGGTGCCTTTTTGCGGGATCTGCGAGATACTTCCTTGGCTCCTCCAAGTAAGATTGAGGTTTTCCCCTGCTGACCTTTGGGGAAAGCTCTCCCTGCCATGACAGATAGGAGGTGATGCTGAGTCAGGGTTGTACCCCTCTCGGTGGGGTCAAGGACAGCGAGCAACTCTGGTCAGTGGGTCTACAAGGAATTTCTGCTTTCTTTCCACAGGGGGCCCCTTACCTTGGTCCCTCGGTGTCTCCCAGGGCCCCATATCCTTAAACTATAGGGCTGGAGGTCGGAAGGGGGTGTGGTGTGGTGGCTGAAACTTTTTGAAAGGGGCCAGGTTTCAGGATCAGCTGGCCAATTCGAGCTAACCTGGGAGCCTGATTGCAGAAAACAAGTTCACCAGGGTAAGAAGAGAGTTTGGGAAGAAGGAGCAGAACAAGCAGTGAAGAGGTTTTTTAAGTGGGCAGCTGGTGGGTGGGCAGCTGTGGGGGCTTGGGACTGCCAGGCAGAGGAACAGGAAGGTAAGCAAGGAGGGCTGTAGGAGATAAGGCCTCACGTGCTAGATCGTCTTCTTTCTCTGAAGGCCACTCAGGGCGAACTCATGCGGCCCACTGTCCAGGCTCTGGCAATGCTGAGTAGCAGCCAGTGGGCCTGGAATAAGCTGAGAGCCAGCTGGCCCCTGATCTCCATGTGACAGCCTCAAAACCTGTTACTACTCTGCCCACAGACATTGTGTTGGAGGACACCCAGCCCTTCTCTCAGCCCACAGTTGGCTCCCCCAACGTGTATCACTCCCTGCCCTGCACGCCTCACACTGGGGCTGAAGACGCTGAACAGGCTGCAGGTCGCAGGACACAGAGCAGTGGGCCTGGGCTGCAGAACAATAGTGAGTGTGTGGCGCCGATGGCCTGGAGCCAAACTTAGCTTGGGTGAGAGTTGACAATGGTGGTTTTCCTTCTTCAAGCCCCTCTGTGCCCCTAGAGCCCCCTGGCTGTGGCTGCCTCCTTCATCTAAGAGCAGAGTCCATGTTGGGCCAGGAGACTTCAGATCCATGTCCTGGTGCTGCATCTGGCATCTGGCTTTGTCTTTCCTCAGTGGGCAGGGCTGGGTCTGCTAGTCCATCTTTACCCTTCTCTGCGCTATGCAGCCTTGGCCTGCTGCATCTCCAGCCTGTATTCTCTTCCCTTCACTCAGGCCCTGGGAAACCAGCCCAGTTTCTGGCAGGAGAGGCAGAGGAGGTCGATGCCTTTGCTCTGGGCTTCCTGAGCACCAGCAGTGGTGTCTCTGGAGAAGATGAAGTAGAGCCCTTACACAATGGAGTTGAAGAGGCAGAGAAAAAGATGAAAGAAGAAGGTGTGAGTGTGAGTGAAATGGAGGCAACAGGAGCACAAGGACCCAGCAGGGCAGAAGAGCCCGAGGGACACACACAAGTGACAGAAGCAGAGGGATCCCAGGGGACTGCTGAGGCCGAGGGGCCAGGAGCATCTTCAGGGGATGAGGATGCCTCTAGCAGGGCAGGTAAGAGGCCCAGTGCAGGGGGTGACTGGTGACAGCTGTGTTCAGGCCCCAGCACACAGAAAGGCCTTGCCTGGGTTGTGTTTCCGGGCACTGGTGGTGGTAGGGGTTCAGGGAGACTCTGAGGGGCACCCGCTTGGCTGGAGCTAGATGGGTTCCACCAGAAACAGGACAGAAATACTGTGGCTGTGCTGGCCTGGGTGAGATGGTCAGGCCTGGAATTCCTGTGACCCCATCCTTCTTCCTTTGTAGCAAGTCCAGAGTTGGCCTCCAGCACCCCTGAGTCTCTCCAGGCCAGGCGACATCATCAGTTTCCTGAGCCAGCCCCACCGCCTGGTGCTGCAGTGTAAGATCCCACAACACCATTCCTCATGGGCCTCTTGGGAAGGGAGCATTGGGTACGCTGTGTACATAGGGTCCTCCCCCTTCCTACGGGTATGCAGATGATTACCTAGCAGGGCAGCCGGAGCTGGGCTGGGGAGAGCTCACCAAGAGCACCTCTGCCTCCAGAGCTTAGAGGAGCCTGGGTGAGGGGAAAGGGGAAAGTATGTGGTCGGTTTGTAGTCAGAAAAGTCTTCCTGGAGGATGATTAGCAGAATCGGGAAAGGCAGCAGTAGAGTAAGGGAAGAGACTGTCCATTCTAAGGCCTGGGGTCATGGACCCAAGCAGGTATCAATACAGATAAGCCTGAACTAGGATGTCAAGTCGACTGTGGAGGAACAGAGCCCCAGGGAAAGACTGGCCTCTTTGTGGCCCCCTGACCCAGCTGCCCCTCAGCAGGTGGTCAGGGCTGCTGGTCCTGGCTGGCCAAGGGCCATATGGTCCCCAGCCTCAGCAGGAGCCAGCAAGACTTGCCCTTGAATAAGGGCCTACTGAGGCAAGTTCAGCTCCCTCTGTGCACTGTTGCCCTCAGCTTATCTTCAGAGCCTGCAGAGCCTCTGTTGGTCAGGTGTCCCCCTAGGCCCCGGACCACCGGCCCCAGGCCCCGGCAAGATCCCCACAAGGCTGGACTGAGCCACTATGTGAAACTCTTTAGCTTCTTTGCCAAGATGCCCATGGAGAGGAAGGCTCTTGAGATGGTGGAGAAGTGGTGAGTCCTGGGCACGTGGGGTAGGGAGAGGAACCCCTTAGGTCATGATCAGACTGTTCAGCCTGCTCTATCCCCACCTTCTTGGCAGCCTAGATAAATATTTCCAGCATCTTTGTGATGACCTGGAGGTATTTGCTGCTCATGCTGGCCGCAAGACTGTGAAGCCAGAGGACCTGGAGCTGCTGATGCGGCGGTGAGAGGGCGGAAGGTGTGGGGGTGCTGGCTGGGGGAGCTCTGGCGCTGATTCTGCCTGTCCTTTCTCTTCCTCCACTGCAGGCAGGGCCTGGTCACTGACCAAGTCTCACTGCACGTGCTAGTGGAGCGGCACCTGCCCCTGGAGTACCGGCAGCTGCTCATCCCCTGTGCGTACAGTGGCAACTCTGTCTTCCCTGCCCAGTAGTGGCCAGGCCTTGACACTTTCCCTGTCCCCACCTGGGGCCTCTTGCCCCCACATATTTCTCCAGGTCTCCTCCCCACCCCCCCAGCATCAATAAAGTGTCATAAACAGAATATTCTGCATTTTGGTGCATGTCCTGGGGCCAGCCAGGCAAGGACTGATTCCCCCCCACAACTCCCCAGCACAGTCTGGAGAATGGCATGGGTTTAGACAAACGCTTTTATACTAAAAGCTAGGGGTTAGCAGGACGAGCACGCAGGCTGCACACAGGCTCCTAGTTTGCAGGCTCTGGCTCTCGAGGTCCCGCACGCCTGATGTCAATCACCTGAAGCCGCTCCAGGGCAGTCTGGAGGATTTCCACCACGCCTTCTTCCTTCTCGTCACTGTCCTCTGGCAGTTCCAACTCAGGGAGCTGGAAGGCCTGGCTCATGTAGGTGTTCACAGTCTGCTTGTCCAGGCTGGGGTCGATGGTCATCAGGGCCCCTCGCAGCTTGGGCAGAGTCACCTCCTCATGGCTGCCCCACAGGAAAAGAGAGTGACAGGCCCTGACCCCTCCTCTCCATGCCCCAGACTCCCAGGTGCCCTCCTCTGTGCTGAGCTTGAGTAGTGGATGGTGCATGGTACACAGGGAGACCCAGGGGCTTCAGGGGCCCAGCCTGTGGGACTTGCCTATGGATCAGGGTCACTCACAGTTCTATGCCCAGCTCCTGCTTTAGCTGCAGTAAGTACTCATCCTTCTCATCCATGTATTGTTCCCAGAGCTTTTGCACAAAGGGCTCACTCTGGCCCTCCTCATCCTGGGATGGGCCACAAGTCAGGGGGAGGGCATATTGGCCTGGGTCCAACCAAGGCTGGGGCAGGGGCCAGGCCAGTTCCCGGACCCATATACCCACCTCCATAAACAGTGAACGGTAGTTGAGCAAGTCTGCATTGCTGCTGCTGGGATGCCAGCCCCCTGCCTCCATCAGCTCCTGGATTTGCTCTTCTGTCTTGAGAGGGAAGGTACTCTTGAGGACAGTGCTGTAGGGGAGACATGAGGGCCAACAGGGACCTGCTGAGGCCTGCTTGTGCCTCTCCGTAGTGCTCAAAAGGGAGTGAGTTCCAAGGCTGTGGCCCTTCCCACCAGGTGCCCCTTTTCCCTGCAGATGCAGGAACAGTTGGGTAGGAGTTGGGGGTGGCCTGGACCAGCCTCTCACTTGAACTGCTCCATGGTTAGTAGCCCCTCGTTCTGACTGTCAGCATTTGTCATCTCCTTCAGCAGCTGGGCTACTGTCTCCTTCTGGGTGACATATACATTCTCACTCCGCTGTAAGGAGAGAAGCATTATTCACTTGCTCTTCCTGGGAGTGGTGGGGGCAAAGCTGGTCTATGCTAGGGACAAAGACCCCTCTCAGTCTCCCCAAGGGGAATAGGCCCCAGCTCACCTTTCCCATCAAGACTGCATAGAACTGACTCATAAGCTCGTTGGAGTGGAAGATCTTGATATTTTCAAAAATAGTGTAAGCCCAGGCCATGGCATCACTGGGCCCAAAGCGACGCTCAAGGAAATTGAAGAAGAAGTCTGGGAATGTCTCTTTCTGCGGGATTGAGGAAATGCTCGGTCAGCCTGCCTTACGGTTGGTTGGCCCTCATCCCTGGCACCTCTGGACCTCCAGAGGACCCTGGATATGAAGACCACGCTGGACCAGAGTGGCTGGTGAGATCTGACCTGCTCCTCAGCAAGACGTTCCTTCCAGGCATCCTTGAGGAGGTCGACCACATCCTTCTTGCTTGGCTTCTTGTTCTCCACGAGGCCATCAAACCGAAGAAAAGCAGGGATGGCTTCCCCATAACCCTAGGAGGGAGGATATCAGCTCATCTCTGGACCCATCTGTGGCCCCACCCTCAAGCAGGGAAGAGCCCCAGTTGGTTCCCCGAAAGCTCATCTGAGCAGCAGGGCATAGCTGTTCTGACTCTGGCCCAAGCCCCACTCCTGGGGCCTCCCCTACCAGACCAGGGAAGAATTCTTTCTCCCGCAGCAGCCCTGAGCCAATCTCTTCCAGGAGCACGTCCACCAGCTGGTCGCTGTTCTTGCCCTCAGCCAGCATCTGCCAGCGCTCTGGGCCCCCAGCCACCACATCTGCATGTGGGGAGAGGGAGCTAGAGTCTGGGCCCACATGTAAGCAGGACCTGGGGCCCCGCTGGCTGCCCTCACCTTCACATTTGGTCCAGTCAGGCCTTGGCGTGGAAGTGCGCTGGATCTCCTGCAGCTCAGAGAAGAACTGGTCCCGCTCCTTCAGCGTGCTCATATGCAGCTGCATCAGGATCTCATGCTCCTTGCGAACCTCCTCGTAGCTGGCTCTCAGGGTGTCCAGCTGTGGGCAAGGACATTGGCCCTGGCCCCCCACCTGTGAGACCCCGTCCTACCCTCCTGGCCCTGCCTGCCTGCCTCAGCACCTGCTCCTGAAGATCCTTGTTGGTCTTCTCCTGCATTTCAAAGTCCCTCCTAGGGACTACATCTCCAAAGTTGGCCTTCATGGTGTTGAGTTCCATCTGCGTGCGGGTCAGGTCTTGCCGGGTCATCTTAAGAGCCAGGGTTAACTTCACAGGGTCCTCCCCCCAGATGCCTGCCAGGGGAGGGGGCCCACCAGCCCGTGTCACCCTGGCTTTCTCGGGTTGCCCGAAGCCCTCTGCCCTTCCTGTTTGGGGTTCCCTGGGTCTTGCCCACAGTGCTACCAGCCTAGGGTTTCAGGCTAAAGTCTAGAAGCCCAGGAAACTGAGTAACAGGCCTGTCCAGCCCACCAGGAGCCTAGGCTGCCTCAGCTACCGTGTTCCCACAATTCTCAGTTCAACTCAGAAGATACACAGCCCTGGGAGAGGCAGGGACATCTCCCCCCTGAATGGTTATGGAATGAGCAGGTCTTAGGAATGTTGAATGAATGGGGCTTAGGAGTGAGACCAGACTCCTCCAGCATCTCAGAGAAGAGAGAAACCCGATTCAGGCTTACCTGGGGACTGGGCTAATGACATGTCCTCCCGCTGGTACCGCAGCTCGTTCAGGTCTGCGATGAGTATCTTACGGGCATCTCGCTCACTGAGGTAGTGCAGGTACTCCTCAGCCAAGTTCTTCCTCAGTTTGGCCACCTGTGGAGAAGGTGGCTGTGTGGTCAGGGGCTGCCCTTGAACCCCTGTATGCAGTCGGTCACCCCAGGGAGTGGGCTGGGTGCTGGGTTGCCCCATTAGGGCCTGCGAACAGGAAAGGTGAAAGAAGAAGGAGATTGGCCATTTCTGAGAATTCGGCAAGGTACCACTGCTTCCCCCTTTGGGGAAAGTGCTGAGCCTAGCAGCAGGGCAGAGGGTGGAGTTAGCAAGGCTCTGGGGGTAAGGTGGTGGCTCAGTGTGTCCCTCCTTGTAGAAAGGCAGAGCGGGGTAGGGGGTCACCCTTGTAGTGGGATTGGCAGGAATTCGGGGTCATCACACCACTTCCATTCACCTCGCTCTGCAGTGAAATCTTCTCCTCATTCTTTTTGTCGATGAGTTTTAGTAAATTCATCTTCTCTTTCTTGAGCAGGGAGATTTCATGTTTCTCCTCAGCTCTCATGGCCAGGATCCTCTCATTGCAGTCCTCATTCACAGTGACAAGCTTGGCCTTCAGGGGCTCCAGAGCCCGGATCTTCTCCCTTTGGTGGGCTAAGCAGAGACAGGTGGGAGAGCTGCTTTGGGGCCATGGACAGAAGACACAGACCCTAAGGTCATGGGTGAGTGGCTATGTCACTTGCAAACCCCAAGAGTCTCTGTATGCCTTGTTCAAAGCCATGGTCCCTGTTTCAGGCCTTCCTGCACTTGATTTTAAACCAAGGGCAGAGTTCAGATGAAGACCGGGGTGTCCTTTCCCCTACAGCCTTAAGTCCTGCAGCTGCACTATGCCCTGTACCTCCTGAGCCTGGCAGGGGAGCCTGCTGACTCCCATAGGTGCTCACTCTCTCCTGGGGTTCACTCTGTTTTCAACAGGGACTGCTCCACTGTGCTTCTCAATGACAGGGGTGGTCAGGTGCTCTGGGGTGCCCTATAACGGAACAGTCTGTGCAGAATGGCTGAGGGGCTTTGGTGACCTCAAGGCCCAGTTGGGTAGCTGCCCCAGCCCTGCTGTGGAGCGCCAGAAGGTCGAATAGGATCTTCTCCACCCCTTCCAGGCTGGGACAAGGAGGGGAGCTGCATTTCTGCATTTTTTTTTTTTTTTTTTTTTTGCGATGGAGTCTTGTTCTTTTGCCCAGGCTAGAGTGCAGTGGTGTGATCTCAACTCACTGCAACCTCCACCTCCTAAGTTCAAGCAATTCTCCTGCCTCAGTCTCCCAAGTAGCTGAGATTATAGGTGTGTGCCACCATGCACAGCTAATTTTTTTGTGTTTTTAGTAGAGACAGGGTTTCACTATATTGGCCAGGCTGGTCTCAAACTCCTGACCTCAAGTGATCTACCACCTTGGCCTCCCACAGTGCTGGGATTACAGGTGTGAGCTACTGTGCCTGGCAGGAGGTGCATTCTTACCCAGCATCCCCTCATATGCATTCTTGATGGAGGATAGTAATGGCTTGTACGTTTTGAAGTCCTCTATGAAGAACTCAAAGATCTCTCTGTAAGGCTGGCAAGAAAAAGGAACCCATCATCTCCTGGCCCACAGCTGCCACCCTTAGTGGGGAACTATTTTTCTTTTTCTTTTTTCCTGAAATGGAGTCTTGCTCTGTCACCCAGGCTGGAGTGCAGTGGTGCGATCTTGGCTCACTGCAACCTCCGCCTCCCAGGTTCAAGTGATTCTCCTGCCTCAGCCTTCTGAGTAGCTGGGATTACAGGTGCCCGCCACCATGCTAGGCTAATTTTTGTATTTTTAGTAGAGACGGGGTTTCACCATGTTGGCCAGGATGGTCTCAATCTCCTGACCTCGTGATCCACCCACCTCGGCCTCCCAAAGTAGAGGGATTACAGGCGTGAGCTACTGTGCCCGGTCCTGTGTTTTTCTTTACTGGGCTTAGTAGTATTCTGGTGTAAGGCTGCCAGGTCACTTATATTCAAGTAAATGCCCTAGACACTACCCGGGTACCTCACAGTGCCATGGAGCCTGGGGGGCAGCTCTCTGGAGGCCTGTCCTGATGCTGTCTTTGAGGCCTAGTGGACCACCATGACCATAGACAGATCTCCACTCTGTGCCTGAGCCCCTCTCTGGCTCTCCAGGCAGCCAGCCTCTTGCCTTCTAGACACAGTATCATTGGCCTCTCACTTGTAACCTCTTCCCATCTTAGAGCCTGGTAGATTCAGGAGATTGAAGGTTGTACCCTTGCGTCCTGACATGCAAGTAGGGGTGTGGTCCCCTGTCCCATTTGGACACATGGGAGGTTTCTGGAGGCAGCATTGCTCACTGAAATGAGCACAGTTAGCCGGGCGCGGTGGCTCACGCCTGTAATCCCAGCACTTTGGGAGGCGGAGGCAGGTGGATCACCTGAGGTTGGGAGTTCGAGACCAGCCTGACCAACATGGAGAAACCCCGTCTCCACTAAAAATACAAAATTGGCCGGGCATGGTGGCACATGCCTATAATCCCAGCTACTAGGGAGGCTGAGGCAAGAGAATCGCTTGAACTTGGGAGGCGGAGGTTGCGGTGAGCCGTGATCGTGCCATTGCACTCCAGCCTGGGCAAACGAGTGAAACTCCGCCTAAAGAAAAAAAAAAAAAAAAAGAAATGAGCACAGTCTCCAGAGTCAGCCCTGAGTTTGAAGCCCAGTCCCACTACACCATAGTGGTATGCCTTCTTCCTTATCTGCTCAGGAGATCGATGTAAGGCCCCAGCCCAGGGCCTTGCACTTGCACACAGCCAGTGCTCAGTAAATGCTTTAGTCAATGACTAAGTCAAAAGGCAGGAATTATCTGTCATCATCCTTGTTTGAGCAGATTTGGTGATTCTCTCCCTAATATATACCGGAATCTGGGTTGGATCTTATGTATATATATCTCTGTCTCCCTCCCTCCCTCCTTATGCATCTGGGCTGGTTCCTTAAGCTTGGGGTTGTTGCCAGTGGGCTGGTAAACACGGCGTGACCCCTGCTTGCCCAACTGCCAGCATCAGGCTCCATTCACTGATGTCGTGACCTAACCTGGGCACCAGGGATCACAGAGCTGTAGGGACTGGGCACAGCATCCAGGCCACCTGACTCAGGTGAGGAAACTCTAGCCTCAGGAGACTTTCACATCCACATTGCAGCCTTGCCTGCTCACTGGCGTTTTCTTTTTTTTTTTTTTTTTTGAGACAGCGTCTCACTCTGTCGCCCAGGCTAGAGTGCAGTGGCACGAACTTGGCTTACTGCAAGCTCTGCCTCCTGGGTTCATGCCATTCTCCTGCCTCAGCCTCCTGAGCAGCTGGGACTACAGGCGCCCGCCACCACGCCCAGCTAATTTTTTGTATTTTTAGTAAAGATGGGGTTTCACTGTGTTAGCCAGGATGGTCTCGATCTCCTGACCTGGTGATCTGCCCGCCTTGGCCTCCCAAAGTGCTGGGATTACAGGTGTGGGCCACCGTGCCCGGCCTTCTTTTTTTTTTCTCGCTCCGTTGCCCAGGCTGTAGTGCTGTGGCACGATCTTGGCTTACTGTAACCTCTGCCTCCTGGGTTCAAGCTTGCAGCTGGGACTACAGGCGCCCGCCAACACGCCCGGCTAATTTTTTTGTATTTTTAGTAGAGACGGGGTTTCACTGTGGTCTCGATATCCTGACCTCGTGATCCATGTTGGCCAGGCTGGTCTTGAACTCCTGACCTCAAGCGATCCTCCTGCCTCAGCCTCCCAAAGTGCCGGGATTACAGGCGTGAGCCTGAGCCACTGTGCCCGGCCTCACTGGCATTTTCATAGGATGTTTCTTGCTTCTGTTCAGGGAAGGAGACCCAGGAGAGCTGGGAGAGGTGGGTATCCCCTGAAGGTCTGAGGTGCTCACCTGGTAGGTGAGGCTTTTTTTGTTTTTGAGACGGAGACTCACTCTTGTCGCCCAGGCTGGAGTGCAGTGGTGTGACCTCGTCTCACTGCAACCGCTCCCTCCCGGGCTCAAGTGATTCTCCTGCCTCAGCCTCCTGAGTAGCTGGGACTACCAGTGCTCACCACCATGCCCGGCTAAATTTTGTACTTTTAGTAGAGACGGGGTTTTGCCATGTTGGCCAGGCTGGTCTCGAACTCCTGACCTCAGGTGATCCACCCGCCTCGGCCTCCCAAAGTGCTGGGATTACAGGCGTGAGCCACTGTACCTGGCCGGTAGGTGAAGCTTCTTCCCACCCTTTCCCTGCCCTCCCCAAGTTTCTTCTGTGGCTCTGACCTGCAGCCTTAGTTCCTGGGTGGAATCTGTGCCCAGGTCCAGCAGGAGGAGCTCCTTGCGTAGGTAGTTTTCCAGCTCCTCCAAGTACCGGGGCTTGGCAGTGCGAAAGGGATGCTGCTGGCAGCTCCTGCAGGGGATGGTGGCTGATAATGTGGCCAGCACCCCCACGGGGCTCTTGTGCCCTCAGTCTGGGGCAACACACGCCCCTGCCGTCTCCTGGCCCAAAGCCTGGCCCATGCCAGCCCACTCACCATGGGACTGACCCTGGCTTACCCTACTCGCTTCCGGTAGTCATCTGAACAGGGTTTTCGATTTTGCAAAATGGTCTGGCCACTGGTGTATGTGGGCCATGGGGACAGGTGCCCACCCATGGAGAACTGACCAGTCTGCAGGGAGGGACAGGTGGGGTTACCATGGCAACATTGCTCCCCTTACTAATGTTTCTCTCCATCCCTCCTCCCCCAGTCCTGACTTTTTTTTTTCTTTTTGAGACAGTCTTGCTCTGTTCCCCAGGCTGGAGTGCAGTGGTATGATCTCAGCTCACTGCAACCACCACCTCCTGGGTTCAAGCTATTCTCTGCCTCAGCCTCCCGAGTAGCTGGGATTACAGGCACCCACCACCATGCCTGGCTAATTTTTGTATTTTTAGTAGATACAGGGTTTTACCATCTTTACCACACCCAGCCAGCCCTGATGTTTTTTACAGACATCTCTCAACATGGTTCATAATTAAGACTGTGGGTTCTTGAGTTAGAGAGGGCTGGGGTTAAGTCTCAGATGTCCCTTATTAGCTACGTCAACTTCTCTGAGCCTTAGTCCTCACGTCTGTAAAATAGGGATGATGGTAGTCTTTGTCACAGTGTATTGATGTGAGGATGCAATGAGAAAGCATAGTCGGGCATAGTGGCTCACGCCTGTAATTCCCAGCACTTTCCGAGGCTAAGGTGGGCAGACACGAGGTCAGGAGATCGAGACCATCCTGGCTAACACGGTGAAACCCCGTCTCTACTAAAAATACAAAAAAAATTAGGCTGGGCGCAGTGGCTCACGCGTGTAATCCCAGCACTTTGGGAGGCCAATGCGGGATCATGAGGTCAGGAGATTGAGACCATCCTGGCTAATGTGGTGAAACCCTGTCTCTACTAAAAGTACAAAAACAAAATTATCTGGGCGTGGGGTGAGTGCCCTTAGTCCCAGCTACTCGGGAGGCTGAGGCAGGAGAATGGTGTGAACCTGGGACGCGGAGTTTGCAGTGAGCAGAGATCGTGCCACTGCACTCCAGCCTGGCGACAGAGCAAGACTCAGTTTCACAAAAAAAAAAAAAAAAAAAAAAAAGCTGGGTGTGGTGGCATGTGCTTGTAGTCCCAGCTACTTGGGAGGCTGAGGCAGGAGAATCGCTTGAACCCGGGAGGCAGAGGTTGCAGTGAACCGAGATCGCGCCATTGCGCTCCAGCCTGGGCAACAAGAGCAAAACTGTCTCGAAGAAAAAAAAAAGAGAAATAGAGAAAGCATAATGTGTGCTTTATATGGACCCTGGCACCTGCTAGGAACTCAGTAAAGATCAGCCATTCTGGCCTGGCCAATGGCTTATGCCTGTAATCCCAGCAGTTTGGGAGGCTAAGGTGGGCAGCTTTTAGCACTTTGAGGCCAAGGTGGGCAGATCACTTGAGGTCAGGAGTTTGAGACCAACCTGGCCAACATGGTGAAACTCCATCTCTATTAAAAATACAAAAATTAGCCTGTAATCCCAGCACTTTGGGAGGCCGAGACGGGCAGATCACGAGGTCAGGAGTTCGAGACCATCCTGGCTAACACGGTGAAACCCCGTCTCTACTAAAAAATACAAAAAAATAGCCGGGCGAGGTGGTGGGCGCCTGTAGTTCCGGCTACTTGGGAGGCTGAGGCAGGAGAATGGCGTAAAAACCCGGGAGGCGGAGCTTGCAGTGAGCTGAGATCCGGCCACTGCACTCCACCCTGGGCGACATAGCGAGACTCCGTCTCAAAAAAAAAAAAAAAGGCCGGGCGCGGTGGCTCACGCCTGTAATCCCAGCACTTTGGGAGGCCGAGGCGGGCGGATCACAAGGTCAGGAGATCGAGACCACGGTGAAACCCCGTCTCTACTAAAAATACAAAAAATTAGCCGGGCGCGGTTGTGGGCGCCTGTAGTCCCAGCTACTCGGGAGGCTGAGGCAGGAGAATGGCGTGAACCCGGGAGGCGGAGCTTGCAGTGAGCTGAGATCCGGCCACTGCACTCCAGCCTGGGCGACAGAACGAGACTCCGTCTCAGAAAAAAAAAAAAAAAAAAAAAAAAAAAAATTAGCTGGGCATGGTGGCGCATGCCTGTAATCCCAGCTACTTGGGAGGCTGAGGCAGGAGAATCTCTTGAACTCGGGAGGCAGAGGTTGCAGTGAGCTGAGATTGAGCCATTGCACTCTAGCGGGGGAGACAAGAGTGAAACTCCATCTCAAAAAAAAAGACTATCAAAATGGATGTAATTATTTATGTATGTATGTTTATATGTATGTATGTATTTATTTGAGATGGAGTCACACTCTCTTGCCCAGGCTGGAGTGCAGTAGTGCAAACTCTGCTCACTGCAGCCTCTGCCTCTTTTTTTTTTTTTTTTTTTTGAGACAGAGTCGCTCTACCGCCCAGGCTGGAGTGCAGTGGCCGGATCTCAGCTCACTGCAAGCTCCGCCTCCCGGGTTCACGCCATTCTCCTGCCTCAGCCTCCCGAGTAGCTGGGACTACAGGCGCCCGCCACCGCGCCCGGCTAGTTTTTTGTATTTTTTGAGTAGAGACGGGGTTTCACCGTGTTAGCCAGGATGGTCTCGATCTCCTGACCTCGTGATCCGCCCGTCTCGGCCTCCTAAAGTGCTGGGATTACAGGCTTGAGCCACCGCGCCCGGCCAGCCTCTGCCTCTTGAGTTCAAGCGATTCTCCTGCCTCAGCCTCCTGAGTAGCTGAGATTACCAGTGCCTGCCACCACGCCCAGTTCTTTTGTATTTTTAGTAGAGATTACAGGTGTGAGCCACCGCACCCAGCTCACACCTGATTCTCAGCACTTCGGGAGGCCCAGGCAGGCGGATAACCTGAAGCCAGGAATTTGAGACCAGTCTGGCCAACATGTTGAAACCCCATCTTGCCGGGCGCGGTGGCTCACGCCTGTAATCCCAGCACTTTGGGAGGCCGAGGCGGGCGGATCACGAGGTCAGGAGATCGACACCATCCTGGCTAACACGGTGAAACCCCGTCTCTACTAAAAATGCAAAAAATTAGCCGGGCGAGGTGGCGGGCGCCTGTAGTCCCAGCTACTCGGGAGGCTGAGGCAGGAGAATGGCGTGAACCCGGGAGGCGGAGCTTGCAGTGAGCCGAGATCGCGCCACTGCACTCCAGCCTGGGCGACTAAGCGAGACTCTGTCTCAAAAAAAAAAAAAAAAAAAGAAACCCCATCTCTTCCAAAAATACAAAAATTAGCCGGGACTGGTGGTGCACGCCTGTAATCCCAGCTGCTCCGGAGGCCAATGCAGAAGAATTACTTGAACCCTGGAGGCAGAGGCTACAGTAAGCAGAGATTGCACGACTGCACTCTAGTCTGGGCGACAGAGAGAGACTCTCTCTCACAAAAAAAAAAAAGGCCGGGCGCGGTGGCTCAAGCCTGTAATCCCAGCACTTTGGGAGGCCGAGGCGGGCGGATCACAAGGTCAGGAGATCGAGACCACAGTGAAACCCCGTCTCTACTAAAAATACAAAAAATTAGCCGGGCGCGGTGGCGGGCGCCTGTAGTCCTAGCTACTCAGGAGGCTGAGGCAGGAGAATGGCGTGAACCCAGGAGGCGGAGCTTGCAGTGAGCCGAGATCGCGCCACTGCACTCCAGCCTGGGCAACAGCGTGAGACTCCGTCTCAAAAAAAAAAAAAAAAGAGATGGGGTCTCACTATGTTGCCCGGGCTGGTCTCGAACTGCTGAGATCAAGAGATCCTCCTGCCTTGTCCTCCCGAAGTGCTGGGATTACAGGCTTAAGTCATGGCGCCCAGCCTAATTTTTATAAAAGCACAAAATAATCCTGGAAGACACCTGAGAGTTTATTTTTTATTTTTTTCTTAGAGACAGGGTCTTACTCTGTCACCTAGGCTGGAGTGCAGTGACCCGATAACACCTCACAATAACTTCAAACTCCCGGGCTCAAGAGATCCTCCCACCTCAGTCTCCCTAGTAGCTAGGACTACAGGGGCACACCACCACTCCTGGTTAGTTTAAAAAATCTTTTTTGTAGAGATGAAATCTCCCTATGTTGCCAGGCTGGTCTCAAACTCCTGGTCTCAAGCAATCTTCCTTCTTTGGCCTCCCAAAGTGTTAGGATTACAGGTGTGAGCTGGCCTTGTTTTTCAGACTTTATTTATTTTTTGAGACTGAGTCTCGCTCTGTCGCCCAGGCTGGAGTGCAGTGGCACAATCTCTGTTCACTGCAGCCTCCGCCTCCTGGGTTCAAGCGATTCTCCTGCCTCAGCCTCCCTAATAGCTGGAATTATAGGCGCATGCCACCACGCCCAGCTAATTTTTGTATTTTTAGTAGAGATGGGGTTTCACCATGTTGGCCAGGCTGGTCTTGAACTGACCTCAGGTGATCCACCCACTTCGGCCTTCCAAAGTGCTGGGATTACAGGCGTGAGCCACCGTGCCCCGTGGTTTTTCAGACTTGTGAAAGACCAGCCCTTGGCCGGACGCCGTGGCTCATGCCTGTAATCCCAGCACTTTGGGAGGCCAAGTCGAGCAAATCACGAGGTCAGGAGAACCAGACCATCCTGGCTAACACGGTGAAACCTCGTCTCTACTAAAAATGCAAAAAATTAGACAGGTGTGGTGACACGTGCCTGTAGTCCCAGCTACTCGGGAGGCTGAGGCAGAAGAATCGCTTGAACCTGGGAAGCGGAGGTTGCAGTGAGCGAAGATTGTGCCGCTGCGCTCCAGCCTGGGCGACAGAGCGAGGCTCCGTCTCAAAAAAAAAAAACACCACCACCACCACCACCACACACACACACACACACACACACACAAAAAAAAAACAGTCCTCGTGTTCTGTCTACTGTTTCTACCGGGAGAAAATGGGGCTACCCTCCTTTGCTTGCAGAGGCGAGTGGAAGCTGGAGAACCAGCTGCCACGGCCGATTGTTGGTGAGGTTATTAACAGCTGAGGGATCTCCGCCCGGTAGGCTGGAACGCAATGCTCCCCGGGCGCTCCGTGCTCTCTGCTTCTCCCGGTAGGTAAAAACGGGAAGGCGGCCCTGGAGGGACGGCGGGAGGGAACACTGCCCCCTGGTGGTTGATGTCGCTCTAAAGAAAGTTGAAATGAAAAAGCCTGGCTCACGGAAGGTGGCAGCTGAGAAGGCTGCCTGGGAGCCTCAGGGCTCTCCCCTAGTCATCAGGTCTTTGGGTTGCGCTTGGTCTCTGCGAATAATCCATATTGACCCCAGCTTTCTCCTCCCTGGAGTCACTCCCACAGGAGTGTTGGGCCAGCCCCACAAAGTGTGTGGCCCATGTGTTTCCTAATTCCCCACGAGGGTCATGGTCACACAAGGAAAACCCATGCTGTTCCACTGTGAGCCAGAGTTGTAAGTTTACTCAAATGTGTTTTTTCCTTTATGAGATTTGGACAATGGCTATTTGCTGATTAATAACAATCCTATGATCATATCAACAAGAGCCCAAAAGTACTTAATAAGACAGCATTGGGGTTGGGCACAGTGGCTCACGCCTGTAATCCCAGCACTTTGGGAGACCGAGGCAGGCGGATCACGAGGTCAGGAGTTCAAAACCAGCCTGACCAACATGATGAAACCCTGTCTCTACTAAAAATACAAAAATTCACCAGGCATGGCTGGGCGTGGTGGTTCACGCTTGTAATCCCAGCACTTTGGGAGGTGGAGGCAGGCAGATCACGAGGTTAGGAGATCAAGACCATCCTGGCTAACATGGTGAAACCCCGTCTTTACTAAAAATACCAAAAAAATTAGCCGGGCGTGGTGGCGGGCGCCTGTAGTCCCAGCTACTTGGGAGGCTGAGGCAGGAGAATGGCATGAACCTGGGAGGCAGAGCTTGCAGTGAGCCAAGATGGCACCACTGCACTACAGCCTGGGCAACAGAGCGAGATTCCATCTCAAAAAAAAAAATTATCCAGGCGTGGTGGTGCACGCCTGTAATCCCAGCTACTCAGGAGGCTGAGGTAGGATAATCACTTGAACCCGGGAGGCGGAGGTTGCAGTGAGCTGAGATGGCGCCACTGTACTCCTTCCTGGGCAACAGAGCACGACTCTCAAAAAAAAAAAAAAAAACAGCATTGGGCTCGGTGTGGTGGCTCACACCTGTAATCCCAGTGCTTTGGGAGGCCAAGGAAGAAGGATAGCTTGAGCCCAGGAGTTCAAGACCAGCCTGGGCAACGTAGTTAGATCCACTACAAAAAATACAAAAAATAGCCAGGTGTGGTGGTGCACTCCTGTAGTCTCAGCTACTCAGGAGGCTGAGTGGGAGGATTGGTTGAGCATGGGAGGTGGAGTCTGCAGTGAGCTGTGTTTGTGCCACTGCACTCCAGCCTGTGTCAGAGCAAAACTCTGTCTCAAAAAAATAAGATTAGCTGGGTGTGGTGACATGTGTCTATAGTTCCAGCTACTTGGGAGGGTAAGGTGGGAGGATCACTTGAGCCCAGGCATTTGAGACTGAAGCAAGCCATAACTGTACCACTGCACCCTGACAGGCAAAAGCCTGTCTCAAAACAAACAAACAAACAAACAAACAAACAAACAAAAAAAAACGCATTCATTTCTTTTTTTTTTTTTTTTGAGATGGAGTCTTGCTCTGTTGCCCAGGCTAGAGTGCAGTGGTGTGATCTCGGCTCACTGCAACCTCCACCTCCCGGGTTAAAGCGATTCTTGTGCCTCAGCCTCCTGAGTAGCTGGGACTACAGATGCACCACCATGCATGACTAATTTTTATAATTTTAGTAGATATGGGGTTTCACCATGTTGGCCAAGCTGGTCAAACTCCTGACCTCATGTGATCTGTCTGCCTTGGCCTCCCAAAGTACTGGGATTATAGGCATGGGTCACTGCATCCAGTTCTTTTTTTTTTTTTTTCAATTTAAATTTCATTTCTCGGCCGGGCGCGTGGCTCAAGCCTGTAATCCCAGCACTTTGAGAGGCTGAGACGGGCGGATCACGAGGTCAGAAGATCGAGACCATCCTGGCTAACACGGTGAAACCCCATCTCTACTAAAAAATACAAAAAACTAGCCGGGCGAGGTGGCTGGCGCCTGTAGTCCCAGCTACTCGGGAGGCTGAGGCAGGAGAATGGCGTAAACCCAGGAGGCGGAGCTTGCAGTGAGCTGAGATCCGGCCACTGCACTCCAGCCTGGGCCACAGAGTGAGACTCCGTCTCAAAAAAAAAAAAAAAAAAAAAAAATTCATTTCTCTTCTGATACCTTTGGTACAGCATTCATTTTTATATAAAAACTTTAAAGGCCGGGTGCGGTGGCTCAAGCCTGTAATCCCAGCACTTTGGGAGGCCGAGGCGGGTGGATCACGAGGTCAGGAGATCGAGACTATCCTGGCTAACATGGTGAAACCCCGTCTCTACTAAAAATACAAAAAACTAGCTGGGTGTGGTGGCGGGCGCCTGTAGTCTCAGCTACTTGGGAGGCTGAGGCGGGAGAATGGCGTGAACCCGGGAGGCGGAGCTTGCAGTGAGCCGAGATCACGCCACTGCACTCCAGCCTGGGAGGCACAGCGAGACTCCGTCTCAAAAAAAAAAAAAAAAAAAAAAAACTTTAAAACAAAGGAATGGCGGAGAGATCTGGAATGAACATGGTAGAGTGGAGTGAACATGGTAGAGACACATCTTTTTCCTACTGCCTTCACACACCTACTCAGCAATGATGGAGCTATCAACATTTGGCAGCCATTCAGGTAGCCTGTTAGATACTAGGGCCATAAAGACAGAAAGATATAGTCACAGCCTTGAAGGACCTTGGCAGATCGGGTGTGACCATCCCAGCAGGTAGCACAGTGCCTGGCGTGTTGGCGGGAGGGATGTGAAGTGAGGTCCACTGCAGAATGCTGAGCTGCAGGCGAGGGGTGTCTGTGGGCAGAGGTGAGTTCTCTCTCTGCCTGGGGAGATCCGGGAAGGCTTTTCCGGTGAGGAGCAGGCAGCCAGAGTACACCTTTCTTCCCAAAGCGTGGTGGGCCTGGCCTCTCTGAGCCATACTCTCTGAGAAGAAGCCACTTGGTGGGCATGTTTCAGGTGGGTATGTTTCAGGTAGGTGGTACTCTTGGGTTGCAGGAAGGGAGACAGATAGGGTCTGGGGACTGATATTTGGGGTTTCAAAACAACACTGTCACTAACCAGCGTCCTTCGTTTCTGAAGAAGCTTGCGTTTCTGGGTACTCTTGTTTTCTGTGATAAAGGATTCATCTATGGTCACTCCTGAAGGTTGTGGCTGTAATCTGCACAGAGAAGGGAAAACTGATGGTGGGTGACAGAGTCCAGAGTTGGGAGAGAACCCCCATCCTTCCTAGATCCACAAGGCATAGCCATCTCCCCGAGCTAGGCTCTGAGTCTTCCCAGTGCTGCTCCAGATTCCCAGAGAAACTGCCAAGCAAGTCCCTGGCCTTGGGTCCAAACCATTTGCCCTACATTCCCAGAAACATTCTTTTCATCACCAAAATTTCACCAACTACTGCAGCAGCAAGATACCGATATCCCCCCATGAACCCAGAGAACCCCATGGGCCTATACTTCTGTTCAGTGTTCAACTGTGGCTGTGATGTTGGTTTCACGTACACAACTCTGGCACACTCTGGGGCTGTGATACAAAGGGCAGGTGCTGTAGGACAAGAAGCACAGGGTCTGGGGTCCAGGATCTGGGGTGTAAGTCTGAATCCTGCACTTACTGGCTGATAGGGTCTAAGGGCTGACATCTGGGGTTCCAATAGGACCACCCTTGAGCAAGTCATTTAATATCTCTCAGACTGGTTTCTTCACAAAGAAGTGGAGACAACTGTTTTTTTTTTTTTTTTTTTTGAGACAGAGTCTCACTCTGTCACCCAGGCTGGAGTGTGGTGGTGCAATCTCAGGCCACTGCAACCTTCATCTTGCGGGTTCAAGCAGTTCTTTGCCTTAGCCTCCTGAGTAGCTAGGATTACAGGCACCGGCCACCATGCCTGGATAATTTTTGTATTTTTAGTAGAGATGGGGTTTCACCATGTTGGCAGGCTGGTCTTGAACTCCTGACCTCGTGATAAACCTGCCTTGGCCTCCCAAAGTGCTGGGATTACCGGCGTGAGCCACTGTGCCCGGCCAGAGACAACTCTTGCTTTGCATATCTTACACAGTTGTGAAGTTTATTTTATTTATTTATTTATTTTAAGACGGAGTCTCGCTCTGTCACCCAGGGTAGAGTGCAGTGGCGCCATCTCAGCTCACTGCAATCTCCACCTCCCGGGTTCAAGCGATTCTCCTTCCTCAGCCTCCTGAGTAGCTGGGACTACAGTCCCCTGCCACCATGCCCAGCTAATTTTTGTATTTTTAGTAGAGATGGGGGTTTCACCATGTTGGCTAGGCTGTCTTGAATACCTGACCTCAAATGATCCATCCACCTCCGCCTCCCAAAGTGCTGGGATTACAGGCATGAGCCACCACCGCGACTGGTCTGAAGTTTAAATACGAATTAGCTGGGTGTGGTGGTGGGTGCCTCTAATTCTAGCTACTTGGGAGGCTGAGGCAGAAGAAGCACTTGAATCTGGGAGGCGGGGATTGCAGTGAGCCGAGATCGCACCACTGCACTCCCGCCTCAGTGACAGAGTAAAACTCTGTCTGAAAACAAAACAAAAAAAATTAGATGTGTATCTGGGCGTGGTAGCTCATGCCTGTAATCCCAGCACTTTGGGAAGCCAAGACAGACAGATTGCTTGAGCCCAAGAGTTCGAGATGAGCCTGAGCAACATAGTGAGACTTTGCCTCTATTTATTTATTTGTTTATTTATTTATTTCTGGTTTCAAACTCCTGACCTCAGGTGATCCGCCTGCCTCAGCCTCCCAAAGTGCTGGGATTACAGGCGTGAGCCACTGCACCCAGTCAATTTTTTTTTTTCTTTTTTCTTTTTGAGACAGAGTCTTACTCTGTCACCCAGGCTGGAGTGCAATGGCGTGATCTTGGCTCACTGCAGCCTCTAACTCCCAGGTTCAAGCGATTCTCCTGCCTCAGCCTCCTGAGTAGCTGGGACTAAAGGTGCATACCACCACGCCTGGCTAATTTTTGTATTTTTATTAGAGACAGGGCTTCACCATGTTGCCCAGAATGGTCTCGATCTGACCTTGTGATCTGCCTGCCTCAGTCTTCCAAAGTGCTGGGATTACGGGTGTGAGCCACCATGCCCGGCCTATTTTTTTTAATAAATAAAAAAAATGAGATATGCAAAATACCATGTAAACTGCAATGAACTGCTAGATGTTCATTATGACTGTAGAACGGGAAAAGCCTCTTAGGACAGCCATCCTAGGAAGGCATTTGAGGACCAACAGGGAGGGCTACTGTGGGCAGGCAGGCTCAGGTGGAACAAAAGGAAGAAGTAATTCCAACAATCCATGGGGTGGGGGTGTGTGATTTATGTTGCCGGATAGATCTTGTGTTCACTCCTCTTGCTTGCTGGTGACTTTGGGCATGCCGCTTAACATCTCTGAACCTCAGTGTCTTTGCCCATAAAAGTAGGATTAGGACTACCCAAACTCCAGGGAAGTTGAGACCCCTAATGTGAACTCAGTTGAGAAACTCTGTCCTGTAATGCTCCTCAGCTATAGTCCATGGAGCAGTAATATTCCAAACCCTAGTCCTCTATTGCCTCTCGACATTGGACAAGTGTGAGCAAAACACATGGAGTAAGCAGTTGGTGAGGAGAAGGAAGAGTGTCTGCCCAGATGAGTGTGGGTGTAAGACAGTCTTGGAGACCAACAAGGTACAACAGATCAACCCCAAGTGCTCACTGGGTTAAATCAATACCTTCTTATCAAAACTAATCTATTATCCGCCGGTGTGGTGGCTCAAGCCTGTAATCCCAGCACTTTGGGAGGCAGAGGTGGGCAAATCACGAGGTCAGGAGTTCAAGACCAGCCTGGCCAACATAGTGAAACCCTGTCTCTACTAAGAAAATACAAAAATTAGCTGGGTGTGGTGGCAGGTACCTGTAGTCCCAGCTACTCGGGAGGCTGAGGCAGGAGAATCTCTTGAACCTGGGAGTCGAAGGTCGCAGTGAGCCGAGATGGAGCCACTGCACTACAGCCTGGGTGACACAGCGAGACTCTGTCTCAAAAAAAAAAAAGACTAATAAATTCTCCAAACTCTGCTCTTGCTCATGCTGGAACCACCAGGAAAGGCAAGGTAAGCAAGAAAATTGGGGAATTCTATAAATTCTGAGAAGCTGTTGAATGGAAAAGTTTAGTAGGTAACAGATGTTGTTAGTTTTGAATATCAAAGGAGACAACATTATAAAACAGACCTAAAACAAGGCAAACCAAACACCTTCTAAGGCCTGTACACTTATCCAAAAAGCTTAGGATGCTTGGGCTGGGCGTGGTGGCTCACGTCTGTAATCCCAGCACGTTGGGAGGCTGAGGTGGGCGGATCACAAGGTCAGGAGACCGAGACCATCCTGGCTAACACAGTGAAACCCTGTCTCTACTAAAAATACAAAAAATTAGCCAGACGTGTTGGCACGCGCCTATAGTCCCAGCTACTCAGGAGGCTGAGGCAGGAGCATCACTTGAGCCTGGGAGGCAGAGGTTGCAGTGAGCTGAGATCGCGCCACTGCACTCCAGCCTGGGCAACAGAGCGAGACACTCCATTTCAAAAAAAAAAAAAGGAGCTGAGGATGTATTATGTTAAATATTTTACGGTAACCCTCAGAGGGGAATGGGAAACATTTATATTTCTACCTCAAAGCTAGACAAAACTCATTTTTTTTCTTTTTTTTTTGAGACAGAGTCTCACTCTGTCGCCCAGGCTGGAGTGCAGTGGCGCGATCTCGGCTCACTGCAAGCTCCCACCCCTGGGTTCACGCCATTCTCCTGCCTCAGCCTCCCGTGTAGCTGGGACTACAGGTGCCCACCACCACGCCCAGCTAATTTATTTTTTTGTATTTTTAGTAGAGACGGGGTTTACACCATGTTAGCCAGGATGGTCTCGATCTCCAGACCTCGTGATCCGCCCGTCTCGGCCTCCCAAAGTGGTGGGATTACAGACGTGAGCCACCGCGCCCGGCCTTAAGCTCAGTTATTTAAGAGGTAGTAGGCAGTGGGTTTGTCAGGAACGTATCTTGGTATTCAGTGAACGCAAGCTGCTGAGTTCTATCCACCAAGTGCCAGGGTTATGAGTGTGAAGGGAGAAAAGCCAATAGGGAGGAGAAGCCTGCCCCAGGAAAATGCACAATTTGAAGGTCCCTTGCAGAGGGTCCTGATGACATGTTCCACAGTGCTAAGGTCTAGCCTATCCATCATCCTGCCCATCTTTAAAGGGAAAGGATGAGGACACCCACAGTGTCTCTAAGAGAAACAGTGACTCTGGCCCAACATATATCACTAAATCCTGGTGAATAAGGAATATGGTAGATTAATGATGTTTGTATTTGCTTTTAATTTTATTTATTTACTATTTTTGACACAGGGTCTCACTCTCTTGCCCGTACCGGAGTCCGATCTCGGCTCACTGCAACCTTCGCCTCCCAGGTTCAAGCGATTCTCCTGCCTCAGCCTTCTGAGTAGCTGGGATTACAGGTGCCCGCCACCATGCCCGGCTAACTTTTGTATTTTTAGTAGAGACAGGGTTTCATCATGTTGGCCAGGATGGTCTCGATCTCTTGACTCCATGATCTGCCCACCTCGGCCTCCCAAAGTGCTGGGATTACAGGTGTGAGCCACCGCACCTGGCCAATATTTTGTATTGCTATTAGAAACGGGGTTTTTGCCATATTGCCCAGCCTGGTCTCAAACTCCTGAGCTCAGGCAATCCACCCACCTTGGCCTCCCAAGGTAATAGGATTATAGGGGTGAGCCACCGTGCTTGGCTGTGCTTTTTTTTTTTTTTTTAATAGACAGGGTCTTGGCCGGACGCGGTGGCTCAAGCCTGTAATCCCAGCACTTTGGGAGGCCGAGAGGGGCGGATCACGAGGTCAGGAGATCGAGACCATCCTGGCTAACATAGTGAAACCCCGTCTCTACCAAAAAAATACAAAAAATTAGCCGGGTAAGGTGGCGGGCATCTGTAGTCCCAGCTACTCGGGAGGCTGAGGCAGAATGGCGTAAACCCGGGAGGCGGAACTTGCAGTGAGCTGAGATCCGGCCACTGCACTCCAGCCTGGGTGATAGAGCGAGACTCCATCTCAAAAAAAAAAAAAAAAAAAAAAAGATAGGGGTCTTGCCTTGTTGCCCAGGCTACAGGGCACTAGTGTGATCAGAGTTCACTGCACCCTCTCGAACTCCTGGGTTCAAGTAATCCTCCTGCCTCGGCCTCCTGAGTAGCTGAAACTTTTTTTTTTTTTTTTTTTTTTTGTAGGGACAGGGTCTTACTATAGTGTTTCCCAGGCTGGTCTTGAACTCCTTACCTCAAGTGATCCTCCCACTTTGGCCTCCCAAAGTGTTGGGATTACAGGCATGAGCCACCATGACCAGCCCTGTGCTTCTTTCTTAAAATGGATGGGGATTCTCTTTCTGGGTCTGCTTCATATCCTTTTCATAGAGAATGGAAGTTTACTAAATTATTCCTGTGCTGGGTAGCAATTCTCTCTCTCTCTCTGTCTCTCTCTCTCCCCCTTTTTTTCTTTTTGAGACAGAGTCTCACTCTGTCACCCAGGATAGAGTGCAGTGGCGTGATCTCGGCTCACTGCAACCTCTGCCCTCTGCCTCCCTGGTTCAAGCGATTCTCCTGCCTCAGCCTCCCAAGTAGCTGGGATTACAGGTGCCTGCCACCATGCCCCGCTAATTTTTTCTTTTTTTTTGAGACGGAGTCTCACTCTGTTGCCCAGGTTGGAGTACAGTGGTGTGAGCTCGGCTCATTGCAAGCTCTGCCTCCCAGGTTCACGCCATTCTCCTGCCTCAGCCTCCTGAGTAGCTGGGACCACAGGCACCTGCCACTGCGCCCGGCTAATTTTTTTTGTATTTTTAGTAGAAACGTTTAGTGTCACTGTGTTAGCCAGGATGGTCTTGATCTTCTGACCTCGTGATCCGCTTGCTTCGGCCTCCCAAAGTGCTGGGATTACAGGCATGAGCCACCGCCTGGCTAATTTTTGTATTTTTAGTAGAGACGGGGTTTCGCCATGTTGGCCAGGCTTGTCTCAAACTCCTGATCTCAGGTGATACACCCGCCTCGGCTTCCCAAAGTGCTGGGATTTTAGGCATGAGCCACCGTGCCTGGCCCCAACAATTATCTTTCTCAAGCCTGCTGCCTGGTTCTTGTAGACTAATTTTAACTCTGGATAAAAATCATCAAATTGGCATTTCCTGTTCTTAGGGACCTTTTTTTTTTTTGAGATGGAGTCTCACTCTGTTGCCCAGGCTGGAGTGCAGTGGCACAATCTCGGCTCACTGCAAGCTCTGCCTCCCGGGTTCACACCATTCTCCTGCCTCAGCCTCCCGAGTAGCTGGGACTACAGGCGCCCGCCACCTCGCCCGGCTAATTTTTTTTATTTTTAGTAGAGACGGGGTTTCACCGTGTTAGCCAGGATGGTCTCGATCTCCTGACCTCATGATCTGCCTGCCTCGGCTTCCCAAAGTGCTGGGATTATAGGCGTGAGCCACCGCGCCTGGCCTCTTAGGGACTTTTGTAGGCTTTTCACTGTCAAGGCAGCAGACCCTGAAGGCTGAGAGTTTAGTTGGGATTGGGTGGTGTTTTTTTTTTTTTTTTTTTTTTTTTTTTTCCCCACTGGGAATGAGTAGAAGGGGGGACACGACATTCATTCAACACTTACTGGGTGCCTATTTACATACAAGAGCTGTGGTAAGAGCTTCACATATTCTGTCTAAATGTTCCCAACAATGTTTGTGGGGTGGACTGTATCATTCCCATGTTTGAGATATATAAGCTGAGGCCTGGAACTTGAAGGGCCTTCTCTGAAGTCCCAAAACTAGAAAATGATTTGGCCAAAATTTTTGTTTTAATCCATATATATGGCTTTCCAAGCTGATGGAGCTGGTCATATTTTGCAGTATCCAGAGGCTATACACCTGAGTACAGGTAGAAGCTACCCAAAGGATGATCTCACCAGGTTTCTAAAGTATTTCTTTTTTTTTTTTTTTTTTGAGACAGAGTCTTGCTCTGTGCCCCAGGCTGGAGTGCAGTGGCACGATCTCGGCTCACTGCAAGCTCCGCCCCCCCGGGTTCACGCCATTCTCCTGCCTCAGCCTCCCGAGTAGCTGGGACTACAGGCGCCTGCCACCTCGCCCGGCTAATTTTCTTGTATTTTTAGTAGAGACGGGGTTTCACCGTGTTAGCCAGGATGGTCTCGATCTCCTGACCTCGTGATCTGCCCGTCTCGGCCTCCCAAAGTGCTAGGATTACAGGCTTGAGCCACCGCGCCCGGCCTCTAAAGTATTTCTTTACTTGTACATGGTAATATTACTACTTTATACAGTTGTTATGAGGATTAAATATGGTACATAGGCCGCGTGCAGGGGGTTCACGCTTGTAATCCCAGTTTGAGAGGTCAAAGTGGGAGGGTCGCTTGAGTCTAGGAGTTCAAAACAAGCCTGGGCAACTTGGTGAAACCTCGTCTCTACAAAACACAAACTAACAAAGAAACACCCACAAATTATCCGAGCGTGGTGGCGCATGCCTGTAGTCCCAGCTACTCGGGAGGCTGAGGCAGGAGGATTGCTTGAGCCTGGGAGGTCGAGGCTGCAGTGAGCCGTAGTAGTGCCAGTGCACTCCAGCCTGGGCGACTGAGTGAGATCTTGTCTCAAAAATAAAATGTTTAAAAATGTGGTATATAAAGCATGTGGCATATAGTACATTCAATACAAGCTGGTTGTTACTAGCAATGATAAAGTACGCCTGCCCTTTTGCTAGCACGTACCGTCTTCACTGGGCTAAATCAGCCCGATTTTAACCGTTCCTGCAATCACTGACTCTGTGGTGCTGGAGCCCTAGATCAATGGTCAGAGGCCAGCAGGAGGTGCAGAGGTCCTATCAAGTGCCATTTCCCTCTCTAGAAATACTCCAGCCCTCCTCTCTGCCCTCATCCCGGCCAGCGCCTACCTCGACGCGGACGAGAAGCTGTGGTACCGCGACTGCTGGCAGGCCATGACCCACGGGCAGGGGGGCAACCAGCACCCGCGGCCTGGGAAATTGTGGTAGTGTACAGCCCGTCGCCATGGCGACCAGGCCCCAGAAGCCCCCGCGGTGAGGGCGGAGTCAGGGATGCGCCGCGCCCCTGAGCCTAGCGCCCGCAGGCTGGGAGCAGGACAAAGTAGCAAAGGTGGACTGGGACACAGCATCGGGTGCCCTGAGAGTCAATCACTACAGCCGATTTGACCCCAGGTACCAGAACTGGGGCAGGGGGATGAACAGAGGCAATGGGGAGAGAAGTCGGCTGAGAGGCCGGAGCCGCTTTGCCGGCGGGAATTGTAGTTTTCGGTGTCCCGACCTCTCGATGGGATAGGCTTATAGCTGAGAAGGGTTGTACTACATCTCCCAGAATTCTCTACCAGCCCGAGTTGCTCCGCCTCTCGAGAGCTCTGCATTGTGGGGTATGGAGTTCGAAATGTGGCAAAGGGGTGTCAGTGTCCAAAGAGAGGTGCCGGACTCGGACTCGGTTTCCCTGCGGCCCAAGGAGGCTCACGGGCCATTGGCTGAGCGTGGCGGATCTGGTCCCGCTCCTCCCCGCCCCCAGTGACACAATAGCAGCTCCCTCCAAGATGGCGGCAGCGACGGCAGACCCGGGAGCTGGTAACCCGCAGGCTGGGGACTCCTCCGGCGGGGGCGCTGGGGGCGGGCTGCCGTCTCCCGGGGAGCAGGAGCTGAGCCGGCGCTTGCAGCGCCTGTATCCCGCGGTCAACCAACAAGAGACTCCGCTGCCGCGCTCCTGGAGCCCCAAGGACAAATACAACTACATTGGTCTCTCCCAGGGCAACCTCCGCGTCCACTACAAAGGTATCGGCCCGTCAGGCTGCGGGGAATCAAGGCTAGAGCGTCCGTGGGGTGGCTCTGCGGCCAGGCCCCCGCCCCATCACTTCCCTTTGCCTGCCTAGGTGCTCCAAGTTAGGCCTTGGCCCTTTCAGGATGTCCAGGGTGGTGAGGCTGACCAGGCCGAGGGTTGACTGTTCTCGGTCCCGAGACACCTGCAGTCAAGAGAACCGCAACAGGTGTCCAAACCCAGTGCTGGGCCGGACCTTCCACTCCAGGACCTCCCTGCTTGTCCTAGGCAGGCTCCAACTCCAGCGGGACCCTTCGCCACTGCTTAGAAGAAAGGGGTGGTCACATCCCTACCATTACATTAGCCTGAGACTCATGGGCTTGCCCACCTGCTAGGCACCTAGACTGGGCCTGGGGTTCCGTGCTAGAGTTTGGGGGGTGTGTTACAGGTCGGCCTCCTTCTTCCACTGGCCTCCTAGGTGGGCTGCCTGGATTCTAGAGAGGCTGCCAGCAGCACTTGGGTATCTCTCACGTTGCCTGTACCCTTGTGGGTATCTCTCACATTGCCCGTACCCTTGTTTTGTTTGTATGGGCAGTGTCTCAGGCAGGACTGCTGTTTTCAGGAGGAGGTGAGGCACAGGTGGAAGGTTTAAGTGTTTACTCAGTTGTCTAATGATTCCTTGGACTGCGTAAGCGCTTCCTTTGGCCACAGAGGAGTGGAGTTGCCATGGAGGAGTTGCAGAGAAAAATGAGGCTTCCATTTGCATTTCCTTCTGCTGAAATTTTTTCCTTGCCCTCCCCTGTTAGGTCATGGCAAAAATCACAAAGATGCGGCCTCGGTGCGTGCCACCCACCCCATACCTGCTGCCTGTGGCATTTATTACTTTGAAGTGAAGATTGTCAGCAAAGGAAGAGATGGGTAAGCCGTTTATGACCACCCTCTTTCCCTGAACACGAGCTGATCCCTGTGGTCAGAGTTCAGGTCCCTTGGCTGGCACTTGCTGATGTGAGCAGGTGAGCTGCATGGGTCTGGGCTGCCACTGTTTCCTGACTGTGGGCACAGTCTGGTCGAAGCAGCAGATCTTGATGGCCAGTGGGTGTGTTGGGGGTAAAGCAGGGGATTCTTTTTAGTGATGATGTAATTTGATACCTAGAAGGTTAGACAAACAAGTAACAAGTTTACTTTAAAAATTTAGTGTCCAAAATGGGGTTTCCCTCATAAGCATGTGGTGTTTTCGTGACTTCCTTCCTTTCACATTCTTACTGTATTCATGAGGTTCTTTTTTATGGCATTTAGTCATGTAGAGGCCCTGGTAGCCTTCAAAGAGATAGTAGAGTCTTTGCAGCATTCATGAAAGCTGCTGTGGCCCCTGACCTGTCATCTCAGTGTAAACAGCATACACATGGTCTGAATCAGGTGACCTTGCTGCTCATAAACTTGTTTTTCAGTCCAAGGACTTGAACACTACTAGTTGGATCAGCTTTAGGAAGGTCCTCATTAAAGTCAGCATTAGGAGCCCGGCGCGGTGGCTCACGCCTGTAATCGCAGCACTTTGGGAGGCTAAGATGGGCAGATCACCTGAGGTCAGGAGTTGGAGACCAGCCTGGAAAACATGGTGAAACCCTGTCTCTACTAAAAATACAAAAAAATTAGCTGGCATACCTGTAATCCCAGCACTTTGGAAGGCCGAGGCGGGCAGATCACTTCAGATCAGGAGTTCAAGACCAGCCTGGCCAACATGGTAAAATCCCATCTCTACAAAAAAAATTCAAAAATTAGCTGGGTGTGGTGGCGTGCACCTGTAATCCCATCTACTTCGGAGGCTGAGGCATGAGAATCACTTGAACACGGGAGGCGGAAGTTGTAGTGAGCTGAGATTATGCCACTGCACTCCAGCCTGGGCAACAGAGCGAGACTCCGTCCCAAAACCAAACAAAAAAAAGTCAGCATTAGGGAGACTCCCTATTTTAAGATGATCCAAGCAGACACAGGAAATCATAAGGGAGATACTTAATTTTTCTTTTTCTTTTTCTTCTTTCTCCCAGTGTCCCTTTTTTTCCTAGTGATTGTGACGAAGCAGGTGTTTAAGTTATGAAATAACATGACTGCAGCTATCTTGGAAAGGCTTTCCTCATCAGACTTTAGGTTTGGTGTCTGAAGTTTGCCACCCCCTCTGGTGACCATGCCAACGCTGAGAGTGTGTTCTCAGACATTGAGAACTTCTTTCCCCTAGGGACTGTCCGCTTTGTGGTGCATGCAAAATGCTTGACCAAGGGACTAGGCTGGGGGCAACACTGCCAGAGTCAGAGCCTCGTCTACTTCCTCAGTGATGTAACTTCTCTGCCTGTGAGGTCTCTGTGGTCTTGGGTGGATGTTGGAGCTTCAGTCTCCTGATCTACACTGTGGGGATCCAGGCCAGCATCTAAGCTGCCTGAACTCCAGAATTCTGTGCCTCTGAAATTCTGATCATGGGAAGCTACTGCATCTTTCTCTCTCTCTTTTTTTTTTTTTTTAAACGAGATGGGGTGTTGCTCTGTCTCCCAGGCTGGAGTGCAGTGGCAAGATCACAGCTCACTGCAGCTTCGACCTTCTGGGCTCAAGTTATCCTCCCACCTCAGCCTCCTGAGTAGCTGGGAGTACAGGTGCATGCCACCACGCCTAGCTAATTTTTTTTTTTTTTTTTTTTGGGGACGGAGTTTCACTCCTGTTGCCCAGGCTGGAGTGCAATGGCGCGATCTCAGCTCACCACAACCTTTGCCTCCTGGGTTCAAGTGATTCTCCTGCCTCAGCCTCCTGAGTAGCTGGGCTTACAGGCATGTGCCACCATGCCTGGCTAATTTTGTATTTTTAGTAGAGACGGGGTTTCTCCCTGTTGGTCAGGCTGGTCTCAAACTCCTGACCTCAGGTTATCCACCTGCCTCGGCCTCCCAAAGTGCTGGAATTACAGGTGTGGGACAGTGCACCCAGCCTAATTTTAAAAATTGTTTGTAGAGATGAGGTCTTCCTGTGTTGCCCAGGCTGGTCTCAAACTCCTGGGCTCAAGTGATCCTCCCACCTTGGTGTCTCAAACTGCTGGGACTATAGGCATGAGCTACCATACCCGGCTGTCTTTCATTTTTATCCCCATCTAGTGCATTTACAGATAGGAAAGTTAAATTTATAGGAGGTCTTCAAAGCTCCTATTTTCCCCTTCCACCATCTGATAAAAGCACATGTATTTAGCGTGCTTGAACTAGTGTGAATGAGAATAGCCCCTTTAAACAAGCACCTCAAAAATAATGTTGACTGAAATGTTGGTGCTAGAGTCTCATACTGCCAAAGAAACTGAGGTGCACTTCTTAAACTTGTAGGGAAGAAAATGGATTGTTTTCTCCTAGTCTTTATCATAGATAACAGCTGAATTAGTTATCTAGCTAGAGAGCAGAGACCAACTTCAGAAGGAAAGTGTTTATACTTAGAGACCTGGATTCTTTTTTTCTTTTTGTATTTTTTGAGAGATGAGGTCTGGTTATGTTGGAGATCTGGATTCTTTCAACTGGCTTTTAACATTTCAGTTTTAGTCAATCTTGCTGGAAAAGGCCCTGTGTCATGTTAGATTGGTGAACTATAGGTGTTGACTGGAAGTCTAAAGAAAGGTGGGCATCTATTCCCAGCATTTTACATGTGGTAAGCATAGCTGTTGAGCTGATCTGGAAACATCAGATGTTAATTAATTAATTAATTTATTTGCCAGGCAGTTTCCCTTATCACCCAGGCTGGAGTGCGGTGACTCAATCTCAGCTCACTGCAACCTCTACTTTCTGGGTTCATGCCTCAGCCTCCCGAGTAGCTGGGATTACAGGCATACACTACCACGCCTGGCTAAGTTTTGTATTTTTAGTAGAGATGGGGTTTTGCCATGTTGGCCAGTCTGGTTTCGAACTCCTGACCTCAAGTGATTCGCCTGCATCAGTCTCCCAAAGTGCTAGGATTACAGGCATGAGCCACGATGCCCAGCAAGGAAACATCAGTTTTAGAAAGGTCTCAGGTCGGCCAGGCGCGGTGGCTCAAGCCTGTAATCCCAGCACTTTGGGAGGCCGAGACGGGCGGATCATGAGGCCAGGAGGTCGAGACCATCCTGGCTAACACAGTGAAACCCCGTCTCTACTAAAAAAATACAAAAAACTAGCCGGGCGAGGTGGCGGGCGCCTGTAGTCCCAGCTACTCGGGAGGCTGAGGCAGGAGAATGGCATAAACCCGGGAGGCGGAGCTTGCAGTGAGCTGAGATCCGGCCACTGTACTCCAGCCCGGGCGACAGAGTGAGACTCCGTCTCAAAAAAAAAAAAAAAGGTCTCAGGTCATGTATGCCTGTGGTAGCCTGCTTCAGTTGACCACTGTCAGATGGCAAAAGTATAAATAGCTCCTCGTGGTCTCTTTACGGAATCCCCGAAAGCCTTCTCATGGCTGGGATGCAGTCGCATGTTAGTATGGGCCAGGTGTGGTTTTGAGGAGGCCAAAGGCAGTTACACAGGGCAGGCAGACATCAACTGGCTCATTTCCCTTTTTCTGTAGATTTTTTTTTTTTTTTTTTGAGACAGGGTCTCGCTCTGTTGCTTAGGCTGGAGTGCAATAGCATCACAGCTCACTGCCGCCTCAACTTCCTGGGCTCAGTCAATCCTCCCGCCTCAGCTTCCTGAGTAGCTGGGACTATAGGCGTGTACCATCATGCTTGACTCCTTTTCTTATTTTTGTAGAGATGGGGTCTCACAATGTTTCCTAGGCTAGTCTTGAATTCCTGGGCTCAAGTGTTTCTTCCACCTTAGCCTCCCAAAGTGCTGGGATTACAGGCATGAGCCACCGTGCCTGGCTGATATATAAATTTTTTTTAAAACTGTTTTGTAGAGATGGGATCTTGCTGAGTTGTCCAGGCTGGTCTCCAACTCCTAGCCTCAGGTGATCCTCCTGCCTCAAAGTGATCCAAAGCACTGGGATTGCAGGCATGAGCCACCATGGCCAGCGTCCCATGGATTTTGGAGGTGTGTTTTTGATCCTGGTTTAGTCCATGACCCAAGCATTAACTGGTTGTCTAGCTTTCCTGTGTTACCTAGTTTGATCCTCACAGCATCTCTGGCAAGTGGCTAGAGCAGATGATCATGTACATTCCTGTTTTGTGAGTGAGCCCTGAGTCCCTGGGATGTTTGGTGTCCTACCCTGGCTGCAGGGCTTAGGGTGTGCAGTGGAGTAGCCTGAATCAGATGTCCTCGCCTGATCCTAGGCACACATGTTCATGCTGCTGCTGCCTTTCTCCATTGTAGCTATTGCCTTCCTTCCCTGGGTAGAGTGAAGGAATGTTCTGTTGGATTCCTACCAGATTGCAATGTTAGGGGACAGAGCTGAAAGGTACATGGTGCTTTGTGGGGCCAGAGAATTGTGACATGCTGTGGACCAGGCTTGATCAACTTACTGTTCCATTTATTTATTTATTTATTTATTTATTTATTTATTTATTTTTTGAGACGGAGTCTCGCTCTGTCACCCAGGCTGGAGTGCAGTGGCCGGATTTCAGCTCACTGCAAGCTCCGCCTCCCGGGTTCACGCCATTCTCCTGCCTCAGCCTCCGGAGTAGCTGGGACTACAGGCGCCCGCCACCTCGCCCGGCTAGTTTTTTGTATTTTTTAGTAGAGACGGGGTTTCACCGGGTTAGCCAGGATGGTCTCGATCTCCTGACCTTGTGATCCGCCCTTCTCGGCCTCCCAAAGTGCTGGGATTACAGGCTTGAGCCACCGCGCCCGGCCTTACTGTTCCATTTAATCTGTAAACTTGCTTTTCTGTAGATTTGAGTACCCTTCCTTTGTAGAAGATATTTATAAACCCAGTTGTTAGTGTCATTGTTCTCCAGAACGTCGTTTTGACAATATCTTTTGGAGAAGAACACACTAAGCTAGCCTAATAAGGAAAGTTTCATGTCAAGGTTTCACAGAATATTTATATATACCTACTATGTGCTAGGTCCTATACTAGGTGTAGGGAGAACAGAGGTAAAGCCAGCACAGATCAGCTTTGTCCTCAGGAAGCCTGTGGCCCATTCAGTAGAGAGTGGACTGAAAGTCTGCAAGAGGAGGCAGAGCCTGGGAACAGTTGCGAGGGATGAGTAGGAGTTCCCCAGGAGGCGAGACCTGTTAGACCTATGAGTCTAATGGGTAACTAGCTTGACGTCTGGGTGCTAGGCTTTCTGGGTACTCCTCAAGTATAAGAGAGCACTGTGGAGAAGGAGGGACTGTGTTTGAGCTAAGAGCTTGGCACAGACTGATATGCTTCAGCTGCATTTTGCTGAGTCACCAGAGCTGTGAATTCGGGGAACGGGTCTGGTGGGGTGAGGAGACATCAGAGCACTGCCAGTGGCGCCAGGAGATAAGGGGCATCCAGGTCTGTCTTTCTAGGAAGCGAAGGAGGGCCTGAAGCTGAGAGTCCCTGGGGAGGAGCAACGTCCACAGACAGAGTTCATGGACCTGTGGGTGTCCCTGGCTCTTAGTGATGACACATGGAGGGTGTGGCTGGCTAGGCCGACAGATGCTCCAGTGTGACCCTCAAAATAGACTGTAACATCATCCCAGTGGCGGAGGCCTCCTGACATGTGATGGTTGCTTTACCCAAGAGTAGTAGGCCTGGGCTAGAGCACTGGATGGCATGGAGAGGGGTGGGGGCATTCTCCTCTGTAGCTAGTGTCCAGGCCCAGGCCCAGAGCAGGGGTCTCTGACCACAGCCAGCCAGCCTTCCCTTGCTCTTGCAGCTGACTTCCTTTGGCCAGGCAGCAGTGCACTTACTCATTCATTCCAGACACCAGGGCACAGCACCCATTGTTTTTGTTGTTGTTGTTGTTGCTGTTTTGAGACGGAGTCTCGCTCTGTTGCCAGGTTGGAGTGCAGTGGCACAATCTTGGCTCACTGCAAACCTCTGCCTCCTGGGTTCAAGCAATTCTCCTGCCTCAGCCTCCCGAATAGCTGGGACTACAGGCGTGCACCACCACACCCAGCTAATTTTTGTATTTTTAGTAGAGATGGTGTTTCACCATGTTGGCCAGGATGGTCTCGATCTCTCGACCTCATGATCCGCCCTCCTCGGCCTCCCAAAGTGCTGGGATTACAGGCGTGAGCTACCACACCTGGCTGTACCCTTTTTTTTTTTTTTTTGAGACGGAGTCTTGCTCTGTCGCGCGGGCTGGAATGCAGTGTCGCGATCTCAGCTCACTGCAAGCTCCGCCTCCCGGGTTCACGCTGTTCTCCTGCCTCAGCCTCCTGAGTAGCTGGGACTACAGGCGCCTGCCAACATGCCCGGCTAATTTTTTTGTATTTTTAGTAGAGACGGGGTTTTACCGTGGTCTCGATCTCCTGACCTCGTGATCCGCCCGCCTCGGCGTCCCAAAGTGCTGGGATTACAGGCGTGAGCCACCACGCCTGGCCGTACCCATTGTTTTGTCCCAGCCTGGGCCCCAGGAGCACAGGCATGAGGCCCCACAGGTGGTGTCGAAGGGTCAGTCCACAGTGTGTGCCATATCCAAGGGTGGCCTGGAGGATGGACTGTACCTCAGAGTTTGAGGAAAACATCATAGAATCATAGAAGAGGTGATGATGTGGGCTCTGGAAAGAGGAGTTAGAGTGTTCTAGGTGAACAAAGTGAGAAGCAGATGATTCAGGCAGAAGAAAAAGTGCATAAAATGACATGGAGTGCAGAGCATGAGGTCAGCAGGGCCAGACTGAAAATACCTTGTGTGTGTCCTGGCTCATGCCTGTAATCCCAGCACTTTAGGAGATTGAGGTGGGCGGATCACTTGAGTTCAGGAGTTCGAGAACAGCCTGGCCAACATGGCAAAACCCCATCTCTACTAAAAATACAAAAATTAGCCAGGTGCTAATAATAGTGGTGGTGTGTGCTGTAATCCCAGCTACTTGGGAGGCTGAGGCAGGAGAATCACTCGAACCTGGGAGGTGGAGGTTGCAGTGAGCCGAGATCACACCACTGCTCTCCAGCCTGGGTGACAGAGTGAGACTCTGTCTCAAAAAGATAAAGAAGAAAATACCTTGTGTGCTGTGACCGGGGAGCGTGGGCTTTATCCTGAGGGCAGTGGCAGTGTGGGGGGCTGTGGATCTACCCATGCTTTTGAGAGTGAAGAAGAGAAGAAGAGACTCTGCCAGTCTGGTTCAGCCAGGCTTCTCTGGCCAAGAGCTCTGTCCAGGATGGGCCAGTGACTTGAGGTCTTTGGCTCTAGCATGGTTTTCTCATAGCGGTTGTCTTTTTTTCTCTTGGCTGGCCCTTCTGTATGGAGAGATGCAGGGATGGGGTGGGAAAGACTGGTAGCCAGGAGGCTTCTCGGAGGTGAGAGGACTCTGCTTGTGCCAGAGTTCTGGTATTTTGGTTTTGCCAACTCCCATCTGAAAGACAGTAATGTCGCATGTTTTATACCCAAGCATCTCCTCTTGTGAGTCAGAATCAGCCAAAGTGATTTTCCATGGAGACCTAGAGAGCCACTGTTAATTAAGTTACCTTGATTAAGATCTCACCTGCCACATTCGTGGTCTGGAGGGCCATCTAAGCTTAGGCCCTTCCAGCTGAGAGACAGCTGTGGCTGGCTCCTCACTCTGGGTCTCCTCACCAAATTCCAGTCTACATGCATTGTACAGTGCTGTTGAGAACTTTGGTGCTCATATGTCATCTGGGGAAGGCCTTGTCCTGCCCGCCCTGAGAAGAAGGTGCTGTCCTTGCCCAAGGCAGGTACAGGCCGTGGTTGTGCCCTGTTTTCCCTGACTGCCCCTCTGGAGTTGATGGCCTTACAGGCAGATGCTGAGCTTTGGGCTGCTCTTCTACTCAGGTAACACGTTGTGCTATTTGTGGAGACATGGAATGTTTGGGTTCTGGAACACAGGGTAAGATGTTTGGGTTCTGGAACACGGGGTAAGAAAGCTGGAGTCTCGATAGTGGCCACTGTTCTTTGCTCTTTTTTTTTTTTTTTTTTGAGATAGGGAGGGTCTCGCTGTGTCACTCAGGCTGGAGTGCAGTGGCACAATCATGGCTCACTGCAGCCTCGACCTCCTGGGTTCAAGCAGTCTTCCTGCCTCAGCCTCCTGAATAGCTGGGACTGCAGGTACATGCCACCATGCCTGGCTAATTTTTATTTTATTTGTTTAATTTATTTTTTGAGACAGAGTATCACTGTGTCACCCAGGCTGGAGTTCAGTGGAGTGATCTCAGCTCACTGCAACCTCCGTCTCCAGGGTTCAAATGATTCTCATGCCTCAGCCTCCTGAGTAGCTGGAATTACAGGCATGTGCCATGACACCTGGCTAATTTTGGTATTTTTAGTAGAGACGAGGTTTTGCCATGTTGGCCAGGCTGGTTTCGAACTCCTAACCTCAAGTGATCTGCCCACATCAGCCTCCCAAAGTGCTGGGATTACAGGTGTGAGCCACCATCCCCAGCCCGGGCTAATTTTTAAATTTTTTGTAGAGATAGGGTCTCGCTGTATTTCCTAGGCTGGTCTGGAACTCCTGGGCTCAATCAATCCTCCTGCCTCAGCCTCCCAAAGTACTGAGATTACAGGCATGAGTCACCTGGCCTGTGGCCTGGCCTGTGGCCACTTTTCTGGTAGGGCCTCATTCCTCACTATGTGTTGCTACCCAGGCTCCAACTGCGAGCTGGGGAGCATTGTTGCCTTCTTTATAGCTGGGGCCTTCCTTGGTCAAGGATTAGCTTTTAGAGAAATTCCTAGAATTCACTTCACGTCCTTCTTTTCTGCCTCTGATGTTTTTGTTCTCTGGAACTTCTGGTCTTTTCCCTGTATGGGTCACCATGTAAGGGAGATTCCTTGTTAGAAGAGAAGCAGGAGCTCATCAGGCCAGAGCACAGGAGGATGAACCTAGCAGCCCCATGTGGCAGGCACCGTGTGCCATTCCTATTATGGGACCATTGGGAAGGAATAAAGGGCCCCAGAGTGGGTCTGTGTGGTCGGGTCAAGTAGGAAAGAAGGGACTCATCAGTGGAAGAGGGATGGGTAATTATGTCTAAATGCAAAGATGTTCCTCTGCCTCTCCAGAAATTCTGTTCAAAATCCGTATAAAATGTCTTTGTAATTCTGGGATCGTTGGTGTTGTGACTTGGTGGTGGAACAGAGCCCAGCCCTTCTGTCATGAAGGGGCCAGAACAAGATGCTCTGTACTATGTAGGAAAGTTCGAGAAGGACTGGGGAAGCCCTTGGCACCCCTCTTATGCCATTTCTTCTCTCTTAACTTTTGGACTTAGAGATGCTTGGGGTTTCAGGGGGGTTTAGTTTAGGTCAGGGATGGCAAGTGTGAAGGCTCCAATACCCCACAATACCCTCAGCTTCTATGACCAACATTGCTGATTGACAGTAGCGCTTGTTCTTGTCCAGACAGAGCCCAGATTTTTTCTCAATGCACAGCACACCAGGCAGCTGTAATTTACTGGTCAGAGTTTCATCATGAGATGAAATCTACCAGCCCTCAGCATGGAGGCGGTTGGAAGATAAGAAGTGGATAGAGGCCCAGATGGTCTGAGGGCTCAGCTTATTTCTTCTAAAGGAGAGTCCCAAGGCAGAGCTGAACCAAGAGGAAAGAAACAGAGGGGTTGGATTACTGAGTAGAACTGATTCTAACCCAGTTTATAAAGCCATGTATCTGAAATTGGCATGGACTTTTTAAAAAAATGGAATGCTCTGTTTTAATAACAACTTGCACCAGGAGTTTGTCAGTAGTTATATTTACTTCTATAAAAATCAAAATAGGCCGGGTGCGGTGGCTCACGCCTGTAATCCCAGTGCTTTGGGAGGCTGAGGTGGGCGGATCACAAGGTCAGGAGTTTGAAACCAGCCTGGCCAACATGGCGAAACCCTATCTCTACTAGAAGTAAAAAAATATTAGCTGGGCGTGGTGGCAGGTGCCTGTAATCCCAGCTACTCGGGAGGCTGAGGCAGGAGAATCACCTGAACCCGGGAGGTGGAGTTTGCAGTGAGCTAAGACTGTACCACTGCACTCCAGCCTGGGCAACAGAGTGAGACTCCATCTCAAAAAAAAAAATCAAAATATTTTTATTTTACCTATAAAAAACTTTTTTTTTGGAGACGGAGTCCTGCTCTGTCGCCCAGGCTGGAGTGCAGTGGCGCGATCTTGGCTCACTGCAAGCTCCACCTCCGGGGTTCACGTCATTCTCCTCCCTCAGCCTCCTGAGCAGCTGGGACTACAGGGGCCCGCCACCACGCCCGGCTAGTTTTTCGTATTTTTTAGTCGAGACGGGGTTTCACTGTGTTAGCCAGGATGGTTTCAATCTCCTGACCTCGTGATCCACCCGTCTTGGCTTCCCAAAGTGCTGGGATTACAGGCGTGAGCCACCGCACCAGGCCTTTTTTTAAAAGTATGTAATTTGTTTATTTATTTTGCGATGGAGTTTCACTCTTGTTGCCCAGGCTGGAGTGCCATGGCACCATCTCAGTTCACCATAACCTCCACCTCCCAGGTTCAAGCGATTCTCCTGCCTCAGTCTCCTGAATAGCTGGGATTACAGGCATACACTACCATGCCTGGCTAATTTTGTATTTTTAGTAAAGACGGGGTTTCTCCATGTTGGTCAGGCTGGTCTTGAACTCCTGACCTTAGGTCATCCTCCCACCTCAGCCTTCCAAAGTGCTGGGATTATAGGTGTGGGCCACTGTGCCCAGCCTATTTATTTATTTTTTTGAGGCAGGATCTCACTCTGTTGCCCAGGTTGGAGTGCAGTGTTGTGACCACGGCTCTGTAACCTCCCCTTGTGCTCAAGAGATTCTCCCACCTTAGCCTCCTGAGTAGCTGGGACTACAGACACATGCCATCATGCTGAGCTAATTTTTTTTTTTTTTTTTTTTTTTGAGACGGAGTCTGGCTCTGTCGCCCAGGCTGGAGTGCAGTGGCATGATCTTGGCTCACTGCAAGCTCTGCCTCCTGGGTTCATGCCCAGCCTCCCAAGTAGCTGGGACTATAGGTGCCTGCCACCATGCCTGGCTAATTTTTTTGTATTTTGGTAGAGACAGGGTTTCACCATGTTAGCCAGGATGGTCTCGATCTCCTGACCTTGTGATCCGCCCACCTCTGCCTCCCAAAGTGCTGGGATTACAGGCGTGAGCCACTGCGCCCGGCCTTTTTTTTTTTTTTTTTAAGTAGAAATGGAATTTCACCACTTGTCCAGGGTGGTCTCCTGGGGCTTAAGTGATCTGCCTGTCTCGGCCTCCCAAAGTACTGGGATTACAGGTGTGAGCCACTGCACCTAGCCTTTTTTTTTTTTTTTTTTTTTTTTAATTTGAGGCAGGGTCTCACTCTTGTTACCTAGGCTGGAGTGCAGTGGCAAGATCGTGGCCTGAAATTTTTTTTTTTTTTTTTGAGACGGAGTCTTGCTCTGTCACCCAGGCTGGAGTACAGTGGCCGGATCTCAGCTCACTGCAAGCTCCGCCTCCCGGGTTTACGCCATTTTCCTGCCTCAGCCTCCCGAGTAGCTGGGACTACAGGCACCCGCCACCTTGCCCGGCTAGTTTTTTTGTATTTTTTAGTAGAGACGGAGTTTCACTGTATTAGCCAGGATGGTCCCGATCTCCTGACCTTGTGATCCGCCCATCTCGGCCTCCCAAAGTGCTGGGATTACAGGCTTGAGCCACCGCACCCGGCCAAATTTTTTTTTTCTGACTGTTAAAGAATATGTAAGATTTTTTTTAGGCCAGGTGCAGTGGCTCATGCCTGTAATCCCAGCACTGTGGGAGGCAGAGGTGGATGGATCCCCCGAGGTCAGGAGTTTGAGACCAGCCTGACCAACATGGCGAAACCTCATTTCTACTAAAAATACAAACATTAGCCAGGCATGGTGGCACATGTCTGTAATCCTAGCTACTCAGGAGGCTGAGGCAGGAGCATTGCTTGAACCTGGGAGGTGGAGGTTGCAATGAGCTATGGTTGCGCCATTGCACTCCAGCCAGGGAAACAAGCAAAACTCCATCTAAAAAAAAAAAAATTACAAGCCAGCCAAATCAAGGCCAGTGTCTGGATGAACACCTGTAACTAAAGTTAAGGGTAGTGTCTGAGTACCTAAGGACATTTGTGGTGTTCACACACTGCTATGCTTGTGTACTTCAGCTCTGTAATTACACGGGGCCATAGAGGTGGAGGTTAGGGCCCAGAGCCTACCGGCTGTGGGGCATTAGTGGCTACACCCTCTGGTTAAGGGCAGTGCATTTGGGTTTTTGAATGTGGCGGGCTCTAGAAAGTCAAGGTTTGGTACTTGAGACTCTGTTAGTACGTTAGAGAAGGAGCTCAGAACCAAGGGTGTGTAACCTGCCTAGGGCCACCGATAGGGGCTGTTCTGCCCCTTTTGTCTCTGTGTGCTTTGATAGTGCTGGTGACATTGGGCACAGGAGGGTCTCCTGACCCATACACAGAACCGCTTTTCTCCATATGAGCACCCTAACTTGAGGCCTCTGTGCTTTCTGGCCTATTCTTTTTTTTTTTTTTTTTTTTTTTTTTTGAGACGGAGTCTCCCTCCGTTGCCAGGCTGGAGCGCAGTGGTGTGATCTCAGCTCACTGCAACCTCTGACTCCCAGTTTTAAGCGATTCTCCTGCCTCAGCCTCCTGAGTAGCTGGGACTATAAGCACGCACCACCATGCCAGGTAATTTTTGTATTTTTGTATTTTATGGGGCTTCACCATATTGGCCAGGATTGTTTTGATTTCTTTTTTTTTTTTTTGAGACGGAGTCTCACTTTGTCACCCAGGCTGGAGTGCAGTCTCGGGATCTTGGCTCACTGCAAGCTCTGCCTCCTGGGTTCATGCCATTCTCCTGCCTCAGCCTCCCGAGTAGCTAGGACTACAGGTGCCCGCCACTGCGCCTGGCTAATTTTTTTTTTTTGTAGTTTTTTAGTAGAGACAGGTTTCACTGTGTTAGCCAGGGTGGTCTCGATCTCCTGACCTCGTGATCCTCCTGCCTCAGCCTCTCAAAGTGCTGGAATTACAGGTGTGAGCCTCCGCGCCCGTCCCACTTTTGATTTCTTGACCTTGTGGTCCTCCTGCCTCAGCCTCCCAAAGTGCTGGGATTACAGGCGTGAGCCACTGTGCCTGGTCTGGCCTATATTTGTTGTGGATAGTGCTGGGGCCCAGGCCACTCATCACTGTAATGCCCTTCCTCTTAGTGGGAAGCCTACACAGAATTGGGCTCAGTGGGTGACTGCATGGCTTCCTGGGGAAGAGGCGCTTATGGATGCTTGCTGGAGGAGTAGCTTATATGTAGCAGCCAGTGTCATGATGAACTGTAGCTTGCTTTATTTATTTACTTTTTTTTTTTTGAGATGGAATCTCACTCTGTTGCCTAGCCTGGAGTGCAGTGGCGTGATCTCGGCTTACTGCAACCTCCACCTCCTGGGTTCAAGTGATTCTCCTGCCTCAGCCTCCCTAGTAGCTCGGACTACAGGCATGCGCCATCATGCCCAGCTAATTTTTGTATTTTTAGTAGAGACGGGGTTTCACCATTTTGGCCAGGATGGTTCGATCTCTTGACCGCATGATCTGCCCACCTTGGCTTCACAAAGTGCTGGGATTACAGGTGTGAGCCACCGCACCCGGCTTCTTTTTTTTTTTTTGAGACGGAGTCTCAATCTGTCGCCTAGGCTGGAGTACAGTGGTGCGATCTTGGTTCACTGCGACCTCTGCCTCCCGGGTTCAAGCAGTTCTCCTGCCTGAGTAGCTGGGATTACAGGTGCGCACCACCATGCCTGGCTAATTTTTGTATTTTTAGTAGAGGTAGGGTTTCACCATGTTGGTCAGGCTGGTCTCAAACTCCTGACCTCGTGATCTGCCTGTCTCGGCCTCCCAAAGTGCTGGAATTACAGGCGTGAGCCACCATGCCCGTCTATTTATTTACTTTTGGAGGCAAGGTCTTGCTTGCTCTGTCATCTAGGCTGGAGTGCAGTGGTGTGATCATAACTCACTGCAGCCTCAAACTCTTGGGCACTAGCAGTCCTCCTGCCTTGGCCTATCAAAGGCTGGTATTACAGGTGTGAGCCAACACACCTGGCATTGACTATGGCCTTAAGTGGGCCCATTAGACTATGAAATAAAATTCCTAACACTGAATATTAGCCCTCATTTCAGACCTAAATATCAGTTGGTGTTTTTCCTGAACCATCTTCCAAGGATCATTTTATAACTGAGGTCCCAGAGTTCCCCTTTGTTGTAGAGGCTGTTGATTTCTTTTCTGGGGCAGGTTCTGATAGCAACAAGATTGCCAGCCTGCTGAGCTGTGGCTAAGGTATTAGATGTCAAGATGAAACTGTCAGGTGAGATTCCAGGAGCCCCTGGGAGGTCTAGGGTTGGGGGTAGTGGTGACTAGCCCTTTCACCTGAGGGTGGGCGGCAGAGCTGGTACCTTCCTGCAGTCTCCAACAGCCATCTCAGCCCTGAGGCTGAAGACCTTGTCTATTCTCTCCTCTTCATCACTTCCTGCCAGAGCCCTGTGGGTGTGGGGACATCCTGCTGATGGGGCTTAAATTAAGAATGTTCAAGCCCCATTGGCTCCCATATCCTATGCAGCAGTTCTTAAAAGTGCCCATAGGCTTCCCAGCCTGTGAAATATACCTTCTGTCTAAAAATAAATGGGTAAAACTGGGCCGGGCGTAGTGGCTCACGCCTGTAATCCCAGCACTCTGGGAGGCCAAAGTGGGTAGATCACAAGGTCAGGAGATTAAGACCAGCCTGGCTAACACAGTGAAACCCTGTCTCTAATAAAAATACAAAAAAAGTAGCCAGGCATGGTGGTACGTGCCTACAGTCCCAGCTACTTGGGAGGCTGAGGCAGGAGAATCACTTGAACCCAGGAGACAGAGAGGTTGCAGTGAGCCAAGATCATCACTGCACTCCAGCCTGGGCGACAGAGTGAGACTCCGTCTCAAAAAAAAAAGAAAGAAATTGGTAAAACTGGCCAGGCTCTGTGGCTCATGCCCGTAATCACAGCACTTTGGGAGGCTGAGGTGGGTGGATCATGAGGTCAAGAGTTCGAGACCAGCCTGATCAACATGATGAGACCCCCGTCTCTATTAAAAATACAAAAATTAGCCAGGCGTGGTGGCGAGTGCCTGTAATCCCAGCAACTCGGGAGGCTGAGGCAGGAGAATTGCTTGAATCTGGGAGGCAGAGGTTGCAGTGAGCCGAGACTATGCCACTGCACTCCAGCCTGGGCAACAGAGTGAGACTCCATCTCAAAAAATAAAAAAAATAAAAAATTGGTAAAAGTAAAAACAGTTGGGTCTTTCTTCACTCTTGTCATTTGCTGTGGGCTAAGTGTGGGACTTCTTGCCCCAATGTGAGGCCAGAATACTCTTATGCTGTCCATTGTGCTCTGTGCCAGGGCCTCCCTTGTCATATCGGGAAAAGCCAGATGCGGTCCATGCTGGTTTGCAGGGCCATAGGGGTGTTCTTGGTGTCTGTGTGTGTGTGTGTATTTGTGTGTGTATGTGTGTGGCAAAATATATGTAACTTAAAATATGCCATTTTATCAATTTTCAGTGTATAATTCAGTGGTATTAATTGCATCCACAATGTTGTGCAACCATCACCACATCACTGTCTATTTCTAGAACTTTTCCATCACCCCAAACAGAAACTCTGTACCCATTAAGCAGTAACTCTCCATTTCTCCCTCCTCCTAGTCCCTGTTAACTTCTGATCTACTTTCTGTTTCTATGAATTTGCTTATTCTTGATAGTTCACGTAAGGGGAATCCTACAATATTGGTCCTTTTGTGTCTGATCCATTTCACGTAGCATTATGTTTTCAAGGTTTATCTGTGTTGTGGCATGTTTCATAACTTCATTTCTTCTTTTTTTTTTTTGAGACGGAGTCTCATTCTGACACCCAGGCTGGAGTGCAGTGGTGCGATCTTGGCTCACTGCAACCTCCACCTCCTGGGTTCAGTGATTCTGCTGCCTCAGCCTCCCGAGTAGCTGGGATTACAGCCATTGCACCTGGCCCATTTCTTCTTATTTATTTAGTTAGTTAGTTAGTTATTTTTATTTTATTTTTATGTTTGAGAGGGATTCTCTCTCTGTTGCCCAGGCTGGAGTGCAGTGGCCGGATCTCAGCTCACTGCAAGCTCCGCCTCCTGGGTTTACGCCATTCTCCTGCCTCAGCCTCCTGAGTAGCTGGGACTACAGGCGCCTGCCAACTCGCCCGGCTAGTTTTTTGTATTTTTTAGTAGAGACGGGGTTTCACCATGTTAGCCAGGATGGGCTCCATCTCCTGACCTCGTGATCCGCCCGTCTCGTCCTCCCAAAGTGCTGGGATTACAGGCTTGAGCCACCATGTCTGGCCTAGTTGGTTATTTTTAAGAGATATGGTTGGCCAGGCATGGTGGCTCACTCCTGTAATCCCAGCACTTTGGGAGACCGAGGCAGGTGGATCACCTGAGGTCATGAGTTTGAGACCATCCTGACCAATATGGTGAAACCCCATCTGTACTAAAAATACAAAAAATTAGCCAGGTGTGGTAGCATGTGCCTGTAATCCCAGCTACTCGGGAGGCTGAGGCAGGAGAATCACTTGAATCCGGGAGGTGGAGGTTGCAGTGAGCTGAGATCGTGCCATTGACTCCAGCCTAGGCAACAGAGTGAGACTCCGTCTCAAAAAAAAAAGGAAAGATATGGTCTTGTTCTGTTGCCCCGGCTGGAGTGCAGTGGCACAATCATGGTTCACTGTATCCTTGAGCTCTTAGGCTCAAGAAATTCTCTAGCCTCAGCCTCCTGAGTAGCTGGGACTGCAGGCATATGTCAACATGCCTGGGTTACTTTTTTTTTTTTTTTTTGAGATGGAGTCTTATTCTGGTGCCCAGGCTGGAGTGCAGTGGCGCGATCTTGGCTCACTGCAATCTCTGCCTTCCAGGTTCAAGCTATTCCCCTGCCTCAGCTTCCCAATTAGCTGAGACCACAGGCATGCACCACCACACCTGGCTAATTTTTGTATTTTTAGTAGAGATAGTGGTTCACCATGTTGGCCAGGCTGGTCTTGAATTCTTGACCTCAAGTGATCTGCCCACTTTGGCCTCCCAAAGTGCTGGGATTATAGGCGTGAGCCACTGTGCCCAGACTGCCTGGATAATTTTTTTTTTTTTTCTCCTTTGAGACGGAGTCTCACTCTGTTGCCCAGGCTGGAGTACAGTGGTGCAATCTTGGCTCACTGCAACCCCCACCTCCCGGGTTCAAGCTATTCCCCTGCCTCAGCTTCCCAATTAGCTGAGACTACAGGCATGCACCACCACACCTGGCTAATTTTTGTATTTTTAGTAGAGATAGTGGTTCACCATGTTGGCCAGGCTGGTCTTGAATTCTTGACCTCAAGTGATCTGCCCACTTTGGCCTCCCAAAGTGCTGGGATTATAGGCGTGAGCCACTGTGCCCAGACTGCCTGGATAATTTTTTTTTTTTTTCTCCTTTGAGACGGAGTCTCACTCTGTTGCCCAGGCTGAAGTACAGTGGTGCAATCTTGGCTCACTGCAACCCCCACCTCCCGGGTTCAAGCTATTCCCCTGCCTCAGCTTCCCAATTAGCTGAGACTACAGGCATGCACCACCACACCTGGCTAATTTTTGTATTTTTAGTAGAGATAGTGGTTCACCATGTTGGCCAGGCTGGTCTTGAATTCTTGACCTCAAGTGATCTGCCCACTTTGGCCTCCCAAAGTGCTGGGATTATAGGCGTGAGCCACTGTGCCCAGACTACCTGGATAATTTTTTTTTTTCTCCTTTGAGACGGAGTCTCACTGTGTTGCCCAGGCTGGAGTACAGTGGTGCTATCTTGGCTCACTGCAACCCCCACCTCCCAGGTTCAAGCTATTCCCCTGCCTCAGCCTCCCAAGTAGCTGGGACTACAGGTGTGTGCCACCACACCTGGCTAATTTTTGTATTTTGAGTAGAGATGGAGTTTTACCATGTTGGCCAGGCTGGTCTCAAACTCCTGACCTCAAGTGATCTGCCTGCGTCAGCCTCCCAGAGTGCTGTAATTATAAGTGTGAGCCACTGTGCCTGGCCTCCCTAGCTAATTTAAAAAACATTTTTGGGGCCGGTGCAGTGTTTCATGCCTGTAATCCCAGCACTTTGGGAGGCCAAGGCAGGCAGATCACGAGGTCAAGAGATCAAGACCATCCTGGTTAATATGGTGAAACATCGGCCGGGCGCGGTGGCTCAAGCCTGTAATCCCAGCACTTTGGGAGGCCGAGACGGGCGGATCACAAGGTCAGGAGATCGAGACCATCCTGGCTAACATGGTGAAACCCCGTCTCTACTAAAAATACAAAAAAAAATTAGCCGGGCGAGGTGGCGGGCGCCTGTAGTCCCAGCTACTCCAGAGGCTGAGGCAGGAGAATGGCGTGAACCCGGGAGGTGGAGCTTGCAGTGAGCTGAGACCCGGCCACTGCACTCCAGCCTGGGCGACAGAGCGAGACTCCGTCTCAAAAAAAAAAAAAAAATTAGCTGGGCATGGTGGCGGGTGCCTGTGATCCTAGCTACTCGGGAGGCTGAGGCAGGAGAATGGCGTGAACCCAGGAGGCAGAGCTTGCAGTGAGTCGAGATAGCGCCATTGAATTCCAGCTTGGGCGACAGAGCGAGACTCCGTCTCAAAAAAAAAAAAAAAAAAAAATTTGGGCTGGGCGTGGTGGCTCATGCCTGTAATCCCAGCACTTTGGGAGGCCAAGGCAGGGGGCTCACAAGGTCAGGACTTTGAGACCAGCCTGACCAGCATGGTGAAACACCCGTCTCTACTGAAAATGCAAAAATTAGCCCAATGTAGTGGTGTGTGCCTGTAATCCCAGCTACTTGGGAGGCTGAGGCAGAAGAATTGCTTGAACCCGGGAGATGGAGGTTGCAGTGAGCCGAGATTGCACCATTGTGCTCCAGCCTGGGCAACAGAGTGAGACTCTGTCTCAGAAAAAAATTGTAGAGGCCAGGCGAGGTGGCTCACACCTATAATCCCAGCACTTTGGGAGGCCGAGGCGGGTGGATCATGAGGTCAAGAGATCGAGACCACCCTGGACAACATGGTGAAACTCCATCTCTACTAAAAATACAAAAATTAGCCAGGTGTGGTGGCATACGCCTGTAGTCCCAGCTACTTGGGAGGCTGAAGCAGGAGAATTGCTTGAACCCGGGAAGTGGAGGTTACAGTGAGCCAAGATCACACTACTGCACTCCAACCTGGTGACAGGGCGAGACTCCATCTCAAAAAATATATATATATATTTTTTTTTGTGGAGACGGAATCTTGCTATGTTACCCAGGCTGGTCCTTGATACCTGGCCTCAAGTGATCCTCTTGCCTCAGCCTCCCAACGTGCTGGGATTACAGGCATGTGCCACCATACCCAGCCTAGAACTTCATTCCTTTTTATGGCTGAATAATATTTTGTTGTACTTACATATACATCACGTTTTGTTTTCCCTTCATCTATTGATGGATGCTTAGGTTGCTTCTACCTTTTGGTTATTGTGAACAATGCTGCAGTGAACATTGGTGTACATAGTGTTTGAGTTCCTATTTTTAGTTCTTTTGGGTGTTCACCTAAGAATGGTATTCCTGGTCATATGATAATTTTTGTTTAACTTTTTTGGGGAACCACCAAACTTTTCCATAGTGGCTGCACCATTTTACATCCCCACCAGCAGTGTGTGAAGGCTCCAATTTCTCTACATCCTTGCCAACATTTATTTTATTTTTTAAAGCCTTGCTGTCTTGCGTAGTCTGGTCTTGAACTCCTGAGCTCAAGCAATCCTCTTGCTTCAGCCTCTCAAGTAGCTGGAACTTTTATTGATTGATTGAATATGGAGTCTCACTCTGTCACCCAGGCTAGAGGGCACTGGCACTATCTCAGCTCATTGGAACTTCTGTCTCCTGGGTTCAAGCGATTCTCCCACCTCAGCCTCCCAAGTAGCTGGGATCACAGGCATGTGCCACCACGCCTGGCTAATTTTTGTATTTTTAGTAGAGACAGGGTTTCACCATGTTGGCCAGGCTGCTCTCGAACTCCTGACCTCAAGTGAGCTGCCTGCCTTGGTCTCCCAAAGTGCTGGAATTACAGGTGTGAGCCACCATGCCTGGCCTATGTATTCTTTTTTTTTTTTGAGATGGAGTCTAGCTCTGTCTCCCAGGCTGGAGTGCAGTGGCTCGATCTGGGCTCACTTCAACCACCACCTCCCTGGTTCAAGTGATTCTCATGTCTCAGCCTCCTGAGTAGCTGAAATTACAGGTGTGTACCACTTTGTCTGGCTGATTTTTGTATTTTTAGTGGAGACGGGTTTCACCACGTTGGCCAGGCCATCCTCGAACTCCTGACCTTAATTGATCTGCCCGCCTCGGCCTCCCAAAGTGCTGGAATTTCAGGCGTGAGCCACTGCACTTGGCGTGGAACTTTTAAATTATAGCTATTCTGGGTATGAAGTGGTAACTCCTTGTGGTTTTGATTTACATTTCCTAATGACTAGTGATGTTGAGGATCTTGTAATGTACTTACTGTATGTGGCTATCTGTATATCTTCTTTGGAGAAATGTCTGTTCAAGTCCTTTGCCTATTTGGGTTGTTTGTCTTTTTGTTGTTGAGTTATAGGAATTCTTTCTTTATTTTTGATATTAAACCCTTATCAGATTTATGATTTCCAAATACTTTTTCCTATTCCATAGGTTGTCTTTTCACTGTCTTGATTCTTCTTTTTTTTTTTTTTTTTTTGAGGTAAGTTTTTGCTCTGTTGCACAGGCTGGAGTGCAGTGGTGCAATCTTGGCTAACTGCAGACTTAACCTCCTGTGCTCAAGCGATCATTCCACCTCAGCATCCCAAGTAGCTGGGACTACAGGTACATGCCACCATGATTGGCTAATTTTTAAATTTTTTGTAGAGATGGGGTCTTGCCATGTTGCCTAGGCTGGTTTTGAACTCCTGGAGTCAAGCAGTCCTCCCACCTCCACAGCCTCCCAAAGCACTGGTATTACAGGTGTGAACTACCATGCCTGGCCTCTTGATGATGTCTTTGTTTTTTTTTTTTTTTTTGAGATGGAGTCTCACTCTGTTTCCGAGGCAGGAGTGCAGTGGCATGATCTCAGTTCAGTGCAACCTCTGCCTCCCAGGTTCAAGCGATTCTCCTGCCTCAGCCCCCTGAGTAGTTGGGATTACAGGCATGGACCACCACACCCGGCTAATTTTTGTATTTTTAGTTGAGACAGGGTTTTGCCACGTCGATCAGGCTGGTCTCGAATACCTGACCTCAAGTGATCTGCCTGCGTCAGCCTCTCAAAGTGCTGGGATTATAGGCATGAGCCCCGTTGAAATCTGAGGTCATGAATATTTACCCTTACGCTTTCTTCTAAGAATTTTATGGTTTTAGCTCTTTCCTTATTCATTTACTTACTTACTTACTTATTTATTTATTTATTTTTGAGACTGAGTCTCACTCTGTCACCCAGGATGGAATGCAGTGGCACGATCTCGGCTCACTGCAACTTCCGCCTCCCGGGTTCCAGTGATTCTCCTGCCTCAACCTCCCGAGTATCTGGGATTACAGGCACTTGCCACCGCGCCTGGCTACTTTTTTTGTATTTTTAGTAGAGATAGGGTTTCACCATGTTGGCTAGGTTGGTCTCAGACTTCTGACCTCAGGTTGTCTGCCCGCCTCGGCCTCCAGAAGTGCTGGGATTACAGGTGTGAGCCACTGTGCCCAGCCTTTATTTATTTATTTATTTATTTATGAGACGAGTCTCGCTCTGTTGCCCAGGCTGGAGTGCAGTGGCGCGATCTCTGCTGACTGCAAGCTCTGCCTGCTGGGTTCACACCATTCTCCTGCCTCAGCCTCCTGAGTAGCTGGGACTACAGGTGCCTGCCAACATGCTGGCTGATTTTTTGTATTTTTAGTTAAGATGGGGTTTCACTGTGTTAACCAGGATAGTCTCAATCTCCTGACCTCGTAATCCGCCTGCCTCTGCCTCCCAAAGTGCTGGGATTACAGGCGTGAACCAATGCGCCCGGGCTATTTTTTTTTTTTTTTTTTTTAGTGCCACTGGGTCAGTGTCAGATTTTTGGCCCAGGGCCTTACCTCTTATATTTAGATCATTTTCTTTTCTTTTCTTTTGTTTTTTTTTGAGACGGAGTTTCGCTCTTGTCATCCAGGCTGGAGTGCAATGGCGCAATCGTAGCTCACTGCAACCTCTGCCTCCTGGGTTCAAGTGATTCTTCTGCCTCAGCCTCCCAAGTAGCTGGGATTACAGGCATATACCACCATGCCTGGCTAATATTTTTTTTTTTTTTTTTTGAGATGGAGTTTCACTCTTGTGGCCCAGGCTGGAGTGCAATGGCTCGATCTCAGCTCACTGCAGCCTCCACCTCCCAGGTTCAAGCAATTCTCCTGCCTCAGCCTCCCAAGTAGCTGGGATTACAGGCATGGGCCACCACACCCGGCTAATTTTGTATTTTTAGCAGAGACGGGGTTTCTCCATGTTGGTCAGGTTGGTCTCAAACTCCCGACCTCAGGTGATCCTCTTGCCTTGGCCTCCCAAAGTGCTGGGATTACAGGCGTGAGCCACTGTGCCCGGCCTAATTTGTAGTTTTAGTAGAGATGAGATTTCACCATGTTGGTCAGGCTGGTTTCAAACTTCTGACCTCAAGTGATCCACCCACCTTGGGCTCCCAAAATACTGGGATTACAAGTATGAGCCACCTCACCCGGCCTCGGCCTGATTTTCTTATGTTGAATCACCCTTGCCTGTCTGGGATAAATCCCATTTGGTTGTGGTATCTAATCCTTTTAATATACTGTTGGATTTGGTCTGCTACTATTCTGTTCAGGATTTTTGGATCTATATTCATCTATATTGCTCTGTAACTTTCTTTTCCTTTGATATCTTTTTTTTCTTTTTTTTGAGACGGAGTCTCGCTCTGCCGCCCAGGCTGGAGTGCAGTGGCCGGATCTCAGCTCACTGCAAGCTCCGCCTCCCGGGTTCACGCCATTCTCCTGCCTCAGCCTCTGGAGTAGCTGGGACTACAGGCGCCGCCACCTCGCCCGGCTAGTTTTTTGTATTTTTAAAGTAGAGACGGGGTTTCACCGTGTCAGCCAGGATGGTCTCGATCTCCTGACCTCGTGATCCGCCCGTCTTGGCCTCCCAAAGTGCTGGGATTACAGGCTTGAGCTACCGCGCCCGGCTTTTTTTTTTTTTTTTGAGACAGAGTCTTTCTCTGTCACCTAGGCTGGAGTGCAGTGGTGCAATCTCAGCTCACTGCAACCTCCGCCTCCTGGGTTCACACAATTCTCTGCCTCAGTCTCCCGAGTAGCTGGGATTACAGGCGCCTGCCAGCACGCCTGGCTAATTTTTTTGTATTTTTAGTAGAGATGGGGTTTTACCATCTTGGCTAGGCTGGTCTTGAACTCCTGACCTTGTGATCCACCCGCCTCGCCCTCCCAAAGTGCTGGAATTACAGGTGTGAGCCACCACACCCAGCCTGATGTCTTCTTAGTGACTTTTTGATTGCTGTTCCAGGGTCTTCCTCATCTTGGGTTTGCATCTGGGCACTGCACATTTACAATGTGCACAGACATTTTTCTGTGAAGAACTGAAGTCTCTAGGTCAGAGCTGGGAAGGAACTTAAGAGCCTTTGGTTTAACCTTTCCTCTTCTAATAAGGAACCTGATATGTGGGTTGAAATCTAAGACCCATAGTCCTGAATTAGGCTGGAGTGTCTGAGATCAGTCTTTCAGAGTCAAGGGTGTTGTGTTTGGAGCCTTGCTGCGAAGTGTTCCTGTCACCTCAGAACTCTTCAGGAGGCAGGAAGGGAAGTCAGACTTGTTGTCAAAAGGGTTCTCTGTGCAGGGGTCTCAAACTTGCTGTCAGGAGAGGGTGGTAGAGTACAGTAAAGGGGTCGTCTCCTTCCTGTGGCCTTGTACGTATCTGGAAGGTGTGAGAGTCAGGTGGCCCTGGTTTCTAAGGTTCTGTCCTCTGTCCACCACCAGGCCTGCCTGGGTCGCAGAAGAAACTCTAGTCAGTTGGAGCTGTGCTAAGTCCATCTCACTGCAGCAGGGTCTCCTGCGTGTGTGCTCTGTGCCCAGCTTGGGACACACTAGGTGCCATGTGAGCCGGAGCCCCAGTGCCTCTGCTCAGCAAGGATTTTGACTGTTTCTTCTGTTTCTGAAGCTGTACTGTTGTGATGCAGCCTCTGCCTTTCTGTCAAGACTTGGGGTGCTAGGTGGACCAAAGAGCTGACCATGGAAACCACGTTCCCTAATGTGTCCCCCATCACTGAAATATTGTCCTGGGGTGATCCAGAGAGAGTCTGATGAGTGAGAGCCAACAAACTCTGCAGTTTGTAGCCATTGCTCTTAAAAGTGGTTTTTAAGAGATGGTTCTTACAGTGATTTTTGGCCCAGCATGGTGGCTTATGCCTGTAATCCCAGCACTTTGGGAAGCCGAGCTGGGCAGATTACATGAGGTCACCAGTTTAAGACCAGCCTGGCCAACATATAGTGAAACCCCATCTCTACTGAAAAAATACAAAAATTAACTGGGCGTGGTAGCGCACACCTTGTAGTCCCAGCTAGTTGGGAAGCTGAGGCAAGAGAATTGCCTGAACCTGGGAGGCAGAGGTTGTAGTGAGCCAAGATCGCGGCACTGCACTCCAGCCTGGGTGACAGAACAAGACTTCATCTCTAAAAAAATAATAAATAAAATAAAATATAAAATAAACTATTTGGCTGGGTGCGGTAGCTCACGCTTGTTATCCAAGCATTTTGGGAGGCCGAGGCAGGCTGCTTGCTTGAGCTCAGGGGTTTAAGACTAGCCTAGGCAACAGGGCAAATCCCCGTCTCTAAACTACCCAGGTGTGGTGGCACTCACCTGTGGTCCCAGCTATTCAGGGGGCTGAGGTGGGAGGATGGCTTGAGCCTGGGAGGCAGAGGTTGCAGTGAGCAAGATCTCACCACTGCACTCCAGCTTGGGAGACAGAGTGAGACCCTGTCTCAAATAAAAAAAATTAGAAATTAAAATTTAAAAATTGTAAAAAGTAATTTGTGTTAGTTGTAGAAAATCTGGAAAACGAGAAAAAGGAATCCAAGAGGACTGGACTGTACTTGCAGCTCTCCATATGACTGCAGGGTTTCAGCAGACTTGCTCAGGTGGCAGGGCTGGGTGGACCCCCTTGCTTGGGTGGCAGCATGGACCCCCTGCCACCTGTAGTGGATGGTGGGAGCTTCTGGGTGGACTCGTGAGTGTGGACAGCTGTGGGCCTTTGCTGCCTGCTTCTAGGTGCGGTTGCTTCTCTATCTCATGTTCTGGTGGATCTCAACTCCACTTGGCCCAAGCAGCGCCTATTTGCTGCCCTCTTGTCTCTTGTGCTAGATGGGGCAGAGTAGCTGTTCTTGTATCTCCAACTAGCATTGTGGTTTTGGCAGGCAAGGGTAGGAACTGAGAAGTTATAAGCCCACTCGTGGCCTCACTGCCGCGAAGAGCTTGTCTGTTGTCTCTCTGTGCTTGCTTCCTGTCTCACCTCTCTGGCATGATGTCTCTTCTCCACTTTGCTGCCATATAGAAGAAAGGAGTAAGTCAGATGGCTTTACCTTACTTTCACTTGTGTCACAGCGTAAATAATTCCCTCTCTCCAGCTCCTTAAATGTATCCTGCAGTTAGAAAAGGAGGCCCTAGTAGAGAAGTGTTGGGAGCTAAGTTGCTCTATCTATTCCAGTCACCTGCTCCGGGAGTAAGAGCCCTTGTTGCCGCCCTCCCTCCCAGGCTGACCCAGGCAGGCTGTATCCGTGAGTGTTCCTAGCATAGCCTGGCCCGTTACCAACTAGGAAGCAAACACCTCCTTTCTCCTTGGTAATCTCAAGTAAACAGGCGTTTGTTTTAGATGTCCTGAGATCCAGGCCTTCCAGAATGGCCTCCTTTCCTTACCAGATCCTGATGCTGGAAGATCCTCCAGTGTATGAATGAATGGACAAAGTGGGGTTATCCCGTCATCCACCTTCAGCCCCCGGCACTGCACCCAGGTGCTCCTTTGTCTGATCCTGTTGAATGGCTGCACTGGGGGCTCTCCAGCCTCATGGTAATAGCTGATAAAGCAGGCTCTGAGAGCACATGAGACATGCCAGTGGGCGTGTGGTGAACTCAGTGGTGGAGGTGAGATTGGAGTCTGGGATTGTCAACTGTATTTGCTCCATGGAGCAAATACATAGCATCAGTGCCAGGGCTAGAGAGCACAGCTGGAGAATGGCTGCTGCTAACTCTGGCTGAGCACTTTGGCTCTAGTATTTCCAAGTGGGTCTCAGAGAATTGACCTTGGTGCCTGGTTGTGCTGGGCAGTGTCTTGGGCTTCTCTAGCCCCTCCCCCACCCAATAAATTCACTGTGTTCTAGAGCGCACTTACCTGTCTCCACATCATTCCACTGCTCCTGTCCTGCCCTTGTCATTTTCCATGGGAATGACTCTGGAAGTGTCCAGTTTTGGTTCTTCGATCCATTTTTCAAATATCAGCTGTTTGATTAGCTGTGCCCTTTCTTTTTTTTAGAGACATAGGTGGTCTTTTTATGTTGCCTAGGCTGGTCTTGCACTCCTGGCATCCAGTGATCTTCCCGCCTTGGCCTCCCAAGTAGCTAGGATTATACGCTGAAGCCACCATCCCCAGCTTAGCCCCTTCTGTGGCTTGCCATTTACCTCTCATGAAGTTCAGATTTCTTAAGCTAGCATGCAGGCTGTGCATGCACAGCCCATTTCCTGATCCAGCTGGGTCTGCCCAGACTGTAACCCTGTCACACAGAACTTCTCTTAGTTCCCTGACCATGTGGCTGCTTTCTTGCCTCTATGCCTTTTCACATTCTGCTGTGTTTTTTTGTTTATTTATTTGTTTTTTGAGACGGAGTCTCGCTTTGCCTCCAGGCTGGAGTGCAGTGGTGCAATCTCGGCTCACTGTAACCTCCGCCTCCCGGATTCAAGTGATTCTCCTGCCTCAGCCTCCTGAGTAGCTGGGACTACAGGCGCCCACCACCACGCGCGGGTAAATTTTGTATTTTTAGTAGAGATGGGGGTTTCGCTATGTTGGCCAGGATGGTCTCGATCTCTTGACCTCGTGATCCACCTGCCTCGGCCTCCCAAAGTGCTGGGATTACTGGCGTGAGCCAGTGTGCCTGGCCCACATTCTGCTGTTTCTGCGCGGACCATGATCCTCTTTCTCCTCTCATCTCCTTTACCAGGCCTTGGCTCAGCCTTCACTTCCTGAGGGAATTCCTGACTTTGAGTCAGCACACCTTGAGTCTCTGGCTTGCCCCGACTTGACATTAGAACTGTTGAAGGGCAAGGATTGAGCCCAGGCTCCCATCCATGTGTCCCCAGCACCATACTGGGTACAGGGGATTTTTGTTGATGACATGAGTGACTGGAAGAACCTCTGTGAAAAGAAATTTATCACACCTGTTTTTACTGAATTATTCAACGTTAGCAAGGACCCAAGAGCTCCTGATAACTCAGCCATATTCAAGTGCCTCCAGAGATCAATAGAGGAAAGGCAGTGTCAGTGGCCTCCTATGGGGATTCTTCCTGTTCCATAGATGCAAAGATATTGTAGTATGTGTACAGGAGAACGAGTTTGAGGTTTTTGTTACGCCCTTTCCTTATTTTTTTTGTCTCATTCTTGGCAGCTCAAAGGGTACAAAGTGGTATCTCGCTGTTTTTTGTTTTTGTTTTTTCCTTTGAGAGAACGTCTGGCTCTGTCTCCCGTGCTGGAGTGCAGTGGTGCCATCTTGGCTTGCTGCCACCTCCACCCACCCCAGGCTCAAGCCATCCTCCCACCTCAGCCTCCTGAGTAGGTGGGACTACAGGTGCGCACCACCATGTCTGGCTAATTTTTGTATTTTTGGTGGAGACAGGGTTTCACCATTTTGCCCAGGCTGGTCTCGAACTCCTGGTCTCAAACCATCAGCCCTCCTTGGCCTCCCAAAGTGCTGGGATTATAGTCATGAGCCACTGCGCCCAGACTATTTTTATTTTATTTTTCTTTTGACACAGTGTCTCACTTTGTCACCCAAGCTAGAGTGCAATGGCATGAGGCATTGCAGCCTTGACTTCGTGGGCCTCAAGCTGTGCTCCCACCTCAGCCTCTCAAGTAGCTGGGACTACAGACAAGTACCACCATGCCCAGCTGATTTTTATATTTCTTTCGTAGAGATGGGGTTTTGCCATGTTGCCCAGACTGGTCTTGAACTCCTGAGCTCAAGCAATCCACCTGCCTTTGTCTCCCAAAGTGCTAGGATTACAGGCATGAGCCACTGTGCCCGGCCTTATTGTAGTTTTGATTTGCATTTCTGTAATGATAGTGATGGTGAGCATCTTTTCAGGTGCTTGTTGGCCACGTGTACACCTTCTTTAGGGAAACATCTGCTCAAGGACTTTGCCCCTCTCATTTTTTAGAGACTAGGTTTTGCTGTGTTGCCCGGACTAGTCCCAAACTCCTGGGCTCAAGCAATCCTCCTGCCTCAGCCTCCCACATTGCTGAAACTACAGGTGTACACCACCTTTCCTAGCTAAAAGTTTTAAAGTTTGATGAAGTTTATCTATATTTTCTCTTATTGCCTGTGCTTTTGTCCAAGAAATTATTGCCAAATCCAATGTCATGAAGCTTTCTTTCTATGTCTTTTCCTGAGAGTTGAAGTTTTAGCTCTTATGATTAGGTCTTTGATCCATTTTGAGTTGATTTTTGTATATGGTATAATGTAAGCAAAAAACTTTCTTCTTCTTTTTTTGTTTTAGACAGAGTTTCATTCTTGGTGCCTGGGCTGGAGTGCAGTGGAACGATCTCGGCTTACTGCAACCTCCACCTCCTGGGTTCAAGTGATTCTCCTGCCTCAGCCTCCCAAGTAGCTGTGATTTCAGGCATGCGCCACCATACCCGGCTAATTTTGTATTTTTAGTAGAGACGGGGTTTCTCCATGTAGGTCAGGCTTGTCTTGAACTCCGACCTCAGGTGATCTGCCCACCTTGGCCTCCCAAAGTGCTGGGATTACAGGCATGAGCCACCACACCTGGCCAAACTTTATTCTTTTGTTTGTGATTATCCAGATGTCCCAGCATTATTTGTTGAAAAAACTGTCATTTTCCCATCTAATGGTCTTGGCATCCTTGTTGAAATCAGCTGACGGTACCTGTGAGGGTTTCTTTCTGGGATCTCTATTCTATTCCTTGAACTGTATGTCTATCTTTATGCGAGTCTTACACCGATTTGATTATTGTAGCTTTGTAGTAAGTTTTGAAATCAGAAAGTGTAAGCCCTCCAACTTTGTTCGTTTTGAAGATTGTTTTGACTGTTTCTGTCCCTTGAGATTCCATATGGATTTTTCTATTTTTGTGAAAAACATCATTGGGATTTTGATAGGGATGGTCTTGAATCTGTGTATCACTTTGGGTAGTATTGACATCTCTTTTTTTTTTTTTTTTTGAGATGGAGTCTCGCTCTGTCGCCCAGGCTGGAGTGCAGTGGCCGGATCTCAGCTCACTGCAAGCTCCACCCCCTGGGTTTACGCCATTCTCCTGCCTCAGCCTCCCGAATAGCTGGGACTACAGGCGCCCACCACCTCGCCTGGCTAATTTTTTGTATTTTTTTAGGAGAGACGGGGTTTCACCGGGTTAGCCAGGATGGTCTCTATCTCCTGACCTCGTGATCCTCCCGTCTCGGCCTCCCAAAGTGCTGGGATTACAGGCTTGAGCCACCGCGCCCGGCCAGTATTGACATCTTAACAATAGTGAGTCTTATAATCAGTGAACAGAGGATGTCTTTCCATTTATTTGTGTCTGTAATTTCCTTCATCAACATTTTACAGTTTTTAGTGTCTTTTGCCTCCTTGGTTAAGTTTATTTACTTTTATTTTTTATTTTATTTTTATTTTTTTTTGAGACGGAGTCTCGCTCTGTCGCCCAGGCTGGAGTGCAGTGGCCGGATCTCAGCTCACTGCAAGCTCCGCCTCCCGGGTTTACGCCATTCTCCTGCCTCAGCCTCCCGAGTAGCTGGGACTACAGGCGCCTGCCACCTCGCCCGGCTAGTTTTTTTGTATTTTTAGTAGAGACGGGGTTTCACCATGTTAGCCAGGATGGTCTCGATCTCCTGACCTTGTGATCCGCCCGTCTCGGCCTCCCAAAGTGCTGGGATTACAGGCTTGAGCCACCGCGCCCGGCCAAGTTTATTTACTTTTAATTATTTTATTCTTTTTTTTGGTGGGGGATGGAGTTTCGCTCTTGTCCCCCAGGCTAGAGTGCAGTGCTGTGATCTTGGCTCACTGCAACTTCCACCTCCCGGGTTCCAGCAATTCTGCCTCAGCCTCCCGAGTAGCTGGGATTATAGGCATGCGCCACCACACCTGGCTAATTTTTGTATTTTTAGTAAAGATGGGGTTTCACCATGTTGGTCGGGCTGGTCTTGAACTCCAGACCTCGTGATCCAGCCGCCTTGGCCTCCCAAAGTGCTAGGATTATAGGTGTGAGCCACCGTACCCAGCTTAAGTATTTTATTCTTTTGATGCTATTGGAAATTGAATTGTTTCTCAGTTTTTTTGATTGTTCATCGTTAGTGTGTAGCAACACAACTGAAAAGTGAGAAATAGGGTAACTTATTAGTTCTTTTTTTTTCTCTTTCTTTTCTTTTTTTTTTTTTTTTTGAGGCAGGGTCTTGCTCTGTCACCCAGGCGGAGTACAGTGGCTTGATCTCTGCTCATTGCCACTTCTGCCCCCAGGTTCATGTGATTCTCCTGCCTTGGCCTCCTGAGTAGCTGGCTAATTTTTGTATTTTTAATAGAGACGGGGTTTCACCATGTTGGGCAGGCTGATCTTGAACTCCTGACCTCAGATGATCTGCCTGTCTTAGCCTCCCAAAGTGCTGGGATTACAGGCATGAGCCACCGCACCTAGCCCTGCACCTGGCCAATTCTAATTTTTTCTTTTTTTTTGAGATGGAGTCTCACTCTGTCACCCAGGCTGGAGTGCAGTGGCGCCATCTCAGCTCACTGCAAGCTCCGCCTCCCGGGTTCATGCCATTCTCCTGCCTCAGCCTCACAAGTAGCTGGGACTACGGGAGCCTGCCACCACGCCTGGCAAATTTTTTGTATTTTTAGTAGAGACAGGGTTTCACCATGTTAGCCAGGATGGTCTCGATCTCCTGACCTCGTGATCTGCCCACCTCGGCCTCCCAAAGTGCTGGGATTACAGGCGTGAGCCACTGCGCCTGGCAAGTTTTTTGTTTTGTGCAATCTTTAGGGTTTCCCTTTCTTTTCTTTCCTGTTTTTTTTTTTTGGAGACAGAGTCTCACTCTGTCACCCAGGCTGGAGTGCAGTGGCACAGTCTTGCTTACTGCAGTCTTGATCTCCTGTGCTCAGGTGCTCTTCCCACCTCAGTCTTCTAAGCAACTGGGATTACAGGTGCATTTCACCATGTGCACCGAATTTTTTGTATAGACAGGATATCGCTATGTTGCCCAGGCTGGTCTCGAACTCCTGGGCTCAAGCGATCCTCCTGCTTGACCTCCCATAGTTCTAGGACTACAGGCATGAGCCACCACACCCTGCAAGGTTTTCTACGTATGGGAACATGTCATCTGTGAACAGAGATAGTTTTACTTTCCAATTTGGATGTCTTTCATTCCTTTTTCTTGTCTGATTGCTTCACTAGAACTCCCAATACTGTCTTGAATAGAAGTAGTGAAAGCAGGCATCTTAGATGAAAGGCTTTCAGTCTTCCACCATTGAGTATGATGTTAGCTGTGGGTTTTTTTAAATTTATTTTTTGAGGCAGAGTCTCGCTTTCTCACCCTGGCTGAAGTGCAGTGACCTGATCTTGGCTCACTGCAACCTCTGCCTTCTGGGTTCAAGTGATTCTTCTGCCTCAGCCTCCCTGGTAGCTGGGGGATTACAGGCGTGTGCCAGCACACCCTGCTAATTTTTGTATTTTTAGTAGAGACGGTGTTTCACCATTTTGGCCAGTTTGGTCTCGAACTCCTGACCTCAAGTGATCCACCTGCCTCGGCTTCCCACAGTGCTGGGATTACAGGTGTGAGCCACTACACCTGGCCAGGTTTTTCATATATGACCTTTGTTGTGTTAAGGTAGTTTTCTTTTATTCCCACTTTTTTGAGTGTTATTGACATGTAATTTAACATGCTATACAAGTCACCATTTAAAGTGTACAATTCAGTGTATTTTAATATATTCACAGAGTCTGCTTTGTTTCTCTCAGATTGGTTGGATGATAGTCTTCAAGTTTATGAAAAGTTTCTGGAAGATAGAAGAGTGCATTTTTTGGTAGCTTTAAAACACCATGCTTTTGGAAAAGACTTAATGTTACCCAGTATTTGAAGAGTAGGGGCTTATTCTCCTTGAACCCTGACTCAGCTGTGACCTCATTGGAGTATGCAACCTGGGCTCCTGTGGGGCTGCTCCCTGTGTCATTGACCCGTGGAGGTGGAATGGCGCCCAAATGTGGGTGTCAGCTTCCTCTGGCTGCTATCCCCTTAGACAGTCCACTCAGATTCTCAACTTGAAGCAGGGGTTTGTACAGAGGCTTCCAGACCATCCACTAATAAACACCGTCTTACCTGTGGAACAGAGTCTGTAGGAAGGTGTTTAGGGCTAGCTGCTGGAGAATAGAGAGACTTCTCCTATGGGGAGGACTAAGCAATTTGTGTTTTGAGCACAGGTGCTTTAGTGATTCCTCATTCCCACAGAATGTTATGGAACGAGTTGCAGCGACCGAGCATAACTCTTCTTGAGTGACCTTTGACCTCCCCCTTTGCACATGTGCTCCAAACATAAACCCTTACCTAGTGTCAGGAAACCTGTGTGCCAGGGATGGGATGACATGTGGTGTTGGGCGTAGCCCCAGGCCCCTCTGAACAGGGCATGGTGAGTGGCTGTTGTCTAAGTCAAGGAAAGCCCTGGCTGTGTTGCACTTGTGCCTGTTGGACTGCTGACTGCAGGGCAGCTGGGGTCGTTTGCTGCTTGTTCAGCTGAGGTACTGAAGGAACGGAGACTGGCTTTTAGCAGCCTCTGCCATGTAAAGTCAGGAAGCTGATTATTTGGGCTACAGTTTTTCTGGAAAAAATGTTCAAGTTTTAATCTAATGGGAATTCTGCCAGCAGGCTAAGACACCTTCTGTTCCTGATGGTCCTTGAAGCTAGCCCCTCTGGCAGGAGGTGGCAGGCAGTTTGTGTGTTTCTGGGAATGACTGAGCAGTCCTGTCCAACTACAGGATATATTGGTTCATGTCTTTGACCTTTAAGGATCCAACTCTGTCTCAAATGCTGCTTAAAGCAGAAGACAAATTCCCTTTGAACCATGAAACTCCCTCTTTGAAGTGCTGTTCCTTTTGCTTTGCTCCTTTCCCTTCTCTACCTTTTTCCCTAAGCCATGTGGGCCAAGTTATCAGGGCCATATATTGAGTTGTATCCTTTCCTGGTTCCTACCCAGCATGATTGGGATAGCTGGTTTCAGAGGAAAGTGAGTAGGTCAGAGCCTTCCCTCCCTGCCTGATCCTTTATTTGGGTAGTAGAGGCTGCTCCCCCAAATATAGTGGTGCAGCAACCCAGAGAAAGGCAAAAGGGCATTTACTGCCAATAAAGGACTGGCAGGGGCAGTATATTAAGCCTTTTTAATGTTACTATAAAGAAATACCTGAGACACGGTAATTTATAAAGAAAAGAGGTTTCATTGGCTCACAATTCTACAGGCTTTACAGGAAGCATGGTGCCGGCAAAGGCCTCAGGAACCTTACAATCACAGTGGATGGTGACTAGGAGCCAGCATGTCACATGGCAGAAACGGGAACAAGTTGCAGAGAGGTGCCATACTCTTTTAAACAACCAGAACTTGCAGGAACATAGAGAACTTGTTCATTACTGTGAGGACTGCCCCAAGACATTCATGAGGGATCTATCCCCATGATCTTAACACCTACCACCAGGCCCCACCTCCAGCCCTGGGGATTACATGTCTACATGAAATTTGGAGAGGACAAACATCGAAACCATATCATTCTACCCTGGGCCCCCAAATTTCATGTTTTTCTTACATTGCAAAATATAATTATGCCTTCCCAGTAGTCCCCCAGAGTATTAACTCGTTCCAGTGTTAACTTAAAAGTCCCAAGTCCAAAGGTAAGACGGTGTTTATTAGTAGATGGTCTGGGAGCCTCTGTACAAACCCCTGCCTCAACTTGAGAATCTGAGTGGACTGTCTAAGGGGAGAGCAGCCAGAGGAAGCTGACACCCACATTTGGGCGCCATTCCACCTCCATGTGTCAATGACACAGGGAGCAGCCCCACAGGAGCCCAGGTTGCGTACTCCACTGAGGTCACAGCTGAGTCAGGGTTCAAGGAGAATAAGCCCTCACTCTTCAAAGAGTGGGAGGAGTTAGGGGATCTCTCGGGGCCTCATATATCACTACTCCCAGCTTTGTGTGGTTTGGGAGGCCAATGTGAATGTATGTCGGGAAGGTAATTAATTTTGAGACCCAGAGAACAAGCTCTGTGTGAGCAGTCTTGATTGATGATCCTAGGTAGATCCAACATGGCTTTACTTTTTCCATGTCCTGGTCTTTGGTGCAAACTGGGTTGTCCCTGTGGAACGACCGTGCATTGCTCTGTCAAGCACTACCTTGGATTGAGATACTTCAGGCACATCTTAGGAATAGATTCTGGCCGGGCGCGGTGGCTCAAGCCTGTAATCCCAGCACTTTGGGAGGCCGAGACGGGTGGATCACGAGGTCAGGAGATCGAGACCATCCTGGCTAACATGGTGAAACCCCGTCTCTACTAAAAAATAACAAAAAACTAGCCGGGCGATGTGGCGGACGCCTGTAGTCTCAGCTACTCGGGAGGCTGAGGCAGGAGAATGGCGTGAACCCGGGAGGCGGAGCTTGCAGTGAGCTGAGATCCGGCCACTGCACTCCAGCCTGGGCGACAGAGCAAGACTCCGTCTCAAAAAAAAAAAAAAAAAAAAAAAAAAAGGAATAGATTCTGTGCCTTAGCTACATCCAGAACACCAAAGAACTGGAAACCGTGAATTCATGACACTGTCCTCTGAAACTGAAGCCAGTGGTTCACAGTGACACGTACACACAACCTTCTGTTTCTCTAGCTGGGTGAGGCAGTAAGATGCTTTCCATTAGCAAATCGAAATGTCAGGTTTCTCCAAGAACCATTAGTATAAGAGCCTCTACATTCATTGCTTTTCTCATTTTTTTGTCTTTTACCAAGAAATATTTGAGAAGGGAGAAACATGAGCGTTTGCTAACCAAAAATTTTGTGTTTTTTTTTTTTTTTTTGAAGTTACATGGGAATAGGACTCTCGGCTCAAGGCGTCAACATGAACAGACTTCCTGGTGAGTCACTGTTGAAGAGAACATTTGTTCTGCTCTCCTGATCCAATTGGTGTTGAGAGTCATGGTGGTAGCAGAGAGGCTGGGGAGGACTTTGTTTGCTAGCTGCCTGCCTCAAGCCATGCCACTGGTTGGAGGATCCTGAAAGGTAGCCTTTGGGCCAGGATGGTGTGCATTTCCATTCCAAAAATTAATTGACAAGTGATTGTCATTAATGGAATTTGAACTGTTTGCCATCAAAGTCAACTGACCTGAGTTTGCTCCAGGTGGGGATACGCCTCAGTAGCCCTTGCTCCCATTGGCCTAGCTGAGCAGACTCAGGCATGTACTGGGAGGAAGACTGCTGCCAACCTTGGCTCCTTTGTTACTTCATCGTGTTAAAGATCAAAGTTTTTGTCTGGGCGCAGCGGCTCACGCCTGTAATCCCACTTTGGGAGGCTGAGGCGGGCGGATCATCTAAGGTCAGGAGTTTGAGACCAGCCTGGCCAACATGGTGAAACCCTGCCTCTGCTAAAAATAAGAAATTAGCTGGGGGTCGTGGCACACACCTGTAATCCCAGCTACTTGGGAGGTGGAGGCAGGAGAATTGCTTGAACCCGGGAGGTGGAGGTTGCAGTGAGCTGAGATTGTGCCACTGCACTCCAGCCTGAGCGACAGAGTGAGACTCCATCTCAAAAAAAAAAAAAAAATCAGAGTTTTTAAGTGACCTCCCACGTAGAACATGATCAAAACAGTTTCTTACTTTTATTTTTTATTTTTTAATATATATATATTTTTGAGACAGGGTCTCACTCTGTAACCCAGGCTGGAGAGCAGTGGCTCAATCACAGTTTACTGCAGCTTCAACCTCCCAGACTGAGGTGATCCTTCCACCTCAGCCTTCCTAGTAGCTGGGATCATAGGAGCTCATCACCACGCCCAGCTAATTTTTTGTAATTTTTGTACAGACAGAGTTCTGCCATTGCCTAGGCTGGTCTTGAACTCCTGGGCTCAAGCCATCAGCCTGCCTCAGCCTCCCAAAGTTCTGGGATAACAGGAGTGAGCCACTGCACCCAGCCTTATTTTTATCATGTATTATTTTTCTTTTGAGACAGGGTCTCACTTTTCACCCAGGCTGGAGTGTAGTGGTGCAATGTTGGCACCACCTTCTTAACCTTCTGGTTGGCTCAACCTTCTGGGCTCAAGCGCTCCTCCCACCTCAGCCCCTCAAGTGGCTGGGATTATAGGCATGTGCTACCACACCTGGCTAATTTATAGGCCTGTGCTATCACACCTGGCTAATTTCAGCTATTTTCTGCCCAGCAGCTCGTACCTAGACCTGGACTGGCTGCAACTGGGGAGACAAAGCTTCTGCCATGAACTGATGGGTTCCAGAAAATGGTCTTAAGTCCGTTGGTCCCTTGAGTGGCAGAAGTGACATGATCCAGGCTTCCCTGACACTGTCATGGGGTCAGGAAAAGTCCTTGTGTTTTTTTTCCTGGCCTCCTCCTCTTTGTGCCTATGACACAGAGAAGGCAGCTGGCTTTTCCCAAACAGGGAGTAACACTCAGACCTTACATCTTTTCTGATCAATGTTTAATGTGAATCACTGATTTTTTTCTAGTAGGCTGATTTCAAATACTTTCAATCTAGGATGCTTAGGATTCAACTAATTGTCAGGAATCTTTTTTCCCCCTTTGATTAGTCTGAGTGAAAACTGGTTTTTCATTATTAATCAGAATGTGTGTGGCTGTGTTCTTTGTTATACGAGTGTCTGGCCTTGGCTAAGGAGATGTAGCTGTAGTATCTGTAGCTCTGCCTCTTAATGAACAGGAAAAATAATTTCCTGTCAAGTGCAAACTGATTCTTAATTTTGTTTGTTTGCTCTAGGTGTGCTCTTTCAACTTTTGCACTGAGTTGGTAGTGGAGAAGAGAGACTTTTATGAGCTTTTTTTGGTTTTGTTTTTGGAGACAAGGTCTCATTCTGCTGCCCAGGCTGGAGTGCAGTGGCATAATCATGGCTCACTGCAGTCTTGACCTCCCATGCTCAAGTGATTCTCCCACCTCATTCTCCCCTTTAGGTGGGGCTTACAGGTACAAGCCACCATACTCAGCTAATTTTTCTTTTTTTATAGAGACGGGGTCTCACTGTGTTGCCCCAACTGGTCTCAAACTCCTGCGTTCAAGCAGTCCTTCTGCCTCAGTCTCCCAGAATATTAGGAGTACAGGCATGAGCCAGCCTGCCTGGTAGGGGACTTTTTTTTTTTCTTTTTTTTGAGGCAGGGTTTTGCTTCGTTTCCCAGGCTGGAGTGCAGTGGCGCAAACACTGCTCACTGCAGTCTCAATCTGCTGGGTTCAAGCGATCCTCCCACCTCAGCCTCCTGAGTAGCTGGAACTCTAGGTACATGCCACCACGCCCAGCTAGTTTTTTTCGTATTTTTAATAAAGACAGGGTTTCGCCAGGTTGCCCAGGCTCGTCTGGAACTCCTGAGCTTGAGCGGTTCACCCATCTTGGCCTCCCAGAGTGCTGAGATTACAGGCATGAGCCACTGCTCCTGGCCGGAGACTCTTTAGGTGCCAGTTTGGAATCATCTGTAGGATATATTGGGAAATTAAAAATATAAAGCATGGAAATACATAATATCCTACCAACTGTGCAGAAAAAAGAGAAAACAAACATATCTGTATTTACTTGTACATGTATAGATCATCTTTGGAAAGCTACAGAAAAACTTGTAATATTGGCTGTTCCTTGGGAAGGGATGGGTGGCAGGAGCCAGGACTGAGAAAGAAAAATTTTGACTTTCGATCCTTTGGAATTTTCTTTCTTGTAAATATGTTATCTGTTTTAAAAATGTAAATGAAATTAAAACAAAATAAACCGAAGCAAATGACTCTGTATTAGGAAACCCTCATGTTTGTCTTTTAGGTAGTCTTAGGATGTGGCTTGTTACGCCATGTGTTGGACTTAGTATTCTTTTCTTCATATGTTCTTTTTTTTTTTTTTTTTAAAGACAGGGTCTCACTTTGTCGCCCAGGCTGCAGTGCAGTGGTGCACACATGGCTCACTGCAGCCTCAACCTTGCAGGCTCAAGCGATTCTCCCGCCTAAGCCCCGCAAGTAGCTGGGACTACCAGCACGTGCCACCATGCTCAGCTAGTTTTTGTATTTTTTTTTTTTTTTTGAGACAGAGTCTTGCCCTGTCACCCAAGTTTTAGTGAAGTGGCACGATCTTGGCTCACTGCAACCTCCACCTCCTGGGTTCAAGCGATTCTTGTGCCTCAGCCTCCCCAGTAGTTGGGATTACAGGCGCACACCACCATGCCCGGCTAATTTTTTGTATTTTTAGTAGAACGGGGTTTTGCCATGTTGCTAAGGCTGGTCTCGAACTCCTGAGCTCAGGCAATTTGCCTGCTCAGCCTCCCAAAGTGGTAAGATTACAGTGTGAGCCACCGCGCCCGGTTGTTTTTGTATTTTTTGTAGAGACAGGGTTTTGCCATGTTGCCCAGGCTGGTCTTTTTTTTTTTTGAGACGGAGTCTTGCTCTGTCCCCCAGGCTGGAGTGAAGTGACGCATCTCGGCTCACTGCAAGCTCTGCCTCCTGTGTTCTCGCCATTCTCCTGCCTCAGCCTCCCAAGTGTCTGGGACTGCAGGCGACTGCCTCCATGCCCGGCTAATTTTTTGTATTTTTAGTAGAGACGGGGTTTCACCATGTTAGACAGGATGGTCTCAATCTCCTGACCTCGTGATCCGCCCGCCTCAGCTTCCCAAAGTGCTGGGATTACAGGCATGAGCCACTGCGCCCAGCCTTCCCAGGCTGGTCTTGAACTGAGCTCAAGCAATCCACTCATCTCGGCCTCCCAAAGTGCTGGGATTACAAGTATGAGCCATCATGCCTGGCCGTATGTTCTTTTTTCTTTAGTAAAAACCCCTTTTTTTTTTTTCATGAGACAAGTCTTGCCCTGTTGCCCAGGCTGGAGTTCAGTGACATGATATGGTTCACTGCAACTTTGACCTCCCAGGCTTAAGTGATCCTCCCACCTTAGTCTCCTGAGTAGCTGGGACTACAGGTGCACACCACCATGCCTTTTTAATTTTTAAAAATTTTTTGTAGAGACAAGGTCTCCCTGTGTTGCCCAGGCAGGTCTCTAACTTCTGGACTCAAGCGATCGTCTCATCTAGGCCTCTCAAAGTACTGGGATTACAGGCATGAGTTACCGTGCCCGGCTTTTTTTTTTTTTTTTGGAAACAGGGTCTCACTATCGCCCAGCTTGGAGTATAATGGAGTGGTCACGGCTCACTGCAGCCCTGAGTTCCTAGGCTCAAATGATCTTCCTGCCTCAGCCTCCCAAGTAGATGGGAACTACAGGTGTATACCACCATGCCTGCCTAGTAAAAACTGTTTTTGTGTCACCCATTGAGTTTCAGATCCATGGAGTGGAGTAGACGAGGTGAGAGGTGTTCAGAGTCTGCTGGGCTGATCTGAGTCTCTTTGAGATGGGACCATATGGAGCCAGCCTAGTCTGTTTCCCTTTTTCACAATGTGAGACTTTTTAACCTCTCTGGGCTGGTCTGAGGCCAGCTACTGGTCATGTCCTTTGACATTGCTAATATAAAGCCGTAGGGAAATCTATTTTCCTCATGGGTGCACCTCTCTTTGGCAAGAGGAAGGGGCCTAAGTGTTCAGTAGATATTGCACTTGTCTTTGCTTCACTCTGCCTGCCAGCTCCTCAGGGTTTTCCTTCCTGCCATATCTGATCATCTCCCTGATTATCTTTAAGGTGGAAAGGAGGAATCACATTGCATCTAGATAGCCCTTCTTCCTGGGAAGGATGGATGCCCCTGGCTCTTCCAGAATATAGGGCTAGCCGAATGTCCGGACAGATCTAGCACGGGGCAGATGTAAGGTTGGAGTAGAGGGTACCCCTCTCAGGGGTGATAGTGGGCCTTTTTGTTAGTTTGTGTTCCTGTCAAGGAATACCTGAGGCTGGATCATTTATAAATAAAAAAATTTTATTTGGCTCATGATTCAGGGCTATACATGCCTAGCTCCAGCATCTGCTTCTGGTGAGGGCCTATGGAAGCTTAAAATCGTGGTGGAATGGAAGGGGAGCTGGTATATCACATGGCTAGAGGGAGCAATGTGGAGGCAGGAAGTACCAGCCTCGTTTTCAAACAACCAGATCTCACATGAAATCATTACCGCTGGGAGGGCACCAAGCAATTCATGAGGGATGCCACCATAACCCAAACACCTCCCACTCACCAGGCTCCATTCCGTCATTGAGAATCACATTTCAACGGAGATTTGGTGGGGACAAACATCCCAACTGTATCAGCTTGCCATTATTCATTGCAATGCTGGGTTTTGAAGATCAGAATCCCTTTTGGTGCTTTCCACTTTCTGGGATCACTTTTTTATTTCTGGTGATGAGCATACATTCTGTAGAACTGAAAGCATCATGATTCATAAACAGAGATGAAGGTCCTGGTATTTTCGTGGGGAGGTGGGATGGAAGACGATAGCAGCTAAAGCCTTTCTGCCAGCCGCTGCTGATTTTCAAGAGGCCCTTGGTTGAGACGCAGGTCAATTGAATGGTTCAGATGTGTGGTTGGTAGGAGGGCAGTAGTGGTGGTGGCCTAGGCTGGGTCCAGACTTTGAGACTTTGGTGTTTGTTTGTTTCTTTGTTTATTTATTTATCTGAGACAGGGTCTTACTCTGTCTCCCAGACTAGTGCAGTGGCACAGTCACAGCTCACTGCAGCCTCAACTTCCTGGACCAAGTGCTCCTTCCACCTCAGCCTCCAAGTAGCTAGTACTACAGGCATGTGCCACCAGGCCCGACTTATTTATTTATTTATTTAGACGGAATATCACTCTGCTCCCCAGGCTGGAATGCAGTAGCGCTATCTCGGCTCACTGCAAGCACCGCCTCCCGAGTTCACGCCATTCTCCTGCCTCAGCCTCCTGAGTAGCTGAGACTACAGGCGCCCGCCACCACACCCGGCTACTTTTTGTATTTTTAGGAGAGACGGGGTTTCACTGTGTTAGCCAGGATGGGCTCGATCTCCTGACATCATGATCTGACCGCCTCGGCCTCCCAAAGTTCTGGGACTACAGGCGTGAGCCACTGTACCTGGCCCAGACTAATTTATTTATTTATTTATTTTTGAGACAGAGTTTCACTCTTGCTGCCCAAGCTGAAGTGCAATGGCACAATCTCGGCTCACTGCAACCTCCGCCTCCCAGGTTCAAGCGGTTCTCCGCCTCCTCAGCCTCCCAAGTAGCTGGGATTACAGGCATGCGCCACCACACCCAGCTAATTTTGTATTTTTTGTAGAGACAGGATTTCTCCATGTTGGTCAGGCTGGTCTGGAACTCCCAACCTCAGGTGATTCATCCGCCTTGGCCTCCCAAAGTGCTGGGATTACAGGTGTGAGCCACTGTGCCCGGCTTATTTTTAAATTTTTAATTGATATGAGGTCTCACTGCATTGCCCAGGCTGGTCTCAAACTCCTGAACTCAAGCAATCTGCCCACCTTGGCCTTCCAAAGTGCCGGGATTACAGGTGTGAGCTACCATGCTTGGCCTGGTGTTAACTTTAAATGAGATATTTGAGGGTTGATGTATCCTCAGGCTTGCTTGCCGTCACTTGGGACTTCAGTTGCCTGCAGGTCAGTGTTACATTTATCCCCATTTGCCCCAAGGGTCTTTGTGCGCATTCATGAAGTGTGTGCACACTGAGATAAGTGTGGGCGTGTGTAATTGGCATAAACTCTTGCTGCCTATGTAAGTAGTCCATGCATGTGGAGCCATTTTGTATATGTGCACCATGTTTGAACAAACCTCCCTCCTAATTGGATATTTTTATTTGTCCGGAGGAGTTTACTTTTTTTTTTTTTTTGAGACGGAGTCTTGCTCTGTCACCCAGGCTGGAGTGCAGTGGCCGGATCTCAGCTCACTGCAAGCTCCGCCTTCCGGGTTTACGCCATTCTCCTGCCTCAGCCTCCCGAGTAGCTGGGACTACAGGCGCCCGCCACCTCGCCCGGCTATTTTTTTGTATTTTTTACTAGAGACGGGGTTTCACCGTGTTAGCCGGGATCGTCTCTCGATCTCCTGACCTCGTGATCCGCCCGTCTCGGCCTCCCAAAGTGCTGGGATTACAGGCTTGAGACACCGCGCCCGGCCTTACTTTTTTTTTTTGATAAAGGGTCTTATTGTGTCACTAAGGGTGTAGTGGAGTGGCACGATCACAGCTCACTGCAGCCTGGACTTCCTGGCTCCCACAATCCCCTTTCCTCAGCCTCCCAAGTAATTGGGACTATAAGTGTGTACCACTACACCTGGCTAGTGAAAAACATTTTTTTTTTTGTAAAGGTGGGGTTTCACTGTGTTGCCCAGGCTGGTCTTGAACTCCTGGGCTCAAGTGATTCTCCTGCCTCAGCCTCCCAAAGTGCTGGGTTTATAGGCATGAGCCACTACACCCACCTAAGTTTGCTGTTTTGACCGGTACTTACACATCTTTGTGCAAAGTCCTTGTTTTTGCTTCTTGTACTATTTTTGAGGGGTGTTAATGTTTTAATACAGTTAAGATGTTCAGGTTTATAGCCCTTACATTTTATTGGGCTAGACTATTTTGGGGTTTCATTAGCAACATGCCTGTTTCTTTGATGGGCCTATCAATCAGACTTTTATTAAATGTTCCAAAATGTTCTACTGGCATTTCAATTGATAATGTGTTGCATAAAATCAATGGATTAGTATGGAAAACCTCAATCTTACTGAAAATTTAGTCTTCCGAACCAGAAATGACATGTGTCTGTTTATTTTTACATTGCTTTATTTAATTTATAGATAGGATCTCACTTTGTCCCCCAGGCTTGGATACAGTGGCACGATCATAGCTCACTGTGACAGGATTGACAAGCCCTATGGGAGGTGATTCAGCTGGACTTGGTGTCTTCACAGTAGATTATTAGACTGTAAGCTACGAAGTGTGCCTCTAGAGTGTTCCTGATTATTTGTTTTAAGAATGCTTTTATTGGCTGGGCGCGGTGGCTCAAGCCTGTAATCCCAGCACTTTGGGAGGCCGAGTCGGGCGGATCACGAGGTCAGGAGATCAAGACCATCCTGGCTAACACGGTGAAACCCTGTCTCTACTAAAAAAAAATACAAAAAAAAACCTAGCCGGGTGAGGTGGCGGGCGCCTGTAGTCCCAGCTGCTCGGGAGGCTGAGGCAGGAGAATGGCATAAACCCAGGAGGCGGAGCTTGCAGTGAGCTGAGATCCGGCCACTGCACTCCAGCCTGGGCAACAGAGCGAGACTCCGTCTCAAAAAAAAAAAAGAATGCTTTTATTAATAAAATGGCCTGGCAATGCCATTTTATTATTATTTTTTTCTCTGTTTTGGCTTCTCAGTACAATGGCCATTTTAGATGCTGAGTCGCAGTGTGGTTAGGAGCAAGTGGGCAGAATGTGAGTTAAGCGGCCCTTATCTGAGTCAGCCCAAGATAAGAGGTTAACTTAGAAATTCTATCCTTGGCCTGCCCAGCCGCTGCTGTCTGGAAGTACTTAGTCTTTGGCCTTCTATGAGCCCTTGGAAGAGAGGCTTGGGGTGAAGGAGAGGCCCAAGTGTGGAACTAAGCCCCTTTTCTTCTGGGGCCTGATCTGGTTGAGTGTTTGAAACCAACAAGAAATTGATGAGACTGTCCTGAGAGAGCCTCTGCCTCTTTCTCTCTAGAGTGTTTCTTGAATATAGAGGATAATCTCCATCTCCGTGATTTCCTCCTCTATATTGGACTGCTCTTTTCTCTGGTCCTTTTGGGTCTAGTTCCTGATTAAAATTTCCAGTACCTGGTTGGGCGCGGTGGCTCATGCCTGTAATCCCAGCACTTTGCGAGGCCTAGGCGGGAGGATCATTTGGGGTCAGGAGTTTGAGACTAGCCTGGGCAACATGGTAAAACCCTGTCTCTACTAATAAAGTACAAAAAAATTAACCGGGCATGGTGGTGGGCACCTATAGTCTTAGCTACTTGGGAGGCTGAGGCTGGGGAATCACTTGAACCCAGGAGGCAGAGGTTGCAGTGAGCCAAGATGGAGCCACTGCACTCCAGCCTGGGTGGACAGAGTGAGACTCTGTCTCAAATAAATAAATATTAATTAATCAATCAGGTACCTGAGTAAAGTGGGTGTGGGGGTGGTCGGGACAGGACTCATCTTCCTTGAGGGATCCAGAAGACTCATGAGGCCTATGAATGGTGACTGTGCTTTGCCAGACCCTAAGAAAGCAGGGAAGGGGCAGCTGGTGCCCCCGGCAGGAGTATTCAAGCCATTCCACTCATTGTGCCCTGCCCTTGAGCAAATCCCACTTCCAGAAACCTGAGTTCTTTGCTCCAGGTCCAGCAGAGGTGAACCCATTTGCCCCAGACTGGGGTTATTTTCCTGCAAAAATCAGATCCTCGTGTTTTCCCCATCTCTGCTGACAGCCACTGTCCACCCTGGCCCCCAGGTGATACTCCTCAGTGTAATCTTATGTCCTCCCTCTCCCTCAGCTGTGGTTCTGCTGCTCCACAGATATCTCTTTAATCTGGCTCCTGTCTCTGCCCCTATTGCCATTGCCTCTCCATTGGCTGTTTCTATGATCTGTGCCACATGCCTCTGCTCTCTGTGTGCACTGTGCCCCTTGCCTGCTTCGGGCCTCTGGCTCCTCTGCCCAGTAGACAGTCTCCTGCTCAGCCTCATCTTCCTGTACTTCTGCCCTCTGCACATGCCACACACCAGCATGGCTATGTGAGGTGCCAAACATGCTGCTGACACTCCCTGCTCTGCCCCTTGGCAGATGTCCTTCTTGCCCGGGGACTGCCCTTCCTCCTTGACCCCCACTCAATTTTGTCGGACCCCTTTAGCCCTGACCATGTCTTGGATGACACTTGCCACCCTGCCTGGTGTGTGTCTTTCACATTTACCCAGAGTGTCCTCACTGGGTTGTGAGATCCTTGGGACTTCCCCAGAGTGGGCACAGCACCTGGCATCATGCACTTGGGCTGTGGGATGAGTTGTTTCTGCATTTTGCTGTGCTTTGTCTAAGTGTGTTGGACTTCAGCAAATTGCATCAGGCTGTGTCAGTCTGCGGTCTGTCTACAGCTTGAAGCCGTCATTTGGAGCTCAGCCTCACCCCACTGCCCTAATCATTATGGCACTGATTGTGTGTAGGGGCTGTGCTACCACCTTCTACCTGGAGAGATAGAAAAGTGACTGCTCCCTTTTCTGTATGTTAGGACTAAGTGTCATTGAATCTACTCCTGACTCACATTTAGTCATGTGGGGAAACAGACATCAAGGGCTGTGGTCAGCTGATGGAGCAGCGCATGGTTTCTGGAGCCATACTGCCTGCATTTGCATCCTGGCGGCTGTGTTACCTGGAGTGAGTTAGTGTACTGCTCTGCCTCAGTTTCCCCCTCTGCAAATGAAAGTGATACTATTATCTAACTCGTATATAGGATGGTTGTGAGGGTTAAGTTAATTCCTGTAACTTGCTTAGACTAGTGCCTGACACAAAAAGGGGTACATAAATATTAGCTATTTTTACTTTTTAGAGATTGGGATCTCACTCTGTTGCCCAGGCTAGAGTGCAGTAGCATGATCATAGCTCCCTTGTAACTTCAAACTCCTGGGCTCAAGTGATTTTCTTGCCTCAGCTTCCCGAGTAGCTGGAACTACAGGCACGCAACCACCACATCTGGCTAATGTGGTTTGTTTTTTTTTTTTTTTTTAGATATGAGGGTCTTGCTATGTTGCCCAGGCTGATCTTGATCTCCTGGCCTCAGGCAGTCCTCCTCTGGCCTCCCAAAGTGTTGGGGTTACAGGTGTGAGCCACTATGCCCAGCTATATTAGCTATTCTTATTATTGAGAAAAGATGTGTTTTTTTCTAGCTGAAGAAGGAAGTACCTATATATTTAAAGTTCTTTTATAAACGTTTATGTATGGCCGGACATGGTGGCTTATACCTATAATTCTAGCACTGGGAGGCCAAGGCGGGTGGATTACTTGAGGTCAGGAGGTCGATACCAGCCAGGCCAATGTGGTAAAACCCCATCTCTACCAGAGATATAAAAAATTAGCTGGGTGTGGTGGTGCACGCCTGTAGTCCCAGCTACTTAGGAGGCTGAGACAGGAGAATTGCTTGAACCCAGGATGCGGAGGTTGCAGTGAGCCAAGATTGTGCCACTGCATTCTAGCCTGGGTGACAGAGTGAGACTCTGCCTTTCTCAAAAAAAAAAAAAAAACAGGCCGGGTGCGGTGGCTCACGCCTATAATCCCAGCACTTTGGGAGGCCGAGGTGGGCGGATCACAAGGTTGGGAGATAGAGACCATCCTGGCTAACATGGTGAAACCCTGTCTCTACTAAAAATGCAAAAAATTCGCCGGGTGTGGTGGCGGGCGCCTGTAGTCCCAGCTACTCAGGAGGCTGAGGCAGGAGAATGGTGTGAACCCAGGAGGTGGAGCTTGCAGTGAGCCGAGATTGCGCCACTGCACTCCAGCCTAGGCGACTGAGTGAGACTCCGTCTCAAAAATAAAATAAAATAAAATAAAAATAAAAAATACATAAATGTTGATGTATTAGAGTGGAGTTAGGTGTCATTGAAACTACCCTTTCTCTCAAGTGCTTGGCCTTCTGTGTTTGCATAGGCGTGTTTATTATGGTAGCTGTAGTTGAATTATAGAGAAAGATGGCACAGCAATCAAAGTCAAGATGTTGATGTTTTGAGTGTTTTCTTGTAGGTTGCACTGGCTCAGCAAGGACATCTTTGCCGGTAGGGCTGTCAGAGGCAGAGGGCAGACACCCTGGGGTCTTGCTTGGAACCTGGAGCAGATGATAACAATAAGTGCCTCTCCAGTGAGGCTGTGGTGCTCACACTTTCCTGGGAGCCTATGGGCATGTCTGAGCTTGCATGGTCAGAGGTTTCTGCTGGAAGATGTGGAAGTTTTTATGTTCATCTTTCGCAAGGTGTTTTTTGGCCTTCTTTTTTTTTTTTTTTTTTTTTTTTTTTGAGACGGAGTCTCGCTCTATCACCCAGGCTGGAGTGCAGTGGCCAGATCTCAGCTCACTGCAAGCTCCGCCTCCCGGGTTCATGCCATTCTCCTGCCTCAGCCTCCCGAGTAGCTGGGACTACAGGCGCCCGCCACCTCGCCCGGCTAGTTTTTTGTATTTTTTTTAGTAGAGACGGGGTTTCACCGGGTTAGCCAGGATGGTCTCGATCTCCTGACCTCGTGATCCGCCTGTCTCGGCCTCCCAAAGTGCTGGGATTACAGGCTTGAGCCACCACGCCTGGCCTTTTGGCCTTCTTAAGTGTGAAACCAAGGAACAGGTGTCATCCCAAAATAAAAATGTCAGAATCCTTGGCTAAATGACTCGGAAGCAGGGCAGGTGAACCTACCTGCAGCCCCACCCTGGCGTCGGTGAGCTGGCAGGGAAGGGCAGAGGCTAGGATACTGAATTGGGGAAGCAAGAAGACAAAGTCTGTAAGAAGACTAAAGTACTTTAAGGGAGTGGGAGAAGACAAATCTTGCTTCTGTGTCTTGTGCCTCAGCCAGAGCCAGGGAGACTCAGGCTGTATTGATAGGAGGCCCAGCTGCATCAGAACTGGGTAGTTGATAATTTCCTCTTTGCCATTTCTGTAGCTCAGGCAGCTGTTCCCTTGGTGTGGCATATATTACCTTAGTTACTACAACGCTTCAGAGCAGCATCAGGCCCTTTGAAGCATACTTTCCTTGACTATAACTGTTGGAAAAGGAATAGCTGGAAGAACTACAGCAGGGATTGGGGATAGGAGACATACCTCCTGAAACAGGTGGTGCCCGGCAACCAGGCCCTGGCCTTTGCAGGAGGAGGGATAGGGGCTGTCTGCTTTACTACCACAGGATGGTCCTGATCAAGTGAGCATCTTTCCTTCCCCTAGAACTTACCTTACCAGGCTTGCTCTGAGTGAGCTGTTAGAGTCATAGGCCCAGCAGGAAGCTGCTTCTGCTGGGTAGGACACATTCTGCAAACAGCTGATATTTCACATCTGTGTGTGCCATGGAAGCAGAACCACTGATAGCAGAGATCAGGGCAGAACACCAGGGGTCCGTGCCAGGTTCACAAGGACAGAGGCTAGTCCCTGCCTGAGTGGCAAGCAATGAAAAGAAATAACAAGGTGTTTGATATCGTTCCTCCCTGTCCTCCTAAGAGTACAGCACATCTGGTGAAAGACACCTCTGCTTTGAGCAAATACCAGTAGCAGGTGACTTTATGCAGTGGCTGTCTTAGAGATTATTGGCACGTAGATGGGTTTCTTTTCTTTTCTTTTTTTTTTTTTTTTGTGTGTGAGACGGAGTTTTGCTCTGTTGCCCAGGCTGGAGTGCAGTGGTATGATCTCGGCTCATGGCAAGCTCCACCTCCTGGGTTCATGCCATTCTCCTGCCTCAGCCTCCCAAGTAACTGGGACTACAGGCGCCCGCCACCACGCCCGGCTAAATTTTTGTATTTTTAGTAGAGATGGGGTTTCACTGTGTTAGCCAGGATGGTCTCGATCTCCTGACCTCATGATCCGCCCACCTCAGCCTCCCAAAGTGCTGGGATTACAGGCATGAACCTCCGCACCCGGCCCCAATATAGGTGGGTTTCTAGTAGTCTGGAAATGCTGTTTGTCTATACCTGCCAAATAGGCACTGCTTCTTTGCTGCTCCATATAGCCTGGGACCCATGTAGTCCCTGCAGTGTCCACCATTAACACCACCTCTCTTTGGAGCATCTTTCACCTTGGGATCTGCAGTACCTCACAGGGGTCTGCCGTGGGGCAGCCAGGTCCCTCTGTGAGGGAAGCCATGCTTCTCCCGAGCTGGGTGAGTTGAGCCATCAGGGCCCACTATGCTTCTGGGTGTCCCTCCTTCTGGGAACAAGCCTCTGCTCCCCTGGCATGATTGGGCACTCTGTCAGCCGGTACCTAACTGAGGCTGGTATGGGGAAGAAACCAACTGATTGTCACCCTGTAGTTCAAGCCTATAGGGTGCCTCCAGGCAGCCCTGTCTGGAAAAGGGCTCATGGCACAGGAGGGTCTCTGAATTAGCTGGAGCAGCTGTTCAGGACCAGGGCCGTGGGAAGATAGGTTGGGTTTGTGTACCTGGTGCTGCCTTGCCCCTCTCTGCCTTTCTTATTCTGTCATTTCTCCTTCTGAGAGGCCCTTGGCACATGGCCTAGATGGGAGTGAAGGAGTAGATGTCCAAGGCCTTGTAGCTCTGAGCAGCAACAGGTTCTCCAGGGCAGTCCAGAACAGAGGGTGGTTTGGCATTTGAGCCCCAGAGGTACTTAGCTGGTGATTCAAGCTGTGACTAATGGTGTAAGTGCTGCAGGACACTGTGCTCCATGCTGAGAAGCTTGTTTCATGCAAGTTGCTCTCTGCTTCCCTGCCACTCCTGCCCAGGCTGGCAGCACCCTTGGCCCTATGGCCAGCAAACACTCGTTCCTTTTCTGTGGGCCTCCTCCCTGACCCACAGGAGACCTGTATCACCCCGGCACACCCGGGCTGCTCAGCAGCCTTTTCAAGTGAGGCAGCTCAGCCAGACCTAAAAACTCTTATTCCTGGGCATGGGATTCCTCCTCTATACTGTCCGGTTTTCATCTTCCAAATACCAGCCCCCAGCCTTTCTCACAGAAGTAAACATTCTAAGACTGGATTTTTCAGGGCAAGTTAAGTCCTTTGAAAGAAAAGGTTTCATCGACAGCAGAGGGCCAGTTCTGAAACCTGAGTTTGTCAGTGTCTCAAAACAGAGATTCTCAAGTGTCTTGGGTGAGGCTGAGGCCATATTAGGGTGAAGCAGAGTGGAGACCAGTTCCCATTCAGTCCCCTGCCTTCCTAGTGCCAGCAGAGGATCTGTATCCTGAGACCCTGGGAATGTGGGGATGCCACTCCAGGGATTCCTTTCGGGAAGGGGTTGGCCTTTGCTTAGGACCCAATGATGTACACAGAGCCACAGGCATATGTTACCATAGGTCACCCGTCCAGTGACTTTCCCAGGAGGCTCAAAAGGAGCTTGGGGAAACAAGCAAAAGTCAAACCCAGCCCTAGAAGAGAGACACCTAGCCTGGCGAGCTGATATTGCACCTCAGTTTTGCAGGATACCGCAACACCTTTCCTTAGCCTGGTTCAGTATGGGTTACCGAGCCAGCTTGTCCTGTCGGGACAAGGTGTTGGCAGGTAGCGCTGCCGGATGGGCCAGATGCCATCTGAGCCATGTCCTATCCAGACTCAGCTAGATCCAGCCTGGCCCCCCTAGGCCTCTCCTGGCCATCAGGAATCTACTTCTTCTGGGTGGGGAGGGTGTGATCTGTGCAAGGCCCCCCCCCCTTTTTTTTTTTTTTTTTTTTTTTTGAGACAGAGTCTCACTCTGTCCCCCTGGCTGGAGTGCAGTGGCGCGATCTCGGCTCACTGCAAGCTCTGCCTCCCGGGATCATGTCATTCTCCTGCCTCAGCCTCCTGAGTAACTGGGACTACAGGTGCCCGCCACCGCGCCAGTCTAATTTTTTTTTTTGTATTTTTAGTAGAGACGGGGTTTCACCGTGGTCTCGATCTCCTGACCTTGAGATCCGCCCGCCTTGGCCTCCCAAAGTGCTGGAATTACAGGCGTGAGCCACCGCGCCTGGCCGCAAGGCCCCTTTTTCTGCAGGTGCTAGCTGTATTGTTCTTTGCCCTGCCCGTGACTTCAAGCTGACACCTGGGTCCTATCTCAGTGGAGGGCCTAGGTGCCCATGGGAAGGCATGCCCCACTTGGTGTCAGCCCCTGGTATCATCAGCTACCTGTAGAGGTAGCCTTTTTCTCCTGCCCCTTTACCATGGCTTCCATGCTGAGCTACCGTGAAGAGAAGACGCTGCACCCAGGGCACTGCCAGATCTCCTGCCTGCAGTGCCAGAGGCATCGCCTTATGGTTATGTTGGTCCTGGTTCTTGGTTCTAAAAGGAACAGCCATGGGAGTGCTGTGACAGGGGTGTTCTCTGATGCCACCCCACAGCATTTGCTGAATGAAAAAAATCTCTTTTGCTTTCCCATTATCCATTGTTGAGCTGCTCCAGGCCATGGGTCCTGCCAGATTTTTTAAGATAGTTGAGGTTATGGGGATAGCATCTGTCTGCTGGATTTCTGGGGAGTGATGGCTCTGTGTGAGTGACCACCCTTGTGGAGCAGCCCTGCCATGATGTCCTGCAATGTACCTGGGCCCGGCCCCACGCTCAGGAAGCACTCTGGCCAAGCCAGCGCAGCGCTCATCCCTCCATAGCCAGCCTCAAGAGGGACGTTCTGAGAGCCACTGGGCATGGCTGTTGAACCCTGCCTGGTGCTGCAAGGGTTAGATGGCCTCCCCAGGAGGCCAGAAACAAGCAAGAGTGGAGCAGGTCTGGGGCTGCTGCCTGTGGCCACTCATTAGGAGAGGGGCTAGTGACCAGCTCCACCCCTACCCGCTCCCTCAGGGCAGAAGGGAGCAGAACATGTGAAGTGCCCAGAGTCGGCTGCAGAGCCAGGGTTTAAGATGGTGAGGAAAGGGAATCTCCCTGGTGAGTGTCTCTCCTGCGGACTTGTGTCCTATGCACATTCCCTCTTTTTTTTTTTTTTTTTGAGATGGAGTTTCACTCTTGGGCCCAGGCTGGAGTGCAATGGTGCAATCTCAGCTCACCGCAACCTCCGCCTCCTAGGTTGAAGCGATTCTCCTGCCTCAGCCTCCTGAATAGCTGGGATTACAGGCATGCGCCACCACGCCCGGCTAATTTTTAAAATATTTTTAGTTAAGACAGGGTTTCTCCATGTTGGTCAGGGTGGTCTCGAACTCCCGACTTGAGGTGATCCGCCCGCCTTGGCCTCCCAAAGTGCTGGGATAACAGGCGTGAGCCGCTGCACATGGCACACATTCTGTTTTAATCTTCCTGCCATCCCCGAGAGAAGTTTAGCTAAGGGAACTTGGGGGCTAAGAAGTGACAGAATTGGGATCCAAGCTCGAGTCTTCTGACCCACAGTGAGTGATGGCTGGGACCCATGTGTTGGGAAGAGATGACTGGCTTGGTGATCAGTGCTCAGGCTAGCTTTTTAGGGGTTGCTTTGTTTTGTTTCGTTTTGTTTTCTGAGACAGAGTCTAACTCTTTTACCCAGCCTGGAGTGCAGTGGTGCAATTTTGGCTCACTGCAACCTCTGTCTCCCAGGTTCAAGCCATTCTCCCGCCTCAGCCTCCCAAGTAGCTGGGATTACAGGCACCCGCCACTACACTTGGCTAGTTGTTACATTTTTAGTAGAGGCGGGGTTTCACCATTTTGGCCAGGCTGGTCTTGAACGCCCGCCTTGGCCTCCCAAAGTGCTGGGATTACAGGCGTGAGTCACCGCGCCCGGCCTCAGGTTAGCTTTGTGAGGGAGATGTGTCTGGCCCCTGTGTGCTGGTCAGCTGGGCCAGGACCAGAACCTGGTGGGCAAGCACAGCTCTAGCCACTTCCAGGTTCCAGACTAACATGCTGCTTCTGAGGAAATCTTTCCATTCAGCAGTAGGAGTGTTCTCCATTCCTCGATGCCCTGGGACTGAGGCCTTGGATGTGCCATGGTGGATGGGAGTGGTATGGGTGGGCTGCTGGAACGGTCATGCTGGAGTCCCTGGCACCCTACAGGAGGAGTCTCCCATCTCTAGAGCACTGTCCAGGGATGATACCTGGGAGTGCCAAGGTGATAAACCATTTCTGCAGCCACCCTGGCATTTCTGTGACTGTCTAAGTGATGATGCAGGGGGAAGTGGGTGGTGCCAGAACATCTGCACTGGCCTCCTGGGGTCTCCTGCCTGCTGGTTCAAATGTGGCTTAGTTTCTTCTTGTGTCACTGGCATCTCCTAGGTACTTGACATGGCCAGGCATAGACTTTTGTGTATGGGTGCCAGGCTGACTGCCCATCCCTTCTCTCTGGGAGTGACAAGGCTTATTCTCTTTGGAGATAAAAGAATGGTTAGTTGGGTGGTCCTCTCTGCCAGAGTGTTGTCCCCATCATGTGGCCCCAGCCATCCTTCTGACCCAGAGCCAGCCAGATGTGACTCCCTGAGGGCCTGACCCAGGTAGCCATGTCCACTTGTTTTTTTTGTTTTTTTGGTTTTTTTGAGGCAGAGTCTTGCTCTGTCACCTGGGCTGGAGTGTGCAGTGGCGCCATCTTAGCTCACTGCAACCTCCGCCTCCCAAGTTCAAGCAGTTCTCCTGCCTCAGCCTCCTGAGCAGCTGGGATTACAGGCATGTACCACAATGCCCGGCTACTTTTTGTATTTTTAGTAGAGAAGGGGTTTTGCCATGTTGGCCAGGCTGGTCTTGAACTCCTGACCTCTGGTGATCCACCCACCTTGGCCTCCCAAGTGCTGAGGTGTGAGCCACCACGCCCAGCCCACTTGTTCTTTTCTGGCCCTCACATCCCAGTGCCCTCTGAGACAGCCATCTCTGGCCTCATGCTATGGGTGACAACTCTCACTTCTAGGCACATCTCCAGCCTCTCACTAGACCCACCCAGGGAGGGGTGGCGTGTTTAGAAAGTTGCTGACTTTGGCTTCAGGACAGGAGTGGGAAAAGGGTTGTCCGGTTCTGAAGCACAAGGTGGTGGGGCTGGAGGGGCTGCTCACCCAGGCATAGTTGCTGGACTCCCCTTAATGGGAAGCGCAGCGCCCTAGGCATGGTGCTGGGTGGTTGGCTCAGGAAGGAGGAGGTAGCTTCACCATCACAAATACCAGCGTGGTACTCCCCTGGGTGTCCCTCAGAGGAGGGGAGAAGTGTTGTCTACATGACCACAGGCCTCCACTCAGCCTCTTAGTGCCTCAGTTTCCTCTGTCCTCTGATGGGATTTATCATACCTGCCAGTGGGTTGGAGTCTTAGAATGTTTCCTACACGTAGACATCCAGGGCCCTTTGACAACCATGCCTAGTCCCTTTCCTCTCATTTTGTAGAGAAGGGAACCAAAGTCTGAGGTCTAAGGATGAGTGACTGGCCAGGGCCTGTCACGAGAAGGACAGTGCTATGGCCAGAACCAGACAGCAGAAGCGCTTCAGCCCCACTGGCTGTCCTGGCACCCAGGGCCATAGTCTGTTTCTAACAGAGGCCAGTTTGCCTGTGTGAGGATCCTAGCCTGAGGCTGACAGCAGACTCACTGCAAAATGTGGGGCCGGGGCTAAGCCCTGGCCTTGTGGTTTCCAGTTTCTCAAGACGGCAGTGTCGTGCCAGTTCCTCTCCACTGTACAACTTCCCAAGGCCTGGGGAGCGGGTTCACAGCGGGGCGGATGACTGAATCCATCATCTCAGCTTCTTTGGGCTTCTGGTGTCTTTGTTGCATGTTTGTCCTGTCCTTTCTAGCCCTTAGCTAGCCTGAATCTTTCTCACAAAGGAAAAACAGAAAACCATTGTATGTATCAGGACAACACAAGAGGAAAATCCTCTAGTGACTTCACTCAAAGTTTTCTGTCCACACCACTGTTTGTTTAATGAGCATTTCCCCATCACAGTCTTTCCGCATCTGGGAAGGAGCCACAAAGTCCCTGGACCTGCCACCATCTTACCTGCCTTGTTCAGCTGCTGGCTACGTGGATGTCTAATAAGACATCTCAAGCTTAGCATTTCCGAAGGGCCTGTTCCTTCCGCCCATCTTCCTTGTCTCTTGATAAGTGGTGCCACCATGTACACATTTGCTTAGGCCAGAAACCTGGGTGCCATCCTTTTTTCCTCTCACATTAGCTGCACCCACACCTGGCGAGTCCTGCCCACTCTGCTCTGAGTTTTCCTAAGTCTCGCTCAGCTTCAGCCCCACTGCATGCTTTTCTGTTTCTCAGACATGCTGAGTTCATACCCTTTACCCCGAAGGTTTTTCCTTCTGTTTCTCTTGTCCAGCAGACCTCTGCTCAGGAGTCACCCTCTCATCAGGAACTCAATGGACTGCCCCATTCCAATCAGTCCTCATCTCCCCCCCCGACACTGCTAGCCCATCATCTGACTTTGCATTTTCTTTTCTTTTATAGATAGAGTCTTTGTTGCCCAGGCTGGAGTGCACTAGCATGATTATAGCTCACTGCCACTTCAAACTCCTGGGTTCAAGAGATCCTCCCTCCTCAGCAGTACTACAGGTGCGCACCACAGCGCCTGGCTAATTTTTTTATTTTTTGTAGAGATGGGGTGTCGCCATGTTGTCCAGGATAGTCTCGAACTCCTGGGCTCAAGCGATCCCCTTTCCTTGGCCTCCCAAAGTGCTGGGGTTGCAGGCATGAGCTGCTGCACACAGCCTTTTTTTTTTTTCTTTTAGGATGAGATATCTCTCTGTTGCCCAGGCTAGAGTACAGTGGCATGATCCAATCTTCCCAACTTAGCCTCCTGTGTAGCTGGGACCACAAGTACGCACCGCCACACCCAGCTAGTTTTTGTAATTTTTTGTCGATATGGGGGGTCTCACCATGTTTCCCAGGCTGGTCTCGAACACCTGGACTGAAGCAGTCCTCCTGCCTTGGCCTCCCAAAATGCTGGGATTATAGGCATGAGCCACTGCACCCAGCCCAGCCTTGTTTTCTTTAGAGCATACTTGATCTACCAGGTGTTTCTTGTTTTCCTGTTTGTTTACTTACATTTTCCCTGTCTTTATTCCTTTCACACTTCCTACTCCCACCTGCAAACTCCCTGGGGCAGGCCTTTGTTAGTTATTTGGTGGCGAGCAGATAGTGCTTGTCCTTTCCAGAGGATGTGAAGGCAACACGGTGGCCATAAACCGTGCTGCTGCAGCAGCCAGTGATACTAAATGAGGTATGCCACATTCTGTTTTTAACTTCAGACTGCCTTTTGCACAAGTACTTTGTGTGTGTGTGTGTGTGTATACATACACGTATTTATGGTATATACCTTATATACACACACAGACACTGTGTCTGGAAAAAAATATTGGTAGCTTCAGTTGAAGATACATTACAGCTCTGTAATGGCAGACCCCTGACCAGAATAGGTTCAGATTTCCTGTTGCTACTGTAACAACAATGGTGGCTTGAAATAATCATTTTACAGTTCTGGAGAACAGAAATTCTAAAGTCCAGATGTTGGCAGGGCTGAGTTCTCTCTGGAGGCCCTAGGGGAGAATTCATTCCTTGCCTTTTCTAGCTTCTGGCGGCCTCCTGTGTTCCTTGACTCATGGCCTCTTCTTCCATCTTCAAAGCCAGCAGTGAGGCATCTTCCATTTCATAAAGACCCCTGTGATTGCATTGGCCCACCTGATAATCCACTGTCATCCCCTACTTCAAGGGCTTTAACTTAATCATTCTGCAACATCCTTTTTACTATGAAAGGTGACATAGTCACAGGTTCTGGGGATTAGACCGTGGACATCTTTGGGGTGGGGGTCTTATCTGGCCTATAACAGGTACTGTGTATTTTTGCCCTCTGGGAAAATCTATAAAAATTGATAAATCATTTGGGAATTGGAAAAGCAGAAAACTTATCTCTTTTTTGGCCAAACTGAGGTGATGGTGAATCCTGAATTGACTCTAATTTTTTTTTTAATTGAGCTCTTTGGTTTTTTTAAATTTAAAATCCATATTTATAGCCAGAGTTAAAAATTTTTAAATTTTCTTTTTTTTTTTTTTCTTTTTGAGATGGAGTGAAGTGGCACAATTTCAGCTCACTGCAACCTCCGCCTCCCAGGTTCAAGCGATTCTCCTGCCTCAGCCTCCTGAGTAGCTGGGATTACAGGAGCGGTGCTAGCATGCCCAGCTAATTTTTGTATTTTCAGTAGAGATGGGGTTTTTCCATGTTGGCCAGGCTGGTCTCAAACACCTGACCTCAGGTGATCTACCCACCTCAGCCTCCCAAAGTACTGGGCTTATAGGTGTGAGCCACTGAGCCTGGCCCCCCCTTTTTTTTTTTTTGAGACAATGTCTTGCTCTGTTGCCCAGGCTGGAGTGCATTGGCACAATCTCAGGTCACTCCAACCTCCGCCTCCCCGGTTCAAGTGATTCTCATGCTTCAGCCTCCCAAGTAGCTGGGACTACAGGCATGTGCTACCACACCTAGCTAACTTTTGTATTTTTAAGTAGAGACGGGATTTCACCATGTTGGCCAGGCTGGTTTCAAACTCCTGGCCACAAGTGATCCGCCCACCTCGTCCTCTCAAAGTGCTGGGATTACAGGCAAAATCTAAAAATTCTGTGCTCGTTTTGTCAAAATAGTTATATAGTTTATTTTTAAAGAAAATTATTTAAAATACTTATTTTAATTTTAGGTCTTTGAAAATTTAAGCATCTGTTGTTTTCATAGTGGTTATTGAACTCCCATACACTGAAACAAAAATATCTCCCAAATATCCTTGAGTCGCTCACTAAGTAGGTTCTTCCTGATGATTTCATGAGCTTTCATAAATCAAATGACCAAATTATTGTTAGGTTTTCTAGGATATCTACTGTTCTAACCTGAGAAAGTGAAAAAAGGAAAGCTTCTAGCTTATGTCTTGGACCTCCTGGACAGTAAAATTTGCATAAAAATCTGTCATACAGGACCATCCTTGTGTGAGAAAGAGGCAGGCTGACAGCTGGGGCTGGTCACTGGTGGTACATGAACACATATATGTGCATGTGCACACACTTGTACCACCTGTCAGACTCCTGACATGCTGGGCACTGGAGGAATTGTCCTGAGATCATTTGGCCCCGTACCAAGGAGCTCATGATCTTGGGGGAAGGGGCATGACAGTCGCGGGAACAGTGACTGGTGATTGAAGAGGTTCAGTAGGCACCAGGCAATGGACCAGGGATATGGGCTGTGTGCAAGGGGAGGACCAAAGGATGTTATGGAAGACTCCAGGAGGCAGAAATTTGAACTGGATCATGATGCCCTGGCAAGAGGGGAGGACAGAGTGGATACTACTAGTTCTTGGGCATAGTTCTAAGAGGACCCAGAGGAGCAGCAGGCAACCTTCCTGAAAGACTATTTGGGGAGGGTGGAATGGGCAGTGGCTTTGCTGGATGGTGTGCTCCCATGGCCACATAAGCAGTGGACTTGACTTTAGGGGGCTGTGCAGGTCAGGGAGCATTGAAGAGAGCCCCGTCCTACCTTCTGGCATCCCAGACCCCTGGCAACATCTGTTGTGCTCTGCCAAACACACAGGGTTATGTTTGCTCTCCTAACAGTTGCCACATTGTTGTCAGTTACTGCCTTGCAGTGGGAAATCCCTGTGCTCTATCTGAGGGATGAGGGGCAGCGGGAGGAGGAGGGCTTCTGTGGCTGCTGTAGCCCATGGTTGTGGATCCTGTCAGGGCAAGCTGGTGGGCATGCCTGGGGCCACCACAGTCTGAGCCAGACCTGGAGGCATGATTGTCACTTTGCTCCTCACTGCTGTCCAGCTGGCCGCCCTCATCTATAGCTTGCTATAGACCAGGGGAACAGCTGCCGCCATCAGGAGCCATGGTGCCTCCCGAGTTGATGCCTGAGAAAAGGCCTTGACTGTGATGGCCTCATGAGCCTGCCTCTTGGTGGGGAATGGGCATTGTTCGCCAGAAGAGCTATTTCTCTGAGGTCAAATGATTTGCATACCCACTAGCAACAGAAAGGCCTCTCCCACTGCTGGGCCTGGTGAGCTTAGGAGCTGAGTTGATGCTCAGAGCAGCAATGTGTGCCCTGAGCCAGGCAGTTCCAATGTCTTTGGGGAATTCAGAAAGTGAGAATAGAGTCTGGATCCAGGTAGAGGCTTTGGCTCCTCTAAAGCCAGTCTCAAGCAGTTCTCACACTGGTTTCCTGGTGATGCAGTGGGGAGATGCAGGAGGGACCAGCAGGGCTGAGGTCCTCTACCAGTCTCCGAGAGCCCTTCAGTCTTGGCCTGTTTCCCACTGTGGGTGCTGGAGAATCTTTGTTTAAATAGAGGCTTCCTGGATGAAAAGACATGAAAGCTCAGGGTACACTAGGCTTGGGACGGGTGCTGTGACCAAGGGGACAACTTCCCTTGTGCTCGCTGATTCAAATGCTGAGTTTAGGCTCCAGGGTTTGGGCTGTGTCACCTCTCCAGTCACACTCTCTGCCTCCCTTGTCAGCCCTTGGCCCTGTTATCCTTCTTTTCTCACCCCCACACCTTTGCTTGCTGCCTGCCCACACCCTGTGCCTTGCCCGTCCACATACACACATGTACTGTGAATGTTTGAGCTTTGCCCTGCTTTCTAGCTACTCAGATCCTCTACTCAGAGGAGAGCCTCTACCCACGCCACTTGGGAGGGGAGGGATGTGCTTAAGCATGTTCATATGGTGTGCTGTTCAGGCCCCAAGGAGAAAGCAGGCAGACAGTGGGGAAGCTACCTGGAGGGGTGCCTGGGGAGTAGACCTGCCTGTCAGCCCATCAGCTCCCTAGCCTGTGCAGGTCCTGGGCTTGTCATGGCTCTATGGGTTCCATTTCTCCTCCTTAGCCAGGCAGTCGAGCTCCTCTGCAGCTCCACCGCTCCTGCCCCACCTGTTCTCATGCCTTTGCCTGCACATCCTCCTCCCTTTTTCACTTCCCTCTCCCCTTGCATAAAACCGTGGTGCAGAGGTGGGAGGATCGCTTGAGGCCAGGAGTTTGAGACCAGCCTGGGCAACATAGAAAGACCCTATCTGTACAAATAATAGTAATATATATATTTTTTGCCTTCCTGAGTACCACGCACGTTTTTTTTTTAAGACAGAATTTCGGCCGGGCGCGGTGGCTCACGCCTGTAATCCCAGCACTTTGGGAGGCCGAGGCGGGTGGATCACAAGGTCAGGAGATCGAGACCACGGTGAAACCCCGTCTCTACTAAAAATACAAAAAATTAGCCGGGCGCGGTTGTGGGCGACTGTAGTCCCAGCTACTCGGGAGGCTGAGGCAGGAGAATGGCGTGAACCCGGGAGGCGGAGCTTGCAGTGAGCCGAGATCGCGCCACTGCACTCCAGCCTGGGCGACAGAGCGAGACTCCGTCTCAAAAAAAAAAAAAAAGACAGAATTTCGCTCTTGTTGCCCAGGCTGGAGTGCAGTGGCATGATGTCGGCTCACTGCAACCTTCACCTTCCCAGATTCAAGCTATTCTCCTGCCTTAGCCTCCTGAGTAGTTGGGATTGCAGGCACCCGCCACCATACCCGGCTAATTTTTTTTGTATTTTTTTACAGACAGGGTTCCACCATATTGGCTAGGTTGGCTTCAAACTCCTGGGCCCAAGCAATCCTCCTGCCTCAGCCTCCCAAAGTGCTGGTATTATAAGCAGGAGCCACTGCGCCCGGCCAGAATAATTAATATTGTTAAGCTATCTATTCTCTCCAAATTGATCTAGAGAGTGAACACAGTCCCAATCACGATCACAGCCCACCTTTGAAAGACATTTTTTTTTTTTTTTTTTTTTTTTTGAGACGGAGTCTTGCTCTGTGCCCCAGGCTGGAGTGCATTCACGCCATTCTCCTGACTCAGCCTCCTGAGTAGCTGGGACTACAGGTGCCCGCCACCACGCCCGGCTAATTTTCTTTTTTTTTTTTTTTTTTTTTTTTTTTTTTGAGACGGAGTCTCGCTCTGTCGCCCAAGCTGGAGTGCAGTGGCCAGATCTCAGCTCACTGCAAGCTCCGCCGCCCGAGTTTACACCATTCTCCTGCCTCAGCCTCCCGAGTAGCTGGGACTACAGGCGCCTGCCACCTCGCCCGGCTAGTTTTTTGTATTTTTTAGTAGAGACGGGGTTTCACCGTGTTAGCCAGGATGGTCTCGATCTCCTGACCTCGTGATCCGCCCGTCTCGGCCTCCCAAAGTGCTGGGATTACAGGCTTGAGCCACCGCGCCCGGCCAATTTTCTTGTATTTTTAGTAGAGACGGGGTTTCACCGTGTTAGCCAGGATGGTCTCGATCTCCTGACCTCGTGATCCGCCTGCCTCGGCCTCCCAAAGTGCTGGGATTACAGGCTTGAGCCACCGCGCCCAGCCTGAAAGGCATTATTAAGAAAGTGAGGGGCCAGGCACGGTGGCTCACACCTGTAATCCCAGCACTTTGGGAGGCCGAGACGGGCGGATCACGAGGTCAGGAGATCGAGACCATCCTGGCTAACATGGTGAAACCCCGTCTCTACTAAAATACAAAAAAATTCGCCGGGCGTGGTGGCAGGCGCCTGTAGTCCCAGCTACTCGGGAGGCTGAGGCAGGAGAATGGCGTGAACCCGGGAGGCGGAGCTTGCAGTGAGCCGAGATCGTGCCACTGCACTCCAGCCTGGGCGACACAGTGAGACTCTGTCTCAAAAAAAAAAAAAAAAAAAAAAAAAAGAAAGAAAGTGAGGGCTGGGCGCAGTGGCTCACGCCTGTAATCCCAGCCCTTTGGGAGATCGAGACCATCCTGGCTAACATGGTGAAACCCCGTCTCTACTAAAAAATACAAAAACAAAATTAGCCAGGCATGGTGGCGGGCGCCTGTAGTCCCAACTACTTGGGAGACTGAGGTGGGAGAAGGTGTGAACCCAGGAGGCAGAGCTTGCAGTGAGTCGAGATCACGCCACTGCATTCCAGACTGGGCGATAGAGCGAGACTCCGTCTTAAAAAAAAAGTAAAGAAAAATAAAAGAAAATGAGGCTGGATGGCCATGGCTCATGCCTGTAATCCCAACACTTTGGGAGGCCAAGGCACGTGGATCATTTGAGGTCAGGAGTTCGAAACCAGCCTGGCCAACACGGCGAAACCCTGTCTCTACTAAAAATACAAAAATTAGCCTGGTGGTAGTGGCGTGTGCCTGTAATCCCAGCTACTCAGGAGTCTGAGGCAGGAGAATCCCTTGAGCCTGGGAGGCGGAGGTTGTGGTGAGCTGAGATTGGGCTACTGCATTCCAGTCTAGAAGAGAGAGTGAGACCCTTTCTCACCCCCCCCAAAAAAAAAATGATGATAAGCCACAGATTGGAAGAAATACTCACAGAACATAAAAGGACTTGTATCTAAAATATATCAACCTTTACAGTGCAATACAATAAACAAGTGCAATACAATAAACAATCCAAAAAAAAAATGAGTTAAAAATTTGAATAGACAGTTGAATAGTTTTCCAACAAATAGATGGCAAATGAGTACATTAAAAGATACTCAATATATTTTGTCATAGGGAAAATGTATATTAAAACCACAGTGATATCAAAACCACTATAGGCCGGGCGCGGTGGCTCAAGCCTGTAATCCCAGCACTTTGGGAGGCCGAGACGGGCGAATCACGAGGTCAGGAGATCGAGATCATCCTGGCTAACATGGTGAAACCCCGTCTCTACTAAAAAATACAAAAAACTAGCCAGGCGAGGTGGCGGGCGCCTGTAGTCCCAGTTGCTCGGGAGGCTGAGGCAGGAGAATGGCGTAAACCCGGGAGGCGGAGCTTGCAGTGAGCTGAGATCTGGCCACTGCACTCCAGCCTGGACGACAGAGCCAGACTCTGTCTCAAAAATAAAATAAAATAAAATAAAATAAAACCACTATATATACACTAAAAGGCCAAAATTTAAAAAAACTGAGAATAGTAAATACTGAAGAAGATATGGAACTCATACATTGCTGGTTGGAAAGCAAAATAGCACAGCCACTTTGGAAAACAGTTTGACAGTTTCTTATCAAATTAAACATACACTTATCTTATAACCCAGCAATACCACTTGTAAGTATTTATCCAAGAGAAATGAAAACATATGTCTGTGCAAATACCTTAAAGCAAATATTTGTTGGCTTTATTCATAATAGCTAAAAATTATAACAACTCAAGTGTCATCAACTGGTGTATAAACAGACAGAAAAACTGGGGTGTATCCATAACATGGAGTACTACTCAGCAATAAAAAGGAATGGAACACTGCTTCTCCTAACAACATGGATGGATTGCAGATGCATTGTGCTAAGTGTAAGAAGCCAGGCAAGACACCTCATGTTCTATGATTCCATTTATGTGAAATTCTGGAAAAGGCAAAACCATAGGAACACATCAGATCAGTGTTGCCAGGGACTGGGGATAGATGGAATAAATTGACTCCCAAGAGGCCTGAGGGAACTTTCCTTGGGGAGATAGGGTCTCACTTTGTTGCCCAGGCTGGAGTACACTGGCATGATCATAGCTCACTGCAGCCTTGAACTCCTGGGCTTAAATAATCCTCCCACCTCAGCCTCCTGAGTACCTGGGACTACAGGCAGGCACCACCACACCTGGCTAATTTATTATTATTATTATTTTTGAGACAGAGTCTTGCTCTATCGCCCAGGCTGGAGTGCAGTGGCACGATCTCAGCTCACCACAACCTCTGCCTCCTGGGTTCAAGCGATTCTCCTGCCTCAGCCTCCCAAGTAGCTGGGATTATAGGTGTGCCCCACCACGCCTGACTAATTTTGTATTTTTAGTAGAGACGGGGTTTCTCCATGTTGGTCAGGCTGGTCTTGAACTCCCGACCTCAGGTGATCCACCCGCCACGGCCTCCCAAAGTATAGGGATTACAGGTGTGAGCCACTGCCCCTGGACTATTTTTAAAATTTTTTATAGAGATGAGGTCCCACTATGTTGTCCCAGGCTGATCTTGACCAAGCTCAGCTTTAGTGATGGAAATGTTCTGTGTCTTGATTGTGTCTTGATTGTGGTGGTGGTAATTCAACTGTATACATTTGTTAAAACTCATTTGAATTGTACAGTTTAAAAGAGAGAATTGGCCGGGCACGGTGGCTCAAGCCTGTAATCCCAGCACTTTGGGAGGCCGAGACGGGTGGATCACGAGGTCAGGAGATCGAGACCATCCTGGCTAATATGGTGAAACCCCATCTCTACTAAAAAATACAAAAAACTAGCTGGGCGAGGTGGCGGGCGCCTGTAGTCCCAGCTACACAGGAGGCTGAGGCAGGAGAATGGCGTGAACCTGGGAGGCGGAGCTTGCAGTGAGCTGAGATCCGGCCACTGCACTCCAGCCCGGGTGACAGAGCAAGACTCCGTCTCAAAAAAAAAAATAAATAAATAAATAAAAGGGAGAATTGGCTGGGTATGGTGGCTCATGTCTGTAATCTTAGCACTTTGGGATGCCGAGACTGGAGGATCACCTGAGGTCAGGAGTTTGAGACTAGCCTGGCCAACATGTTGAAACACCGTCTCTACTAAAAATACAAAAATTAGCTAGGCACCTGTAATCCCAGTTACTCCAGAGGCCGAGGCAAGAGAATCCCTTGAAACTGGGAGGCGGAGGTTGCAGTGAGCCAAGATCACACTACTGCACTCCAGCCTGGGTGACAGAGGGAGACTCTGTGTCAAAAAATAAATAAATAAAAGAGAGAATCTTACTATGTGTAAACTAATTCTCAATATAAAATACATTTTAGGCCGGGTGCGGTGGCTCACGCCTGTAATCCTAGCACTTTGGTAGGCCAAGGCAGGTGGATCACAAGTTCAGGAGATCAAGACCATCCTGGCTAACAGGGTGAAACCCCGTCTCTACTAAAAATACAAAAAAATTAGTTGGGCGTTGGCCAGGCGCGGTGGCTCACTCCTGTAATCCCAGCACTTTGGGAGGCCGAGGCAGGTGGATCACGAGGTCAGGAAATCGAGACCATCCTGGCTAACATGGTGAAACCCCATCTCTACTAAAAATAAAAAAAAAAATTAGCCAGGTATTGTGGTGGGTCCCTGTAGTCCCAGCTACTCCAGAGGCTGAGGCAGGAGAATGGCATGAACCTGGGAGGCAGAGCTTGCAGTGAGCCGAGGTCGCGCCACGGCACTCCAGCCTGGGCGACAGAGTGAGACTCCATCTCAAAACAAACAAACAAAAAACCATTTTTAACAACCTGCCAGGTACACTTCCAAGGTCACTTCCAGCTCTCGCTCCTTCACAAGGCTTCCCCTGACCACCTCCTTGTTGTGCCACCCTCTCGTGTGTTCTTTCCGGGTCACTGATCCTGTTAACCACAGCATGGGATCATTCCTCTGTGGGGCTGCATCAGCTACTTGGGCGGTCACCTGCTGGACTCACAGCCAGACTCTGTCTACTGGTGGCTCTGTTAGAAGCCAAGAGTGCTGACAGAGGTGGGGCAGGCTGAGGAGAGGCTGAGAGACCTGGGTGGGCTTCTGTGACTGTCTTGTTCCTCCCTCAAGTACCTACTCAGTTATTGCTGCTCTCTTCCCCCACAGGTTGGGACAAACATTCCTATGGTTACCATGGTGACGATGGGCATTCCTTCTGCTCCTCGGGGACTGGCCAGCCCTATGGTCCCACATTCACCACAGGAGACGTGATCGGCTGCTGCGTCAACCTCATCAATGGCACCTGCTTCTACACCAAGAATGGCCACAGCCTTGGTGTGTGCATGAGGGACCTTGGAGGCTCTGCTCTGTGGAGCCACTTTGGTTGGTGAGAGGCTCAGGGGCAAGTGCTCAAGGCAGTGTCGCCTCTGCTGAGCTCTGGGGTACCGCACCATTTCCAGGCATTGGAGCCCTTTCAGGTGAATAGAGGGTAGCAGGGGCACGCCTTTGTTCATCCAGCCGGTCAGCTGCATTTATCCAGCCCAGGGAGGATGCTGAGAGTGCAGTAGTATCCTGGTCGTGATCTTGGCTTTGGTGGCACTTGATGGAGCAAGGTTTGGCATCTGATGAGAAGTTTGGGGAACCCTCGCATAGGTTGTGTGATGATGGTTTGCGTGCCTGTGACTTGGCCCAGACTTTGGTGCTGGTTGCTGTGGAGCAGCAGTGAGGGTGGCACTAGTCCAGGAGGTAAACAGGCTGGAGTCAGATAGGGCCAGACCTCTGGTCTGTTCTTGGTGAATGGGCAGCAGCTGGGGCAGTTACATTGAAAAAGGCTTCTGGTGAAACCATGAAGGATGGACCAGAGTAAAGAGCAGGGGAAGAGGCAGATAGCCTGAGGTAAGGCAGTAGTGATGAATACAGGACAAAGGCCCAGGTGTGGCCTTGCAGGGCTTGGTGACAGATGGGGTTCACTTGCAAGAAGGCAAGGTGGGAAAATGGCTGGATTGGTATTGCTGTTAACCAGGAGAAGAAACCCAGGAGAAATTGCAATCAGTGGAAGAGGATGGGGCCTGTGGGATCCCTGGAAGGAGCATTCCTGTACGTGCGTAGACATTTAGGATTAGGGCTTGAGAGGAAGAGACTTTGGCTATTCTGATGCCTTGCCTACTGGGTGCTAACTGGTATTTGACCACATTGGCCCTGAGGTGGTGACTAACTGCCTGGTCTGCCTGCCTGGGTTTGCAGAGGTCTCCAGTCTACACACCCTAGTTCTCCAGAATGGAATGGTATAGTGAGGAGAGGACTGGCAGAACTCTACCAGCCCAGCTGCCAGCAGCTCTGCCAGGAAAGGGAGTGGGCATTTTACTTGGAACCCAACTCCTAGAAGTCCCATTTCCCTTGGCTTGAGGGTCAGTAAAAAGGTGGCTGCAACTCTCCACATCCCCTCTATGACTTCTCCAGGAGATGAGCGCAGCTAGAATCAGGGCACCTGAGTGGGAATTGGATTGCTGATGGCTGGGGCTGCATGCCTAGAAGCCAGCATTCCTCAATAGGGCAACTGGATGCCCCAGCTAAGAGTTGGCAGGAAAGCCTTGGTAGCTAGGCAGCCGAGAACATAGCACAGACACGACTGAGCTGACCTAGGTGCACATCAGAGAAACCCTCCTCTGAAATTGATGACCACCTGGCTGCAGTTGCTAGTGACCAGCTGGTAAGGAGCTAGCGGGTAGAGGGTGGGCCAGGGCCTCAAGACAGCTCTTCACTCTCCACTCGGCACTCTGACTCCAGCTATTTCTTGCTTCTGGGTTCTGCTATCAAAGTCCCAGGGGCCACTATTGTGGGCTTTCACCCTATATGCAAGCCCCCCTTCACCGGCCCCCTTGTATAGTTGCCTTCCTCACATCCCTCCAGCTTGTCCACATTTTGCTCATGGATGGGGGCAGACTCTGCTGTTCCCTCTGTACCTGCATCTGTCTCCTCCAGGCCCTTCATGTGCACCAGGACCACCAAAGGGCCATGAGCTCTTTGCCAGTCAAGTCCCAAGGTCCCATAGAGAGCAGATGGCCACTTTAATGTCACCTCAAACCCTTCGGCTGGTTTTAGAAACCCATCTTCTTAGTGGATGCTTTTTATAGACCCCCATCCAAGACCTCACACATCTTGTAATGAAACTTCATCTAGTAGTATTTTGACTTTTTTTCCAGCCTGTCAGCACTTTCTGTGTTCTTACTTGTTCTATCTCAAATATTTGATATCCTTTTCAGTCTTGTATTAATCTAAAATTTGTTGTTTGTGTTTATGTTTTCATGAAGATGTTGTTAAAAAATATAGAAAGAAGAGAAGGTTAAGATTTGAGCCCTTCAGTGTACAGTTGAGCTTGTCCTGGGAGACATCAGCCATTTAAGAATAATTAAGTTGGCCGGGCACGGTGGCTCATGCCTGTAATCCCAGCACTTTGGGAGGCCAAGGCGGGTGGATCACAAGGTCAGGAGATCGAGACCATCCTGACTAACATGGTGAAACCTGTCTCTACTAAAAATACAAAAAATTAGTTGGGCGCAGTGGCAGGCACCTGTGGTCCCAGCTACTCGGGAGGCTGAGGCAGGAGAATGGCGTGGGCCCAGGAGGCGGAGCTTGCAGTGAGTCGAGATCGCGCCACTGCACTCCAGCCTGGGCGACAGAGCCAGACTCCATCTCAAAAAAAAAAAAAAAAAAAAGGAATAACTAAGTTGGTCAAGCGCAGTGGCTTACACCTGTATTCCCAGCACTTTGAGAGGCCGAGGTGGGCAGATGGCTTGAGCCCAGGAATTCGAGATGAGTCTGGGCAAGTGGTGAGATCCGGTCCCTATTAAAAAAAAAAAAATCAGTTCCTGAAGCTCATATTTTTCCATTTTTTCCACATGGATATTATTGAAACCTTACTGAAAATGGGATATGGCCTGTCCCCTGCATTTTTAGATCACAAAATGTAATGGGAAAGCAGTGAAGTTGGAGTGACAGAATGCGTGGTGAATCTTCTACTGTCCCTGTTTCCTTTTCCCAAGCCATCCTATCAATAATGTGCTTCAGAATCGAACCCTTCCCCATTTTACAGCAGCGGAATGATGTCTCCTGCCTCTGGCCTCCCTGCTCCTTTCCTCTGTCAACAGCCCTTGCCCTATGTACTATTGGTCAGTTATCTGCATAATTGTTAGTCATATGCCATCTCTCTTGCTGGAATCTGAGGGCCAGGCTCTGCAGCTGTTTCTCTAGTCTTGTGACAGCAAATACTTGGTAGAAGGATGAAGGAATGAGTGAACAGAGATACGGACTGATGTCTCATTTGCAAGGGGTCCATGTGCTCACAGAGTCATTTCCACACAGCTCTGTGCTTTCCCACAAGGTCTTTATGTTCTCAGCCTCAGAGGTCCCTGACCTATGTCTGTTTGACTCAGGGTACTCCTTATCAGCAAGTTTGGCTATCCTATTTGCATTCTGGATCTTTGCCTGAACCTTCTTCCCCTGGGCCAACTCAGATCTTGCCATCAAAGTGACGTTGCAGGCTGGAGGAGCAGTGTTGCCCTTGTCTAGTGCAGTAGTGGGTGGAGTAGCGTCTTTCCTCATTCTCCTGGAAGCACCTCAAGGCCTTATCCTTCCTGGGTGCCATTGAGAGGCAGAGTTGGGCAAGCCTGGGTAAGTCATCCCCTGACCAAAAGTGTTGCAGTTTCCTCACCCTGTGGCATTACTGCAGCTGACTTATATGTAGACCTCAGAGTTCATGAAGTAGCTTTCACAGAATGTCTCATTTTCTCCCTTTTTCCTTGAAGTCGAGATATCGATATTATCTCTTTTTTTCAGATGAGCTCAGAGAGGTTGGGATACTCGCCAAATGTCACACTGCATATAATTTATGGAGCTTGGATTCCCTTTTTCCAGGCTTCTTGGGGACTCCTCCATGAGCCCTGGAGTAAGCAATATCCTGGCCATGCTGAGATCCATGAGGGCAGCTCCTGGGCAGACCTGGAGGGTGGACATTGGGGTCTCCTCCTGGGTAGAGAGATTTCCAGATTCAGTCCTGCCAGCATGCCAGAGTCATGCCGACTGTGCATGTGGGGCCCAGAAGTGGCCTCAGACAGGCAGACCATGTGGCTTATGAGCATCCCTCAGTGAGAAGCAAACAAAATAGCCAAACAAAGAATATAAACCATCTCTCTGCACCTTGGTTTTTTCATATGTGACCTAGTGTCAGAGGCAGTATACATCTTCCAAGGTTGTCTAAGGATTGAATGGTGCCTTATAAGACACTCAGTCCAGTGCCCAGCAGAAAGGAAGCATGTGGTATGCACTGGCTGACATGATTCCAGCCAGGTTTCTGGGAGACCTGTTGTCAGATCCTCACCTGTTCTATTTTGCAGGGCTTCAGTTTCTTTTCTGGGTAGGGGTTGGAGTAGCAGACTGGAGATCTCTAAGGAATCAGCAGTTTGAAAACCTCTGAGGCCAAAAGCTCAGGAGCTTCTGGGAGATGTAAGACTTTATCTAGGGCTGGGCGCGGTGGCTCACGCCTGTAATCCCAGCACTTTGGGAGGCCGAGATGGGTGGATAATGAGGTCAGGAGATTGAGACCATCCTGGCTAACACAGTGAAACCCCGTCTCTACTAAAAATACAAAAAAATTGCCGGACGTGGTGGCAGGATCCTGTAGTCCCAGCTACTCGGGAGGCTGAGACAGGAGAATGGCGTGAACTTGGCCGGGCGCGGTGGCTCACGCCTGTAATCCCAACACTTTGGGAAGCCAAATCAGGCGGATCACGAGGTCAGGAGATCGAGACCATCCTGGCTAACACGGTGAAACCCTGTCTCCACTAAAAATACAAAAAAAGTAGCCGGGCATGGTGGCAGACACCTGTAGTCCCAGCTACTTGGGAGGCTAAGGCAGGAGAATGGCGTGAACCTGGGAGGCGGAGCTTGCAGTGAGCCGAGATCGCGCCACTGCCCTCCAGCCTGGGTGACAGAACTAGACTCCATCTTAAAAAAAAGACTTTATCTAAAAAATGAGAGGGTTTTGAGTCCTTGGGAGAATCTCCACTGGTCCTGAGTCATTTCCCAATGTGAATAACATGGGTGCTCTGGTGGCTTGCTTATATAGTTGGGGTCCCACTGCCCTCTACTCTCACTTCCAATTCAGAGCTGAGGTCCCTAGAAATGCAGCCACTTCTCTTGGCAGGAGGGTTTTTGACAAGCCATTTTTTGTTTTTGGTTTTTTGGGACGGGGTCTTGCTCTGTCACCCAAGCTGGAACCCAGTGGCACAATCATACTAGCTCACTGCAGCCTCAACCTGCAGGGCTCAAGTGGTCCTCCTGTCTCAGCCTCCCAAGTCGCTGGGACCACAGCTAATTTTATATATTTTGTAGAGACGGAGCCTCGCTGTGTTGCTCATGCTGGTCTTGAACTCCTGTTCTCAAGAGATCCTCCCACACAGGCCATTGTTAACCTGCGCTTTGCCAGCTTGGAACCTCTGAGGACTCTGACTGCGTATGGTCTGGAGATAGGCAGCTGCCACCCTCCCTGTTTCCGCTTCTCTGTCAGCTTAGAGATGACATTGGAGCATCGGACTAGGAACGAATCCAGCCCCACCATTTTTGCTAGCTTTATGACTACTGGCAAATTGTCGAACCTCTGAGGCTTTTCTCCTTTGTAAAATGGGATAAGCCTGCTTCCCAAAGTTGGTATGAGGATCAGACGAAGTAATGGATGGAAAAGGGGTGAGGCATGGTGGCTCACGCCTGTAATCCCAGCACTTTGGGAGGCCAAGGCGGGCAGATCACTTGAGGTCAGGAATTCAAGACCAGCCTGGCCAACATGGTGAAACCCCATCTCTACCAAAAATACAAAAATATGTATTAGCTGGGCGTGGTGGTATGTGCCTGTAGTCCCAGCTACTCAGGAGGCTGAGGCAGGAGAATTGCTTGAACTCGGGAAGCAGAGGTTGAAGTGAGCCAAGATTGTGCTACTGCACTCTAGCCTGGGCGACAGTGTGAGACCTTGTTTCCAAAAAAGGATCTGGCATGCACAATAGGTTTCCATAAATATGTGTCGAATCAAGAGAAGAATCAGGCCTTCTAAAGGGCCGCAGGGGATAGATCTTTTGAATTTAGTTCCCCTTAGCAGGCTTTCTTTGAGGGTGGAAGAGCTGTGCACCTACCTAAGCATCTGATTTCACTTCTGGCCAGGCCGCCAGTGAAGAGAAGGTCATGGTGTGATTAAAACTACTTAGCCCGGGCCGGGCTCAGTGGCTCACGCCTGTAATCCCAGTACTTTGGGAGGCCAAGGTGGGCGGATCACGAGGTCAGGAGATCGAGACCATCCTAGCTAACCCGGTGAAACCCCGTCTCTACTAAAAATACACAAAAATTAGCCCAGCGTAGTGGCAGGTGCTTGTATTCCCAGCTACTCGGAGGCTGAGGCAGGAGAATGGCGTGAACCTGAGAGGCAGAGCTTGCAGTGAGCCGAGATCGCGCCACTGCATTCCAGCCTGGGCGACAAAGCGAGACTCCATCTTAAAAAAAAAAAAAAAAAAAAACAAACAAACCTGCCCAGCCGGACACGATAGCTCATGCCTGTAATCCCAGCACTTTGGGAGGCTGAGGCGGGCAGATCACTTGAGGTCAGGGGTTCAAGACCAGCCTGGCCAACATGGTGAAATGCTGTCTCTACTAAAAATATAATACGAGTGTGATGGTGGGCACCTGTAATCTCAGCTACTCTTGAGGCTGAGGCAGGAGAATCGCTTGAACTGGGAGGCAGAGGTTGCGGTGAGCCAAGATCGCACTACTGCACTCCAGCCTGGGCTACACAGGGAGACTCTGTCTCAAAACAACAACAACAACAACAAGAAACCAAAAAAACAATACCTGGCCCTAGCACTGGCTCCACCATGGGGTGCAGAGGCAGAGTAGCCCCAGGGGCTGGCCCTGATAACTGTTCCTTTCCCCCCACAGGTATAGCCTTCACAGACCTCCCGGTGAGTACTACTATTGGGTCTTCCCCTCCTGGGCTTCTGGGGGCTGACTGGGGTGGGCATGGTGGTACCTGCAAGTGCAGGGTGTGGAGTCTGGTTCTTTCCCCAACCAGGGATGTGTGCCATGCTGTCAGCTTGAGGGTACCAGGAGGGGCACTTGCTGGCCTTCCTCTCTCTCCAGCAGCAAGGTCTGGTCTTCCTACGACTCTTAGCAGGTGACAGTAATTTGTGGCATTTCCAGAGGCAGCTGTGGGCCTGGGGGGGTTAGGGTGGTGGAATGAAGATAGCTCCATGGCTCAGCTGGTCTAAGCCAGCTCTGTGTCACCTGGGGTGCAGAGTGTAGGGAATTATTCCTGAACTGTGAGGGAACCCAGTCCCTGTACATACCCATCAGAGATCCCTGAGGAAAGCCAGTGCCCTAGGGGAACTCATCTGCTACTACCTAGGGCACCCCCAAGCCAGAGAGGTGAGCTTTGTGGGGTCTTCTCTTCTTATAAAAGGATGGGGTTTTCTGCTTGCTTAGTTCAGGGTGTATCCTCACCTCCAGCCATCCCACACCTGTACCCCAGTACCTCTTTATTATGAGTCATCACAGGCCTAATCACATGCAGTGCCTCCACCCAGGATGCTGGGAGCCTGGCCTGGCTCTGTGTGTTCTGGCTGGGTTCTGGGAGGAAGGAAGGTTTACTGACTCTGGTGGCTGCTTTGGGATCCCAGACACCCCAGTGATGCCCCAGGAAATGCCTTTGTGATCTTATGGGCCTCTGAAACCCAGACCATAGCACCCAGGGTCCTGTTAGAACCTCCAGTCTATGGCTCAGAATCCTTCCCTCCTACCTGGAAGCCCCAGAGAGAGGCTGTGGTCCTAGGCAAAGAGCAGATTCAGGTGGAGAATGCTGACCCTGGCTAGGGAAGAGTCTAGTTATGGGGACGTGACATGAAATGACCAGGCATGAGCATGGCCAGTATGCATCCACATGCAAGAAGGTATGGGGGATGACATTGTGGGCAGTGACGGTCAGGGAAGGCTTGCTGGAGGAGGTGGGCCTTGCCTGTGGTGTGGAGGATGGTAGGGGAAAAAAAGGAAGCGAGAGGTCCTCTGTGTGCAGAGCCCATGGTGGGCTGAAGCCAGCATACAGGAAAAGGTCCCACACCTTGTGCAGATACAAAAATGCATGGTTAGCCGGGTGCGCTGGCTCATGCCTGTGATCCCAGCACTTTAGGAGGCCAAGGTGGGCAGATCACCTGAGGTCGGGAGTTCAAGACCAGCCTGACCAACATGGAGAAACCCTGTCTCTACTAAAAATACAAAATTAGCTGGGCATGGTGGCGCATGCCTGTAATCTCAGCTGCTCAGGAGACTGAGGCAGGAGAATCACTTGAACCCAGGAGGTGGAGGTTGCGGTGAGCTGAAATCGCGCCATTGCACTCCAGCCTGGGCAACAAGAGCGAAACTCCGTCTCAAAGAAAAAAAGTGCATGGTACTCAGGAAGGAACATGGCCTGAGCATGGGATGAAGAGTGGACTGAGGGCCCTAAGAAGACCATCTGCAGTGACAGTGGGGAGGAGGCTAGCGAGGCTCTGGATAGTAGCAGCGGGGAGCCCCAGGAACCATCAAGTGAGGGAGGGACTGGACAAAAGCCAGTCATGGCAGAGGCTAGGTGGAAAGCAGGGAGCCCTACACCCTACTGGCCAGAAGATCCTCCTCTTAGCAAGCGTCTAACAGGAAGGGTAGCTTCTCTTCACCCTTTGCCAGCACCAGGGGTCTAGACCACTGGTTCCCTTTTGCCATGCTCCCCTCCTCCCTCCTTTCCTATGTCATCCCATCTCTGCCTACCCCATTGTGTATCTATTTTTTTTTTTTTGAGGCAGGGACTCACTCTTGACACCAAGACTGGGTTGTAGTGGCAGAATCGCAGCTCACTGCAGCCTCAATTTCCTGGACTCAAGCCTCTTCCACCTTAGCCTCCCGTGTAGCTGGGATCACAGGTGCACACCACCACACCTGGCTAATTTTTATTTTTTTATTTTTTGTAGAGACAGGGTCTCACTTCGTTGCCCAAGCTGGTCTCGAAAACCTGGGCTCAAGCGATCCTCCTAAATTGGCCTCCCAAAGTGCTGGGATTACAGGCATGAGCCACCGTGCCCAGCCTCATGTGTCTATTTTTTTTGTGGCAGAGAGGTCCTTGGCCCTGGAACTTTCCGAGAGGAGCCATGATCCACCATTGCAGCAGACCTTCACAGGCATGTCTGCAGGGTCGTGGAGCCCAGCCCATCTCTGTATGCCTTGACTGAGTTCCAGAAAGGGTTCTTGGGCCTTGAGGACACAAAGGCCTCTGATGCAGGGCAGGACACTCTCCATGATGTGCCTTGCTTGCTTTTCTTTTGCTTTCTCCCCTCAAGCTTTGGGGCATAATGTCTCTGCTAGGGAGGTGGACAGAGGTGGCTCTGCCCTGCCTCCTCCAGCCTTGCTGCAACTCTCCCAGCCCGAGTATGGGGCGGCAGCAGCCATGGAGGTGAGGTGAGGCCTTACCACCCCACTGCCCTTAGGGCCTGACTGACATTTCATTCTCCTCCTCAGGCCAACCTCTACCCCACCGTAGGCCTGCAGACACCTGGGGAGATTGTGGACGCCAACTTTGGTCAGCAGCCCTTCCTGTTTGACATTGAGGACTACATGCGGGAGTGGCGTGCCAAGGTCCAGGGCACGGTCCACTGCTTCCCCATCAGTGCTCGGCTTGGCGAGTGGCAGGCAGTGCTGCAGAAGTGAGTGCCCTGCTCCCGCCCTTACCCACCCCCACGCCACCCCAGCCCACTTCACTCTAGGCGCCTGTAGGGCTACAAGCTGTTCTTAAAAATTCCAGTGGGTGGATCCTTTCTGGGAAACATTCCCAGGGCGATTCAGCCTGCAGCTCTCCTGCTTCTCTCTCGTCAGATGGACAGTTCCCGCCAAGTTCTCCAGGCTACTCCTAATTAAACCTTTGCCTCTCAGCCAGATTGGAGGTTCCTGTATATAAGATCACCAGCAGGGCTGTTTTCCTTCACCAGGTCATTTTGCAGAGGGTTTTGCAGAGGATGCCCTGTGGTCTCTTCCTTTGTGGACCCTTTTTCTACCATAGGGAGTATCCATGATGCCGTGACTCTGGCCTGAGGCCACCTCACAGGGCCCAGCATCCAGCTGAGTCTCATTCGTCTGTAGCAGTGGTGGAAGGAAGGGAGTCCTCCCTAGGACCAGCTAAGCTAGCTCCTTGGCTGATTAATTCCCAGACTGTCCTGGAAGCCAGTGTCGCTGAACTCCCAAGGGAGGCCAGCTTTGGGTTTCTCTTGCACTTGCCAGCTGCAAGCCTGAGTGAGGCAGTGGCCAGTACCCACTCTGCCAGGAGGTGGGTGTTAGCTTAGCTCCCAAGGATGGGCAGATGGGCACGGGGAACAGCTAGGCTTCCACTACCTCTGGTCATTGCCCTGCAAAGGCACCAGGGTGCTAGGGTCCTTGGGGTGGGGTTGGGGTGCACACTGGTTTCTTTGTACAGCCTTTGTCCCTTGAGGCAGACCCCAAGGATGGGCTGAGGCAGGGGCTAGGTGGCCAGACCTTCCCCAGGAAAAACAGCATTGTTGCCTCTTGTTCCCAGTCCCCCAGAGCAGATGACAAGGACTTCCTTGGATGGCCAGGACAGTGCCACTCCCATAGCAGGCTTGGTGGGATGGGCAAGGAGAGGGGTGAAGATGCCAAGTCTGTGTAGAGGAGGAACTGATCCTCTCAGTTTTCAGGGCCTCGGCTCAGCACATGGATGTGTTTTTGTTTCGGGGTTTTTAAAAAAATATTGAGATGGAGTCGCACTATGTTGCCTAGGTTGGACTCCTGGGCTCAAGTGATCCTCCCACCTCAGCCTTCTGAGTAGCTGGCATCACAGGCATGTGCTACCATGTCCGGCATAGCACATAGGTGTTTCTGTTTCCGTGTGTGTATCCATGTGCTTGTGTGTGTTCATATGTAGCATTTGCCAAGACCTGCATATAATTTGTGTACTATGGTTTTATATAACTTCATTTAATGAATATTGATAATGGCTATGTTATCACAGAGACAAATTTGTCACATGCCTTTTGGCTGGCTTCCTCTAGTGGAAGGTCTGGTAATTTCCTCTCTTTTACTTGTGTAGGTAACCCTCTTGTAGGTAAAGAATTTTTCATATTTCCCCTTGTGTTTATAATAATAATATGGTGTAATAATAATAATTATACTTACTTTACTTTTTTCTGAGTCAGGGTTTTACTGTATTGCCCAGGCAGAGTGCAGTGACACAGTCATGGCTCACTGCAGCATCGACCTTCTGGGCTCAAGCAATTCCTCTACCTCAGTCTCCTGAGTAGCTGGGACTGTAGGCATACACCACCATGCATGGCTAATTTTTTGTATTTTTTGTGGGGAAGGGTTTCACCATGTTGCCCAGATTGGTCTCAAACTCCTGGGCTCAAGTGATTTGCCTGCCTCGGCCTCCCAAAGTGTTGGGATTACAGGTGAGAGCCACTACACCCAGCCAATAATTATTTTTAAAGTAGAGATGAGATCTTGCAATGATGGCCAGGTTGGTCTTGAACTCCTGGCCTCAAGTGATCCTCTCGCCTTGTCCTCCCAAAGTGCTGGGATGACAGTCATGAGCCATCACGCCCAGCTGATAATTATTATTTATACTATAATATTATGTAATATATCATTTCATAATAAGAAGAAGTCTTATTTATGGACTTCTTCCTGCCGGGTACTTTATGTGTATTATCTCATTTACCCCTTAAAGCCTGAGAGAACACACACCCAAACTTCTGTGCCTTCCACCTGACAACCCTTCAGACATTTGTGTTTAGAGTTACAGTAATGACATCAGATACATGCACACACCAAGGTGTTCACTCCTGTACACATCAGATTCGAGGGTTCAGCCTCTGCTCTATATGTGTACACACATGTGCCACTGTTCAGCCAGCTTCTGCTGGGGTAAAATGGCTACTGGGAGTCAGACTCCTCCAGACCATTTCCCAGTGACTGTGTTCCCACTGGCCCTGCTGCTGCCTATCTCTGCCTGGCAAAATCAGCCTGATCGCTTGGCTTCTTGGGCCCCTGATTTGTGGCATATCATGGTGTAACTCTGTGTTGTGAGTTAGCTTCCCATCACTCACTCACTAGAGCTGGAACTGCTGAGGGCAGGTTCACCTGGGGGACTGAAATGCTTCTGTCAGGTACATGGCACAGCCTGCAGAGGGGCTCCTGTGTCTGTAGAAGGTGTGCATGTGGCATGCATCTTGTCTGGGAAGCTGCCAGATTACCTGACTGGCTGCAGTTTTGGGACGCTATCAGTGAGACCATTGGCCCCGTAGGCTTGCTGCAGTTCCCAAAGAGGCAGCCACCTGTGAGGAGTGTGCCTGTGTGTGTACTTCTGTTATCGTACTCGCTTACTTGTGGGCAGCATGTCTCAGAGAAACTGCAGCCACTCCTCTGAACTGTGGGCACACAGGTGAACAGCCCCTCCGCAGCCTGACTTCGTGACCACGGGGCACCATGGGGGAAGTTTTCATTTTGTTTCAGCCCCTTTATTCTCATTCTGTGGAGGTTACACCTCCAGGATGTGTTTAGGGAGACCTCTGGGGGAGGTAATCTGCCCTGAGTCCATCAGGTGGTCATTGAGAAGTGCAGTTCTTGAGTGTCACCTGAAGCTCTTCCTTTCTTCTAGCATGGTCTCATCTTACCTCGTGCATCATGGGTATTGTGCCACAGCCACAGCTTTTGCTCGAATGACTGAAACCCCGATTCAGGAAGAACAGGCATCCATAAAGAACAGACAAAGTAAGGTTTATTCTGCTTTCCCCTTTTCCTCCCTCACCTGTCCCTAACTCTGCTCTCTGGCTCATGCCAACCCTGGTTCACCTGTCAGGAGTCCATTCAGCTCTGGTCCTCATGACCAGCCTGCAGCCCAAGGCCATGTTCCTGTCCCACCTTCAAGATGGCACTGCCCCGATGGACAGTTGGCAAGACGGAGACATCTCAGGGCAGCCTCCCTAATGCATATTCTGAAGGCTGGGCGCAGGCCAGGCCCTGGCATGGCTGGTTCCATTCCTCCATTTCCTCCCTGCTTGTTTCCTTCCCCTCTGAATCCTGGATTCCTCTCAGCCTCCTGTTCATGGTCTTCCAGGAAGACTGTTTGCCTGTTACCAAACTCTCTGCCTTTCTCACCATTTACTCAGCCTTAGTAGTTCTGCTTATTCTTAGCCAGAGAGGGGACTGAAGTGGTCAGACAGGGCAAAGCCAGTGCTCAATGACTGCTATGGGGGCACTGCTCTCCGCTCCCCACCTCTGGTCCTGCCCTTTGCTGACCACCTAGAGTCCTCGCTTCGCCAGAGCTCTCCCAGTGTTGATGCTGGCCTGGATGCTGTGCATCTGGAGGCTCTTTCATGGAAGGAGCGGTGTTGGAAAAGTGGAAAAAGAGCCCAGGGAGGAGCTAGAAGGAGAAAAGGAGAGTGAGGGCGAGTGGGTGTGGATATGCGTGTGTGTGAGTGCCTGCCTGCCCCTTTCCGAGCCTGCTGTCTCTTCTGTATATGCATGTTTCTGTCTCCCAGAGAAGCTGTGTTCAGCCAGACAGAAAGGGATCCCAGACTTGGGATCTATGAATGACAGCCTCAGACCCTGAAGTTGCTCCCAGCGAGATGCACGAGGCCCCATGGCAAGAGCAAAAAGGCAGCAGCAAGATGCTGATGGCCTGAGAGGTGTCAACGTCAGAGGTGCCAGCATGAGGAGGATGGCCTCCTCTCCCAGCAGGGGGCATGCTGCAGCCCTTGAAGACCACCAGGCACAACCCTGATCAGAAACCAGTGTGATTTCCTTGCCATTACCCTGTGAGGCCTGGAAAGAGAGGAGTGTATCTGAAGAGGAGCCCCTCAGGCCACCAAGCTGCCTGGGTGCCCATCCCCAGATCATGCTGCCCCAGCTGGGGCCCTACCCTGCCCCCAGGTTCCTGGCACCATGTGCCTTGCAGGAACAGGCCTCCACATTTACCCTCCTGCCTTTGGACTGAGTTTCCCCTCCATCTTCCCCGTATTCTTGAGGACTCTGACGCTTGGCAGAAACCAGGATCTGTTGGGCTGGGCAGTCAGGTTCTTTCTCCAGCCTCCTCTCCTGTGAGCATTTCAAGCTGGCGAGGCACTCTGAGCCAGCCCATCTGATCATGGCCAGCCCCTGCCCTGAGGCTGGCAGCATCCCAGGCATGTGGCTGTGGGAGAGGTCTGTAGCCCTTGCTCACTGCTGTGTTCTTGCACCCTGCAGAGATCCAGAAGCTGGTGCTGGAGGGCCGTGTGGGCGAGGCCATCGAGACCACCCAGCGCTTCTACCCAGGGCTGCTGGAGCACAACCCCAACCTCCTCTTCATGCTCAAGTAAGTCTTGGGCATGACCCCAGCTCCCCCAGAGTCCAGCCCCTCTCAGCTGGTGATGGGAACGTCAGCCTGGACCACAACCAGAGCATTATTGCTCCGCTCCCTCCGCAGGTGCCGGCAGTTTGTGGAGATGGTGAATGGGACGGACAGTGAGGTCCGCAGCTTGAGCTCCCGAAGCCCCAAGTCCCAGGACAGCTACCCTGGCTCCCCCAGCCTCAGCCCCCGACATGGCCCCAGTAGTTCCCACATGCACAACACAGGTCAGCCACTCTCCAGAGGGCTCTGGGAAGAACTGGTGTGGAGGAGAGAGGCCACCCCACATACCCTTTCCTGGGCTGGGCTCCGGGCTCGCTGCTGGATTTGGGAGAAGGGAAATGGGACCACTGTGGTTATTCTTGGGGCTCCACTTGAGGGCAAGCTGCCCCTCCTCTTCTGACTGTCCCCCTGGCTTCTAGGAGCAGACAGTCCCAGCTGTAGCAATGGCGTCGTGTCCACCAAGAGCAAACAGAACCACAGTAAATACCCTGCACCCAGCTCCTCATCCTCGTCCTCCTCCTCCTCGTCCTCCTCTTCCCCATCCTCCATCAATTACTCCGAGTCCAACTCAACAGACTCCACCAAGTCCCAGCCCCACAGCAGTACCAGTAACCAGGAGACCAGGTGCCTGCCTTGCTCTGCTTCCTCCTCTGCCTTCTGCCCCATGCCAGCTGGGCCCATTGCAGTCTATCCTTTGAGTGCCCTTCCCTTCACCCCCAGCCTCCATCTCAGGTCTGTGCCTGGAGTCCTAGCTTTTGGCCCACTGGGCCAGATGTCAGCTCTGGCTTCTAGTCCTCCCCACGATTTAGCTGCACTTTCCTTGGCCTTGGCTTTCTCCAGAGGCTCCAGTGATACCAGGCTGAGGATGTGGTCTCCTCCAAAGAGGCCGGGCCTGTGAGAACTCTCAGGGTCCATCATGAGGGAGCTTTCCCTGGCTCTGGCTTTATAGACAGCCAGGTTGGGCAGGCAGGGGAAGCTAAGCTGCAGGCTAGAGCTCTAGGTGGCTCTCAGCATCCCCAGATACACCTCAAGGCTGACCTGGGTTTGGCTCCCAACCAAGGCCACAGAGATGCCCATGGGGGCCATGGGGCCCAGTCAGTAGGTTGGGGAATATGTAGAAGAGGTGTGTGAACTCAGAGGAGGGCCAGGGACGGGAAAATCACAGAGGCAGCACTGGGACAAGGGTGGGAATCAGGTGACAGGCCTCTGAGGATAGCTGGTGTCACAGTAGGGGTCAAGTGCTGAAGACTTGGAAGCCTGAGCTGTCCTTTCATGTTCCTGGGGGGTCCTCGGTTTACCCACAGCAACCCATGGCTATAGCCTGAAAGGAGGCCCAACCAGGCAGCTCCAACCACACCCCCTGGGCCAATTCCCACCTCAACCCTTCCCCACAGCGACAGTGAGATGGAGATGGAGGCAGAGCACTACCCCAACGGTGTGCTAGGAAGCATATCCACGCGCATTGTTAACGGTGCCTACAAGCATGAGGACCTGCAGACGGATGAGTCCAGCATGGGTGAGAGCCACGGCCTGGTGTGCTATTCTTTGAGGGCAGTGTGCAGTCTGGGTGCCCTCTTCCCCTGGGAGGAGCTGGGCTAGGCAGGCTTTGGCATCTTGAGAAGCTCCAGCCAGACCTTGTCCACTGCCTCCTTAGCCAATTGTGGATGGGTCCTTGAGGTGGCTCCAAATGTACGAAGGCCCTGGCCTGTGCCAAGACCACCTGTGTTTGAGGCTAGAGTGTGTTCGAGAGCGTGGCCACCCTAATGAGCACCCTGCGTCTGTGCGGGCTGGGAAGAGGGACAGCTTCCAAGTCCTCCCTGAACCCTAGACTGTGTGCCAGGTGGACGAAGAGAAGAATGCCTCAACTGTAGCTGCCTTACCTGTTCCTCCCAGTCCTTCCTGCCCCACCCCAGTCCTGCCCTTCCCTCCTCACCTCTCCTAATGTATTCTCCACTGCGTTCTGGATGCAGATGACGGGCATCCTCGGCGGCAGCTCTGCGGGGGCAACCAGGCTGCCACAGAAAGGATCATTCTGTTTGGCCGTGAGTTGCAGGCATTGAGTGAGCAGTTGGGCCGGGAGTACGGCAATAATTTGGCCCACACAGAGATGTTGCAGGTACAGGATGAGCCAGACCTCATGCAGAGCAGGCCCCATTTGGTGTTGGGGGCAGGGTGGCTCTGGGAGAGTCCAGGGGGCAGCAGGAAAGAGTGGGCTCCAGCCAGGTCTGCAGAGGGAAGTGGGGCATCTGGGCCCACTGGACATGCGTGTCCAGGCTCTGGGGAGAGTATAGCCCTGCTCGACCCTACACCCCACATTCCAGGCTGGGCATCATGCAGGGCCCTGTCTCCCTCTGGAGCCATGGGTAGCAGGGCGGGCTATGGTGTGTGCCACAGTCCTCTCAAGAATGCCCTGTTCTATAGGATGCCTTTAGCCTGCTGGCATACTCAGACCCCTGGAGCTGCCCAGTAGGCCAGCAGCTTGACCCCATCCAGAGGGAACCTGTGTGTGCTGCCCTCAACAGCGCCATTTTAGGTGAGTGAATCTATTTATTATTATTATTAGAGACAGAATCTGCTCTGTAGCCCAAGCTGGAGTGCAGTGGCACAATCTTGGCTCACCGCAATCTCCACCTCCGCCTCCCGGGTTTAAGCGATTTTCGTGCCTCAGCCTCCTGAGTCGCTGGGACTAAGGTGCATGCCACCATGCCTGGCTAGTTGTATTTTTTGTAGAGATGGGGTTTTGCCATGTTGGCCAGGTTGGTCTTGAACTTCTGGCCTCAGGTGATCTGCCTGCTTCAGCCCACCAAAGTGCTGGGATTACAGGTGTGAGCCACCATGCCTGGCCTAGGTGAGTGGATCTAACAAAAACAGAAGCTGGCCCATGGCTACCTGGGTGGTTCCCACTCCTAACCCCAATTGGCCCCAGTAAGAGCTGTTTGTCCACACTGGGGCAGCAGGCTCTGCATAGGCCCTCTCTGGTGACTCAGGACTCCTGGGCTCCCATGGTTGAACCTAAACCCTGACCTCCATCTGCCCAGCTGAGTTCATGATGGGTCCTAGGCCATGGCGGTGGGCCCAGGCCAGCCCAGTGCTCTACACTGGGCTAAGGACCTCAGGTTCCTGGCATGACCTCAGGGCCATGGCCTGGTGGCTGGGACACACTTACACAGAGGTACTGAACACTCTGTTCCAAGAGAATCTGTCTACTGCCCCCTCTTTCCACTCCCAAGGGAACTTTGACCTGGGCCCAAACCCTGGGCAGGGCAGTGACCAGGCCTTTTCTTTCCTCCACAGAGTCCCAGAACCTGCCAAAGCAGCCCCCTCTGATGCTCGCCCTGGGCCAGGCATCTGAGTGTCTCCGGCTCATGGCCCGAGCAGGCCTGGGTTCTTGCTCCTTTGCCAGAGTCGACGACTACTTGCACTAGCTGACCATGCTGGCTGGCTCCGGCTGGCCCTCCGCTGGCCCCAGGGCTGGAGCTGCCCTGCCCTCCATAGGCACCTGGTGCAGGGACTGGGAAGCCATGGACAGAGTCCACTCCTCCTGCCTGGCCTTTTCTCCTCTCCCTTTCCTTCCTTCCTTCCTTTCTCTGCCCACCACCCCCTCAGTCTCTCTCTCTCCCCTTCACGTGCAGCGGCCTGTGACACAGTATTGGCTGGTTACTCTCATGTAGCGCCTTCTATTTTGAAAGGGGGGGGTTTGTTTTGAGGAGGGGTTGGGGTTTTTAAATTTTTTTTCTCCTGACTGAGCCACCAGTATTTATCTCTGAAGAGTTTGTGCTGAGCTGGTTTCTGCTAATTTAGTGATGAAGCCTATCCAAGTTGGTGATAGCTTATTATTTTCATAAATAAAAAACAAATGAGATTTTTATATATATATATATATAAATATATATATATTTAAAAAAAGACAGTATTTATCGTAGCATTAGTGGTCCAGCACCTCTTGGGTGAGGCTGTCCAGGCACCATGTTTTCTTTGAGTCCAACTTATTAAAAAAGAATCATCTTAGGCCGGGCGCGGTGGCTCAAGCCTGTAATCCCAGCACTTTGGGAGGCCGAGACGGGCGGATCACGAGGTCAGGAGATCGAAACCATCCTGGCTAACACGGTGAAACCCCGTCTCTATTAAGAAATACAAAAAACTAGCTGGGCGAGGTGGCGGGCGCCTGTAGTCCCAGCTACTCGGGAGGCTGAGGCCGGAGAATGGCGTGAACCCGGGAGGCGGAGCTTGCAGTGAGCTGAGATCCCGCCACTGCACTCCAGCCTGGGCGACAGAGCGAGACTCCGTCTCAAAAAAAAAAAAAAAAAAAAAAAAAAAGAATCATCTTTGTCACCTCAGCCAAGTGATTTATTTTTTGCTCCCCCTTTTTTGAGTCACAGGCCGAGCTGCAGCCTAGGAAACCCAAATAGGGTTTGGTGGGCCACTTAGTGGGCATGGTTATGTTGGTTTATAGCACCCCAAGAACTGTGGGTCCCTAGGCCCCTGAGAGCTGGACAGAGCAGAGAACTACAGGGCCAAGGGTCCAGAGAAGTGATAACTTGACCCAGGGCCACACAGCAGAGGTAGAGGGTCCTTGGCCAGCACACTATCTACCACTCTACCCCACCTCCCACTGCTTGCCTTGCTCCCCTTTCCTCCCTTTTCAATACCCTACCTTCCCTTGTTGTTAAGATGGCCAAATAATACATTTACTCTAAATTGATTGCCTGGAAACTACCTGCCTTCGTCCTGAGAGCTTCTGTGTGTCAGGCTGCCGGAAAGAAGACTCCATTCCCAGGACAGAGGCCCCTGAGTACAGGGGCTGCTTTCTTCCTGCCTGGATCTTCACCCTCTCTGCACAGCTCTGAGAGAATGGATGCTTTCTGTTGAGAAACCAGTACCTTGTGGAGGCAGGTTCTTGGGCTGCTACTCCAGGGAGTGTTTGGAATCCTTGATCCCCTAGGCCAGACTTCACTGCCACTGTACCAGACAGCTCCCTGCAGCTGGACCCTAGCCAGTCTTAGGAAAGACTGTTGGGAGTATTTGCTGGCCAGAGGATGGGACTCCATCAACTTTACAGATGTCCCACCAGCTGTTTCAGATAGATCCTCACAGCTGGCGGAGTAAAAATGGTCCCGCTACCATTGGGGAATAAGAAAAGGAAAGGCTGAGATGGTTGCCAGGACTTGGGGTGGCCCATCTGTGGAGAGGACTGGCTGCCCTGGAGGAGGAAAGGGAGGAAGCCTACACAGAGGAGCACCAGGACGGGCTGGAATTATCATACGTGCTTCACAGTGTGAGGGGAGTGCAGAAGCCGCCCATGCAGAGTAGGGGCAGCCATGGCAAGGCCAGAAGTTGAACTTTCAGTCCCTGCCTGAATCTGGGCTGTGCAAGCTCCTGCTCCATATTGGTGGACATGGGAATGGTTGGTGTGGCCTGAGATACTCATTGCTCACCAGGCCTCACTGGGCCCACAGCTGGGCAACAAGAAAAATGATTGAATTGGACCAACTGCTGGTGATGGGGCCAGGGCCCTGGGCCCTGTGCTCTCAGAATTCTGCCTTGGGAAATGATCCTATAGCTGCTGCTTTTTCTTGGTCCTTGGGGCTGGCAGGCCCATAGACCATGGCCTGTTAGGAGGTGTCCTGTCCGTAAAGGAAATTCATCTCTTGTGACAGCCTGGGGCTACCTAGCTCCCAAACCCAGAGGTTGGAAATATCAGGCTGTTAAAATGATCACAGCCTAGCAGGATTGGGAATTGAAACCACAGGCTTTTGCAGTTGGAATGGGGTTCAGTGAACATCTCCCCCATTCCTCTCCTGCTACAGATAAGGAAACAGACCCAGGAGATTAAGTGACTTGGCTAAAGTCACACAGCAAATTAGTAGCCGAGCCGAGACTATCCCTTATCCCTGTGGGTTGGGCAACACTGTTTATTTAGTCCTGAAACTGAATGGCAGATAAGCCCCATGAGGGGTTAGGCTGATGTGCCCTCCCGCAGTATGTGAGAAGCTGCTACCTTCAGGGTTGTGTCAGGGATGAGGATGGGTGCCTGAGCTTAGGTTGTGGAGTGGCTGAGAGGGCCCAGGAGGGCTCGGGACAGCTGTGTGCTGCATGGGGTTGGGTGTCTGCCTGGCTTGCACTCGGTACCCATGGCCACCTCCCCATTTTCTGTGCCTTATCTCACTGTTTCAGCTGAGTCCAAGTTGTTTACTCTGTTCCTCTCCAGAGGGGCTCTCTGTCCCAGTTGGGCAGCTCACCTTTGGGACATAAGCCTTTGCCCCACAAGCTGTGGAGAGGGCCAAAACCAAGCTGCTTGAGCCCACTCTCTTGCTGAGAGTCCAGGCCTGCCTGCCAGCCGGAGGTGCCCCTTATGCACATCCAGTCCTACCAGCCTGCTTCCAGGAGCCTAGAGTGGGAAAGGCACCTGGGGGAGCCCTGGTGAAGGGCTGGACCTGACTCGTGGCGGCAGGAGGAAGACCTGGCTTTCTTGGTTTGTCCAGCTCTGGGGAGCAGCCTTCCCTACTCACTTTCCCCTTGCGGCACCAAATGGTCACTCCTTCCAGAGCAAAAACTGGCACTCATAGCAAGCCAGAACCCCCATTCCCATCCACATGGGTCTGTGGCTGGGTGCAGGCCATGAAAACGGACACCACGAGACAGAAGTGGGGACTGCCTGGCCACCCAGCGCCTTCCCACTTCTTAAGCAAGCACAAAGAAGATAAGGCAGAGAACTGTCAGAGCTGAAAGTTCCTTTGGTTGCTCACAACTCAGGTATGCACCCGTGTGGCAGCCAGGCAGCGGAGCCCTACTAGACTGCCAGTCTCATGCACCCAGACCTGTGGCCAGACTGTGGCCTCTGGCTGCCTCAGGCACTTGCCTCTTTGCATCGGGTTTTCCTCCATTGGTAACTACAGCTGAAACAGACATCCTCCACATTGTGCACACTGGTTTTGCCTTTGTCCTCGAGAGTTGATACTTGGCATTAGCATGAAACTTGTGGGTGTGGGAGGATGGAGAGAGAACTCTAACACAAAACATCTTATTAAAATTGTACTTGAGAGATTAAAAAAAAAAAACTCCTGTTGTATTTTGACAGAATTATTTTTATTAAAATACACATCCATGAGCAGTCATGTGTGTCTGGTCTCTGTTTTGAGTCTTATTGAGGTTGGCACCCCTTCTATGACACATCCTGTCCTAAAGGATTTGGGCCCTTCCCAGCCTCTCAAGTGCCCAGGCCCTTAGGTGCCTTCCTCAAGGACCCTTGAAACTATTTGTAAGACCCCAAAGAGGACAGGTACTTAAACCTTAGTTCTCTCTTGAAATGGCTTTCATCTTAGACAAGGAAAAAGTAGCAAATTCACCTAAAGAGCCTGGGAGCAGTGACTCACGCCAATAATCTTAGCACGTTGGGAGGCTGAGGCAGGTGGATCCCTTGAGCTCAGGAGTTCGAGAACAGCCTGGGCAACATGGCGAAACCCTTTCTCTACAAAAAATACAAAAATTGGCCAGGTGCAGTGGCTCACGCCTGTAATCCCAGCACTTTGGGAGGCCGAGGTGGGTGGATCACGAGGTCAGGAGATCGAGACCATCCTGGCTAACATGGTGAAACCCCGTCTCTACTAAAAATACAAAAAATTAGCTGGGCGTGGTGGCAGGTGCCTGTAGTCCCAGTTACTCGGGAGGCTGAGGCAGGAGAATGGTGTGAACCCGGGACGCGGAGCTTGCAGTGAGCCGAAGTCATACCACTGCACTCCAGCCTGGGTCAAGGCTGCAGTCAGCTGAGATCGTACCACTGCACTCCAGCCTGGGTGACAGAGTGAGACCCTGTCTCAAAAAAAAAAATTCAGCTAAATAAAGGTGGGCCACAGGAACTTCTCCCAACAAAAATAAGATATTAAGAATACATTCCAGAGCCAGGTGCAGTGGCTCACACCTGTAATCTCAGCACTTTGGGAGGTCGAGGCGAGCAGATCACCTGAGGTCAGGAGTTTGAGACCAGCCTAGCCAACATGGTGAAACCCCATCTCTACTAAAAGTACACAAATTTGCCGGGCGTGGTGGCGGGCTCCTGTAATCCCAGCTACTAGGGAGGCTGAGGCAGGAGAATTGCTTGAACCTGAGAGGCAAAGGTTTCAGTGAGCCAAGATCGCACCACTGCACTCCACCCTGGGTGACAAGAGCAAAACCCCATCTCAAACAACAACAACAACAACAAAACATTCCAGGGCCAGGTGCAGTGGCTCATGCCTGTAATCCCAGCACGTTGGGAGACCAAGGCAGGAGGATCGCTTGACCCCAGGAATTCGAGGCCAATCTGGGCAACATAGTGAGACCCTGTCTCTACAAAAAATGGAAAAAATTAGACATGTTGGTGTGTGCCTGTGGCCCCAGCTTCTCAGGAGGCTGAGGCTGGAGGATTGCTTGAGCCTGGGTGGTTGAGGTTGCAGTGAGCCATGATCGAGCCACTGTACTCCAGCCTGGATGACAGAGCAAGGCCCTGTCTGGAAAAAAAAAAAATTCTAAATATTATTCTCCTCAAATATTGCACAGTCAGAAAGTTTTCTGAGCATACCTCTTTTGAGAGTTGTTGTTTTTGGGGTGGTTTTTTTTGAGACAAAATCTTGCTGGGTGCAGTGGCTCACGCCTGTAATCCCAGCACTTTGGGAGGCCGAGGCGGGTGGATCATGAGGCCAGGAGATCCAGACCACGGTGAAACCCCATCTCTACTAAAAATACAAAAAAAAAAAAAAAAATTACCCAGGTGTGGTGGTGGGCGCCTGTAGTCCCAGCTACTCGGGAGGCTGAGGCAGGAGAATGGCGTGAACTCGGGAGGCGGAGCTTGCTGTGAGCCGAGATGACGCCACTGCACTCCAGCCTTGGTGACACAGTGAGACTCCATCTCAAAAAAAAAAAAAAAAAAAGAATGCTCTTAGGGAAGAGGTAGCATAGAGGGGAAAATGTGGGTTTTACATTAAGCATAAAGTCCTGGTTCTATATAAATAAAGCCAGAGTAGGCTCACTTTCCTCTAGACTAGTGGTTCTCAACTGGGAATGATTTTGCTCCCAGGGAGACACTTGGCAATGTCTGGAGATTTTTTGGTAGTCACAACTGGGCTTGGGGTGCTACTGGCATCTACTGGGTAGAGCCAGGGATGCTGCCAAACATCCTACAATGCAGACAGCTCCCCCCATCCCTGCCCAACAAAGAATTATCAGGTCCAAAATGTCAGTAGTGCCATTGTTGAGAAATCCTACTCAAGAAGAGTGGAACTCTGAACAATGACTAAGAAACAGATCAAACAGGCACATTTTGACTCTGCCTCCCTTCCGCCTGGCTCTTGAGGATCCAGGAGAGAAAGGATAAAACACCATTAGAAGAGGGGGGGTTTAGGGGTTACAACTTATCACTCGGGGAGCCTTCCATGCTGACAGGTGGTAGGAGTCCTGTCTCCTCCGCTCAAAGCAGGCATAGCTCTACTGCTAGTTAGCATATCTTAGTAGGAACTGCCTCACGCTTAGGTCAGCTGACATATTCTGTCATCACAGGCTGCTCTGGAATGATGGCTGGGAGACCATCCTAATGCCAGCTGAGTGGGGATCTTGATACTCAGCAGGAGGGTCAGACAAGCAGGGATGGGGGCTCCCCATGCAGATACAAACCCCAATCACATTTCCTACACAGCCAGTTTTATTCTAAGATCTACCGGCTTCCTTACTCTAGCGGACAGTCTTCTATTTACTTTGGTGGGGCATAGGCTTCAGTAAAGAGGCCAAGGGGACTGAGGTCACAATCCTGAAGAGCACTGATATTTAAAGAACAATCAAAAAACATCCAGAGGAAGAGGAGCCCAGATAGGCACCTGAGAAAACGGAAAAACGAGTCACTGGGAGTCAGGAAGCCAGGAAGTCCGACGAGTTCGAGAGAACTGGCCTTCTGCAGATATGTCGTTGTCCAACAAGAAATCGTCTTTCATTCCAGGACCACCAAGGCTAACCACAGCTCCCAAAACCTGGTTCTTGACGCCGGTCAGCGGACCGGAGAGAAGCCAAGCTTAGGAAACCGCTGGCTCCGCCGCCTCCGCCGCCGGAAATGAACGACGTGAGCCTCCTAGCCAGGCTGCTTAACCTCCGCCCCCAACCTGCGAGCATGCGCAGTTCCCCGCTACGGCCCCTCCCAGCGTAGGCCCACTCCCGTTATAGAGCATGCGCAGTCCTTATGCCGTCCCGCCCCTCCCTTTCCAGAGCCCCCCGTTCCTTAGAAACCAGGCGGCGCGTTCCGGGTGGCGGCGCCCTGGACTCCCGGGCCCGCGCATCCCCGCCAGCCTTCCTTAAAGCGGATGGGTGGCTGCCGAGACCCCCCGGGACCCATGGTCTCCAGTGCAGCGCGGAGTGGGCGATGCCAGCGTGCCAGGTGAGAGGCGGCCAGCGGCGGCGGGTGAGGGCGAAGGAGGGCATGGCGCGGCCGGGAGCTGGCGGCGACAGGGCCTCCTCCGAGGCCCGGCGCCGGAGGTTGGAGGCGTGGACCCGCAGAGCCGGGGCTGGAGGGGGCTCGTTCCAACTGCCTGCAGGCGGGCGGAGTGAAGGGTCGCCTTGGGGTTCGCCCTTTCCACCGCAGAAATAGGACCCGCAGGCTTGGTGGTAGAATTATAGGATTTGGGATCCTGGAAGAACCTGAGACATAATCCATCCTTTACCAGATGCAAAAACCTAGTCTCCCCTGCCCTGTGCCTAGCCGACCTCCTGCCTGTGTTAGGATGGACGCTTTGTGGATGAGGATGTGTGTGAGGTGTAGAAGCTTGGGACAAAGGGCTCGTGGGGTAGCTAGTTCATCCCCTTTCAGAATGATATGGGACTTTTGGGGATAGATATTTAAGAAACGGGTTTTCAGTTGACAGGTGGAAGAAGGGACACCCCAGAAGGTGCGAGTGACTCTGCCAGCCCCCATATACCCTATGGCCATGTCTCAGTGGCCCTGGCCTACCTTTGTAGCTCTGGAAGGAAGCAGATGGACTTGAGACAAAAGGTGAAGTGAGGTATTCCCATCAAGGCCCTATCACACTTAAAAGGTGAGGGAGGAAGAGTGGACAGGAACATGAGGGCTTGGGAATGATTGTGTGAAGAGTTTATCCTCCAGACTACAGCACGATCTAAAGAGCAAGGCAGGGTAGAAGAGTTGAAAGCTGCATTGGATAGGCATCAAGGAAGCTTATTTAACTGTCTTATTTATGTTCATTGTTCCCATAATGTCATCCTGAGGGCAAGAAAGTGGATGCCCTTTTAAATGTCCAAAAAGAACTGGGGCAGGGCACCACCTTTGTGATCTGTGGGGCCCAAAAGCCTCTAAAGGAATAGCCCTTAGTGTGTGGCCCTTAAGTTGAAGGGAACAGTATTTAATTTAGAAAAGGAAGACACTTAAATTTATTGTGATACGGAGCAATATAGAGAAGATGGTTTTCTTTGAGTCGGGGAAGCTATATTCATTCTTGATAAGGAAACTTACTTCCTTCTGAAAAGCTACACTAGAGAACAAAAGAATTTTAAGGCCATCTATTTTACAGAAATCGTGAAAAAATTAACTGCTTTTGGGATTGGGAGTTTAGAGAACCTGCCTGGACCAAGAGAGGAAAATTTTCAACAGACGCTTCTGTTGGTCGATTCCTTATTTCACAGATAAAGATCCTATTGTGAGAGGTTTTCTCTTACCACCTGGTTTTCCCACTTTTGCTATGGAATAATCATTGGTTTGGGTTTGTTTATTTATTTATTTATTGAGACGGAGTCTCTGTCACCCATGCTGGAGTGCAGTGGTGCAATCTCAGCTCACTGCAACCTCCGTCTCCCAGGTTCAAGCGATTCTCCGGCCTCAGCCTCCCAAGTAGCTGGGACTACAGGCATGTACCACCATGCCCAGCTAATTTTTGTATGTTTAGTAGAGAAGGGGTTTCACATGTTGGCCAGACTGGTCTCGAACTCCTGACCTCAGATGATCTACCTGCCTCGGCCTCCCAAAGTGCTGAGATTACAGGTGTGAGCCACCACGCCCAGCCCTCATTTTTGTTTTTATTTGCTAGGGCAATTGATATCTGATTTCTATAGTAATACTAGAACACATTAGTAGTAGAACTAGGTATTTTTTAAAAAGCCTCTCCTGACCCAAAACTTAAAAATTAGAAGTATGTGATTTTTAAAAGATGGTCCCTGATTCTAATCATCAAAGCTTGTTTGTCCCTCGCTTGATAAAAACAAATTTTCTATTTACATTTGACTTTGCAGCAGGTTTTTCCCCTTGCCCTTATAAGAAGATAGATTGGAAGTATAATAATGTTAACAGGTGAAATCAGTTTAAAGAAGAAAGCTTTGGGCCGGGCGCAGTGGCTCATGCCTGTAATCCTAGCACTTTGAGAGGCCGAGGTGGGTGGATCATCTGAGGTCAGGAGTTTGAGACCAGCCTCACCAACATAATGAAACCCCATCTCTACTGAAAATACAAAATTAGCTGGGCATGGTGGTACACGTCTGTAATCCCAGCTACTTGGGACACTGAGGCAGGAGAATCGCTTGAACCTGGGAGGCAGAATTCGCAGTGAGCCGATACCGCGCCATTGCACTCCAGCCTGGATGACAAGAGCTAAACTCTGGTTCAAAAAAAAAAAGAAGAAAACTTTGTTTTGGCTTCATAATTTCAGCATCATACCATAACTATGGGTATTGTGACTGTGCTTTTTACTGACTTTTCTTGCACTTGTGGGGTTATTTTGTTTAAATACCTCAGGAGATATAATGGAGCATTATCAGAAGCAGATGTAACCTGTGTGGAAAATCAGTACTGTTAACCAAATTCTGTCAGAAAGACTTCATGAAAATCATTGTGTTCTGTGCAGAAACCTTCATTACTTTCAGGTTGACCCAGAGGAAGGTAAGACAAGGAGGCCAAAATCAAGTCAAGGTAAAATGGAAGGGAGCAGTTGCCATCTGTGGAACTGGATGGAGTGTGGGAGAGTGTTTTGAACTTGGGCCCAAATACTTTGAATGAGCTTTGGAGAGGGTACTGCTTAAATATGGCTGTGGTGTGCCCTGTGGATTTGTGTGCGTTTTCTGAACTCCAATCAGAAAAACACTTGTTTTCAGAGAAGGGTAGATTTACAGAGGACTCTCAAAAGTCCTGGTTGCTATGACAGTGAAACCTTTGACAAATAATTACTTAACTTCTATGCCATTTTCTGGAGCAACTGAGGGCAGTTATCATATCTGGCCTGTAATAAAGTAATCAACAGTGTTTGACAGGCCAACCGTGAGGAAACTACCAGATAAACCAGCAATGCTAACAGAAGCTACTTTCACTGAACTGATTTTCTAGTTTTCCCATAAGAGGAGAAATGGAATGGGGATGCAATGTCATCTGATGTTAGAAGTTGAAATGCAGAGGTTGGTGTTCAGAAAACACAGGAATCAGAGAGACCGCTAACTTAGAAATAGGAAAAGTGCCTTTCTGATGCCTGAAAAGTCACTCATGCATATTTTTTTTAAATGTTTATTCATTTTTGAGACAGGGTCTTGCTCTGTCACCAAGGCTGGAATACAGTGGCGTGATCACAGCTCACTGCAGCCTCTGACTCCTGGGCTCAAGTGATCCCCCCCACCTCAGCCTCCTGAGTAGCTGGGACCACAGGTGCATGTCACCATAGCCAGCTAATAAAAAAAAGTTTGTCTTTTTTTTTTTTTTTTTTAAGAGATGGGGGTCTCTATGACAGGGGGTCCAATTCTAGAACAAATCCACAATTGGAATTAGAGTACATCTAGGAAAGAATGGAATTGGAGATTTTGCTATTTTTGAGAACTTATATGCAGTTTAGCAATGGAACATTATCTTTCTTACATTCAAAAGTAGTAGGTTTATATTAGCAAACTTAAAAGTAAACTGAAATTTGGAGTCTAAAAGTCCTTATGGAAAATTTAAATGGCAGGTGTTTTAAAAATTGAGAATGAAAGATACTTGAAAAACTTGGGTTCATGAAAGTTAGAATGATAAGAGATACTGAGAAAAACATGAAAGCAGGAAGACTTCCCTATACTCTAACACCACCTTATAAGTTAGACATTGGGTCGGGAATGAGCTCACTAAAGTACCTTGTCTTCAAAGACGTAAGAAATGAAAATTTTCTCTCATAGTGATGTGAATAAACACTTAGAAAATATGGATTAGACTTTGGGAGGCTGAGGTGGGCAGATCACGAGATCAGGAGATTGAGACCATCCTGGCTAACACGGTGAAACCCCGTCTCTACTAAAAGTACAAAAAATTAGCTGGGTGTGGTGGCGGACACCTGTAGTCCCAGCTACTCTGGAGGCTGAGGCAGGAGAATGGCGTGAACCTGGAAGGCGGAGCTTGCAGTGAGCCGAGATTGAGCCACTGCACTCCAGCCTGGGTGACAGAGCGAGACTCCGTCTCAAAAAAAAAAAAAAAAGAAAATATGGATTAGAGCCAGGCGCAATGGCTCACGCCTGTAATCCCAGCACTTTGGGAGGCCAAGGCGGGTGGATCGCCTGAGGTCAGGAGTTGGAGACCAGCCTGGCCAACATAGTGAAACCCTGTCTCTACTAAAAATACAAAAAATTAGCTGGGTATCCTGGCGGGTCCTTGTGATCCCAGCTACTAGGGAGGCTGAGGCAGGAGAATCGCTTGAACCCAGGAGGCAGAGGTTGCAGTGAGCCAAGATCATGCCGTTGCACTCCAGCCTGGGCAACAAGAGCAAAAGTATGTCTCAAAAACAAACAAACAAACAAAAAGCAAATATGGATTAAACATTAAGAAGGAAGAGTTGAGTATTTCCACGTTACTTAGTACACTTAAACCCTATCCTTAAGCACTTGTTTGCTAGCTCCTGCTCTTAGAAAGGGAGTTGCAAGTGGTGTTTTTGTCCAAAGTACTGTCATTTCTCAAGGTAGCCGGTGATAAAATGTATATACTCTTTGGGACCCTGGATAGTCTTGAAATTCATGGGAACATAGCTCACTCTCTCTGCCACCTCTCTAAGTCGTTCCCAAGAGCTTCTGTAAAGATTTCTATCAATCCTCTATTTGATCCAAATCCAAGGATTTGGAATGAAGGCTGTGAGAAATGGGAACTGGGTATTTAGTGTGGTCTTCCTTTCTGACCTGGGATAACTGCTTCTCTCAAATTGTCAGCTCTCAATTTCTCATGAGACTAGATAACCCCAAAATAGAACCCAGAACACTTCTACTTGGCTTTGAGATTCTACTGTATCACTTTATAACCTCAAAATCTTCATCATTTACTTTCACAATTGTATTTTACTTAGGATGATAACCTTAGGCAAATCGTGTAATTTCTGGATCATAATTTTTTTTGAGACAGTGTTTCTATCTCCCAGGCTGGAGTGTATTAGCACAATCGCGGCTCACTGCAGTGTCCACCTCCTGGGTTCAAGCGATTCTTGTGCCTCAGCCTCCCGAGTAGCTGGGATTACAGGTGTGCGCCTTCATGCCTGGCTAATTTTTGTATTTTTAGTAGAGACGGGGGTTTTGTCATGTTGGCCAGGCTGGTCTTGAACTCCTGGCCTCAGTGATCTGCTCACCTCAACCTCCCAAAGTGCTGGGATTACAGGTGGGGGAGCGACCCTGACTGGCCACTAGACCATAATTTCTTAACCTGTATAACAGGAAGCAAAATGAAAATGTCGTAAATGTGTAACAGTAGAGAATGAAAAGCTCGTTCACATGGTCAGTGGCTGTGATATTGTGAAATGTATATTTGGTCTTCTGTCTCTGTTTCCTGGCATGCAATTTCAGTAGGTTGGTGCAAAAGCAGTTGCGGATTTTGCTGCAAAGTAATGGCAAAAACCACGATTGCTTTTGCACCAACCAAATCGCTGGAATCTCCTAAGTGATGGATTTTTGTATGCTAGTGAGTTGGCTGGTGGCTGGCAGCTCCTGGGTAGTTTCAGGCTGAGGACTGGTCACAGGAAACATCAAAGCATTATTAGAGGGTTGTGACTTTCAGCCCCACTCCCCAGCCTCTGGGGAGGAGAGCAGGACTGAAGGTTAAGTTGATCATCAATGGCCAGTGGTTTAATCAATCATGCCTAGTTAATGAAGCCTCCATAAACACAGGGAGGTCACGAAAGCTCCAAGCCCCTTTCCCCATACCTTGCCCTATGTACCTTCTTCATCTCTATCCTTTATAATGTTCTTTATAATAAACTAGTAAATAAAAGTACGTTTTCCACAGAGTTCTGTGAGCTGCCCTAGCAAATTAATTAATCTGAAGGAGAGAGTCATAGGATCTCCATTCTGTAGCCCATCAGGCAGAGGCACAGTTGAAATAACCTGGGGCTTTTGATGGCATTGGAAGTTGGGGAGGGGAAGTCTGTGGGACTGAGCCCTCTACCCGGGGGATCTGATGTGATTCTCCAGGTAGATAACGTCACAATTAAATTGAGGGACACCCAACAGGTGTTGACTGCAGAATTGCTTGCTAGCCTGGTGTATGGGGAGAAACCCCCACACATTGGTCTTCTGTGTTGATCGTTGTGGTGTAAAAGCAGAGGAAAAACAATTTAAGTTTGTCTTTCCACTTTCACAATGACATATCTATTATGTAACCCATAAAACTATTTATGATACCATGAAAAATCCTTATGTCTGGCTGGGTGTGGTGGCTCACGCATGTAATCCCAACACTTTCAGAGGCTGAGGTGGGCGGATCACTTGAGGCCAGGAGTTCAAGACCAGCCTGACCCAGATGGCGAAACCCTGTCTCCACGAAAAAATACAGAAAATTAGCTGGGTGTGGTGGTGCATGCTTGTAGTCCCAGCTACTCAGGAGGCTGAGGCAGGAGAATCACTTGAACCTGGGAGGCAGAGGTTGCAGTGAGCCGAGATTGCATCACTGCACTCTAACCTGGGCGACAGTAAGACTCCATCTCAAAAAGAAAAAAGAAAAATGCTTGTGTCAAAAGAGTAAGTAAAATAACTCAGGATACAAAACTGTGAATACAATATGATTACCAAACAAATGTAAAAAAGTAGCCAAAATAGAACATAAGAAAACACCATAGTTTTCTTAGTATGTATTTTATTATTATTATTATTATTTATGATTTTTGGTTGAATTTCTTTGTAAAAACATTGACCACCATTTAACATGTAGTGGCAGCCAGGCACGGTGGCTCATACCTGTAATCCCAGCACTTTGGGAGGCCAAGACAGGCCAGTCACCTGAGGTCAGGAGTTCAAGACCAGCCTGGCCAACATGGTGAAACCCCATCTCTACTAAAAATACAAAAATTAGCTGGGCGTGGTGGCACCTGCCTGAAGTCCCGGCTACTCAGGAGGCTGAGGCAGGAGAATTGCTTTAACCCAGGAGGCAGAGGCTGCAGTGAGCCGAGATCATGCCACTGCTCTCCAGCCTGGGCAACAGAGCAAGACTCTGTCTCAAAAAATAAATAATAAATAAATAAATATTAGCCAGTGGTGGTGGTGCACACCTGTAATCTCAGCTACTCAGGAGGCTGAAGCAGGAGAATGGCTTGAACCCAGGAAGCAGAGGTTGCAGTGAACTGAGATTGTGCCACTGCACTCCAGCCTGGGCAACACAGTGAGACTCCTTAAAATACAAACATGCAGTGGCAACAAAATGCATCCAATTTACATGCATCAACAAGTTAAATCACAATACATGAACAACACAAATTTCAAACAAACAGTACTGAAATAGCTTGTGTTGCATTTACTACAGTACTTGTACTCCTAATAGAGATGGGTCTATATTTTAAAAAGTAAACCCTCTTAAAAGTTTTTTGCTGGTATAAATGAGGATATAAACTCATCTTCTGAGAGACTTCACCCCCTCTCACTCTATGAAAATTGGTTTGTGAGTGGGGAGAATGATGGCAGGGACTACTAGGTGGCACTGATGTTTCCTTTCCCAGGTGTCAGTGAACCAAACAGTAATGAGGTTACCTGGATAACGAGTGTGTGTGTTTGTGTGTGTGTAATTGAAAGGTGACTATACACGACTGGGCACAGTGGCTGACACCTGTAATCCCAGCACTTTGGGAGGCCGAGGCGGGTGGATCACTTGAGGTCAGGAGTTCGAGATGACCCCGGGCAACATAGTGAAACCCCATCTCTACTAAAACTACAAAAATTAGCCAGGTGTGGTGGTGCATGCCTGTAATCACAGCTTCTTGGGAGGCTGAGGCAGGAAAATCACTTAAACCTAGGAGGCGGAGGTTGCGGTGAGCCGAGATCATGCCACCACACTCCAACCTGGGTGACAGAGCAAGACTCTGTCTCCAAAAAAAAAAAAAGTGACTATATAGATCATAAATGTTGCTTTCTAAGACTGGTGTTTCTTGTTGACAGGTGGTTTTGACCATTTGGGTTTCTTTAGTGGTGCTTGATGGACAGCAAGTATATTATAGGATGTTCCATGTGGCTAGTGGTTTTTATGGCAGGGTAGCTCCTCCTAGGAAATGATTCTCTCTGAGAGGCCCTTCTAGGGGTGACTCTGGGAGCACGTGAGATTGTGTAATTGTCCTGCAAAGCATCCTCTGATTGTCAGGGAGAAGGGGGATGGAAGAGAGGTCAGTTATACATCCGGTTGCTTTTCAACCTTTTGTATTCATATTCCTGAACTCACATTCAGAAGCTCAGGGGACACAGCTTGTATTTTGGAGCAATGGGGAAGATGATTTAACATAGTATTTCTTATCTGATGTTATTTTCAAAATAAATCACTGTAATTCAATGACTGTTTTAGTTCTCTTAGCCCTGGGCTTGCTCCTGTTCATGGTGGGTTTTTTTGTTTTTGTTTTTTTGCTTTTTTTTTTTCCTTTGAGACGGAGTTTCGCTCTTGTTGCCCAGGCTAGAGTGCAGTGGTGCAATCTTGGCTCACTGCAACCTCCGCCTCCCAGGTTCAACTGATTCTCCTCTCTCACCCTCCCAAGTAGCTGGGATTACAGGAGCATGCCACCATGCCTGGGTAATTTCTGTATTTTTAGTAGAGACGGGGTTTCATCATATTGGTTAGGCTGGTCTTGAACTCCTGACCTCAGGTGATCCACCCGTCTCAGCCTCCCAAAGTCCTGGGATTACAGGCATCAGCCACCGCGCCTGGCCTCGTGGTGTTTTTTTTTTTTTTTTTGAGACAATCTTGCTCTGTTGCCCAGGCTGGAGTGCAGTGCTGGGATCTTAGCTCACTGCTGCCTCCACCTCCTGGGTTCAAGTGATTCTCATGCCTCAGCCACTGAGATTCGATATTTTACATCTCTCATTTAGCAGCTAGCTGGAAGATTGTTAACTCACTACTCAACATGATCATGGCCCAGCTGGTAAGCCGTTTTCTGTGTATAAGTAGGTGGTGCTTGTGAAGGGCCCTGGACCTTTCCTGTCACGGGGGAACTACTTAACCTTCCCAGTGACCAGAGACTATGTAACACAGAGTTAGAGAACACCCATCAGGGTCCCTGCACTCTTGAGTACCCTGAAATCCAGAAGGAAGACAGATGGGTGACCCAAAGTGTCTTTTGCTACCATTGAAATAGCAAGCACTTTTCTCAGAAACAGAGCACTCCTATCTATATAGAAGGTAGAAAACACAAGAAAACTTCAGTCAATTAGGTTTGCACATTGAAAAATGTTTAGCATAATTAAATACCCTCTTCTTGGGACCACAGGTAACACCTCTCTAGGGTTGGCTACTTCATGTGCATCGCAGACAAGTGTGCTTTACCTCAGTGATTCAAAGGCAAAGGCAGAGTCTTGGTTTACATGCCTGCCACAGGGAAAGGTCGTTGAACACTCACTATGTTCTTCAGTCACATCAGTCCTTGGTATTTGGCTAAGGGTAGCAAGAAATGGAAACTGTAAGCTCCAGGGACCTGGCCTGTTTGTTTGGATCATGCTTGTATGTCCCAACTCCTGGCATAATGCTTGATTCAGGTGGCATTTAAAAATGTTAAGGAATGACTGGGCACAGAGGCTCATGCCTGTTATCCCAGCACTTTGGGAGGCCAGATCACTTGAGGTCAGACGTTCGAGACCATCCTGGCCAACATGGTGAAACCCCGTCTCTACTAAAACTACAACAGTTAGCCAGGTGTGGTGGTGTGTACCTGTAATCCCAGCTACTCGGGGGGCAGACGCTTGAGAATTGCTTGAACACTGGAGGCAGAGGTTGCAGTAAGCCGAGATGGTGCCACTGCACTCCAGCCTGGGTGACAGAGGGAGACTCCATTTCAAAAAATAAATAGGCCGAGTGCAGTGGCTCACACGTATAATCCCAGCACTTTGGGAGGCCGAGGTGGGTGGATTACTGGAGGTCAGGAGTTCAAGACCAGCCTGGCCAACATGGTGAAACCCTGTCTCTACTAAAACTACAAAATTGTCTGGGCGTAGTGGTGTGCACCTGTAATCCCAGCTACTTGGGAAGCTGAGGCAGAAGAATCGCTTGAACCTGAGAGGCGGAGGTTGCAGTGAGCTGAGATTGTACCATTGCACTCCAGCCTAGGCAAAAAAGAGGGAAACCCCATCTCAAAAAAATATATATAAAGGCCGGGTGCGGTGGCTCACGCCTATAATCCCAGCACTTTGGGAGGCCGAGACGGGTGGATCACAAGGTCAGGAGATCGAGACCATCCTGGCTAACACGGTGAAACCCCGTCTCTACTAAAAATACAAAAAATTAGCTGGGCACGGTGGCGGGCGCCTGTAGTCCCAGCTACTCGGGAGGCTGAGGCAGGAGAATGGTGTGAACCCGGGAGGCGGAGCTTGCAGTGAGCTGAGATCCGGCCACTGTACTCCAGCCTGGGCGACAGAGCAAGACTCCGTCTCAAAAAAAAAAAAAAAATATATATATATATATAGATAGATACATATATAAAATCAATAAATACCTAATGTAGCCAGTAGATAAGTACTTTGCCTATGTTAGTAAGTAGCTGAGGTGGGGTGCAATGGCTCATTCCTGTAATTCCAGCACTTTGGGAGGCCAAGGCAGACGGATCACAAGGTCGGGAGTTTGAGACCACCCTGGCCCACATGATGAAACCCCATCTCTACCAAAAATACAACAATTAGCCTGGTGTGGTGGCACGTGCCTATAATCCCAGCTCCTCAGGAGGCTGAGGCAGGAGAATCGCTTGAACCTGGGAGGTGGAGGTTGCAGTGAGCCAAGATCGTGCCACTGCACTCCCGCCTGGGCGACAGAATAAGACTCCATTTCTTTTTTTTTTTTTTTTTTTTTTTTTTTTGAGACGGAGTCTCGCTGTGTCTCCCAGGCTGGAGTGCAGTGGCGTGATCTCGGCTCACTGCAAGCTCCGCCTCCCGGGTTCACGCCATTCTCCCGCCTCAGCCTCCCAAGTAGCTGAGACTACAGGCGCCCGCCACCACGCCCGGCTAGTTTTTTGTATTTTTAGTAGAGACGGGTTTTCACCATGTTAGCCAGGATAGTCTCGATCTCCTGACCTCGTGATCCACCCGCCTCGGCCTCCCAAAGTGCTGGGATTACAGGCTTGAGCCACCGCGCCCGGCCAGACTCCATTTCAAAAAAATAAAACCTCACAGTGATCCAGATACTCCTGTGAGTGTTAAATTTACTTCTCCTTTATGATCCAATTTTTCTGATCCTTTTTGTACATTGGGTAGTTATGCTTCATAGGATAGATCATTAGCCTGTCATTAGTGTCCTTCCTGGGACACTGTGTGGAGCAAGGTAGAATTAGGAGCTGGCATCTCTGGCTAGGGCTTGGTCTGTTCTCTGATGACATGGTAGTTGCCTAGCAGTTTACTGCCATGTCAACTATAGAGCTGGAGGGGTAGCATTTCTTTCCTTTGCTTTTCCTTTATTTATTTATTTATTTATTTATTTATTTATTTATTTTGAGACAGAGTCTCACTCTGTCCCCCAGGTTGGAGTGCAGTGGCGTGATCTTGGCTCACTGCAACGTCCACATCCCAGGTTCAAGCGATTCTCCTGCCTTGGCCTCCTGAGTAGCTGGGATTACAGGCATGCACCACCATGGTCAGCTAATTATTATTATTATTTTGTATTTTTAGTAAAGACAGGGTTTCTCCGTGTTGGCCAGGCTGGTCTCGAACTCCTAGCAGCAGGTGATCCACCTGCCTTGGCCTCCCAAAGTTCTGGGATTACAGGTGTGAGCCACCACGTTCCACCTGTATGCTTGTTTTTCAATCGTTACTCAGCACCTACTCCATGTCAGGCACTGTGCTCTGTCCTGGTGACACAGCAGCATGTGAGACAAGCAAGGTCCTACCATCATGACAGACACTAAATAGGTGAGCCAGTGAAGCATGCTGAGCCTTTGAAAGCCAAAGCTTAGGCTGCTGTGGGGACTGTGAATAGAATCACTTAACCAGCTGAGGCACAGCTTCTCTGAAGAAATGTTGTTTAACTGGAGACCTAACAGATCTCCTGAGAAGGAGTTAACCTGGGATAGTCGGAAAAGGTTGTCCCAGGCAAAGCAAACAGCATGGACCACAATCTCTGAGCAGAACTGAAAGGGTCAGGTATGGTAGCTTCTAGCCTGACAAATGCAGTCATAGGAGAAAGATGAAGAACGGTCCCACCCACACTGGGGAGATGCTTTGTGAGCCCCATCAAGGAATTTGGGCTTTATCCTATGGGCACTTAAGGGTTGGGGAAGAAAATGGTCAGAACCAGGAGAGAGACATCAGGATGTCCAGCTGATGGAATGGAAGGATGGACTGGCCATGGGGGCAAGGAGGCTTCACTGCAGCCATAGTGGTTCCTGAACTGGTCAGGTTTCAGTCACTATCATTTATTTGGGTCCATTATCACTTGCCTTCCCTTCACGTTTGTCTGTTGACATTTGACTCAGTATGTCCCTTAGGTGCTAGGTCACTGTTGTCCTGCAAGGCTTGCTCAACACAATATAACTTCTCTGGTAAGAGGGAGGAAACTTGACTGCAAGGGGACTGAGGTGATGGATAGGCCTGGGTCATGCCCTGTGGAGGAGGCATGATGGTTGGAGAGACAGTTCTATGTGAGAGCAGCATCTTGGCGTATCATAATGTAGTAGAAGACAGAGCAGCAGCTCATCTTCCTTACCCCAAGCATCAAGCAAAGCTATTATGGTGCTTGTTTTCTTTCCTGAACCTTCAAGCCAGATTCCGCTCCAAAGTACTTAGGCTAGTGACATAGGAAATCTCTTTATTACTTTTTTGTTGTTGTTGTTGAGATGGAGTCTTGCTCTGTCACCCAGGCTGGAGTGCAGTGGCGCCATCTCTGCTCACTGCAAGCTCCACCTCCCGGGTTCACGCCATTCTCCTGCCTCAGCCTCCTGAGTAGCTGGGACTATAGGTGTCCACCAGCATGCCCGGCTAATTTTTTGTATTTTTAGTAGAGACTGGGTTTAGCCAGGGTGGTCTCAATCTCCTGACCTCATGATCCACCTGCCTTGGCCTCCTAAAGTGCTGGGATTACAGGCGTGAGCCACCGCGCCTGGCCTCTTTATTACATTTTTAAGCATATCCCAAGAGCCTACTGAATTATGTATGGTTTTGATGAGCTCAGTATATATCTTAGTTTATTGACTGACTATGCAGGAACTAGGCCTGAAATCTTTCATTCTTTTAGCAAATATTTAGCACCAACTACATGTCAGAACTTGTTTTAGGCACTGGGGATATAGCAGTGAACAAAACAGACAAAAAATTCGCTGTCTTCAGGGAGCATACATTCTAGCAGGGATGGTGGGGAGAGACAAACAATGGAAAAATATACCTGTTTCTGTAAAGACAACATAGAAGTAGAGACCTAAAGGAACCATGAGAGAGAGAGAAAGCCAAGTGGATGTCTGCACAGTAGAGGACAGTGTAAGTGCAAAGGTCCTGAGGCAGGATGTACCTGACATGTTTGGGGTGCAGACACCAGAAAGCTACCATTACTGGAGCAGAGTGAGTGAAGGAAGAGTGAGTAGGATATAAGATTGGAAAGGTAGGCCGGGTGCAGTGGCTCACACCTGTAATCCCAGCACTTTGGGAGGCCAAGGCGAGCGGATTACGAGGTCAGAAGATTGAGACCATCCTGGCTAACGTGGTGAAACCCCATCTCTACTAAAAATACAAAAAATTAGCTGGGAGTGGTGTCAGGCGCCTGTAGTCCCAGCTACTTGGGAGGCTGAGGCAGGATAATCACTTGAACCTAGGAGACAGAGGTTACAGTGAGCCGAGATTGCGCCACTGCACTCCAGCCTGGGCAACAGAGCGAGACTCCGTCTCAAAAAAAAAAAAAAAAAATCAGAAAGGTAAAAGGAGTGTGGGATTGCAGACATGTATCATGTAGGGCCTTGTAGGTCAGTGAAAGAACTTTGGCTTTTACTCCAAGAGAGATGGGAAACGTTTGGAGGTTTGGACAGAGGAGTGGCTTAATCTGACTACATTTTAATCGAGTTCCTCTCAGTGGTATGTTGAGAGTAGATGGGAGGCAGGGGGTCAGGTAGGGTAGAAGCTGGGAGACCAGTTAGGCTATTGCAATAATGTAGGAGAGAGATAAGGGTGGACTGAACAAAGGTGGTAGTAATAGCAGTTGTGGGAGGTGGTTGAATGCAGGGTATATTTTGAAGGTAGAGAGTTAGCAAAACTTGTTAATGGATCAGATGTGAAGTGTGAAAGAAAAAGAAGAATCAAGGATAACTCCAAGATTTTAATTTGAACAGTTGAAAAATTTGTGTTACCAGTTTCTGAGATGAAGGCATTGTGGGAAGAGTATGTTTGTTGGGGAGAAACATCAGGAGTTTAGTTCTGGACATTTTAAGTCTGAGATACCTATTAAACATCCAAGTAGAGATGTTTTTTTTGTTTTTTTTTTTGTTTTTTTTTTGAGACAGAGTCTCACTCTGTCACCCAGGCTGGAGTGCAGTGGCCAGATCTCAGCTCACTGCAAGCTCCGCCTCCCAAGTTTACGCCATTCTCCTGCCTCAGCCTCCCGAGTAGCTGGGACTACTGGCGCCCGCCACCTCGCCTGGCTAGTTTTTTTTTTTTTTTGTATTTTTTAGTAGAGATGGGGGTTTCACCGTGTTAGCCAGGATGGTCTTGATCTCCTGACCTTGTGATCTGCCCGTCTCGGCCTCCCAAAGTGCTGGGATTACAGGCTTGAGCCACCGCGCCCGGCCCAAGTAGAGATGTTAATAGGCAGTTGTTTGCACCCGTCTGGAGCTCAAAGAGGACCTGGCTGATAACTTTGGGAGTCAGCAGGGAATAGATAACATTTAAAAGCCATAACACTGAATGGAACCACCAAGGGAGTGAGTATAGTTGGAAAGGAGAAATAGACTGGGGACTGAGCCATGGTTACTACAGTCACCATCAGGAGAAACGAGCAGAAGGAACCGAGAAGTGATCAGAGAGGTAAGAGGAAAATCAGGAGAAATTTGTGTTGTGGAAGTCAGGTGAAGAGTGTTTCAGAGAGGTTGGAATCTGCCATGTCAGATGCTGCTGATAGGTCAAAGTGGGATGAAGGTGGGAATTGACCACCGGATTTAATTGTATTTGATAAAGATCAGATAGCTGAAGCTTGGTTATTTGTAGTGTGATTTACAACCAATAATCTAGGGTTTTCAGCCACGATGCCTGAACACAGAGCATCATGAGAGAGTTGCGTAATTGCAGTTTGAAGTTCTGAACATTTTACTTTTCTTTCCTACCTCTTTTGGACTCTTCATTCTGAAGAAATGCTTTTGGGTCTGGTTACTGCTCTGGGGAAGGGGAGTGTCTGTTAATCACAAATTGGGTTTTTAATGACGTTGGGCTGCTGTGCCTTTTACTGCACTACCAGTGTCAATGTTTGGGTTTTTTTCATGATGATGAAGACTTTATTCAGGACCATGGTGATAGGTATAGGTACCTCTGCAATGAGTCTTGCAGTCGGGGAGAGAGACTGAGCTCAACTCTGAATACAGCACAGCCAGTGGGGATTGATAGTCAAGGAGCAGGGTAAGGGTCAGTGGATAGAAAATGACTCACAATGTCAGTGTTTTATTGTAATTCAGCCTCAGAGTGTGAAACCTTTCTCACGTGGAACTCGAAGTGCATTATAAATCTGTCATTGAACACTTTAAAATTAAGGCTAACTTTGGGAGGCCAAGGCGGGCAGATCACTTGAGGTGAGGAGTTTGAGACCAGCCGGGCCAACATGGTGAAACCCAGTTTCTACTAAAAATACAGGACTGGCATGGTGGCTCATGCCTGTAATCCCAGCACTTTGGGAGGCCAAGGCAGGAGGATCATTTGAGCCCAGGAGTTCGAGGTTACAGTAAGCTGTGATTGCCCCATTGCCCTCCAGCTAGAGCAACAGAGCGAGACCCTGTCTCTAAAAAAAATAATAAATAAAAATACAAAAAAGAAAATCAGCTGGGCGTCATAGTGCACGCCTGTAATCCCAGGTACTCGAGAGGCTGAGGCAGGAGAATCACTTGCACCCAGGAAGCAGAGATTGTGGTGAGGCAAGATTGTACCACTGCATTCCAGCCTGGGCGACAGAGTGACACTCTGATCCCCCCCTAAAAAATAAAAAATAATAATAAACATAAGGCTAATTTGGCTGGGCACGGTGGCTCACGCCCATAATCCCAACACTTTGGGAGGCTGAGACTGGCAGATCACTTGAGGACAAGAGTTGAATACCAGCCTCAAGACCAGCCTGGGCAACATAGGAAACCCCATCTCTACCAAAAAATACAAAAAAATAGCTGGGTATGGTGGCACGTGCCTGTGGTCCTAGCTACTCAGGGGGCTGAGGTGGGAGGAATGCTTGAACCCAGGAGGCAGAGGTTGCAGTGAGCTGAGATCATGCCACTGCACTCCAGTCTGGTGACAGAGTGAGACCCAATAATAATAATAATCATAAGGCTAATTTATATCCTGTTGAGTCTCTCATAGCACTATTTATAGTTATATTAGGATAAAATTACTGAAAAGAATTCACCCACAGAAAAATCAAATTCTCAAACAAGTCTTATTTGCATTTCAAATAAATGGAATTCTACAGTATGGGTCTTGACACTGGCCCTTTGGAATGTGCCTGAGGGGACAGAAGTGTGCAGCAAGTCTGTGGAGGTGCCTCTCAAGATTCAGTGCTCTGGAAGGTGGGGGCTGGCTCTGGGGCTAGTTCATGGTGAGTGGCCCTTGAGGCACAGTAGAGGCTGACACTAAGTGAGGGCTTGCCACTCTTTCAGTGCCGAGTCTTATTGCCCAACCTGTATAGCTACAACTACAAACTGATACATACCAATGCTCTATGAATAGCCATCGTTAAGTTTGCTTGCCAGAAGTGATACCAGAGAACCCCTCTTGAACCCTCCCTTCCTCAGTATGAGTTGTTGGTGAGTGGTGAGGACTTCTAACATCTGGAGCTCAGCCACTCACCCAGTGTGACACTGCCCAGGGAAAAGTGCCATCTTCAGATATGTTCAGCAAGTTCTGGGACTCACCAGCCTACTGGGCCTTAGCTTGAAGTTATTTTCTCAGAAAACTTATTCTTTTGGCCCCAGCCTGTATTGATGATGTTCCCAAAAGTAAGCTTACAGGTTTTTTTTGTTTTTTTTTTTAAAGGAAGAAGACTTCTAATTCGCACATACCCCTTTAGTTTGATTACAGAACTGAATCTGCAAGCTGTGAACGGGTTGTTCTATGGCCTTGGGCACAACTACTTAAGGCTATTAAAAATTAAGGTATACTTTATATACGATTAAAAACACAGATCTTAAATATTCAATTTGATGAGTTTTGACAATTGTACCACCATGTAACCCAAGCACCACACAAGATATAGAACATTTCCATCACTCTAGAATGTGGCCTTGTGCCCCTTTTTGGTTGATTCCCTCCACCAAAGCCACCACCGCCACTGCCGCCTTCTGACTAGTATCACTGTAAATAAGGCTGGCTCCTGAATTTCAAAAAAGTGGAATTCTACAGTATGGGTCTTTTGTGTGCGGACCTGCCATCTTTCACTCTACATAAGTTTTTAAGATTCATACAGGCTAGGCGAGGTGGCTCATTGTAATCCCAGCGCTTTGGAAGACTGAGGCAGGAGGATCACTTGAGGCCAGCAGGTTGAGACCAGCCTGGGCAACATAGTGAGACTCCCATCTCTACAAAAAATTAATGAAATTTTTAAAAAGAAAAAAATTCATTAATAGTTAATTCCTTTTTACTGTTTTACTGTATTCCATTGTGTGACATCATAATTTATGATGTTCTGTGAACGTTTGTTTCCAGTGTGGGGCCATTATGAATAAGGCTGCTGTGAACATTTGTATAATTTTTTTTTGTGGACTTATGTTTTTATTTTCTTACATAAATATCTGTAAGTGGAGTTGCTGTGATTCGGTTGATATATGTTTAACTATAAGAAACTGTCAATTTTCCAAAGTGGTTGTACTGTTTCACACTCCCACCAAGAACGTATGAGAGTTCCATTTGCCACATATCCTCTCCAAACTTCAGGATTGTAAGTCTTTTTTTTTGAGACGGAGTCTTGCTCTGTGCCCCAGGCTGGAGTGCAGTGGCGCGATCTCGGCTCACTGCAAGCTCCGCCTCCCCGGGTTCACGCCATTCTCCTGCCTCAGCCTCCCGAGTAGCTGGGACTACAGGCGCCCGCCACCTCGCCCAGCTAATTTTCTTGTATTTTTAGTAGAGACGGGGTTTCACCGTGTTAGCCAGGATGGTCTCGATCTCCTGACCTCGTGATCCGCCCGTCTCGGCCTCCCAAAGTGCTGGGATTACAGGCTTGAGCCACCGCGCCTGGCCTGTAAGTCTTTTTTTTTTTTTTTTTTTTTTTTAAGATGGAGTTTCACTCTTGTGGCCCAGACTGGAGTGCAGTGGCACAATCTTGGCTCACTGCAACCTCCGCTTCCCGGGTTCACACCATTCTCCTGCCTCACCCTCCTGAGTAGCTGGGACTACAGGCACCCGGCCACCATGCCCGGATAATTTTTTTGTAATTTTAGTAGGGACAGGGTTTTACCATGTTAGCCAGGATGGTCTCAATCTCCTGACCTTGTGATCCACCCGCCTCAGCCTCCCAAAGTGCTGGGATTACAGGCGTGAGCCACTGCGCCTGGCCCTTTTTTTTTTTTTTTTTTTTTTTTTTTTTTTTTTTTGATGGAGTCTTGCTCTGTCACCCAGGCTGGAGTGCAGTGGCACGATCTCGGCTCACTGCAAGCTCCCGGGTTTACACCATTCTCCTGCCTCAGCCTCCCGAATAACTGGGACTACAGGCACCCGCCACCATACCTGGCTAATTTTTTTGTATTTTTAGTAGAGACGGGGTTTCACCGTGTGTTAGCCAAGGTGGTCTCGATCTCCTCACCTTGTGATCCGCCCACCTCAGCCTTCCAAAGTGCTGGGATTACAGGCATGAGCTACTGTGCCCGGCGACAATTTTTTTAATTGGGTGGTTCATCTTTTTATTGTTAATTTGTAGGAGTTCTGCAGACAAGTCCTTTGTTACATATATGTTCAGCTCATGTTTTTTCCCAGCCTGTGGCTTGCCTTTTCATTTTTTTAATGATGTCTTTTAATGAGCAGAAATTGTTTTAAATTTTGAAATCCAGTTTTCAATTAGTTAGTGCTTTTGGTGTCCTGTCTGAGAAATCCTTACCCTATGATTTCAAAAAGTACTCTCTGATGTATTTTTCTAGAAGCTTTATGGTTCTGGCTTCTACATTTAGGTCTTTGATCTGTCTTGAATTAATTTTTGCATATAAGAGGGGTTAAGGTTAATTGTTTGCCATGTGGATATCCAATTGTTCCAACACCATTTCTTAAGAAGAATTTTTTTTCCCCATTGAATTGATTTAATGCTTTGGCTGAAAATCAGTTTACTGCATTTGTGTGACTTGCAGGGTAAAGATAGTATTACAAGGCTATAACTTTGTCTATAGAAGTCTCTAATGGTTCTTTTTAAAAACCCGGCACTGAGACATAAAAAGCATATTTTGTAATTTTAAAAAGTATGGTCAGGCCAGGCGCAGTGACTCATGCCTGTAATCCTAACACTTTGGGAGGCCAAGGCAGGCAGATCTCACAAGGTTAGGAGTTCAAGACCAGCCTGGCCAACGTGGTGAAACCCCATCTCTACAAAAAATACAAAAATTAGCTGGGCGTGGTGGCACACGTCTGTAATCCCAGCTACTTGGGAGGCAGGAGAATTGCTTGAACCCCAGAGGCGGAGGTTGCAGTGAGCCATGATTTCCCCACTGCACTCCAGCCTGGGCGACAGAGCAAGACTCCATGTCAAAAAAAAAAAAAAAAATCACAGAGAAAACACTATAACAGGCACTTTTTTTAAAAGACAGAGTTTCTTGGGAGTCCAAGGCGGGCAGATCACAAGGTCAGGAGATCATAGACCATCCTGGCTAACTCGGTGAAACCCCGTCTCTACTAAAAATACAAAAAATTAGCCGGGTGTGGTGGCGGGTGCCTGTAGTCCCAGCTACTCGGGAGGCTGAGGCAGAAAAATGGTGTGAACCCAGGAGGCGGAGCTTGCAGTGAGCCGAGATCGCGCCACTGCACTCCAGCCTGGGTGACAGAGCGAGACTCCGTCTCAAAAAAAAAAAAAAAGAGTTTCACTCTGTTGCCCAGCCTGGAGTGCAGTGGCACAATCTCGGCTCACTGCAACCTCCGCCTCCCGGGTTCAAGTGATTCTCGTGCCTCAGCCTCCTGAGTAGCTGGGACTACAGGCATCTGCCACCGTGCCCAGCTAATTTTTTGTATTTTTAGTAGAGACAGAGTATCACCATGTTGGCCAGGCTGGTCTTGAACTCCTGACCTCAAGTGATCTGCCTGCCTCGGCTTCCCAAAGTGCTGGGATTACAGGCATGAGCCACCACACCCAGCCTATTATGGTACATTTTTAAAAAGCTTAGATGGAACCACCCAGGTTCCATTCATCTATAAGTTTCTGAAGAGCTCGCTGCTGCTAATAGGATCAGGGAGACACAATCCCAGAACAAGTAATGACACTTGAAAAAACCTGTAGATAGGCCGGGCACAGTGGCTTACACCTGTGTTCTCAGCACTTTGCAGGGCTGAGGCAGGTGGATCACTTGAGGCCAGGAGTTTGAGACCAGCCTGGCCAACTTGGCAAAACCCCGTCTCTACTGAAAATACAAAATTTAGCTGGGCGTGGTGGCACATGCCTGTAATCTCAGCTACTTGGGAGGCTGAGGCAGGGGAATTGCTTGAACCTGGGAGGCGAAGGTTGCAGTGAGCTGAGATCATGCCACTGCATTCCAGCCTGTGCAACAAAGTGGGATTCTGTTTAAAAAAAGAAAAAAAAAGAAAAAAAAAACTGGCAGGCGATCAAAAGTATTCTTGAAAATGTACTGAGAGGTATTTAGGATGAATAATGGATACCATGGCAGGGAAAACAACTATTCAACTCCTATATTTCTCTTTCATCAGAGACCCAGCTGGAAGGACCAGGTGCAGGGAAGGTAGACTACGCAGTGCCCAGTGGGTTTGTTTCCTCTGATCAATTTGAATTACATCCCATGGGTCTTAGAAAAGTAGCAGCTGACCATGATATACTTCATAAACTACTGTCAGTAAGCGTTGAGGCATTGTGGAGCAGAGGCAGGTGCCCGATGATGGGAGATACACAACATCTGTGATGTTTGAGCCTGATGCTGGTGATTCCTCAGAACAATGTGAGAACATCTCATCAAAGAAATGATCCCTGAACACCTGGAAAGAGAACTGGCAAACACTGCAAGATGTGTGGATTTATAAAGGACATCATCATCTAACATTTATTAAGGCCTAACTCTATGTCAGGTGCCTATACACGTCTGGTTGTTGGCCTTGTGGATATCATGGTCAGTTCTGACTGTGCTCTTGGTAACAATTTGTTTTTTTTAGTATGCTTGCTGGATTATTGGTAACCTTGAGGGGAGTGCCAAATATAAATATCATTTATTTAGATGTGAGCTGTGGGGGTTTTTTGTAGCCCCTCATCCCATTGGGCAAAAAGAGAAATGAGAGCTAGTATAGTTCTGTGAAATTGTAAATTACTGTACTTGAAATCACTAATCCAGAAAATGATGGCAGCCTCAATTTCCTCATATGTAAAATGAAGATAATAATAATAATGGCACCTGCCTCTGGAAGTTATAATTGTTAAATCAGATGATGCCTGTAAAGCACGGGGCACGTAATGTTTACTCAAAAAGAGGTGTTGTTATGCTGATCTGATTTTCAGCTGACACAAAAGTGGTAGGGACAGTGAGTAAATATCCAAAATTATCTCAGCCGGTAAACAGTCACTCAAACTAAATGAAATTTATTAGAGTGAAAATTTAAAGTACTGGACTTGGGGTCAAAAAACTGTAATTTGTACACCCAAGTTCATAGCAGCATTATGGACATAGTAAAATGTAGAAGCAACCCGAGCATTCACTGACGTAAATGGATAAGCAAAATGTGGTATCTACACATGATGGAATATTATTATTCAGCCCTTATAAAAGGAAGGAACATCTGACACATACTACAACATGGATGAACCTTGAGGACATTACGCTGAGTGAAATCAGCCAGACATAGAAGCACAAATACTGTATGATTCCACTTATGTGAGGTACCTAGAGTAGTCAGATTCAGAGACAGAAAGTAGAATGGTGATTGCCAGAGGCTGGGCAGAGGGGTAATGCGGAGTTATGTCATCTCCTCCAGGAAGTCTTTCCTGCCTGTACACTGCCTCTAGCCCCTGTAGTTAATGGTGCTCTTCTCTGCACCAGAGGCAAGTTTCTGTTGCTCTGCCTGTCATATCATATGATAGATTTGCTCAAGTGCCTGTCTGATCTATGGAGTTCTTTGAGGGTACAGGTAACATCTGATTTATCTTTTCAGTGTCAAAATCTGCAAGAAATTGTGTTTTATCCTCAAGTAACCTCCTGGTGGTAATTCCAGACAGACAAGGGCAGGGGTGACAGTTCCTGCCAGTTGAGATTGCCTCCTTTAAAGAACATTTCCAGACATTCTACCAAACTAAACCTTCTATATTTATCTCATTTGACACACCTCTTTACAAGTAATGCTAGGAAATACAGGGTTTTTTTTTTTTTTTTTTGAGACAGAATTTCGCTCTTGTTGCCCAGGCCGGAGTGCAATGGCGTGATCTCGGCTCACCACAACCTCCACCTCCTGGGTTCAAGTGATTTGCCTTCCTCAGCCTCCCAAGTAGCTGGGATTATAGGCATGCACCACCACACCTGGCTGATTTTGTATTTTTAGTAGAGATGGGGTTTCACCATGTTGGTCAGGCTGATCTGGAACTCCCAACCTCAGGTGATCCACCCGCCTTGGCCTCCCAGAGTGCTGGGATTTGGGCATAAGCCACCATGCCTGGCCAGGAAATATAGGTTTTAACTCTGCACTTTAAAACCCCAACATTAGGCCGGGCTGGTGGCTCACGCCTGTAATCCCAGCACTTTGGAAGGCCAAGGTGGGCAGATCGTGAGGTCACGAGATCGAGACCATCCTGGCTAACACGGTGAAACCCCATCTCTACTAAAAAAAATACAAAAAATTAGCTGGGTGTGGTGGTGGGCGCCTTTAGTCCCAGCTACTCGGGAGGCCGAGGCAGGAGCCTGGCATGAACCCGGGAGGCGGAGCTTGCAGTGAGCCGAGATGGCACCACTGCACTTCAACCTGGGCGACAGAGTGAGACTCCGTCTCAAAAAAAAAAAAAAACCCAACATTATAAAGACTGTTGGCAGGAAAGAAGGATTCTTAGGCACCTTCTGCTGAGGGTCTGACCACTATACAAGCTGCCTAATGAGCAAGTGACCTCTAAAGTTATCCACTGACTCCAAAATTCCCAGAATCTGATTTCTCACACACAGTGAGTGATCCTTCTTTTACTATAATCCTGGCTACTGGCCGGGCTCAGTGGCTCACTCCTGTAATCCCAGCACTTTGGGAGGCCAAGGCAGGCAGATCATCTGAGGTCAGGAGTTCAATACTAGCCTGGCCAACATGGTGAAACCCCATCTCTACTAAAAATACAAAAATTAGCCAGGCATGGTGGCATACGCCTATGATCCCAGCTACTTGGGAGGCTGAGGCAGGAGAATCACTTGAACCCGGGAGGCAGAGGTTGTAGTGAGCTCAGATTGTGTCACTGTGCTCCGGACTGGGCGACAGAGTGAGACTCCATCTCAAAAAAAAAAAAAATTAAAAAAAATCCTGGCTACCTTCATGACGATACTGTGTCACTTGGAGTTCCTGAGCCTTATAACAGAGCGTAGGGCAGGGGTCAGCAAATCTTTTCTGTAAAGGGCCAAATTGTAAATTTTTTTTTTTTTTTTTTTTTTTTGAGACAGAGTCGCTCTGTTGCCCAGGCTGGAGTGCAGTGACGTGATCTCTGTTCACTGCAACCTCCGCCTCCCAGGTTCAAGTGGTTCTTCTGCCTCCGCCTCCTGAGTAGCTAGGATTACAGGTACACACCCCGAAGCCTGGCTAATTTGTGTATTTTTAGTAGAGACAGTGTTTCATGTGTTGGTCTTGAACTCCTAGCCTCAAGCAATCCGCCTGCCTCAGCCTCTCAAAGTACTGGGATTACAGGTGTGAGCTACTGCACCAGCCTCCAAATTTTAAATATTTTAAGCTGTGTGGGCCATATAGGCTTCTGTTGTACCTGCTCTGCTGTTGGTGGTACAAAAGCAACCAAAAAAAAGGAGTATTACCTACTGTGTTCCGTCATACCTGTAAAATTATTTACAAAAACAATTATCAGATTGGATTTCTCCCACCCCTGTGATAGCCAGTGGGTTGTGGCCTCTAGTTTGGCAGAAGCATGGGCTCTACAGACTAGATACACAGAAGGTAAGATGATGTTTGGGCAGTCTGGGAAAAAACAATTCACAAATCTCAGCTTCCACACCAAAGTCTCAACAGTCAGGCCTTTTGGGTTCCATGTTTCTCTTAAGGACACTGCAGTTTCTGTCACTTAGGCTTAGAACTTCAGGGTCTTTTTTTTTTTTTTTTTTTTTTTTTGTGGGGGCAGTCATATTTATTGAAGTATAGTTTACAGAATAGTGAAGTTTATCCTTTTTCTGTATATTCTGTGCTATCAGTTTTGACAAATGCTCTCATGTAATCGCCACTCTAGACAAGATATAGAACAGTTTCATCACCCCGCAAAACTTCCCATGCCCCTTTGTTGTCTACACTTGGCCCCAGTTCCAACCCTTGACAACCACTGATCTATTCTCTGTCCCTATAGTTTTGCTTTTCCATTATGGCATTTAAATGGGATCACACAGTATGGTGCCTTTGAGTAGGACATCTTTCAGTTAGCAGAATGCATTTGTTCATTGTGGCATACATCCGTAGTATGTTCTTTTTATCACTGAGTAGTTTCCATTGGCATTGATATACTACTGTTCATCTATTCACCAATTGAAGGATATTTGTGTTGATATTGTGTTGATTACAGGATGTGGCAGTTATGAATAAAACTGCTATAGACATTCATGTATAGGTTTTTGTGTGAATATAAGTTTTCATTTCTCTTGCTAAGTACTAAACCTAGAAGTAGGATTGTTAGGTTGTATGATAGGTATCTATTTAGCTTTGTAAGATGGGAAACTTTTCCAAAGTGGCTATATTATTTTACATTTTCATCAATAATGAATAGTTGCTTCTTACCCTTGCCAGTATTTGATATCAGGTTTTCTGAATTTCAGACTTGTAATGTGTATTTAATACGTTTTAATTTGTGTTTCTTTCTTTCTTTCTTTCTTTTTTTTTTTTTTTTTGAGAGAGAGAATCTCACTCTGTCGCCCAGGCTGGAGTGCAATGGCGCAATCTTAGCTCAATATAACCTCTGCCTCTTGGGTTCAAGCGATTCTCCTGCCTCTGCCTCCTGAGTAGCTGGGATTACAGGCATGCACCACCACACCTGGCTAATTTTTTTTTTTTTTTTTTCTAGTAGGAACGGGATTTCACCATGTTGTCCAGGCTGGTCTCGAACTCCTGACCTCAGATGATCTGCCCGCCTTGGCCTCCCAAAGTGCTGGGATTACAGGCATGAGCCACTGAACCCAGCCTTAATTTTTTGTTTGTTTGTTTGTTTGTTTTTGAGACAGTCTTGCTCTGTCACCCAGGCTGAAATGCAGTGGCACCGTCTCGGTTCAGTGCAACCTCTGCCACCCGACTTCACACAATTCTCCAGTCTCACCCTTCCGAGCAGCTGGGATTACCAGGCACCCGCCACTATGCCTTGCTAATTTTTGTATTTTTAGTAGAGACAGGGTTTCACCATGTTGGCCAGGCTGGTCTCGAACTCCTGACCTCAGGTGATCTGCCCTCCTCAGCCTCCCAAAGTGCTGGGATTACAGGCTTGAGCCACTGTGCCCGGCCTTAATTTGTATTTCTAATTAATGCTGTCTAATGACTATTAATATAGTGAGTTATAGTAATTGATTTTATTACTTTTTTACATCTTTTTTTTTTCGAGACGGAGTCTCACTCTGTTGCCCAGGCTGGAGTGCAGTTGTACGAGCTCGGCTCACTGCAACCTCCGCCTCCCAGGTTCAAGCAATTCTCCTGCCTCAGTCTTCCAAGTAGCTGGGATTACAGGCACGTGCTGCCATGCCTGGCTAATTTTTTTTGTGTTTTAGTAGAGACGGGGTTTTACCTTGTTGCCCAGGCTGGTTGTGAACTCCTGAGCTCAGGCAATCTGCCCACCTCAGCCTTCCGAAGTGCTGAGATTACAGGTGTGAGCCTCCGCATCTGGCCTATTTTTTATTTTTTTGAGGCAGGGTCATGCTCTTGTTGCCCATGCTGAAGTGTAGTGGTACAAACATGGCTCACTGCAACCTCCACCTACTGGGCTCAAGTGTTCCTCCCATCTTAGCCTCCTGAGTAGCCACAGGTGTGTGCCACTGCACCTGGCTTTTTTTTGTTTTTTTGTAAAGACAGGGTTTCACCATGTTCACCAGGCTGGTCTTGAATTCCTGGCCTCAAGCAATCCATCTGCCTTGGCCTCCAAAAATACTGGGATTACAGGTGAACCACTGCACCTGGCCTTTTTTTTTTTTTCAGTTAAACATTTTGCTATCCAGGCTGGGAGCGGTGGCTTGCTCCTGTTATCCCAGCACTTTGGGAGGCTGAGGCTGGTAGATTGCTTGAGGCCTGGAGTTCGAGACCAGGCTGGCCAACATGGCAAAACCCCTTCTCTACAAAATGTACAAAAATTAGCCAGGCGTGGTGGTACACATCTGTGGTCCCAGCTACTCAGGTGGCTGAGGCAGGAGAATCACCTGAACCCAGGAGGCGGAGGTTGCAGTAAGCTGAGATCGCACTACTGCATTCCAGTCTGGGTGACAGAGTGAGACTGTCTCAAAACAAACAAAAAAAACCCATATTCTGCTATCCAATAGTAGTTGGTTTTAGAATGTTGAGTCAGCCTTGCATTCCTGGGATTAAACCCCTCTTGGTCATGGTGTATTTTATTTTATTTTATTTTTTATTATTGATTTTTTGTTTTGTTTTGTTTGTTTGTTTCTGAGATGGAGTCTTGCTCTGTCGTCCAGGCTGGAGTGCAGTGGCGTGATCTCAGCTCACTGCAAGCTCCGCCTCCCGGGTTCACGCCATTCTCCTGCCTCAGCCTCCCGAGTAGCTGGGACTACAGGCGCCCGCCACCTCGCCTGGCTAGTTTTTTGTATTTTTTAGTAGAGACGGGGTTTCACAGTGTTAGCCAGGATGGTCTCGATCTCCTGACCTCGTGATCCACCCGTCTCGGCCTCCCAAAGTGCTGGGATTACAGGCTTGAGCCACCACGCCCGGCAATTTTTTGTATTTTTTAGTAGAGACGGAGTTTCACTGTGTTAGCCAGGATGGTCTCGATCTCCTGACCTCATGATCTGCCTGCCTCGGCCTCACAAAGTTCTGGGATTACAGGCGTGAGCCACTGTGCCCGGCCTTTTTTTGTTTTTTAAGAGACGAAGTCTTGCTCTGTCACCCAGGCTGGAGTGCTAGTGGTGCAATATCAGCTCACTGCAGCCTCTGCCTCCCTGGTTCCAGCGATTCTCCTGCCTCAGTCTCCTGGGTAGTTTGGATTACAGGCACACGCCACCATGCCTGGCTAATTTTTGTATTTTCAGTAGAGATAGGATTTCACCATGTTGGCCAGGCTTGTCTCAAACTCCTGATCTCAGGTAATCTGCCCACCTTGGCCTCCCAAAGTGCTAGGATTACAGATGTGAGCCACCACACCTGGCCAGTGTGTTGCCTTTTAACTCATTGCTAGATTTAATTTGCTAATATTTTATTGAGGATTTTTGTGCCTAAGTTTATGAGAGGTGTTGGTCTATAGGTCAGTTTTTTTTGTTTTTTTTGGCTCTCCCACCCCCTGATAATCCCAAATCCTAGTGATAACTGTCTGCTCCATTTCATTCTAATTTCTAAAATGGAGGGAACTCCATTAGACCCTTCTTATGTCTTACCTGATATCCTAACTGGTTCTCTGTGTCTAGTGTCTCCTAAACTCTATCCTACCTACATCTTTCTGCCAAATTAAAGAAAAAAAATTCAGGCCAGGCGCAGTGGCTCACGCCTGTAATCCCAACACTTTGGGAGGCCGATGCGGGCAGATCACCAGAGGTCAGGAGTTCGAGACCAGCCTGGCCAATATGGGAAAACCCCGTCTCTACTAAAAATACAAAAATTAGCTGGGCATGATGGCGGGCACCTGTAATCCCAGCTACTCGGGAGGCTGAGGCAGGAGAATTGCTTGAACCTGGGAAGCGGAGGTTGCAGTGAGCCGAGATCACACCACTGCACTCCAGCCTGGGTGACAGAGCAAGACTCCATCTCAAAAAAAAAAAAAAAGAAAAAAGAAAAAAAAAACAGTTCAGTGGTTCTTATTGCTTACCTACATTAGTCAAGGTCTAGGCAGGAAACAGTGTACTCAAAGGGTTAATTAAAAACTCTTTAATGAAGGGATTATTCACAATAGTGTGAGTAGTAAAGGAAACATACAAGGGATGGTGGAGCACCCAGGGACTGGCAAGATAGTGTCAGCACGCCAGGTGCAATGATGGAGTGGGGATGTGTCACTGGAACCTAGCAAAAGCTATGGTCATGGGAGAGAGGGGTCCTCCAAAGGAGCTGTGACCTTGGTTAAGGAACACAACTCCTGCCAGAACCACATCCTGGCAGGGAGAGAAGGCAGAGAATAAACACCTTGGCCTTTCTTCCTTCTCGCTGATCTCTTCCTGGTTCTTTCTCTTGGCTGGACTCATATGGAAGCCAGAGGACCTGGAGCCCAGGCCTTTAGAGACTGACCTGACTCCAGAGACAAAAAGCGGGGCAGAGAGGATCAGGTAGGGAAGGAGGAGCAGACCAAGAATACTGAGCACACCCACCTGTCAAAATCCAAACTCCTGAGATTAACACTTTATGCCACCAGCTCTGGCTCCTACTCACCTTGCTAACTTGTCACCCCTGAAATTAGGACTTTTAATCTTTTTATGTCCCACAGCTCCCTTGTTAGCTCCTCAGGAAAGGTGAGATGTATGAACAGGTTAGTACTGGTTTTGAACAGTGGATCAGAGGCAAACAGTCACCCCCCAGGGCAGACAGCGGAAGGAACTTCCCTGGCTCACACTCATCACGAAGGATGGAAGAAGAGTTGCTCCACACATGCACATGTTACAAAATGACTGTTTTTCTTTCTTGTTTTTATAGAGGCTCAGAGAAGCAAAGTAACCTGCTCAAGGTTTCATGCTGGTTGCAGCAGGTCATGCACACAGCCAGGCATGGAATCCTGGGAGAGTTACCTCGCCTCTTTGAGCATGTTTTCTAATCTGTACAACAGGGTTGCATGGACCCAGGGACGGACTAAACACTGGCTGGCCTATTAAACTCACTTCATATTAGCTCAGAATTATGACCTTCGTATTTCTACCCAACTTTTGAAGAAGAGACATCTAAGTCACAGATGGTTAATAGATATCTTTTTTTAAGAAAAAGATTCCCTATGTGCTGATGCGTATCTAATTGGCCAGGCCCAATTATAGGTATTTTACAAATATTAACTCAATCCTTAAATCCCCTGTGAGGTAGATAAAATTTCCCCATTTTACAGATGAGGAAATGGAGATACAGAGTGACTAAGGGACTTACTGAGGTCACTCAGCTGGTAAATGACAGAGCCAGGATTTGAACCCAGGCAAGGCCTTGTGAAATTGTATATAGCCTGTCTTGCCAAGGCACCCTTCATTTCTGACCAGCATGTGGTGATGGGAAATGCATGTGGCCTTGGCAGGACTGGGTTTGTGGAGATCTTTGGAGGCATGTGAAGGATATATGCAAGGATGTTAAAGACAAAGAGTGGGGAAATTTTAGGGGTGAGAAAGCGTAACCACTGAAATAAACAAGGAAAACCAGCTCTGCCTGCTTGGGCAGGAAATAGCTAGTCAGCAAGCCTGCCTGCCTTCATGCCATCTGGCTTCCTCGGGGACCAGCCAGTACCCCTTTATGGGTGTTTGGGTGTTAATGAAGCTTCCTCTTGAGTCAGTGGCAATAAAACAGGTTATTAAAATTTTTTCTAGTCCATTCTGTTGTTTTAAGCTACCGATACTTACATATTTTTTTTTTCACTTCACATTGGCTCAAAATTATTATCCTCATATTCCTACACAGCTTTTGAAGAGGAGACATCTAAGTCGGTCATAGATACGTAACAGAGCTTAAAAAAAAAATTCCCTATGTAGTGGGTATATATAGTCCCTATATATACCCAAATACAACTAGAGTGAGAAGGAACAGTGTGAGAGTGGAAGAAGTGTGCCCTGGTCATGAATTTACAGAAGACATGGACTGTGTCTCACTCCCTTAGCCCTGTAACAGTTGGTAATTAATGACCAACAAAATTTGGGTTGGCACGGTGGCTCATGCCTGTAATCTTAGCACTTTGGGAGGCCGAGGCGGGCAGATCACCTGAGGTCAGGAATTCGAGACCAGCCTGGCCAACATAGCGAAACCCTGTCTCTACTAAAAATACAAAAATCAGCCAGGTATGGTGGCGCATGCCTGTAATCCCAGCTACTCGGAAGGCCGAGACAGGATAATCACTTGAACTCGGGAGGCTGAGGTTGCAGTGAGCCAAGATCATGCTACAGCACTCCAGCCTGGGTGACAGGAGACTGTATCAAAAAACAAAACAAAACAAAAAACCTTAAGTAGAATCTCACTGTTTATCTAATGCTGCATACTTGACACTGTCAAGCTCCTATAATAGCCATAACTTATAAATAACCAAAACACCTGTAAAAGCAAACAGTGACCAAAATAGCTGAAGGGAGTCTAGGACATGAAAATTGTAGAAGATAACTGTGTGCTTGACCTGTTTTCTAAGAAAACTAGAAGAGAAGGCTGTAAGGGCAGAATTAGCAGAGAAAAGAGAGAGAGGGTGGCCAGGCTCAGTGGCTCATATCTGTAATCCCAGCACTTTGGGAGGTCAAGGTGGGTGGATCACCTGAGGTCAAGAGTTCGAGACCAGCCTGGCCAACATGGTGAAACCCTGTCTCTACTAAAAATACAAAAATTAGCTGGGTATGGTGGTGCGTGCCTGTAATCCAATTTACTTGGGAAGCTGAGGCCGGGAGAATCACTTGAACTGAGGCGGCGAAGGTTGCAGTGAGCCGAGATTGCACGATTACACTCCAGCTAGGTGACAGAGTGAGACTCCATCTCAAAAAAAAAAAAAAAAAGAGAGAGAGAGATGGAGAAAGTAGAAAAGGAAAGCGAGGTGACTGAGTGGCCACAGACACTGTTTACCATCAGAAAGAAAGAAAGATGGTTAAGATAAAACAGAACCTCAGTGAGAGTACAGGAGGCAAGCCAAGCTTCACAGTCACAGAGAGTGAAGATAAGAGGCACGAATTGGCAGGGGTCTGGACTTAGAGGCAGCCCAAGTCATGTGTAATTTAGTGGTTCACAAAGGAGCAGGTGTACTTCAGGTAGAATCGAGCAGTACAGGATGCTATACCGGGCTATGCTGACAAACCATCCCCTAACGTAGACATTTTCTTAGCCCAGTATACTTATGTCTACAGTAGGAGGAAAAGAGATGCTGGGCTTGAAAATGGAATTAAGAAAACAATTTTGCCAGCCATGGTGTCTCACACCTATACTCCCAGCGTTTTGGGTGGCCGAGGTGGGAGGATCACTTGAAGCCAGGAATTCAAGACCAGCCTGGGCAACATAGTAAGATGCTGTCTCTATATTAAAATTAAAACAAACAAAAAAACCTTTTTTGTTAAAAAACCAGGCTCAGTGGCTCACGCTTATAATCCCACCACCTTGGGAGGCTGAGCCGAGAGGATCACTTGAGGCCAGGAGTTTGAGACCAGCCTGGGTAACACAGCGAGACACCATCTCTACAAAAAAATAAAAAATTAGGATGGGCTCGGTGACTCATGCCTATAATCCCAGCACTTCAGGAGGCCCAGGTGGGCGGATAAGCTGAGGTCAGGAGTTTGAGACCAGCCTGGGGAACATGGTGAAACCCCGTCTCTACTAAAAATACAAAAAAATTAGCCAGGTGTGATGGCGCATGACTGTAATCCCAGCTAGTCAGGAGGCTGAGGCAGGAGAATCGCCTCAGCCTCAGAGCTTGGGAGGTGGAAGTTGCAGTGAGCCAAGATCGAACCCACTGCATTCCAGCCTGGGTGATAGATCAAGACTCTGTCTTAAAAAACAAACAAACAAAAGTGCATGTCCTAAATGCCACTGGATTGTGGGGGTTTGTTTTTTGGAGTTTTTGGTTTTTTTTTTTTCTTTTTTTTTTTTGAGACAGGGTCTTGCTCTGTCACCCAGGCTGGAGTGCAGTGGCATGATCATAACCCACTATAGCCTGAAACTCCTGGGCACAAGTAATCCACCTCAGCCTCCCAAAGTGCTGGGATTATAGGCATGAGGCTTTGCACCCAGCCAATACTGAATTGTTCACTTTAAAATGGTTAATTTCAGCTGGATACAGAGTTTCAGTATGGAATGAAGTAGTCCTGGAGGTGGGTGTTGGTGATGGTTGCTCAATACAAATGTATTAGTGCACTGAACTGTACACCTAAAAATGGTTTAAAATGGTAAATTCTATAATGTACACTTTTCCACTTCCCAAAAAAGATTCTAGCCAGGCACCATGGCTCATTCCTGTAATGTCAGCAATTTGGGAGGCCAAGGCAGGAGGATTGCTTGGGCCCAGGAGTTTGAGACCAGCCTGGGCAACGTGATGGAACCCTGTCTCTACAAAAAATACAAAAAATTAGCCAGGTGTGATTAGCGGGGCGTGATGGCATGCACCTGTAGTCCCAGCCACTTGCTTGAACCCAGGAGGTGGAGGTTGTGGTGAGTTGAGATCGTACTACTCGACTCCAGCCTGGGTGACGGAGTGAGACTCTGTGTAAAAAAAAAAAAAAAAATTCCAGGTGTGGTGGCTAATTTGAAATACGGTTCTTTAAGTTATAAGTGGTCCTGGGCCGAATATGCAGATGAAGTGCTTTCCCTGGATTTGGCTAGATCAGATAGCTTTTTTTTTTTTTTTTGAGACGGAGTCTTGCTCTGTCGCCCAGGCTGGAGTGTGGTGGCGCCATCTCGGCTCACTGCAAGCTCCGCCTCCCGGGTTCACGCCATTCTCCTGCCTCAGCCTCCCAAGTAGCTGGGACTACAGGCACCTCACCCAGCTAATTTTTTTGTATTTTTAGTAGAGACGGGGTTTCACCGTGTTAGCCAGGATGGTCTCGATCTCCTGACCTCGTGATCCACCCGTCTCGGCCTCCCAAAGTGCTGGGATTACAGGCGTGAGCCACCGCGCCCGGCTCGATCAGATAGCTTTTGCTGGTGTCCCATTAGTAGGACCAGAGGTACATATATCTGTCACTTTGTGTTTGAAATGCAAGCTTTTTATTTAAAAAGTGAGGAGGGATTCCTTTTAGAACCACATTTTCCTTTTTTGTTGTTTTTGTTTTTGTTTTTGAGATAGAGTCTCACTGTGTCACCCAGGCTGGAGTGCAGTGGTGGGATCTCGGCTCACTGCAAGCTCTGCCTCCCGTGTTCACACCATTCTCCTGCCTAAGCCTCCCGAGTGGCTGGGACTACAGGTGCCCACCACCACACCTGGCTAATTTTGTTTTCGTATTTTTAGTAGAGACGGGGTTTCACCGTGTTAGCCAGGATGGTCTTGAACTCCTGACCTCATGATCCGCCCGCCTCGGCCTCCCAAAGTGCTGGGATTACAGGCACGAGCCACTGTGCCCGGCCTTTTTTTTTTTTTTTTTTTTTTTTAATTATTCTCCTTTATCCCCTTTCTCTACTCTGGTTTCCCTATCCCCTGTAAATGTATTTAGTATGTATCCTTTTGTTTGTAAAAGTTCCTGTGAAGCATTTTTGTTTCTGTGTATGTGTGTGGGGTTTTGTTTTGTTTTGTTTTGTTTGAGACAGAGTCTTGCTCTGTCGCCCAAGCTGGTGTGCAGTGGCATTATCTCGGCTCACTGCAACCTCTGCCTCCCGGGTTCAAACAATTCTCCTGCCTCAGCCTCCTGAGTAGCTGGGACTACAGGCGTGCACAATCACACCCAGCTAATTTTTTTTATTTTTTAGTAGAGATGGGGTTTTGTCATGTTGGCCAGGCTGGTCGTGAACTCCTGACCTCAGGTGATTCACCCGCCTCTGGCTCCCAAAGTGCTGGAATTACAGGTGTGAGCCACTGCACTCAGCCTGTGTGTGTATTTTTAGCTTATATAAATAATGTATTAGAGCTCACTGTGTTTTCTTTTTTTTACCAAGTTCATTCATGTGACTATATTCATCTAGTATTGTTTCTAACTTGCAGAGAACCCCAGTGGGTACATCCCCCACACTTTACCTGCCCGCTTCTGACCCCCAGATTGTCTCCAACTCTGCACCTCAGACATGATGTGGTAAATATCTTTGTATCCCTTATCAGTGGATCCCTATGAGAATTTCTTTGGGAACACACACACACGAGTAGAATTTGTGAGTCATAAAATGCAGTTTTAATTATAAATAAGGCCAGATTACTTCTTACTCGGAACAGCTGTACGATTCTATATCACTATCAGCAGCACGTGAGGATAGAACCTCCAGTATGTTTTCAAAGGGTAACTTTGGTGTTTCATGGACAAACGTGGCCATCAGAAGCTGGTGACACCAGTGAGTGGGCGCATCCAGAAAACACTTTACTGAGCGCAGTGAATTCATTAATTTATTCATTCACTAATCAGTGGAGGGCCTGCTGTGTTTGTGGCCCTGAGGACACAAAAGAGGAATAAGTTTAGTTCCTATTGCAAGTGTATAGAAGGTCCAGCGGGAGGAGCTCCTCGTGGGGTACAGTCAGAAAAGATTTACAGAGGAGGGAAGATGCAGGGTAGAGAGGAGTTCCAGGAGTTGGTCATCTCAAAGAAAGCAGAAGCTGTGCTATGCAGAGGGACCTACCGCAGTCTTAATTTTTTTTTTTTTTTTTGGTCTAGGCACAATGTGGCTTGCTCCTGTAATCCTAGCACTTTGGGAGGCCAGAGTGGGCAGATCACTTGAGGCCAGGAGTTCAAGACCAGCCTGGGTGACATAGTGAAACCCTATCTCTACAGAAAATGCAAAAATTAGCCTGGCACAGTGGTGTGCACCTGTAATCCCAGCTACTCGGGAGGCTGAGATGGGAGGATCCCTTGAGCCTGTGAGGTTGAGGCTGCAGTGAGCCATGATCAAACCACTGCACTCCAGCCTGGGCAACAGAGCAAGAATCTGTCTCAAAATAAAAATTGTGATAGTGACCAAGATCAGGAGTAGTTAGCTTTTTAAAGGTAATCGGTAGGCCAGGCACGGTGGCTCACACCTGTGATCCCAGCACTTTGGGAGGCCAAGGCAGGCGGATCGCCTGAGGTCAGGAGTTCAAGACCAGCCTGGCCAACATGGGGAAACCCCATCTGTACTAAAAATTAAAAAATTAGCCAGGCATGGTGGCACATGCCTGTAGTCCCAGTTACTCAGGAGGCTGAGGCACAAGAATTGTTTGAACCCAAGAGGCGGAGGTTGCAGTGAGCTGAGATTATGCCACTGCACTCCAGCCTGGATGACAGAGTGAGACTCCATCTCAAAAAAGAATCAATAAATGTAATTGGTAAACAAAGGGACTGTATGGTATTTATAAAATTATTGGAAAAATGATGTTACTGAAGGAAATACATAGAAGTTAAAATAGTTGTGTTAGAGATTTTTCCCTCTTAATGACAGATTTGTCCTTTTAATCATAGTACAGAGGGTGAGAAGGTTCAGGAAAGTGTACATATGACAAACAGGACATTTTGTTATGGCTCCAAATGTAGATAATTTTTCACATGTGTTAAACATAGCTCAGAGGTTCTCATCTGGTGGCTACACACTAGGATCACCTGAGGAGCTTTAGAAGTGAATGATAAAAGTGAATGGTGAGGCCAGGCACAGTGGCTCACGCCTGTAATCCCAGCACTTTGGGCAACCGAGACGGGCGGATCCCTTGAAGTTGGGAGTTCAAGACCAGTGCCACTCCACTCCAGCCAGGGTGACAGAGTGAGACTCTGTCTCAAAAAAAAAAAAAAAAAAAAAAAAAGTGAATAATGGTCACCTCACTTCCATCAGAATGGCTAACCAACAGAAAGCACCAGAAAGTAACAAGGGTTGGTGAGGACGTGGAGAAATCAGAAGGCTTGCACACTGTTGGAGGGAATGTAAAATGGTACAGCCACTGTGGAAAACAGTATGTGGTTCCTCAGAAAATTAAAAATCTAATTACCATGGCCTGGCAATTCCACTTCTGGATATATGCTCCAAGCAAATGAAAGCAGAGTCTAGAAGAGATTCTTGTTCACCATGTTCATATCAGTATTATTCACAGTAGCTAAAACGTGGAAGCAATCCAGGTGTCCATTGATAGAGGAATGTATCAGCCATACAATGGCGTATTACTCAGCCTTGAAAAGGAAGGAAGTCCTGACATATGCTACAAGTTTCGTAAGGGTGAACCTTGAAGGCATTATGCTAACCGAAATAAGCCCATGACAGAAGCACAAATAATGTATGATTTCACTTATATGAGGTATCTAAAGTAGTCAAATTCATAGAGACAAAGTAGAATAATGGTTGCCAGGGGCTGGGGCGGGGGTAGAGGGAATGGGAAGTTATTATTTAATGGGAATAATGGGTATTTTTTTTTTTTTTTTTTTTTTTTTTTTTTGAGACGGAGTCTCGCTGTGTCTCCCAGGCTGGAGTGCAGTGGCGTGATCTCGGCTCACTGCAAGCTCCGCCTCCCGGGTTCACGCCATTCTCCCGCCTCAGCCTCCCAAGTAGCTGAGACTACAGGCGCCCGCCACCACGCCCGGCTAGTTTTTTGTATTTTTTAGTAGAGACGGGGTTTCACCATGTTAGCCAGGATAGTCTCGATCTCCTGACCTCGTGATCCACCCGCCTCGGCCTCCCAAAGTGCTGGGATTACAGGCTTGAGCCACCGCGCCCGGCCATAATGGGTATTATTTAAAGAGTTTTTAGTTTTGCAAGGTGAAAAGAGTTCCAGAGATGGGTGGTGCTGATGGTTACACAACAATGTAAATGTATTTATTTATTTACTTATTTATTTTATTTTATTTTATTTTGAGACAGATTCTTGCTCTGTTACCCAGGCTGGAGTGCAGTGGCTTGATCTCGGCTCACTGCATCCTCCGCCTCCCAGGTTCCAGCAATTCTCCTGTCTCTGCCTCCCGAGTAGCTAGAATTACAGGCACGTGCGACCAGGCCGGCTAATTTTTGTATTTTTAGTAGAGATGGGGTTTCACGATGTTGGTCAGGCTGGTCTCGAACTCCTGACCTCAGGTGATCCACCCTCCTCTGCTTACCAAAGTGCTAGGATTACAGGCGTGAGCCACTGCGCCCAGCTGTAAATGTATTTAATACCACTGATGTATATACTTAAAAATAGTTAAGATGGGCCGGGCGCGGTGGCTCACGCCTGTAATCCCAGCACTTTGGGAGGCCGAGGCGGGCGAATCACAAGATCAGGAGATCAAGACCATCCTGGCTAACTCGGTGAAACGCCGTCTCTACTAAAAATACAAAAAATTAGCCAGGCGTGGTGGCGGGCACCTGTAGTTCCAGCTACACAGGAGGCTGAGGCAGGAGAATGGCGTGAACCCGGGAGGCGGAGCTTGCAGTGAGCCGAGATTGCGCCACTGCACTCCAGCCTGGGCGACAGAGCAAGACTCTGTCTCAAAAAAAAAAAAAAAAAAAGTTAAGATGGGCTGGGTGTGGTGCCTCACGCCTGTAATCCCAGCACTTTGGGAGGCCAAGGTGGGTAGATCGCTTGAGCTCAGGAGTTCGAGACCAGCCTGGCCAACATGGTGAAACCTTGTCACTACCAAAAATACAAAAATTAGCCGGGGGTGATCGCACACACCTGTAATCCCAGCTACACGTGTGGCTGAGGCAGGAGAATTGCTTGAAACCAGGGAGGGGGAGGTTCCAGTGAGCCGAGATTGCACCACTGCACTCCAACCTGGGCGACAGAGTGAGACTCTGTCTTTAAAAAAGCAAAAAATAGGCCGGGCGCTGTGGCTCATGCCTGTAATCCCAGCACTTTGGGAGGCCGAAGTGGGCGGATCATGAGGTCAGGAGATTGAGACCATCCTGGCTAACATGGTGAAACCCCATCTCTACTAAAAATACAAAAAAAATTAACTGGGCATGGCGGTAGGCCCCTGTAGTGCCAGCTACTTGGGAGGCTGAGGCAGGAGAATGGCGTGAACCCAGGAGGCGGAGCCTGCAGTGAGCCGAGATCACGCCACTGCACTCCAACCTGGGCAACACAGCGAGACTCCATCTCAAAAAAAAAAAAAAAGTGAATTTTATGTATATTGTACCACAATTTAAAAAATTACATTAAAGTTTAAAAAGAGAAAAAATGATGATGATGTGGCCCACATCGCTCTCGTCTGATTCAGTGGGTCTAGGGTCACCAATGACGCTAATACAGAGTCGGGAGCTGCTGGTTTAGCTGAGGGAAATGTTGGATGGAGAACCTGGATATTCTGAGCACACCTACATCTCATCTTGGTTTTCTCACATGACATTGATCCCAAGCAAAGGACTTTTGTTTGGTTTTATTATTTATTGTATAACCCTTGTGATCAGAAGAAAAACTCTACAATGAATAAGGCATAATCATGTCTCAAAAAATTTGCAAAGTTCAAAAAAAATTGAAAAGAAACAAAAATCATTCATAATCCCATCCACCTCAGCAGCAAATTCAGTAGTATTCTGGTCCTTCTACAGCATTGAATAGAGATATTTTTATAGATATATTACAGATATCCTTATATATTCTCATACCTATTATCCTTCTTTTGTGTGCTTTTAAAAAAAAAACCCATACTTCTAATAGTGTGTGTTTTCCCCTTTCAGTGACTATGTGGTGAATGTCTTTCAGGTTATTGAGGGCCTTCTACTTCATGGTTTTCGGTAGCTCCACAGCATTCTTTGTCTAACCCATTACTTGTATTGGACATCTAGATTGTCTCCCAGTTTTTCATTATGATAGCCAATGCTATAGTAAATATCTGTATACAAAAAAACCTTTTTTGAGACAGTCTCACTCTGTTGCTCAGGCTGGAGTGCAGTAGCACTGTCATAGCTCACGGCAGTCTGGACTCCTGGGCTCAAGCGATCCTCCTACCTCAGCCTCCCAAACAGCTGGGACTATAGGCACATGCCACTATGCCGGGCTAATTTTTTTTTTTTTTAAAGTAGAGATGGGGGTCTCACTATGATGCTTATGCTGGTCTTGAATTGTTGATCTCAAGCAGTCCTTCCTGCTTTGGCCCCGCAAAGTGCTGAGATTGCAGACACATGAGCCACCACACCCAGCCCAATAAAATCTTTTTAAGTATACGCTTTATTTTAGCCAGTTTGATGGAAAAAGTTTTTTGGTATTTTTTTTTTCTAGTGAGCATTTTCCTATGTTTGCTACCATAAAAATTTTAATTATACTTAATCTACGTAGCAATTAGTTCTTTCACTTTCCTCTTGAACTGGTTTTTGTTGTCCATTCTTTTTTTTTTTTTTTTTTTTTTTTTTTTTGAGACGGAGTCTCACTGTGTCTCCCAGGCTGGAGTGCAGTGGCGTGATCTCGGCTCACTGCAAGCTCCGCCTCCCGGGTTCACGCCATTCTCCCGCCTCAGCCTCCCAAGTAGCTGAGACTACAGGCGCCCGCCACCACGCCCGGCTAGTTTTTTGTATTTTTAGTAGAGACGGGGTTTCACCATGTTAGCCAGGATAGTCTCGATCTCCTGACCTCGTGATCCACCCGCCTCGGCCTCCCAAAGTGCTGGGATTACAGGCTTGAGCCACCACGCCCGGCCTTTTTTTTTTTTTTTTTTGAGATGGAATCTCGTTCTGTCACACACGCTGGAGTGCAGTGGCACAATCTCGGATCACTGCAACTTTCACCTCCCAGCTTCAAGTGATTCACCTGGCTCAGCCCCTCGAGTAGCTGGGACTACAGGCGTGTACCACCATACCCGGCTAATTTTTTATATTTTTGGTAGAGACGGGGTTTCACCATGTTGGCCGGGCTGGTCTCGAACTCTTGACTTCAAGTGATCCGTCCGCCTCAGCCTCCCAAAGTGCTGGGATTACAGGCATGAGCCACCTCACGCGACTTCCTTCCTTCCTTCCTTCCTTCCTTCCTTCCTTCCTTCGTTCCTCCCTTCCTCCCTTCCACCCTCCCTCCCTCCCTCCCTCCCTCTCTCTCTCCCCCCCTCCCTCCCTCCCTCCCTCCCTCTCTCCCTCCCTCCCTCCCTTCCTCCTTCCCTCCCTCCCTTCCTTCCTTCTTTCCTTATTTTTTTTTTTTAGACAGAGTCTCCCTCTTGTTGCCTAGGTTGGAGTGCAGTGGCGCGATCTCGGCTCACTGCAACCTCTGCCTCCTGAGTTCAAGCAATTCTCCTGCCTCAGCCTCCCAAGTAACTAGGACTACAGGCATGCACCACCACGCCTGGCTAATTTTGTATTTTTAATACAGACGGGGTTGGCCATGTTGGCCAGGCCGGTCTCGAACTCCTGACCTCGGATGATCTGCCCGCCTCAGCCCCCCAAAGTGCTGGGATTACAGGCGTGAGCCACCGCGCCCAGCTTCTTCTTCTTTTTTTTTTTTTTTTTTTTTGAGACAGCGGAGTCTCACTCTGTCACCCAGGTAGGAGTGCAATAGTGTGATCTCGGCTCACTGCAACCTCTGCCTCCTGGGTCAAGTGATTCTACTTCCTCAGCTTCCTGAGTAGCTGGGATTATAGGCATCTGCCACCATGCCTGGCTAAATTTTTTTGTATTTTTAGTAGAGATGGGGTTTCACCATGTTGACCCAGCTGGTTTTGAACTCTTTACCTCAGGCGATCCACCCACCTTGGCCTCCCAAAGTGCTGGGATTACCGGTGTGAGCCACTGTACCTGGCCTCCACTCTTCTTTTTCTTTGTCATATATAGAATCATGAACTTTTACAGCAAGAAGGAACTTTAAAGATCAATCACTCCCCTTATTATACATTTAAGGCCTTGAAGGTTGAATGGTTTGACCAGGGTTACACAGAAAATTAAGTAGCCGAACAGAGACTTAAATCCAGCTTTATTCATTTTCCATTTTTCCTCCTATCATTCAGTCTCCATGGAAGAAGAAGAATCTACAGTTTTTCATCTTGGAACAGTATTTGTTTTTTCTTTCGAGACAAGGTCTTGCACTGTTGCCCAAGCTGGAATGCAGTAGTGCAATTATAGCTCACTACAGTTGTGAAATCCTGGGCTCATGTGATCCTTTCACCTCAGCCTCCCAGGTAGCTAGGACTACAATGAGCGCATGCCACCACATCCGGCTATTTTTAAATTTTTTTTTTATAGAGATGACATCTCGCCATGTTGCCCAGGCTACTCTCAAACTCCTGGCCTCAAGTGATCTTCCCACCTCGGCCTCCCAAAATGCTGAGGTTACAGGCGTGCGTGAGCCACCATGCCTGGCCTTGAGCCGTATTTCATTTGTGCTTTTCTGGCAGAGAACTTGTTGCTTCCTTATTTGAAAGTAGCCTTCGCACCACTGCACTCCAGCCTGGGCGACAGAGCAAGACTCCATCTGAAAAAAAAGAAGAAGAAAGTAGCCTCAGCTGAGTGTCTTCTCCAGTAATGACCAGTGTAATGCTTGCTATTCTAGGAGCCATGTCTGACCAGGACGTTTGGAAGATCATATCCATGCCGGAGGCTCTTGTGAGGAGATGAGTTGGTAAAGAGAGAGGCCGGGATGAAGATGCTGCCAGGAGTGGGCGTGTTTGGGACTGGCAGCTCCGCCCGAGTTCTGGTCCCACTGCTGAGGGCAGAAGGGTTCACTGTTGAGGCCCTGTGGGGGAAGACTGAGGAGGAGGCAAAGCAGCTTGCTGAGGAGATGAACATCGCCTTCTATACCAGCCGGACTGATGACATCTTGCTGCATCAAGACGTGGATCTGGTGTGCATCAGCATCCCCCCTCCACTCACCCGGCAGATATCCGTGAAGGCTCTAGGTACGCCCGGCAGGCCACGGCAGGGGCAGATCGTGTCTCCCTCTGGGCAGTCCTCTGAGGGTCACTCCCCTCCTCTGAGCTCTCCGTCCTAGGCTCGCATCTGCAGGGAGGAGAACTCTGGGACATCACTTGTCCCTGAAGCAGTGCTTGGGGAGGGCATATTGGGAGTTCTTATAACTATAGGAGAAAAAAGACATAGCCTAACCTACCTCCCATCTATAAATCCCTGAACAGAAACTAAGGAAATACTCTAAGAGACAGCCATCAAGGGGCTGGAGATGGTTCATAAACTTTGAGGTTTATGTGAAGTTAGAGGTCCGAGCCCTGGGCGCCGGGGAATTGCTTGTGACTGGTGTGTTTGTTCTCCCATTTCTGGGGCATACAGCACCACAGGAAGGAGAGGCTGTGTAGCAAGGCTACCATTTCCCATGTTTTGTCAGCGTTTGACTATAGTGAGCACACACCCTTCCTGCCGAATTGCAGTCTTGTATTGCCAGAGGACAGGAAGGCTCTGACAGCATTGGCTTCCCTGACAAGATCCGTTGACAGCCTGCTCACATGACATCTCCACTCCCTTGGGAAATTTTGGCTTGGTAACCTCCTGCCCCTGGCTGGGCGTGGCCTGCTGAGCTGTTCTCCTGCAGTTCCCATTGGTCTCTTTCTAGTCAACTGGAGTCAACTTCTTCTCTTTATCTAATATAAATCAGAACCTAGTTTAGTAAGTAAACCAGTAAACATTCAGCCAGAAATTTTTATTTTATTTTAGTTTAGTTTAGTTTAGTTTCGTTTGAGACGGAGTTTCACCGTTGTTGCCCAGGCTGGAGTGCGCTGGCGCAATCCCGGTTCACTGCAACCTTCGCCTCCTGGGTTCAGGTGATTCTCCTGCCTCAGCCTCCTGAGTAGCTGGGATTACAGGCACCCGCCACCATACTCAGCTAATTTTTGTATTTTTAGTAGAGACAGGGTTTCACTGTGTGAGCTGGGATGGTCTCGAACTCCTGACCTCAGGTGATCCATCCGCCTCGGCCTCTCAAAGTGCTGGGATTACAGGTGTGAGCCACCGTGCCCAGCATTTTTTTTTTTTCTTTTGAGACGGAGTCTCGCTCTGTCACCCAGGCTGGAGTGCAGTGGCGCAATCTCCGCTCACTGCAAGCTCCGCCTCCCGGGTTCACACCATTTTCCTGCCTCAGCCTCCCAAGTAGCTGGGACTACAGGTGCCTGCCACCATGCCCGGCTAAATTTTCTGTATTTTTAGTAGAGACGGGGTTTCACTTTGTGAGCTGGAATGGTCTTGATCTCCTAACCTCATGATCCGTCCGCCTCAGCCTCCCAAAGTGCTGGGATTACAGGCGTGAGCCACCACGCCCGGCCTACATTTTATTATTATTATTATTATTTTAATTTTTTTAGATGGAGTCTCACTCTGTTGCCCAGGCTGGAGTATGCATTGGCACAATCTCGGCTCACTGCAACCTCCACCTCCCAGTTCAAGCGATACTCCTGCCTCGGCCTCGCAAGTAGCTGGGACTACAAGCGTGTGCCACCATGCCTGGCTAATTTTTGTATTTTTAGTAGAGATGGGGTTTTGCCATGTTGGCCAGGCTGGTCTTGAACTCCTGACCTCAGGTGATCCACCCGCCTTGGCCTCCCAAGGTGCTGGGATTACAGGCATGAGCCACCACACCCAGCCTCAATTATTTTTTTTAGTGCCTCCTGTGTGCCAGTCACTGTCCTGATGTCATTTTGGACATTCAAAGCTGTGTTAGATTGGACCCCTCCCTGCCTTCAGATTTTATAGTCCAATTGAGGCAACTAGAAATAACACACATTACAAGGTAGATGACAGAAGACATAGTCACAATTCAAGTAGCATATACTTACTTGACTGAGTAACTGTTTTATGTGAGGTGATAGGAGCCAAGTGTCTCTTTGATGCAGCTGAAGATCTCTAGGTCCAGGAATTGGTGCCATGAGGCTGTCCTCCACTCTTCCTGACCACTGCCATGGTGGAAAACCTCGGGGTCTGCTACTTATCTCTCCCTCATTCTGAGGAATGTCATACGAAGGTATCTGTCATCTCTGGTCCTATGGGTGGGGAAGGATAAATGTTCATTGAAGTGAGAAAGAACTTTAGTCTGTCTGGTTGTCAATTTGGAGCAAGTAAGTTTTGGCCTTATTGTTTGTTTCTTCCAGAGAGCTCTCTCTGAGGATGTGTGACATTGGAGTTATTCATTCATTGGTCACCATATACTTGGGAGGTCAGACAGTGGCTCCCAGATTGAATTCAGAAATAGACCTAAGTCAACACTTTAGCAGCAAGTTGGTTCAAGGGGAAGCAAGCCGCTATGGTCACTTGACTCCTTGCCATCCCTTGTGGCTTGAATGCAGGCTGGAAAGGTGAGGTGTGTCCAGAGCCAGAGCCCTGGAGGCTCTCTGTCTTCTCCCTGAATTTTAGGGTTCCCCACGTAGACCATTTCCAAGCTGTACAGGAGGAAGGAGAAAACCCCAGGGTTCTTTGGCAGCAAGCTTGCTTTTTTTCTGGTTCTTGGTATGCTCCACCAGCAGCATCATCACCTGGGGTTTGTTAGAAATCTGAATTCTCAGCCGGGTGCGGCGGCTCACACCTTTAATCCCAGCACTTTGGGAGGCCGAGGCGGGCGGATCGTGAGGTCAAGAGATCGAGACCATCATGGCCAACATGGTGAAACCCCATCTCTATTAAAAATATAAGAATTAGCTGGGCATGGTGGAGGGCGCCTGTAGTCCCAGCTACTCAGGAGGCTGGGGCAGGAGAATCGCTTGAACCCAGGAGGCGGAGGTTGCAGTGAGCCGAGATCATGCCATTGTACTCCAGGCTGGGCGATAGAACGAGATGCCATCTCAAAAAAAAAAAAAAAGAAAGAAATCTGAATTCTCAGCTAGGCAACATAGTGGGATCCCGTCTCCACAAAAAAAGTTTAAAAGTTAGCCAGGCATGGTGGCAGATGACTGGTGCCAGCTACTCGGAAGGCTGAGGCAGAAGGATCGCTTGAGCCCAGGAGATAGAGGCTGCAGTCAGCAGTGATCATGCACTCCAGCTTGAGTGACAGAGTAAGACTGTCTCAAAGGCAAACAAACAAAAAGAAATCTAAGGCCGGGCGCGGTGGCTCAAGCCTGTAATCCCAGCACTTTGGGAGGCCGAGACAGGCGGATCACGAGGTCAGGAGATTGAGACCATCCTGGCTGACACAGTAAAACCCCGTCTCTACTAAAAAATACAAAAAACTAGCCGGGCGAGGTGGCGGGCGCCTGTAGTCCCAGCTACTCGGGAGGCTGAGGCAGGAGAATGGCGTGAACCCAGGAGGCGGGGCTTGCAGTGAGCCGAGATTGCGCCACTGCACTCCAGCCTGGGCGACAGAGCGAGACTCCGTCTCAAAAAAAAAAAAAAAAAAAAAGAAAAACACTTTGCAGGCCAGGCGCAGTGGCTTATACCTGTAATCCCAGCACTTTGGGAGGCCGAGGCGGGCAGATCACAAGGTCAGGAGTTCGAGACCAGCCTGACCGACGTAGTGAAACCTCGTCTATACTAAAAATACAAAAATTAGCTGGGTGTGTTGGCACGCGCCTGTAATCCCAGCTACTCAGGAGGCTGAGGCAGGAGAATCGCTTGAACCCAGGAGGCGGAGGTTGCAGTGAGCCGAGATCGCACCACCGCACTCCAGTCTGGGCGACAGAGCGAGACTCTGTCTCAAAAAAAAAAAGAAGAAAGCATTTTTGTAGAGACAGGATCTCCCTATGTTGTTCAAACTGGCTTCAAACTCCTAACCTCAGGCAATCATCCTACTTTGGCCCCTGCAAAGTGCTGGAATTATAGGTAGGAGCCACTGTGCCCAGCAGATTTCAGCTTCTCTAATCTCTCCCTTGACTTCCTGGCAGGAAAGCTAGATAAACTCAGGTAGACATGTCTTTCATGGCTACCCAAAGACCCTGTACAACTAGCCCGCAGGAGCCTGTTTAACTCAAGATGTCCTTTCAGTCCCACACTGATACTATTGGGTCCTAAGTTTAAGCATGCTGTTGTTCAGGGTTAGGCACGGTGCCTCACACCTCTAATCCAGCACTTTGGGAGGCCAAGGCGGGCAGATTGCTTGAACTCAGGAATTAAAGACCAGCCTGGGCAACATGATAAAACCCCGTCTTTACCAGAAATACAAAATATTAGCTGGGCACAGTGGTGTGCACCTGTGGTCCCAGCTACTTGGGAGGCTGAGGTGGGAGGTTAGCTTGAGCCCAGGAGGCAGAGGTTGCAGTGAGCCAAGATTATACCACTGCAGTCCAGCCTGGGTAACAAAACAGGACCCCATCTAAAAAAACAAAAGCATACTGTTTTTCAGGTTCAAGAAGAGAGGCCTTTCTCCCTTTCCTCACCTCTTGAGGCATGAAACAGGGATTCCTTATCCTAGTTTTATTACCACCAAACTCCTAGCAGTCATAAAAGTCCTTTTTCCTCTCAACCCACCTCCTCGCTGCCTCACACTGCAATATCCACTCTGTTGCCAGCAGTGAGGCATTATAGCAGGAGGCTTCTGAGGTGGTCAGAGTGGCAGCTCTCAAATGGGGTGTCTGAGAACCTCATTTCCTCGTTACATCCCTCCCTGGTCAGCCATATGTGTTCAGCAGCCAAATGGCAGAATTCACCCCCGGAACTGTGATTGTCTTATCCCTAATCTGGAAGGCCCACAAGTGTGGAGAAGCACTGGAGACCCTCCAGAAGCAGTAGTGCTAGCAGTCAGGGGCTACTTTCCCTGCTGGGCCCCATGCAAAGCCTGGCCACCCTACCCCAGGTATGTGACACTTGGCTGGCCGTTCTTTATTGTCCTGCTAGTACCTGTTGAAAAGCTTCTTTTATTAAAGAAGAGCAGGAGATTGAAGTGTCATAAATTGAAGAGATTGAATGATGTCATAGACTACCGACCCATATGCCTTGTTCCTTGCTACAGAACTGAGGTTTGTAATCCTGGGAGTTCAAGCCTAAGATGCCCATAAGTACGAATAACAGATGCTCTGTGGGGTTCTTCAGGGTCAAGGCGGCAGAGGTGGGGGTAGGAAGTAAGAAGAGCTGGAAGGGTTGACCAGAGGCACCAATTTGTCTCCTGTGGGCTTGGTCGGGATGTGAGCTACCAGGGGGCCAGGCTGGGCCTGACTCTCAGAGAGGCCTGATAAACAGTACATATGATAAAACAACTCCTGTATGTTCATTTTGATTTTATTTGTTTTTTGAGACAGAGTCTTGCTCTGTCATCCAGGCTGGAGTACAGTGGCTCAATCATAACTCACCACAGCCTCTAACTCCCGGACTCAAGTGATTCTTCCACCCTAGCCTCCTGTGTATCTGGGACTACAGCTGTGTACTGCCACACCTGTGAGCCATCTCACCCAGCGTGAAAATTAGATTTTCTGAAAAGACATTATAAAATCAACATGGGTTGGGCATGGTGGCTCATGACTGTAATCCTGGCACTTTGGGAGGCCAAGGCAGGAGGATCACCTGAGGCCAGGAGTTTGAGACCAGCCTTGGCAACATAGCAAGACCCTGTATTTACAAAAAATTTAAAAATCAGCTTGGCCGGGCGTGGTGGCTCAAGCCTGTAATCCCAGCACTTTGGGAGGCCGAGGCAGGCGGATCACGAGATCAGGAGCTCAAGACCATCTTGGCTAATATGGTGAAACCCCGTCTCTACTAAAAAAAATACAAAAAAATTAGCCGGCCATGGTGGTGCATGCCTGTAGTCCCAGCTACTCGGGAGGCTGAGGCAAGAGAATGGCGGCAGCCTGGGAGGCGGAGCTTGCAGTGAGCCAAGATTGCGGATTGCGTCATTGCACTCCAGCCTGGGTGACAGAGCGAGACTCCGTCTCAAAATAAAAGAAAAATAAAATCAGCTGGGTGTGCTGTCACGTACCTGTGGTCCTTGCTACTTGGAAAGCTGAAAGGAAGGCTCTGCTTGAGGCCAGACCAAGACTGTAGTGAACCAGAATCATGCTACTGCACTCCAGCCTAAGTGACAAAGCAAGACCCTGTCTCCTAAAAAGAGGAAGAAGAAACTAAATCAGATTTTCAAAATACAGAACATAGAAATTATTTACCTGGGGCTGACGCGATGGCTCACGCCTGTAATCCCAGCACTTTGGGAGGCCAAGGTGAGTGAATCACCTGAGGTCAGGAGTTCAAGACCAGCCTGGCCAACATGGTGAAACCCCGTCTCTACTAAAAATACAAAAAAATTATCTGGGCATGGCGGCAGGCGCCTGTAATCCCAGCTGAGGCAGGAAAATGGCTTGAACCCGGGAGGCAGAGGTTGCAGTGAGCTGAGATCGCGCCATTGCACTCCAGCCTGGGCAACAAGAGCAAAACTCTGTCTCAAAAAAAAAAAAAAAAAGAAAGAAAAGAAAAGAAAAGAAATTATTTACCTGGAAAATGTAGTTTCTATGTGAGTCTTATTTATTTATTTATTTATTTATTTATTTATTTATTTATTTGGGACAAAGTCTCATTCTGTCGCCCACGCTGGAGCGCAGTGGCTTGATCATAGCTAACTGCAGCCCCAGTCTCCTGGGCTCAAGGGATCCTCCTACCTCAGCCTCCCAAGTAGCTGGGACTACAGGTACATGCCACCATGCCTGGCTTATTTTTTATTTTTTTTAAATAGATACTAGGTCTTGCTATGTTGCCCAGGCTGATTTTGAACTCCTGAACTCAAGTGATCCTCCCACCTTGGCCCCCCAAAGTGCTGGGATTATAAGCGTGAACCACCATGCCCAGCCAAGTCTTAATATCCAAGTCGCAATGGGCTTTTTTCCTCTGAATTTGTGACATTGGCTGAATCCCTCCCTTGGTGATGGTAATAAAATGTACTGTTGACAGAGCTGTACTGAGCCAGGTACTTTACATATACTGCTTTGGTTGACTTAGTCCTCTTTTCTTCCCTGTAACTGTAAAATCCTGCTTTACGTTAACAGTAGTAAACAAAAACCCAGAGAAGTTTAGAAATTTCCCAGGTCATCTAGCAATGAAGTGAGAGAGCCAAGATTTGAGCATAGGAATTTCTGGCTCCAAAGCTTGAGTCTTGCACCAATAATTGACTCTTCCTGGGCAGTCAGTTGTCTTGGGGCCCATCCATCACGTGGGACATCGGCCACTTCTTTTTTTTTTTTTGAGACAGAGTTTCGCTCTTGTTGCCCAGGCTGGCATGCAATGGCGCAATCTCAACTCATTGCAACCTTCACCTTCCGGGTTCAAGTGATTTTCCTGCCTCAGCCTCCCGAGTAGCTGGGATTACAGGCATGTGCCACCACACTCGGCTAATTTTGTATTTTTAGTAGAGACAGGGTTTCTTCCTGTTGGTTAGGCTAGTCTCAAACTCCTGAGCTCAGTTTGTCTGCCCACCTCAGCCTCCCAAAGTGCTGGGATTATAGGCGTGAGCCACCATGCCCAGCCGAGACATAGGCCATTCTATAAAGTTTTCTTAGTTTTTTGTTGCAAGATTTATTGTCTGTAGTTACTATTGTTTCTGCTGCAAGCTGGCCCCACCTGAACCTGTGTGGAAAGAATCCATCTTGGTCCATCAGGGTAAGCTGCATCCTGCAGTGAGCCATCAGAAATAATCTGTGTCTTTACCATTGCCCCATCTGAAAACACTCAGAAAATGTTCAGGGGCCTGAGGGAAGATGAACACCATGGTTATTGAAGATGCACATACCTGGAGAAGGCACACTCTTGACTCGGTTACCCCAGGTCACAGGCATCCAGGCCTAAGGCTGCCCCTCCAACCAGGAAGTACCTGTGGAGTGCCAGAGTGGAGCCTGGATGGCCATGGAGGAGAAGCTCAGGTGCACACATTGCCCAAATGGGCTTCAACTAGAAGGGTAAGCACACGAATTAATCCAGACCAAGACTTGGTATTCCGTTTTCCACATTGCATATAGGCTCTGTGTAATGCTTTCAGTCTCGTTTCCTAACCCAGCCCTGCCTTCTCAGTCCTTCAGCATTTTGTGATCATTGCCTCTCCCCAGTCACCAAGTCCTTCTGCATAGCAGCTCCCATCTCTCATTCAGTGGCTAGAGCAGGATGAGCAGCTGAAAGACCACAGGAGGCAAAGAGATCAAAAAGAAAATTTTGGAGTGGCTAGGCATGGCAGCTCATGCCTTAATCCCAGCACTTTGGGAAGCCAAGGCAGGTGGATCACCTGAGGTCAGGAGTTGGAGACCAGCCTGGCCAACGTGGTGAAACCCTTTCTCCACTAAAAATACAAAAATTAGCCGGGCATGGTGGTGGGTGCCTGTAATCCCAGCTACTCAGGAGGCTGAAGCAGGAGAACTGCTTGAAGCCGGGAGGTGGAAGTTGTAGTGATCCGAGATCAAGCCACTGCACTCCAGCTTGGGCAACAGAGTGAGACTCTATCTCAATTAAAAAAAAAAAAAAAAATTTTGGAGGAGTGCACAGATCACGTATCAAGACCTTATGGGTGGGGCCTTTGTAAGGACTTCGGCTTTTATTCCAAGAAGCAATTGGTCATTGGAGAGCTTTTTCGTGGGTATTTACCCTTCCTGGCTTACTATGACTTGTAAACTTCTGTATGTGTCTAGTCCATACTGCTTTTTGGGCTTTCTAAGTTTTCTATTTAAGGTATTAGCACAGGATTTCCTTTGACTTGAACCACATGAAGCTTGCAGGAACACTGCAGGTGTTAGTGTCTCATCGCTGCCCATATCCTCACGAGCTTTCATCTTGAAACATGGAGCAGCATTCATCCCTTCAGTTTCCAGCTGCTCATCCTCTAGCACTCTCTTCAGGGCTTTGTCCAGCTTTGTTTAGCTCTGGGTGCGTGTTGACTGCAGCGTACCCAGAATGGGTGTGAGGGCAAAAAGGGTATTCTCACTTCCTTCCCGTCCTACGAGAGCTGAGCATTTTCTAGCCTTGGGCCACTCTAACTTGTTGGACCAGTGTTTTCAGAAAACAATCTGCAGGGACTCTTAGGGCCCTCTCTGGAGTTATGACTAAGAGTGGGAGTTATGACTAGCCCATCCCCTAGAAAATAGGTTAGATTCCCTTGCCCCAAGCTGATGACCTAATAAATGCATGACAGCATAGAGACACATCCATGAAGTGTGCCAACCTCTCTAGCCCACCTGTATTATTCAGGGTTCTCCAGAGAAACAGAACCAATAGGGTGTTTAAGAGAGAAAAGATTTATTTGAAGAAATTTGGGGCCAGGCATGGCAGCTAACACCTGTAATCTCAGCACTTTGGGAGGCCAAGGCAGGAGGATCACTTGGGCCCAGGAGTTCTAGACCAGCCTATGCAACAGAGGGAGACCCCATCTCTACAAAAAAAATTTAAAATTAGCCAGATGTGGTGGTACACACCTGTGGTCCCAGTTACTCAGGAGGCCAAGATGGAGGATCGCTTGAGGCCAGGAGTTTGAGACTATCCTGGGCAACATAGCAAGACCCCACCTCTACAAAAAAGAAAACAAAAAAATTAGTTCATGCAGTTGTGAGGCAGACAAGTCCAGAATCCTCAGGGCAGGTGGACATGCTGGAGATTCCTCCTTGGAACTTTGAGATTTCCTGTTGTGTCCTATTGTTAGGTATTGGGAAGAATGTCGTTTGCGAGAAGGCAGCAACATCGGTGGATGCCTTCCGGATGGTGACAGCCTCGCGCTACTACCCACAGCTCATGAGCCTGGTAGGGAACGTGCTGCGCTTCCTGCCTGCCTTCGTGCGCATGAAGCAGCTGATCTCAGAGCACTACGTGGGAGCAGTGATGATCTGCGATGCCCGCATCTACTCAGGCAGCCTGCTGAGCCCCAGCTATGGCTGGATCTGTGATGAGCTCATGGGTGGCGGGGGCCTGCACACCATGGGGACCTACATTGTGGACCTGCTGACCCACCTGACCGGCCGGAGAGCTGAGAAGGTGCACGGGCTGCTCAAGACATTTGTGAGGCAGAACGCTGCCATCCGTGGCATCCGGCACGTCACCAGCGATGACTTCTGTTTCTTCCAAATGCTCATGGGTGGGGGTGTGTGTAGCACAGTGACACTCAACTTCAACATGCCGGGCGCTTTTGTGCATGAAGTCATGGTGGTAGGCTCTGCAGGACGCCTCGTCGCCCGGGGAGCTGACCTCTATGGGCAGAAGAACTCTGCCACGCAAGAGGAGCTGCTGTTGAGGGACTCGCTGGCCGTGGGTGCGGGGCTGCCAGAACAGGGGCCCCAGGACGTCCCGCTGCTGTACCTGAAGGGCATGGTCTACATGGTGCAGGCCTTGCGCCAGTCCTTTCAGGGGCAGGGTGACCGCCGAACCTGGGACCGCACCCCTGTCTCCATGGCCGCCTCCTTCGAAGATGGGCTGTACATGCAGAGTGTGGTAGACGCCATCAAGAGGTCGAGCCGATCCGGGGAGTGGGAGGCTGTGGAGGTGCTGACGGAGGAGCCCGACACCAACCAGAACTTGTGTGAGGCACTTCAGCGGAACAACCTATGAACCTGCACCTGGGCTCCTTGCCACAGGGCAGAGGGACCAGGGAGGGGAACAGGAGCCAGATGTGACAGGGGCTTGGCCCTAGCAGAGATGGTATCTTTCACCCTTAATGAGTCTGGGTGAAGCCAGAGGTGGCCCTGGGACTTCGCCCCCTCCAGCGACTCACCTGCTCCTCAGACTTGCAGGGTGGCAAATGTTCTTGTTGGCCAGGTTACCACGGCGTGCAGAGGGCAGAGCTGCCGCCGGGCCTCCTCATGGCAATGCCAGTGAGTGGGACTCGGAAAGGCTCACCCTGGTGAGCCCCTCAGCCTGATCCGCAGTCCTAATGGTGAGAAAGCACAATAGGGCCAGCTCGGCTGAGGCCCGAGGAGAAATGATGAGAAGTTTCATTTCCTTCTTGGGCTGGGACATCTCAGGAACAGTGAGGGCAACAAGCTGTCCCTCAGGGACCCTCACCTGCCCTCCCATGTGACCAGGCCCTTCCCAGGTGGGGACTGGGGCTTGCTTTATTAAGTGAGCTCTCAGGCTTTTGAAGTAGGACAGAGGGCCCTGATTTGGCAGAGAGGAGGCAAGGGAGGGCTTTAGAACATCTGAGAAATGTTAATAAATAATTGAGAAAATAGGACATGGCATGTGGTGTTTGTTTGGTAGGTTGGGTTTCTTTAATACTGAAAGGCTTGTTTCTTGCTGTAGGGGGTTTTTCTCTTCACTCATTGCTCCACAGCAGCTTGAAGCCAGCCGTGGGTCATCACCGTCAACTGTGCCACACGGGCTGCTGCCCCTCCAGCCCTCGTCTCCTACCTGTTCCCTCATAGCCAAATCCCAGGAGCCTCCGAAGAAAAGATTTCCTCAGAGAACAGGAGTCAGGACTTCCTGATGGGCTGCTGCTGCGCCTGCCGTCTCAGCAGATATCGGGAGAGTTTGGGGCCTCACTGGGCTGGAGGTCAGGAGGGGTTCTGTTCTTAATGTCATGGTGCTGGCTGCCAGAGTGCCCTTGAGGTGGCAGGGAGGAGTGGTTTCAGGGAGGTGGCACAGGGTGAGAAGTAGGAGGAAGAGCTCCAGGCATGCCCCGTGGAGCAGCTGTGACTGGACCTGAGGGCCAATCACCCACTGTGCTCTTGACTGTGCTCTGCACAGGGCCAGCCTTCTACCCACCTCCAGAAGCTGGGGTGGGGAGTGGTGATGAGAAAGGACACGCCCTCCCCATTGCGTCTTTGACCAGCCTGCCAGGCTCGTTCAGCCTGGACCGAGTTCTGTTCCCTTCTCTAACCTTCCGCCCACTTCCCTGCCCTGGGCTCCTTGCCAGAAAAGCCCAGGGAGGGCTTCCTTTTCCTCTTGGCACCTCTTCTAGAAGTCACCAGGCTTGTTTTCCTGTCATGTACTGGATTCAGATATCCTTGTGAGAGGGAATAACAAGGGATGGGGTTGGAGTGTGCCTACTGCATGCTGACCTTCAGGGCAAACATGTATGTTATTATTTCACTTAATTTTCAAACCACTCCCTGACGGTAAATATTCCCATCATTCAGATCATAAAATGGAGGCACAGAGGGCAAAGCTACTTGTCTCCTGTAGGTTGTCCATGATGGAGCTGGGAGCCTGGTCAGGACCATCTAACCGCAGAGCCTGACCTTGAACCACACTTCCTCCCAGCACTTGGGAGTCTTCACACCCGAGGGCCCGACATTGCCTCTGCCTGCTGCAGAAGCCTTGGCATGGCCTGAACTAGGAAGTGAAGTGCAGACAGCACCCACCACCAGGCAGGACACTGAAGGTTAAAGGGGAGGCTGCCCCCTTGTCCCTGGGACAGTTAGCTCAGCTCAGTCCTCCCATGTTGTTGCTAGGATGTTGAGGTTGCTCTGAAATGTGGGAATTGACCAGGAAAGCACAAGCCCGACTTACATGCTCCCACATAAGAAAGGGCCATGTGGCCATCCAGAATGGCACTTGGGTTCCCAGAATGTGCTGGGGCTTAGTGTAGAGCTACTTCAATGAGGATCCCGTTTCCTCTAAGGGAATCCCCAGAGCCTAGATTCATGGCCAGAGGGGTACATGGCCTCTTCCCTCAGATGTCTTTACCATCGAGTATCTCCTGGGTATCAGAGCTGGTCAGTCCCACATGGGATGGGGAAGACAGATGTGCTCAGATACCTGTGGCCAAGGGAGCCCACAGGGTTCTGGTCTCCATGCGGGACTGAACCCACACTGGTTCCAGACTTGTCCAGCAGTGCCCCCTCCTGGAAGAAGACAGCATCTCCCAGGACCTGTTTCCAAATCTCAGGATGTTACTAGCTAGCTCTTTCTCAGGTCAAAATAAAGTATTTCCAGGACAGTAAAAATGCAGTTAGCTTTGCTCATCAGATACAGCAACCAGAAGAGAACTTCCAGAATACCTGTTGCTTATTCTTCAACCTCCAGCCAAATCCAGGACTGTTTTCACCAAATCCAGAACTGTTTTCACCCAGACAGTGGCAGCCGCTTCCTTTCCTGTTCTGCCCGTCACCCTGCCGGCCAAGCAGCCTCTCCTGAACGCCACGCCAAGATCCCTCCCTGTCCACACCCCTCTTCCTCACCCCCGGACTTGCCCAGCCTGGTTTCCATATGGCCGTGCCCTCCACTCCAGCCACACTAAGCAGCCCTCCTGCAGAGGTGGCAGCTTCCATACTAGCAGGGCTTTGTCCCTGGCACGTCCTCTGCCTGGAAGGCACCACCTCTCTCAGGAGTCAGCTGGAGGACTGCCTGGTCACCACTTCTGCCCTCGGCAAAGTAGCCACTCCCCAACCTGTGGTCCCACAGCCTTGGTCCTCAGTTGCACTGAGGTTGCATCTCCCTCCCTCCCTCCCTCTCTCTTTCTTTTTTCTTTTTTTTTCTTTTCTTTTTTTTTTTTTTTTTTGAGACAGAGTCTTGCTCTGTCGCCCAGGCTGGGGTGCAGTGGCTGGATCTCAGCTCACTGCAAGCTCCGCCTCCCGGGTTTAGACCATTCTCCTGCCTCAGCCTCCCGAGTAGCTGGGACTACAGGCGCCCGCCACCTCGCCCGGCTAGTTTTTTGTATTTTTTAGTAGAGACGGGGTTTCACCGTGTTAGCCAGGATGGTCTCGATCTCCTGACCTCGTGATCTGCCCGTCTCGGCCTCCCAAAGTGCTGGGATTACAGGCTTGAGCCACCGCGCCCGGCCTCTCTTTCTTTTTTCTTTCTTTCTCTCTCTCTTTCTTTCTTTTTCTTTTCTTTCTCTCTTTCTTTTTCTTTTCTTTCTCTCTCTCTCTCCCCCTTCCTTCCTTCCTTTATTCCTTCCCTCCCTCCCTCCCTTCCTTCCTCCCTTCCTTCCTTTATTCCCTCCCTCCCTCCATTCCTCTTTCCCTCTCTCCCTCCCCTCCCCTCCCCTTCCCTTCCCTATCCTCCCCTTCCCTTCCCTTCCCTCCTTTCTTTTCTTGACAGAGTCTCACTCTGTCACCCAGGCCAAAGTGCAGTGGCATCACCTTGGCTCACAGCCACCTCCACCTCCCGGGTTCAAGTGATTCTCCTGCCTCAGCCTCCCAAGTTGCTGGGACTGCAGGTGCCCGCCACCACACCTGGCTAATTTTGGGGGGGTTTTTTGTTTGCTTTTGAGACGGAGTTTCGCTCTTGTTGCCTAGGCTGGAGTGGAATGGCGTGATCTCGGCTCACTGCAACCTCCACCCCCCTGGTTCAAGCAATTCTCCTGCCTCAGCCTCCCGAGTAGGTAGCTGGAATTACAGGCGCACACCACCACGTCCGACTAATTTTTTTGTATTTTTAGTAGAGACGGGGTTTCACCATGTTGGCCGGCTGGCTGGTTTCGAACTCCTGACCTCGTGATCCACCCATCTTGGCCTCCCAAAGTACTGGGATTACAGGCGTGAGCCACCGCCCCCAGCCTAATTTTTGTATTTTTAGTAGAGACGGGGTTTCACCACGTTGTCCAGGCTGGTCTTGAACTTCTGGCCTAAGTGATCTGCCCCCCCACCCGCCTCCCAAGGTGCTAGGATTACAGGCATGAACCACTGCACCTGGCCACTTGTTTTGAATATGTAATTTCAACTTTTATTTTACATTCAGGGGGTACATGTGTAAGTTTGTTACATGTGTATACTGTGTGATGCTGAGGTTTGGGGACGATTGGTCTCATCACCCAGGTAGTGAACACAGTACTCAATAGGTTTTTTCAACACTCACCCCACCCACTCTCTGCCCCCTCTCATAGTCTTGTGTTTGTGTTTCCCATCTTTGTGTCCATGTGTACCCAATGTGTAGCTCCCACTTGTGAGAACATGTTCTATTTGGTTTCCTGTTCCCGTGTTAATTTGCTTAGGATAGTGGTCTCAGCCGTTTCCATGTTGCTGCAACGGACACGATTTCATTCTTTTTTATGGCTGCATCATTTTTACTTCTTGAGACAGGGAAAAATGTTGCCCAGGCTGGTCTTGAACTCCCGGGCTCAAACGATCCTCCTGCCTCAGCCTCCCAAATATCTGGGACTACAGACACAGACCACCACACCCAGCTACACATGTCTCCCTAAATCATGTAGCATTGCCCCTTTACAGCGAGCTTCTAGGAGTAGTAGGGACTTGATCCTTTCTGCAGTTCCTGCCACCCACCCTGCTTAGACAAGTCCATTGGGTAATAGGCCTCAGGAATTGCAGACTAGTTCTCCCACGATTTCTAATTCCTGCCTCGCCTGTGAGAAGACAGGACCAGCTCTTCCTTATCAGTGCTGGCCTTGCTTACACTTCCAGCCCTGGAGGCTGCACAAAGATAGGGGGGCCTTCTGGGGTTAGGCCTTAGCCAGAGAGTCCGCAGGTCGGCAGATCCTGCACAACTGAGGACAGGGATTCCTAGATCCCAGGGTGTAGTCTCCTGCAAGGCCACTTCTCTCCAGGCCTCTGCCTTCCCAACCATAAAGCGAGGAGGTTAAGCTCCATTATCTTGGCTGGGTGTGTTGGCTCATGCCTGTAATCCCAGCACTTTGGGAGGCCAAGGAGGGAGGATTGCTTGGGGTCCAGAGTTTGAGACCAACCTGAGGAACACAGACCCTATCTCCACAAAAAAATTTTTTGGCCAGGCACGGCGGCTCACATTTGTAATCCTTGAGTCCGGGAGGTGGAGGTTGCAGTGAGCCAAGATTGTGCCACTGCACTCCAGCCTGGGTGACAGAAGGAGACCCTGTCTCAAAGAAAAAAAAAACATCCTGAGCCCATGGCTTGCCATGGGGCCAGTGAGCCCCCAAGTGACCCTGTCAAAGGAGGGAGCAGCCTGGGATGATGCCAGAAAGGGGACCCTGCTTTTCCCACCCGAACCTGCCCATCCCACTTCCTCCAGTGACCTTCCCAGGCCATATTCCAGGGAACCTACACATGACTGTGTCCTCGGGATGACCTCAGCCTTTCAGATTCCGGCATGTCCCTCTCTGCAACTTCCTCCACCCTCACTTCGGTCTCATCACCTTGGTGCCTTTTAGGGGGCCCTCTGGCTTGGTGGATGTGATGCAATGAGATGTGCCCTTAGGGAGCTCACAATCTAGCCCTGAAGACAGTTAAAACCCACATGATAGTAGTATGTAGGTGTTACAATGCAGGGCAACATGGCATGCTGTCTGCCTCCCCAGGAAGCAGGGTTTTCAAAGGTGTATGTGCACTAGCCAGGGGGAGAGGTGGGAATAAAGGCATTTTAGGCAGAGGAAACCCCACATGCACAGAGTAAAGGGAGGAAAAGGTGTAACTGCTCAGGGAATTACAGGAAGCCACTGAGTTCTAAGGTAGCTGGGGCAAGAGAAGGGGAATCCCAAGGGGGAGTGACACCATCAGGGGCTCAGGTGTGTGTGTCGCAGGGCCACTGGATGGATCTGTGGGCCAAGGGACGACAGGCAGGGAGACCAGTGAGGCTGTCACCTGGAGATGACAGTGGTCCAGGCAACGGTGCTGACTGTGGGGTCCGAGAGGTTCTCAGCCTGAAAGGGTATGTTCACTGGCCTCAATGTCTGCTTAGCTTGTAGGAATCAGGGGGCAAAGAACAGGATGGAGTCTGGGGTGACATCCAAGATTCTAGCTTAAACAGTTGCGCAGATGAGATACAGGAGGAAAAGCCAGTTGGAGGGAGGGGAAATTATCCATGAACTTGAAATTCCCTGTGTCTGTTTGTGGTGTCCAAGGAACACACAGGAGGCCCAGGATGTGCAGTTTCCAAAATGGCCAACACTGGCTGGCTCTGGCAGCAGAGATCCCTGCCGGTTGGACACAGTTGTCATCCAGTGGCTTGGCCTCAGGGCCCCAGATGCACTTACTGCCCCTGCCCACCCCTGCCTGTCAGGAAAACATCACTGATGCCCTGTCACCTGTGACCAGGGGCTACTCCATGGACAAGGTCCGGTCCAGCTATGGTCTGGCAATGAGTGGAAAACATCCCAAAGCTGTCACTCCGGCGACAGGCAAAAGAACTCTGAGCTACCTCCTAGGAGGATCCCAAGTTTTGATCCCCTCAAGGTGAAACCAAATGCAGGCCCTTCCCCAGGAGACAAAGAGTAGGGCCAAACACCTGCTTCCCATGACCCTACAGACCCTTTCTTTCCTCTGCTCCAAGTTCCTCCTTCTCACTTCCCTCTTCATCACCCAGTTAGCCGCCTGACCCTCAGATTCACCTAAACACACAGTACCAGGTCCACCCCAATTCAGTGAGGCATGGGGTGGCACAAAGGCATCTGTCATTGTCAAAGTCTCAGGAGATGCAGATGACCATTCAGGCCTCAAACCCTGCACTGTTGAGTCCTCCATCCTCTTTCCCAGTTCAGGAAACCTATCCGGGGAATCACAAAGTCTTTGAAAAAGAAAAATATTTATTTTCAGCAAGCCCAAAGTCCCAAGTGGGGGCAGGTGCCAAATTTGCCCCCTCCACCAGAGGGCCTAGGCCCACAGGAAGCCTGAAGCCAAATTCAGGCATGGAAGGAGGGGAGCCACCAGTGGGGCGGGACAGTCACTTGTACTGAGGAGAGAGCGGGGGGACAAGCGGAGCAGTGCAGACACTCAGCATCTTGTCGATGTCCACCTGGGTTGACTTATCCACCTCAGCCTTGTGGTGGTCACTCACCCCCAAGCTGGGCAAGCCCCCAGCCTCCTCTCCAGCCTCCTCTCCGAGGGGAGCCAGAGCATGGATGGGGGTCACTAATGGACTGGGACAGGGCAAAGCGAGGCCTGGGCCCAGCTCACCTGCCAAGGGCAGCAAGGCCTGCAGTTGCTCCACACCTGCCTCCTTGGGAACCAGGGCCAGCTCTGCCTCTGCCTCCACCTCGGCCTCCCCGTCCCCCTCCCCTGCCTGGTTCAGCTCGGGGTTGCAATAGTTGATGTACTGGTACAGGGGCCGCAGGCGCTGGGCCTTTCCTGCAAAGACCCAGGGCAGGGCAGAGGCTAGAGCGCCAGGTTGTGCCATGTCAGGCCCCACAGGGAGAAGGAACAGCCCAGGGACTGCCACTCACGCTCCAGCCCCAATGTCTCTAAGGGTGCAGACACCGTGCTGGCCACAGCGTGGAGCACGGGAGCCCCCAGGCTCTTGCGCTTCTTGGCTTTTTTGTGCTGTTTGGCAGATGGTGAGGGCTCACTCTGGCCGCCCTCTGGCTCCTCCTCCTGCAGCGGCAGCCTGGGTGGCAGCTCAGCTTCAGCCTTGGGATGGGCACGAAGGCCCGGGAGGCTGAGGGACCTGAGCCAGGGACAAGAGACCTGACCCAGGGAATACCCCAGCCTGCCCACCGCCCCAGGACTCGACGCCTGCCCCTTTCCTGGTCGATGAGGCCCCAGGCCCAAGAGGCTTAGAGGCCAGTGAGCCCAGTGCCCTACAAACCCTGAAGCTCCCACTCTCCTGCTGCTCCCTACATGGGGGCTCTGGAAGAACGGGAGAGGAGAGTGATGGTAGTGACAGGGGACAAGAATCCTTCCTGCAGGAGTGCAGGAATCAGGAATGCTACTGGGGTGTGTGCCCCAACCCCGGGCCTGCAGCTCCTTCCCCTCCTCCTCCCCCAGAGCCCCCTCACTTGACAGGCTTTCTCTTTGGACCATGACGGGGCCTCACAATGGAGACCACGGGCCTGGGGCCTCTCTCCTCTAGCGCCCCGGCTTCCGGCTTGGGCCTCTCCTCCTCCAGCTTGGGTCCTTCCTCCTGGAGCTCCAGCTCCGAAGCTGCGCCTGCTGGGCGCTGGTCTTCACCCTGGGTTCCGCGGGCCTCATGGGCTGGCACCAGGAAATGTTCTTCCGCCACTGGACACTAGAGGTGACACACAGGCCATCGGTCACCATGGTCGGGCAAAGGACATAGGGATCCGTCACTGAACACCTAACATTAGACACCGAAACGGGAATAAGGACACCAGCCTGTGCCCCTCCCCGCCTGGAGGGCCCAGCCTGGCAGTTAGCGGGTCGGGGCGCTCAGAGTTCCGCCTCTCAGAGTGCTGCGGCCCCCTGTTTGAAGGTTAAACAGCCTGACGGTCACCTCGGAGGTCTCAGCGCTGCCGGGGTCCTCCGCGAGCTGTCCCTGCCCCACTACCGTAGCCTCCTGGACCCCCGGCCGCCTCTCCGCCCCTGCCGAGGCCATGGCTGCGCAGGCTCAGTGCATCCTCCACAGCTGCTTGGGGAGGGCCCCGAGCGGCTGGATGGTGGCCCCGCGCTGACCCTGGAGACGGGCCAGCAAGCGAGGGCAGAGCTGGGAAGCGAAACCCGCGACCGCGGAGCCCACACTCAGCGGAAACTACAAGCCCCAGGACGCTTTGCGCCAGGGTCAGTGGGCCCTGACCCCGGGGACGGAAGCCACGGTTGCCCGGCAACAACAACTCCCGTCGGGTGGCAGCGGCTGGCGGCAAAACCTCTCGAGTGAGCCCCTGCCCAAGTGCCGCGGGGGAGAGGCCGCGAGCGGGACCGAGAAGTGGGCTGGGGGGAGAGGTCGCGGAGGCGGCGAGCGAGGCCGGGGCCCAGGCAGGGACCGGCAGGGGCCCGGGAGTGACGGGCACGCCAGGGTCAGGGTCCTAGGCGAGGGAGGAGGCCCGGGGTTGGGGAAGGGGGCCCGGGGAGGGAGGTGCACAGCCCTGCAGGCCTCGGGGCACCGTTGCTGGGCGGTGCCGGCGGCATGTGCGAGGGCCCGTCCCGCATCTCGGGGCCCATCCCCCCAGACCCGACGCTCTGCCCTGACTACTACCGGCGGCCGGCCTCGGGTGAGTCCGGGGGCTTGGCGGTGGTGCTAGGCTCAGGGGTCGGCCCCGGCTCCACCTGAGTCCTGGACTCCGCCCGGCTCCGCCCCACAGCTCAAGGGCGCCTCGAGGGAAACGCGCTGAAGCTGGACTTGCTGACCTCGGACCGGGCCCTGGACGCCACCGCTCCCTGTGGCCCCCGCATCGGTCCCGGTGCCCGAGAGATCCTGGAGCGCGGCCGGCGCGGCGTCGGGGACGTGCTGTTGCAACTCGAGGGGATCTCCCTAGGTCCTGGGGCCTCTCTTAAGAGTAAGTCCCAGGAATGGAAGAAGGGGCAGAGAGGCAATGCGGGGTGGAAAGAGATCAAAAGCAGCTGCTCTTTCCGCCCTGACCTGGGCCCAGGCTTTGCATCTCTTGAGTCTCAGTTTCCCCAACTATAAAAGGGGGAGAAATGTGCTACCTTCTCGAAGGAAGTGAACTGAATAAGGTAGTTCCCACGAAGCCCTAGCTCTGCTTCGTGCATTTATTTTATTTATTTATTTATTTATTTATTTATTTTTATTTTTTGAGACGGAGTCTCGCTCTGTCGCCCAGGCTGGAGTGCAGTGGCCGGATCTCAGCTCACTGCAAGCTCCGCCTCCCGGGTTCACGCCATTCTCCTGCCTCAGCCTCCCGAGTAGCTGGGACTACAGGCGCCCGCCACCATGCCCAGCTAAGTTTTTGTATTTTTAGTAGAGACGGGGTTTCACCGTGTTAGCTAGGATGGTCTCGATCTCCTGACCTCGTGATCCGCCCGTTTCGGCCTCCCAAAGTGCTGGGATTAGAGGCTTGAGCCACCGCGCCCAGCCTGCTCGTGCATTTATTACCCGTCAAATTTGTTTGTTGAGTGCCCACTGTGTGCCAGGCCATATAGGTGCTAGAACACAGGGTTGAAGATAAGCATGAGCCATCACTGAGTCAAGGTGGGAGACAAAGAACAAGAGATGAATGTCATATATGAGATGATCTATGGTATACTTCACTATAATAATGGAGAAAATCACCCGGATGCAGTGGCTCACTCCTGGAATCCCAGCACTTTGGGAGGCCCAGGCAGGCGGATCACTTGAGCCCAGGAGATGGAAACCAGCCTGGCCAACATGGTGAAACCCCATCTCTACAAAAAATACAAAAATTAGCCTGGCGTGGTGGCGTGTGTCTGTAATCCCAGCTACTCAGCAGGCTGAAGTGGGAGGATCCCTTGAGCTGGGGAGGTCAAGGCTGCAGTGAGCTGTGATCGTGCCGCTGTACTCCAGCCTGGGTGACAGAGCGAGACACTGTCTCAAATAGTAATAATAATAATGGAGACAGTCATCCTGAAATACTACATGAGGAAGGGAACTCTTTCTGTAGGAGGCAGGGGGCAGGCCTGTGTGTGAACTAGTGGAAGTTGGATTGTGTGGGCCCTATGTAGGGCAGAGACTGGTGGCATCTTTTCTCCAGGGAAGGACCCTAAAGACCATGAGAAGGAGAACCTGAGGCGGATCAGGGAGATTCAGAAGCGCTTCAGAGAACAGGAGCGCAGCCGAGAGCATGGACAGCCCAGGCCCCTGAAAGCTCTGTGGCGCTCACCCAAGTACGATAAGGTGGAGTCCCAGGTCAAGGCCCAGCTCCAGGTACCTGCTCCAGGGAGCCAGAAGTATTATCCTTTTTGTTGGCCAACAGGCAGCTATACCCTGATCCGAGTTCTGGGGAGGGAGGGAACTAAGAGACCCTGGCTCTGCTGCAGGGCGAGGCTGGGGGGCTTCTCAGAAGTGGTGATGGCGGGGCTGATCCTCAGGGGCAAGCAGCAGTTAGTCAAGGGGACAGCAGAGGAGAACATTCCCAAAAGATGGAAACTCACAGACCACAGGGCACGCAGCAGTGGAGATGCCAGGTGTACAGTTCACTGTGAGGAAAGAAAGGCGTGAAGTTAGGCCAAGAAGTCAGCTGGGCCCACATCAGGGGCCACAAAAGCCACTTTTCAGTCCTTATTTCTGAGGACAGTGGGAAGGGCAGGGGTATGGTGGGGGGCTCTGTCTCGGGTAGAGAGTAGCACCATCTTTCCATCCAGGGACTCAGCAGGAGGAGCAGGAGTGAGAGGAAAGGCAAGGTCACACAAATGTGTCTGGGCTGAAGCATCTGTGGGGCTCCCAGGGGGTGGGAGTGTATCCAGGAAGCAGATGGAAATTCAGGCCTGGATCTCAGGAGTGAGACCCAGGAGTTATTGACGATCAGGTTGAGGACAACGAGACCAAGGAAGTGACCGCCTGGATTTGAGGACTTGGAGGCCAGCCGTCAGGAACGTTGCGGGGCTAGAGCCAGGAAGCTTGGCTAGGAAGGATGAAAGAGAGTGGTAGGTGGGCCAGTACTGAGGTGGAAGGAGAGATGGTTTGTTGTTTTCTTTTTTTTTTTTTTTTTTGAGACTGAGTCTGGCTCTGTCGCCCAGGCTGGAGTGCAGTGGCCGGATCTCAGCTCACTGCAAGCTCTGCCTCCCGGGTTTTTTTTTTTTACGCCATTCTCCTGCCTCAGCCTCCCGAGTAGCTGGGACCACAGGCGCCCGCCACTTCGCCCGGCTAGTTTTTTGTATTTTTTAGTAGAGATGGGGTTTCACCGTGTTAGCCAGGATGGTCTCGATCTCCTGACCTCGTGATCCGCCCGTCTCGGCCTCCCAAAGTGCTGGGATTACAGGCTTGAGCCACCGCGCCCGGCCTGTTGTTTTCTTAAAAATGTGACGTACTCACACGTTTGTGTGCTGATGAGGACAACTGTCTCTTGAAGAGGGAAGAGGGCCCGAGGGACACGGATGCAAAGGTCAGAAGGGCCAAGAGGGCCAGGGTTTTGCAGCTTGAGCCCCAGACCTCAGCCTGCCTGGTCTCTCTGCTGTGCCCTGCCCTCCAGGAGCCTGGCCCTGCCTTTGGGACAGAGTCTGCACACTTCCTGCGGGCGCACTCCCGCTGCGGCCCTGGCCTTCCACCACCCCGTGTACCTAGTCCCCAGCCAACACCACCAGGTCCCAAAGCTAAGGTGAGAGGATGTGTGGGGGCTGGATGGTGGCTGGGCAGGGTTCCTGGTGTGTGGTGGGGGTTCAGGGACACAACATAATGCTGTCTGCCCCCACCCACGCTTGCTGTGTCCTGCAGGAGCCAGGCCTGGGGGTGGACTTCATTCGTCACAATGCACGAGCTGCGAAGAGGGCCCCCCGGAGGCATTCCTGCTCGCTGCAGGTCCTGGCACAAGTGCTAGAGCAGCAGCGGCAGGCCCAGGAGCACTACAATGCCACACAGAAGGGCCATGTGCCGCATTAGTAGGTCTCACTGCCTGACACTCAGGGTGAGGGAGACACCTGTGGAGGGCGGGAACCAACCTCTGCCCTGGGGTCATCAACCCTGAACCTGTGTACCCACAGCTTGTTGGAGCGCAGGGACCTGTGGCAGCGGGAGGCTGAGGCTCGCAAGCAGAGCCAGCCAGACCCTGCCATGCCCCCAGGCCACACGCTCATGCCTGAAAACCAGCGGCTGGAAACACTGACCAAGCTGCTCCAGAGTGAGTACCTGGGCAGGGAGGCTGGAGGGGGACCCCACTGGGGACCAGGCACCCCTGCCCAACACTCACTGTTCTCACTGTTCCCGGGCCCCCTGTAGGCCAGAGCCAGCTGCTGCGTGAGCTGGTGCTGCTGCCTGCCGGGGCAGACTCACTGAGGGCCCAGAGCCACCGTGCTGAGCTGGATCGGAAACTGGTGCAGGTAGAGGAGGCCATCAAGATCTTTTCTCGGCCCAAAGTCTTCGTGAAGATGGATACCTGAGCCCCTCTGAGGGACAGTGGCAGGGAGCTCCATGCTGAGGATCGCCACATGGCTGCAAAGGACAGAGTCGGACCCAATCCCAGAGCAGAGGTCTGAAGACAGGAGCAGGGGGGTGGCCAGTGTCCCTAGAGCACTCCTCCCAGCCACCAGTGGCTGCAGAAGGGCCACCCCAGCCTTTTAACCGCTTTGCCAAAATTAAACCTTTTGTACACAGGATTTGTTTCCATAAGAGCTTTTTTTACCCTAAAAATGCCAAGCCTGGTGGCCCTCCTGCTGCTTGATTGCAGGAAGTTTTCCCCATTGTCACTCCGGACTTAGTCCAGAGCAGAAGACAAGCTGGTGGGACCAGGGAGGAGGCTGGGACTGGGACACAGAAGGACCAAGACTGTATTTGTAGAAAAACCTTTAATGTTCCCCAGGCTGAGGGAGCCCTGGGAGCCAGCTAAAAACCCCCACTGTGAAGTCCCTGCCATGTCCCAGCAGTTTGGAGTGGCATGGGGCTGCATCCTGCCTGTCAGAGGCTGAAGCCACTACCATCTTGCATGCGACTCCCCCAGCCAGAACTGGCCTGCTCCTGGTCATCCAGGGAGGGCAGAGAGCTGCGGGTACCAGGACGTCGGCAGCTAGGGTGCAGGTCCCAGCATGGGGGCCCCTGAGACAGCCCATTGGAACTGGGAGGCTGGCGGTTCTCAATGACCAGGTCACTGCTGTCATCATCACTATCAGGCTCAGCAGGCCCAGGCCCTGCAGAGGGAGGACCTGTCAAACGCCCAGATGCCCCTCGCACCACGTTATTGCGCTGGTTGGCCGGCTTGACAGTGACAATGAGGTTATGGCTGTTGGCGACCATCATGTCCGTCACTTGGTCCAAGGTCTTCCCGGCTACTTCAATGCCATTGACCTCAAGGATCTCATCACTGACCGCCAGCAGCCCTGTACTCTCAGCCAGGCCCCCACGTACCAGGCGGGAGATGAAGATTCCTGGAACCCGCTCCAGGCCCTGGGGAGCCACACGAACACTCATGCCATCTCGGATGTAGAAGCCCAGGGGGCGGTCTGAACCATGCTTGTGCAGCCGCACCCGTCGGTGGGTCTCAGGCAGTAGGTCCACATCTATGACTGACGAAACCTGGCGGAAATCTTGGGGCAGGCTGATTAGCAGGGGTGGACGGGTGCGAAGGGGTGCCACTGGCCGCAGCAGGAGCCCTTTCTTGCGCCGCTGCAGAGAGTTGGAGGCAAAAGCCAGGCCGCTGGAGTCAGCTTCTGCTGCAGAAGAGGGGGGTGTTGAGATCAGAGACCTGCTCCCCAACTTGGGCTCTTTACAGGGCCACTGTAGCTATTTCCTACCACTTGGAGGTCAGGTCAAGGGCAGGGACTGCAGAGGGTGACACGTGGGTACCCTGGGCATGGACTAACCCTTGTAGACCTGCCCCACAGGCACCTTACCCCACAGAGGCTGCCCACTGTACCCCTCCTCACCCCGCTTCTGCACCAATAGGCGCAGTGGTGGGGGCCCGCTGGCCAGGGCCCGGTGCAGACTGTCGTCGTTGGTGAGGGGCAGCAGGTCGCCGTGAGCATCCGTATAGCCAAGTAGCACGTCCAGGCCCGGGATCTGGTGCACCGCCCGCAGCAACCGCGAGAACTCCTGGAAGCCGCTCACCGAAGCGCGGGGCAGCGCGAAGCGTCGGAACTCGGCGTCAAACTGGAAGTCGGGGTTGGGGGAGAGGAGTCAGGACAGCCTGCGCCCCTTTCTCACCGCAGGCTGGCAGGGGTGGGAAAGATACCGGCTGCCGCAAAAGCGGCAGCCTTAAGCCCAGACCTCAGCTCCAGTACCAGGGACGCTGTCCAAGGTCTTCTCACCGCCCTCCAGGTACTCAGGCCACAGAGAGATCTGGAGACCAGGAGTGGAGGAAGGAAGATGGATGGGGGAAGGCGAGCAGAAATGCAGAATGGGACTTGGAAGATAGAGGGAAGAGGTGGCGGGGACCAAGGAGCTGGGAAGGGGAGAAAGAGGGAATTGGGAGCGCCTAGGGCCGAGGCCGGAGGAGCTCTTACTTTGCTCTTCACCTCGACGATGCTATCGGGACTGCGCGCCGGAGTCCTCTGCGGCCGGGCCATGGCGGGGCCGGGCGGGCCGGGGACGGTGCCCCAGGCGGCCCGCCGAGGCGCAGGTGCACAGCCCGGCCGGCTTGCCCGCGCCGCCCCGCCCCTGGCGGTAGCACACGCCCCGCCTTCCCAGCCGGAGCCTGACGTCAAGGGGGCAGCGAAGCAGAGTGGAACGCGGAGTCCACGTTTCCTAGGAAACGGAGCCGGGGGTGGAGAGGAACCTTCCTCCGCTCTTGCGTCATCACGCTGAGGTCCACGCGCCCCCGGAGTCTGGCGAGGAGAGCTCGGCCAATCCGAGGGGAGGGCCAAGGAAGTACCATTTATTGGACGTTGTGTGTGTGCTCTTATTTCCACTGGCCTTACAAGACCGTGCATTGTGTAGATGAGGAAACTGAGTCATAAAAAATATGTGCTGAACCCCTCGGGGGTCACACGGCGCTGAAATGGTTTCGAGTCAACTTAACGGACGGCACTCGGCCGCAGGCCCCTGCCCTGGATCCCTCTCCAGAGACCGGACCAGCTCTTGTTCTGTTCCCTCTCGGTACCACAGGCATCTTGACGAACGGCCGAAACGCCGGGCCGCTGTCGGAGTGACGCCGCGATGAGAGTAAACGGGCCAGCATCCCGAGGACCAGCGGGAGTCTCCACATAACCTCCCGAGCAGGACGCTCTCCTGCGCAGGCGCGGGGTGTACGTGGGCGAGGCCTCCTCCTCAGGCCCCGCCCAGCCGAAGGCGCTTCCTCTTCCGAGGAGAGGCGGGGCCTTGGCGCCCGCGGGAAACCCGGGCGGTTTGCCTCCGTTAGGTGCAGCCGCCGGGATGGCAGGTTCGGGAAGGCTGGTCCTACGGCCCTGGATTCGAGAGCTGATTTTGGGGTCGGAGACACTCTCCAGTCCACGAGCCGGGCAGCTGCTCGAGGTGAGCCCCCACTCAGGGCCCGGAGACCGAGGCGGAGGCCCGAGGTGGTGGGATTGACGCCGCTCACCGCCGTCAGGTACTACAGGAGGCCGAGGCCGCGGCCGCGGGCCCATCCCACGCCCCTGATGCGTCCGACGTCGGGGCCACGCTGCTTGTGTCTGACGGGACCTACAGTGTCCGATGCCTGGTGACGCGGGAGGCCCTGGACACCTCGGACTGGTGAGAGGCCCCGCGCGGCTCCGGAGGTCGGAGTCCCTCAGGAGAGCGCGAGGTGGGCGGGCCTTGTGTTCCGGTGGGCCCGGCAGTGAGGGTCCTGCTCGCCGCAGGGAGGAGAAGGAGTTCGGCTTCCGCGGGACAGAGGGCCGGCTGCTGCTGCTGCAGGACTGCGGGGTTCATATCCAGGTCGCTGAGGGCGGCGCGGTGAGTGGTGAGACTGCCTTGGGCGGGTTACCGGGCATGACTCTTCGTGACGATTCCTGAGACCTCCCCTTCCCCCCGAACTCCTCCAGCCCGCAGAGTTCTATCTCCAGGTGGACCGCTTCAGCCTGCTGCCCACGGAGCAGCCCCGGCTACGGGTGCCTGGTTGGTAAGTGATGCCTTCGCCCTCCAGCAGCTCTCCCCACCCCAGCCTGGCCGGCGCTGGCAGAAGCCTTTGGGGTAGGAGGGCTTGGGCCCCCATTAACTACCCTTATCTTTTTCTTAGCAACCAAGACTTAGATGTTCAGAAAAAGCTCTATGACTGCCTTGAGTGAGTCTGGGGTTGGGCTCGGGGGCCACGTGTGGTTTGGTGAGGGGTTGGTGTGTCTGGGTAGACAGGCTTCAGCATGATTCCTGAGTCCTGGCCACTCTCTTCCTGTAGGGAGCACCTTTCAGAGTCCACCTCGTCCAATGCAGGTACTGTAGGGCTTGGCCAGCCGTCCTAACACCCTGTGCAGTGACCTCTCCAGCCTTAAACTCCCGCTTCCTCAATAAGCTCTCCTCCCACTTCCCCTCCCGGTCCTCTCCTTTAAGCCTTGATTCATCCCATGGTCCCCTGTCCCCAGGCCTATCACTGTCCCAGCTTCTGGATGAAATGCGGGAGGATCAGGAGCATCAGGGGGCGCTGGTGTGCCTGGCTGAAAGCTGCCTGACGCTGGAGGGCCCTTGCACAGCACCTCCGCTCACCCACTGGGCTGCCTCACGATGCAAGGCCACGGTCAGTCTGGGGCTTTTCTTGGGAGATGTCAGGGTGAGGAGTTGGGCAAGGGTCATGTCCCACAGGACATGAGAGTAAACGGGCCTGTCCTACAGAGTTTATGTCCCACAGGGAGAAGCTGTGTACACTGTCCCCAGCTCAATGCTATGCATCTCTGAGAATGACCAGCTAATTCTGAGCTCTCTAGGCCCCTGTCAGAGGACACAGGGTAAGGGGGACTGGAGAGGTTGGGGGGATACCTGGGGCCCAGGTCCACAGTGCTGATAAGCCTTCCTGAACCCCCCAGGCCGTGAGCTGCCCCCACCAGACCCGGCTCTGCAGGACCTATCTCTGACCCTCATAGCCTCTCCTTCCTCACCCAGTTCCTCAGGTGAGGTGATGCACAGGTCACAGGCACTCACTGCCATCTGTCAGGTTCCCGGGCTGCGCGGGATGCTGTTAAAGTTGCACGGCGGGTGGGGAATGAACACGGTCCCTGCAGTCCTGTCTGAGCTCACAGGCCACTCAGCTGCTCTAAGCGGAGAGGGCTCTGCCTACAATGAGTCCCCTCCTCCTCAGGAACCCCAGCCTTACCCGGCCACATGTCATCCGAGGAAAGTGGTACCAGCATCAGCCTTCTGCCTGCCCTGTCCTTGGCTGCTCCAGACCCAGGGCAGAGGAGCAGCTCCCAGCCCCCACCAGCCATCTGCTCAGCCCCTGCCCCCCTGATCCCCAGGTCCCCACACCCCAGCCAAACCCCTAGCTCCCCACTCCAGAGCTGCACTCCCAATCTCTCACCCCGTGGCCATGTCCCCAGTCCACACCAGGCTCTTGTGACCAGGCCCCAGAAACCTAGCCTGGAGTTCAAGGAGTTTGTAGGGTTGCCCTGCAAGAATCAGCGGCCTTCTCCCAGGACCGGAGCTACCAAAGGAGCCCAGGAGCCCTGCCGTGTCTGGGTGAGTGTAGCCCCTCTGCAGCTGGAGGGTGGAATGAGGAAGGCCTGAGGTGGAGCCGGGAGGGAGCATGGGTAGCCTTGGATGGGGTTGGGGTCCTTGTTAGCTCTTCCCCAGACACCATAACCCTTTCAGGAACCCCCAAAGAGGCATCGTGATGGTTCTGCCTTCCAATATGAGTATGAGCCACCCTGCACGTCCCTCTGTGCTCGGGTCCAAGCTGCCAGGTGAGTTCCTGGGTCTGCCCCCACTCTTGGTCACTAGTCCCAGGCTCCATTGACCTGCAGCCGTGGTTTCTTTCCAGGCTTCCTCCCCAGCTCATGGCCTGGGCCTTGCACTTTCTGATGGATCCAGAGTCTGAGCCAACTCCAATGTGAGAGGTCACGCAGGACAGATACCGCTCCACACTCTGCTTCCTTTGAGTTTTTTAATAAAATAATCTCATGCGGCAGGAGAGGAGAGGATCAGGGACTGGGGCCGCCGCCTCTTTGGTCTGTGGCTGGGGAGGGTGGGCTCCGCTCAGGGCTGGAGGACTCTGTGGGCTGTGGGGGCAGATGCTCCGTTCCAAGGCCAGATCCTGTGAGGAGAGGGAGGGGGAGAGAGGAAGGTTCAGGGCTGGGCTAAGCAGTCCTGCCACCCTCCCAGCTGGCCTGGACCCCCTCTTACCTAGGCTTGGGGATGGAGGTGCCTCAAGTTTTGGCCTGCGTTTGAGGACCGGGGAGCGCTGCAGCCGCAGGGGCCGTTCTAAGGGACGCAGAAAGGCTCGGGGTCAGTGCTAAGGCTCGGGGTCTGTCCATCCTCTGGCCCTCTCTTCCACCTCCAGTGCATGTAAGTACGCGCTCACACACACTGCTGCCTTCAGAGCATCCCTCATCCCTGCGTCCTCACCCCTGACAGAGGCTGCTCTTCGGGACATGGAGCCAGTGCTAGTTGAAAGGGCTTATTGTCAAACCCTTGCACCTGGCCTTCTGGCTCCCTGATTTCTTGAGCCCTCACACACTGGTGGCTCCCTCCAAGGACCAAAGCCATGAAGGGAGCCCCAGAAGCCCACCCTCCCGCATCTCCTGCATTCAAGCACACGTGGAGGTGTCTCCCCTCACCAGCAGGGGCCTGGAGCTGGTCCTCATGCACAGACACTGCTTGCCGCCCTGCCGAGAGAGGCCTCGGCCTCAGCTGGCCATCTGAGGGAGGCCAGGGAATCAGGGGTGTTCCAACAGCTGTCCCCACTCCAGCCCTTGCCTCCCACCCTCAGGGTCCTTAGAGGAGCCGAGTTCCCAGCAGGAACTCTTCCAGCACCCAACCCAGGATTGGGATGGGGAATCGGGTGCCTGCCTACCTTCATTCCTAGGGCCCAAGCAAGGGTCCTCTGGGAGGCCCAGGCTGTCTCGGGAGGGGCTGGTTCTGCAGGGACTTGGGCTTTGACCAGGAGAGGGAGGGCCTGGACCATCCTGTTGGCCCCAACCACGGCTCCTGAGCTCTGCATTCAACTGCTGCCCCAGTGTCTTCCAGGTGGCAGACTCGGGCCCCTGGCTCCCTGGGCAAGGTCTGCAGGAGGGGTCTGTGGGGAGAAGGGTGTCAGCCAAGACCTGGTCAGGTCTTGGAGATAGGTCTGAACAACGGTCTGACCCTGCTCCTGCCTGTCCCTGCTCCCCCTACCAACACACACAGTGGCCATCACTCACCAGCAGACACAGAGTGGGTGCGGGACTTGATCGAGATGGGAGGGGCCTCCGTGGAACTGTCCATAATGTCACCTGCAAGGCGGAGCTGGGGACTCAGGTACCAGACCTTGGAGGCGAGGGGAAGAAAAACCTGGCCTCTCCCCTTCCTCCCCCAGGAGAGCAAGTGCCTTGGGGGCTGTCTGTAAGGACACCTCCCAGCGAATGTGCTGCCACACCCCAGGCTCCCACTTACCATCTGAGCCAGCTTTCTTGATTTCACCATCTTTGCTCTGTAGGAAACAGGGCAATCAGATTCCAGCCCTGCCCTGGCCCCAAACCCTAGCCTTTTGTTCATTATTGTTCTTATAATCCAGCCACTGAATGCCCACCATGGACTGGACAAGAACATGGCAAACCCAGTCCAGCCCTCTTAGAACTCTTCGCACACTTCAATGTTTCTAAATTCAGGCCAACTTCATGCTTTGTTTTGTTTTAAGATATTGAATGGGGCCGGGCGCGGTGGCTCAAGCCTGTAATCCCAGCAGTTTGGGAGGCCGAGAAGGGCGGATCACGAGGTCAGGAGATGGAGACCATCCCGGCTAACACTGTGAAACCCCGTCTCTACTAAGAAATACAAAAAACTAGCTGGGCAAGGTGGCGGGCACCTGTAGTCCCAGCTACTCTGGAGGCTGAGGCAGGAGAATGGCGTAAACCCGGGAGGCAGAGCTTGCAGTGAGCTGAGATCTGGCCACTGCACTCCAGCCTGGGCAACAGAGCGAGACTCCGCCTCAAAAAAAAAAAAAGATATTGAATGGTATGGAGGACTGGGGTTCTCTGGGATTGTGATGAGAGTGACATTAGCAGGGTGGCCACAGAGGAGAGTCAGGGAAGAACCATGGGCAATGCAGGGATGGCTGAGGAGGGACCTGGTGTAACCCACAATTAGAGACTGGAAGCGAGGCAGGGAGGACATCCAGACCACCCAGGGATGTGTGTGGAGGTTCTGATTTGCACCTAGGGGAGGAAAGCAGTGAGGTTTTAAGGTGGCCAGGGCCAAGACCCCACAGGGCCCCCAAGCAGGGTGTGAAGTCTGAACAGTGTCTTGAGAAGATGCCCCTGGAGGACTTGCTATTTCAAGTACAGGTGACAAGGTCAGATTTTTTTCTTTTTCTTTCTTTTTTTTTTTTTTTTTTTGAGACGGAGTCTCACGCTGTTGCCCAGGCTGGAGTGCAGTGGCGCGATCTCGGCTCACTGCAAGCTTCGCCTCCCGGGTTCCCGCCATTCTCCTGCCTCAGCCTCCTGAGTAGCTGGGACTACAGGCGCCCGCCACCGCGCCCGGCTAATTTTTTGTATTTTTAGTAGAGACGGGGTTTCACTGTGGTCTCGATCTCCTGACCTTGTGATCCGCCCGCCTTGGCCTCCCAAAGTGCTGGGATTACAGGCTTGAGCCACCGCGCCCGGCCTCTTTTTTTTTTTTTAATTGAGATGGAGTCTCACTCTTGTTGTCCAGGCTAGAGTGCAGTGGCACGATCTAGGCTCACTGCCCTGTCTCCCAGGTTGAAGCAATTCTCGTGCCTCAGCCTCCCAAGTAGCTGGGACTACAGGTGCCCACCACCACACCCGGCTAATTTTTGTATTTTTAGTAGAGACAGGGTTTCACCATGTTGGCCAAGTTGGTCTCTTAACTCCTGACCTCAGGTAATCCACCTGCCTCAGCCTCCCAAAGTGCTGGGAATACAGGCGTGAGCCACGGCACCCGGCCCAGGCCTTAGATTTCTGTTAGACCTGCAGAGAAAAGACTTTCTCAGGTCCGAAGAGGAGATACTGGTGGCCTGTGCCTGGGTCGAGAAGCCAAGAGGGAAGAAAGGTCGATTCTGTAACCACTTTGAGGAGGACGGAGTAGAACTGACAATTAGACCTATCTGTCATGAGTCTCCTCCATCTTGGTCACATATGTCACCCACAGCATGCCACCTGCCCTCTCACTTCACGGTCATGTGCCCCCAACTCACTTGCTTCCTCTTGCCTTCGGCACCCCCGCTGCCTCGGCTGACGCCTATCCTCTGCAGCATTACTTGTACCCGCTGTTCAAAGGATGGAGCCAGCTCTGTTTCTCCCCGCTCCAGGGGCCGCCTCTAGGGACAGAGATGCTCGGGTTGGAGAGTGTCCATGCCCTGGGTCCCAGAAGTGCCTTAGCCCTGCCATCAGCAAGCCTTACCTTGTCGGGTCTGGCACCCAGCGTTGCCTCCTCCTCAGCAGGCAGCAGTATCATCGAGTAGGCCTTGCTATCTCTTGTGTACCGAGGTCGGCTCCTGCGGGCAGGGTCAGGGCTGCTGGTGTCCCCCTCAGCCCCACCAGGCTCCTCACCACGGCTGGGACGGGTTGGCGGCCGCAGTAGGTCGCCAAACGTAGTTTTTCGGGTTCGGGGAGCTGCCCCAGGGCTGGTCTCTAGATCAGGTCGTGGACCCCGCGTTGAACGAGGCTTCTTGAAGGCAAAGAGGGTGCCCAGCTTCTTTCGCAGTGTACGGGGGACAGGAGTGGCACCCCCCTCAGTGGCCGGGTCCTCCTCGGGGGCCCAGCTGTGGGGACACCCAGCAGTGAGTGAGAAAGCCCATCAGGCATCCCACCCTCTCCCACCCCCAGCAGATGCCCCTCACTCACAGGCGATCCTGCTGGATCAGCCTTTTAGAGAAGAATTCCTCCACGCCCTCGTCCACGCGGGCACTGAGCCCATTCCCTTCCTGCGGCAAGGCTGGGGGCACCTGGGGGGCATCATGGGGTCAGGGGTCAGGGCTGAGTGCAACTCTGGCTTCTTCCCCGCCCCTAGCCGGCAGCCTGGACTGAGTAACTCCAGGATTCCAGACTGGGGTGACCCTAGGGGCTGCTGATACCAGCCTCCTACTGTCCTGCTGCTGGACAGAGACGCCAGATTTCACACACTCCTCACCCGCTGCTGGCTCCCGCACACCCAGTCCACACCCGTCCTTGTCCCACAGAGTATCCTACATGCCCGAGCCACCCAGTCACCAGCAAACCTAGCCCCCACGTGCCCCCGGGGTCACCCATTCCCACTTGCCACCAGCTCTGCTGCGAACAGTTCCCTGCAGTGTCCCCCACCCCACCCCCACTCCACCCGGCCTGCTGCCGGCTCAGTGGCGCCGGCTGCTGCGTCAGACCCTCTGGGGGGCCTCAAGCCAGCTCCTCCCCGCCCTCCAACAGTGCCCGCTGCCCCCGCAGGCTTGCAGCCCACACACGCATCTCCCCACACGCGCCGCCGCCGGACGCGCAGCAGACGCAGGCTTGGCCCCGCGGCCCGGCTACCCGGTGCCCGGCATCTCTCAGCAGCCCCGGGGGAGGGAGGGAGGACGGACACCCTCTCTCGCGCAGCCACGGAGGCCGCGGGCCGCCCCGAGGCGGAGTCCCACACCCAGGCACACCCCGAACGGAACCCGCACACCCATGGTCCTGCACAGGCATGGCCTGGGGTGCGGGGTGACCAGGAAGAAGCCAGGATGTGACTGCGGCCGCACGACCAGGTGGCCTTGGGCCCCTACCAACCCCTCTCCTTGACCGCCACCACCCATGAGGAGCGGCCGGGTCACCTGCGATCCCCAATTACACGCGCTCCGGAGTGGGGGAAGGGTGCTCACCTGGGGGCCCCCCGGCGGCGGGCGGTGGTGGTGCTGGCGGCGCGGCCGCGGCCGGGCCCGGGTCGGATGGCGCAGGGGCTGCCCCGCCGGTGGCAGGTCCATGCGGGGCAGTGGGGCGGCGGGGGGCCCGGGGGCGGCAGGGCTCGGAGAGCCGCGCGCAGACGGCCCAGCCTGCGGCTCCGCATCTTCTCCCGGAGCCGCCAGCTCGGGCTCTGGCTCCGCTTCCTCAGCAGCACCTGAGGGGACAGCACCAGAAGAGCACCGAGCGCCGAGCCCGGGGAGGTGGCGGCGGAGGCGCTAGGGCGGCGGGGGACCCGCCCAGGGCGCGGGGAGGGGCCCGGCTACGCCGCCCGTCCCCCCGCCCCTCCGCCCCTCCCCCGCCGCCGCCGCTGTCCGTGGTGCTGAGCGCGGCCCCGAGCGCGCGCGGCTCCGCGCCGCCGCCAAGCATGCGCGTCCCGGGGGTAGGGAAAGGGGCATGGGGGAGGCGAGTCGAGCCGGTGTCCATTCCCTAGTCTGCCCAGGTCCCGCCCCGGGCTGACCACAGCAGACCCCAGCTTTGCAAGTTACACGGGGGTCCTGGCCTGGCCCAGTCAAGGGCTGGGGGTACCCAGACAAGGCTGAATGAATTCATCCAGGTACCCGGGTCCCCAGTCTAATGGAGCTTCAGCCCACCCATGTAAACTCCCTTCCCCAAGGCCCTGACTTACTTTGAATGAAGGGAACCAGGTGAAGACCGTGGCTGAGCTCAGGCCATTTCTGTGGAGGACTGTCATCCTGGTGGGGAGGGCACAAACTCAGCCTGAGGTAGGAGAGCACCACCCCAAAAGAACTGCCTTTCACCTTCCACACTCCACAGCAAGATGGGAAGATTGGGAGTGCTATGCCCCGTGTTCTAAAACTACTTACCTTCTCCTCCTCCTCTTCCTTCTCTTCCTCGGGGAAGAAAAGACCTCCCAATTCCCCAGGCTCAAGGAGGCCGGGCTCACCTCCGTCTGGTGCCGGTAGGGCAGAGGGCATTATCACTGTGGCCTGATGAGCCAGACTCTCCACCTGCAATACCAAGCAGCCAAAGATGGCAGGTAGGGCCTCAGCCATGATCCCATTGGTGCTAAGGGGACCCTGAAATAGCCCTACGCCACATGACCCCAGAAGACATTACAGAGCCCCTGCAAGGGAGATGGCCAAGTCACTGCATGTGTGTGTTTGCACGAAAGTGTGTGCACATCTCCCCCTCACCAGCTGATCCCGGGCTGCACTCAGGCCTGCCAAAGCCTGAGCCACAATGCTCTCTGCCAAGGTCCCTGTGATTGATAGCCGCATATCCCTAAGGGCAGGAGAGGACAGAGGTTAATGGGCTGGCTTTGCTTAGCCTTGCCCAGCCCAGCCCCATCCAGCCTACCTGAGCCTAGTGAAGGCATCTTGCAGCAGCTGCTCTGGGAGCAGCTCTGGGAGGCCCCTCGAGCCTGCCAGGACCCCCTCTAGCTGCTCCCTCCAGCTGGATCCCTGCAGCATCTGTGGGCAGAGGCTCCTTGCTGTGTCCAGTGTGGCCTGAGTGAAGTCCTGGATAAAGGTCAGAGCATGGTGAGGATATGTCCAGACACCAGGCTGCTGGCTTGAGGCTCCAACTCCAACAGAATATTGAGTCAGGGGATATCATAGTTAAAACTAAAGGATGGGGGTCAAACCTGCGAACGGAGGTGGGGCTGGGGCAGGAGTACCCTCTCACCTGGATGTCCTGGCGGCAGACCTCGCCCACCTGTCCCAGAAGGCCCTCCAGCTTCTGCCCAAGCTGCCAGTGATGGCTTGGGGAGCTTCCAGCTTCATATAGAATGGGGAGAATCTGAGGGCCAAAGAGGAAAAGCAGTTGCAAGCTGACAGCTGACTAAGAGGGGAAGGGTCCTTGTAGCAGGAGGCGGAGTGCTCACGCTGAGAGAGAAGTTGGCATTTTGGATGGCATCCTCAGCCTGGTGCACAGCGGCTTCACCCTGGGGTCCAGCCCCACAGCCCAGCAGCTCCACATGCTCCTGCACCGACTGACACAATTCATTCACTTCCTGGGGGGGAATGGGGATCAGTCTCAGCCTAGCTCCCTCCCAGTCTCCCAGATCCTGCCTGCCTTCCTCCCAGGCTCTTTACCAGAGGGAAGTCCTGAAGCTGGCACTCTTAGACCAGCCAATTTGGAACCCTATCTGTTCAAGGAGGGAAGGAACTATCTGTTGCTTTGGTTCATTTTAAGGACTTTATATATACTTCCTAAGTGCCCAGAATAGGAAGGAAAGCAGTTGTAAATCATGTCTGTGTTTTAGAAGCTCAGTCTGTCCACACAGAGGACAGACTGGGAGAGGGGTGGAAAAGAGAGTGAGTAGCCCTGGAGGAGGGACCACGAGGAGCAAGGGAATAATTGGTGTGGGGGTAAAGAGTGGCACGTTTGAAGGTTGGTCTAGAGGCAGGACGAAGGAGGGCTATGAGGGCTCCAGTGTGACCAGGAGAGACCTGGAAGGATGCCCCAACCTCTGTCCACAGCACTGGGTGGCTGTGGGCACCAGTGGAATTGGGCTCCAGGGTAGAGAACAGGGTTTGTGGAAGACAATAACATCACTTGGAGAAGTGCAGAGCATGAAGCTCTGCAGGATGTCTGGATTAAGACCTTTGGGCTCTGCAGCTTAGGAAAGAAGAGGTATTTGGGAATGGAGAGGTGGAAACACCTCCAATAGATAAGGTAGTGGAGGAAGATGAAGACAGTGAAGGAGCAGCTGGGTTTGGACACACCATGGAGAGGAGAGGGGAGCTCTGAATATGTGAGGTCAGAGATGGGGTTACAATTGGGGGAAAACTGAGGGAGGACATAAAAATTCCTCTTTAACAGGACACCCTGTTTACATGCTTAACGTTACGCAACCAAGGGTGTCATTGGAGAGCTATTTAAGGGGTGTTTAGCAGTCTCCAGATCAAGGAGAGGGACTTTGTCTGGGACAGCAGGGTTCAGGCACTCTGGCTCCAGGAAAGTCAGACCCTCTGACTCACGGAGGCTCCCGGATGCCACAGGTCTCCTCATGCCCTACCTCTCGTGGTTGGGGAGGGGACACTGACCTGCTCTGAGGGGTCTGAGACCAGACCGAGTGGCTGAAGGCAGGTCGTGTGGTCAGAAGAGGCAGGGTCTGCGCGGTTGTTCCTCAAGAGACAGGCTTGGATCTAGGGGTAAGGGGTATTGAGAAATGCCGAGGGACAGAGCCAGGGTGCAGAGAAGGACAAGGGAAGAGGGGGACGCCCACCTGATGGACTGCACGTGCTGTCAGTTCAGGGCGGCTGCGCTGCGCCTGGGCCACGTCGTTCAGTGGCAGAGGCATGGCCTTCAGGCTGTGGTTCTGCTCCAGCGCCTGTGCCACGTCCAGCAGACCCAGAGCAGATGTGTGGTTCCGGTCCCAGACCACAGACCTGGGCCGGGCCTGGCTTCAGTCGGGGACAGAGTTCCACAACGCCCCACCCAACCCTCGGCCTCCCCGTTCGCCTCGTCTACCTGCTCCATTTGCTCCGCCTCATTCAGTCCCGCCCCTTAGCTCGGTACCCTCCTCTCCACCGCGCCCCCTGCCCGCTGGTCCCACCCCTCTGACCCCGCCCACCGGAGCCTGGAGTTGACCCGGAGCGCCTTGGCCAGCAACTTGGCGCCCGCGTCCCCCATGGCGTTGCCGCTGATATCCAGCGCGGTCAGGTTAGGATTGGTGGCTAGGGCCCGGAGTAGGACGCTGGCGCCCAGCTTCAGCCGAGACTCAGCCACCGACAGAGACTGAAGAGGCTGGGGTTAAGAGAAAGCCATTGATGGCTGGAGTCAGGGGTCAGTGAGGGCAGGTCACAGGGTCTGAGGGAACAAGAGAAGGGAGGACCAAAGGGGTCTAATTGCCCGAGGACCCTGCAAGGTCCCGTGAACTCACACAGTCGTCGTCCTGCATGAGCTGGACAATCCGGTGCAGGACGTCGTCCAGGGTCTCCCTGTACAGGGGCAGGGGCCGCAGTTGTGGGGGACAGGGGTGGTAGGGTGTTGTCTGGGAGGCCCAGGAGTGGGGTGGGGGCTCACTTGCACCGGACGTTGAAGTTCCTTCCAAGCGCCACATGTCTCAGGGACCGGCTTCTCCCGATGGCCAGCACCAGAGTCACCATGTCCGAGCCGAAGCCTGGGGGTGACTCGGGTCACGCACCAGGCGAAGTTGCAAGGATAGGGTGGGGACTGGGAATCGAGTGGATGATGCGAGGATGGGCTCCTGTGCAGCCTCACCGTTATCCGCCAGATCCAGGGAGCTCACAGCGCCTGCGTCACACACTAAGTCTTGTATCACCTGGGCGCCGGCCGAGCGCAGCTGGATGTGGGAGGTAGGAGATGGGACCCACTCAGGCCGCGAGTGGGGAGGGGTAGGCGGCCCAAGGCCCTGCCCTCCCGCCTCCAGCGCCACTCCCAATGTGTGTTCTCTGGGGGCCGGCGCTCACCTCGCAAGCGCTGAGGTCCAGGTGCAGGTCGCGGAGGTGCGTGTTGAGCGCGAGGCCATCCAAAAGAGCCCTGGGAGGGGACGTTACAGGGGGTGTCGGGAGCTGGGACAGGGGGCTCCAGGGTGCGAACGAAGGAGGCAGGGCCAGGATCTGGGGGAGGTTGTGGGAGCGACCTGAGCAGAAGCGGGGAGGGGCGAAGGCCAGGGCAGGGTTGGAGCGCCCGCGGGGCGTGGCCGGGGTCAGACACTGACCTGAGCGCGTCCGGCGGCAGCTTGCAGCCCGCCAGGCCCAGGTGCCGCAGCGTCCGCGCGCGGCTGAGGAAGAGCTGCAGCGCGGCCGGCGCAGCGCGGGACTTCCTGGGGGAAGTGGGAAGGTGGGCCTGGGGGCGCAAGAAGGCGGCTTCCAGCTGCCTCCCCCGGCCCGGACAGGTCCCCCTTACGTGCGGGAGAAGACGTTCCTCGAAGCGTCGAGGTGGGTAAGGCTGGTGCAGCAGCCTCGGGACAGCGCTGCGAAGAGCTGCGGGGGGAGGCTGTTGGCTGCACCCGCTGGGGGACCGAGCCCTCCCTGTCCTGCCCTCCAGTCCGCCCTATCGGTCATCCATCCCCCCACGGAGCACCCCCTCACAGTGTCCAGGGCGGTGTCGGTGCCTGCGAGATTCAGGAACGACAGCACGTTAGGACGGCTCAGGAAGCTATAGAGGCCCTGGCGGGAGGACAGGGGTGGGATGGAGTCGGGGATGGCCTCCCAGGGCTTCCGAGCAACCCCAGGATCCCACCCTGAAGACAGTCACTTACCCCACTGTCCTCGGAGGACCCCAGCGCCCCGGGATTCCCGGAAAGGTCCAGGTGGGTCAGGGCGGAGTCAAAGGCAGCATTGGTGGCCAGTGCCCGGCCCAGAGCCCTCATTCCTGGTGGTGGGGTGGGGTAGCTCAGCAGTTGGGCAGACCCCACCCCCCTCCCCTCACCCCCTCCCTCATCCAGCCTACCTCTCGGAGTCAACCCTGTCTGGGCGAGGCTGAGTCTCCTCAGGGCTCCTGGACAACGCTCGAGGTGTCTGCTGAGTGCAGCCATGCCTAGGGGGTGGGACCAGCCACGTGGGTCTCACCTCCTCCTGCTGCCCGCCCCTGCGGTCCCCAGGCTCATCCATACCTCGGTCATCCAGCAGGTTCCCTGCCAGGCTGAGCTCCCGCAGCCCAGAGCTCGAGTGTCCCGCCAGAGCCTGGGCCAGTCGTCGGACAAAGTCTCTGGGGACCAGACCCCAGGCATGAGATTCTGCCCCTGGCTTGCCAACCCCTTCCAGTCCACTAGCCCCCAATCCCAAGCCCCCAGACTCTTCTCTCCAAGCCCTGCCCTGTCCCCTCACCCCCTCAGGCCGCAGGTCTCCAGCACCAGCTCCTCCAGGTGCGATGACTGACTCATCATGTGTAGAATCTGTTCTGAGACCTCAAGGCTCTGAAAAGCAGAGGGTGGCGGCTCACAGGCTGCACCCTGGCCCTCAGCGGGTTGCACCCTGGCTCACACCCTTGGCCCCTCCCTGCCCTTACCCCCCACCCCCTCACCAGTTTCATGTCAACACAGGAGAGGCACCGGAACCACAGGTTGTAGGATAGGGCAGCCACACTCAAGGCCAGGTCCCTGGTGGGAGGGTGGAAAGAGAGGCAGAGCTCAGGGCCCTCCAGCCAGGTCCCAGGCCCAGCAGCCCCTCCATGGAGAAGATGAGGCCTAGGGATATGGGCCCCGGGATCTTCCTCCTCTCCCATCCTGGCAGGCTGCACACCGACTGCCGAGGTGGCTGAAGTCTCCCAGGCTGAAATGGCGGCAGCCCTGGCGATGGTAGATGGTGTCCACGTCCTGGGCAAGAAGGAGATGCTTACAATTTGCTTGGGACCACAAGGGGCAGGGAGGGGCTCAGCACACATGGGGGACCAGATGTCTCCAGAGCCCTCCAAAAGGGCCCTACCCTCACCCACTGAATCTCCTCTCGGAAAGGGAAGCCATTGTAGTCACACAGAGCCTCATATGTCTCCAAGAAGCCACCTGGGGAGGGGACAGGGGTGCAATGGGGGGAAGGAGAGAGACAAAAGGTCAGCAATGGAGGAAGACCAGACCCACAGGCTAGGTGGTGGCTGTGACCTGAATGGCTCTGTTCAGTGTGGGCTCCCCCCCTATCTTGCGGGTCTGGGGAGGCAGAGTTGGGGCAGGCTGGAAGGCCTGTGGTCCTGCCTTTGCCCTTACCACAGGGGCTGCAGGGGCCAGTGGACTCCAAGGGGCTGCTTCTCTCCAGCCGAGCCAGCATGGAGGCAGGTGTGGGCCTCCGGAATAGCTTCCTGGTAGGGGGTTAAGCAGAAGGAGGCAAGGGACTTCCAGCCTCTGGGATGGGAAGCAGCCCTTCTCATGCACTCCCTCCTCCTTCCTCCCCTGTCAGCCCCTCAAATTTGCCAGGCCTCACCCAAGGGTCGAGCGAGGGAAGACCTTCTTGATGGCTGCAGCCACATGCTGGGCCAGCTGTTCCAGGGCGGCCACACCAGGAAACTCCAGGACCAACTCACGCAGGGACTCCAGCTCAAAGGTGACCTAGGGAAGGGGGACTACTGGGCCTCGGCTCCACGCATGGGCGCAGGTGATGGTGGTAGCATGAAGACCAGGCTGCAGGCCCAGGTGGGGTACTAGATGTCTCACCTGAGGGGGTGTCTCCTGCAGCGCCATGGCCTGGACCTCCAGGTAGCTGAATGTGCAGTCCACCTAGGAAGCACCTAGATCAGCTGGGACCAAGCCCCAAACCCCGCCTTCATGGAAGCCCAGTCCTTTGGGCAGCCTGGAGCAGAGCCAGACCTGCCTGGACTCCACTCCTGTTGGCTGCCCCGAGCCGACTGCTGGTGCAAAGTCAGGGCCCACAAGGCCAAGAAGGACCGCAGATGCAGCCCTTTGCCGAGGTAGCTGCTGGAGGGTGGGAGGTGTGGCCAGGCCCTGGGACTCACCCTCAGCGGGAGGCAGGTGGTGTGTAGCAGGTAGGCTCTCCATCGTAGCAGCGCCTGGGGAAAGACAGTCTGATACCCTGGGCAGAACAAGAGGCTCTTTCTGTGGGGCCACAGCTGCCTCCCCGGCTCTGTCCCCTGCCCCATACCAGGACATGGTTTTGCACAGCACCCTCCCCGGGTAGCCAGGTTTTCAGCAGCAGCTCCACCTCTTTGGGCCACAGGAACCTGGTGATCTCGCCTGTGGAAGGGCAGCCTGCTGGATGACTTCGGTCCTTGCACATAAGCCACTGGTGCCCGCAGTCTGTGCCAGGCTGGGGCCCTGGGGCTAATCTGCAGCCAGCGAGGAAGGAAGGGAGAGGATCTGGGGCGCCCGCCCTCCTGGGGAGCAGAGAGAACCTCTGACCGGGCCCTCCGGGGCGCTGGGTGGGCCTCTGATTTTGGGGCTGCACTACTTCCTCCCAGCCAAGAAGGCGGGAAGAGCCAGCGCTTACCTCGCAGCTCACAGGAGATGCCGTCGGGGGTCTGGGCCATTGGCAGGGTGGGCCCGGGAGGCCCAACGAGCTCCGGCGGGAAACAGCAGCGGACGAGCGCGCACACAGGAAGCCAGGGGCCCCGACCCGCACGGCAGCCACCTGCTCCCCCGGCGGCGGAAGGTGCGCGCCGCTTCCTGCCAGGCCGCCCCCGGCCCGGCCCCTCCCCGCCCCGGCCTCGCGGCCCTAGAGCTCACCAGGGAGCGGGGTTGTGGGAGGGGGGCCGAGTCCCACCTGCCCTCCCACCCTGTCGCCCAGGAGCTTCTCCGCCAGGGTAGACGTTGCGGTGGGGAGTGGCGTGGCCAGGAGGGTGGCGCGTGTGGCGGGCCTCCAGCTGGTCCTCGCCCCCTGCTTCCACCCCGCCCCGCAGTCCCTGCCGCGAACACCAGGGGACGCTGCCTGCCCGGGGATCCCCGCGGCCCACCCAGGCTGGTCCCCTCCAGAGTCCAGGCTGCGGAGGTGGACGAGGCGCCTGGCAGAAGGGGGACTGTTCAGCAAGGAGCACCCGATATCTGCCAACACCGGGGATCCTGCCCGTTGCTCCGAACCTGGAGTCCGTGACCGTGTTACAGATCCAAGAGATTTTGAATAGGTGGGAAAAAATGCCAGATGGGGCCAGGCGCGGTGGCTCACGCTTGTAATCCCAGCACCTTGGAAGGCCGAGGCGGGAGGAACGTTTGAGCCAAGGAGTTCGAGACCAAGCTGGCCAACACAGGGAGACCCTGTCTCTACAAAAAAAAAAAAAAAAAAAAAAAAAAATTAAAACTTAGCCGGTGTGATGGCGTGTGTCTGTAATCCTAGCTACTTGGGAGGCTGAGGTGGGAGGATCGCTTGAGCTTGGGAGGCAGAGGTTGTAGTGAGCGGAGATTGCACAACTATACTCCAGTCTGGGTGACAAAGCCAGGTCCTGTCTGAAAAAAAAAAAAAAGCCTGATGGGTCCAGCGCCCTTCCTTGCCGGCAGTGGTAAGGTCAGGGCTGAAGGTGAGGGTGTACCTGGGGCCTTCAGGGGGGCAGCCTGGGGCTGAGTCCTGAACCCCAAGCACTTCATAGAGGGCCGGAGTGAGTCCTCCAGGTACATGGGGGGTCTTCCTGTATCTGCCTTCTCCCCAAGCTGGACAGAGTTTGGGCAGCCAGAGAGAGAGATAAGCTAGTGTCTCCAGGGCTGAGAGGGGTCAGACAGTCATGGGGTAGGGCCTGCTAGCCTGTTGCCCTCTAAAAGACCAGGACCTAGATTCTGGAAGGTTCACAGGAAGAGGCTGCATTTTTTTTTCTTCTATTACAATCTAAACTCCACTTAAGCGGTAAGGATCAGCAGTCTACCCTGCCCGTAGCTCAGCAAGGTGGAGGTGAAAAGACAGCTAAGGGTGACAGGGAGGAGTCAGCTGGAGAAGATGCTGCACAGAGAGTTCCTGCTGCCTTCCCGATTGAAGAGACATACTTGGTTTGTTTGTTTGTTTTGAGACAGAGTCTTGCTCTGTGGTCCAGACTGGAGCGCAGTGGCACAATCTTGGCTCACTGCAGCCTCTGCCTCCCAGGTTACAGCGATTCTCCTCCTTCAGTCTCCTGAGTAGCTGGGATTACAGGCGCCCACCATCATGCCCAGGCTAATTATTATTATTATTAGAGACAGAGTTTCGGTCTTGTTGCCCAGGCTGGAGTGCAGTGGAGAGATCTTGGTTCACTGCAACCTCTGCCTCCCGGGTTCAAGCAATTCTTCTGCCTCAGCCTTCCAAGTAGCTGGAATTAGGCACATGCCACCACACCCAGCGAATTTTTGTATTTTTAGTAGAGATGGGGTTTCACCATGTTTGTCAGGCTGGTCTCCAACTCCTGACCTCAGGCAATCCGCCCACCTCAGCCTCCCAAAGTGCTGGGATTACAGGTGTGAGCCACTATGCCTGGCCACGAAGAGACATAATTTGGATTAAAATCTAAGGCTCGAAGACCACACAGAACCCTCAAACTGCTTGTAGGGTGACAATTCAGTAGGTCTCACACAGTACTGCCAAGGAACCAAGAATGCAGGTTCTGGCCAGGTGTAGTGGCTCATGCCTATAATCCCAGCACTTTGGGAGGCCAAGGTGGATCGCCTGAGCTCAGGAGTTTGAGACCAACCTGGCCAACATGGTGAAACCTTGTCTCTACTAAAATACAAAAAGCTGAGCGTGGTCATGAGCACCTGTAGTCCCAGCTACTGGGGAGGCTGAGGCACGAGAATTGCTTGAGTCCAGGAGGTAGAGGTTGCAGTGAGCCAAGATCTCACCACTGCACTCCAGCCTGGGTGACAGAGCAAGACTCCATTTCAAAAAAAAAAAAAAAAAAAAAAAAAGATTCTGCAGGCACACTGCCTAGATGACACCTAACATGTTACTTAGCCTTTCTGGTCTTCCAGTTTTGTTTGTAAGCCGGAGCTATTTTTTTTTTTTTTTTTGAGACGGAGTCTCGCTCTGCCGCCCAGGCTGGAGTGCAATGGCCGGATCTCAGCTCACTGCAAGCTCCGCCTCCCGGGTTCACGCCATTCTCCTGCCTCAGCCTCCCGAGTAGTTGGGACTACAGGCGGCCGCCACCTCGCCCGGCTAGTTTTTGTATTTTTTAGTAGAGACGGGGTTTCACCGTGTTAGCCAGGATGGTCTCGATCTCCTGACCTCGTGATCCGCCCGTCTCGGCCTCCCAAAGTGCTGGGATTACAGGCTTGAGCCACCGCGCCCGGCGAAGCCGGAGCTATTAACTAACCTCAAGCCTTGCTCTAAGGATTCAATGTTTATTTTTATTTATTTATTTATTTATTTTTTGAGACGGAGTCTTGCTCTGCCGCCCAGGCTGGAGTGCAATGGCCGGATCTCAGCTCACTGCAAGCTCCGCCTCCCGGGTTCACGCCATTCTCCTGCCTCAGCCTCCCGAGTAGTTGGGACTACAGGCGGCCGCCACCTCGCCCGGCTAGTTTTTGTATTTTTTAGTAGAGACGGGGTTTCACCGTGTTAGCCAGGATGGTCTCGATCTCCTGACCTCGTGATCCGCCCGTCTCGGCCTCCCAAAGTGCTGGGATTACAGGCTTGAGCCACCGCGCCCGGCGAAGCCGGAGCTATTAACTAACCTCAAGCCTTGCTCTAAGGATTCAATGTTTATTTTTATTTATTTATTTATTTATTTTTTGAGACGGAGTCTTGCTCTGCCGCCCAGGCTGGAGTGCAATGGCCGGATCTCAGCTCACTGCAAGCTCCGCCTCCCGGGTTCACGCCATTCTCCTGCCTCAGCCTCCCGAGTAGTTGGGACTACAGGCGGCCGCCACCTCGCCCGGCTAGTTTTTGTATTTTTTAGTAGAGACGGGGTTTCACCGTGTTAGCCAGGATGGTCTCGATCTCCTGACCTCGTGATCCGCCCGTCTCGGCCTCCCAAAGTGCTGGGATTACAGGCTTGAGCCACCGCGCCCGGCGAAGCCGGAGCTATTAACTAACCTCAAGCCTTGCTCTAAGGATTCAATGTTTATTTTTATTTATTTATTTATTTATTTTTTGAGACGGAGTCTTGCTCTGCCGCCCAGGCTGGAGTGCAATGGCCGGATCTCAGCTCACTGCAAGCTCCGCCTCCCGGGTTCACGCCATTCTCCTGCCTCAGCCTCCCGAGTAGTTGGGACTACAGGCGGCCGCCACCTCGCCCGGCTAGTTTTTGTATTTTTTAGTAGAGACGGGGTTTCACCGTGTTAGCCAGGATGGTCTCGATCTCCTGACCTCGTGATCCGCCCGTCTCGGCCTCCCAAAGTGCTGGGATTACAGGCTTGAGCCACCGCGCCCGGCGAAGCCGGAGCTATTAACTAACCTCAAGCCTTGCTCTAAGGATTCAATGTTTATTTTTATTTATTTATTTATTTTTTGAGACGGAGTCTCGCTCTGTCGCCCAGGCTGGAGTGCAGTGGCCAGATCTCAGCTCACTGCAAGCTCCGCCTCCCGGGTTTACGCCATTCTCATGCCTCAGCCTCCCGAGTAGCTGGGATTACAGGCGCCCGCCACCTCGCCCGGCTAGTTTTTTGTATTTTTTAGTAGAGACGGGGTTTCACCGGGTTAGCCAGGATGGCCTCGATCTCCTGACCTCGTGATCCGCCCGTCTCGGCCTCCCAAAGTGCTGGGATTACAGGCTTGAGCCACCGCGCCCGGCCATCAATGTTTATTAAGGGAAGTGCCCACAACAGTGCCTGGCACTCAGATAACACTCACATTTGCCAAGTCTACCATGACAACCCAGGGATTCCAAAACAGAATGACAGAAAATCCACCTCACTGGGATTTTTCTGTTTAGAATGACAAGGAGGAAAGATGAGAGTGACTGCCAAAAGGGTTGGAGTCATGCCCAGGTGGAGGGCCTCTGGAGGCTACAGCGACGCCAGTGGGGCCAGTCCCTGTGTGTGTGAGCACATGGGGGCAGGCAGGGACAACTAAGAAATCAGGCCAGGCTTGCAGGACTAGCCACGTGGCTGGTGGCAGTCAGGGTGGTAGTAACACAGCAAACCTGATCTCAGAGACCAAGTGAACACATGGGACTCAGTTCTTACAAGTGACAGTGACTCAATGAGAAGTTGTCAGCTTGTTCAAGCCCTTCTGTGTTCTGGATGGCATGTTACTCCATGGGCGTTCAGGAAATGCCAAAGCTCCTGAGAGTATTAGCCTTGCCTGTTCTGGGTAGCACAGGCTGAGGACGAGACTTGCCTCCCAGGTGGGCCGGGCTACGGCCCCTTGGTGCTGCCACAAGGCTCACCTCAGATGATTTTCGAAGACCAGGTCCTGACAAGCCAGAGAAGAGCTCAGGTACTTGCTGAGCTGGGCAGCAATAGGGTGGTGATGCCAGCCCAGGGGTGAAAAGGGCATAGATTCTTTACTTCTGTGGCTTAATAGTGAGGGAGCTGCACACGGGTTCAGGAACTTCCCCGTCAACAGTTCTCTGGGGTGCAGTAACAAAACTGGCTTCTGCTGCTAAAGGTTTGATAATTAAGGGTCAGACAGGATGCATCCTGGGCTATGCAGCAGGAGGATCCCTTTTCAGCCTTAACTCCCCCACAATGTCAATTCTTTTGCCCCCTCCCAAGCTAAAACAAATCCACTTACAGAGGGCCGGGAGTGGTGGTGCACGCCTGTAATCCCAGCAGTTTGGGAGGCCGAGGTGGGCGAATCATGAGGTCAGGAGATGGGAGACCATCCTGGCCAACACGGTGAAACTCCGTCTCTACTAAAATTCAATTAGTCAGGTGTGGTTGCATGCGCCTGTATTCCCAGCTACTGCAGAGGTTGAGGCAGGAGAATCGCTTGAATTTGGGAGGCAGAGGTTGCAGTGAACCCAGCTCGTGCCACTGCACTCCAGCCTGGCAACAGACAGAGACTCTTAAAACAAACAAACAAACAAACAAACAAACACCTTTCAAACAATACGTACAATCAGGAATGACAGGCGGTATTGAAAAACTGAGCCTCGTTGTTCTGCAAAAAGGTTATATATGCTTAGATGGCTGGGCATCGTGGTTCATGCCTATAATCCAGCACTTTGGGAGGCTGAGGCAGGAAGATCACTTCAGTCCAGGAGTTTGAGACTAGCCTGGGTAACATAGCAAGACCCTATCTCTACAAAAAAACTTAAAAAAAACAAAACAAAACAAAAATGAGCCAGGTGTGATGGCATGGCCTGTAGTCCCAGCTATCCAGGAGGCTAAGGTAGGAGGATTGCTTGAGCCTAGTTCGAGGTCACAGTGAGTTGTTTGTGCCACCACATCCCAGCCTAGGTGACAGTGAGACCCTGTCTCAAAAAAAACTTGGAATTAAAAAAAAGTTGGGGCCAGGTGTGGTGGCTCATGCCTGTAATCCCAGAACTTTGGGAGGCTGAGGCGGGCGGATCACCTGAGATCAGGAATTCGAAACTAGCCTGACCAACATGGTGAAACCCCATCTCTACTAAAAATACAAAAATTAGCTGGGTGTGGTGGTGGGTGCCTGTAATCCCAGCTTCTCAGGAGGCTGAGGCAGGAGAATCCCTTGAACCCAGGAGGTGGAGGTTGAAGTGATCCGAGATTGTGCCACTGTACTCCAGCTTGGGTGACAAAGTGAGACTCCGTCTCAAAAAAAAAAAAAAAAAAAGTTTTGGCTGACTGGTAGTGGGTAACCTGGTGGGTAAACCATGGATGGGAGACAGAATTCAAGCTCCAACAGACCGAGATCACTAACTTTCAGAGCAAGGAGTTCACTGCCTGGCTGAATCCCGAGGCCCCAGGAGGCCCTGGGTTGTTTTCCTGGGAGACCCATCTGTGTGGACAGCACTAGGCAGCCAAAAGCTTCACATATTTTGCTGTTACTTCTCATTGAAAACTTGTAAGTTGGAATTTTGGTTAAAAAACTCGAGTAAGTGGTTTAAACTTTCACCTAAAGTGGGTTTGCCAAAGCAATCTGCCTAGAAACAGCAGCAGCAGCAAGATGATTTTCCAGTCACGCCTAAGATTCCAAACACGACACAACTCCATCCACCTTCCTGGGGTGCTAACAGGCAGTTCTATTATCTAAGACAGTCTCCTCACTACCCGGTGGTTGTGCATCTGTCTCTCCTTTCAAATGAACTTCTCTAGGGCAGGCTGGGTCCAGCTTCTCTGTTCCCTCACACCTGCCAGAGCTCCAGGTACATCTGATCCCAGGCCTCCTTGAGCTGAGATGCTGAGAGCCTCCCATTAGCCCCTTTCACTCTAAGCAGCTCTATGGCCCATCTACTCTGTGCACAGGGCACCTACTCAAGTGGATCACAGAAGCTGGCTGCCGTCCATCTACTCACCTGTACTCAAGCACACTTTTTGGGGAGTTAGAGAGTTACAGCAGGGGCTGGGTGCGGTGGCTCACGCCTGTAATCCCAGCACTTTGGGAGGCTGAGGCGGGCAGATCACGAGGTCAGGAGATTGAGACCATCTGGCTAACACGGTGAAACCCTGTCTCAAATACAAAAAATTGGCCAGGCGTGGTGGCAGGCGCCTGTAGTCCCAGCTACTTGGGAGGTTGACGCAGGAGAATGGCGTGAATCCAGGAGACGGAGGTTGCAGTGAGCCGAGATTGCGCCACTGCGCTCCAGCCTGGGCAACGGAGCGAGACTCCATCTCAAAAAAAAAAAAAAAAAAAAAAGTTATAGCAGGATGTGCTCAATATCCAGTCACCCGCCAAGATCATATCCTCCCATCTGCTAGAGAAAGTACCATCCCAGGAACAGAGGTTGCCTGTGAAAGGCAGCAGCCTGCACAGCTTGGAACCACGTATGCAGTCCCCCAACCTCCCTCAAGCAGGCAGGAATCACACAAGATGGAGTCTTTGAAGCACTTGTTAATCCGTTATGATTTATTAGCTGTACAGCAGTAGATCCTCCTCCCCAGCTTTCAACCCCATTACATATTTTATTACAGGTCTCATGTTGGCGTCCTAAAATAATGAAAAATATCACACAGTACAGCTAAGTACAAAATGCATCAACCTAGAGTCTGATAGCTAACTGATGGCTCTCTTAAAAGCAATACACAGAAGAAAAAAGTGTTTGAAATCAGTAAGACTGAGGCTCTCTAAAAAACACATTTTTAAACATGTGACAGTTCATGTGCAAGAATCACTTTTTAGTTGGTTTTGTTTCACATTATTATTTTTTGAAGATCCAAAGTTTAAATTACTGACCTAGTGAAATTTTCTGGCCCAGCTTATAAGGGCTGCTGTGACCCACTCATAATCACCCTTCTGCTTTAACAGAAGATTTATAAAACACAACAATCAGCTACAAACAGGGCAAAGAAAATGTTGATGGGAAATCATAACTGAAAGTTAATTGTACAAGGTTCAAATGCTGGCTCCGTGGGCTGGAAATCATGATCTGCCACGTGGGTGTCCGTCACTGGTGGGCAGTGGTCTGGGTGCCATTCTGCTACATGATTGTGATCCAATTCCTTGTCAACATTTACACACTACAGAGTCTGTGGTAACTTAATTTGCAAGTAATTAAAATGCTGGGTTTTCTTACACTGCACTTCTTTTCAACCTCTTAATTAATGGAAAAGATTAAAATGTAAAAAAAGTTATTTACAAGCTTGACCATACCAGAAACTTTGCCAAGAAAGAGGCAAAGCTTTCAGGACAGAACCTGATCGTAGCATGCCATACTACTGGTGTGCAGCTGACTCCAAGCAAAGGGAGTCAGGGAAAAGCAAAAGCAAAAAACAGTTTAAAAGTCTAAGTCCTTCCCAAGTATGCATTTACAATTAAAAACTCTCTTGGGAAGAAGACCATAGAACTCTGGGAAGCCTGGTGGCCATTCTGGAGTGGTTTACCACATGGAGGGAGGGGTCAATGTCTCCGTTTCCATCTAGGAAAACGAGTTAGTCGTCAACACTGTCCTCAGCACTTCACAGTAAACCCTCGGGGACTCAGAACATTCCATGATTTGCTAACATCAGACAGCAAATTCTAGTTAAATCACATTTTTTTCTAACATCATCCTTGAAGTTTTCGTTCTTGGTATGTTTGGTAAAATGATGCTTTTCCCAAAGCCAAAAAAAGAAAGGGAGAAAAATTAAGATGCGGGCCGTTTAAACACAGCCCAGAGCAGTCCTGGCGACACACAAGGCTCCGCCATCACCGGTCCATCATGCTGAGGATCATCTCGGGCGTGAGGTCTCCGTTGGGGGCGTCTGTGGCAGCTGGCTGGGGCTCCTCTTCCTCTCCCTCTGCGGGCTCAGCATCTGGCTCTTTTTTTACTTCAACTATAATGTTTTCAATTGCACCTGTATTCTGATCTTCAACCTGAATGATAGCTGTTGCTGGCAAAGAAGAGCACAGACAGAACAAATGGTGCATTAAAGCCCCAAGAATCACAAGGGTCCTTCAGACTGACATCAAACAGGATGTCAGCAATGCAGGAAAGCCTTATTAGATAGTGGTCCAGAGAGAGTCAATTTATTTATTTATTTATTTTTTTTTTTGGAGACTGAGTCTGGCTCTGTCGCCCAGGCTGGAGTGCAGTGGCCGGATCTCAGCTCACTGCAAGCTCCGCCTCCCGGGTTTTCGCCATTCTCCTGCCTCAGCCTCCCGAGTAGCTGGGACTACAGGCGCCCGCCACTTCGCCCGGCTAGTTTTTTTTTGTATTTTTTAGCAGAGATGGGGTTTCACCGTGTTAGCCAGGATGGTCTCGATCTCCTGACCTCGTGATCCGCCCGTCTCAGCCTCCCAAAGTGCTGGGATTACAGGCTTGAGCCACCGCGCCCGGCCTCAATTTATTTTTTATTTTATTTTTTGAGACGGAGTCTTGTTCTATCACCAGGCTGGAGTGCACTGGCACGATCTCGGCTCACTGCAACCTCTGCCTCCCGGGTTAAAGCGTTTCTCCTACCTCAGCCTCCTGAGTAGCTGGGACTACAGGGGCCTGCCCCTACGCCTGGCTAATTTTTGTATTTTTAGCAGAGATGGGGTTTTACCATGTTGGCCAGGCTGGTATGGAACTCCTGACCTCAGGTGATCCTCTCGCCTTGACCCCCCAAAGTGCTGGGATCAAAGGTGTGAGCCACCGTGCCTCACCCTGAGTTTCTTAGAAGGGGCAATCTCAGCACAGAAACTGCTTTCCCTCTCCACCCTTTATGATTTGGCTCTTTTATATTCATTACTGCATCCATTCTGCCAGCTGACTGTGACTTTGGTTGTTTTTCAAAACCCGCCCACATTAACAGTACCCATCTTGTAAAACACAAGTACCCTTCTACTCTGGACTTCTTCTCCTTGAAATGTAACAGGCCTCTAAAGATTTCCTCAGATGTTCCTCAGTAAAAACTCCTAAAAAACCATTTCCTGAGAGTTTGTTCTCGACATGCCCTTAACTTGTTCTCATGGCTTAGTTCCCACCTCCCCAAAGAACAAGGACCCATCTGGCTCCCCCACATGCTCGGAGAAGACTCCAGCCTCCAGAGCAGAGATGAACAACTTACGCTGGTTCTGTTTGGGCTGGTTGGTTCTGCCAGGGGGTCGTCCTCTCCGCTTCTTGGCAGGTGGTGGGGCTGGGGTCACAGGCTGAGGCTCTGGCTCGGGTTCAATTTCTACGGCAGGCTCCTCCTCATCCTCATTGTCGTCCAGATCTGGTTCAGCATTTTCTTTTCATGAAATCAGGAAGCACAGGTGGTGGGACAAGGAGAAGGGTAGTGGAAGAAGAAAGAAAACAATTACATATTCTTTGAAGTCTTGTTTTTTATATATATATATATTTCTTTTTTTTTTGAGACAGGGTCTCACTCTGCTGCCTAGGCTGGAGTGCAGTGGCACGATCTCGGCTCACTGCCACCTCCACCTCCCAGATTCAAGTAATTCTCATGGCTCAGCCTCCTGAGTGGCCGGGACTACAGGCATGCACCGCTATGCCCAAGTAATTTTTCTTTTTCTTTTTTTTTTTGAGACAGAGTCTCACTCTGTCTCCCAGGCTAGAATGTAGTGGCACGATCTCGGCTCACTGCAACCTCCGCAACCTGGGTTCAAGCAATTCTCCTGTCTCAGCCTCCTAAGTAGTTGTGACTACAGGCATACGCCACCACGCCCAGCTGATGTTTGTATTTTTAGTAGAGATGGGGTTTCACCATATTGGTCAGGCTGGTCTTGAACTCCTGACCTCAGGTGATCCACCTGCCTTGGCCTCCCAAAGTGCTGGGATTACAGGCATGAGCCAACTTGCCCAGCCAATCCAGGTAATCTTTGTATTTTTCGTAGAGACGGGGTTTCGCCATGTTGGCCAAGCTGGTCTCAAACTCCGGATCTCAGGTGATCTGCCCACTTCGACCTCCCAAAGTGCTGGGATTACAGGCGTGAGCCACTGTGCTCAGTCTATTATTTTATTAAGAAAAACCAATTTAAGGCTGGGCACAGTGGTTCACACCTATAACCCCAGCACTCTGGGAGGCTGAGATTGGAGGATCACTCATGTTCAGGAGTTCAAGACCAGCTTGGGTAACATAGTGAGACATTATCTCTACAAGAAATAAGAAACTGGCAGCTGGGCGCGGTGGCTCACGCCTGTAATCCCAGCACTTTGGGAGGCTGAGGCGGGTGGATCACCTGAGGTTGGAAGTTCAAGACCAGCCTGACCAACATGGAGAAACCCTGACTCTACTAAAAATACAAAATTAGCTGGGCATGGTGGCGCATACCTGTAATCCCAGCTACTCGGGAGGCTGAGGCAGAAGAATCACTTGAACCCAGGAGGCAGAGATTGCGTGGAGCTGAGATCCGCCATTGCACTCCAGCCTGGACAACAAGAATGAAACTCTGTCTCCAGAGAGAGAGAGAAAAGAAAAAAACAAAAACCAAAACAAACGAAATTGGCTTGGTGTGGTGGCTCATGCCTGTAATCCCAGCACTTTGGGAGGGCGAGGTGGGCGGCTTACTTGAGTTCAAGAGTTCGAGATGAGACCAGCCTGGCAAATATGGTGAAACCCCATTTCTACTCCAAAAAAAAAAAAAAAATGTGGCCAGGCATGGTGGCTCAGACCTGTAATTCCAGCACTTTGGAAGGCCGAGGCGGGTGGACTGCAAGGTCAGGAGATTGAAACCATCCTGGCCAACATGGTAAAACCCCGTCTCTACTAAAAATACAAAAATTAGCCAGGTGTGGTGGGCAGGCACCTGATATCCTAGCTACTCAGGAGGCTGAGGCATGAGAATCACTTGAACCTGAGAGGCAGAGGTTGCAGTGAGCTGAGATCATGCCACTGCACTCCAGTCTGGGTGACAGAGTAAGACTTTGGGAAAAACAAACAACAAAAAAAGATAAACTAAAAATTAAACACAAAACAAAACAAAAGTCCATTTAAAAATGCTTCTAGGGGAGCAGGGTGTGAGGTTCCAAAGTAATAAATAAAAATGCTTTTGCTGGAATTTTTGCTATCAGGATTAATATAACAAACAGGTATTGCAGCAAAATGAAGCAAATTGACTTGAATACTATTATTCGCACTTTATGTGGGATTGGCTATTAGTTTTTCCTTTTAGCTTTAGACCCTACTTTTTTGATTCAACACAATACTGAATTTCAAATTTTAATGATCCCCCTACCTACTATACCAGGATAAAGCAGGACACTAAGCCTGAAATGGACCCTTGGAGATGTGGTTCTGCTCATCTCTAAGTGGGCAGGAGGGCTAAGAGAGTGTGTGTGTGTGTGTGTGTGTGTGTGTGTGTGTGTGTGTGTGTGTGTGTGTGTCAGGGGACAAGACGGAAATTCTTTTTCTTTTTTTTTTTTTGAGATGGGGTCTTGCTCTGTCACCCAGGTGTAGGGGTGTGTGTGTGTGTGTGTGTGTGTGTGTGTGTGTGTGTGTGTGTGTGTGTGTGTGTGTGTGTGTCAGGGGACAAGACGGAAATTCTTTTTCTTTTTTTTTTTTTTGAGATGGGGTCTTGCTCTGTCACCCAGGTGTAGGGGTGTGTGTGTGTGTGTGTGTGTGTGTGTGTGTGTGTGTGTGTGTGTGTGTGTGTGTGTGTGTGTGTGTGTGTGTGTCAGGGGACAAGACGGAAATTCTTTTTCTTTTTTTTTTTTTTGAGATGGGGTCTTGCTCTGTCACCCAGGCTAGAGTGCAGTGGTGTGATCATAGCTCACTGCAGCTTCTAACTCCTGACCTCCCAAAGTGTTAGGATTATAGGCTTCATCCATCATGCCTGGCCAGAAATTCTTACGCATTGTGAGGTCCTATTTACTAAGGGTAAGTAGCAAGAGTTTTTTTGAAACTATTATTGATTCTCTTTTAAAGTCAAGTTTTTGGACTTAATTCCCAGCTGTACCAGACCTAATGTATCATTCCCAACCCTTTTGCTCTCCTCCCTAATGCCACAGTTGTCCATCCATGGTAAAATAAGTGGTACGTAAAAGTGAGGAAATTATTGTATAAAGAATACTGATGAGGAGTCAGGTAATGAGGCTCTGAGTCTCAGATCTCTTACTAGATATGTGACCTGGGACATCTGACCAGCTGAGACTCAGTTTCCCTGAGCAATTTCTGTAGCACTCTCACTCCACTTAATAGTGACCTGGAGATCAACAGGACTGAGGCAACTCATGTAATCCTGCTCCATAACCTACAGTCTACCACAAACACAGCTTTTACTTATAGCAAACATCACAATTTTAAAATTCACCATTTTCCACTTAGGCTTCGGTACTTCACTGAATGAGGGTGTTACCCTCATTTTATAGAAAAAGTGAGAAACTAAGTGATTGCAATGCACAGCCAAGTCACAGCAGGTAGAATTCAAACCTCTGCCCTCAGTCTGGGCTGTTCTGGCGCCCACATCTGCAGGCAGCTAAAGAGCTTTTGTTATCCCTCCCCCATGGCTGTGGCACAAAATGTACAATGCCTGCCTTCCTCTAGAAAGCACAGGTTATTGACGTGTACTCTCTTTCTCTGGAACAAAATGTTTAAATTTAGAGATCTGTGGGTAAACTCCTGATCTTCCAGATAAAATGCCTTATTTCTCAAGTGACTGAAATCCTAAGTGAAAATGTGGGGAATGTAGAGATAAGTGGCAGTGTGTCAAGAACGAGAGATGCTTCCCTGCTGAACTTCTTCAAGCCCCCTATTGCCTAAGTTGGCCCAATGCCTAGAAAACTAAACAAATTCAGTCAGAATTGGGGGGAAAAGCACACAAAAGCAGGCTAACAGGATCAAAGGCTTATTGGCTTGGTGGTATTTCGGCAAAAAGCCTTGAAAACAGCAGTAGACCATCTGCTGGTCGATTTCTGTAGATAGCCGACAAGCAGAACTTCTGGGTCAGGACAAGTAACACTGCACGGCCATCAGTGGCATGGAGCCCAGGCTGACGTCCATTTTCTGGGGGAGATAAAGAGTCACTAGGTATAAGGCCTTGAACCAAATTTCGTGCTCTACTAAACAGCAGCAGACCGAAGGAAGAACTGTAGAAATCTATCAGAAGCTATCAATAATCTCTTTAGACTTAAGATGCTTCTGGGCCGGGCGCGGTGGCTCACGCCTGTAATCCCAGCACTTTGGGAGGCCGAGGCGGGCGGATCACAAGGTCAGGAGATCGAGACCACGGTGAAACCCCGTCTCTACTAAAAATACAAAAAATTAGCCGGGTGCGGTTCTGGGCGCCTGTAGTCCCAGCTACTCGGGAGGCTGAGGCAGGAGAATGGCGTGAACCTGGGAGGCGGAGCTTGCAGTGAGCCGAGATCGCGCCACTGCACTCCAGCCTGGGCGACAGAGCGAGACTCCGTCTCAAAAAAAAAAAAAAAAAAGATGCTTCTGGTTACATATGATGAGGGAAAGAAGCTGGTCTTCCTGGAGATGAATCACAAAAGTGAACAAGGAAGTATCAGGAGAAAGCAGGACACAGGACAGAGTCTGGCAGCAGGGGGCTTTGCAACTAAGAGCAACTATAAAGGTTAAGATTATCTGATCACTGGTAATATCTGGGAGTCTCCCAACATTTCTGAAAACCCCCAACAGTTCACTGCAATAATTTTTTTCTTTTTTTTTTTTTGAGACAGGGTCTCCCTCCGTCGCCCAGGCTGGAGTGCAGTGACACTATCTCAGTTCACTGCAGCCTCAACCTACTGGGCTCAAGCCATCCTCCCACCTCAGCCTCCCAGATAGCTGGGACCGAAGGTGCAGGCCACAACCCCCTGCTGATTTTTGTATTTTTTTGTAGATACAGGGTTTTGCCATGTTCCCCAGGCTGGTCTTGAACTCCTGAGCTAAGGTGATCTGTCTGCCTTGGCCTACCGAAGTGCTGGGATTACAGGCGTGAGCCACCATGACCAGGGGAAAATTGACATCTTAAAGGAGGCATACACTTAACACCCAGTGACTGAAGAAGATGCTACTTAAAACAGATACTCCAGGCCGGGCGCGGTGGCTCATGCCTGTAATCCCAGCTACTTGGGAGACTGAGGCAGGAGAATTGCTTGAACCTGGGAGGCGGAGGTTGCAGTGAGCCGAGCTCATACCACTGCACTCCAGCCTGGGCAACAGAGTGAGACTCCGTCTCGGGGGAAAAAAAAAAAAAAATGTAAAAAAGTAATAGAATCAGGCCGGGCGCGGTGGCTCAAGCCTGTAATCCCAGCACTTTGGGAGGCCGAGATGGGCGGATCACGAGGTCGGGAGATCAAGACCATCCTGGCTAACATGGTGAAACCCCGTCTCTACTAAAAAATACAAAAAACTAGCCGGGCGAGGTGGCGGGCGCCTGTAGTCCCAGCTACTCGGGAGGCTGAGGCAGGAGAATGGCGTAAACCCGGGAGGCGGAGCTTGCAGTGAGCTGAGATCCGGCCACTGCACTCCAGCCTGGGCGGCAGAGCGAGACTCCGTCTCAAAAAAAAAAAAAAAAAAAAAAAAAAAAAAAGTAATAGAATCAATTACTATAACTCACCATATTAATAGTCATTAGACAGCATTAATTAGAAATACAAATTAAGGCCGGGCACAGTGGCTCAAGCCTGTAATCCCAGCACTTTGGGAGGCTGAGGAGGGCAGATCATCTGAGGTCAGGGGTTCGGGACCAGCCTGGCCAACATGGTGAAACCCTATCTCTACTAAAAATACAAAAATTAATAGGGCGTGGTGGGGCAAGCCTGTAATCCCAGCTACCTGGGAGGCTGAGGCAGGAGAATCGCTTGAACCCAGGAGGTAGAGGTGCAGGGAGCAGAGATCACGCCACTGCACTCCAGCCTGGGCAACAAGAGGGAGATACCATCTCAAAAAACAAAAAGAACACCAAACAAACAAAAAACTCAAAAACAAAAAAGCCCAATAAGTGACTAAAGTTCTTCAATATGTTACTTATTCAAAAAATCTCATCCCCTCCCCACTATTTCTACTGACAACCAGTGCAAAACACAAAATGAAGAATCCCTAGACTATCAGGCATCATCTATAATCTCTCCAGTTTAATGGTGCTTCTGGGAAGTCCATTCCCTAAAACCAAACTCTCTACCACCTTTTCCATCCATACCTTAAGTCTTTAGTTATAGAGGTGTCTTCCCACCTGGATGCCAGCAACCCACATATCCACACTATAGAATCTAACACTCTGAACATGTTTGTGTAATTAAACGTGGCCTCCAAATTACCAAGACTCTTGTTCTTCCACCCTCTTTGTGAGGCTTGGCACTTCTTTTTTTGGAGACAAAAAAAAGACGCCTAGGATGGAGGGCAGTGGCGTGATCACAGCTCACTGCAGCGTCTATTTCCCGGGCTCAGGTGATTCTCCTACTTCAGCCTCTCGAGTAGCTGGGACTATGGGCATGTACCACCACACCGGGCTAATTTTTAAATTTTTTGTAGAGACAAGGTTTTGCCATGTTCCCCAGGCTGGTCTCGAACTCCTGACCTCAAGTGATCTGCCCATCTTCGTCTCCCAAAGTGCTAGGATTACAGGCATGAGCCACTGTGCCCGACCAAGGCTTGGCACTTCTAAGCATAACCTCCTGCCTGGGTTTCATGACTAGAGAGGCAAAAAACACTCCAAAGAGTACCTGTGGTAGGAAAATAGGCAAGATTTTAAACTTTAAATGGAGAGATTAAGGTAGGAAGAGAAAGGCTGACCTTCACTGACTTGATCAGCACCTCTCAAGGCTAGGCTGACACAGGCAGTCAAACCATAAGTGAAGAGGCTTAAACAACTTTCTTCATGTCCATTAGATTCACTGCTCAAATCTAGACCAGCTACCTAAATGTAAAAGTTAAGAACATAGGACAAGAAACTCGGCTGGCCTTAGAATATCACAAATTTGAATAAACTAAATAAAAATATTAATTTTGCTTTGACTTTAACTGAAGATTACTTATAAGGCATTAATAAGTGGAATGCCACGAGGAGAAAAGAAAATGTGCCCCAGAAAAACACTAACTGCTGTTGTAAACAGACATTAGGAGATGAGAAGTTTAAAGAAAGGAAGAGCGTGTGCCTGCCTCTATATCTCAGCATATCCATACATAAATACACTGGAAACTGGGCTCCAAAGCCTGCCATAGTAAGCAAACCAAGAAACAAGTCACCTACCACTGTCAGAGGAATCTTCTTTCTTAGAGCGCATCTTTCTTTTTCTTCCACGTTTACTCTTCTTCGTTTCTCCTCCATTCTCCCCCTCTACACCATCTGGGCCAGCACAATTATCAGCATGTCTTGCCATGGTATTCTAACAAAAAGAACAAAATCCTCTTTCACACCACTAAAAAAGCTAAGATCAGATTGAAAGTTATTTACTTTAATAAAATCCATATTAAGCCTAAAAATTCTAGTATCTGCTAAGTGTGTCCTGAACACGCTGTCTCTGCTCAGGGGAAATGGATAAGGCTAGCTTCTTTGAGGGGAGGCTCAGAAGCCTACAGACAGAGACAGGGGAGGATTCAGACCAGCTCCTAGTTCTGTCAAGATCTAACACAGCCCTCAAGACCCCGCACAGGCTACAGCTAGCTAGGGGTGGGGTGGGGTGCAGGTTTCAATCCACCTAAGGAAATTTCTTTTTTTTTTTTTTGAGACGGAGTCTCGCTTTTTCGCCCAGGCTGGAGTGCAGTGGCGTGATCTTGGCTCACTCAAGCTCCGCCTCCCTGGTTCCCACCATTCTCCTGGCTCAGCCTCCCGAGTAGGGGCCTGCTACTGCACCCGGCTAATTTTTTGTATTTTTAGTAGACAGGGTTTCACCGTGTTAGCCAGGATGGTCTCGATCTCCTGACCTCATGATCCACCCGCCACGGCCTCCCAAAGTGCTGAGATTACAGGTGTAAGCCACCGTGCCCAGCAGGAAATTTCTTTATACAATCAATCTATTCAAAGATACTGTGTTCCCCATCAGTGGAAGGGCTCACACATGGATAGAAACATCAAGATGGGGTGACTAACACTTTCCAAACAATGGAGCATCTCTGTTTATAACCTCAGTGAAAAAAACTACCTTGCTCTGCAGAGGAAGACCAAAAATCCAATATTCAGTATCATAATAGGAAAAGTGAAGTTCTGACCCTTACCCGACGTGTAAATGTTTTCCCACACTTAGAACAGACAAACGCCGCAGGGACAAAGTTGGGGTCGTGATAGCGCTTGAAGTGCATGTCGAGCAGCTGCTTCTGGCGGAAGGTCTTATCGCAGTGGCTGCAGGCATAAGGCTTCTCCCCGGTGTGGGTGCGCTTGTGCATGATCATGTGCCTCTCCTGAAATGGCATAGGGGGAAAGGCCTCTGAGCCTGCTCATGGGGCTACTATCCCAGCTGCCACCTGCATGCAAGTGGCCAACAGGTCTTTCTCACCCAAGCTAGGTCTAGACTCAACACGGCTTGAGATGATAAAGCTATATATTTAGAGACAGGGTCTTGCTCTGTTGCAAAGGCTGGAGAGCAGTGGTGTGATCATGGTTTACTGCAGCTTCAAAATGGGACCATAGACATGAGCCACCATGCCCAACTAATTTTTTTTTTTTTTCTTTTGAGACGGAGTCTTGCTCTGTCGCCCAGGATGGAGTGCAGTGCCGCCATCTCGGCTCGCTGCAACCTCCACCTCCCAGGTTTAAGCAGTTCTCCTGCCTTAGCCTCTGGAGTAGCTGCGATTACAGGTGCCTGCCACCACGCCCAGGTGATTTTTGTAGTTTTTAGTAGAGATGGGGTTTCATTAGGTTGGCCAGGCTGGTCTTGAACTCCCAACCTCAAATGATCTGCCTGCCTTGGCTTCTCAAAGTGGTGGGATTACAGGTGTGAGTCACCTGGCCCCAGCTAAATTTTTTTTTTTTTTTTTTTTTTGGAGACAGTCTCACTCTGTCGCCCAGGCTGGAGCGCAGTGGCGCAATCTCGGCTCAACGCAACCTCCGCTGCAGGTTCAAGCAATTCTCCTGCCTAAGCATCCAGAGTAGCTGGGATTACAGATGTCTATCACCACGCCTGGCTAATTTTTGTATTTTTAGTAGAGGCAGGGTTTCACCGTCTTGGCCAAGCTGGTCTCGAGCTCTTGACCTCAAATGATCCACCCACCTCGGCCTCCCAAAGTGCTGGGATTACAGGCACTTGAGCCACCGTGCCCGGCCCTAATTTTTCTTTCTGTAGAGACAGGGTCTCTCTCCGTTGCCTATCTCGGCCTCCCAAAGTGCTAGGATTACAGGTGTGAGCCACTGGGCCCCGCTTGATAAAGGTATTTTTAGTGTGGTACAGAACTGCTTCCATAATTCTAGCACAGACAAAGCTGCTTATTCCTGCTGAGCTCCTTCTCTGGCTCTCCCCCAAGAGTCATGTCCCCGCATGAGATTCTTCCCCTCTCTCAAGTCCTGGACTTACTTTCCACAGTTTTCAGAGAGATGTCTGCTTAAGGAAGAGGTAAGCTGTGACTGAATAAAACATCAGCGGGACATGGGATAATACAATTGACAAGGAGCATGACCTTTGATTTTGGTGACATTCCTCATAATCCAGTTTGAAAATACTATCCTTAAAATATGTAAATGCCTTCTGATAACACCAGACACTGAGGAAGCACCAACAACTTTCAGTGAAGGTTCCTACCTGTCTACAAGCGTAATCACACTGGTCGCACTTAAAGCGCTTCTCATTCTTGTGTGACTTCTGATGCTGGATGAGGGCATAGCGCTCATGAAACACAGCATCACAGTAACGGCATTTCTTGCCTTGCTCAATATAGGAATGCTGCTTTCGCAAGTGGACACCTGAAAGCACAGTAAAAAGCCCAGTGTAATGTTAAAACACAAACAAGCACTTTAATAAGTTACTAATACATTTCTCCTGATTTTTTTTTTTTTTTTTTGAGACGGAGTCTTGTTCTGTCGCCCAGGCAGGAGTGCAGTGGCACAATCTCGGCTTACTGCAAGCTCCACCTCCCAGGTTCATGCCATCCTCCTGCCTCAGCCTCCCGAGTAGCTGGGGACTATAGGCGCCTGCCACCACGCCCGGCTGTTTTTTTTTTGTTTTGTTTTTTTAATAAAGACGAGGTTTCGTCATGTTAGCCAGGATGGTCTCAATCTCATGACCTTGGATCTGGCCGCCTCGGCCTCCCAAAGTGCTGGAATTATAGGTGTGAACCACTGCACCTGGCCCATTTCTCCTGATTTTTAAGTTTACTCTGGGTGTTACACAAAAAATGAATGAAAAGGCAGAGAAACAGGTGCAGGGAGAACAATTAAGATTGTTCAAATAGGATAGGTGGGAGAAGATGGTGGCTGGGACAAGGGTGATGACAATGGGTGTGGATGGAAGAAGAAGAACTGATGACAGATGGAAGCAGTTGCATCAATAGGATTTAGTGACTGTAGAGTGAAGAAGAAAGTAGGCATCAGGCCTGGAAAACCAGGTAGGTGTTGGAGTCATTTACTGAGACAAGAATAGTGGAAGAGGGCTTAAGACCAAGTTGTATGTGTTATTTTTGGGGTCGGGGAGTCAGGGGGTATAAGGGATAGAGAAGTTTTAGACCTTCAGTTTTAGACATGCTGAATTTGAAATGCCAGAGACATCAATGCAGGGGTGGGATGGCAAGGGATACACAGTTATATAAGGTTAACTCAAGAGAAAGATCTGGAGTAGGAATATAAATGTACAAGTTGTTAGGATTTGAAAGCAGCTATGCTTATCACTGTACCACCAATGCCACAAAGAGTTGTTAGAATTTGAAACCATGGGAGCTGATAAGATCACTAAGGCAAAAAGTAGAATTAAAATAAAAAGTATGGGTCATGCTTTAAGAAGTCTAAGAGTTGGCAGGCACAGTGGCTCATGCCTGTAATCCCAGGACTTTGGGAGGCTGAGGCAGGTGGATCACCTGGGGTGAGGAGTTCAAGACCAGCCTGGCCAACATGGCAAAACTCTGTCTCTTCCTAAAAAAAAAAAAATTAGCTGGCCGTGGTGGTGTATGCCTGTAAACCTGTAATCCCAGTCACTCGGGAGGCTGAGGCAAGAGAACGGCTTGAACCTGGGAGGCGGAGGTTGCAGTGAGCCAAGATTATGCCACTGCACTGCACTCTAGCCTGGGCGACAAAGACTCCATCTCAAAAGGAATCCTAGCACTTTGGAAGGCAAAGGCATGTGGATCATCTGAGGTCAGAAGTTTGAGACGTGGCCCGGTCAACATATAGTGAAACCCCCTCTCTACTACAAAATACAAAAATTAGCTGGGCATGGTGGTGTACACCTGGAGTCCCAGGTACTCAGGAAAATGAGAAAGGAGAATCATTTAAACCAGGGCAGCAGTGGCTACAGTGAGCCGAGATCGTGCCACTCTACTCCAGCCTGGGTGACAGAGTGAAACTCTGTCTCTCACACAAAGTACACACGCACACACACAAACAAAGAAGTCTAAGAGTTGGGCCAGGCATGGTGGCTCACACCTCTAATCCCAGCACATTGGAAGGCTGAGGTGGGTGGATTGCTTGAGTCCGGTACAAGACCAGCCCGGGCAACATAGTGAAACCCTGTCTCTACCAAAAAAAAAAAAAATTAGCTGGTCATTGTGGCATGTGCCTGAGGTCCCAGCTACCAGGGAGGTTGAGGTGGGAGGATTGCTTGAGCCTGGGAAGTCGAGGCTGCAGTGAGCCAAGATTGCGCCACCGAAATCCAGCCTGGGCAACAGAGAAAGACACAGTCTCCAATAATTAAAAAAAACAAAACAACAACAACAAAAAACCTTAGAGTTAAGGCTAGCGAGAGAAAAAAAGGTTAAAACAACAGAAAGTTGAAAGGAATAAGAGAAAGAAGAAAACCAACAGGATTTAGTGTCACAGACGCCAAGGGAAGAAAGTGTTTCAAAGGAAGAGGGTGCTGTCAACTATGAAGAACACTGCTAAGAGATCAACTCATCTTTTAGGAAGAAGAGTGGAAAGGAGTCTTCACTACATTCAGAGTGTGGGGTCATTCATGACCTTAAGCAAGAGTCATTATACCAGAGTGATGGGGAATAAGCTAGACAAGAGAGAATGAGAGAAGACTGTGAGGGATGCAACTCTTCATAAAGGGTGGCTGGGAAAGAGAGAAGAGCAGAAGAGTTAAACCTAGGGAGTGAACACACACACACACACACACACACACACACACACACATATATATATATATATATATATTTTTTTTTTTTTTCTTTTCTTCTTGAGATAGTCTCACTCTCTTGCCCAGGCTGGAGTGCCGTGGCACGATCTCAGCTCAGCCTCCCAAGTAACTGGGACCACAGGTGCCTGCCACCATGCCTGGCTAATTTTTTGTATTTTTAGTAGAGATGGGGTTTCACCATGTTAGCCAGGATGGTCTTCATCTCCTGACCTTGTGATCCACCCACCTCAGCCTCCCAAAGTGCTGGGATTAGAGGCGTGAGCCACTGCGCCCAGCCATATTTTTGTTTAAGAGATTGGGTCTTGCTGTATCACACAGGTTGGTCTAGAACTCCTGGCCCATCCTCCTGAATAGCTGAAACTACAGGTGTGAGCCACTGTGCCTGGCTAAGATTCTTTTTTTTAGACATGGGGTCTGTCACCCAAGCTGGAGTGCAGTGGCACGATCTCAGCTCATTGCAACCTCTACACCTCCTAAGCTCAAGTGATCCTCCCACCTCAGCCTCCTGAGTAGCTGGAACCACAGGTGCACCTCACCACAACCGGCTGTTTTGTATTTTTGGTAGAGATGGGAGTTTTGCCATGTTGTTCAGGCTGGTCTGGAACTCCTAAGCTCAAACGATCCGCCCACCTCAGCCTCCCAAAGTGCTGGGATTACAGGCGTGAGCCACCGCGCCTGGCCCTTTGTCTTTATTTTTTAAGTAGGAAGAGAAGTCATTTACTGAGACCAAGAAGGGAGAGAAAAAAGACGGAAAATTAGAGGTTATAAGAAAGTAGGAGTAGGGGGTCTGGTGTGGTAGCTCATGCCTGTAATCCCAACATTTTGGGAGGCCAATGAGGGCAGATCATCTGAGGTCAGGAGTTTGAGAGCAGCCTGGCCAACATGGTGAAACCCTATCTCTACTAAAAATACAAAAATCAGCTGTGGTGGCGGGCACTTGTAGTCCCAGCTACTCAGGAGGCTGAGGCAGGAGAACAGCTTGAACCCAGGAGGTGGAGGTTGCACTGAACAGAGATCGGACCACTGCGCTCCAGCATGGGTGACAAGTGCAAAACTTTGTCACAAAAAAAATAAGTGAGGGCTGGGCGCGGTGGCTCATGTCTGTAATCTCAGCACTTTGGGAGGCCGAGGCAGGCAGATCACCTGAGGTCAGGAGTTCAAGACCAGCCTGACCAACATAGTGAAACCCCATCTCTACTAAAAAATACAAAAAAAAAACTTAGCTGGGCATGGTGGTATGTGCCTATAATCCCAGCTACTCAGGAGGCTGAGGCAGGAGAATCACTTGAACCTGGGAGGCAGAGGTTTGCAGTGAGCTGAGTTCGCACCATTGCACTCCAGCCTGGGTGACAAGAAGGTAATTCCATCTCAACAACAACAACAAAAAAAAGTAAGAGTAGGGTGCCCAACTCTATATAACAAGCACCAAATATTGTGGAATGAATTCGCTGACTCATAAAGAAGAACTGGAGCACACCTGACAAGAACAAACAGCTGGAATAGCTAGAAGCAGTGAGGGCCTAGCTACATTTGGGATCATTAATTTATGTATTTACAGTGCTACAAGTTGTATCAACTGAGGTGACATCCCACCAAACTTAAAGAGAGCTAATTATTGGGAGTAGAATGAGGTAAGGGAGAGGAGAGCTCTCACTTTTCACTCGCTACCTATTTATGAGAGTAAAATCTAACCTGTTTTCAAAGAGGAAATACAAACTTTTTTAGAATTGGCTTTTTTCTTTTTTGTGAGACAGAGTCTCACGCTCTGTCACTCAGGCTGGAGTGCAGTGGCAAGATCTCAGCTCACTGCAACCTCCGCTTCCCAGATTCAAGCAATTCTCCTGCCTCAGCCTCCCAAATAGCTGGGACTATAGGTGTGCACCACCACATCTGGCTAATTTTTTTTGGAGACAGTCTTACTCTATTGCCTAGGCCGGGGTGCAGTGGCACGATCTTACTCACTGCAACCTCCACCTCCCGGGTTCACGCGATTCTTCTGCCTTGGTCTCCTCAGTGGCTGGGATTACAGGCACTTGCCACCATGCCCAACTAATTTTGGTATTTCTTTAGTAAAAGACAAGAGTTTCACCATGTTAGCCAGGCTGGTCTCAAACTACTCTAGTGATCTGCCCACCTCAGCCTCCCAAAGTAATGGGATTACAGGAGTGAGTCACCACACCTGGCCTGAAAGATTTAATTTCTAACACAAAACTCTTAACAGTCGACCAGAATGAATGTATGACTCATGGGTCTTACGTGGAGCCCAAAGTCGTTTACTTCAAGCTCATGGTTTGATCTTCAAAATATATGTGACGTTGGCCAGGTGTGATGGCTCATGCCTATAATGCCAGCACTTTGGGAGACTGAGGTGGGTGGATCACTTGAGGTCAGGAGTTCATGACCAGCCTGGCCAACATGGTGAAACCCTATCTCCACTAAAAATACAAAATTAGCTGGGCATGGTGGTGCGAGCCTACAATCCCAGTTACTTGGGAGGCTGAGGCAGGAGAATCGCTTGAACCCGGGAGGTGGAGGTTGCAGTGAGCCAAGATTGTGCCACTGCACTCCTGCCTGGGCGACAGAACGAGACTCATCTCAAACAAAGAAAATAAATAAAATAAAATATAAAATAACATTTGCATTTTGCTTAATATATTAATATTTTTAAAAAGTTTGTTTTTTTGAGATGGAGTCTTGCTTTGTTGCCCAGGCTGGAGTGCAGGGGTGCGATTTCAGCTCACTGCAACCTCTGCCTCCCGGGTTCAAGCGATTCTCCTGCCTGAGCCTCCCAACTAGCTGGGACTACAGGCACGTGCGACCAGCCACCACGCCTGGCTAATTTTTTGTATTTTTAGTTAAGACGGGTTTTTACCGTGTTAGCCAGGATGGTCTCAATCTCCTGACCTCATGATCCGCCCGCCTTGGCTTCCCAAAGTGCTGGGATTACAGGCATAAGCCACCGCGCCTGGCTATATAAAAAAGTTTTAATAGAACTATTACATAGCAATACAAAAATACAAATAATTTTTTTTTTTTTGGAGACAGAGTCTCTGTTGCCCATGCTGGTGTGCAATGGCACAATCTTGGCTCACCGCAACCTCCGCCTCCCAGGTTCAAGAGATTCTCCCACCTCAGCCTCCTGAGTAGCTGGGATTACAGGCACCCGCCATCATGCCAGGCTAATTTTTGTATTTTTGTAGAGACGAGGTTTCACCATGTTGGCCAGGCTGGTCTTGAACTCCTCATCTCAGGTGATCTGCCCACCTCGGACTCCCAAAGTGCTGGGATTACAGGCATGAGCCACCGTGCCCAGCCCCAATAAAAATAAATTTTAAAAAGTATTAAGATGGCAGAGCGCAGTGGCTCATGCCTATAATCCCAGCACTTTGGGAGGCTGAGGCAGGCAGATCATGAGGTCAGGAATTTGAGACCAGCCTGGCCAATATGGTAAAACCTCATCTCTACCAAAAATACAAAAATTAATCGGGCATGGAAGTACATGCCTGTAGTCCTAGCTACTCAGGAGACTGAGGCAGAAGAATCGCTTGAACCAGGGAGGTGGAGGTTTCAGTGAGCCGAGATCGTGCCAGTGCACTCCAGACTGTGCGACAGAGTGAGATTCCGTATCAAAAAAAAAAAAAAAAAAAAAAAGTGTTAAGACACCAGCTAAATTGCATAAAGTTTCTTCAAAACTCTTCTGAGTAAAACCACTGCTGCAGAAAGACAGGCCATGTTTATGCTGGGGATGGACAAGCTGCTGCTATGGCCTGGGTACTAATATACACCCCAGTGTGAGAAGGAGCTGGGGCAGACTCAAGAGAACTTAGCTTGGTTTTGCCACCCAGAAGCTGTGTTGCAAAGCTTTGGTAAAGACAGCTCTCTGAGTCTTAGGCTTATCACCTATCAAATCAGAGTAAGATGAGCCTTCATTACTTCATATGGTTGTTGTGAAATTCAATGAGCAAAAAAGTAAAACAATGGGCAATACTTATTTCTGCTTTGAATAAAAAAAACACAGCAGGCAATCCAAGTGACTATCTTTCTGTATGAGTTACACTAAATGTGTTTTTTTTTTTTTTTTTTTTTGAGACAGTGTCTCGCCCTGTTGCCCAGGCTAGAGTGCAGTGGTGCGATCTCGGCTTACTGCAAGCTCCGTCCCCCAAGTTCACACCATTCTCCTGCCTCAGAGTCCCGAGTAGCTGGGATTACAGATGCCCACCACCATGCCCGCTAATTTTTTTTATTTTTAGTAGAGACGGGGTTTCACCTTGTTAGCCAGGATGGTCTCGATCTCCTGACCTTGTGATCCACCTGCCTTGGCCTCCCAAAGTGCTGGGATTACAGGCGTGAGCCACCGTGCCGGCCTAAATATTATTAATAAACTCCATATCTATGTAAACTCTAGTTTATGCACAGAAAAACAGTTGCTACTAAACCAATAAAATAGTCCCATTACTTAGAGAAAGTACAGATGTTCTCAAAAAAATACAATAGAATGACCTGAGTTTGAATTACACTATGTTACTTTCCTATTTGGGGAAGGAGGGCTACTAATTAAAGGTGGGCCGGGCGCAGTGGCTCAAGCCTGTAATCCCAGCACTTTGGGAGGCCGAGACGGGCGGATCACGAGGTCAGGAGATCGAGACCATCCTGGCTAACACGGTGAAACCCCGTCTCTACTAAAAAGTACAAAAAACTAGCCGGGCGAGGTGGCGGGCGCCTGTAGTCCCAGCTACTCGGGAGGCTGAGGCAGGAGAATGGCGGGAATCCGGGAGGCGGAGCTTGCAGTGAGCTGAGATCTGGCCACTGCACCCCAGCCTGGGCGACAGAGCGAGACTCCGTCTCAAAAAAAAAAAAAAAAAAGGTGTACTCTGTTTCCTCCCATCACAGCTCCCATTAACTTATAGATGAGTTTTATTCAGGACAGAATCTTGTGGCCTGACTACAGTAAGAAAAAGAAGAAACAGGAAAAAAAAAAAAAAAAAAGTAGCTAAGCAATGGCTTTTACTAAGTGACAGGCCATTCCTATACATAAAATGTATGAGAGTCAGAAGGTGAAGTTATTTATGATCCCCATATTTCAAAATATAAATCCTTCAAAATATGTTTTTCACTTGTCACTGATCTACTTACCCAAATCACTTTTTCGGGCTATGACTGTGTCACAGTGGGGACAGTGAAATTTGGCCACATTTTCTGTGTGCTTCTGTAAAATGTGCATCTTCATGGTACCACTTTGGGTAAACCGAGCATGACAAATATAACATTCATAAGGCTTTTCTCCTTTAAAGAAAATACAGAATTGAACACATTAAATGAAATGAATAAATACTGTAATTTAATTGGAGGGTAACTCAGGTGGCAGATATGCTACATCACAGAGAATCTACAGGTCTCAGGAAGGCTGAGGCTCAGTCCCAGTGCCCAGATCATGTCTATCTTCAGACATGGCCAAGTCCTAAACTGCTACTGGCCACCTCTGCTCTGTCCAGCTCTGCTCTGGAATCCTCCACATTACAGCAATGCTTACCTTTGGGGAAGACTGAATGGGGAACCCACAAGTTTTTCTTTTTAAGAAAAGGCAGTATCCAGGAAAACTGAATAAGGTGGGTTAGGAAATCCACCCAGACTTTCAAAATTAAAATCTGTCCATTTTAACTTAATTTCTCCCTTAAAAAGTATTATTTTCTTGTTATAGGCAGATTCAAGTTGAACAAAACAAAAGGTACTATTTTCTAATGTATTTTCCGAACAATGAATTCAGAGGATATGCCAGAGAAGCATTAATCAATTCCATACTATTTTCATGCCAGTCTTCCATTTGCATAAACAATGGGGGCACACAGTGGTCCACAGGGTCCCATGGGATTCACTGAAAAGCAGCTCATTAATACAGTAAGGAGTGGAGAAGTCCTACCTGAATGGGTTCTCATGTGCCTTTTCAGCTTGTATGTGTCCCTGCTGGCATAACTGCACAAACTGCACTGAAATGGACGCTCTCCAGTGTGAGAGCGAATGTGACGTTTTAATTTGCTGACCTGAAATATGAAAACAAAACTTTAACTTCTGTTAACACAGACTGTAACATGAGCACTGTAGGTTAGGCACAAAAGCTTAGCTTTGGAGCACTGAAATTCAGAATACAGAAGAAGTCTAAAAGATAACCTTCTCTCTTCATTATTTGTAAACTTTGCTTCTCGAATCCTTATCATTATCTAAGAGAAGTGGGTAAATGAATACGGGTGTAGATGAGTCAAGACTGGTCATTACTTGGGAAGCCAAGGTGGGCGGATCATCTGAGGTCAGGAGTTCAAGACCAGCCTGGCCAACATGCTGAGACCCCCTATCTACTAAAAATACAAAAATTAGCCAGGCATGGTGGCACACACCTACTCGGAAGACTGAGGCTGGAGAATCTCTTGAACCCAGAAGGTGGAGGTCGCAGTGACCCAAGATCATGCCATTGCACTCCAACCTGGGCAGCAAGAGCAAAACTGTCTTAAAAAAAAGATTGCATGTGACTAGTAACTGTTTAAGCTGGGTGGTAGGCACATGAGGATGTATTACAATCTTTACTTCTACATGTTTGAAATTTTCCGTAATAGTTTAAAACTAATCCATGCCTATTTACAGATCAATTTGTTCCAAATCCTGAGTTACTGAATACATGTTTTAATTCCACTCATCCTCTTTTCCTATCATTAGGGTTTTCTAGACAGGCCAGGCTCGAAGGGCCTCTCATCTATCATCCTCCCATTATCCATCCTTTAGTCCCCTGCAGGATACCTTATACTAAAACAGTGACTTTCAAACTTGATTCTACGAAGTGCTTTGAGGGCAGGGTGCGGTGGCTCACACCTGTAATCCCAGCACTTTGGCAGGCCAAGGCGTGTGCAGATCACTTGAGGTCAGGAGTTCGAGACCAGCCTGGGCAACATGGCAAAACCCTGTCTCTACAAAAAATACAAAAATTAGATGGGTGTGGTGGTACATGCCCGTAGTCCCAGTTACATGAGGAGCAGCTAAAGTGGGAGGATCACCTGATCCCAGTAGTTTAAGGCTACAGTGAGCCATGATCACACCACTGCACTCCAGCCTGGGCGACAGAGTGAGAGACCCTGTCCCCCACGCACCCCCTGCCCCAAAAAGCGCTTTGAACATTCACTAATGTTTCAATGTTTGTTTTGAAAAATTTAAAAAATTTCCCAATTTTAAGGAAAAAACAAACAAACAAAAACAAGCACTGCACTCTTAAGTGTTGTTGGTTTCTCTTTTGAGATGAAATCTCGCTCTGTTGCCCAGGCTGGAGTGCAGTGTCACGATTGTGGGTCACTGCAACCTCCACCTCCCAGAGTCAAGCAATTCTCCTGGCTTGGCCTCCCAAGTAGCTGAGACTACAGGCACACACCACGACGCCTGGCTAACTTTTGTATCTTTAGTAGAGATGGGGTTTCACCATGTTGGTCAGGCTGGTCTCGAACTCCTGATCTCAGGTGACCAACCCGCCTTGGTTTCCCAAAGTGCTGGGATTATAGGGGTGAGCTACCATGTCCGGCCCCAGTTATAAGTGTTACACACCAAGTTTTCAACACATAAGTCGATAACTATCCTAATAGCATTACTAACTCTCTTCCTTCAAGATTTCCCTATTTAACCTGTTAACTCGTATGTACCAGAACCCACTCTGTTCCAATGAGCTATCTATTCCTGCTGCAATATCACACTGGTTTCATTTACTATAGTTTTACAAAATCCAATTACATAAGCCCCTCATTCTATTTTCAAATTTATCTTAGCCATTCACATTTATTCTTCCAGCTGAAAGTTAGAATTAACTTGTAATGTTTCTTCATTTATTCATGTCCTTTGGAAAAGCTTGAGGTTTTCTTCATGTAGATTTCATAGATATTGTTGTTGTTGTTTTTGAGACAGAGTCTCGCTCTGTCGCCCAGGCTGGAGGTCAGTGGCATGACCTCGGCTCACTGCAAGCTCCGCCTCCTGGGTTCACCCCATTCTCCTGCCTCAGCCTCCTGAGTAGCTGGGACTACAGGTGACCACCACCACGCCCAGCTAATTTTTTGTATTTTGTTTGTGTTAGCCAGGATGGTCTCGATCTCCTGACCTAGTGATCTGTCCGCCTCGGCCTCCCAAAGTGCTGGGATTACAGGCGTGAGCCATCATGCCCAGCCAGATACTGTTTTTTGTTGTTCAGTTTATCCCTAAGTTATTTTATTGCTATTAGAATCCATTTTACACCTTCCTATCACTATAGAAGTTACTGATTTCTGTATGCTTATCTTATATCTGGTCAGTGAACTGAACTCTTCCCGCTCTAAGTTTTTGTTTTGATACTCTTAGATTTTCTCTGTAAGCAAATCTCTCTGCAAGAAATAACAGTTTTATCTTTCCATTAATAATTCATTTCTTACTTTATTCTATTAGCTAGGATTTCCAGTACAACGTTGAAACAGTAACATTAAGAATGAATATCTTGTCACATTCCAGAATTTAGTGGAAATACTTTCAATGTTTCAGAATTAATTAGGATAAGTTTATTATACATTTCTGGTATATATATGCTTTTTTTTTTTTTTTTGAGGTAGTCTCACTCGTCACCCAGGCTGGAGTTCAGTGGAGTGATCCTGCCTCAATGCAACTTACACCTCCCAGGTTCAAATGATTCTCCTGCCTCAGCCTCCCGAGTAGCTGAGACTACAGGCGCGTGCCACCGTGCCCAGCTAATTTCTGTATTTTTAGTAGAGATGGGGTTTCACCATGTTGGCCAGGCTGGTAAACTCCTGACCTCAGGTGATCTGCCCACCTCAACCTCCCAAAGTACTGGGATTAAAGGCATTGAGCCACCGTGCCCAGCCTAAACACATTAAAGAAATTTTCTCCTATACTTAACTTGCTAGGACATTAAACAGTAATTAACAATTACTGAATTTTAGCGCTCCCTCCCATCTACAGAAATAATATAGTTTTTCTTCAATCCTTCAATGTAATATATATCAGTAATATCCCAATGATAAACTATCATTGTGTTTCAGATATATTCAGTATCACTTATTTTTTAGAACGTATTACTAAATTAGGTTGGCTCACTGGCTAATAATTTCATTTAAAATTTTTGTTTCTTTCTGAGGATAAGTTTTCTTTTTGGTAGTTTTCTGACCCAGTTTTGGTAACAGTGTAGCTTCAAATAATAAAACTGATAAACCTAGCTTTTTTTTTTTTTTGAGATGGAGTCTTGCTCTGTTGCCCAGGCGGGAGTACAGTGACGTGATTTTGGCTCACTGCAAGCTCCACCTCCCGGGTTCACGCCATTCTCCTGCCTCAGCCTCCCAAGTAGCTGGGACTACAGGCACCTGCCACCATGCCCGGCGAATTTTTTGTATTTTTAGTCGAGACGGGGTTTCACCGTGTTAGCCAGGATGGTCTCAATCTCCTGACCTTGTGATCTGCCCACCTCAGCCTCCCAAAGTGCTGGGATTACAGGCGTGAGCCACCGCACCCCGCCTAAACCTACCATTTTAAAATGCTCTGGGTACAGTTTTTTTTCTAAGTTTGACAGAATTTGCCTGTACTAACATGTGAAACTGGTACTCTTTTTAAGACAGTTCCGCTCTTGTTGCCCAGGCTGGAGTGCAATGGCGCGATCTCGGCGCACTGCAACCTCCTCCTTCCAGGTTCAAGCGATTCTCCTGTCTCAGCCTCCTGAGTAGCTGGGATTACAGGCATGTGCCACCACACCCAGCTAATATTTATTTATTTAGAGATGGAGTCTCGCTCTGTCGCCCAGGCTGGAGTGCAGAGGCGGGATCTCGGCTCACTGCAAGCTTCGCCTCCCAGATTCACGCCATTCTCCTGCCTCAGCCTCCCGAGTAGCTGGGACTACAGGCACCCGTCACCACGCCCGGCTAATTTTTTGTGTTTTTAGTAGAGATGGGGTTTTAACATTTTAGCCAGGAGGGTCTCGATCTCCTGACGTCATGATCTGCCCGCCTCGGCCTCCCAAAGTGCTGGGGTTACAGGCGTGAACCACCGTGCCCAGCCTAAATTTTTTATTTTTTAGTAGAGATGGGGTTTCTCCATGTTAGTTAGGCTGGTCTCAAACTCCCGACCACAGGTGATCCGCCCGCCTTGGCCTCCCAAAGTGCTGGGATTATAGGTGTGAGCCACCACACACGGCCAGATACTGGTACTCTTTTTAACAGGTAAATCTTTCACACTCATAAGTTTTTTTCGGGGAAGGGTGTTGTGTGGGAGTATTCATAATTTACTAACATTTTTCTTATTATTTTTTTTTGAGACGGAGTCTCACTCTGTCGCCCAGGCTGGAGTGTGGTGGTCGGATCTCGGCTCACTGCAAGCTCCGCCTCCCGGGTTTACGCCATTCTCCTGCCTCAGCCTCCCGAGTAGCTGGGACTACAGGCGCCTGCCACCTCGCCCCGGCTAGTTTTTTTGTATTTTTTTTTTTAGTAGAGACGGGGTTTCACCGTGTTAGCCAGGATGGTCTCGATCTCCTGACCTTGTGATCCGCCCACTTCGGCCTCCCAAAGTGCTGGGATTACAGGCTTGAGCCACCGCGCCCGGTCTCCTTTTTTTTTGAGACGGAGTCTTGCTCTGTTGCCCAGGCTGGAGTGCAGTGGTGCAATCTCGGCTCACTGCAAGCTCCGCCTGCCAGGTTCACGCCATTCTCCTGCTTCAGCCTCCCGAGTAGCTGGGACTACAGGCGCCTGCCACCACACCTGGCTAATTTTTTTTGTATTTTTAGTAGAGACGGGGTTTCACTGTGTTAGCCAGGATGGTCTCATCTCCTGACCTTGTGATCCACCCGCCTCAGCCTCCCAAAGTGCTGGGATTACAGGCTTGAGTCACTGCACGCAGCCAATAATTTACTAACATTTTTCTACCTCATCTTAAGTCAGTTTGGGTAGTTACAGCTTTGTACAGAAATACATCATGGCCTGCCTAAGACAGATACCAACAAAAAGCTGAACACTCACTTCTACACTGGCGTAATCGCACATGGAACACTTGAATGGCTTCTCGTGGGTGTGTTTGTAACGACGATGCCGAACCAATTCTCCACTGGTCACAAAGGCCATGTCGCAGTCTGGGCACTTGTGAGGACGAGTACCTAGAGAAAGGATGGAATAACAGGAAGAGCAAGATCAAGGGCACAGTTAATGACAGATATCAATGTGTGGCATAGAACTGCTGTTGAGACTGAACCCTAGTCATCCCATCAATTGCAGTAGCTTGTAAGTAGATCCAAAAGTGAGCTCCAAAAACTATGGGAGGGCCTGGATGGATTTATAATACTAACGCCGGGATATCGTAACACATGCCAAACATTTAGTTTCTCTTAATTACCCATCTGAATCTGCTGCCTTTTAACATCATAAAAACCTTCTTATTCCTATTTTGTGAATATCCTGGTCATTATGGATTAAAAGTTAATAGAGACTGGTCTTGGTGGCTCAGGCCTCTAATCCCAGAACTCTGGGAGGCTAAGAGTTTGAGACCAGCCTGGGCAACATGGCAAGATCCCGTTTCTCAAATCTCACTGTATTATGACTATAAATATAGGGCCATTGGGCTGTCCATATTCTGAAACTTTCTTTTAAAAACACAAGCATGGCCGGTCGTGGTGGCTCATGCCTGTAATCCCAGCACTTTGGGAGGCCGAGGCGGGCGGATCACGCAGTCAGGAGACTGAGACCATCCTGGCTAACCCGGTGAAACCCCGTCTCTACTAAAAATACAAAAAATTAACCGGGTGTGGTGGCAGGCACCTGTAGTCCCAGCTACTGGGGAAGCTGAGGCAGGAGAATGGCGTAAACCCAGAAGGCGGAGCTTGCAGTGAGCCGAGATCGCGCCACTGCACTCCAGCCTGGGCGACAGAGCGAACTCTGTCTCAAAAAAAAAACAAAAACAAAAACAAAAAACCACAAGCATATAGCTTGTTTTCTATATTTGTCTCTCTTGATAAGGAATTTCACAGGCTTATCACAGGCTTTACATAGTATTGCCTTTTATGTGATTTAAACAAATGATTTTCAAGCACCCTTGTCTAATATGCTGTGATCATTCTGAATGTCAATTCATCCAATATAAAACATTTATGAATAATATACTCTCTACATTTCTTGTCTTTCACTGAAGGAATCCTAGAGACAAAACTGATAGCACAATGCAATGCCAGTTTCACAGACTAGTGATCATCTGTAATTGTGGGCAGCAGCTAAGGGGTGACAGCAAGGTAATACCAAACACTAAAACCAAAAGAAGGCTGCCTTTGAGAATACAATTAGGAAGAGCCACAATGTAATGAATAGAACCAGCCATCTGCAGAAATGATTCTCTTAGAGAATGAAGAGAATGGTGGAGAGGAAGAGTGACTGGAGTATAATAAAAAGTAAGCAATTCCAAGGAATGTTCATTTGTTCATTCAATTTGATTCTTTAGAACCACCATGGATCTAACGGTAAAGCACAGACTTCTTCCTGTGAAAAGTGTAGAGTATGGTGTATGGATGAGAAGTAAAACAATTAACAAGAGTAAGAAAAGTGGCATCCAATTTTCTTTTTTTTTTTTTTTTTTTTTTTTTTGAGACGGAGTCATGCTCTGTCGCCCAGGCTGGAGTGCAGTGGCCGGATCTCAGCTCACTGCAAGCTCCGCCTCCCGGGTTCACGCCATTCTTCTGCCTCAGCCTCCCAAGTAGCTGGGACTACAGGCGCCCGCCACTTCACCCGGCTAGTTTTTTGTATTTTTTAGTAGAGACGGGGTTTCACCGTGTTAGCCAGGATGGTCTCGATCTCCTGACCTCGTGATCCGCCCGTCTCGGCCTCCCAAAGTGCTGGGATTACAGGCTTGAGCCACCGCGCCCGGCCGGCATCCAATTTTCTTTTCCTTGTTTTTGAGCCAGGGTCTTCCTCTGTTGCCCAGCAGGAGTGCAGTGATAGGATCAAGGCTCACTGTAGCCTTGACTTCCCAGGCTCAAGTGATCCTCCTACTTCAGCCTCTCCAGTAGCTGAGACTACAGGCTTGCACCACCATGCCTGGCTAATTTTTTCTATTTTGTAGAGATGGAGTCTTGCCACGTTGCCCAGGCTTGTCTCAAACTCCTGGGCTCAAGCAATCCTCCAGCCTCGGTCTCACAAATTGCTGAGATTACAGGTGTGAGCCACCATGCCTGGTCTTCTTTTAGAAAAAAGTAAGCTAAAAAATAAATGCTGGTGTTTACCTAGTACTATCCAGGGGAGAAAGAGGCCTGCCCCTGGCAGACATAAGCATGGCAATTAGCAAAGAAGTGGACACTGCTGTAGAGCAGGGATTTCCATTAGGCTGCGCCACATGACCACCTACATTCCTTCACTCAAGGCCCATCCTCTTTTTTTCTTTTTGTGAGATGGAGTCTCCTGCTCTGTCGCCTTGGTTGTAGTGCAGTAGCACGATTTTGGCTCACTGCAACCTCTACCTTCCAGGTTGAAGCAATTCTCTTGCCTCAGCCTCCTCAGTAGCTGGGACTACAGATACGTGTCACCACACCTGGCTTTTTTTTTTTGTATTTTTAGTAGAGACGGGGTTTCACCATGCTGGCCAGGACGGTCTCGATCTCCTGACCTTGTGATCTGCCTGTCTCGGCCTCCCAAAGTGCTGGGATTACAGGCGTAAGCCACCATGCCCGGCTTTTTTTTCTGAGACCGAGTTTTGCTCTTGTTGCCCAGGATGGAGTGCAATGGCACGATCTCAGCTCACTGCAACCTCCACCTCCCAGGTTCAAGCGATTCTCCTGCCTCAGCCTCCCGAGTAGCTAGAATTACAGGCATGTGCCACCATGCCCAGCTAATTTTGTATTTTTAGTAGAGACGGGGTTTCCCCATGTTGGTCAGGCTGGTGTTAAACTCCCGACCTCAGGTGATCCGCCTGCCTTGGCCTCCCAAAGTGCTGGGATTACAGGCATAAGCCACCACACCCAGCCAACTGGCTAATTTTTGTATTTTTAGTCGAGACAGGGTTTACTCCTGACCTCAAGTGATCCACCAGCCTCGGCCTCCCCAGGTGCGGGGATTACAGGTGTGAGCCACCATGCCCAGCCATCAAGGCTCATCCTCACCAAGTTAGCTTTCAACTGCTACAGCATCTTTTTTTTTTTTGAGACAGAGTCTCGCTCTGTCACCTGGGCTGGAGTGCAATTGTGTGATCTCCACTCACTGCAATTTCTGCTTCCTGGATTTAAGCAATTCTCCTGCCTCAGTCTTCCAAGTAGCTGGGACTACAGGCATGCGCCACCACGCCCAGCTAAATTTTTTATATTTTTAGTAGAGACAGGGTTTCGCCATGTTGGCCAGGCTGGTCTTGAACTCCTGACCTCAGGTGATCCACCCACCTCGGCCTCCCAAAGTGCTGGGATTACAGGCAAGAGCTATGGTGCCTGGCCGCTACAGCATCATAACAAAGGCAATGGCGCCCCCTAGAATACAATGCAACTGCATCTGGAACATGAAAAGGTATACTCTTCACCATAAACTGATACTCTTGTGTAGGCACCTGTCTGCTCTTGCGGGTTTTGTTGATATGAATTAGTCCTGCCAAATCTGCTGAGTAACCAGACTGCACCTCTTACTTTCAAAGCTGAAGACTAGATAGAGAATGCCCACATCAAGGCACACCCATCCTGGGAAGTCCTGTCATGGGGCCATTTATTTATTGATTTTGGTGAGACAGAGTCTTGCTCTGTCACCTAGGTTGGGGTGCAGTGGCACAATCTCGGCTTACTGCAACCTCTATGTCCCGCATTCAAGTGATTCTCCTGCCTCAACCACCCAAGTAGCTAGGTTTACTGGCGTGTGCCACCACACCCAGCTGATTTTTTGTATTTTTAGTACAGAGGCAGTTTTGCCATGTTGGCCAGGCTGGTCTAGACCTCCTGGCCTCAAGTGATCTACCTCCCATCGGATTTCCAAAGTGCTGGGATTACCCAGTTACTTTTACGTAGTCATATGCCCCATCCTAGTGTCTTCAAAGTATCAAATAAAACATATTATCAAGTGTCTGAGTAGAAATTATAGAGATGTTTAAAAGTCAGTCATATTAGTGAAGAATGTGCCAATGTACAGCATACTGTTTATGATTAACACCCACTTGATCATGGTCATCTGACAACCAGCACAAACAAATCTAAAACAAGAGTTGTCATTAGAAATTTTTAGAAGCCTGAAAAACAAAAACAAGAGTTGTCATATGAAATGAAGTACAGAATATGGACAGAAGAAAGTTATTCTGCATGAAAAACCATGTGAGAAGACTTGCAACTAAGTTCCTACACTGGAATAACAAACAGCCCAGGAGAGCTTAAAGAGAGGTTTAGTGCATACAGTCCCTCTACTTTAGACCTCATGGAACCTGGCCATAGCCAACATGAAGCTAATATCAGAATATCTGAACACTAAAGTAAGTAGGGTGCTCAAATAAATGTTTGAATTATCAAGAACGGTGCCTTAACTTTTCCATTCTGAAATTATGAATTACTTATCCTGAAACAACCAGAAACAAAAAATGGTATGGTGTGTTTGAGAGACAGAGTCTCACTGTCACCCAGGCTGGAGTGCAGTAGCGCTATCTCAGCTCACTGCAACATCTGCCTCCCAGGTTTCAAGCAATTCTCCTGCCTGAGCCTCCTGAGTAGCTGGGATTACAGGCACCCGCCACCACACCTAGCTAATTTATGTATTGCTAGTAGAGATGGATGGGGTTTTGTCATGTTGGCCAGGCTGGTCTCCAACTTCTAATCTCAAGTGATCTGCCCACCTCAGCCTCCCAAAGTCCTAGGATTACAGGCATGAGTCACTCTGCCCAGCCTTTTTTTGTTTTGTTTTGTTTTTTGTAAATAAAGGTAAGATTTCACTTCCATTTGTTGTTTTTTTTTTTTTTGGATGGAGACTCACAGTCGCCCAGGCTGGAGTGCAGTGGCGGGATATCTCGGCTCTCTGCAAGCTCCACCTCCCGGGTTCACGCCATTCTCCTGCCTCAGCCTCCCGAGTAGCTGGGACTACAGGCACCCGCCACCACACCCAGCTAATTTTTTGTATTTTTAGTAGAGACGGGGTTTCACTGGGATTTCACTTCTATTTCTAATGTTCTTCCTCAGAGTACCAGGCATCTATTGCAAGAGACTCTTTTTTTTTTTTTTTAAGAGACAGGGTGTTGTTATTTTTCATTAAATTTTCTTTACATTTGTCTATAATAACTAAATCCAAGTGCTTACAATAAAATCACGATTACAAAAAGGGCATCATAAGAAATAATAAAAACTTCCTTTAAATTCCCACTGGAGTGAGCTTGAATGAATATTAAAAAGCCAAGTCTGAGCATTTGCTGTTGTAGCCCCCAACATTCTTATCCAGCACCTGTGTGTGTGTTAAGGTGATTCCTCAGGAGGGTGACTGTTCTGAATGCCCTGCCACAGAGATGGCACTTGTGTGGTCTCTCATCAGTGTGGCTTTTCATGTGACGATCCAAATTTGAACGCCGTGGACACGTGTAACTGCAAAGCTCACACTGGAATGTCTTCTTTACACCTATGTGCAAAATAAAACACTTGCTGCAGAGTTTCAAAGTGTTAAGATTAATCCTAATCTTAAATTTCTACAAATATATTTTATTAGCTTTTAATAACAAAACCCAATATAAGTCATAATTATCTCATATCATTGATACATTTACTTCTTCTTTGGGATTAAAAACAGAGCATTTGATCTGTAAAAAAACTTACTTTAGACTGGTTTTAAAGAACTGTACCCACATAATGACCTTTTACAAATACGGTTAATATAAAACAACTTGCATAGGCACTGTGTTGTGTGCTTATCCCAAAATGGTTTTATGAAACCACTATGGATAAACTTGTTTTACCTTTCTTTTTAATTTTTGTTGGCTTTGGAGGCTTCATATTACCAACCACTTTCTCTGCATTAACCTCTGATAGCAGACCCTCCTGCTGTTCTTCCTCAAAATCGTAGACAGACACATCTACATCTTTGCCCTCCTCTGTATAACGCAGTTTGCTCTTTTTGGTTTTCTTTGTTTTTTTGGCTGGTGGCTGATAGTCTGGGTCTTTCTGCCAACTAGGATCTTCCTGGGGTGGAAGTTCCCCTTGTTCTAGTGTCTCCACCTCTCCATTGGCCCCCACTTTAACCACCTGAAACCCTTCAGGCAAGGGTAGGGTGTGGCATATCATGGGTTCACTTTCCGCAAGGCCCTCTTTAGACACTTCATTTTCATAAGCCCCCTGAAGTTCTTCTACGGAAGTGGTAGCAACAGGTACAGTCACAGGAACAGGTACTTGAACAAGCTGAAGCTCTCCTATGTTTATGGGCTGTTCCTCCATATTTACAACTTGTAAAGTTATAATCTGGGTATCGTCCACAGCAGCCTCTGCTTCTGGAGCCACTGTGCCCTCCATTACTTCAGTCTTCATCTGAAGAAGGGTGGGGTCCAGCTGTTCCATCATTACCATCTGTACACTGCTGTTGACATCCTGGACCACCTCACCCCCATCCGTCTGGTTCTGGGGTAAGTGGCAGGCATCTTCTTCCTGGCCCCCTTCCCGGCGTCTCTGGTAAGTCTTTCTCTCCTTTCCTTTAATAAAAGTTTCGGACTCCTCCACAATGGCTTCGACCGCCTCACCTTCCATTTCCCCTGCCTTTATTAAGGGAGAACACAGATTGTTATTTAAAGCAAAGCAGCCTAAATAAAAACATACATTTTAAAACATAAAGACCCTGTGGTGAATGAATTAGGCATCAATGGTTGTTAATATTAAAAAAAGACACAACAGACATTATGTGCCTCTCGATGAAAGAAAAAACCACACCTATAATGCAATCTTGTCAAACCCAAAAACTCCGAAACCAATCAAGTCTCTAGATCAAACCCAATTAACAGGAAATTGGTGACTGAAGATGTTAAATTACACTACAGGGATTAAATCAGTGAAATCCATACTGAGGGAAACACTGCAAGATTATACTCAGGTTCTTCTGCAAATAGATAACCAGAAGAATAAAGAGAAGACTGGAGGGAGAACCAGTAGATCAGTGGTGCTCAGCCTGGGGTGACTCTGCCTCTAGGAACATTTGGCTAAGACATTTTTGGTTGTCACTACTGGGCTGGGATGTGCTACTGGTATCTAGTGGGTGGAAGCTAGAGATGCTATTAAACATCCTCCAAGGCACAGGTCAGTCCTCCACCACAAAGAATTATCAGGCCCAAGATGTCAAGAGCACTGAGGTTGAGAAACTCTGATATAAAGAGTCTTAAGAGACCAGTAATCAATTACAATGCGTGAATCTTCTTTGGATCCTGATTCAAACCAATAAATGATGAAAAAGATGTGACACAGGCCGGGCGCGGTGGCTCACGCCTGTAATCCCAGCACTTTGGGAGGCCGAGGCGGGTGGATCATGAGGTCAGGAGATCAAGACCATCCTGGCTAACATGGTGAAACCCCGCCTCTACTAAAAATACAAAAACAGTTAGCCAAGCATGATGGCAGGCGCCTATAGTCCCAGCTACTCGGAAGGCTGAGGCAGGAGAATGGCGTGAACCCAGGGGCAGAGCTTGCAGTGAGCAGAGATCCCGCCACTGCACTCCAGCCTGGGCAACAGAGCGAGACTCTGTCTCAAAAAAAAAAAAAAGAAAAAGATGTGCACAAGACAATTAGAAATTTCAACTCTGGATATCTGATGATATTAAAGAATTACTAACAAAACTAATTTAAATCTTACACATGTAGTGGGGAAGACATTGGTCAAAGGACATAAAATTTCAGTTAGTGGGAATAAGTTCAAGAGATCTATTGTACAACATGACTATTATACTTAATAATGTACACCTGAAAATAACTGAGAGCAGATTTTTAAGTGTTCTCATCACAAAAAATGACAAGGATGTGAGATGATGCATATATGAATTAGCTTAATTTTCTGCAATGATGGGGTCTTGCCATGTTTCCAGACTGGCCTTGAACTGGGCTCAAGCAATCCTCCCACCTAAGCCTCCCAAAATGCTGGGATTATACGTGTGAGCGAGTCACTCTGCCCGGGCCTGCCAATGTTTTGTAAAAAGCTTTATTGAGGTAGCTATATTAAGGGCATCATGGCTCACGCCTATAATCCCAGGACTTTGGGAGGCCAAGGTGAGCAGATCACCTGAGGTCAGGAGTTTGAGACCAGCCTGACCAACATGAAGAAACCCCATCCTTACTAAAAATACAAAATTAGCCGGGTTTGGTGGCACATACCTGTAATCCTGGCTACTTGGGAGGCTGAGGCAGGAGAATCGCTTGAACCCGGGAGGTGGAGGTTGCAGTGAGCTGAGATTGCGTCACTGTACTGCAGCCTGGGTAACAAGCGAAACTCCGTCTCAAAAAAAAAAAAAAAAAAAAAAAAAAAAAAAAAAAAGCACTAAACATACCTCCAAAATTTCCTTGTATTTTTGTTTTTGGTGATAACATTTATCATGAGATCCATCCTCAACATAATTCAAAGTGCATAATACCATATGATTAATATAGGAACTATGTTGTGCAGCAGATCTCTAGAACTTATTCATCTTGCATAACTGAAATTTTATACCCACTGAGCAGCAATTCCCCATTTTCCCCACCCTGTCAAAGTTTTTTGACCTTGTTTTTTGCAGCTAAACTCAGAACTTAGATCCAGACTGCAATGGCCCTGTTTGTAGACACCACACAAAACTGCCCATGTCATACCATCAACTTGACATTCACTTCTCTCCCAACAATGAATCATGAATTCCCTGAGGATAAGATCCACATCTAACAAGTGGGGCTTTTTTTTTTTTTTCTGAGATGGAGTCTTACTGTGTCGCCCAGGCTGGAGTGCAGTGGTGAGATCTCTGCTCACTGCAAGCTCCGCCTCCCGGGTTCACGCCATTCTCCTGCCTCAGCCTTCTGAGTAGCTGGGACTACAGATGCCTGCCACCACACCTGGCTAATTTTTTGTATTTTTAGTACAGATGGGGTTTCACTGTTAGCCAGGATGCTCTCGATCTCCTGACCTTGTGATCTGCCTGCATAGGCCTCCCAAAGTGCTGGGATTACAGGCGTGAGCCACCGGGCCTGGCCAACAAGTGGTTTTCACTATTTTTGTTTTTGAGACGGAGTCTTGCTCTGTCGCCCAGGCTGGAGTGCAGTGGTGCAATCTCAGTTTACTGCAAGCTCTACCTCCCGGGTTCACGCCATTCTCCTGCATCAGCCTCCCAAGTAGCTGGGACTACAGGCACCCGCCACCACGCCCAGCTAATTTTTTTTGTATTTTTAGTAGAGATGGAGTTTCACCGTGTTAGCCAGGGTGGTCTCGATCTCCTGACCTCGTGATCCACCTGCCTCGGCCTCCCAAAGTGCTGGGATTACAGGCGTGAGCCACTGCGCCCAGCCGATTTTTACTATTTTGGTTTTTTTTTTTTTGAGTCAGTCTCGTACTGTTGCCTGGGCTGGACAATGGCATGATCTCGGCTCACTGCAACCTCCGCCTCCCAGGTTTAAGTGATTCTCCTGCCTCAGCCTCCTGAGTAGCTGGGATTACAGGTGCCCACCACCACACCTGGCTAATTTTTTGTATTTTTAGCAGAGATGGGGTTTCACTATGTTGGCCAGGCTGGTCTTGAACTTCTGACCTTGTGATCTGCCTGCCTCCGCCTCCAAAAGTGCTGGGATTAGAGGTGTGAGCCACCATGCCCGGCCATGATTGTTACTGTTTAGCACTGTGCCCAGGCTGGTAACTACTCAATAAATGCTAACCAAATTGAATATATAATAGAAAGCAGAAAACAAATCGGCCAATTCATAGTTTTTGGCTCTTAAATCTTGTGAATGGGCCAGGCACGGTGGCTCACACCTGTAATCCCAGCACTTTGGGAGGCCAAGGCTGGTGGATCAGTTGAGGCCAGGAGTTCAGAACCAGTCTGGCTAACATGGCAAAACCCCATCTCTACTAAAAATACAAAAATTAGCCAGGCGGCGCAGTGCGCACCTGTAATCCCAGCTACTTCAGAGGCTGAGGCACGAGATAGAGCTTCAACCCTGGAGGTGGCGGTTGCAGTGAGCTGAGAACGTGCCCCTGCACTCCAGCCTGGGTGACAGAGCGAAACTTGGTCTCAGAAACAAAAAACAAAAACCTTGTGAATGACATCACCTAAACAAGAGTAAAATAAGGGCCGAGCGTGGTGGCTCATGCCTGTAATCCCAGCATTTTGGGAGGCCAAAGCGGGCAGATCACTTGAAGTCAGGAGATCGAGACAAGCCTGGCCAACACAGTAAAACCCCATTTCCATTAAAAATACAAAATTTAACCAGGTGTGGTTGCACACACCTGTAATCCCAGCTACTTGGGAGACTGAGGCAGGAGAACTGCTTGAACTTGGGAGCTGGAGGTTGCAGTGAGCTGTACTCCCTCCACCCAGGGCAACAGCGAGCCTCTGTCTCAAAAAAAAAAAAAAAAATTAAAATAATAATAATAATAAATAAAATAAAACAAAATGTGTAGCTGGGTGTGGTGGGGTGTGCCTCTAATCCCAGCTACTTGGAAGGCTGAGTGAGGCAGGAGAATTGCTTGAACCCTGGAGGCGGAGATTGCAATGAGTTGAGTGCCACTGCACTCCAGCCTGGAGCCTGGGCAATAAGAGTGAAAACTGTGTCTCAAAACAACAACAACAACAACAACAACAACAACAACAACATTAAAGTGTTTTGTATTTTTGGCCAAGAATACAGTTCAAACGAAGCTTCTGCTACTTCTATTAGAGACACTTTGATACTTTTCTCTAATTCTCTGTCTAGGCACCTTAACATTGTATTATATCCACGTTAGCAGTCAGAGAAGACTCCTTAAGCCAGGACCACCTGCGAGGCAGTACAAGAACTACAGAGAGACGGGCAAGGCCTGGTCCTACATTCTAGGAGTTACTGTCTAACATAAAGGATGAAATAAGTAGTACAATGGCTCAAGGTAATACGAGGCAGGTCTGGAGAAAGATAACCAGGTGTGATAGAAAAATGCTTCATAAACGTGGAATTTGAATGGAACCCTGAAACACGAGCAGGACATTTAAAGGCAGAGTTTGACAGTGGGGGGCAGAGGGTGTATTTTATAGGGGAAGGGTCTGGATTTTTGGGTAAAATAAATACATGTAGGAATTATAAGTAAGAAAAAGAACTGGTTTAAAGCACAGGACAGAGGAGAGGGCTGTAAGACAGGTGAAAGATGTACTGGTTGCCCCATAATTTGGACAGTCTTGAATAACAAAATACCTCAGATGGCTGGCAAAGGAAAACCACTTACACTTTCTAGGCAGAGAAGTAAAGGTTAACTCATTTCACAAAGAACAGGACTTAATTTCCTCAAAAAGTGTGTCTCTATTTTTGCAAAAACTGCTTGATGCACTTACCACCCTTCTGGCTCACAAAGCCCTTCAGGCTCACCTGACCCCATGATAACCTATTCAGATTTATGTCTTGCCCTCTAGCACTTTCCCCTTCAGTCAAGCTGTCTTTTCATCCAGACACAGTTCCCACTGTCATCTCCCTGTTTTCACTCTGTACTTTACGTCTGATCCACTCCTCTCAACACCAGCTCATCTTTGGCACAACAAAGTTTTCTGAGGTTCTTGTGGCCATTACTTTGCTCCAAATGTGTTTCTGATAAAATAAAGACACAGTTTAGCACTTAAAATTTTCTCAAAACGATCTATTTTTAAGGGCAAAAGCCAGGCTTGAAGCAACATACATTTTTGGACAGATTCAGCAAACCCCACCATATGCCTAGAGAAAAACAAGGCTCATGGTAAACTCCGAGGTTGTTGAGTTGCCAGGTTGGTTTATTCTGCCACTACCTTCTTTCTTTCATTAGTCCCTTGTTCTCAACAACCAAGAGAAAAATACAACATCCAATGCAAAGGCCTCTTACTATGCTGTTCATGACAGTGGGGACAAACATAAAAAAATGTTACTGCAGAAGGTGGGGATCAAAGAACTTTTGTAGAATGCTTTATAATTTGCCTATAAATTAAAAATGAGCAAAGTGCTAGCATTTTTATTATAAGATCTCATTTATATCTCTGATTGGAAAAGACTAAGCATGACCTTAACTATATAATTAATTTTATATACTCAGTACTGTTCAGACAGATTACGTTTAGCATAGAAATTCTCTATGCTGGCACTATTCAATAGAAATATAATGCAAGCCACAAACATAAGCCACATTACCTGCAATTTTAAGTAAAAAAAATTCATATTAAAAATTAAAAAAAAAAAAATCCAGGTGAAATTAATTTTAGTAATCTATTTTGCTTAACCTGGTAGGTCCAAAATATCAATTCAAGGTTTAATCAATTTAAAAAATTGTTGGCTGGGCGCAGTGGCTCATGCCTGTAAACCCAGCACTTTGGGAAGCCGAGGCAGGTGGATCATGAGGTCAGGAGATCAAGACCATCCTGGCTAACATGGCGAAACCCCGTCTCCATGAAAAATACAAAAATTAGCCGGGCGTGGTGTTGGGCGCCTGTAGTCCCAGCTACTCAGGAGGCTGAGGCAGGAGAATGGTGTGAACCCAGAAGGCGGAGCTTGCAGTGAGCCGAGATCGCACCACTGTATTCCAGCCTGGCGACAGAGCGAGACTCCATCTCAAAAACAAACAACAACAACAACAAAACCCCAAAACAAACAAACAAAAAATTGTTATATTTGAGACACAGACTTGCTCTGTTGCCCAGACTGGAGTGCAGTGGCAGGACCACAGCTCACTGTAACCTCCAATTCCTGGGCTCCAGTGATCCTTCTGCCTCAGTCAGCCGAGGAGCTAGGACTACAGTTCATGCCACCATACTCAACTAATTTCTTTTTTTTTTTGAGATGGGGTTTCCTCTGTTGCCCAGGCTGGAGTGCAACAGAATGGTCACGGCTCACTGCAGCCTTGACTTCCTGGGCTCAGGTGATTTTCCCACCTCAGCCTCCAGCGGGTTCATGCCAAGCATCGGGCTAATTTTTTTGTATTTTTAGTAGAAGTGGGGTTTCACCATGTTGCGCAGACTGGTCTCGAACTCCTGGGCTTGAGTGATCTGCCCACCTCAGCCTCCCAAAGTGCTAGGATTACAGGAATAAGTCACCATGCCTGGCCTCTAATTTATTTATTTATTTTTTTGAGACAGAGTCTTGCATTGTTGCCAACGCTGGAGTGCAGTGGCACAATCTCGGCTCACTGTAAGTTCTGCCTCCCAGGTTCACGCCATTCTCCTGCCTCAGCCTCCCGGGCAGGTGGGACTACAGGCGCCTGACACCACACCTGGCTAATTTTTTGTACTTTCAGTAGAGACGGGGTTTCACTCTGTTAGCCAGGATGGTCTCGATCTCCTGACCTTGTGCTCTGCCCACCTCGGCCTCCCAAAGTGCTGGGATTACGGGCATAAGCCACCATGCCGGACTTTTTTTTTTTTTTTTTTTTTTTTTAAGAGGGAGTCTTGCTCTGTCGCTCAGGCTGGAGTGCAGGGGTGTGATCTCAGCTCACTGCAAGCTCTGCCTCCCGGGTTCATGCCATTCTCCTGCCTCAGCCTCCTGAATAGCTGAGACTACAGGAACCCACCACCACGCCCACGTAATTTTGTTTTTGTATTTTTAGTAGAGATGGGGTTTCACCATGTTAGGCAGGATGGTCTTGATCTCCTGACCTCATGATCCGCCCGCCTCAGCCTCCCAAGGTGCTGGGATTACAGGTGTGAGCCACCACTCCCAGCCTAATTTTTTTTTTTTTAATTTTGTAAAGGTGAGCTCTCACTATGTTGCCCAGGCTGGTCTTCACCTCCCAGTCTCAAGTGATTGTCCCATCTTAGACTACCAAGGTGCTGGGATTACAGGTATGTGCCATCATGCCCAGCTATATTTTACATTTACAGCATATCTTAATCTGAACCAGTAAAACTCTAAATTCTCAACAGCAACATGAGGCTAGCGGCTTCTGTACTGGGCAGCATAGCTTTGTACTTGTGTTACTCAAAATATGGTCTGAGGACCAGCAGCACTGGCATAACCTTGGAGCTTCTTAGAAACACAGACCTTCAGGTCCCACCCTTGACCCACAGAATTAGATTTTGCAATTTAACATTATACTATTACTGTTTCCCCATTAAGATTTTTTTTTTTTCTTTTTGAGACGAAGTTTCACTCTTGTCGCCTAGGCTGGACTGCAATGGCACAATCTTGGCTCAATGCAACCTCCGACTCCTGGGTTCAAGCGATTCTCCTGCCTCAGCCTCCCAAGTAGCTGGGATTACAGGCATGCGCCACTATGCCTGGCTAGTTTTGTATTTTTATTAGAGACGGGGTTTCTCCATGTTGGTGAGGCTGGTCTCGAACTCCTGACCTCAGGTGATCCGCCTGCCTCAGCCTCCCAAAGTGCTGGGATTAAAGGCATGAGCTACCATGCCCGGCCCTAAGAAAAAAATTTTTTAAGAGAAGTTTTTCAGTCCCTGAAAAGCCCCAAAAGTTAGTATTCCTGCAAAGGGAATGATAATCCAAATGTCTGGAGCTAGGGAACAGACAAAAATCCAATTTACTTCAGAGTGACATTCTCAGAAAAGGTATCAAAGTACAAAAAATTCAGATGCTGTCAATGTAAATGTGGTGACCCTGCCAGAGTCACCACATAATCCCAGACTATTTAAATATTCTCAATAATAAAATCGGTGGAGGAAAAACAATCTTTGGGGTCTCCAGGATTTTGTAGCATACAATTCGATGCTACAACTTGAAGATGATGGAAAAAAATTCCATCTTGTCTCTGGTGTTAATCTGAAAACTTAAAATGTTACAGGCTTGTAAACAGGCCTGGCAGGGTGGCTCATGCCTATAATGCCAGCATTTTGGGAGGCCGAGGTGGGCGGATCACCTGAGGTCAGGAGTTCGAGACCAGCCTGACCAACATGGTGAAACCCCATCTCTACTAACAATACAAAAATTAGCCAGGCGTGGTGGCAGGCGCCGACAGGCCCAGTTATTCAGGAGGCTGAGGCAGGAGAATCGCATGAACCTGGGAGGCGGAGGTTGCACTGAGCCGAGATTAAGCCACTGCATTCCAGCCTGGGCAACAGAGCGAAACTCCACCTCAAAAAAAAAAAAAAAAAAAAAAAAAAAAAAAATGCTTGTAAACAACCAAGTCCAATCTAAAAGAGGTCACAGATTTATAAACCAGGTAGAAACAGAAGTGGTACAAAAGATACAAATTGAAACCAACTGTGCTTCCAAGTAGCTGAGCTGACAAGAGTATTGTCTTCCTGAAAAAAAAAAAACACATGGCATAAAGTCCACAAAACAACAGCATCTACTCAGGTCTTAAAGCCATAGCTTCTATTTTTAACAGAGAAAAATCAGACACAAAGTAGCAAGCCATCAGCCTCTCAATACACTGCTTAGAAATCTCAGTGCATCCTCGAGGTCAGAAGATCGAGACCATCCTGGCTAACATGATGAAACCCTGTCTCTACTGGAAATACAAAAACAAAATTAGCCAGGCGTGGTGGCAGGTGTCTGTAGTCCCAGCTACTGGGGAGGCTGAGGTGGGAGAATGGCGTGAACCCAAGAGGTGGAGCTTGCAGTGAGCTGAGATTGTGCCACTGCACTCCAGCCTGGGCGACAGAGCGAGACTCTGTCTCAAAAAAACAAAAAAAAAAAAACAAAAAAAACCCCCAGAAAACTCAGTGCATCCCATCAACCAGTGGATCCTCTTTTTACTTAACTTCTTTTACTTTCTTTCCAGAGGATGGGAGTCTCTCCTCTGAATCAGTAAGTAACCAATAGGCTGGACCAGGTCACTCTCCCCACTCCCTGGGGACTGTGCTTCTAGTTGCCTCTCCCGACACTAGCAGCTCCAATCCATCTCCTCCCTTTCTTTACTGCTTTCAAATACTCAGTTCCTCTTAGCACAAAACATACCCAGTCACTCTAATTCCTACATATTTTTCGGCTCTATCCTTGCTTGAGTTGCCCATGCCTTCTAGGTTTTGTCAAAACTTTTTTTGGGGACCAATACCACCACCAAAAAGAAGTTTATATCACTCAAAACGGTTTTAATTTACTTACAAGACACAATTTTTTTCCTCCAGATTATGAAAATCACCTAATATTCTTTTTTTTTTTTTTTTTTTGAGACGGAGTCTCGCTCTGTCACCCAGGCTGGAGTGCAGTGGCCAGACCTCAGTTCACTGCAACCTCTGCCTCCTGAGTTCACGTCATTCTCCTGCCTCAGCCTCCCGAGTAGCTGGGACTACAGGTGCCCGCCACCTCACCCGGCTAGTTTTTTGTATTTTTTAGTAGAGACGGGGTTTCACTGTGTTAGCCAGGATGGTCTCGATCTCCTGACCTCGTGATCCGCCCGTCTCGGCCTCCCAAAGTGCTGGGATTACAGGCTTGAGCCACCGCGCCCGGCCAAAAATCACCTAATATTCTGATGCTGTTTTCTCAGCTGTTCAATTAAAGGTACATATTTTATATATATATGAAATCATATCATATATAGAATTTATATACACTTCTATATATGGCTTTGCTCTCCTATTTTAAAAATCTGTCCTTACGACTAGGTGTGATGGCTCAAGCCTGTAATCCCAGCACTTTGGGAGGCTGAGGTAGATGACTTGAGCCCAGGAGTTCAAGCCTAGCATGGGCAACATAGGGAGACCCTAACTCTAAAAATAAATTTTAAAAAAACACACATTAGCCAGGCTGGGCATGGTGGCTCACATCTATAATCCCAGGACTTTGGGAGGCTGAGGTGGGCAGATCCCTTAAGTCCAGGAGTTCGAGACCAGCTTGGGCAACGTGGTGAAACACCATCTCTACAAAATATAGCCAGGCATGGTGGTGCATGCCTGTAGCCCCAGCTACTTGGGAAGCTGAAGCAGGAGGATCATTTCAGCCCAGGATGCAGAGGTTGCAGTGAGCTGAGATCACACCATTGAACTCCAACCTGGGCATGGGACCCCCTGTTCCTCAAAAATAAATAAATAAAAATAATAAATTTAAATATCTGTCCTTATTAAAAAGGACTCAACTCCCTCCTTAGCCCTCTGTGGCCCCTTCGTTTGGTCCACAGGTACCATCCATCAAGAACCACCAAAGCCAACCCAAACACCTTTCCTTCATCCTCAATCTCAGTTTCTCTGGTATCTGACAAGATGAAACTCATCTTCTTCCTTCATAAGCCTCTTTCCACCCTTAGATCCCTTCCTTTGTCTCCGAGCACTCTTTTCACCAGCCTCCCTGAGTACACCAAGGCTCTGTAGCCGTCCCTTGCACTAGCCTTTTAACTTCCACTGTTTCTACACAGAGGTCTTTCCAATCCATATCTGCAATCCAAGTTTCACTGCCTAAAGGATCTCTCTATTAATGTTGGCTGTCACCTTCAACTCAATGGCACTGGACAGGGAATACACGGAAACTCCAGTATACCCAATCCATCACTAACCAACTAAATGAGCTTGGTAAAGTGGGTGGGTCAGTCATCCAGACTGTGATATCACCATAAAATGGAGCTCCTAAGACCAGATCCTTATTGCGTTTCTCTATCATCTAGGTGAAAAAGTGAAGCTTAGATAAAAAAGTTTTATTATTCGGTCAACTTCTGTGTTGAGGATAAACAGGAGGTTCCTCCAGAATGAGGAAGAAATATCCAGGCAATAGGGGATGAGGGGCTAAAAGGAAGGAAAATTGGCATCTTAATGCTTCTCTGCCCCTACTGACTGGTGAGTGTGAGGATGCAAGGGCCTAGGTGCCAACACAGAGACCCCAGAGGCCTGTACCCTTGGGGAGCATGGATCAGCCCTTCCTTCTCTTGCTTCAGCCACTTTTTTTTTTTTTGAGACAGAGTCTTGCTGTGTCGCCCAGGCTGGAATGCAGTGCCGCGACCTCGGCTCACTGCAACCTCTGCCTCCCAGGTTCAAGCGATTCTCTTGCCTCAGCCTCCTGAGTAGCTAGGACTACAGGTGCGCGCCACCAGGCCCAGCTAGTTTTTGTATTTTTAGTAGAGACGAGGTTTCACCATGTTGGCCAGGATGGTCTCAATCTTGTGACCTCATGATCCACTCACCTTGGCCTCCCAAAGTGCTGGGATTACAGATGTGAGCCACCGCACCCAGCCAATTTTTTGTATTTTTAGTAGAGATGAGGTTTCACCACGTTAGCCAGGCTGGTCTCGATCTCCTGACCTCGTGATCCGCCCGCCTCGGCCTCTCAAAGTGCTGGGATTACAGGCATGAGCCACACATTTGGCCGCTTCAGCTCCTTTTTTTTTTTTTTTTTTTTGAGACGGAGTCTCGCTCTGTCGCCCAGGCTGGAGTGCAGTGGCCGCATCTCAGCTCACTGCAAGCTCCGCCTCCCAGGTCTATGCCATTCTCCTGCCTCAGCCTCCCGAGTAGCTGGGACTACAGGCGCCCGCCACCTCACCCGGCTAGTTTTTTGTATTTTTTAGTAGAGACGGGGTTTCACCGTATTTAGCCAGGCTGGTCTCGATCTCCTGACCTTGTGATCCGCCCGTCTCGGCCTCCCAAAGTGCTGGGATTACAGGCTTGAGCCACCGCGCCCGGCCTGATGACTGAAAACACACAAATGGCAGATGAATAAAAAACCAAACCTCATTAACAGTAAAACAAATGCTAATTAAAATAATGTGACAGCATTTGCCTCTGTTAACTGCTATGGCTGTTTTGAAAGATATTTCCCAGACTGGGCATGGTGGCTCATGCTTGTAATCCCAGCACTTTGGGAGGCCAAGGCGGGTGGATCATGAGGTCAGGAGATCGAGACCATCCTGACCAAGATGGTGAAACTCCGTCTCTACTAAAAATACAAACATTAGCTGGGCGTGGTGGCATGCACCTATAGTCCCAGCTACTCGGGAGGCTGAGGCAGGAGAATCACTTGAACCCAGGAAGCGGAGGTTGCAGTGAGCCGAGTCTGTGTCACTGCACTCCAGCCTGGCAACAGAGAGAGACTCTGTCTTTAAAAAAAAAAAAAAAAAAAAAAAAAAAAAAAAGGCCAGGTGCGGTGGCTCACGCCAGTAATCCCAGCACTTTGGGAGGCCGAGACGGGCGGATCACGAGGTCAGGAGATCGAGACCATCCTGGCTAACACAGTGAAACCCCATCTCTACTAAAAAATACAAAAAAAAAAAAAAACTAGCCGGGCGAGGTGTCAGGTGTCTGTAGTCCCAGCTACTCGGGAGGCTGAGGCAGGAGAATGGTGTAAACCCGGGAGGCGGAGCTTGCAGTGAGCCGAGATCACGCCACTGCACTCCAGCCCGGGCAACAGAGCAAGACTGTCTCAAAAAAAAAAAAGGAAAAGAAAAAAAGAAAGATATTCCCTAATGTTGGCCTTGGTGCAGTGAAACCAGCACAATTCTACTGAAGGTAATTGGTAGTATGAATCGTAGACATTAAAAATAGTGCATTGTAATACATAATATGGAGAAAATGTTTGTTCTATATTTAAAAAGGGAGGGCGGACAGGAGAGGCAGAATGGAATAACTGTTAAGAGTCAGACGTGCATCCCAATTCTGGTTTTTCTAATTAGCAGTGTGACCTGGAGTGAGATATGCTACCTTCTCGCTGCAGTTTTCTTTTCTATAAAATAAGGAAATGGCACCCATTTCACAGGCTATCATAAAAACCCAATGAAACAACACATGCATGGTGCCAACTGTCATCCTCTGCATCCTTATAGGCCAGCCAAGAAGCCATTCAACATGGTTAACTCAACAATATATGCTTTTTCGGCGGCTTAGATTTCTAATTAGATTCATAGAATCTAATCTTATCTGAACCTTCGATAAACTTTCCCCACAAAAATGACTTCTCTGATAAAGTACTGGATTTCTGTAGGATGAAGGTAGCATTATCAGTCAGTTGACAGAAGCTGGTGACTGACTAAATCCAGGAATGGAGGAGAAAGAGTAAAAAAGAAACAGAACAAGCCTGGCATGGTGGTTTGTACCTATAGTTCCAGCTACTTGAGAAGCTGAGGCAGGAGGATGGCTTGGGCCCAGGAGTTTGAGGTCAGTCAAAGGAAGGGTGGGGGAGGGTGGTAGGAAGAGACAGAACAGCTTTGCAGGCTGGCCAGTCTTGTTCTGTCCAGAATATTGATGCCACATTAAACTTCCCTGAAATGAGGCTCAAAAATTCCAAAAATTCACGATTGGTGATGCTTACTGAATCAGGTCCAAATTCTCCATCTTAGCTCCCAGAGCTCTGTACAATTTGTTCCCATTCCCTTCCACCCACCCAACCTCACCTTTGACTATTTCCTGCTGGGCATCTTCCGTATCAGTATCTGCTGTCTTGTCCCTTCCCAGCTCAAGTCACTTTCTAAATCAAAGTCATCTCAACCCTGACCAGTGCAAACTGACCACAAGTTTTAACTGTAGCATAATGTTCTACGTGTTTTTGCCCCCAGTATTAGCTTTTTAAGGGCAGTAACTATGCCTTTTATTTCTGTAGTCTCTATAGCAATGGATACAAAACAGTATTAGACAAACAGGAATTATCAGTGACTTTGTCAGGTGAAACAGATGTAAATGGTTCCTGCACAGGACAAGAGCAGGAAGGGAACATGGAAAAACAAAACACTGTTTATATGCTAAGTGAAAGCCTAAGTATATCAATTTACCTTTATTGCTCTCTTTGCATCACTATTTTTTTAGTGATGCAAAGTTTAGCAACTTTGAAAGACCAAGTTTCATTATGTTGCCCAGGCTGTTCTCGAACCCCTGGGCTCAAGGGATCCTCCCACCTCAGCCCCCACAAAATGCTGGGAACATAGGCATGAGCCACTGCACCTAGCCTGTGTCAATTCTTACACCTATTTTTTTTTTTTTTTTTTTTGAGACAGGGTCCCACCCTGTCACTCAGGTTGGAGTGTAGTGGCACAATTATGGCTCACTACAGCATTGACATCCTGGGTTCAAGTGATCCTCCCACCTCAGCCTCTCAAGTAGCTGGGACTACAGGCATATGCCACCATACTTGGCTCATTTTATTTTACAGAGATGGGATCTCACTGTATTGCCTAGGCTGGTCTCCTAAGCTCAAGTGATCCTTCCACCTTGGCCCCCTAAAGTGCTGGGATTACAGGCATGAACCACCATGCTCAGCCTGTGTCACTTAATACAGAAAAATAAAACTTCTCAAACACACAATTACAGGTTAGATTTTTTAAAATCCTGCCTTGTAAAAACGGAGGCTAATTTTGAATACATTAATTTTTGAAGACATTAAGGTTTAGTAATTTATCACCTATGATTGACTACATAGCAAACATGTCACACAATTTCCAAAAGAAAACCACCAAAATAAATTTTTTTTTTTTTTTTTTGAGACGGAGTCTCGCTCTCACCCAGGGTGGAGTGCAGTGGCGCGATCTCGGCTCACTGCAAGCTCTGCCTCCCGGGTTCACACCGTTCTCCTGCCTCAGCCTCCTGAGTAGCTGGGACCACAGGCGCCCGCCACCACGCCTGGCTAATTTTTTGTATTTTTAGTAGAGACAGGGTTTCACCGTGTTAGCCAGGATGGTCTCGATCTCCTGATCTCGTGATCTGCCCGCCTCCGCCTCCCAAAGTGCTGGGATTACAGGCGTGAGCCACTGCGCTTGGCCCAAAATAACCTTTTATACTCACCACTGCAGAGTTTAGTCAGTTAAGTAGACTGGTTATTATACTAGGAATAATCCATGTGTACCGAGAATAAGACAGTAGAGAAGAATGATTTCCAGCAGTCTATTTTATAACTAAACCCACAACTTTTTAATATACTACTTACTATCCATTATAAGGGGCAACTGATTGCTAAAATCCCCAACTTATTTCCTGGAGAGATCAGAAGTCTATCTGCATTCTCTTGGTAAGAAACACATTAGCAGCTCTAAGACCCCATGAACTTTCACAAGCCACAGAAATTCTGAAAGTCAACCTGAAGGGCACCTAACAAATGGCCTAACAAGAGATTGATAGCAACCCTCAGACATAATGAGAAGGCAGAGAACGCACAGCCACAAAAAAGAATGAAATAATGTCCTTTATAGCAACACAGATGCAGCCGGAGGTCATTATCCTAAGCGAATTAAGGCAGAACAGAAAACCAAATACTTCATGTTCTCACATTTAAGTGGGAGCTACACACTGGGTACACATGGACATAAACATAACAATAGACCTTAGGGACTAGGAGGGGGAGGGAGAAAACAGGGTAAGGGCTGAAAAACTAATTATTGGGTACTATGCGCATTACCTGGGTGATGAGAACAACTGTACCCCCAAACTTCAGTATCACACAATATACCCATGTACACAAAAAAACTTGGACATGTACCCCGAATCTAAAGTAAAAGCTGAAACTGTAAAAAATTTTAAGAGAACAGAAGATACCTTGCAGCTTTCTCTTTACATGTATAAAATATATATTTAAAATAACATATTAAAATATAAAATATATATCCAAATATATAAATATAATATGTATTAAAATATATTAAATATATAGATATAAAATTTATATTTGAAATTTATACATATATATATAATTTTTTTTCCAGACAGAGTTTCACTCTGTCACCCAGGCTGGAATGCAGTGGCGCCATCTCGGCTCACTGCAGCCTCCCGGGTTCAACCGATTCTCCTGCCTCAGCCTCCTGAGTAGCTGGGGCTACAGGTGCATGCCACTGTGCCCGGCTAATTTTTTATTTTTAGTAGAGATGGGGTTTCACCATGTTGCCAGGCTGGTCTCAAACTCCTGAGCTCAAGTGATCCACCCGCCTCAGCCTCCCAAAGTGCTGGGATTACTGACGTCGAGCCACCACGCCAGACCTCTGTATGTATCTTTTTTTTTTTTTTTTTGGAGACGGAGTCTCGCTCTGTTGCCCAGGCTAGAGTGCAGTGGCCAGATCTCAGCTCACTGCAAGCTCCGCATCCCGGGTTTACGCCATTCTCCTGCCTCAGCCTCCCGAGTAGCTGGGACTACAGGCGCCCGCCACCTTTCCTGGCTAGTTTTTTTGTATTTTTTAGTAGAGACGGGGTTTCACCGTGTTAGCCAGGATGGTCTCGATCTCCTGACCTCGTGATCCACCCGTCTCGGCCTCCCAAAGTGCTGGGATTACAGGCTTGAGCAAGCAACATAGTGAGTTCAAGCAACATAGTGAGACCTTGTCTCTACTAAAAATTTAAAAAAAAATTAGCCGGGTATGATGGCATCCATCTGTAGTCCCAGCTATTCAGGGGGCTGAGGTGGGAGGATCGCCTGAGCCCAGACTGCAGTCAACCATCATCACACCATCGCACTCCAGTCTGGGTGACAGAGCAAGACTCTGTCCCCTCCCCCCGCAAAAAAAGTTATCAGTTTTTCCTGAGGATGAAAGGAAAAGCTAAGTAACTTTTACTAGATGCAGGACACCAGCCAAAACAAAAAAAAAGTTATTAACTCTTTTAGAATAAAATAACCATTTTACTCTGCTATTCCTGAAAACACACCATCATCTTATTTGAGAGCTTAAAATTCATCAAAGCAAAGTATCAGTGAACTAGTACCAGGGAAGTTGCAGACTACAATAAAGACTGGGGAAGAGCTAAATTGGGAGAATAACTTGGGCTGAGAAGCAGAAAAATAATAGTGACCATTTCTTTCATAGTGATTTGGAATGGAAGCAGTCTTTATCTGAAGCAGCACTCATTTATTTACTCACAAGTGTACCTCTCACTTCTCTTCTCTCACATTAATTTTCATTTATTTTTTTGAGACAGAGTCTCGCTCTGTCACCCAGGCTGCAGTACAGTTGTGCGATGTCCGCTCACTGCAACCTCCACCTCCTGTGTTCAAGCAATTCTCAGTCTCAGCCTCCTGAGTAGCTGGGATTACAGGCGCGCATCGCCACGCCCAGCTAATTTTCATACTTTTCGTAGAGATGGGGTTTCACTATGTTGGCTAGGCTGGTCTCAAAATCCTGACCTCAAGTGATCTGCCCGCCTCAGCCTTCCAAAGTGCTGGGATTACGGTGGCTCACGTCTGTAATTCCAGCATTTGTGTGAGCCACCCAGCCCAGCATTTTTTTTTTCCTTTGAGATGGAGTCTCACTCCATCTCAAAGGAAGAGATGGTGAAATCTCAGCTTTCTGCAACCTCCACCACCCGGGTTCAAGCGATTCTACCCCCTCAGCCTCCCAAGTAGCTGGGATTACAGGCACCAACCATCATATCTGGCTAATATTTGTATTTTTAGTAGAGACAGCGTTTCGCCATGTTGGCCACGCTAGGCTTGAGCTTCTGACCTTAGGTGATCCACCCGCCTTAGCCTCCCAAAGTGCTGGGATTATAGGTGTGAGCCACCATGCCTGGCTGGCCACCATGCCCGGCCAATTTTTAAAAGAACAGTTAGGGCTTTTTGTATGTGTGTGTGTGTAGAAATAATTAAAAGGGAAATAAAAATGCTTCTTGTAAGTTAAAAAAAAAAAAAAAAAAGTTGAGCATTCTAGTATTCTGTTAACAATCTCCCCTCCCATTTGTTAATATTAAAGGGTACAGTATTCTAACAGCTACTTGAAGAAAGCCCACTGAAGCTTTGAATCTAGGAAATACATACTAATAAAATATTTGTAATGGCAACAGTGAAACTAGTATGGGAGGAGCGGAAGAAGGAGTTCCTTTGCTACAAAGAATAATAAAGGCTAGACAATAATTCTTTCACCAAAAGGTGGCTGATGCTGCTATAGAGAGGAACTCTGTCTTTAAAAAAAAAAAAAAAATGGTCCGGCCGGGCGCGGTGGCTCACGCCTCTAATTCCAGCACTTTGGGAGGCCGAGGCGGGTGGATCACGAGGTCAGGAGATCGAGGCCATCCTGGCTAACACTGTGAAACCCCGTCTCTACTAAAAAATACAAAACAAAATCAGCCAGGCGTGGTGGTGGGCGCCTGTGGTCCCAGTTACTCGGAAGACTGAGGCAGGAGAATGCCGTGAACCCGGGAGGCGGAGCTTGCAGTGAGCTGAGATCGCGCCACTGCACTCCAGCCTGGGCGACAGAGCAAGACTCTGTCTCAAAAAAAAAAAAAAAAAAAAAAAAAGGTCTAACTGTTGTTCTTCTTCTTGTTTTTTTTTTTGTTTTGTTTTGTTTTTTGTGAGACAGAGTCTCGCTCTGTCGCCCAGGCTGGAGTGCAGTGGCCGGATCTCAGCTCACTGCAAGCTCCGCCTCCCAGGTTCACGCCATTCTCCTGCCTCAGCCTCCCGAGTAGCTGGGACTACAGGCGCCCGCTACCTCGCCCGGCTAGTTTTTTGTATTTTTTCAGTAGAGACGGGGTTTCACGTGTTAGCCAGGATGCTCTCGATCTCCTGACCTCGTGATCTGCCCGTCTCGGCCTCCCAAAGTGCTGGGATTACAGGCGAGAGCCACCGCGCCCGGCCATTCTTCTTGTTTTCTTGAGACAGAGTTTCGCTCTTGTTGCCCAGTCTGGAGTGCAATGGCGCCATCTTGGCTCACTGCAATGGCCCCCCCCCCCCCCCCCCCCCCCCCCCGGGTTCAAGTGATTCTCCCGTCTCAGCCTCCTGAGTAGCTGGGACTACAGATGCCCACCATCATCCCAGGCTAATTTTTGGATTTTTAGTAGAGAGAGGGTTTCACCATGTTGGCCACGCTGGTCTCAAACTCCTGACTTCAGGTGATCCACCCACCTCAGTCTCCCGAAATGCTGGGATTACAAGTGTGAGCCACTGCATCCCGGCTCCTTTTCAAGTTAATGGAAGAAATGGGGTATTAGGTGTTGAAGTGTCATTTGGGGCTGGAGGCACAGAAGGGAAAGAGAGTAAGAGCATATGTACTGGGGACAGTCTTCAATCAGTACTGTGGTAAAGCTGACTCCCAGATAAGCTTTGTCTTCTGCACAGGGTTCAGTTCTTAGGGAGCTCCTTGTCTGGCAGGCAGAAAGAACAAATAGCAGCTATAGGGTATGATGACTACTGTAACAAGGGTTAACACACTTCCTACCACCCTGGCATAAAGGATGACTTCAGTGGGTGAAGGGCTTTAAGGAGAGGAATTGCTACAGCTGGATATTAAAGGATGAGATGGACCTTGCCTAACTAACTACAGAACTGGTGAAAAGTATATAACAAAAACTTAAATACGTATGGAATTAGACCAATTCTGTGCAGAAGAAATTTAATGTAACTGAGTGGAACTGTATTAAGCCATTTCAAATTAATATTATTATAATTATTAATCTTACCTAGACTGGAGTGAGCACAGTGGTGCAATCGTAGCTTGCCACAGCCTTGAACTCCTGGGATCAAGTGCTTCTCTTGTCTCAGCCTCCTGGGTAGCTGGGACACTACAGGCATGCACCACTGCACCCTGCTATTTTATTATTATTATTTTGTAGAGGTGGGGTCTTGCTTTGTTGCCCTAGCTGGTCTTGAGCTTCTGGCTTCAAACGATCCTCCTGCCTCAGCCTCCCAACATGTTGGGATTATAGGCATGAGCCATTATATCCAGGCCTCAAATTTATTATTTTGAGGCTGGGCATGGTGGCTCACACCTGTAATCCCAGCATGTTGGGAGGCCAAGGCCGGTGGATCACTTGAGGTTAGGAGTCTGAGACCAGCCTGGCCAACATGGCAAAACCTTGTCTCTATTAAAAAAAATACAAAAATTAGCTGGCTGTGGTGGCGTGCACCTGTAATCTTAGCTACCTGGGAGGCTGATACATGAGAATCACTTGAACCCGGGAGGTGGAGGTTGCAGTGAGCTGAGTTCACACTACTGCACTCTAGTCTGGGGTAGAGTGAGAATCTGTCTCCAAAAAAAAAAAAAATTATTTTGATGTGGTTTCAGAGACCATGTTCTAGCCCTCTGTTAAGGGTAGCCTGTTTATTTCACTTATTTAACATTTATACATGAAACCAAAGAACCAAAGATAATCCTTATCTGTGAGTTGACGCTGGTGCCACAGTACCAACAGAAGGCTGCCTCTCAAGCACATGCTGTCCTCTCTCTGCTCTCCATAGCCCAAATGACATTTTTGCTGGTGTAGAGTAACCTAAGCTTCACTTCTTGTTCTCCCAATAAGAGACTATGTTAGAGACCACCAGATCCCTCCTTGCCACACTGCAGACCCATATCCCTGGAAGCAGCTCTGAGTTAAGACTGTCTTTGGAGCAGCCCTACAGTCTTTTCATCACTTGGAATATGAGAAAGACTGAGGATCTATAGCAAGTCTATCACCTTGAACAAACATGCTACAAAATAGGAACAAATTACACACACATAATGCAGGATTTACACAACACCTAACAGGTACTTCTATGAATTTTGGACAGATGCTGCCTGAGCAATGATTCCCAAACCTACTCTACTATCAGAATATTCTGAATATTCTACTATCAGAATATTCTGGTGAGCTTTAAAAAATATAGATCCTGGCTGGACATGGTGGCTCATCCCTGCAATCCCAGCACTTTGGGAGACCAAGACAGGTGAATCACCGGAGGTCAGGAGTTCAAGACCAGCCTGGCCAACATGGTAAAACCCCATCTCTACTAAAAGTACAAAATTAGCCTGGTGTGGTGGTGCATACCTGTAATCCCAGCTACTCAGGAGGCTGAGTCAGGAGAATCGCTTGAACCTGGGAGGCGGAGGCTGCAGTGAGCCAAGACTGCGCTACTGCATTCCAGCCTGGGTGACACTGTCTCAAAACAAAACAAACAACAAAAAAAAACTACAAAGCCTATCTCAAAACTAATATAATCCTCATATATGCAATAATAGAATGTATGACTCAATGACTAAGTCTTTTGTCTTTTTCCCCTTTTGTGGAGAATGGGGTCTTGTTATGTCACCCAGGCAGGTCTTGAACTCCTGGGCTCAAGCTATCCTCCTGCCTCTGCCTCCCTAAGTGCTGGTATCACAGGCATGAGCCACTGTGCCTGGCAGAGTAAGCCTTGAAGTTTCACTTCTATTGTGGGTACAACCAATATTTAACACAATCTCTAGGTAGTAAGGACAATCTCTAGGCATGGAAGAAGGGAAAAAGAAAAAAAAAAAAAAAAGCCTGCAGAAATGGGCACACATGATAGGGTGAACTGTTGTGGTTTTTATTTTTATGAATTATAATATCTCTGTAACCTAGGACTCACTCATGAAGGCTACTTAGTAAAACCAAGACAACTTTTATTTGGTAAAGGGGTTCACCTGTAAAGTTAACATTAAATCAGAAGCTAACAGTTTAAATACAACAATGGACACTTGTACCAAATACCAATGTGGTAATAATAAATAGCAATATAATGGACAGGGAAAAAAAATTACAAACCAAGAGTCACTATTATTTTATACTCTCAACATAACCTTAAAAATTTTTAAGTAGGAGTAGAAAGGTATAAGAGATAAAACACAGGAAATACTAAAAAGAATTAGGATATTCTCTATTATAGAAAAGTTCTGCATCATACCTCTGTAAATGTAAAATATCTTCTACCTGCTTTATAATATGTGATAGTGACCATGCTAGTCCAGAGATTTGTTATATTAGAGTTTATTTAAGCAAATAAACAAAAAGTAGTGGTTGGAATAATTAAAAATTTTCAGTGGTCCAAGTGCACTGCATTAAAAACAGAAGTGCTAACCAATATCGCCTCTAAGGATGTTCTGTTCTTATCACACAAAGATGATTGAAGAATTCTGAAAAGTCCTGAGTTAAGAAGATGAGTAAGCTCAAAATCTTATTAGATACTGAACTTTAATATTATCGTCAGTCAGAGCCTAGTAATGCATCACTGCAAACGTTGGCAAACTTTTTAAAAGTTGGTAACATTACTGCTCGTCTGAAAAATACACACTGAAGACATGTATAAACCAGGCACAGTGGCTCACGCCTGTAATCCCAGCACTTTGGGAGGCCAAGGTGGGTGGATCACCTGAGATCAGGAGTTCGAAACAAGCCTGACCAACATGGTGAAACCCTGTCTCTACTAAATACAAAAAATCAGCCGGGTGTGGTGGCACATGCCTGTAGTCCCAGCTACTTGGGAGGCTGAGGCAGGAGAATTGTTTGAACCTGGCAGGTGGAGGTTGCAGTGAGCCAAGACTGCGCCACAGTACTCCAGCCTGGGCAATAAGAGCGAAACTCTAACAAAAAAAAAAAAAAAAAAAAAAAAAGGCCTGTATACTATACCCAAGAGCAGTAATGTACAGCCTCGACATTGTTTTTCTAGAGATACACATTGATGAATGTTTTTCTGTCAAAAGAGATTTTAAAAATGAATGTATAAAATAATTAGCTACAGAACCAAAAGCAGGAGGAAATTCTGGGAAACACAAAGACTATTCAGAGCCAGTCTAGGGAAGAACAAAAAAGGCATAAGCACTTGTCCTACATCCGTGACCTTAGGTGAATCACTTTGCCTCTTAGTTTTCTTATCTGTAAAATGAAGGGATTGACTTAAATTTTCTTTTGGCTTTAATATCCTATAGTTTTTTTAGGTTATCAATTCGAGTAATACTTATAGGTTAGAAGGGAACCAGTATCACCACTTCACAGTTTTTTTTAAAAAAAGACGACTTTTTTTTTTGTTTTGAGAAGGAGTTTTGTTCGTCATCCAGGCTGGAGTGCAATGGCGCAATCTCAGCCCACTGCAACCTCCACCTCCCGAGTTCAAACAAGTCTCCTGCCTCAGTCTCCCAAGTAGCTGGGATTACAGGCACCCACCACCATAACTAGCTCATTTTTGTATTTTTAGCAGAGACCGAGTTTCATCATGTTGCCCAAGCTGGTCTTGAACTCCTGAACTCAAGCGATCTGTTTACCTCAGCCTCCCAAAGTGCTGTGATTACAGGCGTGAGCCACCATGTCTGGTCAATGCTCATATTTTAGAAATAATTCAATTAATGAGGAATAGGTAGAAACAACGTACTAGAGGCAAAAAGTTAGGGCAAACAAGGATTGCTATGCCCAAAAGAACAGTTCTGAAAACTAAAGCATGTACACATGCCACTTAACATCCAACAACAAAGTTCCTACTAATTTGAAGTAACAAAAGTTTTTTTTTTTTTTTGAGAGGAGTCTTGCTCTGTCGCCCAGGCTGGAGTGCAGTGGCGCAATTCTCGGCTTACTGCAAGCTCCGTTCATGCCATTCTCCTGCCTCAGCCTCCCCAGTAGCTGGGACTACAGGTGCCCGCCACCATGCCCGGCTAATTTTTTGGTCAGGAGTTCAACATCAGCCCAGTCAACGTGACAAAACAAAAATTAGTGCTGGGCACTATGGCTCACAGCTGTAATCCCAGCACTTTTGGAGGCCGAAGTGGGTGTATCACCTGCAGTCAGGAGTTCTAGACCAGCCTGGCCAACGTGGTAAAACCCCATCTCTACTAAAAGTACAAAATTAGCTGGGCGTGGTGGTGCACGCCTGTAATCCCAGCTATTCCGGAGGCTGAGGCAGGAGAATCACTTGAACCCGGGAGGCAGAGGTTGCAGTGAGTCAAGAAGGCGCCACCACACTCCAGACTGGGCAAAAGAGGAAGAGTCTGTCTCAAATAAATAAATAAAATAAAAATAGGGCCGGGCGCGGTGGCTCAAGCCTGTAATCCCAGCACTTTGGGAGGCCAAGACAGGCGGATCACTAGGTCAGGAGATCAAGACCATCCTGGCGAACACGGTGAAACCCCATCTCTACTAAAAAATACAAAAAACTAGCCGGGCGAGGCGGCGGGCGCCTGTAGTCCCAGCTACTCGGGAGGCTGAGGCAGGAGAATGGCGTAAACCTGGGGGGCGGAGCTTGCAGTGAGCTGAGATCCGGCCACTGCACTCCAGCCCAGGCGACAGAGCCAGACTCCGTCTCAAAAAAAAAAATAAATAAATAAATAAATAAATAAAATAAAATAAAATAAAAATAAAATAAGCCGGGCCTGGTGAGCATGTCTGTAATCCCAGCTACTCAGGAGGCTAAGGCACAAGAATCACTTGAACCCAGGCAGCACAGGTAGCAGTGAGCCTAGATCATGCCACTGTACTCCAGCATGGGTGATGGACACTGTCTCAAAAAAAAAAAAAAAAAAAAGATATCTAACAGGAAAAATGTTCATAACACGCAGCAAGGTTACAAAGGAGGATGCAGAATAGGATTCCAACCTAATTAAAAATAAGTAAGGCCTGGTGTGGTGGCTCATGCCTATAATCCCAGCACTTTGGGAGGCCGAGGTGGGTGGATCACCCGAGGTCAGGAGTTCTAGACCAGCCTGGCCAACATGGTGAATCCCCATCTCTACTTAAAAAAAAAAAAAAAAAAAAAATTAGCCTGGCGTGGTGGCAGGCTTCTCTACTAAAAGTACAAAATTAGCCGGGTGTGGTGGTACACGCCTGTAATGCCCAGGCCGAGGCAGAAGAATCACTTGAACCCGGGAGGCAGAGGTTGCAGTGAGCTGAAATCACGCTATTGCACTCCAGCCTGGGGGACAAGAGCGAGACTTCATCTCAAAAATAACAAATAAATAATAAATAAGTAAATAAATAAAATATAAATAAATAAATAATTAAAAAACTAAGCTGGGTGTGGTGGCTGACATCTGTAATCCCAACATCTTGGACGGCCTGGGGGAGTGGGATTGCTTGAGGCCAGGAGTTCAAGGCCAGCCTGGGCAACCAACACAAGACTCCAAGACTCCGTCTCAAAAAAACATCTTTTGTTCCTTCAATTAGTAGGAACTTTGTTGCTGGATGTCTTTACAAAAAAAATTAGCTGGGCCTGGTGATATGCACCCTATACTCCTAGCTACCCAGGAGCTTAAGACCACAGGATCGCTTAAGGCCAGGAGTTCAAGGTTATAGTGAGCTATGATCACACCACAGCACTCTAGCCTGGGGAACAGAGTGAGACTCTGTCTCTAAGTTAATTAATTTAAAATAATCATCATAATTTAACGAACTAGACAAACAGCAATCCCAATTATCTCACCTTAAGTCAGGACAGCATTACATCTTGCTTGGACCAATGCAATGGCCTTCTAACCAGTTTCCCTGCTTCCCCTCTTGCTCCATTACCTACCATTTTTCATGCAGTGGCCACGGATTTCTTTTTTCTTTTTCTTTTTTTTTTTTTTTGAGACAGAGTCTTGCTCTGTCGCCCAGGCTGGGGTGCAGTGGCCGGATCTCAGCTCACTGCAAGCTCCGCCTCCCGGGTTTAGACCATTCTCCTGCCTCAGCCTCCCGAGTAGCTGGGACTACAGGCGCCCACCACCTCGCCCGGCTAGTTTTTTGTATTTTTTTTAGTAGAGACGGGGTTTCACCGTGTTAGCCAGGATGGTCTCGATCTCCTGACCTCGTGATCCGCCCGTCTCGGCCTCCCAAAGTGCTGGGATTACAGGCTTGAGCCACCGCGCCCGGCCGTGGCCACGGATTTCTAAAATGTAAATCCATCATCAGCAAGAAGACTTCCCTTCTGAAACCACCATGCTGAAAACCAAGTCCAAACTCTTTCACATGGCCTACCATGTGCTTCAGGGCCCTATCAGCAGATCTGCATCCAGTCTGATATACTCTCCTCTAATCATACTGAACTGCTTTCAGTAGCCAGAACATTCTAGGTCTTTCCTTTCCTGCCTCTGGGCCTTTGTACATGACCATTCCCTCTTCTAGGAGTATACAAGCAATTCAATTTCTCTGAACTTACTCTATGTTTACACTAGTACGCGAGTCTAAAGATATGTATGTAAGAAGGTTATCTACTACTAGGGTATTTTTCTCTAATGGCAAAAGATTGAAAACAGGCTGGGCATAGTGGCTCATACCTGTAATCCCAGCACTTCAGGAAGCCTGGGCAGTTGGGAGGCCGAAGCAGGTGGATCACCTGAGGTCAGGAGTTCGAAGCCAGCCTGGCCAACATGGCAAAAACCTGTCTCTACTAAAAATACAAAAATTAGCTGGGCATGGTGGCATGTGCCACCATGCCCAGCTACTCGGGAGGCTGAGACAGAACTGCTTAAACCTGGGAGGCAAGGTTTGCAGTGAGCCGAGATCATACCACTGCACGCCAGCCTAGGTGACAGAGCAAGACTTCATCTGCAAAAAAAAAAATTGAAAACAATTCAAACGTCTAGAACAACGAGTATAGTAAGCTACTATTTGTGTTTTTTTATTTCTTATTTTTATTATTTATTTATTTTTGAGATAGAGTTTCACTCTTGTTGCACAGGCTGGAGTGTAATGGCACAATCTCAGCTCACTGCAACCTCCACCTCCCAGGTTCAAGCGATTCTCCTGCCTCAGCCTCCTGAGTAGCTGAGATTACAGGCGCATGCCACCATGCCCGGCTACTTTTTGTATTTTTAGTAGAGACAGGGTTTCACCATGTTGGGGTCAGGCTGGTCTTGAACTCCTGACTTCAGGTGATCCACTCACCTCGGCCTCCCAAAGTGCTGGGATTATAGGCGTGAGCCACCACGCACGGCCTTTTATTTTTACTTATTTTTGAGACGAAGTCTTGCTCTTGTCCCCCAGGCTGGAGTGCAATTGCGCGATTTCGGCTCACTGCAACCTCCGCTTCCCAGGTTCAAGTGATTCTCCTGCCTTGGCCTCCTGCTGGGATACAGGCGCCTGCCACCATGCCCGGCTAATTTGTGTATTTTCAGTAGAGACGGGGTTTCACCATGTTGGCCAGGCTGGTCTCGAACTCCTGACCTCAGGTGATCCACCCACCTCAGCCTCCCAAAGTACTGGGACTATAGGCGTGAGACACCATGCCCAGCCTATTTGTGCTTTTTCAAAAAGATACATAAACTTGGCCAGGCACATTGGCTCATGCTTGTAATCCAGGCAATCTGGGAAGCCGAGGCAGGTGAAACACATGAGGCCAAGAGTTTGAGACCAGCCTGGCCAACATGGTGAAATCATGTCTCTACTAAAACTACAAAAATAAGCTTGGCATGGCCGCACATGTCTGTAATCCCAGCTACCTGGGAGGCTGAGGCACAAGAATCACTTCAATTCAGGAGCTGGAGGTTGCAGTAAGCCAAGATCACGCCTCTCAGTCCAGCCTGGGCAACAGAGTGAAAACTCTGTCTCAGGAAAAAACAAAACAAAACAAAACAAAAAAACAAGATATATAAACTTATATGTTTGAATATACGCAGAATTTTCTCTGGATGGATACATGAAAAATTGGTATTTATTGCCTCTGAGGAAGAAAACTGAGAGTTCAGAGGTGGGACTGAAGATTACTTTTCATTATTAACATTTTGTACTGTTTGAAGTATTTTCCCCTCATGTTCTTACATTAAATGTGGTGGTTATAGAAAATTTGCATAGCACAATTATATTTTGTTTAAAAAGTTGTATTGGCCGGGTGCGGTGGCTCACGCCTGTAATCCCAGCACTTTGGGAGGCTGAGGCAGGTGGATCACGAGGTCAGGAGATCGAGACCATCCTGGCTAACACGGTGAAACCCCGTCTCTACTAAAATACAAAAAAAAAAATTAGCCGGGTGTGGTGGTGGGCGCCTGTAGTCCCAACTACTCGGGAGGCCAAGGCAGGAGAATGGCATGAACCCGGGAGGCAGAGCTTGCAGTGAGCCGAGATTGCGCCACTGCACTCCAGCCTGGGTGACAGAGTAAGACTCCGTCTCAAAACAAAACAAAACAAAAAAGTTGTATTATACGTACATGCCTGCTAATAAAAGCACAAAGTCAACAAACCAGATTATTAACAGTTTTCAGCTCTGGGGAAACAAAGTTAAAGCATTCTTTAGGTTCTAATGTAATTCTACAATCATTAGACTCTTCCAAAGAATGAAACTAAATATTACTTTAGTAATATTTTTAAAAAGTTTAAGACTAACTTTAAGGGAGGAACACTGCAAGAACTGCCTCTGCAACCTCAATCCCCTCTAACAGTTGGGCAGATGCAGCAGCTTCCTCCTGCTGGACTTCTGGCTGCACTTCTCCTCCTGGCTGCACTTCTGTAACTGTTCCAGTGGGCCTCTCGATTCCACTCAAGAAGTCTAGACATTACTGCCAAGTAAACTAGGCAAAAACACCTTTTATCATTTCATTATCTTTTTTTTTTTTTTTTTTTTGAGACGGAGTCTCGCTCTGTCACCCAGGCTGGAGTGCGGTGGCCGGACCTCTGCTCACTGCAAGCTCCGCCTCCTGGGTTTACGCCATTCTCCTGCCTCAGCCTCCCGAGTAGCTGGGACTACAGGTGCCCACCACCTCGCCCGGCTAGTTTTTTGTATTTTTTTAGTAGAGACGGGGTTTCACCGTGTTAGCCAGGATGGTCTCGATCTCCTGACCTCGTGATACGCCCGTCTCGGCCTCCCAAAGTGCTGGGATTACAGGCTTGAGCCACCGCGCCCGGCCACATTATCTTTTTTTTTGAGACGGAGCCTCACTCTGTCGTCCAGGCTGAAGTGAGGTGGTGCAAAATCGGCTCACTGCAAGCTCTGCCTCACAGGTTCACGCCATTCTCTTGCCTCAGCCTCCCGAGTAGCTGGGACTACAGGCGCCCGCCATCACACCTGCCTAATTTTTGTCTTTTCAGTAGAGACGGGGTTTCACCATGTTAGCCAGGATGGTCTCGATCTCCTAACCTTGTAATCTGCCCACCTCAGCCTCCCAAAGTGCTGGGATTACAGGTGTGAGACACTACACCCGGCCCATTTCATTATCTTTATTAGAAAGTTTCAGTGCTACTTCCTACTGTACTGCATTCCCTTTTCCTTTAGAAATTATGCATACAGGCGGCTGGGCGCGGTGGCTCAAGCCTATAATCCCAGCACTTTGGGAGGCCGAGACGGGTGGATCACGAGGTCAGGAGATCGAGACCATCCTGGCTAACACGGTGAAACCCAGTCTCTACTAAAAATACAAAAAACTCGCCGGGCGAGGTGGCAGGTGCCTGTAGTCCCAGCAAAGTAGTCCCAGCTACTCGGGAGGCTGAGGCAGGAGAATGGCGGGAACCCGGGAGGCGGAGCTTGCAGTGAGCTGAGATCCGGCCACTGCACTCCAGCCTGGGTGACAGAGCAAGACTCCGTCTCAAAAAAAAAAAAAAGAAATTATGCATACAGGCAACAGGAAAAGCTTAAAGAAACCTACCTATAGGTTTTACATACACATTCTGGCGTATATCCAAATCCGTAGTCCCCTCCCCAATATATACACATAGTTACTCTCGCATGAGATCATATCATACATATTGTTGATAATCTGCTTTCTTCTGTACTTTTTTTCAAGTATCTTGCCATTTCAACATATTTTTTATACATAATGACTACACAACATTGTATTATAGGGATGTATCATAATTTAACCAATCCCCATTGTTAAATATTGTTATAGCCAGATTTTGGTAATTCTGCTTTAATCTAACTTAAGAAAAGAAAAAAACTTATTTGCATTAAAAAATTACACAAACTATACAAAACCAACAAAAAGTGACCCCCAAACCAAACTACCCTCACACTACTAGTTTTGACTAATTATTTCCATGTCTGTTTAGTCTTTTGCCCTGGTCATTATTCATCCAATTACTTACTTATTGAGCTTCTGCTATATGCCAGGTTTTAGTTCGGGATTTTCTTTACTTTTATTCCATAATAATTAATTTTTTGGTACTATGCTATTAAAAAACCTCTCTCATAAGCATTTTGCTGGTTAACAGTCCTCTTTTTTTTTTTTTCTTTTTAAAGGCAGAGTCTCACTCTGTCACTCAGGCTGGAGTGCATGAAGCCTCAACCTCCTGGCTCAGGTGATCCTCCCATCTCAGCCTCCCAAGTAGCTGAGACTACAGGTGTGCACCACCACACCTGGCTACATTTTTCTTTTTTTTAACAGACAAGGTCTCACTAAGTTGCCCAGGCTGGTATTCATCTTTTTAAATGGGTTAGGGTTTTATATCCCTCACAACATGCGATGTGACCTTGTTCTCTTACCCACTTCTCCACTGCTCAACAGATTTTCTGATAAATCTAACTCATTTTCCTCTGGCACAATATTTCTGTTTAGTTTATTAACATCTGTATTATCTGGTGGTCACTGAAGTTCAGTTTAATGCAAAATATATACAATAACCAACTTGGCCTGGCGCAGTGGCTCACGCTTGTAATCCCAGCACTTTGGGAGGCCGAGGTGGGCGGATCACCTGCGGTCAGGAGTTTGAGACCAGCCCGGCCAATACAGCGAAACCCTGTATCTACTAAAAATACAAAAATTAGCTGGGCATAGTGGTGCGCGCCTGTAGTCCCAGCTACTCAGGAGGCTGAGGCAGGAGAATCAGTTGAATCCAGGAAGCGGAGGTTGCAGTGAGCCGAGATCGCGCCACTGCACTCCAGCCTGGCGACAGAGCGAGACTCCATCTCAAAAATAAAGAGGAAAGGGAAGCCCGAGGAAGTCACCTCTAATAGACTTGCCCGAGGCCATACAGCTATTAAGCTGCATGGCCAGGACTTGGTGTCCTAATACGATTAAAATCAAATTTATACTTCTTTTGCATTTCCTGTTACACCCAGATCAGGGCCTCTTCTTCAGAAAGTCTTTCCTAATATCTTTCCCAAACTCCTGTAACTGACAATCTCTCCCTACACCCTGAACACTTTTTTTTCCTGGGAGACTGAGTTCCGCTCTTTTACCCGGGCTGGAGTGCAATGGCACAATATTGGCTCACTGCAACCTCTGCCTCCCGGATTCAAGTGATTCTCCCACCTCAGCCTCCTGAGTAGCTGGGATTACAAGTGCCCGCCACCACACCCAGCTAATTTTTGTATTTTTAGTAGAGACAGGGTTTCACCATGTTGGCCAGGCTGGTCTCGAACTACCGACCTCAGGTGATCCACCCGCCTCGACCTTCCGAAGTGCTGGGATTACAGGTGTGAGCCATCGTGCCCTGCCCACCCTGAATACACTTTTATCAGAGCACCAATGACACTTATATACAGATCTCCTGCCCAGTCTACCTAAGACCCTCAGGAGAAGGTTCCTTTTCTTATTCATCTTTGAAACCCTAGCACCTAGTGTAGTACCTGGCACAGGATAGAAAGCCATGTGTTCAAGTATAAAATGAGCACATTACAGGGGTTTCATAAATATTGCAGATGCAGGACAGGCACATCTGGGTTGATCCAATTCACATCATTTCAGGGAAAGTCACATTTCAGTATATTCAGAATCAACTAGGTTCAAATACAAAACCCATATCCAAAGAACAGGCACTATCAATATAGAAAATGTGTTTTTTCCTTTTTTCTTTTAAAGACAGAGTTTTGCTCTGCCACCCAGGCTGGAATGAAGTGGTGCAATCTCGGCTCACTGCAACCTTCACCTCCTGGATTCAAGCAATTCTTGTGCCTCAGCCACCTGAGTAGCTGGGATCACAGCATGAGCTACCACACCAAGCTAATTTTTGTATTTTCAGTAAAGACAAGGTTTTGCCATGTTGTCCGGGCTGGTCTCGAACTCCTGGCCTTAAGTGATTTACCCGCCTCAGCCTCCCAAAGTGCTGGGATTATAGGCATGAGCCACCATGCCCAGCCTCAGAAAACTTAATTCTTACTTATTTGTTTATTGAGACAGGGTCTTACTCTGTCACCCAGGCTGAAAAGAAGTGGTGGGACCATGGCTCACTGCAACCTGGACCTCCTGAGCTCAGCCAATCCTACTGCCTCAGCTTCCTGAATAGCTAGGATTACAGGCACGCACCAGGATGCGTGACTAAAGAAAATGTAATTCTTTTTTTTACCTCTACCCACAAGGACATACGGAGAAAATGTAATTCTTAAATGCTACTTACATTAAGAGCAGTATGTTAATAACAATACTGGGCCGGGCGTGGTGGCTCACGCCTGTAATACCAGCACTTTGGGAGGCCGAGGCGGGTAGATCACGAGGTCAGGAGATCGAGACCACAGTGAAACCCCATCTCTACTAAAAATACAAAAAATTAGCTGGGTGTGGTGGCGGGCGCCTACAATCCCAGCTACTCGGGAGGCTGAGGCAGGAGAATGGCGTGAACCTGGGGTGTGGAGCTTGCAGTGAGCCAAGATCACACCACTGCACTCCAGCCTAGGCAACAGAGTGAGACTCCGTCTCAAAAAAAACAAAAAAACCCCACAATACTTAGTAATTATAAAACACACAGTTAAGAATAGATGTTTTTTGGCCGGGTGCGGTGGCTCACACCTGAAATCCCAGCACTTTGGGAGGCCGAGGCAGGCGGATCACGAAGTCAAGAGATTGAGACCACCCTGGCCAACACGGTGAAACCCTGTCTCTACTAAAAACACACACACACAAAAAAAGTAGCCGGGCATGGTGGTGGGTGCCTGTAGTCCCAGCTACTCGGGAGGATCAGGCAGGAGAATGGTGTGAACCCAGGAGGCAGAGCTTGCAGTGAGCCGCCGAGATCATGCCACTGCACTCCATCTTGGGCAACAGAGCAAGACTCCGTCTCAAAAAAAAAAAAAAAAAAAAAAAGAATAGATGCTTTTGGCCAGGCGCAGTGGCTCATGCCTGTAATCCCAGCACTTTGGGAGGCCGAAGTGGACAGATCACAAGGTCAGGAGATTGAGACCATCCTGGCTAACAAGGTGAAACCCCATCTCTGCTAAAAATACAAAAATTAGCCAGGCATGGCAGTGGGCGCCTGTAGTCCCAGCTACTCGGGAGGCTGAGGCAGGAGAATGGTGTGAACCTGGGAGGCAGAGCTTGCAGTGAGCCAGGATTTTACCACGGCACTACAGCCTGGGCAACAGAGCAAGACTCCATCTCAAAAAAAGAAAAAGAATAGATGCTTTTGGCTGGGTGCAGTGGTGCATGCCTATAATCCCAGCACTCTGGGAGGCCGAATTGGGTGGATCACCTGAGGTCAGGAGTTTGAGACCAGCCTGGCCAACATGGCAAAACCCCATCTCTACTAAAAATACCAAAATTAGCTGGGCATGGGGGTGGACACCTGTAATCCCAGCTACAGGGCAGACTGAGGCAGGAGAATCGCTTGAACCTGGGACGGGGAAGTTGCAGTGAGCAGAGATCGCGCCACTGCACTCCAGCCTGGGCAATGCAGTGAGACTGTCTCAAAAATAAATAATCTTCTTAACAAACTGGCAAATCTAAAGAAGTGTTTCCTTGAGGACTGTGAACTGCTCTAGCAAATTAATGGAACCCAAGAAAGAGGTCGTGGGAATCTCAACTTGAAGCCAGTTGGTTAGAAGCTCTGAAGGACTGGGCTTGTGACTAGTAGGACGGATGGGTGGGACTGAACCCTAAACGTGTGGGATCTGACACCATCTTGGGTAGATGGTGTTGGAACTGAATTGGAGGACACCTAGCTGGTATCCACTGTTTGGTGTGTGGGGAAAATCCCTCCACCCCATCTTTGGTCACGAAAGTCTTCTCTTTTTTTTGAGATGGAATCTCACCCTGTCACCAGGCCAGAGTACGGCGGCATGATCTCAGCTCACTGCAACTTCCACCTCCCGGGTTCAAGCGATTCTCCTGCCTCAGCCTCCCGAGTAGCTGGGACTATAGGCGTGAGCCACCACGCCCAGCTAATTTTTTATTTTCAGTAGAGATGGGATTTTACCATGTTGGTCAGGATGGTCTCGATCTCTTGACCTTGTGGATCTGCCCACCTCAGCCTCCCAAAGTGCTGGGATTACAGGCTGAGCCACTGGACCCAGCCACGTAAGTCTTCTTTTGTGTTGATGGTGGTTGTGTGAAAGCAAAGGAAAAACCTGGGCTTGAGAGTTTTTCCCTACACAAATACGACAAGGACAAAGTAAGGAGGATTGCAGAGCTGTTCTATAGCTCAAATGTATTGCTTCTCAAATGTATCCACTATAGAACCTATACAAAGAGAACTTCTCACCCTCAGGCACTCATGCCTCATTTTGTTGAAGACCTGTGTTATCTTAATCATACAGTTTTCATTCTGCTCCAAAAATGTCTGTTTTAATATTACAATATTTTTATATATATATTTTTTTGAGACAGGGTCTTGCTCTGTCACCCAGGCTAGAGTGCAATGGTGTGATCTTGGCTCACTGCAACCTCTGCCTGCCTCCTGGTTCAGGTGATTCTCCTGCCTCAGCCTCCCGAGTAGTTGGGATTACAGGCACGCACTATCATATCCAGCTAATTGTTTTTTTTTTTGTTTTTTTGAGACAGTCTTGCTCTGTTGCCTGGGCTGGAGTGCAGTGATCTCGGCTCACTGCAACCTCCACCTCCCGGGTTCGAGTAATTCTCCTGCCTCAGACTCCCAAGAAACTGGGATTACAGGTGCCCACCACTACACCTAGCTAATTTTTTATATTTTTAGTAGAGACGGGGTTTCACCATGTTGGCCAGGTTGGTCTCGAACTCCTGACTTCGTGATCCACCCACCTCGGCCTCCCAAAGTTCTGGGATTACAGGCATGAGCCATCGCACCTGGCTTTTTTTTTTGCGGGGGCGGGGAGGAGGCGGACAAAGTCACTCTGTCGCCCAGAGTGGAGTGCAGTGGCACAATCCTGGCTCACTGTAACCTCCGCCTCCCAGGTTTAAGCAATTCTCCTGTCTCAGACTCCCAAGTAGCTGAGACTACAGGCACCCACCACCACACCCGGCTAGTTTTTGTATTTTTAGTCGAGATGGGGTTTCACCATGTTGGCCAGGCTGGTCTGGAACTCCTGACCTTAAGTGATCCGCCTGCCTTGGCCTCCCAAAGTACTGGGCGTGAGCTACGTGCCCGGCCAATATTTAGTATTTAATCACTTACCAGTTAAATTACTTAACTCAGCACCTCCTCAATGAGCATAACTGAAGTTCTAAGAAGACGGGTCATGTCTATCTTGTGACTCCAAGTAATCTGAAATCATACCACCTGATTCCCTAAGAGTATTCATATCCCAATTTGAGAAACAGGGATCTAAGCAATTAAGCTAGTCATAACACTTGAAAATGATTAACATGTTCCTATAAACCCATTCCCTAAACTCTTAAAGCTTAGATTTCTCAATAGTTTTTAAATCAGCATTATTTCTTTTTTCAGCAACTTATTAGTATGCACTCTGTGTCAACACTCCTGAAAGAACCTGCAGGGCATAAGTTATTTCTGGAGCGACAGAATACTACCACAGACCTTGTACTTCCCATCTAGCAGGAAAACAAGTTGCCCATTTGGAAAATAAAGGTTTGAAGAATAACAAACTTTCATTCCTATTCCCTTCTCTTTATTTGCTCTAGGCAGAGCTTGTAAGAAAAATCTCAGTAGTCATTTAGATGATTCATTCATATAAGCTTATCTAATCTTGGCATTTGTAATTTCCACTTCTACATTCCTTTTTGCCATTACCCATGTACAATTAAATTATTTTCACATTTTTCTAAGGTCTAAAAAAGATGTGCTTTCTGATACCGTGAGAAGAGATAATTTTTACAACCAGAATCCCACTTTGTTGTTTATGAGATCCCAAAGCACAGCAGATTCCAATATTTATAAGAGGCCTGTTCCAAGTTCCATATAATATCCATTATATTTTATAGCAGAAATTATAGGCTAAATTAAAATAATAATTATTGTCACTCCCTGATGCAAAATGGGCAATAAGCTAGGCTAACTCAAATTATGACAATTTTTATCCAGGATACCAGGTTACCCAATAACAGGATTCCATCTGTTTCTCATCAAAATTACAAGTAGCCACAGATCATGGACTTTCTTTTCAGTTCATTTGCCAATAATCAAAATATACATTTCAAGGGTTTCTACAGAAAAGAAACCACAATTTCCTGAGATCTTTCTATGTACATGTTCAGAATAGTACTTAACGCTTTACAAAACACATTCTCATTAAATCTGAGAATAGTCTCTGAGATTGGTGGTGTTATTCTCTCACAAGTGAGGACTACAGGAGTAGACAGGTTAAAGTAACTTGCCCTATTATTACCCAGCTAATATATCATCGTTAAGAGTTTCAAACCCAGAACTCTGATTATGAAGCCTGTATGCTCTCAATCACCTGATTCCTGCATCCTCTATACCCAAGAATTAGCCAACAAATCCTCTAACTCCAGGAGGGTTATATTACTACCATTTTTAAGATAGAAAAAAATGGAAATAGCACTTACCTCTCCGTGGCTGCAAAGTCAGTTTGAGGAGGGAAAACAGAATCCAGCTCTCAAGCCCCTGGTCAGCAATCCATCCACTAGTGCATCTTGTTCTTTGGCTTCAGGTCCGTAATCATTCTAAAAGAAAAGCATAAATCATTTTGTGAAACACTCAATTCATACAAATACACATAGATTATAAAAAATAAAATGAGGGAAAACTGAAGACAGAAAAAATTGGGAAAGAAACAAAACACCTGTTAATGTCATGTCACTAACTGAGCCATTCCATAAATGTCCACCATCAAGCCAATAACGAAACATTCACTTATTTTTCCACACGTTTGCTAAATATATAAATGACTAAAGATTTGTAAGTAGCAAAATGGTACTCTAGGCTCACACCAGTAATCCTAACACTTTGGGAAGCCAGGGTGGGAGACTCGCCCAAGAGTTTGAGGCTGTAGTGAGCTGAGACTGTGCCACTGCATTCCAGCCTGCTTGACAAAGTGAGAGATCTTGTCCCCTCTAAAACAAGAACAAAAAAAAAACTCCACTGCAATATTGCAACCAAATAACGGCACACACACTCAAAATTCCAAAAAATTAATTCTTGGCCGGGTGTGGTGGCTCACACCTGTAATCCCAGCACTTTGGGAGGCTGAGGCAGGTGGATCACGAGGTCAGGAGATCAAGACCATCCTGGCTAACATGGTGAAACCCCGTCTCTACTAAAAATACAAAAAAATAAAAAAATTAGGCCGGACGCGGTGGCTCACACCTGTAATCCCAGCACTTTGGGAGGCTGAGGCAGGGGGATCACAGGGTCAGGAGATTGAGACCATCCTGGCTAACAAGGTGAAACCCTGTATCTACTAAAAATACAAAAATTAGCTGGGCTTGGCGGCGTGCGCCTGTAGTCCCAGCTGCTGGCGAGGCTGAGGCAGGAGAATGGTGTGAACCCAGGAGGCAGAGCTTGCAGTGAGCCGAGATCGCACCACTGTACTGCACTGCACTCCAGCCTGGGCAACAGAGAGAGGTTCCATCTTAAAAAAAAAAAAAAAAAAAAAAAAAAAATTAGCCGGGCGCGGTGGCAGGCACCTGTAGTCCCAGCTACTCGGGAGGCTGAGGCAAGAAAATGGCATGAACCCGGGAGGCAGAGCTTGCAGCGAGCCGAGATCGTGCCACTGCATTCCAGCCTGGGCAACAGAGTGTGACTCCGTCTCAAAAAAAAATAAATACATAACAATAATAATAATTCTTATGGCTGCAGTAATGGCCCTCTAACAGTCTATTTCCATATCTTCAGCAAGCAGCAGTCTTCCTGATTAAGTCTGTTCATGCCACAACTAAAGGCTATGCTTTCCAGTTTAGTAAGATAACTGAGGAGGCCGAGTAAAGTGGGTAGATCACCTGAGGTTAGGAGTTTGAGAACAGCCTGAACTACATGGTGAAACCCCATCTCTACTAAAAGTACAAAAATTAGCCAGGCGTGGTGGCGCACACCTGCAATCCCAGCTACTCAGGAGGCTGAGGCAGGAGAATTGCTTGAACCCAGGAGCTGGAGGTTGGAGTGAGCCGAGATCACGCCACTGTACTCCAGCCTGGGCAACACAGCAAGATTCCGTCTTTAAAAAACTGGCAGAGGGCCGGGCGCGGTGGCTCAAGCCTGTAATCCCAGCACTTTGGGAGGCCGAGACGGGCGGATCACGAGGTCAGGAGATCGAGACCATCCTGGCTAATATGGTGAAACCCCGTCTCTACTAAAAATACAAAAAACTAGCCGGGCGAGGTGGCGGGCGCCTGTAGTCCCAGCTACTCGGGAGGCTGAGGCAGGAGAATGGCGTAAACCCGGGAGGCGGAGCTTGCAGTGAGCTGAGATCCGGCCACTGCACTCCAGCCTGGGCGACAAAGCGAGACTCCGTCTCAAAACAAACAAACAAACAAACAAACAAAAACTGGCAGAAGGAGCTTTTATTGAGCTTTGAAAATCCTAGAAGCGAGGCGGGAGGATAGCTTGAGCCAGGAGTTCGAGACCTGCCTGGGTAATATAGCAAGACCCCGTTCTCCATGAAAAGGAAAAAAAAAAAAAAAAGAAAATCCTAGAAGCAGAGCAATGAAACAGTTTTTTTAGTCAAATAATGGAATACTTTGTTAGATGGCATCTTTTCACCCTAAATTACAAAATGAACTGTCAAGCTTCGAGCAAAGGTAGAGTAGAACCTATGTCTAGAGAGAGGAAAAAAAAAAAAAAAAAGCAAATCCCAGGCCAGGCATAATGAATGGCTCACACCTGTAATCCCAGCACTTTGGGAGGCCAAGGTGGGCAGATCACGAGGTAAAGAAATTGAGACCATCCTGGCCAACATAGTGAAACCCTGTCTCTACTAAAAATACAAAAATTAGCTGGGCATGGTGGCGCGAGCCTGTAGCCCTAGCTACTCATACTCAGGAGGCTGAGGCAGGAGAATCGTTTGAACCCAGGAGGCAGAGTTGCAGTGAGCCAAGATCGTGCCACTGCATTCCAGCCTGGCGACAGAGTGAGACTTTGTCTCAAAGAAAGAAAAAAAGAAAATCCCAAGTGAAATAAACAGCTAAATTTGAATTAAGTGTTTCCAAATAGGCTGGGGAAAGTGGCTCACACCTGTAATCCCAGCACTTTGGGAAGCCAAGGCGGGCAGATCATGAGGTCAAGGGTTCGAGACCAGCCTGACCAACATGGTGAAACCCTGTCTCTACTAAAAAAACACAAAAACTAGCCAGACATAGTGGTGCACGCCTGTTATCCCAGCTACTGAGGAGGCTGAGGCAGAAGAATTGCTTGAACCCAGGAAGCAGAGGTTTCAGTGAGCTGAGATCGCACCACTGCACTCCAGCCTGGGTGACAGAGCAAGACTCAGTCCCAAAAAAAAAAAAAAAAAAAAAAGTTTCCAAATAATATGGCCAGGTGTGATGGCTCACACCAGCAATCCCAGCACTTTGGGAGGCCATGGTAGAGGACTGCTCAAGCCTAGGAGTTTGAAGCCAGTTGGGGCACCGTGGCTCATGCCTGTAATCCCAGCACTTTGGGAGGCCGAGCCAGGTGGATCATGAGGTTAGGAGTTCAAGACCACCCTGGCCAACGTGGTGAAAAAACCCGGTCTCTACTAAAGATACAAAAACTAGCTGGGCATGGTGGCACACGCCTGTAATCCCAGCTTCTCAGGAGGCTGAGGCAGGAGAACTGGTTGAACCTGGAAGACGGAGGTTGCGGTGGGCCATCATCGCGCCACTGCACTCCAGCCTGGGTGACAGAGCAAGACTTCGTCTCAGGGAAGAAGAAGAAAAAAAAGGCCAGGCACGGTGGCTCACGTCTGCAGTCCGAGCACTTTGGGAGGTTGAGGTGGGTGGATAACCTGAGGTCAGGAGTTCCAGACCAGCCTGGCCAACATGGTGAAACCCTGTCTCTACTAAAAATACAAAAATTAGCTGGACACTGTGGCAGGCACCTGTAATCCCAGCTACTTGCGAGGCTGAAGCAGGAGAATCACTTGAACCTGGGAGGCCGAGTTTGCACTGAGCCCAGAACATGCCACTGCACTCCAGCCTGTGCGACCGAGCAAACTCCATCTTAAAAAATATATATATATGCACACATATACACATATATATACACACACGTGTGTGTGTGTGTGTGTGTGTATATATACATATATATAAGCCAGGCATGGTGGTGTGTGCCTGTGGTCCCGGCTACTTGGAAGGCTGAGGTTGGAGGATCACTTGGGGGAGGTGGGGGACAAGGCTGCAGTGAGCCATGATCACACCACCGCACTGCAGTGCGGGCAACAGGGTGACAACCTGTCTCAAAAAAAAAAAAAAAAAAAAAAAAAGCCCAGTATGGTGGCTCACAGCTGTAATGTCAACACTTTGGGAAGCTGAGGTGGGAGACTTGCTTGAGTCCAGGAGTTCAAGACCAGCCTGAGCAACATAGTAGGATCCTGTCTCTACAAAAAAATTTTAAAAAATCAGCTGGGCATGGTGGCACACGCCAATAGTATCAGCTACTTGGGAGGCTGCAGCAGGAAGACTGCTTGAGCCCAGGAGTTCAAGGCTGCAGTGAGCTATGATCATGCCACTGCACTCTAACCTGGGCAACAGAGTAAGACCCTGCCTCAATTAAAATGTATTTTTAAAAAAGTTTCCAAACAATTTGGCATATGAGGTACATCTTCTAAGAGGAAATCCATCTCACAATTAGCTAAACTCCACAAAACTGATATAATACTCTCTTAGATGAAGCTAGTCTCCTCTGTTGAGAGACAATTTTTAGTAACAGAAATAGGTGATTAGCGTAGTTAGTCCAAGCAACACTTCTGTACTGAAGTCCGTTATTATTACTAGCATACCTCAAAGGGAATGAAATTTTCTGCCCCCGAAAATTCCAAGAGTGACCAAAAACAAGGATCACGTGTGAAAGAATATCATCCTAACCCTGATCTTTGGACTGTATTTTGGCAGTCTATATGCAGTGCCACACCTTTGCATTCAAATATTAAATCACTGAGAAAATGCACAAAGATACTAGCAGGGAAGATACAAAGATAGACTACACAAAGTTTACAGGTGTTTAAAAAAAAATGGGCTGGGCACAGTGGCTCACACCTAATCCCAGAACTTTGGGAGGCCAAGGCAGACAGATTGCTTGAGCCCACGAGTTTGAGACCAGCCTGGGTAGGCAACATGACAAAAACCTGTCTCTAGAAAAAATTAGTCCCAGCTACCCAGGAAGCTGAGGTGGCAGGATCATTTGAGCCAGGGAGGTGGAGGCTGCAGCGAGCTGTGATCACACCACTGCACTCCAGTCTAGGTAAAAGAGCAAGACCCTGTCTTAAAACAAACAAAACAAAACAAAAAAACCCCACAGGCTGGGCGTGGTGGCTCACACCTGTAATCTCAGAACTTTGGGAGGCCAAGGCAGGCAGATCACAAGGTCAGGAGATCGAAACCATCCTGGTTAACACAGTGAAACCCAGCCTCTACTAAAAATACAAAACATTAGCCGGGCATGGTGGTGGGCGCCTATAGTCCTCCCAGCTACTCAGGAGGTTGAGGCAAGACAATGGCGTGAACCCAGGAGGCAGAGCTTGCAGTGAGCCAAGATCATGCCACTGCACTCCAGCCTGGGAGACAGAGCGAGACTCCATCTCAAGAAAAAAAAAAAAAACCCACAACAACAACAAAATAAATGCGGTAAGACAAATCTTTTTTTTTTTTTTTGAGACACAGTCTCACTCTGTCAACCAGGCTGGAGTGCAATGGCGCGATCTCAACTCACTGCAACCTCTGCCTCCAGGGTTCAAGCGATTCTCCTGCCTCAGCCTCCTGAGTAGCTGGGATTACAGACACATGCCACCACGCCCAGCTATTTTTTGTGTTTTTAGTACAGATGGGGTCTCACCATGTTGGCCAGGCTGGTCTCAAACTCCTGACCTCAGGTGATCCGCCCGCCTCAGCCTCCCAAAGTGCTGGGATTACAAGTGTAAGCCACCATGTCCCACCTACAAATCTACACATCAGTTGAGAACCATGGTCTTCAAAGTTATACATTATTTGCCATTACTGTTCTTTTTTAAATCATAATGCATCTGAGTTGTTTGAAGAGGGGTCTAATTGTTGGCAAAACAGTCATCTGGAGCCAAGACAGGTAAATTAGGCAGACAGATGGTCTAGTTTTAAAAAATTAGGTGGATTCTATAACATAGATGATGTGGAGTGGTTGCGACAGCAGCAGCATCCCTGAAGCAAAAAAAAGAGTCTCTAGAGGTGACTCTTGGCCAGCAAGCACCAGGCTACAAGGCTCTGCCCAAGATTCCACCCCAGGGCCTTAAGTCAGGCACAAGTGGCTTCCACCAAGGAACTCCCCAAGCCACTCACAAGTCCCAGGTGAGTGCCCTCATTTGCATGTGTACTTTAAAATAAAACCCTAAAGCTCTTAGAATTTGAATGCATCTTAAGGATAACTTCACCTCCTAAATTCTTACATAGGTTGAATAGATCCCGCTAAAGTTAACCTTTACAACTACTTTTTTTTTTTTTGAGATGGAGTCTCGCTCTGTTGCCCAGGCTGGAGTGCTGTGGCGCGATCTGGGCTCACTGCAACCTCCACCTTCTAGGTTCAAGCGATTCTCCTGCCTCAGCCTCCCCAGTAGCTTGGACTACAGTGCATGCCACCATGCCTGGCTAATTTTTTGTATTTTTAGTAGAGACAGGGTTTCACCGTGTTAGTCAGGATGGTCTCAATCTCCTGACCTCATGATTCACCCGCCTCGGCCTCCCAAAGTGTTGAGATTACAGGTGTGAGCCACCGCACCCAGCCAGAACTACTCTTAAATAGACAGTATTTTCTTATGTAAGCAAACATTCCTGTTTTAATCATCCTCGTATCACTGATTTAAATAATAGGTCCTGGCCTGGCGAGATGGCTCATGCCTGGAATCCCAGCACTTTGGGAGGCGGAGGGCGGGTGGATCATCTGAGGTCAGAAGTTCGAGACCAGCCTGGCCAACATTGTGAAACCCCGTCTCTACTAAAAATACAAAAATTAGCCGGGTGTGGTGGCGCGGGCCTGTAATTCCTGCTACTTGGGAGGTGGAGACAGGAGAATTGCTTGAATCTGGGAGGCGGACGTTGCAGTGAGAAAAGATTGCACCACTGCCGCTCCAGCCTAGGCGGCAGAATGAGACTCCGTCTCAAAAAAAAAAAAAAAAAAAAAAGTCTTCTGGGTTACCCTGACATATCATTTCATCCTCAATTTATTCTCTCTGTAGATTTAGTTTTCTAATAAAAACAAAACAAAGTATGATTCCTGGCATATGGGAATTCCAAAGGATAGCAACTATGTGGAAAAGGTCTATCCCACTAAAACAGCATAAATGATGTATAAACTCAAGAAGCCGATGACTGCATATGAAACAACCAAACCAAGAAGTAAAATATGGTCTATGGAGCACAGTACTAACCCGGGAAAACAAGCTTTACTCCTGGCTCAATTACACACCTGCTGTATTTTAATTTTTAACTCAATATTGAGCTTAAAAAAAAATGCCACTTAACCACAATTTCAAAAGGAAAACAAAGTCACAAAAGAATGCAATAAATTACACAATTGGATTAATATATTAGATAAAGGTGATTCTATTCCCAAGTCTATCAATCAACGCTACTGCATTTACTCATTCCAATTTTATTCAGGAAGGGAGGGGCAGCAGGAACATATTGCAGGGTTCCAAAAGGAGACGTAGAAAGCGTGCCTACGAAGAGGACTGCAGTGAGGAGCTACAGATTGAGATTACATACAGTGGACTGGACAACTTTGGTTAGGATCAGGCTGTTTAATTTCTTCATAAACTTAACATAGCTTCCTTCCTAAAAAGATGTTAATCCAGACTTTTTTTTCTCCAAAACAACCCAAACTGATACAGCCACTGCTGCACTGAACTATATTAAGGCACTAGAATATTTAAGGAAAAGCAAAAGACTCCCGCAATTCAACGGGAAGCTTTTTAGTGAAGAAAACTTAAGGACCGAATAAATTTAAATATATGCCCTGTTTAACCTCCTTTCCCACCTATGCGGACTTGAGAGTTTTAACTTTCCTAGTTGATTGAAACTCAAAGTATGAAGACTACGTATGCGAGAATGTTTACTTAACGCTGAACTCGGGGCTACAGGAAGTCTCCTACTAAACAGTAGTTACATTAGGCGTAGATATTTATAAACCATCTGCAGCAAGTGACCCAGGATTCAATTACAACATCAACCCTCATATTTCATCGTATGGGCAAATTACCAGTCAAGAATAAATTCATTCTGCCCTACTGGCGCTCTAGATCGAGTTGCACAATCCCGGGGCAGAACCGCCTTCGCCTAGCCCTAGAGCATCAGGTACTAAGTTAGTGTGAGGACATTTTAAAGCGGGAGGGAAACTCTAAGGACTCAGCCCATACTCCCAAATTCAGAAATTTGTCACGTCACTTGAGATCAGAGTGAAATTTAAGTTTCAGTCCCTTTGAGATCTCTGAGCGCACAGTCAGGTTGCCATCACTCCAAGGGGCTGGGGAGTCCGAACCCGGATGGATAAAAACTACTTGGTGCGGAACTCGCATCTTTTCCGCCCCCTGAAGGGGGGCCCGCACCGGTCGGGTCCAGCCAGGAGCCCGGGCGCGAGTTTGGGGGCGCAGCGGGGGCGGCGAGCGCGCGTCCCCCCGCCCGCTCAGGCGGCGTAGAGGTGCGAGCAGCTCAGCCAGCCTTGCAGAGGGAGCTCTCGGCAGCTCTGGGGTCCCTCTGCTCGCAGCCGCTGCAGCGCCGCCTGCGCCACTCGGCGGAGACGGAGACCAGCGGCGGCGACGCGCGGACTGGGAGCGACCGCCGAGCAGCCAAGCAGCTGGGGAGGCACGCAGGGCGGCAGGGTAGGTTCCGGGGACGGGGCGGGCTGGAGGAGGGGCAGCCCGAGACGCGACGGCCAGGGCCCGACACCCATACGGCACCGGGACCTGGTTGAGCGCGCGGTGGCAGTGGGTCCGAACCCTTTAGCTAGGCGGGCGCCGAAGCCGGGACGCGGAGATAGCGTCTCAGCTGGTGCCACCCGCCACAGGAGGGGCGGAGGACACAGGACAGAGGGCGGGCCGCGGCCGGGCGATCGGCCGGCCAAGAACCGGCCTCGAGGGCAGAGACAAAGGAAGGAAAATGGAGTCGCCGGGCGCGCGGGCCTCTGCCTCTGCCGCCGCCCAAGGCCTAGCGCGCTGCCAGGAGGGAGGCCTAGCGGACGGGCGTGGGGGTGGGGGGGCGGCCAGGCCACGGCGGCGACGGGCAATGGCGGCGGCCGCGCCGCAGCAGGGACGGTAGAGGGAGACAAACACCCCCCGGCGGCGGCGCTGGCGCCGGGCTGCAGCCAGCGCCGACCGGAGCGGCCCCATCGTGACACCTAGAGGCGGCCCGCGAAACCTCCTCCACCCCGGGCCCCCTTACCTCCGCGCCACACCCCCCGCGGCGCCCGCTCCGCCGCCGCTCCACGGCTCCGGCCACCCGGCGTCTCCGGCGAGCTCCGCGCGTCCGCACCGGCTACCGCCGCCGCCGCTGCCGCCAAAGAAGCAGCTCCGCGCACGGTTTAATCGCTCCACAGGCTCGGACACAAAATGGCGGCGGCGCGGTGCAGTGCGCCTGCGTCGGCGCTGCCGGGGCCGCGGGTGCTGATAAGGGAAGGGACGGGTGGGGGGGCCGGCCGGGCGGCGAGTAGAGGGCGGGGGAGGAAAGGTGAGGGGAGGGGTTGGCGCAGGGCAGCATGGGAGGCGGCCCCGGGCGCCAACTTTCAAAAGCGGGCGCGATGGCGTCACGGGACGCGCCGCGAGTCGCGTCGTCACGCTGCACGCGCCCTTCCGCGCCCTCGCCGGGTCGCGCGTGGGCTCTGCCGGCGCCGCGGCGTCCCGGCTCCCGCTGGGTGGGGCTTCCTGGGCGGAGGCCGCCGCCCCTGGGCGGTGCCGGATCCAGTCCGCTTGACCTGATTCCCCAGCTGCTGTCTCCGGCCCCTTGAACCCGTACAGGGTTGGGGAAATGGGGGGTGGCTGGAGGAAGCGCGCGCGGGGCCGGCCAGTGGAGCAGAGGAGGCTCCTGGGCCCGGCCCCGCCCAGTCTCCGCCCCAGCCAGGCCCGACCCGCCTTCCGAACGTCTCACAGCTGCCCGCCACCGAGTAAGGCCGGGTCGGTTCCCGCGCGCTCCTAGCTCCGTCCTCGCGAGCGACGGCTGGAAAGGCTGTCCTTGCTCAGCGGCTTTTGATGATCTCTCCGACCTAGAAGAGGGCCACCTAAAAGTGGGTGCGAGAGAAGAGTAGGAGGGCTTCCTCTGGGTGTCCCCAAGCCACCTCAGCCCGGAGAGGCAGCGGAAGACCAGACTTGATGCTTTAACACGATCATAGCAGTCGCCTTATTTACCGAAAGGTCTTTCTGTATTTAGCACTGAAACGTACATTTCTTGTCTGTACGGGAGAGCTGTTCTCTGTGAGCGGAGGCATTCAGTCCCACCCCTCCCCAGGAGGCACCTACGGACCCTTCCCAACCTGCAGTCAAGTTGACCAAGAACTGACTGCAAGGTGCTGGTGGCTCTGGGAGGAGAGCCTTTTGGTACTTACAGGGAATATGATTCTTCCATTAGATATCAAATGGACCCAGCATCTAGGGAGCAGCTTCTGCCCCATCCAGCTGACCGTTCCGTTGTGAGAATGCTGGCCCAATAACAGATACTGTTTTTTTTTTTCCCTAAAGGAATAAAAAAATCTGTATTTTTAAGATGTCAAATCTCCAGAGTTTTTAGATGTTAGCAACTGAATCAGATGCTTTTAAACTTCATGAGCTGATTAAACCACACAGATGAGCTGTCAGTTTACGACCCCTGGCTTGGCTTGAAGGAAAGAGTGAAGAGAAATTCCATAGCCAAATCCTGGGGCACTCCAATATTGGAAGGGTAATGGAGAAGGAGTCTGAAAGGGAGCATCTAGGAAGTCATGAAATCTAGCGCTGAGTTGTGGAATCCCTGGGCAGAGAAGGTTTCAGGTAGGAGGCATCCGCTGAGCAGTGTGATAAACTTGGGCCAGAGATATGGCTGTTGGATTGGGTCACCTTGCAAGTCACTGGAGAATGTCATTGATGGCCTTGGCTTGATTGATGTGGGTATATCAGGGAGGTGGACCTGACCGGATTGGGTTGAAGAGTGACCAGGAAAGTGGGGAAATGGAGACAGCACATGTATGCAATTTGAGAGAGGTTTTGCTGTGAAGGGACCAGATAAGTTTGGGGATAGATAATAGAAAGAAGAGATGTTTTAAAAGATGCTACGGGCCAGGCGCGGTGGCTCGCCTGTTATCTTGGCACTTTGGGAGGCCAAGGCAGGTGAATCACTTGAGGTCGGGAGTTCGAGACCAGCCTGGCCAATATGGTGAAACCTCGTCTCTACTAAAAATACAAAAATTAGCTGGGCATGGTGGCACGTGCCTGTAATCCCAGCTACCTGGGAGGCTGAGGCTGGAGAATTGCTTGAACCCGGGAGGCAGAGGTTGCAGAGAGCCAAGATTGCGCCACAGCACTCCAGCCTGGGCAGCAAAGCGAGACTCTATCTCAAAAAATAATAAAGATGGTAGGATTCCCAGAGCATGTTTATGTGCCGTTGGGAGGGATACAGTGGGGAAGAAAGATGGGTGATCCAGGAGAGAGAAGGCTTGCTTGACCCATATAGGAGTGAAATCCATGAGAAGATGTAAGGAAACAGGGAGGGTTGACCTTGGAGAGGAACAGGGATGTTTCCATTCATGATAAGGGCAACAAAAGTGAAGACAGATGCAAATGCAGGGGAGAGGGAAGGCAAGTCCTTAACAGGATTGCGTTGGTGGCATTGGGTGCTCATCTGAGGTTTGTGATCATAACGTTAAAGGTAAACCAGTTGGCCCAGTGTGTTCGTTTTTCTCCAACATTCAGCTGCTTGGGTACAGACATGAAGAAAAGCGATAGTATAGCTTCTCAACACCAGGACCCAAGTTTTCTCCTTTTTTTTTTTTTTTTGAGACGGAGTCTCGCTCTGTCGCCCAGGCTGGAGTGCAGTGGCCGGATCTCGGCTCACTGCAAGCTCTGCCTCCCGGGTTTACGCCATTCTCCTGCCTCAGCCTCCCGAGTAGCTGGGACTACAGGCGCCCGCCACCTCGCCCGGCTAGTTTTTTGTATTTTTTAGTAGAGACGGGGTTTCACCGTGTTAGCCAGGATGGTCTCGGCCTCCCAAAGTGCTGGGATTACAGGCTTGAGCCACCGCGCCTGGCCTCCTTTTTTTTTTTTTTGAGACGGAGTTTCGCTCTTATTGCCCAGGCTGGAGTGCAGTGGTATGATCTTGGCTCACCACAACCTCCACCTACTGGGTTCAAGCGATTCTCCTGCCTCATCCTCCTGAGTAGCTGGGATTACAGGCATGCGCCACCACCCCAACTAATTTTGTATTTTTAGTAGAGATGGGGTTTCTCCATGTTGGTCAGGCTGGGCTTGAACTCCCGACCTCAGGTAATCCGCCCGCCTCGGCCTCCCAAAGTGCTGGGGATTACAGGCACGAGCTACCGCACCCGGCAAGTTTTCTCATTTCTAATCCCAGTTACTTACCTTATACCATTAGATACTATTTTAGGAATGTGTGAAGTATTTGGAAAATTTACACCTGACCCTTCTTTTTGTAGAAACCAAGTTATCCCATTTGCCTCTTATGTACACATTAGGACTCAGACATAAAGAAAAGACAAACTTAGAGGAAAATTACCAAACAGATGCCTCTGGAATACTTGCATTTTGCACTCTCCTCAGCCCAAATAGCTCCTGGTATACTTAGGAACTTATGTATTAAAAACAAAAAAGCTGACTTTCACATAGGGAGACCCTGTTTATACAAAATAATTTAAAAATTAGCTGAGTGTGGTGGCATATGACTGTGGTCCCAGCTACTTGGGAGGCTGAGGTGGGAGTATCGCTTGAGCCCAGGAGGTCAAGGCTACAGGGAGCCATGTGTGTGCCACTGTACTCCAGCCTGGGTGATGAAGCAAGACCCTGTCTCAAAAAAATAAAAAATAGGCCAGGCACAGTGGCTCATGCCTGTAATCCCAGCACTTTGGGAGGCAAAGGTAGGTGGATCGCTTGAGCTCAGGAGTTTGAGACCAGCCTGGGTAACATGGCAAAATCCCATCTTTACAAAAAATTAACTGAACGTGGTGGTGTGCACCTGTAGTCCCAGCTACTTGGGAGGCTGAGGCAGGAGGATCACTTGAGCCTAGGAGGTTGAAGCTGCAGTGAGCCCTGATTGCACCACTGTATTCTAGCCTGAGTGACAGAGCAAGACATGGTCTCAAAGATTAAAAAAAAATTAAAAGCTGACTTGCATTTAAACTTTAGATTTTCTTTCTAGTAACATTAATAAGCTAATTAGTTCACTTTCTCTTAAGATTTTACCTCAAATCATCTTCCTTTTTTTTTTCCCCCTTTTCTTTTGTGGAGATGAGGTCTCACTGTGTTGCCCAGGCTGGTCTCAGGCTTAAGCAATTCTGTCTTGGCCTTCCAAAGTGCTGGGATTATAGGTGTAAGCCACCACACCTGTCCCCATCTTCTTTAAGAGTAGACTACAAGAACACCTAAAGCTTTCATATAGGCAAATATGAAGTAGTGGATTGATTATTTTATTTTATTTTATTTTATTTTATTTTATTTTATTTTTAGATGTAGTCTTACTCTGTCACCTGGGCTGGAATGCAGTGGCTCGATCTCAGCTCGCTGCAACTTCTACTTCCTGGGTTCAAGCAATTCTGCCTCAGCCTCCTGAGTAGCTGGGACTACAGGTGTGCACTACCATTCCTGGCTAATTTTTTATATTTTTAGTGGAGACTGGGTTTCACCATATTGGCCAGGCTGGTCTCGAACTCCTGATCTCAGGATATCTGCCTACCTCAGCCTCTCAAAGTCTTGGGATTACAGAGGTAAGCCACCACACCCAGCCTGAGGCAGTGGATTTAGAGGGAAAAAACCCTCAGCTATATTTATGATTATATTTACAACTATATATTAATTATATTTACAACTCTATGATCTCTGAGGCATCAAAAGTCAGGAATGGGGTCCAAGTGGCCTTGGAGCCTGCTTTCTTTTTTTTTTTTTTTTTTTTTGAGACGGAGTCTCGCTGTGTCTCCCAGGCTGGAGTGCAGTGGCGCGATCTCGGCTCACTGCAAGCTCCGCCTCCCGGGTTCACGCCATTCTCCCGCCTCAGCCTCCCGAGTAGCTGGGACTACAGGCGCCCGCCACCTCGCCCGGCTAGTTTTTTGTATTTTTAGTAGAGACGGGGTTTCACTGTGTTAGCCAGGATGGTCTCGATCTCCTGACCTCGTGATCCACCCGCCTCGGCCTCCCAAAGTGCTGGGATTACAGGCTTGAGCCACCGCGCCCGGCCGGAGCCTGCTTTCTGAAGACAAGGACCCTGTGTACTGCTTTCACATAGGGCTGAGAAAATGCGAAGGATCACTAAGGAAGGAAGAAAATAAAATATTTTCTGGCTGGGCACAGTGGCTCACACCTATAATCCTAGCACTGTGGGAGGCCAAGGCAGGCGGATCACCTGAGATCAGGAGTTTGAGACCAGCCTGGCCAACATGGTGAAACCCTATTTCTATTGGAAATATAAAAATTAGCCAGGTGTGGTGGTGCGCCTGTAGTCCCAGCTACTTGGCAGGCTGAGGCAGAATTGCTTGAACCTGGGAGGCGGAGGTTGCAGTGAGCCAAGATTGCGCCACTGTATACCACCCTGGATGACAGAGCAAGACTTCATCTCAAAAATAAATAAATAAAATATTTTCTTCTCTTTATGGTAAATCATGATGTGTCCTACTTTATGGAATCAGCTCCAAAGACGAACAGAAGGCCAAACAAAAGGGATAGGATGTTTGAGGCTGGAAAGAAGCAAGCTGAGGGAAAATGTGATGAGAGGCTGCGAAACAGTTGAGGTGATAAAAATAAAGCTAGGCCGGGTATGGTGGCTCACACCTGTAATCCCAGCACTTTCAGAGGCCGAGGTGGGCGGATCACAAGGTCAAGAGATCGAGACTATCCTGGCCAACATGGCGAAATCCCGTCTCTACTAAAAATACAGAAATTAGCTGGACGTGGTGGCAGGTGCCTGTAGTCCCAGCTACTCAGGAGGCTGAGGCAGGAGAATCGCTTGAACCTGGGAGGCGGAGGTTGCAGTGAGCTGAGATCGCACCACTGCACTCCAGCCTGGGGACAGAGCGAGACTCTGTCTTAAAAAAAAAAAAAGAAAGATCTGGCCCTGAGCCTCACATACAGAACCAGAAACCCAATGTGGTTTGTACCGTAAGAGCAGATTCCTTCCTCAGGGACTTGTCAGGTGCATAGGCACTTGCTAGATAAGCAGAGTGCTGTTAGCAACAGGCAAGTAGACCATTGTCCCCGTGCTGGCGAAAGGCATATCGATCCCCTATAGGAGAGCATCCTGGGAAGCCAAATTACTAGAAATATTTGATGAGCAGTTAATTAGATTAAGCAGTGTTAGTCATATAACTTAAATGTTTAATGTCACCCTCTCTGGATGCTGGAATTAGATTGTTTGGGATTCAAGTCTAGTTTTGGTTTCTTATTAGCTGTGTGGTCTCTGTTGAATTAGTAACAACTCAACTATAAGTTTGTCTTCTATAAAATGGGATGATAGGTCGGGTGTAGTGGCTCATGCCTGTAATCCCAGCACTTTGGGAGGCCAAGGCAGGCGGATCACCTATGGTCAGGAGTTCAAGACCAGCCTAGCCAACATGGTGAAACCCTGTCTCTACAAAAATACAAAAATTAGCCATGTGGGTGCCTGTAATCCCAGCTACTCAGGAGGCTGAGGCGGGAGAACTGCTTGAACCTGGAAGGCAGGGGTTGCAGTGAGCCAAGATCACGCCACTGCACTCTAGCCTGGGCAACAGAGGAGAATCGGTCTCAAAAAAATAAATAAATAAAATGGGATGATAATTGTGCTTGATACAGCCGTAAGGATTAGACAAGAAAATGCAAGTAAAGCTTTTTTATTTTTATTTTTTGGAGACAGGGTCGCATTGTCCACTGTCACCCAGGCTGGAGTGTGGAGTGCAGTGGCAAACTCTGCTCACTGCAAACTTTGCCTCAGGCTTCTGAGTTGCTGGGACTATAGGCGAGTGCCAACACACCTAGCTAAGTTTTTTTGTTTTTTGTAGAGATGGGGGTCTTACTATGTTGCCCAGGCTGGTCTCGAACTCCTGGTGTGAAGCAATCCTTCTACGTCAACCTCCCAAAGTGCTGGGATTACAGGCATGAGCCACTGCACCCGGCCAGAAATCATTATCCTATAATTCTCAGAACAATTGTATTTCCAAGATCTTCCTTGGCTCCTATTATTACCCCTGTAAAGCTTGCAACGATTATGATCATTTACATGTTTTTTAAAAAACTCTTTAATCAAGATAATCAACAAATGAAGGGGAGACGTGTTGATTTTCTAAGATACAATGGGCAGGAATCTTCCTGCCCTATCTGGGGTAAGGCCTAAAGTTACATGTGAACACTCCTGTTTTCTCTATACCTATTGAGAACATGTGTGAGACATGATGCAGCTCACCAAGTAATTGTTGAATACCTGCTGTGTGCAGCTTCCTGTTCTAGGCACTGGAGATTCAAAGATGACTCACGATGTGTTTCCTGCCCTTGGACTCAAAATTTAACTAGTAAAACTGGTGAAAACAAACACATAAAAAATTAATGCAATAATTGTTATAGTGGAAAGAAATGAGCTCACAGCTAAAGGAGTAAATCACTCCAGGAGTATCTCATTTCAGCTGGGTCTGAAGGATTAACAAGGCATTAACAAGTGACACAAGACATGTAAGGTAAAGAGCCATGATCAAAGGCATAAAAGTCTACAAGAGTATTTGGGGGACAGCAAGTCATCTTACACCATTGGATGAGGGTGTAGAGTAGTGATGCTAAACTTTTAAAGACATTTGGAAAGCTTTCATTGTCTACCAACATAAACCACCAAGCATAACCACTTCTAACATTTTAATTTTTTTTTTTTTTTTTTTTTACCCAAGATGGAGTCTTGCTCCGTTGCCCAGCCTGGAGTGCAGTGATGCAATCTTGTCTCACTGCAACCTCTGCCTCCCAGGTTCAAGTGATTCTCCTGCCTGAACCTCTCAAATTTCTGTGATTACAGGCACGCACCACCATGCCCGGCTAATTTTTGTATTTTTGGTAGAGATGGGGTTTCACCATGTTGGCCAAACTGGTCTCAATCTCCTGACCCTCACGATCCACCTGCCTTGGCCTCCCAAAGTGCTGATTACCGGCATGAGCCACCAAGCCCAGTCTCTTGTAACATTTTAAAGACTCATCCTTCTGTATCATCTGCCTAGACTGTAGGAGTTTTTTTCCTTATTAATGTCTGCTTTTTTCAGACCCCTGTGAAAGCCTTATTTATTTATTTATTCGTTTATTTTTGAGATGGAGTTTCGCTCTTGTTGCCCAGGCTGGAGTGCAATGGCACGATCTTGGCTCACCACAACCTCCACCTCCTGGGTTCAAGCGATTCTCCTGCCTCAGTCTCACAAGTAGCTGGGATTGCAGGCATGCACCACGATGGCCGGCTAATTTTGTATTTTTAGTAGAAACGGGGCTTCTCCACGTTAGTCAGGCTGGTCTCGAACTCCCAACCTCAGGTGATCTGCCCACCTCAGCCTCCCGAAGAGCTGGTATTACAGGCGTGAGCTGTGCCGGCCTATTTATTTATTTTGAGATGGAGTCTTGCTCTGTCACTCAGGCTGCAGTGCAGTGGCGAGATCTTGGCTCACTGCAGCTCCTGCCTCCCAGGTTCAAGCAATTCTTCTGCCTCAGCCTCCCGAGTAGCTGGGACTACAGGTGTGTGCCACCATGTCCAGCTAATGTTTTTGTATTTTTAGTAGAGATGGGGTTTCACTGTGTTAGCCAGGATGGACTCAATCTCCTGACCTTGTGATCCACCCGCCTCAGCCTCCCAAAGTGCTGGGGTTACCCCAGCCAGCCATATTTCTTTTTTACCTCTCAGCTCAAATGACTGCTCTCTAAAGTATAAAGGACTGTTCCTAGACCTACATCCAATGTTTTAGAAGTTGATTTTGTTTTCTGCACTGTTACTTACTTTTCCAAACATGCATGGATCACCCTTTATAATCCATCTCTATATTTTTCATTTTGCAAAACACCTTCATGTCTGCCTTTTCAAGTGATGCTCACAGCTCTATTTGATGTCCTAAATTCAGAAATGAAGTGACTTGCTCAGGGTTGTCCAGCAACTTGTTGGCAAAATCAGAATGAGTACAGTAGTCCCCCGCCTTGTTCACAGCTTCAGTTTCTGCTATTTTCTGCTATTGGTTACCCATGGTCAACTGCAGTCTGAAAATACTAAATGGAAACTTCCAGAAATAAACAATTCATAAGTTTTGAATTGCACACCATTCTGAGTAGAGTGGTGAAATCTCACAACATCCTGCTGCATACTGCTGGGAATGTGACTCGTTCCATTGTCCAGCGTACCCATGCTGTATACACTACCCACCTGTTAGCCACTTAGTAGCCATCTCGGTTATCAGATTGATAATGCATATGCATATATAGGGTTCAGGACTATCCTTGATTTCAGACATCCACCAGACAGCTTGGAACATATCCCCCCAAAAAATGGGGGACTGTAGGCTTGGTGTGGTGGCTTATGCCTATAATCCCAGCACTTTGCGAGGCTGAGGTGGGTGCATCACGAGGTCAGGAGTTCGAGACCAGCCTGACCAACATGGTGAAACCCTGTCTCTAGTAAAAATACAAAAAGTAGCTGGGCATGGTGACGCATGCCTGTCATCCTAGCTACTCAGGAGGCTGAGGCAGGGGAATCACTTGAAACTGGGAGGTGGAAGCTGCAGTGAGCCGAGATTACATCACTGCACCCCAGCCTGGACAACAGAGCGAGACTCTGTCTCAGAAGAAAAAAAACAAAAAAGATGGGATCTCACTCTGTTGCCCAGGCTGAAGTGCAATGGCGTAATCATAGCTCACTGCAGCCTTTAACTCCTGGGCTCAAGCAATCCTCCTGAGTAATCCTCCTGAGCAATCCTCCTAGGACTATAGGCACATGCACCATGTTCGGCTAATTAAAAAAAAAAAAAAAATTATTTATAGAGACAGGGTCTCGCTATGTTGCCCAGGCTGGGAAGGGCTTTAATTGTGGAAACTTTAGGCTCTCAGGCAGGCAGCAGAGGTATTTAGGTGATGACTTATTAATCTGTAAGTATGTCCTGAATAACTGCTTAGGACCAAGGTCTATGTTCGAGGTTAGGTAATACCAGAGATAGATAGAGGATGTCCGTAGCCTTTGAGTGCCTTCTATTTCGTTTTATGTTAGTGTGAAGATATCAGACTAAACCTCAAGTATTAGTAGGTAAAAGTCAAGGATGAAAAAGGAAGTGTAGGCCGTGCACGGTGGCTCACGCCTGTAATCCCAGCACTTTGGGAGGCTGAGGTGGGCGGATCATGAGGTCAGGAGATCAAGACCATCCTGGCTAGCATGGTGAAACCCCGTCTCTACTAAAAATGCAAAAAAAATTAGCCGAGTGTGGTGGTGGGCGCCTGTGGTCCCAGCTACTCAAGAGGCTGAGGCTGGAGAATGGCGTGAACCCGGGAGGTGGAGCTTGCAGTGAGCTGAGATCGTGCCACTGGACTCCAGCCTGGGCGACAGAGCGAGACTCCATCTCAAAAAAAAAAAAAAGAATGGAGTGGTCACTGGACATCACAGTAGTCATATGAAACCGCATGCTAAAGTGAGCATGACTTTCGAACCTCTGCTTCTAGCTTATACGCACTCTGGCCCAGGCTACTCTTGCTGCTTCTTTTTTTTTTTTTTTGAAATGGGGTCTCACTCTGTTGCCCAGGCTGTCATGCAGCGGTGCAATCACGGCTCACGCAGCCCTGACCTCCCGGGCTCAAGTTCTCCTGCCTCAGCCTCCTCAGTAGATGATGCTATAGGCGCACACCACCATGCCCAGCTAATTTTTATATTTTTTGTAGAGATGGGGTTTTGCCATGTTGCCCAGGCTGGTCTTGAACTTCTGAGCTCAAGTGATCCACCTGCTTCAGCTTCCCAAAGTGCTGGGATTACAAGCGTGAGCTACCACGCCCAGACTCTTGCTTCTTCTAATGGTAACTGCAGGCTCCTCCCTGCTTCCGGCCTTCTCCCTCTCACAGCTGCCAGAGTGACCTTTCCAAAGCACAAACGTGATCACAAAAGCCCCCTGCATCAAGCCCACGGGTGGCTCCCCGGTACCCTGGGATAAATTCCAAACTCCTCAGCCACACCACAAGGCCCCCCATGACCAAGCCCCTGCTCATCCCCTCAGCCTCATCTGTAACTGCCCCCTCTGGCCTCTGGATTCAGCTTGCTTGCTTCCTCCACCAGTCTGACCTCAGTCCTCCCTCCCTCTGTTGTCCCCTCCTCAGGCTTCTGTTCCATTCCTTAATTGGGATCCTGGTGGTGAAAGTGCATTCTAAAGCACTATGCCCCATGGGGGGACTAGGGAGAGTGTTTTTGAGTTTCCAGGCTTTTTCCACACTGAACATATGGTACTTTCACACTCAAAGTGCTTTTCAGGTTGCTTTTGAGATAAGACAAGGCCATCAGTTGAGGAGGTGTATTTAAGGGAAACCAGAGCTAGAGACAGGTTTTAGAGGTGTTCATCAAAAGATATTTCTGGACCACTTACTGTGTATCTGGCCTTGGGTGCTGGGCATAGCAAAGGCAGATGCAGCCTGAACAAATAGAGAATTTGCTGGCCCCACACCAGACCTGCTGCATTGGAATCTCCAGGGAAGTTCTCAGGTGAATCTTAGAACTGGGTAAGTTGGAAAGCCCTAACCTGATTTCATTTGTAAGACATATCCAGAATAGGCAAATCTGTAGAGACAGAAAGTAGATTAGTGGTTGCCTGGGGGTAGGGAGAATATGGAAGCGTAGGGATGACAGCTAAGGGGTGCAGGGTTTCTTTTTGGGTTGATGAAAATGTTCTAATATGGTGGTGATGGCTGTGCAGCTTTGAATATACTAATAGCCATTGAAATGTACTTTTTTTTTTTTTTTTTTTTTTTTTTGAGACGGAGTCTCGCTCTGTCACCCAGGCTGGAGTGCTGTGGCCGGATCACTGCAAGCTCCGCCTCCCGGGTTCCAGCCATTCTCCTGCCTCAGCCTCCCGAGTAGCCGGGACTACAGGCGCCCGCCACCTCGCCCGGCTAGGTTTTTTTTTGTATTTTTTAGTAGAGACGGGGTTTCACCGTGTTAGCCAGGATGGTCTCGATCTCCTGACCTCGTGATCCACCCGTCTCGGCCTCCCAAAGTGCTGGGATTACAGGCTTGAGCCACCGCGCCCGGCAAAATGTACACTTTTTTTTTTTTTTTGAGATGGAGTCTCGCTCTGTCATCTAGGTTGGAGTGCAGTAGCATGATCTAACTCACTGCAACCTCCGCCTCCCAGGTTCAAGAGATTCTTCTGCCTCAGCTTCCCAAGTAGCTGGGATTAGAAGCATCTGCTACCATGCCCAGCTAATTTTTGTATTTTTTAAGTAGAGACAACATGAGGTTTCACCATGTTGGCCAGGCTGGTCTGGAACTCCTGACCTCAGGTGATCCACCTGCCTTGGCCTCCAAAAGTGATGGGATTACAGACATGAGCCACTGCACCTGGCCAAATTGTACACTTTAAATGGTTGAATTGCATGGTTGTGCACTAAATCTCAAAAAGAGCTGTTAAAAAAAAAAAAAAAAGGCTGGGTGTGATGGCTCATACCTGTGATCTCAGCACTTTAGAAGGCCAAGGTGGAAGGATCACTTGAAGCCAGCCTGGGCAACATAGCGAGACCCCCTCTTTAGCAGGGCATAGTGGCGTGTGCCTATAGTCCCAGCTACTTGGTAGGCTGAGGCAGCAGGATCCCTTGAGCCCATAAGTTCAAAGTTACGGTGAGCTATGATCATACCACTGCACTCCAGCAAGGACAACAGAGCAAGACCCCATCTCAAAAACAAAACAAAACACTTGGACCAAGTTCCAGAGGGAAGGCACCCACCTCAGACCTGGTTGGTTACCCAGTAAAATTGTCAGCGTATATTACGAATGTATGTTCCAGAGGGTACAAACTAAATAAGCAATTGCAGGCCAGGTGCAGTGGCTCACGCCTGTAATCCCAACACTTTGGGAGGCTGAGGTGGTTGGATCACCTGAGGTAAGGAGTTCGAGACTAGCCTGACCAATATGGAGAAACCCCATCTCTACTAAAAATACAAAATTAGCCAGGTATGATGGCATATGCCTGTAATCCCAGCTACTCGGGAGGCTGAGGCAGGACAATCACTTGAACTCAGGAGGCGGAGGTTGCGGTGAGCCAAGATCGTGCCATTGCACTCCAGCCTGGACAACAAGAGTGAAACTCCATCTCAAAAAAATAAAAAATAAAAAAAGTAAGCAATTGCAATGAAGTGTGATTAGTCTCACAGAAGGGAAAATGCAGGCTCCTGTGACAAGAGCAGGTGGGCATGCAGCTTCCTAAAGAAATACATGGGCCAGGTGCTGTGACTCACACCTGTAATCCCAGCACTTTGGGAGGCTGAGGCGGGTGGGTCACTTGGGGTTAGGAGTTAGAGACCAGCCTGGCCAACAAGGTGAAATGTCGTCTCTACTAAAAATACAAAAATTAGCTGGGCGTGGTGGCAGGCATCTGTAATCCCAGCAACTCCAGAGGCTGAGGCACAAGAATCGCTTGAACCCGGGAGGCAGAAATTACAGTGAGCCGAGATCACACAACGGCACTCAGCCTGGGCAACAGCACAAGACTCGATATAAAAAATATATATATTTAGGGCATTTAATTGGGAGGATTCTGATGGCTAGGATGTGGGTACAGAGGAAAGAGGAAGGGTGAGGCTCTGTTGTATGGCTTGGATACCTGGGTAATTGGTAACCCCTAGAGCTGTTGGAGGAGAAACAAGTTTTGAGAAGATATTGAGTCTGATTTTGAGCATGCTGAGTTTGAAATGCCCCAGATGTTCAAAAGGAAGTATCCCGTGAGCAGTCGGATGTGGGGTTCTGGAAGCAAGGTAAGAACCACGTGAATGATTGGCATGCAGCCTCAGCATGTGGATGGAAGTCAGTGGAATGGGGAGGTCATCTAGGGGTGTGTTTTGAGAGAGGAGAAAAGGGCCTAGAATGGAACCCTGTGAGGTGATGTTTAAGACATGCCTGAGGAGGAGGAGAAGGTTGTAAGGAGATTAAGAGGAGACAGCTAGAAATCTAGGTGTTGCATATAGCAATTCAGCTGCTCTCAGTCAGCATTCACTGAGTGTCCATATGCCCTGTGTGTATCTGGAGACAAGTGAGACTTGACCCTTGACATTAAACTCAGTGTAGTGGCCATCACCCAACTGCCATCAACCTTCTGAAACAAGAGACCCCTTTCTCGTAGGCCAATGTCAGTCTTATTTTCTAAATGATAGATTGTGCTTCATTAGCAGTTTATATGAGGCTTGGGAGTCCTTCCCAAGCTCACCCTCCCGTATTACCCAGGCCCAGAAAAGCCAGGCCTTGCAGCCAAGCCAAGAGCCTTCTGTCCATGGGAGATGGATGGCCTGAAGGGGACACTCCAGGAGTGTTTGGGGTGGGGAGGGGGGTATGGAGGAAAAGGAGGGTCATATGTCTGGGGTTCAGCAAATTGTACCCACATACCAGGCACAGAAACATACAAGGAAGGCACCCCCGCTCTGTGGGCGAGACAAAGCAGCAGTCCTCTTCCCACGTGCTAACCCATCTGCTTCTTTGCCTTCACAAATGTGCCGTTTTTCTTTCTTTTTTGGTCCCCTGCAGCTTGGAATACATGAGGAAGAAGAGTGAGAGACAGGAGGAAAGGTAAGGTTGGGAGAGGGCAAGAGGAAAGAGGGAGTAGAGTGTACACTCCATCAGTTGCCAACACAATAAACTGTATCATGGACTACTTCAGCCTGGCCCCTGTTTTGCAGTGTGCGTGGATCACTTTCCTCTGGGCAGTCTCAGAGATGATGGCCAAGACATGACTGTGGCCTCAATGGACTTAACTGATAGGGCACTTCTCAGTGTGTCACAGGCCTTGGAGGCCCACTTCCATCTGTCCACTCAGAGGCTGGGCAGAGGCTTTCCCTGCCCTGATACCTTTGACTCGTGATGGTATCATCAACCGCCCATCACCTGGGGCAGGGGGCTCCCAACTGTCCTCAGTCCCAGACAGCAGGAACATGTGCCTCCCTGACCCACATGACAGCAGGGCGGGGGGGAGAGTGCAATGGGCAGGTTTGCCCTGTGGGAGTCCCCTGTGAGGCAGAGGGCGTCAGGAGAGATATAGAGGTGGGAGGACAAGGGTTCTCCCTGCCCCTCTACCATCTGAGGAACCTGGCCATGGGCCTGGGTATAGGAGGCCATCCAGCCTGCCTTCAAGCCACTGATGGAGAGAGGCCGAGTGGCTGTTTTGGGGTTGATCCATGCTGCTCTGAGTCAGATAGGCATCATGGGCTTCACCTGGCTGTGCTCACAGTGCCCTCATTCCAGCTCCTGTCCCCTTCCGATCCTCACACCCACCCCTGGCTAGAGCTGAATATTAGGCTCTGGCCTCAGGACTTGCAGAGCACAGAGAGTCAGGGGTCTGTCCCTTCCCAGCATTGGAGAGCAGGGATTCTCAGTGACAACCCCAGTGGACCCCTTGGCTGGGATGATGACATTTTTCCATCCTCCATTTCTTGCCCAAGCCCTGCCCTCTCCTGTGTACTGAGCTGTGAGCTTGTGCTGGCTCAGTCACCCCAATCTGCACTTTCCCAGGACCTGGTCAACCACTGTTCACTTCCTCTTTCCCCCCATGACAGGCTATGCTTTTGATGCAGGTGGACAGCCCTGCTGTACCACAAGAGGGCCTCTGTGGGGTCCTCAGGACTGAGGGCTGCTAGGGGCAGTTCTGGGATTGCCGACCTCCTGCATGGACCTCTGGGGCAGGCCCCAGCTGTGGCCAGCCTTGGGTGCTGGCTGGTCTCCATCATTTGTTTGCCTCCTCTGCCCCATGCTGCTCCAGCTGACCACCCCAAATACTGAGCTGCACCATCCCGTGCCATCCTTCGTTACCCAGGGAGCAAAGAGCTGCGCCAGTGTGCAGAGGGCTGCCTGCCTGCCCCTGCCCACCCTCGCCCTAGCATCTGGAATGAGCCACCTGCATCCACACAGGTGTTTCCTGTGCTCCTTCCTGTTGCCGTTTTTTCTGCTCAGCTTGGCTTCCCCAGCAGGTGGTTAAGGCCCCAGCCAAACCTCTTCATATCTAGCTCTAAAACACTTGGGGGCAGGGCTCCCCGGGGATCTGGGTCACCCTCCAGGGGACTGTTGGCACTTCACTGGCTCTTCCTGAGGGGCAGGCTCCCCAACGTGACATGTCCTGCACAGGCCAAGCTGCTGCCACAAGCACTGGGACATCAGAGTGGCCTCAATGAGTTGGGGAGGTGCTGCCTGTGCATCATCTCCTTGCCCCTGGATACTGGAAGTGCTGAGGGAGAGGGGAAGGGTGGAGAGCCTGTTTCTCTAGCCACAGGTGTGGGCCTCCCTCAGCCCCTCCTTAGAACAGTCCTGCCATCCTGAAGTCCCACCCCACCCTCCAGTTCCTCACACAGGACTCAGCCTTCTGGGGTTAACACATTTACTGGCCAGGCAGTTCTGGGGCGAGGTGAGGCAGGGCAAAGGCAAGCCCTCCCCTGGGATCTCTGCTTCCTGAAGCAGCAGAGGTTGGCCGGCTGTTGGGGATCACAGAGTTCAGGCAGGTTTGTTATTACAGAGGGGGAGACAGCTGGGGAGGGAAGGGACTTGCTGTCTTGGGTCACAGGGTAGCCATCCAGCTCTTCTGCCTCCCAGGTCCCAGCTCTTCCCCTCTGCAAGGAGTTCCTCTCCCCTGCCACCCAGCCTCAAGGAGCTCCTTCAGCCCCCTCTGCAGAAAGCTGCCCAAGCTGCAGAAGACCCAAACCTGGCATCTGCTGATGCAGATCTGCTGCCCCCTGGTGGGCAGAAGCTCCAGCCACCCCGTGCCTCCTTTCCCTTCCTGTTTTTCCTTTCCCTTCCCCTTTGCTCCCAGGCCACAGCCTGGGATTGGCACCCTTTGGTGTTTTCTGGGCCAACTCCAGTTTAGCTTCACCTTGGGCCATAGTTCCCAGGCCCAGGGTAGGCCCCACCTGTCGGCTGAACCACCCTTTTCCCCTGCTCTCTTCTCCAAGCCCAGTTCCAGTCTCTGGGCTTTCTTCCACCTGGATTTCCAGGGCAAGTGCACATGGCACTGTCACAGCTGCAGTGTGGACACACCAGTGTCAGGCAGGGCCGCAGCCAGAGGGTGTTGGAGCAGAGGATCAGGAGTGTACCAGGCCATGTAGGAAAGGCATTTGCTTTTTTATTTTCTGTAAAACTCTGTAAATAAAATACAAAATCAAGGGATGTGGCTGGGCAGAGGCAGGGTGGCCAAGCCCTGGACACTGATTTGTGGCAAGGGATGTGCTGAGCCTAGGCTGGGAGGCACTTGACTGCAGGCACTGACTCTTCAACCCCAGGGGCAACAGAAGAATATATTAGATTTGCATTGCTAGGAATCTGTGGGGGAGGGGTATCTGGAGCCAGCCCTTACCCTCCCTGCCAGTGCCTGGTGAGCCCTGAAAGTACGGGAAAGGGGCGCCAGGAACCCGTGGGTGAATAGTTTAGAATGCTGTGCTCGCCATGCTGCCAGGACCAAAGATGCGGGGCAGGGCGTCCAGGGACTCCTCTAGCTGTCGATGGGCAGACTGTCCCTCTTCTCCTGTAATGAGTGAGGATGGCGTCAGGGGTGGCCCTAGCCCCATCCCACTCTCCCACCCCTGGCGCCATCTCTCCTACCCCCATCAGCCAAGATGTTCCAGAACTCCACCCATCTCTCCTACCCCCCAGCCTCACCACACTGCTGTAGGCTCTGCCGGGCAGCTTCCCTCACAGCTTCTGTGTCAGTTTGGCAGAGGTACACCAGGGGCTCAATGCCCTCGGGAGCCTGTCAGGGGAGGGAGCATTGAGGTGGGCCCAGGGGAGCAGATGGGAGGGGCTCAGGTGTGGGAGTGCCGGAAGGGGACAGAAGGGTGGGAGGGTTGGCAGGGGTCACCTTGATGCAGCCTAGGGCCAGGCAGCCAGCCACTCGAGTCTGCACGTCCTCATCCTCCAGCTGGTCCAGAAAGCACAGGAGGGCCTGTGGAAGGGTGGGAGGACAGACTTAGCCAGATGCTGGGAGCCCAGGACTCCAGCCCTCGCCCTCAAGGGAGCCCTGTCCGACTCACCCTCTCCCGGAAGGCAGGGCCCAGTGACAGGCTCCGGAGCTGGGTGCTGACAGCAGCCATCACCTTGTTGTTGCCATGGACGAGCAGGGAGCTGAGGGCCCGCAGCCCATCCCTTCGCAGACGCCCCTCGGGCGCCAATCTCAGGGCCTTCAGCACGACAGCCTGGTCATCTGAGTTCAGATTCCGCACCAGTAGCACTGAAAAAAGGGGATATGGTGGGCGGATGGGCAAAGTGGCAGGGTGAGGAGCTCCCGAGGGTGGACTCATGTCCTCAGATCCAAAGAGTCAGGCCACTTTGTGATCAGGGCCACCGCCTCACCCTCCTCGGCAGTCTCGGTCACGTAGGCCTCCATGGTGGGGCTGTCCAAGGTTTCCACAAAACTCCAGAACTGGAAGACCGTGAGCTGCTCTCCAGGCCCTGGCTGGGGCCTTCTGGGCAGCTTCTGCCCCAGGGCATCCTCCAGGAACTTCACACAAACTGCAGAAGACAATAGCATGGGCCTCAGAGTTTGGGTGAACACAGGTTTTTAGAGGGGAGAGATGCTCCTATCCCAGGCTCAGGTCTAGGGGCCCTCTGTTCAAACCCCACCCATCTGGGTCCTTCTGCTTTAAGGCCCAAGTCTTTGCTGGTCTCCTCGGTGCCTAGTTCTGCGTGGACTGACCTGGCTTCCCCGAGCTTCCTGTCACTGGGAATCTGAGCAAGGGTGGAAGGAGGAGGCAGCCCACTCACCAGCCTCAGCCAAGCCTGGCTGGCGCAGGGAGAGGCGGGCACCATACTGGTTGCAGAAGGTGAGAAGCACCCGCTCCACTGGGCAGAGGAAGCAGCTAAGTCTCTCTGTGCACTGGTCCCAGAAGGTCAAGAAGCCAGGCCGAGAGGCCGAGAACTGCACCACTGTGAGGGCGTGAGGGAAACTGTCAGCAATAGAGCAGGCGGGTGAGTAGAGAGCATGCAGATGGTGGTAGGCTGAGGTAGGAGCTTCAAGGCAGATGGCAGAGCCCCAATCCACTGGGCCTTTACCTTCTTGGGCAGAGCTGGCCGGGATCTCCCACCGCCTGCTGAACTCGCATACTGCCTCCAGCACTCGGGCTTCCCGCAGCAGCCGCTCCAGGGCCCATGCCTCCTGGCATCGCAGAGGCCCAAATGTGCCCAGTTTCTGGAGAATATGGATGGCCAAGTAGCTCAGGCATCAGGGTAGGGCTTGGGAGGATCGTGCTCAGGGACAAGTCCCTCCCCACTGGGGGAGGTTGGGGCTACAGAGTTGGAAGATACTCCACTCAGCAAGGGCCCTGGGGCACTGGGTGTGGCACTCAGAGGAGGTATAGAGGACCAGGATTGAAGGACAGGACTCCCTGGGGTTAGGGGTTACAAGGGAAGGGTGGGGGAACACCATCAGCCTCACCAGCAGGAGGCAACTGCAGTGGTACAGGTGCCGGACCAAGGCAGCGTCCAGAGCTGGACACCCCGTGCTGAGGGGGCGGGCACTGGGTGAGTCTATGCTGTCCTCAGCCCCAGCCTCTGGGCTGCTTGGAGGCCTGAGGGAAAAATGGGGTCAACCACCCCAGAGGCACACATCACCACCTGGTCACCAGCGTTTATTTTTATTAAGCTTCCCCCATCCCAGAAAGGAAGATGATGATGCACTGACAGCAGACAGTGGGGTAAGTTCGTGGAGGATTTCTAGAAGGAGGAAGGGGCTGGGATCAGCTGGTGGTAGAAGGGATTTCTGGAGTCAGTCTGCTCCATGCTACCTCCAGCTGGGACCACTGGGGATGGCATGGGTAGGAGTAGGCTGCAGGCGGGATGGTTTATGACAAATGGACTGCAAAGGGTGCAGGGCATGGTGCTGTAGCCTGGGCAACAGCAGAGGGAGGAGGGACCTGGCACAACTCTCAACTGGGAACCAGCAAAGGCCACTCCGGGACTGACAGTTGAGGGGCGAGGGCCTCTGGGAGAGTTGGGGTCAAGAAGGAGTGGGGCAGTGCTGGGGTCCCAGGGTGAACTGCGAGGCATTGAGAGAGCTTCTTCAAAGGGCAGGTCCAAGGTGAGGCCAAGGGGAAGAGGAGGGGCTGGAGGCACCCAAGCTGATGGGGCCTGGAAGAGGAGGCAGACATTGCAGAGATGAGGAGGGCGGTCAGAAGCACTGGGGGGATACGTAGGGTTGGAGACATGCGCATGAAGGACATGGGAGGGGTGGACACAGGTGCACCTGCCAGCAACTCAGTCCTCATGTGCTCCACCTGACCCTGCCTCACCTGTCCTCCCCTTTGACTTTCTCCCAATTCACCTGTTCCACCTTCCCCTGGTCCTACCTCACCTTTTCCCTCTCACTGAGCCTCACACCCATCTTGCCTAGCCCCCTCACCTGTCCCCAGGAACATCATTGTCTTCATCTTCGTCTTCATTGAGGAAGCTGAAGCTCTCCAAGGCATGCTCCACGGTGATGCTGAGACTGGAGGCCCGGCTGCGAGTCAGACCTTGTCTCTGCTGAGGTTGTGAAGGGCGTCAGAGCAGCTGCCGCCCCCTGGCTGCCCTCCCTGGTTGCCCTAGCCCAGCCCAGCCCTCCTCACCATGAGCAGACTCTCTAGTCGGGTCACCTCCTGCTCCAGGCCCTGCAGCTCAGGAAACTGGCCACGGTAGTCATCCAGGGCAGCCATTAGGGCCCCCAGTGCCTCCTCCAGGATCTTGTCCCCAGACCCTCCGGCTGCCCCTGGGACTGGGGTCTGGACAGCCATGGCCAGGCTAAGGTCTGAATGCTGGGGTGCAGGGGTTGGGGGTGAGGGAGTGGGGCTTAGACTCTGAACCATAGACTCTGGGGGATCTGGGGCAGGGCTTGTGAGGGGTTTCCTACTGGAATGGGCAGGACTTGGGTGGGAGGTGCTAGGGGCTATAGGGTCTGCCTGAGTGCAGGAATTGGAGGCTGGGGGACTACAGGGAAGGGAGTCGGTGGCTGGGAGGGTGGGGTCTGAGTGTTTGGAGGGGCTGGAGAGGGTAGCAAGTTCTGGAGAAGTAGAAGGACTTACATTTGTAAGGGTGGGGCTTGTGGCAGTCTGGACTAGGCCCATAGCACTGGGGTTAGGACTTGTAGTGGTGGGAGGTGACATCCTGGCTTTATGGGTGGGACTTGTGGGGGTATGGGTGGGACTTATAGTGGTAGAAGTTGACATCCTGGTTTTATGGGTGGGACTTGTGGGGGTATGGGTGGGGCTTGGCATGGTATGGATGTGGCTCGTGGTAGTCTGGACTGGGCCTATGATATTGACGGTAGGGCCTGTAGTAGTAAGGGTAGAGATTATGGGCTTGTGGGTAGAGCCTGTAGTAGTGTGAGTGAGGGGGCTTTGAATGGCACTACAGGTGGAGCCTGTAGTGGTGTGAGTGGGGCCTGGCAGTTCTGAAGGGCCAGAGTCTGTGGCCTTATGAACTGAGTCTAGGTGTGCAGATGGGGCAGGGTCTGTAGATGTGGGGACAGAGCCTGTTGTACCGAGGGTGGAGCTTGTGGCAGAGTGGCCAGGGTCCAGGGTCGGAGGAACAGGGCTGGGGTGCTCTCCATGGGTGGGAGCTGGGTGTGTAGGTGGGCTAGGTCCCCAGGCTAGGCTTTCTGGGCCAATGGCCTCCACTGAAGCCTCAGCCAAGGCAGCGTCTACACTAGCCTCACTGATGTGGCTAAGAGTCCGACTGTAGGGTGCATGCCCATTTGCCAGGACTGGGGCCACGGCCCCCTCCTCATCCAGGGGACCAGAGCTGGGGGTCTCAGGCCTACGGAAGGCAACTTGGATGGGAAGGAGTTCAGGCTGCTGCACCAGGGGCCTAGGGGCTGATGAGTGGCGGGCAGTGCCTGAGAGCTGTGGGCTGGATGAGTCGTCTGAAGATTCGGATGACAGGGACCATGCTGTCCCATTCTCCAGCTCCTCCTGCCGTCGCAGCATGTTCTGAGAAAGAGGAAAGGGCGTGTTAGAACCACCCCCAGGGAGCCTCTGGGGGATGGCAAGGCCTGGACCTGGGCTATGACTCACATAGAAGGCCTGTTCCCGAAGTGAGGGTGTGTCCGGTGGGCTCTGGCTATAGGTGGAGAAGCGCTTGGTGACTGTGGAGGCCTTGTTGACAGAAGAAGCGGCTGAGGGCTGGTCATCCTTGTCGAAGGGGCTGGGAAGGGAAGAGGCTGTTGGCAGGTGCCACAGCCCTCCTGGCCCTCCCCCAAACCCCTCAGCCCCACCAACCTCCATGTGACTTCCAGGCTGAGCTTGATGGTGCCAAGGTCATTGATATCCACAGCCACAACCTGAGGCAGGGCGGCAAACAGGTCCTTGGTCTCACAGGAGACACTGCCCACAACCACATGGTTGGCCAGGCCCTTCAGTTCTGTCACCTGTAGCCAAGAGTGTATGGTGGGGTCACAAGGGTGCAGGGGCTATGAGATCATGGGCAATCTGAGGTCTGAATTTGCATAGAACTTATAAAATGGTCATGGGAGGCTGAGGCGGGAGGATCACTTAAGGCCAGGAGTTCAAAACCAGCCTGGGCAACATAGCAAGACTGTCTCAAAAAAAAAAAAAAAAATTCAGCCAGGCATGGTGGTGCACCTGTAGTCCCAGCTACTTGGGAGGCTGAAGTGGGAAGATGGGTTGAGCCCAGGAGTTTGAGGCTACAGTGAGGTATGATTGCACTGCTGCACTCCAGCCTGGGTGACAGAGTGAGACCTGCCATCTCCTAGATAGATAGATAGATAGATAGATGATGCTCATGGAGCCATTGATGGTTGAAGCAGCCTGGGAGCATGGGAATCACAGAAGTCTGCATGGTAGGGTCACTGAGGTCATGGAGGTCACAGCCTCATGGGAGCTTAGGAGGCCAAATATTCACAGGGTCAGAAGATCATGAGGAGGTCACAGGGTCAGGAGGCCATGATGTCCTAAGAGTCACAAAGATTGTTCCTCTCAGGGCCACAGAGATCATGAAGGTCATGGGATATCTTCCCAGGGCTATGGAGCCATGAGGGGATTACAGGAGTAAGGGACTCAGGGTAATGGGGGTCACAAGGGGTTCAGAGGACCATGGTGGCCTGTTGTCCTGGGCAGAGACATCACCTTGATAGACAGAAATTCCGTGAGCAGTGGGAGAAAGATGGTTTCTTCACTGTCCCACACCTGCTTTCCACTACCCTCAATTCGGCCCCGTAGTTTCCAGCGCTGACGCCCATATTTCATGCAGATCTGGGGGAACAGGCGGGATGAGGCAGCCTAGGTGTTGGGACCCTACCAACCCAGCCTTTCCCTGTACATTCTCATACCTCATATTGATCGCCTACACACAGCCTGGCAAAGCCAGCCAGCCCTGGGAGTTGGTGGAGAAGGGGAGAAGTTGGTGAGCCATATTGGGGGTCTTCAGCATACTTCCTCTGGCCCCCCGCCTGCCCCCACAACTCAGTACCTTTCATTCGGAGATGAAACTCGCCCAGCTGTGCCTCCAGCTCGCTCTCCAGCAGACACATGCTCTGGGAGGGAGGGGCAGGGACAGGAGGGGGTCAAGAGCCAGCCACTAGCCCTGCCACACCCTGTGCCTCTGCTTTGTGGGCACCCATCCCTCACCTCCGTGTACTCGCGATGCCCCCGAGTGGCCTCTGCTAGGCTGTCCCGGGCCTCTCGGCTCCCCGGGGACCCAGTGGTGTAGGCACGGACCATGTTGTAGGCACCATCCCGGAGACGCCGCTGGACACAGTATGCCTCATACAGCTCGTCGATCTGGGAAGGTGAGTGGCGTGACAGTAGGGGGACTGAGACTCACCTCTGGGTTTACTCACCTTTGGGGTTGCTCACCCTGGGCCTGGCACTGCCCCTCTTCTCCCTATGATATCCAACCCCCCACCCACCCTGCACACATGCTGCACTCGTACCTTGCTGGCATGGAACTCCAGTCGTCGCAGGAAGCGTTCAATGGACTTGACTTGCTGGAGAAGAGGTGGGTCAGGAGGGGCCTGAGGCCCAGGGCCCTTACCCTCCCTGTGAGCCAACCCCTTCCAGTACCATTCCAAGCATACTCACCTTGTCCAGATCATACAGGAAGCCCTGCAGGGAGTGGGGAGAAGGGGCAAATATTTAGGAGGGATGAGGAGGACTCCAGCAGAGGCACTCAGACTCATCACAGCTCCCCTCTCTCACACCACAGTCCACAAGCACTCCCATCACAGTAGCAACTGATGCCCCTTCATGCTGGCCTAGCCCTTGGTGGATGCTGGTAGCACAGATCTGGTCCCTTCAACCCCCTCCAGGACCTCTCCCCACACCTCTTCCCTGGGATTCCTTTTCCTGCAGGCCCCTGGAGAGAGCTCTGTGCTTCCTTGGACAAGGTTCCCTCTGCAGGGGAACTCCCATCAAGACCCAGCAGAAGTGTTCCCTCCTCCGGGAAGCCCGTCTTCCCAAGAAGTACCATGCAGCAGTACCACTGCTCAATACCAATGGCAGCAGAATCTCCTGCTGTCCATGGCTGTAGGGGTCCCACCTACCCCACTGGAAGCTCCTGGAGCAGGTACTGAGCCCCAAGCAGAAAGTATGCACAGCAAAGTTTGGGGATAGAAAAGCCCTCAGCCTTTCTTGATATCCCCTTTTCTACTCACACCTGAACCAGATCACTTCAGAAAATAACCCAGATATCACCCAGGGCTGGCATTGCCCAGCCCTCCACACCAAAGAGGCAAAGGGCATCCCTATCTCCCGCCACTCACCAAGCGGGAATTCCTCTTGGACTCCCTTATCTGGCCCTGGAGTTTCTCCTGCTCCTGCTGGTGAACTTCCAAGTAGGCCCTGAGGAAAGGGGCGACCACAAGAATGAACTCGGTTCTCCAGCCTCATGCTGCCCAGGGTGCAGACAGCAGGGAGAGGGCATGGGGCTGGAGAAGGTTCCCGCTAGCAGGAGGCGGACTTGGGGAGGGATCCCGGGACAGGGCTGGGAAGAGAGGAGCTGCTCACGTCAGGCCCCGCTTCAGCGCCGCATACACCAGGTCCAGCCGCTCGGGTTGCGGCACCTTGGCGGCTGGATGAGCCACGGAAAACATCCTGGACACTCGGGAGAGCGCGGGGGGCTTCCGTGGGGGCCCTGGCGGGCTGAAGACCGGGAAGCTCCTGAAGGAGAGGCTGTCCTCAGAGGAGAGCAGAAGTCCCCCCAGACCCTCACTACGCACCCCCAGATCCTCACTAGCGCCCAGTCCCAGCCCCATCTGACGCCCTTTGACCCCACCAACCCTGCGAGGCCGCGTACCTGGGCCCCCGCTCGTGGCTGCCGAGGACGCCTGCGAAGGACTGGCTCCTACTGACCCGGGCGCTGAGCAGGCGGCGCTGCGGCCGCACCGACAGGGACATCATAGAGTGAGTCCGCGCGGGGCTCCCTGCGGGGGATGGGGGGGGATGTCCAGTACCAGTCGGATCCCCGAAGCCCTCTCCCCACAGCTGGAATCCAGGGCTGGCGCAGGTCTTTCCTGTCGCTAGGCACAGCTTTCCCAGCGGGCTCCGGCCGGGTCCTCCTAGTCCCGCCGACCCGGGCGCTAATGACAGGCCAGCCGCTGGCGACTCGGTCTCGGACTCAGCGTGGCCTCGGCTCGGGCCCCACTTCCTGCCGAGGTGCGGGCTCCGCCCGCCGCGGGGCAGGAAGGGGGGTCGCGCGGGGACCCTCCTCTGGCTGGGAAGGGGCAGGAAAGAGGCGGCTCGCGGGAAGAATGTGCGGAAGCGCCTGTTTACCCGGGGGCGGGGCGGCCTCCCCAGCCCTGCCCCCGACGCCCCCCCCAGGGCACCCGGAGCTCGGGCGCCCCCACCCCGGGAGGCCGAGGAGGTCACGGGGCGGGGCAGGGCGCACGCTCGGAGCTCTGCGGAGCTGCCCGACAGGCCCAGCCGGTGCGGGTTTGTTGCCTGCCCCCTGCCCGCCAGCGTGACCTGCTCCCCCCAGCCCCCACCGGCCCCGGCGTCCCGGCGCCCTCCCGGCCGGGGGATTCCCAGAGCTGGGCGCGATGCCGAGAAGGGCCCCGCCCCCTCCTCTTTCATGCGGCTCCCACCTGGAAACTGAGTCACGGACGTGCGCCTCCACCCCGGCCTCGGCGGGGAGAGCTCCTCGGCAGACCCCCACCCCGCTTCGGCGAAACACGCACTCCTGGGCCCCGAACCCGGCCTGTGCCCCCTGGGGCCAGTCCCTGAGCTTTCGAAGCCCCGAGCCGGGTCCTACCTCTCTTCTTGGTGTTCATGGTGGGTCCGGGACGGCCCCCGACCCGCGCTCGCCCACCGCGGACTCTGCAGCCCTGGCCACTTGGAGCCGCCCGGCTGGGCTCGCGGCTCGCTCCCAGCGGCTCTGGCTCGGCTTCGGCTCCTCCCGGCGCCGCCCCCCGCCCAGTTCCTGCCGCCTGACTCAGCCCGCCTGGATGGGGGCGGAACCGGTGACTGGGGTTCCCCTCGGGGAGGGGACCGACGGGGGAGTGGGGGGTCTTCTCGGCTGGGGTCAGTAATGTGCGTAAAGGGATTTGAGCATGGGGATGAATATGGAGGGATAGAATGAAGGCGCTAAGTGGAGGAAGTATCGGACATTAGAGTAGGGGCCTTAAAGAGTCGCTGTTGAGGCCGGGCGCAGTGGCTCACGCCTGTAATCCCAGCACTTTGGGAGGCTGAGGCGGGCGGATCACGAGGTCAGGAGTTCGAGACCAGCCTGGCCAACATGACAAAACCCCCATCTCTACTAAAAATACAAAAATTAGCCAGGCACGAAGGCGCACACCTGTAATCTCAGCTACTCAGGAGGCTGAGGCAGGAGAATCGCTTGAACCCGGGAGGTGGCGCCACTGCACTCCAGCCTGGGCGACAGAGCAATACTCCATTCACCCCCAAAAAAAGAGTTGCTGTTGAGCAGTGCTAAGGCTGAACACACAGAGGGCTGACAGCTGGGGTTCTAAGTGTGCGAAGATGGATAGTAGGGGGCTGAAGAGTGGAAGGATGGGCCAAGGGTGCTGATTGGAGGGGCTGTGCCAATGGAGGGAGGAGAGTTAGGACACTGATCACCAGGGGACTGGGAGGCTGAGAAGAGAGGCTGAAAGTGTGGGACTAGATCCACCCCATAGTGTGTGCTGCTGCGCCAAGAGGGATGCAGAGAAGGAACTGGATGCAGAGTCCCACAGCCCTATGCACCACCCCACCCCTACTCCCACAGAGTGAGTGCTCAGTCTGAGCACTCCCCTCCTCCCAGGACCCAGGGGAAAGGATCAGGTCCGGCTGCCAGCCAGGGCCTCCTCCCTAGTCAAGCTGCATCCTAGGCTAATGTCCCATTCTTACTGCCCCCAGCTCACATGGGCCTCTCAGCTTCTGCGTTCCCATCCTGATCCCCATCCCCAGTGTCTCTTTGTTTTTTTTTTTTTTGGAGACAGAGTCTCGTGCTATCACCCAGACTGTAGTGCAGTGGCACGATCTCGGCTCACTGCAACCTCCGCCTCTCAGATTTAAACGATTCTCCTGCCTCAGGCTCCCAAGTAGCTGGTATTACAAGCACCCACCACTATGCCTGGCTAATGTTTGTATTTTTAGTAGAGACTGGGTTGCACCATGTTGGCCAGTCTGGTCTCGAACTCCTGACCTCAAGTGATCAGCCTGCCTCATTCTCCCAAAGTGCTGGGATTACAGGCATGAGCCACCACGCCCAGCCTATCTCTTCTTTGAATATCCCATGTCCACCTCTAGCCTGGATAGATGCCACCATGCCCATCCCTCCCCTGACCTTGGAGGGGCTGGATGCTCCCCCATCCCATAAACACTCTTCCTCCTTGAGGCTCAATTCTCCCATACTGTGCTTACTTTCTCCCCAAGAGTCTGGGTTGGGCCCAGGGGTCTGCATTTCCACAAGTTCCCCCTCCCCCCGACAGATTCAGGTGCAAGAGGTCCAGGGACCTCAGTTTGAGACATGTTATTCTCCCCTCCTCCTTGAAGCCGAAGCCTGGGTACCCTGCACCCTACACTGGTGACCTGTGCATTTCCATGGATTGCCTGCTTAAAACTGGCCTCTCTGCTCCCTTCAGCCATCCCCAGCCTTATCACCTGCCTTTGGAATGCCCCTTTCCTAAACCACAACCACACTGATACAACCCTCAGGCTTTCCATCACCCCCACCTCAGCTGCTTTTTACCTGAGACCTCTGGCCCCTCGAGGTCTCGCTCATTTATTCACCTGTTCACTGAATGGCAACCCTGTGCCAAGCATGTGCCAGTCACTGGAGATACAGCCCAGAATTTCACAGACACCACCCTGTGCAGAGCTCACACAGTCCGCCTCTGCTTTCTTTTTTTCTGCCAGCTCCCTCCTACCTTCTCTTCCCTACCTTCGCTGCATAGCCTCCTCCCCAGCCTGGATTCACAGCCACCATCCCATCACTCGCCTGCTGCAAGTATCCTCAGCACTGCCTGCCTTTCTCCCAGCTGGTAGAAACCAGCCCTGGGGAACCCAACTCCTGGTCTTCTCTACACCTGCACACAGGTTGGCAGGAGTTGCCAGAGGTCTTGGCACAGCAGCCTGGCTGGAATCACAGAGCAATCCTCAACCTTGGCCAGGCCCTCACCACCCACCTGGCAAATCCTCAAGTGTGACTCTAGTCTTCTTTCTCCTTTTGGGGTGTTTCAGACTTTCTCCACAAGTCTCAGACAAGCTCAAGTCACTCCCACATGAAAAATAAAAATGGGCTGGGTGCAGTGGCTCATGCCTGTAATCCCAACACTTTGGGAGGCAGAGGCAGGTGGATCACTTGAGGTCAGGAGTTCGAGACCAGCTTGGCCAACATGGTGAAACCCCATCTCTGCTAAAAATACAAAAATTAGCTGGGCGTGGTTGTGCGCACCTATAGTGCCAGCTACCTGGGAGGCTGAGGCAGGAGAATCGCTTGAACCTGGGATGCAGAGGCTGCATAGAGCTGATATTGTGCCACTGCACTCCAGGCTGGGTGACAGAGCGGGAGTCTGTCTCAAAAAAGAAAAAAAGAAAACCCTGGAAACTGTCCAGATACCTGTCAATGAATAATGGAATTACCACACAGCAAAAAGAATGAAAAATACACGGTGACATGCAACAATATGGGTGAATCTGAGAGCAAACCCAAGAGAGGACGAATGTATGATCCCCTTGATAATGAAGTTCAAAAGCAAGCAAACTAATCTATCGTGATAGAAGTTAGCCTGGGAGTCTTCCTCCAGGTGTTGTGACTGAAGGGGCCACAATGAGTCTTCCAGGATGCTGGTAATGTCCTATTTCCTGCTCTGGGTTAAATTTCCTGATCCTATATGAGTGTGTTCTCTTATGAAAATGTACAGAGTTGTACACTTAGGACATACACACTTTTTGTGTGCCTATTATATTTCAATGTAAAATTGGTTATAAATAATTACAAAATGTTGGGCCAGTGCGGTGGCTCACGCCTGTAATCCCAGCACTTTGGGAGGCTGAAGCAGGTGGATCACTCAAGGCTAGGAGTTTAAGACCAGCCTGGCCAACATGGTGAAACCCTGACTCTATTAAAAATACAAAAATTAGCCAGGCGTGGTGGCACGGCCTGTAGTCCCAGCTACTCGGGAGGCTGAGGCATGAGAATTGCTGAACCCAGGAGGCAGAGGTTTTAGTGAGCCAAGATCGCACTGTACTACAACCTGGGTGACAGAGCAAGATTCTTTCTTAAAAAAAAAAAAAAAAAAATTACAAAAAAGAAATGACTCAGCCCAGTGCAGCGACTCATGCCTATAATCCTAGTACTTTGGGAGGCCGAGGCAGGTGGATCACCTGAAGTAAGGAATTCGAGACCAGCCTGACCAACTTGGTGAAACCCCGTCTCTACTAAAAAAAAAAAAAAAAAAAAAATTAACCAGCATGGTAGTGCATGACTATAATCCCAATTACTCAGAAGGCTGAGGCAGGAGAATTGCTTGAACCCGGGAGGTGGAGGTTGCAGTGAGCCAAGATGGCACCATTGCACTCCAGCCTGGGAGACAAGAGCAAAACTCTGTCTCAAAAAAAAGAAAAAAAAAAAAGGCTGCCCTGTGGACCTTCTGTCTTTCTCCAGCTACCGAATTCCTTATTCCATCTCTCTCCTCTCCTTTCAAAGCCAAGTGTCTTGAAGAGATGTCTACCTGCATTTTCTCACTACACCCGCCTGCTCCTCTTCCCACCCTGGTCCAGTTTTTGTACCCACCATTCCCCTGACTAGTCTGGACAAGGTCACCAGTGACCTCCCTTTTGCTGAACCCAGTGCCCATGTTTCATCCTTATCCTGCTTGATCTCAGCAAAACTTTGGACTTCGTGGCTCCTCTCCTCTTCTTTAAGCCCTTCCTTCCCCTGAATTTCAACAGGCAATACACTGGTTTTCTATCTACCTCTCTGGCTGCATATCTTACTTTCCCACAGAGGCCCCTTCTCTCCCCGCATCCCTGAAAGGGCCTTATCCTCCCTGCCCTTGGGCTGTGCACAGCTCCTGCAGCTCAATGCCATCTAAATGTTGCCAGCTTCCTTATCTCTCCTTCACCCAAGCCACTCTTCTGAGCACCAGGCCTCTGTATCCAACTGCCCGCTTGCTGCCTCCCCAGATGCTGAGTGCACTGTCACAGTGCATGCTGGGTTTCAGGTTCCCAAACCAAATTCACCACTTTCCACCTGATTCTTCTCAGTCTCAACTTCTCCATGATACCTCACCATCTATGTACCCCGTTGTTCAAGACAGAAACTAGGAGTCATCCTGGATGTCTCAGTTAGCCTCCTTGGCCACTCAGTCATCCCCTCCTGCCAGGTCTGGCTCTTAAATCTCTCTGCAATCTGCCACCTCACCTCTACCCCTATAGCCATAATTCAGGTCCAAGCCATCACCAACTCTCCCCTCGAGCCCTACAGCTGGGCCTCTGATGAGTTAGAACCTTCCGGAGGGGCTCCCTGTCTCCACTCTAACCTGCAATCATCCATTCGTTATTCAGTAACAACACTGACCTTAAAATTCTAGCCACTTGGCAGTGCCAAAAACTGTCCTTTATTGAGAGCATTCTATATGCCAGGCATTGAGCTTAGCAAACATCATCTCATTTAATCCTGGCAACAGCCTTATGGGGGTAAGTCCTATTAGCCCCACTTCACATTTGAGAAACCTGAGGTTAACTGTGTGACCTTGGGCAAGACACTTATTCAGCCTTTTGGGCTTCAGACACCCATCTGTAAAAAGAGGACAATAATAATAATAACAACAGCTATTTCCCAAGGCTGCTGGGAGGATGAAATGAGATCTCCTCTCATGAGAGTGTCCCTCTATAGGAAGTGTTTGGGGAAGGGAGAATTGTATGTGGGGTAGGGATGTTGAGGTAGACTCACTACCTAACTTTTTTTTTTTTTGAGACGGAGTCTCGCTCTGTCACCCAGGCTGGAGTGCAGTGGCCGGATCTCAGCTTACTGCAAGGCGCCCACCACCGCACCTGGCTAGTTTTTTTGTATTTTTTAGTAGAGACGGGGTTTCACCGTGTTAGTCAGGATGGTCTCGATCTCCTGACCTCGTGATCCGCCCGTCTCGGCCTCCCAAAGTGCTGGGATTACAGGCTTGAGCTACTGCGCCCGGCCTTTTTCTTTTTTTTTTTTTTTTAGACAAGGTCTCACTCTGTCACCTAGGTCTCAGTGCAGTGGTGCATTCATAGCTCACTGCAGCCTTAAACTCCTAGGCTCAAGCGATCTTACTGCCTTAGCCTCCCAAGTAGCTGGAACCACAGGCATATACCACCATGCTTAGCTAACATCTCACTGTGAACACACAACAAATACTAACTGCGGTTATTTTTAACAGTCACACAGCTAGTAAGTGGCAAGACCGTGATTCAAACCCAGGCTGTCTGACCCCAGGACTCTAAATCTTTAATATCACTCTATTCAGACTGATGTGAAATAGCCACAGCCACTCTTGTCCCAGGAAGAAAGACTGGACTCTCTAACATGACCCACAAGGCCCTTCAGGATATGTCCTGTCCCTCACATTCTTTCAACCACTCCTCCCCTCCCAGTCCCCTGCTTTCTCTGTTCCAGCAACTGAGACCCTCTCTCAGTATCCTTAAAGTTCTTCAGACTGTGACCAGCAGCCCCCATCACTCCTATTCCTTCTTCCCACTACTCAGCCCCAAGTCCCTCTCCTTCCTCAAGTCTACCCTATGACTTCTTCCTCCAGTAAGCAGGCCCTGGGTTGGTTCCCCCTTTTTGGCTTCCTCCCTCTGAACCCCAAAACCACATAACCCAGTTGTCAGTTCTCCTTTAGGGCCTGTCTTCCCACCAGACTGAACCTTGTGAGGCCTGGGGCATATCTGCTTGGCTCACTATAGCACTCTGGAGGCCTTAGGGCCTGTCTTCCCACCAGACTGAACCTTGTGAGGCCTGGGGCATATCTGCTTGGCTCACTATAGCACTCTGGAGGCCTTAGGGCCTGTCTTCCCACCAGACTGAACCTTGTGAGGCCTGGGGCATATCTGCTTGGCTCACTATAGCACTCTGGAGGCCCTGTAGCACCTGGGAGATGAAGGAGGGGGAGCAGTGGGGGAAATTGGGCTGCCTAGACACAGGAACAGCAGGTCCTGAGCTGTTTGTTGGTGGGGAGGATTTCAAGTCTGTGTCCACCCCAACTCCCTTACCCCACATACAGTCAGTCTCCCTTCCCACTGACTGATGGTATCATATACCATCAGCAAGTGGGGCTCTGCTCCCTGGGATGGTGCACCGTGGGGGTCCCCTGGGATTCTGGACTTGGAAAAGGCTGACTGTTCCATCAGTTTTCTCTCTCTGGTTGGCCCTCTGCTGCCACCATCCCCCGAGTCCCATAGGAACCAGGATGTCTAACTGTTGGTACAAATGACCCTCAGAATGTCCATCTGAGTGACCGCTTCGGGAGATGGGTGGGCAGGACTGCCCTTGCTGGGTAGGGAAAGAGCTGAACCCCTTGAGCTAAGGCAGAAGGGCCGCCTCAACTGGTGGGGGACTGGCTGATAAGAGCCAGGGGACTCTCTGGGCTCATGTCAGCCCTATAGTCTGTTCCCAAGATGGGAAATAACCCAGATCCAAGGTTCCAAAGGGGCTTGCAGCACAGCCAGGTCAGGATGGCTGTGAGTGGAGTCCTGACCTGTGCGCATGGCCCCAGATCCTGCAGCCCCACTATACTTCCTACACGCCAAGCCTGGCACACCTGGATGCAGGGGAATATCCCACCACCTGGGCTGCCCAGCTCAGCACTGTGCCAGGCCAGCCGCCTCTCTGGGAGTCCCCAGGTCTAGCCCCGCTCCGCCCCGGGGCCGCCCCGACCAAGGTAAACAGAGGCTAAAAATAACCTGGGCAAGGGGGGCTGCAAGGGAGAAGGGGGTCCCCTCTGAGCCTGCCCCTGTCTCCATGGCAACTGCCCCCAAACCTGGCGGCTGACGTCATCTCACAGCTGCCCAATCGTATAGGAGGGAGAGGGAGCGGCGCAGCCCCGGACCCCCCACCCCGGAACCGGGCGGAGGCTGTTGGGTGGCCTCACTTCCTGCCGGCCCCCTCCCTGGTCAGCTGGTTACACTCCCTGGCCGTGTGCTGGGAGCCAGGCGGCCTCCCCCGGGCCGGGCCGGGTCAGAGCTGAGTCCGAGCAGCGGTGGCAGAGGGGCCGCCGTGACTCACCCGCGCCCTCCCCGCCCGCTTCTCCCCAGCAGGACCCAGCCCGGAGTCCTGAGTCCTCCCCTCACCCACACCCAAACCCAGATCCCTGGGACTGCTCACCTTGCTCCTCTCTCCCGCCGCAGTCACAGGACCCAAGCCGGGGAGGGGGATGGAAGAAGGAGCTATGCCAGTCCTCCTTGTCCCGCTGGAGTATTTTGTACCTCAGTCCCCAATTAACATCCCTCCCGTCCTTCTAATACCACGAAGGTGGGTGTCGCAGGGGCAAGGACTCAGATCTAATCCCCACTTCTCCCAAACCAGCTGTGTGACCTTGAGAATACTACTAACCTCTCTGGGCCTGTTTCTGCATCTGCCAGATGGTCATAACCCTCCTCAGAAGCTGTGCCTTGGCCGAAAGCGGCAGGCCCAGGGCGCGGCCCCGCAGATGGCAGCCAGGGCACAAGGATTGTTACATGAGGCTGCCCACAGTAGGTGCTGGGGCGGCCAGCCTGGACACGCGTTAGAACTGGCTGGGGAGGGTCGGTAGGGGAGGTGGGACTCAGGCCTCACCCTGGAGAGGAGGACAAAGGGTGCTGAAGCTGGATTGAATCCGACCTCTAGCCCTGGTGAGCAGCCCCTTGCCCAAACCAGTTCTGCAGAGTGCCCAGGCCCGGCTGTTGCAGGGACCTCGCACCAGCCTCCATTTCCAGGGAAAAGCTCTATTCCCCCACCAGGACAATCCTCTCCGGCTTCGGCTACGCCAGGTTTGGGCGGAGAACCCGGCTCCAGCCCAGGCTCGGTCACCTCGCGGCCGGCCACAAAGCCGCTTAGGCCGGCCCCTAGAGCTAGGAGGATTAGCTCAGCTCGTAGGCCTGCCCGCACCCTTCGTCGCCCCCTCCCCATTTCCAGCCCAGCCTCCCCTGCGGCGAAGGCAGCAAAGGCTCCCGGGGAGCGCGCGTGCCAGGGCCCAGGCCGGAGCCTTGAGGCCGCCCTTCGGCCTGGCCCACCCCAGCGCCCTGGGGCACCGGCTGCCAGGGCCTTGCCGTGGGAGGAAGGCGGCAGCGCCAGGCGCTGCAGGCCCGGAGGCGGCGGCTTTTGTGGGAGAAGTTCTCCGCGCCCGGGGAAGGCAGGAAAGACACGGCGCGGTCGGGGTCGGATGGATGGGGTGAGGCGGGACAGAGCCGCAGATCCCGGACCCACCGGGCGGCGCCAGCAGGGGAGGCACCAGAACCTCCGCGCCTGCCCCCCGCCCGGCTTGCAGCCCCGGAAACGGTGCGGACACTCACATGGCTGCGCTGGGCTGCGCGGACCTCGCGCTGTCCTTGCGCTCGGAGGTGCCCGGCCTGGTCGCACCGCAGCTGCCGCTGTCGCCGCCGCCGGCGCCGGCCCCTCCCTCCGCCCGCCGCCCCGCTGCCCCTCCCCTGGCCCGCCGGGCCCCACCCCCCTGCGCTCCCGCGGCTCCCGCACCCCTGGAGACGCCCAGGGCTCGCTCCGCCCTCTCGGGTAACGGGGCAGGCCGGTGGCCCATGCAGCCCACCAGCTTGCAGGGAGGGCAGACCCTGGGGACGTGAGGGCGGCTTTCTGGGAACCTCACGCAGACCCTAAAACGGGGAGCGCCAGGGAGCCCCGCCTGCTTGTCCCCTCCCCAGATCCCTCGGGCTCTGGAGACCTTGCAGGCCCCCTGTCTGTGGCCACCTGAAACAGGTCCTGGAGGGGCTACTGCTGGCTTAGGCTGGTTGATGGAAAGGATCCAGGACTGTTTCAGTGAAGGCCTTGGGGAGTCCAGAAGCCTCCTGACACCTTCTGGGTCCAGACGCTGCCCTTCAGCCCTGCCATTTCAGCCAGCCTCAGCCTCTCCACTGTAGAGGCGGGCCGCCCTTTCTGCCACTGTCTGGCTGGTAAGTCCAGGCTCATAGCCGGGTCATGCATTCCCCACTTATTGGGTACTGGTTTCCAGGCAGTCTTGGGGTGGGGACGCTGGCAGGGTCCAGGTACAGGGCCATGTGTTGGCCAACCCAGTCCTTTCCAAAGCCGGGGCTGGAATGCTGGCCCTCCACACAGTGGGTAAAGGTGGGGCTGAGAGTCGACCCCATGTTGGGGTCAAAGGGCCAATTCCACTTCCCCACCCCTCCCATCAATCAGACACCCCTGGCCCTTTCCAACCTGGACACCCCTGAGGCTTCTCCAGGCCTTGCACTCCCACAGCCCCTCATGTATGTCAGACCTACCCAGGAATGGTTTCAGGGACAGTAAGAGGTTCCTAAATATCTGTACCCCGCCGCTACCAGTGTCCTGAGGGCTGTTTCTTTGTGTGTTTTGTTTGGTTGGTTTTGTTTGGTGGTTTGTGTTTTTTTTTTTTTTTTCTGAGATGGAGTCTCGCTGTTGCCCAGGCTGTAGTGCAGTGGCTCACTGCAAGCTCCACCTCCCAGATTCATGCCATTCTCCTGCCTCAACCTCCTGAGTAGTTGGGACTACAGGCATCCGCACCACACCCAGCTAATTTTTTTGTATTTTTAGTAGAGACGGGGTTTCACCATGTTAGCCAGGATGGTCTTGATCTCCTGACCTAGTGATCCGCCCACCTCGGCCTCCCAAAGTGCTGGGATTACAGGCATGAGCCACCGCGCCCGGCCTGTTTGGTCAGTTTTTTAGAGATGGGGTTTCTTCATGTTGCTCAGACTGGTCTCTAACTGGGCTCAAGCGATCCTCCCACCTCAGCCTCCCAAAGTGCTGGGATTACAGGCTTGAGCCACCTCTGCCTCGCAGTTCTCCATTCTCCAGCCCCTCCTCTTGGGCTTCCTTTGTAGTGCCCTTTTCTTTCTTTCTTTTTTGTTTTTCTTTTTAGGGGGTGGGGACGGAGTCTCCCTCTGTTGCCCAGGCTGGAGTGCAGTGACGCGATTTTAGTCAACTCACTGCAACCTCCACCTTCTAATTTTTATATTTTTGCTAGAGATGGCCCGACTAATTTTTATATTTTTGGTACAGATGGTATATTTTCCATGTTGGCCAGGCTGACCAACTCCTGGCCTCAAGTGATCCACCCGCCTCAGCCTCTCAAAGTGCTGCAATTACAGGCATGAACCACTGTGCCGGTCAGTGCCCTTTTCTCTGAAGTCCTTAAACCTGGGCATGACTTCCAGGGGCTGAGTTCTTCTCTTTATTCCCTCTACCCTAAAATATCATCCAGTCTCAGGGCTCCCATCCATTCATTGCTGACCATCCCAAGCTTCCCTCTGTGCCCAGAGCCCTCTCCTGTTCCAGAGCCCTTGGCTGCTCTCTGGTTGACTCACCAGTCCTCATGATTGTCCCCATACCTGCAAAGTGCCAGTCTACCCAGGCATCCATTTAAGCCAGAGACTGGGGTTCTTTGGAATTCTCAAAGCTGGCACCAATTGGCCCCTGCCCCACTAAAGTCACCTCTCAGCCAGGCATCCTCTGAGTACCTTCTTTGCAGACACCCTCTGTTCCAGCCTCCTATTGACTCCCTTCATACTGCTCACCATGGCCAGGCAGCAGCGTGCACACCATGTGTGCTCATGGGCCTGAGCCTGCCTGACTGTGTTGTCTCTAAGTAGTGTAGGGGTAGGAACCACAGAAGTCCTTATCATCACGGTCCCTGGCTCACGGTGGGAGTTCAAGAAATATTTGTCGAATGAGCAAATAACTGAACGTGTAAATGCGTGAGCCCTTGGCATCCCCCTCTCCTGCCCTCACCTTCCTTCAGCAGCCCAGCCCTCTTGTTTCTTTCTCTTAACATCTTTTGAATTAATTCCCTCCTAATACCATGCCCACCCACTCCAGTGGATAGTCCATACTTTGTGGTGGGGCCTCTGAGGCCCAGGAGATCTGGCCTCAGATGACCTCAACTCCTTATCTTACACTTATTCTGCGGCCCCTGTGATCTGGCTTCTACTACACTCCCAGCCTGCAGCTCCCTGGATGCAGCCTCTACCCTCTGGCCTCTGCCTTTTTTTCCCAGCTTGCCTTCTGCCTGGGATGCTTCTCCCCCTCATTCACTTGGAAAACAGCTCAGATGTCCCCTCCTCCAGGGAACCTGTGTCCTCTGAGCACCCATCATTGCCTATTGTCCTTGTCCATGGCCAGGCCTGTGACCACCAGGCCAGGCACAAATGGGGCTGCAGTGATTAAATGGAACACCTGGGAGTTCACCTGGCTCTTCCCCCACATCCAAGGGGCCTCAAGGTAAGGGCAGCATCCCTCCAAGGGTCACAGGGTGCTGGTGGCCTTCAAGGCCTCTCCCTAAAAATTTGGTGAGCTAAGCACAGGGAGGACACAACTTGAAACCCACTTCACAGAGAAGACACCTGAAGCTCAGGGAAGGCAAGAACTTCCCACAGAAACTGTCACATTGTTGGGAAGGGCAGACTCTGAGCTCCAACTTGGCTCCCTGGGTCGTGGTCAGTTCGGCCCTGTTTGAATCAGGCATCATTTCCTGAGCCCTGTCCTCTGCCTGGGACTCAGCTGGGAGCTGTGGTGTGTGTAGAAGGGAATTAGCACTTCTAACCACTGGGAGATCACATTCTCAGAGGGGTGGACTCAGGCCTGAGAAAAATCCCTAGGACAGACAGCAGAGGGTGGTGAGAGCCGCAGTGAACCCCCAGTCCTCACACATGGCGCTGCTAGCTCCATTTTTGGAAGGAATGCAGTTCAAGTCCAAAACCCCAGAAAAACTGCGGCTTTCCCCACCCTCCAGCCCCCATGGATGACAACTCTCTGCTATGCAACGCCCCCCCATCCCAGCTTTCTGTGAACAGATAGAATAGAAGCTTGCCCTGGACTGTGCCTGGGGCCACATCATTCATTCATTTGCCAGATATACAGCAAGCATTTGTGGAATGTCGGTTGTGCCTGGGCCGCCCTGAGGGGACCAGAGGTGAGATCTCCCTAGTCCCTTCCCACAGGGCTCACAGTCAAAAAGAACAGGTATGTCCAAGTCTCTGCACCTCCCGAGTCCCCAGATGCTAAGAGAGTGTGTGTACGTGAGTGTGTGGACTATGTCTGTGTGCACATGTGTGCTGGTTAGGAAGAGCTTTGTGGCCGGGCGCAGTGGCTCAAGCCTGTAATCCCAGCACTTTGGGAGGTCGAGACGGGTGGATCACGAGGTCAGGAGATCGAGACCATCCTGGCTAACACAGTGAAACTACTAAAAAATACAAAAAAAAAAAACTAGCCGGGCGAGGTGGCGGGCGCCTGTAGTCCCAGCTACTCAGGAGGCTGAGGCAGGAGAATGGCGTAAACCTGGGAGGCGGAGCTTGCAGTGAGCCGAGATCTGGCCACTGCACTCCAGCCTGGGCGACAGAGCGGGACTCTGTCTCAAAAAAAAAAAGGAAGGGCTTTGCAGAGAAGGGGCCCTTAGTGTGACTAGTTGTTGGGGCTCCCTAGGCAGACAGTGGGTAGGTCCTGGGAGGAGCAGCTGAGGCTGGGGGAGCAACAGAGTTTAAGCCACAGGAGGAAGGAGCAGCCTCTTTTGCTGGACCAGAGCAAAAGCTGGAGAATTGCGTGCAGGGCCTTGGGGCAGGCTGGGGAACAAGGATTTTACCCTTGGGGTGATAGGGAGCCTGGGCTTTAGGCTGGGGGATTTTGTGGTCATATCTGGGCTTTGCAAATGTCACTCAGGCACTGTGTGTGTGTATGAGGGGAGGCAGGAGGCCTCAAGGAGGCTGGTGCCATTTCCAGCCCAGTGGATGGTAGCCTGGGCCAGAGTGAGGGCAGTGGGGATGGAGAGAAGGAGACATTTAAGAGATGTTCAGGAGGCAGAATGCAGAGCTTGGTTACTGAAGGGATGTGGAGTCTGGAGAGAGGGAGACATCCCAGATGAGGCAGTGACTTTGGGCCTGGGTGATGGGTGGATAGTGGGAGGCCTGGAGGATCTGGTTAAGGGGAAGGTGATATGGTCAGTTTGGGCAGGTGGCATCTGAGGGATCTAGGGACCACCGAGGAGGAAGTGTCCAGAAGGCAGCTGGACAGGCAGGGAGAGGAGAGAGGGGTCTGAGCTGGAGACATCTTCTGAGGGGAACAGTGGTCGACTGGGTCACCAAGAGATCAAGTGAGGAAAGGCCCAAAGCACCATGGCCTGCTGGAGCACTTCAGTGCATGGTGGGGCAAAGGCAGGCTTGGAGGAGGTAGGTATGAGGCTTGCGGGTATACTTGACCCACCACCAGCCTCCACACCCCTCCAGCGCCAGCCTGGACTCTACTTTCCTTTGTGTGTGTCAAAAGACAAGAGCCAGAGATGCTGCCCCACATTCAAGTCCTGGCTTTACCGCTCTCATCAGGCTCCTGCTAGAGCCACTTCTTTCTGATGCTTTAAGTGCACCCATCCATTTAATCGTTAACATTGCAATTTGAAGAAGTGCTGCATCTCGTTAATAATCAACACAATGCAAACACAAACAACAGGAGACACTGTTTTTTTTTTTTTTTTTTGCCTCTGAGATGGGCAGTGATGAACATGATGTGTGAGTGGACACTCAAGAGAGTAGGAATTGGTTTAAATGTTTAAGGGTAGGCTGGGTGTGGTAGTGGCTCACACCCGTAATCTCAGCACTTCGGGAGGTCAGGTGGGAGGATGGCTTCAGCCAGGAGTTAGAGACCAGCCTGGGCAACATAGTAAAACTCAGTCTCTACTAAAAACACAAAAATGAGCACGTCATGGTGGCACATGTGTGTAATCCCAGCTCGAGACTGAGGTGGGAGAATCGCTTCAGTCCCGGAGGTTGAGGCTATAGTGAGCCGTGATTGCGCCACTGCACTCCAGCCTGGGCAACAGAGCCAGACCCTGTCTCACAAAAAAAAAAAAAAAAGTTTAAGGGTAGTTTTTTCAGAATGTATCAGGATGGCAAGTGCAAACCTCCCTTTCACCAAATTTCAGCAAATTTACCCCAAAGAAATAGCTGTTCACGCAGGAAAATATCTGTGCCAAAAGATGTTGACTACTGGGTTGGTTTTTTTTTTTTTTTTTGACGGAGCCTAGCTTTGTCTCTCTGTCGCCAGGCTGGAGTGCAGTGGTGCAATCTCGGCTCACTGCAACCTCTGCCTCCCGGGTTCAAGCGATTCTCGTGCCTCAGCCTCCCGAGTAGCTGGGATTACAGGCGCATGCCACCATGCCCAGCTAATTTTTGTATTTTTAGTAGAGATGGGGTTTCACCATGTTGGCCAGGCTGGTCTTGAATTCCTGACCTCAGGTGATCTGCCTGCCTCGGCCTCCCAAAGTACTGGCTTGTTTAATCGGGGATAGAGGGATGACATAGTCCCTCAGTGCGAGATGGAGGGCTAAAGGAGGTGCGCAGTGGCCTGAGATGCTCCATAGCCACTGCAAATGGATGTCAGGCATGGATTGAGCATGTGCTGTGTGCCTGGCATCATTCTGGATGCTGGGGACACAGTGACAGACCAGTTCGGCAAGGTCCCCGCTCTCAAGGAGTTTGCACTCTGCCAAAGGAGACTGACAACAAATGAGTTAACACATAAACAAGATGATTTCAGAGAGAGGAGAGCTGTGAAGAAGCCAAACCAGGTGATGTGGTTTGGCGTGGTGGGTCTGAGGGGCTGCTTTAGTCAGGTTGGTCAGGGAAGGCCTCTTTGAGGCAGTGACATTGGAGCTGAGACCTGAATGACAGGAAAGAAATAGTCACTGAACAACACAGAGGAATAGTGTCCCGGGCAGAGGGAACAGCAAAGGTGGGGTGTGGGGGGAGGGTAGGAGGTGAGAATGAGCCAACAGTGGTTGAGTCATGTGGGCTAGAGGAGAGGTCAGGAGGTGAGGTCTGAGAGGAGAGTGGGGTGAGGGCAGGGTAGGGAGTGAGGGACATGGGAGGGACCGAACATGGAAAGGTGTTCAATATAATAAGCATGGTGGACGCTGGGCGCGGTGGCTCATGCCTGTAATCCTAACACTTTGGGAGGCTGAGGCGGGCAAATCACGAGGTCAAGAGATTGAGACCATCCTGGCCAACATGGTGAAACCCTGTCTCTACTAAAAATACAAAAATTGGCCAGGCACGGTGGCTCACGCCTGTGATCCCAGCACTTTGGGAGGCTGAGGCAGACAGATCACCTGAGGTCAGGAGTTCGAGACCAGCCTGGCCAACATGGGGAAACGCTGTCTCTACTAAAAATACAAAATAAGCCAGGCATGGTGATGCGTGCCTGTAATCCCAGCTACCCAGGAGGCTGAGGCAGGAGAATTGCTCGAACCTGGGAGGCAGAGGTTGCAGTGAGCCAAGATCGCGCCACTGCACTCCAGCCTGGGGGACAGAGCAAGACTCTGTCTCAAAAAAAAAAAAAATTATCTGGGTGTGGTGTCACGCGCCTGTAGTCTCAGCTACTTGGGAGACTGAGGCAGGAAAATAGCTTGAATCCGGGAGGCAGAGGTTGCAGTGAGCTGAGATCGCACCACTGCACTTCAGCCTGGCGACAGAGCGAGACTCTGTCTCAAACAACAACAACAACAATAACAACAACAGCAAACATGGTGGAGTGGAGAAAGTTCCAGAAGAGCCTGCATAGCAGGAATCTCCTCAGGTGAGAACTACATCCATGGGTCCTGAGGGCCACAATGCCCATCATCTCCAGGTGTTGTACTTTCACTTGGTTTATTTGATTCTTTGTATTTATTCATACAAATAATGGTTTGCAATGAACATGGCATCGTTTTCAAAAGCAACATGGCCATTACTTATTGGGGCATCTCCAGGCTGGCCTCTGCACTGAGGAGGTGTAAATTTCTAGGCTTGGCAATCTCTTCCCTGGGGACACCATCTGAGGCTGGCTGGTGTCGCTGTCATTGTCCCCACTAGTCCAGCCTCAGACTCCAGGGGGAGCTGTGAGCTGGGCGGTGCTCTGCTGGTTTGAGCAAGGGGTGGGGCGACTGACTGTGTGTCTCGCGGTCTGGGCTGGGCGTCCTTCCTTCCTTCCTGACTCCTTTCTCCTAAGGGACAAGTGGGAGGGACGTCTTTGTCTCTCCCAGCTCAAGGGATGAACTGCTCCCCTGGGACCCTGTCAGCCCAGGCCCCCTGACAAAGGCTGCAGTGTGTGGTGCATAGTTTATTTCTGTGAGTTGCTAATGCTAGGTGAACTGCTCTGACAGAGACTTGCAGGGTGTTGCGGTAGGAGAGACCCGGCCACCGGGCATCTGGAAATCCCCCGATCCCATCGGATGACGACCTGGGGCTGAGAATCCCCAAGCGGAGCCCGGCTCTGCTCCCAAGAAGTAGAGTTTTTCTTTGGCGTCACCGTATGGGAAGTGTCTACACTGCAGTGTCGGACTTGGCAAAATACCGCCAGCTCAAGGGGGTGCCCCTGGCGGCCAGTCCTGGGTTCAAGAACCAACAGTCACTGTGCAGTGCACAACCTGTTCGGTTCTGTGTGACAGCTCTGCTAACACTCAGACCTGATCACGGATCTTGGGAACCCCACCGCTACCATTGAACGCCATACGCCAAAGCCTCTTCAAGAGGGAGAAATGCTCCCTGTCCCTCCACTTCTCCGTCCTCTCCTCCTTTAACCTTTCCAGGCGTGTTGGGCACAGCTGGTCCTCTCCATCTTCTGAAGCGTCCTTTGGCTTCTGTGATCCAAGAGAAGGATTTCTAGCTGCTTCTCTGGCTATCTCCCTTCATGCACCTCAGTGGGCTCCTCCAGGAGCTCAGCCCCCTTCCCTCATTTTTTTTTTTTTTTTTTTTTTGATATGGAGTCTCACTCTGTTGCCTAGGCTGGAGTGCAGTGGCACGATCTCAGCTCACTGTAACCTCCACCTCCCAGGTTCAAGCAATTCTCGTGCCTCAGCCTCCTGAGTAGCTGAGATTACAGGCGCGCACCACCACACCTGGCTAATTTTTTCTATCTTTAGTAAAGACGGGGTTTCACCATGTTAGCCAGGATGGTCTTGATCTCCTGACCTCATGATCCGCCTGCCTTGGCCTCCCAAAGTGCTGGGATTACAGGCATGAGCCACCACGCCCGGCCTCTTTTTTTTTTTTTTGAGACAGTCTTGCTCTGTTGCCCAGGTAGAGTGCAGTGGCACAATCTCCACTCACTGCAACCTCCACCTCCCAGGTTCAAGCAATTCTCGTGCCTCAGCATCCTGAGAAGCTGGGACTACAAGTATGCATCACTACACGGCTAATTCTTTTTACATTTTTAGTAGAGGCTGGGTTTCACCATGTTGGCCAGGCTGGTCTCAAACTCCTGACCTCATGTGATCCACCCACCTCGGCCTCCCAAAGTACTGGGATTACAGGCATGAGCCACTGTGCCTGGCCTGGGCCATGCAGTTGAATGCCTTTTCCTCTTTCCTTCACCTGCCTAACTCCTGTTCACCCTTGATGTCTCAGCCAAGACACCACTTCCTTTGAGACAGCTTCCTGAACCACAGGCTGAGTCTGGAACCTCTCCTTCACTCTTATAAAGCCCTGTGCAACCCCCTTCTCTGCCCTTGTCTGCCTCCCCTTCCAAGAGGGCCACCTGCTCTGCTCAGGGTTCCATACCCCAAGACCAGGTACAGGTTGAGTCACCTGACTCTGTGCCCAATTCCCAGACTCAGGGGTCCCAGATCTCAAAGGTCACTGAGTTCCAGAGGGAGCAAGGCCATGCTTGAGGGTCGCCACAGTGAGTTAGTGGCCAGGCTGGTCTGGGACCCAAGACTCTTACCTTCTCCTCCAGGGCTCCTGCGCTCCCCCAGATGCCATCTTGAGCAGAGTTGGGATCCTTGAGGGCCCAAGGGGCCTCAACCAGAAGGGACTTGATGGGCTCCTGTCCTGGGTGGATGGCAACCACCAGCCCAGGCTCTTGAGAGCCCAGGATGCTGGCGAGGGCTGTCCCAGAAAGCCAAGAGGGCCAGTGTCAGCACATCTAATGAGTTGCCTCCTTCTCCAACAGGGCTGGGCTGTGGGAGTGCTGGCCAATATGCCAGGCAGGGAGGGCCTGAATTCCTGAAGGTGGTGGTGGCAGCTGTTAGGGTCTGCAGGTTAATGATCTCCAACGTCACACAGAAGAGAATGTGCTGAGGTGTGACCTCCCTCACCCTGCCTTGGCTGCATGGGGCACTGTCTCTCCAGGACTCACCCTGCCCCCCACTAGACTGAAGTCTGAAGATCAGCCCAGTCTTCCTTCAGGCCTCAATGCCCTCTCGCTTCCCCAGCCCTAGGGACTCCTGGGTCTTCCCAGAGGCTGCTCTGCGAGGTCCCTCTGGGCCTTTGCTAATGCTGTGCCCTCTGCCTGTCTCAGAGTTGAGCCTGGCCCGTTTCTCAGGGAGCTCCTGAACACCGGGGAATTGCATTGCTTTGTAAATAAACAAAAAGTGCCAAACAAGCCTGCCTGTCACTTGGGAGATGGTCCCTCTCCGCCCCACCAAATTTGCTAATCAAATAAATAACCTAAAATAGAATAGAAAGAACTCATCTAGACTTTTCTTGTACCTCCGCTCCCCAAACAGCTTCTCCTTTTAGGTCTCCAGAGCAGCCCTGTTCTCTCTGGCCCAGGCCTCTGCCGGAAATTCAGCCTGACCTTAATTAATTATTATTATTTTTCATTAAAAAAATTAAATATATACAGACGGGTGAGTGTGGTGGCTCATGCCTGTAATCCCAGCACTTTGGAAGGCCGAGGCTGGCGGATCACTTGAGATCAGGAGTTTGAGACCAGCTCAGGAGTTTGAGACTAGCCTGGCCAACATGGTAAAACCCCATCATCTCTACTAAAAATACAAAAATTAGTTGGGCGTGGTGGTGCATACCTATAATCCCAGCTACTAGGGAAGCTGAGGCAGAAGAGTCACTTGAACCCAGGAACCCAAGCAATATACATACGTAAATGAGGTTTCACCATGTTGCCTAGGCTGATCTCGAACTCCTGAGCTCAAGCAATCCACCCACCTTGGCCTCCAAAAGTGTTGGGATTACAGCCATGAGCCACTGTGCTCAGCCTTATTATTTGAGTAAGGGTCTCACTCTTTCACCCAGGCTGGAGTGCAGTGTCATGATCATGGCTCACTGCAACTTTGAACTCCTGGGTTTAAGTGATCTTCCTGCCTCAGCTTCCTGAGTAGCTGGGACTATAGGTGTGTGCCAGCATGCTCAGCTAATTTCTTTAAAAATTTTTTTTTTGCCGGGCGCGGTGGCTCAAGCCTGTAATCCCAGCACTTTGGGAGGCCGAAACGGGCGGATCACGAGGTCAGGAGATCGAGACCATCCTGGCTAACACGGTGAAACCCCGTCTCTACTAAAAAATACAAAAAAACTAGCCGGGCGAAGTGGCGGGCGCCTGTGGTCCCAGCTACTCGGGAGGCTGAGGCAGGAGAATGGCGTAAACCCGGGAGGTGGAGCTTGCAGTGAGCTGAGATCCGGCCACTGCACTCCAGCCTGGGCGACAGAGCCAGACTCAGTCTCAAAAAAAAAAAAAAAAAAAAAATTTTTTTTTTGTAAAGACAAGGTCTCACTATTTTGCCCAGGCTAGTCTTGAACTACTGCACTCAAGCAATGCTCCCACCTCAGCCTCTCAAAGTGTTGGGATTACAGATGTAAGCCACCATGCCCAGCCTCAGCTTGACCTTTATATCTGAACGATCCTTCCCTAGGTGTTGGAGAAGCCTTCTAGGACCCCCATCCCAAACCTTCCTCCTTCTCACTTAACACAAGTTCGATGACTTGCTCAATGGCTGTGAGCTCTGTGGGGCCGGGGATGGTGGTGCCTCATTCATCAATCCATGTGCACTCCTTCCACAGGAACTGGATGGATGCTCAATGACTGTCTGTTGGATTATGAATGGCAGGGGGCCTTGGAAACTGGGATATTGTCTTCCTCTCTGGAGCTGCCTAGTTTTTTTTTGTTTTGTTTTGTTTTGTTTTTTGCATAGTAGGTGCATCTCAGTCTTCTATTAATAAATTGCCCAGAGGCACAGACTCTCTCAGGCAAGCTGTCTGGTTCCTTGCTATTTCGCTAGTCTTTCTCACTGTTTTTTCTCTCCCTGAGTTTCCACTGGAGCAAGCGACTTGACAGTTTCACACTAAAACGAAACACTTTCCCCAAGATTCCTCCTTGCTTAGTTCCTGGAATCTGCTTTTCATCTTTCTTGGCTTATAAAGCCAGTGACTCATTTACTGAGCCAGGATTCACTTCTCCACTGGGATTTCTTGTAGGAAAACTGAGAGTGGCAGGTGACATCATTTTTCATTCCGCCTGCCCCCTCTTGTCTCTGAATTTACTTATCTAAAACTCCAGATTTGTTGAATCATAAGAGGCAGTGGAATTGTTAGTTTTCCTTTGATTTAGGCAGCCCTCATTACACCATGGCCCTATACCCCTAGGGGCTCACCCCAGGGCCTTCGTAGAGCTTCCAAGGCCCCCAACCTCCAAACCTTACAAAGACACAAAATCACCTGTATTTCCTCGCTAAGTTTCCACATAATGACAACAACTGGCTCTCACTGGAAATCTAGAAAGCCACTGGATTATTTCTAATGTACTTTCAAAATGCCAACCCTTCTCACCTTTCTAGTTACCCAGAAATCACACATACACACAAGTACAATTCCTAATTTGTAATAATCTAAAAGCTCAAATGAAAAATATAGAGTCCACAACCTGAACATAGTCAGTGTTTATGTTGTGACTGAAATGACCTAGGGGTTTGGTCTAGGTCCTGCTGCTCGCCACACAGAAAGCTAATCACTGAAACGAGCATTGCCAGGAAAGAAGGCTTTATTCATGTATTGCAGCTGAGATGAGAGATCAGTCTCAAATCTGTCTCTTTGAACGAAATTAGGGGTTTAGGCCAGGTGTGGTGGCTCATGCCTGTAATCCCAGCACTTTGGGAGGCCGAGGGGGGCAGATCACGAGGTCAGGAGTTTGAGACCAGCCTGGCCAACATGGCAAAACCCCGTCTCTACTAAAAATACAAAAATCAGCCAGGCGTGATGGTGTGCGCCGATAATCCCAGCTACTCAGGAGGCTGATGCAGGAGAATCACTGAACCCAGGAGGCGGAGGTTGCAGTGAGCCAAGATGGTGCCACTGCACTCCAGGCTACAGAGCCAGACTTTGTATCCAAAAAAAGAGACCAGGCGTGGTGGCTCACGCCTGTAATCCCAGCACTTTGGGAGGCCAAGGCAGGCAGATCATCTGAGATCAGGAGTTTGAGACCAGCCTGGCCAACACGATGAAACCCCATCTCTACTAAAAATACAAAAAATTAGCCAGGCGTGGTGGCAGGTGCCTGTAATCCCAGCTATTCGGGAGGTTGAGGTGGAAGAATTGCTTGAACCTGGGAAGCAGAGGTTGCAGTGAGCCGAGATCGTGCCACTGCACTCCAGCCTGGGCAACAAGAGCGAAACTCTGTCTCAAAAAAAAAAAAAAAATTAGGGGGTTATATAGCAGGGAGAAGTGTGACCTTGTATAGGAAAACAGGAATTAAGGAAGGGCAAGGAAGAGGAGTTGGTTGATAGGAAGCAGGTGGCTGGTTAGGCAGTTATTTATTTATTTATTTAGAGACAGTCTTACTTTGTCACCCAGGCTGGAGTGCAGTGGTGTGATCTCGGCTTACTGAAACCTCTGTCTCCTGGGTTCAAGTGATTCTTGTGCCTCAGCCTCTCAAGTAGCTGGGATTACAGGCATGCCACCACGCCTGGCTAATTTTTGTATTTTTAGGAGAGATGGGGTTTTAACCATGTTGGCCAGGCTGGTCTCAAACTCCTGACCTCAAGTGATCCTCCTGCCTCAGTCTCCCAAAGCGCTGGGATTACAGATGTGAGCCACTGTGCCCAGCCTGATTAGGCAGTTATGATGGGTATGGTGTCTGATAACATATTGTCCAGATGCAGTGATCTGGTAAGTTTCAGCTCCTTGATACTACCTGGGAGGCCTGATGGTTGGTTTCCTGAGATAAGACAGGAAAACTCAGATAAGACAAATGTAACTTTCTCAAGTTTTAAGAATGGGAGGATCAATTCCTATGTTTATTCAAATAAGCCATAAATGTCAATTCTAGGGGACAGTTGGGCCAGTTTCAATATGGCAGATGGGATCATGCAGATATTGCCCACACTCAGCCAGATGACCTGAGGGTGTGTGTCTGTGTGAACTTTGAGAGAATCTGGCAGCTGGGTGGGGGATGGAGTAGGACTTTATGAACTGTTGATGCAACTGGGGAATGGCGGTAATATCTGGATGAGGATATATATATTAGTCTGTTTTCATGCTGCTGATAAAGACATACCCAAGACTGGGAAGAAAAAGAGGTTTAATTGGATTTACAGTTCCACATGGCTGGGGAGGCCTCAGAATTATGGTGGGAGGCAAAGGGCGCTTCTTACCTGGTGGCAGCAAGATAAAATGAAGAAGTTTCCACAAAAGTGGAAACCCCTCATAAAACCATCAGATCTCATGAGGCTTATTCACTACCATGAGAACAGTATGGGGAAAGCCAACCCCATGATTCAAATTATCTCCCACTGGGTCCCCTCAACAACATGTGGAAATTATGGGAGTACAATTCAAGATGAGATTTGGGTGGGGACACAGAGCTAAACCTTATCAGTATATAACATCTCAGCATGTTTTGTTTTGTTTTGTGTTGTTTTGAGACAGAGTCTTGCTGTTACCCAGGCTGGTAACAGTGACAACATCATAGCTCACTGCAACCCCAAACTTCTGGGCTCAAGAGATTCTCCCTCCTCAGCCTCCTGAATAGCTAGGACTACAGGCATAAGCCACTGCGCCCGGTCTCTGTGGGTGTTTGAAAGACTGGGTGTGTGGGCCAGGCCCGGTGGCTCATGCCTGTAATCCCAGCACTTTGGGAGGCTGAGGTGGGCGGATTACCAGAGGTCAGGAGTTTGAGACCAGCCTGGCCAACATGGCGAAACCCCATCTCTACTAAAAATACAAAAATTAGTTTGGTGTGGTGGCAGGCGCCTGAGATCCCAGCTACTTGGGAGGCTGAGGTAGGAGAATCACTTGAACCTGGGAGGCAGATGTTGCAGTTGCAATGAGCCGAGATCGCGCCATTGCACTCCAGCCTGGGCGATAAAAGTAAAACTTTGTCTCAAAAACAAAACAAAACAACAACAATAACAAAAAAGAATGCCAAAAAATTAGCTGGGTGGGGTGGCGGGCGCCTGTAATCCCAGCTACTCAGGAGGCTGAGGCTGGAGAATCACTTGAACCCAGGAGGCAGAGGCTTCAGTGAGCTGAGATCATGCCACTGCACTCTAGCCAGGGCAACAATAGCGAAACTCTGTCTCAAAAAAAAGAAAAGAAAAAAGAAAGGCTGGGTGTACGTGTTGAGTTTCCTGAGGGTTGCCAAAGGGACTGCTTGAATAAAAAATGCTTTGCAAATGCACCAGTGAAACAAAGCAGAATGATGGCATGTGGATCCTGAATTAACCAGGCTGCGATGAAGTTTGAAAAACAGCTTTGGAGCAGTTCGCCAACTCTTATCATCATCATCAATGACACACAGTAGTAATAGCCATTGTTTTTGAGGGGTTAATATGTGACCATCCTGGCTAACACGGTGAAACCCCGTCTCTACTAAGAATGCAAAAAAAAAAAAAAAAAATAGCCGGGAGAGGTGGCGGGGGCCTGTAGTCCCAGCTACTTGGGAGGCTGAGGCAGGAGAATGGGGTGAACCTGGGAGCCGGAGCTTGCAATGAGCGGAGATCGCGCCACTGCACTCCAGCCTGGGCGACAGAGCGAAACTCCATCTCAAAAAAAAAACAAACTGTCAGACACAACTGTCACGCCCTCCTCCACACAAACTTGAGTATCATGGCTCATGCAAGCCAAGGCTGTCTCATCCCCTGAGGGTCTTCTGCTCTGCCATGGGCTTGGAACATTTTACCCAGGACATACATTGTGGGACTTAGTGCAAAATGAAAATGCAGAGTGCCTTATTCAATCTTATTATGAATTTCAAGATGATGACAGCAAAGCATAAAAGCAGTCATGGGACACTTTTGAGCATGGAGCCCTGCATGACGGCACAAATTTCAGGCCCATGAAGCCAGCCCTACTTTCACCACTGAATTATACCCAGGTGGCTAATGTGACCTTGAGTGGAAAGATTCTACACACTTGTCCCAGGGTACCATCTGCCCTCATGGAAGTCAGCTGTGCACTCATCCAGGGGCTCTACCCATACAGTGTGACTGCTATTGATTGACTACCCTCAGTGCGTGTGTGTGTGTGTGTGTGTGTGTGTGTGTGTGTGTATGGTTAATGTTGTGGGTTCTGTGTCTGGATGTTTCTGACTGATGTCGGCCACCTGTGGAGGAATCTCTTTTATTGCAATCAAGTCAGACTCTGGGATGCAGAGCTATGCATCAGCTTGGGGAATTCAGCACAGGGCTGGGGCTTTCTGGGAGTCTAATCAATAGATCGGAGCGAGAACAGAGCTGTAGGGCCATAACCCCCGTGAACAGAGAAGACCAAGTGAGAAGTTCCTGGGAAGTCCCAAAAGGAGAGCAAGTGTAAACATGCACCCACAAGGGGGCGTGCATTTACTGTCCTTCAATTAAAAACAATTTTTTTTTTTTGAGTTAGCCTCTTGGTCTGGTGTGCAATGGTGCAATCACAGTTCATTGTAACCTCCAACTCCTGAACTCAAGTGATCCTCCGGCCTCAGTCTTCTAAGTAGCTAGGACCACAGGTTCGTGCCACCATACCTGGCTAATTTTATTTTTTAATTTTAATGGTTTTTTTTTTTTTTTTTTGAGACAGGGTCTTGCTCTGTCACTCAGACTGGAGTGCAGTGACATGATCATGGCTCACTGCAGCCTCAACCTCTTGTACTCAAGTGATCCTCCCATCTTAGCCTCCAAAGTAGCTGGGATCACAGGCATGTGCCACCACACCTGGCTAAGTTTTGTATTTTTTTGTAAGACGTGGTCTCACTATGTTGCCTAGGCTGGTCTCCCACTCTGACGCTCAAGAGCTCCACCTGCGGGGACAATCTTGGCTCACTGCAACCTCCAGCCCCCGGGTTCAAGCAATTCTCCCACCTCAGCCTCCCAAGTAGCTGGGACTAAAGGCGTGTGCCATCACACCCAGCTAATTTTTGTATTTTTAGTAGAGACAGGGTTTCACCGTGTTGGCCAGGATGGTCTTGATCTCTTAACCTCGTGATCCACCCACCTCGGCCTCCCAAAGTGCTGGGATTACAGGCGTGAGCCGCCACACCCAGCCTAGTCTTTTCTTTTTCTTTTTATTTCTTTCTTTATTTGTTTATTTTGAGACAGAGTCTCGCTCTGTCGCCCAGGCTGGAGTGCAGTGGCATGATCTCGGCTCACTGCAAGCTCCGCCTCCCGGGTTCACACCATTCTCCTGCCTCAGCCTCTCGAGTTGCTGGGACTACCGGCTCCCACCACCACGCCCGGTTAGTGTGTGTGTGTGTGTGTGTGTGTGTGTGTATTTTTAGTTGAGATAGGGTTTCACCATATTAGCCAGGATGGTCTTGATCTCCTGACCTTGTGATCCATCTGTCTTGGCCTCCCAAAGTACTGGGATTACAGGCGTGAGCCACGGCACCTGGCCAGTGTTTTCTTTTTAAATTATTTTTTAACCTTTTTTTTTGTTTTTTTTTTTTTTTGAGACAGCATCTCACTCTGTTGCCCAGGCTGAAGTTTAGTGGCATGATCATAGCTCCCTGCAGCCTTGAACTCCTGGGCTCAAGGGATCCTCCCACCTCAGCCTCCCGAGTAGCTGGGCCAACAGGTGCATGGCACCACTCCTGGTTAATTTTTAAATATTCTGTAGAGATGGGATCTTCCTATGTTTCCCAGGCTGGGCAACATAATAACATCACATCACATCACATCACATCACAACACAACACAACACAACACAATATAACATAACATAACATATTTTAAAGGTGATAGGCCGGGTGTGGGGATTCACACCCGTAATCCCAGCACTTTCCACTTGAGGTGGTAGGATTGCTTGAGCCTAGGAGTTCGAGACTAACCTGGGCAACATAGCGAGCCTCAGCCTCACCTGATCTCCCTTCCTTCTCCTCCCTGGGGTTCACGGCTGGCCACCAGCCTGTCCTGTCATTCCCGTCATCTGCCTGACTCCCTCCTGCACAAAGGTTCAACAGCAGGCCAGCTTCAGGTTCCTGCACCTCTGGCAAAATATCTTGCCTCTTTTTACTTGTCAAAATGATGATGGAATGACCTCAAAGATACATTCACAAAAGCCACCTTCCTATCCCATCACTGAGGCTTCACCAGAGAGCTTGCTGCCCCAGGGCTGCATACAGTCACCCTCGCAGCAGGGTTCTAATTTTGCCTCCCCTGTCACCTGAGAGTGAGATGGAGAGCTCTGGGCAGGTGGACCCCCTCCAGATTAGTTCAGAAAGTTGGCATAACTACAATTGTTTAAAAAAACCCCTATGCAATGTGGATATAATTTTTGCTCCAGACCAGGCACAGTTACTCATGCCTGTAGTCCCAGCACTTTGGGAGGCCAAGGCAGGTGGATCGCTTCAGGCCAGGAGTTCAAGACCAGCCTTGGCAACACGATAAAACCCTGTCTCTACTAAAAAAATACAAAAAATTAGCCGGGCGTGGCGGCATGCGCCTGTAGTCCCAGCTACTCAGGAGGCTAAGGCAGGACAATTGCTTGAACCTGGGAAGTGGATGCTGCAGTAAGCTGAGAGCACACCAGCCTGGGCAACAAAGCAAGACTCCCTCTCCAAAAAACAAATAATAATAATACAAAAATCAGCCAGGCAGGGTGGCATGTGCCTGTAATCCCAGCTACTTGGGTGGCTGAGGAATGAGAATCGCTTGAACCTGGGAGGCGGAGGCTGCAGTGAGCCGAGATTGCACCATTGCACTCCAGTCTGGGTGACAGAGTGAGACCTTTGTCTCAAAAAAAAAAAAAAAAAAAAAGATCGGGGCAGTGGCTCACACCTGTAATCCCAGCACTTTGGGAGGCCAAGGCAGGCGGATCATTTGAGGTCAGGAGTTCAAGACCAGCCTGGCCAACATGGTGAAACCCCGTCTCTACTAAAAATACAAAAAAAAAAAAACTAGCCGGGAGTGGTCAGGCACAGTGGCTCACACCTGTAATTCCAGCACTTTGGGAGGCCAAGGAGGGCGGATCATGAGGTCAGGAGATCAATACCATCCTGGCTAACATGCTGAAACCCCGTTTCTACTGAAAAAAAAAAAAATTAGCCGGGCATAGTGGTGGGCGCTGCAGTCCCAGCTACTCGGGAGGCTGAGGCAGGAGAATGGAGTGAATCCAGGAGGTGGAGCTTGCAGTGAGCCAAGATCGCGCCACTGCACTCCAGCCTAGGTGACAGAGCGAGATTCCATCTTAAAAAAAAAAAAAAAAAAGGCCGCGCGCGGTGGCTCAAGCCTGTAATCCCAGCACTTTGGGAGGCTGAGGTGGGTGGATCACAAGGTCAGGAGATCGAGACCATCCTGGCTAACACGGTGAAACCCCGTCTCTACTAAAAATACAAAAAACTAGCCGGGCGTGGTGGCAGGCGCCTGTAGTCCCAGCTACTCGGAGGCTGAGGCGGGAGAATGGCATGAACCCGGGAGGTGGAGCTTGCAGTGAGCCGCGATCGGGCCACTGCACTCCAGCCTGGGCCACACAGCGAGCCTCCATCTCAAAAAAAAAAAAAAAAAAAAAAATTAGCTGGGAGTGGTGCTGAGGCAGGAGAATCGCTTGAACCTGAGAGGTGGAGGTTGCAGTGAGCCGAGATCATGCCACTGCACTGTAGCCTGGGAGACAGAGCGAGACTCCATCTCAAAAAAAAAAAAAAAAAAAAAAAACTGTTCCAAATACCACCTTTGTGCAAGAAACATCAATCTGAATCTGAATTCCCTTCTGTCAAGTGATTACAGTCATGCAGCACTTAACAATGGTAACACGTTCTGAGAAATAAGTTCTATTTTATCATTGTGTGAACATCACAGACTGTACTTATACAACCCCAGATTGTATAGCCTACTACACGCCTAGGCTACAAACCTGCACAGCATGTTACTGTGCTGAATACTGTAGGCAGTTGTACCACAACAGCTAATATCTGTTCATGTAAACATCTAAACATAGAGAAGGTTCAGTAAAAATACAGTATTATGATCTTATGCGACCACTGTCATATATGCAGTCCACTGTTGATCAAATCGTCATTACCCTGTGCATGACCCTGTTGGGGTCCCCTTCCCTCCCCTGGCTGAGAAACGACCCGGGTCTTGCTTGGAGCAGAGCTTTGGCCTTGTGTCCTTTTTGGCCTACCACTGAGGGTCTGTCACTCTCCACACTCACAAGGCCCTAGAAGGGGCAGCTCAGATAGGACTCAAGGACCTTAGTCAAGACTGATGCCTAATTCTTTTTCTTATTTATTTATTTTTTGAAATGGAATCTCACTCTGTTGCCAGGCTGGAGTGCAAGTGGAGTCTCACTCTGTTGCCAGGCTTACTGCAATCTCCGCCTCCTCGGTTCAAGCAATTCTCCTGCCTCAGCCTCCTGAGTAGCGGGGACTACAGGCATGCACCACCACACCCATCTAATTTTTGTATTTTTAATAGAGATGGGGTTTCACCATATTGGCCAGGATGGTCTCCATCTCCTGACCTCACCATCTGCCTGCCTCAGCCTCCCAAAGTGCTGGGATTATAGGCGTGAGCCACTGCCCCCAGTCAACTGGTGCCTAATTCTTAGGGTTCAGCCTTGCTGGGTACACTTCGTACTCGTTCCCCACTGAGGTCTTGCCACTGTTCTGGATGTGGTGAGGGAGTGGACACTGCTTCAGCTGTGTTGAGCCATGCCACCCACTGTCCACTCCCACTCCTTGTTGTGCCAGTGACATCCCACCAAGAGGAGTTCAAGTGTTTCTCCTCGGCTATCATACTTCTTGATCTTTGCCAATAGTCTGGGGTAGAGGGATTGGCTTATAGCCAAATCTAGCCCACTTCTAGTTTTTGTGCAGCTCCTGAGCTAAGAATGTTGGCTTTTTTTGTTTTGTTTTGTTTTGTTTTCTTTGAGACAGGATCTCACTCTGTCACCCAGGCTAGTGTAGTAGTGTGATCACAGCTCACTGCAGACTCAGTCGCCTGGGTTCAGGTAATGCTTCCACCTCAGCCTCCCAAGTAGTTGGTTCTACAGGTGTGAGCCACCACACCAGGCTAATTTTTAAAATTTTCTTTTTTTTTTTTTTTTGAGACGGAGTCTCGCTCTGTCGCCCAGGCTGGAGTGCAGTGGCGCGATCTCGGCTCACTGCAAGCTCCGCCTCCCGGGTTCACGCCATTCTCCTGCCTCAGCCTCCCGAGTAGCTGGGACTACAGGCACCCACAACCGCGCCCGGCTAATTTTTTGTATTTTTAGTAGAGACGGGGTTTCACCGTGGTCTCGATCTCCTGACCTTGTGATCCGCCCGCCTCGGCCTCCCAAAGTGCTGGGATTACAGGCGTGAGCCACCGCGCCCGGCTAAAATTTTCAATAGAGATAAGGGTCTTAGGCTGGTCTCTCAAGCAACCCTCCTGCCTCCCAAAGTGCTGGGATTACAGGTGTGAGCCACTGTGCCCAGTCAAGAACTTTTTTTTTTTTGATACAGAGTCTCGCTCTGTCGCCCAGGTTGGAGTGCAGTGCTGCGATCTCTGCTCACTGCAATCTCCGCCTCCCAGGTTCACGCCATTCTCTTGCCTTAGCCTCCCGAGTAGCTGGGACTACAGGCGCCTGCCACCATGCTGGGCTATTTTTTTGTGTGTTTTTAGTAGAGATGGGGTTTCACTGTATTAGCCAGGATGGTCTCCATCTCCTGACCTCATGATCCGCCCACCTCAGCCTCCCAAAGTGCTGGGATTACAGGCATGAGCCACAGCGCCCAGTCTTTTTTTTCTTTTTTCCTTTTCTTGAGACGGAGTCTGGCTCTGTCACCACTCCCAACCTCAAATGATCCACCCACCTCAGCCTTTCAGAGTGCTGGAATTACAGGCATGAGCCAACATGCCCACCCCCAAAAGAGTAATTTTAATGCACTTAGCAGCAGTGTGAAGTGGTGAGAGCACCACTCGTGATCTCTGTCCCAGTTATTCAACTCTGCATTTATAGAATCAAAGAAGACATAGAGGATACATAAACGAGTGAGCCTGGCTCTGTTACAATAAAACTTTATTTCTCGCTGTCTAACTGGGTGCGGTGCCTCATGCCTGTAATCCCAGCACTTTGGGAGGCCAAGGTGGGCGGATCACGAGGTCAGAAGATCGAGACCATCCTGGCTAACACAGTGAAACTCCGTCTCTAGTAAAAATACAAAAAAAAAAAAAAGAAAAGAAAAGAAAATTAGCCGGGTGTGGTGGCGGGCACCTGTAGTCCCAGCTCCTTGGGAGGCTGAGGCAGGAGAACGGTGTGAACCCAGGAGGAGGAGCTTGCAGTGAGCTGAGATCGCGCGACTGCACTCCAGCCAGGGCGACAGAGACTCCGTCTCAAAAACAAACAAACAAAAAAACTTTATTTCTGCACACTGAAATTTGAGTTTTAGATAATTCTCACATATCACAAAATATTATTCTGCACATGATTTTTCCTTTGGCCGGGTGATGTAGCTCACGCCTGTAATCCCAGCACTTTGGGAGGCCGAGGCGGGCGGATCACGAGGTCAGGAGATTGAGACCATCCTGGCTAACACGGTGAAACCCTGTCTCTACTAAAAATACAAAAAATTAGCCAGGTATGGGCCAGGCACGGTGGCTCTCGCCTGTAATCCCAGTAGTTTGGGAGGCTGAGGCAGGCAGATCATGAGGTCAGAAGATTGAGACCATCATGGCTAACACGGTGAAACCCGGTCTCTAATAAAGATACAAAAAATTAGCCAGGCGTGGTGGAGGGCGCCTGTAGTCCCAGCTACTTGGGAGGCTGAGGCAGGAGAAAGGCGTGAACCCGGGAGGCAGAGCTTGCAGTGAGCCAAGATAGCCGGGTATGGTGGCTGGGGCCTGTAGTTGCAGCTACTCAGGAGGCTGAGGCAGGAGAATGGCGTGAACTCAGGCGGCAGAGCTTGTAGTGAGCCGAGATCATGCCTCTGCACTCCAGCCTGAGCAACAAACAGAGTGAGACACCATCTTAAAAAAAAAAAAAAAAAAGAAAAAAAAGGTGGAGGATGTTTAAGTAAAATAATTCACTAAAATAATTTAAGACTACTAGACTTCTTTTTTGTTGTTGTCGTCTTGAGATAGTCTTGCTGTTTTGAGATGGTTTCGCCATGTTGGCCAGGCTAGTCTTGGTCTTGAACTCTCAACCTCAAGTGATCTTCCCACCTCAACCTCCCAAAGTGCTGGGATTACAGGTGTGAGACACTGTCTGCTTGGCCGTCTGCTATCCTTTTGGAGAGAACAGTTGGTCAAAAAGTTGAGGACTGGCTGGGCATGGTGGCTCATGCCTGTAATCCCAGCACTTTGAGAGGCTGAGGTGGGAGCATCCAAGCATTGCTTGAGGCCAGGAGTTTGAGAGCAGCCTGAGCAACATATTGAGACACCATTTCCTAAAAAAAAAAAAAAAAAAAAAAAAAAATTAACCAGGCATGGTGGCGTGAGCCTGTGGTCCCAGCTACTTGGGAGGCTGAGGTAGGGGGATCGTGTGAATCCAGAAGGTCAAGGCTGCAGTGAGCCATGATAGTGCCACTGCACTCCAGCCGGGGTGACAGAACGAGATCCTGTCTTTTTTTTTTTTTGAGATGGAGTCTCACTTTGTCACCCAAGCTGGAGTGCAGTGGCATGATCTTTCTCGGCTCACTGCAGCCTCTGCCTCCCAGGTTCAAGCAGTTCTCCTGCTTCAGCCTCCTGAGTAGCTGGGATTACAGGCACCCACCACCACACCTGGCTAATTTTTGTAGTTTTAGTAGAGACGGAGTTTCACCATGTTGGCCAGGCTGGTCTTGAACTCCTGAGCTCTTAATCTGCCCGCCTCAGCCTCCCAAAGTGCTGGAATTACAGGCATGAGCCACTACACCAGGCATTAGAAATCCTGTCTTAAAAAAAAAAAGGACTGCGAACAGTGACTCATGTCTTTAATCCCAGCACTTTGGGAGGCCAAGGTAGGCAGATCACTTGAGGTCAGGAGTTTGAGACCAGCCTGGCCAACATGGTGAAATCCCGTCTCTACTAAAAATACAAAAATTAGCCAGGCCTGGTGGTGGGCACCTGTAATCCCAGCTACTTGGGAGGCTGGGGCAGGAGAACTGCTTGAACCTGGGAGATGAAGGTTGCATAGAGCCGAGATTGTACCATTGGAGTTTGTGCCATTGCACTCCAGCCTGGGCAACAGAAGGAGACTCCATCTTAAGGTCTGGAAGTAGATAGTGGCGATGGGTGTACAACATTATGAATGTACTTAATGCTACTGACATATGCTTAAAAATGGTTAAATGGTAAGTTTTGTTTTGTTTTGTTTTGTTTTTGAGACGGAGTCTTGCTCTGTCGCCCAGGCTAGAGTGCAGTGGTGCAATCTCGGCTCACTGCAAGCTCCGCCTCCTGGGTTCACGCCATTCTCCCGCCTCAGCCTCCCGAGTAGCTGGGACTACAGGCGCCCGCCAACACAGCCGGCTAATTTTTTGTATTTTTAGTAGAGACGCGGTTTCAGCGTGTTAGCCAGGACGGTCGCGGTTTCAACGTGTTAGCCAGGACCGTCTCGGTCTCCTGACCTCATGATCCACCCGCCTCGGACTCGCAAAGTGCTGGGATTACAGGCGTGAGCCACCGCGCCCGGCCCTGTTATGTTTTTTAAAACCACAGTTTAAAAAAACTACTTTAAAGAAAGAAGAAGTGGCTGAACCCCATATCCCTTCCTCAACTCAATCCAAATGGTGCTGCCCTTCTCCCATACCAGCAGATGATAGAGAAGAGAGTGTCTCTAGACTGGGGAACACCAGGCAGTTAAGAGTCAAATTATCATCTGAAAAGCAGAATGATTACAGATAAGTTTATATACTGAATATGTAAGCCCCGCGCTTCTTCTTTAGGAAGGATCTAGAATGCTTACAGCCAGAGTATACCTGCAGGCAGGAGACTGGCAGAGACCTCAAGAGAAAATAATAAACACATTGACATTGACATCAAACAGAGTGGGAAAGGAGGTTCTAAAGGAAATGACCACTCAGATTATACAACACTGAAACTGTGGACAAGCCCCACTCAATGCCTCCTACTGCCAATCAGTTTTCTAGGGCCTGACTCTTCTGTATAAGGAGACAACCAATAATCAGCAGCTATCAGAGAAATGAAAGTAACGTGGTAAGCGGAGATGAAAGCAACAATAACAAATCAGAGGAAATGTGCATTCTGCATTAATATTCTCAGAGATATTAGAGAAGACATTACATCCATAAAGCAAGAACAGCATGCCTCAGGAAAAAAAGGGGGGAAGAAAAGAAATTCCAGAAAGCAATGTTAAAGCTCTTGAAAAATGAAACTTATGATAGCAGAAGTGAGAAACTCAATATAAGGGTTGGAAATAGAGTTGAAGAAATCTCCAGGAAGTAGAGCAAAATGACAGTAATGGAAAATGTAAAGTAAAAGGGACCAGGTGCCGTGCTCACGCCTGTAATCCCAGCACTTTGGGAGGCCGAGGTGAGAGGATTACTTGAGATCAGGAGTTCGAGACCAGCCTGGTCAACATGGTGAAACCCCGTCTCTACTAAAAATACAAAAATTAGCTAGATGTGGTGGTGCACATCTGTAATCTCAGCTACTCAGGAGGCTGAGGTGGGAGAATCGCTTGAACGCAGGAGGCGGAGGTTGCAGTGAGCCAAGATTGCGCCACTGCACTCCAGCCTGGGTGATGGAGCGAGACTTCATCTCAAAAGAAGAAAAAAAGGCCGGGCGCGGTGGCTCAAGCCTGTAATCCCAGCACTTTGGGAGGCCAAGACGGGCGGATCACGAGGTCAGGAGATCGAGACCATCCTGGCTAACACGGTGAAACCTCGTCTCTACTAAAAAAATACAAAAAACTAGCCAGGCGAGGTGGCGGGCGCCTGTAGTCCCAGCTACTGGGGAGGCTGAAGCATGAGAATGGCGTGAACCTGGGAGGCGGAGCTTGCAGTGAGCTGAGATCCGGCCACTACACTCCAGCCTGGGCGACAGAGCAAGACTCCGTCTCAAAAAAAAAAAAAAAAAGAAAAAAGAAAAAAGAGAGAGAGAGAATTTCCTATAACTGAGGTACTGTGTGTGTGTTTTCCAGATTGTAATGGACTGTCCCAGGATGGCTAGCTGTCACAGAGCAAAGGATCTCAAACCTTTTGGTCTCATAACCTCTTTTCACTCTTCAGTATTTTTTAGGATTCTAAAGAATTTTGTTCATGTTGGTTATATCTATTATGAAAGGAAAATAAAATCTTGGGATCCCAAACTCATTATGTCAAAGGGAAAGTTAAGCTTGGGAACCACAAAAACTGCCTTCCTTTCCCAAACAGACAGCTGTAATTTCACAGGCTTAGTTATGTAAAATGTAGATCTACTAAGCCCGAGACAATGCATAATTGACTCCCCCGATCCCTTTTCACATATAAAATGTAGAGTCACCGAGCTGCTAATCAGAGCCTCACAACAATGTCACCACTTGCCGCCCTGCCTACCCTCCTGCCCGCTTTTTTCCCCTTTCCTCCCTCCCCTCCTGCCGCCTCTTTCCTCTTTGGAAAAAGCACAGGACACAGATCATACTGTGACTTGTGTCTCTTTTTCCCTGGGTGTGTCTTCAACCTTGGCAAGATAAACCTCTAAATCGACTGAGATGCCTCAATCACTTTTTGGTTCACACCATTAATATCTACCATGTGAGAAATTAAAACAGAGAAAATGTTTACACATTTATTAATTAATTTATTTGAAATAATATCGTAAAACCATTACATGTTAACACAACTTTTTTTTTTTTGAGAAGGTGTCTCGCTCCGTTTCCCAGGCTGGAGTGCAGTGGTGCGACCTCGGCTCACTGCGACGTGTACCTCCCAGGTACAAGCAATTCTTCTGCTTCAGCCTCTCAAGTAGCTGGGATTATAGGCGCGTGCCACCACGCCCAGCTAATTTTTGTATTGTGAGTAGAGATGGGGTTTCACTATGTTGGTCAGTCTGGTCTCAAACTCCTGATCTCAAGTGATCCTCCCATCTCAGTCTCCCAGTGTTGAGATTACAGGCATGAGCCACTGTGCCCAGCCAACACAACATATTTTTAATGAAAAATAACTACATTTTTCCAAACCAAAACGAAGGTGAAAACAGTGGTATTGTTTTGTATTTTTTGCAAATCTCTTCAATGTCTGGTTTAATATTCTGGTTTAATTCCCATATCTGCTTCTACACTCAACCTGTTTCAACATCACATATCACAAACAGCTAGGCGCAGTGGCTCACACCTATAATCCCAGCACTTGGGAGGTCAAGACGGGAGGATCACTTGAGGCCAGGAGTTGGAAGACCAGTCTGGGCAGCATAAACAAGACCCCTCTGTCTCTATAAAAACAAAACAAAAAATCACATGTCACGTATCCTCTGGAAAATCCCACTGCACACTCATGAAAGACAAATAATATCTTTTTTTTTGTTTTTTTTTTGGAGATGGTATCTTGCTCCATCACCCAGGCTGGAGTGCAGTGGTGAGACTTCAGCTCACTGCAACCTCTACCTCCTGGGTTCAAGCGATTCTCCTGCCTCAGCCTCCCCAGTAGCTGGGGTTACAGGCATGTATCACCCAGGTAATTTTTGTATTTTTAGTAAAGATTAGGTTTCACCATGTTGGCCAGGCTGGTCTCAAACTCCTGACCTCATGATCCGTTTGCCTCGGCCTCCCAAAGTGCTGAGATTACAGGTGTGAGCCACCACGCCCAGCTGACAAATAACATCTTAATATTGCTGTGAACCTAGTGTAGACTTTATGGATACTTTGAAAGGATCGCACTTTGGAAACCACAGAGTTAAACAATATTTGCTTCTGCTAATGTTCAAGTCTCATTGGCTTCATGCGATAAAAATGTACTCCAGTGAAGACTGGCCAGCTTCCCATGGAGAGCTGGCTTTTTCCATCATGCTGTAAATTATACCATCTGGAATGTGTGGTTTCCAAGTTTACAGAGAGAGAGGAGAAGGGGGCTGGTGAATCAGGTGGGATGCTTTTAAGGGTAGGGCCTGAGCCAGGCACACTGGCTCATGTCTATAACGTCAGCTATTATGGAGGCTGAGGTGTTTGAGCCCAGGAGGTTGAGGCTGCAGTGAGTCATGATCACAGCACGGCACTCCAGCCTGGGTGACAGAACGAGACTCAGACCCTTGAACAAAAAAAAGACTAGGGCCTAGAGGTGGGCATGTCACTACTGTCCATATTTATTGGCCAGACCTCTGTCACTAGACCTCAGTTTAACTGCAAAGGGCCTGGGAAATGTCATCTTCCTATGTGTCCAGGAAGAGAAGTGGGTGTGGTGAACACTTAGCATCTGCTCCACCCCTGGGGTGATCATGGCACTCACATGATCCTGTGACCGGAAGCCTCCACAGGGTCACTTCATGAACATTTCTCATATTTCTGCAGCATTTTCAAACAGTTGCCCTATTAGTGACAGCAGTTATAACAGGCGACTTTGACTTCAAGCATTTGTACCATTGAAATTAATTTTTCTATTTTAATTATAAAAATAATACATGTTCACACACACAAAGCATCGTTTCAATGATCAGAGGGATAAAAGAGAAAGGTAAACATGACACCCCATAGAACCTCCTTGAACTGTGTCACCACCAGAGAGAAGCATAGTGAACTCTCTCAAAAAGTTTCTTTGCATCTCTAACTTACATCTACATCTATTTTTTGGAATGCAGTTGGGGTCATATTATGCATACTGTTCTATAAATCCGGAAGGAGGGGCATGTAAGTAGACAAGATGATATGCAGAAGCAGATGGAAGGTAGAGTAACTCCTCTGCATCAATTCAGGGCTCCCTCTGGCTGAAAGAAGAAAAAGAAGAGTGTGGCTGGGGATGTGGCCATAGAGCAACGACAGTCAGGCCCAGCCTCCCAGCAGCATGCAGGAGAGGCAGCCAGACCCCCAGATGGACTGCCCAGGCCTCACAGGCAGATAGGGTGTGGACAGCCTCACAAAGATGCCTGGGTCCCCAGCATTGCAGAGGTTTCAGCAAATTGCTGGGCCTAGAGTTGTGACGACCAGGCATGGTGGCCTTCTCAGTGGTCATCTGTGAGCACACATAACCATGGACCAATGCCCCTCCTACTCCCTGTGTGGCATAACCCTGAACAGAGGGAAAGAATAACAAACCTAGTGTCAGGAGTGGAACCCTGCCTGTTTTTGTATAACCCACAAGTCAAGAATCTTTTTCTTCCTTCCTTCCTTCCTTCCCTCCTTCCTTCCTTCCTTCCTTCCTTCCTTCCTTCCTTCCTTCCTTCCTTCTCTCTCTCTTTCTCGCTTTCTTTCTTTCTTTTCTTTCTTTCAGAGGGAGTCTTGCTGTGTCTCCCACGCTGGAGTGCAGTGGCATGATCTCGGCTCACTGCAATCTCCACCTCCTGGGTTCAAGCAATTCTCCTGCCTCAGTCTCCTGAGTAGCTGGGATTACAGGCACCTGCCACCACACCCGGCTAATTTTTGTATTTTAGTAGAGACAGGATTTCATTATGTAGGTCAAGCTGGTCTTGAACTCCTGACCTCAAATTATCCATCCACCTCGGCCTCCCAAAGCGCTGGGATTACAGATATGAGCCACTGTTGGGCCGGGCGCGGTGGCTCAAGCCTGTAATCCCAGCACTTTGGGAGGCCGAGACGGGCGGATCACGAGGTCAGGAGATCGAGACCATCCTGGCGAACACGGTGAAACCCCGTCTCTACTAAAAAAATACAAAAAACTAGCCTGGCGAGGTGGCGGGCGCCTGTAGTCCCAGCTACACAGGAGGCTGAGGCAGGAGAATGGCGTAAACCCGGGAGGCGGAGCTTGCAGTGAGCTGAGATCCAGCCACTGCGCTCCAGCCCCGGCGACAGAGCGAGACTCCGTCTCAAAAAAAAAAAAAAAAAAAAAAAAAAAAAAGATATGAGCCACTGCGCCCGGCCTTATTTATTTATTTATTTATTTATTGAGACAGGGTTTCATTCCGTCATGCAGGCTGAGTGCAGTAGTGGGATCACAGCTCACTGCAGCCTCAACCTCCTGGGCTCAAGTAATCCTCCAGCCTCAGCCTCCCGAGGAGCTTTTTTTTTTTTTTAAACCTACTAAGAATCACTGAAGTTTTTCTGAAGTTTTTATATTTCTCTCCCTCTCCCTCCATCTCTCTCTTTCTCTATCTCTCCTTCCAAGACATGGTCTCTCTTGTCCAGGCTGGAGTGTAGTGAGCTCCTGGGCTCAAACGATTCTCCTGCCTCAGCCTCCCAAAAGGTAGGGACTACAGGTGCACACCACCACACTCAGCTAATTAAAACATTTTTTGTAGAGATAGGGTCTCCTGATGTTGCCCAGACTGCGTCCCTAACTCTTGGGCTTAAGTCATCTGCCTGCCTTGGCCTCCCAAAGGGCCAGGATTACAGGCGTGAACCACCACGAAAAAAAAATCAAATGGAGACTATTTTGTGACACATTAAAGTTATCTAAAATTCTAATTTCAGTGTGCAGACATGGAGTTTTATTGAAACATAGCCAGGTTCATCTGTTACATGGTGCCTGTGTCTGCTTTTGGGCTCCAACAGCAGAGTCGAGTTGTTGGAACAGAGATCGTAAGTGGTGCTCTGTCACTTTGCTTTGCAGCTCAGTGCACTATAAATTGCAGTTTTGGGCTGGGCGTGGTGGCTCACACCTGTAATCCCAGCACTTTGGGAGGCCAAAGCAGATGAATCACCTGAGGTCAGGAGTTTGAGACCAACCTGGCCAGCATGGTGAAACCCTGTCTCTACTAAAAATACAAAAATTAGTTGGGCGTGGTGGCGGGGGCCTGTAATTCCAGCTATTTGGGAGGCTGAGGCAGGAGAATCGCTTGAACCCGGGAGGCAGAGGTTGCAGTGAGCTGAGATCGCGCCATTGCACTACAGCCTGGGCAACAGAGTGAGACTCCGTCTCAAAATAAATAAATAAATTTCAGTTTTGCAGTTACAACTTGATCGTTTTGTTGTTGTTGTTGTTGTTGTTGTTGTTGTTGTTTGAGATGGAATTTCGCTCTGTTGCCCAGGCTGGAGTGCAGTGGTATGATCTCAGCTCACTGCAACCTTCACCTCCCATGTTCAAGCCATTCTCCTGCCTCAGCCTCCCAAGTAGCTGGGATTTCAGGTGTGTGCCATCATGCCCAGCTAATTTTTGTATTTTTAGTAGAGACGAGGTTTCGCCATGTTGGCCAGGCTGGTCTCAAACTCCTGACCTCAAGTGATCCACCAGCGTTGGCCTCCCAAAATGCTGGGATTACAGGCATGAGTCACTGCACTTGGCCACAACTTGATAAGTTTGAGGGCCAACTGTATCATCATACAGTGACAATTTATATTATATTATTTTACTTTATTTTATTTTTGAGACAGAGTCTTACTCTGTCCCCCAGGCTGGAGTACAGTGGCGCAATCTCGGCTCACTGCAGCCTCTGCCTCCTGGGTTCAAGCAATTTTTGTGCCTCAGCCTCTGAATAGCTGGGATTACAGGCACGTGCCACCATGGTCGGCTAATTTTTGTATTTTTAGTAGAGATGTGGTCTTGCCATGTTGGCCAGGCTGGTCTTGAACTCCTGACCTCAGGTGATTCGCCTGCCTCAGCCTCCCAAAGTGCTGGGATTACAGATGTGTGTCGTTGCACCTGGCCTATTTTATTCTATTACCAGTGCATACCTATCATGTGAAAAGAAGAAAGTAAGCCGGGCACGGTGGCTCACGCCTGTAATCCCAGCACTTTGGGAGGCCGAGGTGGGTAGATCACCTGAAGTCAGGAGTTGGATGCCAGCCTGACCCACATGGTGAAATCCCATCTCTATTAAAAATACAGAAATTGGCTGGGCATGGTGGCAGGCACCTGTAATCCCAGCTACTCAGGAGGCTAGGGCAGAAGAATCACTTGAACCCGAGAGGCAGAGGTTGCGATGAGCTGAGATTGTGCCATTGCACTCCAGCCTGGGCAACAACAGCAATACTCTGTCTCAAAATAAATAAATAAATAAAAAAGAGAGAAAAGGGAGAAAGAAGAGTCAGTCATTGTACTGGGGACATGCCTTATGCTGGAGCCTAGAGATCTTAGGGCTTTTCTGACTTTCCAAGGATGGGACTCAGTGTGGCTATATATATATATATATATATATTTTTATATATATATATATATTTATATATATATTTATAAGGGTTTCACCACCATGTTGGCCAGGCTGGTCTCCAACTACTGACCTCAAGTGATCTGCCCGCCTTGGCCTCCCAAAGTGCTGGGATTATAGGCATGAGCCACTGCGCCTGGCCCCTTCTTTTTTTCTTGCCTTTCCTCATCAGGCTGCACCCCAGGGCCGAGACCTACAACCTCCCTCTGGGTCAATATCTAGGGTGCCATGCCCAGTGATAGTATATGTCCCTCCTGTCTATGACATGCCTGATCGGGGTCCACCTCATGTCCCATTCTCTCTCATACTCCATTATCAGAAGAATGAAGTGCCAGGGAATAGGCAGCAGGTGGTCTAGTGCCTCATCACCCTGTGATATCCACGGATCTGCTGTAACCTCAGCCTTCAGTTGGGGGTTGAGCATGGGGTGATGAGGGTACATTCATAGTCCACAAAGCAGAATCGTACCCTAAAGTGGTGACTCAGCTTGGCCCCGATCAGGCCAGCAGCATCTGGGCTATGCAGTATTTGGTGGAACCAGTGATTTCTATGTCATGTGTCTGCTGCCAAGGGGATAAGGGGAGGGAGGATCAGGCAAGGGCCTGAGGCCAACTCTGCCTCCGCTCCACGTGCTGGCCCAGAATAGACCCTGCCCCTGGTCTGATGCTCTTCCTTCATCCCCAGGGTCCTTAGGCAAGGGGGGAAAATGAGCAGGTCCGGGTTGGGGAGAGAGTCGGGCTCCAGTGCTCCTGACACCTGCTCCCCAGCTGAGAAAAGTAGACTTTTTGTGAAATGAGAATATCATCAGCTTGGTTGTCAGGTTTAGATTTGCCAAGAATAGGAGGCTGAGGCCTTGTTCCTTCTTGTCTGCACCCCCTCTCCTCTGTCCTAGGCCTTTGGATCACTACTGAGGAAGGCTTCCCAAGCCCATCCCCAGAAAGAACTGAGCTTGGCCAGGCGCAGTGGCTCATGCCTGTAATCCCAGCACTTTGAAAGGCTGATGCAGAAGGATTGCTTGAGCCCAGGAGTTCAAGAGCCTGGGCAACATAGCAAGACCCTGTCCTTAAATTAAAAAAAATTAAAAATCAGGCCGGGCGCGGTGGCTCAAGCCTGTAATCCCAGCACTTTGGGAGGCCAAGGTGGGCGGATCACAAGGTCAGGAGATCGAGACCATCCTGGCTAACACCGTGAAACCCCGTCTCTACTAAAAAAAAAAAATACAAAAAACTAGCCGGGCGTGGTGGCGGGCACCTGTAGTCCCAGCTACTTGGGAGGCTGAGGCAGGAGAATGGCGTGAACCCGGGGGGCAGAGCTTGCAGTGAGCCGAGATAGTGCCACTGCACTCCAGCCTGGGGCACAGAGCAAGACTCTGTCTCAAAAAAAAAAAAAAAAAAAAAAAAAAAATTAAAAATCAAAAAAGTATATATATATATAAAAATCAGGCCCTTGCCTGATCCCCCTGCCCCACCTTATTCCCTTGGCAACAGACACATGACAAAAAAAAAAAATGTAATCCCAGCACTTTGGGAGGCTAAGGCAGGTGGATCACCTGAGACCAGGAGTTTGAGACCAGCCTGACCAACACGGTGAAACCCCGTCTGTACTAAAAATACAAAATTAGCTGGACATGGTGGTGCGTGCCTGTAATCCCAGCTACTCAGGAGGCTGAGGCAGGAGAATCGCTTGAATCCGGGAGGCGGAGGTTGCAGTGAGCCGAGATCGTGCCATTGCACTCCAGCCTGGGCAACAAGAGCAAAACTCCGTCTCAAAAACAAAAAACAAAAAGAAAGAAGGAGAGAGAGAAAAAAAGAGAAAGAGAAAGAAGGAGGAAGAGAGAGAGAGAAAGAAAATAAATAAAGAACTGAGCTGGGTGTAAGCCACTGTCTTCAACCTTTGCAGTACTGCAGGCTCCCTGACAGAAGTTCTGAGCTGGGACTGTAGACACAATGTGTCTTGTCTTACCACTATAGAGTAAGGTGACAAGAGCAGGAGGACCTGGGACTTGGTGTATTTGGGGCCTCCCTGGGTTGGTCACAGCTCTTTCCAGCTCATTCTTCTTGTAGGCCACCCTGAATTTGCCAGACTCTGGCCTATGGTGAGGAAGCCATCCTGTGTGCTGGCACCCACACGCCAGTTCCTTGGGAGTCAGTTTTCTGACCCCTGATGTTATGTCCCAGCTGGAATCTGAGGACAGGGCTGCTCAGTTGGGTTCTCAGGAGCCTGGTGAAGATATCAGGTCCAATGGGGCCTATGACCTTGAACTCCATTTTTTCAGGGCTGTCAATATCAGGAGGAGCATAGGTTGTCATTGGGTGAAGTTGCCCAAGATGGTTGCCTAGAAGGAGTTTAGGGGGTTGGATCCTGGGGTCCAGGCCACACATGGAGGCTGCAGAGAGTAGAACTTGGGAAGCCAGTGCTGGAAAGGTGGGGGACTCCAGAGGGAGGAGGGAGGGGTGCTCCAGAAAAGGTGATGGGTTGGAGTAATCCATAGGAATCCCTGGGGTGTCCACATAAGTGTCATCTCCTGGCATGGGCAAGTGGTGAGTGGCATTCGGACCCAGGACCCCTCCCTGACTTTGGTTCACCCTGCAAGTAAGGCTGTGGGCTGACCTGTGGCCAGGTGGTCTCAGCTGGACCACGAGGGCTGTGTGCTTAGAAGGCCCCAGTAACAATGACAAAATCCACTCAGGACATGCTGAAGGTGATAAGGTGATGGCTGGGCTCACAGAAAAAGAGGTGGGGGCCTTCCTGGGCTGGGAAGGCTGAGTCGTCTCCTAGTGGGTATCTCTGAGGAGTGGACCAGACCACAGGAGCCCCAGAAGATCCAAATTATTTGTGTTCAATCCCCAGCCTTCACATCAACCCTGCTCCCTCCACCCCAAGGTTCCTAGTAGGCCCTAAGTATCTGTACCAGGCCCTGGCATGCAGTAGGTGCTCAGGACATATTTCAAAATAAAGGAATGAGTTATGCCTGCTCACTGGGTTCCAATGACCACCACCTATTTGGTGTTCCCGGAGCTGAGTGTCAGGCTGCTTATTCTTCTGCCTCTAACATCCCCAGCAGCCCTTCCCTGAAACTCATTGGCTGCAGGCCTCAGTCATCATCTGGTACCAGAAAGGCCTTGGGCTTTGGAGTTAGAAACGGTGGGTTAGGGCAGAGATTCTCAAAGCTCAGTCCCATCAGAGCCACCTGAAGGGTTTGTTAAAACTGTAGTAGCTGGCTGGGTGCAGTGGCTCACGTCTGTAATCCCAGCACTTTGGGAGGCCAAGGTAGGCAGATCACAAGGTCAGGAGTTCGAGACCAGCCTGGCCAATATAGTGAAAGCTCGTCTCTACTGAAAAACACAAAAATTAGCTGGGTGTGGTGGCACGTGCCTGTAGTTCCAGCTACTCAGGAGGCTGAGGCAGGAGAATCACTGGACCCTGGGAGGTGGAGGTTGCAGTGAGCCGAGATGGAGCCACTGCACTCCAGCCTGGGCGACAGAGTGAGACTCCGTCTCGAAACAAACAAACAAACAAACAAACTCTAGCAGCTGAGCCCTACCCAGGAGTTTCTGATTCATTATGTTGGGGCAGAGCCAGACTTACATGCTCCCAAGTTCCTAACTTATGCTGATGCTATTGGTGTGGGTGCCAAATTTTGGGGGATGAACATGTTTAGACACACCTGGAACAGACTCTTGGTGTCCACAGCTGGTATCTGCCTCTGATGTGCCTGAGGCTTTCTGAGCTCACTCTACAAGTTGGTCAGAAGTGCCAGGAATTAACTCTTCCCCAACAACCCTCCAAGGGACTGAGAGGGGGTTGCTGTATATCTACTCACCTTCCTCCTGCCTCGGGTGGAACTTCTCTGAGACATGCATTCTGCACTGCAGCCCAGAGTTCCCCATCCACATCCCGGGGGGACCAGGCATCCCCGGTGGAACCCTGCTTATGACCCACTTTATAGTGGCTGTCTTCCCTCCCTGTATTTTTGTAACTTGTTCTTTGTATCCTCTTTTATTTACTTATTTATTTTTGAGACAGGGTCTTGCTCTGTCGCCCAGACTGAGTGCAGTGGCATGCTCATGGCTTACTGCAGTCTTGACCTCCTAGGCTCAAGCAATCCTCCCACCCCAGTCTCCCTAATAGCTGGGACTGCAGGTGTGTGCCACTATGCCAGGCTATTTTTTTTTTATTTTTTATTTTTGAGACAGACTCTCGCTCTGTCACCTAGGCTGGGTGCAGTGGCATGATCTCGGCTCTCTGCAACCTCTGCCTCCCAGGTGCAAGCGATCCTCCTGCCTCAGCCTCCCAAGTAGCTGGGATTACAGGTGCACACCACAATGCTTGGTTAATCTTTGTATTTTTAGTAGAAATGGGGTTTCATTCACCATTTTGGCCAAGCTGATCTCAAACTCCTGACCTCAAGTGATCCAGCCATCTCGGCCTCCCAGAGTGCTGGGATTACAGGCCTGAGCCACTGCGCCCAGCCTAAGTTTTGTATTTTTTATAGACAGGATTTCCCCATGTTGCCCAGGCTGGTTTCGAACTCCTGGGCTCAGGTAATCTGTAAGCCTGGTCTCCCAAAGTGTTGGGATTACAGGCGTGAGCCACCATGCCTGGCTTGTATCCTCTTATAAACTTCCTATGCTACAATGTTTGTCTCAAGGTTTTCTGAAGTGGGAACTCAAACTAAGACAATGTCTCTGCCTCTTGTTTGTCTATGACTATGGTCAGTTCACTCCACTGCACTTGATCTTAACCAAAAGGCCGGGAAATGACAGGTTCGTGCCATTGTTCTGGGCCTCCATTCATTCTTCTGTGAAGTGGAGAGAAGTCCACCAACATTCTCATTGACTTGCAGTAACAGCACAATGGGTGTGAGCATTGTAGAGCAGGGACTCACTGGGGCTCTGGGATTATGGAGGAGGAAACTCATTTCTTTTTTTTTTTGATGGAGTTTCGCTCTTGTCACCCAGGCTGGAGTGCAATGGTGTGATCTCAGCTCACTGCAAGCTCTGCCTCCTGAGTTCAAGCGAGTCTCCTGCCTTAGCCTCTCAAGTAGCTGTGATTCCAAGCACATGCCACCACGCCTGGCTAATTTTTGTATTTTTAGTAGAGACGGGGCTTCACCATGTTGGCCAGGCTCGTCTCAAACTCCTGACCTTGAGTGATCTGCCAGCCTTGGCCTCCCAAACTGCTGGGATTACAGGTGTGAGCCACCGCACCTGGCCTAATAACATTTTTTATTGGGAAAATTTACATAACCTAAAATTCACCATTTTAACCATTTTAAAGGGTACAGTACAATGGCTTTTTGTATATTCACGATGTTATGCAACCATCACCACTACCTATTTGGAAAACATTTGACATTTTTAGTTGTTGCAACTAAAGAGGTATGGTGCTCCTGACACCTAGTGGGCGGAGACCAGAACTGCTGTTAAACATCCCACCAGAAAGAATTACCTGGGCGTGGGGTTGCTGGTAATCCCAACACTTTGGGAGGCAGGGGTGGGAGAATCACTTGAGCCCAAGAGTTCAAGAGCAGCCTGGGCAAAAAAGTGAGACTCCATCTTTACAAAAAATACAAAAAATTAGCCGGGCGTGGCAACGTGGGCCCGTGGTCCCAGCTACTCGGGAAGCTGAGCTGGGAGGATCGCTTGAGCCTGGGAAGGGGAGGTTGTAGTGAGCCATGATTGCACCACTGCACACCAGCCTGGGTAACATAGCAAGATCCTGCCTCAAAAAAAAAAAAAAATAGAAAGAAAAAGAAAAAAAGAATAGTCTGCACCAAAATATTAACAGCAGAGGTTGAGAAGCTTGCTGTACACAATGAAAACACCATCACCACACCAACAGTAATTCAGCAGTATCAACCTGACTTGTTCCAAGAATGCCGTTTTACCATGTTCTTTTTTTGTGTTTTTTTGTTTGTTTGTTTTGTTTTTTGTTTTTTTGAGACGGAATTTCGCTCTTGTTGCCCAGGCTGGAGTGCAATGGCGCGATCTCGGCTCACCGCAATCTCTGCCTCCCGGGTTCAAGCAATTCTCCTGCCTCAGCCTCCCGAGTAGCTGGGATTACAGGCATATGCCACCACATCCAGCTAATTTTGTATTTTTGGTAGAGATGGGATTTCTCCATGTTGATCAGGCTGGTCTCAAACTCCCGACCTCAGGTGATCCGCCCACCTCAGCCTCCCAAAGTGCTGGGATTACAGGCGTGAGCCATCACGCCCAGCCCATTTTAGCATTCTTATTTTAGTCCAGGAGCCAAACAAGTTTCATGTATTGGATTTAGTTATGTCTCTCTATTGTCTTTTAATATAGAAGAGTATCATCTGCCCCACACTCAGCCTGTTTGTTTTTCATGTCTTTGATTTTCTTTTTAGGAGTTCAGGCCAGGCCAGTTTTCTAGTATCATATTCTGGATTTACCTGATTGCTTCTTCAAGATTGGATCCATGGTAAATACTTTTGTCAAGAATACTACATTGGTGATTTTTGCATCACATCAGGAGGCCCATCGTATACGATTGCTGTGCTCTTTACAATGTTGAAACTAGAAGATAGCATAGTTCAGAAGACAGAATCCGGTGCAGCCTCCCCTCCCCTTCTCCTCCAAGTATGGTGTCCAGGAAGCTATTGTAGTTGGTCTACCCTTTCTGAAAAGTAGTGAGCTGGGTGAGGTAGTGCATGCCTGTAGTCTCAGCTATTCAGGAGGCTGAGGTAGGAATATTACTTGAACCAGGGAGTTCAAGGCTGCTGTGTTATGCGCACCAGCCTGGGCTACGCAGTGAGTTTCGATCTCAAAAAAAAAAAAAAAAAAAAAAGTAAAAAACAGTGAAAAAGTCAGGGTAGCCTGAGGCAGATAACACTCAGCCAGCAGGAAGTCTTCAGACCCTCCTCTCTCCTCCTTTTTTTTTTTTTTTTTTTTTTGAGATGGTGTCTTGCTCTGTCACCCAGGCTGGAGTGCAGTGGTGTAATCTTGGCTTACTGCAACCTCTGCCTCCTGGATTCAAGCAATTCTCCTGCCTCGGCCTCCTGAATAGCTGGGACTATAGGCGTGTGACACCAGCTGGCTAATTATTTTGTATTTTTAGTAGAGACAGGGTTTCACCATGTTGGCCAGGCTGTTCTCGAACTCCTGACCTCAAGCCATCTGCCTACCTTGGCTTCCTGAAGTGCTGAGATTACAGGTGTGAGCCACTGCACCCAGCCCTCTCTTCTCTTTATTACAGCAGTAAGAAACCTCACCTTTGGGCCGGGCACGGTCAGGAGGTCCTAATCATGAGATCAGGGGTTCGAGGCCAGCCTGACCAACATGGTGAAACCCCGTCTCTACTAAAAATACAAAAAAAATTTAGCCAGGCATGGTGGTGTGCATCTGGAATCCCAGCTACTCAGGAGGCTGAGGCAGGAGGATCGCTTGAACCCGGGAGGTAGAGGTTGCAGTAAGCTGAGATTGCACCACTGTACTCCAGCCTGGGCAACAGAGGGAGACTCCATCTCAAAAAAAGAAAAAAAAAAGGCCTCACCTTCAAAGATGGTTCCCTTTGCCAACACCAGGGAGTAGGCTCCAGCCTGGGTTGCTGAGAGGACATGGGAGGATTCCTGGGACTTCTTCAGCTGTTACTTGGTTCCCAGGGAGAAAAAAATGAGGACAGAAGTGAGCAGAATCCCTTGAGACTAGAACCAGGAAGCTAAGGGTGTGAGACAGTGGGGGTTGGGAGCTGTGCTGCTGGAAACTGCAGGGCCTGTAGGATTCCTGTCATGAACAATTCTGCAAAAACCACACTTAAGTTACCCCCTATCTTCCTTCTCTTTAGAAAGTAATTTCCTCGGCCGGGCGCGGTGGCTCAAGCCTGTAATCCCAGCACTTTGGGAGGCCGAGACGGGCGGATCACGAGGTCAGAAGATCGAGACCATCCTGGTTAACACGGTGAAACCTCGTCTCTATTAAAAAAAATACAAAAAACTAGCCGGGCGAGGTGGCGGGCGCCTGTAGTCCCAGCTACTCGGGAGGCTGAGGCAGGAGAATGGCGTAAACCCAGGAGGCGGAGCTTGCAGTGAGCTGAGATCCGGCCACTGCACTCCAGCCTGGGCGACAGAGCGAGACTCCGTCTCAAAAAAAAAAAAAAAAAAAAAAAAAAAAAGAAAGAAAGTAATTTCCTCCTCTCTCCACCTTTTAGGAACCCCGCCTATAGACCATCTTCTCCAGGAAACCTAGCAGTGCTACAGGAGGAAGGATCTCTTCACTTCTGGTCTCAAGGCACTTCAGGCTGGAACCACCATGAAGGCCGAAATTCTATCCAGTTACCCTGGAAGTGGGAAACCAACAACCTGCATGGCATTTTCTGAAGCTAGACATGTAAACATCATTTAAAAGTTCTGTTTTCTTGACTAACGCCTGTAATCCCAGCACTTTGGGAGGCCAAGGTGGGCAGATCATGAGGTCAGAAGATCGAGACCATGCTGGCTAACACAGTGAAACCCTGTCTCTATTAAAAATACAAAAAATTAGCTGGGCATGGTGGCAGACACCTGTAGTTCCAGCTACTTGGGAGGCTGAGGCAGGAGAATGGCGTGAACCTGGGAGGCAGAGCTTGCAGTGAGCCGAGATTGTGCCACTGCACTCCAGCCTGGGCGACAGAGTGAGACTCCATCTCGAAAAAATAAATAAATAAATAAAAAGTTCTGTTTTCTCTCTTCTTTAAAAATCTGAAGCTCTTAGCTGGTGTGGTGGCACATGCCTGTAATCCCAGCTACTCAGGAGGCTGAGGCAGGAGAATTGCTTGAACCCAGGAGGCGGAGGTTGCAGTGAGCCAAGATTGCGCCACTGTACTCCAGCCTGGGCGACAGAGCGAGATTCCATCTTAAAAAAAAGTTGGCCGGGTGTGGTGGCTGACACCTGTAATCCCAGCACTTTGGGAGGCCAAGGCGGGCGGATCACAAGGTCAGGAGATCGAGACCATCCTATGAATGGTGAAACCCCCTCTCTACTAAAAATACAAAAAATTATCCGGGTGTGGTGGTGGGCACCTATAGTCCCAGCTACTTGGGAGGATGAGGTGGGAGAATGGCATGAACCCAGGAGGCAGAGCTTGCAGTGAGCCGTGATCGCGCCACTGTATTCCAGCCTGGGTGACAGAGCGAGAGTCTGTCTCAAAAGAAAAAAAAAAAGTCTGAAGCTCCGGCAAACCAGGACCTACATCTTTGCCTGCCATCAATGGCTTCTCCCTTCAGGTGAAACTCACACTCTTCAAACTGTTATTAAAATACCACAGGTTTGGTCTAGGTCCTGCTGCTCACCACACAGAAAGCCAACCACTGAGACAATTATTGCCAAGGAAGAAGGCTTTAATTGGGTGCTGCAGGTGAGGAGATGGGAGATCAGTCTCAAATCCATCTCCCTAATGGACTAAAATTAGGAGTTTATATAGCAGGGAAGAAATGTAACGGTGTGTGGGAAAATGAATGCAAGGGATAAGGAAGCAAATCATGATGAATGAAGGCCCTTGAGTCTCATTGTCTGGATGGGATGATCTGGTGGGTTTCAGTTCTTTGATACTTTTTGAGAGGACTGGGGGTCCTTTCCTGAGAGGGGAACTCAGATAAAACAAATGTAAGTTTCAAGCTTTAAGATCCGAAGGGTTGATTTCTATGTTTATCCAAAAAAGCTGTCTATGGGACTATTGGGTTAGTTTCAAAACTTCCCCAATATTGAGTCAGAGTGTGGTCATTGTTAATGTTGAAATACAGAACTAGGCCGGGTGTGATGGCTCAAGCCTGTAATCCCAGCACTTTGGGAGGCCGAGACGGGCAGATCATGAGGTCAGGCGATCGAGACCATCCTGGCTAACACGGTGAAACCGAAACCCCGTCTCTACTAAAAAAAAATACAAAAAACTAGCCGGGCGAGGTGACAGGCGCCTGTAGTCCCAGCTACTCGGGAGGCTGAGGCAGGAGAATGGCGTAAACCTGGGAGGCAGAGCTTGCAGTGAGCTGAGATCCAGCCACAGCACTCCAGCCTGCGTGACAGAGCAAGACCCCGTCTCAAAAAAAAAAAAAGAAAGAAAGAAATACAGAACTAATCTTCTGTTTCTGAAGGAAAGTATGACAGGCCGGGCATGGTGGCTCATGGCTGTAATCCTAGCACTTTGAGAGGCCAAGGTGGGTGGATCACCTGAAGTCAGGAGTTCAAGATCAGCCTGGCCAACATGTTGAAACCCCATCTACACTAAAAATACAAAAATTAGCTGGGTATGGTGATGCACACCTGTATCCCAGATACCTGGGAGGCTGAGGCAGGAGAATTGCTTGAACCCAGGAGGGGTTGCAGGGAGCCAAGATTGTGCCACTGCATTCCAGCCTGGGCAACAGAGCCAGACTTCATCTCAAAAAAAAAAAAAAAAAGTATGAAAATAAAAGAGAGGCCAAAGGGCCATGTGTGCTTCAGGGAAGATGAGAAATGGCATAATTGTGTGTGTGTGTGTGTGTGTGTGTGTGTGTGTGTGTGTAACTGGAGAAATATTCTTACGTATTTATTATACAAAGTTGATCTGTGCTGAAAAATACAACTCCAGGCCGGGCGCGGTGGCTCAAGCCTGTAATCCCAGCACTTTGGGAGGCCGAGACGGGCGGATCACGAGGTCAGGAGATCGAGACCATCCTGGCTAACCCGGTGAAACCCCGTCTCTACTAAAAAATACAAAAAACTAGCCGGGCGAGGTGGCGGGCGCCTGTAGTCCCAGCTACTCGGGAGGCTGAGGCAGGAGAATGGCGTGAACCCGGGAGGCGGAGCTTGCAGTGAGCTGAGATCCGGCCACTGCACTCCAGCCTGGGCGACAGAGCGAGACTCCGTCTCAAAAAAAAAAAAAAAAAAAAAAAAGAAAGAAAAATACAACTCCAGGTGTCATTACTTCTGATCATAGTGACCAGGGGGTCATTACAGGGTCAGACTCCCCAATATGACTCTCAGCTGTACCACTTGCAAGCTACTGACTTCAGACAAGACTGTGACAATATCCAGATGCCTCTAGTTTAAACTGCTTTGACTGCTCAAATATAGCCCGACTGCTATCTTAGCAAGAAAACACCCTGCACACGTGGCTTTCAAGGCTGTGCTAAAGACAACATGAAATCCCACACCCCATATTATTATTTCTGGGATGAGAATGTGCCCAAAGTCAATACTAGCCCAAGCCAAAAGCTAAATCTGGCTCCCACGGGTAGGTTTCTGGCCCTGACTTTGGCAGATGGTGCTGGCCCATGTAACCCACTCTACCCCAAAGGCCACAGCAGGGGGAAGGCTCTGGAAGTCAGAACTTCTGTGAAAGTCACAGGCTGACCTTGGGGATGCTCACATCCTGGGACAGCTCAGCTTAGGTCAAGTGAGGACCATCAGACCCTGTCCAGATCAGAGTAGCTCACTGAATTCTCCAGCCACAGCCTTCAGCAGTAGGTGCCAGCAGGATTTTCAAAACCAGGACCAAGGAATTTGCAGACAAAGGTGACTTTCTCCTATAGGATGTTGAGGGAGGAGAAAGGGAAAAAAGCAGTTGGGCAAACAGCTAAGGCTAGTCCTTGGTAAAATTCTTTTGAAAAATCAAAGCTACAGGCACAGATAGAGCAGCTTGGGGAAAAATCAAGCTGCACCTGCACAGATAAGGGAGCAAGGCCCAGGATAGAGGTCTTTGTTCTTTGCATAATCAGCGGGCTCCCGGGAAAATGTTTCCTCCCCTTTTCAGGCAAGTAAATGGTGAGCTCTGTGGGAACTTGCACAGGGAGGGGGATGGGGGGACTTACCTAAAACATAACTGCAACTACAGAGACAAGAGAAGCTACATGTGCTTTCCTAAAGACATGCCCACAGCTGCACAGTTAATGGTAGTTACTCAGATAGGAGAAGTTACACAAATAGCTACAGAGATGAGGGAAGTTAGTTTCTTTCTTTCTTTCTTTCTTTCTTTCTTTCTTTCTTTCTTTCTTTCTTTCTTTCTTTCTTTCTTTTTCTTTTCTTTTCTTTTCTTTCTTTCTTTCTTTCTTTCTCTCTTTCTTTCTCTTTCTTTCTTTCTCCTTCCTTCCTTCCTTCTTTCCTTCGTTCCTTCCTTCCTTTTTTTTTTGAGACAGAGTCTCACTCTGTCGCCCAGGCTGGAGTGCAGTGGCGTGATCTCGGCTTACTGCAACCCTCCATCTCCTGGGTTCAAGTGATTCTCCCGTCTCAGTCACCTGAGTAGCTGGGATTACAGGCATGTGCCACCATGCCCGGTCAATGTTTGTATTCTTAGTAGAGATGGGGTTTCACCATGTTGGTCAGGCTGGTCTCGAACTCCTGACCTCGTGATCTGCCCACCTCGGCCTCCCAAAGTCTTGGGATTACAGGTGTGAGCCACCACGCCGAGCCAGACACTCCATTGTTTTTTGAGCCACTAATAAAGGAAAAGAAAAAACGTTTTCATTGAGACATAATGTCCAGTAAAAAATACATGTCTTTTTTTTTTTTTTTTTTTTTTTTTTTGAGATGGAGTCTCACTCTGTCACCCAGGCTGGAGTGCAGAGGCACAATCTTGGCTGACTGCAACCTCCTCCTCCTGGGTTCAAGTGATTCTCCTGCCTCAGCCTCCTGAGAGGCTGGGACTACAGGCACATACCACCACATCTGGCGAATTTTTCTCTTTTTAGTGGAGACGAGGTTTCACCATGTTGGCCAGGCTGGTCTCGAACTCCTGACCTCAGGTGATCTGCCCACTTTGGCCTCCCAAAGTGCTGGGATTACAGGTGTGAGCCACTGCACTTGGCAAAATGCACAAGTCTTAAATGTGCAGTTCAATGAAATTTTACACATGTATATACCTGTGTGACCACCACTCAGATCAAGATACAAAACCTTTCCAACACCTCACACGTTTTCCTCATTTCCCCCCTCAGTCAATAATTCCCCACCCTCCCAAAGTTAACCACTGTGTGTTTTATCACCATTTATTAAAATTTTCCTTGGGTCTGAATGTTACAGGGCTGGAATCATACCATCCTCTCTTCTCCAGCGTGCTTCTTTCATTCAACCTTATGTCTGTGCAATTCATTCATGTTGCAGTGTGTAGCAGCAGTTCATTCTCTTTTCATTGCTGTATAGTTGTCAATTATATAAACATACTGTTTGTTTGTTTGTTTGTTTGTTTGTTTGTTTGAGACAGGGTCTCACTCTGTCTCCCAGGCTGGAGTGCAGTGGCGCAGTCTTGGTTCACTGCAACCTCTGCCTCCTGGATTCAAGCGATCCTCTCACCTCAGCCTCTCCAGAAGCTGGGACTACAGGCTTGCGCCACCATGCCTGGCTAATTTTTGTAATTTTTTAAGAGACAGGGTTTTGTCACATTGCTCAGGCTGGTCTTGAACTCCTGAGCTCAAGTGATGCACCCCCAATGGGCCGGGATTACAGGTGTGAGCCACTGTGTCTGGCCCAATTGTATCAATATACTGTTATTATCCGTTTTGCTGTTGATGGATATTTGGATTGTTTCCAGTTTTCTTTCTTTCTTTTCTTTTTTCTTTTTTTAGACAGGTCTTGTGTGCATAGACTGGAATGTAGTAGTGTGATCATGGCTCACTACAGCTTTAACCTCCTGGGATCAAGCGATCCTCCCCACCTCAGCCTCTGGAGTCACTGGGACCACAGATATGCACTACTGTGCCTGGCTATTTTAAAATTTTTTGTAGAGATGGGGTCTCCCTATGTTGCCCAGGCTGGTCTCAAACTCCTGGGCTCAAGGGAGTCTCCCACCTCAGCTTCCCAAAGTGGTGAGATTACAGGCATGAGCCACGGCACCAACTTTATGTTTTTGTTTTATTCCCACCCTCAAAGGATTGGATGGGAAACACCCTCACAGGCACAACTAGAAATAATATTTAACCAGATATCTTGGCATTCCTGGCCCAGTCAAGTTGACACATAAAATTAACCATCACAGATCCCCTCCAGCTCAGGGCTCAATACATCAGCCTGAGAGAACCCCCATCCATCCTTCTCCCCTCCCTGAATGACCGAGGAGACCATGCCTCTCCAGGAAACCTCTGCCTTAGGAAATCCTACAGATGATTCACAGGAAACGTGACTGTGCTCTCTGGGGCAGGGTCAGTGGGCTGGGTAGGGGTTTCAAAATCAACCCCGATTCAAAAAGCACCTGATTGACAGGGCCACAGGTGCTTGCAGTTTTTCCCTGCATCCCCCGCTCTCTCCCCTAGACGAAGTGGGAACAGGGCCCTTGAAGGGGAGTACACTGCAGAAGGAAAAAGAAGAGAAGGGAGAGGGTTTGAGCACCCCTCTCTGTCCTTGTGTGGTCTGCTGGCACAAACATGCACACTCTCCCTTTTCTCCTCCCTGCAGAGTCCCTGTGTTCTGGGCCTCCACCCTCACTCAGGAGGCTCTGCCTCCCCCAGGGTTTCCCAAAACCACCTCCCAGAACATGCCACATATTTCTGAAGGTCCTTTTGCCAACAAGCATTGTCCTGGGAATATCAGGGTGGTTTCTTACCAGTAAAATCACCCACATAGTGAAACTTTTTTTTGTTTTTTTTTTTTTGAGATGGAGTCTCACTCTGTCACCAGGCTGGAGTGTAGTGGCACGATCTCAGCCAACTGCAACCTCTGCCTCCCGGGTCCAGGTTCAAGTAAGTCTCCTGCCTTAGCCTCCCGAGTAGCTAGGATTATAGGTGCGTGCCACCATGCCCAGCTAATTTTTGTATTTTTAGTAGAGGTGGGGCTTCACCATGTTGGCCAGGCTGGTTTTGAACTCCTTACCTCATGATCTGCTCACCTTGGCCTCCCAAAATACTGGGATTACAGGCATGAGCCACTGCACCTGGCCATGAAACTTTTTTTGTTGTTGTTTGTTTGTTTAATGGAGACTGGGTTTCACCATGTTGCCCAGGCTGGCCTCGAACTCCTAGGCTCAGGTGATCTGCCTGCCTCAGTCTCCCAAAGTGCTGGGATTATAGGCATGAGCCACCATCAACACGGCTCACTGCAGCCTCAATCTCCTGGGCCGAGTTATCTTCCTCCCTGTCTCCTGAGTAGCTGGGACTACAGGTGTGCACCACCACATTCAGCTAATTAAAATTTTTTTTGTAGAGACAGAGTCTCACTATGTTGTCCAGGCCGGTCTTAAACTCCTGGGCTCAAGAAGGTGTAAATCACTACACCTGGCTGTGTTTTTCTTTAGTTTTGTTTTTGTTTTTTGAGACAGCATCTTGCTTTGTCGCCCAGGCTGGAGTGCAGTGGCGCGATTACAGGTCATTGTGTTTTGGTGGTGGGTTTTCTTGATGTCTCCCCCACTGGACCGTCCGGGGCATGGGCTGCCCTGTGAGTGCCTCAGCCCTTGCCCATCACTGCCCATGGGGCTGATACACCTGTGTGCACATACTCAGGTGAAGACAGCCACTGCTCGTAGGTGAGGTAAGACACTGAGCACCTGGGTGGAAGACTTCTCCCACTCCCACCCTGCCTGCACCAGACCATGAAGAGCTCTCCATAGCATGGGTGCTGACCAGGCCCAGCCTGGGTGACAGAGTGAGACCCTGTCTCAAAAAAAAAGACATAATGAGGTATGATTTTAATTTCTTGGCTGTCCCAGTGTATACAAATGTTGGGAGTATGGATTGCTTCATTTCATTTTAAATAGCATTTTTTTTTCTTTTTTCTTTTTTTTTTTTTTTTTGAGACAGAGTCTTGCTCAGTCGCCCAGGTTGGAGTGCAGTGGTGCAGTCTCTGCTCACTGCAGTCTCTGCCTCCCGTGTTACAAGTGATTCTCATGCCTCAGCCTCCCGTGTAGCTGGGATTACAGGCATGTGCCATCATGCCTGAATAATTTTTGTATTTGTAGTAGAGATAGGGTTTCACCATATTGGCCAGACTGGTCTTGACCTCTTGACCTCCAGTGACCCACCCACCTTGGCCTCCCAAAGTGCTGGGATTACAGACGTGAGCCACCATGCCTGGCCACCCTTTATCTTCTTTTCTTTTTGAGACAGGATCTTGCTCTGTCGCTCAGGCTGGAGTGCGGTGATGCATTCATAGCTAACTGCAACCTTGAACCCCTGTGCTCAAGTCATCCTCCCACCTCAGCCTCTACTACAGGCATGCACCACTATACCCAGCTATTTTTAAATTTTTTGTAGCAATGGGGTCTCGCTATGATACCCAGGCTGCTCTTAAACCCCTGACCTTGTGATCCTCCCATCTTGACCTCTCAAAATGCTAGAATTAGGAGTGTGAGCCACCATACCTGGCCCCCTTCATCTTTTTTCCATTGCTTTGTGCCAACCCAGTTTGTGCACTGGGGCCTTGTGATCCTCTCAAAGCTGATTCAGCCTGCATTCCTTTCCCAGATGGACACGTGTGTGATAAACAGCCCTGCAGTGGGGTGAGGGAAGCCAGGGGCAGTGGGGTCCTGTATGTCCTGCCATCTCCACAAAAGGGCAGTCCTCACCCCAGCCTTGTGCTGATGAGACCAGGCATAGATAGTACTGACAACGCAGGGCGGAAGGGAGCAGCCATTAACGCTAATGAGGCAGGCGGCCTGAAAGCTTTGTACTCTGCAGTGGCTCGCCCACCCAGGGAACAGTTCGTTCTGTTTCCTTGGCTTCCAGGAACCCCAGGCGGAAAGGGGTTTGGGGACAGGAGCAGGAGTGGGGGTCTTGGAAAGACCTAGAGGGAGAAAGGGAGGGGAGGACCAGAAATGCAGTCAGGAGGGCCTGGTATTGGTTAGGTGGGTTTTTCCCTCCCCATTCCCTCCAAAGAAACCCAGGGTCTAGTTCTCACCTACCCCTGCCCAACAGTGGCCATTGGCCCATCACCGTCTCCAATGTCCTTGATCTGAATTCTTAGAAGCACAGGAAACAACATGCCACATAGGAGTTGAGTAAGCATCTCTGGGGCCACAAATTAAATTAAGCTTTCAGGGCCGCCTGCCTTGTTACTGCTAATGGCTCCGGCCTTGCTCGGCTCCTAGGTCCCTGTCCCATGGACATTTGGGGACCCTGGGCACCCTCTCTGGCTCCCAAATTGTAATTAGCTCCTGGAAACCTCACCCCAAATTGGAGATAGGCACCCCTCTTATAGAACAAAAGGCTCAGGTTCAGGGAGTGAGGGTCTGAACTGTGCCCCCACCCTCCAGGAAGGGCCCTTCACAGCCTGGCTGCAGGGATCAGTCACGTGTGGCCCTTTATTAGGCCCTGCCATATAAGCCGAGGGCACGGGGTGGCCAGGAACTCTCTAGGCAAGAATCCCGGAGGCAGAGGTGAGTTCTCAGGTTGGGCAGGGACTCCTCCTCTCTGTAGGGTCTCTATCTGGGCATCTAGAGGGGACTCCAAGGATTAGGAGGGACTAAGTGGTGCGTCTTCCTGCTGAGCCAGGCCATGCTGACTGCAGCACTGCTGAGCTGTGCCCTGCTGCTGGCACTGCCTGCCACGCAAGGAGCCCAGATGGGGCTGGCCCCCCTGGAGGGCATCAGAAGGCCTGACCAGGCCCTGTTCCCAGAGCTCCCAGGTCAGTGTGAGCAAGGGTGGGACTGGGCGGGGCCTGAATACCCTCTGGCCACAAATTGTCTCCCCTGGCATAAACCCTCTTTCTCCCTTCCCAAACCCTCCCATGGGAGGTGGGTGCTTTGTGCTTGGGGGGGTTCCTGCCCTCACATCCTCTGCCCCAGGCCTGGGCCTGCGGGCCCCACTGAAGAAGACAACTGCAGAACTGGCAGAAGAGGATCTGTTGCAGGAGGCTCAGGCCTTGGCAGAGGTAACTGCTCGGGGAAAAGGGTAAGGTGGTGGCCCTTGGGAGGGGGCATTGGGTATTAGCTCCTCTCCCCAGCTCCACCTCTCCCCATGCTCCATTGCCATCCTGCACAGGTTGCGACAGGTAAGGTCCCTGGACCTGTAGTTAGAGGCCTGTGCCCACATTCCTGGTTCCCCACACCCACAGGTACTAGACTCGCAGGACCGCGAGCCCCGCTCCTCACGTCGCTGCGTAAGGCTGCATGAGTCCTGCCTGGGACAGCAGGTGCCTTGCTGTGACCCCTGTGCCACATGCTACTGCCGCTTCTTCAACGCCTTCTGCTACTGCCGCAAGCTGGGTACTGCCATGAACCCCTGCAGCCGCACCTAGCTGGCCAACGTCAGGGTCAGGGCTAGCGTAGGGGCAAGCAAATGCGAATAAAGGATGGGACCAACCCCAAGGCTGTGATTATTTCAAACGTGGCCGTCAAAAGAGGGAGGGTTCATGGAGGGGGTGGGAGTGTCGCCAAGCCAAGAAACCACACATACTCTTATTCCAGGGCCCGGGCTACCCCAACATAGGAGGCACATACACAGGCGCTTTTAGGGGTCCTGGCGCCCCTGGGAAAAGTAGAGAAGAACCGCACTCCAGCTTTCAAAAATCTTGTACAGCAAGTGTGGTTTGGAAAGCAGGACGCAGCATGGCACAGGGGCTATCACTCCTGGCTAATGAATAAGCCTTAGGCTCCAGGGCTTGCTTGCTGCTACTTCCACACAATGCCTGCCCCTCATCCTGTTACCAGAGGGAAGGCGGGGAGTGTGCGTTGTTCAGGTCCTTAGCGTTTTGAACAAAGAATTGAACAAAACCCAGAAAGTAACAAAGGAATGACACACAGGAAGGAAGCAGAAAGCAGGGATTTGTTAAAGCGAGAAAGCACTCCCGCAGGGTGGGAGTGGGCCTGAGCAAGAGGCTCAAGGGGCCCAGTTACAAAGTTTTCTGGGTTTTAAGTACTCCTTTTGCGGTCCCTGTCCGTTACCCCTTATCTGGATGAAGGGTTTGGTCCATGGCTAATTAACCCATTTATGCCTGAGGTTGCAATCTTTTGCATTTTTGCAATTAGACCTTGGCGATTACCTTGAGCAGTAGGATATAAATAACTCCCATATGCTTAGCGTTCCAATAGTGGAACACTAGGCACAAATAAAGCAGAGGAGAATTGGCGCCCTATGCAGATGAAGGGATGGCCCATGCTTGGCCCGCAGCCAATCCAAGGCACTCTCCCTTTCAAATGAGACTTGGTGGATGGGGAAGGTTTGTGGGGACAGTGGCTTTTGATCCTTTGTTACTCGGACATGGGGAGATGGGGCTTTTCTTTTTGGTTTAGCTTTAGGAAGTTCGCCTTAGTTGGCCTCACGTTCCCTGCCCCCAGACCTTGGTGTTTTCCCTTGATTCAGTTTCAGAATTCAGCACGTATTGGCCTCAAGTTCCCCGCCTCTAGACCCTATTCTCCTGCCTCTATCGGACCTCAGTTTCCCTCTGGGGAGGAGGCTAGCCCAGCAGTTTGAAAACTTTGCAAGCTTGAGAAAGGCTGGCTCCTTTCTTTGCCCCGCCCGCCCCTGCAGCGCCAAGTGCAGCAAAACCGGGAAAGGTAGAGGGTCCAGTCAAATCCCTGCGGCCGCGGGCGCCACCACGCGGCCGGCCCCAAAAGTTCTCTTCTTAGTGCGCAGGCGCCATAGGACGGTCCCCAGCCCACGCCTGCGCCGCGCTTCCGCGCAGCCACCCGGAAGCCGGGAGCTGCTCAGAGCCACGCCCCCTTGTGGTCACGTGAGGCGCTTGCGCGTCACCTGACGCGCTTGACAGCCCACTGAAGACGCCGCGTCAGCTGATTTGGGAGTCGCGATTCGTGCCTGCCGGTCCAGGTTCTCTGGTCCCGCCGCTCCCGCAGCAGCCATGTCGTTCTTCCCAGAGCTTTACTTTAACGTGGACAATGGCTACTTGGAGGGACTGGTGCGCGGCCTGAAGGCCGGGGTGCTCAGCCAGGCCGACTACCTCAACCTGGTGCAGTGCGAGACGCTCGAGGGTGAGCCGGGGCCGCGAAAGGCGGGGATAGAGGCTGGCCAGGGCCTGAGGGTTCAGAGGTGTGGGCCGGGAAACCGGAAGCGGGGGGTCTTGAAGGGCCTGAGAGGCTTCTCTGGGAATCCCGGGGCTGATAGCGGACGCGCGGGAGCGAGATCTACCTCTAGCTGTGACTCGGCGCGGGCCCAAACGCAAACAAGGCTTTAAGAACCGCAGTTGTTCGCCTCTGCTTATGCCACCTTTTCTCTCGCTGTGCTCACCCTGCAGTTTGGAAGGAGAAGGTCTTTCGGGGGTAGCTGGTCGGTGCGAGGTGTGGCCATATAGGCCTCTTTACCCTGACGTAGCCCGAGAGCTGTCCCGTGGCAACGCTTAGGAAAGCTAGGCGGAAAAGCCCCCCACTTCTTCCCTCTCCCCCCCACCAAGACACTAAGGTCTTTGGGATCATTGTGTCTTCGCGTTGTCCTGCGGGGTGAGCCTTCCTGGGGAATTGCTGAGCCAGTTTAGCGAGGGTTTTCTCCCAACTCTGAACCGCTGGCTGGGCAGTATCTCCTGAAGGCAATGTTTGAAAGAACAAGGGTGGCCCTTGCAGATCTGGAAGTTCATATACAAGTATTTGGCCAATTAATCCCACCCCCTCAGCGAGGGGGATGCCTGTTGGGACAGGGTTTCTGAGCACAAGAGTGATGAGAAACCTGGCCGGGCGCGGTGGCTCACGCCTGTAATCCCAGCACTTTGGGAGGCCGAGACGGGCGGATCACGAGGTCAGGAGATCGAGACCATCCTGGCTAACACGGTGAAACCCCGTCTCTACTAAAAAATACAAAAAACTAGCCGGGCGAGGTGGCGGGCGCCTATAGTCCCAGCTACTCGGGAGGCTGAGGCAGGAGAATGGCGTGAACCCGGGAGGCGGAGCTTGCAGTGAGCTGAGATCCGGCCACCGCACTCCAGCCTGGGTGACAGAGCGAGACTCCGTCTCAAAAAAAAAAAAAAAAAAAAAAAAAAAAGAGTGATGAGAAACCCAGTTCCCCTTTCTTCTCAGCACACAGCTCCAGAGTGGCGTTGTATTCTGAGGCACAGCTCCAACAGATGTACTGAGTTAGAGATGCCCCTAATTCCAGTCTTTGCCAACCACTCCCGCTCCAGGTGGTAGGGAAGGGAAGGGTGGCCGGGATGTGAGGGGATCCCTGATCCTCAAGTGGTACTCGAGCAGAGGTACTGGTAGCCTCGTGATTGGTAGCTGCGTAGGGGGAGGATGGCCTGATGATTCACCCACTGGAGAACATTTTCTCATCAGAAACTTCTTGAGGTTAAAAGTGAGCTCAAAGAAAAAAATAGTTTATTGTTTACCTTGCAAACTAGACCAGTAAAGTGAAAATAAATACCTTTAAAATAGAAAACTTACCGTTAAAATACAGTAATTGTAGGTGTTATGATTTTAATGTAAATCTGCAGTACAGGCCGGGCGCGATGGCTTACGCCTGTAATCCCAGCATTTTGGGAGGCCAAGGCGGGTGGATCATGAGGGCAGGAGTTCGAGACCAGCCTGACCAAAAGGGTGAAACCCTGTCTGTACTCAAGATACAAAAAATTAGCTGGGCGTGGTGGCAGGCGCCTGTAATCCTAGCTACTCGAATTGCTTGAACCCGGGAGGCGGAGGTTGCAGTGAGCCAAGACTGCACCACTGCACTCCAGCCTGGGCAACAGAGCAAGACCCCATCTGAAAAAAAAAATCGACAATAATTGTAAATATACAGCTGAGCGCGGTGGCTCACGCCGGTAATCCTAGTACTTTGGGAGGCCGAGGCGGGCGGATCACGAGGTCAGGAGATTGAAACCATCTGTGGATCACGAGGTCAGGAGATCAAGACCATCCTGACTAACATGGTGAAACCCCGTCTCTACTAAAAAAAAAAAAAAATACAAAAAAATGAGCTGGGCGTGGTGGTGGGCGCCTGTAGTCCCAGCTACTTAGGAGGCTGAGGCAGGAGAATGGCGTGAACCCGGGAAGCAGAGCTTGAGGTGAGCCAAGATCGCTCCACTGCACTCCAGCCTAGGCAACAGAGTGAGACTCCGTCTCAAAAAAAAAATAATAATAATAATAATTGTAGGTTTTATGATGTTAATGTACATATGCAAGAAAAGTTGTTTACCTTACTTATGTGAGTAGAGGTGGGGAAGGAGAGCACTTTAGGATGCTGGGTTGTAGGCCTCCGCCAGCAACCGATTGACCTTACTGTGGGAAAAAGGGGAGAAATAGAGGTAGGCTGCCTGGGACAAGGCCTAGCACACAGTTGGAGCTTAATATGAGTTTTGTGGACTTCCTGGGACTTGTTGAAGGTCTTTATTTGCCTAAATCTAAGGTGAACATCGTTGATCATCAATAGACATTCAGTTGGTTGTTTCTCTTCTTGACTTTCCTCACTCCTGCTGCTGTCCACTCTCCTGTAACAGAGCTTCTGGGGGCACAGGGTTTTTGCCATCTTCCCAGGGGACCCTCTATCATCCCCCATAAACCTGTTAGGCCATTCTTTCTACACACTTTTCCTGTAACACTGTTCAACATAGGCACCCACCGCCCACCCCCTGCCTCACCTCTTGTAGAAAACCATCCATATCTTTTTTTTTTTTTTTTTTTTTTTGAGACGGAGTCTCGCTCTGTCACCCAAGGTAGAGTGCAGTGTCGCAATCTCGGCTCACTGCAAGCTCCGCCTCCCAGGTTCATGCCATTCTTCTGCCTCAGCCTCCTGAGTAGCTAGGACTACAGGTGCCCGCCACCACTCCTGGCTAATTTTTTGTATTTTTAGTAGAGACAGGATTTCACTGTGTTAGCCAGGATGGTCTCGCTCTCTTGACTTCATGATCTGCCCGCCTCAGTCTCCCAGAGTGCTGGGATTAAAAGCGTGAGCCACTGTGCCCAGCCCACCATCCATATCTTTAGTGTGGCATTCAGGGATCCTTTGCTCTTTCACACACATTTCTTTCTTTTCTTTTCTTTTTTTTTTTTGAGACAGAGTCTAGCCCTGTCACCCAGGCTGGAGTGCAGTGGCACGATCTCCGCTCACGGCAATCACCACCTCACCAGTTCAAGCCGTTCTCATGCCTCAGCCTCACAAGTAGCTGGGATTACAGGCATGTGCCACCATGCCCGGCTAATTTTTGTGTTTTTAGTAGAGAGGATTTTGCCATATTGGCAAGGCTGGTCTCGAACTCCTGACCTGAAGTGATCCACCCACCTTGGCCTCCCAAAGTACTGGGATTGCAGGTGTGAGCCACCACGCTTGGCCATTCACACACATTTCTTTTGGGTTTTTTTTTTTTTTTTTTTGAGACGGAGTCTTGCTGTGTTGCCCAGGCTGGAGTGCAGTGGCGCGATCTCTGCTCACTGCAAGCTCCGCCTCCCGGATTCACGCCATTCTCCTGCCTCAGCCTCCCGAGTAGCTGGGACTATAGGCGCCCGCCACCACGCCCGGCTAATTTTTTGTATTTTTTTAGCAGAGATGGGGTTTCACCGTGTTAGCCAAGATGGTCTCAATCTCCTGACCTCATGATCCGCCCGTCTCAGCCTCCCAAAGTGCTGAGATTACAGGCGTGAACCACCACGCCCGGCCCATTCACACACATTTCTATCCTTCATATCCCTCATGCAAGCCATCCCTCCAGCACTTGATGCACAAAGTGTGGTGGACTTTGGAGTTAGGCAAACTTGGGTTTGAATCACAATCCTGCCAATTACTGGACTACTTTAGACAACCTATTTAACACTTCTGGACCTTGGGTTTTTCAACTGGTATGTTAACAGCACCTATCTCATACAGGTTGTGAAATGTCAAGAAGCTACAATGTGTAAAACACTTAGCCCAGCACCAAGGATAGAGTAAGCACTAGGTAAATGGTAGCTCTTGTTTTCAGTATTGTTTGTACCTGTACCCTCCAGAATTTCACCTTCTTCATTTCTCTTTAAAACTGTTTATTATGGATACTGTCAAACATATGCAAATAAGAAGCAATAATATAAGCCCCTAAGTAATAATCATCTAACTACAACAATAATAAATTCTTATTGATAGAATAATTATCTGTCTTGTTTCAATACTAGCTCCATTTATACCCCCACTCCCAAATTATTCAGAAGTAAGTCCCAGATAGCATACCATTTCAGTTGTAAATATTTCAGCATCTCTGAAAAAAGTCATGAGTATTTAAAAAAAAGATATTATTCCTCCTTCCTTAAAAACAGTAATTTGTTAATGTAATCAGACATCCATTTAGTGTTCAAATTTCCCTGATTGTCTCAAATTTTTAAAATATGATTTATTTGTTTCAGTTGGGATCCAGATGTGATCCCTACATTTCAGTTGATACTCTCTCAAGTATTTTAATATATAGATTGATGTTAGATTACTTGATTTATAGATTTTCCATCCATCTCGATTTTACTGATCCCATCTCTGATATTTAGTTGAACTTGTTCCTCTGTCCCAATTAGTAGTAGATCTAGAGGCTTGCTCAGATTTTGGTTCAATTCTTTTTTTTTTTTTTTTTTTGTGAATACTTAATAGGTGATATTTGTACTTCTTTTTTGGTGTGTGAATACTTAATAGGTGGTGTTTGTACTTTTTTTTTTTTTTTTTTTTTGAGACAGAGTCTCACTCTGTCACCCAGGCTGGAATGCAATGGCGCGATCTCAGCTCACTGCCACCTCTGCCTCCCAGGTTCAAGTAATTCTCCTGCCTCAGCCTGCCAAGTAGCTGGGATTACAGGCACCCGCCACCTGGCTAGTTTTTTTGTACTTCTATTAGAGATGGGGTTTCGCCATGTTGGCCAGGCTGGTCTGGAACTCCTGACTTCAGGTGATCCACCCAGCCTCCTAGAGTGTCAGGATTACAGACGTGAGCCACTGCAACCAGCCAATGTTTGTACTTCTATTGGGAGGCACATAATACCTAGTTTCTCTTTTTATGGTGTAAGGAATAATTGACATTTATTGACTGGAGCCATCATTTCATTGGGGGTTGCAAAACAGTGCTATTCTAATTCTGTTTCCTTCTGTAGTTGCCAGCTTGACTACTTCTATGCCTGTAAACTTCCAGTAATCAACTACTTAGTTATCCTGAGATACAGTCTGTATAGGAGAGTTTACGATAAATGCTTGATTCTTTCCAGTAGTTACCAGGTTTCAAAATAATGAGTTGTTTCACCAACATCCTCCAAAAATGACTAATGAGGTTTTGTGACTAAACCAACCAAGAGATTTGTTTAGTATTATAACACACTAATGGATTTTAATGTATTTATTATGTTTCAGTTGATTAATCTTATTGATGCTTAAATTGTCTCTTGGTCAGTGGAAGCTTTTTCAGTTGACTGCCAAGTCTTTTTTATGTAACCCTGTAGCCATTGAAAGTTTCCTTACTATCTGAGATATCTGTTTTTTGTTTTTTTTTTTCTTTTTTTTTTTTGGAATGGAATCTTGTTTTCTTACCCAGGCTGGAGTGCAGTGGCACATTCTCAGCTCACTGCAACCTGGATTCAAGTGGTTTTCCTGCCTCAGCCCCCTGAGTAGCTGGGACTACAGACCTACACTACCACGCCTGGCTAATTTTTAGTAGAGATAGGATTGCACCATGTTAGCCAGGCTGGTCTTGAACTCCTGACCTCAGGTGATCCACCCACCTCGGCCTCCCAAAGTGCTGGGATTATAGGTGTGAGCCACTCCGTCTGGCCTGAGATGCCCATATGTTCTAATCTTACCTTGAACATTTCTTGACCCAGACCTAGAGTCTTCATTCCTCTTAGGAGACTTGGTTCTTTTTATTAAAAAGTTATATTTAGAGACCATAATCCGAGTCATGTGGGGTTCTCATTGATACTGTATTGGACGTCATTCTTGGTTTTTTCCATGGATAGTTTAGCTCTTCTCTTACTCAGAAACTTGGAAATTACAGAGAAGCAAATGGCTTGCTGGATTATGTAGCAGTGCTTCAGCTGATGAGTACCAGAATGCCAGTTTCCTAATTTGGAATGGGAGCTCTACCTGATACTTGGGCCAGTCAGGACATCTCCCTCCTGTTGTAAAGAAATATAATTAACACTCAAGAGGAGTCCTGTGTCGTTCTCAACTTCCATGTGAGCTAATGGTCCTGAAGATTGTTCTTCTCAGCCAGAGAGTTAGATCCTTGGAGGCCATGGTTGAAGCGCCTGTATGTGATGTGCTGGCTGTTGTCCAGAACACTTTTATCCCTCTCTACCCTGATTCATTTGTCTTCTGTCCATTACATCTCTTTGTGCCTTTCAACATTATTTCACAAGAGACAATTTTATGCAAGAAGAAGAGAGACTCCAGGCTGGGCTTGGCCAATCGCCAGTCACAATGTCACATGAAACTGCAGATGCAAATGTTGATGGTGTGGCAAGTCGTTTAGCACAGACTGATTGTGGGGTGGTTAGGAGTGTGACTGGAAAGTTAAGGAGAGATTAGCTCTTGAAGGATCGTAAAAACCATAGAAAGGACTCTGTCCTGAGTGCGGGGGATGGGATGGTAAAACTATTAGACTTGTACTTCAGAGGATACCTGCAATTTGAAGGCAGAGGCCACCCTGGAGGCGGAAAAAACAGTTTGCAGGTTCTTATAGTAATTCAGGCTGGGGGTGAGCCTGACCTCAAGCATTGGCTGGGAGTATTGTAGGAGAATTTAAGGAAGGGGAATTGATAGGACTTGAGGGTTGGGTAAGAAGGCTGGGGGAAGAATAAGTCAAAGTCGATGTCCTCATCTCTGGCGTAGGCAACTGTGTAGGTGGCAAAATGAAATGACGGTGACATGTAGGAGAAGGAACAGGTTGGAGGAGTGAGAAGATGAAATTGAGGGATCTGTGAGCCATCTGAGTAGAGATACGAAGGTTATTTTTGGTGCTCAGGTGTGACAGTTCTGAACTTTGGAAATTGAGGTAGCAGTGTGTCCATGGTCCCCAAGAGATAACCATGGAATCAGAAGAGTGGAGGCTGAAGATGGGACCCTCCCCCAGGAGGCACTTCAGTTGATCAAAGGACTTGGGGGAAGATGATGGTCCTGCCAAAAAGGCCAAAGGCATTCCCTGAAATGTGAGTAGCCCCAAAGGAGAGCCTGAAAATAAATGAGGTAGTGAGTGCCAAATGTGGCCAAGAGATTGATAAAGTCAGCCTTCCATTTGGTTTTGCCGTTCAGAGGTCATAGGAGACCTTAATGAGAACAGCAGAAGGTGAGGCTAGAAGGTGACAGCAGTGGATGGGCAGAGACAATGTCTAGATAGTTAGAGAAGACCTTACTGATGAACTGATCCCATGCAGCCACTTAATTGGCTTTGTGACCTTGGGCAAGTCATTTGTCCTCAGCTGTAAAATGGGAATAATATTAGGGTCTCTGAGATGTTTGTGAAGTGTAAGCACAGGGCCTGGGACCAAGTGAACAGTTGGAGAGGCCCGCTTTTCCCCTGTGGTCATTCTCTGCCATCACTCCTAGGAGACAGGTGCCATGGTGGGCCTTGAGTGGCTAATACAAATATGTCACACAGGTCTTGCTTAGGGCAGGTGTGCCTGTCTAATAGGCAAACTGGGTGACCATCAAAATGGCATTGAGTGCACAGTAGGTGTAGGGTATTTTAGGGAGGGGATGTATTATGTGGTGGGTGACAGTTAATGGGTATGGGCTTTCTTTTTGGGGTGATAAAAATGTCCTAAAACTGGCCAGGTGTGGTGGCGCATGCCTATAATCACAGCACTTTGGAAGGCCGAGTCCGGGGGATCATGAGGTCAGGAGTTCGATACTAGCCTGGCCAACATGGTGAGACTCCCATCTCTACTAAAAATACAAAAAATTGCCTGGGTGTGGTGGCTCATGCCTGTAATCCCAGCACTTTGGGAGACCGAGGTGGGCAGATCACGAGGTCAGGAGATGGAGACCATCCTGGCTAATGCAGTGAAACCCTGTCTCTACTAAAAATACAAAAAATTAGCCAGGCATGGTGGTGGGCGCCTGTAGTCCCAGCTACTCGGGAGACTGAGGCAGGAGAATGGTGTGAACCCGGGAGGTGGAGCTTGCAGTGAGCCCAGATTGCACCACTGCACTACAGCCTGGAAGACAGAGCGAGACTCCGTCTCAGACAAACAAACAAAACCACAAAAAATTAGCTGGGCATAGTCGCAGGTACCTGTAATCCCAGCTACTTGGGAGGCTGAGGCAGGAAAATCGCTTGAACCCGGGAGGCGGAGGTTGCAATGAGCTGAGATTGTACCACTGCACTACAGCCTGAGCGACAGAGTGAGACTCCATCTAAAAAAAAAAAAAAAAAAAAAAAAGTCCTGAAACTGATTGTGGGGGCCGTTGCACAATTCTGCGAGTATACTAAAAACCATGAATTGTACACTTTAAGTTGGCAAATTGTATGGCAAATGAATTATATTTCAGTAAAGCTGTTGCCGTCCGCACCCCCTAGCCCCAAATTAGCCAGGCCAAGAGGTGGGAAGAGCATAGGGAGAAGGAATGGCAGTAGTCTCAGAAACACGAAACTGCCTCGTGCATGAGAGCAGCCTTGGGAGGTGGAAGGAGAAAGTAGAGTGTGTCGAGGGTTTGCAGCAGCGAGGTCTGGATAGATGCATTGGGCTGGTTCCTGGAAGGCTGTGGGTCTCTTAGAAGGACATATTGCTCAGGAAGGATGAGAGTTATGGTAAAAATTTAAAAAGAGAGAGATTCTTGTTAAGGTTAATGTGTAGGAAATGTCTTGTTTAGGAGTTTCTGTGTATGGTCTTGCCTGGAAATAGTTTATACGTTTCATCTTGTTTGTCAAAGGAAACTCTATTGAATTGGTGAAATTAGATGACCACAACTTGGACAGCAAGATGAGCTTAGCTCAGTCCTAAATTCCTCTGAGTCAAATGTGATCCAAAGGAAGAGATGACATGGTACTGGCAATCTAGTGAGTACAAGTGAGAGAGGGGAGTTGGGGGCTGGGGGAGGGCATTGGGAGAAGGGTGTGCAGAAGGCAGTAATGGAAGGAGCATTTACTCTGTGGAAGGAAGGGAATGAGCATGTTGAGTTGTGAGATCCTGGGCCCCACACAAGCCTAGGGTTTTTCCCTCATGTTGGCCCCACTGCCCTGGGCAGTGTCATTGCTGCACGAGGAGACCCCGAAGCTCAGTGGCGGATGAACTGGCACAGGTTGTTTGTGGTGTCTGGCAGCCTGCTGCACTCGTTGCTCCCCTCCAGCTTGCTGCTGCTGCAGCCTGTGAGGATGAGGACCCAGAGCAGAAATGGAGGCTAGGGCTAGGCAGGGGGGAGGTTTGGCATCTTGCTATCATGAGCCAGTGTGGGAACCTAACCCCTCAGTGGGTGAAGAAATGGGGAATTGTGGAGGAGGTAGGGTTGGTGGTGTGATACAATTAGAAGCTCACTGGGCCTGGCATGGTGGCTGACGCCTGTAATCTCAGCCACTTAAGAGGCTGAGGTGAGAGAATCACTTGAGCCCAGGAGTTTGAGACCAGCCTGGGCAACATGGTGAGACCCCCCCCCAACCCCCTGCCCAATCTCTTAAAAATTAATAATATGGGAGGCTGAGGTGGGAAGGTCACTTGAGCCTGGGAGGTTGAGGCTGCAGTGAGCTGTGATCACACCACTGCAATCCAGCCTGGGTGACAGAGAGAGACCCTGTCTGGAAAAAAAAAAATTAATAATAATTAATTTTTTTTAAAAAAGAAACTTGCTCTGAGGGAGAGGATGATTAATATGTACAAAATCACAGATAGGAGAAATAAGTTCTATTCCATACCATAGGGTGACTATATTTAACAATATTATATATTTTTAAACTGCTGTAAGAGAGGATTTTGAATGTTCTCAACACAAAGAAATAATAGGCCACGTGTGGTGGCTCATATCTGTAATCCCAGCACTTTAGGAGGCTGAGGCAGTTAGATCGCTTGAGGTCAGGAGTTTGAGACCAGCCTGGGCAACATGGTGAAACCCCCAAATCTACTGAGAACACAGAAATTAGCCGGGCGTGGTGGCACATGCCTGTAATCCCCAGCTACTTGGGAGGGTGAGGCAGGAGAATTGCTTGAACCCAGGAGGCAGAGGTTGCAGTGAGCCAGGATCACCCCACAGTACTCCAGTCTGGGCAACAAAATGAGACTCTGTCTCAAAAACAAAGAAATAATAAATGTTTGAGTTGATGGATATGCTAATTACCCTGAGTTGATCATTACACGGGGTATATGTGTATCAAAATATCACATGTATCCTATAAATATGTGCAATTGTTACAGGTCAGTTATAAACAAAAAAGAAACTTGCTCTGAGGCTCTAGAGGATGGATTTGCAGGAACAGGCCAGAAGCAGGACACTTGCTAGCCGCTCTTGCAGCTCTCCAGGTAGGAGAATATGGACTAACTAGGGTAGGAGTGAAATGAGGGGGGATGAAGGACCGGGTCAGAGATCAGCTTGGGAGATGAAAACCACAAGATTGGGCCAGTTTTTATTAGATGTGGGGTGAAGGGGGTTAGAAGTCAGGCTATTGGCTTAATAAATGACTGGGTGGATGCTGGAGTTCTTTTTGAGATGGGGGCTACCAGAGAAGGGGTAGGAAGGTTAGGGGTGCAGATTGGGGGGTGGGAGGGAAGTGTTCTATCTCAAATGTCTGAGGGAGTCCAGCAGGCAGGTGGCTGTGTGGGGAAGTAACACTAAAGATATTAACCTGGAAGTCACCAGTACACTGGCTGGCGGCAGTTAGGCCCGCACCAGGCCATCTGTTGGCTTGTAGCCAGGGCAAGCCTGCCTTGGAAGCCTAGCTCTGCCCACAAGTCCTGCCAGGAGGCTAGAGAGCAGCCTTAACTGTGGGCCAAGTGGACACAAGTGTGGCCTAACAAGGACACCTGGCATGGAGCCCAGTTTGGCAAGTGGAGCAGAGAGAGGGACAGCCGGGCTCTCCCTCCAGATTCCTGCCATGTCTCTTCCTGCATGATGCTGGGGCATGGTGGTTTTTTGTTTTCTTGTTTTCTTTTTGACTAAATATAATTTTTTAATTCCAAAAAGTTGGTAGAAGGATGACCTGGTGTAGACTCTCCAAGGGGTATACATTGTCACCCCTTTGTCAAAACACTGCATGCATATACCGTTTGACCCTGCAACCCAACTTATAAGGTTGTATCCCGTAGATTAGCATGGGATAGCATGTACAGAGGTGTTTACGCCAGCCTTGTTGGTAACAGCGAACTATTAGAACCAGTGGAATATCCAGTGATTTGGTTATGGTCTGGTTAAATAAACCATGGTCTGTTCTTAAAATGGAATACTACGAGAGAGTGCTCAAAAGCATGAAGTTCCATAAGGGCTGATTTAGAAATATACTGTTAGGTGAAAAGTTGCAAAGCGTTACATATAATCCCATCTTGGTAGACTACCAGATGGACATACACATGTTTTTGGAAGCATAGGTGCCATGTTGTCATGAGTGACAACCTCTGGGGAGAGGGATTTATAGAGGCAGGGAGGGGGATGATTTCAATGTTGACTTTTTATGTACTCTTCTATTGTTTAAATGTATTAGAGTGAATACATTTTGTAATTTGAAACATTCAATAAAGATATTTAAGGAAAATTAGGACATGTAGGTGAGCAAAGAGAAGGGTCCCCGCACCCAGCAGCCAACGAAGTTAAGGCCTGTGCTGGAGAGCCTGGGACCTTTGTGAGCCAGGTTTTGGTTCGCAGCATTGTAGGGCTGATCTGAGTCTTAGGGAAACCCCATGAAGCCACTTCTCTTTACACCTGAAGACTCCCAAGTGTGGTGGGGGTGCTTGAGGGCCCAGGCCAGAGCTGGACTCTTCTCATGTCAGCTGGCTGGAGCTGCAGGGCCCCTGTCCAGGTACAGCCCCTGTGAGCAGGTGACCACTTAACTGGCCGTTTTTCTGTCTGTCCTTTGCCTCTTCCTCCCGACCCCAGCTCCTGTATTCGCTTTGTTGGTTGCATTTTGCACTGGCATATACTTTAGCCCTATTGATTGATTGATTGACTGATTGATTGATTTTGAGAAGGAGTCTCACTCTGTCGCCTAGGCTGGAGTGCAGTGGCGCAATCTCGGCTCACTGCAACCTCTGCCTCCCGGGTTGAAGCGATCTTCCTGCCTCAGCCTTCTGAGTAGCTGGGATTACAGGCGCGTGCCACCGTGCCTGGCTAATTTTTGTATTTTTAGTAGAGGTGGGGTTTCACCATGTTGGTCAGGCTGGTCTCGAACTCCTGACCTCGTGATCCACCCGCCTCGGCCTCCCGAAGTGCTGGGATTACAGGTGTGAGCCACCGCGCCTGGCCTTTAGCCCGATTGTATCTGGGAAGCTATTTGTGGTCAAGTCAGTAAGAGTTCCCACAGGAGCCAATAACTGCTATTTCCAAATCTTCCAAATCCCTGCCACAGGATGTGTTGTCAGAACTTGCTCTGGTGGGTGATAACATACACTTTTTCTTGGGTTTACTCAGCGATTTCTTGGGCCTGGTTTCCAAGGTGGAGCCAGTGCTTGAACCCCTGCTAGGCCTTTTGAAGTACCCTCAGCATAGGCAGATGTCAGCCATTCAGGGCCCTTAGTAAATAAGGCTTTCTGGGTGACTAGGGTTTCTTGATGGCAGAGACGGAAATGCTTCAACACCTTATTTTAAACATTGCATAATACACTTCTGGAATATATTAGTCTCACTTCCCTGCTTGCTTGCTTCCTTTCCTTTCTTTCCTTCTTTCCTTTTTTTTTTTTCTTTTTTCTTTTTTCTTTTTCTTTTTGAGACTGAGTCTTGCTCTGTTGCTCAGGCTGGAGTTCAGTGGTCCAAACACAGCTCACCGCAGCCTTGACCTCCCAAGGCTGAAACAATCCTTCCACCTCAGCCCCCCAAATATCTAGGGCTACTGGCATGCACCACCACACTTAGCTAATTTTTGTCTCTTTTGTAGCAAAAGGGTTTTGCCATATTTCCCAGGCTGGTCTTGAACTCCTGGGCTCAAGTGATCCTCTTGCCTCGGCCTCCCAAAGTACTGAGATTACATGCATGAGCCACCATGCCCAGCTCCTTTTCTTTTTTTAAGACAGGGTCTCACTCTGTCACCCAGGTTGGATTGCAGTGGCACGATCATGACCCACTGCAGCCTCAATCTCGCAGGCTCAGGTGATCCTTCTACCTCAGCTTTCCCAAGTAGCTGGGAGTACAGGCATGTATCACCATGCCTGGCTAATTTTTTATTTTTTAGTGGAGACAGGGTCTCGCTATGTTGCCCAGGCTCCCTGCTTGCTTTCTTTTTTTTTTTTTTGAGACGGAGTCTCGCTCTGTCGCCCGGGCTGGAATGGAGTGGCCGGATCTCAGCTCACTGCAAGCTCGGCCTCCCAGGTTTACGCCATTCTCCTGCCTCAGCCTCCCGAGTAGCTGGGACTACAGGCGCCTGCCACCTCGCCCGGCTAGTTTTTTGTATTTTTTGGTAGAGACGGGGTTTCACCGTGTTAGCCAGGATGGTCTCGATCTCCTGACCTCGTGATCCGCCCTTCTCGGCCTCCCAAAGTGCTGGGATATCAGGCTTAAGCCACCGCACCCGGCTGCTCCCTGCTTTCTTAAGTGGCACACACTGAACATAGCAGAGTCTCTCCTACATTAATGGCTGTTAGACTTGGAATGAGATGTAACAGAACCACTGTCCCTGAGGGCCCATGTCTGCCTCCAATAGTTTTGTCCCTGGCCTTCTGTCAGGCCACCCATTCACTCTTCCTGCTGTGGTCAGGATGCCTACTATAGCACCAGGGTCCCCTTCCCAACCTGCAGCTGCTCTTGGTCTTTGAGCTCAGTGGTTAGACACACTGCAGCTTGTTAGGAGGATCTACTTCCAGAATGAACAGGTGCAAGGACATGATATGACCGTCTCTAAGTCATCTGCGCCTGCTCAGGGTCAGGACCCTAGGGCCCCTATGGGTTGCCAGAACCTTTCTTGAGTTCTGTGTGGAGCCAGGCATCAGGCAGACCATGACTCCCTTTCTGGACAGCTGTGTGATATAGAGCATGTATTTGCCCACTTGTAAAATGAAACAGAAATCACTTACTCGTAGGTTGTAAGGATTCAGCAGCACAGTCCTAGTCAGAGTGGATGCTCAATAGATATTTGCCTGATTGGATGAGTGACAGCTCTTTTTTTTTTTTTTTTTGAGACAGAGTCTCACTCTGTCACCAGGCTGGAGTGCAGTGGCATGATCTCGGCTCACTGCAACCTCCACCTCCTGGGTTCAAGCGATTCTCCTGCCTCAGCCTCCCAAGTAGCTGCATTACAGGTGCCCGCCACCACGCCCAGCTAATTTTTGTCTTTTTAGTAGAGATGGGGTTTCACCATGTTGGCCAGGGTGGTCTCGATCTCTTGAGCTCGTGATCCACCTACCTCAGTCTCCCAAAGTGCTGGGATTACAGGCATGAGCCACCATGCCCAGCCATGACAGCTCTTTATTGGCACTGACTGAGTACTAGGCTTTGGGGTGTGGGGGAGGAAAAGCCAAGTCTCCTCCCACAACGCCAGGGATGCACCATATCATAGATTTCCCTGTTTCTGAGTTATTAAGCACTTGCTTTCGTTAGACACATACTAGGCAGTAGAGACAAAAGGAGTTGAGACTTGGATAAAGGGAATTGGAGACTTGGGAGGGTCTGGCTGAGAGGGAGAGCAAGAGTGTAGAGGTCTGAGGATGCCCACGCTTCCCTCCATGTCCTCTTCAGCCTTGTCCCTCCGAAGGCTCTGTCTTCACTCACGCAAAACAGACCAGTTCCTCATGACTGACTCAAGTCCATGTGGTCTCCGGTTTGGCTTTCCAGGCTTATATCCACCTCTGGCCAACTGTTTTCTTTCTTTTCTTTTTCTTTTTATTTTCTTTTCGTTCTTTCTTTTCCTTTCTTTTTCTTTCTTATTTATTTATTTATTTATTTATTTATTTATTTATTTATTTTGAGATGGAGTCTCGCTCTGTCGCCCAGGCTGGAGTGCAGTGGCCCGATCTCGGTTCACTGCAAGCTCCGCCTCCTGGGTTTACACCATTCTCCTGCCTCAGCCTCCCGTGTAGCTGGGACTACAGGCGCCTGCCACCTCGCCTGGCTAGTGTTTTTTTTTTTTTTGTATTTTTTAGTAGAGACGGGGTTTCACCGTGTTAGCGAGGATGGTCTCGATCTCCTGACCTTGTGATCTGCCCGTCTCGGCCTCCCAAAGTGCTGGGATTACAGGCTTGAGTCACCACGCCCGGCCTCTTTCTTTTTTTTTGAGACAGGATCTCACTCTGTTGCCTAGGCTGGAGTGCAGTGGCTCCATCATGGCTCACTGTAACCTTGACCACCTAGGGTCAAGCAAACCACGCACCACCATGCCCAGCTGATTTTGTTTATTTTTGATAGAGACAAGGTCTCATTATGTTAGCCAGTTTGGTCTCAAAACTTCTGGGCTCAAGTCATCTTCCAGCCTTGGCCTTCCAAAGTGCTGGGATTACAGGTGTGAGCCATTGTGCCCGGCCAACTCCTGTTCTTTTTTTTTTTTTTGAGACAGTTTTATTCTTGTTGCCCAGGCTGGAGTGCAATGGCACGATCTTGGCTCACCGCAACCTCTGCCTCCTGCGTTTGAGTGATTCTCCTGCCTCAGCCTCCTGAGTAGCTAGGATTACAGGCATGCGCCACCATGCCTGGCTAATTTTTTTGTTTTTTTGTTTTTTGTTTTTTGTATTTTTACTAGAGATGGGATTTCTCCATGTTGGTCAGGCTGGTCTCGAACTCTCGACCTCAGGTGATCTGCCATCTTGGCCTCCCAAAGTGCTGGGATTACAGGTGTGAGCTACCGCGCCTGGCCCAACTCCTGTTCTTTATGAGACATTCCTGCGTGGCTCTGTGGGTACCTGTAGTCCTACTGCCTCAGAGGTTAATGACTGGGAGATGCTGGCCAGGAGTCTGAAGCAGTGATTAAATTGGAGGGATGTGTTGAAGGGGAACTGAAGCTGGCGTACCCTCTTCCCACCAGAAGGGCCCCTCGCTGTGGACAATGCCATCCTCCCTTCCACCACAAGGGGGTGCGCCAGGATCACTCCACTGTCAAGGAGCCTGGGGAGGGAGGTGTGGCTGGACCCCGGGAGTCAGCCAGGCTGCCTCTCCTGCTTTTCCATGAGGCAGCTGCCACCAGCACTGTCCCTTGGGTCTCTGCCTTGGGCCCTACTTCCCTCACTTAAGTCCCAGTTGGCCTTCTCAGATGAGGTAAGGCTTGTCACTTAGTGTCTCCTGTCTGTGTACCTCTACCCACCGTTACCTCCCTGTGCCCTATCTTCCTGGGTTGGGAAGGAGAAGGCCAGGGGACATTTCCTGATGCTCTCTGCCCTGGTGCCCAGTGCAGGCTGCTCCAGCCTTGCCCACCACACCGTCCTCATTTGCCCTCACCTGGGTCATGCCAGCAGCTCAGAGTTGGAGCTGCAGGTGCAGCACAGTGTGCTATGAACCTAAGGGTCTTGGGAGCTCCAAGTAGGAGCTTGAGGCAGCCCAGGGATCAGGGCTACACTTCTCAGGCTCCTAGACCCATGCACCTCCCTAGGTTGTCACTACTCTTGTCCTGCCACCCTGGCCCCTCCAGGAGAGGGAAAATTTGTCTTCAGGACAGAGGATGAACTTTTCTCTCTTAACCTCATTTGGCACTCCCTCTGAGGGGCATGTAGGATGTATGTGGCATGTATAGGTACATGTATGCAGGGTGACTCCGGGAGATGGCCGAACCAGGCACCCTGAACACCACGTAAGCACTGCAGGTCCACATGGTCAGGCTGGCAATGGGTTATCATTAGTTGATTGACAACTCTCTCCTACCCTGTACCGCAGTTTGGAGGCCTCTCCATTGGCCTCCCTGGCATCTGCCTCATCCAACACTCCCTGGCTGATGTTTTAAAAAATCTATTCTGCCCTAGAATGTTGGTCTTCCTCCTTTTCAAAGGCAGGAAAGTCAAGGCCCCGAAGGCTGCTTTAGTAGGCTAGGCTGCTGCTGTGTGGGCTGGGCACCTGCTCTGTGTGTCCAAACCTAGCAACTCCCCTGAAGGACCAAGGAGTATGCACAAGGGGCAGGGCTGGGGTTGCCCCTATGTGAATGTGGGTGGTCCTGAGGACCGCTGAGCAGATTGATGGCAGGGGAAAGGAATATATGGAGGAGCATCCCTGACTGGTGCTAGACACTGCTTTCCTGGCCAGCTCTGGCCTGGCCCTGGGCATTTGCCCAGACCTTGCCCCCCTTTGGATGCTCAGGCAGTGGTTTGCAGGCCTTGACCTCAACAGAGGCTTTCGTGCTTGGCTGGTGGATGGGGCTTTCCCCTCTGAGGAGTCATCTGAAACTCAGCCTTTACCGCCTGTCCCTGTCCCTCAGAGGCTCCACAGCCCCAGGGTCTCCCCTGCAGTTGTCATCAGTTCTTCTGAGGCTACTCCATGGGTATCCAGGCCAGGGGTCTCACCTAGAGCCCCTGAGGTCATTCAGGGGTTGCAGGGAGTCAATGTGGTCTGGGCCTGACTAGGCTAGAACAGTGTCATAGCTGGACAGGAACCTGGAGGTACCGTTATCCAGCTCTCTTCATCTGGGAAGCTGGGTCCAAGGTGAGGCCTAAGGGTGTAATTATGGTCTCCTGACATCTGTCTTGGCAGTTCCTGTCCAATCACTCTACGTTCTTCGATTTTTTTTTCCCCTTTTTTCTATTCTTTCATTTGTTCACTCAAGAATGCCTGGACTATATCTCTATGAACGGACCCCCAACTCAGGAAGTGGTAGTCATGCAAAAAGGACCCTGCTTCTGGGGCCCTTGTCTTTCCCTCAGGCCTTGCCACATGGGATTTAGCTTGGAACTTGAAGGGTTGGCAGCTGATGAATACAGATGAGCTGCAATCCATGACGCAGCATACAGGGCCCTGAGGCTGCCAGGTCATGGGTTCGGCTCTGCCTGTTTTCCCCCCGCCCCCAACCCTTTACGCTTCAGGCTAGATACCATATCACAAGGCCTGGGGGAGCACAGGGTCCTGGAATGTTACCCTTCAGTATCCGCGCAGGCTCCATGCCTCCCACCTGCCCCAGTGGCTTCAGTCATTTGGACCTGGCTTCCACTGTGTGGTCAAGCAGGTGACCATGTCCTTCCCAGGGGCCAGCCCAGGTTCACAGCACTGGCTCACTCTGGCATGTTACTGTTGCCCCCACAACTGTCCCACGAGGCCCTTGAGCAGGGCCGCTGAGGGGAGGGCTGAAATGAAGGGTGGGTGGGGTCCTGGGGGTGCTGTACTGGACTAGCTTGTATAGTTACTGCTTCTGCCATCTTCTTGCCTGGACCAAGCCTCTTGGCTCTGCCAGGCGAAAGTATGGGATGGATTAACTCTACCTCTGGCCTGGGCTACTCTGACCAGTTTCTTTTTTCTTTTTTTTCTTTTTTCTTTTCTTTTCTTTTTTTTTTTTTTTTTTTTTGAGACGGAGTCTCACGCTGTTTCTTTTTTCTTCTCTTTTCTTTTTCTTTGCTTTTTTCCTCTCCTCCTTCCTGCCTCCCTCCCTCTTTCTTTTTTTTTTAATTTCTTTCTTGAAAGGGTCTCATTCTGTCACCTAGGCTGGAGGGCAGTGGCACGAATACTGTAGTCTTGACCTCCTGGGCTCAAGTGATCCTCTCGCCTTAGCCTTTTGAGTAGTTGGGACCACAAGCACGTGCTACCACACCTGGCTAATTTTTGTATTTTTTGTAGAGACAGACTCTCTCTGTGTTGCTCAGGCTGGTCTTGAGCTTCTGGGCTCAAGTGATCCTCCCACCTCAGCCTCTCAAAGTGCTGGGATTACAGGCGTGAGCCACCATGCCCAGCGTCTGTCCAGTTTCCATGAGCCACAGGGAATGGGACTTTATGCTGACAGTACGTGAGTTCACAGCCCCAGATGAGGTTTGATCCCACGAGCCCAAACACAGGGCCTAGGTCAAAGCAAAGTTAGTATTTCCTACTTTTCTCCTTCGGGCTGGCTCTGGGCACCATGGAACTGGTAGGATGCTCCAGCCAGGATCCAGCCTGACTTGCTTATTCTCACTGAGAATAGCTGCCTCTAGGGAGCCCTAGAAATCCCCTCCACCTCTACCTGAGTGAGCCCCAACTCTCCTTCATCTCCTTCCTAAGATGGCTGTGCATGTGGAACAGGAGCCCAGCATCAAGAGCTGACAGGATTGCTTAGGTGGTGCAGGCCAGCAGACCCAGAAGCTAGACAAGGGCATGTTCCAGGTTTTTTTTTTTTTTTTTTTTTTGAAACAGAGTCTTCCTCTGTCTCCCAGGCTGGAGTGCAGTGGCATGATCTTGGCTCACTGCAGCCTCAACCTCTCAGACTCAAGCCATCCTCCCACCTTAGCCTCCCAGGTAGCTGAGACTACAGGCACACCCCACCGCGCTGGGCTCATTTTGTTTTATTTTTTGTGGAGACTAGGTCTCACTATGTTGCCCAGGCTGGTCTCAAACTCCCTGGGGTCAAGTGATTCCCCCACCTTGGCCTTCCAAAATGCTGGGATTATAGGTGTGAGCCACCATACCCAGCCTCAGCCAGCTTTTGAGCACAGCACATTGCCATAACTGGCCTTCCTTGGGCTACCTGGCATCTGGCCAGGCCAGACCAGTTTATCTCTTACTTATGCCCAGGCAAACTCACATCTTTGGGAAAATGAAAAGAAGCTCTTCTTCACAGCTCCAGATCCACTCCAACCTGCAGGTTCTGTAACTGTGGTGGCAAACCTGGAGAAGAAAGAGCTCGCTTCGGTCAAAGTGCAGGGCATCAACAGAGGAAGGTGTGGCTTCCACCTCCCAGAGTGAGGCTAGGTTGTCTGATTCTCAGGCTGGGCTGTGGCCAGGGAACATAAGGAAGCTGCCCTGCAAGCCCTGTGTCTCCTGGGACATGTCAGTCCCATGGAGCCTTCGGGCCTGGGTGGGGACGGCCTGGTGAGGGGCTGTCCAGGTGGATCTCCACTCAGTCAGAGGAGAGCTTCTTGGAACTTGCCCTGGGTGCAGCAGTAACCAGTTGTGCCCCTCCCTTTGGCACATGGGACTGTCGCCTGCCTGGCACCCTCCTGACTGTCAAATGAGTTGACTTCCTCCTAGGATGTGAGAAATGCTTTCATCCTCCCAGCCACAGGGACAAGGTGTTCCTGAGAGTATGAGGGTAATTAAATATGTCTCTGCCACCACCTGCCACCTGTCTCAGAGCAGGGAGTGGGGTGATGAACCCAGGGCAGACATCCTTTTGCTTCCTGGACTTGGGAGGTGACTCTCCTATTTGATCCCTGTGTCTGATGTTGCTAGTGGTCGGTGCCACTGGCGCCTGGTGTCAGCTGGACCATCTCTGCAGATCGGCCCCATTCCTCTACTGTGAGTGCCTCACCTCACTGAAAAACCTCTAACATGAAACAAAATGTGGGTCCAGGGACCGAGGAAGGAGAATTTACCGTCCTTTCCCTGCAGGAGCTCTGCCTCAGCCACCTGAAACCTAGTAACTTGCATGTGACCGTGCCAGCAAGAGACTCCAGGTTCTTCCCAAGACTGCTGGCCTGCCAGCCCAGAGGTTTCCCGTGAAGCAAGAGCTGCCCTTGGCTATACTACCTCCTGCCTGCTTCCAAGACCCTCAGGGCAACTCGGGGTGTGGTGGGTGGTGCAGTGTTCTGTCCTTGCCTCTCTCTATCCAGGTTGCTGGGGCTGCTCAGAGCTCTCTATGATCTTGCTGATAGATGAGATGTAGGTTTGGGGACAGGAGCCCCGGATCTTGAGCCAGCCCTGTTTCTCTTTCCGCAGGAGATAGCAGAGTGTTAGCATGCTCATACTGTACAAGGTCCCCTGCAGGCTTTATGACAGGGAAGAGGACATGCTAGAGGCCTGGGAAAGGGTTGGGACAGACCATGGAGAGGAGGAACAGGTACATTCTGTACAGAACTTAGTAGGACAGCCTAAGCAACAGCCTAAAGTCAAGGCTACACACTGCTGGGCTCATGGTGTTAGCCAGGAGAAATGGACTATGGTATGCTGTGCTCAGCTTTCTGTAAACCACTGCCTTTGCTCAGTGTCCATGCAGTGCCCTGGGAGGCTGGCACTGCAGAATCTGTTACCCGGTGACTAGCCAGGGGCCTGGTTCCAGAGAGATTCCACAAGTGTTTTAGGGCCAATTTGGGTAGACAGGATTTGAACCCAGGTCCTTGAGGCTCTGAAGCCCAGTTTCTTTCTCCCCTGTCCTACTCAGCTGCCTAAGGAATGATGTCATGAAGCCAGTGATCTGGCAAAATGGATCTGCAGAGGGGGCCGGGACTGTGGGATAGGTCAGCTGATAGGTGATGGGTGGGCCTGCACTGGCCAGGGAAAGGTGCCATGGACACCCCAGTTGAGGGTGGTAGTGCCAAGGCTCTGGATGGGGAATAGCAGGTGGCATAGAGGGGAGGGGGGAAAGCTGGCATTTGATAGGAAGTGTTGGAACTTGGGGTTACTCAGTCAATTGGTGTTACGTGAGGTTCACAGAGAGCCTGCAAAGGGCCCTGGCAGAGGCCTGGGGGCTGAAGAGGACACTCATACTGTGCTGCAGGCCCCAGGTAAACCCAGGGTTAATGGTTTCCATGCTGTGGCTCCCACACTGAGAGTTCCAGATGTGGTGCTCTGACCCTGCAGATCTAGCCAGCCAGTGCACACATCTGCTTTGGAGCTGATATGAAAAAAAAGGTCTCCTCCCACCCCTGAGCCTAGGGAGTAGGTCAGGCTCAGCACATTCACCAAGGAGGGGCAGGGCAGCTCTCGCTTTGTTGGGCCACCAGCCTGGCCATCTGTCCACATCAGTCCATCTGTCTGAGTTTTCCTACTTTGAGCCAGTAGAAGTTGTAGCATTGGAAGTAGAGCCCAGGTCCAGTCCCTTCGAAGCAGACTTCTCAGCAAGGCCAGGGGAGTGGTAGAACAGGCTGTAAGGCTCTGCCACCCTTGCAGAGAATGGCAATGTGGGCACACCAGAGTCTAGGGAGCATGTTCTCACATCTGGTTCCATTCAGTGGGCCTCAATTCCTGAAAACCCCTGAGCTCCCCAGGAGAGCCTCACTGAGTGACCTCTGGAAAAGCAGAAGTAAAGTCTGGGAACACACTGTCCTCTCACACTCTGCCGTGGCCAGCTGGCCAGCAAGACCCCTCCATGGGCCGGCCATGAGGCCACGGGAGAGCCTCGAGCGGGGCTGCCCCGCCTGGTGTGCTGGCCAGGGGCTGCCTCCATGCCTACTGGGCCCAGGGGCATGTGGGACCAACCCCCTGGCATGGGCCAGGACCCTCCTTTCTGCCTCCCTGTGGCCCTTGGGGAGGAACTGCAGAGGCCTGGGAGCTGAAAAGGCTGTGTGCCATCTGACCCTGGGAGCCCTGGAGAGGCTGAAAGATCCCCTTCTGGGTTGGCAGGATCTGGGAAAAGTTTCAGGAAGTGGGCGGGGGCAGGGCTGCCCAGCTGCCACCTCTCAAGGCCTGTCTGATGCTGGCTGCCAAACCCATACTTTGTCACACAGAGAGCAGAAAGCACTGGGCAGGCTGAGTGTCCTATGCCCTCTTACTAATCAAGGGCTAGGGTGATAGTCAGGGGTGCCAGCTGGGGCCCACTATGTGGCCAGCCTGAGTGGTGCAGCCTGGCGACCCCTGAGAGGGGCAGCCATGCCAGGTGGGTCTTAGGCTGCAACCTTCTCAGGCCTCTTCAAAGACCTCAGCTATCCCTGCTGGAACCAGGGCAATGGTCCTTGACACAGGCAACCTCAGGGTGGACAGGGCCGGCCTGTGGAGGCGGGAGGGCGGGGATTCTCACTTTCCAGGCTGGGGGTGTGTCTTCCCAACCCAGCCTCTCCATGGGCCTGAGAAAGCAGCACTATTTCCTGCACTTTAAGGGCTTCTCTCTCCAGCAGCCTGTGGACTTCCCTGGAGCACTGGCTGGAGCAGAGATCACAGGAAGGTCACTCTGGCCAGCAAGTAGCACTGTTAGACCAGTCAAGGGCTGAGGTAATGCTAGGGCTGAGGGCACGGGGCCTCCCAGGCTGTGGTGGAGGGCAGAGCTCCAGCTCCAGGGCTACATGGACTGCTAGGTGAAGGTGACAGCAAGCCATTTGATTTGGAGGACTTCATTCTGTTGATGGTATGGAGAGTGGACTTGGGAGTAGGGAGCCAAGATATAGGGCAGAAGGCCTGAGTAGTGCCAGGAGAAGGAGTTGGAGGGAGAGTCATCTGAACATGGGGACAAGAATGTGGGACACAGAGGAGGTGTGGGAACGTCCCGGGGTGCAGACTGAGGAGCAAGCCTAGGCCTGAGGGAAGGCTGGAGACACCGGGAGACTGAGTTGGTCTGCTGCTTCTGAGTTGGGGTTTAGGTCAGACAGCAGAGAGAACTTCCTGAGAGCAGCAGCATCTTCTTGAACATGAGAAATCGGCCTCCAAGGAAGTCTTTTACTGTGGGAGATCACAAGCTGGCCAGACATTCCTGGTGTTGGGCCATGGATGGGAGGATTTGGGGTAGACAGCTGGGCTTGTGGGTAGACTAGAGCAGTCCCCCGAGTCCGTGCTAGCCAGAACACTGCTTGCTCATGCCTCGGCCGGGCACGTCTGGGCCTCTCAGTGGCCATCACCGAGGCTGTCAGGCTGCTAGACTGCTGAGCCCAAGGCCCAGAGCAGAACTAACCCCTGGCTTCCCAGAGCCCCTGCCGTCCTTGGCTGCCCTCAGGGGCTGGGCCAGGGCTGGGTGGCCAGGTCTCCCACGAAGCTCTCAACAAGTTCCAGGCCTCTCCTTCTGTGCTTAGATCCTGCTCCCAGTCACGTCCCCTCCCAGTCACATCCCCTCCTCCGCATCCCTCAGAGAGAGCAGGAAGCTGGGGAGGAGGGAGCATCCCAACCAGCCTTCTCCTAGCCCTGACCGGTACCGTCTTAGGGCTTGGGGCTGCCAGCCACTGGGTCTGGGAGCCAGGTTTCTCCAACAGGGTCGGAGTTGGTTTAGAAGCCCTGTGTGGTCTCCTCATGGGTGAGCTGAGGGTTCAGTAGGCCTCCTCCTGTAAGTCGCCTTCTTGGCTGACAGGCTGTCCCCCTTCCCTGGGTCACAGGGAGATGTGGGGTTTGGCCAGGGAAAGTGGTCTGGAACGGCCCTTTGACATCATCCCTGGGGGCTTTTAAAAAATAAGTTTCCTGGTAGGGAAGACTCCTCAGGCCTTGGGCAGGATTCTCAGTAGAGTCTCCCGGGTTTGCTCTGATCTGACAAACGCCAGCAGAAACCACCCGGCCGCCTGCGTTCCAGCAGTGCTTGGAGCCGTGGCTTCCCCAGATGCAGCGTCAGCAGAATGCAGCAGCCAAGGCACAGGGGTGTTTGCTTGGAGGCCCGTGCTGAGTCCAGGAGTGGGGGGCCTGCAGAAGAGAGCCTGCTGCTTGGCTTTGCCCCCTCATTCATGTGCACGCATTCCTGGCTTCTCTAGGAATGGATGGTGCCACAAGGGATGCCAGAGGGACTTGTCCCTGAGTGATGACAGTCCAGTGACAGTGCTGACGGTCCGTGCCTGTCAGGTGAGCAGTGAGTGTCCAGGCTGCCTCCGAGGAGGGGAAGAAGGCATGCCCTGTCTTCTCCCACCCCTCTGCCACCACCTGCCAGGTCATCTGGGACTGAAATCCGTCTGGACAGCTGAGTCCATATCTGAAAAGCCTGTCCTGGGTCAAGGACTGGGGAAGAGAGCAGTAAAGGAGGTGCAGAGTGGGGAGGAGAGGAGGAGACCAGATCTGGGGACAGACAGAATCCCTCAGGCCTGCTGCACCTCCCAGCCCCTCTACGCCCCAGCTTTGGGACTCTGGACAGGTTTCATGTTCTGTCTGATTTCTGTTCCTGAGGCTGAAATGGGCATGGCTGAGAGGTCCGGCACACAGGTTGCTCCTGGCATGGGGCTGAGTACACTGTACAGCCCATGTGTTTTCAGTTAGAGTGGATCTGGGTTGCCCGCTTCATGTTGGGATGAGGGGACTACCCCCGACCAGTGCCAGGTGTTGGATAGAGAGTCATGGAGGCCTGGGGAGGGGAAAGGTGCTTGGCAGTGGGGAAGTTGCTGAGCTAGGGAGAGAAGCCATGTGGAGCAAAGTGGGAGGCTGGAGCAGAGGAAGTTTCACGCTGCTTGAGAGCTAATGAGGATCCTGAGTGGGAGGTGACAGCTCACTTGGGGAAGCCTCCCAGCAGCCTGTGCCAGGGCCTGGAAGAGCAGTGTGTACACAGATGCCCGGGTGAGGTCCAGCCCCTGGTGCTTTGGAGGGGAGGGATCAGGAGGCCAGACTGGGGTCCAGACTCCCAGTCTCGGGGAATAGTAGAGTCACTGGCAGGAGTGCCACCACCCAAAGTTTTTCCCTGGAGCTCACCCTGTACATCTGGCCTGGCCTCTAGGCCCAGGCTATAGCTGAAAAGGAAGAAGTCTCCTGGCCTGAGAAGGGCTCCTGGCTGGCTGCAGTGGCTGTGTGAATAAGCAGACAGGTTTGGTCTGGCAACTGCCTCACCAGTGCCTGGGTCTGACCCAGAGAACTGTATTCCAGTCCTGGCTCCCAGCTGCCATCCACTTTGCAGCTTCCCCTAGTGGAGATTTCAGCACTTGCTGGGCCTGGGCCAGAACCCCAAGTATATAAAATCAGAGCATGAACATGACTTTGATAAATTAAGAAGGCTTCGTTTTAATACCACAGTAAAAGGAACCAGTTAATATTCTCACCATTTCACATCCACAAAAACCACATCAGGGGCATTAACAATCTTTCAGTTTTGTACAAATAAACCATGTTTCTTTTAAAAAGACTTGCACACATGGCTCATGCCTGTAATCCTAGCACTTTGGGAGGCTGAGGTGGGCGGATCACAAGGTCAGGAGTTCGAGACCAGCCTGGCCAACATAGTGAAACCCTGTCTCTACTAAAAATAAAAAAAAATTAGCCAGACATGGTGGCATGCGCCTGTAGTCCCAGCTACTCAGGAGGCTGAGGCAGGAGAATCGTTCAAACCCAAGAGGCAGAGGTTGTAGTGAGCCGAGATTTTGTCACTGCACTCCAGCCTGGGCAACAGAGCGAGATTCTGTCTCAAAAAAAACAAAAACAAAAACAAAAAACAAAAAACAAAACCAAAAAAAAGAGGCTTGCACACTTGCCCAAGCTCAAGGATATTAAAATCTAGCACATGAAACCCACTTGTAGAGGTAGAAATACAGGCAATATATTATTTCAGCAATGACCATCAATTACAGTTAAGAACAGTTAACAACCAAATGGGGAATGAAATACTGCAACCACCCAAATTTACTGAGCAAAGCACCTTTTCTCACCCATGCCTTACTCTAGGAGTAGCTAGGACTTGGTTAGATGTGGTAAGGATGTGGGAGAAGAGATCCCAGGGCAGGGGCTCATTGCAGACAGCCTGGAGTAAGGATATAGGAGAGTGCACATCTCCCAGGCAAAAAGGTGTTGGGGTCCACAGAGCAGAACAGGGGCTAGTGGCTTCTGCCTGCCCTGCCTGGCTCTCTTATGCACTTTTGGGTGGCCATGGGAGGAAAGTAGTAGTCAATTGCAGAGTGACGGTGAAGGTAGCAGGTGGTGTCTCCTGCAGGCCTCTGGAGGTTGAAGTTCACTCCATGAGTACCCAGGAGCCACAGAGGTCATGAGTGCAGCCTGCCACCAGGCCCCTGGAGATACAGGTGGAAGGCGTCCATTCCAGAGACCTGTGCATACCCCTACCTTCAACATGCTGTCTTCCATCTCTCTTTTAGCATGCCTGACTCCAGGTTGGGGCTGTCTTCTCCTGATGGAGTACAGCAGGAGGGGCATCACCGGGGTCCCCTAAGCCTGTAGAGGGTTATATGCCTCACTTCCCTCCCTCTCTAAACAACCCAGGATAGCATGGTCTCCTGAGCCTCAAAGACACCTGGGGAGGCCGTGGCCAGGACGGCGTGTGGAGGTGGTCCCAAGTGCAGCTCCGCCTTTGATCCCCTGGGCAGCCTCCCCAGGGGATGGAGAGGCATGTAGTCTTCCAAGCCAGCCTCCACCAACATGTGCCTGGGTCTCTCCTCAGCCACTGCCCTTGGTACTGTCCCAAGGGAGCTTCTGTGTCCTGTATCGGGTGGGATAAGTACTGCTGAGAAGAATAACACAAGTGAAGGGACAGTGATGGGCTGGTGGAGAAGCCTCTGAAGAGGGGGTGTGTGAGGAAAGATCTGAAGGAAGGGAGGGAGACAGCTCCATTTTCAGGCCAGGGGACAGGGAAGGGCCCTGAGGTGGGGACATGGCTGTGGATAGTGAGCATGGGGGAACCGCAGGACCTAAATCAGAGAGGTAGAGCGGGGATGGTGGGACCACCACATGAAGGCTCTGGAAGGGGCTCCCTTTCTGAGTGAAGTAGGAGTAGGGGAGAGTTTAAGGCCAATGAATAGCATGGTCTGCCTTGTGTTTTAAAAAGATCACTCTAGCTAGCACATGCCTATAGTCCCAGCTACTTGGGAGGCTGAGGCCAGAGGACCGCTTGAGCCTAGGAGTTCAAGTTCAGCCTGGGAACATAGGAAGATGCCATCTCTAAACAAAAACAAAAACAAAACAAAACACTGTGGGAGACTGTTGTTAGGTTCTCATCAGGATCCCACTGCCTCTTCCCTGGCCTGCTTCCCCCGGGCCCTTCTGCTCTGCCTCTCTTTCCTTTTCCCTCAGGCCATCTCTGAATGCTCAGGAGAGCCCTCAGGATTGGTCTACCTGCCTCCGGCCACTCTGAAGGGATGCTTAGTCTTTCCTGTCAGCCTCACCTCCCCTGCGTGCCACTCATTTGCCCTGAAGGCCACTTGTCACTCACACCCTCCTCCTGGCTGTTTCCTTTATACTTTCTTGCCCCTGCCCTTTGCTGTGGCCCAGCCTTTTGTGGCCTTCTCATCTTCTCAGTCTGATCTTTGGTGCCCTCTCCACTCCACTCCACAGCTTTAGGCATCTTCTGTATTTCATGTGCCTCGTGTCTGCCTCGGGGTATGTTGGCTTGCCCCTCTGACCCTGAGGCCCTGGAGTGCAGGACTCAGGACTTAGCTGCTCTAGGTTAGGGCCAGCCTACAGCTTAGCATACAGAAAGGCCTCAAAGACTGGGTTGTGGATTGGAGTTTCCCAGGCTTTCTGATCATGTTGAGGAGGAACTATTCCTCTTATGCTCGAACTTTGGGGCCCCATGTCCTGGATTGTGTCCCAAAGATCTGGTGCATCTCCAGAGCCTTAGCTGATTGCCCTGTGGTAGGCCCTGAGCCAACAGGGAGATGGAGGTCAGGGTAGTAGTGGGACACAACTGCAGGGGAGAACTGGGGCTGATCGGGGTGGGAATGGGGACTTGGGACCCTTGGGGAGGCCCAGCAAGGCTAGCCCTCACCCCCTACCCTTGGGTTTCAGACTTGAAACTGCATCTGCAGAGCACTGATTATGGTAACTTCCTGGCCAACGAGGCATCACCTCTGACGGTGTCAGTCATCGATGACCGGCTCAAGGAGAAGATGGTGGTGGAGTTCCGCCACATGAGGAACCACGCCTATGAGCCACTCGCCAGCTTCCTAGACTTCATTACGTGAGTGTGCCTTGTGGCGCCTTCTCCTCTTACCTGGGCAGGATAGTTACACCTGCAGGAGCCGGCCCCAGTGTGGCTTAGGCCAGCTGCCCTCGTGCCTACGTCAGCTGTCAGAGCTAAGGACAGCTCTGTCAGGCCAGCTGTCACGGGGCCCTGCTTTCAGAGTCCTCCCTGATTGTGTGCGTGATCATTCAACAACGCTGGACCTCCAGGCCACCACCTATAAAGTGGGGTCACCAGCATGTTCACTACTGCCTGAAGATATGGTGGGCAGGCAAGAGTGTCCCACGCAGTAGTGCTGGATGAAGCCTCTTCCCTCAATCACATAGACTAGGGTAGGGAAACCTGGGAAGGTGGGAGCCCTTTTTCTTACCCTACAGCACCCAAACAAAACACTCACCAGGCCCCACTCCCCATGCCAGGGGTCAGGTGTCAGGCGATGGACAGAGCTCTGAAAGGCCAAGGTCTTAGGCCCATTCTCTGTCTGCTCTGACCATGGCCCTGGGTCTCAGGGAGATTGGGTCGGAGTACAGTTGGGGAGCAGGCTGAACGTCTAGCTGCCTTTCTCAGTTCTGACACAAGCCCTCAGGAACTCAGGTCGGCAGGCCCCCATTCATATGACCCTTGGCTGCCCCAGCTTCTTCATTGTCTGACGCTTGGGCACAGCTCTGCCTTCATCACGCTCCTGGAGAAACTGAGTGGAGGAAAGGACCTTGGGATCTGCAGGCTTGGGGAGGGCATCTGGACTGGGCAGTCTCTGCTGGCCATGTATGTCTGTGGACATAGGAAAGTAGAGAGGGTCCCTTTGCAGGGATGTCCCAAGAGCCATGAGCCAGGTCCTGGTGGACAAAGAAATAGCCCCAGTCTAGGTGGCTGCCCCATAGGGGTGGTGAGCAGAGGCATGCTCGGCAGCTAGCGTCTAGGAGAGTACCCTGCATTGGCAGAATGTGAGTGTGCAGTATGTGAAGCATTTCCCTGAACTCTCTGAGTATTGTCTAGCTTTTACCATTCCCTGATTATGGTGCCTCCACCGTCCTCCTTGGGACCTGGCACACCTGCCCCACTTGTCCCTGCAGAGACAGAGTTAGATGCCTGCTGCCTGGCCTGATTCTTATCCCCTGCAGTTAGGAGCCACTTGCCCAGGATCCACTTGCTCAAGGAAGTGCTGCAGCCAAAGGGCTCCATTCTCAGGCAGGAGTCACAGGCTGGGACACCTGAAGGGCCAGGGAACATGCCCAAGCTAGGAAGCAGGCCCTCTCCTGGCCACAGACCTCCTTCCCTGAGAGCCTCCTTGCTGCCCTGGCCTCCATCAAAGTATGCCAACATGGACCTACTGGGGCAGGAGGCTGGTAATGGGGTATCTCTTGTGGTGCCACATTAGGGGTCACATTGCAGCTCCCCATCTGTTGATCATTCCCTGGCCTGGGTCTCTGTGTTCCTTGCTGCAAAGCCAGAGCTGAGGACATACCAGGAAGCAGTACATTTATTGCCAGAGCCCAGCCTGAGACTTGTTTGCACAAGGCTGCTTTAGCTTCCTGGTGAATGTTCTGGCCTTGCCAGCTAGGCTGGCTGGAGGAGGCCTGACCCCATGTCCATGGTCAGAGGGTAGATATCACCCATCCCACTGCCCACCGGCCCACCTGCCTGTGCAGCTAGCCTTTGGCCTGTCTTGGTCTTAGCCTGCCAGGCCATGAAACTGGAGAGGGGTCTGAGCGTGACTGAGGCCGCACAACTGCCAGCTCTTTGCTAGAGGTTGGCTGCAAGCACCAAGGGTGCTTAAAGCAGCCAAGTTCTGTCCTGTGGCAGGCTCTCCGAATCTGCCGCTTCCCATCCCTTCCATTCATGGGTGATTGTGGCTTACAGTCCTGCCAGCCACTCACTCCTGCCCTCACTCAGGAGCTCAGCAGTCACGTGTCAGCCCATCAGGTCCTGTGTCTGCTTGGTCCATGACCTAGTCATCTCCAATGACCTGCACCTTTCCTCCTCTGCTCTGCACTTCAGCCACCCCCACTGATGGCTGCCCAGGCCCATGTCACCACCTGGAACTGCTCCACCCCTGAAATTGCTGAATCAGGCACCCTCTCTACCCACAGCCTTCTGGCCCTCCAGCCCACTCTCAGTCCCTTGTGGGACACGGGTTCCGGACTCAGCGGGACACTAGGCCTTGCTTCCTCCCCTGCTACCCCTTCTGTCTTCATTTCCCGCCCTCCCCAGCTGAGGTTCCCTGGTCCATCATTCGAGCACTTTTCTGCCAACATCCGCAGCTCTCTTGGCCGCCCAACTCATGGTCCCACCCGGCTGGCAGCCCCCCAGCCCTGGAGGAATCCCAGCAGCCTCCAGTCTGGAGCCGCCCTCCCCCTACCTCCACTGCGGGGAGGAAAGCTGGGGAAGCCAGCCTTGGGGGAGGGGGGGTCATCCTTGCTGCCAGGCATGCATACTCACCCTCTTAGCCAGCCTCAGCTTGTTTCTGCCTGGCAGACTCTGGCTTTACCTACTCAGCACCCTGCAGACCCCACCAGCACTGCAAAGACCACCTTCCCATCTTATACTGTTGCTCTCCTGCCCCCAGCCTCCTCTTGGGCAGATGGCCCACCTTCTTCACAAAGACAGTAGAAACCCGTATACCTCCCAGTGCTGCTTCTGTCCCCCACCCCTGAAGCCCATTCCAATGGCAGAAGCGCCCTTCCTTTTCTCTTGGATCCTTCCACCAATGTTCTGAGTGCCCTCACCTTACTCCCTGGATGCTGAGTGGCCACTCATCTGCATTCCTGTCCGTGCAGGCACCTTCCTTTCCAAATTCTTCTCTTCAGTATCTAAGCAAGGTCAAATAGTTAAAAACCATCTCAGGGGACCTAAACTTTTACATTCACTGTCTGTTCTCTCATTTTCCCTCATCCCTTGAGCTTTCAACAGTCCCATCACTCCACCACAAGGCCCTGGCTAAAGCCACCCCTGACCCACACCTTCACTCCAGGTGTGACCACTCTGCAGTGTCCAGCCCCCAGTCACCTAGCTATTTCTTTGCTCCCATGATGCCTCTCTGACTTAACTCCTACCTCTCTGGCCACTCTCCCTTCTCCACTCTGTCCCAGCAGGTCATCTCCAGTGTGTGTGTGGAGTGCTGCAGGAAGGGGTGAAGTCTTCCATAGAGGCCTGAGCTCCCCCAGGCTGGGGCTCACGATTGGCTTCCCTGAGGAGGTGGCTAGTGTGGCTGAGGGGAAAAGCATTTAAAGGAAGCATTGGAATAGGGGGTTTTTAGGTTGAGGGAACTATACATGTCCTGAGTAGCGAGCATGGTGCACCTGGCTCTGTGCCCCACACAACAGCCTCCAGGTGTGGTGCCCACTCTGGGAAGGAGGAAGCTACCCTAGAAAACCCAGAGGAATGTAGCCAGAGAGGAGAGTACAGTCCTCCAGGTAGTAGAAGCATCAGTGAGAGGCCCCGTCCTGGGTGTGAAGACCTGAGAGAACAGTGCCCTGACTGCCCACAAAGTTGGCCCAGCTGGGGACAGAGGTTGGGACCATCACAGAGTTCACCTTAGCTCCATCCCTCAGGGCCTCTTAGTTGCTTCTGGAGCTGCCCCAGGCTGGCTGGAGCAGGCTTCTGCCAGGAGGTGATGAAAGCAGGAGCTGGCTGAGGCTGCCTCTGTCCTTCCGTGTGAGACAGTGTCCACTGCTTTTGTAGGTCCTGGCCAGCCTTCAGCTGCACATATAACCAGTACCTGGTCTGGGTCAGGCCTGGGGCTGGGAGGGAGATGGCTGGATGCAGTGGGGTGGTACCAGTGATAATATAGACAGTGCCTGGAGAGGACTGTGAGCAGCTTTAGCAAATGGAACTGGGGTTCACAGGTGGCTTCACAGCATTGGGAGGACTCCAGGATCAGGTGGGGATAGAAAGGCCACTGGAGAGAGTAGGTGGCTGGAAAAGAGGCAGCTGTCTGGCATGGGGCTGACAGCCTGATTGAGATAGGGCCCCTAAAGTAGACTGTCGTCATGTGCTCTTGAGAGGATCTGGCTCAGTTTCATGCCACTAACATGTTGTTATGTCACTGTGCCCGAGCCCAGTCATTACCTTGCTGTGAGACTTGGGATAGTGTCTGTCAGGATTTTTTGACCTTGGAGGGGACTTTGATCTGGGCCATTCCATGATGTTTTCCCTTGAGAGAGTCAGTCCTGGAAGAGAAGCTGAGAGACTTGTGGGAGGAGTGAGTGTGGCCTCTGGGGAGTCCCAGGTGGGCTTTAAAGGCCTTTGTCTTTGAATGAGTGAGCCTCCCTGGAGGGGGCCTAGCCCAGGTGCCCATTGGCAGAGCCTGGGCATGGGTAACCTGAACCACCTGGGGGATCTGAGAGCCCATATTTCTCTTGTGTCAGGGGCCTCAGTGCCACCAGCCTGGAGTGGGCAACTGGAAAGAGGCTTTGTCCCAGGACAGTGGCCTCAAATGCCTAATGAGCCTGTCAGCACATCTGTGATTTTCTCCAGGACCTGTCACCCCAACCTTGGGGCCCTGCTTGGTCACAGAGGGGCATCAGGTTCCTCTGGCCCCCACTCCCCTGGCCAGTTCCTGTCTTTGCTATCTACAGTCACTGTTTCTGGGTCCGTGGCAGGACTCTGCAGTTGGGGGCTGTAGGCCTGCTGTGGTTTCAGGGTCCTGGGCTAGACCTGGCTCCTGCCTTGAAGAAGTGCCAGCACTGCCACTCTTTTCCTGGGCCTGGGGTCAAGCATGCAGGAGCTCCGTGAGGCCCAGAAGGCTCAGACCAGGTGGAAGGACCCAACTGTGCCTCGGGGAGAGGCAGGACTTTTATGAGCAGGTTAGAGCTCATTATCTCTGTTGGAGCCACACCTCACTCATATTCTCTTTTTTTTTTTTTGAGATGGAGTTTCACTTTGTCACACAGGCTGGAGTGTAGTGGCACATTCTCGCTCACTGCAAGCTCCGCTTCCCAGGTTCAAGTGAGTCTCCTGCCTCAGCCTCCAGAGCAGCTGGGATTACAGGCGCGTGCCACCACACCTGGCTAATTTTTGTATTTTTAGTAGAGACGGGGTTTCGCCTTGTTGGCCAGGGTGGTCTCAAACTCCTGACCTCAAGTGATCCACCTGCCTTGGCCTCCCAAAGTGCTGGGATAACAGACGTGAGCCACCGCACCCGCCCTCATCTTCTATTTATTTTATTTTTTGAGGTAGGATCTTGCTTGTTGCCCAGGCTGGAGTGCAGTGGCATGATCATAGCTCACTGCAGCCTTGATCTCCTGGGCTCAAGTGATCCTCCTGCCTCAGCCTTCCAAGTATCTGGGATTACAAGTGCATGCCACCACACGTGGCTAATTTTTTTGATTTTTTAATAAAAATGAGGTCTTGCTATGTTGCCCAGGCTGTCCTCAAACTCCTGTGCTAAGAGATCCTCCCACCTCTGCCTCTCAAAGTGCGGGGATTACTGGTGTGAGCCACCATGGCTGGCCCTCACTTATCGTGATATGGAAGAGAAACTAAGTCTTGAGAGGTGGTATGCTGAGGGCATGGACAGGGCTCAGAAACAGTGATATTTCTGTTCACTTTCCACCCTGCACAGGGCTCTTTAGGACCCAGATGTGACTGAGTACAGATACTGTCACTAGCAGCTCACCCGAGCCCCTGCTGGGGACTGCAGTGGACAGGCTGGCAGGGGTACCCAGGCATCATGGCTGCCTCACCAGCACCAGACCAGCCCCCCAGGGTTGAGAAGCCATATTGTTCCAGCAGGTGGCACCAAAGGGCACAGCAGAGGGGCAGGGTTGGTTGGCTAGGGACTCTGAAGGCTTCTTGGAGGAAGTGGTTTCCTCAACTCCAAACTAAGAGGTCTGTGGACCCAAACTGAGTTTTGAAGGCACAGGGCAAGGGAGGGCCTCTGGGCAGAGGAATACAGATGGCCCCACCCCCACCCCACAAGGGCCTCTTTGGCCTGGCGGGCAGCCGGCCCTCCACTCCCCAGCTGTCTTCCCCTGGAGGGAGACACTGACCAGCTGGAACCTTATTCCCTCCTATTGAGGCCAAATGAGGGGAGGAATGGTGGAGTGGCTTTCTGGGGGCAGGGAGGCAGCTGCTTAGGCCAGGCAAGGAGGAAGAGGATTTCCCTGTCTGCCGAAGGCCTCAGCCTTGGGAGAAAGGCAGACTGCTGGGCCAGCCTCATCTCTGCCAGGCCTGTCCTGCCTCTCATCTCCTGAAAAAGAGGATTCTGCCCCTCACTGGGCAAGAGAGAAAAACAGGGCTGCAGCAGCAACAAGCTTATAGCCAGCCCGGGAAGGAAAGTGCTGGGCCTGGCACAGGATCACCCACGATTGGCCTGGCTTGGGTTTGAAGAGGGCCTTGAAGGGGCTGGGGTGGTGTGATTGTGAGTGGCCTTTACTAGGCTCAGCATTTCCCCCACATAAACAGATGCCCTGAGCGGGGGACACAAGGAGTGGGAGGTTGAAAAAGAGGAAACTGGCTGGTGGGGATCCCTCTGAGAAAATGAGACTAGGTGGGGTGTGTAGAGCCAGGCAGGGGGCCCTGGCCATGGGTGGAGGTGTGTGGACACTGGCCATGGGGGCAGGGAGCTCCTCTGCTTTGTGGTGTGATAGGGCCTGGTGCTGGCCTTCTCTGGGCCTTATCTGCTCTGACAGTGGGGCTGGTAATGCTAGTGGTTGTGGGATCACTTGGATAAGATGGGCCTTGGGTGTGTTTTTCTCCTTCTTCCCGTCCAAAAGGGAGTGAGATCATAAAAAAGCATCCTTCAGCTTGGGGGCAGGGGATTGGTGGCTGTCTCAGGGAGCACCAAGGCTACACTGGGGCTGGATGGGGTGCAGTTAGAGTATTGTGGGGTGGCGCATATGCAGCATGGGTTCTGGGGTATGTGAGATGTTGGAGGCCTCATAGGCAGGAGGCGTATGTGCTGTCCAGGGTAGAAAAGATGCAGGCTGGGGCTGCAGACCATGGCCCAAAGCTCTGGTGAGCTCTGAGGTCTCTTACTCTGTCAGCACTGTGGGGTTGGGGGCAGGAGGCTGTCCATTTGGGCCTCTTGGCTTGCAGCTGCAAGTGGGCCTTGCTTGAGGCTCTCAGTTATGGTTGGGAGTTAGGGGACTGTCTCTTCTCAGTGCACATCCTGTAGCTGACCCAGCCAGATTGGGGGCGGAGAGAGGGCAGTTGCCTGGCCCCAGGCCCAGGAGAGCAAAGGTCTTCGCAGGGCGCCAGGCTGGGTGGGAGCTGGGGGAGTGTAGAGCAAGCAGGGGGAGTGTAGAGCAAGCAGGGGGAGTAGGGGTCAGGCCAGGACAGGAGCTGGGGCCTTCTCCTCCTGCCGCCTTTCTGGAGGGCCCTGTGGGAGCTCCCCCAGTGGCCAGTGCTTTGAGCTGAGGCCTGGGCCCTGGGCTGCCACCTCCCCTCCTTTCTTCCTTCAGTATGGGGGAACTCACCTCCTACCAAGGTCCTCCCTGGACAGCCTGAGCACTGGTTGCACAAGGTCCTGTCACAGGGCAGGGGCCTAGGTCTGGCTCACTCAGAAGCTGGGACAAGACCCGTGCTCAGTGCCCAGCTCAGAACAGCAGCCTCCACCCCAACTTTTATCCTCCCATAGGTGCCTCACCCTGACCTTGGAGGAATTTCCCCTAGGCCTCATTTAGCTCCCTTGTACCCTGAGTTCATCTCTGGTGACAGACTGGAGGATAGTTGTGGCTACTGCAGCCTAACTGTGGCCTGGGGCTCTCTGCCCTTCACTGCATCCCCACACAGGTGACTACACAGAACTCTCTGCCCCAGCCCCTTTGTAGCTGGTTGTAGGCAGAGCCTTGTCCCTTGCCAAGTCTGAACTGGGCAGTCCCACCCCTCCCCAGCTCCACAGCCCCCTCTGCTGCCCATACACCCCACAGAGCTGGCCTTCTGCAGGGCAGAGTGATGAGAGCCTCGACCTGGGATCGACCTGACCCAGCCTCCTGTTCAGGTCTCTGGGTCTTATCCAGGCCATCCTGGGTGAATGCCCAGCCCTGGCCTCAGGCCCTAAAGGAAGAGGACAGCTCTCTATTCTGGCATGGGCTGTGCAGGTCTGCCTGACCTGGGCCTTTACTCCAGAGAACCCCCACTGGCTCCTTGCTGGCCTTCCCTGGAGAAGCTTCTCTCCACTCCACTCCTCAGCCTTTCCTCCCCTCGCCATCTCTGCCTCTTCCTCTTCTGTCCCCACTGGGGGACAGAGTGACCCTAACTGGATGGCGATTCCCCTGCTTACCCTGCTCATAGATCCCTAGTGCTCAAAACAAAGCCAGGGCCCTCCAGGCCCAGCCTCTGCCCCCCGCCTGCTGTAGCCCTGTGCTGCCGGCTGCTGCGCTTTTCTCTCCCTCTGCCAGTCCTGACCATGCCAGTTCCTCCAATGCATCCGTCACTCATTGAGTGCCTCCAGGCCTTTGCACATGCCGTTCCCTCTTCCCAGAACACGCTTTCTTCTCCCAGCCCTTTAATTTCCCAGGCTCTCACACTCTTCACCCCTGGGCTGAGCTGCATGTCTCACCTTCTGTGCCCAGTTCCCGTGTCCTGTTAGAACACTGTTCATGCTGTGGGGTAGTTAACTTGTGTCCCAATCCCTCACAGGGCATGAATCCCCTACCCCGCCAAAGGCGGGGGCTGTGTCTGTCCTAGGCCTCTGGCAGTGGGGTTGGTCAGGAGCTTGAGAGGAACATGGGGAGGGAGAGGAGACATTGGTGCTTATCTGCATCACCCATGAGTCAGCACACATTGTTAAGGGATGATGACCTGTGCAGGGGGGCAAGGGCATGGTGCTATGCCAGGACTTCCCAGCCCCTACCCTGATGGGCTCCTTGCTATTGCCTGCCTCCTATAGTTACAGTTACATGATCGACAACGTGATCCTGCTCATCACGGGCACGCTGCACCAGCGCTCCATTGCTGAGCTTGTACCCAAGTGCCACCCACTAGGCAGCTTCGAGCAGATGGAGGCCGTGAACATTGCTCAGACACCTGCTGAGCTCTACAATGCCATTCTGGTGGACACGCCTCTCGGTGAGCTGCTGTGTTGGTCATGGGAGGTGGGCAGTGGTGTCAGCATCAGCACATCAGGGTGGGATTTGTGGACCTGCTGGGGGATGACCCTGAGCCAGAAAGTGAGACCTGCACACTGCTGCTTACCTTTGTTGCCCTTCAACTTCCTCCTCCCATTCTCTCCTCACTTCACCCCCTTCTGCTCCTGTCCTGTTGGTTTTGCTGGGCCAGGCAGGCTCCCCCAGGGTCTGACTGGGACTGTCTCACTTTGTGAAGCAGTCTGATTTCCCAGAGTGCAGAGGAGGGCTGAGCTCATGGAGAAGTGAGAGAGAGGCCCAGGTCCCTTGGAGTCCTGGGAGCTCCTATAGACTATGGAGCTTCTGCGAGCTGGAACGTGAGCAGAGCCAGAGTGGCTGGCTGGCTGTGAGGCAGAGGAGCGAAGCAAACATTGTCACTTCCCTCCACTGAGCAGGTCCCCTGGGTCAGGTCAGACAGTGTCCAGCAGGATGCAAGGTCCGTGTCAGAAGCCAGGGAAGGGGAATTAAGAGCTTCCTGCAGAGCCCTGCTTAGGCAGTGCTAGTTCCTGCCTGCTTAGGAGGCTGAGGAGAAGGCACTAAGTGTCCTCATAGCCAGAGTCCTGGGCCTGGGGTACCACTTCCAAGAAGCCACCAGGGTTGAACCACAGGCCTCTAAGCTGCACTAGGTTCTGAGCTGAGAGGCCTGAGCCCTACCTGCTGACCTTGTCTGCCATAGGCTCTCCCAGCAACTCTGAGCTGGTTCTGGGCTGTTTGTGGCTTCTTCAGTTTCTCCGTCTTTAAAGAAGAGATAGATGAGTGAGTCTGTAGGCCCTCTTGGGGGATGAGGGTGCTGTATCCTGCTCTGGCCTCTCTTTCCAACCCCACAGTGGCCTCCTGGGTCACTGGTCTGTGCCTACCCTGCTGTTGGACTTGTCCTAAGGAGGAGGCTGGTTTTCCAAATGTGGGCGCCAGGCCTTCCTAGGGGGTGTAAAGAAGTAGGCGTTAGGCCCCGAATCCACAGCTGCCTCTCCAGAAGGAAGGATGTCATGGCCTCTTATGCAAGCCTGTCTTTGGCATGGTCTGAGCTTGGGTCTGCCCCAGCGGTGATTAGATCATGTTATGGCTAGCTGCCTCCTTTATAAATCAATTTTAGGAGCAAGGAGGCAGGAGAAGCTCAGGTCAGTATACATGGCCCAGAGCATTGCTTCTGCCACTTCCAAGGCAATAGCCCAGGCTGGGGACCCCTCAGTACCCAGTCCTGTGGGCCTTGTGGCACAGGTACTCTGTGCCATGTAGGGCAGTTGAACATCAAGATTCTGGCCTAGACCACCTGCCCACCCCTCAAACCACGTTTCCTCCCCAGCGGCTTTTTTCCAGGACTGCATTTCAGAGCAGGACCTTGACGAGATGAACATTGAGATCATCCGCAACACCCTCTACAAGGTAATGCCCCGCACAAGCCATGGGCGATTGGCCTGTCGGTGGGTGGGGCTGTGGGAAGTGGTAGGGCGGTGATTTATGTGAGGTGCTGGGACAGGATGCAGCTATGCCAGGCTCCTATCCCAGGGGCTTATCTGGCTCCCATGCTGGGCACAAGGCTGTGTGGAACAGGTTCTCTATCCCATAGTGCCTGTGGCGGGCTCAGATAAAATCAGCAGGAGTGACTGGTGCTCCACCGCTGGCCTGTTACAGCTGGCTCCTGGACAGCCGCTCCCCTAGCATCCAGGAGGGTTATGGGCTACCACCCAGGCCGTAAACCCTGGAACCACCCTACCTAAGCTATTGCCAGCAAGGACAGGCACTTGAGCAAAGGCAACAGTGTGCTCAGTTATGGTGGGGGGAGGGACCTGGCGAGGCATAGCCAGGTCCTCATGTCCCTCATAGGTTCCCAAGCTTGGAGTCAGTGCCGTTTCCCACTGTCCTCATCCCCTGCCCACCTCTTGCCTCCCACCAGGCTGTAGCATAGACTGGGCAACCCCTAGAGATAGAAGGTGGGCTCAGGATTTCTGGGTCAGCGCTACCCTGGCCCAAAGAGATTAAAGAGCCAGGGGACCGGAGAGGAGAGGAAGGTTTAAAAATTAAAAAAAATAAAAGCCCGAGACCAGTTAGGTTAGGGGTGTTTGGGATAGACTATGCTGTGGCTGCAGTGAGGCAGTGAGCTATACATAGCGCCAGGACCCCAGACGGGCTATAGTCAGGAACATGGATCTGTGGTGGGCAGGCCCCAAAGCGGGGCTGAGGATGACCCCGGCCAAGGGACCTGCTGACCTCACCTGTCTATTGGGTGAAAGTCCTCTCCTGACCTGGTTGGAGCGAGCTGGCTGACATTCGGCTGCAGCCTGAGCCCAGGCCCGCCAATCTCCCTGCAGGGGCCTGGGCCAGAGCACATTGTAGGTCTGGTGATAGGGGAAGGGCCTGCCTGGAGGTTGCAGTGGTGTCGGCAAGGGACCAACACGTGCAGAAGGAAAGCATGGAGCATGCGCCAAGTTGCAGGCAGTTTGCTGTGGAAGGACACATTCCAGATGGACAGGGGAGAAGTCTAGAAGAAGAGGCAGGCATGGGATCAAGTTACCCAGGGCTTTGAATGTAAGGCCAGAAGTTTGAACATAGTCCCGTGGGCAGGGTCAGCCAGTGGAGGTTTCCAACAGAGCAGAGTCTTCTCAGAAAGCCCCTTCTAGCCACAACGTGGAGAGCAGATTAGAAGGCCTGAGACCAGAGGTGGGAAGGTCGTCAGCTTCTTTAATCCTTTGGACTGCACTAGGAACTGGGAAGGTGTCATTATCCCCATGTGAAAATGGGGAAACTGAAGGCTCAGAGAAGTAGGGTGGGTTGCCTAAAACCACATAATAAGTCACTGGCAGTGCCAGGGATCACACCTGGCTCAGCTTGTTTGCAAAAGTGAGTGCTCTCACCCACTCCACTAATAGGGCACAGGCCAGCCAGTTAGCTGAGAGGAGAGAGAACATACGTGTCTCTGTGTGTGTGTGTGTGTGTGTGTGTGTGTGTGTGTACGCACGCGCCTAGCTGGCCTGTTGCCGGGTTCCCTGCCCTGAGACAGGGTGAGGGGTGCGGCTGTCCACCAGCCTCACCCATGCCCTCACCGGGCCTGACTGGTTCTAGCTGGAGTTGCTGGCGAGGGCTACCCAGGCACCAGCTCGTAAACATGGACCCAATGCTGTGGGCCTTGTGCCAGGACTGCCAGCCTGTCAGGCAATGTCCCAGCCCGATGACCACAGATGGGAGATTAGGTGGACCCTCAGCCACCCGGCGGGTGGGAACAGTAGGCAGCTGGTGCAGCAGCCGTGGACTGGCAGACTCCAGGGGACAGGGTGGGGGTGGGAAGGTGACCTTGGTACTGGGGTTGCTGGGATCTTGCCAGTTTCTTTAGCTGCCCTAGCCTCCAGAGAAGAGTCCCACCAGCCTCCCTGACCCTGGGATCAGCCTCTCCTGGGATTGGTACAGATTGGCTAAGCAATTGGGTAGGTAGCAGGGCATGGAGCCCAAGACCTGGTTAGTTGTTCCCCCACAAATAGGAAGTGCAGGCCCCACTGGGGCAGGCTGTGGGATTTTTTACATATCCAGCTTGGCTGGCCACAGGGAAGGAGGTGACTGTGGGGACAGGCCCCTAGAGGGACTGTGAAAGGTACCACCAAACCATGGGAGGGGTTGGCAGCTATCTCTGCCACCCAGGCCCTCTGATCCCTGAGATCCTCTGTGCTGGGGTCAACCCTCTCTTCCAGGCTTCTTACTCCCTGACCTGTCCTAGATTTTTGTTTCCCGTGATCCCAGAGGTCACTCTCAGGCCTTCCCCTGAGTCGAGCTTGCCCAGCATTGCTCGCCAGGGCAGACCTGGGCTCACAGACTCCTGGGTCTCATCTCATCTCTCTTGGAGCACCACCCAGCAAAGCCTGTGAGCCCAAACTGGCTGATAGTTGGTGGAAAGGTCTCCACACCTTGGAGTTTAGACCTCAGTATGAAAAGCTTTCCATGCCATCCAGCCCTTGCCTGCAACCTGGAAGAATAATCTCTAGCCTGTGGAGCCAGAGTCTCTGAGCCCATGCCAGCAGATGGGACTAGGGAAGCCTAAGTGGAGGCTGGCCATTACAAGGGAGCTCCCCATGGGGCCCGTAAGATCATCCACCTTCCTTGGCATGGAGAGGTGTTGGGAGGAAGCATGGCTGCTCTTGTGAGTGAGTGTTGGGAGGGACCTGGGGCCTGGGCTGACCTCTTCTTTCCTCATGCCCAGCAGATCCAATTTGCCTGGGCAGGGAGTGCTTGTTCCCGCCGGCAGCCCATGTGCCTGCCATTGTACTGTGCCCAGCTGACGTCCGTGTAGGCAATAACCATCCCTCAGCAGGAACTGGCCTGACAATTTTGTTCTTGCTGTGTGATGCTGAGGGACTGCCTGGAGGATGGGAGGAGGAGGTGTTCTGTAAGGGAGGGTGGCAGAGAGGGCCGGGTCACTCAGTCCCTGCCATCCCTGTGGACTCTCAGGTGTGGCCTTCCTCACCAGCCCACGGACACCTGTTTTGTTTTCTTTTCTTTTCTTTTCTGAGACGGAGTCTCTTTCTGTCGCCCAGGCTGGAGTGCAGTGGCATGATCTCAGCTCACTGCAACCTCTGCCTCTCGGGTTCAAGCAATTCTCTGCCTCAGTCTGCCGAGTAGCTGGGATTACAGGCGCCCGCCACCATGCCTGGCTAGTTTTTTTAATATTTTTAGTAGAGACAGGGTTTCACCATCTTGACCAGGCTGGTCTTGAACTCTTGATCTTGTGATCCACCCACCTTGGCCTCCCAAAGTGCTGGGATTACAGGCGTGAGCCACCACATCCAGCCACACCTGGTTTTCAGAAGCTGAGGAAGGGGAGGTTTGGAAAGATTTGGGGAAAAGGAAGGCAGAGCAGCAGGGGGAAGTCAGAGGACCCCTGCGAGCCCAGCCTTCTGTGAGATGAGGGGGTGAGGGGGACTGTAGGCTGAAGCAGACAGTCCAGTGGGCCCTGCCCTGGCACTCCTGCATGGAAGGCTATGGGCAGCTGCCACTTGGCTGATTCACAGAAGTGTTTGGCTTTGCTGTAAGGGCTGCCCTGGCCCATCCATAGGTGTGCTTGTACCCACCTTGAAAGGGGCTAGGGAGGGGAGGAGGGAGCTATGAGGGCTTGGCCCTCCAGAGCCTCCTTGCCTGTGCTGAGCAAGCTGCATGCTCTGCACAGGCATACCTGGAGTCCTTCTACAAGTTCTGCACCCTACTGGGCGGGACTACGGCCGATGCCATGTGCCCCATCCTAGAGGTGAGTGCCTGCCCGCCCTCCTGCCTGCTGGTGCCCGCTAGCCCTGGCCTGGGGAGGCTCTGCCAACTGACTGGCTACTGCCTTCTTCTTCCTCCCTCTCTCCTTACCTGTGCACTGGCTCCACAGTTTGAAGCAGACCGCCGCGCCTTCATCATCACCATCAATTCTTTCGGCACAGAGCTGTCCAAAGAGGACCGTGCCAAGCTCTTTCCACACTGTGGGCGGCTCTACCCTGAGGGCCTGGCGCAGCTGGCTCGGGCTGATGACTATGAGCAGGTCAAGAACGTGGCCGATTACTACCCGGTGAGTGCCCCAGCTGGCAGGACAGCGGGTGGGCGTGTTGTCACCAAGCACACCCACCCAGAACCCTCATGCTCATGCTTTCCCCCACCCCCCTGGCCAGGAGTACAAGCTGCTCTTCGAGGGTGCAGGTAGCAACCCTGGAGACAAGACGCTGGAGGACCGATTCTTTGAGCATGAGGTGAGTCTGTGGGGTCTGCTTGTCAGAGGGAGGCCAACCTGGTGGTTTAGACCTGACTCTGTGGCCATGGCCACCTGGATACCACATCTTCCTGTGTCCACAGGTAAAGCTGAACAAGTTGGCCTTCCTGAACCAGTTCCACTTTGGTGTCTTCTATGCCTTTGTGAAGCTCAAGGAGCAGGAGTGTCGCAACATCGTGTGGATCGCTGAATGTATCGCCCAGCGCCACCGCGCCAAAATCGACAACTACATCCCTATCTTCTAGCGTCCTGGCCCGAGGCTCTCAATTGCACTGTGTGTGTGTGTGTGTGTGTGTGCGCGTGTGTGTGTGTGTGTGGTCTGTGACAAGCCTGTGGCTCACCTGCCTGCCCGGGGTGTAGTACACTGTCCTAGCGGCTGCCCAGTTCTCCTGACCCTCTTAGAGACTGTTCTTAGGCCTGAAAAGGGGCTGGGCACCCCTCACCAAGGATGGACCAAGACCCCCTCCAGAGCAAGGAGGCCCCCTCAGCCCTGTGTTTACAGCCGCTGATGTGTCTAAGAAGCATGTGGTCACTTTCATGTTCCTCCCTAACTCCCTAACCTGAGAACCCTGGGGGCTGGGGGCAGTTCGAGCCTCCTCTCCCTTCTGTGAGTCACTCCCAGAGCCGTGGCCCATGGGAAGGATAGAGTGTGTGTGTCCTTGGGGCCTGGGGGGATGTTGCTTGTCAGCTCCCTCCCTCAGCCCTGCCCCTCTGAGACAATAAAACTGCCCTCTCTAAGCCCAACTGTCTGCTGTCTCCTTTAGACCCTAGTACCTCTCCATGACCCCTAACTTCCCTTGTGACCCCACCTTGCTAAGCAACCCTGCCTAAGCCTCCACTTCCCTCCCTCAGTCAGCAGCCCAGATTCTTCAGGGTTGGGGAGTTCCAGGAAAATAGCTCCTTCTTCTGCTGGAGGCTCAGATGCATACAGGCCTGGGAAGCTAGGTGTTGGCCCTGGAGGCCCCTGGCCTTTCCAGTTGCTTCAAGCAATTGGGATCAGGGTCATTACCCCTATTTCTTTTTTTTTTTTTTTTTTTTTTTTGAGACGGAGTCTCGCTCTGTCGCCCAGGCTGGAGTGCAGTAGCCGCATCTCAGCTCACTGCAAGCTCCGCCTCCCGGGTCTACGCCATTCTCCTGCCTCAGCCTCCCGAGTAGCTGGGACTACAGGCGCCCGCCACCTCACCCGGCTAGTTTTTTGTATTTTTTAGTAGAGACGGAGTTTCACCGTATTAGCCAGGCCGGTCTCGATCTCCTGACCTTGTGATCCGCCCGTCTCGGCCTCCCAAAGTGCTGGGATTACAGGCTTGAGCCACCGCGCCCGGCCACCCCTATTTCACTATGAGGAAACCCATGGTCTTAAATGATTTGCCCCAGGTCAGTGGAGGAGGGGGAGGTGTGAATCACAGAGTCTACCAGGGGAGTCCCCAGCCTCCATGCTGAGCCCCAGGAGTTGCCACCCTGTCACACGGCCACATTATGTCACTCAGCCAGCCAGCCAGCCACCCCCTCCAAACAGCACCTGCCGCATTTTAGAAGAAATAAAAATTTGTCTTTATTTAACATGTGGCAATTGGGAAGTACAGTACAACCTTCCCTGTGGCTTGGGGGCGTGTAGTTGGGGCCCTAATTCTTGAGCCAGTCAAGAGACACTTGGGATTTAACCCTCAATTGCAGCACTGAGGCACTGGTGCTGAGAAACAATCCTGAGGGGGACCCCAACCCACCCAGTCACTCCTTAGTTTGCAGAGGCACCATCTGCAGAGTCCTGTGAAAGACTGCAGTGAGGTCTTTCACGAGACTCCCCATCCAGCAGAGTTCTCCAAGCTTCAGGATAGAGTGTTGTGCCAGGAGGGTCTGTTTGGGCTCATGAAGCAGTGGAGAGGCGCAGAGGCACACTGGGAAACCTTGGCCTCACCGGGCCTGGATTGGGCATCGGCAGTGGGCATGAAGTGGGGGCAGGATCCTTTAGGCTAGGGTCCAGGACAGACTTGGGGGATGGTAATGCTGGGGGTTTTCGGGGAGGAACCAAGGGCTCACAGAGCCTTCTGTGCTGCATTGGCTGGGCCATAGGTGCACAGGGCTCACCGAGCCACTGCTGGGGAAGGGCCGAGGCTCAGGTTTGGGTCCTGGGCTGCGTCCTGTGGTGGGGTAGCGCCAGGCTGGCCAGGCTGCAGTGCTCGAGGCAGACGGTGACTGATGAAGAAGGCCTGCAGGAAGCGGCGCCGCAGGCCCTCAGGCAGGTAGTAGTGGATGAAGTACATGAGCCCTAGGCCCTGGCCGGGGTAATAGCGGCGGCGGGGCCGAGCTGCCAGCAGCGCATCTGTGATGGCATCTACAACTGGGCTGAGGTCGGACATGGCCAGGCGTAGCGAGCGCAGGAACTGCCCATGCAAGTGTTCGATGTAGTCCTTGCCATAGGCCTGCAGCAGCTCTTGAGGCAGGTTGGCCAGCAGCAATTGCTTGCGCTTTTCCCACTGACCCACGTTTCTCACTGACTCTGGGGAAGGAGTGGCAAGGTCAGAGCGGGCTCAGCTAGGGGAGCCAAAGTCAATTAGGACTATTTAACCTGCGCCAGGTCTCCAGCCAAAACCACACCCCCAACCAAAACCACAACCGTTCATCAAAGTTGACCTGCCCCCATAAGACCATTCCCAGCCCCACTCCCCACCCCCACCCCACCCCCAGCCCTGATTCCCACCTGTCTTGAAGCAGCCAGGCTGGATGATGCTGACCTTGACCCCCCAGGGAAGGAGTTCACAGCTGAATGTGTCCATAAGTAGCGCCACAGCCGCCTTGGAGGTTCCATAGGCCCCCAAGCATGGATATGGCATGTCCCCTGTGGATGGATTGGGAGTGGGGCAGCTCAGCTTTGGCAAGGGGCTCCCTAAGCCCTCCCTCACCCCAGGGGGCTCCTTTTTGCTCCAGTGGGGCAGGCACTCACCCGCTGGGCTGCCCACAGTCACGATGCGGCCCCTTGAGCTGCGCAGCAGGGGCAGGAGGCCCTTGGTCAGCTCGAGTGCGCCAAAGAAATTCACCTCCATGCAGCTACGGAAAGTGGCCACTGGAGACAGCTCCGCATCAGCAACTACTTCATTGTGGCCTGCGTTGTTGACCAGGCCCCACAGGCCTGAGGTCACAGAGCAGAGGAGGAAGCCTCAGGTCAGCCCAGCAGCAAACTTCCAGTCCCCGTGTCCTTCCCACTGCCCTGCCATGCCCTTGCCTGGTGGACACTTGCCACTGACCAGTGCTGGTGGTGTGGGCCTTGGTGAACTCTAGCACGCGGCTAATGTCTCCTGGTTTGGTCAGGTCCAGCTGCAGCAGCCTTAGGCGAGGGGAGCAGCAGGTACGCAGCTCGATGGCACCGGGGCTGTTCAACTCCAATACGGTGGCCAGCACCGTGAAGCCCATGGAGTCCAGTTTCTTGGCCGTCTCCTTGCCAAAACCAGAGTCACAGCCTGGCCAGGGCAGGGCAGTCAGTGAACTTCCACTGTGGCCCAGCCTAGCCTGAGACAACCCCACAATCACCAGGGTCTGGATGGGATCCAGGCCCCTGCAAACCCAAGCCACCAGCAATCAACGACCCTAACTCCTTCCCTAGGCCCATCTCTGGCAGGCTTTGCCCCTCTAGCTGAGCCCTGGGCCCTAACTCTGTGACAGCTGTCATCTGTCTGACTCCCCATGGCTGCCCTACCAATGTGGCTTACAGAAGAGGAAACTAAGGCCTAGTAATGCTAAGTTGCTTCCCAAATCCACATAGGTCAGGTCTGGGACAGTCCCAGGCCCCAGTGTAGTTCTGCTTTCTTGATTTCAGGTCACAGCTCACAGGCACAGGCATAGTATTAGTACGGAGCCTCCCTTTCTTTTTCTTTTCTTTTCTTTTTTTTTCTTTTTCTTTTCTTTTCTTTTTTTTTTTTTGAGACAGGGTCTCGCTCTGTTGCCCAGGCTGGAGTGCAGTGGTATGATCTTGGCTCACTGCAACCTCCCCTCCTGGGCCCAAGCATTCCTTCCTCCTCAGTCTCCTGAGTAGCTGGGACTACAGGCCTGTGTCACCACGCCTGGCTGGTTTTTTCTTTCTTTTTTTTTTTTGAGACAGAGTCTCGCTCTGTTGCCCAGGTTGGAGTGCAGTGGCATGATCTCAGCTCACTGAAACCTCCGCCTCCTGAGTTCAAGCAATTCTCCTGCCTCAGCCTCCTGAGTAGCTGGGATTACAGGTGTGCGTCACCATGGGCCTGGCTAATTTTTGTACTTCTAGGAGAGCTGGGGTTTCACCATGTTGGTCAGGCTGGTCTCTAACTCTTTTTTTTTTTTTTTTTTTTGAGGCGGAGTCTCGCTCTGTCGCCCAGGCTGGAGTGCAGTGGCGCTATCTCGGCTCACTGCAAGCTCCGCCTCCCGGGTTCCCGCCATTCTCCTGCCTCAGCCTCCCGAGTAGCTGGGACTACAGGCGCCGCCACCACGCCCGGCTATTTTTTTTGTATTTTTAGTGGAGACGGGGTTTCATTGTGTTAGCCAGGATGGTCTCGATCTCCTGACCTCGTGATCCGCCCGTCTCGGCCTCCCAAAGTGCTGGGATTACAGGCTTGAGCCACCGCGCCCGGCCGGTCTCTAACTCTTGACCTCATGATCTGCCTGCCTCGGCCTCCCAAAGTGCTGGGATTACAGGTGTGAGCCACTGCGCCCAGCCTGCCTGGCTGGTTTTTAATTTTTTTTTGCAGAGACGGGAGTCTCACTATGTTGCCCAAGCTGGTTTTGAACTCCTGGGCTCAAGTGATCCTCCCACCTTGGCCTCTCAAAGTGCTGGGATTGAAGATGTGAGCCACCACATCCGGCTTCTCTTCCTTTCTGACTGCCTAGGCCTCTCCTCCCTTAATCTGGACTCTGAAGCAGCCTCTTCTCTACTCCTGTCCCTTCCTGCCCTCTTGAAGCCCTTCTCTACCTAAGCAGCTGAAGGGATCTTTCCAAAAATGACAATATCCCTCTGTGCTGCAAACCTTTCCAAGGCTGCCGCAGTCAGAATGAAGCCCAAGCTCCCTGGCTTAGGCCCTGTATAACATGAGCCCCACCTCCCTTCCCAGCCTTAACACGCTCGACTATTTTTTCAGGCTGGAGGCAAGCTGGAGGCAAGCTGGAGGCCCATCCCCACTTCACCCAGACCCTTGGATTTCCAATCAGTGGCAACACGGGTGTTTTCTGAGCCCCAGAGTACTTGCCTCCAGGACAGGGACCATGCTAGATGAAGAAGAGAACAGACCTACATTTGAATCCCTTCCCACACCCACCAAGTGTGACCAAGGTTAGTTACCACTCTTGGAGGCTTAATTTCTGTCTTTGGTATGCAGAGAGAAGAACCACCAGGCAGAGCCAATGTAGGGGTCCATAGTACTGATAAGCCCCTGCCTCCTTGATTGTTCCCATGCTGATCCTGGCTCCATGGGCAGCCAGTGAGGGAAGGGGAAAAGCCAGTGAGTGGGGAGGCTTTCTGTTCTGCTCCTGCCCCCACCCCTGGCCCTCAACCCTGCCCCCCAACCCCCATTTTCTGGAATAGAAGCTGCAAAGCAGCTCTGCTTCCCTACTCCTGGACTGCTCAGTACGGTCTCCCCATCTCAGCTCCACTCCCTCTACTGAAAACAGCACTGGGCAGGGGGCTTCGAGCTCCTGCTGAGGAGAGGTACTCCCCCAGGCAAGTCTGCCTTGGAGAGGGAGGCAAGCATGTGTGTGTGCGTGTGTGTGTACACACACATGCATACGTGCACTTGCCCGGGTCCCTCTCAGAGCAGACAGGTCCTCCCAAGGGAAACAGACCTCCCAATTCTGACTTGAGCTGACCACAGGCCTCAGGTCTGTGGTCCCAAGTCACCCACATCTTGCACACCCTCTTGCTCATGTGCACACCCTCAGATACCTGTCTATCCAACCTGGCTGGATGTTTTCAAAATGGGCTCAATCCCTACCACCCATTGGTGCACATGCGTGCACACAGGCACCTGACCCTCAGCCCAAACCCTGATTCCACAGCTGAGCTCCAGGAGTGGCCTCGGCAAGTGGTTCTCTGGGCATTCTTAGGAGGGGGAGGGGGAGTGGCAGCTCTACCGGGCCCAAGACACAGTGTTCTTGGCAGGTGGGGCCGAACCTGGTTACCTACTTGTCTTCCAGCTGGGTGTTGAGAGACAACCCCCAAGTGTGAGGGCCCTGGGAAACCTGGAGGCTTCCTGATGCTTGTACAGGGCAGGTTGGGTAGTCCTCTCTCCCCCAACCCCAGCTTCGCCACCAGAGATCTGGTGAGCCCAAGTTAGAGAAAGCATCCCTCCTCTTACCTCTCTCTCAGGCTCAAAGCCAGAAGAAACAGCAGCAGCACAAAGGCCTGAGGTGAGACCTCAGGAAAGACCATCCAGCTAGGCCACTAGTACCTGCAGATGGCCTGGGTCCTGTTGAGGTGGCTCACAAATAAAGAAAGCAGGAAGGGATCTGCCCTGTCCCCAGAGGCAGAGCCCACAACCTAGCCCCTACTTCATACCAGGGGTGTCTGTTGACTTTCCTTCCTCAAACCCCTGAAATTGGGGTCCGCTGAGGCTTCACACTGCTCCTGGAACCTGGGTCTCTCCTGTCCAGCCCGAACGCTTCCCCATCTCTACCATCTTTGCTGGAGTGTGTGGCCCTTGTGCCTCCTTCCCCCCTACTCTGCCTCAGCAGTCTGACTTCTTACCTGATTCAAGGCCGGTCCCAAGGAAACCACCTCACATCCTCTTCTCCCCACCCCCACAGCCAGACTGGCTGTCCCCTGCAGAGGCCATGTGTACTCCTGCCTTAAGCCTTTGTCCCACATCCTTTCTCTGATCTGAGATCCCTTTCATACTCCACTTATCTCCACTCATCCTCCAGGGCCCCACTCAAGGATTTCCTCCTCCGGAAAATTCTCCCAGCTCCATCTGATCACACAGGGCGCCTAGTAGACCCAGGTCTCTGAGAAGCCAGGTTGCTGGCTGCCCCAGCCCAGGCGCAATGCAAGGACAAAGCCTAGAGCACCTGTCCAAACCCATGGGTGTTGGGGGAGACACCAGGCTGCCCCTCCCCCATGCAATGGAGTCAGTGCCCCCTGGCCTTTCTCCCCCTCCCCACTTCCGGCCGGGCCTGCAGCCCCCGCTTCCCCTTCCCTCCCTCTGGTGACAGATTTATTCCCTGCTTCAGACAAAGGAGCTCAGCTATACCGTCAGAGGCACCTGAGCCCAGCTCTCCAAGAGCTCCTTCCTGGGCACAGAGGACCAGGAGGGCTTGGGGGTGGGGTGCTGGGTGCAGGCTCCGAACTACTGCCTCAGCAGTTTGGCAGTGGATGGCTACACAGAAAGACAGCTGAATGTCCAGCTGCCCCTCATGGTGACCTCAAGCTTTTCTGAACTCCAAGGATCCCAGCCAGTGGGGGTTGGGTCGGGTGGGGAAGTTCCCCATCTAAGCTCTTCCCTCTGGCCCCAGGAATGGGAGATGGGGTGTCTCAGGTGGGGATGTCAGGCAGCGTTCAAGGGGTAACGATCCTCCCTTCTCAAAGCCTCCGAAGTCCCCTGAAACTGCTCTCTTGGGGAAGGGAATGGCATAAACTCTCAAACTCCAGGAGGCTCCCTCTTCTCAGCCACCAGTCAGTTTCCTTCTTGAACCTGCCCACTCCCTGTCTCACTTTCCCTCCAACACTCCCTGCAGCAGCAGGTAGTGAACCCGGGCTTGGGGAGGTGCCCGGCGCTCCCTACTTGGCTCGCTCCCTGCACCCCGGGGAGGAGAACTCTCCCACTCTTGCGCTGGGGAGCCCGCCTTGGCCGTGCCCATGAGGAGTCAGTCCTGTGAGTGTCTAGTCCCGCCCTCGAGCCTTGAGTCCCCGCGCTCCGCGACCCGCGCACTCACCGGTGATGAGCACCGCGCGAGTGGCCACCGGCAGGCGCTGCGGGCGCGCCAGGCGGGACAACGCGATCCAGCCGGCGGCGGCCAGCACGGCGAGTGCGGCCGGCGGGGGCAGCAGGCGCTGGCACAGCCAGTCGAGCGCGGCCAGCAGCGCCAGCGCCGCCAGCAGCGGGCGGCCCAGACGCAGGTCTGAGCGCAGCAGCTGCAGCAGCGCGCGGGCAGCCACGAGCAGCCAGGCGCCGCCCGACGGCCAAGGCCAGCGCTCCATGGCGGCCCAGCGGGCTGGGGCGGGGCGGGGCGGGGGCCGGGCCGGGGATCGGGGAGAAAGAGTCTGGGCCCGGGCGCGGAGTGCGGGGGAACACCGGCCTCAGGCGCGGGAGGGACACAGGCTTCCTCTGCTCGCCCTCGGGCCGAGCTTATAAAGAGCCCCGGGGGCGGGGGAGAGGGCGGGGAGCGGGCGGGGAGGGGGCGGGGCTTTCCTCCACTTCTCTCCCGGCACCCCCTGCAGGGCAGGTGCCCCCCCCCCCGCCCCGCCCCGCCCCGCCCCCTCGACCAGATTCGATTTGGAAAAAGCCGGAACAAAGTCCCAAAGTTGCTGCGCTAGAGGAGCCGTCTGGCTGCAGCACCCATGCGCCCGGGGCTGGCAAGCCGCCGCGCTCAGGTGAGCACATGCCACTCACGCTTGTTCGGGACACCTGAGGACACGCACAACCGGCATCCCGGTGCCCTTTGCTGATCGCACCGCCGCGGCCGCCAAGCCTGCAGGAACACCGTGGGGAACCAGCCGGTGCTCACCTGGTCTCCGCTGCCGCTGCCGCCGCCGCCGCCGCCAGCGCCAGTACACGCGCCGCACTCCCACGTGGTCCGCGGCGCCAGGTCCCTGGCGCACACACCCTAAGGCGCGCTCACCCCTGAGCAGCTCGCGGCCACAAAACCCGCCTGGGACAGGGGCTGGTGGGGAAGCAGGACGACCGCTCAGGGTTCTTGGAGTCTCTGCCCATCTTTCCCTTTCCTTCCAGGGCTTAGCCCTGGGGACGCACGACCCCACTTCCTACCTCACAAATATATGTGTGTGTGGGTCAGTGGCGGGTGGGGTGTCAGAGGAAGCACCTAGGTTTCCCATTACCTATGGCCCACCCCCGCCAACCCCAACAGCCAGGCCAGAGGGGTGTCAGTGAAGAAGGCAGCCTCTAGGACAGGGTGTTCCCTGCCTTGCTCCCCTGAACCCCCAGGGGGTAAAATAAGTGGTATGAGTGTGGGTGGATTTTTCTGCCTGCGTGTGTGAAGGTCTCCATGCTTGTGTGTGGCCCTGTGGCCCCCCACCCTGCCCACCCCCGTGTCTGGCACACTGTGCCTAGCATCCATGCCAGGGCTCTGCCAGGCACTGGGAATTGGTGCCAGTACCTGGCTGCAGGCTTGATGCTGAAAGGAGTAGATGCAGCCCTCGGCAGACGGGTCCCTGCTTCCCGTGGGCCTCCAGGCCATGCTCAGTGCCTCATCCCTGCCCTCCCAAGGTCCTGGGAGGTTGTGGACTCCCTGTCACACCTCCTAGCCCTGTTGCTCATTCTCTCGTAGGTGTCCAGGCTCTGCCAGGGTTTCAGGGCAATGCCTCCTCCAGTGCCCTCTCTGCCACCAGACACAGCCCCCTGGTGGGCCAGGGAAATCTCAGGGGGGTGCTGGGAGCCAGACCCACCTAAAGGGAGAGGCTCTGGGTGGAGGACCAATTTGCCCCAAGTCACTCCTGTGCCTCCACCTATCCATCCTCCTAAGGACAGATGACAGGCAAACCCCGGCCCTGGGAGGCAGGACTTGAATGAAGAGGGTGTGTGTGCCTGACCTTGGGTACACGACCTTGTGTGCCTGTGTTTGTAAGCACTTGTGTCCATGGGACTCTGTGGCTTGTCCAGGCCATTTGGTTGTGTCACTCCCTATACCGTGACCCTGTGTGTGCAAGTGAGTACGTTTGTGTGTGTTGTGTGTGTTTCTGGTAACTCTCTGTCCTTCAGTCTGGGTCATCCTGCCTCTAGAAACTCAGGGAAACATTCCTTTTCCAAAGTCACTGACTCCTGTTGCGGTGAATGTATGGCCCAGGCTCAGAGACAGACACAGCGCTCCTGGCCTGACTTCCTGATTTGAGCTGTAGAGCTTGGATTGGCCAGACCCCCCAGCTTTAGCCACTCCACCAAGAGTCTGGCTGTGGTTTCTCCAGCCTCAGTCCATTGGAGCCTTCCCCTTGGATTGGGGAAGGGAGTAGAAGCTGAGATGAGGGTCCTGGGGAGCCTTCAAGGTCAAAGTGACACAGATAGAATTAGCACTTGCTAAAGCAGGAGTTGAAGAGTAGGGGGATGGGGCAGGAAGGCAAGATAAGGACAGAGACAGAAGCAAGGTCCTACACTGTCCTGGGAAGGAACCGCAAAGGCCACGATGGGGAGAGAGACTTGCTGGGAGGTGATGTTGGGATTTGCGTTTAGCTGAAGAGTAAGTATAACGTGGTTAGGATGAGGAAGGGGGTATTTCCAGCTCAGCTTCTGGAACCTCATGCCACCTCAGGCAGAGCCATTAGTCTTATGGGATTTGGGTCTTGGTGGGACTGGACCATCTGCCACATTTTTATGTAAACTCTCCCTGCCCATTAATCCTACTTCCTAGCCCAGACCTCCTCCTTCCCAGAACCTATGCTCCAGCTCCTGTGGCCTCCTCAGCCACTGACCCCTTATCCCTCATTAGGTGGAGACGTTCTAGAAGTACAGGGTGGTTAGGGCAGTCATGGCTGGGAGAAGCTGGCCCAGCCCTGTCTGAGGCCTGGTGCCAAGTCGTGCCTGCCTAGGGGCAGAAAACCAGCCTCTGCTAGAACCAGGAGTCTAGGCTGTCAGGGCCTTCCAGGGAAGAGAAGTGGAGAGGGGCAGTGGGCAGGAGCCTCAACAGATAAAGCAGGGTCTGGCAGGGCAGAGGAATGAAGGGTGACCAGGAGCAGAGCCCCTAATCCACTCAGCCCCTAAGCCCTCAGCCCACAGCCTCCCTTAGTCCTTTATCCCAGCCTCCACCCCACCTTGGTCAGAAACCTGGTTAACCAAACCCTTAGCACGCCCCAGGCTCTGGAGGACAGAGGGGTGGGCAGGCTGGCTCTGGTCTCCTCCAGCGCAGTCCAGCAGCTCACTGGCACCCTCTGCTGGCCATGTAGGGAGAGCACGGCTCTGAAGGAGATAAAGACCAGGTAACCGACTGACTGCTGGATTGAGGAGAGGGGAACAGATGTCTAGAGTAGGGGGTACCAAGTGGCAGACTCCAGGAGCCCTCACGCTCTGTCTTCTGACTGTACTTGGGTTCCTGGAGCAGAGCACTCAGCACTGACTTGTCAGCCTCAGGTCAGAGGCTGCAGTTTCCCAAGGAGCCCCTGCCCTGCACTCTGCTTCAAGCCTTCACCCCCACCACGCCTCCTGTTGGCAGAATGGCAGAGGGTCCCTCTTCCTGCCAGTGGCCAGGGTCCTAGACCCCATTGCTCCCTGTCCTCAAAGACAGCAAACTTGTGTTGAGTTCCTACTGCATGCCAGGCCCTGGCCCTGTGCTGGGCACCACAGATGTAGCAACTGACTACTGGCCCTAGCAGCAAGTGTACTGGCGCTAGCCTCACCCATGGGGAACCTCAAGCCCGTATCCCTTTCCACAAGCATCTCTCTTGTGGCTGGGCACGGTGGCTCATGCTTGTAATCCCAGCACTTTGGGAGGCCGAGGCAGGCGGATCACCTAAGGTCAGGAGTTCGAGACCAACCTGGCCAACATGGCAAAACCCCGCCTCTACTAAAAATCCAAAAATTAGCCAGGTGTGGTGACGCATGCCTGTAGTCCCAGCTACTCATGAGACTGAGGCAGGAGAATCTCTTGAATCCGGGAGGCGGAGACTGCAGTGAGCTGAGATTGTATCACTGTACTTCAGCCTGGGTGACAGAGAAAGACTCTGTTTCAAAAAAAAAAAGCGTCTCTCTTGTGTTTTCTCCTGTTTTCAGCTGCATTTCTCTAAAGTTGTCCATAATCACCATCACCACTCTCCCCTCCCGGCCTTTGCCTGGGACCAGCTCCCCCTCCTAACCCCCTAGTTCCCAAATCCTATAGACCCATCTCTGGTTTCAGCTAATTTGGCCTCTTCAAAGCCTCGGCCCTGCTGGCTTTCTCCTGCCCCAAGCCCTGTCTCCCTTGGGTGCCTGCGAAGCCATGGCTGCCGGGTTTCCTCCTACCTCACTGCCTCTCCTTCTCAGCCTCCTTCTCCAGCTTCTCTTCCTTGTGGGTGAAGCTCTGGCTGTGGAGGCCTCACCCTTGGCCCTCCCCACACAATGAGCTCATCTTTCTATTCACATGCTGGCGACCTCCCTGCTTGCTTTCTGGCCAAGCCCTCCCTTTTGACCACAGGCCCACATGTCCAGCTGCCCCTGGACACTTCCCTTGGACACACATAGGCCTCTCAGCCTCAGCATGTCTAACGCTGGTCCTGGCAGTCATCGTGCCCCACCACATCCTCAACCTTCATGCCATGCAATGGCCTCCAAATCTCTTGCTGTGTCCCAAGCCCTGGGTTGGGTGCAGATACCTCATCATAGCCTTTATAGCAGTTGCCATTATCACCATTTTACATTCAAGGGAACTGAGGCTTCCAGAGGCGAAGGGAATTGCTCAAGCTCTCAAGCTCAAGTCCATTTGCATTGGAGTCTTGGACCAGCCCCAAGATTCAAACTCAGGTGCACCTGAAGCCAAAGTCTGGGCTCTTGAGAACTGTGTTAATACGGGGCTGTGTTGGTCACCTGTGGCACCTTAGACTTCATCCTGAGGGCAAAGGAGAGCTTGGAATGGTTTTGAGCAAATGAGACCCCCATCCCAGCTGGCCAGGAAATGGATCTGGGGAAGAGTGGAGGCTGATTAAATTATTATCACTTTTAAATTTTATTATGATTATTACTTTATTATTATTATTACTTTTAGTTAGCGATGGGGTCTTGCTCTGTCACCCAGGCTGGAGTACAGTGGCACAATCACAGCTCACTGCAGCCTTGAACTCCTGGGCTCAAGCAATCCTGCCATTTTAGGCCTCCATAGTAGCTGGGACTATAGGTACTCACTACCACAGCTGGCTATTGTTTTTTAAATTTTTTGTAGAGACAGGGGTTTCACTATGTTGCCCAGGCTGGTCTTGAACTGCTGGCTTCAAGTGATCCTTGAGGCTGGTAGTCTGCATCCAGATGAGGGACAGAGTAGAGGTCTGTTCAAACAAACTGAGCTCGAGGCGCCCCTGAACATGCAAAGGCTGAGCCCCAAGACACGTGGAAGCCTGTGGGCTCCAGCACGTTGCTCCTGTAGCGTGGGAGCCCTGGAGGTTGCCGACTCCCCTCTGAGTACCCTAGGCATGAACTGAACTCCCCCTGTCCCCACCATTTTTCAGAGCTATCCCACCTGGGCTGGGCACCTGGAAACCAGGCCCTTCAGTTAAGGAACTGAAGGAAACCTCCCCTCCAGTTACCAGAGAGAGGGGGCAGTAAGACACAGAAAGCCAGGAGCATCACTTGTGTTTTCAGCCTGTGTCTGGCACCCTTCTCCGAACTTTTACTGTCTCCAGGATTAAAGGCAGATGTTTGGGGATTAGGGTCCTTGAGTTTGCAAAACAGAGTGTGCTCTGCAGGGCTTTCTGGACCAGTCCCAGGGGGAAAGCAAGCCCCAGCTGAGAGCATGTGGAAGGAAAGCTTGATTGACTCTGGATGAAATCCTTCTAGGATCTGTCTTGTATCCTCCAGTGTGACTGTGTGTTTGTGGCATGCCAGTCCTTGTGCTTAGCTTGCTTGGTCTTTATTTTATTTACTATCCTCACATCATCACTATGAAGTAGGTACTATCATTATCCTTATCCTATACATAAGGATAAGGCTACAGACCTTTTACTATTTGCTGCTCGATGAAAAACAAGTCTCCCAGCGACGGAATTAAGGCAACTTGATTGTTAACACTCATTCCAAAGCTTGTCTCCTTACAGCTTCCATCACCCCGATTCAGGCCTTTTCTTGGCAGAACAACTGCAAAAGATACAAAAATTAGTTGCTGTTGGCTGACTGTTTTAATTTATTTGCATATACATAATTCAGCCCCACCCCTGGTGGCTAATGCGCCCCCTGGGGAAGCTGTGGCTGTCTTCTGATTGCTGGTGGGGAGGCCTGTGTGTGTTGTTTTTTTAAATAAACTGAAACCAGATGGCAGGGGGTTTTGTTCACAGCCTTGCCTACAATTTTCTCCAGCGAATTCCTTGAAAAGTCAACCACCTATGAGTGGTGCCTCTGCTCCGTGGAGGTCCCTCACCGCTGGTATGCAAATATCGAGCAGGGTTGATATTTCTCAAAGAAGAAGAAAAAGAGCTTCTTGGCCTGAGGGCTTTCCAGAATGCGGGGTCATCTCCTGGTTGCCCCCAATTTTAGGTCTGTACTTACAGTTATCGTCCTCGCTCTCCTTCCCCCTCATGTTGGGAGTGGGCTGGGGTGGGGGAGCCTTGGGCCGGGCTTGAGTCAAATCACTTAGACAAACCACTTGGTATAAAAATGTGAATTCCAGACCCCCACCTATATCCCATTTGCAGCACTGACCTCTGGCATGAGACCCCAACTCTCCAGTTCGTTTCATTTTTGCAGTCAGTGGAGGGGTTACTTTCCTAAAGGGGCCCGAGCAACTCCTGCTTCCATCCTGGGAAACCAGAAGCTGGAGGTGGTTATCGAAATATTTTTAACCGCCAGCCAGGTCCAAGGCTTTGTAATGCCCCGGGAGCCCTCATTAAGCGATTCCTTGTTCAGAGAAATGAGGTGAGTGTACCCACTGGTCACCCTGCCAGAGGTTTAGTATTTTTTCTTTGGAACGTGAATTGGGCATTGTCGTAGTGAAGTGTGACCCAGTCCCCAGGCAGGGGAGAGCACTTTTTTCCCAGCTTTGACCTTCATTCCTAGCTCAGAACACCTTTCTTTTGGATCCCAAGCTTTTTCAGATAATTGTGTCAGGTTACATAAGGCTCTGAGATATGAACACTCAAAGGAAATTCCGGTGAGAGCAGGTCTGAGAGGTTCCGGCACATAATTTGCTTTAAAGTATTCGAGGAAAAACTCAGGTGTCTGAGGCCAGCACATTTTTGAAATAAAATAAGAGCAGCCAACAACTTTGCATGGATGTGCCATTCCCCATAGAAATGAACGAGCAAAAAGACAGATTTCATACTGAAAGGAAATACCCCTCCCCAGGGAGCCTCTGCAGGGGCAGGAGGGGGCTGGTGGGGGAGATGGGGGAGTCAGTTGCAAGAGAACAGCTTGGACCAGGCTGCCTTTGGAATGGAAATCTTCACCAGCCAGGATCACTTTTTTCCCCCCTTTCTGCATCTTAGGTGACACGTGGTAAATACAATACTTCAGTTTTCCAAGAAACATAAAATAAAAACTGAATTACTGGCAGAGACGCTTAAAAATCTTTGGTTCCTAGGACTCCGCGGGCACATTTTCCACACACCATGATTTTTATTTCATTTGCCTCTGAGGGGCGGCCCTACAGCAGTTCTGTTGCATAAGGTACTGTTTCCAAACACCTTGTCCCCAACTGGTGACACAGAGTAAGTTTTATCTAGGTCTGAGAAGAGTTCTGGAAGAGTGACATCGTGTTCCAAGTCGCACCGTTTACAATCAACAGTAGGAGGGTTGCCAAATATCTCACCAAAGAAGCTGAGAGAATATTTTAAATACTAAAGGGCACTTCTTTCTTAAAGCATGAAGTGGTCGTAAAAACCACTTAACAGAAGAATATTAATGGGAGGAGAGTGCCTTGAATGCAGCAAAAAGCTTTACAAGGGACATGGGAAAAATAGATTTACTATGTTGAAGACGTAGGAAAGTCCATTTTTACACAAAAATAATTTGGCTATTTACACAAAGCTTCACAGAATTCCTATAAGTAGCACTATCCTTTTTTATTCCTCATGTGTTTGACACACATTTCTTTCTTTATGATGATTATTTTTAGAGACAGAATCTTGCTTTGTTGCCCAGGCTACAGTGGTGCAGTCACTCATAGGTCACTGCAGACACGAACTCCTGGGCTCCAGGGATCCTCCCCTTCTCAGCCTCCTGAGTAGCCTGGACTGCAGGCATGCGTCAGCATGCACCGCTATTTAAACAATGTTTTGTAAAGGATCTTGCTATGTTGCCCAGGCTGGTCTTAAACTCCTGGGCTCAAACAATCCTCCCACCTTGGCCTCCGAAAGTGCTGGGATTACAGCGGGAGGCACCGTACCCGGCCTCAATACACATTTCTTGAGTGCTTAGTGTGTTCTGGGCTCCGTGCTAAGGAAGCAATAGTAAACAATACAAACATTATTCCTCCCCTGTGGGAGGAATAATAATTCCCTCCTCTTCTGTCTGACTGGAGGGACAGGCCCTTATCAGATCATTACACAATCAAGGAGACCCGGACAGAAGGAACGAGAAAGCAGAGTCCCATGATGCTATGGGAGTGATGGCCTCTATTCTGGGGACCAGAGAGGGCTTTCCCAGAGGAAGTAAGTTTCCAGGTAGTGTGAGCTTCAAATGAGAAGGCTGTGGGATAGACAAAGCTGCAGTCAGCCTGAGCCAGGGCACATGCAAGGTCTTGGAGACTGCAGTGGCCACAGTGAGGAGGAGGTTTCTATTCCAATTTCATGGTATATGGAAATACCTCTCCCTAAGGAGCAGGGAGTGTTGTTGAGGGTTGTAAGCAGGAAGTAAAAGAATCAGCTTGGTGTGGGTTTTTAAAATTTTGTTTTTGTTCTAAGACAGCCACAAGTTGTAAGGAGAACGGACTGATAGGGGTGGGGACAGGGATAGGGAGGGCCCCTGTCGAAATCAAGAGCCAGTCAGGAGGCCAGGGCAAGAGATGCTGGTGGCCATGAAGACAAGCCAAGTGGATAGGCTGAGTCATCCAGGGCCCATCGGAGAGGGTACTGTGACCCAGACGAAGTGGGCCCAGACAGCGAGAGCTGTGGCTGATAATCTCCCACCCAGTCTAATTTAATAATTAAATTTAATTCCGCTTGTTGATGATTTGGACAGCATCGTTTCCTGGTAGAAAGACAAGGACGGTCTGGATGGGAGGCACCCATGATTGCTACCCATCGAGCAGTCTTTGGGTACACTATATGCATGGCCACATTTTCAGGCCTCATCACAGGCCTAGGCAGTAGCTATTGTTACCCCCACTTCACATACAAGCAAATTGAGATTATTAAAGTTGAAGGATTTTTGGCCAGGTGCAGTGGTTCACACCTGTAATCCCCAGCAATTTCAGAGGCTGAGGTGGGTGCATCGCTTGAGGCCAGGAGTTGGAGACCAGCTTGGCCAACATGGTGAAACCCTGTCTCTACTAAAAAAAAAAAAAAAGCAAAACAAAAACAAATAAACAAAAATTAGCCAGGCATGGTGGTGGGCGCCTATAATCTCAGCTGCTCAGGAGGCTGAGGCAGGAGAACCGCTTGAACCTGGGAGGTGGAGGTTGCAGTGAGCTGAGATTGTGCCACTGCACTCCAGCCTGAGCTACAGAGCAAGATGCCGCCTCAAAAAAAAAAATTATCCAAGGTCACCATCTTATAACTGGCACCATTGAGATTGAACCACTAACCTGCCCTGGGACAGGTGAAGAATGCCCAGAACGCTGGGATCACACTGGCTCTAATTATGGACGTATCTGTCGGTTCAGGCCCAGGGTGGGATGAGCCAGCTTTGCCCCTGTGGAGTCTCCTCTGGCAGCTCCCAGGAGCCCTGTAAGTCAGCTCACACGTGTGTATGCATACCTGGAAAACCACAGTTGGCCTCTTTCTCCCTGTGGCCCTGGGCTGTTCTATCCTGGGCAGACCTGCCTTGCGAATCACTGGCTGCAGCTCCGGCTAGGAACAAGTCCTGCCCAAGGGGCTGACTTCTATAAAATATGTCTCAAGTTTTCATAGAAATTGGCCAGGTTGGGGGAGGGGGTGTTGTTGGGAGGAGCTGGAACAACACAAGGTAAAGAGAACCCTGTGGGAAGAGGCCTGAGGGTGAAAACAGATGTTGCCGGTTCCAGGAGCTGCAGAATTGTCACAGAGGACAGGAAGGAGCTCCACATACCAGAAGCCTGCCCAGCAGGGCATTGGAAGCCACACTTTGTCATTTCAGTTGATCCTAAAGGCAAAAGGGAGCCCTGGAATCTCTTAAGCAAGGTTGATGAGGTTGTGTTTTCACATTAGAAAGATTTCTCTGGCACCTGCCAGGCAACGTGTGGCTTTCCTCAGTCGGTGATGCCCTGCACAATGTCAGCTTCTGGATTGGGGACCACACAAGGATGACAGACTCAGAAGGAGGAGGATCAGCGTGAGGTCAGGAGTTCAAGACCAGCCTGGTCAACCTGGTGAAACCCCAACTCTACTAAAAATATAAAAATTAGCTGGGTGTGGTGGTGCACGCCTGTAATCCCAGCTACTCAGGAGGCTGAGGCAGGAGAATTGCTTGAACCTGGGAGGTGGAGGTTGCAGTGAGCCAAGATTGCGCCACTGCACTCCAGCCTGGGTGACTCCGTCTCAAAAAAACAAATGAACAAACAAACAAAAAAGCATGATCAAACTGCCTGTGCTTTTCAGAAGCAGATTTGGGGTGAGAGAGTCATCTTCTCACAGAGCCTGGCCTGGAGTCACGCACAAAGACATCAAGGGAGGCCAGGCGCCATGGTTCACGCCTGTAATCCCAGGATTTTGGGAGGCTGAGGCGGGTGGATGGCTTGAGCTCAGGAGTTTGAGATCAGCCCGGGCAACATAGCAAGACCCTGTCTGTACCAAAAGTACAAACAAACAAACAAACAAAAACGAGCTGGGTTGATGGTGTATGTCTGTAGTCCCCAGCTACTCAGGAGGCTGAGGTGGGAAGATTGTTTGAGCCCAGCAGGCGGAGGCTGCAGTGAGCCAAGATCACGGCACTGCGTTCTAGGCTGGGTGACAGAGAGAGAACTCATCCCCCTGTCCCCCCAACCCCACCACCCCGCTCAAAAAAAAAAGATGTCAAAGGAATCTGAGCTGTCACTCGGATTTTTGTTTCAATTGAAAACAGCTTTCACTGGGCATATATATGTTCATTTAACCCTGTTTGCAAACCACTGTATCCATTTCGTATTGCTGCTGAAACAAATGACTGCCAATGTGTCATCTTGACAGTTCTTGAGATCAGTAGTTGAAAATGGGTCCCCCTGGGCTAGAGTCGAGGTAACAGCAGGTGGATTCCTTCTGGAGGCTCTAGAGGAGGGTCTGCCCCCTAGCCTTTTCCAGCATCTAGAGGCTGCCTGCATTCCTTGGCTCAGGCCCCTTCTTCCATCTTCAAAGCCCGCAGTGTAGCACCTTCAAATCTCTCTGACCTCTGTCATTATGTGGTCCTTCTCCCATCTGACCCTCCTGCCTCCCTCTTATAAGGACCTTTGTGACTACACTGAGCTCACTCAGATAACCTGGGATAATCTCTTCCATCTTGAGATCTTCATCTCATCTGCAAAATCCCCTTTGATATATCACGTAACACATTCAAAGGTTCCAGGAATTAGGGCGATGACATCTTTGTGGCGCTATTATTCAGACTACCACCTCCTCTAACAAATAAAAAGAAGGAAGGATAGTCTGGCAACTGAGAGGAGGATGAGCTGGAAGTAGGCAGGCTGATGTTAGGGAGAACTGGAGGCTGCTGCAGGCTCAGCAAGGAAGATGCTGGTGGTCTGTGCTGGGGTGGAGAGGAAGGAATGGACACAGGATGTGTTTCAGAGTGAGGGCAGCCTGGTTATGGGCACTATCTGGTTTAAGTGGGCAAGGACTAGCAGGAGAGACATGGGAAGATAAGCCTGAGTATACAGATGGGCTGACTGGGTAGATGTTGGTGACCTTCAGAGGGCCCAAGGGGAGGAGCAGTTTTGCGGCAAGGACAAAGAGGGCATGAAGGGATGTGTTACATCCCAGACACCGATGAGACATCCAGGAGAGAAGCCCCTGAGTCAAGTGGATCCAGGGCCTTTTGGGTCCCTCCCCTTATTATGAGAATATATGGACTCATCTTTCACTTTGTTTTTACATTTTTATTTGTATTTGCATTTATTTATTTATTTAGAGACAGAGTCTTGCTCTGTTGCCCAGGCTGGAGTGCAGTGGCACAATCTCAGCTCACTGCCACCTCTGCCTCCTGGGTTCAAGTGATCCTCCCATCTCAGCCTCCTGAGTAGCTGGGATTACAGGCATGGATCACCATGCCCAGCCAATTTTTGTATTTTTGGTAGAGACAGGGTTTCGTCATGTTGCCCAGGCTGGTCTCAAACTCCTGACCTCAAGTGATCTGCCTGCCTCAGCCTCCCAAAGTGCTCAGATTACAGGTGTGAGCCACTGTGCCTGGCCCCGCCTTGTTTTAAAAAATATTTATGTATTATTATTATTATTATTATTATTTTATTTATTTTTTTTTGAGACGGAGTCTCGCTCTGTCGCCCAAGCTGGAGTGCAGTGGCCGGATCTCAGCTCACTGCAAGCTCCGCCTCCCGGGTTCACGCCATTCTCCTGCCTCAGCCTCCCGAGTAGCTGGGACTACAGGCGCCCGCCACCTCGCCCGGCTAGTTTTTTGTATTTTTTTAGTAGAGACGGGGTTTCACCGTGTCAGCCAGGATGGTCTCGATCTCCTGACCTCGTGATCCGCCTGTCTCGGCCTCCCAAAGTGCTGGGATTACAGGCTTGAGCCACCACGCCCGGCCATTATTATTATTTTTTAACGATATATGATCTGACTGGGCACAGTGGCTCACGCCTGCAATCCCAGCACTTTGGGAGGCTGAGGTGGGCGGATCACCTGAGTTCAGGAGTTTGAGACTAGCCTGGCCAACATGACGAAACCCTGTCTCTACCAAAAATACAATAATTGGCTGCGCATGGTGGCAGGTGACTGTAATCCCAGCTACTTGGGAGGATGAGGCAGGAGAATCACCTGAACCCAGGAGGTGGAGGTTGCAGTGAGCTGAGATCACGCCACTGCACTCCAGCCTGGGAGACAAAGCGAGACTCTGTCTCCAAAAAAAAAAAAAGAGAGAGAGAGAGATAAGAATTTTTTTTTTTTTTTTTTGAGACGGAGTCTTGCTCTGTTGCCCAGGCTGGGGTGCAGTGGCCGGATCTCATCTCACTGCAAGCTCCGCCTCCCGGGTTCAGGCCATTCTCCTGCCTCAGCCTCCCGAGTAGCTGGGACTACAGGCGCCCACCACCTCACCCGGCTAGTTTTTTTGTGTTTTTTAGGAGACGGGGTTTCACCGTGTTAGCCAGGATGGTCTCGATCTCCTGACCTTGTGATCCGCCCGTCTCGGTCTCCCAAAGTGCTGGGATTACAGGCTTGAGCCACTGCGCCCGGCCTTTTTTTTTTTTTTTTTTTTTTTTTTTGTGACAGAGTCTCACTCTCACCCAGGCTGCAGTGCAGTGGTGCGATCTCGGGTCACCGCAACCTCCGCCTCCTGGGTTCAAGTCATTCTCCTGCCTCAGCCTCCCGAGTAGCTGGGACTACAGGTGCGTGCCATCACCCCTGGCTTATTTTTGTACTTTTAGTAGAGATGGGGTTTCACCACGTTAGCCAGGATGGTCTTGATCTTTTGACCTCGTGATCCACCTGCTTCGGCCTCCCAAAGTGTTGGGATTACAGGCGTGAGCCACTGAGACCAGGTGAGAGATAAGATCTTACTCTGTCACCCAGGCTGGAGTGCAGTGGCATGATCGTAATTCACTGCAATCTTGAACTCCCGAACTCAAGTGATTCTATTCTCCTGCCCCAGCCTCGTGAGTAGCTGGGACTCTAGGCACAGGCCACCAGGCCTGGCTATTTTTTTCATCTTTTGTAGAGATGGGAGTCTCTCTATGTTTCCCAGGCTGGTCTCAAACTCCTGGCCTCAAGTAATTTTCCTGCCTTAGCCTCCTTAAAGTGCTGGGATTACAGGTGTGAGCCACTGCATCCAGCCTCATCCTCCATCTTGATTTCTGGGTCATAATATCTGTTTGACCCGATGTTTTCCAATTCCAGATAAGAATTAAGGAGTTAGCTTGTATTCTGAAGCCAGAATAGCATTGATATTTATCCCACACTGAGTTTGAGTTTATCAATCTTAAAAACAAGAATTTAAGTAATAGGTTATGTCACTTGCACAAGGACCCACGCACCTGTCATGTGACAGAGCAGTAGTTATGTTGCCTAATAAAACATACAATAAGTATGCTTGTGACTTATACATTTTAGAGATAAGGATGTTTTCTCTCCCTATCTGTCATATCTGCCTTGGAGATGTGCACAGGACAGATAGCAGAAGACAAAGTGTCTTCCTGTCTTTTGAGAAAGCCTGAGCTCATAGAAGATTCCATTCTGAGTGTCCCCAAGGAGAAGGGGAGAGGGGACTTTTAGGGAAACCAAGTTAGCAGGGAAGTCTCCCAGGTAAAGAAAGGGAAGTGAGGCTGCAGGTCCTGGAGCAGAGGAAGCAGGTGTCTGTCCCTGGCAGCCCCAGGGAGAGGCAGGGGCCTCATCAGGGATGGCCTTATAGAGCCCAAACCTGAACATCTTTGTGGACGGGGGCAATGGCTGTGGCCTCAGTACCAGACAAAACCCTGACCAGAGGGTTTTTTGCTTGTTTGTTTTTGGTTGTTTTTTGCTGTAGGAAAACATGAGTCCTTTGGGATTACCTAGCTAAGAGGAGTCCAGTGGAGACTGAGACTGAATTTCCCGGCCGGGCAGGGGCTCACGCCTGTAATCCTAGCACTTTTGGAGGCTGAGATGGTGGGTCGCTTGAGTTCAGGAGTTCGAGACCAGCCTGGGCAACACGGCAAAACCCCGTTTCTACAAAAAAATGCGAAAATTAGTCGGGCGTGGTGGTGCTCGCCTGTAGTCCCAGCTACTCTGGAGGCTGAGACAGGAGGATCACCTGAGCCCAGGAGTTCGAGGCTGCAGAGAGCCGTGACTGTGCCACTGCACTCCAGCCTTGGCAACAGAGACTAGTTTGAAAAATAAAAAAAGATTGAGTTTCCCATCAGCCTGGAAGATTGGGGTTTGATTTTTGCTTAATTTAAAGGCAATAAATAAATGAGATATTTTGTGCTACTTATTTTAAGCTCTTACACTTCTTGCTTTATATTCTGGGGTACCTGCATTTTTAGTGGTGTAATTTATTTGTCTAGATCTGTTTGCCCCTTAACCTGTAAACTCCCGGAAGGATCACGATATCATGGATGTTCCAGAACATACGCTCATCGAAGTGTAAAGGTTGATTGGGGTTGGGGGAGGTCTCTTCTTGAGAGCGATGGTCTCAGGATAGAAACTGGAAGGGGGCGCGTTTGAGATGTTAGGATTTCAGGAAGACAAGCTGTGACTCTGGAGTAGGGAAAAGTGCATTTTCTAGACGAAAGGTTAGGCAGAATCTGGGAAGGGTCCGACTGGGGCACCAAGGGGGCCCCTGGCAAGCCCCGCCTCGGCCGGAGGACCGGCGCGGAGTGACGCAGCGCGGTTTGGCCGCTGTGGGGCGCCGTAGCCCGCGCCGTTGTCAGGGGAACGGGCCCAGCGCCGGACGAAGCCCATCCAGTCTGGGCCTGGCCTGGCCGCCCCGCAAGCCTGCTGGAACCGGAGCTGGAGCCGGAGCTGGAGCCAGAGCCAGAGCCCGAGGACTCGCCGGCCCAGTCTCCGTCCGGAATGGGGCCCCGCTCCCGGGCGCGTTGCCGCCCAGTCCCGGGGACCGTCCCTACCGCGAGGGTCTGAAGCGCGGCTGCCCCGGGGAGGGTGGAAGGCCAGGCGTGGGGCCCGAACCTCTGGCTGACCTTGGCAGGGCCCATCTGGCACGGCCGTCGCGGCGCGCAGGTGAGGAGTCCCCGCCCGGTTTCTCACCTCGGAGCCTGGCTTGAGCCACGGGGTCGCGGATGCTGCCGCCTGGCCAGCTTTGGGCTCACTTCCGCCTGGAGCTGGTGGCCTGAGTTCCAGGGCCCGGGCAGAGCGCGGGGCTTCCTTTTAGCATGCATCAAGTTCACAGATCTTCCTTGAGCGCTCACTCTTTGCCAGGCTCTGTGCCAGGCGTGGGCACAGAGGACTCCGAACAGACGTGGCCCATCTCCAGAACCCAGAGCATTAAGGAAGGTGGCTGGGAAGCAGGTGTCATATATGACTAAAGTGATTTCAGGTCGGGTTAGGCTCTCTGGTATTGAAATCTAGGGGTTGGTCATGGAGGGTCTGTTTTAAAAGGAAACCATGGGAAGAGTTTTTAATTTTTTTCCTTTTTTTTCTTTGAGACGGAGTTTTGCTCTTGTCGTCCAGGCTGGAGTGCAGTGGCACGATCACGGGTCATTGCAACCTTCGCCTCCCGGGTTCAAACGATTCTCCTGCCTCAGCCTCCCGAGTCTGGTGTTACAGGTGCCTGCCACCACACCCAGCTAATTTTTGTATTTTTGGTAGAAACGGGGTTTCAACATGTTAGCCCTGGTGGGACTAACATGGACTTGAACTGGACTTGAACTCCTGACCTCAGGTGATCCACCCTCCTCAGCCTCCCAAAGAAGAGTTTGGATGAGTTTCACATTTGAAAAGCTCATTTCACTCTGGCTGCTGAACAGCATGGTTGTGACAGGACATACTGGGAAGTCAGCTGAGGGCCATCCTAGTTCTGCCAATCTAGCTGTGCCTCCTAAAATAACTCATTTAGTGCCTCTGAGCCTCAGTGTTCTCATGATGGGGGTGGATGTTCTGCGTGTTTTTTATGAGAAAGTGAGAGGCCAGTCACATCTGAAATCAATGACTACAGGGATCTGCAAGAATGGTTGGAAATGATAGGACCTTCCTTAGAGCTCTGTGAAAATTGAATGAGTGAATTCCACTGAAGCAGTGCCTGGCACAGAATAAGTGCCCTCTAAATGCTGGTGTTGGTTATTATCATGCAAACACTGTAGGAGAGCAATGCTGGTGGTTTGGATTGGGGTAATGGCAGCAGAGATGGTAAAAAAGTGGCTTGACTTCCTTTACTGAAGGAGAGCTGGGTTCAGACCTGGGCTGAGGGGTGGTCTCTGCTTTTGTGGAACTGTTGGTTCACTGTGGGAGATGGGTTTATAAACAGATAATCACCATGAGATGCAGTAAAAGCAACAGTGGTGCTTAATTAGCCAGATTGTTTTGTTTTGTTTTTGTTTTTCTTTCTTTGTTCTGTCACAACTTTGTTCTTAATGACTGTTGCGCTGGGTGTTCCCCAAGGCTGGCTCCTGCAGTCATATGAGTTGATTTCCTGGTTGAAATCAACAACCTTGGCCTCTCTTCATTGGCCTTGTTTCTATTTTGTGTTACTCCCTCCTTCTTGTCCCCTTTCCTTGGCTTCATTTGTATCCCAATTTGCAATGGTTGCTTCAGGAGGAGAATGGCACAGAAAATGTTTGCAAACCATGTCGACTCAGGAATAATTGGGGTTTCAAGCTTTTCTTGCCATGGCATCAGACCTTTTTTTTTTTTGACAGAATCTCGCTCTGTTGCCCAGGCTGGAGTGCAACGGCGTGATCCCGGCTCACTGCAAGCTCGACCTCCTGGGTTCAAGAGATTCTCCTGCCTCAGCCTCCTGAGTAGCTGGGATTACAGGCGCCCACGACCATGCCCAGCTAATTTTTGTATTTTTAGTAGAGACGGGGTTTCACCATGTTGGCCAGGCTGTTCTCGAACTCCTGACCTAAGGTGATCCGCCTGCCTCGGCTTCCCAAAGTGCTGGGATTCCAGGCATGAGCCACTGCGTCCGACCAGCATCAGACTTCCGCCTGTTATGAGAGAGAAAGCGAGGGCCCAGCTACCTCTGAGACCAGTGACTGGAGAGGTCTTTGAGAACAGCTTGAAGTTCCAGTTTAGTTTTCGGTAGTTGTGTGATGTGCATCCGTTAGTTGAACTAGAGCTGCTTCTCAGAATTTTAAGGTCAGAGACTTCTCTGGCACCTGTGGGGAATTTTAATAAACGAAGTACTCGTCCCTAAACAATCTTTTGGCCGGGCGCGGTGGCTCAAGCCTGTAATCCCAGCACTTTGGGAGGCCGAGACGGGTGGATCACGAGGTCAGGAGATCGAGACCATCCTGGCTGACACGGTGAAACCCCGTCTCTACTAAAAAATACAAAAAACTAGCTGGGCGAGGTGGCGGGCACCTGTAGTCCCAGCTATTCCGGAGGCTGAGGCAGGAGAATGGCGTGAACCCGGGAGGCGGAGCTTGCAGTGAGCTGAGATCCGGCCACTGTACTCCAGCCTGGGCGACAGAGCGAGACTCCGTCTCAAAAAAACAAAAAAAAAAAACAAAAAAACCCCACAATCTTTTGTAAATGACTTTTGTGCTGTAAAGCACTGTGTACCGTGAAATGTTTTCTGTCTAGCTTCTCTTTAGGTAGTTCAACTGGGCATCTGTTAAATCTCAGTGAAAATTATTTCAAAAGCAGATCCTGGGGGAAACAAAGTTCATTTAGGAATACTCATAGATAGAAAATCTGCCGACTGGATGGTGGTTTATACTTGTAATCCCAGCCCTTTGGGAGGCCAAGGTGGGAGGCTTGCATAAACCCATGAGTTTGAGGTTACAGTGAACGATGATCATACCACTGCACTCCAGCTTGGGCGACAAAGAAGGATCCTGTCTCTAAAAAAAAAAAAAAGGGGTAGGCTGGGCGCCGTGGCTAAGAGGCCGAGACCAGCCCAGCCAACATGGTAGAATCCCATCTCTACTAAAAAAAAAAAATTAAAAAGTAGCCGGGCGTGGCGGCTGGCGCCTGTAATTCCAGCTACTCGGGAGGCTGAGGCAGGAGAATCACTTGAATCCAGGAGGCGGAGGCTGCAGTGAACCAAGATCGCACCACTGCACTGCAGCCCAGGCAACAAGAGTGAAACTCCGTCTTAAAAAAAAAAGTGAAGAAAAGAGAAGAAAATCTCTCACACTGGCAAGGCGTGGTGGCTCATGGGCTGGGCGCAGTGGCTCACGCCTGTAATCCCAGCACTTTGGGAGGCCGAGGCAGGCAGATCATGAGGTCAGGAGATCGAGACCATCCTGGCGAACACAATGAAACCCCGTCTCTACTAAAAATACAAAAAAATAAGCTGGGCGTGGTGGTGGGCGCCTGTAGTCCCAGCTCCTCAGGAGGCTGAGGCAGGAGAATGGCTTTAACCCGGGAGGTGGAGCTTGCAGTGAACCGAGATCCCGCCACTGCACTCCAGCCTGGGCGACAGAGCCCCAGACTCTGTCTCAAAAAAAAAAAAGAAAAGAAAGAAAAAAGAAAATCTCTCACATGGAAACCACAAATCCTCTAGCAAAAGGACAAGATGCATGGGAACAAAAGTTTTCTGTGGAGTGCACTTTCCCTTTGGGTTCTGGGAGTCTCTGGTAGCTGAGTTGGCTCTGGCCAAGGATGAAGCAGGTCCTGCCTAGCAGCTCCTCTGTTGTGCTGTCTGGTTGTGTGATTCCAGCTTTGACAAGAACCCTAACAGCTCATAGGAAGTTCTATGGCTTTTCCTCATAGCTCTGTAGGTGAGCATCTTAGAATTGCTTTCAAGAGTGAGAAAACATTTCACTAAAACCAAGCACCCTTGTTAGGTAGGAATTCTTTGTCTGGCATGATAACAGGGCTCTAGATCACACGAGTGTGTTTCGTCCACAAGGCAGCTCAATGGGGCCTGGAAGGCAGGAGGTGACATCCCCCAATCGTTTATTATTTGACATACTTTTTGTTTTCAAAAGCAGTACATGCTCATGATAAAATAAATAAACAAATAAATATATATATACATATATATATACACGAAGGAGTACCAGGAAATGCAATTTCTGTCTTACAGCTCTTGGACCACTAGATCTCCTTTCTAGGGGCTGCTCCTGTGTTTGGTTTCTTGCATTTCATTCTGGAGAGAATCTATGCATATAGGAATGTAGATGTTTATGCATCTGTCCCCCTCCCCCACTTTTTTTTTTGAGACAGAGTCTCGCCTGTTGCCCAGGCTGGAGTGCAGTGGCGCGATCTCAGCTCACTGCAACCTCCGCCTCCCAGGTTCCAGCGATTCTCCTGCTTCAGCCTCCTGAGTAGCTGGGACTACAGGCCCGTGCCACCACGCCCAGCTAATTTTTGTACTTTTAGTAGAGATGGGGTTTCACCAGGTTGACCAGGCTGATCACAAACTCCTGACCTCAAGTGATCCACCCTCCTCGACCTCCCAAAGTGTTGAGATTACAGGCATGAGCCACTGCGCCCGGCCCTCTTTGTTTTTATTCACTTGGTAGCTCCATCTACAAGTGTTCTTCGTCTTGCTTTTTCACTTAATTGTGTATCAAAGATTACTTCATCCATTTTTTTTCTTTTTTTATCCGTTATTTTTGATGCTGCCTAGCATTTTATTGTGTGGATGTGCCATAGTTTATTTATATTATCTTTTGTCCTTTATTATTTCAAATAATGCTGCAATAAATCTTTGTGAGTATATGTATAAGATAAATACCTAGGAATGGAATGTCTGGGTCAAAGGGCATCTATGTTCTAAAGTTTCGCCAGACTTGGACATTGCCAAATTGCTTCACTGAACTTTGTTTAAAGATGAGTATAGAAGAGATCCAAAGAAGTGAATCTGTGACATTTGCCTCAATGTTCCTCAGTCTGTGAGTGGCAGCTCGGGAACCAGAAAAGGGCTCTACTCCAGGCTCAGCCCTCTTCCTTTGGTCCCACCTGTGTCTCCCCATTGGTGGTGCAGGGCCCTCCAAGTGTCTGCTTCAACCCTCTCCCTTTCTCCTCTGACCCCATCACCCTGCCCTCCCAGTTCCTTGTCCTTTCCTGGGAAACCCTCTTTAGTAATTGACTTGATTCTGAAGCCCTCAGGTAGCTTGCAACAATCCAGGGATGCCCACAGTCTCTCCAGGGCTGGTACTTTTCACCTTGGTGTGGTTTCTTTGAGAGTGCTAGGCAAGAATTTCAGAACAATATTCCTAAATGTTTTTTTTTTGTTGGTAGCAGAGGTGGGCATGAGGAAAGTGGTCACTCATGTAACTATAATGTAGTTCATAATGAGAACTTAAAATGTTAAGATTTCCTTCCTTTGACTTAAATTAAGTCAAATGAATTGTATAAATTAAGGTACCCAAATGAAGTATAAATTAAGGTACCCAGGCAGGGCATGGTGGCTCACGCCTGTAATCCCAGCTCTTTGGGAGGCCGAGCCAGGTGGGTCATCTGAAGTCAGGAGTTCTTGAGACCAGCCTGGCCAACATGGTGAAACTCTGTCTCTACTAAAAATATAAAAATTAGCTGGATGTGGTGGTGCACGCCTGTAATCCCAGCTACTTAGGAGGCTGAGGCAGGAGAATTGCTTGAACCTGGGAGGTGGAGGTTGCAGTGAGCTGAGATCGAGCCACTGTACTCCAGCCTGAGCGACAGAGCGAGATTCAGTCTTAAAATAATAATAATAATAATAATAATAATAATAATAAATTAAGGTAGCCTAACCTTATACTGAAAACACCATCTAAGGCTTTTTGCAAGTGAATGTTAACGTGAACAGATTACTGTCATCCTGCCAATGGCTTCCATCTTGCGGGGGACAAGGGAGGGGCCTCCACAGCCCCTCCTGCCTGCCTCAGTAGCCAGGTGGGTCCTTGGCTTACCCAGGCCACAGGACCCCCTCCTTCCTGTCTTCCCTTTATCACCACCAGCCTGACTCTCTATGGTTTGTTCTGTGGCAGTAGAAGATACATGAAGAATGTTTTCCCAAGGCCGTGTACCTCTGAACCCTGCAAAGATGCATCTGGGGGTAGCCAGGTGGGCAGCAGGGAGCTTGTGGGCTTCACCACCACCTTCTGACCAGCTTCTCCCAAAGCACAGAGCTGCTGGGCTCCCTGCTGGGCTGCTGTGGTACCGCTTCCCCCGTGCCCTTCTCCCCACTGGCTAGAAAGTTTTCCAAAGCACCCTGAGCTATTGGGTCACTCTCATGCCTTAAGCCTGCTTTGCCTCCCTGTGGCTCTTCCAGCAGTGCCCATGTGTCCTCACGTGGCCTTCTAGGCCCCCTGAGATCTGAGCCCTGCAACTTCTTCGGTCCCATCTCTCACTGGGTCCTGCCCTCCCCTCCCTCCTTCCCCTAACCCCCGCCCCCGCAACCTGTCCACCCTGTGTTCTGTCACATTGGATGGCTGGCCCTTGCATGGGCTGCCAAAATGCCCATTCACCACTGCCCTGGTTTCTGTTTGTGTCTGTCTGGGTCCCAGAAAAGAAGCCCCTGAGGGCATGCACCTGGTTTCATCTGTGTTTACATCCTAAGTACGCAGGCTGGGCCCCGATAAGTGCTGACTGGCCAAGGTCAGAGGGTGCCAGCTGGCCACGTTGTCGGGGAACAGAGCCACATGTCTCTCAATCTGGTCTCCTAGAGAAGTGCTGAGAGGGGAGCAACAGCCAGAGAAGTCCCGGGGTCTGGTGACAGTGTTTGGTCCCATCCATGGCCTGGAAGCCCCATAATTGGATTCTCTCCGACCTCCCAGCCCTTTTAATCAAAATCTTTTGGGCCGAAGGAATTTGTGGCCACTAGCTCTGCAGGAGAAAATGTCAGCGGGCTGGACGCGGTGGCTCACGCCTGTAATCCCAGCACTTTGGGAAGCCGAGGCGGGTGGATCACGAGGTCAGGAGATCGAGACCATCCTGGCTAACACGATGAAACCCCGTCTCTACTAAAAATACAAAAAATTAGCCGGGCATGGTGGCAGACACCTGTAGTCCCAGCTACTCGGGAGGCTGAGGTAGGAGAATGGCGTGAACCCGGGAGGCGGAGCTTGCAGTGAGCCGAGATCGCGCCACTGCACTCCAGCCTTGGCAACAGAGCGAGACTCCGTCTCAAAAAGAAAAAAAAGAAAAAAAGAAAATTTTGTCAGTGAAGAGTGGGCTGGCCTGGGCATGCCTGTGGGCCAGCCTGGGCGTCTATTCCAGAATGCTGCCTCTGCCGAGGGAGGTCTGCCCAGCAGCACCATCCCCATTTCCACAGCCTCAAACAAGTGCTCACTTCCTGGACCAAGGGGGTATCCTGATTTGGAGTCAGAGGCATCCCCAAGGCTGTATATGGCAGGTGCCTGGCTGCAGATGGTGACTCCTCCTGCCTCAGGAGTCCAGGATACAGCAGCGCTGGGGGTACCTATGGCCACTGCCAGGCAGTGGGGCCGGATCAGCCGCATGCCTCTGTTTTGCTCTTTGGAAACTCCTGCAAGGTGTAGGGTTGTTTAGGTTTGGGGATGGCAAAAGGAGAGCCAGACTTTAGGAATTCCAAATTCATGGATTCCTTTCAAAGTAGTTGCGCTGGTGATGGTGTCACTGGAGAGCTGATGTGCAAGCCACAGGGATTGGCCCCAGAGCAGAACCATCTAGCCCAACTGTATTCACAGGGCTTGACCTGATGACCTTTGACATTTCCACAATACAAGGACAAAGATTTGCTATCTTTGGGGGACTTGCAAAAGAAAGTGAGGGCTGGGATACTGGGTCATGCATGTAATCTCAGTGCTTTGGGAGGATAAGGTGGGAAGATCGCTTGAGCCCAGCAGTTGGAGACCAGCCTGGGCAACATAGTGAGACTGTCTCTGCAAAAATAAAAAATAAAGAGCTAGGCATGGCGACATGCCACTGTAGTTCTAGCTACTCAGGAGGCTAGGCAGGAGGATCACTTGAGTCCAGGAAATTGAAGCTTCAGTGAGCTATCATTGTGCCACGACACTCCAGCCTGGGTGACAGCACAAGACCCTGTTTCAAAAACAAAAAACAAAACAAAACAAAACAAAGCAAGGCCAGGCACAGTGGCTCACGCCTATAATCCCAGCACTTTGGGAGGCCAAGGCTGACAGATCTCTTGAGTCCAGAGTCCAAGAGTTGGAGAACACCCTGGGCAACATAGTGGGACCCGGTCTTTACAAATAAAATAAAATAAAATAAAAAAATTAGCCAGGTACATGCCTGTAGTTGCAGCTACTCTGGAGGCTGAGGTGAGAGGATCACTTGAGCCTAGGAGGTCAAGGTTACAGTGAGCTGTGATGGTGCCACTGCACTCCAGCCTGGGCAACAGAGCAAGATCCTATCTCAGAAGAAAAAAAACCCTAAACCCAAAACCAAAAAACCACCAGCTGAATCCCTGGGGAAAAACTTAAGTCCTCCATTTAGTTTTGAGACCTCTGGGGGACTACTCAGAGGTCACTTCAAATAATGCTAGGCTTGGCCTGCAGGAAGCTCTGAGCCTCAGGTTGGCTGAAGGGCAGGGTGGCTAGGAGTGAGTGTCTGGCAGTCAGGGTGGTAGCCAGCCAGCAGCGGGAGATGGGCTGCGGGAGGCATGGGTTCACGAGCCTGCAGAAAGCGGGCAGGGCTGGTTGGATGGAAGGCAGGGGAAAGCGGGCCAGATGGCTTAGGGTGGACCAGGATTCCATACCATTTACTGTGCCCACGTTTCCTTTTATTTCAGATGTTTTCAAGTCAGCAAACATTTACTGAGGATCTACTGTGTACAAGGTACAATTCTGGGTGCCTGGGGGAAGGGACATAGGGGACAGAGATGAATAAACCCCACCCAGCACATTTGCTGCCTTTGGGGAAAGCTGTCCTAATGGGGGCAGACATGGGGATTGCAAAGCATCCCAAATGGCAAAGTAATTTGCCCAACAATGGCTTAGCATAAGGACCCCCTGACTCAGGGAGTCAGGGAAAGCTTCCTGGATGAGGCAATGCTTGCAGTTGGCTCTGAAGATCAAGCCTCATTCTGTGGACTGAGAAGTGAGAAAGGTGATCCAGGCAGATGCACTGAGTGGGGGTCTGCGGCATCCTTTCTGCTTAGGTTCCCTGTCTCATGGGCAGAGGCTCCTGAAAGGAGAGTTTAGCTACCAGGGTTTTAGCCCCAGCTCCTGGCTTTCCCACCACGAGTGCAGAGCTGGCCTGTCTCCCAGGTATGGCGCTGCCTGCCTGGGCTGTTGTCCCATCTTGGGCCCAGATCTTGGGGTTGGGGGTCTTCCTTCTGTAGCCCACCCCTTCCTGCCTGGCCTTCATCTCTGGCCACTGGGCCAGCTGTCTGGCTAGAGGGTGGCAGGTGGAGGGGGTGGTTGATGCCATCTGGTGGTCTGCCTCTGAGTCCAAGAGCATTAGCCCAGCTTTCTGTACAAAACTGTACACCAGGCCCAGATTTACTTAGAGAAACATGGTCATTTCTGCTGCTGAAGGGAACTAAAGAGGAATCCTTCCCTCCCTCTCGTGAGCTGGCCCCTCCCCAGCCAAGAACCCTCAGGCAGCATGGGGCAGAGCTTCAGGCTCCCCCAGTCCTAAAGGGATTTTGTGTCCACTGTGGGGCAGAGGGCAGATCCTCCTTCTGGGCGCCCCATTCCCCGTTTCCCTGAGCAAAGGATAGCGGGGGTGTCTGACACTTGGATTTGGACCTCAGGAAAGAGGTGACTAATCCTAACAGAATCAGCATGTGTTCTCATCACTCTGGCCCCGGCCTGATATTGTTACCAGATGAGAACATGTCTTATTGGGTTTAACTGCGATGGCTGTGGAGACAGCACTTTGAGTAACAGGCAGCAGCACTGTGTCCTGAATAAACCCTGGGTCCTCTTACTTTGTCCTGGCCAGGCTGGGGCCAGGGTTTGCTTTGGGCTTTGAGACAGCAGCCCACTCCCAGCCTTTCCCCACTGCCCGTCTCTATCGTGCTAGGATGCCAGTATCCCCGGCAGAGTAGCTGGGAGATGGTTTTATGTCGCAGCCTACTCCCCCTTGCTGAAACCTGGCTGCAGACACCGGCCCTGGGCTCCAGCCCGGCCTCTTGGGCTAATGCTCTCTCTACTGTTTCTCCCTCTGGAGATGAACATCTGCAACAAGCCCTCCAACAAGACTGCCCCTGAGAAGAGTGTGTGGACAGCGCCGCCGGCACAGCCCAGCGGACCCTCCCCCGAGCTGCAGGGCCAGCGATCCCGCCGGAATGGGTGGAGCTGGCCCCCTCACCCGCTCCAGATTGTGGCCTGGCTGCTGTACCTCTTCTTTGCTGTGATCGGCTTTGGGGTCCTTGTTCCCCTCCTGCCTCACCACTGGGTGCCTTCTGGCTACGCTGTATCCTTGGGAAAGCATGGGGCTGGTGTGTGGAAGTGGGGAGGCAAAGGATGGCCGGCACAGCGGAGGCCCAAAGCCAGGTTCAGAGCCTCGGGGAGCACAGTCAGGGGAGCAGAGCAGGGTGGGCCCAGTCCTGGGGACCTGCTGCTTCCCATCCTGGCCTCCAGCCTCCACCTGACCTCTCCCCCTGATAGGGTGAGTGGGCATGCCTAAAATACCTAGGAGCATGTCAAGCCCTGCAAGGATGTGAATCCTGTCCGCGGAGGCACCACAGGAGCAGTTGTAGAAGGAGGAGCCTCAAACCATCCTGACACTGTGTTCAAAGCTGAACAAAGGACGAAGTAGGGAGTAATTAGTCCATTTATCAAAGAATTTTTCACTTTTCAAAGAGTCACCATAGAATTCTTTTACATGGTAAGTGTCCTGGTGCCTTTAAAATATGGTTTTATTTATGGACAGACTGTGCCCAGGACTGTTTATGGGCACATTGATTCTGTAAATCAGACCCTTTTAGAGTGAGGTTGAATGTGACAAGAGACGGGATGGAGATACCCCGGAGGCTCCTGGGAATAGTGACAAACCCAGACTTGCCTGAGCCCAGTGGTGTGATTGCCCCGTCCCTGGCCACAGCCCCCAGGAGCAGAGGATGTGGCTGCAAAGCCAGGGGGTTGCAGTGAAGCAGGCGTCTCTGTGCTCCTTTCCGGAGAGTTCCTATCTGAGTGTCCTTCACGAAGATGACTCCTGTGGGGAAGGTGAGGGCGGCCTAAGGGTGGTTGGCAGGGATAAGCCTGAAAGCCTGGGACATCGAGCCTGTGGTGAGCTCTGTCCCTGCTCAGCACCTTCAGAGCTGCACAGGACCGAGCAACTCCTGCCAGCTCTGTGGGTCTCAGCCTCATCCTCTGTCTGATGGGAAGGCTCCTACCAGGAGCACTTTAAGATATATGTGAGCACTAGAATTCATTAAGCCACAAACGTGAACGTGCTCTTTTGGGAAACCACAAAGCCCTGGGCTGGCGAGTGACAGGGTAGGTGTGTGGAGGGGGACCCTAGAGGAGGTTGTCTTCCTTAGACACAGCAGTGCCATCTGGGGGCTTCTTGTTCACTAGAGCCCAGGGGCTGGTCATCAGTTCTGTGAATGGAAAACTGGACTTTCCCTGAGGTGACCAACAGGCCTTAGTGCTGTTAAGTCATGGGACATGGGAATGCATCATGGGACATTCCTCCTGTGATCTGGAATGGACACGCCCCTCACTAGGGATCACCTGAGTTTCTGCCATCAGGATACCTGGGAAACCAGATTAACCAGATAAACAACCCCATGGCTTGGACAAGTAGAAGCAAAGCAAATCATGATAAACAGAAGGCAGTAGCATTTATTAAACCCTTACATGTGCCAGGCCCTGCGTCAGCCACTTTACATGAATGATCTCATTTGATCCTCATAGTCATCCTGTAAGGAGGTATTCTCCCCATTTCCTAATGAAGAAGCTGGGCACAGAGGTTCCATGACTTCCTAAGATCACATAGCAGGCACCCAGTGAGGCCAGATGGGCTGCTCAGGAAGCCTGACTGTCATGAGAGGGACGGTTTGAGGACTCTGTCTCTACATTCAGGGTTTGTCTGCTCTGGGCAATGCGGAAGCTCACAGAGCCACCTGGTTTGCGCCTGACCAGCCTGTACGCTCTCCTTCCTTCCATCAGAGCCTTCTCCTTTCTGCAGGCTCTCTCAGGTCCCCTGAGGAGTGAGGTAGGATCATAGTGGGTACCAGGTACCCACCTTGGGCCTGGAACTGGCCTGGGCCTTAGGGATGCAAGCTGAGCCCTAGGGTGCTGGGCCCCTGGCTGAAGGGAAGGCTGGTGCACTGGAGATGGTGATCACGCCACATGGTGAGTTCAGCAGATTGTGAGGGCAGGTGGAGGCCACCCACACCAGCATCACCGTGTGTCCACAGGCACACTCGAGGCCTGTCGCTCCCCTCCTTTCCCACCCCAGCTCTCCCCACATGCTCTTGGCTCTCCCCCTTCCTACCTCACTTAAATCCAGTCAGTCATCCAGCCCTGTTGATTTTGCCTCCTAAATAGACATTGAATTGGTTCCCGGTTTCTGCCACTGCCAGCTGCCTCTCTTCCCTGGATGACCGCTGAGTTTCTAAACGGGTCCCCCACACACGCTCTCACCTCGGCCAACCCATCTGCATTCCTGCCCTTTCCAAAAACCAAATCTGATAATGTTGCGCCCCAGCTCCAGGCTTTCTAATGGTTTCTTCCTGCCGTAAGCAGTGAGGCCCAAGGCCCGGTGTGATGGTTCACACCTGTAATCCCAGCATGTTGGGAGGCGGAGGCGGATGGATCACCTGAGGTCAGGAGTTCCAGACCAGCCTGGCCAACATGCGAAACTCTGTCTCTACTAAAAATACAAAAATTAGCCAGGCGTGGTGGCACACGCCTGTAATCCCAGCTACTTGAGAGGCTGAGGCTGGAGAATCACTTGAACCCGGAGGGCGAAGGCTGCAGTGAGCCGAGATAGTGCCATTGCACTCCAGCCTGGGCAACAGAGAGAGACCCTGTCTCAAAAAAAATAAAGAAATGAGGCTCAACATGGCATCAAGGCTCTGCATTCTGGACTCTGCCTCTCTCCCCCATTTCCTCTGATGTGATTTTCCCTGTCCTCTTCTGTTTCCACGGCACTGGTCTCTGCCTGGAATCCCCTTGCCTCTCTCCCTGCTCCCAACACCCAGCTAAATTAGAGGTCGAGAACTAGAAGCCCATGGGTGAGTCCAGCCTGCAGATTTGTTTTTTTGAATTGAAGGATAGTTAACAAAGAAAATGCACAGATCTTAATGTTCCTTCTATAGGCATGTTTTTAAAATTATTTATTTCCTTAACATTTAAACATTGAGAGATCTCATAAAAATCCAGACTTCTGGTTCCTTTTGAGAAGCCAGAAATTGGCCACACAGACCCTCATTCTTGCATTCGTGCAAGACAGCCGTGAGCTGGAGGCACACTTCAGCCAAACTGCTGGTTGGCACTCCACATGTTCCCCACAGCCACAGTCCCTAGCCAGGCCCCCTTTCCTCTTTACCTGCCAGGTCCCTGGAATCCATTCTTCTCTAAGTCTCAGCTGAGACAATACTTCCTCAGGTAAGCCTTCTGGACCCCTTCAGACTAGATGAGGTCACTTGGTTACAAACTGGCATATCCATGAACTTTCTTCATTGTAATTAACCCATTATTTGATTGATAGCCATGTTTTTGGGTGGGAGTGGTGGCCTGTACTCCCTGCACTTTGGGAAGCCAAGGCGGGCAGATCACCTGAGGTCAGGAGTTCGAGACCAGCCTTGGCCAACATGGTGAAACCTTGACTCTACTAAAAATACAAAAATTAGCCAGGCGTGGTGGCAAGTGTCTGTAATCCCAGCTACTCAGGAGGCTGAGGCAGGAGAATCACTTGAACCTGGGAGACAGAGGTTGCAGTGAGCCAAGATCACGCCATTGCACTTCAGCCTGGGCAACAGAGCAAGATTCCGTAAAAAAAAAAATCCATGTTTTCCACCAGACTGCAGTCTCTTCAGTGCTGGGGACTCTTGCCCCTGCCATATCCCTCAGTGCCTATCACAACAAAAGACCTCAGTAGACAGCTGAATGAATGACTCCAGGAGTGAGGCAGGAGAAGAGTTGGGGCAGGCAGGGAGTAAATGTTTGCCCTCATTCAGTGTCTGAAGAGTGGATGGCATGGTGAGCACAGTAGCTGGTGATAGCAGAGAGGTTTGGGAGGAGCCAGAGGAAAGGGACCTTGGCACCGAGCAGAGGAGTGAATTTCAGCCAGAGAGCTCTTGAGACCCACTATAGGAGTGCAAGCAAGCAGAGAGGGCTTTGGGTCTGAGCTTTTAAAAACTTTCTCTGCGACCGTGTGAAGCATAGACTCAAGGGAACTCAGGAGGGGAGAGTTGGGAAGCTATAGAGTGGCACAGGCAAGAGATGAAGACTTGGCCATAGGGATAGAAGGGGCAGTGATGGCCACGGGATTGTCTCTCTCAGCTGTGCTGTGGCACACTAGGGCGGAGCCTGGTTTATGCGGATATTTAGAGAAATTTGGCTGCTGGGAGGAGAAGGAAGGGAGGAAAAGAGATTGGACAGCTGATGAATGAAGGATGGCAGATGGATGATGGGTAGAGCATGAATGATGGAGGGATGATATCTGCCTGGCTAGCAAGAGGATGAGTGCAATTTTGGGCTGAAGCAGGTGGGATCAAGGGAGGGAGAGTGGATGGCTGCCTGGGTGGAATCTATGGGTGAATTTTTACACATCAGACTTTGTAGCAAATTGTCAGCAAACTTGTCTCCTGCATTTGGCCCAGTCATTGAGCAGATAGGTCCTGGAAGAGCTGTGTTTCAGCTTCAGAGACTAGCCATGCTGCCCCTGGCCAGGCCCTGAACATAGCAGGCCATCCCAGACACTCAGCCCAGGACTCCAAGTGCCTAGATTCTTGGTAGGGGAGGTAGCAAGTGTCCGAGCCCCTGTCTGCAAGGGGTTCTCCATCTGGCCCAGCTACTGAAAAGGGGGATGGCTGCATCCCTCTTGGAAGTGACTTCCTATGAAAGCAAGATAAGCAAACTTTAAACTTCAGGTTCTTGGGCCTTAGGTGGGGTTGATCTCTTTCAGTCTCACATCATCATTTGGAATCTGAAACCAGAAACCGGCCTGAGGTCACACCAGCTAGGGCCTGCACCAGGCCTGGAGCAGTGAGGCCAGGACTCTGCGATTGGGCACCAGGACTCTGCGACAGCAGGCACTGCTGGCTGGCTGTGGACTCCTTTCCTAGATGGCCCCTCCCCCTTTCCATTTGGGGCACAGGGGTCACCTGGAGAGGTCTGATGAGGAGGCTCTGAGGGACTGGAGGTAGGAGGTGGCACAGGCAGAGAATCTGCACAAAGCAGGCTGGCATGGCAGTGGGGAGTTCTCTGGCTGCAAGGAGTGGGGTAGGACTCCCAGCTGGCAGAGTGCGGAGTGAGTCTTTAACCTGCTGGGCCAGTGCATGGGCGCCATCTTTGCCGGCCACCTTGTGGTGCACCTGACCGCCGTCTCCATCGATCCAGCAGATGCCAACGTACGAGACAAGAGCTATGCGGGGCCCCTGCCCATCTTCAACCGAAGCCAGCACGCACATGTCATTGAAGACCTGCACTGCAACTTGTGCGACGTGGATGTGTGAGTGTGTGTGGGTGCGTGTGGCTGCCGAGTGTGCTATGGGGTGCACGGTGGAGAGGGGGTGCCGGGGCTTCACAGCCATCCCTGATGCCTCAGAACCCTCATGTTTTATGCAGTCAAGAACCTTGATGGCGTGACAGAGAATTGGGTTCCTGAGAAGGTGAAGAGAAGGTGATTGGAAACAGAAGATGAGGAGTAGTATTCCAGCAGTTAAAGGAGGAAACATTTGGCCCTGCCCAAACATTTCTAATGAGCAGCTCTGCCAGTGATAGCCCCACATCTCTTGCCAGTATTCCCATTTAGGGGTGGGCAGGGGCGTTGATGCCTGAGACTGTGTGCTGAGCTCTTCCTGCAGCCACCCTGCCTGGTTTTCTCACTTCATGGAGGAGGAAGAGCCCAGCACTTACAAAGGCTGATAGGCCAGACATAGCCACTGATAGCGGAGCCAGATTTACACCTGGGCGGCCAGGCCCCCAAGCAGATACTGGTGCCCTGGCCTACCCAGGAGGAGTCTGAGGCCCGGGGGGGGGCAGGTGGCTTGCTAAGGTCCCTCTGCTAACATGGAGGAGTCAGTACGTGCTGCACCCCTACCCCCTTGGCTGGTCCCAGCTGCCTCTCTAGGGGCCCCTCTCCACCCTTCTGGAGCCCCACAGTCTCCAGGTCTCTGGTGGGGGATCAGGGATGGGGACATGGCCCAAGGCCAGCCCCCGCAGGAAGCCTGTTGAAGGGGTCTGTCTGCAGACTGAGCAAGCCCCTAGCCTTTAGGCGCCAAGGACTTCCTGCCATTCACTGGGCACCCGCCAGCACACTTTCCAAGCGATTGCTCCAGAAGCTGCTGCCCATTGCAGGGCTCTGCCCTGTTCTGGTGGAGGGGTTGTGCCTTTGGGCCTGCCCTGTGCCTCCCTGGGCTGGGAGACTACCCTGAGCCCCTGTGGTGAGCATGCTCATGCGGATGGCGGCCTGCACTTCTTTTGCCTCTTTTCTCTTAGTCCACACAGACTGAAGTTTCTGGAAAAATGCCAGTACCATTCCCATAGAATGGCAAGGAAACAGGGACCCACTGCCGGAGGTGTCCGGAAGGGCAGTGCAGGCCCTGGGCCCCACACCTTGCTGTCTGCAGCTCCCTGGGCCCACACCTGCATCTTCTGCCTTCTCTCAGGGTTCTTTGCCTGGAAAGGACGCCCATTTTCCGTTTCATGGCGCATCAGCTAGGCGCACAGTCCCGGAGCAGGAGGGGTGCACCTCCTTACCCCTCCTGCGGCTCCTGGGGTCCCCCAGCTCTTGGGAGCGCTGCCTCCTCCAGGGACCCCACCCCGCAGCGCCTGCAGAGGGCGCGCGCGCTCCCCGTCGCCTCGCTCGGGGCTGTCTCAGGCCTGGCGCTTCGTCCTTCCACGGACCCCACTCAACCGCCCCGACCGGCCGGGCCGCAAAGCGGGGAATAAGCCGGCCGACCGCGCTGTGCCCCCTCTCCCTGCAGGAGCGCTCGCTCCAAGCACTGCAGCGCCTGCAACAAGTGCGTGTGCGGTTTCGACCATCACTGCAAGTGGCTCAACAACTGTGTGGGCGAGCGGAACTACCGGTGAGGAAAGCCTGGCCGCACGGGGGCCTGGGGATGCACTGTCTGAGGGTGGGAGCCACAGACCTTGCAGCCCGCATGGCAGGCTGGCAGGGATGGGGATACTTAGAGGACCTGTGCCCATTTTATGCGGGGGTGCTGCCCAGAGAGAGATGCTCCTGGGTGCCGGCTGAGATGGCCAAGTGTGGGCCTGGAATCTTCCACCGAGCTGGCCCAGAGAAAGGTGGGCTGCCTGATGGGGTGGCCACCCGTCTTCAGTTTTGCTGTATGCCTTTGACTTCTGGGGAGTTGGGGCTGTGGGGTCACCCTCAGCCCTCTGAGCCCGTAGCAATGACCCTACAGCCCCAACTCCTATGAGCCCTCCGAGGCGCTGGAGCTCCCGGGAGCTGACAGCTACCCATGGCTGGGCCCAGGCTCTTTCTACATAGTGTTGCATCCGCTTTACTGGGTGTCCTGCTCCTGGTGCTGGTGGCCACATATGTCTTTGTGGAGTTCTTTGTCAACCCCATGCGGCTGCGCACCAACCGACACTTTGAAGGTCAGTTTAGGCTCCGGGCCTATTCTCACCCCCAACCCTGGTCACCTGTCACGTCCCCGGCTGAGCACACGCTGTCTGTGCCTTGCAGTCCTGAAGAATCACACGGATGTGTGGTTCGTGTTCCTGCCCGCTGCCCCCGTGGAGACCCAGGCCCCTGCCATCCTGGCCCTGGCTGCCCTGCTCATCCTTCTGGGCCTGCTGTCCACAGCCCTCTTGGGGCACCTGCTCTGCTTCCACATTTATCTCAGTAAGTGCCTCCCGCACCTGCCTTCCAGAGCGCAGGGGTCCTCAGATTGCAGGAAGGTGCCCAGTTGGACAGTGGAGCCTGAAACCATGCCCCTGCCCAGTATGGGCTCGCTATGGTGGCCAGGTCTCACCCGATGGCTTCGTGTATTTGGGGACACTGGTTTCAGCCTGGGGCTGGTTGTCCTCCCTCCTGTTCTGAGCTCCAGGGTCCCCTTTCCACCACACTGAGCCCTCTCTTCCCCTCACCAGTGTGGCACAAGCTCACCACCTATGAGTACATCGTGCAGCACCGCCCACCACAGGAGGCCAAGGGGGTTCACAGGGAGCTCGAGTCATGTCCTCCCAAGATGCGGCCCATTCAGGTATAGAGGATGAGGGGTGGGAGGGGGCCTGGGTGTGGGGGGTGTTGGGCTGTGCACCAAGCAGCCAGTGAGGAGACAGGGCAAGGGAAGCAAGCCTGGAACAGCTGCTGGGGGTGGGGGTGCTGGGGGCGGGGGTGCTGGGGGCAGCAGGGACCAGGCTTGTGTTGAGCCTGTGCCTGCTCACCCAAGCGTGGGCACAGCCAGAGGGAGCCCTGTGTTTCCCGGACCCCACGTACATGCCTGCCCAGGCGCCAAGCATGCGCGGACGGCATGGGATGTGGGAGCCTGGAAGTAAGCAGGTTGGGGCTGCAGCAGGAGAGAGAGAGGGATGGACCAGCGACGGGGTCAGTGATGGGTGGCCAGGATGGAGCCATCATTTCTCCCCATCCATGACCTTGAGCATTTATGCCCATTACCCTAATTTATGCTTAGAACAGCCTCTGTTGTACATGTGCATACTGAGGCCTAGAAGGTTAACCACAAGCTGGGTCTGGGAAGAGTTAAGGTCTCCATGCTCTGGCCAGCCTGGCCAGGCCAGTGGCTGACCAGCCTATCCCCATTCCCACGCCCCCTGGCTTCCTGAGGTCAGCAGCTGGGGTGGGAGTGATCCAGTCCTCAGAGGAGCCCCTAGGGACTAGAAAGGCGGGGCCCAGGCAGGCTTTGCTGGGGGAAGGCTGAGCCCTGGATCCCGAGGCCTCATGGCAACTGGACACAAACAGAGGCTGGTGGGTGGGCTGGGGAGGGCCTAGGACCCCGCCTCTCCTGTTCTTGTCGCCAGGGCTGGACACTGCTTGTGGGCCAGGCTGCCAGGACTGGGCAGGCCTGGGCCTGGGGCATGCTGGCTGTGGGTGGCGACTCCGCTGTTACACCACCGTATACCTGCCCCGGTGCTGGGCTCTGATGGTGGCAGCTGTGCTGGGGAGAGGGTACTGTCTCCAGCCCCACATCAAGAGGAGACGGAGGCCCAGATAATCAGGCAGGAGACTTTCTCAAGCCTCACAAGTAGCACCCACTGAGTCAGGGCAGGCTCTTTGGCCTTGCCCTGCCAAGGCTTTGGGGCCAAATGTAGCCATAGCAAAGACATTTAATTTCTGTTCTGTCCATCTGCAGTGACTCGAGGGAGGCAAACCCGGGGGACAGGAGTGATGTTCTTGTCCCTTTTTACAAAGCAGAGAGCTGAGGCTGAGGGCCCAGTACCATTCAGGAATGTACAGGGTTTTGAAAGTCTCTGAGGAAGGATCCTCTGGACAGCCATGGCGAGAGAGGACAGGGCTCTGAGTGGGGACTCACTAGGGACGCTTCCAGACTTCCGGAGCTGGCTAGGGCCTGGCGCCTGTCCCATCCTGGCCCCTCAGCTTCTGAGACCTCCTCTACTGCTGCCCCCTCGTCTGCTCCCCCATCTGGAGCCCAGGGCCCCCCAGTGGGCTTTGCCCCTCTGCTGGCCCTAGAGGGTCACTGAGTCCACACTGGGGCAGAGAAGAGGTGTGGGGGAGAGTGATCTTGAGGTCCCCAGTCCCTGTGACTGGCCTCTAACCCCTGACCCCTGTGCCCCTCAGCCTAGGCTGGCGCTCCCACACCCCTCTCCAGAGCAGCAGCCAGGGCAGAGGTTGGGCGGGGCTGCTGGCTGGGCTCCTCCCCCAGATCTGTCAGGGCCCTGCAGGCAGCCACCCACCCCCACCCCAGCAGGAATGCAGGAGGGGCCCCTCTCTGGAGCCGTTGCCCCCAAACATAGGCTTGTTTTAGAGACGGCCTTGCTGTTACAGTGTCCTCTCTGCATTAGTCAGGACGCCTCCGTCTCCATGGAAACGGCTGCTGAACCCTGCGACAGCTGTCTGGGTGCTCCCGGCAAACCTTCCCCCCTCCGACCCCGCCCTGGACCAGCCCCCATCCCGCACCACGCCCTTTCTGGGCCTGCTTTCCCCCGGCTTTTGTTTCCTCACCTGGCGTCCTCCCCGGCAAAGCTGGGGGGAGTCCTGCGGGCGGGGGTGCAGGACTAGGCCACTCCTGCAACCCCTTGCCCTCAAGGCCCCTTTGCTTTCAGGGGTCGTGTCTGCACCCTCAGGGTTGCTGTGAAGATCAGGGCTTGCCTGTAAGCCTGGTGCTCAATGGGGCTGCGGCTCTGTTTATTCCACCACCTACTACCTTCCCTTTCGGCGTAGTGGCAGGGAGACCACCGCACATGCATTTACGCAGCCCCTTCTCGGCAGCCGGGATCGTGGCTGGTCCTTTGTGAGGGCGAGGGGTGTGCCCAGGACTCAGCTCTGCAGGAGCTGGTGGATGCACACTTAGGCCTGTTTCTCAGCCAGGGGAAAATAATTGGTTCAGAGGCTGGAGCCCTGGGGACGCCAGGAGCAGGTGCGGGCCTCTCTGAGCTTCCCACCACTCCCTGGCTGAGCCTCTCTAGGCCTATAGATCCATGGGGGCTGGGAGCCTTCCAGCAGGAGGCAGAGGCTGAATAAATGAGGTAAGGACCTGGGGATGAGGCAAGGGCCAGAAATAGGTGTTTTAAGCCTTACCCTACAGACGGGTTTTCCCAGCATGGCTAGGAGCCTGGCATGAGGCCTGAAATGACCCACAGAGGCCAGTGAGGGCAGGACTGCATGAGATCAGGGCTCAGGAGGCTCGGGAGCCACACCTGGCCTCCCAGCGTCCTTGACTCCCACCTTCCCCAGGAGATGGAGTTCTACATGCGGACCTTCAGCCATGTGCGCCCAGAGCCCCCTGGCCAGGCCAGGCCAGCAGCAGTGAATGCCAAGTGAGTGCAACCTGGGCATCTCCAGTTAGCATGGCAGGGCCATCGAGGCAGGAGAAGGCGGTAGGCTAAGGTTGGGGCATGGGTCTGGCCCTTCTCTGAGCTAACAGTGAGGGAAGCTTCTCTCAGCACCTCCAGTTGGGAGGGATTTGGGGAACAGAGCCCAGGCTTACCCTCCTGCTTCCCCCTCAGTCCCTCCCAGTTTCTTGCCACCAGTGGCCAAGCGGAACCTCCACCACCCTCTTCCCCAGACACTGTTGCCCTGCCTCCCCGGATCCGACCCCAGGTAGGAGGGATTGTGCTGGGCCTCCGGTCCAGGTGGAGTGGGATAAAAATAAGCCTCTACCCTGGCGCTCACCTCTGCTTCTTTTGGCGATGTGGGGCCCTCAGTCTCCCCCGTGTCTCTGCAGAAAAAGAGGAAGAGGCGCGTGTATAAAGTGCGGACGTCTGAGACCTCGGATCGGGCGTCGGGTGAGCCTCTCCCTGTCCGGGTCCTGCTCTGGGAACTCGAGGGAGGGGAAGGCAGAGTCACAAGTGAGCCGCAGCCACTGGGCTCATGTTCCCTTACCCTGCGCAGGGCCCAGGGCCCCCGGCCGCCGCTCCAGCTCGTCGACGGATTCCGCGGACGCCAGCCCTGTGCACGCTGCTGGCCCTGCTGGCGCCTACCACTCGGCGTCAGCAGAGTCCGTGGACGAGATACCAGTGGCGCAGACGCGCCTGGGCAGCGCCGCTCTGGCTGCCCCACGGGGCCAGGGCCGAGAGCCCACGCTGGCGCTGCAGGCGCGTGCCCCCGCCGTTTTCGTGAGTCCGAGTAGCGGCGAGCCCGGGGCGCCGGGCGGCCCGGAGACTGGTCTGGCTTAGCTGGGCCGGGAGACCGGAGGGCCGAGTTGGAGCGGCCGGCCCGACTCTCTATGCAACACCCCATCCTTGCCGCACCGAGTGCACTTTAGAGGCCTCTACGGCCGGCGGGATCGGCCTCCCTCCCCCACGACTCAGCAATACCCGCCCCACCGGCTGTGATGCTCCAATAAACTTTTTTATGCTTTTGCGGACGTCGTGCTTACTTTCTTAATGACAGGGGCCACGGACCATCCAGAAGCCCGACCCTGGCCAGTCGACCGGCGGTGGGGAGGGGGTCCCTGTACAGTAGGTGGCCACCCAGGCTGCCCTGTGGAGGTGCTCAGGTGCGTCTCGTGGTTAGGAAAGGCCTTAGATGGCGGCCTGGAGGAGGTTATTTTTTTTAAAGATGGGCTTTGCGCTGGGAGGCCGAGAGAAAGCAGGCTTTGGACTCCGAAAGAAGCAATGGGCACTGAGGCTGCGAGGTCCCGGGGAGGTGGCGGCGAAAGGAGGGGGCTGAGCCTGGAGGTCCCTGCAGCTTTTCCCTGCAGCAGGGCTGCCGTCGAATGCCAGCATGCTGGGGGTGGGCGAGTGCGATTCGCTCGTGGGGAGTCCCCTCCCTTCTTCCCCACTGCTCCAGACTCTGAATCCTACCCAGGAGAGCACGGGAGTTGTGGCCTGGGGGTGCCACCCGTTCAGTGGATGGCAGTGCTCTTGAGCCAACCGTAGACCCCTGTCACTGAGGGAGAGCTCCTTCCCGATTCCCCAAACCCCACCAATGCCGCGCTGCAGCCCCCAGATGGTCTCTGGTTGACTCTGGGGAGCTGGATCTCCCCTGGAGATTCGGGCCGCTTAGAGATTTAGGTAGATCCCAGGATGGGAGGCTGTTTCCTGAGGGGGCCGTCCGAAGACGCCCCGAACTGCAGAGCGCTGGTCTGGCCGCCGCGAGGACCGAGGAGTTGCGGGGGAGGGGCGGGATGCGGCTCCGGAGAGGCGCGGGGAGGGCGGGGCCTCGTGGGCGGGGCCGGCGTGACCTTGGTCACTCTCCCGCCGAGACAGCCTCGGGGGTGGGACTCGCCGTCTCTATGGAGACCGAGAAACAGGGGATAATACGGCGGAGCCGCCTGGGCTGCAGTCCCACCCGGGAGCCGGCAGGGAGCGGAGCTGCGGAGCCGCCTGGTCTCCCGCGTCCATCGGTCCATTACTGCGTCCTTCTGTCCATCCGAACGCGCACTTCAGGAGCAGTCGCGAGGTAGAAGCCCATAGGAGACCCAGATGCCCGCCACCCCAATCAGTATCCTGCACGATGAGGGTTGGGGGGAGCAGCCTGGAAAGGGTCCCAACCTCCGGCGGTCCCAGCCGAGGAGCCAGCTGAGCGGCCCTGCCCTGGCCCCAAGCATTCCACCTCACAGCCCCCACCTCCTGGTCCGGCTGATTGATGACTCCAGCTGTCCCAGTGGGAGTGGGACGGGTGCCCCAGTTCATGGGTGTGGCCACTCCATCCACCGCCTGCAAACGCATGGGGCTGTGGCCTGCAACCCAGCGCCACTTGACGGGGCTGAGATGACCAATAATCCATCTTTCCATGGACAGGAGTGAGCACTGCACGCAGGATCCGCCCAGTGCTTGGGCCAAGCACCCTGTGGCATCCAAGCTCCCCTGGACGTTACCCTTGGTGAACCAAGTGTGGGGTCTTCGGGTCCCTGGTGGGAGGTTGTACCCAGGGAAAGGGAAGGGGTGTGCAGTGTGGACTGGGGCTGTGGTCCCTGTAACATAGGAGCCACCGGTGCTCACAGTCCCAGAAACTGCCGCTTAGGGATGGGAGTGTGGTCACTGGGGAGGAATTTTCAGTGGAAGATGGGGCAGCCGGACGGAGCCCAGGCTGTAATCGCTGGAGGCCCTAGTGTAAAAGGCAGAGCTAGAAGATGGTTGCTGAGACCGAGGGTGTGGTCAGGAGGTGGCAGTGGAGGAGGGGGAGTGCTGGTGGGGTCTCTACACAGGGGATCTCCGCATAGTACCTGGGAGTCTCATAATGTTAGTGTGTGGATGTGGACTGGGGCCTCCAGTGCAGGTTGAGGGTGTGGCCAGAGGGCTTCGGGTGTGTGGACAAAGGGGTACTGACGGTCAGGGGGCCTTGATAAAGGGCTGTGGGTATTGGAGGGGGTGAGGGGCTGAGGCTGTGGTTAGGGGTCTCAGGAAGGGATGCAGGTTTGTGGCCAGGGCCCTCAGCCCCAGGGCTGCGGGTGTGGGTATGGAGGAGGCTGCTGTGCAGGCTCAGGGTGTGGCCAGGGGTCTGCAGCAGAGGGCTGTGGGTGTGGGGGGTACTTTAGTGCAGGGGTGTGGGTATTACTGGGGTCGGCGCAGGCTTGTTAGTATATATGTGGGGACTGGTGGCCGAGGGCTGTGACGGTGGGTGTGAGGATGGAGGAGGCTGCAGTGCAGGGCTGAAGGTATGGCCAGGGGTACAAGGCCCAGGGGGTGCCAGGCCAGGGCTGAATGCACAGGGTCGCCGGGAATGGGCTGGTGTGGCTGAGTTCAGGGTGTTGCCAGGGGTGGTCTGAAGTGTAGACATGAGGAGGTGTGTTTCAGCCACAGCCCCAAGTGCCAGCATGACTCTTGGGGTTCGTAACTCTACAGCCCCCACCCTAACTAGTCCCCAACCTCCTGCTCCCCCAAAACTCCACAGTGGGAGGTTACAGCCCCAGTCAATGGCGAGGGGCCAGGAAGCTATGGTTATGCCCCAGGCGCAGGGAGTGCTGGTGTGCCCCACCCGTGGGCCCAAGCTCCCCAGTCCAGCCCAGCCCAGCCCAGCCCCTCAGCACTGGGAGCTTCTCCCTGAGCCGCCCTGACACCATCCTGCCCTTAGCAACATTCTCCAAGCAGCACCACCCTCCCTTAGCAACCGTCTCCAGGCTTCACAAACTGTGGCCAGGCCAGCCCCAAGCTCCCGCTCCCCTCATGTTTTTGTTTAACAGCAAATAGTAACAAGGCCTTGCTGGGCCAGCTGCACCCCTGCCCAGGGCATGCACCCGTGCCCAGACTGGCTCTTGCTGGATCCTCATGACCCTTACAAAGATGCCGGCCTCACTAAATGCCTGCCCGACCAGCAGCCTGGCCTGGCCCCAACCCAACTTGGCGTGGAGCTTCCAGGGAGGGGGCCTGCTGTGCCACCCTCACTTCCACCGAAGGAGGCCTTGTGCCAGGGCCAGACAAAGCCAGGGCCCCAGCTGCTGCCCTCACAGTCTTTCTGGACAGTGCCACTCTGTTCCCAGCCTGCTGTGGGCATCATGATTTCATCTGCTGAACCCTGCTCAGAGCCAGGGCTGGCATTAGTGACAAGAACGTGCCTCCCAGGGCTCTTCCTCGGGGCTCTGTGGCCCAGGGTGACAGTGACTGGCCCCTCTCCCCAGGCAGCTCCAGCTCCAACTCTGTCTGTAGCAGAACCTGCCCAGGTCTTGCAGGTTTGAGGTAGAGGCTGGGATGTTCTGGGCTTGGGGGAGGGGAAGGGCAGATTGGCTGGGAGATGACCCAGGTGGGTCTCTACAGGGTGGCATGGCAGCAAGCACAGACATCGCTGGACTGGAGGAGAGCTTTCGCAAGTTTGCCATCCATGGTGACCCCAAGGCCAGTGGGCAAGAGATGAATGGCAAGAACTGGGCCAAGTTGTGCAAGGACTGCAAGGTGGCTGACGGAAAGGCCGTGACAGGGACCGATGTGGACATCGTCTTCTCCAAAGTCAAGTGAGCCCCAGGCAGCCCCTGCTTCTCATGTTCCCAGGAGGTGGGGAACTGGGGGGCTGGAACCAGGGAAGACATTGAGAAGCGGTCAGGGAAACACCATGATCACGAAGGTTGTTCTTCCAGGGCAAACCTTATCTATTGCCCTCCAGAGGTGCTGACCCCCGCGATTTCCCCAAATGTGGGAAAGAAACGCAATTGCATAATTTGTGGCAGCAGCGACTGCGTTTGTGCTTTCCCCTGGGGGAGAAAAAAGAAAGGGGAACACTCATGGTGCCCACATGCCTGGCAGGGGGAAGTCTGCTCGGGTCATCAACTATGAGGAGTTCAAGAAGGCCCTGGAAGAGCTGGCGACCAAGCGATTCAAGGGGAAGAGCAAGGAGGAGGCCTTCGATGCCATCTGCCAGCTGGTGGCAGGCAAAGAGCCAGCCAATGTGGGCGTCACCGTAAGTGCCCTGCTGGTCTCGGGTGGCCATGGAATGGGGTGTGGGGAATCATGGCTGTGGGTGGGAAGGGCTGGGCTCCCTCACCAGGTGCCCCTGGGGAAACTCTGTCCAAACAGAAAGCAAAAACAGGGGGTGCTGTAGACCGGCTGACGGACACCAGCAGGTACACGGGCTCCCACAAGGAGCGCTTCGATGAGAGCGGCAAGGGCAAGGGCATTGCGGGACGGCAGGACATCCTGGACGACAGTGGCTACGTGAGCGCCTACAAGAATGCAGGCACTTATGACACCAAGGTGAAGAAGTGAGGCTTGGGAAGACTGCCCCGCCAAGTGCGGCTGCCCCTGCCAGAGGCTCAGGCCTGGATCTAAGGGGCATGTGGAGCAAGAGATCCTGGTCCCCTCCCTGCTGGACCTGCCACCCAGAGCTTCCTGCCTAGTCCCATGGGGCCGGCCCACCAGGCCTCTGACCCAGGCTGCTCTGCGGCCCCTTCCTCCTCCTCTTCCCCCTCCGACTTCTGTCCACCTGGGGACAGTCTGTGCCTGTAGCCTCATGACCCCAGCCCAGCCCCAGGCATGGCTAACCCCTGCCTGCTTGCCTCATATTTAAGCTGCTGCTCTGGCCAAGTGCCTAATTTTAACCCAGACCTCAATAAAGACACCTTTTGTACCAATATGGCCTGGTTGACGATGATGGGGGAATGACATTCATACCCCAGTGACCCCCTCAGTGTCATCACCCCACTGCATGCCATACACTGCTAATCTCTTAAAGGCACTCATGAGTCCCCTTCTGTTAGCACAGAGCCATTCTGTCTGAGGAGACTCCTGAGGAAGTCCAAAGCCTTTTAGCTGGGCCTGATGGGAGTCCTGACATCCAAGCTTGCCTTCCTGTGATCAGTGCCTTGGGTTTGGAGAGTTGGCCCCCTCTCCACTTTCCCAGCAGTAGGAGGGATGAAACAGCTGACTTGGCCTGGGCCAAGCATTGGCACAGGCCTCAGAGCCAGGCCTCAGCTCTCCATCTGCGAACAGGGGCTACTGAGGCAAGTCATTTTGGGCTTTGGCTCAGAATATCAGAAAATGCAGGGCCAGGCAGAACCTTAGACTAGAGTAGCTCATCCAGGTTGGGCGCCGTGGCTCACGCCTGTAATCCCAGCACTTTGGGAGGCTGAGGCGGGTGGATCACGAGGTCAGGAGTCCAAGGCCAGCCTGGCCAACATAGTGAAACCCCGTCTCGATTAAAAATACAAAAATTAGCCGGGCATGGTGGTGCTTGCCCATAGTCCCAGCTACTCAGGAGGCTGAGGCAGGAGAATCACTTGAATCCGGGAGTTGGAGGTTGCAGTGAGCTGAGATCGCGCCACTGCACTCCAGTGTGGGCAACAGACACTTTGTCTCAAAAAAAAAAAAGAAAAAAAAAAGAGTAGCTCATCTGACTCTGTAATTTTATAGCCAAGGAAATACCCTTGGAGGGCTTCTCCTCCAAGAGTGGAGGGGCTTCTGCAGACTAGAGGCCAGACCATGCCTCTAACCTCCCAGGCCAGGCTCTTTCCAGCAAGCCCTAACATTGACTTCCAAAACTGGGACAGGCTGACCGGTGATAGGGCTTGGCACCCAACGCTAGCCTGTGGTGGGGGGCAGGGAATCCCTCAGTGAAGGGGCCTCCTCTTTGATGTCCTCCCATCTGTTCCACATCCCTGGTGGGGGGAAGGGGAGCCTCTCTGGTCCTGAGGATGCCTGGGCGTTTCCAGATCATCTCACGGAAGCTCTGGGTGTTTGACAGAGCTATTCTCAAGTCAAGGCTTTGAGGCCACCTCTCCTTCCTTCCTTGCTGTGAAAATGGGGCTGGATGGGACTTTAGAGCCTACCCAGGAAAGGGTGGCTCCCAAAGGGGCTAGAAAAGGTATAAAAGGGCCAGTTCCCAAATGCCTGCTTTCCCCACCCAGATCACAAGACAAAGCAGCACCATTGTCTATCCTCTCATCCCACAGGCTATTGGGGGATGCTCCTGCCCAGGTGGCCCCACATCCCTTAAGGCCAGCTTTCCTTGGGGACAGGGGTGTAGCAGAATAGTGTGGCTTGAGACAGGGATGTCAGGGGGGAATCAGCAGGCAGCAGGTGGGCATCTGGCCATAGCAGAGCCTTGCCTCACAGCGTTGCTCCTCCTGACCCAAATGACCGTGTCTCCTTGTGTGGCCCAGGGAAGAGCTTCAGAGACCTTTAGGCAGGTCCTCCTACCAGTAAATGTTAAGAGGTAGAATGCAAGGCGTTTAATGAAAAAACAAAAATGCAGAGGAACAATTCCTCTAGCCCTGGAAAATTCATTTGAATTGCAAGCTTAAAATTAGCATAATAGGAGTGAAACCCAAACCCTCTGGCTTTCACCAAAACAGCCTCACAGGGAAGCATATTTAACTGTGTTCCAAATTGGGCCAGGCTCCCACTATTCCGCTGCAGGTGATAGTACCATCCAATGGCAGGGGGCCCAGTAGCTTCTCCATACCTGTGACTAGCAGTATGGCTTGGAAGAACACAGAGAGAATGGCTAAGCCTCCAAACCCCACCTCATAGGAGTAAAGCCCCCTCTTCTCGAAATGCCATTATGAAGCCTGAGGGAATTTAAGGCCCACTCAGGGCCAGGAGGACCCTAAGACCAAATGGGTCTGGCAGAATCTGGCACAGGGCAGCCATTGCCCAGCGATGCCACTGCTCCTCCCCTAACAGCCTCCTTGTGGTCGAAAGCTTTGGATACCCTTACTAGCAAAATCAGGCTGGACAAAGAAGAGGTTAGGATCAGAGGGACAGAGCCTTTAAAACCTGCTCTGCATGGCTGGGACTAGCCCACAGGCTAGCGTTGGGTGCCAAGCCCTATCACCGGTCAGCCTGTCCCAGTTTTGGAAGTCAATGTTAGGGCTTGCTGGAAAGAGCCTGGCCTGGGAGGCAAGTGGCATGGTCTGGCCTCTACTCTGCAGAAGCCCCTCCACTCTTGGAGGAAAAGCCCTCCAAGGGTGTTTCCTTGGCTATAAAATTACAGAGTCAGATGAGCTACTCTTTTTTTTTTTTTTTTTTTTTTTGAGACAACCTGAGAGTGGCTCTGCCCCTCCCTCTGGACACAGAACCTCCCTGAGGACCAGTCTCCATCCCAGATCTGTTTGCTTTCTGGCGGTAGTACCAGGCCTAGGGTGTGGGATTCTGCTCCACGGGTTTTCTGCTTGTTTCAAGGGTCCTCCGCTTTCCATGATGAGTCCAGTTAGCCCCTCAGGGCAACAACTCTTTAGGTCTTTGACATGGTAACCCCTATCCCTGCCCTGTAGACCAAGTGCCATACAGGGAAAAATCAGAAACACAAATGACTTCCCCAGGCGTGGACAGCAACCCTAGCAGGTGCCTGGCTGGGGACAGCATCAGCCACTTTCAATGACAATGGAAAATGGGGTGGAGGGTGGCACGGGCTGGGCCAGGTTCTTTGTTCCCATTAGGAGGTGTCCTGAGCAGATTCTGGGGCTGGTACCATCAGATGTTCATGGAGGAGGCAGGAAGGGCTGGGGTGGAGGAAAGCAGTGCATTATTCCTCCCTGCCCCCTGGTGTGTCCATTAGGTTGGCCTGTGCACTGGGCTGGGACCCTGAAATATAACAACGCAGGGATGCAATGCCACTGGCTGATACTCCCCTACCTGGGCAAGACACTTTGGAAGTCTCTCAGTAAGACAAAGACAGGCCCAGGAAAGTGGCAGCGGGGGTGCAGGGAGGCTGCTAATACTGACATTTCCACAGAGCACAGGCTTGCTCAAGATCCCTCAGAGCCTTGCAGCTCAGAGAAACTTCTGGCTCCTCTGTACAAGCTGCTTTTGGGAAGCCACTTAAAATCCAGAAGTCTGTGGATTTATAACTTAGAAACTTGTGACTGTCACGTCTCATTAGTATGGCGGTGGTTCTCCTTCCCTGCACAGCATGGAATCAGGGGTACAAGTAAGTTATCTAATCCTTCCATTTGTCTCTCTCTCTCTCTGACGTGGCCCTGAAGGTGAAGAGAAGTACCATGTGGCATTAGGTTGAAAATCCTTCACCTTCTACACACTCTCTGGTGACATTAGCACCCTGGGAGGCCACTGAAGCAGAAACATACCTAGAACCACTTACATCATGTTTCCCCATTGATTTTTTATATGCCCAATCAGGATTAAAAGTACAGGGCACCCACATGTAAACTGGATGCTGAGCCCAAAGCTAACATATTCAGAAGCAGCATATCTAGTCTGGCCTGCCTCTGCCTCTTCTTTGGGCTGTCTAGCTCCCCTTTGGTCCTCCCCTACTTCACACCATGATCAACCCATTCTCTTCTCTCCTTCTACTTCTTCTTCTTTCTTTTTTTTCAGAGACAGAGTTCTGCTCTGTTGCCCAGGCTGGAGTGCAGTGGTGCACTGCAGCCTTGAACTCTTGGGCTCAAGCGATCCTCATGCCTCAACCTCCCTAGTAGTTGGGCCCACAGGTATGCACCACTGTGCCTGGCTAACTTTTAACTTTTTTTTGTAGAGGTAGAGTCTCACTATGTTGCCCAGGCTGGTCTCAAGCAATCCTCCCAACTCAATCTCCCTAGGTACTGGGAATACAGGTGTGAGCCCCTATGCTTGGTCCTGAGAAAGCTTCTCAAACACAATCTGTCACTCCTCTGCCTTCCCAATCTAAAATCTTCAAGGAGCGGTGCAACCTTGCTCCTGCTTACCTCCTCTCAGCCCTCAGCTCTCTGAAGAAACCACGTCCCTTTGCATTTCCCAGCCTTCACACATGCTGCTACTCTCTGCAGCTTCTCCCCATTGCTCTTGCCCTCAGCCACATGCTTTGCCTGGTAACCTCTTCGTGTCTCCCCCTTCATGAAAGATCACTTGCTCTGGGGACATTCTCATGATATTACACCTCTTCCATGTCCCACACTTCTGTCCTTGCCCCACTATCCCCCTGTGGTGTTCCAGACTCTTCTCTGTACTCTTGGCCTGGGAGGCTCTGCATCCCCTCTACCTGCTATTGTTCTTACTCATTCTGCAGCGTCCATTCAAATAAGCCTCACTGACGCCTTCTCCAATCCTACAGTGGCCATTACTCACTCTTTCTCCCTCTTCAGGACATCATCAGGCTTTTGTTTAGACCTATTTAGTACCAGTTCCAAGCTTTGGGCCCCATTACACGAGTTTGCTTTTTTCCCTGACTAAATCGTTAGCTGCTCCAGGGCAGACACCAGATGTTGTCAGCTTTTCACCATGGCGGGAGGTAATCAAACCCTGTTTGATGAATCTGGCGGATGTTCTTTTTTAACTTTCTACCACACAGTTTCAAATGACATAGGGGAAAAATGTCTAGTGTATTTTCCCCTTTCAACATTTTCAGCCAAATGTCTCTATGCAATGTCTATACAATAGCTGGGACTAAGTGCCAACTATTTCTGTGGGCAGAAGGAAAGAATGACTCAATAGGGGGAGATAAATAGAGAAATAAAAAGAAGGACAAATACAATCTAATCAGAATACATTTCTTTCTTAATCTTTGTGAGTACATACCACCATACTGGTGGCAATGGCGGTGAGAGCCTCTGTGGACCAGGGAAGCTGTGGTGTGGGTTCCATGCTAGCTCCATAAGCCAGGCTCTGGGGCAGCATCCGAGACGCTCTGTATTAGATACTGACCAGTGTCATGTGCCACTGGTGAGGAGGAAGACAATGTGCTTTTCCCAAAGGGCGATGATCTCCCCAGATGATGACCCTTCTCAGGAGGCAGGAGCGCTTTCCCAGAATAACCTTTTGGCTCCTTATTCAGCTGCTGCAGCAGATACTCATTAGTTACCACCAGGGATCTGAGGCCCGGGGGAAAAAGGCAGTCATGAAATCATAAAAGCAAGAGAGATACCATGCAGACCCAAAATGTTTCCCAAAGACAAATGTGAAATGAAGTCACATCTTTAAATAGAAGGAACTGTCCAATTTATGATTGAGTTATTTTAAAAGCAGACCTGCAGTTTCTTCATTACAATTCCATTTGATTATGTTCCAGACTTACTGAAGCAATAATACATTTCCCATTTTATATATAGCTAGCGGTTGTTCTGTTCTCTCCAAAGCACTTTGATGATGAGGTAAGTAGAAGCCTTGGGTCACTGGCACCTGATCCGGCCTCTAATTTCTACCCCAAATCGTAACATCTACTTCTATCCTGCCACTACAATTCACTAATGGTGCTAGCAGTAGCAGCATTGAACTCTATTACCATCTAATTTTTTTTTTTTTTTTTTTTTTGAGACAGAGTTTCACTTTTGTTGCCCAGCTAGAGTGCGATGGCAGGATCTTGGCTCACTGCAACCTCCGCCTCCCAGATTCAAACAATTCTCCTGCCTCAGACTCCCAAGTAGCTGGGATTACAGGTGTGCACCACCACACCCAGTTAATTTTGTATTTTTAGTATAGACAAGGTTTCACCATGTTGGCCAGGTTGGTCTCAAACTCCTGACCTCAAATGATCCACCTGCCTCGGCCTTCCAAAGTGCTCGGATTACAGGCTCGAGCCACCACACCTGGCCTGTATTACCAGCTAATGTTAAAAGCCATCCACACACTGGCCGAAAAAAAAAATGTATGCACGATACTATTCATTATAGCACTATCTTTAATGGCAAAATATGTTAAACTAAATGTCCATCAACAGAGGACTAATTAAATAAGTGGTATATCATCCACAGAACTGAGCACTATGCAGTTAGAAAAAGGAATGAGAACTAACTCTATACACCACTATGAATGGATTTTCAAGATGAAATGTTAAAGCAACACTGTGTCTTCTTATGTAATAATGGAGGAATACAAATATACACCCACACCTACAATAGAAGGATGGTGGGAGGGAAGGAAAGGACAGCAAAGACAGGAGAAGAAGGTGGATTTTTCCAGATTTATCTTATTTCTATAAAATAACTCTATAAGTTGACATTGGGACTGTGTAAATGTTTTACATAATTATGAAAACAAGATTAAATCAAAATTATTTTTAAAATTCCCTAAGAATCCAAGGCAAAATAAAACAAGTGAACCTGTATGGTTTCAGAAGGATTATTTCTGGTTAATTTAAAAGAGAGTATTTTGACTGTACATCACTAAAGCAATATATCCTAATGTTTTCAAAGTGTGGTCCCCAGACCAGCAGCAATAGCATCACCCAGAAGCTAGTTAGAAATGCAGATGTTCAGTTCCCAACGCAGACCTGCTGACTTAAAAATTGTGGGATGAGGCCCAGTAATCTGCATTTCAACACGCCCTTTGAGTTAATTTGGAGGCATACCCAAGTTTGAGAACCATATTATGCTATTTTCTTTACTTTTGTAATGTTTGAAATAATTATAATGAAAAGCTTTTCAGACAAATCCAGAATGGTTCTGGGTCTAATCCTCTGAATATAAAGCTAACCAAATGAAAATCAGGAAGTGAGGTAGGAGGTTGAAGGTTTGGGGATGGAGTGCTTATATTTAAACTGCAGCAAAAGTCCTCGTAAATGTATATTATTGGCAAGCCAAAATCTCAAGGACTTCTCTAAATGTAGCCATAGTCTTGAGGTCTCTTCTGATTTTTTTTTTTTTTGCCTGGCCTGTATCCTGGGGTGCTTTTTTTTTTTTTTTTTTTTGAGACGGAGTCTCGCTGTGTCGCCCAGGCTGGAGTGCAGTGGCCCGATCTCAGCTCACTGCAAGCTCTGCCTCCCGGGTTTTTACGCCATTCTCCTGCCTCAGCCTCCCGAGTAGCCGGGACTACAGGCGCCCGCCACCTCGCCCGGCTAGTTTTTTGTATTTTTTAGTAGAGACGGGGTTTCACCGTGTTAGCCAGGATGGTCTTGAACTCCTGACCTCGTGATCCGCCCGTCTCGGCCTCCCAAAGTGCTGGGATTACAGGCTTGAGCCACCGCGCCCGGCCTTTTTTTTTTTTTTTTTTTTTTTTGAGACGGAGTCTCTGTCAACAGGCTGGAGTGCAATGGCACGATCTCGACTTGCTGCTACCTCCGTCTCCTGAGTTCAAGTGATTCTCCTGTCTCAGCCTCCCCAGTAGCTGGGACTACAGGCGTGTGCCACCACGCCCAGCTGATTTTTGTATTTTTAGTAGAGACGGAGTTTCACCATGTTGGCCAGGATGGTCTCAATCTCTTGACCTCATGATCCACCTGCCTTGGCCTCCCAAAGTGCTGGGATTACAGGCGTGAGCCCCCACACCTGGCCAGGGGTGCTGTTCTTTAAGGACTGATGCTGTTGAGCTCCTCTGAAGGAAACAACACACTTTGGGTTCTTTCCCTATCACTCCCTGCCAAGTGCTCTTGATGTCTTCTGTGACCAACAGCAGGCATTTTGCAGAGGAGCCAGATGGCCGATTTTAGGGGTATGTACTGACCTCCCAGAAAAGTTAACTGACACAAACAAAGGTCCCATCAGATCCAGTGAGAAGCTAATTATCAAGGTGTTGCAACCCACCAATGCCAACAAAGACGATTAGTCCCTGATGTGTTCTGGGAAGCAGTAATTTTTATGATCCCTGAGCTAACTGGCCAGATACAGGAGGTTTACACACAGAATGGAGTTCACTTGCAAAGTGCATAGATATTAACTTTCCAAGCAAAACAAAGGAGACAAAAGGAGTAAATATCTGCTTCTAGAAGCAAGCTAGATAGACCCTCTCCTACCTCTGACTTTCATGGAGAATGGCAACTGTCTCCTCCAGCTTTTTCAGCTGGGCAAGCTCCTGGTTCAGGCAAGCCACCTGCATGGTCAGCTGTTGGTTTTTGTGCAGAAGATCATCTACAAAGGGCACAGTAGCCAGGGGTGAAAAGGATTCCAAGCTGCTAGTCTTTGAGCAGAATATAAGTATTCAGATGGACATCTTGAGAGTGCCCCCATGGCACCCAACTTCACACTCCATTTCCTTACTTGAGTATAGGAGATATGGTGGTAAGAATACAGGGGTTGGCAACAGATCTGAGTTAAACTTCAGCCACTTAATATTGCATGTGTAGGTTCATTTTTCTGACTTTTATTAGAGCTAATAACCTTGCTCCTTAGCACTGTTATGAGGATTCAGTGAGACACCTACCCTCACTTAGCATAGGCAGTCAATAGATATTGGGTCTCACACCATATTCTCCATTTTAGTTTGTTTTGTACATCCTTCACTCCCTACGTAGTACGTGAAAACATCTAGAATGGTGTCAGGCACATAGTAATAACTCAATTAATACTTGTAGAAACTGAATTTGTGCCTAAGACACTCATACCTAGCTTCCCCAATATGCTACCATTACCTGCAATGATAAGGAGGTAAAAGAACAGGAACTCTGGTTGTAATGATGCCAATCTTCTCTAATAGTGCTTCTTAAACCTTTTTTTTTTTTTTCCTGAGGCGGAGTTTCGCTCTTGTTGCCCAGGCTGAAGTGCAATGGCTTGATCTCAGCTCACTGCAACCTCCACCTCCTAGGTTCAAGCAATTCTCCTCCCTCAGCCTCCCGAGTAGCTGGGATTATAGGCACATGCCACCACGCCCTGCTAATTTTTGTATTTTTAGTAGAGACAGTGTTTCACCATGTTGGCCAGGCTGGTGTCGAACTCCTGATCTCAGATGATCCACCCACCTCGGCCTCCCAAAGTGTTGGGATTACAAGCATGAGCCACTGTGCCCAGCCTTAAACTTTAATATGCTTACAAATCACCTGGGGATCTTGCTAAAAATATATTTTAATGCAGTAGGCCTGAGGTGAGGCCCCACTTGTTTAGCAAGCTCCCAGGTGATATATGTGGATCACATCTTGAGTAAGAGGGTTCTAGAAGGTGGAAAACAAGGCCACAAAAGCTTGTTTATCACCAGTAAGCCAAAATAGTATACTGGGTCTCTTGGCTGAATGAAAGTAAGTGTATAGTGGACAAATACCTACTTTTAATTTCAAAGTAGGTAAGTGGAGACTGATACCTTGATTATTCAGGCTTGTGAGTATCAGATAGTGCTGAGAATTATTTAATTATTTATTTAGTGCCGAGATTTAACAATGGAAATTCAGTGCTTCCATTGCAGAACTTCGAAATCGAGTTCCTCATATAAATCCATGTACCCATAATTTGTTAGGGGTGCTAAGCTAGTCTGTCAAGGGCAAACTGTATCTAAAATACTGACCTAAACTATGCTGATAATAAAGTAGTACAATTAAGACTTAAATAGGATATTATTTTTCACTTATCACAATGGCAAATTTTGAAAAAATGCCCAGTGTTGGCAGAGTGGAGTGAAAGAGGTATTCAAGTACACTGCTGAGGTGGGTGTAAACTGAAACAACTTTCTTGGAAGTGATTTATATGACAAAAGCCTCAAAAATATCCCATCTTTTGACTCACTAATTCTACTTCTAGGACCGTCTCCTAGGAAAATAGTCTGAAATGTACACAAAGATTTCCGTACACAGACATTAATAGCAGCATTATTTATAATAGTATAAATATTAAATATTAGAACTCTCAGCTCCATCAAAAGGGAAGAAGGTTAATCTCAGAAAAGTATTTGATTCTAGGGTCTTTTCCTTCACTTCAGGTCTTTCTTTTGAATGTTTAGAAATAATTTAAAATCATTTTATTCTAAATATATAACCATTATAAAAACAACTAGAGGACTAAACAGATAAATATGGTATACTCTTGTGATATTGTAGAAATGCCTATACTATGAAATTAATAACATTAGGATGTAGAAAGCAAGTCTGTGATTATTTGAGGTCAAGAGTAGGGGAAACTGACTATAAAAAGGTATGAAGAAACTTTCTAGAAATGTTCTGTATTTTGATTGAGATCAAACTTAAAATGTGTGCATCTAATTATATGTAAATTATTTTTTTAAAACCAGGACACAGTTTTATTATTATTTATTATTATTATTATTATTATTTGAGCGGGAGTCTTGCTCTGTTGCCCAAGCTAGAGTGCTCAGCTCACTGCAACCTCTGCCTCCTGGGTTCAAGCAATTCTCCTACCTCAGCCACCCGAGTAGCTGGGATTACAGGCACCTGCCACCAAGCCCAGCTAATTTTTATATTTTTAGTAGAGACAGGGTTTCACCATGTTGGCCAGGCTGGTCTTGAACTCCTGAGCTCAAGTGATCCGCCCACCTTGGCCTCCCAAAGTGCTGGAATTACAGGAATGAGCCACCGCACCTGGCCTATTTTTATTATTATTTTTCTTGGAACAGGGTCTCTCATTCGCCCAGGCTGGATTGCAGTGGCATGATCAAGGCTTACTCTAACCTTGAACTACTGGGCTCAAGTGATCCTTCTGCCTCAGCCTCTTTGGCTCTATAGGTGCACACCACCATGCCTGGCTAAGTTCTTATTTTTTGTAGAGACGGGTTCTCACTATGTTTCTCAGACTGGTCTCAGACTCCTGGACTCAGTCAATCCTCCTGCTTTGTCTTCCCAAAGTGCTGGGATTATAGGTGTGAGCAACTGCACCTCCATCCACAATTTTTAATTTGGAGTTAAAAACATACAGAGAAGTGAGGTAGAAGAAAATATACCAAAAACACGAATGGAAGTTATTGCTGGATCATGGGGTTATATTTTCCTTGTATTTTCCAAACTTTCTATAAAGAACATGTTCTTAGTGTTACAATCACAAAAGCATGTGTCATTCTCAAAATTAATGGCAATAGTAATATTTGAACATGCTTTCCACTGACAAGAGCTTCATCTGGTAACTCAAGCCACCTGCATTACAATTCTCTGAGGCAAGATGATTGTTTCTGTTAACTGCCAGGAAAACTGATGACCAAGTAGGCCAAAGGCAGCCATGTGAGCTAGCATGATGAAGGTTACTAAATTGGTCATCTATAAACAAACAGTTGTCTTGCGAGGCCCCATATATCATGGCTTTCCTCAACTTACCATAAGTATGTGATTGTTGCCCACTCACAATTGAGATGGCAGCACTTTCCTCCAACTGTTGAATTTTTTCTGACAAAATGAGGTTTTCCTCCAGCACTCTGACCAGTTTTTGCTTCAAACTCTCCTTTAGATTAGAAAACAAAATACAAATACATTAAGAATCTGACATTCTAGGTTGGGTGTGATGGCTCACGCCTGTAATCATAGCACTTTGGCTGAGGTGGGTGGATTGCCTGAGCTCAGGAGATCGAGACCAGCCTGGGCAACACGGTGAAACCCCGTCTCTACTAAAATACAAAAAATTAGCTGGGCGTGGTGGTGTGTGCCCGTAACCCCAGCTACTCGGGAGGCTGAGACAGGAGAATTGCTTGAATCTGGGAGGCAGAGGTTGCAGTGAGCTGAGATAGTGCCATTGCACTCCAGCCTGGGTGACAGAGTGAGAATCTGTCTCAAAAAATAAAAAATAAAAGAATCTGACATGCTGAGGTGTGTTTAGAGAACTGACTTTTCCTCTATTTAGCGATAAAATGATTGGAAGTCAGCATCTTTTTTCTCACTAGAATTTTAATTCATTGGTAAATACAGCTCAGATGCAGTAAACAAATTTATTACATGGACTAGCAATCTTTCTTATGAGTTATCTACTACTCTTGCAGAACAAATGGTCATTTTGACAAGTGGCCAGCATTCTTAGTCATCTATCATCTATCTAAAGTTTCTAGAACTGAACTTGGTGTTTGAAAATCCTCTAATGTTAAGAAAAGGCGGCTGAGGCCGGGTGCAGTGGCTCACGCCTGTAATCTCAGCACGTTGGGAGGCTGAGGCAGGCGGATCATGAGGTCAAGAGATCGAGACCATTCTGGCCAACATGGTGAAACCCCGTCTCTACTAAAAATACAAAAATAAGCTGGGCATGGTGGTGTGTGCCTATAGTCCCAGCAACTTGGGAGGCTGAGGCAGGAGAATCGCTTGAACCTGGGAGGCGGAGGTTGCAGTGAGCCAAGATAGCACCATTGCACTCCAGCCTGGCGATAGAGTGAGACTCCATCTCAAAAAAAAAAAAAAAAAAAAAAAAAAAGAAAAAGGCTGGCCGGATACAGTGGCTCATGCCTGTAATCCCAGCACTTAGGGAGGCTAAGGTGGGCAGATCACCTAAGGTCAGGAGTTTGAGACCACCTCAGCCAATATGGCAAAACCCTACTACAAATACAAAAATTAGCCGGGCATGGTGGTGGGCACCTGTAATCCCAGCTACTTGGGAGGCTGAGGCAGGGAGAATTGCTTGAACCCGGGAGGCAGAGGTTGCAGTGAGCCAAGATTGTGCCACTGCACTCGAGGCTGGGAAACAGAGCAAGACTCTGCCTTACGAAAAGAAAAGAAAAGAAAAGAAAAGAAAAGAAAAGAAAAGAAAAGAAAAGAAAAGGAAGAAGAGAAAAGAGAAGAGAAGAGAAGAGAAGAAAAGAGAAAAAGGAAAAAAGCATGGGGATACGAGTTGCTGCTTCTTCTCCTAGAGCCAGCAGGCTGATGCTCTAGAATGGCCCCCAGCCCCTGGCCCCTGGTTCAGGGCTCTCAGCTCCCTTAGAAGAGAGGAAAGACAATCCGAGATACATTCACTGGGATCAAACCATAACCTTCAAGAACATTATCCTAAACATTTCCACTTAGAGTTTTTTGGAATTTTTGTTTGTTTTTTCTCATTTCAAGTCTTTCTTTAGAATTTTTGGATTAGGGTTAGGATGAGGGAGTCATCCCTGCAGAACCTCCAAGTTGTCCCTGTCCTAGCAAGTTTTATATTCCTGCTGTGCCCAGACTTTTTCCATATTTTGGTTAGGTGTTCATGGTGATGCTGATCGTTAGGGCACAGAGACGTTGTAGTCCTGCTGCTCTGTCCTTTTCTAAAGGGAGATGAGAGGGGCATACCATGTCATTAGGGACCAGCTGCGCAGCCTCCTTCAGTTCAAGCTCCCTCCTGCAGAAGGCTTTCGTCGTGTCTTCAGGATGTGAGCGACACCTCGGCTGAGAAGGAGCCGGGACTACCAAAGACAGAAGCAAATCTCGGGCAGGACCTGCCAAAAATTCAGGATGGGCACACGGGCCAATCTTAAAAGCTAAAGCACAGCATTCCTAGTCAGTAACTACCAGCTCTCTGGATCAAATAGGGTAATCTAGTATCTCCTTTTTACCAGAACTTAGTAAGTGGCAGAAAGAGGTGTTTTTAAGAGGATAAGAAATTATATCCTACATCCTCTGTGGAGAAACAATAGCAGCCCCTTGTGAGTGCATGATTCCTTAGTCATTGATTAGTGGTCCTGGGGATAATTTCCTACAAAATGGGAGCAATAGGTCAACATGAGAAGGAAAATAACTGTGTCAGGATTTCTTCTTCTGGATGTCCCTTTAGACATTTTTTAAAAAGTTTTTTTTTAACCCCAAACCACTTTCAAGTTTCTAGTTTTTTTGTTTTTTTCGTTTGTTTGTTTTTTTCCGAGACAGAGTCTTGCTCTGTTGCCCAGGCTGGAGTGCCATGGCACGATCTCGGCTCACTGCAAACTCCACCTCCCAGGTTCAAGCAACTCTCCTACCTCAGCCTCCCGAGTAGCTGGGATTACAGGTGCACACCACCATGCCCAGCTAATTTGTGTATTTTTAGTAAGGATGGGATCTCATCATGCTGGCCAGGCTGGTCTCCAACTCCTGACCTCATGATCCACCCACCTCAGCCTACCAGAGTGCTGGGATTACAGGCGTTAGTCACCGTACCCAGCCAAGTTTCTAGTTTTTACTTAAACTTTTACCACCAACAAAATTTCCTTAATTATTCTTCTATTAAATAGCCAATAAACATGTTAAGCATCAAAAAGAAAATAACAACAAATAAATGCATGAAGCCAACATTTGCAAAACTGTTTTCTCCCATGTTTCTAAAAAACGAACCCTAAAGAGAGTCCAGGTCATTTACTCATTCGAGTTTTTCAAATCATAACATTCTAACAGTCATCTCAAAACTCTGATGATCAAACCCAATTTCTGTTGTATTCATTATTGGCACTTTCCCAAGGATCACAAAATCTTTTAAAAAATTAATGTAGTCATTAATTTATATATCTGGTTACTCTATATAATACCAAAGACTACCAAATATTCACAGGAGGAACAAAACAATCGTTACAAAACAATTAGAAAAGGTGCTTCTTTTAAAAAATAATGAAGAAGAATATGAGAAAAATGCAGATTTGTTAACTATGGTGTTTCTGAGATGTTTTAGGATGTGATCATGAGAACAACTTTCCTTGCAAGTGAAGTGGGCTAAGTGGTTTTTAGCAGAACACAGAGTAGAGGCAAAGTCCAGCTCCTCTCTAGGGACAGAGAATGCATTCACTCACCAAGAAACTTCTTGTTCAGGAGGAGGGAGCCAGAGCCATTCCAGTGCTTATCCACAAGCTCCAGGAGCTGTCTGAGGACAGTGGCCACATGGGGGGTTCTGGCAGAGATTGGGGGACTGTGGTTTCCAGGCAAACCGTGCAAGCTACCCAGGTCACTAGAGAGAGGCTCAAGAGAAAAAAAAAAAAAAAAAAAGGAAAAACAAACAAACAAAAAACCCAACCATTTGTCATTCTTATACAATAAGGGAAGTAAGTATGTAGACATTTAGACTTTTTTTTTTTTTTTTTAATTTTTTTTTTTTTGGAGACAGAGTCTTGCTCTGTCGCCCAGGCTGGAGTGCACTGGTGCGATCTGGGCTCACTGCAATCTCTCTGCCTCCTGGGTTCAAGCGATTCTTCTGCCTCAGCCTCACAAGTAGCTGGGACAGGCATGTGCCACCATGCCCGGCTAATTTTTGTATTTTTAGTAGAGACAGAATTTCACCATATTGGCCAGGCTGGTCTCCAACTCCTGACCTTGTGATCCGCCCGCCTCGGCTTCCCAAAGTGTTAGGATTACAGGCATGAGCCACCGCGCCTAGCCTAGACTACTTAAAAAGTGAAAAAGAAAGATGATTTCGGCTGGGTGCGGTGGTCATGCCTGTAATCCCAGCACTTTGGGAGGCTGAGGTGGGTGGATCACAAGGTCAGGAGATTGAGACCATCCTGGCTAACATGGTGAAACCCCGTCTCTAGTAAAAATACAAAAAAAAATTAGCCGGGTGTGGTGGCGGGTGCCTGTAGTTGCATCTACTCGGGAGGCTGAAGCAGGAGAATGGTGTGAACCCGGAAGGCGGAGCTTGCAGTGAGCCGAGATTGTGCTACTGCAGATGCCGTCTCAAAAAAGAAAAAAAAAAAAAGATGATTTCATCTTTCAGTTTGGATTTGAGTAGCATATTATTATTTATGTCCAAGACAAAAACATAAGATATTCAAGGATAATTTCAAAGGTAACAGTATCTTATATGATAAATTTTAATAGAAAATTTCAGGCCAGGCCTGGTGGCTCATGCCTGTAATCCCAGCACTTTGGGAGACTGAAGTGGGTAGATCACAAGGTCAGGAGATCAAGACCATCCTGGCTAACATGGTGAAACCCCGTCTCTACTAAAAAATACAAAAAACCTAGCCGGGCGAGGTGGCGGGCGCCTGTAGTCCCAGCTACTCGGGAGGCTGAGGCAGGAGAATGGCGTGAACCCGGGAGGCGGAGCTTGCAGTGAGCTGAGATCGGGCCACTGCACTCCAGCCTGGGCGACAGAGTGAGACTCCATCTCAAAAAAAATATATATATAGTATTATATTTTATAAAATAAATTGGGGAGTAATATAAAAAATTATAACTCAAAGTAAGCTTATATTTAATATATTAATATATAATAAACATAAATATTCTATAATATTTTATTTAAGACAGAGTCTAGCTCTGTACCCAGGCTGGTGTGCAATGGTGTGATCTTGGCACACTGTAGCCTTGAACTCCCAGGCTCAAGCGATCCTCCTACTCCAGCTTCTGGAATAGCTGGAACTACAGGTGTGCACCACTGTGCCTGGCTAATTCTATATTTTATTTATTTATTTATTTATTTATTTATTTATTTATTTATTGAGATAGGGTCTTGCTTTATTGCCCAGGCTGGACTGTAGTTGCATGATCTCAGTTCACTGCAACCTCTGCCTCCCAGGTTCAAGCAATTCTCATGACTCAGTCACCCAAGTAGCTGGGATAACAGGTGTGTACCACCATGTCCAGCTAATTTTTGTATTTTTAGTGGAGACAGGGTTTTGCCAAGTTGGCCAGGCTGGTCAAAAACTCCTGGCTTAAGTGATCTGCCTGCCTCGGCCTCCCAAAGTGCTGGGATTACAGGCATGAGCCACCATGCCTGGTTTTGTTTTTTTTGTTTTGTTTTGTTTTGTTTTGTTTTGAGACAGAGTCTTGCTTTGTCACCCAGGCTGGAGTGCAGTGGCCCGATCTTGGCTCGCTGCAACCTCTGCCTCCCGGGTTCAAGTGATTCTCCTACCTCAGCCTTCTGAGTAGCTGGGACTATAGGCGTGTACCACCACACCCAGTTAATTTTTTGTATTTTTAGTAGAGATGGGGTTTCACCATGTTGGCCAGGATGGGCTCAAACTCCTGACTTCAGGTGATCTGCCTGCCTTGCCTCCCAAAGTGCTGGAATTACAGATGACTTACACCTTTCAGAAATTAAAGAGTATATTTCTTTTTTATTTATATTCAAGCAGCTGTTTTAAAGCTTTCCATAAAGATAAAAATAATGTCTAACAGAAAAAAAGGAGTTTTTAAGATCTTCTAGAAAAGCATATTGAAATTTTAACAATTATTTATTTGTTTATTTATTTTTATTTTTTGTAGAGAGAGGGTCTCCTGTGTTGCCCAGGATGGTCTTAAACTCCTGGCTTCAAGTAATCTTCCACGTTGGCCTCCCAGAGTGTTGGGATTATAGGTGTGAGCCATAGCATCTAGCCAGATTTTAACAATATAACATGAAATAGAGGTTAAAAAATTTCCTTGAACATGTCTGATTAATATAACATCCCAAATATGCTAAATGTTGCTGGATCTTCACACTGAATACATTAACACACAGTTAATGTTCTTGTCTGGTAAAATAAGCATGGGGGACTCAGAATGAAAAGAGACCAAAAAACTAAAGAAAACATTGCAAGACTGCCCCCTTTGGTGCACAAAAATTACAGCCACTTCCAAAGTTCTGAAAACTGAATAGAAAGTCTTTAAAGAGTAAAAAACAAAAACATAAACAAAAGCACTCCAAATAAACCAACAAAAACTCTGTAAACCCACCCCAATGTGTAAGATTTCCAACAACTGAAAAATAAGTAACTAGAAATGGCTGTTTTTGACCAAATCTCCTGCTTCCTTACAGGGCAGTAAATGATTGACAAATGGTTCCTATCGCAAAGATTCTTGGGTACAAGGGAAGAGAAGACCCTAAGAGCTGGGGTTCCTCTAACCACATGGATGGATCTTCCTCATGATGGAAGTAGAACCTGGAGAAAAATGAACATTCAAAAAGACAAGAGAGGAGAGTAGAAGGCATTCTCCACAAGGGATGTATGCAAAGGCAGGAGCAAAACTTGCTGAGAACTAGTAATGATAAAGTTTTATTGTATGACACTATCATACTAGGATATTTTGTTTTATTTTATTATTTTTTTTGGAGACAGAGTCTCACTCTGTTGTCTAGGCTGGAGTGCAATGGCTCCATCTCGGCTCACCACAACCTCCTCCTCCTGGGTTCAAGCGATTCTCCTGCCTCAGCCTCCCAAGTAGCTGGGATTACAGGCATGCACCACCAAGCCCGGCTAATTTTGTATTTTTAATAGAGATGGGGTTTCTCCATGTTGGTCAGGCTGGTCTTGAACTCCCAACCTCAGGTGATCCGCCCGCCTCGGCCTCCCAAAGTGCTGGGATTACAGGTGTGAGCCACCGCGCCCAGTCACTAGGATATTTTATAAAATGAATTACATGTATACTGTTTATATGGGAATGGTTCTTGATTTTTCATTCATTCTCTGAACTACTTTCAGCTAAAAATCCCTTGGATAATCTAATTCATCTTGTTTGCTGCTACATTGGAAAAAAAAATTTAAATTGTTTTAACTTCTAGACAGAAAAGCAAAGCAATGCTTTTATTATTATTTTTTTTTTTATGAAACTGAGTCACTCTGTCACCCAGGCTGGAGTGTAGTGGTGCAATCTCGGCTCACTGCAACCTCCACCTCCGGGGTTTAAGTGAGTCTCCTGCCTCAGCCTCCTGAGTAGAGTAGCTGGCACTACAGGTGCGTGCCACCACACCCAGCTAATTTTTGTATTTTTTAGCAGAGATGGGGTTTTGCCATGTTGGCCTGGCTGGTCTTGAACTCCTGACCTCAGGTGATCCACCCACTCAGCCTCCCAAAGTGCTGGGATTATGGGTGTGAGACACTGTGCCCAGCCTGAAGCAATGCTTTTATAAGAACTATTTAATGTGCGGCTGAAGCCAATGTGTAAATATGATGAGACTGTAAACATAGATGCTACAGAGTTCAATCTTCAGCTGGAAGTAGATCAGGGACAGTTCTCCCTGTGATATAAGTGAGAAAATGGCAGCAGTGGGGGAATGACTTTCCCAAGAGCAGAAGGTTCAACAGACATTAGCTTGGCAGCATTAGCCACCAGCCTCTAAAAATCTCTTTGAATTTCTAGCTCTGTTGGTCAGAACCACCTCCACTCCCAACAGAACCCTCATTCTGGTCTTCAAGCTGACATGTTTCTTGCACAAACACAAACAAGCCAATACTTGCCTCGCTGCCTGTAGCGTCTTGGAAACCATGCTTTAGATTCAGGTTGGCAAGGATATTGTCCTTCCATTTGAATCCTCTCTTCGATGGGCTTAATGACCTCTTAGTAAAAATCTTTCTGTCTTCTGAAGTCCCAGGAGACAACAGCAGTGTCCGCAGAGGAGTTGTCCTGTTTCCCAGGACAGCGTTGTTTGGGACAGAACCGTGTGCTGGTGTTAAATCACCGAGGCTGGTAGATAATTGTTGCTCTACATTGACGAATAGAGCAGGGTCACTGTTGAGATGGGTTGTGGCATACAGATCTGTGGAGGAAACAGGCTGAGAGATGAACCTGCCCCTTGACTCCCTCATGTCTCACTTCTATCCATACCTGGCCTGTAGTCCAAGGGTCATAATAACCACTCCCTAGCATACATCCTCAACTCTTTGACAAAACTCCAACTCTGGTTAAATCCAACTGTCCACATATTCCAAGCCTACACCAGAGCAGGGGAACATAGCTGGAGAACGAAATGCATCTGTTCTGACCTTTCTAACTTTAAACTCATGACCACTATTGTAACTGCACCACTCATGACTTAGTGGCGCCCAGTCCTTCTATTTTTTTTTTTTTTTTAAGAGTCTCGCTCTGTTGCCCAGGGTGGAGTGCAGTGGCACAATCTCGGCTCACTGTAACCTCTGCCTCCCGGGTTCAAGATATTCTCCTGCCCCAGCCTCCCGAGTAGCTGGGTCTACAGGCAGGCACAACCACGCCCAGCTAATTTTTGTATTTTTAGTAGAGATGGGGTTTTACCATCTTGGCCATGCTGGTCTTGAACTCCTGGCCTCAAGTGATCTGCTGGCCTCGGCCTTCCAAAGTGCTGGGATTACAGGCGTGAGCCACTGTGCCCGGCCTCTCCTAATATAATACTTTGGCCAATTTACTCTTCTATTCTCTGAGACAAATATTTCACATCTCTTTTCTTTTCTTTTCTTTTTTTTTTTTTTTTGAGATGGAGTCTTGCTCTGTCACCCAGACTGGAGTGCAGTGGCTGGATCTCAGCTCACTGCAAGCTCCGCCTCCCGGGTTCACGCCATTCTCCTGCCTCAGGCTCCCGAGTAGCTGGGACTACAGGCGCCCGCCACCACGCCCGGCTAATTTTTTTGTATTTTTAGTAGAGACGGGGTTTCACCATGTTAGCCAGGATGGTCTCGATCTCCTGACCTCGTGATCCGCCCGTCTCGGCCTCCCAAAGTGCTGGGATTACAGGCTTGAGCCACCGCGCCCGGCCCACATCTCTTTTCAAACTTCCAACACCTTCTCTTCCCTTCTTACTCCCAGGTGCCAACCTCCTTTATTTCACTGAGAGGCAATCAAAGAAAACATCTACGTGATCACACCATTAAATCTACCAACTCTCTTGTATTTGTATTAAATTCTCTGCCTTCCTTCTTATTACAATAGATGAACTATCTGTGCTTTTATTTAAAGCCAGCGTCTCCACTGGTGGACTGGATTCCATTTTTTATAATGGTCCCTTTTCTCCCTGGCATCATCAGTTTTCCCTCCACTAGATCATTTCTACCAGGATCTCCTTGACCCCATCCCCTCTCCAGCTACAGTTCCATTTCTCTGCTTCCTTTTACTGCAAAACTCCTTGAAGGGGTTGATATGGGTTGGCGGTGTCCCCAACCAAATCTCATCTTGAATTGTAGCTCTCATAATTCCCACATGACAAGGGAGGGACCTGGTGGGAAGTAACTGAATCATGGGGGCGGGTCTTTCCCATGCTGTTCTTGGTGACAGTAAGTCTCATGAGATCTGATGGTTTTATAAAGGGGAGTTTCCCTACACAAGCTCTCTTGCCTGCCACCATGTAAGACATGACTTTGCTCCTCATTCACCTTCTGCCATGATTGTGAGGCCTCCCCGGCCATGTGGAGTCAATTAAACCTCTTTCCTTTATAAATTACCCTGTCTTGGGTATGTCTTTATTAGCAGTGTGAGAACAGACTAACACAAGGGTTGTCTATATTCAATAACTCTACTGCCTTGCTTCCAATTTTTTCTTGAATTCACCTCAGTGAGGCTTTCATTCTTATGCATCCCCTGAAGCTGTTCACTAATGCCTTCTTCATTGCCAAATACCATAATCACTTCTCAGTCCCAGGCTCCCTCCCTCCCTATCAGAAGAAGCATTTGACCTAGCATTGATGACTCCCTCATTCTTGAAACACATTCTTCACTTAGCTTCCAGGATATCACTTCCTCTTGGTTTTTTCCCCTCTATCTTACTGGCTGCTGCTTTCTCACTCTCCATGATGGTTTCTCTTTATCTACTTCTAATTGTTGGAGGGCTCAGGACCAGTCCTCAGATCCCTTTTCTATCTATATTTACTCTTTCAGTGAGATTTCACCCAGTCTCACAGTTTTACTGTCACCCAAACACTTATAATCTCCAAATTTATATTTCCAGCCATACCTTCTTCCCTAAACTCTGCACTAGTATGTCCAATTACCAAATTGGCATCTCTGGAAAGTTTTAATAAGGCACCTGAAACTTAAGATGTCTCAAACCCAACTCTTGATATTTATCTTAAAATCTGTATCTCCCATTTTTTTCCATCTTAGTAAATGAAAGCTCTGTTCTTCTAGTTATTCAGACTCAAAACCACAGAATCATCGTTAACCCTTTCTCCCACACTTCATCCTGGATCCATCAGCAAACCATGGAGTGTCATCTTCAGAACATATTCAGAATCTGACTACTTCTCACCACCTCCACCGCTATCTGTCTAGCCCAAGCCATCATTATCTGTTACGCTGATTCCAATCTCTTAAAGCATTTTTAAAAAAATTCTACCCTGCTCCCCATAGTCTATTCTCAACCCGACATCCACAGTAATTCTTAAGTGAGATCACATCACTCCCTTGCTACAAACCCTCCAACTCCTTCTGATCTCACCCAGAATAAAAGTCTGGCATCTTTGTTACTTCAGCTATACACTCTACTTTCTTTGCTGCAGCCACACTGGCCTCCCTGAGGTTCCTGGAACATGAAAAGTATGTTCCAGCCTCAGGACTTTTGCATTTATTCCCACTGTCTAGAAAGTTCTCCTCCCAGACCCACATGGCTTACACTCATTCAAGTCTCTACTTTTATGATGCCTCATCAGAGAAGCTTTCTGGACCATTCTGTCTAAAGCATCACCTCCTCCTTATCATGCTCTGTGCCCTTATATAATTTTTTCCACAGCACTTACCATAACCTGACATATATTTACATGTTAAAATGTTTATCATGTGTCTTACCCCATGAGAATATAAGCTCCATGAAAGTAGGGATTGTCTTCTTATTATGGTAAAATATACATGGAACTTTATTTTGTTTGCTACTTTATCTCCAGAGTTAGAACAGTGTCTGGGACACTGTAGGTGTTCAATGAGTTTGGTTGAATAAGTAACAGAAGAGTGATCTCTGTCACTAACTCTGAAACTAACTTTTGTTTTTGTTTTCAAGACGGAGTCTTGCTCTGTTGCCCATGGAGTGCAATGGCCTGATCTTGGCTTACTGCAACCTCTGCCTCCCAGATTCAAGCAATTCTCCTGCCTCTCAGCCTCCTGAGTAGCTGGGATTACAGGTGCACGCCACCATGCTCAGCTATTTTTGTGAGTGCGTGTGTGTGTGTGTGTGTGTGTGTGTGTGTGTGTATTTTTGGTAGAGATGGGGTTTTACCATGTTGGCCAGGCTGGTGTTGAATTCCTGACCTCATGATCCGCCCAGCTCAGCCTCCCAAAGTGCTGGGATTACGAGCATGAGCCACCGTGCCCGACCTGAAACTAACTTCTTCTGAAAGTAACTCAGAATAGAAGTGACTGTGAGTGGCCGGGCGCGGTGGCTCAAGCCTGTAATCCCAGCACTTTGGGAGGCCGAGGCGGGCGGATCACAAGGTCAGGAGATCGAGACCACAGTGAAACCCCGTCTCTACTAAAAATACAAAAAATTAGCCGGGCGCGGTGGCGGGCGCCTGTAGTCCCAGCTACTCGGGAGGCTGAGGCAGGAGAATGGCGGGAACCCGGGAGGCGGAGCTTGCAGTGAGCCGAGATCGCGCCACTGCACTCCAGCCTGGGCAACAGCGAGAGACTCCGTCTCAAAAAAAAAAAAAAAAAAAAAAAAAAAAAAAAAAGAAGTGACTGTGAGTAAAGACTAGATGTCCTGGGATGCTACTTAACTAAAATAGCAAGTAGCTGTGATGCTCACTTTCCTACAAATTTTCCCTAATATATATATATCATGTTAAACTAATACCCTATAGATTTCTGGAGGTTCCAAGGACCACTGGTGATCCTAAAATACAACTTAAGAAATGCTAATACAATTTCAGAAGGGTTAATTCCAAAATTTTCAGTTATATCTTCTACCTTCATGCCTATGAAGAAGAGCTGTAAACTGACAGGAAGCTGTTACCTGAACTAAGCTTCAAAAGCCTTCTAGTGCTGGAGTCGGGGTTTGACAGAGAAGTCAATAAGTCTCCACAGGAATGTGAAGCAGTGGCCTTTATGTCATTTGAAGGCTTTATGCTGTACTCTTGATAGTTCTTGCTTCTCTGAGGCCTTTTACCAAGACTTCCATGCAGGGATAGAGTTTGAGAATAATGACTGTCATAATTTTCCAGACCAACATCTGAAGGTAACTGATAGGGATGGATCTGGCTAGAATCACCCACATCCAGGCGTTTACTCAACGAGGCATCATGGGTAAGCTGAAAAGTATCAGGTTTTGGTATCAATTCCTTTTCTGGAGAAGAACCTGAAGACTTATTGTCCAAAAAAGATACTTGGTACCCTTCTCTAGTCATCTTCTCTGGGGATCGGACTGTGGACTGACGAGGCGAGTAATGTCTGAACTCTAAACACCACCAAGGTAAAAAAACAAAACATGGTAAGAATTCTTTGTGGCCTAGCTGGGAGTACCTCTGTTCACTGAACATACTCTCTGCCAGAAACACCTCTCAGGAAGAGGTGATTTATAATTCTGATTAATGGTAGCATAAAGTGATGAAAGGACTTCCACATGGAACACCACCACCACTAATAAAATGTGGGACTTTTGTGTAAACAGTAAATAATCTATAACATTCTGGAGACAAATTCTTTTCCTTTTATTTTATTTTATTTTATTTTTTTTGAGACAGGGTCTCACTCTGTCACCCAGGCTGGAGTGTAGTGGTGCAATCTTGGCTTCTTGGCAACTTCCACTTCCCAGGTGCAAGCAATTCTCGTGCCTCAGCCTCCCGAGTAACTGGGATTACAGGCATGTGCCACCATGCCCAGCTAGTTTTTGTATTTTTAGTAGAGACGGGGTTTCACCATGTTGGCCAGGCTGGTCTCCAACTCCTGACCTCAAGTGATCCACCCGCCTCAGCCTCCTAAAGTGCTGGAATTATAGGCATGCACCACCACGCCTGGCTAATTTTTGTATTTCTTGTAGAAACAGAGTTTCACCATGTTGGCCACACTGGTCTCGAACTCCTGACCTCAGGTGATCCACCTGCCTCCACCTCCCAAAGTGCTGGGATTACAGGCATGAGCCACTGCTCCTGGCTGAAAAAAAATTTTTTTAATTAGCCAGGTGTGGTGGTAGTCCTAACACTTGGGAGGCTGAGGTGGGAGGATTGCTTAAGCCCAGAAGTTTGAGGTTATTATGAGCTCTGATTGTGCCATTGTACTCTACTCTAGCCTGGGCAACAGACTGAGACCCTGTCTCAAAAAAAAAAAAAAAAAAAGGAAGGAAGGAAGTGGGAAGGGAAGAAAGAGAGAGAGAACGAATTGCCTAGAAATCTACATCCATCTAAAATACCCTTCAAGAATGATAGTGAAATAGAGGCATTATCACACAAAGAAAAGCTGAAAGAACTTATCACTAATAGACGTACATTAAAGTATGTACCACTAAAAGGAAAGGAAAATGATATCAGAAGGGAAGCCTGGGAAGAAAAAGGAAGTGAGCAAACAGTGGTTAATAAATGGATAGATTTAAATCTACATTGACTATATAAAAAATATTATCTTATGAAGTCTTTAAAAATATAGAGAATTAAAATTCATAATAACAACATATAAGTCAGGAAAGAATAAATGAAATAAAGTACTATAAGGTTTTTGAATTATGTAAAAGAAGACTTAAGGTATTAACAATTTAAACATTATGTAAGTTAACGATACATATTATCATTTGGGGAATAATACTAAAAATATAGAAAAAGCATATAACTTATAAACTAGTAGAGATAAACAAATGGATGAATAAAAAAATAATAAATACAAAAGAAGGCAAGAAAGGTAAGAAAAAGAATAGTCAGCCAATGCAAAAAAAATCAAGAACAAAGGAGGTCAGAATATCCACTCTTTAGGCAGAGAAGTCCTACAGGTTACTAATCATCCAGGACAGTCCCTCACGAAAGCAGAAATTATTTGACTAAATAGGGCCCCCGTATTGAGACATCTTCATCTCCCAAATCCCATCACATCCAGACTTCTCTGATTAGTATGGGGGAAAATACTCAGTGAGCAAAATATTTACCATCTTCATGGTGATTGTCACTTGGCATCTCCCTTCTTGCCACTTCCTGTGTCTAAAAAAAGTTTGAAAGTTTAGGTAGAAGGAAGTCCATGTGTGTTCAAATGTGAGCTTATTAGACCAGGGGTTCAGAATACTTTCCTGTTAATGGGAAAGACTATCCTTGCAAGTAGGGAAACAGACCTTTAAGCAAAGGTCCAGTTTAAGTCTATTTTAAAACAGTCACAATACAAGGAAATTCTAGAGTTGCTTGAATATCCTTAGGAGGTAAAGATCATAGCAAACAATGACTGTACTTTCTCTGCTTTAGATAGCTCAGCATACAAGGTAGATGAGGCCACTCTCCAACTTTGCTTTTTCTGTTTAAAGGACTCTCATACTTATTGTACCGGCTGGTAAAGCTGACAACCACCATAGCTAAGGGGGTTTTAATAGGCTGAAAATTAATCTGAGGCATAACTAGGCAAGAATTGAAGCAAAACAGAAAACCATCTAGGGTTTGCTTTTAAAAAAATTATCTTAAAGTATTCAGTGTCTTTTTGGTAGTCATGGAGAGAAAGAAATCCCACTTCCTTAATTCTTAAACTAAAAAGATACAGCAAACTATTCAATTTCCTTTTTTCTCACTTCAAGAAGTAATTTCAGAGACATTTTTTTGTTTGCTTTTTAATCCAAGAAGTGCTATTTAACTGGAGATTGCAATACTCTTTGTCTCCACTTCCTTAAGTCAATATGGTTTTAAAAAATGGTAACTAAGATCGTTTCTAAGTCATCCAAGTAGAATCTCCAAAAACAAAGAAACTGATTAAATGTTTATCTTTTTTAAAAGGTGAAGGTAGTCTATACCCGAACTGAAAAGAATAGTACTTTTTACTAATTCAGTCTTGATTATCCAAATTATGGATCAATCAGAGCCTTTGCTGCTTTTCTTTCTCCTCCTGGCTATTTTCTACAATTTTATTGTTCATAAATATATCAAAGAAAAGGCAAAGAAAGGGAGCAGGTGAATATAAAGTAGTCAGTTCTGCTCCTTGTATCATATTCACTCACACAAACAAGCCTTACATAATGGTTGCATCCCTTCTGTCATCAATTTTTTCACTAAAACCTTATTTTTCACTACTCCCCATCTTGCATGATCTCTATCTTCCCATTGCCCACAACTTCCATGCCAACTTTACCCCTTAAACTTTACTTTTTTTGTTACACTGAAGAGGCAGCTTTGCGAAAGTCATACCTTAAATGTAAGACTCAGCATTAAAGGGCAGAGGTAGAAAATGTAAGAAGCAAGGCAACAGGAGATGGAGATACTGGATAGAGAGGAGAAAATTTAAAACCAGCCAAAAACTGTAACAGTTGCATTCCTGTTTGAGGACCAAAATGCCTGTCATAGATATGCTAAAGTTATATGTATAAATATATGACATTAGATAACAGGTTAGTGTGAGAGAGAGGGAAATGGGAGATTGAAATTAATGGAGAAGGTACTCTACATTCTGTCCTGCCCTTTCCTTTAAAAGGGTCTAAAATGCCTTCAAACAAGTCCTCTGAGACCTTCATAAATAATTGAGAGACCATTGAATTATCAGTATTAATCACTGACTAGCCAACAGATCAGCAGGAGAGTGAATACATTACCTGTGTCCCCAGTGGGAAGGTGTCTAATTTCTGATCAGGTGTACCATTGCCCTGAGTTGCAGAAGTACTTAGGGAATCCTTTATTTCTCGGTTGGGGAAGGGAATAAAAAGTCCTTTGTTTGAGTCTGTGTTAAAAGAAAAAGCATACAATGAAGCACTGACCAGACTTCAAAGACAGCATGTCTAATGGAAAGATACTAAAAGGAAAGTCACAAGATTGAGTGCTAGTTCTGGTGCCACCACTTGGAGGCCACATGAATTTGAGCAAATCACTTAACTTCTCTACATCTCTCACTTCATTTGGAAAACAGAGATGATAAAGTCTAAACTTTCTATCTCTTAGGGTTGAGCCAGGTTAAAACAGGATAATGGATATGAAATGGCTTCATAATTTATGAAGTGCTCAACAGAAACTGAGTGGAAGGCAAATACTTTGCACATTTCCTAAGCTAATAAATAATTAACTTTGATACCAATTAAATAATCTCCAACTACAGGGGGAGATGCTGGGAATAGACTCCTGGTATTACACATCTCTAGGGTACTAATCAGCAGTCAGCACTGATTGACCATATCAAATCAGCCTTTTTTTTACCTTACTTTCTCTCTTTTGTAAAAAGAGAGAAACTAAGCTGGGCATGGTGGCTCACACCTGTAATCCTAGCACTTTGGGAGGCTGAGGTGGGCAGATCACTTGAGGTCAGGAGTTCAAGACCAGCTTGACTAACTTGGTGAAATCCTGTCTCTACTAAAAATACAAAAATTAGCTGGGTGTGGTGGTGCACACCTGTAATCCCGGTTGCTCGGTAGGCTGAGGCAAGAGAACTGCTTGAACCCAGGTGGTAGAGGTTGCAGTAAGCCAAGATCATGCCACAGCACTCCAGCCTGGGCGATAGAGCAAGACTCTTTCTCGGGAAGAAAAAAAAAAAATCAAATGTATTAGAACACTCTGTATGTTATTTTCGGTGAGAATTTTTTTTTTTTAATTTTTACATTAAAAAAAGTTTTAATAGAAACAGGGCATCCCTATGTTGCCCAGGCTGATTTAGAACTCCTGGGCTCAAGCAATCTGCCAGCCTTGGCATCCTAAAGTGCTGGGATTACATGCGTGAGCCACCAGGCCTGGTAAGATTTGTTTTCTAGTGAAAGAAAAATAATTTTTAAAAAGCAAAGGAACTAGCATTCCATTTTCATTAAAAAATACTGTTAGGGCCAGGCACGGTGGCTCACACCTATAATTCTAGCACTTTGGGAGGCCGAGGTGGGTGGATCACCTGAGGTCAGGAGTTCGAGACCAGCATGGCCAACATGGTGAAACCCCGTCTCTACTAAAAATACAAAAATTAGCCAGGCGTGGATGCCTATAATCCCAGCTACTTGAGAGGCTGAGGCAGGAGAATCACTTGAACCCAGGAGGCGGAGGTTGCTGTGAGCCGAGATCGTGCCATTGCACTCCAGCCTGGGCAACAGAGCGAGACTCCATCTCCAAAAGAAAAGAGAAAATCCCATTAGTATTTTGCAGTTCACCTTTCAAATTTTCGTGTTAGTTTAATACATATATTCACAAAAAAGTGACAAATAAATTTTAACTTTTTTCCTGTTTTATAATTTTATTTTTTTACCAATATTTTTACTGTGATTAGAAAAATTATTTTAAAAATAAAAAGTAAAAATAACAAAAACTATAGCCTAGTTCTGGCCACTTTGGAAACTGTTATTAAGAAGAGCCTGCCAGCAATTCTATTACAGGCCAGGCACAGTGGCTCATGCCTGTCATCCCAACACTTTGGGAGGCCCAGGTGGGTAGATCACTTGAGCCCAGGAGTTCAACACCAGCCTGGGCAACATAGTGAGATCCCCATCTCTATTGAAAATACAAAAATGAGCCAGGCGTGGTGGCACAAGTCCCAGCTACTTGGGAGGCTGAGGTGGGAGGAACCCTGAGCTTGGGAAGTCGAGACTGCAATGAACTGAGATTGTGCCACTGCACTCCAGCCTGAGTGACAGGAGTGAGACAAGAATGACAAGAAAGAGAGAACGATTCTATTAGGCTGTCATATTTGTACAAAGGTTTTTCCACTCTTGATCAATACATTTATTAATTGTAGAATTCTGGGATTTGGGGTCTTCTGGGGGGACTTGAATTAAAACAAAAGTTTTGTTTTTGTTTAAGGAATTTTTTTCCAGCAGGATTATGTAAGAAGATAGTATCAAGAACTTGGGCCTTTGTCAAACAATGCGCTCTTATGCTCACTTTCATCTACTGGTTGTGGCAACAGAAAGCCACTACAAGCCAGTGCAACTGAGAGTAGACAGTAAATAAAGCCAGCCTCTTGAGAACCAGCCGTTCCATCCATTTGGGGCTCTAAGATGCTTTCTATTTCTGAATTGCTTTCTGGGACTGAAATGTCCTACTTAAACACAAGATGCTCTTCCAACCACTGGACTTGACAGAACTACTTTTCTGCAAGTGACGTGAGCTATCAACCTTTTTGTTCTCTGGTTCCCACTGCAGTAGTACTACAGAAGAAACAAGGTGAAGCAGAAACTGCTAGTTGTAACACAGTCTTTGTGCGAATGAGAATGGTTAGTAGGCTGTGACTTTGGGTTCAGGCCTCCTCTTACCCTTATCCTGCGGAACAAGACTTTGCAGGTGTTCAAGACCCTGCTCCATCCTGCTTTTCCTTCTACAGCACATATGCTCTTTTCCAGATTCACAGGTTCCTTTTCTTTCAACCTATGTATTGGTTCAAATCCCCTACCGCCTGAACTTCTTGCTGAGTGCTCTCATAGTTCTCCTGGGTTTTAGCTATCACTTAAATCTGAGTGACTCTTAATGTAAATCTCTTAACCCTGGTCTCTTTTCTGATGTCTAGACCTAAATTTCCTGAACAGCCCCCAATTAGTGCCCGCACACAACTAAAAAGTCAATATTTTATTTCTTTTTTTTTTTTTCCTTGAGACAGAGTCTTACTCTGTTACCCAGGCTCTGGAGTGCAATGGCACAATCTCGGCTCACTCCACCTCCTGGGTTCAAGCAATTCTCCCACCTCAGCCTCCTGAGTAGCTGGGACCACAGGCATGCACCACCACGCCCAGCTAATTTTTTTGTATTTTTAGTAGAGATGGGGTTTCACCATGTTGGTGAGGCTGGTCTTGAACTCCTGACCTCAAATGATCCGCCCACCTTGGCCTCCCAAACTGTTGGGATTACAGGAGTGAGCCACCGCACCCAGCCAAAAATCAGTATTTTCTAGCCAAACTCATTATCTTCATTTCCAGGCCCACTTCTGCTGCTGGTGCCTCCCCCAATCTTGTTATTGGCATTACCATCACCCAATCACTTAAGATACAAACTTGTTATTTGACTCTTACTCATCTGAAATCTCAATTACCAAGTTCTACAGAATCACTCTATAACTGTGTGAGAAGCTTTATTTTAATTGAGATATAATTCATATATCATACAATTCATCCTTTTACAGTGTACAATTCAGTGTTTTTTAGTATATTCACAAAGTTGTACAACTACCACCACTATCTAATTCTAGAATATTTCATCACCCCCAAAGAAACCTCATATCTGTCATTCCCAATTTTTCTCTCCCTTCCATCCTCTGGCAAACAACAATATACTTTCTGTCTCTATGCAATGGCCTATTCTGCAAATTTTATATAAATGGAATCATACAATATATGGCCTTTCTGTCTGGCTTCTTTCACTTAGCCTGATGTTTTCAAAATACATGTTATAGCATGTGTTAGTACTTCATTCCTTTTTAATGCCTGAATATGGATATGTCACACTTTGTTTATTCATTCTCCAGTCAATGGCTATTATGAATAATGCTGCTTTCATTCCTGTACAAGTTTTTGTATGAACATAGATTTCCATTTCTCTTAGGTATATACGTAGGAGTGGAACTGCTGGATCAAATGTAACTCTATGTTTAACTTTTTGAGACTGTTTTCCAAAACAGCTGCACAATTTTACTTTCCTACCAGCGATGTATGACGGCTCCAATTTCTGTACATCCTTGACATTGCTTTTCTTTATAGCAACTTTTTTAATTGCCAAAACTATTTTATTTTTTATACATATTACTTCATCACTGGATATTAAGCCCAGTATTCAATAGTTACCTTTTCTGCTCCTCCCCTTCCTCCCACGCTCCCAGTCATTGCTTATTAGATGTCCTTTTGATTCTAGTCGGCCTAGTGGATGTGAAGTGGTATCTCCTTATAGTTTTGCTTTGTGATGTTGAGCATCTTTCATGTGCTTTTGGCCAGCTGCGTATCTTCTTTGGAGAAATGTCTATTCAAATTCTCTGCCCACATTTTTTTTTTAATTGGGTTATTTTTGTCTTTTGTTATTGAGTTGTAAGGGTTCTTGTAGAATGAGTTGAGTACATTAGCTCATGCCTGTAATCTTAGCACTTTAAGAGGCCGAGGTGGGAGGGCCGTTTCAGGCCAAGAGTTCAAGACCAGCCTGGGCAACATAGCAAGGCCTTATCTCCACAAAAAATAGTTGGGTGCTAAAAAAAAAAAAAAAAAAAAATAGTGGTGACATGCCTGTAGTCCCCACTACTCAGGAGGCAGGAATATCACTTAAGCCCAGGAGTTTGAGGTTGCAGTGAGCTACGATTGTGCCACCGTACTGCAGCCTGGGCATGACATTACCCTCCAGTTTTTTAAAATATAGAATGAATATTAATTAGATCCTACTCAGATATACAGTCTGCAAACATTTTATCCTATTCTGTGGGTTGTCTTTCCACTTTAATAGTGTCCTTTAAAACACAAAAGATTTTAATTTTTATGAAGTCCTTTGGTAGTTTTTTGTGTCATATCCAAGATATAGGATCACTCTTGAAAAAACAAAACTGATGCCTTACTCTGCCACTATTATGACTAAGTATGTCATATACAACAATCAAGAAAATGAAGCAATTTGTATTCTGAGATCATTTTTTTCTTGTCTTATTTTTTTATTTTTTGTCTTGTCTCAGTTTATTTTATTCTTTTTCTTCAGACACAAAATATATCCAGCCCTTAATTCCAAAAGCAAATTTAATTATGACATGTTGTCCAGCCCAGGTTTGAACATCCATATAATCAATGCGATAGGGCAATTTGTTTGAAAATTATTTTCTATTTGTAATAATAGAGAAATGGGTTTATCATACAGATACAGGGGCAAATAATAGCTACTTCTACTATCAGTAATCCCAGCTGGATGAGGCTCCATTTCACATGTTTGTACAAAGACCCTGCAATCAATGGGAGGCTGAGATCTGGCCAGATCCCCTTCAAGGAAGGACTTGCTGCCCAGCTGCTGGAGGGCACTTCAGCCGTTTGCTCTTCATTCAGAGTCCATCTTAGCTATCAAGAACCATCTCCTGATGCCATTCTCTTCCAACGACAGTTCACTCCCCATGACAGAGCTAGGCAGGGTACAAAGGCCCAGACATTTCAGCCTAGTAAGGGACATTCTGAAGGGAAGTTCTTACTCTAGAGCTCTCTCTCTGCTTAACCCTCTTTCCTCCCCTTCCTCTCAGTGTTACTCTCAAATAAACATATTGTACCCCAGATTCCACTGAGATAAAAATATAAGAGCAGAAATAACTTGGCTTTCACTAGTCTCCAAAACCATTTCTTTTAAATTGCTAATCACCAATAAAAACAACACAATCCCTGACATTTAAAATATTAATATGTAATAACTATTGCAGATATGATAATTATTAAAGGTAATTGGTGAGGTGGTTTTTTCCTATCATGAACAGACTGTGTGTAATCTTAGTAACCTTGTATTTTTCCCCCCTTTAAATAATAGTTGTGTCTTATATTCATAAATTCCATTTTTCTGAAGTTTGAACTACATAGCAAAACACTGCAGGTAAAAATACTTCATGTTTTGTATCCAGGCTTTCTTTTCGTATCCTCCAGGACTTAATCAACCTGTGCTTCCTCATCTGCATTTATTTTACCATTGGCCTCCTAGGACAGGTCCTCATTACCTCCCACTAACTAAATCTAGCTTGAGTTATCTCTCAAAATCACACATTTAAGCATGCCTCGCCTCTAAGAGATCCTTAATTATTACCTATTTTCAAGAGAAGAAAATGAACATAATTAGTAAAGAGGGCCTTTGCAACTTGGCTTTATCTCCAGCCACCAGCTGAGTCAATTTCCTGATCTGTTTCACCTGTCTGCTGCTGCTTTTCCCTCTACATTGCCGCTGCTTTTCTCTCTACCTTTTCCCCTCAACTATGCCCACTGAACTCTATTTGAATGCCCAACTAAAGTGTTGTTTTGTGCAGCCTTTTCCCAGGCCTACAATGAGTACTAACTGCAACCGCCTCTCCTCCATCCCTCTATATCTCTGCCACAGTGAAACTCTTGTCTCATGGTGAAGCCTGACTTGTGACCTAATTAGCTGTAATAAATCCCTCCAAAATGGGAGTATGTGAAGATGTGACACTATTTTAATCATGTCCTTGTCTGCCTACCCCCAACACAGGATTTGCCCAGTAGATACTCCTTTGCTGAATTGCTCTCATTTCCACTGACAGAGATTGCTAACTGCCTCTCCCCCATATTCATTATTCCTCCCTTAGAACTCTTCCCATGACAGCCCTAGATTGTCAACATCTGGATTTCTAAAAGAGAGAGAAATGAACTTCTATCTTGTTCAAGTGACTATTTTGAGAAGTCCCTGCTATTCCAAGCTGATTTTTATTCAGCCAAAACTCCATCATGGCTAAACCAAGAGATGACATGGATCAACATGTTGAAATGGGATGGTTTTCAATGCTAGACACAGGAATGAGCCACTGAGGGTGGCTGTGGTGGATTTTTCCTTGTTATTTTAGAATAATATATTAGATCAGTATATTTTCAGTAGGACTCTATTTAAAGGCAAATAGAACTGGCAAAAACAGTGAGTTAGGTTGTTTTCAACTAGTACCTACAGGATAAATGTAAATTGTTCTTAGTAAGGCATTCACTGTTCTCCAGAACTTGACCTTCTACCCAACATAAACCTTCCACCCAAATCACACCGACACATGGCTTTCTTCATGACCTACCATGCTCCTTACCACTTCCAGACAGTAATTCACACCAACCCCACCAATCAAAATGTGCTGCTCCTCTTTTCAGGCCATTCCATTGCTGTCTAGCCTGTAAGGTCTGATGGCTTTGTTTCCATATCTGTCATAAAACCTTTCTCCACTGCCCCCAGCACACACTGGGCTTCTGTAGCATGTCACCAGCCACATCAGTGTTTCTCAAGCTCAATGTTCTAATAAACTCTGAGAACAGGAGTCCAGTTTGAGAAACTATAAGAAACTAAACTCAGTATACAAAAAGGCATCTTAAAAAGATTATATTGGAACAATTTGGCAGTTTCTTACAAAGCTCAACATACTGTTACATGATCCAGCAATCATGTTCTTTGGCAATTACTCAAATGAGTCGAAAACTTATGCCCACACAAAAACCTGCACAAGGTTGTTTATAACAGCTCTAGTCATAATTGCCAAAACTTGGAAGTAACCAAGATGTCTTTCAGTGGGTGAGTGGATAAATAAACTGTGGTACATCCAGACAATAAAATATTGTTCAGCACTAAGAAGAAATGAGCTGTTAAGCCATGAAAAGGCATGGGGGAAATTTAAGTGTATATTGCTAAGTGAAAGAAGCCAATCTGAAAGGCTACATACTGAATGATTCCAACTATATGACATTCTGGAAAAGGCAATACTATGGAGACAGTAAAAAGATCAGTGGTTGCCAGGAATTAGAGAGGATGAAGGAATGAATAGGTAAGCACAGAGAATTTTTAGGGCAGTGAAGCTATTTTTGTATGATAGTACAAAAATAGTACAATGGTACAATAGTAGAATGGTAGATACATGTCGTTATACATTCATCAAGCCCATAGAATGTACAACACCAAGGACGAAACCTAATGTAAACTATGAACTTTGGGTTATAATGATGTGTCAGTGCAGGTTTATCCGATTGTAACAAATGTACCACTCTGGGGCAGGATATTCATAGTGGGGGAGGCTGTGCGTGTGTGCAGGTAGGGTATACGGGAACTCTACTGCCAGCATTTTTGCTGTGAATCTAAATCTGTTCTAAAAAATAAAGTATGTTTTAAAAATCAGATTATTGGCCAGGTGCAGTGGCTCACATCTGTAATCCCAGCACTTTGGGAGGCCCAGGTGGGCGGATCACTTGGGGCTAGGGGTTCCAGACAAGCCTGGCCAACATGGTGAAACCCTATCTCTACTAAAAACACAAAAATTAGCCAGGCGTGGTGATGCACGCCTGTAATCCCAGGGAGGCTGAGGCATAAGAATCACTTGAACCCGGGAGGTGGAGGTTGCAATAAGCCGAGATGGCACCACTGCACTCCAGCCTGCGCAACCGAATGAGACTCTGTCTCAAAAACAAAAAAAGTTTCACTAAAATGGATGGGCTTTGGTCTGGGTCATAAAGAACGGTAGGATATGAGTAAAGCATTACAAGCAGAGGGACAGCATTAGTTTAGGGACAGATGAGGGAGAAAAGAAGGACTATTTGGGGAGGAAGGAGTGGTTTGATTGAGTATTGGACATTGTAGTTGACAAACAGGAGATAAGATTTCAGTTTAGGTTGAAGAGACGAATTACACATAGAGCTTAGGGGAGTCTTATATGCCAAGTAAAGGAGTTTAGACTTAATTTAGTAGGGGAGTAGGAGCCAGAGAAGTTTTTGAGCAGGTAAGCATAATGAATTATCACAGCTGTGTTTTAAGAGAATTAATCTGGCAGCAAAGTACAAAATGAATTGAAGGAGTAAGAGACTGTGAGGCAGTATCATGTAATGGTTAAGAGCACTTTGATGACAGATGGACCAGAGTTTGCCTCCTAGCTCTGCCACTTACTGTATAACTGGGGCAAGTTATTTCACCTTTTTGGGTCTCAGTTTCCTCACCTGTAGAACCACCTTCAAGGTTGTTGTGAGGATTAACTGAGATAATTAACCATGCCTGGTAAAAAAAAGACTATCAAGAAATAGAAAGGGGCTGGATGTGCTGTAATCCCAGCGCTTTGGGAGGCCGAGGAAGGCAGGTCACTTGAGGCCAGGAGTTCGAGACCAGACCGATCAACATGGTGAAACCCCCGTCTCCACTAAAAATGCAAAAATTAGCTGGGCACAGTGGCACGCACCTGTAATCCCAGCTATTCCAAAAGCTGAGGCATGAGAATTGCTTGAACTTGGGAGGCAAAGGTTGCAGTGAGCCGAGATCCTGCCACTGCACTCCAGTCTGGGTGACAGAGTAAGACCCTGTCTCAAAACAACCAACCAACCAAAAAACCAAACAAAAAAAGAAATGGAAAGGAAGGCTCGTCAATTGTGGATCATACTATAGGGCATGAACATTCAGCTCAGAGGAGCAGCAGTGGCAAACCCCAACATGATTCTGGGACAGGGTAATGGTAAAGTTGTGGTGATACTGATGAAACCCTAGGAGCTGTTTAAGGCTGGGGGAGAGGGGCTCATTTGTTTGTTTGTTTTGGGGGTTATTTTGGACATGTTTAGCTTGATAGGCTGTTAGACAGTGGTGATTCCAAGCGTATATTACAAGGTGGTCAACAGAAATACGGGCCTGGTGCAGAGAGAGACCAGTGCAGGTTGTCAAAGCTAGACCAATATATTTAAGACATGAGGAAAGAATATAAAATAAATATAAATAAATAAAACAGGCTGGGCACAGTGGCTCACGCCTATTATCCTAACACTTTGGGAGGCTAAGGGGGGCAAATTGCTCAAGCTCAGGAGTTCAAGACCAGCCTGGGCAACACAGCAAAACGGCAAAACCCCTCTCTACAAAAAAATACAAAACTTAGCTGTGCATAGTAGCATACACCTGTAGTCCCAGCTACTCAGGAGGCTGAAGTGGAAGGATGGCTTGAGCCCAGGAGGCAGAGGTTGCAGTGAGCTGAGATTGCACCACTGCACCCCAGCCTGGGCAACAGAATGAGACCCTTTCTCAATAAATAAATAAATAAATAAATAAACAAACAAATGAAACATTTATTTATTTATAAATAAGGCTGTAAAATAGATGAGATCAATAGAGTCAAAGAGAAAAAACAGGAGAGCCCAAAGATGTAGCCTAGGTACGCATATTTTGGGGATATGGGAAGAGAGAGAGGAACCTTTCAAAGACTCAACGATTATGTGGTTAGGAGAATAAGAGGAGGATCCAAGACAGTGGAGGTTCACTGCCATTTGAAATGATTGGTGGAAAAACACCATTGTGAACAACTGAGCTAGTGAGAGATGTTCTCCAGAAAGTTTTCTCCTAGCCTGTGGCATGGCCATTAACGTGGCATAACCACTTCGATCATATTGGATTACCAACAGTGCTTACTGGCAACACACCCCAGGGAATCCAGCACAAACACAATTTTCGGTGGAAAACAAAGCTCCTTAACGTTTTGAAGTAGCAAAATAAATTTGATATTAAAAAAAAAATCCAGGCAACAGCTGGAGCTTCTAAGAACTTTTAGAAATGGGCCCTCTAGCAAAGCAGTTTGTTCTTAGAAGAGAAAGTGCACTTTCAGACTTTTTAATTGTGTTAATGAAGTAATATGGCATAAATGAAGTCTAATTCAGCTCACACAAAAAAGAGGTTGCCAAATTATGCTTCAATGTGTTTTTCTCTGTCTAGAAATGGATACTTAAATGCCTGTACCTAGAAAAAAAGACTAGGCTGTATACCAAAAGTAGTATACCAAGGAAGGCTGTATACCAAAGCATTAACTAGGACCTAACTGTTGTTTTTCATGATTTTCAGTCTTTTTCAAAATTATTACAATAAAATTGTATCAATTTAAAAATATTAAAAATGCTATTTAAAATGAAATAAAGTATTCATACTCCCAATATTTATATGTGCTGGGACATCCAAGAAATGAACATTAAAATCACACCTCATTATGTCTTTTTGTTTGTTTTTTGAGACAGAGTCTCACTCTGTTGCCCAGGCTAGAGTGTAGTGGCACAGTCTGGGCTCACTGCAACCCCGCTTCCCGGGTTCAAGCAATTCTCATGCCTCAGTCACTGAAGTAGCTGGAATTGCAAGCATGTGCCACCACACCTGGCTAATTTTTGTATTTTTAGTAGAGATGGGGTTTTGCCATGTTGGCCAGGCAGGTGTTGAATTCCTGGCCTCAGGTGATCTGCCCATCTCAGCCTCCCAAAGTGCTGGGATTACAGGTGTGAGCCACTGTGCCTGGCCTGTGTCTTATTTTACCACAAAATACTGTAAAAATGATTTGTCAATAAATGATAAGAAATCAAGAAAATAAAATACATGTTATAAACTGAAAACCCTTAATGTCTGAACTACAGTGTAGAGTCAACCTACTAAAGTTATTGCTTGGCTTTTAGGAATTGATTTTTAGAGTTTGTATATAATTCACTAGATTCTTCCAAGGGAAGAGGCACTGAGACCAAAGAACATTTTTTCAGGTAAAAGTTCGCTTGATTTATTTGACAGTACCAAAAGCTAATCCACAAGGATTCACTGGATGCAACTTCTCTGGTGGAAAGCTTTCTCCCAGCCTGTGGCATGACCATTAAGGTGACATAACCACTTTATTTCTTTTTTCTTTTTATTTTTTTTTAAGACGGAGTTTCACTTTTGTTGCCCAGGCTGGAGTACAATGGCATGATCTCGGCTTACCACAACCTCTGCCTCCCAGGTTCAAGCGATTCTCCTGCCTCAGTCTCTCGAGTAGCTGGGATTACAGTCATGCGCCACCATGCCCGGCTAATTTTGTATTTTTAATAGAGACGGGGTTTCTCAGTGTTGGTCAGGTTGGTCTTGAACTCGCGACCTCAGGAGATCTGTCCGCCTCAGCCTCCCAAAGTGCTAGGATTACAGGCGTGAGCCACCGTGCCCAGCCTGGCATAACCACTTTAACCATATTGGCTTATCAACTGTATTTCCAGGAACATAGTAAACATTTCCTCAGGAATATATCCCAAACACAAGAGATTCTGCAGCTGCAAAGGTTCTTGGTTGGGCAGCCCAGGAAGCCCAGGGTGTGAGCTGGATGTATGCATATGAGTCGCCAGTCTCTAATGATATCAATCACTGATGTAATTTTCTGGGTATACTAATGATGTAAAGTGATGTAAATGAAATTGAACTCTCCAAGTACAGCTTGTGCTTTGATGGGCTCTGGGTTAGGCCTGCTCTGTAAGGTCCTTCTGGCAGTGAGAGGATGGAAGAAAAACACAGTCAGTAAACCTGTGCTTGCTTCAAATCTGTTCTTTCTCAACTATGTGTCTTCATCTTACCCAATATTGGCTACGGCAGCTGAGATAACTGATGATTTAATCATTTTATAATCACAGGGAGAAAACTTACCCATTTCAATCCTGCTGTCAACATTAGCACTGACTTTTGATGCAGAGCTCTCACCTGTTACACAGTTTTTCATTGTCTTCTCCCTAGAGCTGCCACATAGAATAATTTATTTACAACTCAAAACAAAAACAAAACAAAACAAAACAAAAAAACAAAAAAAAAAGGCGGCTTCTGAGATCACCAGTAAATGCTATTTAGAAAACATTTTATGGTGATCGGATTTTTCTTAAATGCTCTTGAACATATTAATTTAATTATATTTCGGCTGGGCGCAGTGGCTCACCCCTGTAATCCCAGCACTTTGGGAGGCTGAGTCAGGTGGATCACCTGAGGTCAGGAGTTCAAGACCAGCCTGGCCAACACGGCGAAACCCCGTCTCTACTAAAAATACAAAAACTGGCCAGGCATGATGGCAGGTGCCTGTAGGCCCAGCTACTCAGAAGGCTGAGGCAGGAGAATCGCTTGAACCCAGGAGGCAGAGGTTGCAGTGAGCCGAGATCGTGCCACTATACTCTAGTTTGGGTGACACAGCGAGACTCCGTCTCCAAAAAAATAAAAATTTCACAAACATTTCAGTTAAAGCCATACTTTACAAGAAAAAGTAATATTTATACTGGGAAATATGAGAGAAGGACACTATAGTTCAGCCTATAAAGTGTGAAAGCCAGAAGATTTAGAACTTAGATACTCTGTTTTCTTGACACATACTTAGATCTGAATTATTGAGGGAGTAGGATAGTTTCTTTCTAATTAAAACACTCATAGTTAGGACACAGAAAGGAAGATTCTGCTGCCAAGAATTATAGAGGAGACAACTGTAGCTGTTAGTTAGAAAAGCACACAAGAAAGACAGGTAGGTACCTTGGGTAGTACAGTAAGTACACAAAGCCTAGGCTGTAAGTATCAGATGCTTTATAATCACCATTTCATGTAATCATAAAAGGCCCCCTACTGGTTATTATTTCCATTTTATAGGTGGGGGAACTGGGACTCAGAAAGGCTTAAAAAAAAAAAAAATTCACCCAAAGTTAGAGAATTTATAAGATATTAATGTTAATACAGGGTACTTGAGTAACATTTTGCCTCCAGTTTTGCAATCATTATATGGTAACTAAACAGATAAATGATGGAATTAATTTATCTGTTTATTAGAAAGTTTATTCAGTTACACATTAATTAATCTCTGTATTTTTGTAGTGAATGGTACCCAATGCATTTAAAACAGAAATTAATCCATAAAATATATATACAATATTTTAGAAGCACTCAATTTCTGTCTAAAGAAGAGTGACTATTCTATGCAAAGAAACCTCAATAAATCTGATTTTAAAAAATAGGAAACTGACCAGGCGCAGTGGCTCAAGCCTGTAATCCCAGCACTTTGGGAGGCCGAGACGGGCGGATCACGAGGTCAGGAGATGGAGACCATCCTGGTTAACATGGTGAAACCCTGTCTCTACTAAAAAATGCAAAAAACTAGCTGTGCGAGGTGGCGGACGCCTGTAATCCCAGCTACTCGGGAGGCTGAGGCAGGAGAATGGCGCAAACCCGGGAGGCGGAGCTTGCAGTGACCTGACATCCGGCCACTGCACTCCAGCCTGGGCGTCAGAGCGAGACTCCGTCTCAAAAAAAAAAAAAAAAAGAAAAAAAGAAAAAAAGAAACTAAGAAAAAATAGGAAACCAAGAATGTTCACAGAAGTCTGCACTATAAAACATACAATGGATCAAAGCAGAGACAGGCAAAAGTCACTGGGAAAGGAAAGGATCTCAAGCCAATGGGCATTGACTTCATTCATTCATCATTCAATACATTATTTCTTAGCATCGTCTGTATTCCAGACACGGTTCTAGCAACTAGGGATACTGTAATAAGCAAGACCAACAAGATCCTTGTTCTCATGGAGTTTATGTTCTAGTAGTAAAGGTAAAAGCAATAAACAAACAAAAGACTTATTCTGGAGAATAATATAAGAATAATGTTGTGGGGACATGTTCATGATATCTTGTTAAATTAAAAATGGTGAGCTAGGCAGTGGTGTGCACCTGTAATCCCAGCTACACAGGAGGCTGAGGCAGCAGAATCACTTGAACCCGGGAGATGGAAGTTGTACTGAGCCAAGATCGCACCGCTGCACTCCAGCCTGGGTGACAGAGCAAGACTCCGTCTCAAAAAGAAAAAAAAACAAAAACAAAAAAAAGGATATTTACCAGAATATAATGAAGGTTTCTTTCTGAATGGTAGTATTATGAATTACTTACTTTATGCCTTGTGTTTTTTCTCTGTACTTTCCAAATTCTCAATAATAAGCATGTATTACCTTTGTCATCAGAAAAAAATACTGATATATCTATGTGTCTATAGTACAAAGGATATCTGGAAGGATGTATACCAAACATTACTAATAGTTAACTCTCAGTTGTAGGATATGAAGTGACTTTGACTTTTTTCAGTGTAGTTTTCTGTATTATTAAAATTGTAATGGACTACTATCTATTTTTTTAAAATAATAAAGCTACTTTTTAAAAAGCATAGGTTTGGGGGTAGAAGATAATGGTACCTTCTTTTGAGAGGATTTTAGTAACAAGAAATGGACAAAGCTACCATTCAGAAATTTTAGAGTCTCAAAGTTTATTCACTTTTTGTTTTGAAGAGAAATGCTTCTCTTCCCTTCCTTTAACAAATTTATCTCTAACAATCTTGCCCATGGTAATGTAATCCTAATTCAATAGGAAAAGATCAGGAACTGATTGATAACTCTACCAAGAAAGAGTTGGTAAGCATTTATAGGAATAAGTAATCTCATAATATCCCTATCTATAACCTGTGAACAACAACTTTAGAGAATTTATAACAATTATACCCAGAGTTCAAGAAAACAGGGATGTACCCACTGAGGGCCAGATTATCATGCCAGATAAAATCTCAGCTTTTGCAGAATAAATACTTTTATTCCTGATCTGAGGATTCTTACAATTTGTGGGAAATTTCTGTTGGAAAATGAAGAAAGCTAAGCAGGAATTCACTATTTCCTATGTCCAGAACCAAACTTTAAAAATTTTGTAAAGAATCTTCTTACCTTTTTTCCACCTCTAAAAGAAAATTTTCACTGTTGCCCAACTGACTAAAATGCAGCTTGGCAGCTTTTCTCTCACCTTCACGTACAGTTCGGTCATCTGGAGGCAAAAACCATGGTCTGAGCATGTTTCTTTTTTTGGCATAACCATACTAGTAGTGAATCAGAAAACCATATTCACAGAGGAAAAAATAAGACGAGTCTCATCTTGGTGTGTTAGAGACAGGTCATAAAATAATGCTATTATGTTGTCACTGGAGCAGGCAGTAACTCAGGGAGACTGCAGGGAGCCATAGCGACCACTGCCTCACAGTTTTAACTACCCTTCAGGAAAGCAGAGCTTGGACAGTAAACAATTCAAAGGCCTAGTGTTAGGGCAGAAAGTCATACCATTGTCTGAAAGAGTTTACTTAGTTTCCCTACAATGAGTTTCCCAGGACCATGTGAAATCCAATTTTGTATCAATAAGAAATGTATACTCAACAATAAAATTATAAGAAAGTCCAGCCTGGGCAACATGATGAAACCCCATCTCTACAAAAAATACAAAAATTAGCTGGGCATGGTGGCGCATGCCTTTAGTCCCAGCTACTTAGGAGACTGAAATGGGAGAATTGCTTGAGCCCAGGAGGTCCAGGCTGCAGTGAGCCAAGATCATGCCGCTGCACTCAAGCCTGGGCAACAGAGTGAGACCCTGTCTCAAATAAATAAATAAATAAATAAATAAATAAATAAGTAAGTAAAATAATAAGAAAATACAGACCAGCTCATTTGAAGGAATATTTCTTGTTTCTTGCCAACTAAGCCCCAAATAAATTGTATTAGCTTTCTATTGCTAATACAGTTGCAAAGTTGGGGCACCTGGAAAAATAATTCTCAACCTGGAAATTTTGTGTTGAGGAGGAAGGGGCGGTGAAACCATCAACTGAAGAAAACTAAAGCTGGAAGTAACTGATAAAATCATAGACTGTCATTCAATAAACAATAAAAGAACTCGTCATACATCCTGCCAACACAAAAGAGTTACATAAATATTGACTAATAAACAAATATATCCTGCCAGTGCACACTCTGGGCCAACATCCAAAAGGTTAAGGGGCAGCTGATTTAAAGTTAGATTCTGTGGAAAAGAACAGAGAAGGAAGATCTTACCTAATTTCTCCAGAGTTTGTAGTGTGTATACAGCAAAGAGCCTATAATCTGTATCTTTCCTTACAACAGGATTAAGTCTCAAATCCAGTTCTTTGAGGAAGGGTAATGGTTGTAGACGGGACACTTCCACTAATGAAGGAATGTTGTTATAATATAAATTCAGGTCTTGTAGTGAACATAAATACTGGATTCCCTACAAGGAAAACATCACATTATGAAATGGCATATTGGTAAAGACTAGGAACCTCATAGATAAAGGTGGAAATATATGTTACTTTCCATCCTTAAACATGTTATCTGAGTCCCCAGTGAGAAAGGCAGGGCTGGAACTCCCACTTAACTTGTCTGAAAATAAGACCACTGTAGTCCATGAGCACTGGGTGTTCCATACATTAAATAATTCATATATATAATACATTTCCTTCTTTACAAAATCTGACATTCAAATATCTGCAGTCAATTCTCCACTGCTGTTGGCTCTCCAATTATTCTCCCAATGCAATCCAATCCTTCACAGTGGTTTCCCAGTGGCCAAGCCACATTAGCATTCTCTCACTTTTGTCCCAACCCCTCTCCTGATGCCACAAGCACCTTAATTTACAAGAAGGGAGGTAAGCAAAAAAGCTGGTTCTAGGGGAAAGGGGCATGGTTAAAAAAAAAAAAAGTGTGTGTGTGTGTGTGTGTGTGTGTGTGTGTTGTGTTGTGTTCTTATATCTCAGTGCCTCACTTATATGGTCAAAGGACTATTTAGGGAAACAAAACAATGCTATCTCCAAGTCCTCCCTCCTGGACCAGTCTAGGCTTCCTCTTGTCTTTGTTTTCCTCTTCAGAGTTCCTGCTACCACACAAGCTTCCCATTTAATCAATCAGTCAGATCTCCTTTGCAGAAATGTTCTTCCTTGTTCAGTTCTCTTTCTGTGGATTTAACAACCCCACCCTCTACCTAACTGGCAACACTACAATCAAGACTGGCAAACTTGAGAGGAAAAGCCACAATTTTCTTCCTCTGTTGAAACCTGCTATTGAAAAGATTTATTTCATCTTTATGTATTTAGCTAGTTAGCTGCTTTTGCCCAATACTAAGTTTCAGGACAATTTCAAAACATGTACATATATGTATAATCGCGTACTTTTTTTTTTTTTTTTGAGACAGCATACCACTCTATTGCCCAGGCTGGCGTGGGCGTGATCACAGCTCACTGCAGCCCTGACTTTCTGGGCTCAAGTGATCCTCTCGCTTCAGCCCCTGAGTAGCTGGGAATACAGGCATGTGCCACCACACCTGGCTAACTATTTTTTTATTTTTAGTAGAGACAACATCCCACTATGTTGCCCAGGCTGGTCTTGAACTCCTGAGCTCAAGCAATTCTCCTGCCTTGGCCTCCCAAAGTGTTGGGATTACAGGCATGAGCCACTGTGCCTGGTTAATCATATACTTTTAATAGTAAAAATGAAAAAAAAAAAGTAAAAATGCTTTTCATAAAAGGAATTCTGTCACTGATAATTATTTCAGAAAGGTGAAATTATTTTCCATCATGTATTTATAAAATGATGTTTTTATTCTCCTCTCATTTAAAATTATCATTTTCTCATTGCAAGAAATTTAGAAAATTCAAAGACACAAAACATTCCCAACACAACCCTGTTTATACTTTGATGAATTTCTTTCTTTTTTTTTTTTTTCCTCCAATTCCATTAACTTCCATATTGTTAATGGGTCAGTGGTGAGGAATAGCTATCAGTGCCCTTGGCCTCACTCTCAGGGCAGTGCACCATTAGGACTGTCTTTCATTGTCTGATGGCCCAGCTCAACTTTTTTTTTTTTTTTTTTTTTCCTGAGACAGAATCTTGCTCTGTCACCCAGGCTGGAGTGTAGTGGCACGAACATGGCTCACTGCAGCCTTGAACTCCTGGGGCAAGGGATCCTCCTGCTTCAGTCTCCCAAATAGCTGGGATTATAGGCATGCACCACCAACTATGGTTTTTGTTTGTTTGTTTGTTTTTGTTTTGTAGAGACAGGGTCTTGCTCTGTTGCCCAGGCTAGTCTCAAACTCCTTGCCTAAAGTGATCCTCCTGCCTCAGCCTCCCAAAGTGCTGGGATTATAGACATAAACCACCACACTTGGCTCAAGTAATCTTTTAAAGTCTCTCAGTGTAAAATTAAGGAAATACAGCTGGGTGTGGTGGCTTACGCCTGTAATCCCAGCACTTTGGGAGGCCAAGAAGGGTGGATCACGAGGTCAGGAGATCGAGACCATCCTGGCTGAGATCGAGACCAGCCTGGCTAACACAGTGAAACCCCATCTCCACTAAAAATACCAAAAAAAAAAAAAAAAAAAAAATTTAGCTGGGCATGGTGGCGGGCACTTGTAGTCCCAGCTACTCAGGAGGCTGAGGCAGGAGAATGGCGTGAACCTGGGAGGCAGAGCTTGCAGTGAGCCAAAATCGCGCCACTGCACTCCAGCCTGGGCAACAGAGTGAGACTCCATCTCAAAAAAAAAAAAAAAAAGAATTAAGGAACACTTTCTTATCCTCTCACTTTCACCAGTTGGCATGAATTTATGTATTCCCCAAAGTTACACTACGAATAATCGAATAATCACAAAACATTTTCTCCCAGGAAAATTAAACAAAGGGATTCAGAACTGTTAAAGATTAATATAAAATCACAGATGCGGCTGGGCGTGGTGGCTCATGCCCGTAATCCCAGCACTTTGGAAGGCTGAGGTGAGCAGATCACCTGAGGTCGTGAGTTCGAGACCAACCTGGCCAACATGGTGAAACCCTGCCTTTACTAAAAATACAAAAATTAGCTGGGTGTGGTGGTGGGCACCTGTAATCTCAGCTACTCAGGAGGCTGAGTCAGGAGAATCTCTTGAACCTAGAAGGCGGAGGTTGCAGTGAGCCGAGATCACACCACTGTATTCCAACCTGGGCAACAGAGACTCTGTCTCAAAAAAATAAATAAATAAAATAAAATCATAGATGCAAAAAATATAGAAAATTAACATTACTGAGTACTTCCTATATGCCAAGCACTGCACCAGGAGTCTTATATATGTTCTATTTGATTACATGTGTTAACTTGATTTTTTTTTTTGAGACAGAGTCTCACTCTGTTGCCCAGGCTGGTGTGTAGTGGTAAGATCTTGGCTCACTGCAACCTCCGCCTCCCAGGTTCAAGCAATTCTCCTACTTCAGCCTCCCAAGTAGCTGGGACTATAGGAGCTCGCCACCACACCTGGCTAATTTTTGTTTTTTTTTTTTTTTTTTTTTTTTTTTTTGAGACGGAGTCTCGCTCTGTTGCCCAGGCTGGAGTGCTGTGGCCGGATCTCAGCTCACTGCAAGCTCCGCCTCCCGGGTTCCCGCCATTCTCCTGCCTCAGCCTCCCAAGTAGCTGGGACTACAGGCGCCCGCCACCTCGCCCGGCTAGTTTTTTTTTTTTTTGTATTTTTTAGTAGAGACGGGGTTTCACCGTGTTAGCCAGGATGGTCTCGATCTCCTGACCTCGTGATCCGCCCGTCTCGGTCTCCCAAAGTGCTGGGATTACAGGCTTGAGCCACCGCGCCCGGCCTAATTTTTGTATTTTTAGTAGAGATGGGGTTTCACCATGTTGGCCAGGCTGGTCTCGAACTCCTGACCTCGTGATCCACCTGCCTGGGCCTCCCAAAGTGCTGAAATTACAGGCATTAGCCACCATGCCCAGCCAACTTGATTTTTTTTTTTTTTTTTGAGACGGAGTCTTGCTCTATTGCCCAGGCTGGAGTGCAGTGGCATGATCTCGGCTCACTGCAAGCTCCACCTCCTGGGCTCACGCCATTCTGCCTCAGCCTCCCCAGCAGCTGGGACTACAGGCGCCCACCACCATGCCTGGCTAATTTTTTTGTATTTTTAGTAAAGACAGGGTTTCACCGTGTTAGTCAGGATGGTCTCCATCTCCTGACCTCGTGATCCGCCCACCTCGGCCTCCCAAAGTGCTGGGATTACAGGCGTGAGCCACTGCACCTGGCCGATTTTTAAAAATAGAGATAGGGGTCTCACTATGTTGCTCAGGCTAGTCTTGAACTCCTGGGCTCAAGCAATCTGCCTGCCTCAGCCTTCCAAAGCACTGGGATTACAGGTGTGAGTCACCATGCCTAGCTCTAATTTGATTAATTTTCATAAGTTTTTCACCCAATTTACAGAAGTGGAAAGAAAGGAAGTATAAAAAAAAATTAAAGCAATGTTCACTTAATTATTTAACCTGAAAAAGAATAAACAAACAAAAGAGGAGACCTAAGCAACTCTGAACTAATACTTTCTTTTTATATTTTATCTTGTCATTTTTCAAATTGGATCCTATCACCTGTGAAAGAACTAATCCTTTCTGAAACTGATAGGCCAAATATAAATGGCTGCTAAAAAATAGTCTAAAGACGTCGTTGAACTTGGAGTTGCTGATGTTAGAGTCCTAGATGGAAATTTGATCTTTTTGGGGCTTTTAATCTTTTAGGCCCTTAGCTAAACCTTGGGATTGGGTCTGGATGTGTTGTTGAACAAATATCCCCTAGGAAGTGCAAAACTGGTAGATGACCCAGGAGATCGGTAACTAATCCTGGATAGCATCTGTGAGTCTTTGTCACCCTCAATCTTGCATAGAAGGGCTTTGCCAAGACAGGTACAGAGCTTGGGCAAAATGGGAACATGTCGAAGAAGCAGTATTTGAGGGTCTACCAAAAGAAAACAAAACTTCCATCTCTGTGTGCACACTTACATTTGTAGAGTTCTTTGTGCGTGTTTGCTAATCCACATGCACACTGTTCATGCTTGGTCCCTCCTGCCTTCCTATACTGTCCTCTGCTCCACCATCCCCTGACTTAAATTTTTCCAAGACTACGCCTTCCTTCTCCTCATAGAAAAAACCCACAACAACAACACAGGCCAGTGTTTCTCCATGTATGCTCCATGTACCACTATCATCAGAATCCCCTGAGTATGTCCTGAGCCTACCCTAGACCTACTAAATCAGACCAACTCTCACAGTAGGGACTGAGAATCTGTACTTTTACAAGTGTTCTTCATAATTTTTATACACATTAAAATTTATGCATTTGCCCTAGACAGTGATATCTTAATATAGTTTTCCCAGAGTATAAAATAAATTCCCCTCCCAATATTTTATAACAAACAATTTAAAATATACTGCAAAGTTGAAATAATTTTATAATAAATAATTAAACTTAGTTGGGAATCATTTACAGGGAAGGTCTGATATTCCCCAGGATGACATGATCTATCTCTTATTTCTTCCCATCAAAAAAATAAATTGGGCAGACCTGGCTGGTCATAGAATATAGAACTTACCTTAAGGCTAGTGATCAAATTCCTTGATAAATCTAAGGATCGGAGATTTTTAAAATTTCTGAAGGCATCACCAATGGAATGGATTTTTCCAGCATAAGATCCCTGCAATGAAAGAGACTCCACCAGTTCTGAAAAGAGATCATCGGTAGATATATTATGATCCCTGCTTGGATAAACAGCAGAGTCAGTGAAAGTAGGCCTTTCTTCCTCCCATATCTCAACTGTGAAAGGCCCTACATCCAAGCCTCATAAGATCAGATCTTCTTTTTAAAAGCAGCAATATGGTCTAATATAGTGACATTGAACGTTAGTTTTATAGAGCCCTTGAATTTTTCTAATTTCCCTGAACGATGTACTAAAAGTCTCCAAAAGTTCTCGAAACAAAATTGCAAAAGATATTCAGCAACCCCACTTCTAGGATTCAGCCCTATGTTTAATAGCCACAAAATTTTGGCAGGTTATATAAAATATAGCACAAGGATGTCAATTTCAGAGAGGTTTTAAGATAGTAAAAAAAATCAAAAAGAAAGAAATAGAAAACTGTCAAAGGTCCATCAGTAGAAAAATATAACTAGACACCTAAATAATAGTACATTGATACAAAAGACAATATACTACATCTGTGACCTTGTTCAAGTCACTTAACCTCTCTGTGCATCAGTTTCCTCATCTGCAAAATGGGGGTAACAATGGTACTTAATTCATAAGGTGTTACAAGAATTAAATTAATATATATGTACAAAACATACAACAGTGCCTGGCCACATGGTAAGTGCTACACAAGTGTTAATTACCATAACACAGCCGTTAAAAAGAATGAGGTAGATTTATAGATGCTCACACGGAAAGATCTCTAAGAAATTAAGTGATGGAAAATATGACTTTTTTGCATGTATAACTTTTTAAAGAGAGAGAGAATGTATGTGTGTGTGTAGAATATACATATATACATACACACACACACACACACATATATGAGAAGAAGTAGAGAAAAGTCAACTAGACTTCTTTTTTCTGTTTTTTTGAGATGGAGTCTCACTCTTTCGCCCAAGCTGGAGTGCAGTGGTGTGATCTCAGCTCACTGCAACCTCCACCTCCAGAGTTCAAGTGATTCTCTTGCCTCAACCTCCCAAGTAGCTGGGAATACAGGTGTGCACCACCACACCCAGCTAATTTTTGTATTTTAGTTAGAAATGGGGTTTCGCCAAGCTGCTCTTGAACTCCTGACCTCAGGTGATTAACCAGTCTCAGCTTCCCAAAGCGCTGGGATTATAGGCATGAGCCACTGAGCCTGGGCATCAACTAGACTACTAACAGCACTGAAAAGAGGAGAACCTCAAAATTGTCAGTAAGAACTCACTAGCAAGGATGGTAGGCCAAACTGAGAATAGCAACCAAAACTGGAAGAGAGTTCTACAGAATCCAATTTGCAGATAAGTGCCAGGAGACTGCATTGAAATGAGATCTTAAGGTGCTAGAGAAGTCTGGGTCCTATAAACTTTATTTTATTTTATTATTTATTTATTTATTTATTTATTGAGATGGAATCTCACTCTTGTCACCCAGGCTGGAGTGCAATGGTGCGATCTTGGCTCACTGCAACCTCCACCTCCTGGGTTCAAGTGATTCTCCTGCCTCAGCCTCCCAAGTAGGTGGGATTAAGGTGTGCACCACCACGCCTGGCTAATTTTTGTACTTTTAATAGAGACAGGGTTTCACCATGTTGCCCAGGCTGGTCTCGAACTCCTGAACTCAGGTGATCCGCCTGTCTTGGCTTCCCAAAGTGGTGGGATTACAGGCGTGAGCCATCCTGCCCCCATAAGCTTTAAAAAGTCATAAACCAAAGATCCCTTTCAGGACAAGACCCATACCAGGGAGAAATTAGTGGGAGTAGAATCTACATTGAATGGAGCAGGGACATAGATGCAAAGGAAATAAAAGGTCCAGATATGAATAGGGGAGGGAAGCAGAGTAGACGGATCTCAGGAAGCATGTAGTATTTTACACTACTTTGTGAACACAACAGAAGAGGGAGATCCAAAACCTTGAAACTAAAAAAGCTATTCTGGCCCATCTTTCCCACCTAAAAGTGTATGAAAACTTAACTGCACTTAAAGAGCCACAGAAAAGGATTATAGTCAAATCTTATATGAGGCTATTATTTTTTAAAAAGGAGCAGAATAATATCCCTAAAATTAAAAGCACTCCAGAAAGATACATCCACAAATGAAAACTGTAACTTAATATTTCAAAACAAGCTTAAAGACATCATAGCAATGTAGCAGCTCTCAAAGTATGGTCCCTAAACCCCTGGAGGTCCCTGAGACATGTACAGGGGTCCACAAAGTTAAAACTACTTTTAAAAAAGTATTTTCATGATAATATGCAGACACTAATTGCCTTTTTTTTTTTTTTTTTTTTTTGAGACGGAGTCTTGCTCTGTAGCCCAGGCTGGAGTGCAGTGGCCGGATCTCAGCTCACTGCAAGCTCCGCCTCCCGGGTTTAGGCCATTCTCCTGCCTCAGCCTCCGGAGTAGCTGGGACTACAGGCGCCCGCCACCTCGCCCGGCTAGTTTTTTTGTATTTTTTAGTAGAGACGGGGTTTCACGGTGTTAGCCAGGATGGTCTCGATCTCCTGACCTCGTGATCCGCCCGTCTCGGCCTCCCAAAGTGCTGGGATTACAGGCTTGAGCCACCGCGCCCGGCCGCCTTTTTTTTTTTTTAACAGTATTAATATTTACACTTACGGTACAAGAGCAACGGCTATTGGCACCTTAAGAATGAATCATGGCTAGGTGTGGTGGCTCATGTCTGTAATCCCAACACTTTGGGAGGCTGAGGCGGGCAGATCACTTGAGGTCGGGAGTTCAAGACCAGCCTGACCACGGTGAAACCACGTCTCTACCAAAAATACAAAATTTAGCCAGGCATGGTGGCACATGCCTGTGGTCCCAGCTACTCAGGAGGCTAGGGCAGGAGAATCGCTTGAATCCAAGAGACAGGGGTTGCAATGAGCCGAGATCGCACCACTACACTCCAGCCTGGGCGACAGAGCGAGACTCTGTCTCAAGAAAAAAAAACAAAAACAAAAATTCAGCTTCTAAGCAGAAATTAGAAATTTGAAAAGCTTATAACTGCCACCATGAACTTGACAGCTTCTCAACCCTTGAAAGATTTTTCAAATGACATTGATGATGATATTAACAAACATGATTTTTAAACATCATATAATCAAATTTGTCAATATTTGGAAGATCTATGTAACTTGGTGAGTCAATATTTTCAAATGACCAATGCGTAATGTTACAAAATCATGCATGGGTAAAAGATTCATCCATATGTAAGATATACCAGTAGATTTTGAAGTAACAGTACAAAAATTTCATTGATGTTATTTCAGATTCCACATTCAACTAAACTTTAAGAAACTATCACTTATCCTGTTTTCATATTGTATCAAAGAATAATATAAAAAATTCGATGAAAGACTATTAAAATATTCCTTCCTTTTCTAACTATATTTCTGTATGAGGCCAGACTTTTCTCACACAAAAGATTTCAAGCAAAACAATATATCATAACACATTAAATACAGAAGCAGGTATGAGAATCTAGCTGTCTTATTTTAAACAAAACATGAAGGAGGTTTGTAAGAATATAAATCAGTGATACTTTCTTCACTGTTTTTTTATTTTGGGAAATATAGTTATTTTTCATAAAAATATTTATATTAACATACAATGTCTATGTTATGGTTACCTATTAATAAATTAAGAAATATTTTAAATTTTTCTCAGTTTTAATTTCTGTATGGTAGATATTAGTAGATACAGTCCACATTAACAAAAGCTCTTTGAGGTCCTCAATAACTTTTTTTTTTTTTTGAGATGGAGTTTCACTCTTGTTGCCCAGGCTAGAGTGCAATGGTGCCATCTCAGCTCACCACAACCTCTGCCTCCTGGGTTCAAGCGATTCTCCTGCCTCAGCCTCCCAAGTAGCTGAAATTACAGATATACGCCACCACGTCCAGCTAATTTTGTATTTCTAGTAGAGATAGTTTCCCATGTTGGGAACTCCCAACCCCAGGTAACCCACCCTCCTCGGCCTCCCAAAGTGCTGGGATTACAGGCATGAACCACCACACCCAGCCCTCAATAATTTTTTAAGGTGTAAAGGGATCTTGAGACCCAAAAATGTGGGAATTAACTGAAAAATGTAAATTAGACAAATTCAGAAAGATGATTAAAAAGGAAAAAAAAAAGATTTGAATATAGAGAAGGCAGAATTCAAGAAATAATAAAAATTAGGCCGGGTGCAGTGGCTCATGCCTATAATCCCAGAACTTTGGGAGGCAGAGGTGGGGGGACCACCTGAGGCCAGGAGTTCGAGACCAGACTGACCAGCATGGCAAAACCCTGTCTCTACTAAAAATACAAAAACAATTAGCCGGGCATGGTGGCACACGCCTATAATCCCAGCTACTCAGAAGGCTGAGGCAGGAGAATCGCTTGAACCCAGGAGGCGGAGGCTGCAGTGAGCTGAGATCACGCCATTGCACTTCAGCCTGGGCAACAAGAGTGAAACTCCATCTCAAAAAAAAAAAAAAAAAAAAAGAAAGAAATAATAAAAATTAAAAGGTCATTTTTGAAATGAAGACAAAAGAATGAAAATAAGAGCACAAAAGAACAATAGAATAACTCCACTTCTGGGTATATATCCAAAAGAATTGAAAGCAAGGACCTGAACAAATATTTGTACACCAACATCTATAGCAGCATTATTCACAATATCCAAAAGATGAAAACAACCCAAATGCCCATCAACAGATGAATGAATAAACAAAAATGTGGTATATTCACAAGAAGGACTATTACTTAGCCATAAAAAGGAATGATGGGCCTGGCACGGTGGCTCAAGTCTGTAATCCCAGCACTTTGGGAGGCCAAGGCAGGCAGATCATTTGAGGCCAGGAGTTTGAGACAAGCCTGGGCAACATAGCAGGACTCTGTCTCTACAAAAAATTAAAAAAAATTAGCCGAGTGTGGTAGCACAGGCCAGTGGTCCTAGCTACTTGGTAGGCTGAAGTGGGAGGATCACTTGAAACCAGAAATTCAAGGCTACAGTGAGTCATGATGGCACCACTGCACTCCAACCTAGGCAACCAAGTAAGATTACCCTATTTCCAAAAAAAAAAAAAAAAAAGTAGGCAAAAGAAAAACTGGATGCAGTGGCACATACCTGTAGTCCCAGCTACTGGGGAGGCTGAGACAGAAGGATTGCTGAGCCCAGAAGTTCAAGTCCAGCCTGGGCAATATAGCAAGACCCTGTCTCTAAAAAACAGTAAAAATAACCCAAACCAGACACTCCACTAAACAAACATACGAAAAAATGGTCAACATCATACATCATTAGGAAATTACAAATTAAAATGAGATACCACTATAAATTTGTTAGAATGGCCCAAATCTTAAAACTTTGACAATGCTAAATGTTAGGGAGGATGTGGGGCAAAAGGAACTCTCATTCATTGCCAGTGGGAATACAAAATGGTGAAGCTATCTGAGAAGACAATTTGGCAGTTTCTCGCAAAGCTAAACACAATCTTATTATACGATCTAGTAAATCCCCTGGTATTTACTCAAGTGAGTTGAAACTTTATGTCCACCCCCAAACCTGCACATGAATGTTTACAGCAGCTTTCTTCATAATTACCAAAACTTGGGAGCAACCAAGATGTCCTTCAACAGGTAAATGGATAAGCAAACAATGGTACATCCACAGAGTGGAATATTACTCAGCAATAAAAAGAAATGGGCTATCAACCATGGAAAGACATGGAGGAGCCTTAAATACATATTGCTAAGTGAAAGAAATTAGTTTGAAAGGTTACATACTATATGATTCCAACTATATGACATTATGAAAAAGGCAACAATAAAAAGATCAGCGGTTGTCAGGAGTTTGGGGTGAGGGAGGGATAAACAGATGGTGGGGCACATGGGATTTTTAGGTTAGTAAAACCGGTATTATAATGGTGGACACGACTGGCCAGGCGCGGTGGCTCATGCTTATAATCCCAGCACTTTGGGAGGTCGGGGCAGGTGAATCACCTGAGGTTGGGAGTTTGGGACCAGCCTGGCCAACATGGTGAAATCCCGTCTCTATTTTTTTTTTTTTTTTTTTTTTTTTTTGAGACGGAGTCTGGCTCTGTGGCCCAGGGTGGAGTGCAGTGGCCGGATCTCAGCTCACTGCAAGCTCCGCCTCCCGGGTTTACGCCATTCTCCTGCCTCAGCCTCCCGAGTAGCTGGGACTACAGGCGCCCACCATCTCACCCGGCTAGTTTTTTGTATTTTTTTAGTAGAGACGAGGTTTCACCGGGTTAGCCAGGATGGTCTCGATCTCCTGACCTCGTGATCCGCCCGTCTCGGCCTCCCAAAGTGCTGGGATTACAGGCTTGAGCCACCGCGCCCGGCCCCCGTCTCTATTAAAAATTTAAAAATTAGCCAGGCATGGTGGCACGCGCCTGCAGTCCCAGCTACTCGGAAGGTTGAGGCATGAGAATCACTTGAACCCAGGAGGCGGAGGTTGCAGTGAGCCGAGATCATGCCACTGCATTCCAGCCTGGGCAACAGAGCATGACTGTGCCTCAAAAAATAATAAAAAATAATGGTAGACGGCTGGGCACGGTGGCTCACGCCTGTAATCCCAGCACTTTGGGAGGCTGAGGTGGGCGGATCATGAGGTCAGGAGATCGAGACCACGGTGAAACCCCATCTCTACTAAAAATACAAAAAATTAGCCGGGCACAGTGGTGGGCGCCTGTAGTCCCAGCAACTCGGAAGGCTCAGGCAGGAGAATGGCATGAACCCAGGAGGCTGAGCTTGCAGTGAGCCGAGATGGCGCCACTGCACTCCAGCCTGGGAGACAGAGCAAGACTGTCTCAAAAAAAATAAAATGAAATTGGTGGACACGACATAATTGTCAAAAACCATAGAATTGTACAACACGAAAAGTAAGCGCTAATGTAAACTATGAACTTTAGTTAATAATAACATCAATATTGGTTCATAAATCGTAATATACCACAATAATGCAAGATATTAAAATTAAGGAAAACGGGGTGGGTGGGGAGAGGTGCAAGGGAGGTAAGGGTATATGAGAACTCTCTGTACTTTATGCCCAATTTCTCTATAAACCTAAAACTTCTCTAAAAAATAAAGTCTATTAATTTTTTTAAAAAAGGAATGAAGTATTGATACATGCTGAAATATGAATGAATAATGAAAATACCATACTAAGTCAAAGAAGCCAGACAGAAAAGGCTACATATTATTTGATTCCAATGATATGAAATACCCAGCAGAGTTAAATCCACAGAGACAGAAAGCAGTTTAGTGGTTGCCAGGAGCCGGGAGTAGTGGGAAATGAGGTGTGACTGCCTAATGGGTTGATGAAAATGTTCTGGAACTATACATATAGTGATGATGCTTGTACAACATTGTAAATGTACAAAATGACCCTGAATTATATATTTTTTAAATGGGGCCGGGCGCGGTGGCTCACGCCTGTAATCCCAGCACTTTGGGAGGCAGAGGCAGGTGGATCACTTGAAGTCCGGAGTTCGAGACCAGCCTGGCCAACATGGTAAAACCCTGTCTCTACTAAAAATACAAAAATTAGCAGGGTATGGTGGCACATGCCTGCAGTCCAACCTACTCGGGATGCTGAGGCAGGAGAATTGCTTGAACCTGGGATAGACATTACATTGAGCTGAGGTCGGGCCACTGCACTCCAGCCTGAGCAATAGGGCAAGACTCTTGTCTCAAAATAAATAAATAAATAATAAAATGGTGAACTTTATAGTATGTGAATTATATATTTTTAAAATGCAACAAATCAGGCTGGGCGCGGTGGCTCAAGCCTGTAATCCCAGCACTTTGGGAGGCCGAGACGGGCGGATCACGAGGTCAGGAGATCCAGACCATCCTGGCTAACAAGGTGAAACCCCATCTCAACTAAAAAATACAAAAAATAACTAGCCGGGCGAGGTGGCGGGCGCCTGTAGTCCCAGCTACTCGGGAGGCTGAGGCAGGAAAATGGTGTAAACCCGGGAGGCGGAGCTTGCAGTGAGCTGAGATCCGGCCACTGCATCCCAGCCTGGGCGACAGAGCGAGACTCCCTCTCAAAAAAAAAAAAAAAAAAAAGAAAAAATGCAACAAATCAAGTAGTCTCTCTAATGAAAACCATTACATTTACAGCTCATTTGGAAATTGAATTAACAACCTTTAACTTGTTTATAATGACAATGAATGTTTCTAATAATTAAAACTTTTTTTTTTTTTGAGATGGAATTTTGTTCTCATTACCCAGACTGGAGTGCAATGGCATGATCTTGGCTCACTGCAACCTCCGCCTTCTGGGTTCAAGCAATTCTTCTGCCTCAGCCTCCCAAGTAGCTGGGGTTATAGGCATGCGCCACCACACCCAGCTAATTTTTGTAGTTTTAGTAGAGATGGGGTTTCACCATGCTGGCCAGGCTGGTCTCAAACTCCCAACCTCAGGTGATCCGCCCCCCTTGGCCTCCCAAAGTGCTGGGATTACAGGTGTGAGCCACCGCACCCAGCCATAAAACTTTTTTAAAAAGATCTCAGGAGTCAACTTGAAAGATCACCTATTGGTCGGGTGCGGCCTGGGCGACAGAGCGAGACTCCATCTCAAAAAAAAAAAAAAAAAAAAAGAAAGATCACCTATTAACTAAAGTTAGGATAAACTGAGTATCAATTATGATAATAACTATAATGGATTAAAACATACATTGAAATATATTGCTATGGTTTGAATGTCCCCTCCAAAACTCATGATGAAATGTATTAATTTATTCAGAGACAGAGTCTTGCTCTGTCACCCAGACTGGAGTGCAGTGGCACTATCATAGTGCACTGCAGCCTAAAACTCCTGGGGTCAGAGGATCCTTCCACTTCAGCCTCCTGAGTAGCTGGGACTATAGGTACACCACACCACCACACCCAGTTAATTTTTAAATTTTTTGTAGAGACAGGATCTTGCTATGTTGCCCAGGCTGGTCTCAAATACCTGACCTCATCCTCCTCCCTGGCCTCCCAAAGTGTGTAAGCCACCACCATGCCCAGCTTTCATGTTGAAACGTAATTGCCAATGTAACAGTACTGGGAGGTAGGGCCTCTAAGAGGTGATTAGGTCAATGGTGGCTTCATGCTGTTATGGTGGAGTTAGTTATCATGGGAGTTAGTTATCCTAATAAAGGAAGGAGTTCAGTCTTCTCTTTCTCTCTCTCTCTCATCTCATGCATGCACCTTCTGCCCTTCCACTATGGAATGACTCTCACCAGATGCTGGCACCATGCTCTTGGACTTCCCAGCCTCCAGAACCATGAGCCAAATCAACTTCTTTTCTTTATAAATTACCCAGTCTATGGTATTCTGTTACGACAAGAGAAAAGGGACTAAGACATTGATTGATTGATTGATTGATTGAGACTGAGTCTCACTCTTTCATCCAGTGAATGCAGTGGTGTGATCTCAGCTCACTGCAACCTCTGCTTCCCAGGCTCAAGGGATTCTCCTGCCTCAGCCTCCTGAGTAGCTGGGAATATAGGCAACTGCCACCATGCCAGGCTAATTTTTTTTTTTGTATTTTTAGTAAAGACAAGGTTTCGCCATGTTAGCCAGACTGGTCTTGAACTCCTGACCTCAGGTGATCCATCTGCCTTGGCCTCCCAAAGTGCTGGGATTATAGGTGTGAGCCACCATGCCCGGCCCTAAGACATATATTTAAATCGATGAGTTTATAATGATACTGAAAAAGCAAAACAGTCCTCACTGGTCATCTTTGGAGAATGCTAAGAAAATAAATCATCATTCTGAAAGCTGGTATATAAGGTGAAAAAAAATCAAGCTTTTATGCTGGCTTTCCTATACAAACTGTACCTCAGGATAAGCAAACAGTTGATATGAGGAAATTTCTCTTTATGGAAGTATTACAGTTAACAAAGAAAAATGAAAGAAATAGACAATTACCATTTTGCAATCCCTAATGAATTAACTTAGGTAATCATATTCAATGGCTGATATCACAAAAAGAAAGAACACTAGGCACCATATACTTCCTAACATAAACATACACTATTACCTATGAAATTGTCTTGCAAAAAAAAAAAATAATAATAATCCAACCTGAATCTGATTAAGCCTCATCTAACTACCAATTCACAGGAAGCACAGGGAACTTGGGAAAATGTTAAACATCTCAGGAATGCAATGAGCAAAATTCAGGTTATAGTAAACTCTTTCAAAGCCAGTTTCTTCAAAAATAATTGAAAATGCGAGGGAAAAAAAGGGGGAGCCTACAGATCAAATAAGACTTAAGACATATATAAACCAGTTGCAATATATGGACCATATATGGATTCTTATTTTATTTTATTTTATTTTTTAGATGGAGCCTTGCTCTGTCACCCAGGCTGGAGTACAGTGGCGCAGTCTCAGCTCACTACAACCTCTGGCTCCCAGGTTCAAGTGATTCTCCTGCCTCAGCCTCCCAAGTAGTTGGGATTACAGGTGTAAGCCATCATGTCTGGCTAATTTTTGTATTTTTAATAGAGATGGGGTTTCACCATGTTGGCCAGGCTGGTCTTGAACTCCTAGCTTCCAGTGATCTGCCCACTTTGGCCTCCCAAAGTGCTAGGATTATAGGCATGAGCCACCACACCCGGCCATGGACTCTAATTTTAAAAAAGTATAGGACAATTGGGGAAATAAGAACACTAGTTGGATATTTTATGATATCAAGAAATTACTGTTCACTTTGGGAGGCCGAGTCACTTGAGGTCAGGAGTTCAAGACTAGGCTGGCAAGCATGGTGAAATCCCATCTCTACTAAAAATACAAAAAAATTAGCCGGGCATGGTGGTGCACGCCTGAAATCCCAGCTACTCAGGAAGCTGAGGCAGGAGAATTGCTTGAACCCGGGAGGCAGAGGTTGCAGTGAGCTGAGATCATGCCATTGTACTCCAGCCTGGGCAACAGAGCCAGACTCCATCTCAAAAACAAAACAAAACCAAAAACAGAAGTTACTGTTAAATTTTTTAGGTTGCATATGTGATTTTTTTTAAGTGATCTTATCTTTTAAAAATACATACTGGCCGGGTGCTATGGCTTGCGCTTATAATCCCAGCTCTATTTAGGGAGGCTGAGGTGGGTGGATCACTTGAGATCAGGAGTTCAAGACCAGCTTGGCCAAGATGGCAAAACCCTGTCACTACTAAAAATATAAAATTAGCTGGGTGTGGTGGTGGGTGCCTGTCGTCCCAGCTACTCGGGAGGCTGAGGCAGGAGAATCACTTGAAATGGGGAGGCAGAGATTACAGTGAGCCAAGATTGTGCCACTGCACTCCAGCCTGGGTGACAGAGCAAAACTCTATCTGAAAAATAATATAATTAATTAATTAATTAATTAAATACATACTGAAATATTTATGGAGGAAATCATATACTTGAAATTTGCTTCAAAATAGTCAGTGTAGGGGTTTGGGGGTGGGTGGAGGATAGGTGAGGTAAACGTGAAAGAAGCTTGGCCATGAATTGATGATAACTGTTGAGGTAGGCTAATGGAGTTTATTATTCTGTTATCTCTACTCTTGTATATATTTGAAAATTGCCATAATATAAAATTATAAAATAAGTAATATATGCTTATATATGTAGAGAATATTTCTGGAAAACTATACAAGATACTGGTTACAGTAATTGCCTTTAGGAAGGGGAAGTAGGCCTATGAGACAGGGATGGGGGAGTCAAGACTTTCTTCTCACTGTACAATTTTTTTTTTTTTTTTTGAGACGGAGTCTCGCTCTGTCTCCCGAGCTGGAGTGCAGTGGCCGTATCTCAGCTCACTGCAAGCTCTGCCTCCCGGGTTCACGCCATTCTCCTGCCTCAGCCTCCCGAGTAGCTGGGACTACAGGCGCCGCCACCTCGCCCGGCTAGTTTTTTGTATTTTTTAGTAGAGACGGGGTTTCTCTATGTTCGCCAGGATGGTCTCGATCTCCTGACCTCGTGATCCGCCCGTCTCGGCCTCCCAAAGTGCTGGGATTACAGGCTTGAGCCACCGCGCCCGGCCTCACTGTACAATTATTATATTACCCACAGAATAAATTAATTGAATTATTTTAACAGTCAAAATGAGTAAATAATTACATATTTTCCCCTCTCTACCAAATAATTAATCATTAGACTACTGACATGCTCTGATATATCCTGTTCTGTCATAACTGTTCTTGACTGCACATTATACACTTCAGCTACCATCCATTTCTGTAGTCACTTTTACAGCTTTTAAAATTTTCAGCAAAAGTTCTTACTTTCACTGTCTCTTCCCCTCAAATATCATTCCCTTTTTCATCCCACTCCAATCTGGTTTCCCTCCTCCCCACTCTCCCAAAACTCCCTCTGTCAAGGTCACCAGTAAGTTACATGTTGCTAAATCTAACAGACACTCTGCATTTAAGTTGCTCAGCCTGTCAATAGCATTTGGCATAGTTGGCCATTACGGTTACCATACACTACCCCTTCTCAAATTCCAAGATACCACATTTTTCCTCTATTCAACCTCTAAACACTGAAATATTCCAAGGTTGAGTCTTAAGCTTTCTTTCACTTCTCCATCGACATTCTCTCCTTAGCTGAGTTCTTCCACTCCAGTGGCTTTAAATACCACCTATTGCTAATGTCTCCAAAATTTACATCTCTAACCCTGACCTCTCCTCTGAGGGCCAGATCCATATATCCAACTGCCTACTAGGTATCCTACACTTGGATGTCTAATAGGAATTTATTTATTTATTTATTTATTTATTTATTTATTTATTTACTTTTGAGACGGAGTCTCTCTGTGGCCCAGGCTGCAGTGCAGTGGTGCGATCTCGGCTCACTGCAACCTCCGCCTCCCGGGTTCAAGCGATTCTCCTGCCTCAGCCTCCCTAGTAGCTGGGATTACAGACATGAGCCACCACGCCCGGCTAATTTTTGTATTTCAGTAGAGACGGGGTTTCACCATGTTGGCCAGGCTCAGGTGATCCACCTGCCTCCGCCTCCCAAAGTGCTGGGATTATAGGGGTGAGCCACCGTCCCCGGCAGTTCTGTCACCTGCCGCAGGGTCCCCTGTTAACCTTGTTTCTCCTTCCCTACTTCACACTCCCCCTCTTCTCTCTCAACTCCTCGGGCTCTGCCCCACACTCCCCGGTTACTTCAGTTCCTCCACCTCCACCTCCACCTCCCTCTAACCTTCTGCCTCAAGTTACCCACCGCCCCCCTCAGCCTCAGGTACCGCTTCTCTGTGGTTCTCTCTCCTCTATCTCAGGTTCCCCTGCTTCCACCTCAGTTCTCTTTCCACAGCTTCTGACCCTGTGTTCCCGGTCCACAACCTCCCGGCCAGACTCTACCCGGCTGCTCCAGCGTCAGCGCCCCCAGGCGGCGGATGCCTTCCTCGTCCAGCTCCCACTGCTCCGCCATCTCCTCCCGCCGCTCACCTGCCGCCGCCCGCGAGAACACCCGGCGCGCGCCAGGTCCCGCCCACTGCCACGCCCCCAACCCCCACCTCCCGCGCGCCACCGCGACCCCGGGAGCCGTTATTGGCCGGGTCACAAGCCCGTCCGCCCGCAGCTGAAGCCGCGACCATGGTACGGAGCCCGCCCTGGCGGGGGCGCCAAAAGCACCAAAGCGGCGAATGGGGGTCGTTGTGGCCAAGGATTAGGGCTACGTGGTGCGAGACCTGGTCTGGGGAACGGGGGAGAGCGAGGGGCCCCCACCTGGGAAGGATTTGGGGGCTTGGCTCTGAGGAGTTAGAAGAACGCGGTCTTGAGGGAATGAAGTGTTCTGGCTCTGAGGATGTGGGGAACTCCGGGTCTGAGGGCTGAGGGTGTGCCCCTTTGACGGGAGGTCTTCACATCTCAGCGCTGGGGGATGCTGACTCTGGGGCAAGGAAAGGGTGTGTGTGAAGGGGGGGATCCAGATCTGAAGGACTGGAGCGTGGGGACAGAACTCTAAGGCGTAATGGGGAGCTCCAGATCTGAAAGGTTGGGAATCCTGGCTCTAAGGAGTTGTGGTCCTGTCTTTAGAGTATGAGGCGGTTCTAGCTCTAGAAATTGAGTTGGACGGGCTGGGAGCGGTGGCTCACGCCTGTAATCCCAGCACTTTGGTAGGCCGAGGTGGGCGGATCACCTGAGGTCAGGAGTTCAAGACCAGCCTGGCCAAGATGGTGAAACCCTATCTCTACTAAAAATACAAAAATTAGTTGGGCGTGGTGACACGGCCTGTAGTCCCAGCTACTCGGGAGGCTGAGGCAGGAGAATTGCTTGAACCCGGGAGGTGGAGGTTGCAGTGAACTGAGATTGCGCCACTGCACTCCAGCCTGGGCAACCTGGGTGACAGAGCCAGACCTTGTCTCAAAAAAACACAAGAAGAAGAAGAAGAAATTTACTTGGACGGAGCTTCTTTGAGGTAGAGGGATCAGTGTGGGAAAGAGAGAAGCTCTTTGTAATGGGGTGGGGATGACTGCTTTAGGGCTATCCCGTTTCCTGAAGTCAGTCTGGCAAGAAGCCTTTTGTCTTTCAAGCACCACAGGTCCCCCTAAGCTTGCCTGTGACTGAGGGCTGTCCCCAGACTGGGATAGCTCTGCACTAAGCAGCCCTTGAGCAGTCTTTGGGAAAGAACAGCTGCATCCCTAACCCCTACCCTTACTCCAGCAGGCACTTCTTGAGAGCCCACCTGTGGATGGGACATGTATGTAAGAAGGAGCCAGGACCCTCTTGTCACACCCTATTCTTAACAAGAAAAGAGGAACTGAGACCAGAACTGGGGATCACCTGCGAGGAGTAGGTTTTCTTTGGCATCCAACATCTGCACACTCTCAGCACCCCCTACTGAGCTCTCAGCCACCTTTAAGGAGAACAGCAAGCAGAATCAAGAGTCCTTCCTTGCATATTTATGCTTTCTGGTCTAGGTGGGACCCTTAGTCACTCCATGTGTCACGTTCAGCCTTTTCCTGAACATGAACTTGTAGAAGGGCTTTTGGAAGGGCTGGGACTTAGAATCCTAGGTTAGCTCATTAGATTGATTTTTCTGGCTCTGCTTCTGTCAGTTTATGAAGTCATTTCACAATTTGTCATCTTTCTCTTAATACCCCCTTGAACTCTTCTAGTCTCAAATGTGGCATATATAATTGCTCTTCCTTATGTCTGAATATTTAGACTAGGCTTGCTGTGGGAGAGATGCCCATCCCATTCTTTCTTACATGCATTTATTTTCTTTCCTTAGCTGTCAGAATAGGAAATGCAGGTTCTTTCTGGAGCAGGGAGGGAGCTTTTCCTTTCTTAAGTAATCACCTCTTACTTTAACACTCTTTTTCACCCACGAACGTCTTAATGCAATTTTATAAACATTCAGAAAGATTGAAAGAATTGTACAGTGAGCACCATATATCCACCATCTACATTCTACAATCAACATTTTGCTCATATTTGTTTTATTACATGTCCATCTAGCAATCCTATCTATCCATCAATCTGTCTTTTTAAAATTCATCTCAAGATAAATTGAAGATATCAGTACATTGCAGTCCCATCACTTCAGCATGCATAATTTTTAATTAGAATTTGATATTGTTTTATGGTTCTTTTTAGGTAAAATTCTATATACTATTTACTAGCCTTTAAAAAATGTTTTTACAAGGGTAGTGCCCTTTATTTTAAAATTTGATATGGATGGTTTGTATGTTTGATGGCTCTCTACTTTTCCATCATATTAATAAACTAGGTCATCTTGAAGCAAAGAAGACAATTTACTTATAAATAGATGACCTTAAAATATTTTTTTTCGGCCAGGTGCGGTGGTTCAAGCCTATAATCCCAGCACTTTGGGAGGCCGAGACGGGCGGATCACAAGGTCAGGAGATCGAGAACATCCTGGCTAACATGGTGAAATCCCGTCTCTACTAAAAAATACAAAAAAACTAGCAGGGCGCGGTGGCAGGCACCTGTAGTCCCAGCTACTCTGGAGGCTGAGGCAGGAGAATGGCGTAAGCCCGGGAGGCGGAGCCTGCAGTAAGCTGAGATCCAGCCACTGCACCCCAGCCTGGGCGACAGAGCGAGACTCCGTCTCAAAAAAAAAAAATACATATTTTTTTCAACAACCTCTTGTCCAACAGATGTACAGATGACCTTAAACTTTTAACAATGAGCTGAGGAAGGTTAGTGATCTTTGCTGCCTTTGTATATATGAAAAGGTATCTACAGCATTCATCCCCCAGTAATGTAATGTCTCTGCAGGTAAGATCCCAAGAGAGTTCTGCATGTGCTCCATAGAATGGACAGTACCTCATCTATTTTTTTTAACAGATTTATTGAGATATAATTCACATACCTTATAATTCACACATTTTAATATGTACAATTTAGTGGGTTTTAGTATGTTCAGAGTTGAGCAACTGTCATCACAATCAATTTTAGAACGTTTTCACCATCTCCAAAAGAAATCCCATTCTCATTAGTAGTCACACCCCATCTCCCCATAGCCTCTCCAGCCCTAGGCAACCATTAATCTATTTTCTATCTCTAGAAATTTGCGTTGTCTGCACATTGCATGTGGATGGAATCATATGTGATTTTTTGTGTTTGGATTCTTTCCCTTGGCATAATGTTTCAAGTTTCATCCATGTTGTTATCATGTATCAGTACTTCATTCCTTTTTATTTTTTATTTTTTTAGAGATGTGCCTCGCTCTGTCGCCTGGGCTGGAGTGCAATGGCATGATCACAGCTCACTGCAGCCTCAAACTCCTGGGCTCAAGTGAATCTCCTGCCTCAATCTCCCAAAGTGCTGGGATTACAAGCACCAGCCACCATGTTCATCCCATTCCTTCTTATTGACAAACAATATTCCATTTATGGATATACTACATTTTATTTACTCATCTGTCAGTTGATGGACGTTAGGTTTATTCCCGCCTTTTGGCTATTATGTTCTTGAACATTAGTCTAGAAATTTTGGTGTGGACATACGTCTTTATTTCTCTTAAGTGCACACCTAGGAGTGGAATTGCTGGCTCATAGTAGAATAACTCCATGCTTAACATTTTCAGGACTCACCAAACTGTTTTCCAAAGTGCCTGCACCATTTTACACCTCCACCAGCAGTGCATGGGGGTCCTGGTTTCTTTGTCGACACTTGTTATTATCTATTGTTTTCATTCTAGCCATACTAATGGGTGTGAAGTAGCATTTTGTTGTGGGTTTTGATTTGCATTTTTCTGATGACTAAGGATGTTGAGCATCTTTTTTCGTGCTATTGGTCATTTGTATATATTCTTTGGAGAAATGTCTATTTAGATGCTTGGCCAATTTTCGAATTTGGTTGTCTTTTTATCATTGAGTTTATGTGTTCTTTATATATTCTAAAAACAAATTTTTTATCAGACAAATGATTTGCAAATATTTTGTTCCATTTCTGTGGGTTAAAAAGGATTTTATAGTTTTAAGTCTGTGTTTCACTTGGAGCTAATTTTTGTCTGTGGGGTGAGGTAGGTGTCCAACTTTATTATTATTGTTATTATATTTTATGCATATGGATGGGCAGTTGTCCCAGCACCACTTTTTATAAGGACTATTCTTTATCCATTGAATCATCTTGAATCACTTATCAAAATTCAATTGATCATAAATGTAAGGGTTTTATTCTGTACTCTCAATTCTATTCCACTTATCTTTATATTTATCCTTATGCCAGTAGCACACTGTCTTGATCTAGCTTTGTAATAAGTTTTTTTTTTTTTTTTTTGAGATGGAGTCTCGCTCTGTCGCCCAGGCTGGAGTGCGGTGGCGCAATCTCGGCTCACTGCAAGCTCCACCTCCCGGGTTCACGCCATTCTCCTATCTCAGCCTCCTGAGTAGCTGGGACTACAGGCGCCCGCCACCATGCCCGGCCAATTTTTTTGTATTTTTAGTAGAGACGGGGTTTCACCATGTTAGCCAGGATGGTCTTGATCTCCTGACCTCGTGATCTGCCCGCCTCGGTCTCCAAAAGTGCTGGGATTACAGGCGTGAGCCACCCCGCCCGGCCTGTAATAAGTTTTAAAAGTGGGGGATGTGAGGGCGATCTGGCTGTGACATCTGTCACTTCATTGATTGCCAGGGTTGATTTGGCTGATCTGGCTGGCTAGGTGGGTGTCCCCCCTCTTCCCTCACTGCTCCATGTGCTTCCCTCCTGAAGCTGCATGCTCAGTCAAAGAGGACGACCATCCCCAATAAAGGAGGACCTGTCTTCAGTCAAGGGTATACAAGTATCTGCTCTTCTTAGCTAGAACCTCCAAACAAGTTCTCAAGGTCCATTGTAGGAGCACGTAGGGTAGTCAAGCTTCCAAGACTTCAGACACATCCTAATAAGGCACTGCATGTGGCAGTCTGCCTTTACAAAAAAAAAAAAAAAAAAAAAAAAGTGGGAAATGTGACTTCTTAAACATTGTTCTCCTTTTTTCAAGACTGTTTTAGCTATTCTGGGTCCCTTGTATGTTCATATGAATTTTAGCATCAGCTTTTCAATTTTTGCAAAAAGTCAGGATTTTCACAGAGATTGTGTTGAATTTGTAAATCAATTGGGAGACTATTGTCATCTTAACGATATTATATCTTCCAATCCATGAGCATCAAATATTTTTTCATTTATTTAGGTCTTTTAAATTTTCACAATGTTTTGAAGTTTTCAGTGTACATGTATTTCATTCTTTTGTTAAATTTATTCCTAAGTATGTTATTTTTGATGCTATTGTAAATGGAATTGAATTGTTTTCTTAATTTCACTTTCAGAGTGTTCATTACTAAAGTATAGAAATACAACATTTTTTAATATTGCTCTGCATCTTTCAAACTTGTTGGGCTCATTTTTGTGTGTTGTTGTTGTTTGTTTTGTTTGTTTTTCTTTTTTGAGATAGGATCTTGCTCTGTTAGGCCAGAGTACAGTGTTACAATCATAGCTCACTGCAGCCTCAAACTCCTGGTCTCAAGCCATCTTCCCACCTCAGGCTCCCAAAGTGCTTGGATTATAGGTGTGAACCACCATGCCTGGCCTGGACTCATTTCTGATAGTTTTCTGGTGAATTCCTTAGGATTTTTTACATACAAGATCATGTCATCAGCAAACAGAGATAGTTTATTTCTACCTTTTCAATCTGGATGCCTTTTTATTTCTTTTTCTTGCGTAGATCTCTTTTTCATTCCCCCTTTAGGAGGAGTTTGGCATGTCTCATGAATCATCAGAGGACTTGTTTCATTTCAACGTAGGGGGCTGGCATTTCTCGGTTCCCAGAAGCAAACTCTCTCAGTTTCCAGACTCCCTGCTGTGGAAAGAGGCTTCAGCCTTGACTTCTTCAGAAAGCCAGAGGCTATTTATTGACAGAGATGGTTCCACATTTAGGCACGTGCACTATTACCTCTACACCTCCAAACTCTCCTTCTCCAGTTGTGCGGAACTGAACTTGCTGTATGAGCAAGCATTGGGTTTGCAGCTGATGCCTTTGCTGCAGGTAAGATGCTCTTGTTTTCTGGGAGTGGTGGATCAGTAACATGGCTTTACATCACTAAATGTTGTTTTCTGTTATATATTGGTTGCTGAGATGACCCTCTTAATGGGCAAATGTAATAAGTATGTTAAAGTAATAAATAATTTCCTCATTAGTATAGGGGTGAGTAAAAAGGAAAAAAAAGTAAAAAACAATACACTGAAATTACCTGCTTTTGTTTTTTTGAGACAGGGTGTCTGTTGCAATCACAGCTCACTGCAACCTCTACCTCCCAAGCCCAAAGGATCTTCCCGCCTCCCACCTCAGTCCCTCTGAGTAGCTGGGAACACAGGTGCATGCCACCATGCCCAGCCAATCCTTTCCATGTTGCCCAGATTGGTCTCGAACTCCTGGGCTCAAGTTATCCTCTCTAAGTGGCCTCCTTTAGTGCTCCCTTGGCCTCCCTAAGAGCTGGGATTACAGGCATGAGCCACCACACCCAGCCTACATATTCTTAATAAATGATTTCATCCCAACTGTGCTTTAGTTATACTAGCAGCCACCATGGACCCAGAATGGGATTTACTATCCACTAAGAGGGTGCCCCTGGCTCTTGAAAATCCTGTATTAAGCTGCTTCTTGTTTTTGTTTTTTGAATCTTAAAAGGAGAACACTTTAGACATTTTAGGATTTGCTATGTACATGACGTCTGAGATTTAAAATCTAAAAGATTTATCAAGAATATCACCTCTCATTGTGCCTGTTAGGTACACAAGATGCATTTACAGCAAAGCAAAAAGTTCTCATCTTGGGCCAAATGTCAAGAGAGAGAGAGAAAAAAACAAGTTCTGCAGAATCTTTCCTTTACTATCACTTCTTTGTCTTCCAAGAAACTTTATTATTATTATTAAGAGCTTTAAATACCTTTACTTATAAACCATTAAAGTACTGCCAAAAAACATTACCTTTCCTTCCTAATTTTTCTCCAAGCCACAGAAATCATTTCTGTGACTGATCTTAAGTAGTTTATTCAGTAGTTTTTGAACAATTCTTTTTAACCTGGAAGAACTAAATATTACAACTGGGAAGGACTATTGACCATCCTCCATATTAATCCTACCGTCTATACAAGTTGTTTATTCCATCTCTATCAGCACTAACCTGACAAGCTGCAGTGTAGCTCAGTGAACCACCAACTGTACCTCAACACTTTTTAGAAGAAAATTGAAATAGACCATGCTTATCTGGTCCATAGAGGAATGAGAACATTTCATAGTGTATGTTTTTATGGATGCTTCTTACTAAATAACTTAGTGTTTTCTCTTAAAAGTCATTCTATAGTTGGAATATCAGAAATTCTTTTTTTTTCTCTTTGCGATGGAGTTTCACTCTTGTCACCCAGGCTGGAGTGCAATGGTGCAATCTCGGCTCACTGCAACTTCCGCCTCCCGGGTTCAAGTGATTCTCCTGCCTCAGCCTCCTGAGTAGCTGAGATTACAGGCACCCGCCACCACACCCGGCTAATTTTTGTGTTTTTAGTAGAGATGGGGTTTCACCGTGTTGGCCAGGCTGGTCTCGAACTCCTGACCCCAGGTTATCCACCCACCTCAGCCTCCCAAAGTGCTGGGATTATAGGCGTGAGCCACCGTGCCTCGCCTACAAATTCTTAATATATTCCCAGGCAAGTTGCTGTATTTTTTTTTTCTTTTTCTTTTTCAAGCTACCTTCTTGAATTTAATTGTTTTTTTCCAACTGCCCCAGGAATGGAGTACTAGAATTGTTTACAAGTGGCTTCAAAACCACTTAAATGGCCTGTCATGACAGGATTGCTGACGACTCTATGCCAAGGCATCATTCTGAGGTAGAAGGGAGGGAGTAACTTACTTGTTGCAGAAAATCAGAGATCAAGGCAATTTTTTAAAGAACATTTTAAAGAATACAAGCCTATTGTACAGTGTATTAAGCCCTTTAACCCCTTTGCTGTCTTCACTTCCCAAATTGAAACAAAATATATCAAGGAAGCAGCTTTTTTTTTTTTTTTTTGAGATAGAGCCTTTCTCTGTCTCAGGCTGGACTGCAATGGCGCTATCTCGGCTCACTGCAACCTCCGCCTCCTGAGTTCAAGCAATTCTCCTTCCTAAGGCTTCAAGTGGTGGGATTACAGGCTTGTGCCACCACACTCGGCTAATTTTTGTGTTTTCAGTAGAGACAGGGTTTCACCATGTTGGCCAGGCTAGTCTTGAACTCCTGAGCTCAAGTTATCCGCCCGCCTTGGCCTCCCAAAGTGCTGAGATTACAAACATGAGCCACCATGTCCAGCCACAGGCAGCTTCTAAATGGGAGGCTGCACCTCAGAAGCCAATGGGTTGGTCCAATTCCAAAGTTCCACGTTGTGTGAGGAGTAGAAGTATTTGAAGAATCATGTGGATCTGCCTCCCTAAAAAAGACTGTAAAACAAGTGCTTACACTTTGGAAATGGTGTTTTCAAAGAAATAAATATTTGAGTTGGCCCAACTGAAATAGTGTTTATTTCTTGAAGCAGAGTGTAAATACAGCTGGGAACCAACAGTCGCCTCAAGCTAATCAACAGCTTCACACATTTCCACCACTTTCCCACTGCTAAGGCCTATCAGATACTCAGATTTTTTTACTAAATGAGCAAACACTTTGCTTGGAGAAATTGGAGTTTGCCAATTCTTAGTCTTTAGACCCTACTCAGGCAGCCCAACTTAATGCATTCATCCAATATTTATGAAGAGCATTCTGGGTTCCAGGCATTATTCCTGTGGGCTTTGGGGAAAACATAGGATGATCCAATAAAAGTATAATGTGAGCCATGTATGTGGGCCACTTATGTAATTTTAAATTTTCTACAGCTGCATCTAAAACAGTAAAAAGAAAGAGATGATGTCAATTTAGTAATATATTATTATACTCAAAATATTAACTATGTATTCAAAGCATTATTAAATATATTCAGAATGTTATTTCAACATGTAATCAATATTTAGAAATTGAGAAATTTTACATTCCTTGTACTGCGTTCAAAATCCGTTATGTGTTTTATACTTACAGCACATCTCAGATTCAGACTGTCACACTTCTTTCTTTCTTTTTTTTATTGTTTTTTTTGAGACAGAGTCTCACTCTGTCGCCCAGGCGAGAGCGCAGTGGTGCTATCTTGGCTCACTGCAACCTCTGTTTCCTTATTCAAGAGATTCTCATGCCTCAGCCTCCCGAGTAGCTGGGAATACAGGTGTGCAGCACCACGCCCAGCTAATGTTTGTATTTTTAGTGGAGATGGGGTTTTGTTATGTTGGCCAGGCTGGTCTCAAACTCCTGGCCTCAAGCAATCTGCCCACCTCGGCCTCCCAAATTACTGGGATTACAGATGTGAGCCACCGTGCTGGGTCTCAGACTGTCACATTTCAAGTAGTCAATAATCATACGTGGCTAGTGGCTACCATATTGGGCAGCATATATCTAAACTGTTCTAAACTGTTAGTACTCCTTACCACAGTGTCTTTCAGATTTAGCCCCTAACAATAAAAATGGGACTTTTCCTCCTGCTAACTAAGGTTCCCATGCACTCAACAAATGCATATTCTACTGAGAATTATCTGTGACATAGTAGGCTTTGATGGAAAGCCATGTAGAATGACCACCAATCAGCACAAGATGGGAAGCTTCTGGAGGACAGGCACCCAGGCTCATGCTGCTGCTCTGCTCTCCACCCCTCCCCATTCCCGCATCCCCCAACTCCACCTGCCCACCCAACCCCCACCCCTAGCCCGTAGTTGTGGCCTCCAAAGGATACACTTGCTGTTTATTAGTGTCTTATTGTACATTGAGCACCAAACTTACACCAAGTTCTGGAGATACAGGAGTGAAGCCTATAGCTATACAATGTCAGGTAGAGATATATGCTATGAAAACAAAACAGTGCTTCCTGTGTAATGAAGGAGGAGGGCATTTCTGTATTCCAGGACTTCTTGGAATTTCAGATTGTGTTTATATGATTTTCTTTTTTCTTTTTTTTTTTTTTTTGTAGTTTTTGCTTATTCAATCAGTCTTTTAAGCAAATGTATATTGCTACATTTTCCCCAGTATATCATTGTTTTACTGTCCTTATAGTACTAGAACTTAGTTGAAAGAATAAAACATTCACATCGAATCTCCTTGTCTTTTAATATTCAGATGTGTAGTATGCAGCAAGAAGGGTAAGGGGATAGCAAGTGACTGGAGCCAGGGAAGTGACTCCTGTACTGAGTGATCAGAGGCTGGGCATGGTGTCTCACACCTGCAATCACACCACTTTGGGAGGCCGAGGCAGGAGGATCTCTTGAGTCCAGGACAAGACCAGCCTGGGCAACATGGCAAAACCCTGTCTCTACAAAAAAAAAAAAAATTTTAATTAGCCAGACGTGATGGTGCGTGCCTGTGGTCCCAGCTACTCAGGAGACTGAGGTGGGAGGATTGCTTGAGCCCAGGAGTTTGAGGCCACAGTGAGCCGTATTTGCACCACTGCACTTCGGCCAGGGTGACAGAGCTAGACCTTGTCAATAAATATTTAAATAAGAAAACAGTGATCAGGCAGGCCTCATTGACAAGGCAACATTTGAGCAGAAATCTGAATGAAAAAGGGGCAAAGGGGTAAGGCATACAGGTATCTGGGGAAAGAACTTACAGACATTAAGAATAGTTAGGCCAGACGCGGTGGCTCACACCTATAATCCCAGCACTTTGGGAGTCCAAGGTGGGTAGATCACTTGAGGCCAGAGTTGGAGACCAGCCTGGCCAACATAGAGAAACCCCATCTCTGCTAAAAAACAAAAAAAGTAGCTGGGCGTGGTGGCTCACGCCTGCAATCCCAGCACTTTGGGAGGCCGAGGCAGGCGATCACGAGGTCAGGAGTTCAAGACCAGCCTGGCCAACGTGGTGAAACCCCATCTCAACTAAAAATACAAAAATTAGCCAGGCATGGTGTTGCACACCTATAATCCCAGCTACTCGGGAGGCTGAGGCAGAAGAATCGCTTGAACCCCGGAGGTGGAGGTTACAGTGAGCCGAGATCGTGCCACTGCACTTCAGCCTGGGCAACAGAGCGAGACTCCATCTCAAAAACAAACAAACAAACAAAACACAAAAAATTAGCTGGGCATGGTGGCTCATGCCTGTAATCCTAGCTGCTCTGGAGGCTAAGGCAGGAGTATCACTTGAATCCAGGATGTGGAGGTTGCAGGGAGCTGAGATTGCGCCACTGCACTCCAGCCTAGCTAACAGAGTGAGACTATCTCAAAAAAAAAAAAAAAAAAAAAAAAAAGGAGTAGTTAAACATTAATACCCTGAGGTTATAGTGACTCTTTGGCCCACTTGGAGGCCATTGTAAAGTACAGTGAGAGGTAGGGAGATGTCAAAGGTTGACAGTGAAGTCAGAGTAAGCCAGATCTTGCAGAACCTTGAAAGCCATGGTGAAGACACAGGATTTATTCTAAATGTTATAGGTAGCTTTTGGAGGCTGAGGCGGGAGGATTGCTTGAAGCCAGAAGTTCGAGACCAGCCTGGGCAACAAAGTGAGATTCCGTCTCTGCCAAAAATTAAAAAAGAAATTTAGCTAGGCATGATGGCTCATGCCTATAGTCCCAACTACTTGGGAGGCTGAGGCAGGAGGATCGCTTGAGCCAGGGAGGTCAAGGCTGCAATGAATCGTGTTTGCACCACTGTGTTCCAGCCTGAATGACAAAAGCAAGACCCTGTCTTTCTCTCTCTCTCTCTCTCTCTCTCTATATATATATATATATGTATATATAAAATGCTAAATGAAAAAAAATCAGCTAAGTGAAATAAACAGTCCTTTTGTATGATTATGTGTATAGAAGATAGACACAGCTGGGTGCGGTGGCTCATGCCTATAATCCCAGCACTTTGGGAGACCGAGGTGGGTGGATCACTTGAGCTTAGGAGTTCAAGACCAGCCTGGGCAATATGACGAAACCCCATCTCTATAACAAACAAACAAATAAATAAATAAATAAAATAGCACCACATATTGTATCATTCTATTTATCTAAAATGTGCAGAATAGGCAAATTTATAGAGACAGAAGGTAGATAAGTGGCTTCCTAGGGCTGGGGCTCAGAGTAGGAAGGATGGATGAGTGAGAATGGAGAATGAGCAGTGACTGTTAATGGGTATAGGCTTTCTTTTAGGGATATTGAAATAGATTGTGGTGATGGTTGCTTGATTCTGTTAATAGACTAAAAGCCACTGAATTGCATGCTTTAAATGGGTAAGTTTTAAAATATGTGAAATATATCTCAATAAAGAAGAAAAGAAAGAATGAAAGAACGAAAAGAAAGAAAGAGAAAGAAAGAGAAAGGAAGGAAGAAAAAGAAAGAAAAAGAAAGAAAGAGAAAAGGAAAGAAAGAAAAGGAAAGAAAAAAAAGGAAAGAGAGAGGGAAGGAAGGAGGGAGGGAGAGGAAGAGAGGGAGAAAGGGAGAGAAGAAAGGAAGGAAGGGAGGAAGGAAGAAAGAAAGAAAGAAAGAAAGAAGGGAAGGAGGGAGGGAGGGAGAGAGGGGCTGGGCACGGTGGCTCACACTTGTAATCTCAACACTTTGGGATGCTGAGGTGGGAGGATCACCTGAGGCCAGGAGTTGGAAACCAGCCTGGGCAACATAACAAGACATCATCTCTACGAAAAAATTGAAAATTAGCCAGGCATGGTAGCATGTGCCGGTAGTCTCAGCTACTCAGAAGGCTGAAGCCAGGAGGATCACATGAGCCCAGGAGTTCAAGGCTGTAGTAAGCCGAGATTTCACCACTGCATCCCAGCCAGGGTGACAGAGCAAGACCTTCTCTTTAAAAAAAAAAAAAAAAGTCTGGGTGCAGTGGCTCACGCCTGTAATCCCAGCACTTTGGGAGGCTGAGGTGGCCAGCCTGACCAACATGGTGAAACCCCGTCTCTACTAAAAATACAAAAATTAGCTGGGCATGGTGGCACGCGCCTGTAATCCCAGCTACTCAGGAGGCTAAAGCAGGGGAATCGCTTGAATCCAGGAGGTGGAGGTTGCAGTGAGGCAAGATCACACCACTGTACTCCAGCCTGGGCGGCAGAGTGAGACTCTATCTCCAAAAAAAAGAGAAAGATCATTGGCTGCTGGCTTAACCTTAGATCAAGAATCTGCAAACTACAGCCCATGGACGAAATTCAGCCACTACCTTTTTTAGAAAGCCCATGAGCTAAGAATGGGTTTTACATTTTTAGATGGTTGAAAAAAAATCAAAAATATTTTGTGCTATGTAAAAATCATATGAAATTCAAATTTCAGGCCGGGGCGTGGTGGCTTACGCCTGTAATCCTAACACTTTGGGAGGCCAAGGCGGGCGGATCACCTGAGGTCAGGAGTTCAAGACCAGCCTAGCCAACATAGTGAAACCCCATCTCTACTAAAATACAAAAATTAGTCAGGCATGATGGCAAGTGCCTGTAATCCCAGCTACTTGGGAGGCTGAGATGAGAGAATTGCTTGAACCCGGGAGACGGTGGTTGCAGTAAGCTGAGATCACACCACTGCACTCCAGCCTGGACGGCTGAGCAACACTCCGTCTCAAAAAAAAAAAAAAAATCAAATTTCAGTGCCATTGATAAAGTTTTACTGGAATATAGCTATGCTCATTTGTTTATGTGTTGTCTACGGCTGCTCTCAAGCTATAACACAGAGCTGAGTGGTTGAGTTGACAGAGACCATGTGGTTAGCAAAGCCTAAAATATTTACTGTCAGACCTTTTACAGAAAAAAACTTGCTGACCCCCAGCCTAGACTACAGCAGAGCAAGAGAGGAAGTGGACGGACCAGTTAAGAGGCTCCTGCAGTATCCAGATGAAAGATAATGGTGGTTTGGTCTATGGTGGTAATAGTGGTGTTAGAGGTGTTCACACTCTGAATATGTCTTGCTGGTAGAACTGACAGGGTTTGCTGATGAATTGAATGTAGGGTGAGAGAGAATGGACAACTCCTTTGTTTCTTTCCTGAGCAACCAGATGAATGATGGATTTTGAGGGATGTGTACACAGGTTTAGCGAGGAAAATCAGGAGTTAGGATCTGAACATGTTGAGTTTGACAATGAAAGTGCAATAAAACCATCCAAGGGAAGGTAAACAGGAGGCGCTAGATGTACAGGTCTGGAATTCATGGAAACAGTTAGGCCTAGAGATAAAAATTTGGGAGTCATAAAAGCTGATATGTAAATCCATGAATCTGGATGTTTTGGAATACTGTATATTGTTTATAGGAGAAATACAAAGTAGACATTACAGATCCACACATTAATATCACAGGGCCTCCTAGAACTTCCTGTGTAATTTGGGAAGGCCACTTCACCTAAATGTAAACTGATCTGAGCCCTTCACATCCATCAGCCTGGGTGGGAGTCACAGCTGCAGAGTGTGGAATTTCCCTTCAGGGTCATTCACCAGGGTTTAAGGTTCATGGCAGATTATCTATTCTCTTTTACTTTCCCCCTGAAGTCCACTGAGGACAATGTGTTGACAGGACATGCTACTTATGTTTCCTTTTTCACACCTTCTGGGGACTTCTCAGTTTGGAAATTTAAATTGTTCCCTTTGTGAGCATTCTGCTACCAGCAAGCAACCCAAACCCGCCTTCATTCCTTGTGCTCAAGGGAGCCAGGGAGTTTTTATGTTGATCACACAAATGATGTTTTTAAGAAAATAGACCAGTGGCAGTCTCACATTTCCCATTACTCATGATGTGAGATTATGACTGTGATCTTGGAAAGGAAGAGGATGACATAAGCAGCAGATATTCATCCCAACTGTGTAGCTTGTCTGTGGTATGGGTAAGTGGATGACTCAAATGCAAACCCCTTGACATGGCATCAGGGCTCCTCATAGGCTGGCCCATCTGCTTGTGCTGATTCATATCCCAACAAAGACACACACCTACATGCAGGCAGGGCCACATACACATGCACACACACATGAACACACACAGGCACACACACACGTTGAAGTTCAGCCATACCCCAAGCACCCCACATGCTTTCTCTCTATACCTTTTCACTTGCTGTTTCCTCTTCCTGGATTTCTCGCCTTTTAAGATTTGCCCTAAGCCAGGGGCGGTGGCTCACGCCTGTAATCCCAGCTCTTTGGGAGGCTGAGGCAGGTGCATCACTTGAGGTCAGGAGTTTGAGACCAACTTGGCCAAGATGGTGAAACCCCATCTCTACTAAAAATACAAAAATTAGCCAGGCATGGTGGCAGGCAACTGTAATCCCAGCTACTTAGGAGGCTGAGGCAGGAGAATCACTTGAACCTGGGAGGTGGAGATTGCGGTGAGCCCAGATTGCACCACTGCACTGTGGCTTAGGCAACAGAGCGAGACTCCATCTCGGGAAAAAAAAAAAAAAAAAAAAAGATTTGGCCTGAATGTGGCCCACTGGAAGACTATCCTGACATTTCCTAAGTTTTTGTCTCTCTGCTCTCATAACACACTGAATCCCCCTGTTCTAGCAGTGCTAATTCTATTGTGATCATGTATTCATATGTCTTTCTCCCTCACTGGACTGTACTCTTTTCATGTTTTCATGAAACAAACACCTAGCACCTATCACAGTACCCAGCATTTGCATGTGCTTAACAACATATCTGCTGAGAGAGCACTCTATGCTATGCCCAAGATGACTTCTGCAGAGTAAGGGGACTGGAGCCAGCAGTGAAGGGGTAGATTTGAAATGCAAAAAGCTGAGTCTTGTTTGGCTTTGGGGGCTGACAGCAGCTGTTCTGCACATCCTTTTGTTCTACCAGCCTTGGTTTCCTTGAGCCTTAAAGCAGTGCTGGCCCTCCTTATCTTTACAAGGCAGTCAGGGATTTGCAAGTTCCCCCAAGCTCCTTTACCATCACATTCCTTCCAACAGCCTACATCACAGCATAAGGCATCTCTGAGAACTGCTGCTGCTTTGGAAAACCTCTGCTAAGTCCCAAAGCTCTGCCAGCAGGGTGCATTTGTCAGCCATCTTTGCAACCACACATATACATACACATACTTCCCCACGCCATCAGTTTTATGTTGCTTCTGATTGACATATTTTTTTCATCACTATCTAGGCCAAAAGCAACATCAGTTATCCTTGTGCTAGAAATTAGCTATCTGAATTGATTTAAGGTCTGTATTTTCCTTAAGAAATCCTCTCTCCAATAACTTTTTCCAGCTCATTACATGTGAAAAGTAAAATTCCTAGAAGTTGTATTCAGGCAGATGAAAGCAGACTTGAAGTCAGTCTATAGCAGACCAGCCACACACTCTGTTGCAACTTCAGTCAGCAAAGCTAGAGGGCAGCTGGAAGCCCAGGCTCTCTGGAATGTTCTTCATTCATTTAGCCATTCATTGAACAAAAAGGTATTTGAGACCCCACAGGCCTTGTTCTAGGTGCTGCAAATACGGCAGAGGACAAAACAGTCAAGGTCCTGAGGTCTTGGGGAGATTATATCTATTAGGGGAAACTGGCAGACCAAAAATAAGTAAGTGAGGGGCTGAGGAATGGTTTCTGTGATTTCTTATAGCACCCGAATGGCTTTCCGTGAGTAGAGGACTTGTATTTCTAGAAGTCAGAGCAAGTACTGGTTGACAGAGTTTGGAAAACAGCCTTGTCGAGGCTCCTGAGCCTAGGTCAAGGCCGATGCCTGGGCCTGGCATGCAGCATGACCTGACTGGCAAGGATGGCAATCTTTGTGGACTTGTTTGTTTTAGTAGTTTCTCTCTCTCTCTTTTTTTTTTTTTTTTTTTGAGACTGAGTCTCGCTCTGTCGCCCAGGCTGGAGTGCAGTGGCGCAATCTCAGCTCATGCAAGCTCTGCCTCCTGGGTTCATGCCATTCTCCTGCCTCAGCCTCCCGAGTAGCTGTGACTACAGGCACCCGCCACCATGCCCGGCTAATTTTTTTGTATTTTTAATAGAGGCGGGGTTTCACCGTGTTAGCCAGGATGATCTCAGTCTCCTGATCTCATGATCCACCCCCTCAGCCTCCCAAAGTGCTGGGATCACAGGTGTGAGCCACCATGCCTGGCCAGTTTTTCTCTCTTTTAAGGTTTCTCAGGCATACTTTTCTTGGGGGAAGTGGTGCTGCTAGCACTTTACATGCTTGAAAATAGCAGGAAATGGAGATTTCATTTCTGCAAAATAGATCATTCTCTCCTCAACTAGCACATCTCCTCTCAAACTAGCTAGACTATCATTACTGACCCATTCCAGAGGACACATCCAGTACCAAACACCTCCAAATAGGAGTGTTGTCCTGCGCAGGGATTTATATCCTCCTCTCCCCACCACAGGCCTCCTCCTATGTGGCCAATTTAGACTTGTTCAAGGGCACTATTATTTTCTCCAGTGAGACAGAATCTTGGGGCTTGAATCTGCAGGTGAAGTAAGTGGCAGGTTCAGGTTCCTGTGATGCGGTCCACTGAGCATGGGCTTAGAGTGCTAGGCTCCCCTAGCTGACTCTCCCTAGTTTCACCCTTTTCTTGCTACTTCACCTACTGTCTTTCTGTCCATCACAAATCAGACCTAAGCTGAACTCTTTCTTCTTGCCATCCTCTCTCCCTCTCCTTCATCCCTGTCCCTCTCCCGCTTAGGTCTTCCCTCTGGCCTCCAGATTCCAAGGTGGAATCCCTGTCTTCACTGTCCTCTGAACTCCATAGGCTCTGCCCATTGAAATCTTGTGCTGGTTTTTCCTGTGGTTTTGGATACTCAACATCTTTCCATCTTTCTCAGTTTTATGAGTGCAGTCTACTCTGTTTGTTCCTTTGGAGATCTCCCATGTCTCTTTTTGCTTTTCTTTGCAGAAAATCAGCCCTCCAGCCCTTCCTTTTTCTTTTATTTATTTATTTTATTTATTTTTTATTTTTTATTTATTTATTTTTTGAGCTGGAGTCTCGCTCTGTCTCCCAGGCTTGAGTGCAGTGGCGTGATCTTAGCTCACTGCAACCTCTGCCTCCCGGGTTCAAATGATTGCCTCAGCCTCTAGAGTAGCTGGGACTACAGGCATGCACCACCAAGCCTGGCTAATTTTTTGTATATTTAGTAGAGACAGGGTTTCACCATGTTGGCCAGGCTTGTCTCAAACTCCTGACCTCAAGTGATCTGCCCAGCTCGGCCTCCCAAAGTGCTGGGATTACAGGTGTGAGCCACCGCACCTGGCTAGCCCTCCATTTTCATGCATTCTTTCATATGCATGCTAGGTTCTAGAATACAAAATGGGGATGCATCAAACCAGCCTCTCCCCAGGAAGCTTGGTATAGGGGGAAGAACTGGCCTGAAACTGAGCCAGAGGCCTGCAGAGAGAAGTGAAAGTGTTGGGTGTCTATGGGAACAAAGTGGGAGGATGACCCATTCTGGCTCGGAGAGGTTCCAGCCTCTTCAGGAACAGAATGGGGAGGAGTATTCTGGGCAGATGGAATAGCGTACACAAAGCTAGGGAGGTGTCAAAGAATGTGATGTGTTTTTGGAGTTTTGTGGAGTTTAGTGTCACTGATGATGGGGTGTAAACATAAAGAATGATGGGAGATGAGGCTGGAAAGGTAATTTAGGCTGGGCGCAGTGGCTGATGCCTGTAATCCCAACACTTTGGGAGGCCGAGGTGGGAGGATCACTTGAGCTAACGAGTTTGAGACCAGCCTGGGCCACATAGCAAGACCTCATCTCTACAAAAAATCAAAAAGTTAGTTGGGTGTTGCGGCACACAGCTGTGATCCAGCTACTTGGGAGGTTGAGGCAGGAGGATTGTTTAAGCCCAAGAGGTCGAGGCTGCAATGAGCCATGATGATTGTACCACTGCACTCCAGTGTGGGTGACACAGCAAGGCCCTATTAAAAAAAAAAAAAGAAAGAAAAGAAAAGAAAGAAGGAAGGAAGGAAGGGAGGGAGGGAGGGAGGAAGGAAATTTAGGATATGACCTCCAAGAGAAAGGAAATTAACATACTGTTTCATTTAATCCTTACAACACCTTCCAGATTTTACTGCCTCGACTTTGCCTGTGAGGAACCTGAGGCTTGGAGAAGTTACATGACAAGTGGAAGGCAGCAGAGGCTGGGAGAAGTAGGAGGAGGGAAGGGGATGAAAAGAATTTGAATAATGGGTACAATACAGTCAAATAAAAGGAATAAGCTCTTGTATTTGGTAGTGTGCTAGGAATACTATAGTTAACAATAATATATTGTATATTTCAAACTAGCTAGAAGAAAATCATTGGAATGTTTCTATTACAAAGAAAAGATAAATGTTTGAGGTGATGGGTCTGTCCCAGTGGTTCATGCCTATAATCCCAGGAGGCCAATGTGGGAGGATCGCTTGAGCCCAGGAGTTTAAGACCAGCCTGGAAAACATGGCAAAGCCCTGTCTTTACAAAAAAACTTAAAAATTAGCTGGCTGTGGGCCGGGAGCGGTGGATCATGCCTGCAATCCCAGTACTTTAGGAGGCTGAGGTAGGCAGATCACTTGAGTCCAGGAGTTTGAGACCAGCCAGGGCAATGTGGCGAAACCCTACCTCTACTAAAAATACAAAAAAATTAGCCAGGTGTGGTGGTGCACGCCTGTGGTCCCAGCTATTCCAGAGGCTGAGGTGGGAGGATCACCTGAACCTGGGAGGCGGAGGTTGCAGTGAGCCAAGATTGTGCCACTGCACTCCAGCCTGGGCAACAGAGTGAGACCTTGTCTCAAAAAAAAAAAAAAAAAAAAATAGTAGGGTATTGTGATGTGCACCTGTGGTCCCAGCTACTCAGGAGAGTAAGGTGGGAGGATCAGTTGAGCCCAGTATGTTGAGGCTGCAGTGAACTGTGATCATGCCACTGCACTCCAGCCTAGGTGATAGAGTGAGACTCTGTCTCAAAAAAAAAAAAAAAAAAAATGACGTGATGGATATCTTCATTACCCTAAATTAATCATTATACATTGTATCCATGTATCAAAATATCACATGTACCCCAAAAATATGAACAACTATAACATATCAATAAAAACAAAACAGTCGCTAAGGGCTTGGGCTCCAGAGTCCTGGGTTTCGTTCCTAGCATCTCCACTTACTTGGTGCACTTAGTCCCCTACCTCTTCCTGGACCTAGTTTCCCATGTCCTCAAAGGGAGTGGTGAGACCAGAGCCTAGTTTGTTGTCAGGGGAAGATTGGAAGGATTCAGTTTAAAAGTCCATGGCTAATAAATGTTAGCTCTTAAGTGACAGAGTCAGGATTTACCCCAGATATGCTGAGTCCAAAGCCCTTGTGCTTTTCATGTATACCCTACTCCCTCCATTGATTGTGAAGGACATTATGTGCAATGCAAAGGAGAATCTGGATTTATCCCATAGCAACAGGAAGCACTAAAGTTTTTTAAGATGAGGAGTGATTTGGACTCACCTCATATGTTTGCAAGATCACTGTGTGGAGAGGACCTGGGGGCTAGGGGACCAGGACTAGGGGAAAGGAGAGAAAATGGAGAGGCAGGCCTGGGCACAGTGGCTCACACCTATAATCCCAGCACCAGCCAAGGCTGGTGGATCATTTAAGGCCAGGAGTTCGAGACCATCCTGGCCAACATGGTGAAACCCCATCTCTAGTAGAAATCCAAAAATTAGCCGGGCATGGTGACAGGCACCTGTAATCCCAGGTACTTGGGAGGCTGAGGCAGGAGAATCACTTGAACCCAGGAGGCGGAGGTTGCAGTGAACCTAGATTGCACCACTGCACTCCAGCCTGGGTGACAGAGGGAGACTCTAATGCTCCCTTCTAATGCTGTGGAAAGAAATCCCAGGGTTCCTGGAAGTCCAGAAACTTCGTAACTGACACTGGCTCTAATCTCAGTATACGTAAATTGTGGTTTTTCATGTCTTTCTTCTCTCCCAAGCTGAGAGCTTCTTGAGGGCAGGCACAGTGTCTGACTGTGGCCCTGGTGATGCACAATGAGTATTTCTCAAATGAATGACAGACTGTCTTCCAGCGTTCTACACACACACTGTCTCCCCCATTGTTCACTGCCACAGGAAAGCACTCCCCATGATCCCACCATTGCCCAGTGCTTTTGCAAACCCTCCAACCATCCAAAGTGGGAAAGATTCTCCCACTCTGGCCCGCCTTCTTTTGCATCGACCTTAAGTGATTATGCGGGCACAGTTTATAGCTTGGCCACCAGAGGGCTAGTCTCAATGCTCAGGATTTTTGAGAGCAACTTAAGGGCTTCATTGACATAGCAGCATTTAGAGGCAGATACTTTTGTTAGTTTCAGACTGAATCTGGGGCATCTGTCCATTATGAGGACCTGGTGCCTTTAAAGTACCACTTGCCCTGCTATATCCAGAAATTTATTGGGAAAATCCTATGTATCTTCTTCTAGAGTAAAGGCAGAAAAAAAAAAAAAAGGGGGGGGCTGATGTTATGATAATCTGCCCCCTGCAGGACTTTTGAGGGAGAATGGGTCCCTGGGTAAGGGTGGCACAAAGACCGCCCTGAGCTTCAGGCTTGCCTAGTTGGGGTGTTCCACTCCAGCTTCAGCCCACCCCTGGTCGCTTGATCCTTCAAGCTGACAAGCTCTGGACTTGGAAGACTGCTTGGGCAGGCTGCAAAGCCTTTGACCTCAGCTGCTTCATCAGTAAGACACCAACCACATCTGTCTCACAGTCATGTCATGGTAAATGAGCAAACATGTGTCAAAGTGCATTGAAAAATGTGGAGCCCTGTGGCAATATAAGACATGTTTATTATACCTCAATCTCACCACTTAGATCACTACCCAGGGTTAGGATGAACACAAACAACAGCAAATCACAATTATAACAGGTCAAAAGTGGTTTTGAGCACTTGAAGGAAAATGATAGCAAAAAATAACAAGTTTTTAATGATTAAATAGAAATTACTCTTTAGATTGTGCAAGATAAATTACTATTACTCAACATAAAAGTATAATAAAACTTGTTTCAAAAATCAGAAGAGAAATAATCATTGGGACTTTGAATATCAGCACGTCACCCTATAGCCCTACATTTTTACATTTTTTTTGTGTGTGATTGCCTAATTTATTTCAAAACAGTTAAAGTAAGTCACTGGGCACGGTGGTTCATGCCTGTAATCTCAACACTTTCGGAGGCCGAGGCAGATGGATCACCTGAGATCAGGAGTTCAAGACCAGCCTGGCCAACATGGTGAAACTCCGTCTCTATTAAAAATACAAAAAAAAAAAAAAAAAAAATTAGCCGGGTGTGGTGGCAGGTGCCTGTAATCCCAGCTACTCGAGAGGCTGAGGCAGGAGAATCGCTTGAACTCAGGAGGTGGAGGTTGCAGTGAGCTGAGATCACACAACTGCACTTCAGCCTGGGCAACAAAACGACACTCTGTCTCAAAAAAAAAAAAAAGAAAAAAACCAAAGTAAGTCACATACTGTTTTTCCTGATCGTCACACTAGAATTGGTAGATAGTTACTTGGTTTAGATTCTCAAGATAGTACTCTTCTTTATCTAACAGACTCTAGATAATCTGAAGGAAGGGAAACACCATCTACGCGTGCGGCCTGCAGACATACCTGTTGCTGAGAGAGCATCTCTGAACTATTGGCGTACATGGAAGTGTATTAGCAAACCCTCAGAATTTCCAATCAAAAGCCCAGCCTTTACAGGTAAATTGGGATAGACTGGCCCTCCCTAAAGCCCACACCAACTTTCCCTCTCCATACTCTAACAGAAATGGCTTCCATCCAGAGAGCAGAGAGTGCCTGATTTCTGGGGCAGTCTCTGTCATCTCCTTTGATCTTCTGCCCTGCCACAGGCCCTCTCCATGGCTGCTTGCCTGCTGGAACCAACATCCTCCTCCACACTCACTCCTCTGCATTCTGGCTTCACATGGGCAAGGCAAGGCTTCATTCCACTCCCTCCTATTCATCAGGGAATGCCACCATTCTTTCGAGTTTCCTCCAACCATCACACACAGAATGTCCCCAAATGATCATTGTCTGATAGGTGCCTGGCAGCATGGTTCAGCCTATCTGAGACATGAGTACAAAGCATTTATGATTATTAATGGATTTTAGCTTCCAGGAGTGTCAAAAGTATCTATTTTGTCTGTGGATCACTGTGTTTGGTTTGATCAGTTAGAAAGGATCAAATGGGTAAATGAATTTAATGACTTTGGGTACATAAGTCGAAATGTCACATGTCCCACTGCCCTTCACTGTTTATAGAAAGAAAAAAAAAAAAAGATTTCCAGCTGGGCACGGTGGCTCATGCCTGTAACCCAGCACTTTGGGAGGCCGAGGCAGACGGATCACGTGAGGTCAGGAGTTCGAGACCAGCCTGACAACATGGTGAAACCCCGTCTGTACTAAAAATACAAAAATTATCTGGGTGTGGTGGCACATGCCTGTAGTCCCAGCTACTTGGGAGGCTGAAGCAGGAGAACCAGTTGAATGTGAGAGACAGAGGTTGCAGTGAGCCGAGATGGCGCCACTGTACTCCAGCCTGGGCAACAGAGTGAGACTCCCTCTCAAAAAAGAAAAGAAAAAAAAAATAGACTTCCACGCCCCACTTCCTACCACATGCCTTCCAAATCTTAGAGCTACAACTGAAAAGAGAAAGAAGGAAGATGTGTCTGGCAAGTGGCAAGGACCATCTCCTGGGTAGTCTCTCTAGCATCCTCTGGGGCCCCTGGGTCAGTGAAAGCCCTGCTGGAATCAGATCCCCTGGCTTCTGGGAGGTGGCGACACTGCCTACATGTTCTCTTCCAGGCCTACATGATAAGGCACCTCTGGGGCTCATGGACACACCCCTGTTAGACACAGAAGAGGAGGTGCACTACTGCTTCCTGCCCCTAGACCTGGTGGCCAAGTATCCCAGCCTAGTGACTGAAGACAACCTGCTGTGGCTAGCTGAGACGGTGGCCCTCATAGAGTGCGAGTGCAGCGAGTTCCGCTTCATTGGTGATTGCTCTGTCCAGGGGTGGGGTGGAGGGTGGGCTGATAGGGCCCATTCACCCCTCCCCATTACATGTCCCACAGAGGCCCAGCTTGGAGCTCAGGGCCTCAGGAGCTTCCCTGGGTAGAGGTGGTGGAAGCATGACAGAGCCTTCCAGGAGGCAAGCAGATTCCAGCATTAAAATCTTGCTAGACTCAGGGCTATTTTATTCCCTATTTGTTTTGGGATGGCCTGGCTGTAAAAGGGCACTGGAAAGTGTCAGGGACCACAGGAGTTGGTGTGAAGGGCAGGGAGCTCAGCTGGTTGCCAGTCGGCTTCTCTTCTTACTCTGCCCTTATGTATCCAACTGGCCTCCAGGCCTCAGTTCCTCTCACCATAAAATGAGGAATCCAGATTGTTTCAAAGGATGGTGCTACCTGCTCTTAATGTCAGCAAACTCAGAATAAAAGGGAAGGAGGGTAGATAGTGACAGGTTCCCTCAGAGTCATAGCAGAATTGTCCACTTGAGGTAGTGGCCTAAGGAAGGATGAGATTTTCCACCTTTGACAGAGAGGCTCTCTCCCCCTACTGCCCCAGGATGAGCTCTGTTTGGGATGCGAACTGAATGACCTCTTTGACCCCATGATGCTACTGCTATCTAGAGAGATAGGGTAGTAAACATTCAAGTTACACTAGGAACCCAAATGTCTGGAACCCCAGTCATTCATATTCATAGTCACCTAGAAAGTTGTCTGTGATGTGCTTCTGTATCTCCAAGTTGATTCACACAGGACATTAGCGTTGGCTCCATCTCTGCCTCCCATACTGCAGTCCAGGCAGGGACAAACTGCAAGTGCCACCCGCCAGCCCAGGCTCGGCCGGGCCCCTCCTCTCTAAGCAGCAAGACAACTCCCTCTTTTGGAATGACCTGCTCTTGGGTCAAGACTCGCAGGGTAAGTCTCAGGGCCAGTGTGCCCACCAGGAGGGCCTGGCTTGGGAGCCCCAGGCCAAGCCACGGGAGGCCACACCCATGGCCTCAGACACAGGAAAACAAAGTAATGTGGGGTCTTTCACCTTGAAAACCACACACTCAAAGCTAATCTAATCAGGTATGTTGAGAAGTTGTTTCAGAACAAGGAGAACCTAGGATAAGTTACAGCACCAGAAATCTGCCAAAACCAGGACCTGCAGTTAAACCAGAAATAGCCTCATTAACTCACTGTGTTCCCCTTTGTTTTTCAAGTGAATTTTCTTCGCTCACAGAAGATTTTACTACCGGATAATTTCTCCAACATTGATGTATTAGAAGCAGAAGTGGAAATTCTGGAAATCCCTGCACTCACTGAAGCCATAAGGTGGTACCGGATGAACATGGGTATGTCGCCAGGAAACTTTGGCCTCCCCTTGATAGTCTTGGTTTGACCTGGAAAAGCCAAGAACAATCTCCCCTTCCACAACCACTTCGGGCTTTGGGGGTTAGTGAGAGAAGTGGGTCTTCTGGCTGACTCTGAATCCAAGAGGATTCACAGCCTGAAATCCTGCATGCTGCTCTGCCGGCTCAGCCTTCCCACTGAGGGTAGGGAGTGGGCAACCAGCCAGGGGTGTAGGAAGCCCAGCCCAGCCTGGATCAGAAGGAGCCCAGCCTGGGTGGGGAGCCAGGCTGGAATGTCTCAGACCTGAGAGCAGGCTTCTCAGGGGTAGGGGAGGTCTGCCCTGCTTGTGAAAGTGTTGGGGACTAGGAGCACCCACCAGTCACTCCCATCCTTCCTCTTCCAGGTATGGTTGGAGGTGTGGGAAATGCTCAGTGCTTCGAGCATCTCACCTGCCCCCAAATTCCCTCATCACCTCACCTGGAAACTCCCGGCAGATGTGCCTGTTTCTGCCTATTCCTGACACTTGCTGACCCCTGTCCAGCCCAGGCCTTCGTGCTCCCAGCCCTACCTCATTCCAGCTTGTTCTTCTCCTCATGGTTTCCTCAGGGCCGTTCATCATTCCATTTCCCAACTCCGCCTCCATGGAAGCTACTGTGCATGTTATAGGGCACCAGCCACCTAAGCATGGCTTCAGCCACCATCCTGAGAATGTGTAGGACTGCACTGCGCATGGGAAATTTGGCCTGGGCATCACCAGACATTTATCCCATGGCAATCAAGCCTTTCCTTATCTTCAGGCATAGATTTCCCAGCCTTCTCCCAGACAAATAGAAACCCATCCTCTTGACCAGGCGCTGGTGGCTCATGCCTGTAATCCCAGCACTTTGAGAGGCCAAGGCAAGCGGATCACTTGAGGTCAGGAGTTCGAGACCAGCCAGGCCAACACAGTGAAAATCCATCTCTACTAAAATACAAAAATTAGCCGGGCATGGTGGTGTGTCCCTGTAATCCCAGCTACTTGGAAGGCTGAGGCAGGAGAATTGCTTGAACCTGGGAGGAGGAGGCTGCAGTGAACTGAGATCATGCCACTGTACTCAAGCCTGGGTGACAGAGCAAGACTCCTTCTCAAAAAAGAAACCCACCCTCTGTGGGGAGTGGCATGCTGCAGCAGGTCTCAGGACCCTGTCCCAGGGCCTTAGAATCCACTTAAGGCAGTGTGAGTTCAGCCCCTTCCCTCAAAGCCTTCTGTTCCTCAGAGAACATAGATCACTGTGGGATGATAGCATAGTCCCTGCTCCACAGAGCAATGCAAAGATGGAGGAATTGTGTTGACATCCAGGCTATGGAAGCTGGCAGCACTCCTCAAACACAAAAGGTGGCTTTAACATCACAATAAGGGAAACAGCTGTGGTAACCTTGGTGCTGGACAGAGCTGACCTCAAATCCTAGCCCCGCCTCTGCCTAGCTTTGCAGTTCAGGGCAAGATACTTCATTAGCCTCTCAGGGCAGCTTCTTCAGCATGAAATGATGATAGCACTACCCCCTCTTGTAGGGTTGCTCTGAGGATTGGAGATGATCCACGAACATCCCCCAGCAGTGTGCCCACTGGCACATTGTTGCCACAGCAGCAGGGTCCTGAAGGCTGTGATAACTGTATTCTCTGGACTGTACCCTGGGCCCACTGTAGGAGAAAAGGTCCCACCCATAAACCAGCAACCCAAATACCCACCCTGAAAATAATGCCACAAGGTATGTCTCTGGGGGAAATTCTGCCCAGGAGAGCCAGCAATAGGGGCTGTGAATCCAGGAAGCCTGTAACACACATAGAGTTTCCAGGCTATGGTTGCCGTTCCTTACCCTTGGATGGTTACAGTAGAGCTTGGGACTAATGAAGACTCCTGCAGAGGCTGGGGCCAGATGGCTGCTTTCCTGAAACTTAGGAAATTCAGATGCTAGTGATACAGCAAATGAATCCCCCCACTCCCAACTCACCTTCCAACAAATAGTTATGATTTCTAAGCCTGAGTATACAAAAAAATTATACTGATTTTGAGAAGATCTCGACTTGGACTGTGCAAGGAAATATCCTCCCTCTGAGCCTCCTCAGTATAATGGATGTAGCAGTAGGAACCGAGCCCCAAAGCCTCCAATCCAGCTATGACCATGGGGGTCTAGGAAGACCATGCCTTCCTAGAGTTCACAGTCTAGTTCTATACACCCTTTTCCTTGACACAGGTGGCTGTTCCCGGACCACCTGTCCTCCCCTGAGCCCCGGGAAGGGGGCCCGCACAGTCAGCCTGGAGTCTGTGAAGCCGCTCTACACGATGGCCCTAGGTCTGCTGGTCAAGTACCCGGACTCTGCGCTGGGCCAGCTTCGCATCGAGAGCACGCTAGACGGAAGCCGACTGTACATCACAGGGAATGGTGTCCTCTTTCAGCATGTCAAGTGAGGCCCTCCTTAGGGCACGCTGAGTCCCATCACGCTTGGCTCTGCCCTTCCCTCTCGGAATAAACTGGGGCCTTTCCCACTAGCCAGAAGGGAAGTGTGTCCTTGGGGCCAGCCCATCATTTTAGCCATTCCCATCACCAGCACCGCCAAACTACCACCAGGTTAGGGTCTCAAAGGAGAGGGCTGGTGCCAAGGTACGAGGGTTGCTAAGGTTCAAAGGCTTCAGACCATTTCCTCTTTCTGTCCTCTGCAGTCCATTTCCCTGGTTCTAGCCCTGTGCTAGGTCTGAGGTGACCAGGCCACAGTCACACCCTCAGGGAGCTGGGTACCTCCCTGTGCAGACCCCTCTACAAAGGTCCTCTGCCACTCTTGGGAGGCTCACTGGACACACAGAATGGCCATAGCCAGGGGTGAGCCCTCCTTAGAAGCAGGGCATGGCAGGCCAGGCCAGGCTTCCCAGAGGTGCTGATCCCCAGCCCTTGCCTTGTGGGATGAGCTCAGGATGTCTTCAGTGCAGGGGCAAGGAATCTAACCCTGTTTTGTAGAAGGGCAAACTGAGGTGCAGAACAACAGAGCAACTCTCTGAGGGTCGCAAAATAGTCTGGTACCAAAATTGAAGGTAGAAGTGGGTTTTCTGGAGCCCCTGTGAGAGGGTCAGCTGACCCTGAATGCTGTCTTTTCCCAATATTGTTGTTTTGGGCTCTTTTGGCCCATAAAGTCCATTTCTTTCAGAGATGTTCACCCTGATGTCACAGAGGGCAAAGACAGGTGCCTTGGAAGGGAGGGTTTGGAGAAGGGGGTTGATGTTCAGACCCCAGTCTTTTTCCAAGACTGTGGCAGGCTGCGGCACAGTGACTGAGATGTCTTGGGCAAATGCGTATGGGGCAAAAAGGGAGTGGCTGGGCCCTCGGCTGGCCCTGGAACCTGAAACAGGGCCTGGAGACATGAAATTAGTCCATTTAGAGGGCTTTGCTGAAATAAGTCAAGCTCAGTTCCAAAAATGTGACCTGTTATCCAGGCTTACTCTCCTACAAGGTTAGACAGATTTCCAGTTAAAACAAGGAAACGGGCCGGGCGCAGTGGCTCACACCTGTAATCCCAGCACTTTGGGAGGCCAAGGCAGGCAGATCATGAGGTCAAGAGATTGAGACCATCCTGGCCAACATGGTAAAACCCCGTTTTCATGTGGCCACTCAGACTGAAGCTAAGAATCTCCTTACTATAAATACAAAAAATTAGCCGGGCGTGGTGGCGGGCACCTGTAGTCCCAGCTACTCAGGAGGCTGAGGCAGGAGAATGGCATGAACCTGGGAGACGGAGCTTGCAGTGAGCCGAGATCGCACCACTGCACTCCAGCCTGGGTGACAGAGTAAGACTCCGTCTCAAAAAAAAAAAAAAAAAAAAAAGAAACCCCGTCTCTATTAAAAATACACACACCAAAAAAACATTAGCTGGACGTGGTGTTGGGTGCCTGTAGTCCCAGCTACTTTGGAGGCTGAGGCAGGAGAATCGCTTGAACCTGGGAGGTGAAGGTTGCAGTGAGCTGAGATCGTGCCACTGAACTTCAGCCTGGCGACAGAGTGAGACTCTGTCTTAAAAAAAAAAAAAAAAAAAAAAACAAGGAAACGATGTTAATAATGCCTGATTTGAGCCAGTGTTGTGGCAAGGCATCCTAGGCATGGAAAGTTTACAGGCTCGACTCTATTGGGGTGCAATGCTGATGTTCTTCATAACACGCCTTTCCTCTGGGTAGGAACTGGCTGGGGACTTGCCGGCTGCCCCTGACAGAGACCATTTCCGAGGTATACGAGCTCTGTGCCTTCCTGGACAAAAGGGACATCACCTACGAGCCAATGAAAGTGGCTTTGAAGACTCATCTGGAGCCGAGGACTTTGGCACCCATGGATGTGCTCAGTAAGTGAGAAAGCTTCTAGGTTTGAATTTAGCATCAGGGGAGTATCTGGGGGATTGGAGGGAATAGATGAGGTGGCCAGGACGAGGAACTGTAGATGGAGGAGGAGGGGAAAGCCAGGCCAATATTTTGGATTTTTACGAAAGGGAAACTATAATGTTAAGTGCTCTGTCCTCACCTCCAAGCCCACAATTCATCTCCAGCAGCAGACAGGGCTGTTACCCAGTCTGCAGCCATGCAGGACCCCCAAGGCAGGCCTGCCTTGACCCTGGGAGCTGACTTGCTGTGCTTCTCATAGCCATGCAGGGAGGAGCCTCCTCGATGTTAAACAGAGCTGTCCCTGGGTCCATTTAATAGCTGAAAAATAGGTTCAGAGAAGAAAACTCGCTCAAGTTACACAGTGGTCAAGCTGGGGTTTGACTGAGTCCAAAGCTACTGTTGTTTTCACCAGCTGCCTATAACTTCTTATTACCAAAAATCTGGGGGGCAAAGTTTAAGCTGTATTACTATCATTTAGCATCATTCAACATTTATTGAGTACTGGCCATATACCAGGACAGCAGTAGACATTGGTGGTACAGAAGTAAGCAACAGAGTCTCTGTCTTCCTAGAGTTCACAGTCTAGTTCTATACATCTTACCTCTTGGTTATATAATCTAGTTATATACCCTTCATTCATTACAGAGCTCATTAGAAACTGCTTCCCAAACATCAGAACAAGGCCTACATATAGTCAGCTCCAGGAAAAGGGTCATGGGTTCATCTTCCCAGCATATAGCCCCCATTCTCCAGACATGCCTAGAGGCTTAGTCTCATAAAAGTGACAGGGATTTGATGGGAGTAGGCTCCATGACATTTGCCAAACCACAAACACAAACACGCAGAGGGAGATTCTTAGCTTCAGTCTGAGTGGCCACATGAAAAGCTACACACCCAGGACACACCCAGCCAGAAACTGGAGGCAGTTGGCATTGTAGGTGGACAGGGTCATCAACCCAGCTTTCCTGAGGGAGGAGGGTCAGGTGAAGAGGGGCAGTGCCCTTTCCCACCTCACCACCCAGGAAACCTTGCAGCAAGCAACGTTTATGTCAGGGATTTCTGCTGCTTCTCAGAGTAGGCAACACAATATGACTGAGGAAAGATATTGAGACTTAACATGAAATACACTACTGACCAAAGGGCCCTACCTGCTTTCCCTTCTGGCCATATGATTATGTTCTATCTCGATTCCCATAGATGAGTGGACAGCAGAGATCACTGTGTATTCCCCACAACAGATCATCAAAGTGTATGTTGGAAGCCACTGGTATGCAACCACCCTGCAGACACTGCTGAAGGTACTGCCAGCCTTGGCTGCCCTGCTCCCCATCTGGCATCACCACCTGAGCTGCTCTGGGGGCCATCACCTGGCCCTCACACAGCTTCCAGCACTTGCTTAGAACAAAGACTTTCCCGGAAGGCGCAGTGGCTCATGCCTGTAATCCCAGCACTTTGGGAGGCTGAGGTGGGCAGATCACGAGGTCAGGAGTTCAAGACCAGCCTGACCAACATGGTGAAACCCTATTTGTACTAAAAATACAAAAATTAGCGGGGTGTGGTGGCACGTGCCTGTAATCCCAGCTACTTGGGAGGCTGAGGCACCAGACTCACTTGAACCCAGGTGGTGGAAGTTGCAGTGAGCCGAGGTTGCCCCACTGCACTCCAACCTGGGTGATGGAGTGCAACTCTGCCTCAAAAAACAAAACAAACAGAGGGCAAGTGAACCGAGCAGCCTGCTGGGAAGGCCCTCTGGAGTTTGGGTAGGGAGGGGGCCAGCTCTGAGGGGCCTGGACTGAGAAGGAGGTACGGTGGGCTTCCAAATGCCTTGAGATGGTGGTCTAGGGGCCATGAAAAGTTGAAGCAGGGATGATGTGCTTCTCCCTGGATGCTCTGCTCCCTACCATAGTTCCCTGTGACTGACAAGACAGGGAGATGGAAATCTCAAAGCTTCTGCTCTAGTGTAGTTGGGAAAGGGGAGTGAAAGAAGATTGGCCTGTCCCTTCCCAAAGACCTAGGCTCTGAGACTGAGTCTGGTGTCCAACCCCCTCCAGTATCCAGAACTGCTGTCCAACCCTCAGAGAGTGTACTGGATCACATATGGACAAACCCTGCTCATCCACGGGGATGGCCAGATGTTCCGACACATTCTCAACTTCCTGAGACTTGGCAAACTCTTTTTACCATCTGAATTTAAGTAAGTGAAGCAAGGACACAGTAAGATGAAATCATGAAGGCTGACCCCTCCCTTAGCAACAAAGGAGACCTGATTTGCAGCCTTCAGGGAGGAGGTTATTTTATTTCGGCGGCAGCATCTCCAGGAACTTATGCCCCCTCCCACACTCCCACCCTAGCTGCCCAGTCAGACATCTTGTCATTTGTAGGGAATGGCCCCTCTTCTGCCAGGAGGTGGAGGAATACCACATTCCATCCCTCTCAGAAGCCCTTGCACAATGTGAAGCATACAAGTAAGGAAACTTTTTCACGACTCTATGTTTAGAATTTGGTCCTTTAAATTCCTCTTGAAATCCTGTCCTAAGTCCCACTCCTAGAGGATCCTGTTCTCCTTGGGGTTGAGGGAGTGAAGCAGGCCCAGGATTGGCCAGTGACCTAGGCAAAACCCTTTAAGAGCCCCTTCTTCTCTGCTGTCTAGCATTAACTCCCAGCCAAAGGGCAGATCTGACCAACTGGCCAATGGCCTGATGGAAGTCTCTGCTCACTAACCCACCCCTCTTTCTGCAGGTCATGGACTCAGGAGAAAGAATCTGAAAATGAAGAAGCTTTTCCCATCAGGAGGCTGCACGTGGTGACAGAAGGGCCAGGGTCACTGGCAGAGTTCAGTAGAGACACTAAAGAAGTAAGCCCCAGCCTCCTCTGGTTGTTGTTGTCCTCAAAAACCACTACCACCAGGCTCAGGGTGGAGGGAGGCAGGCTCAGCTACTGAGGGATGCAGTAAAACGAAAGAGCAGGGCCTACATGGATTTCTAGGACAGAACCTGGTTTCTGAACCGTGAAGGAGGCACAGGAACTTACTGGCCACTTGTGGCCTGCGATGCTGATTGAATCTCCTGTTGGAATGACAGGCCACTGGGCTGGTACTACCCCTACTCAGCCTGAGCAAAGCTCAAGTGGGTGACCCCTATCAGGGATGAGATTGTTCAGGGAGAGCAAGTGAAGTCCTGGAGGCCCAGCTTATTAGATCTTGGGCAAGGTGTTGATGTCCATGCCCAACCTATCCAGAGTTACTGTGCCCTTCCCTCCCCAGACCACAGCCTACATGCCTGTGGACTTTGAAGACTGCAGTGACAGGGCTCCATGGAACAAGGCTAAGGGAAACCTGGCCAGGTCCAACCAGATGGAGGAGGCTGAGCAGTATACCCGGCCCATCCAGGTGTCCCTATGCCGAAATGCCAAGAGGGCTGGCAACCCCAGCACATACTCACACTGCCCTGGCTTATGTACCAACCCCGGACACTGGGGGAGCCACCCTGAGAGCCCCCCAAAGAAGAAATGCACCACAATCAACCTCACACAGAAATCTGAAACCAAAGACCCTCCCGCCACTCCCATGCAAAAACTCATCTCCCTGGTGAGAGAATGGGACATGGTCAATTGCAAACAGTGGGAATTCCAGCCACTGACAGCCTCCCGGAGCAGCCCCTTGGAGGAGGCCACCCTGCAGCTCCCCTTGGGAAGTGAGGCTGCTTCCCAGCCCAGCCCCTCAGCTGCCTGGAAAGTCCATTCCACAGCCTCAGAGAAGGATCCAGGACCACAGGCAGGGGCTGGAGCTGGACCGAAAGACAAGGGGCCAGAGCCAACCTTCAAGCCATACTTCCCCCAAAAAAGACCCATCACCCTGAAGGACTGGAGCAAGCAGAGGACCAAGGAGAGAGGTGAGTCCTGTCCCACTTTGATCTAAGTCTTATTCACAACAGAGAAGGCAAACTCCTTGGCCAAGATGGCAGAGCAAGTTAGTGACAAAGGAGGACTAGACCCCCCCTGCTCACCAATGCCATCTCTGTGCCAGGCAGCAGACACAGAAATGACCGGCACATTGGCATGGCTGGAGGGGCCAGGAGAACACATGGTGAAGGGATGAGCGCTGTGGGAAGAGGGTGCCTGTGAAGCAGGAGCACAAAAGAGGCTGAGGGCTGGGGAGTCAGCAGGGGAAGGATGAAGTCCAGGATGTTTGGAAGTGCAGGGCATGAGTCTAGCTGGAGGCCAGGCTTCATGTGCAGATGTGATAAAAGATGAGGCTGAAGACAGAAGTCATCAGGACAGGGCTTGCGGGCCAGCTTCAGGATGTGGTACTCCGTTCTGACCAGGACAGGAGTGAGCAGCCTCTGACGGATTTTAGACAAGAGCACAGGGATCAGGTGTGCCCATCAGAAAGTGTGCTCCAGGAGCAGAGGAAATGCAGCAGGAGCTAGGTGTTCGAAGCCACTTGGAGTTCTTTCTAGGCTAGGGGAAGGAGGCTAGGCAGCTAGGGGATGGAAGGAGGGTTGGGCCAAGGAGGAGCCAGGTTTCTAGCCTGTGGGACTACAAGGGGGTGGATGGGCCCTTACTGAGGTGTGAGTAAGAGAAAGAGCAGAGCTTGGGGAAGGACACACACTAAGTGTGAAATGCCAAGGGACATCCAGGTGGAGAAGCCCAGGAGGTAGCAGGGGCTACAGGGACTGAGCTGGATAGTGTGTGTAGCCAGCTAAGGGGAGGCGGCCAAGGAACTGTGCTGATAATTGCTGTGCCAGGCTGCTGCCTCTGCTCCCTCAAAGCCCTGCCTGCAGTATTGTCACCTTCCCTATTAGTGGCTCCAGCCCTGCTTGGAGGGGCCTTCTTGGACTCTTGCCTGTGAGCCCTAAGTTGGTCTGTTAAGCTTGGGATGACAAAGCATGTCCACTCTCTGGACATGCATCAAAGGCTGGCCCCAAAAGCTCTCAACTTAAAATTTTATATAGATTTCTAGCCCTCAGCTGGGTTACTGTCCACTCCATTTGAGACGTCTTAATTCAACAGAGGAATCTGGAGTTTCTTGGAGTTCCAAAATGTTCAGGATTTGACTTGCAGTGATGCCAGGGCAATGAAGAGAGGAGCGGCCAGGACAGGCCCCTGCCAGCCCAGGGTGTCACTTCTGAGAAACTAGAGATGGCAGCTGTTGCAAGGCTGGGGTAACTTGATTGTACTGTCCTGTCACCAGAGGTCCCCTCCCTCCTTGGGCTCTGAGGTAGCTTAAGGAGAGCCCCTGCTTAGGTAGATTTGATGGTAATTGAAGAAAAGAATTTTAAAAGCCTGGGTGTGGTAGCTTACACCTGTAATCCCAGCACTTTGGGAGGCTGAGGCGGGTGGATCACCTGAGTTCAAAAGTTCGAGACCAGCCTGGCCAACATGGTGAAACCCCATCTCTTCTAAATATACAAAAATTAGCCAGGCATGGTGGCACATGCCTGTAATCCCAGCTACTCAGCAGGCTGAGGCAGGAGAATTGCCTGAACCTGGGAGGCAGAGGTTGCAGTGAGCCAAGATTGTGCCATTGTACTCCAGCCTGGGCAACAAGAGCAAAACTCTATTTCAAAAAATAATAATAATAATAAATTTTTTTAAAAGGAGAGCCCCCTCCCTATATTGTTTTCACAGAAATCCCTGCCCCTGAGCAGCCTCTGCCTGAGGCCAGTGAGGTGGACAGCCTAGGGGTTATCCTCAAAGTGACTCACCCCCCTGTGGTGGGCAACGATGGCTTCTGCATGTTTTTTGAGGACAGCATCATCTACACCACACAGATGGACAACCTCAGGCATACACCACCCACAGCCAGCCCCCAGCCCCAAGGTGAGGCTCTGGAACCAGGCCAAGCCCTGTGCCTCCTCGTGAGGATGCCTGAGCCCCCTCCCAGGTTATTTCAGGCAGAGACAGTGGCCTGGGGGCCCTACCCCTCTCCCCCTCCTCACACTGTCTCTAAGGCCCTATTGTTGACAGATGTGGCCACATCTACTTTCCCTCCTCCACAGAAGTGACTTTCCTGAGTTTCTCTCTGTCCTGGGAAGAGATGTTTTATGCACAGAAATGTCACTGCTTCCTGGCTGACATCATCCTGGATTCCATCAGGCAAAAGGACCCCAAAGCCATCACAGCCAAGGTGGTCTCCCTGGCCAACCAGTTGTGGGTATGTGTGATAGGCCCCAGGCCCTGGGGCACCCTGTACCTTCTCCACCTCTTCCCCTGTCCCACAGTAAGTGGTGCAAGGCAAGAGGAAGTAAGCCAAGATGGGGTTAAGGAGAAGGCCAGGACCAGAAGAGTGGTGGGACAGGCAGGGACGGGCAAGCAGAGCAGTTGCACCTGGACTGAGCCTCAGCCAAGAGGCAGATTTGCAGTGACAGTGCCTGCCCCCTACCTCTGTGGCTCTGCAGGCCCAGAGAAGTCACTGCTCTGCATCTCACTCTGAGGGGCTAGGAGCTGCCCTAGCCCTGCCTGATCGTGGGCTCTCCTGGCAGACCCTGCACATCAGCCCCAAGCAGTTTGTGGTAGATTTGCTGGCCATCACCGGCTTCAAGGACGACCGGCACACCCAGGAGCGCCTGTACAGCTGGGTGGAGGTGAGGGTCACTTGCAACCCCTGGAAATCCACTGACCCTGTGGATGCCTCAGATGGACATGTGTCTTGCTGCACCAGGGCTGGGTCAGTACTGCCCAGAAAGCTAGACAGGCACCTTAGGCCACTGCTCCCAGGGAGGGAGAAACTGGATGAAATTAACCAATCCAGAGTAGTCCAAAAGCAGTATTTAGGTCACTGGTTTTTTTAGTTTTCCTCTAATGATACCAACTGCCTTCATCACTAACAACCCTGGCCACACTTAGGTACACATATCATACGAGCCCAAGCTTTGACTCATATGGGAGTGAGGCCTTTTCAACCAGTGATAGCAGCTTCACCTATCTGGCCACGATGTCACCATTTGTGTACATTCCTTTCATATTTAAACTACTTTTAAGCATTCTTTACAAAGAAAAAGAAAATGTTCAGTAAGGGCAAAGAAATGATCAAAGGTTTTTTTGTTGTGGTTTTTTTTTCCTTTTCTGATTCCTTAATCTAATTTTAACATTGAGGTGGAAACGATTTAGGCAGTTTCTCATTGATCTGACACTTCTATAATCAAGAGCATTATTATAACACCTTTCACCATAAGCCCTCTAGTACCCAGTTACCATTAGGCATCTGGCTCATATGTGGTTTGTAAAGGGGAAGTCAGCGTGTGTGGCTAGAAAGTGGAAAACTGGTAGCAGGAAACATGTTTTTGACCCTCCAGTCTTTCTGCTTAGTTCCCTGATAGCCATTTCTAGCCCCATCCTGTGAGATGCCCTTGGGCAGAGCTGGGCCCTAGAGCATCAAAAGTCCTCTACAGCCGGGCTTGCCCTGTCCCTGCCCGGATGGGAGAACCCCACCCACAAGGAGCTAGAGTAGGCAACTGGCCAGGAAATCAGGGATAAGACTGGCCTTTCCTTCCAGCTTACACTGCCCTTCGCCAGGAAATATGGCCGCTGCATGGACCTGCTCATCCAGAGGGGCCTGTCTAGGTCTGTCTCGTACTCCATCCTGGGAAAGTACCTACAAGAGGACTAGGGTGTCCAGAGATGCAGCCCTTTGTGCCCCACCCACCAAGGTTCATGTTAACTGGAGATAGCCCCAGAATGCATGTGCCCATCAGTGGGTACATATCAGTCTATTTTTTATTATAAACAAATAAAACAGTAAATCACACATCAAAGACCTAGACTCCTTCTCTGAGACACCAAAGGCCTAACAACCAGTAAGATAATTTTAGACAACTCTGTTGAAAGTTATTCAAAAGGCATCAAGTCAAAATAACCAAAATGCCCCCGTAAAGAAGTGGCTGGGCCTGGGGGCCAGGACAGGCAAGCATCAGGGGCCTGTAGAGGTGGACCTGCCCCTATGGTAACAGCTCGGCTTTAAGTCCAGGGATTGGGGATCAGCTGCTAGGAGCCCACCTATGTTCTTCCTGAGGGGTGGGGGCAGCCTAGTCACTGCCCAGAGGCACATGGTCCCCCACCAGCCTATAGCATGAAAACACCCAATGTCTGCTCTAGCCTGTTCTTAACCCACAACTGGGATGGGAGCTGAGGACAGGAGAAGGGGTCATGGGGCCAGGAGCCTATTAAGGCTCTACAACCAGACTCCCCTAGAGAGGCCCCGTGCCAGTTAGTCCAATGGCCACACACATCAGAAAGGGTAGTCAACAGTGCTGCACACGTAGGTTGGAGGCGGCCCAGGTGTCTGCCACACCCTGGTCACAGCAGATCCAGAGAGGCAATGTTCCTTGGAGCTGCAGGCTGCTGGATCTACTGCTCGTCCAGTCCCGAGCTCAGACCTGCAGAGCCAGGCCAGGCATGAATGCCTGTTTCCCTGACTCTGGGCCCAGGGGGTGTCTGGGGAATGGCTCTGGCCCACCCACCCCAAGCTCTACCCAAAGTAAAGGGCTACCCTGTCCTGGGAGGGGCTGGTCACAGTCACAGGCCCAGCCTGGGCTGGGGAAGGGCTGGTGGGTAAGGGCAAATGGCACTCACACAGGATAAGTCCTCAAGGCCCCTACCCAGGGCCTGCCCTGACACACAGCTGCTGTCAGAGCCACTGGAGCCACTGGCTGATGGGCACTGGGATGAGACCTCTGAGTCCTCAGGAGCTAGGGAGGGAGACTGGGTGAGCTGTCAGCACGGAAGGCCTCAGACCCCAAGCCATGCCCTCCTGTCTCTGGCTGGGCCCAGACATACTCAAAGAGGGCTGGCTGCCCAGCTCTGCCTCAGTCTCCAGTGCAGCTTCCTCCAGGAAGTTGGGGGGATACCGGGGACAGTGGAGACCCAGAAGAGCTGGGTCTCTGTACAGGTGCAGGTTGAGGGACCCCAGAACAGAGCAAGAGGCAGGGTCTCCAGGAAGGGAGTTCGAGGCCCCCAGGTAGAGGCTGTCATAGTCTAACGGGGCCACGGCAATGGACGCCCGAGATCGAACTTCTGCATAAGAGAGAGGGTCAGTCTGGGACAGGCCAGAGCCTAGCCTGACCCCAGATCCCAAGGAGAGTGCGGGTCAGCACTGACGGAAGGCCACAGTGCTTCCCGCACAGCTTTCCTACTCCTACCCGACACCCTGTAGCCTGCCTGCTACCTCGGCACTTCAGGACACAGTTGATGGTGCGGTCGTTGATGGCTTCCTCGCTGGGGGCAATGTCTCGGAAGGCCTTATTCCCCACACCCATGGACACCATCTCAGCCATGCGCACCTCTGGGTGGAGAGTGGACATAAGTGGGACGTTTCTGGACATAAGCTTGTCCTTGGGCCTCTACCACCCCCTAAATAAGTCTTTCCCATACACCTCCATCCAGCACATTAAATTGTCCTGTGAGTTGAGCCTTTCTAGTGCCAGGTGCCCTCCTCCCAACAATCCTGTGGGGCAGGTGCCATATTCCCCTTTTAAAGATGAGGCCCCTGGCCAGGCACAGTGGCTCATGCCTGTAATCCCAACACTTTGGGAGGCCGAGGTGGGAGGATTGTTTGAGCCCAGGAGTTTGAGACTAGTCTGGGCAATATAATGAGACCTCTATGAAAAAATTTTAAAAATTAGGCATGGTGGCCAGGCGCGGTGGCTCACGCCTGTAATCCCAGCACTTTGGGAGGCCGAGGCGGGCGGATCACGAGGTCAAGAGATCGAGACCATCCTGGCTAACACGGTGAAACCCCGTCTCTACTAAAAAAAAAAAAATACAAAAAACTAGCTGGGCGTGGTGGCGGCGCCTGTAGTCCCAGCTACTCGGGAGGCTGAGGCAGGAGAATGGCGTGAACCCGGGAGGCGGAGCTTGCAGTGAGCTGAGATCACGCCACTGCACTCCAGCCTGGGCGACAGAGTGAGACTCCGTCTCAAAAAAAAAAAAAAAAAAAAAAAAAAAATTAGGCATGGTGGCACATGCCTGTAGTCTCAGCTACTTGGGAGGCTTAGGTGGGAAGAATGCTTGAGCTTAGGAGGCAGAGGCAACAATGAGCAGAGATCATGCCACTGCACGCCATCCTGGGCGACAGAGTGAGACCCTGTCTCCAAAAATAGAGAGAGAGACAGCCATGATGCCCCTGATACTCTGAGAAGTTCATGTTGTATTCAAAGTCAGAGGCAGTGACAGCAAGGCTGCCTGGCTTTGAATTCCTTTCTACTGCACTGGTGGCTGTCGCTGGGCCTCCTCCTCACTTCCCAAGCTTTTCCAGGTCCCTGGGCTCCTATGGGTCAATGTAAGCTCTCCAGCGAGGGGAGTGTGGGGTGAAGGAGGGGCAGGGACCCACCCTTGTTGTGGACGGCCTGCCTCCAAAGCAGGCGGGAGATGTCAGCTGTCCAGGCCTGCTTGATGGCCAGGCTGGAGGCCTGAAGCACAAAGGTGTCCCTGGCCTTGCGGCGGCGGAACCAGATCTCGAAGCGCAGGTTGCTGTCCCCACAGCACTCAGTGAGACCAAGGTCTGCCATCTGTGGCCAGCGGGGAGAGAGGGGCTTGGTAAGGCATGGGTCGGGAACATAAGTGGCAGGGCTGGGGTGGGCAGGCCTACCTTGAAGGAGCGCTTATAGGCAAATGTGTCAACCCCTGTGGGCCCATGGCGAGGCTTGCTGAAGAGCAGCAGCTCCTCAAAAAGGAAGATGCGGCGCACGGACTTGTGGCGCCCAGTGCGCACCACAAACTCATCCTGTCGCACCAGCTGCCCCTGTTCCTTGAGGTTAACCTGCAGAGTTGGGGGCCAGTGGGTGGCCGGCCTCTTCTGCCTTCTTCTTCCACACCCACCGCCCTTGCCCATCACAGCTTGGGATGACTCACATCACAGCCCTGGATGGCATCCATGGCCAGCAGGTCGTTTCCGTGCCGCAGCTGGAAGTGCACAAGGCTTTGGGCCTCCCTCAGCGCACTGAGCTCTTGCGTGGGGCCCCCGCAGGCCCGTGCCAGCTCCTGCAGCAGCAGCGCATACTTGCCCATGCGCTGGATGGGCTTTAGCAGGTAGGAAGCCAGGTCCAGGTGGTCCCCCAGAGCTTGCTGCTTGTCCTGTGGGCGGGTGGGAGACCACTGAGTGATTTGGGGGCACTCCCCGCATCCCCTACTCTTCCTAGTCTCAGGTTCACGTACCTTGAAGAAGGTGTGCCCATAGCTGGACATCAGGGCATCAGAACGAGGCTTATTCTTGCTGTAGAGTGCGTACATCCCAAACTGCACCCTCTACAAAGACATGTGGCTCAGCCCCAGTGCAAAGGGGCCAGCTCCCTAAGGCTGGCACAGGATAGACCACCCTCAGCTTGAGAGGACCAAGATGCCAGTATATGGCTCCCAGGAAGGCCTCTCCCTACAGACCCAATCTGCCCTGCTTTGAACAAGGGGTGATCTGGCGAGAACAGTACTGGGCAGAGGGGGGTGTGCCCACAGGCCCCTGAGGAAGAAGCCCCTTGCCCTCGGACTGAGCCCCTGCCTTCAGCTCTGCTCCTCCCATGGCTCTAAGAGCTCACCTCACTTGGGACTGTCCTGCTCACTACACTCAGCCACCCCTTTGGCAGGCCCCCTTCCTCCATATGACCTTGCACTCTGGGTGGGACACTCACTCCAGCCCCTCCCCTATTCCTCAGCTTAAATATCAGCCCCTCAAAGGCTTCCTCTTGTACCAGGTGTCCTGGCACCGCACTCAGGCCCTCTAAAGCGGAACCTCTGCCCCGCCAGTAATTCACAAACATCTATTCTGCTTATTTTCCTCCTAGCCCCAACTATAATCTACAAGTATCGTTCTTGCTTCTATGTCTCCTCCACTGAACTAAGAGCACCCTCAGGTGCAGAAGCTTGCCAGTCTTGCTCATAGCTGTACCCAGCACAGGGACTGGCACCAAGTATGTGCCCAGCAGCAACTTGGGGACTGTGGCAGAACGAGCTGATACCATGTGGCCTGTTGGGCTTACATGGCGCAGGAAGGCATAGGCCACTCGTGGTGGGTGCCGGGTGCAAGCCTCCAGCTCACGCAGGAAGAAGTGGCAGTGGAAGTCCCGCAGCTTCTCCAGATTGCCAAAGAGGTGGGCACGCTGGCCACGGAGGCCCTGGGGCACATCAGGGCGATCCAGCTCGGGGAAATAGTTCTCCATAGTGTACTCTAGAGCCCGGACATACTCCCGCTCCGTGGCCACCATCTCTGCCAGCACCAGCTGTAGCCTACCAGGTATGGGGAGTCAGGACCCAAGACATTTCTCCTCTACTGCCCTCCCCACCCTGCCTACTACCCATACCTGTTGGGGCTCCTGGGGTCAGAGCTGCCCGGTGGAGGCACAGTAGGGGATGCCTGGGGCGGGGCACCTCCTCCAGCCTCTGGTCTGCAGCAGGCAGCAATAGTGGCCGCGTGGTGGCGGTGGCGGGCAGGTTCACTGAGACTCTGCCCCAGATTCCGATCGAAGCTGTAGGCCTTCCTCAGGGGAGGATGGGCAGGTGCAGTGGGGACCTGGCTGACACACAGGCTAGCTGTGCTGCCCACCGGTGGTAGCTTCAGTGAAGCCTCAAGCTTTTGGTCCAGGGCTAGCCAGGTGTCCTGGCATCGTGCCCAGGCCCAGCGGCACTCCTGGCGGATGGCCTCTGAGCCCAGCCCCGTGGCCAGAGCCCACATCTTTCGGAAGTGGGCAGGAGGCAAGTCAGGGTGCCTGGTCCAGTGCAGCTGCAGCTGCTGCAACACAACCCCTGGGCGTTCCTGCTCCAGCTCTGCCAACACTCGCTGCCCCTCCTCAGCCCACATCGAGGCCTGCAACACCAGGGCCGGACAAGCATTAGAGGAGAATCCCGCCAAGCCCACTGGACACTCTGCTCCTCTACCCACTCCCCATCCCCACAGGATGCTGCCCAGGACACAGCCCCAGTGACTGGGTTTTAGGGTCAAACTGAAGACCAGGGAAGAGAACAGGCAGCATGACCAAGAAGAGCTCACGCTCTGCTGAAGCTGGGGCTGCCACCCCTCCGGCCTCATGGATCACTTGTTGCTGGGGAGACTCTCACCCACCTCCCTGAAGAGCTGAAACAGCCTCTCAGCATCCGCCAGCCGCTGGCACCGCTGGGCCAAAGCCCTAGAGAATTCAGTCAGTTGGGCTCGCAGGGCCAGAAAGCGTGCCCCAGGGGGGCCCAGTTCAGCCGCCTCCCAGCCAGTCAATGGCTGCAGAAACTTCTCCCCTTGCCTGACCTGCTCCTGCAGAGACAGAGACTAGGCTCAGCCAGTCCGGGCTTGGTGATTCAGCCCCCAGACCCAGATCCTTTCTGCTGACATATCGACATGTCCCCATCAAGTCTGTCCTGTGGTGGAACACCTACCCCTTATCTCCCACTTGCCACCCACATCCACTCTCCTTCTCCACAGCCAAATTCCCTACAGCCCTCTCTAGCTCCACCCTGCCCCATCCGCAGTGCTTCTCAGGCCTCACTGAGTCCACCTCTCAGCGCCATTCAGCCCACTCTCTGCTGGGCTCCCCCTGCTCCTCCCCATGCTCCTGATTGTCCTCACTCTTCTCCGGTGGCTCGTCCTCCTCCCCTTCCCTCACCCAGGCCATTAAACACTGGGGATCCTGAGGACAGTGCACTCAATCTCCCAGGCACTCTCATGTAACTGACTTCAAACGTCATCCAAACACCTGGACCCACCAAGTGATCCTCTCCAGCCAGACTGCTCCTCTGAGCTCCAGGCCCGAGACCCAAGGGCCCTCCTCTCATCCCTCACAGCCATCTCAAAAGCATGCCCAAGACTGGACTCTCGAATGCCCTTTCCCCCAGATGACCTCGTCTCCTAGTCTGTCAGGGAACAGCGCCCATTCATCCTTGCAACATCCCTGTCCCTTACCCTCCCACACGGGTCCACAGCAAATCCCATCAACTTCTCCAACCCGTCTCCCCTGCCACTATCCTGTCCAGAGAAGGCATTATTTCCCACCTGGACTACTGCAATTGCCTCTTCACTGCACTCCCCATACCCATCCTCCAAGTCACTGTCTACTTGGAAACTAATGTCATCTTCCTAGAATACAGATCTGATTATGTGGCCTTCCTGATTAAACTTTATACTGACTGCTACAGGGCCCAGTGATGTGGCCACTGACCAGGCTTGTCCCACCACAACTGCCCCCACTCTTTCTCCCTCTCTGCTCTGCACTTCAGCCTCACTGGCCTTATGTTTCCTCAGGCACACCACCCTCCTTCCTGCCACAGGATCTTTGTGCATGCTGTCTTCTAAGCCTGGAATGTGCCCCCACCCTCAACCCTCTTCTGCCTGGTTGACCTCAACTTATCTTTCAACTCTCAGCTCAAAAGTCACCCAAAAAAAGCTTGCCTGACACTCCTGCTGGGTCAAGTCTTGGTTATACCCTCAGGCAGAATCACCTGCACTGATTCTCTCCAGAGATCCTGCCTGGGTTTACAGGCACGTATATGCCTGTGATTAATTATAACTGATACTCTCTATGGGACTATAAGGTCCAAGAGAGCAAGGGATTGAATTTCTTTCACAGTTCTGCATTCCTAGTTCCTGGCATTGCATCCCAATACCCATGGCATGAACAAGTGACCACACATACCTGGGCAACCTCGTACAGCTCCCGAAAAGAGCCTTGGGCCTGGAGCAGCATGTCCAGCGAGGGTTCCCCAGGCTCCTCCAGCGCTGGCCAGCCCACCTGCTGCAGCCACACTTCAATCTGGAGGGGCACAAGCAGGGCAAGGTGAAGAGAGCTGCCATGGATTGGGGGCTCACGTTTGAGATCGGGGCAGGGCCCACTCTGGGCAAGTAGTTCCGACCTGGTGCAGTCCGCCCTCCTGGGCCTCCAGTGTTTGGACCAACTCTAGGGCCTGTATTCGCTGGTTGCTCTGTAGGGTCAGTTGGTGCAGCAATCCATCCACCCGGTCATATAGCTCGTCAGCCTTGTCCATTGCTGTCCTGGTGGAGGGTATACCATCTTAGACCCCCTGCCTTGCACCACTCCACGCTGTCCTGGCACCCACAATCCTGCCAGGTTCTGAGCTAGCCAGATGAGTCCTGGCATAGAATATGGTGGGCTGGGGCAAAATCTGGGGGCCGGGCTTGCACCCACCTGTAATCTGGACTCAGGGTCACCTCTGGGACCTCTTGCTTCAGCCATGTCAGCTCCCGGCCCCCCTGGCATTGTAGCCATGCCAGCCGTGGCGAGTCTAGCACCTGCTGCATCAGGACCTCTGTCTGCTGTAGCAGCTGACTGACTTCCTGTGATTGAGGGCAATAAGCAGTGGAGGTGGCCGTGGGAGAAAACGAGGGAGACAGGGAGCATTCATGGAGGGATTGGGAGGGGACACTCACCCCAGACTCCATGGGCTGGGGCACAGCCTTCACACTTTCGATGGCCCCCTGGAGCAGGGCACAAGCCGCCTGGCAGTTCTGCAGTAGGGCTTCCAGCCGCTGTAAGCAGGGGCAGGCATGACTGGAGCAGCACGCAGTGTTGGTCCCGGGCTTCCTGGGTTCCAGGCCACTGCAGCCAGCTTTGTGCTGTTCAAGCCAGTCCAAGAGGCTCCTCTGCAATCCCAAGTTGCCTATATAACTGCCCCCACACCCCGCCCAGTATACTGACCCTCCGGAAATCCAGCCAGGCCCGGTGGCAGTAAGGCAGGCCTCCTCCTAGTGAAGTGGGCAGCCCCGCCGTTGGGATGTGGGTCAGCAGGCTTTGAGAGGGCAACTGCTCCAGCTACAGGAGAGGAAGGTGTTGTGACCCAGGCCTAGGGAGGAGGCACCCCGCCTCTACCCCTAGCCTAACTGGGCTTAGTACCTGCAGCCCGGAAGGCACTTCCTTCAGCAGCGTGCTTCCCACTAGCAGCACCTGGTACACGGCCCCTGGGGCTGCTTCCTGCAAGGAACCTGAGCTCAGCCCTATCCCCAACTCTACAGAAAAGGGCACAATGGCTCATGCCTGTAATTGTAGCAATCTGGGAGGCAAGGCAGGAGGATCACCTGAGTTCAGGAGTTCAAGATCAGCCTGGCCAACATGGTGAAACCCCCCTCTACTAAAAATACAAAAATTAGCTGGGCATGGTGGCAGGTGCCTGTAATCCCAGCTATTCGGGAGGCTGAGGCAGGAGAATCACATGAACCCGTGAGATAGAGTTTGCAGTGAGCCAAGATCGCACCACTGCACTCCAGCCTGGGCAACAGAGTGAGACTCCGTCAGAAAAGGAAAAGGAAAGGAAAGGAAAGAAAAGAAAAGAGAAAAGGAATGAGGGGAGCTACAATCCCGTACTCACTTGTAGTTGGCTGAGCCCAGAGAAGAGGGAAGAACTTGGGGAACAAATTCGGGCATCAACTAGCACTGTCAGTCCCAGTGCCTGTACTTCGGGCCTAAAGGGGTGAGCTTCAGTTCAGTACCTGACTCCCAGTCCTCACAGCTGGCTCAGGCTCAGTCTCCCAACCCCCACCCTCAAACCTGGGGATGCTTCGCAGGTACAGCAGGAGGCGGATGAGTTCCTGGCTGCTGCACTCAGGCTGAAGCCAGGCTGGGCTGTGGGCACACAGAAGCAGTACTGCCCGGCCTTGGACATCGCGAGTCCCTATGGGGAGGAAGCAGTGAACTCCTGCCCCATTGGGCCACTCCACCTCCACCGCCTCTAGGCCCTCCCAGCTACCTGGCAAGGTGGCCATACCACTGGCCAGCAGCTCCCAACAGAGGTCTTGGGCCAGGAGGCAGTCAGCAGGCTTAGGGAAGCTGGATCCACTGGGGGCTTGGGAAGGGAAATGACTTGGGTCTGCCTTGGGCCACCTATCCAGAGACCCCTCCTTGGATCCCGGCTTCAGCCTGAGTAGGGTCAGAGACCTCCAAGGTCTTGACACTCATTTCTCCAGGCATCCCTATTCCCTTCCCAGACTTCCCTAGCCCAGCCTTCCTTACCTGCCTCCAGCAGCTTTGATGATTTCTCTGATAAAGGGTCTCCAAGGCCCACAGGGTTGCTGTCCAATCCCCCAGGGCTCAAGCCAGATGGCATCACCCTGCTTGGACCTGGGTCCACTACCAACCCTACCCCTGGGGTGTCACCCTCACCCTGTGCCAAGTTGAGGTGGGAGGACATGGGGCATAGGAGGCTCTCCACTCCAGAGGGACCTGGCCCTTCTGACAGGACGGAGGAGCTTTCTACTTTGCCCCTGTGGGGATCCCCCGACTCATCTGCAGCCAGGAGTAACTGAAGCTTCCTGGACAAGGGGCTGCCCTGTAGCCCCTCATCCTGGGCGGCCCCGGTTGGTGGTCTTGGAGGACCCGGGTCCTTAACCTGCATCTGGGAAGCAGGTTCTTCCTCTTCCCAGGCATCCCTGAAACTGCACACAGCAAATCTCCAGTCGGTGGCATGGCCCTGGGAGTCTGGGGACTCATCCCCATCCTCCAGGGGCCTTTCCATCACGCCCTCCTAAAGGTGGGCCTGCTCCGGGCCAGTGGGAGAGGGCTGGGCCTCAGTGTGAACCAGGCTGAAGACAGTCGAGTGGGATTCAGTGGGCAATGCAGGCGAAAGGCATGGGCCGCAGAAGGTGCCAGTCTTAGTGCCAGGGCACAGGAACTGCAATTCAGGCCTGGGGAGAGGGAATAATGTTAGGGGCGTCCCTCTGTCCAGGTCCCCTGTCGGACGCCCGTGGGCCTCTGTTCCGTGCGCGCCCACCCTCAGCGTCCCCACGGCCACTCTCTGCAGGCCCATGCCCATGGGGGCGGCCCCGCCATGGCGCCACGCTGCCTCGTATTCGCTCTCCCGCCGGCCCCGCCGGGCCCTGGCCTCGTTGTGGGGCCTGGCGCGCGCCCCACGTCGCCCTCTGGCGACACTCACGCCCCCGGGCCGCTTCGCGGGGAACCGCGAAGCCGGAGAGCCTTCGAACAGACGGCGGCCTCGACGGCGAGTACAGCGTGCCCGCGCGGCGTCAGCGGGCACCGCCTCCTGGCCGCTAGGGAGGGAGGGCAGGGCCGCCGGGGCGCGGCGCCGCGCCGCGCCGCCCCCTGGGGGCCGGAGGACGGAGCCACAGCCCGCGCAGGTCTCGACGGGGCACAGCCCGGCCGGCGGGGAAGATGAGGTTCCGGCCCCCTCAGCAACCCCCGCTCGCCGCGGTCCTCTCCACGGGCCCGGACGGCCCGCCAGCCCCGCCCCGCCGCAACCCCGGGCCCCGCAGATCGCGCGCCCCACCCGCGGCGTCGCAGTGCGTGGGTCGGGGCAGCGACCAACGGCCGGCAGCACCACCGTGCCCACTTCCCGGGCCTGGCAAGGACGCCGGAAGCGCTGTCCCGCCACGAAGGCCGCGTGGGTGCGCAAGGGTGAGTGCGCGGCGGGGGGGGGGGGGCGGGGGGGGGCGGGGGGCAGTGGCGGGGAGAGCACTGCGGGATGGGGAGGGGTGGGGGCTCCCAGGGGCTTCCGCGGCTGAATGAGCAGACGGCAGACGGGAGGGGAAGGGCTTCTGTGTAGGGAAGCGGGACGCTGCCTCGGCGCGGGCACCCAGAGACAGGTCGCATGATCCCACGCGGGATGGGGCTGCCATCGGGGTGGGAGTGAGACCAATGGGTGGAACTGATCCAGGCCTGCCAGAGTCCCCCAGATCCACCACCCCTTTGCCATCCGTGGCACCCCCTTACCCCCTTCTCCACAAAGTCCAATGCAGGAGGCTGGTGCTGAGGTGGGGTCCTGGAGCCAGAGCACCCAGCCCAGGCCTGGCTTCTCCACTTACCTGCTGGGGGCTCTCCAGGAACTCTGCTCTTTGAGCCTCACCCTCCTCACCTGTAAAAATGGAAAGTCATTTTTCTCCTGGGGTTGCCATGAGTACTGGGGAAGACTCCCTATGTTATACGTCCACCTGCTGCCAGCACTCAGGCTGTGTTGGTGCCCTGCCCCCTCATTTCACCCTGACCACCCCCAGTCAGGGAATCCTGAACTGATGAAAGTCACTTGGGTAGCTGTGTGATTTAAGTTCCCTTTGGGGCATGTGGGCCTGGCCTGACACTCCCCAGAATTTGTGGGAAGATTGTGGGAAGGTCAGCTCTGTGACCAGGAGAAGACCTTGAGCCCCAAGGTGTGCCCAGGCCCATGGTCCCTGGGAAGAGGGGGCACCCGGTGCTACGGCTTCCCTGGCTCTAAGGCAGGCGCCTCTTTCACGAACGTGGGGATGACAACAGGCACAGTAGGACCAACAGCAGTCTCCCCACCCAGCCCAGCCCAGCCCCCAGAGTCCAGACTTTCAGGCAGCTACCGAGGAACCTTCATGAGCAGGTCTGGCTGCCAGAGGGGAGCCTTGGAGTTGTCCTGCTCTATCCCTAACTCCCAGCCAGACCTCTCTTCCCACCCTGCTGGCTTCAGAAAGCATCTTCCAACCTTGGCTTCTTCCCCGGTTCTGTCCCAGGGCCACCCCCACTGAGTCACTGCCTTCTGCTCCCTCCCTCCCCTTCTGCTGCCCACTGGCACCCACCAGCCAAGGCCCCCAGGAGCCCTAAGAGCTGGGAGGGACCTGCTGGCAGGCACACATACCCCTGTGAATGCCAGAGGCAAAGAAAAGCCTCAAGCCACAGGCTATAGCTGACCCTGGCACTCTGGGCACAGCAGGCAGATTCAGGGGAGGTACAGCCACACTGAGATAGAGGCAGGGCTAGGCCCTGGTTTCTCCACTCCACAGAGAATGTGCATTGTAAGCTTCACGGAAACAGAGACTGTATGTTATCCACTTCCGTCCTTCCAGCATCCGGCACAGGGCCTGGCACAGAATAAATGCTTTGGGGCGCTTGACCCTCATCACACTACCCCTGCCCTCCTGAGGCTCCACATCTATGTATCAGATGGAAACCAGAGTCACAAATGGAGACAGATTCAGAGACTCAGCCTGAAAGGAGACAGAAGAGGCAGAGAGCTACAGGTTGCATGGCCCCAGGATGGCAAAGGTACAGATAGAAATGAGGACACACTGAGGCCTAGTGGGGAATATTGGGGAGCTGGGCCTGAAGCCAGCCAGGGGTGGCTGACCACAGCAGGCTTTGTGGGCTGAGCTTGCAGGACTGAGCAGTGACTCATGGGGCCCATCTCTGTGGCTCTCCTGGCAGCAGAATCAACTCACAGCAGCCTTTTCCACTGAGATCATAAAATGGGAATGGGCCTCCCTCCCCTGACCCTTCCCCAACTCTCCCTCAGCCTCCCATTTCTTGCCGACGTGACTCAATCAAAAAATAAAATGGGCCGGGCACTGTGGCTCATGCCACAAAATCCCAGCACTTTGGGAGGCCAAGTCAGGGAGATCACCTAAGGTCGGGAGTTCCAGACTGGTTTGGCCAACATGGCAAAACCCTGTCTCTACTAAAAATACAAAAATTAGCCAGATGTGGTGGCGGGCTTCTGTAATCCCAGCTACTTGAGAGGCTGAGGCAAGAAAATCACATGAACCTGGGAGGCAGGGGTTGCAGTGAGCCAAGATCACGCCACTGCACTCCAGCCTGGGTGACAGAGCGATACTCTGTCTCATAAATAAATAAATAAAAAGGGAGGGGAGGGCTCTGGGCCTCACTGGGCCTAGTGACAACAGACCCATAGTCATTCGCCTTGCACACCCCTCTTCAGTACTACCCCAAATACTGAGGGCAACAAATACCCCAGAACTTCCAGACCTCACTTGCCTTTGACCTAAATAAACTCCAGACTCCTTGGTATGACAGTCAAGGCCACTTAGAAGCATCACAGCCTTCCCATCTACCTCCCAGACTGGCCTGGAAAACAAATCTGATCACTAGTCTAGTCTCACACTGGCTCCTCTTCTTGAAGGCCCATGCCCATCTCCCCTAATCAAAATCCTTCCTCCATTGAGGCCTGGGTGCAGCACCTCCTTCACGAAGCCTTCCCCAGCCAAGTTCTTTCAGCTCAAGCCACCCTGTCCAGTCACATGGCAATGACCCATGGATGAGCGCTTGATGCATTTGCTCTCCTGCATCCAAGACACCTGCCTACCTCCCCATCAAACCCACCATGCTCATCTGCCCCATGACTGCAACCTCTGCCTCCCAGGCTCAAGTGATTCTCCTGCCTCAGCCTCCGCAGTAGCTAGGATTACAGGCGCGTACCACCATGCCCAGCTAATTTTTGTATTTTCAGTAGAGATGGAGTTTTGGCATGTTGGCCAGGCTGATCTTAAACTCTTGACCTCAAGGGATCCACCCGCTTCGGCCTCCCAAAGTGCTGAGATTATAAGCATGAGCCACCACACCCAGCCTGACAAATAATGACATTTATGATCCCTTACCTTGAGCCAGGCTATCGGTAGATTCTTCCCATTAAATTTTATCATTTAATCCTGACAGCAGCCTTATGAAGTGAGTATGATTATCTCATTTGAGAGATGAGGACACTGAGGCTCAGAGAGAGCATGTAACACACCCAGAATGACACTGATGAGTGGCAGCTGGGGCTGTTGACTTGAAAGTGTTGACTACAGCTGGGTGTGGTGGCTCACACCTGTAATCCCAGCACTTTGGGAGGCGGAGGCGGGTGGATCACCTGAGGTCAGAAGTTTGAGACCAGCCTGGCCAACAATGGCAAAACCCTGTCTCTACTAAAAATACAAAAAATTAGCCAGGCATGGTGGCGGGCACTTGTAATCCCAACTACTTGGGAGGCTGAAGCAGGAGAATTGCTTGAACCCGGGAGGCAGAGGATGTGGTAAGTCGAGATCATGCCATTGCACTCCAGCCTGAGTGACCTGAGTGATAGAATGAGACTGTCTCAAAATAAATAAATAAATAAATAAATAAATATTAAAAAAATAAACTGTTGACTACTAGTTAACTACAAGGCCTTATCACTGTGGACTGTGCACAACCTGAAGGCAAAGCCCAAGTCACTCTTCCTTCTCATCACACCTTCCCTGCGCATAATGCAGAAAAAGTAAAGGTAAGTTGGCTTAAAGTATAACCTTCCAAGTGTCTCAGAAGTCCTTCAGATCCAGAGAGCCAGAAAGTAAGTTAGTTATTACCTAGGGCTGAGGAGGGCCAGGGATGAGGACTGACTGCTAATGAGTACAGGGTTTTTTTGGGGGATGATGAAAATGTTCTAAACTTAGATTGTGGTAAGGGCTGCACAACTCTATGGGTATATTCAAAACACTGAACTGTACACTTTAAATGGATGAATTTTTATGTTATGTGACTTATATCTCAAATGTATAGATATATATGGTTTTTGTTTTTGTTTTTGTTTTTTGAGATGGAGTCTTGCTCTGTTGCCCAGGCTAGAGTGCAGTGGTGCAATCTCGGCTCACTGAAACCTCCGCCTCCAGGGCTGAAGCAATTCTGGTTCCTCAGCCTCCCAAGTAGCTGGGACTAAAGTCATCATACCCAGCTAATTTTTTGGATTTTTGGTAGAGACAGGGTCTTGCTATGTTGCCCAGGCTAGTCTTGAACTCCTGGCCTCAAGCAAACCACCTGCCTTGGCTTTCCAAAGTGTTGGGATTATAGGTATGAGCCACTGTGCCCAGCTCTCAAAGATTTTTTTTTTTTTTTTTTTTTTTTTTTTTTTTAAGATGGAGTCTCTCTATGTCCTCCAGGCTGGAGTACGGTGGCATGATCTCAGCTCATTGCAACTCTGCCTCCTGGGTTCCAGCCATTCTCCTGCTTCAGCCTCCCGAGTAGCTGGGATTACAGGTGAACGCCACCAGGCCTGGCTAATTTTTGTTATTTTTAGTAGAGACGGGGTTTCACCATGTTGGCCAGGCTGGTCTCAAACTCGACCTTAGGTGATCCACCTGCCTCAGCCTCCCACAGTGCTGGGATTACAGGTGTGAGCCACCGTGCTGGGCCAATTTTTTTTTTTTCTTTTAAGTCATTTAGACACCAGTGGAATTGGATTTGGGACTGCTTTAATCTAGGGATTTGTTTTCTTTTGTTTGTTTTTGTTTTTGTTTTTGTTTGAGACGGAGGTTCACTCTTCTTTCCCAGGCTGGAGTGCAATGGTGTGATCTCAGCTCACCGCACCCTCTACCTCCGGGGTTCAAGCTGTTCTCCTGGGTTCAAGCAATTCTCCTGCCTCAGCCTTCCTGAGTAGCTGGGATTATAGGTGTGCACCACCACGCCCAGTTAATTTTGTATTTTTAGGAGAGACGGGGTTTCTCCATGTTGGTCAGGCTGTCTCGAACTCTCGACCTCAGGTGATCCGCTCACCTCAGCTTCACAAAGTGCTGGCATTACAGGTGTGAGCCATCGCACCCGGCCATCTAGGGATTTCTATTCGTGTTTCTGGACCCCACACTATCTGCTTTGCATCATAAACACTCAGAGATGGCCAGGTGAGGTGGCTCACACCTGTAATTCCAACTCTAGAGGAGGCCAAAGCAGGAGGATTATTTGAGGTCAGGAGTTCAAGAACAGCCTGGGCAACATTGTGAGACCCTACCTCCAAAAATATATATATATATGTGTGTGTGTGTGTTTGTGTACATATGTATATATATATGCCAGGTGCAGTGGCTCACACCTGTAATCCCAGCACTTTGGGAGGCTGAGGCAGGCAGATCGCTTGAGGTCAGGAGTTCGAGACCAGCCTGGCCAACATGGTGAAACCCCATTTCTACTAAAAATACAAAAAATTAGCCAGGCACGGTGGCATGTGCCTATAGTCCCAGCTACTTAGGAGACTGAGACGGAATTGCTTGAACCCAGGAGGTGGAGGTTGCAGTGAGCCGAGATCACGCCACTGCACTCTAGCCTGGGTGACAGAGTAAGATCCTGTTTCTAAAAATAAATAAATATAATAAAAACAAAAATTAAAAATTTAGCAGGCATGGTGGTACACACCTGTAGTCCTAGCTACTTGGGAGACTGCGCCGAGAATATTCCTAGAGCCCAGGGGTTCCAGGCTGCAGTGAGCTGATTGTGACACTGCACTCCAGACTGGGTGATGGAACAAAATCCTGTTTCCAAAAATAAAAAATAAACACTCGGGGTAACCAAATCCCGTGAGCCCTTGAGATTGCCTTCCCATCTGTTATGTGCAAAAGGCCACCTATGTTCACGTGTCCTGTACCTGCATCCAGGTTTTCAAGAAATGCTCATCTGGTCCTAGGTATGTGGGGTGCTGCATCAGGGCAGCTTGGCACCTGACCTCTGGGGTCTTTCCCTGCTAGCCTTTCTCATTTTGTAGACTTCTAGTTCTGTAACTCCATGCCAAAACAGTGATCCCCTCGACTACCATGGCAGGATCCCTGCTAAGGGGACAATATTGGGAAAGTATTGGGGAACACATGATGGGACCAGAAGGATGAACAGTCCTGCTTAGGATTCCCCTCCATTCTCAATCCCTGGGGCAGGCAGTTGGGTTCTCACCTCCTTCACCAGATGCCCCTGTTGTTGCCCCCCACCCTAAGAATGCTCTGACACATGGACACAAGACACCCATCCATCTGAGAGATGTTTAATGTATCTTAGGTTCAAGGTACAAAACACAAGGCAGGTGCTGACCCTTGGAAAGTCACCTGCTGTCAGCCCCTGCTTAGCCAGGCATCCCAGCCCCCAGAGCAGTGGAGCAGTGGCCCTGAGATGCTGGGTTCCTTCTCTGTTTGGGGAATGTTCAGGTAGTGACATTGCAGCCCAGAGGCCACTATGTCCCCTCCTCAAAAAACCCAGACCCAAGGATCAGAAAGGTCCGGACTTAGACCAGAGCAGCAGATCCCAGGGTGACCCCAGTTAAGCAACAGGCCTGAACTGAAGCCTGACCCAGCCTCCTGGCCTTGGTCTTGGAAAAGGAGGAACTATTACCCCAATACCTGGCAGCAAAGGGAAGGGACTAAAGCAGGATGTGGAGACAGAAGTTCCCACCGCCCTTAAAAAATGGACTATGGGTAGCTGACCCAACAGGGCAGCAAAGCCCGAGGGTGAGGCCTGCCCCACCTCCCACCCCGGTTCCTCTCACAGAGCCTCACTGCCAGGACACCACTGACCCAGTGCTGGGGAGGGAGTGGGGGCAGGGGAGGCTGGCATCCACTGAAGAATAGGAATGATGCCCTTGCTTTGGGAGCAGGAGCAGCTGCCTATAGAGTCCCTGGAAAAACCCACTAGGGAAGGGAAAGCAGCAACCCAAGTCTCTGGGCCTAGCCCGTAGAAGGCCTGGACTGGGTCCTGAGCCACAGTAGAGGCCTTACTGAAACAGAAAGTGGCAGGGGTTAGGAGCAGGGAGGTGGTGAGAAAGGCCCCTGTGAAGACCAGCTCAGGTGACCCCTCTGACCAGCCCCAAGGAAGCCCAATTACTACTTCAAGCCAGGCCCCTCTGGCCCCATGTCAAGTTGCAAGGGCTCTACCTGTTGCCCAGGGAGCATTTCCTGCAGGGATTCCACCTTCTGCTCCTCCCTGAGACCCTGGGCTACAGCCGGCTGCCTCTGTTGAACTGGATGCACCAGTGGGAGGTAGTGGTGCCTGGGCTGAGATGGGTGTGGTCCTTGTGGCCCATGAGAGGCTGCAGCTCTTGCTGCTGGGGGAGGTCGGCGCTGCTCTCACTGCGGGAGCGGCCAGCCTTGGCCAGGCTTGGGGGGAAGGCAAAGCTAGGGCGTGGATCAGAAGGCAGGTGGAGAGGGGCCTGGGGCTCCTCAGCGCCCCGTGGATGGGGAGGCAGGCAGGTCAGAATTGGGGCCTGGTTACAGGGAGGGGATGCTAGGCTCTCCAGGGATGAGATGCTCTGGTTCCAACCGGTCTGCATGTCCACAGGCACAATCTTGGTGGTTTCCGAGGACACGTACACTGCCAGGTCCCCCTGCCCACTCTTCCAGGGGAGCTCCTTCTCTGCACAGGTTGGGGAGGGGGGAATGATTCGTGGGCTTGGGCACACCTCAAGGTTTCCTGAGGACAGAGAGTACGCATGAACTCATTACCAATACAGTGGAAACCTCAAGTATAAGCACATTCTCATAAATTCATGCCACAGTTTCCATCTGCCATCCATTTGTGCAATTATCTGATGAATGTCTTGCTGAGGGGAAGTACCACAGCCTGTTTTACTCTCCACTGTGTCCGCAACACCTAGCACAGGCCGGCCACACAGTAGTTGCTCAAGAAATCAAACATTATTTTCATCGAACAAATGAAAATAAGGAAAGTTGGCCGAGCGCCATGGCTCACGCCTGTAATCCCAACACTTCGGAAGGCCAAAGTGGTGGATCACCTGAGCTCAGGAGTTAGTGACCAGCCTGGCCAACATGATGAAAACCCATCTCTAATAAAAATACAAAAATTAGCCGGGCATAGTGGCGCATGCCTGTAATCCCAGATACTCGGGAGGCTGAGGCAAGAGAATCGCTTGAACCCAGGAGGCAGAGGTTGCAGTGAGCTACAATCTCGCCACTGCACTCCAGCCTGGGTAAAAGAGTGAGACTCTATCTAAAAAATAAATAAATGGCCAGGTGTGGTGGCTCACGCCTGTAATCCCAGCACTTTGGGAGGCCGAGGCGAGTGGATCACAAGGTCAGGAGATCGAGACCATCATGGCTAACACAGCGAAACCCCATCTCTACTAAAAATATAAAAAATTAGCCAAGCACGGTGGCAAGCGCCTGTAGTCCCAGCTACTTGGGAGGCTGAGGCAGGAGAATGGCGTGAACCCAGGAGGTAGAGGTTGCAGTGAGCCGAGATTGCGCCACTGCACTCCAGCCTGGGCAACAGAGCAAGACTCCATCTAAAAAAAAAAATTAAAAAATAAATAAATAAATGAAAATAAAAAATAAGAAGAAGATAGCGAAAGCAGGAGCCAGGCATGAAGGAAGCCCCATCTCCAGTCCCCTCACCCTACTGTAGCACCGGTCTCTGAAACAGCCTCCTGCCAAGCCCCATCCCAGCCAACCAGCGAGGGAGAAATGCCCAGCGACCAGGGAGGGAAAGAAACACCTGGAGGCTGCAGGCCAAAGGTTTTTCTGCTAGGCGTCCTGCCTGAGTACCCACCACAGCCCTTTGGTAGGACAAAGCCCAGGAGTGTGAGCTCATGCAAACCTAACAGGAGGCCAGAGCTTTGCCGCAAAGGGGATGACGAGGTATAGGGGACTTGAGTTAAGAATCCCAGAACTGCAGGGGTGGGGCTGAATTACAGGAAGCCTGAGGTTCTGCAGGAAGAAACCTGGAAAGAATCCCTGTGGCCACCAACCACCCCAGCTCTCCAAAGTAAAGCACAGCCTGTATCTGTTCATTGATAAAGTCCTGAGCAGCCCAGTAAGCTTCTTGCTTGAATACATGTGTGAAATGTATTGATGGTATGATTAAAAGTAAAATGGTATCTCTTGAAAGATCTGGCATATTAAAATGTAATAACAACAACAAAAAGTGTAAAACAAAAAAACTTTTGGTATTCACCTTTAGAGGCTGCTAGGGAATGAACTCTTTGGTCTGAAAACTGACAAATGAAAGAATCAAGCATTTACTGGGTGAACTGTACCTCAAAGTAACCAAATAATTCATGAGGTGAAGTTTTTTTGTTTGTTTGAGATGGAGTCTTGCTCTGTCACCTAAGCTAGAGTGTAGTGGCACGATCTCAGCTCACTACAGTCTCCACCTCCAAGGTTCAAGCTATTCTCCCGCCTCAGCCTCCAGAGTAGCTGGGATTACAGGCACCTGCCACCATGCCTGGCTAATTATTTTATTATTTTTTAATTTTTATTTATTTTTATTTTTAATAGAAACAGGTTTTCACCATGTTGGCCAGGCTGGTCTTGAACTCCTGACCTCAGGTGATCAGCACACCTTGGCCTCCCAAAGTGCTGAGATTATAGGTATGAGCCTCTGCCTGTGGATTTACTGGTTTAAAGGAAATTTAAAGGACAGAGAAACATATTAAATGACACTTTGGGGATGCAATCAACAAAATCCAGACAGAGAAAGACTGTAGGACAAATAAGCAGGTTTCTTCAGTAAATACATTGTGAAGAAAAAAAAGGAGGGGGTTGGGGGAACCTATGGATCAGGTTCATCAAACTTGATACTTGACATTTTGGGACAGCTACTCCTTTGCTGTGGGGGGTTATCCTGTGCATTGTAGGATGTTTAGCAGCATCCCTCGCCTCTACCCCTCAATCCAAGGCCATCCTCCCCAGTTGTGACAACCAAAAATGTCTCTGGGCATTGCCAAATGTCCCCTGGGGGAGCAAAATCACTCCACCACCATCCCCCTTGAGAATCACTGCTATAGGTTAAAAGGGACATTGAACAAGCCTACTGTGAATATATATATATATATATAGACAACCAGGGAAATTCGAACAATGATATTTGATGACAGATTTTAGATATGGTAAAAGCATTGTGGTTATATATTTTTAAAATAATCCTTTCTTTTTTTTGTCCCCCAAGAGACAGAGTCTTGTTCTGTTGCCCAGGATGGAGTGTAGTGGCGTGATCATAGCTCACTGCAGCCTCAGCCTCCTGGGCTCAGTTGACTATAGGCACACATCAAGAATCCTTATCTGAGGCCAGGTGGAGTGGCTTGAGCCCAGGAGGTTGAGGATGCAGTGAGTCATGATCTAGTCACTGCACTCTCGCCTGGTGTCAAAGAGAGATCCTAACTCAAAAAAAAAAAAAAAAAAAAAATCCTTATCTGGCTAGGTATGGTAGTTCACGTCTTTCATCTCATCACTTTAGGAGTCTGAGAAGTAAAGATACTTGAGCTCAGGAGTTTAAGACTAGCCTGGGCAACATAACAAGACCTCATCGCTACCAGAAAAAAAAAAAAAAAAACATAGCTGAGCATGATGGTGTGTGCCTGTAGTCCCAGCTCCTCGGGAGGCCGAGGCAAAAGGACTGCTTAAGCCGGGGCATTCAAGGCTGCAGTGAGCTATGATCGCACCACTGCACTCCAGCCTGGGTGACAGAGAGAGACCGTCTCAAAAGAAAAAAAAAAAAGAATCCTTATCTTTTAGAGATACGTACTGAAGTATTTATTGATAAAGTGATACGATATTTGAGACTTGCATCAAAGGAATAGTTGAGGGAGGAGCATAGGTGAGGCTTAGGTGAAATAAGATTGGCTATGAGTAGGTAATTGTTGAAGCTGGGTAACGGATAGATGGGAGTTTATTTTATAGTTCTAAGATTGTATATTTTGAAATTTTCTATAATAAATTTTAAAGACACTTGAGGGTGCCAACCATCAGTGATACTAACATTATGAGTGAATTAGGTCTCTATACATACATAAACATGCTTATATACTGTATTTTTGTCCACAATAACTCCATTTTGACGAATTTAGGTTCCTCTCCCAGATCAGGCTGCCACCTTCACCTGGGGCTCTACTTGAGGGCATGGGTCTCAACAGAGCCCATGGTTTGCTCACCACCTCCTGTTCCTCACTAGACTATAAAGGGAAGCAGCATGGCCTTGAAAGGATATGAGTGGGCATGGTGGCTCATACCTGTAATCCCAGCATTTTGGGAGGCCAAGGAGGGAAGATTGCCAGGAGTTTGAGACCAGCCTGGGCAACACAGTGAAACCTCATCTCTACAAAACATCTTAAAAAATCAACTGGGTGCCAAGCATGGTGGCTTATGCCTATAATCCCAGCACTTTGGGAGGCCAAGGCAGGCGAGTCACCTGAGGTCAGGAGTTCAAAACCAGCCTGATCAACATGGAGAAAACCCATCTCTACTAAAAGTACATTAGCTGGGCATGGTGGCACATGCCTGTAATCCCAGCTACTTGAGAGGCCAAAGCAGGAGAATCACTTGAACCCAGGAGGCGGAGGTTGCCGTGAGCCGAGATCACGCCATTGCACTCCAGCCTGGGCAACAAGAGCGAAAACGGATCTCAAAAAAAAAAAAAAAAAAAAAAAAAAAGAGCTGGGTGTGCTAGTCCCAGCTACTCAGGAAGCTGAGGTGGGAGGATCACTTGAGCCCTGGAGATCAAGGCTGCAGTGAGCCATGATCATGCCATTGTGCAATCCATGATCCAGCCTGGGTGACAGAGTGAGATCCTGTCTCAAAAAAAAAAAAAAACAACAACAACAAAAGATTATAGCAATGCAAAAATGGCATTAAAAAAAAAAAAAAAAAAAAAAAAAGGAAAAGAAAAGGCCGGGCATGGTGGCTGACACCTGTAATCCCAGAACTTTGGGAGGCCAAGGCAGGTGGATCACCTGAGGTCAGGAGTTCAAGACCAGCCTGGCCAATATGGTGAAACCCCATCTCCACTAAAAATATGAAAATTAGCCAGGCTTGGGGGTGCATGTCTGTAATCCCAGCTACTCGGGAGCCTGAGGCAGGAGAATTGCTTGAACCTGGGAGCTGGAGGTTGCAGTGAGCGGAGATTGCACCACTGCACTCCAGCCTGGATGACAAGAGCAAACTCTGTCTCAAATAAAATAAATAAATTTAAAAAAGAAAGGCTGTGGGCTTGGGAGTCAGATGAGTCAGCTTCAAATTCTGGTTCTACTGTGTGATGTTGGACAAGTCACAAGTCTCTTAATCTCTCTGAGCTCAGTTTCCCCATCTTGGTTGTTGTGAGAGTTGAATATCACCTATGTTGGGCATCTGGTATGAAGAAGATGCTCTGCAAATGCTGGCATGAATAAACTAGTGAAGAGGAAAACTATTCTAGGAAATAGGAAAACTAGTGAATAGGAATAAACTAGTGAATAGGAAAAGGGAGTTGTCTGGAGTAGAGGCCATGAGTGAAGAGAAAGGAAACCAGCTTGTTCCAGAAGGGAGGTGGGCAGGGAGGAAGCCATTACCTGAGACCTTGCCCTCTTGGAGAACCTCACTGGTGGCCCGAGCCACAAAGATGATCCCCTCATCGTCCTCCTTCTCTGTCTCTGAACTGTCGCTTTCCTCGTCCTCCTCCTCAGACTCCACGGTTAATATCACAGCAGCTGGACAGTGAAAAGAGCAGAGTCAGGTGGCCTGGGTTGGCAGCTGCCTGTTGGGACTGCACAGTCCCAAGCCAGCTCGCTGTCTCCCTAGGCAGAACACATGTTGGCAGAGACACCTGCTTTCTCCTCTGGCTGTTTCAAGCACTGGCCTAAGAGGTGGGGACTTGGGAGGGAGAGAAGTTGACATTGCAGAGCCCAAGGAGGTGACCAGAGGAAGCTAAGTCCTCAGAGGAAGCCATGAGGACTACACTTTCCAGCTCCCCCATCCTCTTCTTTCAGCCCCAAATCCCACGATCCACTGGAAACATGAGCACTTGGATTGCTGGAAGGCCCATCAACATTCAGCTCATACAAAACTGGCTTTGCAGCCAGGTGCGGTGGCTCATGCCTGTAATCCCAACACTTTGGGAGGCTGAGGCGGGCAGATCACCTGAGGTCAGGCGTTCAAGACCAGTCAGGCCAGCAACGTGAAACCCTGTCTCTACCAAAAATACAAAAAAAAATTAGCCAGGTGTGGTGGCATGCACATGTAATCCTAGCTACTTGGGAGGCTGAGGCAAGAGAATCTCTTGAACCTGGGAGGCAGAGGTTGCAGTGAGCCAAGATGGCACCACTGCACTCCAGCCTGGGCATCAGAGTGAGACTCTATCTCAAAAAACAAAACAAAATTGGCTTTGCAGACAGGACCCTGGGCCCCAGGGTCCACCCATCCTCCAAGGCTCAGACCAAGCTCCCCCTTCTCCATGACACCTTTTCCAAGTCCTCGGGGCCTATAACCCATAGTTAGCAATCAGATGACTCCTGTCACACATTGTCTAATTACTGCTTTGAACATTTCCAACTTGGAAATCAAGTCCCTGGAGGAAGAGCCCCAGTTCACAGTGCTTAATGCACCCTACAGCGGGTCATCCAGGATTCTGGCTGGTGAGCCCCAGCCCTTTCCCTCCTCCCTCCCATCCTCAATCCCACACTGCTCCCTGCTTGCCTGTGTCCTGAAAGCCCAGGTCTCGAGGTTTCCCATTTGTAGCCTCAGCATTTGCCACTCCATCCTTCTGAGGACCAAGAAAGAAAACTTGAGCCTCTGGCCCCAACTTCCCACCCCAACCCTGTCATCTGGTGGGGTCAACAGGACAAGTTTTCCTAACCCAGCAGGGGAGGGAATTTGTGTCAGTCCCAGTGGTTCTACCATCCCTTGGCCAACCAGGCAAGAGTGACCCATGCCCCAGCAAGAAATCTGGATGCATCAGCCTGGGCTGACTTAGGAGCTCATGGAGCTGCCCCTCAAAGGAATCTCCTTTTCTCCTGCCTTTTTCATCTTTGGTAGGAGGCCCTGCTGCCTCCCAGCAGGTGACCACATGGCCAAGAGGCTGCTCTCCCTCTGAAGGTCTCACCTTACTTCTGGGGCTCCAGGAACATCTAAAAGGGAACTCAAACTGCTGTAGTCATCAAGTCCCTGAGGACTGTCCAACTGGGGGTCCCCCTAAGCTGGATCCTAATACTTGGGGGCTCAAATCTGCATGCTGTCAGCCTCCAGCTCCGAAGAGGAGTCCCTGAGGGAAGACGTGCCTTCCTGCGGCCATTCTTGCGGGGTCGCGGCTTGCTTTTGGTGAAGCAGATGTTGTGCTTGGTGGACTTAAAGGACTCCAGCCGCCGCTTCATGTTCTGCTGGAAGACCTCCTTGTCCTGCCGCTCCTGCGCATCCTCTGAGATGAAGTGGCGACTGCAGCTGGCTTTGTACTGGCAATGACAGCCCCGCCTGGCTATGAGGACGGATGCCTTGGCCTCCCACAGGAACCCCAGGCCACAGCCCCAACATATTCACCACAGGCCCTGCCAGCCCAGCTTTTCCAGAATTAACAATGGATTGAAAAACAAAACAAAAAATACAACAGGAACCCAGCCAGAGACACTGTGTTCTCAGTTCCCTGGGAAAAGCTTCCCTTTATCCCAGAACTTATTCCCCCAAACCTGGCCTTCCCCATCCCTTGCCAACCTTTCCCGATTCTCTCTGGTTTGAAGGTGACCCTCTGTCTTGTTCCGCTACTGTGACAACATAGGGGACATTTTCTTCTTTGTACCTCCATTTATCTGAGCTTCTCCCACACATCCAGCCTACCTGCCCCCTTCTAGTTACACCACAGGATCCTTTCTCCAGCTGGAATCTCCCATCTAGCCATTTCTACATCCACCACCATGATATTCTGGGCTGCACTTTGAACTTTCATAACTATTTCCCCTGACACCCTGGACCTTCTCAGTCCCAATAATTCAGGATCACCCCCATCATCTTTTTTTTTTTTTTTTTGAGACAGAGTTTTGCTCTTGTCACCCAGGCTGGAGTGCAATGGCATGATCTCTGCTCACTGCAGCCTCTGCCTCTGGGGTCCAAGCAATTCTCCTGCCTCAGCCTCCCAAGTAGCTGGGATTATAGGTTCCCACCACCACGCCCGGCTAATTTTTGTATTTTTAGTAGAGATAGGATTTCACCATGTTGCCAGGCTAGTCTCAAACTCCTGACCTCAGGTGATCCGCCTGCCTTGGCCTCCCAAAGTCCTGGGATTACAGGCATGAGCCACGGTGCCTGGCCATGCTCTTTTTAACCCTTATCAACACCAAGTCCACTACACACTCATCTAGACTGCCTCTGCCTCTACCCTCCCTGCTTAGGACCTTTTCATCATCTACTGGTAATCCCCTGAAATACTGCCCAGCGCCTGCCAAATCATCTTATCTTGCCTCATATCCCAAGTCTGGTCCCTTTATCTCATATTTTCTGCTTCCCTGAACCAGTTCTAAGAGCCCCCTTCAAGTCTCCCATCTGTCCTCCTCCTCTAACTCTGCACCAGGAGGCACCCTCTCTCCTGGGGAGAAGGGGTCCATCTCCTTCACAAGGCTCATTGCTGCCCAGCCCCGGCCTCCACATTGCTCAGTTCCCTCCTTCCTGCCTCCAGCAGTTCCTGCTGCCTCCTATTTATCCACTCTCCTGTATCTTCACTCCTTCCCTCACCACTTGGTTCCCTCCCCTCTGTTTTCAAGCTCCTGCCCTTGCCTCCTTAAAGAATGTCTTCCCCTGAACACCATTGTCTCCATTTTGCTGCTACACTTTTATAATTTGATTCTGACACTTTCTCTCCTACCCACTACTTCCTTAAATACCAGAAATGCAACTCCAGGGTCCACAACTCCACAGTGCTGCCTTCTCGCTGGTCACCAGTGCTGTGGGCTCTGCCTAGGTGCTGGCCAGGCCTCTGCACAGCATCTAGCCCTCTTTCTGCCCCAGGCCTGAGGCACCACCTGCCACTGCTTCTCCAAGAGTTCCTTGTCTTTGGCTCTCTTTCCTTTTCCCGCATGTGCACTCCTCAGTGTTATCCTTAGCTCTCCTCCCGCCCCACGAAACACTCTCCCCAGAAAACTTATCCATTCTCTCCGCCCCAGATATCCCAGTGATACAGATCTGTGGTCCCCCAACATCAGTCATCAGACCAGCTGCATTTGAATCACCTGGGGAACCTAGTAAGAACACAGATTCTTAGTCCCACTCCAAACTACAGAATCAGAATCTCCAGGTGAAGCCAGGAAGTTCCCCAGGGGATTCTATGGTAGCCAGGTGACAAAACCTGATATGGAGCTTCCAAATCTCTCTCCAGCCCTTATCTCTCTATTAAACTGTAATCCTTCTAACTGCATACTAGATATCTCTGTCTCTCTCTAATGGTATTTCGATGAAGATGAGAAATTGTGGATTGTGTTATCATACTAAGTGGATTCAGAACTAGTTGAGTTACCATACCCCAAAAATGCTTGATCCATGTCAGTCTGGAGGAAAGTCTTTAGTAGCATGCCACAGGGCTCTGTCCTCAGCTCTATCCTGTTCAACATGTTTATGTGGATTTGGATGAATACAAAGTTAACAGTCTTTACAAATTTTCAGATGATATGAATCTAAGAAGGAGACATTTGGTGGCAGACATAGGAACCAAACAATGGGATGATGGACTAAAGCAAGTAAGATGACATTTAACAGGATACACACAAACTTATTCCAGATTTTTGAAAAACAGACTACACATGAACTGATTGGACTGAACCCATTGACCAATCTTATACACAAACACCACATACACACACACACACACACACCCCACACACCAAATCATTGTGTATTTCCTGATGTGACACCACAGAAAATATATAGCATACCTATTGAATGTCCCTGAATCTGATCAGGCCTCTAGATTTAACAACCAGGAAATATGGGGAACGGAGGAACATGTTAAACAACACCACTGGAACACAGTCAGCAAAATCTAGAAAATGTGCAATTCTCCAAGACAAAGTATCCAGCTTCTTCAATAAATAAATAGCAAGGGAGATAGAGAGGGGAAAAAGAACTATTATAGATTTTTTAAAACAAAGAGACATATTTCTCAAATGCTAAGTGTGGACTTATTTAGACCCTGATTTGAACATCCAGCTGGAAAAAAGATACTTATTGAATACTGACTGGATGTAAGAGTTCTTGCCACCTAGAGAGACATACTGAAATATTCTGAGATGATGTGATATGATGTCTGGAGTTTGTTTTAAGATAAAGTGTGGGCGGGATGTGGTAGGGCTGCAGAATGTAATAGAATTAATCATGCACTGATTTTTCAGAGCTAGTTGATAGATCAATATGAGTTATTTTATTCACTCTACTGGAATTTTGAATAAGAAATGTTTTTTAAAATCCCCATAGGCTGAGGTGAGTCAGGGTCTGCCAGCCATTAACTGAGGAAGACCTGGGAGTTTAGCAGCTTCTAAGGACAATGTGGGGCCCCAGAGTGGTGAGCCAAGGCTGGAGGGATCTTGGGCTCTGGGAAGAGAAATAGCAAGTTCTAGAACTAGAATGGTGAGAGAGCTTCTAGGTCCTTCCCTGGCCAGCCACAGCTAGAATAGCAACTTCCATTCTGGGTCTTGTTTTTTTAAGTCCAGAGAAGACATACCAGGAGGTAAGAGATGCTGGCCTGAGGGCAAGACAGCCTGTGTGAAAGGGAACTGTCTTGAAATTTTAGAAGATTTATTCTGCAGAGCTGCAAAGAGTCAAATCAGGACCAGTGGGTGCAAGTTAAAGGAGGCCAATTCTGTTTCAACAGTAGTAAGAGCTTTGATTGTTGAAACTGCCAGAACTGGTGACAGCCGGCTTCCCATTTTAGAAAGGTGCAAGGTAATGGCTTGCTGCCCTCTTGTGGGGTTGCAACAGATTCTCTCCTGGATGAGCTGGGCCTTTCCAGCTGTAAAGCTTCATGATCTGCATTGGACTAACTCCCATTATTTAAAACAGATGCCTACCTTCCATAGGCTAAGCTGGTCTAGGAGGCTTCCTCAGTGCTCTTGCTTCTGTCTGTGACCCCATCATTCTCCAGTAACCCTCAAGGGCCCCAGTACTCTGTCTCCTCCTCCTCCTCTCACCATCAGAGCCAATCACCTAGGCCTATGTGCCCCTTTCCCTTCCCACCGCCCAGCCCTAATCCACAATATTTCACTCCAGCTTCCCAACTGGCTCTCCCAGCTTCTCAACTCACCCCCTCCAATTTGATCTGCACTCTGCTACCAGAGAAGGTATCCTTAAACAGTGCTTGTATTACGTCAACCCTTTCTCCAAAAAATAAAAATAAAGCAGAGGTTTCTTATTACTGATGAGATAAAACCCACACTCTTTTTTTTTTTTTTTTTTTTTTGAGATGGAATCTTGCTCTGTCGCCCAGGCTGGAGTGCAGTGGTGAGACTTCAGCTCATTGCAACTTCTGCCTCCCGGGTTCAAGTGATTTTCCTGCTTCAGCCTCCCGAGTAGCTGGGATGACAGGCACGTGTCACCGCACCCAGCTAATTTTTGTACTTTTAGTAGAGATGGGGTTTCACTTTTACCATGTTGGCCAGGCTGGTCTCGAACTCCTGACCTTAAGTGATCCACTCACCTTGGCCTCCCAAAGTGCTGAGATTACAGGCGTGAGCCATTGCACCCGGCTGAAACCCACACTCTTTAGCTGGGCATCTGCAGCTCTCCAACAAGCTGGCACCAACTGCCTCTTAAGCTCTCCTCAGACCACCTCCACCCCCTCAAAATCCCGATGCTGCCTGCTCTCACCCTACGGCGCGGCTTGTAGAGGCCTCCGCAGAGCAGATGATGCATCACAGCATCCTCACGATCCCGGCCGCTGCGTACCGTGTCAATCACCTGCAGATCCAGACATGCTCCACTGCCACTCTCCCTCCTGCCGGAAGCAGGGGACACATGTGCTGGGGAGGGGGCAGGAGGCACAGGCCAGGAGAAGGGCAGATGCAAAGATGCTGACAAATCTCCCCCAGAAGGGATTCAGAGAAAGGGCACAATGGAGAGGAATATGAGGAAGGGGATGGGGCTCAAAGACTCACAGCAGGTTGGTGACAGAAGTCTCTGCCACAGAATTGCGGCTGGGCATAGAAGGCAGAGTGAGACCTGTGGAAGACAAGACGTGGCCTCCCTGCGGGCATCAAGACCAAGTTCAGCCGCCAATCAGATGGAGGGTTGCCCAGGAGTCAGGGGTAATAAAGAAAATAATAATAATGAACACTTAGTTTACTCTTTTGACATGCCAGGTACTGTGCTAGGCACTTTGCATATCGAATTCACAAAATCTATAACATAGGTACTCTTATGCCTGCTTTGTATCTTATTATTATTATTTATTATTATTATTATTATTTTTGAGACAGAGTCTTGCTCTGTCACCCAGGCTGGAGTGTAGTGGTACAATCTCGGCTCACTGCAACCTCTGCCTCCCGGGTTCATGCCATTCTCCTGCCTCAGCCGCACAAGTAGCTGGGACTACAGGTGCCCGCCACCACGCCCGACTAATTTTTTGTATTTTTAGTAGAGATGGGGTTTCACTGTGTTAGCCAGGATGGTCTCGATCTCCTGACCTCGTGATCCACCCGCCTCGGCCTCCCAAAGTGCTGGGATTACAGGCGTGAGCCACCGCACCCGGCCTATTATTATTTTTTGAGACAGAGTCACTCTGTCACCCAGGCTGGAGTGCAGTAGCACAATCCCGGCTCATTGCAACCTCTGCTTCCCGGATTTTTTTTTTTTTTTTTTTTTTTTTTGAGACGGAGTCTCGCTCTGTCACATAGGCTAGAGTGCAGTGGTATAATCTCAGCTCACTGCATTCTCACTGCAAACTCCACCAGGGTTCAAGCAATTCTCCTGCTGCAGCTTCCCAAGTAGCTGGGTCTGCAGGTGCCCAGCACCATGCCTGGCTAGTTTTTGTATTTTTAGTAGAGACGGGGTTTCACTATGTTGGCCAGGCTGGTCTCGAACTCCTGACCTCATGATCCACCCGCCTTGGTCTCCCAAAGTGCTGGGATTACAGGTGTGAGCCACCGCACCCAGCCTGCTTCCCAGATTTAAGCGATTCTCCTGCCTCAGTCTCCCGAGTAGTTGGAATTACAGGCATGCAACACCACGCCTGGCTAGTTTTTGTATTTTTAGTAGAGACAGGATTTCACAATGTTGGCCAGGCTGGTCTCAAACTCCTGACCTCAAGTGATCTACCCACCTCAGGTTCCCACAGTGCTGGGATTACAGGCATGAGCCACCGTGCCCAGCCTCTTATGCCTGCTTTCTTACAGCTAAGGAAATAGGCTCAGAGAGTGTGACTTACCCAAGGTCACAAGCTTGGAAGTGATAATGGTTGAGCCACATCTGCTGACTCCAGAGTCCAGTTATTTCCCACCTCTCTGGACTGCCTGCCAGACTCTGAATGTCAGCACCAGACCCAGCTGCTTCCTGCCACTGCCACTTCACCAGACCATGGAGCCAGCTGGGAGTTCCCAACTCCCTGCTCAGGGCCAGCCTGCTTACCACCCCTTTCTGTCCTGCTCTGCTGCCCATCTGCCTACCCACCACGGGCCCACCTGGTAGCTGCTGGCCCACCTGGTCCACAAAGCTGATGGCATCCCGGATGTTGAGCCTGTAGTACACATCCCAGATCTGGTCCCGGATGCGGTAAGCTGACCGTCGCATCAGTAGCTGACTCAGGTATTTCTTGTCAAACTGCTCCCACCTACAGAGGATGCCAGGCCCGGCCCTGAGTCCCATTCCCAAGGCCTGGCCAGGTGGCCCTTCCTCAGACGGGGCAAGGACACTGTCAGCACTGGCCTGGCTTTTTAGATATGGGCCTCAGCCAGAGAGAATCTCAAGGCTAGTCCCGCCCTCATGGAATTTACAGTGTCATGGGAAAGCCTGACAGTAATTGAAATTATTACAAATTACTGTAAAATTGCAACCATGACAAGAACTACAAAGGATAATTAGAGAATATGACACAGGTATGTCCTAGCCAGGGAGGCCAGGGAAGGCCTCCCTAAACAATTGAAGCCTATGATGAGTTGTGAAGGATGAATCGAAGTTGAGTAAGTGAGAGGGAGGTGAAGGAGTGTTCTAGTAGAGAGAAGGTCCCAGTGGCCAGGCTGGGGGAACATGGTGGGTCCTGAGGCTGTAAGGCAGGGTCCATGGAATTAGCAGGCAGACAGTTAAAGACAGAGCAGAGCACGACGAGGCTGGAGTCTGGCAGTTGCCAAACCATGCAGGGCCAAGCAGGCCACGCTGGGGAGCCTTGTCTTAACCTGAGAGCACTGGGATGCCACTGAGGGGTTTCAGGCAGAGGTCACCCAGCCTGAACCTGGCTCTGTCCCTTCTCAGAAGTGTGGCACATCCCCCGTGCTTCCCTGGCTGGTGGGGCTGCTGCTGCTGAAGGAGCCTCGGGGCAGCTCCCTCACCTGTCCCTCCAGTAGTGGTAGCCATGGTGCCCCACAACGTCCTCCACTGCAGCCAGAATGTGGTCAAAAGTCTAGAAGGGGGGTGGGTAGGGGGACTGGATCAGGACTCTGCCCAAAATAGGAGAAGGTCGAGAGGCACAGGCGAGGGCTGGGGTTCTGGTACCCACGTGCTCATGCAGCTCCTGGTTCAGGGTGGGTTTGTGATGCTCACTCCTCTTCACCTTCAGCCATTTGACCAGTGGCTTGATGGTCAAGCCCTATGGACAGGCAGGAGGTGAGCCCTGCCCTATTCCTATTCATTTCCCTGCTGCCTTTCTCTCCCCATAATGAGGCTTCAGCTTCAGTACCCCCACCCCACTGCACTCAAGGTCTGGGAAGTCAGGGCCCTCCATCTCCCAGTGGGAAGAGAAGCCCCTGTCCCATAGGCTTCAAGACTCCCCCAGGGCCTGCCCAACCCTCTCCCTACCCAGCCTTGTGGGCACTCCCACCTGCACGATGACTGTGAAGAAGACCACTACAATAGTGGTGGCTACAAAGTAGTCCTTGGCAGGGACCTTGGTCCTATCCAGTAGGATGACGAGAGCAAAGGCCACAGCCCCCCGCAGGCCCCCATAGGACATCACCACTTGGTCAATCTTGTCCAGAGGGACTAGCCGGAACTGATTCAGCACCCAGGTCTGCAGGACTACGCCTACAGCGGGAGGGAGGCCAGTGGGAGCAAAGCGTTGGGAGTGGAGGACGCAGGAGTGGATGGCACCACGTATCTGGGCTGAAGTCTAACAGGGACTGGGACAAGTGAGCAACAAGAGGAGGCTTAGGAATTGACAAGGATGTGGACCCAGATGGGGAGATGAGCTGCGGGGAGGGGCGGGACAGGTAGGAGAGTGGGAAAGCAGAAGGTGCCAGCAATACCGAGGGCTCGGAAGAACAGGATGAAGATGAGGGTTCCAAGCACCAGCCCAGAATCCCAGGCCCACTTAGAAGAGTCCACAGCTGAGATGCCAAGCAGCATGAAGATGACGGTCTCAGCACAGCTGGCTAGAGTCTTCATTGTATATTTGACAGTTGTGCGTGACTTATGGGAGATGTTGGCCTCCACATACTTCTTACAGCCCAGGCCACACATGGTTACCCTGGGAGAGGATGGAGAGACAGGGCAAGTGGGGAAGGGTTCCAGGGTGCTTAGCCTCTGGGGTTTGAGCATACTGCAGGAGGGGGCATTGCCCATCACAGGATGTCAGACTCTCAAAGCTGAAGCCCAGGGAGGCCTGAAGACTGAGTGGTAGTGCTGGGCTAATCGTCCAGATCTCCAGGCTTCCCACTCAGTGTCTCCTGGAAGGGAAGGTGGGAGGAATGTGCTCTGACTAGCGGGCTCTCTGATGCACCTTCTGAAGTGCTATGGCCTCCAGAGCTGGCGGCCCCAGGCCTTGAAGTCTATTTCCAGCCCAGCCTATACCCAGAGAGTTTGAGGGTGCTGAGGACAGTTCTGGAGGCAGCTCCTGAAATATTGCCTGAGGTTTACTGACTCCCCAGGAGAGTTTGAGGCTCCCACTACCACAAGGGCTCAGGGAAACCTATGGACTCCTGAAGTTCCTGCCTGTGTCCCTATGAGGGGCAACCATCTCCAGTGCCCCCTCCCAGCTATCTGCCTGCAAGGCCCCCAGAACTCACGCAAGAATGGCGGAGAGCGAGGCCATTTCAGCAGTGAGGTAGGCTGCGTAGGCGAGGAGGAAGACCAGCAGCGGCTCGATGATGCGGACCCGCTTGGTGAAGCGTGTGGTCAGGGCCAGGAGGAAGGCAAAGACTAAGCCCACGGCTGCCCCGCCCAGACTGACCACAAACAGGGAGGCTGGGGGAGGAGTGGGTTGTCAGCATGACCCCTGGCCTGGACCCTACCTGGGCTGACAAGACTGCTGCCTGGCAGGGAGTGAGAGATGATGCCCACCGCACTTCCAGGAGCTCAAAACCCAGAGCCAGGATCCCTGGCAAGCCCCTCCCAGACCCCATTTATCTATAGAGGAGTGGAGGAGATGAGGCAACCCGAATAGCCTCCTCTGTCCTGATGTGGGGTGGGAGGGCCTCAGCAACCCAGGGGAGGCAGACCTCCAGTGCCAGCTGGGAGCAGGGAAATACTGACCGACTCCCTTCAGGTAGTCAGTGGCCTGCACGTTGGCAGAGCCCATCTCCACAAAGGAGTTGCAGACCTTGTACAGCACCTGAGCGAGAAGAGGAGAGTCAGCAGTGAGGTGGGAAGGCAGCAACTGGGACTGCTGGGAGACAGTGAAAGCAGACAGCATATTTCTGCCCCCAGGGGACCCACGGGAAGGGTCTGAGTCTGCACAGACCCCTAGCTGGTCAGAGCATGCAGCCTGGGGTCAGGGAATGGCAGTCAGCTGAGCACGCTCACCACGGTGACTGCATCGTTGAGCAGGGACTCGCCAAAGACGATGATAAAGAGAGTCTCATTGACGTGCACCTCCTCAAAGACAGCTAGCACGGCCACGGGGTCCACCGCCGAGATGAGGCTCCCAAACAGCAGAAAGTCCAGTAAGCCAGCCTGCACCCTAGGGGCTATTAAGGGACACATGTAGAACAGGCCAGTCATTGAAGACGACCCAGTCTCCTGCAGCACGCCCTGGGACAAGCCCAAGCTCCACCCCTGCTGATACAACAAGGAAGCCCAAAGAGGACTTGGGCTGGCAAAGACAGCATCAGCCTGCAGATCAAAAGACTACCTATGCCTAAGGCCTGGCTTTGCCACTTACCAACTGTATGATGCTGGTTCTGTCACTGTCATATGGCTTACCTTAAGCCATGCCTCCTCATCTGCCTGCCTCACAAGATTGTTTCAAAACTCAACCCAGCCATTTAGAATAGGGAAAAAGGCCAGGCACAGTGACTCACGACTATAATCCCAGCATTTTGGGAGGCCGAGGCCGGCTGGATCACCTGAGGTCAGGAGTTCAAGACCAGCCTGGCCAACATGGTGAAACCCTGTCTCTACTAAAAATATAAAAAGTAGCCAGGTGCAGTGGTGCATGCCTGTAATCCCAGATACCTGGGAGGCTGAGGCAGGAGAATCACTTGAACCAGGGAAGCGGAGGCTGCAGTGAGCCGAGATCGTGCCACTGCACTCCAGCCCAGGTGACAGAGTGAGACTCAGTCTCAAAAAAAAAAAAATAATAAAATAGGGAGAAAACACTGTAGCAACAGTAATAATGACTACCAGCAAATGGAAATTGGCTGCCAACTATTTTTGTTAGGGAGAATAACAAAAGAGTGCTTTCTCCCATACCTGTGGTTCCTAGCCAAAGGGATGTGACACAATTCTCAGCAGGGGTGGAGGACTGAATATAGTAAGAAAAGCACCACAGATGGGACTTGAATATGTCATATAATTTCTATGAGCCCCAGTTTCTCCATGAGTCTCCAATTGAGACTTACTAGTCTACAATTGAGACTAATAAAATTTCCTTAGTTAGCCAATGCCTAACATATACTAAGCACCCAAAAGATATTATTATCTATTACTGTTATTATGATCTGATGTCCTCCCTTCCCTTCCTGCCCCAAATAGTTCACTACCTCAATAGGGAAACCAGGTTAGAGTCCCAGGTAGCAATTGTAAACATTTTCTTGTAATACCTTGGAAAAAGTGTGAATCATCAACCTTGAGGGTTGAATGAATTTCTTGCGTTAGGAAATAAAGAAGGTAGCAAGAGAGGGCAACCTAAAGGCAAAAAGCCTCAGTAAAACAGACCTGATGCCAGGTGCGGTGGCTCACGCCTGTAATCGTAGCACTTTGAGAGGTCAAGGCGGGCAGATCACCTGAGCTCACGAGTTCAAGACTAGCCTGGCCAACATGGTGAAACCCCATCTCTACTAAAAATACAAAAATTAGCCGGGTGTGGTGGCACATGCTTGTAATTCCAGCTACTCAGGAGGCTAAGGCAGGAGAACTGCTTGAACCCAGGAGGTGGAGGTTGCAGTAAACCAAGATCATGCCATTGCACTCCAGCCTGGACAAGAGTGAGACTCCATCTCAAAAAAACAAGAAACAACAACAACAACAAAAAACAGACCTCTTCTGCTAACCTTGGACCTGATAGCAAACAAATGTAAGGGGCTCTATTTCCTCATCCATTAAATGTGACAAACTACACAAAAGGTTTGCTATGAAGAGTCAGTGGGATAGGTAAGGAGAGAAAACCCAGTGTAGTGCCAGCATTTGATGGATTTATAATAGTTATTTATTTTTTAAATACCTATTATATTTACTTAAAAAATAAATGTTTTAAAATAATGAATTTATTCTAGACAACATATAGTTAAGAAAATAATAATAATAATAAAAACAGAAAACCACCCTGACCTGGACTGGGGAGAGCCAGGACAGAAGGCCCTTGCAGAAATGATGTGCAGCTGTGCCTCAGGGGAGCAGGGCTGGCAAGTGGCAATGTGGTAACAGAGGGCAGGAGGCAACAGAGTGGTAACGCAGGCTCCCCAGCCTTGGCAGCCCACACACAGCTGGGAGCCAGGCTCCTGCTCAGCTGTTATGCTGCAGAAGCCCAGACTGGCAGAGACCTAGATGAGGCCTGAACCCCATCGGGAGCACTGCCTTGCACTCCAGAGGGAGGGACCTAGGATGGAGTTTTCAGGGCATGGCTCACACCAGCATGGACCTCCAGAGCTTGAGGAGAAGGGAGAGGGGTGATGGGTCCGGCAAAGCCCAGGTCTTAGGGTCACTCACCTACAAGTCCAGCCTGCTGCAAGCCCCAGAGGGCAGCGCCTGTTGTGAAGGCATTCCAGAGTGTGCCTACCACGGCATAGGTGAGGATGGCACCCAAGTTGTCAAAGAACAGTCTGCTAGGCATGAAATAGCCTGAGTCCAACACAATAGGAGGCAGCAGGAAGAGGAAGAAGGTGCCTGGCTCCAGCTGGTACTCAGCTTTCTTGGCCACAGCCAAAACAATGCCCCCTAGCACCAGGCCCAGCAAAATCAGCAGGCAGCTCTCAGGGACCAGAGATGTTACTTTCCGAGACAGGTGAAATACTGCAATGCAAAAAGAGTACAGGATAGATCAGTTTATGGAATATCCTCCCACAAACAGGCCTATGACCTCCCAGGTTTTTTTTGTTTTGTTTTGTTTTTGTTTTTGAGACGAAGTCTCACTCTGTTGCCCAAGCTGGAGTGCAGTAGGGCGATTTCAGCTCACTGCAACCTTCACCTCCTGGGTTCAAGTGATTCTCTTGCCTCAGCCTCCCAAGTAGCTGGGACTACAGGCATGCGCCACCATGCCCAGATAATTTTTTTGTATTCTTAATAGAGACGGGGTTTCACTATGTTGGCCAGGCTGGTCTTGAACTCCTGACCTCATGATCCACCCGCCTTGGTCTCCCAAAGTGCTGGGATTACAGGCGTGAGCCACTGCACCTGGCCAACCTTCTAAGACTGGGACCAAGGGAGGAGAAATATGTAAGATTTCTAAAATTTCCAATCTCCAGGGCTACAAACCCTCTCTTGCAGTCAAAGTCATCTGTTTCTTAGTGCTCCTGTCACACCATGGTAACCTAGGCCTTTACTGCTTTTTCCCCTTCTAGAAGTGTCCCTTCCTTTATACTTTCATCTTCAGGGGACCTCACCTTTCTCTGACATCCTTATCCATAGCCATTATTTGAACCTCAGCAAATGCTACCTGGTATCTTTTTATATATAAGATAGCTGTAAAAATCAGGGCCTTTGGAGACAAGTTGCTTGGATTCAAAGCCTAGTTCTGTGATCTTAGGGCAAATCACTTAACGTCTCTGACTCAGTTTTCTCATCAGCGAAATGGGAGTAAAAACAATAATGATCTCATGAGATTATTGTGACCACTAAAAAAGACAGTCTGCAGGTGGGGCGCAGTGGCTCACACCTGTAATCCCAGCACTTTGGGAGGCCAAGGTGGGCAGATCACTTGAGGTCAGGAGTTCTGGATCAGCCTGGCCAGCATGGCTAAACCCTGTCTCTACTAAAAATACAAAAATTAGCAGGGCGTGATGGTGGGTGCCTGTAGTCCCAGCTACTTGGGAGGCTGAGGCAGGAGAATCACTTGAATCTGGGAGGCAGAGGTTGCCATGAGCTGAGATCATGCCACTGCACTCCAGCCTGGGTGACAGAGTGAGACTCTGTCACAAAAAAAAAAAAAAAAAGAAAGACAATCTACTCAAATGCACTTAGCACACTAATTTACAGTAAGCACTCAATAAATGTTACCTATTATAATGTCCTCACTCCTTAACTGGACCAGAATGTATATTATACCTCCTAGGAGCTGTGTAGACTTCCTAGCCCAATGTGCCTTTCATTATATGGGCTCACTCAGGACTGCGTAGTTTTTTAAACTTTGGCTTTAGCAGTCACAAGATCTCCAAGTCTTCTTCCAGCCTTAGCACATTCTGTGTGATCTCAGGCAAATTATTTAACTTACTTCAACTTTATTTTCTTCTTCTGTAACATAGGAAAAATACCCAGTATCAAGGGTGAGGATAAAATGATATAAAGTATGCAAATGTGCCTAGCATAATGTCAGACACATAGTATGTTAGACACACACCAAATGTTAATTAAATAGAATAGTTCTGTCTGTAGGAGGAGAGAAGAAAAGGGTTTCTAACACTATTGCCACTCCTACTTTTGTCCTCTAAAATAAACTCTTTGGCTCTCCTTTAAGTCCTCAGACCACAGGTGAACACATCTCTCTCTACATGATCCCTGGGGTGCTGGGGAAGCAGACCTCTAAATTAGCCTGTGTGAGACCCTATGCCAAGACAGTGCCCTTTGGAAGCTGTACCCAAAGGGCCTAGAACAGTGCCTGGCACATAGTGAGTTCTACGTAGATATTTGTTTAATAAAAGGGAAAAAGTCTAGCAATGAAGCTGGGGGAAGGTGTTCCTGAATGCTCTACCTTTTCTCTCATTCTAGGATTTTCTTTGGCTTGTGAAAACGAGGCTTTCTTCTCCCACTTCCATAGAAGATGTCATCCAAACTAGAAAAAGAACCATGATTTATGGGGAAAACTACAGTTGTTGCTATAAGCCCTAAGACAGGAACTCTTCTGCAACTCACAGACTTCTCAGCAAACCCAATTGCTGGCTCCAAATCTGAGGCTCCTTCCACTCTTACTGTCATTGCTGCTGGGCCTCTAAGGTGAACGTGGTCATAGATCTCTCTGTACTTGTTACTACTTTGGTCTTCCACTTCTCTCCTTCAGGGACCCCATTTTATCTTCATCTGTTTATGCATTAACCCCAGCCCTGTGATCTAAGCCCCACAGAACCATGCTCCCCGAAGGCATATTGAGTTCTACTTTCCATTATTAATCTTAGGCTGCCACAGCAGAGTGGAAAGTTCTGTTCCTGCCCAGCCCCCTTACCCCCGAGCAGTGTCCCTGTGGAGAAGGGGGGCAATTTCTAGGCTCTGGGTGATTCCTCCATGAAGGCTGTATTGGTGAGATTGGAGTACAGGCTGTGCCGGCATCCATGGGGAGAGAGTAGCAACGCTCAGCTATAATTAGTCACCCCCACAGCAGAGCCTGCACAACAGAGAGAAGGAGGAGGGTCTCTGGTGGGAGGAGGGACCACTGGCTGCTCAGAAGGGAGGAGGAAGGAGCAGATGCAAGCAAGCAAAAGCAGCTCTATTCAGGGAAAAAGAAGTCTGAAGCACAGCCTTCAATGCTGTCAGGACTGAAGAGGTTGGATGTATGAAAGCATCTAGGGTAGGCAGCACACAGGAAGGCCCCCATACATGGAAGTTTCTTATACCCTGAAGTGGGAAGAATGTGGACCTGAACCGGGCTGGGGGGGCCCCCCACACAGGCACAAGAAGGCAGCAGCTTTAAGTGGGCAGCAGGGGAGAGCTGGAGGAAAAGTGGCAGTGTAGTTTCCCAAGGGAATGGACACTCGGACGTGGTCTCCAGGGGAGGCTGCTTTTTCAGAACCAGGATGCCTGTGTTCGTGGGAGAACACCCTCCCCTCAATGTCCCCACACGTCCTCACCGGTGACAGAGGTTTCTGGGAGGCTGGGGATTGGTGGGGGAGAGACCAGACTGAAGAGGGCCTACTGCAAGGGGAACAGGGGAGCGGAGAGGGCAAAGGAGCCTACAGATGGAGTTGGGGAGAGCGAGGGTCAGCCCTTCAGAAAGGTAAATCCTCAGAGCTCCCAGGGGAGAAGACAGGGACCAGGGACCCACAGGAGGCGACGCAGGAACTGGGCGAGAGCTCGGATTTGTGGAATCCAAACCTAAGTCCCAGCACCGTGCAAGAAGCAAGCCCCAATCTGAGGACCGAGGAGGTGAGGGTGTTGGGGGCGGGTCCGCAGCTGACCGTCGACCTGGCGCACGCACACACGCACTCACCAATTTTGGCCAGGCTGGCCACCAGGATCCACAGGGCCACCAGGTAGGGCGCCTCGACCTCGTGCCACTGCCAGCGGAAGAGCTCCAAGCCTGGGGGAGGCTCGCCCGGGGACTCTGGCTTCTGGGTGGGCTCTTCGGCCGCCCCCGCCAGGGGCAGCGCGAGCAGGGACAGGGCGGCGCGCAGCATCCTGCAGCCTGCCCAGCCGCCCTCCCGGCACCGCACGGCCGCCGGCCCCGCGTCGCCGCCGCCACCTACCGGGCGCCCCCGCGTCACAGGCACGTGGGGCTCGCTCCCCCCAATCCCGGCTCCGATACCCCCAAGCCAGGTCCGGGCTCCGAGACCCTGCCCCGGACTCTCGTAGTCGGGGACTCCCTCCTCTTTCCTCCCTAAATCAGTCCCAGCTCCGGAAATTCCCCAGTGCAGCTCTCCCCCAAGTTCCACAACCTACTCCTTCGAGTCCGCGCCCCCAAACCTCCCCAAAACCGCCCCCACCAGATCCAGAGCGGTGCGCGGCCACGGCCCCCCCGTGCAGCCAGCAGCGTGAAGAGCGGGGGTCTGCGGGGGGCGCGGTCAAGACGGGAGGGGCACGACTCCTCCTCGGCCAGCGCTGCTGGGCAGCGAGCAGCATCCCCCTGGGGCCCAGGCGTGGCCGGGTGCAAACGGCAGGGGACAGTGCTTGGCCGCCCTCCGCGCGGCGCTCCCAAGCTGGGGACCCCCTGCCGGCCCCCGCCCGGACCTGAGCTGCGCACGCGCACTGGACGCTCCCCAAAGCAGTGATGGACAACGCTGCCCCCAACGTCCCAGAAACCCCAAGGCCCAGACTGGCCCAGCTCATTCCAGGCGAAGAGGGAGGCTGTTCTTCATCTCCCAAACCAAGGGGCACCTGGCCCGCCCTTTCCAGCACACTACAGAGAACTGTCTCATCTCTTTCATGAAGCTGACAGGAACCTATGGAAAACCCAGCCTCCTGATTCCCTTCAAACTAGGCGGGATGCACCCAACTTTTTCCAAATCTGAGGGGCATTCGGCTCATCTCGCCCCAAACAGAGGAGGACCGTCTCCACTTTCATTCAAGCTGAGGGGCACCCATCCCACTTTTTCTCCAAAACTGAGGGGAACGTGTTCTATCTGCCCCCTCAAACTGACTCATCCCAATCTTTTCCCTGAAAACTGAAGGGCATCCTTCCCTCTTCCTCCCACAACTAAAGGGAACTGATCCCACCTCTTCCTTCAAACTGGGTGGAATCTACTCTCACTTCTTGCTCCAAATTGAAGGGACCCCTCTCACTGCTTTCCCTAAATGAGGAAACCATAAGCACTCATCCCTCAAATGGAAGGAATGAGGGCCATCTTGCCCCTCAACTGAGGGAGACCTGGCCGGCCACTATCTAAGGAAACTTCTGCCCCATCTGCCTTAACACCCCTCAGAGAGAACGCAGCCTCTCTACCCCCAGACCTAAGAAAGCCTTCCAGCCTTTTGCGCGTTCTCGAAGGCGGGGCGCGAGCTCGGCCTTTCCCGCCCTCCTAGCCAGTGAACTAACGGGATTCCCAGCGGGCCCTGTGAGTGGCTAGCGCCGGCCCCGCCTCCGGCAGTGGTTACCTCCACGCGCGCACTCGGGGACTAATCTTGGCTCCACCCCCTTCCTCGGCCCCGCCTCCGTCTGGCCCCGCCCCTGCAGCCGCGTCCGGTCCGGCCCGGCCAGAAGAGCGGAGCTATAGTGTGCTTGAGTAGAAGCTGCACTGGGGTCGGGACTCCGAGGCGCGCCGCGCGAGCCGGCCGCGGAGCCATGGCGGGCGGGGAAGATCGCGGGGACGAGGAGCCGGTATCAGTGGTGACCGTGAGGGTGCAGTACCTGGAAGACACCGACCCCTTCGCGTGTGCCAACTTCCCGGAGCCGCGCCGGGCCCCCACCTGCAGCCTGGACGGGGCGCTGCCCTTGGGCGCGCAGATACCCGCGCTGCACCGCCTGCTGGGAGCGCCGCTCAAGGTGAGGGGGGCCGGAGAAAGGTTGGGGCGATCGGGGGTTCAGGGTGGGCGCCATGAAAGCTGGTGGGAGGTGCCCCTCCTGAAGAGGCTGGAGCGAGTGTTCTCCTCCGGAAAAGTCTTGGGCTGGGGTCCCAGGGTCCACTCTGCCCCGCCTGCGGGGGAGTCCCCTCTCAAGTTGAGGGGAAACTGAAGAGGGGTGCTAGGAACTTGTCGAGCACCTGGGGAGGGGCTCGAGTTCCCCTCGCCGTCCGTCTGCCAGGGTGGCTTCCCTGGTCAGGATGACGGTAGCCGCTTGGGCCGTAGCGGACCCTGGAGGCGGAGCTGGGGAGGGACCAGCTTCCACCTGCTTCAGGTGAGGTGGGGGCGGGACCACGAGGAGGGGCGGGCCCGGCGCGGGCTACTAGAGGTGGCAGAGGTTTCCTGCGGTGTCAAGAAGCTGGATTGGGGCTTGACTCTGTAGGTCAATGGGAACTTGGGAGTGCCGGCCGAGGAGAGACTTCACGGGGTGAGGGGAGTCCCCACGAAGCGGTCTGGCCCGGCATACGCGGAGCGCAGGAGGCTGCACGGGTGGAAAAGCCCTTTGAGTCACCGCTCCCGCCCCCACCCCCGGACACTCGCCGCCCATCGGCCCGCGCCTGGAAGTGAGAGGGAGGGCCGGGCTAATTTTAAACCGCCGGCCTGCCCTACTTTGCTGCCGCCCCGAAGCCGACTTGTGCACAGTGCGGAAAGAGGCCCTTTTCCAGATGGCCAGCCTACCTCCTCTCCCCTCCCTCTCGCCGCCGTCAGCCCCCCGCAAGCAGCCCTTTCCGGCACGCTGTTTCCGGGCCAGGACTTTGGGAGGCGCACTACCACCCCCACAGGCTCCACACCAGCCCGGCCGCCTAGACTGCTGGGGAAGAGAACTGCTGGGGAAGAGAGAGAGTCGGGGTGGGTGCCCTCCCCTGCTCCCAGCCTCAGCTGGGCGCCGAGTTGCGTAAACTTGCCCCTTGGGCCCAGGGTCTCCCCTGGAATGTGCCCCGGGCCCCCAGCCCGCATTCCTCGCGCTGCGGCCAGCCCCGCCTCTGAGCGCTGGCGGGAGGGGTGGTGAGACTATGGGGGGTGGCGCGTGTCCAGGCCAGAACCCCGGCTTCAAGGCCATGGCTGGAAGAATGCAGCACACTGCTCACCGCCAGAGTTTTGACGCAGCCCCCGCTTGTCCTGCCCTATTCGGAGGGGCAAATTGAGGTGTGCCTGGAAGAAGCGTGTGCAGCTGGCGGCCACCTCCCATTCAGGATGGGGGCTGGGAAGACAGGAGTGCTGAACTAAGACTGGTTCCCGCTCCCAGGCTCCCAAAGTCCGGGTCCTGAAATAAGGGTGGAGCACTAGAGAAAATATGGTATTCCTCTTATCCTGCCACTCAAGGATTGGACCTAGCCCTGACACCACCCCTGCATTTTTTTTTTTTTTTAAGACGGATTCTGGCTGTGTCCCCCAGGCTGGAGTGCACTGGGGCTATCTTGGCTCACTGCAGCCTCCACCTCCTGGGTTCTAGCAATTCTCGTGCCTCAGCCTTCCAAGTAGCTGGGATTACAGGTGTGCACCACCACACCCAGCTAATTTTTGCATTTTTAGTAGAGACAGGGTTTCTCCATGTTGGCCAGCCTGGTCACAAACTCCTGACGGTGATCTGCCTACCTCAGCCTCCCAAAGTGCTGGGATTACAGACTTGAGCCATGGTGCCCGGCCCCTTGACACCCCTCTTCCCAACTGGGGGCAAGCCTGGTAGGTCAGCTGCAAGAAAGAGGCTCAGAACCACCCCTTCTATCTCCCTCTCATGGGACCCCTGTCCCCACCCAACCCCACCAGGTGCTCTGCCCTGTGTTCCCTGCTCCTTAACTGAAGACACTACTGAGCTCTCGTGGAGAATATAAGTTCCTCATCCCCAATGCAGTCCTTCCTGGTCTCCCCGATTTAATGTTCTCCCACCTGGAGCACCTGAGGACTGCCTCCCCTCCCCCACAGGGATAAGGAGGCGGCACACTAGGTTACCACAAATGCCAGAAGCCAGGACTCCCTGGGGCTAGCAACTCTGCCAGGAATGGTCAGATGCACTGTGATGTGCTCAACCCAAATATAAACTGTGACCACAGCCCCAGAATAGAAGGCTGGAGGAAGAGGGGCTGAGAATAGGGCAGGGGCAGGGACATCAGAGAGCTGAGCGAGGGGGAGCAGGGCTCCTCCTTGCAGGAAATGTCAACAGCTTGTTCCTCCCGTAGTCCTGTAAGTGGGTGCCCCAGAGTCACAGACATGACTCAGGCCTGTCTTGCTGGCCCTCTAGAGGGGAGAGGTGGCCCAGAAACTGGGGCATCCCTGTCCCAAGCGGTAGGGCAGAAATAAGAGGAAGGGGTTCTCTACTCATTGCTTTGTCCTATGTACAGTTGTCCAGCAGAGGACAGGACACAGCCAAGTGGCCTCTGTCCTCCTGTGGGTACTGGCCCTGATCATCCCAGCAGATGAGCCCCGTCCCTGGGGATGTACAGAGGCCAGTCTGCTTTCTCCCTGGGGCTCCACCCACACACCCCATTGGGCAGAGCCTAACCCCTAGAGTTCCCTTGGGGGCTTCCTTTTTAAAGAGCTTTCAGATCTCAGAAACCCTTGCTCATTTCCTCCTAGTCTAGGAGGAAGCTCCTGGCCACAGCCTCTGACTCATCTCCTGGCCCTGGTTGGTGGAAGGGAGCCTGACAGTGCATTGGGCCAGGCCTAGTGTCCCTGGGGGAACTCAGGAGGGCCTTCCACCCCTCCAAAATATTCCCCCAGCTCAGGGACCTGCCTTTGCCCCAGGGGAGAATGTGTCCCTCTGGCCTTGCATCTCATCTCCTAATCTAGAGCTTCCCAGTTCTACCTTCCCTCTGGGAAGTGTCTCAGGAGCCTCTCCCTGATACCCAAGGTCTTACCACACCTGGTATAGCACCGACTTCTCCCTGAACTCCAGGTAGGGGGACCTGGGGTGCTTCTCTGACCCTGCTGCGAAGGCCTGGAAAGCCCTCTCCTCCTGGCAGTGGAGACAGCCCTATAAATCTGGTCATTACTAGCAACTTTGTTTCCCTAGCTATGGCTAAAAATAAGTAGGACAGGGGTGGCACTGTCCTGGAATGTTTCCTGACCCTATCCCAACCCACTCTAGCCTTTTTACATCTCAGGAGCCTTTGGAGATTGTAGAAAATTGAGGTGTAGGCATGAGTCCTGGTCTCCTAGCCTCCCCTGGGGCTGGTCTATCCAATCTGCTGGTCATTCTGGAACAGAGTGGCTGAGCTGCAGCCTGGTGAGGGACCCTGACACCTAGGTTCTGGCAGAGGTAGATACTATTATCCTAGCTTGTATGGGGTGCGTGTGTCTTGGTGTTCCCTTACTGGAACTGGGAAGACCAGTTTGGGGTATTTGCAGAGTCCAGAAAACTAAGAGGATGTCTTCAGCTCTTGGCAATCGTGCTGGCCGCAGCCCTCACTCCACCTCCCCTCTAAGGTTCCTTGGAGCATTTCCAGGGCCCATCTGCCCAAGATTTGGTCAATTAGCCCTGGCTCCTGGCTGTGCACCCTGGGGCAATGCGCTCATTTTCTGATTCTTGGTTTCCCTATCTGTAAAAGGATTATTGGTAGAATCAAATGAAATATGTGGCTCAGGCTGGGCATGGTGGCTCATGCCTGTCATCTCAGCACTTTGGGAAGCCAAGGCCAGAGGATTGCTTGAGGCCAGGAGTTCAAGAACAGTGGGTGATATAGCAAGACCCTATTTCTATTAAATTAAAAAAAAAAAAAAAAGAAAGAAAAGAAAGAGGCAGCCCGGTGCCTGGCACAGAGGAAGCATAACAAAAGATAATAAAAGTGGATTTCCTTCCCCAAGGCCCATCCTTGTCATCTCATTCAGGAAGTCACACTCTAGTTGGAGACCCACGATAACAGGAAAGGAGGGTCTTCAGAACACAGGGTCCTGTGTTTATAGGAAAGGAGACGAAAGAGGCAATTAACCAATTATTTTCTAAAACACAAGCCCTTCAGCCTATAATCCCGCCTCTTTTCCATCTTCCCTGTACCCTGCTCTGGTATGTTCAGTCTTACCTGATTACACTGTTATTAAAAATATTGGGTAAGACAGTCCAAAGAAACAAGGGAGAAAAAAATATATAATAGATATATGCAACAGATGTGTATATATAACAGATATATAGCTATATATAGATATAAATTATTGATATCTATAGACATCTACCTGTGTATTATAGATCTATATCTATATATTATATATAGATAGATAGATATCTAGAAAGAGACAGAGAAGTAGACACCATAGTCCCCTGAGCTTGACCCTGCATATAAAACCATATATAACCAGTTGGTTTTGGGTGCTCAGAAAAGCCTGAGCCTCAAGAGTCAAGAGAATAGTGGATAGTGGGCTGGAGGCCAAAGTGAGAAGCTGAGCCTGGGAAGAATGGGGGAAAGACTCCACCCCAAGACAGAGACCACAGAAGTGAGGAAGACAAGAGCCAGGCAGGTGTCAGGGATGTGGGCCCATACTACATGCTGACCTTAAGCCCTGTCAGCAAGGACCAGGGTTTGGGCTTATTCAGGCCTGGCCCAGCCACAGGGTGTGAGAAACAAGACCCAGAGGTTTGGCTCTCTCAGAAGGGTGACCTCAGGAAGGGGCCAGGGGTGTGAGGGACAAGTGCTATCCTGCTGGCAGGAAGTCTCCTGCTCTTTGCTGCTTGCCTGACTCTAGCCTACCACCCCACACTTCCACCCAGGACAGACAGCTGGGTGTGGGGAAACACTGTCCTGGAAGGCACTGGACTGCCTGTTTCCCAGGACCTCCCCAGAAATAGGGCCCTAGCAGGACTGGACAGGCAAAGTGGCTAAGGAGAACATTGCCACCACAGCGAAGGGACAGGGTTGAACCTGCTCAGCTGAGGAGACTAGAGAATGTGGACCGTTGGCCAGGCACGGTGGCTCACACCTGTAATCCCAGCACTTTGGGAGGCAGAAGCGAGCGGATCACTTGAAGTTAGGAGTTCAAGACCAGCCTGGATGACATGCTGAAACCCTGTCTCTACTAAAATTACAAAAATTAGCCAGGCATGGTGGTGCATGCCTGTAATCCCAGCTACTCGGGAGGCTGAGGTAGGAGAATCGCTTGAACCCAAGAGGCGGAGCTTGCAGTGAGCCGAGATCGCGCCACTGCACTCCAGCCTGGGAGACACAGCAAGACTCCGTATCTAAAAAAAAAAAAAAAGGTGGACCATTTAACCTTCAGGACCCTGCCCCAGATGGATGCAGGTGTCCTAGAAGGAGAGGGACATTCTCTGCTCCCTTGGGATTACAGTATGCAAGGAGGCAGGACAGCGTGGTGGGCCTGACCTTTCTGGGGCTGTGCTGCTTCGGCCTGTGTTGGCCAGTGCATACCCGATCTTATACCTGGGTGTGTAAGCAGTTACCAGGTGTAACATGTTTTCCCTTCCCGTTTATCTTTATAGCACTCTGCCCCTCCCCTTTCTTAGCCCCCATGGAAGTTGTGATTCCACATTCATGAGCTTTTTCTGACTCAAATCTGTCTGTCTGCCCATCTGCCCCACTGGGCTGGAAGGGAAGGCAGAGGCAGTGTCTGATTCCTCCTAGGTCCTCTGCATCTAAAACCAGCCTGGTCATGAATGTTCAAATGAATGAGATGTTCTATATGTGTGTGATTCGAGGGGATCCCTGACGGGGGTGACTCTGGGGTAGATGTGTTCTTCTAGGGTCCCAGAATCTTCCAGGCCAAGGGAAGGAGATGTGGCTATGCCTGAATGGGGGTGGGGTGGTAGGCTGCTGAGTCACCATGTGGGAAGAGATCAGGAAGAATGTGGGCTGCCCTCAGCTGAGCTGGCCCTGGACAAGATACCCCAGCCCTCGGGCCTTGCTGCCCCTTCTCAGGCCTGTTCCCAGTAGGCCCTGGAGAAGATGACTCTGCTCCCAGGGAGGGGAAAGCAGCCAGGCCCGCCCAAGGCACCCTGGGGAGGGCAGGCAGCCAGGCAGGAAGTGGGACAGAGAACAGGCTGGAGTGTTTGTCCTATGTCCCAGGTCCCAGGCGGGTGGGGGAAGGGGCTCACCCAAGGGCCCCACATGTTAAACTGTGGTGAAAGAGCCAGGTCAGGCTCTAAGGCAGGAGCAAGGGGTGCTAAACAGAGGCGGGGGCTGGGGCAGGAACTGGACTCCCTTTTTCTCCAGGGGACCAAGGCCAGTTGGAAGCCCTTGGGCGGGGTCCAGAAGAGGGCAGGGCTGACCAAACAGCAGGACAAATGTTGGAATTGACATTGCCTAGTAAGATGGAGACCAGAAGACCCCCTGCCTCTCCAGAGGTGGGCTCTCCCTGGGCCAAGGCATCTCAAGGGCCAGAGCCACTTAAGTTAAGGGGACTTTGCTGAACCTGCATGCCTGTACTGTGCAATGGGGGGAGGTGTCTGGGAGAGGCAGAGTGCCACCCTCTGACACACGGGAGTCACCTCCCTCAGGTTTCTCTACAGGCACTTCTCAAGGGGCTAAGTGCCATGCCCTGTGGCGGGGGAGGAGAGCCCGGGGAGGGAAACATGGACACGTGGATGGAGCATGTGCCTGCTTGTTACAAAGGCAGGCTTTGGGGTCCTACTGTAGACTGAGTCAGATTCTAAAGTGTTTTGTTTCATTTTATTTTTTGAGATGGAGTCTCGCTCTGTCTCCCAGGCTGGAGTGCAATGGCATAATCTCGGCTCACTGCAACCTCTGCCTCCTGGATTCAAGCGATTCTCCTGCTTCAGCCTCCCCAGTAGCTGGGATTACAGGCACCTGCCATCTTGCCTGGCTAATTTTTGTATTTTTGTAGAGACAGGGTTTCACTATGTTGGCCAGGCTGGTCTCGAACTCCTGACCTCAGGCGATCCACCCTCCTTGGCCTCCCAAAGTGCTGAGATTACAGGCGTGAGTCACCACGCCTGGCCTAAAGTTGGTTTTTTAATAGGTCCCTTGGGTGTCTCTGAGGTCCAGCTAGGACCATTGTAACTGTAGCCCGCCTTGGGGGAGGGCAAAGACCCTGAAATCTGGTGGACTGGGAAGTCTATGGATCAGACACTGTCTTCACCCTCTTACTCACTGAGACACACGCACACACAGACACACTCTCCCAGGTGGGTTTGCGCCTCCCAGCCATCTTAACTCTTTCTCTCTGGGGCTTCTTTGTGACTACAGCTTATCACCCCACAGGGCTGTGAGCTTCCTGGAAGGCAGGAACTTCCTCCCATCTTCTCTCCATTCCCCTTCCTCATCTGTGTTTATTAGCTCAACAAGTCCTAGTGAGTGCTTACTGTGTGTCGGGTGCTATGCCAGGCTCTACAGATAAAGCAGGGAGCAAGACAGACGGAGTGCCTGAACCCAGAGAATGAAGCTAGAGGAGGAGACCAGTGGCTCAGATATTAGAATGCTGTGTGGAAGGTCTCGGAGGGGAGCATACATACAGGGTGGAGTGGGTTGCATAGCAACCTAAAGAATAGGTAGGTGTCAGCCAAGAGAGGAGATGGTACAAACAAAGGCCAAGAAAGCCTGGTGCCTGACACAGATGGGCTTTGCACATAGTAGGCGCTTGAGAAGCAAATGCTGAAGGAATGCACAGCTGTAGTGCAGACCCTGTGTCTCTCTGCCACCCCCCAAGTGGTAGGTAAGAGGTCAGGGGTCTTCATACATTTCCCTGCCACCTCTTCCTCAGTCTCACAGCTGTTCCTTTTGCCCCCAGTTGGAGGATTGTGCTCTGCAAGTGTCTCCCTCTGGATACTACCTGGACCCTGAGCTGTCCTTGGAAGAGCAGCGGGAGATGCTGGAGGGCTTCTATGAAGAGATCAGGTCAGAACTGATGGGGCCAGGGAGGCAAGGTTACCCCCACCCTTGCCAGGGGCTGGCTCAAATGTCAGCAGCTGAGACACTCGATCACTAGCCTGGGCCATGGGTCACCTCCTGTCCCAGGGAAGTGTGCCAAGAGAATTCTAAAGCCTAGCCAGTGTTACCTGCTGCCCAAGGTAGGAGTCAGGGGCTCTCCCACATACCTGAGATACCTGTGTTTGCACCAACCCTCTTGTCTGACCAACCCTTGGGTCCTTGGAGGAGCAGCTGGGAGGAACAAGCTGGGCTGGGGCTGGCATGGGGAGGTCTTTGGCTCCCTTGGCTTGTGGGGAGGGATGCTGAGGGATGGGCTGGGAGCTGCTGACGGAGATCCTTGATTTCAGCAAAGGGCGGAAGCCCACACTGATCCTTCGGACCCAGCTCTCTGTGAGGGTCAACGCTATCTTGGGTGAGTGTGTGAGGGCATCCGTGTCCAGCAGCACCTCCTCCCCATAGCCCAGTTGGCTCACTTTCAGGCCTGTGCTGAACAGTGGGCAAAGTATGTTTAGCTGGATGTGCTCTCCCTCTCCCTATCCTGACCTCTCCTTCCAGGGCCAGGGTGGGAGTGGAGGGGGATTCAAGAATGTTAGAACAAGGCCGGGCGCGGTGGCTCATACCTGTAATCCCAGCACTTTGGGAGGTCAAGGTAGGTGGATCACGAGGTCAGGAGATTGAGACCATCCTGGCTAACACGGTGAAACCCCATCTCTACTAAAAATAAAAAAAATTAGCCGGGCGTGGTGGCGGGCACCTGTAGTCCCAGCTACTTGGGAGGCTGAGGCAGGAGAATGCCGTGAACCCGGGAGGCGGAGCTTGCAGTGAGCTGAGATGGTGCCACTGCACTCCAGCCTGGGCAACAGAGCAAGACTCCATCTCAAAAAAAAAAAAAAGAATGTTAGAACAGACTGGGCGTGGTAGCTCATGCCTGCAATGCCAGTGTTTTGAGAGGTCAAGGTGGGAGAATTGCTTGAGGCTAGGAGTTTGAGGCTGCAGTGAGCTATGACTGTGCCACTGCACTCCACTCTCCACCTGAGTGACAGAGTGAGACCTGTCTCTTAGACCAAAAAAAAGAAAATTATAGCCGGGCGCGGTGGCTCAAGCCTGTAATCCCAGCACTTTGGGAGGCCGAGACGGGCGGATCACGAGGTCAGGAGATCTAGACCATCCTGGCTAACACGGTGAAACCCCGTCTCTACTAAAAAATACAGAAAACTAGCCGGGCGAGGTGGCGGGCGCCTGTAGTCCCAGCTACTCGGGAGGCTGAGACAGGAGAATGGCGTGGACCCGGGAGGCGGAGCTTGCAGTGAGTTGAGGTCCGGCCACTGCACTCCAGCCTGGCCGACAGAGCGAGACTCCGTCTCAAAAAAAAAAAAAAAAAAAAAAAAAAAAAAAAAAAAAAAATTATATATATATATATTAGACTATTCTTTGGTGGAGAGTTGTGGTTGTATCCAAGTAGAGGAAGACAGTGAGTCTGTGTCCCATTGACGGTTTCATACCCTACCTTTTGCAGAAAAGCTGTATGGCTCCAGTGGCCCTGAGCTCCGCCGCTCCCTCTTCTCATTGAAGCAGATCTTCCAGGTGAGGCCTTGCAGTGGGCTGGGAGTAAGTGTGTAGCCCAAGCCTCCCTAAACTCCCCCATGGTGCCTCCAGGAGGACAAAGATCTCGTGCCTGAATTCGTGCATTCGGAGGGGCTGAGCTGCCTGATCCGTGTGGGTGCTGCTGCCGACCACAACTACCAGAGCTACATCCTTAGAGGTCAGCCCCTCCCCTCCCCCATGACCCCTGCTCCAGCGACCCTCGCTGACTCTGCCCATCCCTGTGTCCCCAGCGCTCGGCCAGCTGATGCTCTTTGTGGATGGAATGCTGGGGGTGGTGGCCCACAGTGAGACTATTCAGTGGCTGTACACATTGTGTGCCAGCCTGGTAAGTGGCTCTCCACCCAGCCTTATACCCTTTGCCTAGTGCTTCTCTCTGGGCCTCAGTTTCCCGTTCTGCAAAGTGGGCTGGAAGGGAGTGAATCTAAGCCTCTCTTAAGCCTAGAAGGCACTTCAGTGCCTGGGCCTGAAGCCAGGGTCATTCTGCCTAGATTCTCTCTGGGTCCAGCCCCAGCAGCCCTTCCCCTTCCCCAGCAACAGCTGGCACAGGTCTGGCCTAAGCCTCACTCATATGTGCTGACCTCTCCCCTCAGTCCCGCTTGGTGGTGAAGACAGCCCTGAAGCTGCTGTTGGTGTTTGTAGAATACTCCGAAAACAACGCACCGCTGTTCATCTGTGCAGTGAACTCTGTGGCCAGCGCCACCGGTCAGAGACTGTCCCTTCTCCCCCATCACTCAGAGCCCTCTCTCCTACCCATCCCCCCATGACTGCTCCACTTTCTGTGTGGCAGGCGCTCCTCCCTGGGCCAATCTGGTATCCATCCTGGAGGAGAAGAATGGCACTGACCCTGAGTTGTTGGTGTACACGGTCACCCTCATCAACAAGGTCTGGCCAAGGACTGGGTACCAGCTCTGGGATGCTCAGGCTCCTGACCTCCCCACCAACCTCAGCCTTGCCTTCTTATCCCTGCCCTCCAGACGCTGGCGGCGCTCCCGGACCAGGACTCCTTCTACGATGTGACAGATGCACTGGAGCAGCAGGGCATGGAAGCGCTGGTCCAGCGCCACCTGGGCACTGCAGGCACTGACGTCGACCTGCGCACGCAACTTGTGCTCTACGAGGTGGGCCGGGCCCTACGCTCTGAGGGGGATTGGAAGGAAGGAAGAGAGAAGCGCTGTCCCCAGCGCCCACCCCACCTGCATGCATGTTAACCACTTTCTTACATCCTGGTGCACCTCTGCTAGAACGCCCTGAAATTGGAGGATGGAGACATCGAAGAAGCCCCAGGCGGCGGTGGGCGGCGGGAACGACGAAAGCCTTCTTCTGAGGAGGGCAAGAGGAGCCGCCGTTCGCTGGAAGGCGGGGGCTGCCCCGCGCGTGCCCTGGAACCTGGGTAAGTACGAGCCTCCGTAGATGGTGAAGGGTGCATCTACTAGCCAAGGCCCTGTGAGCTGTCAAGCCCTGACCCCAAACCCCTCAGGCCCCGCCCCACAGACAGCCCCACCTCCCCCACTGGCCCTGCCCTACCGACAGGCCCCACCTCCAGCCTCGCAGGCCCCACCCCACTGACAGCCCCCGCCTCCAGCTTCTCAGGCCCCAACCCACTGACAGCCCCTGCCTTCAGCCCCACAGGCCCCGCCTCACCGGTAGGCCCCACCTCTTTCACCAGCCCCGCCCCGCTGACAGGCCCCACCTCCAGCCCTGTGGGCCCTCCCTCCAGCCTCCGAGCTTCAGTGAACCTTTTTCCTACCATCTCTGTGGCACCCTCAGCTGACACCTCCAGCGAGAGGAGCATCTACAAGTAAGCAGGGAGACAGAAGTCACCCTGGAGTCCTCTCTCCCACTGTCCCTCCGCTTTGCGCCCCTCCATGGGCACTCAGCCTCCTCTGCCCAAACGCGTGCTTTCTCTCTCTTTCCAGACTTCACCAAACTGCTCCCGCTTGGTAAGTGACTGCCAGCGGGTGGGGTTAGGCTCTGACTAGATCTCCTCCTCCTGTGGTCTCCTCTCCTCCGACATTCTGCCTGTCTTTGCCTCTTGTCATGTCTCCCGCCCCCATCTGTCACTCCCTTGTTCTGCTGCCTCCATCTCTTCTGGCACCCTGTCCTGCTCCATGTCAGTCTCTCCCCTCCACTTCTAGTTTCCTCGTGTCATGCCTTGCCCCGCTTCCCACTGTGGCTGGGAAGGAACCCCAATATCACTGCCCAGCTCTGTGTGGGTATGAGCAACCACAGAGCTGGCACCACAGTTACCATCTCTTCTCTCATCCTCCCTACCCAGGGCCCCTGAGAGCCCACCTGTCCCCCAATCCCCTCCTGGGCAGGCCAGTTTGGAGTAAGTACAGAGGCCGGCCTGCCAGGCCTGCCATGTGCTCAGGGCTTCAGCATTGCTTCCCCCAGCAGGGGTTCCACGTGCCTGATGCAACCAAAGCTGGGGAACTCAGGCCTATCCTCTTCCAGACATATGCCCCCTCGGTAACCTAAAGGCTAAGCACTGGGAACAAATTCACTGGGGTCACAGTGGTCCCTGTGCTTCAATAGCAACACCTTAGCAGCCAGAGATGGGGATGTGGACGCCCAACCTGGGGCTCATTCTGCCATGTCCTCAGCTCAGGACTGAGGAGGGAGGGGACCTAGGGTGCTGTGTGGTGTAGGGGTAGAGGGGTAACCTAAGGCTGAGGGAAAGGCAGGGACTGAGAGCCAACAGAGGAGGGGCCAGAAAAGAGACACTGGATTGCACCCATTATTTCAGCATAAACTGAGGGTCCACTGTTTACCACGTCCTTTTTTTTTTTTTTTTATGAGACGGAGTCTTGCTCTGTCTCCAAGGCTGGAGTGCAGTGGTGTAATCTCAGCCCACTGCAACCTCTGCCTTCCAGGTTCAAGCAATTCTCCTGCCTCAGCCTCCCAAGTAGCTGGGATTATAGGCCTGCACCATGACACCTGGGTAATTTTTGTATTTTTAGTAGAGACAGGGTTTCACCATGTTGGCTAGGCTGGTCTCTAACTCCTGACTTCAAGTAATCCACCCACCTCTGCCTCCCAAAGTGCTGGGATTACAGGCATGAGCCACCGCACCTGGCCTGTTTACCAGGCCCTTTCCTAGGCATAGGCTCCCAGAAGCTACCAGACATGCTAAGGGAGGGACAGCCTGATATGCCCATTGGGACAGCTATCCCCTTCCCCTGCTCTAAGAGTCCTTGTCTAGACTCAAGACACCAGCCTGGGCAACATAGCAAGACCTCATCTCTACAAAGAAATTTTTAAAAATTTGGCTGGGTGCATCATTCATACCTGTAATCCCAGCTCTTCAGGAGGCTGAGGTGGGAGGATTGGTTGAGGCCAGGAATTCAAGGCCAGCCTGAACAACATAGCGAGACCCTGTCTCCTCAAAAAAATTTAAAAATTAGCTGGGTGTGGTGGCACATGTCTGTAGTCCCAGCCACTTGGGAGGTTGAGGGTCAAGCCCAGGAGATTGAGGCTGCAGTGAGCTATGATCACACCACTGTACTCCAGGGTGACTGACAGACCCTGTCTCTAAAAAACAAACAAACAAACAAAAAATCAGGACAGTGAACATGAACGAGGTTGCAATTTAGATGTTAAGTAGAACTTCTCCCTGTATTTTCATCTGGGAATGCAGGGTTGGTAGTAATCCTCCCCAGATGTGGAGGACTGAAGAAGGGCTGGCCTTGGTGGGCGCGGTTCTGGTCTGCTCAGTGCATGGACTGTTCCCCATGTGTCTGTGTGTGCCTGCAATTGGGGGTGGTGTCCAGGGGCTCAGCAAGGCATGTGTACCTGGGCTGGGGTGTGTCAGACACTGTCACTGACAAGCACCTTCCCTCAGAGCCCGGTTCCTGGAGAATGTGGCAGCAGCAGAAACAGAGAAGCAGGTTGCGCTGGCCCAGGGCCGGGCAGAGACATTGGCCGAGGCCATGCCCAGTGAGGCAGATGGACACCCAGGTGAGTAGGTAGGTGGGCAGGCAGAGCCTGCCTGTTGCTCTGTTGCCCCACAGGGGGCATGGCACTGACAGCTCCTTACCTTTCTTTAGATGCCCGGCAACTCTGGGACTCCCCAGAGACAGCACCTGCACCCAGAACACCCCAGAGCCCTGCCCCCTGTGTCCTGCTCCGGGCCCAGCGAAGCCTTGAGCCAGAGCCCAAGGAGCCACTGATGCCAGCAAGCCCCAAGGCTGAGCCCATCTGGGAGCTCCCTACTCGTGCACCCAACCTCTCTATTGGGGACCTGGACTTTTCAGATCTAGGGGAGGAGGAAGACCAGGACATGCTGAATGTAGAGTCTGTGGAGGCTGGGAAAGAGGTCCCAGCTCCCGCACCCCCACTGCCCCTACTCTCGGGAGTCCCTCCACCTCCCCCACCTCCACCTCCCCCACCCATCAAAGGCCCGTTCCCACCACCTCCACCTCTACCTCTGGCTGCCCCTCTTCCCCATTCATTGCCTGACAGCTCAGCCCTCCCCACCAAGAGGAAGACGGTAAAACTTTTCTGGCGTGAGCTAAAGCTGGGTGGGGGCCATGGAGTCTCTGCAAGCCGCTTTGGGCCCTGCGCCACCCTCTGGGCTTCACTGGAGCCTGTCTCAGTGGACACAGCCCGGCTGGAACACCTCTTTGAGTCTCGTGCCAAAGAGGTGCTGCCCTCCAAGGTAAATCCACTCATCTGCAAGGCAGCCCCACTGGAGGCGGGAGGGAATCAGAGCTCAAGGATCTGACCTGTTGGAGCCAGTCACTCACTTCCCACATGGGGAAACTAAGACAAAGAAAGGAGTAGGGAATTGTCCAAGGTCTCCTAACAAGGGATCAGCAGTGCCCCAACTAGAATCTAAACTTGGCCGGGCATGGTGGCTCACGCCTGTAATCCGAGAGTTTGAGACCAGCCTGTGCAACATAGTGAGACCTTATCTCTACTAAAAGTTGGGCCGGGCGCAGTGGCTCATGCCTGTAATCCCAGGACTTTGGGAGGCCGAGGCAGGTGGATCATTTGAGTTCAGAAGTTTGACACCAGCTTGGTCAAACTGGCGAAACCCCATCTCTACTGAAAATAGAAAATTAGCCAGGCGTGGTGGTGGGCACCTGTAATCCCAGCTATTTGGGAGACTGAGGCAGGAGAATCGCTTGAACCCGGGAGGTAGAGGTTGCAGTGAGTCGAGATCGCGCCATTGCACTCCAGCCTGGGGGACAAGAGCAAGACTTCGTCTCAAAGATAAATAAGTAAATAAAAATAAATAAATAAATAAATGTTTAAAAAAAAAATTGGCCGGGCATGGTGGCTCACCCCTGTAATCCCAGCACTTTGGGAGGCCAAGGCAGGCAGATCACTTGAGACCAGGAGTATGAGACCAGCCTGGCCAACATGGTGAAACCCTGTCTCTACTGAAAATATGAAAATTAGCTGGGTGTGGTGGCTCATGCCTGCAATGCCAGCTACTTGGGAGGCTGAGGCAGGAGAATTGCTTGAACCTGGGAGGCGGAAAAACAAAAAGTTAAAAAAAAAAAAAAAGTTGGTTATGGTGGTACACACCTGTAATCCCAGCTACTTGGGAGGCTGAGGCAGGAAGATCCCAGAAGCTAAGCTGTAGTGCACTATGATGGCACCACTGCACTCCAGCCTGGGTGGTAGAGCGAGGTCCTGTCTCAAAAGAATCTAAGCTCATCCCCATGCCTTACACATCCCAGGTTGCCAGTTTGTCAGTTGTGGGATCATTTGGCAATTTGAGGAGGACCTTGCAGTGCCCTCTTAGATTGCTGTCCCAGCTAGTCCCTTCCTCTTTTTTTTTTTTTTTTTTTTTTGAGATGGAGTCTTGCTCAGTTGCCCAGGCTGGAGTGCAGTGGTGTGATCTCAGCTCACAGCTCACTGCAAGCTCCGCCTCCTGGGTTCATGCCATTCTCCTGCCTCAGCCTCCCGAGTAGCTGGGATTACAGGCACCAGCCACTACGCCCGGCTGATTTTTTTTGTATTTTTAGTAGAGATGGGGTTTCACCATGTTAGCCAGAATGGTCTCCATCTCCTGACCTCATGATCCAACTGCCTTGGCCTCCCAAAGTGCTGGGATTACAGGCATGAGCCACTGCGCCCGGCCCCCTTCCTCAGTCTTACACTGCCCTTCCCCCAACCATGCAGAAAGCTGGTGAGGGCCGCCGGACAATGACCACAGTACTGGACCCCAAACGCAGCAATGCCATCAACATCGGCCTAACCACACTGCCACCTGTGCATGTCATTAAGGCTGCCCTGCTCAACTTTGATGAGTTTGCTGTCAGCAAGGATGGCATAGAGGTGGGGTCACCCAGCTATGGGTGTGGGAGGGAGGTCTGGCCTTCTCCTTTGGTAGGTGGGCATTTCCTGTCCCTCTAGTGGTGGGCATGGGCTTGGCCTTTCTGCAGGGCAGTCCCCAGACTCTGGGGCCTCCCCTAGATGACTGAGGGTCGGGTCAAGACCAATGCCTGAGGCCTCAGGCCTGCACTGAGTGGGGCATGTCAGGCTCTGGCTACATCCTCAGAAGCTACTGACCATGATGCCCACGGAGGAAGAGCAGCAGAAGATTGAGGAAGCCCAGCTGGCCAACCCTGACATACCCCTGGGCCCAGCCGAGAACTTCCTGATAACTCTTGCCTCCATTGGCGGCCTCGCTGCTCGTCTACAACTCTGGGCCTTCAAGCTGGACTATGACAGCATGGAACGGGTACCTGGATCTTGGAGTGGGACAGACAGTAGGGACAGGTAAGCATCATGACCACGTAGTCTAAGAGTCCCTGGTCTCCCATACCAGGAAATTGCTGAGCCACTGTTTGACCTGAAAGTGGGTATGGAACAGCTGGTACAGAATGCCACCTTCCGCTGCATCCTGGCTACCCTCCTAGCTGTGGGCAACTTCCTCAATGGATCCCAGGTGAGAGTACATGGGGACTAGGGGGAGTCAGGGTTCTGGAGCCAACCAGGCCCAGGCTCAGAAAGGGTCCTTTCAGAGCAGCGGCTTTGAGCTGAGCTACCTGGAGAAGGTGTCAGAGGTGAAAGACACGGTGCGCCGACAGTCACTGCTACACCATCTCTGCTCCCTAGTGCTCCAGACTCGGCCTGAGTCCTCCGACCTCTATTCAGAAATCCCTGCCCTGACCCGCTGTGCCAAGGTTAGCACCTGCCAGAATCAACCAAGGCTGGACGAGGCATGAGAAGCGCTGCTTCCTGGGCCTGGCTCCTCCCTCTTCTCCCTATCTGGGCTGCTATGCCAGGGCTTCCTCCAGCCACCTGGGTGTGAGCTATGCCTTCTGCCAGAAATGCTCTTTCCTCTATTGGCCTGGCCACACCTACCCAGTCTTTGGGTCTGTTGAACTGCCACTTCCCCCAATAAACCTTCTGTTCCTCATTCAAATCAAATGGACTTGTGTCTCTTGCACTAGTCTATGAGCTTTTGAATGTCTGTGTCCTCAGGGCCCAAGCTGGCCAGTCTGGCTCAGAGGCAGCCTCGGGCCATGTCTTATCTACAGGGTGTTGGGGGACAGTATGTACACCCCCTTGCTTTCTCAGGTGGACTTTGAACAGCTGACTGAGAACCTGGGGCAGCTGGAGTGCCGGAGCTGGGCAGCTGAGGAGAGCCTGCGGAGCTTGGCCAAGCATGAGCTCGCCCCAGCCCTGCGTGCCCGCCTCACCCACTTCCTGGCCCAGCGTGCCCGCCGTGTTGCCTTGCTGAGGATAGTGCACCGCCGTGTCTGCAATAGGTAGGGACATGGACCCAAGAGAGGCAGGACGGCCACCACCCTCCCTCAGACAACAAGCAGGACTCACCGTCCCTCCCCACTCTGACCTGCCTAGGTTCCATGCCTTCCTGCTTTACCTGGGCTACACCCCGCAGGCGGCCCGTGAAGTTCGCATCACGCAGTTCTGCCACACGCTGCGGGAATTTGCGCTTGAGTATCGGACTTGCCGGGAACGAGTACTACAGCAGCAGCAGAAGCGGGCCACATACCGTGAGCGTAACAAGACCCGGGGACGCATGATCACTGAGGTGGGTGCCCTTCCAGGTCTTAGTCTTCACTGCCACCTCCTTGGTTTCCTTCACTCCTCCCAGCTCACCCTTCTTCTTTCTTCAGACAGAGAAGTTCTCAGGTGTGGCTGGGGAAGCCCCCAACAACCCCTCTGTCCCAGTAGCAGTGAGCAGTGGGCCAGGCCGGGGAGATGCTGACAGTCATGCTAGTATGAAGAGTCTGCTGACCAGCAGGCCTGAGGACACCACACACAATCGCCGCAGCAGAGGTGAGGCTCATAGCTGCTGTGGGGAATGGGCTCCAGGGCCACCTTGGCCTGACCTTCCTATCTGGCCTCCCTCAGGCATGGTCCAGAGCAGCTCCCCAGTCATGCCCACAGTGGGGCCCTCCACTGTACCCCCAGAAGAACCCCCAGGCTCCAGTTTACCCAGTGATACATCAGATGAGATCATGGACCTTCTGGTGCAGTCAGTGACCAAGAGCAGTCCTCGTGCCTTAGCTGCTAGGGAACGCAAGCGTTCCCGCGGCAACCGCAAGTCTTGTAAGTAACCCCCCACAACCCCGCTGCCCACCTGAACCCCATCAACTCCCTCCAACCCTACTGTGTCCCTGCAGTGAGACGGACGTTAAAGAGTGGGCTCGGAGATGACCTGGTGCAGGCACTGGGACTAAGCAAGGGTCCTGGCCTGGAGGTGTGAAGGTGCTGCATCCCGGAAATCTATCTGGACCCTGGACTGCAGTGCAAGAGATGATAGAATGAGGAAGGCCCAAAGCAGAATTCTGGCCCCAGAACTCTGTGCCCAGGAGCCATGCCTTAAGCAGTATTAGCTGTGTGTGTGCATGTAAGTGTGTGTGTGTACGTGCATGTGCATGTGTGTGAGCTCCTTGAACTCACAGAGCAAAATAAAATTTTCTTAGCTAATCCAACAGGCTTTCTCTTCTTTCAGGGTCCCCACTAGGCTGGGTCTGTAGCAGGAGGGAAATCCCATAGGACCGGCTTTTCCTGCTTCATCCCTCATCACCCACACAGCCATCAGCCACACTCTAAGCCATTTATTCAACGACCCTATAAAGTATACCCAATACCTCAGACTGCTTTTGGCCCCTAGACTAGACCCTCATTGCTCCAGGCATGGGGGGCCGTGCACCTTGACAGAGTCAACCAGGGCCAGTGGCCTGTGGTCACAATGTCAATGGCTATAACCGCTTCATCTGCCGCCGCTCCTGTCGGCGCTGCCGTTTCTCATTGTGCTCTGGTGCTGGGGTGCCACTGTCTGCAGTGAACCAGGGGCCCAGCACATTCACCCACAGGAGGTAAAGGGCCCGGCCTGGAGCCTACAAGAGAAACGGTAACTTGAAGCAAGGTGCAGGGAATAAAAGATGGGGAGGGTTAGATGCCCCTTCTTGGGAGCGTCCCCAGCCCACATACCAGAAGCCAGAAGGACCAGACATAGAGAGAGAAGCAGCTGAGCACCTGCACAATGGCTGTCAGTAGGATCACATCCTTAAGGTGCCTGTGGATAGAAATAAAGCTGCCAAAGACAGCAGATGGGCCCCAGTTCAACTCCCTTCCACCCTTTTCAAGTTGCAAGTAGCTGTGCTTCTTGGGCTATCTGGGCTCCAGCCCTGGGGCCGCTCACCTGGGCTGGCGGTGGGGGACACTCACTCTGCCATGCCCTGCTCCATGTTGAGGTCCATGCCACCATCCATCAGGGCCCCATCCTCAGAGAACGCTGCCCGTGCCATCGAGCTCATAGAGTGATAGCTGGCCCCATACACTGCCAGACTAAAGCCCAGGGCCAACTGCAGAGCAAGAATGAGGGTATCAAAGGTCAGCCACTGACCCTATGCACTCATCCACCTCCCAGGATGGAGATACTTACCCAGGCCCAAAATGAGGCAGATGAGTAAAAGAAGACCAACGTCACAAGACAGTAGATGGCCTGCAAGCAATCACAGGATCAGGTTGGGGTCAGAAGGTACCTCCAAACCATGGGTCTCCCTCAACTCTGACCAAGAATTAGGCCAGGCTGTGGGATGAGCAAGGTTGTTCTTACAGGGCTGAAGAAAGGGCCCTGCTCCCTGAATCCCAAATATCCAGACTCTCCTCTAACACCCAACTCAGCCCAGGAAAGAAGCCTTTGTGTGCTTGGAGGTAGGAAGGGCTCTTAAATTCAGCTACGACTCACACCTTCATTTCCTTTGTGTTTTACTAGTCAGTACTTTCTCTGTGCCCAGATCTCTCATTTCTTTTTGACTGGAACTCTCTTCTACAGCTTTTTCGGGTACCACTACTTCTCACCAAGCAGTGCTGAGGACTAGGGGACTGACTATAAGCTGGCATAGAAGCAAGGAGGCAGGCACTTACATTGGCCCCCAGTATGATCCTCAGGTAGAACTTCAGGGTCTCTTTGTTCTCTTCAAATATCTGCTTCTTCCCTCTCGTGCCCACTTTGCCCTTGGGCTGCAGAGGGATGATGAGATGACGTCAGGAGGCCACGGTCCTCCTCACTCTCCCCACCAGCCCGGTTAGCTATAGAGCTCCAGCCGCAACTCAGCCAGGTCCCCGTAGTGCTGAAACCTAGCACAATCCCTGGGATGTCCACCCATCCTCCAGTCCATCCTATCTAGGGACTGACGCCCTCTCTCCAGCACCCACAGCTAGGATCGCCTCCTGCTCGCCCTGGAATAATTCAACCCTAAGCTAATACCGCCTCTGGATCCCGTGGTAGTCTAGCTTTAGGCAACGACTCTTCCAAGGGTACTCCTGGGCGGAGTAGAATGATGCCTCCCTCAGGCCTCCGCTGGCGTAGTCCCGATCTGGGCTAACGCCCATCTCAGGTCACTTATATCTCTGGCCTGCTCTGGTACTGATGCCCAAGCCGCTCCGGCACTAGTCCTGGTATGGTCCTGCGCCGCCCTCCCCCAGCCCAGTTCTAGTACGGTCTGGCCAGGGGATGGTGCCCCCCTCTGGCCCACCCCGTATCCCTTAATGTCCTTTCTCAGTTTTCACTCTCACAACCCCTGGAGAGCTTGGCTGGTGCGGACTCCGCCCTACACATCCTCCTTACCGCCATGGTGCGAGGCAAATACTCAGCCCAGGGAACAAGGGAGAGCGACCGAAACCGCAATCACTGAGCACGACATCGGCAGCACATGTACTTCCGGCGCAGACCAAAGTGGTCAGATTCTGGGACGGAAATAGGGCTCACTTCCTTCCCAAACCCCTCCCCAAAGGGGCGAGACTACACTTCCCAGAAAGCCTTGCGCGGGGGGGGGGCGGAGGCGGCAGGGATGCGATGGCGGAGTCGCTGCCCCTGGAGGTGAGAGGAAGCCGCCCTCAGGCCTAGCTCCGGACAGGCCCCGCCCTCGGGGTCCCGAGCTTTGGGGAGGGGCTGTCAGATAGCTAGCCCGGCCCCTCCAGCCTGGCGGAAACGACCTGCCCTCCCGATCCCGCGACCTTCTAGCTCTGGGTAACGGCTACTCCTTTGGGCCATTCTGTCCCTTTAGCTTGAGGGACCGTCCTCCCCTTCCCTATCGGCCCCAGGAGATAGCTGCCCTGTCACCTCAGCAAGAACAGGCCCTCTACCCATCCCCTTCCCTTGAGGTGGCTGTCTCCTCCCCGCTCAGTTCTGGAAGATGTCCGCTCCATCTCATCGTCCCGAAGGGTAACTGATCTTATCCCCATTGGTCCCTTGGGATGATCTCTCCATTTCCTACGCCCGGACAGAGACGGCCGCCCCCTCTCCCTGGCAGTGGGAAACAGACTGCTCCCTACGTATCAACTGCAATGATCTCTGAATTCCTTTATCAAGGATAGGCCTGTTCCCCATTCCTAGGCCCCTAGTGATGGCCGCCTTTACCTCTTTCACTCCATGGGATGTTTGCTCCTTCCCCTTAGCCAGGGGCAAGACCACTCTGCCCCATCTGCCGAGGAGATAACAGGTTTTGTCTTCAGTGGCCTGTTGGAATGGCTTCTCCATCTCTTTTGTCCTGAAGGTTGGCAGCCCCCTCTCTCTGCCCATGGGAAACGGGCCACCCTTTCCTACCGGTCCTGGAATGATGCTCCCTATCCTTAGCAAAAATGGGCCTGTTCCCACCCCCTTTAGCTTGCAGTGCTATTCCTTTCCCCCTTAGATTTAGGGGCTATTTCCATCCCCATAGACCCCATGAGTGACCAGTCATTATCTCCAGTAGCCCCCTTGAGATGGGACTCATGGGATGGCCACTCCATCCTCATCACTGCCTCCTCTCATCCCTCTAGAAAGGCCACCCTCTTCTTAGGTCAATGAATTGTGTCCCTCCCCCACTCACCCCAAGGGATGACAGGTTTGTTCCCCTCTCCCTTTGCTCTTGGGCTGGCTGCTTAGCCCCAGAAGACAAGATGGCCACTGTCTTAACTCAGCTCAAACAGGCTTCCCTGCCTCCCTGGAGGGATTGGGACATGGTCAGTCCCAGTCCCCATCAATACTGTCTTCCCTATGCCTAGCCTCCCTGGCTCAGAATTCTATTCTCCCAGTCATTGTCCTCTCAGTAATGACTACTTTTATTTCCCTGACCCCTTCCTTGAGCATACTCTTGGTGAAAATAGAGGTAGAGGACTGGACTGCCCAACCTTAATTTAATCCAGTAAGCACTGGCTGAGCACTGTGCCTGCGTGCTTGGCATCTGAGAAGGGAAGGAGAGATCACAATGGGTTGGTGAAGTCAAGCTTCAGGAAGGGGATCCCAGGGAAAAGGCCCGCATAGGCAAAAGGAAATAGACATGCTATGTTTGTAGGGCAGTAGGGAGACTGGATTGGGGAAGTTTGGGGACCAGCGAGTCCAATCAGCCACAGAGACCTGGCAGTGCTGATCCAGGAGTGAAGACTGTCCTGAGAGTACTGGTGAACCCTGAAGTTTTACAGCAGGGGTGAGCTGACACTGAAAACTGTTTTATAGGAAAAATTAACCTTGTGACAGTGTGCATAATGTATTAGCAAGGATGAACTTGGAGGTAAAGAGTTCAGGTGGGACATTGTGGAAGGAATCAAGGTTTGAGGTGGTAGAAATCTGAGCTACTGAGGTGGGAAAGTTGCAAAAGTAGAAATTTTAGTAACAGCAATCCAGCAACCATTTATGGAACATCTAGTTGTCACACACACACTATATATATGTAAAATTTAATCCCCATGAGGCTATGATCTAGATTTTTAAAAAGTATCCCTATTTTATAGATATAGAAACAAACCCAGACAGGTCAAATACCTTGTTTAAGGTCACACAGCAGCATGACAGGAAGTAGTGGAGCTGGAATTTGAATGAGTCTAGGTTAGCCTGGCCTAAAGCCTGTGCATTACACCTGTATCTAGGAGCAAGGGACAGAGGGGTTTGAATAGTAGAAAGTGTTATCAGGTAGATGCACTGTTGGCATTGAAAGGGGAATTTGGGAGGAGGGGCTATTTGGGGCGGAGGGTAGAATATGAGTTTTGGTTGAGATTAAAGTGATGGCTAAACATTTGCATGGACAATTGGCAATATGGACTAGCACTTGGATAATAGGACAATATGGGAATATTGAATTGTTGGTTATTCCTGTGTTGGTAAACAGAAAACCAAAAGACCCAGGTCTGAGCCCTGGGAGCCACAGAAGAATCCAAAAACGAGGCAATTGGGATGCAGGGAGGAAGATTCCAGAAGAAAAAAATATTTAATATCAAATCATTCTAGACCTCACTGGCAACCCCTTCCCCAGTCCCATTTAGGACCTTGAACCTCACCACCCCCTAGGTGGGGGAAAGGCCTGAGCCTCCCAATCTAGGTCTTGCTGGGATCGCATCTTAACAACCAGTGGAGAGGGCATGGTGGCAGTGGAGAAGATGGAAAAAGAGCAGGGTCCCAGAGCCTGAGCCATGAGGGCAGGAGGACCAAGCATGACTTCCTGAGGACTAGAGTGAGCACACCTGGCCTGCTGTGCTCTCAGTCCTATGCAAGACACTTGACTGTGTTCTTCAATTCTCACAATAACCCATTTAAACCTCACTACAATTGCCATTTTGCAGATAAGGAAAACAAAGTTCTAGAGGTCAGTTGGCAGAGTAGAGAGTTGAACTAGGTTTATCTGGCCTCAGTGCCCAGGCTTTTTCTACTCAGCTAGGTGGGAAGTTTGATTGTTATCAGTCAGTGAAAGCCTTCACCCAGCTCAGGAAAGGTTTGTTCACAGGAAAGATACCTGAAGCCTGGAGCGGGGAAGTGAATGCTTTGTGAAACTTCACGTCCAAGATAAAATAGAAGCCAGTGCTCTGGTGCCCTCAGACCCATGGTGCTATCAGCTGGAGTCGGTTCCAAAGACCTCCCAGCTCTGACAGTCCCCAATGCCCTGTCTTTTCCCCTCAGATGCTCACATATATTCTGAGCTTCCTGCCTCTGTCAGATCAGAAAGAGGCCTCCCTCGTGAGTTGGGCTTGGTACCGTGCTGCCCAGAATGCCCTTCGGGAGGTAAGGCACCCACCCTCCCCCGTGCCACCCTCGGGTGTTTCTCACTTCAGCTTACTTGTGGCCCTGCTCATATGTCTCCATCCATCCATCCATCCATCCATCCATCCATCCATCCATATATGCTCATATATGCACATGTATACATACATTCATACGTACTTGGCTCTTGGTACAGTGCTAGGGCTACACAGACGAATAAGACACAGTTCCCTAAGGAGCTCACATTCCAGTGAAGGAGAAAGACAAGTAATATGAATGATCATGCTATTGTGTGCTCAGTGCTATGACATTGGGAAGAAACAGTTTGAAGGGGACGGCCGGGCACAGTGGCTCACGCCTATAATCCCAGCACTTTGGGAGGCCAAGGCACATGGATCACCTGAGGTCAGGAGTTTGAGACCAGCCTGACCAATATGGTGAAATGCCGTCTCTAAAATTACAAAAATTAGCTGGGCGTGGTGGCATGGCATGTGCCTGTAGTTCCAGCTACTCAGGAGGCTGAGGCAGGAGAATCGCTTGAACCCGGGAGGCAGAGATTGCAGTGAGCCGAGATCGTGCCACTGTACCCTAGCCTGGGCAAGAGAGTGAGACTCTGCCTCAGAAAAAAAGGGTTTGATGGAACATGAAGAAGGACATCCAGAGGAGACTGGCAGCATCAGGGAAGGCTTTCTGAAGGAACAGGGTGAGAAGAAAGGTTGAGCTCTGTGATCAATAATAGCACAAGTGAAGGCACCATGGTGTGGAATAGTTCTGGAAACAATCGCACAAATTCCGTGTGGCTGGAACTGAGTGAGACATGGCAGGAGACGAGGCTAGAATGGGGTCAGGCTGCAAGCTGGCAGATGTGCCAGGCAGCAGAGTTTGGCTTTCTTCTGGTGACCATCAAGGAGCCCGTTAGGCAGGCAAGTGACACAGCGTGATTTGTATTAGAACTCTGCAGTGCAGAATGGACTGGGAGAGTGAGACAGCATAGGGAGGAGGCCAGCCAGGAGGTGAATGCAGACATCTGGGCTAGTTTAAAAGGCAGGCAGTGATGGCTCATTGTTTTAATTTTGATTTATTAGTGAGGTTGCACTGTTTTTCTCATTAGCTCACCCTTCGTATTTCCCCCTTTTGTTTATTCATGTTCTGTATCCATTTAACTATTAAGGTCTTAGTATTTTTCTGTTCCATTTGTATGGACTTTTTCTTTTTTCTTTTCTTTCTTTTTTCTTTTTTTTTTTTTTTTGGAGATAGATCTCGCTCTGTTGCCCAGGCTGGAGTGCAGTGGCACTATCTTGGCTCACTGCAGGCTCTGCCTCCTGGGTTCAAGCAGTTCTCCTGCCTCAGCCTCCCAAGTAACTGGGATTACAGACACCTGCCACCATGCCCAGCTAATTTTTTTTTTTGAGATGGAGTCTTGCTCTGTCACCCAGGCTGGGGTGCAGTGGTGCAATCTCAGCTCACTGCAACCTCCGCCTCAGCAATTCTCCTGCCTCAGCCTCCCAAGTAGCTGGGATTACAGGTGCTCGCCACCATGCCTGGCTAATTTTTGTATTTTTAGTAGAGACGGGGTTTCACCATGTTGGCTAGGCTGGTCTCAAACTCCTGACTTCAAATGATCTGCCCGCCTTGGCCTCCTAAAGTGCTGGGATTACAGGCATGAGCCACCATGCCTGGCCTGAAATATATTCTTAGTATGTTTGCCTTTTAATTTGATTTGTAGATATGTGCTTTTATTTATGAGATACGGAAATTAAATTTTTTGGTATTTTATATATATATATATATATATTGTGTGTGTGTGTGTGTGTGTGTGTATGTATATACATATATATATATATACTTTTTTGTTTTCGAGACAAGAGTCTCACTCTGTCGCCCAGGCTGGAGTACAGTGGCACCATCTCAGCTCGCTGAAACCTTTGCTTCCCAGGTTCAAGCAATTCTCATGCCTTAGCCTTTCAAGTAGCTGGGATTACAGGTGTGTGCCACCACACCCAGCTAATTTTTGTATTTTAGTAGCGATGGGGTGTCGCCATGTTGGCAAGGCTGGTCTCGAACTCCAGACCTCAAGTGATCTGCACCCCCTTGGCCTCCCAAAGTGCTGGGATTACAGGCGTGAGCCACTGTGCCTGGCTTCTTTTTTTATTTGTATTTATTTATTCTTTGAGATGGAGTCTCGCTCCGTTGCCAGGATGGAGTACAGTGGTGTGATCTCGGCTCACTGCAACCTCCGCCTTCTGGGTTCAGGCGATTCTCCTGCCTCAGCCTCCCGAGTAGCTGGGACTACAGGCGCCCGCCACCGCGCCCGGCTAATTTTTTCTATTTTTAGTAGAGACGGGGTTTCACCATGGTCTCGATCTCCTGACCTTGTAATCCGCCCGCCTCGGCCTCCCAAAGTGCTGGGATTACAGGCGTGAGCCACCGCGCCCGGCCCCAGCTAAATTTTATATTTTTAGTACAGATGGAGTTTCACCATGTTGGCCAGGATGGTCTGGATCTCTTGACCTCATGATCCGCCCATCTTGGCCTCCCAACATGCTGGGATTTCAGGTGTGAGCCACTGCACCTGGCCTCTTTTTTAAAATTTAATTTAATTTTTAATTAAATTTTTTAAAAATTTCATTTGTTTGTTTTTGAGAAAGGGTCTTGCTCTATTGCCAAGGCTAGAGTGCAGCACGCAGTCACAGCTCACTGCAGCCTCGACCTCACCAGGCTCAGGTGATCCTTCCACCTCAGCCTCCTGAGTAGCTAGGACTACAGATGCATGTCACCACGCCCGGCTAATTTTTACATTCTTAGCAGAGACGAGATTTCACCATGTTGCCCAGGCTCATCTCAGACTCCTGGTCTCAAGAGATCTGCCCACCTTAGCTTCCCACAGTGCTGGGATTACAGGCATGAGCCACCATGCCTGGCCCAGAAGTTAAATTTCTCTGTTGTTGATTCTGAACATCCTTTTCTTTTTTACTTCTTCCATTGTTTTCTAAACTTAATGATTCCTTGTCCTGTTATACTGTTCTTCTGTTTTTCTTAAATAGACTCTTACTTAGAGCGGTTTTAGGTTTACAGCAAAACTGTCTCTTCTGCTTTCTGGTTTGAATTTTTGTGTTAATGTTTTTATTAGTAAAATTTATTTAGATTTATGTTATGAGGTAAGAAGCTAAACTGATTAATTTTCAAAGAGCCCAAACACCATTTACATCTAATCTTCTCCTTCTCTGGTTGGAATCCTCTATCCCATATTAAATATGGGTATATAAGTAGATTCTGTTTATACAGTGTCATTGATCTCATTGTCCAAAGGAATTTGATTTTGGACATGTTAAAAGTTTGAAGTGTGAGGATCTAGATGTTGAGATCCACTTGGTAGTTGCATTTCTGAGTGAGGAATTCAAGAGAAATGTCTGGGTAATAAATATAGATTTGGGTGTCATTAAAGAATGGGTGGCAGTTGAAGCCACAGATCTGAGTAACTTCCCCCAGAGAGAACATGCAGAGCCACAGAAGTGCAGGCCACAGAGAAGCCCCAGGGGAGGACACAAGTTCAAGGGCACAGAAAGGAGGAGACACCCCAAGAGGGGAATGAGGAGATCCCAGAGAGAGGAGGGCACAGACATCAAAGGCAGGAGAGCATTTAAAGGATTGAATGAGGCCAGATGTGATGGCTCACGCCTGTAGTCCCAACTCCTCAGGAGGCTGAGGCAGGAGAATCTCTTGAAACAGGGAGGCGGAGGTTGCAGTGATTCAAGATCTAGCCACTGTACTCCAGCCTGGGCGACAGAGCGAGATTCAGTCTCAAAAAAATAAATACATAAATAAAGGATTGAATGGATGATTAACAACGTCAGATCCCACAAAAAGCCCAGCAAAATGAAGAACAAATAGTGTCCATGAGATTTGTTATCCAAGGAGGCCACCAATGGCTTCAGCGATATTTGGCATCTGAAGAAAAAGCCAGGTGGATTGAGGAGTGAATGAGAGAAGTAGGAAGTGTAGAGCGTGACCTCGTTGGCAAGAAATTTCTCCATGGAAAGAAGGAAATAAATAGTGCAGGCCAGGCACAGTGGCTCACACCTGTAATCTTAGAACTTTAGGAGGCCAAGACGAGTGCATCACCTGAGGTCAGGAGTTTGAGACAAGCCTGGACAACATGGCAAAACCCCCTCTACTAAAAATACAAAAATTAGCCAGGCATGGTGGTGGGTGCCTATAATCCCAACTACTCTGGAGGCTGAGGCAGGAGAATCACTTGAACCCAGGGGTGGAGGTTGCGGTGAGCCGAGATTGCTCCACTTCACTCCAGCCTGGGGGACAGAAAGAGACTCCTTCTCAAAAAAAAAAAAAAAAAAAAAAAGAGAGAGAAAAAGAAATAGGGCAGAAATGAGAAGTTTAGATGGATTTGACAAAAGGATTCTCTTCTGGAGAAATCTGAAATGTGTTTGGATTTATCAGGGAGACTGGGCGCAGTGGCTCACACCTGTAATCCCAGTACTTTGGGAGGCTGAGGCTGGTGGATCACTTGAGGCCAGGAGTTCAAGACCAGTCTGGCCAACAAGTTGAAACCCCGTCTCTACTAAAAATACAAAAATTAGCCAGGCGCAGTGGTGCGTACCTGTAATCCCAGCTACTCGGGAGACTGAGGCATGAGAATCTCTTGAACCTGGGAAGCAGAGGTTTCAGTGAGCAGAGATCACACCACCGCATTCTAACCTGGGTGACAGAGCAAGACCCTGTCTATAAATAAATGAATAAATAAATAAAGCTTCAGGGTGGTCCGGTGCAGTGGCACAAACCTGTAATCCCAGCATTTTGGGAGGCCAAGGCGGGTAGATCACTTGAGGTCAGGAGTTTGAGGCCACCCTGGCCAACATGGTGAAACCCCATCTCTACTAAAAATATAAAAATTAGCTGGGCATGGTGGCGCATGCCTGTAATCACAGCTCTTTGGGAGGCTGAGGCAGGAGAATCGCTTGAACCTGGGAGGCGGGGGTTGCAGTGAACTGAGATTGTGTCACTGCACTCCAGCCTGGGCAACACAGCAAGACTCCATCTCAAAAAACAAACAAAACAAAACAAATCAAAACAAAAACATCCTGGCTAACACAGTGAAACCCTAGCTCTACTAAAAAAAAAAAAAAAAAAAAGTGCAAAAAATTAGCTGGGTGTGGTGGCGTTCACCTGTAGTCCCAGCTACTCGGTAGGCTGAGGCAAGAGAATGGCATGAACCCAGGAAGTGGAGCTTGCAGTCAGCCGAGATCGTGCCACTGCACTCCAGCCAGCCTGGGCGAGACTCCGTCTCGAAAAAAAAGAGGCCGGGCGCGGTGACTCACGCCTATAATCCCAGCACTTTGGGAGGCCAAGGCGGGTGGATCACAAGGTCAGGAGTTCAAGACCATCCTGGCCAAGATAGTGAAACCCCGTCTCTACTAAAAATACAAAAAAGTTAGCCGGGCGTGGTGGCGGGCACCTGTAATCCCAGCTACTCAAGAGGCTGAGGCAGAGAATTGCTTGAACCTGGAAGGAGGAGGTTGCAGTGACCTGAGATCGTGCCACTGCACTCCAGCCTGGGTGACAGAGCGAGACTCTGTCTCAAAAAAAAAGTAAATAAATATATTAAATAATAAATAAATAAATGCTTCAGGGAGTCACTAGAGGAGGGGTGAAGTTTGAAGTTTGGGGGAGGAGAGAGGTCAGGTGTGGAAGATGGTGGCAGGGACAGGCTTCCATATACCAAGCTTGTCTGGGATAGGATGGAGAGGATATCACCTCTTCCTTTTTTTTTTTTTTTTTTTTATGTGTGTGTGTGTGTGTGTGTGTGTGTGTGTGTGTGTGTGTGTTTCTTTTTTGTTTTTTCAGCATCAGTTTGGTGAAAAAAAGGATGTCACCTCTTCCTGAGGAAGCAGAGAGGTGGGAGTGGAAACATGGAGCTATTTGCAGAGAAGTTCCTCAGAGGCGGCTCCTTCCTCAGCAGCCCCTTTGCTCAGTGGATTTGGAGACCAGGTTGTCTCAGGAGGAGAGTGAAAAGAGACATAGAGGTCAGGGCTTCAGCAGAGAGGACTGGAGCAGTCACAGGACAGGAGGAAGATGGAAAATTACCAGAGACACATGGAGAGCGTGTGGGCAGCCTTTCTCAAGTGTTTCTGCTGTGCCAGGCACTGTGCTGGGCACTGGCAAGGCAAAACTGAGGAAGGCACAGGGCTGGGGAGTGTGTAGTGAGCACAGATGAGTCAAAAGAGGCTGGGGTGCTGCATTTGACGTCTGTGTGAGGTACATCATGGGTGCAGAGAAAAGATCAGAAAAGACTCCATGGAGAAGGAGGTGTTTGGCCTGAGACTCGAGAGAGTAATAAACATTCGCCAAATAGACCAATAGGAGAAGGTGAGGGGTGAGACCCCCTAGAACAGAAAAATCAGCTGAGCAGAGGCGTGCGGTACAGGACAGTGGTCAGAAGTGGCAGCCTCAGAACCAGGACTAGGAGGAAAGGGAACGGGCTTGGGAAGAGCTTGACTGAAGCCCTGGGTCCTAGAAGGGCTTGAATGCTTGCTTAGGAAGCTTAGCCTGTGTCGCGGAGGCGTGCGGAACTGGCAGAGGGTCTGGAAAGCACAGGCAGAATCGCCTTTTGGAAGGGTCACCCGGTGACAAAACCCAGGGTGGATTGGAGCCAGAGAAACTGGAGGCCAGGACCTGATAAGGAGGAAGCTGGCATCATCTGAGCTTAGAGTAAGGGGACCTCAACTGGGCAGAAGCAGTGAGATTGGAGCAGAGGGACAGATTGATTGCACCATATTAGGAAAACAGAGTAGAAGGGACTTGGGTTATTGTGGATGTGGGGAGTGAGGGAGGATTCTAGAATCACTCTCAAATTTCCCACTTGGGTGACTGAATAGAGGGTGGGGAGAGTTTAGAAGGAGCGGAGTTGGAGGATGGGGTCATGAATTCAGATTTGGGCGTGCCGCATCTCCCTCTGGAGAGAGGTCGATCAGGCACTTGGCTCCCAGGGTCTGGTGTTCAGGAAAATGATGTGGATCGGAAAGACAGTAGTTGGAATGATGGCCCCATGGGGCAAAATGCAGTTGGCCAGGGTACACTTGGAGGGTCGCAAAGATCGTGTGCATATGTGCGCGTGCACACATGTATGTGTGTTGTTGGGTGGAACAAACCACGGGGAACCCACTCATCTGTGGACTGGATCTCTGTTCTTTGCTGACCCCAAAAGAGCCTGAAGAGGAGCAGGCTAGAAGGTAGCAGGAAAGCCAGGAGGGCAGAGTTGCAGAACCCCAGTGGGAGATGGCATCAAGGGGAGTGGTTGCTGGCCATGCAGAGCAGGAGACATGGCAGAGAGATCCCTGGTGGGAGGTCTGAGGTGAAGCCCCCACATGTTGGTGACCTTGCTGGAAGGGAGCCATTGCCAGGAATGCATGATCCTGGCCGGGCGCGGTGGCTCAAGCCTGTAATCCCAGCACTTTGGGAGGCCGAGATGGGCGGATCACGAGGCCAGGAGATTGAGACCATCCTGGCTAACACAGTGAAACCCTGTCTCTACTAAAAAAATACAAAAAACTAGCCGGGCGAGGTGGCGGGCGCCTGTAGTCCCAGCTACTCGGGAGGCTGAGGCAGGAGAATGACATAAACCCGGGAGGCGGAGCTTGCAGTGAGCTGAGATCCGGCCACTGTACTCCAGCCCGGGCGACAGAGTGAGACTCCGTCTCAAAAAAAAAAAAAAAAAAAAGGAATGCATGATCCTGTGGGGACCAAGGTGGAGGAGTGAGCAGGTGAGGCGAAGGGCAACAAGTGGCCGGACAGCAGGCATGCCTGTGCCTGTGTGCTTCCAAGAAGTGTGGCTGTAGAGGGAGGGGAGAGAGGAGAGACAAGAGGAGGGGGTGCAGGATGAAAGGAGGCTTTTATTTGCAGTTTAAGACTCTGGGGTGTTTGTGGCCTCTGAAGAAGGAGCAGTGGAAAGGAAGAAACAGCAGGGTTCTCAGAGGAGAAGGTGCAGTGGGTAAAGGAGGCCAGAAGAGGTCTTCTGGAAGCAAAAGAGCAGGAGAAGGAGGAAAGTTCAGATGGGCCCTGCCTGGAGGCAGCTGGTGGACATGAACAGGGGAAAGGGAGGGACTTCCCACTTGATGGCCATCTCTGAGAATCCTGGGTGAGGGAGGGTGTATCAGTAGGGCCAGGAGCTGGAGTGGGAGGGGCTTGGAGAGAAAACTTGTCTGGGGTGGGAAGTGAGCAAGGAGGCCATGACTTCCTGGGCGGAGTTCTGTATCCCTGGTACAGACTCAGAGGAGGCAGCTGGTCTCACCAGTCCTGGCCAGGCCAGGAGAATGGGTACAGCAGCATGACTGAGGCAGGGCAACAAGGACCCCAAGGAGATGTCATCACAGGCAAAGCCTCATGGAGCCCAGCAAAGATGGGGCAGTCAGAGGAGCCCAAGGGGGGCAGCCAGGCCCTGAGGCGCAGATAGGATTGGAGTAGGGGTGAGGGCTGGAGGAAGGAGATGGAAGCCAGAGTCAGTGTTTTAGAGCGGGAGCTGCTCCAGCCAACTATGCTCTCCAGATAGAATGCGGACAGAGACAGATGACAGAGCCTTGGGATAACCAAAAACAAGAAAAAGAGAAAAGGAATGTTGACAAAGACCCTTTAGTGCCTCTGCAAAACTCAGCCCCACCTAGGCTGGGAGCACTGGGAGGCCAGGCCACAGGTACCTGGCATCACCCCTACCATGTGCCCGAGAGCACCTGCGGGACCCTGCAGGCAGGAACCATCTCCCAGGGCTCAGGCATGGGCAGGTGGATACTGAGGCAGTACCAGTTAGGTGCCAGTTAGGTGCTATGGAAGACACAGGCCCAGCTAGGGTAGGACACTGGTCTTGGGGACTTACTGTCCCTGACCAGTCCCAGCTGTTCCCTTAATCCCAATTTTCTCCAATAAGGATGCCGGCAAAGGCAGCACCCTCCATATACACCGGCCCTGTCCGTTCCTGTGGGGAGCCCTGGCTACCTGCTGCTGGTTGGTCCCCATGAAGCAATAGCTGAAGAGAGCTCTTTGCGCCCTCCCCTTCCGGAGGGATTGATGAAGTCCTGGAGCAGCCTCTGTATGACCCACCAGTCTGACTCCTCTCTAAAGACCAATGCCCTGGGTGCCAGGGCATACATTTCCCAACGGCCTCCTGGAGAACAGGCATGGTAGCTTTGGAGTCCTGTACTAGGCAGGATGAAGGGCCATTTTCTCTGTCACATGGCTTTCCAAGTCTGTACACAGGCCTGCAGTCTCAGTTCAGGGCTTCACTAGGTAAAACAAAACCCTGGTCTCCCACAGACAAGGTACATACATCAGGCCGGGTGCGGTGGCTCAAGCCTGTAATCTCAGCACTTTGGGAGGCCGAGACGGGCGGATCACGAGGTCAGGAGATCGAGACCATCCTGGCTAACGCGGTGAAACCCCGTCTCTACTAAAAATACAAAAAACTAGCCGGGCGAGGTGGCGGGCGCCTGTAGTCCCAGCTACTCGAGAGGCTGAGGCAGGAGAATGGCGTAAACCTGGGAGGCGGAGCTTGCAGTGAGCTGAGATCCGGCCACAGCACTCCAGCCTGGGCGACAGACCTAGACTCCGTCTCAAAAAAAAAAAGGCACATACATCACTTGTAGCAGATTCAGAGCATTTCCCAAATGATTTTGCGATTACTCTTTTTTTTTTCTTTTTTTTTGTTTTTTGTTTTTTGTTTTTGAGATGGAGTCTCACACTGTCACCCAGGCTGGAGTGCAGTGGCAGGATCTCGGCTCAGTGCAACCTCCGCCTCTTAGGTTCAAGAGATTCTCCTGCCTCAGCCCCCAGAGTAGCTGGGATTACAGGTATCTGCCACCATGCCCGGCTTTTTTGTATTTTTAGTAGAGATGGGGTTTCACCATGTTGGCCAGGGTGGTCTTGAACTCCTGACCTCAAGTGATCTGCCTGCCTTGGGGCAAAGTCCAGGGATTACAGGCATGAGCCACCATGCCCAGCCAGCGATTACTCTTAAGAGGCCAGCATCAGGAAGGGAGGACACCAGGGGGCAAGGTGCTCCCTCTGTAGATGGGGCAGCTAGAGCTAGAGCATGTGGCCATGCAGTCCTCTTTGGGTGGGTCTAGAAGCATCTTCCCAGGGCCCAGGAAAGGGGTGTCCTATACCAGGGCCAAAGTCCAGAACCCAGAAGGCCTGCTTCAGCCTGCTGCTGTGCCCTCACACAGAGAAATATCTCTGAAAGGATGTTCCTGGGCTCCGGCAGGTTATTTATTTATTCAAGCTGGAGTCTTGCTCTGTTGCCCAGGCTGGAGTGCAGTGGCACGATCTCAGCTCACTGCAACCTCTGCCTCCTGGGTTCAAGCAATTCTTCTGCCTCAGCCTCCCGAGTAGCTGGGATTATAAGCTCCTGCCACCACACCCAGCTAATTTTTGTATATTTAGTAGAGATAGGGTTTCGCCATGTTGGCCAGGCTGGTCTCGACCTCCTGACCTTGTGATCCACCTGCCTTGGCCTCCCAAAGTGCTGGAATTATAGGAGTGAGCCACCACACCCGGCCAACTCCTGCAGTTTTAAATCCACGTGACCTCAGGAGCAGGTGACCTCAGGAGCAGACCTCAGGAGGCACCACTGAGGTGGCTTAGAGGCTGCTCCCATCCCACCAGCAAAAACGGTGGGGCCCGGAAATGGTCTCAAGCCTCTTCTGTACCCCCAGAGCTAGAAGTCCTTTAAACCAAGCCGTGCTTCTTTATCAGGTGGCCTTGCTGCCAGGAGCCAGCCCTGGACTTGGGCCCTGGGGGCACTGCCAGAGCCTTCCAAGGTCTTTTGTCCGCCTGGTTCATAGGGAGGCAGTGGAAGAGAAGAGACCCTTCCTGGCCAGCCAGGCTCCAGAATGAAGGGAAGGAAAGAAGTCAGGCTGAGCCCCTGAAGGTGCTGTGCCGCCAGAGCTGGGGCCTGCAGGACTTTCAGGGGTTCCTCAGTGATGTGTGAGTTGGGGAAGGAGGTGCTGCCTCACAGCCAGCTCTGCCCCAGCTGCCCCAGCTAGTTTCCTCTCATCTGCATCCGATGGAGTTGTCTAGCTTGCAGGGCTTGGGAATGGCTGGAGGTATGCCCTCCATTCCTCTCTGATGTTTTATTGCCCTCTCCACCCTCACACAGTGGGATCTTCCCAGCCTCCCTTTCACCTGAGATCCCTGATCCACTGCCCACAAGGAGACCTGTGGTGAGTGCCCCTCTCATCTGGAATGACCATGTTCCAGAAGTAGGGGCTGGAAGGGGAACCTGGCTGACCCCTGGTTCCTGTGAAAGAGGCCAGGAGCTGGTTCCTGTCTCTTACACTGCTCCTTCCTGTCATTACAGCCATGGGTGCCACTTCTCTCTGGCAGAAGCCAGGCTGGTCTCTCCACACCTGGGAATGCGTCCTGTGTTTCTTAGGAGAATCCTGTTGATAAGCATCTTGCAGGAGCACATCCTGTGAGTCACTTCTACTTTTTGCATTCCTGTTTTTTTTTTTTTTTTTTTTTTGAGATGGAGTCTTGCTCTGTTGCCCAGGCTGGAGTGCAGTGGTGCAATCTCGGCTCACTGCAAGCTCCGCCTCCCGGGTTCACGCCATTCTCCTGCCTCAGCCTCCCAAGTAGCTGGGACTACAGGCGCCTGCCACCATGCCCGGCTATTTTTTTTTTTTTTTTTTTTGAGATGGAGTCTGGCTCTGTCGCCCAGGCTGGAGTGCAGTGGCCGGATCTCAGCTCACTGCAAGCTCCGCCCTCCGGGTTTACGCCATTCTCCTGCCTCAGCCTCCCGAGTAGCTGGGACTACAGGCGCCCACCACCTCGCCCGGCTAGTTTTTTTGTATTTTTTAGTAGAGACGGGGTTTCACCGTGTTCGCCAGGATGGTCTCGATCTCCTGACCTCGTGATCCGCCCGTCTCGGCCTCCCAAAGTGCTGGGATTACAGGCTTGAGCCACAGCGCCCGGCCTTTTTTTTCATTTTTAGTAGAGATGGGGTTTCACTATGTTAGCCAGGATGGTCTCGATCTCCTGACCTCATGATCTGCCTGCTTTGGCCTCCCAGAGTAATGGGATTACAGGCGTGAGCCACCGTGCCCAGTCTAATTTCTGTATTTTTAGTAGAGATGGGGTTTCACCATGTTGGCCAGGCTGGTCTCAAACTCCTGACCTAAAGTGATCCACCCGCCTCAGCCTCCCAAAGTGCTGGGATTACAGGTGTGAGCCACCATGCCTGGCTTGGATTCCCTTTTGATGATGGTCTGTGGGGTACCAGCAGGGAACAGCAGGTTGTTTTTGCAGTTACTAACAAGACAGGTTTAGGGGAGCTTTCTTTTCTGCATCAGGACCATGTTGATTCATACAAGAGCCCTCTTTGAGTACCACTTGCCTGTAACATGGGCAAGAGGTAGGGAGATGGGGCAAGGATTTTAGAATCCAAGCCCTCCTCTCCCTCTCCCCAAAGATCTGTTCCACACAAATTTTACCAATTTCCCTTTGGCTCACTCCAGTGCAATATCAGGAAAAGTTATTTGAAGATATCTCCTTAGCTGGGAGCTCCTAAATGCCTGCACAAGCCAACTTATTCCCACCATGTAGCCCTGGCTTGTCTCTTGGGTCCCACCCGGCTCCAACTGTGCACTCCCCATTCTCACTCCCCTGTTTCTCTACGCACAGCCAGCTCAACTTCCTTGGCACGGGTGAGGTGTGTTCTGTTAGCTCCCATGCACGGAAATGGGAGGCTTCAGTGTCCTTACCTTGACAGATAGATGTCCTCTCCGGAGATATGCTGCAGGGATCACAAGCACATCTTGAACGCTGGAGCATCCAGGGCCCAATACCAGGCAGCTCTATGCACACACATGCACATGCACATACATACACAGACACATACACATATATGCACATGCACACATTTTTGCTTAAACACAGAATACAGTTTTCACATTTTGCTTAAACAGAGAATACATTTTGCAAACATTCATGTGACAGACTCTCTCAGGCCACCAGGGGACTTAGGCCTCACTGCCTGCCCCAGACCTCTGTCACCTGGGCCATAGAGGGTTGTGGTGAGTGACACCTACCTCACTTCTCTCGCCTTCCACTCTTCAGAGGGCTATGCTCTCTAGAAAGTTGGGGAAGCTGGCTGCTTAGCTCATGTCAAGTCCCTGGAGTAGGAGGCTGAGTCCATGGATCTCAGGGCCTCCTTCTGAAAGTCCCAAAGGTTGGGGTCTGGCATACTTTGCCCTCCCACGCCCTGGGGACTTCACTGGGTTTCCTCTAGGTCCCATCTCAGCCCTCCTGTGCTCAGCATGCCAACTCCCCACTCTGTCCCCGCCCCTCCCTCAGCATCCCGTCCTATCCATCACTAACCTTCCTGCCTTCCTCTGATGGTCATCTCATTTGAACCTCAGCTCCCACTTCCTACCCATGCCCAACTTGACCACACATGATACCACACACCACGATGGGTCCCCGTTGTGGAAGGGCCCTTCCTTGACCTGCCCTCAACCTCTGGCCAGTGACTTGTCACCAAACCCAATGCCCAGCACCCTCTGAAGCCAGAGGGCTACCCCCAGGCCTGCTGCTGCTCCATAGACAGATGTGCGATACAACATCCCAGTGTCCTCTGCCTCCCTCTCGGCCATCAAGAGCCTGGGCCTCAGGGGCATCTGCTGCATCAGCCTGACCAACGTGGATGGCTCTCCGGCTTCGTACCAGGTGCTACAGTCTGTTGCTTACCACCTGGGCCCACACCTGCAGAGCTTGTCCCTGGGTGGAGGCAGCCCCACAGAGGCGTCCTTTGTGGCCCTGATCCTGGGATGCCCAGCCCTGTGTGTCCTTGATCTCAGTGGCTGCAACAGCCTCTTCACCTCTGGCACACTGCTGGCTCAGCCCGAGATGGCACAGAGCGTCCGGCAGGCCTTGAGTGGCCTCCGTGAGCTCAACCTGGCTGGCCTGCGAGACCTGGCTGACCTCAGCTTCAACCGGCTCAGCAGCTGTGCCCCCAGCCTGGAGCGCCTCTCCTTGGCATACTGCCACCTCACCTTCGAGCTAGGCCCAGTCCGAGGCTCCATCAGCCCCCAAGACTCCTCTCCCTCCCAGTTCTCCTTCCGCAACCTGCTGCGATTTGTGCAAGAGCGGGCTGGCAGGCTGCGTGCCCTGGACCTGAGTGGCACTGGCTTACCACCCGAGGCCCTGCAGGCCCTGGGCCAGGTAGCTGGGCTGCAACTGCAGGAGCTGAGCCTGCACAGCTGCCGGGACCTCTCCACAGAGGCTGTGGCTACCCTGTGCTTCCAGCAACCAGGCCTTACCTCCCTGGACCTCAGCGGCTGCTCAGAACTGACTGATGGGGCGCTCTTGGCCGTGAGCCGGGGCCTGCGGCACCTGCGGCGCCTGAGCCTGGGGAAGCTGCAGCGGCTGACAGACGCAGGATGTACAGCTCTGGGTGGCCTGCGGGAGCTGCAGAGCCTCAACATGGCCGAGTGCTGCCTGGTGAGAGGGCGGGAACTGGCCCAGGCCCTGGGCTCTGTGCACGGGGCTCCATCCCAGCTGGCCTCCCTCAGCCTGGCCCACTGCTCTTCGTTGAAGGTGAGCTCACCATCATCCCCTCCCTTCCTCTCCAGGGCTGAGGACAGCGGGAGGGGGAACCGGGGTGGTGGTGGGCCTGTGGCACCAGGAAGGGACTCCCCAGTGTTCATGCCTATGATTGGCAGTTAGAAATGTACTTGGGACCCAATCTGGAGGAGGACAAGAGCCTAGACAGCTGCTGCTGCTGCCAGCACATCTCCCCAAAGCCCCCATTGTGGGCCTAGGAGGTCCAAGTGGCCAAGGTGACCCAGCCCACAAGGCGGCCAACAGCTCACATGCCAAGTGCATGTGGTCTGGGGAGGGGCGCTAAGGACGAGTGTTCCGAAGCTGGGAGGGCTGAAGAAAGGGGGTGATGGGCAAGGAAGGCAGGGAAGGAGCACTGAGGAAGGTGTTGGGGCAGGGCCTGTGAGGGTGATGTGACAGGAGCAGCAGGGTCATTTCGTAGCCAAGGCCAGGCCCTTTAGCGGGGCTCAGTGCTGTCCCTCTGGGTGGCGCCCCTGTCTTGGCAGTGTCAGTCTGTCCCTCTTTAGTGGATTATTTCTTCAGCCTGTCCATTTGACCAGGGCATTCCCAACCTAAAAACCATCTCTCCACCTTGTTACCCTCCAAGTGTCTCTCTTCCTGGCCTTACTCCTCCTTCTCTTTGGCACCAAGCATGTCAGATATGTGGTACAACATCCCCGTGTCCTCTCAGCTGCTGCCTCCAGGCCTCACGTTCTTTTGTCCCTCTGTGCCATCTCGGGCTGAGCCAGCAGTGTGCCAGAGGTGAAGAGGCTGTTGCAGCCACTGAGATCAAGGACACACAGGGCTGGGCATCCCAGGATCAGGGCCACAAAGGAGGCCTCTGTGGGGCTGCCTCCACCCAGGGACAAGCTCTGCAGGTGTGGGCCCAGGTGGTAAGCAACAGATTGTAGCACCTGGTACGAATCTGTTCCCCTCTGTGCATCTCTCTACAAACCAGCCTCCTCTACTCTGCCCTTAGCTCCTGCTCCCCATCCCTAACTGCCCTGTCAGCTGGCAGCTCTACCTCCATCTCATACTTCTGGTTCCAATTCTAGAGGGAGCGACTCCGATTGGCTTAGCAGAGTCAACTGGCTGGTCCAGTGAGCTGTGGTCTGAGGTGGCCTCATTCACTCTTTTGGCAGGGGCTGGGAGCATAGGCAGGGTGGCCACCCTAGGCCCTGCCACTTGCATCCTTCCTGCCCCAGCCACAGTCCAGGCCTTTTTCCTGCAGCAACCCCCATGGCCCACCCTGCCCACTCCCACCTTTCACTACCAGCACAGGGACCATGTTGCTTCCTTCCTTGGACCCTCTGGTAGCTCCCCTCCCTCCCTCCTGCCTGTGGGGTGAGAACCTTGAACAGACCCTTCTTAGCTACCCCTGCCAGGCCAGGTGGCATAGGCAACCAGCTGCTGCTCCATCCTGTCTCCTCCCTTCCTCCCTCCTAGGACGCTTCAGTGCTCTCCATGATCCCAGCGCTGGGCCTGAGCCTCAGGGTGCTAGACCTGTCCTCCTGTGTGGCCCTCACCAACCGGACCCTGCAGGCCATCTGCACCTACCTCACCCACCTCTCAGTCCTACGCCTGGCTTGGTGCAGGGAGCTGTGTGACTGGGGGCTTCTGGGGCTGGAGGAGCCTCTGCAGGGGACCCAGGTGCGGGACCCTCGAAGTCTTGGGAGGATGGGGTGGCCCCTGGGCTCAGCTGCCCTCCTGTCCCTTCCAAGTCTCTCTGTAGGAACATTTAAGGGCAAACTCAGGAGGAACCTGAGAAGCAAGGGCTTCTTCCTACAGCCACGCCCAGAGCTGGAGCATCAGGCCTCAGGCACCAAGGACCCCTGTCCCGAGCCACAGGGCCCCTCCCTGCTCATGCTTCGGGCCCTGCAGGAGTTGGACCTCACAGCCTGCAGCAAGCTGACTGATGCCAGTTTAGCCAAGGTGTGGGGCTGCGGGTGCGGGTAGGCTGAGGATCTTGGGGCTGAAGTCAGGGGTCTGGGCCAACCCACTTTTTGCTTGGAAAAAAGTTGACCTTGGAGTTCCTTTTTCATTGGCTTCTGCTGCCTCTAGTCATGCCCTGGCTGGGGTGGGAGGATCTGGAAAGGCCAAGGCTGTGGGCTCCAGTGGCATTTACTTCTCCCCGACCCTCCCCATCCGTGTAGGTGCTCCAGTTCCCCCAGCTGAGGCAGCTGTCCCTGAGCCTGTTGCCAGAACTTACAGACAAGGGCTTGTTGGCTGTGGCTGGGGGCTGTCCTAGCCTGGAGCACTTGGCGCTGAGTCACTGCACCCGCGTCAGTGACAAGGGCTGGGCCCAGGCAGCCAGCTCCTGGCCGAGGCTGCAGCACCTCAACCTGTCCAGCTGCAGTCAGCTCACAGAGCAGTGAGTGTGTCCGATGACACTGGGCAGATGGAGCCACAGTGCAGGGGCTGGGCTGGGTCCCACGCCGGGCCAGACACTCATCCAGTGGCCTCCCCACAGGACACTGGATGCCATTGGGCAGGCGTGCAGGCAGCTCCGGGTGTTGGATGTGGCCATGTGCCCTGGCATCAACATGGCCGCCATCAGACGCTTCCAAGCCCAGCTGCCCCAGGTGTCCTGCGTCCAGTCCCGCTTCGTGGGAGGGGCTGACCTGACCCTAACACTCTGAGGCCGGGTCAGTAACCAGCCCTGCAGCACAGCCTCCTTGACTCCCCCAGTCCCCAACCCTGGCCTTGACCTGGCTTGCCTCTTGCCTCCCTCTACTGCAGACCCTCTAGGACTGGGGGTGGGGCCAATCCAGGCAGCCCAGAGGGAACTTCCCGCCACACCACCTGACAGTAGCCTCTTTCCAGCTACACGTGGCTGCCACAGGCCCCTGGAAATGCTAGCTGCTTGTTTGCCGTCACAGGCTCCTGCTCTCTGGCCAAGCCCTGGGCGGGAGGCCAGGCCCCCAGCAGGCGGGGTCTGGTGCTGGGAGGAGCAAAGCCCCTGCCTCTTGCCTGCCCTCTTCTCAGACCTAAGGCCCAGCTCCACCTACTCCTGTGGGACTCTCCCAGCACCCTGTGTGCACTGAGCTTCAGCAGCTGAGCCCAGGTCTATGTTGTAAACCCTAAGATTAAACATTCCAGATAGTACCTCCTTGTCTTAAATTCTGACTAAAGGGCCCCTCCCCTCCCAACTTCAGCTGAGGGCTCCCGCCCTGGCCTGACACTCCTAGCATCTTCCCCACACAGTAGGAGACCCTGCAGGCTTGGGTGTGTCCTGAGGCAAAGGCACAAGCTGTGTGCTTGTCTCAGCCAGATTCCAGGAACTACCGATGAATGATGCCTGAGTCAATGAGGCTGTCCTGAGGGGGAAATAAGAGGAAAAGAATGAAAGAGGCCAGCATCTCTGGGTGAGAGGGTCACTAGAGGTCACCTAGTCCAGCCCCTTCAATGGTGCTGGTGACTTCTCCATGGCAGCTCTGGCCCTGGGTGTGTCCCCGCACCTCGTCCGTATTCGTGTTCGCTGGTTGTAGCAGCGAGCCAGGGCTCCCTCGGTGCCTGCAGGGACTGTGCTTTATGTGGGGATTCAGAGGGGTCAAAGCTTTCCCAGCCCCAGGGCCAGCTGGGGAGGCAGAGAAGCCAGCTAGCAGGGACAGTCCAGCGTGCAGGGTGCGGGTGAAGAGAGACAAGCACCTGGGACCAGAGCCCAGGGAGCAACAAATTGGGCTTGGAGGGTCCAGGAAGGAATCAGGGCAGTGAAAATGGCCAGAAGAAAGGAAGGGGGTGATCCAGGTAGAAGGCACTGTGGGGGTGCACACAGGCAGGCCACAGCTGTCACTGAGGGGGTAGTCTAGGCAGGGAGGATGCCAGCTCAGACCAAGCATCAAGAACACTGCAAGCCACAGGTGCTCAGGTGAAAGGGCTAAACCACGGTATGTCTGTGACTCACCTGGCTCAACTCAGGTTCAGTCATGGAAACTGTGGCCATTAACCCATGGACATGGATAGGGTGACATCAAATATATGGGATGTTTGTGTGTGTGTGTATGATAAGATTTATATCGGTGAAAGCAGTTGGGGTAGCTGGTATTGAGAGCATTAGAAGTGCAAGACAGGAGGCCGGAAGTCGGGAGGCTGTTGCTATGATGGTGGCACGCACAAGGGACTGGAAACATTAAGCAGGAGTAATTGACGGTTACAGGGAGGCCCCTAAAGGGCCCCTCCCCTCCCAACTTCAGCTGAAGTGGCCCTGGGGCAGGCGGAGAAAATCCTGAGACACACTCCCTCCTCAGGCCTGGCCCACAATGTTGGGAAGGGAGGCCGACAGCATCAGGGATCCCTGCCCCCATTTCCACCTAGAACTCCATGGCTGACTGCTCCAACTGTGGTGGGAAGTCCTTAGGCATGGGCATGGTAGGCCCTGGATGCCCAAGGATCTGAAGCTTAGCTGGGGGAGGGGGAGCAAGTGCCCTCCAGCACACTCTCCAAAGGAAGTGCCATTTCATCAGTTCTCAAGGTCAGCCAGGTTGACGGTTAACAGTTAAAAACGTTATTGGGGCCAGGTGCGGTGGCTCATGCCTGTAATCTCAGCATTTTGGGAGGCCGAAGCGGGCATATCACCTGAGGTTGGGAGTTCGAGACCAGCCTGACCAACATGGAGAAACCCCTTCTCTACCAAAAATATAAAATTAGCTGGGCATGGTGGCGCTTGCCTATAATCCCGGCTACTCAGGAGGCTGAGGCAGGAGAATCGCTTGAACCCGGGAGGCGGAGGGTGCGGGGAGCTGAGATGGTGCCATTGCACTCCAGCCTGGGCAACAAGAGCAAAACTTCATCTAAAAAAAACAAAAACAACAAACAAACAAACAGTATTGGAGCCAGGTGCGGTGGCTCATGCCTGTAATCCCAGCACTTTGGGAGGCTGAGGCAGGTGGATCACTTGAGGTCAGGAGTTAGAGACCAGCCTGACTAACATGGTGAAACCCTGTCTCTACTAAATACAAAAAATTTAGCCAGGTGTGGTGGTGCATGCCTGTAATCCCAGCTACTTGGGAGGATGAGGCAGGAGAATCGCTTAAACCTGGGAGGTGGAAGTTGCAGTGAGCCGAGATCACGCCACTGCACTCCAACCTGGGCAATAAGAGTGAAACTCTATCTCAAAAAAAAAAGAAAGAAAGAAAGAAAGAAAAGAAATTGGAGGTGGCACTGGGGAGAGAGGAGGTGAATGGCAGGGAGAAGTCTGAGGGGCGGTGGCTTCAACCTATCCTGTGAATTCCACAGACTGATGGGCTCTTCTTTCCTCAAGGGCTTGGGGTCTGTGACCACAGCCTCTGCCCCGTGACCAAACCTCCAGCTGGACCCAATACTTCTCGCTGCTTCTGCCCCCAGGGGCTCTGGCCTGTCTCTGGCCCCCACCCTATCCATGGTTCTGAGTTAGGTTTTTAATTTCTTTTTTGAGATGGAGTCTTGTTCTGTCGCCCAGGCTGGAGTGCAGTGGTGCAATCTCAGCTCAGTGCAACCTCCACCTCCTGGGTTCAAGCGATTCTCCTGCCTCAGCCTCCTGAGTAGCTGGGATTACAGGTGTGTGCCACCATGCCCAGTTAATTTTTATATTTTTAGTAGAGACAGGGTTTCACCATATTGCCCAGGCTGGTCTTGAACTCCTAACCTCAGGTGATTGGCCTGCCCCAGCATCCCACAGTGCTGGGATTATAGGCGTGAGCCAAGCCCGGCCCTAAGTTAGGTTTTAATCAGAATCTGGGGCTTCCTGCACAGAAGTGGCTCTTGTCAGAATCAGCCCACATCCTCCCACTGGCCTGGGGATCTTGAGCCTGCCCTTCTGCCTCTCTCCCTTCAGGCCTCTCACCAGAGACCTCCAAGTCCTACAAAGGATACCAGGCAGGGCCATGCAAGCTTGAGGACTGAGGTCAGACTGTCAGGAGCCTTCTGGAGATGGCTCCCAGACTATGCCCCTGTTAATGCTGTCCAGGAAGGCATCCATTTGGAGCAGTGCCTCCTGCCCTGTCACTTCTCCTGCAGCAGGCTGGCAGCCCAGCCTCTCCCTTGGCAGGTACCCCCAGACCACAGGCCAGCCCTCCCCGCAGGCCCAGCATGGAGGGAGGCTGAGGACTCATCTTGGAGAAGGGCAGCAGTCCCATCCTCTCCCCACCTGCTTCAAAACACCAGCCCCTCAACCGCAGCTGTCAAAGTTTGTGGCCTGGCCTGATGCCCCATCTTATCCACCAGCTAAGTTTGAAGGCAGAAGGGGAAGACTGTCACTGTCACAGGCTCAGCCCACAAGGTTCAGAGCTGGCTCAACATATCCCAAAAGCCAAGCAGACTTTATTTCTGCAGCAGTCTCTGCTGGCCAGGGTGCCTGCACTCCTCTACCCTCCGCCCTTCATGGCTGCTGCAGTGGCCGCAGCTGTGGCCCGTGGCCAGGCACATTGTCAAGGTTCAGCGATGCTGCAGTCATAGCAGAAGTTGAAGTTGGTGGGGGGTGGGGGCACAGGGGGTGGCTGCTCAGGGATGGGCACGTTCTCCAGCTCCAGCAGACGCAGCTTGGTCTCCATGGTCAGCAGCTGCTCCAGGTCCAGCCGTGTCTGCTCGCTGCTCATGGGACTGCCCAGCAAGGCACTGAGCCCGTCTGTCCACAGGTAGAACTGGGGGTGGCACAGAGCCATGAGGGTCTGCCCATTTGCCTCCCCTGCCCACCTGCTGACCTCAGCCTGGCGGACACTCACCTCCCGCTTGGAGGGGGCAATGAAGTTGAGGTACGCCTCCTCCTCCCCGCGGTCATAGCTGATCGAGAAGGCCAACTCATAGAGGTCCTGGGGAAGCAAGGGAGCGGGGACACTGAGCAGAGGACAGGGCAGGCAGAGGCGGGTGGGAAGGAGCCCCTGGCCTGCTGTACCCACCTTGTTCTGCTTCCCGGAGCCCTTCTCCCGGACATGGGGGCAGTCCTTGCCTGTCAGGAGTGCCCTCATGTCGGCCACAGGGACTGCAGGAAGAAGGCTGGGCTGAGCACTGCGGCCCCAGCAGCCCCGGGGCCCAAGGAGGTCTGGGGAGAGCAGGTGTCTGGCCCCCGCCCCTGCCCGCCTTACGTTGCTCAGGTAGACTCTCCAGGGTAGGCGGGCTGGCGCCCTCCTCCATGTCTCCGTACTGCAGCAGCTTGTGGTTGGGGGACAGGCAGCAGAACCACAGCTTGTCTGTGGAGAAAAGGAAGAGGGCCAGAGTGCTGAGAGGTCCTGACACCAAGCCAGCCGCCCTCTGCCTGCCCTCTGCCCCCCACCCATGCCCACTCAGAGACCCTGGCGCCGCCGGCTGCTGATCTTGCGGAAGAGCGTCCCCTCACAGAGGCGGAGCAAGCGCTGCTGGCGGATCAGGCCCATGAGCTCTGGCTTCAGCTTCTCCCGCAGCTCCCTGATAGAGGGGTGTCACTGAGCACATCTGACTTGGGGAGTAGCCCAGGGGGCACCAGGGAAGGTGGGGCTAGGACTGAAGATCCATCCCCGCAAACTCACAGTATAGGGGGAGCCAGTGTGCCCTCTTGGTGCAGCCGTTCGGTCTGCCGCAGCCGCAGCACCTCCCCGTATGTGAGCGCATTCACCTTGGTTCGGAAGAGCTCCAGGGAGGTGGGCTTCAGGGCCAGAGTGCGGGCCAGCTGCTCCCGCACCACCTGCATGACCTGGGGCCGCCCAAGCTCAGCTCAGGGCCTGAGCTCTGTACCCAGATCAGCCCCCTGCCCTGGCCCAGGCCTCCCAGCTCCCACCCCACCCACCTTGTCGAAGTCCTCCTGTGTGGCCCGCATCTCCTTCCAGGTCTTATTCAACAGCTGGATACCCACACAGAAGAGCTCGTGGAAGCTCTGGTCTTGGCCGAAGAACATGGGTGAGAAGTCCTGGGCTGTCTCAGAGCCTGGAGCGGGGGGGCAGGAGGGGCTCAGGGAGAAAGTGCATGCAGCCCCTGGCCCTCTCTGCCCTTCCGTCCCCTGCTCTTAGCCATGCTGTGCCCAGTCCCGGCCACTCACAGGGCTCCCCAACGTGGAGCAGCTCACACAGCAGCACCGTCAGCTGGATACTGCCCCGGGCAAAGGGGCACTCGTGCTTGTCCTCGCGGCTGCTGTTCTCTAACACAAACTGGAGGGGGCAGAGAATGGGGCAAGGTGTCACGGCTAAGCCCATGGGGACCCTGCCTGGGGGATGCTGCCACCCCCCACCCTACCCTGTCACCAACCCGGCTGTACGCGCTGGGTGCATTTCTGGAGAAGTACAACATGTTGTCCAGGGCCAGTAGACCGGGGGGCACGCGCTCCAGGTCCTGCGCTGGGTTGCTGTTCTGGGGGAAGTGGGCACAGGCAGTTCAAGAAGGGTCATAGCCCCCCGGAACAACAGCCCTGGGCTGAGGCAGGGTTGGGGAGTTGGGTAGGGGGGATACTCACAGAGAAGCCCAGTTTGCGGAACTCTCGGGCACAGAGGGAACGGCGACGGTCAGCACTCAGCCCGGTACCCGAGGACTCCCCCTCCACCTCGAAGGCAGCCTGGCGTAGGACCTGCAGCTGCTCCCGCTGCTCCTGGGGTCAGTGTCGGGTGGCAGGAGAAGGGATCAATATTATAGATTCAAGGCCAAACTCCAAGCCACCCCCGCCTTGTCCCCACTAAAGACACACACCTGGCTGTAGGGGTCCAGGGGCGTGCGCATACGCGGCTCCAGCAGCCCCAGCGTGAGGGCCTGCAGTACATACAGGTGATGAGCCATCTCGTCGCCCATTGGTGCTGCACTGTGGATGATGTTCTGCAGGACAGCCAGACCCAGGTTTGAGCAAGGGCTCACTGGGAGGGAGGGGCAGAGAGGTGCCCCTGGCCCACCACCTCCTACCTTATAGATGAACTGGCGAAGGTTCCTCTGCCAGAGATAGTCAAGCATGTGCTGAGGGAGTAGAAAGAAAGGGGGCTTAGATTATTTCGCCCTAGGGTGGGGCGGTGCCTACCGGGTGCTGTCCACATCCAGCCACTGATCGACACTAACCTTGCGTTCTACAGGGCTGGCCCCCTGCAGCAAGGCTGTCAGCAGGGCCATGGCCTTGGTTTGCAGTTGCTGGTTCATCCTATGGCAAGAAGAGGGTTCAGTGGAACATTCAGGCTCCAGCCCTGCTCCCCACATCTGGACCCCAGCCCCAGAGGCTTACACTTGTAGGTGCACCAGCAGCCTATCCAAGGGCACCTCACTCTTGACCAGCTGGCCCAGGGCTGGGCTGCTCAAGGTCACACTCTCCAGCAGCCCAAGGGCCAGGGGTGGCACGGAGGCGTCCATGAGGTTCATGTTCACGTAGCACACCACCTGTAAGGGGTGGGGGTGTCACCACCTCACCCCCATGGAACCCGGGTCTACCACTGCCACACTGCTCCACTGCCCCCACTCGCTGCCCTAGGAAAGCCCACCCACCTTCCTCACAAAGGGGATGCTCAGTGTCTCCCAGGACACCACGCCGTGCTCCATGAGCTCCAAGAAGGCCCTCAGGCTGAGGGCCAGCACCTCTCCTAGGCTGGAGGGGGGACATCTGGGGCTGAGCAGGACCAGATCAGGACCAGAAAGCCCCACCATCTCCCCCAGCCCACACATCCCTGTGCTCACTCGTCCCCATCCTCAATGATGGTGCCTAGTCTCTGGAGCCCATTACGGCTGATGACCTCCCTGGCAAAGGTCATGTCCGAGGCCAGAGGGACGAGGTGTCTCAGGGCTTCCCGGCACCCTTCACGACTGTCACTCTGCAGCCCACCCAAGAGCTGCTCAGCCTCAAGGTCCTGGCAGGAACGAAGCAGGAACAGAGGTGAAGAGGTTGGGCACAGTAAGGGTGGGACCTGGAAGCGTGCGGCCCCGGGTGTCAACTAGGTGGCTCAAGGCAGGTCTGGGGCGGCGGCCTCTGGGGTAGGGGCCTCCGGACCTGGGGCAAAGGGGCAGGGATGGGGTAGGCAGGCCGCGAGGGGGATTACTGGGGCCGTGCTGAGGCACAGGATGCTGCCATTCTTGATCTCCGCGCGGTTCTGGAGAAGACAGCAGAAAGGGCAGCGAGGTCAGGGAGGGCACCGAGGACTGATCAGCTGGGGTGTCGGTGAGGGCAGCTGGGGGTCAGTAAAATATCGCGCTCCGGTAGTGGGATGAAGAGCCAGAGATATCGGGGCCAGGTGGGTTAGCGGGGTCGGAAGGCGGAGGGTGGGGCGGGGGAGAGGGTACTCACATTCTCAGTGATGTATCTCCTGTGCCCATCCGCAAACTGCAGGGCGTAGCGCTCAGAGTGCGTCAGGCTCCACCTGCGGGGCACGAGGCTCAGCGAGGCCGGCAGGGGGAGCCGCCCCTCCTGTCCACCCGCCCTCCCGCCCTCCAGAGGCCCTGGCCCAGCAGCACTCACGCGTCGCACACCTCCTTCAGCACAGCGGCCAGGGGCTTCGCCTGCAAGTGGAGCGGTCATTCTCGCGGCTGGGGCAGGGAGGGATGGGGAGGAGCCTGGGGGGAGGGGTGGGGCGGGCTGCCCCGAGGGCCAGGGGGCTACTGGGAGGTGGGGCCGCGGGGCAGATGGAGGCGGGACCAGCCAGGTGACCTGGTCCAGCTGGATGAGCTGCGGGATGGCGTCACGCATCTGGATGGCAATCTTCACCACGTTCCGCGGAGGCGTCATGGTCCAGCCGGGGCGTGGGCACCTGCACTTTTCGGAGACCGTGCACCTCCGGCCAAGGGTACACCTGGCTTGGGGCCCCTGGGGACGAGGAGGTCCTCCCTCTTTCCGAGACCTGACCTTGGTGTCCCGCACTCGCGGCCCAGACTGACCTGGCCATGCAGTGCGGCCTTCCCATGAGAGCCGAGGTTAGTTCCGGGTTGGAGTCCGGGGATAGGAAGGTAGGACGGCTCTGCCTGCCCCGCCCCGCCTGCCCCGCCCCGCCGAGGCGTCCCCGCCCCACACCTACGTGCAGCAGGTGGGGGCGGGGAGGGCAGGCTGCCGGAGGCCGCCCCACACCCCCGGTTCCAGCAAGGTGACCCACCCAGTCACACTGCCAATCCAGCACAGTCCCAAGGAGGGTCCCGAAAGAACCACATCAGAGCTAGCCTTAGGCACGGTTTTTATTCACTTGGACACTGTACAAATATTACAATTTCCTTTTGCTGCAAAAAGTATAAAAATAATCTTTATATAGGAATCCATTCGTTACTGTAAATCTTTCTAAATCTCTGCAAATGGCTCTAAATGAGGGTAAATGAATAAGCAGAAATGAAGATAGGATATGGGGCAGCAGGAGGTGGGGTCAATCCTCAGGGCTGGACCACCCAGACTCCTCCTGAGACCTCTGTTCCTTCTTGGTAGCCACCCCCACCACCTGCAGCTTCTAGGGCTAAAGGCCCAGCAGAAGGGGGCACGTGAGAGGGCCAGGAGGAGCTGGAGGGTCAGGGGGTGGGGGACAGCGAAGGAAGCTAGGGGCGGTGCTGGCACGTGCCCAGTTCCATGCCACCCTTCACTCCTAGGGGAAGTAGCTGGCAGGAGCAAGACAGTGAGGCTGGACAAGCTGCCCTATGGGGGGGCGATGGCAGCTCCTCGGTTCTGTGCCACTGGGTGGCAGCCGAGCCTGGGCTGGGGAAGGCCGCAGAAAGGGAGAAGCAAACACTTTGGCTCCACGGTGATGGGGGCTGATTCCGTTCCCCTGCTCTGCAAGCACAGAAGTGCCAGCACAGGAGCCGGAGCTGTGGCCAGAACTGTGTGGTGAGGGGAGGCTGGAGAAGCCAGGCGTCTGTGGCTCTCAAGCTGTGTAGGGGTCGGATGGGGGAGGTCCCCAGGCAACCCCCAGGTCAGACAGTCTGGGTCCCAGCCACACAGGGCATGTCCCTGTCAGTCAGAGGTTGAGAACAGGCACATCAAAGAGGTCACAGACACCTTCACTCTCGTCCAGGTTGTAGATATAATCGTGGTCTCCGGGGGGTGGAGAAAGACGGAGCAGCGGGGCAAACACTGCAGAGAGCACTAGTCTCAGGCCCTGGGCCAGGGCTCCCCTAGCAGCAGCCCAACCCCTGCCCACAACCACTCCCACCTTCCAGGGCCACCCACCTTCTGAGGACATCAACTCCTCCAGCAGCTCCGAGCTCATGCACTCTGGGAATGGAGGGAGCTCAGTTACTAACATTCCAGCTCCCAACTCTCCAGCTACCAAAGCCCAGGAAAGGGAACCCCACCTGCCCATCAGGAACTTCACCCTTTGCCCCAGTTACCATAAGCGCCACCACAAGGTCCTCAAAAGGGCAAGAAAACAGCCGTAGGACCCAATGGGCTGTGTCCCTTACCCCTACCCCCAGGGAGGAATGCAGCAGCCTACCTCGTGTGGGATCAAAGATTTCTGACAGCTCTTTGGGGAGTTCCAAAACTGAAAAACAAGAAAGCCATGCTCAGGACACAAGAGGTCCAACCTGGCACCACTACAGCCCCGTGGCTTCCTCGGATCCTATACCACCCACCCTGAGGCTCCACACAGCTGAGGAGATGTAGTAGGCCCTGCCTAGGCCAAGCTGGCACTGTCTGTTGGCCTCACTTGCTAAACCTGAATTCCTCAGTGCTGAGCCCAGGGCACCAAAGGCCCACTGCAAGTGATTGGTACAGCTTTTCTAACTCAGAAAGGTCACAGAAGCGTCTTTCTGGGCTCAGCATGCACCCCCTGTCTGATGGAAGGTACCCCATCTGTCCCACCCTTGCTGAGCATCTGCTCTGTGCAAGACTCAGAGACCAGACCCTGGGTCAGGTCACCAGGCAGAGGTGGTGGCGCTACAGGGTGATGACTCCACTACAAACCTCTGGCCAGGAGGACACAGGGGAAGCAGAAGAAAATGCAACCAGAGAGGACCATGAGGGATTTCACATGCCAGGCTCAGGAGTTCAGATCTTATCTGGTGGCCCTCAGGGAGTCATTAAAGGTACTTTTGCAAACAGAGAAATGCCACATTTTTCTGTCAGGCCTGCATTTCAGAAAGATTAGTCTGTCAGTCAGGGTAAAGAGAAAGATGCTGAAGAATCCAGGACAGAGGTGGCCAGGGGTCATCCTGAGTGCTGAGGATACCAGGGGATAGGAGAGGACATCTGGGACAGACCTCGCTTAGCTGGCATGGGGTGGGCAGCAGAAGGAGGAGGGAGAAGGAGCTGGAACTAAGAGTGAGAGCCAAGGATCAGGCCTGGATAAATAGGGCCGACGGTAGGGTGTGCAGAGGTGGAAAGCAAGCTTCAGGGAGAAACTAACTTCAGTCGAGGACATGCAGGAATAAAGTGTCCATTGGATGTACAGAGGACGGCAGGTGGACACCAAAGTGCATATCGGGAAAAGATCTAGGCCAGGCGGAGGCTGGGGATTCGTTCACCCAGAGCTACAGCCCTCTCCAGGAGTGGAATGGGACATAGCCCTCAAAAACAGCAATGTTTAAGGACATGCCAGGGAGAGTTCAAGAAGCCAGTGAGACAAGAGAGCCAAGAGCTGGCATAATTATGCCAAAGGAAGAAAGAATATTGACACAGACCAAGAGAGCACCAGCAAAACAGGCTGGAGGCTGCTGGGCTCGGCAGGCCTTTGGTAGCTTCTCAAGAGTGACACTGCTGTAACACTGGGGCTGGGGGAGTGACTGCTGCAACTTGAAAGGTGACTAGGAGACCAATGAGTGGAGATTACTTTTTCAAGGAGTCCAGACAGAAAGGAGACAGAGAAGATGAGAAAGAGTGATACAGAGAAGTGTCAATTAGTGAGGCGGTACTCCAATAGGTGGCAGGAAAGGGCTTGAGAGAGGGCAGGGAGTTCTGTGTTAGCCTAGGATGGGGTACTAGAGGGGGCTCCAGCACTGACCCAGAGGTGCTGGCAGAGAGCTCTCGTGTCCGACAGGGTTGACGGGAGAGCTGGGTTCCATCCCCATTGTTTCTGACCTAGGACTGGACTGAGGCTAGACTCTCTCTCTCTCTGCCCCTAGGGGGCAGGTACTCACCACCTGTGGGGTCTGCCTTGATGGGCTCAAAGGAGGTAGAAGGGTTGGGTCCAGATAAACTGCTGCTGTTACTGCTGCTGCTGCTGCTGCTGCTACTGCTGCTGCTGCTGCTGCTGCTGTCCAGCAGGGCAGAAGACTGCAGTGGCCGGGTGTCCAGTGCTGTTGGGCCCAGTGGGAGTGAACTGAGCTCACCACTGTCCTTGCTATCAGTTCCAGGGCCGCCACTCACTGCAATGATAGCCCCCAAACCCAGTCACACAAGGTCAAGAGGTTGTTAAACCTGGCTGTGCTGGAACCCAGACCCAGGAGGACCCAAGCCTGGTTTCCAGACCCAAGGAGAATTAGGCATTGCCAGTCACCCCCGAGGAAGTAACCTAAAATTTGTCACTACAGGAGACAGACAGGAACATAAGACCTACAGAAAGAGACTCGTGGTCAACATGTCTGCTGTGGCCGTACTTTAAGACAGGCTACCAGGGCAATTGAGACACCAGTGGATGTGGATCTGGGGGAGAAAACTGCCACCAGCAATGTCTCTTCCCACAGTCAGAGGTTCCCTATTAAAAAGGGCCCATTCAGGCGGGCATGGTGGTTCAAGCCTGTAATCCCAGCACTTTGGGAGGCCGAGGCAGGCGGATCATTTGAGGTCAGGAGTTCGAAACCAGCCTGGCCAACATGGTGAAACCCCGTCTCCACTAAAAGTACAAGAATTAGCTAGCTGCGTGTGGTGGTGGGTGCCTGTAATCCCAGCTACTCGGGAGGCTAAGACAGGAAAATTTCTTGAGCTCGGGAGGCGGACGTTGCAGTGAGCCAAGATTGCGCCACTGCACACTCCAGCCTGGGGGACACAGTGAGACACCGTCTCAATTTAAAAAAAAAAAGGCTCATTCATTACCACAGCAAGGGAAGGCTAGGTGGAGGTCAGGAAAAAGACAATCCCCATCTTGAAGGGTCTCTTCCAACTCTGAGTGTGGTGTTTCACAACACAGAGATACTGCCTCTTGGGCCTCTGTCACAAGCTCCCATGGTGCCTCACCTGTGATCTCAGCTGCTGGGCCAGCCATTCCCTGGACTTCTGCGCTGCCGGGGACAGGAGTGGGAGTGAGCTGAGGACTATTTGGACGTGAGGCTTCCTGGGATTGGGACTGGGCTAGGGCAGGCTTCGGCAGAGGTGGAGGCGTGGAAACAGCAGGTGGGTTCTGGAGCAGATCTTCAGGTGGTGGCACAGGCACAGCCACAGGGGGTGAGCTCCATGCCTCCTTGTTCACCAGCAGAACCTCAATGGGACCACTCACACTCTTCAGGTGAATCTGGTACTTCTTCTGCCCATTGAGACCCTAGAGATGGGTGGTAAGGGATGGGAGATGGGTAGAATTGGAAGCAGGCTTGGCTCCTGCCCGACTCTGTCAGGACCAGTGTCCTCTCCCACCCAGGATGCCCATCCTCCTAGATAACCCCAAACTCCAGGCCTCCCCTACCTGCCCCACCCGGGACTTATCAGTCTCCACAGCCAGCACCCGCCCTCAGCTGACCCCGCCTGCCTGGGCTAAGCACCCACCTCTGGGATGGGCACCTCCAGGCTGGTGCCTGATGGGGCCCGGATGGCCAAGAGGGTATCTCCTAGAATGACATGGAGAATGGGTCAGAGCCCATGGGCTCAATCTGAGCTGGGAACAGAGGTGCCTGTCTTTTGGAGCAAGGCAGGAGATCATGGTCTCTGAGGGACTAGACAGTGGACCTCACCCATTCCCCATAGTGGCTGGGCAGAGCTAAAGCTCTTCTCTTCCTGAGAGCCCAGAGTCAGTAACCAGGAAATCTGGGTTCAAGTATGTGGAGTCAAATATCACTGGCCACAGGCACCTCACTCTTCCACCGATGGCTGTTCCCTAGGTGAAGGTATTCTAGCCAAGGCCAACATCCCTTTCCCATGACCAGTCAGGAGGATACATGATGGAGAAGAAACACATCAGCGGGGCACAGTGGCTCACACTTATAATCCCAGCACTTTAGGGGGTTGAGCGGGGAAGACAGCTTGAGCTCAGGAGTTCAAGACCAGCCTGGCAACATAGCAAGACCCTGTCTCTTTTTAAAAAAAAAAAAAAAGGAAAGAAAAAAAAGGAACATATCCTGCATTCACAATGCAATTAAACTAACAAGTTGGAGGTGGGCACCCCCATGCCCTGCATGTAAGAGCCTGCACACAAGCAAATACACACATATCCTCTCTCCCTTTCTCCCCCTTGTACCTCTATCATACTCAAGAAGCCAAATCCAGGAAACAGTACAGTTGGGAACAGACCCAGGAACCCACTCCAGAATTCCTGTACCCTCTTGGTATAGCTGACCTCCACAGGGTCCCAGTGACACTCAGACAGAAGACTTACCCTGCCTGGTTCCTCTCTGAGCAGGCCCCAGAAACCCTCTTAAGAGACGGAACTCTCCTGAGACACTGAACCCAGTGCTCAGGGATTTGGTTGAGCCCAGCCCACCCCCTCACCCCTACCCAGGCTCTGCTCACCAGCAAAGCATCTGCAGATGTCCTCATGAGTGACGTAGGCCAAAGTGTGAGGGTTAAGGAGAATGGCCGATGCCCTATGGTGACAGATGGCAGACTACAAAAAAGACCCAATTCTTTAGCCAAGGTCTGACACAGAGGCCCCTCAGAGAAAGTTCTGGGGACTCAGGTCCACTGGGGGAGGGATCACAGGCTAAGACTGGAAGGGGAGAGGCTCTGAGGAGGGAGCCTGAGGCTGGGCCATGGCCAGGGGCCACAGGACAAGCTCCCAAGAGGAACAGGGAGCTTGCCCAGGGCAAGTTGAACCAGAGGGCCCCTTGCCCACTCCCCCCAGGAGGGAACGCCAGGAGGATATCAGCTGTTCTGCACGTCCTCTGTGACGTTCCGGATGCTCTGCTGCACCCACACCTTGTGCTGGTCTAGTTCTTGCTCCCGCTGCTGCAGCTCCTCGATCTCTGCCTTGAGCTCAATCAGCTTGTCGGCAATCTCCCGGGTATTGCAGCCAGGCCCCACACCCCTGAGCCCAGGGAGTGGGGCTGAGAGGGACTGCTGAGAACTCTGGGTCCCACGGCCCCTGCCTTCTTTGGCACCCTCCACCCCACCCCCGACACTTCTGGGTGGGAGACTCTACTACCCTCCCACTATCCCCACTCACTTCCACTGGATGCTGTTCTTGGACTTTTTCTCGATCAGCCCGATACCTTCCAAAACATTGGTAATGTCGTAAATCCGCCGCTTCTGGCGTACAGCTAGGGTGTCAGCTGCCTGGCAGACAGAGTGGAGAATGCTCAGCCCCACTCTCGGGTGTACCCCCAGCCACCCTGAGACGTGGTCTGGGAAGGGAGTAACCTGGATTCCAACCCTGTAGTGCCTGCCAGGCGCTACTGCAGCTCAGGCCCGCAGCTCTGTCCCATAGGCAGCTCTTCTCCTCGCCAGCCAGGAAGGGCCACGAGGACGAACACCTGGAGCCCCGAGCCTGGCCCATAGCTGTAGCTCAATGGCCTCGGCCGAATGAATGAAACATTCCCCGGCTTCTCTCCTGTGAGAAAGCACACGATGGCGGCCGGCTCTCGGAGGACCCAGCTGGGCCGCCCCCGGGGTTCCCGCTACCGGCCCAGGCCTGGTCCACCATCCTCCCTTGTCGCCCCTTAGCCCGGGCCGCACCAGCTTGAGGTCAAGCACGCCGTCCTTGGCCTCCTGCAGAAGAGACACGAACTTGGTGGTGAGTAGTCCCAGGCTCTTTTCGTGCCGGCTTGGAGTGCCCGGGGGCGGCGGCGCCTGCGGCCCGGCCTCCGCCATCGCGTCCGCCCGCCGCCTCCCCTCAGCCAGGCCAGGCCAGGCCGGCGCCGCCGCCACTTCCGCTTCCGTTCCTGGCCGTCCGGCAGCCGGAGCCAGCGTTGCTGCTTCCGCTTCCGCCCCGTGCGTCTTCCAGGGAACGCGGCGCTATTGCTGTCTGTGGGTGCAACCGCAAAACTTCAGGGACCATTAGCAAATGTCCAGCCGCCGAATAAGACGAAAACTACCTGGGTAGACCGGGAGTTGGGATGAAGTTAGGGAGGAATGAGGAGGGCGTCAGTGGGCAGCCCTGGCAGTAGAGAAAGGGATGCCATCGGAACTTTCCTTGCCAATCTGCCCCAACATCACTAACTCTGCCCAGTCCCCATCTCGGGAGACAAGACCACACTACCTGACTAATCCAATCTGTTCCCTCAAATCAGTTCCTTTTAAATTTTTTTCTCTTTATTTATTCTTTTATATTTCAAACTCATTTTACTGCCACATCAAAAATGTTCCTAAAGGTTCCCCTACTGTCTTGGGGTCACCCCATCTATTCCTGTCCCTCACTTCCTGCCAAACAGCAAGCACTAACTATATCTACCTTGTCCACCTCTCTCCATCCATGGTCCTAGCCTCATCTTTCGCTCATCTTGTCCTCCCGCTACAGTGCTCAGAGACTATGGGGTTATATACACTTCAGCCAATGCAAACGTATTTACCTATGTGTATATATCAGTAAAGCACTCAGAGTCATTTCTGGCATGTAGGAAAGTTTGCTAGGGTCATTTTGTTACTTGTAACATTGTTACTATTTATTATTGTTTCTTTTAGGTCAGGTTCTATGGGAAATGGGACTCGAGACAGGGTTTTGCAGCAAGTTTGTTGGGGATCCACACTTCTTTTTTTTTTTTTTTTTTTTGAGACAGGATCTCACTCTGTTGCCCAGGCTGGAGTGCAGTGGCAAGATCAATGCCATCTCAGCTTCCTGGGCCCAAGCGATTCTCCCACCTCAGCCTCCCAAGTAGCTGGGACCACAGGCATGCACACACCATGCCTGGCTCATTTATTTTTAGTTTTTGTAGAGATGAGAGTCTCACTATATTGTCCAGGCTAGTCTCGAACTCATAGGCTCAAGCGATCCTCAGACCTCATCCCAATGCTGGGATGACAGCGTGAGCCATCACACCTGGTCAGGATCCACACCTTTAAGGGAGTAAGACAAGCAGAATCGGGCAGATGCAATTATATTATAGGCCTCAGCCTATGCCACTAGGATCTCTGAAATTGGGGTAGCACTTCTGAAGAGTTTATGTTCACGTGATGGTACCATGCTTTTGCACCCCAATATTGATCTCAGCAGCCTACACTCCTGGCAGCTGGAGAATGAGCACTTCTGTCCTGAAGGGTGGATTTGGGTGGTGGACTGAACATCCACTAAATTATTACCACCTTATAGTCCCTTCCCTGGCTCCCTATAACTCTCAAGATAAACACAGCTGCCCAGTTGCGGTGACTCACGCCTGTAATCCCAACACTTTGGGAGGCTGAGGCAGGCAGATCACTTGAGCCCAGAAGGCTGCCGTGAGCTATGATGGTGCCACTGTACTCCAGCCTTGGTGACAGATCGAGACCCTGTCTAAAACAAAACAAAAAAAACCACAGCTTTCATGACCCTCTCCTGCCATCCCCCACCACACCCCTCTTCACAACAGCCTGCCACCTATCACTTCTCCGCAGAGGTACACATCCTCCTCGGAGGCTGACCAACACAGTTTTCATCCTGTGCTGTTGAAGTCGTCTGCATCCATATCTACACACCCTGCCCACCACCCCAGCTTGAGGCCAAGTCTAGCAAATCCCTGTCTCCTCTCCTGAGCACTAAGAGGTTCTGGGTGGGCTGGTCAAGACTGGTTGAATACAAGTACACCCCACCCCTCCACCCCTCAGGGAAGTGTCACCCAGCCCTCCCCACCCTCCGTGCAGACACTCTTTCCTGTTGGGAATAAAATGCCAGCGACTCAGCTTCCTTCCTTTCTGTTGATGGCCTTGGGGAGGGAGGAGCCTTGGTGGGAAGAAGGGGCTTCTGGGCTGCGGAGTGGGAGAGAGATTTCTTTGGGGAGAGGAATTCAGCTGCACACTGGAGTCAGCTGGAGTTGCCCAGGCCCTGTGAGCAAGTGGCAGGCGTGCCCAACTGCATCGGGGGAGAGGGCTGTTCTCAAGGCCAAGGTCATTTGTGGAGGGAGAACTGGACGCCTGATCAAATCTGGTAAGTTTTGTATCAAACTGTCCTGTGCAGCTCAGAACAGGACCAGGGTCCAGTGGAGGCCTGTGCCCACCCTGACTCGCTTGACATCTGCAGTAGGCACGCTTGGGAAACCTAGCAGGCAAAGCCTCCCAGGTTTTGCCACCCCCTCCCTCTCACTTCCTGAGAGGGCCAGGAAGAACCTCCTTCCTCCTTCCCAGAAGGGCTTAGACAGAGGCAGCAGCTCAGAGGGGCATCTACTCTGCCTGCTTGCCCCGGGCCCACCTCAGCTCTGGCTCCTCCAGGCCGGCAATGGACTCAGCAGCCAAGGATGAGATGCAGCCGGAGTTGTCCCCTGGTATGAACCTTCTGGGTGGACTGGGGGAGGAATGATGGCAACAAAGATGGGACTGGCTGGGCGCAGTGGCTCACGCCTGTAATCCCAACACTTTGGGAGGTCAAGATGGGCGGATGACCTGAGGTCAGGAGCTCGAAACCAACCTGGCCAATATAGTGAAACCCTGTCTCTACTAAAAATACAAAAACTAGCTGGGGGTGATGGCGCACGCCTATAATCCCAGCTCCTCGGGAGGCTGAGGCAGGAGAATCACTTGAACCTGGGAGGCAGAGGTTGCAGGGAACCAAGATTGCACCACTGCACTCCAGCCTGGGCAACAGAGCGAGACTCCGTCTCAATAAACAAACAAAGAAATAAATAAGAAAGCTGGGACTGGGGGCACTGGGCCCTCCTTCCCTAACTACACGGCTGCCCAGGCTCTTCCTGCCCAGGGCCTGAGTGGCCGGAGCAGGAGCGGGCAGAGCAGCTGGCCCGGGGTGCAGCGCTTAAGTGGGCCTCGGGCATCTTCTACCGGCCGGAGCAGCTGGCCAGGCTAGGCCAGTACCGCAGCCGCGAGGTGCAGCGTACCTGCTCCCTGGAAGCACGCCTCAAGGTAGGCATGGGGTGGGGGGTGCCGGTGCTGGGACTGTGCTGCAGGGCTGGCCTGGTCTCACTGGCTCCATCTCTCCACAGTCAGTGGTGCAGTCATACCTGGAAGGCGTGCAGACTGGTGTGTGGCAGCTGGCCCAGGCCATTGAGGCGGTGCAGGGAACCCGGGAGGCCCTGAGCCAGGCCCGTGGGTTGCTCCAGGGCATGTCCCAGGCCTTACGGACTCTGCAGCCTCTACGGGAGCGGGTTGCCCAGTACAAGCAACTGCAGGCCATGTCTCACTTGCTGCCTCGGCTGCGGGCAGGTGAGCGTGCAGGGACCCTGGGCCTCAGCCTCCAATAGTCAGTCCACAAACACCCATCCCTAATGAAGGGGCTGGGGCACTAGATGGGGAACTGCATAGAGGGGCACACCAGGGACCTCCCAGAGAGTAGCCCGGGCTTCCCATGGCCTACGAGGCAGGGTGTAAATCAACTCATCCTGGGATTCCCACATGTGGGATGCTTGAGTCAGGACGGACACCCAGTCACATGACTCTGGCTACCTGGTTATCAGTATATTGAAACTTTTCCCTACAGAGTGGCTGAGTGAGTACTGGCAGGACCCCCCGATCTCCCCTGCCTTCCCTCTGGGATCCTCAGCTTCCTCATGTTCCATGAGCTCATGGGTTGACCTCTGGCCCACCAGGACATTGCCAAGATCCTCTTAGATTGGCCAGTACTCTACTGGTTATTTTTTTTAATGTATTTATGGTTTTTTGTTCATTTTTTGTTTTGTTTTGTTTTTGAGACAGTCTCACTCTGTCGCCCAGGCTGGAGTGCAGTGGTGCGATCTCAGTTCACTGCAACCTCCATATCCCAGGTTCAAGCGATCCTCCTGCCTCAGTCTCGCAAGTAGCTGGGATTACAGGCCGCTATGCCTGTCTAATTTTTGTATTTTTAGTAGAGATGGGATTTCACCATGTTGGCCAGGCTGGTCTCAAACTCCTGACCTCAAGTGATCTGCCCACCTTGGCCTCCCGAAGTGCTGGGATTACAGGCATGAGCCACTGTGCCCAGCTTACTCTACTCTACTGGTTATTAAATATTTTATACATCACCCCAGCCCTGGGCCTCAGTATCCCCTGCCGTACACATTGAGGCGGTGGGAAGGCTGAGACCCAGGGCCATCTCCTTTCCACTCTCATTAGTGCCAGCTGCAGTGGCCCACACACAGACCCTGATTGATGCCCAACAGTTCTTGGAGGCATATATGAGCCTTCGGGAGCTGGAGCAGCTGCGAGAGGATACGTGGGCACCCCTGGGGGGCCTGGAGTTGCCAGTCTTCCAGGGGCTGGACCTTCTGTTCGAGGCACTGGGCCAGGCTGTGGAAGCAGCTGCAGGGGCCGCAGGGAAGCTGGCACGGGAGGACCCAGCCCTGCTGGTGGCTGCTGTGCGTGTGGCGGAGGTGGAGACTGGACGAACAACCCCCCTGGGCCAGGTCCCCCGGGACTGGCGGCAGCGCTGTCTGAGGGCACTACAGGAGGGCCTGGAGCAGACCCACTTTGGGTCACCTCTGCTGCCTGCGCCAGGGGCCCTACCAGGGTGGCTGGAGGCTCTGCGAGTGGCCCTGCCAGTTGAGTTGGCCACAGCTGAGGCACTAGTAGCGCCTTGCTGCCCACCGCAGTACAATGTGGTCCAGCTATGGGCCCACACACTGCATAGCGGTCTGCGCCGCAGCCTGCAGCACCTCCTTGCAGGGCCTGAGCTGGAAGCTGCGGATGCCTTCGCCTTGCTGCACTGGGCACTGCATGTATACCTGGGGTCAGTGCCTTTGGGGCGGCGGGATGTGGGGGATCAGAGGCTGGGGACTTGGTGTGACACCAGGCCACCCATCTCCAGGCAGGAAATGATGGGGAGCCTGGAGTTGGGGCCTGAGGCTGATGTGTCGCAGCTGGAGCCCCTCCTGACCTTGGAGAACATTGAGCAGCTGGAGGCAACATTTGTGGCCAACGTCCAGGTGAGTAGTTGAGGCAAAGGTCCAGAGCAGTCCTATGCATCTGCTGTGGGCCTTTATCTGCAGAGTGGAATGTCTACCCATCTCCGGCAGGGTCAGATCCCTGCTACATTCCTTTGCCCCTGGCCCCTCCCTCCAGGCAAGCGTGTCCCAGTGGCTGCAGAATGCACTGGATGGGGAGGTAGCTGAGTGGGGCCGGGAGCAGGGGCCCAACACGGACCCGTCTGGCTCCTATTACTCACCAATGCCAGCCATCGTGCTGCAGGTAGGTGGGAAGTGGCCAGACAGGCAGGCACCCTCCATGGGGCAATGGGGAGGAGAGAAAGGAGGGAGGCTTTGCTGATGGCTGCTCATTTCTGCCTGCAGATCCTGGAAGAGAACATTCGTGTGGCCAGCCTGGTCAGTGAGTCACTACAACAGCGAGTGCATGGCATGGCACTGTCAGAACTGGGCATATTCCTGAGGAGGTCTGTCGAGACACTGACCCATTCCTGATCCCTATCCCTGCTCCCCAGGCAGCCGAAAGGGACTCTGTGTGAATAAGACATATCACAGGGAAAGGGCTCTTTCAAACAAGGACTTGGGTATCTTGGAGATGGGACAGGAGTACCAGGGACTGGGGCTGTGGGGCTGCCAGCATAGCAGCAAGTCCAGGAGCCACCTCTGCCCATTGCAGCTTCAGTGACGCTCTGATCCGATTCTCCCGAGACCACCTCAGGGGGAAAGCAATGGTCCCTCATTACGTGCCCTACCTACTGGCCGCCCTCAACCACCAGTCAGCACTCAGGTACCAGAAGGCCCCCGGGGAACCCCACCTTCACTAACCCCCTATTGAGTACCTATTGTGTATGGGCCCAGCCCACACTAGGACACTAGGGACTTTGGACTCACATCGCCCTGGGGTTCCAATTCTAGTTCTGCTAATTACTAGTTATGTGACCTTGGATGGGTTACCTAATCTCTCTGAATCTCACTTTTCTCATTAGTATTATGTGGGTACTAATGGAATGTTCCGAGAATCACATGAGATAACATGTCAAGTGCCTACCATAGTGCCTGGCACATGATGTCAATTGCTCATTCGTCCAGCGAATATTTCAAGGCCCTACTCTGTGCCAGTAATATCTGGGGTTACAGCTGTGTGTACACACACACACACACACACACACTCCCTTCCTCTTGGGTGGTATGTTCTTTTTGGTGGGGGCAAGGAAAACAAGTTAGTGATGATTTTTACTCCCTCCTCACTGGGATAGTTCCCTCCCTTTACGAATGAGGAAACACAAACAGAAAGAATGTTTTGCTCAAGGTCGCACCGCGAATTAGAGGCAGGTCCCCCTGGGCTGTGTCCTTTGTAGCTCGCCGAGCGCCGCCTCCCAGCCCTGGTCCATGCCTGAGACCAGAAGTGCAGGGAGCCGCTGTTCTCGCTCCCTCCTATCAACACTTGCCCCACAAGGTGGCGCCGGAGGGGCTGGACCACCGAGGGCCATGCGGGCCTTGGCCTTGGTCCTGAAGCCGTAGTTTTGCTCGGTCCAGCTCCTCAGTGTCTGTCCTGCAGCTGGACGGGGCGCCTTCAGGGGCCTTGGCTCCGGTGGAAGCTGCGCTGGACAAGTTACAGAGGAGGATCTGCCGCCTGGTGTTGGAGGCGCTGCAGGTGGAGCTCCAGGTGAGGCCTCCTTCAGGTCTGGATGGGAGAAGGAGGTGGAGTGGTGGCGGTACAGCGTACAATGGGGGTCTCCGCGGCAATGCCAGGTCTGGATCATTTCCCCAGCCCCTGTTCGCGGACCTGCCCTCGCGCCAGTGGCTGTCGAGCCCTGAGCTGCTGGAAAGTGTGTGCGAACGGACGGGGCGCTTCTGCCGGGACTTCGGGCGCGTGCGGAACCCCACGGTTCAGGTGTGTTGGGGGAAAAGGCTGGGGAAGGGGCGGCGCGGGTGAGAGAGGCGACCTGCACCCACCTGATTGCCTCCCCGCAGCTGCTACTGGCTGAGGCCGAGCGCGCCGTGGTGCTCCAGTACCTGCGCGCGCTGATGCAAGGCCGCCTGGTGTGCCGCGGAGCGGACGAGAGGACCCAGGCGGCCGAGCGCCTGCGGCACGATGCTGCCCAGCTTCAGCAGCTTTTCCTCGGTTTGGTGAGAGCTTCTTGGCGGGCAGACGGGCGGGAGTCTCAGTGGTTGGGTGGGAGACGAGGGCTGGCGCGAGACCCTACCCCGACGTGCTCAGGGCCTGGAGGAGAACGCGCACTGCGCGCCGGTGCTGCTCGCCCTGAGAGAGCTGCTAAACCTCCGCGACCCCGCGCTGCTGGGCCTGGAGGTGGCTGGCCTGCAGCAACAGTTTCCCGACGTGAGGTGCGGACGGGGGTCCAGGAGGGAGGAGAAGCCGGAGGGCGGGGAGAACGGGGCTGACACGCCTCCTTGGTGCCCCTGCAGCGAGGACCACGTCTCCGCCCTCTTGGGCCTGCGCGGTGACTTGTCCCGGGAGCAGCAACTGGCCGCTCTCAGCTCGCTTCAGGCTGCGCTGCCGCCCTCGCCCCGCGCTAGCCGCCGCGCCCTCTTCAGCCTCGTGCCCGCCCCAGCACCCGCGCCGGCCTCCTGCCTGCCCTCGGGGTCCTGCGCCCGAGCCCGGCTGCTCTCAGAATAAACCACGGCTCCCGGACGCCTGAGTGTGTGTGTGTTGGGGAAGGTGGGATGGAATAAAAGTGCCCACGAGGGTTCAGGGAATCCTTGCATAGTGACACGCTTAAAGTATCCTGGCTCCCGACCTGGTACACGGGCTGCGCCCCGCCTATGCAGGCATTTGCCCTCTGTGCGGACTGCGTTCCCGAGGCCGCGGGCTACGCCCCCACGTCTCAGCGCCCAGGCCGTGAGCAAGAGTCTCGGCCGCCCTGGCCACCTGGGAGCCCCTGAAGCCCAGTAACTCGCTGGGGCCTTGGGAAGGGGGCGGGCCCAGGACCACGAACACCACCCCCTCAGCCCTGCCTGGCTTCGCTCCCAGCGGCTTCGGGGGCGCGCCGCCGTGGAGACTGACTAGAAGCTCCCCGCTTTCGTAAGAGCGTGCGCGCGCCCGAGGACTACGTCATCGGCGTCGGCTCCCGCCGGCGGGGCGGCAGGTGGCTGGTGTAGCAGAGCTGGAGCGGCGGGCGGCAAGATAAAGGGCGAACAGGTGGGGGCACCGCACGCGGACGGAACCCCCCAAACGCCGGGAGGAGGCGCGCGACGCGACCTTTCCTGATCTCCCGGAGAACCCTCCACTCCATTGTCTCCTGGCCCCACCCTCCATTGGACACGCCCTTCGCCTTATCCCCCACCGTTTATTGGCTACAGGTCACGCCCCTCCTCCATTCCTGGTTCCCCATTGGCTCTTCACCTTGTCCTCTCCCGGGGCTTCTTATCCGCACAGGCCACACCCTCTCATTTGTCACCAGACCCCGCCTTTAGTAGTCGAGGGCTCCTCCCCCATCCATCCTTCATTCATTATGCACCTAGTGTTGGGTGCTTGGTACAGGGGGTTGAATCAGACCCCGTTCCTGCCTTCGGGGAGTTCAGGGGATGGTGGGAGAACACGGACCTAGGCTCCGACAGTGACAGCTCTGAGTAAAGAAGTCGCCGAAGCAGTGGGACACTAGATGCGGGGAAGGCTTCCTGGAGGAAGTGAGGCCTAAACTGAGCCTTGAAGAATGGTTGAGTTTGCTCCAGAAATATATTGCAAAGGCATTCTTGGCGGAAGGACCTGAGACGTGAAAGAAACAGGCGTATTCTGGTAATTTCGAGGAGGTATGTCGAATGAAAGAAGGGGAGATGGAGGGGACTGGGCCAGGCAGAAGCCTGTAAAGGGGTGAGGAGTCCAAAAAAGTGTACAGTTAGTTAAAGGGAGTGAAACCTGGGACCTGTAGTCTTTTCAAGCAGCTGGTCATTAGGCAGGGTAGAGGGGAGTGGAGAGGGGGAAGATGAGGTCTAGGTAGGGAAGCAAAGTGCAGGGAAGGAATAATTCTAGTTCTGAAAGAAGGGCTCTTGGATTCATTTATTTATTGAGCAACTGCTGCGGGCCAGGCACTGTTCTGTGTTCTGGGGACATAGCTGTGACTGATGGAAAGGATAAAACAGATAACTATCAATATACCTATCATTCAAATATAAAGTATACTGAAGTGATGGTGATGACTGCTAGAGAGAACAATAATTTGGGGAAGGGAAGATAGTGGAGAGGGGAGAGGAGGTTTACTATTTTATAGAGGGTGTGTTAGAGAGGCTTTTCTAATAACATGGTATTGATACAGAGATTTGAGGAAAGTGAGAAAGTGACCCATGCCATTATATAGGGGGAGGAACATCCCAGACAGAGGACATATTCTGTTTGATATGCCTGTTAAACATTCAAGTGACGACAGTGCACTGAAGCTGGACATGATGGCATGTGCCTTTGGTTCCAGCTACTTGGAAAGCTGAGGTGGGAAGATCGCTTGAGGCCAGGAATTCAAGACCAGCCTGGGCAAATAGACACTATGTCAAATTGCACCAAAATTGGCAACACTGGTCTAAAGTTTTTATGGAAGAAGTCTGAGCTACTGTATTTAAAACCACGAGAGTGGATGAGAACACCTAGGGAGTGAACATAAATGGAGAAGTTTCCATAGACAAATCCTGGAGTGTTACAGTGTTAAGAGGTCAGGGAGATAGGGATGACCAGCAAGGTAGGAGGAGAACTAAGTTCGAGTGTCTTTGGAAAACCAAGTGGACAGCATGTTTCCAGGATGCAGTGAATTTTTTTTTTTTTTTTTTTTTTGAGACGGAGTTTCGCTGTTGTTGCCCAGGCTGGAGTGCAGTGGTGCAATCTTGGCTCACTGCAACCTCCGCCTCCCAGGTTCAAGCGATTCTCTTACCTCAGCCTCCCGAGTAGCTAGGATTACAGACATGTGCCACCACGCCCAGCTAATTTTGTATTTTTAATAGAGACGGGGTTTCTCCATGTTGGTCATGCTGGTCTCAAACTCCCAACCTCAGGTGATCCGCCCACCTCAGCCTCCCAAAGTGCTGGGATTACAGGTGTGAGCCACCCTGCCTGGCCTCCAGGATGCAGTGATTAACTGTATCGGGTGCTGATCAATATGAAGGTCATTGCTGGTCATTGGTGACCTTGATTAGATCAATTTGGATGGAGTGCCGGGAATAAAAGGCTAATTGGAGTGTATTTAAGAGAGAACAGGAAAGAAGGAACTGCAGACTGGGTATAGATGACTACAGGTATGTGCTGCAATAGCAGCAGATGGAGGAAGATGCAGTGGGGCTGTAGCTGGAGGAGTGTGGGTTCTAGTGAGGGTTTTGTTTTGTTTTTTAAGATGGAGAAATAACAGCATGTGTTTATGCTGATGGAAAGACTCCAGTAGAGAGGAAGAGATTGATGATGTAGGAAGTGATGGAAGTGAGTCGCTGAGCAGGCAAGGAAGCTCAGCAGCTGCAGCCTCTCTAGGCAGTCTCTGGGGAGAGACAAGATTGGACTGAGTCCTGGAACAGAGTCAGGGTGAGCGCCCTGACACTGGCTTTGGATGACCACTGGAAAGATTCCTCAGATAGGTGACAAGCCAGGGACTGGCTTGGATTTGCCGAAGCTTCCTTCTGTTCCCCAAAAGCAGATTCTAACTTGGATTTCAACAGATGGCTCAGAGGAGAGAAGGCATTCTGGGGGGTACTGGCGTAAGCATGGGGCCCTCAGACATTGAAACTGACTGAGGCCAAATGGGCAGGATGATGTGGGTAAAGCCAGATGGGTGGGCAGGGGTGGCACTGAGAAGATGCCATAGGCAGAAGGCAGCCCCTGAGGCTTTCTCACCTACCTAATCTGCCCAGGCAGCTGAAGCCACACTGTACCACCTCCCAGATTAAGTGAGTGCTGAGTACAGAGGTTAGAATCACGAGTAAGGGGCTCAGTCCTTGCCTTCAGGAGCTCAGGCTGAAAGGATTCCAGTAACCACCATCTAGGTGGGTGTTTAAAACTTGCTTTCGGCTGGGTGCGGTGGCTCATGTGTTTAATTCCAGCACTTTGGGAGGCTGAGGCAGGAGGACTACTTGAGGCCAGGAGTTGGAGGCTGCAATGAGCTACGATCATTGCACTACACTCCACCTTGGGTGACAGAGCAAGACCCCGTCTCAAAGAGCAAAAACAAAAAAGTGCTTTCCCCCGGCCCAGCATACTCTGGTGAGTCTGCTGGAAGCAATGGACGCTACAGCCAATCAGACCCCTGGTAGCAGAGCCTGGGTCCACCAAGGGCCCAGCAGAGGCAATATGGAGTACAGGGCCTGCTGGTTGTTTGGTCACACCCACTCATGCTGGTCTCCACATGCCCTTCTGTGTCCCCAGAGGTCGACAGTGTCGGGAGTTGGAGTGAGCCGGCTGGATGTGACCCCCAAGACAGAATGGTGCTGGACTCCGGGGCTCAGGCGTATGATCAGGCACCCCCCAGCCCGCCTACCAGTCCCCCATCCCTGCGCCATAGGCTGAAGCCCTCAGACCGAGATGGGCCACCACTGTACCCCTGGTCTCAGTCCCTGGCCTTGCCCCTGGCTCTGGCAGTCCCCCCAGCACTGCAGCCCGAGCCTGAGCAGCAGCCCTTCTCACAGATGCACCTGGGCCACCGTGGCCACATGCGTCGCAGTGAGAGCACCTACTCTGTAAATAGTACTGGCCGGCGGGGACGTGGCACCCTGGGACGGCCTCCACCTGGACGGGGACAGAATCCAGGTGGGGGCACCCTGCGGCCTGCAGCCTCCCTGCCTCACATTGCTAAGACTCAAAGGGATGCAGGCCATAGTGCCAGCAAGAGCCCCTGCATGTTGGTGGCCCTGCGGCCAACCAATATGGACCGTGAGCGGGACAAGTTCTTCCAGTCCCATTACACCTACAATCCACAGTTCGAGTACCAGGAGCCCATGCCCACAGCTGTGCTGGAGAAGTACTGCGAGGCCTCTGGACAGTTCATCCATCAGGTCAGTCCAGCCTCCCCACCATACCCTGGCCCTGACCACCCAAGGGGCTTGTCCTGACCAGCCACTGTGGCCCCGTGTACAGGCAGTTGGCATCATTGAAGCTGTTCTGGAGAAGTTTGGAACCTATGAACACTTTGAGGCTGCCACCGGGGGGCAGCTGCTCACCAAGTGCCAGATATGGTCCATTGTGCGCAAATACATGCAGAAGGAGGGCTGCGTCGGGGAGGTGAGCTTGCCTGCAGAGCCCTTCCTCTACATGCCCCAAATCAGGGTGTCTTGTGGGTGACCCCAGGTCCAGCTCCACACATAACCCACCCCTGCCCCTGCCCCAGTGAGGTGGGAGCTGGTTCTGAGCAGAGATGATGAAGCGCGGGTGCCCTGGCCAATTGTCTGGCCCTGCTGCCCTGTGGCATCATTGGGTCCACCTGCACCCTGGCCCCAGGCTGGTGGCCATGGCTCAGAGCACTGCCACCTGCAGGTTGTGGTGCAGCTGAGTGAGGACCTGCTGTCCCAGGCAGTGATGATGGTGGAGAACAGCCGGCCCACATTGGCGATCAACCTGACCGGAGCCCGCCAGTACTGGTTGGAGGGCATGCTGCGGCATGAGATAGGTCAGGGTGTGGGTATCCGGGTGGATGGGTAGGCATGAAAGGGGCCTGGGAGCTGGGAGGGGTGGGAAGGAGGGGCCCCAATAACTCCCCCTTTTGTTTCCACCCCTTCCCTTCTGAGGTCAGGGCTTTCCCTTCCTGAGCAGCTACCTCCGCCCTCTGGCTCACAGAGGTAGGCCAGAACATGCCTGCCCATGCTCTGGGCTTGCCCTCATCTCTTGGTCCTTTCGGATATATTTTTCTCTCTCCACTTCCTCTCTGACTTCTCTCGACAGTGGGGGTAAGGCTGGTGAGGCCCTGACAGGCCAGAAGGAGAAGCCTCAGGGTCCCACCAGGCCACCCGCCACGCAGGCCCTCCAGGGTGGATGAAAGGCCAGATCCTGGGAATGGACTTGGCTTGAGGACACATGGCGCCTGGTTTAGGAGGGGACTGGCCAGCCTGGGCAGGAGGATGCAGGGCACTCACTGCTATTCCTCTCTGTTTGTCCCTCTTCCTCGAGAATCCTATTGCTCTGGGCAAGAGGTGTTTTTTACCGGGTGCATCAGCGTGACTGTTCAAGATGATGTGGGCACCCAGGATGTTGGGCAGGGTGGTATATGTATTCTTGTGCCCAGGAGGGCTGGGGGCAGTGTCAGTTCGGGAGTTCGTGCACGTGTGTGGGTGCGTGGGTGTAAGGTGGGGGACGGATGGGTGGGAGAGGATTCATGTATGTGAGCCTCTGTGGATCCTTGGGTGCGAGTCCACCGGAGGAGGAGCTTCACGCTGCCTGGGGCTGGGAGAGCTTCTGTGCGAGCCTGAGTTTGGGAGCATGAGGATGGAAGTGTCGCGGCCAGAGCCCCGCCAGGTGAAGAGGGGCCAGGACTGGGCTCACAGGCGGGTCCCTGAACGCCCTACCCAGCGCCGCCTCCCCTCGCCTTCCCCGCAGGCACCCATTACCTGCGGGGCGTGAACAACGCGCGCCAGCCGTGGCACAACGCGGAGGGCCGGCTGCGGTACGGGCTGCGGCCGGCTAACCCCACGGAGGAGGGCCTGGCCAGCCTACACAGCGTGCTGTTCCGCAAGCAGCCGTTCTTGTGGCGCGCTGCGCTGCTCTACTACACCATCCACCGCGCCGCGCGCATGTCTTTCCGTCAGCTCTTCCAGGACCTGGCGCGCTACGTGCAGGACGCCGACGTGCGCTGGGAGTATTGCGTGCGCGCCAAGCGCGGCCAGACCGACACCTCGCTGCCAGGTGGGCGCCAGCGCAGGGGAGGTGCTTAGAGCGGGGGGGGGGGCGGGGAGAGGGGCAGGGCCTCGGTCGAGGGGCTCACCGCCTTCCTGCGCTCCCAGGTTGTTTCAGCAAGGACCAGGTGTACCTGGACGGCATCGTGCGCATTCTGCGACATCGCCAGACCATCGATTTCCCGCTGCTGACCTCACTGGGCAAGGTGAGGGGCTGTGGACCTTCAGAGGTTCCGGCCAGCTCCCTGCCTCGCTGTAGAATTCCCTGAGCCTCGGATTGGTGCTAGACCGAGGGCTGGATGCCAGGCCTCTGGTGGTGGGGGGAGTGTGGATGGAAGTGAGAACAGGAGATGAAATGACTGGCAGCAAAACCAGGTGCTTAACGGAGGCTGCAGGTGTATGTAAATACTGCATCTCAAAAGAGGTGAGCATTCCAGGCCAAGGAAGCCATCAGGGGAAGGCCAAGGGAAGGAGGCTGCAGAAATGGCCAGGGAGCAACTCCCTGGCACTGGCATTTGTGCCAGGCCGAGGAAAGCAGACTTCATCTGAAGCAACGGGGAGTGGGAGGAGCTTTAAGCAGAGGACTGACACTGATACTTGCTTCAGAAGGCTCCTTCTGGACGTCATATGGGAGGTGGATTGGAGAGATGACTAGGGAAGGGAGTGCAGGGGCATGGAGGAGGCCTTTCCTGTCACTCCTGCAGAAGGGATGGTGGTCTGGCCTAACCAGGCAGTGGCCATTGGGTTGGAGATGAAGGGACGAGCTGGAGAGCTCTTCAGAGAGGGGAATCCTTTTAACTCCGTGGCTACCATGATGGGAGGGTGAGAGTCCAAGCCCCCTCCCTGGAATCTGACCTGGGTGACTATGAAGAGGGTGGAGCTGGCATAAGCTGGAACTCAGGAGTTGACTGTTGGACATGGGGCCACCCTGAGGGCTATCCAGGGGATGACATTAAGGAGGCAGTTGGATGTCCATGTTTGGAGGTGAGGGGAGAGGCTGGGCTAGAGAGAGAAGTGGGGTTGTAGGGCATCTATGACAAAAAGAAACTATTGAGAGAAAGAGCAAAGACCAAGGATTGAGTCTAGAGGTATAAAACGTTGTAGCTAATTGTGGATCAGGAGGGGAGTCCTGGAGCAAAGGGCAGTGAGCCGTAAGCAGTGGGCTGGAACCCACTACCTAAAAGCCAGGGGCCGCTGCCTATGCCTGATGCCCAGCTTCCTCCTGCAGGTGTCCTATGAGGATGTGGACCACCTGCGGCCCCATGGGGTGCTGGATAATACCCGGGTGCCCCACTTCATGCAGGACTTGGCACGCTACCGGCAGCAGCTGGAGCACATCATGGCCACCAACCGGCTGGATGAGGCAGAGTTGGGTCGCCTGCTACCCGACTGATGTCCGTTGAGGGCTGCAGACAGAGGTCCTGGACAGAAGCTTCAGATAGGCCCCGAGAACATGAAGCTGTTTGCTCCGTGCTTCCACGGCCTGGGTGTTTCTTGGGGGTGTTGGGAGGGCAGGAGCATTCCTTGAGGAGGAGTGGCAACATCAAAGGGTTTGTGTCCCTTGCTAGCCTCCCTGGGGCCTGGGGACCTGCAGCAGCATGTCTGGCAAACTGAGTCCCCCTCCTGCCTCCAGCTCTCTGTTGAGCAGAGGGAAGCCATGGGGGCAGGAAGGGAGCTGAGCATTGATGGGGATGGGGGTGGTTTGGGAATAGAAACTTGTTCTTGCATGAGATGGCTTTGGTTGTCCCAGTACTCCAGTCTCCCTTCCCTCACCTGGCCCCTTGGTGCTCCTTCAGCAATCGTGCTGTCTACCTCTCACTGGGTCCTGGTAGGGGTTGGGATCTCTTCTCCTGGGGTGATTGATGGCCTGAGCCTGGGGTCCTGGTAGTAGAGACCCAGCTGGTCTGGGGTCTGCTTTCTGACATTTTGCATCTGTCACTGGTCATATATTTATTCCATATTTATATGGTCTACTTCCTGTGACTGGGAGCAGCAGCTCCTGAAGGTTTTGTGGGCGGGGGAACAGGACATTCCTTCCTGGAAGGCACCAATTTTCCCAGCCCCACTCCCATTACACACACACACACACACACACACACACACACACACACAGTGATTCAGGCCTTGAGAGTCAAGCCCAAGAGCTCCCTTGGCCCTGTCACCACTCCCTCTACTGGCCTCTGCTGTTCCTGTCTTTGCTCACACCCTTACAGCTGGTCTCTGGCAGAGGTTGGCATAGCCTAGGAGCAGCTGCAATTGCGCCTGAGGGACAGGCCCTAGAGTTTGGTGGCCCAAGTCCTGAACCCCTCTTGGACCAGGTGAGGTGCAGAGGTGGCTGCTGCTTCCAGTTTCCCTTCAGACTTAGCTGTATGAGCCCCACTCCTATCCTTTGGCCTTAGTTTTGCCATCTGTAAAACTCAGAAACACAGTTGGAAAGTCCTTGTTCATTTAGTCATTGAATATATTATAATATGTATAGAGCGCCTTTTGTGTAAGTTACTGGTCAGAGTCCTCACTGAGCTCCCAGTTCAGAGGGAAGCCAGACAATTAAAACAGTAATGACAATGATGTGTGTGGCCTCTGTCTACCCAAGGTCCCTTTCTGTTCCCCTCTTCTAATCTCACTTCCCAAGGCTGTGAGCTCTAAGCCCTCCCTACGTGGAGAGAAGTCACCCTCCCCTTGCTCCATGTTCAGCCCAGGGACTTGCATGGGGTTGAGCTGGTACCTACACAGGCTGCCAAGTGGCTCATGAGGGGAAATGGGTTGTGTATGTGGGCATGAGGGTCAGGTCCTTGTCCCACTAAGGGGATTAGTCTGGGATCTCCAGGGTGCAGCCTGGACTCCTAAGGGCAGATTAGGGCTGAGGACTGGATGATGCTTGTGGTAGGCTTGGGGCTGCCCAGGTCCCTGGGACTCAGAGGTACCCACCCTCTGTTCCTGGGCAAATAGCCAGAATCGTGGAGAGAGCCCAGGTCCCGGTGGACCCTCCGGAGTTTATTCACTTCCAGCAGTACTGGGCTGGACTGAGCCTTGGTGGCATCCGATTCGGCTCCAGCAGCATCCCAGGTCCTATCCAGGATGGGCGGAGCACGGCCAGTCAGAGTTCTGGCCTTCAGGAATCTAGAGATGACGGGAACAGTGGTCAAAGAGTTGGGGTCCCGCATCCACTTCCCAGGCCATGCCCTCCCGCCAAGCCGGCTCAGGGTTTGGGTGGCCTCACACCTTCCGACTCATCCCCTTCCTCGAAGTCGGGCTCGGGCTCTGGGTCCGGTTCTGGCTCCAGTTCCGGCTCTGGTTCTGCTTCAGGCTCGGGTTCCAGCTCTGGCTCTGGCTCCAGTTCAGCCTCTTCAGAGGCCTCTGCTTCCAGCTCTGGCTCTGGTTCCTCTGGGGTCCCGGATTGCACCGCCTCGCAGCCCTCCAGGCCCCCGGCCTCGTCGGTGTCTGAAGCTCTGGGCAACCCGGGGCATGTGGTCCCCGAGCCGGGTGCCTCCGGCGTCCAGTGGCCTGGGCATGGAGGGTCATAGCTGCGGTCCCGGTAACCTGGGGCGGAAGTGGGAGTGACTGAGGCTCAATTTATCCCTGTGAGGTTTCACACTCTCCTACTTCTAGGGGAGACGACAACCCCACCCTCCCCGGGCCTTTGGTCAGCCCCACCCCGTCCCCGCTCTGCCCTAGGCCCCGCCCCGAGCACTCACCCGGACCCACGTGCTGCCAGTCCCAGGCGGGGTCAGGCGCGCCCGCGGTACGCTGGGCACAGCGCAGCAGCTCCTGGCAGGCGGCCTCGCCCTTGCCCTGCACCAGCAGCAGTAGGCGGCGCACCCTGCGCTCGGCATCAGGCAGTGCATCCAATGCCTCGTACTCTGGCCCGGTGAGCACGCCTCGCGCCAACAGCGCGTCCAACAGCAGCCCCGAGTCCGCCTGCAATGTCTCGACCAGGCGTTTCCTTTCGCGGTCTATAGTCTCCGACGGCCGCTCCTGCGCGTTGCCCATTGTCAGGCCTGCATGGAGAAAGGGGAGAGAAGTAATAGAGGGCTGCCCTCCCCCCTGCCCTCGCTGCCTGTGACCTCTCTCTCATTGCCCCCAGTGAACACCCGGGCTGGGGTCTAAGTTCACCTTGATTCCAGCCGCCAGTGGTCTCCGCAAGCACAGGACCTGGAGGCCAACACAGGGAACTCAGTGTCCTCCTGCCTCTCCAGACGCTTCTGTCCTGTCTCCTCCTCAGGCTCCTCCTTCTGTCCCCAAACGTCAGCTGTGAATCTCTTCTCCTCCCCTGCCTTTCCCAGGACTCTGTCTACTCTCTGAGTGCCCTCCCCAACCGGGACCTCCTGAGCTAATCAGAGGCGGGTTCAGACCCCGTTTATCCAAACTAAGGTCTTTCTCTCAAATCTGCTTCACCACCTAACCAGGCAGAAAAACCTAGGATTGATGCTGATACTCTACACCCAGCTTGCAGACAAGTCCTTTCCAGTCTGACTGCTGAATATTTCTCTCACTATCCTCACTACTTACTAAGTCCAGCCTTCTGCCTCCTGCTTTGGCCCTGCAGAACCCAGGACTAGAGCTCCCTGCTTCCATAATCTACCCTCCAGTCCCCTCTGCACCCAGAGCACAAAGTGCTGAGAGCCTCCCTGCCTTTCTCCCCTTACCTTGACCCTGAGATCCAACTTTCCATGACAAGCCCTGCCTCTCCACCCTCCCACCAACACCACCACCATAATGCAACGCCAATGTGGTCTCATGGCCCATCCTGGTCCCCTGATTCCTGAGCAGAGATACCAGAATCTTCTTCAGGCCTAGCTCTGACCGAGATCTCTTGACATCACCTGAGACCCACCTGTCTCCCTGCTGAAGCCCTAACTCCCAATGTGACTGTCTCCCTGCTGACCCACCTGGCTCCCTGCTGACCTCGGAATGACCTACAGACATTTGTTGTTTGATCTTGAAGTACCCAGGGCCTAGCTCACACAAGCTACCGACAAATGCTTGCCGAACTTGGACTGATTTTCCTCCATGGATTGCCCTATTTTGAGAGACCTTTTTTTTTTTTTGAGATCGAGTTTTGCTGTTCCCAGGCTGGAGTGCAGTGCACAATCTCGGCTCACTGCAACCTCTGCCTCCTGGGCTCAAGTGATTCTCGTGCCTCAGCCTCCAGACTAGCTGGGATTACTTGCGCATACCACTATGCCCGGCTAATTTTTGAATTTTTAGTAAAGACAGGGTTTCACCTTATTGGCCAGGCTGGTCTTGAACTCCTGCCTTCAAAAGATCCACCTGCCTTGGCCTCTCAAAGTGCTGGGATTACAGGTGTGAACCACCAAGCCCGACCTTTTTTTTTTTTTTTTTAATTTTTAAGAGATGGGGTCTTGCTATATATTTTTTGTATTTATTCTTTTTTTTTTTTTAGTAGACACGGGGTTTCACTATGTTGGCCAGGCTGGTCTCAAACTCCTGACTTCGTGATCCACCTGCCTCGGGTTCCCAAAGTGCTGGGATTACAGGCGTGAGCCACCTGCCGGGCCTGGTCTTGCTATATTGACCAGGCTGGTCTCGAACTGCTGGCCTTGAGCGATCCTCCCATCTCAGCCTCCCAAAGTGCTGGGATTACTCTTGAGAGACTGTCTCTACCAACAGCAGCTATTAGGGAGAATTAATTTGCTTTATCCTTTTTTTTTTTTTTTTTTTTTTTTGAGACAGAGTCTCACTCTGTTGCCCAGGCTGGAGTGCAGTGGCACATTCTCTCCTCACTGCAACCTCCGCCTCTTGGGTTCAAGTGATTCTCCTACCTCAACCTCCCAAGTAGCTGAGACTACAGGCGCCTGCCACCACGCTCAGCTAATTTTTTGTGTTTTTAGTAGAGATGGTGTTGGTGTTTCACAATGTTGGCTAGGCTGGTCTCGAACACCTGACCTTGTGATCCACCCACTTTGGCCTGCCAAAGTGTTGGGATTACAGACATGAGCCACCGCACTCAGTTGCTTTGTCCATTTATTGCCAACCAAGGATTATGGCCCATTCCTATGAGTGACTTTACCCAGCCAGCAAGACCCCCGGCATTAGGAGGCAAAGACATCAGGTCTTGGACCATGCCCTCAGCCCACCCCCACCCCGATAAAACCTCCCTTCCTCCCCGCCTTGGCTTTGTTCACAAGGCATCCTCCCATCTCTTCTTCCTTTTGCTGTCCCTCCTCCGCCTCCTTCCCTGGCTCTAGGAGGCTGGACCTTCTCTGGGAGAGAGGATTTGGTCCTAGCTGCCATCCTGCCTCCCAGGTCTCTCTCAGTACCCTCTGGTGTCATGCTATACCTCCCCCGTCACACCCTGGCTCCCTCCCATTGAAGCCCTTCCCCCGGGCCACCAAGCTGAGACCAGGACTACCCCCTGCCCTTCCATCTCCCTTTATGTCCCATCTGTGATGAGTATTGCTTCCCTTCTCAGTGAGTCTCCATCAGCTCCTGCCTTGCCACCCCACCATCGTCACCTCATGTCCTGTAACAGTTCCTCTGAGCCCCTCTCACTCCCATTCCACTAGGCCCTATAGCACAGTGATTTTGACAACTCTCTGGGCTAGGATTGCTGTTCCTGTTTTACAGATGAGGAAAGAGACAGGCTCAGAGATTCAGTGGTAAAACTGGAATCTTACTTGCTCCAGCCTGAACTATGAGGAACTTAACTATATTTTCCTGTCTAGCAGAATTCCATCCTAAATACCTATCTACCTCCCCCCGCCAACCCCACTGCCCATCTGAGAGAACCAGAAGTATCTGGTCTGGCTACTCTAGCCTCCTCCCACCACTCTGGACAGCCAGGCCCTTCCCAGCTTCCCTCCACGAGTCAGGGCTGGGAGAACTCACTATGCCTCTGGCACCTCGGAGCCTTTGCTGATGCTGATCGCTAAGACTGGAATCCTTTCCCCCTCCCTCTTCTTCATGAACCTATCCATCCTCCGGGACTCAAATGTTCCCTTGTCTACACCAATGTCTAAGTGTCCCAAGGGCAGGTGGTTCCTTCTTCTGTGTACCCAGTGAACAACATATGTCCTCACCACCGCATTAACTGACATCACTGCACTGTGTACGTGCAGATTATCTGCTTTCTTCAACTGAGGCTTCCTAAGAGTGTCCCTCCAATTGGTGGGCATAGGAAGGGAGAGGGGGACAGCACCTACTTGGGACAGACACAGGGAGGGTGCAGATTGGATTGCCCCCTCCTTCTCTCCAGCCTACGTTGTTTTCATGTTAGCCTCCTCCTCCTATGACCCCAAGTCCTGCCCTTTATCCTGTCTAGGGGTAGTGACTCCAGCTGGTCTGGGCCCTCCCTTTGAGGCTCTCAGAGCTCTCAATACCGAAGTTATTTAGCGGCCAGTCCTTCGAGGGTGACAGGTCCGATGCTTCCCAGAGAGCCACGTGGCGGGGTGTGGAGCTGGGCCCTAGCCCCCAACCCCAACTAGCAGCGCGGGTCTTTGGCGGGGAAGCCAGGGTCTTGGGTCACTGAAGAGCCTTTGCGCATGTGCGGCCGCACGGATTCCCCGCCCCACGCCTTACCTCCCAGAGCTCACCCAGTCCCAGAGCTTGAGAGTCCTGCGGCAGGGCGGGGTCCACAGACCTCACCCCGAGGGCCGCAGCGGGTGACGGGGCGCTGATTTTGCCCAATCTCGGTTTCCCGTCCCTCCCACAGCCGGGAGTGGGGCTCCAGGTCTGGCCCGTTTTGGGCGGCCCCACTCACGGGTCGAGCCTCGGCGGGGCAGGAGATGACGGTGCAGAAAGGCCCGGGCAGGGTGGGGGTGGGTGCAGCAGCTGCGGCGGGGGCGGGGCGGCCAGGGCTGCTGGGAATAGGGAGGGTGAGGGCTTCTTCCCTGGGCACTGGGAGCCACGCCGCGGAAGCCGCGCGCGGGCTGGGGACGTGCACGTAGTCAGCTTTCCCTTCCCACCCGGGGCGCACCAGGAGATGAGGCCGGGAGGGGGCAGTTCGGCCCGCGGCCCCACACGTCCAGTGCCCACTCAGGGCCTGCCAATTTCCAGGTGCTTTCCATCTATCTTGTCATCGACCCCTCTTCTCTGCCTGTCACAGACGAAGTTCACAGAAGGGTACCAACTCAGCCAGGATCACAGAACGCATGCATTGCAGAGCTGAGTGCGACTCAGAAGCCCCCGCTTCCCAGAGATTGCAGCGGCGCCGCGCCAGCCCTGGATCCGGGCCTAAGCAAGGGAGCTAGACACCGGATCCCCAAGCACCTCCACCCTCCTGGGGTTCCTCTATTAAAGACCTAGTATCTGGACGCTTCTACAGTGCAAAATCACCCCCCACCCACAACTCCTGTGCTGCCTGGTCGATAGAGAAAAGAGACGCGAAACAGAAAAAAAAATGGAGTTTATGTGCAGGGTTCGTCGGGGTAGTGGAGAGAGGCCGTTGAATAGTAGGGGCTTCGCTCACTCCCGCCAGGGGGCGCCAGGAAGCCAAGAAGGATGTGCAGCCGCGGACTGGTTCCAAGCCCCTTCAGAGGCGCGGGGTCTCAGGGGGAGGGACTGGCTTCAGAGCCCAAGTAGGAGGCGGTCCGGCTCTCAGGAGTGCTGTAAATGGTTAAAGCCCCAGGCAGGCCCAGGGCTGGGCCTCCCAAGGCTGCCTGGACATCCAGCAGGAGTGGGGCCCCGAGCGTGGGGTCCTTCCCTAGGAGAAGCGGGGCTGTGCTCACCAGGGGAAAGGTTCCCCCTCCTTTCTTCAGGGAAGGAGAGCCCTGCCTGCCTGCCTTCTGCTCAGTTAGGATGACGCATCCATTCTTAACCTCCCCACTCTCGCCCAATGGTGAGGGCACGGGTGGCTCAATGAACGCGCTCTGCAGGGCAGCCTGAACTCAGGATTTCCCTGCAAATTGCAGATTGCCCCCTCACTCAATCAAGGTAGCTCAGCCCAATCACGGCGTCCTCCCAGGTATGAGTCATCACAACCATTACCTGGGCTTGGAGAATTTAACCCCTTGACCGCCAGCTCAGGCTCACCCGGCTCTGGAACCAAGGGCTGCATCTGCGTGAGAACCGCAGGGAGCAGCTGGGGAGGGGACCTAGCAGCTGAGGGGAACAGCTGGGAAATCACTGCGGCAATTCTCCTAGAGACATGGCTCTGGCTCACAGAGAACAGCTATGGACCAGAGGGCTTGGCTCAGCCACCCCTGGCCTCTGCCCTCCCGGATCCACTTCTTACCAAGGACAGCTCCATGTCCAAGTCCATCAGGGTCCATTCTCGCCCTTGGAGACTGGGGCCCAGCACCTGAGGAGAGCTCTGGGTCAGTGGTGCCCTCTCCAGGCTCCACAGAGAGCTAGACCCCACCAGGTCTCATGCCCCTGTTTCAGCAGAAGGGGTACTCACATCTAGAGGCCCTGCAGACTCCACACTTTCTTGAGGGGGCTGAAGCAGCATCGGAGGCAGCAGACTCTCTGGGCTCCTGTCCCCGCTCTCCAGGCCAAGAGGCCCCCTGTGCAGAGAGAACTGCTTTTGAGAGAACTGCTTTTGGCCTGCAGTGTACGCCCTCCATTAAGTTCCCAAGGAACCCAGATGCATCAAGATTTAAATCCCCCAACATTTAGAAAATGATACGAGAGGACCCCCATCCTTTTTCTACCCCCAACCTCCCCACCCCTGCCATAAAGGGGCACAGAGAAAGTGCCTCTGCTTCCTACCTGGGACCTGGAGTTTGGGTGGTGGAGCTGGGGCTTTGGGACCCCTCCCCTCCCTATGTAAATGTCAATATCAATGCTTCTTTCTTTTCTTTTCTTTTCTCTCTGTCTCGCTCTTTCTTCTTTCTTTCCTTCTTTCTCTTTCTTTTCCTTTTTTTCTTTTTTTTTGAGACAGAGTTTGACTATGTCACACAGGCTGGAGTGCAGTGGCACCATCTGGGCTCACTGCAGCCTTCACCTCCCAAGTTCAAGTGACTCTCCTGCCTCAGCCTCCTGAGTAGCTGGGACTACAGGCAAATGCCACTACACCCAGCTAATTTTTGTATTTTTAGCAGAGGTGGGGGGGGGGGTCTCACCATGTTGGCCAGGCTGGTGTTGAACTCCTGACCTCAAGTGATCTGTCCACCTCAGCCTCCCAAAGTGCCAGGATTACAGGCATGAGCCATAATCATAGCCACCAATGCTTCTTAAACTATTGTGTATTTTACAATCACCCCAGGGAACTCATTTAATATGTAGGTTCCTAAGCCCTTCCACAGATGCTGAGTGCCCTGACTGGGAGGCTCTGCTTTCCACAGGACTCTGATGCTGGGGCCAAGAAATCAGGTGAGTATCATGGAGTCAAATGGCTAGGAAGCTTTGTGGGCTGGTAAGGGCTGTTCTATCACAGGGCTCATGGTCCAGCTGGGGCTCTGCTCACCTGTCAGGTATCTCCCTGGGATCCTCTGGTTCAGGCTGTTGGGCATTCCTGGGCCCCTCGGGGCTGAAGCTCCCTTTCCCTTCCAGGATGGCCTGCACCACAGCCACAGGCAGCGGTGGGGGGGCTGTCACGCAGAAGTCACACTCGTTTGGGGCCAGGGCCAGCCCGGCCTCGCCATCCCCCCCTGGACTGGCCGGCTCTTCTTTGAGCAGTGCCAGGCCCTTCTCCCTGCACCGGAGAAAAGCTTCAACCAGACCCTGGCACTGATTTCTCCCTTTACCCCCACAGCCATCTGGGCTGCCAGGCTCTCCCCCACAGGCCCCCCAGGGGCAGCCCTGTCCCCCTTACCTCCTGCCATCACTGGAGGGAGAAAGCCTGATCCCCTCAGGGGATGGAGAGTCTTCTGGGATGTCAGAGATGATGGGGCCCCTGGCCCTGTGAGGGCTGAGGCCCAAAGTCGTCTCTGGGAGGGGCTGTAAGTAGAAGGCTAGGCCCAGCCCTTGGCCTGTAGGTACAGGGAGAGCCAGAACCCCACCAACACCCACCTGGGCCAGGTCTAAGGGAGAAGGTTTGAGGAAAGAGGCTCAGTCCATGCTGGAGGGCCTGGGTCTGGTTGGGGGGAAGACTGGCTTCCATCTTCTCTTCCTTTTAGGGGATGGGGAGAAGGAACAGGCTCTCCATAAGCCCAGCCATGCCCTTGGGAAGGGGGAAGAAGACAAACCTACCGACTGGATGAAGTAGGGGTCCTGCAGAAGGGCACCAGGTAGAGGGCAGGTGTTGAACTTGGCAGGTGTTGGGCATGAGCTCCCCTCATCCAGCATCAGGGACCTGTGTGGTCGACCAGGGCACAGGCAGGCGTGGGGCAGGGTCAGCCCCCATGCCCCTCGGCCTGCACTTCCCTCCCTCCCTCCCAGGCCCCAGCAGCCAAGTCAGCAGAGCTGAGGCCTGTTGCCAGGGTGTCAGTCACATGCTGGAGGTGGAAGGGGCTCCCCCCAGAGATGGGGGCCCTTTGCGGGCAGAGAGGGGAGGGAGGGAACCTGGTTTGAGCCCCAGGCCCTCAGCTGTTGGGAAGCCTTGGGGGGAGGGGCAAGGGGCTGCTGGGGCAGGAATTTGGGAATAAGGTCCTGGAATGAGAGGATCTGGGAGTGGGGGTATCAGGTGGCAGAGTTTGGGGGAAGTGGATCCTAGATGGGGTGAGGAAGCCTGTAGTGCAGGGGGAGGAATGAGGATTCCTGATGAAGGAGTTTCTGGAGGAGAAGGGGTCCTTGCAAGGGGTCTTCTGGGGGGTCTTGGAAGTGGGTGTGGGCCTTCTTGGCTTTCTCACTCACAGCTTTCTCTTGCCTCCTGCATTGCTTGGCCCCGCCTGAAGTGGCCCAAAGAGACACTGGATCAGCTGAAAAGAAAGCAAAGGCTTAATTCATACTTTGGACACCCCTCCCACCCCTGCACTTCCAGGTGAGGGAGGGAGGTTTAACCAGGGGCGCCGGGGGACTGGGCGGTGGAATGGGGTGTCGAGGAGTGGGAGGGAGAAGTGAGGCATGGGGAGAGGAACACCTTGCCAATGACCCGGTGCTGCTGACCGTGGCTCTGCCGAAGTGTCACCACCTCCCTCCACAAGATCTCGTTCTGCCTGAGGAAGGGGTGGGAGGGTGCTGAGGCATCTGAGGGTTCGCCCAGTCACCACCCCCCACAGAATGGCGAGGCCGGGGACCCAGGAGACCACCCCGATGATTGGCCATCCTAGAGATGGATGGAAGCGCCAAGGCCGGAGAAAGGAAGGGGCTGCCCAGAACCGCCTGCCGGCCAGTAATGGTCTCATCCCGAACCCTCCACCCCCCGTCCCCTCTTTCCCCACCCGCCCCCGCACTGCCTGAGCTCCCGCAGCCGCGCCTCGGTGCTCTCCTGCACTCCCCGCAAAGCCTGCACCTCGCCCAGTAGTCGACCCAGGTCCTCCGGGCGCCAGCGGCCGTCGTCGCCGCGCAGCGCAGGCACCTGCGGGCGGGAGGCACCGTCGGGACTGGGTCGCAGGAGCAAGGACGGCAGTCCCAGCACCTCTCCTCCGCTTTGCTCATTCCCACAGGCCGCCCCCACCTTGCGCCGCACGCGCTCCAGTAGCTGCTCGCGGCCGCGCACGAAGCTCGGGTGCTGGAACTCGACGTGGTCGCGCTCCGGCCTAAGCAGGCCGCCCTGCTCGATGCTCACCACCTTCCGAAAACCGTCTGGGGAGTGGGGCGTGGGGGCGTGGGTCGCCCCATCCCCGGCACCGAATCCCCCATCCCCGCTCCCTGCCCGGCCGTAGGGACTCACACATGTTGAGTTGGCGCACGAAGCTCGCCATGTTGCTATGCTTGAAATACTGGGGCAGCACTTCCTTGGCGAAGCGGCTCTGGTCGCTTACGAGGAAACTGGTCCCGCTCTACCAAGAACGCCGCCCGCCCACCGTGCGGGCGGAGACCAAGAGGGTGAGCGGTGCCCGCCCACGGCTAGTCCTGCGCTCCGGCGTGCGCACACACACTCACTCTGGGGTCCAGGCCTACCGCTTACGGGGACATGGGTCGAGGCCAGGCCAGAATGGGCTCCGAGGCCTGGCCTGGAGCGACCACAGTGAGTCCCTATCCCCAGCCAGACCCTGACTCCATGCTCGGTTCTCAGAAAGGAGAGGCTGACGGGGTTGCAGCCTTGGACAGGCCCCAGCCCCGCAGTGTGCCCTGAACTAGACCAGCCCTTCCCATTTCCTGGCCTCTGTTTTCCCATCTGTCGGATGGGGTAGGGTGGGAACTAAATGGCCTCGAAGGTCCCTCGGGCTCTAGGTCTCCAGAAGGCTGCCTTCTTCGGCCGCAGAGGAAACCCCCGTCTCGCACGCCCCCTCCACGGTGAACTTCTCTGAATGGCTGAATCTGGGGATCCACGGCCAGTCCCACGCGGGGGTTGGGCGGGCATGGGTGTTCACTGGCGTGGAGGGACCCCGGGACCACTGGGGGAATCGAGGGGCCCCGGCCCTCACCGGGCTCCAGCGGATCAGGTGGTCTGTGCCTGGGTCCCCCACCAGCGCCCATAGCTTGCCGAGGAAGGCAGGCACGGGGCTGGGGCCTGGCTCCGTGGGCAGCGCTGCTGGCGCTTCCTGCATGGTGCAGTGTCGGCCCGGCTCAGCGCTCGGGCCCGGCCGCTGCGGGCTCGTCAAAGCCGCGGAAAGTGCTGCGTTTGCCGCCCGCTCCGCCCCACTCCGCCCCAGGGCGCCGGGTCAGGCGGGGGCCACGTGCAAGCCCGCGGGGCGGGGCTGGGACAGCCGCCGAGGCACCAGCAGGCAGAAAAGGCTGGCTGGATGGGATGTGTGGAGTAGAGTGGGGGGGGGGCGAGTGGGAGACTTGGGTTCGAGTCCCACCCTTCTCAGTCCCTCTATTTCCTTCTCTGTTCTACGGGAGAAATAGCCGGTGCGCGACCTGGTGTGGGCTGGGCAAGTGCTAGAAGGTAATGGCCAGAGGCACAGTGAAGCCCCAGGCAGGGGAACCAGATAGGAAGGTGGGGCTCCCGCCCAAGCCCTTGGAGGTAGTCATTCCAAGGGTGCGAGTGTCCCGCCCCTGACCCCCCGCAGCTGTGTCAGTTCAGAGGACCCTGAGGAAACCCCACCTCTGCCGGGATGGCTCCTCCGGTCCCCCGTGAGTTCCCTGCCCTTCCCTTTCAGATCCGACCCCGCCTTTAACAGGACTCTCAGAAACACTGCAGGATTTGTTTATTTCACACTCACCCCTGAGGCCCGGCCCGCGCCCGTGCCCTCCCTCTCCCCGCGCCAGGGCCGCAGAGATGCAGAGTCCGCAGAGGGGTGGAGGCAAGAGGGGGGGCAGTGTGTCCAGGACCGAGCGGGTGGGGCGTCTGCAGAGGGTGAGAGCAGCGAGTGGTCTGAGGGCGCCCAGTACTGGTCCCGATGCCATCACAGTTCCCAACTCCGTAAAGACCCGGGGGGGCAACAATCCCGAAAGAAGGCACTAGCAGTCGGGGCGCGCCTGGGCACATCCGTCCCATCTCGGGGCGCTTACGTCTGCGGGGACGGGGGAGAGAAGTCGCCCAATCGCGCCACCAGCGTGGGCCGCCAGGGATGCGGTTCGCGAGTGAGCTTGAGGGTATAGGTGCGCAGGCGCGGACAGTGCGCGCGGAAGGCTTCCAGCACCGAGTGGCTCACCACGCAGAAGCAATGCACCTCGCGCAGGGCCGCGCAGCGCGCCGCCAGCTCCTCCAGCGCGGCGTTCAGCTTGGCTGAGGCGGCTGCGCGCACCTCGAGTGCGCGCAGGGTTGCGGCGTAGTGGTGCGCTGCGAAGCGCACTGGGCCTACGGTGTCGCCTGAGAGGTTGAGGCGCAGAGCAGCCACGGGGACCGCTGGCTGCAGGACGCGCGTCACGCTCTCAAAGGGCAGCGCGGGCTCCAGCTCCAGCTCCACTGCCAGCCCAGGGTGGCGGCGGCGCAACGCTGCCCAGGCTTCGTTGGGCAGCGGGGACGCGCGTGCATCCTCGGGGCACGCGCACCGCAGAGCCAGGAGCGCGAAAGGCGCGCGGTCTGGCGCCGCCAGCGCTTCGAGGATAGCGTGGGACAAACTGGCTAGGTGCAGGCCGAGAGCGCGCAGGCGCGGGCAGGCCTCCAGTAGCTCGAGCACTGAGCCGGGACCCACGCTGCCCACTAGGGTACTGTTGTCCAGAAAAAGGCTGTGGAGCTCGGGACAGCCGCGCGCCGCCTGCAGCACTAGCGCGTCGTCCAGTGTGAAGGGCAAGCGCCGCAGGTCGAGGTGGCGTAGCTCGCGGGCCGCCCCGCACACAGCGTGCACAGCCTCCAGGACGTCGCGGCCCGCGTCGAAGAGCGGCTTCTCTCCGCGGCACTCCAGGCGCAGGCCTCGCAGCCCCAGGGCACGGCCCGCCAGAACCATCAGCAGCTCGATGGCCGCCCGGCGGCTCACCTCCCTCGATGGCTCAAATTCCAGCCGGAGGTTGTGAACGTGGTCCAGGCAGGTGGACAGATAAAGTGGCAGCATGCCTTCCAGCTCACATTCGCAACTTGAGTTAGAGCCGTGCAGAAAAGGCCTCGGCTGAGTCCCCGCGACCAGGGAAGAACCCTCTATCCACCCCTTAGCTGGGATTCCAGCTGCCATCCCATTTCCTGCCTCCCTCCCCACGTCTCTGTCCAGACCGCGACTGTTGCCCCAAAGGAGGGAACTCTCATCCTATCCTTTTAGAAGATTTCAGTGGCGTCTGCCACAGGATGAAACCTGGACATGGAGAGCCAATGATATTTTAGGAACTGGGCTTTCTCAGCTGTCTCTAAGAAGTCTTGGCGTGGTTCGAATTCTGCCCCTGCCATTCCCTAGCTGAGTGACCTGTGGGAAGTGATTAAGTCTGTCTGCCTCAGCTTCCTATCTGGGCAATGGAGGTAATGATAATACCTATTTACCACACAGGTTTTCGTAAAGATTAAATCAGTTAATATATGTAAGGCACTTAAAAACAATGGTTGGTATATATTAGGTAGTCAATACATGTCAGCAATTATTATTATTACTATTATTATTATTTTGAGATAAAGTCTCACTCTGTTGCCAAGCTGGAGTGCAGTGGCGGGATCTTGGCTCACTGCAACCTCCGCCTCCCGGGTTCAAGCGATTCTCGTGCCTCAGCCTCCGAAGTAGCTGGGATTACAGGCGCCCGCCACCACACCCGGCTAGTTTTTGTATTTTAGTAGAGAGGGGATTTCAGCATGTTGGCCAGGGTGGTCTCAAACTCCTGACCTCAGGTGATCCACCCGCCTCGGCCTCCCAAAGTGCTGGGATTACAGGCATAAGCCACCGCACCCTGCCAGCAATTATTTTTTAATATGGGGGAGTCAACCTGAATCTCTAGCCCACGACTCCACAGAGAAGGTGAGTGGGCCATGGGGAGGGGAGTGTCGAGGAGCAGGCTCACCTGATTTTTGTGTCGTGCCACACAGTGCTGCAGGTAGCAGCGGCGGCCCAGGCCCTGCAGACCCTGGCGGCGGCAGCACGGTCTCTCAGGGGCAGGTGGCGGAAGATGAGCGCCAACACCTCCTCTGGCAGTCCCTCTCCAGTCTCGGCCATGGCCTGGATCCGGCTGGGGTGGGAGGATCCGCCACTCCCAATAGCTCCGGCCTGGAGAGAAAGGGACGTCTCTGGGCTTAGGAAGGCGCAAAGTGTTGCCGGAAGACCCATCTTAGGTGTACAAATGCTTGTGGCCTGAGTAACTTGAGGGCCTCTCAGACAGCGTGGGGCATCAGATAACTGCTTTGTGAACACTTGTTCACAAAGCAGATTTCACAGCCTCACCTACTAAATCAGGCTCTCCGGAAAGGGTAAGGCCCAGGAATCTGCATTTCAACAAGTCCCTGGTGACTCCACAGGTTCCACGTTGAGAACTCACCCCCCAACCTTTATTTATTTATTTATTTATTTATTTATTTTTTTGAGACAGGGTCTCCCACTTTACCCAGGCTGGAGTGCAGTGGTGGCGCAATCACAACTCACTGCACCCTCTGTATCCCGGGCTCAAGCAATTCTCCCACCTCAGCCTCCCGAGTGGCTGGGACTACAGGGGCACGCCACCACGCCTGGCTAATTTTTGTAATTTTGTTTCAGATACGAGGTCTCGCTTTGTTGCCCAGACTGACCTCGAACTCCTGGGCTCGAGCGATCGGCCCGCCTCGGCCTCCCAAAGTGATGGGATTACGGGGATGAGCCACGGCGCCCGGCCTGAGAAACCCCTTCTTAACCCGGCCGGTTAGTAGAAAGTGACTACAGGGTTAATAAGGCGGGAGCATTAATGTAGACTTTTCCTTGTCAGGGACCATGAGCCAATCAGGAAGCGAGGTGTGGGCGGGGCAAAGCTGGATCCGCCCCGGGAGGGGAGGCTCTTTCCCCGCCTCCTTCCCCGCCTCCGCCTCGCGGGGGAGATGTCCCGGGTGCTTCCTAAGACAGCCCCACAAGATGAAAAAGAACTTGGGGCTCTGGGACCTGACGGTTCTGGTGCCTGAGGGGCTCAAGTTTCAAGTGCCGACCCCTGAGCAGTCCTGGCTCCCGCTGGGCACTTTGGGTTTGGCTGGAACTCCGCAGACCCACCCTGGAGAGCAGCCTTTAGAGGGGGATGGGTTATTGGAAAAGTGTGCGTCCTCTTTGAAGTTGCCAATCTTGTTTGTTTTTTCTTTTTGTTTTGTTTTGTTCTGAGACGGAATCTAGCTGTGTCGCCCAGGCTGGAGTGCAGTGGCGAGATCTCGGCTCACTGCAACCTCCACCTCGCGGGTTCAAGAGATTCTCCTGCCGCGGCCTCGCGAGTAGCTGGGACTACAGGCGCGCGCCACCACGTCCGGCTAATTTTTGTATTTTTAGTAGAGATGGGGTTTCACCATATTGGCCAGGCTGGTCCTGAACTCCTGATCTCAGGTGATCCACCTGCCTCGGCCTCTCAAAGTGCTGGGATTACAGGCGTGAGCCACTGCGCCGGGCCGCCAATCTTGTTTTAAGGTTCCTGAAGGTTTGCGTACACAAGGCTTCACACTACTCGCCAGTTAATGTTCCCATATCTTCCGGGCTAACAGTTTCTCCCGGAATTTGTGCCACGTGTTTCCTGGGGCTTCAGATACGCTCGGCTGGGCTTGTACCTGGGACACATGGGCACCCCGTTTTGAGTGCCCACTGGCAGCAGCGATCTTGAAGCCGGATCCCCAGGGGCACCAGAAAATTCTGGTCTCCAGGGGGCGCTCCCTTGATCTACCGAAATCTGGCAGCTCTCGCTCTTACGAGCCCCCGGCCTCGTAAAAATCGCAAACCCCCAAAGTCCCGGTCTTCCTGCCGTCTAACCTTGGGCGCTGGTGTCTTACCTGCTCAGCGAACCAGATGGGCTTTGCCCGGGACAGGGGACTGGCAGCAGAGGGCAGCGGGCGGGAAGCAGCCACCGGGAGCCCGCGGAGCAGGACGCGCGGGCGGACTAGGAGGCTCGGGCTAGGGCACCGCCCCAGCGCCTCCGCGCACACCCGGAAGCGGCGCGAGTAGAGCGGAGCCTGGCGGGCGTGGGAACCCAGGCCCAGCCGAGGCGGCCAGGTTAGTGCAGTTGGTGGGTGGGTGTGTGGGTGGGCTCCCCAGTGCGGGCGGGAGCGGAGGTGGATCTTGGCTCCGAAGCGTGGGCGCGGCGCAGATGTCACCAGCGGCTGCTCCAGCCAGCTGGTGGCGGCGGCCTATTGGGCTGTTCCCGTGGGAGGCGGGGGGCGGTACTGAATTTGGCCCCCGCAGGCTCTTCGTCCCTGCCAGCGCTTTCGAGGAGCAGTAGGGCCCCGCAGGAGAGAGGGTGGGGGAGGAGGGGTGGTTCTGAACACCTCCTTGAGCGGAGACCCCCCTGTCCACCCCAGCCGATCGCACGTGCGAAACCCCAGCTTGAGGGTGGGCTAGTGGGAGCCTGGGAAGCTCCCCTCCAGCGCTCGGGAGCTGCGTAGCTGAGTAGGGGGTGTGCCCGGCGGGTCGCAAGGAGTCGCAGGCTTTCATTTCTGGGCCACGCCCACAGGCTGTCCCTGTCCACCCAGCCAGAGGTGGGGCTGCCCCCGGGACTGTTAAGTGTTCAAGGGGCACCGTGCGTGGCTCGCCCCTGGAAATGGCGGCAGACGTTGTTAGGTCGGTACCCAAGTGCCCCACAGTCTCCGGCCACCAAACGTTCTCAGGACCCAGCCTGGAAGCCTCAGCCCCTCCCAAAAAGGGACGACTACGGGTGGGTGGGGCGCGGGGCTTCCCAAGGAGGGGCTTCTGTGAAAGAACACGTTAGAAGAGCTGCCAATCGGCGGATGCGAAACTAGGGCCCTGGCCTCTTTACCCTGTTAACTCGACCTCCAGCCTGGCTTACCTCCCCCATGGGTCTGGTACTAGTGAGTGTGAGGAAGCATCCCCAGTCTCCAGGTTCCCAGTACTCCCTGCCTCCCCACCCTCCCCTGCAGACCTGATGGGCAGACATTGGTCCCGTTTGGTCCCCACTTCCACCCCTTGGGGTGGGGCCACAACCATCGGGTCAGCACTCCCAAGTCAAGGGGCTAGGAAGACGTGAAAGAGGGAACGTTTCCAGGGGAGGTTCTCACTCTCTCCTACTCCCCAGGCCACTTTCCTAGGACTCCCCCTTATCTCACCTCCGTGGCTGGCTCCCTATCATGGACCCACTTGTCACCTGCAGAGTTTCCCACTTTTTCTTGTTTTGCTTTTAAAGAAAACAAATTTATTTTGCTCTTTTAATACAAAGAAAATGTCTCTACTTCACATAAAGCAGAAAATATTGCTAAATACAAAGAAAATAAAAATCACCCACAATCCTTCCCCACCCCCACCTCCCTCCCTCCATCCTGCCCAGAGATAAACAAAATGCAAATTTCCTGTTACTATCCAGACTGTGGTTTGGTGTAAGTACACAGTATTAATGTTTTCTATGAAAAGATTAGGAGGCCAGGTGTGGTGCCTCACACCTGTGATCCCAGCACTTTGGGAGGCTGAGGTGGGCAGATCGCTTGAGCCCAGGAGTTTGAGACCAGCCTGGGCAACATGGTGAAACTCCATCTCTACTAAAAATACAAAAACTAGCCAGGCTTGGTGGCGCATGCCTAAAGTCCTAGCTACTTGAAAGGCTGAGGTGAGAGGATTGCTTGAGCCGGGAAGGTCAAGGCTGCAGTGAGCCGTGATAGTGCCACTGCACTCCAGCCTGGGTGACAGAGCAAGACCCTGTCTCAAAAACAAGAAAATTTAGAAAACAAAGGTCGAGAGTAGTGGCTTACTCCTGTAATTCCAGCACGTTGCGAGGCCAGGACAGGATAGCTTCCTGTTCCTCATGTAAACAGATGGCAGCTGGGGCCACCCCATCTGTCCTGCCCCATAGCTAACACTCAACACTCCTCCTAGCCCACCATATATAAACCCTGATGACTGGAGAGTGCAGGAGTGTGACTGATGGGGCAGGAGGTAGGGCCTTGATCCCATGATTCTAGGAAAAGGGTAAGGTGGGGAGAAAGAGGGAGGGCAGTTTCTTACTTGCTGTCTCATGGGGTAGTAACTGGGAGACCACTGAGCTGTGGGTCAGTGCAGTGGTTCCCTGGCTGGGAATTTTGCCTCAGCTGGTCCAGGGCTAGGTTTTTGTCAGAAGATGGAGGAAGGAGATACTATGCTAGCACCAAGGGGCCCTGGCTTTTTCTGGACAGGGAAGGAATAGAACAATTTGTGTTGGAAATGACCAGAGCCGAACTCCAAGGGCTTTACAACAAAAAAGGATTATTTAGCTCACATAACTGAAAAGTCCAGGGTGCAGTGGCTTCAGGAACAGCTGGATCCAGGGGCGTAGTATGGTTGGGAATGCACTGCTCCATCTCTTGACTATTTCTTTCTGTGTCAGCTTCATTCCCAGCCAGACTCTTCCCAAGCAGTATTAAAGGAGAGCTACCTCTTCCTTCCAGTTCAGTCCCAAGGGAAGGGAAAGGAGTGCCTCTTTCCTATTGGCTCAACCAGAGTTGCAGGGTTGATTCTCATGGGTCCAACTTAAGTCCTACACCCTGCTCTGAACTAATCACTGCAGAAATGTGAATGGAATGTGCAGATTAGCCAGGTCTGGTGCACAAGCCCGACCTGAAACTAGGGAGTGGGACACAGGCACATGGATTGAGAAGAGGGAGGAGGGAAGTCCCTAAGGTAAGTCAGGCTTTCAGGAGGGAATCTGGGTAGATGCAAACTGCAGGTGTCCTTCAAAGTGAAGACAGGAGGTTTAGTCTTAGGCTGAGGTCCTCCAGAGATGCTGGGCTCAAGTCTACTCAGAAGGCAAGGCCAGGAGCATATGGGTCTTGTTGGCTTTGGGGCATGAGCACCATCCAGCATGAAGATGTCTCTGGTCCATGGTGGTTAGAGAGACACACAGGCCTGAGGAGGAGGCAGAGAAGCCCCACTGCAGAATCTGCCTCTGCTCCCCTCCACTGTGACCCTGGGCTCTTTCGCTGAGAAGGCAGTGGAGGGACAGTCCTCACTGCAAGCGTGGGGTGGGTGGGACTCAGTATAGGGCCAGGAGCTCAAGGGGCTTCCTGTGAGATGGTGAACTCCTGTCCCAAGTATGCCAACCAGTGGTGGGGACAACTGAACCATGTGGGACTTGAGGTTACTGTGGAGACGCTGAACCACGTGGGGCTGGACGGTTGTCTCCAGGGCAGAGGGAGGGGGGATGAACTGGATACCCGACTGTCTGCATCTCCAGGAGGTGAGATGGCAGCTGGGCAAAATGGGCACGAAGAGTGGGTGGGCAGCGCATACCTGTTTGTGGAATCCTCGCTGGACAAGGTGGTCCTGTCGGATGCCTACGCGCACCCCCAGCAGAAGGTGGCAGTGTACAGGGCTCTGCAGGCTGCCTTGGCAGGTGCGTGGGTGGGCGGGCATGTGGAGAGGAAGGGGTGGCCTGGGGCATTTTGTGGGTGGGCCTGGGCTTAGCCACCTTTAAGGAGAAGATTTAGGGTGGGAGGAGCAAGACAGAGGACCCCTGGCTGTGCAGGCTCTCTTCTCTGCTTGTGGCATGACCTTGACGGTAGACGTGTGTCCTCGTCTGTGTATGATTTACCTATTTGTGCACTAACATCTCTTGCTCCCTCGCCGCCCCCCTCCACCAGCTGGCTCACTCCTTTCTACTAATTGTGGATGTCTCTCTCCTCTTTTCCTCTCTTACTCCAGCACTCCTTGCTCAAGACCCCTCCCCAGTACCTACCCTTCCAGGCCCCCCTTTCCCATCTCAGGGCAGAGGCCACAGGAGGCTGAAGCGGGTTGGGGGATCTGTTCGTGGCCTCAGAGCAGCGACAGCCGCCGCTCTTCTTCCCGAGCAGTGGGAGCCGCGCTTGGTGGAGGCCGAACACCTGAGACCTCCCGCCCTCCTCTGCCCTGCTGGCCGCCTACCCAGACGGCTTGGTTGCCCAGGGCACACGCCCCCTTTTCTGTGCTTCGAAGTCCCTCTCTTTTGTCAACCTTCATTTGGGGCGTGAGAGCTTGGACTAGGTGGCACCCACTCTGTCTTGGGGTGCTCCCTGTGACAGGTCCTGGTCTTCTTTCTGGGTTGTTGCTGTTTGCATCCCAATTTTGCTTCCCAGCTGGGTACTCTGGGGTACCTGCACCCTAGGTCAGGGGATGGGACACGGGGCTTCACCACGGGCTTCACCCCTCCTCTGGCCGTTTGGAGAACGACCGAGCTTGGGGACCGCCAGGCGCCTGACTGCCCGCCTCCGCAGAGAGCGGCGGGAGCCCGGAAGTGCTGCAGATGCTGAAGATCCACCGCAGCGACCCGCAGCTGATCGTGCAGCTGCGATTCTGCGGGCGGCAGCCCTGCGGCCGCTTCCTCCGCGCCTACCGCGAGGGGGCGCTGCGCGCCGCGCTGCAGAGGACCCTGGCGGCCGCACTCGCCCAGCGTTCCGTGGCGCTGCAACTGGAGCTGCGCGCCGGCGCTGAGCGGCTGGACGCTTTGCTGGCGGACGAGGAGCGCTGTTTGAGTTGTATCCTAGCCCAGCAGGTGCGGCCCGGCTGGGGTCAGGATGGTGTAGGGCGGGAATCCACGGCTAAGTGCCCCGTGACGGCATGCTCCCTTCCCCTAGCCCGACCGGCTCCGGGATGAAGAACTGGCCGAGCTGGAGGATGCGCTGCGAAATCTGAAGTGCGGCTCGGGGACCCAGGGTGGCGACGGGGAGGTCACATCGGCCCCCTCGCAGCCCCCGGTGCCCTCTCTGTCGGATGTGAAGCCGCCACCTGCCCAGACTTTTCTGTTCCAGGGTCAGCCTGTAGGTGAGGCGCAGGCGGAGAGGCAGGGTCACCAGGAGGTTGGAGTCTGGGGAGGGGCAGGGCTCGTTGCCGGGTGGGGATGGGTGGGACCGGCGCTGGAGGTCCCCGCCCTCACCCGGCTTCCCACTCCCTCCGCAGTGAACCGGCCGCTGAGCCTGCAGGACCAACAGACGTTCGCGCGCTCCGTGGGCCTCAAATGGCGCAAGGTGGGGCGTTCGCTGCAGCGGGGCTGCCGGGCGTTGCGGGACCCGGCGCTGGATTCGCTGGCTTACGAGTACGAGCGCGAGGGACTGTACGAGCAGGCCTTCCAGCTGCTGCGGCGCTTCGTGCAGGCCGAGGGCCGCCGCGCCACGCTGCAGCGCCTGGTGGAGGCACTTGAGGAGAACGAGCTCACCAGCCTGGCAGAGGACTTGCTGGGCCTGACCGATCCCAATGGCGGCCTGGCTTAGACCAGGGGTGCAGCCAGCTTTTGGAGAACCTGGATGGCCCTAGGTTTCCTTCTGCTGCTATTGCTGAACCCCTGTCCATCCATGGGACCCTGAAACCCCATCTGGCCTGTCTGCTGGACCTGCTGGGGCAGAGTTGATTGCCTTCCCCAGGAGCCAGACCAGCACCCACTGAGCCCGCTGGGGGTGCACCATTGGGGATTCTGCCTCAGGTACTTTGATAGAGTGTGGGGCGGGGGGGAGCTGCTTTGGAGATCAACCTCACCTTCTCCCACCCAGAAGCGGAGCTTACAACCAGCCCTTACAGTTTCACTCATGAAGCACCTTGACCTTTGGTGTCCTGGACTTCATCCTGGGTGCTGCAGATACTGCAGTGAAGTAAAACACGAATCAATCCTGACTGCCCCCAGCTCACACTCAGTGTGGGACCCCGAATGTAAAGCAATTATAATAAAGTATAACATGGGTTTTGATGTGAGACATACAAGTAGTAGTGGCTTACACCTGTAATCCCAACAATTTGGGAGGCAGAGGCGGGAGAATTGCTTGAGCTCAGGAGTTTGAGACCAGCCTGGGTAGTCCCAGCCACTTAGGAGGCTGAGGTGGGAGGATCCCTGGAGTGTGGAAGGTTGAGGCTGCAGTGAGATGTGATTGAGCAACTGCACTCCAGCCTGGGTGACAGAGTGAGACCCTGTCCCCGCCCCCCCCAAAAAAAAAGAATTTGTGGAGGATGGAGGAAGGAGCCTAACCTGGACAGGGGACAGGTGGTAGGCTTCCTGGAGATGAGTGTGAGCAGGCATGGGGTGGGGTATCAAGAGAAGGGCAATGTTCAGGGCACCGACAGCCTTAGGCAAGAGCTTGAGGAAGATGACAGAGAGGGACATTAGAAGGACAGTTAAAAGTGTCTGGATCTGTGGTTTGGTGGATTTGCTGAGACCTGGAGCTGAGGCTGATCACGTGTGTGGGGGGATCTGATAAGCCATTTTCCAGGGTGTGGGTTTTTCAATGAGGCCAGTGAGAAGCCTTTGAAGGGTTTCGGAAGTTAAGACTGGGAGGTTTTTTTGTTTTGTTTTTGTCTTTTTTTTGAGATGGAGCTTCGCTCTTATTGCCCAGGCTGGAGTGTAATGGCACGTTCTTGGCTCACTGCAACCTCCACTTCCCATGTTCAAGCAATTTTCCTGCCTCAGCCTCCAAAGTAGCTGGGATTACACGCGCCCACCACCATGCCCAGCTAATTTTGTATTTTTAGTAGAAATGGGATTTCTCCATGTTGGTCAGGCTGGTCTCAAACTCCTGACCTCAGGTGATCCACCCTCCTTGGTCTCCCAAAGTGCTGGGATTACAGGTGTGAGCCATCGCACCTGGCCAAGACTGGGAGGTTGATGAGGATGGGGGTGGGGGAAATGGTGGCCCCAGGCTGGGGCAGCAGCAGCAGAGATGGGGGAAGGGGATTACCACCAAGAGCTGTGTGGGTGGAAGAGCAACAAGCCTGGTGACACTGAGTGAGGAATGGCTGAGAGAGGACCCCAAGTTTCTGCCTTTGCCAGTTGGATGGTGGGTGGGACTGCCTGCTGGGATGGGGCCCCGGGGGGAAGTGAAGTGCTTGCTCTGTTTGGGACAAGTTGAGCATGATGTTCCTGCAGGGCATCCAGGGAGAGGGTATGAGGGCAGTTGGGTCTGTAGTTCTGAGTTCAGGACAAGGGTCCAATCTAAAGATTGATGAATAGACAAGTGGGAGTGGGTGGAGTGGCCCCAGGGGATGTCCTGAAGGACACCAACCAGAATGGGAACAGCCAAAGAGGAAGGAGGAAAACCAGGAGATTTGGAAACCAGGGGATTACCCACCTGCTATAATGGAGTGGGTAATTAGTCAAGACTGAGGAGCGTCTGTTGGACTCAGTTAAAAGGAGCTTACCAGGCAGGGGTCTTTCTGAGTCATGGTGGAGGCAGTCCGAAGCTTTATCACAGGAGGGAATGGGAGGTGAGGCCGTGGAGAAAGCTGGAGCAGAGGACTCCTGATTACTTCGTGACCAGAAAGAGTGAGGCTCAGGGTGGAGAGTTGGCTTTTTTTTTTTTTTTTTTTTTTTTTTTTTTTTTGGAGTCTTACTCTGTCACCAGGTTGGAGTGCAGTGGCACGATCTTGGCTCATTGCAGCCTTCGTCTCCCAGGTTCAGGTGATTTTCCTGCTTCAGCCTCCCAAGTACCTGGGATTACAAGCACGTGCCACCACACCTGGCTAATGTTTATATTTTTAGCAGAGACAGGGTTTCTCCATGTTGGCCAGGAGGCTGGTCTCAAGCTCCTGGCCTTAAGTGATCCACCTGCCCTGGCCTCCCAAAGTGTTGGGATTACAGGCGTAAGCCACCATGACTGGCCTTTTTTTTTTTTTTTTGAGACAGTCTCGCTCTTTTGCGCAGGGTGGAGTGCAGTGGTGCGTTCTTGGCTCACTGCAACCTCCACTTTCCAGGTTCAAGCAATTCTCCTGCCTCAGCCCTCTGTCACTGGGATTACAGGTGCCCACCACCATGCCTGGCTAATTTTTGTATTTTTAGTACAGAAGAGTAGAGAAGGGGGTTTAGTAGAGAAGGGGGTTTCACCACGTTGGCCAGGCTGGTCTCGACTTCCTGACCTCAAGTGATCCACCTACCTCAGCCTCCCAAAGTGTTGAGGTCACAGGCATAAGCCATCACACCCAGCCAGAGAATTGGCTTTTTAAGGTTGAACGTTGGTGGGAAGAAGCCATCAGGAGCCATCCTTGAACAGAGGATGGGGCTGGGTTCTTAGAGACTGGTGGAGGCTGTCTATTCCAAGCTCCACCACATGGGCTGGGACCAAGAAAGAGAGAACTGGCAGCTGAGCTGGGCAAGGACTTAGCTCTCCATTGCAGAGCACCTCTGCCCACCTGGATCCCAGAGCAATCCCTAAGCCAAGGCCTCTGCCAGGAGTCTTCCCAAGCTGTCCCCATCCCTGCCAGCCCAGTCTGACCTGCAGCAGCACAGGCTGATTATTTCTACCTGCAGTAGGCTATACTGGAGACCAGGGGACTCAGAACTGCACCTGGCTTGGGCTCGGGTCCATTAGTCCCCGGGGAGACAGGCTGAAGTGCTTGCCTGTGAAATTAAAGCAGACTGGGTTGGCCCCCTGTTCTGCATCCCAGTGGATGGATGAGCGGGGCAAGGACAGATGAAAGAATCCTGGGCGGAATTTCAGAAGACCTGGGGGTAGAGCTTTCTGGCCCTTTGATCCTGGGCAAGTCACTTAACTCCCTGAGGAGCCCCCAGTGTCCCCCATCTGGGCATGAATGAGAGCTGCTGGCAGGGTTGTCCTAAGGATTGGTGGGCTGCCTTGTTTGTCTCGTGCGTGTGTTTACTGGGGGTGGGAAGCATGACAGTACCAGGAGTAAGAAGGCAGCCACATGTCTCGGGCAGCGTATGCACCCTGCCTCATGGAATCAGGGCTGCTGAGGAGAGGCCTGCAGGACGGGCCCGGGATGGTGGCCAGGTTCATGCGCATTTGGAACCGGCCCGCTCAGGGTCTCCTAGCAGCCCAGGCTCCGCCCCACTCCGGAGAGGCGGGAGTGGGGAGTGGAGAGTTGGGGGAGCTAACCAGAGGAGTTGATGCTTCTTCTCAACCCCGGAAAGGCGAATTTGGCATGTGAGCACCCAGATCAGCCCTTCCCAGAGGGACTGACCGTGAGGAGGCTCCCTCTCAGGGATTAGTCCCCCATTCGGAGGCCGAAGTGCTCCTGGCGCCGGGGCGGAGCTGAGCTCCAGATGTCCGGGCGCGCACAGCTGGAGGGTCACGTGGCACGGCACCGGTCCCCCTTCCTGCCAACGCTGCATTTGGCTCAGGCCCCGTCCATGGCGGCCCCTGGGACCCTGCGCTGAGCCCCGGAGGCCAGGGCGTCCGGGGCTGCGCCACTTCCGAGGGCCGAGCGTGAGTGTAGGGACCCCAGGGCCCACGTTGAGGGGATGGCAGGGGTGGAAAGGATTCGGCCTCAGCACGAGGGAGGCGGGCGGGGGAGGGGCCGAGACTCCCGTCTCCCTGCCCGGTCCTGGGCCGAAGCGAGGCTGCCAGGGAGTTGGCTACATGGGTGAACTTCTCGTCCCTTCAGGCTGCCCGTCCCGGCGGTGCGACACGGCCGGAAGGAGGAGAACGACGCAAAGGGCTCAACCGCCGGTCGCTGGAGCCCCCCGGGGCGTGGCCTCCCGCCCCCTCATCTGGGGAGGGCGGGGCTCCTTGCCCCCTGCCGCCGACTGCGACCCTTACAGGGGAGGGAGGGCGCAGGCCGCGCGGAGATGAGGAGGCTGCGCCTACGCAGAGACGCTTCGCTCACGCTGCTCCTCTGCGCCTCCCTGGGCCTCCTACTCTATGCGCAGCGCGACGGCGTGACCCCGACGACGAGCGCGCCGAGAGCGCGAGGGAGGGCGGCACCAAGGCCCACTCCCCCGCCCCGCGCGTTCCAGTTACCCGACGCGGGTGTAGCCCCACCGGCCTACGAAGGAGACACACCGGTGCCGCCCACGCCCACGGGACCCTTTGACTTCGCCCGCTATTTGCGCGCCAAGGACCAGCGGCGGTTTCCGCTGCTCATTAACCAACCGCACAAGTGCCGCGGCGACGGAGCACCCGGTGGCCGCCCAGACCTGCTTATTGCTGTCAAGTCAGTGGCAGAGGACTTCGAGCGGCGCCAAGCCGTGCGCCAGACGTGGGGCGCGGAGGGTCGGGTGCAGGGGGCGCTGGTGCGCCGCGTGTTCTTGCTGGGCGTGCCCAGGGGCGCAGGCTCGGGCGGGGCCGACGAAGTTGGGGAGGGCGCACGAACCCACTGGCGCGCCCTGCTGCGGGCCGAGAGCCTTGCCTATGCGGACATCCTGCTCTGGGCCTTCGACGACACCTTTTTTAACCTAACGCTCAAGGAGATCCACTTTCTAGCCTGGGCCTCAGCTTTCTGCCCCGACGTGCGCTTCGTTTTTAAGGGCGACGCCGATGTGTTCGTGAACGTGGGGAATCTCCTGGAGTTCCTGGCGTCGCGGGATCCGGCGCAAGACCTGCTTGCTGGTGACGTAATTGTGCAGGCGCGGCCCATCCGCACGCGGGCTAGCAAGTACTACATTCCTGAGGCCGTGTACGGCCTGCCCGCCTATCCGGCCTACGCGGGCGGCGGTGGCTTTGTGCTTTCCGGGGCCACGCTGCACCGCCTGGCTGGCGCCTGTGCGCAGGTCGAGCTCTTCCCCATCGACGACGTCTTTCTGGGCATGTGTCTGCAGCGCCTGCGGCTCACGCCCGAGCCTCACCCTGCTTTCCGCACCTTTGGCATCCCCCAGCCTTCAGCCGCGCCGCATCTGAGCACCTTCGACCCCTGCTTTTACCGCGAGCTGGTTGTAGTGCATGGGCTCTCGGCCGCTGACATCTGGCTTATGTGGCGCCTGCTGCACGGGCCACATGGGCCAGCCTGTGCGCATCCACAGCCTGTCGCTGCAGGCCCCTTCCAATGGGACTCCTAGCTCCCAATTACAGCCCCAAGGTCCTAACTCAGACCCAAGATGGAGCCGGTTTCCCAGGCAGATTATTGCCGTGTATGTGGTTCTTCCCCGATCACCAGGTGCCTGTCTCCACAGGATCCCAGGGGATGGGGGTTAAGCTTGGCTCCTGGTGGTCCACCCTGCTGGAACCAGTTGAAACCCGTGTAATGGTGACCCTTTGAGCGAGCCACGGCTGGGTGGTAGATGACCATCTCTTGTCCAACAGGTCCCAGAGCAATGGACATGTCTGGTCCTCCTAGTAGCACAGAGGTGTGTTCAGGTGGGGTGGCAGGGACTCATGGAATTCTACCACACTGCTGGATTTGAAACCTCTAGGCTGACGGGGACGCATGCAGAGGCTCTCAAGGCCAGGCCCCACAGAGTGGTGGAGGGGCTCCGGCCGCCACAGCCTTCATGAACCTGGCAGGCACTCTGCCACAGCTCATCTGAAAACAGACATTGTGCTTCTCACAACCTCTCCTGGGCCCAGGTGTGGCCGAGCACCAGGGATGGAGCCACACAGGGACAAATGAGTGCACGGTCCCACCTAGTCTTCCCCCACCTCCTGAACCCACACAACAATGCCAGTCTCCCACTGGAGGCTGTATCCCCTCAGAGGAGCCAAGGAATGTCTTCCCCTGAGACGCCACCACTATTAATTTCCCATATTCTTCACCCCCTTGCTCAAAAAACCAATACCCACACTTAGTACAAACATCCCAGCAACAGCACATGGCAGGCCATTGCTGAGGACACAGGTGCTTTATTGGAGAGGGGATGTGGGCACGGGATAAGGAAGGTTCCCACATTCCAGGAGGATGGGAACAGTCCTGGCTGCCCCTGACAGTGGGGGATATGCAAGGGGCTCTGGCCAGGCCACAGTCCAAATGGGAAGACACCAGTCAGTCACAAAGTCATGGGAGCGCCACACAAACCTGGCTATAAGGCCCAGGAACCATATAGGAGCCTGAGGCAGGTCCCCTGCACATTCATCATTAAACTATACAGGATGAGGCTGTACATGAGTTAATTACAAAAGAGTCATATTTACAAAAATCTGTACACACATTTGAAAAACTCACAAAATTGTCATCTATGTATCACAAGTTGCTAGACCAAAATATTAAAAATGGGATAAAATTATACATTTCTCTTCTCAATTCTTTTCAAAAGGATTAATATTTTTAAAGCACATAGATGCTACTTTCCATTAGCAAGACCCATGAAAGGACTGAGCAGCCCAGCCTTCCTTGAGCCCCCAGAGGCTTTGAGCCATGAAATGGCTCAGCCAGGGGCCAGTGCCCAGGGTTGGGGCAGGGAGCCAGCCCACAGTGCAGAACAGAATGCTGAAACACAACAGAAGTAGGAAGATGTCTTTGGCTAAAACTTTGGCATTAAATAAAAGAGGCAAACAGCATGGAAACATGCAGCCCTGCCAGCCAGGTTGGGGCAGAGCAGGGGCACAGGCAATCTTGAAAGCTGACTCCAACAGGGGTGAGAACCAGGCCTGGGCACGTACCTGGATGGTAGAAAGCTGTGTTTCAACCAGTTTGGTGTGCCCAGGCAGGGAGCACGTGCAAGAAAGGAACAGGGAAGGGCAGGTGGGTCACCCTGGCCACAGCCAGCTCATCAAGTAACTAAAGTGGATGTAGTGCAAATGTTGCAACCAAGTACTACGGACACGCTACCTGCTTGCCTTAAGGGTCATATGGCAATGTGGGGCCAAAGGCAGGACTTTGTCCTTATCCTGGGTGCCTACGTCCTCAGTCACAGAAAGAGCCCCAAGTCTTCCCAACGTGCATGGGACAAAGGTTGACGTGTCCTGCCTCCTTGCTTGTTTGTTGAGAGCTCCTGGGTCCAGGAATCAAGGCTCAAACTTTGTGCTTCTCTTTGCAGTCTGTGTCCCCTGCTGGCACCAGCAGGCCAAGGATGGACAGAGGAATATCTGGGCCACTCAGCCTATGGCAGAGCATGCAGCCTGAGCCCAACCTCAGAACATCACAACAGCCCTTCAACACTGGCCAGGTGTCCAAGAAAACCCACAGGGTGGTACAGAGGCCCACTGAGCAGGATGTGATGCACAGTTCCACGGGACAGAGGGGCATAGGTGGGGATGTCCCTAGGAGAGCTCCGCTGTTCTCAGGTGGCTACCAGGCCTAGGGGGGCCATACAGGGTCACCGAGGCAATGTGGTTGTTCTGCATGACCTGGTGTGAGAAGAGGACAGTGGGTCAAGGGGGAGGGGTAGAGGGATGTAGGCAGATCCTGTGCATGAGGGCTGGAGGTTGTGTGACACACCTGTACCTAAGGGCTAGGCTTCCCAACTCCTCAACCTCCCCTGGTTGCTAAGGGCCCCTCTCTACTTGAGATCTGCCTGTTTCTCAATGGTTATACACAGCCTTTACCAGGGCCATGTGTCCAGTCCTTCTGGAACTGTTGGTGTCTGCTGGAGATACCGCATCCACAGGGAAAACAAGGGCAGCCCACTGTTCTCCCAAGTCAGTGGGGCCTCCAGAGCCACTCACTCCCCTACAATGCATTCGTTCACATGCCACTGGAGGGCCCCCAACACCCTCAGGTGGGCCCCACTTTCCCTGTGGTTCCCTTCCCTGCTATACTCGTGTTTTCAGATAGAAACTTGGGATTCATTACCTCCCATCTTATTGGATACAGACCACTGCTTTGGCCTCTGTGACCCCAGATTTCTCAACATCATTTTTGAACCTTCACTGGTAAATGTGGGGAGGTCAGACATGCAGCAGACAGGGTTGCTGGAGAAGGATGAATCTGCCCACTATGGCAGTTAGGCCCTCCCCAGTTTCACTCCATCATTCACCTGGCTCTGCCATGACCAGCAACCCCCTAGGCAGTTTATTTCTAGGGCTTCCACAGCTTACCTCAAAGATCATTCGCTGAAGACCAAAACAGAATGTGGAACCAAATGGGTTGGTGTTGTTTGGGGAGGAAGACCTGAGGCCAGAGAATTCAGAATTAGAGGGGCAGACAGAGGCCACAGCCTTGAAACAAGGGATCCAGTGTTTTCTGGGGTGTGGGATACTGGCCAGTAGTCTCATGGCTGTGAGTGTTTGTCTGTTTCCCATACAGGCCTGCAAGGTCCTAGGGGTAGGGATGGCCTCACTCAACTCAGAATCGTACATACAGAACCCAACAGGGCACAAAAAGTTACTGTGGAACTAGACTAGGGTGGGGAGGAGTCAAGAGGGCTCTCTTGAGTCAGAGAATCTCAGGCAGCATGGCAACCAGGAATGGGGCTGTGGACGTCAGCAGGCAGCAGCTTTGATGGGAAAAAGACAGCCCAGGCCAGCCAGCCAAGCCCTCCTTCCTTATGAATTCATAACTAAAGGTGAGAAGGCCCCCTACCTGGAGGTAGGGTTGGGAGACGGGAGCTACCCATGGGGACAGCCTCTCTAGCACAGGTGAACACAGAGAACAGTTGACTCACTCTTAATGTGGAATGGGGCAGGAATTATGCTTGTGGCAACACCAGAAACTTCTGTAATTTTTTTTTTTTTTTTGAGACGGAGTCTTGCTCTTTCGCCCAGGCTGGACTGCAGTGGTGCTATTTCGGCTCACTGCAAGCTCCGCCTCCTGGGTTCACGCCATTCTCCTGCCTCAGCTTCCTGAGTAGCTGGGACCACAGGCGCCCGCCACCACGCCCAGCTAATTTTTTGTATTTTCAGTAGAGACGGGGTTTCACCGTGTTAGCCAGGATGGTCTCGATCTCCTGACCTCGTGATCCGCCCGCCTCGGCCTCCCAAAGTGCTGGGATTAGAGGCGTGAGCCACTGCGCCTGGGCAACTTCTGTAATTTTTAAGCAACATCCACTGTGCCAGGCTTCCCTGGACTTTCTGGGCTCTGAGGAGTCAGGTGGGATGGCCAGGGACATCAAACTCCCGCTCACCTGTGCAGAACAACAGGCTTCTCCACAGGGTGGCCCAGGAGCTCCTGGATGTTGTCCCACTGCAAGAGGGACAGAGGGGAGCAGGGGTTAGTAGGGACATGAACGTGCCTGTGACCAATGGCTGGCCTAGAGGACACAGCCCCATGCTGCCTGCAGGTTCATGTCCACCTCATTCTCAGGCTGTGCCAGGTAGGAAGATAGGTGCTCACCTTGCTGTAGGTCGTGCATGTTTCTGTCTGACCGTCTGCGTTTTCTGAAAGGAGAAGACAGCAGGGCAGATTGGTAGCTGGCCCAGCCTACCTGTGGCCCCAGCCCTAGGCAGGATCCAGACCTGGTGTCCCTTTGCACTAGGGTTGGAGTACATGGGGAGGACTAACAGGCTGTTTTGGAGTTCCAGGGTAGAAGAGGATGGAGGGGTGAAGGGAGGTCAGTCAGGTGTGAGCTACACCAACTGGCAGTGGGTGGCAGGCAACAAGGATAGGCTGGGGGCCCCTGGATGATCATCTGTAGATAAGAAACTCCCCCCTCCACAGGCCAGCAATCCCACAGTCAAAGGAAAAGGCCTCAAGGGCCTCTAGGAGACTCAGACCAAGAACACTGCAGCCCCCAGAACAATGAGTGCACCCCAGAGGAACTGAGGCCATGGGCAGAGGCTCTACACGCCCAACTACTGCTTCGATCTTTCTCCCTTCTCATAGTGGAAAACAGACTCTAAAACCCCTCCCTTACCCTGAGAGCTTTCATTACTCACCTTTCTTTATGGCTAGTGGGATCTTGAACTCACAGCGATGATAACTAGAGAGAAGGCAGATGGGTAAAGGCTAGGCCTCCTAGAAGGCCTGGCCACTCCCATATTCCAACCCCATACCCCAGGAGAAACAGAACCAAACACACCTGCCCAAAGACCTGGCTCTGAGCCCCTGACAGTGTTCATTGAGAGAGGCCAGATTTAGGCATGGAAGTCAAACAGAAAAGATCTTGGCCCTGGGGTTTGGAGAGCCTATGACCTTGGATAAGACATCAAGCTTTCTGAACCGATTTCCCTATTTATAAAATGGGTTCAAACAGAGAGATATAAGGCACTGGACCCTGTGCCAGGAACACAGCAAGCACTCAGGAAATTCACTTCCCATGAAACAGCAAGAATTCAGATGTAGATAAATTAGTGAACACCCAAAGCCACAAGCTCTTTCCTGGGGTTTTCAGTCCAAAACTCACTTTACAGAGGGGAAGGTACAGACAGGTGTACTCACATGTTGAAATTATAATGCCCAGGGTAATTGGTGTGTAGAACAAACTTCTTCACTTTGTGTGTATTCGCATCAAAGAGGATGTCCTGGAATAGAAAACAAGGGTACTCAAGGAGGGAATGTTACTGAGGCAGGGCAGAGGCCTTTCCAAGGGCATGCCCAACTTGGGACATCCACTCCACTCCACAGTGAGAATGCCTGCAGGCATCACCTTTCTTCCAGACAACAGTCCAGGGGACAGGCCAACCAGCTTTTAGACATTTTCTTTTCTTTTTTTTTTTTTAGACAGAGTCTCACTGTATCACCGAGGCTGGAGTGCAGTGGCACCGTGTCAACTCACTGCAACCTCCGTCTCCTGGGTTCAATACTCCTGCCTCAGCCTCCCGAGGAGCTGGGATTACAGGTGCTCACCACCACGCCTAGCTAGTTTCTTTTTTTTTAATTTTTTATTTTTAGTAGAGACGGGGTTTCACCATGTTGACCAGGCTAATGAAGTGGGGACCCAACCATCTACAGACCTGACAGGCACAGGGGCTGCAGCTACCAGTTCTTAGGAACAAAAATGTAAGGGAGATCCTTCCTGCCAATGGCACCTGATAAAAAAAAATCTAACTGAGAGCAGATTTTGGCTCTAAGGCTACCAAGAAGATTGAGAGTCACCTCTTTTTTTTTTTTTTTTTTTTTGAGACGGAGTCTCACCTCTGTCGCCCAGGCTGGAGTGCAGTGGCACGATGTTGGCTCACTGAAACCTCTGCCTCCTGGGTTCAAGCGATTCTCCTGCCTCAGCCTCCCCAGTAGCTGAGAATACAGGCGCACACTACCATGTCCGGCTAGTTTTTGTAATTTTAGTGGAGATGGGGGTTTCACCATATTGGTCAGGCTGGTCTCGAACTCCTGACCTCAGGTGATCCACCCACCTTGGCCTCACAAAGTGCTGGGATTACAGGCGTGAGCCACCATGCTGGCCAAGTCACCTGGTTCTTGGCTCAAGGCCACCTGACTATTCTGAATTCCACGATCCATCAGATCCTTCTAGCTTCCATTACACACTCTGTGGGAGTCAGCAACTCCAGGAACTGAAGTTAGAGCCTGACCTCTTTCCAGGACTTGGACCTGGATTTGATGCCACCCAGTGAATACTTCCCTCCTATCCCCTACCCTTCCCAGCTTCATATCTATCTAACTGCTTGGGCCTGTGACCTCAGGGTCACCTCTGACTCTACCCCCGTACCCACAGCCAACTAAGTCCTACTGTGGCCAGTCCCTTCTCTCCATCTTCCCTGTCACCTATTGATGGCAGCAATGGCCCATCTGGAGCAGCCGCTGGGAGGATGCTGACTGCAGCAGGAGAAGTGTGGCCAGGACCTGTTTTCCCATAGAACTGTGCAGAGTCTGTGGGAACTGGGAACAGGTGAGAGCCCTGCCCTCTACTGAGTTGGCAGGGCAGGAGCCCATGCTCCTCAGTGTAACTGCAGCCTCCCAGCTGCAGCTCCAGACCCTGGCATCCCTGCACTCTCAGGGCCCCAGAAGGCCCCTTGCCCTGGCAGGCTTGACAGTGTCTGCTTCTACTCCCTAGCCTCTCCCCACTCCCGGTGCCTGCTCTGGGGAGGAGCAAAGTTGTGGCTCAGCCCAGGCGCTGTCGCAACCTGGCTGGGAGTACACACGCTCAGGGGGGCACTGACACACACTAGCCCCCTGCTGCCTCGGCATGCACAGCATGGGCACCATGGATGGCATGTTGATGGCGGTAGGAAGCAGAAGGGCTCCTGGGCAGAAAGGGCTGGGTCCCAGGTGAAACCCCACCTTCAAGCCAGGGATGGCCTAAGGCCTGGGGGCCGGGCTGCCAGCTCTGGGTAGAATCTGTGGGTGGAGTGAGAATTTATGGTGCTTTTTGTGGGCCTTCTCATGGACCAATCAGCATGCACTTCCTCCCTTCTGAGCCCATAAAAACCCCGGATTCAGCCAGACTTGGACAGACATCAAGACTACCAGCTGTGGGAAGGAGCTACCCACTTCAGGTCTCCTTGACTCCTCAGGACAACCTGCCTACAGAAAGAAGCTACCCACTATGGGTATTCTCTCTGCTGAGAGCTGGACACTCATACGGATGACCTGCCTGTGGAAAGGAGCTGCCCACTATGGGTCTCCTCTGAACTGTTCTGTTGCTCAATAAAGCTCCTCTCCTTTTTGCTTACCCTCCAGCTGTTTGCATACCTCAATCTTCCTGGACGCAGGACAAGAACTTGGGACCCACTGAATGGTGGGACTGAAAGAAGTGTAACATAAATAGGGCTGAAATGCCCTGCCCCGCTTTCCCCATTGCGAGCAACAAGAAGAGCTGCAGCCCTTCAGGAAGCCCAGACCTAGGAGCTCCCCGAGCCAGAGCTGTGACACCCTGTTTGGGGCTCTGTGGTTCCTGGTGTCTCCAAGCTTCCGGGCGTCACTGCGTTCTCCTTGTCCAGACACAGGTGCCAGCAATGGAAGCTGCTTGCAGTACATGTGATCTAGCCTTACCCTTACATGGAGCCGGTGCCTATGCTGGCGCCTGGAGCCGCTCGCCCCACCACAGCAGTCAGTGTGCCTGGCTGGGCGCAGTGGCCGGACGCCACATTCACTCGCTCACACCCCTTGCCATTCCATGCCTGGTTTGCCCTTGGCAGGCATGGGATCCAGGGCGATAGCGTGAGCCAAGCGCAACCTGCCAGGCTGAGTGAGCGGAATGAGCCCAGTGGGACCAAGCAAAAATTGGGGCAAAGGTGCCACCGGCCACAGAAGTTTCCAGCTGGAAAAGCAACACCCTAAAGTTCTCGAGATACTATCATCACTGGCCCTTGAACCAGAGGTCCAGCTGCAACAGCACTGTTCCCTCCTGCCGCCATCCTACTCTCAGGAGTTCATGACCTGACAGCAGCTACACTACTACTCTTGGCTCCTGTGTTTGGTCTTTCCCGCTTGGACAGACTCAGTCTCTCCTCACTCCCTCTCTGGAATCTACTCTTTGCTGCCTCAGGACCTCAGACCCTAGAAAACTCAAAGGTTACAAGACCCATGGTCCAGGCCAGCCCTGCCCTCTGAGATGTTTCCTGCTGAAACACTGTTTACACAATCATTTCTCATGTCTGCATCTTACCCACCAGCTGGACTGTCCGCACTGGCCAGCTACCAGCTACATTGAGCTCCCTGGGTCCAGAGCACAGGGATACAGCAATGCCTCTGGGGTGTCCTCTAAAAATATACAAGCACACCTCACACGTCTCCAAGCCTTTTCAGTCTCCATTTTGTGACTCAAGAAGAGGGTCCTATGCTTTACAAAAGGGCAGTTCCCCAAACAGCTTAATCTGAATGATTTCCAAGGCCTCCATCTGTGGAACATATTTCTCTCAGAAAAGAAGTCAACATGTACCAGGGAACCTAGCGCTCCTGAGCAATCCTGGTTGCGGGAAAGGTCTACTTTGGAGTACCAGAGCCTATGCAAAACAACCCTGGGCAAAGCCAGCTGGCACTAGGTTCTCCAATGCCCATGGTTCCAGCTGCATGTGGACACACAAATCTGCAAAAGTGCACTGTCTACCCCAATAGAAATGAAGGGCTTCTCTGAGGAATCACAACTTACCACTCCAAGAGTGAAGTAGTTAAAAAAGTAGTCATTGCACTTCGATGGAACTTGTTTATGAGGGGAAGGAGAATGAATTTTCATCTGTAGGGAAAAAATAACCATAAATTAAAATCCATCCCTCTAATATAGTTCTGGATTAACATAAAGTCTACAAATTGTGTTCCATGAGTAACATTAAGCTGCGGTACAAGCAAGAGTGTGGGGAGTCTCAGCTCCCGGTGCTGACCAGGCTAGGAGGAGAGGGGGCCAGCTGTCATTGATTATGGACTGCCTTGGTCTCCAAGGAAAGGTAGGCACTATGGAGAGGGACAGAGTCAGGGTAATTAGACTACAGGGGTTAGAAAACAGTTTTCAATTTACTTTACCATTAGCTTTAATTAGAACAACTTCTATGGGAAAATAGCAAACAGTTTACTTTGGTGTTGATTTAAAAAAAGAGGGAGAGAGACTGCAACATAATTCCCCTACCTTGTCTTCTGATTTATAGAAGACTTTGTGTGGAGAGCCAAGCATGCTAAGAACATCTTGGCAGGAATCACCAAAATACACTGAACGTTCAAATACCCGCATCTTGGCATCTGCTAATAGGCCAGGTCCACAACCTGCAAAAAACAAGAGAGAGGTTGTCAGGTTATGGTTAGGACCAGAGACCCTCTCTGGGGGCCCAAGAGAAGCTACTGGCTTCATGCTACATTATTAGGTCTGGCAAGGGGCAAGACTGCATGTAAGCAGAAACATCAGGTCACCAGGGCTTAAGACTGTACAAGAGATCACTATCTATTCAAAATAATGCCAGGGACTTATTCAATACCCCACATGTGACATGAAGCTCTGAAGACTTCATTCACTTATTCATTCACTAACTATTTTATTGCCTACCATGTGCTAGGACATTGTGCTAGATGTTGAAGAAACAAAAGTGAAACAAAAGCAGTGCAGTTTCTGACCAGACATGGTGGCTCACTCCTGTAATCCCAGCACTTTGGGAGGCCAAGGTGGATGGATTGTTTGAGCTCAGAGTTCGACACCAGCCTGGGCAACATGGTGATACCCTGTCTCTACAAAAACATACAATAATTAGCTGGGCATGGTGTTGGGTGTCTGTAGTCCCAGCTACTTGGGAGGCTGAGGTGGGAGGATCACTTGAACCCGGGATGCAGAGGTTGCAGTGAGCCAAGATCACACCACTGCACTCTAGCCTGGGTGACAGAGACAGTCTCAAAAAAAAAAAAAAAAAAAAAAAAAAGGCAGTGCTGTTTCTTCCCCATAAGCTCCATCACTGGAGCTTATGTGTGCTGGAGAAGACCTTAATCAGATCATCACACAACTATGGTAAGATGCAAAGATTTATGTTAAGAGGTACTTCTTGGCTGGGTGCGGTGGCTTCTGCCTATAATCCCAGCACTTTGAGAGGTCAAGCGGGGTGGATTGCTTGAGCTCAGGCATTCAAGACCAGCCTGGGCAACATGGTGAAACCCCGGCTCCACAAAATATAATACAAAAATTAGCTAGGCGTGGTGGCACATTCCTGCAGTCCTAGCTACTTGGGAGGCTAAGGTGGGAGGATCACTTGAGCACCGGAGGCAGAGACTGCAGTGAGCTAAGATCACACCACTGCATTCCAGCCTGGGTGACAGAGTGAGACACTGTCTTTAAAAAAAAAAACAAAAGAGGCCGGGCGCGGTGGCTCAAGCCTGTAATCCCAGCACTTTGGGAGGCCGAGACGGGCGGATCACAAGGTCAGGAGATCGAGACCATCCTGGCTAACACGGTGAAACCCCGTCTCTACTAAAAAATACAAAAAACTAGCCGGGCGAGGTGGTGGGCGCCTGTAGTCCCAGCTACTCGGGAGGCTGAGGCAGGAGAATGGCGTGAACCCGGGAGGCGGAGCTTGCAGTGAATTGAGATCCGGCCACTGCGCTCCAACCTGGGCGACAGAGCGAGACTCCGTCTCAAAAAAAAAAAAAAACACACACAAAAAAAAAAAAACAAAAGAAAAGAAAAGAAAAAGAAAAAAAAGATACAAAAGTACTCTCAATGGTAACCCCTAATAGAGACACTGAACCTCTAAGACTGCTCTATCAACAAGTAGAGTGAAGCATGCATTACTTGACTCCCTAATTCTACAAAAACACCTGACAGAGCCCTCCAACCCAGACAAGAGCCATTATCACTTAAAAGGGACAAACGAGCTAAGTAGAGGAATAAAAGACCTTCTGATTTGCCAAAAGTTTATTCGTTGGGAAGAATCTTTAAGCTCTGACTTTTTCTAATACAACATTTCAGAAATGATTACAGTTAATGACACACACACAAACATACAGATGTAGAAGTGGTTGTAGCACAGTAATAGACACACCAACAGTAAACATTTCCCCATTTTGTGGAGGGGGAGACAAGGCGTTTTGCTCCCAGCCCCCAGCAAAAAAAAAAGGAAGCAAAGAATCTGAGAAGGATTGTAATTCCTGGTGCCATGATAATCACTGACACCATCTTACTCAGCACAAGGCTTTACAGTTGTCAAAGTTCTCTCATGTGTAACAATCCATTTGCTATATACAGAAGGTTTAGAGAACCCAAATCTGAAATAACTAGGTACTGAGTTCAACTAACCCAAGAATCTCTATTCTCAGCAAGTATACACTGAGGGGCAAATAAAGGCTTAGGCAAGCCTGGGTGACCTATAGAACCCACCAAAAGTCCTGTCAAGCTGGACTGTGGGCCCAAAGTATCCAGTGGCCTAACACATTTCTTCAGGTGCCAGATACGTGTGGATGACAGATGGGGGCTGCAGGGAAGGAACCCTTTACAGGTGAGTCTTCTCTTTTGTCTCCCTCTGCTTGAAGTATATCTAGGTAGAATTACCCCCAGTTTCAGGCTACTTTTTAGATTGTGATTCCCCAGAGTGTATCTTTCTACAAATTATTGTGGAGACCCAGATGGCTGAACTGACTCCCTGCATTAAAACCATCACTGCAGCCATATTCCATAAGGAAGGATATGAGAAATGAGTGGGTCAAGAAACTTGTGCTTGCCACAGGAAACTCTCAGTGAAGACGATAACCCTCTGAGGCCCTGACTTAACAAATCGTTTGCCCTGCTGACAGTGTAAGCAGTGAGCAGTGTGACTGCTGGGAATGTGCTGTACAAGGTGGCAGACATAATCGGCTGGGAGTCCACCCTTAACAGGCTCCTCCTGCTGTCATCTGGGATGATTAATGACCCTGGTCCTTGACCACCCTGCTGTTTCAAGCAGTGATCCTCTTGGGCAAAAACATACTAAATCACTTGACCTTGCTGTCACATCTCAATTCTCTCAAAAACCATGGCTCATGCTGGGCGCGGTGGCTCACACCTGTAATCCCAGCACTTTGGGAGGCTGAGGCGGACAGATCACTTGATGTCAGGAGTTTGAAACTAGCCTGGTCAATATGGTGCAACCCCATCTCTACTAAAAATACAGAAATTAGCCTGGCGTGGTGGTACACATCTGTAATCCCAGATACTTGGGAGGCTGAGGCATGAGAATTGCTTGAACCCAGAAGGTAGAGGTTGCAGTGAGCTGAGATCGTGCCACTGCACTCTAGCCTCAAAAAATAACAACGACAACAACAAAAAACCCCCAAACCACAGCTCAAGTGTGATACTCCTTTAAGTAGCTGTTCTGTCTTGGCTAGAAAATCACATTTTAAGAAATTCTTTTTTTTTTTTTTTTTTTTTTTTTTTTTTTGAGACGGAGTCTCGCTCTGTCGCCCAGACTGGAGTGCAATGGCCGGATCTCAGCTCACTGCAAGCTCCGCCTCCCGGGTTCACGCCATTCTCCTGCCTCAGCCTCCCGAGTAGCTGGGACTACAGGCGCCCGCCACCTCGCCCGGCTAGTTTTTTGTATTTTTTAGTAGAGACGGGGTTTCACCATGTTAGCCAGGATGGTCTCGATCTCCTGACCTCGTGATCCACCCGTCTCAGCCTCCCAAAGTGCTGGGATTACAGGCTTGAGCCACCGCGCCCGGCGCATTTTAAGAAATTCTTAACCTGGAGGTTGTGAACTATCTAATCATTCACAGAAGTGGGCTCAGAGTTTATATACCAGATTCTTAATAATTAAGACCCATTTGGGAGGCTGAGGTGGGAGGACCGCTTAAGGCTAGGAGTTTGAGACCAGCCTGGGCAACACAGGGAGACCACATGTCTACAAAAAAATAGAATTAACTGAGTGTGGTGGTGATGTGTGCCTGTAGTCCCAGTTTCTTTGGAGGCTGAGGCAGGAGGATTCCTTGTACCCAGGAGTTAAAGGCTGCACTTAGCTATGATGGTGCCACCGCATTCCAGTTTGGGTGACAGCAGGAGACCATGTCTCAAATAAAGAAAAAAGCAGCAAAAAAACCCCCCAAAAAAACAAAAAAAAACCCAATGCCTCAGAGACTGATGCAGGAAAACAAATGCTGGTTGGTTAGGCTATGAGCTCCATGAAGGTTCTCAGCTATCTTTATGGGAACAAACTCCACACTGAAGCTCCCAGTCCCGTTAAGCACAATTCACAACCAAAAGCAGCCGACATTGGCCAGGCATGGGAAAGTCACAAAATGAGGCATGGATCCTGGAGGGACCAGCTACTGAAGGTGACAACTCTTTTTTTCTTTTTTTTGTAAGATGGGGTTTCGCTCTTGTTGCCCAGGCTAGAGTGCAATGGCGCTATCTCGGCTCACTGCAACCTCCGCCTTCCAGGTTCAAGCGATTCTCCCATCTCAGCCTTCTGAGTAGCTGGGATTACAGGCACGCATTACCACGCATGGCTAATTTTTGTATTTTTAGTAGATGGGGTTTCATCATATTGGTCAGGCTGGTCTTGAACTCCTGACCTCAGGTAATCCGCCTGCCTTGGCCACCCAAAGTGCTGGGATTACAGGCATGAGCCACCGCGCTTGGCCAACTCTGTCTTTTCGTTGTTGTTGTTGTTGCTCATGGTTGGCAAAACTCTTGACAAAGTGTGGCCAAACCACAATTCAACAAGTCCCGTCTGCTTGCCTACGTTGAGAACTTAGCATTAAGGGTAGAAAAAGGGAGCCAGGCATGGTGGTGCGTGCCTGTAGCCTACTCAGGAGGTTAAGGCAGGATTGCTTGAGTCCAGGAGTTCAAGGCCACAGTATTCCACTGCAGCACACAGGCCTCGGCAATACAAGGAGAAAAGCTGGGTGTAGCGGCTTGCACCTGTAATCCCAGCACTTTGGAAAGCCAAGGAGGGAGGATTGATTGAGCCCGGGAGTTCAAGACCATTCTGGGTAACACAGAAAGACCCATCTCTACATACACAAAAATTAACTGGGCATGGTAGCACATACCTATGGTCCTAGCTACTTGGGAGGCTTAGGTGAGATCACTTGAGCCCAGGAGTTTTGAGGCTGCAGTAAGCTATGATCACACCACTGCACTACAGCCTGGATGACAGAATGAGACCATCTCTTTTAAAACAAAACAAAACAAAAGGTAGAAAAAAGGGGAGAGCTGGCCAGGTGCGGTGGCTCATGCCTGTAATCCAGCACTTTGGGAGGCCGAGGCGGGTGGATCATGAGATCAGGAGTTCGAGACCAGACCAACATGGTGAAACCCCGTCTCTACTAAAAATACAAAAATTAGCTGGGTGTGGTAATGCGCGCCTGTAATCCTAGCTACTTGGAAGGCTGAGGCAGGAGAATTGCTTGAATCTGGGAGGCAGAGGTTGCAGTGAGCTGGGATCGCACCACTGCACTCCAACCTCAGCGACAGAGCAAGACACTGTCTCAAAAAAAAGAAAAAAAAGAAAAAGGGGAGGCCGGGCGCGGTGGCTCAAGCCTGTAATCCCAGCACTTTGGGAGGCCGAGACGGGCGGATCACGAGGTCGGGAGATCGAGACCATCCTGGCTAACACGGTGAAACCCCGTCTCTACTAAAAAAATACAAAAAACTAGCCGGGCGAGGTGGCGGGTGCCTGTAGTCCCAGCTACTCGGGAGGCTGAGGCAGGAGAATGGCGTGAACCCGGGAGGCGGAGCTTGCAGTGAGCTGAGATCCGGCCACTGCACTCCAGCCTGGGCGACAGAGCGAGACTCTGTCTCAAAAAAAAAAAAAAAAAAAAGAAAAAGGGGAGAGTAGTAGCACTGTAACCCACAGGATGCATCTTCAGGAAACATTTGGGAACTGCCACGAAGCTATATAAGCACACAGCAGGCCTATGTGCATGCTGAGAGAAGCAGTGCTGTTGCTTATTAAGATTTGCTAATTAAAAACTATGTCCAGTCCCTTGATAAAACTAAACAAAAGCTTTAACCATAAACATCTGCATAATTTGCCTTCTACCAACTATGTGGCAATGGACTGAATGCTTTTGTTCCCCTAAAATTCATATGTTGAAATCCTAACCCCCAAAGTGATGGTATTAGGAGGGGAGGGCTTTGGGAGGTGATTACATTATGGAAGCAGAGACCTCAGGATTGAGATCAGTGCCATTACAAAACAGACTCCACGGAGTTAGCTAGCCCCTTGCACCATATGAGGAAGTCTCTTCTATGAACTAGACTGCAGGTGCATCCAGATACTGAATCTGCCAGTGCTTTGATCTTGGACTTCCCAGCCTCCAGAACTGTAAGAAATACATTTCTGTTGTTTAGCAGCCACTCAGTTTATGGTATTTTGTTACAGCAGCCTAAATGGACTAAGACACATCCTAAATACATGGGATTTTAGACTGTCTCAACATAGGTATAATGGGGAATGTACCAACCTCAAAGCCAGTCACTGACCTGCAGCAAGTAGCCGAAGTCGTAAACCTGCAGGTCCAGTTCCATCTCGAAGAACATCTACACTCTCAGCATACACATTGCCCAGGAAACAGCTCAGAGGCATTATGGGAGCCCTGGGGACAGGCACAGAATGAGCAGAGGCTTGGTTCTTTCTCCTAGGCAGCCCAGGCCTTAGCATGAAACTCATGCTCCTTACACTTACTTGGTATCCTGTAGGCTGTTGCCACTGTAGATATACATTCGTTTTACAGTTGCTCCATGGGGTATCTGGAGAGAAGCCAGGCCATGGGCAAAATTGGGCTGCAAACAAAGGTCAAGAGTTTTACTTAGGGCACTACAGGTCATGGGACTCAGGCTCTGGTCTTCCCTGTCACTCATGGTCTTCAAGAGCTGCTCAGGTCAAAGGGTCAAAGCACATCCTCAAACCTGGCTCTCTGGCTCTGGGTCAGTAAACTCCCCAAAACCATGCAAGTCCACCTTTAATTCTGCTTGGTTTTCCTTTCCTTTTCTTTTTTTTTTTTTTTTTTGAGACAGAGTCTCACTCTGTTGCCCAGGCTGGAGTACAGTGGCACGATCTCAGCTCACTGCAACCTCCACCTCCCGAGTTCAAGTGATTCTCCTGCCTCAGCTTCCCGAGTAGCTAGGACTATAAGCATGCACCACCACAACCGGCTAATTTTTTGAGATGGAGTCTTGCTCTGTCACCTAGGCTAGAGTGCAGTGGCACAATCTCGGCTCACTGCAAGCTCCGCCTCCCAGGTTCATGCCATTCTCCTGCCTCAGCCTCCTGAGTAGCTGGGACTACAGACGCCCACTACCATGCCCAGCTAATTTTTTTGTATTTTTAGTAGAGACAGAGTTTCACCATGTTAGCCAGGATGGTCTCGATCTCCTGACCTCATGATCCGCCCACTTCGGCCTCCCAAAGTGCTGGGATTACAGGCGTGAGCCACTGTGCCCGGCCTTTTTTTTTTTTTTTTTTTTTTTTAATATTTTTGGTAGAGACAGGGTTTCACCATGTTGGCCAAGCTGGTCTCCAACTCCTGACCTCAAGTGATCCTCCCGCCTTGGCCTCCCAAAGTGCTGAGATTACAAGCGTGAGCCACCACACCTAGTCAGTTTTCCTTTTCTTTTTTTTTTTTTTTTTTGAGACGGAGTCTCACGCTGTTGCCCAGGCTGGAGTGCAGTGGCGTGATCTCGGCTCACTGCAAGCTCCGCCTCCCGGGTTCCCGCCATTCTCCTGCCTCAGCCTCCTGAGTAGCTGGGACTACAGGCACCCGCCACCGCGCCCGGCTAATTTTTTGTATTTTTAGTAGAGACGGGGTTTCACTGTGGTCTCGATCTCCTGACCTTGTGATCCGCCCGCCTCGGCCTCCCAAAGTGCTGGGATTACAGGCTTGAGCCACCGCGCCCGGCCTAGTTTTCCTTTTCTTCATAGGGGAAAATGCAGAAATGCTTCCTTAATTAAAATAAGCATTATGAGGCCGGGCGCGGTGGCTCAAGCCTGTAATCCCAGCACTTTGGGAGGCCGAGACGGGCGGATCACGAGGTCAGGAGATCGAGACCATCCTGGCTAACACAATGAAACCCCGTCTCTACTAAAAATACAAAAAAATTAGCCGGGCGAGGTGGCGGGCGCCTGTAGTCCCAGCTACTCGGGAGGCTGAGGCAGGAGAATGGCCTAAACCCGGGAGGCGGAGCTTGCAGTGAGCCGAGATAGCGCCACTGCACTCCAGCCTGGGCGACAGAGCGAGACTCCATCTCAAAAAAAAAAAAAAAAAAAAATAAGCATTATGAAAGCTTATCATTTTCACAGCCCTAAGAATGAATGAAATGTCTGCAAAAATAAAGGTAATTGAAAATCCAGAGGATGAAATCTCCAGATTCTAGGTAACCAGGAAAACTGCTGATTAGGAGTTTGAAAATAAGGAATGAATGAACTTATCTCTGAAAAGTGAGCCTGACCTCACTCCATGGTGGCAAATATCCTCTTCCTGGGAATGCCAGCCTGAGCATTGTTCTTCCTCTGTCAGTCCCACCCACTCTGCCCCTTCCTTGTCCCGTAAAGAGCTCAAATACATGGAAACCAAAGAAAGTCTGCCTATCTAATACCCACTCCTCTATCCCCATCCCATGACACCGTCTGCTGAGCCATACCACACAGACACTGGGCAACAAACACCAGGGGACAGGAAGGGCTAACCTCATACTTTGGAGCCTCGGTCCATGAGTCTAACTGAAAAGAGAAAGACAGTCCTCTGAAGTTGAGATGGAAGAGCTGCTCAGCGGAGTTGTACACTGTTGGGGGTGGGGGAGAAGAAAATAACATGGTTGACTGGCATCTGAAATGGCTAACATAAACCAGCCTGGCAGGGAGTGATGACTGACAACACCTTCCTTGTGGCTTGTTTCTGAACTGACCTACTGAGTTGAAAACAAGGGGGAGGATCTTTCCTTCACACCCAAGTACCAACCCCACAATCCTATGGGAGCCTGACTCCAGCAAGTGGGGTGGGATGGCACTACTGGGCAGGTTTATTGCTATGAACTGCCACTGATGACCAGAGGAATCAGAATGACTTGGCTTACCTCCAGGATGGGTTGCGCCAAAAGACTGGTCAATCTGTTCAATGGTAGGAGCTATGGCCTGAGAATTAAAATGCACGCCACTGAAAAACAAAAATATTTTTTAATACTAGGCTTCACAAGATGGGCTCACAGATCATGTGAGATGATAGTAGCTGGGAGAGTTATTTTTAAGATGCAGGCAGGTGAGTCTCTAATTATATCAAAATACAAAGTTTAATTAGAGAACTTTTAAATAAGAGAATGAGGTCAGGAGAAGGTCAATTCTCATGAGGCTGATACACACAGTTGATCCTCTGGGGCTTTAAGACACCAGTGACTCTTAAGAAGAGGGTAGAGAAGAGAAGCCACCAGACTCTGAGGTATGAAAGCCCCAGTAAAACTAAAAGACAACCAGAACCTGCAGGGGCCAGTGGTACCACACATTTGCTTGTCTACTCCTCTATCAGCAAAACTGCCTGAGCCTGCCCCAGGAATCAGGTCCTCTTCACACCCTCAAAAAGGGAAAGGGAAGCCAGTTAAGGAGCCTTACTGAAAGGAGTATTCTATTGCTTGAACCCAGGAGGCAGAGGCTGCAGTGAGCCGAGATGGCGCCACTGCACTCCAGCCTGGGCGACAGAGAGAGACTCCGTCTCAAAAAAAAAAAAAAAAAAGAAAGGAGTATTCTAGATTTTTAGATGGGGCATGCTGCCTTGCCATAATGGGGGATCAACAACTTTGGATTGTGCATGTCATTCCCGCTGTAATTCTAAAAAAGTACATTAGAGCTCTAAAATGGTGGTCTCTTTGGCATTCTCTTCAGCATAGGATTTGGAGTCAGACCTATCTGGTTTGTACCACCTCTATTACTCATGAAAACATGAAAAGAGGTGATAAGAGAGGCTGTCAGGGGGAGGGCAGCTATGACCGAGGAGACTGTCATATCACCTCTGAGCTGAGGTCTGGCTTTGTTGAGTGGATTAAGTTAGATGACATATACGTGAAGTGTTAAACACATCACGTATTCTTAATGAGGTTTACTTCTCTTCTCCAGGAAACTGAGCAGGCTTGAAGGTTGCCTCAGGAAATCATGGCACCAGGCTATAATTCACATCTGTGACAGATGTGAATCTTTACTAACTTAACGAAGGTAGTATATATGGACTGTCTATACCAAGTGTGACATATACCAGCAGGGGAGAAAACTTACCAATATTTTAACTTTACTTTAGTCAAATCATACACTTCGATCACCTAAAAAAAAGTTTAAGAGTTGTCAATGCTCTGAAGGTGATGAGAGACTAAAAACAATTAAAAATACATTTATAGAATAACTAGTAAAAAAAAAAAATCTATTACTAATAGAAATTTTATGGAAGCACTGCATGTTGTCTTTTGTTCTCATTTAAAATTTTTAAAAAAACTTTTTGTAGAGATAGAATCCTAGCAAAACTAAAAGACTATGTTGCCCGGGCTGGTCTCAAACTCCTGGGTTCATATGATTCTCCTGTTTTAGCCTTCCAAAGTGCTGGGATTACAAGCATGAGCCACCACGACAGTCCTTTGTTCTCATTTTGAAACTGAGGAGAAAACACACAGCATAACCTCCTCGCCCTCTCCTAGTGGACTGCTCAACAGATGTCCATGGATGCTCTGGGTCAAGGCTCTTACATGCAATCCACTCCTGGGTCAGGCTGGAGCACACACCACCCTATAGGACAATGATCTCTTCCACAGACATGAAGCTTGTTAAGGCTCTGCTTTGGACACTAAGCTCCCTTCCTCCCATCTCATACTTTGCTGCATTTTAAAACCCAGGTCAGGTTGCTTTTGAAAATAGCTTATTTTCGCTGGGCACGGTGGCTCACGCCTGTAATCCTAGCACTTTGGGAGGCCCAGGTGGGTGGATCACATGAGGTCAGGAGTTCCAGACCAGCCTGACCAACATGGTGAAACCCTGTCTCTACTAAAAATACAAAAATGAGCTGGGTATGGTGGCACACGCCTGTAATCCCAGCTACTCAGGAGGCTGAGGCAGGAGAACTGCTTGAACCCGAGAGTTGGAGCTTGCAGTGAGCCGAGATCACGCCACTTGCCCTCCAGCCTGTGCGACAGAGTGAGATGGATGGATGGATGGATGGAAGGATGGCAGGGAGGGAGGGAGGGAGGAAGGAAGGAAGCTTATTTTGAAGTTGATTTTGTTTACAAAACAAAAAGATGGAGGGGGAGGTCTATCCCGTTAGAAAGCAAGCCATAGTATTTGTCACACAAGTGTGACAGTATTCAGTTATGTCCCTGATGAAGAGGATCTGGTTGAAACAAGAAAGCCTCAGGACCTTTGTGAAGCTTGCTCTTTAACGGGTTCAGCCTCAGATGAAATTCAAAGAACTCAGGGCAGGGCAGAGATAAAGGAAAAGGCATCACCTAACACTCCGCCATCAGTGGTGCCAAGTAATAAGCACTATGAAGTCCTCCATGCAATGGTGTCAAGGGTTTGGCAGCCAGCAGCACAAGTAGGGGCTCAGAGCACCATCTACCATCCTCCAGTTGGGAGGTTTGGCTCTCATTGTGGAGACACAAGCAGAGCTGGCTCAATATGTTTGTCCTGCCAATCTGACCCTGATTGTAGAAGAGGCTGTGGGGCATTGTATGCAGGACTATCTGGCACTGCCACAGAAACTGAGACATAATAGATAGTAGGTTCACTTTTGGCCAGAGACCCTATCCCTAACTTTATTTAGAGACCACAACACTGAACCAAATTGGAAACTTCTTGCCTACAATGTAGCTCTTTTGATCCTATATGCTAGAAAGAACTGCTCCCTCTGCTAGGCAATCACAGCACTGGAATGAACCCTTTCCTCCCTACTTGTGTATTCTATTAACTGGTCCACTAAGTTAAGCCCCTTGAGGGACTCATTAATTTGCATAGGGAAGGTGTTCAATTCATGTTAGGCAATTCTGCCTGGTGTGAAGCTTGAAAGCATGAAAAGAAGTGCCAGAAGGGGCTGTGGAAGGAAGGGCAGGGGAACAGCTATGATTCAGAAGATAGCCACTGTCCCCTTCAGAATATCTGGGCATGGGAGTATACCATGCCAAACTGGCATGCCATTTTACTGAGGCTCGTCTAGCAGAGGGCCTCTACCTTCAGCCAGAAGGCTCATAGCAGGCGCAGGCACTCACCTCCCTCACTTCTATCCCTACAGCTGGCCAATCATCCCCCAAAGCTTCCCACCACCCGCCCTGTGCAAGTGAGCCTGCACGATATTCCTCCTGTATCACTGGCACCCCACCTGCCAACAGCCATATGGATCTAACACATATAGGTGCTTCGACCCTGCCTGATCAACAGGAAAAGAGTGGACCAGAGCTAATCACAGGGGACGAAGCAGTACTTGTGGCAATGGACCCAGAGTGCTGGCCACCCTGGAGTCCTTCATGTCACCAGAAGCATGAATAAGCAGATTTCATCTCTTGGAGCTTGCTGCACTACAGGGACAAGCCCCTGGGAAGGTTAAAACCCATAATTTTCCACCTCTGGGCTACAGAAGCTCCTGATTTCCCCAGAGGGGATGAGATGTGGCAGCAGCCAAGATAAAAATGGAAAAGACAGGTGGCTGTAAAGGTTGTGACTTATAAAGCCTCATTCCACAGGGCTGTCTCTCTTAGGCTTGAGGCAGGGGGTGGGGAGCAACTGTAGGAGGCAGCATCAGAAGAGGCGGATTCTCAAGGTGTTGGATGGAAGGGCAGGAAGACAGGTCAGGTCACGCTGGTGCCAACCAAAAACATCTGGGTGATTACTTGCTCAGTTTCCAGAACACTCAGGCAGGACCCCAGTCTCTCCTTCATGGGGATCCCACAGAAAGCAGAAGAGGATTGCCGGTTCGATTTTATCTCCTTTCCTATCCAAAGGTACTTCCCATTCCTCACACTTCTGTACATTTCTTCAGCTTTTCTCATTTATTTCCCAGACCCATCAACAGAGCCTAAGTGGTCAGCTACCATATATTGTCAATATTGAGTTAAAAGCCTGGCATCAGGTAGCCTACTTATCCTCTCTGTCCCTCGGTTGTCTTGCTAGTAAACAGTTCCTACTCACAGGCGTGTTAGGATTAAATTAGAAAATGCGTGTGAAACACCCAGCCATGTGCCTAGTATGTACTAAGCACTCACTAAACATATGACATTGTCTTCACCATGCTGTGATTCTATGGGCTGCTGGCCATCCCTTTTGTTGCCCATTTAGGTTACTTCCAGCTTCTCATTACCATGAAATGCCATTACCTTCCCCCAGTGTTTCTGGGTTACATTTTCTAAAGTGGACTTTTACCAAGTCAAAGGGAAATGACTACTTGTAAAGGCATTTCCATGTTACTAGATTAATTTCCCCCCAATTAGTGATTATGCCATATTGATGATTATCCTCTGCCCTTTCCCAGTGTGGAACTTCTGGCCATGAAGACAGGATAGAATGAGGAATTCTAATTCCACATACTGATTTTCTTTCCACATTCTGTTTTCTCTCCTTAGCAGTTCACTTGTGACATGGATGATGAGAACTGGGAAGTACCCAAGTCTTTTGGAAAGGCTACTCCGTAACCCAAGGACAACAACTCTGGCATGCCACTGCCCAGGGCCCATTCAACCTCATGACTTTGAGGCATGACTCTGGTGTCACATGACTAACCTGTGAGGCCCAGGCATTTATAAACAGAGTATATATAAACAGACTGGGCTGGGTACGGTGGCTCACGCCTGTAATCCCAACACTTTGGGAGGCCAAGGCAGGTGGATCATGAGGTCAAGAGATGGAGACCAGCCTGGCCAACATGGTGAAACCCTGTCTCTACGAAAAACACAAAAAATTAGCCGAGCGTGGTGGCACGCACCTGTAGTCCCAGCTACTCAGGAGGCTGAGGCAGGAGAATTGCTTAAACCTGGGAGGCAGAGGTTGTAGTGAGCCAAGATTGCCCCACTGCATGCCAGCCTGGGCAACAGAGCGAGACTCTGTCTCAAAAAAAAAAAAAAAAAAAGACTGGGCTGGGCACGGGGGCTCATGCCTGTAATCCCAGCACTTTGGGAGGCTGAGGCGGGCAGATCACAAGGTCAAGAGTTCGAGACCAGCCTGGTCAACATGGTGAAACCCCGTCTCTACTAAAAATACAAAAAATTAGCCAGGTGTGGTGGTGTGCACCTGTAGTCCCAGTTACTCAGAAGGCTGAGGCAGAAGATTGCTTGAACCCAGGAGGTGGAGGTTGCAGTGAGCCAAGATTGAGCCACTGCACTCCAGCCTGGGTGAAAGAGCTAGACCTCATCTCAAACAAAACAAAATAAAACAAAAAAATAGACTGGACTGAAACAGGTATTAGCAAATTGCACTCAAATGCCAATTAAGATAGCCCCACATATTAGTAAGTTGTTTTATTACATTTCCTCCTCAGGGTTAAAGAATCAACTCATTGCTGGTGGTGTTAACCCAAGCCCCAGCATTCTAGGAAGAACAGTTTCCATTTTCTAACCAAGTTACAGTGTTTGACAAAAGAATAAAGTAAAACTATCTTGTTTTCCTGGACATGAAAGCCCCTTCCCCACAGCATGTTTCCCAAATCTTCAACACTCTTTCACCTTCCCCTCTGGAGCCTGGGAAAGCAGCTCTTCCCAGCCTCTTTATGACCATCCCAACCACTTCCATTTTCCCTCTTTTTAGGGGAATGGGCACAGCTTCAGTTCCCTACATTGTAGTGATCTCTGAACTAAAGAAGTCCACACCTACTTATAAGTTTTTGAAACATCTCACAATAGCACATACTAATCAGCTCCAGAAAGACTGGCCCAGCTGGACATGAAACATTAGTTGTCATTTATAGTTACCTTAAGTCTCTGATTGAAAGCATCAAACAGTAGTTTGATCCCGTCCTGAGTCAGGTTAAGAATGAGGTCATGGCTTAGAGGAGACTACAAAACAAAAATAAAACACATTCTGAGTAACTGATTTATTCACCGAACACCTACTGAAAGCCTTACAATATAAATGCAACACACAGGGAATATCTAAGTGCAGGCAGTCCCTCTCTCCTCCAGCTAATGATGCTTGGAAACCAGAAAAAAACTGCTGCATGAATACATGGTGTTTTTTACTTCTAGCCTGCAGCTGCTGTTTCTTAATATCGGATGAAAAGAGCCTCTCCCTTCTGGGCTTGAGTAAAAATACCTGGGAAAAGGGACAAAGTTATATGAGTATACAGGTCATTTTCCTTTCAGGATCCAGGGTCCACATATGCGGTATGAAGTTCATTGCCATCGAACCTACAGAGCAGTTGGTGAGGAATACACGTCATGTGAAAAGGCCTAGTCCAGGATCTAAACTCAGTAGATACTGCTTACGCCTACCAGCTGAACCTACATCCATTCAGACTCGGGCTGTTCGTACCATCCACAGGCAACACATTTTTATTCTTTGATGGTTTAGATCAAATTCTAGGACAAAGAAATATACTGTGATCTGATTATGAGATGACCCTCTTATCCCTCTTCTCTCTCCCACCAACCTCCCATCCCATTTCATATGTGCTTCTTCCTGAAAAGCCTAAATCAAAGATCTAAAGAGTCACATTTCTGCATTTGCCCCCTCTGAATCCTGGGGGAGGGGAGTAGCAGAACAAAGCAGTGAATAGAACCCTGGTGACCTTAGGTAACTCTCAAAACTTCTCTAAGCTCTGGTTTCTTCATAGGAATACCTTCATCCCTTCCCTCCAGGGTTGCTAGGAGGACAGAGACAGTAGGTCAGAAAGCACCTAGCCCAATACCGAGCACACAGCACTCTCCTCTTGTGCCTGCCCCATCTGCGTCTTTCTGGTCCAATTCAATTAATTCAAGGATTCAATGTCTGAAGATTCTCCACAGCCCTGATCGAGGCTGCCCAATAGTAGAAAGAAAAACACCATTTAAAACCCCACCCTTCTTTAACACATAGCTGCTCAAAATATTTAGTTTCTTTCTTTTTTTTTTTTTTTTTTTAGATGGAGTATTGCTCTGTTGCCCAGGCTGGAGTGCAGTGGTACAATCTCACTCACTGCAAGTTCCGCCTCCTGGGTTCACGCCATTCTCCTGCCTCCGCCGCCTGAGTAGCTGAGACTACAGGCGCCCGCCACCACGGTCGGCTAATTTTTTTGTATTTTTAGTAGAGACGGGGTTTCACTGTGTTAGCCAGGATGGTCTCGATCTCATGACCTCGTGATCCACCTGCCTCGGCCTCCCAAAGTGCTGGGATTACAGGTGTGAGCCACTGCGCCCAGCCAAAAGTTTAGTTTCTTTATAGAGCTTCTCAAGTTAGACAAAGTGAATGATGGAGATATGGCTATCAGAGACAAAGACACAGGCTGGAAGGCCACAAGTCACTGCTGGTGTTGGCCTTATTGGAGAAATTCTCTCCTAAGAGTCTTTTGGGATTAGTGCAGGTTGCTTCCTTCCATCCCAATGATCCCCACAAGGCAGCAGGCCCAGGTAGTACCATCATGCTTGACAAAAACTAAAGGAAGAATGTTATAATTTTCTAGTAGGTCTATATGAATGTCTAAACCATTAGGTCTCAAGCAAGATAATGGAACAATGAACTCTGACCTTGGATTACCAGTATCAACCCAGAACACAAAGTTCCATTTTGGAGAGAGCCATTCCATGGAAGTAAGCAGAGTGAAGCAACATTTTAGTCTCTCAGGAATCTTGCTTGGAGGAGGAATGTGCCAGGATCTGGATTTTCCTATACTTTCCCAAGATCTGATCTTTTTTTTTCCCCTGGCATTGTTATAATTCAGGACATAACCTAGCAATTTTCAAAAGCAATCAAATTACTTTCAGAGTCAATGTTTTATTAAACTTTATATCTCTAAAACCAAAATACACATGTACTATGTGGCATTTAAGCAGGTTCTTCCAGTAACCTAGCTGTCCTCCATATGAAGCAGTTCAGAAAAAGTATCTGCTACTAGTTAATACCTTATCCCTCTAAGAAAGATGGGATGTACTTGACATTTCATTTCCAAGGTGTGATTTGCATACAGACAAGAAGATATTTCTGAAACGTTTAATGCAGACAAAATGTTTTCTGCATTTGGGAAACAAAGAGACAAATGGGTAAGGAAGGGAAGAAAGTAGGCAGAAGAAGAGAACAGGACCCAAATTTAAGAAGCATCACATTGGTTCAGTGCGGTGGCTCATGCCAGCACTTTGGGAGGCCGCGGCAGGTGGAATGCTTAAGGCCAGGAGTTTGAGACCAGCCTGGCCAACATGGTGAAACCGCATCTCTGCTAAAAATACAAAAATTAGCCAGGCATGGTGGCATATGCCTATAATCGCAGGTACTCAGGAGGCTGAGGCAGGAGAATTGCTTGAGCCTGGGAGGTGGAAGTTGCACTGAGCCGAGATCGTGACACTGCACTCCAGCCTGGGTGACACAGCGAGAGTCTGTCTCAAAAACAAACAAACCCGAAGATTATTCTATTATCAAGAAACTATACTGTTTTACAGAAAGATAACTAGATTACTTATTAATATGCCACAACTCTCATGAATTACAAATGAGAAAAGCAGAGATCTAAATCAGGATTCAGACTCAAAACCCCCCCCTTTTTTTTTTTTGAGACAGGGTCTTGCTGTGTCACCTAGGCTGAAGTGCAATGACACAATCATACCTCACTGCTCATAATCCTCCCACCTCAGCCTCCCGAATAGCCAGGATTATAGGCGTGCGCCATCACTCCAGGTTAATTTTTAATTTTTAATTTTTTGTAGAGATGGGGAATTACTATGTTGCCCTGGCTGGTCTCAAACTCTTGGACTCAAGCAATCTTCCTGCCTCGGCCCTCCCAAAGTGTTGGGGTTAGTGGTGTGAGCCACGGTGCCTGGTCAAACCCATATTTGCTAATGTGTTAAAGTTGTTTAGAAGATATTGGGGGAAATCAGCTTAATGCTAGCACTGTTTATACCCAAATATTGGAATAACAAACAATGATGGTGGTGATATAAGAAATAAATTTTGGTGAAAACCCCGTCTCTACTAAAAATACAAAAAATTAGCTGGGTGCGGTGGCGGGCGCCTGTAGTCCCAGCTACTCAGGAGGCTGAGGCAGGAGAATGGCGCCAACCCAGGAGGCGGAGCTTGCAGTGAGCCGAGATCACACCACTGCACTCCAGCCTGGGCAACAGAGTGAAGACTCCGCCTCAAAAAAAAAAAAAAGAAAAAGAAAAAAGAAAAAAATTTTGGCTGGTCATGGTGGCTCACGCCTGTAATCCCAGCACTTTGGGAGGCCGAGGTGGGAGGATCACTTGAGTTCAGGAGTTTGAGACCAGCCTGGAAAACATAGTAAGACCCCATCTCTACAAAATATAAAAATAAATTAGCCAGACATGGTGGCATGAACCTGTGGTCCCAGCTACTCAGGAGGCTGAGGTGGGAGGATCACTTGAGCCTAGGGGATTGAGGGTGCAGTGAGTTGTGATCGTGTCACTATACTCTAGTCTGGGTGACAAAGCAAGATACTGTCTCAAAAAAAGTAAAATACATTTTCTTTTTTTTTTTTTTTTTTTTTTTTTTGAGACAGAGTCTCGCTCTGCCGCCCAGGCTGGAGTGCAGTGGCGTGATCTTGGCTCACTGCAAGCTCCGCCTCCCGGGTTCACGCCATTCTCCTGCCTCAGCCTCCCGAGTAGCTGGGACTACAGGCGCCCGCCACCTCGCCCGGCTAGTTTTTTTGTATTTTTTAGTAGAGACGGGGTTTCACTGTGTCAGCCAGGATGGTCTCAATCTCCTGACCTCGTGATCCGCCCGTCTCGGCCTCCCAAAGTGCTGGGATTACAGGCTTGAGCCACCGCGCCCGGCCGTAAAATACATTTTCTTAAAAGTTAAATAGGCCAGGCGTGGTGGCTCACGCCTATAATCCCAGTACTTTGGGAGGCCGAGGTGGGTGGATCAACTGAGGTTGGGAGTTTGAGATCAGCCTGACCAACATGGAGAAACCCTGTCTCTACTAAAAATACAAAATTAGCGGGGGCATGGTGGCACATGCCTGTAATCCCAGCTACTGAGGAGGCTGAGGCAGGAGAATCGCTTGAACTCAGGAGGTGAAGGTTGAGGTGAACTGAGATTGCGCCATTGCACTCCAGCCTGGGCAACAAGAGCAAAACTCTGTCTCAAAAAAAAAAAAAAAAAAAGGTAAATAAATAAATAAAATTAATGAGAATCCACTTTGGCATTGAGAATTCACACTGGTTCAAGAAACCTTGCGCACTCCTACAAGTCCTCTGTTCTGTCACAGGCACATGAATACTCAAGCACTTGCTTGGAGACTAAGCATGTGTTCTCTCAGATCTCTCACCTGAGGGTCTCACTAGGCTGGTAGAGGGGTACAACATGGCAGAATGTAATCTCTGGGTATAGGTAACAGGCTCAATTCCGACTCTGCTCCAAGCCAAACTGAGAAGCCTCTCAGAAATTTTGCCCACCTATAATTTATAACATTCTTCATGTCAGAAATAAGCTGTCATTTGTTTGCTTTAGGATCTGAAACTAATTGGAACAAATAGAACTGAAATAATCAAACTAGTATTCAAAGGGTCTCAGAGAAGTCATTGAGGACATCCTTTAGCCTCTGTAGGCTCAAAACTATTCCCTGAGGCTTGTGACACATAGGACACCACAAAGGCTGTTCAACATGGCGGCACATGGTCTGTGTCACAGAACTGCAGATTTCGGAGAGTCCAGTGGTGGGAAGACTACACTTTGAGAGAGATAAAGGGGTGAATTATATCTGTTTCCTTTCAAATCTGGTATGCTGTGCTCGCTAGAGATCTGCACTACAACAATCCTGAACACAAACTAACCAACAAAGCAGAAAAGACAATTTTAAACACGGAAGTGGACGGTAAGCACCCTAAAAGACCAGCGACAGCCTCTGAAGCAACCTACCACTGAAAAGTCCCTGTTTAAGGGCCTGTAGGCAAGTTGAGCACAGGTGAAACACAGGTTCAATTATTACTGCTCTTCCAAACCTAGCTGCACTAGATAATCAAGAGCAAAAGTTTCAGAATCAAAGAAAAGATACTTGATAACTGGCTGGTGCTAGAGATTCTCCCATTCGAACACAGCTATCCTTGCCAGTCAGCCTTTCCCAAAGCATCAGCTCTGGAAGTGACTCACTGCCGAGGGATGCTATTTCAATAAACAAATCAGCCACCACTCACCTGTTCACTGTAGAGAACCTGGACGTTTTTGATGATGCGACAGTGCTTCTGAAGAATGGCTACTGCCTGAGCCAGAGGCATTCCTGAAATAAAGCAAGAAACCTGTGTGGTTATTTTGGCTATACATTTATTGACATCTACCACTTCACTAGGCACTGGTCCCTATAGTAAAGCCTGGGGATGTTTAGGGGCTACTAAGGTCTACAGATACATGAGTAAATAAGAGTTCAATAAGCAGTAAGAGCTACAATAAAGTTAAGCAGCAAGCACTAAGAGAATACTTGGACTGTGCACAGGTGTCCAACTCTTTGAATGCAAGGACTCTTTTGCTTATCTGTGGTGGTGGATATCACAAAAATCATGCATGGGCCAGGCATAGTGGCTTATGCCTGCAATCTCAGCACTTTGGGAGGCCAAGGCGGGAGGATCACTTGAGGTCGGGCATTCAAGACCAGCCTAGTCAACATGGTGAAACCCCGACCTTTTGGCTTCCCTGGGCCACAATGGAAGAAGAATTGTCTTGAGTCACACATAAAAGAGACTAACACTAATGATAGTTAATAAGCTTTAAAAAAATAAAAATGTAAAATGTAAAAAAGGTCCATGCATCTTTTTTTTTTTTTTTTAAGATGGAGTTTTGCTCTGTTGCCCAGGTTGAGTGCAGTGGCATGATCTTGGATCACTGCAACCTCCGCCTCCCAGGTTCAAGCATTTCTCCTGCCTCAGCCTCCTGGGTAGCTGGGGCTGGGACTACAAGTGTAGCCACCTCACTCAGCTAACTTTTTTTTTTTTTTTTTACTTGGGGTCAGGAGTTCGAAACCAGCCTGGCCAACATGGTGAAATGCTGTCTCTACTAAAAATACAAAAATTAGCTGAGCGTGGTGGTACACGCCTATAGGACCAGCTACTCAGAAGGCTGAGGCAGGAGAATCACTTGAACCTGGAAGGCAGAGGTGGCAGTGAACCAAGATCATGCCATTGCACCCCCAGCCTAGGTGACAGATCGAGACTCTGTCTCAAAAAAAAAAAAAAAAAAATTGTGACAGGGGCTGGGTGCAGTGGCTCACGCGAACCTGTAATCCCAGCACTTTGGGAGGCCAAGGTGGGTGGATCGCTTAAGCTCAGCAGTTTGAGACCAGCCTGGGCAACAGGATGAAACGCTGCCTCTACAAAAAATCAAAAAATTAGCCAGGCAGCCGGGCACAGTGGCTCACACCTGTAATCCCAGCACTTTGGGAGGCCGAGGCGGGCAGATCACAAGGTCAGGAGATCCAGACCATCTTGGCTAACATGGCAAAACCCTGTCTCTACTGAAAAAAACAAACAAACAGAAAAAAAACAAAAACAAAAAATTAGCCGGGCGTGGTGGTGGGTGCCTATAGTCCTGTAGCTACTTGGGAGGCTGAGACAGCAGAATGGCATGAACCTGGGAGGCAGAGCTTGCAGTGAGCCGAGATTGCACCACTGCACTCCAGCCTGGGTTACAGAGTGAGACTCTACCTCAAAAAAAAAAAAAAAAAAAAATTAGCCAGGCATGATGGTGTGCTCCTGTAGTCCCAGCTACTCAAGAGGCTGAGGTGAAAGGATGTCTTGAGCTTGGGAGGTGGAGGCTGTACTCTGGCCTGGGTGACAGATCCAGGTGCTGCCTCAGGAGGAAAAAAAAAAAAAGCGACAGGGTGAGGCATTCCTGAATATCTAACTCTTAACACTTGGTTCTTTAACTCATGGCCCATTATAAGCAGATTTACATATGCCTCCAGTTTAAGTAATCCAAATTCCAATGACATCTCCAACATTCTAAGGACTCACCGAGACCATCAAAAAGTTTGTTTCCAGGCTGGGTGCGGTGGCTCATGCCTGTAATCCCAGCACTTTGGGAGGCTGAGGCGGGCGGATCACGAGGTCAGGAGTTTGAGATCAGCCTGGCCAGCTTGGTGAAACCCCGTTTCTACTAAAAATACAAAAAAAAAAAAAATTCAGCTGGGCATGGTGGTGCGTGCCTGTAGTCCCAGCTACTCGGGAAGCTGAATCAGGAGAATTGCTTAAATCTGGCAGGCAGAGGTTGCAGTGAGCTGAGATGCCACCACTGCACTCCAACCTTGGTGACAGAGTGAGACTCCATCTCAAAAAAAAAAAAAAAAAAATGTTTCCAGAGTCCATTATAATTTAAACAAGTAGAAACACACATAGAGACAGGTCCTGGACAATCAAAAAACAAAGACTAATAGTTAAATGAATTTGAAAACAGTGTGTCTGCTGTTCACCACTCTCTGGATGCCTTATACCCTGCTCAGAGCTAACCACCCAGTGACTGGTTTTGTTTTGTTTTGTTTTGAGACAGAATCTCACTCTGTCACCCAGGCTGGAGTGCAGTGGTACAATCTTAGCTCACTGAAACCTCTGTCTCCTAGGCTCAAGAGATCCTCCCACCTCAGTCTCCCAAGTAGCTGGGACTACAGGCATGTGCCACCACAACTGGCTAATTTTCAAATTTTTGGTAGGGAAGAGGTCTCACTGTGTTGTCCAGACTGGTCTTGAACTCCTGGGCTCATGTAATCCTCCCACCTCCGCTTTCTAAAGTGCTAGAATTACAGGTGTGAGCCACCACACCTGGCCAATCCAGTGACTGTTGAATAAATATTTACTGAGTGGGACTGATGGATTGTAGGATGGGTGACAAGAGAAAGGAAGGAAAAGGGACCATGGCTTCATCCGATGGCAGCCAGTTCACATTTAAATCAGTTGGCCTCCAGGTCAAAGAGATGAGATGTGCAAAAAAGAGCTTACAGATGAAAAATTAATTAGAAGGTAAAAAGCTCGGCCGGGCGCGGTGGCTCAAGCCTGTAATCCCAGCACTTTGGGAGGCCGAGACGGGCGGATCACGAGGTCAGGAGATCGAGACCATCCTGGCTAACACGGTGAAACCCCGTCTCTACTAAAAAATACAAAAAAATCTAGCCGGGCGAGGTGGCGGGCGCCTGTAGTCCCAGCTGCTCGGGAGGCTGAGGCAGGAGAATGGCGTGAACCCGGGAGGCGGAGCTTGCAGTGAGCTGAGATCCGGCCACTGCAGTCCAGCCTGGGCAACAGAGCAAGACTCCGTCTCAAAAAAAAAAAAAAAAAAAAAAAAAAAGAAGGTAAAAAGCTCATGGCTCATCTCATTTAAACAAACAATCTGATTCTGCCCTCATCTGAGAGGCCATTCTTCATTTGAAGAAAGTTGAAGGCAATCATCGCAAGGCTGACTTATAATCTTTAAAAAAGTAGGGCCGGGCGCGGTGGCTCAAGCCTGTAATCCCAGCACTTTGGGAGGCCGAGACGGGCGGATCACAAGGTCAGGAGATCGAGACCATCCTGGCTAACACGGTGAAACCCCGTCTCTACTAAAAAATACAAAAAACTAGCCGGGCATGGTGGCGGGCGCCTGTAGTCCCAGCTACTCGGGAGGCTGAGGCAGGAGAATGGCGTAAACCTGGGAGGCGGAGCTTGCAGTGAGCTTAGATCCAGCCACTGTACTCCAGCCTGGGCGACAGAGCGAGACTCCGTCTCGAAAAAAAAAAAAAAAAAAAAAAAATCTTTAAAAAGTACTTTTCAGCCTTTCATAGCATAAAACCTGGCACATAGTAGGGACTCAATAAATATTCGAGAATATGAACAAGCTGGATGCATCCCTCACCTTTGCCATTCCTAAATGGAGGAACATCTATGCTGTCAATCCCAGGAGGAATGGACAAACATCCATGTGCAGAAGACAGACAAGCTCAGTCAGTTAGATGTCAAGAAAGAGGAAGGCTGCATGGTTTCTCTGATCCACATGGCCAGTCTCTTTCTTTTTCTTTTTTCCAAAGAGACGGGGTCTTGCTATGCCACCAAGGCTGGTCTCAAACTCCTGAGCTCAAGCTATCCTCCCGTCTCGGCCTCTCAAAATGCTGGGATTATAGACCTGAGCCACCGCTCCCAGCCCATGCCAGTTTCTTGAGGGAGGATTCCACTTACCACATCAAAGGATGTCTCAGCATCTTAGGATCCTGAGTCACCCAAGAAGAAACTCACCCAGAGCAGATGAAGCAGCCATGATGACTGGTCATCACACAGCTACTGGTAAAGGAGGGCTACGAAAGATCTCTAAAGGGAACTAACTATATGAATGGCAAAGAAACAGGAGCACTATCCCAGCTCTAACAGAATGGTCAGCCTTCTAAACCGCACAAATCTTTGTCTCACAGATCTCATCACTTGCCTGCTTATAACCTCTCAATGGAAGGGCTTCCCATTGCAGGCAGATAAAACCCAAGCAACATGTCATCACCAAAGGCCCTGAATATTCTGGATCTTAGCCATCTACATCTTCTTTTCACCGTTCACCCTTTGTTACTTGCATACATCAAGCTCTTTCTCACCTCAGGCCTTTGAATTAGCTCTTGTTGCTGCTGGAATCTGGAATGTTCTACCCAAAGCTGGCTCTTGTTTGCACTTTAGGTCTTGGTCACACCTCACTTCCCTAACCGCCTTATTCAATGAAGTCTCTCATACCATTTATTTGTTAGTCTCCCTTATATCCTCACAGAGGTAGGACCTTGTCTGTCTTGTTCACCTCAATACCTCCCAGCACCCAATCACTGTGCCAGGCACAACTGTCGGTGGTCATGCACATCTGTGAAACAAAGCAATTAGGTGAACACTTAGGTCCTATACCATGAATCCTGTTGACCACCCTCTTTCTCTGGAACTCCTATTGTCTCTCCACCAATACTACTCTCCTCTAACTTTTCCAAGTCTCTCCAATGGGCTATGTTTCTTCTGCTCATCCCTGGTTCAACTAACCACCCAGTTTCTGACTCATATCTCCATCTATTTTCTATATACATCTAAAGGCAAATAAACGTCAACAGATTAAAGTGATCTTTTCATCTTCTCTGTATTCTAGGTCTCAATATGTATGTCCAACATCTAACAGAGTTTCTCAAGTCAAAAACCTCTAGAATTCTCCTCCTTCCCCACCTTGCCAAATCCAGTTCTTCCTAAACCAATGCCCACAATACACTTCACTAATACATATCCTCTTTTCCACAGATTTGCACAGATTCCAGCACAAAGTATCCTTGATAGTATCCCAGGCAGCTAAAACCAAACAGAATTGGGACTATGGGAAATCCATTTTCTTCTTCTACCAGTACATCATGCTCTAATTATAATACCAAATTGCTTATAGTTCCCTGCACACATCATTTATCTTTTCTCCTGTGTTCTTCTTTTCCTCTTTCACTTGACTAGAAGATTTCCAGCTCCTGTTGGTTGGCAGGAAGCCTCCTCTGAACTCCTACGTCAGGTTAAGTCCCTTCTTCCCCTCCACAGTACCCTATACATCTTCTACTTGATTATAATAAAACGAACTATTTCTATAATCCTTCTCTATCACTAGACTAAGTTCTTCAGGGAATAAGATCATTTTTTAAAAAATTTTTATTTATTTTTTATTTAAATAGAGACAGGGTCTCACTATGTTACCCAGGCTGGTCTCAAACTCTTGGCTCAAGTGATTCCCCCACCTCAGCCTCCTAAAGTGCTGGGATTACAAGCATGAATCACTGTGCACTGTTTATTACTTAATTTTCAATGTTTGTAAGCAATTCACAGAGGTAGATGATGCCTTCAACACACTGAGCCTTCAGTTTCTGTGGAACAAGGTAATCTCGGAGAAGGTATTTTCTCCACTGACCCTTTAAATCTACCTTTTTTAGTCCCTTTCAAGACTAATTTCAAAAACAAATTCAGAGACTTGCCTCTGCATCAATACATTCTGCAACTCTCATCGAAAACATTTCAGGGCCCAGCACAAACGCTCACGCCTATAATCCCAGCACTTTGGGAGGCCGAGGCGGGAGGATCACTTGAGGTCAGGAGTTCGAGACCAGCCTGGTAAACACTGTGAAACTCCATCTCTACTAAAAGTAAAAAATTAGCTAGTGGCACACATCTATAATTGCAAGAGGCAGAGGCTGCAGTGAGCTGAGATCGCGCCACTGCACTCCGCCTGGGCGACAGAGTAAGACTTTGTGTCAAAAAAAAAAAAAAAAGGCCGGGCGCGGTGGCTCAAGCCTGTAATCCCAGCACTTTGGGAGGCCGAGACGGGCGGATCACAAGGTCAGGAGATCGAGACCATCCTGGCTAACACGGCGAAACCCCGTCTCTACTAAAAACACAAAAAATTAGCCGGGCGAGGTGGCGGCGCCTGTGGTCCCAGCTACTCGGGAGGCTGAGGCAGGAGAATGGCGGGAACCCGGGAGGCGGAGCTTGCAGTGAGCTGAGATCTGGCCACTGCACTCCAGCCTGGGCGACAGAGCGAGACTCCGTCTCAAAAAAAAAAAAAAAAAAAAGAAAAAAAAAACCATTTCAAATCTGCACTGCCTTTACTCCACCGCTGGTCAAACCATCAGTGACATTCACATTCACAGAGATTCTGCTTGGCCCAGGTTTTCCTGTCCCTGTGTTGCTGGCATTTCCCTAATCATCCAACATTATACCACCAGGAAGGCAGCCAAGGAGCTGCCAGGATGCAGCTTCCCATTGTGATGCCAGGCAGATAATTGCATCTGCAATTGCACAGATTCCAATAAGAAACCTGGTGACAAAGTTGAGTCCACTCTCAGAAGGACAGAGCCGTGGGAAGCAGGAAATGCCTGTTTGCCAACTTTTATTTATCATCTCTCTCTCTGAACCTGTCCCTCACCTGGCAAAAAGAGATAACAACACCTATCTTACAAGCTTGTGGTGGCAAGAGGTAAGTTCTTCCTGGTTCACTAGCCTAGGCATGTAATTCTAAAACAGATTCCCTTCTGAGACCAATCCCTACCTAACAGCCCCAAATGTAGTTTGGATGTGTTCAGGGGTAGGGAGGAGATTGAAAGAGGTGGAAAATGACTTTCCTGATTGAAAGGGGTGGAAAATGACTGATAAAGTTAAATGACCACCATCTCTCAAGCAGACACCATGTAAAAATGAATTTTAAGACCCACGGGAATCATGAAGGCTCTGGGTCAGTCTATGAGCTTTCCCCTAAAATTCAATTCTGGACCTAATATACAGAAATGCCCTTCTCACTGTTTTTGGTTGCTATTTAGACAGTTTGAAAGAACTATGTAAATCCTTGATTCCTGGGAAACTACCAGAGCTAGGTGTCAGGGTTAGGGTCTCAAAACAACAGCTCCGAGAGAAGCCTTGCTCTCTCACTCAGTTTTCTGGAAATCCTGATCTCAATTAATATCCTAGTTAACTTTTTTTTTTTTTTTTTTTTGGTCTCTTTGAGACAGGGTCTCCCTCTGTCACCCAGGATCATGCCCAGTGGTATGATCATGACCCATGGCAGCCTTGACCTCCCAGCCTCAAGTGATCCTTCCATCTCAGCCTCCCGAGTAGTTGAGACTACAGGCCTGACTAACCTAATTTTTTTTTTGTAGAAACGAGGTCTCACCATGTTGCCTAGGCTGGTCTTGAACTCCTGGCTTCAAGCCATCCTCCTGTCTCAGCTTCCCAAAGTGTTGGGATTACAGCCATGAGTTACTGCACCCAGTCCCTAGCCACTACTTTTGACCAAGGGACTCTGAATGCTTGTACCACCAAGAGATCCACAACCTAGTCACACTATCAAGCACAGTTTGAAGCTATGGCTGTGGTTTTTACCCAGCCCTGGGAGGATCTTGCTTGGGTAGAAGCTGTCAAGGAGAGGGAAGGAAAGGAGTTAACAAAAAGCCAAACAGCATTAGCATGGTATCACTAGCCTCCCAACTAAGCTGTTAGTGCTTCACAAAAGAATGAAGCATTTCGTACCAGCTAATATTTTGGAAAGAACTCTGCAGGAGTGGTGTAAGTTATGAAAGAATTTGACCAAGACCCCTAAATTAAACCGGCTTTTATGGTTGGGCACGGTGGCTGACACCTGTAATCCTAGCACTTTGGGAGGCCAAGGCAGATCACTTGAGGTCAGGAGTTCAAGACCAGCCTAGCCAACATGGTGAAACCTGGTCTCCACTAAAAATACAAAAATTAGCCAGGCATGGTGGCAGATACCTGTAATCCCAGCTACTAGTCAGGAGGCTGAGGCAGGAGAATTGCTTGAACCTGGGAGGCAGAGGTTGCATTGAGCTGATATTGTGCCACTGCACTCCAACCTGGGCAACAGAGTGAGACTGTCTTAAAACAGAACACCAACAACAAAAACTGGCTCTTACAACACACAGGATGTATGTAGCCACTAAGTATCAGCAGGGCCCTACCAGCAATCTGTACCACCTGGTTTCTCCAATACACTGTCTCCACAGAATTGAGTCTTCCAGAGTCAAGGATAATATATAATCCAATGAAGCAGCTGATTTAGTCCAGTAGCTCACATTAGAGTGATTAAAGTTCAGGCCTGCATAAACAAACAGCACCAACACCTACCCCCACCCCCTTTTCTTAGTGCTGGAACATCAAAGTAAACACACAGGGGTTACTGAATACAAACATCCTTGTACACATAAAAGCAGTGATGTTGGGAATGGAGAGGGTGAAGGGAGAAAGCTGGGCCAGCAAACCCCAAACGACCAAACTGCATCTTTTAGAAACTAAATGTTACGTCCCCCTAACTCCTATTTCATCCAACCTTCACCTGTCACAACTGAGGTCTGGGTTTAGGCTTACAGCATCCGATACAGACTACATTTCAAAAGAGAGGGAAGCGGGGCCGGGTGCAGTGGTACACGCCTGTAATCCCAGCATTTTGGGAGGCCGAGGTGGCCGGATCACGAGGTCAGGAATTCGAAACCAGCCAGCCTGGTCAACATGGTGAAACCTCGTCTCTACTAAAAATACAAAAATTAGCCGGGTGTGGCGGCGCGTGCCTGTAATCCTAGCTACTGGGGAGGCTGAGGCAGGAGAATCGCTTGAACCCACGAGGCGTTAAGTTGCAGTGAGGCAACATCGCGCCACTGCACTCCAGCCTGGGCGACAGAGTCAGATTTCGTCTCAAAAAAAAAAAAAAAAAAAAAAAAAGAGAGGGAAGCAAGTCAGCTGTTCCTTTAACACACACAAACTCAACTCCCTTGACCAGAGCCCCAACATGGGTTCCAAACCTAGGTTTCCCATCCAAAAAAGGGGAAGGAAGCCACAGCCCAGAAAAGCAGTGAGAGACAGACCACAGGCCACAGTGGTGATCAGAGGGATCAGCCACTTCTCAGCCATTATTTAGTCTGTAAAATGGAAATGGGAATAACAATAGTACCTATCCTTAGGCGCCGGCGAAGGGTACTAGAGAGAATTACGTTCAAAAAGAGCAGGGCCGGGCATTAGGCATTTGGGGAGAGCCAGCTATTATTGTCTTTACTACTACTGTCCCACCGTCCCAGAAGAGACCCTGCTGAGACCCGAGATGAGCAACTGACAGGCAAATCGGGCCACTTGGAGCTGGTGTCTAGTGCCTGGAGCTCGGACAGCTGAGAGGACGAAAGAGGTGAGGAGCTGCGGGCGCAGGGGCGTGAGAGACTGAGAACAGAGGTGGGAAGAGCCCAGAAGAAAACAAGGATCAGCGAATGGGGTCCTGACAGAGGACCCCAAACTCACCCAGCGTGAATTCCCATTGCTCGTTCCCCAGAGAGCGTTCGGGCACCACCTCCAAGTCCAGCATTGGTTCGGCTCGCCTGGCCCGGGCGGCCTCCGTGCAGCAGCGCAGACTGGACCCAAGCTGAGGAGACAAAGCAGCGGCTGACAGGCCGCCCCCGCTGGCCCGCCGCAGCCCCACTTTCCACCTCCTCCCCCGCGGCAGGGGCGGCGGCACCGGCCCAACACCACACCTCACCTCACTTCACTTCACCTGCAGCACAAGCTACGGTGGGGGCTACGGCGGCGGCGGGAGCGACTGCAGTAAAAGTGGCGTGCCGGGCCGTAAAGCGCGGGGAGGGCCGGCGGAGGCGGGAGTGCCAGCGCGGGGGAGGAGCCTGAGGCGGAGCCGCGCACGCGCAAACTCCGGGTTCCACCGCGGTTGCTGAGGCTGAGCCGGGCAGGGCTGTAACGTCGGCAACCATCGGGGCTCTAGGAGCGAGGAGTCCGGTACTTCGTGAGCCCCTATATCCGTGCACCACAGCACACACACGTCACATATCTACACAAAGAACGGTTCACCACACAACACACACGTCACACAGCTGCACAACACCCGTCTGCAGTCCACACACACATCCGACTCACATTGACTGGTCGCAGAAGGCAAGTACAGAGGGCACGCTGAGGCCCAGCTGGAGGGAGGACGCGGAGTCCCTAAGCCTTACGGCCCCCACCGTCTCCGCTGGGGCTGGAGGTGACGCTGGCCGCAGCAGCTTTTAGTTGTTCAGGAATGACGTCCCCACCCGGTCGCCCCTGGGGCAGGAGTCGAACCGAGTGAGGACTGTGGGCGTTAAGGGTTGGAATTGGTTAGGGGAGAGGACTCGGTAGAAGGGGAAGGGGCCGGGCCAGGCCTCCCTGCTGACCACATCCAAATGTGCGCAGTCCCCCGGGACCAGGATCCGAAGCCGCCCGCAGCAGCGTGGACCAAAGCTGTGGGGTCTTGACCAACCCCTATGGCACTTTCTGTGCCACAGTTTTCCTAATCTGCAAGGGAAAGGAAGGTTCCTCTAGCACGTTCAGCCTGAGGTTTTGGCCCGTGCCCCAGGACACCCTGAAACTAAAGGACAACCGAGGCCTCTGCTGATGCCAAGCCTTCACGGAGGCAGTTTCTGGGTTCTCACAACCAACCTGAGACGCGAGATTATACCGACTTTATGCAGGCGAATACATGAGGCCCAGAGAGGGTTAAAGACCCAAGGCTCCTTGGTTCTAGGCGGCAGAACCCAAGTCCTTTCCATTACATTGCCCCGGAAGGTTTTCAGCAGGGGAGAGTGGCATACTAAATTCTCAAACTGGCTTGATACTAGTTTATCTTGGGAGGCTCTATCAAAATTTGAAATCGCTGTTTGATAAACTACATAGAGAAGGTTGTCCACTGCAGCACTGTATGCCAAAACAACAGAACTGGGTCACTGAGATGTCCAGTAGGAAAGTGGATAAATAAACCCTGAGATATATAATTAGACATGTTTTTAAAGGTGAATGCTGAGAACAGTGCTCACAGCTGTAATCCCAGCACTTTGGGAGAATGAGGTGGGAGGATCGGTTGAGCCCAGGAGTTGAGACCACCTGGGTAACATAGCAAGACCCAGTCTGTATTAAAAAAAAAAAAAAATTAGCTGGTGTGGTGGCAGTAGGTTGGGCCTGTAGTCCTAGCTACTCAGGAGGCTGAGAGGTGGGAGCATAGCTTGAGGATAGCTGCAGTGAGCTGTGATTATTGAGCCCTGGGGCTTCAGCCTGGATGACAGAGCGAGATCCTGTCTCTAAATAAATAAATAAATAATAAAAAGTGAAGTAGGTCTCTATGTTGATGTGGAAGGAATTCCAAGAGAAAAAAGTCAGATGCGGAAGTATGCATACTATGACCCCCCCCGCCGCTTTTTTTCTGTAAAAACAAAAATAAACATTTGCTGTACCAAAAAGGAAGAACATTTCTGGAAAAATAAAACATTGTCAATCATACCTAATAGAGTGGCAGAGGACAGGAATCAGGGGGTCATTATTCCTTACCATGACAAGCATTAAAGATATGTTTAGAAAAAGCCTAGTTGAGGCCGGGCACAGTGGCTCACACTTGTAATCCCAGCACTTTGGGAGGCCAAGGCGGGCGGATCACGAGGTCAGGAGATCAAGACTATCCTGTCTAACACGGTGAAACCCCGTCTCTACTAAAAACACAAAAACAAAATTAGCCGGGCGTGGTGGCGGCACCTGTAGTCCCAGCTACTCGGGAGGCTGAGGCAGGAGAATGGCGTGAACCCGGGAGGCGGAGCTTGCAATGAGCCGAGATCTCGCCACCGTAGTCCATCCTGGGCAACAGAGCCAGACTCCATCTCAAAAAAAAAAAAAAAAAAAAAAAGAAAGAAAAAGCCTAGTTGCGCAGCTAGGCTAGATAGCTTGGGAAGGAAATCTGGGGAAAAAAGATTGGTGAGGAGCAATCTTAGTCAATTAAAAGTGTCTGGCTGGGCGTGGTGGCTCACGCCTGTAATCCCAGCACTTTGGGAGGCCGAGGCAGACAGATCACCTGAGGTCAGGAGTTTGAGACTACCCTGGCCAACATGGTGAAAACCCGTCTCTACTAAAAATAGAAAAAGTAGCTACGTGTGGTGGTGCATGCCTGTAGTCCCAGCTACTTGGGAGGCTGAGGCATGAGAATCACTTGAATCCGGGAGGTAGAGGTTGCAATGAGCCAATTATCACCCCACTGCACGCCAGCCTGGGCAACAGAGCAAGACTCTCAAAACTTGAAGGGGACTTATTTCTGGAGGAGAAAGATGGGTGGGGCCTAAATTGGGGTGGGATAAGCCCAGTGGGATTGTGGGATAAGCCCAGTGGGGTTGTGGGAGAGGCAAGACAAAGAAGAAACCACATCATTCTGGATAACAAAGTGAAAATGATTTCTAATTTGGGTAATCCCCAAAACAGGAAGAACAAAGTTGTCAGGGAGAGCCTTAAGAAATTCCCTGTTGGGATACTAGGCAGATTTCTGTGAATAATGTCAGTCAACAACAAAAGTTTATCTAGCCAGGTAATGATCATGCCTATAATCTCAGCACTTTGGGAGGCTGAAGTGGGAGGATTGCTTGAGGCCAGGAGCTTGAGACCAGCCTGTACAATATAGCAATATAGCAAGACCCCATTTACACACACAGACACAAGCCAGGTGTGGAGGCACATGCATGTAGTCCCAGCTACTTAGGAGGCTAAGGTGGGAAGATCACTTGAGCCTGGGAGTTTTGTTTTTTTTTTTCTTTTGAGACGGAGTCTTGCACTCTCACCCAGGCTGGAGTGCAGTGGTGCGATCTCGGCTCACTGCAAGCTCCGCCTCCTGGGTTCACACCATTCTCCTGCCTCAGCCTCCCGAGTAGCTGGGACTACAGGTGCCCACCACCACGCCCGGCTAATTTTTTGTATTTTTAGTAGAGACGGGGTTTCATCGTGTTACCCAGGATGGTCTCGATCTCCTGACCTTGTGATCCACCCCCCTTGGCCTCCCAAAGTGCTGGGATTACAGGCATGAGCCACCGTGCCCGGCCAAGCCTGGGAGTTTGAGGCTGCAGTGAGCTATGTTCATGCCACTGCACTCCAGTCTGGGCAACACAATGAGATCCTATCTCTAAAAAAATAAAAAACAAAAGTTTATCTTTGCTCATTTAATGTTGATTCACCCAGGTTTTTATCCAAGGTGGGAGTAACAGCTTTGGGATGGTGATATTAGGAGGCCTTGGCCCAGAGCCCAATGTGGAACTGACATTGGTGTTTGGAAGGATGTCAGTCCTTCTGGTAAAACTGTCACATGTGATAACTTGGAAGGGAATAAATGTAACAAGCTTGAAACCTTACGTGAAGAACTTGGAAAACAATCTTAGTACCATGGTTGTTATTAACTGCATTTGCCAAGTTATTTTTTTCTCTTTTTTGGAGAGTCTCACTCTGTCACCCAGGCTGGAGTGCAGTGGCGTGATCTCGGCTCACTGCAACCTCCGCCTCCCAGGTTCAAGTGATTCTCCTGCCTCAGACTCCCCAGTAGCTAGGATTACAGGCACCTGCCACCACACCCAGCTAATTTTTGTATTTTTAGTAGAGATGAGGTTTCACCATGTTGGCCAGGCTGGTCTTGAACGCCTGTCCTCAGGTGATCCACCCACCTCAGCCTCCCAAAGTGCTAGGATTACAGGTGTGAGCCACCGCACCCAGCCAGATTTTTTAAAGCCAGTTTGAAAGCAGGAATGACAGGTAATGTGTACAGCAAATGAGGGATGGAGCTAAAAGTCATGCAAAATGGTGGAGCAGGGAACCCATCCTAATAGGCCTTACAAATACCACTCCCCTCTCTCAGGACAGAGGTCCCTCAAATGGTCTCCAGTGTCATTTCATAATTGTTACTGACCAGTGACTTCATTCTTCCCCTTTCTGAAGGCAAGTGCTTCCTGCAATTTTTCTGTCCCTGTCCCACCACGGTGTACTGGGTGTGTAGATCCTGGTCTCCACACACAATTTTAGCTCAATGCCTGACTAGTAGGCACTTTTAGGTTTTCTCCCATGATAAGTATATGTTCTTGAAGGAAGGAGAATAAAATTATTGAAAGAGTGGCCTGTTGTTGTCATTAGAGCGATTCACAAATACTGGACAAAAAGTAGGGTTGCAGTTCCCTGCACAACTGAAGTTGGGTGTGGCTATGAATTGCTTGGTCCATTGAAAACAGAAGTCACGTGTATCAATTTCAGGCGAGTTTTCAAAGCCAATGCCTGTTTCATTACCTGTTTTCTTTCTTGGTTCTGTCACAATGGCTGGTGATCTTCCAGTTCTGCTTTGTTAGCCTAGGTCAACCCCTGATGAGTATTTAGCATATAAGACATAAATCTTTAAGCCAGTAATTTTTTTGGGTGTTTTAAAGCAACACACCAGGCTGGGCATGGTGGCTCACGCCTGTAATCCCTACATTTTGGAAGGCCAATGTGGTGGATCACCTGAGGTTAGGAGTTCGAGACCAGCCTGGTCAATACGATGAAACCCCATCTCTACTAAAAATACAAAAAATTAGCCGGGTGTGGTGGTGGGCACCTGTCATCCCAGCTACTTGGGAGGCTGAGGCACGACAGTTGCTTGAACCCAGTAGGTGGAGGTTGCAGTGAGCTGAGATTGCGCCACTGCACTCCTGCCTGGGCAACAGAATGAGACTCTGTCTCAAAAAAAAAAAACACAAAAAACACAAAGCAACATAACCAGTCTATCTTGACTGATAAGAGAAATTGGGAAAACTGTCAGTTATGCCTCCTGTACTGTTTTTAGCTTTGAAATGTCTCCATGCCCACAAAGCTACCCTTAATCTTCCTACTATGTTACCATATCATATGATCAGTGGGACCACGTTTCTGATTCCAGTCTTATTATTCTCCCCAAACAAAACTTGAGTTTTCTCAAGCACCGATTCCATCAAGGTCATAAGCCCTCAATGGCTTCCTATTCACCCTTGGGAATGGTCCAAATGTTTTGTTTTTTTTTTCAGGTAGAGTCTCGCTGTCTCTCAGGCTGGAGTGCGGTGGCACAATCTCGGCTCACTGCAAGCTCCGCCTCCCAGGTTCATGCCATTCTCCTGCTTCAGCCTCCAGAGCAGCTGGGACTACAGGGGCCCGCCACTACACCCAGCTAATTTTTTTTGGTGTTTTTAGTAGAGATGGGGTTTCACCGTGTTAGCCAGGATGGTCTCGATCTCCTGACCTCGTGATCCGCCTGCCTCGGCCTCCCAAAGTGCTGGGATTACAGGCGTGAGCCACAGCGCCGGGCCCCAATGTTTTAAAACACAGTTGGAAAGGCCAGTCCAGCACTGCTGGTGACTCTTACCCTGCCCTCTGCTGGGTGGAATCTGTCCTTCTGGATTCATCTCACTGCTGCAGCCACCTTTTTTCTGTTCGTCATACTCAGCTGCTTTTAGCTTCTCAAAACTTGCCAAGCTATTGGCTAGCTACCTGCAATACCTTCTCTAGCTAGTGTAAGGTCTGCCATCCTTCAGATCTTAGCTCAAACATCTCTTTTTATTTTTTGAGACAGAGTCTCGCTCTTTCGCCCAGGCTGGAGTGCAGTGGTGCGATCTCGGCTCACTGCAAGCTTTGCCTCCTAGGTTCATGCCATTCTCCTGCCTCAGCCTCTGGAGTAACTGGGATTACAGGCACCCGCCACCACGCCCGGCTAATTTTTTGTATTTTTTAGTAGAGACGGGGTTTCACCGTGTCAGCCAGGATGGTCTCGATCTCCTGACCTTGTGATCCGCACGCCTCAGCCTCCCAAAGTGCTGGAAATACAGGTGTGAACCACCGCACCCACCCTCAAACGTCTCTTTAGGGAAGGTTTTATTCACCACCCAGACTAGATGTACTATAAGAGCCAGTACTTCTGATGTAACTTAAACGGTGTTACTGCCTTTGGTCAGCTGTTGAGCTAGACTGTACATTGTGAGCAGGGAACATGTTTACTTTGGACACTGGATATTCCCCCCCCCAAAACGATAACCATACTTTTAGTCTAAAAAAGAGCCTAAACATTTTCCATTTTTATAGGTAAGATCTTGCTCTGATGGCCCAGGATGGAGTCCAGTAGCTCACTGAAACCTCAAAATCCTTGGCGCCAAACGATCCTCCCACTCCAGCCAGAGGTGTGCACCACCATGCCTGGCTAATTAAAAAAATATTTTTGTGCAGATGAAGGTCTCGCTATGTTGCCCAGGCTGGTCTTGAGCTCCTGGTCTCAAGGAATCCTCCTGCCTCAGCCCCCAAAGTGCTGGGATTAAAGATATGAGCTACCGTGCCTGGCCTTTTATTTTTGTCTACTCACATTTTCGAAATCTGAATGAAGCCAATAACGACCTTAATTCTAAGTTGCTTAAATTTTCTAACCAAAAGCTGAGAGTTGACTAAAACAGTGACTTATGTTTTAGAATATTCTATATTTAAACAAACTAAACTGCCATTTCCATCCATGATTTCACCCTGTGACTATCATTTTTTAGCTATGGAACATTTTTGAAATGCCATATATGAATATATGATGGTGATGCAAGAAAACGGATTGATGCTATCTAGGGGGAATTATGCATTCAAATCTGTAAGACTGAAATCTTACCCTCAAAGAATGTTTAGGAGATTAAAACACCAAACATATCTTATACTCAGTTACATATATTTGGTAGTATTGTGTCCGGAATTGGTGGGTTCTTGGTCTCGCTGACTTCAAGAATGAAGCCACGGACCCTGGTGGTGAGTGTTACAGTTCTTAAAGATGGTGTATCCGGAGTTTGTTCCTTCAGATGTTCAGATGTGTCCGCAGTTTCTTCCTTCTGGTAGGTTTGTGGTCTCGCTGACTTCAGGAGTTGAAGCTGCAGACCTTCAAGGTGAGTGTTATGGCTCTTAAAGGCAGCGTATCTGGAGTTGTTCATTCTTCCTGGTGGGTTTATGGTCTGGCTAACTTCAGGAGTGAAGCTGCAGACTTTCCCGGTGTTACAGCTCATAAAGGCAGCATAAACCCAAAGAGTGAACAGCTGCAAAACTTACTGTAAAGAGCAAAGAACAAATCCTCTACCATGTGGAAGGAGACCTGAGCAGGTTGCGACGGGCTAGGGGGCGAAGCCTGCTTTTATTCCCTTATCTGACCACCGCCCACATCCTGCTGATTGGTCCATTTTAGAGAGAGCTGATTGGTCCATTTTGACAGAGTGCTGATTAGTGCGTTTACAATCCCTGAGCTAGACACAGAATGCTGATTGGTAAGTTTACAATCTTTTAGCTAGACCGACAGCTAGACAGAAAAGTTCTCAAGTCCCCACTAGGTTAGCTAGATACGGAGTACTGATTGGTAATTTACAAACCTTGAGCTAGACAGGGTGCTGATTTTTGCGTTTATGATCCCTTAGCTAGACATAAAAGTTCTCCAAGTCCCCACTAGACTCGGGCTCAGCTGACTTCACCTAGCAGACTGCTCGCCAGTCCCAAGCCAGGCCTGCACTCCTCAGCCCTTGGGCGGTTGATGGGACCGGGCGCCACGGAGCGGGGGGCGGCGCCCATCGGAGACACTGGGGCGCGCGGGAGCCCGCCGCGGAGGGGAGGGCTCGGACATGACAGGCTGCAGGTCGCGAGCCCTGCCCTGCGGGGAGGCGGCCGAAGCCCAGCGAGAATTCGAGCACGGTGCATGTGGGGGCCGGCAGTGCTGGGGGACCCGGCACAACCTCTGCAGCTGTTGACCCGGGTGCTAAGTCCCTCACTGCCCTGGGCCGGCGACGCCGGCTGGCACCTCCGAGTGCGGGGCCCGCCGAGCCCGCGCCCGCCAGAACTCACGCTGACCTGTGAGCGCCGCGGGCAGCCCCGGTTCCCGCCTGCGCCTCTCCCTCCACACCTCCCCGCAAGCAGAGGGAGCAGGCTCCAGCCTCCGCCAGCCCGGAGGCTTCCACAGTGCCGTGGCGGGCTGAAGGGCTCCTCAAGCGCCGCCAGAGTGGACGCTGAGGCCGAGGAGGCGCTGAGAGTGAGAGCTGCTAGCACATTGTCACCCCTCAATATCACTGCGGTGGTTTAGAAAGATGTCCAAAAACGCTTTGACATCCCCGCCTTCAACAGATGAAGCTTAATATTCCTCCCACTGAGTGTGGGCCAGATCCAGCAACTAGATTCTAACATACAATATGGCAGCCCAAGATTCAGTTATAAGACTGTGCTTTTGGCTGGGCATGGTGGCTCACGCCTGTAATCTCAGCACTTTGGGATGCCAAGGTGGGCATATCACTTGAGGTCAGTAGTTTGAGACCAGCCTGGCCAACATGGTGAAACCCCGTCTCTGCAAAATACGAAAATTAGCCGGGCATGTTGATGGGCACCTGTAATCCCAGCTACTCGGGAGGCTGAGGCAGGAGAATCGCTTGAACCCGGGAGGCAGAGGTTGCAGTGAACTGAGATCGCGCCACTGCACTCCCGTCTGGGCAACAGAGCAAGACTCCATCTCAAAAATCGCTTTCAACTTGGGTGTGTACTCTCTTGGATCACTTGCCTTGGGGGAAACCAGCTACCCTGCTGTGCACTGTCCTATGGAAAGACCCAAGTGGGCATGAAATGGAAGAAGGTCTCTGTCCAACACCTAGCAAGGAACATCTGCCTTTCATCTAGCAGGCTGCAAAGAACCGAGGCCAATTACCACATTAGTGGATTTGAAAGGGGACCTTTCATCCAGCCAATCCTTGAGATGACTGTAGCCCAGGATGACTCTAACCTTGTGAAGAACTCTGAACCAGAACCATTGATCTTAGCTACTTCCAGATTTGTGACTCACCTGTGGGATAATACGTATTCACAGTTTTAAGCTGCTAAGTTCTGGGGTAATGTCTTATGGATAATACAATGGCTTATAGCTTGAAAAGCTCCCTATTGCCAAATGAGGCATAAATCAAGGAAGATATTTTTCACCAAGCAGCCCCAAGATAGCATATTCAATTATGTTTTTAGAAGTGATATACTTACTAAAACCACGCTGTTACTGCTCAATTTTTTGAAATTAAGGGCATGAATCCTCTTTGGAATTTCCCTTGATGGCGTCAATTCAGAATTTAAAGGCATTTTTGTCATTTGCAGTAAGTCTGGTGGTTAATGAGTAAATCTGTTTATTACGGGTCAATCTTAAGGTATACTTCCAAAGAAAAGGGCTTTTCTGTCTTAAGAATGTTTGATATAACACCAGCACAATCAAAATGGCTGTATATTTCCAAAACAACTAGCTTGAAAGATGGAACTAATTTGGATGTGTAATTTAAAATTCTTCCTCCCAACTATCACTATTATGGTCGTATCTCACAGGATGGGTAAATCATGCCAGATTTTTTGAAAACCAAATAGATACTGGGGGATTTGTATACCTTGTGACATCTATATTTAAAGTAGTCTTCTTTGGAATCAACAGAAATTACCACTAGATGCCACTGTTGTTGCTTTCTTAGAAATCACTGGGTTAGGTCAGTAAAGAGCCAAGACCCTGTTTTTACTACACAGAAGTTTATTGTGAAAGTAAATTAAACAAACACACAGTATGGCTAATGGAGGCAAAAGCAATCTGGTAGCTTAAGGCAAGTTTTAATGGAGATGAATTTAGAAAAGATGATGCAATGATGTAATTTTGTTTAAATACAGATTATGAAAAAATATCAAACTGCATCAATAACTTAATAGAAGTAGTTTTCAAAGCCTGTACTACTGGAGAAAAAGGGCTCATCATCTTAATGCCAGCATTAAGACAGACAGAAGCAGCACGGTGCTAAATGACAGGAAAATCCAGTATTTACAGAAGGATGGTAATAGGAACATTTAATAGCATTTGATCTTATTTACTGGTGGACTGAAAGCCCTTAGCTAGACAACAGAGGAAAATGTACCATCATCATGTTATTTAAAAAAATTTAACTGCAGAAATAAAAAACCAAGGAGCTCTGTAATAAAGTAACATAAAACACCACTGTAAGGATCACTTAAAAAGCAATTCCCTCAGGGCAAATTAGGGCACTGAGTGTGTAAACATGTGAGCTGTACACCACCAAAACCAACCAAATTCATTCATAGTACTTATAGTTATGCAAGATCAGCATGGCCTTTAATGATGCATTATTGTTTATAACAATTTAAACACACTTCTTACCATGCATGACTTCAAATATATAACAAATATTTTTATTCTGATACAGGATATCTGTTTATGAAATAAGACCTATATACAATGAAAGTAACACCTCCCTCATCAATCAAGTACAGTTATATGCTTTTTAAATGCAATGACCTTATTCAGACTTCAGTTCATTTTCTGAATTGACTGTGTCAGTTTTTCACCCTTTAAAATAATGCCATTTTATGATAAAATACATTTTTCAAAAATTCAGAAATGTAGTAACATTTAATAAATGTGACCATGAAAAATATTTGTAAAGAGGTGCCAAATGACTTAGCACTTTTTTCCAGTCTGTATCTAAAAAAAAAAGTTGCACTCAGTTTGACAGTAAGCCTATTTAAAAAATATTCTTACATTAATTTATCTTGAAAGGTTCTATTAATAGTCCTTTTGCAAAATACCATATATATAACTGTGAATGTTTTTTCCAGAATTAATGGAAGAAAATGTATCCTCTGCACAGATGAACATTTTCTCTCTAAAACTAATCTTTCATCATCACCCAGCATGTTTTTACAAAAGCATGCAATATAAAATACACATAAAAGCAGCTATCTTAAACATGATTTTAATATAGTATTACCTTTGTAGCTGATTCATCACTGTCTCCAGTTTAATATGCTGTTACATACATGAAGAAGCTCCAGTATCCCTTTTCTGATTGACTTTTTAAAAAAATCCCTGAATAAAACAGAAGCCAGCCTGTGACTTCTTTAGGCATTTCAGTAGAAGATCATCTATAGAGAATATCTCCAACCAAACTCATGATTACAGAACAGAAGCTAAAACAATCTGGGGCAGAGTACAGAGTTAATACCAATTTAAAACTTCTATGTTTAAAAATAAAGAGCCTGTAATCCCAGTACTCTGGGACGCTGACGCAGGAGGATCGCTTGATGCCAGGAGTTCGAGACCTGGGCAACACTGTGAGACCCTGTCTCTATTAAAAAAAGAAAGAAAGAAAGAAAGAAAGACAGAGTGCTGATTACTAGCATTTAAAAGGATACTGCAACTTTAATAACTGTAAACTTTGTCAGAAGGCTGTGGCAGACAGCTCTATGCTACTAGGTTTTTAGCCTGTAAATAATGCAAACATCAGCAGTTTTAAAATGCTATAGACTATAAAAACACAAAAGGAAATGGGGCAAACAAAACAAAAAACAAGAATGCTTATCTAAAATGAAGCTGTATAACCAAAACATCTAGAAGTACAAAAAAAAATTAGAAAAAATGATTAGAGAAAACCCTCTGATATAATTTTAGTTTCTTGAACTGTTTTTAAATGACATGAACTTTTAAATTAAAGTGGAAGTAAAGGAGCTTTACAAGTAGATAGTTTTAACTCCCTAAAATAATGCCAACAAGGTAAGCTTGCATAGAAAAAAAACTTCAAATTATTACTGGCTACATGCTTAAAAAATCAGAAATGCAGGTATAATCATAGTGCAAAACCATGGCAGTTTGTGATGTCTATTACTGCCTAAGGTTGAGAAACAGACCGCAGTACCTCCAGTTATCACAGTTTCTGGTCTTTTAATCAATTATTTCTGCCAACTAGAAGCAATGTCTATGTAAAGATGGGTGGCACACATCTGCTGTGCTATTAATTAACGAAGTTTGAGGTCATCACCACCACCTAAATTGGAACCAGGACTAGGGTCTTGTTGTCTTCTTGCCTGCAATGACAAAATCATAATTTGGGGTCAAAAAGTGTTTCGACAATAAAAATGCTAGATATATAAAATACAAGACAGTAGCACATAGAAAAACTTCATAACTAAAAAGTTTTCAACCAATATATTCAACATGTAACAGGCAAAAAACAAAACAAAACAAAAAAACAATTAAAATAGTCTGACATATTTTACTAAAGTTTCCTTAACAATCAAGAATAAAAATCATTTTTATTCAAAAGACAATCACCATAAATATGTACTGCATATAAAAGAAGAACGAATCTAGCGCTGGGCTCAGTGGCTCACGCCTGTAATCCCAGGACTTTGGGAGGCTGAGGTGGGCAGATCATTTGAGGTCAGGAGTTTGAGACCAGCCTGGCCAAAATGGTGAAACCCTGTCTCTATGAAAAATACAAAAAAATTAGCCAGACATGGTGGCAGGCACCTGTAATCCCAGCTGCTTGGGAGGTTGAGGCACGAGAATCCCTTGAACCTGGGAGGTGGAGGTTGCCGTGAGCTGAGATCACACCACTGCACTCCAGCCTGGATGACACGAGTGAGGTTCCATCTCAAAAAAACAAAAAACAAAAAACAAAAAAAACCAACAACAAATCTATATTTGCAGTTTTGGAAAAAAGAGTATTTAACACATTAGCCAAGTGCCTTAGAAGCAAACGCTTCCTTTTAGTAACAGCTGACATTTATTGAGTATCAGCTGTCTGCAGGCACTGTTCTAAGTACTTTCCATTAATTAAATCATTTTTTAGAGAGATGAGGTCTTGCTATGTTGCCTGGGCTGGACTACAGTGGCTATTCACAGGTAAGAACATAGCAAATTACAGCCTCAAACTCCTGGGCTCAACCAATCTTCCTGTCTCACTCAGCCTCCCAAGTAACTAGAACTATAGGCACATGCCATAGGATGTGGCTAGAACTAATTTAATCCCTCCCAACAACCTATGACATAAGTGCTATTATTTATCTCTATTTACAAATAAAAAAACTAAGTCACAGAGAAATATATGTTCCACTAATTATATGACTGAAAACTGTAGCACTTTATTATGGATAAGGTATTGTCTCGTATGTTAAAAATAGAAATATAAAATTAGAGTCCTTGGTGTACTTATATTCCCAGATTTTTTTTTTTTTTGAGACGGAGTTTTACTCTTGTTGCCCGGGCTGGAGTGCAATGGCGCAATCTCCACTCACTGCAACCTCGCCTCCCCGGTTCCAGCGATTCTCCTGCCTCAGCCTCCTCAGTAGCTGTGATTAAAGGCATGCGCCACCACGCCCGGCTAATTTTGTAGTTTACTATTAGTAGAGACGGGGTTTCTCCATGTTGGTCAGGCTGGTCTCGAACTCCCGACCTCAGGTGATCTGCCTGCCTTGGCCTCCCAAAGTGCTGGGATTACAGGTGTGAGCCACCGCGCCTGGCCCCAGATGTATTTTTTGTTTGTTTGTTGTTTTTTTGAGACAGGGTCTCACTCTATTGCCCAGGCTGGAGTGCAATGGCACAATCTCTGCTGACTGCAACTTCTGCCTCCCGGGCTCAAGCAATCCTCCCACCTCAGCCTCCTGAGTAGCTGGGACCACAGGCACACGCCACCACACCTGGCTAAATTTTGTATTCTTTGTAGAGACAGGGTTTCACCATGTAGACGGGGCTGGTCTTGAACTTCTGGGCTCAAGCCATCTGCCTGTCTTGGCCTCCCAAAATGCTGGAATTACAGGTGTGAGTCACCATGTACCACCCAGATTTTTTTTTTTTTTTTTTTTTTTTTTGAGACGGAGTCTCGCTCTGTCGCCCAGGCTGGAGTGCAGTGGTGCCATCTTGGTTCACTGCAAGCTCCGCCTCCTGGGTTCACGCCATTCTCCTGCCTCAGCTGCCCAAGTAGCTGGGACTACAGGCGCCTACCACCACACCCGGCTAATTTTTTATATTTTTAGTAGAGACGGGGTTTCACCATGTTAGCCAGGATGGTCTCGATCTCCTGACCTCGTGATCCTCCCACCTCGGCCTCCCAAAGTGCTGGGATTACAGGTGTGAGCCACCGTGCCTGGCCCAGATATATTGTTATAACAATATTTAACAATTAAGAAGCTTCACTAGGTCTATGACATAAAAATTAGAAAAAAAAAAAAAAAACTCCCTGTTGATCACACACCTCTGTTTTATAAAAAAAGAGGCTTGACAATTATAAACACCGAGATTTCAAGATTCACTTTAGAGTAAACATTCCTATTTAAACCACTTAGGTAAATTACTTAATAGGGAGACTATATATATATACATAGTTTCCTTCTCAAATTATAGTATGTGGTTATTCTGTAAGTTTTCTTTACTGCCTCCAAATGTTGGCCAAGCACAAACATCTGTTTGTATCCAGAATCTATACTAAGTACTTTCCATGAAAGTGGAAATATTATTATTATTATTTTGAGACAGAGTCTTCTCTGTTCCCCAGGCTGGAGTGCAGTAGTGCAATCTCAGCTCACTGCAACCTCCGCCTCCCAGGTTCAAGTCATTCTCCTGCCCAGCCTCCAGAGTAGCTGGGATTATAGGCGTGCACCACTACACCTGGCTAATTTAAAAAATATTTTTAGTAGAGATGGGGTTTTGCCATGTTGGCCAGGCTGGTCTCAAACTCCTGGGCTCAAGTGATCCACCCACATCAGTCTCCCCAAAGTGCTAGGATTACAGGCATGAGCCACCATGCCCGGCTGAACTAATTTTTTTTAAGAGATGACGTCGGCTGGGCACAGTGGCTCATGCCTGTAATCCCAGCACTTTGGGAGGTCAAGGTGGGCAGATCACCTGAGGTCAGGAGTTCGACACCAGCCTGGCCAACATGGCAAAACCCCATCTCTATTAAAATACAAAAATTAGCTGGGTGTGGTCGTGGGCACCTGTAACCCCAGATACTCGGGAGGTTGAGGCAGGAGAATCGCTTGAACCTGGGAGGCGGAGGTTGTGGTGAGCCGAGATTGCGCCGTTACACTGCAGCCTGGCCAACAGAGTTGAAACTCTGTCTCAAAAAAAACCAAAAAAAACAAAAACAAACAAACAAACGAAAGACAAAAAACAAAAAAAGAGATGAGGTCTTGCAGTGCTGCCCAGGCCGGAGTGCAGGGGCTATTCACAGGCACAAACACAGCACCCTACAGCCTCCAACTCCTGGGCTCAAGTCCTCCTGCCTCACCTTCCCAAGTAGCAAGAGTTTTCCTATGTTAGATAACGGCAACTCCATTTTACCAGTTGTTTGAGCAAAAAGCTTTCCTCTGTCGCCAGGCTGGAGTGTAGTGGCACAATCTTGGCACACCATAACCTCCGCCTCCTGGGTTTAAGCAATTCCCCTGCCTCAGCCTCCTAAGTAGCTGGAACTACAGGCATGCACCACCACGCCTGGCTAATTTTTTGTATTTTAGTAGAGATGGGGTTTCACTATGTTTGCCATGATGGTGGTCAGCCCTCCTCAGCCTCCCAAAGTGCTGGGATTACAGGCGTGAGTCACCGCGCCCAGCCTTTTTTTTTTGAGACAGAATTTCACGCTTGTTGCCCAGGCTGGAGTGCAATGGCCTGATCTCAACTCACTGTATGTAACCTCAGCCTCCCAGGTTCAAGCAATTCTCATGCCTCAGCCTCCTGAGAAGCTGGCATGTGCTACCATGACCAACTAATTTTTTTTTTAAGTAGAAACAGGGTTTCACCATGTTGGCCACGCTGATTTTGAACTCCTGACCTCAGGTGATCCGCCTGCCTCGGCTTCTCAAAGTACTGGAATTTACAGGCGTGAGCCACCAAACCCGGCCTCTTTCTTAAAATTTTGATATATTTCTCTAGCATGTTTTAACTGCTTTTGTAAGCAGAATGGACAATGACTAAATTTTAGCACATTCTTTTCAATTAAATAGGTTATAGTGCATAATCACAGACCGAAAGAGTTGCGGAATACATATGCATGAGAAAAGCAATTTATGTTCCATACACAATCAATGCTAAACGTAGTGTAAGGACAGATCAATTCTGCAAAATCAGAGATGGTGATATAAGCATCTGCTTTCAGTCAATGAAGGTTAGAAAGGGGCTGAGCAATGAAGAAACACTGAGAAAAAATCAATCCTAATTATATATGTACAAATCACTACTAACCTACCAACAATACTTTGTGAAAAGAGTATTTCAGCTTTTGTGTCTTGGGGCAAAAGTAATTTTCGAATTATTTTAATAATAACAGGATTACTCCAAATATATGACAAAGAACAGTCATCAGCAGCTGGAGTTTTCCCTACTCGTCACAGCTGCACAGAAATAGCCATGGATTTGTTTAAAATATTACATTTTTGATAAAAGCACAGAGAACAGGAGTAAAGAAAAGTTGTTTTGCTATTATTTTTGGGTTTCGTTTCTATTTACATTGTGAAGGCACTGAGGAAGATGTAAGGAAAGACACTGTGATGAAGAGTCAAGAGTAGGAACAAAAAGGAGGGGCCCGGGGGCATGGTGCCTCATGCTAGTAAATCCCAGCACTCTGGAGGCTGAGGTGGGAGGACTGCTTGAGCCCTGGAGTTTAAGACCAGCCTGGGCAACATAGTGAGATCCCCATCTCTCAAAAAAAAAAAAAAAAAAAGAGGGAAGAAGTCTAACAGTACAAATGAGAGAAGAGGGAAGAATGAGATATCTGGGAGGACATTTAATGCTAGAAGGGAAGATGTATTGACTGTCATATGAAGGAAACAAATACAGACACAGATTTAGGTTCAGTAAAATAGCTTCCATAGGACTAGAACTTAACAGCTGAATAAGCAGCTGCCTTAAGAAGCAGGACTTCTTACTGTGGCAGTTTTCTAATGAAGGCTGGATGTTTTTGAAGGATTTCCTCTATGGGTAAATAAACTATACTACATGATGGCAAGGAAACTCTGAACTCCATCATCCTAAAAGCATAAAGTTTGTAATTTCTAGTTTCCTTCTCCTTAGTCATAGGCCCTTGATTCTAACCTTTTAATAAGTTATTTCAGAATTGGAGTTTTAATATAAAGCACACATCCATGAGTCTGATTTCAGAACACAAATCTGTTCTTAGTATTTATGAAGAATTAATCTCAACATTTTGTGCTACAGATCTCTTACTACCAGTTGCTCTCCTGTTTTCTCTCAGTATATCATCTCCCAGGAACAAGGCAAATAGAGTTGCTAGGAGGTAGTCATGAGATGACTCCAAATGAGATGAAAGAACAGACACTAGCAGCTTGAGTTTTCCCTACTGGCCAGAGCTATGCAGAAACAGCCACGAGGAGGGGGTATCCAGAATGAAGAAAATTTCTTGGTTGATCTCCATTCTTTTAATATTGAAATCTCAAAAAAAAAAAAAAAAAAAAAAATTGCTGAAAACTCTTCATGGGAAAATCCCCTAACAACAACAACTACATTTTATTGAGTGTGTACTATGTCCAGATACTGCAGTATTCACTTTATGTTTGATACCTGGCTAAAAGAACGGCTGGGCGTGGTGGCTCATGCCTACAGTTTACAGCACTTTCGGAGTCTGAGGTGGAACAATTACTTGATCCCAGAAGTTCAAGACCAGCCTGAGTGACACAGTGAGATCCTGCCCCTACAAATAATTTTCAAAAGTTAGCTGGGCATGGTAGCACATGGCTGGAATTCCAGCTACTTGGAAGGCTGAGGCATGAATTGCTTGAGCCCAGGATATTACGGCTGCAGTGAGCTGTAAGACTGCAACACTCGGCTCACGCCTGTAATCCCCACACTTTGGGAGGCCGAGGCGGGCAGATCACCTGAGGTGAGGAGTTCGAGATCAGCCTGGCCAACATGGTGAAACCCCATCTCTACTAAAAATACAACAATTACTCAGGCATGGTGGTGTGCACCTGTAATCCCAGCTACTCGGGAGGCTGAGGCAGGAGAATCACCTGAACCCAGGAGGCAGAGGTTTCAGTGAGCTGAGATCCGGCCACTGCACTCCAGCCTGGGAAGCAGAGTGAGACTTTATCTCAAAATAAACAAACAAATAAATAAATGAAATTCAGGGGGAAGGAAGGGAGAAAAACAAAATTCTGAACATAGAATTATAGAGTTTTAGAGTGGCAAAGTACTTGAGAGATCTAATTCAACTCTCACTGTGCAGATGACAGCCTAAGATTAAGGTTAAGTGATTTCCCCTAAGTAACATGGTTGGAGGCAGAGTTAGAACACAGAATGAGACCTATGGAAAAGATGAGCCTTTAACTTACAATTGGCATTAATGTCAGCCTCCTTAGTCACTGCTAGTTCTCCCTATTGCTAAGTCTGGAGGAGACGCACAGCACAATTTTTTTTTTTTTTTTTGGAGACGGAGTCTCGCTCTGTCGCCCAGGCTGGAGTGCAGTGGCGCGATCTCGGCTCACTGCAAGCGACCCCTCCTGGGTTCACGCCTTTCTCCTGACTCAGCCTCCCGAGTAGCTAGGACTACAGGCGCCTGCCACCATACCCGGCTAATTTTTTGTATTTTTAGTAGAGATGGGGTTTTATTTACCATGTTAGCCAAGATGGTCTCCATCTCCTGACCTCATGATCCGCCCACCTCGGCCTCCCAAAGTGCTGCGATTACAGGCGTGAGCCACCGCGCCTGGCCTCAAAGCACAAATTTTAAGTCCCAACATGAGAGAAAGGAACGCACTTTCCCCAAACTCATTAAAAAGGTTAAAAAGCAGCCATAAAAAAGAATTGAGTTCATGTCCTTTGCAGGGACATGGATGAAGCTGGAAGCCATCATTCTCAGCAAATTAACACAGGAACAGAAAACCAAATACTGCATGCTCACACTCATAAGTGGGAGTTGAACAATTAGAACACATGGACACAGGGAGGGGAACATCACACACAGGGGCCTATAGAGGGGTCGGGGGGAAGGGGAAGGAGAGCATCAGGAAAAATACCTAATGCATGCAGGGTTTAAAACCTAGATGATCGGGAGGCTGAGGCAGGGGAATCGCCTGAACCCGGGAAGTGGAGGTTGTGGTGAGCCGAGATCGTGCCATTGCACTCTGGCCTGGGCAACAAAAGTGAAACTCTCTCTCAAAACAACAACAACAACAACAACAAAAACCTAGATGATGGGTTGATAGGTGCAGCAAACCACCATGGCACAGGTATACCTATGTAACAAACCTGCACATTCTGCACATGTATCCCAGAACGTAAAGTTAAATTAAAAAAAAATTTTTAAAAGGTTAAAAAAAGGTCAGCAGCCAACTATAAACATCTGTCAGATAAGCAGTCTGCGAGAGCTGGTCCAACAGGCACGTCAAAAAATGTAGTTCTTACAAAGTATGCAACCTAAGGAAAATTTTAAATATAAAGTAACATTTTAAAATGAAATAGTGGGAATTTACATTTCTGGGCTTGGACCACGATGGCTCTATCACTTTAGCTATGTGACCTTAGGCAAGTTTCTTATCCTCTCTTAACTTCGGTTCCTCAAAATGAAGATGTAACTTACAAGAGCATTTAAAAAGCAAATATAAAGACAAAATTATAATGTATTTACTGCCTGGCATATAGGATGCACTCATGATGCTGTTATTATAATAAAGTTGCTCATCACTTCGCATTTACATTTATGAACTTTTCAAATAACTACTCAAATGTTGAAAAATCCATATCCTGCAGATAGAGTAAGTTTTAGAAACTAAAACAAGGCTAAAACAAAATAAATCTTAATAAAGTCTATAGCTCCTCTGATAGAAAACCAAGACTCTCTTCCTCTGGTAGTGGGGGAAGTCAGATTTTGTATCCTTTTCCTCGTTCATCAATCCTCTTCCGATTCTCATTCTCAGTCTGAGTTCATACTCCCAGTTCATTCTCATCTATTGCCATTACCCAAAACACAATCCCAGGAAGGCCTAGTACAGACATGTTCTCATGTTGATTTGTCCATACACAAGAAAGAATAGAGTTAAATAATTTGAAAACTGAAGTCTTTGCAAATTTAAAATAAATAGAGGCTGAGATTTTTTTCTTGGACCACACAGAATTGAAGGCCCCAAAACTATGCAAAATACAAATACAAAAACCACATAAAACTTTTTGCCTGTTTTTATTTCCAAATAGTATCCACATAAAATTCTCCTATGATTTGAATTGTATTAAAATTGCTTATAGTAGGATAAACAATAATTTACCCATTCTCTGACATTAAAGACAACCATTTATTTGCTGCCACTTTATAATCTAACCAAATGTAGGCATTTTTAAGATAATAGAGAAGATATCTTTAAGCACCCTGTCACCTTGGAGCTGAGTTAAAAGCCAAGAGTGCTATATCACAGTTTTAGGTCAAGAGGCCAATAAAGTTGAAGGCAGTCTCTAGAAACAGAGACTAGTGTACAAGTTGCTATCTTTCCAACTTAACTATGATCAGAGCGTGAAATCTGTCTTTTATTAACCTCAATCTTCCTTCACAAAAGACATCTGAATTAGTTATAGACATATATACCCCAAAAAGAAAGGCCATGGGAAACATGTCAACATTTTCAGATCAAGGAAGGATTCTCAGAAAAGGCACTAGGATGCTTCTATATGGCAACAGATGCCAATGGACAACATTTCACAAAAGTAACGTCTGTGATTATTTTTTCTTTTTAAAAGCCTTCTTTTTATACAAGTACAGAATAGTGCCCAAATTGTTAAGTGTGTAATGATGAATTTTCACAAAGCGAACACACCCACCTAACTAGTATCCAGGTCAAGAACTAACATTACCAGAATGTGGGAAGTTCTTTTCATACCCACTTCTAGTCACTACTCAACCCCCAGAGTAACTGGTAGCCTCCAACAGAGCCAAGAAAAGTCCAAAATCCTTTACTGGTTGTTTCAAAAACCAAACCAACCAATCCACCAAACAAAAAACACCATAATCTAAAATAGCTTGGCAAAATAGTATCTTTGACTTTCGAAATCTAAAGTTAGGACATGACTACTTTTACTGCTTTCCTGCCACTCCAGATATGTTGTGATCCAAGTGCACAGAAAGGAGGGGTAAAGAAACTGGCTTCCACTGAGTCCCCATTCTAAGCCTCAGATACTGAGCTCTGAGACAACCTGGGAGGGAGGTTTTAGTGATGAGGCTCAATGAGAATAAGCAACCTTCTCAAAGCTATGTGGCAACAAGTAGTGGAGCCGGGATGCAAAACCTTGTGCTCATTCCACTACATCCAGAGTCCTCGTTATGTTCTGCCACCTACTGGGTTCCATAAAAACACCCCCAGGGACACCGGAGGGACACCAGAACAATCCCTACCCTGGCTTTGCCCAGAGCAGTGCCTTTAAAAAAAATTATTTTATACAGTGGGGCTCTGTATACAATTTCAAATGAAGGAAGGGTTTCACATAAAAACAGCCTATATGCCAGAGAATATAGATAGCAAGGTCTAGAATCTTCTGTTTTCATTATTCTGTGTAATACTAAAAGCAAATTCTGTTTTTTTTTTCTAAATAGGTAATTAATGATACAAAATTCATAAGGTATAGAAGATATACAGTGAAAAATAATAATTTGCTTATTTTGTCCCCCAGATATCTGGTTCTCCCCCATAGTTTCTAGTTCCAGTTTCTTACATATCCTACTAGAGAATGACTATGCACATTCAAACAAAAATCACCCATGGAGTAAGAAAAATACCCAGAGAGTAAGATATTATACACAGTATTCTGTACCTTGTGTATATCATTTTAATGTATATCAGTGATTTAAGAGTATTTGGTAAAGGTTACTAACATAAACAATGCTTCTGCATTTCACTATAGTTTCTCATTTCAAATTAATGATAATCTGCCATTACCTCTGAAAGGTAACGAAAATATTGTACTACTGAAATAGGCTTTTCCAGAAAAATGAGAAAAAGAAAACACTAAATCCTATCATGAAGGATTGAAAACTTTCTAAATTTTACACATGGTGAAATGGAAGCATGCTCAAGGAATTTTAGAATTAGTTTCAGGTTAAAAGACACTGGTGAAAATTAAAACCCCTTGGGCCACCAACCACTTGGAGTTCTACTTCCCCCTCTTAGTAATCTTAACCTTACACATAGATTAAATACTCAGGAGCACCACTGTTACAAGTTTAGAATGGCAGGGCTGGAGGCCTCAGAGGTTATCCAAACAGTGGAGGACATCCCTAAGCCTCTGTGCTGCCAGGATCTCAAGCTTCCACAGGCCGTTTACTGAGTTGCTGCCACCCACGAGTTACCACTGTTCTCTGGCCCTCCTCTCCAGCCAGGCATCAGGACCACCCACTAGAACCATTATTATTCTTTTCTGCCTCAGCCTTTTCTATTCCAGGCAAAACGGTTCTTAATCCCTCCTGGCAGATTTTATTTTTTGGCTTAAGCATCTTTATGGGTGGTGTGGAAATTAATTTGCCAGCACTAAGCTGTATTTGTGCAGGCCTCCTGGTTAGGAAACTGGTTTAAATACTCACTTTTTCTTCCATTAACCAAATATTTGAGGGAGAGCAAGTCAATTAATTTTTTGGAGATTCTCAGTTTCATCAACTGTAATAATGTTAGATTAGATGACGTTTGAATCTCTAAAGATACCTGAATTACAGAGGGGAAATAACATTTTTCTCCGATATTCTCTTTTTAGGGAAAAAAAGGTAAACTGCAAGAAAATAAGCTGACATTAGGAATTTTTTATGGATGGAAAAAAAAGAGAAGCAAAATACATACACACAAAGTGCCAAAAGACACACAAATCCCAAATTCCACTATGTGATTGCCAGTGCATGTGCTGGAATCAGATTCCAGCCCAATTTTCTAGATGACAGTTCTCTACAAGAACTGATGTTTTAAATTACTGCCATAAGGGACTACAGGATCTTAAATCATTGATGAAAATGTAACTGTTTTCTCTATGCTCTAGGTCATAATGCAGGGAAAGTGCTCTGAAACACTTCAGAGAACTAAAAGGATGTTCTTGTTAGCCGAATAATTCAATTAACTGGAACCAGCATTATGGTGGAGCTTTTAGTGCTAAAGAAGTACTTTAGAGTTATTATTTACTGTAGGCATACACATACCAACCATCATACTAAGTGCTTTACAAGCATTTTCCCATTTAATACTCAATTTCTGTGAGAAAATTAGGGCTCGAGGCAAGTGATAGAGCAGGAATCTCAACTAGGCCTGACTACAAAGCCCATGCTCTCAATCACTGACCAAAAAACAAGTAGAAACAATCTATCTGAGCAAGAAATTATGTGACATTTCTATCAACAGACTATATTTCTGTTCATATATACATATAAACTCACATACCAAAATATACTTCCAACATTTTAAATTAGAAAAATCAAATTAACCATGTATTTATTTAATTTTTTTTTTGTGAGGTCGGGGAGACAGGGTCTTGACCTGTTGCCCAGGCTGGAGTGCAGTGTCACAGTCATAGTTCACTATAGCCTTGACCTCCTGGGCTCAAGCGATCTCCCACCTAGCCTCCCAAGTAGCTGGGAACACAGGCACACGCTACCATGCCCAGCTAGTTTTTAAATTTTTTATAAAGACAAAGTCTTGCTATGTTGCCCAGGCTGGTCTTGAACTCCTGGGCTCAAGCAATCCTCCCTCAGCCTCCCAAGGTGCTGAGATTAAAGGTGTGAGCCACTGCAATTTAGAAGAGACAATTCTTAGTCAATTAATCTAGAGTTTTACGTAAAGCAAAATATATACAAAAGCTTTCAATAGTTGTTCCATTAATTGTCAAATAGTTAATCTCCAAATATAATACAGCTGAAGAGCACTTTTTAGAAAATGATTCCTATATTCATTTAAGGCCATGTTAGCTTGCTCCAGAAATACTGACCAATCACACTCTCTGACTTGGCAGGCTCTCTTACTCCTCCATGCCTTTGCATACACTGTTTGTCCTGCCCAGAATGCTTTCCCCAACTTGTCCAGCTAGCAAAACACATTCTTCCTTCAAATCCCTCTAAATGTACTATCCTGTGAATCTCCCAAGCAGAGGCAGACTTAAGCTTCCTCTACACTGCCGCTGTCCCCTTTTTGAACCTCCATTGTGTACGGTGGTTGCAAAAGTACACTGCAATGATCTGTTTATCCATCATTTTCCCTCAAGACTGAGAGTTGATCAAAGATAGAAACAATGCATTTTAATCTATATATTTCTCAGTCCCTAATGCAGAATACAGCCCAACACACTTGGGGTTTATTACTTTACTTAACTAGTTAATATAAACCAACAGATTATATTTAGAATCTTTCCCGACACCATCAATATGTATTACCTACTTGAACTATCCTAGCAGGCTCTCCTATAATTCTAGTTTTCAGACAGTCAGGATAGGGGCTGTTTTTTGAAGATACAATGAACAACTAAGCAGTGTACAAAGCATTGTGGTAGGTAATGTGGAAGACACAAAAATCAGGGGCTCCATCTCATGGGATTGCCATAAAGTGGAGGGCACTAATGTTTATAATTGTTTCAACATGTTGTAGTAGAAATAAAAAGTGCTACAGAGTGGAAGGGCTTTATGATTATGATTAAGAAGACTGAGAAAGGTCTGACATTTAACGACAACATTCAGGTTGGGCCTTGACGGACAGAAAAGAACATTCTACATCAGGGAACAAATGGCATGAGCAAAAAGGTTCAGAATTACAAAAAATGTATATTATACATTTTAAAGCTTCTAAATTTTACAGATATAGAATGAAAGGGCATGGTGTGGAAGTCTTGTATTCACATATGAAAATCACAAGAATTATAACAGCATCAAAGAAAACAAATATATCACATATATCCCTCCATTTTCTTCCCTCAGCTAACAAGTATTCTCGGGGACATCCTCAGCTGCTATCAGCCCATTAGATTAACTAACTCACTGACAAAGAGATCTAGCAATCACTAAAAGATACTAAATTTTAGGCTGTGTGCAGTGGTTCACACCAGTAATCCCAGCACTTTGGGAGATCAAGGAGGGAGAACCGCTTGAGCCCAGGAGGTTGAGGCTACAGTGAGTCGTGTTCGCACCACTGCACTCCAGCCTGGGCAACAGAGTGAGACCCTATCTCCCCCCCACAAAAAAAGATACTAAATTTTATTTCAAGGCTGGGCATGGCAGCTCACTCCTGTAATTCCAGCACTTTGGGAGGCTGAGGCAGGTAGATCACCTGAGGTCAGGAGTTTGAGACCAGCCTGGCCACATGGTGAAACCTCGTCTCTACTAAAAATACAAAAATTAGCCAGGTGTGGTGGTGGGAACCTGTAATCCCAGCTACTCAGGAGACTGAGGCAGGATCATCGCTTGAACCCGGGAGGCAGAGGTTGCGGTGAGCCGACATTGTGCCACTGCACTCCAGCCTGGGCGACAGAGTGAGACTCCATCACACATACACACACACACACACACAATTTATTTCATACACTAAACACTAAATAGGCTTGATTTTTAAATGTATTCTTAGTAAATATATTTTAACACACAACCAGAAATTTTATGTAGTACTTTAAATAATATTAACAATAATAATAGCACGACACCTAGTCAGTGGCACATACTCAAAGTGGTTTCACATGTATCTACTCATTTAAAATCCTCACAATGACCATATGACAGGCAGGATTATTACACCTATTCTGTAGATGAGGAACCTCAGTCATAGAAAAGTGAAGTAAGCTGTCCAAGCTGACAAAGTAAATGACAGAGCCAGATTCAGACTTCTGTCTGGCTGTAGAGTCTGGGCTCTTAGCCACTGTCTGTCCACACACACACACACACCTTAATTTAAATAATAGTGTACATATAATTTTGTGCTTGGAAAAAACCCACAAATTTTCTTCATTATGTAACATTGACTTTAAAACTTTAAAAAAGTGGTAAAATATATGTATCATAAAACTTACCATCTTAGCCATTTTTAAAGCATACATTCAGTAGTGTTAAGTACATTCACACTGTTGTGCAACCAACTAGAACTCTCTTCATCTTGCAAAACTGAAACTTTATATCCTTTAAATAACTAACTCCCATTTCCCCTGGCAACCACTATTCTACTATCTGTAGATTCCAAAAGTATGTAGGACATGAATTTAACAATCTTAGGTACATAATATTGATTTTTAACACCTGAAATGGTTCTATTTAGTTGATGTACTGTAATTATATTTTAATGTGTTTTGATTACCAAAGATGAATGTGTGCTTTTTCTATTCTTGTATGAAATGTTCATGTTGATACAAAGTTTATAAACTTGAAGCATAATATACAGTAACATCTGACATTCTTCTTCAAACACATTAGTTCTTATCTTGATTATTTTTGCTAGAATATACTTTTTTTTTTTTTTTTTTGAGACAGAGTCTCGCTCTGTCGCCCAGGCTGGAGTGCAGTGGCCGGATCTCAGCTCACTGCAAGCTCCGCCTCCTGGGTTTACACCTATTCTCCTGCCTCAGCCTTCCGAGTAGCTGGGACTATAGGCACCCGCCACCTCGCCCGGCTAGTTTTTTGTATTTTTTAGTAGAGACGGAGTTTCACCGTGTTAGCCATGATGGTCTCGATCTTCTGACCTCGTGATCCACCGTCTCGGCCTCCCAAAGTGCTGGGATTACAGGCTTGAGCCACCGCGCCCAGCCTTTTTTTTTTTTTTTTTTGAGGTAGGGTTCTGCTCTGTCATCCAGGCTGGAGTACAGTGGCATGATCATAGCTCCTGCAGCCTTAAGCTCCTAGGCTCAAGCTACCCTCTTGCCTCAGCCTCCTGAGTAGCTAGGACGACAGGCATGTGCCACTATGCTGGCTAATTTTTTATATTTTGCAAAGATGGGAGCTTGCTATTTTGCCCAAGATGGTCTCAAATTCCCAGCCTCAAGCAATCCTCCCGCCTCAGCCTCCCAAAGTGCTGGGATTAAAAGTGTGAGCCATGGCACCTGGCCCTAGAATATACTTTTTAAAGAAAATCTGTATTTCTGAACAATTTGTATATACTTTGAATATTAATTTTTGTAATTGAGGTCTGCTTAAAGCAGGGTACAATTTTGTGTAAAAAAGGTTAAAATTCCATTGTCAATTAAAAGACACATCAAAATTCAGAAACCAACATGGTAGATTTAAAAAAGCGGGGGAAAAAAGATCAAATTTTAAAACTGGGCAAGACTAAACTTCAATGGGTACTAAAACTAAAGAAATACAAGAAATTAACTATAGGCCGGACGCGGTGGCTCAAGCGTGTAATCCCAGCACTTTGGGAGGCCAAGACGGGTGGATCACGAGGTCAGGAGATAGAGACCATCCTGGCTAACCCGGTGAAACCCCGTCTCTACTAAAAAATACAAAAAACTAGCCAGGGGAGGTGGCGGGCGCCTGTAGTCCCAGCTACTCGGAAGGCTGAGGCAGGAGAATAGGTGTAAACCCGGGAGGCGGAGCTTGCAGTGAGCTGAGATCCGGCCACTGCACTCCAGCCTAGGTGACAGAGCAAGACTCCGTCTCAAAACAAACAAACAAACAAACAAACAAACAAAATAACTATAAAAATTGAAATAGGCCAGCCGCGGTGGCTCATGCCTGTAATCGCAGCACTTTGGGAGGCCGAGGTGGGCAGATCATGAGGTCAGGAGATCGAGACCATCTTGGCTAACACGATGAAACCCCATCTCTACTAAAAATACAAAAAATTAGCCGGGCATGGTGGCAGGCGCCTGTAGTCCCACCTACTCTGGAGGCTGAGGCAGGAGAATGGCATGAACCCAGGAGGCAGAGCTTGCAGTGAGCTGAGATCTCGCCACTGCACTCCAGCCTGGGCGACAGAGGGAGACTCCATCTCAAAAAAAAAAAAAAAAAAATTGAAATAATGGGCTGGATGCAGTGGTTCACGCCTGTAATCCCAGCACTTTGGGAGGCCCAGGCAGGTGGATCATGAGGTCAGGAGTCTGAGACCAGCCTGACCAACATGGTGAAACCCTGCCTCTACTAAAAATACACAAATTAGCTGGGCGTGGTGGTGTGCACCTGTAATCCCAGCTATTCAGGATGCTCAGGCAGGAGAATCACTTGAACCTGGGAGGTAGAGGCTGCAGTGAGCTGAGATCATGCCACTATACTCCAGCCTGGGCAACAAAGGAAGATTCCATCTCAAAAAAAAAAAAAAAAAAAAAAATCGAAATAATGATTACTTTTGAGCAGAAATCATGAGAAAGTCATGATCAGATGTATATATGGAAGGGGCTGCTAGGGTAGCTGTCAAAGTTTTATTTATGTTTTATTTATTTATTTTCTAGAGGCAGGATCTCACTCTGTCATCCAGGCTGGAATACAGGGGCACAATTACTGCTCACTGTAACCTCAAACTCCATGGCTCAAGTGATTCTCCTACCTTGGCCTACCAAGTGACTAAAGCTACAGGCATGTGCCACCACACCCAGGTAATTTTCTTACTTTTTATAGAGACAGAGTTGCTCAGGCTCGAAGTTTTATTTTTTGACCAAACTGCAGTTGTAAGGATGTTAGCCTTACAATAATTCATTCAGCTATAGATTTATTATTATTATTTTTAATAATTTGTCCTAAGTAAACCAGCAAAGGAAGCTACAGATTTGTTAATGTTGATTTCTGTTTCCGTATTTTCCAATTGAAAGGTTAAAAGAAAGTTTGTTAATTCTGTTCTTTGTAATAGTTTGAAAATATTAAATTTTCCTTTAAAAATCACACAAATGACCGACAATTATAGCTACAAAATCAAGATAAATATTCATAGGAAAATGGAAAGTAATATTACTCCAAAGAGTTTTAATAATGTTCTAAAAATATGCAGTCTATGTTAATATAAGCCAGTTTTTACAAATAATTTGAAAAACAAGAAAAAAAAATAGGTGAGATTTTGGGTAAATGAATTAAGAGAAAATACACCTTATTTATAGTAAATGATTTTTATGAAGATCAATGAATGAGGAATTGATGTACAACCTTAAAATTAGAATAAATTTCTTTACAGCAATTACATTTAATAAATACAAAGTCAGAGAATACAACTTTTTAAAAAGAAAAGACAAAATTAAACCATTAAAAAGCATTATGCACAAACATCACAAACACAGCCTGAGAGTTTGGGGGAAAGTACTAACCAGTTACTGCCAGCAGCTGTGAAACTCTCACCTCCATTTCCTCCCGATGAGACCTGTCTCTATCTTCAAATTCGCGTGTCCTTCTCCGAGCCTCTTCAAAGGCCTGTTGTGCTAATGCATCCTCCTGCTGTCAGAATACATGAAATACCTATTTTAATTTTGATTTATAAAAAAAATACAAGATCTGGGGTGTTTTTTTTTTTTCCTGAAACAGCGGCTGGGCACAATGGCTCACGCCTGTAATCCCAGCACTTTGGGAGGCCAAGGCGGGCAGATCACTTGAGGTCAGGAGTTTGAGACCAGCCTGACCAACATGGTGAAACCCCATCTCTACTAAAAATACAGTAATTAACTGGATGTTGTGGCGCATGCTTGTAAACCCAGCTACTTGGGAGGCTGAGGCAGGAGAATAGCTTAAAACCCGGGAGGCGGAGGTTACAGTGTGCCAATATTGCGCCACCGCACTCCAGCCTAGGCAACAAGAGCGAAACCCTGTCTCAAAAAAAAGGAAAAGAAAATAAAAACAAACAAACAAAAAACAGCGTACCACTCTGTTACTCAGGCTGGAGTACAAGTGCAGTGGTGGAATCACGGCTCACCACAACCTGAAAATCCAAGGCTTAACCCCATTACACCAATTCTCCTGCCTCAGCCTCCCAAGCAGCTGGGAATACAGGCACGCACCACTGCGCCTGGTTAATTTTTTTTTTTAGTTTTTGTAGATACTGGGTCTTGCTATGTTGACCAGGCTGGTGTCAAACTCCTGGCCTCAAGAGATCCTCGTCTCGGCCTCCCTAAGTGCTGGGATTACAGGTGCAAGCCACCTTGTCCAGCCTTTTTAATTCTGACAGAAACAAACAGCAGAGTATTTCTGAAACATCAACAGCATTAAAAAAAAAATGTCAGAGGTACTTTTAAAAGAAAAATTCAGTATTTCATATTTTATACTACACCTTGGAAACGAAGTCATGTTAATCATATTCTAACAATTGAAAATGCTCTTCCGTTTTCTTTACTTACTTAATCCTACTCATCAAAATAAAATCCTGATCAATCAACATTTAAGGCAGAGAAGAACAAGAAAAAAATGTGGTAAATACTTCTATCATTTGGGGAAAAGAAAGGCTCTATGAACTAAAGCCAGAAATATAAATGAAGATGAACAGCACTGACTACACAAATGTTGGAAACTTCTGGACAACAAAAAGCAAATAAAAATCTCAAGGGAAATTATTAAGGAAAATATATTTGTTAACATATAACGAATCTGTCTTTTCCCAGTTAGTGGCTAAAGATCTGCACATGAGCCGGGCGCGGTGGCTCACGCCTGTAATCCCAGCACTTTGGGAGGCCGAGGCGGGCGGATCACAAGGTCAGGAGATCGAGACCACGGTGAAACCCCGTCTCTACTAAAAATACAAAAAATTAGCCGGGCGCGGTTGTGGGCGCCTGTAGTCCCAGCTACTCGGGAGGCTGAGGCAGGAGAATGGCGTGAACCCGGGAGGCGGAGCTTGCAGTGAGCCGAGATCGCGCCACTGCACTCCAGCCTGGGAGACAGAGCGAGACTCCGTCTCAAAAAAAAAAAAAAAAAAAAAAAAAAGAAAAAGATCTGCACATGAAAGAAACCCATATACCTCAGGACTCATTGTGTCTAAAAAGGTAACCAACTTAAACTTTCTCCTCTACTCTTTTTTGGTCTCTGTTGGTGGCACCATTTTTTTTTTTTTCTGCTAGAAACCTGAGCCATCATCTGACTCTTCTTCACTCTCTCCTTGTCTCTACAGTCAACCAACCACTGAGTCCTACCCACTTGATGTCCTACATATTTTGGAATCTTCAGTCTCCTCTTCATTCCTATAAAAAGTTTCCTAGTTCAGGCCCCTAAAAATCTCACTTAGACCATTGCAAAAGTCTCCTCAACAGTCTCTCCTTGCTTCCATTTGGTCACCCCTCAACCCAATCTACCACACAGCCATCGGAGTATGCCTTTAAAGCACAATCTGACCACGATGCCCCCAACTTAAAAGAGCTCCCTTACTGTGTACAGCCTAGGATGCCTGGCCTTTGCCGTCACACACTTCTGAAAACTAGATTTTTTTTTTCTGAGACAGAGTCTCACTCTGTTGCCCGGGCTGGAGTGCAGCGGTGTGTTCTCTGCTCACTGCAACCACGCAAGTTCAAGCAATTCTCCTGCCTCAGCCTCCTGAGTAGCTGGGACTACAGGTGCGCGCCACCATGGCCGGCTGGTCTTGAACTCCTGACCTCAAGTGATTTGCCTGTCTTTGCCTCCCAAAATCCTGGGCTTACAGGCGTGAGCCACTGCGCCTGGTCAGAATAGTAGGATTTTTGATGGTACACTTGAAGAAACTAAAAGATCCAAAACAATACCAGAAAAGTCATCAATACTACTCACTTTCCTAGATTCACTGCAGCAAGGGGTGGCCACGTAACTCAGTTGTAGCCAATGACACAGAAACATAAGTCACCTAATGGGGCTTCCAAGAAAGTTTGAGACATTTCACCATTCTACCTTCTTAGGAACTGATGCAGTGTTCAGAGAGGCAGCAGCCATCTTGCAAACATAATAATGAGGACATAGTCACACAGTGAGCATGCTACAGCAGCAAGACTAAGAGACCTTATATCATGTCAGGGTCCAAAAAAAAAAAGGCCTCGGGCCACTGATAACATAATTAAGTGCTATACCAGGCCTGGACTGTGTACTGCTGGATATCTTGTTCTGTGTGATAAATCCTTTATTTGTCACTGTCAGTGGGGTTTTCTAATACTCCAAATTTTCAGTGACAATGTCTATAACGTAAACAGAATGGAAAGATGTAATTCAAACATTTGACTGAACATCATGACATGGACCTACTATATTCTCATGACATACTATATAAGCCAGAGGTATCCACAAAATAATGCTGTTCCAAATTTCCCAGGGCTTTCTATACACTTAGGTATCAACAAGGACACATGTGCTCATGACAGGAAAAAACTGTGGGCCTGGCATGGTGGCTCACACCTGTAAGCTCAAGCACTTTGGGAGGCCAAGGCCGGTGGATCACCTGAGGTTGGGAGTTCAAGAAACCAGCCTGGCCAACATGGTGAACCCTGTCTCTACTAAAAAACAAATACAAAAAATTACCCAGGCATGGTGGCAGGCCCCTGTAATCCCAGCTACTCAGGAGGCTGAGGCAGAAGAATCACTTGAACCCAGGAGGCGGAGGCTGCAGTGAGCTGAGATCACACCATTGCACTCCAGCCTGGGCAACAAGAGCGAAACTCCATTTCAAAAAAAGAATAAAAAGTATTATTATTAATATTTGCAGCAAAATAAGCCAGGAGATATTTGGTAGCCCTCACTTTCTTGTTTCATCTTCTGTTTTGATCTTTTCTTTCCTCTTTTTTTTAGAGAAGGGGTCTCGCTCTTAAGCTCAGGCTGGAGTGCAGTGGCATGATAACAGCTCATCACAGCCTCAACCTCCCAGGCTCAAGTGATCCTCCTGCCTCAGGCTCCCAAGTAGCAGGAACTATAGGTGTGTGCCACCAGAGCTAATTTTTAAAATTTTTTATATAGAGATGGGGTCTCGCTGTGTTGCCCAGGCTGGTCTTGAACTCCTGGTATCAAGTGATTCTCCTGCCTCCACCTCCCAAAGTGCTCGGATCACAGGCATAAGCCACCGTGACCAGCTTGTCTTGGTATTTTCTAATGACAAGTGAGATGTATGTGCAGTGAATAGAATTCACACTTTAAAAAATGGTAAAATGGAAAGACAATCAGCAATTACCAGTATTATCCTGATCCTTTCCTGCTGCAATCTAACACCTCCCTTTCAAGGACAGCATAAAGGGCATCTGCTAATAAAAACCACGTGCTCACCCACAAAGTAGGCTCAAATGGCTAGGAACAACTAACTCCATTCAGGTTCGGGTGGGATAAGGTTTTCAATTCTCCTGTCCCCACCAGCCACTTGTTATACTACTAGTCTGTTATTCCAAAGTCTATACCACAATCTGCATAATGTAGCCAGGTGGGGTCATCATAAAACATGGTTGGGTGTAAATGAAATCCACGTGGAAAATAAAGGCTTAGCAGTTCTGTCATAGAGCATACACAAAATATTCTGACCACTCTTGTTGTACTAATTTTCTCTTCACTGTATTTAAATTGTGTCTTTATTTATTGCCTAAATCTACAACTATATATATTTTACAGTTTGGTAACACTTACCTTTCTGCAGCAGAGGTTAAAAACTAGAAGTTCATGCTTAATTAAAAAATTAAGAATCAAATTTGTTTCCAAGAAAGTTGACGATGAACATCTCATTTGCACAAAATATCGACCTTTACTATTCTCTTTGGGGACCAGAATGATATCACTGATCACATGAAAACCAAAAGAAATAAATCTGCTGAAGAAGCATCAGTATTTACATAAAAGACAATCAGTATGTGCAGCTGCAAACGGTACATTTAACGTATCAATCTGTAGAGCCTAACTTTTCACTTAAATGACTCTTCCAAATTAATTTCACCCACATTTTTTTGTATATGTAAAAAGTAAAGCTGTTTATATGTTGCTTCATGAACAGAAAAACCTTGCAAACAAAAAGACACTAATTTTACAGCAGTGTCATCAGGTACTTCAAATAGAAAATTCATCAATTCCAATAACGGTTCAATTTTTCTAATCCAATCATGGAATCAAATAAAACTTTGCAGGGTCATTATACTGAAGGTGAAATATCATTTTGTGATTGCCAAAACAAAGTCATTTAAAAAGTACCACAATGAAGATAAAATTATTGGCTTACATTGATAATACAAATGGTGGAACACACTGTATAAAAAATAACATTCTCATTGAATTAGAAATTTACTAGGAACTAGTAGTGGTACACATGTAATTTATAACTGCATCCAAAGAAATGAAACATTCTATCATTTAGAAGTTATAGTTTATATAGGCCAGGCATGGTGGCTCACACCTGTAATCCCAGCACTTTGGGAGGCTGAGGCAGGTGAATCATGAGGTCAGGAGATCAAGACCATCCTGGCTAACACGGTGAAACCCCGTCTCTACCAAAAATACAAAAAATTAGCTGGGCGTGGTGGCGGGCGCCTATAGTCCCAGCTACTGGGGAGGCTAGGCAGGAGAATGGCGTGAACCCGGGAGGTGGAGCTTGCAGTGAGCCGAGATCATGCCACTGCACTCCAGCCTGGGCGACAGAGCAAGACTCCGTCTCAAAAAAAAAAAAAAAAAAAAAAAGTTATAGTTTATATAACTTAACAAATATCTTTATATATCCATAGTTAAAGTAACTGAACTGTAGAATTGTGACAAAGCTAACGATGAATTAAAAAAATAATCTCATGACAGTACACACTGGATTTTTAAAAAACTTGAAGAACTATGCTAAACAACCTAGTTCCTATAATAATATTGACCTTCTTTTGGTAAATGAGTCTTTGTAGTAACATTTTATTTAAAATTAGTTGGAAATCTCTGATTACTCAATGGTGAAGTACCAAAATTTTCATGTTTTTCAAGTTTTTAGAGAATTATATTAAAAAACCAAGTGTGGCAGATCACCTGAGGTCAGGAGTTCGAGACCAGTGTGGCCAACACGGTGAAACCCTGTCTCTACTAAAAATACAAAAGTTAGCTGGGCGTGATGGAGGGTGCCTGTAATCTCAGTTATTCGGGAGGCTGAGGCAGGAGAATGGCTTGAACCCAGAAGCCGGAGGTTGCAGTGAGCTGAGATTGTGCCACTGCACTCCAGTCTAGGAAATGGAAAAAGACTCCATCTCAAAAACAAACAAAAAACAACCAAGTGTGTAAAGAACACATTCAAACTTAAAGACACTAAAAGATGAAAATACAATTTAAATTTGAATCTTTATAACTGTACTCAGAAATATCTTCATCTATAGAAAAACCTTTGAAATATTTTATTTCAGTATTTTATACATACAAAAAAGTACATGTATCTTAAGGCTATGCTGTCCAATATGACAGCCACATACCACAGATAACTACTGCACACTTGAAATATGAATAGTCTATTGGGTACAGTGGCACACACCTGTAGTACCAGGCTGAGGTGGGATGATCAGTTGAGCCCAGGAGTTTGTGGTATAGCGAGACCTTGTCTCAAAAAAGAAAAAAAGATTAATCTGAGTTGAGAAGCGAAGTAAGCAGACTATACCCCCTGAATTTCAAATACTCATTACTAAAATAATATATCTCAATAAATTTTTATATTGGTTATATGTTCAAATAATACTTTTGGGTATAATGGGTTAAATAAAATGTAAAAATCACACTTGTTTCTTTTTCTAACTTTTAAAATGGGCTTCTAGAAAATTTTACTTTATTTTTTCCTAGAAAAATTTAAATTACAGTATATGGCTTATATATTAATTCTACAGGACTGCACTGTCCTAAACCTAGCTTGATGAATTTTCACAAATTGAACTCACCCACATAACTAGAACCATATGAAGACACAAAACAGTATCAGCATCCTGGAAGTCTCCTGCTCCATTCCAGTAATTAGCCCCTTCCACCCAAGAGGGCACCATAACCCTTACTTCTTTTTTTTTTTTTTTTTTGAGACGGAGTCTCGCTCTGTCGCCCAGGCTGGAATGCAGTGGCCGGATCTCAGCTCACTGCAAGCTCCGCCTCCCGGGTTTACGCCATTCTCCTGCCTCAGCCTCCCGAGTAGCTGGGACTACAGGCGCCCGCCACCTCGCCCGGCTAGTTTTTTGTATTTTTAGTAGAGACGGGGTTTCACCGGGTCAGCCAGGATGGTCTCGATCTGCTGACCTCGTGATCCGCCCGTCTCGGCCTCCCAAAGTGCTGGGATTACAGGCTTGAGCCACCGCGCCCGGCCTCATAACCCTTACTTCTAAAGCATGTGTTAACGATGAATAGACCTTGGGCATTACAGTTTCTGTGCTGCTCTACCCTGTTTCCCTCTTGTTCCTAGAGGTGACCACTATCCATAATTTTGTGAATACTACTTATGGCTTTCCTATTATTTATTACCAAGAGGCGTTTTGCTTAATTTTGCCTCTTGTTTACTTTCTATAGAAATAAATAAATGGAGGGTTAAAAAGCATATATTGGTTTTACCCAACTTTGTACTTTTACATAAATCTATTCATATAACATGTGCTATTTTTAAAATTATTTATTTTTTTGAGACAGTCTGTCGCCCAGACTGAAGTGCAATGGCGCAATCATGGCTCACTGCAGCCTTGACCACCCAGGCTCAAGCGACCCACCTACCTTAACCTCCCAAGTAACTAGGACTACAAATGTGTGCCGCCATGCATGGCTAATTTAAAAAAAAAAATTTTTTTTTTTTTTTTAGATGGAGTCTAGCTCTGTCACCCAGGCTGGAGTGCAGTGGCACAATCTCAGCTCACTGCAACCTCTGCCTGCTGGGTTCAAGCGATTCTCCTGCCTCAGCCTCCCAAGTAGCTTGGACTACAAAAACCCACCACCATACCCAGCTAATTTTTTAGTTGAGACAGGGTTTCACCATACTGGCCAAGCTGGTCTCGAACTCCTGACCTTGTGATCTGCCTGCCTCAGCCTCCCAAAGTGCTGAGATTACAGGCATGAGCCACTGTGCCCAGTCAATTTTTAAAAATTTTTGAGATTTTAAAATTTTAGGCTCTTGAACTCCTGGCCTGAAACAACCCTCCTGCCTTGGCCTCCCAAAGTGCTGGGATTACAAGAGTTAAGGCACAATAACTGGCCTGTTCTGTGCCCTCAATATTTTTGAGGAACTCACACATATTGGTGTTAGTTGTAGCTTTTCATTCTCATTGTATTTGTGTGACCACGCACTTTACAAATTTCACTGTTAATGGCCATTTGCGCAGTTTACAATTTCTAGCTATTATTAATAATACTGTTACAAATGTCCTAGTACATATTTTGTGATGAATATGCATATTCACTCCTGTTGCCGTCATGCCTTGGAGTAGAACTGCTAGATCATGGTTTATATTATATACATACATATGCATATATATGTGTGTGTGTGTGCATGCACAGCTTGCGTATTTACAGCCAGTTTTCCAAATGTTGTGCCAATCTTACACAACCAACACACCAACTGCTGCTCTACATTCTTGTCAATGTTTGATATTGTCTTTTTCATTTTAACCATTCTGATGACTGTGTGGTAGTACTGTAGTTTTGATAATTATTTTTCTGATGACCCAATAAAGTTGAATCCTTTTCATTTGTATAGCCTGTTTGTGAACTGCCTGTTAAATGTCTTTTGCCAATTTCTTTTAGGTTGTACTGTGTTTTCTTTCAATGAAAATACTTTCTCACTGAAATGTAAGAGTTCTTTATGCACACACACACACACATTTTTTTTGAGATGGAGTTTCGCTCTGTTGCCCAGGCTGGAGTACAGTGACGTGATCTCGGCTCACTGAAACCTCGGCCTCCCAGGTTCAAGCAATTCTCCTGCCTCAGCCTCCTGAGTAGCTGGGATTACAGGTATGTGCCACCACACCTGGCTAATTTTTTTGTTTTTTTGTAGAGATGGGGTTTTGCCACAATGGCCAGGCTGGTCTCGAACTCCTGGACTCAAGTGATCTGCCTGCCTTGGCCTCCCAAAGTGTTGGGATTACAGGCGTGAGCCACTGCGCCTGGCCTCTACATATTTTATGTAAGTCCTTTGCCAGAAAACATTTTCCACCACTGTTCAGGTTGCCTTTACATTCTCTTAATACTGTCTTTTGATAAACAGTTCTTGGTTTTGCCATAATTCATTATTTATCCATTTACTTACAGTTTAGCATGTTTTGTGTCCTGTTCAAGTTTTTGCCTACTCCAAGGTCACAAAATGATCTTCTCATTTTCCTTTAAAAAGCTTTACTGTTTTGGCTGAGCGCAGTGGCTCATGTCTATAATCCCAGCACTTTTGGGAGGCCAAGGTGGGTGCATCATGAGGTCAAGGGATCCGAGACGATCCTGGCCAACATGGTGAAACCCCGTCTCTACTAAAAATACACAAATTAGCAGGGCATGATGGTGCACACCTGTAGTCCCAGCTACTCGAGAGGCTGAGGCAGGAGAATCACTTGAACCCGGGAGGCAGAGGTTACAATGAGCCGAGATCATGCCACTGCACTCCAGCCTGGTGAGAGCTAGACTCCATCTCAAAATAAAAAAAAAGCTTTACTGTTTCACATTTTATAAACTGCTATCCATCTGAAATTGATTTCTGTGAATGGTATAAGGGGCTCTGAAATATTTTCCCCTCACAGAAATGTTTTATTGTCCCAGCGCCATTTACTGAAGAGACCTACCCCCCGTCCCCCTGCCCTTGTCTGCACTGCAGTATTACCTTTGTCTTTGTTTATTGCTGGTATATAGAAATGTAACTGATGGTGTACTGACCTTGTATTACATTTAATACCCTGTGAAATTCATGTGTTAGTTTTCTTTTTTTTTTGAGATGGAGTCTCGCTTTGTCGCCCAGGCTAGAGTGCAGTGGTGCTATCTGGGCTCACTGCAAGCTCCGCCTCCCAGGTTCACGCCATTCTCCTGCCTCAGCCTCTGAGTAGCTGGGACTACAGGCGTGCACCACCACGCCCGGCTAATTTTTTGTATTTTTAGTAGAGACGGGGTTTCACCGTGTTAGCCAGGATGGTCTCGATCTCCTGACTTCGTGATCCGCCCGCCTCGGCCTCCCAAAGTGCTGGGATTACAGGCGTGAGCCACCGCATCCAGCTAGTTTTCTCAATAGTTTGTAAATTATCTTAGATTTTCTAAGTACATGCATTTTCTGCAAATAACAGTTTGGTGTTTTGTTTTGTTCTGTTTTGTTTTTAAGATGGAGTCTTGCTCTGTCGCCCAGGCTTGGAGTGCAGTGGCAGGATCTCAGCTCACTGCAAGCTCCGCCTCCTGGGTTCACGCCATTCTCCTGCCTCAGCCTCCGAGTAGCTGGGACTACAGGCATGCACCACCATGCCCAGCTAATTTTTTGTATTTTTAGTAGAGGCGGGGTTTCACCATGTTAGCCAGGATGGTCTCAATCTCCTGACCTCGTGATCCGCCCGCCTCGGCCTCCCAAAGTGCTGGGATTACAGGTGTGAGCCACCGTGCCCGGCTAGTTTTCTTAATAGTTTGTAAATTATCTTAGATTTTCTAAGTACATGCATTTTCTACAAATAACAGTTTGGTGTTTTGTTTTGTTCTGTTTTGTTTTTAAGACGGAGTCTCGCTCTGTCGTCCAGGCTTAGAGTGCAATGGCAGGATCTCAGCTCACTGCAAGCTCCACCTCCTGGGTTCACACCATTCTCCTGCCTCAGCCTCCCAAGTAACTGGGACTACAGGTGCCCTCCATCATGCCCGGCTAATTTTTGTAGTTTTGGTTGAGAAAAGTTTCACCATGTTGGCCAGACTGGTCTCGAACTCCTTACCTCGGGTGATTTGACTGCCTCAGCTTTCCAAAGTGCTGGGATTACAGGCATGAACCATTGCGCCCGGCCTCATGTTTTTTGAGATGGAGTCTCACTCTGCTACCCAGGCTGGAGTGCAGTAGCACGATCTTGGCTCACTGCAACCTCCACCTCCTGGGTTTAAGTAATTCTCCCACTTTAGCCTCCTGAGTAGCTGGAACCACAGACACGTGCCGCTATGGCATATTTTTGAATTTTCAGTAGAGACGTGGTTTCACCAAGTTGGCCAGGCTGGTCTCGAACTCCTGACCTCAAGTGATCCACCTGTCTCAGCCTCTCAAGAGTGCAGGGATTACAGGTGTGACCCACCACACCTGGTCACATGTCTTCTGTTTCTTTTTGGGAAAAGAATCTTGGATGGAATTCCTATTTTTAACTGAAAATGATTTGATTCTGAAGTAACAGAACTTGGCAAAAATTTCAGAAGAATCATAAATAGAGACAGAATAATAAATAGAGACAGCTTCAACAGGTTTTTTTCTTATATCAAACTTGTCAAAGAAAGGTACTCTGGACAAAAGCAGAGACAATACCTGTGAAAATATTTCAGCTGAAATATATATACAATTTATCTTTCAAAAATGGAATTGACTCTCTTCCATTTAGCTTAGTTTACCAGATACTTCAGCATTTGTTAGAGAGTATTTTGTCAATTTTTTACATGTTTACAGACACTCAATTGAAAATGTCAACAGTTCCAAATTTACTAATTATAACATGCAATTCTGAAGCATATTGCAGGCACTTTTATGAAGAAAATAAAAGTAAGAGGCTAGATGCAGTGGCTCATGCCTATAATACCAGTGCTTTGGGAGGCTGAGGCAGGAGGATCATTTGAAGCCAGCAATTCAAGACCAGCCTGGCCAACATGGTAAGACCTTGTCTTTGCAAAAAATAAAAAAAACTTAGCCAAGCATGACAGGAGCTTGAAGCTGTAGTGAGCTGTCATTATACCACTGCACTCCGGCCTGACCAACAGAGCAAGATTCTGTCACTTAAAAAAAAAAAAAAAGAAAAGAAAAAAGGGGCCGGACATGGTGGCTCACACCTGTAATCCCAGCATTTTGGGAGGCCGAGGTGGGTGGATCACCTGACATCAAGACCAGCCTGACCAACATGGAGAAACCCATCTCTACCAAAAATACAAAATTAGCTGGGCATGGTGGCACATGTCTGTAATCCCAGCTACTCAGGAGGCTGAGGCAGGAGAATCACTTGAACCCAGGAGGCGGAGGTTGCGGTGAGCCCAGATTGTGCCATTGCACTCCAGCCTGGGCGACAAAGCAAGACTCTGTCTGAAAAAAAGGAAAAAGAAAAAAGAGAAGAAAAACAAGACCATATTGAAAAATCTATATATTCTTCAGAAAAATACTGGATACAGATATGAGACTAATAAAGTGCAAAAGTATCAAGACTAAGTATTCTGCTTATTAATCTTAATGTTCAGAAGATTAACATAAAGATGTAACTTTTATTTTGCGTTAATGTGTACATATTTTATTTAAAAACATTTTTGAAAGTGTTTTTTGAATGAAACAATTTTTCTAGGGCTAGCAATATAATAAAATCAATTTGTGGGTCAATAAATTTGTGGGTCAAAATGTTACATAATTTCAGTTATTTTAAACAAGACCTTCTTTTAGAAGTAATTCGGTGACAATAAGTAATATGGTCACTCTCATCCTATATCAAATTATATTAATTATGAATGATAAAACATTAACCATCAACTTAAGTAACTTTTCAAAAAACTGTTTTCTGGTTAATTTAGAAGAGTTATTTCTGCCTGTGTGATCAGCAGAGAGAAACAAAGCTGTGTTGGGACATGGAAGTGAGGCTGCCACCAGGCTCACTTGCTAGAGATCGGGCCTATTCCAGCCCAATGAAAGAGGGCTGAAATCCATGCTTTGTGATTTTACACTCTTACTACACAAGACAGACATCTGCAGAAGAGTGGAAACCCTAAGTATAAAATGCTGAAGTACAAGCAGTAACAAACAAGAGTCTTTGTTTAGGAACTGTACTGTATGCCAGATACTGTGCTAGGCACGGCCCTTTACATATGCTATCCCATTCAACAGCCCACAATTTTGTGGGCAGTATTATCCCATCTTAGGAAGGAGAAATCTGAGGCCTGGAGAGATTTAATAACTTGCCAGCATCACAAAGCTGGTGTTTTAGTCATCTCAGGATGCCATACTAAAATACCATAAATGGTGTGGATTAAACAACAGAAATTTATTTTCTCACATTTCTGGAGACCAGCAGTCCCAGATCAAGGTGCCAGCCAATTTGGTTCCCCATGAGGAACCTCCTTCTGGCTTGCAGACATCCATCTTCTCACTGTGTCCTCATATGGCAGAGAGAGAGCGAGCTCCTCCTGTCTGTTCTCATAAGGACACTAACCCTACTGGATCAGAGCCCCACTCTTATGCCTTTATCTAACCTTAATTACCTCCATAAATGCCCTATCTTCAAGTACAGTAACAACAGAATAGGGCTTCAACATATCAATTTGGGGATGGGATACATAAACATTCAGTCCATAAGAGCTAGTAAGTGATGGGGCCAGGATTCACATTATACGACTATGAACTTCTGCCCCTAGTATCTACATTTCATTGCCTCTTTACTTATATTATCTTGCAGATGACCTGGGGACAAGGAGAGCTACAGGGAAGTACTGATTGCTACCTAAATAGTTGGAGTCACCTGCTTTCAATTTTTTTATTATACACTGTATAACTCCTATTATCATAAGAATTATGTAACTCCGTTGTGATAGCAGTAAACTATCATAATAGATGGCACTTAATTTGTAATGATATAGTTCAATTTGGGGACTATGGAAATAAGGCTTGGAAAACTCCAAGTATAAAAAAATGTTAAAAATTTTAACCTATCATCTTAATAAAATACTTTAGTTTTTGTTGTTTGTTTTTGAGACAGGGTCTTGCTGTCACCCAGGCTGGAGTGCAGTGGTGCAACTCAGTTCATTGCAATCTCTGCCTCCTGGGTTCAAGCAACCATCCCACCTCAGCTTCCTGAGTAGCTGGGACTACAGGTGCACACCACCACAGTTGGCTAATTTTTTTCTTTTTTTGGTAGAGACAGGGTTTTGCCACATTACCCAGGTTGGTCTCAAACTCCTGGGACCAAGCAATGCTCCTGCCTCTGCCTTCCCAAGTGTTGGAATTACAGTGTGAGCCACTGCACCTTGTCAAAATAATTCAGTTTTAAAAGTCAATCCAATCTGAATTTTCCTTATATAAATAAAGTCTGCTTTATCACTTCTTAATAGAAAATAGTCTTCTAGATTGCTGGTTATTATTTTTCTGCAAGAACTGGGAACTGATTAGCATTGTGGAAATCAAGGTAGAGCACAGATTCTTTATTTTTATGTTAGAGATGAAGGTCTCATTATGTTGCCTAGGCTGGGCTGGAACTCCTGGGATCAAGGGATCCTCCCGCCTCAGTCTCCCAAGTAGCTAGGACTACAGACATGTGCCACTGGGATCACCCGGGCCAGACCAAGGATTCTTTCTTAAGAATTTTCACTTTGACTCTTAAACTTTTCACTAGGAAGTTTTCGTTTTTTGATCCCCTTTAAAGAAAATTCTTACATTTCCATATATAAAGAACTATATGGAAAGAGACAACAAAGAAACAACAAAGAGTTTCTTTATATTCCTGTTACTATTTTAACTTTGTTAAGAAGGTTAATATCAGGGAAACAATTAAAAGACATTAATATCTGCTAATAATCAGGTGCTTTTACATTTTCGTTGTTTTTAAAGAGACAATGACTCACTCTGTCACCCAGGCTTGAGTGCAGTGGTGCGATCATAGCTCACTGCAGCCTCAAACTCCTGGGCTCAAGTGATCCTCCCACCTCAGTCTCCCAAAGTGCTGGGATTACAGGTGTGAGCCACAGCACCCGATCTGCTTTTACATTTTCTTTCAGTGTTTTTAATATGTCACCCCACAACTTTCTGGCCTCCGTGATTTCAAAAGAAGTCAGCTGTTAATCTTACTGTGGTTCCTTTGCATGTGAAGAATCCTCTTTCTTGCTGCTTTCATGATTCCCTGTCTTTCAACAGTTTATAATGTGACTAGGTATGGATTTCTGTTTATCCTACTTTGTCCACTGAGCTTCTTGGACAATGTAGATTAACATTTTTCATCAAATGTGAGAGTTTTTGGCTATTATTTCTTAAAATGTATCTTCAATCTCTTTCTTTCCTTTCTCAAACTTTCATTACATTTATGTTAATATGTGTGCTGATGTCCCACAGGTCCCCAAAACTCTGTTCATTTTTTTTGTTCATATGTCAGCTCTTATCTGCCATTTAGTCTGTGAACTTTTTGTTACTACTATACTTTCCAACTCTAGAATTTCTTTCTTTCTTTCTTTTTTTTTTTTTGAGATGAAGTCTTGCTCTGTTGCCCAGGCTGGAGCAGAGTGATGCGATCTTGGCTCGCTGCAACCTCTGCCTCCTGGGTTCAAGCTATTCTCCTAACTCAGCCTCCTGAGCAGTTCTGATGGCAGGCATATGCCACAACACCCAGCTTTTTTTTTTTTTTTTTGAGATGGAGTTTCACTCTTGTTGCCCAGGCAGGAGTACAATGGTACAAACTCAGCTCACTGCAACCTCCACCTCCCGGGTTCAAGTGATTCTCAAGCCTCAGCCTCCTGAGTAGCTGGGATTACAGGCATGCGCCACCACGCCTGGCTAATTTTGTATTTTTAGTAGAGACAGGTTTCACCACGTTAGCCAGGCTGGTCTTTAATTCCTGACCTCAGGTGATCTGCCCGCCTTGGCCTCTCAAAAAGCGCTGGGATTATAGGAGTGAGCCACCGCACCCAGCCTCAACTCCAGAATTTCTATTTGATACTTCTTAATAATTTAGATCTGTTTATTGATATACTCTACTTGATGAGCCACTGCCATCATAATTTCCTTTAATATTAAAAGGAAAGAATTTTCCTTTAGTTCTTTGAGCATATTTATAATAACTACTTTGAAGTCTTTCTCACTAAGAACCAACATTTGCGCCCCCTCAAAGACAGTTTATATTGCTTGCTTTTTCCCCTTTGTATAAGTCACATTTTCATATTTGCATGTCTCATAACTTTTTGTTGAAACCTAGACAATTTAGATAATATACTGTAGCAACTCTGATTTCTGATCCTTGCTTTCAGCTTGTTGTTGGCACTTGTTTGTTTACTGACTTGCCTGGACTAATTCTGAGGAGTCTGTTTTCCTCAGCAGTGTACAGCCTCTGATGTCACTGCTCAGTTTTTCTTTTTCTTTCTTTTCAGAGAAAGGATCTCACTCTGTTGCCCAGACTGCAGTGCATTGGCATGATCATAGTTCACTACTGCAGCCTTGAACTCCTGGACCCAAGCGATCCCTCCACCTCAGCGTCCTAAGTAGCTAGGACTACAGACACATGCCACCAAACCTGGTTAATTTTTAAAACTGTGGAGATGGGGTCTCACCATGTTGCCCAGGCTGGTCTTTAACTCTTGGGCTCATGTGATCCTGCCATCTTGGCCTCCCCAAATGCTGGGATTATCAGCGGGAGTCACTGTGCACAGCTGTCTTTTTAAGTCTTGCTTTCTGGGGGGTTGTCCCTGGATCAGCATAGTTCAGCTGTCAGCCAATGATTGGTCAGAGGTTTTACACAAACACCTTGAGCCAGCAGACTTCCACCTTTTGTCACTGGACTTGTGTGTGGCTTGGGGAAATGCTTTCAAAGTTCAGGGAGTTTGTCAGTCTATTTTGTGTTCACCCAGGGAAAAGTAGCATGCAAGGGCCTTCTGTGTTCTCTTCAGAGCAGATGTAGCCTTGTACGTGCATACAGCTTTCTGGATGACATGAGTGTAATCTTACTAGGGTCTACTTTACCTATCTCTTTCCCTGAATCTCCCTGATAAATTTCTGGCTGGTCTGCCATTTCGTTGCTTTCTGCAACATTAGCTTTGCCAGATTGTTTGCAAATGAGACCTCTATCATTTTAAACAATATGCCTGGGCATGGATTTTTTTTTCCCAAGCCCTACTTTTAATAAAGTCAGCTCTCTTTGGCAGGACAACAGATCTACCAGTGCTCATGGCTTACCCTGCCTGCCCAGGAAGAACTTGAGGGACCACACAGCTGGGGAATGGGAGCAGCTCCTGACTAAAATGCCACAGTCACTGATCTTACTGAGATTCAATAGCTTCCATGAGGCCTTAAATGGGTGTGGTTTGTTGTTGTTGTTTTTGAGACAGACTTTTGTTCTGTTGCCCAGCCTGGAGTGCACTGGCACCATCTTGGCTCACCGCAATCTCTGCCTCCTGGGTTCGAGCGATTCTTGTGCCTCAACCTCCCAAGCAGCTGGGATTACAGGTGTGTACCACACCTGGATAATTTTTATATTTTTAGTAGAGACGGGGTTTCACCATGTTGGCCAGGCTGGTCTTGAAATCCTGACCTCAAGTCTCAGGTGATCTGTCTGCCTTGGCCTCCCAAAGTACTGGGATTATAGGTGTGAGCCACCATGTCCAGCTCTTTTTTTTTTTTTTTTTAAACAATTTTTGTCAAGTTGTATCATTGCTTTCTGGGGAGAGGACTTGTTGAGCTCCTCACTCAAGCATTCCAAAAGCGCGGCTCCTACATTTTATTTTGAACTGCTTTTTCTTTTTTCCCTATTCATAATATTCTAGAGATCAAGAACAAATATTTTAAAGAACTACTTACTGGACTTTGGAGCCCCCCACTGAGCAGATACCAATAACCCATGAAATTTAGAACTGCTAAAGAAAAAAGTTTCCCAAAATCAGGATCAGAATTTGAGTCTCAACATTTTCAGGATTCCTCAATATTGCTTCGACATAATACTTTCTATACTTAAAGATTGGGTAAAATAGGTCCCCAGACAAAGGCAAGATTAGGGACTACAAATAAAGGGACCATGCTCAATAAAGCCTGACGTCACCCTACCTGGGCTCGCTCCTCATCAAACTCCAGACAGCCCATACCATCCAGTCTCTGGAGATCAATCCAGCCTTTCCAGATAACACAGACTCCATTCAGAATCATGGGAGCCTTCAAATACACCTAAGACACAGAAAAGGACGAAAATCATTGAAAAGCATCAGACACATGAAAATAAAAAGATTAAACTTACTTATATAAACTCTGTAGAAAAGATGAATAAAATTATGATTGATTGATTGATTGATTGACTGAGATGGAGTTTCGCTGTGCTCCCCAGGCTGGAATGCAGTGCCACGATCTCAATTCACTGCAACCTCTGCCTCCCAGGTTCAAGCAATTCTCCCGCCTCAGACTCCCCCCAAGTAGCTGGGATTACAGGCGCTCAAGCACCATGCGTGGCTAATTTTTTTTTTTTTTTTGGTATTTTTAGTAGAGATGGGGTTTCACCATGTTGCCCAGGCTGGTCTCGAACTCCTGAGCTAGGCAATCCGCCCGCCTTGGCCTCCGAAAGTGCTAGGATTACAGGCATGAGCTACCACGCCTGGCCAGACACTTTGATTTTTGAATGTTGGGTAGAAAGATGGGAAACAATTGGAAGCCACCACCCGCTGAAGAGAGCATGCACTGCTTCCCTCAACGTGGGTTCCTGGAGCCATGCAGGATCAGGCTCTTGATATTCCCTTCAGTTTTATAAGCTATCTCATAGATTCCTGATAATTAATCTTTTTTTCTTTTTATTTTTTTGTCTTGTTAGCCAGAGTTGATTTCTACTGCTTTTAACCAAAGAACTTGAACTGGTTAAATCACGTTAAGTAGTATGTGGTTATCTTTAGGTGTCCATAAATAATTCGGAACAAAACACTGCTATCCTTTATATGGGATTATGAAATTTAATTCAAGTTATTTCACAGTCTTTTATTTATTATTTTTTACTTTTCCCAATATGCAACAGTAAGCTGAATCAGTCTTTTAAATACAGTAGAAAAGTTATAAAGTCACAGGGTTTGACTACATGTAGTATGAATCATTGATCTCGAAACTGGTAAGTTAACCCAAAATCTACTTCTTTCAATTCCCTGTTGAAATTCTTAAATACTATAACAAAATCAACTAAGACAATAAGGCTAGGCACCAGTGGCTAATGCCTGTTATCCCAGTACTTTGTGAGGCCAAGGTGTGAGGATCACTTGAGGCCAGGAGTTCAAGACCTGCCTGGGCAACATAGAGAGACCTCACCTCTAAAAAGTTAAAAAATAAAAATAACAAAATGAATAAACTTAACCAAGCATCTTGAATTCTTAATGGAAATGTGTTTATTCCTTACACATAATACCTTTAGATAAGAAAATTAGCCAGACTTCCTATTGTTTCACATCCAACAAGTATATATGCTTATACATTAGAGAAATATCAAAAATGAGTATCCTAGGATATGGTAACATCTCAAGTCACTGACAAATATGTTCACTATACTTTATACACTGAGGTTTAAAAAAGTACCAACAAATTTTAAAAAGATCTTCAAAATTGCTGAAACCAAAAGTATCTCCCATCTGGTGAACCTTCAGCTTTATGATAAAACTCCTACATCCTGGCTAGGTGCAGTGGCTCACACCTGTAATCCCAATACTTCGGGAGGCCAAGGCGGGCGAATCACCTGAAGTCAGGAGTTTGAGACCAGCCTGGCCAACACGGCAAAACCCCATCTCTACTGAAAATACAAAAATTAGCCAGGCATGGTTGCAACCACAGCTATAATCCCAGCTACTCAGGAGGCTGAGGCAAGAGAACCACTTGAATTCGGGAGGCGGAGAGTGCAGTGAGCTGAGATAGTGCCACTGCACTCCAGTCTGGGTGACAGTGGAAACACAAAAAAAAAGAGAGAGGAAAAAAAAAAGAAAGAAAACTTCTGTTTCACATTTTAACTTTTCTTCTGGAAAAACAAAAAACAAACACACACAAAAAAAGTTTCTTCACCATTCTTTTTCAAGTAAATAACTCTAGATTAAAAATTGCTTTAGGTATACATCATACCCAAATTTAGATCATTTTGATCACCAAATTAATTCTCATATTGGCTCAAAATACAATTGTTCCCAAGAGTATCCACCCAGAAAGGATGGTGCTAATTCTATTATCCTGAGGTGAATATTTTATTGTGATAAACAATATAAGAGAAATTTATTACAGTTTCTACAATCTTTCCACTCCTAATACTACACCATTCTAATAGTTACTTTTAAAAACATAATTTTAGGGCCGTGTGCGGTGGCTCATGCTTGTAATCCCAACACTTTGGGAGGCCAAGGCAGGTGGATCACAAGGTCAGGAGTTCGAGACCAGCCTGGCCAACAAAGTGAAACCCCGTCTCTACTAAAAATACAAAAATTAGCTGGGTATGGTGGCAGGCACCTGTAAACCCAGGTACTTGGGAGGCTGAGGCAGGAGAATCACTTGAACCCAGGAGGCAGAGATTGCAGTAAGCTGAGATGGTGCGACTACACTCCAGCCTGGGTGAAAAAGCTAGACTCTGTCTCAAAAACAAACAAACAAATAAACAAAACACATAATTTTAGGTGTTCTCTACCTCGTTTAACATGAGTTTCTGAATAAACCAGCATAGGTTAATATTTACTGCATTGGTTAATATTTACTGCATTGAACAAGATATTTTTAATGCAGAGGAAGCAGGAATTCTTCAGTGAGTTTTCAAAACTGCAGATTATCAAATATGTCTTTATTAACGAGGCTTTTCATTTACCTGCACCAAATGTATTTTCTTTGGGAAATCCAGTGCTTTGTGAGCTAAAATCTGACATTATTTATTACCTGTTTAATTACATAAAAATTTGTAAAATAGTTTCTCATTTTGAGGAAAAGCTGGAAGCATCTTTTTTTAAAACTCATTTCAGTAGTCTCTTCAGTCTCTTGGATTCTTTTTTAGAGATGTCTAATAAGAATAACTGACTGCCAATAATTATAAACACAATAAAAAATTACCTCTGAGATACCTTTAAAATAGTACTTATAGAATTTATGCCCTCTGGCTGGGCGCAGGGGCTTATGCCAGTAATCCTAGCCCTTTAGGAGGCCGAGGCAGGAGGTCAGGAGGTCAGGAGTTCAAGATCAGCCTGGCCAACATGGAGAAACCCCGTCTCTACTAAAAACAAAAAAATCAGCTGGGCATGGTGTGCGTGCCTGTAGTCTCAGCTACTAGGGAGGCTGATGCAGGAGAATCGCTTGAACCTGGGAGGCAGAGGTTGCGGTGAACTGAGGTCGCACCACTGCACTCTAGCCTGGGAGACAGAGTAAGACTCTGTCTCAAAAAAAAAAATAAATAAATAAAAATTTATGCTTTCCTGGTACATATTTGTGTCATTCCCCTTCACTACTGAACCCAATCATTCCTGCTAAGGGATGCAATGAACCACACTGAACCAATTTCTACTTATACTGGAAAAAAACCAAAATACAAAAGGTTCCATTTCTCCTCCTATTTGGACCAAGGGAAATAGTCTTCAGTTACTACTGAAACCGTTTAACCACACATTTCCTTCTGTTCTGATAAGTGCTCATTCCCTTCCACACTGTGCATTTAAAACTCCACCAATGTGCACCAAATCAAACAAGTGACTATGCCGACCTCTGCTCAACCCCTCACAAAACCTAAAAACAATACCCCTTATTTCATCTCAGTGAAACATGATTTACCACCTCTCATGAAGATTTCCATCCAGAAATCTTCATTAATCTTAAATCCTGTTAGAAGGCTATTTAGAAGGCTAACGGTGGACAGGGTAGCATGCACTGGGGACTGTCATTTCACCTATTAGCACACCTCATTATAAATTCTAACCATGAAGACATCTTTTCTAATAGCAAAGTCAACTTTACACCACTTTAATTGGATTTTATATTAGTCATCAATGATTTACATTCTTTAGAATTGAAGATTCCACAATCTCTTAGCTTATTCTTTTTTTAAAAATTATTATTATTTTTGAGACAGTCTCACTCTGTCTCCCAGGCCAAAGTGCAATGGCATGATCTTGGCTCACTGCAACCTCCACCTCCCAGGTTCAAGCGACTCTCCCTGCTCAGCCTCCCAAGTGGTTGGGATTACGGGCGCACGCCACCACGCCCCACTTAACTTTTCTATTTTTAGTAGAGACAGGGTTTTGCCATGTTGGCTGGGCTGGTCTCGAACTCCTGACCCAGCCAGCTTATTCATATTAATGTCCATAGTCAAAAACATTTTCCTGGCTGGGCGTGGTGGCTCACACCTGTAATCCCAGCACTTTGGGAGGCTGAGGCAGGGCAGATCACCTGAGGTCAGGAGTTCGAAACCAGCCTGGCCAACATGGCAAAACCCCGTCTCTACTAAAAATACAAAAAATTAGCCAGGTGTGGTGGTGGGCACCTGTAATCCCAGCCACTCAGGAGGCTGAGGCAGGAGAATCGCTTGAACCCGGGAGACAGAGGTTGCAGTGAGCCAAGAAAAAAAAATTTCCTTATAAATTACTAAACTTTTTTAAAGCCCATTTATTATTTATTTATAAATGTTCCTTCACGACAAAGAAAACCAATGATCTATTTTGGGAAAATTCTAAATGGTTTCAGAAAATGAGTAAAATTCTTTGTTTTATGAGATGGAGTTTTGCTTTTAACGCCCAGGCTGGAGTGCAGTGGTGCAATCTTGGCTCACTGCAACCTCCACCTCCCGGGTTCAAGGGATTCTCCTGCCTCAGCCTCCTAAGTATCTGGGATTACAGGCGCCCACCACCACGCACTGCTAATTTGTGTATTTTCAGTAGAGATGGGATTTCATCATATTTGCCAGGCTAGTCTTGAACTCCTCACCTGAGGTGATCCGACTGCCTCAGCCTCCCAAAGAGTGGGGATTACAAGTGTGAGTCACTGCGCCCAGCCAGAAAATGACGACAATTTTTAATCAAGACTAATGTCTGCAATTATAATTAAAAATAATATTTAGATGATCCTAGTGATTTATTTAGATGTTCTTATTCAAATAAATACAGTTTTATGTGTACATCTTCAAAGTAAATGTTTGGTGCTTTCATGTATTCATGAATACCAAACTTCAAAGTATAAAGAAAATAAAATTCTGTCTCTTAACAGTTTGGCATTTTATAATGTAATTCAATAATGTCATTTAATACACAGTGAAATGCTTCTGTCAAAAAAAAATAATGTCATTTAAGCACAAAGACAGTTTTTCACTGAAAATGATTCCTTATTTCAAACTTTAAAAAGAAAAGTTATTAGAATATGAATTAGGGATTAAACCTATTGTCCTAGAACAATGAAATATTTTATACAAAATGAATTTAAAATGGGTAAACAGATGCAGCTAACCATACATGAGAAAAACAAGAAAACAGTTTATCTTTCCAAAAGTAAAATATCACAAATATGTTTGAGACTTCACAGAAGGTTAAAAAGTGACTATAGTCTCATATCTTGTGTTCTTCTGGAAAAGGTGAAAGCTAGTTTAACACAATTTTTAATCATCTCAAACTCTAAATATAAGTATGTGTGATGTTATATTCAATCTAAATTACATATATCACCTAATTTTCACATTCTGTAGCTTTAAATTTCCCACCACTAATGCAGTAGAGCTTCAGCAAAATATGTTTGTACCATCAACTGTGGTATCACCTATACAATGGAATATTACTTGGTCATAAAAAGGAATGAAATGTTCATACACACAACAACACAGAATGAACCTTGAAAACACAATACTAAGTGAATGAAGCTAGAAAAAGGCTACATATTATTTGAAATGTCCAGAAAGCTGGCCGGAGTGGTGGCTCATGCCTGTAATCCCAGCACTGTGGGAGGCCAAGGTGGGCGGATCATCTGAGGTTGGGAGTTCGAGATCAGCCTGACCAACATGGAGAAACCCCATATCTACTAAAAAAACAAAATTAGCTGGGCGTGGTGGCGCATGCCTATAACCCCAGCTACTCGGAAGGCTGAGGCAGGAGAATTGTTTGAATTCAGGAGGCGGAGGTTGCGGTGAGCCAAGATCGCGCCATTGCACTCAAGCCTGGGAAACAAGAATGAAACTCCGTCTCAAAAAACAAACAAACAAAAACAAACAAACAAACAAAACCCCAGAAACATCCAGAAAGCTGAATCTAGAGCGACAGAAAGTAGGTAAGTAGTTGCCAGCAGCACAGGGGAGTGGCAAATGAGGAGTAATTGCTACTATATATGGGATTTCTTTATGGTGTGATGAAAATGTTTTGAAATTAAATAGTAATGATGGTTGCAGAACTCTCAATGTATTAAAAACCAATGAAATGTACACTCTAAAAAAGTGAATTTTATGGTATGTGAATTATATCCCAATGGGCTGTCATTTTTAAAAGTTTGCTGCTAGGCATGGTGGCTCACACCTGTAATCTTAGCACACTTTGGGAGGCCACAGTGGGAGGACTGTTTGAGCTCAGGAGTTCAAGACCAGCCAGGGCAACATAGTGAGCCCTCATCTCTACAAAAAATTAGCCAGGTGTGGTGTTACACACCTGCAGTCCCCGAAACTCTCTGCAGGCTGAGGGTGGAGGATCACCTAAGCCCAGGAGGTTGAGGCTGCAGTGAGCCATGATCGTGCCACTGCACTCCAGATTGGGCAACAGAGCAAAATCCTGTCAAAAAAAAAAAAAAAAAAAAAAAGAAAGAAAGAAAGAAAAGAAAAGAAAAATGAAAAGTTTGCAACAATTTTTATCTGCCACATGTAAGTGACATCTATGAGATATCCAAATCAAGATTTTGAGGAGGCAGTTACATATGGGATTCCAGCATTCTCAGAATAGATCTGGGCTGTTATGAATCTGGCAGCCATCAACAATAGCACGGTATTTAAATCCAGAGGAAAGGAAGAGACCCCGGAGTAAGCAGGGGAAAAGAAGGGGACCCAGGAAGAATCTGGAGGAAGTCCAACTTTTAGATGGTTGGGTAGAAGAAAAAACCCCAGCAGAGCAGGCTATGAACAGCCAGTGAAGAAACCTGTAAGGAGCGCAGGTTAAAGGTTGTTACAGGTCCCCATTTAAAATTTCCCCTTTGTTGGCTGCATTAGATGGAGTTCAGAAAACCTACAGCGGTTTGGGCTTACAGATAGGTTTCAAGAAGACCAGAAACTTCTCTGTGCAAAAATGTGTTTGAGCCCATGTGCATTTTTCTAATGAAGTCCACTGCTTTCATTAGATGCTCCAAAGGGGTGTGCAAGGCAAAAAGGATTCAATTATGATAGAAAAACTCCATTTTTTCCCTTCCCTCATAGACACAAAGATCTTTCTAATATAGAGCCTGAGATGGTAAATGTTCATTTAGTAAATGAACCAAACTTAAGTAGCTCAGTATTACTAATCCTGTGTTTTGAAATGTAAGTATCAAAGGAATAACCTAAGTCAACTTCTCATGTATTAACCTGTACAAACAGTTCTTTGAGGGTTTGGAAGGTACTTATTCTATGAATATCTACATTTGGAATAAGCAGTGGCATCCTTACCTGTCTTTTCCTCTACAATACTATGTAACTTACAGAAAAGATCATGGTTTCTAGGTAGCCGAGATATGAGAGAGAAATTGAAGGTACAAAGGGATGGCAAAGTTCCCTTTTTTGAGTGATTCTAAAGAAGAGAATTTCAAGGCAATTAAAACAGAGTAACTATAGATTTGCAAACAAGACCCCCATGCACGTCAGTACTGAGTCATAAAATCAATACACACAGAAACCAGGTGTCAAAGCTACTGACAAAAGCAAGAAGCTGAAACTTCACTGTCAAAAAATTCCTTTTAACTAGAAAGGATATCTCACTTCTCTGTAATAAGTTGTTAGAGCTTAAACACTTGTGGCTCTAGTCTATAAACTGATGTCTTTTTTTTTTTTGAGACGGAGTCTTGCTCTGTCGCCCAAGCTGGAGTGCAGTGGCGCGATCCTGGCTCACTGCAAGCTCCACCTCCTGGGTTCAGGCCATTCTCCTGCCCCAGCCTCCCGAGTAGCTGGGACTACAGGCGCCCGCCACCTCGCCCGGCTCATTTTTTGTATTTTTAGTAGAGACAGGGTTTCACCGCGGTCTCGATCTCCTGACCTTGTGATTCGCCTGCCTCGGCCTCCCAAAGTGCTGGGATTACAGGTGTGAGCCACCGCGCCCGGCCTAAACTGATGTCTTAAGAAAACATAAGAGGGTGTGATCATTCATTACTCCTTAGGTTCTCAGTAAATATTTAAATACTGATTAATAGAAGAACAGAAAACAGCTAGAATTTAGAATTTTTTTCTTGTAAGTTTCCAATAATAATTTCCATTTGAAAAGATCCCCCTATTCAACAAATGTTTATTACATAGGTTGGGCGTGGTTCACGCCTGTGATCCTAGCACTTTGGGAGGCTGAGGCAGGTGGATCACTTGTCAGGAGTTCAAGACCCAACCTGGCCACATGGTGAAATCCCATCAACACTAAAAATACAAAAATTAGTTGGACATGTTGGCATGCACCTGTAATCCCAGCTACTCAGGAGGCTGAGGCAGGAGAATCACTTGAACCCAGGAGACAGAGGTTGCAGTGAGTCAAGATGGTGCCATTGCACTCCAGCCTGGGCAACAGAGCAAGACTCCATCTCAAAAAAAAAAAAAAAAAAATTTGAGTAACTAGTGTGACGTCATATTCATGAATGGAAAGACTACAAATGACAATTTATCCCAAAGTAATCTTAAACGAAATTCCAATGAAATATCTGAAATATCAAAATAATGTATTTTAGAATTTGGGAAGTCTACAGTTCATATAAAAGAATCAGGCCATCCATGAAAAATTAGAGAAAGAATAATTTTTTGTTCTTTTGGATATTAAAACATAACACAATCAGTAAATATATAGGAGTGCTGTGGCAGTCAGCTATAACTTAATGGAACAACCAAAAAATTCAAAAATGAAACCAAGTATATAAACACTTAATACATGAAAAAGGCATCACTTAAAATCAATAGTAAAAGGATATTTAACCAGTGGAGTTGAAAAAACTGGCTAACCATGTGGAAAAGAACAGTTTAGAACAAAACTAACATAACTAACCAAAAATTGTGGAAAAAAGTTCACTAACAAATATATTAAATCAGAATAAATATTTTAAAACAAATATTAAAATAAATTGAAAAACATTTTAATAACATGTATCAGGAGGGAAAACAGGTTATATTACATTGTCAGGGGGAGGGTAAACTGGCTAATGATTTTGGGAAGGCAATTTGGGGGAATAAGTGTGCATCTTCCTTTGACCCAGCAATGCCATGTCTGTGAATGTAGCCTAAAACTTAATCAAAGATGTACAAAAAATATTCTATTACAAGAATGTTCATTCTCAAGGGATTTTTGTAAATGCCAAATGATCAGAAATAGCCTAGACGCCCAACGATAATGAGCTGAATAAATCAACTTCCGAATTGAACAATGACCTTTAAAAAGCCTACTACAGGCCGGGCACGGTGGCTCAAGCCTGTAATCCCAGCACTTTGGGAGGCCGAGACGGGCAGATCACAAGGTCAGGAGATCGAGACCATCCTGGCTAACACAGTGAAACCCCATCTCTACTAAAAATACACAAAAATCTAGCCGGGAGAGGTGGCGGGCGCCTGTAGTCCCAGCTACTCGGGAGGCTGAGGCAGGAGAATGGCGTAAACCTCGGAGGCGGAGCTTGCAGTGAGCTGAGATCCGACCACAGCACCCCAGCCTGGGCGACAGAGCGAGACTCCGTCTCAAAAAAAAAAAAAAAAAAAAATTAAAAAGCCTGCTAGAGGCTAGGCGCGGGGGCTCACACCTGTAATCCCTGCACTTTGGGAGGCCGAGGCGGGTGGATCACCTGAGGTCAGAAGTTTGAAACCAGCCTGGCCAACATGGTGAAACTCCGTCTCTACTAAAAATACAAAAATTAGCCAGGCATGGTGACAGGCACCTGTAATCCCACCAACTTGGGAGGCTGAGGAAGGAGAATCGCTTGAATCCAGGAAGCAAAGGTTGCAGTGACCCAAGATTGCGCCACTGCACCCTAGCCTGGGTGAAAGAGTGACACTCCATCTCAAAAATAAAAAGCCTGCTAGAGGCCGGGCATGGTGGCTCACGCCTGTAATCCCTGCACTTTGGGAGGCCAAGGCGGGCGGATCACGAGGTCAAGAGATCGAGACCATCCTGGCCAACACGGTGAAACCCCGTCTCTACTAAAAATACAAAAATTAGCTGGGTGTGGTGGCACGCACCTGTAGTCCCAGCTACTCAGGAGGCTGAGGCAGGAGAGTTGCTTGAACCTGGGAGGCCAAGGTTGGAGTGAGCTGAGATCATGCCACTGCACTCCAACCTGGTGACAGAGCAAGACTCTGTCCAAAAAAAAAAAAAAAAAGGTCTGCTAGAATCCAGGCAGGTCTGCTGATCGTTGACCACCAAAAACAAGCATCCCTCACCACCAAAAACAAGCATGTTACATGGGATGTTTATACTATGCTGTTAATGGGAAAAGACACAATACAATACTAGGTAAAGAAAATGATTAAGCCTATGTGCGCGTGCACACACACACAGACTTGCCATTGTTATACTCTATCAAGTCTATATAAACACTGAATTAGTGAACACTAAACCACTGTTCCTAAGGGAAATGCAGAGGTAGGTTCCTTCTAGCCTAACATCTTCCTCAACTGATCAATACATAATCTTGTTTTATGTATGCTTCTGTTCAGACACTGTCTTCAATATATATTGCTGATTCACTAACACTGAACTCACGGCTGACAGCACTGTAACTCATGACTGAAAGGAACTTAGCTAACATACACATTTTCTCCATAAGGCACATTACGGCCTTCTTGCATTTAAGGAATACTAGAGAGCACTTTAACATTATGCTTGTGGGCCATTTTAAACAGTGAAATCACCAACAAAAAGCACAAAATGAAAAATCTGAATAGACCTCGAAAAAGACATGTATTTACAGTATAAAAGCTGAGACAAGAAGGCAGCGCACCACTTTTGTTCTACCTCAACTGGGAACATGCTCTGAATGTAACTCATTTTTTTGCCACTCTGTATAAGTTTGCGCTTGGCCACCAACGATCCTTGTTCTTTGTGGATTCTGTATCTGCAAATTCATCCACTACAATTTCTTTGTAAACTCAAACTCAATACTCACAGTGCTTTCACAGTGATTCACAAATATGCCCACGTGTATTGTGTTGTGTTGTGTTGTATTTCACTCTGTCACCCCAGCTGGAATGCCGTGGTGCAATCATGGCTTACTGCAACCTCAACTTGCTGCCTCTCAAGTAGTTGGGACTACAGGTGCGTGCTACCATACCCAGCTAATTTTTACATTTTTTGTAGAGATGGTGGTCTCGCTATGTTGTCCAGGCTGGTCTTGAACTACTGGACTCAAGCAATCCTCCCGCCTTGGCCTCCCAAAGTACAGAGATTACAGGCGTGAGCCACTATGCCTAGCCGTATATGTTTTGTTTTGTTTTGTTTTTGAGACGGAGTCTTGCTCTGTCGTCCAGGCTGGAGTGCAGTGGCACAATCTTGGCTCACTGGAACCTCTGCCTCTCCAGTTCAAGCAATTCTCCTGGCTCATCCTCCTGAGCAGCTGGGACTACAGGCACCCACCACCATACCTGGCTAATTTTTGTATTTTTGGTAGAGATAGAATTTCACCATGTTGGCCAGGCTGGTCTCGAACTCCTGACCTCAGGTGATCCACCTGCCTCGGCCTCTCAAAGTGCTGGGATTACAGGCGTGAGTGAGCCACTGTGCCTGGCCATGTATTCATTTTTAAAAGAAAGAAAATAATATCCACTATGCTTACCTCAAGACCTCATGAAAACAAAATGTGCTTTGGAATTTAAAAAAAAATGTGAGTTTAAATTCTAGCTCTATTAAATGTGTCTGGGGCAAAGATTTCTTACATATAAAAAAATCGGGTTAAATAATACTCCTTCATAGGTGACAATAAAAATCAGACAGCTCAATGTACATAAAACTTGTGAAACATAGAGAACATTACAGCAACACTGACAGTAATTTCTTTCCAAAGGAGAGTCACTGTTTTTTCCCTGACAATGAAGAGTTGTTCCTACCCACAGACCAATGAATCAGCCAACAGTAATACTGGGATGGCCATAGGCACCCAAGAAAACAAGATATTCCACTGAAGAAGTATGTACTCTGTCGTTTGCTGTAATCATTTCTGTAGTCTATTCAACAGATTCCTTTAGAAGATACTTGGTTCTGACTCATCCTCCTTTAGCCACATGCACCTCCCTGTTCATAAATGCACAGTCAGCTGCTCAACTGCCAGATAATCTCTACAGTCACTCAATCTTGTTTGCCTCTGAATCATAACTGGGTTGCAGGTATGGGTAAAAATGGCTTCTTCTATAGTGATTTAATGTAATTTACCAATCTTCTTATAGTTCAAAAGATAAATCATAAAATGAAAAACTAAAGAAACTGTCTAGAGGCCGGGTGCGGTGGCTCACGCCTGTAATCTCATTTGGGAGGCCAAGGCAGACGGATCACAAGGTCAGGAGATGGAGACCATCCTGGCTAACACAGTGAAACCCTGTCTCTACTAAAAAAAAAAAAAAAATACAAAAAATCAGCCGGGCATGGTGGTGGGTGCCTGTAGTGCCAGCTACTTGGGAGGCTGAGGCAGGAGAATGGCATGAACCCGGGAGGCGGAGCTTGCAGTGAGCCGAGATGCGCCACTGCACATCCAGCCTGGGCGACAGAGCGAGACTCCGTCTCAAAAAAAAAAAAAACAAAAAAAAATTAGATTTAATTTTAATAGATTTAATAAACTGTGTGTATATACACATATAAATATTCAATAAATGGATACTAAGACTTTTGTCAAGAATAAATTAGACCTTCCGAAAAGTCCTAAAAATGTATTAACATGCCACCAATATGCTCTCCACATAATTATTTTAATTTGGTTTCACTGTATTTTTCTTTTCTTAAATGAAAAGCTGAGCCAAGATAAATTCTGACTTTCACACTTCAGTTGCAGCCCCCGTTTCCTCTGAAGCGATGTAAAGTGGTAAATATCTACCAGCTAGATTCTCAGATAAAATGCACCCAATAAACAAGAAGGGGATACTAACAAAAAAGGAACATTTGTAGCACACACAAAAAAAGAGCTCAGCGAAACCCCGTCTCTACTAAAAAAAAATACAAAAAATTAGCCGGGCATGGTGGGGGGTGCCTGTAGTCCCAGCTACAGCGGGAGGCTGAGGCAGGAGAATGGTGTGAACCCGGGAGGCAGAGTTTGCAGTGAGTCGAGATCGCGCCACTGCACTCCAGCCTGGGCAACAGAGCGAGACTCTGTCTCACAAAAAAAAAAGAAAGCTCTATTTGAAATATAAATATGATAGTAGGAATTAAGACCCAATAAAATACTTTGAAGATAAAGTAGAGGAAATCTCCTGGAAGGTAAACCAAAAAGACAAAAGAGAAAATAAGAAAATAAGATAACAGTATCATTCCTGTGGGTCTAACATCCAAATAGTAGATGTTCCAGAAAAGAATAGAAAAAATATAAGAAAGGAAGTCATCAAATAATATAAGAAAATTTCCTTATGAAGGACACAGCTGCCATACTGTAAAGGGCTGGCAAGTACCCTGCACAAGGAATGACTGTGGACTGACACTAGGTTACATCATAGATAAATACCAAAACATGGAGACAGGAGATTTTACAAACTTCCAAAGATGAGGGAAATTGGTCACAAACAGATCAGGAAACAGAATGACTTCAGAGATTTTCAACTGCAACATTTAAACCAAGACAATGAAACAAGGCCTTCTTAATGAAAATAATCTCTAACTTCAAACTCTAGAACAAGACAAACTTACAATAAAGTATGGTAGAATAAAGACACTTCAAACATGCAAGGACTCTGTTATCCACAAAAAGACTGTAAACCAAGAAACAGGAAGACAGAAAAATTGAAAAAGAAACAAAAACAAAAACAAAAAACCAAAAAAAGAAGCCCCTCACAGCAGAAGATGAACACAGAAGCCAGTATGAAAGCAGTGCACTGGATATAGAGGATAATCAGTCTAGATTCAAGAGACGGACATTCTAAGGATGGTCATCACCAAGATCCTGAGGGCAAAATGCTCACATATAAGCCTTCCCCACTGCTGGGACCAGCTAAGGACACTTATTTGAGCTGACAGAGGTGATGTGCTTTGACTTACTCCTGTGAAAAGAAGGTAGGTCTGGAATGAGACATCAATTTTGACACAAGAATTTAAAAAAAAAAAAAAAAAAAAAAGGATAAAAGAAGGTAAAGGTCATGGTGAGCCTAGAAGCAGAAAATACCAGAGCAGCTAATTCCCTCTGACCATATTCCTCCAGATCTCTGGCACACTGTAAGCAAAGGTTTTACAGTGTGCCAGACGCCCTAACTCCAGTGTGAGCCTAGGTTTCCCATAATCCACTCACGACTCTGCTCACAAGCTTCCCCAGGGAGGCTCTAAAAATTCACAGGGAAGCTGAATCCAGACTTGACCCTAAGATTCTGTTCAGCTCATCTTCTAGGAGCTGCATTTGAAAGTGACATTAGAAGGCCAGGAGCGGTGGCTCACGCCTGTAATCCCAACACTTTGGTAGGCTGAGGAGGGTGGATCACGAGGTCAGGAGATTGAGACCATCCTGGCTAACATGGTGAAACCCCGTTTCTACTAAAAACACAAAAAATTAGCCGGGTGTTGTGGTGGTGGGTGCCTGTAGTCCCATCTACTCAGGAGGCTGAGGCAGGAGAATGGCGTGAACCCAGGAGGCGGAACTTGCAGTGAGCCAAGATTGTGCTACTGCACTCCAGCCTAGGTGACAGAGCAAGACTCCTCTCACGAAAAAAAAAAAAAAAAAAAGGAAAGCGACATTAGAGTCCTTTGTTTACACCGCCCTGAAGTGTGTGCTTCCTATTTTCATGTTTTTAAAAACGAAACAATGCATTATTCAGAGATATATGCATAGGAAATAAAATGACAAAGAAAAGTAAGGGAATAAATACATTAATCAGGATAATGATTATTTTGTGGGGGCAGACGGGTTGAGGAAAAGAACTCTAAAGTTTTCTTTTCCTTTTTTTTTTTTTTTTTTTTGAGATAGCATTGTGCTCTGTGGTATGAAAACAGCTCACTGCAGCCTTGATTTCCAGGACTCAAGGGATCCTCCTGCCTCAGCCTCCCAAGTAGCTGGGACTACAGGCCTGTGTCACCACACCTGGCTAATTATTTCATTTTTTTGTAGAGATGGGGTCTCACTTTGTTGCCCAGGCTGGTCTGTAACTTCTCGGCTCAAGCAATCCTCCCTCCTTAGCCTCCGAAAGTGCTGCAATTATAGGTGTGAGCCACCATACCTGGCCAACTGTGGAGGCAGTGCTATTCAATAGAAATATATAATGTGAATCACAAATGCAAGTCACATTTATAACTATAAATTGTCTAGCAGGTTTTTTTTTTTTTTTTTTTTAAGAGACAGGGTCAGCCGGGCACGGTGGCTCAAGCCTGTAATCCCAGCACTTTGGGAGGCCGAGACGGGCGGATCACGAGGTCAGGAGATCGAGACCATCCTGGCTAACACGGTGAAACCCCCTCTCTACTAAATAATACAAAAAACTAGCCGGGCAAGGTGGCGGGCGCCTGTAGTCCCAGCTACTCGGGAGGCTGAGGCAGGAGAATGGCGTGAACCTGGGAGGCGGAGCTTGCAGTGAGCTGAGATCCGGCCACTGCACTCCAACCTGGGCGACAAAGCGAGACTCCGTCTCAAAAAAAAAAAAAAAAAAAAGAGACAGGGTCTCCCTCCTTCACCCAGATTGGACTGCAGTGGCACCACCACAGGTCATTACAGCCTTGAACTCCTGGGCTCAAGCAAACCTCCCACTTTAGTCTCACCAGGAGCTAGGACTATAGGCACACCCCACTATGTCCAGTCACTTAAAAAATGTTTTTATTTTGTAAGGATGAGGTCTCACTATGCTGACCTGGCTGGTCTCAGACTCCTGGCTTCATGCAATCTTCACACCTTGGCCTCCCAAAGTGCTAGGATTACAGGCATGAGCAACTGCACCCAGCCTAGTAGGCATTTTTTAAAAAGTAAAAAGAGGTGAAATTAATTTTAATGTTACTTAATTCAAAACATCTAAAATTTTCAACATGGTATCAAGTAAGCAATATCTTGGGTCAGGCACAGTGGCTCACACCTGCAATCCCAGCACTTTGGGAGGCTAAGGCAGGTGGATCGCTTGAGCTCACAAGTTCGAGACCAGCCTGGGCAACATGGGAGGATGGCTTGAGCCTGGGAGGCAGAGGTTGCAGAGAGCTGAGATCGTGTCACAGAACTCCAGCTTGGGTGATAGAGCCAGAACTCATCTCAAAATACATTATCTATTCCTATTGCTTTATGTGGGTGTATATATATTCCTATTGCTATATATATTTCTATTGCTATATAAATATATATATACACACACACATATATATGCCTGTAGCTATTGCTATAGGAATATGTTTACACACACACACACATATATATATATATGCCTGTAATCCCAGCTACTCAGGAGGCTGAGGCAGGAGAATAGCTTAAAACCCAGGAGGTGGAGGTTGCAGTGAGCCAAGATCATGCCACTGCACTCCAGTCTGGGCAACAGAGCAAGACTCTATCTCAAAAAAAAAAAAAAAAAAAATCACCAAAATCATATAATACATTTAACGTAGAAATAAGGCTCGCAGTTTAAACATTTTACCTATATATGTTGGTCATTTAGACATTTCTCATGTTTTACATAAAAGTGGCAGGTTATGCTATTCATGACACTTAGAAAACTAATTCAGTAAGTTGACAGAAACAGGTACAAAAACACACTGTGAAACAAACCCAGAAAAAATAATAAGTATAAAACTGGATCCACATATATATATATATAAAACAATATATGACATTATTTTGGATATATATTTTGGATCCATATATATAGCAATACATTGTATTATTTTTGTTTTTCATACTGAGTTTCAAAATCTGGTTTGTGCTTTTCCACACACCTCACATGTGAATTCACACTAGCCACATTACAAGTGTTCAACAGTCTCATGTGGATTGTATAATAGCTACCACACTGAACATCAGTCCTAATATACATATGTTCCTTTTATTATTATTCCTAAAATGTACATGTTTTTATCTATTCTTTGTAAGACACATCTAACAAATGAAAAATGATTTAGCAGAATTCCTAAAAGGAAAAATGTATCAAGTACAGTAGTCCCCGCTTAGCCAGTTTTGTTCTTCATGGTTTCAGTTACTCCCACGGTTACTAATCACGGTCCAAAAATATTATATGAAAAATTCCAGAAATAAACAATTTGTAAGTTTTAAATTGCACTCCTCTCCAGAGAGATGAATCATCTCTTTGTCCAGCACATCCACGCTATATAAGGAATGTGTCTATTAGTTACTTAGTAGCCATCCTGCTGCAGTATGGCAGTGCTTATGTTCAAATAACCTTCATTTTACATTTATTACAGCATATTGTTATTAGTGTTCCACTTTGTTTTTTTAAACTTTTAATTTTTTTGGAGACAGGGTTTTGCTCTATTGCTCAGGCTAGAGTGTCATCACTCAATCATAATTCACTGCAGCCTCAAACTCCCAGGTTCATGCAATTCTTGCACCTCAGCCTCCCAAATAGCTAGGACTACAGGTGCATGCCACCATACCCGGCTAATTTTTAAACTTTTTTGTATGGACAGGGTTTCATATTGCCCAGGCTGGTCTCAAACTCCTGGACTCAAGCAATCCTACTGCCTTGGTCTCCCAAAACACTGGGATTATAGTTGTGAGCAGCCTTGCCTGGCCATATTCTACTTTATTATTAGTTATGGTTGTTAATCTCTTACTGTGCCTAATTTATACATTAAACTTTATCATAGGTATATATCTGTATAGGAAAAAATAGCACATATATAGGATTTGGTACTATCAAATCCTGTACTCAGGAATCCCCGAGAGTCTTAGAACATATTACATATATATATAAAAAAATAAGTCTTAGAACATAATGCTATACGTATATAGATATAATATATATCTTATATATTAGATATATATTAACATATATGACAATCATACATAATACAGATTACATTATATAATATATAATATATACAAATTGTATGTAATTTATATATTATAAATATATACATTATATATTAGATATATAATTATATATTACATATTAAATATATTTTTTTATATATATATAAAAATTATAATCTAATATGTATAATTTATATACATATATCAGTAGAGTAACTTGGTGGGCCAAAATACCTTTAAATAAGGCTTCGGAAAGTGGTATGTGGAGTTAGCATCAACTTCCCTAATGATTACTTATTAGCAGTAGTGTAGCATACAAAGAACAGACTTGGTGGTAAAAAAAAGAAGTAGGTCGGGGTCCTGGCTCTACCAGGAAACAGATAACATGACTTCTGAAGGTTTACTTAGCCTCTCTGGCCTCAGTTTCCTCAGCTGTAAAATCAAGCTATCACCAGATATGTTCTAAAATTAAACACTTCTATATAGTGCAGTATTAAGATAATTAGTGATAATGTAAACTATTATCACTACCACAGTGTCTGGTGGTGGCGATCACCATAAAAACTGCTTTGCAGTTTTCAAAAAGCATTTAAAATGGTTCATGGGAGGCCAAAGTGGGAGGATCATTTGAACCCAGCCAGGAGTTCGAGACCACCCTAAGCAACATAGTGAGACCCCTTCTCTACAAAAAGTAAAACAAAACAAAACAAACAGCTGGTGCAGTGGCATGTGCCTACAGTCCCAGTGAGGTGGAAGAATTGCTTGAGCCTGGGAGGTTGAAGCTGCAGTGAGCCATGGTTGTGCTACTGCATTCCAGCTTGGGCAACAGAGCGAGACTGTCTCAAAAATAGCACGGGGCAAGGCACGGTGGCTCACGCCTGTAATCCCAGCACTTTGGGAGGCCAAAGTGGGCAGATCACCTGAGGTCAGGAGTTCGAGACCAGCCTGGCCAACATGGCGAAACCATCTCTATTAAAAGTACAAAAATCAGCTGGGCGTGGTGGTGGGCTCCTGTAATCCCATCTACTCAGGAGGCTGAGGCAGGAGAATAGCTTGAACCTGGGAGGCAGAGGTTGCAGTGTGCCGAGATCGCACCACTGCACTCCAGCCCGGCAGACAAGAGACTCCGTCTCTAAAATATTCACAAATTAGGTAATGGTGATGGTTGTGACTATATTAAAAACCACTCAGTGGCCGGGTGTGGTGGCTTACACTTGTAATCCCAGCACTTCAGGAGGCCGAGGTGGGCAGATCACCTGAGGTCAGGAGTTCGAGACTAGCCTGACCAACATGGAGAAACCCCGTCTCTACTAAGAATACAAAACATTAGCCAAGCATGGTGGCACATGCCTGTAATTCCAGTTACTCGGGAGGCTGACGTAGGGAACTGCATGAACCCGGGAGGTGGAGGTTGCCGTGAGCTGAGATCGCGCCACTGCACTCCAGTCTAGACAACAAGAGCGAAACTCCATCTCAAAAAAAAAAAAAAAAAAAAAAAAGGCTGGGTGCGGTGGCTCACACCTGTAATCCCGGCACTTTGAGAGGCTGAGACGGGCAGATCACAAGGTCAGGAGATCGAGACCATCCTATCCTGGCTAACATGGTGAAAACCCATCTCTACTAAAAAAATACAAAAAAATTAGTCAGGCGTGGTGGCAGGCGCCTGTAGTCCCAGCTACTCGGGAGGCTGAGGCGGGAGAATGGCGTGAACCCAGGACGTGGAGCTTGCAGTGAGCCAAGATCATGCCACTGCACTCCAGTCTGGGCAACAGAGCGAGACTCTGTCTCAAAAAAACAAACAAACAAAAAACACCATTCAGTTGTGCAATTGGTGAATTTAAGATGCTGACTTTTGTTTCAATTTTTAACTTTATGTAATATCTTAATATTTTATAAATAGCTTTTTAAAAAGTGAGTATAGTCTCATTGAGAAGAAGTGTTAGGAAGAACCAAAAACCTTGATTCTCCCCCCTGGTCAACTGCCCGAATTTTCTTTTTTTCTTCGTATCCAATGTTTTCATACAGAATATTCAGGATGAATATTTTAACCTTGGCCAATACGCTTAAGGAAAATAAGAAATCTTTTAGGGTTTTTTTTTTGTTGTTGTTGTTTGGAGACTGGGCCTCGCTCTGCCACAGGCTGGAGTGCCATGGTGCAATCTCTGCTCACTGCAACCTCTGCCTCCCAGGCCCAAGCAACTCTCCTGCCCCAGCCTCCTGAGTAACTGGAACCAGAGGCATGCGACACCACGCCTGACCAATTTCTGCATTTTAATTTTTATTATTATTTTTTGAGATGGAATTTTGTTCATTTCCCAGGCTGAGTGCAGTGGCGCAATCTCGGCTCACTCTGCCTCCCAGGTTCAAGCGATTCTCCTGCCTTAGCCTCCAGAGCAGCTGGGACCACAGGCACCTGCCACCATGCCCAGCCAATTTTGGCATTCTTAGTAGAGACTTCACCATGCTGGCCATGCTAGTCTTGAACTCCTAACCCTAGGCGATTCACCTGCCCTGGCCTCCCAAAGCACTGGGACCACAGGCACGAGCCACGGCACCTGGCTCAGTAAAAAATGGCCCAGAAATGTTCTGGATAGCAAAGGGATTGAAACTCAGGACTAAAAAGCTGGTGTGAATAAACAATATCCCAAAAAAACAATTGAGAGGGTTCTCCCAAAGTGCTCATTACTTAGAACAATGTTCTGCAAACGGGGCCACACAATTATTAGAAAATATGATTGTTGTTATACAGAACAAACTTTGAACATCTATGATATGGGCAGAAGATTTGTTTATTTGAAAACATCTAAATTCTTCTAATGTAAATGTCGAAGTCACCAGTTTCTATGCCATCTTTTTGTTTTAATCTGAAGGTTAACCTGCCTTTACATCTGAAGTTTTAAAACACAAAAAGGCTCAGTACTGGCTGCATACATGGGTAAAAAGTTTTTCATCCCCAAAAACAACCTGCCAACCATTCCCAGACTCAGCCCTTTCCTTCTTAGGTACACTCTGCATTAGAGTCCTGAAAGCACAGCAATACTGCCAAGGGGCAAGTTTTATTTTTTTAAATACAGTTTCTACACACAGCATTAAAGTACATTTCAAATGCTATTTATTTATTTAATTTTTTTTTTTTTTTTGAGACAGAGTCTTGCTGTGTCTCCCAGGCTGGAGTGCAGTGGCTCAATCTCTGCTCACTGTAACCTCCACCCCCCGGGTTCAAGCGATTCTCCTGCCTCAGTCTCCCAAGTAGCTGGGACTACAGGCGCCCACCAACACTCTCAGCTAATTTTTTTTTTTTTTGGTATTTTTAGTAGAGACAGGGTTTCACTATGTTGGCCAGGCTGTTCTTGAACTCCTGACCTTGTGATCTGCCTGCACTGGTCTCCCAAAGTGCTGGGATTACAGGCGTGAGCTACTGCGCCCGGCCTTTCAAATGTTATTTAAAATTCTTAGTTCCTAAATACACATCAATTTGAGCAGGCCCACCTTAAACTGAAAAGCTTATAATAGATAATACTTTCCAACTGTTTACATTGTATACTTTCATAAAAATAGGTAAAAATTAAAGTCTACCATATCACTATTATACTTTAGCTTGTCTGTAGCTTGCAATCCTCTGTAGAAAACTATCAAAGAATAATATTGAAGAAACAAAGTCTCTGCACCTGAAGGTAAACAACATTTTTATGCTGTTAAAAAGAAATTACAAACGTTTTCTTCCCTGTAAGATGAGGATCACGAAAGTATCAGTGCATGTATGTCTTCATCAATTAGAACACTATCTGCAAGGGGGCATGAGGGAACTTTTTGAAGCAATGGAAATATTCTATATCTTAACTTTGGTGGTGGTTATACTACTGAATACACAGTTGTCACGGACTTGTACAGTTAAAATAGGTGAACTGTACTGTATGTAAAGTATACCTCAATAATGCTGATTGAAAAATTACAAGTGAAAATGGGAAACAGTAAAACCAGGGCATAGCAGTGTTACAAAGAAATTAACATCTTCAGTCAACATTTCAATAGTGTATCCTGGTAGTATTTGAATTAACCATTAAAAAAAAATGATGAGTACACGCCTGTAATCCCAGCACTTTGAGAGGCCAAGGCGAGTGGATTACTTGAGTCCAGAAGTTTGAGATCAGCTTGGGCAACACGGTGAGACCCCGTATCTACAAAAAAAATTACCTGGGCATGGTGGCGCATGCCTGTGGTTCCAGCTACTTGGGAGGCTGAGGTGGGAGGATCGCTTGAGCCCAGGAGGCAGAGGTTGCAATAAGCCAAGATCACACCACTGCACTCCAGCCTGGGTGACAGAGAGAGATCCAGTTTCAAAAAAAAAAAGAAAAAGACCAGGCACAGTGGCTCATGCCTGTAATCCCAGCACTTTGGGAGGCCACGGTGGGCAGATCACCTGAGGTCAGGAGTTTGAGACCAGTCTGGCCAAAATGGTGAAACCCCATCTCCAATAAAAACACAAAAATTAGCCAGGCGTGGTGGCAGGTGCCTGTAATCCCAGCTACTCGGAGGCTGAGGCTGGAGAATCCCTTGAACCCAGGAGGTGGAGGCTGCAGTGAGCCAAGATTACACCACTGCATTCCAGCCTAGGTGACAGAGCAAGACACCATCTAAAAAAAAAAAAAAAAAGGTCGGGCACAGTGGCTCACGCCTGTAATCCCAGCACTTTGGGAGGCTGAGGAGGGCGGATCACGAGGTCAGGAGATCGAGACCATACTGGCTAACACAGTGAAACGCCATCTCTACTAAAAATACAAAAAATTAGCCGGGCACAGTGGCGGGCGCCTATAGTCCTAGCTACTCAGGAGGCTGAGGCAGGAGAATGGTGTGAACCCGGGAGGCAGAGTTTACAGTGAGCTGAGATCGCGCTACTGCACTCCAGCCTGGGCGATAGAGTGAGACTCCGTCTCAAAAAAAAGGTAGAAAGTAGAAGCAAGAAGGGGAAGAGTGAAAGATGCTCTTCTCAGACACATTATTTCTGCCTTCTCTCACTTGGACTATGTAATTCAGGAAAGGTCATGAATGAGAATTTCACCTTTACACTAAAATGGAAATAATGCAATCCAAAAGAAGGGAAAAAGGGACTACACAATCTTCAAGTGCTTCAGAGGTGCATTTACCATATATTCAGATTCATGTACTCTTTAACTGGAAGGTACTACGACATACTAATTTTAAAACATTCTAATTTTTTTTTTTTCCAGACAGAATCTTGCTCTGTTGCCCAGGCTGGAGTACAGTGGTGCAATCTTGGCCCACTGCAACCTCTGCCTCCCGGGTTCAAGCAATTCTCCTGCCTCAGCCTCCCAAGTAGCTGGGATTACAGGCACATGCCACCATACCTGGCTAATTTTTTGTATTTTTAGTAGAGGTGGGATTTCATCACACTGAGCAGGCTGGTCTTGAACTTCTGACCTCAGGTGACCAACCTGCCTCAGCCTCCCAAAGTGCTGGGATTACAGGCATGAGCCACCACACCCAGCCAAAACATTTTACTTTTTTCAGAAAGTCGACTTCCTCTCTTAGATTGAAAAATAATGAAAAGAAAAACTTTTCTTTAAAAATACAAACGTTTTTCTAGATACAAAGGTGTCTTTTATATATATATAAGCTCGCAGCTACCAGTTCTAAATTGTATGATTCAGTTATTATTAGAGTATTACAGTATACCTAAAACATTTTTTAAAACCAGATTTCAATACACTAAACTGTCAATAACAAAGTGCTGTCAATTCATATTTTAGTTGAACTGAAATACTTAAAATCCAGATGTGACAAGGTATTTGTAAAGTTGCCTCAATCTCTCTCAAAGAAAATCACACTCCAAAGCTTTACCACAGAGATCTTTTATTTGGAATGTCTGGGCTATCTACAGAGAAGGAACTTCTTGAGTGTAAATAGGGATTTCTCAAAGCTAACATCAAGAAGTCCTGTAAACTGTGCCAAATTGTGGATGGTATATAAACAAACACAATATTTATTTTGGGACAAAGATCCTGCAGGCAAGTGCGTAAAAGGTTCCAGAAGAAGCAGAGTCATAGACTTTTATTAGAAAAGGCCATTTAAAATAAAATTCTGTCCTTACTCATTAAATCCAATGTTGTTAGATTTTGCTTTATTTTATGCTCATAAAAATAAATTAAAAGACTTTTAAGTATAAAAGTCCACAAAGAAAAAATATATAACTTATCAAAATTTTTCAAAGTAGCTACTCTAATGATATATACTTTATAAATACTTCTGGATGTCTGATATTAATGTATTTGACTATCAATTAAAATCACAAGCTACAAACAGGAATATAAACCATAAAAAAGTGTAACCTCTCTTTTTCTGAGGTCAATGTGGTAAAAACTAGATAGCATATTCAATTTCTACACAAAAAAATGAACAGTACCACTGTAAAGTTCATTTTTTTCCTTTTATGAAATGATTTTCATACCCCTTATCTTTAAAGTCATAAACTGGGATCGCAAAGTCAGTACATACAATCATTATTTCAAAATACCAATGAAGCTTTATGAGATACAGAATACATGTAAAAACCATTAATCTGACCACTCAAGACTAACAATTTATGGTCAACCATAATCACTTGCATTTATTTGAAATAAAAGTAAATGGAAATAAGTCCTAAGAGGAAAGAAAAAAGGAATTGGAGTTGTTTGGTCTATACACTTTTAAGAATGATTTAAATTCTGATTAGTTGCTTTTCCCTTGTCTTTTGACAGCTAAATTAATGTAAAGAAGGATTAAGAACATTTTGGCTGCCAGTGTTTGTAACACATCAGGATGGAACACTTGGGAAAGATGTAGTGTTCCAACATTTTTCAACTACCTGACATGAAGTTTACCTAAGGCACGCTATAGCACAAACACTCTATCAATCAGTTAGCTATAATCTCACCCTACAGAACCATTAAATAGTCTAACTGTGGATAGGGGTTTACAATTTAAAAGGCATTTTCACATATTCCGGTACTACATTTAATTCTCACGAGGCACATGAATAGGGCAGACATTCTGATCCTCATTTACATGTTAAGGAAAATAGTTATGGTTGTCTTGACTCAAATCTAGAGCTCTTTCTACTATATTGTATTAGTTTAAACCATTTCTGAGAAAGATCCTTATTAAGAGCCAATGTAGGCAGCTCACCAGGTACCTGGGTATAATAGTTTCAAATATATTTGAAGGATAGATTATAAAATTCTGTGCTGTGACTTGGTCATATGTAAGGTATGTACTTATAATCAGTCACCCATTAACAGAACTTCCTTATGGAAGCCCTTGATTTGAAAATATTCTATAGCCACATTAGCAACAGAATGAATAAAAGGACTAATTTCTATGAGCCCATTTTCTTAAATCATAAAACTGTATTTCAAATAATAGAGAATATAGAGCTTTTTGTTTCCGCTCTGTTAGGATTCAATTTTTTCTGAGTTCACTAAATTTAAGTGAATATTATTTTAGCCGGCCTCTAAGATGGCCTCAATGATCCCAGCCTCCTGGTATTCACACCCCTGTGTGTGTGAACACCTTTCTCCCTGTTGAATGTGGGTTAGACTTACTGACCAGCGTCTAATGAACAGGCTAAGCAACAAGTGACTCAAATAATAGATCATAAAAAGTATGAAAGTGACTTGAAGAATAGATCATAAAAGGCACAGTGGGCTGGACGCAGTGGCTCACACCTATAATCCCAGCACACTGGGAGGCTGAGGCAGGCAGATCACCTGAGGTTAGGAGTTTGAGACCAGCCTGGCCAAAATGGTGAAACCCCGTCTCTACTAAAAATACAAAAATTAGCCACATGTGGTGGCATATGCCCAGCTACTTGGGAGGCTGAGGAAGGACAATTGCTTGAACTCGGGAGGCAGAGGTTGTAGTGAGCTGAGATTACTCTACTGCACTCCAGCCTGGGTGACAGAGCAAAACTCTGTCTCAAAAAATAAATAAATAAATAAATAAAAGGCATGGTGGCTTCACTCTTTTTCTCTCTATGGAGAAGCATAGCTAGGAAGTGAAACCACCTACCAACAGGCAGATCCTTCAGTTCTAGTCAAGTCTTCAGAGACTGCATAGTCCCAGGCAAAAGCTTGACAGCAACCTCATGAGAGACACTGAGGCAGAACCACCCAGTCCAGCAGGTCCCAGATTCCTGCAAAGGGGCACAAGGAAACCTTTGGGGGGGGGGGAACTGAAATATATCTTGACTGTGGTAGCATCTACATGGGTGCATACATTTGTTAAAACTCAGGCTGGGCCGGGCGCGGTGGCTCACACCTGTAATCCCAGCACTTTGGGAGGCCGAGGCGGGCGGATCACAAGGTCAGGAGATGGAGACCACGGTGAAACCCCGTCTCTACTAAAAATACAAAAAATGAGCCGGGCGCGGTGGCGGGCGCCTGTAGTCCCAGCTACTCGGGAGGCTGAGGCAGGAGGATGGCGTGACCCCAGGAGGCGGAGCTTTCAGTGAGCCAGGATCGCGCCACTGCACTCCAGCTTGGGCGACAGAGTGAGACTCCGTCTCAAAAAAAAAAAAAAAAAAAAAACTCAGGCTGGATGCAGTGTCCCACGCCTGTAATCCCAGTACTTTGGGAAGCCAAGGTGGAAGGATTGCTTAAGGCCAGGAGTTAAGAGGCCAGCCTGAGCATAATTATTTTCTCTACAAAAAAATTTAAAAATCAGCCAGATGTGGTGGCAAATACCTGTCGTCCTAGTGAGTCAAGAGACTGAGGCAGAAAAAATAATGAAACACTTAGAAACAAATGTTTTTTTAAAAAGCCTGTAATCCCAGCACTTTGGGAGGCCAAGGCAGGAGGATCACTTGAGGCCAGGAGTTCAAGACCAACCTAGGCAATATAACAGAACGCTATCTCCACAAAAAATACAAAAATAACTTCAGGCATGGTGGTGATGGGGTTACAGGTGAGATGCTGTGGTCCCAGCTACTCGGGAGGCTGAGGTGGGAGGATCACCTGAGCCTGGGAGGTTGAGGCTGCAGTGAGCCATGATGGCACCACTGTACTCCAGCCTGGCAAGAGAATGAGACCTTGTTTTGTGGGGGATTAAAAAAAAGGCAGGAGGATCTCTTGAGCCTAGGAGTTTGAGGTTTGAGGTTACAGTGAGCTATGATCGCACCACTGCACTCCAGCCTGGGTGACAGAGCGAGACCCTCTCTCTCTTAAAAAAAAAAAAAAAAAAAAAAAAAAAAAAAAAAAGCAAAGAAACAAGCTGCAATAACAAGCTCCCACAACAAGCTCACATGCCCTAAATCGACCTAACCTGCTACTCAAAATTGTTCCAGCCAGTTTTCCCAGCCCGCATGACAGTAAACCCATATTCCCAGTTTCTCTAGCCAAAAAGTGGGTGTCATTCTTTTTTTTTTTTTTTTTGAGATGGAGTTTCACTCTTGTTGCCCAGGCTGGAGTGCAGCAGCACGATCTCAGCTCACTGCAACCTCCCCCTCCCAGGTTCAAGCAATTCTCCTGCCTCAGCCTAAGTTAGAGTCATTCTTAATTCTTCTCTTTCTCACATGCCATATCCAATCCATAAGCAAATCCTGTTGTCTCTATCTCAAAATACATCCAGGATATGACCATTTCTCACTACCTCTACTGCTACCACCCTGGTCTCTCACCAAGATTACTGCAATAGCCTGCTTCACTTTTGCCCTCTATAATCTATTATTAACCTAGCAGCTAGCATTAGTCTGTCAAAACCTAACGCAGATCATATCATTCATCTACTCAAAAGCCAGCAGCAGGAGCATGCCTTTACTCTCAGCTACTTCGGAAGCAGACCAAGAGGATAACTTGAGTCCAGGAGTTTAAGTCACCCTGGGCAACATACCAAGACCCTGTACCTAAAAAATAAGCAAACTAAACACTCAAAACTATTCCCCATCTCACTCAGAATAAAAATCCCATGTGGTTATAATGGCCTACCATGGTCACATGAACTGGCTCATTATTATTTCTGATTTCATCTACTACAACTTCTTTCACAGTCTACTCTAGCCACAATGGCCTGCTTGCTGTTGATCCAACACAGGGTGCCACTCTGGGGCCCTTTATAATGGCTGTTTCCTCTGTCTGGAACATCTCTCCCCCACCCCCAACTCCTGCACGGCTCACCATTCCCTAACCTCCTTTGTGTCTTGGTTCGGGTATGATCTTCCTTACCCAGACCACCCAATTTAAAACTGCAAACGTTCCTGCTCATTGATCACCCTTATCCTATAATACCTTTCCTTTTTCCCAAAGCTATTGTCACTTTATAAGCTATTACATAACTTATTATGTATATTGTCCATTAAGGATCTCTGCTTTGTTCACTGATGTATCTCAAATACCTAGGACAATGCTCAGTACACATAACAGGTGTTCAACAAAGACCTTCTGAATGAATAAATTTTTGGATAACTGTGACGGGTACAGTAGTGGTTAAAGACTTTACATACACTATTTCAGTTACTCTCAACAGCAACCCTGAGAAGTATCCATTAATCTCATTTTACAACTGAGGATTATAATAATTAAACATGCCCAAAGTTACATCATAGTAAATGCAGAAGCCAGAACTTAACTCAATTTTGCCTAATTCTAAAGCCTTAACAACTATAGTTCCTCAAAGCTGCATATGAACGGGACGAGAACTAAGCTGCTTCAGGAGGTAACTCAGTTGAAAGAATATGAAAGAACACACTGATATGGAATCCAACATAAGGAACAGAGGCAAATAATTAACATTTGGAGAAGTTCCTTCAATTTTCTTTGCTTCCAGTCCTAGTCCTGTGGGGACAGAAACAAAACCTAATGGTTATAAGAAACAGACCATAAAAAGAGAAAAGAAATTCGAGACCCCACAGTCTGAGCTCCATGGATGAGAAAACACAGGGCAATGCCTTTTCTCCAAATTCACTGGAGAACTTTATTACAGTGGCATGGAACAGTGCAGCAGGAGTTTTTGCCTTAAAATGCTTTTTTTTCTAGAAAAAAAGTACAGAAGTAGTACAGATGTTGGCAAAATTTTATTTGAGAAATACATGATCTATGCATAACATTTACAGATTTACATCTGAGGGAAAGATAGTGATTTCTACCAGTGTCATCATTTATGGAATACAGCCACACTCAATTGTTTACATATTGTCTAGGGCCCTTTCACACCACAACAGCAGAATTAAGTAGTTACAGAGATGAGTAGTTGTGACAGAGACTGAAAGCCTGCAAAACTGAAAACATTCACATTTGTCACTTGACAGAAAAAAAAACTTCTAAAACCAGAATTTAAAAAATGTACATTTCCTAATAGCTTGCATCAGTTCTACCACTCTTCCTAATAGAATTAAAAACATATCTTTTTAATACACTCATGCATTGCTTTAACAACGTTTCAGCCTACAATGGATCATATATATGACAGTAGTCCTGTAAGATTATAATGAATCTGAAAAATTCCTATTGCCTAGTGACATCATAGCTATTTTAACATTGTAGTGCAATTGCTTAATTTTTATAAGCAATTTAGAGTGTCCTAAGCATACTGTGTTTATAAAATCTACAGAACCACATTCATTCACCACTTACTCAAGTGACTGACCCAGAGCAACTTCCAGTCCTGCAAGCTCCATTCAAAGCCATTTTTTTAATATTGTATTTTTACCATGTCTTTTCTATGTTTAGATACATGAAGATACACAAATACTTACCATTGTGTTACAGTTGACTACAGTATTCAGTACAGTAACATGCTGTACAGTATAGGTTTGTAGCCTAGGAGCAACAGACTATACCATATACCCTAAGCGTGTAGCAGGCTATACCACCTAGGTCTAAGTATGCTCTATATATACACAATGATAAAAATCACCTAGCAACACATTTCCCAGAACATATCCCTGCCATTAAGCGACACATGACTGTACTAGAACAAACCATCTCACATTTTTGTTATTTTTGGTCATATAATTAAAAACATCTCAATGGCTTAAGTCCAAGGATAATGTGGTCTTCACACTAGTCAAGCAGTATCATTAAATTAATTCAAGCAAACTTAACTTCTAGTAGCGTTAACAACCCATTTATTAGTTATTAAATACTGGAAGACCTCAGTAACACTGAGATGACGCTCTTGAAGCATTAAAATAGTTTTGGGCTAAAGCTGACAAAAAAAAAATTTGTTTTTTTGGTTTATGTCTTTAGTATCTGAGCTACCACATTAAACAAACTTTAAAGTATTCAAACAAGAAAAAATAATAATTTCAATGGTCACACATACACGCATCAGAAGGACCAAAAAAACAACAATCCTACAAGGACTTCTCAAATTCTTCCTTATATACTGTGTAAGAATTACCAAATAGTAAAATCTGGAACATTCACTTTTAGTTTTCCAAGCAAACAAACTAATACACAGGAAAGCAAACTGCTTGCTTATTACTCATTTTTTAAAATCTTATAATCTATTTTCCCTTTTCCAATTCAAAGATTGTTTTGTCATGCACAAAAGAGCAAATCTAATTCCATAAAATTGGAGAAAACAAAAAATTCTTAATTTTATATATACATATATACACATATATACACACTATACACATATACATATACACATACACGTATATATATGTATATATACACACACAAGATTAAAAATCTTTTTCCTAATACAAAATCCTTTTAATTTTCTCAAAGGAATAGTTAGACATTTCTCACGTTACATAAATGTGGCAGGTTATGCCATTCATGATGACACGGAGAAAACTAACTTAATACGTTGATAAAAACAGGTACAAAAACACACCGCGAAACAAACCCAGAAAAAATGAGTATGAAACTGGATCCAAAAGGGTGTTTTGAGTATAAAACTAGATTTAAAAGAGTGTTTCTTCTTTAAAAATTTTACTTCAAGAAGTCAACTCCTTGACTTCTCAATCAAGGATCAACCAATCCAAGATGCTATTCATTAAAATTTCACCAGGCCAGGTGCAGTGGCTCACTCCTGTAATCCCAGCATTTTGGGGGGCAGAGGCGGGCGGATCACATGGTCAGGAGTTCAATACCAGCCTGACCAATATGGTGAAACCCCGTCTCTACTAAAAATACAAAAAATGGCCGGGCGCAGTGGCTCAAGCCTGTAATCCCAGCACTTTGGGAGGCCGAGACGGGTGGATCATGAGGTCAGGAGATCGAGACCATCCTGGCAAACATGGTGAAACCCCGTCTCTACTAAAAAAAATACAAAAAAAAAACTAGCCAGGCGAGGTGGCAGGCGCCTGTAGTCCCAGCTACTCGGGAGGCTGAGGCAGGAGAATGGCGTAAACCCGGGAGGCGGAGCTTGCAGTGAGCTGAGATCCCGCCACTGCACTCCAGCCTGGGCAACAGAGCGAGACTCCATCTCAAAAAAAAAAAAAAAAAAAAAATTAGCCTGTGGTGGCACACGCCTGTAATCCCAGCTACTCAGGAGGCTGAGGCAGGAGAACAGCTTAAAACCCAGGAGGTGGAGGTTGCTGTGAGCCAAGATCACGGCACTACACTCCAGCCCAGGCAACAGAGAGAGACTCCATCTCAAAAAAAAAAAATCACCCAAATCAAAATCATAATACATTTAACATAGACTTGAAATAAGGCTCTCAGCTTAAACATTTTACCTATATTTTTGTATCTTTAATCTAAACTTCTAACATCAAAACTGTAAGACATGTTCCCAGAAACTTTTTCTCAAAACAAAAAATACATATTTCTGAGTTAAAATTTTCAGTTTTTTCTCAAATGTAAATTTGCTGTTAATGGAATTAAAAAGTTACCTATGAGATATTTCTAAATACTATTAATTTTTAAACCTAGAGAGCTTTTTTTTCCATTCACCTCTTAATTTTATTTTTATAGCACTATACTTACATATATTTTTGTAAACAAAATACGTATTGTCAAACTTTTAAAGTAATTGTTCTGTTACTTTCCTTAAGGGTTAGAATGTTCTATGACAAATATCATGTACATGAAATTAGGAATGGAGTGATATAAAAGTTTACCAGTGGTTTTAAAAAATTATATTGACCAGGCACAGTGGCTCACGCCTGTAATCCCAACACTTTGGGAGGCAGAGGAGGGCACATGATGGGGTCAGGAGTTCGAGACCAGCCTGGCCAACATGGTGAAACCCCACCTCTACTAAAAATACAAAAATTAGCCAGGTATGGTGGTGGGTGCCTGTAATCCCAGCTACTCAGGAGGCTGAGGCACGAGAATCGCTTGAAACTGCAAGGCGGAGGTTGCAATGAACAGAGATCACGCCACTGCACTCCAGCCCGTGCAACAAGAGCTCAACACCATCAAAAAAAATAAATAAATAAAATTTATATTACATCCTTATAACATGGAATGAAAGCAAATCTGAGCATATGCTGATGTAATCAGATCTGTGATCTTTATTAAAATGTAAATTACCAAATAATCTCTAACAAAACAACTCACAGTATTTTAAATTGCAAAGAAACGTTTCCTACCTTGCCTGCTTCTCTTTCTAAGTCGACATACTCTCGGCTAGGTGTTTGTCGCTGTTCTCCCTGCCAGCTGGCCGGAAAAAACTGGAGAGACAGATTGGTTCCTGTGGCCACAAAAGCCTTTTAGAAAAATCAATACAAACAGGATCAGGAGCAGGACATTACATAAATTATGCAGGCAGTCATTTATTTTTACATCAGTTTATGTCTTAAGTCAGGCAGCACAGAGAATACTTAAAAGTAAAAAAACATGCACTCATCATTTTTCTTAAGTATTAAGTTACAAACATCTGATTCCATTTTGAGGACATTTGCCATTGGCTGCTTAATATAAAATCAGACATGGAATCAATACTTTCTTTCAGGTCATTTTTTGCTGACGTTAGGATCTCACACTGCTAATGTCTAACCAGAAGCCACCATCCATCCTTGCATTTAAAAACTTCTATTTTTAAATGTAAAAATCACTGAAAATCTAAAGGTTTTGAATTTTAAAGAACACCTCAATTTAAAGTTGTATAAATGAGACACTTTAATTTTCCTTGATTTCCCTTGCTGAAAGAAACACTGCATGGCAGGCAGTACATAAAAAATGCACTTGGAATTTCTGTCTCTCCTCTGATAAACCATACATTAGCATGCGATGTCACAGTACTCTCTAAAACCCTAGATGATTTTTAAAAATATGTCTTTTCTAATATTTCACTTTAGGAGAACTTGATCCGACTACAACAGAGAGAAAAGTATTCATCTAATATTTATAAAAGATTTGGATGTTAGAGCTCAACAGATGGAACGATCTAAAACCATTTCAATAAAGTGTCATTTTATGTAGCCCTTGAGCAAGTTACCTCTATATTTCCCTCATGCAAAAAACAAAGACATTACCCCTTTCCCAAAGGAAATTAAGAAAAAAAGAAGTAAAAGCATTTTTGAAAAAATACATTTTTCATCATCTAAATGTAAACTCTTCTTTGCTGAAACCAGAAACAGTTTTTTGTGGCCGGGCGCGGTGGCTCACGCCTGTAATCCCAGGACTTTGGGAGGCCGAGACAGGCGGATCACAAGGTCAGGAGATTGAGACCATCCTGGCTAATAAAGTGAAACCCCCTCTCTACTAAAAATACAAAAAATTAGCCAGGCGTGGTGGTGGCGCCTGTAGTCCCAGCTACTTGGGAGGCTGAGGCAGAAGAACGACGTGAACCCGGGAGGCAGAGCTTGTAGTGAGCCAAGATCGCACCACTGCACTACAGCCTGGGTGACAGAGCAAGACTCCGTCTCAAAAAAAAGTTTTTTGTTTGGTTTATTCTACTAATTAAGTTCAGAAGCATTATTTGTTTCCATGCATACAGTCTTCATCTCAAATTAAGAGGTTCACATTTGGGGCAATTTGTTTAAAGCCAACAACCAATTTGGCTATCCAATAGTTCCCCGATGGTTAACAGCTTAGATTCTTTAGAGGTAAAAATTATCCTTCCTATTTCTATTACTGGCACTGTCAGTACACTTGTCAACCTAAATGCTAAATCTCTAAACCTCTTTGATGGCATTTCCCTAATCAACTGGGGTACCATTTTCATGTGGTAAATGTTTTATATGCATAGAAACTGAACTAACATCAATATTACAACATCATTTTTAAAAATCTTTCAGGCCAAGAGTGGTGGTTCACGCTTGTAATCCCAGCACGTTGGGAAGTGAGACAGGTGGACCACCTGAGGTCAGGAGTACAAGACCAGCCTGGCCAACATGGTGAAACCCTGTCTCTACTAAAAATACAAAAAATTAGCTGGACGTGGTGGCAGACACCTGTAATCCCAGCTATTTGGGAGGCTGAGGCAGGAGAATCACTTGAACCCAGGAGGCAGAGGTTGCATGCAGTGAGCTGAGATTGCACCACTGTGGTCCAGCCTGGACAACCAGGTGAGACTCCATTTCAAAAACAAGAAAAAACAAAAAACAAAAAAAACTTCCCATGCACTATGAGCATAAGTCTTAGAACCCCCCAACACTAGTTCAAACAAAAAAGGAGTTTCTGGGAGGGAAACTGCCCAGGCTGTATGACCTGAAGCATACCTCAGTTTCCTCACAAATTAATTATTTGTAAAGTGCTTAAAACAGTACCAAGTAAATGTTACGAAAGTGTTTGCTGAATGATATGAGAAATAACTTTAAGTTCAACAAGAAAGTCAACTTTTTCAGCTTCAGATAATGAAATTCTCAGAGCAGAGTGGTGGCAGAAAAGAGACTCAGCACATGAATGAATGCCCTGTGTCAAAATCCCTGTGGTGTGCTTCTTCAGTAGCAAATCCTTCCACCTCCAGTGTACCCCAAATCAGCTCTGTGCCAAGACACTCTGCAGATCGTATTACCTCATCTCCTGTCTTGATGCCAACCTCAGAAGAGATTTCCTGCTTCATCACTATATGTCCATTATCTCATAAAGATCGCTCTCTGAGACAGAAGTGGTAAACACAGATCATTCTAGAAAAGCATTTTCCAAACTTATCTGACCATAGAACTCTTTTAATGAGATACCTATATATACGTAAGAGTTGGAAAAAGTCTGTTCCAAAATATTAATATATTGTTCCAAAATATTAATATATTGTCATAGGAAAATAAAGAAAAAAAGAAACAAAATGAAAACATTAAAATGCTACACTGGTATGACGCCTATATTTAAGATTTCCAGGTTGTCTTATGTTTTATAGGTTTCACAAATTATAAAATAGCACACCTTGAGACAATCCAACATACTTTTTACCATTCATTCTTCAGAATTAGAAATATGTATTAGTTTTTACTCTTCTCACCATAGAGTAACCATACTTCTCATAAATATTTTTTCTTTAATTGATTATTAGTGTTGAAGACATCTCCAACACTCTTACTACATAATTGGTAAGCATAGGCCAGGTACGGTGGCTCAAGCCTGTAATCCCAGCACTTTGGGAAGCCAAGGCAGGCAGATCACGCGATCAGAAGCTCGACACCAGTCTGGCCAACGTAGTGAAACCCCATCTCTACTAAAAATACAAAAAATTAGCTGGGTGTGGTGGTGTGCGCCTGTAATTCCAGCTACTCGTGAGGCTGAGGCAGGAGAATCGTGAGAACCCAGGAGGCGGAGGTTGCAGTGAGCCAAGATCTTGCCATTGCACTGCAGCCTAGCCGACAGTATGAGACACCGTCTCAAAAAAAAAAAAAAAAAAAAAAAAAAAAAACCGTGAAACCCTGTCTCTACTAAAAATACAAAAACAAAATTAGCCAGGCGCGGTGGCAGGCGCCTGTAGTCCCAGCTACTCGGGAGGCTGAGGCGGGAGAATGATGTGAACCCAGGAGGCGGAGCTTGCAGTGAGCTGAGATAGGGCCACTGCACTCCAGCCAGGGCAACAGAACGAGACTCCAACTCAAAAAAAAAAAAAAAAAAAAAATTCGTAAGAATAAATCAAAGCTGGGTGCAGTGGCTCACGGAAGCAGGCAGATCACTTGAGGCCAGGAGTTGGAGACCAGCCTGGCCAACACAGTGAAACCCATCTCTACTAAAAATACAAAAACCAGACAGGCATGATGGCAGGCACCTATAATCCCAGCTAGTCGGGAGGCGGAAGCAGGAGGCGGAGGTTGCAGCGAACGGAAATGGCACCACTGCACTCCAGCCTGGGTGACAGAGTGAGATCCAGTCTCAAAAAAAGAATAAATCAGATTCTACCACAGATTCTTCTACTGGTGTTCACTTTTATTTAATGCTGATTAGGTTTTACAGTTAAAAACTCAATTGGCATAAAATAAGGGGGCTGATTTTTATAGTTAGAGATGATCAACACATCCTTAAATTATTTCACATCTAAATGCAAATGGGAATAGTTTTGAGAACTGTGGATATTCTTGCCATTTATGGCTGCTGTCAAAACAGGCAAAATAATGCCTTTTTCCACAGCCAAATAGAAAGAAACCATGGCCTATTCATAAGTAATAAGATAAATTTCAGGCATTAAATTAACTAGCCTCTAAATTCAAATAATCAAGTACCTATGGTATTGTGCAAAATACCTGTATCCAGAGGGGTTTATACAGAATTAATAAGGTCTCCACCCTCTAGGAGCTAAGGATCCTGTAATTAAATGTGGGTTAACACTAAATTAAAGGAGGGAAACTAGAAAGAGAAAAAACTAGGAAATGTGAAATTCCTCTCCAAATACCAATAGTTACATTACTTAACAAAATAAGACCTGTGTCGTCTTAAGTGCAAACCTCACACAGCATTCAATCTACCTTCTTTAACCTTTAATACTTTTCAGAAATTTAAAACTTATAAAATGTGTCGGATCAGACATTTGTTTTATTTTTGGAGACAGGGTCTCACTCTGTCACCTAGGCTGGAGTGCAGTGGTGTGATTATGGCTCACTGCAGCCTCGATCTCCCAGGCTCAGGTGAGGATCAGATATTTGGAAGCAGGAAAAGTCTAGAATGTCTAATTCATCCTGGAAAGAAATTTAAGACAAACACTAACCACCTATAACACTACTATAATATTACGGCATTTCAGATATCCCATGGGTTGAATTCATAATTCCATTCAGCAAAGTCTGAAATGACAGAAAACACCCTACTAGCTATGATTCACCATTCCAAAAAAATTCAGCTTTCAAAAATAGTGATAATAATATAATACATGGGGCGGCGTATGGTGACACCGAGCCTGGTAGTCCCAGCTATTGGGAGGCTGAGACAAGAGGATCGCTTGAGCCCAGAAGTTTGAGGCTGTAGTGCCTTATGATTATGTCTGTGAACAGCCACTGCACCCCAGCCTAGGCCACACAGCAAGACCTCTCTCTTAAAAAAAAACAAAACAAAACAAGGCCGGGCGCGGTGGCTCACACTTGTAATCCCAGCACTTTGGAAGGCCGAAGTGGGAGGATCATTTAAGGTCAGGAGTTCAAAACCAGCCTGGCCAACATGGTGAAACCCTGTCTCTACTAAAAATACAAAAAAATTAGCTGGGCGTGGTGGTGTGTGCCTCTAATCCCAGCTACTCAGGAGGTTGAGGCAGGAGAATCGCTTGAACCTGGGAGGCAAAGGTTGTAGCGAGCCAAGACTACATCATGCTGCTGCACTGCAGCCTGGGTAATAGAGCGGGACTCCATCTCAAAACAAACAAAAAAGCAAACATTGACAGTACAAATACTTTGTATCTTATCTTTTATACTTGCATCCTTTACCTCCAGGAAATTCTATCCTCAAGTGTACCACCTTCCTTTTGCAAAAGGTAACCCAGGCAAAGGATGACACGATCATCGCACCAGCTAATGAATTATTTTCTTATACCACTCAGTGACAAAATCTAAAAGCATGTCTTATGCACTTCAATCATATAAATAATACAATTACTCAAGAAACTTGCAAGTGGGCTAAAAGCTTGAGACTGTCTTTCATAACATGCACTAATGACCAAATATTCACGAGCTCCTATAAATTTAACCAGTATCTTCTCACTATTACAATTCTAAAAAGCCTTCACTTAAAATATCAAGATATTCTTTAAAATTAAATTTGAGTTCAGTGGTGAAAAGGAAGAGTTTTATGGCATATGAATTATATCTGAATAAAAATAAACTGGTTTTATAAAGGGGGTGGGAGGAGTAAATTTCCAATATGTCTTCCTACTATTAACCCAAATTCAAATCGCATCTAACTTCAAGCCTCTGACAATGCAATAGGTCCAAGTCACCCAGCAGATAGTAACAGCATTCCATTAGACAGCGCTTTAACTTTTTAAAAAATAATCAGGCCGGACGCAGTGGCTCACGCCTGTAATCCTAACACTCTGGAAGGTCGAGGAGGATGGATCGCTTGAGGTCAGGAGGCCAGCTTGGCCAACATGGTGAAACCCCGTCTCTACTGAAAATACAAAAATTAGCCGGGCGTGATGGCAGGCACCTGTAATCCTAGCTACTCAGGAGGCTGAGGCACGAAAATCGCTTGAACCCAGGAGGCGGAGGTTGCAGTCAGTGGAGATCGAGCCACTGTACTCCAGTCTGGGCAACAGAGCAAGACTCTACCTCAAAAAAATAATAATCAACCTCTTTTCTCGGTTTCTTCCTACCATTCTCTCCTCATCAGCACCTCCAACAAGGCAAACCAAAAGGAGATGAGAGGAACTAGGACCCTTGAATTTTTTTCTTCAACCCAAGATCTGGTGAAGACACACCAAATCTGCCTCCTAAAACGAGGACCTCGAGATCAACCGTGAGTTTCGCCCATCTGTGCATTTTAGGAACGGCAGCCCTACTCGAGACATATGGATAATGGTTTATTTCTGATTCTCCTGAAGCTTAACATTCTAAGAAAATGACACTTTTAAGGCCTTTCCCCCCCGTTTCCTCTCTATTAGGACAATACATAACTGGAGAAAAGATTTCTTCTCGGCGATCTGGGAGTGAGACCGCTTGACAGAGAATCACCGAGAGCTCACCTTTTAAGAAACAAACTATCGCCGACCTTGAATGAAGCTCCGATTGTTTTTCCGAATGGGGGTTTGCTTGCTTGCCACAAATACCCTGAACCCTTCCTTGGTGTAGCCGCCTAAACAATGCCCTTCACTTGTTTAGTCTGGCTCGGGTTCGAGCCCCACTCGCGGTGCTCCATTGGCCGACACGCGCCACCGCGGCGGGCCCCAGGGAAAGCGTCTCCTCGCGAGCACCGGCCCGCGGCGTCTGGTTTCGCATTTTGAAACCCGAGTAGGAAGTGAGACGGCGCCCGCTCAGTTCCGGGAGCCGCGGCAGCCGCGCCGCCGTCCGGAACCGGCCTGGGCCGCGGCCGCCCGGCGCAACAAGTGACCCGCGCGCGCCCCTGTCTGCGCCCCGGGCCCGCCGACTTACGATTTCCGAGCGGCCGTCGCGGCAGGCGTTCTGGAAGCGCGCCTGGCGCTCCTCGTGGGGCCGGTCCCTGAAGCCCGTGTACTTAATCTGCAAGGCAAGACGGCCCGAAATCAGGAGCCAAATCCGCGGCGCCGCCCGCGCGCCCGCCCTCCCAGCGCGGCGCCGATAAAGGCAAGCAGAGGCTGCGGGCGACGGCCGCCCAGGAGAGATTGCCCCTCCGCAGGCGCGCCGACCGGGACTCCCGGGGACCGCGCCGCCCAAACTTTTCTTCGCCCGGGCCCACTCGGGGCGCGCTGCGGCCTCCTAGCCGCCCGCCCGCCTCACCTCACACTCGCGGCTCAGCTTCCTAAAGAACTCCTCGTTCTCGAACTTGCTTCTCTGGTCGGGCACGACGCGCGGCATCTTCCCGCCCTGAGGCCGCGCCGGCCAGCCGCGCTCGGGGCTTGCGCGGGCACCCGCTGGCTGGCTCCGCGCTGACCGACTGACCGCCCACCCGCGGCGCCCGGACGCCCGCTTCCCTTTGTTTCAGGCGCCCGCCCGCGTGGGCTCCCGTTCCGAGGAGTCGGAGGCGCAGCTGCCCGCTCGAACCCAACCCACGCCGCCGCCGCCGCCGCCTCAGCCGTTGCCTGCCGCCCGCGCAGCCCCAGCTCTCGCCGCCCCCGGCCGCCGCCGCCGCCGCCACTTCCTCTCACCGCCCACCCCGCCCCCGCCGGCCCCACCCCTCCTCCTTGCGAGGCCGCCCGCCTCCAACTCCAGCAAACAAGACGCACCATTCACAACTCCGCGGCCCGCGCCGCGCATGCGCCACCCGCCCGCTGGCTAAGCGGCGGGGCTGTGGCGCCCCGGGGCTCCTTCCGCAGCGCTGCCCTTTTCCCGCTGCTCGCCCGCGATCACTCGGCGTGGAGCTGCCGTGGGGGGATCCGCCTGCCTTTTAGCAGACGGGAGTAGCTAACGCAGGCCTTTTCTTCCGCCCTTCCTCGGCCATCTGGAACTTCTGGGTTCCCCAGGTGCGCGGAGTAACCCCAGATTGTCATTTGAACGCGAGGAAACCTAAGTCCTTGGGGACTTTTCGTCCCTAAACCGACCGGTAGGGGTGTAGGCTGTGCACGTTGAAGACTGAGGTGGAAATGGACCGAAGAATCCAACCAAGGCATGGTGGAAAGGTCGTGGCTGTTGGAGTCAGATGGGTCTTAGATGGGATCCCACTCAGCTACACTACCTGCTGGCTGGGGCCTTAGACAAGAACTGGACCACTAAACCTCAGTTTCCTTATTTCCAAAATGCAGACACTCCTAAGTTTGCAGTGTTAGCGTGAGAACTGTTATGTGGGTCTAGCACACAGTGGGAGCCCAATAAATTTAAGTTTCTAAAGAAGAACAAGCTGCGTTAAGAATGTAACCGATTGCCAGTCTTACTCAGTGTGCAATCAGCTGCAAAAAAAATAAGATCCATAAGTTCTAGGGAAGTCGTTTAGCCCAAACTGGAGAAAGTCTGACATGGGATTTATGGCAGAGTTTCATTCAAAGTTAGTCCTGTGGCCGGGCGCGGTGGCTTATACCAGTAATCCCAGCCTTTTTTTTTTTTTTTTTTTTTTTTTTTTTTAAACAGAGTCTTGCTCTGTCGCCCAGGCTGGAGTGCGATGGCGTGATCTCGGTTCACTGCAACCTCTGCCTCCTGGGTTCAAGTGATTCTCCTGCCTCTGCCTCCCGAATGGTTGGAATTACAGGGGCCCACCACCATCCCCGGCTAAATTTTTTTGCATTTTTAGTAGAGAAGGGGTTTCGTCGTGTTAGTCAGACTGGTCTGGAACTACTGACCTCAGATGATCTGCCCGCCTCGGCCTCCCAAAGTGCTGGGATTACAGGCGTGAGCCTCTGCGCCTGGCCTAATCCTAGCACTTTGGGAGGCCGAGGCGGGCTGATCACCTGAGATCAGGAGCTTGAGGCCAGCCTGGTCAACATGGCAAAACCCCATCTCTACTAAAAGTACAAAAATTAGCCAGGTGTGGTGGCACACGCCTGTAGTCTCAGCTACTGAGGAGGCTGAGGCAGGAGAATCGCCTGACCCCGGGAGGTGGAGGTTGTAGTAGCCGAGATGGTGCCACTGCACTCCAGCCTGGGCCACAGAGCAAGACTCCATCTCAAACAGCTACTCGAGAAGCTGAGGCAGGAGAATGGGTTGAACCTGGGAGGCAGAGGTTGCAGTGAGACAAGATCGTGCCATTGCACTCCAGCCTGGGTGACAAGAGCATAACCCCGTCTCGGGGGGCGGGGGGGAAGAAAACTCCATGAAGAAGCACTCTTGTTCCACAATGGGTCCAAGGAGGGCTCACAGACCTCCAAGTTGATCTTGGCCAAAGACTCCAGCAATAATTGTTTCTGCCATGGGAAATGTGGAATAAATAAAAGTTGAAAGATCTCTAGAATGGCCTTGATGGCCAGACAGACACTATGAGCTTAGACAAGGTCAGGGTCAAGGGAGCTGGACCTGGAGGGGTGGGAGTACAGAGCAGGGCAGGGCGCTCTCATTGTCAGCCTCATGGAGGGGAGGAATGATGTCCTAAGGGAAAGGGACAGCAAAGCCTGCCAAGCAGACCCAGAACAGCAGCCCCACAGACAGCCTTGGGCAACTGCAGGCCACAGGGTAACCCACACTCGGTGTAGTCTGGCATTCAACAGCCAGGATGACTGGGAAATAAGCCACATACTGAAGAAGGCCATCTCCTCAGCTAACCCCTATATGCCTTTTTGGTGGTTGTTTAAATTTTTTTCACTTCTTTTAAAAAACTGAATTAAAGGAAATTTATAAAGGAAACTTTCACCCATGTAAGGTACACTTAAGTCTGTGCTTCTAACAGCTTTGGCAGCTGTTGAGTTGGGTATGGGTTAGCCCAGACACTATGCTATGGGTGTTTGCTAAGGGGGTTTGCTAAGATCCAGCTCTACTAAGGCCCACACATGGAAGCTTGCAGGTGTCTCTTCTGTGCCAAGAAACATCTGCCCCCACCGTCCCAAAACCTGACTGAATTATCTGAAGTCCTATCATCTGGAATCTTCCTTTTGTAAGGATTCAAGCCAACCAAGGGTCTTCTCTGAGTACCTCCCTAACTTCCTAGGTGGGTGCCTGCTCCTGCAGACTCCTAAAGCTGATCTTGGGTGGGTAAATAGATAATACACAATGAAGCTGAGCAGAGTGCAGGAACCTTCACTTGCCTAGTGCAACTGTGAAGCTCTGTTCAGGGTGCCTTCATGCACCTTATCTCAGTTAGTTCACACAACCACCTCCTTTTTTTTTTTCTTTTTTTGAGACAGAGTCTTACTCTGTTGCCCAGGCTGGAGTATAATGGTGCGATCTTGGCTCACTGCAACCTCCGCCTCTCAGGTTCAACCGATTCTCCTGCCTCAGCTTCCTGAGTAGCTGGGATTACAGGCGCCTGCCACCACGCCCAGCTAATTTTTGTATTTTTAGTAGAGAAGGACAGGCTAGTCCCGAACTCCCAACCTCAGGCGATCTGCCCGCCTCAGCCTCCCAAAGTGCTGGGATTATAGGCGTGAGTCACTGCACCTGGCCCACACAACCATCTTCTAAGTCAGGTCTCATGTCTCCATCTGAGAGATGAGGAAACAGACTTTGAAAAAGTAAATAAGGCCAGGAGCGGTGGCCAGCCTCCATTTTGTTATTTCAAATGGATCAGGGTCTCGTCACTGTCCTTTTGTACTTTCTCTTTTTTTTTTTTTTTTTTTTTTTTTGAGAGAGAGTGCATACCTGTAATCTCAGCACTTTGGGAAGCAGAAGTGGGAGGATCACTTGAGGCCAGGAGTTCGAGACCATCCAGACAACAGAGTGAGACCCCCCACCAACTCTAAAGAAACTAGCTAAGCATTGGGATACATCATCTTCATTCCTTCCTATAAGTTTAGTATTATTGATCCTATTCTACAGATGGGCCAACTGAGATTCACAGGTGCTAAGTGACCCCACGGTGGTGATTTTAATCATTCTACTCTGAGACCTAGTGGAGATACCAAAAGTCCTGCCTGCCACCCTCACTGAACTGCACACTCGTAGAAGGCTATGTCTGGGGTTATTCCTCTGGGAGCACCCCAACATGTTCTAGAAGGGTTCCCACAGGTTGAAGAAAGGGGTTCTATTGTGGGCCTTGTGGCAAGATGTGGGTCTGCCCTTGAGGGCTGTGCATTCCTACCTCTGAGCCTGTTTGTCCCTTCTTGACTTGGAAGATCGAAATCTAGATGTCCTGCCTCCACAGGCCCAGCAGGAAGGATGGTTTTATCCAGGACTGGTGTCAGCAGCCACCCATCTTTGCCTCTCCTCACAGAGGAGGTCTCTGAGCCTCTGATGCGTTTTTTCTAAGGAAATAGTTTCCCTTCAGTTACTGAGAAAATATTGTACCATCTTGAAGTTGAAATAGGATCTGGAGCCACAAATGAGACTTGAGAGGAGTGGGAGACAAGGAAAATTAGTGGCTGGCACATTGCCTAAAAGCCTGGCTCCACTCAGCTTCTAGTTTTTAGAAGGCAATGGGCCTTAATCCAGGATAAGGGTGTCATCTGCCCAAGTGTGGCAGTTTCCTGGGCCCTAAAGAATTTTTTTCTTTTTGAGGTATAATTTATATACTGTAAAATCCACCCTTGGGCCCAAAGAATCTCCCCTCCCTCCCAGGGGCATCTCCCTCTTCTGAGCCCCCCAGCCACCCTCCCCCAGCTCAGCCATCCCATAGGGAAAGGAAAGCAGAGAGGAGCAAGTTTCCCCAGAATAGCATTTCTTTAGTGTTGGGATCAATAAACCCGTTTGCTTAAAAGGAACCAGATGATTTCATCCTTGTAATTATAAGTTTGACGTTTGCAAATCTTGCCCGGGCTCCAAATGAGCCTCTTTGTCATCGGGGTTGGGGGTGGAGGAGTTTGTCTGGGTGCCTGGGGATGGCAGGACTCAGCCTACTGTGGTGGGAAGAGTGCCAAGCTGGGGTCGGGAAGCCTGGCTGCTGATCTTAGAGGGCTGCCTTGGACTGCTCTCCTTCCCCTCCCCTGCTCTCCTAGTTTCTGACAAGTGATGGGAAACAGACTAGACTAGGGGGCTAGGAAATAATAATAATGGTAATAACGATGATAATGGTAGTAATAATAATAATATAATGTGGTGAGAGCTGGGGTAAGCTCTAACCACACCACGCTCCTGCTTAAGACCCCTCCCCCAAGACTGAAGAAACTTAGGGCAGAAAGACAAAGGCCCTCAGCCTAGCATTCATGACCCCCTGACAATCCCTACTTTCCAACACTATCTCCTATCGTTTCTCCCCATGGCACCCTGCAATCCAGCCATACTGGCCTGTTTCCATTCCCCACATGCCCATACCATGACTTCCTTCTGTTTCTCTACTGGGAAAACTCATCGTTCTTCTTTCTTTCTCTTTTGGGGGAGGGTCTTCCTGTTTCACCCAGGCTGGAGTGCAGTGGTGCAATCACGGCTTACTACAGCCTTGACCTCCTGGGGTCAAGCAATCCTCCCACCTCAGCCTCCTGAGTAGCAGGTTGCTGGGACTACAGGTGCCACCATGCCTGGGTAATTAATAAAAAAAAATTTTTTTTAGAGATGTGGTCTTACTACGTTGTCCAGGCTATACTTTTTCTTTAAATCTATTCATGGGCCTCTGATTGTCCTCCATGGAATGACTGCCCCACAGCATCCGTTTACTCATTTGGCTGCATGCTATGTGCCAAGGAGATGGTCAGCTCGCCTGGGACACAGCAGCCCCCTGGATTCTGGGAGGATTTAGTTCTACACTAATTTGTTTACTTTACTATGAAGCCTTCATATGAGGGTATCTCCCCTCACCGTTAAGAATTTTTAAAGTTATTTAAAACTTGTACTTTTTTTGTAGAAAATTTAGGACATACAGGCCGGGCGTGGTGGCTCACACCTGTAATCCCCCCACTTTGGGAGGCTGAGGTGGGCAGATCACGAGGTCAGGAGATAGAGACCATCCTGGCTAACACGGCGAAACCCCGTCTCTACTAAAAAAATACAAAAAATTAGCCGGCCGTGGTGGTGGGTGCCTGTAGTCCCAGCTACTCGGGAGGCTGAGGTAGGAGAATGGTGTGAACCCAGGAGGCAGAGCTTGCAGTGAGCCGAGATCGCGCCACTGCACTACAGCCTGGGCAACAGAGCGAGACTCAGTCTCAGAAAAAAAAAAAAAAAATTTAGGACATACAGAAAGAGAATAAAGGAATCCTACCATCTCAAAGTAGTCATTGCCAACATTTTACTGTGTTTCGTTTGGGCTTATTTCATCCGCATTTTTTTCACTTAGTTATGACATTCTGTATGTGCAGCTTTGGATACTCTGTTACCACCTAACCCTATGGTGTAAATATTTCCCCATGTCATATTAAAATTCCTAATGATAGCTGGGAGTGGTGGCATGTGCCTACAGTCTCAGCTACTTGGGAGGTGAAGGTGGGAGCATTACTCGTGTCTGAGAGTTTGAGACCAGATTGGGCAACATAGGCAGACCCCGTCTCAAGAACAGACAAACAAGCAAACCAACAAACAACGCAATAAAATTCCTGATGGCATCTTCTTTTTTTTTCTTTCTTCTTTTCTTTTTTTTGAGATGGAGTCTTGCTTTTGTCGCCCAGGCTGGAGTGCAGTGGTGCGATCTCAGCTCACTGCCACCTCCGCCTCCTAGGTTCAAACAATTCTCCTGTCTTGGCTTCCTGAGTAGCTGGGACTACAGGTGCCTGCCACCATGCCCGCCTAATTTCTGTATTTTTAGTAGAGACAGGGTTTCACCACACTGATCAGGCTGGTCTCGAACTCCTGACCTCAGGTGATCCGCCTGCCTCGGCCTCCCAAAGTGCTGGAATTACAGGTGTAAGCCACAGCGCCTAGCCCCTGCCATTTTTTTTTTTTTTTTTTTTTTTTTTTTTTTTTAGACAGAGTCTCGCTCTGTCACCCAAGCTTGAGTGCAGCAGTGCAATGTCAGCTCACTGCAACCTGGGCCTTTTGGGTTCCAGCGATTCTCCTGCCTCAGCCTCCCAAGTAGCTGGGATTGCAGGCATGCACCACCATGCCTGGCTAATTTTTTTTTTCTTTTTTTTTTTTTTGTATTTTCAGTACAGACAGGGTTTCCCCATGTTGACCAGGCTGGTCTTGAACTCTTGGCTTCATGTGATCCACCCACCTCGGCCTCCCAAAGTGCTGGGATTACAGGCATGAGCCACCGCACCCGGCTCCTAATGGCATCTTGTAGCTCTACTGTTACTTGGCAGATCCCCTATTGTTGGGCATTTAAGTTGTTTCCTGTTATTCACAAATTACTAATTAGGCTGCTGTGAATGTCATGGTCCTTAAGGCTTTTTCTTAAAAGTTCTGAGCCAGGCGCAGTGGCTCACGCCTGTAATCCCAGCACTTTGGGAGGTTAAGGTGGGTGGATCACTTGAGGCCAGGTGTTCAAGACCAGCCTGGCCAATATGGCGAAACCCTGACTCTACTAAAAATACAAAAATTAGCTGGGTGTGGTGGCACGCACTTGTAGTCCCAGCTGCCTGGGAGGCTGAGGCACAAGAATCGCTTGAACCTGGAAAGCGAAGGTTGCAGTGAGCCCAGATCACACCATTGCACTCCAGCCTGGGCAATAGAGCAAGATTCTGCCTCAAAAAAAATAAAATAAAATAAAATTCTGGATAGTGTTTTTAGGATCAGTTTCCAAAAGTAGAACCACTAGGTCAAAAGATATGGACATCTTAAGGTTCCTGATGTATGTTGCCAATTTCTCTTTGACATCACCACTTCTCTCTTCTTGAGTCTTAAGAATCTGTTCCTCCTCCTCCTCCCATTTCTCTTATCAGTGTCTGAGACACAGGAAATGCCAACCAAGAATAAACCAAGAGCTGCAGATAGAGATCAATGAATCAATACAGGAGGTTGAATAATTCAACACTCACTTCTGGCTCATTATTGACTCTGGAATCCAAATGCCTCTTTTACCTTCTCTCCTTTTGTGTCCCAGCTGATGCCTTGATAACCTGCCATGTTCTTGGATTCTCTCCCAAACTTTCCAAGCTCGGAATCATTAAGACAGGCAGGGTTTCCCATCATGCTGTAATATTACCTTGTAAATAAGCAGAAATAATTATTAGCCCACAGATACCTCACCAGCCTGCCTCCCCTCCAGGAACACAAAAAGGGCAATTTAGAAAGCAGACAATTGTTCTTTTCCTCGAGATGACACTACTGAGTAAATGGGCAAGGAATTCAGCTTTGGTCTGCTCCAGCCCTGGCTAACTTCCCTTTGTCTAACCTGTCTTTCTTCCCTTCCTTGGCCAGACCAATTCACACTCTTCATTAAGTGTCATTTAGAGAGGCCAGGCACAGTAGTTCATGCCTGTAAGCCCAGCACTTTGGAAGGCCAAGACAGGTGGATGGCTTGAGCCCAGGAGCTGGAAGCCAGTTTGGGCAACATGATGAAAGCCCATTATCTACAAAAAAAATACAAAAAATTATCTGCGTATGGTGGTGCAAGCCTTAGTCCCAGCTACCCAGGAGGCTGAGGTGGGAGGATCATCTGAGGTGGGGAGGTCGAGGCTGCAGTGAGCTGAGATTGTGCCACTGCAGCTCTTCAGCCTGGGCAACAGTCAGACACTGTCTAAAAAAAAAAATTTCAGATGTGGTGGCACATGCCTGTAATCCTAGCACTTTGGGAGGCCAAGGCAGATCACCTGAGGTCGGGAGCTCGAGACCAGCCTAACCAACATGGAGACACCCTGTCTCTACTAAAAATACAAAATTAGCCAGGCATGGTGGCGCATGCCTGTAATCCCAGAACCCGGGAGGTGGAGGTTGCAGTGAGCTGAGATCGCACCATTGAACTCCAGCCTGGGCAACAAGAGGGAAGCGCCTTAAAAAAAAGAAAAAAAAACGTGTAGTTGGAGCCAGGCGTGGTGGCTCACACCTGTAATCCCAGTACTTTGGGAGGCCAAGGCGGGCAGATCACCTGAGGTCGGGAGTTTGAGACCAGCCTGGCCAACATGGTGAAACCCCGTCTCTACTAAAAATACAAAAAATAGCTGGGGGTGGTGGCACGTGCCTGTAATCCCAGCTACTTGGGAGGCTAAGTCAGGAGAATCGCTTGAACCTGGGAGGTGAAGGTTGTGGTGAGCTGAGATTGCATCACTGCACTCCAGGCTGGGGAATGGAGTAAGACGCTGTCTCAGAAAAAAAAAAAAAAAAAAAAAAAAAGTGTAGTTCAGAGGCCTCTGACAAGGCTTTCTAAATGAAGCTGGGCAGAATGACTGCCCCACAGCATCCCTTCACCAATGCCTATGAGACAAGACTGGACTCAACCACCTCAAAGGTATCCCACGGTCTTGATAGCTTCCCTAGTCCCACCTTACGCTAACTTCATCTTGCTCCCTCCTACCCAGGGGGAGCTCCCAGCATGCTTTGCAGTTTAGGTAGTGTTGGTGACAGAGATGGACACAAAGATGAACAACTCAGGTTTCCCTTCAGTGCATAACTTTTCTTTTCTCTTCTTTTCCTTTGCTTTCTCTTTCTCTCTCTCTCTCTTCTCTCTCTTTTTTCTTCTTTTCTTTTTTTTTTTGACAGGGTCTTGCTCAGTCAAGTGCGGTGGCATGATCCTAGCTGACTGCAGTTTCCAACTCCTGGGCTGAGGCGATCCTCCTGTCTCAGCCTCCTGAGTAGTTGGGACTACAAGTGCACACCACCACGCCTGGCTAATTTTTACTTTTTTTTTTTTTTTTTTTTTTGAGACAGAGTCTTGCTCTGTCACCCAGGCTGGACTGCGGTGGCGCGATCTCGGCTCACTGCAAGCTCCACCTCCCAGGTTCACTCCATTCTCCTGCCTCGGCCTCCCCAGTAGCTAGGACTACAGGTGCCCACCGCCAGACCCAGCTAATTTTTTGTATTTTTAGTAGAGACGGGGTTTCACCATGTTAGCCAGGCTGGTCTCAATCTCCTGACCTCGTGATCCACCCGCCTCGGCCTCCCAAAGTGCTGGGATTACAGGCATGAGCCACCGCGCCCGGCCATTTTTTTCAATATAGGGTCACATTCTGTTAGATAGGCTGGTGGGCAGTAGTGGCATCATTGCTCACTGTAGCCTCAAACTCCTGGGCTCAAGTGATCCTCCTGCCTCAGTCTCACGGCTGGGACCACAGGCACATTCCACTCCACTTAACTAATCCTTCCCTCCCTCTCTCCTCCCCTCCCTCCCTCCTTCCCTTCCTTCTTTCCTTTCTTCCTTACTTCCAGAGACGGGGTCTTGTTACGTTGCTCAGGCTGGTCTTGAACTTCTGGGCACAAGTAACCTTCCCACCTTGGCCTTCCAAAGTGGTGGGATTACAGGCACAAGCCACTGCATAAAGAAATTTTCCAAACACTTTCTCGCTGGCCTCTCCTTAATTTCTTCAAGATAAAGAGGGAAGGCTGGGTGCAGTGGCTCACGCCTGTAATCCCAACACTTTGGAAGGCTGAGGTGGGTGGATCACGAGGTCAGGAGATCGAAACCATTCTGGCTAACACGGTGAAACCCTGTCTCTACTAAAAATACAAAAAAATTAGCTGGGTGTGGCACACGCCTGTAGTCCCAGCTACTCGGGAGGCCGAGGCAGGAGAATGGCGTGAACCCAGGAGGCAGAGATTGCAGTGAGCTGAGCTCGTGCCACTGCACTCCAGCCTGGGCGACAGACCGAGACTCCGTCTCAAAAATAAATAAATAAATAAATAAATAAATAAATAAATAATAAAAGGATAAAGAGGGAAAGAGTTACTGCTCTATTTTGTAGCTCTTGAAATTGAGACTCAGAACAGGTGACTGACTCATTCAAGGGCATATGGCCAGGTAGACTCAGAGAGAGATAGATCCCAGAGAAGTCCTACAGTTGAAGAAATGCAGTCACTTAACTCTTTAATTTTTTTTTTTAAGAGGTTGGGTGGTTTGGCCGGGCGCGGTGGCTCACACCTGTAATCCCAGCACTTTGGGAGGCCGAGACGGGCGGATCACGAGGTCAGGTGATCGAGACCATCCTGGCTAACACGGTGAAACCCCGTGCCTACTAAAAATACAAAAAAATTAGCCGGGCGCGGTGGCAGGCGCCTGTAGTCCCAGCTACTCAGGAGGCTGAGGCAGGAGAATGGCATGATCCCGGGAGGTGGAGCTTGCACTGAGCCAAGATCGCGCCACTGCACTCCAGCCAGGGGGACAGAGCGAGACTCCGTCTCAAAAAAAAAAAAAAAAAAAAAAGAGGTTGGGTGGGGGGTCTTGCTATGTTGCTGCTCAGGTTGGTCTTGGAACTCCTGGCCTCAAGTGGTCCACCTTCCTCGACCTCCCAAAGTGCTGGGATTACAGGTGTGAGCCATAAGCGCCTGGCCTATTTTATTTTATTTTTTCAAGGCTGTTTCTCAGTGTGAACTATTTCATTTCACTATTCGTTTTTTTTTGTTGTTGTTTTTGTTTGTTTGTTTGTTTAGGAGATGAGGTCTTGCTATATTGCCCAGGCTGGAGTGCAGCAGCTACTCACAGGCATGATCCCACTACTGATTAACACAGGAGTTCTGACCTGCTCCATTTTCGACCTGGGCTGGTTCACCCCTCCTTAGGCTACCTGGTGGTCCCTCGTTCCTGGGAGATCACCATATCGATGCCAACTTAGTGCAGACACCTAATCAGCATAGTGAATTACAGCCCAGATCTCCTGGGCTCAAGCAATCCTCCTGTCTCAGTCTCCCGAGTAGCTGGGACTGCATGCACATGCCACTGCAACTGGCTAGTTTTCTGTTTTAGCTTCCTTCACATGCTGACTCACCCTCAAGTGGTAGCCATTCTCTTTCCTGATGTTTCTACAAAAATCTTGAGATTGAGTTTCATAGTCCAAGTCTGGGTTATCTGGTCATCCTTAAGCTGTGGTGTGGACACTGTGAATTGCTGAGGACAGGGTGGTGTCACAGGAAAAGGAATGACTGTACTGTGCAGGCAAAAACATCAGAAGGTACCTGAGTTAGTGTCTAGCACAAAGTTGCAATTTCTCAAAGAATGGTGGCTATGACATGCTTTATGGTCTCTCCTAGCTCTGAAATGCTATGATTTGTACAACACTTTGGTTGATACAAAGCCATCTGTAAACACTGGCAGTAAGGGAAGCACTGGATAACAATTTGAGTTCATATAAGGTCTAGCAAAAATGCCATACAATGAGCTGAAAGGGTGCCTGAAGCCAGCGCAGTGGCTCACACCTGTAAGCCCAGCACTTTGGGAGGCCGAGGCAGGTGGATCACCTGAGGTCAGGAGTTCCAGACCAACCTGGCCAACATGGCGAGACCCCATCTCTACTAAAAATACAAAAATCAGCTGGGTGTGGTGGCTCATCCCTGTAATCCCAGCTACTTGGGAGGCTGAGGCACGAGAATAACTTGAACCTGGGAGGTGGAGGCTGCAGTGAGCCGAGATCATTCCACCGCATTCCAGCCTGGGCAACAGAGCAAGATTCCATCTCAAAAAAAAAAAAAAGGGTAACTGCCTGTGGCCTGCCTCCTTTTCTTTTTTTTTTTCTTTTTTTTCTTTGAGACGGAGTCTCGTTCTGCCGCCCAGGCTGGAGTGCAGTGGCCGGATCTCAGCTCACTGCAAGCTCCGCCCCCCGGGTTTACGCCAGTCTCCTGCCTCAGCCTCCCGAGTAGCTGGGACTACAGGCGCCCGCCACCTTGCCCGGCTAGTTTTTTTTTTTTTTTTGTATTTTTTAGTAGAGGCGGGGTTTCACCGTGTTAGCCAGGATGGTCTCGATCTCCTGACCTCGTGATCCACCCGTCTCGGCCTCCCAAAGTGCTGGGATTACAAGCTTGAGCCACCGCGCCCGGCCCTTTTTTTTTTCTTTATTCTTTCTTTCTTTCTTTTTTTTTTTTTGAGATGGAATCTTACTCTGTCACCCAGGCTGGAGTGCAGTGGTGCGATCTCGCTCACTGCAACCTCTGCCTCCCGGTTTCAAGTGATTCTTCTGTCTCAGCCCCCCAAGTAAATGGGATTACAAGTGGGCACCACCATGCCTGGCTAATTTTTTTTGTATTTTTAGTAGAAACGGGGTTTCACCATGTTGACCAGGCTGGTCTTGAACTCCTGACCTCAGGCAATCCGCCCACCTCGGCCTCCCAAAGTGCTGGGATTATAGGCGTGAGCCATCATGCATGGCCTGGCCTCCCTCCTTTGGTAGTGGAGCAGGGGCAGCGGCAGTGCCAGAACCAGGGCATGGCCTGGAAAGGACTTTCTGAGCCTCTGGGGCCTGCTACATCCATAGCTCTTTCAAAGGATCCTGCTTCTATCAGCATTAAATGATCCGGCTGGACTGGGACCGGACCTGCTCTGGGAGCTGAAGGGAGCCATGCATAGCTAGAGCAGAAGCGCGGGCTCCAAAGCCTGACCAATGTGGATGCTTTAGGTTAGGTGGTGATTGTGATCAACCAATCAGAGCCTTCTCTGAGGCAAGTGTGTGGTGTGAGTGTGCATGTGGGTACCAAGCCCAGAGGAGGCAGTCATGAAGCTCAGGTTACATCCAGGCCTCATTCAGACTGTAAACCATGGAAATGGTGCCCCCTAGAGGTGTGTGCTGCAACAGCTATTCTGTCAGCCATGCCTGGATGCTGGCAGGTGGGGCTGCTACCAGAATAATGGGTTCCACATTCAGGCTGCCTCCCTGCTTCTCACATGAGACCTCCCACTACCAATGATTGTTTGGGTATAGTTGCATCCTCACTCTTCAGAAAAATATTCTTGTCTCAGATATACTGAGTATTGTGGATGTATTGGTCGCCTAGAGGCCAGGAAGGTTAGGATTTCTCCTGGCAGGGAGTATCAGAGAAGTCAATTGAGTGTCTGAGATCACACAGCAGAGGGAAGAGTTATATTAAAACCCAAGCCCCCCTACTCATTAGCAGTCTTTCCTAGCACTGCAGAATCCTGTGATGTAGGAGCAGCAAATCCATGGTGGCACCCCTGCCAGGTGCTGAGAGGCCCAGCAACAGGGCCAGGGATCTGGGGTCTCTGGAAGGCCCTGGAAGCTGCCAGCCCTTCCCCCAGGCCAGAGGAGCTGCCTCTTTGGCAAGAGACGTGAATCAGCCACAGGCGCCTCCGCCAGCTTTTGATGAATTTTCCTGCCACTGGTGCTAATTTCCTGAAAGGCTTTTTCTTTCACCTTCAGGCTCCCCCTCAAAAGGGTTCTTGCTCTTTATCGGTGGGGGATCCATAATGATCACCCAGCAGCTCCTTGGTGAGGTCACCAACATGCTCCACCAGCAGCTCCTGTGGCTGAAAGGGCTGGGAGTGGACAGGGGTCCTGGACCATGGCTAGAGGGAGCTGAGGCCAGAGTCCTGTCCTACCACAGGGACTGTTCCCAAAGAAAGTCTGGCCCAGAGAGGCAAGTGGTCTGCCTGAGGACACACGGAAGAACAGGCCCAGACAGGAACACACAGCTCCCTAAATTCTGCCTAAGAGAGGCGTGGTGAACTCTGCTCTGTGGGCCATGTGATCTCAGCCTCTGAGTTCTTTCTGTGCTCAACTGGGCCCTCCTCCCCTACCTACTGGCTCCCCAAATAGACCCAAGCCTAACCCCTCATGGCAGTGGAGTCATCATTGCACAGAGGGCTGGTGGTGGGAGGTGAGAGTGCTGTCTTAACAAGCTTTCTGTGGGGTGGGAGGTCTGTTTGTGTCTCTACCCTGGACTGGACACCCTCTTGGGGCTTTTCCTGGGCCCAGTGGGTAGGTGTCAAGGTCTCCCAGGCCTGGGGAGGGACCACATGAGTTCCCAGACTTGGCTGGGTGGGAGTACACTAGGCCAGAGTACCCCAGGGGCCATTCTGTGAGTGGGGGAGGTGAGTAATCAGAGCTGACCTCCCACCTTGGCCTAAAGTTCCTTGGAGAAACAGGACACCTGCCCTTATGTGTCACTAGGTCCTGACCATCTACTTTGGGAACTTGCTCGCTCGATTCCATGAAGGACCACTGTCTAGTTCTCTGCCACCATCCCCCGGTCTACTCACTTCCACTCTCTCTTCCTCCAGTGTCTCTGTACTAGGTAACCTCAAAGACCCTTCTGGAAGGTAAATCTGACCAAGACATGCCCCTCCCATGGCTCCCTAGTGCCTCCGCTTAGAGTCCATGCTCCCTCCCAGCTTACAGGCCTGGTGCTCCAGTTCTGGGCCATTTCCTCTTTCAGCCTTTCTGTGGGGGTCATGCTGACTGACACAGAGCTGCTGGGACTGAACAAGCCAATTCCTGCCTCCAGGCCTTTGCTCCTGCTGTGCCCTCTGGCTGAGATAGCTTCCCCTCCACTCCCACCTTCATTCCCTCCACTATTCCCTATAGGTTCTTTCAAACGCTCCTCCAGGAAGCCCTCCCTTTCCATCACCCTCCCACCCCAAGGTGTCTCAGTGGTCAGACAACTGTGATGAGAAACAGATCCCACAGCTACCTTCTGAGTGTCCAGGCATGGCCCCCCTCCTGCCTGAACTGCCCCAGCACTGCCCTGGCTCTCTTTCCATTTGTCTGTCTGGCTGTGTGTCCACCAGCTTCTGCCTCTTTCCTCCACCCCTGACTTTTTTTTTTTTTTTTTTTTTTTTGACAGGGTCTCACTCTGTGGCCCAGGCTGGAGTGCAGTGGCACAATCTCGGCAACCTCCGCCTCCCAGGCTCAAGTGATTCTCGTGCCTCAGTCTCCTGAGTAGCTGGGATTACAGGTGTGTGCCACCATAACTGGATAATTTTTTTTTTTTTTTTGAGACGGAGTCTCGCTCTGTCGCCTAGGCTGGAGTGCAGTGGCCGGATCTCAGCTCACTGCAAGCTCCGCCTCCTGGGTTTCCGCCATTCTCCTGCCTCAGCCTCCCCAGTAGCTGGGACTACAGGTGCCCGCCACCTCGCCCAGCTAGATTTTTGTATTTTTTAGTAGAGACGGGGTTTCACCGTGTTAGCCAGGATGGTCTCGATCTCCTGACCTCGTGATCCGCCCGTCTCGGCCTCCCAAAGTGCTGGGACTACAGGCTTGAGCCACTGCGCCCGGCCCTGGATAATTTTTGTATTTTTATTAGAGGCAGGGTTTTGCCATGTTGGCCAGGCTGGTCCAGAACTCCTGACCTCAGGTGATCCGCCTGCCTCGGCCTCCCAAAGTGCTGGGACTACAGCCTTTTAAAAAATCTTGTCTCACTGCAACCTCTGCCTGCCAGGCTCAAGCCATCCTCCCACCTCAGCTTCCCAAGTAGCTGGGACTGCATGGGGATGCCACCATGCCCGGCTAATTTTTGTATTTTTCGTAGAGATGGGGTTTTGCCATGTTGTCCAGACTAGTCTTGAACTCCTGGGCTTAAGCCATCTGCCCGCCACAGCCTCCCAAAGTGTGGGGATTACAGGTGTGAGTCACGTGGCACCCGGCCAACCCCCTGACTTTCTTGGCTGATTGTTCCATCCTCATTCTTTAATGCAGCTGCACCTCATTCCATTGGACTCAAGGTGGTGTCATTGTCGCTATGTTCCTTCATTGTTGCTATGTTCCTTCATTGTTCAGTCTGCATCCTCCAGTTTCTGAAAGGGGCTCTCTCCCTCTCCACACAGTTAATTACCTTGGTAGAAAGAAGGAGTTCTGGTTCTTTTAGAGACATGGGCTACACTTTCCCAAAGAAAGTGTGGCTCAACAAGACCTGAGTAAAGTTCCAGAGCACGTAGCAGGCTCCCAGCCCTCCAGACCTGAGGGAGCAGAGGGAGAACACACAGAAAAGGTCACTGCATCCAGTTCTGGTCCAGCCTCAGCTCTTCTAACCCAGTCCCTTGTGGCACTCATGGGGAAACAGCAGGATCTCTTTGGTCAACCTCACCTGTGGACCTTCCTACTGAACCTTCTCCCACTTCTTGTTCTAGAAACTTCAGCCTCCTGCAGAGGATGTACTGAGCTCAGGCCCACTTTGTCCCTTACTCCGGGGCCCCAGTGTGACCAGCTACAGCGGCAAGGGGGTTCGTTGGGGGAAGGGAAAGCCTTGACGTGGTGTCATCTGTCCCCTACAACTCCCTCTTCCAGCCCTTTTTTCACCCGATGCCTCCCTTCCTGGACCTCGGGGCTTTCTTTAGCTTGGGGTCCTAGCCAAGCTCCTGGAGCCTCTGCCCATGCAGCCCGCAGGCTCCTGGAGGACAGGACCCATCTCTCTTGGGTCTCCCAAAGCCTATAGGTGGGTAAGTCAGGTTGCGCACGGGACGGAACCAGGGGAGGAAGTTCATGCATTCACTGTCACTAATGAGTTCTTGTTTCCCTGTGCTGCCCACCCTCCACCCTGCCCACGTGCCTGTCGCGGGGCACGATCCAGCACCGGCCGTGGGTTTCCAAAGCCTGGCTCTGCCATAGCCTCCAGCGGGGAACTGCTCCAGTCGGCCAGCCCAGAACCGGGCCTTGGAGGTCCGGAAGAAGCAAGGAGGGCCATGAGAAGGCAAGAAGGCTTGGGCCGAATCGCCCCCGCCTGGAGACCGGCGGCGAGATTCAGCTCCCGGCGCCCGCACGTCCGCCCAGGCTCTGGACCAGCGCCAGGCGGTTGGATCCGTGACTGCAGTTGGCGGGAGGCCGGACGGCGTGTCCCCCGGGGCTCCCAGGCAGCCAGCGCTGTCGGCCAGGCCGGGAGGACTGCGGCAGGCGGGCGGGCGACGGGAGCCTGGGGACCCGCGGCGGAGGCAGCGCTGCGTGGGCTGCGGTCAGCAGGGGCCCCGCAGAGGGGCCGCGTCTCTTGCGCTAATTGGCCCTTTCCCAGCCGCCTGGGCCGGTAATTGCTGCTTCCAGGGTGGAAGGTGGGGGCGTGGCGGGGGAGAAGCTGGGGAGCTGCTTCCGGAGCCGGGAGCCAGGCTCAGCCGGAGGTGGGCGGCCCGGCCCGGCCAGCAGGGGGCGCGTGTGTGCGCTGTGCCCGCGAGAGCTTAGCGCCCGCACTCGTTCGTCCCCGCGGTAGCGCCGGCTGGTGTGAAATCCAGGGGATGGGGAGGGCGGCTGGGGGCAAGACTCAGAAGTGTTCTCGGGCTTTCACCAAGATCCAGTCTGTTGTGCGCACCGATCCACGCGGGATGGGGCCTAGCAACAGCTTCAGGAGAGACTCCGGGTGGCCGTGGGAGGACCTGAGTGGGGACAGGAAGACAAGGTGGGACGATGGGGCAGTAGTAAGTAGCCCTCCCGCCTCCGTCATCCAGCAGTGCAACCCAGGAAGGAGCTGACTGGAAGAGGGACACCTTCCTGGGTGTATGGGGAGGGTGTGGAGCCAGGGCTGTGGGAGGCAGGGGCCAGCCCAGCATTCAGACTGCCCACTGGGGTTCTCCCAGGCTTGTCCTCCCTCCTAGGGAGGGTTCTAGGGTTTCCCCAGAGCCCTTTATGATTGTCATATCTGCCACAGCCAGCCCAGACCCGACAAAGCCCTGGCTCCTGCTCAGCTGCACTTCCTCCAATTTGGGGAGGAGGGCCCTGGGTAGGTGGCCCTTAGAAGCAGCTGCCCTCCCCACAGACCCGTGTGAGAGAACATGAGGAGGGGCGTTCAAGAAAAATCATTCATGATCCTTGTTAAAGCTCAGTAAAGCAGACTTTATTCAGGAGCATCGAAATAGGCATAGGGGCCGAGTCGTAGCTCATACCTGTAATTCCAGCACTTTTGGAGGACAAGGCGGTAGAGAGGTTCTCACTCTGTCACCCAGGCTGGAGTGCAGTGGTGTGATCATAGCTCACTGAAGCCTCGACTTTCTGGGCTCAAGTGATTCTCCCACCTCAGCCTCTTGAGTAGATGGGACTACAGGCATGTGCCACCATAACTGGCTAATTTTTTTAATTAATATTTTTTGTAGGGATGGGGTCTTGCAGTGTTGTCCAGGTTAGTCTCAAACTCCTGGGCTCAAGCAGTCCTCCTGCCTCAGCCTCCCAAAGTGCTGGGATAACAGGCATGCGCCACCATGTCAGACCCAAACATTTTTTAAAAATCAGCCGAGGCTGGTGGTGCCTGCCTGTGGTCCCAGCTATTTGGGAGGCTGACGTGAGAGGATTGCTTGAGCCCAGGAGTTTGAGGCTGCAGTGAGCTGTGATTGCACCACTGCACTTCAGCCTGGGCAACAGAGATGACCCTGTTTCCAAAAAAAAAAAAAAAAAAAAAATTGACATAAGGACTGCCACAGTGGGGTTTTGCAGTCAGGCAGTTGGGGAGAGAGATTGGGCTCAACTCTGAATACAGCATGGACAAGTAAGAATTTATAGCCAAGGAGCAAGGTGGGGTCAGTGGATGGAAAATTACTGAAAGGAAACATCAGAGATAAAGGGGGAATTCTGGCTAAGCCCATCCAATAGGATTCTTGCTGCAGCCAGGCCGGGGTGACCAGACATCACCTTGGGGATAATAGAGGCTAAAGAACTTTTGTTTTTTTATTTTTTTTTTGAGGCAGAGCCTTGCTCTGTCACCCAGGCTGGAGTGCAATGGCACGATTTCAGCTCATTGCAACCTCCGCCTCCCGAGTTCAAGTGATTCTCCTGCCTCAGCCTCTCAAGTAGCTGTGATTACAGGCACCCACCACCACACCCAGCTAATTTTTGTATTTTTAGTAAAATGGGGTTTCACCATGTTGGCCAGGCTGGTCTCAAACTCCTGAGCTCAAGTGGTCTGCTTGCCTTGGCCTCCCAAAGTGCTGGGATTACAGGCGTGAGCCACCGTACCTGGCCCAGGCTAAGGAACTTAATTAGATTATGGAAGGTGATCAGATGTCAAGGATGGGGGGCTCTGGTTAAACTGACTTAGCAGGAATCTTGCTAAAAAGTCAGGCCTAGCTGAAAAAGTTCAGGAAAGTCTGAGTAGAGTTTGGTCAACGAGAGAATCTTTGTCAGGAGAGAAATCGGGAGGAACCATTAGAGGCAGGCCTGGGCTAGCTCCTGGGCTGTGCCAGCAGGCCCCAGGGTGAGTAGCCAAGGACCTCCAGGTCACAACGTCCCTTGTGGACACTGGAGTGAAATCTGGCTCAGTTGGAGCTGAGCCCCTGCTGAGTTCTGCACTGGCTGCCCCAGGACCACCTTCCGGGGGCTGAACTAGCAGCCCTCACTCTGGCTCCTTACTGATGAGTGGCTGTTTGTTTGCCTGCGACATCCTCCAGCTGTGCTTCCTGAGACTAGAGCTGCCCCATCTCCTGTGGTAGCCACCCTCCTCAGGGATTGCTCCAGGTCTGGATGGAGGTGGCAGGGTGCCTCAGGCTGGCCTGGACCCAATTCCTGCTCTGCCTCCACCAGCTCAGGCCCTTGGGCAAAGCTTTTCAATGTCTCAATGCTTCAGTTTCTTCATCTGTAAAATGGGGATAATAAGATCCATGGTCGTTGTGAGGATTGTTTGCTTGGAAGGGGCTTCCCCCCTCCTCCACCATCCCTTTGCTTTGGGGGTTAGATCCTGGGGTATGAGGAATTAGATGGCCTCGTCCCACAGATCTATGCAGCTTCCATTTGCCCCAGAGACTCAGGAACCTCTGGGAATAAAGGACCTAATCAACACTACTTTGGGACAAAAATACTGTGGAACACTATGCCAGTGTTCATAGCAGCATTATTCACAATAGCCTAAAGGTGGAAAGAACCCAAATGCCCATCACTGGATGAATGGATAAACAAAATGTGGTATATACCTGCAATGGAATATTATCCAGCCTTAACACGGAAGGAAATTCTGATAGATGCTACAGCATGGATGAACCTTGAAGACATCATGTGAAGTGAAATAAGCCAGACACAAAAGGACAAATACTGCATTACTGTACTTATGTCAGGCACCTGGAAGAGTCAAGTTCATAGAGACAGAAAGCAGAATAGGGGTTACCAGGGGCTACGACGAGGGGGTAACAGCGAGTCATTGTTGAACGGGTACAGAGTTTCAGTTTAGATGATGAAAAAGTTCTAAAGACAGAATAGTGGCAATGGTTGTGCAATGATGTGAATGTACTTACTGATATTGAACTGTACATGTAAAAATAGTTAAAATGGGGCTGGGCATGGTGGCTCATGCCTGTAATCCCAGCACTTTGGGAGGCTGAGGCGGGCGGATCACAAGGTCAGGAGATCGAAACCATCTAGCTAACACAGTGAAATCCTGTCTCTACTAAAAGTACAAAAAATTAGCCGGGCATGGTGGTGGGCACCTGCAGTCCCAGTTACTCCGGAGGCTGAGGCAGGAGAATGGCATGAACCCAGGAGGCGGAGCTTGCAGTGAGCTGAGATGGCGCCACTGCACTTGCCTGGGTGACAGAGCAAGATTCCATCTCACAACAAAAAACAAAAATAGTTAAAATGGTAAAATCTGTCACATGTATTTTACCACCAAAAAGCCCACAGTGGCCAGGCATGGTGGCTCATGCCTGTAATTCCAGCACTTTGAGAGGCCGAGATGGGCGGATCACCTGAGGTCAGGAGTTCGAGACCAGCCTGGCCAACGTGATGAAACCCCATCTCTACTAAAAATACAAAAATTAGCCAGGCATGGTGGCGGGCACCTGTAATCCCAGCTACTCGGGAGGCTGAGGCAGGAGAATCGCTTGAACTCAGGAGGTGGAGGTTACAGTGAGCCAAGATCACACCACTGCACTCCAGCCTGAGTGACAAGAGCGAACTCCGTCTCAAAAAATAAAAAACTTTAAAAAAAAGCCCACAAAACAATGAAACAAAACTGTGGGACAGGGCCGGGCGCGGTGGCTCAAGCCTGTAATCCCAGCACTTTGGGAGGCCGAGACGGGCGGATCACTAGGTCAGGAGATCGAGACCATCCTGGCGAACACGGTGAAACCCCGTCTCTACTAAAAAATACAAAAAACTAGCCGGGCGAGGCGGCAGGCGCCTGTAGTCCCAGCTACTCGGGAGGCTGAGGCAGGAGAATGGCGTGAACCCGGGAGGCGGAGCTTGCAGTGAGCTGAGATCCGGCCACTGCACTCCAGCCCGGGCGACAGAGCCAGACTCCATCTCAAAAAAAAAAAAAAAAAAAAAAAACTGTGGGACAGGCTGGGATATGCACGGGCTGCAAGAGAGGCCAGAGGAATCTGGATGCAGGAGTAAGACCTAAACTGATGGACAAGTGAGCATGGGGTGTGGCTGTCCTACTGTACTGCACTTGAGACCATGAAGGCAAAAGGCAAGTGTTTTGTACCCCAGGCAACTTTGCAGTAGCACCCCTTGACTGAGTGTAGCATCCAGGCACAGCCCACTAAGGAACAGGCAGCAACACTCCCTTTCTCCCAGGGCTCAAATTGAGACACCATTCACTTCATGCACCCATTTTATAGGTGGAGAAATTCAGGTCAAATCAACACTTCTTTATTGAGAACATCCCTGTGGATAGACTTTGGAGTGGCCCTGGGGGAGATAAGTGCGGGTGGGAGAGAAGATCCCAAACTACCAAAAGTTTGCTCCATGTCACAACCTGCCCTAGGCCTCCAGGCCAATGTGAACAGATGGGCACAAGGTTGAGCAGGATGGATGGTAAATGCCAAGCTGGGTGCAGTGACAGGGGCAGTAGCAGTCTGGGTCGACCTCCCATAAGAAGGAGCCACAAGGAGACATTGAAGGGTGGGAGGATTTGAAGAAGGGAAAAAGAGAGGTTGTCCCGAGGCTGGAGAGCTGGGCACAGTATGGTGTTGACAGGGCCTGGCCTAACTGGATGTCAACATTGAGGTAGGGGGCATCATGGGATGTCAGGCTGGAGAGGGCAGTGCAGGTCCCACACAACAGGCAAAAGCTCTAGCTCTGGCCTGGAGGCAGCAGGGAGCTCCTGCAGTTCTAAATTGGGGTGGGTAGAACTCTTGTCCCCAGGTATGTCCATGGCCAGTCTCCCCAGGGCCTGGGTGGTGGGGCAAACCCCTCTTTGGCTCCTTCCTGCATAGCCACCCTTAGAATTGCCTCTGCTTCTCAGGTCTCTGAGACTGGTACAGACTCACGCAAAAAGCCATCTTCTTCTCCTTGAGCTTCATGCCCACGCTCATGGTAAAATCCAGCTGCAGGTACTTTTCATCCTTGTTGTAGCGTGGCCAGCAGGGCAGATTTCCATCATTGGGATTTCTGCCCAGAAGAAAAAAAGAGAGGATTACGTGTGTTCCTCTTCATCATGCTTCTTTCTCTCACCCTGCCCTCATTTAATTTGCCCTTGGGAATTGGGGTTCCAGAGGGCTTTACAGAGATGATACTTAGATCTTTAAGAAAGAGTAGGAAAGTGTGTATTGGGGTGGGCCTTCCAAGCAGAGCAAACCGTATGTGCCAGGTTGAGAGATATAAAAGACCAAGGCTTTTGGAGGAAGCATAAGTCAAGAGTTAGGTAAAAACAGAGTGTGTGTGTGGCCAGGCACAGTGGCTCACGCCTGTAATCCCAGCACCTTGGGAGGCCAAGGCAGGCGGATCACGAGGTCAGGAGATCGAGACCATCCTGGCTAAAATGATGAAACCCTGTCTCTACTAAACTACACAAAAAATTAGCCGGGCGAGGTGGCGGGCGCCTGTAGTCCCAGTTCCTTGGGAGGCTGAGGCAGGAGAATGGCATGAATCCAGGAGGCGGAGATTTCAGTGAGCAGAGATCGCGCCACTGCACTCCAGTCTGGGTGACAGAGCAAGACTCTGTCTCAAAAACAAAACAACAACAACAACAACAAAACAGAGTGTGTGTGAAAGGGATCGAAGTGGAAAGGAGATGACGTACGAAAGATTTTGAAAGGCCTTTCATGCAAGGCTGAGGGGCCTTTATCTTGAGGCAGAGAGAAGCCATGAAGGGTTTTAAGCAGGTGAGTGACTTGGTCAGATGTTATTTCGGAAAGAACCCTTGGGCTGGGTATGGTGGCTAACGTCTGTAAGACCAACACTTTGGGAGACATAGGTGAGAAAATGGCTTGAGCCTGGGAGTTGGAGACCAGTCTGGGCAAAATAGCAAGACCTCATCTCTCCAAAAAATACAAAAATTAGGCCAGGCATGGTGGCTCACGCCTGTAATCCTAGCACTTTGGGAGGCCGAGGCGGGTGTATCACCAGGTCAGGAGATCGAGAACATCCTGGCTAACATGGTGAAACCCCGTCTTTACTAGAAATACAAAAAAATTAGCTAGGTATGGTGGCAGGCGACTGTAGTCCCAGCTACTCGGGAGGCTGAGGCAGGAGAATGGCATAAACCCGGGAGGCAGAGCTTGCAGTGAGCCGAGATTGCGCCACTGCCCTCCAACCTGGGTGACAGAGCGAGACTCCGTCTCAAAAAAAAAAAAAAAAAAAAAAAAAAATTAGCCGGGCATGGTGGTGTGTGCCTGTAGTCCCAGCTACTTGGGAGGCTGAAGTGGGAGGATCACCTGGGAGGTCAAGGCTGCAGTGAGCTGTGATTGCACCACTGCACTCTAGCCTGGGCAGTACAGTGAGACTGTCTCAAAAAAATTTAAAAAAAGAAAAAGACAGACAATGAGTATCATCTGGATGGATTGAAAGGAGAGAAGCCAGGCGCAGTGGCTCATGCCTGTAATCCCAGCACTTTGGGAGGCTGAGGTGGGTGGATTGCTTGAGGTCAGGAGTTCAAGACCAGCCTGGCCAACATGGTAAAACCCCATCTCTACAAAAAGACAAAAATTAGCCGGGCGTGGTGGCCTGTAATCCCAGCTCCTCGGGAGGCCGAGGCAGGAGAATCGCTTGAACCTGGGAGGCGGAGGTTGCAGTGAGCTGGGATTGCGCCACTGCACCCCAGTCTGGGTGACAGAGTGAAACTTTTAAGAAAATAGTCACAAGGCTATCCAAAGCTCTCTTTACATGTCACTTGCCCCCTATACTGGGTCAGACACCTCCTCTATGCTCTCAACATGCCTTGTGCTCCCCCAGTACAGCTCTCAGCGTGCCAGATTATAATTTCCTGATTTTACGTGGTGAGCTGCTGGAGGATGGGGCTCATGTCTGCAATATCCTTGAATTCCAGCTCCCAGTACCGGGGCTGGGCCCAAAAGAGAGCAGTGGTGAATGACTGTGGAATGCTTGAGTGAATGAAGAGTGTGGGTCATGGATCAAGAAGGACACATTCTGGAGACATTTAGGATCTGGTGACTGACTGGGGAAAGCTGAGGAACAAGGGGCACTCTGGTTGGGTCAACTGGGCAGTTCCTGTAGGACATGCTGGGGCAAATATCCAAAGCAGCTGGCCATCGGGTCCAGCACTGGGCAGGTAGAATGGCCAGATGTGTTGGGGGGTAGACTCACCCTGTGCAGGCAAAGTTGGCCCAGTATTTCATCATCTGGAGGCTAAGTGCCTTCTCCTTACCTGTGAAAAGGCCTGGGGGCAGAATGGGATGTGGGATTTCAGACAGAGCAGGAGATGCTGACATCCCACCCTACTCTTGCTACTTTTGCTGCCTCCAGAGCAGAAGACTTTCATTTGGGAGAGCATCACAGATTAGGAACTGGTGAGCTCTCTGTGGCCAGCCGATGGAGGGGTGGGTCTGCATACAGACGTGGAAAACTGGACACCCAGTCGGGGTGTCCGGTGGGGCCTTTATACCTGTGGCGAAGGGGCCCCCGAAGAGGAAGTACATCTCATCCCCATGGTCTGCCCAATCAGTGCGGGGTTTGACAATTATTCCACGAGCGTGGTGCTCAAATTCATACAGGTAGACAGGGAGTCTGGCATCTGTGAAGAGGGAAACTGAGGAGGGCTGCAGGAAAAGCCTCAGCCTAGGCTTCTCATCCACCCCGTGTGTCCCACTAACCTGCACCAAGCAGGAAAAAGAACTTTGGCTTCAGAATCAAGGGAGCAGACTTGAATCCTGTCTGTGCTATTCATTCGCTGTATGATCTAAAGCAAGTAGCTCTACCTCTCTGAATTGTATCAATAATTCCTTATCTTCAGACTGAGAATGCTAAAACCTAATTCACAGGATTGTGGCCGGGATCATGGAAGCCTTTCTTTTCCCTGTTCTGAACCTTCCTTTCTTGGCCTCTTATTGAAGGGTCTTCGGTGTCTGCAGTTTCCAGCCCCCACTTTAACCTGTCACCCACATGTTCCCTAGCCCCAGTCAGCCTGGACTTTCACGGTGCCCCTAAGCCTGTCCTTTCAGCCAGCAAGCCTTCCCTGACCACCCCAAGCTTCTCCTCTGTACTGTCTGAGGTTGCCCTTGTTCCTAAGGAAGAACAGTTCCTCTCTTATACCCTTTTTTTTTTTGAGACGGAGTCTCGCTCTGTTGCCCAGGCTGGAGTGCAGTGGTGTGATGCTGGCTCACTGCAGCCTCCCCCTACTGGGTTCAAGCAATTCTCCTGCCTCAGCCTACCGAGTAGTTGGGACTACAGGCATGCACCACTATACCTGGCTAATTTTTTTGTATTTTTAGTAGAGATTGGTTTTCACCATGTTGGTGAGGCTAGTCTAGAACTCCTGGCCTCAAATGATCCGCCCCCACCTCAGCTTCCCAAAGTGTTGGGATTATAGGCGTGAGCCACCGCTCCTGGCCCCTTCCTCTCTTATAGTTGATAGCATGCTGCCTCCTCTGTGGTATTTTAGAATCCTACACTAGCCCAGAAGTACAGAGAGGGTTGGGGAGCAGTCAATAAGCCCAGTTGGTAAACAGCACACCTGGAGAGTGGACAGGGCCAGTGTGGCCACTCATGGGGACCCCACATACCTCAGTGGTAGTGAACAGTCTGCAGCATGGCGTACACGAAAGTGGCATCTTGAACTATGTCCATCATACAGTTTCGTAGCATCTTCCAGTTATGCTCATTGACATTGTCCAGGTACTCCTCCACCACAAGTGGTACCTGCTCCTTGGTGATATTCTGGGTGGGGAGGCCACACTTATCTGAGGCCTGGGTGCCAGCTGGGCCAGAGGTGGGCCCACCAGTGACTTGGATCCAGGCTCAGCCCCCCAGGAGTTTTTGGCCTGGGAGGGGAAAAAGGGAGATTCCTGGGAAAGTTTCCATCTCAGCAGATTGTAACCCCGAATTTTGCTGCATAACTTCCCCTATGACCCTGAGCACCTTACCTATAAGCAGTCATCTGATCCCACACCAAACCCCAGGCCCTCCAAGAAAGATCCTTACCCTGGATGGGAGCCCCTTTGCAGAGAGTAGCTACTAGGTTAAAAAAATGGGGGGTCAGCCCTGTCCAAACTGAGCACCCCTGCCAGCTGGGTCCCTCACCAACAGGCTGCGGGTACTCCAGAGCATCTTAGTGATGGTTTCCTTTCTCATCGCCTGCCGGTTTAGCGGGAACTTCATGATCTGTTCACAAGCCAAGGACCCCAGTGTGGGTCAGGCCTGAGCATTAGGAGGGATTCTGGCCAGAGCCACAAAGGCCCCAAGGGTCTTGCCCATCTAATGATGAGTTCTCAGACACAGCACACAGCCCAGGAAGGGCCCATGACTCTCTCTTGCCCGCCTGCTCCCATCCTACTCATCACTACCACCTGGGCTAGAGCTGAAGTGGTACTGAGTGGGGGTCCCTCCTGAGCTGGGGCATCTACCCTGACCCAGGAGCAAGGGAGGGCTTCAGGATTTGCAGTTGCCTAGAGGCTTGAGAATGAACATCATAAGCCATCTAAACTATGATCTGAGAATTTTTGGCCCTCAAATCTCCAACAGGCCACACTTTGCCCTTCTTCCCCTCCAACATTCATGGCCAGTTTTTACTGTACAGGGACTACAGGAGGCTCCCAAATATGTGTGCATCCCCAGAAGGGCTACTGGCATCTGCCCTGGTGCCCAGCACTGTCCAAGAGGCATCCTTCCCTGCCTCCACTGTGGTACTCACGTAAGGCAAGAGCCAATTGAACTCCTACTCACTTACATAAGGCAAGAGCCAGTTGAACTCCAGGTTGTTGACACCTAGAAGGTAGGGCACAGATGAAACCTGCCCCTGGGTCAGGAGCACCAGAGAGTCATCTGGGATCACCACACCATCCTCCACAGGGCTCATGGACCAGATAATCTACAAGGCAAAGGGCATTTCCAGCCAGTCTCCTCAAGTATCCTCCCAGGGTCCCTGCGACCTTTGGTGCCCCTTCAGAGGCTGCTCTAGCCTAGGCTCTTTGATTGCAAAAAGACTGGAGCTGGCATGGTGAGCCCCAGGAGGATGGGTGTGGGAGGGGAGCAGGATAGGCAGGACCAAGCTACGTGGACTTGGGATGCTTACCGCGGGTATCTGTATAGCTCACTCCTTCACCTCTTGAAAATCTTTGCTAAATTTCACTTCACTGAGTCCTGTCCTATCCATTCTATTTAAAAGTCCACACCTCCCAACATGTCTAACCCCTTTACCCTCTCCATTCCTTGCTATTCACTTATCATCTTCTAAGGAGGTGGATAATATATTTATTTACAGAGTTTATTGTCCTTCCCCACTGGAACATCAGCTCCACTCGGGAAAGGATCTTGGCCTGAACAATTCCCTAAGTATCCCAAGTGCCTGGCACAAAGTAGTGCTCAGTAAATACTCAAATTGCAGAATGTGGCCTGATTACCTCTTCAGGGTCTCTCTGGAAGTTCAGTTGGAGGAATCTCTGTGGTGGAGAGGAAGGGATCAGAGTTAAAGGAAGTCTCCCCAGTGTGCTCTTGAGACAGGGTCCCTGGGGAAGTAGTTGGGGGTGGCTGGGTACCAGGATAGGAGGATGGCCTTCAGGTAGCCAGGTCAGGCAGCTGGAATGTTCTACCTACCATCTTGTTGGACACACACATCACCTTGGCCCCTGAAAGTGCCCTCAGGCAGTTTACCAGGATCTGTGTGCTGTTCTGGTTGTATCCAGCCAGGTGGGCAACCTTCTATAGAGAGAAGAAGGGATGCTCAGGGGTGCTTCCATCCTGTCCCTTCTTGCTGAGCCCTGTTTAAGGCCCAGCTCAAGTGGTGTCTCCTCTGCTGGTCACTTCCTCTTCTGTGACTCCTGATGTCCTGTCCACTTTTTTTTTTTTTTTTTGAGACGGAGTCTTGCTCTGTTGCCCAGGCTGGAGTGCAGTGGCACGATCTTGGCTCACTGCAACTTCTGCCTCCAGGTTCAAGCAATTATCCTGCCTCAATCTCCCAAGTAGCTGGGACTACAGGCACACACCATCATGCCCAGCTAATTTTCGTATTTTTAGTAGAGTCGGGGTTTCACCATGTTGACCAGGCTGGTCTCGAACTTCTGGCCTTAAGTGATCTGCCCACCTCGGCCTCCCAAAGTGTTGGGATTACAGGCATGAGCACCGTGCCCGGCCTCCTGTCTGCTGTTGACTGTGTCCTGGCTGGAGTTATTTTAGTTGGCTGTTTTCCTCCCCAAGTGACCATGCTCTTCCCAAGGGCAGGAATGGAGGTAGACTCATCTGAGTCCTGGCACCCAGCCCAGTGCCTTATACTTTGTGGATATTTGGGGTATTTTTGGAGCATGGGCTCTCTGGCCACCTCGCCTTTTCTCCCTGCTGGCCCAACCCCTAGGTGTCTATTCTCATAACAGCTGGGCCTGGACCATTTGGGGTGCAGGACACCCTGTTTGCCTCGCCTTGTTCCTCTGCTCCCTTCTGCTGTTGTCCTAGCCTAGCCTGTTCCCAGAGCGTCACTGCTCCCTTTCACCAGTCCTTCCCTACAGCATTCCAACACTCCTCAAGCCAAACCTGTCCACCCCCACCCACATTCCCAGCAACTATCCCATCTCTCTTTCCCTCAGGCCAAACTTTTTAACAGGCTGCCTTCCCCTCCACTCCCAGGAGAGACCCAGTTTCTCCAAGGTATCAGCATCTGTATCTCTATAGATTGTTTTTTGTCTTCTTTGATTGACTTCTTGGCAGCAGCTAATGTGGTATTAGAATGCTGTCTAGTAAACCACATCTACCTTCTCACTAGGAAAGCCAGGGCTCTGATAGCCAGGAACTGGGACTATGAATAGCCAAGGCTTCTGTGTCCATCCCACCCCCAGAGCCATCCTGCCATGGTCACCAGTGACATCCATCTAGCTAAATCTCTGTCATTGTCTTACTTGCCCTGACAACCCTCAACGTGGTTGACCACATTATATTCCCTTTTGTTCTGTCTCTTTCTCTCTTTTTTTTGTTTGAGACAGAGTCTCGCTTTGTCGGCCAGGCTGGAGTGCAGTGGCACGATCTTGGCTCACTGCAACCTCCGCCTCCTGGGTTCAGGTGGGAGATATCAGCTCACTGCCTCGGCCTCCTGAGTAGCTGGGATTATAGGCACATGCCACAACACCTAGCTAATTTTTGTATTTTTAGAAGAGATGGAGTTTTGCCATTTTGGTCAGGCTGGTCTCAAACTCCTGACCTCGTGATCCACCTGCCTCGTCCTCCCAAAGTGCTGGGATTACAGACGTGAGCCACTGTGCCCAGCCTCCTCTCTTTTTTTAGAGACAGGGTCACCCAGGTGAATGCAGTGACATGATCATAGTTCACTGCAGCCTTGACTTCCTGGGCTCAAGTGATCCTTAGCCTCCCAAGTAGCTAGGACTACAAGCACGCACCATCACACTGGATAATTTTTAAATTTTTTGTAGAGACAGGGTCTCACTATGTTGCTCAGGTTGGTCTAGAACTCCTAACCTCAAGGGATCCTCCCACCTCAGCCTCCCAAGGTGTTGGGATTACAGGTGAGAGCCACCACGCCCGGTCAGATGCTCTTTCTCGAACAGCTTTCCTTCTCTGGGCTTCTGTAAAACCCCGTGCTCCTGATTTTCCTGCCACCTTGTTAGTGGTTCCTCCTCCTCTCCAGGCCTAAGCATGAGAGTGCCCAGTCCTCGACCCTCAGTTTTTTTTTCTGACCATCCTTTCTCCCATCATCCAGGCCCAGGGGCTTCATACTACTGATGTGCTGATGATCAGTTTGCCTTCTGTCTCCTCTCTCCAGCCACCTACCTGCCCTCCACATGGAACATCTGTCAGCACGTCAAGTTTAACAGGCCCCAAAAGGAACTGTGTGTGTGTGGATGGGTGTGTGTTTTAGATAGGGTCTCACTCTGTCTCTCAGGCTAAGAGTGAGTGGCATGATCACAGCTCACTGCAGCCTCAACCTCCCAAGCCCAAGCGATCCTCCTACCTCAGCCTCCCAAGTAGCTAGGACCACGGCACTGCGCCCAGCTAATTTTTTAAATCTCTTGTAGAGACAGGGTCTCACTAGGTTGCTCAAGCTGGTCTGGAACTCCTGAATTCAAGTGATTTTCCTGCCTCGGCCTCCCAAAGTGCTGGGATTACAGGCCTGAGTCACTGCTCCTGGCTCAAAATGAATTCCTATTTTGCCCAAACTTGCTCTTGCTCCAGTCTTCCTCATTTTGATAAATGGTACCCCTATTTCCTTGTCTGCTGTGGCCAAAAACTAGTCATTATCAGTGATTCCTCTTCTTCCCTTGTGGCTTATATCCAATTCTCCAGCAAATCCTGTCAATTTTACTTTCTAAATAAATTTGGAGTCTGATACCTTCCTTCCACCTCCCCGGTAACTACTCAGGCAGAAACTACTATCTTTGCAACATCCTTCTCTCCCGCTGCCCACTGCAACCACCACCCATGGGCTATTCTGAGCAATCCACAAATTCTCACACTTGACACTCTGTTTCCAAACAGGCATTGTTCTGACAGCTCATAGTCAGTTTCTAACACCTGACACTCAGACTTCTATACAGTGAACGTCCTAACCTCTAAATCCCTGATCTCCAAGGTCCTAACAGTGGCCATCCCATGTTCTGTCACCTGATCTTTGGGATTCTAAATAAGTCACAGAATGTTCAGGATAACTGGGATCTTTCCAGTGACAGCCAATGTTCTGACAATGAACACCCTGGTATTTTAGTAACTGCTGGTCGTGTTCTAACAGTGGACAACCTGTTTCTTTCTTTTTTTTTTCTTTTCTTTTTTTTTTTTTTTGGAGACAGGGTCTCACTCTGTGGCCCAGGCTGGAGTGCTGTCAGTGGCGACTCATGGCTTACTACAACCTTGACCTCTTGGGCTTTGATCAAGTGATCCTCCCACCTCAGCCTTTAGAGTAACTGGGACCACAGGTGCTCACCACCACCCCCAGCTATTTTTAAAAATTTTTTTGTAGATATGGGGTCTTGCCATGCTGCCTAGGCTGGTCTTGAACTCCTGGGTTCAAGCAGTCCTCTTGCCTTGGTCTACCAAAGTTCTGGGATTAAAAGTGTGAGCCACTATGCCCAGCCAACAACCTGTTTTTAACAGCTAGACACCTAGGGTGGTATTTGTATCTTTTTATATCAGCTGATATCCAGGTTCTCAGACATTTTTCTAAACCTTGTGCTTTAACCAACCGATGCTGAGCATTGTTAATGATTGCCACAGAATGTTCTGGACAGTGGATTACTCAATAGTCTGAATAAATAGTAAATACACTTGTTCTGGGTAAACTGCCAAGCCCTGTGCTTCAAAGGGCAGTCATTGTTCCAATTATGCTTCTGTGACTCAGGCCTCAGCCCCCAGAGAGAGGGAAGAGCTCCGGAATGGGTCAGGAGGGTGATGTGAGAGTGAACACTGCCCCTCAGACACATTCAGGAAAACGCAGCTCCCCAGCAGGTGCTGGGGCACGGTCAGTGACAGCCCCCCCCTTGCCTGGAGCTCTCCTCTAAGAAACCAACAACAAGGCTGGGAGTGGTGGCTTATGCCTGTAATCTCAGCACTTTGGAAGGCTGAGGCAGGTGGATCACGAGGTCAAGAGATCAAGACCATCCTGGCCAACATAATGAAACCCTATCTCTACTAAAAATACAAAAATTAGCTGGGCGTGGTATAGCATGCACCTGTAGTCCCAGGTACTCGGGAAGCTGAGGCAGGAGAATCGCTTGAACTCAGGAGGCAGAGGTTGCAGTGAGCCGAGATCATGCCACAGCTCTCCAGCCTGGTGACAGAGCGAGACTCCATCTAAAAAAAAAAAAAAAAGAAAGAAAAGAAACCAACAACAGCATTGTCAGTGACTTAAACACCATCGGGACCAGTTAGCTCATGATATGGGTCTGAAAACTGAGGCCCAGAATGGGCCCTAGGCCTGCCTGTGGTCACACAGTGAGTTATTCTCAGTGAGTTGTGCAAAGCCCCACCCAGATGCAGGCACAGGCCCACTGCCCCCTCCCGCGGACAGGCCTCTGACTCTTACCCAGGTGGGTGGGTGGTAGCATCTCTGATTCCTTTCCAGGGCTCCGGGGGTTCTGGAGGCGCAAACCTGCGGACACCTAGAAGAGGTCTGGAGAAGGGGACTCCCAAAAAGACTTGGATGGGTGTCTTCCCCACGTGCATCTGTTTTCCTTGCAGGGTTCTATATTTGGTGACCACTTGAGGCTTCTTGGTGTGCAAGGCACCTGGGAAGAGAAAGGAAAAGGGTCACCTCTGCTCAGCCACCCAGCCACAAATGGGATCCTGGCTCAGCCACTCAGCCACAAATGGGATCCTGGCTCAGCCACTCAGCCACAAATGGGATCCTGGCTCAGCCACTCAGCCACAAATGGGACCAAGACACCTGGGAAGAGAAGGGAAAAGGGTCATCCCTGCACAGCCACTCAGCCACAAATGGGACCCTGGCCCATCTGTCATGGGAAGCGGCAGCTGCTTTTCATAACAATTGATCATAACCATTGTGTGTCTGTCCACTTTTTCTTGTGCTTCTCTCAGAATTTTTTCTCTCATTTAACTCCCTTCCTCCCCTCCCCTCCCCTCCTCTCCTTTCCTTTTTGAGATGGAGTCTCGGTCTGTTGCCCAGGTTGGAGTACAGTGGCACAATCTCGGCACACTGCAAGCTCTGCCTCCCAGGTTCATGCTATTCTCCTGCCTCAACCTCCCAAACAGCTGGGACCACAGGCACCCGCCAGCATACCCAGCTAATTTTTTGTATTTTTAGTAGAGACAGTGTTTCACCATGCTAGCCAGGATGGTCTCGATCTCCTGACCTCGTGATCCGCCTGTCTCGGCCTCCCAAAGTGCTGGGATTACAGGCTTGAGCCACCGCGCCCGGCCTTTTTTTTTTTTTTTTTTTTTTTTTTTTTTTTGAGACAATGTCTCGCTCTGTCACCCAGGCTGGGGAATGCAGTGGTGTGATCTTGGTTCACTGCAACCTCCACCTCCCAGGTTCAAGCAATTCTCCTGCCTCAGCCTCCCGAGTAGCTGGGACTACAGGCCTCTGCCACCACATCCTGCTAATTTTGTATTTTTAGTAGAGACAGGCTTTTGCCACGTTGGCCAGGCTGATCTCAAACTCCTGACCTCAGGTTATCCACCCACCACAGCCTCCCAAGATTTTGAGATTACAGGCATGCGCCACTGTGTCCGGCCAAAGTATTTTAATTTTTGTTTTTTTGTGATGGAGTTTCGCTCTGTTGCCCAGGTTGGAGCGCAGTGGTGCCATCTCAGCTCACTGCAACCTCTGCCTCCTGGGTTCAAGCAATTCTCCGGCCTCAGCCTCCTGAGTAGCTGGGATTACAGACATATGCCACCATGCCCAGCTAATTTTTGTATTTTTAGTAGAGATGGGGTTTCATCACGTTGGCCAGGCTGGTCTTAAACTCCTGCCCTAAAGTGATCTGCCTGCCTCAGCCTCCCAAAGTGCTGGGATTATGGGCGTGAGCCACCGTGCCTGGCCTAATCTCTTTAATGATTTATTTCACTGTGCATTTTTAATTTTGTTTTTGTCATCATTGTTTTAAGTGTTTGTTTTAGGGCTTACCACAAACATTTTACCTAATCAGAATAAGCTTCAGTTTTGTTTTTTGCTTTTTTGTTTTAGACAGGAAGGAAGGGGAGAGAGAGAGAAAGAAAAAGAAAAGGAAGGAAGGAAGGGAGGGAGGGGAAAGAAAGAAGAGAATAGAAAAGAGAAGAAAGGGAGAGAAAGAAGAAAACACAAAGACTCCAGCCTGGATGACAGAGCAAGACCTTGTCTCAAAAAAGAGGGAAAGGGAGAGAGAGAGACGGAGGGAGGGAGGGAGAGAGAGAAAGAGAGAGAGAGACAGAGACAGAAAAAGAGACAGAAGAAAACACAAACGATAGGAGTGGGGGGAATTTTGTGTAAGGACTGACTCTTGACACAGCACTAAGCTGCAGAGGGTCTTGGAAGGGACAGATGACTCCTAGTTATCCTGCAAAACCCAGCTCTTCTCCTTCCAGGGTGCCTTTGGAGGCCAGGAGTGATCTGCTGAAGCCCCTTAGTCCTGTAAAACGACAGAGTCTTACTCTGTCACCCAGGCTGGAGTGCAATGATCACAGCTCACTGCAGCCCTGACCTCCTGGGTTCAAGGATCCTCCCACTTCACCCTCCCAAGTAGCTGGGATCACAGGCATGAGTCACTATGCCTGGCAAATTTTTTCATAGAGACAGAGGTCTCACTATGTTGCCTAGGCTGGTCTCAAACTCCTGGGCTCAAGCAATCCTTCCACCTTGGCCTCCCAAAGTGTCGGGATTGCAGGCATGAGCCACCATGCTCGGCCCAATGCTGTCTCTTACCCAGAATTCTGGCCTGGCCCTTTCCAGCCCCACTCCCCAGGCTCAGGCCAAGACCCGGGTATGCCTCCAGCTAGCCACATGGGGACAGAGCAGCAGCCCTGTACTAATGTTAGTTGTAGGGCACGGTGAGGGTCCAGGAGGTGGGCCAGGGCCAGGAGCCTGGCTGTGTTGTGGTCTGGGGCTCACAGAGGAACAGACAGGGCCTGACCAGGACTCGCCCTAGGCATATGGCGAGTCAGACTGCTTCTAGGCCTTCCTTGGGGTGGCAACATTAGGTAGCTCCCACCCCAGGGGATGGACCTGATTCCCAGGCATGGCCCCCACTTCTCTAGTGCCTTCACTTCCTGCCCTGTCCCCTAACCTGAGAGCTTGCTGCTGCAGGACCTGTCACTCTCTCCCACACCTGCAGCCTTTGCAGATGTAGTTCCCACTGTGGCTTCCCCTGGATTCTCTTCACAAGGCCTTACAATGAGGATGTAGGGTGGGGATCTGGAGCCTGAATGGAGAGCTCTCAGGCAGCAGGTGGCTGGGAATGGAGACCCCCTCCACCATGCTGCCTGGGGCAGAGAAGGGTGCTCCTCAAGACCCCACCCTGGAGAAAGGGCCAATGATGATGTGCTTCAGGGTGGCATCCTTCAGGAAGCCCTCCCTGACTGCCCACATGCTGGAATGCAGCAGTTGTTTCCTCTGTTCCTCCTTCATCCTAGTGGGCTCCTCTTTGCTAACAGGAAGTTCCCTGCCAGCAACCCCCACTACTCTGAGACCCCAGGGCCAGCACAGAGTGGGGTACGGGAGGCACACATAGAGTAAGAGAGGGAAGGAAATGCAGACCTGAGCTAGGGGCCGGGGTGAGACTCGATGATCCCTTGGCTGGTGATGACCCCACTCTGTGTGATGGCTCTGTGGAACAGCCCTGCAGCCACTGGGGACAGGACCTGGGTGCAGTGGAGACAGCAGGTGGCTGTCAGATGAGGGCAGAGGGGCTGGGAGTTCTGAGACCACCGGAGCCCTCCTGGCCACCACTGCCAGTCCCCTATGGTGACTTACCAGGCCAGAGACAATGCTTCCACCAGCAGATCCACCAAAGACGGTGACACAGTTGAGGTCACCCCCAAAGGGAGTGATGTTTCCTTGCACCCAGCGCAGAGCAGCTACCACATCTAGGAAGCCCTGGTTGCCAGGTGCATGCTCATCTCCAGTGCTGGGGGCAGTGTGGGGCAATGGTTAGTTCAGCCTGGCTCCTCGCCAGCCTCTGCAGGTTTGCTTTGAATTAGCCACCAGGATGCCAGACACTTCTCTGCTCCCCAGGTCTGGCCTGACTGGGAGCCATGGTTGGCATCTCCAGGGCCTGTTGCTCTTTGTCCCATATCCTGCTGGAACCTGGGCTTCAGCCCAGGAATCAATGCCCTCTACAGGGACCAAGTTCACTGTATAATTCTGGCTTTGGCTGGACCGCTCTCCCAGGGTGGAGGTTTGGGGGGTGCCCTTCTCTGCCCTAGACAGCATGGGTAAGCAGCCCTCCATTCAGGCTCTGGTCCCCAGCCTAGATCCCCAGCTGCTCTGGTGAGCTGGCCACTCCCTGGTGCAGGCAGTGCTCTGGCCAGGCCCGTCATCTCACCTGAAGAAGCCAAGGACCCCAAGGTGGTACTGGACTATAACCACGACCACGTCCCCATAGGCAGCCAGGGCTGATTCATCATAGGAGGTGGCAGCGCCAGTTATCAGAGAGCCTCCATGGACCCATACCATGACCTGCAGAGGTGGCCATGGGGCAGTGACCCCCAAGATCCTGAGACCTCAGCTGCCCACCTGCCAGCCCAGGGCAGTCTCAGGACCTCTAGGGTGCTTTGGAAACAGGGATGGGGAGGGGAAAGGTGGGAGTAGTGGAGCTGGATCGGGTGGACAGGGCCCTCTGGGGTGCCTACCGGCCTACTGGCCCCTGCGGTGGCCTCAGCTGGGCTATAGATGTTGAGGACCAGGCAGTCCTCTGAAAGAGAGAAGATCTGCTGTTTTCCATTGAGGATAAATCTGCTGTTGTTCATGCTCTCCACGTCTTGTAGGCACCTGTGGCCAAGGGTGGGGCCTGAGGTTGAGTTGTTCAATCCCACAAGCCCCAGCAGCAGGATTCCCCCAGTAACCTGCTGGTTTGCCCGCCTCCACCAACACTACTCACATAGGGGGTGCACTGCTGGCATCCTGCACACCCTCCCAGGGCTGTGCTGGGCGTGGGGCTGAGAACCGGTCAGGCCCCAGTGGTGGCTGGGCAAATGGAATGCCCAGGATGACATTCACAAGGCGGTCTGTGCCCTTCACGCCCACCTGCCGGCCTCACACACGACCCAGGGTGGTACGTACCTCAGGCTGAGCAACTTTGGGCCCTGAGGGAAGGACAGAGAGGCCATGGGGTGAGTTTGCAGCCCCCACGAGGGGAAGGAGTGAAAGACAAACACTCGGGCTGTTCTCAGTACTTACCACACAGCACCTTGGTAACCTTCCCAGCAAGCTGGTGAGCCTGGTCTTAGGTTGACTCCCAACTTACTCCTCCCTGCCTGCCTGAGAGTCACTACCACTCCACTCCAGGCCAGACTGGGCCTGCCACTGGGGCCTTGAGCCTTGGGGCCAGCCACTTGCCCATTTGTTTGTTTTTATTTTTTGTTTTTGAGACAGGGTCTAGCTCTGTTGACCAAGCTGGAGTGTAGTGGCATGATCTTGGCTCACTGCAACCTCTGACTCCTAGGTTCAAGCAATTCTAGGACCTCAGCCTCCCAAGTAGCTGGGATTACAGGTGCGCACCACAACACCTGGCTAATTTTTTTATTTTTAGTAGAGACGGGGTTTCACCATGTTGGCCAGGCTGGTCTCGAACCCCCGACCTCAAGTAATCCATCCACCTGGGCCTCCCAAAGTGCTGGGATTACAGGCATCAGCCATCACGTCCAGCCCTGAATTATTTTTAAAAATATAGAGACGGGGTCTCATTATGTTGCCCAGGCTGGTCTCAAACTCGGGGGCTCAAGCAATCCTTTCATCTCAGCCTCCCCAAGTGCTGGGATTACAGGTGTGAGCCATCGTGCCTAGCTGGCACCACCATGTTTCTTATACGGCCTGCAGAACTGTGGGTTAATTAAACTTCTTTTCTTTGTGAATTACCCAGCTTCATGTATTGTTTTACAACAACACAAACAGACTAAGACTGGAGGACTGCCTCTCCCAGGCTAGATAATTCCCGGAGATAGGAGGCAGCTCTCTGGGGAGTTGGAATTGGCAGGCAACTCTCTAGGGAGCAAATGCAAACCAGTCCAGAGCCACATCCCAACCACCTCCTTTATATAGCTCTCAGCTCCTGGCTGCCATCAACCAGCCGTAATCACCACAGAGCCAGGTACCAGGAAGCTGGGGACAGCCCCTTTTCCCAGAGCCTGCTGCCAATCATAAACCTGTTTAGCCTGCCTTGCCTACTCCTTCCCGCGGAAACCATGGCAAAAGGGCTTGCCCACATTTCCCCCCTGCTCCCTCTGCCTCCTGGCGAATGCCACCTGGTGCTTCCCTTTGTGGCCTTGTATGGCATGGCCTGCTTCCTGTTCACAGGGAACTATGAGCAAACTTCTTCCCTCCTGATAGTCATTTGCATATCTGCTTGTCTTACTATACTTGATTAAAACAAATCTCGGCCGGGCCCAGTGGCTCACGCCTGTAATCCCAGGACTTTGGGAGGCCAAGGCGAGCGGATCACGAAGTCAGGAGATCGAGACCATCTTGGCTAACATGGTGAAACCCCATCTCTACTAAAAATACAAAAAATTAGCCGGGCATGGTGGCGGGCGCCTGTAGTCCCAGCTACTCGGGAGGCTGAGGCAGGAGAATGGTGTGAACTCTGGAGGCGGAGCTTGCAGTGAGCCGAGATCCTGCCACTGGGCTCCAGCCTGGGGGACACAGCCCGAGACTCCATCTCAAAAAAAAAAAAAAAAAAAAAAATCTCAGGCCCCCTTGAAACATAAAGACAGGCCAGGCTTGGTGGCTCATGCCTGTAATCCCAGAACTTTGGGAGACCGAGGTGAGTGGGTAACCTGAGCTCAGGAGTATGAGACCAGCCTGGCCAACATGGTGAAACCCCATCTCCACTAAAAATACACAAATTAGCCGGGCGTGGTTGCAGGCGCCTGTAATCCCAACTACTCAGGAGGCTGAGGCAGGAGAATCGCTAGAATCCAGGAGGCGGAGGTTGCGGTGAGCTGAGATCGCGCCATTGCACTCCAGCCTGGGCAACAAGAGTGAAACTCTGTCTCAAACAAACAAACAAACAACAATAACAACAAAAACAAATATAGCAAGAGCAGAGCACCTGCCCAGAGAGAATGCACAACCCCCGGTCTGCCTCCAAACAGGACTCTTTCCTGAGCGGTCTGCCCACTGCTCCCTGTACCTGTCTCACTCTTGACTTCTCCACACCAAGTCCCTCTGCAGGCCCAGCACGTGTGTCTTACCAGTGGCTATGGCAGGGCATGCCAGGAGCAGACAGGCCACCAGGATAAGGACCCCAGACTCCACTCTCACTGCTGTCTCCATTCTCCTGGGGCTTTCTTCCTTCTGGTGGGTTTGTGGTATCGCTGTCAGGAGTAAAGTTGCAGACCTTCGGGGTGAGTGTTACAGCTCCTAAAGACACTACGTCTGGAGTTGTTCGTTCTTTCCGGTGGGTTCATGGTCCCGCTGGCTTCCGGAGTGAAGCTACAGACCTTCTCGGTGAGTGTTACAGCTCCTGAAGGCAGCGTGGACCCAAAGAGCAAGCAGCAGCAAGACTTACTGCATAGAGTGAAAGAACAAAGCTTCCACGGTGTGGAAGGTGGACCCAAGCAGGTTGCCACTGCTGGCTCGGGCAGCCTGCGTTTATTCCCTTATCTGACCCCCACCCACAGCCTGCTGATGTGTAAGAGAGCTGATTGGTCCGTTTCAACAGAGTGCTGATTGGTGCGTTTACAATCCTTGAGCTAGACAGAGTGCTAGACATAAAGGTTCTCCAAGTCCCCACTAGACTCAGGAGCCCAGCTGGCTTCACCTAGTGAATCCCGCACCCGGGCAGCCGGCGGAGCTGCCTGCCACTCCCGCGCCGTGCACCCGTACTCCTCAGCTCCTGGGCGGTTGATGGGACCAAGCGCCGCGGAGCCGGGGTGGCGCTCGTTGGGGAGGCGCGGGCCGCGGGGGAGACCACCACGAGGTGGGGCTCGGGCATGGCGGGCTGCAGGTCTCGAGCCCTGCCCCACGGGGAGGCGGCTGAGGCCCGGCGAGAATTCGAGCGCGGTGCATGTGGGCCGGCAGTGCTGGGGACCCGGCGCAACCTCCGTAGCTGCTGGCCCTGGTGCTAAGCCCCTCACTACCCTGGGCCGACGGCGCCAGCCGGCCGCTCCGTGTGCTGGGCCCGCCAAGCCCATGCCTGCGCCCGCCGGAACTCGCGCTGACCAGCGAGCTTCGCGCGCAGCCCCGGTTCCCGCCAGTGCCTCTCCCGCCTTCCCGCCAGCGCCTCTCCCGCCACACCTCCCCGCAAGAGGGAGGCGGCTCCGGCCTCGGCCAGCCCAGAGAGGGGCTCCCACAGTGCCAGGCGGGCTGAAGGGCTCCTCAAGCGCCGCCGGAGTGGACACCGAGGCCGAGGAGGCGCCGAGAGCGAGGGCCGCTAGCACGTTGTCACCCCTCACTGGGATTACAGGCATTAGCCACCACACCCAGACGAAGATCCGGTTGTTTAAAGGAGCCTAGCAGGCCAAGTGTAGTGGCTCATGTCTGTAACTCCAGCACTTTGAGAGGCCGAGGTGGGTGGGTGGATCACTTGAGCCCAGGAGTTCAAGACCAGCCTAGGCAACATGGTGAAACCCTCTCTCTACAAAAGATACAGAAATTATCTGGGCATAGTGGTGCATGCCTGTAGTCCCAGCTATTTGGGAGGCTGAGGCAGTAGGATCGATTGAGCCTAGGGAGTTGAGGCTACACTGAGCTGTGATGGCACCACTGTACTCCAGCCTGGTCAACAGGGCAAGACCCTGCCTCAAGAAAATGAAATAAAAAAAATAAAAGAACCTGGCATTTATCTTGCTCTCTCTCTTGCCATGTGATGACATCATCTGCCACGATTATAAGCTTTCTAAGGCCTCACCAGAAGCTGAGCAGGTGCTAGCACCATGCTTGTACAGCCTGCAGAACTGTGAGGCAAATAAACCTCTTTTCTTTATAAACTACCCAGTCTCAAGACTTTCTTTCTTTTCCTTTTCCTTTTTTCCTTCCTTCCTTCCTTCCTTCCTTCCTTCCTTCCTTCCTTCCTTCCTTCCTTCCTTCCTTCCCTCCCTCCCTCCCTCCCTCCCTCCTTCCTTCCTTCCTTCCTTCCTTCCTTCTTGTTTCACTATTGTTGCCCAGACTGGAGTACAATGGCACGATCTTGGCTCATCACAAACTTGGCCTCCTGGGTTCAAGCGATTCTCCTGCCTCAGCCTCCCGAGTAGCTAGGATTATAGATGCCCACCACCGTGCCCAGATAATTTTTTTTGTATTTTTAGTAGAGATAGGATTTCACCATATTGGCCAGGCTGTTCTTGAACTCCTGACCTCAGGTGATCCACCCCCCTCGGCCTCCCAAAGTGCTGGGATTACAGGCATGAGCCACCTCACCTGGCGCCAGGTATTTATTTATACCAATACAAAATGGACTAACACAGGGCCAGTGTCCAGTCTTGCCTACTAGGGCTGTGCCTGAGCCTTGATGTGGGGTTGGGGGAACTGATGTTGATTTTTTTCTTTTTTTTTTTTTTTTTTTTTGAGACGGAGTCTTGCTGTGTCTCCCAGGCTGGAGTGCAGTGGCGTGATCTCGGCTCACTGCAAGCTCCGCCTCCCAGGTTCACGCCATTCTCCCACCTGAGCCTCCCAAGTAGCTGAGACTACAGGCGCCCACCACCACGCCCGGCTAGTTTTTTGTATTTTTAGTAGAGACGGGGTTTCACCATGTTAGCCAGGATAGTCTCGATCTCCTGACCTCGTGATCCACCCGCCTCGGCCTCCCAAAGTGCTGGGATTACAGGCTTGAGCCACCGCGCCCGGCCGATTTTTTTCTTAAATTGAGGTGAAATTCACATACAATTAACTATTAAAAAGCATACAATTCAGTGGCAATTAGTGTATTCCAAATGTTATGCAACTACCACATTTCTAGTCACAAAAATGGTTTCATCACCCCAGCAAAAACACTGTAACTATTAAAGGCTGGGTGGAGTGGCTCACACCTGTAATCCCAGCAGATTGGGAGGATGAGGTGGGTGGATCACCTGAGGTCAGGAGTTCCAGACCAGCCTGGCCAACATGGTGAAACCCAGTCTCTACTAAAATTACAAAAATCAGCCGGGCCTGGTGGCATGTGCCTGTCATCCCAGCTACTCAGGAGGCTGAGGCAGGAGAATTGCTTGAACCCGGGAGGCAGAGGTTGCAGTGAGCCGAGATCACGCCACTGCACTCCAGCCTGTGTGAAAGAGCGCGACTCTGTCTCCAAACAAACAAAAAACCATAAAGACAATCATGGCCCCTGGCAGGGCTGCCCTTGGCCATCATTCAAGATAGCAAGAGCAGACCGGTGCAGCGGCTCATGCCTGTAATCTCAGCACTTTGGGAGGCCAAGGCAGGTGGGTCATTTGAGGTCAGGCATTTGAGACCAGCCTGGCCAACATGGTGAAACCCCATCTCTGCTAAAAATACAAAAATTAGCCGGCCATGGTGGCAGGTGCCTGTAATCCCAGTTACTCAGGAGGCTGAGGCAGGAGAATCGCTAGAATCCAGGAGGCGGAGGTTGCAGTGAGCTGAGATCGCGCCATTGCACTCCAGCCTGGGCAACAAGAGTGAAACTCCGTCTCAAACAAACAACAACAAACAACAAATATAGCAAGAGCAGAGCGCCTGCCCAGAGAGAATGCACAACCCCTGGTCAGCCTCCAAACAGGACTCTTTCCTGAGCAGTCTGCCCCCTGCTCCCTGTCCTGTCTCAATCTTGACTCCTCCACACCAAGTCCCTCTGCAGGCCCAGCAGGTTTGTCTTACCAGTGGCTGTGGCAGGGCATGTCAGGAGAAGACAGGCCACTCCAACCAGGACCCTGGACTCCACTCTCACTGCTGTCTCCATTCTCCTTATAACTAGTTGGACAGAAGCTTCAGAAGGTAGAATAAGATCCCTGCCCTTCAGCACAACCAATCTCTAAAGGGCTGTGCTATATAACCTCCATGGACAGCCCTGCCTAGCTGGTGGCCAGCCCCTAGACCCAATGCCTCATGCTCAGGCTGAGTCAGAGGCAGGGCTGGATGAGTGCCCTGCAGAGGCCTGGATGATATGACAGCCCTTCCCGACCCACTGTTTTCAAATTCCAGCTCTCCTGACTTGGTGATCTCCATGAAATCCCGTGCCTTCATCTCAAGATGACCACATCACTGACCCGAGGAAGTGGTGGCCAGTGACCCCGGGGTGCCACTCTGAGTAGGCAACCTGGCCTGAGGTGAGGGCTTGATATGGTTTGTATGTTTTGTCCCCTCCAAATCTCATGTTGAAATGTGAAAGAAAATAGAACAGTGATGATAATAGGACCCACCTCATAGCACTGAAGTGAGGGTACATGTTTCATGTGTGTGCGTGTGTGTGTGTGTGTGTGTGTGTGTGTGTGAAAACATGAGGCTTGGGACTGGGTGTGGTGGCTTATACCTGTAATCCCAGTGCTTTAGGAGGATGGGGCAGGAGGATCGCTTGAGCCCGGGAGTTTGAGACCAGCCTAGGCAACACAGGCAGGGAGACACATCTCTAGAAAAAATAAAAAAAATTAGCCAGGTGTGATGGTGCATGCCTGTGGTCCCAGCTACATGAGAGGCTGAGGTGAGAGGATCATTTGAGCCCAGGTTGTCGAGACTGCAGTGAGCTGTGATAATGGCACTGCACTGTAGCCTGGGCTATAGAGTAAGACAAAGAAGGAAGGGAAGGGGAAGGGAAGGTAAAGGGAAGGGGAAGGGAGAGGAGGGGAGGGGAGGGAAGGGAAGGAAGAGAGAGAAAGAAAAAGAGAGAGAGAAAGAAAAACAGAGAAAGAAAGAAAAAGACAGAAAGAAAGAAAAAGAGAAAAAGAAAAATAGAGAAAGAGAGAAAGAAAGGGGGGAGGGGAGAGGAGCAGAGGGGAAGGCGGGGGAGGTGAGGGGAGGGGAGGGACTTGGAACCAGAACTGATGGAAGCCTGCTCTTGACCAGGGCGGGGATTTGCAGGGCATCTGTCTCTCTGCTGGCTTAGGAGACTCCCACCCCAAGGGAGAGCAGGACTCACTTCTGGGCCTCAGTGTCAGGAACATGGCTGGCTGGGAGTAGGCGGTGGGAGGATGGATAGATATGTGCTGGCCCAGTGAAGGACAGAGTGAGGGTTGTGCCTAAACACGATGCCAGATCCTCTTCCGGGGCTCCACCTGGCACCCAGAGCTGAAGAGAAAGGCTTTAGGATGAAACTTCCCTTCTGCCAAAAATAACCAGTGCCAGCTGGGCATTGTGGCACAAGTCTATAGTCCCAGCTACTCAGGAGGCTGAGGCAGGAGGATTTCTTGAACCCAGGAGCTTGAGGCCAGCTTGAGCAACATAGCAAGACTCTGTCTCAAAAAAAACACAAAAAAACACAAAAAACCCCCCCAAAAAACATTGCAGCTTCCTGAATCATCCTGGCAGCCTGGGGTGGGCTTTGCTTTTCAGAGCTGCCTCCAGACCTTTGTCTTTCCCTTCTCCACCTTCCTCTTCTTGTTGCCATCACAGCCCTGCCACTCCCCAGCCACACACCCTCTTGATCATTTGCTGAAGATTTTAGCACCTGGCTCTAGCATGCTTTCCACCTTCAACACTCAAATCAAGGCACCTGGATCTCTTCTCTGCCTGCAATCTTACCTTCCATCTTCAGGTGTGGATGCTGTCAGGCGAGATCTCCATCTGCTCCCAAGGCCAAGTTTCCCAACTCCCTGCAGCTAGGTCTGCCCTCCCTCCTAGCATTGCGGATGGGCCTACCAGGGTCAGGACCAGGGTGAGACAGGTCAGCAAGACACCCAGGGCATAAAAGTTAAAGAGTCACTCACCCCCGGGGTCATACCAGTAGAGGGTCAGCACCTGAGAATGAGTGCCTTCTAAATTTTATACTTGCTTGTCTTGCTCTAGTCCCAGCTCTTGGACCTACCCATGGACATTAGACCTTGGTCCCCTCCCAGCTCCTCAGGGCTGTCTCTTCGGCAGCAGCATCCCTCCGATCAGCTGCAAACCCAGCTTCTGTGTAAATGCCACCATACAAAGCCTGCCTTGACCCACTTTGCCCTCTAGCTATTGCTCCATTCCTCTGTTTTTCTTTCCCTCCCTCCTTCCTTCCTTCCTTCCTTTCTCTTTCTTCTTCTTCTTTTTTTTTTTTTTTGGAGACAGGGTCTCACAGATTCACGCCATTCTCCTGCCTCAGCCTCCCGAGTAGCTGGGACTACAGGCACCCGCCACCACGCCCGGCTAATTTTTTTTTTGCATTTTTAGTAGCGACGGTGTTTCACCGTGGTCTCGATCTCCTGACCTCGTGATCCGCCTGCCTTGGCCTCCCAAATTGCTGTGATTACAGGCGTGAGCCACCGCACCCGGCCTATTTTTTATTTTTTAGCTAGGCTAGTGGTGCACGCCTTTAGTTGCAGCTACTCAGGAGGCTGAGGTGGGAGGATTGTCTGAGCCCAGGAAGTCAGGGCTGCAGTAAGCCATGATCGTGCCACTGCACTCCAGCCTGGATAATAAAGGGAGACTGTCTCAAGAAAAAAAAAGTGAAAGGAAAAGAAGAGTCATCTCAGGAGCACATTTATCTGTGTGTGAGGAAATGTTACATATATAGTAAATGTAGAGAGATGGAGACACACACAGAGAGAGAAAGAGTCAGAAGCGGAGACTAAAAGTCCACGTAACCAATTGCAATGAGATGCCACTACACACCCATTAAAATATCAGGGTCAGGTGTGATGGCTCACACCTGTAATCCTAGCAATTTGGGAGGCCCAGGCAAGAGGATAGCTTGAGCCCAGGATTTTGAGATTAGCCTGGGCAAAATAATGAGATCCCGTCTCTACAGTTTTATTTATTTATTTATTTATTTATTTATTTATTTATTTATTTTTTTATTTTTTTTTTTTTTGAGACGGAGTCTCGCTCTGTCCCCCAGGCTGGAGCGTAGTGGCCGGATCTCAGCTCACTGCAAGCTCCGCCTCCTGGGTTTACGCCATTCTCCTGCCTCAGCCTCCCAAGTAGCTGGGACTACAGGCGCCCGCCACCTCGCCCGGCTAATTTTTTGTATTTTTTTTAGTAGAGACGAGGTTTCACCGTGTTAGCCAGGATGGTCTCGATCTCCTGACCTCGTGATCCGCCCGTCTCGGCCTCCCAAAGTGCTGGGATTACAGGCTTGAGCCACCGCGCCCGGCCCAGTTTTATTTATTTATTTTATTTTTTTTATACGGAGTCTCGCTTGGTCGCCAGTCTGGAGTGCAGTGGCACAATCTCAGCTCACTGCGACCTCCAACTCCTGGGTTCAAGCAATTCTCCTCCCTCAGCCTCCCCAGTAGCTGGGACTACAGGTTCACACCACCACCCCCAGCTAATTTTTGTATTTTTAGTAGAGACGGGGTTTCACCATGTTGGCCACGACGGTCTCAATCTCCTGACCTCGTGATCTGCCTGCCTCAGCCTCCCAAAGTGCTGGGATTATAGGCATGAGCGACCGCGCCCCGCCACAGAATTTTTTAAAATGCCTGTATTGCTGGCTACTCAGGAGGCTGAAGTGGGAGGATTCCTTGAGCCCAGGAGTTCAAGGTTATAGCGAGCTATGATCATGCCACTGCACTCTAGCCTTCGTGACAGAGAGACCCTGACTCTAAAAAAACAAAAACCAAAACCCGAAAAAATCAGATTTAAGGTCCATAAGACCAAGTGTTGGTGAGGATAGAAAACATCTGGAACCCTCACGGATGGCTGGTAGGGTTGCAAAAATGACATAGTCATTTTGGAAAACAGTTTGGCATTTTATTTTTTAAAAAATTCTGGCAGGGCACAATGGCTCATGCCTGTAATCCCAGCAGTTTGGGAGGCCAAGGTGGGCAGATCACTTGAGGTCAGGAGCTCAAGACAAGCCTGGCCAACATGGTGAAACCCCGTCTCTACTAAAAATACAAAAAATTAGCCGAGCGTGCTGACGGGCACCTATGATCCCAGCTACTCGGGAGGCTGAGGCAGGAGAATCATTTGAAACTGGCAGGTGGAGGTTGCAGGGAGCCAAGATTATGCCACTGCCCTCCAGCTTAGGTGACAGAGCAAGAGTCCGTCATGAAAAAAAAAAAATCTATTTATCGTGTAGTGTAGATATTTATTTATTTATTTATTTAGAGAATCCTGCTCTGTCGCTCAGGTTGGAGTGTAGTGGTGCAATCTCGGCTCATTGCAACCTCCACCTCCTAGGTTCAAGCAATTCCCGTGCCTTAGCCTCTCAAGAACCTGGGATTACAGGCATGTGCCACCATGCCTGGCTAATTTTTGAATTTTTAGTAGAGACGAGGTTTTACCATGTTGGCCAGACTGGTCTTGAACTCCTGACTTCAGGTGATCCTCCCACCTCAGCCTCCCAAAGTGCTGGGATTACAGGCGTGAGCCACCAAGCCCAGTCTAGTATATATCTTGAAATAAGAGGCATTTTCTTTAAAAGTGAAACACACCCTTGCCATATGACCCAGAATGGCATTATATGGTGAGTGCCCACTCTCAGCTATCTACCCCAAAGAAATGAAAGGCTTGTCAGAAAATGTTCATGGCAGCTTTATAAAAATACTCCCAAAATGGAAGTCACTCAAATGTGCACCCACTGACGAATTAATACAATTGCGTATATTGGCGAGGCACAGTGGCTCACTTCTATAATCCCAGCACTTAGGGAGGCTGAGGTGGAAGGATTGTTTAAGCCCAGGAGTTCAAGACCAGCCTGAGCAACACAGCAAGACGCTATCTCTAAAGAAAAGGAAAGGGGGTATATTTATACATGGAATACCACTCTGCGATAAAAGAAAAGAACTAACTGGTTGAATTTCAAAAACACACTTGACAGAAGCCAATAGCAAGTTATTTCATTTATATAATTAGTACTATCATATTAATTTATCCTTTGTATTCATTTATATTCTAGAAAACGCAAACTATAGCAACGGAATGCAATTTGGTGGTTGCTTAAGGGCATGGATCAGGACAATGATTGACTGCAAAAGGGCTTGAGGGAATTTTGGAGTGATAGAAACATTCTAAAACTCCATGTGGTAGTGTTTGCATGTCTTATACATTCACTCAAAGTAATCAAACTGTACACTGAAAATGGGTGAGTTTAGGCCGAGCACAGTGGTTCACATCTGCCTGTAATCCTACCAATTTGGGAGGCCTAGATGGAAAGATCACTTGATCCTAGGAGTTGGAGACCAGCTGGGTAATCTAGTAAGACTTCATCTCTACCAAAAATAAAAAATAAAAAAAATTTAAGTTATCCAGCCATGGTGGCGTGTGCCTGTGGTCCTGGCTACTTGGGAGGCTGAGATGGGGGATGGCTTGAGCCCAGGAGGTGGATGCTGCAGTGAGCTGTGATTGTGCCACTGCATTCCAGCCAAGGTGACAGAATGAGATCTTGTCTAAAAAAAAAAAAAAAAAAAAAGGCGGGGGGAAGGTAAATTTAATTGTAAATTGTTTAACTATAAAGCTGTTAAAAAGTAACTATTAAGTCTAAACAGTAATCCTGGGAACCGACTTTGGGAAAGTATATTGTACATCTGCAGAACTGAAAAACGTACAGAGACATGCATGCAGCTGGTGCTCAATAAACACTTTCAGAATGTAGTGGGAACATTATGCACCAAACAGTGTTCATTGAAAGGAAAGTCTCCTCCCTCTCTCAAGTCAGCCCAGGCTTAATATTATCCTTGTCTACCACCTGGTGGCCAAAATGCACAATGTGGCTGTTCTGGTCTTTCACTCCTAACTTCAAAAGGCTCTGTAGTTGGGCTTAAGGGCCGTGGGTGGAAAGAAGGGAGACGTTCCCCCTGGGAAACTGGTGCCCTGAGAGGCAAGTTGGTCAGAGGTAGGGGCATAAGGGGATCGTTAGGGTCTATGGGACAGGAATACAGCCTCTTAATGACAGAGAGAATATACTTTGGTGAAACCAAGAGGCTGCTTGAACACAGTTGGCCACCTTTGCACACTGAGGTAAAATATGAGGTTTTTGCAGAGCGGGGCAGGAGAAAGGTTTAGGGACAACAATGAGGTAAGTAGGAAAATAATCATGTGGACACACACGGTGAGTTCGGGGATGCTCAGGGGGTTGAAAGGTTGGCAGGGGAACTCTGAAAGGTGAGAGGACATCTCCCTGGATAGAGAGGCCCCTGGGAGCCAGGGGACAGGAATCTCTTGGCAAGTGTGCTAATATCCTGCGAGTATGGGCCTTACAGTGTCTGTAAACCACCGAGAAGAAGAGCAAACTTCAGGAGACGGGCCACTGAGGAAGCAGCTTGGCTTTCCTGGCCACTGTGCAGGCAGCCCAGGCTCAGGGGCCTATGGACAAGCCCAGTCTTGCTTCTTACAAAAGCGGGGTGAGTCACTTCTGCAGGACATCTATAGTTGGGTGGGTGGCTTGTTTTAATTTTTTTTTTTTTTTTTTGAGACGGAGTCTCGTTCTGCCGCCCAGGCTGGAGTGCAGTGCTGTGATCTCAGCTCACTGCAAGCTCCGCCTCCCGGGTTCACGCCATTCTCCTGCCTCAGCCTCCTGAGTAGCTGGGACTACAGGCGCCCGCCACTGCGCCTGGCTAGTTTTTTGTATTTTTTAGTAGAGACGGGGTTTCACCGTGTTAGCCAGGATGGTCTCGATCTCCTGACCTCGTGATCCGCCCATCTCGGCCTCCCAAAGTGCTGGGATTACAGGCTTGAGCCACCGCGCCCGGCCTAATTTTTTTTTTTTTTGAGGTGGTGTCTTGCGCTGTTGCCCAGGCTAGAGTATAGTGCTGTGATCTCAGTGCACTGCAACCTCCGCCTCCCAGGATCAAGCCATTCTCCTGTCTCAGCCTCCTGAGTAGCTGGGATTATAGTCGCCTGCCACCATGCCTATCTAATTTTTGTATTTTTAGTGGAAATGGGGTTTCACCATGTTGGCCAGGCTGGTCTTGAACTCCTGACCTCAGGTCATCCCCCACCTTGGCTTCCCAAAAGTGCTGGGATTACAGATGTGAGCCACGACAGCCAGCCCGAGGTTGCCATCTATTAACCGGAGAACAAGTTCTTGCCAGACACTAAATCTGCTGGCACCTTGATCTTCGATGTCCAAACCTCCAGAACTGTAAGCAATACATTTCTTTTGTTATAAGGCACCCAGTTTATAATAGTAACCTGTAGTATTTTGTTTAAGTTTTATATCAGTAGAGGAAACTATTTTTTTGAGACAGGGTCTTGCTGTGTTGCCCAGGCTGGAGTGTAGTGGTACAATCACTACTCACTGTGGCCTGACCTCAGTGATTTGCCAGCCTCAGCCTCCTGAGTAACTGAGACTACAGCTGTGTGCCACCACATCCAAATAATTTTTGTATTTGTTTGTAGAGATGGCATTTCTCCATGCTGCCTAGGTTAGTCTCAAACTCCTGGGCTCAAGCTCAGGAGGCCCACCTCAGCCTCCGTTAGTGCTGGGATTACAAGTATGAGCCACCACACCCGGCCTAACTGGTAATATTTATTTATTTACTTACTTATTTTTGAGGCAGGGTCTCTCTCTACCACCCAGACTGGACCGCAGTGCTGCAATCTCGGCTCACTGTAACCTCTGCCTCCTGGGGTCAAGTGATTTTTGTGTTTCAGCCTCCTGAGTAGCTGACATTCTAAGTGTGCACCACAAAGCCTGGCTAATTTTTGTATTTTTAGTAGAGATAGGGTTTCACCATGTTAGCCAGGCTGGTCTCAAACTCCTGGCCTCAAGTGATCTGCCCACCTCGGCCTCCCAAAGTGCTGGGATTATAGGTGTGGGCCACCGCACCCAGCCTAACTGGTAGTATTTTTGCTATAGCAACTGAATGGACTAAGACACTAGGATTCCGGTATCCAGGTTTCCGTTTGGCCACTCACAGATATAGGATCACTTGGGGCTTGTGGAGAGGCAGATAGAGGCTTTTTTGGAATTTATTTTTATTTTTTCAGACCTCTCAGGGATGAACAGACATAGGCTTCTCATGCTCAGGTGTGGGCAACATTCTTCAAACACCTCCCTCAAAATGGGAAAGGCCTGGGGGCTCAGAGGAGAGAAGAGAGAAGGCAGGGAGAAGGTGGAGGTGAGGGAGGGAGGATGGGGCCCAGCGCTCAGTGGGGTGTTGGGGAGGGTGGGTTTCCACTGGGGTTTGCCCATCCACAGTTCAGTGGTGGGATCTATCGAGTGTGTCTAAAAAGAGAGGACCCGTGCCAGGTTTGGTAACTAACATCATGCTGTAGCTTCTTTTGTCTCTTTTTCTTTGGAAACGGAGTCTCGCTCTTGTTGGCCAGGGTGGAGTGCAGTGGCACAATCTCAGCTCACTGCAACCTCTGCCTCCTGGGTTCAAGTCATTCTCCTGCCTGCCTCAGCCTCCTGAGTAGCTGGGATTACAGGTGTGCACCACTGCGCCCGTCTAATTGTTGTATTTTTCGTAGAGATGCGGTTTTACCATGTTGGCCAGGCTGGTCTCAAACTCCTGTCCTCAGGTGATCTGTCCACCTTGACCTCCCAAAAGTGCTGGGATTATGGGCATGAGCCACAGTGCCTGGCCTGTTATTCTCTTATTTTTATTTTTCTCATGTTTTTTTTTCTCCTTATATTTTGTTTTCTTTGTTTGTTAGAAATCTTTTTTACTTGTCACTGACTTGAAGCTCAAAATTTTCCTATTTAGTTTCTAATCATTCCCTCTCTCTCTCTCTTTTTTGAGAAGGGGTCTCACTGTATTGCCCTGGGTGGTCTCAAACTTCTGGCCTCAAGCCATCCTCCCATCTCGGCCTCCCCAATAGCTGGGATTACAGGTATGAGTCATCATGCCTGAGTAAGTTCTTAATAAATGCTTTCTGAATGCATGGACAGAAGAATGAATGAATGGCTAAGTGAATGAAGGAATCAACTTCTTTCTCCTCAGTGGGTGTGTGGGCACAGCAGGCTGACGCTCGCCTGTAAGCGAGCCCACACCCTGTAAAGGGAGCTACAGCTCTGTGTGTCTCTCTTCAGGCTCCTCGAGCTCCTGGATCTTCTGGGGCAGCACCGTCGTCCACAACTGGAACCTGTGGGCCTTCAGAGCCCGGCCCACTGCAGGCTGTAGGTTCAGCTGCAGGTATTGCTCCTCCTGGTCGAACAGCGGCCAGTGTGGCAGACCCTCGCCGTTGGGGTTCCTGTAGACATGCCGTCCCAGCAGGGCGATACGAGGGTCATTCTGAGCCCCTGGAGCCCAGACCTGAGCACCCTGACTCTGGTCAGGCAAGGCAGCCAAGCAGGCCAGGTGGGCTTGGGGTAGAAGTGGGGAGGCTTCCAGAAACAGGAAACAAATTCCCTCCAGCTAGTGTCAGCTCCAGTGGGGGCGGGGCGGCCGGCTCTGATGTGTCCCTCTCTCTGGGAGGGAGACCCTGACGGTGGCACAGCACTGGTGCCCACCCTCCAGGTAGAGCGGGGAGATGGAGCGTGTCCACTGCCCCACGGCACTGTCACCCTGTCCAAGTGGGTCCCGCGGCTGGGGAAGGGGCTATCATGTGATTAAGGATGTGGGTGTGCTCATGAGGTCACCCCAGACTAGGAGATTGCTGGATGGGCACAAGCCCCCCAACCCGGGGAGGTTGAGGCAGGGGTGTGCCGTCTCACCCGTTTCGAGCAAAGTTGGCCCAGTACTTCATGGTCTTCCTGCTTAGCCGCTCCTCCTCCTCAGTGAATTTAACTGCAGAGAGGAAGGGGACATGTGTCTTGGTCAGGATGGCCCACCTCAGCATTCCAGGTGGAGCTTGTCCATGACCCCCCAGCCCTTAGTCCCCAGTCCCATTTCTCTGCTTTGTCTCCCACTGCCCTCAGAAGCCAGTCCTCCCCTTTTCCAAACTTTCCCCTTAGCCCAGGCTCTGGCTGACTCCATCCTTCCTGGCCCTGAAGGCCCCTTCTCCCTTCTGTCACTGGCAGTCATTGAAGAAACAAACATGTCCCTGAAACATCTTCGCTGCACCAGGCAGACACCCAAGTGTGGGGAGGGATGGAGGGAGCACAGGCCACAGTCTGAAGAATCATGAATTCTAATCCTGACACAGCCTTTGGAGCTGTAACATCTTGGACGCCTGATCTCATCCTGTCTCTGAGCCTCAGTTTCCTTATCTGGGCAGTGAGGACAATTAATCACCCCTCAGGGACCCAGCCAGGGACCCAGCCCACCTCCCGGGAAAGGAATAAGACTCACTGTAGTTGCCCCAGAAGAAATTTCCGAAAACAAAAGGAAGCTCATCACCATGGTCTGCCTTCACGTGCGGCGGCCTGATATTCTTGACCCAGCTAGGCTGATGCTGGAACTCATAGAAGTACACAGGGGCCCGGGAACCTGTGGGGTGGACAGCCTGTGACACAGTGGCCCCTCCCCTGAAGACTTCTTTCCTCACCCATGGGGATAAGATACCCAGGTCCAAAGCTGGCTGGAATCTGGACAGTGGGGTGTGGAGCCCCAGGCTGGGGCAGGAGCAGAGGAAGAGACGGGATAAATCATGGCCTCAGACTTCTTAGCTGTATCATCTTGGGCAAGTCACTGAAAGTCCCTAACTTCAATTTCCTCATCTGTGAAACGGGGAAATGTCTGTCTCTTGGGCTAGCCGTGAGGATTTACTGCAGTGATGGACCTCAAGTGTCCCAGGGGCCCAAAAAACATGGGTGGGGACCCGGACAGCAGCAGGTCGCACCTAGGACCCACAGCCCTGAGCTGTACCCCTGCCAGTCAGGCCTTAGGGCCAAATATACTCACGCTGAAAATGTGCTACTTGGAGTGCAGGGATCACAAACATGGAGTCTGCCATCATCTCCTGGAACTGGGCTTGGAGGTTCTGGGGCTCCCCATTGTCCCCAACGTACTCTTCCATCAGCAGGTCACCAAATGTAGGCGGCAACATCTACCCCAGGTGGATCAGGAAGAGGCAGGTTACGCTGGATGTCAGGGGCAGGGAGGAGGTGGCCTCGGGCTTGGGGAGATGGACCGTGAAATGAACAGGAAGGGGGAGCAAAGGCGAGGCTCTGAGGTGACCCCACCCCGAAGCACACACACACTCGGGCCTTTGCTCATGGGGGTCACTACATAGGCAGGGTATCTGGGGGTTGAATTTCCTCTGCCTCAGGACAGGAGAGGAGCCCTTCTCCATTGGCGAGGGACCCCAGGAGCCTTACCGTCAGCGTTAACATTTTCTGCAGAACAGCCTGGAAGGCCTCTCTGTCCATTTCCTTCTGGGTGTCATAGATACCCATGACCTGGGTGGCCAGGAGAGAGTCTGTAGTTGGGGATGGGATGAGCCTGGAACTACGAAGCCCTGAACACTCCCCACTACCAGATGGGCTCCCCAGGCACTTGAGGGCTTGGGTTGGGCCTCACTTTGGGGATGATCCAACCGAATTCATCATTGTTAACACCAATGATGCTGGGGACAGGTTGAAAGTCAGCAGAGGCCAGCAGCTCCTGGGGATGCCTGGGCAGGAAGATCCCATCCACCACTCCAGGGATCGTCTTGAAAGGCTGAGGGGAAATGCAAGGTCAGGGAACAAGGTCAGGTCCCAGACACCTTCCAATTCCCTCTGAGTACCTTCCACTCCTTCCCGATTCATCCCCGGATGCTCATATCCACCCCAGGAGATCAATGTTTGGCTCAGCATGCACCGACATTCTGTCCCCACCCAGGGCTATGACACCCAGGCATGCAAATGAGATAATGTGCCCAGGGGATATGAGGGCCATGCAGGCCTGCCAGCCCCATGCCTATTGCACCCCTTTCTCTACACCCACATCTGCTTAGACCGACCTTGTTAATTGCAAGAATCTCCTCTTTACTCTTGCCCTGCAGGCAGTTCACCAGGGCCTCAGAGTCAGCTTGGTCACAGGCTGACAGGTTGGCCACCACCTGCAAAGGGACCAGGCAGGGGCTGGCTCATCCTTCCAGGTAGAGGAGGGGAGTTTTCCAAGGCCCTGGCAGGGGGCAGGGGCACCCCAAATCTCACAGGGTACTGCATATGAATTCCTGCAGTTCTGACACTGTTCCAACTCAGAAGTCCCAGAAAGAAGGACCATCCCATCTGCCTAGATGGTTCCCCTCATGATGGGGATCCCTAGGGTGACAACTTTGCACAGAGGCCACAGAACAAACTTGGCCTCTGCAATGGCAGAAGGATGTGCATTCTGACCCTGGAGCCCCCCAGCAATTCCAAGGTAGGCGGCAGCTCCTGGTGCCTGCTCCTGAATGGCTCTTGTCATCCCTGGTTAACAGACAGAGGCTCTGAGGGGTATGAGAGGAGGTAGCAGGCCTAGGCCTCTGCAGCTGAGGGCACTCACCGTGGAGATAACATCAGCTGAGCTGGCAATGAGGCCAGGCAGCAGGGCCACGCCACTCTCCATGATGGCCCCATGGAAGAGTCCTTGGGACATGGGGGACACAACAAGTGAAGACACACTCGTGCCACCCGCAGACTCGCCAAAAATGGTGACACGGTCAGGGTTGCCTCCAAAGTGGGCGATATTCTGCCGGACCCAGCGTAGTGCGGCCACTTGGTCCAGGTAGCCCCAGTTGCCGGTTGCATGCTTGTCTCCAGTGCTGAGAAGTAGCAGGGACAGGGATCACAGGGCTGTCCTGGCCCCGCTCAGCCCCCAAGGCCCAGCCCAGCCCTAGTCTCACCTGAAGAAGCCCAGGACACCCAGGCGGTACTGGATGGTGACCACCACCACGTCCTCAAAGGCGGCCAGCATGGAACCATCATACATGGAAGCCATGCCAATAACAAGCGCACCACCGTGGATCCACACCATCACCTGGGGAAATCAAGGCAGCTACCATGATGCTCCCACCCAGCCTGAACCCCACCAGGGCCACTACCTAGACCAACCAGTGCTTTGCCTCTGTCTACCTCCCCATTAGAACACCAGCACAAATTCATTACATGGGCCAATTGTTAAGCATCCAAGATCTATCAGGAAGACCAGCCCCTGTATCAAAGCCTGGTTTCATTTGTCCCAGAAAACTCACCGAAGTGGAAAGAAAAGGGGCGTCTCCCTGACAGCTCCACATGAACATTAATCAAAAATGTCCTTAGCCTGAACCACATAGTGAGACCCCCTTTCAACAGAAAATGTTTTAAAAATTAGCCAGGCATGGTGGCATAGGCCTGCAGTCCCAGCTACTCGGTAGGTTGAGGTGGGAGGATCACCCTGGAATTCGAGGTTATAGAGACCTATGTTCATGCCACTGCATTCTAGCCTGTGCAACAGAGCATGATACCATCTCTAACAAAAAAAAGTTTTTGTGGCCAGACACGGTGGCCACGCCTGTAATCCCAGCACTTTGGGAGGCCGAGACAGGCGGATCACAAGGTCAGTAGATCAAGACCTTCCTGGCTAACACGGTGAAACCCTGTCTCTACTAAAAAAATACAAAAAAAAATTAGCCTTGCTTGGTGACCAGCGCCTGTAGTCCCAGCTACTCAGGAGGCTGAGGCAGGAGAATGGCATGAACCCAGAGGCGGAGCTTGCAGTGAGCCGAGATTGCACCACTGCACTCCAGCCTGGGCAACAGAGTGAGACTCCGTCTCAAAAAAAAAAAAAGTTTTTGTGTGTGCCCATTCTCATAGACCCAACAGATTATCCATGGCTGGGGTTCTTGGTCACCTCAAGGTGCAGCCCTTGGGCACTTAGGTGGATGTCCTGCGCATCAGTTGGCTGGGTGAGTCCTGGGTCCAGCCCAGAGCCACAGCCTTTGACCTCTGGGAGCAGCCAGAACTCTGTGACCTCATGCCCGGGGATCAGCTGCCCAGCCTGGGTAAGGAGCATTTCTCAGACCTGAGAGTGAGAAGCTTCTCAGCACAGTCCACTCTGCAGCAGGGCCTGTGCTAATATTGTCCTTTCTACCTACTTGCAGAAGAACTGTCCTCCAACCCCCAGTGAACTGTGGTCTGACACCTACCGGCAGGTTAGAGCCTTCATGGCTGTAGGCCGGCGTGTAGATGCTGAGGTACAGGCAGTCCTCGGACATGGGGACCAAAGGGATGGTCACATTGAACTGGCTATAAAATTCTGACTCCAGTGTAGTGAGGTCCTGCAGACACCTAGTAACCAGGGTAAATAATCAGTCCAGGGGCCAGGCTGTGGCCAAAACCAGACCCTGGGTTCAGCTGTGCTCCCAGCCACCCTCAGCCCCTCTCACAATACCCTGCCCACACATGATCCCTCCCAAAAATCCCTTCCCACCAAGTTACAGGCCACAGGCTCTGGGGAAGCTGGGATGGAGCTTGGACTTCCAGGGAGGTCTTGAGGTCATTGAGGACCTTGGGTATCATTCCTCCCGACACCAGAAACCTTGACTCTCAGGGGTTTCTATGAGAACCATTGGCTGCATGTGTTGACATTCACCACTATATCGCTGTACCCCCTTAGGCCTGGGATGGGGGAGTAGCCCACACATGTGTGCTACATGAGTGAATGGATGTTAATTTCTCATGAGAAGGGCAGTGGGATGTCCCTCATCCCAAGTTTAAATTCTCCAAAACTCATCATTCCCACATGGCCTCCAGTTGGAAAAATATACATGTCTCTTGGCCAATGGCTCCTGGCCCAGTTGGTGGACACAGTGACTGTGGAGAGTGCAGGTCCCCAGGAAGCTACCACTACTGTTCTCTTCAGCTATTTGCAACATCTGCCACTAGAGTTAGGGGCTCCTACAAGGTTCATAGAGCTACATCGAAACTTTCCCAGAGACACCTGCCACTGGTGGCAGAGAAAGCTTGGCATAACCAGAATCTGGGGAGAGCTGTGTCTCTGCCCCTCCCTTCAGCACCTGGAGCCAATGCCTCCCAAATGCCAAGCCTTGAGCCAGGAGTCTGAGAAGTTATTCACCCTCCCGAGCCTCAGCATGCTCATTGGAAAAATGCACGTGGGAATCCACGAAACTCAGAAGGAAAACTGGCTGTGGGGGTTTAGGTGACATGACAATTGCAGCCTAGCTGAGCTCAGTGCACCCCCATCCCTGCCCCAGGGCATGGAGTTCCCTGGACCCCTGGGAGAGCTTACATGGCCGGATGGGTGGTTCCATCTCTCACACCATTCCAAGATTCAGGGGGCTCAGGGGGTGCAAATCGCAGCGGACCTAGAGGTGGCTTGGCAAAGGGAATTCCCAGGAAGGTATGGACCCCGGTATCGGCGCCCCTGACATGGACAAGACTCCCCAGCACCTGGCCCGCGTGTGTGGTCCGGATGGGACTGGCAGAGTCCTGGCCTGTGGGCAGAGAGACAGACATCATGGTTGGGTTTGACCAATCAGCTGCCCTCCCATACTGTTGGTATTGCTGCCTCCTTGCCACCCTCAGCTCAGCTCAAGGGATCCTGATATAAACACAGGCTTTACGAACTTCCTGCCTGTAACAGTCCCTTCCCACTCTGCCTCCCTGGGTCTGTCTCCATCCCACCAGGCTGAGGCTCCTTGGGGCCTGGCACCATCATTCACCCCTAAGACACTCAAACAAAGAGTCACATGCCCTTGTTGGGACTAGAGTGTCCTTTCAACTGTGTGCCAGGTCATGTGACAGTAGGATGATGGTGGGAATTGGGCAGGCATGTTTCCTGTCCTCAGGGATATCATGCCCAAGGTGGCAAGAAATGACATAAAGAAAGCATCCTCCAAACCATGAGTGATGTTGGTGAAAAGAGCTACAAGAGAGAAGTGTGACTGTGGCTGGAACATAAAAAGCACAGAGGCTGGCTTGGAGATTCTAGTGGGACTCTGTCTCTGCAAAAAAATGAAGAAAATAAATTAGCTGTGTGTGGTGGCACATGCCTGTAGTCCCAGCTACTTGGCAGGCTGAGGTGGGAGGATTTCTTAAGCTTGGGAGTTGAGGCTACAGTGAGCCATGATCACATCACTGCACTCCATCCTGGGTGACAGAGTGAGAACCTGTCTCAAAACAAAAACAAAAACAAACAAACAAATAAAAAACAGCCTATCTGCTGTGGGGATCACGGAGGGAGGAAGTGACTGAAAATCACCTAACAGAGAATGTCAGTCCTCTTAATAGATAAAGAATTTCTACAAACAAAGAATATGGCAGCCATGCAAAAACAAAGTAGTATAAGAATATGTTTAGAATAAGCAATACAAATCAGTCTGTCTCAAATAAAGAGAGCATTACCTCATTCATAGTAAGAGAAATGCACATTGAATTTTCACTGTGATGTCAACCACTCATTTTGTGGTATCACAAAAAGCAAGACAATCAGACGTTACATATTTTGTATCAGAAGTACACAGCACCACATGTGAAGTAGTCCTCCAAAAAACAAAACAAAATAAAACCTAAAATCCAAATCTTATGCCTCTAGAATATAAATACAAGTTTACACGGTAGACAAGGGACAGAAGAACAGTTACAAGACACCACTGGGATGCAATCAGCAAAACCTAAATGGTGGCATCGTCTCCAGAACAAATAAACTGGTTTCTTCAACATGCAACAAAATTTAGAAAGAACATAAAAGAGAGGCAGAGGGTAAATCTGAAGACTGAAAGAGATTCAAGAAACACATAAAAATGACATATGATAATAAGTGTTGGTAAGGATGTGGAAAACTTGGAACTTTCATACATTGCCGGTAGGAAGGTAAAATGGTGTAGCTGCTTTGGAAAACAGTCTGGCAGTTTTTCAGGGGATTAAACATGGAGTTGCCATGTGATCCAAAAATTCCACTCTTAAGTATAAAGCCAAGAGAATTGGCCAGGCATGGAGGCTCATGCCTATAATCCCAGCACTTTGGGAGGTCGAGGTGGGTGGATCACCTGAGGTCAGGAGTTCGAAACCAGCCTGGTCAACATGGAGAAATCCTGTCTCTATTAAAAATACAAAAATTAGTCAGGTGTTGTGGCATGTGCCTGTAATTCCAGCTACTTCGGAAGGTGAGGCATGAGGATCCCTTTAAGCTGGGAGGTGGAGTTTGCAGTGAGCCTGGGCAACAGAGTGAGACTCCATCTCAAAAAACAAGAAAGAAAGAAAGGAAAAAGGAAGAAAGAAAGAGAGAGAGAAAGAAAGAAAGAAAGAAAGAAAGAAAGAAAGAAAGAAAGAAAGAAAGATCATCTATCAATTTGCAAAATATGTACTTTATTTGAATCCTGATTTTTTAAATCATAAATATGAAGGAATGTTTGACTATATATTTGATTAAATTGAGAACATATTATGTTGTGGAAACACACACATACATACATATTTTTTTTTCTTTTACTAGGACATAATGACAAATTTACAGATGATATGATGTCTGGGATTTGCTTCAAATAATGGTGCAAGGGAGAGGTGGCCTTCCAGTAAACACTGGTTATATTCAACCTGAGAAAGCTGATTTAAAACAGAAACAAAAACAAGATTTTTATCATTGCTGAAGCTGGACAATGGGTATGTTGGATTTGTTATACTACTCTTTCTACCTCAGACTTGGCTCATCCCTTTGTGCTGTGCAGCCCTCGAGTAGCCTTCACCCTCTCTGTGCCTCATGGAGGTTCACCTGCCCTTGTTATTCCCACCAGCTCCCACCTGCCTGGCACCTTCCCTTTTGGAATCTCAGGTTCTGCTTCTGTAGGATTTGAGAAATCTGAGCCCATTTCCATAATAAAAAGTCAAAACACAGGCCAGGCATGGTGGCTGATGTCTGTAATCCCAGCACTTTTAGAGGCTGAGGCGGGTGGATCACTTGAGGTTAGGAGTTCAAGACCAACTTGGCCAACATGGTGAAACCCCATCTCTACCAAAAGATACAAAAATTAGCTGGGCGTGGTGGTGCATGCCTGCAGACCCAGCTATTTGGGAGGCTGAGGCATGAGAATCGCTGGAACCCGGGAAGCAGAGGTTGCAGTATCTCAAGGTGGCACCACTGGACTCAAGCCTGAGCGACAGAGTGAGACCCTGTCTCAAGAAAAAAAAAAAAAAGAAATCAAAAAATGAAAACAGCCTTAGGGAGCTAATGCCACCCTACACCTGTCAGTTTAACATGGATCAATATGTTTGATGCCACCTGGTGTGGGTGAGGCCAGGGTCAGTAGACATTTACAGGCACCAGACAGGACATTTTAACAATGTCTCCAAGTCAAAAGGCCCACTCCTCTCCCCAGTAACACGCTCCTGCACACAATTCCTTGCTGGAGGGGATGTCTATCCAGGTAATTCCCTGTGGCCACTGGCCACTGATGCCTGATGGTTGTTACAGCAAAGGACATCACCTGCTGAAATGTCCCTGGTTAGAGACCTGTTACATCAACTCATGTAATAAAGAGATTCATTACTTGCTTCATCCTTGAGAGAAGCCCTTCCATTAATCAGTATGAAGAAGCGCTACCATGTAGGGGTGTGTGGAGGCCACCCTATGTGTTAGAAAGTGGAAAAGCCTGGCCCCAAAAGTGGGTTAATTTATGACTGTTGAGATTAAAATCAAGGACAAGTGCACACATCTGTTCTTGTGTAAACTTCTGGGCACTGTGTGTGGTGCCATGGGGACTTTGATGGCCCCTGAGAAGAAGCCAAGACTGGTTGGGACCAAAGAGGATGGCACACATCACCTGTACCCTATGCCTTGTCAATAATTTTCCTGAATGTGGTTCCAACCCAAAATTTCCTCTGTGTGTGTGTGTGTGTGTGTGTGTGTGTATATATATATATATATATATATTTTTTTTTTTTTTTTTTTTTTTCCCAGACGTGGTCTCCATGTGTTGCCCAGGCTGGAGTGTAGTGGTGCAATTACAGCTCACAGCAGCCTCCACCTCCTGGGCTTGAGATCCTCCCACCTCAGCCTCCTAAGTAGCTGGGAGTACAGGTGTGTGCCACTATGCCTCTTTTTTTTTTTTTTTTTTTTTTTTTTTTGGTAGAGACAAGTCTTGTTGCCCAAGTTGGTCTCTAACTCCTAGCCTTAAGTGATCCTCCCATCTCTGCCTCTCAAAGTGCTGGGATAACAGGTGTGAGCCACTGTGCTTGGCCAAAAATATTTTAAAAGGTAGCCGTCTGTGAGGCCGGGCAAATCTTCCTGCTGGGCTCTTGGTGAATTCTAGAATGTGGTCAAGGGCAGGCATGGGAGGAAGCCCTGCGGGAGTGCACCATGGGGCAGGGGGAGTATGGACTCCACCTGGGTAGATTAAATTAGGAAAGGGTTGGGAGGACAGTCATATCATAGACTTAGGAGAGTTTCAGGTAACAGGACCAAAGGCGGAAACAATCCTGGAGCTTCTGATAAGGGCCGGGAGAAGCCTGGCGGGCACACAGAGCCGTCACCTTTGCCCTGGAAACCAAGTTGTACCTTTGCCCAGGATGAGATAAATAGCGTGAGGGACACAACAGCTCTTTGGCTCTTTTCTCTTGAAAAAGATATTTGCTTTTTCACCCAGGCTGGAGTGCAGTAGTGTGATGAAGGCTCACTGCAGCCTCAACCTCCCCTGCTACAGTGATCCTCCCACCTCAGCCTCCCAAGAAGTTGGGACTACAGGTCACAGGCCACCACAGCCCACCAATTTCCTTAAATATTTTGCATACACCGAGTCTCACTAATATTGCCCAGGCTGGCCTCCAACTCCTGGGCTCAAACGATTCTCCCCCTGGGCCTTCCAAAGTGCTGGGATTACAAGCGTGAGCCAATCACTCCCAGCCACTGCAGCCTTTTGGATCCCCTTTAGGATTTGGCCCCTGGGGGCTTCTGTTCCCCAAGGACCACTAATCTTGTCTGAGGCCCCTTTGCAGGGGTCAGGGCGCCCCCCTGGCCAAGGACGCCACACACTCAGAGCCAGATGCTGCGAGAAACTGTTATTGTTATTATCGGCCGGCAGCACTGGCTACGGCCACAATCCTAAGAGGGAAATGGACTGAATCCCCGCACCCCCAATCCCTCACCCACTCAGACCCAGAGCTGCCGACCCGGCCTGGCATGTCCCGGCGCTCCTGGATCCCCTGTACTCTGCTGATTCTTCGCTGTGGTGTCCCGCAGCCAGACCCTTTCTCCGCTTCTAGGAGCCCACCTCGGGCGGCTGGGAGGCGTCGCGTGGGGCTCACGAGTTCCACGCTGTCATCTCCACCAGCTCCTACCTCCCAGGCACCTTCCCTCCCGCACTGTCAGGTTCTGCCTCCGCAGCATTTGGCAGCTCTGAGCCCGGTCCCTGTCGCCCCTCCGTGGGAGCCTCACCCTGGCCGCGGACTAGAAGCAGCAGGAGCCCACAGGCCACCGCACTCAGCCGCTCTCGAATTCCGTGCAGCCTCATGGTCAACTTGCTGGTCTCGGTTCGCTGTCCGCGGACAGGCTGCTGTTCACCCAGAGGCTGCCCGGGTCGTTCCAGCCGTGGATCAGTGCCTCGCCCAGCCTCGGAGTTTGGACTGGGCAGGGAGTGGGTGGGGTGCGCTGGCTTTGCGGGGAAAGGTGGGTCTGGTAGGAGAGCAGGACTGAGCAGTCATAGATGGGTGGGGATCTAGTGGCTGGCAGGCAGGCCCGGGCACGGCCACTTCCCTTCTGCCCAGGCCCCTTTAGCATCCTCCGAACGGGCTGCGCGGTTTCTACAGCCTCTCCCTTTAAAAAGGCCAAATATTTCTTTCTCGGGGAGCTTGGCTGTTAAGACGCGAGTCTGCCGAGGCTCCTGGCTGAATAAAAAACCTCTTCCTTCTTTAATCCGGTGTCTGAGGAGTTTTATCTGCGGCTCGTCCTGCTACATTTCTTGGTTCCCTGACCGGGAAGCGAGGTGATTAACAGATGGTCGAGGCAGCCCCTTAGGCAGCTTATGCCTGCCCTGTAGAGCATCCCTTCGTGGGACTCTGGCCAGCTTGAGCCATGCGGATCCTGAGAGCGCTCTCGTGTAGGCAATTGCCCGGGTGGAATGCCTCCTCCTAGCAGTGCACAGCAGGCCCCTGTGGAGGATCAACACAGTGGCTAAACACCAGGAAGGAACTGGCACTTTAAGTCTGGACATCTGCAACTTGGTAAGACTAGTCTTTGGAACTTGCCCACTCCATTTGAGTGGAAGCATGGCCTGATCACCCAGGGCGTGCCTGTACCGGCACTTTGGTTTTGTTTGTTTGTTTTTTTTTTTTTGAGACGGAGTCTGGCACTGTCGCCCAGGCTGGAGTGCAGTGGCCGGATCTCAGCTCACTGCAAGCTCCGCCTCCGGGTTTGTGCCATTCTCCTGCCTCAGCCTCCCAAGTAGCTAGGACTACAGGCGCCTGTCACCTCGCCCGGCTAGATTTTTGTATTTTTTAGTAGAGACGGGGTTTCACAGTGTTAGCCAGGATGGTCTCAATCTCCTGACCTTGTGATCCGCTCGTCTTGGCCTCCCAAAGTGCTGGGATTACAGGTTTGAGCCACCGCGCCCGGCCTGTTTTTGTTTTTCACTTGAATTGATTGCTTGATACTTTGGTTTTTGTTTTTGACTTGAGTGGAATTGTTTGATACTTTGGTTTTGGTTTTGACCTGGCTCGGATTTCTGGATACTCTGATTTTGGTTTTGATTCTGGTTTGGTATAAACTGAAAAGGTGTGTATGCACCCTTTTTACCCGTTCTTTGTTTTGTGGTGTGCATGTGGTGTGAGCGTGGTGTTTTGTCTCGAGGAAACATGGGTCAGAGACAAAGTAAGCCCACTCCGCTAGGAACTATGTTGTAACATTTTAAGAAGGGATTTAATGGAGACTCTGGGGTTACTATGACACCAGGAAAACTTAGAACTTTGTGTGAAATAGATTGGCCAACATTAGAAGTGGGTTGGCCATCAGAAGGAAGCCTGGACAGGTTCCTTGCTTCTAAGGTATGGCACAAGGTAACTGGTGAGTCAGGACACTCAGACCAGTTCCCATACATAGACACTTGGTTACAACTGGTGCTAGACCTCCCACAGTGGCTAAGAGGGCAGGCAGCAGCAGTGCTAGTAGCAAAGGGACAGACAGCCAAGGAAGGATCCCGCTCCACTCACCGAGGGAAATCAACTCCTGAAGTTCTGTCGACCCAGTATCAAAAGATCCATTGCAGGAGATGGCACCAGTGATCCCAGTGGTGCCCTCCCTTTACCAGGGAGAGAGGCTCCCCACTCTTGAGCCCACAGTGCTTGTGCCTCCGCAAGACAAACATATCCCTAGGCCACCCAGAGTAGACAAGAGAGGAGGTGAAGCCTCGGGAGAAACCCCTCCCTTGGCAGCTGGTTTATGACCCAAAACTGGGGTACAAATGCCCCTGAGAGTAACCAGTGTGCTTATTGTAAAGAAATGGGACATTGGAAGAACAAATGCCCTCAGCTAAAAGGAAAACAAGGAGACTCAGAGCAGGAGGCTCCAGACAAGGAGGAAGGGGCCCTGCTCAACCTGGCAGAAGGGTTATTGGACTGAGGGGGACCCGGCTCAAGTGCCCCCAGAGAGCCTATGGTCAGGATGACAGTCGGGTGTAAAGACATTGATTTTCTTGTAGACACCAGTGCTGAACATTCTGTAGTAACCACCCCAGTTGCTCCCTTATCCAAAAAGACTATTGAGGTAATTGGAGCCACGGGGGTTTCAGCAAAGCAAGCTTTCTGCTTCCCTCAGACTTGTACTGTAGGAGGACATAAAGTGATTCACCAGTTTTTGTACATGCCTGACTGTCCCTTGCCCTTGTTGGGAAGGGACTTGCTTAGCAAGCTGAGAGCCGCTATCTCTTTGTCAGAGCACGGCTCTTTGCTGCTAAACTGACCTGGAACGGGAGTCATTATGACCCTTACGGTACCCTGAGAGGAAGAATGGAGACTTTTCTTAACTGAGCTGAGCCAAGAGATAAGACCAGCTCTAGCTAAGCGGTGGCCAAAAGTGTGGGCAGAAGACAGCCCTCCAGGGTTGGCCATCAACCAAGCCCCCGTACTTACAGAAGTTAAGCCTGGGCACAGCCGGTTAGGCAAAAACAGTACTCAGTCCCCAGAGAAGCTCTTGAAGGTATCCAGGTCCATCTCAAGCACCTGAGAACCTTTGGAATTATAGTTTCTTGTCAGTGTCCATGGAATACTCCCCTCCTGCCGGTTCCCAAGCCAGGGACCAAGGACTACAGGCCAGTACAGGATTTGTGCGTGGTTAATCAAGCCACAGTGACTTTACATCCAACGGTACCTAACCCGTACACATTGTTGGGGTTGCTGCCAGCTGAGGACACCTGGTTCACCTGCTTGGACCTGAAAGACGCTTTCTTTAGCTTCAGATTAGCCCCTGAGAGCCAGAAGCTGTTTGCCTTTCAGTGGGAAGATCCGGAGTCAGGTGTCACTACTCAGTACACTGATCTGATCAGACTGACAGGAGCTGAAGAATATAAAGACTGGGGCAGACTAAGCACCTTCTCATTAGGCTCCCAGGAGCCCATGGTCACATTAGAAGTTAAAAGCAGCAAGATTCTGCCGTATCTGGATTCCAATTTCTCACTGAAGGCTAAGCCACTAAACAGAGTTACAAACGGGGGGATGGGGGGGGGTGGGGAGAAAAACCCCTCCTCTAAGAAACTTAAACAGTAAAAAGAGCCATACCTTGTGAAAACTTGCTTATAGACTTTGCAGAACTGCCCCATGCTGGAGACTATTGTACATGCTAGCGCTTGTTTGCTCATTTAAGATAAAAATCAGGTTTTTGCCTATGGTCCTCCTCTGAGTCAGGTGCACCCCCACCAAACAAACTAGGTATTTGCCCTATAAAATTTTGTTTGGTCGGCCACCCCCAAATCATAGGTCAAATTAAAGGTGACCTCCAGAAACTAAAGAAATTAACCTTAAGAAAACAAATGCAGGCTTTAAAAATAGCCATACAAAGTGTTCATAATTAAATAAATGAAAATGCCTAAAAACCTGACACCCCTTTAAATCTAGTGACTCTGTTTAAAGTAAAATCTAATTTTTCTAGCACCCATATAGGATGGGCCCTATACTGTAACCTTGTCCACTCCCACTGCTGTTAAAGTTGCAGGTGTTGTGTCTTGGATCCACCACAGTCAGCTAACACCGGCAGCTCAGGAGAAGTGGACCGGCCAGCAGGACGCAGATCATCCAACCCGACTGATTCTGAGACGAGACCAAGCTGCTGCTGAGGACAACAGCCCTGCTCTAGTCACACGCCGGAGGCTGACTAGTCTACACACGGCCGAAGCTTGAGGACTCATCAAGCAAGTAAATGTAGTTAAAAATCTTAATAGTTTTCCCACGATACTAACTGTTTTCCTATTGTTCTGTCGCTGTGTTCAACCTTTTCCCCAAGTGAGGACCTCTTTTACCCTTGCTGGATATGAATATGCTGTACATTGTTTTGTTGTTACACTCCCCATAACCACGCTAGAAGAAACACCTATATAAGGTGTCCCCACTGTACATTTACTACTTAGAAAACCCAGACCTGTTCAGTCCAGCAACAATTCCGAGTCTTACAGTCATTCTTTAAACATATAAACCAGAAGTTACCAAAACCTCTTCCTTTAGAGGTTCCTTAGTAGAACCTCTTTCTTTAGTAAAAACAGAAAAAAACCTATTTGCTCAGTTGGCTGAAAACATTGCTGGCAGCCTAGATATTTCTTCATGTTGTGTTTATAAAAAGGCTAACATAAGAGACCAATGGCCTTGAGAAGCAAAAGAGTTAATGCCTCAAGATAACTTTACTTTAACTCTTTCCCCAAACAGATGCCCTGAGTTCAAGCATCTGGCTCTTAAAAACTTGTTACTAAAAAAAACTGTGTTACTCGCTAAGAAAAAGCTTTTCAGACCCAGTGACAAAACTAATCTGCTTAGGACATGACAAAGTTGATACATGTGCCTGTACAAGTTTAACACAGGTTTGATCCTAGGTCTTCATTTAGAAAACAGTTTCCAGCTATAAAAATTTAACACCTCATTATAAGTATGTTACTGATAATAGAAAGTTGCTTGCTGCTCCCCTGTGTATTACACTTGTTCCTTCAAATGAAAGAAGGTTTTGTAGCTACCATGGTTCATCAGAAAACTTCAGCACAAGTATATGACATAAAACACTATCGTTCTGTCTTGCAAAGAGACTCAGAAAGTAAAAATAAAAGTGAGAACTCCCACTAATTAGTGAAAATTCTCAAAGGTGGGGATAAGGAAGGAGACCACTACTACTCCTGCTGCCCTCCTCCCCCCACCTTGCAAAGTTCACAAGACAGGAGGAAAGCGAGAAAGAAACAAAAGTAAGATAAATAGCCAGACAACCTTGGCACCACCACCCGGCCCTAGGAGTTAAACAAAGTAATAATAATAACATCAACCCCTGGCTTAAACTACTTGTGTTATCTGTAAAGTCCAGACACTGTATGAAAAAAGCATTGTAAAACTTTTTGTTCTGTTAGCTGATGCATGTAGCCCCCAGTCACGTTTCCCACGCTTGCTCGATTTATCACGACCCTTTCACGTGGACCCCTTAAAGTTGTAAGCCTTTAAAAAGGCCAAGTATTTTTTGCTCGGGGAGCTCGGCTCTTAAGACGCGAGTCTGCCGACGCTCTCGGCCGAATAAAAGCCTCTTCCTTCTTTACTCCGGTGTCTGAGGAGTTTTGTCTGCGGCTCGTCCTGCTACAGTGGAATCACGACTCACTGTGGCCTTGACCTCCCAGGCTCACTGATTCGCTGGCCTTAGCCTCCTGAGTAACTGAGACTACAGGTGTGTGCCACCACATCCAAATAATTTTGCTTTTTTTTTGTAGAGATGGCATTTCTCCATGCTGCCTAGGCTGGTCTCGAATTCCTGGGCTCAAGCTCAGGAGGCCCACCCCAGCCTCCACTAGTGCTGCGATTACGGGCATGAGCCACCGCACCTGGCCTAACCGGTAATATTTATTTATTTATTTATTTATTTATTTATTTAAATTTATTTCTGAGGCAGGGTCTCTCTCTGTTGCCCAGACTGGAGTGCAGTGGTGCAATCTCGACTCATTGCAACCTCTGCCTCTTGGGTTCAAGTGATTCTTGTGTCTCAGCCTCCCGGGTAGCTGACATTCTAAGTGTGCACCACAAAGCCTGGCTAATTTTTGTATTTTTAGTAGACACAGGGTTTCACCATGTTGGCCAGGCTCGTCTCAAACTCCTGGCCTCAAGTGATCCGCCCACTTCGGCTTCCCAAAGTGCTGGGATTATAGGTGTGGGCCATTGCGCCTAGCCTAGCCGGTAGTAGTTTTGCTATAGCAGCTGAATGGATTAAGACACTAGGATTCCGGTATCCAGGTTCCCTACTGGCCACTCACAGATATAGGATCACTTGGGGCTTGTGGAGAGGCAGATAGAGGCTTTTTTGGAATTTATTTTTATTTTTTCAGACCTCTCACGGATGAACAGGAATAGGCTTCTCACGCTCAGGTGTGGGCAACATTCTTCAAACACCTCCCTCAAAATGGGAAAGGCCTGGGGGCTCAGAGGAGAGAAGAGAGAAGGCAGGGAGAAGGTGGAGGTGAGGGAGGGAGGATGGGGCCCAGCGCTCAGTGGGGTGTTGGGGAGGGTGGGTTTCCACTGGGGTTTGCCCATCCACAGCTCAGTGGTGGGATCTATCGAGTGTGTCTAACAAGACAGGACCCATGGCAGACTTGGTAACTAACATCATGCAGTAGCTTCTTCTAGTCTCTCTCTCTCTCTTTTTTTTTTCAAACGCAGTCTTCCTCTTCTTGCCGAGGCTGGAGTGCAGTGGCACAATCTTGGCCCACTGCAACCTCTGCCTCCCAGGTTCAAGTGATTCTCCTGCCTCAGCCTCCTGAGTAGCTGAGATTATAGGTGTGCACCACTGTGCCCGTCTAATTGTTGTATTTTTCGTAGAGATGCGGTTTTACCATGTTGGCCAGGCTGGTCTCAAACTCCTGTCCTCAGGAGATCTGCCCACCTTGACCTCCCAAAAGTGCTGGGATTACGGCATGAGCCACAGTGCCTGGCCTATTATTCATTTTTTATTTTTATTTTTCTCAGAGTTTTTTTCCTTATATTTTGTTTTCTTTGCTTTTTAAAAATCTTTTTTACTTGTCACTGACTTGAAGCTCAAACCTTTCCTATTAATTTCTAATCTCTCTCTTTTTTTTTTTTTGAGAAGGGGTCTCACTGTATTGCCCTGGTTGGTCTCAAACCTCTGGCCTCAAGCCATCCTCCCATCGCAGCCTCCCCAATAGCTGGGATTACATATATGAACCCTCATGCCTGAGTAAATTCTTAATAAATGCTTTCTGAATGGATGGACGGAAGAATGAATGAATGGCTATGTGAATGAAGGAATCAACTTCTTTCTCCTCAGTGGGTGTGTGTGGGCACAGCAGGCTGACACTCGCCTGAAAGCGAGCCCAAACCCTCCTCCCTGGCACAGGGAGCTACAGCTCTGTGTTTCTCTTCAGGCTCCTCGAGCTCCTGCATCTTCTTCTGGGGCAGCACCGTCGTCCAGAACTGGAACCTGTGGGCCTTCAGAGCCCGGCCCACTGCAGGCTGTAAGTTCAGCTGCAGGTATTGCTCCTCCTGGTGGAACAGCGGCCAGTGTGGCAGACCCTCGCCGTTGGGGTTCCTGTAGACATGCCGTCCCAGCAGGGCGATACGAAGGTCATTCTGAGCCCCTGGAGCCCAGACCTGAGCACCTGGAGTCTGGTCAGGCAAGGCAGCCAAGCAGGCCAGGTGGGCTTGGGGAGTGAGGGGGGCATCTTCCAGAAACAGGAAACAAATTCCCTCCAGCTAGTGTCAGCTCTAGTGGGGGCGGGGTGGCTGGCTCTGATGTGTCCCTCTCTCTGGGAGGGAGACCCTGACGGTGGCACAGCCCTGGTGCCCACCCTCCAAGTAGAGCGGGGAGATGGAGCGTGTCCACTGCCCCACGGCACCCCCACCCTGTCCAAGTGGGTCCCGCGGCTGGGGAAGGGGCTATCATGTGATTAAGGATGTGGGTGTGCTCATGAGGTCACCCCAGACTAGGAGATTGCTGGATGGGCACAAGCCCCCCAACCCGGGGAGGTTGAGGCAGGGGTGTGCCATCTCACCCGTTTCGAGCAAAGTTGGCCCAGTACTTCATCATCTTCCTGCTTAGCCGCTCCTCCTCCTCAGTGAATTTAACTGCAGAGAGGAAGGGGACATGTGTCTTGGTCAGGATGGCCCACCTCAGCATCCCAGGTGGAGCTTGTCCATGACCCCCCAGCCCTTGGTCCCCAGTCCCGCTTCTCTGCTTTTTCTCCCACCGCCCTCAGAAGCCAGTCCTCCCCTTTTCCAAACTTTCCCCTTAGCCCAGGCTCTGACTGACTCCATCCTTCCTGGCCCTGAAGGCCCCTTCTCCCTTCTGTCACTGGCAGTCATTGAAGAAACAAACATCCTGAAAACCTGCTCTGCACCAGGCAGACACCCAAGGGTGGGGAGGGATGGAGGGAACACAGGCCACAGTCTGAAGGGTCATGAATTCTAATCCTGGCACAGCCTTTGGAGCTGTAAAATCTTGAACGCCTGATCTCATCCTGTCTCTGAGCCTCAGTTTCCTTATCTGGGCAGTGAGGACAATTAATCACCCCTCAGGGACCCAGCCAGGGACCCAGCCCACCTCCCGGGAAACGAAGAAGACTCACCATAGTTGCCCCAGAAGAAATTTCCGAAAACAAAAGGAAGCTCATCACCATGGTCTGCCTTCACGTGCGGCGGCCTGATGTTCTTGACCCAGCTGGGCTGATGCTAGAACTCATAGAAGTACACAGGGGCCCGGGAACCTGTGGGGTGGACAGCCCGTGACACAGTGGCCCCTCCCCTGAAGACTTCTTGCCTCACCCATGGGGATAAGATACCCAGGTCCAAAGCTGGCTGGAATCTGGACAGTGGGGTGTGGAGCCCCAGGCTGGGGCAGGAGCAGAGGAAGAGACTTGGGATAAATCATGGCCTCGGACTTCTTAGCTGTATCATCTTGGGCAAGTCACTGAAGGTCCCTAACTTCAATTTCCTCATCTGTGAAACGGGGAAATGTCTGTCTCTTGGGCTAGCCGTGAGGATTTACTGCAGTGATGTACCTCAAGTGTCCGCAGAGCCCAATAAACATGAGTGGGGACCTGGATAGCAGCAGGTCTTACCTGGGACCCACAGTCCTGAGCTGTACCCCTGCCAGTCAGGCCTTAGGTCCAAATATACTCACGCTGAAAATGTGCTACTTGGAGTGCAGGGATCACAAACATGGAGTCTGCCATCATCTCCTGGAACTGGGCTTGGAGGTTCTGGGGCTCCCCATTGTCCCCAATGTACTCCTCCATCAGCAGGTCACCAAATGTAGGCGGCAACATCTACCCCAGGTGGATCAGGAAGAGGCAGGTTAGGCTGGATGTCAGGGGCAGGGAGGAGGTGGCCTCGAGCTTGGGGAGATGGACCGTGAGATGTAGCAGGAAGTGGGAGCAAAGGTGAGGCTCTGAGGTGACCCCACCCCCAAACACACACACACTCGGGCCTTTGCTCATGGGGGTCACTACATAGGCAGGGTATCTGGGGGTTGAATTTCCTCTGCCTCAGGACAGGAGAGGAGCCCTTCTCCGTTGGCGAGGGACCCCAGGAGCCTTACCATCAGCGTTAACATTTTCTGCAGAACAGCCTGGAAGGCCTCTCTGTCCATTTCCTTCTGGGTGTCATAGATACTTGTGTCCTGGGTGGCCGGGAGAGAGTCTATAGTTGGGGATGGGATGAGCCTGGAGCTATGAAGCCCTGAACACCCCCCACTACCAGATGGGCTCCCCAGGCACTTGACAGCTTGGGTTGGACCTTACACTGGGGTTGATCCAGCCAAATTCATCATTGTTGACACCAATGATGCTGGGGACAGGTTGAAAGTCAGCAGAGGCCAGCAGCTCCTGGGGATGCCTGGGCAGGAAGATCCCATCCACCACTCCGGGGATCATCATGTTGAAAGGCTGAGGGGAAATGCAAGGTCAGGGAAGAAGGTTGGGTCCCAGACATCTTCCAATGCCTTCTGAGTACCTTCCACTCCTTCCCGGTTCATCCCCGGATGCTCATATCCAATCAATGCCTGGCTCGGGCATGCACCAACCTTCAGTCTCCACCCAGGGCTATGATACCCCGGCAGGCAAATAAGGTAATGTGCCCAGGGAATATGAGGACCATGCAGACCTGCCAGCCCCATGTCTCTTGCACCCCTTCCTCTACACCCACATCCATTTAGACCAACCTTGTTAATTGCAAGAATCTCCTCTTTACTCTTGCCCCTCAGGCAGCCCACTAGGGCCTCAGAGTCAACTTGGCCACAGGCTGACAGATTGGCCACCACCTGCAAAGGGACCAGGCAGGGGCTGGCTCATCCTTCCGAGTAGAGAAGAGGAGTTTGCCCAAGGCCCTGGCCAAGAACAGGGACACCCCAAATCTCACAGGGTACTGCGTATGAATTCCTGCAGTTCTGACACTGTTCCAACTCAGAAGTCGCAGACATAGGAGCCATCCCATCTGCCTAGATGGTTCCCCTCATGATGGGGATCCCTAGGGTGCCAACTTTGCACAGAGGCCACAGAACAAACTTGGCCTCCGCAATGGCAGAAGGATGTGCATTCTGACCCTGGAGCCCCCCAGCAATTCCAAGGTAGGTGGCAGCTCCTGGGGCATGCTCCCCGATGGCCCTTGTCATCCCCACTTAACAGACAGAAGGGGAGGTAGCAGGCCTAGGCCTCCACAGCTGAGGGCACTCACCGTGGAGATAACATCTGCTGAGCTGGCAATGAGGCAGGGCATAAGGGCCACGCCACTCTCCATGATGGCCCCATGGAAGAGTCCTTGGGACATGGGGGACACAACAAGCGAAGACACACTTGTGCCACCCGCAGACTCGCCAAAAATGGTGACACGGTCAGGGTTGCCTCCAAAGTGGGCGATATTCTGCCGGACCCAGCGTAGTGCGGCCACCTGGTCCAGGTAGCCCCAGTTGCCAGTTGCATGCTTGTCTCCAGTGCTGAGAAGTAGCAGGGACAGGGATCACAGGGCTGTCCTGGCCCCGCTCAGCCCCCATGGCCCAGACCAGCCTTAGTCTCACCTGAAGAAGCCCAGGACACCCAGGCGGTACTGGATGGTGACCACCACCACGTCCTCAAAGGCGGCCAGCATGGAACCATCATACATGGAAGCCATGCCAAAAGCAAGCCCACCACCGTGGATCCACACCATCACCTGGGGAAATCAAGGCAGCTACCACGATGCTCCTACCCAGCCAGAACCCCACCAGGGCCACTACCTAGACCAACCAGTGCTTTGCCTCTGCCTACCTCCCCATTAGAACTCCAGCACAAATTCATTACGTGAGTCACAGACTAGGTACCCAGGATCTATCAGGAAGACTAGGCCTCACATCTTTTGGATTGACCTCTCGTATCAAAGCCTGGTTTCATTTGTCCCAGAAAACTCACCAAAGTGGAAAGAAAAGGGGCGTCTCCCTGACGGCTCCACATGAACATTAATCAAAAATGTCCTTAGCCTGAAGCACATAGTTAGACCCCCTTTCAACAGAAAATGTTTTAAAAATTAGCCAGGCATGGTGGCATAGGCCTGCAGTCCCAGCTACTCAGGAGGCTGAGATGGGAGGATCGTCCAGGAATTCGAGGCTACAGAGAGCTACGTTCATGCCACTGCATTCTAGCCTGGGAAACAGAGCATGATGCCACCTCTAACAAAAAAAATTTTATGTGTGCCCATTCTCATAGGCCCAACAGATTATCCATGGCTGGGATTCTTGGTAACCTCAAGGTGCAGCCCTTGGGCACTTGAGTGGATGTCCTGGGTGTGAGTTGGCTGGGTGAGTCCTGGGTCCAGCCCAGAGCCACAGCCTTTGACCTCTGGCAGCAGCCAGAACTCTGTGACCCCATGTCCAGGGGCCAGCTGCCCAGCCTGGGTAAGGAGCATTTCCTGGACCTGACAGTGAGAAGTTTCTCAGTATGGTCCCCTCTGCAGCAGGGCCTGAGCTAATATTGTCCTTTCCAGCTTCTTGCAGAACTGTCCTCCAACTCCCAGTGAACTGTGGCCTGACACCCACCGGTAGGTTAGAGCCTTCGTGGCTGTAGGCCGGCGTGTAGATGCTGAGGTACAGGCAGTCCTCGGACATGGAGACGGAAGGGATGGTCACATTGACTTGGTTCCGAACCTCTGAATCCATTGTGGTGAGGTCCTGAAGACACCTGGTAACCAGAGCAAACAATCAGTCCAGCGGCCGCATCAGACCCTGGGTTCAGATGTGCCCCCAGCCACCCTCAGCCCCTCTCACAATACCCTGCCCACACATGATCCCTCTCAAAAATCCCTTCCCACCAAGTTACAGGCCACAGGCTCTGGGGAAGCTGGGATGGAGCTTGGACTTCCAGGGAGGTCTCGAGGTCATTGAGGACCTTGGGTATCATTCCTCCCGACACTGGAAACCTTGACTCTCAGGGGTTTCTCTGAGAACCATTGGCTACATGTGTTGACATTCACCACTATATCGCCGTACCCCCTCAGGCCTGGGACAGGGGAGTAGCCCACACATGTGTGCTACATGAGTGAATGGATGTTAATTTCTCATGAGAAGGGCAGTGGGATGTCTCTCATCCCAAGTCTAAACTCTCAAAAACTCATCATTCCCACATGGCCTCCAGTAGGAAAAATATACACGTCTCTTGGCCAATGGCTCCTGGCCCAGTCGGTGGACACAGTGACTGTGGAGAGTGCAGGTCCCCAGGAAGCTACCACTACTGTTCTCTTCAGCTATTTGCAACATCTGCCACTAGAGTTAGGGGCTCCTACAAGGTTCATAGAGCTACATCGAAACTTTCCCAGAGACACCTGCCACTGGTGGCAGAGAAAGCTTGGCATAACCAGAATCTGGGGAGAGCTGTGTCTCTGCCCCTCCCTTCAGCACCTGGAGCCAATGCCTCCCAAATGCCAAGCCTTGAGCCAGGAGTCTGAGAAGTTATTCACCCTCCCGAGCCTCAGCATGCTCATTGGAAAAATGCACGTGGGAATCCACGAAACTCAGAAGGAAAACTGGCTGTGGGGGTTTAGGTGACATGACAATTGCAGCCTAGCTGAGCTCAGAGTACCTCCACCCCTGCCCCAGGGCTTGGAGTTCCCTGGACCCCTGGGAGAGCTTACACATCCGGATGGGTGGTTCCATCTCTCACACCACTCCAAGATTCAGGGGGTTCAGGGGGTGCAAATCGCAGCGGACCTAGAGGTGGCTTGGCAAAGGGAATTCCCAGGAAGGTATGGACCCCGGTATCGGCGCCTCTGACATGGACAAGACTCCCCAGCACCTGGCCCGCGTGTGTGGTCCGGATGGGACTGGCAGAGTCCTGGCCTGTGGGCAGAGAGACAGATATCACAGCTGGGTCTGTCCAATCGGTTGCCCTCCCATACTGTTGGTATTGCTGCCTCCTTGCCATCCTCAGCTCAGCTCAAGGGATCCTGATCTATAAACACGGGCTTTATGAACTTCCTGCCTGTAACACTCTCTTCCCGCTCTGCCTTCCTGGGCCTGTCTCCATCCTACCAGGCTGAGGCTTCTCGGGGCCTGACATCATCATTCAGCCCTAGGACCTTCAAACAAAGGGTCACATGCCCTTGTTGGGACTAGAGTGTCCTTTCAACTGTGTGCCAGGTCATGTGACAGTAGGATGATGGTGGGAATTGGGCAGGCAAGGTTCCTGTCCTCAGGGATGTCATGTCCAAGGTGGCAAGAAATGACATAAAGAAAGCATCCTCCAAACCATGAGTGATGTTGGTGAAAAGAGCTACAAGAGAGAAGTATGGCTGTGACTGGGACATAGAAAGCACAGCTGCTGGCTTGGGGACCCTAGTGGGACTCTGTCTCTGCAAAAAAATCAAGAAAATAAATTAGCAGGGCAAGGTAGCGCATGCCTGTAGTCCCAGCTATTTGGCAAGCTGAGGTGGGAAGATTGTATGAGCCTGGGAGGTTGAGGCTACATTGAGCCATGATCGGGTCACTGCACTCCAGCCTGGGTGACACAGTGAGAACCTGTCTCAAAAAAAAAAAAAAAAAAAAGGCAGCCTATCTGCTGTGGGGATCAAGGAGGGAGGGTAGCCCTCCAAAAGCAAAACAAAATAAAACCTAAAACCCAAATCTGATTATGCCTCTAAAATATAAATACAAGTTTAGAGGGAAGACAGGGGACAGAAGAACAGTTACAAGACACCACTGGGATGCAATCAGCAAAACCTAAATGGTGGGATCCTCTCCAGAACAAATAAAATGGTCTCTTCAACATGCAACAAAATTTAGAAAGAACATAAAAGAGACACAGAGGGTAAATCTGAAGACTGAAAGAGATTCAAGAAGCACAGAAAAATGACACATAAGAAGAAGTGTTGGTAAGGATGTGGAAAACTTAGAACTTTCATACATTGCTGTTGGGAAGGTAAAATGGTGCAGCTGCTTTGGAAAACAGTTTGGCAGTTTTTCTGAGATTAAACATAGAGTTGCCATATGACTCAGCAATTCCACTCCTAAGTATAAATCCGAGAGAATTGGCCAGGCATGGAGGCTCACACCTGTAATCCCATCACTTTGGGAGGTCAAGGTGGGTGGATCACCTGAGGTCGGGAGTGCGAAACCAGCCTGGTCAACATGTGAAACCCTGTCTCTACTAAAAATAGAAAAATTACCCATGCGTGGTGGCACGTGCCTATAATTCCAGCTACTTGGGAGGCTGAGGCATGAGGATCCCTTGAACCTGGAGATGTAGGTTGCAGTGAGCCCGGGTGACAGAGTGAGATTCCATCTCAAAAAAAAAAAAAAAAAAACTACCAATTTGCAAAGTATGAACCTTATTTAATCCTGATTTATTTTTAAAAAATTTGTTTTAATACAAGTATCATTTATAAACATTAAAGAACATTTGACTATATATTTGATTAAATTGAGAACATATTATGTTGTGGAAATACACAAGTACATATATATATGTTTCTTTTCTTTTTTTTTTTTTTTTTGCGACGGAGTCTGGCTCTGTTGCCCAGGCTAGAGTGCAGTGGCTGGATCTCAGCTCACTGCAAGCTCTGCCTCCCGGGTTCACGCCATTCTCCTGCCTCAGCTTCCCGAGTAGCTGGGACTACAGGCGCCTGCCACCTTGCCCGGCTAGTTTTTTGTATTTTTTTAGTAGAGACGGGGTTTCACCGTGTTAGCCAGGATGGTCTCGATCTCCTGACCTCGTGATACACCCGTCTCGGCCTCCCAAAGTGCTGGGATTACAGGCTTGAGCCACCGCGCCCGGCTTCTTTTCTTTTAGTAGGACATGATGAAAAATTTACAGATGGTCTGATGTCTGGGATTTGTTTCAAATAACGGTGCAAGGGGGAGGTGGCCATCCAGAAAACACCCGGTTATATTCAACCTGAGAAAGCTGATTTAAAACGAAAACAAAAACAAGATCTTTGTCATTGCTGAAGGTGGACAATGGGTACGCTGGATTTGGTACATTACTCTTTCTACCTCAGACTTGGCTCATCCCTTGGTGCTGTGCAGCCCTCTAGCAGCCTTGACCCTCTCTCTGCCTCAGGGAGATTCACCTGCTGCAGTTATTCCCACCAGCTCCCACCTGCCTGGCACCTTCCCTTTTGGAATCTCAGGTTCTGCTATGTAGCATCTGAGCCCAGTTCCATAATAAAAAGTCAAAAAATAGGCCAGGCGTGGTGGCTGACATCTGTAATCCCAGCACTTTTGGAGGCCGAGGCAGGTGGTCACTTAAGGTTAGGAGTTCGAGAACAGCCTGGCCAACATTGTGAAACCCCATCTCTACCAAAAGATACAAAAATTAGTTGAGCGTGGTGGCACGTGCCTGTAGACCCAGCTATTTGGGAGGCTGAGGCATGAGAATCGCTGGAACCCGGGAAGCAGAGGTTGCAGTATCTCAAGGTGGCACCACTGGACTCAAGCCTGAGCGACAGAGTGAGACCCTGTCTCAAGAAAAAAAAAAAAAAAAAAAATCAAAAAATGAAAACAGCCTTAGGGAGCTAATGCCACCCTACACCTGTCAGTTTAACATGGATCAACATGTTTGATGCCACCTGGTGTGGGTGAGGCCGGGCTCAGTAGACATTTACAGGCACCAGACAGGACATTTTAACAATGTCTCCAAGTCAAAAGGCCCACTCCTCTCCCCAGTAACACGCTCCTGCACACAATTCCTTGCTGGAGGGGATGTCTATCCAGGTAATTCCTTGTGGCCACTGATGCCTGATGGTTGTTACAGCAAAGGACATCACCTGCTGAAATGTCCCTGGTTAGAGACCTGTTACATCAACTCATGTAATAAAAAGATTCATTACTTGCTTCATCCTTGAGAGAAGCCCTTCCATTAATCAGTATGAAGAAGCTCTACCATGTAGGGGTGTGTGGAGGCCACCCTATGTGTTAGAAAGTGGAAAAGCCCTGCCCCAGAAAGTGGGTGAGTTTATGACTGTTTAGTTGAAAATCAAGGACAAGTACACACATCTGTTCCTGTGTAAACTGCTGGGCACTGTGTCTACTGCAGTGTGAACAGGCAGTTTCGAATGTGCGCCATGGGGACTTTAATGGCCCCTGAGGAGAAACTAAGACTGGTTGGGTAAAAAGAGTACAGCACACATCACCTGTACACTCCTATGGCTTGTCAATTATTTTTTCTGAATGTCGGTCCAATCCAAAATTTTGTGTGTATATATATATATATATATATATATATGTGTCAAAGTCTCCATCTGTTGCCCATATTGGTGTGCAGTAGTGTGATTACAGCTCTCTGCAGCCTCTACCTCCTGGGCTTGAGATCCTCCCACCTCAGCCTCCTTAGTGGCTAGGAGTACAGGTGTGTGCCACCATGCCTGACGCTTTTTTTTTTTTTTTTGGTAGAGACGAGTCTTGTTGCCCAAGTTGGTCTCTAACTCCTAGCCTCAGGTGATCCTCCCATCTCTGCCTCTCAAAGTGCTGGCATAACAGATGTGAACCACTGTGCCTGGCCCAAAATATTTTAAAAGTTAGCCATCTGTGAGGTCAGGCAAATCTTCATGCCTGGGCTCCTGGTGAATTCTAGAATGTGGTGAAGGGCAGACACGGGAGGAAGCCCTGCGGGAGTGCACCATGGGGCGGGGGCGGGGGGTGTATGGACTCCACCTGGGCAGATTAAATTGGGAAAGGCTCAGGAGAGACAGTCAGATCATAGACTTAGGAGAGTTTCGGGTGAGAGGACGAAAGCCCGAAACACTCCCGGAGCTTCTGAAAAATGCCTAGAGAAGCCTGGCAGGCACACAAAGCCATCACCTTTGCCCTGGAAGCCAAGCTGTGTCCTTGCCCAGGATGAGGTAAATGGTATCAGGGACACCATGAGCTCTTTGACTTTTTTTTTTTTTAAGACAGATTTTTGCTTTTTCACCCAGGCTGGAGTGCATTAGTGTGATGAAGGCTCACTGCAGCCTCAACCTCCCCTGCTAAAGTGATCCTCCCACCTCAGCCTCCCAAGTAGCTGGGACTACAGGTCACAGGCCACCACAGCCCACTAATTTCTTTAAATATTTTGTACACACCGAATCTCACTATATTGCCCAGGATGGCCTCCAACTCCTGGGCTCAGACGATTCTCCCCCTCGGCCTTCCAAAGTGCTGGGATTGCAAGTGTGAGCCAATCACTCCCAGCCACTGCAGCCTTTTGGATCCCCTTTAGGATTTGGCCCCTGGGGGCTTCTGTTCCCCAAGGACCACTAATCTTGTCTGAGGCCCCTTTGCAGGGGTCAGGGCGCCCCCCTGGCCAAGGACGCCACACACTCAGAGCCAGATGCTGCGAGAAACTGTTATTGTTATTATCGGCCGGCAGCACTGGCTACGGCCACAATCCTAAGAGGGAAATGGACTGAATCCCCGCACCCCCAATCCCTCACCCACTCAGACCCAGAGCTGCCGACCTGGCCTGACAAGTCCCGGCACTCCTGGGTCCCCTGTACTGTGCTGGTTCCTCGCTGTGGTGTCCCGCAGCCAGACCCTTTCTGCGCTTCTAGAAGCCCACCTCGGGCGGCTGGGAGGCATCGCGTGGGGCTCACAAGTTCCACGCTGTCATCTACACCAGCTCCCACCTCCCAGCACCTTCCCTCCCGCACTGTCAGGTTCTGCCTCCGCAGCATTTGGCAGATCTGAGCCCGGTCCCTGTCGCCCCTCCGCGGGAGCCTCACCCTGGCCGCGGACTAGAAGCAGCAGGAGCCCACAGGCCACCGCACTCAGCCGCGCCCGAAGTCGGTGCAGCCGCATGGTCGGCTCGCTGGTCTCGGTTCGCTGCCGATGTACACGCTGCTGTTCACCCAGAGGCTGCCCCGAGTCGTTCCAGCCGTGGATCAGTGCCTCGCTCAGCCTTGGAGTTTGGACTAGGCAGAGAGTGGGTGGGGTGCGCTGGCTTTGCGGGGAAAGGTGGGTCTGGTAGGAGAGCAGGACTGAGCAGTCATAGATGGGTGAGCATCTAGTGGCAGGCAGGGCCGGGCACGGCCACTTGCCTTCTGCCGGGGCCCCTTTGGCATCCTGGGAACGGGCCGCGCTGCTTCTACAGCCCCTCCGCGATCCAGGGAATCCTCTCCTCAAACCAGTCCTTGTCCACAAGCCCGATGAGCGTGCAGGAGGCTCGACAGGAGGGAGCAATAAACTAGAATTGGAGAACCCAGGAGGGCTTCTCTGAGGAGGTGCACGATCAGGATCCCCACAGATGGAGAAATGGGAAGGAACTTGATTGGGGTGAAGGAACCGCTTGAGCAAAGGCAGAGAGGCCTGACGGCGCCCTTCATTCTGGAAGCTCCTCCTTGCTTTCAGGACTCAGTTTCCTGGGTCCCCCTTCACAAACCCTCATCTTACAGTCTAGAGTCTGAAGGTCTCCGCGGTCCCCTCCCTACTCAGTCACGCCCTTCTTTTGAAACGTACACGTGTCTGAGGCACTTCTTAAGGAGCGCCCCCCTTTGCCTCGGTGGCTTTCAGTTTCCTCACCTCTGGCGGAGACCAGGGCCATGGTCATTTATCCAGTTGACAAACATTTCACAAGGGCCTGGACCTGTTGTCTGAGCGCTGGGAACCCGGCACTGCCGGGCCTATGTTGCAATAGGGGAGGCTCTAAAGTCACCTGGGGGTCCAGAGACACTGGGAGCCCTGACAGGCCAGAGGCAAGCAACCCACCTAGGCACAGGAGTGTGCCATGGCCCTGTAACTATAGGTTTTACAGTGTCTGAAGCCCGGAGGTGGAGGCTACAGTGATGTGTGATTGCGCCACCGCATTCTAGCCTGGGTGACAAAACAAGACCTTGTCTCAAAAAAAAAAAAAAAAAAAAAGGGGGGGGAGGTAAATTCGAATATATTTCACCATAAAGCTGATTAAAAAAAAAAAATTACCTATTAAGTCTAAACAGTAATCCTGGGAACCGATTTTGGGAAAGTATATTGTACATCTGCAGAACTGAAAAACATGCAGGCAGCTGGTGCTCAATAAACGCTTTCAGAATGTAGTGGGAACCAAACAGTGTTCATTGAAAGGAAAGTCTCCTCCCGCTCTCAAATTCAAGTCAGTCCAGGCTTAATATTATCTTTGTCTACCACCGGGTGGCCAAAATGGGCAATGTGGGTGTTCTGGTCTTTCACCCCAAACTTCGAAAGGCTCTGTAGTTGGGCTTAAAGGCCGTGGGTGGAAAGAAGGGAGACTTTCCCCCTGGAAAACCAGTGCCCTGAGAGGCAAGTTGGTCAGAGGTAGGGGCATAAGGGGGATTATTAGGGCCTATGGGACAGGCATACAGCCTCTTAATGACAGAGAGAATATACTTGGGTGAAACCAAGAGGCCAATTGAACATAATTGGCCACCTTGGCACACTGAGATAAAATATGAGGTTTTTGCAGAGCGGGGCAGGAGAAAAGTTTAGGGACAACAATGAGGTAAGTAGGAAAATAATCATGTGGACACACACGGTGAGTTCGGGGATGCTCAGGGGGTTGAAAGGTTGGCAGGGGAACTCTGAAAGGTGAGAGGACATCTCCCTGGATAGAGAGGCCCCTGGGAGCCAGGGGACAGGAATCTCTTGGCAAGTGTGCTAATATCCTGCGAGTATGGGCCTTACAGTGTCTGTAAACCACCGAGAAGAAGAGCAAACTTCAGGAGACGGGTCACTGAGGAAGCAGCTTGGCTTTCCTGGCCACTGTGCAGGCAGCCCAGGCTCAGGGGCCTATGGACAAGCCCAGTCTTGCTTCTTACAAAAGCGGGGTGAGTCACCTCTGCAGGACATCGATAGTTGGATGGGTGGCTTGCTTTTTTTTGTTTGGTTGGTTGGCTGGTTTTTTTGAGATGGTGTCGCACGTTGTTGCCCAGGCTGGAGTGCAGTGCTGTGATCTCGGCTCACTGCAACCTCCGCCACCCGGGATCAAAGGATTCTCCTGCCTCAGCCTCCTGAGTAGCTGTGATTACAGGAGCCTGCCACCATGCCTATCTAATTTTTGTATTTTTAGTAGAGATGGGGTTTCACCATATTGGCCAGGCTGGTCTTGAACTCCTGACCTCAGGTCATCCCCCAACCTTGGCCTCCCAAAAGTGCTGGGATTACTGGTGTGAGCCACTGCCCCCTTCTCCATTTGCCAGACACCAAATCTGCTGGCACCTTGATCCTCGATGTCCAAACCTCCAGAATTATAAACAATATATTTCTGTCATTATAAGGCACCTAGTTTATAATATCAACCTGTAGTATTTTATTTAAGTTTTATATCAGTGGAAGAAACTATATTTTTTTGAGATAGGGTCTTGCCGTGCTGCCCAGGCTGCAGTGTAGTGGTACAATCACCACTCACTGCAGCCTTGACTGCCCAGACTCACTGATTTGCCGGCCTCAGCCTCCTGAGTAACTGAGACTACAGGTGTGTGCCACCACATCCAAATAATTTTTGTATTTGTTTGTAGAGATGGCATTTCTCCATGCTGCCTAGGTTGGTCTCGAACTCCTGGGCTCAAGCTCAGGAGGCCCACCTCAGCCTGCAAAAGTGCTGGGATTAAAGGCATGAGCCACCATTTCCGGACTAACTGGTAACTTTACTTATTTATTAATTTAATTTATTTATTTATGAGGCAGGGTCTCGCTCTGTGACCCAAACTGGAGTGCAGTGGTGCAATCTTGGCTCACTGCAACCTCTGCCTCCTGTGTTCATGTGATTGTCATGTCTGACTCCCAAGTAGCTGACATTCTAGGTGTGCACCATAAAGCCTGGATAATTTTTGTATTTTTAGTAGAGACAGGGTTTCACCATGTTGGCCAGGCTGGTCTCAAACTCCTGGCCTCAAGTGATCCGCCCACCTTGGCCTCTCAAAGTGCTGGGATTATAGGTGTGGGCCATTGCACCTAGCCTAGCCAGTAGTATTTTTGCTATAGCAGCTGAATGGACTAAGACACTAAGATTCCGGTATCCAGGTTTTCTGTTGGACACTCACAGATATAAGAGCACCTGGGGCTTGTGGAGAGGCAGACAGAAGCTTTTTTAAGAATTTATTTTTACTTTTTTAAGACCTCTCAGGGATGAACGGACATAGGCTTCTCACACTCAGGTGTGGGCAACGTTCTTCAGACGACCTCCCTCAAAATGGGAAAGGCCTGGGGGCTCAGAGGAGAGAAGAGAGAAGGCAGGGAGAAGGTGGAGGTGAGGGACGACAGTGCCTAGGGCTCAGTGGGTTGTTGGTGAGGATGGGTTTCCACTGGGGGGATCTATCTAGTGTCTTATCAGAGCTCACTGTGGGGATCTATCTAGTGTGTCTAAAAAGAGAGGACCCGTGGCAGGTTTGGCAACTGACATCATGCAGTAGCTTCTTCTATTCTCTTTTTTTGAATGGAGTCTCGCTCTTGTTGCCCAGGGTGGAGTGCAGTGGCACAATCTTGGCCCACTGCAACCTCTGCCTCCTGGGTTCAAGGGATTCTCCTGCCTCAGCCTCCTGAGTAGCTGGGATTACAGGTGTGCACCACTGTGCCCGTCTAATTTTTGTATTTTTCAAAGAGAATGGGGTTTCACCATGTTGGCCAGGATCGTCTCTAACTCCTGTCTTCAGGTGATCTGCCCAACTTGACCTCCCAAAAGTGCTGGCATTACAGGCATGAGCCACAGGGACTGGCCTATTATTCTCTTTTTATTTTTAATTTTCTCATGTTCCTTTTCCTTATATTTTGTTTTCTTTGCTTTTTAAAAATCTTTTCTACTTGTCACTGACTTGAAACTCAAAACTTTCCTATTTAGTTTCTAATCACTCTCTCTTTCTTTTTTATTTTTTTTTGAGAAGGGGTCTCACTCTGTTGCCCTGACTGGTCTCTAACCTCTGGCCTCAAGCCATCCTTCCATCTCAGCCTCCCCAATAGCTGGGATTACATATATGAGCCCTCATGCCTGAGTAAGTTCTTAATAAATGCTTTCTGAATGGATGGACGGAAGAATGAATGAATGGCTACGTGAATGAAGGAATCAACTTCTTTCTCCTTAGTGGGTGTGTGTGGGCACAGCAGGCTGACGCTCGCCTGTAAGCGAGCCCAACCTCTCCTCCCTGGCACAGGGAGCTACAGCTCTGTGTGTTTCTCCTCAGGCTCCTTGAGCTCCTGCATCTTCTTCTGGGGCAGCGCCTTCTTCCAGAACTGGAACCTGTGGGCCTTCAGAGCCCGGCCCACTGCAGGCTGTAGGTTCAGCTGCAGGTATTGCTCCTCCTGGTGGAACAGCGGCCAGTGTGGCAGACCCTCGCCGTTGGGGTTCCTGTAGACATGCCGTCCCAGCAGGGCGATACGAAGGTCATTCTGAGCCCCTGGAGCCCAGACCTGAGCACCTGGAGTCTGGTCAGGCAAGGCAGCCAAGCAGGCCAGGTGGGCTTGGGGAGTGAGGGGGGCATCTTCCAGAAACAGGAAACAAATTCCCTCCAGCTAGTGTCAGCTCTAGTGGGGGCGGGGTGGCTGGCTCTGATGTGTCCCTCTCTCTGGGAGGGAGACCCTGACGGTGGCACAGCCCTGGTGCCCACCCTCCAAGTAGAGCGGGGAGATGGAGCGTGTCCACTGCCCCACGGCACCCCCACCCTGTCCAAGTGGGTCCCGCGGCTGGGGAAGGGGCTATCATGTGATTAAGGATGTGGGTGTGCTCATGAGGTCACCCCAGACTAGGAGATTGCTGGATGGGCACAAGCCCCCCAACCCGGGGAGGTTGAGGCAGGGTTGTGCCGTCTCACCCATTTCGAGCAAAGTTGGCCCAGTACTTCATCATCTTCCTGCTTAGCCGCTCCTCCTCCTCAGTGAATTTAACTGCAGAGAGGAAGGGGACATGTGTCTTGGTCAGGATGGCCCACCTCAGCATCCCAGGTGGAGCTTGTCCATGACCCCCCAGCCCTTGGTCCCCAGTCCCGCTTCTCTGCTTTTTCTCCCACCGCCCTCAGAAGCCAGTCCTCCCCTTTTCCAAACTTTCCCCTTAGCCCAGGCTCTGGCTGACTCCATCCTTCCTGGCCCTGAAGGCCCCTTCTTCCTTCTGCCTATGGGAGTCATTGAAGAAACAAACACGTCCCTGAAACACCTGCTCTGAATCAGGCAGACACCCAAGGGTGGGGAGGGATGGAGGGAACACAGGCCACAGTCTGAAGAGTCATGAATTCTAATCCTGACACAGCCTTTGGAGCTGTAACATCTTGGACACCTGATCTCATCCTGTCTCTGAGCCTCAGTTTCCTTATCTGGGCAGTGAGGACAATTAATCACCCCTCAGGGACCCAGTCAGGGACCCAGCCCACCTCCCGGGAAACGAAGAAGACTCACCATAGTTGCCCCAGAAGAAATTTCCGAAAACAAAAGGAAGCTCATCAGCATGGTCTGCCTTCACGTGCGGCGGCCTGATGTTCTTGACCCAGCTGGGCTGATGCTGGAACTCATAGAAGTACACAGGGGCCCGGGAACCTGTGGGGTGGACAGCCTGTGACACAGTGGCCCCTCCCCTGAAGACTTCTTGCCTCACCCATGGGGATAAGATACCCAGGTCCAAAGCTGGCTGGAATCTGGACAGTGGGGTGTGGAGCCCCAGGCTGGGGCAGGAGCAGAGGAAGAGACTTGGGATAAATCATGGCCTCGGACTTCTTAGCTGTTATCATCTTGGGCAAGTCACTGAAGGTCCCTAACTTCAATTTCCTCATCTGTGAAACGGGGAAATGTCTGTCTCTTGGGCTAGCCGTGAGGATTTACTGCAGTGATGGACCTCAAGTGTCCGCGGAGCCCAATAAACATGAGTGGGGAACCGGATAGCAGCAGGTCTCACCTAGGACCCACAGCCCTGAGCTGTACCCCTGCCAGTCAGGCCTTAGGTCCAAATATACTCACGCTGAAAATGTGCTACTTGGAGTGCAGGGATCACAAACATGGAGTCTGCCATCATCTCCTGCAACTGGGCTTGGAGGCTCCGGGGTTCCCCATTGTCCCCATTGTACTCTTCCATCAGCAGGTCACCAAATGTAGGCGGCAACATCTACCCCAGGTGGATCAGGAAGAGGCAGGTTAGGCTGGACGTCAGGGGCAGGGAGGAGGTGGCCTCGAGCTTGGGGAGACGGACCGTGAAATGAACAGGAAGAGGGAGCAAAGGTGAGGCTCTGAGGTGACCCCACCCCCAAGTACACACACACTCGGGCCTTTGCTCATGGGGGTCACTACATAGGCAGGGTATCTGGGGGTTGAATTTCCTCTGCCTCAGGACAGGAGAGGAGCCCATCTCCATTGGCGAGGGACCCCAGGAGCCTTACCGTCAGCGTTAACATTTTCTGCAGAACAGCCTGGAAGGCCTCTCTGTCCATTTCCTTCTGGGTGTCATAGATACCCGTGACCTGGGTGGCCAAGAGAGAGTCTGTAGTTGGGGATGGGATGAGGCTGGAACTAGAAAGCCCTGAACACTCCCCACTACCCGATGGGCTCCCCAGGCACTTGAGGGCTTGGGTTGGGCCTCACTTTGGGGATGATCCAGCCGAATTCATCGTTGTTGATACCAATGATGCTGGGGACAGCTTGAAAGTCGGCAGAGGCCAGCAGCTCCTGGGGATGCCTGGGCAGGAAGACCCCATCGACTACACCAGGGATCATCATGTTGAACGGCTGAGGGGAAATGCAAGGTAAGGGAAAAAGGTCAGGTCCCAGACACCTTCCGATGACCACTGAGTACCTTCCACTCCTTCCTGGTTCACCTCCAGATGCTCATATCCACCCCAGGAGATAAATGCCTGGCTCGGGCATGCACTAACCTTCAGTCCCCATCCAGGGCTATGATACCCAGGAATGCAGATGAGGTGCCCAGGGAATATGAGGAGCATGCAGGCCTGAGAGCCCCATGCCTATTGCACCCCTTCCTCTACACCCACATCTGCTTAGACCGACCTTGTTAATTGCAAGAATCTCCTCTTTACTCTTGCCCCGCAGGCAGTTCACCAGGGCCTCAGAGTCAACTTGCTCACAAGCAGACAGGCTGGCCACCACCTGGAAAGGGAGCAGGCAGGAGCTGGCTCATCCTTCCAGGTAGAGGAGGGGAGTTTGCCCAATGCCCTGGCCAAGAACAGGGGCACCCCAAATCTCACAGGGTATTCCATATGAATTTCTGCAGGTCTGACACTATTCCAACTCAGAAGTCCCAGAAAGAAGGACCATCCCATCTGCCTAGATGGTTCTCCTCATGATGGGGATCCCTAGGGTGACAACTTTGCACAGAGGCCACAGAACAAACTTGGCCTCTGCAATGGCAGAAGGATGTGCATTCTGACCCTGGAGCCCCCCAGCAATTCCAAGGTAGGCGGCAGCTCCTGGTGCCTGCTCCTGAATGGCTCTTGTCATCCCTGGTTAACAGACAGAGGCTCTGAGGGGTATGAGAGGAGGTAGCAGGCCTAGGCCTCTGCAGCTGAGGGCACTCACCGTGGAGATAACATCAGCTGAGCTGGCAATGAGGCCAGGCAGCAGGGCCACGCCACTCTCCATGATGGCCCCATGGAAGAGTCCTTGGGACATGGGGGACACAACAAGTGAAGACACACTCGTGCCACCCGCAGACTCGCCAAAAATGGTGACACGGTCAGGGTTGCCTCCAAAGTGGGCGATATTCTGCTGGACCCAGCGTAGTGCGGCCACTTGGTCCAGGTAGCCCCAGTTGCCGGTTGCATGCTTGTCTCCAGTGCTGAGAAGTAGCAGGGACAGGGATCACAGGGCTGTCCTGGCCCCGCTCAGCCCTCGTTGCCCAGCCCAGCCTTAGTCTCACCTGAAGAAGCCCAGGACACCCAGGCGGTACTGGATGGTGACCACCACCACATCCTCAAAGGCGGCCAGCACGGAACCATCATACATGGAAGCCATGCCAAAAACAAGCCCACCACCGTGGATCCACACCATCACCTGGGGAAATCAAGGCAGCTACCATGATGCTCCAACCCAGCCTGAACCCCACCAGGGCCACTAGCTAGACCAACCAGTGCTTTGCCTCTGTCTACCTCCCCATTAGAACTCCAGCACAAATAAATTATGTGGGCCACAGGCTAGGCATCAAAGATCTATCAGGAAGACCAGGCCTCCAAACCTTTGGGTTCTACCCCTTGTTTCAAAGCATGGTTTCCTTAGTCCGAGAAAACACACCAAGTGGAAAGAAAAGGGGTGATGGCTCCACATGAATATTAATAAAACATGTCGTTAGCCTGAAGAACACAGACCTCGTTTGAACAGAAAATGTTTTAAAAATTAGGTCCGCAGTCCCAGCTACTCAGGAGGCTGAGGTGAGAAGATCGCCCAGGAATTTGAGGTTACTGAGAGCTATGTTCATGGCACTGCATTTTAGCCTGGGCTACAGAGCGAGATGCCATCTCTAACAAAAAAAACTTTTTGTGAGGGCCCATTCTAATAGACCCAACAGATTATTCATGGCTGGGATTCTTGGTAACCTCAAGGTGCAGCCCTTGGGCACTTGAGTGGATGTCGTGGGTGTGAGTTGGCTGGGTGAGTCCTGGGTCCAGCCCAGAGCCACAGCCTTTGACCTCTGGCAGCAGCCAGAACTCTGTGACCCCATGTCCAGGGGCCAGCTGCCCAGCCTGGGTAAGGAGCATTTCCCGGACCTGACAGTGAGAAGTTTCTCAGTATGGTCCCCTCTGCAGCAGGGCCTGAGCTAATATTGTCCTTTCCAGCTTCTTGCAGAACTGTCCTCCAACTCCCAGTGAACTGTGGCCTGACACTCACTGGTAGGTTAGAGCCTTTGTGGCTGTAGGCCGGCGTGTAGATGCTGAGGTACAGGCAGTCCTCGGACATGGAGATGGAAGGGATGGTCACATTGACTTGGCTCTGAACCTCTGAATCCATTATGGTGAGGTCCTGAAGACACCTGGTAACCAGAGCAAACAATCAGTCCAGCGGCCGCATCATGGCCAAAACCAGACCCTGGGTTCAGATGTGCCCCCAACCACCCTCAGCCCCTTCTCACATTCTGCTCACACATGATCCCTCTCAAAAATCCCTTCCCACCAAGTTACAGGCCACAGGCTCTGGGGAAGCTGGGATGGAGCTTGGACTTCCAGGGAGGTCTTGAGGTCATTGAGGACCTTGGGTATCATTCCTCCCAACATTGGAAACCTTAACTCTCAGGGGTTTCTCTGAGAACCATTGGCTACATGTGTTGACATTCACCACTATATCGCTGTACCCCCTCAGGCCTGGGACAGGGGAGTAGCCCACACATGTGTGCTACATGAGTGAATGGATGTTAATTTCTCATGAGAAGGGCAGTGGGATGTCTCTCATCCCAGTCTAAACTCTCAAAAACTCATCATTCCCACATGGCCTCCAGTAGGAAAAATATACACGTCTCTTGGCCAATGGCTCCTGGCCCAGTCGGTGGACACAGTGACTGTGGAGAGTGCAGGTCCCCAGGAAGCTACCACTACTGTTCTCTTCAGCTATTTGCAACATCTGCCACTAGAGTTAGGGGCTCCTACAAGGTTCATAGAGCCAACCCAAATCTTCCCCAGAGACACCATCTGCCACTGGTGGCAGAGAAAGCTTGGCATAACCAGAATCTGGGGAGATCTGTGTGTCTGTCCCTCCCTTCAGCACCTGGAGCCAATGTCTTCTGAATGCCAAGCTTTAAGCCAGGAGTCTGAGAAGTTATTCACCCTCCCGAGCCTCAGCATGGTCATTGGAAAAATGCACGTGGGAATCCACGAAACTCAGAAGGAAAACTGGCTGTGGGGGTTGAAATGAAATGACAACTGCAGCCTAGGTGAGCTCAGAGCACCCCACCCCTGCCCCAGTGTCTGGAACTCCCTGGACCCCTGGGAGAGCTTACGCATCCGGATGGGTGGTTCCATCCCTCACACCACTCCAAGATTCAGGGGGTTCAGGGGGTGCAAATCGCAGCGGACCTAGAGGTGGCTTGGCAAAGGGAATTCCCAGGAAGGTATGGACCCCCGCATCAGCGCTCTTCACATGGACAAGACTCCCCAGCACCTGGCCCGTGTGTGTGGTCCGGATGGGACTGGCAGAGTCCTGGCCTGTGGGCAGAGAGACAGATATCACAGTTGGGTCTGTCCAATCGGTTGCTCTACAGACTGTTGGTATTGCTGCCTCCTTGCCATCCTCAGCTCAGCTCAAGGGATCCTGATCTATAAACACAGGCTTTACAAACTTCCTGCCTGTAACACTCCCTTCCCGCTCTGCCTTCCTGGGCCTGTCTCCATCCCACCAGGCTGAGGCTTCTTGGGGCCCGGCATCATCATTCAGCCCTAGGACCTTCAAACAAAGGGTCACATGCCCTTGTTGGGACTAGAGTGTCCTTTCAACTGTGTGCCAGGTCACGTGACAGTAGGATGATGGTGGGAATTGGGCAGGCAAGGTTCCTGTCCTCAGGGATGTCACGTCCAAGGTGGCAAGAAATGACATAAATAAAGCATCCTCCTAACCATGAGTGATGTTGGTGAAAGAGCTACAAGAGAGAAGTATGGCTGTGACTGGGACATAAAAAGCACTGCAGCGGCCTGGGGACCATAGTGGGACTCTGTCTCTGCAAAAAAAATCAAGAAAATAAATTATCGGGGTGTGTTGGTGCATACCTGTAGTCCCAGCTACTTGACCGGCTAAGGTGGGAGGACTGCTTGAGCCTGGGAGGTTGAGGCTACATGAGCCATGATCGGGTCACTGCACTCCAGCCTGGGTGACAGTGAGAACCTGTCTCAAAAAAAACAAAAACAAAAACAAAAAAGCACAGCCTCTGGGTGTGGTGGTATGGGCCTGTATTGGCATGGTGGTGTGGGCCTATATTCCCAGCTACTCAGCTACTCAGGAGGCTAAGGCAGAAAGGGTTCCATGCTGCATGAGCTATGATCTGGCCCTTGTACTCTAGCCTAGGCAACAAAGCAAGACACAGTCTCCAACAATAAAAACATAGCATGACTGCTGTAGGGATCAAGGAGGGAGAAAGTGACTGAAAATCACCTAACAGAGAAAATCAGTCCCCTTAATAGATAAAACGTTTCTACAAACAAAGAATATGACACCTACACAAAAGGAAAAGCAGCATAAGAATATGTTCAGAATAAGCAATACAAATCAGTATCTCTCAAATAAACAGAGATCTTTACCTCATTCATAGTAAGAGTAATGCACATTGAATTCTCACTGTGATGTCAACCACTCATTTTGTCGTATCACAAAAAGCAAGGCAACCAGATATTACATATTTTCTTTCAGAAGTACACAGCACCACATGTGAAGTAGTCCTCCAAAAAACAAAACAAAATAAAACCTAAAACCCAAATCTGATTATGCCTCTAAAATATAAATACAAGTTTACAGGGTCGACAGGGGACAGAAGAACAGTTAGAAGACTCCGCTGGGATGCAATCAGCAAAACCTAAATGGTGGGATCCTCTCCAGAACAAATAAACTGGTTTCTTCAACATGCAACAAAATTTAGAAAGAACATAAAAGAGAGGCAGAAGGTAAATTTGGAGACTGAAAGAGATTCAAGAAACACATAAAAATGACATATGATAAGAAGTGTTGGTAAGGAAGCGGAAAACTTGGAACTTTCATACATTGCCGGTGGGAAGGTAAAATGGTGCAGCTGCTTTGGAAAACAGTCTGGCAGTTTTTCAAGGGATTAAACATAGAGTTGCCATATGACTCAGCAATTTCATTTCTAAGTATAAATCCAAGAGAATTGGCGGGACATGGAGGCTCACGCCTGTAATTCGAGCACTTTGGTAGATCAAGGTGGGCAGATCACCTGCAGTTAGGAGTTTGAAACAAGCCTGGCTGATATGATGAAACTCTATCTCTACTGCAAATACAAAAATTAGCCATGTGTGGTGGCGTGTGCTTGTAATTCCAGCTACTTGGGAGGGTGAGGCATGAGGATCCCTTGAACCTAGGGGGCAGACATTGCAGTGAGCCTGGGCGACAGAGTGAGACTCTGTCTCAAAAAAAAAAAAGAAAAAAAGAAATGCCTACCAATTTGCAAAGTAGGAACCTTATTTGAATCCTGATTTAAAAAAAAAACAAACTTGTATTAATACAAGTATCATTTATAAACATTAAAAGAATATTCGATTATATATTTGATTAAATTGAGAACTGTATGTTATGGAAATACACACATACATTTATGTTACTTTTGTTTTAGTAGGACATGATGAAAAATTTACAGATGAGATGATATCTGGGATTTGTTTCAAATAACGGTGCAAGGGGGAGGTGGCCATCCAGAAAACACCCGGTTATATTCAACCTGAGAAAGCTGATTTAAAACAAAAACAAAAACAAGATCTTTGTCATTGCTGAAGGTGGACAACGGGTACGTTGGATTTGGTACATTACTCTTTCTACCTCAGACTTGGCTCATCCCTTGGTGCTGTGCAGCCCTCTAGCAGCCTTGACCCTCTCTGTGCCTCAGGAAGGTTCACCTGCTGTAGTTATTCCCACCAGCTCCCACCTACCTGGCACCTTCCCTTTTGGAATCTCAGGTTCTGTTTCTGTAGGGTTTGGGAAATCTGAGCCCATTTCCATAATAAAAAGTCCAAACACAGGCCAGGCGCAGTGGCTGACGTCTGTAATTCCAGCACTTTGGGAGGCTGAGGTGGGTGGATCACTTGAGATTAGGAGTTCAAGACCAGCCTGGCCAACATGGTGAAACCCCATCTCTACCAAAAGATACAAAAATTTGCTGGGTATGGTGCCGTGTGCCTGTAGACCCAGCTATTTGGGAGGCTGAGGCATGAGAATCGCTTGAACCCACCAAGCAGAGGTTGCAGTAATTCGAGATGGCACCACTGCACTCAAGCCTGAGCGACAGAGTCAGACCCTGTCTCAAGAAAAAAAAAAAAAAAGTCAAAAAACAAAACAGCCTTAGGGAGCTAATGCCACCCTACACCTGTCAGTTTAACATGGATCAATATGTTTGATGCCACCTGGTGTGGGTGAGGCCGGGCTCAGTAGACATTTACAGGCACCAGACAGGACATTTTAACAATGTCTCCAAGTCAAAAGGCCCACTCCTCTCCCCAGTAACACGCTCCTGCACACAATTCCTTGCTGGAGGGGAGGTCTATCCAGGTAATTCCCTGTGGCCACTGATGCCTGATGGTTGTTACAGCAAAGGACATCACCTGCTGAAATGTCCCTGGTTAGAGACCTGTTACATCAACTCATGTAATAAAGAGATTCATTACTTGCTTCATCCTTGAGAAGCCCTTCCATTAATCAGTATGAAGAAGCTCTACCATGTAGGGGTGTGTGGAGGCCACCCTATGTGTTAGAAAGTGGAAAAGCCCTGCCCCAGAAGTAGGTGATTTTATGACCATTTAGATGAAAATCAAGGACAAGTACACACATCTTTTCTTGTGTAAATTGCTGGGCACTGTGTGTACTGCAGTGTGAACAGGCAGTTTCCAGTGCATGCCATGGGGACTTTGATGACCCCTCAGGAGAAGCCAGGACTGGTTGGGTAAAAAGAGTACAGCACACATCACTTGTACCCTCCTATGGCTTGTCAATTATTTTTTCCTGAATGTGGGTCCAACCCAAAATTGTGTGTGTGTATGTGTGTGTGTGTGTATGTGTATGTGTGTATATATTGCCAGACAAGGTCTCCATCTGTTGCCCAGGCTGGAGTGCAGTGGTACGATTACAGCTCACTGCAGCCTCAGCCTCCTAGGCTTGAGATCCTCCCATCTCAGCCTCCTGAGTAGCTGGGAGTACACATGTGTGCCACCATGCCTGAGTCTTTTTTTTTTTTGATAGAGACAAGTCTTGTTGCCCAAGCTGGTCTCTAACTCCTAGCCTTAAGTGATCCTCCCATCTCCATCTCTCAAAGTGCTGGGATAACAGGTGTGAACCACTGTGCCTGGCCCAAAATATTTTAAAAGGTAGCCATCTGTGAGGCCGGGCAAATCTTCATGCCTGGGCTCCTGGTGAACTCTAGAATGTGGTCAAGGGCAGGAATGAGAGGAAGCCCTGCAGGAGTGCATAATGGGGCGGGGGGTGTATGGACTCCACCTGGGCAGATTAAATTGGGAAAGGCTCAGGAGAGACAGTCAGATCATACACTTAGGAGAGTTTCGGGTGAGAGGACCAAAGGCCGAAACACTCCCGGAGTTTCTGATAAGGGCCTGGAGAAGCCTGGCAGACACACAGAGCCATCATCTTTGCCCCGGAAGCCAAGTTGTGTACTTGCCCAGGATGAGGTAAATGGCGTGAGGGACACCACGAGCTCTTTGGCTTTTTTTTTTTTAAGACAGATTTTTGCTTTATCACCCAGGCTGGTGGAGTGCAGTAGTGCGATGAAGGTTCACTGCAGCCTCAACCTCCCCTGCTAAAGTGATCCTCCCACCTCAACCTCCCAAGCAGCTGGGACTACAGGTCACAGGCCACCACAGCCCACTAATTTCTTTTAATTTTTTGTACACTCTGAGTCTCACTATGTTGCCCAGGCTGGCCTCCAACTCCGGGGCTCAAGCGATTCTCCCCCTCGGTCTTCCAAGGGGTTGGGATTACAGGCGTGAGTCAATCGCACCCAGCCACTTCGGCCTCTTGGATCTGCTTTAGGATCTGGCACCCGGGGGCTTCTGTTCCCCAAGGACCACTAACCTTGTCTGAGGCCCCTTTGGAGGAGTCAGGGCGCCCCCCTGGCTAAGGACGCAACACACTCAGAGCCAGATGCTTTGAGAAGCTGTTATTGTTATTATCGGCCAGCAGCACCGGCTACGGCCACAATCATGAGGGAAATGGATTGAATCCCCGCACCCCCAATCCCTCACCCACTCGGACCCAAGGCTCCCGACTCGGCCTGGCATGTCCCGGCGCTCCTGGGGCCCCTGTAGTCCGCTGGCTCCTCACCGTGGTGTCCCGCAGCCCGAACCTTTCCGCGCTTCTAGGAGCCCACCTTGGGTGGCTGGGAGGCGTCGCGTGGGGCTCATGAGTTCCACGCTGTCATCTCCACCAGCTCCCACCTCCCAGGCGCCTTCCCTCCCGCACTGTCAGGTTCTGCCTCCGCAGCATTTGGCAGATCTGACTCCAGTCCCTGTCGCCCCTCCGCGGGAGCCTCACCCTGGCCCTGGACGAGAAGCAACAGGAGCCCACAGGCCACCGCACTCAGCCGCGCGCGAAGTCGGTGCAGTCGCATGGTCGGCTCGCTGGTCTCGGTTCGCTGCCGGTGGACACGCCGCTGTTCACCCAGAGACTGCCCCGGATTTGGCCTCGCCCAGCCTCGGAGTTTGGACTGGGCAAAGAGTGCGCGGGGTGCGCTGGCTTGGGCCAGGAAAAGGTGGGTCTGGCAGGAGTTCAGGATCCCCACAGATGGAGAAATGGGAAGGAACTTGATCGGGGTGAAGGAACCGCTTGAGCAAAAGCAGGGAGGCCTGAAGGCGCCCTTCATTCTGGAAACTCCTCCTTGCTTTCGGGACTCAGTCTCCTGGGTTCCCCATCAGGTCCCTCATCCCCTTACAGTCCAGGGTCTGAGGGTCTCAGCGGTCCCCTCCCTACTCAGTCATGCCCTTCTTTCGAAACGTACACGTGACCGCGGCACTTCTTAAGGAGCGCCCCCCTTTGCCTCTGTGGCTTTCAGTTTCCTCACCTCCCGCGGAGACCACGGCCATGGTCATTTATCCACTTGACAAACGTTTCACGAGCGCCTGCCGGTCCGAGCGATGAGGACACCGCACTCCCGGGCCTATGGTGCAGCAGGGGACCCAGGCGGCTCACCAGGAGGTCCCGAGACACAAGGAGCCCTGCCAGGCCAGAGGCGACCAACCGTCGTGGATACAGGAGCTCTCGGCCAGCCCGACTTCCCGGAGGAGGCGGTGTGGGGACCACCTCCGACCGCCTTTTGTGCCCCCTGAGACCTGGCTCTGGCCTCTACGTTTCAGCCCGCTATGGGCTCGCATGACCCAGCGCCACCGGGGTCCCTTCTCAGCGCCTTTGCTCCAGCGACCATCACGTTCCCGGGTCCGCGCAGCCAGCATCGTGGTCACCGTTTCTCTCACACCTCAGGCGGAAAACCCCCAACGCGGCGTGTCCCTCGTGCGACCCCGTCGCCACGCCACGCCCCCCTTCCCGTTCTCCGGAAGTGCGCGGGTAGGAGCGGAAGCGCACGCCCGCTAGGGTTGGCGGTGGTGATTCCGCCATGGTAGGCGGCGGCGGGGTCGGCGGCGGGGTCGGCGGCGGTGGCCTCCTGGAGAATGCCAACCCCCTCATCTACCAGCGCTCTGGGGAGCGCCCTGTGACGGCAGGCGAGGAGGACGAGCAGGTTCCCGACAGCATCGATGCACGCGAGATCTTCGATATCCGCCGCTGCTGGGCGCGGGAGGGTTCCGGGGGCTTGCGGTCGGGGGAGCAGTGATGTCCAGCGGCTGGTGGAGCCGCATCCCAGCTGGGCGTTCCTGGCAGAAAGTTCTGAGCGGGCAAGGGCGCAGAGTCCCTTTTCCTTCACTTCCCACATCTGATTCGCTCCATCAATGACCCGGAGCATCCACTGACGCTAGAGGAGTTGAATGTAGTAGAGCAGGTGCGGGTTCAGGTGAGTCACTTCCAAGGGGAGCGAATTGCTCCAGAGAGTCAGAAAGGTTTCTGTGCACCAGGAGCTGGCGTGCTCTCCGCTCACGGACACCGAAGGGTATCTGTGGGAAGGGAGATTGTTCTGCTTATTTTATGGGTGTTGAAGCTGAGGCCCATGGAAGTTGGATGATTTGCCCAAAGCAACAAACTAAGAGGGGCCTTGGGCTGAGGGTGGTTGACTCTTGACATGTTCCCTCCATAACCAGGTTAGCGACCCCGAGAGTACAGTGGCTGTGGCCTTCACACCAACCATTCCGCACTGCAGCATGGCCACCCTTATTGGCCTGTCCATCAAGGTCAAGCTTCTGCGCTCTCTTCCTCAGCGTTTCAAGGTCAGTTGGAGCTGAGCCTTGGGAGTGGGACCAGGCATTGAGGATCTACTGCTGAGGATAGGGACTGGGAGAGCATGAACATGGAGAGGACATCAGAGTGGGGCCTGGAAGGATCCCAATTAGCAGAGAGGAAACTGGGAGGAAGCTTTTCAAGTCGATATGACAAGAATAAAGATCTGAGCTGGAAAGTGGAGAAAAGTATTGAAGAGTGTGGCAGGAAGGGCAGCAGGGAGCTGCAGATGGGTTTGGACCAGGGATGGGGCACAGGCAGGCCTTTAAATCAGCAGTAGTGGGCAAGTTCTTTGGATAGAATTGGAATAGCTAGGGCCGGGCACGGTGGCTCACGCCTGTAATCCCAGCACTTTGGGAAGCTGAGGTAGGTGGATCACCTGAGGTTAGGAGTTGGAGACCAGCCTGGCCAACATGGTGAAACCTCATCTCTACTAAAAATACAAAAATTAGCGGGGCGTGGTGGCGTGTGCTGTGGTCCCAGCTACACGGGAGACTGAGGCGGGAGAATCAAATTGAACCTGGGAGACAGAGGTTGCAGTGAGCTGAGATCGCGCTACTGCACTCCAGCCTGGGAAAGACTCATTCTTGGGAAAAAAAAAAAAAAAAAGAATTGGAATACCTGTGGATGGGTTTGGGGTGCAATGGAAGGGCCAGAGTCCAAAGGTATGATTAGGAGGAAGGATCAGCTGGAGATGGTGCCTGAGGGTTTGGGGGCTGCAGGGAAAAGCGTGGGTCAGTGGGTGGGTGTTCAGGCCCTGGTTATCTCCCTCCCAGATGGACGTGCACATTACTCCAGGGACCCATGCCTCAGAGCATGCAGGTAAGGGTGGACTGGTGGTGAGGGTATTGGCCCAGGCACCCTAAGCAGTCTGAGGCTTCCCCTTTGCCCAGGAGTCTATCGGCAAGACAGGGAATGGGTAACTTCGTGAGTGAAATTGCCAGAGACTCCTCAGTGTAGGTTATAGCCTAGACCAAAGCTGGCCTGACAAGAATCTCCTGTGCTTACCATGTCCTCTTCTCCCAAATCCCTTTCACCAAATATACAGGACCAGAGTGTGTCAGACTTCAGCAGCGTGGGAGGCAGCCAGGGGGAGGGATCCTAAGAAGGCAGGCTAGGTGGGCTCAGGTGGTTGAAGTAGCCTGATCAAGGTGTGGGGTCCTGGGAAGGAGGTGACAGGAGGGCTCTGTTGCTGCAGGGGACATATCCTATACAGAGGTTCAGAGGTAGGGCTGGCTAGCACTCTGGCCAGAGCCTAGCTTTGACTCTGCCTTCCCCACACTCTCCTTCCCACCTAGTGAACAAGCAACTTGCAGATAAGGAGCGGGTGGCAGCTGCCTTGGAGAACACCCACCTCCTGGAGGTTGTGAATCAGTGCCTGTCAGCCCGCCCCTGAGCCTGGCCTTTGGCCCCTCAACCTGCATACTGGTGTCCTGGTCCCAGCTCCTGCCAGGGCTCTTACCTTTGTTTTCTTGAATCACTCACAATGAGAAACTAACATTTTGCTTTTTGTAATAAAGTTAATTTATATTCAGTTCCCAGCATGCTTTGGTGTCTTTCATCTTGGTGGAGTCCTTTGGAGTTTGAGGGAGGATGGTGGTGGTAATCACCACCATCTGAAGGGTGGTGTACTTGCAACTTTAAGTAAAACAAAATCAAAATGGAAAGAGTAGTGTATGAATGTGCCTGTATGCTCACCACCACCACTAGAGTCAGTAGTTGTTGACATATTACACACTGGCCTTATTTATGTGTGCATATATAAACATCAGTATATTTGCGAGTAAGCTGCAGAGACTTGACTCTTCACTTTGAAGTACTGCGGCTCCCTCTAGATGAGTAAGCCTGTATAGCCACAATACTTTCATCTGATCAGAAAATGAACAGTTCTTCAACACCATCTAATACCCAGGCATATCTGGATTTCCCTAATGTGTCATTCATAGTTGTTTTTGTTTTGTTTTTGAAACAGGGTCTTACCCTGTTGCCTAGGCCCAGGTGCAGTGGCAAGATTGTAACTCACTGCAGCCTCCAACTCCTGGGTTCAAGCAATCCTCCAGCCTTGGCCTCCCAAGTAGCTTGGATTAATACAGTGGCACAGTTATACCTTTCTGCAGCCTTGACCTCCTGGGCTCAAGCGATCCTCGCACCTCAGCCTCCCGAATAGCTGGGACTGCAGGCATGCACCACTGTGCCTAGCTAATTTTTAATTTTCTTGTAGAGACAGGGTCTCCTTAGGTTGCCTAGGCCGGTCTCTAGCTCCTGGGCTTAAGTGATCCTCCTCCCAAAATGTTGGGATTACAGGTATGAGCCACCCCAACCAGTCCAATTTAAAAATTTTATTTTTTTTATTTTTTGGTAGAGATGAAGCCTTGCTGTGTTGCCCAGCCTGGTCTCAAATTCTTGTCCTCAAGCAATTCTCTCACCTGGTCTGCCAAAGCACTGGGATTACAGGCTTGAGCATCACACCTAGCTGTTTTTCAGTTTTTTTAATTCAAAAAAACATTTTATCAAGAGGTAGTCTATTGCTCTGCCACCGGGGCTGGAGTGCAGTGATGCGATCAGAGCTCACTGTAGCCTCAACCTCCTAAGTCCAAGTGATCCTCCTGCTTCAGTCTCCTGAATAGCTGGGACTACAGGCATGTGCTACCATGCCAGGCTAATTTTTAAATTTTTTGTAGAGACTGGGTCTGCCTATGTTGCCTAAGCTGGTCCCAAACTCCCAGGCTCAAGCCTCACAAAGTGCTGGGGTTACAGGTGTGAACCAACACACCTGGCCCTTTGTCTTTCTTCACAGTGATTTTTTGGAAAAGTTCAGAGAAGTCCCAGTTCTGCAGTCTGATTTGTTCCTGATTTGTGTTACCTGTAACTGGAAGTTGGTCTAAAGGCCTCAATGAGTCCAGGTTTGAGCTTTTTGATGAAAACCCTGTCCAGGAGTGGCATATATCTTTTATAAATCCACTAGTCGTGTGATGCCAGCTTTTCCTGCTGTTAGTGATGTGCCGTCTGGTCCCTGGTAAGGGCGGTGACATCAGACTTCTCTGTTGAAGGGAACCTGAGACACCTTCTTGGTCAGCTCTCCCAAAGGCATGTGTCACCCGCAGTGTTGAGTAAGAGGGAAGCTCAGCACCATGAAGTGATAGGCTCGGGTCTAAGGCCTCTGTCTCCCCTTGGCCCTGTGCTCAGATTGCATTTGGTCACCTGGACAGACTGTAGGGCTTAGACCTTGGCTTAGCCGGTTAGGATCGCTTTCCCAGGGGGAACATCCTTCCTGCCTTAGTCTCATTCTCTGAGGATAAATGGCAATATTAAGAAGCAGTGCCCAACCCCACTCCATCCCTACTGAGGCTCAGATGTGATTGTGGGCAGAGAAGCCTCAGTAGGGATCTGGCCATTTTGCAGATCTGTTCTTGAGTGCCTGCTGACAGCATTGAGCCTATCCTAAGAGTGGAATTCAGCTGAGGGCTTTACACTTACTATCTAGTCCTCCATCTAGCCCTATGCAGCAATTGCTATCCTCTCTCTCTCTTTTTTTTTTTGTTTGTTTGTTTTTTGTTTTTTTCTTTTCTTTTTTGAGACACAGGATCTCGCTATGTTGCCCAGGCTGGAGTATGGTGGCTATCCATAGGTATGATTATAGCACACTACAGCCTTGAATGCCTGGGTTCCAGGGATTCTCTTGCCTCAGCCTCCTGAATACCTGGGACGACAGGCGTGTGTCATCATGCCTAGCTTGCTATTCTTTTTTTATCCCAAATTTTTAGGACAGGAAATGGTTTTCTAGAAGAAATGTAGTTAGATCTCCATTATCCATGGGTTCTATATCCATGGGTACAACCCACTATGGATCCAAAATGTAGTTAGGCCTAGGATGACTGTGTCTGTACTGGACATGTACAAACGTTTGTTCTTGTTTTTATTCCCTAAACAACGCAGTCTAACAACAACTTACATAGCATTTACATTGTATTAGGTGTTACAGTAGTAATCCGGAGATGACTTACAGTATATAGAAGGATGTGCAGAGGTTGCATGCAGATACTATGCCATTTTATGTAAGAGACTTGATCTCAGCCACTGAAGTTGAGTTTAAAAAATAAAGTAAAAAAATACATGTAAAGGAGTTGAGTATTCATGGATTTTGGGATTCATGGGGATCCTGGAACCAATCCCCTGTGGATACCAAGGGACAACTCTGATTTACTTCTCAAGACGTTTATTTCTATTTACTTCTCAAGAGGTGGCTCACATTTGTAATCCCAGCATTTTGGGAGGCTGATGTGAGAGGATCGCCTGAGCCCAGCAGTTTGAGACAAGCCTGGGCAATACAGCAAAATCCTGTCTCAAAATAAAATTTTTTTTTGTAATTAGTGGGGAATGGTGGTGCACACCTGTGGTTCCAGCTACTCGGGAGGCGGAGGTGGGAGAATCGCTTGAGCCCAGGAAGTTGAGGCTGCAGTGAGCTATGATTGTGCCACTGCACTCCAGCCTGGGTGACAGCAAGACCCTGTCTCAAAAAAAAAAAAAAAAAAAAAAAAAAGAAAAAAGAAAAAAGACTTCTGGCTAGGGAGTAAAGGAGGCCCTGAGCAGCTTGATAGGTGCTGTGCAGCTGGCAGGGGGCGCCATTGCCTGCAGAAGGAGCTAAGCCTATCCTGAACTCCAACTCCTATTGTCCACACTCAGCTCACTCTTAGGAGGGAATGTCCTCGTCACCTAATGACCAAGAGGAGGTGCTGGATCTGGCTACCTAAGATCAGAGTGGTGAAGCCATTAGCCCCTGTTGCCCAGAGCTGCTTCATCTGTAATAGGGGGATAGTCATGGCAATCACTTGGGACTGCTTTTGGGAGATTTAAATGGGTCTAGGCCTAGCTCTGATGATCTAGGCACTGTATCCCACACAGATGAGGAAGCCGAGGGCTCCAGAGAGGCAGGGTGAACAGCTGGACCTCAGGGAGCCTTCCCAAGCTGAAGGCCTCACACCCTGCGACGTGTGTACCTTCTGCCTGACAGTCCCTGTCTGAGGTGGCCGTGGTGTCTGTGTTGAGCTGGGGACGAAGGGAGTCATGGGGGCGGCAGGTGTGGTTGAGTCATTCGGCTGGCTTCCTGACAGCCAGGCCATCGTGGGTGAGGGACACCAAACTGCTCATGCCACAGCTGATGTATCAGATAGTCCCCTTGTCACTCTTGACTCAGCTGTGCCTGGCCCCCCCTGCAGGGCCACCATCTGTGCATCCTGGGCCAGTGCCCAGGGAACTTTCTGGAACCCCAGATGCTATCTAAGGACATGGGTACAGGGGGTGGTGAAGTTTGAGGTTCCCGAAACCCTCTACCAGGTATGTCTGGCTCTGCTGTTTCTGGCCTGTGACCCCTCAGGCCTTGGTTACCATGTCTACAAAATGGGAACAACAAATCATAGCTGAGTTTGACCCAGGGATTAGATGACATGTATGAACATGCCCAGCCATATCTATTTTTGCTCATCATCCTGCCCCCAGCACAAGGGCCTGGCACACAGTAGGTATTTAGTACAGTTTAGTGGAATGAATGAATGCATTGGGCCTTAGAACACAGCAGAGGCCCCAGGGCCTGAAGGCTGTGGTGTGAGGTGGGGGTGGGGACACTGAAGCCCAGCCCAGTTCCCTCTGCAACATCTTGTCACCTGAGGGAGGGGGAAGAGTGTGGGGTCCTACAGAGAGGAGGCATGGGTATGGGGCTAGGGGAGAGGTATCTGCATTGTTTCTGAGACCTCTGCCCCACTCCTGGACAGACCACTGTCCTGGAGAGAGTGGAGCAGAAACAAGAGAGGAAACACAAATTCACCTAACCTGCCCCATCCAATCAAGGATGATGATGATAAACGTGCTCTTAGTGAGATATTACTGTCTGCCCGACTTGAGCCAACTACTGTTTTGTCTCATAATAACTGTCAGGAAGAGATGATCCCTGTTCTACACAGGAGAAACTGAGGCTCAGCCTAGATAAATGGACACAGGTGAAACAGCTAGCAAGGGGCACAGCTGGGATCTGAAGCCCAGGCCAATCTAGGGGTGGTTCTAGCCTCAATTTATTCCTCCTGAGCAGCCACGCTCAGCCCAGATTGCTGGGAGGACCAGGTGGTGGGAGTGGGGGTGTCTCAAGGTCGTGTCCTGGTGTTAATCTCTGGGGCCCCTGGCCATATCTAGCTTGTGGTGAGTGTCTCTGGACTGTTGGAGCAGCCACTGGAATGCCTGGGGCTTGAGTGGCCCTTTGTGGATGCAGTTCCCTTGGCAATGAAGAAACACTGCTGAGGTCAAGAGCTCAGATTGCCAGAGGGGAAACCCAGCCCTGCTTCTTTGCATGGCCCCCTGCTGGGAAGGACCACAGCTACCCCCCACCCTCACCCTCTGCCAGACACCCAGAGGCTCTTTCCAGTGGCACAGTTGTGGGGTTGGATGGGACACAGGCAGCCCAGCCAGGATTCCTCATGGGAAGTGTGTGCTGGCTCTTTAGACTTGTCTGCTAATGGGAGGCTCTGGCTATAACTCCCTCTTCCCACTGGAGTTCGTTCAGGAAGCCAGAATCAGCATGGGGATGCCTAGGCCTCCAAGATCCCCTAGGACCATGGGCAGGCCACCCCTCAGCCCAGCTTTTGCCTACTTTGGAGACCTCAAGGACAAGAGGGCCCTAATCTTACCAAGCCAGGCCCTCCTCAATCCAAGGCCTTCTTAGGCGTTGCCAAGGAAACAGATGCAGCAGCCAAAGAGCCTGGCCCAGGTCTCCATGACAACCTACCACAGCCCACCAGGGTCCATCCATCTGTTATGTCACCTGAGCCCCAAATGGGTGCCCTCCCAGCCTCACCACACTTGTCACAATCAGATGTCACAGTCTGATAGCAGGTCCCTGTCACAAAATACCTCACAGCCTGACCTGTAACCCTCACACCCCTGAGAGATGAGCAAGGAGCTAAGACACTCCTCATACTTTGACCACACGCTGTGTTTATGGCCCTCTTGGGTGGGGGTCTGAACCTCCAGGCCCTAGATGTGCCCTGGGCAGCTGGCTCAGCCTGCAGCTAGAAAGAAGAAGGGAGACCTTGGCGACTCAAAATGGCTGGCTCCTGCTGGCATTCAACACCCGTTGGCCTGGATTTCCCCAACTCTGGGCAACTTCCAGTCCAGAAGCAGAATAACCAGAGCCAGGGCCAGGGCCAGGGCCAGGGCTGGGACAAATTATTTTTAGCAGAGTTGCTGGCAGCTGCCTGGTGGGTGCTGGGAGGTGGGATGGGGACTGAGTTTAATCCCTTCCCTCTTCTGGGCTGGGGTTTCCTCCCCAGGAGTCAAGCAGGTACCTCCACCTGCAACACTGTCAGAGCCGCCCCCACCCCCAGCAGCCCTCTCAGGGCCCCCAGGGGCTCACGGGGTGACACCAACCCTCACCCTGAAGAGTAGGCTCATTAGGGAGAATCTTCAACTCCAGGATGGGGAGAGAGTGGAAAGGATTTTGTGTGAAATGACACCCCCTAAATTCCAGCTCAGACCTGAACCTCTGGGGAGTGGGTGTCATGGGCAGAGAAGAGGGATCTCTGTCCAGCCTGTAACTCGTTTACTTGCTAAGAGGAAGACCGGCGACTTGGGGAGAGGGAAGGGAGAATTCACTCTCACGGGGCCAGACCGAATTCTTCCCCTGAGGGCAGTTGCTGCTCTTGGCTGGTTGAGTTTACCCTGCTGCCTGCCTCCGCATCACGTACTCCCCCGGCAGCCTCGCGCTCTCTCTCCTCACACACACACTCAGCCCCGGACCTTGCCTACCAGTCAGCCCCTCTATTCCCAGACAGCTACTGCTCCTCCCCTGGCGGGTAGGGCGGGGTGTCGGGTGTGCGAGGTCTGAGGAGGAGGGTGGGGGATTCCCCTGGTGGGGGTGGACAGACACGTCAGCCCCCGCAGCAGCGTGAACCGGGGGCGGGAGCGGGGGCGGGTGGAGGCTTAAATAGGCGACTCTGGAGCCAGAGCCCAGTGCGGGCTGAGAAGGCGGTGGCTGCAGCAGCAGCGGCGGCGGAGACCCAAGAGTCCGAGTCCAGACTACGAGTGGGTTGCATCCTAACCCGGATCCTAGTCCTGAGCGTGTCTGTGTGCGAGTGGGTGAGTGTCTTGGCGGAGCGGGGTCGGGGCGGCTGCAGATAGATGCGCCAGGTCCGGAGGGGTCCCCGGTGAGGGCGCCGCGACCTCGGGGCTGGGGGAGGGCTGCGGCGGGACCTCCGCCCGAGCATCCCGCCTGACTCCAGGTTGGGCAGGTGCGCCCCGGGTCCCGCCTCCCTCACGGCTTACACGGTCACCCGGGTTCCTGCTCCCCTAGACGGCCCCGGACACGATGACCCTGAACGGCGGCGACAGCGGAGCGGGCGGCAGCCGCGGCGGGGGCCGGGAGCGCGAGCGCCGTCGGGGCAGCACGCCCTGGGGCCCAGCGCCGCCGCTGCACCGCCGCAGCATGCCGGTGGACGAGCGCGACCTGCAGGCGGCGCTGGCCCCCGGGTCCCTGGCGGCGGCTGCGGCCGGGACGGGGACTCAGGGTCCCAGGCTGGACTGGCCCGAGGACTCTGAGGACTCACTCAGCTCGGGGGGCAGCGACTCTGACGAGAGCGTTTACAAGGTGCTGCTGCTGGGGGCGCCCGGCGTGGGCAAGAGCGCCCTGGCGCGCATCTTCGGCGGTGTGGAGGATGGTCCCGAAGCAGAGGCAGCAGGTGAGCGGATCGAGCTGTTCGCGAGAGGGGAGATCCCGGGGCTAGGACTGAGGGCTGAGACCAGGACTCAAAGCCGCAAATACCATGGAAGAATGTATTATTATTATTATTATTATTATTATTATTATTATTTTGAGACGGAGTTTCGCTCTTTCGCCCAGGCTGGAGTGCAGTGGCCCGATCTAGGCTCACTGCAACCTCTGCCTTCGGGTTTCAAGGGATTCTCCTGCCTCAGCCTCCAGAGTAGCTGGGATTACAGGCGCCCACCACCACCCCCGGCTAATTTTTGTGTTTTTAGTAGAGTTGGGGTTTCACCATGTTGGCCAGGCTGGTCTCGAACTTCTGACCTCGTGATCCACCCGCCTTGGCTTCCCAAGGTGCTGGGATTACAGGCGTGAGCCACCGCGCCTGGCCAATACTGTGGAATTCTATTCGTGTTTTCAGAATCACGCTTCTACCTACTCATTTCATAAATGGGGAAAGGAAAGGAGAAGGGACACCCCCTGGCCTTTGGTAGGGAAGAAATGCCCAGAGTAGAAGGCCAGGGCATAGATATGGCTGCTCTGTGGGATGGGACCGGACATCCCTCCCTGCCTATCAGGGACAGGTCAGAGTTTCGAACCAGAGGGATTTCTAAGAGAGGAGCCCTAGGTGGCCAAGGTCCCTAGGGAGCAGGACAGTCACTATTCTAACTCAGGCCACTGGGTCAGAGCCACCTTGGGACCCAGGCAGCAGGAGGACAGGGGGCATTGGAGCAGCCACCTGGGACATTGCTAGCTTGGGGGGCATGTGGGTAGAGGTCAGGCACACCATGCCCTCCAGCCCCCACTTCCCTGCCTGGCACTGCTGTTGCCACATACCAGCATCTGCAAGTGGAGTGGAGGATGAGGAGGGCTCTGGGGAGGAGCTGGAGGGTGTGGCCATAACAGGAAACCTGGCAGCAGGGGCTTTGACAGTCAGCTGGTAACCTGTTTACTGGTCTCCTGCCTAGGGCACACCTATGATCGCTCCATTGTGGTGGACGGAGAAGAGGCATCACTCATGGTCTACGACATTTGGGAGCAGGTAGGGTACAGGCTGAGACCCAGGGCAGGGGAGGGAGGAGTGAGTTGGGGTAGGGGTCTGGGAGTGCCAGGCTTGTGTCAGGGTCATGAGGACTGTTGGGCAGACTGTGTGTGTGTGTTCCCCAGGACGGGGGCCGCTGGTTGCCCGGACACTGCATGGCCATGGGGGATGCCTATGTCATCGTGTACTCAGTGACGGACAAGGGCAGCTTCGAGAAGGCCTCAGAACTGCGGGTCCAGCTGCGTCGTGCACGGCAAACAGATGATGTGCCCATCATCCTTGTGGGCAACAAGAGCGACCTGGTGCGCTCTCGTGAGGTCTCAGTGGATGGTGAGTAGGCGGCAGGTTGCAGGGGGAGGGAGTGCCCAGCTGGGCCCTGATATAGGCAGTCTTGGCTCAGCTTGAGTCCCTGGGGATAATCAGAGGCTAAAAATGTTCAGAAAGAAAACTGGCGGGGAGGGAAATGGGAGAGAGCCGGTGCCTGCTCACAGGGCTCCAGAAGGCCCCAGAGGGGTGGGGAAAGAACCAAATCTGATAGGGGAGCTGGGGGACCGCAGGGCCCTCCTCTCCTGCCCCTCTTGGTCCTGACCTGGCTGGTTTCGGGGTAAGTGGGTGGAAGAGAGTGTAGGGGAACAGGCCAGGAGGTCAGAGTCCTAGGTCTCGGCCATTCTTACAGTAGACTTGGCCCTGGGGAAGACCCGTCCCACTTGGCCTCAGCATCCTTTCCTATGGGTCCTGGTACTGAGCCCCTCAGAGGAACCCAGCAGTGACTTGGTGACCTTGCCCATGCAACCCGAATCCACTGCATCGTTTGTCATGATATAACCTCTAATTAAAAACTACTAAGTTGTGCCAGGCGCAGTGGCTCACGCCTGTAATCCCAGCACTTTGGGAGGCCGAGGCGGGCGGATCATGAGGTCAGGAGATCAAGACCCATCCTGGCTAGCACAGTGAAACCCGGTCTCTACTAAAAATACCAAAAATTAGCCAGGCATGGTGGCGGGCGCCTGTAGTCCCAGCTACTTGGGAGGCTGAGGCAGGAGAATGGCGTGAACCCAGGAGGCGGCGCTTGCAGTGAGCTGAGATTGTGCCAGTGCACTCCGGCCTGGGACACAGCAAGACTGTCTCAGAAAAAAAAAAACAAAAAACAAAACAAAACAAAAAACTAAGTTGTCCAACATACTTCTCATTTTCCTGTGTTTACTACTGTTGTACTTTAAGTATCAGGCTTCAAATTATTTCAATAAATGGATCTCCTTTTGAGGGCCACTGTTTTGGGGGCTCCTTAAATGAAGGCACTCTGCCTACTGGGTGACGCAGCAGGGACCAGTACCCTCAGTACAGGAGCTGGGGTCTCTGTGTTTTGGGGGAGGACCCTGCAAATTCTCGAGTGGCAGTTTCCATGGGTGGCCAGGGTTGGAGGGGACTCCTCACTCACCCACCCTTTATTTACTGGTGCCTGCCTGTCCCCACCCACACAGAGGGCCGGGCCTGCGCGGTGGTCTTTGACTGCAAGTTCATTGAGACATCAGCGGCATTGCACCACAATGTCCAGGCGCTGTTTGAAGGTGTCGTGCGCCAAATACGCCTGCGCAGGGACAGCAAAGAGGCCAACGCGCGACGGCAAGCAGGTACCCGGAGGCGAGAGAGCCTTGGCAAAAAGGCGAAGCGCTTCCTGGGCCGCATCGTAGCTCGTAACAGCCGGAAGATGGCCTTTCGCGCCAAGTCCAAGTCCTGCCACGACCTCTCGGTTCTCTAGGTCCCACCCGCTCTCAGTATGGTGGGAGACGGATGAACGGGTTGGTGGGCTGGCCCAGCCAACTGCCCCAGGAGCCTCAGGGCTGGCTCAGACTCTGGGTCCCTTGGAGCTGCCAGCCGGGTACCCCCAACCTCATGGTCGTGGACAGACAGACAGTGTTGCCCAGTGAGGCCAGGGGCCAGTGAGGGCTGGGCCCACAGAGATGCATGCGCAGGCTGATCTGCGTCCCAAGCAGCCGGAGCGCAGCCGCGGGGCAGGCCTGTGTGCCGGGAGAGGACTCTGACTTTTTTCACAACCCGGGTGTGCCTGCCCTGGAGGGAGGCTGTTCAGTGCTGTGGCTATTTGTTTACATGCAGATTTTTGTAATAAAGACTATTTCCTGATATGTCATGGCTGTTGACTGTCTTTCCTCCTATCTGGGCGCTTCAGGAGCTGGAAGGATTTCTGAAGTTGAGGGATGGGGGCTCACTGCCCCACCCTAGTGTGTGGCCATGATGTGTTAATGTGGGGGTCCGGATATAGCCAGCTGGAATGGGCATCGGGTCTGGCTGGGGGTTCAAGGAGCAGGAGACACAAACCCCTCCCAGTCCCTGTTATCCAGACTCTTCTCTTTCTGCATGGGGCCTGGCATTGCCCAACTGATTGAGGGTTCAATCACTCACTGTCCATAAAGGGAAACTGAGGCTGCTCAAGGGAGCACATTCTGCCCTGGGTCTCACAACCAGGCAGGAACCCTGAGTCTCACAACCAGGCAGGAACCCTGGGTCTGGCTCCACAGCTGGTATTTCTGCCCTGTTCCCTCTTGAAGGACCGGAATCAGCTGAGGTTGGGGATAGAGAATGCCGAGGGATGGTTTGTGAAGGCACACACAGGCACACTCAGCTCCACATGGCTCCTCCACCTCTTCGCTGGGATTGAGCCTCTGAGGAGGCCCTCACTGTTCTCTCCACCATGAGTATTCAGGCAAAAACATTTCATGCTCAGCATTGGCTAATTCAGTTTCGGTGGGAGCAGCTGCCTGGAGCCTGCCCTGCCTGGAATGAGAGGTCTTGCATTTGTATAGGAAGGTGTACTCGTGCTTGTGGTTGGGGATGCACCTGTCTCCCTGCCCACCCATGCCTGTGGCCCCCTCACGCTTGGCACAAGTGCTGCTAAGAGTTTTTATCTGCATGGTCTCAGGAAAAATCGTCCCCATTTGGTGCTGGGTGGGAAGTGGCTGAGTGGGGACTGGTATACAGGTCTGCCCATCTCCAAAGCCTGGAGGCAGCCTGGGGCGAGGTGGGGGGCAGTTTCTAAGAAGGTTCTGGGCCAGGGTCCATACGTTCCTTCCTTAGTTCAATTTATTCATTCCACAGACTCCAGGGAGCCCTGGCAACCTGGTTAGAATCCTGACTGCAGCTTGTTGAATTGCAGGAGGCGGCTTGAGGGCTGCCCCTCCATGTACCAGGGAATGCTGAGATTCACCCACGTGCTCCCCAGGGCAGAGGTAACTTCTCAGAGCTGTTGCTGCTCTGCCCCTCCTCCCAACATACTTCAAGGAATACAGAAGGCATGGTATTTTCAGAGCAAGTGAGGGTCCTCAGGCCTTCCTGGTTCTATCACTTATTGACTGTGTGACCGTAGGCAAACCACTCAGCTTCTCTGTGCCCCAGCGTGTGACATGGGTGCAATGCCCCTTCAGAACACAGTATGTGGCATAATGAAGGTATGTGCTCAGAGCAGTGCTGGGCACATAGCAGGAGCTTAACACGTTTGAAAACCCCTTCAACCTCTCCACAATGCACTGCTCCTGGTTGGGTGCCAGAGTGACCCTGAAGCAGGCACTCAGCTTGTGACAAGGCTGGGGGCAGCTGGGGGTAGCTTCTGACCTGAGAGAGACTAATCAGGTACACAGTGGGAAGGACTTCACGGGGACCATGGGAGGCTTCGCGGGGACCAAGGCTGGGGAGGGAATGGAGACCAGGATCTTCCCACCCTCTCCCCTCATTCCAGACTCCCAGGCCTCAGAAGTGTCTCCTGGCTCTGCTTGGCTGCACTCATTGCGGGGAGAGCCCGTGTTCAGCCCTGTAACTCCCTCAAGGTCACCTGAGCCGGTTTAATCTTCTTAGAGGCACAAGACCGCCCATTGTCTCAGCCCTGTCACTGTTGAGTGGCCAGTGTAAGGACTTGGGGAGCTCACAGGCTGCTGCACTCCCCCACCACAGGTCCCCCTGGGGGGTGGTCTGGAGCCCCAATACCCAGTTCCACTCATGCACTGCTCATCCATCCTTTGCCACCTCCAGCTCCTTGTCTTAGTTCCACAAGCCATGGGGAGTTGCCAGGGCAGAACGAGAGCCAGGTCATTTCTGAGTCCCTGAGTTCTGCTCTCAAGGGGCTCCCAGTCTAATGGAAGACGCAGACAATGACAATCTGGTGTCCTCTGTGTATTAATAGAGATAGCACATGGCATGGCGTGAGGGGGTGGGGCGTTCCCAGAGGAGACTCCTGAACCAGCCTGGGAACACAGGGGAAGTTTCCTGGAAAAAGGAGTATTTGAGCTGAATACTGAATCATGAGCAGGTGCTTACCACACAGATGAACGAGTGGGAAGGGTGTTCCAGGCACAAGGAACAGAGTGTGCAAGGGTGTGGCTGCAGACGCTGGAGCCTGGGAGATAAGTGAGACCAAGTCTGGAGCCACAGAAAAAGTAGTGTCCAGACCCAGAGGGCCAAGGAATACCCCCTGGGCTGTGTTGGGGTCGAGGGAGTGCCAGGCCAACCATCTCCCCACCTCCCGGGGCTGGCAGTCACGGATGCTGAGCAGCTCCTAACTTTCCAAAGTCAATGAGTAACTTGGGGGGCTGGGCGGGGCCAGGCCTGCTGCTATGGGCCCAGTGGCCTTTTCCATTCCTGAGCAAGCGTGGCTGAACCCTCCTACCTGCTCAAGTGCCCTGCCTTGCCCCACCCAGCCCAGCCTGGCCAGAGCTCCCTGGAGAAGAAGCCCTTTTGCTTAGCAGCTGGACCAAGGGAGCCAGTCTTGGGCATTGGAGGGTGAGGGGCTGGGAGTGGAGGGGAGGGCATGGCTGAGGCTGGGGTTGGTGGCGGGAAAAGGAGAAACACTGCCCTGTCCTCGCCGTCTGAGAAAGAATTCCCAGGGCCTCATCTTAGAGAGGTTGTTGATTTGTTGCTGCTCTGTCTGCCCAGCTCCATGACAAGGGCTGGAAAATGATGAGACAAGAGCCAGGCTCCTGCTCCGGGGGCTCTCCTTGTCTAGAAGGTGGCAGTGGGAGGCAGGACAGTCCAGGAGGCCCTGAGCTAGGAGGAATCTTCCTGTGGTCAAGTCCTCTGTGACCTTGGCCAGACCCCAGCCTTCAGGCCTTGCCAGCAACAAGAGGTGACTTCAGGAAGTGACGCTCCAAGTCTTCAGGAACTTTCCAGCTTCAAACTTTTGTGATTTGGGGGGTTGCTAGAAAATTACCACTTTGGGATCTGCAAGTTGGGGAGGCTATGGTGAGAAGGAGCTGAAGGTCTAGAGGTGAAATTCCGATAGAGTGCTTGAGGGGCCAAGAGCCCAGACGCAGGGTGGCTGGGCCTGGGGGCCTTGGTGGGCCTGGCTGAGGAGCAGGGCACTACCCTGCAGCAGATGGGGAACCTCAGCTCCTTTGCAGGGGAGGAAGAGGAGGCTAGCCTGCAGTGCGATCCCACTAGTTGTGTGTGTGGGATGGAAAGCCCCTCCCCACCCACCTGGGCTGGCTCCTCACTGCTATGTCCCTCAGGCCCGTCCTGACCATGGTCCCTGCCTGGCTGTGGCTGCTTTGCATCTCTGTCCCCCAGGTGAGCTGGGCACTGCCCCCACTCCTTCAGGTCTTGGCCTTGGGGGTTGACACCCTTGCCCCTAACTCCACCTGGACGAATTGCACTGACTGTGAGAACGGTGCAAAGCATGGGAGGGGTCAGAGCTGGGACTACAGAGCTATCGTGGGATGAGGAGGTCAAAGGCCAGAGCACGGGTGGATGGACTAAGGTACGGCCAGGCCCTGAGAAGGGGCAGAAATTCCCCTCTTTTGTTGGGTCCCAGTGCCCAGGCAGGAAGATAGAGCCTGGTGACAAGGTGAGAATCCTCCCACAGGCTCTCCCGGAGGCCCAGCCTGCAGAGCTGTCTGTGGAAATTCCAGAAAACTATGGTGGGAATTTCCCTTTATACCTGACCAAGGTGAGCCAGAGAGCTGGGGGGGTGGGAGGGTGGGGGGGATCCCTCCCCACAAAGTCCTGCTTCTCCTTCCTCTGGCACCCTTCCTCTTGCTGTTTCTCTTTGAAACCTTGCTTTCCAGAGAGTTATACATGTTATACAGGTTATCCATGTTATACAGGTTGAGTGTCCCCTATCTGAAATGCTTGAGACCAGAAGTGTTTCAGATTCTGGATTTTTTTTCAGATTTTAGAGTATTTGCATATAAATCATGAGATATCTTGGGGAATGCAACCCAAATCTAGACACGAAATTCATTTGTGTTTCATATACACCTTATACACATAGCCTGAAGGTAACGTTATACATTTTTTTTTCTTTTGAGACGAAGTTTCGCTCTTGGCCCCCTGGGCTGGAGTGCAGTAGTGCGATCTCAGCTCACTGCAACTTCCACCTCCTGGGTACAAGAGATTCTCCTGCCTCACCCTCCTGAGTAGCTGGGATTACAGGCATGCACCACCACACCCAACTAATTTTTTTTTTTTTTTTTTTTTTTTTTGTATTTTTAGTAGAGACAGGGTTTTGCCATGTTGGCCAGGCTGGTCTTGAACACCTGACCTCAGGTGATCTGCCCGTCTTGGCCTCCCGAAGTGCTGGGATTACGACTTTGGGATTTGCGAGCTGGGGAGGCTATGGCGAGAAGGAGCTGAAGGTATAGAGGTGAAATTCCAATAGAGTCCTTGAGGGGCCAAGAGCCCAGTGTGCGTCACTGCTCCTGGGTGAATATTTTTAATGATTTTGTGCATGAAACAAAGTTCTGACTATGTGTTGACTGTGACCTGTCACATGAGGTCAGATGCGGCATTCTCCACTTGTCACATCATGTTGATGCTCAAAAAGTGTCAGATTTTGGAGTATTTCAGATTTCAGATTTTCAGGTTAGAGATGTTCAACCTGCAGTGGGAATGACTAACAGATTTTAATCCTAGCGGAGAGTACAGCTTTAGGTTAAAGAATGAAATCTTGGTGATGAGGTTTCAAGCTTCAGAAAGAAGGGCAGGGAGTTTTGGGGAGCACCAGGTCCAGGGAAAAGAGTTCTGTCTCTGAGTCTCAGTCCTGATGCTTACTGACTGTGTGACCTCAGACAGGAGCCAGATGTCTCTGAGACTCAGTTTCCCCACATGCAAAATGAGGCCATCAGGTGGAAGGGGGTCATCTCCCAGGCCTGGCCACTGCTGCCTTCACTTCTGTTCACCCCCATCAGCTGCTGCTGCCCCGTGAGGGGGCTGAAGGCCAGATCATGCTGTCAGGGGACTCAGGCAAGGCAGCTCAGGGCCCATTTGCTATGGATCCAGATTCTGGCTTCCTGCTGGTGACCAGGGCCCTGGACCGAGAGGAGCAGGCAGAGTACCAGCTACAGGTATGGCTGGGCCAGGTGTGGGGGAGCGCAGGCAAGGCAGGGCCAGACGCTGATTCCCCTTTCCTGCCAGGTCACCCTGGAGACACAGGATAGACGTGTTTTGTGGGGTCCACAGCCTGTGCTTGTGCGTGTGAAAGACGAGAATGACCAGGTGCCCCATTTCTCTCAAGCCATCTACAGAGCTCAGCTGAGCCGGGGCACCAGGCCTGGTGAGTGACCAGGTCAGACAATTTACAGTAAGGTCAGGTGGGCCTTGATGGAACGGCGGAGAGCAAAGAGATGGCCAGACAGTTGGCATAGGACAGGTCAGCCATTTCTGTCCCATTTCTTTTCTTGCTTTGCTTTGCTTTTTTGTTTTGTTTTGTTTTGTTTTTTTGTTTTTGTTTTTGTTTTTCTGAGATAGAGTCTCACTCTGTCGCCCCCCAGGCTGGAGTGCAATGGCGTGATCTTGGCTCGTTGCAACCTCTGCCTCCTAGGTTTAAGCAATTCTCCTGCCTCAGCCTCCCAAGTAGCTGGGATTACAGGTGCCTGCCACCAAACCTGGTTAATTTTTTGTATTTTTAGTAGAGCCGGGGTTTTGCCTTTTCGGCCAGGTTGGTCTCGAACTCCTGGCCTCAGGTGATCCGCCCACCTCGATCTCCCAAAGTGCTGGGATTACAGGCATGAGCCACTGAGCCTGGCCCATCCTGTACCATTTCTGTCCCATCTTGTACCTCCCTACTCCACTGAGGGTACCATCCACTCTTGGCCTCAGTTTGCTCATCTGGGAAGTAGGACGAAAAGCCGTGACTCATCTCCAGAGTCCTGATGTGATGATGGATAGGGAAGAAAGGACAGAGGAGAAATAGGAGAGGCATGGGAGACTCTCCCCACCCTCTCTATCCCTTACAGTTTACCCTCCCACCATGAACCAGGCATCCCCTTCCTCTTCCTTGAGGCTTCAGACCAGGATGAGCCAGGCACAGCCAACTCGGATCTTCGATTCCGCATCCTGAGCCAGGCTCCAGCCCAGCCTTTCCCAGACATGTTCCAGCTGGAGCCTCGGCAGGGGGCTCTGGCCCTCAGCCCCAAGGGTGAGCCTGAGCAGGGTGTGCTGGGGAGGGAGGGTCAGTGAAAGCTGGAGAAGGTGGTATCTGAACCATAAGACAAGCATGGGTGGGAACTTGAGAGGTAAAAAAGGAGGGACGGGCACTCTAGGTGGAGACAGCAACAAGGCAGGGGGCTGTGGAGGCAGGGCCAGGCATGTAGAGTTAGGAAATGGTGTGAATGGAGGGCCTCAACTCCACGCTCCATGGAGACCTGGGCCTAAGGAACAAGGATAGGAACAGTCTAAGGGGTTACAGCCTAAGATGTTGCTGGGCGACCTTGTGACTGATGGCAGAAGAGACCTGGACCTAGAAGTTCAAACCAGAGGCATGAACTAGGGATGGAAAGAAAAGTGAATCAGACACCATCATAGCCAGCCATGCATTCACCCACCTACCACCCAACCACCTACACAGTCCATCCAATCACCCATCACTACACTCTTCCATTCTCACACTCAAACTCCCATCCACCTACCAAGTCAACCACCCATTCATCCAAGCAGCCCATCATCTACCGTCTACCTACCTCCTCATCCTGGTCATCCACCTACCCCTCTAGTCTATCATGCATTCATTGTGTGGAGAGATACGGAGGTGGCTTTGCAAACCGTCATGTCCTGGTTGGAGGCTCACAATAGTGCTTAAAGTTCCTCTCTTCCCTTGGCCAAGAGAGTGTCCCAGTCACCGGCCGTATGCTTGGTTTTGTGTCTGGTATCTGCTGAGAATGATGCCCTGGCCGCTGCTCCCCAGCTGCCTGCTCAGTTGACCATCCTCCCTGTTCTAGGGAGCACCAGCCTTGATCACGCCCTGGAGAAGACCTACCAGCTGTTGGTACAGGTCAAGGACATGGGCGACCAGGCCTCAGGCCACCAGGCCATTGCCACTGTGGAAGTCTCCATCATAGAGAGCACCTGGGTGCCCCTAGAGCCTATCCACCTGGCAGAGAATCTCAAAGTCCTATACCCGCACCACATTGCCCAGGTGAGTAAGTGGCTGTCAGTGGCTGAAGCAGCCCCATGGATGGTGCAGCTGGGCCCAAGACTCATGGATATTTGGGGGCTGGGTCTGGAACTCACATGACCCCTGCTCCTCCCTCCACTCCTCCCATCACTTCCTGCTATGGACTGGGGTGTTCAAAGCCCCGGGCGCAGGCCCACAGCCCCTCGCCTGCCCTGCCATCCTCTAGCAGGCGTGATTCTGTGCTCTGACCTCTTGAACTTGCCCAAGGCTTCCTCAGGGAGAACAGCTGCTACCTCTTGCTGCCATAGGGATTGTCACCCCGGGCTAGGAATGTCTCAGGCCTCTTCTAGGAATGCCCTGGGGTCAGGCCCAGGCTGAGACGGTAGAAAATAAAGTAACCTGGTCACTCAGGCACGTTGGGCAGGGTCCAGGTTTGGACCAGGGCAAGGCCACTAACAACATGTACCCTGAACAGAAGGATCCCACCTGGACTCCAGGCCCAGGAAGGGCAGCACCTTGCCTGGGTCACACAGTTGCGGCTCAGGCTCCTCACACAGAAATCAGATGGGGCACAAGGGCTGACATGGATTGCTCCTGCCCCTTGGCCCGGGATGTCCCCCCCAGGTACACTGGAGTGGGGTTGATGTGCACTATCGCCTGGAGAGCCATCCCCTGGGACCGTTTGATGTGGATGCAGAGGGAAACCTCTACGTGACCAGAGAGCTGGACACAGAAGCCCAGGCTGAGGTGATATGAACGGGGAGTCAGGGACGCAGGCTGGGGGTGCTTGGTCACTGTCTAGTTGGCTTTTGGGGGTGTCACAACTACAATAGAGGCTGAGGCGGTGGGAAAGAGACCCGAAGAGCTGCAGCTGGCCCACCAGAAGGAAACTCAGAGCCAGGCAAGGCTGGAACTGCCCTTGGTCCTGACCTGAAGCCCCCTACTGCCCACCACAGTACGTGCTCCAGGTGTGGGCTCAGAATTCCCGTGGCGAGGATTATGCAGCCCCTCTGGAGCTGCATGTGCTGGTGATGGATGAGAATGACAACGTGCCTGTCTGCCCTCCACGTGGCCCCGCAGTCAGCATCCCTGAGCTCAGCCCCCCAGGTGAGCTATGGGATGGGAGAGGGGCGAAGTCTCTATGAACCACCCAGTCTTGCTCTTCTCTGGGATAAGGACCCAGCCTCAGGCTCCATGTCAATGTCCCTCCGTAACATACACACACACACACACACACACACACAAGCTCAAGTTCAGTTCGGCACAAAATAAGGAGTGGGTGGGGTAAGGCCTCCAGGCTGGGCTGTGGTCCTAGCCAGGCGGGTGCTGTCTTGCAGGTACTGAAGTGACTAGACTGTCAGCAGAGGATGCAGATGCCCCAGGCTCCCCCAATTCCCATATTGTGTATCAGCTCCTGAACCCTGAGTCTGAGGATGGGGTAGAGGGGAGAGCCTTCCAGGTGGACTCCACTTCAGGCAGTGTGACACTGGGGGCACTCCCACTGCAAGCTGGCCAGAACATCCTGCTTTTGGTGCTGGCCATGGACCTGGCAGGCGCAGAGGGTGGTAAGTGCCCTGATTGGTGACCCAGGTCCCCATGACCCCATGAGACCCCATGAGAGCCCTCTGTTCCTACCCTGACCTCACCAACATGTCCTCCCTGCCCTAGGCTTCAGCAGCACGTGTGAGGTCGAAGTCGAAGTCACAGACATCAATGATCACGCCCCTGAGTTCACCACTTCCCAGGTAAGCAGACGCAGGGGAGAAGACCTTGGGAAGGATGCTGGCAGGGGGCTCACTCACCATCCCTCCTCCTTCTCCAGATTGGGCCTATAAGCCTCCCTGAGGATGTGGAGCCCGGGACTCTGGTGGCCATGCTCACAGCCACTGATGCTGACCTCGAGCCCGCCTTCCGCCTCATGGATTTTGCCATTGAGAGGGGAGACATGGACGGGACCTTTGACCTGGATTGGGAGCCAGACTCTGGGCATGTTGGACTCAGACTCTGCAAGGTGAGGGCCGGGGTGGCTGGGAAAGGGGTCCACACACACACGCATGCATGCACGTGTGCCTTGACTAGGCCCCCACAGTGACCTGGGCCTCCTGATTCCAGAACCTCAGCTATGAGGCAGCTCCAAGTCACAAGGTGGTGGTGGTGGTGCGGAGTGTGGCAGAGCTGGTGGGGCCAGGCCCAGGCCCTGGAGCCACGGCCACGGTGACTGTGCTGGTGGAGAGAGTGATGCCACCCCCAAAGTTGGACCAGGAACGCTACGAGGCCAGTGTCCCCATCAGTGCCCCAGCTGGCTCCCTCCTGCTGACCATCCAGCCCTCCGACCCCATCAGCCGATCCCTCAGGTGAGCCAAAATCCCAGCCCCTTACCTGGACTGGATTTCCCCTGCTCCCTGGGGATGACCCCAGGGCCTCAGAGGGGACTCATATTATCTACAGCCTGCAATATTTTTCAAACTATGGCAAATGCCAAGATTGTGACTCCTGGCAGGGATCCGGGCTGGATGGACTGGGTGGGGCACGGAGAGGGGTGTTTTGGACCCCATGAGAGCTCGGATTATGCTTCAGCACCTGGAGGGAGGACCAGGCCCTCCTCCAATGCCCCCCAACAGATTACAGACAAACAAGGTTGTTCCCAGACTCTGATTCCTTCACAGAGTGACCTGGAGTGAGCAAAGTTGAAATGGGCCTCCCAGGCTCTAAGAGTTTCTCCCCTACCCGCATGATCTGTTGTTCATCCCACACCCACTACCACCACCATCACCACAAATCCTGAAGCTGGAGAGACAGACTGGGCATCCCAGGCTTTGCTGTGGCCTCTGAGTCACAGAGAGGATGTGGAATTTAAGCAAATCATATAGCCCTGGGCGATTCTGAACAAAACTCTATATGTAGTCCCAGTACCTCCTCACCCGCTTCCTTGGGTGGCAGGTTCTCCCTAGTCAATGACTCAGAGGGCTGGCTCTGCATTGAGAAGGTCTCCGGGGAGGTGCACACCGCCCAGTCCCTGCAGGGCACCCAGCCTGGGGACACCTACACAGTGCTCGTGGAGGCCCAGGATACAGGTATGGCCAGGAAGTGGTGGGAGCCCCTGGGAGGGGGTACAAACCTCAGGCAGACAGACAGCAGGACTGAGCTTCCTCCCAGAGGCCCTCGCTGGCAACCCCCAGCCCCAAGCAGGAGAGGCAGATATGAAGCTGGGTTCAATGTTCCTCTCTGAGAACGGATCTACTCCTCTGGTGGACAGGTCTGGCGTCTGCTCCCCTCGCTGACCACTCTCCTAGATCGACATGCAAAATCTCCCAACCTTGTCCTTTAGCCCCTGGAGGGCCTCTCAGGGTGTCAGCTTCAGGGACTGGTACAGGGCTGGGGAGGTGGCAGAAGGACCAGGGGCTGCCCCGGGGAAGAAGTGCTGGAGTGAATGGGCCACTGGAGCCGGGGAGGGGGGACTCTGAACACTGCTCAGGACAGAGAGCTGGCCCCTGTGTGGGGAGCCCTGGGAGGCAGGTTTCAGCTCTGAGTTGGGCTGTGATACAGGGCAGACCCAGCAGCAGTGAGCTCTGTTACAGTCAAGGATGTCCACAGTGGCATGGAGATGATGACAGGTGAAGAGAAGCATGGAGGGTGAGTGGCAGAGGAGTCTGTAGGGCGAGACTCATGGGCTGTGGGAGCAGCACAGGGACCTCAGAGCTCACCCCTGCCCCTGCCAACACCTGGCCAGCTCAGCGCTGCCTCTTCTGCAGATGAGCCGAGACTGAGCACCTCTGTGCCCCTGGTGATCCACTTCCTGAAGGCCCCTCCTGCCCCAGCCCTGACTCCCGCCCCTGTGCCCTCCCGATACCTCTGCACGCCCCGCCAGGACCACGGCGTGATCGTGAGTGGACCCAGCAAGGACTCCGATCTGGCCAGTGGACACGGTCCCTACAGCTTTGCCCTTGGCCCCAACCCCACGGTGCAACGGGATTGGCGCCTCCAGACTCTCAATGGTGTGTGGTGGGGAAAGGGAGGGAGGCTGTGGCCAAGGCAGGGAGGGGGTGTCACTTGGAAGTGAGATGCCCTTCTACCATGGGGGTGGGGCTGGGAATAGGGGGAGCAGCCCCCAGAGGGCCTGTCCAGGCTGGTGACCCTGGTCATTGCCTGCTGTCCCAAAAGGTTCCCATGCCTACCTCACCTTGGCCCTGCACTGGGTGGAGCCACGTGAACACATCATCCCCGTGGTGGTCAGCCACAATGCCCAGATGTGGCAGCTCCTGGTTCGAGGTGAGGGTGGACTTGGGTGCAGCCTGCAGTTCCTGAGGGAACTGCTGGCATGCAGGGGGAGGGAGCTGGGTACAAATGCATATGGGCTGGGCTCCTCATGTGGACAGCACATGCCTGTGCACACTTGCACACCTATGGCTGGGCACACACACCTGTGTGCACACAGGAACAGGCACAGAGGCACATACATTTTTTTTTGAGACAGAGTCTCACTCTGTCACCCAGGCTGTAGTGTAGTGGCACGATCTCAACTCACTACAACCTCCACCTCCCAGGTTCAAGCAATTCTCCTGCCTCAGACTCCCGAGTAGCTGGGATTACAGGTGTGCACCATCACGTCCAGCTAATTTTGGTATTTTTAGTAGAGACGGGGTTTCACCATGTTGGCCAGGCTGGTCTTGAACTCCTGGCTTAAGTGATCCACCCATTTCGGCCTCCCAAAGGGCAGGGATTACAGGTGTGAGCCACCACTGCGCCTGGCCAGTGCATATATCTTCACACATACGTGAATACACACATGTGCAAAAACACACACATATCAGCCAGGTGGCTGGGCTGGGGGCTCTGAGCTGCTGGGGAGTCCTCCCCTCCCTACTCTTACTTTCCTCCCCTCTCCCCCCAGTGATCGTGTGTCGCTGCAATGTGGAGGGGCAGTGCATGCGCAAGGTGGGCCGCATGAAGGGCATGCCCACGAAGCTGTCGGCAGTGGGCATCCTTGTAGGCACCCTGGTAGCAATAGGTAATGGAGTTTGGACATTACCTGCGTGGGCGAGGGCGATGGGTGGTTGGAACCACAGCCTCCAAATAAACACTTTTGTCCCCATGGTGCCCCCAGCTCTGAAAAGGAAGCCCCCAACTCTCCTAGTCATGATGTGCCTGCCCCTTTGATCATAGTCATTGTCATTATCGTTGATAATAGCATCTACGGTTACATGATTGCACATTGACTGGGTGGCAGGGACTATTGCCCGGAATCCTCCCAGCAACACTGTGAGGCAGATCCTCGTATCTCCCCATTTCGCAGATGAGGTCACTGAGGTTCAGAGAGGTTAAGTGACTGGTCCAAGGTTACACAGTCAGGTTGTGACACAGCCCAGGTCTTTCTAGCCTAATTGTGTCAGTCTAAGCCACCCCTTCCATCCCCTTTATTTCTTTAGCCCCTCAAATTTTGTCCTTGCTGGTTGTCCTTGCTGGTTCTAGCACACTGCTGTGATGAGCCTTTCTCTTGGAGGTCCATGGAGTTGGGGTCCAACTTACTGGTTCCCCAGTGTCCCCCAGAGAAGGGGACTTTGGAGGCTGAATATACTGGGACAGCCTCAGAGGGATAGGGGCCAAGCAGGCCGAGCAGTCAAGCTTCTCCAGGCACCAGGACCACAGAGTCATACCCAGCCCAGCCTCGGGATGCTGTCCAGGAAACTCATCTCTTCATTAAGCCAATGCCAATCACAGGAAGTCCCTCGTGAAGAACAAGTCCCACAGCCCCTTCTGAGGCCTGATCCATCCCTCTTGGGTCCCACAGGAATCTTCCTCATCCTCATCTTCACCCACTGGACCCTGTCAAGGAAGAAGGACCTGAATCAACCAGCAGACAGTGTACCACTGAAGGCGACCGTCTGAATGGCCTAGGCAGCTCTAGCTGGGAGCTTGGCCTCTGGCTCCATCCGAGTCCCCCGGGAGAGAGCCCAGCACCCAAGATCCAGCAGGGAACAGGACAGAGTAGAAGGCCCTCCATCTGCCCTGGGGTGGAGGCACCATCACCATCACCAGGCACGTCTCCAGAGCCTGGACACCGACTTTATGGACTGTCCATGGGAGTGCTCCAAATGGCAGGATGTTTGCCCAATAATAAAGCCCCAGAGAGCTGGGCTGGGCCCTACGGGATTGGTGTGTCTGTGTCTCAGTGTCTATGTGTGCATGTGTGTGTGTGAGTGTGCGCATACCTGCTCGTGTGCACACACCTGCTCTTTCATCCCTTCCCCATCTCCTGCCACATAGAAAGGGTCTGGGCTTGAAAGACAAGACTGAGGTCCCCTGCAGGGAAGGACATGAAGACATCATATGGGCTATTGGTGAGAGCTTGGGACCACAGCAAAGTGGGTCATTTTTGTGGGCATCCAGAGCTCACCATTCGCAGATCCTGGATGGGTGAACACTAGGCAGGTGATGGTCAAGGAGGGGTGCCTTTGAGGGTGTCATCTCTGTGTTTTCCTGGATGTCATCTTTGCTATGGGAAGGCAAAACCTTGTGAGTCTCCATCTTCTGCTCATGTATGAGCACCTTGTGCTCCTGTGCATGAGTCACCTACACCCAGGGATGGGCAGAGGTCCCTCAGTCTCTACAGGGGCCTGGGCAGGATGGTGAGGCCCCATGGGTCAGGAGCGTGAGAGGTGAGGCTGGAGATGTGTCCTTCTGCCCCAGTGCAGGCTCCAAGGCAAGCCACTGCTGTGTTTCACACACAGGCTGGTGAGTGCATGAGGGCATCTGCAGGAAATCAGAGAAGGGGAGTCACTTAGATGGACACCATCGGAGCGGGACAGGCACCTCTGTGGCTTACTCTGGAACTGCCCCTCTCTGAGGTTAACCCCTGGCCCTGGCCCAAGATTAAGCCATGTCCTGATGCTCTGCTGAGCCGGGCTAAGCTCTGCTAAGAGCTGAGCTCTCCAGATTGACCTTTAATCCCTGATCTGTGGGTGACCCCAGATACAAGCTGATCCCCTATGTCCCCTTCTCAACCATCTCTGGGGAGTCAAGGTGGGACTTGCTGTCCCAAGCACCATGAGCTGATGATGGTAAATCACGGGGAAGGGAGAAAAACAACCTCTGTGGGGCCCAGGCACTATTTTTAGGAGATAATCTCTCCACTGTTGGCAGATTCTGTGGGATAGGGGCCAAGCCAAGCCCAGCTAAGAGAGACAGGGCGGGCAATCTGGCGAAGACTCAGCTAGGATCCCCAGCCCAGGGGTTGGACTCTGAGGCTGGCCCCTGTCATTCTGGCTCAGGTACCCCCACTGCAGGCTCTGCTGACTACCCTTGTCCAGGCAGGGCTTCCCTGCCCCTCTGCCAGGATATCCTCTGCTCGGCCTGCATGCACTCAGAAATCTTCAGGGTGCAAACCTTCTGGAGGTAGTGTCTCATCTAATCTTTCCATCAACCTACAAGGGTGGATTATTGGCCCCATTTTTCAGTGGGGAATCTTGAAGGTCAGGGAGGTTAAGGGCCGTAGCTGGGAGTCTTAGAACCAGGGCACATGGCATAACATGGTCGAGGACCATGTTACCTCTCTGGAAATGTCCACAGTATTCAGGTGGTCTCTGCTACCCCAAGATCTCCCAGCAGGGCCTTAGCGATCACCCAGATCAGCTCCTTCTTGTAAAGATGGAAAGGTGAATTGCAAAGAGAAGGAGGGAAGTTTGTAGGTTCATACAGCCATAAGATGCGTCACTTGAGCTATAACCACCACTTTCTGGCCTTCATCCTAGATGGATAAGTAGGGAGATAGGAGGGTGCGTGGGTGAGTGGATAAGTGGATGGCTAGGCAGATGCATGGCCGGATGGATTGGTGGGTAGATGGATGGGTGGGTTGGTAATCAGGTGGGTGGGAGACCCACAGACGAAAGGGTAGATGACAGGATACCAGGACAAATGAAGGCATCTTTTCTAGTTTGAGGGCTTCTTCCTTGGGCCTCCAGGTCCCAGACCACTCTTGGTTGTGTCGGTGCTGAAGTTGTCTGCCAGGTCCACAAGCCCCTTCTCCACAGACAAGGGCCCAGGTTCCTTGGGCATCTGGGGATATAAAACTCTCCTGTATCCTCAGTCCCGTTCTGCAGAGGAAGGTGGCCAGGTGCAGTGGCTCACGCCTGTAATCCCAGCACTTTGGGAGGCCAGGGTGAGAGGACTGCTTGAAGCCAGGAGTTCAAGGCCAGCCTAGGCAACAAAGTGAAACTCTATCTCTACATAAATAGAGAAAGAGAGAAAGGTGAGGATCAGAGAGGGGATGTGGCTTGTCCTGGGTTGCAGAGGAAGAGAGACACAAAGCTGATTGGTCTTTAGGCTTGGCAGTGGGTCAGTGAATGCCTGTGGAGATTAATGCTAGTGAGGCAGGCTTCATTCTGCAGTCAGGGCCTCGCCCCTGCTAGAGCAAGGTGGGGGCCAACCAATAGCTGTCTGGGTAGAAGAACATTTGTTGTGCTTATCCATGCGATGTGTTCCCAGGAAAACTGCTTCACCTCTCTGAGCCTTGGCTTACTTGGTGATACAAGTTTTTGTAGTTAGGCAAACTACATGAAATAATCCCTGCACAATGCATTTAGCATAGTGCCAGGCACTACAGGGCTCAGTAAATGTGGCTTTCCCCAGTACATGGATTGTTGAGGGACCTACAGCCCCACACTTACACACACTCCCTAGAGGTCCCAAGAGGCCCAGGCTTTTGGGAGGGAGTTTGGAGAGGGGCCCCAGCTCCAGCCCCAATGCAAGAGTGCAAGACACCCCTTCTAGCCCCAGCTCCCTTCCAGTGTCCAGGTGCTCACTGGGTCTGTGATGTCCAGGGTCTCACGGGGCTCTGGGCTGGAGCTGGAGGGGGTTGTGGGGTTGGCCCCAGCAGAGCCTCATGCTGCCCCTCTCCTTGGCCCCTTCCAGAGGCACTAGGCCAGATCAAAGGGACCCAGCTCGGAGGATCGGGAGGCAGCTTGGAAAGAATGTAAACATGAGGATATTTTTAAACTTTTTCCAGCCCCAGCAATTAGGGCTCTTGAAGCCAGAGGCCCAGAGGTCAGTCTGGTCCTCACCCACAAAGAAAGCAACAGTCTCAGAGACCCCACCCCACCCACACCTACCTACACCCACCCAGGACTCTAGCTGGGGCCTTGGGGGAGAAGTTCTTCCTAGGACATCACCTCCAGACACGCTGCCGTGGCGCGACGATGCATTTCTAATGCGAGGGACTCAGCGGCGTGGGGCCCTGACTTAAGGGGTGGTGGGGGCCTACCAGACAGGGCTGGTGTTGGAAGACGGAGCTTGGGAGACTTCCTAGTGGCCCGGTCACTCTACCAGGCATGTGTGCACACGTGTGTCTGTGGGTGTATAAGTGTATGCTGCAGTCTGGTCTGTGTGATGCATACATCAGAATGTGTGAGTGTGTGAAGAGCTTGCCTCGGTCCACCCTTCCTCGTCTTCCCTAGCATCCCCGACCTCCTCCCTGGGACCCCTTTGGCAGGTAGGTGACATAGGGGGGACAAAAGAGTAAGAGTCACCTGAGAACAGGGAGGACACGAGGAGAGAAAGGCTCCAGAGCCAGGGGCAAGGAGGCTGGGGATACCAGGTCCGGGGCCATGCAATGAGTCAGGCTGTGAGAGCTGCAGGGATCACTGACGTGGGGACTGGGACTCGGCTCCCTCCATCACCCCCATGTGTCACAGGTGGAGATGAGGCTCCCTGGATCTCCTGCTTCTGGTGTCACAACTACACTCACCATGGATTCCATGACAACAGTCTCTTACCTTAGAGTGACACAGCCACCCTCACACCCTCACAGGAGTGTCACAGAACTCATGCAGGGCCCCCCCAACACCACCCAGTGGTCGTATCCCAGTGATCCCTATCTGTGAGACATGAGGACCCTCACCTTCTTCACATCCCCACTGACCAGAAAGTCAGAGTTCACAGGGGCACTCAGAAGCCAGGCCAGACTGTGGTCACCAGGACAACGGGGGACCCAGCCCCTGGAGAGGCCTCAGCTGGCTATCTGTAATTCTCCAGGGGCTGCTGTGCCACCTTGCCCTGCTTGTGGGCCCTGAGAGGGACAATGTCCAGCTCCAGGTCACAAGCTCCCCAGAGGAGGGCAGGGCTCAGGCCCCAGTTCAGGATCAATATGGCGATGGCATCCCCTCCAGATTCCCCCTGCTGAGGCAGCAGCCACAGGGGACGAGGCTTGGAGTTTTACCCTAAGATGTGGCAGGATTTGGGCCCCGGGATGATAGGGGAGCTAGGTGGGGCTGGAACTGATGAAAAGGGGAACCTGGAGACTTATCCTCAGTCTGAGGCTGAGGCTGGCCACCTAAAGACACGGTTGGTGTCCCTGTGGGTGCCCACTCACTGGGGCTGTTGCTATTCGTATCCAACTCCCAGTGGCGGTGGCAGTGGCAGTGGCAGCGGTAGTGGCAGCAGGGTCAGAGATAGCTGCTGGGTGGGAGAGAGTCATGAGCACCAGCCCTTTATCTGACACATTCCCTGGAAACTTGGCAGGGCCTGCCAGTCTCTGGGGGCCTGGGCGGGGCAGGGCGAGGGGTGGTCACAGGGATAGGATGAGGGGGCTGGGCTGGGCTCAGTGCAGATGAGGACCCGCTTCAGCCGCCTCTCCCACAGCCAGGCAAGGTCCCCTCAGAACTGGCCTGAGGGTTTCTAGTGAGATTTCTTCGATGTGGAGACTAAGACCACAGGTCACCCTCAGCTCCTACTCACCCTCAGTCCAACCCAGAACACCCCACCATTGGCCCCATCTCTGAGCTTTGGGCACTCCAGAGAACAATGTATTGGCTTCCTCAATGACGCGGCTTTCTTCACAGGAGAGCACTGGACTGTGAGCCACAGGGACCCATCTGGCAGCCGTCCTGTCCACTTCCCAGCCACGTGACCCTGGGCAAGTCACTTCCCTTCTCTGAGCCTCAATCCCCTCATCCGTCTCCTGGGCTGTGGTGGAGATAACAGGGTCCAGTGGTCAGGAAGGCAGGCTAAGGACTGCAAAGTGTGAGTGTGTGTGCACGTGAGCACTTGGGTGGGGGGCTGGGGTGGGGAGAGGGAGGCACATGGGTCTCCCACTTTGGGAGACTCCCGCCCTATGGATTTTCCATGGGCACGTCGGCACTCTCTCCCCTGAAATAGGCTCTATGAGCCGTGTGCGACAGAGCCCAGACTGAGGGGCCTTTTTTTAGCTGGCCTTTGATTGTCAGCTCTCTAGCAGCTGCTATTTTGAGCCCCAACGCCTAGAGGAGTAGGGCCAAGTGGGGGCTGAGGTTAGCTCAGTGGGCCTGGCTGGCTCCCCGAAGGCATCCCCAAGGGGGGCTGGCTATGCCATCTCACACCCTGCATTGCTGGCAGGGAGAGCACGACATCCCCTATGGATGGGGCCTAGGGGCTCCTCTGTCCACCTCGGTGGAAGCTGCAGACCTGGCAGAAAAAAAAAACACATTTATAGAGCTCACCCCACAGGCCACTGCCCAACCACCCCCACCCGGAGAGGAGCACGCTGTGGGGATTAACTGAGATAATACAAGCAAAGCCCTTACTTAGCACAGAGGCTGGCACATAACTGGCTCTCAAAAAATGGAACAGCTTCTGTTATTATTGTCATTACAGCTGCAGTTATTCTTGGTTTTGCTGTTACAGTAATGTTTTTACCAGATTTCTTTCCAGTCTTTTTTCTATGCATCTATTTTATGTTACTGGGTTCTGGACATGACCCTTACCACTCCATCCCCATACATGTGTACACGCCTGGTTTCAGCAGAAAGGAGCTCCTCTAAATCTGCTGGGGTGCCCTCTATGTCTCTGTGCTCCACTCCATACAGGGATCACCCCTTCTCTAAAACGCTTTTGGGGTTGATCCCTGAGATGGCACTTGACCTTTCAGAGTGGATGTAGTCATGTCCACAGCTTCTGTGATTTCTTCAAATGCCATCAGCCACTGCCCCATAGGATTCCAGGCCCCCAATTCTGAATGTCCAGTTCTAGATGCTAGATCCCTGGCTGGCCGCTGTACCTGGGTTCTAGAGCCCTCTGACTAGAACCTGAGGAAATGGGCTTGGTCCACAGCTAGGTGTAAGTGGAATTGCCACTGCATGAGGTGTGGCAATGGATCCTAAGGACAAACGCAGATGCTCTGGGCACCCTGGTTATGGTGTGTGTGTGTGTGTGCAGGGGTATGGGCTGCTGAGAAGAGGGGGATGGGGGTAGGAAGCCAGATTCTGGGAAGTGGCTGGGGCACGCCCTCCCCTTCCCTATTGGGGTCACTTTCCGGCAGGGCAGCAAGATCAGCTGGGGTTGGGGGTCACATGTTCCATCCTTGTCCCAAATGGTTACTGCACAAGGTGAGACTTCCTTGTTACCCGAAGGACAAAAATAGGTCCCAGGTGATGGGCCACGATCCATGCCCAGAACCACCAGAGTTATTCTTAGTGGCAGGCACAGAGCCAGGCCTGGCCTCAGGTGGACCTGAGCTGGCAGTGGTGTCTTCAGCTTGCAGGCTCACTCTGCCCATTCAGAGACCCTAAATGCAGTGGGGGCTGGAACCGCGTGCAGGCTGGCCCTCGATCGGTGGGGGCTTGAGTCCCGACTCAGCCATGTGACCTTGGGTAAGTCACTTGGCATCTCTGAGCATCTACCTCCTTCTCAGATGATGGGAACCCTGATCCCTGCCTCTCAGGGCGGGTGAGAGAATTTAGTGAGGCTGACAGATGGCACTCAATAGATGCATGAATCCTTGTTCATCTGTCCTGGAGTCCAGGCCCAGGGGTCCAGAGAGGGTAAGGGCCTTGCCTGAGTTGCCCAGCAGCAGAAAGGTCCCTTCTCCTCCAACTCTGAAGGAGCCAGAGCCAGGCACAAAAGCACATTTCTGGGAGGGCATATGGGGATTTTCCAGGAATAGCTCCATCCAGCTGGAGAATTCCATTCGCAGCCCTGCTGCCCAGGGCCCAGGCTAAGGAGGAGACACTCCAGCTCACTCTGGTTCTGCCCAGTTCCTGTTGCTCGCCGGCAGAGCCCAGGCAGAGCGCCCCACCCCTGTTCTTTCGCTGTTTGCTGTGGGGTTTGAGGGGCCTGAGGCTCCTAGGTTCCCCCCTCGAGGCCCTGGCACAGAACAGCTGGTCTGAGCACACAGTTGGTCCTCTCCTGACCCCTGGCCCCTTCGAGGAGCCCAGCCTTTCCTTCATCCAGTATGTCCTAGAATTTTCCCTGGACACAGCTCCTGCCCTCAGGCTCATCCCAGCTGAACACAGACAAGCTGACATGATGGACACTGACTTGGGGACAGATGGCATCTGACCCAGCTCCAGGGTGGGGTTTGACAAAGGCAGCTGGAGAGGGGAAATGTGGTCAGGCTGGGATAACTGTCTGGGCAAAGGCTCAGAGGTGTGACTGTGCTCGGGGGATTGGGACACACTGCAGTTTCCTTAAAGCTGGAAGTGGCCTGATGGGCTCTGGGGGGTGGGAGAGTGGGGGTATGGGAGGTGGGGGCAGGCAGTGAGTTGAACTGAATAGTTACTTGCTGAGCTGGAATTGAGCTCCAATCCCTTTCCCAACACAGACTTACGTCTTTCCCCCACAACCATCCCCACCAGAATTTTGCCCAGAAACAAGGGGAGTCCTGTCTGAGGAGAGCCTGACTGGCTGATTGGAATCCCAAGACATGCCAAGGTGTTAGAGGCACTGCCAGCTCTTCACACAGTGGCTATCTTCTGGGATATTCCTGTATCCACAAAATGCACTTTCTGCACACACAGGTCCCTGGGAAATGACAGGACACCCAGATCTGCTGGGAGCAAAGTACTCATAGGGTCCCAGCTGAGCCCTGGAACTCCCCAGACCCCCTCTGCCACTCCATCTCTGTGTCAGCCCAGCACCTGTGCCCTATCCGGCTTTGGCCACCATCTCCACCCTGGGGAGGGGGAGCATAACCCCCCTCCAGCCTGAGGCTGGCGCCAAGGTTTAGGAGCCAGCACAGAAGCCTCTGAGAGCCATAAGGGTGGAAAAAGTTACCCAGTACTAAATCAGCCAGCCTTGGGGTGATCTCATCCACTTCCCAAGATAAGTCCCTTCCCCCACCCTCTGGCCACTGGCCAATAGGGTAAGTCACGAGGGAGCTGGTGGAAGAGTGTGTGTGAGGGCTGGGGGAAGGATTTCAACTTGGGGTACATTCTGTACATTCTGTTTTGTGATCAATTCCCCCCGACATTTACAGTATTGACAATTAGCAGTTTCCTGTCAGATAAACTATGAAGATCTTCCCCCCTCACTTTTTCTTTTCCTATTTATTTCTAAAGTCTGCCAGCATGGACACATCAGAATCTCTTTGTCCAGCCCTCAAGGAGGACATGTCAATGGTGTCTAGTTTCTCTTTCTTACAAACACCAGTGCCATAACCATTTTTGTTCAAATCTTCTTATGCAATTGCCTGACTTTCTCTCTCTCTCTCTCTCTCTCTCGCCACCCCTCTCTCTCTCTCTCTCTCTCCCCCTCTCTATTTCTCACTTAGTTGAGACAAATTCTGACTGGTAGTAGGTGGGAGGGCAGGCCTCACTGTGTGCCTGAGTAGTTCTGGGCCCTTCCCCAAGCCAGAGGTGCCAGGCCCAGGGCAGAGAGAGGGGTCAGAGGCCAGTCCAGGGCCACAGGGTCAGGACAGTGGACAGGCTGTGGTCTGCTGAACTCTGCCTGCTTGAGGCGGGCTCCCCAAGCTTCCACCTGCTCTTGTTCACCCCCAGCCCCAAGGACTGGGCTGGCCCGGACACAGGGAAAGGCCATATACAGGGTATCCCATGACCCATGCAGGCACACAGCCCCCTATCCCACACATAGGCAGAGGTCCCAGCCTCAGGGTGGGGCCCACACACTCCGACCAATTCACGTCTTGCCTAGTGCTCTCCAGCTCTTGCTAGAATGCTTCCATAGACCAACAGCTCACTCTCCTTCCTAAGTTGCTGCCAGGCCTTTGGGGAGCAGGTGGAGCATGTGCTTCTTATCCAATCAATACAGATTCAGCAGAATCACGATTGCTGAGGAAGCTTTGGAGTCAGACACCAGGGTTTCAAACTCAGCTCTGCATTTGCTATTTTTGTGACCTTGGGCACATCCTTTTGCCTGCCCAGGGTCAGTTTCTTCACCTGTAAAATGCGTTAATAATACTTGATCATAGGATTGCATTAAGATTAAATGAGATAATACATGTAAAGTGTATTATCATGTATAAAAGTGATAATACATGTACAGAGCTGTGCTGAGCATAGGCTCAGAAATGTGACCTAGTTTATGATCACAAATTATCACAAATTGATTCCCTACTATGTCCAGTTAACAGAGAGACTCCCTCACTGGAAGCAACTCAGTGGCTGAAGCACAGAGGTGGTAGAGGTATGAGATGGGGTTGAAGAGTGGGCAGGGCCAGGTCACACTCAGCCTTGCACATCATGACGGGATTGTGACATTTTCCTGACTCCTTGGAAGCAGGGGAGGATGGTGGGAGGCAGAAATGGGAGGATGTCACTGAAAGCTTTTATTATTATTTTTTTAATGATGTTTGTTTGTTTCAGAGACAGATCTCCCTCGATTGTTCAGGCTGGAGTGCAATGGCATGATCATAGCTCACTGTAACCTCAAACTCCTGGGTTCAAGCGATCCTTCTGCCTCAGCCTCCCAAGTAGCTGGAACTGCAGGGGTGTGCTACCACTCCCAGCTCATTTTGCTCAACATTATTTTGTTACAACATTGATAGGCCGGGCGCGGTGGCTCAAGCCTGTAATCCCAGCACTTTGGGAGGCTGAGGCGGGTGGATCACGAGGTCAGGAGATCGAGACTATCCTGGCTAACATGGTGAAACCCCGTCTCTACTAAAAATACAAAAAAAACTAGCCGGGCGTGGTGGCGGGCGCCTGTAGTCTCAGCTACTTGGGAGGCTGAGGCGGGAGAATGGCGTGAACCCGGGAGGCGGAGCTTGCAGTGAGCCGAGATCACGCCACTGCACTCCAGCCTGGGAGACACAGCGAGACTCCGTCTCAAAAAAAAAAAAAAAACATTGATAAGGGAAAAAATCTATTTCTGGCTGGGGCTACTGTCTGTGCGGAGTCTGTAGCGGATTTTCTCCGGGTATTCTGGCTTCTTCCCCTATCCCAAGGATGTGCATGTTAGATTAACTAGCTTGTCTGCATGCTCCCAGCCTGCATGAGTGTGAGTGTACTCAAGGCAATGGCATCCTGTCTAGGCCTGGTTCCCGCCTGGTGCCCTGAGCTGCTGGGATAGGCTCTAGTCATCCATGACCTTGAACTGGAATAACTGGATAAATAATTGTATTACTTGTTTTTTTTGTTTTTTTTTTTTTTTTTTGAGACGGAGTCTCGCTCTGTCACCCAGGCTGGAGTGCAGTGGCGCGATCTCGGCTCACTGCAAGCTCCGCCTCCCGGGTTCACGCCATTCTCCTGCCTCAGCCTCCCGAGTAGCTGGGACTACAGGCGCCCACAACCGCGCCCGGCTAATTTTTTGTATTTTTAGTAGAGACGGGGTTTCACCGTGGTCTCGATCTCCTGACCTTGTGATCCGCCCGCCTCAGCCTCCCAAAGTGCTGGGATTACAGGCTTGAGCCACCACGCCCGGCCTGTATTACTTGTTTTTATTAGTCTTTCTTTCTTTTTTTTTCTGAGACGGAGATTTGCTCTTGTTGCACAGGCTGGAGTGCAGCGGCACCATCTCAGCTCACTGCAACCTCCGCCTCCCAAATTCAAGGAATTCTCATGCCTCAGCCTCCCGAGTAGCTGGGATTACAGGTGCCCACCACCACGCCTGGCTAATTTTTGTATTTTTAGTAGAGACAGGGTTTCGCCATGCTGGCCAGACTGGTCTCAAATCCCTGACCTCAGGCGATCCGCCTTCCCCAGCCTCCCAAAGTGCTAGGTTTACAGGCTTGAGCCACCACACCTGGCCTTGTTTCTATTAGTCTTTCTTAGTCAGTGTTTAATATGAGAAGCATTTGGGTCTTTATTTGGAAGTTTGATGATATTTCCATGACCGGAAATATGCTGTAGGAACTTAACTCTTGTTTATATCAATTAGCCTATGATAAAATTGGTTTCCTTGTACATCATTTTGCTTAAAGCTGCAATTTCCAAGAACTACATTAAGTGAGGACATTATGTAAAGACTTACTATATTCTATTAGATATTGTCAGGCCTCTGAGCCCAAGCTAAGCCATCATATCCCCTGTGACCTGCACATATATATCCAGATCACCAGAAGCAACTGAAGATCCACAGAAGTGAAAATAGCCTTAACTGATGACATTCCACTATTGTGATTTGTTTCTGCCCCACCCCAACTGATCAATATACTTTGTAATCTCCCCCACCCTTAAGAGAGGTTCTTTGTAATTCCCCCCACCCTTGAGAATGTACTTTGTGAGATCCACCCCCTGCCCACAAAACATTGCTCCTAACTCCACTGCCTATCCCAAAACCTATTAAGAACTCATGATAATCCCACCACCCTTGCTGACTCCTTTTTCGGACTCAGTCCGCCTGCACCCAGGTGAAATAAACAGCCTCGTTGCTCACACAAAGTGTGTCTGGTGGACTCTCTTTACACGGACATGCATGAGACAGTTATAAGCAAGTCCCTAAGGCTAGCCCAGATCCAAGAGGAGAGGAATTGACCCCACTGCTTGATGGAAAGAGTGTCAAAGAATTTGTGGTTATCTTTAAATCCATAACAGGGCCAGCTGGGGCAACATGGCGAAACCTTGTCTCTACAAAAAATACAAAAATTAGCCGGGTGATGGAGCACACCTGTAGCCCCAGCTACTCGGAAGGCAGAGGTGGGAGGATCACCTGAGCCAGGGAAGTTGAGGCTGCAGTGAGCTGTGATCATGCCACTGCACTCCAGCCTGGGCAACAGAGTGAGACCCTGTCTCAAAACAAAAAGCCCATAGCAAGAAGCAAAAGGTGGAGGGTTCTGGGCTCCATCCCAGGGATAACCAGGGCACAGGCCCAATGCTTGCAAGAGTTGATTTCAGCTTGTGAGGAAAGACAAGGGCCCTTTCTCTTTTCCCACTCTTTCCTCCCTAACATTTTAAATGCATGTACAAGTGCCTACTTCATACCAGGTACTGGGCTGATCCCTGGAGACTCAGAGGAGAGTCAGAGGAGGTCCCTGGTGCTGCCAAGAGGGCAGACAAACCGACAGACATGGGGGAGCTATCTGAGGAGATGTGATGGAGGTCCCAGTGCCATGGGAACTGGAGACAGGAGCTGGTACTGCCTGGAAAGCCAGGAAGTCTTCCCAGGGCAGGGGATGCTTCAGTAGAGTCATGCTGAGTCTCAGAAGCAAGCCAGGCGGAGGTGGACGGTGCAGTGGTAGGTGTTCTAGCAGAGGAAACAGCAAGGCTAAAGGCCTGGCATGTTCTAGGAACATGGAGCTCTGCATGATGGCCATGCCTACCCTGCTGGGAGCAGATAGAGGAGGCTGGAGAGGCCACCCTGGGGAGAGGGAGTCTGAGCTTTCCTCCTTAGGGTGAGGGGGAGCCATGGTTCAGAGCAAAGGAGTGACATGGTCAGGATGTCACCACACACAGCGGTGTGGTGGGTGGAACTGACTAGAGGGACAGCCGTCATTTAGGGTGGAGAGGATAAAGGTGGTGTGGTCCATTATTGGAACTGGGACAGGGGAAGACAGATGGGAATGGCCCCCCAGGGCTGCTGGAAGAGTGGCTGTGGGGACTGGCTGTAGGGAATGGGGTGGGAGGATGGGAGTCAGAGGCAAGGGGAGGTCCACAGAGGGGAAGAGCCATGTGGGGGAATATGGTCAAGGTGGCAGCCACTCCCCCACCATCTGGAGCCCACTGCCTGGCTCTGGCTCCTCCTGGGACCCCAGCAATTTCTTCCCTACAAGACAGAGCTGGGTGACCACAGGGACCCAGCCCTTCCTCCACCCACACTTGCTCCCAGCCCCAAAGACATCCCGAGTCGCAGGAGGCTTCCCTAGGGTGCTCCAGGCTGCAGTCCCCGGGAGGCCCAGCTTGGGCTGGAGATGAGCCTCAGGCCACATCTCGGGAACACTTTCCTCCAACTCAGGTGGCAGCTGACACTAGCGTGGTCAGATGGCGACATCTAGAGGCAACTTCCACCTCACGCTGCCTCACTCACAGAACCCCCCAGCCAAAGGCTCCCCACTGGTGTTCCCATCATGCCACCCTCAGGATTTAGTAACCAAGACACCAGTCAGAGCTTGGAAGAGCTCCTCCACCCCTTCATGCCAAAGCCCAGTGCAGGGCTGGCAAGGCCCCTGGGACCCCAAGTGAACCGTGGACACTCCACTCCCACAGGCCCAGGAGTATGCTGGCTGGTTGACAACCTTCCCCTCCCCATTCCTGCACTGCTTCATTTCAGAGGGATTCTAGCAGCTCAGCCAACTCTCCGCTCATACAGCAATGTCCTTACCTCCACCTCACCATCCGGGACCGTCCTGTGTCCAGCGTCCTGAGTGAGAACACAGAATGGCCCTCACCTTTCTGTAGTGTTCCCCCTTTTCTGTTTTTGTTTGTTTTGTCTTGTTTTGTTTCGGAGACAGGAATTCATTCTGTCACCCAAGCTGGAGTGCAGTGGTGCAGTGGTGCGATCATCTCTCATTGCAGCCTTGACCTCCTGGGCTCAAGTGATCCTCACACTTCAGCCTCCCAAGTAGCTGGGACCACAGGCATGCACAACTACACCTGGCTATGTAGTGTTCTTTTTTTGACAAATTGTTCATTTCCATCCATCCACACGCAAGGCCCCTCTGGTACTGGACACTCCTCACCAACTTTCCTTGCTTTTCACAGCCATGCAGCCGCTCACTGTTTGCCTCCTTCTCTCTCACCTGCTCCTCCCTTAATTTTCTATCTACCACTCCATCAGTCCTCCCATCCTTCCTCACTCATTCCACAGGCAGCCTGTGCATCCCCAGGGCAGGACAGGGGACCAGGACTGCAGCCACAGGGATGGGGATGAGGAGGAGGCAAATGAGAAAACAAGGACAAATACCCAAAAGCCCTAGTATCAACACGCAGGGAAAGTAGGGGATTGAGACAGGACTTTCTGCTTTGCCCCCTCCCTACCTCTATGCTGATGAAGAGCCAGCCATGCCCCCAGCCCTTCCTGAGGCCACCACATGACCTTGCTTATTTTCTCATTCCAGGAGGTCACCTGCAGGGCTCCTCCCACCCAGCCACATTGGCTAGTCCCCCTGCCTCCATAGTGCCCCTGCAGCCCCATCCGGGGCCACTCCTGTGCTTCACTCTATTTGTTCCCTTTCTTGGACTAGCCCCTCCCGGTCCCCATGGTGGCCTCTCAGCCTCTATCAGGATGAGGTGACCCCTGGACAGCTCCACATGCCTGGCCCTGGGGCACACAAGTTTGTGCAGGGTGGACAGAGCAGTAGCTCATGGCAGGCATTCCTTCTGTTCATCTGTTGCAGAGAAAATGGGGTGAGGCGTGGGACGGCTTGCCAGAATCCCAGAAAGGCAGGAGGAGTTGAGAACTGAGACAGAGTAGGCTTTGGAGACTCCCCCTACAGACCACTCTCCCAGGAGCTAGGTTAATGGGGCTGCTTTGGGAAGCCAGGGCAGGTGGATCACCTGAGGTCAGGAGTTCCAGACCAGCCTGGCCAACATGGTGAAACCCCATCTCTATTAAAATACAAAAATTAGCTGGGTGTGGTGGCGTGTGCCTGTAGTCCCAGCTACTCGGGAGGCTGAGGTACAAGAATCACTTGAACCCAGGAGGTAGAAGTTGCAGTGAGCCAAGATCATGTCACTGCACTCCAGCCTGGGTGACAGAGTGAGACTCCATCTCAAAAAAAGAAAAAATGAAAAAAAAAAAAGAAAGAAAGAACTGGGGCTGGACACGGTGGCTCACACCTGTAATCCCAGCACTTTGAGAGCCTGAGGCAGGAGGATCACTTGAGGCCAGGAGTTCGAGGCTGCAGTGAGCCATGGCTGCACCACTGCACTCCAGCCTGGGCAACAGAGCAAGACCCTGCTTAAAAAAAAAAAAATGTCAGAACTGGAGCCCAGGCCTCTTCAGCCCCACTCCCCTACTCCACCCTCCCTCCTACTTCCTGCCTTGCTCCTCCCAGCTAGGTGATTTTCCAGATCAAGGCTGCTTGCTGGTAGAGAAAGTCAGGGGCCAATGGAGCAAAGACATTCAGACCCACACACGTCAGTAAAGGTTCATTCATCCCAGAGAGCCAGTTGGAGCACTGGTCACCAACAATTCAGAGGATCACTAAGCTGGGGACCATTTAAGGGCATTTAGTAGCATCAAGTAAAACGGAAACAGAAACTCTAGAGATGGGCTAGGCATGGAGGCTCACACCTGGAATCCTAGCACTTTGGGAGGCCGAGGCAAGAGGGTCACTTAAGGCCAAGAGTTTGAGACCAGCCTAGATGACAGGGCAAAACCCCATCTCTACAAAATACAAAAAAAAAAAATTAGCTGGGCATGGTGGCACACACTTGTAGTTTCAGCTACTCTGGAGGCTGAGGTGGGAGGCTGGTTTGAGCCCAGGAGGCAGAGGTTGCAGTAGGAAGATATCATGCCATTGCACTCCAGCCTGGGTGACAGAGCCAGACTCTGTCTCAAAACACAAATGAACAAACAAACAAGTAAACAAAACCTATAGAGATGAAAGGTGAAAAATAAGTCTATAAATCTAATTCCTTCCCAGTCTATTTACAGAGCTCAAACAGCTCAATTTTAAAATTTTTAATTCTGGCCAGGTGTGGTGGCTCACACCTGTAATCCCAGCACTTTGGGAGGCCGAGGTGGGCAGATCACCTGAGGTCAGGAGTTTGAGACTAGCCCGACTAACATGGAGAAACCCCATCTCTACTAAAAATGCGTGGTGGCGCATACCTGTAATCCCAGCTACTTAGGAGGCTGAGGCAGGAGAATCACTTGAACCTAGGAGGCAGAGGTTGTGGTGAGCTGAGATCGTGCCACTGCACTCCAGCCTGAGCAACAAGAGCAAAATTCCATCTCAAAAAAAAAAAAAAAAAAATTAATTCTCCCTGTGTTCACTTTATCATGTTCCAAAACGATGGGACATTGGCATGTGTATAAGTTAAATATATGTAGCTTTACTTGTAAGAGCCGAAGCATTATCAGAGTCCACAGAGCTATTTTATTTTATTATAATAATAATAATTACTATTATTATTATTGAGACTGAGTCTCACTCTGTTGCCCAGGCTGGAGTGTAGTGGCATCATTTTGGCTCACTACAACCTCCGCCTCCCAGGTTCAGGCAATTATCCTGCCTCAGCCTCTCAAGTAGCTGGAATTACAGGTGTGCACCACCATGCCCATTTAATTTTCGTGTTTTTAGCAGAGACAGGGTTTCACCATGTTATCCAGGCTGCTTTTGAACTCCTGACCTCAGGTGATCTGCCCACCTTGGCTTCTCAAAGTGCTGGGATTACAAGCATGAGACACAACGCCCAGCCTTATTTTATTATTATTATTTTTGAGACTAGGTCTCACTTGGCCACACAGGCTGAAGTGGAGTGGTACAATCATGGCTTACTGAAGACTCCACCTCCGGGGCTCAAGCAACCCTCCCATCTCAGCCCCCTAAGTAGCAGCTGGGACTAAAGGAACACACCACCTTGCCTGGCTAATTTTTATTTTTATTTTTGTAGAGATGGAGGGGTCTCACTATGTTGCCCGGGCTGGTCTCGAACTCCTGGGCTCAAGCAATCCTCCAACCTTGGCCTCCCAAAGTGCTGGGATTACAGGTGTGAGCCACCACACTCTGCCCACAGAACTATGTTATCAGCAATAACCGCCAAAAAGCCTTCTAGCTTCCTTTCAGGACCACCAACCTCTCCTCCCAGCCCCACCCATTCCAGGCCAAAATTGTGCAAAAAACTACATAATTATCCCTTTCTGAAAGCCCGCTATTGGGACTTTGGACTTGGTTCAAATCCTGGCCCTACCACTGTGTCGTGGGTGTTTTTCAACCTCTGGGCATCAATTTGATCAAGCTGAAAAGGAGGGTTGGCTGGACATGATGGCATGAGCCACCGCACCCTTCCACTTCTGTCCACTTCTCTCTTCCAGGGGGTGGGGTAATGTGCCAAGTTGGTTTTAATGTCTCATGTTAAATAGTATGAAATTCTGGCAGGCTTTGGCCCTGAGTGTGTGGAGTCCCTCACGACAAAAGCCTTCACTTCTTTTCAGGTCTCCAAACACATGGTTAACGCTAAACAATAATTTCCTGGGCAATAGCCACCAAAACTTTGCAGAGCAGCATACTTCTCTTTTGGGTGGACTCTTGAACAGCCTAAAATCTTCCATGGTCAGATAAAAGTGGTGAAACAAAGGTTGGCCTAATCTACGAACCTAAGGACTGAAAAAAAAAAATGAGGATTCAAACCAAAAGAAACCAAATTTCTTTTTTTTTCTTACACTTACAAGTTTTAATTAAATATCTCTAATGGTTAGAAAATCAGTGTCAAATACGAACATTGGTATACAGCTTAAAATACAAATGTCAGTAATTGTTAAAGAACATGATTAATAATTGTTCCAAGTAAATGTTAAATCATTATTTCCCAGGAGGCAAGTTAAGCGTCAGGTGCCTGAGGGATAAGGGACAGGGCTTCAGGCTCGGATAGCTGCACGGCTGTCCCAATGAGCTTTCCACTCAGATGGTGCCAGGGGCAGCTCTCATCACAGGCTGGCTCACTGGCCTTTATCCCCAGCTCCAAGGCAACACCAGGACTTTTTCTGCCACAAGAGTCACATTTCAGAGTCAAATGATTCACTTTAAGATGAAAATTGCACAGCTCACTTCCAGAATATTCTAGTTTAACCTGGGAAGTTAAGACTTCCTAAAGGCTGAAGATAGGCCACTAGGGGCTGATGGAAAAGAGTCAAGCCAGAGTCATTCTAAACACATTTTTGTTTTGTTCTGTATAATTAATTATACTGTATCTTTTTTTTTTTTTTTTTTTTTTTTTTTGAGACGGAGTCTCGCTGTGTCGCCCAGGCTGGAGTGCAGTGGCCGGATCTCAGCTCACTGCAAGCTCCGCCTCCCGGGTTTGTGCCATTCTCCTGCCTCAGCCTCCCGAGTAGCTGGGACTACAGGCGCCCGCCACCTCGCCCGGCTAGTTTTTTTATATTTTTAGTAGAGACGGGGTTTCACCATGTTAGCCAGGATGGTCTCGATCTGCTGACCTTGTGATCCGCCCGTCTCGGCCTCCCAAAGTGCTGGGATTACAGGCTTGAGCCACCGCGCCCGGCCTACTGTATCTTTTTTAAGTAACTCAAGTTCAAACTCTCTATATTTCACTTATGTTTAAAAGATGCCAATTTGATTGTGTCTAAACTGAACTTTACCCAGTGGGCTGAATACTAAAGACCTTTTAGGTCAAAGGTACTTCTGGGAAAAAGATGTTTATATATTAATATACCTCAAAGTTTGCATTTTCATTATAATAAATTAGCCTTAATGTTAACAAATAACATCTCAGAAAGTTGAATCTAAGTAACCTGATCTACCATGCTAATTTGACTTTGTTTTTTGCTTTTGTTTTTTTTGAGACGGAGTTTTGCTCATGTTGCCCAGGCTGGAGTGCAGTGGCACGATCTCGGCTCACTGCAACCTCTGCCTCCTGGGTTCAAGGGATTCTCCTGCCTCAGCCTCCCAAGTAGCTGGGATTACAGGCAAGCGCCACCATGCCCAGCTAATTTTTGTATTTTTAGTAGAGACGGGGTTTCACCATGTTGGTCAGGCAGGTCTCAAACTCCTGACTTCAGGCGATCCACCCACTTCAGCCTCCCAAAGTGCTGGGATTACAGGTGTGAGCCACCATGCACAGCCAACTTTTTTTTTTTTTTTTAATTCAAACTTTTTTTTAGACACAGTCTACTCTGTCACCCAGTCTGGAGTGCAAAGGCATGATCGCAGCTTACTCCGGCCTAGACCTCTTGGGCTCAAGAGATCCTCTCATTTCAGCCTCCCAAGTAGCTGAGACTACAAGCATGTGCCACACCCGGCTTTTTTTTTTTTTTTTTTTTTTTGTAGAGGCAAGATCTATGTTGCCCAGGCTGGTCTCATACTGTGCTCAAGCGATAATTCTGTCTTGGACTCCCAAAGTGCTGGGATTACAGGTGTGGCCCACTGTGCCTAGCCACAAATTTGAATTTAGAATACTATCTTACCTATCCATTTTGACCAAGCCCCAGAATCAACAGAGATACAGTTATATATATATATTTTTTTTTTTTTTTTTTTTTTTTTTTTTTTGAGACGGAGTCTCACGCTGTTGCCCAGGCTGGAGTGCAGTGGCGCGATCTCGGCTCACTGCAAGCTCCGCCTCCCGGGTTCCCGCCATTCTCCTGCCTCAGCCTCCTGAGTAGCTGGGACTACAGGCGCCCGCCACCGCGCCCGGCTAATTTTTTTTTTGTATTTTTAGTAGAGACGGGGTTTCACTGTGGTCTCGATCTCCTGACCTTGTGATCCGCCCGCCTCGGCCTCCCAAAGTGCTGGGATTACAGGCTTGAGCCACCGCGCCCGGCCTACAGTTATATATTTTTTAAAAATCTGGTGAGGCGTGGTGGCTCATGCCTCTAACGCTAGCACTTTGGGAAGCTGAGGTGGGAGGATTACTTGAGCTCAGGAGTTCGCAGCCTGGCCAACATGGCGAAACTCTGTCTCTACTAAAAATACAAAAAATTAGCGGTGTGTGGTGGTGCATGCCTGTAATCCCAGCTACTTGGTAGCAGAAGCACAAGACTCACTTCAGCCTGGGAGGCAGACGTTGCAGTGAGCTGAGACTGTGCCACTGCACTTCAGCCTGGGCGACTGAGTGAGACTGTCTCAAAAAAAGAAAGAAAGAAAATAAATCTAAATTATACCAATAGTATCAAACTTTCTTACCTAAAATCATATACAATTTTAAGCACCAAAGCATACTTTCTTCAAAAGTTACATCCAAAATATTAAATGCTCAATTTTATTTTTCAGTTCATTTTGTCTCAATACTGAAATCTCTGTATAAAAGCAATAATAAATGCTTTGAAAGACCTGACAAGTACCACTAACCTCCTCTCAAATCCCAGTGTCCTGAGGAAGTAGCCCATGTGCTTCAAGAAGTCCAAGGACAGCAGGATAGTGGTCAGGGAGACAGGAGTTTAATCAGGAGGTGCTCCCCAGAATGTTCATGGAAAGAACTGATGATTCACAATGGAAAAAAAGCAAATGATAAATAAGCCTTTCTTCTTTCTCAATATTACTAATTAGAAAGCAGGAAAATCTATTAGGCAGAGAAACACCAGATATGCCTGGAGACACAGGTAAGGAGTCTGTGTTCTCTCAGCTGTCTCACAAGTTAATGAATCAGATACATTTATGACCCATGCTAGGCTCCAAAGTAAGATTCAGGTACTCTGTATGCCAGTAAAGGCTTCAAGGGTACTCCAGGGTTTAGCCGCTATAAAGAATAAAGAACAAAGAAAATGTCAGACAACCAGCCTGGGCAACATAGCAAGATCATGTTTTTACCAAAAAAAATATTTTTTAATTATCCGGGCCTGGTGGTTCATGCTGTAGACCCAGCTACTTGGGAGGCTAAGAGGGGAGGGAACATTGGAGTCCAGGAGTTTGACAGTGAGTTATAATGATGTCACTGCACTCCAGCCTGGGCGACAAAGCAAGACCTTGTCTCAAAAAACAACAAAAAGTGAACATCAGATAGAATCCTCAATTTTAACAACAAACCCTCATGCTAGCAGAATGGAAGTGATTTACATTTTATTTTTAAGATCTAGGAGATAGGCTGGGTGTGGTGGCTCATGCCTATAATCCCAGCACTTTGGGAGGCCGAGGTGGGCAGATTGCTTGAGTCTAGGAGTATGAGACCAGTCTGGACAACATGACAAAACCCTGTCTCTACAAAAATTTTAAAAATTAGCCAGGCATAGTGGTGCATAGTCCCAGCTCCTCGGGAGGTTGAGGCAAGAGGATTGTTTGAGCCTCAGCTGCAGAGGTTGCAGTGAGCCAAGATCATGACATTGCACTCCAGTCTGGTGACAGGGAGACCCTGTCAAGAAGGAAGGAAGGAAGGAATGAAAGAAATACAGAGACAGAGAGAGAGAGAGAGGAAGGAAGGACTAAGAGATAAGATGGATTTTTTTTTTTTTTTTTTTGAGACAGAGTTTCGCTCTTGTTGCCCAGGCTGGAGTGCAATGGTGTGATCTCAGCTCACCACAACCTCTACCTCCCAGGTTCAAGTGATTTTCCTGCCTCAGCCTCCCGAGTAGCTGGGATTACAGGCATGCACCACCACACCTGGCTAATTTTGTATTTTTAATAGAGATGGGGTTTCTCCATGTTGGTCAGGCTGGTATGGAATTCCTGACCTCAGGTCATCCATCCGCCTCAGCCTCCCAAAGTGCTGGTATTACAGGCGTGACCCACCACACCTGGCCAAGAAGGAATATTAATGGTTTCAGAATAAAAGGATCAAGGCTTAAATATTCAAAAGAGAATTTCTTAGATGAAAACACATGACTAAACAGTTGCACTGAAAAATGTACAGAGAAACATCACCAAATTAGAAGTATCCCAGCATTTGACTGAATGTCAGCTGGGACGTAGACAAAAAACAGGAAGCCAGACCTAGCTATTTGCTTTTCTTTTCAGTGGGTGGCATAAAGGGGTAAGTTGAGAAAAGGGATCAACAAATGTAGTTCAACTTAATTGAAGAATTCTGCCTGATGTAGTAGAAGCAAATAAAATTGTTGGTTTTGTGGGATTATATTTGTTCCCATTTAGGGACATATTTCCTGTTGTTTAAATCCCACAGCAACTCATGAGATGAAATTCATCTCCAAAAACGTATCCACATGACGAATTTCCAAGTAAATACAAAGAGTCTACAGCCCACAGAAACCATTACAAATTATTTTTTATTTTTGCCCCAACTCCTATACTAAATATGGTCTAAAGTTGAGGACTAGCAATGGTGGTTTATCCCACAGTCTTAGGGCAAGTGTCCCATCTGATAAGTCTCACTTCTCCCTCCTCCCCACCACCTCTCAGGAAAGGATTCAGAGAACCTTGGTTAGAAACTGTTGTCCTTAAGCCTTTTGTGTTTTCACCTCTCCAGATAGAGATTGAATCTTAAGTCCACCATCTGCTAAATAAACCTGTCCTGTCTAAACATCTATCACCACAACTACCATATGCAATCACATTTTCTCCTTTCCTGCAGCCATAGGCAGCAGGAACATGTGAAAAATTCTTTCAGACAGTATTTTGTAGTTGGCAGGTGCAGGGTAAATGAGGGATTCAGCATAGCAGAGGTAGAAGGATTGTGTGGAATTGACAGAAGAATATTTGAGAGGTATAATCAGAAAGCTTTAAATGCTGTGAATCAACCCCCAAAGGCTCAGCCCAGGAGGAAATTTTACTAATGCAGGAAAGGTCAGGAGTTAAGGCATAGACTAGTTACCTACTAGCATGGCTCAAAGTTTCTGGAATGGGACTCAGTAGAGGGAACCAAAAGCTGCAACAGTAAATTCAGCTGGTCCAGAGGCATAGATCCTATCAGCTGAAAATCAAAACAAGTCATTCCAAGCATGCTTACAGTAGGCGTGTTTGCAAGCTTAAGGATTCAGTTTTAAAATAAACGAAAACAGAGCTAGAATGTAGTATTACAAAATTTCTCATAACCATAATCACACACAAAAAAGTTAGGATATTGCATAGAAAAGTGTCCTGTAGTATGCTTTGTAAACCTAGGCCTTAGTAATTTAAATAAAAGACAAACAAATAAAGTATCTCTTCATAATCTAGAAGTCCATGATTGTGAATTCAGGAGAATTATTGAATTTGCAGATTTTTGTGGCAAGACCTCACAAGATCCTGAAGTTCTTTATTCTCAGAATCATGATTAAATTTACCCTTTGAAGGCTCAAGGCTGACACAGTTTCACATCTTTATCAAACGACTTGGGTTACATGAGCCCAAACCAATTCTATAGACTTTATGCTCTGTCCTCTCTGCATATAAGACTTGATCAGACATACACGGACATGAAATCACTGCTATTTAACTGTTTTTTAAAGCTAGGCTGTTTGTTTCTTTGTTTCTTCCTCCTGTTAGTCTATTTAGCAAATTAAACCTGCCTGCGCTTTTAATAGTAAGGTTTGGATAGCTAGTTTAAGAGTAAGTGAAACGTTTTAGAAGAGCATTTATGTTAACCTTGACAATAGGATGGGAGATTCTTAACCCCCCTTGTAATATGCACCGATTGATTCTGAGTTAAAATATACCACAGTGACAGTGATATCATCCCTGTACATCCTCGCCAAGTCCTCTGGCAATGTCAGCATCGCCGCCAGCCGCTCTGCCTCCATCTCCCCATACTCATTGTTCCCGATTGCATGTCTGATCAGCCGCGTGGCTGCATTTTGGTCAGCCTCGTGGAGCCCGCTGGCTTTCCTCTGCAGCAGCAGGCTCTGCATGAGCCCCAAGTTGGCGGGTCTCTGGGCCAGGTCTGTCTTGTGCTGATCTGCCTCAGTCAGGTGCCCCATTACCAGCCTTACCACGTCCTCATTGCTCAGCATGTCCCACAGGCCATCTGAGGCCAGCACAAGGAACTTATCCTGGGGCCTCAGCCTGTGGTATGTGACCTCAGGCTCAGCAGTCAGGTAGGGTGGAGTGTAGTAGTGTGGGGGTGTGAACTGGTAAATGTTGAGGGCCTCAGTATTGAAGCCCCTCTCCAGAACGCTGCGCTGCAACTCTTTACTCCACTTCAGCTGAACATCCCCAAAGGCCCTGCAGGGGATGAGGACACCCAGCAGCCTATCCTCCATGATGATTGTCCTGTCCTCTGACTCAGGGTGCTCCCTCTTTAGCCGGGACAGCTCGGCCTGGTTCCAGGCATTGTGGTCACGGGTAAGGGGCAGACAAGACCACATGCCATTGTCCTCCTGGACACCAAGGATGGCTCGGCAGTCACCAGCATTTGCCACGTGTAAGTGAATTCCATCAACATGGGCCATGCAAGCTGTTGCCCCAGAGAAAGCAACCTGGAGTGACAGGTTCCTTGTCACCTCATCTTCCAGAGGGGCCTGGATTTCCAGCGAGATGTCAGAATCCAGTCTCTGGAAGGAGTACATTAATGCTTCTTCAATGCTTAGTCCCATTTCCATATGCAAGTCAAGCAGTTCCTGCCAATAGACACGGAGGTGGTCAAGATGCACGGATGTGACATCCTTGTAGATACTGTCCCCTGGGTGCTTGAGCCAATGCAGGATGGGCAGCAAGGGTTTCATGCTTTCCATAGCTCCCTCCATGTGCTCCAGGGTCTGGTGGGACATCAGGGACACTGCCACATAGTAGAAAAGCCTCTCACTCACTGCTTGGGCACATGCATGACCGCCATGTCCATCGAAGATGCCAAACATTAGTCCATTGGTTTGCAGGCAGGAGGCTACACCTCGCCGGTCCTCCACTGGTGAATTGGCAGCCAGCTGATTGCTCTCAAACCGCAACACTGAATTTGGAACTCTACTTTCAAGGTCAAGAATCTTGTGGGCTGATTCGCCAGCTCGAAGCACTTCGTTTATCTGCTCAGGGCTGAGTTGCAAGTGAAAATCATCTTCCTCTGTTGATGTGTGTCTGTAGGCTTTGCACAGAGTGAAGCCACCACATGGGGAACTGTTTAGGGTGGGTGGCACCCGGGAAAAGAGCCTCCATTTTAATTTATTCCTATTTGAGACATACCTGGAGTATAAGCGTCTGCCCCCTTGCAGTGTGGCAATGCTGTTCCTTGTAGAATTTAAGATCCAGTAGGACACAGTACTTGACATTCTGAAACTATATCAGCAAATGTGTTCCTTCAGCAAAACAAGGATATTTTTAAACCTAAAAATTAAAAAGTTGAAGTTTCAAATTTAATTTCTTAAACATACTGACTTCTGAAAACATTTGCTAATATCCTGAACAAAAATGACTTAGAATAAACTATTTACAATACACTAAACTCACTCTCACCAGCAGACTATAAGTGTTCATTTAAATATCTGCTTCGGGCGCCGGGCGTGGTGGCTCATGCCTGTAATCCTAGCATTTTGGGAGGCCAAGGTGTGTGGATAGCTTGAGCCCAGGAGTTCGAGACTAGCCTGGGCAACATGGTGAAACCCTGTCTCTCCAAAAAAATTTAAAAAAAAAAAAAAAAAAATTGGCAGGGATGGTGGTGTGCACCTATAGTCACAGCTACTTGGGAGGCTGAGGTAGGAGAATCATCTGAGCCTGGGAAGTTGAGGCTGCAGAAAGCAGTGATTGTGCCACTGCAGTCTAGCCTGGGCCTCTTGCTAGAGAAGGAGTGAGACCCTGTCTCGAAAAAAACAAAAACAAAAACAAACAAATAAATAAACAAATAATCTGCTTCGGGCATAGTGGCTCATACCTATAACCCCAGCCACTCCAAAGGCTGAGGCAGGAGGATCACTTGAGCCTAGGAGTTCCGAGACCAGCCTGCGCAACAGAAGGGGACCTGGTTTCTACAAAAAATTTTCTTACAAATTAGCTGGGCATGGTGGCACACACCTATAGTCCCATTCACTTGGAAGGCTGAGGTGAGAGGATTGCTTAAGCCCTGGAGGCCAAGGCTGCAATGAGCGGTGCTCCTGCCACTGCACTCCAGCCTGGGTGACAGAGCAAGACCCTGTCTCAAAAAATAAATTATATATATATATATATGTATTTTCCCCCTAGTCTATAAACTCCATGACTCAAGCAACTATGGCTGCCTTACTCACCAACAGCTTTCCAGTGCCTGGACCTGTACCCGGCACACACTAAGTCCTCAAATACTGGCTAAATATGACATTTTCAGAAGCCCAATAGCACACTAGCTGTGATACTATCTTGTGTAGCATCAGACACACTGCTGATGAGGTAACACTCCACTTATCTATTGGTGGAATGGGAATATTAGTCTTAGAAGGTTTTGTGAGAATTTAATAAAATATGACCCTTCTACTAAAAAAAAAAGTAGTTATTATTTTCATCATTAGGTATATACCCCTCTAGTCATTCTGCACTTTTTTTTTTTTTTGAGATGGAGCCTGGCTCTGTGCCCAGGCTAGAGTGCAATGGTAAGATCATGGCTCACTGCAGCCTTGCCCTTCTGGCATCAAGGGATACTCCTGCCTCAGCCTCCCAAGTAACTGGGACTACAGGCATGAGCCACTATGCCTAGCTAATAGACAGGGTCTCCCTGTGTTGTCCAGGCTGGTCTCAAACTCCTGGGCTCAAGCCATCTTCTGCCCTTGGCCTCCCAAAGTGCTGAGATTACAGGTGGGAGCTACCGCACCCTGTCATTCCGTACATATTTTTGTAGAGTTGTAACCACAACTTTGAATCTAGTTTTCCTGATAAGAGTATTTTTTCACACCTGATGGCTACATTTTGGCATAAAGAATTGCAACTTACTTAACTATTCTCTACCGCTGGAGATTTAGAGGTTATTTCCACTACTTGCTCTTTATTAATATAAAATACCAAACTGGACTGGGCACAGTGGCTCATGCCTATAATCTCAGCATTTTGGGAGGCCAAGGTGAGAGGATCACTTGAGGCTAGGGAGTTTAAGACAACCCTGGGTGATACAGGAAGTGCCCCATCTCTACAAAAATTTTGAGATTAGCTGGGCATGGTGGTATGTGCCTGTAGTCCCAGCTACTCACGAGGCTGAGGTGGGAGGATCGCTTGAGCCCAGGAGTTCAAGGCTGCAGTGAGCTATGATCACACCGCTGCACTCCAGCCTGGGCGACAGAGCCGGATCTGTCTCTAAAAACAACAACAACAACAAAACCCCACCAAACTGTACTGCCTTATGCAGTAACCTTTTCTCTATTTAGGTTTTATCCTAGTTATTTCCCAAACAAGGAGTCAGTAGGTCCAAGGGTGTAGACTCATTGCCAAACTGATTTCCAAAAGCTTCACATCTGCCTCCGCAAGGGGGTGACGAGTTTCCTAGTCCCTTCACTAGCCTCTGGTGGTACTTCTCCTTGGAATAAAATAAATAAAATAGAAAAAAAAAAAAAAAAAAGAACAAAACCTTGACCCATTATAATGAGCTTTTCTGCGGTTTCATGTATGAATCCTGCCCTCAGGATCTCGAGATCATTTGTCGGGATCTCAAGAGCTCCCAGGACTGAGGACCGTCCCCTCACTCCCCCACCCCTGCCAGCCCACCCCGCAGAAGTCGGGGCGGGGGCGGTCGGTCCGGGAGCAGAGGGCGCCTGACGCTCTGGCCCTGCAGTCAAGGCAGACAGCGGTGCAGGGCAATCCACCGCACCCGGGACGCAAACCATTTTGCATCCTTAAAGAAAACAGACAGGTCCCAAGTTCAAATATCTGACTACAGCCTCATCGCTAAGTGCACGGACTCCGGAGCCCACCAAAACCGATCTGCCTAGAACTCCGAGGGCCGTACCCCAGCTGGGTGCCCCCGGGCGACCCGCTTGGTGCCTCTGAGCCCCGGCTTGCCAGCCTGTAAAACAGGAGCGCGCAGTCGGGACACAGAGCTCCAAGGGGTGCTCGAAGGGCCAGAGCAGCTAGTGGGGTGCCTCGGTAGGTAGCCAAGGGTCCTCGGCGAGCCCGCGGGCCCACGTGGCGCGCGCACGTGAGTGGGGTGACCGTGGTCGTAGGCCCAGCTGGTCCCCCTCTGCCGCGGGCCCGCCCCCTCACCTCAGCTCTCCGCCCAGTCACCTGAGCTGTTGCCGCAGACTGGGAGGGTCAGGCGCCGGCGAGGCCTGGAGGAGAAAGAGGTGTCCACATCCCCCGCTCGTTCCCTTCCCTACCTCGGACCCTCGCCCACTTTTCACCAGCTGGCGAGGCCACAGCCGCCTGCTCGGTCGGGTCAGTCCCGCGCCTGCGCACAGTGCCACAACTGCGGCCACCAGGTCCTCACCTCACCCAGGCAGTCCCTAGTCAGGACCCAGCTCCAGAAGGAAGCGCCCTCCCGCCAGCCCTGGTTGGCTCAATAGCGGAGGCGGGCCCTTGATGGACAGAGTTATTGCCCAATGGTTAAAGAGGGTGAGAGGCAGGCAGAAAGGCGGGACCCGGGAGGGGCCAACACCGCCTCTTACCGCTGCCTGGGTGCTGAAAGTGTTCGAGAGCGGGGCTACGGGACCAGGCAGTCACGTGCCTGAGATCGCCAGCTACGTGGCCGATCTGCACACCCCGAACCCAGCGGCCTCCCCAATTCCTCACCGCTGTTAGAACACCCCACTGCTTCCTCTCCATTTCGGTGTCGACCACTCCAGAACCCTCTCCTAAGAGCCACACCCTGGTATCCAACAACCTGGACACCTGCCTTTGGAGGCCCCTAGGCGCCTCAAACATAACTTCCCCCAAACTCAGCTTCTGCCAAGCTTGCTTTTTCTCTTCTCTCCTAACCCAGTAATGGACCCACCATCTGCTCAGAGACCCAAGCCAAACCCCTGACTCGGGTCTTGACTCCTTTCTCTCCCTCACCCTCTCTTTTCAATTATCTAATCCTGTAAATCCGATCTTCTAAATTTCTCTCCCCTCATCCATCCAGCGACGTAGCCACCCTATTCCAAGCCTTTCACTTGGTTTTCCGGTTTTCCCTCCTCCACCTTTGACTTGGTCCTAACCCCAGAGCAGAACAGCCAGAATGACGCCCCTGCCCCTTTTTTTCGTGGTTGGAGGGTAGAGACAAGGTCTTTCAATGTTGCCCAGCCTGGTCTCAAACTGCCGGGCTCAAGCGATCCTCCCACCTCAGCCTCCCCAAAGTGCTGGGATTACAGACGTGAGCCATCACGCCTGGCAGAATGACACTTCTAAAACTCAAATTCCAAGGCCGAGCGCAGCGGCTTCCGCCTGTAATCCCAGCACTTTCGGAGGCCAAGTTGGGCGGATCACCTGAAGTCAAGAGTTTGAGACCAGCCTGGCCAACATGACAAAACCCTGTCTCTACTAAAAACACAAAAATTAGCTGGGAGTGGTGGCGCATGCTTGTAGTCCCAGCTGCTCAGGACGCTGAGGCACGAGAATCATTTGAACCAGGGAGGTGGAAGTTACACTGAGGCGAGATCATGCCACTGCACTCCAGCCTGGGAGACAGAGTGAGAGTCCGTCTCAAAAAAAAAAAAAAAAAACCAAAAAACCCCTCAAATTCCTGCCCTAACGTCTTTAGTGGTTTCCCACAAACCATTAAGCTTTGAACTGACCATTATATTGGCCTACTACTGACAATTAACCCAGTATGGCTGGTGGCTGGTAGGTTGAGAGAGACAGAGAACCCTGACACCAGATAATCCCTCCATCCCTTCTGGTCCTAACATTGTGGAATTCTCGTGATCACCTGCTTCCTTATAAATTATTTTAACAGAACTCTTGTAACTATGATAAGTCAGATGGAGTCCTTCCCTGGAGACAGAGAAAAATGGAAGACAACTAGAAAAAGCCACTTGGAGCCCTGAGAACGTGGTCTTCCAGAAGGAGGACACACTGGCTTACCTGGGGAGCCTGGCCAGCCTTCTGGACCCAAGGACGTGATTGCAATAAAACGGCTCCTGTCAGACTTGCCCTTGTATATTTATAGTTCCACTCACCCTTAGCCCTTTCCAGAAGTTCAAAGTCAGGATTTGCAATATCTGTCTTCCTGCATAATAAGAGGACTGTTTCAGACTCAAACTAAAAGTAAGTCTAAGGGTTTCTAATAAATGAGTGCAAGAGAATGCGAAAGCACACTTCCGCCCTCCCCCACTCCCCGCAGATAGGTCATATAGGGTCACAATGGGTTACCCTTCCGGACAGAGGCAGCAGTGTTTAATTATTCAATCTGCAGGCGTTATGGGTGCCCACAAGGTGTCAGGCCCTGGACTGACTGCTGAGACACGCAGATGGCTGCCCCCACCACTTTCCTGAGAAAAATTACATCATTCCACCAAGTCTGAAACCACTGAGTTTTTCTAAGTTACCACACACACCCACTTCCAAAGTAAAAATGCACCCTGGAGGATTTTATGTGCACTGAAACTTTCATTTCAAGGCTATAACCAGTTCAGTCACCCTATATAGGATGGCCAGCCCAAGTCCCTCACTGGATCTCTCAAGCTTCCTTGTCCCAAGGTCTTATAAGCAAATACGAAGGAAAAGGATTACTTATCTCTCCTTCAAGAAAGGCAAAGCATAGCTTAATTGGCAGGGTTTTTTTTTTTGTTTTTGTTTTGTTTTTGTTTTGAGACGGAGTCACACTCTGTTACCCAGGCTGGAGTGCAATGGTGTGGTCTTAGCTCACTGCAACCTCTGCCTCCCTGGTTCAAGTAATTCTCCCAGCTCAGCCTCCCAAGTAGCTGGGACTACAGGCATGTGCCTCCATACCTGGCTAATATTTGTATTTTTAGTAGAGAGGGGGTTTCACTACATTGGCCAGGCTGGTCTCGAACTCCTGACCTCATGATCCACCCGCCTTGGCCTCCCAAAGTGCTGGGATTACAGGCATGAGCCACCATGCCCAGCCGTTCATTTGGCATTTTTAGAGAAAAGATGTAAAAATATTCAGCCTCACTCAAAACCAAAGAAATGGCCAGGCATGGTGGCTCATGCCTGTAATCCCAACAATTTGGGAGGCCGAGGCAGGTAGATCACTTGAGCTCAGGAGTTCGAGACCATCCTGGGCAACATGATGAAACCCCCCTCTCTACAAAAAATACAAAAATTAAGCTGGGCACGGTGGCTCACGCCTGTAATCCCAGCACTTTGGGAGGTCAAGGTGGGCAGATCACTTGAGGTTGGGAGTTCGAGACCAGCCTGGCCAACAGAGTGAAACCCCTTCTCTACTAAAAATACAAAAAATTACCCAAGCATGGTAGTTCATGCCTGTAATTCCAGCTACATGAGGCTGAGGCAGGATAATTGCTTGAACCTGGTAAGCAGAGGTTGCACTCCGGCTTGGATGACAGAGTAAGACTCCGTCTCAAAAAAAAAAAAAAAATTAGCTGGGCGTGGTGGTACGCATCTATAGTCCCAGCTACTTAGGAGACTGAGGTGGGAGTATGGGAGGATGGCTTGAGCCTGGGAGGCAGAGGTTGCAGTGAGCCGAGATTGTGCCACTACACTCCAGCTTGGGCAAGAGAGCCAGACCCTGTCTCAAAATAATAATAATAATAATAAAGAAAAAAAGAAAAAGAAATGGTAATTAAATGAACCATTGTGGGGAAAAGAGAGAGAGATCAGGCCGGGCGCGGTGGCTCAAGCCTGTAATCCCAGCACTTTGGGAGGCCGAGGCGGGCGGATCACAAGGTCAGGAGATCGAGACCACAGTGAAACCCCGTCTCTACTAAAAATACAAAAAATTAGCCGGGCGCGGTGGCGGGCGCCTGTAGTCCCAGCTACTCAGGAGGCTGAGGCAGGAGAATGGCGGGAACCCGGGAGGCGGAGCTTGCAGTGAGCCGAGATCGCGCCACTGCACTCCAGCCTGGGCAACAGCGTGAGACTCCGTCTCAAAAAAAAAAAAAAAAAAAAAAAAAAAAAAAAAGAAAGAGAGATCAGACTGTTACTGTGTCTATATAGAAAGAAGTAGACATAAGCGACTTCATTTTGTTCTGTATTTGAAATGCTGTTAATCTGTGACCCTACCCCCAACCTTGTCCTTGCAAGAGACATGTGCTGTGGTGACTCAAGGTTTAACGGATTTTGGGCTGTGCAGGGTGTGCTTTGTTAAACAAGTGCCTGAAGGCAGTATGCTTGTGAAAAGTCATCACCGTTCTCTTAATCTCAAGTACCCAGGGACACGTACACTGCCAAAGTTCGCAGGGACCTCTGCCTAGGAAAGCTAGGTATTGTCCAAGGTTTCTCCCCACGTGATAGTCTGAAATATGGCCTTGTGGGAAGGGAAAGACCTGATTGTTCCCCAGCCTGACACCCGTGAAGGGTCTGTGCTGAGCAGGACTAGTATAAGCAGAAAGAAGGCCTCTTGGCAGTTGAGATAGAGAAAAGCATCTGTCTCCTACCCGTCCCTGGGCAATGGAACATCTCGGTGTAAAACCCGATTGTATGTTCTGTTTACTGAGAAAGGAGAAAACCGCCTTAGGACTGAAGGTGGGACATGCTAGCGGCAATGCCACTCTTTATGCGCTGAAAAGGTTTATCGAGATGTTTGCATGTGCATATCAAGGCACAACACTTTTCCTTAAACTTATTCATGTCACAGAGATCTTTATTCATATGTTTTACTGCTGACCTTCTCCCTATGATGATCGTATTATCCTGCCATTTCCCTTTTTCTAAGATGGTAAAGATAATGATCAGTAAATACTGAGGGAACTCAGAGACTGGTGCCGGCGCCGGTCCTCTGTATGCTGAGCGCCAGTCCCCTGGGCCCACTTTTCCTTTCTCTATACTTTGTCTCTGTGTCTCATTTCTTTTTTTTGAGATGGAGTTTCACTCTGTCACCCAGGCTGGAGTGCAGTGGCGCAATCTCTACTCACTGCAAGCTCCGCCTCCCAGGTTCAAGCCATTCTCCTGCCTCAGCCTCCCGTATAGCTGGGACTACAGGCGCCCGCCACCGCGCTCGGCTAATTTTTGTATTTTTTTAGTAGAGACGGGGTTTCACCATATTAGCCAGGATGGTCTCGATCTCCTGACCTCATGATCCGCCCGTCTCGGCCTCCCAAAGTGCTGGGATTACAGGCGTTCATTTCTTTTCTCAAGTCTCTCCTTCCACCTAACGAGAAACGCCCACAGGTGTGGAGGGGCAGGCCACCCCTTCAACCATTGATTTTTGTCAGTCAACCTGGTAAATATTAAAACATGGTTTAAATACATAATGTTGGCAAGAGAGCATTGCCATCTTAGCAGGGAGTGTGATATGGTTTGGCTCTTTGTCCCCACCCAAAACTCATCTCAAATTGTAATTCTCATGTGTCAAGGGAGGGATATGATGGGAGGTGATTGGATCATGGGAGCGGTTCCCCCTTGCTGTTTTCATAATAGTGAGTGAGTTCTCACAAGATGTTATTTATTTATTTATTTATTTTTTGAGACAGAGTCTCGCTCTTGTCGCCCAGGTTGGAGTACACTGGTGAGATCTCAGCTCACTGCAACTTCCGCCTTCCAAGTTCAAGCGATTCTCCTGCCTCAGCCTCCCAAGTAGCTGGGATTACAGGTGCCCACCACCACCCCCAGCTAATTTTTTGTATTTTTAGTAGAGATGGGGTTTCACCGTGTTAGCCAGGATGGTCTCGATCTCCTGACCTCGTGGAGATCTGATTGTTTATAAGTGACAGTTTCCCCTGTGCTCTTGCTTGCCCGTCACCATTTAAAAAGTGTCTTACTTCCCCATTTGTCTTCTGCCATAATTGTAAGTTTCCTATGGCCTCCCCAGCCATGCGGAACTGTGAGTCAATTAAACCTCTTTCCTTTATAATTTATGCAGTCTCAGGTATTCTTTATAGCAGCGTGAAAATGGACTAATACAGAGCGTACATGGAGGCTACTCAATGGGCTTACCTTATATCTTTGATCCACTAATTCTACTTCTTTCAATTTATCCTAAAGAGACAAAGGTGAACATTACAAATTTTCTACAGTAAATATACATTACTCCATCTAGCATAACTAGATGTGGGGGAAAAAAAAGCAAAACTATTTTTATTTTATTATTTATTTATTGAGAGAGAATCTTGCTCTGCTGCCCAGGCTGGAGTACAGTGGTGCAATCTTGGCTCACTGCAACCTCCGCCTCCCGGGTTCAAGCAATTCTCCTGCCTCAGCCTCCTGAGTAGCTGGGACTACAGACACACGCTGCCACGCCCGGCTATTTTTTTTTTTTTTTTTTTTTTTAAGTAAAGACAGGGTTTCACCATGTTGCCCAGGCTGGTCTCGAATTCCTGAGCTCAGACAATCCACCTGTCTTGGCCTCCCAAAGTGCTAGGATTACAGGCGTGAGCCACCGCGCCTGGGCGCGAAACTATTTTTAAAACAGCCAGGTGCATGAGAATCGCTTGAATACAGGAGGCAGAGGTTGCAGTGAACTGAGATCACTCCAGCCTGGATGACAGAGCAAGACTCTGTGTCAAAAACAAAACAAAACAAAAACAAAACCACCCAGGTGAGTCACAGGGGTAGCGAAATGGACCTCTTGGATGATTCTTGCAAAGTCCCCTGATTCCTCATCTATGCAGACAAGACTTTTTTTTTTTTTTTTTTTTTTTTGAGACAGGGTCTTGCTCTGTCACCCATACTGGAGTGCAGTGGCGCAATCACAGCTCACTGCAGCTTCAACCTCCCAGGCTCAAGCGATCCGCCCACCTCAAGACCCACAAGTAACTGGGACTACAGGCAAACACCACCACACCTGGCTAATTTTTTTTTTTTTTTTTTTTTTTTTTTTGGTAGAGAGACTCCCACTGTGGTGCCCAGGTGATCTTGAACTCCTGAGCTCAACTGATTGCTCACCTTGGCCTCCCAAAGTGCTGAGCTTACAGGCATAAGCCACTGTGCCTGGCTACAGAAAAGAGTTCTATGGAATGTTAGGAAAGCTGGATTTGAGGATGATCTTGTGTCAGGAAGACCGGAGATGGTGGCAGCCAGTTTCTCTCTCACTGTTAAAGCTGTAGCATCTGGCCACGCACAGTGGCTCATGCCTATAATCTTAGCACTTTGGGAGGCTGAGGTGGGCGGATCACTTGAGACCAGGAGTTTGAGACCAGCCTCACCAACATGGTGAAACCCAGTCTCTACAAAAACACAAAAATTAGCCAAGTGAGTGTGGTGGTACATGCCTATAGTCCCAGCTACTTAGGAGGCTGAAGCACAAGAACTGATTGAACCCGGGAGGTGGAGGCTGCAGAGAGCAGAGATCATGCCACTGCATTCCAGCCTGGGCAACAAAGCAAAAATCGGTCTTAAAAAAAAAAAAAAAAAGCTGTAGCATCCACGCTGATATCTAGGATAATTTGCAAAAATCTCAAGCGTCTTTGTTCTTTGCCAGCTGGCAGAAAAGCTTGTCCTTGCAGCAGTTCTGTGGCATTCTTACTCCCCAGAGCATCTGAATAAAGCCAGAAGAGCCTTCTTGTGGATCTGAGTATATTTTTGCCCTGAGAAAATTCTCCCAGAGACCTGTGTCATCCCAAATCAAGTGATTTAACCTCACCATCTTTTTTTTTTTTTTTTTTTGAGACAGAATCTTGCTCTGTCGCCCAGGCTGGAGTGCAGTGGCGTGATCTCTACTCACTGCAAGCTCCGCTTCCCAGGTTCATGCCATTCTCCTGCCTCAGCCTCCTGAGTAGCTGGGACTACAGGCGCCCGCCACCGCGCCCGGCTAATTTTTTGCACTTTTAGTAGAGACGGGGTTTCACCGTGTTAGCCAGGATGGTCTTGATCTCCTGACCTCGTGATCAACCCACCTCAGCCTCCCAAAGTGCTGGGATTACAGGCCTGAGCCACCGCGGCCGGCCACCTCACCATCTTTTAGCTTACCAGGTGAATTTTCTTGGCACTGTCCCCTCCCAAATTAACCACACATGTGGGCCCACACAAACACACCCCCAGGGCCCCCTTTTCTTCAGAGGGAATGGCTACCCCTCCCTGTGGGGCAGCTAGCTCAGGGATGGTTTAGCAAGTCTTGAGGCTGTGCCAGTGAAAAATGCTTGAGAATTTTTGAAAAATGCAAGTCCTTCTTCAGTCCTTTATTCAAATCTCCTCTGAAGTAACAATACCAACAAGTTTACCAGGTTGTCCGCAGACATAAAAATTGTTGTTTTAAGGGCTTCAAGCTAAAGCCAATGCTAAGGCTTGCTCTTCTATAGAGGAGGATGGGCAGACTCTCTGGGGGAAATATGACCTGTGTTTTTCAGCTTCTTTTCCAAACAGGGGCAATTCCTTTCACTCACCAGAAAGAGCAGCTGCACACAAGACTGCAGTGATCTGTGCCCTAGGGGCAAAACAACCACTCTCTTTGCCACCACCAACTCACACTCATCCCCAATTAGGCCTTATTCAGGAGTAGGCTCATAATTTTCTATCACCTTGGTCAGGGGTGGTGGCTCATGCCTGTAGTCCCAGTGCTTTGGGAGGCCAAGGCAGGTGGATACCTTGAGGCCAAGAGTTTGAGACCAGCCCGGGCAACAGAGACAGGCCAACAGAAGAAGGAGAAGGAGAGGAAGGAGGAGGAGAGAAAAGAAAAATGAGGAGGAGGAGGAGGAGGAGAAGAAGCAGGGAGGAGGGAGGAGGGAGGGGGAGGAGGGGGAGGAGGGGGAGGGGGAGGGGGAGGGGGAGGAGGGGAGGGGGAGGGGGAGGAGGGGAGGGGGAGGGGGAGGAGGGGGAGGAGGGGGAGGAGGGGGAGGAGGGGGAGGAGGGGGAGGAGGAAGGGGAGGAGGAGGGGGAGGAGGAGGGGGAGGAGGAGGGGGAGGAGGAGGGGGAGGAGGAGGGGGAGGAGGGGGAGGGGGAGGGGGAGGGGGGGAGAGGGAGGAAGAGAGGGAGGAGGAGAAGGGGGGGAGGGGAGGGGAGGGGAGGGGAGGGGAAGGGGGAGGAAGGAGAGAGAAGAATTTTCCATCACCCTGTGGGTCTCAGGGCTGAGGCCCAGCTCTGCCACCTACTTGCTGTGTGACCCTGGGGGCCAGTCACTTCCTCTCTCTTAGCCTCAGTAAAACTACATGGAAGGGCATTTTGTGTGGGCTTTGTGGTTGTCGTTTGCACTCCAATGTGCAAATGACTCACATCCTTTCAAGAAAGGTAGTTTGGAGAGTAGAACGGCCTAAAAGTCTGGTGTGCGTGGACTGAGAAGAGGAAACTGGGAGAGGAGACTCAGGCGCTCAAGCAGCACGCATTTGCGGCCGAGGCTTCAGGGGACACGACCAGCAGGGGGCGCGGCCCGGCGAGCTTGCGCCCAGGAGGCGCCCGCTGTGGGAGACTGCAGAGTCTGCTGCGTCAGCAGGCGATGGCCTTGAAGCACCGGCCTGAGCTACCCCGGGAGACGGTGGATCTCCAGGAAACCGCGAGTGCCTAGAAGCCCCTCCCCAGCTTTTCCGGGAAAGCCCTGGTCGGAGCGAGCCGGTGAGCAACTCTATGCAAAAAGTATGCCAGGCCCGGGGTCTGCGCACAAGGGTGGTGTGCAGGGTGTCAGCACCCCAGGTGGGGGCTGCAGGGATCCCACCTCGGCCTGAGCAGGCGCGCGGTTGGAATTGGCCAGGACAGAACATCAAGTGGAAAAACACGTTTACAACAAAGAAGAGAAGGCGTTTTGATAATAACAACAATAATTTATTTCTGTATTTCTTCTCTTTCCCCTTCTCCTCCCCGTGTGCACGCCTGTTTATATGCAGAGAATAGTAGGACACACAAGCCAGCAGTTACCAATGCTTATCTCTGGGTCATAAAACTATGGGTCTATTTCTTTATTTCTTTATTTATTTTTGAGACTGTCTCCGGTCAGGCTGCAGTGCAGTGGCACAATTATAGCTCACTGCATTTGAACTCCTGGGCTCAACAGATCCTCCTGCCTCAGCTTCCTAAGTAGCTGGGACTACAGGTGTGCACTACCACAGCCCAGCTGGAACTCTCACATTCTTTATTTTTCCATTTATTTCATTATTTACTTTTCTTATATCTTTTAAATTATTATTTTTTTTTTACTAATTTATTTAATAGAGACATGGTCTTGCTATGTTGCCAGGGCTGGTTTTAAACTCCTAGGCTCAAGCAATCCTCTCCAGTCATCCAAAGTGCTGGGATTACCACTCCAGCCCTACTCATTTATCCTTTTTTTTTTTAATAGAGACAGAGTCTCACTCTGTTACCCAGGGTTGGTCTCAAACTCCTGGACTCAAGCAATCCTCCCACCTCAGCCTCTGAAAGTGCTAGGATCACAAGCATGAGCCACCGCGCCCGGCCTACTTTTCTTATTTTTAAACATGAAACATATATTTAGTAATCAGGAACAATTCATTAAAGTCTGGCTTACACACTTACACATAGGAGTGGGAGGGAAGAAGACACAGCACACCCACTTTCTGGGGCACGAAGGCAACAGGGAGGAGGCCAGGGCGCAGCTGCACCTGCCCTGTGGGTGAGGACTGGAGGCACCAACCTTGTAGATGGCAAGTCCAGGAAGGCTTTCAAGAGAGATCTGAAGGAAGTTAGGGGATGAATCCTCATAGAATTTGAGAGACAGCATTCCATGGAGAGAAAGCAGCAGGGGCAAAGGTCCTGGCCTTGTGGGCCAAAGGAAGGGCTTGGATTTTATGGCCAGGGCTGCCTGCCCCATCTCCAACCCTTGGGCCAGGGCTGGAAAGGACTTGAGAGGGCATCTCCCTCCTGCTTTCCTAAAGCGTGCTCCCTGGAACATGATCCCACAAAATGATCTGAGAGAAAAGAGTCATAGCCCCCTACCCACCCTTGGAAGAGATTCAGAATGCCCAGTGTATATAGTCAAGACTGTAAAATTCTGCAGTAAGAGGAATCCATCCAGTTTTATTGCAGCAATGCCAAATGCTTCCCCATGAACCTCCTCTTTGCTGTAGAAACTAGTCACATCTGACTGGACTCATGTACTTTGTGAGACACCCTTCTATCCTTTTTTTTTTTTTTTTTTTTTTTTTGAGACGGAGTCTCGCTCTGTCGCCCAGGCTGGAGTGCAGTGGCGCGATCTCGGCTCACTGCAAGCTCCGCCTCCCGGGTTCCCGCCATTCTCCTGCCTCAGCCTCCCGAGTAGCTGGGACTACAGGCACCCACAACCGCGCCCGGCTAATTTTTTGTATTTTTAGTAGAGACGGGGTTTCACCGTGGTCTCGATCTTCTGACCTTGTGATCCGCCCGCCTCGGCCTCCCAAAGTGCTGGGATTACAGGCGTGAGCCACCGCGCCCGGCTATCCTTTTTTTTTAAGACAGAGTCTTGCTCTGTTGCCCAGGCTGGAGTACAGTGACATGATTACAACTCACTGCAGCTTTGACCTCCTGGGCTCAGGCAATCCTCCTGCCTCAGCCTCCTGAGTAGCTGGGACTACAGGCATGTGCCACCATGCCCAGCTAATTTTTATTTTTTGTAGAGATGGGACTCACTATGTTGCCCAGGCTGGTCTCAACCTCCTGAGTACAAGCAATCCTCCTGCTTTGGCCTTCCAAAGTGCTGGGATTGCAGATGTGAGCCACCTTGCCCAGCCCATCTATTCTTTAAGATGTAAAATAAAGTACAGAGACCTAAACTGACTTCTGCAAGTTCTCTAGAATCCTACTTTAAGCTCCTGGCTGAGATGGGCCTGGACCCCATTCTCTGGACTCCCATCAAGCCACCTTTCTGGAAGCTTCCCACATTTAGTAGTTGAAGGAGCCAGGTTGGACATCTGCAAAGTCAGAGAGAGAGCTCCTGCATGCTCCTCCAGGGAAGACAGTTAGCGTCTCCAGCCCCATGCTGTGGTTTTTATTTATCTTTAGATAATGACTATAACTTAATTTTAATTTTTTATTTTACCCTTTTTTTTTTTTTTTTTTTTTTTGAGATGGAGTCTTGCTCTGTCACCCAGGCTTGAGTGCAGTGGTGAGATCTTGGCCCACTGCAACCTCCATCTCCCGGGCTCAGATGATTCTCCTGCCTTAGCCTCCCAAGTAGCTGGGATTACAGGCATGCACCACCACACCCAGCTAATTTTTGTATTTTTCGTAGAGACAGGGTTTCACCATGTTGGCCAGGATGGTCTTGAACTCCTGACTTCAGGTGATCTGCCCGCCTCAGCCTCCCAAAGTGTGGGATTACAGGCGTGAGCCACCATGCCTGGCCTATGCTTCTTTTTCTTTTTTCTTTCTTTTTTTTTGAGACAGACTCTCACTCTGTCGCCCAGGCTGGAATGCAGTGGTGCGATCTCGGCTCACTGCAACCTCTGCCTCCCGAGTTCAAGTGATTTTCCTGCTCAGCCTCCCAAGTGGCTGGGATTACAAGCAGCCACCATCATGCCTGTGTAGTTTTTGTATTTTTGTAGAGATGGGGTTTCACCATGTTGGCCAGGCTAGTCTTGAACTCCTGACCTCAGGTGACCTGCCAGCCTTGGCCTCCCAAAATGCTGGGATTACAGGCATGAGGCACTGCACCCAGCCTCTTTTTCCTTTGCAAAATTATTGGTAAAGAAAGACTATAATGTAGCAGGATAAGCCGCAGACAAAACTCCTCAGACATCAGATTTTCTTTTTTTTTTTTTGAGACGGAGTCTCGCTCTGTCGCCCAGGCTGGAGTGCAGTGGTGTGATCTCCGCTCACTGCAAGCTCCACCTCCCGGGTTCACGCCATTCTCCTGCCTCAGCCACCGGAGTAGCTGGGACTACAGGTGCCCGCCACCGCGCCCAGCTAATTTGTTTGTATTTTTAGTAGAGACGGGGTTTCACCGTGTTAGCCCGGATGGTCTCGATCTCCTGACCTCGTGATCTGCCTGCCTCGGCCTCCCAAAGTGCTAGGATTACAGGCGTGAGCCGCTGCACCCGGCCGACACCAGATTAAAGAAGGAAGAGGTTTTTTATTCGGCCGGGAGCGTCAGCAGACTCGTGTCTTAAGAGCCGAGCTCCCTGAAAAAGAAATACTTGGCCTTTTTAAAGGCTTACAACTTTAAGGGGTCCACGTGAAAGGGTCGTGATAAATTAAGCAAGCGTGGGAAACGTGACTGGGGCTACATGCATCAGCTAACAGAACAGAAAGTTTTACAATGCTTTTTTCATACAGCGTCTGGAATTTACAGATAACACAAGTACTTTAGACCAGGGGTTGGTGTTATTATTATTACTTTGTTTAATTCCTAGGGCCGGGTGGTGGTGCCAAGGTTATCTGGCTATTTATCTTACTTTTGTTTCTTTCTCTCTTTCCTCCTGTCTTGTGAACTAGGCAAGGCAGGGGGAGGAGGGCAGCAGGAGTAGTAGTGGTCTCCTTCCTTAATAATTTAAATATACCCATGCATTGCCTTCATTTCCAGGGTGCTAACAATGTATGGGTATTTCTGAGCCTGCCCTCGACCCCCACTGCCTCCGTGGGAAATACAGTTTCAAACACTCATAGAAAGTCAAGCACTCTTTAATCAGCCATTAGCAACAATCAAACCCTACAAACCTTCACCTGAACAACCCAGGTCTCCATAGAAGGCTGATAATCCAGATTGGGTATGTTTTCTTCCCTGTTGAGGACCAGGAGGGCACTTTGGCCTGGAGACTTGTGTAGGAAGTGCACAGCCCATGACCATTTTTTACCTCTACTTTCCCCAAAGACAAGAGCCTCCCCTGGCACAGGGTTCCCCATGTGATGTGGCGGTTTAAGAGGCTGGGCCTTGGGTCAGGCAGACACAAGAATCCCAACACTGCCATTGGTCGAATGAGTGACTTGTGCAAGCAACCTCAACTGCATTTGGAGCCTCAGTTTCTCCATCTGCTGAATGAGGGCAGCCGTTCCCATGTATATTGTGGGGACAGACCTCTCCCAGCTGTGTGTTCACTGCAGAATGGGGGGCAGGGAGAAGTATGCAGAGTGCTGGAGCACAGCTGCCCTCCTTTCCTTGGCTCAAGAGCTATTTCTGTCTGAAGAACTAGGACCTGTCACTGTAATCAGGGCACCCCCATCTCCAGGCTACGCTGAAGACTGGGTCAACTTTATTTTATTTTTTAATTTTTTTAAATGTTTTTTTGAGACAGAGTCTCGCTCTGTCACCCAGACTGGAGTGCACTGGTGCAATTTTGACTCACTGCATCCTCCGCCTCCTGGGTTCAAGCTTCTCGTGCCTCATCCTCCCAAGTAGCTGAGATTACAGGTGCATGCCACCACGCCTGGCTAATTTTTGTATTTTTAGTAGAGATAGGGTTTAGTAGAGATGTTGGCTGGGCTGGTCTCGATCTCCTGACTTCAAGTGATCCACCCAAGTAGATCAAGTGATGGGCCTCCCAAAGTGCTGGGATTACAGGTGTGAGCCACCGCGCCCCACCTTGGTCAAGTTTTTTTTTTTTGAGATGGAGTTTAGCTCTTGTTGACCAGGCTGGAGTGCAATGGCATAGTCTTGGCTCACTGCAACCTGCGCCCCCTAGGTTCAAACGATTCTCCTGCCTCAGCCTCCGAGGTAGCTGGGAATACAGGCACCCACCACCACACCTGGCTAATTTTTTGGTTTTTTTTTTTTTTTTTTTTTTTTTTTTCAGTAGAGACGGGGTTTCACCATGTTAGCCAGGCTGGTCTCGAACTCCTGACCTCAAGTCATCCACCCACCTTGGCCTCCCAAAGTGCTGGAATTACAGGCATGAGTTACCATGCCTGGCCTGTATCAACTTTAATTTGGCTTTTTCTCACACCCACCTTCAGTTCCATGTAACTGCCTCCAGGCCCTTGCCCCTGCTGTTCCCTGCCTGGAATGCCTTCTTCTTCTTCCTTCTTCCTCCTCCGTCTTCTTTTCTTCTTCTTTTTTTTTTCTTTTTTTTTTTTTTTTTGAGATGAAGTCTTGCTCTGTCGCCCAGGCTGGAGTGCAGTAGCTGGATCTCAGCTCACAGCTCACTGCGACTTCCAGCTCCTGGGTTCAAGCAATTTTCCTGCCTCAGCTTCCCCAGTAGCTGGGATTACAGGCATGTGCCACCACGCCTGACTTTTTTTTTTTTTTTTTTTTTTTTTTGTATTTTTAGCAGAGATGGGGTTTCACTGTGTTGCCCATACTGGTCTCTAACTCCTGACCTTGTGATCTGCCCTCCTCGGCCTCCCAAAGTGCTGAGATTACAGGCGTGAGCTACCGTGTACTGGGATTACAGGCGTGAGCCACCGGACCGGGCCCTCTACCCTCTTCTATCCTGCATAGTTTCAGGGAGCAGTGCACGTCTTCCCCAGGAGTCCAGCGGTCGCGGCGCTGGCCAGCTGTCTGCTCCGTCCAGTGCCGGAGCTTCTAGCCAGCAGAAGAAGGAAGAGCTTAGGGCATCAGTGAAACAGGGGCATAAACAACAGCAACAATATTTTATATAGTTTGACAAGTAGCAACTTGCCAGGCAAAGCTCTTTTCCAGCACAGCCAGGCTCAGGCCCCAGGTGGTGGATCCCGGCTAGGATGCACTAAAGACACAGCCGCAGCTTTAAACATGGCCACCAGGGGGCGAGAAGAGATTGCGGGAAGCACTAGAGCTTCTCATTTCCCAGAGTGGAGGGAGGAAGAGTGGGTAGAGAGAGTGAGTGTGTGTGTGTGTGTGTGTGTGTGTGTCTTTCTTCACTCCTTTTCAGGGGTCTAGTGTGGGGCGGGGGGCTTCACTCCTTTTCAGGGGCCTAGAGCTTGCTCAGACTTTGTTCTAAGATAGATCACTCCTGGCCCCGGTAACTCCTGGCTGTGTGACTCAGAGCAAATGTCTTAATCAATTTGATCCTCAACATCTCAGTTGCAAAATAGGAATAAGGCCGGGCGCAGTGGCTCACGCCTGTAATCCCAACATTTTGGGAGGCTGAGGCAGGAGGATCACCTGAGGTCAGGAGTTCGAGACCAGCCTAGCCAATTATGGCCAACATGGTGAAACCCGTCTCTACTAAAAATACAAAAATTAGCTGGGCGTAGTGGCAGGCGCCTTTAATTCCAGCTACTCGGGAGGCTGAGGCAGGAGAATCATTTGAATCTGGGAGGTGGAGGTTGCAGTGAGCTGAGATCTTGCCACTGCACTCCAGCCTGGGTGACAGAACAATACTCTGTCTGAAACAAACAAACAAACAAACAAACCAAAATGAGAGTAAGAATACTACCTATCTCAGAAGGTTTGGGGTCTTGGTTGGGCCTGGTAGCTCATGCATGTAATCCCAGCACTTTGGGAGGCCGAGGTGGGAGGATTGCTTGAGCTCAGGAGCTCAAGATGACCAGCCTGGGCAGCATGGGGAGACTCCATTTCTACTAAAAATTTAAAAAATTAGCCAGGAGCCGGGCGCGGTGGCTCAAGCCTGTAATCCCAGCACTTTGGGAGGCCAGCACTTTGGGAGGGCGGATCACGAGGTCAGGAGATTGAGACCATCCTGGCTAACACAGTGAAACCCCGTCTCTACTAAAAAATACAAAAAATAGCCGGGCGAAGTGGCGGGCGCCTGTAGTCCCAGCTACTCGGGAGGCTGAGGCAGGAGAATGGCGCAAACCCAGGATGCGGAGCTTGCAGTGAGCTGAGATCCGGCCACTGCACTCCAGCCTGGGCGACAGCGCGAGACTCCGTCTCAAAAAAAAAAAAAAAAAAAAAAAAAAAAAATTAGCCAGGAGTGGTGGCTACTCTGGAGGCTGAATTGGGAGGATCACTTGAGCCCAAGAGGTTAAGGCTGCAGTGAGCCATGACTGCGCCCCTGCACTCCATCCTGGATGACACAGTGAGACCTTCTCTCAGAAAAGTATTTATTTATTTTTTTAAAAGGTCTCGGGTCTGATTAAATGAGTCAGTTCACGGACTGTTCACTGATGGGCCATTCAACAGGCACATGGAGCATGTTCTCAAAGACACCAAAGGAAGGTGCTTTAAAATAATTTGTTACTTAACAGTTTATTAAAACAAAAGCAGCATGAGGGAAATCACAATTATGTTTACCTTCCCTCTAGTTACTTGTCAGTTTGGTATCATTTTGGACTATTTTTCTATTTAGTGACATACTTGAGGACCCCATCATCCTCTTCGTGTGTGACTTAGGTGGGTTTTCAGCCCACGGAGGTCTCCACAGGGGCTATAGATGACAGGGCCCCCACTGTCTGTTCAGGGGTGCAGTTCATGGAGGGCCCAGAGCAGTTGAACAGAGAGGTCCATGCAGGACCCAGAGAAGTATAAGTTCTGCTGGATCCTATGCAGAAGGCCTGGGGTCTTGGGCAGCAAGGCCTATGTAGGGCCTCCCCACCTTCCACCCCCAGAGACCAGCCTGCTCCCCCAGGATTTGCTATGGGGATGCTGCACCTCAGAGTCCCCTATCAGTGTTCCCACCTGGGCCTCCACCTCCTTCAGACCAACACCAACACTTTATTCACTGCCCTCCTGAGGTGCTCTTCCCCAAAGCATGGCCTCTCCTCCCATCGCCTAGACTTGTTGTACCATCCTGGAGAGCCTCTGGGGGAAGGGGTTGTTGTATGGTTGGGGAGACCCCTGGCATTTGGGGTGGTCAGAGGTGCCAGGAGTCCTCCCCAGTTCCACACAACAAGGGATTGTTTGAATCCTTCCTGACCTTCGAGTGTCCCACCTGGATGTTCAGACAGGTGAACAATCTGTTTTGTTTTGTTTTTTGAAACAGACTCGCTCTGTCGCCCAGGCTGGAGTGCAGTGGCGCAATCTTGGCTCACTGCAACCTCCGCCTCCTGGGTTCAAGCGATTCTTCTGCCTCAGCCTCCCTAGTAGCTGGGATTACAGATGTCCACCAGTACACCCAGCTAATTTTTGTATTTTTTGTAAAGACGGGTTTTTACCATGTTGGCCGGGCTGGTCTCAAACTCCTAACCTCAGGTGATCCGCCCACCTCGGCCTCCCAAAGTGCTAGGATTACAGGCGTGAACCACCATGTCCAGTCTTGTTTTGTTTTGTTTTTTAAACAGGTCTCTGCAGGTATCTGATGAACAATCTGTTTATCATCATTTGAACCTACAACCTTGCTCTGTTTTATTTGGAAACACAAAGGAATTTTTGCATAGTTTTAATATGTAGAATATTTTCCAAGAATGCAATTATCATGTGAAAGGAGGGAAGATGGTACTTTGTGTTGAGAATTTTACCAGGAGTTACCATCATCTAGGAAACTCACAGCATGGGGGCAAAGATACTCACTTTCTTCTGCCTGGTATGCATCTGAAGCCGCTATTTATGGAGCTTCAAAATATGGGTACAGGCTGGGTGTGGTGGCTCATGTCTGTAATCTCAGCACTTGTGGGAGAATTACTTGAGGCCAGGAGTTCAAGACCAGCCTGAGCAACATGGTGAAACCCTGTCTCTACAAAAAAATACAAAAATTAGCCAGGCGTGGTAGTGCACACCTTTAGCCCCAGCTACTGGGGAGGCTGAGGCAGGAGGATCGCTTGAGCCCAGGAGGTCAAGGTTGCAATAAACTGTGATCACACCACCAGACTCCAGCCTGGATGACAGAGTGAGACCCTGTCTCTAAAAAAAAAAAGGAAGAAAAACAATATGGGTACAAACATCAGAAGACTTCATCACATCTTTAGTGTCATTGTGCCCCCACCATTTACATACTGACATAAATACTATTTTCATTAAAAATTACATGATTTGTATATATAAATACAATTTTAGTTATATACATTTAAATACATATATTTTATTATATGTTATAAATTACTGTCCTTTATATTACAATTAAGGCATCGAATTGATTTTTTGAAATTGCGTGCAGCCGGGCACGGTGGCTCAAGCCTGTAATCCCAGCACTTTGGGAGGCTGAGACGGGCGGATCACAAGGTCAGGAGATCGAGACCATCCTGGCTAACACGGTGAAACCCCGTCTCTACTAAAAAATACAAAAAACTAGCCGGGCGAGGTGGCGGGCGCCTTTGGTCCCAGCTACTCCGGAGGCTGAGGCAGGAGAATGGCGTAAACCCGGGAGGCGGAGCTTGCAGTGAGCTGAGATCCGGCCACTGCACTCCAGCCTGGGCGACAGAGCAAGACTCCGTCTCAAAAAAAAAAAAAAAAAAAAAGAAATTGCGTGCATAGATTAGTTTGAATTTCATTTCAGGCTCATAATGGGAGACATTGAATTTATCAATATACAAGTAGGTTCTGAGAATCTCACAAACATAAGCAAAAAATCCAGAAATAAAAGAGGTTTCTGAAAAGAATGACTTCCTTTATTGGAAGTTCAAAGTCAGGCAAATATCATTTATACTCTTAGAAGTCCGGATGATGGTTACTTTGAGGAGGTAATAACTCGGTGGGGACATGTGGGACTTGGGGTGCAGGAAATACACTTTTGTTGATCTGGATCCTACTTACACAGATGTGTTCAGGTTGTGAAAGTGCATCAAGGGTATATACTGGCCAGGCCCGGTGGCTCATGCCTGAAATCCCAGCACTTTGGGAGGCTGAGGCAGGTGAATCACCTGAGGTCAGGAGTTCGAGACCAGTCTGGTCAACATGGTGAAACCCCATCCCTACTAAAAATACAATTAGCTGGGCGTGGTGGTGGGCACCTGTAGTCCCAGCTACTCAGGAAGCTAAGGCAGGAGAATTGCTTGAACCCAGGAGGTGGAGGTTGCAGTGAGCCAAGATCACGCTACTGCACTCCAGCCTGGGCAACAAGAGCGAAACTCCGTCTCAAAAAAAAAAGAAAAAACAAAAAAAAAAAAAAGAAAAAACACTATAAAGAAGGAGGGTATGTACTTTTCTGTACATATATTACATTTCAATAAAAAAATTAAAATCAAAATTTACATCTCCAAAAAATGTACAAATCAAGTGCCTATTGAAATTGATATGACACTGAAAATGGATCATTTTTTTTTTTTTTTTTGAGACGGAGTCTCGCTCTGTCGCCCAGGCTGGAGTGCAGTGGCCGGATCTCAGCTCACTGCAAGCTCCGCCTCCCGGGTTCGGGCCATTCTCCTGCCTCAGCCTCCTGAGTAGCTGGGACTACAGGCGCCCGCCACCTCGCCCGGCTAGTTTTTTGTATTTTTTAGTAGAGACGGGGTTTCACCGTGTTAGCCAGGATGGTCTCGATCTTCTGACCTAGTGATCCACCCGTCTCGGCCTCCCAAAGTACTGGGATTACAGGCTTGAGCCACCGCGCCCGGCCGAAAATGGATCATTTTTAATTATATTCCAACAAAATAACCTCAATCTTTTCATGCGAAAACGTCAAACAAACCCAATTTGAGGATATCCTACTACCTAACTAACTAGCTCTTCCCTTTCCTCTCCTCCCCTCCCCTCCCTTCCTGTCCCCTCCCTTCCTCTCCCCTTCTGTTTTTTTGAGACAAGGTATCCCTCTGTTACCCAGGCTGGAGTGCAATGGTACGGTCTTGGCTCAGTGCAGCTTCAACCTCCTGAGCTTGGGGGCTCCTCCAGTTATTAGCCCTTGCTGATTTTGCCCCAGCCCCATGGCCCCTTTCAGTTTAGGAGGCACATGGGGTGACCCACAGCCTAAGATCTGGTGCGTTTTGCCCCCAGCTCGGCCACAAGTCTGACTCTACTTCTGCGGAGGGAATCCACTTTCTCTCCTCCTTCAAGTTCTACCTGAGGCCTTCTAGGACTCCCATGGACACATTTTACAAATGGGGAAACTGAGGCCTGGCAAAGCGATCACACAGCAGACTGAAAAGGAGGTGGTAACATCGTTCCCCGACAAGGTGTTACTGACTGTGGCCTTCGCAGCGGCACTTGCATTCATCAGGCAACCATGCCTTAACTGCGAGCAATGCAGCTCCAATGGCAGGATTTCAGCCATTATGACAGGCTGCCAGGGAGTTATTTGGAGAGGGGGGTCTTTCTTTCTCTTTCTTTCTTTCTTTCTTTCTTTCTTTCTTTCTTTCTTTCTTTCTTTCTTTCTTTCTTTCTTTCTTTCTTTCTTTCTTCCTTCCTTCCTTCCTTCCTTCCTTCCTTCCTTTCTTTCTTTTTCTTTCTTTTCTTTCTTTCTTTCTCTCTTTCTCTCTTTCTTTCTCTTTCTTTTTCCTTCTTTCCTTCCTTCCTTCCTTCCTTCCTTCCTTCCTTCCTTCCTTCCTTCCTTCCTTCCTTCCTTCCCTCCCTCTCTGTCTTTCTCTCTTTCTTTCTTTCTTTCATCTTGTTCTGTCACCCCAGCTGGAATGAAATGGTGTGATCAGAGCTCAGAGCTCCTGAGCTCAAGCTATCCTCCCACCTCAGCCTCTTGAGTAGCTAAGACCAGATGCATGGACAGCTACTGTCAGCTAATTTTAATTTTTTTTATTTATTTATTTTTTGGTAGGGACAGAGTCTTGCTATGTTGCCAGGCTGGTCTTGAATTCCTGGGTGTAAGTGATCCTCCCACCCTGGCCTCCCAAAGCACTGGGATTACCAGTGTGAGCCACTGAGCCCGGCCAAATGGTAGGGGTCTTTCTGTTACATAATGCTCTGTGGATAGAGTGAAGAGTCATAAATCTTGGCTGTCCTGCCAACTCACTTTGACAGATTCTGTTTCCTCTTTGGGCCTCAGCTATTGTATCTATATAAGGGGGTTAGCTCAGATGCCCTAGGATTCCCTAGGTGGCTTGTGTGTTGTTGTTTTTGTTGTTGTTTGAGACAGGGTCTTGCTCTGTTGCCCAGGCTGGAGTACAGCGACAGAATCATAGCTCACTGTAGCCTCGACCTCCCAGACTCAAGCAATCCTCCTGCCTCAGCCCCCTGAGGAGCTGGGACTACAGGGACACGTCACCATGCCTGGCTAATTTTTTGGTATTTTTTATAGAGTCGTTGCTATTGCCTTGCTCTTCATTCCCCAAGCTGGTCTTGAACTCCTGGGCTCAAGGAATCTGCCTGTCTTGGCCTCCCAAAGTGCTGGGATTACAGGTGTGAGCCACCGCACCCAGCTCCTAGATGGCATACTGACCCTATCATGGCTCCCTCTGGCTGAAGAAGTTGTACCTCCAAACCCTGCTCCTAAACACTCAAGATCAGTAGTAGCAAGGGACTACTCTCCAGGTCCCTGGGGGGCCTAGGTAACTGGAGAGACAGGCTGTGTGCCCTCTGGTGCTTCCCGTGTCTGGACATCCATGCTGAGAGCAGGAGCTGAGAGAGGAGGAGGAAAAAGAGGTTCAAGTTTTTCCCAAAAACCTGAGGGACACCTGGGAGCCCAGGTGACCCCAGGGGCTCACGTGCCCCCATGCCTTTCTCGCAGTGCCAGTCTAAGAGGGCCTCTTGGTAGGAATAAAGGAACCATGTGCTCACCCTCCTATGTCCCGGAAGACAAAAGCACTTGAGTTGCAGCTGGAGGAGTGTAGGTTATACTCACAGACTGCCAAACTGGAAGCTGCCAGGGTCCAGGCATGATTCCATCCCGCAGGGCTGAGGAGAGGCAGCAGCAGAAGTTGATGAATTGCACTTGCCAGAATTTGCACTCAAGCCCTGGGTTAGAAGGTGAATTCAAACCAAGTGATGCCTGGTGCTCTCTAAGCCTCAGCAAGTGTCCTCTTCCTCCAGCCCAGGAGGTCCTCAGCCCCTGCTTTAGACCTCAATGACTCCCATGGCCTGTGGATGTTAGGGTAAACCTCTGCCTGGCATTTGAAGTCTGCAGCCTGGGAGCCCCTGTCTCCTCAGCCCCGCTTCTTCTTTGTGTTGATACAGGCTGGGCAAGAGCCAGGCCTTCTTTTTCTGTCTGTAAATGCTCTCTGCAGCTGAGGCTTCCGCCCCTCTCCTGGGATGCCAGCTTCTTTGCTCTGGGCCCCTCCTGCAGGAAACTCTCCCAGACTAATCAAAGCTCAACTAAGCCAGGACTACCACCTCCCCTGACTCCCAGCACTCCTCTGCAGTCAGTTCCTTGCTGAGGGTCTTGGCCTTTCTCTCAGTGGAACAGGAAAGGCCCTTCAGGGTGGCCTGGGGCAGAGCCAGCCAGGCTGGAGTGAAGTGAGGTTAGAGAGGTTTCCTGGGGGAGGAAGGCCCTGGCAGAGGGAGCCAACTTGGCATCAAATGTTCTGAGGCTGTTCTTGTGGAGGACAGAGGCTGGGAGCAGATCTGACTCATTCCTGCCACTTTGCCTGGCTGCACGCCCAGCCAGAGGGCTTTCTCAGACACCTGTCCAGCAGAGTGACATCCATTTAGGACTGTACTGTTTAATTTGGTAGCCAATGGCCACATATGGCTTTTTTTTCCTTTTTCTTATTTTTTAAAATTAGCAGTGGGGTCTTACTGTGTTGCCCAGGTTGGAGTGCAGTGATTATGCACAGAAGTGATCATCATGCAATATACCCTTGAACTCCTGGCCTCAAGTAATCCTCTTGCCTCAGCCTCTTGAATAGCTGGGACTATAGGCATGTGCCGCCGTACTGGGCCACATATGGCTTTTTTCTTTTTTTCTTTCTTTTTTTTCTGTTTTATGTTTTTTTTAAGATGTGCAGGCCAGGCGCAGTGGCTCATGCCTGCTATCCCAGCACTTTGGGAGGCTAAGGCAGGTGGTTCACCTGAGGTCAGGAGTTCAAGACCAGCCTGGCCAATATAGTGAAACCATGTCTCTACTAAAAATATAAAAAATTAACCGGGCGTGGAGGCGGGCATCTGTAATCCCAGCTACTCCGGAGGCTGAGGCAGGAGAATTGCTTAAACCTGGGAGGCAGAGGTTGCAGTGAGCCGAGATAGCACCATTGCACTTCAGCCTGGGCAACAAGAGCGAAACTCTGTCTCAAAAAAAAAAAAGAAAAAGAAAAAAATGATGTGTAACTATATACTGACAAATAAGGCTTTGAGCATATGAAATGGGGCTGTCCTCCATAGAGATGTACTGTAAGCATAAAACACACACTAGATTTCAAAGACTTAGCACAAAAAAAGAATGTAAAATATTTCATTAGTTTTTTTCTATTAATATTAGTGACAGATTAAAATGTATATATTTTGGATATAGTTGGGTTAAATTAAGTACATTATTTAAATGACTTGTTTCTTTTTGCATTTTTCTTTTCTTTTTTTTGAGACAGAGTCTTGCTCTGTCACCCGTGCACAATCTTGGCTCACTGCAACCTCTGCCTCCTGGGTTCAAGCGATTCTCCTGTCTCAGCTTCCGGAGTACCTGGGATTACAGGTGCACACCACCACACCCAGCTAATTTTTGTATTTTTAGTAGAGATGGGGTTTCACCATGTTGGCCAGAGTGGTCTCGAACTTCTGACCTCAGGTAATCCTCCCGCCTCGGCCTCCCAAAGTGCTGGGGTTACACACGTGAGCCACGATGCCTGGCTACATTTTTCTTTTTGAGACAGGATCTTGCTATGTTGCCCAGGATGTTGTCTGGAACTCCTGGGCTTAAGTGATTCTCCTGCCTCAGCCTCCCAAAGTGCTAGGATTACAGATGTGAGCCACTGCACCCAGTCTTTTTTTTTTTTTTTTTTTTTTTTTTTTTTTTTTTGAGACGGAGTCTCACGCTCTTGCCCAGGCTGGAGTGCAATGGCGCGATCTCGGCTCACTGCAAGCTCCGCCTCCCGGGTTCCCGCCATTCTCATGCCTCAGCCTCCTGAGTAGCTGGGACTACAGGTGCCCGCCACCGCGCCCGGCTAATTTTTTGTATTTTTAGTAGAGACGGGGTTTCACTGTGGTCTCGATCTCCTGACCTTGTGATCCGCCCGCCTCGGCCTCCCAAAGTGCTGGTATTACAGGCTTGAGCCACCGCGCCCGGCCAGCACCCAGTCTTATGTCTCTTTCTATACATTTGATATCACTATTAGAAAATTTTAAATTACAGATATGGCTCACATGTCATTTCCATTTTACAGAGGAGGAAATAAGCTTCAGAGGGTTTGAGTGACATGTGGTGCAAAACCCAGGTATGACCAGGGTAAGTGGGCCCTTGGATTTGTGAGCAGATAAGACTTCAAACGAGATACATTCCCCAGGTCTTGCCTCTGGCTAGGGGACAAATGCCAGAACATTTCATGTTCAAAGAGTCACATCTCCTCCTCCCCCGAGTCTTGACCAACCAGCAGTACATTTGGCCTTTGAGGGTGGCCTCAGAGTTGGTGTTGTGACCCATGGGCGTGAGAGGATCCCCAAGATGCTCAGGCCATTGTCTGACCTCTCTTCCCAATCCCAGGCCAGCTCCAACTGCATCCGAAAGCCTTCTGCCCTGCTCCAACCCCTCTTAGCTTGGACATCAGCTGTGGCTCCCTCCCAGGCATCAACTGTCAGGTTATCTTGCAACTCCACCTCAGACCTGTTTCTGTCCCTGTCTCCAGCTGTTGCTCAGGTCACAGATCACTCTTCCCACAGATGAGCACGACAGTGGATGTGTGTCCAGGGCTAGCCGTGAGGGGACACTCCCAAGCCTCTGCAGCAGCAGCAGCTATAGGGTGACCATGGGGTTGGAAGACAGCCCTCTGCAGAAGGAGCTTCAGGGGGATCAGATCTTCACAGCCATCCCCCCTCCTGAGGCCCGCCCCATAGAAGGGCCCTGCTCTGGGGCCCACAGCCTGCACTGGAGGGAAGACTGTGACCCTCGCCTGGGCACAGACCCACAGCCCTGCCTGGATCAATCCAAGGGCCACCCCTGGCTGCCCAGGGAGGGCCCCTCTGGGGTCCTGGGAGCAAGTAGAGCTCATCTTGTCTTGGGTGTCCCAAATGTCCCCAGCATCACCTCCAGGAGAAAATCTTGTCCTAGATGAGGACTTAGGACCCAGTCCTGGGTCCCCTGAGGCCAGGTATGCTGACATCCAGCTGGGACAGCCCATTTGGATATAATAGGGTCAAATCTGGGGCTGTAATTGTAACATAAGGAGGCCACTTTCAGCTTTAAAATAGTTTTAAATTTAAAAAGTGAATTAAGGGAAAGGACTTAGGGAGTGAGGATTCTTGGCAGCCTCGGGATAATTATTATAAAACCAGCTCCCATTTTCCAAGTCCTCTGCAGCACCAGGCCTGTGTTGCCACCATCCCTGGGAAGGGTGGGACAGGGTCCCTGGCACAGTTAGCAGCATTGGGGCTATTATGCCACCTCCAGATGGCCACCACCATACCCATCCCACCCTCCTTTGAGCCCAGTTGCTCTAGTATAGAGTAGAAGAGTTTGGACAGATCCTGGTTCAAATCCTGCTCTGTGACCTGCCTACCTAACCTCCCTGAGCCTCATCATCCTCATCTGTAAAATGGGTGTAACAACAGTTCTTGGATCGCAGGGAGAGCTGGACGTCTGCCTCAGGCCCTTTGCCTGCTTTAACAGGAACATTACTGGCGTTGCTTCCCAGTTGCCACAGCTGCCTGCCTCCAAGCTGAGAAAATGCTGTCCTCCAGACACCTCTCTCCCGCTCCTCACCATCTCCTCAAAAGTGGAGGGAGAAAATGGCCCCTACCTAGATCAGACCAGGGGTGCTTGCAGGGTAACTCTCTATTTGGCCCGCTCCTCCTGTACACCCTACTCCTCTCCATTCTGGAGACAGGTTTGCCCTAAGCGTGGGAGTGGGAGGGGGCTCCATAGAGCAAGCCTTTCTCTTCCTCACATCACTGAGGTCGAAGTTAGAAATCTAAGACCCAAAAGTGCCCTGTGGCCTGGGAGTTCCCTTCTGATATAGTGACAATGACAGGACTGTGGACAAAGTGAGCAGATGACATGCATCACCAGCCCCTCCTGGCCCTGCAGTGGGGCCTCTTTCCCAAAGGTGTTTGGACATTCCCGTCTCCCCACAGCCTGCCCCACTGTCCCTTTCTCCCCTTTCACGACTAAACTTGTACATGTGAGGTCCCAGTTTCTCACCTCCCCTCACTCCCTAGCAACCCCAGTGTCTGCCTCCTACTCCTGCCCCTGTCTCATCTGGGTCACGATCAACACTTGGTCTCTAGGCCCAACTGTGAACTTGCCTTTGGGCACTCTCTGGACTTGGACTAGGGACTAAGGTGAGGATGCACATTTAAAAAAGCACTGCAGGGCTGGGCGCGGTGGCTCACACCTGTAATCCCAGCACTTTGGGAGGCCGAGGCGGGCGGATCACGAGGGCAGGAGATCGAGACCATCCTGGCTAACACAGTGAAACCCCATCTCTACTAAAAAATACAAAAAATTAGCCAGGCGTGGTGGCGGGCGCCTGTAGTCCCAGCTACTTGGGAGGCTGAGGCAGGAGAATGGCGTGAACCTGGAAGGCGGAGCTTGCAGTGAGCGGAGATCACGCCACTGCACTCCAGCCTGGGCAACAGAGAGAGACTCCGTCTCAAAAAAAAAAAAAAAAAATTGGCTGGGTGTGGTGGCACACACCTGCAATCCCAGTTACTCGGAGGCTGAGGCAGGAGAATTGCTTGAACCTGGAAGGCAGATGTTGCAGTGAGCCAAGATCATACCACTCACTCCAGCCTGGGCTACAGAGCAAGACTCCATCTCAAAAATAAACACACAAACAAACAAACCCCTCTTGGAGTTGTGCGTGTGCAGGGCCTGGGCCTGAAGGCACATGCCCCCTTAGATTTTCCTTCCAGGACCCCACAATGCTGCATGTCCAATGTGGCCAGCTTCCCTATAGTGTTCCCAGAGCAAGTGAAGGCTCCACTTTCTGCTCAGGGATATGCCCTGGACTCCTCTCTTTCCTGGACAGCCAAACACTGTATTTTGGGCACCACCTCCTAAATCTCTCTCATCCAGTCCTGTGTCTTCCACCTCCCTCCACCCTGCCCCCTCCCTCCTGGACACAGGCCACCCCTTGCTCCCTGCCACCATTCCTGCCTGCCCATCCGCATTCCTCAGGGATCTTCCCCATTTGCAGGCCTGGCCTGCCCCTCCTCTACTCAAGCCCTTGGTAGCTCCCTGTCAGCCTGGGGGTGGGGTCCCAGGTTTGCCCCAGGGCTCTAGCCCCTCTGAGCCCTTTGAGCCCCACAACCACACTGGGCTTTCTCTCACCTCTGAGCCTGAACACTTGCCCTTCCTTTGGCCTCAAATATGCTGTTCCCTTCTATCTGATTTGGAATACTAGTTGGAATTTCATTTCTTCCTTTCTTTCTTTTTGAGAGGGTCTTGCTCTGTTGCCCAGCCTGGGGTATAGTGGTGCGACCTTGGCTCACTGCAACCTCTGCCTCCTGGGTTCAAGCGATTCTCCTGCCCCAGCCTCCTGAGTAGCTGGGATTACAGGTGTGCACCACTACCACCCAGCTAATTTTTGTATTTTTAGTGGAGACGGGGTTTCACCATGTTGGCCAGGCTGGTCTCAAACTCCTGAGCTCAAGTGATCCACCTGCTTTGGCTTTCCAAAGTTCTGGGACTGTGGGTGTGAGCCACCACGCCTGGCCAGAATTTCATTTCCTTGCTGAGTGAGATGGTCTCCCCTTCTCCTCTGCTCCCATAGCCCCTTCCCTGCCCTTTGTGTAACTCTCACCTGTTCACCACCCATATCCCTCCCAACGCGTAGTGCTTAACTCACCACCATTGCTCCCCAAAGCCTAGGACGGTACTAGAGACAGCACAAGCACTGAATTGGTATTTGTTGCATGGATACATGAATTTATTAATTCAACAGGGATGGATTGTCATGTAGGTGGCTTTGGTGACTGGGTGGGGACAAGGGGAGATACTGTATAAGCTATAGCCAGGGCCTGCCCGTGGCAGCAGGTGGCTGGAGGGAGAAGGCCACATCACCTCCAGCATGCTGGGTGCTGATTTTAATGGCCTGGCAGTGAGGTGCGTGCATGGCAGAGCCTGCAGAAGAGGTAATGCCGAGAGGGCAGCTCTGCCCACCTCTAATTATTGCTTGAGTCTCTCTGGTAGTGTCAGCTACCTGCCCCAGGGAGCTCAGTCTCCTCCATCACAGTGTGCGCTCCAGGTGGGGCTGCCGCCACTGCCAGTGGGGAAGACCAGAGGAGGTTCCCAGGGGTCTTTGGGTCTTGGAGAGCAGAGGCAGCCCCAGGCTTGGACCCTGCTTAGCTCCTGTCCTTCCTGTCCCCAGGGCAGCTGAAGGGTGCCCCAGACTCCAGGGTCCCATCCAGAAGCCTCCAGGGTGACCAAGGAGCAAACTGGCTGAAGGAGGGTCCCCAGCACCCCCCAGGGAGGGAGCCTCAGATGGTTTGGTGTCTGCTGACGTGGAAGCCCTTGGGAAGATGGTGCCCTAGTGGCCGGCTAGGCAGGTGGGCAGCTCAGGCCCGGAAGGAGGCCTTCACTACGCGGCCCTTCAGTGGCTGTGGTGGCCGGAAGTTGTTCACCATGTGGATCCTCTCATCGTCCTCTGAGGTAAAAAGCAGGCTCCGGAACTTCCCCATCTTGAGGAAGCAGAAGGGATGCTCAGGGCAGATTGGGGGTGCTGTGGACCTCTATGACCCCGATGCATCATCTGGCATACCTGCCCAGCCAGCTCTACCCTTCCCTCCTCCTTCCCTTAGGGTCTGTCCCTACTCTTCCCCACTCATTCTTCTCTGTGGGACCCTAATTTACTTACTCACTAAAGAGCCTGGGCTCTGCTTCACCTAGTTCTAGTTCCAAGCCCATCTAGCTAAGACTTATCAGCAAATGTAGCATTCAGATTCCAACACAGTAGCCGGGGGGCGGGTCCCAGGATCCAGGTATCCCCCCCCACCAGCCAGTGTCTAGGTTCTGGTGATTAACAATCAAGCTAACTCCCAACCAAGAATCTGTACATTTATTAGTAAAAAATGGGGAGGAACCTTGAAGGTGGGATCACAGGCTGTGGGGTGCTAGCTGGAGAGTCACACTGCCTGGGGTGAGCCCTGAGTGCCATGTCCCTCCATCTGGCCCTCTGAGAGGACTCACCTGCCTTTCAGAGATGCAGATGGGCTCCCGGAGCACAATCCAGGTGACACTCTCGCTGAGTGGGGGAGTCGTCAGAGAGCCCGGGTAGGTCCAGTAGTGCCGGCTGGCAGGCAGGAGGCACTTGGGGTTGAAGCAGCTGAACTGGGCTTTGGTGCCCTGGAGCAAGGTGGGGGAACCCGGGAATCAGCACAGACCTCCCACTGGGACCAAACCAGCAACTTCTCCACCCATTTCTTTCTTTCTCTTTCTCTTTTTCTTTCTTTTTTCCTTCCTTCTTTCCTTCCTTCCTTCCTTCCTTCCTTCCTTCCTTCCTTCCTTTCCTTCCTTCTTTCCCTCTCTCTCTTTCCTTCCTTCCTTCCTTCCTCTCTCTCTCCTTCCTTCCTTCCTCTCTCTCTCTTTCTTTCTTTTCTTTTTCTTTTTTTTTTGAGGCAGAGTCTCACTCTGTTGCCCAGGCTGGAGTGCAGTGGCACGATCTCGGCTCACTGCAGCCTTTGCTTCTTGGGTTCAAGCAATTCTCCTCTCTCAGCCTCCCGAGTAGCTGAGATTATAGGCATGCACCACCACGCCCAGCTAATTTTTGTATGTTTAGTAGAGACAGGGTTTCACAAACATGTTAGCCAGGCTGGTCTTGAACTCCTGACCTCAAGTGATCCGCCCACCTCGGCCTCCCAAAGTGCTAGGATTACAGGCATGAGCCACCATGCCCGGCCTTCACCCATTTCTATCAGCAGGATTTAGGCCTCTCTATGTCCATTGATGCAAACTGTGGGCAAATGTCTGTAATCCCAGATACTGTCTTCCAGCTTAAGCCGGGCCCTCTCCATCTGTTTGCTTGTGTGTAAAAGCTGTGGCTCCTGGAGGTATTTGGCCATGATGTTCCCTCCCTTGCCTTCAGCTGCCCTCAGTGACATTGCCTATTAGACCACCATTAATGTGACAAGCACCTTATCAATTCTATACCCAGCCAGGCTTCATACTGGGCACCCAAGGGGGCTGCTGACCCCAATGAGGAATCAGGTGCAGGGCCCTGCTGGTGCTGCCCTCCTCCTTGGTCTCAGCAAGGGTTTACTCCCAGAATGAAGGAGTGGATGGGCCCAACTTGTGAGCCAGCCTCTTCGTCTCTCCCCATCAGCCGCTCGGGTCAGGGGCATGGACTTTACCTTGAACCGGACCATGTAGAGCGCATCTGTCAGACGATTCATGCTGGGGTGCTCGTCTCCTGTCTGTCAGGGAGAGGGTAGTATGAGTCCAGCACCCATTGCGTTCCAGAACTAGGGGCAGTGCCAGGCCTCCCATGCTGCTCTTGGCCCCAGCAAACCACCACTCACCTCCAAGAAAACACCAACCACAGCCAGGCCATCAGGCGCTGAGGCTGCCTCCCCAAAAGTGCTGTACTTCTTGGCATTCCAGTGAACCAGATGAAGCTATGGGGCAACAACAGGACAATGCTTTGTGCCTCCCAGGGGCAATGGGAACTCTGAGCCAGGCTCCCCTCACTCCCACCAGACTCCTGGCCTCTTTGCAGGAAAGGGAAGCTGTCAAGCCTCCAAGGATTAGGATGCTGGGGGCCCAGGGGAGCCCCAGAGGGTCACAGGTAGCATCCACCCAGCTCTGGGCCCAATTCTTTTCTGAACTCCAGGGGACCCAGAGAGGAATCTGGCCCAGGCCCTGCTTTGCAGGGAACGAGTTGTGAAATCGATCATGAACATCCAGCGTGACACCTCCTTGAGGAGGTGGTGCCTACAGCTGAGTCCAGAGAATAAGCAGGGGGTTATCAGAGGGAAGCCTTGGGGAAGGGCATTCCAGGCAGAGAGAACAGCACAGGCAAAGCTTGGTGGTATGAAGGAGCCAGGTGTGGACAGGGACAGGGGATTTGTCATGCAGCTCAGTGTATGAAGAGATGAGGGGAAAGATGAGGCCAGGCAAGGTTAGCTCATGCACAGCCTTGAATACCGGGCTCAAGCCTTGAAGGGCTGTCAGCAAGGCTGCAGTGGGACTGGATAGCCCTTCAGAAAACTCCAGGATGTACAGACCAGAAAGGACAGCAGTGGCCGGGTTCAGATGGAAGACCCTGTGCTGGGGGTGGGTAGAAAGTATCTCTCCCGCCGGGCGCGGTGGCTCACGCCTGTAATCCCAGCACTTTGGGAGGCCGAGGCGGGTGGATCACGAGGTCAGGAGATCGAGACCATCCCTGGCTAACATGGTGAAACCCCGTCTCTACTAAAAATACAAAAAAACTAGCCGGGCGTGGTGGCGGGCGCCTGTAGTCCCAGCTACTCGGAGGCTGAGGCAGGAGAATGGCATGAACCCGGGAGGCGGAGCTTGCAGTGAGCCGAGATCACGCCACTGCACCCCAGCCTGGGCGACACAGCTAGACTCCGTCTCAAAAAAAAAAAAAAAAAAAAAAAAAAAAAGAAAGTATCTCTCCCAAAGGCCCCGGGTGCTCCTCTTCCCCCTCTCCAAGGCCCCACCCCAGGCATCCTTAAGCCCCTGACTACCCAGGCCTGCGTTCCTTCCCATGTAGCAGAGGGATTCAAGTGGAGGAGGGCCCATACCTCGCTGGGGAAGGACTTGCCATCCACCGTGTGCTCAGAACCCACATCGTGCTTCTTGCCCCAGTGGAAGTGAAACTGCTTGAGGCGGTAGGGCCCTTCCAGGGGGCCCCCAGTCACCACTGTGGGTAGAAGTGGGGCGAGTGGCAATGAGTAGGAGAGGACCGACGGCCCAGTGCCAGGGCCAGGGCAGCAGCCCAGGAAGGGACATATATATAAATATATATATATATATATTTTTTTTTTGAGTCAGGGTCTCACTCTGTCATCCAGGCTGGAATGCCATGGCTTATTATAACCTCAACCTCCTGGCCTCAAGCCATCCTCCTGCCTTGGCCTCCAGGGTAGCTGGGACTATAGGCATGTGGCACCACGCCCAGCTAATTTTTTTTATTTTTTGTAGAGATGGGGTCTCTCTATGTTGGCCAGGCTTGTCTTGAACTCATGGGCTCAAGCAATCGTCCTGCCTTGGCCTCCCAAAATGCTGGGATTACAGGCATGAGCCACTGTGCCAGCTGAGATACATTTTTACTTTTTGTGTGTGTGTGTTTTTGTTTGTTTATTTGTTTGTTTTGAGATGGAGTCTCACTCTGTCGCCCAGGCTGGAGTAAAGTGGTGGCACAATCTTGGCTCACTGCAACCTCTACCTCCCAGGTTCAAGCATTTCTCCTGCCTCAGCCTCCCAAGTATCTGGGATTACAGGCACCCACCACCACATCTGGCTAACTTTTTGTATTTTTAGTAGAAAAGGGGTTTCACCATGTTGGCCAGGCTGGCCTCGAACTCCCGACCTTAGGTGATCTGCCCACCTTGGCCTTCCAAAGTGTGGGATACATTTTTCATTTGGAAAATTCACTGGGCTGACTGGGCTTGGGTTGGTCCCCACTGCCCTCTAGACCCCTGTCCCTTGAGCTGGGCCAAGGCAGAAATCCCGACAGCCCACAGGTGACAGAGGAGTCTGGGACTGACAGAGGACAGCTCTCTATCTAGCTGTCCTCCCTACCCCTGCCCAATTTCCCATGGAGGGTGGGACCCTGCCTCCCAAGACCCCCATTACCACTAACAATTAGGCCTCCCATGTCTGAAACCCTGATCCAGGGCTAGGTTGAAAAGACTATTTTGTTTAGCCTGCATAGTATCCCATGAGGGACAGAACTTACTATTATCCATATTCTATAAAGGGGGATGCTGAGGCACAGTGATGGCAAGGCATTTGCTCAGGGTCACACAGCAAGGCACTGAACTAGGGTATGAACTTGTATCTCTTATGTCCAAAGCCCAAGCCACTAATCACCAGGTAACACTGCCTCCCTAAAACCTTGAGCCTTCTTTAAACTTTGTGCTTTTCCAGAAGAGGAAGGTAGCTCCTGAGGCTCTCTACCTTCCTGGACAGGCCCAGGTGCCCCCCGTGCCATCTCCCCCAGAAATGGATTCTTCTGAGGGCCCCACTTGTGCTGGTTTTGTGACTTTCTTGCCTTGATACCCGGTGAGCTGGGGCCACGCACGAGGCCTCCTGGGACTGATAGAATTTCTCGCTGAAAGGGATCTGGAGGTGGAAGGAGCCCCAGCTAGGCTTGAATGTGAACTCCTGGATCAGATAACACCCCAGGCTCAGAGTTCCACTAGGCCCCTCCATGATGGGTGACCAGGGTAGGGCTTTGGCCCTGTGGCCTCCACAAGCAAGAGGACAGGACAGTCCAGAAGTCCCTCCTTCTTGCCTGGTCTTATCAAAGAGGCAAGACATGTCCTGGGCACTGGTTAGGAGTCTGGGGGTGGTAGCTGTGGGTGGGGCCTCAATCAGGCTGCCCAATCCCTGGCAGCAGGAGCGGCTGAGCCCGCAGTCTGAGCAATCGGATAGGTCTGCAGATGCCACCCTCCAAGCATGCCTCACCTGGGACCCCATAGTATGGGCTCCTGGAGAGGGAGCTCCCTCCTTAACACCCCTTGACCTTGGACCCCTTAGCCTCCTCCCCCAGTTCACACACAGAATGTGCTGCCATTCACGAGGCACTCAATGTGTGTTTAGCACATTCACGGGGCACTCATTGTGTGTTTGGCACTCTGCTGGCATCAACCCATCTGACCTCCCGACTGACCCACAGTGGGTGAGTGGCAGAGCCCCACCATCTCATTCCTTTTTTCCCTGGCTTCCTGCACCCTCAGGCCTGGGCATTCTGGGCAGGGGAGGGAGCCCCAGCCAGGTCTGAAGGCAACAGCCCAGATCAGTGATCCACAGGCATGTCCCCCGTGTCTTCTCCCACCCCAGTGGACTTCATTGAGCTACTGATTTCTTAGTTGAGCCCCCAGTGCCCTCTGAAGGCTATTAGAAGGGACAGTCATGTGAAAACTGTTTCTTGCCAAGCTATCATCTAGGGTCAGCTAGAGCCCCATGTCCCCTCCCCACAGCTCTGAGTAAGAGGGTTTTCTTAGAATTCAGTATGAGAAAATAAATGCTTTGTCTTTCTCCTGAGGATCTGCTAGACTCACAGTAAGAACTATAACCAACCTTTCTGTTTTTTCCTAGCCTACCAGGGAGCTTAGAACTAAGTAAGATCATTTTTCCGGTGAAAGGTCTGGCTTCCTTCATCTTCTTTGCCTTTTAATTTTCTATTTGAAACTTAAGTTCCTTTGAGGGCTTTTATTGTATTTGTGGGGAGGGGAGAAGAAGGGGGAAGGAAGCAGTTATTAATACTTCTTTACATAATAAACTCTAGCAGATTTCTTCCTCACCCCATTCCACCACCCTACCCACCACAGGCCCAGTCATAAGGATGAAAATCCCTTCAATGAACAGCACTCCTGAGGCCTCTGCCTAGGAATTTATCGTGAAAGAACCTGGGCTCTAATCCCAGGGCAAAGAGGCCTTGGAAGGAGCTGCCACGAGTTCCCACTGGCCTCTTTCTGGCCCAAGATGGTTGGACCTTGAAGTCGTAGGTGAACTGGAGAGAGAGAGAGACCTTTGGGTTGGACCAGGCTGCTTCTGGCCCTCCGCAGCTCATCAAGCCTCTATTTGCCCATCTGAGAGATGGGTTCTTGAAAAGAATAAATGAGTGACTTACAACCTTAGCAGGGGGCTTGGCACACATAAATTTTAGCTCCCTTCTCTCTCCCTGCTGGGCTTGGCCAGATCACACAGGGAGGAGGGCTTGGCAGGTCAGTGATGGGGCAGAGAGTGAAAACAAACCTGATCTGTAGCACCACACGGAAGGGAAGGAAGGGAAAGAAAGAAATTAGCATTTCTTGAGCATCTGCTGTATGCCAGCTCTATCGACCTTACTTGGTTTTTTTCATTTTTCCCCTCTGACCTAAGATGGTAGGTCTTATTGCTCCCATTTTATACATAAGGAAACTGAAGATCAGCCCAAGGCTTCACAGCTAGTGAGTGGAGGAGCCTTTCTTACCCACCATAGCATGCTTCCTGAGACTGCCCAACACAAGATTAGGACCCTAAGGGGCCAGGGGCCAGGTGCCAGGCTTTGGCAGGGGCCACTTACCGGTTCGGTCATCACTGTCATTGAAGTCTACCTGGACAGAGTGGCCATTGTTGGTGATGCTGAGGGACATGCAGGCCTCATAAGAAAGCTCCAGTGGTTGCAGGCTGGGGGAGTACACAGCCTGGCTGGAGATGATATTGATGGGTGATTGGCGATCTCCTTGGGCAATGGGATACAGTTTGTGCCAATGCGAGGGGCCTGCAGGTGGGGAGGAGGGCAAGGACTCAGACCAGCCAGGATCTCTGGGCTTTAGGCTGAGGACACCCATGGGGGATGGTCTCTTCAGCATTCCTTCAGAGGTGGGCCCCTGCATTGGACCTGCACGGCTTGGAGTTCCAATGCCAGCTTTGCCATTTCCCCTTTCAGCCTCCATTTCTTTGTCTGTGAAATGGTCTCACTAAAACTCACCTTCCAGCGCTGATAGGAGGCCCAGAGAGGTACTGTATGGAAGGGAACATAACAGCTACAGGCTCAGGGGTGGCTCAGAGTAATAAGTCTCCCCAGCAGGGAGATCTCCAGGCATCTGAAGTCTCTGACCCGACCCCATCAGCATCTCACCTCTTTCTGCACCTTGGGCAATTTGGTGTTGGTGTTTGTGATAAATAACAACAAAAACTCACACCAACCTAGCTTTGACTCTGTGACATGTATTTGCCTCTCACAACCACCTTGTGAAGTAGAAACCAGCAAGATCCACATTTCATAGATGAGGGAACTGAGGGCCACTCACACATTTGTGCATGCATAAGTATTAATATAAATATACAACATGTGCATGCACTGCCCCCAGCTGCCCTCTCCACATGTGTGCCTATGGGTCCATAGAGATCTTCCTATGAACACATTCATCTTTCTATGATCTTCCATTGTACACACATGTGCACAATGACCTGGGCTCTGTAGGCTCAGAGCATCCAGGCCCAGAATATTCATGTGTACAAACACACAGCCCTGCAGACTACATCTGACACACGCATATGCTGTCTCACACACAAACCCCTCTGTTGGAGACCCAAGTTTGCATAAAGGGACCACAGCAAAACACATGCCCATGCGCGCACACACACGCACACACACACACCTGCATACACACCCACAGGCGCCCACCACCTGCCTCCCAGAGGATCCATCTGCAGCCGAGAGGCTCAGCATCTCCCTGGGGAACATCCTGAGATGCAGCCTATTTTTAGAGCTACTGCCGGCTGGTGCTTCTCCCCCTTTTTGGCTTCTTAAGTTTTCCTGAGAAAACAGCAGCAGGTGCCGACAGAGCCGTGTCCCCAATGGATGACTCAGAATCGTGGCCCGGCCCCTCTGGGTTATTTTTGAAGCTCTGTGAACACTGCCGCATGCCGGCACCTCTGTCCTCTGTACTTCTCTTCCTTGACTGGACAATCCAGCTCTGCCTGGGTGATGGGGTGGCTGCCTAGGAGGAGCAGGCCCATGGAGCAGGCTACACAGGACACTGGGTGCTCAGAGATGGTGGGCATGACTAACAAGAAGGGCTGGAGGCAGGGGACTCTGGCTCTGGGGGAAGTACCCAAAAGGTGGCTCAGGGCAGGTGCTGGGAGAAGATGATCTCTATGTGTCCTGTCCGTCTGCCCCATGTCTGCCTGTCTCTCCCTCTCTGCTTGTTTATATCATCTTTTTCTGAATGTCTCTTTCCAGCTCTTGCATACCCAGATCTGGGGGGTTCTCTTCTAAAATATGCTTCTTTGTTCTTGGAGCCCCAGAGGGGGCCAGAGACTCCCTCTGGTCTACTGCAACTTTCTGGCTTCCCAGATTGTAGTCCCCCACCCAACCTCAAGAAGTGACTGCCTCTCCGCACAGGAGTGGGGCTGGGGGATGTTCCTCCCACCATTACTTTTTCTTCTCCGCACCCCACCTGTCCTGCACTGGTTCCCCAGCGAAACAGGGAACCCCTTACCCCACACCCCCACCCCTTCTTGGTAAGAAATGGCCCCAAAAGGAATTGACTGCCCCAGACCCACACTCCAGCCGTCTGGCTCTCATCTTCTGCCTCTTCTCCCTTTCTCTGAGTGCTAAGGAAACTGAGGTAGGATGAAGGAGCTCTCTTCCGCGTCAGCCCAGGAGGCTGGTGTGGGCCACGAGCTCCCACGACTCACACCCGGACGTGCACAAACACCCTTGCTCAGTGTAGACACCCAGACACATGCTTGCGCCCCCAAGTGCCCCCTTCCCTCACATACCAGCCGAGAAGGCAGCTCGGCCACTTCTGCGGGGAAACTCTGCGGGGGACACTGCGCCCTTGCCACGCGGAGCCCCGATCCCCCAAGGTCCCCGCACACTTGCCGTGCGCGCTCCCCGCACAGACACCCGCGCACAGCGCTCCGCCGCGCCTGCCGCCCGCTGCCCTGGGCCACCCCCACGCGCTGCGCACGCCCCAGGCGAGTGAGTGAGAGTCGGGGCCTGGGTCTGAGCGGGCTGGGCAGTCAGGGGCTTGCTTCGAGGAGGAGGCGGCAGAACACAGCCACCGGGTCGCTAGCTGGCGGCGGGTGCCACCTGGGGCGCAGCGCGGACTTTGCGTCTGGCGCAGGGGACCAAGGCTTGGGCCGAGTTCGGGGACCGGGATGGGAAGAGGGGTCCTGGCCCAGCCTGGAGAGTGGGAGCTTGCTGGTCCGGGAAACCAGCTGGGCAAGAGGGTTGGGGCGAGTGCAGTTGGGTCGGGGTCTGAGCCGGGGGCGGTGGGGGAGGTCTGCGCCTACCGTCGTCCTGGCCGTAGCCCCAGCCGTGGTGGCCGGTCATGCCGCTGCCGTCCCCGCAGCCGTGCACCTGCCCGGTCAGCTCGGTCCGCTCGTTCCGGCTGCGGCTCCGGCCCCGCTCGCTACCGCGGAGCAGCCTCTTAAAGCAGCGGCTGTCGGGAGGAGCAGTTCCCGGGGGACCCGCCCCCCACCCCCCAGCAGGGCCAGAGGGGCCGGCCTGCCCCGCCCTCGCCCGCCGGCGAGCCAGTTGAACCCCGAGCACAGATTCAGGGTAGGAGGAAGTAACCCTCTCCCCACAACTCCCACCCCTGCCCTGCCTGGACTACTCTCTCTCTTTTTCCCCCAGCAACCTGTGCGGACTCTGGGACACTAGATGCCCATGCCGCACATGTCGTCCCTTCCCCAGGCTTGTCCCAGACCTGCAAATACCACCACCAGGGACCTGAGCTCTGGGTCCTGAATCCTTTGGGGTTGGAAAGTCCCCTTTAAACTGCAAACTACATTGACCATCAAGTGTCCAGAATTGGAACTTCCACTGTTTGCCAGAGGCTGTTGCAGGTGCTGGGCCAAGCTTTGGGTCTTTCCTATAGTGTAACCCTCTCAATTACCCTACAAGGTTGGGTGTTTCCATTAGCCCTGTCTGACAGAGGAGGGGACTGAGGCCGGGAGAACTGAAGTGACTTGCCCAAGGTCATCTAGCCAGGGGGTAGGGGGTTCATTCCCTGGGGTTCTTACTCCAGACACTCGGAGTTTTGTGGGATTTTTTGTTTGTTTGTTTGCTTGTTTTTAGACAGAGTCTTGCTCTATCACCCAGGCTGGCACTATCTCAGCTCACTGCAACCTCCACCTCCTTGGTTCAAGTGATTCTTCTGCCTCAGCCTTCCAAGTAGCTGGGATTACAGGTGTGGGCCACCACACCCAGCTAATTTTTGTATTTATTTGTAGAGATGGGGTTTCACCATGTTGTCTAGGCTGGTCTCAAACTTCTGGCCTCAAGTAATCCACCCGCCTTGGCCTCCCAAAGTGTTGGGATTACAGGCGTGAGCCACCACTCCTGGTCTGACACTGGAGTCTTTACCATTTCTCCTTGGTGCTGGGTACAAGGGTGTACTGTGAGTGTGGGGATCCAGGAACCCTGGGGTAGATGCAGGGACAGGACTGGCAATCTGAACCCTTGGCCCAGGTAGAACCAGAGCTCCAAGGGGGAGTGAGGAGGAGTGGCATCAACCAATGGGCCTGAGGACAGGCAGACACCAGGTGGCTTCCCCTTAGAGCTCAGTCTGAGGCTCTGACTTCCACCATCCCTGTTATTTTCTCTGCTGCTTCCTCCTTTCTTCAGGGACTCTGCTTGTCCCTCCATAGCCTGCTGTTAGTTCCTCCTCTCCTGACCTCCCCATAACCTTCAGTACACCCACTGGGAGCTCAGACCCTCCACCCTGCACTCAACCCCAGCGCCTGCCTTGGCCCAGGATTTTCCCACCCACAAGCCGTGGTCCTTGTGGTGCCCTCCACCTGGTGCATCCTCTGTCCTCCACCCACTGGCTCCAGCCAGCCCAATCTGATTCATCTTAGGATGTGGCCTTGTGCCAGGGATAGGGCTTGTCTCTGGCTAGTCCTCAGCAGGCAGTTTTGGAAAGACAAACAGATGGGTGGATGGAAGGACAGAGAAATGATCCCACCCAGGGTCCTGTACTCAGCAGAGTTGAACAGCCACTAGTACAATGTCTGCTGGCCAGATCTTGAACAGAGACACTCTTTCAGGCCCTGCTCTTGGCTGACCTTGTGCAGGAATCTGCCATCTTGTCTGCCTGGCTCCCCTACATCTCTGTGTCTGTCTCAGTTTCCCTCTCCCAGGCCCTGACCCCAGATCCTCAGATAGAGCTATGGAGATTAATTGACAACTGATTGGCTGGGCCAATGTCAGTGACTGCCCAGGCCTGCAAAGATGCCCCTCTCTGATCCAGGAGCAGGAAGGGATCCTTAATATAAATATGACCCTAGGGTGGGGCAGGGGACTTATGACAGAGACAAGTAGCCCCCAAGACCAGATGTGACAGAGAATCCACCATTGTTAAGGCCTCAGGTCTCCAAGCCAGAAATGGCATCTACAGATCAAGAAGACAAAGGCGTGCTTCTGGATGAGGCCTGGACCTTCTATCTCCCAGAGAAGCCAGCCATCCTTTACCTGGGAGAGCTGCCAGCACCCTTTACCTGGGAGAGAGCTCTGGGGATAGCCCAAACTCCATTGGCCCATTTCCTCTTCAGAGGAACTCAGGTCTTTTTCATATTTATTTGTAGTTCTAAAAGATACAATTGGGCCAGGCACAGTAGCTCACGCCTGTAATCCCAGCACTTTGGGAGGCCGAGGTGGGTGGATTACCTGAGCTCAGGAGTTCAAGACCATCCTGGGCAACATGGTGACACCCTGTCTCCACTAAAGTACAAAAAATTAGCCAGGTATGGTGGCAGGTGCCTGTAGTCTCAGCTACTCAAGAGGCTGAGGCATGAGAATTGCTTGAGTCCAGGAGGCAGAGGTTGCAGTGAGCCAAGGTCACATCACTGCACTCCAGCTTGGGCTACAGAGTGAGATTCTGTGTCCAAAAAAAAAAAAAAAATTACAATTGGAATTCTTCATATAGTTTTTCATCCAACTTCATCTACATAGTAACCCTGGGGGGATTTTTTACCCCATTTTACAGATGAGAAAAGCAAGACTCAGAGAAGATGAGTGATGGGCTCAAAGATGTGCAGTGAGTGACTGAACAAAGATGAAAACCCAGGGCTGCTGGGTCCCTTATTCAATATTGTCCAAAATCACTGGAAAGGGAGGAAGTGGATTTTAAATTTGACTCTCATTTGTGTGTATATGCAAGTCCCTCCAAAAGGACTTAAGAGAAGCTAGGGACAATGTTTACCTACAGGGAGGAGACTGGATGCCGGAAGGTTGTGGGAGGTTGTGGAAGGGTGTGGTATGGCGTGGGAAGGGCACTCTTTACTGGTACTCCTTTGTATCTTTTGAATGAATTAAAGCATGTATTACCTCTTTAACAACCAAATAAAAGTTGATTCAGTTCTTTCCTTCCTGCAGCCTATCTTCAGCATTTTCTCTGGGTACTGGGAACTCAGGCAGGTGAGAGGAGCCAGTGGAGACTGCCCTTTTAAGGTGAAGTGCCAGTTGCCCCAGCAGCCCACTCAGGTCAACTTTGGGGAGCCTGTGCCTCCATTCAGGTGCCTCCAGTCTCAATTACATGCTGTTTTTAAAGCCGAGTTGATTTCTCTGCTTGAGAGTTTTCTCTTTGGTCTCACTGGTGTCAGTGGCTCCTGGTTTTTGCTATTTATATGGGAGGGGAAAATGGGGGATGTGAGGGCTGTGATGGAGGCCTGGGGGAGGAGGGCATGAGCAGCCTGTAAAGCCAAGCCTCATTCATCCAACGACCTTGGCCTCCAACTTTCACTTCCTTTATTCTTTTTCTTTTTCTTAAAGATTATATAGAGACTATGTATTAGTAGTACATAAATAGTCAAGGCCAGGTATGGTGGTGTGCCTATAATCCCAGCTACTCAGGAGGCTGAGGTGGGCGGATCCCTTAAGTCCAGGGGTTTGAGACTGTAGTATGCTATAATCACACATATGAATAGCCACTGCTCTCCAGCCTGGGTAACATAGAGAGACCCCATCTTTAAAAAAACAAAACAAAAAAAAAAACGGAAAACCATTGAGCAATCAGGATCATAGGATGGCTTTGTGACCAGTTTTTTCCCACCCAGTGCCCTGTGGTAAGTGTTTCCTTACTTGATCGGCCTTGGAGAACTTGACACATAATATTCATTCACACACTGCTGTGATTTTGTTATTTCTAGTTTTCAGTGTTGCAAATATCACTGCAGTGAACATCCTTATTTGTACATCTTTAGTATTTTTTTTTTTGAGAGCCCGTATGATTTTTTTTTTTAGAATTTTTTTTTTTTAAGAGATGGGGTCGGCCGGGTGCGGTGGCTCACACCTGTAATCCCGGCACTTTGGGAGGCGGGTGGATCATGAGTTCAGGAGATCGAGACCATCCTGGCTAACATGGTGAAACCCCATCTCTACTAAAATTACAAAAAAAAAATTAGCCAAGCGTGGTGGCGGGTGCCTGTAGTCCCAGCTACTCGGGAGGCTGAGGCAGAAGAATGGTGTGAACCAGGAGGCAGAGCTTGCAGTGAGCCAAGATTGTGCCACTGCACTCCAACCTGGGCAACAGAGTGAAACTCCGTCTCAGAAAAGAAAAAGGGTCTCACTGTGTTGCTCAGGCTGATCTATCTCAAATTCCTGGCCTCGAGCAATACTTCCACGTCAGTCTCCCAAAGTACTGGGATTACAGGTGTGAACCAACGTGCCTAGTCTCCTTACTTATACATCTTTATATGTGTCTGATGATTTCCTTGGAATAAATTGATAGAGGTAGAATCATCAAATCAAATGATATATACATTGCTAGGAACATATTTTTTTTTTTTTTTTTTTTTTGAGACGGAGTCTCGCTCTGTCGCCCAGGCTGGAGTGCAGTGGCCGGATCTCAGCTCACTGCAAGCTCCGCCTCCCGGGTTTATGCCATTCTCCTGCCTCAGCCTCCCGAGTAGCTGGGACTACAGGCGCCCGCCACCTCGCCCGGCTAGTTTTTTTGTATTTTTAGTAGAGACGGGGTTTCACCATGTTAGCCAGGATGGTCTCGATCTCCTGACCTTGTGATCCGCCCATCTCGGCCTCCCAAAGTGCTGGGATTACAGGCTTGAGCCACTGCGCCCGACCTTGGAACATATTTTAAAATGTACAAAGTATGATGGCAATAGTTTCAGAAATTTATTCTTTAATTTAATAAACATTTACTGAAGACTTATTAGATGTCAACTGCTGGGCTAGGCACAGGTGATACAACTGTGAACATTATAGACTCATAGCTGCCTCAAGGAGCTTATGGGGTTGGGGAGCGAGGCAAGAGATCAGCCAATGACGACCAGGGTGAGAAGGGATAGGATGCACAAGGACAGGCAGGGAGGGCTAGTGGCCCGGGAGGATGTCCTGGGTTATGACTCATTCTTCCTGGCTGGTCTCCCGCAGACTATAATCTCTGCCAGCACAGAGCTAGCCTCCAACTTCCTGACAGTCCAAAGATCCAGTCTGCCCTCATTGAGACCAAATGGACTGATAAAATAACAGACTTGCGCTGGGGTCTGGTCAGATCTGTTGGGGGCATTTGTTTCTTTTTGTTTGAGATAAGGTCTCACTCTGTCACCCAGACTAGAGTGCAGTGGTGCAGTCATAGCTCACTGCAGCCTCCAATTCCTGGGCTCAAGTGATCCTCCCACCAAGTAGCTGGGACTACAGGTGTGCCACTATGCCTGGCTAATTTTTTTTTTTTTTTTGAGACAGAGTTTCGCTCTTTCACCCATGCTGGAGTGCAGTGGCATGATCTTGGAAACCTCTGCCTTCCGGTTTCAAGTGATTCTCATGCCTCAGCCTCCTGAGTAGCTGGGATTACAGGTGCCCACCGCCACGCCAGGCAAATTTTTGCATTTTTAATAGAGACAAGGTTTCACCATATTGGCCAGGCTGGTCTTGAACTTCTGACCTCGTGATCTGCCCACTTTGGCCTCCCAAAGTGCTGGGATTACAGATGTGAGCCACTGCACCCGACGACATTTTTTATTTTTTGTAGAGACGGGGTCTTGTAATGTTGCCCAGGCTGGTCTCAAACTCCTGGCCTCAAGTGATCCTCCTGCCTTGGCCTCCCAAAGTACTACAGGTGTGGGATTACAGGTGTGATTACAGGTGTGAGCCACTGCACCAGACTGGGATATTTGTTTCTAACCCCTGCACCACCTCTTATTCTTTGTTACTTCACTCTTCTCTCCAAACATCTGCCCTCTGTCTGTAAATCAGGGTTAGCAGCAATATCTATTGCATTGGGTGGTTGTGAGCTCATGAGGTGATGCATGTCAGGGGCCTGCCTGGCATCATAGTAAGTGCTGAGAAAGCCAGGATAGGATCAAGCATGTATCAGAATCACCTGGATGACTTGTTTCCTGAGCCTCACTCTACAGTTTCTGATTTGGCAAGTATGGATAAGGTCCAAGAATTTGTACTTCTTTTTTTTCAGAGACAAGGTCTCGCCATGTCACCCAGCCTGGTTTCGAGCTCCTGGGCTCAAACAATCCTCCTGCCTCAGCCTCCTAAGTGTTGGAATTACCAGAGTGAGTCATCTTACCTGGCCTTCTTTTTTTTTTTCACACTTATTTATTTATTTGTTTTAAGATAGGGATATCTCACTCTGTTGCCCAGGTTGGAGTGCAGTGGCAAGATAATAGCTCACTGCAACCCCAAACTCCTGGGCTCAAGTGATCCTTCCACCTTAGTCTCCCAAGTAGCTGGGACTACCAGCATACACCACCATGCCTGGCTAATTTTTAAATTTTTTTTTTTCTTTTTGTAGAGACAGGGTCTTGCTATGTTGCCCAGGCTAGTCTCGAACTCCTGGCCTCAAGGAATCCTCCTGCCTTAGCCTCCCAAAGTGCTGGAATTACAGGCACGAGCCACTGTACCCAGCCAAAAATTTGCCTTTCTAACAAGTTTCCAAAGTGATGTTGATGCTGCTGGTCCAGGACCACACTTTGAAAACCAATTGCTTAATAAATTACACCATGGCTTCCTGGTCTGATATATCTGGTTTCCACCCTCCACAACATGGATAACTCACCAGTGGGCCCTGAGTTCTTTCATGCAGGGCCATCAAAAGAACTGTGTCTGATCAGCCTCCTCTGCTCCAGCGTACACACCTTTACATGGTTTTATGGGTTGAATTATTATTATTATTTTCAGTTTCATCTCTACAGAAAATAATCTAAAAATTAGCCAGGCGTGGTGGTGGGTGCCTGTAGTCTCAGCTGCTCAGAAGGCTGAAGTGGGAGGATTGCTTGAACCTAGGAGGTCAAGGCTACAGTGAGTCATGATTATACCACTGCACTCCAGCCCAGGTGAAAGAATGAGATCTTGTCCCCCACTCCCCCCAAAAACAGTAACCGGACTCCAAAAGCATAGGCAACAAAAGCAAAAATAAGACAAATGGGTTTATACCAAATTAAAAAGCTTCTGCATGGCAAAGGAAATGACAGAGTAAAGAGACAACCCACAGATTGAGAAAAAATATTTACAAAATATACATTAGATCAGGGACTAATATCCAAAATATACAAACTCAGACCACTCAATAACAATAAAACAAATAACTCTATTAGAAATGGGTTTTTAATTTTGAGGGGCTGAGGCAGGAGGACTGCTTGAACCCAGGAGTTTGAGACAAGTCTGGGCAATATAGTGAGACTCCACCTCTAAAAAATAATGATAATATTAATACAAAGCTTCTGGGTATGGGCTGAATTATGTCCTCCCCAAAAGTTACTGAAGTCCTAACCTGCCAGTACCCGTGAAGGTGATCTTATTTGGAAACAGGGTCTCTGCAAGTGTAATCCAATTAAGATGAAGTCATCAGCGTGAGTCCTGATCCAATGTGACTTGTGTCCTCAAGAGAGGAGACACAGACACATGAGGGGAGAATGCCATGTGACGATGGAGGCAGAGATTGAAGTTCTGTGGCTGCTAGCCAAAGATTGCCAGCAAACCCCCAGAAGCCAAGAAGCAGCAAGGACGGATTCTCCCCTACAGGTTTCAGAAGGAGCATAGTCACGCCCATGCTTTGATTGCAGACTTCCAGCCTCCAGAACCGTGAGACAATACATTTCTCTTATTTTAAGTCACCCAGTTTGTGGTTCTTTGTTATGACATTCCTAGGAAACGGATACCCTGAGGTATCATTTTACAGACAACACCAACACAAACCTTTTCAAAATCATTTACTTCTTCACGGGCACTATGACTCGCCTTCTACCAAATTTGAGGATGTTTCCTTTGATGAAGTCCATGGGCATGAGAAACTAAGCAGTGAACTCTCATCTGCTGCCTTTTGACCTTCCTACTTTCCCGGAGTGTATTTTATTATCCCTTATATTTTACCTGTCCACTTGGAGAAGGAAATGTGACAGCACAAACACATGATGAGCTGGGAAAGCCTCATGCCTCTGTTTCCCATCAGTGTGTTCCATGGGAGCTGGGTAAGGGCAAGGGAAGGTATGGGAGGGTGTACTCTCACCCTTGTTCAGGAGACCGCGCCCACGGGAAAGTGCAATCCATCATCACTACATCATTACCATCAAACTGTGCCACCTCTCTGGTCCCCATCCTAGGGGATTGGGGGTGGGGATCTGTGCTCATGTTCACCTTATTTCAGGCAGTTATTAACCTCAAGTTGCCTGTAGGGTCTGTGAGATAGAGGGGAAGGAGTCTTCATCTCCCTCACAGATGGTCACCTTGTCTTCAGCACCACCACCCCCTCCCAATTGTCCTCATGGGATAACCTCCTTCCTTGGCCTCCCATCCCCACAGGACAGCCATTCTCTTCCTGAAAGGAGGGTCTTTTCAGGAAGTGGAGGACTTTAAATTCCTCCTTGGATCTAGGTTCACAGTCCTTAGAACCCAGCCCGTCCCAACTGTCTCTCAAACCTTCTCAACCACTCCCTATCCTTCTCCTGACCAAACTTACTCTAGCACCTACAGCTCGTTATGCGTTCTTGGCTTCCTAGAGATGGCACCTGCTGTTCTTTATGCTTGAAACATCCTTCCAGCTGCGCATGGTGGCTCATGCCTGTAATTTCAGCACATCGGGAGGCCAAGGTAGGCAGATCGCTTGAGCCCAGGAGTTTGAGACCAGCCTGGGCCATGGCGAAACCCCATCTCTACAAAAAAAGTACCAAAATTAGCTGGGTGTGGTGGTGCATGCCTGTAGTCCCAGCTACTTGGGAGGCTGAAGTGGGAGTATTGCTGCCTGGGAGGTTGAGGCTGCAGCGAATTGAGATCACACCACTGAACTCCAGCCTGAGCAACAGCGCGAGACCCTGTCTCAAACAAAACAAAACAAAACAAAACACTCCTCCATCTCCACACCACATGAAACATTCTTGGAGAGGGGGAGTGGGGAGGTTCTTCTGTGCACCCCTGAGCACCCTGCTTCCCTCTATCTGGAGGAAGGCCACATTGTCTGGTAAGTGCTTGTTTACTGTCTCTCTTCCTTCATGAGACTAAACTCTCCAAGAATAGAGCCCTGGACTTGTCTGCATCTGCAGAAGGGAGCCCCTAGCTTTGATTCAAAATAGGCTTGTAGGCCGGGCGTGGTGGCTCACGCCTGTAATCCCAGCACTTTGGGAGGCCGAGACGGGCGGATCACGAGGTCAGGAGATCGAGACCATCCTGGCTAACACTGTGAAACCCCGTCTCTGCTAAAAATACAAAAAATTAGCCGGGCGTGGTGGCGGGCGCCTGTAGTCCCAGCTACTCGGGAAGCTGAGGCAGGAGAATGGCGTGAACCCGGGAGGCGGAGCTTGCAGTGAGCCGAGATCGCGCCACTGCACTCCGGACTGGGAGAGACAGCAAGACTCCGTCTCAAAAACAAAAAAACAAAACAAAAAACAAAACAAAAAACCAAAAAAACAAAAAAAAAAACAAAATAGGCTTGTGGGCTTTTCATGAGAGGAAGAAATGGGTGAAAAATAATGATTATCATAATGAAAGTTTTTATTCATGTAAGATTTGGGGGGAGTCTGGTCTCCTGTATTCAAAATCTCATTTAAGGTCAAAAGACACTTGGGACCCATTTATCCCCACTGCACAGGTGAGCAAACTGAGGATTTGAGAGGTAAAGAGTAGATCTCACAACCAGTTAAGTGGTCAAAATACAAGTATGCCTGATTCCAAGGCCCCAGTTTCCCCCAATTACTGCACGGACAGAGGGCGAACTGGCAAGCTAGCGGGGCTGCTCTTCCGGCCGACGGGGCTCGAGAGCCCCAGACCCTCGGGTACCGAGACCGCCTTCGCCCCGGCGTACCGGCGACGCGTGCGCAGTGCAGTGAGGCGCCCCCTGCAGGCGGCGCGCAGGGGGCGGTAGCGGCTGAGGGGCGCTCAGTGCGCCTGCGCGCTTGTGGAGCTGGTGGCGGCGGTCCGCTGGGGCTCCGCTGTTCTCCGCGCTGCGGGCGCGGCCATGGCGCAGCCGGGGAAGCTGCTCAAGGAGCAGAAGTACGACCGGCAGCTGAGGTGAGCCGAGGCTCACCGAGCCGAGGGTGGGCCGGCGGGCTTCCCAGCGGCCGGGCCGGGCCTAAGGGCGCGGGCGGCGTGGTCGGGCCTCCCTCAGGCCTTCTTCCAGGCTGGGCCGGGCTGTGCGGGGCGCGGGAAGCCGGCGCCCGGGGCTCCCACCCTGGGCCAGAGGTCCTCCGCGAAGGCTGGGACCCTTTCCCCCGCCACGCGGTGTGCGGTTCGGGGGGCCGCGGTCCCCAGCGCCAGCCGGGTCGCTAAGGCGGCTGCCAGCTCCGCCTCGCTGCGCCCGGGCTCCTCGTTTTCCGAATGGGGAGGCCCGGAGCGCACCCCATCCCGGCCGCGAGGGCGGCACAGAGGGTTAGGTTTTGTTCTCAGCCGGGGCTGTCCAATGGAAATAAAATGCTAGTCTCATGTGAGCCGCAAATGTAATTATAAATTTTCTAGTAACCACACTAAAGGTAAAATGAAACAGGTGAAATTGATTTTTAAATACCGTTTAATCCAATATGTCCAAAACATTACTGTTTCAACACTATCAATATAAAAAGTTATTGAGATATTTTACTTAAATTTTTATTTCAAATTTTTTTTTTTTTTTTTTTTTTTGGGTAGAAACGAGGTTTTCGCCACCTTGCCCAAGCTGGTCATGGGTATTTTCCTTTTTAAAACTGCCTTAGAGGACCGGCACAGTGACTCATGCCTGTAATCAGCACTTTGGGAGGCCGAGGCAGGCGGATCACCTGAGGTCAGGAGTTCGATACCAGCCTGGGCAACATGGTGAAACCCTGTTTCTATTTAAAAATTCAAAAATTAGCTGGGCGTGGTGGGGCGCGCCTGTAATCCTAGTTACTCTGGAAGCTGAGGCTGGAGAATCGCTTGAATCCAGGAGGTGTAGGTTTCAGTGAGCCGAGATCGTGCCACTGCACTCCAGCCTGGGTGACAGAGCGAGACTCTGTCAAAAAAAGCCCCCCCAAAACTGTCTTAGAAATACTGTATTTTACACTTAACAGCACATCTCAGTTAACACTAGCCTCGCTGCTTGTGCTCAGTAGTACATGTGGCTAGCAGCTACCTTAATGGACAGTGCAGGCCTAAGTCATCAGAAGGGTCCTTGGGTACTTCCCCACCCTTGCCTTTTCTCCTTGCACTCCCCATTCCTTGTTTATTGAGCGTCTTCTATGTCTTGAGGCTGTGGAGATAAAGCGGCTTGGCTTTCCTCCTTCCTGGAGCCTCTGAGATAACAGAAGTTATATGTCCCCAAGGACTGGAGCTTCTATTTGCGCCACTAGCCTAGTGCTGTATTAGAGGCTTTGGGCACTTAATTCTGAGAGCACCCTTGAAAGCAGCCATTTCCTGTGCCTTACAGTTGGAGAAACTGAGTCTTGGAGAAGTTAGGTAACTTGCCCAGAATTCCCCATATCTTTGAGCCAGGAGGTAAACTCAGGCTCTTCTGGCTTTTTTGGAGGTACTCAGTTACATCCTGCTTCCAGGCTTTTAGGAAAAGAAACAAGGTAACAGTCCTTATAACCAACTTAGGTTTTCTTGTAAATTCTTGGAGTTCTTGTGTTTCTAATGCAGGTATAACTGTGCATGACAGAGCTGAGAAGATAGTTGAGGTTACTAAGCAACTCTAACAAAAGAGGATTTTTGCTGAGGGCATTCCATTTAAGTCCCAAACTTTACCTTTCATTGTGAGAACTGGTTTTGAAGTGTCAAAGGGAAGCAGTTAGAAGCAAAATCCAGCAGTCAATAAGCTCCGCCTGACTTCACCATAGTTGGGCCAGCAAGATAGTAGAGAGGACTGATTCACTTGGCCTCTTCTTGAAGCATGTTACTTAGAGACACACTAGGATTCTTTTTTTTTTTTTTTCTCCAGGGGCAAGGTCTCACTCTTTGACCCAGGCTAGAGTACAATGGCTAGAGTGCAGTGGCAGGAACACTGTTCACTGCAGCCTCAATTTCCTGGGCTCCAACGATCCTCCTGCCTCAGCCTCTTCAGTAGCTGGGACTACAGGCATGTGCCACCATGCTTGGCTAACTTTTTTAGAGATGGGGGTTTGCCCAGGCTGGTCTCGAACCCCTGCACTCAAGTGATCCTCCTGCCTCAGCCTCTCAAAGTGCTAGGATTACAGGCATGAGCCACAGCGCCTGGCCTCAGTATCCTTTTTGTTTTATTTTTGAGGTGGGTCTCAGTATGTTACCCAGGCTGGAGTGCAGTGGCTGTTCGCAGGTCTGATTATTGGCACACCACAGCCTTGATCTCATGGGCTGGAGTGATCCTCCTGCATCAGTCTCCCAAGCAGCTGGGATTACAGACACACACTGTCTCACCCTGCTTGAGATGCACCAGTATTTTTTTTCTTGAAATGGAGTCTCACTCTGTTGCGCAGGCTGGAGTGCAGTGGTGTGGTCTTGGCTCACTGCAATCTCTGCCTCCTGCGTTCATGTGATTCTCATGCCTCAGCCTCCCGAGTAGCTGGGATTACAGGTGCGCGCCACTGCGCCTGTCTAATTTTTGTATATTTAGTAGGCCAGCCTGGTCTCAAACTCCTGACCTCAGGTGATCTGCCTGCCTCGGCCTCCCAAAGTGCTGAGATTACAGGTGCGAGCCACCGCGCCCGGCCAAGATGCACCAGTATTCTTAAATTTACTCTCCAATGATCCAAGCATCTGTCAACCATGTATCTCAGGTGTCTTCTACATGCCATACTTTGATGGAGAAAACAGGCATTTACAGTCCATCTGGTTCTTCTAGACGATTCCTCCATACATTTGACAGCTGTCTGGGCCCTTACGAAGTGGAAAGATGGATGCTCAGCAAACAAAAACAAATGAAGCCAGGTGCAGTAGCTTGTGCCTGTAGTCCCAGCAACTCTAGAGGCTGAGGCGAGAGGAATGCTTGAACCCAGGAGTTCAAGACCAGTCTGGACAACATAGTAAGACCCTGTATCAAAAACAAACAAACAGAAAACACAGTTGCTTGACATACGCTCTGGAGGACATACTGGCTACATAACAAGGGGTAATCTGCTTTAGATCAGGTAACAGGGAAGGCACATTAATCATTCTATTAGAATGTACACTGGGTAATATACTTTAAAGCACTCCTGTAGAAGTTGATGTGAGGCTTTTCAGATGGTAATTCAGTTTTCTTGGTAAAGCTTTTGCAGAAGTCACAGTAATAAGCCCTGTATCGAGATCTTAAATGCATCTAACAAAATTTTTTTTTTTTTTTTTTGAGATGGAGTCTTGCTCTGTTGCCGGGGCTGGAGTGCAGTGGCGCGATCTCGGCTCACTGCAAGCTCCACCCCCCGGGTTCACACCATTCTCCTGCCTCAGCCTCCCGAGTAGCTGGGACTACAGGTTCCTGCCATCACGTCTGGCTAATTTTTTCTATTTTTTAGTAGAGATGGGGTTTCACCATGTTAAGTCAGGATGGTCTCTCGATCTCCTGACCTTGTGATCTGCCCGCCTTGGCTCCCAAAATGCTGGGATTACAGGCGTGAGCCACTGTGCCTGGCGCATCTAACATAATTTAAGAATAAATGAAATAGGGCTGGGCATGGTGGCTCATACCCATAATCCCAGCACTTTGGGAGGCCAAGTGAGCTGAGCTCACACCACTATACTCCACCCTGGGTGACAGAGCAAGACTCTATCTCAAAAAAAAAAAAAAAAAGAATAAATGAAATAGAAAACAGATGAGGTTTTAAGTCCAAAGACACTTTTTAAATGTTTGTTTGTTTGTTTGTTTGTTTTGAGACACAGTGTCACTCTTGTGCCCAGGCTGATAAGGAGCTGGAAGACCAAGTTTCTGTTTCTGATTTGACCCTCTCCCTCTTTCCCCCTAACCATTCAAGGCATCAACCTGAGTTCTAGATTACTGTATAATCACTATAGTAATATCTGTTCCTGTCTTACCTGTTTTCGGTGGTTATCACATCAGTCTATGCAAAGACAGTTTAAAGATCACCATTCAAATAAAGCTGTATTTTCATGGAAGTTTTAAAAACGTCAAATTTGTGTCTGTTTTATAGGTTGTGGGGTGATCATGGGCAAGAGGCTTTAGAATCTGCTCATGTTTGCCTAATAAATGCAACGGCCACAGGAACTGAAATTCTTAAAAACTTGGTACTACCAGGTAATGCAGTTTTGTGGTTGTGTTCTAAATATACTTCTTTAAGATTATGACCTAGAACTATATATTCCTGACTGACTCTGTTTTGGCTGTCAGGTATTGGTTCGTTTACAATTATTGATGGAAATCAGGTCAGCGGAGAAGATGCTGGAAACAAGTATGTTCTATTCTTTTCAAATATATACATGTTAAGGAAGGCAAGGCCTGAATCTTAGCTTCACCTCTTCAGTCAGGGTGACTCAACTTTCAGTGGAAATCATCCTTATGTTTGGGATTATGGTGAGGAGGAAGTGAGATAATATATGTAAAGTGCTAGTATAGCATCTGGCAAATAGGGCATTAATAAATGGTACCCATCATTACTGTCTTTATTGTTATTAATATAAAGGAGTAGTCATTATTCCTTTATTCATGGAATATGGGCACTTCCTAAGCTCTTGCATTGATTCATAGGTGTTAGCATATGATTAACAATAATACCTGTTGTTTGTGATGTCTTCTAGGCTTAGTCTAGGTGTGTCTCTCTTTACACTGTGTCTACAAAAATGCTGTTTTAAAGATGGCCTGTGTATTCTTTAAAGATTATATTTAGACTTTCAGAGCATGCCCAAATTTGGATTTAAAGCTCACCTTTTCAGGGACTTGAAGTCTGGTATCTCGCATTGTATTTGTCAGTAACAACAACAGTGAGTAAATATAAGGAAAACCAGCAATTAGTTCATATTTAGTTTTGATGCCTTTTCTTTGGATGGTAGTGCCAGTTTCTGCTAGGCACAGCACAGCTTTTTTATTGATATATACAAAGAAGTCTTGTTATCTTTGCTTACTTGGTTGGTTAGAGTAGAATATGATAAAAATAAGGTTTCTCCTTATGGAGCCAGTGAGCTTATACCAAAAAGTGGCATCCTGACTCTGATCAGCAGCCTCATATCTGGGCCTTGAGACACATCAAGGGTATGTGTGGGAGGAAGTCTGAACAAGTCTGTTACAGTTACGTGCAAAAACAAATGGTTCAATACACCGAGAGTGGTCTATGGAACACTGGTTCTAGGGAACGTTAAGAGCTGTTCAATGGGCCAATGGGTTCCACGGTCAAATTAGTTTGGGAAATGGATCAAATGAAGTTAAAATTTCTTTACCATAAGATTTTAGTATCACATGTATTGTGTGTATTATGAATTTCCAAGAAGGAAATATAGTATATGGTGTTTCTCAAACTGTTTTTTTTTTTTTTTTTGGAGACGGAGCCTTGCTCTGTCACTCAGGCTGGAGTGCAGTGGTGCGATCTTGGCTCACTGCAAGCTCCGCCTCCTGGGTTCACACCATTCTCCTGCCTCAGCCTTCTGAGTAGCCGGGACTACAGGCGCCCGCCACCACGCCCAGCTAATGTTTTCTATTTTTAATAGAGACGGGGTTTCACCGTGTTAGCCAGGATGGTCTCGATCTCCTGACTTCATGATCTGCCCGCCTCGGCCTCCCAAAGTGCTGGGATTACAGGCATGAGCTACTGCACCCGCCAGTGTTTCCCAAACGTTTTTTAGCCAAGGAACCCTTTTCTCTCAGAGGATCTTGTGAAATTCACATTCTGTGGTACACACTTTGGGAAAGAAACATTAATTTATTAGCCTATCTTTCTTTATAAGTTTCATCTGATTTTCTTCCACCAGGAAGGCTATTATAATCTGTAATCACAATATAGTTTGTTTTATACTATGAATGAAATATACATGCTATTACAATAACAACTTTTCCTTTATAGTCAGTAAACTTTACTTTTTTTTCCTTTGTTTTGTTCACTTTAGTTTCTTCCTTCAAAGAAGCAGTATTGGCAAGGTAAACAATTTGTTAGAGAATATAGTTGCATGTGAGCATCTAACGATGCCACTATGTTTTGATTGCTTGAAAAGCTTTTACTTTAAAAATGTGTATTATTTCTCTGAAAAAAAAGTTAACTAATTTTTCTCATCTTGTAAATCTTCATATGTTTGGTAGTTTAAAAACTTAGAAGTACTGTCTGTGTTTATACGTTGTATCCTGTATTAAAGCTAAATCTTGAGTAATGTTAATATTCAGAGGATGGATTCTGGTTAACAAATTTTTTTTTTTTTTTTTTTGAGACGGAGTCTTGCTCTGTCAGTCACCCAGGCTGGAGTGCAGTGGCGCAATCTCGGCTCACTGCAAGCTCTGCCTCCCGGATTCACGCCATTCTCCTGCCTTAGTCTCCTGAGTAGCTGGGACTACAGGCGCCCACCAACATGCCTGGCTAATTTTTTGTATTTTTAGTAGAGACGGGGTTTCACCGTGTTAGCCAGGATTGTTTTGATCTCCTGACCTCGTGATCCGCCTGCTTCAGCCTCCCAAAGTGCTGGGATTACAAGCGTGAGCCACCATGCCCGGCCTAAAAAAATCTTACCAAACCATAATAGGCAACTTAGTGAAATGACCGTTAGCTTAGTGATTAACCACTCTTGTACAGGATTATAGATGTGGGGGATTAGAGTGAGTCAGAACTTGATCCAGGATATCCCTGCCTGCTACCCAGAGTTTTTTGGTCATTTGCCTAATCAAAAAAGTAGAGTACAGATAATGTCATTTGAGAACTCTGGATGATGATGGTTTTGCTTTGTTTTAAGTAATATTCTGTTGAGTCTTAAACACTAGGGGAAGCAGAATTGGCTGGGAGCAGTGGCTCACGCCTGTAATCTCAGCACTTTGGGAGGTCAAGGCAGGAGGATTGCTTGAGGCCAGGAGTTCAAGACCAGCCTGGGCAACAACATGTCAAGACCCTGTCTCTACAAAATATCAAAAAAAAAAAAAAAATTAGCTGGTCATGGTAGCACATGCCTGTAGTCCCACCTACTTGGGAGGCTGAGGCAGGAGGGTTGCTTAAGCCTAGGAGTTCAAGGCTGCAGTGAGCTATGATCAGGCCACTATGCTTCAAACTGGACAACAGAACAAAAGCCTGTCTCTAAAAAGAAAAAAGAAGGGAAACAGAGTTGTCATACTTATGCATGAAATTTGGATAGTTTTACAGTATATTTGCCTGTTCCATAAATTGGGGGATTATATTGTGACCAAGTTTTTTCTAATTCAAGTTAAATGCTTTGTTTTTAAAAAGAACCGAGCTGAAGCTGCCATGGAATTCTTACAAGAATTAAATAGCGATGTCTCTGGAAGTTTTGTGGAAGAGGTATATATGTACACACATTGTTATGTCTGTGCTGAAATACAATTTTTTAAATAATTAAAAGCCCTAGAAATTTAGAATTTTGAATCTTTTCTTTTTTTTTTTTTTTTTTTTTGAGACGGAGTCTCACGCTGTTGCCCAGGCTGGAGTGCAGTGGCGCGATCTCGGCTCACTGCAAGCTCCGCCTCCTGGGTTCACACCATTCTCCTGCCTCAGCCTCCTGAGTAGCTGGGACTACAGGTGCCCGCCACCGCGCCTGGCTAATTTTTTGTATTTTTAGTAGAGACGGGGTTTCACTGTGGTCTCGATCTCCTGACCTTGTGATCCGCCCGCCTCGGCCTCCCAAAGTGCTGGGATTACAGGCTTGAGCCACCGCGCCCGGCCTGAATCTTTTCTTTTTTTTTTTGAGACGGAGTCTCACTCTGTCGCCCAGGCTGGAGTGCAGTGGCCTGATCTCAGCTCACTGCAAGCTCCGCCTCCCGGGTTTACGCCATTCTCTTACCTCAGCCTCCCGAGTAGCTGGGACTACAGGCGCCCGCCAACTCGCCCGGCTAGTTTTTTTGCATTTTTTAGTAGAGACAGGGTTTCACTGTGTTAGCCAGGATGGTCTCGATCTCCTGACCTTGTGATCCGCCCGTCTCGGCCTCCCAAAGTGCTGGGATTACAGGCTTGAGCCACCGCGCCCGGCCGAATCGTTTTTTTTTTTTTTTTTTTTTTGAGACGGAATCTCGCTCTGTCGCCCAGGCTGGAGTGCAGTGCCGCGATCTCGACTTACTGCAAGCTCCGCCTCCTGGGTTCATGCCATTCTTTTGCCTCAGCCTCCCAAGTAGCTGGGACTATAGGCGCCAGCCACCACTCCTGGCTAATTTTTTGTATTTTTAGTAGATATGAGTTTCACTGGGTTAGCCAGGATGGTCTCCATCTCCTGACCTCATGATCTGCCCTTCTCGGCCTCCCAAAGTGCTGGGATTACAGGCGTGAGCCACCGCGCTTGGCCAGAATTTTGAATCTTTGTGTCTTTTATGATTAGTTGAATTGGGTTTGTTGCCTCATTTGTTGTAAAATAGCTTAACTGTCTCTGCCATGTTTAATATGATCGTAAATTTTTTTTTTCTTTGCTGCCCTATTTAGAGTCCAGAAAACCTTCTAGACAACGATCCTTCATTTTTCTGTAGGTTTACTGTTGTGGTTGCAACTCAGCTTCCTGAAAGGTAAATTTTTTTTGTTAATATGTTTTTATTTTAATCTTATTAGATTTGCATTGTTTTATTTTCTTTGCACAGTCTATGATGATACGGTTTTTAAAATTCTTAAATTCTACAGAAACTTTAAATGTGAAACTTTTTTTTTTTTTTTTTTTTTGAGATGGAGTCTCACTCTGTCGTCCAGGCTGGAGTACAGTGGCATGATCTTGGCTCACTGCAAGCTCCGCCTCCCGAGTTCACACCATTCTCCTGCCTCAGCCTCCTGAGTAGCTGGGACTACAGGCGCCTGCCACCACTCCTGTCTACTTTTTTGTATTTTTATTAGAGACAGGGTTTCATTGTGTTAGCCAGGATGTTCTCGATCTCCTGACCTCATGATCTGCCCGCCTCGGCCTCCTAAAGTGCTGGGATTATAGGCGTGAGCCACTGTGCCCAGCCATAAATTTGAAACTCTTGACCAGGCATGGTGGCTCACACCTGTAATCCCAACACTTTGGGAGGCTGAGGAGGGTGGATTGCTTGAGCTCAGGAATTTGAGACTAGCCTGGGCAACATGGCAAAACCCCATCTCAACAAAAAATACAAAAATTAGCTGGGAGTGGTGGCGCATGTCTGTGGTCCCAGCTACTCTGGAGGCTGAGATGGGAGGATTGCTGGAGCCTGGGGAGTCGAGGCTGCAGTAAGCCATGATCATGCCACTCTACTCAGCCTAGGTGACGAAGTGAGACCTGGTCTCAAAAAAAGTAAATTTAATTGGGAGGCCAAGGCGGGCAGATCATGAGGTCAAGAGATCGAGACCATCCTGGCCAACATGGTGAAACCCCATCTCTACTAAAAATACAAAAATTAGCTGGGCGTGGTGGCGCACGCCTGTAGTCCCAGCTACTTGGGAAGCTGAGGCAGGAGAATCACTTGAATCAGGGAGGCGGAGCTTGCAGTGAGCCAAGATCATGCCACTGCACTCCAGTCCTGGTGACAGAGTGAGACTCTGTCTCAAAAATAAATAAATAAATAAAATAAATTTAAAAAAAATTCTTAGAAATCTTCCAACATTGAAAAGATGGGAAGATAAAAATACTGAAACTTTTTTTTTTATTATTATTCTTTAGACAGAGTCTTGCTCGGTTGCTCAGGCTGGAGTGCAGTGGCACAATCTTAGCTCAATCTTAGCACATTCTTGTGCCTCAGTCTCCCAAATAGCTGGGATTATAGGCAAGTGCTACCATGCCCAGCTAATTTTTGTATTTTTAGTAGAGACGAGGTTTCACCATGTTGGCCAGGCTGATCTCAAACTCCTGGCCTCAAGTGATCTGCCCGCCTCAGCCTCCCAAAGTCCTGGGATTACAGGCGTGGAGCCACCAAGCCCAGTCTTAGATGTGAAACTTTTGGAATATATTTAGAGCAATTAAACTGAACTTTTTTTTTTTTTGTTTTGTTTTGTTTTGTTTTTTTGTTTTGTTTTAGTGATTAAAAACTAGTTAGAATTGATTATTGAAGGCTGGGTGCAGTGACTCATGCCTGTAATTCCAGCAGTTTGGGAGGCTGAGACAGGTTCGGATCACTTGAGCGCAGGAGTTTAAGACCAGCCTGGGCAACATGGCAAAACCTTGTGTCTACAAAAAATACAAAATTTAGCCAGATGGTGTGCATGCTGTGGTCCCAGCTACTCAGAAGGCTGGGATGGGATAATCACTTGAGCTCGGGAGGTCAAGGCTGTAGTGAGCCATGATCATGCCACTGCACTCCAGCCTGGGCAACAGAGTGAGACCCTATCTTTAAAAAAAAAAAAAAAAAAAAGAGAGAATTGGTTATTGGAATTGTTGGGGGTGTATTTGTGGGTTTTATATTTTTTCTCTGTCATGGAAATGTTTAGAATTATCTTTCTTTAACGTTTCTCCTTAATATGGCAGACTAAGGTTTCACATCCCTCTTGTCCAAAAGATGTACTTTCTTTCATTGAGACTGCAACCTATGGAAATGCTTGCTTTTCAGTGTATTCTTGACCTGCTTATGTAAACGCAGTTATGTACCTTTGCATTTATTATTTAGTAAGAAAGTTGCTTTATTTTAAGACATTTTCATGTTTTGCATGTTCCCATGTTTGGCATATTTCCATTTGCTTATGTTCATATTTTGCCTTTTTTTTTTTTTTTTTTAACAGCACTTTACTACGCTTAGCAGATGTCCTCTGGAATTCCCAGATTCCTCTTTTGATCTGTAGGACATATGGACTAGTTGGTTATATGAGGATCATTATAAAAGAACATCCAGGTAAAATTGTTGAGCATATGGGCTTACTATTGGTTGCTTTAGCTATAATTTTAGAAACTTGACAATTTAGAAAGTCAATTTTAAATTACGAAGTAAATTTGTAGCAGCACATCTCTAGTTGCAGATTCAAAGTGGCAATCAGATTCAATAGGCTGCAATCTACTCTTTATGTAGCATTATAGAAGGATACAAAGCAGGACATATAACAGGTACAGCTTCTTCATCTTATTAGGAGATCCAGCAACTATGCAAGTACCCAGCTTCTTTTGCCCCCAACCCACATCAGGCATGTATGGCTGTGGAGAGCTAAGGAATGTGGGTCACTCTGACCCATGAAGTTACACCACCTTTCCCCTCTCCCGTCTTTTTTTTTTTTTTTTTTTTAAGACAGAGTTTCGCTCTTGTTGCCCAGACTGGAGTACAATGGCACAATCTTGGCTTACTGCAACCTCCACCTCCCGGGTTCAACTGATTCTCCTGCCTCAGCCTCCCAACTGGGATTACAGGCGCCCGCCACCATGCCCAGCTAATTTTTTGCATTTTTAGTAGAGACAGGGTTTCACCATGTTGGCCAGGCTGATCGAGAACTCCTGACCTCAGGTGATCCACCCGCCTTGGCCTCCCAAAGTACTGTTATTACAGGTGTGAGCCACTGCACCATGCCCCTCCCATCTTTTATTTCATCCTCATGCAGGCTTTAGGTTCTCTCAATTCAGGTGCAATTTCACACGACAAAGACATTTACATAACTACTGTTCCCAAGGAAACTGTTGTAGGAGACCAAAGTCGTTTATAGGCAGACCTCCATCAGCTGAGGGTTGATATAAGCCCTTTACTTATAAAATTTTAATCATCATAAAATTTTCATCCAGTATTCATACAATGCTCTTTATTTACTCAAGAAAGCATTTTTACTATGAGCCAAGCACTCTGTTAATGTGATGATAGCCATTGGTATTGGTAGTGTCACTGAGGAGTAATATCTGTGTGGGCAGTTAGGGAGTGCTTGTCAGGATAAGCTCTGGCTGCTGGTGGTAAGCCATTTAAGAGTTGAAAGTGGTGTCAACTGATGGGAGGGGACAAAAGAGTGGAAAGTGGGAGAGTGACCGGGTAAACATTTTATTTTAAATGGGTCACTCTGAAGTTGAGTAGAAAGTAAATGGATTTAAAGGGGCAAAGATTGGAGGCAGGGATTGCTGTTAGAAATTTCCAGTGGCCTAAGTAAGAGGCAGTGTGTTCTTTTTTCCAGTTTAGGGAAGAGAAGAAGAGGGGGTGAATAATAATAAAGGTTTGGCATTGCTAGTTATGTGCCTGCCTTTATAAGAATTATTTCATTTACTCTTTCCAAAACCTTTATAAGGTACAGATTGAGCATCATTAATCCAAAAATCCAAAATCAGAAATGCTCCAAAATGCAAAACTTTTTGAGCACTGATATGATATTCAAAGAAAACACTCATTGGAACATTTCTTCAGATTTTTGGGTTAGAGAGCTCATCTAGTATGTATTTGCAAATATACCAAAATCTCAGCAAAATCCAAAACACTTACGGTCCCAAGCATTTTGGATAGGAGAGATATACAGCCTATAGAACTTTAATATCTGCTTTTTATAGAAGATGCTGAGGCAATGAGAGATTAAATTTTTTGCCTAAGGTCACATAGTTAGCAAGTGACAAAACTGGGCCTACCTCTAAGCACTCACTGAAATTATACACTCTCCTGTACTCTCTCATGTGGACAGCAGTGTACAGAGTGAGATTAGGAAGTGGGGAGTTACTGATATTGGGGCCAAGGAAGCAAGAAGTGAAGGATGACCATCAGGTTTCTGGGGAAGAGTCTAGGTAGATGGTGATGCTGTCTATTAAAGACCACAAGAGGAGGGAGGATAGGTTGTTAGTTGCTATCTGTACATAGGTTTTGTCAATTTTGAGCTTTTCCAGTTAGAACAAATTCTGTTCTAAAGGAATCTTGTTTTACTTTTACTAAAACTTTATAGTTGACTTAAGATTTGTGCATTTTACTATGTGTAAATCGTACCTTAATAAAACAGTGAAAAAACCTGTGGGCCCTGTACCCATTTAAAAATTAAAGATTTCGTAAGTTTCTATAATTCAGTGTATTGTCATCAGTATTGCCAAATAATTAAGTTTATCTTTTGAGCTGGGCACAGTGGCTCACACCTGTAATCCAAGAACTTTGGAAGGCCGAGACAGGAGGAGCCCTTGAATCCAGGAGTTTGAGACTAGCCTGGGTGACATAGTGAGACCCCATCTGTACAAAAAAATTAAAAAATTAGTTGGGCACAGTGACACGAGACTGTAGTCCCACCTTCTCAGGAGGCTGAGGTGGGAGGATCCCTTCAGCCCAGGAGTTTCAGCAGTGAGCTATGGTTGTGCCACTGCACTTTAGCCTGGGTAATACAGCAAGATCCTATCTCTCTTTTTTTTTTTAAGTATTAAATTTATCCTTTTGAATTCTTTGTTTCACAGTAATAGAATCTCATCCAGATAATGCATTAGAGGATCTACGACTAGATAAGCCATTTCCTGAACTGAGAGAACATTTTCAGTCCTATGATTTGGATCATATGGAAAAAAAGGTTGGTAGTGTGTGTGACCTTACATTTACAGATAGACCTAAAACATTTTTTTTTTAACCTAAGGTTTTTGAATTACACCAAAGTGGGAAAATCCTATAAACCTCCATATTCCTGTCATCCAGATTACCCAATAACAATATTTTACCTTGTTTTCAACATATTAATTTTTCTCCAAAATTAAAATTTTTTGTTGAAGAAAAGTATGTATACTGAACATCTGTGTAATCACTACCCAGGTCAAGAAATTAGACATTAACCTATTCCAGGTGGGGAGATGGGGATGGTTAATGGGTACCAAAAAAATAATTGGAAAGAATGAATAAGATTTACTCCTTGAAAGCACAACAAGGTGACTATAGTTAATAATGACAACTTAGTTATACGTTTTAAAATAATTAAGAGTTTAATTGGATTATTTGTAACATAAAGGATAAACGCTTGAGGGGATAAATGCTATACAGATACCCCTCTCCATGATGTGCTTCACATTGCATACCTGTATCAAAGCATGTACCCCATAAATATATATACCTAAGTATCCACAAAAATTGAAAATAAAAAATTTTCAAACAGAAAACAGAAACAAAAAAATTCCAAGAAGTCCTCTTTATGGCCTTTTTCTAAACAAATAGAAATAATGACATAAAAATATAATTTAAAGAGTATATGTATTTTTGCCTACTTCCATATTAATTAACATGCAGTTGTTTATTTGGTTCATCAGAAAACAGAAAAGATCCTCCTTTCTTTAGGATTGGTGTCTGAAATTGAGATTTGAGCTGTGTCTTTGGGTGGCAGTCTCTGAGACTGTTTTGCTGGTATAAGGGGGACAATCATAGTATATACGTGACATACTAGGTATCTACCTCTAGAAGAATTTGTAAAGCAGTTTTTATTAACTCAGTTCATTTTCCTCTATTCATTACTCTGCATATATTAGGAGATCATAAATATTGTTGAATTTGTTGAAAACGAGATGGTACAGTGAAGAATTAATAATACCAATATTTTCTTTTATTTGTCTCTCATTTTTAGGACCACAGCCATACTCCATGGATTGTGATCATAGCTAAATATTTAGCACAGTGGTATAGTGAAGTATGTCCTTTTAAAAAAAAATTTCATATGCAACTGTATTTTCAGTTTCTTATAAAGGATTTCCTTGATGGGGAATGGGAGATTAATTTTTTTCCTTATGGGCTTGTATGGTAGGGCAAATGGATGCTTTTAAATTTAAATCCAGCAGTTCATCTTTTGATCCTGATAATTTTAATTAACAAAATGAAATTTGATGAATGTCATTATGAAACTGGCAGGGGGAAAGAATGTAGATAAATGGTCACAGTGTCTGTTTTCTATCAAGTGAGCCTCTGATTTCACAGAGAAATATATTTGTTGATGAAATCTTAGGTAGAGAATGGGGGACACTGTAGACTTTCAATTTCTGTATTTTGAGTTTTTAATAACTAGATTTTTAAAATTTTTAACCAATTTAGACAAATGGACGAATACCCAAAACATATAAAGAAAAAGAAGACTTCAGAGATTTGATTAGACAAGGTAATATTATGGGATATGATTAAATACTATATAAAGCTTGAAAAGCAAATTGCTAGAGGCAAGTGCTTATTGGATTTCTGTTGACACCTTTGTCAGATGATATCATCATGAGCTTTTATTTCACTTTCCCTCTGGAGAAGTTAAGAAGCCACGCCTTGTATAGTTTTAAGGACTAATGATAAGCCATATTTCTTCTTAAGATTCAATATTCTGCAGAATCTGACAAGGTTATTTTTATAATGGGGGAACAGAAGAGTGAAAAGAAAAGGGCTGTTGTTTGCTAACAATTTCCCATTAAAATAGGAATTCTAAAGAATGAAAATGGGGCTCCAGAAGATGAAGAGAATTTTGAAGAAGCCATTAAAAATGTGAACACAGCACTAAATACAACTCAGGTAATGAAAGAGTTGCTGAGGAATTCACATGAACAAGGTGTTTTCTAGAGTCCTTCACTATTAAATGGTTGATTACAATGATTTAAGTTCATGTTTTCTAAATGTATAGTTAGAAATAAATACAGGGCCGGGCATGGTGGTTCATCCTAGCACTTTGGGAGGCTGAGGCGGGCGGACCACCTGAGATCAGGAGTTTGAGACGAGCCTGGCCAACATAGCGAAACCGCGTCTCTACTAAAAATACAAAAATTAGCCGGGCATGGTGGAACATACCTGTAACCCCAGCTACTCGGGAGGCTGAGGCAGGAGAATCACTTGAACCCAGGAGGCAGACGTTACAGTGACCCAAGATTACACCACTGCACTCCAGCCTGGGCAACAGAGTAAGACTCCGCCTCAGGTGCCTTTGGTTTTGTTATGGCTTAGTTGTTGAAGTATGACCATTGAAGTTTTTGGGGAGCTTTGGAATAACACCTGGTAGTTTAAGTTAGAATTTTCTTGCAACTTAAAACAGCAAATATGCTGCCTTTCAAGTTAGGAAGGCACGTAAGATATTATTACCAACTTTTTGGAGACAACAAGGCAGCATTGCTTAGTGATTAAAAGTGTGCGCTGGCTGGGGCCAGGCGTGGTGGCTCACACCTGTAATCCCAACACGTTTGGGAGGCCGAGGAGGGCAGATCACATGAGGTCAGGAGTCCAAGACCAGCCTGGCCAACATAGTGAAACCCCATCTCTACTAAAAATACAAAAAATTAGCTGGGCATGGTGGTGGGCACCTGTAATCCCAGCTACTTGGGAGACAGGTTGCAGTGAGCTGAGATCTTGCCAGTGTACTCCAGCCTGGGCAACAAGAGTGAGACTCTGTCTCAAAAAAAAAAAAAAAAAAAAAAAGTGGTTGCCGGCCAGGTGTGGTGGCTCACACCTGTAATCCCGACACTTTGGGAGGCCAGGGCAGAAAAATTGCTTGAGCCCAGTTCAAGACCAGCCTGAACAACACAGGGAGATACGGTCTATACAAAAAATTTAAAAATTAGATGGGTGTGGTGGCATGCACCTATAGTCTCAGCTACTCTGAACCCTAAGATGGTGGGAGGATCGCTTGAGCCCTGGAGGTTGAGGCTGCAGTGAGCCATGATTGTGCCACTGCATTGCAGCCTAGGCAATGATATGAGACCCTGTGTCCATAAAAGTATGTGCTTTGTGAATCACTTTTCTGGGGTGATGAAAATTTTCTGTTTTAATTGGGGTTATGGTTAAAAATATGTATATATAGTTATCAAAATGCATTGAGTTGGACATTTAAAATCTCTGTATTTCACTGAATATAAAACCACAGTTGAAAAGAAAAGGTTCAATAGTTGGGGGACAGTAAGTTAAATAAACAGATAAAAATGCACCAGGTGCTATGAACAAAATTACAGCAGAACAAAGGGGCAGAGAGCATGTTGGGGACAAGGGAATCTGGGGTTGAGAGACAATTTTAGATAGGGAGCCAGGGAGACTTTCCAAGAGACGTTTAAGCAGAAGCCTGAGTGAAGTGACATGCAGAGGTCTGGGGGAAGAGCTTTTCAGTTGGAGGAAGTACATGTGCAAAGAAGTGGGAGGAAGCTTGACTTTTGTTCAAGCATCAGTAAGCAAGTCATCTCTAGCACAGTGTGATTGGAATGAAGTGAAAAAGGGGGGAAAGTGGTAGGAAGGATTTGAGTTTGGAGAGGCAGAAAGGACCAGATCATAAAGGTCTTGCAGGCTATTTAAGCATTTCGATCAGGGAAGTGGAGTGAGCTGCTTTATATTCTAAAAGACCATTCTGGCTTTGGTGAGGAGAACAGAATTGAGGGGACTGGGAATGGAAGCAGAGAGACCAGTTAGGAGGTACCACTGAGACATTTCATTTTTCCACGCAACAGTAGAATTAAAGCCTATGATTTGTATACTTTTTTTTTTTTTTTTGAGACAGGGTCTCACATTGTTGCCCAGGGTAGAGTGCAGTGATGCAATGACTGCTCACTGCAGCCTTGACCTCCTGGGTTCAAGTGATCCTCCCACCTCAGCCTCCCAAGTAGCTGGGACCACAAGCATGTGCCACCATGCCTAGCTAATTTACTTTTACATTTTGTATAGGCAGGGTCTCCCTGTTTTGTTTAGGTTGATCTCGAACTCCTGGCCTCAAGTGACCCTCGCACCTTGGCCTCCTAAATGCTGGGATTATAGGTGCGAGCCATCGTGCTTGGCTTTATACTCTTGATTAATGTATGAAGATTTTGCTAGCAATAAAATTACTTTATAGTTTTAGTGTTTTTCAGAGTGGTTGTCTCAGTGGTCACTAATTAGGGTGCAAGGGTTTCCAATTTTTGACAAGATGGAAAATCATGGAATACTACAAGTCTATAATCTATTTTGTCTTCAGATTTAACTATATAAAATCATTTACTGGGGCCCCTTCTTTACCCCATTTATGGTATAAGAGAATAGGTATTAAATGCTAGCAACAGTGGGCAGGAGAGGTCTTTCTTCCATTCTTTCTTTCCCCATCAAATCTTCATATGGTACTGATTCTAAATAAAATTGTAAACAAATCAGAAGTTTGTATTTGATTACAATTTGAGAATTCAAAGAATATATCTGAAGAAATAGCACTGAAAATAAAGATGGGCAAATTCTTAATACTGTGTAAGTAAATGTTTCATGTTCCTTTGTTAGATCCCAAGCAGTATTGAAGATATATTTAATGATGATCGCTGCATAAATATCACCAAACAGGTAACAACAACAAAAGTAAAAACATTGCTGTCTAAACCTTTGGGTCAAAGTAAAACGCCGCTTAATGTTAATTTTTTCTTATTCTTTTAGACTCCATCATTTTGGATTTTAGCTCGTGCCTTAAAGGAATTTGTGGCCAAAGAGGGTCAAGGAAATTTACCTGTTCGAGGCACAATCCCTGATATGATTGCAGATTCAGGCAAATATATAAAACTGCAAAACGTGTATGTCACTGTTTTCAAACTATGTAGTATACAAAGTCTGATTATATTAGAGATAAACATTTTATCATCCTATCAGAAATCAAATGAAAGTTTATTATAACCTCATTGCTTATAAATAAACTAGGCCAGCTGTAGTGGCTCATGCCTGTAATCCCAACACTTTGGGAGGCCAAGGTGGGAGAATTGCTTGAGTCCAGGAGTTTGAGACCATCCTGGGCAACAGTGAGACTTCCGTCTCTACAAATTGAAAAATTAGGTGGGCATGGTAGCATGTGCCTTTAATCTCAACTACTCGGGAGGCTGAGGCAGAAGGATCTCTTGAGCTCAGGAGTTTGAGGCTGCAGTGAGCCATGATCATGCCACTTCACTTCAGCCTGGGTGACAGAGCAAGACCCTGTTTCAAATAAATAAGTAAGTAAAAATAAGCTAAAGAACTTAGGCCAGGCTGGGCGCAGTGGCTCATGCCTGTAATCCCAGCACTTTGGGAGGCTGAGGTGGGCGGATCACAAGGTCAGGAGATTAAGACTATCCTGGCTAACACGGGAAAACCCGTCTCTACTAAAAATCCAAAAAAATTAGCCGGGAGTGGTGGCGGGCGCCTGTAGTCCCAGCTACTTGGGAGGCTGAGGCAGGAGAATAGCGTGAACCTGGGAGGTGGAGCTTGCAGTGAGCCGAGATCATGTCACTGCACTCCAACCTGGGTAACAAAGTGAGACTCTGTCTCAAAAAAAAAAAAAAAAGAAACTTAGGCCGGGCGGGTGGATCATGAGGTCAGGAGATCAAGACCATCCTGGCCAACATGGTGAAACCCTGTCTCTACTAAAAAAAAATACAAAAAATTAGCCAGGCGTGGTGGTGCATGCCTGTAGTCCCAGCTATTCGGGAGGCTGAGGCAGGGGAATCGCTTGAACCCAGGAGGTGGAGGTTGCAGTGAGCCGAGATCGCACCACTGCACTCCAGCCTGGCGACAGCAAAATTCCACCTCAAAAAAAAAAAAACAACTTAGGGATGATTCTTTTTAGGCTCAAAGCAAAGTTGAGTGGGAAATACAGAATTACCACATATCCCTAGGAGGCAGAGTTGTTTTTTTTTCCCTACCTCATGATAAACTTAATATTTGGTCACTTAACTCTGTGCTATGAACTATGTGTATTAAGTAATTTAATATACACACAAGGTTCACAACAACCTTAGAGAGAGATACTGTTATTGTCCCCATTTTACACTTGAAGAAACTAAGGTATTGAAAAGGTTACTTATACAAGATCAGATAGCTGGTAAATGGCAGAACCAAGATTTGAACCCCAGAAAACCCAGTACCAGAGCCTGTATTCTTAGCCATGGCCCTATACTGCCTTCTATTTGTAACTTAAAACCATGACGTGTTTGATGAATTTTTTATCTTAATGTTTCATAATTTATAGTCTATAACTAGACACCTTGCTATCCAGGTATCACTAGCCTGAGCCCAGATAGACTATCATAGGGATGGATCTCAATGAATATTACCCTCATATAGTTAGGGCATGGTGCAAAGAATCCAGGTCTGCTGGCTTGGTTTCTTTGGGGGCCAAGTAATGTCACATAGAGATGATCTCTGTTCCCCAGACAGATTTCACTCTTTATCATGTCACCATTGAAAGAATCTTGGTTTGTTGTCCTAGCCTAAGAGTTCAACTACTTAAAACTTGGGGAAGGTCAATTGAGGGTAGAAATTAGTGTTCAGGCTGACTACATGAGAGGTAGTCAGCCTGAACACTAATGATTTTTAGAGGGTGAAAGGTAAATAGACCTAAAGAAGTTTTATGGCCGGGTGCAGGGGCTCACACCTGTATTCCCAGCACTTTGGGAGGCCAAAGCAGATGGTGAAATGTGCCACAGGGGATGTTCACAGGTATTTTAAATGATTGAAATTTTACATTTTCCATGGTCTCAGTAGTATAGATAATTATTGGATAAGGGTTTTTTTTTCCTCTCATAATAAATGGGGAGTATTTTAAAACAATCAGAGGTACAGCATGTTTATCTGTGGCAATGCTAAAAAAGTATGAAGGTCAGTTAATTGAAAATTGTCATGAATACAGTATTTTCAGTTTTTAAATCACTTGAACCCAGGAGTTCGAGACCAGCCTGGGCAACATGGTGAAACTCCGTCTGTACAAAAAGACAAAAATTAGTCGGGTGTGGTAGCGTGCGCCTGAATTTCCAGCTACTTGGGAGACTGAGGTGGGAGGATCATATGAGTGTGGGAAGTTGAGGCTGCATTGAGCCAGGATTGCACCACTGCACTCCAGCCTGGGCGGCAGAGCGAGATCCTGTCTCAAAAAACAAAAACAAAAGTTTTACATTGGAGATGAACAGTTTTAATGTATTTAACTTTCCTTGGACTTGACTTCCAGGAGATAAGTCATGTTCTTCAGTAACGTATTTTTTAGGTCCTCTGTCACAGAGCCTAAATCATAGATCCCTCTAGGAGGGCAGTTTTTAAGTTGGGTGCTGTTAGAGGGACCCTGGGTTTTAGTGGGCACTGAGAGTCTGTCACTAACACTGGAAAGATTCCCAGCTACTCATAGATGCTGTTGATAGCATTTCCCTGGCATTTTCACATTTCATACATTGTCAGGCCTGTGTTTTTTCATGAAAAGGAAATAAATTTTTTGTTCATGGGAACAATTTAAATTTTGCTAATTTAAAAATTTGTTAATAATTGCTTTTTGTTCTTTTTCAGTTACCGTGAAAAAGCAAAGAAGGATGCTGCTGCTGTGGGTAATCATGTTGCCAAATTGCTGCAGTCCATTGGCCAGGTAAGCTGCTGGGCACACTGTGCCCATACAGGCCTGAGCACATAACTCCAGCCAGAAAGGGTTTAGAGACAGAGGGTGTGGCACTAGCTCTGCTTATTTAGGGGGAGCTCTCGTTTGCCTGCCTAATGGGAGAGCTTGTGATAAGGAAACAAGATATTTTTAAAGTGCTCTCCCAGCTCTTGGAGAAAGCCTCCCCATCTCACAGTGATTGGCTTTGTGCCGCACCCTTTGTTAATCTTGTCTTTTAAACTGGAACAGAATCTGTATTTATCTCTTTACAGGCACCAGAGTCCATTTCAGAGAAAGAATTAAAATTACTCTGTAAGTCCCCTTGAATTAATTTCCTTATTTTGCTTGATGGAAATGTGCCACAGGGAATGTTCCCAGGTATTTTGAATGGTTGAAATTTTAAGTGTTCCATGGCCTCAGTGATATAGATAATTACTGGGTAAGGTTTTTTTTTTTTTTTTTCCCCTCCCATAATAAATGGAGAGTATTTTAAGACTGAATCAGAGGTAGAGCATGTTTATCTGTGGCAATGCTAAAAAGGCATGATGGTCAGTTAATTGAAAATTGCCATTAATACAGTATTTTCAGGTTTTAAATGTTAACTAATTTAGGAAATTTTTTTGTCTGAAGACTTTGGGTATGAAATCTTGAGTCACGTGTACATTGACAATATTGGTTTAAATACTCATTTTGATCTGTGTTAAATGACTGTAATGGAGTTAAGAATTTTGCCATCTAGTTTCAGAGTGGTTAGGTTCGTAGGAGTCTCTCAGTAACTCCTCAGTAGGCCAAAAGCATTTTCTTTTATTTAAGAGTCAGTTTCAAAATACTCAATCTGTTGTGCATGCCATCTGAAGATTTCTCCCTGTAGCTACTGCTCCTACGTCCTGTGGAAGTTTATATTTTGCAAGCTCCCCATCCTTAAAATAGATTTATCCAAGCTTTCCATTTTATGACTTCTCCACAATGTCTGTTTAGGCTCAGTTTTAATGTTTTCTGCCACAACTAATCTTGCACCTTGTTTGTTCTATTAGACTAATCTTGAATTAGCATTTGTTGTATTAGATTATATACTGCTAGATCGAAAGTTTGATGCTAGGTACTTGAACATTTATTATTCTCTTCTACTTTGGGGCATTTTTGGAAATTTCAATAATACAAAGCTTAAAAAAAGTCATTACATATATCAAGAGTACAATTCATAAACCTCTCTCTTTTAGGACTACTTATCCATAATAATGATGAAAACTATTATTGGTAGAGCCATATCAGGCATTGTGCTAGAGATGCACTTTATACAAGGTGTCACATTTAATCTATAGAACAATTCTCAAAGGTAAACAGTATCATCCCCATTTTACGCTTGAAAACTGAGGTTCAGAGAGGCCATCACCTTACTCGCTTCTGAACTGTTTGTAGTGCCAGGGATGTGAATTTAAGGTGATTTGTGTTCTAGTGCTTTCTCTGCTATTAGAGCCAAGGAGAAAACATTTCTTCACATTCTCATGTCTGAGAAAGGTATACACATAATTCTCTGTTCTTAAAGTCACCTGTGATTCATAATATTCACCTGTCACAGTCATTACTTCCAGAATATCTTTCTTCTGTTCAGGCAGCAATTCTGCATTTCTTCGAGTGGTAAGATGTCGATCCTTAGCAGAAGAATATGGTTTGGATACAATTAACAAGGATGAAATTAGTAAGTATAATAGCCTTCTGATTCTAGGTTAATTTTAATTAAACGATATAAATATTTTGCGTAAAATAGTGTTGAGTATATGGTGATGATATAAAAGAGAATGTAAATATTCATATTCTAATTTTATTCTAAGCTTATCTAAGTAATTATAATTTATGTATATATTATATGAAACTTAATGTATGTATAAAGTCATATTTAGGTCACAGAGTCCATTGTATGATATGTATGAGTTAAAGTCAGTATGTTACTACTTTAGTAGAGATTGTGTGACTCCAACTAATAGTCCTGAAACTCAAGTATATAGTAAATTCAGCCCTTTATTATTTATTATATTGCAAATTAATCAAATTAAACTGAATTTTTTTTCCTTTCAGTTTCTAGCATGGACAATCCAGATAATGAAATAGTGTTGTACTTAATGTTACGGGCTGTTGATAGATTTCATAAACAACATGGTAGATATCCAGGTAAGAATAGCAATTGAATTACCAGATATAATAAATCTTCAATAAAACATTTAAAATGAAAGTGTTCTCAGGGTATTTATAATAGTGTTGCTTGAATTTCACATTGTAAACAGATTACACCCTAAACGTTCCCCAGTGAGGAAATACCTTTTTTTTTTTTTTTTTTTGAGACGGAGTCTCGCTCTGTCACCCAGGCTGGAGTGCAGTGGCCGGATCTCAGCTCACTGCAAGCTCTGCCTCCCGGGTTCACGCCATTCTCCTGCCTCAGCCTCCCGAGTAGCTGGGACTATAGGCGCCCGCCACCTCGCCCGGCTAGTTTTTTGTATTTTTTAGTAGAGACAGGGTTTCACCGTGTTAGCCAGGATGGTCTCGATCTCCTGACCTCGTGATCCGCCCGTCTTGGCCTCCCAAAGTGCTGGGATTACAGGCGTGAGCCACCGCGCCCGGCCACCTTTTGTTTTTTAAGTTTATTTGCAAAATAGTGTTCGATTCTAAACTATTATAGGGGGATGTTGGTTGAATATATATATAGAAGAAAACTTTTTTCTGTCATTCTCCATAGTTTGCTACTAAGACTCGCACTGAGTTTAATTTAGTGGAATAGGAAAGCCATGAGAAATATGCTGGCCAGGCATAGTATGGTGGCTTACACCTGTAATGCCAGCACTTTGGGAGACTGATCTCAGGCGGATTGCTTGAGCCCAGGAGTTGGAGACCAGCATGGGCAACATGGTGGAACCCCATCTCTACTGAAGATACAAAAAATTAGCCAGACATGGTGGTGTGCACTTGTAGACTCAGCTACTCGGGAGGGTGAGGTGGGAGGATCACCTGAGCCTGGGAAGTTGGGGCTACAGTGAGTTGTGATTGTGCCACTGCACTCCAGCCTGGGTGACCGTGGTGAGACTAGTATGCTAGTAATTTCTGAACTCAAGAACTCTGAAGATGTAGGAATTTGTTTGTTTAGTATCTACTTTTTCTCTTCAGTGAATGTAGTCACTGGAGAATTGGCATAATCTCAAAGATCTGAGGTTGCTCAGAATATTTCTCTTCGGATGATAATTTTAATTGTGCAGGATTATTGCATAGCAACACATTCTAGGAGTATCATAAAACCTGCTGCTCCATCTGATGCAGTGTGTCTCCAGAGTTTATAGTCTTTTTTTTTTTTTTTTTTTTTTTCCCTGAGATGGAGTCTCTCTCTGTTGCCCAGGCTGGAGTGCAGTGATGGGATCTCAGCTCACTGCAGCCTCCGCCTCCTGGGTTTAAACAATTTTCCTGCCTCAGCCTCCTGAGTGCTGGGATTATAGGCGCCCACCACCTCGCCTGGCTAATTTTTGTATTTTTAGTAGAGACAGGGTTTCACATGTTAGCCAGGCTGGTCTTGAACTCCTGACCTCAAGTGATCCTCCTGCCTTGGCCTCCCAAAGTGCAGGGATTACAGGCATGAGCCACTGTGCCTGGCCCAGAGTTTATAGCCCTCATGAGCAAGGTAACTAGAAGAAACAAAAAAGAATAAACACCAAATATGTATTGCTTTATTTGTATTATTTGATTAGAATTTATTTCAGTTATCTATTGCATAACAAACCACTTCAAAACTTAGTGGTTTAAAACAATAAATAGTGTTGATTTTGTGGATTGCCTGGTTTCAGGCAGTTCTCCTTGAGGAGGCATGCAGTTGCTTGATGCCTGGGGGTGGAGTCATTCTGAAGCCTTAACTGACTGAGTTAGACATGCAAGAAGACATTTTTACTCATGTAACTAGCCCCTTAGTCAGAACAGTGGGAATAGCTGGGGGCTGGTCAGGTATCTCTCTTCAGGTGGCTAGCTTGGACTTCCTTTTAGCATGTCAGTTGGCTTCTGCAGTTACCATTTGAAAAAACCCAAGTGGAAGTTACAGGGCTTTTTATGACCTAGGTTGGAAGTCATACAGCATCACTTATGCGCTAAGTAACTTAATCTTTCTGTGCCTTAGTTTTCTCTTCTATGAATGGAGATAACGATATCTACTTCATAGGACTGTTTTGAGCATTCAATTAATATATATATATATAAGGTCCTTCGAACAGTGTCCAGCATCTGTTAATGCTCAATAAATGTGACCTATTATTGGCGAGGCATGGTGGCTCATGCCTGTAATCCCAGCACTTTGGGAGGCCAAGGTGGGTGGATCACTTGAGGCCAGGAGTTCGAGACCAGTGTAGCAAACACTGAAACTAAAAATAGAAAAAATTAGCTGTGTGGTGGCGCACTCCTGTAGTCCCAGCTTCTTGGGAGGCTGAGGCATGAGAATCATTTGAACCCGGGAGGCAGAGGTTGCGGTGAGCCGAGACTGCACCACTGCACTTTAGCCTAGGTGACAGCAAGACTCTCTCTCAAAAGAAAAAAAAAAAGTTACCTATTATTAATAGCTTTATGTCCTCAGTGTCATTTATCATTTAGTCTTTTAGAATTGGAGAATAACTTTTATAAAGCGTATAAGTAGGACATTACTTTCTCATTCATTAAGTTCTTCTATCAAATAATTATTAAGCACTGTGTGCCAGATGCTCTTCTAGACAGTGAGTATGATGCAATTAACAAAGATTTAATTAAATTCAAATTTTTACTAGGTTTTAGTTGGTCTCTGATTATAGGTTTGTGATATTTGCAAATATTGGTCTCATACTTTGTTATTTTTGTTCTTCAGTTTCATACATATTTTGACTAGAATATCTGAAACTAGATTAAATAAAGGAGTTGGCCATTAATTTTTGATCACATTTATTTTAATGAAAACTAACTTTTATTTTTAGGGGTATCTAACTATCAAGTTGAAGAAGATATAGGAAAGTTGAAGTCTTGTCTCACTGGCTTCCTTCAGGAATATGGTTTATCTGTAATGGTGAAAGATGATTATGTCCATGAATTGTGAGTATTTTTTAGGGTATCTAGGAGATGATTCCACACCTGTCGTAAGGCTAATCAAAATTCATGTCTCTGTGATCTCCTCTAGTTGCCGATATGGAGCCGCTGAGCCACATACCATTGCTGCGTTCTTGGGGGGTGAGTTCCATATATGAGAAGACTCACCTGTTGTTACGTAGTACAGTTACTATTTTAATACGAAGTTGTGTCGTCTAGCTATTTCAATTAGGGAGGTCAGTGAAGCAGGATGTTATATTTCTTTTTTTTTTTTTTTTTGAGACACAGTCTCACTCTTTTGCCCAGGTTGGAGTGTATTGATGCCATCATAGCTCGCTGCAACCTCAACTCCTGGGCTCAAGTGATCTCTCGCCTCTGCCTCCTGAATAGCTGGGACTACAGGCATGTGCCAGCGAGCCTGACTAATTTTTCAATTTTTTGTAGAGACAGGGCTCCACTATGTTGCCCAGGTTAGGATACTTATTCAGTTGCCTCTATACTGGTCTCCCTGCCTTCCATCTCTCCCACTGCCATCCAACTTAAACTCCTTAAGAGTCATTAATCCCTCTAAAGCATAGCTCTGATTGTGTCCTTTTACTAACCGCCTGCCCCACCAATACACATACACTCTACGACAGTCCTTCAAGCAAGTCCAGGGACCTTGGCTTGATGTTAAAAATCCCTGTGTTTTAGTTCCACTCAGCCTTTCTAGCCTTGATTTTATCATATTACTTGCTTTCCCCCCAGGCATGCCCTTTGATTTCCTGCTCCTAGATCTTTGCTCCTCTGGACCTATTTGCCTTAAAAATATGTTTTTCTGCATGTCCAAAACCTACATGTTCCACAAGACCCAACTCAAAAATGACATGTCTTTCATAGAAGCTCCCTTACTTCCCTCCCTCACTCTACTTCCCCCTTGTCTTAGTCACTTTGGGCTGCTGTAACAGAATATCATAGACTTATAAACAACAAAAATGTGTCACAGAGTTCTGGAGGCTAGAAGTCTGGGATCAGGGTGCCAGCATGGTCAGGTCTGGTGAGCACCCATTTCCTGGTTCATAGACAGCTCTCTCTTCTGTGTTCTCACATGGTGAAAAAAAAATGGCAAGAGAAGTCTCTGGGGTCTCTTATTAGGTCACTAATCCTATTCATGAAGGTTTACGCTCTTGACCTAATCACCTACCAAAAGCCCTATCCTCATACAATTACACTGGGGGTTAGGATTTCAACATGAATTTGAGGGGGAAACGAACCATTCAGTCTGTAACACCCCTCAAAAAAATATGAGCTATTTGCTTGTGGCATTTTCCTTCTAGATGTTGAATGTTTTAAAGGCAGATTTAGGTTTGATTAATATTTGAAGTGTTCAAAATGTGAATGAATCATATAGACCTAAGAAAACGATTTTCTAAGCAAATCCAAAATAAAGCTTGATTCGGAATAATTTATTTTAAACTAAAACCAAGTAGTCTCTTGTGCCAAAATAGCAAAGTTAACTGCCAATTCACAGAAAAGGGCAAATTATTATTTATTCAGATTCAGTCCAGAATCTAAGAAGAGGTATAGCCGGATAGATGGACTGGATGACTTGCCAATAGCAGAAAAAAGTATAAATTGAAGGTTTTTTGTGTTTGTGTTTTTGTTTTTTACTTCTATGCATTCTGTAATCATTTTGCACAGTGCCATTATATCCCTTCACTTCCTTCAGGTTTTATTCAAATGCTGTCTTCTCTGTGATGCCATCACTCACTCCCCTATTTAAAAGACGAACCCCTCCTCTTGTATTTATATCCCCCTTATTTGCTTTTTCTCCTTAGCACCTATGGTCAGTTGACATACTACACATTCTATTTATTTGTAAATTATCTCTCTCTTTCTGTCTTTTTTCCTTACTGTAACCCTACTGCCTAGAACAGTATTTGGTGCACAGTAGTCTCAAATTCTATGCAGTTGGCCGAGTGCAGTGGCTAATGCCTGTAAGGCCTCCGCTTTGGGAGGCTGAAGTGGGCGCATCACTTGAGGTCAGGAGTTTGAAACCACCCTGGCCAACATGGTGAAACCCCATCTCTACTAAAAATGCAAAAATAATTAGCCAGGTGTGGTGGCAGGTGCCTGTAATCCCAGCTACTCAGGAGGCTGAGGCAAGAGAATCATTTGAACCTGGGAGGAGGTTGCAGTGAGCCAAGATCATGCCACTGCACTCCAGCCTGGGCGACAGAGTGAGACTCGTCTAAAAAAAAAAAAAGGAAAAATTCTATCCAGTCCATGAATATTTGGGAGAGAGGAATCTTCAGGTTATAGAAGATGCACAACTTTTTTCTTAGTAGTTTTTTTGTTTTGAGTAAATATAGCAGTCTGGCGATATTTAATATAGATCCTTCCTAAATTACAAATGCATTCAGAACAAATACACCTTTCTCCTTTTTTATTATAAAACAGATACAAGGTAAAATTCAAATGCAGCAGTAGGATGTCCTTTGAGACAATCTTTTATGCCTGTGTGTAGTCTTTAAAGTTTGGTCAACCACACTACTGCTTAGATTTCCTTTAATAACAAAAAGAATTACAGGCTTTTATGTTGATATGACTCAGTAAGCTAACTGCATCTGTTTTGGATCACTTTCAAACGAACCTTTGCTTTTGAAAAGGGAAGATTTCTTTACAGAATTGAGTATTTTTATATAACTCTTGAAGTTTACTCTTTTCAGAGATTTGCTTTTCTCTTTTTTCCTTTCAGGAGCTGCTGCTCAAGAGGTCATCAAAATAATCACCAAACAATTTGTAATTTTTAATAATACTTACATTTACAGTGGCATGTCACAAACTTCAGCAACTTTCCAGTTGTAGAGTAAGCACCTTAGGTGGTGTGTTAATGATTGAAACTGTAATTGCCTTCGGGTTGTGCTTTAGTCTGTAAAATTCTAAAGGAGAGCTGCTAAATTGTTTTCTTAATAAACATTTTTCTCATTTGTAATAATGTAGTCTTGTTCTTTGTGGGGAGGGGAAAGGAGACAGTCATTTTCCTAGAAAATGAATCCTATCCATTTCTCATTGAGCATCAATATTGGCTTGCTATTTCAAAGTTACTTGTCATAGATTATCCTTGTGCTTTATTAGAGATAGTTAAAAAATTTTTTTTTCTTACCATCTTCAATAATTAATTTAAGCCATGTGCAGATGTTAGCTATGGACATTTTAGGACCATCATCATTTGTTAAAACGAATAGAATTTAAAAAGAAATTATTTCTGGATATGTAGTTTTCCCAGAAAACAAGACCATCCCCTTGTATGTAGTGTTATCTTAACTAAAGTTTTGGCTGCCTAACCTACTTCTTGAAATTTTATGGGGTCATTCCACTCATATATACTCTTAAATTTAGTCACATGGGATTAATAGCATTCACCAGCATTTTAGAGGGCAAAAAAAGGAAGTAGTAGATGCAAACGGAGTGGAAATCCAGAATCCAGAAGTAGGGGCAGTGCCCGGTTTTTGACTTGATGTATTAATACTTAGGGCTGAGGAACGTGGTCCGTGGTTCATGACTCTTAATATCTAAGGCCACTAACCTGCTGCAGCTGTCTCTGAGGCCAGCGTCTCCTGAGAACTTGTTAGATATGCTAGGGTACCTTACAGGGACTTGGTTTTCCACACCCTAATGTGTCAGCCATTCTTTGGCTGTTCTTCACTGTATCGGGGACCTTCCCCTCGCCTTCATCGCCTGGCAGTCCCATGGGCTGCATTTTACGGCGGAAGAGGCAAGGGACAGGCCTAGGCCTCGGCCCCACTCTGATCCTTTGGTCCAGGTGCAGATAAGTCCGCCTGGACCGAACTCCGGAAGTCCCCCGGTGAGGTGGTGGCCTGGCTGCCTCTGTGGGCTGCAGTGACCATTAGCGAGGTGCCCAACAAAAGGGAGAACGCACAGTGCACAGCACAGATGCCAGGTGGAAGGGAGGTGGGGCTTCGCCGCCCCGTGCCTCGCGTTTACTGTCCCATAGCCAGGCCTCGTCAACCACGTGCACAGTCCCCTAATTTTGGGGCTAATGCTCCTCTGAGGTAAAAACCCTAAAAACCGGGGGCGGTAAGCTTAGATTTCTCTTTCAAATTGTAGCTTTCTTAAAAATCTTGCATCCAGGACACCGGCCACCCTATTCCCCTTGGCAATCTGGGGCACCCGCGGAAGCGTTAAGGCTCCGTGCAGGGGCAGTGGGCGTGCCGGCCGGAAGTCCCTCCCACGGACGTGGGCCTGGACTGCTGGGCGGGAAACCCTAGCGAGCGTCGTGGCAGGTGGGCGGTGATGAAGAAAGGGAGGAAGCCCCCGCTTGAGGGTAGACGCCACGGCCTTCGCTCCCGCGTGTTGGGGCCCTGCCTTACTGCGCTTGGAAACTCCGTATGTTGGCGCCTGTGGAAGGCGGGTTGGGCCGGCCAGGATGTCTTACCGTCCCGTCAGGCCCTTCTTAGCTCACGTGAGAAGAGTCGAGTTGGGGGAACGGGGCCTTTATGAGTAGGTGCCAGGCCCCAGCTGTAGTCCCCACAGCCTTTGGCGGGAAGAGACAGTTATCACGAACCATTTAGAGGCGTGTAGAGCCTGGCAGTATTCGCCCCTATTTCACTTCTGAGTCCCCAGGCGCCTCCCCTGGTGACTTTGATGTGTGGAGAGGGTGGGACCCACCGTTGAGGTCTTTTCTCAGAGCCAGGGCCAGGCGGCATGTCCCACAGCACCTGAACGGGGAGGGCCTGCTGAGGGGGCTGATGGCTCTCGAGCGGCCCGCGCCGCTCACCAGTGCCCTGCTCCCGCGCAGGACTTGCGAGCCGCGGTCAGAGAGGAGCCTGGAGGGGCCACCTAACCTCTGCACAAGGAATTCCTCCAACTCTGTAGGTGAGCCGGCCGCGGGCTGAAGGGGCAGGAAGCCGGGCGGGGTGAGCGCCACCGCCTTAGAAAGGTTACGTGTCTGTTACCTGTGGAACCCGGGAGGAGGCCTTGAGGATTTATGCTCTGGGCTCGGGGGTATCATATTGCAGAGCCAGCTGACTCCGGGTACCCACAGTACGTTTTCTGGGATCTGAATGACTGTTCTCTTGACCCGTTTAAACGATCGAAAACAAATTTGCCGTTTCTCTCTTGCGTCTTCTTTAGAGGGTATTTTCGCTGTATATAAGTGCAAGCTGGGTATCAGCTGACAACAATTTAGTGGTGGGATTATCAGCTTTGCCAGCCTTACACAAAAAGATGCCATTTATCTTTCTGATATATTGGGATAATATTTCGATTTCAAAAAGCTTTCTTGGCCTGGCGTGGTGGCAGTCGCCTGTAATCCCAGCTACTCGGGAGGCTGAGGCAGGAGAGTCGCTTGAACCCGGGAGGCGGAGGTTGCAGTGAGCCGAGATGGCGCCATTGCACTCCAGCCTGGGCGACAGAGCCAGACTCTGTCTCAAAAAAATTCTTTCTCTTTATTTATTTATTTTGAGACAGGGTCTCCCTCCATCATCCAGGTTGGAGTGCAGTGGCATGATGTCGGCTCACTGTAACCTTCATCTCCTGGGCTCAAGGGATCTTCCCACTTCAGCCTCCTAAATAGCTGGGATTACAGGTGCGTGACCACGCCCAGCTACTTTTCGTACTTTTCCTTGGTAGAGATGGGGTTTCACAGTGTTGGCCAGACTGGTCTCCAACTCCTGGCCTGAAGTCTTCCGCCCACCTCGGCCTCCCAAAGTGCTGGGATTACAGGCGCGAGCCACCACGCCCGGCCCCTCAAAAGCTTTTGGTATACATTTTGTAAATCAAGTAAACGAGTAATATTCAGCTACTTTTCTTACTGCAATTTGAATTTGAGTTTACTGTTTTGGGGAGTGGGCTGAGTGAAACGTGTAAGTGGGAGAGGTTCTGTCATCCAGAAAAAAATCCTTTTTTTCCTGTGAGAATACAGTAAAGAATTTTGAAATCTTGTTTGTGACAGTACATATATTCACTAAATTACTAAAAGCACTTCATAATCTGCTTTATATGGCAGATGCTTTTGTTCTTGAGAATATACTTGTTTATAATTTTAAATATAATTTTGTGATTATCAATCCCTTGAAAGTTATAACTTTTCCTTTGCTATGGGTGTTTGTAAGCACTTCTCAAGTAAATAGATGACTTGTGTTAATGCTACCAAGTACTTGGCAAACTCTTTTTGTGCAAAGTAACCATTTATAAGAAGAAAGTATAAAAACAAAGGGAGAAAAGAGTGTGAGTGGTCAGTTTTAATTTCAAAGCATTTAGGTTTAAAAGTTATACATTACCCCTCATAGGCCGGGCACGATGGCTCAGCCTGTAACCCCAGCACTTTCGGAGGCCGAGGCGGGTGGAACACCTGAGGTCAGGAGTTCGAGACCAGCCTGGCCAACATCGGGAAACCCTGTCTCTACTAAAATTACAAAAATTAGCCGGGCATGGTGGTGCGTGCCTGTAATTCCAGCAATTCCAGCCACTCGGGAGGCGGAGACAGGAGAATTGCTTGAACCTGGGAGGTGGAGGTTGCAGTGAGCTGAGATCACACCACTGCACTCCAGCCTGGGCAACAGAGTGAGACTGTCTGGAAAAAAAAAAAAATTATACATACCCCTCTTAAAAATTATATTAAAAGCAGAATAGATTGGATAATTAAAATTAAGGATATAGTCCTTAAAGTTGTCCATGAAACAAAAACATCCATATATGATAACAGTTTTCCATTTTCTAAAGAGTTCGTTTTTTTAAATCTAGTAATCTTTTCCAAATCTTAACCCATTTGTTGAAAAGCAATATGTATTTATGTACAGGAGACAGTATAAGAGTGGTTAAGAGTGTAGGCCCTGGCCTAATTTTCTTGGTTCCCATTTTAACTCTGGCACTTACTAGCAATTTGAAGTTAGTCAAATTATTTGCCCTCTCCTCATGTATCTTCATCCTTATAATTCCCTCATAAGGTTATTGTGGAGACGAAAAAGAATATTCATAAGGTGTAAAGAACAGAGCCTACCTTCAATAGGCATTTACTGAATTTTAAAAGCTGTTATTATTATAAAAATTGTGAAAAATAGAAAATGGTGGGATAAAACCCATAGAACCACCAGCTAAAGACAAGTGTTAATATGTCATCTTTCTAGCCAGTCTTATTTTATGTTTACCTCTATTTTGGATCATACTGTAGATTAAATTGAGTCTTGCTATTTTTGGTTAACTTTGTAACATAAGCATTTTTCTTTGCTATTGAACATTTCTAGTAAATGTGAATATTCTTGTAATAATATCCTATCTTGTGGACTTATAACATACCTACTTCTATTTTAATGTAATATTTAGGTTAAAAAATGGGCCAGGCATGGTGACTCATGCCTCTAATCTCAGCACTTTGGGAGGCCAAGACGGGAGGATCTCTTGAAGCCAGGAATTCAAGACGAGACTGGGCAACACAGCAAAACCCCTGTCTCTACAAAAATATTTAAAAATTAGCTGGGTGTGGTGGTGTGTGCCTGTAGACTCACCTACTCGGAATGCTGAGGCAGGAGGATCACTTGAGCCTAGGAGTTTGAAGCTGCAGTGAGCCAAGATCATGCCACTGCACTACAGCCTGGGTGACAGATTGAGACCCTGTCTCTTAAAAAAAAAAAAAAAAAAGGCAAAAATAATATACCTGTACATTTGTATAGTACTTTATAAAAGATTTTTACATTTGTTATTTCTTTAAACATTTCTTTGTGCTTAAGAATTTTCTTTTTTTTTTTTCTTTTTGAGACAAGGCCTTGTTCTATAAATGGATAATTGGATATCTCTCTTTAACAACATAGTGTTGGAATAAATAAGAATTTTAGAGTTCTATGAATCCTGATTTGTTGCTCTAAGAAGTTAACTGGACTCTGAGGCATTTTTTCTAACTAATCAGTTTAGCATTTTAAAGTAGGGTATGTGAGAGGTCATATCAGAGTTGCTGGTTATTTTAAAAATGGTTCTAGGCTGGGCATGGTGGCTCAAGTGTGTAATCCTAGCACTTTGAGAGACTGAGGTGGGTGGATTGCTTGAGTTCAGGAGACCAGCCTGGGCAGCATAGTGAGATCCCATCTCACCATACCATGTCAAAAATAAACATGAGTTGTTAATTTAGTATTTAGCATGTGAAGAGAAAGGCCAGTCTAAAGTGTATGTGTGTGTGTTTTGTAAACCTCTCATAGGTAAGAGGGGTCCCTAATCTGAAACTATGAGATGAAGATTTCCATGAAGAAAATAAGAAAGTGGGGGCTGGGTGTGGGAGCTCACACCTGTAAACTTAGCACTTTGGGAGGCTGAGGTGTGTGGATTGCTTGAGACCAGGAGTTTGTGACTAGCCTGGGCAACATGGCGAAACCCCATCTCTACAAAATTAGCCAAGTGTGGTGGCATGTGCCTGTAGTTTCAGCTACTCTGGAAGCTGACGTGGGAGGATCACCTGAGCCTGGGAGGTCAAGGCTGCAGTAAGTCGTTATCAAGCCACTGCACTCCAGCCTGGGCGTCAGAGTGAGACCCTGCTGTCTCAAAAAAAAAAAAAAAAAAAAAAAAAAAGGAAGGGAATGGGACCAGTTAAGAGGTCCAGTTAGATCCAGTCACCCATTCATTTGCTTAATAAAATTTCTTGAATGCATATAGTGCTTAAAAATGCCAGATATGTTTATGTTTTTAAATGTAATTATTGTAACAACTCTGTGAAATAGGAATATCATTTCTATTTTACAGCTGAGGATACAAAGCCTCAAAGAATTTAATCAACCTGCTTGATAGCACACATCTAATAAGTTGCAGATTCAACTTATTAACTAAGTTAATTAAATTTAATTATTATTTTAAAAGTTGTAATTCCCTGGTCTTTTGGCTTCAGGAAAACAATTTTTCCCACCCATTTGTACTTATATCTTTGCTATTCTCAAACATTGATTTAAATTGAGAAAATACCTTTATCTTATAGACGAAATATAAGGAAAAAGAATATAGACAAGCATGGAAAGTGAAGACACAAAGAAAACACAAGGTGAGAAATTGAATCATATATCTGCAATGAGTTTTGTATTGGTAGGATATACTGTAGATTATTTGACAGGATTCAGGAAATGAAAGAATCATTCAGCCATTTACATAAATATTGAGCACTACTCTGTGCCTGTCACATAATTTCTGGCTTCAGGAAACTGACATTCTAATGGGAAAAGACATATTGACAATTAGAATTTCACGTGATAGTTGATTTAATGTCAGTGTATACAAGAATAATGGGAACCTGAGAAGACCACCATCAAAGGATGCCTGAAGGTACGGATTTCAGAATTGTTCCCAGAAAGATGGAAACTGAATCCATGGGCCTGGAGGAGGTTAACCAGAGAGAAAAGGATGGAGAATAGTGTTCATTAATACACACTGTCATATAAGGTTTTAGCTGAGGAAGAGAGCCCCTAAAAAAAGTCTGAGAAAAACATTTCAAAAAGGTGAAAAGAGAGTCAGGAATGTGGTATCTTTGAAATCAGAACCTTAAGAGAATGCTTCATGAGAAAGAGGTTGCTTAAGAGCCTAAAATGTCAACTGTCACAGCTGAGGACTGAATTTTCCACTGCATTTTGCATTTAGGATGTGATTTGTTATGTTAACGGTAAACTTAATAGATTTTAACCAGATTGCAGTCTGTTTATATTTGAGTGGAAAATTAAGATCTGAAGACACAGTATGAATTGCTTACTCTTTAAGAGCTTGACTAAAAATATATGATCAGCCAGGTGTAGTGGCTCACTCCTATCATTCCAGCAGTTTGGGAGGTCAAAGTGGGGGATCACTTGAGCCCAGGAGTTTGAGTCCAAACTGGGCAACACAGTGAGACCTCATCTCTACAAAAACAAGTAAAAATTAACTGGGTGTGGTGGTACACACTTGTAGTGCCAGCTACTTGGGAGGCTGAGGTGGGAGGATCACTTGAGCCTGGGAGGTCAAGGCTACAATGAGCCATGATCGCACCACTGCACTTAAGCCTTGGTGACAGAGCAAGACCCTTTCATTCATTCATAAATAAATAAATAGTAAGATATATGGCAGTAGCTAGAGGAAAGTTGTAATGTCAAGAAAGTGTTGTAAAAGACAGGAGAATTTCTGAAGAGGGAATGGAGATTCTGGAGAGGGAGAAGTTGAAAACTGGAGAGAGAGGAGATAACTGTTGGTGATTCCCCTCTCAAACCATTTATAAAACCTCCAACCTCAGTCCCACATCTCACTCTCTTCCATTTTAAGTCTTCAGGTTGCTCCCAGAAGTAGACTGTGAGATAAAGATTTGAGTGCAAGTACCTTTTTTCAGAAAGTGATCCCAGGAAACACTAGCTGGAAAGTGGGGAAATGAGACAGGAGAAAGAAGACAGAGAATATGTTATCAAATAAGTTATTATTATGGATAACTGGAGCTTAAGCCCATTGGGAAACTCTGGGAGCCAGTTTAGAGTCATGTCCCTGAGAGTCATCCCAGCCAAGGGGTGAGAGTATTTATCTATCAGCTCCCATCAGTCAATTGTTTAGCAACAGGGTGAAGTGGTATCCAATTGTGGTTTTGATTTGCATTTGCCTAATGACCAGTGAATGTTGAGCATCTTTTCATATACTTATTGGCAATCTGTCTTCCTTGGACAGATGTCTATTTAAATCCATTCCACACTTTAGATTGTGATTTTAGTATTACGTTTTAAGAATTCTTTATCTGTTCTGAACACAAGCCCCCTATTTATTTGGATAACAGATTTTCAGATATTTTTTTCTAGACTGGGCTGTTGTTCTGTGTTCTCGATAGTGTCTTTCGAGGTATAAAGGTTTACAATTTTAAGTCCAGTTTATCAAATTTTCTTTGATTGCTTGTGTTTTTTGTATTCCCTTCAGTATTTGCTTGTTTATTTTATTCAGTAGTTACTGAAGGAACTAGGTTATTTTGCCTAGAGAAGATAAAAACCAAGGTGAAATATGATAGTTATGATGTCAGGAGATGCTTTGGCTGGGAAGGGAAGGATTATGATAGGAGATATCAAAGTATGAGAAAGGCGTACAGAAGGGAATGGAGGAGTACGTAAAGAAGTTTCTTGCAGACCAGGCATGGTGGCTCACGCTTGTAATCCCCGCACTTCGGGAGGCCGAGGCGGGAGGATGGCTTGAGCTCATGAGTTCGAAACCAGCCTGGGCAACATGGCAAAACCCCGTTTATTAAAAAAATACAAAAATTAGCCAGGCGTGGTTAATTTTGTATTCCTGGCTACTCAGGAGGCTGAGGTGGGAGGATCCGTTGAGCCCAGGAGGTTGAGGCTGCAGTGCCCTGTGATTGCACCACTTCACTCACTTGAGCAATAGAGTGCGACCCTGTCTCAAAAGAAAATAAAAGTCTTTTGTATCCTGCCTGCATTGTGCCTAGAACTGAAAATCATTACGCTCCATCAAAAATTTTCTTCGGCATGTTGTTGATGTGGCTTATTGGTATCCATAGAGTCAAACTTACCTTCTTATGGTGTCTGTTAGTGTACAAAATGATAAATAAATATTTGCTATTGCTAAAAACATCTTAGTGATTACCTTTGTACTATGATTTTCACTAACAAATTTTGTCATGAATTATTTCATTGAAACAAATTGACATTTGAATTTCTTTCAAGAGTGAGATTATGGCTGGGCGCGGTAGCTCATGCCTGTAATCCCAATGCTTTGGGAGGCCAAGGCAGGTGGATTGCCTGAGCTCAGGAGTTCGAAACCACCCTGGACAACATGGTGAAACCCTGTCTCTACTAAAATACAAAAAAATTAGCTGGGCGTTGTGGTGCGCACCTCTAATCCCAGCTACTTGGGAGGCTGAGGTGGGAGAATTGCTTGAACCAGGGAGGCAGAGGTTGCAGTGAGCCAAGATTGTGCCACTGCACTCCAGCTTGGGTGACAGAGTGAGACTCCATCTCAAAAAAAAAAAACGAAAAAAACCCAGGCCGGGTGCATGGCTCACGCCTGTAATCCCAGCATTTTGGGAGGCCGAAGCAGGTGGATCATGTGAGGTCAGGAGTTTGAGACCAGCCTGGCCAACATGGTGAAATCCCATCTCTCCTAAAAATACAGAAAATTAGCCGGGCATGGTGGTGGGCACCTGTAATCCCAGCTATTTGGGAAGCTGAGGCAGGAGAATCACTTGAACCTAGGAGGTGGTGGTTGCAGTGAGCCGAGATTGCTCCACTGCACTCCAGCCTGGGCAAGAAAGCGGGACTCCATCTCAAAAAAAAAAAAAAAAAAAAAACCCCACAAAACAAAGAGTGAGACAAAGTACTATATTGATTGATGATACATCTTAATTTCTCTTAGTGTGCTCCTCTATATTATATCCACCCTTCATCCTATATCTTTCAGAACTCTAACTTTTTTTCATTTGGTTTTTTTTGAGACAGAGTCTTGCTCTTGTTGCCCAGGCTGGAATGCAATGGCCCAATCTCGGCTCACTGCAACCTCTGCCTCCTAGGTTCAAGTGATTCTCCTGCCTCAGCCTCCTAAGTAGCTGGGATTACAGGCACCCACCACCATGCCCAGCTAATTTTTGTATTTTTAGTAGAGACGGGGTTTCAGCATGTTGTCCAGGCTGGTCTCGAACTCCTGACCTCAGGTGATCTGCCCGCCTCGGCCTCCCAAAGCGCTGGGATTATAGGTGTGAGCCACTGCGCCCAGCCTACTACTCTAAATGTACTTCAAGCATTATTTCAAAATCTATATGCCATTTGACTTAAATCCTTAAAATCAAGAAAAGAAATTGTTTTTAAGACTATACTAAAGAACTTTATAGGAAAATAGTTGTCTATTGTTTGCTGTTTAGTTATAAACAAAATGTTTACATTTTGATAAAGCTTGGTATAGGTATGTAGCCGTGCAGCCATCAGCAAAATCAAGATAGTGCATGTATCCTCCTGCTCCTTTGTAATCCCTACCTTCTGTGCTTTCCTAGAGCCTTTTTTCCCCAAGCACTCACTAATCTGCCTTCTGTTACTATAGACTATTTGCATTTTTTCTGTACATAGAATCATACAGTATGAATTCTATTTTATGTGGCCTCTTTCACTCAGCATAATTATTTTGAGATTCATCCGTGTTGTTGCATGCATCTATAATTCTTTTTTTATTGCTAAGTATTCCATTGTATAGTTATACCATGATTTGCTTATCCATTCGTCTGCTGATGGGCATTTTGATTGCTTACACTTCTTAGCTATTACATATAATGGTGCTGTGAACATTTGTATGGACATATATCTCCCCTTTTTAGGGTAAATACTTAGGAGTGGAATGGCTGAATCAAATGTAGGTATACGTTAACAGTTTATGAAACTGCTGATCTGTCTGTCAAAATCTTTGTACCATTTTACATATTCACCAGCAGTATATGAGAGTTCCACTTCCTTCACATCCTTGCTAACATATGAAATGATCAGTCATAAATTTTAGTCGTTCAGTGAGTGTGTAATGGCATCTCCTTGTGGTTTTAATTTGCATTTCCCTAATGACTAATGATATTGAGAATATTTTCATGTTCTTATTTGCCATCTATTTATCTTTTTTGTTAAAGTGTGTTCACATCTTTTGCTGTTTTATCTGGTTGTTGGTTTTTCTGTTGCTGAGCTTTCATAGTTCTTTATATTTTCTAGATATATGTTGTTTTTTTTGAGACAGTGTCTCACTTTGTCACCCAGGTTAAAGTACAGTGGCACAATCATAGCTCATTGCAGACTCCAACTCCTGGCTCAAGCAGTACTTTTTTGTTGTTGTTGAGACAGAGTCTCACTCTTGTTGCCCAGCCTGGAGTGCAGTGGCCCGATCTCAGCTCACTGCAACCTCTGCCTCCCAGGTTTAAGTAGTTCTTCTGCCTCAGCCTCCCAAGCACGGGGGATTATAGGCGCCCACCACCCCACTCAGCTAATTTTTATATTTTTAGTAGAGATGGGGTTTTACCATGTTGGCCAGGCTGATCTCAAACTCGTGACTCAGGTGATCTGCCCACCTCGGCCTCCCAAAATACTGGGATTACAGGCATGAGCCACTGCTCCTGACCTCAAGCAGTCTTCTACCTCAGCTTCCTGAGTAGATGGGACTACAGGCACATACCACCACGCCAGGCTAATTTAAATTTTTTTTTTTTTTTTTTTTTTTGCATAGATAGATCTCACATTGTTGTCCAGGCTGGTTTCAAACTTTTAGCCTCAAGAGATACTACTGCCTCATCCTCCCAAAGTGCTGGGATTACAGATGTGACCCATCGTGCCTGGCCCCATGTTCTTTTTGTTTGTTTTTTAATTGACATACAGAATGTACACTAGATGGCTACATGTTCTTTTTTTTTTTTTTTTTTTTTTTTTTTTTTTTTTGAGACGGAGTCTCGCTCTGTCGCCCGGGCTGGAGTGCAGTGGCCGGATCTCAGCTCACTGCAAGCTCCGCCTTCCGGGTTTACGCCATTCTCCTGCCTCAGCCTCCCAAGTAGCTGGGACTACAGGCACCTGCCACCTCGCCCGGCTAGTTTTTTGTATTTTTTAGTAGAGACGGGGTTTCACCGTGTTAGCCAGGATGGTCTCGATCTCCTGACCTCGTGATCCGCCCGTCTCGGCCTCCCAAAGTGCTGGGATTACAGGCTTGAGCCACCGCGCCCGGCCGGCTACATGTTCTTTATCAGATATGTTCTTTGCAAAGATTTTCCAGTTTGTGGCTTGTCTTTGCTGCGCTTTAGAAGACACTATTAAAACAATGACGTTTTTAATTTTATGAAGCCTAGTTCATTATTATTTTGTGGGTTTTGCTATTATTGTAATATCTAGGAAATCTTTGCTTAACCCAAGGTTACAAAGATTTTCTCCCATGTTTTCTTTTAAAAGTTTCATAGTTGGCCAGGCACAGTCTCGGCAGACTGAGACAGGAGAATCTCTTGAACCCAGGAGGTGGAGGTTACAGTGAGATGAGATCGCGCCACTACATTCCAGCTTGGGCGACAGAGCAAGACTCCCTCTCAAAAACAAAATTTAAAAAAAATTCATAGTTTTGGATTTTACATTTAGATTGCATTCCATTTTGAGTTGATTTTTGTATGTGTTTCGAAGTATGAATTCAAGAGTTGTTGTTGCTGTTGTTTTGAGTATGGATATTCAGTTGTTCCAACACTATTTGTTAGCAATGACTTTGTAAAAACTCATGGGTTTGTGTAGATACTGTCCTGTTTCATTGATCTTTTTGTCTATGCTGATGGCAGTGCCACACTCGTTTTATTACTGTAGGGTTTTTGTTTGTTTGTTTGTTTTTAGATAGCATATCGCTCTGTTTGCCCAGAGTGGAGGGAGTGCAGCAGTGCGATCTTGGCTCACTGCAACCTCCACCTCCCAGGTTCAAGCGATTCTCCTGCCTCAGCCTCCCGAATAGCTGGGATTATAGGCACGTGCCACCATAACTAGCTAATTTTTGTATTTTTTAGTAGAAATGGGGTTTCACTGTGTTGGCCAGGCTGGTCTCAAATTCCTGACCTCAAGTGATCTGCCTGCCTCAGCCTCCCAAAGTGCTGGAATTACAGACGTGAGCCACTGTGCCTGGCCTACTGTAGGTTTTTAAAGTCTTGAAATATGGTAGAGTTAGCCCTTTGGCTTTATACTTCTCTTTCAGTGTTGTCTGGCTATGGTAAGGGTTTTGCATTTCCATATGAATTTTGACATCAGCTTGTCAATTTACACACACACACACACAAACACAGCCTGCTGGGATTACATTGATTGTATAGACCAATTTGGGAAGAATTTACATCTTAACAATATTTAGTCTTTTGACTCATGAACATGGCATATAATGGCGTTTATTTTGGTCGTCTTTAATTTCTCTCAGCAGTAGTTTTTAGTTTTTGGTGTATGTCTCACCTCTGTTGTCAATTTATTCCTAAGTATTTCAATGCTATATTGTAAATGGGGTGGTTTTTAAAATTTCAATTTCCATTTGTTTATTGCTAGTATATAGAAATACAGTCATGTGCTGCATAATGATGTTTCAGTCAACAACAGACCTCATATAGGACAGTGGTCTTATAAGATTATAATGGAACTGAAAAATTCCTGTCATGTAGTGACATTGTAATATAGTAAGCGCAACACGTTACTCACATGTTTGCAGTGATGCTGGTGTAAACAAACCTACCATACTGCCAGTTGTATAAAACTATAGCAAATCCAGTTATGTGTAGTACATAATACCTGATAATGACTCTGTTACTGGTTTATGTATTTACTACAGTATTTATTGTTGTTTTAGAATACACTGCTTCTACTTATAAACAAAAATTTTGTAAAACAGCCTCAGGCAGGTCCTTCAGGAGGTATCCCAGAAGAAGGGATTGTTATAAGAGATGGCAGTTCCGTGTGTGTTATTGCCCTGAAGACTTTCCAGTGGGACAAGATGTGGAGGTGAAGGACAGTCATATTGATGATCTTGACTCTGTGTAGGCCTATGCTAATGTGTGTGTTGTGTCTTAGTTTTAATAAAGTTTTTTTTAAAGATAAAGATAGGCCAGGCATGATGACTCACACCTATAAATAATTCCAGTGGTTTGGGAGGCCAAGATGGGAGGATTGCTTGAGGCCAGGAGTTTGAGACCAGCCTGGGCAACATAGTGAGACCCCCATCTCTGTAAAAAAAAAATTAGCTGGGTGTGGTGAAGTTACAATAAGCTAAGTTTATTTTATTATTGAAGATATTTTAAAAATAAATTGAGTAGTCTAAATTTACGGTGTTTATGAAGTCTACAGTAGTGTACAATAATGTCCTAGGCCTTCACTTTCACTCGCCACTTGCTGATGCACCCAGAGCAGCTTCTGGATATACCTTTTAAAAAAATCTGTATTATAGCTTTTCTATGTTTAGATATACAAAAATTTGCCATTGTATTACAATTGACTATATTATTCAATACAGTAACATGCTGCGTAGGTTTATAGTCTAGGAGCAATAGCTATACCATACAACCTAGATGTGTAATAAGCTCTACCATCTAGGTTTGTGTAAGTAAAGTCTATGATGTTAATACAATGATGAAATCACCTAATGGTGCTTTTCTCAGAATGTATCCCCATCATTAAGCAACATTTGACTGTATAATCTGTTTTTATGTATTAAAGAGTTATCTGGAAAACTTAGTTCACTTATTCTAGTAGCTTTCTGTAGATTCCATCAAATTATGTGGAAGATCATGTTGTATGCAAATTCAAGTACTTCTTTGCCAATTTGAGTGCCTTTTATTTCTTTTTTCTTACCTGACGGCACTGGCTAGACTCTTTGGGACAATGTTACATAGGAGTGGTGATACGAGCAAACATCTTTGTCTTATACCTGGTTTTAGAGAGAATATATTCAGTCTTTCCTGTTAAGTATGATGTTTGCTGTAGGGTTTTCAACTGTAGATGCACTTTGCCAGGTTGAGGAAGTTCCTTTCTATTCCAAATTTGCGGAATATTTTTCTTTAATCAGGAATGCATGTGGGATTTTATCAGATGCTGTTTTTACATCCATTGAGATGACCAAAGGTTTTCCTGTTTTGTTACATTGATTTTTTTCGAATCATAAATCAATCTTGTATTTCTGGGATAAACCCACTTAATCGTGATGTCTTTTTATTTTAATATATTGTTGGATTCAATTTGCTAAAATTGTTTAGACTTTTTGCATGTATGTTCATGAGGGAAACTGGTCTGTAGTTTTCTTGCTAATGGCTTCTGTTTTGGTATAAAGGCAATACTAGCCTCATAGAATAAGTTGGGAAGTATTCCTTCTCTTAAACTTTTGAAAAAATTTGAGTAGAATTTATATTATTCCTTCCTTAAATGTTTGGTAGAATTTGCAAATGAAATCATCTGAACCCAGAGTTTTCTTTGTGGAAAAGTTTTTAACTCTTAATTCAACTTCTTTCATAGACATAAGACTATTCAAGTTGTCTTTTTCTTCTCGGGTGAGTTTTGGTGATGTAATTTCACCTAAGTTGTTGAATCCATAGGTGTGAAATTGTACATAGTAATCCCTTAATATCTTCTGAATATCTGTGGAATGTGGTAATGCCATCTCTCTCATTTCTAATATTGGTAATTTGTGTCTTTACTCCTTTTTTCCTAATTCATCTGGCTAGAAGTTTATCAGTTTTGTTGCGCTTCTCAAAGAACTTCCTCTGTATTTGTTTTCTGTTTCACTGGTTTCAGCTTACATCTTTATAATTTCCTTTCTTGTACTTATATTGGGTTTAATTTGTTCTTTTTCTAATTTCCTAAGGTGGTAGCTGACGTCGTTGATCTGAGACCTTTCATCCTAAATACTGCTTTCATAGCATCCCACAAATTCTCATATGTTGTATTTTCATTTTTATCCACTTTTTTCTAAATGACAGATATTTAAACCAGTGTAGCTTTACTTAAAAAGAATAATATTATGAATTTCTATTCCTATATTTATAAAAAGGGAAACTCAAAGAACTATAAGAAGTTCATTTTAAGTTCTTTTATTTAAAGAACATCTTTAGGCCGGGCGTGGTGGCTCACGCCTGTAATCCCAACACTCTGGGAGGCCGAGACGGGCGGATCACGAGGTCAGGAGATCGAGACCATCCTGGCTAACACAGTGGAACCCCGTCTCTACTAAAAATACAAAAAATTAGCCGGGCGTGGTGGTCGGCGCCTGTAGTCCCAGCTACACCAGAGGCTGAGGCAGGAGAATGGTGTGAACCCGGGAGGTGGAGCTTGCAGTGAATGGAGATCGCGCCACTGCACTCCAGCCTGGGCGACAGAGTGAGACTCCGTCTCAAAAAAAAAAAAAGAACATCTTTAAAAAAATACATGGTTGTTGGATTATAAAAGTAATACATGCCTATTACTTTAAAAGTTGACCATTCCAAAGATATGTATTTAGTAAGTGAAATTTTAATGGTTAGTTTTTGAAATAAACTTTTTGGTTTAAAATAATGACATTGTTGTTCTTTAGAAATGAAGACTGACCTGAACTTATTATTGGAGTGTCTAAAGTATCAAATGGACAATGCTTTTTCACAAAAGGAAGCTTTGGTCACTATTCATTCAATTTGTCAACAAAACAGTAAGATATAATAGTGAATTTTTATCTGTGATTCTAGTTCTTTAGTACTATGATATATCAAATAAGCATAGTTCTTTATCTTCCATTCATTTATTCTACATATCATGTTACTGTCTTCATGTGATTTATTTTATCCCTGAAAGGATATTGAAAATAAATATCATTTCTATTTTGTTTTTTTCTGCATATCCTACAGGTAATGCAAGTGTTTATTTTCGGGAAATTGGTGGTTTGATGTTTGTAAAAAATCTTGCAAAGTCAAGTGAACATAGCATGGTAAAAGAAGCAGCCTTATATACATTAGGAGCTATTGCAGAAAAAAATGGTAAAATATAAAACTTTATTTCATTATACTTTAAGCATTGTGTTATATTTTAACAGTATACTCAAAACTAATTTTTTAGTTAATTTCTTTTCTTTTTTTTACACGTTTGAATAATTTTTATCCAGCCTCCCTTCCCTCTCCCTTGCTTCCTCTTTCCTTCCTTCCTTCCCTTTCTTTTCTTTCTTTTCTTTCTTTCCTTTCTTTTCTTCCCTTCCCTTTCCTTTCCTTTCTTTTCTTTCCTTTCTTTTCTTTTCTTTCTTTCTTCTTTCTCTTTCTCTTTCTCTCTTTTCCCTTCCCCTCCCTCCTCTCCTTCTCCGCCCCTCCTTTCCCCTTTCTCCTTCCCCTCCCCTCCCTTTTTTCCTTCCCTTCCCTTTTCCCTGTCCTTTCCTTTCTGTTTCATCTTTCCAGATCAAAGGATGAAGATAACCCACAGCCATGTAATGTGTGGGTATAGAAATTCATGTTGGCAAGAACACTTTTCTGCAGGGCATCTAAAATGAGGTTGAATATAAACCATTGGTTTGTCAGACCAACTTTATATTCTGATATTTTTATTTATTAAATATTTCTTCATCAGCCAGGCGCATGGTGGCTCATACCTATAATCCCAGCACTTTGGGAGGCTGAGGCAGGTGGATCACTTGACCTCAGGAGTTTGAGACCAGCCTGGGCAACATGGTGATACCCCATCTCTACCAAAAATACAAATAATCAGCCGGGCATGGTAGTATGCACCTGTGGTCCCAACTACTTGGGAGGCCGAGGTGAGAGATTACTTGAGCCTGGGAGGTGGAGGTGGCAGTGAGCCAAGATTATGCCACTGTACTCTAACCTGGGCGACAGACCACAGAGTAAGACCCTGTCACCAAAAAAAAAAAAAAAAAAAAAAAAAATCTTTTAGGAAGCAATCTTTGTGCAAGGCATTGGGGATACAGGGATAAGTAAGATATAGTCCTTGAATTTTTTTTTTTAATTTAATGTTTGTGTCTATATAATAGGTGTATATATTTATAGGGTACATGAGATGTTTTGATACCGACATGCAGTGCGTAATCACATCGTGGAGAATGAGGTTTCCATCCACTCAAGCATTTATTCATTGTGTTACACAAACAATCCAATTATACTGTTTAGTTATTTTAAAGTGTACAGTTAAATTATTATTGACTATGGTTACTTTGTTATGCTATCAAATAGTAAGTCTTAGTCATTCTTTCTTCATTTTTTTTTTTTTTTTTTTTGGTACCATACCCACCACCTTCCACTACCCTTCCCAGCCTCTGATAATCATCTATCTCCATGAGTTCAATTGTTTTGATTTTTAGATCCCACAAATAAGTGAGAATATGTTTGTCTTTCTGTGCCTGGCTTAGTCCTTGCCTTTGAGATAGGGCCTAATAGCTGGTTCTAGGAACTGGATAAAATGTTGATTGTATCTTTATGTCTCTATTATTTTTGTAAAATTCTGCCTATTGCATTAGGACATACACACAAAAACTATCAGATAGTATGATTCTTGAAATGATTTTTATTTCTAGGAAAGTCTCAAAACATATCTCAAATTTTGTTTGTCCCTCTGTTTTCTAAAGCAGGTTTCTGAATTTTCTTGAATTGCTTTTCTTGCTATGTTTTGTTACGCATCCTTTAAAGTGTGTTTTGTTTTTTTTTTTTTGCTAAATTTTATTTAATTTTTTATTCAGATAAGTTTTTTATTGTAAATTCTAGGGGATTTCAGTATGTGTTTTGGAGCCTAGATTAAGTACTTTTGATTAATATACTGCTGCTTTGGTCTGCTAATTGAGTAAGCACATATCAGTTTGTCAGAAATTTTGTTGTATGACTAATAAATATCAATTACATGAGATTTGGTTAAGAACCATCCCCAGTTAGGTAATTTTTTATTTTGTTCAGCATATTTTAAAGCATGTTTGTGACAATGCATTGAAATTAAAATTATATTTTATATTTCAGTTTACTGTCAGCAGACTTTGTGTACTTCAGAGTTATTTGAAGACTTAACTTGGTTCTTATCTAATGATTCAAACATAAATTTGAAAAGAATGTCTGTTTATGTTATTTTGGTTCTGGTTTCAAATAATAGTAAGTACATTCTCTTATGAATATTTGAAAACGTTAATCAATTGGAACAGCCATTATTAATTTTTTATTTGAGTTCTTATATCTTTTTTTTTTTTTTGGAAACAGAGTCTCGCTGTGGCACGCAGGCTGGAGTGCAGTGGCATGATCTCGGCTCACTACAACCTCCGCCACCTGGTTCAAGTGATTCTTCTGCCTCAGCCTACTGAGTAGCTGGGATTACAGGCACATGCTATCATGCCCAGCTAATTTTTGGATTTTTTAGTAGAGACAGGGGTTTCACCATGTTGGCCAGACTGGTCTCAAATAGTGCTGGGATTACAGGTGTGAGCCACTGCTCCTGGCCCAGTGTCTTTTTTTTTTTTTTTTTGAGACGGAGTCTCGCTCTGCCGCCCAGGCTGGAGTGCAGTGGCCGGATCTCAGCTCACTGCAAGCTCCGCCTCCTGGGTTAACGCCATTCTCCTGCCTCAGCCTCCCGAGTAGCTGGGACTACAGGCGCCCGCCACCTCGCCCGGCTAGTTTTTTGTATTTTTAGTAGAGACGGGGTTTCACCGTGTTAGCCAGGATGGTCTGGATCTCCTGACCTCGTGATCCACCCGTCTCGGCCTCCCAAAGTGCTGGGATTACAGGCTTGAGCCACCGCGCCCGGCCCCAGTGTCCTTTTTTAACCTCACCTCTGAGAAATACTAGTTTAAAGAAAGGTGGATTATTAGCATGTATTTAATAATTCAATACTTATTAATTTTAAGAAATAATAAAGTAGGCCGGGCGCGGTGGCTCAAGCCTGTAATCCCAGCACTTTGGGAGGCCGAGGCGGGCGGATCACAAGGTCAGGAGATCGAGACCACAGTGAAACCCCGTCTCTACTAAAAATACAAAAAATTAGCCGGGCGCGGTGGCGGGCGCCTGTAGTCCCAGCTACTCAGGAGGCTGAGGCAGGAGAATGGCGGGAACCCGGGAGGCGGAGCTTGCAGGGAGCCGAGATCGCGCCACTGCACTCCAGCCTGGGCAACAGCCTGAGACTCCGTCTCAAAAAAAAAAAAAAAAAAAAAAAAAAAAAGAAATAATAAAGTAATTTATAGTGCTTAGCATTGAAAGGTAACAGGTTTAAAGAGAAAAAGAGAGGCATTTAATGAATTAGTTTAGTTGATTTTCTGCTGAATTGACCGTTTAGTTACAGTGTTTACAGTATAAACCAGTGATGGTTTTTATTTTGGAATAATTTTAGATTTACAGAAAAGTTGCAAAGATAATATGTTCCCGTATACTTACTGCTCAGTTATTTTTTAACTTTTTAAAATTTTAATTCTTCAAATTGTTAGAAATTCTGTAAGCATTTAAAATGTTTCTAGGCCAGGTGTGGTAGATCATCCCTGTAATCCCAGCATTTTGGGAGGCCAAGGTGGGAGGATACCTTAAGCCCAGGAGTTTGAAACCAGCCTGGGTAACACAGTGAGACCTTGTCTCTACAAAGAAATTAAAAAAGAAAAGAAAAAGAAAAATTAACTGGGTGTGGTGGCGCACACCTGTACTACCAGCTACTTGGGAGGCTAAGGTGGGAGAATTGAGTGAGCTCTGGAGGTTGAGGCTACAGTGAGCTGTGATCAAGCCACTGCACTCCAACCTGAGTGACAGAGTGAGACCCTGTCTCAAAAAAAAGAAATGCTTCTAGGTAGGCACGGTGGGTCACATCTGTAACCCCAGCACTTGGGGAGGCCAAGGCGGTGTAGCCCCTTTCCTATGTCACCCAGGTCCCAGCACAACAACCATATTCAGTACCAGCAGACTCTCTCATGCCACCTTTCCTGCTAGAGGGGAAATGGTATGGGCATCAATAGAGGGGGACGTCTAGGTGGTTGTAGAGCTCAAGGCCCAAACCCCCAGTGTGTTGGGTGGGGGTGGGGCAGCCTCAGGGAAGCTAGGCATCAGGTTGTATCCTTTGAAGCGGAGGAGTCAAGCCTTACCTTCTTCTGCTAGCAGTGGCTGGTCCCTCACCCCTCTAGTCCTCTGCTGTTATTGTTTCCATGGGGAGGGTCACAGACCCAGGCACAATGCTAGTCTGAGCAGGCTCAGGCAATTCAGCTAAGCCTCTTGCCAGAGAGGCCTGAGGAGTCGCTTCTTGCCAGGTGTGCACTTTAAAAAAAATGTTTCTAGATTTTGTTTTATTTTGGAAAAACTAGAAAACGTTGAATTTATTTATTTTTCCATTTTGGAACTTATCTTGATACTGTAACACAGAACCATGATGCAAAGTAAGAGTTTTGTAATTTTTAGAGGAAATTTGAATGCAATTAGTCTCTAAGCAGTAGTGACATATTTTTCATAATAATCTTGATTACAGATTTTTATCCACAGTAATTCTATGTTATACTTTGTAATACTTTAAAGTTGTTTAAAAGTTATTTATTTATTAAAATAAAACTTAACTGTTATTCATTTCTGCAAGACTATTTGTAAATAAAACTCATATTTTTATATGGCTATTTTTTTAAGGGACTGGACAAACACTTGTGAGAGAAACAGGTTGTATTACAGTTCTGTCACGGTTATTCAGGTAAACAAATACAAATTTCTTTTTGTTAATTATTAATTACTTAGGACCTTAACACATTTGTATTAATTTACTTTCTTTTCTTTTTAACCTAATAGGACAGTTATTTCAAAATATGAGTTGGATTTGTCAGATAAAAGTGTTTTCCAGAGTTATCAGTTGTGGTCTTCAGTGTGTAGTACTCTGTGTGTCTGTGTCAACAATCCTCAAAATGGTAACTATCTGTAATGTTTAAATATAAAAATAAAGATAAAAACAAATGAAAACTGATGTTTTCCAATTGTCATATTAAATCATGATTGACTTTGTCTTCTTTCAGATGAGAATCAAATGTTTTGCTGTTCACTTTTTCCACATGCTAATGAATGGCTAAAAAATTTCATGAAACCTGAGATAATTCGCCCTATTTGCTCATTTATTGGACTCACTCTTGCAAATAACAGTAAGTATTCATTATTTTCTAGGTCATAGTTGAAGAAACATTTCAAAGCATTATAAAAACTATTGAATTTATTATTGAATCAATTGAGTTCTTGTAATTTGGGTTATTTTGGATGTATTTAGACTCTTAAAGATAAGAAAATCTTAAAAGTGGATATTTTTAGGAGGATATTGGGAAGATGGTCATAGCAGCATCATTTTTTAAATCTCCCCAGATACTCTCATAAAACGGAAAAACCAAATAGCAAGACTAAATACCCATAGAGTGTGTTCTCTGATCACAAGGTAATTAAATTAGAAATGAATAAAAACAAAACATCTAGAAAAGCCCCAAATATCTGGTAATTAAACAACTTGTACTAAAATCCATGAGTCAATGTATAAATCATAAGGAAAATTATAAAATGTTTCTAACTGAATAATAATGAAAATACAACATTAGGCCGGCCATGGTGGCTCACGCCTGTAATCCCAGCACTTTGGAAGGCTGAGGCAGGCAGATCACTTGAGGTCAGGAGTTCGAGACCAGCCTGACCAACATGGTGAAACCCTATCTCTACTAAAAATACAGAAATTAGCTGGGCATGGTGGCAACAATTAGCTGGGCTGGTGGCAGACACCTATAATCCAAGCTGCTTGGGAGGCTGAGGCAGGAGAATCGCGTGAGCCCAGGAGACGGAAGTTGCAGTGAGCCACAATCGCACCATTGCACTCCATCCTGGGCAACAGCAGAATGATACTCTGGCTCAAAAAAAAAAAAAAAAAAAAAAAAAAAAAAGCCAGATGCAGTGGCTCACACCTGTAATCCCAGCACTTTGGGAGGCCGAGGCGGGTGGATCACTTGAGGTCAGGAGTTTGAGACCACATGTTGGTCTGACCAACATGTGAAACCTTGTCTCCACTGAAAATACAAAAATTAGATGGGTGCCTGTAATCCCAGCTACTCAGGAGGCGGAGGCAGGAGAATCTCTTGAACCTAGGAGGTAGAGATTGCAGTGAGCTGAGATCACGCCACTGCACTCCAGCCTGGGTGACAGAGTGAGACTCCATCTCAAAAAAAAAAAAAATTAAAAGAAATCTGTGTGATGCTGCAAAACAGTGTTGAGAGGGAAATTTATAGTATTAAGGCTTGTATAAGAAAAGAAAGGTCTCAAGTCAATTATACTAGCTTCTGACTGGGTGTGGTGGCTCACACCTGTAATCCCAGCACTTTGGGAGTCTGTGGTGGGGGAATCACTTGAGGTCAGGAGTTCCAGACCAGCCTGGCCAACATGATGAAACTTTGTCTCTACTAAAAATACAAAAAAATTAGCCCGGTGTGGTGGTGTGCACATGTAATCCCGGCTACTCGGGTGGCTGAGGCAGGAGAATCGCTTGAACTTGGGAGGCAGAGGTTGCAGTGAGCCAAGATCATACCACTGCACTCCAGACTGAGCAACAGAGAGAGATTCTGTCTCAAAAATAAATAAATAAATAAATAAATAATCGTATTAGCTTCTACCTAAGAAATTAGCAAACCAAGCAAGTTAAAATAAGCATAACAAAGGAAATAATGAGAAGATTAGAAATCGTGAAATAGAGAAAAGCACAGAATGGAGAAAAATAATTGAAACATGAGCTAATTCTTTGAAAAGATCAATAACAGTGATCCTCTAGCCAGACTGATTACAAAGTAACGAGAGAAAGCTCAGATTACCTGTGCCAGGAGTGATAACTTCACTATAGATCTTAATAGATATTAAGAGTAATGAAAGAATAGTAGAAACAGCTTTATGTCATGACATTTTACAACTTAGATGAGTTGGACAAACTCTTTGAAAGATACAAACTACCAAACAAAGCTCACCCAAGAAGAACTAGTAACCTGAATACTCCTATATCTGTTAAAGAAGTCAAATTTGTAGTTTAAAAGCTTAACACAAGCCTGGGCATGGTTGCGCATGCCTGTAGTCCCAGCTGTTGGGAGACTGAGGTGGGAGGATCACTTGAGCCTGGAAGTTCAAGGGTATAGTCTGCTATTATCATACCTGAGAATAGTCACTGCAGCCTGGGCAACATAGCAAGGACCCACCTCTTAAAAAACAACAAACAAACAAACAAACAAAAAGCAATGCAGAGACGCAAAACAAAACCTTAGCTTAGGAAATTCCAGGCCTTAATGGTTTCATTGGCGAATTCTGCCAAACATTTCAGGAAACAAACCAATAATTTCACATAAATTATTCCAGGAAATAGAAGTGGGATAAACACTTCCCAACGTGTAAGGCCAGCATTACACTGACGTCAGAACCCAGAAACAACATTACGAGAAACTGTTGGCTAATAGCTCTAGAACATAGATGTAAAAATCCTTAAAAAAAAATTAACAAATCTAATTTAGCATTAGAAAATATTAACAAATCTAATTCAGCATATGGAAAAGAATACATTATGACCAAGTGGCATGTATCCCAGGAATGCAAGATAGGTTTAACATTAGAAAATTCATCATATGTACAGTCTAGAAAAGAAGAACAATATGATAATTTCAATAGATGCAGGAAAAGCATTTGACATAATTCAACATACATCTGTAAACTCATGGTAAACTAGGAACAGAAGGAAACTTCCTTAATGTGATAGGACCTCTACAAAATACTACAAGTAGCACACTTAATGGCGAAAGACTTAATGTTTTCCCCTTGAGACTGGAAAAAAGATAAGAGGCTAGGTGTAGTGACTCATGCCTATAATCCAGCACTTTGGGAGGCCGAGGCAGGAGGACCACTTGAATCTAGGAGTTCAAGACCAGCCTGGGCAACATAGAAAGACCCTGTAGCTACAAAAATTTAAAAACTAGCCAGGTGTAATGATTCACACCTATAGTCTCAGCTACTTGAGAGGATTGCTTGAGCCTGGGAGGTCAAGGCTGCAGTGAGTTATGATTCTGCTATTGCACTCCAGCCTGGGCAACAGGGAGATCCTGTAACACACACACACACACACACACACACATACACACACAACAGAAATTAAAAGAAAATAAATTGATGATATATATAATACTCTGGATTATAAGACTCAACATTGTAAGAATGTCACTTTCAAATTCATCTCTAGATTCATGGAATTCTCAAGCAAAATCCCAGCAGATATTTCTGATTCTAACTTACATGGAATACAAAGGGCCTAGGATAATTGAAACTTTTGGGGAAAAAAGGATAAAACCGTAGGACTATGTTGCCTGATTTTAGTACTTATACAGAAATCAAGAAAGCGTGGCATTGGTGTAGGTATAGACTTACAGATTCTTTTTTTTTTTTTTTTTTTTTTTTTTTTTGGTGACAGAATTTCACTCTTGTTGCCCAGGCTGGAGTGCAATGGTATGGTCTCGACTCAGTGCAACGTCCACCTCCCGGTTTCAAGTGATTCTTCTGTCTCAGCCTCCCGAGTAGTTGGGATTACAAGCACCCGCCACCATGCCTGGATAATTTTTGTATTTTTAGTAGAGATGGGGTTTCACCATGTTGGCCAGGCTGGTCTTGAACTCCTGATCTCAGGTGATCCTCCCACCTTGGCCTCCCAAAGTGCTGGGATTACAGACATGAGCCACCACACCCGGCCTTGTAGACTTACCTATTAAGGAAATAAAAGTGAGAGCCCAGAAATAGACTCATACATATATCATTGTTGATTGTCTACAAAGATGCCATTGTCATTCTGTGGAGGAAAAGATATTTTCAACAAATAATGCTAGAAAAAGTGGATATCTATATGCAAAATATGAATCCAAACCTTTATACAGTATACAAAAACTAACTTGAAATAGTTCATAGACTTAAATGTAAACAGTGAAAAATATAAAACGTGGACAAAAGCAGAAAATTCTCACAACTTGGGGGTAGGCAAAGGTTTCTAAGGACACAAAAAGCATGAATAACTAAAGAAAAAATAGTAAATTGGACTTAATTGAAATAATTTTGCTCTTCAGAAGAGCTTGCTATGAGGATGAAAGGTAAGCTAGACCGAGAGAAAATATTTGAGAACTATTTATCTAATTAAGAATTTGTACCCAGAAACCTGTAAATAGCTCTTATAAATCGATAAGAAGACAAAAGCAACCTGATGATTAAAAAAGTGGGCAAAAGATTTGAACAGATACTTTAGCAAAGAAGATGTGAATATTAAATAAGCACTTGAAAAGATGTTTAAGATTGGCTGGGCATGGTGGCTTATACCTGTAATCCCAGCACTTTGGAAGGCCAAGGAGGGAGAATCGCTTGAGCCCTGGAGTTTGAGACCAGGCTGGGCAATGTAGTGAGATCTTGTCTCTACAAAAACATTTTAAAAATTAGCCAAATATGGTGGCATGCACCTATAGTCCTAGTTACTCAGAAAGCTGAGGTGGGAGAATCACTTGAGTCCAGGAGTTCAAGCTTACAGTAAGCTATGATCACACCACTGCACTCCAGCTTGGGTGACAGAGCCAGAGCAAGACTCTGTCTCAGGGAAAAAAAAATGCTCAAGAAATAATTAGTTACCAGAGAAATCCAAATTAAAATCCCAAAGAGATATTACTACACACCAACTAGCATGTTAAAAATAAAAAGTGATCATGCTAAATATTGGCAAAGGATGTGGAACAACTAGAACTTTCACACATTGCTAACGTATATCTATAGTCAAGTGTTTGAAACAAATACTCGTGTCACATGCAAAGGATATATCTCTAGAATTACAGAAAAAATTGGAATCTATTTCCATGATACCCTGACAGTCCCTTTATCTCTAAAAGCCAGCTTTAGTGAGTGATAGTTATAGGACTTCATTACCTTCAGTGAACTACAGATTAGAGAAAATCTAAAATATTCAGTATACAATAAATGTGGTCTAGGATGTTCTTCTGCTTATATGCCTGAGTTTTTGTCACTTAGGCTATAACTAAGAATCTGTGGTAACACACTGCCATTTTCATCTAAGCATTAACAATGCCTTTTTTTTTTTTTTTTGAGCTAGAGTCTTATTCACTCTGTCACCCCGGCTAGAGTACAGTGGCACAATCATGGGTCACTGCAGCCTCAAACCTCTGGGCCTAAGCGATCCCCCTGCCTTAGCCTCCTGAGGTGCTGGGACTACACGCACACACCAGTGAGCCTGGCTAATTTTTACTTTGGTTTTTTTTTTTAGAGATGGGGTCTCACTATGTTGCCCAGGCTGATAATGAACTTCTGAATTCAAGCAATCCTCCTGCCTCAGCCTCTCAAAAATGCTAGGATTACAGACATGAGCTACTACCACATGCAGCCTCTTTTTTGAAGATTTTTAAAAAGTGAAAATACTTCCTAGTAAAGAAGTCTATTTTGGAGCCACCATAATATTGAAAGTGTTTGCCTGCCCTTAAATAACGTTTCTGGGCTGGGCGCCATGGCTCACGCCTGTAATCCTAACAGTTTGGGAGGCCGAGGCAGGCAGGTTGCTTTAGTTCAGGAGTTCGAAACCAACCTGGGGAACATGTTGAAACTGCGTCTCTACCAAAAGTACAAAAATTACCTGGACATGGTGGTGCACGCCTGTAGTCATTAAAGGCATAAGCCACCATGCCCAGCCCAGAATTATTTTCAACTAGGAAACAAAAGACTTCAGATTTAGAAAAATAGATACTGGTCATTGAATCTTTGCTTGGAATAGTTGTTATGACTCTCAGGGATGTGTTATAATTTTATGCTCCAAGAAGTAAAAGAATTAGGTGTAAATATGACAGATGAGATGTATGCTGTTTTAAAACAGTTAAATTACTTTGCATCTTGAGGAGTCAAACAATCTGAGGAATTAGTTATGTTGGATTGCAGAAAATAGGCAGCTTGCTAATTACCAAGATAAATGAATGAATATATTCTTTATAACTCTATTGAAATACTTGTTTAATATTGTTGAGGGATAGGTTTCTTTTTGGTTTTTTGTTTTGTTTTGTTTTTGTTTGTGTTTTGAGACAGAGTCTCGCTCAGTAGTGTTAGCTCAGCTCATTGCAACCTCTGCCTCCCGGGTTCAAGTGGTCCTCCTGCCTCAGCCACCTGAGTAGCTGGGATTATAGGCATGTACCACCACGACCAGCTTAATTTTTAATTTTCTTTTTCTTTTTTTTTTTTTTTTTTTGAGATGGAGTTTCGCTCTGTCACCCAGGCTGGAGTGCTGTGGCACAATCTTGGCTCACTGCAAGCTCCGCCTCCTGGGGTCACGCCATTCTCCTGCCTCAGCCTCCCGAGTAGCTGGGACTACAGGCGCCGACCACCACGCCCAGCTAATTTTTTGTATTTTTAGTAGAGACGGGGTTTCACTGTGTTAGCCAGGATGGTCTTGATTTCCTGACCTTGTGATCTGCCCATCTCGGCCTCCCAAAGTGCTGGGGTTACAGGCATGAGCCACCGCACCCTGCCTATTTTTTAAGTTTTTAGTAGAGATGGAGTTTCAGCATGTTGGCCAGGCTGGTCTTGAACTCCTGACTCAAGCAGTCCTCCTATCTCGGCCTCCCAAAGTGCTGGGATTACAGGCGTGAGCCACCATGCTCGGCCCAGAGGGCAGCTTAATAATGCCATTCTTACAAAATAGAGCAGTTCTTACTACATGAAACAAAAAAGATTTCTAATACACAAGAAATACTGTACTATACATATAGTTTTACTATGTCAAAGTAAGGTACTTACGTAAATAAATAATCTATTTTATGATTATGTATATGCACAGGTATAGATTGGATTTTTAATTCTTTAATTTTGGGATTTTTAGAAAGTATTTGAAAAGACCAAGTTAGTGTTATATTTAGTGCAAATTAATTGAGTAAAACCATTCAGCTGTCTTGTTTGAAATATTAATAGTTTTGCTACTTTATTCTTTAAGCATATGTTCAGAAATACTTCGTATCTGTGGGTGGACTGGATGTATTGTCTCAAGTTCTCGTGCAACTGGAATCTGATTCACATGAGACTCTTTCCAGTGCTAAACTTGCAGTGGTTGTGACAAAGACTGTGGATGCATGCATTGCTGATAATCGTGAGTGACAGTGCTTACTAGTTTTTTTGAAATTGAATTTTCTTTGAATATAGCATGAAGAATGTTGAAATAGTAGATTGAACAGTAACATGGTTTAGACTAACAGTTTCTCACAAGTGGAAGGGAATATTAGAAATTATCCAACATGGCCAGGCGCAGTGGCTCATGCCTGTAATCCCAGCACTTTGGGAGGCTGAGGCAGGCAGATGGCTTGAGGTCGGGAGTTCAAGACCAGTGTGGCCAACATGGTGAACCCTCGTCTCTACTAAAAATACAAAAATTAGCCGAATGTGGTGGTGGGTGCCTGTAATTCCGGTTACTTAGGAAGCTGAGGCAAGAGAATCACTTGAACCCAGGAGGTGGAGGTTGCAGTGAGGGAGCTGAGATCATGCCACTGCACTCCAGCCTGGGCGACAAGTGCAAAACTCTGTCTGGAAAAAAAAGGCAACATTAAATTAAAAATTTCAGGCTGTGTATGGTGGCTCACACCTGTAATCCCAGCACTTTGGGAGGCCAAGATGGGAGGATTGCTTGAAGCCAGGAGTTTGAGACCAGCTTGGTCAACATAGCAAGACTCCATCTCTCAAAAAAAAAAAAAATAATAGTAATAATAATATTCAGATGAGAAACCAAGGGATATTTTTGAGATTAAGGAATGGAAAACCCAATTTATGTAAAGAATACATCTCTTTCTGCTAAGTATGAGGTTGGACTTACCCAACACAGCATTACTAGTGAGTGGCAGAACCATACTTGAACTCATGGCTGCTGCTTCTCACATGTGCAAACACTGAAGAGTAAGAAACTCTATTGGTATTCACAAACAACTAGGGGGCAAAAAATAGATGGTTTTTTAAAAAGTGGTTATTGAGGGCCTGCTATGTGCTGAGCTTTACAAGTACAAAAATGACTAAGATGTAGTCCCTTGAGGAATTCACAACTTTTTTGTTGATATTAATATTGTTAGACTCTGGGTGAATTCTGTTGAAAGCCACACTTGGAGAAATATAGCTTAAAATGGTGGACTTTTTTTTTTTTTTTTTTTTTTTTTGAGACGGAGTCTCACTCTGTTGCCCAGGCTGGAGTGCAGTGGTGTGATCTTGGCTCACTGCAAGCTCTGCCTCCTGGGTTTAAGCGATTCTCCTGCCTCAGCCTCCTGAGTAGCTGGTACTACAGGTGCCCACCACCACGCCCGGCTAATTTTTTGTGTGTGTTTTTAGTAGAGACAGGGTTTCACCGTGTTAGCCAGGATGGTCTCCATCTCCTGACCTCGTGATCCACCTGCCTCGGCCTCCCAAAGTGCAGGGATTGCAGGCGTGAGCCACCGCGCCTGGCCAAAAAATGGAGGACTTTTTGACTTTTGTCAGTCTCAGCATAGCTTCGCATAAGCTTCATTGTAAGCAAAACTGTGGTCAGTTAATAGTGTATTTTAAATGACAGCAGGAACTGATTATGTAGGAAAGTCTTTACTATCCAATCTAGATAAGAGGTAGGTAAGGGGAGAGTAAGCATACTCAGCCTTTAGGAAGTTAGTGGTACTTCATCTTCACAGCATTCTGCAGAACAATTAAGAAAAAAAATTCTTCGAAAAATTTGCTTTAGTAATATGTCTTTAGTATGGGAAGAAAGAGTAATGAGGGTTATAGTAATAAGCAACCATCTTATTACAATGAATTTATTTATATTTTATTTATATTCACACATACACATATTTATTAGATGTTATATGTGTATATTTAATGTTATATAGATATATAACATTCTATCTGAATAAGCTGAAAAATGTATATATACATTTATAAGTTTTAAATTTGTACTATCTTTTTTTCCTATTTTATACTAATAGCTACTTTTGGGATAGTACTCTCCAAGTACCACATTGTTTCAAAACTTCTGGCATTACTGCTTCATGAAAGTCTGGATTCAGGAGAAAAATTTAGCATCATGCTTACTCTTGGTCATTGCACAGAGGATTGTGGTAAGTATTGGATTTATTGTGTGTGGTTATTAAAATAGTAGAGTGGAAATACACTTTTTTTTTTTCCTTCCAGTCATGTGAAGGTCTTAAAAGTATTGCTTTTCTCCTAGTTATTCAGACCTCAAACTAATCATTTCAGCTTCTAATTCTCCTTCACTCATTGTATTAAGTCAGTCATTAAGACCTGTAGTTCTACTTCTGTTTACCCCTCTTGATCCCTTTCTGTCCAGTTCCAATGCTGCTCTTCTACAGTAGGCCCTCAAACCCATATCTTTCATCAATATTATTGCAGTGGTTTTCTCACTACAGCACAGGGAGAAAGCTCCTTCCCTTCTATCTTCATTTTTCAGTCCACTCTGCACATTGCTGCACAAATCTGATTATGTTCTCCTTGTTAAAACTTTCAAAGATTCTTTCTTTTTCTACCTATTACTGTCTTCTCTCTCTTTTTCTTCTCCCCCTTTTACTTTCCTCCTCCTCTACTTTCCTCCCATTCTCCCTCTGTTCAATCTACTCCTTCTTACCAATTCTCTCCACTTCCCTCTCTACCCCCTCTCTTCTTCTGATCTCGTGTCTCTGCTCTTTCAGCTCTCACTTTTCCACTCTCCTCCCTTTGCTCTCTCTTGCTTCTCCCATTCTTTCTTCCTTCCCCTACACTTTCTACTCCCTCCGTTAGTTTATCTATTCTTTCCCTTAACTTCTGTGTAATTTAGGATTGATTATACCCTTTTTCAAACCAAGTGAGGGCAGTTTTACCCTTATGAGTTATGATACTACTCTGTGGCTGCATTTCAGAGATCACTTATGAGACAGGTATTTTGTGTAAGTGAATTTTTTTTTTTTTTTTTTTTGAGACGGAGTTTTGCTCTTGTTGCCCAGATTGGAGTGCAATGGCACAATCTTGGCTCACTGCAACCTCCGCCTCCCAGGTTCAAGCAATTCTCCTGTCTCAGCCTCCCAAGTAGCTGGGATTACGGGCATGCACCACCACGCCTGGCTAATTTTGTATTTTTGGTAGAGATGAGGTTTCTCCATGTTGGTCAGGCTGGTCTCGAACTCCCGACCTCAGGTCATCTGCCCGCCTTGGCCTCCCAAAGTTCTGGGATTACAGGCATGAGCCACTGAGCCCGGCCTTAAGTGAATTATTTTCTATATTAAAAATCCTTTTGGGGGCTAGATGTGGTGGCTCACGCCTGTAATTCCAGCACTTTGGGAGGCTGACATAGGCAGATCACGAGGTCAGGAGTTCGAGACCAGCTTGGCGAGCATGTTGAAACCCTGTCTCTACTAAAAATACAAAAAATTAGATGGGCACGGTGGTGCGCACCTGTAGTCCCAGCTACTCGGGAGGCTGAGGCAAGAGAATTGCTTGAACCCGGCAGGCGGAGGTTGCAGTGAGCCGAGATCACGCCACTGCACTCCAATCAGAGTGACAGAGCGAGACTCCCTCTCAAAAAAAAAAAAAAAATTCCTTTTGAAACTATGTGTTTCTCTATTTTAAAAATTTGTTGTTGTCGTTGTATTTTTGTTTTTTGAGACAAAGTCTCACTCTGTTGCCCAGACTGGAATGCAATGGCTGGACCTTGGCTCACTGCAGCCTCCACCTCCCAGGTTCAACTCAATTTCCTGAGAAGTTGGGATTACAAGTGCCTGCCACCATGCCTGGCTAATTTTTTTGCATTTTTTGTAGAGACCGGGTTTTGCCATGTTGGCTAGGCTGGTCTTGGACTCCTAACCTCAAGTGATCCACCCATCTCAGCCTCCCAAAGTGCTGGGATTACAAGAGTGAGCCACCGTTCCTGGCCTATTTTTAAAATTTTGAACTATGTTCATAATTATCACAAGGAAGAATTATGATCTCATATAGATAGTTTATGATAAAATCATTGTCCTCTTTAACTGTGTGTTTTCCAGAGGAAAATCAGTATGACCTTTTTAAAAACAATGGGCTTCCACTCATGATTCAAGCCTTAACTGAATCTCAGAATGAGGAACTGAACAAAGCTGCCACATTTGTGCTTCACAACTGCAAAAAAATTAGTAAGTGTACTATTACTTTAAGAACATACCAACCAAAGTTTATAAAGGGGAATTTATATCTGCTTTCATGAGCCAAGGCCTTTTAGCTCTCAGTTTCTTCTTACATTTGAAAAGCAGAGTAGGCCCTGCACAGTGGCTCATGCCTGTAATCCCAGCACTTTGGGAGGCCAAGGCAGGCAGATCGCTTGAGTCCAGGAGTTCAAGACCAGCCTGGGCAACATGGAGAAACTCTGTCTCTATTTAAAAAAAAAAAAGAAAGAAAGAAAGAAAAAATTATCTGGCCTGGTGGCACACGCCTGCCAGCTACTTGGGAAGCTGAGGTAGAAGGATCATCTGAGCTCAGGAAGTGCTCAGGTTGAGGCTACAGTGAGCTGTGTTTGCACCACTGCCCTCCACCCTGGCTCATATAGTAAGACCCTGTCTCAAAAAAAAGTCAGAGTGTATAATTTGGACATGACAACTAGGGTATATTCAGCATATACAAACCCATGTGGAAGAGAGCAGCAGTATAGATAATTCACTATTTTATACCATGTGCACAAATTTAGTTTGCAGGAATTAAATTTGTGGACTAAGGGTTATTTATTGTTAAATCGTAAGTACATTTATTTATTTTTAAATGTCTGGGCTGGGCGCAGTGGCTCACGCCTGTAATCCCAGCACTTTCAGAGGCCTAGGCAGGCGGATCATGAGGTCAGGAGTTCGAGACCAGCCGGGCCAACATGGTGAAACCCCATCTCTACTAAAAATACAAAAAAAATTAGCCAGGCATGGTGGCGCACACCTGTAGCCCCAGCTACACGGGAGGCTGAGGCAGAAGAATTACTTGAACCCCGGAGGCAGAGGTTGCAGCAAGCCGAGATCATGCCACTGCACTCCAGCCTAGGCGACAGAACAAAACTCCGTCTCAAAAAAAAAAAAAAGTTTGAGTTTCTGTTATGTGCCGGGCAGTGTGCTAGGCATCAGGGACATCAGGGATACAGTGATAAAAAAACAGTCTGTGTATTCACAGAGCTTAGTTTAACTAGAGAAATAGACAGTAACTCAAAAAATGAGATTATGTGTTATTATAAATTGACATAAGAAGTATAAGGGGATAGACCACAGGTCTTTAATAGCCTATAACAAAGAAATCTGGTCTAGACGTGGAGCAGAAAAGGCTTTGGGAGGAAGTGATTCTTGAGCTGAGAACTGAATGTTTAGGGTTAATTAGGTGAAAAGAAAGGAATTTGTTATCAGCGAGCATCTCAGGCATAAGCAACAGTGAGGCACAAAGGCCCTGTGATAGGAGGGAACCTGGTGCACTTAAGGAATTGATGGCCAGTGTAGCTTGAGCTCAGAGGGCAGTGGCCATGATAAGAATTTTGATCTTTGTGGAAGAAAAACTGCAGACACAGTATGTTAAAAAAAAAAAAAAAAAAGATTATAGGAAGCAATCAATTTATGAACATTGTTTTTTTAAAAAACTACTTTATTTTTGAGACAAAGTCTCAGTTTGTCACCGGGGCTAGAGTGCAGTGGTGCAATCTCTGTTCACTGCAGCCTCTGCCTCCTGGGTTTGAGGGAGTCTTGTGCCTCACCCTCCGGAGTATCTGGTATCTGGTATTACAGGTGCGTGCCACGATGCCTGGCTAATTTTTTTTTTTTTTTTTTTTAGAAGAGGCGGAGTTTCACCATATTGGCCAGGCTGGCCTTGAGTTCCTGACCTCAAGTGATCCTCCCGCCTCGGCGTCCCAAAGTGCTAGGATTACAAGTGTGAGCCACTGTGCCCGGCCTAAAAAGCTAACTACTTTAAAACCAGTATGCATGTACCTGAGAGCGTTTATGTGCCTGGCATAACATATTTGCATGTTTTTTCTCCTGTAACTCTGAAGAGTAAAGTCTAATTTATGGCTGTTCTCTTCCACTTACTTTTCAGTACTAATTAAGCTGTTAAGATAGTCTGGATGGAAAAATTTAGAGAAAGGAGAGGGTGGGGTGTGAGGTTGTCCTTACATATAAAGTGTTTAAATAACCTTTCATTCATTGTGTTTTTCCCATATTACAAAGCTGAGAAATTATCTCTAAGTCTAGGAGAATATCCTTTTGATGAAAATGAAACACAGCAATTAAAGGACATAAATGGGAAAGAGAAGAATCTTGAAGAGCACTGGAGGAAAGCAAAGGAAATTCTACACAGAATAGAGCAGCTTGAAAGAGAAGGAAATGAGGTTGGATTCTTTGTTTTAAAGAATATATAGAACTTTTTTCACATTTTTAAAATGTCTTTTTTTTTTTTTTTTTTTTTTTTTTTTTTTTTTTTTGAGACGGAGTCTCACGCTGTTGCCCAGGCTGGAGTGCAGTGGCGCGATCTCGGCTCACTGCAAGCTCCGCCTCCCAGGTTCCCGCCATTCTCCTGCCTCAGCCTCCTGAGTAGCTGGGACTACAGGCGCCCGCCACCGCGCCCGGCTAATTTTTTGTATTTTTAGTAGAGACGGGGTTTCACTGTGGTCTCGATCTCCTGACCTTGTGATCCGCCCGCCTCGGCCTCCCAAAGTGCTAGGATTACAGGCTTGAGCCACCGCGCCCGGCCTAAAATGTCTTTTTTTCTCCATACTACAGTGACATATACATTTAAAAAAAATTTTTTTTGAGACAGAGTCTTGCTCTGTTGCCCAGGCTGGAGTGCAGTGACGCGATCTTGGCTCACTGCAACCTCCGCCTCCCAAGTTCAAGTGATTCTCATGCCTCAGCCTTTCAAGTAGATGTGCGCCACCACACTTGGCTAATTTCTTTGTATTTTTAGTAGAGACAGGGTTTCCTCATGTTGGCCAGGCTGGTCTTGAACTCCTGACTTCAAGTGATCTGCCTGCCTTAGTCTCCCAAAATGTTGGGAATACAGGTGTGAGCCACCATGCCCAGCTGGTATTTTTTAACAATAGAGATTGGAGGGGTGAAAAATTTTTTCTTCCCAAGTTGTTTTTTAAAGGTTTAAATAGAAAACTCCATAGTAATACTTGAAGAATCATGCTTTGACATAAAACAAAAAAAAGATTTTTAAAAAGTAGAAATGATGACTGAAAAGACAGGAAACATGGAATATTGAGCCAAGAGATCTAACATCTGAATAATTGGGGTTCAAGAAAAGAGAAAAGTAGTAATAATCTAATAACCTCTTTCCTCTCTATATAAATATATTTATGTATGCATGCTTTATGTCTTTGTATATGCATATATTTAAAAAAATAAAAACGTAGTGTCCCAAGTTAGTATAATATAGTGATTTTATTATTTTAATTGTCTGAGTAGTATTCACTGTTGCAGATGTGCCATAATTGATTTAACCAGTCCTTTATTGATGGACATGTAAGTTATATTTAAATTTTTACCATTGCAAACAACTCTAAATACCTGCTACACATGTACCTGTGTGTGTGTGTGTGTGTGTGTGTGTATTCTGTAACAGCTTTAATGATATATAATTCACAAACCTTACAGTTCACCCGTTTAAAGTACAGTCAACCCTTGGTATCTATGGGGGATTGGTTCCAGGACCTCCCACAGATCCCCAAATTCATGGATGCTGGAAACTTTAGGGGAAGTTTAGGCAAGTTATTTAATCTCTTTGTGCTTTAGTTTCATCATTGATAAATGGAGAAAATAATAGTACCTCTCAGATACCTAGATAGACATAGTTTTTATTATGAAAGATACTGTCAAATTGTTTCGCCACAGAAGTTATATCAACTTACACTCCCACTAGTAATGTTTAAGAGTACATATTTCGCCACAGCCTTTTGATCTTTGTCAGTGTAATAGATGAAGAAAAATATCTCAGTGTGGCCGGGCGCGGTGGCTCAAGCCTGTAATCCCAGCACTTTGGGAGGCCGAGACGGGCGGATCACGAGGTCAGGAGATCGAGACCATCCTGGATAACACGGTGAAACCCCGTCTCTACTAAAAATACAAAAACTTAGCCGGGCGAGGTGGCGGGCGCCTGTAGTCCCAGCTACTCGGGAGGCTGAGGCAGGAGAATGGCGTGAACCCGGGAGGCGGAGCTTGCAGTGAGCTGAGATCCGGCCACTGCACTCCAGCCTGGGTGACAGAGCGAGACTCCGTCTCAAAAAAAAAAAAAAAAAAAAAAAAAAAGAAAAATATCTCAGTGTAGCTTTAATATTTATTTATCTCAAGTGGGATGGGACATTTTTTCTTGTGTTTAAGAGCTATTTATATTTCCTTTCCTATAAACTGTCTGTTCATCTTCTTTGCCTGCTTTTCTGTGCTATCGTTGATCTTTTTCATATTTCATTGTAGTAACTTTTTATAAATGTTATTTTTAAAAATTATCCTGGCCGGGCGCGGTGGCTCAAGCCTGTAATCCCAGCACTTTGGGAGGCCGAGATGGGCGGATCACGAGGTCAGGAGATCGAGACCATCCTGGCTAACACGGTGAAACCCCGTCTCTACTAAAAAATACAAAAAACTAGCTGGGCGTGGTGGCGGGCGCCTGTAGTCCCAGCTACACGGGAGGCTGAGGCAGGAGAATGGCGTGAACCCGGGAGGCGGAGCTTGCAGTGAGCTGAGATCTGGCCACTGCACTCCAGCCCGGGCGACAGAGCAAGACTCCGTCTCAAAAAAAAAAAAAAAAAAAAAAAAAATTATCCTTCAGCTTGGGCAACATGGCAAAACCCTGTGTCTACAAAAAATACAAATTAGCCAGGTATGATGGTGTATGCCTGTGGTCCCAGCTACTCAGGAGACTGAGGTGGGAGGATTGCTTCAGCCCAGGAAGTCGAGGCTGCAGTGAGCTATGATCATTGCCACTGCACTCCAGCCTGGGTAACAGAGCAAGACCCTGTCAAAAAAAAAAATATATATATATATATCTATCTATCTCCTGTTGCTTAAGATATGCTTTACACATATTATTTCTGGGTGTTTTGATTGTCATTTGGTTTTGCTTCTGGTTCTTTATTCCTGAGATCCCTGCCCAGAGTAACGTTTTTGATCTCTAGCAGAATTTAAAAAAAAAATTTTTATGTGGTTAAGTATAATAGTTTTCTTTTATTATTTAATTTTGGGTAATACTTTGAAAGGTCTTATACCCCTTGAGAATATTAAAATATAATGGTTTCTTTTAGAACATGTATGACTTTGTTTTTGTATTTAAATATATTTGTTTCATTTTGACTTTATCTTTGTATAAGCTGTAAGATATTCAACTTATTTTTTCACCAGATGGCTACTCAATTGTCCCAATATCATTTAATGAATAAACTCCCTTTTCTTCCTAATGTAAACTGTCTTTTATCATATATGTTCTATTGGTAATCATAAACTTTTTCTTCATTCTTCATTATTTAAATGGAGTATAAATTGGGTTATAAAGGGAATGCATTATATTGAAATTATTTCTTGTCATTTTTACACTATAGGAAGAAATACAAAGAGAAAACTGTCAGGATAATATTTCATCTATGAACATGAGTATTCAGAATACATGGAAACATCTCCATGCAGATCATATTGGTCGAGCTACCAAAGCAGAAGATGAGGATAAAAGCCATTCTAGACGGTTTCAGAGTTATAAGTCCCATGGAGTCATGTCTAAAGCATGTACAAATGATGACCAAATGAAGACACCATTGAAGAGTGCAAATCCAGTCCATGCTTGTTATAGGGAGAGTGAGCAAAATAAGTCTTTATATAAAGCCAAGTCAAGCTGCAATCAAAACTTACGTGAAGAAACTACTTTTGAAAAGAATTTTATTTCTCAATCAAGGTATAGTTTAATAATTATGTGTAACTTTTATTTATTCAACGAGTATTTATTGTGTACTACAGTATGCCACACTGTTAAATACCGGGCATATAGAAATGACATGATGAAACACGGTCTTGGGAAGAGCGTAAAGTAGGAAGTGTTGGGAAAGGGGTTTGGATGGGGAGGTATGGGCCAGTTCATCTAGAGCCCTGCAATGTCATACTCTGGATTTTGGGGTTTAACTCACAGGGTATAGGGAGTGATTGAGGATTTTAAATTAAGTGGCGTAACATAGTTGAATTTTAGAAAGGGTACTCAGAAAATAAAACCTAAACGGAAACCCTTTACTTGAAGTAACAATGCATGCATTGATAATCTATCAGCAGTATAGCAAAAACTAGTTTTTAAATTTAATGTGATAAAGGGAATAGGATGTGAATAAAATTTGGTTTGGGTTTGCCCTTTTGTTTGTTCCCTGCACTTTGTCTCTAGAACATAGTCTTTTTCCCTTGCAGTTAGTTTGTGGGGCTAGACCCGGGATTGTAGCTTTTCTTAAACCCTTTACTGGGTTGTGCTCTTCTGATGGTTACAGTAGTTAGGAAAAATGAAGAGGATGCTGCTACATTTTGGACAGGTTGAAGGGTAAACTAAGTACCAAGAAGAAGGGTTACATCAATACCACCCCTTTTATCTGTTTCAAGACCATTCTTGATGTTAATTTTAACTTGATTTCTCAGGTATGGGAATTGGGAAGCAGTAAGATATGGTCCTGGGCCAGCCTTCTTGACCTCCATCCTAAGCTTTCCACACCCATAGCCTTCTTTCTTCTATAGGGTTAGCCATATTTCCTTTTTTTTTTTTTTTTTTTTGAGACGGAGTCTCGCTGTGTCACCCAGGCTGGAGTGCAGCGGCGCTATCTCGGCTCACTGCAAGCTCCGCCTCCCGGGTTTACGCCATTCTCCTGCCTCAGCCTCCGAGTAGCTGGGACTACAGGCGCCCGCCACCACGCCCGGCTAGTTTTTTTGTATTTTTAGTAGAGACGGGGTTTCACCATGTTAGCCAGGATGGTCTCGATCTCCTGACTTCGTGATCCACCCGCCTCGGCCTCCCAAAGTACTGGGGTTACAGGCTTGAGCCACCGCGCCCGGCCTTTTTTTTTTTTTTTTTTAAAGAGAGAGAGAGAGTTTCGCTCTTGTTGCCCAGGCTGGAGTGCAATGGCGCGATCTTAGCTCACTGTAACCTCCGCCTCTCAGGTTCAGGTGATTCTCCTGCCTCAGCCTCCTGAGTAACTGGGATTACAGGCATATGCCACCACGCCCGGCTAATTTTTTGTATTTTTAGTAGAGATGGGGTTTCTCCATGTTGGTCAGTCTGTTCTCGAACTCCTGACCTCAAGATCTGCCCGCCTCAGCCTCTCAAAATGCTGGGATTACAGGTGTGAGCCACTGCACGTGGCTAGGGTTAGCCATATTTCTACCTCAGCCAAGTTATTAATATTTTCATCTCTTTGAAATGCTTTTTTCCTCCTACAAATATATGTACATAGACAGATAGCTGTAATTATAAAGCTACTGCTATGCTTGCTACCTGATCTACAGTTCTTGCCTTTTTCTGTACTATTATCATTGTGACAGTATAATCAAAACTTGTATTTATTCATCAAGGACTACAGGGTTCAAACACACAAATGTTTTGGGGGTTAGGAAGGATTTTTAAATTCAGGTCTTTAAATGATTATTGTTAGCACTTTGCCATCCTGCACCCATGTTCATTTTTGCTCCCACTGATTTTGTTATCTCCTTTTTGCCTTCATCTCTCCTACTTCCTTCTTTTTATAATCTTTTTCTTCCAAGTTTCATCTGGCATCAATACTATTGCTCTCTGGAGTCTTATTTGACTCTAGCTCTAGAAACAAGGCTTTAATTGTTGCAGGCCCTACTTTGGCAGAATTTGGTAGATTTTGGTCGATCATGATTCCAGGTTGCTGTTGCCCATAAAACTCTGAAAATCACAACACTGCTTACAGAAACATTGGTCCACACACCAAAGAGTATGTTTACTTTTAGTAATCTGGTGTTTATTTTCTTTTAGTGACCATGTTTTTAAACACCCAGTTCACATTGCCAAAAATATAAAGCAGCAGTTACCAGTAACAGGTATGATTAAAAATGTTTCTTTGGTTTTTCAATAAAACAGATATTTAGGTAACCATATAGCTAAAAATGTACATTGGCTACGCGCAGTGGCTCACGCCTGTAATCCCAGCACTTTGGGAGGCCTAGGTGGGCGGATCACCTGAGGTCAGGAGTTCAAGACCAGTTTGGCCAGCATGGTGAAACCCCCATCTCTACTAAAAATACAAAAATTAACCAGGCGTGGTGGTGGGCACCTGTAATCCCAGATACTCAGGAGGCTGAGGCAGGAAAATTGCTTGAACCCAGGAGGCAGGGGTTGCAGTGAGGTGAGATCACACCACTGCACTCCAGCCTGGGCGACAGAGTGAGACTCCATCTCAAAAAAAAAAAAAGTCCATTGGTATATTGGCCCTCTAAAGTATAAGCCATACCTTTGACTCTTTCTGTTGTAAATCCCTTCTATTAAGATCCAGAATCTTTCTGTTTATTCACCAGCATGACTAGAGGCATAGTACTAGGCTAAGGTTTATGAAAAGCTTGATATTTAATAAATCCTTAAAATATCTGATTCTTTTCATTAATCCAAAAATCCTTCATTTTGCAATTTTTTTCCAGATCCATTTACATTATGTTCAGATATAATAAATAAAGAAGTAGTCAGTTTTCTAGCAACTCCCAGTTGTTCCAAAATGTTGACGTATAGGTGCTCAGGTAAGTATTTTTTTAATTGCAGTTGTTTCACAGTAAAAGCCTTTTATGATATTATTAACTACAATTTTTTTTTTTTTTTTTGATACGGAGTCTCACTCTGTCACCCAGGCTGGAGTGCAGTGGCAAGATCTTGGTTCACTGCACTCTCCATCTCCCAGGTTCAAGCAATTCTCATGCCTCAGCCTCCCAAGTAGCTGGGATTATAGGTGCTCGCCACCACACCTGGCTAATTTTTTTTTGTTTTTTTGTTTTCGTAGAGACAGGGTTTCACCATGTTGATCAAGCTGATCTTGAACTCCTGACCTCAAATGATCTGCCCGCCTCAGCTTCTCGAAGTGCTGGGATTACAGACATGAGCCACTGCGCTTATTGTAATTAAGTAGAATTTATAATAATTCTACGCATATGATTTACTTTGTTCCCTTTGGAGAAATAATATTGTGGAGTATCAAAGTATTCAAATTAATATCTTCTATCTGGGCCAGGTGAGGCAGCTGTAATCTCAACACTTCGGAAGGCCAAGGCTGGAGGATTTCTTGAGGCCAGGAGTTCAACCAGCATGGTCAACACAGCGAGACCTTGTCTCTGTAATTAAAACAAAACAAAACAAAACAAAACAAAACACCTTTTATCAGCATCAGGCTGAGCTTCCAATATTTGTATGTATGAATCAACACAGTTAGTACCTTTTTATTACTTTATTACCTTTTTGTCATAATACCATCTATAAATTTAACCTTACTGAGTAAACATTTTTTAATGTTTTCAGAGAACCAGTTATTACTAGGTATGCATTCTGGATTATCCTGTAAACATAGGCATTAAGTTTTTAAAATACCTATTTTTATATTTATAATATGTAAATGTTTCTAGTGTTTCATGTCCATTATTTATTTTTTCTTCAGGGCTCTTGTAAATGTTCCACAATACTTATTCCATTCCTTCTCCTCCTCCTTCCCACCCCGGTATTTCCTCTTTGTTCATCTTGCTGTTGTACTCTGCTCTATGGACGAAATTGAGGTTCTCTGTATTGGGCTCAGAACATCATTATTCTTCCCTCTTGGATGAAGAGGTTATCTCTATTCCTCTAAAACTGATGTGTAGCCATAAGCTGAATCCCATATCTTTTTTTCCTCCACATTTTAATACTAATTGCAAAATCTTTCTCTTTACTCCCATTCTATTCATTAACTCCTTTTGTTCCACCTTAAACTATGCTCGTTTCTCCTCATCTCAAAAAAATACCCAATAGAGCCGGGCGCAGTGGCTCACGCCTGTAATCCCAGCACTTTGGGAGGCCAAGGCGGGCGGATCACAAGGTCAGGAGATCGAGACCACGGTGAAACCCCGTCTCTACTAAAAAATACAAAAAATTAGCCGGGTGCTGTAGCGGGCGCCTGTAGTCCCAGGAGGCTGAGGCAGGAGAATGGCGTGAACCTGGGAGGCGGAGCTTGCAGTGAGCCAAGATCGCGCCACTGCACTCCAGCCTGGGGGACAGAGCGAGACTCCGTCTCAACAACAACAACAACAACAAAACAAAACAAAACAAAAACACCCAATAGTTTGTTTGATTTGCTATCCTTTCAAGTATTCATTCACTCCTCCCAACAGATGCACGTATCCCATTAGAAAGTAAATGTATTAGGCCGGGTGCGGTGGCTCATGCCTGTAATCCTAGCACTTTGGGAGGCTGAGGCGGGTGGATTACCTGAGCTCAGGAGTTCAAGACCAGCCTCGTCAACACAGTGAAACCCTGTCTCTACTAAAATTCAAAAAATTAGCTAGGCATGGCAGCATGCGCCAGTAATCCCAGCTACTCGGGAGGCTGAGACAGGAGAATTGCTTGAACCTGGGAGGTGGAGGTTGCAGTGAGCTGAGATCATGCCATTGCACTCCAGCCTTGGCAACAGAGCAAGACTCTGTCTCAAAAAAAAAAAAAAAAAAGAAAATGTATTTAATAAGAATAAAGTACAAATATTTCTTTCAATTTAATTGTATTATTTTTTAAAAGGCTAAGTTGTTAGAACATAAATACTTATTAAGTTGTTTTGGATCTGACAGAATCATTAGGCATTTCTTTTGGCTTATAGGTGCCATGAACCTAGAAAGTTTGGGAATCTCTGGTCAAAAGTATTCTAGGTGGCAGAGTGGATGTTCTGTAACTGCTAACCCCCTTTCATCTCTTAGTTTGTATGAGATGGTTCTTTCCTGGTTACCATTCATTCATTCCACAAACATGGAGTGCTTAGTCCTTGGCTGGCACTGGAATCTAAGATGAATAGAACTCAGTCTTCACCTTTATCTTTCTCTTCCTGCCAGATTTCCACATGTATTCTCCTCAAGACCTAGTCTATAGCACTTATTCAGTTCTTTCACTACATTTACTTTTGTAGCATCATCTATCATTTTATTGATGGTTTTCAAATATGTATCTTGACTTTTGGCTTCTAACCTGGGCCTTTTATTTCCAGTAGTTCTCAGCACATACCCACTTGAATATCTTCTTGTTACTTTAAGCTTAATGTATCCTAAACACAACATCCACAGCATCTTTCTTCCTTTTAAATTGGCCTCCCCACTCACTGCATTTCTGTCAGTGTTGCCACTATTTGTCTGGTCTCCCAGACTTTAAGCCTTGAATCATCCATGACTGTTCTCTCTCATTCCATCCGTTATTTCTAGTCTATCAAATTTTGTTCTTTTTTGCCACATAGGCCCTTTTCGTTTCATGCCTAAATTATCACAGCAATTTTATCTAGCAGTCTTTGTCTTAAGCATCTCCAACTCCCAACTATAATATGCATATCACTGTTAACTTATCTTCTTAATATGTGCTTTATCGTGTCATCATGCTAAACAACCCTCAGTGCTTCTCTGTAACCCATTGAATCAAGCTCTCTGCCTGGCTTTCAAAGTTGTATAGAATTTTGTCCTGCTTCCACTTGTAAAAATTTACTGTACATTTACTCTGAATCTGCTAGAAATGTGCTATGGTTATTTCAAACTTTGCCATTTATTCAAGTACTGAATTTCTTGAGAGTTATCCTAAACTGTTTCCCTTATCCCAACAGCTCATTATTCATCAAACCCTGCTAATTTTACATCAGAAATCTCTCCATTCTCCCTGCAAATGCCTTGTTTCAAAATCCCTTCATTTATTTTCTGGACTACTAAAGTAACCTCTCAACTGATCCTCTTGCGTTCAGGTGCCCTTTCTACAAGACAAATGAAATTGTGTCATCTTCCTCCTTTTATTTCTATGTTCCTCCCTGTTGCCTTGAAGAGAGTTAAAATTCCTTAACATGGTTTTCAAGATTCTTCTTGGTCTGGTTACCTGCAACCCTCCCCAGCCCCACCTTTTCTCCTGTACTTCTCTGTACTCTAGCCATATTAGAGTGTCCATGATTCTCTGAGCACTATGCCTTTTCACACTTCAGTGGTTTTGCACATCTTTATTGTACTGAAATGTCTTCATCTCAGCCAACTATCTGCGTGGCCAACTTCTAGTCCTTTAGGAATGGGCCACTAATACAATTAGGTGACAAACCGATGGAGAATTTTATAATGGACAGACATGGCTGACATTACCTGAACCTACCAATCTATCTATTTTTAAAAAATGTTTTTCCAACTTTTATTTTAAGTTCAGGGATACATGTGCAGGATGTGCAGGTTTGTCACATAGGTAAACATGTGCCATGGTGGTTTGCTGCTGATCTTTCTTAATATTTAAGAAAAGAGGAAGTTTGTCTAACCCTATTGGCTCAAGAGGCTGCCCAATTACAATTTTTTTTTTTTTTTAAAAGAGAGAGACAGACAATATGTATCTCTTAATATGATAGAGTAAGAAACATACAATACTACCTGCATGGAATTCTAGTAAAAATACTTGAACCTGAATCTGACCAATCATTTAGATTTAATTACTAGTTTATAGGACACACAACATTTTAAAGGACACGACTAGGACGCAATCAGCAAAACTTAGCCTTTGAGAAACTGTAGTACAAATGACCTGGTATCTTCATTTGACAAGGAAGACAGGGGAACTGATAGATTAAAAGCCCCTTGACATATGTTAACCGAATGTAAGTCAGGCACAGTGGTGCGTGTGTCTGTAGTTCCAGCTACGTGGGAGGCTGAGGTGGGAGGATTGCTTGAGCCCAGGAGTTCAAGTCCAGCCTGAGCAACATAGTGAGACCCTGTCTCAAAAAAAAAAAAAAAAAAAAGTAATGGTGGACCTTATTTGGATCATGATTCCAACAACTAACTTTCAAAAGAAATTTTTGAATTGATGAGGAAAATTGAACACTAGATATTAGGTTATATTAAGCATGATTTTTTAGGTGTCATAATAGTTTTATGTGTTTACAAAAAAGAGTCCTGGCCGGGCGTGGTGATGGCTCATACCTATAGCCCAGCACTTTGGGAGGCTGAGGCAGGTGGATCACTTGAGCCCAGGAATTCGAGAACAGCCTGGGCAACATAGTGAAACCCATCTCTAAAAAAAATACAAAAATTAGCTGAGTGTGGTGTTGCATGCCTGTAGTCCCAGCTACTTGGGAGGCTGAGGTGGGAGGATTGCTTGAACCCAGGAGGTTAAGGCTGTAGTGAGCTGAGATCACGCCACTGCACTCCACCCTGGGTGACAGAGTGAGACACTGTCTCAGAAAAAAACGTCCTGGCTGGGTGCAGTGGCTCATACCTGTAATCCCAGCACTTTGGGAGGCTGAGGTGAGAGGATTACTTAAGCCCAGGAGTTTGAGACCAGCCCTGGGAATATAAGGAGACCCTATGTCTACAAAAAATAAAAAAATTAGCCAGGCGTGGTGGAGGTCAGGGCTAAAAGTGAGCTGTGATCATACCACTGCACTCCAGCCTGGGCTAAAAGTGAGCTGTGATCATAGCACTGCACTCCAGCCTGGGTGACAGGGAGACCCTGTCGCAGGAAAAAAAAAATCCTTATCTGTTAAAGATGCATGTGAAGTATTTACAGATGAAATGATACTTTAATGTAAATGATAGGTGTCATAATCCAGTGCATACATGGGGACAGAGCTGAGTAGGTAGAGGTATACATAAAACATGATTAGCCATGAGTTAATAATTATCGAAGCTGGATGATAGATACATGGGAGTTCAGTGTTTGAAATTTTACATAATGTTAAAAACAAAAAAGATGACTGAGCTTAAGGATCACTTCTTTTGGATATCTTCCCTTAACAGTGACTCTTGCTCAAAACCAGACAAAATAGATATTCCTTTTTCTTTTTTTTTTTTTTTTTTTTGAGACAGTCTCACTCTATCGCCAGGCTGGATGCGTGAGCTTGGCTCACTGCAATCTCTGCCTCCCGAGTTCAAGCGATTCTCCTGCCTCAGCCTCCCGAGTAGCTGGGATTACAGGGGCACACTAATACACTCAGTTAATTTTTGTATTTTTAGTAGAGACAGGGTTTCACCATGTTGGCCAGGATGGTCTCCATCTCCTGACCTCATGATCTGCCCGCATAGGTCTCCCAAAGTGCTGGGATTACAGGCGTGGGTCGTCCAGCCCAGCCTTTTTTTTTTTTTTTTTTTTTTTAAGAGACAGGGTCTTATTCTGTGTAATAACGTGATCGTGGCTCACTGCAGCCTTGAACTCCAGGTCTCAAGGGATTCTCCTGCCTCAACCTCTTAAGTAGCTAGGACTACAAATGTGTGCCACCAGGCCCAGCTAATTTGTTTTTGTTTTTGTTTTTGTTTTTGTTTTTGGTAGGGACAGGGTCTCACTATGTTGCCCAGGATGGTCTTGAACTCTTGAGCCCAAGTGATCCTCCCACCTTGGCCTCCCAAAGTGCTGGGATTACAGGCATGAGCCACCACTCTCAGCCCTAGATGCTTTTTCTTTTTTCTTTTCCTTTTTTTTTTTTTGAGAGAGTCTTGCTGTCACCCAGGCTCGAGTACAGTGATACGATCTCAGCTCACTGCAACCTCTGCCTTCCAGATTCAAGTGATTCTCCCACCTCAGCCTCCCAAGTAGCTGGGATTACAGGCACCTGCCATCATGCATGGCTACTTTTTGTACTTTGAGTAGAGACAGGGTTTCACCATATTGGCCAGGCTGGTCTTGAACCCCTGACCTTGTGATCAGCCCACCTTGGTCTCCCAAAGTGATGGGATTACAGGTGTGAGCCACTGCGCATAGCCTAGATGCTCTTTTGCTTTTCTTGTCTTTCTTTATTTTTATTTTTATTTTTATTTTTATTTTGAGACAGAGTCTTGCTCTGTCGCCCAGGCTGGAGTGCAGTGGCGCAGTCTTGGCACACTGCAATCTCCACCTCCTGGATTCAAGCGATTCTCCTGCCCCAGCCTCCCAAGCAGCTGGGACTACAGGTGCATGCCACCATGCCCAGCTAATTTTTGTATTTTTAGTAGAGACGGGCTTTCATCATATTGGCCAGGTTGGTCTTGAACTCCTGACCTCGTGATCCACCCACCTTGGCCTCCCAAAGTGCTGGGATTACAGGCGTGAGCCACCGTGCCCAGCCTAGATGCTCTTTTTCTAAAGCATCATAACTGTCTGTCCATACCTCCTTCCCAGCACTTATTTCACTCTGTTGTATTTGTTGTCTTTACTCCCTCACATGATTTTGAGCTTTTTGAGGTGTTTATATTCCTGATTTTACTTCAGTTACCATCATATAGATATTTGCTTTCATAGATTTGTTACTAGATATTTTATGACATCTACACATAACTTTAATTTGTTTTCTTTTAGGTTGCATAGCAGTAGAAAAATCCCTGAATAGCCGAAACTTTAGCAAGCTCTTGCACTCTTGCCCATACCAATGTGATCGTCACAAAGTCATTGTGGAAGCTGAAGACAGATATAAAAGTGAACTAAGGAAATTACTTATCTGTAACAAAAGTAATTAATTCAGCAGCTTTAAAACTGTAATTATGGCTATACCTTCTGAACTATTATCTAAAGCATTAAATATATCAAAAACTAGAGGGTAAAATAGTCTTAAAAAGAAAATCTGTCTCTAAGCAACCAGTAATTCAAGATGTACCCAGGGAGTAGTCTTAGACTGTTAGTTTAAAAATTCTTCCTAATCTATCTAAGTATTCCCACTAGACGGGGGAATAAAGGAAATATACTAATGGAATTGATACGCTATTACTCAGATTGATATGCTAAGTGTCCTAAATGTTTTCCATATTTTTCAGAAATTCTGCTGACCCCACGTAGAAGACGACTCAGTAATGAATCTACTACCCCTGGAAGAATAAGTGAATATATTTAATTTAATTTTTTTTTTTTTTCTCGAGACAGGGTCTGGCTCTGTCACCCAGGCTGGAGTGCAGCGGAGCAATCTCTGCTCACTGCAGCCTCCGCCTCCCAGGTTCAAGTGACTCTCCTGCCTCAGCCTCCTGAGTAGCTGGGATTACAGACACGTGCCACCATGCCCTGCTAGTTTGTGTATTTTTAGTAGAGATGGGGTTTCACCATGTTGGCCAGGCTGGTCTCAGACTCCTGACCTCAAGTGATCCGCCCGCCTTGGCCTCCCAACGTGCTGGGATTACAGGCATGAGCCATTGCACCTGGCTGAATATATTTTATTTTATTTTTTTATTTATTTTATTTTTTTTGAGACGGAGTCTCGCTCTGTCGCCCAGGCTGGAGTGCAGTGGCGCGATCTCGGCTCACTGCAAGCTCCGCCTCCTGGGTTCACGCCATTCTCCTGCCTCAGCCTCCCGAGTAGCTGGGACTACAGGCGCCCACAACCGCGCCCGGCTAATTTTTTGTATTTTTAGTAGAGACGGGGTTTCACCGTGGTCTCGATCTCCTGACCTTGTGATCCGCCCGCCTCAGCCTCCCAAAGTGCTGGGATTACAGGCGTGAGCCAAATGAACTTACATTTCATATATTCCTGAGAAAGAAGAGAACAGCTGAGTAGTTGTTCTCAGTCTCATTATTAACGGATCTTAAATGATAAACCTTGCCTCTGATGAGGGTCAGACCTAATAAAAGAGACTTTCCTCTTCCCTTCATGTTGCTTGCTCACTCATTGCCTGCTAGCAGGGGAAGGAGCAGGAGGATACTAACATTTATTAAGCACCTGCTAGGTGTTAGATGGTGTATAGATATTATTTCCTTTAGTTCCTATAGTAATATTGTAAGTTAGATACTAATTTGCTCCTATTGTAAGGCATAATTATTAATAGTTGGTAAGTAGCAGAACTTAGATTCAAAAAGCCATTCTCCAGAAGCCCTTGTTCTCTCCTTACGTTTTTATTTTAAGAACAAAATTATTATGCACAAGCGCTTCAGAGAGACTTTGCAGGAGGTTTTTTTCTTTTTTTTTTTTTTTTTGAGACGGAGTCTTGCTCTGTGCCCCAGGCTGGAGTGCAGTGGCGCGATCTCGGCTCACTGCAAGCTCCGCCTCCCCGGGTTCACGCCATTCTCCTGCCTCAGCCTCCCGAGTAGCTGGGACTACAGGCGCCCGCCACCTCGCCCAGCTAATTTTCTTGTATTTTTAGTAGAGACGGGGTTTCACCGTGTTAGCCAGGATGGTCTCGATCTCCTGACCTCGTGATCCGCCCGTCTCGGCCTCCCAAAGTGCTGGGATTACAGGCTTGAGCCACCGCGCCCGGCCCATTTTTTTCCATAACTATAGTGCTTGAAACAATAAAAATTGAAGAGACAAATAGTATAAACCTTAAAACTCTGCTTAAAAAATAAAAATGTCTCTTAAACAATTAGTTTATTTATGGGAATTTTAATTTAACTATATGGTTAACATTTCGCATTGATCACCATTTCCGATTTATCAGAAGCTTAAATAACATTATCATTTTCTTTTATTCATATGGAGTTAATACCTGCAGACTAAAATAGATTGGATATATTAATTAGTAACATCTATAGAGCCACTGTTATTTAGACATTTGAACGTGATACATTCAGGAAGCATTTTGCCACGTATATTTATTTGGCTATTTTCACTGCCAAAACTTTCAAGGAAATTTCAAATTTGCTTTTTTTATCTGAATCTTTTTCTGGATTAAAAGTTCTGCATGCAAATTATAATTAAGTATAGTACAGAAAGATGAGCCCACTTTCTGAAGTAATGTTTTCTGTAGTAATTATTAGAAAATGGGTATTTTTTCATAGAAACATCATGCACTTGGAGACCTTGTTCTTGACAAGGGCTTGGCATCAAATTAATAATAGGTGCTTTTCAACAACATGTCTTCAAAGCAAGTATGTAACAACAAAAAATATGCTATAATCTATTTGCATAGTAAAATAATTTGCAGAACTTCATGAAATGTGCATAATAATGGTTATACAATGATTATATACAGGGGTCCTATATACTATTAAGTGACATTGAGCTCAGAAAAAAACATACTTTTTTTTTTGTAGGTAAAACTTGCTTTAGCTAAAACCAAATAATCTGGCCTACTTTTTAGTATTTAGAAAGGAATCTTGAGAAAGTAGTGATTCTTACATCTCTTTCACAAGTAGGCCAGGAATATTTGGTGTGTTACCATTTTTTTCCCCTCTTAATAAACTTACCTTTTTTAGGACACTCACCACTATTCATTTAATTATACTTTATACTCAAATTTGAGCCCATTCTTCTGAGAAGGGACCACTGTACTAAGCATTTACAGATTTCTCCAGGCCTCTATTTTAGGATGGATTGGTGTTTTGAGAGGGCTTGAAAAATAAAGAGTCCTTAGAATTAAGTCCTCTTGCCCATTTTCCCTTACTCTTCCCTAATACCTAATATTAAGACTAAATAAGTCACAGAGTGGGGAGCTTGGGGTGTAGAGAGCTGCTTCCTTCTTCCAGGCTGCTCAGTACTCTGCTGTAGGAATCTTTGAGGATTTGGGCACAGACGGTAAGTATAAAAGTCAGGGAGATGGCAGCCACGGTAGAAAAGTGGGGCTTTACATGATCAACTCCAGGGCTCAATATCCTGAAAGTTATAGTAACCAGTCTAGTCCTGATTATTATGAGTTCAAATAATTTAACAAGGGAAGTTGAAACCTATTTCTTGGATAGCCACAGTTTTCCAGTACACCCAAAATGAAGGAGTAATTTCATTGATAAGTTTTGAGATAGTTTTACCAATAATTTTGTTCTCTCAACAAGTATTTATTGACTACTACTATGTGTCAGATACTATTCTAAGCACTGGGGATACAATAGTGAATAAAATAGATTAAAATTGCTGCCCTCATGGAGCTTACATTCTAAATAATACTATTAAGCAATAATCAGACATTGTTTACACTGATAACCTTCTGCTGGGAAGATTTTTCTCATCCGTTTTAAAAGGTCTGCTATGGCTCTTAGAATAGGTAAACAAATGGCTGTCTTGGCCTGCAAGGACAAGATTTTCTAAGGGTGACTCAGGACAGCTGCACCCAGTACTACGAAAGTAAATAACAGCCTCAAGTGGAAATACAAAAAACTCCTCACCAGCATCTACCCACAATGATAACATGGGATAATAATGAATGAAAAAGCTTAAAGAAAACTATTTCCTAGTAATCATCACCAGAAAATATTTGTTTACAGATATCAACTGTATATTCTTTCTTTATAGAAAGTATCCCTTAAAAACCAGATAGCTAAAACTTCCTTCCCCATTGTGCAGCCTATATTTTGAGTTTTGATCTAGCTGACCACGTGTTTTTAAAAGCAAATTTCAAAAGACCCTTATTCTTAAAAATATTATCAAACTTAATATTTAAAGTAACAAGTGTTGATATTCTTTTTTATTCTATCAAGTTATGGAGCCCTTTGGGAAGACTGTAAGATATGCAAGCTGTTTTTTATTTATTTATTTATTTTTAAATTTTGAGATAGTCTTGCTCTGTCACCCAGGCTGGAATGCAGTGGCACGATCTCAGCTCACTGCAACCTCTGCCTCCCAGGTTTAAGCAATTCTTGTGCCTCAGCCTCCTGAGAAGCTGGGGCTACAGTCATGTGCCACCATGCCTGGCTACTTTTTGTACTTTTGGTAGAGACAGGGTTTTGCCATGTTGACCAGGCTGGTCTCGAACTTCTGACCTCAAGTAATCCACCTGCGTAAGCCTCCCAAAGTGCTAGGATTACAGGCGTGAGCCACCATGCCTGGCCAGGAAGATATTGGTTAACTGTCCTCACAGGAATGTTGAATTAACAATCAAATGTTTATAAACTGTTGTTTCTTGATTGAAAGATATTGTATTACTACTATCAATTAAGTTATAATTACTGAAGAAGTCACAGTGATAGCAACTAGCTTAATATTAGGCACTCAGGTTTTTAAAATTGAAGTGGGTTACCACATGATGAGAAGCCCTGGCATTTCTCTATATCCTTAGGTATAAGGTAAGCATATCCAAATAAGCACTTATTTGCATCTCAGGACCTTTGTTCAGCAAATACTAATATATTCTACAATCCTAATTACAGAAAAAAGAAGAGTTCGCAAAAACTTTACTGAAGAAGAAGTAAATTACCTTTTCAATGGAGTTAAGAAAATGGGAAATCACTGGAATTCAATTTTGTGGTCTTTCCCCTTTCAGCAAGGACGGAAGGCTGTGGACCTTGCTCACAAATACCGCAAACTGACCAAAAGCCCCATGTGTGCAGCTTCTTCTTTGGAAGAAGACTGTCAGTTTAGTTTGGATTTTTAAAATACAGTGCCTTGAAAGATACAACATTTAAAGTATTTTTCTAAACTCTCATGAGAAGGAATGTGGAAATGAGGACACAGTTTTTATTAAACAGTTTTTGTGATGCTGAAACTCAAGTTATTACAATGATTTATAAAGCAAATATATCTCCAGTGTACAGATTAGTAAGATAAAATTCCTTTGTAAGATCAAACATTTGTTTAGGAATATGCTTTTATTTTTCCTTAAGCTTAAATGACATAGAGAAAAGAATTTATCAGCCTTTAAACGTTATTTGACATTATATTGCAATAAATACTATGTGAGACATTTGGATTTTATACGGTACAAAAGTCCCTCCCTAGAATTCAGAAAGAATAGTTCCCCAAGCTGTTTAACTAAGGTTCCCACACACTAAATCAATATTTGACATTTTGTTAATTAAAACGTTTCCTTGGCTGTGGTGGTGGCTCATATTTGTAATCTCCCACTTTGGGAGGCCAGTGTGGGAGGATCACTTGAGGCAAGGAGTTTAAGACCAGCCTGGGCAACATAGTGAGACCCCCATCTTTACAAAAAATTTAAAAATTAGCTGGATGTGGTGGCATGCCCCTGTGGTCCTAGCTACTTGAGAGGCTGAGGTGGGAGGATCGCTTGAGCCCAGGAGTTCGAGGTTGTAGTTAGCTATGAGTGTTCCACTGTACTCTAGCCTGGACTAGAGAACTAGACCCTGTCTCTTAAAAAAGTTACCACTTCTATTGTTTACTGTAGTATCGTAGAGGGAAAAAAAATTTCTTCTTCTAAAGACTATGCAGTGCTTTGAATACTTCCACATTGTATAGTCAGGTTCACTTCTTTGTAGTGTATGTTTATTTGCTTTAGCTTTTCAGAAGTGTCTACACTTTCCCCTCTTCTCCCTCTATGTCTTTATCCTTCATATTGATGAGCCCTAGTTACTTCATATTGATGAGCCCTAGTTACTTTATCCTTCATATTGATGAGCCCTAGTTACCTAATTGTCAAGCAGAACGATGTCTTGTCCCCTTAGGAGTTTAGTCACTGACACTGGATAATTGTCTTTGCAAAATGTGTCCAGAAATGTCACCCTAAGAAATCCAGCCTGACTTGCATGGGGGGCTAGCTTCTTTATTAGCATCAGTGAGGTTTTATGGGTTCTACCCTAAGATGCTTCTTGTCATTCTACATGACCAACTCTTAGATTATAGTTAATGACGTTTAGATTATAATTTTTATTTTAAATAATTTCCTATCCTATTCCTATGCATTTTTAAATTTAATTTTACTTTATTTGACAGAGTCTTACTCTCTTGCCCAGGCTAGAGTGCAGTGGTGCAATCTCAGCTCACTGCAGCCTCTGTCTCCTAGGTTCAAGCAATTATCGTGCTTCAGCCTCCCAAGTAGCTGGGATTAAAGGCGCATGCCACCATTCCTGCTAATTTTTTTGGGTTTTTTTGTATTTTTAGTAGAGATGGGGTTTTGCCATGTTGGCCAGGCTGGTCTGGAACTCCTGACCTCAAGTGATTCGCCAGCCTCGGCCTCCCAAAGTGCCAGGATTACAGGTGTGAGCCACCGCACCTGGCCTTCATATGCTTTTTTGTTAAACCTTTCTACAGGACTTTAATGTTCCTACTAAATTTCATCTTGTTAGATTTAGTCTCTGCTCAGTTTGTCAAGCAGTAGATAAGGCAACCCTTCCTGCTTCAGGTCATCCACAACTTCCATTACTGCCGCTGTATTCTTATCCAAGTCACTGATGGCACCCTGAATTGGCTGGCCAGGGCAGGAGGTTTGGGCAGGCCCCTAGCAGCCTCTTCTGCTGGTCCCTCCTCTTCATCAGCCACCTCTGGGCTAGTCTTTAATAAGCCTCAATGCTATCATCCAGCATTGATTTCACTTTCGCATCTAAGATGTGAATTGTCAAATGCCCTGTTGAAATCTGCATTTGCTATATCTGCAGCATCCGCCTACCTGGTACTCCTGCAAAAAAGAAAGATACTGTGTAAATCTGGTACTCTCTTTTCCTTTAGTGTCTAATCACAAAATTTCACTTAGTGCTGATTAAGCTCACTGGACTGTAATTTTCAACTCCATCTTCTGTCCTGTGAAAATTCAGCACTCCTTCCCCTTTTAGGACTTCTGGCACTTTGCCTGATTTTCCCAGATTTCCAAGGGAGGAACTCAGTGGGTTTTCACTTTCATTGTCTTGTTTAAACCTTACATCCAGTTTGGCAGATGATATGCCCATTTGTTTTATCCCGTAATTCATGCTGCCAGATTTTTGGCGTCAGGATCACAATCCTACTCATATGAAACCCACTCAGGTGGTGCTTTTCTGCCATATTCCACTTCCTTGTGATATTTAGAAATGTCTTCTTAGCCTGTTTCCATAGAGAATGGCAAGAGCCCTCAAGTAGAGGCCACACCTAAAATTAAGCTTGATAATGGAATGTATGTTTTTCCTTCGGTTACTCTCCACTCTTTCCCTTTTCCATCCCCTTTCCTTTTGTTTTCCTTCCCACTCTGCACCTGCCACCTGGCCCCCAAGGAAATTAAGGGCTCCTCTTCTAGTGTGAAATGCTGGCTCCCTGAAAACATCATTTTAAAAAGCATGTTAATAAAGCAAAGCCAAGTGTATTATGCACTGTGGTCAAGAGCACTCACAGTCTAGTCTTCCGAGGAGGAAGGGGAAAAGCAGGATATTTATGAGGATTCTGGCGTCTTGCTTAAGGCTGGTCTTTCAATGCAGGGCTTGAGTAGGGTTAGGCCAAGTTGATAATATAATAGTCCAGGGGTGGGGAATAAATTAGAAGTGTCGAATGTTATTTTCTAGTCTTGGGTTCTTAGGTGGGTTTCTTAAATTTTCTGAGCTTCAGGTTCCTCATCTGTGAAAGGGTTAGATAAGATTCAGTGAGATAATGTGTGACTGGCACATAGTGAGCTCCAGATAAATTGCGCTTTTGTGTGCATCAGTCTCATTCCCAAAGCCTAGGCTTTACGGTCATGCGGCTGCCCGACCCCCGAGGGCACAGCGGAATCCGCGAGCTTGGCGGGGCGCTGCGCTGCGCCCCTCAACCGGCAGAGGCCGTCAGAGCGCCCTCGGTCCAGACGGTGCCCGCCTCTGCCACCGCCTCCCCGCGCATGGCTGCCCCGGCGGCTGCCTGACCGTCGCCCGCCACCTCGGCGGCCTCGCAACCTGTGGGAGCCCGTGGCCATCGCAGACCTAGAGGGCACACTGGGTGGCGCAGTCGCCGCGGCAAGCTCGGCGGGCGGCGCGTCGCGGGGGACGGCGAGCGGGGGGCGGCCCGGCCGGGGTCCTCGCGGGTCCTCGGCGGGCCCGGGGGAGGGCCCTCTTTGTGGCTGCAGTTGGCAAGATGGCGCCGGTGGGGGTGGAGAAGAAGCTGCTGCTGGGTCCCAACGGGCCCGCGGTGGCGGCCGCCGGCGACCTGACCAGTGAGGAGGAGGAAGGCCAGAGCCTATGGTGAGGTCGCGGGCGGTCGGGCCGGGCCGGGGAGGCCGCGGCCGCTGGGCCGGACCGTCGGACACACTGAGGGGCCGTCGCGAGCCGGGCCATCCCAGTCCGGCCCGGGGCTGACCACTCTCACCATTGTCGCCGCAGGTCCTCCATTCTGAGCGAAGTGTCCACCCGTGCCAGGTCGAAGCTGCCGTCCGGCAAGAACATCCTGGTCTTCGGTGAGCACCGGCAGCGGGGCGTTGCCCCAGGGCGCTGGGGTGGGCGAGGCGGGCGCCCCTCCCACAGGTCCCCGCCTTCCCCTTGCCCGCCGCCTGCCCGCAGCCTGGCGGGAAAGGGACCGTCGGCCCTGGCCGGGCAGCTGGAGTGTGGCCAAACCTCCCGCGCCCGAGGGTGGGATGCTGCCGTCTTTGGAGAGCCTAGTGGTGCTCTGGGGTTGTCGGCACATTGTTTCAGTCATTTGGCGTTCTATGCCTCCATAGCCTCGAAGATTACCAAATTGAGATCGTGGAGAGGGGAGCTAGTAAATGAGGTTAGGTGGAAAAGCTGGGAGAACTAGGTGACCTGGGCTTGGAGCTGTGGGGAAATGGCCACGGGAGCCTTCTTTGAGCCTCATCAGTAGTGCATAGTCTGAGGTTTTAGGGACTTTGCAGAGGACAGAGAGTCAGCACTGGGGACGTTTCCTGCATTACTCCAGCCCTCACTGCTAGGTTACCTGAGTCAGGTCTCTCAATCCCTCTGGCCTCACTCTCCTCAAGTGAGGGAGTTGGGGTACATTCACACAGCAAGTTGCTTGGGACCTGTGGGCTGGGCACTGGCTCAGCATAGACGTCTCTTAAACACTATACAAGAATCTCAGTTCGGTGGAAGACAGATCCATGCCGATTATTGTGGAAGCATCACACAGCTTGGAGCTGTTGAAGGAGGATGATTTGGGAGTTGAGTATTTTGCAGAAAAGTGTCAGTATGCAGGGACACAGATGACAAGAGGGTGTGGGGTTTGGAAACTGCTCGAAGCGCCTTGTGGTTGATGGCTGCTAAGGTAAGTTGGGGGCAGATCGTGGGAAGGCTGAAGAGTTAGTGCTGTTTCCTGAAGTTCTCTGATTCTCAAAGGCCTGTTATCTCACCTCCATCCCCCAATTCTCATGGGAATCACTGCCTTGGTAGTTTTCTTACTGCTACTGACGAGAATGTGTGACCTTCCTCAGGAAATGACTGTGGTCGGTAATACTGGACCCTTAGAGATCTTCAAGAAGTGGGGGATCAAGATCACCAGATCTGAGTTTTAGAAAGAACACTGCCTGCAGAGGGACAGTAGCTCAAAATGAGCAGGTACTGAAGTCAGACTGATAGGTACTCACCATGGTCTGTATGCGGAGGGCCTGAATAAGGTAGAGGCATTGGAGACCGAGAGGAGGTCTTTGATCTGTGTACTGACTGCCTTTCAATTCTCATGTTCTGTAATTCCATATTATTAAATGCCAGAAGTGCCTAGTAATGTTTGGCGATGGTTCTCCTTGATGTTTAAGGATCCGGGGAGGTGGTGGTGTTTGGGTGGAGGGAGATGAAGAAGTGCTTATTAATTAACTGAGATTGTACTAAAGAGTTTTGCTAGGTCTATAATTATTTTCGTCAGTTTCTTAGTCTTCAGAATGCTTGTGAAGGAGATGTACTAAAATCAAAAGTGAATAACTTCCGTTCTTCACCATTGTGAAGTAGGATCAGACTTTTTTTAGTTTATGGTACCTGGCCTTTTAGGTTAATTGTATCATAAAAGATTTCTTGTTTTTCTTGTGGTGAAAGTTTATCTTGTGAGAAACTAACCCTGCCTTTTACTTTCACTTCTCCAAATGCATGTCTTATAAGTTATAGATAGGGCCTGTGGACCTGCCTCATTATTTCCCTTGTGAAGTAAGGATAACGCAGTAGAATGTCATTTTAGATTTTAGAATTTGCTGCCTTTACCACCCTCTCCTCCCTACCCTCCCAACCACTCTTCCAGCAAAATCCTTTGTTTATGAAAGCAGGTGAGACCTCAACAGCAGACTTTGCATGAAATTCTTAGTTGTTCCATGTCATGTGAGTGTCATGCCTCCCTATCCTTGCCCAGAATAAACAGTACACCTTTGTCTTGCAAACATCCTTTGTAGGTGAAGATGGTTCTGGTAAAACAACCCTCATGACTAAACTACAAGGAGCTGAGCATGGCAAAAAAGGAAGAGGCCTAGAATATCTCTACCTCAGCGTCCATGATGAGGACCGAGATGGTGAGTGAAGCATCGATCCCATGGTAAGGGGGTGTATGCAGGACTCTTGACTGCTTCCTTGGGTGCAGTTGTTGCAACATGGCCAGGCATTCTCAGTTTTCTGTTTGGTTCTCAGAGAGTTAATCACAGAGAATAGATGAAGTATATGTCTTCTTAACCCACTTAACCCACTTTCCTTTATAGAGTATGTTAGCAAAACTGGGTAATGGGACACTTAGCTGTTGCTCTGGCTAGCCTGCCCTTAAAAAGAGATACTGAAGGTAAATTTTCACTTACCCATAAAGGTGGTAAGAAAAATTTTTTAAAGCTTTGGAGTTTTGAATGAGAGAAATGTTTAGCTGTCCTGGGGACCATTGTTACTCTGCCTGGTTCTAGTAGAGAATCTGAAGTTGGTGTGGTTTAGAGTGTAACAATTGAATGTATATTCATAGGAGAGTTTCCTGAGTCTCTTTGTGACAGTTTAGAAATGGTAATTTCTGCTGGATTTGATGACTCCTGCCGTAATCACAGCTACTTAGGAGGCTGAGGTGGGAGGATCACTTGAGGCCAGGAGTTGGGGGCTGCAGTGAGCTATGTCCATATCAATCCACTCAAGCCTGGGTAACAAAGTGAGACCGTCTCTGTTTTTTAAAAAAGAAAGAATGAAAGAAATGCTCATTTTCTGTGTTTCTTCTGGTAGAGGAATAGATTCTCAGAGGTGGGAATGTTCTTTAATTCCTCATCTTTAAAATGTGAGTAGTAATAGTTTCTGCTTAGAATGATTAAAAGCACATGATAAACACTCTTATAAGGATTACATATAATTTAAAAATTTTTTCTTATAATTGTGAGTTGGAGTAATGGTTTTGGGTTACAACTGCTCAGTAATGCCTCCTTTATAATCTTTTGGTTTTACGTTAGATCTTTTTTTTTTTTTTTTTTTTTTTGAGACAGAGTTTTACTCTGTCACCCAGGCTGGAGTGCAGTGGCTCAGTCTTGGCTCATTGCAACCTCTGCCTCCCAGCCTCAGGTCATCCTTCCACTTCAGCCTCCTAAGTAGCTGGGACTATAGGTGTGTGCCACCACACCCGGCTAATTTTTATACAGATGGGATTTCACTATGTTGTTCAGGCTAGTCTTGAACTCCTGAGCTCAAGCATTCCGCTCGCCTCAGCCTCTCAAAATCCTGGGATTACAGGCATGAACCACTGTGCCCAGCCTATGTTAGATCTTTTCAGTGACTCGAAAATAAATAATCATTGGTACCTAGGTTGGTTGGTTGGTTTTTTTGGTAGGAAAGTTATCTGTATAACCTAAAGATAAAATGTAGTCACTAAATTACTTTCTTTAGGGCGGGCACGGTGGCTTACGTCTATAATCCTAGCACTTTGGGAGGCTGAGGCGGGTGGATCACTTGGGGTCAGGAGTTCAAGACCAGCCTGGTCAATTTGGTGAAACCCCATCTCTACTAAAAATGCAAAACATTAGCCAGGCGTGGTGGTACATGCCTGTAGCCCCAGCTACTCTGGAGGCTGAGGCATGAAAATTGCTTGAACCCAGGAGGTGGAGGTTGCAGTGAGCCGAGATTGCACCACTGCACTCCAGCCTGGGTGATAAAGTGAGACTCCATCTCAAAAAAAAAAAAAATTACTTTCTTTATATTTGCCTTTACTCATTTAAACAGTAGAGATTACAATGTATGGGCAATTATATAACAAGGGCTGATCCTACCACCTAGTCCCCCATTTCCTTATTGCTAAAATGACAAAGTTGAACCAAGGTCCTTTCCAGCACCATGATTCTACCGTCTCCAAGAGCTGTTTAGTAGAGGGCATGAGTGACTGGGTGCAGTGGCTCACGCCTGTAATCCGAGCACTTTGGGAGGCTGAGGCAGGCGGATCACCTGAGGTCCATTCAAGACCAGCCTGGCCAACATGGTGAAACCCCATTTCTACTAAAATTACAAAAATTAGCCAGGCATGGTGGCGCACGCTTGTAATCCCAGCTACCCAGGAGGCTGAGGCAGGCGAATCGCTTGAACCTGGTAGGCGGAGGTTGCAGTGAGCTGAGATTGTGCCACTGCACTCCAACCTGGGCAACAGAGTGAGACTCTGTCTCAAAAAAAAAAAAAAAAGTTGAGGGCATGGGTAGAGTCTCTTGTGTAAGGACAGAGGCATTTGGGTACCCATCTAAGCCCACTGGAGTCTGTACATAGAGGGCTGCTGAGCCTGGCCAGAGAATCTCGCATGTGTTGAGTCTTTTGCTTCCTGTCTTTTTTGGACAGCGTGGTTACTGTGGAAAGAGCTGTGGCTTTGGAGCCAGACAGAACTGGTTCAGAATGCCATGCCTTGTAGCCAGTAGTTGTGTGGCTTTGGGTAACTGACTTAACCACTCTGTACTTGAGTTTCCTCATTTGTAGAATGGGCTAATGGTGCCTATACAAATGAGACAGGGTATATCAGGTGTAACAGTGCTTGAGACATGGTGATAACTCTAGTACCCTTTTGTTTCTTTTGAAAGTGTAAAACGTGATGTAGATAATCTATGAATCTCTATAGCCTCTTCTGTTTCAATATACCATAAGCATATTTCATGCCAGAGCATCGTGCTGACCACATTTATTTGCCTTTAAGTATATTTTAACTTCTATACAGATTTCTTGTTTTTGTTTTTTGTTTTTTTTTTTTTTTGAGGTGGAGTCTCGCTCTGTCGCCCAGGCTGGAGTGCAGTGGCCGGATCTCAGCTCACTGCAAGCTCCACCTCCCGGGTTCATGCCATTCTCCTGCCTCAGACTCCCGAGTAGCTGGGACTATAGGCGCCCGCCACCTCGCCCGCCTAGTTTTTTGTATTTTTTAGTAGAGACGGGGTTTCACCGTGTTAGCCAGGATGGTCTCGATCTCCTGACCTCGTGATCCGCCCGTCTCGGCCTCCCAAAGTGCTGGGATTACATGCTTGAGCCACCGCGCCCGGCCTCTATACAGATTTTTTTAAGGTTACCTTAAAAACTTCTTGGTCTCTGCATTTATTGGATTTTTTTAGGCCACCCACTTGCAAGTTCCTGTTTGATGGAAGAATTGCCCTTATCTGTTGTTAATTATACATTTTCCAGCCCTAGTCTTTTTTATTGTGTGGTGTGATTGAGTTATAAATATACACTTCACAGGCAGTTACCCAGGTAGAGAAAATAGTCTCTGGCTTGTACCTAGTTTGTGGTAGAATGTGACATGTCAAAGGACCCCTGCCTCCAGGTTTGCGGGCATCTGTTTAATGCTACACATTAAACTCCAAGCACATGGGTGAGTTACGTGTAGTGGGCAGTGGGGAGAGAGGCTGAAAAAAGGAACCATGCCTGCGGTTGGGTAGGCATTAAAACCCACAGACTTTGGGTACAGAGCAGTATTTTTGAGGACATTCACAGAACCCAAACTAAAGCCGCTAAAATAGAGTTTGAAAGTATAGCTAGATTTAGATACTTTATACTGTTGATACAAAGTCATGAATATAAATTTTTTATAGCATGTTTATTAATTGCTTATACAAAAGTAATTAATAGAAGATAGGGGTTTTTTTAAGTATATTTTTCTAAAAGAGGAAGATTAGATTTTTTTGTTTGTTTTGTTTTCTTTCTTTTTTTCTTTTTTTTGAGACAGGGTCTGGCTCTGTCATCCAGTCTGGAGTGCAGTGGTGCCATCTCGGCTCACTGCAACCTCCACCTCCTGAACTCAAGCAATCCTCCTGCCTCAGCCTCCCGAGTAGCTGGGACTACAGGTACATACTACCAAGCCTGGCTAATTTTTGTATTTTTTGTAGAGACGGGGTTTTGCCATGTTGCCCAGGCTGGTCGCGAACTCCTGACCTCTAGTGATCCACCCTCCTTGGCCTCCCAAAGTGCTGGGATTACAGGCATGAGCCACCGCGCCTGACTGGTTTTAAAGTATTTGTTGGAATTTGTTGAAAAAGAAGCTAATAGGCCAGGCGCGGTGGCTCACGCCTGTAATCCCAGCACTTTGTGAGGCTGAGGCAGGCAGATCCCTTGAGCCCAGGAGTTCGGGACCAGCCCGGACAACATGGTGAAACCCCATTTCTACTAAAAATACAAAAATCAGCCAGTCATGGTGGCACACACCTGTAGTCCCAGCCACTCAAGGGGCTGAAGCATGAGGATCGCCTGAACCTGGGAGGTGTGGGCTGCAGTGAGCTACACCAGTTTGGGCACACCACTACACTCCAGTCTAGGCAACAAAGCGAAACTTGATCACAAAAAGAAAAAGTATTAATAGTTAATAAAAAGTATTAATAATAAGTATTAATAGTTAATTATTAATAATTAAATATTAATAAAGTATTAATAGTTAATAAAAGTATTAATAATTAATAGTTAATAATAGTTAATAGTTAATAATCAATAATTAATAATTAATAGTTAATAGTTTTTGATGATAGTTCTCAAGGTACTTTTATAAAAAATAGTTCTGCTGGGCACGGTGGCTCATGCCTGTAATCCCAACAAGGCCGAGGTGGGCAGATCACAGGTCAGGAGTTCAAGACTAGCCCGGCCAACATGGTGAAACCCCGTCTCTACTAAAAATACAAAAATTAGTTGGGCATAGTGGTGCACTCCTGTAATCCCAGCTACTCAGAAGCTGAGGCAGGAGAATTGAAGCCTCAGAGCTCTAGGAGATTGCAATGAGTTGAGCTTGTACCACTGCACTCCAGCCTGAGTGACAGAGGGAGACTCCATCTCAAAAAAAAAAAAAAAAATAGTTCTCAAAGATAACTGAAAATTTCTTTTTTTTTTTTTTTTTTTTTTGAGACGGAGTCTCACTCTGTCGCCCGGGCTGGAGTACAGTGGCCGGATCTCAGCTCACTGCAAGCTCCGCCTCCCGGGTTTACGTCATTCTCCTGCCTCAGCCTCCCGAGTAGCTGGGACTATAGGCGCCCGCCACCTCGCCCGGCTAGTTTTTTGTATTTTTTTAGTAGAGACGGGGTTTCACTGTGTTAGCCAGGATGGTCTCGATCTCCTGGCCTCGTGATCCGCCCGTCTCGGCCTCCCAAAGTGCTGGGATTACAGGCTTGAGCCACCGCGCCCGGCCGATAACTGAAAATTTCTAAAAATATGTTATAAAATTGTCCGGGCGTGGTGATTCACACCTGTAATCCCAGAACTTTGTGAGGCTGAGGCAGGCGGATGACTTGAGGTCAGGAGTTCGAGACCAGCCTGGCCAATGTGGTGAAACCCCATCTCTACTAAAAATACAAAAATTAGCCAGGCGTAGTGGCACGTGCCTGTAGTCCCAGCTTCTTGGGAGGCTGAGGTAGGAGAATCACTTGAACCTGGGTGGCGGGGGAGGAGTGGCAGCGGTTGCAGTGAGCCAAGATCGTGCCACTGCAGTCCAGCCTGGGTGATAGAGTGAGACTCTGTTTCAAATAAATGAATAAATTTAGATAATTGTCTTCGGCAGTTAGATCATCCTAGTATTTGTTAGCAACCATGTTTCATTAAATCTTAGCACTTGCACATTTGTGTGAATATATTTTAATAGAAAACAAAAAATACAAAGTAGAGAGTGGTATCATGAGCCACAGTGTACTTGTCACCTTGCTTCAACAATGACCAGTTCTAACTGGGTGCACTGGCTCAGGCGTGTAATCCCAGCACTTTAGAAGGCCAAGGCGGGAGCATTGCTTGAGCCTAGAAGTTTGAGACCAGCTTGGGCAACATCGGGAAACCCTATCTCTACAAAAAAATTAAAAAATTAGCTGGGAGTGGTGGCTTGTGCCTGTGGTCCCAGCTACTCGGAAGGCTGAAGTGGGCGGATCACTAGCCCAGGAAATTGAGGCTGCAGTTGCCACTGCACTCCAGCCTGGGTGTCTCAGACCCTGTTTCAAAATAAATAAATACATACATGCACACGTATCAATTCTTGATCAGTTTTATTTCAACTGTACTTTTACTCTTTGCTTTGTTTACTCCCCAGTAGATGATTTTGAAGCAGATTTCAGACATTAAATTTTATCTATGTACACTGCCATAAAGATGTCAGATAAGGATTTTTTAAAAACATAACTATTATTATTATAACAAAAAATTACTAATTCCCTAATATAATTAGGCATCTGGTAATTCATATCTCAATTTATGTAAGTGATGATTTTATCTTCACATTTAAATACAAAGTTTCTGTCCCTTTGGCATCCTTTATAGTATGTGAATGCATTGTTGAGTGTGACCAACACAAGAAAGCCTTGTTTAAACATAGGCTCTTCAGCACAGCTCACTGCTTCACTGATTGCTGTTATCTTAGGATGATGGATTATTTAGATTGTGGCATAGTTGACCAGTGAACATTAGTATCTTTGGATTCTTATTGAAAGCTAAGATACCCTTACTCTTTTTTTTTTTTTTTTTTTTTTGAGACAGATTCTCACTCTGTCACCCAGGCTGGAGTGCAGTGTGGCACAATCTCGACTCACTGCAACCTCTGCCTCCTGGGTTCAAGTGATTCTCCTACCTTAGCCTCCCAAGTAGCTGGGATTACAGCACCCGCCACCACGCCCAGCTAATTTTTGTATTTTTAATAGAGACGGGGTTTCACTATGCTGGCCAGGCCGGTCTTGAACTCCTGACCTCGTGATCTGCCTGCCTTGGCTTCCCTAAGTGCTGGGATTACAGGCATGAGCCACCATACCCGGTCCGATACCCTTACTCTTTACTACATAGACATTTTGGAAACCTTTTTAGGTGTGAACACTTCCTATATTACTGTAGTTTTTTTTTTGGTCTTTTGTTTTTTTTTTGAGACGGACTCTCATTCTGTCACCCAGGCGAGAGTGCATTGGCACAATCTCAGCTCATTGCCACCTCTACTTCCTGGGGTTCACGCAATTCTCCTGCCTCAGCCTTCCAAGTAGCTGGGATTACAGGCGAGTGTCATGATGCCTGGCTAATTTGTTTTGTACTTTTAGTAGAGATGGGGTTTCACCATGTTGGACAGGCTGGTCTCGAACCCCTGACCTCAAGTGATTCACCTGCCTCAGCCTCTCAAAGTGTTGGGATTACAGGTGTGAGCCACCATGCCTGGACCCTATATTACTGTAGTTTTAAAGGCACCAGGACCAAGGATTGCTGTCTACTGAGCATTTGGGCACTTTTTGGTTTGGATTACTAAATTTTGCATTCTATTTAGAATTCATAGCTGTCACCTTCAAGATCTTCTTGATGTGTCTGTTTCTACAGCTGTGCTGATGGTCGTTATTAGATGGTAACTAGCTTCATTCACTTCTTTTCTCAGATCACACGCGCTGCAATGTGTGGATTCTGGATGGAGACTTGTACCACAAAGGCCTGCTGAAATTTGCAGTTTCTGCTGAATCCTTGCCAGAGACCCTCGTCATTTTTGTTGCAGACATGTCTAGACCTTGGACTGTGATGGAATCTCTGCAGAAATGGGCTAGTGTTTTACGTGAGCACATTGATAAAATGAAAATTCCACCAGAAAAAATGAGGGAGCTGGAACGGAAGTGTGAGTAAAATATAATTTTCTTAATTGGGAAATTCACTAGTCTCTTTAGATGGTTTGAATCACCTTCCTTTTCCCAATCCTAGAGGCTTCCCTTGCTTTGTGGTTTTGTTTTGTTTGCACCATTCATTTAAGAGTTCCTCTTGTAAACTTAGTAGTCAAAAGTATTCAAAGCAGTCTGTAACTCAAGTGTCACAAGTTGAAGAAAACAAATAAATATTTATTATCTTCATTGGTTTCCGTTTCAAATAAGAGTTCTTCCCTCACTCCCCAAAATGTGTTAAGTTCTGTGGATCTCTGAGCTTTTCTGTTACTCTGTGTCTGCAGAGTTAACATCAGAGGATGTGAGGGTTTGCTGTGGTCTGTGCAGCTTGAGTTCACTACCCTGGAATTCCATTAAGGCCCTATGGACCCTCATGTTGGCAGGCTTAGAGGAAGTCCTAAAAAAGACAAAGCTTTCAGCTCCTTAGTTCATTTTGGAATCCAGCAAAATATCATTTTAATTAGAAATAGGAGGTTCTTTTTTTTTTTTTTTTTTTTTTGGTAGTTAACATGAAAGGTTATTTTGGACTAAGGACATCCAAGCCCTTTTGACAACAAATAACTTTCAAATTAAAGGAAGTTTGTTTGGGTTTTTTTTTTTTTTTCTTAATGTGGTTCAGAAGCTTGTTTTTCCTTTCCCTTGCTTCTGTGCAGTTACATCATCTTCTGTCCACTTGCCAGGGAAATGGGAGGGGCAGGGGCTAGAGCCATGGCAGCAGCAGCAGCAGCCGCCGTCCTGGCCAGGGCAAGCTTCACCCAGCCTGGCATATTTCCACAGGATGACATCACCCCCTCTAGTGAATTAATGAGGGCTTCTGGGGTATGGCACTCAGGATCTTCACACTTAGTGGCGCAATGGTTCAGAAATTTTGATGTGCTTTTTAAATCAAATTTCTCGCAGTGTGTTTTCTATCCTGTCCTTCATCTTGCTTCTGTCCCACGTTGGTAAAACAGTGAGTTTAACATTTCATTTTTCGGCTTGTTGTGCATGTGTATATTTCCCTAGTCACCCGCATGTGTACTACTGTGATTGTTATGCAGCTCAGCTCATGTGTCTTCAACCACTGACCTTTCTAGATAATGCGTCTTTTTCTCTGAAATAGAGCCCTTAAGGACAACTTCTCTGAATAGTTCTGAGTCTGAAGACCTGCTTTCATCCACTGCACAGACAGCTTTGTACCCAGATGAGTGGGCTAATGCACTGGCGACTTCAGTTCTCTGAAGCTGTTTTCTTAGAGTGATAACCTTGTAGAGATTTGTTAAGACAGAAAAGAGAGAGATTGAGCCAAGGATATTGTTTTTTCCCAGATAGGGAAAGCGTCTGCCCTATACTATACCAGGTACCGGCTACTGTTCTAGGTGCTGGAGACACAGTAAATAAAATGCCTCCCCCTGGGGAGCTTAAATTTCCTTGAAACACTGAATTTATTTTGTGGTTTAGTCATTGATGGCTGTTATTTAGGATTAGATTCAGCTGCATGTGACATAAAACCTGAGCTAACATAATGGCTTAAACAAGACTGAGGGCTATTCTCTCCTGTAAATGAAATCTAGAGTTGTAGGTAGTTGAGGACTGGCAAGTAGCCCTGGGAAGACAGCTGGAGGACCTTGCTCCTTTGTACTTACTGCTTTGTCATTTCTAGGGTGTGGTTCACTTCCTCCTGACAGAGCTCTAGCCTTCACATCCGTGTTCCAGTCAGCAGGATGGAGGAAGAGGAATGCAGGGCTGCAGGGGCTGCTGCCTTTTAAGGAGGCTGGGATGTGTAATCTTTACTTTGGGTTGCCATGTGTTCTAAATACCAGTTCAGTTTGGTTATAAGGAGGAAGAGGAGAGAGGACACCGTAGGGCAGCTAGCAATTGCTGGAACCATGTCTCATGACTCTGGTTGGCTTTCCATTGGCCTCTCTGCTGTCACCACCCCTTCTCAGATGTTTGGAATGGTAGCCACGTCTTTGTGTTGTATGTTGGAGGAGGCTTTGTTAGTACTGGGTTTAGGTTACATTTTAATAAAGCAGTTGGCTATCCTCTTGCCCAGAGAACTCTTCCTTTCCAGATTAATTGGACTCTAGATATTGTATGGAATGCTGTTATTCAACCTAGTTTCCAGTCCAACACCAGTCTCCAGTCTTTGATTTTGGAAAGCGGCTCCATGGCTGGCCACTCTCTTTTAGGGTTAGGTTCCCCGTGGGTTTGTATGTGTGGCAGCTGTTTGGCTGCAGGGATCATCTGAGTGAGAGGGAATAGCCACCAGAAGGTGGTGCTTTTTTGTACTTCAGTCTTCTTGTTTTATATCTGTGGCTTTTCTTGTGCTTATGTAGGACTATGGGGTCTTCTCAGGACTCTGGAACCAATATATGAGGTAGGAGAGAAAAGTTGAGAGAGAAGCAGCAGCAGCAGTGAAGATACTCTTTGATCTTCTTGTACCCACTCCCATCTGATTGCAAAGGGAAGCCCCAGGTGGGCTGATGTCCCCTGCTGTGAAATACCATCTCACCATCTGGAGAGAAATTGTTAACACTGCAGTATGTGTATACCCAAGAAAAAATGCACGTTTTACTATCCAACTTACATCGTCCTTCCTCTTTTTAATACTGCCTTTTCACTCATGTTATGTACATTTGCTCTGCCTTCTAAATTGCTTTCTAAAATGCTAAGTTGGCCAGGCGCAGTGGCTCAATGCCTATAACCCCAGCAGTTTGGGAAGCTGAAGTGGGCCAGTTGGTTGAGCCCAAGAGTTCGAGACCAGCCTGGGCAACATGGCGAAACCTTGTCTGTACAAAAAATTAGCCAGTCATGGTGGTGTACACCTGTAGTCCCAGCTACTCAGAGGCAGACAAATTGAGTGAGCCCAGCAGGTTGAGGCTGCAGTGAGCCATGATGGTGCCACTGCCCTGCAGCCTGGGCAACAGAGCCAAGACCCTGTCTCAAAAAAAAATTAAATAAAATTCTAAGTTATTTAAAAATATGAATTTCCTACTGTTGTTGGGCAGCCACAATTAAGTCAGTTCTCTAGAGTGTGAATAATCTAACCTAGGGCTTCTGAACTATTTGCTCCTCATGGCACAGGTAAAGTACAGCAGAAAAGTTTACAGTGCACTTTTCAGAGTTTACTTTAAACTTTCAAAAGTTTACAGTGCATTACAGAGGTAATGGGGTGGAGGTTTGTAGAGCCAGCTGTCTGAGCTGCCTGCCTCCACCTTCCCACCATAGCTTAGCTCACCTGTAAGCCTTTCTAGGCTCTGTGCTGCTCACTGTCTGGAAAGCCCTAGTTGAGTGCCTCATGAGATCTTGGGGCATTAGATCTTGCCCAGTTAAGCCATTGTATATTTTATTGATTTGAAGATTTGTTAAAAGTGCTTTTAGAGAGAAAAATGTGAGAATATTTGATTCCTTTAAAGACCCTTCAACAACCACGTTGAGTTCTTCTCTGTTTTTGTCCAAAATGGAGTAAGGGTCACTTGACTAGATTATTTATATTGACAGTGAAGTGTTTGTGTGTGTGTGTGTGTGTGTGTGTGTGTGTGTTTTGACACAGTCTCACTGTCACCCAGCCTAGAGTGCAATGGCACGATTTTGGCTCACTGCAGCCTCCTCCTCCTAGGTTCAAGTGATTCTCCTGCCTCAGCCTCCCAAGTAGCTGGGATTACAGGTTCCTGCCACCATGCCTGGCTAATTTTTGTATTTTTAGTAGAGACAAAGTTTCACCATGTTGGCCAGGCTGGTCTTGAACTCCTGACCTCATGATCCACCCACCTCAGCCTGCCAAAGTGCTGGGATTACAGACATAAGCCACCGTGCTCAGCCTGACAGTGAAGTTATATGAATGAGCTTAATTAAAGAGATGCTGTAGAGATGAAATATCACATCTGCACTGTAGGGTTTAATCAGTTAGTTTTCAGTTTGCTCACTATGATATGAAAGACAAAGAGCTCTCAGATAATTTCAGAAGCTCATATAATAGTAACCTCAAATCTTTGTAAATAGAAACTCATGGTTTCGCCATGTTGCCCAGGCTGGTCTCGAACTCTTGGGCTCAACCAACTGGCCCACTTCAGCTTCCCAAACTGCTGGGGTTATAGGCATTGAGCCACTGCGCCTGGCCAACTTAGCATTTTAGAAAGCAATTTAGAAGGCAGAGCAAATGTACATAACATGAGTGAAAAGGCAGTATTAAAAAGAGGAAGGACGATGTAAGTTGGATAGTAAAATGTGCATTTTTTCTTGGGTATACACATACTGCAGTGTTAACAATTTCTCTCCAGATGGTGAGATGGTATTTCACAGCAGGGGACATGTTTGAAACCTGTTCTGTGGGTAAAGAGAAGTAGGTAGGACCTTTCTCTAGGTCCACTTCAGTCCTGTTATTTTAATTTACTTAGCATGTTGGTGAGAGTAAAAGGCTTTTGATCCTTCAGTCTAACTGGACTTAGAAGGGTAGAGCTGACCTGTTTTCTTCTCTGTCTCAAGGTAGCTTTAACTGTTGCATTTTTTGTTCTCTGGCCCAATATGAGAGTCTTGAAGTGCCCACATAAAGGTGCAGAGCTGTGGACTTTGTGGTCACTTGGCTTAACTGAGGCTCGGACCATTGTCACCTTAATGGCCTTCCTTAGCTGGATTAGTGAACATTGTATGCCAATAAGGGGATGTTGTACCACTGACCCTTTCTTGTGTTAGGCAGGAATAGGCCATGAACACTGCACAAGTGACTTGGGATCCCCAGAAGATAAGACTGAGTTCACAAGAGTGAGGATAATAAGGAATTACATCTGGTGCTGGGCAAGAGCAGCCTGGTTACTTAGTGCTGACAGACTTCAGCTGTGTGGAAACAGCATGTTCTTAATAAAATTCGAATTGTTTCATTAACCTTTTTTTTTTTTTTTTTTTTTGAGATGGAGACTCATTGTGTCATCAGGCTGGAGTGCAGTGGTGTGATCTCGGCTCACTGCAATCTCCGACTCCCTAGTTCAAGTGAGTCTCCTGCCTCAGCCTCCCGAGTAGCTGGGATTACAGGCATGCGCTACCACACCCAGCTAATTTTTGTATTTTTAGCAGAGACGGGGTTTCACCATGTTGGCCAGGATGGAAGCTTTTTTTTTTTTTTTTTTGAGATGGAGTCTTGCTCTGTCGCCCAGGCTGGAGTGTGGTGGCGCAATCTCCACTCACTGCAAGCTCCGCCTCCCGGGTTCACGCCATTCTCCTGCCTCAGCCTCCCGTGTGGCTGGGACTACAGGCGCCCGCCACCGCGCCCGGCTAATTTTTGTATTTTTAGTAGAGACGGGGTTTCACCGTGTTAGTCAGGATGGTCTCGATCTCCTGACCTCGTCATCCGCCCATCTCGGCCTCCCAAAGTGCTGGGATTACAGGCGTGAGCCACCGCGCCCGGCCTTTTTTTTATATATATAGTCTTACTTTGTTGCCCAGACTGGAGTACAGTGGCGCAAGAGCAATCTCCACCTCCCAGGTTTAGGCTATTCTCGTGCCTTAGCACGAGTCCCCAAATAGCTGGGACTATAGGTGCACTATCACCCCCAGCTAATTTTTGTATTTTTAGTACAGATGGGGTTTTGCCATGTTGGCCAGGCTGGTCTCGAACTCCTGACCTCAGGTGAACCACCCACCTCAGCCTCCCAAAGTACTGGGATTACAGGCATGAGCCAACTGTGCCCAGTTTATTAAGCGTTTCTAATGGACTGTGATGAGTATTGTAAGTTATAGCTGTTTCTAATGGTTGGCTATGTTGAAGTAACACAGTTCAACTCTTCTGGTATTTTGAAAATGTAAGATACATAAGAAAAGTGGCTTTCTTCATGGTAAGAACTATTGAAACCTTAGAATTTTTTAAAAACGTGTTTAAGGGCCAGACATAGTGGCTCAAGCCTGTAATCCCATAATCCCAGCACTTTGGAAAGCCGAGATAGCAGGATCTCTGGAGCCCAAGAGTTTGAGACCAACCTGGCAACATAAGAAGATCCCACTTCTACAAAAATTTAAAAATTAGCTGGGCGTGGTGGCACATGCCTTTAGTCCCAGCTACTTGGGAAGCTGAAGTGGGAAGATCACTTGAGCTCACAAGATGGTGGTATCTCTCCACACTGCACTTCAGCCTGGGCAACAGAGCCAGACTTTGTCTCAAAAAAAAGGAGAAAAAAAACCTGTTCAGGAGTTTGGTGCAATTAAAGATGCCCAGGGGAATGTCTTTGCTGCCCTGATGTTATAAAGCTCACACTGAATATGTCAGAATCAGCATTTTGTATCACCATCCCCAAATCCTTGATTTTGCAGTTGGATGTGACTAGGAAGTTTGTCACACACAACTGCATGTGTGTTTTGTGCTTGTTACTGCCTTCTTTTCAGTGTTCTAAAGCTAACATGTATTTTTATTTATGTGCATGTAATTTCTTTTCCCTTTTTCCCCCAGTTGTGAAAGATTTTCAAGACTATATGGAACCTGAAGAAGGTTGTCAAGGTTCACCACAGAGGAGAGGACCTCTGACCTCAGGCTCCGATGAAGAAAATGTTGCCCTGCCTCTGGGTGACAATGTGCTGACTCATAACCTGGGGATCCCGGTGTTGGTGGTATGCACAAAGGTGCGTGCTAGGGGGTTGTTGGCTTGGCTGGGTTCGGGTAGTGAACAGTCACCATCTGCAAGAAAGTTTGAGAAACTATTGAGATTTTTTTCCCAAGGGAGAGTTGGGCTTATTTGGGATTCGTTAAGGTACATTGAATATGTCAAGACAGAAAAAATTATCATGTAAATTGAAAATTTAAATGCAGGAAACATGACTAGTCAGTTTACTCATGGCCTAGGGTTAATGTCTCTGAAGCACTGTTGACTTTCAAACTTAGAACTCACAGCAGTTGGCCAGTTGCAGTGGCTCACACCTGTAATCTCAGCACTTTGGGAGGCCGAGGGGGCGGATCACGAGGTCAGGAGATGGAGACCATCCTGGCTAACAGTGAAACCCCATCTCTACTAAAAATATAAAAAATTAGCCAGGCATGGTGGTGGGCGCCTGTAGTCCCAGCTACTTGGGAGGCTGAGGCAGGAGAATGGTGTGAACACAGGAGGCGGAGCTTGCAGTGAGCCGAGATCACGCCACCGCACTCCAGCCTGGGTGATAGAGCAACACTCCGTCTCAAAAAAAATAAATTAAAAAAAAAAGAACTCACAGCAGTTTTCTTAAGTCTGTTTAAATCAGTTGATGTGGTCCAAACTGATGGTGGAAAAATAGAATGATGAGGTAGGAATAGAAATTAAGTTCAGTCATGCCAGGCATGGTGGCTCACGTAATCCCAGCACTTTGGAAGGCTCAGGTGGGTGGATCATTTGAGGTCAGGCGTTCAAGACTAGTCTGGCCAACATGGTGAAACTCTGTCTCTACTAAAATACAAAAATTAGCCGGGCTTGGTGGCAGGCGCCTGTAAATCCCAGCTACTCGGGCTGAGGCAGGAGAATTGCTTGAGCTGGGAGGCTGAGGTTACAGTGAGCTGAGGTGGCGCCACTGCACTCCATCCTGGGCGACAGAGTGAGACTATGTCTCAAAAAAAACAAAAAGAAAAAAAAAAAAACTAAGTTCAGTCATAGAGAAATAAAGTTGTATCTCTTATATGAGGAAAAACAATAGGTTTTAAAACTTTTTTTTTTTTTGAGATGGAGTTTCGCTCTTGTTGCCCAGGCAGAGTGCAGTGGTGCCATCTCGGCTCACTGCAACTTCTGCCTTCCCAGTTCAAGTGATTCTCCTGCTTCAGCCTCCTGAGTAGCTGGGATTACGGGTGCCTGCCACCACGCCCGGCTAATTTTGTATTTTTATTAGAGATGGGGGTTTCTCCATGTTGGTCAGGCTGGTCTCAAACTCCCAACCTCAGGTGATCTGCCTGCCTTGACCTTCCAGAGTGCTGGAATTACAAGCATAAGCCACCACGCCTGGCCACATTTGGGGTTTTAAAAGTACTTTATTTCCAGTCAGAGCCATCATGTTACCCAATTATAGTGTGCCATTCTCATCCTGTTCTTGAGAATGGAGCCCTGTGGAGTGGAGTGCACAACTGTGTGCACTGGGCCTGTCTCCTGATGGGAACTTGTTTGATGTTTAGAATAAACTATTAGGTGATCAGGCCTATTACATCTTCACTCTACGGATAAAAAAAAAACTGAGGCCCAAGATGAACAAGAAAAATCTCCAGTTCTTTTTTACTCTTCTCTAATTAATGCTTGGACCCTGAGCTATGGCTTTCTTCTTTGGAGCCCCAGTACTTTATTTCTGAAGAATGCGGTGTTCCCATCATCAGCAGGCAATGAGGCAAAAAGGTGACTCTGTCTGTCTTCCCTGCAGTGTGATGCGGTGAGTGTCTTGGAAAAGGAGCACGATTACAGGGATGAGCATTTGGACTTTATCCAGTCACACCTGCGGAGGTTCTGCCTTCAGTGTATCCTTTGGGCGCTGTGTGGGGCCTGGGTCACAGGCTTTCTTCCAAATGGGGCATCTTCAAAGAGATAAAGCACCTCCCGAACTCAAAATAGTGTTCTGCCAGAGAGCTTTGTATGTATCTTTTTAGTAGGTTTATGTTTTACTGTGTTGGAGTTTTAGGTTTATTAACTTGTGTCTACCTTTGATCATGCGTTTGTTTGTTTGTTTGTTTTAAGACAGTGTTTCACCACTTTGGCCAGGCTAGTCTCAAATTCCTGACCTCAAGTGATCCACCCACCTCAGTCTCCCAAAGTGCTGGGATTATAGCTGTTAGCCACTGCGCTTGGCGTATTTTTAAATTGTTTTTCTAAGACGAAGTCTGCGCTGTCACCCAGGCTGGAGTGCAGTGGTGCAATCTTAGCTCTCTGCATCGTTGTGCTCCTGGGTTCAAGCAATCCTCCTGCCTCAGCCTCTTGAGTACCTGGGACTGCAGTTGTGCACCACCACATCCAGATTTTTTGTTTGTTTTGAGACAGAGCTTCACTCTTGTCATCCAAGCTGGAGTGCAATGGCATGATCTCAGCTCACTGCAACCTCCATCTCCTAGGTTCAAGTGATTCTCCTGCCTCAGCCTCCCGAGTAGCTGGGATTACAGGTATGAGCCACCACACCTGACTAATTTTTGTACTTTTAGTAGAGATGGGGTTTCACCATGTTGGCCAGGCTAGTCTTGAACTCCTGACTTCATGTGATCCACCCACCTCGGCTGCCTCAAAATGCTGGGATTACAGGCTTGAGCCACCACGCCCGGCCATCTGGATAATTTTTGTATTTTTAGTAGAGATAGGGTTTTAGCATGTTGGCCAGGCTGTTCTCGAATTCCTGACCTCAAGTGATCTGCCCGCCTCGGCCTCCCAAAGTGCTGGGATTACAGGCGTGAGCCACCGCCTCCGCCCACTTTTATTAATGCTGTGCATTTGATAAGCCTTCGTATTAAGAATTTAATGTGATCATTTTATCATCAAATTACTTTTATCATACTGTCTTAGAAATATTTTTTTGTTTTGAGACGGAGTCTTGTTCTGTCACCCAGGCTGGAGTGCAGTGGCACAATCTCGGCTCCCTGCAAGCTCCGCCTCCTGGGTTCACGCTATTCTCCTGCCTCAGCCTCCCGAGTAGCTGGGACTACAGGTGCCTGCCACCATGCCTGGCTAATTTTTTTTTAATTTTTAGTAGGGACGGGGTTTCACTGTGTTAGCCAGGATGGTCTCGATCTCCTGACCTCGTGATCTGCCCGTCTCGGCCTCCCAGAGTGTTGGGATTACAGGCGTGAGCCACCGCACCCGGCAGAAATATTTTTAAACTTTGCTTTTATGTAGAAAAGGTCAATTACCAAACAGGGTATTGTTTTATAGGCCACTGGTGTTTCCCATATGTTTGTGTTTCGTGCTGTCCATGATAGAGAGGTGGTAGTGTCTGTAGTCTTTTGAGTCCTGTTACTGTAAAAGGCCAATAGCAGCTGGTGCCATGGTTCCACACCCTGGGGTGGAGGTGAGAGATGAGTTCCTGCCACCTTTTTTGGGATGGCCCATTAGCCTTTTGGCACCCATCCCTCAAAAAATGGGGTTAGTGATAAATTTGGTCACATGTAAGCATCTGCCTGGGAAGGAATCTGTGTACCTTGATATTCTGAGAGTGTTTTCCTGGGCTAACCACAGAGCCAGTACTTGACTTCTCAGAGAGTAATTTGTGGGATCAAGACAACAATTTACATGTTAAAAAATAAACTGCACAGCCCACTAGCATCAACATAGCTTTATGCTTTTGACTTGGTTCATCTGCTACTATGACCTTTTTACTTATTTATTTATTATTTTTTACCAGTTTGCAATATGCATATGTAATACTATAAGCGTTTTAGTTTTTAAAATTGTAACGCTTTCTGTTACTCATGTATTGATTAAAAACTGATCAACCTATGAGTAGTACTTTGAGGTTATATGTGTTTGATTTTGTCTCCTCCTGCAGTGAATTGATTTTTCTTAAGCAGATTGATTAGATGGAGCTGCCTTGATTTACACATCAGTGAAAGAAGAGAAAAACCTCGACTTGTTGTATAAGTATATTGTTCATAAAACATACGGTTTCCACTTCACCACACCTGCCTTAGTTGTGGAAAAGGATGCCGTTTTTATGTGAGTTATTTTGAGATGATGCTTTGAAACTCTTCTTTTTACAGTACATTTGCTTTTTACATTTTACCCCTTCAAGGAAGGTGCCTTCTGTCTGTGTCTTCTATAGCCAGCTCTCTCACTGCACCTTCTCTCTCTGCTCCTTTCCGAATTATGAGGCATTTGCCTGAGGGAAGTGGGTGGTGTGGTCAGGGGTGCTGCCTTTCTTCATCAAGAGCAAGTTGCCAAAACCTAAGCTAGCGATTTTTGGCACTCACTGTCAACTCTGGTAAAATACTGGCTGGGGAGGGAATATAGGGAATTGTGCTTGGGGGATCCTGAATGTCTTCTGTTAAAACGCCTGCTTTATCTGTGTGTTGGCAGGGATGATTGCAAACATCCTCTCAGCATCTCTGTCAGCATGGGCTTTGGCTATACTAAGTGCGTACTGTGTTTCTGGCATTTCACATTTTGGGAGCCACTGGAGTTGATTGTCCTCGATAGAGACTTGGATACCTGTTTTCCCAACCTGGTGTCTTTCTCTCACTGGAGAATCATAGTGTTGCTGGATGCATAAATGTGAAGCTGTGGTCTCTGACAGGAATTGTGTTAGCAGATTGATGTTCAGGCTTCAGTATCCTCCTGACTTAAAAAACAATTACATTATTCATTCAGGAAACCTTACTCAGCACCCACTAGGTGCTCAGGTTCTCTGCAAGGGACACAGAAATGAATGATACGTGTTCCTCGCACATGGCACTGTAGAGGGGACACACACAGCTGAAGAAGGGAAGGGCAGTGATGGGGTTATGGAGGAAGTATGGCAGGGAAGGTGGGAGGGTGATGCTGGAAGACAAGTGGTAGATCCCACGCGGACTGGAAAGAATTGCAATAGGGGAAGCCGGCGAGTGCAGTCTGTGAGAGGCTGGAAATGCGAAAGCCAGGAGCTGTCAGGGAACTGGGTTGCCTCCTGCATAGTCAAGGAGAGTGTCACTCAGGCTAATCATAGATGGCATACCTACAGGCTTGGGCTGATTTTAGAGACTTGTTCAGAGCAGTCAGGCAGGTGCCAAAGGCACAAGCCCAGTGAGAGGTGTGTTTTTGGAATCACTTGGTATCCAAATCACATGTCATCCCTAGGAGCAAGGAGACCGGTTGATTTTGGGGCTGGTCTGGAATGAAGAAGCATCTCTGAGCTTACAAAGGCTGCATGGCCCACGGCAGTATCTCAGTCATGCCCTATCCCTTTGCACATTTGGTCCTGTTGGTTACTTCTCTGTTGACTGGCAAAATCAGCAAGGATATTGGGGTGGAGCACCCTGGCTAAGTACCCTCTTGATTATAGAGCTATGGAGTAGAAGTCAGATGGAGAATGAAAGGCCTGTGAGAACAATCAGTCAGTTGCCACCTTTCAGAGCTGCTTGAGTTCAAAAGTGTGTCATACAGGACATTTTACCATTGCTACCTTTAAGGGATTCAGGTGGGAACCCTAGGCTGTGGCTTCACATAATGGAACTTGGGTGCCATCCTACCTGTGATGTTGAGCTGTCCAGCACTAGTGTAGGAACCTCAAGGACCGTGCTCCTCTGGTTTGGGGCCTAGGACAAACATAGGCCCTGCATGCCACTTGGTTCTAGGACACATTTTCCCATGCAAGCAAAGTTAATGAACCAGTCCACAAGATAACCGTTGCAAGAATTCTTAGAGAAACAACCTGCAGGAGGGGAGCCATGACAGAGCCCAAGAAAACCATCCCATCCCGAGCTCTGCCTTCTGTGCTGCTCTCACACAGTGGGGTCTGAACAGGACCCCACTGTGTCCTTGCTCTTCTAGGTGGAGTTGTGGGAGAGTGCTAAATGCTTTGAGTGGGGCAGCCTGTGGAGTCAGATCTCGTACTGGCTCCTTAGACCTTGGGCCGGTGAACTCCGTGTGGAGCAGGACCTGCAATGTTGTTCTGATGATTATATCCACAGTGTATTTTGGCACATCTGCCAAAAGCTACAAACAGCCCCCAATAACTACATACTGTATCTTATGGGAAGGGTCCTACCGAGGAGTCCTGAATGTGATCTGAGTATGCTCTAAGGCAACCCCAGAAAAAGCAATTCAGTCCCTCTCTCTTTGCCTTTAGACCTGCAGGCTGGGACAATGAAAAGAAAATAGCTATTTTACATGAAAATTTTACAACCGTGAAGCCAGAAGATGCATATGAAGACTTTATTGTGAAACCTCCCGTGAGAAAGGTAGTCAAAGACAATTGCTTTAAGGGCTTAGGGCTGGGCATGGTGGCTCACACCTGTAATCCCAGCACTTTAGGAGGCCAAGGCGGGCAGATCACATGAGGTCAGGAGTTTGAGACAGCCTGGCCAACATGGCGAAACCCTGTCTCCACCAAAAATACAAAAATTAGCCAGGTATGGTGGCAGGCGCCTGTAATCCCAGCTACTTGGGAGGCTGAGGCATGAGAATCGCTTGAACCTGGGAGGCAGAGGTTGCAGTGAGCCCAGATTGCACCACTGCACTCCAACCCTGGCAACAGAGCGAGACTCCATATCAAAAAAAAAAAAAGAAAAAGGGTTTAGGTGTTTTTTAATGCAAAAAGAAACCTATAAAGATGGGGCGTGGTGGCTCATTCCTGTAATACCAGCAGTTTGGGAGGCTGAGGCAGGAGAATTGCTTGAACCCTGGAGGCGGAGGTTGCAGTGAGCCGAAATCATGCCACTGTACTCCATTGTGGGCGACAAGAGCGAGACTCTGTCTCAAAAACAAAACAAAACAAAAAACTATAAAGAAACAGGTCTTACACATTGTGTAGTTTGTAGGGGTTGGTGGGGAGTAGTAAGTCCCAGGGCCTTTTGTTGATTTTTTTTTTTTTTTTGAGACGGAGTCTCGCTCTGTCACCCAGGCTGGAGTGCAGTGGCCAGATCTCAGCTCACTGCAAGCTCCGCCTCCTGGGTTTACCCCATTCTTCTGCCTCAGCCTCCCAAGTAACTGGGACTACAGGCGCTCGCCACCTCGCCTGGCTAGTTTTTTTTTTTTGTATTTTTTAGTAGAGACGGGGTTTCACCGTGTTAGCCAGGATGGTCTCGATCTCCTGACCTCATGATCCACCCGTCTCGGCCTCCCAAAGTGCTGGGATTACAGGCTTGAGCCACTGCGCCCGCCCGGCCTTGTTGATCTTTAAATGAGGTCTGGTGTTATGTAAATGGCTCGGGGCTGGTGGGCAGGAGTGATGGAATGCCCACCTGGAGTTGGTGGTGTTTCCCATTAAGTCCTGCCAGTGCTGCTGTTGCCTCTGGATTGCTGTTATTGGATCCCCTCATGTGATGTCCTGCAGACCCTGAGGTGTTTAGAACCCGCCAGACTTAAAAACGCCAGTTGGCTACATGCCACAGCTGGTTTTGGGAGAGGTCTGTGCCAGGCTAGAAAAATGTTACTCTGCAGTCTCAGCAGGGATCCCCTAGACCTGTGTCAAAGCCTGAGCCTCAGACTCTCCTTTCGGCATGAAGTTTGACAGTGGTTGGGAGTATTCTTGGCCTGTGGCCACACATGTGTATGTTTCTTCACAGCTGGTCCACGACAAAGAGTTGGCAGCAGAAGATGAGCAGGTGTTCCTAATGAAGCAACAGGTAAGAAGACCAGTGAGGTTAGAACAGAGGCCTTCTCATATATGAAATGCCAGTTCCTAGGGTGGGATTGGAGGTGTCTGCATGTGGGGATTCACAAAGAGCTTGCAGTGGTAGAGGGGTTGGGACCAGGTCTCATTCCCTCCTATTTCTAGGATTAGTTGGGGATGGACCACTTTCCTTAGCAGATCACCTGCCTGCCTTGCAGACTCCTACAGGAATAGTAGGATTCGTGTCTTTTAAGTGCTTTCTTTGGAAACGCGGTTTTCTGGCATAATACTTCCTATGTTGACAGTTTACCAAGTAACCTGACTACACTTCCATTATTTCTTTCTTTTTATTTATTTACTTTTAATTTAAGTTCTAGGGTACATGTGCACAATGTGCAGGTTTGTTTAAGTTCTAGGGTACATGTGCACAACGTGCAGGTTTGTATACGTATACATGTGCCATATTGGTGTGCTGCACCCATCCATTATTTCATGTAGCCTCACACAGCCCTGTACATAAAGGCAGGTGATGCCCATTTTGCAGGTGAGGAGAGTAACTTCCCCGAGCCGACGGTTTAGAATGCAAACTTCACATTTCTCTAACCCAGATTATTGTTAGATTTGTCCTGGGTCCACCTATCATCTGCCCAGTGGTATAGGCAGGTCAGCAGGAGGTTTTGATGGTTCTTTTTCCAACTGTTTCCTTCTTTTTCCAACCTTTTCCTTTCTGTCCCTTGCTTGCTTCCTGAGCTTCAAAACTGGTTACTTGGAGTATTTTTTTTCACCATGCACCAAACTGCTCAATTAAAATTTTTTGCATTTGTAGTATAAAACCTAGGACTTAGTTGTTGTTAATAGTGCCCTCTAGTGGAGTACTTGTAGTAAGTTTTTCTCTAGGCCTTGGTTAATGGCCAGTTTGTCCCTCTCTTTGCAGTCACTCCTTGCCAAGCAGCCAGCCACGCCCACGAGAGCTTCTGTGAGTACCTTACACTAAACAGAGGGTCAAGGCCCAGTGTTGCAGGTGTCGTCAAACTTTATACCATTATTTGTGAGAGCTTATATTTGTGTGGGTTTTGTGTTTTCAGTGGGAATTTGGTTTCCCTAAAGACCCGTGACCAGAAACATAAAAGAAACTCAAGATGTTTCTGGTGAAAGAATGCAACTCTGGGAATTAGGGTGAGCTAGCTTTGTTATCTGGATGTCTTTCAGGAGAAACAGATCCAGAAAGGGCTTGAGTTGAGGGCATACTGCCAGTCCTGTACCATAGCCTATGAAAAATATCCTGCAGAAGCATGTCTCCATTTGTGGCATATGTATTTTTTGTTATTGTTATGCCTGTGTGTGACCTTAGCTGCTTTTGAACTTAGGAATCTCCTGCAAGAGGACCCTCTGGCTCTCCAAGGACTCAGGGTCGGGGAGGGCCAGCCAGTGTGCCTAGCTCCTCCCCAGGCACGTCAGTAAAAAAGCCGGACCCAAACATCAAAAGTATGTATTCCTCAAAAGTATGTCTCTTTGGAGAGTAGTTTAGTTTCAGACCTGAGCCCTGCAGGGGCTGTGTGGCTGAGTCTATAAGGTGGAGACTCATGGAAGCCAGGCTATTCTCTTCCTCATTAAGGGCTACTTTCCATTTCCCCCATTCCAGAGGAAGAAGGTCTGTGGTAGACAGAGACCAGGGCCTGTTCCTTTGTTGGAATTGGTAGCCCATGCACCTGGCTCTGGGTGAGACCTCACTTAGGCCCTGCACATTCCTTCAGAGAGGAATGCAAAATAATAACTTTATTTTATTTTTTTAGAGACAGGGTCTCAGTCTGTCACCTATCCTGTGGCACAGTCATGTGATCATAGCGCACTGCAGCCTCAAACTCCTGGGCTCAAGCAATCCTCCCACGTCAACTCCTGAGTAGCTGGGACTACAGGCGTGTGCCACCATGCCCAGCTAATTTTTTAAACTTTTATTGTAGGCCAGATGCAGTGCCTCATGCCTATAATCCTAGTACTTTGGGAGGCCAAGGTGGGAGGACTGCTTGAGCTCAAGAGTTGGAGACCAGCCTGGGCCAAATAGTGAGACCTCGCCTCTACAGAAAATTTCAAAATTAGCTGGGCATGATTGTGCTTGCCTCTAGTCCCAGCTACTCAAGTGGATGAAGCGGCAGGATTGCTTGAGCCCAGGGCATTGAGGCTGCAGTGAGCTGTGATTATGCCACTGCACTCCAGCCAGGGTGACAGAGTGAGACTCTTTATTTTATTTTTTTTTGAGACGGAGTCTCGCTCTGCCGCCCAGGCTGGAGTACAGTGGCCGGATCTCAGCTTACTGCAAGCTCCGCCTCCCAGGTTTACGCCATTCTCCTGCCTCAGCCTCCCGAGTAGCTGGGAATACAGGCACCTGCCACCTCGCCCGGCTAGTTTTTTGTATTTTTAGTAGAGATGGGGTTTCACCGTGTTAGCCAGAATGGTCTCGATTTCCTGACCTCGTGATACGCCCGTCTCGGCCTCCCAAAGTGCTGGGATTACAGGCTTGAGCCACCGCGCCCGGCCGAGACTCCTTAAAAAAAAAAAAAAGGTCGGGTGTGGTGACTCACGCCTGTAATCCTGTAATCTCAGCACTTTGGGAGGCTGAAGTGGGCAGATCACTTGAGGTCAGGAGTTTGAGACCAGCCTGGCCAACATGGTGAAACCTTCTCTCTACTAAAAATACACAAAGGAGCCAGGTGTGATGGTGGGTAGCTGCAATCCTAGCTACCTGGGAGGTAGAGGCAGGAGAATGGCTTGAACCCGGGAGGGTGAGGTTACAGTGAGCCAAGATTGTGCCACTGCACTCCAGCCTGGGCAACAGAGCAAGACTCCATCTCAACAAAACACAAAAGAATTTTTTGTAAAGGTGGGGGTCTCACTGATATTGCCGAGGCTGGTCTCAAGCTCCTAGCCTCAAGCAGTCCTACCTGCTTGGTCTCCCCAAATGATGGGATTACAGGCGTGAGCCACCACGCCTGGCTGAGGGAGTCACTTTAAAGTGTGTATTCTGAATCCTTAGCCTTGTTTCTCATGTTTATATTATTACTATTTATGAATTGTGGGGATTTTTTCCTCCTTCACTTCTCTTGTCAAGCTCAACTACTTTTCAGATTAAGTAGCTTTTATCCCAGTAACTTAGTGATACTCAGAGATACTGCCTGCAATGAAACCATTAAAAAACAGTTTTATTTAATGCTTGCATGTTTGATGGGTGTGTTCTATTCAGGATGTGAGCTTTTCACAGCAGGTTTGGAATGTTAAGTGCTCATGCGCCTTTGAAAAACACTGTCTCATGGACGGGGAGGTGGAGTGGAGCACAGGTTATCTATTTTGCCCCCAAACAAGTGGGAAATGTAAACATGGTTCCACTTAGTAATCATGCTAAGTAGCCTCAGCGGTAGCAGTGTAAAGGCATCGGTAGCAGTGTAAAGGCATCGTAGCAAATGAATGTTATCAATATCCTAGGAAGCTGATAGCCACAAATGGCTAATGCCAAGCTGAGAACTAGGGTGTTTAATTTTAAGTCTTCCAGTTTATATGATGCTTTTTTTCCCCTTTAATTTTCCTTAGATAATGCTGCAAGTGAAGGGGTGTTGGCCAGCTTCTTCAACAGTCTGTTAAGTAAAAAGACAGGCTCTCCTGGAAGTCCTGGTGCTGGTGGGGTGCAGAGCACAGCCAAGAAGTCAGGTACAGAAGGGCCCTGGAGACCTGTGACTCTTGTGGTTGAGCAGTCTTGCAAGGATGGAGAGGCAGACACCTGCCCTGCCGACCCCACAGTGTCCTGAATAGCCAAGCAAGGAAGCAGGTCTTCACTTCCTACTGAGCAGTGTGCCATGCTTTCAGTGGGATTGCTGTACTACCATGCAGGTTTCCTTGGCACATTGAGAGTGGGATTTGTGTACATTAGGGTTCTTGGGAACTGGGTGTTGGGTGAGTTGAGATATAGCCTAAATTACATATGTGGCCATGTTGTAGAACCTCTTCAGTAGAAGTCATGGTCCATGGAGGGTGTACCAGTGACTTTTTTTTTTTTTTTTCTTTTTCCAAGATGGAGTTTTGCTCTTGTTGCTCAGGCTGGAGTGCAATGGCATGATCTCACCTCACTGCAACCTCCGCCTCCCAGGTTCAAGCGATTCTCCTGCCTCAGCCTCCCGAGTAGCTGGGATTACAGGTGCCCTGCCACCACGCCCAGCTAATTTTTTGTATTTTTAGTAGAGATGTGGTTTCATCATGTTGGCCAGGCTGGTCTTGAACTCTTGACCTCAGATGATCCCTCCACCTCAGCCTCCCAAAGTGCTGGGATTACAGGTGTGAGCCACCGCCCCTGGCTGACAATTTTTGTTTTGTTTTGTTTTAATAGAGACGGAGTCTTGCTGTGTCGCCCAGGCTAAAGTGCAGTGGCGTGATCTCAACTCACTGCCAACCTCTGCCACCTGGGTTCAAGCAATTTTCTTGCCTCAGCCTCCCGAGTAGCTAGGACTACAGGCACGCGCCACCACATCTGGCTAATTTTTTTGTATTTTTAATAGAGATGGTGTTTCACTGTGTTGGCCAGGCCGTTCTCGAACTCCTGACCTCAGGTGATCCGCCTGCCTTGGCCTCCCAAAGTGCTGGGATTAGAGACGTGAGCCACGGCACCTGGCGTACTTTTAATTTTTTTAAATTATACTAAAGCCTTAGTTGTTCTGAACCAGTGATGTTTTATTTGTTCTATTTTTTTTTTTTTCTGTGACGCTTTGTAAGGATTTTGGTTTACTCCACTGCCCCCAGTTTTTCTGTGAACTAGAACCTGTGAACCCTCACTGTCTCACTGCAGAGTCAGGGCCTCCTCCTCCTCCCTGAAGCTCCTCACTTATCACATCCCCACCTCTGTGGCAGCCACCGCCTGTCCTTCCATGTAGGCAGGTAGGGCAGGTCTGTGTCTTGGAGATCTCTGAAACAAAACAAAACATGTTGCTTGGGAATTAACATTTTCCCAGGAAGCTGCAGGACATTTTTTTTTTGGATTGGAGCCTTGCTCTGTCGCCCAGGCTGGAGTGCAGTGGCATGATCTCGGCTCACTGCAGCCTCTGCTTCCCGGGTTCGAGCAGTTCTCCTGTCTTAGCCTCCCGGGTAGCTGGGGTTACAGGCGCCCACCACCATGCCTGGCTAATTTTTTTCTATTTTTAATAGAGATGGGGTTTCACCATATTGGCCAGGCTGGTCTTGAACTTCTGACCTTGTGATCCCCCCGCCTCAGCCTCCCAAGCTGGGATGACAGGCGTGAGCCACCACGCCCGGCGTGCTGGAGGACATTTTAAGGGGTCTTTGCTTTCCATTTTCCATTGGCTATAAGGTATGTTTATACAGTGTTTCCCTAATTGATGTCTTCAGGGCAGAGGAGACCCTCAGGAAATCACTCCATCCTTGGGGCAGCCTGGGCCTTCAGTGGCTTCCACATTCTAAGAAACTCAGAGTCTGGTCTAGTGACCCAGACTCTGGGCTGGTAGTATTCCCTACTGGGAAATAGGTGTCTATTTCTAGGCCCGTTAGTTTCTGACAGCAGAAAAACACAAGTACAGACTTGATGCAGGATTGAATTATCTGGGTATAGTCTTATATTCTTATTGAAACAATGTTTTCAGGCTATCCATGTGAGTCAGTCTAGAATGTTATAATTGTAAACAAAACCTAAACACCTATCTGGGGCGAAGAAAATAGTTTCCACCATTGCTGAAATTCAGATACTACCTCTAGGAAAGTGGTGGTGAGAGCGCACAGGGGTCAGGGTTGGGTGGTGAGAAGGTTTTCAGAAAGGTTCTTGTATTTGGCACAAAGGCACCCCCCGCCAGGGAGCAGTCAGGTCACCCCCTTGGAGTTGGAGGAAGCACTGGCCTGTGACTTTTGGGATTAAGATGTGCTGAGTTGGGATCTCCTCTCCACAGCAGTGGAAAAAGGCTTTCCTCATTCTTACTGAGATTACTGTCATCAAGTGATTATAGAAGGCTGTATAATTTTAAATGCTCCTTTAAAAAAAATTGTTTCCTCTTCTCACATCATTACTTTGCTCTTTTGCTTTTTTTCAGGACAAAAGACTGTGTTGTCAAATGTTCAGGAAGAACTGGATAGAATGACTCGAAAGCCAGACTCTATGGTAACAAACTCTTCAACAGAAAATGAAGCCTGAACCTCCTTAAAAAGTGCATATGTCGAATGACCAAATAACTATGTATATTGATCTGCTAAGACCAGGATTTTTCTGATATGGCACATGCTATCAGTTTTTTGGGGCAGGGGAGATGAACTTAAAAAAAAAAAAAAAAAACTTCATTGGCTTGTCCGAGTATGAAATGCACATTTAGGAAGGTTACATGTCAGACCCTTTGTTAAGGATAACCCTTGGACTCTCGGGCATGTGGCTCTTTTGTGGGAGGCAAGCACGTCTGGGCTTCTTGTGGAGGGGAAGGTAGAGTGAAAGAAGGAGGGCCCGCTTTCTATCAGGGTGGAGCAAATGAGACCAAGAAATCATTGGTAAGATGATGGTTAGTCTGACCAGTTTCATGTTAGCAAATTCACTTCTTCTTGGGAAGCAGATTAAGTGGCAGAAAGTCCAGGAAAGAAAGACCAGAAGGAGTAATGAGAGAAGTGATGGTGGGGAAGCTGAATGTTGAGGGAGGTGGAGGAAGGAGGAGATGAGCAGTGTCAGTAAATACTGTGCATTCAATAGAAGTTGAAGAATCATTGTTAGAAGCATTTCCAAACAAAACACTAAGCAAAATGGGAATTAGGCTTATTTCGAATGCATCTTTAACTTATGAAAGATGTACTAATTGTGGGGGTGCCTGAGTCAGGTGGAGCTGACCCAGGGGTGGGAACGATGGCAGCTGCCTGGGACCCATGTGCTTGGCTCAGGCTATGTCCTCATGAGAGGTGCTGGGCTCCATGGATATGTGTTGTGGGGCAGACAGTCACTGTGGGATGTCTTCAAAGTGAGCAGTTACAGAATTAGTTTACTTTGAATTTTGTTGTCTAAATAGCTCCTGCTTTGTTTTTTAAATTAATTTTTTTGTTTTTACTACCACGGGCTGGCCTAACTAACAGAAAATGGATGATCAACCTCTGGTTTTACCATAATGCAATGTGCCACAGAAAGTTTGGGGGAGGTTTTTAATGTAATTGCACTCTGGTTAATTGGCTCGTACCAAGTCCTGCCTTATGATTTGTGGAAAGCTTCAAGGAGTTCCACTGATGCAAAAGGGTCTTTTCCTAGCTTCCCGGTCTGATCAGTGCTATCAGATGGACAGATAAGCGTGAATGTTTTATACCGAAAATGGAAATGATACATTTCTCTTGTTATGTGTTTTCATAAAATGTAGCATTTTTTTTCTTATGGAAAAAAGTTTCAGGTGTCTCCCCACCTAGGGCAAATTCATGCACATTGTCATGTCATACCACCATTCTGGAAACGATTTCTGTGGATTTGAAATTGCACTTTTAATTTTATATATGACAGCATTTAAATGCAAACACTACCATGAATTTCATGTATAAAATGTTGTCAAACCAAGGGAAAAAACCACAGTTCATCATGTGGAGTTTACTTTTTTTATATGAATGTTTGTTGTACTGTGTCTAAGCATAACTTCCCTAATGTCATTACTTTTACATACCAGATTTGACTGACCACTAATGTAGTACTGGTGATAACTTAATATCCTATGTTGTGTCAAGACTCTTTTAAGACTTTCTTGAATTGCTTGCGTAAAGGTCTGAACACTGTTAAAGAGAAAGCTAAGTATCAACTTGCCTTTCAGATAGAAACGTTTCTTGTGCCAGTTTTATTGTTGAAATATACCATTTTTTTCCTTTTTTAATTCAGTTTTTTAAAAAAACAAATGTATTGTGGCTTCCGATTACCAGGTTGTCTAAGTAATGACAGTAAACTGACTGTAGAATGATAATTGTGGTATAGTGACCAATAGATGCCAAACAGCTTGTGGCCGCACTAAAGGTGGGGTCGCTTAGTCCCTGGGAGTAAAATGAGTGACCTCAGAAACAAGAATTCCTGGAAAGGCACATGCCGAAGAGGGATATGGTATAATTTTAAATCTTAATGCAAAATTTTAATATGTCTTTTTTTTTCTATCATTTGAACTGATAAGCACTTTTTGTGTCAATATAAAATATACTACAACTGATGAAATGCTAAGACATGTCTTGTGAAGGAAGGTTTCTTGGAGACCACTTTTATTTACACGTGACAAGTAGATGCTCCTAGTATCAGAAGAAGCTGATACGTAGTGTCATGTGCTCAGTGGTTGCCAAAGTCTACCAACTTTGGGGAGCTGCAGGGTTCTTTTTGGGAGGTGGGAGGAAGGGAGATGAGTTTTGTTATTTTGGGGTTTTCAAGCATTGGAACCAAAGGCCAAATAATAAACAGCCTTTAGTTTTTAAAGTAAAATTCATTTTATTTGCAGAGTACACTTGTATGGTAGACTGTTAAAGACAATTTTATGACTGTTATGACTATTTATGCACATTATAATGGTTACATCTGCTGTTTGTCTTTAAAATAAAAAAAAAAAATCAAAGAAAAGCCCAACTTTGAATACGTGGCTGAGATAACGGCCAGGAATTGGTCTTTCCTAAAAATGCAATAGATATGCTGCTAGATTGTTATTTTGTTTGCACTTTTTTTGATTGGCATTTTAAAATCGGTAAACTGAAGACATTGTCGTGTTTTATTAATTTAACAAAGTTGAAAGTGACTGCTCTGTACATCATGACCTTAACAATGTTAATGCTGTAAGTGAAAGTTCACTGTTGTCTGTATACTAAATTTATTGGTGTTTCTAACTTAAAATTAAGACTGCAGATTATCCCCCACCAGCCTTAGTCCAGGGGTGTGGCTCTGTCCGGGTGCAGTATGCAGTCATGTGGAACCTTGCTTTCTAGTCCTGGGAAAAAAAGAAGATGTCTCTAATTACTGGCTTCAATAAACACGAATCCAGACTGCTTACAATTTTTGGTGGCTTTCTTTATGGTAAATCATCCCACTGGAGATACATTGAATTGTCTGCTAATCATATGGGGTATCTGATCACGTAACTAAAAATGTTTACCTGTCTCACTTGAAATTGTCAGAAATTCTGAAAAGAATAATATTGTAAAGCCATATTTATTTTATCCTATTTTTTAGAGGTGGGGGTTGTCAAGGCTGGTCTTGAACTCCTGGCCTCCAATGGTTCTCCCGCCTTGACCTCCCAAAGTGCTGGAGTTACAGGTGTGAGCCACCAAACCCAGGCTGGTTTTTTTGGTTTTTAAAAATTACAACCATCCTCGTGAGTATAAAGGTGGTAGGTATCTCAGTGACTAACAGTGTTAAGGAGCATCTTTTGATGTGTGTATTGGCCATTTGTGTATCTTTGGAGAAATGTCTGTTCAGATTCTTTGGTCATTTTTAAATTAGGTTATTTGCCTTTTGTGTTTTTTGTGTTTGTTTTTGAGACAGGGTCTTGCTTTGTGGCCCAGGCTGGAGTGCAGTGGCTTGGTTACAGCTTATTGTAGCCTTGACCTCCCAGACTCAAGTATTATCTTCCTCCCAAAGTGCTGGGATTACAGACATGAGCCACTGCACCCAGCCTATTTGACTTTTTATCATTGGGTTGTAAGAGTTCTTTATCTATTCTGGATACTACACTCTTAACAGATATAACTCAGTCCTTTTGATATGCTCCCCTTCATCTCTGAGCATTTTCTTACTTTCTGGCACAAAAAGGTGTTCCAGGCTCACCTTGCATTTTCCCTGACTTTGTCCTGGAATCAGCCATTTTTCCAAGGAGTCCTGGTTCCTGGTTTCTTTTTTTTCTTTTTCTTTTTTTTTTGAGACAGAGTCTCGCTCTGTTGCCCAGGCTGGAGTGCAATGGCACAATCTCAGCTCACTGTAACCTCCACCTCCCGAATTCAAGTGATTCTCCTGCTTCAGCCTCCCGAGTAGCCAGGATTACAGGTATGCGCCACAACGCCTGGCTAAGTTTTATATTTTTAGTAGAGACGGGTTTCACCATGTTGGCCAGGCTGGTCTCAAACTCCGACCTCAGGTGATCCGCCCTCAGCCTCCCCAAGTGCTGGGATTACCGGTGTGAGCCACCATGCCCGGCTTAGAGCCCTGGTTTCTTTTAGTAGGAGATTGGTTTTTGGAAACCAAGATCTGGACGATAGGCATACTTAATTTTACTGAGTGTTACTACTTGTAGGCCTTTTGGTGGACACACCATATCTACTTTTTCACTTAACATTGCCTGTAAATTGGTTTATATTAGTTCTTGGAGATGTTTATTCTTGTTTATGGCTACATCGTATTCAATTGTGTAATGTACCTTGTTTATTCATCCGGTCTCTTGTAGATGGGCATTTAGGATGTTTGCAGTCTTGTATTATTACATCTAATGCTGCAATGAGTAACCTTCTGCATATCTTGTGTTTTATTTTGGAGATGTGGCTTCAGGGTAAATTCCTAGCAGTGGACCTACCTACTCAAAAGGTAAATGCGCATCTGTGGTTGTTAGATATCAAAATCCCTTCCATAGAGGTCACACCAATCTGCCTGCCTGTCAGCACTTGTACAGATTATTAATTCATTGTTATATTTTGTCTTAAGTTAGGAAGTTTGGTGAATAAATGTGTTGGGGATTATTTTATTTGATGATATGGGCATTAACATTGTAATAGCAAATGCTTACATTGGAGATTGCTGTATACCAGTCACTCTTCTATTTTAATTTTAATTTAATTTAATTTAATTTTATTTTTTATTTTTTTTTGAGACGGAGTCTCGCTCTGTCGCCCAGGCTGGAGTGCAGTGGCACAATCTTGGCTCACTGCAACCTCCACCTCCTGGGTTCAAGTGATTCTCCCGCCTCAGCCTCCCAAGTAGCTGGGACTAAAGGCGTGCACCACTACGCCCGGCTAATTTTTGTATTTTTAGTAGAGACAGGGTTTCACTATATTGGCCAGACTGGTCTCGAACTCCTGACCTCAGGTGATCCGCCCGCCTCAGCCTCCCAGAGTGCTAGGATTACAGGTGTGAACTATGGCACCCAGCCACCAGTCACTCTTCTAGGTGGTTTATACAAACTGATTTAAACTTCACAACAACTCTGCTGATATCCGTCTTAGTTTCCAGATGAGGAAATTAAGACATGGATAAGTAAGTAGCTGCTAAGGTCTCAGAATTTGAACGCAGGCAGTCTAGCTTCTGATTAGTTCTGAGTTTGAACTAATCATGGTGGTATGCTGATACTCTGTGCTCATTTAAAGCAATTGGGGACCCATGCGTGGTGGCTCACATCTGTAATCCCAGCACTTTGGGAAGCTGAAGTGGGCGGATCACAAGGTCAGGAGTTCGAGACCAGCCTGGCCAACATGGTGAAACCCCGTCTCTACTAAAAATACAAAAATTAGCCAGGCATGGTAGCCATGCCTGTAGTCCCAGTTACTCGGGAGGCTGAGACAGGAGAATCACTTGATCCTGGGAGGCAGAGGTTGCAGCGAGCCGAGATCGTGCCACTGCACTCCAGCCTGGGTGACAGAGTGAGACTGTATCTCAAAAAAATAATAAAGCAGATGGGGAAAATGTATCAATCGAGAGTGTTTTCATCTGTGGTCATAAGCAGCTGTGTGCTGCTATTCAAACTTTTCCTCTTGTGGTAATGAATGGAAGAGTCACTCTTGCTAGGTGGAGAGAATGGCAGAGAGAGAAAGTACCCAATATCCTCTACAAAGGGAGAAGGGACTGCAGTCGCAGGTATCTTGCTGGGAAATGCAAGTTGAGATGTCTTCCACTCATATCTTGGAATTTACTTTCTCTTAAGGTATGAAGAGCTTTAGGTGTTGCCTGCGGCAGGTGCCCTTGGCAGGCCCTGAGACAGACTTTCACCAGTGCAAATGTTCCTAGGTGTGCCTGTGAGGCTGGCAGGCTGGCCTGCCTGTAGACCTGCCTTAGGGGCCCTCACACACACCACTAACCTCTCTGGAATTCTCTTCTGCCACCTCTGGCTTGGGAGCAACCTGTGGAGGGAGGCATTTGGAGTGTTGGGGAGGGCATGGGCACTAATGGATTCCAGTCCTAGTTCATTCTGTGGTGACTTTTGAATCAAGCAAGTGCAGTTCAAATGGATGAGAAATTGATCAAGAAGCAAAATAGGAAAACAACCCAAACTGGGGAGCTTCACCCCTCTTAGGCCTCCTTTTCCCATCTTTGTAAAGTAGGGATAAAATTTCTTCCTAGTCATTGTGGACATTAGAGGAGGTACACATGTGCCTGGCATGTGGTAGGTCTTTGGTGTGATTGACGACCCTGAAAACATCTCTAGGATGTCATCTCTAACACTGATCCAGCAACCTCATTCTTGGCTCCTACCCTTTTTGGTTGTGGCATTTCAGTTTGTAGTATAAATATCATCTCTAAAGAGAACAGAGCGTAGAGGCATGGATATCCTGTGATCGTTCACTGTGGTGGTCCCTGGTGCAGCTCCTACAGGATGCCACAACAGAGTCCTGGGTTCTGAGATACTTAGTATTGTACTCCTTACCCTGCAAGGCTTGCAGATAGCTGAAAGGATGCCAAGTGCTGTCTTCATGCTGTCTGTGATTGACAAGGGAGAGATGGTATGTTCTGACCAGGAGGCAGAAGTGACAGGTCAGTAGCAGTGGTGGTGAGGGCCCAAGGAAGGAAGCAGCTGAAACTCCCACTGGAGATGAACAGCACACCCTGCTGGCTCACAGAAGTGTCTCCCTGGGCTTGACGCTGAGGGACTCTCAGCCTGAAAGGAGAGGAGACAGCAGGGGTTTGAGGCCAGGAATTGGGGGTGGATTCTTTGTGGGTCAAGAAGTCCTTTCCCCAACCTTGGGCAGTATTTCAGATGGGACAAGCCTAGCTTTTCAAATGTTTCTAACCTTGTTACGAAATTACTATGTGAAAATTTGGCTGGCGCAGTGGCTTACGCCTGTAATCCCAGCACTTTGGGAGGCCGAGGTGGGTGGATCACCTGAGGTCAGGAGTTCAGGTCCAGCCTGGCCAACATGGTAAAACCCTGTCTCTACTAAAAACACAAAAATTACCTGGGCGTGGTGGTGGGTGCCTATAATCCCAGCTACTGGGGAGGCTGAGGCAGGAGAATCACTTGAGCCCAGGAGGTGGAGGTTGTAGTGAGCCGAGATTGTGCCACTGCACTCCAGCCTGAGTTATGGAGTGGGACTCTGTGTCACCAAAAAAAAAAAAAAAAAAAAAAAACTTCCTGGCCGGTCATGGTGGCTCATGCCTGTAATCCTAGCACTTTGGGAGGCCAATGGGGGTGGATCGCCTGAGGTCAAGAGTTCAAGACCAGCTTCGCCAACATGATGAAACCCCATCTCTACTAAAAATACAAAATATTGGCTAGTTGTGGTGGCTCATGTCTGTAATCCCAGCACTTTGGGAGGCCGAAGTGGGAGGATCACAAGGTCGTCAGGAGTTGGAGACCAACCTGACCAACATGGTGAAACTCTGTCTCTACTAAAAATACAAAAAGTAGCCGGTCGTGGTGACGCGCACCTGTAATCCCAGCTACTCAGGAGTCTGAGGCAGGAGAATCGCTTGAACCCGGGAGGCGGAGGTGCAGTGAGCTGAGATCGAGCCACTGCACTCCAGCCTGGGCAACAAGAGTGAAACTTCGTCTCAAAAAAAGAAAAAATAAATACATTCCTATATAAAAATTCATTTAATGACAATATTAAGATATTTTCATGTGTAATGTTCTGTAACAAACTTATTTCTTGCGTAGAACTGAATTAACTGACGTTCCTAAGTGATCATCGAGCTCCTCCATCCTCCCTGCCCTGCCTCCCCACAAATCTCACCCAAGCAGGATCTTTAAAGAACTATTTAAAGTTCTGCTAGAAAAAGCAAACCCAATGTGAAGCATTTAAGTTTTTGTTTTGGGAAGAGTTCAACAATTTATGTGCCTTTTTAAGGCAATAATTTATTTTAAAGAGTGGGGGTGCAGCTTGTGGCCTGTTCACATCTGCCCTTGATATTTAAAATATTTGGCACAGTTTGTGAATCTGTTTTTTACCTATTCAAATCTAACAAATGTTAGCCTGGAATTCAACTTTGGTGTATATAGGAAACAACACTGTCACTGTTCAAGCTTTGTATATAGAAAATATGTGGGTGTCAAGAAGGTGTATTTTATTTTATTTATTTATGTTGAGACTGTCTTGCTCTGCTACCCAGGCTGGGGTGCAGCGGTGCAGTCGTGGCTGACTACAGCCTTAACCTGGGCTCAAGTGATCCTTCCACCTTACCTCCCAAGTAACTGGGACTACAGGTGCATGTCACCATGCCTGGCTAATTTTTGTATTTTTTGTAGAGATGAGGTTCACCATGTTGTCCAGGGTGGTCCCAAATTCCTGAACTCCAGCGATTCACCTGTTTGGGCCTCCCAAAACATTGGGATTACAGGCGTGAGCCACTGCGCCTGGCCCAGTACCTTACTGTTAACCATAGTCATCCTACTATGCGATAGAATACCAGAACTTACTACTCCTATCTAATTGTCACTATGCTCATCAACCAGCCTTCCTCATCCTTTCTTCCCCCATCCCTTTCCCAGTCTGGTAACCACTGCATTAGACAGATTTTGGTTTTGATTTGTTTTATGGGTGACTGGTAGATCTGACACATCTTTGACTGTGGGCATCTTCCAGGTCCCACAGAACGCCCTTTGAGAACATTCACATGCTGGGTTTTTGAGGCTTGGTAAAGGTCCATGTTTTTATGAGCCTTGGAATTTGGACTCTGGTGATAGTACCTTTCATCCTCTGTTTTACCTCTCCGGCCCCATCTTCTCTTCCCCCTCACAATCCCTGCCCCAGAGGAAATAAGCACTTGTGAATTGGTGAATTGGTGAATTTGTGATAACTAGGACAATGCTGGGAGTTTTTGCTCCCTAGGAGCGGGTTTCTCCCTGATGCCCATGGATAGATAGTACAGTCCTAGTCACAAAGAGGAGTTCAGCAAACATCGCCTGCTGCTGGTGCTGAGTCCTCTTGGGAATCATCACCAAGAACAGCTTCAAACCGGCCACTCTGCCAGATGGCTGTCCTTACACTTGGAACCGTAAATATTTCTGGCATTGAGCCGAATCAGAACTGCTCTGACATAAAAGAAAACCTGTAACCTATAGCCCCAGGCCCAACACCTGGGCTGTCTCAGCTGGGAACTTGTTTCAGGTCGACTTGGGTTTGAGTCGTGGCCCCAGAACTTCACAGTTGTGTAGTCATGGAGAAGTCAGCTAACCTCTGTGAATCTCAGCATCCAGTGAGCAGATTCTCACCTCCCTCATAGGGATGCTGGATATGTGCCTAGCATAGTGCCTGGCTTGCAGACAGTGTCCCCAAACAACCAGCCCTGAATAAATTGTGTGACAGGCCTCAGTTCTTGAAAAGGCTTTAGAGACCAGGCATGTTGCTTATGCCTATAATACCAGCACTTTGAGAGGCTGAGGCTGGAGGATGACTTGGGCCCAGGAGTTTGAGACCAGCCTGGGCAGCACAGTAAGACTCTGTCTCTACAAAAAAATATAAATAAATAATGAGTCAAGCATGGTGGCACATGCCTGTGGTCCCAGCTACCCTGGAGGCTGAGGTGCTGAGAATTGCTTGAGCCCAGGCCAAGGCTGCAGTGAGCCACTGCACTCCAGCCTGGGTGACAGTGAGACCTTGACTCAAAAAAAAAAAAAAAAGGGCCGGGCACAGTGGCTCATGCCTGTAATCCCAGCACTTTGGGAGGCCAAGGCAGGTGGATCACCTGAGGTCAGGAATTCAAGACTAGCCTGGCCAATGTGGTGAACTTCTGTCTACTAAAATACAAAAATTAGCTGGGTGTGGTGGCAGGCGCCTGTTATCCCAGCTCCTCGGGAGGCTGAGGCAGGAGAATCACTTGAACCCGGGAGGCAGAGGTTGCAGTGAGCCGAGATTGCACCATTGCACTCCAGCCTGGGTGAAAAGAGCAAAAACTCCATCTCAAAAAAAAAAAGAAAAGAAAAGGCCTTAGAAATTATTTGCCAAGGTTACACAAAGTCAGGAACAGAGTTGGGAATAAGAAATGAAGTATTGCTGCTGTCTTGCGGCCTTCCTCTACCCAGTCTGCATACCTTTCCCTAGCTAGTCAGCTGGTAGCCCAGGCAGTGCTAAACACCAGGTCTTAAATCTGAAGAAATAAATTGCTAGTTGAGACTGAGCAAGAGAGCTATTTTAGGGCAGACAAGCTTTCAGCACACCATAAATTCCATCACCTGGCAACTGCCTGATTTCTTGGGCAAGGCAGCTTTCTGCCATCTGCATGTGTGGGCATCCAAACACATGTTTGAGGTATGTGGCCTCTTGGTGCCTCCTCCCTGCTTCTGCTTAGTAACCATAGCCATCTTCCCATGCCACAGGGAACTGTGGGCATGGGTTGGTGACACTCAAAATGCAAGTGACGGGAGGTGAACAAGGTAGGCCCTCCCCCTACCGGGCTGGTATTCTGGGAACAACAGACAAGTTAACTGATGTCTTGAATGCCACAGTCAGCTTTTCTCTGCTCAAAATAAAAACCAAAATCTTTGTCAACCTCTTCTCCCCCAAAAATTAAGCCCTCAAGCCTTTAGGTGGGCAGAGCATGGCAGGTGTCTGCCTGGGGGTGGAGTGGGGAATTGTGGAGACCCAAAGGAGGGTTTGGAACCTGAGCAGGGTGGAGAGTGTCTGTCCCCATGAGTAGGAATGGATGAATGGCCTGGCATAGAGTATTAACTCAAGCAGGGTGGAGAGGGTATACTTATTTGGGGATGGGGCAGGGGTGCAGAGAGTCAGAGACTGACTGACTGACAGCAAACCCATGGGTAGCCTCCCCTAGTGGAGAGGAGAGGGTGTCTACAAAGAGTAGAGCAGGCATGGGGTGTCTGAGTGGGGTGGCCTAGGGCAGGGTCATGTGGTAAGGAGGGCATCTGTGCACGGATGGAGGTGATGGAAGAGGGGCTGCATACAGGCATTGGTCAAATAAGTTAAATGTATATGGCGTTATATTGGAGTTGGAGGCATCAGTGTGAACGCATGGTTTGGGTGTCTTTTTTTTTTTTTTTTTTTTTTTGAGGCAGGGTCTCCCTCTGTTGCCCAGGCTGGAGTGTAGTGGCATGATCACAGCTCACCACAACCTCTGCCTCCCAGGCTCAAGCAGTCCTTCCACCTCAACCTTCTGAGTAGCCAGGACTACAGGTGTGCACCACCACACCCAGCTAATTTTTGTGTCTTTTTGTAGAGATGGGTTTTTGCCATGTTGTTCAGACTGGTCTTGAACTCCCAGGCTCACGCAATCCTGCCTCCTTGGCTTCCCAAAGTGTTAGGATTACAGGTGTGAGCCACCATGCCCAGCCCGTGGTCTTCAATACACTCATGCATACAAATTTTCAAAAGGCCAGGTTCAGTGGCTCACGCTTGCAAAACCCAGCATTTTGGGAGGCCAGGGTGGGCGCATTGCTTGAGCCTAGGAGTTCAAGACCAACCTGGACAACATAGTGAAACCCCATCTCTACAAAAAATGTAAAAATAAGCCAGGTGTGGTGGCATGCACCTGTAATCCCAGCTAGTCTTGAGGCTGAGGCTGGGGTATTGCTGGAGCCTGGGAAGCCAAGGCTGTGGTAAGCCATGACTGGGTCACTGCACTCCAGCCTGGGTGACGGAGTGAGACCCTGTAGATGTAGAGGTGTGCACATATGTGTATGTGTTTGCACACATGTATCCCTTAGCTTTTTGCCCTGAGAGGGCCTGGGAGCAGCAACAGCCCAATAGCAATGAGCACACCTTATGCCATGATCTTGGTTTCTAAATACCATTCTCTCATAAAATAAATCGGGGGCCAGGTGTGATGGCTTATGTCTGTGATCCAAGCACTTCAGGAGGCCGAGGTGGGCAGATCACTTGAAGCCAGAAGTTTGAGACCAGCCTGGCCAATATGGCAAAACCCTGTCTCTACTAAAAATACAAAAATTAGCCAGCAGGGTGGCGCACACCTGTAGTCTCAGCTTCTTGGGAGGCTGAGGCAGGAGAACTGCTTAAACCCCAGAAGGTAGAGGTTGCAGTGAGCCAAGATTGTGCCACTGCACTCCAGCCTGGGCAACAGAGCGAGACTCCATCTCACTTGATCTTAGCCAAAAGGCCAAGAAGCGATGCGAGACTCCATCTCAATAAGTAAATCAATAAATAAGCTGGGCGCTGTAGCTCACACCTGTAATCCCAACACTTTGGTAGGCCAAGGCAGGTCGAGCACCTGAGGTCGGGAGTTCAAGACTAGCCTGGCCAACATCGTGAAACCCTGTCTCTACCAAAAATACAAAAATTAGCTGGGTGTGGTGGTGTGCACCTATAATCCTAGATGCTCAGGAAATTGAGGCAGGAGAATCGCTTAAACCTGGGAGGTGGAGGTTGCAGTGAACTGAGATTGCGCCACTGTACTCCAGCCTGGGCCACAATGCAAGACTCTGTCTTAAAAATAAATGGGGCCGGGTGTGGTGGCTCACACCTGTAATCCCAGCACTTTGGGAGGCCGAGATGGGTAGATCACAAGGTCAGGGGTTCGAAACCAGCCTGGCCAGCATGGCGAAACCCGGTCTCTACTAAAAATGCAAAAAGTAGCCAGGTGTAGTGGCACACCCTGTAGTCCCAGCTACTTGGGAGGCTGAGGCGGGAGAATCCCTTGAACCCGGGAGGCGGAGGTTGTAAACCAAGATCACGCCACTGCACTCCAGCCTGGGCGACAGAGCGAGACTCAGTCTCAAAATAAATAAATAATAGGGGCTGAGAGGCAGAGGATGAGGAAGCAAGGAAAACAAATGATGATAATAAAAAACCTGGGGTTTCTTGGGGAAATGGCTGATTCCAGGGCTGAGACAGGAAAAGTGTAAGATGAGCCTGGAACATCTGTGCCAGAAAGTAAGAAAGGGCTCAAAGAACCATAGATATGTGTCAAAAGACAGGAGCTGTATGCATAAAGGCATGAAAAAAAATTTAAAGGAGCTGGGCATGGTAGTGCATGCCTGTCAACTCGGATACTCAGGAGGCTGACGTGGGAGGATTTCTTGAGACCAGGAGTTTTGAGGCTGCAGTGAGCTATGATGGTGCCTTTGAGTAGCCACTGCACTCCAACCTGGGCAACAGCAAGATGTGTCTCTTTTTTCAATTTTAATTTAATTTAATTTTTTTTTTTGAGACGGAGTCTCCCACTGTCACCCCAGCTGGTGTGCAGTGACACAATCTCGGCTTGCTACAACCTCCGCATCCCAGGTTCAAGTGATTCTCCTGTTTCAGCCTCCTGAGTAGCTAGGATTACAGGCACCCACCACCACCACACCCGGCTAATTTTTTGTATTTTTAGTAGAGATGGGGTTTCACTATGTGGGTGTTATTTATTTTATTTTATTTTTGAGATGGAGTTTTGCTCTTGTCACCCAGGCTGGAGTGCAATGGTGTGATCTTGGCTCACTACAACCTTTGCCTCCCAGGTTCAAGTGATTCTGCTGGCTCAGCTTCCCAAGTAGCTGGGATTACAGGTGGCTGCCACCACACCCAGCTAATTTTTGTAGTTTTGTGTTTTTAGTAGATGGAGTTTCACCGTGTTAGCCAGGCTGGTCTGGAACTCCTGACCTCAGGTGATCTGCCCACCTCGGCCTCCCAATGTACTGGGATTACAGGCATGAGCCACTGCGCCTGGCCAATTATTATTATTTATTTATTTTTGAGACAGAGTCTCACTCTGTTGCCCAGGCTGGAGTTCAGTAGTGCAATATCGGCTCACTGCAACCTCCGCCTCCTGGGTTCAAGTGATTCTCCTGCCTCAGCCTCCTGAGTAGCTGGGATTACAGGCACCTGCCACCATGTCTGGCTAATTTTTTTAAAATTTATTTTTAGTAGAGACAGGGTTTCACCATGTTGGCCAGACTGGTTTCGAACTCCTGACCTCAAGTGATTCGCCCACGTTGGCCTCCCAAAGTGTTAGGATTACAGACGTAAGCCACTACGCCTGGCCAAGACCCTGTCTCTTAGAGAGAGACTGAGAGAAGGCCACTGGCCAGGGACAATTTGAACATCAAAAAAAGGAAAAAAAATGATCATAATGGATTATAACTTATTGAATAAAATAGGAAGTCATGAGGCTATATAAATAAATTAGTAAATTGAAAGTTCAGTGTGAAACAGCATTCCATTCCTCATCAAAACTTCAAATTTACATGATTTATTCAATGGGTTATAATCCATTACTATCAGTATTTATTTTGATGCACAAAGTGTCAGATTTATTCATTACAAGGGGGAAACAGCGTGTTACAGTGGAGAAACCTGGCGGCCACAAGCTCAATCACCTGATGGAAGTGAACATCATTAATAATGGGATGCATAGCAGTCGCATGCCTCCTGATAGGCTGCGCAGAGAACACAATGTCACTGCTGGGGGATTTCTGCCAAAAATGTATAACCAGGATCTAATCACAAAGAAACATCAGACAAACCCAGATTGAGGGACATGGTACAAAATAACTTGGTGCATTACATCTTTGAAGGTGTTAAGGTCATAAAAGACAAGGAGGGTCTGAGGAACTGTTCTAGTCTGAAGGAAACTGGCAACATGACAACAAGAAGAGCAACACATGATCCTTAATGGCTTCATTTTGCTACAGAGACATTATAGGGACATTTGGCAAAACTTGATTGGAATGTGAGGGTTAGATGGTGGGAATGTATCAAGAATAATTTCCTGGCCAGGTGTGGTGGCTCATGCCTGTAATCCCACTTTGGGAGGCCAAGGCAGGCGGATCAGTTGAGATCAGGAGTTTGAGATGAGGCTGGCCAACATGGTGAAACCTCGTCTCTACTAAAAATACAAAAATTAGTTGGGCATGGAGCTGCGCGCCAGTAGTCCCAGCTACCCGGGAGGCTGAGGCATGAGAATTGCTTGAATTCAGGAGACAGATGTTGCAGTGAGCTGAGATCACGCCACTGCACTCCAGCCCGGGTGACAGCAAGACTCGGTCTCTAATAAAATAAATAAAATAAAAAAGATTAATTTCCTGATTTTGATGCATATTCTGGTAAAAGCAGAGAATGTCCTTGGTAGAAAATACTCTCAAGTATTTGAGGGTGATGGGGTGTTCGGTTGGTAATGTACTCTCAAATGATTCAGGGAAAAGCATTCTTTATACTGTACTTACCATTTTTGTTTGTTTGTTTTTGTAATTTTGAGATTGTTTTCAAATAAATACATTTAATTAATTAACTGGCCCATGTGTGCATGCTAAGAGTCAAAGTGGTATGATATTCAGGCCTTTCACAGTGGCCCCTAACACCTCTCCAACCTCACTACTTTACGAAGTGTGTTCCTGGCTGAGTGCAGTGGCTCACGCCTGTAATCCCAGCACTTTGGGAGGCCAAGGCAGACAGATCACTTGAGGTCAGGAGTTCGAGACCAGCCTGGCCAACATGGCGAAACCCCATCTCTACTAAAAATACAAAAATTAGCCAAGCATGGTGGCAGGCAACTGTAATCCCAGCTACTCGAGAGGCTGGGCAGGAGAATCACTTGAACCAGGGAGGCTGAGGTTGCAGTGAGCCAAGATCGCGCCACTCCAGGGCAATAGAGTGGGACTCCATCTCAAAAATTAAAAAATAAAAATAAAATAAAAGTGTTTTTCCAGCCACCCTTTCACTTCTCCTCCCCCAGCCTCCCAGCCTCCTGTCCTTTGTCCTTGCTGTGTCCTCCCATTGTGCTTTCCTGCCCACTCTGATAGCTCACTGAGGCCAGTCCGACCTTCGAGGCTTTGCTCAGGGGCTCGTGAATCTGGCTGCTTGAACTCTTGGGGCAATTCTGGCTGCTCCAGGGTTTCCCCAAAAGGGTCTGGGGAGCCCTGGATGCCCGCAGATGTTCTCTTGGGGTCCCTGAGACCTTTTTCCCCTTAAAAGGGCTCTATACATTATTCACGGCAACAGTGTCTCTACTACCCATTTGACATCAGGAGATAAGGCTTTGAATTATTCATCAGTGCTTTTTGTTTTGTTCAAATCTGATCATGTCAGTCGCCTGCTTAAGGAGCAAAATGCAGCTCTCATGACTCTCTGGACTGTAGGCATCTTCATAATCAGTTCCCAACCTTCCTGTCCCTCTGTCCCTGCCCCTGCCCTTCACATACCTTCTAGACCCTGCCCATATTTGTGAAAGAACCCAGACCACTCACCTCTTTCTGAACCCCGGGCTTTTTTTTTTGTTTTTTTGTTTTTTTTTTGAGACGGAGTCTCACTCTGTCGCCCAGGCTGGAGTTCAGTGGCGCGATCTGCATCTTGGCTCACTGCAATCTCTGCCTTCCAGGTTCAAGCGATTCTCCTGCCTCAGCCTCCTGAGTGGCTGGGATTAAAGGTGCACACCACCACACCTGGCTAATTTTTGTATTTTTAGTAGAGATGGGGTTTCACCTTGTTGGCCAGTGGCAGGCGCCTGTAATCCCAGCTACTCGAGAGGCTGAGGCAGCAGAATCACTTGAACCCAGGAGGCGGAGGTTACAGTAAGCCGAGGTGGCACCATTGCCCTCCAGCCTCGGCGACAGTGAGAGTCTGTCTCAAAAAATTATTAAATAATGAAGTCCTCAAAATCATCTTCAGAGAAAGGCACAGACCTGTCTCCTGGGTGGATCCTCAACCTTGGCAAAATAAACTTCTGAATTGATTGAGACTTGTCTCAGATACTTTTGGTTTACAACTCCCTCCCACCGCAGTTCTTCTATGAGAGCCGTGAAGGCCCAGGATATGGCCCAGTGCCTGGCCCCAGAGGGTGGGGCAGCCGCAAATGCCTGACGAGGTGTCTGTTGCCTCCTCGTTACCTCAGCATCTCCCTGGGGTTCACATGGCTAGTTGAGCCAGGCCCAGCATGGACACCAGTCCTGGAGGGTAAGTGAAGGCAGGTCCCACATTTCCTTGTGGCCACACACTCAGCCTTCTTCCCCAGAAACCCATGCCCCTTCCTCTGCCATGGAGAGAGAAGGTGGAGGGCAGCCAGGGAGAAGCGAGGCGGCTGCTGAGCAGGTGAATCCTCCCCAAATCATTACATTTTGGAAGCAGCAGGAACCACAAACTGGGGTCCCACAGAAGCTGGGATTCCCCGGAGGCTCTGGTTAGGGGCCCAGGGTGGACTGGCTTGGATTGTCTTTGGTCATTGTAACCAAAGGAATGTCAAACTGGAAAATCCCAACGAGCACTATTTTTAGAGACTCAGAGAGCATTTTTCCGGCTGAAGGGACGAGTTCCTTCAGAAGCAGCAGTTAACTCTCGCCCCTGAACCACTCCTCCCTGGAACTCGCCCAGGCTCTGGCCCCTCCCTCCAGGCATGTGGGAACATTGCTGAAGGAGTCTGGTCAGGGCCCTGCCACCAAGGAGAGGGACAGGGACATCAGCTTCTTTCAAACACAAAACAATGGGTTTTTATTTTTACATCTTTGAGTCTAATCCTTCAGACATGAAGACTTATACTGACACCTTTATTTTTAAAAATTTTTATTTATTTTTTGAGACAGAATATTGCTCTGTTGCTCTGTCCCCACTGGCAGGGACTATCCATCCTACCAAATGCCAAGTTTGTTTTTTTAAAAATCTTTTTTTTTTTTTTTTGAGACAGGGTCTCACTGTGTTGGCCAGGTTGAAGTGCAGTGGTATGATCATAGCTCACTGCAATCTTGACTTCTGGAGCTCAGGTGATTCTCCTACCTCAGCCTCCCAAGTAGCTGAGACGACAGGGGTGTGCCACTATACACGACTCATTTTTTTGTAGAGACAGGGTCTCACCATGTTGCCCAGGCTGTTCTAACTCCTGAGTTCAAGTGATTCGTCCACCTTCTTGGCTTCTCCCAAAATGTTGGGATTACAGGCGTGAGGCACCACACTGGGCCTCAAACACTTTTTTCTTTTTGAGATGGAGTCTCGCTCTGTCACCCAGGCTAGCACGATCTCAGCTCACTGCAACCTCCGCCTCCCAGGTTCAAGCAATTCTCCTGTCTCAGCCTCCTGAGTAGCTGGGATACAGGCGCATACTGCCACGCCCAGCTAATTTTTGTATTTTTAGTAGAGATGGGGTTTGGCCACATTGGCCAGGCTGGTCTCAAACTCCTGACTCAGGTGATCTACCCATGTTGGCCTCCTAAAGTGCTGAGATTACAGGCATGAGTAACGCACCTGGCCCTCAAACATTCTTTTTTTCTTTTCTTTTTTTTCTGGAGACAGAGTCTTACTCTGTTACCTAGGCTGCAGTGCCGTGGCATGATCTTGGCTTACTGCAACCTCTGCCTCCCAGGTTCAAGCACTTCTGCCTCAGCCTCCCGAGTAGCTGGGATTACAGGCGCATGCCACCATGCCCAGCTAATTTTTGTATTTTTAGTAGAGATGGGTTTTCACCATGTTGGCCAGGCTGGTCTCGAACTCCTGTTTCATGGGGTAATGGAGGACACTTGGCTTGTGCCTGCTTTTCGGCTACTGTGAATAGTGCTGCTATGAACATTCATGAAGAAGGTTTATTTTTGTGTTTCTTTTTAAATAAGAGCATAAAAATAAGGTTTTGTTTGTTTAGATGGTGTCTTGCTGTGTTGCCAGGCTGGAGTTTGTAGTACGCACAGGTGCAATCATAGCAAACTACAGCCTTGAATTCCTGGGCTCAAGTGTTCTTCCTGCCTCAGGCTTCTGAGTAGCTAGGACTACAGGCATGCATCATGGAGCCTTGCATGTTTTGTACAAGTTTTTGTTTCAGCACCTATTATTAATTTTTTTCTTTATTTTATTTTCTTTCTTTTTTATTTTTGAGAAAGGGTATCACTCTGTCGCCCAGGCTGGAGTGCAGCGGTACAATCTCAGCTCACTGCAACCTTCCTCTCCCAGGTTCAAGCAATCCTCCCACCTGAGCCTCCCAAGCAGCTGGAACTACAGGCATGTGCCACCACACCCGGCTAGTTTTTTGTATTTTTTGTAGAGATGGGGTCTTGCCATATTGCCCAGGCTGGTCTTGAATTCCTGGACTTAAGCAATCTACCTGTCTTGACCTCCCAAAGTGCTGGGATAACAGGCGTGAACCACTATGCCTGGCCACCTATTATCAGTTCTTTTGGGTATATATGCAGGAGTGGAATTACTGGGTCATATAGTAATTCTATGTAACTGTTTGAAGAACTGCCAAACTTTGAACCCAGCAGTTACACCATTTACATTCTTACCAGCAATGTATAAGGGTTCCAGTTTCTCCACATCCTCACCAACACTTGTAATTTCCTGTTGTTCTTATTATAGCCATCCTAGTAGTTATGAAGTGGTTTTGATTTGCATTTCCCTAATTTCCTTCAACTAATAACATTGAGCATATTTTCATGTGCTTGTCTAAGAGGTTTTTTTTTTCTCTGAATATTCCTTTTTGGTAACATCTTATTCTAAACTTTTTTTTTTTTTTTTAATTTTGTAGAGATGGGGTCTTGCTGTGTTGCTCAGGCTGGTCTCGAACTCCTGGGCTCAAGCCATCTGCCCATCTCACCCTCCCAAAACGCTGGGATTACAGGCGTGAGCCACCGCACTCAGCCTTATTCTAAACTTTTTTTGAGACAGAGTCTTGCTCTGTCTGTCACCCAGGCTGGAGTGCAGCGGTGCGATCTTGGCTCACTGCCACCTCTGCCTCCTGGGCTTAAGTGATTCTCCTGCTTCAGCCTCCTGAGTAGCTAGGACTACAGACATGCACCACCACTCTGGGCTAATTTTTTTTTTTTTTTTTTTTTAGTAGAGACAGAGTTTCATCATGTTGGCCAGGCTGGTCTCCAACTCCTGACTGTAAATGATCCACACGCCTCGGCTTCCCAAAGTGCTGGGATTACAGGCATGGGCTACCATGCCCAGCCTTATTCTAAACTTTTTATGGTTAGAGTATCTTCTCAGTTTACCTGAGAATACTGATATATACATGTGTATAAAATGGTAGATATACACACACACATATATATACCATTGTAAACCTTTAATGACATATGTTTCTTGGTTTTGACCTCTGTTATGTTATAGGCTTTCCTCAAATGTTTGGTGACTATTAGTTGTCATTTATATTTCAAAGTAGGGTCCCCAAAAGCTCATTGGAAGCTCTGTGCCTGTAGGTGAGAAGTCTCAGCTGTGGGATTCAGTGTTGGGTGATCTGGCTGGGCTCCACTTTGGGGTACTTCCATTGTCAGGATCTTTAGGTCTTTCTTCTTGTGCTAATCATGTTTTCCAGAGAGAATGTGAGGTCTTGGCTACCATGATCTAGGGAAGGATGTCTGGGGGGTCTCATTCAGCAAGCAAACTTTCACTTATTCCACCTGTTTTTAGTACACTATTCCTTCCCTGAACTGTGCCTAGTGATCTCTAACTAAGAGGCCTTCTGTTTCACCCTCTCCAGAGAACAAAGCTCCAGCCTTGGGGGATGGGTGTGAAAAGGGATCTAGGAATCCACTTGCTTCTTTAAAAGACTTTCACTTGATCTTCTTGTTTGTTACGCTTGCCTTCACCCCCTAACTCTACACTTACTTGATGCTGCCCATTCCTGAGTCTTTTGTTCTGTGATATAACCTGCGCTGCATAATATTTCAGCCTTTCCCCTGCCAGTTTAGGGTTTGGCTTTCTTGGATCTGCTAAGTTACACTTGCCCATTTGCTTCCCAGCTTCCAACATTTTGTTGCCATTGTCTCCTTTCCCATTCTATTTTTTTTTTTTTTTTTTTTTTTTGTGGCCCAGGCTGGAGTACAGTGGGGTGATCTCAGCTCACTGCAATCTCCGCCTCCCGGATTCAAGCAATTCTCCTGCCTCAACCTCCCGAGTAGCTGGGATTACAGGTGCTCGCCACCATGCACGGCTTTTTTTTTTTTTTTTTTTTTGTATTTTTAGTAGAGACAAGGTTTCAACATGTCAGGCTGGTTTTGAACTCTTGATCTCAAGTGAACTCCCACCTCAGCCTCCCAAAGTGCTAGGATTACAGGCATGAGCCATAGTGCCTGTTCTCCTTTCCCATTCTTTATCCCAACAGTTTAATGCCCACCTCCACCCCCTCAAAAAAATTCCCTGTAACTGTCATTTCACTGGGACTTTGGGAGAAAGCAGAGGCAAGACTCTACATCCAGCCACTCAATGTCACCATCGGCTGGTTGTCTATTCCAAATTCTTAGTATATTGCTTAACCCATAGTAAGTGCCCAATAAATATTTGTTGATTTAGGGTCAGTCCTCTGTATCTGTGGGTTCTGCAGCTATGGATTCAACCAACTGCTGATAAAAAAAAAATTTGGAAAAAAACAGGCTGGGCGCAGTGGCTCATGCCTGTAATCACAGCACTTTGGGAGGCCAAGGTGGGCAGATCACTTGAGGTCAGGAGTTCAAGACCAGCCCGGCCAACATGGCAAAACCCCGTCTCTACTGAAATCACAAAAATTAGCCAGGTGTGTTAGTGGGTACCTGTAATCCCAGCTACACAGGAGGCTGAAGCATGAAGAATTGCTTGAACCTGGGAGGTGGAGGTTGCAGTGCACTGTGATCATGTCACTAGGTGACAGAATGAGACTGTGTCTCAAAAAAAAAAAGTATTTGGAAAAAACAATAAAAAATAAGCTGGATGTGGTGGCTCATGCCTGTGGTCCCAGCTGCTCAGGAGGCTGAGGTGGGAGAATCGCTTGAACCCAGGAGGCGGAGGTTGCCGTGAGCCGAGATCTCACCACAGCACTCCAGCCTGAGTGACAAGCGAGACTCTGTCTCAGAAAATAAACACACAAAAAACCCCCAAACAACACATACACACACACAAATATAGATACAAAAATACAGTAGGACAATTATTTAAAGTATACGAGAGGATGTGTGTGTAGGTTATATGTAAATACTACACCATTTTATATAAAGGATTTGAGAGCATCTTCAGATTTTGGTATTTGAGGGGGTCCTGAAAACAAGCTTCCTCTCCTGCCCCCATACAGAAGGACAACAGTATTAGAGTCACTGTCCTTCCCATCTTTGAAAAAGTTGAGTGCTGGGCAAGGTCACTCACACCTGTAATCCCAGCACTTTGGCAGGCTGAGGCAGGAGGATCGCTTGAGCCCGGGAGTTCGAGATCAGCCTGGGCAACACAGTGAGGCCCTATCTCTACAAAAATAATGATGATGATAATAATAAACACTTTTTTTAAAAAAAAGTAGGAACCTGGACTCTGCCCACCAATGAACTGTGTGACCTTGGACAAGCTACTTACAGTCTGCAGCCTTAGTCTCTTCTTCTGTATAACAACGATACGTTCTTCAAGCGCCTTGCTCGGTGCCTAGAACATGGCAAGCTCTGGGTTATTTGTGGTTGTGGAAGGGTTCAATATAAAAGCGACACTTCTTAGAAAGTCAGTGTTTTACTTAGCTTAAAATTAGCCTTCACACTTTAATTGTAAATTGGTCCCTAATTAATGCCCTTCGGGGCAAAATCTGTGTTTAACCTTACTTGATGCCTAGACAGAGCTAGCAAAGCTTTTCAGCTGAGAGGAGAGGAGCGTGCCGGTCGCCTGGGTCAGGCCGGCGGGGACAACCTGCAGTGGGGCGGCTCCTCACCCTGCCCTGCTCCGCCCCTGGCCTCGGAACCGGTTTGTTGCAGGCGCCCAGCGTGGGAGCCCAGGCACTTACCCACCTCTCGTCGGCCCAAGAGTCCGAGTCAGGCCCACCCTGGCCACGCACTGTTCCCGGCACACGGGTGGCGCAACCCGTCTCGGTCTTTACTGGGAAGCTCCCCACCCTATGCATCGAGGACCCCACTTTCCCCAAAGAAGAACCTGAGGCAGCGCCTGGGAAAGCAACTCCATGGCCTCCAGGTCCACCTAGACCCTTTCCTCAGCCCCAGGACCCCGCTGCCTGAACCCCATTACCCCGCGTGCCGGGATCGCCAGCGCCAACCAGCGGCTCCGGCTCCGGCTCGAGGCGCAGGTGGGGGCGGGGCCGGGGCGGGCCCTGAGGAGTCGGCGCCCCGCCCCGCTCCGAGGCCCGCGCCGCCACCGCCTCCACCTCGCCCGAGCAGCGGAGCTCCTCCGAGCGGCAGGCTGGGGCCTGGCTCCGCCCCTCCCGGCCCGGCGCGCCGGCTCCCGCCTCCTTCTCTCTCCTGGCTCCCGCCTCCCTCCCTTTCCGCTGCCGAGGCGGCGGGAGCCGAGCCCGAGCGGACCGAGCCGCAGCCGCAGCCGGGCGGCGGGCGAGGGGCGGCGGGCGAGGGGCGGCGGGCGAGAGGCGGCGGCGGCGGCGGCGGCGGCGGGCGGGCCGCGGGCGGTCAGTCGGGCGGCGGCGGCGGCGGCGATGCGGCGGCCCCGCTGAGCCCGCCCGCTCCTGGCGCCGGGAGCCTGCCGCGCGAGGCGGCCCGGGCCGGGCGGCAGCATGCGGAGCGGCGAGGAGCTGGACGGCTTCGAGGGCGAGGCCTCGAGCACCTCCATGATCTCGGGCGCCAGCAGCCCGTACCAGCCCACCACCGAGCCGGTGAGCCAGCGCCGCGGGCTGGCTGGCCTGCGCTGCGACCCCGACTACCTGCGCGGCGCGCTCGGCCGCCTCAAGGTCGCCCAAGTGGTAGGTGCCGGGCGGGGCCCCAGGTGCCAGAGGGCGGCCTAGCCGCACGCCTCCCTCCCCGCCCCGCTGCGGGGCCTCCGCCGCGTACCAGCTTGCCGGGGCCGGAGCCCGCTCCTCGCGCCCCCTCTCCCTCGCGGGGTCCCGGTGCCACTCTGCAGCCTCCTCTAGGGACCCCGCCCTCGGCCAGAGCCTGTCCTTCCCAGGCCGGCAGCCTCAGGTGTGCGCCTCCTACCTGAGCACCTGCCCTCGGGCCTACCTGTCCGTTCCGCCCTCGCTCGCGGGAGTCGGTGGCGTTACTGGGCTGGGTGCTGCTGGGAATCCTGCTGTCTCCTGGGTACGGCTGGTCTTAGCAACCTGTGGCAGGTTTTCCCGGCCCGCACAACCTCCAGAAGGTGCTCGTCTGTTTCTGCCTGCGGAGACGAGGGACTGTGGCTTGGTTCCCCCTTGATTTCTAGCTGGGTGCCAGGCGTATATGGTAGGCGCTTAGTAAGTATTTGTTGGATGGAGGCAGGTAGCCCTGATGCCGTGGGGGAGCCTAGGTCTGCCCACAATCTCTACACTGCAGAGGTTTTTGTCCTTCTAACCAAGAAGACAGACTCGGCATCCCGGAATCCACCGCCCAGCACGGTGGCTGGCACTGCCCAATTGGTACCCAGAGTTAAATCTGGGAGGGCAGCCAGTTTTGGAGGTAGCAGAAACAGAGAACTTTCTGTTGGACTTGTCTGTAGTGGAGCTAATTTCTCAGGGTCCTATGTTTTGGCTTCCAGGGTGTTCTGGGCAGGGGCCTCTCAGCTCTGTTCCTGCTTTGTGGTTTTGTAACATGCCTCTCCCGGCAGTTGCTTAGTTCTGTTGTGGACAGGGCATGCTCTAATTCAGAAAAACCTGTGTGCCCCCCCCAACATTCCCTGTCACAGGTAGGCCTTCTTCTGAGGCCACCAGCCTCAAAACTTTATAGACGTCTCATAGCCAGAGAAGCCTTGTTCTTGTTCATTCTCTCTCTCTCTTTTTTGAGACCGGGTCTCTGTCGCCCAGGGTGGAGTGCAGTGGTGCGATCGTGGCTCACTGCAGGTTCGACCTCTCAGGCTCAAGTGATCTTCTCACCTCAGCTTCCCGAGTAGCTGGGACTACAAGCACGTTCCACCATGCCCGGTTAATTTTTGTATTTTTGGTAGAGATGGGGTTTCACCATGTTACCCAAACTGGTCTCCAACTACTGGACTCAAGCGATCACCCCTCCTTGGTTTCCCAAAGTGCTGGGATTACAGGCATGAGCCACCGCGCCAGGCCTGGTCCTCCTGTTCCTACTTGAGTGCATAAGCATTCCTTGGGAATAATATAATGTGTGGATACCCTTTAAATAAATGTCCTGGTGTTTGTAAATTACAGAATCATAGGCTGTTTTATGTCTCTCTTGGGTGAAAGGCTTGTTCTGCTGACTGCCGGAGGGTATTTTTGAAGGGCTTTATGGAAAGAAAAATGGATCAGATTATCTGTCTCTTCAGAATTTTAAATTTATCTTATTTGGTAAACTGGAATGTTTTCAAAGATGAATTGGTTTTGCAGTTTGGCATTGCTGTTAGCAAAGAGAATGTAGGAGGTGAAGGGAGGTGTGCAATTGCCTTTTTTCTTTTTTTTTTTTTTTTTGAGACGGAGTCTAGCTCTGTCGCCCAGGCTGGAGTGCAGTGGCACAGTCTCATTTCACTGCAACTTCCGCCTCCGGGGTTCAAGCGATTCTCCTGCCTCAGCCTCCCGTGTAGCTGGGATTACAGGGGCCCACCACCACGCCCAGCTAATTTTTGTAATTTTAGTAGAGACGGGGTTTCACTGTGTTGGCCAGGCTGGTCTCAAACTCCTTACCTCATGATCCACCCACCTCGGCCTCCCAAAGTGCTGGGATTACAAGCATGAGCCATCACACCTGGCCTGCAATTGCCTTTTAAAAGAGGCAGCTAGCCAGTGTTTGAGTATGGGCACAATAGCCCGTACGGGTAATTAGAAACGAATAAGAAAAGAGCAGGGCTTGGTCGAATACCTTGCTTTGTTTGCGCTGTGGGATTTTGAAAGTAAATAGAACTTGCCCCTAAAAGAATCTAGTAAAATAACTGAAATCCAGTTTGTAGACTGTTAGTTATTACTGCATTGCTGGGACTTTGTCACCTAAGTCGAGGGATGGAAGCCGGTGTCATTTATCATTACCTTTTGGTAAAGTATTGTTTTGTTGTAGCGTTGTTCTTTTCTTCTTTCCTTCTCTTCTCTTCTCTTCTCTTCTCTTCTCTTCTCTTCTCTTCTCTTCTCTTCTCTTCTCTTCTCTTCTCTCTCTCCCTCTCTCTTTCTCTCTTCTCACTCTTTCTTTCTTTCTTTCTTTTTTTTTTTTTTTGACACTGGGTCTGTTACCCAGGCTGGAGTGCAGTGGCACAATCTTGGCTCACTGCAACTTCCGCCACCTGGGCTCAAGAGACCCACCCACCTCAATCTCCCAAGTAGCTGGGACCACAGACGCACACCACCATGCCCAGCTAATTTTTTGTATCTTTGGTAGAGACAGGGTTTCACTATGTTGCCCAGGCTGGTCTTAAACTCCTGAGCTTAGGTGATTTGCCTGCCTCGGCCTCCCAGTGTGCCTGGATTACAGATGTGAGCCACCATGCCTGGCCTAGAATTGTACTTTTCATCTGGAAGAACTTTTGGGCCTAGCCCCCAAAATCTCACCTAACTCTGTTGTTAATCTCTAGAACTTAAACCCTGAGAGGATATGTGTGGGCGAGTAAAGGAAAAGGACCCGCTTCAAGGGTATGGCAACTTGAAATGGTTTTGGTGTAGTTGGCTTCCCAGCCTTGATAAAAATCCCACAAAACTCCAAGAAATTGGACTCTAAATTTAAACTGGAAAAGAAAATAAGAAGTCATTATGAAGATACTTCTGAGATGTTACAAAACTCAGAATCCATCAAGAAATATAAGTAAGTTCTAACTCTGTGGTTTTGAGAAAAATTTGACTTTTAAAACCCAGGAAGCTAAGGTGGGGGGATTGCTTGAGCCTAAGAGTTCAAGGTCACAGGGAACCATTATGGTGCCTGGGAGTAGCCACTGTGCTCCAGCTTGGGCAACATAGCAAGATCCCATGTCTAAAAATAAATTTAGTTGTGTGTGTGCGTTTTTTTTTTTTCTTTGAGACGGACTTTCGCTCTTGATGCCCAGGCTGTAGTGCAATGGCTCCATCTCGGCTCACCGCAACCTCTGCCTCCTGCGTTCAAGCAGTTCTCCAGCCTCAGCCTCCCTAGTAGCTGGGATTACTGGCGCCTGCCACCACGCCTGGCTAATTTTTGTATTTTTAGTGGAGATGGGGTTTCGCCATATTGGCCAGGCTGGTCTCGAACTTCTGACCTCAGGTGATCCACCTGCCTCAGCCTCCCAAAGTGCTGGGATTATAGGCATGAGCCACTGCAACCGACCATAAATTTAGTTTTTTTAGATTTTTAAATTTTTTTTAGATGGGGTCTTGCTCTGTTGCCCAGGCTGCAGTGCAGTGGCATGATCTTGGCTTACTGCAGCCTCCACCTCCTGGGTTCAAGTGATTCTCCTGCCTCAGCCTCCCGGGTAGCTGAGATTACAGGCACCCGCTATCACGCCCGGCTAAGTTTTGTAATTTTTAGTAGAGACAGGGTTTCCCCATATTGGCCAGGCTGGTCTTGAACTCCCAACCTCAAGTCATCTGCCCACCTTGGTCTCCCAAAGTGTTGGTTGGGGTTACAGGTGTGAGCCCCCGTGTTGGGCTGTAGACTTTTTTGTGGTGTTTTTTGTGGCCTATTGCAACCTGTAGATCCTTGCTATTCCAAGTTTGGCCTTCGGCCAGCAGCATTGCCATCACCTCAGGGCTTGTTAGAAATGCAGAATCAGTGGCCACACCCCAGAACTTCGGAGTCACCTGCATTTAAACAAGATTCCCCAGGTGATCCATGTGTACGTTAAAGTTTGAGACTTACCTTTCTATATCCTTTCAGTATTAAAAAACCTTGCAACAGGCCGGGCTCACGCCTGTAATCTCAGCACTTTGGGATTCCGAGGTGGCTGGATCACTTGAGGTCAGGAGTTCAAGACTAGCTTGGACACCACGGTGAAACCCCGTCTCTCCAAAAATACAAAAATATTAGCCGGGCATAGTAGCGGGTGCCTGTAATCCCAGGTACTCCAGAGGCTGAGGCAGGAGAAGCGCTTGAATCTGGGAGGCAGAGGTTGCAGTGAGCTGAGATCATGTCATTGCACTCCAGCCTGGGTGACAGAGCAAGACTCCATCTCAAAAACCAAAAACAAACCTCACACAGGTGCTAGCAACCAGCTTTCGATAAATAGTCAACCTTAAGGCTGAGATTTTTCTGTAGAATGAGCCTGCCAATACCTCCCTCAAAGGATTAAGAAAATGAAATATGTGTAAGTTAGTACCTACCGTATCAGGCATCTAATTGATGTTCAATAAATGTTAGCTGTCATAGTGCTAACAATGCCTGTCTCTAAAGAAACTTTGTGAAAATATCACCAAAAAACAGAATTATATATTTGAAATAAAGATAGTTTAATTCCTTATGATTTAAGTTAAATTGGTATTTTTAATGGAATGTGATTTGATAGTAAAGCTAATCTGAAACATTACGAAAAAATTAAACTGTGCAGTTGCATAGATTCTTTTTTTCTTTTTCTTTTTGAGACAAGGTCCTGCTCTGTGCCCAGGCTGGAGTGCAGTGGTACAGTCATAGCTTAATGCAACCTCGACCTCCTGGGCTCAAGCGATCCTTCCACCTCAGCCCTCCAACTAGCTGGGACTACAGGTGTGTGCCACTATGCCTGGCTCATTTTTAAATTTTTTGTAGAGATAGGGTCTCCCTATGTTGCCGAGGTTGATTTCGAACTCGTGAGCTCAAGCAGCCCTCCCTCTTCAGCTTCTCAAAGTGCTGAGATTACAGGCATGAGTCACTTACCTTGTCCTATATCTTTTCAAAATGAAACCTGTACGTATCTCTTAGTTGGGGAGAATGAACTGATTTAAATTATCTTCTTCCTCCTTGTGTGAATTCTTTTTTTTTTTTAAATGAATAGAGACAGGGTCTCATTATATGTTGCCCAGGTTGGTCGCAAACTGGGATTACAGGCGTGAGCCACCACACTTGATCCACATCCCTTTCTTGAGCCCTTCCCATGCCTAGATGACTTTCTGACTATATATTTGTGTAGGACTTTTTTTTTTTTTTTTTTTTTTTGAGACGGAGTCTGGCTCTGTCGTCCAGGCTGGAGTGCAGTGGCTGGATCTCAGCTCACTGCAAGCTCTGCCTGCTGGGTTTACGCCATTCTCCTGCCTCAGCCTCCGGAGTAGCTGGGACTACAGGTGCCCGCCACTGCGCCCTGCTAATTTTTTGTATTTTTTAGTAGAGACAGGATTTCACCGTGTTAGCCAGGATGGTCTCAATCTCCTGACCTCGTGATCCGCCCGTCTCGGCCTCCCGAAGTGCTGGGATTACAGGCTTGAGCCACCGCGCCCGGCCGTGTGTAGGACTTTTTAATAACAAAAGATGGGTAATAGGAATTTTTTTTTTAAAGACAGATTTTTTTGTTCTGCCACTCAGGCTGGAATGCAGTGGCATGATCATAGCTCACTGTAACTTCGAACTTCTGGGCTCAAGGGAGCCTCCTGCCTCAGCTTCCTGAATGGCCAGGACTACAGGCATGCGCCACCACGCGCTGCTAATTTTTTAAATTTTTGTAGAGAGGAGGTCTTGCTATGTTGCCTCAAACTATAGGCTAATCTCGAACTCCTGGGCTCAAGCAATCCTACTGTTTTGGTCTCCCAAAGTGCTGGGATTACAAGTGTGAGTGACTGCGCCTGACCTGGAAATGTTTAAATGCAAATTTTAGCTCTGCTGATTTTGATGCCTCTTAGTCTCATCACATCAGGGTTCCTCATTTGTACAGTATGGGTGGTAATGACTGATTGAGCATTTTAGGAATTGTAAGAATTAAGAGGTTAATGTTTGATAGTTGCTTTCCTATGTAACTCAAAAACAAATGTGAGTATTTGCACTTCAGGGGTGGGTAATGGCATATCTTTTATTTGATGGAAACCTTGTTAGTTTTTTAATCTCAAGCCAGTGAGCAGAATCCCTGGCTGGTTGCTGTTCTCTGGAGGATGTGCAGGGGTAGGGCAGTAATACATGATAGAAATCATCTACAACACAAATATAGCCACATTTACAAAGCTGCAACTTTGAGAAATGACTGGCTGTAGACATAGCACTGAGTTTATCAGCCCCACATCCCCTCAGTTCTGTTGGAGGGGCTGGTTCAATTGAGGTTCAGCTGGGTTCCTGATTAGTAAGAGCTGGTCAAATGACCAGGCAGAAACACAATGACCCTGGTCAAACCCTGAAGGGTTCTGCGTTTTGTTTACTACTGAAGATTGCTTTGTACTCCTGGCTCCCATTTAGCCCTGAAGTCATGCATGTACAAGCGCATAATGGTAGATGAAGCAGTGGGTTTCTCTATTTTGGATTCTCAGGTCCACCATTCTGTGGCTCCTTGTAAAACAGTCCCATTTTCCTTTAGGAAGATTCTTATCTTTTGGAGTTGTCTTCCTGATCAAGGACTTGGAGTCAAATAAGTTCTAGCAGAAAAGCAAAGTTATAATTACTCTTAAGTTTTTTTGATGATTAAAAATAGTGAAATTATAATTCACGACCTTAAAAGAAGTTAAGTATAGAGTATACATGTGTTTTACAAAACCACACAAAGACTGTTCAAGAAAATGATACTACAGACCAGTATTCCTCATATGAACACAGACACAGAAACCCTCAACAAAATACCATATAGAAAATAAAACCCAGCATAATGTAGAAAGAGTAATGCACCAAACCAATTGTGATTTATCCCGGGAACAAAAGGTTGGTGCAGTTTTTGAAAGTAAATGTTATAGGTGTACACCATATTAACAGCTTGAAACAACAGGCCAGGCACAGTAGCTTATGTCTGTAGTCCCAGCACTTTGGGAGGCTGAGGCAGGTGGATTGCTTGAGCCCAGGAGTTCAAGACCAGCCTGGGTAATATGGTGAAGCCGCTTCTCTACAAAAAATACAAAAATTAGCATGGCATGCTTGTGCATGCCTGTAGTCCCAGCTATAGGATAAGGTGGGAGAATTGCTTGAGCCCAGGAGGTCAAGGCTGCGGTGAGCCATGATTGTACCACTACACTCCAGCCTGGGCAACAGAGTGAGACCCTTTCTCAAAAACAAAATAAAACGCAAAGCCACATGATTATATCATTTGATGCACAAAGAAAAACTTTTGACAAAATTCAGTACTTTTCCATAATAAATGTTGTCAGCAAACTTGGAAGAGAAAGGAACTTCTTCAACCTGAAAAAGGGCATCTACAAAAAAACTACAGCTAACATTATACTTAGTGGGGAAATAATGAATGCTTCCCCCCTATGATGGGAAGCAGGCAATGACGTCTGCTGTCATCACTCATATTCAAGATGACACTGGAGTCCTAGCCATTGCAAAAAAATTAATAGGAGGCATACAGAATGGAAATAAATAAAGCTGTTCCTATTTGCATATGGCGTGATTATCTAGGTAAATAATCACATGGGAATATATAAAAATCCTCCTAGAACTAAGTGAGTTAGCGAGGTTACATGATATAAGGTCAACACACAATAATCAGTAGTATTTTTACGTCCTAGCAATAAATCATTGGAAATTAAAACAAAAAACCAGCATCAGTTATAACAGCACCGAAAAGAATGAAATTCTTAGATATAAATCTCACAAAACACGTATAGGATCTGCTCAGTGAAAACTACGAAACACTGAAGAAAGAAATCAAAGATGACCAAAATAAGTGGACAGGCATTCTGTGTTCATTGGGATTGGAAAACTCGATATAGTTAAAATATTAGTTCTCCACAAATGATCTATAGGTTTAATACAATCCTAGCAAGGTTTTTTTGTAGGTAGAAGAATGCTGATTCTAAACTTTATATGGAAAGTCAAGTTAGCCAGGCAAAGGGCTAGTGGTGGTTGATGGAGGTATGTTCCAGGGAGAGAGAACAACAGGACATGAAGTCACCCTTGTTTAGGGTAGAATGTGTGTGTGTGTGTGTGTGTGTGTGTGTGTGTGTGTTGAGGGGAGTGTTTCTGAGAGGATGATGGACTTTGTATCTTTTATTGGCCTTAAGACGTTTGGCAAGTTACTTGTTCACTCAGGCAACAAGCAGATCTCCTGCAGGTCTCTCACTTGGGGATTTTAAGTTGGGGATAATGGTAGTACTATGGTGCCGGTGAGCCCACCATGCTCCGTAGCTCAGCGTCTCAAGACACCACGTCATCAAAGCCTGTTGGAGGTTGCTATGGTCTGAATGTTGGTGTTCCCCCAAAATTCAGATGTTGTAACCCCACACCCAGTGTGATAGTATTAAGAGGTGGAGCTTTTTGGGAAGTAATTAAGTCATGAGGGCTCAGCCCTCGTGAATGGGATTAGTGCCCTTTTAAAAGAGGTTGAAGGGAGTGTCCTTGCTCATTCTGCCATGTGAGGACACATAGAAAGTGCCATCTGTGAAGAATGGGCCCTCACTCAGATACTGAATCTGCTGGCACCTGGATCTTGTACTTTCTAGCCTCCAGAACTATGAGCAATAAATTTCTATTTATAAATTACCTATTTTACAGTATTTGGTTATAGCAACCTGAACAGACTGATGGTGATACAGAATATCTCTGGAATGATACAAGTTGGGCAACTGGGTAGCTGAGGGCCAGGGTAGCAGGGAGACATTTTCTGCTATATAACTATTTGTACCTTTTGTATTTTATTTTATTTTATTTTTGAGACAGGGTCTCGCTATGTTGCCTAGGCTGGTCACAAACTCCTGGGCTCAAGCGATCCTCTTGCCTTCAGCTCTCAAAGTCCTAGGTTTACAGGCGTGAGCCACACTGCTCCCAGCCCTTGAATTTTATACCACATGCAAGTACCTTCTATTCAAAAATTACTAAAATAGTAGATGTTACTAGCTCTACCTTAGTATAGCCTTAAAGCTCATACACTGACTGTAATCTTTAACTTTTCATGACTTTCTTTGTAATTTGGAGGCCCTTGGGAAGAATGATTTAAATAATACAGACCACTTGGACAAACTTGAAGCTTAAATTGTTTTAAAATGCACTTTTCTGTAAAAAAAACAAGCATTCTACACAATAGTGGGTGCTTAATAAATTTGTTGATGCTAATGGAAAACTTCTTCCATTTGAAAGAAATTTACCCTCATTTTGTTAGTGAAAATGTTGTAGCATTAAAGAAAATTAGAAATTGGAAAAATAATCATTGTATTAGGACTGACTCAAATGAAAAGAACTTGGGATTTTGTTCCTTTCTAAAGGCTACATATGATCCCCTGTGGCAAAGTCTGGTGATTACGGTTTCTAGTTTTTTGCTATTAGGAAGATGCGTCAATAAATGTCCTCATGAGTGTAGCCTGGATTCTTCTTTTGAATTATTATTTTTGGTTAAATTTCAGGGAGTGCTTTTACTACATCAGAGGACAAGACCACCACATCTCTGAACATTCCAAAAAAAAAAAAATATATACAGACTTGGTTGACATTTTCCCCCACAACACATCTGAAGGTCTCAGTTTCTTCCAGGTTTCCCAGTATGCTTACCCACAGGTACAGACAACTGGGAAATGGTGACCTCTGTAAGTCTTAATGGCTCCTCCTGGACTACAGGGCTAAATTAATTCTTTCTGCACAACTTTGGAGGAACTTTGTTCTTTTTTTTTTGAAACAGAGTCTCACTCTGTCACCGAGGCTGGAGTGCAGTGGCGCGATCTCGGCTCACTGCAACCTCCACCTCCTGGATTCAAGTGATTCTTCTGCCTCAGACTCTCCGAGTAGCTGGGACTACAGGCAGGTGCCACCACGCCCAGCTAACTTTTATATTTTTAGTACAGATGGGGTTTCACCATGTTGGCCAGGATGATCTCGATCTCTTGACCTCGTGATCCGCCCGCCTTGGCCTCCCAAAATGCTGGGATTACAGGCATGAGCCACCGTGCCCAGCTCTGGAACTTTGTTCTTAATTAGAAATCAGGCCAGGCACGGTGGCTCATGCCTGTAATCCTAGCGCTTTGGGAGGCCAAGGTGGACAGATAGCGTGAGCTCAGGAGTTCGAAACCAGCCTGGGTAACATGGTGAAACAACATCTCTACTAAAAATACAAAAAATTGTCCGGGTGTGGTGGCACATGCCTGTAGTCCCAGCTACTCAGGAGGCTGAGGCACAAGAATTGCTTGAACCTGGGAGGTGGAGGTTGCAGTGAGCCAAAATCGCACCACTGCACTCCAGCCTGGGCGATAGAGTGAGACCCTGCCTCAAAAAACAAACGAAAAGGAAATCAGTAAGAATCTTTCCCAGGTTATGGCACTCCAAAGGATGCTTAGAGGTAAGGATAGGGCTGTGTGTCAGGATGCTTCTCTCGGTAGAATGAATGCATACCTGGGTGCCTGGGAGAGAGCTCTTTCCAGCCTAAAGTCATGCTGTACAGACTTGAGCAGCACCACACGTGTGGCCTACCCCATTAAGGACTGAGATATGTATGGAAGCTGGGGTTGATTTTTTTTTTTTCTTCCCCCACAGCGGTCTTCCCTGAGCCATTGAAATAGCCTGGAAATAGCAGCATGGGGTCTTCAACCTATAGCTGCTATCACTGACTCTCGCATCCTTATTTCTGGAAGTAACCCCAAACGCTTTTTGCAGGATGACATGGGTTTCCTTTGGAAAATAAAGTTACTTATTAGAGAATAGAGCAGAAGTGATCACAGATAATACATTTTCCCAGACAGTCTTAATTTCCTGTGCTGCCTCATCAGACCATATATAAGTATAATCCTAAATTTTAAATACTTATTTTACTATAAATTGCGAAGTATTCTAAGCGTTGAAATTATAGCAATTCATGTAACAGTACCCATGTGCTCACAATATACCCTGATATTTTTATTTGGAAAATAAGGTGATTCCTGGAGAACAGGCTGTGTGTACAAGAGAAGTAACAAGCAAGGGGAGATGAGATGGGATTTGGGCTCATTAGCAAGGTGGGGCCTCAGGGCTCCAGGAAGGAGGAAGGATATAGACTGGGAGAGGTGGAGAGGAAGAGAGCCAGAACCCCTGCTCAGGGGGATGACTTTGGCCTGTCTGCTGACTTAAACTTTGACCTCCAGAGCATGGCTCTAGAGCAGGGCTGCAGCAGGCTGGAGAAGAGGCTGATAAGTAGAAGGGCTCAAGCTCAGAAAGTGACACCTCCGGGGGGAGAAGATACTGCTTGTTTAAGTATTTGGAAACTATCCTATTTTTAAACAGTTTAACTTCTTGATGGGGGAGGATTTTTGTGAAAAATTCTCAACTTAGAGGCGGGGCTTGCAGTGAGCTGAGATCCGGCCACTGCACTCCAGCCTGGGCAACAGAGCCAGACTCCGTCTCAAAAAAAAAAAAAAAAAGCAGTGGGTGGGTGGAGGTGTTTGGGCTTCATTGCAATGCCTCTCGTGTGTGGCCTTTTCTCCTGATGCTGGCTATCACTGGTTTTCAGAGTGGGGTCCTGGGATCACTAGAGTTTATTAAGGTAGTAATGGGGGATTGAGAGTTAGAATGAGGGCTGGGGGGTGCAGTGGCTCACGCCTGTAATCCCAGCACTTTGGGAGGCCGAGGCAGGCAGATCACTTGAGGTCAGGAGTTCAAGACCAGCCTGGCCAACATGGTAAAATCCAGTCTCTACTAAAAATGCAAAAAAAAAAAAAAAAAAAAATTAGCTGGGCTTGGTGGTGGGTGCCTGTAATCCCAGCTACTCGGGAGGATGAGGCAGGAGAATCGCTTGAACCCGGGGAGGTGGAGGTTTCGGTAAGCTGAGATCGTGCCACTGCTCTCCAGCCTGGGCGACCGAGGGAGACTCTGTCTCAAAAACAAACAAAAAAAAGAGGGCCTGGGTACTAATTATATTTCAAAAAGTCTATACTCTAAATGACAGTAAGCAGAATAAGGCAGATTTCTGCTTACATTAAGCAGAATGAAGTAAAATTTCTTCCCTCTGACTGGAATTTTATAATACTGATTACTTCAGGTTGATCAGGAGCTTTCAGTAAGCTTTTGATTAATATGCACCTGTCATCTTTGCACTCAGGGTTTATTCTCTCATCCCTCACCCCCTTCCTGAAAATGCCCACTTAGCTATTTTTATTTTTTAAATTAGGCAGCCTCCTGCACCAGAATAGGCTCAAAGAGATTCCCACTTGGCTCTGTTCTTCTGGTTCCTGCTCAAAAGAGACATTCCCTATCCCCCGCATCTGGAATAGAACACTCCCCCACCTCACTCTGCCTTACTATTGACACTATTGACCCCTCTCATCCTGCTTGATTCTTTTCCGGAGCATTGACCATCCAGCTGGAAGGTCAGCTCCACAGGAGCAAAGACTTAGCTTTCAAGTTCCCTGCCGTGTCCCATGTCTAAACCAGGGTCTGGCACACAGTTGAATGTACGTATTTGTTTAATAAAAGAAAAAAATGGGCCGGGCGTGTTGGCTCACGCCTGTAATCCCAGCACTTTGGGAGGCTGAGGCGGGCGGATCACGAGGTCAGGAGATCAAGACCATCCTGGCTAACATGGTGAAACTCCGTCTCTATTGAAAATACAAAAGATTAGCTGGGTGTGGTGGCGGGCGCCTGTAGTCCCAGCTACTCGGGAGGCTGAGGCAGGAGAATGGCGTGAACCCGGGAGGCGGAGCTTGCAGTGAGCCAAGATGGTGCCACTGCACTCCAGCCTGGGTGACAGAGCAAGACTCTGTCTCAAAAAAAAAGAAAAAAAAAAAAAAAAGAAAGAAAAAAATGGGTTACTAATGTAGTTTGTAAGGTCAAGTTTTTGAAAACATGGAATCCATGGGGAAAATTTATACACACACACACACACACACACACACACACACACACACACACAACTAGACTATTTGAGGTGGAAACTATTGGAGAGAAAGTATGGAAATAAAATGCCATTGTAATTACTTTTTCTTTTTTTAACTTTAAGTAGACTATCTATTGCTACTAGGAAACAGAAGCTTTTGCTTAGGAGACAGATTTTTGTAAAAGTTGGGGAAACCATAAGAGGCTTTGCCAATTTTTGCCTAGAACAGTGTAAAATGAAAACCAGGATTCTGTAATTATTATTGAAGTTGTCTGCTTTCTGATTAACACGTTCAGAAAGAGAGAGGCTTGTATCTGTCAAGCCAGTATCTTTCAAGAGACACTTTTCAGGCAAAGAAAAAGTCCCAACTGGGATTGAAGCTGAGGGTCATAGTGATTATTTTTATAAAGCTTTCTGATTAAAATAAAAGAACAGCCGTTCCATGAGGCCTGCAAAGGGAGACTGGAGATCTTCAGTGAAGGCTAGAGAAGGCTATAGGAAATACTGTTAAGCCAGAATTTTGTTGCTGACAATTTCAAATGAATGGATAAGTCTGAGAATTAAATGAGTTAGTAAACACTTAAAATGTTCAGAGTTTCATCAGATGTGGATAGTTCTGGATGTTTTATTTGCTGCCACTGCGATTTGATGACTGGTGCAGTGGAAGTCTTCATTTTTGTGGTTTCCCGTTTATTCCAGCACCACTGTGAAAAACAGTTTAAGGCTAAAAGATTTTTGTGCCAGTAAAAAAAAAACAACCCAGAAACAATGAGTCTTCCAGTGGTAGTTGCTTCCTCAGCTTGTCTACTTTCTTTCACCCATTTTCAGGCCAAGCCCTAGAAATGCGTATAACTTGAGATTAAGAGTTGGCTAAATAACTTGAAAGTTAGATCAAGATCAGTAACTAGATGTTGGTAAAAATGCTATCATTCACCCCTTTTAAAAAAAATCCATACTTTATATACACCTGAGTGCCTAGGGTGGGCCAGGTACTATTAGACAGACATAAATAAGACAAAAATCTCTGCTTCCGAAGAGCTCCCAGAGCTCTTGGGAGTAAGGGTTTGGAATGGGGCAGACAGAAGTACTCAAACCATTGGACCACCTGAGCCAGGGGCTGTGATAAAGCCCTGGGAATAGTGGGCTTGGCAGGAAGCACTTGTGGCCATTTGGGAAAGGGGCACATTGCTGTAAGATGCTGAATGGCCAATGCCTGGAATAAGGAGGGTGTGCCTGTGGCAAAGGAATATCCCAGGTGCCGGGGTCCAGCCCAGAAAGGGGTGGTAAGAGGTGAGTCAAGTGTAGTTCACCAGGCAAAGGTATGGAAGGGAAGGGCAAGTGATTCGACAAATGGGGCAGGGTGAGGGGGACCCAGGCTGGGGAGGGGCTGGTTTGTTAGACTGACGAATTTGGATTTTTCTAAATGACATGGGGAACAGTTATAACTGTGGCCATTGAACGCTTGAAATGTGGTTGGTATGAATTGAAATATGCGTAAATACAAAATACACCCTGAATTTTAAAGATTTAATAGGGAAGGCCGGGCACGGTGGCTCACGTCTGTAATCCCAGCACTTTGGGAGGCCGAGGTGGGTGGATCACTTGAGGTCAGGAGTTTGAGACCAGCCTGACCAACATGGAGAAACCCCGTCTCTACTAAAACTACAAAAATTAGCCAGGCGTGGTGGCAGGCACCTGTAGTCCCAGCTACTCAGGAGGCTGAGGCAGGAGAATGACGTGAACCAGGGAGGCAGAGCTTGCAGTGTGCCGAGATCGTGCCACTGCACTCTAGCGTGGGCAACAGAGCAAGATTCCATCTCAAACAAAAAACAAAAAACAAAAAAAAACGTAATGGCCACCTCCACCTCTTAACTCTCTCTCATTTAGCTATGTCCTTTCCATCTCCACTGCCAAAAGACCAGTTAAGCCTTCTTTTCTCACTGGATCTACTCAAAGTCTCTGACCAGGCTCTGCTGCAATAATCTTACCCTTCTCAAAGCCATTGCACACACCGTCTAACCTAGAGATATCCAACAGAAATACGTAAGCCATACATGCAACTGAAAATTTTCTAATAGCCATGTTTTAAAAAGTAAAAAGTAGAATTTGGATAGTATATTTTATTTAATCCAATATATCCAAAATATTGACCAGGCAAAGTGGCTCATGCCTGCAATCCTAGTACTTTGGGAGGCTGAGGCAGAAGGGTCACTTGAAGCCAGCAGTTCGAGGTCAGCCTGGGCAACATAGTGAGATCCTGTCTCTATAAAGGAAAAACGAAAAATATTACTTCAATATGTAATCAGTATAAAATTATTATAATGATAGATGACATGCTTTTTTCCCTATTAAATCTTTTTTTTTTTTGAGATGGAATCTTGCTCTGTCACCCAGGCTGGAGTACAGTGGTATGATCTCAGCTCACTGCAACCTCTGCCTCCTGGGTTCAAGCAATTCTCGGGCCTCAGCCTCCCGAGTAGCTGGAATTACAAGCACCTACCACCACACCCTGCTAATTTTTATATTTTTAGTAGAGACAGGGTTTCACCATGTTGGCCAGGCTGGTCTCTAACTCCTGACCTCAAGTGATCTGCCCACCTTGGCCTCCCAAACTGCTGGGATTACAGGCATGAGCCATCGCGCCCGGCCTCATCGGTCCCATCTTACAGTGACTTGGTCCATTTGTTTTCCCCTCTGCTGGCTGTGCTCCTGGGGTGTCTCCAGCCTTAAGATAACCCTTTTTGCATAATTCAGGGGTCACATCTGTCAGAGTCAGGGGAGAAGGGGGGCCCTCAGTTCTTCTTTCTCCTTGGATTATTGATAAAATTTAAGAATTGCTAAAATCAGAACCAGTAAAAGTGATGAGGAAGCTGGAGGCCGTCTTTTCCCATGGAGCAGGGTAAAGAGGTGAAAATTGAGACTTGATTGTCCTTTTTGCCAGCAGACTTCAAAGTGTTTGGGGTTGGATGAATTATTGACCTGTAATCTTTTTCTTTACTTCTTAGAACAGCTAATACAGAGTATTGGCACCGTTTTTGGACTTTTAACTTGTTTGTAGATATTAAAGGATAATTTTGTTTGTTTGTTTGTTTAGACAGAGTCTCACTCTGTCACCCAGGCTGGAGTGCAGTGGCATGATCTTGACATACTGCAACCTGTGTCTCCTGGGCTCAAACGATCCTCCCACCTCAGCCCCCCAAGTAGCTGGGACCACAGGCATGCACCACCATGCCTGACTAATTTTTGTACATTTTGTAGAGATGAGGTTTCGCCATGTTGCCCAGGCTGGTCTTGAATTCCTGGACTCAAGCGATCCATCCACCTCAGCCTCCCAAAGTGCTGGGATTACAGGTGTGAGCCACTGCTCCTGGCCAAAGAATAATTTTTTAAAGATAAAATCATGACTCATACAAATGTAAAGTATTTTATTAATGAATGGGGGAACCAGTAGGACGTTACAACCAGCTCAAAGGAAAATTTAAAGAGCAGACACATGCACACACACGTTCCATGAAGTCAATTTCAAATACATGCTACTCTGGCTTGGAGGTGAATCAATTGTCTCTCCATCAGACAGAATTAATTTGCCTATTTATAGATGAGGATCATTTGCATTGCTGTCAGTTATGTACAGTTTAACAGAGTTACAAATAGCTCAAGGACAATGAAAGGTGCAAATTCCATAGGATCAGATAACTTGGAAAGTTATGTTCTAATAAGGCCTAGTTTTCCATCGAAGATACTTGATATTTTTGGTTCATTTCAAAAGCATTCACAATTTATCTTGAAATGCGGACTATGTGGCGAGAGGGGGCTGGGTGGACTGGATTTTTTATCCAGCTCATCATGTTAGAACCTCCAAATTTCATTTGTTTCTTTCTCTCCCTTTCCTCTGTTCCTCTAGCCTGAGAGGGGAACCCTGTATCTCCGGGTTGCTGGAGGAGCATTCTTTATGGCTTTCTGCTCCCCTGTCTGGATTTTCATTTTTCTCTTTTTCCCCTGATGGCTTTTCTTTTCATTTCTTTTGTTTTTAGAGATGGGGCCTCACTGTGTCGCCCAAGCTAGAGTACAGCGGTGTGATCATGGCTCACTGCAGCCTTGAATTCCTGGACTCAAGTGATCCTCCTGCTTCAGTTTCCTGAGTAGCTGGGACTATGGGCACATACCACCACACCTGACCCTGGTCACTTTTCTTCACGAAAATAGATCTTGAGGCTGGGCGCAGTGGCTGATACCTGTAATTCCAGCACTTTGGGAGGCTGAGGTGAGCAAATCACCTGAGGTCAGGAGTTTGAGACCAGCCTGGCCAACGTGGTGAAATCCAGACTCCTAATATAAAACAGCGGCCGGGTGCGGTGGCTCAAGCCTGTAATCCCAGCACTTTGGGAGGCCGAGATGGGTGGATCACGAGGTCAGGAGATCGAGACCATCCTGGCTAACACGGTGAAACCCCGTCTTTACTAAAAACTACAAAAAAATTAGCCGGGCGAGGTGGGAGGCGCCTGTAGTCCCAGCTACTCAGGGGGCTGAGGCAGGAGAATGGCGTGAACCCGGGTGGCGGAGCTTGCAGTGAGCTGAGATCCGGCCACTGCACTCCAGCCCGGGCGACAGAGCGAGACTCTGTCTCAAAAAAAAAAAAAAAAAAAAAAAAAACAACTTAGCATAGCATCATGGCACACGCCTTTAATCCCAGCTGTTCGGGAGGCTGAGACAGGAGAATTGCTTGAACCTGGGAGGTGGAGGTTGCAGTGAGCTGAGATCATGTCATTGCACTCTAGCCTGGGCAACAGAGTGAGATTCTGTCTAAAAAAAAAAATCTATCTATCTATCTATCTATCTATCTATCTATCTATCTATCTACCCATCCATCCATCTATCCCACCTACACTTAGGACCATGCCCTTTACACCTCAGTTTGGTCTTTAAGGGCCTGAGTCAGGCTAGAATGATTAGGAGTAGGAATACAGATAACACTACCTGTCACCATAGGGTTGGTATGAGGTGGCCGTGGGAAACATTTGATGAGTGTTTTTATTGTTAAAATGTCCATGGGCACTTTATTTAGCCAGGTTCTGGTCCAGTCACTTTCCCATTCAGATTCTCTCCACGTAAATCTGCCAGCCTCAGCCTGGCTGGAAGCTCTTGTTCCCCACAATAACACACTGTTGCTGCAAGGCCGCTGCTGCCCTTTGCCCAGCCTACAGATGCCCCAGAAGTCAGTGGGCCAGGGCGAGGCAGGGCCTCGTGTCCCCTTCCCTACTTCCCTGTCCCCACCTGTCTCCTCTGGTCCTGCCATGCCTGGCTTCACTGTTTTTTCTTTTCTTTTTTATATATTTTTTCAAGACAGGGTCTTGTTCTGTTTCCCAGGCTGGAGTACAATGGCACAATCAAGGCTCACTGCAGCCTCAACCTCCTGGTCCCAAGTGGTCCTACACCCTCAGCCTCCAGAGTAGCTGGGACTATGGCTGTGCTACCACTCCTGGCTAATTTTGTGTTTTGTAGAGACAGGGTCTTAACATGTTGCCTCAGCTGCTCTTGAACTCCTGGGCTTAAGCTGCCCTGGCCCCCAAAGTGCTGGGATTACAGGCATGACCCACCACGCCTGGCTGTCACTGGTTTTTCTCTGCTCTGATTGGTGTCCTATGATGAAGCACTATCTTACATTACATATGTCCCTGACTCTCTGGGCACTGACTTTCTGAACAGATTTGGATAATAAGGAATACTATGTTCTACTGTAGTAAGTTCATAAACATCCGCGTGGCAGAGGCCCAGTTTTTTTCAGTACAGTGCTCACAGTGGTGATCACTTGGCAAGCATTTGCCGGCTCATCCAAGTTCAGTTTGATGGTGCTGGAAAGTTTGGAACAAGTCTCAAATCAAGGAAGAAAAGAAACACTAATTCATGTTCAAGGTGAATGCATGGTATAAATCAATAACGAAAGGTCAAGGTGGCTCCAAACAGTCAGAAACTCAAGAGTTTTAGACTCTGAGGGATCGTGAAGCTATTGTGCACCTCCCTTGTTTTATAGTTGAGGAATCTGACCCCTAGAGAAGTTGGGACTTTCCTGTAGCTACCCCGTTGGTTGGTGGCCCTGGGACCTGAGCCTCAGGGTCCCGTTCTTTCGCCATGCTTTGCTGTTGCTGCCACAGGGGTGGAGATTTGATGCTTTCTGTGAGGCCAGATGTGGGACGGTTCTGTGATTTGTGATCATCTTTCTTGTCCATTATATGATTATGGGGAGAGACAGATGAATTATGAAGAGACTTAGGCATTTTTTAGAATAGTAGTTTAGGAAAGACTATATATGACACATCAACTCTTAGTGATGTTCTGTGTAAACAGCAAGTGTTTAACCAACTCAGGCAATTGCCCAAGTGAATGTCCTGGGGCAGGCAATTAATTGACTGAGCGCCCCAAAGTTGGGATTCCAACAAAACCATGGTGTTGGTTATAACTTTGCCTTACTCTCTATGATAGTAAAGTGAGAACAGGATAATTTGAAAGCAAATTTGTTTAATTCCCGTTAGAGTGTGATTTATTTTTATTTTTTTTAGCTGGGCATGGTGGCATGCTCTTATAGTCCCAGTTCCTTGGGTGGCAGAGGCAGGAGGAGTACGAGGAGACTGGGAGTACGAGGTTACAATGAGCTATGATCGCACCAGTGCACTCCAGCCTGGGTGACAGAGTGAGGTCCTATCTTAAAAAAATAAAATAAGTATTTAAAAAAAATAGTGTGGTTTTATAGCTGGAACTGGGGAAATAGGCCCCCAATTGTCATGTGTAAATAATTTGCACACTGTTCGGTCCTGCAGTGTGTGGCGCTGGTGGAGGTGGTGGTGAGTGGTTACTGGCAGTGTCTTGCTGAAAGGTGGCTGAGGAGTCACTGTGCATGCCCATGTCTCACCGTCACTAGATGCTTTGGAAAAGCTTCAGCTCTTGGTTTGGGTTGGGGGTCCAGGGACTGCCAGGCTGGTTAAATGAGTGAAGCCCCCAGGAAATGACTAACTGCTAGGTCTCAGGGAGCCCAACAGGGCCAGGGGTCTGCAGAACTTCTCCTTTGTGTCTCTGCCTCCATAGAGTTCTGTAGGTGGCCTGTTAGGTTTTGTTTTTTTTTTTAAATGAATAATAAAGTCTACCATTGTGTCTCAGATCAATATAAAGGAAAAAAATTTTGTTAAAATTCTGGCTGTTGGCCGGGCATGGTGTCTCACACCTGTAATCCCAGCACTTTGGGAGGCCCGAGGAGGCAGATCACCTGAGGTCAGGAGTTTGAGACCAGCCTGGCCAACATAGTGAAACCCCATTTCTACTAAAAATACAAAAATTAGCCAGGCGTGGTGGTGCATGCCTGTAATCCCAACTACTTGGGAGGCTGAGGCAGGAGAATCACTTGAACCCATGAGGTAGAGGTTGCAGTGAGCTGAGATCGTGCCATTGCACTCCAACCTGGCCAACAGAGTGAGACTCTGTCTAAAAAAAAAAAAATTAAAAAAAATTTTTTTTAAGGGTAAAGAAAAGAATATGTAGCACCAGGCGGGCATGGTGGCTCACGCCTGTAATCCCAGCACTTTGGGAGGCCTAGGCGGGTGGATCACCAGTCAGAAGTTTGAGACCAGCCTGGCCAACATGGTGAAACCCCGTCTCTACTAAAAATACAGAAAATTAGCTGGGTGTGGTGGGAGGCACCTGTAATCCCAGCTACTCAGGAGGTTGAGGCAGGAGAATTGCTCGAACCCAGGAGGTGGAGGTTGCAGTGAGCTGAGATTGTGCTAGTGCACTCCAGCCTGGGCAACAAGAGCAAAACTCCTTCTCAAAAAAAAAAAAGAGTATGTAACACTTTTCAGCACTTGGTCCTCTGTGAGGTCTGTAGATGACGACGTATTCAACACCGAATGACTGAATGAATACAGATACACAGGTAGTTTGCTGACTCATTTTGATGAGAGCATCCATTTGTTGAAATTCCACTTGAACCTAATTCTAGTGGAAATTAGTTTCCACTGAGAACCTAAGTTACCATCAAGATATCTGTCAAGCAGTTGATGTGTGATGGGCAATAGAGACTGATGCAGATAACCTGTTAGAATTTCCGCTGTAGTTGTCCCTGTCTGGGTGTGTGCACTAAGGGGCCTTTGTGACCATCTGGGCTGCTCCTAGGCCATGTCCGTCCCTGCCTCTGCAGTGTTGGCCTGAGTTGCCAGGAGCAGATACCTGGATTCCTTTGGGTTTCCTGGAGGACCCACTAGTAAGCCAGGCCTTTGAGGGAGCCTTGGAAGGGCCAAGCAGCTGGGCCTCATGAATCTTGGGGACTCATGAATCCAAAGGGACTCAGCTTTTCCATCTGTCTGGTCAAGGGCAGCCTGTGGCCCCTGAGTCGCAAAGGCCTATGTCCTCCCTTCACAGACCAGATTGTGACCCAGCTGCATCTGAAAGAGAACTTGGCTCTGCCTAGCTCCTTGCTAGCCTCACTAGCCTAAAGCCAGCCACAGCTTCCCCTTCTGCCAACTGGGCATGGAGAGGGATCTGTCCACCAGGCTTGTCTGGCAGGGGCTGATGAGCACTGACTGCGTTGCTCCGAGAACTTGGGGGCAAAACCTGGCTGGTGGAGTGCAGAGGCCATGGCCACATTGTGGAAGGCAGCACATGGTACTTTGTTTCAGATAACTGGCCACCATTGACCTGAAAGAATCCCACGACCAAAACTATTTCAGGACCTGAGCAGAAGTTGCAGACATGCAAAGGAAGGTGGTGTTCTCAATAAAATGTCAATTCCCTGTTTGGTTACTGCCAAGAAGAGAACACTGGCTGAGGAAAATACTGTGTTTTAAAGTAAGTAAACTGCAAGGAGTATGTAAAATACATTGCTGCCTGGCTTGTTTGCGGTGGGAAACACAATCTCTTGCTTTAAGGAATGCCATATTAAGAGGCCCTGTGGAACAAACCACATTTCACTGTTAAGTAGCTGCACAAAAGTACGGTACAACATTGAGAATCTGCAGTGTGCACACTTAGGCATTTTCTGTAAATAATAGTATAACCTGAGCCCGGTGCAGTGGCTTATGCCTAATCCCAGCCCTTTGGGAGGCTGAGGTGGGTGGATCCCTTGTGTCCAGGAGTTTGAGACCAGCCTGGGCATCACAGGGAGACCCTGTCTCTACAAAAAATAAAAAAATTAGCCGAGCATGGTGGTGTGAGCCTGTAGTCCCAGCTACTTGGGAGGCTGAGGTGGGAGGATTGCTTGAGTTTGGGAGGTTGAGGCTGCAGTGAGCTCTGATTGTGCCGCTGCACTCCAGCCTGGATGGCAGAGTGAGACTCTGTCTCAAAAAAAAAAAAAAAGGCCAGGTGCAGTGGCTCACACCTGTGATCCCAGCACTTTGGGAGGCTGAGGTGGGAGGATCACTTGAGGTCAGGAGTTCAAGACTAGCCTGGCCAACATGTGAAACTCTGTCCCTACTAAAAATAAAAAAAATAAAAAAATTAACTGGGTGTGGTGGCACGTGCCTGTAATCCCAGCTTCTTGGGAGGCTGAGGCAGGGGAATTGCTTGAACCCGGGAGGCTGAGGTTGTAGTGAGCCGAGATCGCACCACTGTGATCAGAGCAAGACTCCGTCTCAAAAAAAAAAAAAAAAAAAAAAAAAAAGCCGGGCTCAGTGGCTTACACCTGTGATCCCAGCACTTTGGGAGGCTGAGGTGGGAGGATCACTTGAGGTCAGGAGTTCAAGACTAGCCTGGCTGACATGCGAAATTGTCTCTACTAAAAATACAAAAAAAAAAAAAAAAAGTAGCTGGGTGTGGTGGCATGTGCTTGTAATCCCAGCTTCTTGGGAGGCTGAGGCAGGAGAATCACTTGAACCTGGGAGGCTGAGGTTGTAGTGAGCCGAGATCAGAGCGAGACTCCATCTCAAAAAAAAAAAAAAAGTGTAACTCAAAAGTAACCCTTAAGAATCGGAGGAATAATAAAAGATTGTTTAGTGGAGTTGCAGTTATTACATTTTCTGAGATATGTTACTAACTTATATATTACATAGCTTATAATATATTATCAATCTATATATAATAATATATTCATATTATATATATAAGTTGTTACAAAAGTAATTGCGGGTCTGGTCATTAGGTTTTTTTTTGAGACGGAGTCTTGCTCTGTCTCCCATCTGTCTCCCAGGCTGGAGTGCAGTGGCTCAATCTCAGCTTATTACAGCCTCTGCCTCCTGGGTTTAAGTGATTCTCCTGTTTCAGCCTCCTGAGAAGCTGGGATTACAGGTGTGCGCTGCCACGCCCAGCTAATTTTTTGTGTGTGTGTTTTTAGTAGAGACAGTGTTTCACCATTTTGGCCAGGCTGGTCTCAAGTTATCCACCCGCCTCAGCCTCCCAAAGTGCTGAGATTACAGGCATGAGGCACTGTGCCCAGCCTGGTCATTACTTTTAATGACAAAAACTATGATTACTTTTGCACCAACATATATGTTATAATATGTTATAAATATATCCTGATAGATTATATATACGTGTGTGTGTGTATTTTGAGATAGGGTCTCACTGTGTTGCCCAGGCTGGAGTGCAATCATGATCATGGTTCACTGCAGCCTTGACCTGCCAGGCCCAAGTGATCCTCTGTAAGTCTCCCGAGTAGCTGGGACCACAGGTGTGTGTCACCACACCACTCCTGGCTAATTTTTTTTTTTTTTTAATATTTTTTTTAAAGACCGGGTTTCCCTGTGTTGCCCAGGCTGGAGATTATATATTTGAAATATTCATTACTAGTCTGTCTGTTCTCTCATCATGATGCTAACTTCAGTTGAATGCCAGAGAGCATCTGATGGTCTATTTGGGTAGAGTTTTCCTAGCTCGGCCAAGTTGTAGGTGCCTGGCCAGCCTGTGGGTTGGTGCCCCTGGGTCAGGTGCCCACTCCTCTTGGGCGCTAAAGGATCCTGAGCATGACAAGCTGTGTAAGCAACAGGCTGGAGTCACTTTCCTTGGAGGTTCAGGGGAGAGGAGGAAAAGATAAGGGAGGAGAACGGAATGGTTAGTTCTAGAAGGGATCAGTGAGCCCGCTGATGTTTTCCTATGAAACCATTGTTGGTCTCTCCATCACAGCTCTTTGCTGAGTGCTACCCTTTCCTTCACACCTCTTCCAAATTTTCTGTCTCCTCTGGGCCCACTTCCCTGTCTTTGTTCCATCTCAGGAGGCCTTCGGCCTCTTCACCGTCACTCACAGGTCTTCTTCCATCCAGCCACCTGTGCTGCTTGCCTGATTCCTTCCCCTCTATTTGGAGACTGCTGAAGTTAGCCCTTCTCTTTGAGAAGGCTTCCCTGTTTCTATTCTTCATTCTTTAGCTGTACATCTGGTGAAGTGTCTTTTGGGAATCTGGTACTATATGAGGCTTACAAAGCTGCTTTATGTCAAGGAGCTTACAGTCAAGTCATACATAAATTGTCTGTAATATAAATATCAGTTTTTTATCTTGAATACTATTTTCCAAAATGGCAAAAAATTATTTTCTGATTACAAAAGAATTTGTGTCCCTTGTTTTAACAAGTCAGACTGATGTAGAAAAATAGAGAAAAAAGTAAAAATACTGGTGTTCTCCTCAGCTAGAGAGGACTCCCATTAACAGTGAGGTTTACATTGTTCTAGACTTTGTTCCCATGCACATGTAAAAATCGGCTATTACACATACCGCAGTTTACTTTGGGGTACAGAGTTTTTGGAATTACAGATTTACATTATTACTTTTTTTTTTTTTTTTTTTTAGACAGAGTCTTGCTCTGTCTCCAGGCTGGAGTGCAGTGGCCTGATCTCGGCTCACTGCAACCTCCACCTCCTGGGTTCAGGCGATTTTCCTGCCTCAGCCTCCTGAGTAGCTGGGACTACAGGCGCGTGCCACCATGCCCAGCTAATTTTTGTATTTTTAGTAGAGGCACGGTTTCACCATGTTGGCCAGGATGGTCTCGATCTCTTGACCTCGTGATCTGCTCACTTCGGCCTCCCAAAGTGCTGGGATTACAGGCGTGAGCCACCACACTCGGCTACATTATTACTTTTAAGAACTTTTTATGGAAGTGCAATATACATATAGAGAAGTGCACGATTTTTTTTTTTTTTTTTGAGAGAGTCTTGCTCTGTCGCCCAGGCTGGATCTCAGCTCACTGCAGCCTCTGCCTCCCGGGTTTCAGTGATTCTCCTGCCTCAGCCTCTTGGGTAGCTGGGATTACAGGCGCACACCACCACGCCCGGCTAATTTTGTATTTTTTTTGATAGAGACGGGGTTTCACCATGTTGACCAGGCTGGTCTCGAACTCCCAACCTCAGGTGGGCTGCCTGCCTTGGTGTCCCATCCCAAAGTGCTGGGATTACAGGCGTGAGTCACCGCGCCAGGCCGAAGTGCTTGAATTTTAAATACACAGCTAAGGTCAGAACATGATGCTTTGTTATGCTTTAGCCTCTCTCTGGTTGACTCCATCTAGTAGATTCTCTCTTGCTTTTGTTTTGGTTGCCATTTTGAAAATTGCTTTGTTTCCTTCTTTACATTATTTTTGTTTCATGATTAAGTGGCAAAATTGAAGGCTTTATTCTCTATTTTGAATCTAAAACAAATAATTAAAGCTAATTTAGAATTTGTCATATGGGTTTGAATTAAACCTAATAAAGGAGTGTGCACCATTTTCTTTCTGAGAGCATTAAAAAATCCAGCAAATGGCTCGGTGCGGTGGCTCATGCCTGTAATCCCAGCACTTTGGGAGGCCGAGGCGGGTGGATCACAAGGTTAGGAGATCGAGACCATCCTGGCTAACACGGTGAAACCTGGTCTGTACTAAACATACAAAAAAAAAGGTTAGCCTGGCATGGTGGCAGGCGCCTGTAGTCTCAGCTACTTGGGAGGCTGAGGCAGGAGAGTTGTGTGAACCTGGGAGGTGGAGCTTGCAGTGAGCTGAGATCTCGCCACTGCACTCCAGCCTGGGTGACAGAGTGAGACTCTATCTCAAAAAAAAAAACAAATCCAACAAATGTTTGAGCTGTAGAGGTTTGGGTACATGCCAAGGATGTTGGTGGTCTTCACGTGCTTTTTTTTTTTTTTTTAAATATGTAGTAAATTTACTTTTTTTGGTGTACAGTACTATGAGTTATAGCATATGCATATATTCGTGTAGCCACTACCATAATGAGGATACAGAACAGTTTCCTCAAGCCACAAAACTTCCTCGTTCCCTTTCTTTGTAGTCACATCCAGTTCTTGGCAACCTCATCTGTTTCTCATCAGTATAGTTTTGTCATTTCCAGAATGTCACAGAAATGGAATCATAAGTATGTACTTTTAAGACTGTCTTTCAGTGTAATGCATTTGATATTCATTCATGTTGTATTTTATGAATAGTCATTCCTTTTTATTGCTGAGTAGTTTTCCATCGTAGGCATGTCTCACAGTTTCTTTATTCACCCGTTGAAGGACATTTGAGTTATTTGCAACTTTTGGTGATTATGAATGGAGTTGCTATAAATATTCATACCGTTTTTTGTGCGAACGTAGGTTTTTTATCTCACTGGGGTTAATACCCAGGAGTGAAATTGGTGGGTAATAGAGTAAGTGTTTCACTGTACAGGAAACAGTTAAACAGTTTTCCAGCATGGCTATACCATTTTGCATTCTTCCCAGCAGTTCATGGGAGTTCCAGTCGCTCTGCCTCTTGGCTAGCACTTCATGGTCTTTTTTTTTTTTTTTTTTTTAAAGCTGTTGTAATATTCTTTTTGTTGAAGCAGATGAGTAATTTTATTAGGAATAATGTAAAGAAATAAATACTGGCAAGTTTCTCAACTCTTCAAAACTCATGGTGATTTTAAGGTAATAGTCAAAAGCTTATTTAGGGACAATGAAGTGTTATCATCTGTTTTTCTCAGAGATCCTAAAATACATGACATTCTAGATTTCCAAGTTCAACAATTCAAATCTAACTCATAATATTATGACACTTTAAAGTTATCCAGAGTTTATTATATTCCAAATGCCAAAAATGAGGAGTTAAATCAAATTATGTATATTTACTTTAGGATCAACAAAAAATTTTAGTATATTCTAAGAATAGTAAAGAAAAAGCAAAAACATGGACAGATATTTCCGAAAACAATCTGTAAGTTCTGTGGTCATAACAACTCTACAGAACACCAGCAAGGCATCAGAATGGCCGTAAGCAGAGCTTAATTTGTATAGAATCAAGCATATAAACCAACTAGAAAAAGGGGGCTGGGCGTGGTGGCTCATGCCTGTAATCCCAGCACTTTGGGGGGCTGAGATGGGAGGATCACTTGAGTCCAGGAATTTGAGACCAGCCTGGGCAACATAGTGAAACTCTGTCTTTACACACACACACACACACACACAAAATTGCTGTGTTGGTGGCATGACCTGTAGTCCTAGCTACTCAGGAGACTGAGGTGGGAGGACCCTTGAGATGAGCAGTTGGAGGCTTCAGTGAGCAATAATTCTGCCACTGTACTCCAACTTGGGCAACAGTAAGACCCTGTCTCTCAAAAACCAAAAGCAAAAAAAAAAAAAAAAAAAAAAAAAACAGAGAAAAGTTTTGGTTCATATAAAGCAAAAACAGAAGAAATACTATTTCCAAAGTTGGTAACTACTTTTTTTTTTTTTTTTGAGACGGAGTCTCGCCCTGTTGGCCAGGTTGGAGTGCAGTGACACTATCACGGCTCACTGCAACCTCCGCCTCCTGGTTCAAGCGATTCTCCTGCCTCAGCCTCCTGAATAGCTGGGATTACAGGCGCCTACCACCACACCTGGCTAATGTTTTGTATCTTTATTAGAGACGGGGTTTCACCATGTTGGCCAGGCTGGTCTTGAACTTCTGACCTCGTGATCCGCCCGCCTCGGCCTCCCAAAGGGCTGGGGTTACAGGCGTAAGCCACCGCGCTCGGCCCTTTTTTCTTTTTTAAACTTTGTAAAGTTTGTGTGTTAATATCAAAAGGGAATGTAAGGGAAGCTGATACGCATTTTGAACTGTGTGTAAATGCATCTTACATATGTAGGTGTGATGCTACATATGACAAGACACATTTCTACAAAGAAAATGTAGTTATTTAATATCACAACCTGAAACGTAGTACATAACAGGTCCCCAGTTCATTGCTTTATAGGACCTTCACATTTGTTGTTATTTTATTTTACAACTTTTATTTCTTTATTTTTAATTTAATTTTTTTTTTTGAGATGGAGTCTCGCTCTGGTGCCCAGGCTGGAGTGTTGTGGCACCATCTCAGCTCGCTGTAGCCTGCGCCTCCCAGGTTCCAGCGATTCTCCTTCCTTAGCCTCCCGGGTAGCTGGGATTACAGGCATGTGTCACCACACCCGGCTAATTTTTGTATTTTTAGCAGGTTTTGCCATGTTGGCCAGGCTGGTCTTGACCTTCTGACCTCAGGTGATCCGCCCACCTCGGCCTCCCAAAGTGTTAGGATTACAGGCATGAGCCACTGCTCCTGGCCCCAACTTTTATTTTAGATACAGGGGGTACATGTGCAGGTTTGTTACATGGCTATATTGCACCCAGGTAGTGAACATAGTACCTGCTAGGTAGTTTTTCCACCCATTCCTCACTCCCTCCCTTCCTCCAAGTAATCTGAGGTGTCTATTGTTCCCATGTTTATGTCCACAGGAGCTTAATGTTTAGGTCCCACTTTAAGTGAAAACATGTGGTATTTGGTTTTCTGTTCCTGTGTTAATTTACTTAGGATTATGGCCTCCAGCTCCTTCCATTTTGCTGCAAAGGGCATGATCTCATTCTTTTTTATGACTGCCATTGTAACATTCTAATTGGTGTGTAGTGGCATCTCATAGTAGCTTTATTTTGCATTTCCCTAAAATGGCTCATGCTAATGATGTCAAGCATCTTGTGCTTATTTGCCATCTCTTAGGTGAAGAACCTGTTCAAGTAACTTTTATTGGGCAGTTTGTTTTCTTACTATTGAATTTTGAGAATTCTTTATATACTTTGGATATAAGACTTTTGTCAGATAAATGACTTGCAAATGTTTTAACTCTGTTTGTGGCTTGTCTTCTTATTTTCTTAACAATTTCCTTTGCAGAACAAGTTTCTTTTCCTTCCTTCCTTCCTTCTTTCCTTCCTTCCTTCCTTCTTTCCTTCCTTCCTTCCTTCCTTCCTTCCTTCCTTCCTTCCTTCCTTCCTTCCTTCCTTCCTTCCTTTTTGTTGAAGCACTTCTTTCCTTCCTTCCTTCCTCCCTCCCTCCTTCCCTCCCTCCCTCCCTCCTTTCCTCTCACTCTGTCACCCAGGCTGGAGTTCAGTGGCGCAACCTCCGCTTCCTGGGTTCAAGCCATTCTCCTGCCTCAACCTCCCACGTAGCTGAGATTACAGCTGTGTGCCACAATGCCCTGCTATTTTTTTGTGTGTTTTCAGTAGAGACAGGGTTTTGCCATGATATCCAGGCTGGTCTCAAACTCCTGACCTCAAGCAATCCATCCACCTCAGACTCCCAAAGGGCTAGGATTACAGGCATGAGCCACCATGCCTGACCAAAACAATTAGCTGGGCATGTTGGCATGTGCCTGTAATCCTAGCTGCTAAGGAGGCTGCGGTGGAAGGATACTTGAGCCTGGTAGGTCAAGGCTGCACTGAGCCGTGATTGCACTGCTGCACTCCAGGGCTACAGAGCAAGACTGTCTTTCAGAGAAACAGGGTTTTGCTCTGTCACCCAGGCTGGTCTTGAACTCCTGGCCTCAAGGCAGTCCTCCTGCTTTGGCCTCCCAAAGTGCTAGGATTACAGGTGTGAGCCACCATGTCCTGCCTATATTTAATGTAATTACTAGTATGCTTAAATTTAAACCTACCATTTTGTTATTTATTTTCTGTTTGTTCCCTCTGTTTTGTTCCTGTTTTCCCTTTCCTCTTTTCTTTTGAAGTCTTTGAATATTTGTTAGTATTTCATTATAATTGATTTATTGAGTTTTGACTAGTATCTCTTTGTATAGTTTTTTTTAAGTGTTTGTTCTAGGAATTACATTATGCATACACATAATTATAACATTAATATTTTGCAGTTTACTTTTTTCTTTTTTTTGGAGACGGAGTCTCGCTCTGTCGCCCAGGCTGGAGTGCAGTGGCACCATCTCGGCTCACTGCAAGCTCCGCCTCCTGGGTTCACGCCATTCTCCTGCCTCAGCCTCCGAGTAGCTGGGACTACAGGCACGCACCACCATGCCCGGCTAATTTTTTGTATTTTTAGTAGAGACGGGGTTTCACCGTGTTAGCCAGGATGGTCTCGATCTCCTGACCTCGTGATCCGCCCGTCTCGGCCTCCCAAAGTGCTGGGATTACAGGCGTGAGCCACCGCGCCCGGCTTGCAGTTTACTTATAATTAATATTTCATTACTTAGAATGAAATACAGAAATCTTGCAAGTACATAGGTCCCTTTACCCTCCTACTTTGTTTTCTTTGTCAAATACGTTGAAATCCCAACATTGTTATAGATTTTGCTCTTAACCATCATGAATACTTTAAATAACTTGAGAAGAATCATTTTTCTGTTTACTGAGGTTTTTACTGTTTCTGTTGCTTTTCTTTCACTACTGATGTTCCAAGTTTCCCTCTGGTATCATTTCTGTTCTCCATGAAGAAACTCGTAGCGTTTCATTTAGCACAGGTTTGTTGGCTATGAGTTCTCTTCATTTTCCTTTATCTGAATTTTTTTTTTTTTTTTTTTGAAATGGAGACTCGCTCTGTCACCCAGGCTGGAGTGCAGTGGTGCCATATTGGCTCACTGCAACCTCTGCCTCCCGGGTTCAAGCAGTTCTTCTGCCTTAGCCTCCAGAGTAGCTGGGACTACAGGTGTCCGCCACCATGCCCAGCTAATTTTTGTATTTTTAGTAGAGACAGGGTTTCACCATGTTGGCCAAGCTGGTCTCAAACTCCTGAGCTCAGGTGATCTGCCCGCCTCAGCCTCCCAAAGTGATGGGATTACAGGCGTGTGCCACTGCACCTGGTCTGTTCTAAGCTTTGTATAAAACAATCCAAGAAGTAGGGATGCATACTCTTTAAACAAGTGGAAAGACAGAAAGTCTCAGCTAAGAAATAGAAGATATAAAGAAGCAAATGGGCCAGGTGCGGTGGCTCACACCTGTAATCCCAGCACTTTGGAAGGCTGAGGTGGATGGATCATGAGGTCAGGAGATTGAGACCATCCTGGCCAACATGGTGAATCCCTGTCTCTACTAAAAATACAAAAATTAGCTGGGTGTGGCGGCATATGCCTGTAATCCTAGCTACTTGGGAGGCTGAGGCAGGAGAATCGCTTGAATTCGGGAGGCGGAAGTTATAGTGAGCTGAGATGGCACCACTGAACTCCAGCCGCCTGACAACAGAGCTAGACTCCATCTCAAAAAAAAAAAAAAAAAAAGAAGCAAGTGAAAATCTTAGTACCATAGAACATAGTATCCAAAATAAAAATGGATGGGCTGAATAGCAGAATGTAGCTCATCACTCACTGTAACCTTGAACTCCTGGGCTTAAGCAGTCCTCCCCCTTCAGCCTCCTGATTAGCTGGGACTGTAGGGGTATACCACCATGCCTGGCTAATCTTGGGTTATTTTATTATAGCTGCTTTACAATCTGATAATTCCAACAACTGTGTCATCTTGGCATTCGCATCTGTTGATTGTTTTTTTCTATCTAAATTGAGATTTTCCTGGTCCTTTGTACGCCAAGTAATTTAGAATTATATCATGGACATTTGTTTATTATGTTATGGGACTCTGGTCTTGTTTAAATCCTATGAAGAGTGTTGATTTTTGTTTTGTTTTAGAAAGCAATCAACCTGGCTGGGTTCAAGTGAGAAGTTCTGGTCAGCCTTCTGTGTGTTGAAGGTTCAATATCAATTCTGTTTCAAAGCCTTTGTGATGCTATTTGAACCTTTGCTTGGTATATGCCACCCAGTGGCCAGTCTGGGACCTAGGTGGTGACCTATCCCGTAGTTCATTCTCAGCGTCTTTACTGCACTATTTAGGGTCAGATTCACATATATACAACTTGGGGTGAGCCCAGGAGTTTATAAGCTTTATGGGCTTGGTTTTTTGATTTAGAACCAGGAGTTTATGGAACTTTATGGGTTTGCTTCCTCTTTCTGCTAATTCCTTGGCATTTTCTAGCCCTTACAACTCCTCTTTAGGGTCTGTGTCCCAAAAGCTGGTCCTTTAGTTACCGTACTCTGTTGAACAGTTTCCACAACTGTGTCCATGTCCTAGGCCATATGGTGGGGGGACAGGGGAAGGGGAAAGCCATGGGGTTTGCTCATGCCGTAAAAACTCGGGTTCCTTTGAGTCAGCTCCTCTGATGTGGGCATCTGTAGCCTCCTGCGGCTGCATTGCCTCTGCCACTTCAGGATTGTCTGGGGTCTGAAATCTAACTGGGAATGAAGGAAAAAAAAGTTAAAAGGAAAATAAAACCCAGGATTGTCCTCAGTGTGTATGAGTGTTAGGAAAACCCCCCTGTCCACTTTCTGGCCAGAACTAGAGGATTGTCCTGGTCTCCCTATCTATACCAGACTCCCTTTTCTGGGTTTGAGGCTCCTTTGAGTCTAAGCTGGGGAACACTGGAGGAAAAATAGGAACCTGACTGTTGGTTCTGTGATGCTTTGAACTCTGGTCATCTTCCCTATCTGCCTACTTGGATTTGTTTTTCAGCATCCTGAAATAGCTGCTCTGTGCATTGTTTTCAGTTTGATAGCAGTATTCAGTGGGACAGACAGGCTGGAGTGTATCTACTTCATTAACTGAACTGGAATTCCAAATTTGTGATACTTGGAAGCCTTCAAATTTGTTTTTGTTGTCTGTTTTTATTGTCTGATAGCTAAAGAGGCTCCTGGCTTGCAGGCTGCTGGGGCCCTGGCTTGTGTAGAGATGAATCGGGGCGGGGTGGCATAGTGTTTTGGTTTTTTGTTTGTTTTTGTAGTAAGGAAATGTTTTATTTTTATTTTATTTTATTTTTTTTGAGACAGAGTCTTGCTCTGTTGCCCAGGCTGGAGTACAGTGGTGCAATCTCGGCTCACTGCAGTCTCTGCCTTCTGGGTTCATGCAATTCTCCTGCTTCAGCCTCCTGAGTGGCTGGAATTACAGGCATGCACCACCATGCCCAGCTAATTTTTTTGTTGTTTTAGTAGAGATAGGGTTTCACCATGTTGGCCAGGCTGGTCTTGAACTTCTGATCTCAGGTGATCCACCCACCTTGGCCTCCCAAAGTGCTGGGATTACAGATGTGAGCCACCACGCCCGGCCTGTAGTAAGGAAATGTTTTAAATATTACTCTGGGATATTCCTGGCATGTGCGAGGAATCATATGAAAGGATCCATTTTAATAAAATTTGGACTTAATGTTACTATGTTTTCATATTAATGAACAGGCTTTTCTGCCTGTGAATATGAAGACAGAGCATTATAGAAAAGATTTGGGACTGCTCAGCTCTACTTCCCACCAAAAATGACAGTTTTTTACTTCCTCCTTAACTGACAAGCATTTAGTCTCAGTGTGACTGATGTCAGCTAAAATCACCAGGTCTGTTTTCACTTGGCTGCATTTATCAAGTCTTTTCTCCCTACTCTATATTCCTGTAGCTGAATCTTTGAACCTGAAATTTATACGGGTTAGAGTCCATCTGCAGCACCAGTCTGGCTGATGTTGGGATAATTTTGAAGCTCATCATCTTACATATTAGCAATCTGAAGTCTCTTATTCACAGATGTGGCAAGTGATAAATCAGCTTTGTATGTTTTCTCCCAAATAATTTCTAGAAACTTAAGGGGCCCTTCACCTGAGCCCATGTTTTAGGCTAACATGGAACATTAATTATCAACCTTTGGATAGTGTCCAGTTGCCTGTGGACATGGTTTAATGACTGTTTCTTAGATGCCTGTTCATGCCCTGTTGGTAAGTCATTGCTCAGCTATTTTCTTTTTTTTTTCAACTATTTTCCTGAGTGTCTGTTCGGGAGGGATAGAGCAGGGAGCCAGCTAGACACTATTCTGGAGACAGGCCCCACCATGCGGTAAACTGCACTTCCTCACTCAGCACAGCGAGCAGGAGAGGGAAGAGCTGACTATGGGGACAGGGCAGCCAAGTGTTAGGAGATTCGAGGAGACAGCAGGAAGCCTGCAGAGGGAGAGGCTTATTGCAGAGGGATGAGGAAAGGCTTCCCAGAGCAGCTTGCGGTTATTTTTTTATTTACTTGCTTTTAAATTACTTCTTAAAGAAATCACACAAGTAATACCAATTTAAGAAAAATTAGAAAATACCTGTAAGTTAAAAGAAAAAAAAACACACGTCCTGGTATCTTACTCATCAGAGATGAACACTAGTCACATTGTGTGTAATACTTTTGTCTCCATATATATTTGTTCACATATGTGTCTGTATATATTTACAAGTACAGATTGCTTTGTAACGTGACTGTTTTATGCATGTTTCTCCTTATCAATAGACTTCACAACATTTAAAATTTTTCTTTTTAATTTACATGCAATAAATTTCACTTTTTATGGTGGAGTTTTTTTTTTTGTTTTTTTTTTTTTGTTTTTTTTTTGAGACAGGATCTCACCCTGTTGTCCAGGCTGGAGTACAGTGGCATAATCAGGGCTCACTGCAGCCTCTGCCTCCCAGGCTCAAGCAATCCTCCTACCTCTGCCTTCCGAGTAACTGGGACCACAGATGTACCACCACGCCTGGCTAATTTTTTTCTTTTTTTGTAGAGATGGAGTCTCACTAGATTGCCCAGTCTGGTCTCCAACTCCTAGGCTCAAGTGCTTCTCCTGCCTTAGCCTCCCAAAGTGCTGGGATTACAGGCGTGAGCCACCATGCTCTGCCTTGTAGTTTTAATTTGCATTTTCCTAATAGCTAGTGATGTTAAGGATCTTTCCGTGTGCTCGTTTGCCATCTATGTATCTTCTTTTGTGATGTGCTCATATCTTTTACCCACTTTTTAATTGGGTTGTTTCTTATTGTGGAGATTTGAGTTTTTTGTATGTTCTGGATATAAGTTCTTCAACATTTTAAAAAAGTTTAAATTTTTATTATGGAAACTTTGAAACATATACTAGCGAAGATATATATATATAGTACAACAAGTCCCCACATACTTTTTATCCAGCTTTTACAGTTATCACCATTTTGCCTTTTTTTTTTTTTTTTGAGATGGAGTCTCACTCTGTCGCCCAGGCTGGAGTGCAGTGGCACGATCCCAGCTCACTGCAAACTCTGCCTCCCAGGTTCACACCATTCTTCTGCCTCAACCTCCCGAGTAGCTGGGACTACAGGTACCCGCCACCATGCCCAGCTAATATTTTGTATTTTTTTTTTTTTAGTAGAGACAGGGTTTCACCATGTTAGCCAGGATGGTCTCGATCTCCCGACCTTGTGATCCGCCCGCCTCGGCCTCCCAAAGTGCTGGGATTACAGGCTTGAGCCCCTGCGCCCAGCCGCTATTTTGCATTTTTGTGTAATCAACACTCCCCTCCTTTTTTGTTGTAATATTTTAAAACAAGTCTTCAATATCATAGCATTTCAACTCTAAATATGAAGTATGCATCTCTATCAGTTACGAACTTTATTTTAAATGACACATCCACAATATCAGTATTACTTCAAAATAACATATAATTATTGCTTAATGTCTTTGACTATCCTATGTTCACTTTTCCCCAGTGATCTCCAAAATGCCCTTTTGGTTTGTTTGAATTAGGGTCTAAACAAGATCTATACATGCTTGCATTTGCTTGCTGTGTCTGAAGTCTGTCTTAATCTTACAACAGCCCTCATCTCCCTTTATGTCATTTGTTTGCTGATGAAATGGGGTAATGTGTTATATAGATTTCCCACATTTTGGCCTTGACTGGTGGCTTTCTCTAGTGTGATTTTTTTTTTTTTTTTTTTTTTTTTTTTTTTTTAAGGCAGAGTCTCACTCTGTCGCCCAGGCTGCAGTGCAGTGGCACTATCTCAGCTCACTGTAACCTCTGCCTCTCAGGTTCAAGTGATTCTTCTGCATCAGCTTCCCAAGTAGCTGGGACTACAGGTGCACACCACCATGCCCAGTTAATTTTTGTATTTTTAGTAGAGATGGCGCAGTGTTGGCCAGGCTGGTCTCAAACTCCTGACCTCAAGTGATCTGCCTGCCTTGGCCTCCCAAAATGCTGGGATTACAGGTGTGAGCCACTGCGCCCAGCCTCTAGTGTGATTTTATCGTGCTCCTTCAACTTCTCTGTTTCCTGTAACCTGGTTACTCTATATAGCTTGACTGTGGGATGGGGTTGGGGGTGGGATGAAAAGAAGCTGTCTCAGGTCTGCTGGCTTCGTCCTACTGCATCCACACTAGCAGGCGGAGCAGCTGATTGTCTTGCTTTTAGTGAAGCCAAGATTGATTGGTGGGTGCTTGATCCATCTGTTTGAAATTCCTCATCTGTGGCTTTAATAGCTATTGATGCTCACAAGCTAGATCAGCCATTCTTCCTCCCTGTGGAAGGAGAGTTTGCCCCCCAGGGGATATTTGACAGTATCTGGAGACATTTTTGGTTTTCTCCACTTGGGGGTGGGAGGAGTACTGGCACCTAGTGGCGTGGAGGCTGGGGATGCTGCTAAACATCCTACAATGCACAGGACAGCTCCTCACAACGAAGAGTGATCTGGTCCTAGATGCCAATAGTGCTGAGTTTGAGAAACCTTATTCTAGAGCCCAATGTGGGTATCAGGATTTTGAAAGGACCCCTGGATGAACCAAGTATATGAACCACTGGCATAGATCAAGGGCCACAGGAAATCACAGAGCGATAAAACTGGTTTGGGCTGAAGAAAGAGCCACAGAAACTTTGGTGGAGGAAATGCGACTCGAATGGGAGTTAGGAGTATGACTTTGATAAATGAACAGGCAGAAAAAGAATGTTTTTTGGTTGAGTTCAGCAGTTAATGCCCTCTAACTCCTGGTTTTCAGATGGATTGAGAATCTGGGTCCAGATCATTTCAAAATGATGATTTACTCCCTTCCTCCCTCCCTCCTTCCCTCCCTCTCTCCTTCCTTCCCTCCCTCCCTTCCTTTCTTCTTTCTCTTTCTTTGCTTTCTTGGAATCATAACTCACTGCAGCCTAGACCTCCTGAGCTCAAGTGATCCTCCCACCTCACCCCTTTGAGTAGCTGGGACTACAGGCATGCATCACAACGTCCAGCTAATTTTTAAATATTTTTTATAGAGATGGAGTCTTAGTATGTTGCCTAGGTTGGTCTCGAACTCTAGGCCTCAAGTGGTCTTTCCACCTTGGCCTCCCAAAGTGCGGGGATTATAGGCATGGGTTGTGGCGCCTGGCTGATGATTTTCTAATTCTATCATTCCTTTTGCATTTATTAACTGGAATTTTGTAAAGATCTTTTCCTCACTATTCATTTCATTGTCCTGAAATACGGTTTGTACAGGAAAGGCAAGGTAAATGCTTGATTCTTTTGATTCTTTTCCTTCATTAATTTTCCTAATAACAAGTTAATGCTTTAGCAACCTCTAAAGGTGAACAATGGATTTTTTTTCTCCAAACTCATGGATTTTTACAGATTTGATATATGTGATTTAAAAAGCCTTTATTTTGAAATAATTACAGACTGAAAGATTGCAAGAGTAGTATAAAACAATATATACTTTCACCTAGATTCTCCAAATGTTAACTTTTACCATATTAGCTTTATCCTTCCTTTACTCTCTCTCTGTGTTTATATATCTGCATATGTATATTTACAGAATATTTTACATCTCTTGAAGGTACAGACTTGATGTCTCTTTTATCTCTAAAAACTTCAGTGTCCTAAAAACAAGATTACTTTCTTACATAACCACACTATAGTTATCAAAATCAGGAAATTAGGGCTGGCTGTGGTGGCTCATGCCTATAATCCCAGCATTTTGGGAGACCGAGGCAGGCAGATCACCTGAGTTTGTGACCAGCCTGGAGTTTGAGACCAGCCTGGCCAACATGGTGAAACCCTGTCTCTACTAAAAATACAAAAATTAGCCAGACGTGGTGGCGGGCACCTATAGCCCAAGCTACTCAGGAGGCTGAGGCAGGAGAACCGCATGAACCCGGGAGGCAGAGGTTGCAGTGAGCCGAGATCACACCATTGCACTCCAGCTGGGGTGACAGAGTGAGACTCCATCTGAAAAAAAAAAAAATTTTTTTTTCAGGAAATTAACACTGATTCAGTACTCTTAGCTAATCTATACTATTCATGCTTCCCTCTTTGTCTCAAAAATCTGTTTAATAAATGAAAATCCTAGATCATGTTGTCATTTAGTTGTCATGTCTCTTTAATCTCCTTGAGTGTGGGATAGTTCTTTAGCTTTGTTTCATGTCATTGACATTTGAAGAATACAGGCGAGTTATTTTGTAGACTGTCCCTCAATTTGGGTTTGTCTGACGCTGTCTTCTGTTTGGATTCTGGTTATTTTGTGGTAGTGTCGGGAACACCACAGAAGTGACGATGTGTCCTTTCAGTGCGCCATATCAGAGGCAGATGATGTAGATTTGACCCATTATTGAAGATCTTAACCTGGTTAAGGGGATATCTGCCCAGATTCTTCACTGCTGAGTTACTGGTTTTTTTTTTTTTTTTCCTGTGTAGTTAGTAAGTATTTTTTGTGTGTGTGGGAAGATACTTTCAGACAATGTAAATATCTTATAACTTCTCAACCTTTCACAGCCTGGGCAACACGGCGAAACTACAAAAAATACAAAAGCTAGCTGGGCTCTGTGGGGCATGCCTATAGTCCCAGCTACTCGGGAGGCTGAGGTGGGAAGATGTTTTGAGACTGGGAGGCAGAGGTTGCAGTGAGCCAAGATCGCGCTGCTATGCTCCAGGCTGGACAACAGAGTGAGACTCTGTCTCAAAAGAAACAACAATAACAACAACAAAAAACCCTTCCATTCATTAGTTTTAATGTCCATTAATGACTCTTGCCTGAATCAAGAATTATTATGATAGCTGCCAAATGGCAGTTTTTTAAATCCACTATTCCTTCTATATTTGTTGGTTGGATTTTCAACTGTAGAAAAGAGTTTTTCCATGTCCATTCTTCATTTATACTTGTGTGAACTCATGAGTTTGGATTTTTTTCATTGATTTTAATACTTAATAATTATTATTTTTGTTTGTTTTTGGAGACAAATATTCTGTCTCCCAGAGACTATGCTCTGTTGCCCAGGCTAGAATGCATTGGCACGATCATAGCTCACTGGAGCCTTGACCTCCTGGGCTCAAGAGATCCTCCCAACTCAGCCTCCTGAGCAGCTGGGACCATAGGTGTGGGCCACCATTCCAGCTAATTTTTTTTTGTAGAGATGGTGTCTCACTATGTTGCCCAGGCTGGTCTCCAACTTCTAGGCTCAAATGATCCTCATGCCTTAGCCTCCTAAAGCACTGAGATTACAGGCATGAGCCACTGCACCCAGCCAAACTATAATTATTTATTTTGATGCTCAAGATATCTCAGATTTAGCCAATGGGAGCCCCTCTACACTGGTTCCAGTGTCCTTTAGACATGTTCCCTTCATTCTCTGAGCACAAGATGTTTCACGTTCATCTTGGACTCTCTACCCCAGCCCCGGATTTTCCAGGGAGCCCTGCTTCCTTTAAGTGAGAAATGGTAGTATTTAGAAACTAAGATTTGGATCTTATATCTCGTATATATGTATGTAATACATATATACACATATATAAACACACACACACGTTTCTGCCCTAGACCTTAGTCAGGCATTTTACCAAGAAATCCCTGTTCCTTTAGTGGGAATTAATATTTATCCTGTGGATGTCCTGTCCCAGACCTGAATTAGCCATTTCTCTAAGAAACCCTTGTTACTTTTAGTAGGAAATATTATTTAGAGACCTCAATCTGGGTACTTGGGGTGCTCCTTGTCACTGAGTTATTACTTCTAGGTCTTTTTGGCCGATAATAGCTATTTTTTAAAAAGAAGTAAGTTCAGCTGGGCGCAGTACCTCACACCTGTAATCTCAGCACTTTGGGAGGCAGATGGATTGCTTGAGTCCCAGCCTTGGCAACATGGCGAAACCCTGTCTCTACAAAAATTAGAAAAATTAGCCGGGTGTGGTGGTGTGTGCGTGTGGTACCAGCTGCTCAGGAGACTGAGGTGGGAGGTTGGCTTGAGCCTGGGTGATGGAGGTTTCAGTGAGCACAACACTCTAGCCTGGGTGACAGGGTGAGACTGTCTCAAAAAAACCCCCCAAAACCCAAAAAACAAAAAGGAAATTCTGATACATGCTACATGTTCACATTTCTTTACTGGACTGGAGCTTGGTGAAGACAGGAAATATGTCTGAGGGCTCTGTTGGCCCTTTCATGTAGTAAGGACAGTGGCTGCCATTTAGCTGAATACTCACTGTTGGGCATGGAGCAAAGTATTTTACATTTAATCCTCACAGCAATCCTGTAGCATCAGAATTGCCCCTTAATTCATTTTACAGTTGAATAAATAAAAGAAAACCCATTTTATGATTTATAAAGAGAGGCTCAGAGAAGAGAAGTAAATATGCCCAGGGTCACAGAGCTAATGAGTGGCAGAACTGGGATCAGGGTGCAGGGCCGTGAGCCTCCAGAGCCCCACTCCTTGACTACTGTGCAACAGGCTGTGCTAACGGCAAGGGAATTTTTGCACTCACATTTGTGGGTGCCTGGTGATATTACATAGAGGTGCCCAGTTTGTGGGGGAACAGTTATGGCCTGGGTCTGGGGCTTAGATAGACATTCAGACTGGAAGGGTGGATTTGGAAGTGTGAGTCCAGAGGAGGGAATTTGTTGGTAAGTGTGTGTTTCATGAGAAGGCAGCAGGGGCCAGGCCCTGGAGAGCACGCGTCATGTGACGGGAGGCAGGATGGGAAGGGGGAGCAGTGGAAGTCCAGTGCAGGTGGAGGGTGATCACCAGTGCCTAGTGCTGTAGAGAGTTCTGGGGTCCTGATTTGAACCCCAACTCTGCTGTTAACAAGACTTGGCTGGGTTGCTTACAACTTTGCTTCATTTTACTTATCAATAGGATGCTGATTAAAAACCATGTTCTTCCTGGGGTGATGAAAATGTTTTGTAACTGCATAATAGTGATGGTTGCACAACTTTGAATATACTAAAAGCCACTGAATTGTATATTTTAGAGAGTGAATTTTATGGTGTGTGAATTATATCTTAATTAAAAACTGGCTGGGTGCTGTGGCTCACGCCTTTAATCCCAGCACTTTCGGAGGCTGAGGCAGGTGGATCACTTGAGGCCAGGAGTTTGAGACCGGCCTGGCCAACATGGCAAACCCTGTCTCTACTAAAAAATACATAAAAATTAGCCAGGCATGGTGGCACATGCCTCTAATCCCAGCTACTTGAGAGGCTGAGGCAGGGAGAATTGCTTGAACCCTGGAGGTGGAGGTTGCAGTGAGCTGAGATCACGCCACTGCACTCCAGCCTGGGCAACAGAGCAAGACTCTGTCTTAAACAGACGAAAACCAACCAACCATGTTTCTATCAGGATGGAATAAATTTTAAATTAAAGGGTAGAATGCTTATAGAAGTGCCCAGCATTGTATTTGACTCATAGTAGAAGGGCTTAGCAAACGTAGACTTTTTAAAGAAGGCCACAGTGTCACACATTCTAGGTTCCACTGTTCTCACTGTCTCTGGAGCTGGGGACATCATTATAAACACCATGCTGAGCAGTAGTCCCTGACCTGTGGGGTAAGGATGGCGGCCCTGGGGGTCATAGGTTTGGGCTTGTACTGCCAACCCTTAGCTCACTGCATCTCCCTATCCCAGAGACTAGTCCCAAGACCTCTCTCTCTGGATGGTGCAGAGGTCCTGGGGGTTGCCAGGGTAGTGGGTCTCACGACTGAGCTGGGTTTTCCCATTGGACTTCCACTTGGCCTCCTGTGATATGCGGTTCACTATTTTGGCTGAAATCAATCTTTAGCAAAAAGCTTCTCCCAGCCTGCTCGTTTCTTGTTCAATGAGAAATACTGTGCCCTTGCTCTCAGTTAAGGTGGTTGGCCAGAGTTGTTAGGTTGGGGAAGTACCCAGGAAGTAAAGCAGGAAGAGGAAGGAAAGGGGGAGGTTTTGCTTTTGAATTGTGGGGATGCGGCGCTGCTTTCTGAGATTTCAGCCTCATCGATGAAGCCAGGACCATGAGAAAGGAAGGGGGACAAGAAGATCCTAATGGCAGCAGTGTAGTTAAACCGCTTCAGATGTTTATGGTTTAAAGGCAGTTTGTTTCCTCTGTCCTGTACATGTGCTTTGTTTTTGCCCCATTACTAATTTAAACGGTCTGAAAATTTGGCTTTTTGAGCAGGGTAGCATTCGCAGTAGAATTCTGTGGGCATTCTCTTGGCAAGAAAGATGCTGACCGTCCTGTGGTTTTCTGAAATCATGTGCAGTTATATCATCAAACCACATAATAAGGATTTCTGGATTTTCTTTTAAAAATAAGAAAATGTTTTGCACTTTATTGGATAACCCTGTTTGTGTGCTCTAAGTAGTTAGATATCAAAAAATAAACCTATTTTAATTGGAGCCTGTGATACACTGTGTCCAGCCGTTGTTGATGGGTAACCTGCGGGTTTAATGTATGTGTTAGAGCATGCTTCTAAGTATGAAAATTTACGTTGAAGGTGAGAATCTTGCGGAAAATGGAAATTAAGTGCAATGTCCAAAGTTCAACTCTTATTTATGACTTTAGAATTCCAAAATAGCAAAATTGTTTACACAGAGAACCTGCTTGAAACATCTGTCAGGGACACTGATTGAATAGGCCTTAGTGACACAGGCCACACCCAGACCCAACCAAGCTTTCTGGGGCATCAACAACCCAATGCTTCTGTCCTCGGTGGAAAACGGTGCCTTCAGGGGTCTGCGGTAAGCACGACTTAGAGTGGAGTGTGGCTGCTGAGGCCGGCGGGCTTCCTTTGGGGGTGCACACCTTGCTGCCCTCTGCTGCACCCCGGCCTTGCCTGCACTCTGGTTTCTTTTGACCATCCTGAGTCCTTGGAAGCCTCTCCCTTTGACCTCATCTCTCCCTTTCTTGTCAACAATGAGGAACTCACTTGCCTCCACCCCTTGGCTCCTTTGCTCAACTAATCACTGTTGACTAATTAGTCCTTCTGGCCAGCCTAGGTAGCTTTAGCTCCCGAGGGCCGTCTCTGCCCTTCTAGAGCAGGTAGTTTTCTATTACTTCTTTGCTACCCTCAGGTCCTAGCTTGGGCACTGCTAGAGAAAAGCAGTGAAACCAGAGATCACATGCAGACACCTTGGTTGCAGATTAAATAATTTATACCTGCAATTAGCTCCTTTGTTTCAGAACCAAACATTATTTGCTCATTGCCTGATTGTCTCAAGGGAGAGGAGGGTGATATTTTAAATTTATCTTCCTCATGGGATGGCCTCCCTTGGGAGGGGTAAAAAAAACTCATGGATTATTTTTCTTAGAAAAATTAAGATGCTACTACAGCTAGATTCTTTTGAGAATGAGCCGTCACGTTGTGGGCTTTGTCAGACTCTCACTACTGGCTACCCCAGGTCTTGTATTGCTTTCCTTGAAGAGAAATCATACATGGTGATTTTTCCATGGTGAAAGGGGTGGGAAGACTCTGGGTAAGTCATATGTTAGGCATCTTATTTAGGAGAATGAGGTAGGGGAGGAACTAGCTTTGGGACCTTGGACAAACCTGGCCACACGATGGAGGTGCTGCCTGCTTCCTGAGTCGGGATGTGAGGATCAGAGATGTTTGGACTGTGCCTGGTGCAGAGCCCTGTAGCTTCCTTACATTGTTGATGCTCCGTAAGTGGAAACCATTGTTATTCCAAGGTGCTTGGCATTGCATAACAATTTGTCCCCCTTTGCAGACCATATAAATGGCTTCTGGCCTGGGAACTTATGTTTTAAGGTGATCTGTTGTTTAGCGTGTGTATAAAGAGTGGCTTAAAACCCCCGATCTCAACACTGAAAGATGGTGGGGAGAGGCCTCGTGCCTCTTCTGTAGTTCTGGCTCCAGGAGCCCATCATAACATCCCCTGTTGGTTGCTAAGAGTGGAGCTGGCTTCGGAATTGGAGTCCCTGCCTTGCCCTCTACTGCCCCCTCTGGATTCTCCGTTGTGCACATCCTGAGGTCTTCAGCTGCCTTAACAAGTAGCCTTTTTCGTCTGTGGCTAAATACAAGCCCTGTCTCGTCTTTCAGATATTTTTTCAGTATTGGCAGGAATAGAGACATTTTGATTTCGAATGTGCTGGAGTTGATTAGAGTTCCGTCTGATTCTGAAGACACTTTGAACCCTGCTGTGTGTGCGTGTGTGGTCACCACTCAGCTTCGTAGGTCTTCACTAAGTTAACAGGGTCCTGAATAGTTGCTCCCCTGCTGGGTAAATGAGCTTCCATGTTTTTACTCTGTAAATTGTGCATGACATGACAAAGCTGAGTGTTGACCAGCACATGCCTTTTGTGTTTCCCAAACTAGTTTCCCTCCAGACATGGCTGTGCAAAGTGTTAAGAGGTGTGCTGGGGGAAGAAATCTGTACTTATGTAACATCCATATATCAAGTAAAGGTAAACAGGTTTTACTGTGAGGCTTTTCAGAACTGTTAAGATGCTGGTGTGCCTGATACCCTAAGACCAGGGATATAGTTAAGGTGGGAACAGCATGGGGCTTAGTATGAGAAGACCCAAAGCTGTGTGTCTGTGGAGCCCACCACTGTGCACACTTGTGTCGATTTGGGGCTGCTCCTCCGTGAGGGAAAGGGCCAGACTGCATCTGTAGTTTCAGCCTTAAAAAATTTTTTTAAAAAGTGCAACAGAAATACTTTCCCAATGTATAAACCCGAACGATGGTTTGCAAACTAGTCTTCTTGGAATATTAGTTTAGGAGAAGGCTATTAACAGGTGTTCTGTTCTTTGGCCAGAAAACTTTATGAACCACCGCTAATGGGAATATAAACATAAAACAGAGGCACTTTGGTGAGGAACTAGGTTCTGTCCCAACCTTCCACCCACCTCCAGCCAACCAAGGAGCACATCTTGAAAGCTAGGCACTATCTCACACAAACGTTCTCTCCCGCTTTTCCTCTAAGACCACGTGAGTTAGGTGTTGACTGTGAAGCCTCCTAAAGCCTCTGCTGCTGCCCAAGCCCTCGTTGACCCTCCCTCTTCCAAACCCCAGCTGCACTTTCTGTCTCGATACCTCTCGATACCTGGGCACTGAGCCATGCACCTGATTAGTTCTTTTTGTGTATAATGGCGTGTGTTTGCTAGACTGGAACTGAGACCTTAAGCACAGAGAGTCTCCAAGTGCCACAGAATGATCAGGGTTGAGGGAGAAGTTGTTTGGCCTCACCCTGTTTGCCTGGGGCATGACCCTTCTTGTACATATCTGTGATCCCGACATGTACAGGGATTAGGGGCCCTGAAAGAAGCCACACTCGGGAGAGAAGGGCAGCAGACGAGTGCCAGTGAGAGCCCTGCCCCTGCCCCCCATGAGGAGGGAGTCAGGCTCTGGACCTGACTCGTGTTCGTAGGAGGGTGTGAACCCAGTGCAAGGCTGAGGTTCAGCCCAGGCTTGGAGAGTGGGAGGTGGGGCTGCTGAGGACGGACCATACCCCTTCCCACTGTGGAGTCTGCAGGACACCAGGTGATATACGTCGTGATTAAATTGGGATATACTCTTCAATAGATTTGAAATGACTTGTCATGGAAATAATGCATATATCAGGAAGAAAAATATCAGGAGTATTTGCTCCCTAAGGAGCTTGTTCACCATTGCATCCCTAGGGTTAGGATTGTGCCTGGCACATAGTAGATCCTCAGTTAATTTTAGCTGAATGAAGGGATGGTACTTGCCTAAATAATTACTTTTTTAAAAAATGGTCTTTTAAAACCTAAAGGTAAATGTCCACACCCACCTCAGTAACTTTTTCTTTTTTGAAGAGACAGGGTCTTGCACTGTTGCCCAGGCTGGAGTGCAGTGGCTATTACACAGCCATGAGCATAGCTCACGGCAGGCAGCCTCAAACTCCTGGGCACAGGCGATCCTCCCGCCTAGGCCTCCTGGGTAGCTAGGAATACAGGTGTGCACCAGCAACCTCAGTCACTCTTTAGGACATAGTGTTTGGGGGCTAAGGTCTCCCCTCCCCTGCCCTCCCATCCCCTCCCCTCCCGTCCCATTCCCTCCCCTCGCCTCCTCTTCCCTCCCCTTTCTCCAGACAGAGTCTTGCCATGTCAGCCAGGCTGGAGTGCAGTGGAACGATCTTGGCTCACTGTAACCTCTGCGTTTTGGGTTCAAGCGATTCTCCTGCCTCAGCCTCCTCAGTAGCTGGGATTACAGGCCTGTGCTACCACACCTGGCTAATTTTTGTATTTTTAGTAGAGACGGGGTTTCACCATGTTGGCCAGGCTGGTTTTGGACTCCTGACCTCAGGTGATTAGCCTGCTTCAGCCTCCCAAAATGTTGGGATTACAGGCGTGAGCTACTGTGCCCAGCCTGGGGGCTAAGATTTCTTTTGTTCTTTTCTTTCTTTCTTTTTTTTTTCTTGAGATGGAGTTTCACTCTTGTTGCCCAGGCCAGAGTACAATTGCGTGATCTCAGCTCACTGCAACCTCTGCCTCCTGGGTTCAAGTGATTCTTCTGCCTCAGCCTCCCAAGTAGCTGAGATTATAGGCATGTGCCACCAGGCCTGGCTAATTTTGTATTTTTAGCAGAGACGGGGTTTCAACGTGTTGGTCAGGCTGGTCTTTGAACTCCTGACCTCACGTGATTCACCAGCCTCGGCCTCCCAAAGGGCTAAGATTTTCTTAAGATATTAATGATGAGGAAAAACCCAGATCCAGGAAAAATATTTTCATTCCCAAACAGATGAAGGCAGCATCCTCGTAGCAGTTGGGATAAGCAAGAATACTAAGTAGTAACAACCAAGGTTCATTTTCGTGCTTACTCTGTCTAGCGCGTATGTCCTCACTGCTGGTAGACCATCTACATTTCAGAACTTGCTGGGCACCGTGGTGAAGGGAGGTCTCTGGAACATCTCACACTGGCAACAAAGTCTTCCACCTGAAAGTGATGCACATGGCACCTCATTAGCCAGAAGTAGTCTTGTGGCCCCACACAAATTCAAAGGATGCAGGGAAGGTGCTGGATGGTGGAGAACCACAAATATTTGGCAGCCAGCATTAATGACTCCTACAACCTTAATGACAGACTGTCTTTTATAGGATGAGAGTTGCTTTTATTCAAGTGAATAGAAAGTTCATTTAAAGCAATGGGTCACCATCACTGTAAATAAAAATATCACTTTTATCAAATGATTTCACAATTTCTCTCACACAGAAGTCTAATGAGTAATCAAAGAACAGCAAAGCTGGGTGTGGTGGCCTGCACCTGTAATCCCAGCTACTCAGGAGGCTGAGGTGGGAGGATCTCTTGAGCCAGGAGTTTGAGTCCAGCCTGGGCAACATAGTGAGACTCATTTCTTAAAAAAAAAGAAAGAACAGTAGTTTGAAGTTAGGTTCTCTGGTGTTTTGTGTGGGTGATTAAGGCTGGATCCTGAACTTCTTTGAGTAGCACTCAGAGAGACATATGTTCACATTCCTCACTTGCCCTTTTGTCCAACTTCTTCCCCAGTTTCCTTACAGTTGGCCCTGCGCGCACCTTCCTTACCCCCCACGGTGTATCAGAAGCGATGCTCACGTTCGATGCTCACGTATTTCTTTTTTTTTTTTTTTTTTTTTTTTTTTTTGAGACGGAGTCTCGGTCTGTCGCCCAGGCTGGAGTGCAGTGGCCGGATCTCAGCTCACTGCAAGCTCCGCCTCCTGGGTTCACGCCATTCTCCTGCCTCAGCCTCCCGAGTAGCTGGGACTACAGGCGCCCGCCGCCTCGCCCGGCTAGTTTTTTGTATTTTTTAGTAGAGACGGGGTTTCACTGGGTTAGCCAGGATGGTCTCGATCTTCTGACCTCGTGATCTGCCGGTCTCGGCCTCCCAAAGTGCTGGGATTACAGGCTTGAGCCACCGCGCCTGGCCTACTCACGTATTTCTAAGTGATGTCATAGATTGCTTTTTTAGATGGAAAAACAGGATACGTTTTTGACTTCTCAGACGACTGACAAGATTAAATCTGGACTGAAAAGAGAACTTTCTTTTATGAAAACAGGCTATAATTGTGGTGCCTGTGTACTTTTTAAAAGTACTTTTTTTTTTTTTTTTTTCTGAGACAGAGTCTCGCACTGTCACCCAGGCTGGAGTGCAGTGGCACGATCTCGGCTCACTGTAACCTCCACCTCCCCATTTCAAGCGATTCTCCTGCCTCAGCCTCCTGAGTAGCTGGGACTACAGGCACCTGCCACCACACCTGACTAATCTTCTTTTTTTTTTTTTTTTTTAAGTAGAGACGGGGTTTCACTGTGTTAGCCAGAATGGTCTCGATCTCCTGAACTCTTGATCCGCCCGCCTTGGCCTCCCAAAGTGTTGGGTTTACAGGTGTGAGCCACCGCACCCAGCCAAAAGGACTTTTAAAAAGTCCTGACCGGGCTGGGTGCAGTGGATCACGCCTGTAATCCCAGCACTTTGGGAGGCCAAAGCGGGTAGATCACGTGAGGTCAGGAGTTCGAGACCATCCTGGCCAACATGGTGAAACCCCGTCTCTACTAAAAATACAAAAATTAGCCAGGCGTGGTGGCACACGCCTGTAATCCCAGCTACTCAGGAGGCTGAGGTAAGAGAATCGTTTGAACCCAGGAGGCAGAGGTTGCAGTGAGCTGAGATCGCGCCATTGCACTCCAGCCTGGGTAACACAGCGAGACTGTCTCAAAAAAAAAAAAAAAAAAAAAAAAATTATGAATGATTTCAAAACAAATAAGGATTGGTTCTTAGAGGTCACTAAAATTTAACTCATAACTTGGATGTTTCAAAAAAGTGTCCACACATAGGGCATTTAATTTTTTTTTTCTAATTAAGAACACATATACTCTTTGTAGAAATTTTGGAAAATGAAAGCAGGCTCAATGAAAATAAACCTATCCACATTTCTACCATATAGATGGGTTCACTATCAATATTTTACTATAGATTATTCCTGAATCTATTAATATATACATGTGATATATTTACATACATGCATAGTTATATACAATGTGTACATATATGTGTATATACTATATGCATGTATTATAAATACATATACATATAAGCATGCATATTTCTTACATATTCAAACACTACAGGAGTGTTAATTAAAAAAGGAAAAATCTCCGTGATTCCCCTGTTCCCCACCCAATCCTAATCCATAGAGAGATATTGATTTTTTACTGGTTAGGTTAAATCCTTCAGTGCACATAAATGTGTTTGTAAACACAAATATACTTATTTTTTGTTCTTCACCAAAAATGGGGTCACTTTATGCCTTGTGTTCTGTACTCTGTTCTTTCTCTAAGTATCCCTTGGACCCTTTCCCCTCCAGTCCACGGAATCCCCCATCTCTGCCTTGTGTTTCTTACTGTATGTAGATGTGTCGTCATTTATTCACCATGGCTCTCCTGCTGGACACTTTGTTTGTTTGTTTGTTTTCGAGACAGAGTCTCGCTCTGTCGCCCAGGCTGGAGTGCAGTGGTGCAATCTCAGCTCACTTCAACCTCCACTTCCCGGGTTCAAGTGATTCTCCTGCCTCAGCCTCCTGAGTAGCTGGGACTACAGGCACGCACCACCATACTCGGCTAATTTTTGTATTTTTAGTAGAGACAGAGTTTCACTATGTTGGCCAGGGTGGTCTTGAACTCCTGACCTCAGGTGATCCACCCGCCCCAGCCTCCCAAAGTGCTGGGATTACAGGCATGAGCCACCACGGCCAGCCTGGATGCTTTTTAATATGACACACAGTGCAGCATTGTACATGTACATTTATTCATAGGGGACATAGTCCTAGAATTTCTGGGTCTAAAGGTGTGCACGGTTACAGTTTTTTTTGTTTTTTGTTTTTGAGGCGGAGTCTCTGTCGCCCAGGCTGAAGTGCAGTGGCACAATCTTGGCTCGCTGCAAGCTCTGCCTCCCGGGTTTAAGCAGTTCTCTGCCTCAGCCTCCCGAATAGCTGGGATTATAGGCGCCCACCACCACGCCTGGCTAATTTTTGTATTTTTAGTAGAGATGGGGTTTCACCATCTTGGCCAGGCTGATCTTAAACTCCTGACCTCATGATCCGCCCGCCTTGGCCTCCCAAAGTACTGGGATTACAAGCGTGAGCCACTGCTCCTGGCCTTGTTTTTTCTTTGAGATGGAGTTTTGCTCTTGTTGCCTAGGCTGGAGTGCAGTGATGCAATCTCAGCTCACTGCAACCTCTGCCTCCCAGGTTCAAGTGATTCTCTTGCCTCAGCCTCCCAAGTAGTTAGAATTACAGGCGCCTGCCACCATGCCCGGCTAATTTTGGTGTTTTTAGTAGAGATAGGGTTTCACCATGTTGGTAGGCTGGTCTGGAACTCCTCACCTCAGGTGATCAGCCCACCTTGGCCTCCCAAAGTGCTGGGATTACAGGTGTGAGCCACTGTGCCTGGCCAATTTTGACAAGGATTGGGAGATCACTGTCTGCATGCCATGCTGGTCTGTACCCTCACCATCAGTGTGGAAAATGGCCTGATTTGGCATTCTCTCACCAGCATGGGATATGACTTTATAATTTTTATGAATCGGGTAGATGAAAAGGGTGCCTCAATCTGCATTGCTCTTGTCGGAAGAGAAGTTGAGCATCTGTTTATGTGTTTATTGGTCATTCCCCTCCCCTGGTCTGGGTCTGGAACATTGCAGGCTGCTGTGGCAGGGAAGGAGCATGGTGGAACTGTGTGTAGTTCCAAAAGGCTGCTGCCAAGGGTCACCACAGGTGTCTCCCCAACTCACACTTCATTGCCCAAACCTAGCAGTTGGTCCAGGTTTTGAGGAGCTTAAGACTCATGATTTTGGAAAAAGAAAGACAATTAAAAACACAAAACAGGTACAATAGTGAATATTGTTTTAAAATAAGAAACACACACTAAATGTCAAATTTTTTGGGGAGGCCTTCGTTTGACACCCAACAGGAAACAATAAATTACAAATTTAAAAAGCATCTTCTTTCTGTTTTTGTTTTGGCCTCTGTTGCAATAGATCCTTCATAGATTTGAACTTCAGTATGATCAGTAATTCTGAAAAAGTATACCAAGTCTTCCTGACATTTCGGCGTACACAAGTACAGTTCAGATTTTAGGTTGCCACTGCATTGTTTCGAGCAACATCACGTCATTATATAATCAGTATGTTCTGAGGCTCCATTCACTGGTTTATTGATGAACATGTTTAGGAGTCTGTCACTGAACACTTGTTTCTTCATGCTGTTTCAGTGAGTTGGAAGCAATTTTGTGTGCCATTTTATTTGGGATTGTCAGACTTTGTCAATTTAAAATTCGTCAGCAGTATCAAGATGCGATCTGGTACACTGGGATACATAAAACTCCAAACTCCTGCATAGAAGTACTTGACTGTTGGCTGGGGGCGGTGGCCCACGCCTGTAATCCCAGCACTTTGGGAGGCTGAGGTGGGTGGATCACCTGAGGTCAGGAGTTTGAGACCAGCCTGGCCAACATGATGAAACCCTGTCTCTACTAAAAATACAAAAGCTAGCTGAGCGTGGTGGTGGGTGCCTGTAATCCCAGCTACTCGGGAGGCTGAGATAGGAGAATCACTTGAACCTGGAAGGCAGAGGTTGCAGTGAGCCAAGATCATGCCATTGGACTCCAGCCTGGGCTATAAGAGTGAAACTCCGTCTCAAAAAAATAATAATAGTAAAAATAAGAAGTACTTGCTGTTTATAGTACTGCCATAGTTTTGTGCCCTGCACTCACTGGAATTCTGATAAATTCTATTTCATGTGGTTCCCATCAAAAAAAGGGAGAAAATGTGTAGTGCATTTATAGTTGCATACACTACATTATTGAGTATTTTCTTGATAAGACACAACTCCCATTTAGGCACTGATGACAATAGAATTCTCTACTTACAATTTTATGCATTTGATGATCTGAAGAATTTCCCACAGACAAGCTTCTGGCTCCATATGTTTCAAACCCTGTTTCTCCTCCACTACCCACTTATTTCTAGTTGGTCATCGTAGGACAGTTTATCTCATGAAGTTTGGGATCTGTTCCATTGTCATAATGTCAGAGCCTGTGCATTGGTGTCAGAACATATATGAAAGCCATTCCTCCACTGGGAGTGCTACGGTAGCTTAACCACACGTGGAACCAGCAGCTAAACCCAAATTTAATGTATCCTTCACTCAACTTCCAGTTAGCTGAATGCCAAAAATGCCCATTGTGGCCGGGTGCAGTGGCTCATGCCTATAATCCCAGTACTTTGCAGGGCCGAGGTGGGTGGATCACTTGAGGTCAGGAGTTCAAGACCAGCCTGGCCAACATGACGAAACCCTGTCTCTATTAAAAGTACAAAAATTAGCCAGCCATGGTGGCGGGCGCCTGTAATCCCAACTATTCGGGAGGCTGAAGCAGGAGAATCACTTAAACATGGGAGGCAGAGATTGCAGTGAGCCAATCAATATCTTACCAGCCTGGGTGACAGAGACTCTGGCAACAAACAAACAAACAAACAAAACGAAACCAAAAATGGCTATTGCTATTTCATTATCGCCTGGCACAAGAAGCCGTGACCGAAAGTTGGAGTGTAAGGGCGACTATTTTGGTAACTTCATCAGCCAGTCCTCTCTGCTTCTCTTCCTGCTTTTTGATGCTGCCAATCATAATTTGCCTCAGTTGTGGAAATCTGACAACCTGTTAGTATCAATTCTGGTTTTGTTTGTTTGTTTGTTTTGGTGATGAAGTCTCCCTTTGTCACCCAGGCTGGAGTGCAGTGGCGCGATCTCGGCTCACTGCAAACTACCTCCAGGGTTCAAACGATTTTCATGCCTCAGCCTCCTGCCTAGCTGAGATTACAGGCATGTGCCACCACACCCAGCTAATTTTTGTATTTTTAGTAGAGACAGGGTTTCACTGTGTTGGTCAGGCTGGTCTGGAATTCCTGGCCTCAAGTGATCCAACTGCCTGGGCCTCCCAAAGTGCTGGGATTAAAGGTGTGAGCCACTGTGCCCGGCCCAGTTTACTTACCAAATACGAAAATATTTACTCTGGTCAGTTTGCTGGTGCCACCTCGAAAGTACTCTCCAAGGGCATCCGTAATCTCGTGATTAGCAAACAAAAAAGTTTTTTCTTTTATACATCTTCTTGGACATCTCTGTATAATTTGTACACGTGACATTTGCTCACTTCAAGGTTGTTATAAGTTAAACTATTTTTGACTCTTTGGTTCCCTTGAAGTTGATGGCTTCTAGTATCACTTTATCTGAGCCCTTCTTGTTGGTCAACAGGTAGGTTTTTTTGTTTGTTTGTTTGTTTGTTTGTTTGTTTTTTGAGACAGAGTGTCGCTCTGTCGCCCAGCCTGGAGTGCAGTGGCTGGATCTCAGCTCACTGCAAGCTCCGCCTCCCGGGTTTACGCCATTCTCTTGCCTCAGCCTCCCGAGTAACTGGGACTACAGGTGCCCACCACCTTGCCTGGCTAGTTTTTTGTATTTTTTTAGTAGAGATGGGGTTTCACCGGGTTAGCCAGGATGGTCTCGATCTCCTGACCTCTTGATCCGCCTGTCTCAGCCTCCCACAGTGCTGGGATTACAGGCTTGAGCCACCACGCCCGGCCCAACAGGTAGTTTTTATTTCAGCAGTGAGTAGATTTCACTGTGCTAGAGAAAATGTTAACATTTTGCTTTGTCCAATGTCAGACAAAAAAATGTTTTGCTTGTAACAGCGGAGTATTAGAAACCATCTAAGTGCCTACCAAGAGGGGATCAATTAAATTGTGGTATGTGTATAGAGGTGTATATGTGTGTATTTATGTAACTACATGTGAATACTATGTAATTATTAAAAGTAACATCTATATGTGGAAATACCTGTGGATACACTATTTAGCAGAAAAAGTAGGCTAGAAAACAAGATGTATAATAATGTATTTTATGGTTTAAATAGGTGTTATAACATGTTATTTCCTTATTTAGTGTATAGCATTTTATCATTTGTAGATCCCTTTTACATATATTTTTGCTTGGGTTTTGAACACAGTGACCATTGAGATTTGGAGAGGAGGCAGGTATCATTTTATGGGTGAAAAGCTAATAGGGAAATAACATAGTGAGGCAGTAAGAACTGGAGAGATTGAGAATCAAATCTTGGCTATTACATCCTGGCACTGCTTCTTGCTATCTGGGTGTCACAGAACCTTAATTTCCTTGTCTGTAAAATGGGGCTAATATCTACCTCATAAGGTTGTGCTGGGGAACTAAATGATAAAAAAACAAGAAGTGCCTATCAGATGTGGGATTTGTAGGTACTTGTAATCAATGAGTAATGAGTAGAATATTAATGTTTTATGACAACAAGAGTTTTCCCTCCCTGATATATTATTTGTTGCTGCATAACTAATTACCCTAAAACTTTGTGACTTAAAACAAGACATCTTAGGTGGTTCACAGTGGTTCAGACCAATAATCCCAGTGCTTTGGGAGGCTGAGGCGGGAGGATCGCTTGAGGCCAGGAGTTTGAGACGACCCTGTCTCCACAAAATAAAGAATTATCTGGGCATGGTGGTGTGCACCTGTAGTTCCAGCTGCTCAAGAGTTTGAGGTGGGAAGGTCACTTGCGTCTAGGAGTTCAAGGTTGCAGTGAGCTATGATTGCATCATTGCACTCCAGCCTGGGTGACAGACGAAGACCCTGTCTTAAAAAAGCAAACAAACAAAAATCAGATCTTTATTTTCTTTTCATTTCTGTGTGTCAGGAATTTGGGGGGTGGCTTTGCTCTGGTTCTCTTAGGAGGTTGCAGTCAAGCTTTCGGCTAGGGCTGTGTCATCTGAAGGCTTGCCTGGGGCTGGAGGACCCATGTCTAAGATGGCTTGTTCAACATGGCTGTTGGCAGGAGGCTTTAGGTCTTGGCACTTACACTTCTCCATAGGACTGCTTGAGTGCCCTCAAGACATGACAACTGGTTTTTCCCCATCATGAATGATCCAAGAGAGAGCAAGGCAGGAAGCATGCTAACTTTTCTGACTCAGCCTGTGCAGTCACACACCTGTGAAGTCATTTCTGCAAGGTAATAGGTCAGCCCTGTTCATTGTCGCAAGGGTCTTCTCACTCTCCTCCCAGCTTCTGCCCTCGTCCTCACTGTAGTCTGTTCTCCACGAAGTAGCTGGTGGCCTTTTAAGACCCAAAGGAGATCCTGCCACTCTGGTGCTTCCATCATACTCACAGTGGGAGCCGCAGATCTCACTGCACCCAAGGGTTCTTTGGGTCTGACCTCCCTCCTGTGATTCTCCCAGGGGCCACCTGACCCCCTTCCCAGGGATCTCACCTCACTCCTCCTTCTGCCTCCAGTGTTCTTTCTCCAGACAGCTGTCCCTTATATTTGGCAACTCTGTCTCAAATAGCACCCTCCAGGGACACTCTGTCTAAACTTTATTTATTTTTATTATTATTTTTTGAGGCAGAGTCTCACTCTATTGCCTAGGCTGGAGTGCAGGGCAGTGGTGCGATCTCAGCTCACTGCAACCTCTGCCCCCAGGCTCAAGCAGTTCTCTTGTTTCAGCCTCCTGAGTAGCTGGGATTACAGGCGTGTGGCACGATGCCCAGCTAATTTTCGTATTTTTAGTAGAGATGTGGTTTCACCGTGTTGGCCAGGCTGATCTCGAACTCCTGACCTCGTGTGATCCACCCGCCTCTGCCTCCCATATTGCTGGGATTACAGGCATGAGCCACTGCGCCCGCCTTAAACTTTATTTTGTTTTATGTTAAATTTCTTTTAGACAGAGTCTCACTCTGTCACCCAAGCTGGAGTGCAGTGGCATGGTCACCACTCACTGCAACCTCTGCTTCCCAGGTTCAAGAGAGTCTCATGCATTAGCCTCCCTAGTAGCTGGGATTACAGGTGTACAGCACCACGTCCGGCTAATTTTTGTATTTTTAGTAGAGACAAAGTTTTGTCATGTTGGCCGTGCTGGTCTGGAACTCCTGGCCTCAAGCTATCCATCCGCCTCAGCCTTTTGAAGTGCTGGGATTACACGCATGTGCTACCTTGCCCAGCTAATTTTTGTATTTTTAGTAGAGACAGGATTTCGCCATGTTGGCCAGCTGGTATGGAACTCCTGGCCTCAAGCAATCCACCCGTCTCAACCTCCTGAAGTGTTGTAATCCCAAAGGGATTACAGGCGTGAGCCACTCCTCCTGGTCTCTGTGTCTAAACTTTCAAACACCTTTGCCCCAGCTATGCTTTGTTCAGCTTTCCTGCTTCCATTTTTCTCCTTCGTTCTTATCACTGTCTCACTCACTCTGTTTTTAAATGTAATTCAAAAAAAAAACCTCCTGTATTAGACTGTTAGCTAAGAGCAGGAATTTTTGTCCATTTTGTTCACTGCCACAATGAATGGTCTATTAGATTTGCATATCCATGAAGCCATTTTTATGTTAATATTTAAGAATGTAGGTGTTACCTCCCCACACAAATATGGTTGAAGTTAGCATACCAGAAACATTTGTAACTCATCAGTACAGTGTGTTATTTCTTGCCCAGGATTACTAGATCTGATTACTGGGGTGAAAAAAAGGAGAAAGTTTAGGAGTTTCCCTTATGTGAACTATTTCTTTTGTGAATTGATTGCAAGTTAGGCATGTAATTCAGATGGAGAATTAAAGTCTGTGGTGCCATAGAGAATTTTAAGAAGAGCCATTAGGAGAAGCACAGTGTGTATATTTAATGACCCATATCTTTTGTGTTATTGACAAGTAAACATTTCTATATTACTGTGTACAGCATGATGTTTCTAAATGTGTATACAACGTGGAATGGCTTAATCCAGCGAGGTAATGTGCAGTATCTCACATACTTACCTTTTTTTTTTTTTTTTTTTGGTGGGGGGTGAGAACACTTAAAATCTACTCTTTCTGTTTGTTTGTTTTGTTTTTGTTTTTTTTGAGATGGAGTCTCACTCTGTCGCCCAGGCTAGAGTGCAGTGGCGCGATCTTGGCTCACCACAACCTCCGCCTCCCGGGTTTCAAGCGATTTTCCTGCGTCAGCCTCCTGAGTAGCCAGGATTACAGGCGCCCACCACCATGTCCATCTAATTTTTGTATTTTTTTTTTTTTTTTTGAGATGGAGTCTCGCTCTGTCGCCCAGGCTGGAGTGCAGTGGCCAGATCTCAGCTCACTGCAAGCTCCGCCTCCCGGGTTTACGCCATTCTCCTGCCTCAGCCTCCGGAGTAGCTGGAACTACAGGCGCCCGCCACCTCGCCCGGCTAGTTTTTTGTATTTTTTAGTAGAGACAGGGTTTCACCGTGTTAGCCAGGATGGTCTCGATCTCCTGACCTCGTGATCCACCCGTCTTGGCCTCCCAAAGTGCTGGGATTACAGGCTTGAGCCACTGCGCCTGACCTTAATTTTTGTATTTTTAGTAGAGATGGGGTTTCACCATGTTAATCAGACTGGTCTCGAACTCCTGACCTCAGGTGATCCACCTGCCTCTGCCTCCGAAACTGCTGGGATTACCGGTGTGAGCCACCACGCATGGTGGAGAAACACTTTTAATAACTATACTACAACTTTTATGTTCAGAAATTTTTGCCTTTACTCTTACCATATCTAAAATCTACTCTTAACAATACAATGCAATACATTGTTGTTGACTAAGTCACCATATTGTCCAATAGATCTCTTGAACTTATTCTTTCTGTCTAACTGAAATTTTGTATCCTTTGACTAAGAAGACTGGCATCTTTAATGTGTTGACTTAGAAAAGACCACATATTGTTAGGAAAGAGGTTCTGTGTAGAAGACAATTGACAATGGGAAAGGCATAACCACTGTTCCATTCACCTGAAGACACTGACCAGGCAGCCAGGAATTGTAGATGTGGGTTTTCTAATGGCTCATTCAGCCCCCCGTCTGCTGGCTATGTGCAAGTTACTGTGCTTGGTGTCTTGGGAGTAGATGGGGATGGACTGCCCTGCCCCCTAAAAGCTCAGGAGGCAGAGGCTGCAAGATGGTAAGGATAGAATGCAATCACAGGCGAACCAGCTTTCCTGGTAGAGAGTAGGATAAGCTGATGTCTGGCAGGGAGAAGCAGTCAGGGAAGACATGGGGAGGAGGTGGCGGCAGCATCAAGTGGAGCACTGGAAAGCAGCAGTAGGACTTCAGCAGGTGGAGAAAGGCCCTAGAACAGCCTGTGCCTTGGATGCTGCTGGCACTTTAATGATCTGAAGATCTCATCAGAAAGCAGATTCTGATTCTGTAGTTCAAGGGGAGGAAGCAAAGATTCTACATTTCTCACAAGCTCTAAAGGACAAGTCTCTAGAGGACCACAGAGCTGCCTGCCTCTGCTTCCTTGTCCTGTGAAGTGGAGGCCAGCCTGGAAGCAGCAGCACAGGCTTCAGATGCCATTGAACTGAGCGGAGCGGGAGCCCAAGACTGATCTGGCTTTAGGTGCTCGAAACCTTTCTTTGATCACAGGGCCATTAACTCTGCCTTTGGGCCTCCTCCTTCTCCTGAAATCCCCTTTTAAAAGTTCACTTGGTAATTTCCATCGATATCTATTTGATTTTATGATCTGTGAACTCTTAGGACATATTGCCAGAATGTTGCTTTGGTCCTTCAGAAAAAAATTTATTCTTTTTTCTTTTTTTGAGATGGAATTTCATTCTTGTTGCCCAGGCTGGAGTGCAATGGCACGATCTCAGCTCACTGCAACCTCCACCTCCCAGGGGTTCATGCGATTCTTCTGCCTCAGCCTCCTGAGTAGCTGGGATTACAGACATCTGCCACCATGCCTAGCAAATTTTGTATTTTTAGTAGAGATGGGGTTTCTCCATGTTGTTCAGGCTGGTCTCGAACTCCCGACCTCTGGTGATCCACCCACCTTGGCCTCCCAAAGTACTGGGATTACAGGCGTGAACCACAGTGCCCAGCCTAGAAATTTATTCTATTATTGGTAGATTTCTTAATGTTTTTTTTAATAAGCTGCCATCTTCTTGTGATCAAGTTCAAAAAATATATTTTTTAAAACCATATGAATTAATGAGGTGGGCCTCTTGTTCCCGCCTAATTGGGGGAAGAGGAGATTATATCAATCATCATTTTAAAGCTGTCAGGAGTCTCAGTTAACCTGTGTAACTTTAGCAGGAGCCACCAAGGTAACTGCAGATGGCCTAAGTTGGATACCATCAGAATTCTGCTCTTGCAGTGTTTGGGATAATTGTGGTGGAGACCATGAATTAGAAACACACATAGGCAATACCCACTTACTTATTGGTGGCAGGGGAAGACCTAGAAACATCGTAGAGATGTTTCTGCTTCCTCCCAAGGGCCAGCAGTTTACACCCGCGGGCCACATCACACCAGATTGATTTTAGTGTATGTGGTGGGCCTTCACTGTTTACATTAGTAATTTGATCCTTTCATTAAGACCCCTGCACCTATTCTTTGTGTAAGAATTGAAGCAGGTCTGATTTCCGACAGTTACAATGCTGTCCCCAGTATATTGGGGCAGTATATTGTTGTTGTTCAGTGTTATTTAAGCATGGCAGGTACGTATGTCCACAGATGTATACTAAATATATACATACATATATGTTTCCAATTTTCTTCCTAGATCTTGGCCCTGATTGCATTCATCTGTATAGAGACCATCATGGCGTGCTCCCCGTGTGAAGGCCTCTACTTTTTTGAGTTTGTGAGCTGCAGTGCGTTTGTGGTGACTGGCGTCTTGCTGATTATGTTCAGTCTCAACCTGCACATGAGGATCCCCCAGATCAACTGGAACCTGACAGTGAGTACAAGTGGCCAGTCTGGCCACGAAAGGATCACGTGCCGGTTGGCTCCAAGGAAAAGTTGGAATCTCTCTAGGTTGTGTTTGGTTCTAGTTCATTTTGATCCTTAAATATTCCATTTTAATTCAACTGTGAAATTTTAAATTTCTTTACTGGGTTGAGTAAAACTACAAAATAAGCTGAATCTTAACTAATGGGGGAAACATCGTAACAATTATTTTGGCCACTTTAAATATGTCATTTCAGTTTTGCGATCATCTGAGAAGACTGGTCATGTTGATATTTGGAGAATATGGGAAATAATACGGTGTAGACATTTACATATTTTTCAGACTGCACCTAAAAGCCATTTATAAAAATACTGATTCTGGAAGAATTGAAAATGTGAATGAAAATGCCAATAACTTACAGAGCCTAGGATTTTTTTTTTTTTTTTCGAGGTGGAATGTCACTCTTGTCGCCCAGGTTGGAGTGCAGTGGCATGATCTCGGGCTCACTGCAAGCTCCGCCTCCCAGGTTCACGCCTTTCTCCTACCTCAGCCTCCCGAGTAGCTGGGACTACAGGTGCCTGCCACCATGACCGGCTAATTTTTTTGTGTTTTTTTAGTAGAGACAGGGTTTCACCGTGTTAGCCAGGATTCGCCTCAGCCTCCCAAAGTGCTGGGATTACAGGCGTGAGCCACGCGCCCAACCTGAGCCTAGGAATATTATTAAATTCAAAGCAGCTAGGAGGACCTGGGGGGTTTGGTGGTTTGATCAGAAAGTCTTGAGTGGAAACCTGCCCTTTTCTCCCCATGGTTTGGATTCTTAGCCCTGTTTGGCCACCCTTGTTAATCAGACAGGAAGCACAGAGCTGGTCAGTCCTAGGCTCCCTTTCCTAGACTGTGTCCTTACTGTGCTGAATGAGAAAGGGATTTTAATATCATTTGGTTTTCTTGATATTTATTTGCAAATTAGCATGTGCAAGAGCTTAAAGGGAGTCAGTCAGGGAAATCCACGTAAGCATCGTCGGCTGCCTCACCCTGCTGTGCCTGTGGGATGAAAATGCCGTGGAAACCTCAGCTGCTGAGGGGGAAGCAGGAGGAGAGTGCCTCAGACCAGCTACCCTTCCCTGAGATCGGGAGCCACACAGAAGCCACACATGGCTCTGTGTGTGGCTGCTGCTGGGCCCATGAGAAAGTGTGGGCCCCAAGGAGGAGGCTGGAGCTGCCATCTCCTTGGCAGGGCTGCTCTCCCGGTGTGCCCTGGGTGGGGAAGGTCCTCCTTACAGGTGCTCTCTGGGTTGTCCTACCTGGCACAGACTCCTAAAGGAGGAAAAAGGAGAGCTGCTGATCTAGAAAAGTAGATGTCAGTTAAAAACTAAGCTGTTTTTTGTCTTAGCACCGAAAGCTGAGAAAAATGTGGTGGTATTTTAAATTTAAGCTCTAAAACCTCAAGATAACTAGAAGCATTTTGTCTGAGTTTTTGTGACAGGTTGTAATGTCTCAACTATTTTTAAAATGAGGTTTATGTTATCCATAAGAAAATGCTTACAGAGCATGTAGTAGACAGTTTAAGAGAACTTTGCAAACCTCCTGCTGTTAAAATGCTCATACCATGGATGCAGGGTCAGGGTCAAGGTCAGCATCTTGTTCATTGCTATCCTACTTGCCTGGTGTTCCTGAAGCCTGTCAATAAATACTTGTTGAGTAAGGGGCTGGGCTGTGAAATCCTGCGGGAGGACCTATTTGACAAAGAAGCAGCTGCTGGAAAGGTTAAGATTGGGCCTGTGGCTGAGTGGTGATGTGATCACTTGAGAATACCGTCCTGTTCGTTGGGATCCATTCCAGGCTTTCTACTCTTTTGGAGCAGATAAAAGCTGTGTGTTTGCCCAACAAAAGGCCATATATATTACATGAACTTGAGGAGATGGTACCTTTTTTTTTTTTTTTGAGATGGAGTCTTGCTCTGTCGCCTAGGCTGGAGTGCAATGGCGTGATCTCAGCTCACTGCAACCTTTGCCTCCTGGGTTCAAGTGATTCTCCTGTCTCAGCCTGCTGAGTAGCTGGGATTACAGGTGTGCACCACCATGCTCAGCTAATTTTTGTATTTTTAGTAGAGACGAGGTTTCGCCACATTGGCCAGGCTGGTCTCCAACTCCTGACCTTAGGTGATCTGCCCACCTCGGCCTCCCAAAGTGCTGAAGTTACAGGTGTGAGCCACCACGTCCAGCCAAGATGGTACCTATTAAAGGCAGCTCGTGTCCAATGTTCTCTGAGAGGGGTGAAAAAGTGAGCTCCTCAGGGCCCATCTTAGCTCATCAACTCGCTACAGAAGGGTTAGCCTTGGCTGTGTTGTGTTTCTATAACAAGGTGGTGGGAGTACTGGGAGTATTTTTGTCTCCAGCAGAGCCAGCCTGATGGTTAAAATAGGGTATGATTGGTATGGATTTAAAAACACAGGTCATTCCCGGAGCCCAGGTTGACATAAATATGGATGAGAAATGATAAATAAGGAGGACAATGCATAATTTTCTGCAAGCATAATTTGATGGAATTTGAAAGATTCTGTTAATGTCAAGTTTTTGGTTTGGGTTGTGTTTTCTTTTTTGGATGGATTGTGGGACTTGTTCTTCGATATATATATATCTCAAAAAAGTATATATATATATACTTTTTTATTTTTTGAGACGGAGTTTTGCTCTTGTTGCCCAGGCTGGAGTGCAATGGTGCAATCTTGGCTCACCACAACCTCCACCTTCTTGGTTCAAATGATTCTCCTGCCTCAGCCTCCCGAGTAGCTGGGATTACAGGCATGCACCACCATGACCAGCTAATTTTTTTGTATTTTTAGTAGAGAGGGGGTTTCTCCATGTTGGTCAGACTGGTCTTGGACTCCCAACCTCAGGTGATCTGCCCGCCTCAGCCTCCCAAAGTGCTGGGATTGCAGGCGTGAGCCGCCACGCCTGGTGATATTTGTTTTGCTCTGTGTCCTAGGAGCTCACACACTCACATATTCCACCCCTGTTTACTTTGATTAGTGCCACAGGGCTCCTCCTTTCCTCCCCTTCCCTTCTGGGATGTGATGCTATCTAAAAGGCATGTCTGATCCTCCCCCATCCCAAAAGCCTGCCAGTGGCTCCTACTCAACTGGCCCTAGAGCCCAGGGCCAGCTCAGCCAGACTTCCCTGAAGAGGAGCTCTGCACCTGCCTTCTCTACTTCCCCCTCTCCTAATCTCTCTTTTCTAATCTCTTATTGTCAAATTCTGAAAAAATTATGAAAGTAAATATGGAGTTTAATATACAGTCACCACCTGGGTCAACAAATAGGAGATTGTCAACACCCCAGAAGCTTCCCATGTGTATTTTCCAGCCAAACACACCTCCTGCCCCTTCCCCCAGTCCACCATCCTGACTATGTGGTGGTCTTGCCCAGTTCATCTTCAGCCCACTCCAGTCTGGCGGCATTGAAAGTCCCCTGGTCAGGAGCCTGGGATGGGGCCTCCGTGTTCCTGGATCCTCTGGTTGCTCTTGGGTTCTCACCCTACCCAGCGTCCTGGCAGTGTCTGCTATGGGGCACTCTGTCCCTCCTGCCATACTCTCTCATCTTGCATCCTGACCCCCCACACTGTCCTGTTTTTCTTCTTCCGCTTTGGTCACCTTTTCTTAGTGGGGTCTGTGGCCCCGGAGACCTCTTAGGCCTCTATCTCAGAACCTAGGCCGGGTGCTGTGGTGGGTTGAGAACAGTTGGCAATCTCCCGTAGGGTCCACTGGCTGAGCCCTGAGCCCTTGTGTTTTTTTTTTTTTTTTCTGATACCAAATACATTTTCCACACCAAGCTGTTCTGTAATTCTTTGACTCTGACTGGATATTCAACAGTTCCATTCAATTCTGACACTAACTCTCAGGGTTAGCACAGATCCCACAGGTGAGGGCCCAGTCCCACAAGATGGCCCCACTTTAGACACCAGCTGCAAAAGGGGCGCCGAGGCACTTCTGTCTGGCTGAGTACAGATTCGATGGTTTCCACCGCCCCTCCTCAGGTTCAGTCATTTTCTGCAGTGACTCACAGGACTCAGGAAGGTGCTTTACTTAAACAATCACTGATATGTTTTAAAGGATAAAACTCAGGAACAGCCACATGGGAGAGATCCATAGGGTGAGGCCGTCAGATGCAGGAGCCTCTGTCCTTATGGAGTCAGAATGAGCTCCACTCAGAAGCTCCCCAGACCCCATCGTTTAGATATTTTTTCTGGAGATTTCACTAGGTAGGCATGACTGGCCATTTGGTGATTGAACTCAATGTCCAGCTCCTCTAACTTCCCTGGAGGTCCAGGGGATGGGGCTGAAAATTCCTACTCTCTAATCACCCGGCTGGCTTTTCTGGCCACCTGCCCTTATCCTGAAGCTGTCTACCACCCTATTCCCACAAAAGTCACTTCATTTAGCGTAAACTTGGGTATGATTGAAAGGGACTCATTATGAATAACAAAAGACGCTCATATCACTCACGAGATTCAAGGATTTGATTAAATATTTTTCATTGTAGCACACTCATTCTTTCTGGGACCCAGTTTCCTCATCTATGAAAGTAGAACAAAACTTGTTCATTTTGGATCATAATTTAGAATTCACTGGGAGTGATGTGATTGGCACAGTGACTCCATAGATAGTAGCTGCTACTGTCATCAACATTATAATTATCCCTTTGATCCTGGGGCCGTTCAAGTACAAGTGAGTGCAAAGCGTGGGCCGAGTGCTTGCAAACGTTCTTGTCTCCTGGATGTGTAGGACAGAGGCTAGAGCCAGCCACACAGCACATTGGTTTGAGGGCCAACCAGGATTGCAGTGACAGCCCCAGGCTGATTCTGTGTACAAATATTTCATCTGTTATCAGTTCAGCCTTGATTTGTTTCATGGCCCAGGAACTCAAGTGCTTGATGCTGACTAAGATTTGCAGTATTCCAGTATTGAGCCTTTCAAATTGTGTGAATAATAAGTGCTTATTGTAAACAAAACAAAACAAAACAAAAAACAAACCCCCAAAAACTAGAAGATAATAGGTAATTAAAAAAAAATCATCTGATGACTGAAGAGAAATGAAAACTTGTCCACACAGAAGCTTGTAGGTTCACAGCTACATTATCTGTAATAACCAAAAAGTAGAAATAAATGTGCATCAACTGATGAAGGATAAATAACATGTGGTGTATCTATACAATCGACTATTATTCAGTAATAAAAAGGAATGAGTACTGATACATGCTACAACATGAATAAACCTTAGAACCATTATACTAAATGGAAGAGGCCAGGCACGAAAGACATGTTATATCATTCTATTTGTATGAAATGTCCAGAATATTTGTATATTTGTGGCAGAGTTCACACACACGCGCGCGCGCACACACGCACACACACACACACACACACAAATGTCCAGAATAGGCAAATCCATAGAGACAGAAAGCAGATTGGTGGTTGCCTAGGGTTGGGGGAGGAATGAGGAATAACTGCTAATGTGTACGAGGCTGTTTTTGGAGTGCTAAAAACGTTCTAAAATTACATTGTGATTGAATTGTATACTTTAATTGGGTGTATGTTATGGTATGTGAATTATATCTCAATAAAGCTGTTTAAAAATACGCGATATGACCCACTGAAGGGTAACCACTTAAAACACTTGAGTATGAATCCTAAACTGTTCTCTCTAGGCTGCTTTTCGCATATGCATTGTGTTGTGATATGTGAGTGCAGAAAAATAGAACCATTAAAGTCATGCATTTTCATTTAGATTATTGTACCTTCCATGTTAAATATACAACAACATCATTATTTTTAATGACTGCATAGTGTTCCATTATGGAAATCCCATTTTATTGAACAACTCCCCTATTGAGCACTTTGCGTGCTTCCTTATACTTAGACCTTTTCGCCTTATATCATTTATTTATCCACTTTTTTGGAGACAGAGTCTCATCCTGTCCCCCAGGCTGCAGTGCAGAGGCGAGGTCTTCGTTCACTGCAGCCTCGACCTCCTGGGCTCAAGCAATCCTCCCACCTCAGCCTTCCAAGTAGCTGGGACTCCAGGAATGCACTACCATGCCTGGCTAATTGTTTTGAATTTTTTGTAGAGACAGGGTTTTGCCGTGTTTCCCAGGCTGGTCTCGAACTCCTGAGCTCAAACAATCCACCCACTTCAGCCTCCCAAATATTGGGATTACAGGCAGGAGCCACCGTGCCTGGCCCCCAGTATGATTTTTTTTTTTTTCCGAGACGGAGTCTCGCTCTGTCTCTCAGGCTGGAGTGCAAAGCTCACTGCAACCTTTGTTTCCCAGGTTCAAGTGTTTCCTCTGCCTCAGCCTCCCGAGTAACTGGGTTACAGGCATGTGCCACCACACCCAGCTAATTTTTGTATTTGTTTAGTAGAGACGTGGTCTCGCCATGTTGGCCAGGCTGGTCTAGAATTCCTGATCTCAGGTGATTCGCCTGCCTCGGCCTCCCAAAGTGCTGGGATTACAGGCATGAGCCACCACTCCCAGCCCCCACTATGATATTTAAGATGGATTTCCAAGTGTAGGATTCATAGGAAAATGACATGAACCTCTTTAAAACCCTTGATACCTATTGGCAGTGGTTTTCCAGGAAGTTGTGTCATTGAAGCCCTTCTTGTTGGTCTTCTCACTATCTCCAACACACACGCTTACCCCAGGTGTATAGTCTGCTAGTCCCACAGGTGAATAGTAGTATATGATTGCCAATTTAATTTTCATTTCTTTGGCTATAAGTAAATTTGAATATTTGTTCCTGCTTATTACCCAGTAGTATTCTTTTTCAAATTGCTTATGTATGTCCTTTTCTCACTTTGTTACTTTTTCTCATTAATTTGCAAGAGCTATTTATAAATTAAAGATATTGAACTTTTTTTTTTTTTTTTGGTTTTTTGGTTTTTGAGACGGAGTGTCACTCAGCCACCCAGGCTGGAGTGCAGTGGTGCGATCTTGGCTCATTGCAACCACCGTCTCCCGGGTTCAAGCAATTCTCCTGCCTCGGCCTCTCGAGTAGCTGGGATTACAGGCACCTGCCATCACGCCTGGCTAATTTTTGTATTTTAGTAGAGATGGGATTTCACCATGTTGGCCAGTTTTGTCTTGAACTCCTGACTTCAGGTGATCCGCCTGCCTCAGCCTCCCAAAGTGTTAGGATTATAGACATGAGACACTGCGCCCGGCCAAATTTTTTTTTTTTTTGAGACAGAGTCTTGCTCTGTCACCCAGGCTGGAGTGCAGGGGTGCAGTTTTGCTCATTGCATCCTCTGCCTCCCAGAATCCAGCAATTCTCCTGACTCAGCCTCCTGAGTAGCTGGCACTGCAGGCACCCACCACCACGTCCAGCTAATTTTTTGTGTTTTTAGTAGAGACAGTGGTTCACCATGTTGGCCAGGGTGGTCTCAAACTCCTGACCTCAAGTGGTCCACCTGCCTCAGCCACCCACAGTGCTGGGATTACAGACGTGAGCCACTGTGCCTGGCCAATATTGACCATTTTGTCAAATGGTTATTTAAGGTTTAATATTTGTCAAGATTATACTTGAAGGTTTCTACATTTGGTATAATGCTTAGAAAGTTCTTCTTGACCAGGGTTATTTAAACACACACACATACTTTTGTGGTTTTGCTTTTTAAATGTAATTTTTATTCTCTTTGATTTATTTTGCTTTAAGGTGTTAGGTAGGAATACACATTTTTGAAAGTATTTGTTCAATAGTTGCTTAACATTGTCATTTGTTTCCTCACTACCTTTCTTTTTAAAATACAGCACTGTGTTTCAAATGGCACTATTCCATTGTCATACTCAATAGAATTAGCAATATTTAATTTTATTTAATATCCAGTTCATATTCAGATTTTCCCTTTGTCTCACAATGTCTTTTTTTTTTTTTTTTGAGACAGAGTCTTGCTTTGTCACCCAGGCTGGAGTGCAGTGGCTGGATCTCAGCTCACTGCAAGCTCCACCTCCCGGGTTTATGCCATTCTCCTGCCTCAGCCTCCCGAGTAGGTGGGACTACAGCCGCCCGCCACCTCGCCTGGCTAGTTTTTTGTATTTTTTAGTAGAGATGGGGTTTCACCATGTTACCTAGGATGGTCTCGATCTCCTGACCTCGTGGTCTGCCCATCTCGGCCTCCCAAAGTGCTGGGATTACAGGCTTGAGCCACCGGGCCCGGCCCACAGTGTCTTTTTACTTTTTTTTTATTTGTTTTTGAAACAGAGCCTTGCTCTGTCGCCCAGGCTGGAGTGCAGTGGCGCGATCTCGGCAAACTACAAGCTCCGTCTCCCGGGTTTACGTCATTTTCCTGCCTTAGCTTCCCCAGTAGCTGGGACTACAGGTGCACACCACCAGGCCTGGCTAATTTTTGTTGTATTTTTTGGTAGAGATAGGGTTTCACCATGTTAGCCAGGATGGTCTCAATCTCCTGACCTCGTGATCCGCCCACCTTGGCCTCCCAAAATGCTGGGATTACAGGCGTGAGCTACTGCGCCCGGCCAACATTTGTTTTGTTCAAATCTTGATGCACACAAGGTCCCCGCAAATAGCTCCATTCCCCCAGCCCTGCGCTTTTGTTGTTGTTGTTGAGACAGAGTCTCTCTCTGTTGCTCAGAGGAGTGCAGTGGCGCATTCTGGGCTCACTGCAACCTCTGCCTCCCGGGTTCAAGCAGGTCTCCTGCCTCAGCCTCCTGAGTAGCTGGGACTACAGGCGCATGCTACTATGCCCAGCTAATTTTTTTTTTTTTTTTTTTTTGAGAGGGAGTCTCACTCTGTCGCCCAGGCTGGAGTGCAGTGGCGAGATCTTGGCTCATTGCAACCTCCACCTCTTGGCCTCTAGCGATTCTCTTGCCCCAGCCTGCCGAGTAACTGGGACTACAGGTGCATGCCACTGTGCCTGGCTAATTTTTTGTGTTTTAGTAGAGATGGGGTTTTGCTATGTTGCCTAGGGTGGTCTCGAACTCCTGAGCTCAGGCAGTCCACCCACCTCAGCCTCCCAAAGTGCTGGGATTACAGGTGTGAGCCACCACACCTGGCCACGGCTAATTTTGTATTTTTAGTAGAGATGGGGTCCAGCTAATTTTTGTATTTTTAGTAGAGACGGGGTTTTACCATGTTTGCCAGGCTGGTCTCTATCTCCTGACCTCAGGTGATCCGCCCACCTCGGCCTCCCAAAGTGCTGGGATTATAGGCATGAGTCACCATACCTGGCCCCCCTTTTTCTTTTTATTCTGTTGACTTGTTAGAAAAACTGGGTCGTTTATCCTGTAGAGGGTCCTGCAGTTGAGTTGACTGTGTGCACCCTCATGGTAGTGTTTCACATGTCCTTCTTTCCCCATCTCTGTGACCTAGTTATTGGTCTCAGGGCAATGTGGTACCATAGCAGCTGCTCTGATAATTGAAATGTTTTCTGATCTGCTCTGCCCTTGAGGCAGCCACTTGTCACATGTGGCTACCGAGCACTTGAATTGTGGCTAGTGTGATTGAAGAGTGGAATTTTTTATCTTATATGAATTAGTTTAACTTTAGTCACACATGGCTAGTGTTTGCCCTATTGGACAGCACAGTCCTAGAAGCTCAATTATATTTAGATTCATCTTTTAAGCAAGTGCTTCAGTATTTAAATATAATTCAGTGGGATTTGAGGAGGCAGATATGTTATGCTCTTATTGGCAGTTGCTGGCATTTTTTTCCCCTGGTTTAATCTGGTCCCTTAGCCTCAGATCATATTGGAAGATTATTTTGTATCTTTTTAAAATAGGCTTTTTGAAATTTTTTTCCCTGTATTCGCTGATCCCATTCATCATCTCATTCTCCATTCACTATTGTTAATGATCATTGCTAACACAAATTTAAAACTATGGATACTCCTACAACTTTAACATTTTTGACTGTTTTCTCTTTTCTTTTTCTTTCTTTCTTTTTTTTTTTTTTTCGAGACGGAGTTTCGCTCTTGTTGCCTAGGCTGGAGTGCAATGTTGCAGTCTCAGCTCACGGCAACCTCCACCTCCCGGGTTCCAGCAATTCTCCTGCCTCAGCCTCCTGAGTAGCTGGGATTACAGGCATGTGCCACCACACCCAGCTAAATTTTGTATTTTTAGTAGAGACGGGGTTTTTCCGTGTTGGTCAGGCTGGTCTCGAACTCCCAACCTCAGCTGATCCGCCCGCCTCGGCCTCCCAAAGTGCTGGGATTACAGGCATGAGCCACCGTGCCTGGCCTGTTTGTTTTCTAGCCCTTTGCTGCATCTCTATTTTTAAAAAGTCACTGTTAATGTCAATACTGTTTTATTTGATGTTTGACCTCACAGTGTATTATATTTTCCCCTTGTTTCTGAATAGTCTTTGCTTTGAGAAGTATATTCTATATTCTCTTTTTACCCCTATAGCATCTTACCAGAGCTGAGTGTAACTAAATGCTTTCTGGTTTGAATTTGTGAAAAATTTGCCCTGGCTTACGCAGGTCGTAGCTGAAACCCATCCTGCTGGCAGATGTATCTGAGCAGAGCTTTCCGTGAGCCAGGAGCAGGTTGGTTGTCTGCTGCAAGGCTCAGCACTGTTACGATGCCAGCATTGTCTCTTTACATCTTATTTTATTATTTTATTGAGACAGAGTCTTGCTCTGTCACCCGGGTTGGAGTGCAGTGGCGCGATCTTAACTCACTGCAACCTCTACCTCCCGGGTTCAAGTGATTCTCATGCTTCAGTTGCCCAAGTAGCTGGGATTACAGGTATGCACCACCATGCCCAGCTAATTTTTGTATTTTTAGTAGAGATGGGGTTTCACCATGTTGACCAGGCTGGTCTCGAACACCTGACCTCAAGTGATCCATCCACCTCAGCCTCCCAAACTGCTGGGATTACAGGTGTGAGCCACCGCACCAGCCATCTTTACATCTTCAAAAAGAGGAAATCGACCTTGGAGCCAGGCCAGACCAGAGGACCCATCAGGTGTTTATAGTGTAATCAGCCTGGCACTCAGGCAGTTTGGGCTTTTTCTTGAATTTTTTTTCCTATAGAGGTTTTAGAGGTACTCTGTTATGACCCAGGCTACTGGGGGCCTCAGGCCAAAGTGGTAATAATAGAAGTGACAGTAAATGTGTAAGCAACCGTAGCTGTGGGCCAGGCACCATGCTGGGCTCTTTACCTGTATAGTTCCATTTAATTCCTTCAACAACGCTGGGAGGAATGGGGTACATTCTCAGGTAAAGCACAGAAACAAAGTAGCTTGTCTAAAGTCATATGGGTGGTTTGGACCCTGCTTAGGCTGTGACCTTTCATTACCGTGCTATGTTCCCTTCTACAAATAAGACAGGAGTTAAATCTATGAAATGGTGGATGTGTGCTGTGTGAGAAGCTTAGGAGAAAATTCACCAGGCTTTAGTGACATAGAGGCTTGAAAGACTGCTTGAGAAAGAGCGTGAGGTCTGGCTGTGTGCTTTCTATGTGTGAAAGTTTGTTTTGAATGTCACATGTGAGTGCGGGGAATGCTGGAGGGATTTCACCAGTTTTAGTACATTCGGACCCCTGGAGAGCTTTGTCCATAGCAAGATGATTTGAGTGTGGTTTTTAAAGGATGGCACCAGACCTCTAAATGGTAATTACTGTTATCAATTTTGGTTAGTATTTCTTCAGAAAGGGTAGTGGGGTTGGTGAAAATGAAGATTTTGTGGTCGTGATTTATCAAGTAGTGTCATAAACTTTGCCTTCTTTTGTGTGACCAGTAACCCTGTGACATTGAGACTGAAATATGGAGCCACCAGGGAGGTTGGGTATTGTAGGTCTTATTTTGAAAGTTCTTCAGTTGCTTTTAGAGCAAAGATGGAATGGTTCTTCTCATTTGTTTTATTTTGTCTCTCTCTCTCTAGGATTTGGTCAACACTGGACTCAGCACTTTCCTTTTCTTTATTGCTTCAATCGTACTGGCTACTTTAAATCACAGAGCCGGAGCAGAAATTGCTGCCGTGGTAAGCAAACTCAAATGGTTAAAGCAGGCTGATCTGGGGACCTCCTGTGACCTGCTCGCCTGTCCCTGGCATTTGTCCTGCTCCCCCTCCTATGGCTTTTCCTTTGCTAAAGATGATGTTACTGGGCCAGTGGGGGTCCCAGTCCCTTCAGTGCTGTGGTTCTCAAAGTATGGGCCCCAGAACAGCAATCTCAGCATCTGTTAGACATCCTTAGGCTCCACTCCAGAGCTACTGAGTCAGAAATGTATTTGAATGAACCCTCTGGATGATACAGATGCATACTCAAGTTCAAGAACCCCTGCTTTGGTTCGTTTCCAACACAGTCCTTGATGATTGTCAGTGATGTTGTTTAAGAGCCTTACCTGGCCGGGCATGGTGGCTCACGCCTATAATCCCAGCACTTTGGAAGGCTGAGGCGGGCGGATCATGAGGTCAGGAGATTGAGACCACGGTGAAACCCCGTCTCTATCAAAAATACAAAAAAATTAGCTAGGTGTGGTGGCAGGTGCCTGTAGTCCCAGATACTCAGGAGGCTGAGGCAGGAGAATGGCGTGAACCCGGCAGGCGGAGCTTGCGGTGAGCTGAGATCACGCCACTGAACTCCAGCCTGGGCAACTGAGCGAGCCTCTGTCTCAAAAGAAAAAAAGAAAAAGAAAAAAAAGAAAGAGCCTTGCCTGCCTGGGAAGGGAGGGGAGGGTTCTTGAATGCAGTCATGATGCCGTTTAGCAGTCACATGACATTTCAAGGTGGAAATGCCATGGCGGGTGGGGACCAGATAATGTAGGACTTTCCCTCTGCATGCCCTGCATTTCTGTATTGCTCTCAGTTTATGAGGAACAGGTATCCTTTTTGTAATGGGGGGATTAAAAGGTTTATAAATGATTAAACTAGCTGTTCTCTCAGGTACCACTCAGGAGATTTGTCAGTCTTAATAATTAAAACTCTGTGCTTCTCACTCTGGAGCTGCTTCCTTGGAGCTGCCCAGTGAGAGGCAGGTGTGGGATGGGGGCTGTGATGTGGAACGTTTGGCCCTGTGGCTTGATTTGGGACCCACATGCAAAACCCTGATTTTCTGTCTACGTTACATTTTGTCTGCACTGTATTTTCTCATCTGGGACCAGAGGCCCTGAAGGTGCAGTAAAAGAGGTACTTTTGTGATTTTTTTTTCTTATAGGTCCACAATACTTCAAAGGAAACCTTAGGCTGTCTTTAGGTCAGGCAAGATTTTCTGTGTGTCACATGACTAGAGACTCAGCCGTGGTGTGACAGCCACACATCCAGCAGGGCTGGGCACAGGCTTTCCTTTGACTCTGAGCCACCCTGTCATATGTATTTGAAACAAGACTTTAGATTAAATGGGGCTGCTGAGAGGGGAAAGAGATCAAAGAATGAAGGCACAGGGTTGTAGTGGTCAGTTGGCAGAGCAGGAAGGGGCTGCACGTGGCTTGGGTCACCACGGAAGCCTTGGGGGGCTAGGCCACGTGCCCGAGGACTAACTGTGCTGGTGTGTTTTAGATATTTGGCTTCTTGGCGACTGCAGCATATGCAGTGAACACATTCCTGGCAGTGCAGAAATGGAGAGTCAGCGTCCGCCAGCAGAGCACCAATGACTACATCCGAGCCCGCACAGAGTCCAGGGATGTGGACAGTCGCCCTGAGATCCAGCGCCTGGACACGTGAGGACCTGCCTGGATCCTCCTCCCTCCCGTCCTTGTGCCCGTCTCTCAGTCAAGTTTTCTTTCCCTTGTTGTGTCAGATTTCCATGTGATTCAGTTGAATTTTGTCCTCTTTGGTAAAAGTTCATTTTGGGAAAGGGTTTCCCGAGTGGCCCAGTGGGCGGGTCTGCGGTGGAGTCAGGACGCCCATGTTCCTTGGTGTTTGGGGCTGTGGAGCAGCCAGTGTCACTGCCCAGGTCCACTTGTGGTCTTACCTGCCCTGAAGCACAGGCTTCCTTTGACTCTGAGCCACCCTGTCATGTGTATTTGTAACAAGATGACTTTGGATTAAATGGGGCTGCTAAAAGGGGGGGAAATATGAAGGAATGAAGGGACAGCATTGGAACGGTCAGTCGGCAGTGGTTCTCAGGCAGCCTTAGGCACCACCTGCTCCAAGTCAGTGTTGAGTCTGGCTGCCAGGATCCAACCCACTCCTCGTCTTCCATGCCAGGGCCCCCAGGCAGCCAGCACCAGCCCAAAGGCCACAGGGTTGGGGAAAGCTAATGTCCTATTAGGATGGCTCCCAGGGACCTGTGACTCATGGGAGGGTTACCTTTTGTTTCCTACTCTGATGAGAAATCACTTGATTCTTCCTCAAATGAATCAGCTTCCTGAACCCCAGATTCTTCTCCAGGAATATGGGGACCATCTTGTTTTCCAGTTTCCTGCCTACCCTAAGTACTTTGAGGCTGAACTGCAGATTTTCAGTCATTTTACCTTCTCAGGTAAAAGCCATGAAAGAAACAAGCCTATTCCACCAGCCAAAGCACTTGCCCATTTGCTGGCTTCATGGACTGCAGGTGGGAGGTATGTGGTTGTGTTAAAAAACAGCATGCACATGCGCACACGCGCACACACACACACACCCTCCTCTATTTTAGGGTTGTGTGCTAATTTTCTAAATGCCTGCAAAGAGTTCTAACGTGATTCTGAGCAGATTCGTCTAGGATTTGAAAATACTTGAATTTGCACCAGAACACACCCTTCCACCCATGTTTCAAAAGGCACTAACTGTTGCTTTGGGCGCCTCAGTGTCATAACTACAGACATCATTCTTGGGAGTTGTTGGGGTGAAAAATCCTAGCTGCTTAAGGTTTCTGATTGATTATTGATAAAGTGAAGATTATTGTGTGTGGTGAATGAGTTCAGTGAGTCCCCATGATGCAGTAGTTTTTTTTTTTTTTTTTAATTAGAGACTAATTATATCTTTTATGGAAAAAAGTTGGTTTAGTTTGTCAGGTTTTCACTCTTTGAACTGTTTTTAATGTTTACAAACCTCACTCTAGCTCTAACATTTTGTGTTTAGCCCTCACCAAAAAGCACTTACTGTGGTAGGAAGATTTTGCAGTAATGTGGAGAAATCCCCAAGATCAAGTGCTGACAAATGTTGACAGCTTTAGCAGTGTACTGCGTAATAAATAACTCTGAGGGGGCGGCGGGGGTCTTTGTGAGAAAGCGTCCCCTTATGCACATGTGGCATCTCATTCCCCGGGAAAGGATAGCATCTGATCTCACAGTGTTGATCAGGCAACACCGCTGGGCTGGGGTCGGAGCTGGGGTTAGCTCCCTGCACCAACACATTGAGTACAATCTGAGTTCGGAGCAGTGGCCCAGGCTATGTGGCTGAGCACCATGTCTGTCTCGGGCTGACCCTGCTAGCCTGTTAACAACTGTCTCCCCTCTGCTCCCACAGAGAGGGCAGCCAGGCCGGCTCACAGCTGGGTGTGCTGCCTGGCAGGTCTGTTGAGTGTGTTTGCAAAGTCAAAACTGGGCTTATCTCCCTTTAAGAGTCCCTTTTAAAATAGGGCCACAGAGGCTCAGCCTTGCATTAAATGGGGCGCACTTGGAAGGACCACCCTGAGCTTTATCAGAAATCTCTTGCTGGGAATCTTGTTACTTGGCCCCCAAAAAAGGCCACCTTTGAAGTGGGATTAAAAACAACACCATTCAGGTGGGCTTGTTGCCCAAGTTTTCCAGGTCACTTCAGTAAAACCACTTGATCATCTGGTGAAAGTGGGAGCAGGTGGTCGGCCTCCCGAGGATATGTTGTCAGCTGCAAGAAATAGTTCCGAAGTCACTGAAACTAAATGCAGATGAATGACCAAAAAGGATGCCACGCCACAGAGTGACTTACGAGTCAATTTGCATCTTCGTGATAGACTCTTCAGAATTATTTATGTCCCTGTAACTATTTAATATCCTTTGTGCCATGAGGTTCCCCCGTGGTTTTGTAAATGTTCTCCTTGTATTTAATTAACTCCCACTAGGACCGGAAGTGGTGCCATGGACACTTTCTAGTTGATGTAATGTGTGGTTGCACATCTCATCATGTATAGACCATGTGGTGACGAAAGTTCTGGAGGGAATAGGGTTGTCCACGGTGAACGTGAAGATGCCTATATTTTTCTTATATTGCCTCTGTGCAAACAGAAGACAATCTATATCTGGGGGCCTTAAAATGACCTCTTGGCAAATGGAAGGAAGTGTTTTTGCATTTAATAGTTTCAATAGGGACCAATATCAGTTTGGTTTGGGGCATTTGAAGGCTGAGTGACCTTAATTTTTCTCACTGTTCTGGTGGGTTGATATAGGTTTTCACATTTCAAGCAAAACTTGAAGAAACTGCAGTTGCTATGTGCATTTGGATTTGTTCCTGGACACTGTACAGCTGAAACCCTCAAGCATTTGGTGGAACCTCTGGTGGTTTTAGATGGATGCAAACACTGACGTCCTCAGAGAAAGTTTATTTTGGCACTGATTGGGTGGATTTGGTATTTTTTCCCTGATTCTCTTTGATATCCTTCCTTCACACTGCTGAAGGCAGGGGAGGGAAATACGCTTTCCCTGCCTTAAAGAGGGATTGCAGTCATGAAAGGCTGAAGATACTTGCTGGCCCCACATAAAGCTGGGAAGAGCAGATGCAGTTACAGATTAAAATCTCGTCAGATAAGTTCGACTTGAAGTGAACAGCCATCCGAGGGAGGTGACTTTTGTCTACAGAAAAAGCAAGAATGTGGCACCCTGCACAGCCCCAATACACATCTTCCTTGGCAACGTGAGCTAAAGCCAGCATGGGCAAGGCCAGCCCAGCTCTGAGGGCTTGGCCCTGGGAAGTCGGCGGCACCCGCAGCCCTTTGGGTCCTGTTACTGTCCCCTGGCGGGAAGGCTCACGCCTGTGGGCATCCACGGAATGTGTCTGACCTCCACCCTATGTCGGGTGCTTCTGGGAGAGCTTCGTGACTCAGTTGAAAACATTTTGACTCTCTTCAAGTTTGCAGTTTAATCTGTGGTTCTTGGAAGCTGTCCTAGTGAGTCAGCATTGGGTTAAGCCTGAGGAGACCAAGCTCCAGCACCTTTGTGCACTCATGTATATGAATTCTTGCTTGCAGTGAATGAGCCCTGAACAACCCTAGTGTGTGTCATGTCCTGCGTGTGGCCCAGACGTGTTTTCCTGTAGATTCACATGAGAAAACCTCACCTATCCATGTGCTCTAAGAGGTGGACTGAGGTCTAATCCCTCCCTGGCGAGGTAAATCGCCAGATTTTCTGTGGGTTGGTCTTAACACCTAGGAGATGAATAGAGCGTGGAGACACCTGACCAATTTAGTGATTCTGCAAGGCAGTGATGATTTAAGGGTTCCCATTGTCTCATCTGTGTTCAAAACAAAGCGATCATGAAGTCTTTGTGCCACCGCCTGACTGTCATCTTCTCCAGATCTTGTTTACAGAGAAATAATGACGTTAAACAGGTATCAGAAAGGGGAAAAAAGTTTCTAGGCCAAGAGCTACTGGTGGATTCTCTTGAGCAGAATAACAAGTTGCTTCCTGCTCCAGGGACTGCCATTAGCTTGTGAGGTCTCCAGGTGCCTTGTTAGTTCCCAGTGAAGCTGCAGAATCCAGGGTTTTTTCCAGGTTTGTCTTATTTTATCAGCACCCATGTCCAGGCCCAACAGCTTGGTAGGCTGGTGAGGTCCACACACAGTCAGGTCTGGGAGATGAGGGAGGAAGCGGTGGCCTGGAACACCCCGCCTGTCTTCCATCAGCACTAGACAGCTCAGGCTATCTTGGAAACGTGTACTTGGTTAACTGCCTTCCTGTCCTCTTGTCTTTGAAAGCTGTCTCATGTTCCACAGTCAGCTTGAGGGCAAGAGTGGGATGCTGGGGACAGGTCTTCCCCGTGCTATGGGTGAGCTCCTGGCATCTGGCTCAGGAACATGTGGGTCCAGCAGGTGACTCTGAAGCTGGCTTGGCTGCCATCTCAGACAGGACGCAGGCCTGACACCCTCAGCTTTCAGCTTTGTAAACTTCCCTGGCGCTTTATAGAATCTTGTGTTTCTTCTCTTCTCAGCAGATGTCATTCAAATCACAAGAACTGTCTGGTCGAGAAAGTAATTTAAAATATTTGACCTTTTATGTTTCTTTTATTTAGAAACTGTGAGAGAAAATACCTTCAATATCTATTACGTCTAGAAGAATGTTCTTCTGAAAGTGAATGTTCTGTTTAATTCTTCTCCATGTGAGTGAGTAGCATTTGTACACTCTTCAGCTTGAAGCGGAATAGGTCCTGTTATATTCTCTTCTTTTGTCTGGGATATATTCTTTTTCCATTTGAATACAGTTTTTCAACCTTTGGGATTTTTTTTTTTCCTTTCTAGTTTTTCCTATTCACAAACATAACAGTAAGGGAAAAAATCACCCACAAGCCCGCTGAGTTTGAATCACTGGCAGCTTGCCTAGAAAAGTTTAGATGATGGGTCCTTGAATGGTGTATCTATTTCATAGGGTAAGTTTGTTGTCTATGTTTTTTTATGCTGAGGCTTTAATTCAGGTGACTGCTATCTAGACACCTGGGGTGGCGTGTTTTCTTTGGGATGCATAATACAGAAAGGCCAGGGAGCCTTTGGCTTGGACCCCAGGGAGCTATCGAAACTTTTGAAGTTTAAGTTTAGGAGTAAGAACATATCTCAGACCACCTTAGTCAGCTTTGCTAATGGGATTTAGGGCCAGGCCAGAGTGTCTTTTCCTAACTGTTCCTGAAAAGAGAGATGGTGTGAAACAAGATTCTGATAATGGTTTGTGTGAGATTTGATCATAGTCTAAAACTATCATGTCTTGAGTTGCCTTAGGATGACAGTGCAGACACCCAGTAGGAAGTACCCCATTTTTATCAGGAAAGTCAGTCACGCGAAGGGATGGTGAGGAGACGAGGGGAGAGGAGGGAGACTTGGTGCCCTTGCACCAGGGTGAGGCCTGACTCACGCTGCTTCCCCCCACAGGCCCTGCTTTGCTTGCCTGCTTTTTCCAGAGTCGATTTTGCAAGTTTCAAGACTCTGTTCCCCTCTTTGCAGAAGTGAGGAAGGCAAATACTCAGGGTTTGAACAGAGACCTGGCTGGCTCGAGGGCTGGCAGATGCGAGGGCAGGACACCTGGGATGGACTTGTAGGCTGGCCCAGGCCCAAAGGGGGCTGCCTGCTCCCAACTCTTTCACTCTGTAACCCATTTTAAAATGAGTTTTTGAATCTTGCCTCAAATTGACCTACTTGGATAAAATCAGTGCTTTTCCTAACTTGATTTTGTTTGACATGGTTCCCTCTAAGAGAATGCTAGGAATTGAAACTATTTGTATATGTTGAAATTTGTAGGGGTTCAGGAACCCATGGCAGAAACATATTTATTTACAAGTATGACTATTTTTTTTTCAAAGTAGGCAATTCTGTCTTTGTATATTTTAAGGCAAATAATCACTTCACCTCTGGTGCCTTCCATGCGTCGCATAAGCACTCTTGTCAATCATGGAATTGGAAAAAAAGATGTACATTTAGTTAAGCCAGATAACACTATTTTTATAGCATGATTTTAGATTGTGTCCTTTTAATATTGTTTTCAACAATGGTAGTTTTGAGGTTTTGGCCATTTTCTCTTTACACTTCGTATGTATTTTAAAGAAGGAAAAAACAACAAAAAAATTCCCTGGCTATTCCTCTTTCCTCTCTGCTGCTGCTTCTCCCACATCTTGTTCCTGCTTATTTAAATAGTCTGAGAGTAAGAGTATATTTCTGTGAAATAATTATAAGTCAGTATAATTGCATTGGCATTTTTTAACCACTTGCTCAGTTTGGAGCCACTGCTCACCTCAAACAGTACAAAGAAAGTGGTTCCATATTTTACAAACAAAAGAGTAGCATCAGAGCCCTGACCTGTCTTTGGGTGTAAAATGGTGAAAGGCCGGCGTCTGGCTCCTTCCCCTGTGGTTTGGGCTGGTGAACTGAGCCCAGGTGTATTCTCTGGCCTGGGCCCCTTCCAGGATCAGTGCAGGCGTCCTGCAGAGGCGCAGCCTTCCTGCCACTACAGAGTGGGAAGCTTCCCGGGGGACCTCAGCCGGCTCCGGAGCTCTCACCTTCCACTCGGATCTCGTATTGGTTCGTTGTGGATGCTCTGGCTAGGCTTGGTGGCATATTCCAGGCTTCAGGCCTGAACAAAACAGGCTGCTTGCTGTGAGGAGCTAGATGACACCAAGACACAGACATATACTCTTCAGCAGCTCCTTTCGCCTCTCCTTCCTGCAGGGCGTGAGTTATGGCTGGTCCCAAAACCCTTGAATAAACTAGCTGAGCCATTGCAAATGAAGGTACAGATGGATTGAAACATAAAATCGTAGCTTTTGATGTCCTTCTGAAGGGTCAGAATATGTAATTATTTGATAACCAAGGAAGTCAAGCCAGATGGCTAAGTAGTAACTTTCCAATATGATTTACCCGTGGTACTTCACCTGGTGGCACTTTTGGGGGGCAATATTAACAACTATCACATTTTACTTGTTAAGTCTCTTTCATTCTGGCAGTTTAAAGACACAACTGTGGGCTTTCTGAGGCAATGCCCATTGGGCAAACTTAGGTTTATGTGTTTGGTTTTTCAGCTACGGAAGCCCTGGGTGGGTGCCCCCTGGCTGGCCTGGCTCTCGGGTTCAAGTCTGTATGTCTGGAGTGGGTTGGGGCCCCAAAGCTTTGCTGCTATTGATTTGTCCCCGACAGCAGGCAAAGCCTCACATTGCCCTCAATTTTCCCCCTTTCATTTGAAGGACCAATTTTTCACGGTACTTGTCTTGATCTTTTTCATAGTGTTCAAATCTGTATTTTTGTATGTAGAGGAAAATAATTTTCTCAACACTAATCGTTAATAACTATTGTATTAAATCGTCATGAAGGAACTCTTAATAAATGGACGTGTAAGGATGTCGTTGTCTCTCCTCACTCTGGCTGGCCTCCTCTGCCCCTTAAAGGTTAAGGTTATGGATCCAGTTCCTGAAACAGGGCTGCTGTGTGGAGGTTGAACAGAGCCATGATCCTCGGTGGAACAAGGCCTCTGTGACACCAGCTTTGCCGCTTTGCCAGGGCTGACAAGGTGGAACGTAAATTCCACCAGGGGCCTCTCCGCTCCTGCACACCCAGCTTTCATATGCATTTTCAGCACATGTGGTGTGTGACAGTTTGGGTGGAATGTCTTGTCTTTTCCCATCAGCCTGGACAAGAACGCTGACCTGGGTCCTCCAGGGCTGCAGTTCTCTGGGCTGTTAGAGAGCCCCAGGGTTCCCGCTGCCTGAGGCTGCTGTGAGACACTATCCTGATGTGTAAGTGAGAGGGCCCTGGGCCAGTTACCCGACCTTTGTCTCAGTTTCTTTGTTTGTAAAACAGGATAGTGTGAGAACTAGAGCCAGGGTCCCCAACCCCTGGGCAGTGGACTGGTACCATGGGGCCTGTTAGGAGCCAGGCTGCACAGCAGGAGGTGAGTGGCAAGCAACTGAGCTCCACGTCCTGTCAGCCCGGCAGTGGGATTAGGTTCTCATAGGAACACGAATCCTGTTGTAAACTGTGCATGCTGTGGATCTAGGTTGTGTGCTCCTTATGAACATCTAATGCTTGATGATGTGAGATGGAACAGTTTCATCCTGAAACCATCCCCTCCCACCCTCACCCCAACCTACCCCCCAATCCCCAGTCCGTGGAAAAACTGTCTTCCACGAAACTGGTCCCTGGTGCCAAAAAGGTTAGGGACCACTGAAATAAAGGATTAAATGGTAGTCAGATTTCATGTGTATTTTTGCTAACACTGAAAACTGACAGGATCCACACTGGCCTTACCAGCTTGTACTGAAGCCTGACGTGATACCCAACAGTATTACTCCAGTTTTTTCAAACACACACTCCAAGCAAGTGGTCAGTCTGGCTTAATTCATTATGGCTTTTTTTCAGGGTAAGAGATTCACATGCAAGAGAATAAGGCTACAGATGCTCCAAACATGGGTCCAGAACTCTGGCTCTTTTGTGAGGCCTAGAGTCACAGAGAATGCCATCTGTTAAGAAGCTGCTTTTGTATAAAAAATATATAAAAAGTTACAAAATTCCATCAAAGACAGATACACAGTATAAGTCGTTAGGTGAACACAGAAGGCTGGTCTCATCTCCCGCAGTGGCCCATAGACCTGCCCTGGGGTCTGGAAGTTCACTGTCCTGAGGGTCCAGGAACTCCTGCCTGCTGCCTGGGCTTAGGAAGAAGAAGGGTTTGGCTGGGCCCGCCCAGCTCCCTGTGACACTGTCACTGTGACGTCACTGTTGTACCCTCTGTCTTCTGGTCCAGTCAGTCTATGAGCTCTTCTTTGAAACAGTCTTAGACCCAGAATGGTCATCTCACCCCCAGAAAACATGGTTTCCAAGGGTGGGAGGTGTCAGTTATGGGTGCGGAGCCCCACTCTCCTGAGCGACAAGGCAAAGGTCAGTTTCTCCCTGCTTCACGAATGAAGAGGGAACTGGTGCTCCTTGAACCAAAGATTCTTGGAAGGGTCATTGTCACCAAAGTGCCTGGCGTGGGCAGGAGCACCAAGTGCAGACAAACCCAGCGGGGCCTGGCGGGGCAGCCCTGTCACGGTTTCTGTCTTTGTTCCTGTTAGTGAAACAGAAGACCCCCGACCCCCACCACCTAGCAGCTTGGAACGCCTGCTGCCCAGGTGGAGACAAGGCTCTGCTTTGTCTCCTTGTGCTGGTTTTTGGCAGAGAGGTTAAAGGGCTGAAGGCTTGTGGGACAGAAATGGGGAGAAGGGGTGGGACACCCAAGATGCCCTCACACGCAGCATGGTCAACAGTGCTGAGCTGAGGGGCAAGCCTGGTAGGCTGGGCTCAGGCAGAACCTGAAGCTGTGGAGGGCCTGCTGTGTCTGCAGCCCCCTCTGCAACTCAGAAGTCCAGGCCTCCCCTCCAACGCCAGTGTCCCCTGTGAGGCGCAGGAGTGGAGGCCTGTGTGGCTCAGGTTGCCAGGGCACCCGCCAGGCCTTCAGTCAGAGTCCGAGTCGGAATTCTCTTCTGAAAGGAAAGCAGAGAGGATGCTTGGCAGGAGGCTCAGGGCAGTGGTGCCCGGGAATGGTCTCTGGGGAAGCACAGTTGGGTTGCTGGCAGGAGCCTGGGTGCAGGCCGCTCACAGCTGACGCTACCATTCCCAGTGATCGCTGGCATCAGGGCAGGCCCCAGGCCTGAGGCCTTCCAGAGGCAGCAGCCACTTTGGTTTTTTTTTTTTTTTTTTTTTTTTTGAGATAGAGTCTTGCTCATCACCCAGGCTGGAGTGCAATGGCACGATCTCGGCTCACTGCAACTTCCACCTTCCCGGGTTCAAGCGATTCTCCTGCTTCAGCCTCCGGTAGCTGGGATTATAAGCGTGCGCCACCACGCCCGGCTAATTTTTGTATTTTTAGTAGAGATGGGGTTTCACCATATTGGTCAGGCTGGTCTTGAACTCCTGAACTCAGGTGATCTATCTGCCTCGGCCTCCCAAAGTGCTGGGGTAACAGGCGTGAGCCACCGCGCCCGGCCACAGCAGCCACTTGCACCTCCAGGGTGTGGGTACGGGTGCAGGTGGGGGTGTTTCCACCCCAAGACTGAAGCCCAGGTACCCCTTCCTCAGGCCCAGCCCCTCCCGAGTCTCCCTGGGCTGTTCTCAGCTGGGCGGGTCAGGGCTGTACCTCTGCATCCCAGCTCTATCCCCACCCCCAGGTTCAGCAGGACAAGGTAAGGATGATGATTTTCTTGTCCCCCAAACTAAATATCCTGGAAAATCAGCAAGCCTCTTTTTAGCCATTTTATATCTTCAATCCCCTTTCCCAATCCTTGTTTAATATTGTAATCAGAAACAATTTTATAATGGTAAGGGCCTGCCTATGAGGTGTGCCTCGAGGGTTCCTGAAATCCCAATACTGAAGGGAGCTCTGTAGAGCCTTCTGGAACCTCCACCCCAGAAGGAAAAGCACCAGAGTCACTAACCCCCCACTCCGCCCCAGTGCTGGTTGCTACTTCCTGATGTTCATCCCCTCCCTGGCCAGCCTCTGTCTCTCAGAACCCCAGTCAGTCCCCACGCTGTCACTGGCTCATGGCCGGGCCCAGGGCTTGGGTGTGGGCGGCCTAGTCCCTAAACCCCAGCTCTGCCCCTTACTCGGTGGGCTGCACTCCTCAGATTTTGTGGGGTTTGCTATATTCCTGGCTGCACTCCTCAGATTTTGTGGGGTTTGCTATATTCAATTTTTTGTTTCCCCCCCGAGATGGAGTCGCGCTCTGTTGCCCAGGCTGGAGTGCAATGTTGTGATCTCAAGTCACTGCAACCTCCGCCTCCCAAAATCAGGCGATTATCCTGCCTCAACCTCCCAAGTAGCTGGGATTACAGGTGGGCACCACCATGCTCGGCTAATTTTTGTATTTTTAGTAGAGATGGGGTTTCACCATGTTGGCCAGGCTAGTCTCAAACTCCTGACCTCAAGTGATCCACCCACCTCGGCCTCCCAAAGTGTTGAGATGACAGGCATGAGCCACTGTGCTTGGCCGCTACATTCAATTCTAACATACAAGTCAGGAATAATTTTACAGCAAAATAATTGTTACATATGTGAAACTCTTCAAATAGTAAAAAAAGAAAAAAAAAAAAACCTCCCAAGTTTCCACTGACGTTTACTAATTGTTCCCTGGGCTGGCTGGCTGGGATCACTTGCTGTGGGCAACTGGGAGCAGGCTGCAGAGCCAGAGGAAACCGCCTGGGAGCTCTAACCTAGTATTTGCCAAGGGATGGAATGGGATGAGTGGCATTCATTTTGAGCAAAAGGACAGTTTCTGGGATTCACAAATCCCCATGGCCCCAGCACCTGGCTATTAGGAAACTAGTGTCTCTTAAGCCTGGTTCTGCCTGGGGAAGATCCCACCCACAGGTTGGGGCCTGCAGGCCCTTCCAGAGCTGCCCTTGTCTACCTGCCCAGCCACAGGCACTGCCAGCACAGGGGCACATCCGCCTGGTCCAGAGAAGCATCTCCCGGGCAGAAGCACCTGCTGTCTCTGCTCTCAGTTTTCTTCCCGCACCAGCTGGTCTCTTCTGCCTGCACCCTCCTCTACCGCCATCCATCAAGACCCAGCTCTAGCGTCCCCTCTGGAGCCTCAGGCTGGCTGGCACTCAGTGTGGGCCTGCTTTCAGCTACTGTATCCCTACTTCTGTCAGCTCCTGTTTTACTGTTGTCATTGCTGTCCCATCTGGCCCCTCCCCTGGTATGGGACACATCATGTGTCCGTTGCCATGGTTTCTGGGTCTGACTGCTCTCTGGCCTCTGAGCTCCCCAGGACAGGCCTGGATGGGTAAGACAGCAGAGGGGCTGGGTTGGGGGGGTGGCCACTCTGGATCCCAGGTGGACAGGTGCCCTGAGAGTGACTGGCTGCCCAGGGGGGTCGTCCAGGGAGACTTGGCTCAGCCATGCCCACTGCTTGCCCTTCCTAAAAAGGCTGGGGTGAGGGGCACAAGGGGAATGAAACTGGCTTTGGATCAGTGCTGCATGAGAGTAGGTGAGAATGGGCTGTAAAAACACTGCCATGGGGAGAGAGGAAATGATCCCACCCCAGCCTCAAACTAGCCGGCCATCCCCAAGGGAGGACAGGCCCCTGTTGCAGCACTGCTGGGGTGTTCAGGCCGGCCGCTCACCTTCTGTCTTGTGGGCTGTGGTCTCATCTGCAGAGTCCCCTTGTTTGAGGAATTTGGCCACGTCGTTAAAGATCAGGTAGAAATCAATTGCAAACACGATGGTAGCAAAGAAGCCAAATACCTGTGGACAGGGTGGATGGGACGTATCACAGCGCTGACTCCCTGCTCCGGGAGGGCTGCCCCAGCCTTGTGGCCCATTTCAGACCTGCTTGGACAGACAGCCCGAGTGACAGGCACAGACCCCTCTGAGTAACAGAAGTGGGAAAATGAGCTGTGAACTTGGTTTGACAAACAGCCTTTCAAAACTCCGGGTAGAGTCAATCTCTAATGAGAGGACTTTGGAATCATCATCGGGACCCACATGAGACCCCAGGGGGGCCCCAGCAGGGAAAGGCTCTGCCCCAGGTCCCACCCTAAGTGAGCAGCTAGAGTGGCATCTGCAGTTTCCGGAGGGGTGGGGCGGCTGCTCACCCCAGCGGCTTTGGAAGCCCCATCCGAGTACTTGGCGACGGCCGTGATGGAGATGGCAAAGTAGATGAGGGCTGCGGTGACACAGCGCAGGAAGTCCTGGGGAGAGAGGGACACCATCATGCTGCCTGGAGCCCCCTGGAGCTGAGCACAGCATGGGGAGGAGGCCTGGCAGCCTGGTCTTGTTCTCAGCCCCAGGCCTAGCACCTGAGGGCTCCTACCCCATCCTGGCCCTACCCACATGCCTAGGCCCTTGTCCCACCCGCCAGGTGCCTCTGCTGCCCTGCCAGCAGCTGACACTGCCCTATCCCAGGTCCAGCGGGGCTGCTGTCCTAAGCTCTGGACAAAAAACTCTGGGTCAGGCTGCAGCCTGCCCTGCGACGCAGTGGAAGCAGAAGTTGGAAACACCTCCACCTGCTCCCTTGCTGTTCTCCAATGGGGAGATCTGTTTCTGCGCCTCGGCTTTGCCACACTCTTGTGGCCGATCCATTTATGGAGCACAGTTTCTGCTGACCTGTCCTTAAGATGGGGACACTTGGGAGGTGCAGCCCTCCTGAGGCAGCAGATGCTGGATATGAAGTCAAGAGACAAGGGTTAAAGTCCAGCCTTTGCTGCCCTTTCTCTAGGACACATTTCATTCAGCGAAGTCCACTGGGGTCTGGGCCCTCACAGGTGACAAAACGAGGTCAGGGTTGCCGATGGCTGAGGTCTGGGTAAGCCCTGCAAGTCCTCAGTTAACCTGTCCTGCCCGCGTGGAAATGGCTTGAATTCCTGTGGTGGCAGCTCATTCCTGCAAGCCCCGTGGGGAGCACCAGCGCCACCTGGTGGCCAGAGACCCCTCTCCGGGTTCCCTGCCTCAAAGACGTGCTCTAGAAGCACCAGAGCCCACTTCAGATCACAGGGCTGCTGAGGAATGGAGCTGGGATGATCTGAAGCTTGGTCTCTCCATCCAGTTCTAACCAACTGCAAACTCCAGCACACTGGAGAAAGGATAAGGGCCCAAGTGCATGACTCCAGACTCCTCATTTGGTCGCTTTGTGCAGGGTACCCCTCCCTCCTGGGGCCCCTGTCCTCACCATCATGGGCCAGCACAAGCCCTGCCACTTGTCATTCAGCTGCATGGCATCAGCAAAGAGGAAGAACAAGGCCAGCAGGAACTCCAGTAGAGGTGCTGTGAGGAAGGCAGATGCTGAGGATGCCACATAGCAGATAAAAGTGATGAACGAGAGACCCTGCAGGGAAGGAGTTTGAGGTAAAGTCAGAGCCTTTTCATGCTCCTTGCCCAGTGCTCCTCTGAGCCAGGCCCTGTGGTCAGGATAGAGGAGGCTCCAGCAGGGGAAGCCAACTGCTCACAGTCCCACAGCTGGGAAGTGGCAGAGCCAGATTAGAATCCCAGGCCAAGCGCAGTGGCTCACGCCTGTAATCCCAGCACTTTGGGAGACCAAGGCAGGTGGATTGCTTGAGCCCAGAAATTTGACCCCCGCTTGGGTAACATGGCAAAACCTCATCTCTGCAAAATATACAAAAATTAGCTGGGCGTGGTGGTGTGTGCCTGTAATCCCAGCTACTGGGGAGGCTGAGGTGGGAGCATCACCTGAGCCCGGGGAGGTTGAGGCTGCAGTGAGGTGTGATCAGGCCACTGCACTCCATCCTGGGTGAGAGAGTGAGAGACTCTGTCCGCCCCCCCTGCTGAAAAAAAAGAACCCCAGCATGGCCCAGGCCCACGCCTATGCTGCCTCCCAGTCCTGGGCATGACCCTAAGTCCTCACCTCACCCCACCCCAGCTCCCTACCGGGACCGAGTCAGAAAGCCCCAGCCTCCCAAGCACATCCACTCCACTCTGCCCTGTGGAGGGAAATCAAAGTTAGGAACCAGTTTCCAAAAAGTAACACCCAACACTGAAGACGTGCGCTTGTCACTGAATGTAAATTTCACCTTGAAAACAAAAAACAAGTCTTGAATCTTAGTTAATGATATGCATGCTGAAGTGTTCAGAGTTGAAATGTCCTGATGTCTGCAATTTATTTTGTGTTAAAAGATAAAATGGATTGATGGACAGATAGATAAAGCAAAAAAACCTTTTAGCATTTTAATGTACTTGCAAATTTTCATAATAATAAGGAACATCCAAGAGAGGGTGCTTTGGCACTGACCTCAGGCCCTGCTGCCTTATTCACACAGGGCCAGCTGTACTTGAACTATAAGAATCAATAAATGTTTACTGCGGTCTTGCCCACAACTCTGTAGGTGGGAAGAGCTGCTGCAGGAGGATGTCCAGCCCTGGTAAGTCCTGCAGCTTAGGTGCGCTGCAGAGCAGGCCAAGGTGACCTGTTGGCCAGCCTGGGGCTCCACAGTGCCTGGTGCCCTGAGGCTCACGGGCATCTCCTCTGACCCTCACATCCACCCATGAGCACAGCCCCACTTTACAGATGAGAAGACTCTGTTACATGGCTAATCAGAGGCTACTAGAATTTGAACCCAGGACTGGCCGACCCCCCAGATAGAGTTCTCTTACCAACCTCCCGCTGCCCTCAAGATGGGGTCTTGCTCTGTCTCCCAGGCTGGAGTGCAGTGGCACAATCTCAGTTCACTGCAACCTCCACCTCCCGGGTTTAAGCGATTCTTCCGCCTCAGCCTTCCGGAGTAGTTGGGATTACAGGCGACCGCCACCACACCCAGCTAATTTTTGTATTTTTAGTAGAGACAGGGTTTCACCATGCTGGCCAGGCTGGTCTCGAATTCCTGACCTCAGGTGATGCACCCACCTCGGCCTCCTAAAGTGTCGGGATTACAAGTGTGAGCCACCGCACCCGTCCCAGACAGAGTTCTTAAGCAACTTGGCCCTGTGGGTGTTGGGGAGGCCATCTGTCCTGGTTTCTGTCACTGTGGCTGCGTTTGAACACGTCCATGGCTGAGTAGCTTCTAGTGGGTGCTGGAGGCCCCATGGGGACACCCAGATGCCTCACAGGAAGCACTGTGGCTGCTTCAGACAAATGAACTGCAGGGATCCCAGGGGGTCCCCAGGGCACCCCCATTCGCTCTGCACATGGCCTTGGGTGCAGCTGAGCCCCCTTTGGACAGATAGACTAAGGCATAGACAGGGGCTGGGAGGCTGCTGGGGCCTCCCAGGAAGGCCTTCCGTGGGACCGACCCAGCCCTGGCCCTCCCCTTCCTGTCTCCTATGCCCAGGCCCCAAAGCCTAATTCTGGGGATTCCCCTCTCAATTCCTGTTTTCTCATCCCGCGATTTCTGGGGCCACTTCCTCTCTCTGTTTCTGTCCATGTCAGCCTCTGCACTTGCTTGGCCTGGGGGTGGGAGTGAGGGGACTAGGGAGGCAGGAGTGCCCTCAGCGGCTCCTGTGAACCCTCAGTGCCGACCATTCACCCTTCCTTATCCTCCCTGGCCTGGATTCCTGACATCTGCTGGGCCCAGGGTGGCCTCTATGCTCCTGCTGGGCATATGCCTCCCCCCATGAGGTGGTCCTGGGTGAGGATGGGGGGCGGTTCAAGTCCCTCAGGGGACGGTGGATTCGAGGCTTCTCCCCTCAAGTGGCTCCCAGTGGTCTCCAGGGTGGGGCTGGGAGTGTGGACTTGGTGTCTCACTTGGGCGTTGGGCAGGTGGCCTCTGGGCTGACCGCGGGAGAGGCTGCAGGACCACCTTCTACCCTCTGCCCTGAGCGACCAGAGAGAGGTCCCGGAGCAGAATCCCCCTTCCTCCTGCCCCCACCCTCCCACCCGCTCTCACTGGGCCCCTCAGTTGAGCCACCTGTCAAATTAGGCGCCTGAGCGCTCTCATCTGTAAAGTGGGGACGTGGGCAGGAAGGGCCAAGTCGCTGGGATCTAAGCAACAAGTGGCCGCCGCCGTGCGCATCCCCCTGCCTCTGGTCCGGCCTCTCCCTCACCAACCCCGGCGGCCCAGCGCCACCACCACCCCACGGAGAACAGTGCGGGCGCCTACGATGTCCAGAGGACAAAGAATCCCCACCGGCCGGGGTAGGGACGAGCGCGGAGTAGGAAGGAGCCCGGCCGCGGAGGGGAGGAGGGCGATGAAGTCACCGCGGGGCCGCCTCACCCAGTCCCGGGGGTGGGGGTGTCCCTCCCACTCCGCACGGCCCCCGCCCGCTCGGCCCCGCCTCCGCCCCTCAAGTCGAGGCCCCGGCCCGCCCTCCCCGCGCGCAGGAAAGCGGACCCCGCCGCGGCCCGGGAGTCCAGGAGGACCGAGCGGCCCGAGTCCCCGGGGCCCAGAGAGGGCGGGAACGCCCGGGTCACACAGCGGGACCCACCTCCCCGGGCCCCGCCCGCTTCCCAAGGCCCCCAGCTCTGGACTCGCGGGGACAGCACCGCGGATGGCCTGGGCTCTGGCCCCGCCCCGCCGTCCAAAGTTTGGGGACCTCGGCCCAACTTCGCCGGGCGCCCAAGAGAAATCGGCCGAGGCGGCGCGGGGAGGGGGGGTATCGGAGTACAGCGGCCGCCCCCGGACCCCACCCGCGCCCCAACGTCCTCCTCCAAAAGGAGCCGCGCAGTCTCAGCGGGCGGCCGAGGGTCCCGCCGCACTCACCGACTCGGCCAGCAGGAGGCGGCCTTTGAGAGAGCAGAGGAAAGCGCGCGCCGGCAGTAGGGCGCGGAGCCCGGGGACAGCGGGGCCGGGACGGGAGCCGCCGGCGGGCTCGGGGTCCGGGTCGGGGTCGGGGTCTGGGGGCCACATGGCAGCGGCGGCGGCACGGCCGGGGCTCGGCCTGGAACCCCTCTTCTCACGCCCGGAGGGAAGCGGAAACCCGGGCTGTGCGGAAGGAGGGTAGGCGACACTGCCTAGCGCAGGGGCGCATCCCCCGCCGCCCCGCCCCGCCCCGCCCCCACCCGCTCCTCCGGCCCGCCCCTCCCCCTCGGACCCCAGCGGCGGGGGATGCTGGGTCAGACCCGCCCGCGCCTGGGCCTGGGGCCTCTGCAGACTCCGCCTTCTCCCTCATCCTGGTTCGGGCCGCTGGAGGCTTCCCGATCACCGCCGCGGCACCCGTTCGGAGCTCCCACCCGTCTGCCCCTATCCACAAGGGCTGTCTATACTCGCTGTCTCTGGTCTAACTTCCTGCCCGTGCGCGTGTCTGGAATCCGGGAACCCAGGGGTCTAAACAGCAAAGACCCCGGCCGTGATGTCAGCTCCGCACCCCATGTCCTCTCTATTTCTTGGGGGCCGGAGTTTTCTTGCGACTTCCTTGGCCACCCCTCCAGTCCTCGGCCAGCCCCACCCTCCTCCAGGGCCTCTTTGTTGGCTGTTCCAGGCCTCGGTCCTGCACCCGCCTCCCCCAACCCATTCTTGGAGGACTCTCAGACCTGCAAGCGCAGCTCCAGGCACACACCCAGACACACACACGCGCGCAAACACACACGCACACACACACAGGCAGGCACATCTGCAGGACTTCCTGACCTGCAGTCCCCCAACCCCAACACATCTCTCTCTCTCACATACACACACACACACACACACGCCACGCTCATGCGTGCACGTCTGGAGAGTGTCTGGAGTTCAGCATGATCAAGACCCAGCTTGCTGTGCCTCTGTAAAGGGCACTGCCCCCTCCTTTCCTTCCACCCGACTAGCAGAGACCTGCAGATTGTCCTTGTCCGTCTTCACCGGCAGTCTGTAACCAAGGTCCTCCCACTTTCACCTCCTGTAGCTTTCTCTGATCTCTGTCCACTTCTCACCACCACTAGATCCGAAACCATTCCTGCCCGCTACCTGCTGAACTGCTGTGATGGTGTCTTTAAGAGGCCCTTAGGTTTTCTCTCTCAGCAGCCGGGAGAGAGCTTGTACCACAGTACTGTGCACCCTTGATATAATTAACTCCATCTTAGAAAGACTTCATTTTATATTTCATAGGGTGCTTTGTCAACAAGGACAAGATGTTTTGTTTAATAAAGAATAGAAGGTCAGGTGCTGTGGCTCATGCCTGTAATCCCAGCACGTTGGGAGGCTGAGGTGGGTGGATCACGAGGTCAGGAGTTCGAGATCAGCCTGGCCAATACAGTGAAACCCCATCTCTACTATAAATAGAAAAATTAGCTGGGTGTGGTGGCACATGCCTGTAATCTCAGCTATTCGGGAGGCTGAGGCACAAGAATCGCTTGAACCCGGGAGGCATAGGTTGCAGTGAGCCGAAATCACACCACTGCACTCCAGCCTGGGCGACAGAACAACACTCCATCTCAATAAATAAATAAATAAATAAATAAATAAAGACTGCATCCAATGAAGCACACTGTTCCACTCTCATTTCTCACCAGAGCACTCTGTGAGTACAAAACAGCAGCCCAGCAGCCTTAACTGACAACCATCCCACTGCCATACTTGATAAGAACTCTGCATCTGCCTCCCAAGGCTCTGCCCCTCAAAGACTGCAAGACCCTCAAGCCCAGACCAGGATTCCTTTTGTCTTCTTCCTTCCCCTGGGGCTGGTTCCTTAACCATTTCTCCTATCTCTTTTTCTCTTCATGCTAAATGCTACTTTGTTTGCTGTGGAATGTTTAATCTATAACATTTACTTGTGGATTAAGTATACTATTAGGTATGGTTTGCAATATTGACTGACTGACTTGTATAGTGGCTTGAGCCCGTGTGCTAACTACTGAGTGAACAGGAAGTACTAAGGAAAATTGGCTCCTTGGGTCTGGGCATGGTGGCCCTTGCCTATAATTCCAGCATTTTGGGAGGCTGAAGCAGGCAGACCACCTGAGGTCAGGAGTTTGAGACCAGCTTGGCCAACATGGTGAAAACCCATCTCCACTAAAAATACAAAAATTAGCTGGGCATGGTAGCACAGGCCTGTAACCCCAGCTACTTGGGAGGGTGAGGCATGAGAATTGCTTGAACCCGGAAGTCAGAGGTTGCAGTGAGCTGAGATTGCGCCACTGCACTCCAGCTGCACTCCAGCCTGGGCAACAGAGTGAGATTCTGTATCGAAGGAAAAAAAAAAAAAAAGAAGCAGCAGCAGCAAATTGGCTCCTTGGGATATCTCGTGGCTTTTGTTTTTTTACTCTTGGGTATAGGGTGAATAAAAATCTGACATTGTAGAAAGACACAAACATGTGTGGACCTGGTTATCTATTTTTTCTTTCTTGAGACAGAGTCTCACTCTGTCACCCAGGCTGCAGTGCAGTGGCATGATCTTGGCTCATTGCAATTGCAACCTCTGCCTCCCAGATTCAAGCGATTCTCCTGCCTCAGTCTCCCAAGTAGCTGGGATTACAGACCTGTGCCACCACAGCCAGTTAATTTTTGTATTTTTAGTAGAGACAGAGTTTCACCATGTTGGTCAGGCTGGTCTTGAACTCCTGGCCTCCAGCAATCTTCCTGCCTTGGCCTCCCAAAAGTTTGGGATTACAGGCGTGAGCCACCACCCCTGGCCAGACCTGGTTATCTCTTGACCTTGTACCACTCATGACAATCACCAGTCATTGGTCACTTCTGATGGCAGCCATGGCTCCAGACAACCTGCTGCTGTCAACACTCAGCCACAGCAGGGAGGCATGGCCTGGGCTACACACTCTATGGAGCAGGCAGGAGCCCTGCCCTCCCAGGTGCAGCTACAGCTACCCAAACCGCAACTGCAGACTGGGGCCTCCTCCATGGGGCAGACAGGAGCCCCCAGCCCCCTCTTCACACAGCTACAGCCACCCAAACCACAGCTGCAGGCTCAGGCATCCCTGTACTCTTAGGGGCCCAGGAAGGCCCTCACCTGCTCTCCCAGGCTCAGAAGTGCCTTCTGCTGCTGCCTGGCTTCTTCCTGCTTTGGACACCTGCTTTGATCTGGGAGCAAAGTCAGGGCAAGCCTGGGCTTCATGAATGGCAGCAAGAGGCAGATAGATTCCTGGTTGGAAGCGGGCAGGTCCCAGTGAGGCCCCACCTTCAGGCCAGGCGCCTGAAGGCTGGGGGCCAGGTTGCCAGTCTGACCAACCAGAGTGGGAACTTGTACTGCCTTTTCTGGCCCACCCATGGCTGCCCATAGATCAACTGGGCTCACACTTCCTCCACTCTGAGGCCCATAAAAGCCCCAGGCTCAGCCAAAGCTGAGCAGAGGTTGGGGGGACCAGCTACAGAGAGGAGCCACACTCTCTAGGGCCTCCTCTCTGCTGAGAGCTGAACACTCAATGGGATGATCTCCCTACAGAGAAGAGCTACCCACTGTGGGTCTCCTCTGAGCTTTCTAGCACTCAGTAAACCTCCTTGTTGACTTGTTCTCCCTCCACTTGTCTGTGTACCTCATTCTTCCTGGTGGCAAGACAAGAACTCAGGCAAAGGTGCCACACTGGCCACAGAGGTTTCCAACCAGAAAATTAACACCCCAGAGATCCCGTAACACTTCCATTTCCTCCCCACAAAGATAAAAACACACACACACACACACACACGCACACACACACACATGCACACACACACACAAAACCTTGGGAGCTTCCCATCCTGTACAGGGTCTTGGTATAGAAGGAAAACATAACCCCTTGCTGTTCTTCCCTCCCCTACCTCTCCCATGGACCTCTTACAGTTCCTGAAACAAACCATGCCACAGAGCCATTGTCCATGCTGACCCCTCTACCCAGAATGCTTCTCCACCTTCTTCTCTAATTAACTCCTCCTTATTCTTCAGTGACTGTAATGCAGTACTGCTTCCTCAGAGAAGCCTTTCTTGACATTCATTTATTCATCCAACAGCCTAGGGTACAGCAAGGCCCCGGCTTTTTCTGCTACTACTGGTGGTGGTGGTGAAATAAACACTAGACATATCCAGAGAATCCTGAATAAGGTGTTCCTGGTAATAGATAACCGATGTCTGGCTGGTTGGGAGGACAGCCAGGCAGGGAGCGTCAAAGAAAGGACTGAGCCAAGGTGTGTGGCGGGAGGGGGAAGATGGGGGGAGCTGGTCAGAGAAGGGGCAGGGCTAGACTGTGAAGGACCAGAACCTGGTGTTTGGATTTTACTGACAATTCCCTAGGAGGAGGCCAGGTGAGGGTTCTAACAGAGAGAAATCTGGTTCCCATTGGTGTTATTAAAAACATGGCCCTGGGCCGGGCGCAGTGGTTCACACCTGTAATCCCAGCACTTCGGGAGGCCGAGGCAGGTTGATCTGAGGTCAGGAGTTGGAGACCAGCCTGGCCAACATGGTGAAACCCCATCTTTACTAAAAACACAAAAAATTAGCCAGGTGTGGTGGCGTGCCCCCTATAGTTCTAGCTACTCAGGAGGCTAAGGCAGGAGAATTGCTTGAACCTGGGAGGCTGAGGTTGCAGTGAGCTGAGATCGTGCCACTGCACTCCAGCCTGGGTGACAGAGGGAGACTCCGTCTCAAACACACACACACACACACACAGTGATGGCTCTGAACTGCAACTCATTCTTAAGAAGAAGCAACCCAATTTTTTAATGGGCCAAAGATTTGAACAGACGATTCACTAAAAGAGATATATGAATGTCCAATAAGCACGTTAAAAGGTGCTCAACATCATGAGACATCTAGGAATGCAAATTAAAACCACAATGAGATACTACTGCATGTCTACTGACATGGCTTCAAAAGGAGGCACTACCAGCTGCTGGTGAGGATGTGGGGAGTTGGGACACTTGTGCCTGTGCAGTCCTGGTTCGGCTCTTTCTGGCTTCTTTTTGTTTCCTAATCTTGTTTTTTTTTTATTTTTTAATTTTTTTTATTTTTTGAGACAGAGTCTCACTCTGTCGCCCAGGCTGGAGTGCAGTGGCGTGATCTCAGCTCACTGCAAGCTCCACCTTCCGGGTTCACACCATTCTCCTGCCTCAGCCTCCCAAGTAACTGGGACTGCAGGTGAAGTAGTCCATCAACAGGTGAAGTGGCCATCAACAGGTGAAGGGATAAAAAAACTGTCGTACATCCACACAATGGAATACTACTCAGCAAGAAAAAGGAACGAACCATTAATAAACAAAGCAATGTGGATGCATTCTTCAGACAGCAAGTTGAGGGAAGGAAGCCAGACTCAAAAGGTACATACTGCATGATTTCATTTTTATGAAATTCTAGAACAAGCAAAAGTAAGCTACAGTAACAGAAATTAGATTGGTGGTTGCCTGAGGTGGGGGCAGGAGAAAGCTTCCTGGAGTGCTAAGAAATGTTCTTTATTTTGATTAGGGTGGCAGTTACACAGGGACCTACATTTGTCAAAACACATCAAACTGTATACTTACAATGGGTGCATTTTATTTCATGTAATTTATATCTCAATTTACAAAAAGAGTACCGAGAAAAAGCAAAATACGGCACTCAACTAGAGAAGCTGAAAGAGGAGAAGTGGGTGGGTGCCTGTATACAAGATAACTGCACACTCATGATGTCACCTCCGTCCTGCCAGGAGACTGTGAGCTCCTGAGGGGGCCTGTCATAGTCCAGCCCCAGCCCAGATCCTGTCACATAGGATGACATCAGGAGATGTCTGCTATGGAATGAAGGCAGGGTGGCTCTATTTCCTCCACATGCCTCCGGTGAGGAAGATTTTTTTCTTCTTCATTTGTTTATTTAATTCTTTTTGTTATAATTAAAAACCATCATACTGGCCAGGCGCGGTGGCTCACGCCTGTAATCCTAGCACTTTGAGATGCCAAAGGGGGTGGATCACAAGATCAGGGAGTTCAAGAATAGCCTGGCCAACATAGAGAACAGCCTGGCCAACATAGTGAAACCCCATCTCTACTAAAAAATACAAAAAAATTAGCTGGGCTTGGTGGCATGCACCTGTAATCTCAGCTACTCGGGAGGCTGAGGCAGGAGAATTGCTTGAACCTGGGAGGAGGAGATTGCAGTGAGCCAAGATTATGCCACTGCACTCCAGCCTGGGCAACAGAGCGTGACTCTGTCTCAAAAACAAGCAAAAAAACAAACAAACAAAACCCATCATACTTAATTGTGTTAGCTAAGTTGTTTCGATTTGGCCCCTAGGCCCCCTTCGTTAGGGACTTCATTCAGTATGTAAGTGAGCTCCTGTGTACTTAACATGACCCCCATCTTCCCCTCTCCATTTCCTTATTTTATAACACTGTAAGATGCTCCAGGTTCATTTTGTATTCTCTGCATCCCAGCTCTAGAATCACCCATTCCTCCAAAAGTTCTGGTTCTTTTCACTGGAGAATGATATTTAGACACCAAGGTCTCTCTGGGCAGTTTGCATTAGAGAATTTGCATTTCTCTGGTTATGAGTAGATCAAGCATTTTTCACATGTGTAAGAGCCATTTGCATCTCCTTTTCTGAGAAGTGACTGTTCACATCCTTTGTATGTTTTTCTTTTGAATTGCTGGTCTTTAAAATTGATATATTTAAACACATAAGGCTGGGTGCAGTGACTCATGCCTGTAATCCCTGTACTTTGAGATGCTGAGGCAGGAGGATTGCTTGAGCCCAGAAGTTCAAGACTAGCCTGGGCAACATATGGAGACCCTGCCTCTACAAAACATTTTTAACAATCAGCTGTGCATGGTGGTCCACCCCTGTGGTCCCAGCTACTCAGGAGGCTGAAGTGGGAGGATTGCTTGAGTCCAAGAGTTCTAGGCTACGGTGAGCTATGACTGCACCACTGCACTCCAGCCTGGGTTGAGAGTGTGAGACCCTGTCTCACTAAAAAAAAAAAAAAAAAAAGGAGACTGAATATTCTCTTTTAGTGGGTACAAAGTTTATCTGTATATCTATCATACTTTGCTAATTGTGTAATTTAAACCCTCTGCATACTTTTTGCTTTTACTTGATGTATTAACTTATTAAAACAGGTATGTTAAAGCTGCTAGCTAAAATTTTAGATTTATCACTCTGTCCTTACATTTCTTTCTTTTTTAGGGGTGGAAACAGGGTTGCACTCTGTTGCCCAAGATGGAGTGCAGTGGTGCAACCATGGTTCACTGCAGCCTTGACTCCCAGGCTCAGGTGATCCTCCCACCTCAGCCTCCAGAGTTGCTGGACCACAGGCACACACCACCATGTCTGGCTAATTTGTGTGTGTGTGTGTGTGCGTGTGCGCGTGTGTGTGTGTGTGTTTTGAGATGGAGTTTCACTTTTGTTGTCCAGGCTGGAGTGCAGTGGCACGATCTCAGCTCACTGCAACCTTGGCTGCCTAGGTTCAAATGATTCTCCTGCCTCAGCATCCTGAGTAGCTGGGATTACAGGCACCCACTACTGCGCCTGACTAATTGCTGTATTTTTTTTTTTTTTTTTTGAGACGGAGTCTCGCTCTGTCGCCCAGGCTGGAGTGCAGTGGCCGGATCTCAGCTCACTACAAGCTCCGCCTGCCGGGTTTACGCCATTCTCCTCTCTCAGCCTCCCGAGTAGCTGGGACTACAGGCGCCCGCCACCTCGCCCAGCTAGTTTTTTGTATTTTTTAGTAGAGACGGGGTTTCACCGTGTTAGCCAGGATGGTCTCGATCTCCTGACCTCGTGATCCGCCCATCTCGGCCTCCCAAAGTGCTGGGATTACAGGCTTGAGCCACCGCACCCAGCCAATTGCTGTATTTTTAGTAGAGATGGGGTTTCACCGGGTTGGTCAGGCTGGTCTCAAACTCCTGACCTCAGGTGATCCACCCGCCTCAGCCTCCCAAAGTGCTGGCATTAGAGATGTGAGCCACTGTGCCCAGCCTAATTTTTTGTATTTTTTGGAACAACGAGGTCTCACTATGTTGCCCACACTGGCCTCAAAGTCCTGGGCTCAAGCAATCCACCTGCCTCAACCTCCCAAAGTGCTGGGATTATGGGGTGAGCCACTGCGCCCAGGCTGTCCTTGCATTTCTAGTAGGTTGCTGTTGTATATTTTTGCAGCTCTTTTCCTTCTATTATTCATTTCTAGCTTTATTCTGTTGTAACTAGAGAAGATACTTTGTATAATGTTGATTTTTTTTTTTTTTTTTTTCAGATGGAGTTTTGCTCTTGTTGCCCAGGCTAGAGTGCAATGGCATGATCTTGGCTCACTGCAACCTCTGCCACCCGGGTTCAAGAGATTCTCATACCTCAGCCTCCTGAGTAGCTGGGATTACAGGTGCGTGCCACCATGCCTGGCTAATTTTTGTATTTTTAGTAGAGACAGGGTTTCGCCATGTTGGCCAGGCTGGTCTCGAACTCCTGACCTCAGGTGATACACCCGACTTGGCCTCCCAAAGTGTTGGGATTACAGGTGTGAACCACTGTGCCTAGTTGATATGTTGATATTTTAAAACTTATTGAACTTGTTTTGTGTCCTAACATATGGTCTGTCCTAGAGAATGTTCCATGTGCACTTAAGAAGAATTTGGAGCTGGGCACAGTGGCTCATGCCTGTAATCCCAGCACTTTGAGAGGCTGAGGTGGGTGGATCACGAGGTCAGGAGGTCGAGATCACCCTGGCTAACATGGTGAAACCCTGTCTCTACTAAAAATACAAAAAATTAGCGGGGCGTGGTAGTGGGTGCCTGTAGTCCAGCTATTAGGGAGGCTGAGGCAGGAGAATCACTTGAACTTGGGAGGCAGAGCTTGCAGTGAGCCAAGATCACACCACTGCACTCCAGCCTGGGCGACAGAGCAAGACTCCATCTCAATAAATAAATAAATAAAATAAAAATAAAAAAGAAGAATGTGTATTCTGCTGTTGGGTGGAGTATTCAATGCACATTTGTTGGGTCTAGATGGCTTCTAGTGTTGTTCAGGTCCTCCGTATTCTTATTCTGCTAGATGACCTATCCCTTCTCTGCAGTACTATTTGAATTTGTCATTTGTGTGCCTGAGCGACCAGTCTAGGATCTGAGTCCTAGTATACCCTGTAGTTTAGTTCTATAGGACTTTGCTGTGCTGTCTAGGATCAAATCCATGCATACAGAGTTTGAGGGTGATCCCGGGATTCATGGACAACTTGACAGGATCTCTTCTTTCAGCTCTCTCCTGTCCATGGCCTCACTGACACTTTCAAGTTCCTAGGGGTCCCCTGTTTAGAAAGCGTGGGCTTTCATTTCTCCGCTCTGTTCCACACTTCCCGACATTGCTTACGCCTTCAGCGGAGAGCAGTGAGATGATAGAGAAAAAAGTCAAGGAGATTTCCCCCCACACTCTTGGGCTCACAGTTCTGGTCAGAGAGAAAGCTTCCCCTGCCTTGGACCTTCAAGTTCCTGCTTTTTTTTTTTTTTGAGATGAAGTCTCGCTCTGTCGCCCAGGCTGGAGTGTAGTGGTGCAATCTTGGGTCACTGCAATCCCTAGTTCAAGCAATTCCCCTGCCTCAGCCTCCCGAGTAGCTGGGATTACAGGCACCCACCACCACACCTGGCTAGTGTTTTTGTATTTTTAGTAGAGATGGGGTTTCACCATGTTGGCCAGACTGGTCTTGAACTCCTGACCTCAGGCAATCCGTCTGCCTCAGCCTCCCAAAGTGCTGGGATACAGGTGTGAGCCACCGCGCCCTGCCAAGTTCCTGCTTGTTAAACTACTGCCATCATTGCCATTGCTATTGTGACGTTGTCTGGGGACTGGGGCCAGACAGAATGATAAAAACAGACTATTTCCACTCCCCCCACCCCACCCAGGGCTTCCCCTCCTCCCTGATCTGTAAGGGCTCTGTTTCTTGCTCCTTGGACTAGTGTATTCGTTAGCTCAGGCTTCTGTATCAAAATACCACAAACTGCATCACTTAAATGATAGACAGTTATTGTTTCACAGTTCTGGAGGCTAGATATCCGTGATCAAGGTGCCAGCAAATTGGGTTTCTGGTGAGGATCCTCTTCTCAGCTTGCAGATGGCCTGTACCACTGTCTCCTCACATGGTCTTTCCTCTGTGTCGTATTAGGTTGGGGAGAACACACCCTGGTGTCTTTCCTTATGAGGACACTAATTCTATCAGATCAGGGCCCCATCCTTATTCCCTCATTTAACCTTAACTACTTCCTTAGAGACTCCATTTTCACACTAAAGATCAGTGCTTCAGCATATGATTTTTTTGGGAGGCAGACACGTTCAGTCAATAAAAACTAGGAATAGAAGGTTTCTCTTGGAACTCTTTCTGTCCATACCCAATGTGTAGTTTTGGATTTGGATTACCTATGAGTCCAGGGCAGGAGACACCAAAGGAAAACAAAAACCCCAGGAAATGTACTGCTGGTGAAGTGGAACTTTATATTCTGGTCTCTTCCCCCAAACTACTTGCTACTATTTGCTTTTCAGAAGCACTAGACAGCTGCTCCATGCACTCTGTCCAAGGCTTTTTGTTGCATGCATTGCTTTCAGCAGGAGAAAGAATGTGATATGCCTCCTCCATCTTCCTCAGAGATGGCTTTTAAAAATCGTTGCATTTGGCCGGGCGCGGTGGCTCAGGCCTGTAATCCCAGCACTTTGGGAGGCCGAGATGGGCGGATCACGAGGTCAGGAGATCGAGACCATCCTGGCTAACACGGTGAAACCCCGTCTGTACTAAAAAGTACGAAAAACTAGCCGGGCGAGGTGGCGGGCGCCTGTAGTCCCAGCTACTCGGGAGGCTGAGGCAGGGGAATGGCATAAACCTGGGAGGCGAAGCTTGCAGTGAGCCGAGATCGTGCCACTGCACTCCAGCCTGGGTGACAGAGCGAGACTCCATCTCAAAAAAAAAAAAAAAAAAAATTGTTGCATTTATAACCTTTTTGTGTCATTTTGTTATAGGTGTATCTCTTATACAAATTATGAAGTTGGATTTAGAAAACCTCAACAATCTGTTAGTTTCTGTCTTTTTTGTTGTTGTTCTTTGTTTGTTTGAGATGGAGTCCGGCTCTGTAGCCCAGGCTGGAGTGCAGTGGCCTGATCTCAGCTCACTGCAACCTCTGTCTCCTGGGTTCAAGCAATTCTCCTGCCTCAGCCTCCCAAGTAGCTGGGATTATAGGCGTGTGCCAACACGCCTGGCTAATTTTTATATTTTTAGTAGAGATGGGGTTTCACCATGTTGGCCAGGATGGTCTCAATCTCCTGACCTTGTGATCTGCCCACCTTGGCCTCTCAAAGTGCTGGGATTACAGGTGTGAGTCTCCACACCTGGCCTGAATCCATTTTTCTATTAAAAGACAGAAACTAGGCCACCTAACATTCCACCCAACAACAGAATACACATTCTTCTTAAGTGCACGTGGAACATTCTCTAGGACAGACCATATGTTAGGACAAAAAACAAGTTCAATAAGTTTTAAAATATCAACATTATGGGCTGGGCACAGTGGCTCCCACCTGTAATCCCAGCACTTGAGGAGGCTGAGGTGGGTGGGTCACCTGAGGTCAGGAAACCCCCTGGCAACAGAGCGAAACACTGTCTCTTAAAAAAAAAAGTGAGGCCGGGCGTGGTGGCTCACGCCTGTAATCCCAGCACTTTGGGAGGCCAAGGAGGGCAGATCATGAGGTCAGGAGATCAAGACCATCCTGGCTAACACGCTGAAACCTTGTCTCTACTAAAAATACAAAAAATTAGCCCGGTGTGGTGGCAGGTGCCTATAGTCCCAGCTACTCAGGGGGCTGAGGCAGGAGAATGGTGTGAACCTGGGAGGCGGAGCTTGCAGTGAGCGGAGATCATGCCACTGTACTCCAGCCTGGGTGACAGAGTGAGACACTGTCTCAAAAAAAAAAAAAAAAAAAAAGTGATACAGCCATACAATGGAATATTATTCAGCCATAAAAAATGAAATTATAGAAATGTTTTGGAACTAGATAGAAGTGGTGGTTGAACAACATTGTGAATGTACTAAAAGCCACTTAAATTTTCATTTATTTATTTATTTATTTTTTGAGACGGAGTCTTGCTCTGTCACCCAGGCTGGAGTACAGTGGCCGGATCTCAGCTCACTGCAAGCTCCTCCTCCTCTCGGGTTCACGCCATTCTCCTGCCTCAGCCTCCCGAGTAGCTGGGACTACAGGCACCCGCCACTTCGCCCGGCTAGTTTTTTTTTTGTTATTTTTTAGTAGAGACGGGGTTTCACCGTGTTAGCCAGGATGGTCTCGATCTCCTGACCTCGTGATCCGCCCGTCTCGGCCTCCCAAAGTGCTGGGATTACAGGCTTGAGCCACCGCGCCTGGCAATTTTCATTTAAATTAAAATTTCACTTTAATTTTTTTTTGAGATGGAGTTTTGCTCCCAACCGTGTCCAGCCCAGCTCCATTGTTTCCTAATGTCCTGAGTGGACTCTGATGTTTGGGTTTTTCTGTTGTCAGTGTCATCTTTGTGTTCTCTCTCTCTCTCTCAACATTTAGGATTTTCTCTTAATCTTTAGAATTCCGATATTTCACCAAGAAATGTGTAGGCAGGTGAGGATGCTTTCCCAGTAAACCTGCTCAACATTTGGTAGGCCCTCTCCCTCCCCTCCCCTCCCCTTCCCTTCCCTTCCCTTTTTCCTTCCTTCCTTTCTTCCTTCCTTCCTTCTTTCTTTTTTTCTTTCTCTCTCTCTTCCTTCCTTCTTCTTCTTTTTTTTTTTGAAACAGGGTCTTGCTTTGTCACCTAGGCTTTGTCACCCAGAGTGCAGTGTTGCAATCTTGGTTCGCTGCAGCCTCAACCTCCCAGCCTGAAGTGATTGATTTTCCCACTTCAGCCTCTGGAATAGCTGGGACTACAGGCGCGCACCAGTCTGCCTGGCTAATTTTTTTTCTTTTTTTCTTTTTTTTTTTTTTTTTTTTGTAGAGACAGAGTTTTGCCATGTTGGCCAGGCTGATCTCTAACTCCTGAGCTCAAGCGATCCGCCTGCCTTGGCTTCCCAAAGTGCTGGGATTATAGGCGTGAGCCACCGCACCCTGCCTTGGTGGGTTAGTTTTAATTTAACTGAAATTTTTTTTTCTATTTATTTTCTTCTCTTCATTTTCTCACCCCCTGTGACTCCTTTGAGATGGTTGTTGGATAAATCCTCCTGGATTTATCCTCTATGTCTTTCTTTTTTTCCAAAAGAGAAAAGTCTGCCTTTTTGCTTGATTTTCTAGATTTCCTTTATTTTTCAAATCATGAATTGGCATCTTAAATTATGTCTATTCTATTATTCAATCCCTCTGTTAAATTTTAAAATCTTGGCTGGATGTGGTGTCTCACGCCTGTAATCGCAGCATTGTGGGAGGTTGAGGCGAGTGGATCACTTGAGGTCAGGAGTTCGAAAGCAGCCTGGACAACATGGTGAAATCCCATTTCTGTTAAAAATACAAAAAAAAAAAAAATTAGCCAGACATGGTGGTAGGCACCTGTAATCGCAGGTACTTGGGAGGCTGAGGCAGGACAATCGCTTGAACCAGGGAGGTAGAGGTTGCAATGAGCCGAGATGGCACCACTGCACTCCAGCCTGGGCGACAGAATGAGACTATCTCAACAACAACAGCAACAAAAATTTAAAATCTTTGTTGTAGTTTCCCACACTCCTACCCCAAGAACTCTTGTTTGCTGGTTGCCCTTTTTGAGTCACTTTCGTTTGAAGGACACAGCATCTATTTTTATTCTGTGTGTATTAATTAATTAATTAGGCTTTTTGCTGAATCCGCATTCCAACCAGATGTGTAAGTGACATGCTCTACACCCAGGCCATTCCCCGCTCCAGACAGGTACTTACCTGATGTAGTTTTGTTCTGAAGGGGCATCTTCCTACAGCCCATGTCCCTCTCCCAGGGTCCTCTTCTTAGCATGGTACCTGAAGTCTCGCTCAGCCCCAGCCCAGCCCCCACTTCATGCTCATTATACCCTGAGACTTGCAGAAACCCTGCCTGCTCACAAGTGTCACCCTTGGAGTTGAGAGGAGTGACCAAAGTCATTTAGGAAAGTTGACACTTTTCCACAGGATTCTGAGCATAAGTCATATTTAGCTTACATTGTTAGGTAAAATTTATATACAATGAAATGCACAGATCTTAAGTATACTATTGAATGTTTTGACAAAAGTGTACACCTGTGTGACCAGCTCCTCCAAGAAGAGATGATATTTCTGGTACCCACAAAAGCTCCCTTATGTCTCTTTGGAAACGTGAAAGGAAAATAAAATACTTGGGACCCCGATTCACTGTGCCAAAAGAAACAAATTAAGCTGAGAGCTGAGTCATGCAAGAAGCCGCCTTTCCTTTTGTTCCTAAGCAGAGAGCTACAGATGAAAGGTGAAATACCTCCACAGGTAGCTGCTCTATGTTCATCTCATCTTATGTCAAATGCCGGTTTCCTGAGTGCCAGGAGAAGACATCATTCACTCTTCCCTACCTGCTCCTTTTCTCTTACAACTTGTGGATTCAGTAATGTGACTCTACTGAATGTGACTCTTTCTCTTTCTCTTTCAGCCCGCTTTGCCCCTGTAAATATTGAAGCCCTCATATCACATTTGGATGATTTGGAGAAAGGCACAGACCTGTTTCTGAGGCATTGTCCTTGACTGTGGCACCTTTTTTTTTTTAGATAGAGTCTTGCTGTCACCCAGGCTAGAGTGCAGTGGCGTGATCTCAGCTCACTGCAACCTCCACCTCCCAGGTTCAAGCAATTCTTCTGCCTCAGCCCCCAGAGTAGCTGGAACTACAGGTGTGTGCATGCCCGGTGAATTTTTGTATTTTTAGTAAAGACGGGGTTTCGCCAGTACAGGCTGGTCTGAAACTCCTGGGCTCAAGTGCTCTGTCCACCTCAGCCTCCCAAAGTGCTGAGATTACAGGCATGAACCACTGGACCTGGCCAAAATAAACTTCTAAATCAATTGTGGCCTGTCTCAGATACTTTTTGGTTTACATAATCAATCCCCAAGCAACCATTGTTTTCTTTCACTGTATTTTTGCCTATTTTTGAACTGCTTAGAAATGGAATCATCTGGTATGTTTCTATAATGTGAAATCCCTCCTTGTTTTGTTGTATTCATAGTGGGTTTTTTTTTTTTTTTTTCTGCTGAGTAGCGCATTCCGTTTTCTGAATGTAGCACATTTACCTCCTTTTGAACATGTGGCTGTTTCTAGTTTTTGGCTGTTAGGAACATTCTAGTATACCATTTCTCTTGGCTAAATACATAGGAGAAGAATTCTGGGTCATGTGGTGGGATAGTGTGCATTTTTGAGTTTTTCTCTACAAAGCTAGAGTTAGGTGTGCCTCACACTGCCTGGCCTGCAGGGGGCGCTGTGAGGCTACAGAGGGGACAGTGGACTTGAAGGGTAGAGGAGCCTGGGGCCACCCCAAGTTCCAGGTCTTCACCCCTAGAGGCCGCTGGCTGCCCGTCTGCCCACCTGAAGGACCTGCAGGGCCCTCCTTCCTCTCACACACCTTTGAGGCAACAGCTAAGCACGTGGCATTCTCACAGCCTTCAGTGATCCCCTTGGCCCAAGTCATGATCCTGTCCCCAAAGCTCAGTGGACCCTCCCAGCCTGTTGCCCAGGCTGCGCTCGGGGCTCCACGCTTCCTCCTACATGCCCCCTTCCAGCTCCTCATGGGTCAGTTTGGGGCCTGGCTTTCCTGTCATGGAGACAACCCTTCACCTGCCAGGATGGCTGGACTGTCCAGTGAGAGCAGGGCCTTCTCTGTTGGAAAGATCTGCAAGGCCTGCATGTGGTGACTCCAGGCCTTATGCTCAGGTCGTCAGTGGAGGGAGACACTCCAGGTCCCAGAGGGAAACAGCCCCTAGGCTTCTCCTGTGCCCACCGTGCTCAGCCCATATGCCAGCCTGACTCAGACCCTTGGAGACCCTGATCTCTGAGGAATTGACACCCCCTGCCCTCCTCACCTCCACCGGAGTGAACCTCAGTGAGGATCAATACTAAGTTGCAGGCTGGGCACGGTGGCTCACGCCTGTAATCCCAGCACCCTGGGAGGCCAAGGAGGGTGGATCACCTGAGGTCAGGAGTTTGAGACCAGCCTGGCCAACATGGTGAAATCCTGTCTCTACTAGAGATACAGAAAATTAGCCAGGTGTGGTGGCAGATGCCTATAATACCAGCTACTCAAGGAGGCTGAGGCAGGAGAATTGCTTGAACCTGGGAGGTGTAGGTTGCGGTGAGCTGAGCCGAGATCACGTCATTGCACTCCAGCCTGGGCAACAAGAGCAAAACTCTGACTCACCAAAAAAAAAAAAAAAAAAAAACCTAAAAACTAAACTGCAAGGAAGGCCATCAAATTTATTTTTCTCATAACAATTGCTTGGATGCTTTTTTTAAAAAGTAAAATTAAAATAATCAGTGTGAACAAAATTATCCTTTTTTTTTCTGGTTTCTCGTCTTCCTCTGCCCCCGGCGCCCTGGCCCCCACCCCCTGCCAGTTGGTTGGGGTCGCTAGCCGGAAACACCTACACTTCTGGTCCCCCAGGCCCTTGGTGCCCAGTAGCCTGGGAGCACTTCAGGAGCCTTGGCTCCTGGGCCCTGCCCTGGCATTACCCTCTGCACCCTGCCAATCAGTAACTTTTGCTGAATGAACAAAATAATGCTTACATCAACTTTAGGCTTTTAGAATCCATTAATCCATTCTTTTCCAAGCAAAGGTGGTAATGAAAATGGAAAAGAAAACCATTCTAGAAAGAAGACAAGGAAGAGAGTGGAAATGTATTGCTGTAAAATACACTGCCGTTTCAGACAGTAGGAGCCTCCTCCAAGTCATTTCTTTCCCTTTGCTGGCTCTGGTGGCTTGGCGGGTTCTGGTCCCTTGCCCTGCTGGGGTTCTTTTTCTTTGCCTGGAGGAGAAATCAGCTTATGCTTTTTGGCCCTCTTGCCTCTGAAGTTGTTTCTTTGAAGACACATATCGATCAAAGCAAAAACTCCAGCCACACCAACAAGGATCTGGAAAACAAAAGGGTCCTCATGACTTTTGCTTTTCATTCCAAACGTGGTGGGTTTCCCTCCTGGTTTCTCGTTCATCAGTGGGTGCTGTGTCACACGTCCCCCATGTCCCCTCAAATGTCAACCAGCCCTGAGAGTCTAGAAGCATGCCTACTCCTTCAGCCTCGGCCTTCTCCACTCCCCCATCCTGCCATCTCACCTGTTTCTCTTCTGTCTTGAAACCCAGCCAGAGTGGGACTGTTTGCTCTGGGGTCGGCAGCTACAGGAAGGAACCTGGGCTGGCTCCCCGGACATCATCTTTATTTAAATGGTGGCTCCATTGGAAACATCTGTCTACTTTACTTTTTTTTCCTTTGAGACGAAGTCTCGCTCTGTCATCCAGGGTGGAGTGCAGTGCCACAATCTCTGCTGACTGCAACCTCTGCCTCCTGGATTTAAGCAATTCTCCTGCCTCAGCCTCCCAAGTTGCTGGGATTACAGGCATGCGCCACCATGCCTAGCTAATTTTTGTATTTTTAGTAGAAAATACATTTTCTACTAAATTTTGTAAATTTTGTATTTTTGTATTTCACCATGTTGGCCAGGCTGGTCTACAAACTCCTGACCTCAGGTGATCCACTCGCTTCGGCCTCCCAAAGTGCTGGGATTACAGGCATGAGCCACTGTGCCCGGCCTACTTCACTTTTAAACTTTACTTTGATCCCAAGATTTTTGTGAAAAATAAAGAAGCCCTTTCCTTAAACAGAGGACAACACCCATCCTCCAAAAGAGGTGAATTCAGAGCAAATGCATGGCCCAGCCTGGAAAGACTCACCACAGCAAGTAAGTAGTGGAGATGCATGGATCGCCGACTTCTCACAGCAAAGACCACGGCTCCCACCAGGAACGCACAGGCAAACAGGTCGTTGAAGAGGTCCTGAAGGTGGAGAGGTGAGTCAGCCTCAGCCAAAGCCAGGGCCCCCGGCAACAAACACTGCACCCTGGTTAGCTTCCTCCAAAGGAATGATTTGCAAACTTCCACCTGATTTAAAAACGTATGCATAAAGATAAACACACACCGGGCTAGGTGGACATATCTGTGGCCCTCCAGCTGGGCTTTTTAAATTGAAACCTAAAAAGTCCAGGATGCTAAAATGCCCTCATGCTGAAGCCTGTGAAGTCACCAGCCCCCTCTTCTACCATCTCTCTGTGAAATCACACATTTGGTTTCTGCCTATGTCTCCTCCCACCAATACTCATTTATTATTTTTATTTTCTATTTTTTGAGACAGGGTCTTACTCCGATTACGCAGGCTGGAGTGTGGTGGCGCAATTTCTGCTCACTGCAGCCTCGACCTCCTCAGGCTCAGGTGATTCTCCCACCTCCGACTGCCACTACGGGCGTGTGCCACCAAGCCCAGCTAATTTTTTTTTTTCTTTTTTTTTTGTATTTTTAGTAGAGATAGGGTTTCACCATGTTATCCAGGCTGGTCTCAAACTCCTGGACTCAAGCGATCTGCCTTCCTCAGCCTCCCAAAGTGCTGGGATTATAGGCCTAGGCCACAGCACCCAGTCAATACTCATTTAAATAAATACACAACTATAAAACATCATGATGTCCCTCTTAAGGACCCCACCACTGACTTTCAGCTCCCAGGGCCAGCTCCCCGCTCTGGCTGGGTGGGCTGCATTGGCTCTGATGGACTTTAGCATCTCATTGGGAGCCTGGCAGCTTCCTCTGCAACCCGCTGCCCTCAGCCTGACTTCCTAGACCCCTTTCCCTCCTTACAAGGTGGCACCACCTCTCCCTTCCTCAAGGACTGCCCATCCCCTGTGACTTCAGTCTCACCCTCCCCATACCATATACTCGTTTCCCTCCTGCTACTGGCAAGGCATTGCCAAACTTCTCAGAGCTGGCCAAACCATGGCCATAGCAGGCTGGCTTCCTCTCGAATCTCTCCTGGGGCTAGAGGATGGGGTGAGAAGCAGCTGATCCTGCAGCGCTGGAAGACACCTGCCATTCCCCTTGGTTTCTATAATGCCATTTCCTGCTGTTGTCCTTCCCTGGCCACTTTGTTTCAGGCCTTTTCTTTTTTAATGTTTTGAATTTTGATACATTTCAAATGCCCAGAAAATAATAGAACATCCTACCTCCAACTCCCACCTCTACCAGGCCAGGAGCCACTGACATTTAACAGATGTTAACGTCTTGCCAATGTCCCCTTTAGGCCTCTCTGAAATCAAGAAATCCAACTTCACAGATGGAGCTGCAGCCCCCTCGCTTCCTTCCCGCTTCCTGTCCCTCATGCCTCCCTCCTCCAACTTTTGGAAGCTGATGTGTAGTTTTCCCGTCTGAATTTGTGCTTTTCTACATATTATATATTCATAAACAATGTATACTATTTTGTGTATTTCAAAATACACTTTTTATATTTAAATAAAAAGTATCCTACCTTTCAATGCTTGCTTTTGCCTTTTGAGATTTATCCACATTGAGAAATATAGATTTATTCTTTTTTTTTTTTTTTTTTTTTTTGAGACAGAGTCTTGCTCTATTGCCCAGGCTGGAGTGCAGTGGCGCGATCTTGGCTCACTGCAAGCTCTGCCTCCTGGGTTCATGCCATTCTCCTGCCTCAGCCTCCTGAGTAGCTGGGACTACAAGCGCCTGCCACCACACCTGGCTAACTTTTTGTATTTTTAGTAGAGATGGAGTTTCACCATGTTAGCCAGGATGGTCTTGATCTCCTGACCTCGTGATCCGCCCACCTTGGCCTCCTAAAGTGCTGGGATTACAGGCGTGAGCCACTGCGCCCGGCCAGATTTATTAATTTTAACTGATGTAGCCTACTATAGGAATGAACAAAATGAGACACAGGGTGTTTCTACCATGCGCTGTAATCTTGAACTCCTGGGCTCAAGCGATCCTCCCCACCTCAGCCTCAGTTGGGACTACAGGCGCCTACCACTGTGCAATTAAAAACATTGTTTTTGTAAGCTGGGCGCAGTGGCTCACGCCTGTAATCCCAGGACTTTGGGAGGCCAAGGCGGGCGGATCACCTGAGGTTGGGAGTTTGAGACCAGCCTGACCAACATGGAGAAACCCCATCTCTACGAAAAATACAAAATTAGCTAGGTGTGGTGGCGCATGCCTGTAATCCCAGCTACTCAGGAGGCTGAGGTATGAGAATCTCTTGAACCTGGGAGGCAGAGGTTGCAGTGAGCCAAGATCATGCCATTGCACTCTAGCCTGGGCAACAAGAGCAAAACTCCATCTCAAAAAAAAAAAAAAAATTGTTTTTGTAGAGGCAGGGTTTCCCTATGTTGCCCAGGCTGGTCTCCAAGCCCTGGACTCCGGGACTCAAGTGATCCTCCTGCCTTGGCCACCCAAAGTGTCAGGATTATAGGTGTGAGCCACTGTACCTGGCCTATGATGTCTTCTGTTGAAGTTTTAATTTTAATGGGATACATAGTCTATCTCTCTCCCTCCCTTCCTCTCTCTCCACAAATCCCAGGGACATTTATTGAATATTCTATTCAACTGTTTTATAATGCTACCTCCGTCATATACCAAGTTGCCATATGTTTGTAGATCTATTTCTGAGTTTTCTTTTCTATTCCTGTATTAGTCTACTCAGGATGCCATAATAAAATATCCCAGACTGGGTGACTTAAACAACAGACATTAACTTTCTCGCAGTTTTGGAGGCTGAAGTCCATGAGCAAGGTGCCAGGAAATTCAGTTTCTGGTGAGGGCTCTCTTCCGGGCTTGCAGATGGCTGTCTTCTCACTACGTTTTCACATGGCCTTTCTTTGATGCGTGCGTGTGTATGTGTGTGTGCATGTGTGCGTGTGTGTGTGTGTAGAGAGAGAGCAAGAGGGAGAGAGAATTCTCTGCTCTCTTCTTATAAAGATACTTACTTACTGGCTGGGTGTGGTGGCTCACACCTGTAATCATAGCACTTTGGGAGGCCAAGGCAGGCAGATCACCTGAGGCCAGGAGTTCAAGACCAGCTAAGCCAACATGGCAAAACGCTGTCTCTAGTAAAAATACAAAATTAGCCAGGTGCAGTGGTGCATGCCTGTAATCCTAGCTACTCAGGAGGCTGAGGCAGGAGAATGCTTGAACCGGGCGGTGGAAGTTGCAGTGAGCTGAGATTGTGCCACTGCACTCTAGCCTGGGTGACAAGAGCAAAACTCTGTCTCAAAACCAACAAACAAAAAACAAGACACTTATTTGATCAGGGCCCCAATATTCTGACCTCATTTAACCTTAATTACCTCCTTAGAGGCCGCATCTTCAAGTACAGCTACAGTGGAGTTAGAGCCTCAGCATATGGTTTTGCAGAGTGGCAGACACAAACATTCAATCTGTAACAATTTCATTAGTCTTCTTGTCAGTCCCTGAGCTAGTACCAAAGCTTTATGGTAAATCTGATATCTTGTTGTCTGAGTCCATCCTTGTTAGTATTTTTTCTTCCTCCATAAGAATTTTAGAATCACCCCGTAAAGTTCCATGAAAAACCCATGTTAGGTTGAAATTTTATTTAATTTATAGATTAATTCAGAATTGAATTGATATCTCTATGATAATAAGTTTTCATATTTATGAATGTGGAATGTTTCTCTATTTACATTTTCCTTTGATATCCATTAATAAAGTCTTATATTCTCTATGTAGCGTCTTACATATCTTTCAGTAGGTTTATTCTTAGTCACTTTGTAGTTTCTCTTGCTGTTTTAAGTGGTTTCTTTTAAAGAGCTTTTTTTTTTTTTTTTTTTTTTTTTTTTTTTGAGACAGAGTCTCACTCTGTCACCCAGGTTGGAGTGCAGTGGCTCCATCTCGGCTCATCCCAACCTCCGCCTCCTGGGTTCAAGAGATTTTCTTGCCTCAGCCTCCCGAGTAGCTGGGATTACAGGCAGGCACCACCATGCCTGGTTAATTTTTGTATTTTTAGTACAGACGGTGATTCACCATGTTGGCCAGGCTGGACTCAAACTCCTGACCTCAAGTGATCCACCCACCTGGGCCTCCCAAAATGTTGGGATTACAGGCGTGAGCCCCCGTGCCCAGCCAAAAAAAATCATATATTTCTCATTGTTCATTGTTGGTATTCAGGAACACTATTGCTTTTGTGTCTGGTAACCTTGTGGAACTCAATCAGTTCTAGTGATTTCACTGTAGATTCTCCTAGATTTTCTGTGTAGATAATTCCATTAGATTTTGTTTCTTCCCAATTTCTATCACCTTTTGTTTTCCTTATCATATTGTACTAAGATCTCCATCACAATGTTGAATAGAAGAAAAGCTAGTACGCATCTCTAAGGAAATGCTCGTGGAGTGTCACTATAAAATACAGTTTGTGTGGGTTTGGATAAATGCCTTTTTTTTTTTTTTTTTTTTTTTTTTTGAGACGGAGTCTTGCTCTGTCACCCAGGCTGGAGTGCAGTGGCCGGATCTCAGCTCACTGCAAGCTCCGCCTCCCGGGTTTACGCCGTTCTCCTGCCTCAGCCTCCCGAGTAGCTGGGACTACAGGCGCCCGCCACCTCGCCCGGCTAGTTTTTTTGTATTTTTTAGTAGAGACGGGGTTTCACCGTGTTAGCCGGGATCGTCTCTCGATCTCCTGGCCTCGTGATCCGCCCGTCTCGGCCTCCCAAAGTGCTGGGATTACAGGCTTGAGCCACCGCGCCCGGCCCTTGAGCCACCGCGCCCGGCCTTTTTTTTTTTTTTTTGAGACGGAGTCTCACTCTGTCACCCAGGCTGGAGTGCAGTGGCACAATCTTGGCTCACTGCAAGCTCTGCTTCCTGGGTTCACGCCATTCTCCTGCCTCCGCCTCCTGAGTAGCTGGGACTACAAGCGCCTGCCACCACGCCTGGCTAATTTTTTTGTATTTTTAGTAGAGATGGGGTCTCACTGTGTTAGCCAGGATGGTCTCAATCTCCTGACCTTGTGATCTGCTGGCCCAGGCCTCCCAAAGTGCTGGGATTACAGGCATGAGCCACCGCGCCTGGCCCTGATACCTATATTAAGATAAGGAAGTTCTCTTTATTCCTAGTTGGCTAAGAGTTTTCTAAAAATTGGTATTGAATATTACTAAATGGTTTTGCTGCAGCTTGTAGGATATATTTTTTCCTTTAAATAAAGCAGTGAAATATATTATGTGAATATATTATAGTGAAATATATTAATCTGTATATTATATATAATAATTTATATATGTGTGTGTGTGTATGTATGGCAAAACCATCTTTGTATTCCTGGCATCAATGCTGCTTCATAATGATGTATTGCTTTCTTATATATTGCTTGATTCACTATGCTATTATTATTATTATTATTATTACTATTTTTTGGAAAGGTGTCTTGCTTTATTGCCCAGGTTGGAGTGCAGTGGTGCTATCTTGGCTCACTGCAGCCTCTGCCTCCCAGGTTCAAGCGATTCTCCTGCTTCAGCCTCCTGAATAGCTGGGATTACAGATGGCCACCACCATGCCCAGCTAATTTTTTGTATTTTTAGTAGAGACGGGTTTCACTATGTTGGCCAGTCTGGTCTCAAACTCCTGACCTCAAGTGATCCGCCTGCTTCGGCCTCCCAAAGTGCTGGGATTACAGGCATAAGCCACCGCGCCCGGCCTCACTATGCTAATATTTTATTTAGAATTTTTATGGCTATCTTCAAATATGATAGGCCTATTTTACTTTCCTTATAATGTCTGGTCTTAAGATCAAGGCGCTAGCAGAGAGTAGGACATATTATAACGCTTTTTAAAAGAAAAAAAAAGAGATAAAATAGAACTGAATATAAAATCTAGAAATAAACCCTTCATATGGAATTTTTAGCATTTAACAAATATGCCATTTCAAATCCATGGCAGAAAAGACGTACTCTTCAATACAAGAATAAATCAGGTAACGGGGTGGAACAACTGGAAAGCCATCAGGATATAAAAATGGAACCATGGTTCATATCATATCCCTAAATCACTCAAATGAATCAAATGTAAAATGTGAAACAATAAAAGTGCCAGATGAAAACATGGATGAATTCTTTTATAACCTGTTTTTCTATTTATTTTTGAGTCAAGAAAATTATTTTATCTGAACTTTCTAGTTTATTGGTATAAAAAGCTATTTTCCGGCTGGGTGCTGGGTTACAGGCGTGAGCCCTGTAGCTCACGCCTGTAATCCCAGCACTTTGGGAGGTTGAGGCGGGCGGATCACGAGGTCAGGAGATCGAGACCATCCTGGCTAACATGGTGAAACCCCATCTCTACTAAAAACACAAAAAAATTAGCTGGGCGTGGTGGTGGGCGCCTGTAGTCCCAGATACTTGGGAGGCTGAGGCAGGAGAATGGCGTGAACCTGGGAGGCGGAGCTTGCAGTGAGCTGAGATCGTGCCACTGCACTCCAGCCTGGGCAACAGAGCGAGACTCCGTCTCAAAACAAAACAAAACAAAACAAAACAAAAATCCCCACCTATTTTCCCTTGTGTGTGTGTGTTTGTTGGGAGACAGGGTCTTACTCTGTCATCCAGGCTGGAGTGCAGTGGTGCAATCACTGTCTCACTGCAGCCTTGACTCCCCAGCTCAAGCGATCCTTCCACCTCAGCCCAAGTAGCTAGGACTACAAGTGCACGCCACCACACCCAGCTACTTTTTTTATTTTCTGTAGAGATGAGGTCCCACTGTGTTGCCCAGGATGGTCTTGAACTCCTGGGCTCAACTGATCTTCCTGCCTCAGCCTCCCACATTGCTGTTACAGGCATGAGCCATCCAGCTGGCTTCCCTTGTGATCTTTAAAATCTCTTCTTGATCTTTGTACTGTTTTTCTTCGTTCCTACTTTTCTTTTTCTTGAAGTTTGTCTACTTTTGTCTTTTCAAATAACCAGATTTTTAGTTTTATTAATCCTCCCCATAAATCTTTGTTTCCTATTTCATTAACTTTTAGTTCTTATCTTTGGCATTTCCTTAATTTCATTATTTTGTTTTGTTTTGGTATCTTCTTCATATAGACATTTGATTTGTTAATGTTCATTCTTCTTTTCTAAGTATACAGATTTGAATTTGAATTATCTGCATTTTACAGGTAGTATCTGCAAATACTACATATAACTAAATCCTCATATACTGAGGGAAAAACAGTAGATTTATCCCCCAAACATACAAGGCTTTAGTTACATTTTAGTTACTGATTTCTAACTGTATTTCATTGAATTGGAGAATGTAGTCTATATTTTATCAGTTCCTTGTTATTTATTTATATTGGCTTTGTGGTTTTATGTGAGGATAATTTTTATGATTGTTTCAAGTGAGCTTAAAAAGAATATAAAGCCTGTTATTATGGATGTATGGTTCTATGTTTTACATGTCAGTGGATCAAACTGTTAATTACTGAGGGACACATGTTAAAATCTCCTGCTGTGGTTACTATTTGTTAATTCTTTCTTATAATTAAGTCTATGTTTAGCTTTTATATTTTGGGGCTATATTGTTAGGTACACACAAGTTCAAAATTACTATATGTAGTGATCTTCTTTTTTTATATATAAAATTGGTTTAGTCTGGTATTAAAACTATGTCAGCTTTTGGCTGGGCGCGGTGGCTCACGCCTGTAATCCCAGCACTTTGGGAGGCTGAGGTGGGCAGATCCCAAGGTCAGGAGATCAAGACCATCCTGGCTAACACGGTGAAACCCCGTCTCTACTAAAAATACAAAAAATTAGCCAGGCGTGGCGGCGTGCGCCTGTGGTCCCAGCTACTCGGGGGGCTGAGGCAGGAGAATGATGTGAACCCAGGAGGCAGAGCTTGCAGTGAGCTGAGATCCACTCTAGCCTGGCGACACAGTGAGACTCCATCTCAAAAAAAAGAAAAAAAAAAAAAACAAACTACATCAGCTTTTTTTTGAGACGGGGTTTCACTCTTGTTGCCCAGGCTAGAGTGCAGTGGCACGATCTCAGCTCACTGCAACCTACACCTCCCGGGTTCAAGGGATTCTCCTGCCTCAGCCTCCTGAGTAGCTAGGATTATAAGCACCCGCCACCATGCCCAGCTAAGTTTTAAATACTTTTAGTAGAAATGGGACTTCACCATGTTGGCCAGGCTGGTTTCAAACTCCTGACCTCAAGTGATCCACCTGCCTCAGCCTCCCGAGTAGCTGGGATTACAGGCGCCTGCCACCATGCCCGGCTGATTTTTTGTATTTTTAGTAGAGACGGGGTTTCACTGTGTTAGCCAGGATGGTCTCGATCTCCTGACCTCGTGATCCACCCGCCTCGGCCTCCCAAAGTGCTGGGATTATAGGCGTGAACCTCCGCACCCGGCCTCAGCTAGTGATTTGACAGAGATTTCCCTAAATGCTTGGAAACAAATGAACAAAAACATTACTGGTCTTTGCAGGTTGGTTCTGTGTTGGGGCACTTTATCAACATTTGGCCAGGCTGTTTACAACTCTGTCGTAGTTCTCACCTCCTGATTGTGCAGAGCCTAATGGTCGACCAAAGGTGGAAGCTTAGGGTCTTCTTAGGTCATTTCTGAGTATTTGTCCAGCCCTGGGAATGTGTGTAGTCTTCTAGATTCCCTAATATATCTCCTTTCTCAGTCTCTTTCTTCCCAGACTTTCTGGTCTGTCTACTGCTTGACTCACTTGTTTTCTCTTGTCTCAAGTGGGTGAGGCAAGTATATTTCCCTTTAAATGTTTTTGACAAATGCTACCTGGGAGGCTGCTTCATCCCTGAAAAAGTTCTGAGGCAGGTGAAACAAAGGCAAGTCCCTGGACCAATCTCTTAGGTAATCATCAGACAGGTCCAAACAAACAACCATAATTCTTTGAGAACGAAGTCTGTAATGTAATGAGATATCGATTGCACCTCTGCACTCCAGCCTGGATGACAGTGTAAGACCCTGTCTCACAACACACACACGAAAATAGCTCTTTATGCTGGTCACTAGCAGGCTTCGCCAGGAATTTGGGCTGCTGTCTTCATAGCCATTGCCAAGCTGTGGGGGTAAGAGATGCCCAGCAGGTAAGTTAAAGTGCACAGTCGTTTCTTACCAAAATCCAGCAGCTTCTTCCTTCATTAAGCACTCCTCTGGCTGTTCTAAGTTTTTAATTAGATTTGGGTTCTGAATAAGTTAGTTCTGACAGTTTTTGCTAGGTTACTCATTGCTACAGTAGAGAGACAAAATTTTGGAGTTCCCTATTATGCCATTTTTCAGTGACACCACTCTCATTAAATACGGAATGTTCTCAGTCATTATCAGTATGAATATTTCCTCTTCTCCATTCTTGCTACTTTTTTTTTTTTTTTTTTTTTTTCTGAGACAGGATCTCTGTCTGTCTCCCAGTCTGGAATGCGGTGATGGGATTACAGCTCACTCAGCCTCAGCTTCCTGGGCTCAAGCGATCCTCCCAACTCTGCCTCCTGAGTAGATGGGACCTCAGGCATATGCCACCATGCCTGGCTGATTTTTTGTGGAGACAAGCGGAAGGTCTCATGATATTGTCCAGGCTGGTCTTGAATTCCTGGGCTCAAGCAATCCTCCCATGTTGGACTCCCAAAGTGCTAGGACTACAGGTGTAAGCCACTATTCTTGACCTCCATTCTCTTGAATATTTCATCTATTCTCTTAATAAGTTTTAAAAATTTTTATTGAAGTTTTTTTCTTTATCTTGAACTCCTGGCCTCAAGAAATCCTCCCACTTCGGCCTCCCAAAGTGTTGGAATTACAGGCGTGAACCACATGCCAACCCCTCCCCCTGCTTGTTTTTTTTTAAGAGATAGGATCTTGTTTGTTTCACAGGCTGGAGTGCAGTGGTTATTCACAGGTGTGATCACTGCACACTACAGCCTTGAACTCCTGGACTCAAGAGATCCTTTTGCCTCAGCCTCCTGAGTAGCTGGGACTATAGGCACAACTCACTGTGCCTAGCTTCTTGATACCTCTTTTATTATTTTTTAGACAGGGTCTCACTCTGTCACTCAGATTGGAGTGCAGTGGCACCATCAGAGCTCTCTGTAGCCTTGACCTCCTGGGTTCAAGTCATTCTCCCACCTTGGTCTCCTGAGTAGCTGGAACGACAGGCATGTGCCACTATGCTTGGCTAATTTTTAAATTTTTTTTTGTAGAGACAGGGTCTCCCTATGTTGCCCAGGCTGGTCTCAAACTCCTGGACCAAAGGGACCTATTCACCTCAGCCTCCCAAAGTGCTGGGATTACAGGTATGAGCCACCACACCCAGCCCGACAACCCTGATGGATGTTCTCACTCCATGTTCTGTCTCAATCTCTTTCTTATTTTCTTTCTCTCTGTGTGCTATGTTCTGGGTAATTTCCCCATACCTTTCAGTTAACAGTTCCCTCTACAGCTATGTCTGATCTGTTTTTGAGTTCATCTACTGACATTTTTATTTCAATAACTATATTTTCTATTCTAGACACTGTACTTTTAAAAAATCTGTCTATTCTGTCCTCATAGTGTTTTATTCTTTTCTCAGGACTCTTATGTCTATAATCACTTAAAATATGTTATTATTCTCAGATAGCTCTTCTATTATCTCATATTCTCAGGATTCTAATCCATCTGTTGTGTTTGTTGATTCTAAGTAATGGGGATTTTTTTTAAAATTAGGTGTTTTGTAGTTTTGAATTATTAGTTCATTTTTGACAAGGTTTCCCCCCCGCCCCTTTGTAAGAATCTCTTCATGCCCTGATTGTGATTTTGCATTTGTTTCTATCAGGAGTCCGAGGATATCAGCAGAATGTCATCAGACTGGGATCAATTTTTATGGCAATTCCCAGGGATGAAGGTTTCTGGGCTACATGAAGGTTTCTAGGCTGCAGGTAACAAAAATTCAAACTCCAATCTGTACAAAGGGCAGGCTTAAGGTTTCTATTTCTCAAGGAAGACTTCCTCTCTGCCCACTCAACACTCAGGCAGATATGAACATGTTTTCTTATTCCTCTGTGTTGGGAATAAGAAGGGTATGTGTCTTTGTCCATGTTTTCCCTCGGGGGTAGTCTTTCCAGGGTGATGGCTTTATACAGGATTTTCAGTTCTAAATTCCCACTTTGCTTAGGATCAAGGCCTTATTTCCTGACTTGAGAGTGCATGAAAATTCATGCTGTAGGTTCCTGAGACACTACCTCGTGGACCATTCCCACTCATACTTTGCAGCTTATGTGATCACTGCCCCGTTTTCCATTTCTGGCGCCTCTGTGTTTTCATTTCTTTTTTGCCCACCATTCATTCAGTTAAAGCAATACTGGTTACATTTCCCCTGGTATTTTTAGATAAGCACAGCAGGAAGATTTTCAGGGTTCATTGGTTTTTCATCCTGCTGGAACTAAAAATGTCTTCTCAGGCTCCTTGTTTAGGAACTTGTCCTCTGCCTGTCCTTTTACCTTGTCCTCTGCTTGTCCCTTTTCTGAGAGTCCTTATGTGGCCCTCCTGTCCTTTCTCCTTGTATTGGAGGTCCTCATCTACCTCACCAAAACCTCTGGATCCCTGGACCCTAATAGCTTTTAACAAGAAGGCAGGATGAAATGTACTCATAAAGCTAAGTGCAAAGCTTTTTTCTGCTACTTACCAGCTGAGTGAGCTGGGGGCAAGTTACTTGGCCATTCTAAGCCAATTTCCTTAAGTGTAACGTGAGTGAAACAGTGAACAAGAGGGCTCTGGAGGCAGGCTGTGAATGTGCAATGAACAAAGGGACTTGGGAATTGGGGTCTTCATTGACTGGCAAGGGGTTAGGTGGGTGTGCCCTGTGATTACACAGGTGAGGGATTCAACTCCATGAGTCCTCAGGCACAGCGTAAAGCAATTTATATTTAATCCTCAGGATTGAATGTCAATTCTGCAAGGAATATGACTGTCCCCATGTTACAGATGAGGAAACAGGCTAGGAATGAGTACTTTGCTCAGTTCTGTCTCATTCCACTAGATGACTGCTTTGGGTTGAACATCCTGATCCAAGCATCCTTTATAGGGATATTCACTGGAGACCTAACGCTGCTTTAGAAGTGATTTTAAAAAAAAAATTCCCATTTTTGTCTAATTTTATTGACTTACAGGAGAGTAATTTTCTTCTTTGAATTTTGGGATTGGGGTCCTTCTGGGGTGATTTCCTGTCAAGTGTGAGCTGGCACAGGAGTTCGGAGGAACAACTGATTGCTACACCTCCCCTTTCCCTAAAGAGAACAAAGGCTCAGGCCCTCTTTGACCACCGGGTAGGTAAGAGTTCTCCACTCTCACTCCAACACACACACGGGCTTTTTTGGAGCATTTTCTGCCTAGCTACCCGTCTTGCACCCAGCTGCCTCTGCCTGGGCCCCACTGATGTTGTGAGCCCCTGACCCAGGCACAGATATGGGAGGTGGGGTGTGTCTCTCCCTTCTGTGACTTTCCAGGTGCCAAGACACACACATAATCAGCGTTCTGGATTCAGGCACTCCCCATCGCCCCTTACTTACAGAAATGGGCCACAGGATGAAGGGTATGTATCTATGAACGGCAAAGCTGTACAGTATGATGAAGAAACTGAAGATGGATATCTCCATGGTGATGATAAGCGTCAGGATGGGGTGCACGCTGAGTGAGGACAACAGTATCATTGCCGCTATTAGGCAGCCCTGCAGTGAGACATAGACACCTCAGCCAGCAGCAAGGGCCTCTCACCATCTCTCTGAGGACCCCTGGAGCCTACTCCTCCTTCTCCCCGCCCTCAGCCAAAGCCCCCCATCCAGGGATACCAGTCTAACTCACCAAACTCAGAATCTTGACCTCAGCGTGCCCCAAGAGCCAGAACTCCTTATTGCTGTCTTTTAATTCCCACCGGTAGCGGCGACACCCCTTCCTCGTGCCCACTTCGTGCTTGGGCTGCACCAACTTTTGAGGTTTGTCCAATGGCTCCTTATCGTCCTTCTTGTCCTCCTGGGGTTTGGCCCCGGCTGGAGGTGGAGCTGGCTCTGTCTTGGCCCCTTTTGCTGCCTTAGGTGCCATGACTGACTCGGTGTCCTTGACTTCTCACAGCTGGCCTGTTTCTTTCTCCTGCTGTTTCTGGGTAGGCCAGGCCTACTAGAGAGCCTGGTGTCAACCGAGCGGCTCAGAGGGCGCGCTCAGCTAACTGCCAGGACCACCGAATGCCAACTCCCACGCCCTCTCCACGCGCGCCCGTCTCCTGGCGCAGCTCCCATCCACCCCGCAGTGGCCGGATCCGCCCACCCTCCACGCGCCGGCCCCCGACGGGCCCCACCTCCGTTCCCAAACCGCTGGTCCCACCTCGGCGCGGAGCTGCCCTCGCGGTCCCATCCCGGCGTCTCCAGGCAGCCCCAGGTCTGTAAGCCGCCGCTCCGCTGCCGGTTCGGGGGGCTGCGAGCACCGGGTCACCACCCTGAGCTCCGCGGGCGCAGCGCCACGCGCAGGAAAATACAACGCGACTTGCGCAGGAAAATACAACACGACTTTTACACAAGGCAAAGAGAGGAAGTAGGTGTTCTCAATAAAAGCAGTAGCCCTAATTTTATGGTCACATTTAGGCCGGAATGGGTGACAGCACGCGAGCTCGGGGGTGGGCTCGGAGGCCGAGATTGGACAGACACGTGCATCTGCTAGGGCGCGGGGCTGGCTTCAGGCGGGCCTCTGCGGGGCGTCGGGGCCGGTTTCGGGGTAGGCGTCCTTGGCGGGGGAAAGCTTGCTTTCAAATTCGATTCCCAGAAATCTTTTCAAGTTAGTCCTCATCATCTTGGTGACCACAAACGCATCGATGCAACACACGATTACCGCTGTGAGACACAGGGACTGTCAGATACAAGGCCATATGCGAGAAGGAAAGACCGGGTTATTTTGCAGGTCGGTAGCAACCCCTTGAACCTATCCCTATCCAGGGTGGGCGCTGCGGGCGGCCTCCTGTCCTCTCTGACCCTATACTACTTTCTTGCCGCCTGCCCAGTTGGCTGCTGCAGGCCCACTCTGCCTTACCCAGAAAAAGGGATTTTGGAAATGGGGGATTTTGTTGCCAGTTACAGCCTCGCTTGATGTCTGAGGCACCAGGAAAGGACTAGGGAAGGGCAGTGGCCCTAGGTGGCTGCAGGTAGGGGTAGGTCCTGAAAGGGCCTCTCCGTGGAAAGACTTTTAGGCTACGTTTGCAAAGGGCAGGAAGGAATTCCTAAGGGGAGGAGGAGAACCCAGGCACTGGACTAGGGTCTCTAAGGAATCTGGTGTGCCTAGGACCTCTGGAGCCAGCTGAGAAGTGGGCAGAGTTGAGGCTGGAGAGGTGCAGGATCTGGGACTCTATCAAAGAGGTCAGGTGTGAGACTCAGAAAACCTACTTTCAGTGGCCATGAGGTGAATGGAAAGTGAACCAGGCTGGAGGCTGGAAGACCAGTGAGGGGTGTGGTGGGATGCTGCCCTCCAGGCAAGAAATGGAGAACTGGGGGTGGGAACTCCTGGCAGTAGAAGGAGTGATTGCGGAGTCAGCCAATGGGGACCAGGGGCCCATGGCACAGATATTCCCCTGTGCACTCCGGGACTCTTGACAGCCTTGGATGCTTCTCTTTACTGTCACTTAATTCCTGGCTGCTTAATGAGTTTTCCTAGGTGTCTTGCCCTAGCGAATCTGTGAGCTTACCCAAAGGGGAAGGGGCTCTATCCCCAGCACTGAGCTCATGTCTGGCACAATCCAATGGGATTGACAGATATTTATTGATTATGGAATGAATTCAGATAAACTCCTTTTTCTGCATTAATTTATGTTCTCATTGTTTAACTTCTTGAACCAAAGCCCTACCTCCCCTCCTGACCCCCTGAATCTTCCAAGCATTTGATCTGCCATTTCTTTTGAGTCCCAGTTTGTCCCAGTCTTGTGACCCAGAGCAAAGTATTTAACCTCAGTTCCTATATCTGTACAAATGAGAGTTGTAAAGATTAAATCAGAGTGTGCCTCGCCTGGTGCAGGGCATATACTGGGCACTTCAGTGTGTGGCAGCTAGCTTGCTTCCTTCCTTCCTTCCTTCCTTCCTTCCTTCCTTCCTTCCTTCCTTCCTCTTCCTTCCTTCCTGAATAGGCTGGATTATTCACTTTAGACAGTGCACTTTTCCCCCCTTACAATCTCTCTTATCTGTCTTTAAAATACAATTCTCTAGTCCAGAAAATCAAAGTCCTATTTATAGACAAAAAGATCTTGCTTAACATTTTGAAAATAGTGTCTACAAGTCTCAAAAGGGGTTTAGCAGACTCTTGTTTTTGTACCTATTTGGAGAATGCATGTTAGAATTAAGATTTTCATGAGCTCAGAGTTTATGCAACTTCATATCACCTGAAGAAGTCAGTGCAAGAAGGAGAGTGGGTGGTAGTGGGGATTTCGCTTGGTTAATGATATAACGGGGTCTGCCAATTTCCCTTTTCAAAGTCTTGGAATACTGACTTTTTTTTTTTTTTTTTTTTTTTTTTGAGATGGGGTCTCGCTCTGTCGCCTAGGCTGGAGTGCAGTGGCGCGATCTCGGCTCACTGCAAGCTCTGCCTCCCAGGTTTACGCCATTCTCCAGCCTCAGCCTCCCAAGTACCTGGGACTACAGGTGCCCGCCACCATGCCTGGCTAAGTTTTTGTGTTTTTTAGTAGAGACAGGGTTTCACCGTGTTAGCCAGGATGGTTTCGATCTCCTGACCTTGTGATCTGCCCGCCTCAGCCTCCCAAAGTGCTGGGATTACAGGCGTGAGCCACCGTGCCTGGCCGGAATACTGATCTTAAATGGAGTCATGAAGGCCTCTACTTACCCCTCCGACATAGAATAAATGCCTTCTTTCCTTTTCTTGCATGGCCAAGATGGCAACTACTGAAAGGAACACAGCTGTAATGATACTGTTGGTAAGATCCTGTAATAAAGAATTGAAATTTATCAAGTTTACACAAAAATATAATTTCATAAATATTAAAACTGGTCAATTACACATCTAAGAATAGATGCCTTTTAAAAACTTTCCATTTGATTAAGATGAGGAGGCACCCTCAGAGGCATAATTCTTACATCGTCCAGAGACATGAGTTTATGTGATTTTAAGATCCTAGATATGACTTTGTCTGTAGAAACAGGTTTATTTTCATTAAAGAATACCATTAGAAAAAAAGCTGACAACTTTTTCTATAAAGGGAATAGGAAAGTGAGCATGAAAAAACCTAGTGGTCAAGGGGCCTAGCCCAAATTGGCTCTCCATAAATGTGATTTTTTTGGAAAGTCTTGTTTTTTTAATGTAAATTCTGCATTCTATTCCATAACTCATTTGTTTTAACATAAAAATAAAATTTTAGATGAGCACTTTAATTATTCTCCCAAATCTGCAGGTAAAGCCAATGCTCTGGAAATTAGGCCACATTTATTCTGTGAGTTCACGTGTCCCAAGAGCATATGAACTCATCTGAGGAGCAGGCCTGATATTCTGGAGTGAATGTTTTTTGCTTTCCTGAAAGATGGCCAGAATTGGGTGTGCCCCGACATCTGCAGGCTCATTGTGCCCCTTCTGCGTTTTAACTGGATTTCAGTCCTGAGTCTTGTTTTTTTTTTGAGACGGAGTTTCGCTCTTGTCGCCCAGGCTGGAGTGCAATGGTGCGATCTTGGCTCATTGCAACCTCCGCCTCCCAGGTTCAAGCAAATCTCTGCCTCGGCCTCCTGAGTAGGTGGGATTACAGGTGCCTGCCACCATGCCTAGCTAATTTTTGTATTTTTTAGTAGAGATGGGGCTTCTCCATGTTGGCCAGGATGGTCATGAACTCCTGACCTCAGGTGATCCGCCTGCCTCGGCCTCCCAAAGTGCTGGAATCATAGGCGTGGGCCACCGTGCCTGGCCAGTCCTGAGTTCTTTAACTGCTAGCCCAACCTGCTTCTTTGTGTGCTGAAATGAAGAGTGAGGATGAGTGGGTGGCAGTGCCCTCCTGGGTGAGCAGTGGCTGAGCTTTCTTAGCAAAACAATAATGGAAGAACGTGAACGCAGTGTGTCAGTGGCAGCAGTGTATGGCTAGAGGCAAAAGCCTAGAGAACATAACCACAATATTGGCCAGACACCTTATCTGAATAGCTTAAGTCTTTGAGTCTTGATGGTCTGCCTTGGTAATGTCATCTTCCTGGTGCACTAGTCCAAACACAGCAAGGAGCACTGCCATCCAGTGTATGTTATCATGGAATCACAATGGCTCCAATGGAGCTCTTTGATGTGCCAAGCATTTCCCAGTCCATCATTTGACCTCATTTAACCCTCACAAAGCAGGCTCCAAAGTCAGAACTGTCATCATCCCGTTTACAAAGGACATGGTGGAGGCTTGGAGTTTTTCAGCTGCCTAGGATTGAATAACGGGTGGAATCAGAACTCATCTCACTATTGCCTCCCATCAGTGACACCCAAATAAGGAGGAAATGAGCTATTCTCCTAGTCTGGAAGTGCAGCGTCCAATCCATCTTTGGCATTTTCTGCGGAATGGGTCTGGAGGGTCAAAATGATACAGCACCAATCAGTTGAGTATTTTTGTTGATGAAGTCTTTTGGCCTGCCAATTCCTAGATGGGGCATATTTTATCACCAGTCTGCCAACTTGCTAATTTGTAATATGGGGACAATGACTGCGGTTCATTGGGTCTGAGGATTAAATGGCATAATGAATCTGAAAGCATCTGATAACATGCCTGGCATTTGTAGCTGGTCGGAGTGCATCAAAATGTAGGTTCGTATCTGCCCTCAAAATGTTAACAGATAGTAAACTCTCTGCAAACTAGGTGTTCTTCCTGTTGGGGTTGGCAACCAAGGAGCCCTATTGTGGAATGTGACTTGCCTCTTGGAAAGGCACTAATGCCTACTGTTTTGGTGCCTGGTAGTTAACGCTGGAACAGGGGTATGTAGCAGGGCTGGTGGAGGTTGGAAGTAAGTCCCAGTGGGGTTCTGCAGGCTAAGCGAGAGGTCTGCCCATAGTGGGCAGGCCTGACTGAGGCAGGTACAGTGGTTTGCAGCTTTGCAGGAAGCTTACACCTGAGGATTGTATAAACCAAGGTAGTCAAAGATGTGAACAAGGACTCTTACAACTGAGAAGCAGAGTGTAAACTTCAAAAGTCAAATATTCTTTTTTTAAAAATTGCTCTCTGTTGGCCAAAATATCTATATAACCAGAGCTCAGTTTCTCTGACCACTAACCAGGTGTGGTCTTAGATTATAACAATTTGAACAAAAGCACATCAATAATGATAATAATAAACCAACCACAGACCAGGCCCAGCCAGTCTTTAACTTTCTGTCATAATTTTATCTCCTTGTGGGACTATGGACATTATAGTTTACTGTGGTCCTTACTTACAAACAAGTGCTCTCCTGAACTGTCCACTGGAGCTAAGGTTCGCCTTGCATCTAACATTTCTATTACAGCTAGCTCACATTTATTGAGCACTTACTGTGCCAATGTGTTAATATGTGATCTCATTTGATTCTCACAACAAACTCTCATTATCCCCAGTTTACAGATGGGTAAGCAACCTGCCCAGGGTTGTTCGGCCAGTAAGTGGCTATGACCTTGGGCAGTCTGATTTGAGTGCCCATGGGCCTTCTTCTGCTAACCTCCTCCCTTTTGCCTCAGACACAGACCCTCTTATTTGCCTCATCTGGGGAGAGACAGATATCCCTGATGGCTGTGTTAAAATTGCAGCCGAGATTGGCCATGTGTGGGAGGACTTCCACTTCCCTCATAAATATCATCCTTACTTGTTATATTTTTCTTTCCCCTTTAAATACCTTATTGGGTCAAGTAGCCTTCTCTGACTAAAATGAGAAATGTGTTTTTTCTTGACAATTATTCCATAAAGCTTCCAAACTATTCTCTGAGATATTAAAATCGTGTAGAATTATAAGTGGGAATGAGAAAGATGCCTTAATGGTGAGTGCTCATTATTAAAAAAAAAAAAAAAAGCACTGAATATTAGGAAAAAAGTTAAACAGGCCAGGCACAGTGACTCAAGCTTGTAATCCCAGCACTTTGGGAGGCTGAGGTGGGTGAATCACCTGAGGTCAGGAGTTTGAGACCAGCCTGGCCAACATGGTGAAATCCTGTCTCTACCAAAAATACAAAAATTAGCCAGGCACAGTGGCACGTGCCTATAATCCCAGCTACTCAGGAGGCTGAGGCAGGAGAATTGCTTGAACCTGGGAGGTGGAGCTTGCAGTGAGCCAAGATCGTGCCATTGCATTCCAGCCTGGGCAACACAGTAAGACTCCATCTCAAAAAAAAAAAAAAAAAAAAAAAAGAAAAACATTAAACATGAATTGTTTCACAAAATGTAGTATTCGTAATAGGAATTTACAAACAATGAATATTATCTGGTATTCAACTAACTGCAACTTTCATTGGTTTCATTTTTTGTTTTGTTTTAGTTTAAAATGTTTATTATATTCTTTTTAAAAAATAGCTTTCTGTTGGCAAAAACATCTGCTTCACCAGAACTCAGTTTCTCTGACCATGCCGGATTATATTCTTTATGATGTAGAGGTGTTTAAAATATGAGCTATTTAGAAGACAATAATTCGAATTCATAATTTCTTAGGTATCTTGGTACCTGACACTAGGCTAGAGTGGGTAGAGTTGGTAAACCTAAAAATGAAGAGTATGTGTGGGGTGAGGAAAATTGCACTTTTCCTAGCTTTGATGCAGACTCATGTTGGTAAAAATGGGTTTAAATTATTTACTGATTTAATTCCACTCTCAAGTCTGCAGGTAAAACCAGTGCTGTGGAAGCTGACACATTTATTCTGTGAGTTCACATGAATCAAGAACACCAAGAGCCCATCTGAGGAGACCTCATAGGCCCTAACATAGGTTAGGGGTTGAGAGCGGGACCTGTGCCTTCCCCATGGTGTCAGGGTCCCCGGCACACCCTTCACAGCTGCAACTCAGAGACTGAGTATGGGTCCATCCTCTGTCTAGAGGAGGGGGCCTTGACAAAATATGGTCCCAGAGGCCGGGCGCGGTGGCTCAAGCCTGTAATCCCAGCACTTTGGGAGGCCGAGACGGGCGGATCACGAGGTCAGGAGTTCGAGACCATCCTGGCTAACACGGTGAAACCCCGTCTCTACTAAAAAATACAAAAAACTAGCTGGGCGAGGTGGCGGGCGCCTGTAGTCCCGGCTACTCGGGAGGCTGAGGCAGGAGAATGGCGTAAAAACCCGGGAGGCAGAGCTTGCAGTGAGCTGAGATCCGGCCACTGCACTCCAGCCTGGGCGACACAGCGAGACTCCGTCTCAAAAAAAAAAAAAAAAAAAAAAAAAAAAAAAAAAAAAAAATGGTCCCAGAGCCCACAGATCTCAGCAGGTCACCTGTATCTGCAGTCAGTTCTCTTTGGTGCTTTCCTGCTGAGTCCAAGCCCTGATGTATCACACTCTTGTCTCCCTGGTAGAGACTTTTACCCTCACCCCTTTGTCAAACAATAATTGGAATAGGGAAATAAGGAACTCTATCCTTTTATGAGCCTTTAAGTTAGAAATCACCACTTAAAGTCAGTACTCCTTACCCTAATGCCATACCTCCTGGGAGCCAAGCCTTCTCGCCTGGAGGGAAGGGCTGAAAGAAGTGGTAGCTGCATGTTGGGCACTCTCAGCTGTGGGCAAGTCTCTGAAGCTGTGCAGAGCTCGACTCAAAACAGTTCTAGTATGAAACTGACCGTGTGTTCCATGGCTTCCCGCACTGACCTTATTATAAGGTCCCAAGTGACTCCTGAAGCTTGATTCTAAGCCTGCCTACCTTCTGAAGTGCCAAGCCATCACCTCCTAGCACCAATACCCTTATGAAACTAGCACATTTCCTGCTGTGCCAAGGCCTCGCAGTGTAGCTACTTGCCCCTCTGAAAAATTGTGTAGGTACACATCCTTCATCTCACAGAATCTGAAAGAGCGGATTTGAAAGGAAAGGACTGGATAGGAGAAGAGAACGCAATTTGGGTCCTGTTTTGATGAGTCTTTTTCAAAAACTCCCAAGTTAATTAGATCACTTACCATCTGACCAACTGTGTGGTTGCTCAGTATGTGTCCTATGTATCCTGATAGTGTGGGCTGAACATCAGAATAACTGGGCAACCATCTTGGTAACACAGTTTCCCCACCATGAAGCTCCTGGGAGCTCACAAGGCATATCCTGTGCTGTGCCAGGTCTGGCCCGTGCTCTTGAGGACAGTAGCAGGAAAAGACAGGGGCTCTGAATCACCTCTGGGCTCCCATAGTCATCCCCCAAAAAGAGGATACTATCACTTAAGACAGACACAGCAAGGGGGGCTGGCTTTACTGGAGTTGACCAAAGGCCTGTAACCCTACAAGAGCTGGGTTGAACTTTCTGTGACCACTGTGAGAACAGGTTCTCTCATAGGACACTCACGGTTCATGCTCAGGTGATCCTAGTTCTTACCTCTGTCTGGGATACTTCTTGGGCATTACCGCTGGACCCTACAGCAAAATATGACATCTCCTGGCCCTCTCCAGCTTTATGTGTGGACCCAGCCTGCGTGAGTCCATTTCTCAGAGGGCTCTGGTCCTCCTGACCATAGCTGATGGTGCTGTGGAGCCATCAGTCACCCACCCCCAAGGGCCTGTGTATACCCACCAGGATAACCAATTCACCTTTGGTGCTTATTTTAAGAAAATCATGAGGAAACAAGATACAGAGAAAAAATGTAGAGAATCTGAGGATGACATAGAGTCGTAGTTTCACTGAGTTTCTTACCTTAATGGAGAATGGAGATAGAAAACCATCACAAGATAATAGTTTGTAAAGTCTGGAGAGAGTCTGGGCTTTAGAGTCAGACAGACCTGGGTGCATATCTGAGTTTCTGGCACCTACATATGGCCATGGACAACTGAATGTCTTTAATCCAATTTTCTCATCTGTTAAATGGGGGGTGAGGGATGACCATAACCTCACTGGGTTGTTGTGAGGATTAAATAAGGTAACATGAAAAAGTGTCTGGCACATGGTATATGCTCAAAAATGGTTACTTTACCTTCCCTTCTTGAAAATTTCCATGGACAGAGATTTGAGTTTCCCCTGAGAAACCTCTCCATAACTAAAAGGGTCTTCCACATGTTCAATCAAAGTTGCTCATATTTGCTTTGTCTGCTTCCTGTACTCGGCATTCTGTGGGACAGAGAGAGCTCAGCAGCCTTTGCAGAAAATCTCTCAGAGATTTGAAGACAATATTTGACTTTTAGCTCAAAAGGAACATTCTGACTTTAAGGTTAGAAAAATGTTCTATAAGGAAGTGGGATGTGGAAGAGGCCCAAGCTCTGAATTAGGATCGCTCACAGCGCAAGACAGAATGGCAAATGCCACCCAGCTATCTGATGGGTCTGATGGGTGGCTGTTCTTTTTGGACATTAGAATGTTTACTTTGTGTCACATACTATGTTATTGGCTTTGCACACATTTAAATGTTTCAGGAACCCTATGAGGTAGTTATTATCACACTTTTCCTTCTCCGTATTTCTTAAATGGGGAAACTGAGGCTAAAGGTTACATGGCTAGTAAGGTGGCAGGGCCAGAATCCAGGCCCATGGCTGTCTCTGGACAAAACCATACTGCCTCTCTAGTCTGAGACCTGAGGGATTAGCTTTAGCAATTGTTCAAAAGAATGTGGAAGTCTGGGAAAAGCTATTAAAGAAGGCTCTGTAATGTCTTTTTCTGGATAGTCCGGCACCTCTTTGTGATGGGGACCTTAACACACACACACAGGTTGACTGTACAATCTTTAAGGGTATGCACGGCAATTTTCTACAATGCCATCATATCAACTTTTGCTTTTGGGGAGAATGTTTATAATCAGAGTGCTCTCTGCAAAGTAGAAGCATGCACTGTTTCACAAGCAATGGGTGAGAAATGTGCTTACCTACTTTATGTACTAAGTACATTTTTTTTTTTTTTTTTTTTAGGACAAGCTGAAAAGTACCATGTGTCTAGTGCCATAATGAGGGGTTTTACACTCAGGGCTGGAGCAGGGGTGTGTTGGCTGTCCTGCAGGCACAAGGGTCCAAGGAATCTTTCTGGACCAGGGCAACACCCTAACTGTCACAGCTCAGCTATGTCCTTGTCTAGAGAGATAGCTCTGTTGTTTTCACTTAAGGAGAGCCCTTACTCTGGGGCTGAGGGCAAAGCTTGGATTTGAAGAATTGTAAAAATGAACACTTACAAGTAAGGGCCAATGTAAATAGGTCAGCAAGTGGTGAAGGGTTAGCATATATATTAGAATAAAAAAAAGGACGATGAAGATTTCCAGAATTGTGATTGTTATAAATGACTCATTGGCTTGGGCAATGATGAAACAAGCTAATGCTCCTATGATAAGACTCTGCAATAAAAGAAACAGGATTTGTTTTAATGCATGATTTAAAAAAATCTACATTGTCAGTATATAAATATGATTATATTACAGTACAGTGGCCTATACTGCTTTGCACATACATTTTTAACATTTCTTATATTTTGAAGAAATGAAATACATGAAAATAATAAAAGCACATAGTATAGAAGGATAAAAAAAATCAATTTATTTATCTTCCCCCAACCCAACCTTAGTCTCTCTCCTTAAAAGTAACCACTATTAGCAGTTTATATTTCATACTAGAAAGAAGTCTGCATATATACTGGTAAAGTACATATACATTGATTTTGGTAGAAGAGCCTTCGTTTTCTTTCTTTCCAAACAGCTGCTGATTATCTCAACATCATTTATTGGCAAATGCCAGTATTATCCCCACTGATCTGATTTCAGATCAATCCAACCTTTATCGTATACTAAATTCTCAGATGTAGTTTGGTCTCTTGAGACTGTTCTCTTCCATTGAATTGCTGCTTCCTTCTCTAGTACTCTAAGTTATAGACAATTCACTCTATACAGAGTTATTGTTTGGCCCAGTCTTCCTCTTATTACTAATTCTCAGACTGTTTATGTCTGCCATGTTTGTGTTGGTCAAGTTCCCCAGACTAAGCCTGCTGGCATTTGAGTTGGGATTTCTAAATGAAATACTCACTTATAATTTGGAAAAATTACAGAATTTAGTTATTCTCAAGAACAAAGTATGTCTTTCCAGTCATTTTAGTGGTTTTCAAAAAATATCTCTGAGAGTTTTAAAGTTTTTTTCCTGTATGTATATCACATTTCACTTATTTTTAGATATTTGATCATTTTGATTACTGTTGTAAAGAGAAATATTTTCCTTTTTTCTTTTTTTTTTTGAGACGGAGTCCTGCTCTATCACCAGGCTGGAGTGCGGTGGCGCAATCTCAGCTCACTGCAGCCTCCGCCTCCCAGGTTCAAGCGATTCTCCTGCCTCAGCCTCCCGAGTAGCTGGGATTACAGGCATGTGCCACTACACCCGGCTAATTTTTGTATTTTTAGTAAAGGCAGGGTTTCACCATGTTGGCCAGGATGGTCTCGATCTCCTGACCTTGTGATCTGCCTCCCTCGGCCTCCCAAAGTGCTGGGATTACAGGCGTGAGCCACCGCACCCGGCTGAAATATTTTCTTATTTTAAGTGGTTATTTGTCTAGGAAAGCTTTTATTTATTAACACAATAATGACTCACCTAACTAAATTATCTGGCTCTAAATTGTTTCCAGTTGATTTGGGTTCTTCTAGATATACAATCATATTAGCTGAAAGAAAGGATATATTTTACCTCTTTTTGTTTTTTTTGAGACAGTTTTGCTCTTTCGCCCAGGCTGGAGTGCAGTGGCATGATCTCAGCTCACTGCAACCTCTGCCTCCTGGGTTGGAAGGATTCTCCTGCCGCAGCCTCCTGAGTAGCTGGGACTACAGGTGAGCTCCACCAAGCCTGGCTAATTTTTGTATTTTTAGTAGAGATGGGGTTTCACCATATTGGCCAGGCTGGTCTTGAATTCCTGACTGAGGTGATCTGCCCATCTTGGCCTCCCAAAGGGCTGGGATTACAGATGTGAGCCACTGCGCCTGGCCACCTCTTTTCAAATAGTATTTCCCCTTCCTAATTATGACTAGTGGTTTCAGAAAAAATTGACTTATGGTGTAGTAGGCATCATTTTTCCCCTCACTTAATAAATAATACTTCTGATGTTTAAATATGTTGACTCTTAGTTTGAAATGTTTATTTTTACAATGTCAATGGAATATTTATATACTCCTGTCTTACTGATCTCCATTCTTGGCAATCAGGGACAAATGTTGAATTTTGTCACATGTTCTGTGACATAATCTTCTAATTTTTTATAATGTGATAGATATAATCTCATTTTCCCTTTTACTTATAATATAGTTAATTATTTTAATAGAGTCTTAATGTTGAATCATCCTGTTTCTTTCTTGTGGTATTGTATTTTCAAAAAGTACTGATGAATATTATCTGCTAATACATTGATGTTTTGTTCTGATGCAAGTGAGATCTCTACTTTGTTTTCTTTTTCTGAACTCCGTCAAGTTTTCCTATCAGTATTATACTGAATGTGTAAAGATAGTTCAGAAGTAATTCTTCTTTCTCTATTCTTTGACAAAGTTATAGTAGTGTCAGAATTATATCCCATGAAGGCTTGAAAGAGTTAACTTGTAAAAGGGTCTGGGCCTGATACATTTTTGAAAGATACTCATTTGGTAAAATTCTCATTTTCTTCTATGTTTATACTGCCCTGTTTAGATTTTTCCTTATTCTGGGATCAGTTTTGGTAATTTACATTCTTCTAGAAAATCAACTATTTCATCCAATTATTCACATCTGTTTTGCAAGGTACTCCTGTAGATCCTTTCAGTTTCACTGATGTTTATGATTTTTTTCCCCTTCTGGTTTCTAATTTTAAATATATGTCCTTTCTTCCCCCTTTTTTTCTTGGTTGGCCAATGGTTTATCAATTTAATAGGACTTTCAAATGACAGCTCTTGTATTGATTGATTCTATTATTTTTGTTTCCTAACTTATAAATTCCTATTATCTTCATTGCTTCCCTAATTTCCTTTGTGAGAGGAAACCGAACCAACCCAAATGTCCATCAATGATAGACTGGATAAAGAAAATGTGGCACATATACACCATGGAATACTATGCAGCCATAAAAAAGGATGAGTTCATGTCCTTTGCAGGGACATGGATGAAGCTGGAAACCATCATTCTCAGCAAACTAACGCAAGAACAGAAAACCAAACATTGCATGTTCTCACTCATAAGTGGGAGTTGAACACATGGACACAGGAGGGGAACATCACACACCAGGGCCTGTAGGGAGTGGGGGACTAGGGGAGGGATAGCATTAGGAGAAATACCTCATGTAGGTGACGGGTTGATGGGTGCAGCAAACCACAATGCCATGTGTATACCTATGTAACAAAACTGCACGTTCTGCACGTGTACCCTAGAACTTAAAGTATAATAAAGAAAAGAAAAAAAAATAGGGGGAAAAAAGAGGCAAGCTTAGTAGGAACGGTTTAGTGTGTGGGGAGCAAGGGGCGGTGGGGAGGAAAGGTGAAGCAAAACAAAGGTGAGTGGCAAAGTAAATTATGGAAGCTTTCTGGAGCTGGCACCCCCTGGGCATTTCCCCGAGGCCACTGCCGGCCACATCCCCCAGCTAGATCTCACCAGCTCTCTGCTCACCATTCTCAGGATCTTCAATACTCCAGTGGGCGAGAAGGAAAAACGCTTGAGGCTGTCCCTGAATTCGCACGGGACTTTGGCTCGGCCCTCCGCACGCTCTTTGATCGCCGTCTCATTTAAGAGTTTGGATTCAGTGTGTGCAGAGGGCGTTGGGGGTGGGAGTGTGGGTGTTGGGGGTGGGAGTGTGGGCGTTGGGGGTGGGCGTGTGGTGGCTTTCTTTGAGGGTGCGGTGCCCTCACTTCCTTGGGGACGTGCGGTGGCTGCGGACTTCGCAGTGCGAACTGAGGCTGCAGGGTGCTTCCCGGATGCGGTCTTCGCTGAGGCGTTGCGCTGTGCCTTGGGTACAGAACTCACTACGCTGCCGCTACTTGGCAGGGCTGTGGCAGTCTTTGGTTGTTTCAGGTTCCCTGAAGGTGCCTCGGGCGGCCCAGGTTTGGCGTCTCCAGGATCCATGGTGGGTCCCTAGGGCCTGGCCGTCCGAACCAGGGCCGCAGCAGCGGCTGGCTCTCCCCTGGGAACCAGTGTCGCGTCCCAACGGCTGTTGGCAACCCCTCCGGCGCGAGCACCCGCTGCCCCACCGACAAGCCCAGCCTTTCAGCCACCTCATTGCCACAGGGGGTGCAATGCCACCGTCTAGCCTGAGAACTCAAAATCTCTGTAACTCCACCCCTCGGAGCTGCTAGCCAGCCAGGCGGTAAAGAGAGTCAAAGATCCCTGAGGTGGATCCCGGCACATTCTTCCCTGCCACCCAGGCCGGGGAGCCGGAAAACCTGATCCCGCTGCTCCCAGCGCTCTCTTGGAAGTTACAGTAGTGCTCTAAGCCGGGCGCAGAGTTGGGAAATCTCTTCCTCCAGCTCCTATACTGAGTTAAAATAACTGCAGAAAATATGTGGAAGAATACAGAAATATGTTTAATACTTAGTATCAAACTAAAAAGTAATATAAAATTACAAAACTACTTTTCTTTCATGCACAGGCTTTTTCTGGTAAGGACCGCTGGGATTGAACAGAAGCTTCCGGTAAATAAGGGCTCCGTCGGCAAGACAGCACACTGCTGTCACAAGTGCAAACACCTGGAAAGAAAGACACGCATCACTGCCCTAACCATGGTCCCCACTCCTGTCGTTCACACAAGTTTTAAGTGGTCTGCCCACCAGATTCCTCTCTTGCTAGGGTACTCGGATTGCTCCCTGTGCTTCACCTAATACTAACATGGAGAGACTTCAGAGATCATCTTATTCTCTTCATTGCTAAGTTTTCTAAATACTTGCCTATAGAAAGAGAAAAGATAATTTAAGGGAGCAGAAAAATAATGAAGCAGTGTGGGCTCTGAAATTCATTTGTTTGCTTTTATCTCTTGACCTGCTCTTGCATGTATTCTTTTAAGCCCTACTGAGGATATTTAGTTATCAATATTTCTAACCTCAGTGTTCAACTCTTTGACTTCTCTACTGACAAACTCTATAGAAGAAAAGGTCAAAGTTAACACCAGCTCAGTATTAAATCATGGGGACTGCAGCTCCAGAAAACTGAATGATGTTTTAATCAGTTTAATAAGATGATCCAAAGTGAACTCTCAAAGGCTAGGTTACATCTGCTTAAGGGGTAAGATTCTAAATGGGCCTTAAGAAAGTAAAATTGAGATAAAAGCAATAAACAAGAACACGTGGGGACCTTCAGACTCTCTGATGGCTATCTGAGAGCTGGTGCCCGGTTGGGGAGGGGGATGCCATTCCTTGCATGCTGTTTGGTCAGCTTCATCCAGTGGTCAGGCAGTTTGGTTTCCTGGCTCCAGACATGGCTCTCACAGTCTCCTTTTCCACCTAGAGTCTCAAGCCACTGCCTCCTAGGTTCTGACCACACTGAATACCTCCTACCAATCTTTTCATGACTAGCACTCTGTACACTATTGGCTCCTCTACCTGGAAACTCTTCTCTTTTTTTCTCCTTTATTCTCAGCAAACAGCAATTCCACTGCCAGAGAGGTAGTTTCCTCTTTTCTGCCCTCTGCAGCTCCCTGTCAACAACTTATATACAGCGGTTTCCACTTGTGTCTCCTGTGTTAGGTTCTGAGCAACTTGAGGACAGGGCTCACACTCTAGTCAGTGCTGTCTGAAAGCAGCATAATGTGAGTCACCAATGTAACATAGCCACATAATTAAAGATTTTTTAACAGCCACATTATCAACATAAAGAAAAAAATAAGTCAGCCAGGCGTGGTGGCTCCCACCTGTAATCCCAGCACTTTGGGAGGCCGAGGTGGGCAGATCACAAGGTCAGAAGATCGAGACCATCCTGGTTAACACAGTGAAACTCCGTATCTACTAAAAATACAAAAAATTAGCCAGCATGGTGGCGGGCGCCTGTAGTCCCAGCTAGTCGGGAGGCTGAGGTAGAATGGTGTGAATCCGGGAGGCGGAGCTTGCAGTGAGCCGAGATGGCGCCACTGCACTCCATCCAGCCTGGGTGACAGAGCTAGACTCCGTCTCAAAAAAAAAAAAAAGAAAGAAAAGTCATAGATTTTAATATATTTAGCTCAGTATATCTAAAATATTATCATTTAACATGTAATCAACAAAGTTATTAACAAAATATTCTACAATCCTTGTTGGGGGTAATGAATCTTTGAAATTCAATGTGTATTTTTATGCTTACAGCTGATCTTGATTCAGACTAGACTAGCCACATTTCCAGTGCTCAGTAGCCCCATTGCCTAGCAACTATGGTTACTATACTGAACAGCACAACTCTATATTTTGTCAGCCCCTGCCAAAGTACACTTAAGAAATGAGTAAATTAATGAACGAGTAAAAAAGTGAATGAAAGTAAATCCTATGCCTGGTCCCTCCTCCTTCATAGTAGAAAGATGTGTATTATCTTCAAAAACAACTGGGGGAAGTTGACACAGAGCTATCTCATTTCTAGAATAATTCTGACTCCTCATGAAGTTGCTCAGGGCCTAAGGGAGATGAAAATCATGGGTTCTGACATATATGGCTGAGAACTCTCCTAAGTGACTCATACTATGAAAGAACATGGAAGTAAGAAGATTTATTTAAGAACTTTCTAATTCACTTCTTTAGGTCAGAACCTAGAAAAGCTAAGTGATGTTGAACCTTGTATGAGAAATCTCAGAAGAATATCAGATAGAACTATAACTAAATTACCTGAGTCATTTTCTGGCTTGCTTTCTAGGATGAAGTCTGATGGAATGGATCTGCTTCTCTTCAAGCAGTGTTCAAAATGATCCTTTAGTTGCAAGGTGCCCTGCCAATGTTCCCTTACTGTAAGGACATCATCTATTATATTCTATCTGAAGGATCTGAACAAGAAATAACTGAGCTCAAAACACTCTCTCATCTTAACAAGTGGTATGTATCCTTTTCTATAAAAGGGAGAGCTATGAAACTCATCCATCTTTTTGTTTTGTTTTGCTTGGTATCAGGTTTCTCAGAGCTAAGTGCTGTAACTGATTCCAGTAGCTTTTGTTGGTCTAGTCTAGCCCTACGTACCTATAAGAAATCTGTAGGAACCTCTTTATTGGGTTAATTCTGCTTCTAGTATAAAATCATACTCCTTCACGTTAATCAGGGCAAGCATTCAGACAAAAATATTGAGCCACTAGGCACTGTATATTGGCCTAAGAATCTCAAGGATGAATACAGTATAGCTTTCTATTCTTACATCTGTTTTCCAAGTAAATTTGCATTCTGATAAAACCTGAAGAAAGAAAGCAGAAAGACTTCCACTTACCCCTCCACCAACTGTCAATGGTGTGGTTTCTGGTATCAGAGCCAACACAGATACGATGAGCATGAATACTGTTGTTACCATTGAGTTGATAATATCCTAAAAACACACAATAAAGCTGAGTATTACATGAAGACTACCAAGCAATGCTAAACAAAACAAAACAAAACAAAACAAAACAAAAGTCACCAGGCCGAATGCACTGGCTCCCGCCTGTAATCCCAGCACTTTGGGAGGCGGACAGATCACCTGAAGCCTGGAGTTTGAGACCAGCCTGGCCAACATGGTGAAACCCCGTCTCTACTAAAAAAGCAAAAATTAGCCGGGCATGGTGGTACATGCCTGTAATCCCAGCTACTCGGGAGGCTGAGGCACAAAAATTGCTTAAACCCGGGAGGTAGAAGTTGCAGTGAACTGAGATCATGCCATTGCACTACAGCCTGGGCAACAGAGTGAGACTCTGTTTCAACAAAAGGAGTCAGCTTCCTAAATATTTTGAAAGTTTCATTTTATTAAATTCATTTAGCACATAACTTTCAGGAAACCAAAATGTCACAGTAAAATGATACCTAGATAGTATCTGGTCTATAATGACACCTAGTGGTTTTCTTTTACCTGTAATATGCCAATCTTACTTAAAAAGCTTTTTCTTTCTTTTTTACTTAACATAAATGTAGTTGGAGGGAAAATTCATCTGATTAGGAAATAAAGTAGATGATGTATTATGTAGAAAGTTTAAGGGAGAAGGGGTGCCATGGGAAGTAAAACCGCTCATTTTTAATAACATAAGAAAATGCAGAGTAGTCTACATTGTATATCAAACTTTAAGTTACTAAAATGCAATTAATGCTGGGCGCTGTGGCTCATGTCTGTAATCCCAACACTTTGGGAGGCTGAGGCGGTTGGATCATCTGAGGTCAGGAGTTCAAGGCCAGTCTAACCAACATGGTGAAACTCTGTCTTTATTAAAAAATACAAAAATTAGCCAGGCATGGTGGTGGGCGCCTGTGGTCCCAGCTACTTGGGAGGCTGAGGCAGGAGAATTGCTTGAAGCCAGGAGATGGAGATTGCAGTGAGCTGAGATTGCACCACTGCATTCCAGCCTGGGTGACAGAGCGAGACTCTGAGACTCAGTCTCAAAAAAAAAAAAAGGCAATTAATAAAACTTAAAATAGCACACACTTAAGAGAAAGTGGTAATTTTCAGGAAATCCCCACAGACATCTCTAGCAATGGATGACCAATTATGCTATTATTGCTGATGATACAGCTCATTCGCTTAATACTTTCACAAAGTAAAAATTAGTTTCATTCTTAACTGTGATGTCAAGAAGTGCAATTTTACATTTTTAAAATGGATGTGTAGTGTGGGAAAGGTAAACTGTTTAGCTGAGAAAGGCTTATGTATGGTTTGCAGATAACCACAGGCGGGAAGGAATAACACAAATAGCAAACTGCAAAACTCTGGTAATTTAGAAAAGCAATTAGGAAGAAAGTAGGAAGAGGTTCAATGGGGGCAGGGCAAGATCAGATATACTTAGGAAGAAAAAAGTTCTCATTTGTAGGAGACACTGAGACAACTATTCTAGGTTAACTCTCTTTTGTGTTGGATTTTTTGCTCTGCTTCAAAAGGCAACAGACCATACTCCTGCTTCAGACAGGCAGCCTGCCTCCTGTGAGCAATCTGGGCAAGTGTTTATAGATGGCTTTGGATCAAAGCAGTGTTCTAGGGAGGGCAGAGAACCGCAGGGGGAAAAAAAAGGATATGCCTGCCCTGGAACACCAATGATCCTCAAGAGTAATTTAGACCATTTCTTTTATATTAAAAATGAAACATCTATATGCCACAGAGTAGAATGTAAACTTAATTACAAAAATAGGGATTTCAAAGGAATTCCGAGCCTATGCTTAGATACCACCTCAAAGCCATGGGTTGACTCATTTTTTTCTGTTTTCTGTCATTTGGGGCTCTTGGGGGGAACAATCAGAGAAGGCCTGCTCTGCAGACTGTATCAGGGACAACAACTTTGGGACAATTTGAGTGGAGATGACCAAGCCCTCTCCTAGTTAGCAAAGGCAGTGGCTAGCAGATGGAAGTACTAACAACTTACCTTTTCCCCACCTACAGATGAATTGGAAGTCAGCCATCTCTGTGTCCTACACTTTAGGTAAGAGCCCCAGGCAACTTCTCCACCTGTGCTCTGGCTCCAATTCCACTCTGCAGGGGCCTCACTCTATTCATTACTTTTATTTGTCCCTGGCCATATTTCCTCAACTCAGGGATGACCCCTCTAGTTGTCTCTTTCCTTCCCTGCTCAGTCCCACAACTTTCCTGTCACTTGCCCACTGGAGGCAAACTCCTCTGGAAAAGGTCACCGGGGTGGCGGGGGAGACAGAGAGACTTTTCTGGCCACATCTCATCTCATATGTTGGCGTTTCCCAGTTTTACCTTCAGCTCTCTCTACGCTCTTTCTGAGCCATTTTGGCCAGTCCGAGCTCAGTTAACATCACAAGGTGACTCCTAAAGTGTGGCTCTAGCTCCTCTTAAGTTTCACACCATTTCTGAACATCTCCATATGAATATCGCATAAGTAACTAAAATCTGTATTTATCAAGCTAAACTCATTACATACTGCTCTCCTGCACCCTTCCTTAAACATATTCTTCCTCTGTCAGTATCCTCTCAAGATATGGAGGCTGATCATCTGATCATGCCACTCTCCTACTTAAAAACCCCCAAAAACTCCCATTAGGCTTTGGGTTAAAGTCCAGAGCACATAAACCCTTGTATGCCCTGACCCCATTGTCTCAAACCTCACTCTTGTCCCGGCTCTTGTTCACAACTTAATACCCAACCATTCAGATACACCTGCAGGTCCTGAAGGGTCATGCTTTTTCTCCACCTAGACCCTCAGATATGCTGCTGCTTTTCTAGCAGAAAAGCACTTTCCCTTCCCTGTCTCAGTCATCTGCTAACTACGTTTCATCCTTCAGCCCTCAGTTTGGGCAATTTTTCTTCACAGCCTATTGTGATCTGGTCCCTTTCCCTTGCTGGGTTGCATCCATGCCATCCTAGGTGTATATCTATCACAGCACCTATTCTGTGTTGCTTTCTGGGTGCATTTAAAGTTTCTGAGATACAAGATTTTTGTTTTGTCTTACCAAAGAACCAATTACAGAATCTAGGATTAGCAAATACTTAACATTTACTGAATAAATAATTTCATTAGATAAAGATCAGAAAGGATTCTGGGTTTCGTAATGGGGCAAAAACTTAGTTACCCATATAACACCCCATTTCTAAGAGATAAAATATCAGTAAAGTTTGATCCTTAGAGGTTTGGGGACTATTTTTTTTTTTTTTTTTTTGGGACGGAGTCTTGCTCTGTCGCCCAGGCTGGAGTGCAGTGGCTGGATCTCAGCTCACTGCAAGCTCCGCCTCCTGGGTTTACGCCATTCTCCTGCCTCAGCCTCCCGAGTAGCTGGTACTACAGGCGCCCGCCACCTCACCCGGCTAGTTTTTTGTATTTTTTTTTTTTTTTTTTAGTAGAGACGGGGTTTCACCATGTTAGCCAGGATGGTCTTGATCTCCTGACCTCGTGATCTGCCCGTCTCGGCCTCCCAAAGTGCTGGGATTACAGGCTTGAGCCACCACGCCCGGCCGGGGACTATTCCTTTTAGTGTGCTACATATAAGCTACTCTCTCTCAGTCTATTCTGTTACACTCCCGGCTCTAGGTTTATTACTGGGACATGTAAGAAACTCCAAGGAATTATGTTTGGAGAAAAAGAAAGGCTAAAATGTGTTAGTTTTATTAAACTCTAGAGAAGCAGAGTGTGAAGAGCAACTATGCAAGACAAAGAGGATGTGGACCAGTGTTCATTATCTTCTTGAAGAAATCTTTAGAACAACTTAGTTTAACCCTTTCTGCCACTAAATGAGGTCCAACTGAGGAAGACTTTGCAATCTCTTTTCCTAGACCTCCCTCCAACCAAGTCCAGCCCTGAAGTGTAGATCAAATAGTTTTGAGAGGTGCTATGAATATCCTACTTCCCAGCTTTTCCCTTTTAGGACTTTTAAAAAGTTTATGATTTGCCTGAAATGCTTGCCACTGGCCTTGAAGTTGGTTCCAGAAGGTATCATTTAAAGGCATGCTTGTGGTTTAAGAATAACTCTGAAGTCTCTTCTTGTTAATACGAATTATCAGCTTGGATATTAGCACTGTGGCATCCAAGAGGATGAGACCAGTGCAGCCGAGGAAGACATGGCAGCAATTAGTACAGCCAAAGAGGAGAAGGGCAGCAGGAGGGTTCAGGAGGGAGATCTACGGAGACAGGATGCTGGGGATGAGACTTGCAAGAGGACAGAGGAGAAGTCACTCAGTTTTTCTTAGCATCAGCTTCTAGTCCAGTCTGAGGGGCTGCATACATCTTAACGAATAACTTTAATCTGTCCAATTTGACAGTTTTCAGAACCATCTGGGCATTCCACTGGGCAGTTATTCCTAATGATATGAGTATGGCAGGTTGCAGTCTATATACTATGAAATATAAGAGGTGCTAACATTATTTACTAATAACTACAGATATTTTCAAGTGAGATAACATTGTACATTAGCTTCTTCAATTAGTTTGATTTTCCATTTAGTGACCAAGGATGTGCAAGGATAGACACTTGTGTATCTGTTTCCATCTCTATCCCAATTTTGAGGCCATATTAACATGCATTCAAATTGGTAATAAAGATTAAGAAAGCACTATAATTTTATTAACATGGTCCTAAATTTAAATTTCTTTAGAAGATGTATCCAAGCGAATTCTAACAGAAGTGTCAGCTGAATCTACTGATAGATGTGCACAGAGAAGGTATGCTCTGTGGCTGCCCTGCATCCTTAAGACCCTCTCACAAGGCAATACAGGGCACACTAGCAATGGGTAGGGCTCCTCCTTCCTAAGCCTATCAGAGATTACCTTAAGGGTTTAAGAGAAACAAAAAACAGAGTTCATTAAAATATCTCATTATGGTAGGAAAAAGTAAAATTTAAGGATGAAACTGAACACTTACAAGCAAAGGCCAAAATAACCACTTCATTAGTCGATCAAGTCTGAGTATATATAAAAGTATGAAAAACAAAATAACGGTGACTTCAAATCCAGTGATAACAATATATGGTTCAGGGGCTTGTGCGATGATAAACAAGGTCATAGATGTCACAGTTAGTGCCTAGAAGAAAAAAACCCATGATTTATTCAGTGACAACTGAATACAAATTTAAACTGTAAAAATGATAATTTCTAAAATAATAGGCTGGGCACAGTGGGTCATGCCTGTAATCCCAGCATTCTGGGAGGCTGAGGTAGGAGGATCGCTTGAGGCTAGGAGTTCAAGACCAGCCTGGGCAACATAATGAGACCTCATCTCCAAATAAACAAAAATAACCAGATACTGGGGTTTCTGCCATACACACACACATATAAAACAGCCATGGCTAGAGTGTATGGATATTGACTTCTCTTTGTCTTTTAGAGGACTGAGTATTCCTCTCTATTTTAAGTCTAATTAATTATTCCTCTTGTGCTTCTGACACCATCACTTCCCACATCAGTTCTCTTGATCTTTTTCCACCAAATACCTCCATTCCCTCTTGTACTTTCAATCCATCCTCTGCTAGCTCCTTTTCTCATCATCCTAGAAACATCTCAGTTGTCTTCTTTAAAAATATATACACACATACTCTTTCCTTTTATCCTGCTCTCCACAGAAACCCTTGTTTTGTTTTCTATTGTTGTTATGCTTCCTCAAAAAGTCTGTATACTGGCTGTCTATAATTTCTTACCATCCATTTATCACTCCTTAATTCTTAACAATCTGGAGTCTACTGTCAGATTTAAACTTAGAATGTTGCCAGAAAAATACTGAGGAGCAAAGTTCAAAACAAATTGTCAGGGCAGGGGCGGTGGCTCATGCCTATAATCCCAGCACTTTGGGAGGCCAAGGCAAGCGGATCGCCTGAAGTCAGGAGTTTGAGACCAGCCTGGCCAACATAGTGAAACCTTGTCTCTACTAAAAATACAAAAATTATCCAGGTGTGGTAGCAGGCGCCTGTAATCCCAGCTACTCAGGTGGCTGAGGCAGGAGAATTGCTTGAACCCAGGATGCGGGGGTTGCAGTGAGCTGAGATCACACCACTGCACTTCATCCAGCCTGGGTGACAGAGCCAGACCCTGTCTCAAAAACAAAAACAAAAAAAATTGTCAGAGAAAAATAATTCTGATGTTTAACAGCTTTATTATCAAAGTACCACTTTTTATACACTTCTACCTAAACAATGCAATCAGAATCTATGCTATTTTAAGTGGAAAACAAAAAACAAAAAACAAACAAAAAAAACAACTCTGAAATTTCTTCATTTCCAAATGAAGATACAGAACACGGCAATGTTAAGTGAAAAAAAAATTAAGCTGGTGGGTCCCAGGGGAGTTCTGTCAATGTTCTTGGGAAATAAAGTTCTCTCCAAAGCTCTGTGCTGTTGGTAAATGGTTTGGTTAAGAGTCTTCCCTGGCTCGACTTTTAAAATATCCTGTCAGCTGGTAACATATACATACTCATTTTAACTTTAAGTCCATATAGGTTACTTATTCATAATTCTTCCAATTACTTTATTAGCATAAATATGCCCTTCTTTTAAACTTCTAAATTGGTCAGTTTGATTACTAATAACTAGTTACTATGTAACTTCATTCTTTATAATTAATATAATTACTATTAGCAACACATCATCTCAAACTGCTCCAATTACTCTACTGGACCAAGGCCTTCAGCCCACAGATTATGAAATGAAGGGTCACTTTTTCAGTCCCTATCCTCTGTAACCTTTTTGTATCATGGTAATTTGCACTGGTGATTATTCCATTTCCTTAAACCTTTCTATGGTTTCTGTCAAACTGGGTTCTCCTGTGATTTATATTTACAGTTCTTACATCTTTCCTAAGCTCCTGGCCTTTGTTTCCAGTTATCTTTTAAATATCTCACTAATAGTATCTCAGACATTACCACTCTATGGATATTGCCTTTGCTAATATCAGTGATTTCAGAAATACTAAATTTAATGAATGTTTTTTTCTTTTTCCAGTACTTTGAGGTGCTGTTTTATAATGAACACTTTTCATTCCTTATCCTAGTGAACCCCTATGACGTTATTGCCATTGGCTGTCCTTCCCCTACTACTGTTTTCTTTTGGCTCCCGTGTCACTTCTCCGAGATTTTAAACCTCTGCTACTGTTCTCTCTTGGTGGGTTCCTCTCATTTTATTCACCCCTGTAAAATGCTGTCATTCTCATTCCACTCAATGAGTCTGGGTCTTTAACCCAGGTCCAGCCCCCACATTTCACACCTAAGTAGCCATTTAGAATCCCTATCTGGATAACCTACAGGAATCTCAGTTCACCATGTCTAAAGCTGAAATCCTGCCCCTTCCTCCTGGATTCACAGCCTCAACTGGTGGTACCACAAACTACCTTATCACCCATGCCAGGAACCTAAGATCACTGTCCTTACCCATTCCCCAACTGATCAATAATCAGGTCCTGCTCACTTAATGCCTAAACATTTTGGGCACTCCCTCCTCTTCATCCTTACAGCTACTGCCGTCAGCATCTTTTCCATGAACTATCATGACGAAATTTCTAACATGCAGGTTTGTTTATGCATTTCTTCATCTATTTAAAATTCTTCAATGGCTCTCCAGGGTCTTTAGAATAGAGCCTGCTTCTCACCATGTTTTCAAGATCTTCCACAATTTGGCTCCTGTCTACTTCCTGAGAAAAGACTTACTTCACAATTTATCCACATGAATCAAACTCCTGATCCTCTTTTCACATTTGCTTCATCAATAGGCTGTCTCATCTCAGTGGATGGCGACTCATCCTTCCAGTTGCTTAAACCAAAAACTTTAGAAGCTGTCTTGGACTCCTCTTTCATTTACCCCACATCTGGCTCATCAGCAAATCTTGTTGGTGCTACTTTCAAAATATTATATTCCAAATGTGACCACTTCTTATTACCTGCTCTGCTACCACCAGCCACCATCATCATCTCTTGCCCAGATTACTACAATTGGTCTCTTTGGTTCTACCTTTGCCCCTGCAGCAATCCCCTTCTGTCCTTCCCTACCAATCTAGTTAACATAGCAGCTATATTGTTTTTTGTTTGTTTTTGAGAGGGAGTCTCACTCTGTCACCCAGGCTGGAGTACAGTGGGGTGATTTTGGCTTACCTCAACCTCTGTCTCCCAGGTTCCAGTGATTCTCCTGCCTCAGCCTCCCGAGTAGCTGAGATTACAGGCACACACCACCATGCCTGGCTAATTTTTTATTTTTTTTGTATTTTTAGTAGAGATGGGGTTTCACCATGTTGGTCAGGCTGCTAGAACTCCTAACTTCAAATGATCTGCCTGCCTTGGCCTCCCAAAGTGCGGGGATTACAGGGTGAGCCACTGGGCCTGGCCTAGTATACTTTAAAAATACAAGTTAGATCATATACTTTACTTAAAACCTTCCTCATCTTCACTCACTCACCCCAGTCCAGTTACGCTGGTTTTCTTGCTCTTTCTTGATGCCTTCCCGCACATTCCTACCATAGGGCCACACTGCACTGGATTTTCTCTGCTTCAAACACTCTTGTTCCAGGTATTCTCATAGCTAACTCCCTCATCTCACTCAAATCTTTGATCAGATGTCATCTCAACAAAGCCTAGAATTCTATTCATTATTGCAACTTTTCTCTGCAACTCCCGCCCCGCCTTACAAACTCCCTTACCTGGCTTTTACTTTTCTCTTGTTCCACTGCACATACCACCTTCTAGAATACTAAAATTTATTGTGTTTGCCTCCTCTGCCCTCCCATCCCAGTATGTGTACTCCACGAGGGCAGGGATCTTTGTTTTTTGTTCACTAGTATTTTTCAGGAGGCTGGAACAGTGCCTGGCACATGACATGCATTACACAGATTATTTGAATAAATAAGGTAACACTCAACTTCTTATATTTCTCTGCAGCAATTGTGCTATTTTTTGCCTCCATGCCTTTAGTCAGGTGGCTCTTAGATCCAACCCTAGATTGCTCTAGGAAGAGTTTTTTTCTGACACCTATCTCCTTGGTTAGACGCCTCACTTCTGTGTTCTATCTCCACCTTATCACGTATCTTAACTATCTGCTCATGTGTCTGTCTCATAACTAAACTGAAGAACTCTATGAGTCAGGGATTTTTGTCCTGGTTTGTCCTTGCTGTTCCAGCTCCTAGCCCAGAGTTTGGACCATAGTAAGTATTCAAATGGTTTGCTGAGGAAATTAATATGTCAAAAACTAACCATTCTCACAGAACATGGTTCCCCCTTCAGCGTTCAAGATGTTTCCTTTTTCAGTGTTCAAGATCCCAGACCTTCTCGTCACTTTTGTCCTGAGTATTTACTCCCAATCAAAAGTGATCTCTCCTTCCCTCGACTCCAGAGTTGTTTTCTAAATCTCTTATGTATCTCAACTTACATGATATGAAAGCTACTTCTCACAATCACAGACTTTTGGTGTGAGAAGGATCTTATATGCACTTTGTTCAACCCGCTCACCTTAAGTTTAAGTCTCCTTTATAACATCCTCACCAAGTGCTCACCTATGCCTGGTATTTTTGTCTGGGAACGCACTGCCTTCCCAAGTGGCCATTTAGTTTTGGGAGATCTCCCAATATAAGATTCCTCCTCACATTAATTGGAAATGTTTTCCTTGTAACTTTGAACTATCTCCATTTTGCCTCTCCCATGTCAACTCTTTAAAACTTAAAACAATTTATTTTTTCCTTCCCTTTAAGGTTTCTCTGTGAATTCCTTCAATGATGAGTTTCTAGGATAGATTCCTTCAACTAGGACAGTTTCCAGTTCTCTAACTAGCTAGGTCACTTCTCTCCAAATGATCAACTTTCTCCAAACTGTTCAGAAGCGACTGCAGTGCTCCCGGTAGGAAGTCTGCTGCTAGAAACGAGCAGTTCTCTCTTTGTCCTGGTTCTGGGTTGTATCAGCCTTGAACTCAATCACATCAAACGTCTGTCTTATAGAAGTCCACATAACACTTCCCAAAACCCCTGAGGCTTTTTTTTTCCTTTCAAATCTTGTGGGTTTCTGAGAGGTGTAACTGCAGCTGTCTCACCTGGTAACCGGGGTACCTGGTCTGTGGATTTTTAATTAAAAAAAAAAGGTTTTGTTTTGTTTTTGTTTTTGTTTTTAAAGAGACAGGATCTCTCTGTCGCCTAGGCTTGTGTGCAGTGGTGCGATCAAGGTTCACTGCAGCCTCGAAATCCTGGGGTCAAGCGATCCTCCCGTCCTGGCCTCCCAAAGTGCTGGGACCACAGGTGTGCGCCACGGCGCCCCGCCCTCTCTGGTTTTCATGAATGTGTGTCCCTAAACCCTCCTAAGGGGAGGACGGTGCCGTATCTCTCTCCTTCTTCCCTCACGAAGCCGTGCCTTGCCTTTCAATCTTGATCAAAGCGAGGCTGAAAAGCAAACAGGGCGTTCAGCTTTGCACTTCATACCCACATCTCCCGCCCCCCGAGCAGCTTCAACAGCCTCCCGCCCTCCGCGGCGGGGCCTCACCAGCCGCAGCATCTTCACGTGTCCTTTCACACTGAAGCAGAAGGGGCGATGTTTTATTTTCGGCTGCACGTTAGCCATCGCGCCTGCAGACCGAGCAGCCGCAGTTCTCCTCAACTCTTCTCAGCACGCTGCCCGAGTAGGTTCTGCGCAGCTACAGCAACGGCCGCCGCGGCGGAGCACCGCCCTCCTAGACTTCTCGTCCAGCTGGACTTCCCGCTCTCCCGCGCGCATGCGCACGGCGCCGCGGTCGCTCTCGCGCATGCGCCCCCACGGCATCTCTGGGCCGGCAGCTCTGGCTCGTCCTGTCTTTTAGTTGTTGCGTAGTATTTTAGCGGACCTGGAGGTGGGCTCACATTAGCGGACCTGGAGGTGGGCACACATTAGCGGACCTAGAGGTGGGCACGCCGGCTAGCGCCCTGTTAGCCCGCCCTGTTCTGGCCTGGCGTTAATGACGGCAGCCCTCTAGTTTTCCTGAGGAGTCTTCCTGTCGAGAAGCCCTCCCAGGGTGGGGAGCAGAAGAGAGGGAGGGAGGTCTAGAAATGGCGGCCCCATCTCCCAACACCTTGGGCATCGTGAATATCACCTCCTTAAAGGGGATCTCCCTTGGTCATCCCGTGTAGAGCAGCCACCATCACTTCTCAGCATTTATTGCTAGCTGATGTATATAATAAAAATGCAAATTCTACAAAAGCAGGGGCTGGTCTGCTGCTCTCCCTGCAGGGTCCAGGTTCTGGCACATAGTTGGTGCAGAATGTGTGCAGCCTCAGGTCCTATCCAAGCCCCCAGGGCATCACAGTCTGGACTTGTTCTGCATATTTTTACTTTTGCCTCCCACTGGTACTCGTTCTTCCGTGGAACAGCCTGAGTCCCTTGAGATACTTCAATTCATGTTTTCTCAAGTGCTCCCATGAAGCCACCGTCTTGGGGCATTCCTTTTTAGGGATGGGAAGTATATGTCTCTCCTCTTATGTGATTTAAATTCTATCTTGGATAATTCTGCCGTCACCCTAGTTCATTCAGATCTGTTTGGATCCTGCCCATCTCAGCTTCAGTCCATTTCATTCCTTTAAATCTGATCAGCAGTTACCTCCAACAGCTTCATCACAAATCACTCAAAAATGGCCTTAATCCTGAAGTTTATTTACGGAGAGCACACTTGCTAGGTGTGTGGCAGATATGCAGGAAGCACAAAATGAGGCAACAGATCTAGAGGCAAATGACTACCTTCTCCCTGCCTAGAGGTGATTGCCAGTATTGTGCCCTCCTGGGAGAGGTAAGAAACCCTTCCACGCAAGCACTGGACCCTTCAGAGTCAAGAGTGGCAACAGCTCTGATTACTGGACCTGGGCCTGTTGAATTCTAATACACTGTGACTCCACATCTGGGCTGAATTTTTGCTGAGTATGATGGAATTCACATGCTTCCTTCCTAGCCCCTACTTGTCTGTCCAGTTGGAATATTTGGTTGCGTCCTCTGGAGGGATCTAGTGCGTTTAGAGTCTAGACGTTGGAACTGTCAAAGTTTAGAGGAAAGAGCTCCAGCTGCCAAGCAAGAGAAATGGGCTGGAATTCTAGCTTCACCCCTTAATGAATGCTTCTGATTTTTTTTTTTTTTTTTTTTTTGAGACGTAGTCTCTGTCACCCAGGCTGGATTGCAGTGGCACATCTCAGTTAACTGCAGCCTCTGCCTCCCAGACTCACGTGATTCTCGTGCCTCAGCCTCCTGAGTAGCTGGGATTACAGGCTTGCGCCACCACGCCTGGCTAATTTTTGTATTTTTAGTAGAGACAGTGTTTTGCCATGTTGGTCAGGCTGGTCTTGAACTCATGACCTCAAGTGATCTACCCTCCTCGGCCTCCCAAAGTGCTGGGGTTACAGGCCTGAGCCACCGCGCCCAGCCGCTTCTGATCATTAAAAAAAAAAATTTTTTTTTTTTTTGGCAGGGGGAAGGAAGTGTCCCTCTGTTGCTCAGGCCATAGTGCAGTGCAGCGATCTCGGCTCACTGCAATCTCCGCCTCCCAGGTTAAAGCGATTTTCCTGCCTCAGCCTCCTGAGTAGCTGGGATTATAGGGGCCCGCCACTACACCCAGCTACTTTTTGCATTTTTAGTAGAGTTGGGGTTTCGCCATGTTGGCCAAGGCTGGTCTCGAACTTCTGGCCTCAGGTGATCCGCCTTCCTCGGCCTCCCAAAGTGCTGGGATTACAGGTGTGAGCCACCGCGCCTGGGCCAAAAAATTTACTTTGTAAAAAGACTAGGCAAGTGCAGTAGTGAGAAGAGGGGAAAGAGTAGAGCAAGGAATTATATCTGTTGCTTCTGACCATTTGAACAAGTTACCTAATTCTCTGAGGACAAGCTCGAAGAATGGGAGAGACAATATCTATATGCAGGGTTGTTGGGAGGAATAAGTGACGAGTGTGTGCCAGGAGTCTGATTACAGAAGGTGTTCAATTAAGTAATCTGCAATCATTAATCAACCCATCAGTCACTGGTATTATGTGCCATCCATCCTCCCAGTGTTGCCAAGTTATGGGTGCGTTCTGCCAGCGTCCTAGCAGTGGGAAGGCTTCTGGCTGCCAGCGGCGAACCTCTCCCTTGGAGTATTTCTCCTCTCGCTGAGAAGATGAAATGTGACCGGGTCTCTTTAAGGGCCAGGCGCCGGGATCCAGGCGGCGCGCAAGGGCTGGACGAGCAGTAGCCCGCGCCGACTCTCACAGGAAGGAAGCCCGGGCCTCTGGATCCACTCTCCAGGGCCTCTGGATCCGCTCGCCCAGCTATGCTGCTGCGGCCGCTGCGGGGCTGGGCCGCCCTGGCGCTGCGCTGCTTTGGGCCGGGAAGCCCCGGGAGCCCGGCCTCAGGCCCCGGGTCGCGGAGGGTGCAGCGCGGGGCCTGGCCTTCGGGTAACGCACGTCTTGGTCCCGCCTCCCAGGAGCCCCTATGTGCCCACCTACTCCCGGTCCCTGGGCTCCCGGAACCCACCCGAGCCCGAAGCGCCTCCTCCGAGGCGCGGGATTTCCTCCCCGGCTGCGGCGGGGGCGGGGACAGCCATCGGCAGTTACCCGGGCGCTAGACCGCAGCGAGCGCGGGGGGGATGGGGTTCTGCGCCCGGTTCTTGTTCTGGGATGGGAAGAGAGGCGTTAAAGAGCAGCCCAACCTCGGGTCCCCCGACCCGTTTCCTGGCCCGATTCTTTCGACCTTGGGGGCGATGGGGACTGGGAGCTGCCCTAAGCCGATTCTTCTCACACTCTGGTGCCAGCGTAGGGGAGGGGGTTACGCCCCCGGCGCTCTCCTGCCCTCCCCGGGAGTGGGGACCCACTCAGAAACGGGTCACTCTTACACCCGGGTTCTGGTGTCCGCCATATGGCTGTTGAGAGAACCTCCTGTGGGGTGGATGGGCAGCGATGCCCGCCCTGGGCCTAGAGGAGCACCTGCGTCCCAGGCCGAAACCCATGCCCGCCGCCCACTCTTCTCCGTGCACCGCGAGTGGAGGCTGCTCTGCCTTTCCACTTGCTTAACACCCAGTCTGTGAAGATCTAAATAGATAACGTGGAAAATACAAAGTACAATGTAGTAAGTGAAAGAACTCGAGCACACTGGGGACCCACGCAGCCGCAGCCCAGGGCGGCACATCGATGAGACGGTGGTGCGCGCCTCCAACCTTGGAGGGCGCCCAAAATGGAAAATATTTTTAGGCCAGGGAGTGAGCATAAAAATTAGTGTTTTTGTGGTCATGTAGCAAATTAGGGCAGAGGAGAGTTATTTAAAAGTGAGTTTAAAAACTGATTTCCTTTATTTTGTAGATAAAGAACGGGAAAAAGAGAAAAAATCCGTGGTAAGTCCCTCTTTTATGTGTACTGTCTAGGATAATATTTATTTTTTTGAAGAAGAGAGAGAAAAAAGCAGAGTAAAAAGCAAAAATACATTCCAGAGTAAAAAGCAAAAATACAAGAGAATCTCCAGGGAGAAGGAAATCTGTCACCCTCCCAGGAGGCCACCTCTGTTACCAATTTCTTGTATCTTTCCCCAGAGTCTGCACAGGTAGGAGCGCACAAGTATTTGTATCCTTCAGGTAGATTTGGTTAAAGCTTAAGGGATGATTGTGAAAGTATTTGAAAAACCCTTATTGTGTTATGGGGAAGGTCAGTTTCATCTTGGGTTGGGCAGCTCAGATGTGAGGGAAGCTCTATCGACCACCACCCTCTCCCCCCAGTGCTGAGACTGATGGGTGGGCAGGGGATCAGAGAGAAACCTTGAGGGTCAACATATGTGGGTTCAGGGATCAGGGTGGCTTTGAGATGCTGGCTCTGGGTTGGGGCTGTGACTAGTGTGAGGTTGAAGGTCAAAGGAGGGTCAGGTTGGTGTCCACCGGGATGTTGGGTGCTTTACTGGCTGGGGTAGGGGGTGATATTTTGGTCACCAACCAAGGCTCAATTCCTTAAGAGAACTGAAAGTTCCTAGCTCCTGTGGCTGGAAAGGGGGTGGCTAGGCAAGTGGCGGCAGGAGTACCGTGGCTGGGATCTGCAGAGGGTAGACAGTGTGGGCAGGCCCCCAGGGTGCTCAGGGTGATAGAGAGCTCTTGGGAAGTAGTGAAATCACACAGAAAGGATTGAAATGCTTGAGATTTGTGGAAGTTTATTGAAATTAGGAGAAGGATATGCCAGCAGGTGCCATAGAAGGGGAGGGAAATGCAAAGTTGAGCTGGATGGTAATTAATGTATTATCGTTTGTTTATATATTTAAGAGACAGGGTCTTGCTGCGTTGCCCAGGCTGGCCTCCAGCTCCTGGGCTCAAGTGATTCTCTGGCATCAGCCTCTTGAGTAGCTGTGATGACAAGTGTGAGCCACTGTGCCTGGCTATTTATTAGTTATTGAGCTAGCATTGATGTGAGCTGGGTCTGTTCTCTGTGTTTTTTGGGTGTGGTTTGATGTGCCCCCAGACACACAGTAGCTAGTTCATAGAAAGTGGTATGGAGCCTGCATTCAGGCTCAAGACTGTTTGTAACCATTCAAGTCCTGTGAGCTCCTTTGTGGGAGGCACTGGGCTAGGACCTGGGGACCTGGCAGTCAAACAGCCCTGACATTTGGGAATCTGCGGTCTGTCTGATGGGGGAGGTCTGTCTGATGAGGGAGACAGCAGTAACTAGGAGAATGGTGGAACTAGAACAGCAGTGAGCGTGGGGGCTGTGAGTAGGGGGGCTGATGACTGAGAGGAGCTTTGGGCAGCGTCTTATTGCCTGCTGGGAGATGGAGGAGAGTTTGAGGCAGGAGTGTTGTAACAGGTACAAGTCACAGAAGAAAGAGAACCTGCAGGCCTGGGCATGTGGCCAGTCCCTAGAGAGGCAGCTGGGGAGGGCTGGAGGATAGGTGCAGAGGGACTGTGAATAGGTCTTAAAACCCAGAGTCACTGAAGGGCTTTACCCCCACCCAGCACCATCCAGGTTGCCTCTCAGGGAGCGATGTGAGGGACCACGAGTGGAGGGCCCAGCTGGGCCAGACTGGAAGGAGAGAGACCTTAAGTAAACTAGAGATGGCACACAGCCTGCAGCTGAGTGGGAAAGCAGGGCCTAGGGGAGTTGTTGGTTGGTTGACTGGTATTGCTGGGTGAGGAGAGATGTCCAGAGTGTTGACGGTGTCTGGGTGGATAGTGCAGCCATCACATGGCACAGTTTACAATATCAAATAATTGAGTATCACAACAAAATTTTTTAATAAAATAGCTGGACAGAACAATATCCAACAGGGCCATGCCTAATGGCTCATACCTGTAATCCCAGCACTTCGGGAGGCCAAGGTGGGAGGATCACTTGAGCTCAGGAGTCTGAGACCAGCCTGGGCAACGTGGGAAAATGCTGTTTCTACAAAAAATAAAAAAAATTAGCTGGGCATGGTGGTGTGCACCAGTAGTCCTAGCTACTCGGGAGACTGAGGTGGGAGGGTTGTTTGAGCCTGGAAGGTCGAAGCTGCAGTGAGCTGTTATTGCATTGCTGCACTCCATCCTGGGCAACAGAACAAGACCCTGTCTCAAAAAAAAAAAAAAAAAAAAAAAAAAAATCAAATAGTAAGGAGTTCAATAAATTGTGACAGATCTTATGTAATGGAATATATAAAGTCATTAAAAACCATGTTTTTGAAAAATAGTGACCTGGGAAGGCACTCACTATGTAAAAGATGAAAAAAAAAATAACAAAACCAATAAAAGTGTATGAAGTGTGATTCAAGTGAAAGAAAAAAAAAACTGTCCTTAGGAAACAAACAGGAAAGAAATATAAACATTAATGCCGAAATTCTCAGTCTAGTTAAGAGATAGTTGTGGGGTTAACAAGGAGCATGTAAGAGAGAGTTTGGGGTGTGATGGGGTAAAAGTGTCTTCCCTTAGTTATTTGAATGTTAAATGAAATTAGCTGGGTTCCTTTTTAAAACAGCTTTACTGAGTTATAATTTGCATACCACAAAATTCACCCGTTTTAAGTGTGTAATTCAATGATTTTTAGTAAATTTGCAGAGTAAACAGCACTACAGAGTAAACGCCACTACAATCTAATTTTATTTTATTTTTATTTTTTATTTTTTGAGACAAAGTCTGGCTCCGTTGTCCAGGCTTGAGGACAGTGGCACAATCACGGCTTACTGCAGCCTCGACTTCCCGGGCTCAGGTGATCCTCCCATGTCAGCCTTCCAAGTAGCTGGGACTACAGGCACATGCCACCATGCCTGGCTAATTTTTGTTTTTTTAGTAGAGACAGGGTTTCACCATGTTGGCCAGGCTGGTCTCGAACTCTTGCCCTCAAATAATCCCCTGCCTCGGCCTCCCAAAGTGCTGTGATTACAGGCCTGAGCCACTGTGCCTGGCCACTGAGAATGTATTTCTTAGCACAAGAATGCTTAATTTCCATTTTTAGAAAAGATTAAATATTGTTATTTATAATAGGGATAGATGGCTCGTCACAGTTTCAGTTATAATCATGGAAAATTGGACTCAAGGCCTCACAGCAGAGGAAAATGGAGATAAATTGTAGTGCAGTCACAGAGCGTTGGGCCAGGCCGGCCATGTGCTTCCATATCATGGGGACCATCTCCTTTTCACAGTTTCTTATTGCTTTCCTCCACACACTCATGAGCTCTTTGGCCGTTGCAACGGGGTCCTGAGTACACAGTACCTGGCACAGCATAGGCCTTCAATAAGCAGTTGAAACGTGCTCAAAGATGAGGACTGCATAGAAAATATTTGGCATGAAATATGCTCACATGTCATGGGGTTTATCTCTTAGTATTGGGATTATGGTGATAGTTTCTCCTTTTTGATTTTCTGTATTTTCTTCAATGGGCATGCACTCCTCTTATAATATTTTTAGACATCACTTTAAAAAGAAATGTAAAGACTCCCTTTGCTTGCTTCCTGTTCCCCCTTCCATTTCAGGGGAACTTTGTGAGATTCTTCCTGTGTTGCCGGCTCTAAACCGGAGGGCAGATTGGCTGAGCTCATTCAGGGCCTGACATTCACCAATTCTTCAGGATTTCATGCTGGGAATAGGAACACGTTTCTGGGAGAAGGGCTTATCTGAACAACCTGTTAAAATGCTGCAATGAACAGGAAAGAAAAAAGGCTATGTAGAATGATGTCTAGATTGAGCTCTTTTTATAGATCTAGGAAGAGGAAAAGTTTTCTTTAAAGAACAGTAAAAAAATTAAATCCATTAGTGCCCTAATGGGGTCTTTTCATGCCCTTTTGTTCATTCCCTTGGGTTCATTTTGTAGTTCGGGGCTCGAAAGGAGTGGGCTGGGAGGGACCCAGGATGGGAGAGTGGCCTTGTGTCTCCTGGATACCTGTTAGGATCAAGGCAGGAGGAACCTTCTCCACCAGCTGACAGAGTTCTAGTTGCTGGGGAGACTTTAGTGGAGTGGTGTGAGACGGCCCACTATGACCTGGTGTTTATGTGAGGTGTGACTGAGGCTCCATCAGGAGTTGTGAGAAGCGGCCTGGATGTGAATTCTAACTCTGACTCTTCCCTTGCCAGGTCTGGCACTTGGGCAAGTTACCTACGTTGCCCAGGTTTCTCTGGGTGCCTCCAGCCTGAGTGCAGAGGAAGAGGCCTCTGCGCAGCAGCCGGGCCCCTCTCTGACTGTGTGTGCCCCTGGAGGATGTCTATCATGTGTTCTCACGGGCCAATTTGTCTTCTTATGTATTGAAGCTGCCCGTTCCCTGTGGCCATCTGCTGGAGCCAGAGCCACTGGGCCTGTGTCATCAGCAGTGCCTGGCTGAGCAGAACTTGGTCAGAATCACTGGGCCACAGGATCAGGGGCTCAAGCCCAGAGTCTGATTTAGAGGGTCTGGATGCTACCTGGTGCCACCTTGTGTTTAACCAGCTCCTCTGGTGCATCTGAAGCAGGCGTCTGTGGACTAGACGTGGAGAAGCTCTGCTCCAGCCTTGTGGTGCCCAACCTTGCCTGCACATTGAAATTCGCCTGGAGCGCTTTAAAAGTTACTGAGGCTTGGCCGGGTGCAGTCGCTCACGCCTGTAATCCCAGCATTTTGGGAGGCTGAGGCAGGAGGATCACCTGAGGTCAGAGTTCAAGACCAGCCTGACCAACATGGAGAAACCCCGTCTCTACTAAAAATACAACAATTAGCCAGGCGTGGTGTCGGGCACCGGTAATTCCCAGCTACTCAGGAGGCTGAGGCAGGCGAATCACTGGAACCCAGGAGGCGGAGTTTGCGGTGAGCTGAGATTGTACCATTGCACTCCAGCCTGGGCAACAAGAGCAAAACTCTGTCTCAAAAAAAACAAAACCAAACAAACAAAAGCCCCCCAAAAGTTATTGAGAGTTGGTCAGGCATGGTGGCTCACGCCTGTAATCCCAGCACTTTGGGAGGCTGAGGTGGGTGGATCACCTGAGGTCAGGAGTTTGAGACCAGCCTGGCCAACATGGTGAAACCCTGTCTCTACTAAAACTACAAAAAATTAGCCAGGTGTGGTGGTGGGCACCTGTCATCCCAGCTACTCGGGAGGCTGAGGCAGGAGAATGGCTTGAACCCAGAGGTGGAGGCTGCAGTGAGCCGCGGTTGCGACATTGCTCCAGCCTGGGCGATAAGAGCGAAACTATCTCAAAGAAAAAAAAAGTTACTGAGGCTTGAGTCTCAGTCTAGAGATTGTGGTGTAATTGGTCTGGGCCGTGGCATCCCTGTAGAGATTTTTAAAAGGTCCCAGGTGGTCCTAGTGTGTAGCCGGAGCTGAGAACCGCTGCCTGGAATACCTTCTCTCCCTAAGATGAATTACTTCTAGGATGCTTCTTGGTTTTTGGTATAGGTAGGCCTCAGATGGCTGTTTCCGGCCCCTCGCACTAGTGCCATGACCCCCTTTCCCTCCCAGGTGCAGTCAGTGTGAGCAGAGTCTAGGTTCAAGCTGTCCTTGCTTTATTGTCTTCTACAAGCCTCATTTTTCTTTTCTGTGAAAAATGTTAGGACTTACCCTTCTCAGGTTTTGGTGAGGTTACATATGATAATGGTGTGTTACCTGTCTCAGGGATTGGCCTGTGACAAGGTGCTTAACAAAGTCCTTGCTCTTTTTTTCTTCTCTCCTTTCCTAATAATTTCCAGTCGGTGACCAAGTGCTTTTTTTTCTGTAAAGCAGTGAATTCGATTCTAGATAACATGTATGTGTTTCCTAGCCTCAAAGCCATCGCTTAGGCTCTCGTTAAGGAGGCAGGACACTTAGGCCTAAAATCTAATAGTCTGTGGGGTTGAACTAGGGAAGGGCAGAGCTGGGCTGGGCAGACAAGCTGTGTATGGTTTAGGAGTTGACGTAAAGGAGGGTCTGGTCTCGGGGGACCAACCTGAGCCTGCCACTCGGGGAGGATCAGCTTATCTGTTATTACTAACAATGGGGCCTTGCCAGTTTCCTGAGGAGGGATTTTGGTTTACATTTGAAAATCTTGTACTGAACCATTTATGCTGTTCACCTGAGCCCTTTCCCTAGCCATCATTCCCTGAGGTTTCCCTGGTCGCTTGAGTTCTGACTCTAATGTGCATTTGTCTTTTGCCAGATCTGTGTCGAGGGCAATATTGCAAGTGGGAAGACGACATGCCTGGAATTCTTCTCCAACGCGACAGACGTTGAGGTACGGCCTCCACGCTAGGTTTGAAGGAAGCCGTAACCTAGGATTTTCCTATTGATGGCTCTCTTTTGTTACTGCAGAAGCTACAATTTCTATACTTTTATAGTCATTTTCTTTCCTTCTTCCCTTTCCTGTTTTTACTTCTGTTAGAAATATATGTATGGCCAGGTGTGGTGGCTCATGCCTGTAATCCCAGCACTTTAGAGGCTGAAGGGGAAGGATCACCTGAGCCCAGTAGTTTGAGAGTGGCCTGGCCAACAAATTATCCCCTTGATGGGATAATTTATAGAGGGTGTGGACTAACCTTGTCCAATAGGACTATAATTTGAGCCACAAGTGCAAGCCACAGGTGTAATTTAACATTTCTAATAGCCTCATTAAAAAAAACAAAAAGGGCCGGGTGCTGTGGCTCAAGCCTGTAATGCTAGAGGCGGAGGCAGGTGGATCGCTTGAGCCCAGGAGTTCCAGACCAGCCTGGGCCACATGGCGAGACCCCATCTCTACAAAAATATGCCAGGCATGGTGGGGCGTGCCTGTAGCCCCAGCTACTTGGGAAGCTGAGATGGGAGGATTGCTTAAGCTCAGGCAGAGGTTGCAGTGAGCTGAGATCACGCCATTGCACTGCATCCTGAGCAACAGGAGTGAAACCCCGTCTCAAAAAAAGAAAAAAGCCCACAGAAAATAAAAAGGACATTTTATTTCATATAACGTATGACAAATGTGATCTTGTCAACATTTAATCAATATAAAAATCACCAATGAGCTATTTTGCATTCTATCTTGTTATACTAAGTCTTTGGAATATGATACTGGTTGAGCATCCCTTATCTGAAATGCTTAAGACCAGAAGTGTTTTAGATTTCAGAATTTTTCAGATTTTGGAATATTTGCATAAACGAAATGAGATATCTTGGGGATGGGACCCAAGCCAAAACACGAAATTCATTTATGTTTCATATATAGATAGCCTGAAGGTAATTTTATACAATATTTTAAATAATTTTGTGAATGAAACAAATTTGTCTTAAGTATTTATGTGTGGAATTTTTCATTTGAAGTGTCATGTCGGTTTTCAGAAAGTTTTGGAGTTTGAAGCATTTAGGATTTTGGATTTTTCAATTAGGGACGCTCAAACTGTTTGTAAAATAAATGTAACTTAGAGCATATCTTAATTTGGACTGGTCACATTTCAAGGTCTCAATAGCTGCTTGTGGCTCATGGCCACTGTATTGGACAGTGCAAGTGTTGACTGCCCTAAAGTCTGGTTAGGAAAAGAGTCTACATGGGTGAGAAGAAAGGTCAGGCTATTGAGCAGGGCTAGAAGTGTGACATCCGAGACAGCAATGTCTGAGCAGTGGGTATTATTACTATGCATAGGCAATTAATTTAATTTCTAGTTCATTTAAAGCGTAGTCACTAAAACTAACTTCAGAGATGTTTAAGAATCATCTCTACACTAAGACATTGACCTGTCTTACTTGTTCTAGATTTTAGTGTTTTAATCTTCTCTATTGATGGCTCTCTTTTGTTACTACAGAAGCTACAATTTCTATACTTTTATAGTCATTTTCTGTCCTTCTTCCCTTCCTTTCCTGTTTTTACTTCTGTTAGAAATACATGTATGGCCAGGTGTGGTGGCTCATGCCTGTAATCCCAGCACTTTAGAGGCTGAGTGGGGAGGATCACCTGAGCCCAGTAGTTTGAGAGTGGCCTGGCCAACATGACGAAACCACATGTCTACAAAAAGTACAAAACTTAGCTGGATGTGGTGGCACGTGCCTGTAGTCCCGGCTGCTCAGGAGGCTGAGGTGGGAGGATTGTTTGAGCCCAGGAGATTGAGGCTGTGGTGAGCCATGATTGTGCCATTGAACTCCAGCCTGGGTGACAGTGAGACCCTGTCTCAAAAAAAAAAAAAGAAAAGAAATGTATCTATATATATAGTTTGATAAAAATAATAAACATTGTATAGCCCTTGTCCTGCTGTGTTCATGTGCTGCTGTGCAGGAAAGAGTTAACATAGCAGACCTAAGACTTCTGCCCTTTAGAAACACCTGCTTGCAAGGGTGGTCTTTGACTGGCATCTGGGAACTTAGATCTTGGGAGTGCCCCCACCATTCCTAACTGATAACAGGCTCTGTGCCTAAACTGTTTCTGCAAACTGTGGTTTATGCTGACATCTGCTTTCTTCCTGGGAGTGCGGAATTTTGGTACATGTCAGGAAGTGGCTGCCTGCATGGCTGAGCGCTGATGAAAACCTTGAACTCCCAGGTTCAGGCCAGCTTGCCTGCTGGACATTTCACATGTATTGTCACATCTTGTTGCCTGGGGAATTCAGTGTGTACTGTGCAGTTCCTCTGGGAGAGGACCCTTGGAAGCTTGTGCCTGGTTTCCTCCAGACTTTGTGCCCTGCCCTTTTTCCCTTTGCTGATCCTTTTTTCTTTTGCTTGCTTGCTTTTTTTTTTTTTCCCCGAGATGGAGTCTCGCTCTGTCACCCAGGCTGCAGTACAGTGGCATGATCTCAGCTCACTGCAACCTCCACCTCCCCGGTTCAAGCAATTCTCCTGCCTCAGCCTCCCAAGTAGCTGGGATTACAGGCGCCCACCACCATGCCTGGCTAATTTTTTTTTTTTTTTTTTGTATTTTTAGTAGAGATGGGGTTTCACCATGTTGGCCAGGTTGGTTTCGAACTCGTGACCTCAAGTGATCCACCCGCCTCAGCCTCCCAAAGTGCTGGGATTACAGGCGTGAGCCACCGCACCCGGTCCCCTTTGCGGATCTTGTTTTGTGTCCTTTTGGTGTAATCCATCTTAGCTGTGAGTATGACTGTGTGCCGTGTCCTGTGAGTTCTCATGGATCATCAAACCTGGGGAGGAGGGGGGTCTTGGGGACTCTTGACACCTGTCCTGAGTGATACGACTCTTAATGGCACTTTAGAAGTGCTTATAGTCTCACTGAAGGCCTTGGAGCTGATTAACAACAATGATAGTTAACATCCAATGAGTATACTGCTATTTGCCCAGCACTGTTAAGGGTTCATCATAAATACTAAATGATCTCATCCTCCCAAGAAGAGTCCCTCTGAAGTAGGTACCATTTTTACTGCAGTGTTAGATGAGGAAACCATGGCTCAGTGAGGTTTAGTGGCTTGTCCAGGGTCACTTGGCCAGTGCGTGATACAGCCGGATCCCAGCCCAGGCTGTCTGGCTGCAGGGGCCACACCCTTGTTTGGTTCTTCTGTGCTATGAAGAGCTTTCTTGGCTTTAGGAAGACCACTCTCCCTTCAGATCTGAGCTCCGTGTCCCCTGACCTTCCCAGTGAGGTTATGCTTCCTGATGGAGCATTCCCTGGCCGCTCTGTACCTCTCTTTTATACCACTTCTTGGGGTTTGAAAACATGTTGGCTTCTGTGATTACCTGAGTAATGACTGCTTCCCCTGGTAGGCTTAAGGTTCTGTGAAGGCAAAGGCTGGACTGGTTTTGCTATTGTTGTATCCTCAGTGCCTAGCATGGGTATCTGGCAGACAGTGGGCACTCAATAAATGTTTGTTGGGTGACACTGCTATGGATGAAGCACCCCTGAACTGGGTCGGGGAGCAAGGCTCCTTGTGACCCAGACTCTAGTGGGCCTATGTGGTGTTGTGTATGCTACTTAGGGGCTGGGAAGAAGATCTAGAAGAAGGAGAGGGGGTTTGAGAGGGGCAGTGGGAGGGCATATTTGAACTGGATTTTGAAGGGTATATAGGAGTTTTCCATGTGATGAAAGTTGATGTGAAGTGGGATGGGGTGGGAATGCTGGGCACAAGAAACAACATAAGCAAAGACACAGAGGTGTGAGGGTGAGGGGTGATCCCTTCCCTCCCCTCCCCTCCCCTCCCCTCCCCTCCCCTCCCCTCCCCTCCCCTCCCCTCCCCTCCTCTTGCCTCCTTCTTTCCTTTTTGAGATGGAGTCTTGCTCTGTCACCCAGGCTGGAGTGCAGTAGTGTGATCTTGGCTCACTGCAACCTTTGCCTCCTGGGTTCAAGTGATTCTCCTGCCTCAGTCTCCCAAGTATCTGGGATTACAGGCATGCGCCACTACATCTTGCTAATTTTCGTATTTTTAGTAGAGATGGGGTTTCACCATGTTGGCCAGGCTGGCCTTGAACTCCTGACCTCAAGTGGTCTGCCTGCCTCGGCCTCCCAAAGTGCTGGGATTACAGGTGTGAGCCACTGCACCCAGCCAGGATGGTTACTTTTCAGGAGTTCCATGCATTGCCTGCCTTTGGTCTTTTGTCACCTATGGCCCCTTCTCACATGTACTCTGAAAGTTCCCAGGTGGATCCTGGCACTCTGAAGATCTTGGCCTCAAGAACACCATTTAAATCTTTTCTAGTGCACACCTGCATACCCAGAAAGGCTCTAGCAGAGTCTGGGGTTGTCCCAGATTTGTGTGTCTAGACCACAGATGGAGGCTCTAGAAATGCCCAGCAGAGATCCTGATATGTGTCTGAAAACACACAGGATGTTGGAGAAATTGGCAGTCATCCTAAAAGGTACAAACAGGACCAGAGGGAAAGAATGCCTCCAATCAGTGAGACAGGGAGCGTACTAAAGAAACAGGGACTCTCAGCAGCCAGCGCACCCAGTGCAGTGATCAGAGGCAGGAAATGGAGGCAGGTGGCCTGCCCAGGCCTAGCGCTGTCCAGTGTCCCTCCTGGCTTCACCCACCCACCTGCCAGCTTGATGTGGTAGGCAGGCAGGGCTGGGATAGAATACATTGAAGAGGGATGGACAGAGCCAGCTCTGACCTTGGGGAGGCTACCAGGGCAATAGAGAGGTAGGACGTACCTATGCTTGGCACATTGGGTACAGGGATGGATAGAGTTGTTCTCAGGATGTTTCTGGAAGTAATGTGAGGAAGCCGTGTCTAGTTAGAGTTGTGACCTCACAGGGGTTGTCAGCTATTTTGGCCTACCTTGGGCACCCAAATTTGGATAGTCTTTTTCTCTCTTTTTCCCTTCTCTCCTTGCTTTCCCCTCAACACTTACATACTTTTATAGGATTCAGCACTGAGAAGCAGCAGTTCTGATGTTTTCTTTCCTTCCAGGTGTTAACGGAGCCTGTGTCCAAGTGGAGAAATGTCCGTGGCCACAATCCTCTGGTGAGTGGGTTGTTGGTTGCATGAACCCCCGGCTTCCCCTTAAGCACCCGAGAATGGTGATGCCTCTGCCTGAGCCTGAGACTGCCCAGGCATCCTCTGTGCTCTCAGCTGAGTTGGAGAAGACCAGGGAGGGACAAGCAGAAAATGGTGGCATGTTGGCGTTCTGAGGTCAAGGATCTCTGAGGCCTGCGTGGCTAGGCACAGAGCCCAGGGACTTCCTATCCCATACTATTCCCAGTGGCCAACCTCAGCCACTAGGGGTGTTCATTTCTTGTTGCTCATTCCAATCCTCCCCTCCCCTAGAAGAAACCTATCAGAACGCAAGACTTCTCAGACCTAACCCCCCAGGACCTATCTCTAAGTAACCAGGATCCTTGGTGGACCCCTGACTTGGGTTTGCAACTTGGCCCTGTCTAGTAACAGGGGCCGCCTCTGGCTTACCTGGAAGCTGCCAGCCTGCTTTCCCAAGGGTGAACCTAGCAACAGGGGTTGTAGTGTGCTGTGGCCCTTCCTTCACCTTCCCCATTTTGAAGTTCTGCTCTGGCTGCTTGAGAGAGATGGGTAGAATCTGGGTCCTGCAAGAGTTAGAAGGGGATGTTGGTTCTGAGCTCCCGTCCCGTGAGGTAGGGATGATTAGTCTCATTTTTCAGTTTAGGAGATTGCACTTAAATAAGTTGCCTGAGGTCACACAGCTAGTAAATGGACTTGGAAGCCTGTGCTGCCCCCTGATTCTTTTTTTTTTTTTTTTTTTTTTTGAGATGGAGTTTCAGTCTGTCTCTAGACTGGAGTGCAGTGGCGCGATCTCGGCTCACTGCAAGCTCCACCTCCCGGGTTCAAGCGATTCTTCTTCTTCACTCTCCTGACTAGCTGGGACTACAGGCGCCCGCTACCATGCCCAGCTTATTTTTGTGTTTTTAGTGGAGACAGGGTTTCAGCATGTTGGCCAGGATGGTCTCAATCTCCTGACCCACATGATCCACCCACCTCAGACTCCCAAAGTGCTGGGATTACGGATGTGAGCCACCGTGCCCGGCCATGCCCCCTGATTTTTAGCAACACAATTGGCATCTCCTGTGTGGTTCATTAGACTCCGAGTTCTACTAGGAGTAGGGACTGTGTCTACTTTGTTCACTGTTATTTGCTAAAACCTAGGCACACTGCCTAGCACTTAGCAGGGGCTTGTGCATTCATCCATTCATTCAACCAATATTCAGTGCTTGTCAGCCACGTGGCAGACACTGTTCTGGATGATATGGCAGTGAGAAATTCGAAGCTCTTGCTCTCCTGCCCCTAGTATTCCAGTGTGGGGAGCCAGAAGGCAAACATATAATCTGGTGGGTGGTGATAGGAGCTAGGAAGAAAACTAAAGCAGGTGAAATGATGTTTCTTAAATAAGGCAAAACCTCTCAGTCTTTCAATAAAGAATCCTAAAGAGACATGAGAAGAATTTCTTCTCTGTGCATTCGCGAGAAGATGGAATGCCAGTCATCTTCTTTGAATATCACAAAGAAACCTCTGTAACATTCATATTCTCTAGAAGCCAAGGAGGAACCCAGGCTCGGTTATTAAGTAAGACAACTAGAGTTACAGGTGTTAGGGATCATAAGTGACATTTCCCAGGACAGAATCACAGCCTCAGAAGTCTGAGTGTCCTTGTTACAGATAGCCTTTTCAATGAGAGTTTCCTAATAAAAAATACAATAGAAGTAGCTATTTTTATATAAGTTTCCACTCTAGACCAAAAGAAAGATCGATACTTTGAAAAATCTTAATTCATCACTTTATCTGAATTGGTTTTCTGATGAGAAACATGACTGTTTCTGTGGCCATCAGGCAAGAGGGAGTGTTTCTCCTAGCCTTTATGAGATTTTCTCTCAACTGCTGTCAGAGGAGTCTGCAGTTCTCAGTGAAGAGCACTGGAGTTTCATTAGTTTGCACCAAGAGAAAAATGAAAAGCAAAAATGAGGAAAAGGCCGGGTATGGTGGCTCATGCCTGTAATCCCAGCACTTTGGAAGGCCAAGATCAGAGGATTGCTTGAAGCCAGGAGTTTGAGACCACCCTGGTCAACATAGTGAGACCCCCATCTCTAAAAGAAATAAAAAATAAATAAAATTAATTTAAAAATGAGGAAAAGAGCAGAACAGGTTTCTTAGCAAGTACGCTGGAGCATGAAGTGTTTTGCACCTAGAGGGGATGGAGAGTGATTGAGTAGGTGGGTGGGCTTCTGTTTTACATGAGATAAGTAGGGAACGTGTCTATGATAAGGTGCCTAAACATGAGGGTGTGAGCACTGCAGATACCTGGATGAAGAGTGTTTAGGCAGAAGGCGCTGCAGATGCAAAGGCCCTGAGGTGGGACCATGCTTGGCATGTTTGAGGAACGCTAAGTAAGCTCATGTGGTTGGAAGCCAACCAGGCCAGAGGGAGAGTTGTAGGAAATGAGAGAAGGCCCTGTGGGCCATGATAAGGGTTTGGATTTCATTCTGCTTGCAATGGGAAGCCACTGGAAGGTTCTGAGCAGGGGATTGGCAAGAACTGATTCATGTTTCACAGACTTACTCTGGTGGCTGGACAGACTACAGAGGGCTCAAAGCCATTCACTGAATGACTTGTGTGCATGTTCCTTGGTGATTTTATTTTATTTTCTGAATTTCCAAAGAAAAGGAATTTATTTTTTACAGTTAGAGCAGCTGAGAAGTCCAAGGTTGAGGGGGTGCATCTGGTGAGGGCTTTCTTGCTAGTGGGGACTCTTCAAAGAGTTCTGAGGTGGTACAGGGTGTCACATGGTGAGGGGGCTGAGCATGCTAGGTCAGGTCTCTCTCCCTTTTCTCATAAAGCCACCAGTGTAAGATAACCCATTAACCTATTAATCCATGAATAGATTAATCCATTCAAAAGGGCTGTGCACTCCTGACCCAATCATTTCTTAAAGGCACCACCTGCTACATACTGCCACATTGGGGATTAAGTTTCCAACACATGAAATTTGGGGGATTCATTCAAACCAAAGCATTACTTTTTAAGGATTATCTTAAAGAGCTTAACTTTTTTTAAAATTTAAAACTTATTTATTTATTTATTTATTTATTTATTTATTTGGAGGGTCTTGCTATATCACCCAGGCTTGAGTGCAGTGGCACAATGATAGCTCACTGTAACCTTGAACTCCTGGGCTCAAGTGATCCTCCTGCCTTGGGCTCCCAAAGTGCTGGGATTATAGGCATGAGCCATTGCACCTGGCTTTCTTTTCTTTATGCTAGAAACATTCAAATTATTCTCTTACAGCTTTTTTTTTTTTTTTTTTTTTTGAGATGAAGTCTCACTCTATTACCCAGGCTGGAGTACAGTGGCATGATCTTGGCTCACTCCAACCTCTGCCTACCAGGTTCAAGCGATTCTTCTGCCTCAGCCTCCCAAGTAACTGGGATTGCAGGCATGCGCCACCATACCCAGCTAATTTTTTTGTATTTTTTTGTAGAGATGGGATTTCACCATGTTGGCCAGGCTGGTCTCAAACTCCTGGCCTCAAGTGATCTGCCTGCCTCAGCCTCCCAAAGTACTGGGATTACAGGCGTGAGTCACCGTGCCTGGTCTCTTCTAGCTATTTTGAGATTCACAACAGGTTATTGTAAACTATCGTCACCCTATTGATCTATCTAACACTAGGTGTTACTTCTTCTATCATACCATATATTTGTACCCTTTAATCACTTCTCTTCATCCCCCTCTCTCCCCTACCCCTTCTGGCGTCTGGTAACCAGTAATCCACTCTGGAACTCCTGACCTTAGGTGGTCCTCCCACTTTAGCCTCTGAGTAGCTGTAATTACAGGCTCAAGCCACCGAACCCAGCAACTGTCTAGCTCCATGAGATCCGTTTTTTTTTTTTTAGCTCCCACATATGAATGAGAACATATGATATTTGTCTTTCTGTGCTTGGCTTATTTCACTTAACCTAATAACCTCCAGTTCCGACCATGTTACTGCAAATGGCAAGATTTCATCCTTCTTCATGGCTGAATAATATTTCATTATGTATATATACCATGTTTTCTTTAACCATTCATCATTGATAGGCACTTAGGTTGATTCCATACTTGGGCTACTGTGAATACTGCTGTAACAAACATGGGAGTGCAGATATCTTTTTAATATACCGATTCCCTTTCATTGGAATATATACCCGATAGTGGGATTGCTGGATCACATGGTAGCTCTATTTTTAGTTTTTTGAGAAACCTTCATACTGTTGTCCATAGTGGCTGTACTAATTTACATTCCCAACAAATATGTATGAGGGTTCTCCTTTCTCCACACGTATCTCCTGTCTTTTTGATATAAGTCTTTTTTTTTTTTTTAAACAGAGTCTTGCTCTGTCACCCAGACTGAAGTGCAGTGGCATGATCTCAGCTCACTGCAACCTCCACCTCCTGGGTTCAAGCGATTCTCCTACCTCAGCCTCCCAAGTAGCTAGAATTACAGGTGTGCACCACCACACCCAGCTGAACTTTTTTTTGTATTTTTAGTAGAGACGGGGTTTTACCATGCTGGCCAGGCTGGTCTTGAACTCCTGACCTCGGGTGATGCACCTGCCTCAGCCTCCCAGAGTGCTGGGATTACAGGCCTGAGCCACCGCCCCTGGCCTGATAAAAGCCATTTTAACTGGGGTGAGATGATATCTCGTACTTTTGATTTGCTTTTCTCTGATTATTAGTGATGTTGAGCATTTTAAAATATACCTGTTGGCTGTTTTTATGTCTTCTATTGAGAACTGTCTATTCAGATTTTTTGCTAATTTAAAAATCAGAATTTTTTTTTTCCTACTGTTGAGTTGTTTGAGCTCCTGATATATTCTGGTTATTAATCCTTTGTCAGATGGGTAGCTTGCAAACACTTTCTCCATTCTTCGAGTTATCTCTTCACTTCGTTGATGGTTTCCTGTGAAGCTTTATAGCTTGATTTAATCCCATTTGTCTGGTTTTGCTTTAGTTGCCTGTGCTTTTGGGTCTTACACAGAAAAGTCTTCGCCCAGACCAATGTCCTGGAGCATTTCCCCAGTGGTTTCTGTTAGTAGTTTCTTAGTTTCAGGTCTCAGATTTCTAAGTCTTTAGTCTGTTTTTGATTTGATTTCTGTATATGGTGAGAGATAGGGGTTTAGTTTCAGTTGTTCTACATATAGTTATTCAGTTACCCCAGCACCATTTATTGAAGAGATTGTCCTTTCCCCACTGAATGTTCTTGGTGCCTTTGTCAAAGATGAGTTGGCTGTAAATGCCAACTCTATTCTCTATTCTGTCCACTGGTCTTTGTGTCTGTTTTTATGTGAGTATCATGCTGACGTGGGTACTTATAGCATTAAAAAAATTTTTTTTGAGACAGGGTCTTGCTCTGTCACCCAGGCTAGAGCACAGTTGGCATAATCATAGCTCAATGTAACCTTGAACTCCTGGGCTCAAGCGATCCTCTTGCCTCAGCCTCCAAGTAACTGGGACTACAGGTGTGCACCACCATGTCTGGCTAAATTTCCTTATTTTAATTTTTTAGAGACGAGGTCTCACTTTGTTGCTTAGGCTGGGCTTGAATTTCTGACCTGAAGCAACCCTCCCTCCTTGGCCACCCAAAGTAACAGGATTACAGGCAAGAGCCAGTGCACCCAGCTGTTACTACAGCTTTGTAGTAAATTTTGAAGTCAGGCGGTGTGATGCCTCCAACTTTGTTTTGTTTTTGTTTTTGTTTTTGCTTAGAATTGCTTTGGCTCTTTGGGGTCTTTTGTGGTTTCATATCAATTTTAGGATTTTTTTTCCTATTTTTGCAAGACTGTCATAGGTATTTTGATAGAGATTACATTGAATCTGTAAATTGCTTTGGGTAGTATTGTCATTTTAACAATATTAGTTCTTCTAATCCATGAGTGTAGAATATCTCCTTTTTTGTGTGTGTTATCTTCAGTTTCTTTCATCAGTGTTTTATAGTTTTCCTTGTATAGATCTTTCACTTCTTTGGTTAAATAGATTCCTAGGTATTTTACATTTATTTATTTATTTATTTTTCGAGACAGGGTCTCACTCTGTCGCTCGGGCTGGAGTACAGTGGTGCGATCTCGGCTTACTACAGCCTCTGCCTCCTGGGTTCAAGCGATTCTCATGTCTCAGCCTCCAGAGTAGCTGGGATCACAGGTGTGCGCCACCACACCTAGCTAATTTTTTTGTATTTTTAATAGAGACAGGATTTTGTCATGTTGTCCAGGCTGGTCTTGAACTCCTGGCCTCAAGTGATCCACCCGCCTGAACCTCCCAGAGTGCTGGGATTACAGACAGGAGCCACTGTGCCTGGCTGTTATTTTATATTCTTTGTAGCTCTTGCAAATAGAATTCCTTTCTTGATTTCTTTCTCAGATTGTTCACTGTTGGTGTGTATACATGCTACTGATTTTTGTATGTTGATTTGATTCCTGCAGTATTACTGAGTTCGTTCATCAGTTCTAACAGTTGTTTGGTGGAGTCTGTAAGGTTTTTTTTTTTTTTTTGGTAATTTCAACTTTTATTTTCGTTTTGTGGGGGTACATGCGCAGGTTTGCTACCTGGCTATATTTCACGATGCTGAGGTTTAGGGTATGATGGATCCCATCAAGTAGGTACTGAACATAGTACCCAATAGGTACTTTTCAACCTTTGCCCTCTCCCTTCCTCCCCACTCCAGGAGTCCCCAATGTCTATTGTTGCCATCTTTATGTCCATGAGTACCCATTGTACCCTCTTGTAAGTACCCACTTAAAGTGAGAACATGCAGTATTTGGTTCTCTGTTCCTGCATTAATAAGCTTAGGATAATGGCCTGAGTCTTTAAGCTTTTCTAAGTGTAAGATCATGTTGTCTGTGAACAAGGTTAAGATGACTTCTTCCTTTCCAATTTGGATGCCCTTCATTTCTTTGTCTGGCCTAATTGCTCTGGTCCCTTGGAGACTTTCCGTAGGCTCCTATGATAGCTGTTACCATACCGTCCTCTAATTGTTTCAGTGTCTGCCTTTGTCCACCCTGCTGTCAGAGCCCTGTGATCATGCTGGGTTCATCTTCAGCCCCAACCCTGCGTGTGTAGATTTCTTGAGCTGTCCTTCAGTGTCTTGTGAGACCAGGGTCCTCCTGCAGATGCCACTCTGACGGAAAGTGCTGTGTTTTCCCTTCTGCAGGGCCTGATGTACCAAGATGCCTCTCGCTGGGGCCTTACGCTACAGACTTATGTGCAGCTCACCATGCTGGACAGGCATACTTGTCCTCAGGTACGTTTCAAATGCTCAGTTTCAGCCTTCTTAAACGTTTTCTTCAGACTTGGGGTATGTGATTGCCAGGAAGGGAAACTTCACAAGGAAGCCAGGCTAGGCCTTCAGTGCTGTGCAGGCCTCTGTGTGTGGGGCCAAGGTCACTGGCTCCTGCAGTTCTCTTCTGACCAGCCTCTAGTGCCCCTACCCACAAACCTCAGCCAGCCAGGTGGTGCCCCTGTCAGGTGAGGACCACTGCTGGACTCAATGCCATTTGACTCAGTTCTTCTCAAAGTGTGGTCCCTGGACCAGCAGCAGAAGCATCACCTGGAAACTTGTTAGAAATGCACATTTTCAGCTGGGTGTGGTGGATCCCACCTGTAATCCCAGCACTTTGGGAGGCCAAGGCATGCGGATCACCTGAGGTCAGGAGTTCAAGACCAGCCTGGCCAACATGGTGAAACCCCATCTCTACTAAAAAATACAAGAATTAGTCTGGCGTGGTGGTGCGCACCTATAATCCCAGCCACTTGGGAGTCTGAGTCAGGAGAATGGCTTGAACCCGGGAGGCGGAGGTTGCAGTGAGCTGAGATTGCATTACTGCACTCCAGCTAGGGTGACAGAGTGAGTCTCCATCTCACAAAAAAAAAAAAAAAGAAATGCAAATTTTCTGGTCACATCCCAGACCTGCTGAATCATAAATTCTAGGGATGAGGCCCAGCAATCTGTGTTTTATCAAGCCCTCCAGGTGACTTGAATGCATGCTTTGTTTGTTTTCATATTTGAGAACCACTAATTTAACCTTCATGGGGTCTGGCTCTTAGTTCAAATTCTTGAGACAAAGAATCTGATTGGTTCAGCTTTGGTCAGGTGTCCAGCCCTGGTTCAATCAGGTGTTGGGTACAGGACCCCAAGGCACAAACATGGCTGCTCAGGCCTATTCCATCAGTGAGGGTGCATCTAGAGACAGTCTCTTAGAAGAAAGGGGGTGAGGAGGTCCTGATCGGCACCTATGTTTCAAGGCTGTAAGCACAATCTATGATGCCAGCTTTAAGGCTCTGCATGAAGGAGACAGACTATCCCTACAGCATTTAACACTGGCACAGCTGCTGGACTGGACACTTCAGTCCCAGTCTGGGTACCTGCAACAATAGCTACCACTCTTCTGTAAATCTGTCTTTTCAAATTGAAAGATGTGAGCGGGACCTTTTTGGTGAGTAAAAATTTCCATCTCCCCAAATATCTGTCTAAATGACACAAATCCACAAATCAAAAGATCTGAGGTTAACGCGTTTTGCCTTTGCTAATCTGCTTTTCCTGAGCAGGCACTCAATTGCAAACCTAAGTTGTATCTAATGATATTTGGATAGGAAGGGATGTAAGTGTGCTCCTCTATTTAAGGAAATCTACCTTGGGAGGCAGAGAGAGATGGACAGACCAGGAAGGATGAGCAGAAGGAGACAGAAGGATGAATGGGGAGCTAGGAAGTAAGGAAAGAGAGGATGGAAGAATGGAAAGGAAGATGGATGGGCAGAGGATGGATGGACAGAGGGACAGCAGGGAGAGGGAAGAAATGCCTGGGTTTTCAAATGCTTTCAATCTGCCTCGGATTTGTTGGCCCAGGTTCCATGGGTGCTGTGGGCCATGGCCAAATGAGAGTGCTGTTAGTCTGCCTGGCATCAAGGGTCAGGCACCTTTTGCTTCCCAGAGGAACGCTGGACAAAGGGCAAGATCGTCTGCAGAGGGTGTGAGCATCCTGGCAGAGAGGGGTGCTATCAGGCTGTCTTCCTCCCTCTTGGGCATCGTCCTTCCCAGTTTCCATGGGCAGAGCCCCCAGAACGTCACCGCCAACCTGACCCTCGTGGGGCTGTACTTCATGCATGCAGTCCCTCCACTTAAGCAAAGTCACCCTATTTAGGTCCGTGATAGTCACCACATGTTGCCACAAGTGGACAGCTTTGGATGGTTTCTCCAGGGCATGGCCGTGTTCCAATTGAGCCTCACCTCCCATCAAAGAGGTGGCTGCTGATGAGCCATCAGCCTCAGCATTGCTGGGCCATGTATGCAGCTTTGGGGTGTGGCGCAGGTCAGGGTGGAAGGGGCACATAGCCTGAGCCTGGTGGCAGATGTGGCTTCTCCTCCCAGCAGAGGAGTGAGGAGGTCCTCCTGCCTCACTCTCTCCTCCGCCTTGATTCTCATATTCAGCCAAGTCCCCAGGCAGGGGAAGTAACAGACATTTCTCAAGGCCTCCTGGCTGTCTCCTCTTCCCCTGAGTTTGTGATTCTCTTTTTGTTTTCCTTTAGGTGTCATCTGTACGGTTGATGGAGAGGTCGATTCACAGCGCAAGATACATTTTTGTAGAAAACCTGTATAGAAGGTACTGTAGTTTGCATAATTGATAATTTATTAAACTACTAATTTTTCAAAATGAAATAGAAACTTGTTTATTTGATTGACAGATTCGGAGTACCCGCTGTTGTATCAGTTAACCATTGCCATAGCAACGTGGTATAACAAACAGCCACTAATCCTCATGGCAGACAGGTATCTGCATTCGTTGCCCAGTCAGCCAGGTTGGTCACCAGGCAGCTCTGCTGACCTTGGCTGGGCTCAATGAGATGTCTGGGAATCAGCTGATGTAGGAGGGCCTAAGCAAGGGTGACTGGAGGTGGCTTATCTCTCTTCCTCTTGCCTGTCACCCTCCTTCTGGGACCAGCAAACCAGCCCAGGTGTTCACTTCTCACGGTGACAGAGGGTAGAAGCAACAGCAGAGATGCAAGGACATGTCTTCAGGCCTCTGCTCCAAGTTAGCTAACATTCCATTGGCCAAAGCAGGTCACATGGTCACATGAGCCCAGGGTGGAAAGGTGGGAGGGTCCAGTGAGTTACACAGCATGGTGCAAGGCTATAGGGAAGGGTGGAGAGTTGGGCAAGTCAGACGCATGGTGTGCATCGCATTTGTTGTGTTTTTCGCTAAAAGCTTCCCTCATGAGAGCGGACTCTGTGATATATACCTAGTTAGGGGGCTTCTGGTGGCCTGTCAGTGCCAAGGGCTCAGGCATGGGGCCCTCCATCCCTGTGCTCAGAGACTGCTGATTTCTCAGGGTCTTGGGGAAATGGGTTGCAGACCCCACCTGTCCCCGCTGTGAGCTTGGGATACTGCTGTCCCTCCCTCAGAGCTGTTTGGATGTCAGCGCTGAAGGCCCTTCCTCCCACTCTCATCTGCAGCTGCCTTCCTAAATGTCGCCCTGTCTCCTAGCCCTCCCCGACCACCCTGTCTAGATAGGGCAAGCTCCTTGTTAGTCTTTGTTTCGTTTTTGGTTTTGGTTTTGGTTTTTTGAGGCAGGGTCTGGCTCTATCACCCAAGCTGGAGTATGGTGGCACGATCTCAGCTCGCTGCAACCTCCTTCCCCCAGGCTCAAGCCATCCTCCCACCTCAGCCTCCCAAGTAGCTGGGACTACAGGCACACACCACCACGCCTGGCTATTTTTTTTTGTATTTTTAGTAGAGACAGGATTTCATCATGTTGCCCAGGTTGGTCTTGCACTCCTGGGCTCAAGTGATCCTTCTGTCTCGGCCTCCCAAAGTGCTGGGTTTACAGGTGTGAGCCACTGTGCCTGGCCCCCTTGTTATTCTTAATGACTACCTTCTGTTAGTTTTCTTTGTAGTATTTAAGGCAATCATATGAAATGATTTAACCAATTATGACCTACAAAAATGGCAGTTTTGTGTGGTTCAACTTAGTATGTGTCTAATTGTTTATTGCCTGCCCCGCCCCTCCACATGAGACCATAAGCTCCTAAGGGCAGGCACCAAGTTTGGTGTCCTTGCCTAGTGTGGACCCAGCACAGAGTGAGCTCCTGGTTGATACTTGTTAGCTATTGTTGGATGAGGGGACCTGCGACTGTGCTTTGGTCTCCAGCCCAACTTGTTCCCCAGGCTCTGGCCCCCTGCTGTTTTGTACCTTTCATTTGAGGGGCCGCTAAAAAGGCTTCTCCTAGGAGCCCTGAGCTGCCATGGATCATACTTTTGAGCCTGTATCACCCCCACAAAATGAGAGCCTCTGCTCAGAACATCAGAGCAATGCTGTGGGCTCAGGGGCTGGCAGCCAAGGTGAGTCCTGGCTGTGGCTTTGCCCCCTGACCTCAGACTTTTCTTGTGGGCTGCAGCTTGCCCTCTCAGCAGGTGGCATTCCTGACCTTAGAGCCCCATTTTCACCTGACAGCCTGGGTTTCCAGGTGTCCACTGCTAGGTTTATCCAGCCCTCTGCCCTCAGCTCCTGCTCTTTAGCACCTCAGCCAGAGGGAGGACAGGCAGGACAGAGGAGAGCGAGAGCAGAAGGGAGCCCCTGTTATGTTTGTGTACTGCTCTGCTTAGAAGTGTACTGCTCTGATTAGAACTGTAGCCCAAGGTGGAGGTTGCAGTGAGCCGAGATCACACCACTGCACGCCAGCCTGGGCAACAGAGTGAGACTCTGTCTCAAAAAAAGAACTGTAGCCCGAGGAACAGATCTTGGCGGTGGGGTAGGATTACCTGTGAACCTCACAGAGTGGGGCTGTGTCTGTCTGTGAATCACATTCAGCTTGGCCTGTTTTGTGTGGGCCCAGTGACTCTTATTGCTTTTTTTTTTTTTTTTTTTTTTTTTGAGATGGGCTCGTGCTCTGTCACCCAGACTGGAGTGCAGTGCCATGATCATGGCTCACTGTGGCCTTGATGTCCTGGGCTCAAGAGATCCTCCCACTTCAACCTCCTGAATAGCTGGGACTACAGCACATGTCACCATTTCTGGTTAATTTATTTCTTATTTTTTGTAGAGACAGAGTCTCTCTGTGTTGCCCAGGCTGGTCTCAAAACTCCTGGGCTCAAGTGATCCTCCTGCCTCAGCTTCCCAAAGTACTGGGATTACAGGCATGAGCCTGATTACAGCTGTGCTTGGCCTGATGGCTCTTTTTGAAGCTAGTAATCTGGAATGGAATGGCCAGAGGTTAAGGGGAGAGGATAGAGTGTGGCATTTGGTGGGCCTGGGTTCTATCCTGGCTCTGAAGTTTGCTCTGTTTATGAGGAAGACCAAGTTTCTAAATTTCTCTGAGCCCATCTCTCATCTCTGATTCCTCTCTTCCATCTTTGAAGAGCCTTTTGACCTGCCGCCTCCTTCATGTCTTAGGACCCTTTTGCAGGTCCTTGCCCACCTTGGTCTTTATTAAATTTGTGAGTTCCCGAGTCCCACCCCCAAACCTATAGGCCACCCAGCGCCAGGTAGATTTCCTCAGGAGCCATTTGTCTTTGTCTGGCCCGGGTCACAGTTCCTGCTGATGGCCACAGGCTTTGTAACTCCATGGGTGGTAACTCCCACCCATGGTCCTGTGTCATCACATTTCTGATGTGTCAGTTCTGTATCTCCCAATCTCTATGGTTATGGCATTGGTCCGGATGACATGGGCCTCGCCTGGAGCTGTTTTGTGGGTGGTTTAGGAAGAGAATGTAGCTTTTAATTTTTTTAGCTCTTTTCCTGCCCTGATGACTTTATATTTATGTCTCTCCCCGGCCCTCCCAGAATGCATGGCCTCTGTGGTTAGGATTTCTGTGGGACAGTGAACCACAGAAGAAACTTACAGTGTCTTTCTTTCTGTTCTTGGGATCTAATTGTTTTAAGTTCATATGGCTTTCCGGGGGCTGAGATTCCCCTGAAGACCTTGTTGGGGCCTTGAGACCCATCACTGAGGTCTCTTGAAGCCAAAAGCTGTCAGTGGGCATGTGGCCTTGGGCACTCCAGAGGCTGCTGGGAGCACTGTGGCTGCCCGGAGGGCCAGGCTATCCACCATGGTCTCTAGGGAGATGAGAAAAGGTGGTGTTCCTCAGACCCTTTCATGGAAATCCTCTGAAGGCAGAGGAAAGCTTCCCATAGCACTGCTTACTCATCCTCCCAGCCCCTGTGGTCCAAAGCAGCCACCTGCCAACAACCTGGAAGTTTCTTGGAGTCTCCTGTTTTAACCTAGAATTCGTTAGGATTTTGCATTTTCCTCCATAGTATGTTCTTGTTTTGTATCTAAAAATAATAATTTACATACTTATCATTGAGGACAATGGATGCTGTATTAAACACCATGCTTTGCATGTGCCTTGGAGTTCCCACACCCTCAGCCACATACCCCAGAGTCCCTAAGTCCAGGAGGCAGAGAACAGAGGGGTAGGGGTATTCAAAACACCTTCCCAGGGCGTGATTCACTTGTGAACTGCACCTGCTTATGTGTTCCCTGGAAACTGGGGCGTCCGCTCTCATGGTTAAGGAACAGGGCAGGGACCCATGGACAGGAGCTGCATTTGTTGTCTGGTTGTTGACCCTATTGGGCAGATACGGAACTGAGAAAGGATTACAAAGCCAGTGCTCCTTCCTGATCGGGCAGGAACTAACCACAGGAGGGGAACGTGTTCTGAACCCTGCTGTGTGGGGGCAAGCAGCAAATGAGGAAGTGGCAGGAGGCATCTAGATTTCTCTCTTCAAGGCCAAAAGCTTCAGGGCCCACTGGGGCCCCCAAAGCTGAGAATCCTGAGGTACTAGCCCCTGAGGTACTCTGCCTCTTCCAGACAGGCCTTACTCTAAGCTTCTCCCACGATCACCTGTGCATCTTGTTTACGGGTAGATTCCGCTTCAGTAGCACTGAGGTGGGGCCCGAGAGGCCACATTTCTAGCAGGTGCCCGGGTGGGACCACACTCCTGCTGGTCAGGGATCACACTTTGAGGAATATGGGCCTTACAAAAAGGTGGCAGGGCCAGGTGTAGTGGCTTATGCTTGTAATCCCAGCACTTTGGGAGGCAGAAGGGGAAGGATCACTTGAAGCCAGGAGTTCGAGACCAGCCTGGGCAACAAAGTAAGACCCCCATCTCTACAAAAAATAAAAATAAAAATTAGCTGGGCCTGGTTGTACACATCTGTAGTCCCAGCTACTCAGGAGGCTGAGGCAGGAGGATTGCTTGAGCCCAGGAGGTCAGGGCTGCAGTGATCCATGAGCATGCCACTGCCCAAGTGACAAGTGACTTAGTGAGACTTTGTCTAAAAAATAAATTAATAAATAAAAAAGGCTGGTAGCCAGGTGGCCCACAGGGCACCCTCCATCCCTGTGCTGCGACCCTTTTCCCCTGGAGTTCTGACGGTGAGGTGGGCTTCCTTGGGGCTTCACTGGACCTTTGGGGGTCATAAGAGCAACAGCCCTGGCCTGAGGATTGTCTTCGGGGCCATGGTGAAAAGTTCTGCGGGGTGCAGGATTTCCTGTTTCCTGCACCTGGCCTGTGGTTTCTTAATTTCACCTTTGTTGCTTCATATTTGGGTTGCTGGGGGCTATGTTGTGTTACCTTTGTTTTTAAGGTTTCTGAACTTATTCCTAGGCCAAGAGTCAGGCAGCCATAGGGCAAAGTAAAAAGTATTTTTAGCCAGAGCCACAGAAAGGATGAAGGGAAGGAATACCAGAGCTTGGCTACTCTCCGGACAACTCCAGCTGCCCTCGATGCAGTGGTCATCCACAACGAAGTATTACTGAGAAAGTAGATGTGGGTTTTTTGTTTGTTTTTGAGATGGAGTCTTGCTCTGTTGCTCAGGCTGGAGTGCAGTGGTGCGATCTCAGCTCACTGCAACCTCTGCTTCTCAGATTCAAGTGATTCTCCTGCCTCAGCCTCCCAAGTAGCTGGGATTACAGGCGCCCACCACCATGCCCAGCTCATTTTTGTGTTTTTAGTGGAGGTGGGGTTTCACCGTGTTGGCCAGGCTGGTCTCAAACTCCTGACCTCAAGTGATCTGCCCACCTCAGCCTCCCAAAGTGTTGGGATTACAGGTGTGAGCCACTGTGCCTGGCCAAAGTAGATGTTTTTAGAGGTTTCTGCTCCTCCAATGCAGATTACTATCATTGTTACTACCTATGCAAAATGTAGCATAAAACCGAGTTTGGCTGGGTCCTTTGCCCATACCTAGAATAAGGTGTCTTGGTTCCCACCTGCAGGGAGTTCAGCCGGGTACTGGGAACCACACGGTGGCATGTGGGGCGTCAGCTCCTGCCTGGGAGCTCGTGTTTCCTCATTTCCTGGGATGCTCTAGGAAAAGGCTTCCCAAAATGCCGTGATGGGGAGCCCTTCACAAGGTGGGAGGGCACACTACCACTGCCCCTTCAGTGCTCGAGTTGGTCTTTTTCTCCCTCTCAGAAACTCTTGCAACCTTGGTTCGGGATCTGTGGGGGTCTGGATAGAAGGGTGTACGGCAGGCTCAGGTCCCCAGAAAAGCCCACATGTTGGAATCCTGCATCTCCTCAAAGTAAAATTTCTTGAAAGGTGTTCTTGCTCTTTGGGCCGTGAACAAATGAAGAGCTCGTCAGGGGAGAGACCCGCCTCTTCTGGCACTGTGTACCCCGGCGAGGTTGGGGTGTGCAGAATGTAAGTGCGGTTATGCCACCAGGGGTTCGAGAGGGCTGTGTTAATTGCTGGAGAGGAAGATTCCAGTTACACAGTGTCCTTAAAGATGGGAACTTTTTTTTTTTTTTTTTGGAGTCGGAGTTTTGCTCTTATTGCCCGGGCTGGAGTGCAATGGTGCAATCTCGGCTCACTGCAACCTCCACCTCCGGGTTCAAGCGATTCTCCTGCTTCAGCCTCCTGAGTAGCTGGGATTACAGTCATGTGCCACCACGCCCGGCTAATTTTGTATTTTTAGTAGAGACGGGGTTTCTCCATGTTGGTCAGGCTGGTCTCAAACTCCCAACCTCAGGTGATCTGTCTGCCTCAGCCTGCCACAGTGAGCCACTGTGCCTGGCCAAAGACGGGAACTTGTAAGGGGCGGGCAGCTGGCTAGCATGAAAAGCTGAAGGTGGTGAGCAAAATTCGTGTAGCCAAAGAGGCCACGCAGGTGACTGTGTGGGCCCAGTAATGGGAAGCAAAGGTTTTACAAGATTGCCTGGTCGTCCTTTTCTAAGAACAGAAGTGAGGGCGTGGAGTGGGGCCCAGCTGAGGAAATGACATGCTGACTCACCTGTGGCTGGTGGTTGGAGATACTAAGAAAGACCTGGTGTTTGGAACCACAGGCTGGGCCTCCTCCCCTGCTTATTGGCCTAGGGGCTTAGGCTCTTCCTAGCTCCTGTCTAGACTGAAGCCTTCTGTCTGGGTCATGGGCCTAAGAGCTGTGGCATTCCTGCAGCTGAGGCTAGAGAGAGACTGGATTTGATCCAGGTCAGCTGACAGAGTGGGGCGGGCGGGTGGTGCAGTGGAGAGCATTTGGGTTTGGGGGTAGGGAGAGCCAGGCTTGAACCCCTGCTCAGACAGAGTTGGCCTTCACTTCTCTGATCCTCAGGTTTCTTCTACAAATTGGGACTGAAGCTAGCCTCACAAGGTCTTGTGAAAACAAAAGGAAATAACGTATACAAGGGAGCTCTTCTAATCCATTCCGCACAGACTGGGGGCTCTCTGGGCCTCAAGGAAGGATGCAAGAAATTGTGCTGATGTAACAGCAGGATTCATGTATTCATGTGGACGAAGACCTTAGTTTTGCCCCCTTGGGGTCAGGGGAGGGGTGAGACTCCCGTGCCCACTGTTGAGTCATGTGCTTGGATTTGCCAGACTTGGATTTGCTTGGTATTACTCTCCGTGTGTTCTATAGAAATAAAGGCTATGGCTTGTCTTGTCGGTGGTGTGGGGAGCCCCATGCTTGAGACAGACACAGGAGGAGCTGGGCAGAGTTCCTAGGAGGAAGTACAGTTAGAATAGCGCCTGCCGTGCCCCATGTCCCTCGGAGTCATGGAGATCAGGCTTCTGTTTCCTCACTCAGCTCAGCCACTGGTCAATCAGTCCTCCTGGATCCCCCAGCCTCTTCCGGCACACAGTTCCAGTCATGGAAGGGTTTTCGATAGGTCTGGCCTACTGACCCTGCCCACGGGAGGCCACCCCACCAAGGACCCCTTCCAAGAACATTGGGAAGGGAGAAGCTGGCCCTCAGTCTGCACCAACCCTGTGGGGGAAGCCTTTTGTTTGACTGTGGTGGGGGTGGGAGTGGGAGGCCCCTGTGACTACCTGGAGCCGATTCCCAGGGGAGCTGTGGCGGGGGCAGAGCCACCAGAATCTCTCAGTCCCAGAGTCCCCCACAGGTGTGACCCCCTCCCCATGTCTCCATGTGTGGACCTCCATGCACTGTGACCGTTTTGCAGTGGTGGTTGGTTTGGTTTTAGTTAACACTGCTTCATGTGTTCTGAGCTGCGGTTCAGTTCCATGGTCATATCTGTGGGCACCCTCCCAGCTCTGGGATTGGACAGTCTTCCTTGAACTCTGTAGACACATGAGGTCCTCCGGTGGTTAGTCCAGCCTTGGAGACTTGGGAGACTGTCCCATTGGCAGCTTAACTTCTCCTCAATTGCTGCTAACTGGCTCCACCCCCTCGGTGCCACCTCTTCTGTGCCCTCAAGCTGTGAGTTTGCTGGAGTAGGGGAGAAGCTAATCAGCAGCTTCCTCATTGCACATCCTCATTTTCTTGGAGCCGATTTTTTCTCAGTCTAATTTTTCCAGAAACGGAAAATAAAAGAGAGTGGTTTGGTTTCTTGAACGTCAAATATTCAGAGCTGAACTAACTGAAACCCAACTCAGAGTAGCCTGAACAATGAGTTGTTGTCAACTCCCAACAGATGGCTTAATTTGATGCCTCTGGCCTTGTTTCTCTTCATTTTCCTGCTCTGCATCCTGTTCGTGTCCTCAGTGCGATTCTTTCAGGGGGACAATGTAGTCGCGGCAGCATTGGGCTTCTCACTCGCTGGTTGGAGTAAGGGCAGGTGTCTTGCTAGTGGCTCTTCCCCAAGCGTGCGGAAGTATCTTTTCTGTAAGTCCCTGCAAACCTCCCTCATGCCTGCCTAATCCAAATCGGGCCCCTGTCTGGGGGAGGCCCTGCACTGATTGACTTAGCTTGGCTTCCCGAACACATTGCTGGAACCAGGGCAGACGACTTCCCTTAGATCAATTGTGCCTACCCTAAGGCTTGGAAGCTTGGGGTGGGTCAGGTTTCCCTGAAGCCCTTGGGTCTGTGGATGGACCCTGAATAAAGAATAGGCTACTTTTAAGGAGGTAAGTGGAGAGGAGGCAGGGAGGCAGCCTGTGGGCACAAAGTCGTCACCTGAACTTATAGTGCCTGAGTTTTGTTGACTGGGAATCCCCTCTCTAATGCTGCAGGATTTCCTTCCCACTCCGCCCGCCTCCCCTCCCCCACGCAGCTGGGAGTCCTGGCAGTCCCACAGGTTGGTCTGCCCTGGCCTCTGTGCTGCAGTCTGCTCAGGCCCCCCTGCTGTTCTCCGTCCACTGTCCTGCTCCTCTGTCAAATGCTCTTCTCTGCTGAGAACATGGGGGTGGTCTCATAGACTAGGGGAGAATGTCCCTCCCCAGTTGGTGTCATGCCTTGCTATTAGGCCCCAAGACAGGGCTGCTTGTGCCCTTGACCTCCTAGAGTTCCTGCCTCACTTTTCCAGCCTCTTACTTCCTTCCATCCTCATCCCCTCATGGGATGGAGTCAGCCCCTCCTCACCCCCTCCCCCTGGGAGCCTCCCATTGCACACGGCTCAGGTATGGTCACTCCTCCATGGCCAGTCTTGCTGAACCCAGCTCTGAGCGGGTCCCACATGGAGCCACTAGTGGAATGGAGGATGTTAAAGGGAGAATTCCTCTGCTAGGCCTGTGAGGGTCATCTGCCTGCTGATAGGCTTGTGCCCTCCAGCCGTGGCCATTCCTGCTCTCTCTTTCCTGTTGATTTCCTCCCAGGTCACAGGAAACCCACAGAAATACCAGGAATAGATGCCAGATTTCTCCTTCACCCTGGGCTTGTTCTTCCTTCCCACTTTCTTGCCTTCTTGTCTTTCTTTTAAAGTTAACATTTAAAATATGTAGTAGGCCGGGCGCAGTGGCTCATGCCTGTAATCCCAGCACTTTGGTAGGCTGAGACAGGTGGATCATTTGAGGTCAGGAGTTCGAGACCGGCCTGGCCAACATAGTGAAACTCTGTCTCTACTAAAAATACAAAAATTAGCCTGGCATGGTGGTGCACGCCTGTAGTCCCAGCTACTCAGGAGGCTGAGGCAGGAGAATTGCTTGAACCGAGCAGTGAGCTGAGATCACGCCACTGCACTCCAGCCTGGGTGACAGAGTAAGATTCTGTCTTAAAAAAATAAAAAATAGAATGTGTAGTAATGCTCCCCAACCCCCACTGCTGATTTGCTGATTTGAGAAGTAATGTGTTGTTAAAATTTGGAAAATACAAAAAGGTATAAAGAATAAAAGTCTCACATAGTCCTGCAGCTCGAGAAAAGCACTGTTTACATTTTGATATTTTTCTTTCCTGCCTTTCCAAGATGCATTGGTGAATAGTTTTGGAAATGTGGTTGGGGTATACACAGTTTTAGATCATGTTGCTTTCACTGAACATTAGATTTGAAATTTTTCCATGCCATTAAATATTATTTTACAATATCATCCTTCAGTTACTGCATGAATTTTCTGTTATATAGATTTACCAAGATTTAGTTTTTTATTGTTTTAAACAGTGCAACAGTGAGCATCATGATTATTTTCACAAAATAAATTTTTTGTTTTGTCAGAGTCAGGGGTCTCACTCTGTTGCCCAGGCTGGAGTGCAGTGGCATGATCATGACCCACTATAGCCTTGAACCCCTGGGCTCGAGTGATCCTCCTGCCTCAATCTCCCAAGTAGCTGGGACCATAGGCATGTGCCACCACACCTAGCTAATTTTTTTGTAGTTTTTGTAGAGATGGGGGTCTTTCCATGTTGCCCAGGCAGGTCTTGAACATCTGGCCTCAAGCGATCCTCCCACTTCACCCTCCCAAAGTGCTGGGATTACAGGCATGAGCCACCACCCTGGTCCACAAAATAAATTTCTAAAAGTGAAATTGGTTTGCTGATTCATTGCCCAACCTGAGCACTGTCTCTGTTCTCAGGGCACAAGCTTTAAAGTCCCTTTCTCTGCTTAGAGTTCCAATCCCAAGTGAATTCTCCCATCACTCTGTGCCATGGCCCTTGCAGCATTGCACCATAAGCTGCCCCCAGGCAGCAGGAAGTCGGGAATGCTTAGGGTCCTTGTCACTGCATGTCTAGTATTGCATGGATCACTTTGTGCCCTGGTACCCTTGCTGACTCCCTTTCAGTGAGAGCCATCTCCAGATCCTTTTGGGGGAATTGCATAGCCCAGAAGCTTTCCTTTAGGTGAATAAGCCCTTACAACTCTCATTGCAGTGGGAAGATGCCAGAAGTGGACTATGTAGTTCTGTCGGAATGGTTTGACTGGATCTTGAGGAACATGGACGTGTCCATTGATTTGATTGGTGAGATGCACCCCTCCCACCTCCACCTCTGGTCTCTCTCCTGGGCCCCTTGAGGATGTGCTTGGCTGGGCCCCAACCCTTGGGGGCAATGGGTGAGGCACTCGGCAATTCCTTCCCCATAGGAGTTCAGCCTTCTACCTGAGGGCAGACAGAATTTGGGGCTTCTGGTCTGTCATGGAGAAGAATCTTGGCTTTTGTTCTTTAAACTTCCCTCCCTGCCTCCGCTACTTTCAGACCCAAATCCACTGTGATCTGATGGGTTTTCTAGTTGGTAAAGAACAGGAAGGACAGAGCCTGAACATTCACTGAGACCTGCTTGGTGTGAGGCCTGTGCTGAGCTCTGTCTATGAACAGAATCCCATTCAGCCTCAAAACGACCCCACGGGGCTGGTGACACAGAAAGAGAATGAAAATCGGGGCCGAGGGTCAGTGGTCAAGCCGAGAGCTGGCCCTCCCTGCCTCCTGCTTGAACTGTGCAGACCTTCCTCCCGCCTTTGCCCGTGTGCCTGCTTCGCTTCCAAGCCATGAGCAGAGTCCTGAGAGCCACGTATTCTTTTAACCTCAGTTTATCTTCGGACCAATCCTGAGACTTGTTACCAGAGGTTAAAGAGGAGATGCAGGGAAGAGGAGAAGGTCATTCCACTGGTAAGAGGCCTCTTCGGCTTGGTTAAAGACAAACTGGGAAACCACCTCTGTCCACGCCCGGCTTCCTCTCCTAGCCCCACCCCCATGAGATCATTGTGCCCTTGTCTGCAGAGAGAGAAACAGGAACCAAGTGTATCAGGGGGTGAACTCTGACTTCCTGTTTGGCCAGAGACCCACGTGGATGTCCAGATCTGCTTGGCTTCCTGTGGTCGCTGACTCATGGTTTGGCAACCCTCCTGCTTGGAGGTGTTCCCCTCCCCTCCCCACCTGCCCCTTCCCATCTTGTCAGCACCAGGGCTTGTCTCTTCTGCCTCCTGAAGATTGCCTGGCCTTGTGCTCTCTGGGTCCTCCCTAGAATGTGAGTTCCAGGAGGACAGGACCAGCCCCCTTGTGCACTGCTGCATCCCTAGTGCTCAGCGCAGTGCCCAGCATGGAGGCAGTGCTCATGCTCAGTAGTGCTTGCCCACTGGAGAGATGCCATGCCCCTCTGAGTTCTGCTCAGGCCACACTGACTCTCATGGGGACTCTGCCAGTACAGGCCCGGGCTGTGCTTCTTGCCCTGGTCCTTCCCTCCTCACATCTCCCTCAAAATCCAGCCTCCAGGCTGCTGCGCAGCTGATATTTCCAATACTTATCACCACTCGTGCAATTTCCCAGCCCAGAACCCTTCAGTGCCTTGCTACTGGCTAGGATGCAGTCCTCACTTTGTAATATGGCTTATGACCCGGCCCCAACTGCCTCTCTGGCATTATCTTCCTCCATTCCTTACTTTCTATGCTGTGGCTGTAAGGAACTAGTTGTGGCCACACACAAACATCTACAAGCACAGTGGAGCTATGCAAATGTGCCTTTGCACAGTTGTTTCCTTTGACTTTAAAGTATTACTCAGATGTCACCTTCTCCAGGAAGCCACCCCTGACCTTCCTTCCATTGTAACCCCCCCAAACCCACCCACTGGCTTTCTTTGATCACAGGCCTTAGGACAGTATACTGACACTATTTGTTTATACCTTTTTTCCCCCATCCCTCATTAATATCGGCTTTTTAAGATTGGGTCTTATTCTCTCTGTGTCCTCTGCACGTGCCTTGGGGCCTGGTGCCTAGTAGTTGCTCAGTTAGTATTGAACTGAATGTCCCATGTGAAAAGCTGCCTCTGGAGGGAGACAGAAGTTGGGCAAGCATTCAGTGGGGCGTCAGGGGTTCTGAGCTCAGGATAGGCTGGACTGGGGGCCCTGGGAGGCCTATCCAACTCCTGAAGGCTTGCTCAGCCTTCTTTTTCCCTGGTGCCAGCACGATGCATTCCTGCTATGAAGGCCCGGGCTTCACTCTGGGCAGCTCCTTTGAAATCTTGGAGACAAGAATGCTAGGAAGATGGAGTGTGGTGGAATGGGGCCAGGCTGGACTGTGCTGTGATGGGCACAGCAGCTCTGCAGTGACCCAGATGCTCCCCAAGTCTGGGGTCCCTCCAAGTTGTGATCTAAGCCATTGTCTTAAGGGTTTGACCAAGTCCATGGGACACATCTGGCTCCTGTTGCCAAGGGAGAGCTGGGCAGCAGATGAAAAGGCAGCTGCAGAGTTGACACGCGAGCCTCTGTTGGCGAGTGAAATCTGTGTGAGGAGCCATCCCACTCTGTGCCTGGGAGAGCACGAGTATCTGCTCTGCCCGATATGTAGGCCCCATGGCTCGAGAGGGCCTGTGCCCCTTTTTCCTTGGGCTCCACCACATCAGGCTTTCTGCAGCTGGCGGTCTTTATAGTCTCGAGGGTCTATAGGTTATGAGTTGTTGAGGGGCTAGAAGGGCAAGGGGTGAGGGTCATGGTCCTCTTGGTTGCAAGACAGAGGGGAGGGTTTAGAGGCTGCCTGGGGCTGGGCCCCTGTCTGAAGGAACTGAGGCCTTGCTGCTGCAGAAGTGGCAGTAAATGGGAGAAGGCAGGCGTGGGTCCTGCCTTTTGCCTTGGCTTTGATTCAGGCGCCAGAGGAAGGGCCAGTGTTTGTGCCTATGAACCCCCAGTGGAGCAGAGCAGGGTGGCTGGTGACACTTCTGCTGTCGTTTTGCTCAACCTGGCCACCAATTGTGCAGCTGCGTCTGCCACGGTCTGCCTGAGCCAGGTTTGCTCTTGCAGGGTTGCTTTGTCCGAGTCACTGCCTATGGTCATTGACTATTTTGTCCCCCTCTGCTTGAGACCCTTGGTGGGCGGGGTGTGCCCTGCCCACTCCCGACAGACTGTTTATGTTTCCCTGGCAGGAATACCTGGAAGCAATTCACCATCTCCATGAGGAGTGGCTCATCAAAGGCAGCCTTTTCCCCGTGGCAGCCCCTGTTCTGGTAAGTAAGACTCCCTTACAGGGTACGAGACTATTCTAGAAAGAGGAGTGACCCAGGGAATGTCAGCCATCTTGCAGACAGGGGAGGGCACAGTCCTTTAGAGTTTGACAACTTGGAAGGAGGAAGGTGGGAAGGCTGGTCCTCTCTCTCCTAGTCCCTGTTTCTGGGCTGAGTCTCAGAGTGAGTTGGCCAGACCCAAGGGAAGGCAGTCTGTCAGTGCCATCACACCTGGCGGTTGTCACTGATCCAGCATCTTCAGTGAAGACTGTAGACCCGGGTTTCAGTTTTCACCATTTGGGATGGTGGTTCCTCTGATGTGACCTTCCTTCTTCCGTGGATGACACAGAACCTCATTTCACCTTTGTTTGGTGACTCAGGTCATCAGAAGGAATGTCAGTGTCTGGTCTGGGCTGCCACACGGTGATGCCCTTAGGAAGTGCTGAGGTGTGGAACTGTCTGTCCTACCCACTAATGTCTCTGCATTCCTGTGTTTACTTTTTACAGTAACCCTCCTTTCTCTTGCTGCCATGTATCATTTCTGACTGATATTGATGTATCTGCCCCTGTCAGCATTTCCTCACTTCCCCGTCCTTGTTTTCCAGTTTGCTGTTTCCAGATTTCTTTACTCACACAAATGCACAGTGGCCCAGATGCTCCCAAGAAATGCGGAGTCTGGAGTCCCTCTGAGTCTTGATTGGAGGGAACCTAAGATGGTTACATATACAACATGGGATGGGCTGTGAGGCAGGGCTGTGTGCAAGCTTTTGTGCATGGCTATAGGAACAATGTTTGATGGACTGTGAGGCAGGGCTATGCATCAGCTTTTGTGCGTGGCCATAGGAGCATCTGTTTGGGCTCAAACACTTCTGCTCATGGCTCTTGTAAGCAGTGAGGTTCTGAAAAGTGAGATATTACTGTAGTAGTTTTTTGTTTGTTTGTTTTTGAGACAGAGTCTCGCTCTGTTGCCCGGGCTGGAATGCAGTGATAGTCTCGGCTTGCTGCAACCTCTGCCACCTGGGTTCAAGTGATTCTCTTGCCTCAGCCTCCCGAGTAGCTGGGACTATAGGTGCATGCCACCATGCCTGACTGATTTTTTATATTTTTCGTAGAGATGGGGTTTTGCCATGTCGTCCAGGCTAGTCTCAAACTCCTGGCCTCAAGTGATCTGTCTGCCTCGGCCTCCCAAAATTCTGGGATTACAGGCATGAGCCACTGCACCCAGCCTACTGTAGTAGATTTTTAAATAAGTACAGTTTATTTTTCTCCCTCATTATGAAAAAAAAGGAGGGTAGAAAGTGATGAGGGAAAAAAATCATTCATGAGCTTACAGGGTCTCACTATGTTGCCCAGGCTGGTCTCAAACTCCTGGGCTCATGTCATCTTCAGGTGTCAGCCTCCCAAAGTGCTTGGATAATAGACATGAGCCACCATACCTGGCTCTTATAGTACATTCTTAAGTGAAAACCTCATTGGAAATGTAGATTGCCCTAGAGCTGAGAGCAGTTTGGCTCTAACCTTCCTTTTTATCTGCCTGCAACCTTCTCTGTGCCCCCTGCCCCCTGCTGTCTGCTGCCTGCTTCCATGTCTCTCTCTCCAGCTGTGAAGGGAGGATGCTGCTGAGGTCAGTGCAGCCCTGTGACCCATGTGTCTAATTTCCAGGTGATCGAGGCTGACCACCACATGGAGAGGATGTTACAACTCTTTGAACAAAATCGGGATCGAATATTAACTCCAGAGAATCGGAAGCTTGGCCCATAGGAGGCAGAAGGTCTATGGATCATGTCTGAAAAATGCCTGCTGCTGCCAAGTTAGCTATTATGAGCAATCTGGAAAAACTTGCTCCCAGGAGGGCTTTGTGTCTGGCCGGCTTGATTTTCCTAATGGTCTCATCTCCTTTGCTAGTGTCTTTGTCATAAGTCTCTGGCCCTCGTGGGTAAGTGACAAACGGGACCAATGGGTTTGCCAAGCCCTTTGCTGTTCGCAGCCTCACATTCCCCGGCTGCCTCTTCCAGTGGCTTCGAGCTGCCGAGTTGCTTTCATGAAGCCCTTAGGGAGTGCACCTGCTGTGTGCCTGACGTCCCGCTGGAGCTGTGTACCAATCATCTCAGCCTTCATCAGGAGGCTGAGGTAGGAGTCTTATGTCCCAGGTGAGGAATTTGAAGCTCAGAAAGATTGAGGGCTCCCCAGAGGTCACACAGCCAGTGTGCAGTGGAGCTGGCACCATTCAGACTTTCAGCCAACTCCACAACTTTCCTTTGCCCTGGCTGCCTCCTCCTGAGAGCTGTTCCCCACCGCCCTGCCTCTTCTGGTTGGAGGCTCTCGTGTCTCTTTGGGCAGAGCTGGCAGTGTGTGGAGCCAATAACATTTTCTCAATGTTGAGCAGTTCCCAAGGACAGTCAGCATTTCTAGACTTCCACAAAATTGTGCTGCATTTGACTGGAGCCTGGTGTTCAGTGGTTTCCCCGCCCGAGGCCACTGCAGGCCCATCCACCACGTCCTCCTGTGGATGTTGACGTTAGGAGATTCACACGCTGGCTCCTGAATGGTGCTCTGTCTCCTTGGCGATGAAGGTCCTGCTTCAGCTGCTGCCAACTCCATGTCAGGGAAGTCGCTTTTGGTGTGTGGCTGGTTTGCCCAGAGCCAAGCGGAGGCAAGGGGCAGCCAGCCCTGGCTTCCAAGGCTCCCGTACTATCTGTGTCCTTCTATAAGGAGCTTTACTCTTGGAATTACTGAAAGTCTGTGGCCCAAGGGAGAGATACAAGTGGCCTTAAGTCTTTTTGAAATGTTCTTTCATCCAGGGGAATGCCTCGAGCCATAGAGCCTGAAATCATCTTTTGGTTCCGAAAATACCTTAACTTCACTCAGCTGGAACTGCGTTGAAAGCAAGGCTGTCCCTTGGATCAAGCAGAAAACAAGAGAAAGAAAGAATATTCCCTTTGGGGACAGTCTGGAAAACTGGGATTCGCAAATAAAGGCTCTGGAAGCATTGCTAGTCCTGAAGCTTCGGAGGTGGGCAGAGCGAGCTTCAAGAAGACTGGATGCAAACCCTGGGAAGGATTAAGGCTCAACTCTGGAGAAACAGGCCATGGGCTCTCAGAGCAGCCGTTAGCTGTAAATAGAGGTAGCAAGGCCACTCCCAGGCCCCTGTGAGTATGGGCACCTGTACATGCAGTGCTCCGACTCTGCAGAGGTGCCAAGTGACCCTGCTGGGCCAGTCCCAGAGAGTTAAGAAGTCAAGGCCTTCAACTCCTGGTTCTTCCTGTTCGGACCAGTTCTTGTGCCATTGGCAGGATGAGAGGCAGCAGCCAGGCGGGAGCTGTGTCTAGCAGCACCTGTAGCCCATGTGCTGCTAATTAGCTGGAAAACTGGGGAAGGTAGAACCTTTGCTACCGGGAATCTTGACATGTGGGGTCCATCTTGAGAATTTTTAAATGAACAGTCCAATATTTCCCCTAGGCTCATTTTGCGCATCCATTTTGGGGCAAATGTGATTTCTCTTTTTTTTTTTCCACTTTTTTTTTTTTTTTGCCCAAGGCACAATCTCAAGAGGTCCTGAGAACATGTACCCATGATTTTTCTTTTACTCTGTGATACCCAGTAACTCCTTCACCTAAGCCCTGTTGTTGATTTTGAAGTGCTTCCTGGGCCAGTGATTTTAGCTCCTGCCAGCATCCTTTTGCCAGTAGAGTAACGTGTTTTTATTTTTCAAACCCCATGTTTCCTAACATGGAATGTATGGGTCCAAGAAGAGCCTGCTGTCCTCCCTGCCTTCCACCTTGGAGAGGAGGCTGGGTGCATCAGCAGTGGCCAGGGCAGGTCGCAAAATCCTCCCATCCTAGAGACCATACCTGAAATGGCTGAAGCCAACTTGCACAAGGGCTGCTGTCCCCCTGTGGCAGGCAGGGCTGGTGGGGGCAGGGGCCACAGAGCAGTCATAGACACTGTGGACCGGGGCAGGAGAAGGACAGATGGGACATGGGCACAATGGGGCCTTGTCCTTAGAGCACTGGGGGGTCCTCCCCAGAGGCTCCTGGCCGTGGCTGGGAGGGGCATGGCAGGGCTGGCATCCCTGTAGAGCCAGAGGGGCCACCCAGGGCAGTGACATTCCAGATGTGTTGGGCCCACCTCATCCTTGCTTTGAGACTGTAGTTCCATGGGGACATGAAATCAGTACACGCCAGAACTGCTCAGCTCCTCTACCTCTCGCTGACTTTTTAAAAATGTTGCACGTCATATACATTTTCTTTCAGTTAGCGTTTATTCCAGTTTTTATTTAAGCTTTTTGACTGTACATGTAAAATATGTGATTATAACCATTTAAAAATATCTTATGTACCTGTTTTTTTTGGAAACTAGATAGAAATATATTTATCTTTTACACAAAAGAAGTGTGTAGCGGGGTGGTCTCGGGCTTTGTGGTGGCTTAGGGGCCATCGGGGTCCCAGGCTCTTCCCACCTTTCTCTTTTGGTTCCACCTCTTGGCTCCTGGCTTCCTTCTTCCAGGGCCTGACTGTCCAGGATGGTGCCTGGAGCTCCTGCTCTGGCCACGGTTGGCATCAGAGCCCACTGCTCCCCATCCACACCGTAATCCAGATGCTGATAATGTCCCTTTCCAAGGCATAACTAAGATAAGTTGGAAGGTTCCTACAAGGCTTTGCTAGAGGCCCTGGGAGGTGGGGGAAAGGCAAGAGGGCAGTGGCCACCCGCAGAACCGGTCACATGACCTGGCATCAGCGCTTCGGAGTCCTCTGGGCCTCACCTCCCTCTCCCCTCTGCTCCCATGTCATCCCACCCTCATCCTCACCCTCACCATCCCCGTCCCACACCATAATGTCCCTTGCAAGGCCTAACCCTGTGAGGAATGAAACCACCTTGTCCTTGTTCCAATGACATGAGTGACGGAATTTACAAACGAGTGAATGTGGACCTCTGGAAACATTACCCAACTTGTTTTTGCCTTTCACTTTCTCTTTCTGCCCCTTTCATTTCCATAGGAGCTCTTCACCTAGATGAGAAGTGTCCTCCCCGCCTGGGGAAATATATCAGTCAGAACAATCTTCCTGCAGACTCGCACCATTAGACCTGGGACGGTGGTGCCATTTAAACCTCAGAGCAGGTAAAAGGTGGTCCTGAAACCTGTCTACCCACAGGGTACTATGGAATCTGAATCACTTCTGTTTTCCTAGAGCCCTGGGGTGGGGAGCTCCCTCAAGTGTTCAAGTATGTGTGGAATGAGGAACACCCATCTCCTTGGCCCTCTCCACCCTGAAGAGTTAGTTATTAAAATAATTGACAAGCTCTTGCAAATGTCAGTCATCCATTGTTCAGAATGGAATAGTAATAATACATCCCTGGCTGCTCTGGGCTTGGCCAGAATTACTCACTGAAGGCCTCAGGGTTACTGGCACACACTTTCTTTTCCTAATAATCCCATCCCCTCAGCTTCCCTAAGGCTGGAGTGAATTTCGTGTTCCTCTAGTTTACATAAGACAGTGAACTTGGCAGAAGCTATCATTAAACAGAAGCTAAGAGAAAGCCTATGTCATGGAATCCAGAATGGGTATTGCCATTTACTGCTGTCCACAGAAGCTGTCTTGAATTTCTTTCTGTGTTTCTTCTTCTTTTTCTGTTTACTAGACTGGGCTCTGGGCTCTGTGGAACACAGGTGTCCTGGGAGATAGTTAATCATTACAAAATATTGGAAACAATCTAAAGATGCATATATAAGAGAGTGGTTAAGTAAACTATTTTCCGTTCACATGATGGAGTACTATGCAGCTGTACAGAAGAATGAGGAAGATCTCTGAATAGATACGAAATAATTTCTAGGACATAAAGTTATATGAAAAAAGCAATGCCCAAATGAGTATCTATAGTTTGCTATAGATACTTTGTATTAGAAAGTAGAGAGTCTGGGTGCGGTGGCTTATGCCTGTAATCCCAGCACTTTGGGAGGTGGGTGGATCACCTGAGGTCAGGAGTTCAAGACCAGCCTGCAACATGACGAAACCCCATCTCTACTAAAAATACAAAAAAATTAGCCAGGCGTGGTGGTGGGTGCCTGTAATCCCAGCTACTTGAGAGGCTGAGGCAAGAGAATGACTTGAACCCAGGAGGTGGAGGCTGGAGTGAGCCGAGACCACGCCATTGCATTCTAGCTTGGGCAACAAGAATGAAACTCCATCTCGAAAAATAAATTAAAAAAAAAAGCGATAGAAGAAAATAAACAGATGCAAAGGAAATATAGGAAGGACACCCAGAGACAAAATAAGTTGGTAGGAAAAGGCTGGAAAGAAGGAAATGATGGGACTGGGCTACAGGGATGAGAAGGGAATGAAACTTCTCTGAAACATATTTTTATTTTTATTTTTTTGAGACAGGGTCTTACCTGTCGCCCAGGCTGGAGTGCAGTGGTGTGTTCTTGGCTCACTGCAGCTCCGCCTCCCGGGCTCAAGTGATTCTCACGCCTCAGCCTCCTGAGTAGCTGGGATTACAGGTGTGCGCCACCACGCCTGGCTAATTTTTGTCCTTTTAGTAGAGACGGGGTTTCCCCGGGTTGGCCTGGCTGGTCTCAAACTCCTGACCTCAGGTGACATGCCCGCCTTGGTCTCCCAAAGGGCTGGGATGAGTGAACCACTGTGCCCAGCCTGAAATGTCTTTTTCTATAACTGTGACTGTTACATACTGTGATATAGCAATGTTTCACATACCTTTCACATACTGCCAAAATAAATAAGAGCAACCAGGATGTAGGGAAAACAGAAAACAAGATGAACTCCACTATACCACAGGTGAGTAACATAACCATACTGAAGGGGCAGGAAAGAACAGAACTAACATATAACGATGGAAAACAGTGTCTTTACTGGATATGGTAAGAGTAAAGGCAAACATTTCTGAACATAAAAGTTATAGTATAGTTATTAAAAGTGTTTCTCGACCATGCATGGTGGCTCACGCCTGTAATCCCAGCACTTTGGGAGGCCAGGGTGGGTGGATCACCTGAGGTCAGGAGTTAGAGACCAGCCTGACCAACATGGTGAAACCCTGTCTCTACTAAAAATACAAAAATTAGCCAGGTGTGGTGGTACACGCCTGTAATTCCAGCTATGTCGGGAGGCTGAGGCATGACAATTGCTTGAACCCAGGAGGCAGAGGTTGCAATGGGCAAAAAAAAAAAAGCTGTTTCTCACAGGAGTATAGGTTAGTGATTCTGAAACTATGTATACTAAAGTTGAACAAACAAGTAAATAGATTGTGGACTATGAGGGCTGGATTTCTTATTGTTAGTGAAAGAGGTTATAAATAATAGAGAGGGGGCTAGAATAAGCCCTGTGGTGCTGTGTTAGAATAGGAGATGTCAGTCTAAACTCATGATTTTAAAATTTTAGGCTCTAGTGGCTCACCCTTGTAATCCCAGCACTTCAGGAGGCCAAGGCAGGTGAATTGCTTGAGCCCAGGAGTTAGAGATCAGCCTGGGCAACATGGCAAAACCCCGTCTCTACAAAAAATACAAAAATTAGCCAGGTGTGATGGTGTGTGCCTGTAGTCCCAGCTACTTGGGAGGCTGCGGTGTGAGAATAGATTGAGTCCAGGGGTTCAAGGCTGCAGAGAGCTGTGATTGTACCACTGCACTCCAGCCTGGGTAACTAAGCAAGTGCCTGTCTCTAAATAAATAATAAATAAAATTATATATAGATGGATACAGAAATATAGATCTGTGTGTATGTTTATGTGTGCTTAGTACACATACCTGTGTTTCCTAGCTCTGTCCTGAGTGGGTCTAGAAGCAATGGCACCCAGTAACAGTGAGCACACCTGGTACCCAGTTCTTGGTCTCTAAACATCATTCTCCTGTAAAAGGAACCAGGGCTCCTAGGAGATGTGGTTGATTCCAGGGATGCCACAGGGGAATGACAAGATGAGCCTGGAATATCTTGTGGTGCTAGAAAGAAGGTGCAGGGGGGTCGGGGGTGATGAAACCATGTCAAGGGAATGGAGTTTGCCTGAAGTTCCTAATGGCCAAAGCTGGAACAGTTTGAGGAAAAAATAAATTACGATAGTATTGGATTCTAACACATAGACTAAAATAAATATCCATGAATCCATGCTGCTATAAATAAACAATTGAAGAAATAAACAGGGAAGAAAGGGAGTGCTTCCTTATGATAGATTTCCAGTTAATACACATAAAAGGCAAGAGAGAAACAGAGACTTGCCATTACACAAACACCACAGTTAAAAATATCACAGGCCAGGTGCGGTGGCTCATGCCTGTAATCCCAGCACTTTGGGAGGCCGAAGTGGGTAGATCATGAAGTCAGGAGATCCAGACCATCCTGGCTAACACAGTGAAACCCCGTCTCTACTAAAAATGCAAAAAAATTAGCTGGGTATGGTGGTAGGCGCCTGTAGTCCCAGCTACTCTGGAGGCTGACGCAGGAGAATGGCGTGAACCTGGGAGGTGAAGCTTGCAGTGAGCCGAGATCGTGCCATTGCACTCCAGCCTGGGCGACAGAACGAGACTGCCTAAAATATATATATATATATACACACACACACACACACACACACATATATATACACATATATATATACACACACACAAGATTTACCTGTCGATACTAAAATTAGTGGACAGAAGTTTGAGGAGAAACAAGATTTGCATAGTTTCTGTTTTCCGCAATATTATTTATCAAGTAAAAAGGGAAAGAAAGTAACTAATTTGACAGTGGAGATGGCAACCCCATAGATACCAGCTTAATAAGTGATCAAGGTAAAAAGACGTAGTGACATCATGAAGCCTTTACGAAGACGCATTGAGGACAGCATTATTTTTTTTTTTCCTTTTGAGACAGGGTCTCGCTCTGTCACCCAGGCTGGAATACAGTGGCACAATCACAGCTCACTGCAGCCTCGACCTCCTGGGCTCAGGTGATCCTCCTCAGCTTCCTGGGGAGCTGGGGCTACAGGTGCATGCCACCAGGCCTGGATAATTTTTGGTATTTTTTGTAGAGTAGGGCTTTTGTCATGTTGCCCAGGCTAGACTCTAACTGAGCTCAAGTGATCTGCCTGCCTTGGCCTCTGAAAGTGCTGGGATTACCGTGTGAGCCATTGTGCCTGGTAGTATCTTTTTTTTTTGGTGTGGTATCCTTGCCAGAAATGCATACTTGACTCCAGTAATAAGAAAGCACCAGACAAACCCAAATGGAGGGCCATTCAACAAAATAACTGATTGGAAAAAGCTCTTTAAAAGCACCAAGGTCATGTTAGACAGGGAAAAAACTGAAGAACTATTATAGACTGGAGGAGACAAAGGAAAATATATAAATACAATGTGGGGTCCTGGATAGGCTCCTGAATAGAGAAAGGATATTAATAGAACACTGGGAAACTTAAATAATGTTTGTAATATAGTTAATAACATTGTATCAATATTAATTTCCTGTTCTTGATCGTTATATTATGGTTACATAAGATGTCAACTTCGGTGCAATGTGGGATCCTGTATATGCTCCTGGAGTAGAGAAAGGATATTAATGGAACACTGGGAAACTTAAATAATGTTTGTAGTATAGTTAATAACATTGTATCAATATTAATTTCCTGTTGTTGATCATTATACTATGGTTACATAAGATGTCAGCTTCAGGAGAAGCAGGGCCAGGAGTGGAAAGGAGTTCTTTGTACTATTTTGCAACTTTTCTCTCGGTCTAAAATTAGTTAGAATAACACCCTTCATGGGAAATAAAGGCAAAGCACAACACTGTAAATATTACAATCCCAAATGTTTAATATATGCGTATATAGAAAAAAGACTGGGAGGAATTGCAGGAATCTGGTGACGTTGGGTATCTCTGAATGGTGGAAATTATGGTAATGTTTGCTTTTGTTTTCATATTCATCTGTACTTTTTAAGTTTTCTGCTCATTTGATGGTTTAATATGATGGATCCTTGGAAATAATGGTGAATGAGACAAGATGAAGTTTAACTCTCATGGAGTTTATCTTCTAATGGGGGGAAATGGAAAATGAATACATGAGTTCAAATCTTTGTGCAGAAAATTAAACTAAGCTGATGTGATAGAGGGTTGGTCAGAGGGGGCCTCTCTGAGAAGGTGACGTTTAAGGGGAGATGTGAATAACAAGAAAGAGAACATGGCAGGGTGGGGTAGGGAGACAGAGCAGAGGGAACAGTCTGTGCAGAGGCTGGGAATAGGGCCAGGCTCAGCATGTTCCAGAACCTTGCAGAAGCCAGGGTGGCTTTGGCTACAGTGGACATTGGGGAAGGGACCTGAGATGAGTTCAGAGGGGAAGTGAGAGGCTGAGCCTGGGACTTGATATGGCCTCAGGTACCCCTGGAGGGAACTGAACACATGAGGATCATGATCAAATGTAGGGTTTTTTTTTTTTTTTTAAACATTTTTATTTTATTATTATTATTTTTAAATATATAGAGATGGAGTCTTTCTATGTTGCCCAGGCTGGTCCCAAAATCCTGGACTCAAGCAATCCTCCCACCTTAGCTTCCCAAAGTGCTGGTATTACAGGCATGTGCCACCATGCAGAGCCCTAATGTAGGTTTTAACAGAATCCTTCAGCATTTGGGTGGAGCACAGGCTGCAGAAGGCTGGCAGCCTCCAGGGACGTGAGTGAGAGACGATGGTGAATTTGATTACTGTGGAAGGAGGTGGGAAGGGGTTGGATTCAGACTCTCTTGTGAAAGAGAGGAGCTAGGAATTGGATGAAGGATGTGATAGAGAGAGAAAGCGGGGGGAGGAGGAGAGAGAGAGAGGAGAGAGAGAGATGTCAGTCAGGGATGATGTCTGCATTGGATTGGAGTGAGTGAGTGGATGATGGACGCTTTGACCCAGATGGGGAATGTGGGAGGGGCAGGCTTAGTGAAGTGAGCAAAAGTTCTGTTTTGGTTTGGAATAAGCATGCTTATTATGTTAATGGTCAGAAAAGAATGAATAAAAATGAAAAATAATTAGCTCGCCTTTCCTGCCTCTGGAATCCTTGGCCTAAGTTGCTCTCCCAGGCTCCTTTGCTGCAGGTCAGGTGCCCTGGGGGATGTGCCTTGGAGTGGCTGTCATGGTTCCAAGCTGATGCAGCCTCTTGCCTCATCTTTCTCCTGAGATTGCTGACCTGTTCTGCCTCTTGATCAGCCTGTTCTTCCCCCCGCCCCCCATTTATTTATTTTTATTTTAAGAGACAGGGTCTCACTCTGTCATCCAGGCTGGAGTGCAGTGGTGTAATCATGGCTCACTCCTGCCTTGAGCTCCTGGGCTCAAGCATTCCTCCCATCTCAGCCTCCTGAGTAGCTAAGACTACATGGCTGGCTGATTTAAAAATATTTTTTTATAGGGACAAGGTCTTGCTATGTTGTCCGGGCTGGTCTCAAACTCCTGGGCTCAAGTGATCCTCCCGTCTTGGCCTCCCAAAGTGCTGGGATTATAGGTATGAGCCACCGCACCTGGCCCGACTTGTTTTTGATGTTCCTGATGGGGGCTTGTGGCTGGGGTGTGGCTCCCTCACTTTCCCCATAATGCTCTACACCCTGACAGCTCTCCAGCTTGGCTGTGGGCTACCAGATGCTGTGCTAAGTGATTAGGATGGATGGATGGATGGATGAATGGATGGTTGCATGGATGAATGGCTGGCTGGATAGAAGGAAGGAAGGAAGGAAGGAAGGAGGGAAGGATCGAGGGAGGGAGGGTGGGAGGTGGGGATGGATGGATGGAAGAATGGATGGATGGATGGTTGGATGGAAGGAAGGAAGGCAGGAAGGAAGGAAAGGAAGGGAAGGAAGGAAGGATCAAGGGCAGGAGAGAGGTGGGAGGCAGGGATGAATGGACAGTTGGATGGAGGGAAGGAAGGATCAAGGGAGGGAGGGAGGATGGAAGGCAGGGATGGATGGATGGTTGGATGGATGAGTGGGTGATTAACCAGTGTGCCCTGTGCTGCCCAGTGCATACTGCTTCCTGATTTGTGTCTCAAAAATCCTGTGTAGGGGCTATCTTAGTGGACAACTCTCTCTGACTTGGATGGAGGTGGAGCCAAAGCTTTTAAAATCCTTCCAGCCTGAGGCCTTATCTTGGTCTTAAGGACTGAAAGTGGTGTGGTTATATGCTCAGTTTCAGGGAGAGCAAAGGCAGGTACCAACATTTATTACACACCTGCTTTGCACCCTGAAGGGACCTTCACCTATTTAATGTTTCCCATTTCACAGATGGGAAGCCCAAGAGGCCGTCCCTGGGTTAGTGACACCTGCCACCGCATAGAGAAGCCCCTGGTTGGAGGAGGATGCACTCTGTTGGGATCTCAATGAGGAATGACTAAGGACATGTGTATATGCATGTGCCGTGCTGAATGTACCCACTTGTGTGCATGTGTGCATGTATATGTGTACATAAAGGGGCAGGAGATGGCAGGTAGAGGGGGTGCCCCCACTCCTGGTTGGAGAGCAGGCATGAGAGCTGACCCTGAGCTCCCAACAAATTAGCCGAGAGAAAAGGGAGGCCAATAGTGGATCCTAGATGAATTAAGGGTGTACTACACATCCAGTTGTCTACACATCTCTGCCCTCTTTATTTGCACTGTGACTGGTGGAATGGGTCTGAAGGCTGCTGAGGGAAGCAGCTGCTCAGAGCTGCAGGATGACTTACCCAGGGTCACACAACTGAGCTGGGACATGAAGGGGACAGAAAGCCTAAAGGGAGGGACCCTTCTCTGGGTCGGTCTCTAATGGACTCTGAGCACACCTCACTTCACTAACTCTTCCCAGCCTCCTGGGAAGACGTCTGACCATAGTCACTTTACAGATGAGGAAAACGAGGCTCAGAGAGGTGGAGTGAGTTGCCCAAGGTCACGCAAGTCATCGATGGCAGGGCTGGAATTTGAGAGCTTTTGGGGTTAGCAGATTGGCTCCTATGCCTCACAAGCAAGCCATAGGTTTGGCCACTCTTCCCCTGTGCCCTGCTTCTCCTCCCGTGCCGTGATCCCAGGTCTAGCACCTCTCCCAGCAGTCACTTCCTGGTGGACATTGCAGTGAGAGTTATTTGCTTATTCAGGGTGCCTGCCCTATACCAGCCAGAGATTACTCCCTCAGCCATTGCTGGGATGGTGTCTTTGGGTGGGAACTGGTGTCACCAGCCCCCACTGGGGGGTATAGTGGGTGTTGGGGGACTCTCATCCATGCAGGGGAGCCTGGGTAGACCTCCGGAGCGGAGTGACTCCACTTTCTGGGCTGACATCATCACCAGTTGACGCTGGCCCCATGAGAGGCCCTAGTTGTCCATCTTCCTCCACCCCAGGGCGCGGGATGCCTCTAGGATGGCCTGCAGGAGTTGAGGGGCCCAGAAGGTAGGGGAGCACTCAGAGCTCATTCCTCTCTGAAGAGGTGCTGGGAGGTGCGGCGTCTGTTCTGGGGCTGGCCAGCTCCAGCTATGCTTGTGGCTTCTGGTCTAAGGACTACCCTGGAGACTGGGGACCTGGTGTTGGGCAGAGCTGGCTGAGAATGGTGACTTCTCTGCTCTCAAGAACTGCATCTGAGTCCAGGGACTGCTCCCTGCTGCACCCTGAGGCGGTGACCACGTCACCCGAGGAAGGGCCAGGGGCCAGGGCTAGGCCTGGGAGTTGGTTTCCCTTCAGGCTTCTCAGGAAAATGTCCTTGGGAAACCAGGGCATCCAGTATAAGACAGGGTCACTGAAGCAAGGCAGGACCTCCTCACTGTCCGAGCATGTGCTGGCATGGCACTGGGGGCCCCAGGGGACTGGGGAGCTGTTGGGGAGGCTGTTGGGGGCTGTTGAGACCTCAGATGGGCTCAGAGCCATGGGCAGAGATCTCTGGTCAGCAGTGCCCTCTGCCAGGGCCCTCTCGGATCCCACCCCTTCTGAGGAACCTTGCTGTGGTCCCCCACAACCTGGGCCTGGCTGAACCCCCTCGAGGCAGCTGCAGGGTTTCACCAGCCTTTTCTCTGAGTTGTGCCTGCTGTGGGGCCTGGCAAGTTTCTCTGTGCCCAGCTCAAGCACCTGTGTGCCCGTAGTTCTAAGAACGGCCTCACATGAGACCCTCGCCAGGAAGATCTCGAACACCATCTGCTTGACATCCTCTTTACTGATGGCCTGGACCAGTGAGAACTCAGACTCCAAGGTGGTCGTGTAGCCCAGCCTGCCCAGGATGGTGTCCACTGTGTGTCTGGAAAGCACAGATCACACCCAGTAGGTAAAGCTCCCAGTGTACATCTAGAACAGACAAGGGAGCTTGTTAGGAGTGGGATAGGCCTCAGCAGAGTGGCTGAGAGGGGCCAGGCCAGGCAGGATCAAGGGCTGGTGCTGAGGGACACCAGGGGCTCCTGAGAAGCACGTGGATGAGGGCATTTGGCCAAAGGAAAGCCTGGTCCATGATCACGTTATCCTCTGTCCCCTTTTACAGAGGGGTACACTGAGGCTCAAAGACAAAGCAGGATCTGTCCAAAGACACACAAAATGGCTGGGTGTGGTGGCTCATGCCTGTAATCCCAGCACTTTGGGAGGCCAAGGCGGGTGGATCACCTGAGGTCAGGAGCTGGAGACCAGCCTGGCCAACACCGTGAAACCCTGTCTCTACTAAAAATACAAGAAGATTATTTTTAGTGCGGTGGTGGGTGCCTGTAATCCCAGCTACTTGGGAGGCTGAGGCAGGAGAATCGCTTGAAACCAGGAGGTGGAGGTTGCAGTGAGCTGAGATGGCACCACTGCACTCCAGCCTGGGCCACAGAGTGAGACTTCATCTCAAACAAACAAAAAACAAACAAACAAAAAAAAAATGCAGAAAGATAGTGACTGAGCTGGGGTAAGGCTCTAGGTATCCCACCTCCCAGCCTAGCAGTCAGGGCCTGGAGCAGGAAGAGATTAAAACTCTCTGGTAGGGATCGAGTGCAATGGCTCACGTCTGTAAACCCAGCACTTTGGGAGGCTGAGGCAGGCAGATCACTTCAGGTCAGGAGTTTGAGACCAGCCTGGGCAACATGGTGAAATCTCATCTCTATTAAAAATACAAAAATTAGCCGGGTGTGGTGGTGGGCACCGGTAATCCCAGCTACTTGGGAGGCTGAGGCAGGAGAATCGCTTGATCCTGAGAGGTGGAAGTTGCAGTGAGCCAAGATTGCGCCACCGTACTCCAGCCTGGTGACAGCGAGACTCTGTCTCAAAAACAAAACAAAACGAAAAACAACAACAAAAAAAACCTCTCCGTTAGATCTCCAAAGCCCAACTCCTCTCCTTGTTTATTATGAGCTCCTTGGTTCATCTTTCCTTGGAGAGGCAGTACAGTCCAGTGCAGGGGTCCTCAACCCCCAGGCCTTGGACCAGTACTGGTCTGTGGTCTGTTAGGAACCTGGCCCCACAGCAGGTGGTGAGTGGCGGGCAAGCAAGCATTACCACCTGAGCTCCGCCTCCTGTCACGATCAGCAGTGGCATTAGATTCTCACAGGAGTGGGAACCCTATTATGAACTGTGCATGAGAGGGGTCTAGGTTGCATGTTCCTAATGAAAATCTAATGCCTGATGGTCTGAGGTGGAAGAGTTTCATCCCGAAACCAACCCCACCCCCATCCCTCCACCCTGTCTGGAAAAATTGTCTTCTACGAAACTGGTCCCTGGTGCCAAAAAGGTTGGGGACCGCTGGTCTTGTGGCTAGGAGCAGTTGTATCACTTGCTAGCTGTTGACCACAGATGAGTTGCGTCTGTCTCTTGAGCCCTCAGTTTCTTAAACTGAAATGGGACTGAAGTCAGTGGGTATGATGGGCATGCTGTTCCCCCAGAGGCAGAGCCCCAACCCCTGCCTGAACCCCCCTTGCTCAGACGTGTGGCAGTGCCTACCTTCAGGGACCTGATTTCCTTCCTCCAGGGAAACAGAAGCAGGTTGACGGAGATCAGCTCCAGGAACTCTAGTGCACGCACCAGCTCGGGGCCGACTTTTGGGACAGGGCTGACAGGACTGGGACCCCCACAACAGCAGCCACCCAGAGCAAGGGCCACTTACTCTGGCAGACACAGCCATGGAGGGCCCCCCTTTCCCAGGAGCCACCTGGCCCTGTGGGTGAGGGCTGCTTTCCTGCAGACATGGAGCCGGCCCTCCCCTGCCCTCTCCCGGTAGTAGCTGATGAGGTCGCCCAGGAGGGTCTCGCCCAGAGCAGCTTCGCCTGGGCCTGGGGATTGGAGCCTGTTCATGGTGGCTCCGAGGGAGCTGGATATGGAGGAGAGAGTCCTGTCCTAGGCTGTTGCCAGTGCTTGTCACTCTGAAAGGCTGAGATTGCAGGGTGACCGGGCCCCTCCTGGTGGAGCAGGGCCTAGGTCAGGATTTGTGTTTTCCTTGTCCCCCGGCCCCACAAAAAATGAGGGCCAGGCACATCAGCATCAGCATCTTTCCATACCACCATCCCATCCGGATGTCCCCAGAGGCATACTCTGCTGGTGTGTGGGACAGGCTGGAAGCACCAGGATGCTGGCAACCCTCAACCAACCAAGGGCCAGCAGGGTTAGAGTTACTGGATAGAAACCCCAGCTTCCTGCCCCTGGGTGGCCAATTCTTAGGTATGTTTTTTGTAAACCGAAAAGTGTCGGAGGCTTATCTCAATCAATTTAGAGGTTTATTTTATTTTATTTTATTGAAACAGATTCTCGCTTTGTTGCTGAGGCTGGAGTGCAGTGACACGATCTTGGCTCATTGCAACCTCCACCTTCTGGGTTCAAGCAATTCTCCTGCCTCAGCCTCCCTCCCAAGTAGTTGGGACTACATGCATTTGCCACTATGCCTGGCTAATTTTTGTATCTTTTTTTTTTTTTTTTTTATTTTAGTAGAGATGGGGTTTCACCATGTTGGCCAGGCTGGTCTTGAACTCCTGACCTCAGACAATCCACCTGCCTCGGCCTCCCAAAGTGCTGGGATTACAGGTGTGAGCCACCTCCCCTGGCCTATTATCTTATACTTTTAAAGGTCAGACCGAGGTCCAAAATCAGTCTCACTGGGCTTGTTCCTTTGGGAGAATTCATTTCCTTGCTTTTTCCAGTTCCTAGAGGCCGCCTACATTCCTTGGCTCAGGGCCCCTTCCTCCATCTTAAAAGCCAGCAGTGTAGTTTTTTGTTTGTTTCTTTTTATTTTTTGTTTTTTGAGATATGATCTCACTCTGTGGAGTGAGTGGCACAGTCACTCTGGAGCACTCACAGGCTGGAGTGCAGTGGCACAGTCATAGTTCACTGCAGCCTTGACCTCCTGGGCTCAAACAATCCTCCTGTCCTAGCCTCCCCCGTAGCTGGGACTACAGGCACACACCATAGCATCTGGCTAAATAAAACATTTTTTTTGGGGGGGGGGGTAGTGATAAGGTCTCACTATGTTGCTCAGTCTGTTTTCTAACTCCTGGGCTCAAGCTATCCTCCCACCTCTGCCTCCCAAAGTGTTGGGGTTATAGGTGTGAGCCACCGCACCTGGCCTCCCTGAGTTGTGTTGTAGAGTATAATCACCAGGCCAAGGTTCTCTCTTTTTCTCTCATTTTTTGACCCCAGGCAGATTTGTTCCCTGGGGAGAGGCCTGGAATGGCCTTTGTTTTTTTCTTGTTAATAGCCAAAATTTCACAAATTGGTACACTCTTAAGGCCCGGCCCCCCCAACCCTCCTCACACTGGGATTCTTCTATTGGTTTTTGTTGCTTACTAACTACATTCATTCTGAACATCTTAGTCCCCAGTTCCCCTCATGGGGAACCTGTCATGCCTGTGAACTGCCAGCCACCCTTATCTTTCCCAGGGTGGCTGAGACAGTGAGGGTGAGAATGCTGGGCATGGTGCCTAGAAACACCCCTTCCCTGCCCTCTTGTGCTGGAGTCAGCCTTGCTCGTTCCCATTGGATTGCTACAGCCTCCTTGAACTGTTTTGGATTTGGTGTTAATTGCATTGTTCACATTTTCTGGGTCCTTGGGGGAGTGACTGACTTCGTGAGAATCTGCTCTCTCTGCCTGTCAGTGTGACTGGCTTTGGGAACAGTGCAGGCAGGGAGGGGAGGTGGAGGCACGGGAGATCTGCAGGGGCTGCTTTGGCCTAGGTGGGCTGATGGGGCATGGGGGTCCTGAGGCCTGGTTCAAGTTCACGTGGTGAGCTGATGACAGAAGCAGAGAAACCAGACCTCTGGGTCCCCATACTCAGCCTTCACTCACAGCAGCTCCCAGGTTCCTTGCAGAACTTAGGAGCTCAGAGGCCACAGGGTCTCTGGCTGACTGAGCCTGGGTCTTGTGCCCGCTCTGCAGAGGGTGAGGAGGAGGAGCTGGATGGGGATGCTGGCTAGGCAGAGGGTCTCATGTCTGGAACTCAGCACTTACTGTCTTCAAGTCTACATGTGACTGGCAGGAAGCACCATTTCTCTCATAATTGAGCTGGGAGTTCCTGCTGATTATCTACCCCATAACCCTCCTGGGCTCTGTGCTGGGCCCGCCACCTGGACAGGAGTCAGCTTGGGCCACAGTTCCAGGCCCCTAGTCTGGGAGGCATGACTCAGGTCCTTGGGGACAGCCCAGGAAGGGAAGGGCTGTAAGGAGGAGGAGAAGCAGCAGGAGCCCATGGTGAGATTGTCCTGGGGAGAAGTCAGTGCCTGGAGTGGAGTCTCAGGCCCAGTTGCGTAGATTCATACCTTGGCCTTTTGTCCGAATTTATGTTCCTCTTCAGGAACAAAACTGTGTAACCATACACTGTAGGTGAGTGTATTCCTTGGGAGAGTCTTGTAAGTCCACAAGTCACAGACTGCCCTCAGTGTGGAGCTTGACTGGCTCCCTGCAGCTGGCTGGGGCCTCTGCCAGTGGGCAGTGGAGCTGGGCCTCTCTGGTCTAAGCCCCCGCCCTGCTATGGCCACCATGGGAAAGAGCTGGCACAGACTCAAGATGGTGTCCAGTGAGCCTGGAGCCCCCAGGCCTGGCTGGAGGCTGTTGCTCTTTCCTCCTTTCTTTGCCATGGGCCCTGTTTAGCAACCACTCTCTGCCTGACCCTGCCCCAGCACCTGCCCTCACTCACTGCCCAGCTCCTTGTCTATCTGTGGCTTGGGGTCATCGCTCAGACTGAGATCTGAGGGATAGGGCCTGGCCCTGTCAAGGGAACATGGCAGAGGCTGCTCATCTGTGGGTCTCCAGTTCTCCCAGCCTCCTCCCCTCTTTTCTTTGCAAAACCCATTCCAGGAGAGACAAATGTGGCTCCTCCTCCTCACCCTCTACAGAGTGGCAGGCAGGGAGGAGAGGTGGAGGCACGGGAGATCTGCAGGGACTGCTTTGGCATGACCCAGGCTGAGCCAGCCAGAGGCCCTAATCCCGGCTGGGTGCAGTGGCTCATGCCTGTAATCCCAGCACTTTGGGAGGCCAAGGCAGGCAGATCACCTGAGGTTAGGAGTTCAAGGCCAGCCTGGCCAACATGGTGAGACCCTGTCTCTACTAAAAATACAAAAATTTAGTCGGGCTCAGTAGCATGTGCCCGTAATCCCAGCTACTCGGGAGGCTGAGGCAGGAGAATTGCTTGAACCTGGGAGATGGAGGTTGCAGTGAGCCGAGATCGTACCACTGCACTCTAGTGTGGGAGACAGGGTGAGACTTTGACTCAAAAACAAACAAACAACAGAGACCTTAATCCCAGCCACAGCCATTCAGAGAGTCAGGGATGAGGACATGTCTGGGCCAGTCAGTTTTCTCTGAGACTTGGTATTTGCTCTCTGGGGGAGAGAGGATCTCTTTGTTTTGGATTATGAACCAACCAAAGTAGACTTGGGGCTTCCATACTTTTGTTCTGATGGGAGAATGAAGGCGCTGTGGTGGACAGCAGCGTCCAGAGAGAGATGACATACCTGCCCATATTCCTGCACTTTCTGGATCCAGCCATGCTTGACTTGGACAATTCAGTAAGTATTCTTCCTTGCTTATGAAGATTCCAGTTGGGTTTCTGTCTCTTGCAGTTGGATAATGAGGCTCAGAGTGGCAGGGAGTGAAGGGTCCTTTTCAAGGGATGCCCTCCTACTCCACCACACAGTTCAGGTGGTGCCAGCCTTGTGGTGGGCTGTGGACCAGGCAGCCACTGGCGGTGGAAGAGAGACAGGCAGCCCCAGGCCCCCAGGAGTCATGCTGGTGGGGATGGTCAGTGATGGCATGGCTGAGGTGGGGACGGCAGGGCCTGAGGACCTGCAACCTTGGATTTCTTGGAGACATGTTGGGCTGGCACAACTGGGCTGCCACCCTGGGGTAAAGATCTGCCCAGCCCCCAAGTCCAGAGATGTCCGGCCTGATCTAGGCAGCCATTCCTGGGCTCCAGAGAGTTCGTCTGGCCCCGAGGAGGTGCAGTGTGGCGTCAAGCAAAGCAGAGACCAGGACAGAAGATTCACTTCCTCAGACGATGAAACTTACTGTCTCTCCACTGCTAATACCCAGAGCCTGTTTGAACCTGCAGGTGGGTATTAGCGGATAGGATACCGCTAGTATCAACGGATAGGAACAGTTGAGTGGGAGTGTCGGTGGCACTGGAGTGTGCGATGCCAAGTGTGTACATGCACAAGCTCTAAGTGAGAAGGGCACTAGTGTGTGTGCACCAAAGCTGTCTGAGCAAATGTCCACAAAACCACAGGAGGTAGAGCTGAGGGGATGCTACATGTGAGTGTGTGCCAGGGGTGTCTCTAGGAACTTGATGGGAGGGGCCCCAGTGTGTGTATGTGCATGGGGCTTGGCCGGTGTGACAGAGGATGCTCCCCATGGTGGCTGTGAACAGCCTTACTTTGTATCAACCCCCTTTCCGCCCTCTTCTGGGCGATGCCTGTTTCTTGTGTGTGGCAGCAGCTGCTGGAGCGCTGTGCAGAGACCTGGGACCTCACCATGCCCATACATGGGGACCCAATGATGGCTCTTGTGGACTGTCACGATGGTGTCATCGCCAGCACAGTGACCTCCCTGCCTGAAGACTTTTTCTGGCCAGAGGAGCTCGTTTCGCCTCCACAAAGGGCAGGAATGAACATTCTCCAAAGGGCAGCCTCCAAAAATGTCTGCTGAGTATCAGGATAAAACAACCCATCTCTGCCACCCGAGGGCGGGCGTCACTTCAAGGTGCGTTCTACTCTGTCTCTCAGAGTCACCAGTGGGACTGCACTCAGTGGCCTGCAGTGGTGACCTGCTTGGTGACCCCCTCACTGGCTTCCTTGCCTTCCTTGTTTACTGCCTCTCCATCTGGTACTCCTGGGATCACCTCCCTAACCAAACCCTCGCACCCACATCCTCATCCCAGGGTCTGGCCCTCATGCTCCTGTCTCCACCGTCCTGTGATGCAGCTTCACCTTCCATCTCCTTGGGCCTCTGATGAGCCCAGGTACCCGGGGTGTTCTCCTTGGCCCCAGCACAGACAGGAGGTATCTCCTTAGGAATGTGCAAAAGACCTCGAATATGCTGCCATATGTGACACACCACAGCATAGGGCATGTCGTGGATGGAGGAGCAGGAAGAGTCAAGAGCGTGACAGTCCCAAAGGCCTGTGGGATCCTGAGCCTTTGTGGCAGGAGCTGGGTGTCGGTGTGGGGTGGTTCAGGTTGGCGGCAGCACATGGCTGGACGCCATCACTGGAAGTTTCTGCATTCTTTCCCGGGAAGTGGAGCCCCAGAGCACAGAGGTGGCACGGGAGCCATGCCTAGTGGTGTTCAGAACAGAGGAGCGATTACTTTGCATACAGAGAAGGGGATATAAGTGTCTGGCTGTGTCCAGAGAGAGATGCTGGCGGGGCGGGGGTGAGCGGCCACCTAGGACAGCACCAGCTCCGGGATCTGGCTTTGACCTATTCGTGTGCAGGCCACAGTGGTCGGCCGGGCAGGGACTGAGCGAGGGGCCACTTCTCTGCCTCAGAGAGGTGCCCAGGCAGCACTGCGGTGAAGCCACCTGGAGAAGGACAATGGCCTCATCTTCCTTGAAGACCCTCAGTCCTGGGCAGTGGCTGGACTGACGAGGGAACCGCTACTGCACACCCATGAAGGGCCCTGCCCATCTACCTGGGGCCTGCAGCTTCGGAGATGGCTCTACTAGCACCACCTGACTGAGGGTACTGGGGTTGGGAGGGGGCCTGGTGGGCTGTGAGGCCCTCCAGGTTACACCTGAGCCCCCAGAACTGGGTCCCCCACTTTATAAATGGCAGGGTGGTGATGTTAATGGGTTAAACCTTATGGAACATCTCAAGGGTGGAAGCAAAGCCCAGGATTAAAATGACAGGTTTTGTCTGCAATTATGAGTGTCGGTGGGTAGTGTGTTTCAAGGTGATAGAAGGGGGCTTCCTCATTCTTCAGAACCCGACTTGTTCACTTTGAACAGTGGCAGCAGGGAGCCGGCAGGTGGCAGTGTGGGCTCAGAGTCGGGGTGGTGACCATGTCAGAGCCAGCCTTGGCTTGTCCAGCAGGGACATGGGCTGGAGAACCAGAAGGATGAGCCTATTTCACGGTCTTTCCCCCCGCTGCACCCTCCTTCAGGATTGCACCCCACTTTCAAGGCACTTGAAGGGGCCTAGGACTATGTTAGTGGGCTCTATTGGAGTTCTGCTGGGAGGGAAATGTGACAGAGGAAGGGGCCCAGGCTCTGTCCTCCAAGAGATTAATAGCCCAAGCCGTGGTCTTGTGGAGGACATGGAAAGGAAGAGGGGAGTTCCTGCAGAGAGCGAGACAACAGCTCATTTCAGTCTCATTGCCATTTTCCTCTCTTTCCTGGTAGTACAGACCATCAGGGTGCTACAAACCAACCACTGTTAGAGTAAAACGTGTAGTCTCTGAAGTTCCTAGAGTCAGGTCCTGAAGTTGATGGCCCATCCTCGTGATGTTATATCAGCCATATCCCAGAGAAATGATGTCAAGTTTCAGTGGGGATAAAAAAAAAAAGCAACTCCTGTAAGGCACTGACTATCCAAATATTCACATCGACAGGAAACTGACAAGGCTTCAGTGGTGCTTCATGTTGAGAGGTAATGAATGGGTAGGGATTGCTAGCTGGAGGTGCATTTTTATTTTGTTGCTATTTAGTGTTTCCTTTCCTTACAAGTTTCAGAAGGTATAAACCCTACTCGGGAGGCTGAGGTGAGAGGATGGCTTGAGACCAAGAGTTTGAGACTAGCCTGGGCAACATAGTGAGACCCTGTCTTTATAAAAGTTAAAAATCAAAAATTAGCTGGGTGTGGTGGGGCACGCCTGTAGTCCCAGCTGCTTGGGAGGCTGAGGTGGGAGGATCACTTGAGGGCAGGAGTTCAAGGCTACAGTGAGCTATGTTCATACCATTGCACTCCAGTCTAGGCGACTGAGAGAGACCCTGTCTGAAGAAAAAAAAAAGAAAGAAAGAAAGAAAAAAAGAACCCTTATGCACTCTCTCAAAGTGTTACTTCTTGCTACATTTTATTGATGATATATTTATTTTGAACACAGAAAAGATACATTGTTGCTTATTCATTGCCTAGTCCAGGAACAAGGATTCAGCTCCATCGTTCAAACACTGATGAGTAGGTAGGAATTTTTATCCCTTTTTTTCCCCCAGCACTCTCTGGAGTTGCAGAAGCAGGATGTGTTTCTTAAAAGAGTCTCGTTCCTGGAGCATTTTAAAGGCTATACAGTACAACAGACAGATATTTTTTGCCTAGAAAACAGTACACCACTAAGGTGGTCAGAACTGCTTGTAAACAAGTCCCTCCCCCAGGTGGAGTCTGGGGCTCCAGGAGGCGGCACGCAGGACGCTACAGAACCTCTGGGTGGGTTCCTTTCGGCTCCGCACCAGAACAGATTGCCATCCTTGCCACTCCTCTGCTTAAGAAAGAGATTACTAAATCGTCATAGCCCTTCATTACAGGAACAGAAATGTGGGGGTAGGGTGCTGTTGTTTAACGATGGGGGACAAGAGGTGGGAGGGAGGCAGAGTGATGGCTGCTGGCGATGCTGGCGGGGACACTCCTCAAAGACGCTTGGCTGCCACCCTCGGTGGGTTGGGTCTTCAGGAATCACTTCCATTACCTGCGTGGTCTTTGATGGAAATCACTGGGGTTTCTCGGTCAAGATCTGAGCCAGCCTTTCTGCAGCCAGGCTGACCCTACAAATCCCCTTCTGTGGCAGCAAGGCCGAGTAGCCTTCTGGTCCTCTTGTGGTGGCAAGGTGGTATTTATGGGGAGTATATCCCCTTCATTTTGTCTCTGCAAACACCCACGTGGGCAAGGCCAGAACACATTCACTCACCATCCCCAGCTATGAGCGGCCACCTAGGAGGACAGCACCAGCTCCGGGATCTGGCTCTGACCCATTTGCGTGCAGGCCACAGTGGTCGGCCGGGCAGGGACTGAGCGAGGGGCCACTTCTCTGCCTCAGAGAGGTGCCCAGGCAGCACTGCGGTGAAGCCACCTGGAGAAGGACAATGACCTCGTCTTCCTTGAAGACCCTTAGTCCTGGGCAGTGGCTGGACTGACGAGGGAACCGCCACTGCACACCCATGAAGGGCCCTGCCCATCCACCTGGGGCCTGCAGCTTAGGAGATGGCTCTACTAGCACCACCTGACTGAGGGTACTGGGGTTGGGAGGGGGCCTGGTGGGCTGTGAGGGCCTCCAGGTTGCAGCTGAGGCCCCAGACCCAGGTCCCCCACTTTGTAAGTGGCAGGGTGGTGATGTTGTGGCTCATCTGCCCTGGAATTGAGAGATAGGCACAGCGCACAATGGAACCTCACTGGGGCCTGTCCCGCCTCCCAGGAGGACAAGCTGGCCCTGGGGTAGGGGTCAGGGCAGGCGGCTGACCTTGGATGGTCCAGCAGTTTCCAGAGGCAGAATCAGAATTTGGGCACAGCTTGCCGGCAAGGGTAGGGGCAAACGGGCCTGGGAGAGGGAAGAGAAAGTCCAACTTCCTACTTCACCTCTTTCCCCGCAGCACTGTCTACAGAGGCACAACCAACAGGCCAGGAGGAGGGACGGGAGGCCAGGAGAGCTCCACATTCTGTGAAACCTTTGCCGGTGGGTTTTGTGTTTGTGGTGGGCCTGTGTGTGCGCATGTGCACACACATGTGGAGAATGTCTAGATCTGTGTGTGTACACGGGGTATGTCAGTGTAGATGTCTGTGTGTATACAAGTTTGGTCTGTGTGTGTATGAGTCACGAGTGCATCTCTGTGTGTGTGTGTGTGTGTGTGTGCATGCCTTTGTGTGCCTAAAGAATGTGGTTCAGCCCATAGGGACCAGCAGGACCCGGCCGGCTGGGTCCCTCACACAATCCTCTCTGGGCCGGAGGCTAGGGCCCGGGTTGGGGTGGGTGAGTCCTGGGAGCCCCTTGACCCTGGGCCTGGGCCTGGCAGTGGCAGCAGGCCCGATGGGGGGCCGGCTCCACACACAGCCTCATAGGGGGGAAGGGTGTCCATGGAGACCGTGTGGAGGCCACTTTGGGCCGGGGTTCTCTGCTCCTGCTGGTGTCGGCCAGGGCTGTGGCTGCTGCCTGAGTTGGAGGTGCCGTCCAGCGTGGGGCAGGAGTCAGTCAGAGAGTAGGGTGGCGGTGCGTCCGTGGGGACATACAGCTGAGTGGCCCCTGGCCCCACACACTCCTCGTAGCTACAAGAGAAGAGGCTCCCTCAGTGCCCCACCTAGGCCTTAGGGCTGGGTCTCTCCCAAAGGCCTAGGTGTCTATCTGCAGTGACAAGCTGTCCTGGCTGTGGACCAGGGTGGGCCTTGTCCACGCTGGCTCCAGTGAAACCCTACTACTTCCCTCCACCTCCAAGGGGGACCTCAGAACCCCTGGGACCTGGATTCGGAACCTGACTCAGCCCTCATGTGCGGTGTGAGCTCAACGCATGAACACTGAGCTGCCCCGGGTCTCCGGTGCCTCGCAAGCCTCGCAGCAGCAGGGACTACTGTCTAGGGAGCACCTCCCTGCAGCGCACTGGGTGTGCGGGGGCTGGGTAGGACCAACCTCAGGCTACAAGACACCTTGGTCTCCAGCCACTCCAAAGTTCCCGTTCTCAGTTTAGGAAAGAGTGACCTGGGCCCCTCTGAACCTACAGATGCAGAGCAAAAAAGCACCCACTGCCCTGGAAAGGACTGGCCGCACCACCCCTGCTCAAGCCCCTGGGGCAGAGGTGAAGGTGGAAGGGCAAGGGGGAGGACACGGGCCATTCATCCAGGACTGGAGGGGTCTCCTAGCACGGAATGGTGGAGGCCCTGACCCCTTTCCCTCTTCGAGTACTGATGGGTGATCTGCCTGAGGGGGGCTGGCAGGAGGGGACCAAAGGCCCTCCAGAGAAGAGCTCCCCATGGGGAGGGGGCTGCTCGAGGGCCCCGAGGGCCGTTTGGACACAGCCACTCCTGTGGGCATGATCACAGGCACAGGGCCCTCCTGGCCACAAGCTCCACCTGTCCCTTTCTCTTCCCACTGCCACTGTCTCTGAGGCCCCCAGGAGCTGAGGGCATAACTCTCTCCTTCTAGCTCCATGACCCCCCCACTTCTCTGAGAGGAACCCGTCTTGATCTCTAAGGCCAGTCTCTGCCTCGGTGGCTGTAGATGAGACCACAGAGGCCCCGGGCTCAGCCAGACCTTGTTGCCTGGGAGGTCTCGGCAGGTGTGTGTGTGTGTGTGTGTGTGTGTGTGTGTGTGTGTGTGTTTGGAGGGGGAATCACCTCTGTCTTCCTAGTCTTGCCCCCACCTTCCCCACCCCTCCCCACCCCTGTCTCATGCCTGCCCAGCCCTGTCCAGGCCCTGAACCCAACCAGCCTGGGGGGAGGTGCCTGACCACAGTGGAGGCCTGCAGCTGGGACACCCCCTCGTACCTGAGGCCAACCCAACGCTCTGCTCTGACTCAGGGAGAAGTCTGCTCCCAGGCACCCCCAGGGCATCTGTGTGCCTCCACCTCCATCAGAAGCAGCCCCACCGGTTCCTGTCCTTTTGATGAGCCTCACTGGGCAGAGGCAGTCTCCTTGGGGTCCAGCTCCTGGTCTCTGGGACTCAGCTGGCCCTTCCCCACACAGGCTAGAGCCACTGACTCCTAGGGGTGGGGGGAGGTGCCTGTGTCCTCAGGCTATGGCCTCAGGAGCCGAGGGCTCAGGTCTAACCCTGAGCCACATCCCCAGATACCCACAGTATCTTCCTCTCCAGGAAAACCCAGGAAGCAGGGTTATTTGTCCCTATTTCATAAATGAAGAAATGGAGCCCTTGAGAGCCACAGTGACATGCCTGAGAGCATCAACCTGGGCAGCGTCCAGGATGGGCTCAAACCCAGGTGGGTCTGACTGGAAAGCCAGGGCAGGGGAAGGGGAGAAGAGGTCAAACCCCACTGTGCCCACTGTAGTGCGGCACACGCGAGCTCACCTGCCTCTGGGCCTTTGTTCATCTGTGCCCTCTGCTGGTCACACCCTCCTCTGTATCTCTGAAGGTCCCAGTTCCTCCCAACCCAAGCACCACGCGTGCTTGACAAAGGCCGATTTCCCGTGTCAGCCCATCCTCCCTGATCCCCTCCCCTCGTCCTCCTCAGCATGGATAGTTTATCACCTGTGGCCTCGAAATAGTAGCGACACCACTGGTGGGAAGAGCCAGTGCCTTGCTGAGCATTTTACCGGCACTTCTGTGTCATTTTCATGAGTATCCTGTGGGGCAGGTATTATTATTATTATTTTATTATTATTTTTTAGATGAAGTCTCGCTCTGTCGCCAAGGCTGGCGTGCAGTGGTGCGATCTCAGCTCACTGCAACCTCCACCTCCTGGGTTCAAGCGATTCTCCTGCCTCAGCCTCCCGAGTAGCTGGGACTACAGGCGCCCACCACCATGCCCGGCTAATTTTTTGTATTTTTAGTAGAGATGGGGTTTCACCGTGTTAGCCAGGATGGTCTCGATCTCCTGACCTCGTGATCTGCCCACCTCAGCCTCCCAAAGTGCTGAGATTACAGGCGTGAGCCCCCGTGCCCAGCCGGGGCAGGTATTATTACATGGACATTTCAACAATGGAGAAGCAGGCACCGCAGGATTAAGTAACTTGCTCATGATCATACAAGAAAGAGTTTCCAGAGCGAGTGCACCTGGGGCCATCAGATGTTGGCATATGGGCTCGTCCCCTCTTTGCTGCCCTAGTCCCTGGTGTTATTTATTGAAACACAATGAACTTTTTTTTCCCTAGGGGAAGTTGATCCCATGGTCACTGAAATAACCAAATACTCTCTGGCCTTCCCTCCCACCTCCAGGGAGACAGCCGGAGGAGCAGATCCCCAGGGAGCTCAGGACAGCTGCCATGGAACCTCCCCTGAAACTGCAAGGGCATTCCTGGCACACCTAGTCAGCAGCCTGAGGAGCTGGGCTTGTCTCTTCCTTTCCTAGCACTTCCAGGTGACATCTGCTAAGTCACACTGCCTCAATGGGACCTACTTGGTCAGGAGTGGGGAGGAGGTGGCCATGCCCACTGAGCAGGTGTTTTCTGCATTTATACTATGTGGAGAGGTGCCACTCTTTCCCGTGATGGAGTTGGGGGGTCTTTGTGTCCAGGGCCCCATCCTCTAATGCCCCCTTCCCCACATAGCCTCCTTACCCTGGTGGAGAATCTGGGTACAGCTCCCTGAGTACCATGGCATCCACGTCCCCATCAGAGCTGATGTCCAAGGGTGGGGGCCAGTCCTCCGAGGAGCTGCAGGCATAGCGCATCCTGTGGCTTGAACGGCTGTATGTGTGCCCGTCCAACACTGCAGGGAACAGACCACCGGCCTGGGCCTCAGACCAGCATGCAGGGACGTTCCTCATGGGTCTATGGGTCTACCTGGGGCCATGGAGGCTCAGATTCCCCACCTGACCACTCCTCTCCTCGCCAATCGCAGCTACCTTCATCCATCAGTGACAGCTTCAGAATGTGAGTGCCATTGTCGTGTTGGGCATGGGGATACAGAGAGGAAGCAGAGCTGGCCCTGTCCTGGCCAGCTCCCAAGGTGGTGGCAGCCTGCCTTGGGGATAGCCTGGTACTGGGCAGTGTGTTGTGAGGTTTGGTAGAGGTCCTACTGGGACTGTGGGAGTAGAGGCAGGCCTGACCAGTTGGGAAGTCAGGGAGGGCTTCCTGGAGGAGGGGCTGCTACAGCTGAGTCTTGTCTGGGATATAACCAGGGGAAGAGGGGAAGGCTGGGAGAAGGGAACTGAATAGCTTTCCAAGGAGGGAGATAAGAAAGAAGAGTGCTTTCTGTGGAGTTGGGCTGGGCATGGAAAATGGGGAGGAGAGTAGCAAGGAACGAGGGCTGCAGAGAACTCTGGGATCAGCCCTCCCCCACCCCAACCACAATCAATTCCCTTTAGGTATCTTGGGGGGAAAAAGGCATCTATGATGAGTCTGGCACCTCCCCACACTGCATTCTCCTCTGCGTCTTTTTTTTTTTTTTTTTTTTTTTTTTTTTTTTTACCATGTATCAGTACATCAAAGGCTCTGAAAAGTCCTGCAGCTAAGAAACACATTTAACTGTGCTTGTCCAGCATTCGACCTCAGAATCTTCCTTTCTTAGACCTAGTAACACTGCTTAGGAAATGCTGCTGGAGCAGAATCCTCTCATTCCACAGCTGAAGTTCCGGGAGGACCAGTGACTTGCTGGAGGACAACGCACAGTGAGTGGTTGGGCTGGAGGGCAGCTGGGTGTCTTGGTTCCTCCTTGCTAAGTTCTCTACAGCCTAGTTTCTGACAGGTGTAGTCCTGGATGGGAACAGTGGGAGCTGCAAAGGTGGCTCCGACACGAGGTCTCCCCAGCACAGGGCTCCCAGGTGTCTCCTCCCCTCTGGGGGTGGAGCTTGACGTCAGGGGCGGAGCTATAACCTTTCTCCGCTGTGAGTGGCGCAGTTGCCATCCCCATTCTGCAGACAAGGAAGCTGATGCTCAGGGTCACATACGTGGTGAAGCATGGAGTTGGAATTTATGCAGTCTGTATAAACCCAAAGACTGCTCTTCCCACTCCCCTAAACTCTTTTCCCCACTCTTCATATAATAGTGAGTGGAAGAATCTGGATATGAAACGATATCTACTGGTACAATTCCAGGGTTATATACCGACACCAAGAAAGCTCTCAGAAGAAAATATTCCAAACACGTTGATGGTGGCCCTGTCCAGATGACAGGATCATGACCCTTATTTCTTTCTTTATATTTCTTTTCTTATATTATCTATATTTTTAAGGTTTTCTATAATGAACACACATTACTTTTCTACTAGGAGAAATGAAGTCAATAACATATGCTGTTAAAAAGGAGCTGAAATGAGATTTGTTTCTCCTGTTCAGGGCACCAGCTGAGAGACAGAATTTTTGGAAGAACTTAGGGAAGAAACTAAGGAAAGACAACAGCACACAGCAAAAAGGTGAGGCTGGAAGTTGAACCAGGGCTGCTGGGCTCGGGTGCCAGGCACCCCTTCCCCCCACTAGCCAGCATTGCCAGGGAAGGGGTTTTGGGTTCAGGGGAGGGTTCCACCTGCAGGGCAGCAGGTGTGCTGGTCACACAGGGATCCCTGGGGAAAGTCAGGGCTGCTTCCTGGACCTGAGTGGATTGGCTGGTGGGCAGCACTGAGAGCTGTTAGGGCTGAAGCAAACTGCTATCTACCCTTTCTTCTTGGGCTGCTTTTTCTTGGACTTCCCAGAGGGGAGCATCTTGGGAAAACTGAGGCTGCCCTAAGGTGCTCAGACCCCAAACCTGAGACATGCAGCTGGGCAGAGCTCCTGAGAAACAACTGGAAATAAACGAGCACCCTCCACCCCCATTCGAACTTCCCAAATCCCTTCTTTTCCCTTCTCTCCTGACTTCCCTGTCAGCACAGACCCAGATAGTCCAGGAATCCGGAAGCCCTGCTTCCCACTTCACTAAGGTGAAACCTCCTCTTCACCCCAATACCGTGGTTCATTATTTAACATCACTCCAAGTTCACTGCCCCTTGACAGGTTCTGGGAGAGGGAGGAAGAGGAACTGGCACCCATGAGGACCTGCTGTGCTCAATTTCTATGATCTCATCTACCTCACAGCCCACTGTGGGAGGAGAGCAGTGGTTACCCCTTCCACCAGATGAAGGGACCGAGAGTGAAGTCACTTGCTCTAAACCTGCAGCAAGTGACAGGAGACAGAGTCAGCCACCAGATCTCTCTTGAAGCTCAAAATGGAACAGAATTACAGAATTTTCTTTTTCTTTCTTTCCTTCTCTCTTCTTTCTTTCTTTCCCTCTCCTTCCTTCCTTCCCTTCCTTCCTTCCTTCCTTCCTTCCTTCCTTCTTTCTTTTCTTTCTTTCTTTCTTTCTTTCTTTCTTTCTTTCTTTCTTTCTTTCTTTCTTTCTTTCTTTCTTTCTTTCTTTCTTTCTTTGCCTTTCTTTTCTTTCCTGTCTTTCATCTTTCTTTTTTCTTTCTTCTTTCTCCTTTTTCTTTTTTCTCTCTCTTCTTTCTTTTCTTTCTTTTTCTCTCTTTATTTCTCCCTCCTTCCTTCCTCTGTCCCTCCCTCCCTCCCTCTTTCTTCTTCCTGCCCCACCCCCATCTCATTCTCAAACATTTGTGGCTCCTCTCTCTGTCTGGCTAGACTACAGAAAGGTTCTGTGGGCAGGCAGAGGGCCAGCTCTGTCCTGAGGGCAATGGGGAGCCATTGGGAAGTGGTCACAGTCCTGTCACTTTGGTCGCTTTGTGGAGAATGCCTTAGAGGTGCCAGGCTGGTGGCTGGCAGGCAGGGACAGCTGGCATTAGTGCAGTGGCCTGGGAGCAGGTTTTCTTGGAGAAAAAGAGATGATGAAAATAGCTCACATTTATTGAGCATGTATATACCCATTAGCCAGGTGCTGTGCTAATTTAGTCCTCACAATAACTATTTGAGGTGGATCCTCCGGTACCAGTTTTACAGACAACTCGCCTGAGGCACAGAGAGTTTTGGCAACTTTCCTGAGGATGCGCATAGGAAGTAGGAAATCAGGCCTCTGTGGACACCTGGAGCCTGAGGTGCCTGTGGGGCTTCGTGGGGTGATGTCCAGGGGACTTCTGGGCATGTCGTTCTGGAGCTGACCTGAGAGCTGGAGCCAGGTAAGGGAGGATGATGGATGGTGGATGAGGTGGAGCAGGGAGTGGGTGTAGAGAGAGGAGCAGGACCAAGGTGTGGGATCTGAGGGACCTTCACCTATAAAGGGACAGAGGAGAGGAATCCATAGCCAGAGGGGTGGGACAGAGGCCAAGAGGGCTTCAGTCACCAGAGCTGGGGGGCTGTGGGTGTGTCTGACAGGTGGAAGGGGCCCAGTGCCAAAGGTTGGGGCTTGCTGGTGCACTGCCCCTCCCTTTTTTAATTTTTTTTTTTTTTTTTTTTTTTTAAGGGACAGGGTCTTGCTCTGTTGCTCAGGCTGGAGTGCAGTGGTGTGATCATAGCTCACTGCAGCCTCAAACTCCTGAGCTCAAGCCATCCTCCCACCTTGGCCTTCCAAAGTGCTGAGATTACAGGTGTTAGGCACCATGCCTGGTGGTGCTGCTTTCATGTCCTCCCACAGCTGCTCACAGTGTGTTTCCCTCTTCCCTGACACCCTCCCAAGGCTCCCAGCAGCCCCTGCGCACCCTCCAGAAGGCCAGGGGAAGGTGTGGGGCAACAGCACCTCTGGGCTCCCTGCCGAGGCCCCAGGAGGTGCCAAAGTTGGAGCTGAGAGCAGAAGTGGGGCAGGGAGGCCAGAACCCCACAGGGGTCACCACTACCACAGGCTACAGCGGGGAAGCCAAGGCCTGATCCTGCTTGGCAGAGCTGTGACCTTGGTCATCCCACGCACTCCAGGGACAGCTGAGGCCTCGTTCATTGGCACCAGTCCCGAGGCCACCATAGGCTACAGAGGGGCTGGCCCACCCCCAGGTACATCTCTTTCCTCTGCGCCAAGGCCAACGGCTCAGCCCTCTCAGCTTGGGAACTACTGTGGGCTCCTAGCATGCGCTCCAAGATAAGTCATTGAACAAGTTGCTTCTTTGTGCCTCAGTTTCCCAGTCTTAATTTTTTTCTTATTTCTTTAGAGACAGGGTCTCTCTCTGCTGTCACCCAGGCTGGCATGAAGTGGTGAGATCATAGCTCACTGAAGCCTTGATCAGGGCTCAAGGGACCCTCCCGACTTAGTCTCCTGAGTAGCTGGGACTACAGGCATGTGCCACCACACCTGGATAATTTTTACATTTTTTTTTTTTTTTTTTTGTAGAGATGGGGTTTTGCTGTGCTGCCCAGGCTGGTCTCAAACTCCTGATCTGAAGCGATCCTCCCACCTCGGCCTCCCAAAGTGTTGAAATTACAGGTGTGAGCCATGGCACCCAGCCCAGTTTCCTATTCTTTATTTATTTTTTATTTTTTGATACAGAGTCTCGCTCTGTCACCCAGGCTGGAGGGCAGTGGCATGGTCTCTGCTCACTGTAACCTATGCCTCCCAGGTTCAAGCGATTCTTGTGCCTCAGCCTCCCGAGTAGCTGGGATTAGAGGCATGTGCCACCATGCCTGGCTAATGTTTGTATTTTTAGTAGAGACAAGGTTTTGCCATGTTGGCCAGGCTGGTCTTGAACTCCTGACCTATCCGTCCGCCTCAGCCTCCCAACGTGCTAGGATTACAGGCATGAGCCACCGCACCTGACTAGTTTCCTAGTCTTTAAAGGGGGCCACTACATCTTTTGCCTTGAGGATAAAATATGGTGGTTCCTACCTTGCCCATGGAGCGCTTCCTCCAGGCCCAAGGCTGGGTAGCCGGGAGTCACCTGTGGGCCCTGCTCTCAGGGATGCAGCATAATCACCCCGTGACTGAGACACTGAGGCAGGCGTGAGTGCAATGCTGAGGAGGTACAGGGGAGGGGGACACCCATTCAGCTCTGCCTGGTAGGTGTGAGGAGAGGCCAGACAAGCTCCCATAAGGAGGCAGCCTTTGAGTGGGGCCTGGAAGGCTTTTTTCGGTTAGAGAAGCCCAGGGAATGGCAGTCAGGGCAGAGAGAAGAGCCCAGGCAAAGGGGCTGGAAGGAGCATGGACAGGACACTGGAGAGGAGTGGGAGGAGCTGGGTAAGGGCCAGGCTGTGCAAAGGGCAGGCGGCAGGATGACCATCCTGGGTCTGCCCGACACCCTCCAGGGCTGGGGGTCCTGGGTTTCTCTTGGTGGGGATGGGCATGCTCTGGGCAGAAGCCCTGGACTCTCCAGGCTCAGGCTGGTGATGCGGGGGTGGGACTGGCCCGTCCTGGCTTAGAAGTGCTCCTGGCTTGTCTCCTTGGGGAGTCCCTGGCTTCTGGGGAGACTTGCGGAGACTGGGTGGGCTGAGTTTTCCACGTCTGAGTTTTTGACGTCTGTTTTATTTATGCTGAACTTTCTCTTTGATCCTCATTGTTGGACAGTGAGAACAGTCCACTAGCCTGCTGTGTCTTTCCTCAACTGTGGCCACTTGTCCCGACTTGTCCTGGGATGTCCCTCTGTGTCTTACATAAGGTCCAGCCTCCTGCTCTTCTGGTTCTCCTAACAGCTTTCCCAGGGGAGCGACATCCAGGTCTGAGTGACACCCACTGTGGCCATGTACGTGTCTGCCGGACACTGCCTTGAGCCCATGGGGTGGCTCCCAGGGGCGTCTCCCTGACATCTCCACCTCCAGGCAGTGCTATGCAGCCGGCAGCCTGTGGGTGCCAGGTCAGGCTGCCTGGGCTCAAGTCTGGGATCCACTACTCGCTGGCTGGGTGGTCCCACCCTGTTACTTAATCACTCCAGCCTGAACTTTCTGATCTGTCAATTGGAATGATGATAAAAGGTAGGACTTTTATCATCTCACTAGGACTATGGTGAGGATTTTGCACAGTGAGAGTATGCATAAACAGCGCCAGGTGCCCAGCAAGCACTCCTTACTTATTGGCCATTACTACCAGGCATCTGTTCACTAACTCCAGCTACCCCTTAGTCCCCTCCTTAACCAGTTAACTCTGTGATAAAGGACAGGAAATACCCCAAACCTGGCTAATCAGGGTGTGTCTGCGAGGGGGAGGAGGGGCTCCAAAGGCCAGGGCTGATCAGATCCAATTCAATCTATTTTTTTTGTTTGTTTGAGACGGAGTCTCGCTCTGTCGCCCAGGCTGGAGTGCAGTGGCCAGATCTCTGCTCACTGCAAGCTCCGCCTCCCGGGTTCACGCTGTTCTCCTGCCTCAGCCTCCCGAGTAGCTGGGACTACAGGTGCCCGCCACCTCGCCTGGCTAGTTTTTTGTATTTTTTCGTAGAGATGGGGTTTCACTGGGTTAGCCATGATGGTCTCGATCTCCTGATCTTGTGATCCACCCGTCTCGGCCTCCCAAAGTGCTGGGATTACAGGCTTGAGCCACCGCACCCCGCCCAATTCAATCTGTTTTAAAAATGTTTCCTATCTTCCTTTTCCCCAAGCTCTTCCTGCCTTGGAGGGCGAAACGCCTCAGGTCTGGCCATGGCTGTGGCTCCTAGGAGGTTGGCATCACTTCACCCCACAGTGTGAAGGGTGCCTATTGCTGTTCAGCATCTCCAAGGTCCTGCTTTTCTTTTCCCTGTCTGGTGGTGGCCTTGGGCCTAGGCAGAAGCCCCTGAAGGCCTGTGGATGGTGATTTGGGAAGGAAGAGTCTGACTTTTTCCTGCCGTTGAAAATTGTCTGAGAATGGAATGCAATTGAATTTTTTCCTGCTGCCTTCGACAGCTGGCCCCTTCCAGGAGTGACACAGTCAGGTGGCTGCGTTCTGTAAAAAGTTCAGGCATTCTGGCCACATGCACAGATTTGGGACTGGTCAGCCAAGAATTAGCCACCAACTCTGTTTAAGGGTGATCCCAACAACTGGGAGACCCTCAGATCAGTTCTATTTGCACTCTGCTGGCTCTCACCAGGGATAGTTTCATTCACTCATCATTCATTCCATCAGTTAATCCATTCACTTATTCATATATTCACCCCCATCAACCCATCCCACTGCCCACCTATTTATCTTTCCATTCCTCCACTCAGCCCTCCCTTCCATCCCTCCACTCAGGCATAACACTCAATCCACCCATCTATCCATCCCTCCATTTTCTCATTCATCCATCCTTTCATCTACCCATTTATCCATTCATACTCTCCACCCATCCATCTCTCCACCCATCCACTGACTCTTCCACTCAACCTCCATCTATCCATCGCCTCACCCCTCATCCATCCATTTCCCTATGAGTCCTTCTCCCTTCTCACCCATCCATTCCTCTCTTCATTCATCCACTCATCTCTCCATCCATGCATCCATGCATCCATGCATCCATCCATCCATCCATCCATCCATCCATCCATCCATCCATCCATCCATCTGTCCATTCATCCAGGCACCAGCTGGACCAGCCCTTGGTGCAGCCTGGACCAACAGTGGCAGGGGAGGAGTGATACACTCTCCCTCTGACCTTCAGCCTCACTCTGAGTTTCTTTTTTTTTTTTTGGGGGGGACAGAGTCTCGCTCTGTCACCCAGGCTGGAGTACAGTGGCGCAATCTTGGCTCACTGCAAGCTCCACCTCCCGGGTTCACGCCATTCTCCTGCCTCAGCCTCCCGAGTAGCTGGGACTACAGGCGCCCGCCACCGTGCCTATCTAATTTTTTGTATTTTTAGTAGAGACGGGGTTTCACCGTGTTAGCCAGGATGGTCTCGATCTCCTGACCTCGTGATCCGCCCGCCTTGGCCTCCCAAAGTGCTGGGACTACAGGCATGAGCCACTGCGCCCGGCCTGAGTTTCTCTCTTAGCAGTCAGCTGGGCCTCTCATGCCACTGAGAACATTATGGTGGGCACCTGTGAGCTCTTCCTGATCACCCAAGACTTCTAGGATGATTTCCCGACCACCCTGCTCCACCCAGGGCAGAGTTGCCAACTCCTTGATGCCTCCTAGGTTGCAATTGCAATCAGATGAGGTCCCAGGGCCCCAGGCTGGGCAGCAGCTCACCGTAGCCGTGCTCGTACTCTCGGTGTCGACGCCGGCGGTGGTGATGGTGGTGGTGGTGGTGGCGGCGGTGGTGGTGGTGGTGCCGCTGAAGCCGGGCCTGCCTGTCCCTGCGGATGCTGCCCACGATGATGGTGATGCAGGAGAGGATGATGACCACACCTATGACAGCGCTCGCCACCAGCACGGGGGACACGAGCAGATGGCTGTGCTCTGAGCTCTCTGAGAATGTGGGGTAGAAGTAGTTGGTGCGGTTGTATCGTGCTACTGTGGACAGAGAGAGAGGACACTGAGCTGGAGCCCAGGCCTGCCACACCCCTTCCTCCTCTGCCCCTGCTGCCCTGTGAGCTGTTGCTCCCTAAATAAATGGAGGAGGGTCTGGGCTCAGGCCCACAGACTCTATCCTGTCTGCTCCTGGGAGGGAGAAGGAGAGCAGCACCTCACTCCACTGCCTACAGGAGCCTCTGGTAGTGAGGGCTGACTGTCCCTCCTCTCCTCTGAAGCCTCTGCCCACAAGCTGAACTACCTCACAGATAGGAAAAGGGAAGCTCAGAGAGGGCAGTGGACTTGCCCAAGGTCACACAGCAAATTAGTGGTAGAGCTGAGGCTTGAATCCAAGACTCTTAAAGCTAGACAAGTTGAAAGGTCAACATGATTTTACCAATGTCTTAGGAAGCAATGGGGGATGTATAGGGGGACAGAGTATGAGGAACGATTCTGCTGGCTTCAGGCAGGCCTGGGGCTGTGGGCTGAAATTCACCCAGTTGCATCAAGGGGTTGGATCAGATGAGAGAAGGTTTCCCAGAAGAGGGAAGGCCAAGGTGATCTTGGAGGGTGAGGATGAGTTAGCTCAGGGAAGGCAGGGAGAGGCATTCCAGGCGGGACAAAGGCACAGAGGGGTGGAGGGGACTTCCAGGGAGGATGTGGTGTGGTGGGAGCAAGAGGAGAGTGCAGGAACCTCCTCCAGGACTAACAGCTGGATCCTTGAGAGTCCTACAGAAAGAAACTCCAGGGGACAGGTGACTTAGTCCTCCCACTGGAAAAAATGATGGAGCCTTGGGAGCTGGGGTCCTGGGGAGGGGTCAGAGTCAGCTAGGGGCAGCCATAGGCACCCACTGCCTCACTTGGACGGTCAGCTCCTCATTAGTGAGTGTCTTGGAGTGTCACTGAATTCCCTCCAACTCAGCCCTGCAACTCAGGATGCAGCTTTCTCCTTTCACAGATAGGTGGACTAAGACTCAGCACTGGTAAGTGACTGGCCCATGGTCACTCAGTTACTCCATGGCAGAGCTAAGCTAGAACCTAGATCTGGCTTCAAAGTCCAGTGCTTGCTCTTCTGCCCTCAGTGCATCTCCTGCTCTCAGTGCAAACCCTTCCTGAGGCTGCCAGCCGGGTCTCTGAACAGCAGTAGGGAGCCAGCTTCAGATACTTAATGAACCACAGGGTCACGGGCAAGCACCAGAAGGTCAGATCTTTCCTGGGCTCTGTTCTGAGAAGGGTCCCTTTGCACATTCTCCCAGAGCCCATGTTCAAGTGCCAGCTTTGCATTTGTTACATATGATCATGTCTGGTTTCCAGGGCTTGTGTTTGATCACTCTCTGTGTCCTCAAACTCAACAATGGGGCTGGGCACTCCAAAGTTGCCTAATGCATGTATTGAGTGAGTAGCTCCAGTCTTGAGACCAGATGGGGAAATGGCAGGGAGGCCTTGCGATGCCTCAGGAGAGTAAGGCCTCTGTCTTGGGTGGTAATCAAGGACAGCATGGGTGACCACCTGCCTAAGTAGCTGTAGGAGGGCTTTTTTCCCAGGTGAGGGCCTGGTCATTACCAATCAGAGGCTTGACATTCAGCTGTGATTGCTTCTCCTTCCCATACCTTTCTAGCACTGACTCCAAAAGCCTCAACCACATTCAACCTACGACAGGAACAGGTGGTAAAGCACAAACTCAGGACCTTAGCTGGGGCTAGAAACTTGCCCTTGGGGCAGGTCTGACCCATGCTGGTGGCTCTTGCAGCCTACTGGCCTTCATCAGGAGGGACTGAGATGGAGGCCCTAGTGTCTGGGCCTGTATGTCATCCCACCCTGAGAGCCAAGCCTTTGCTGAAGTTCACTGTGAGACGCTCCCCTGGAGAGGCATGCACGGGAGAGAGGGAGCGCCCTAAGGCTTCGGTTGGACATGCATGCTTCCTGACTCTCCGATGTGAGAATGCAGGGTGTGGAGATAAGAGTGACTCCATCTTGGATGCTGATATAGTTTGGCTCTGTGTCCCCATCCAAATTTCACCTTTAATTGTAATCCCTATAATCTTCATGTGTTAAGGGCAGGACCAGGTGGAGGTAATTGAATCTTGGGGGCTGTTTCTCTCACCAGTACTGTTCTCGTGATAATGAGTGAGTCTCATGAGATCTGATGGTTTTATAAGTGTCTGGCATTTTCCCTGCTTGCACTCATTCTCTCTCCTACTGCCCTATGAAGAGGTGCCTTCTGCCATGATTGTAAGTTTCTTGAGGCCTCCCCAGCCATGTGGAACTGTGAGTCAATTAAACCTCTTTTCTTTATAAATTATCTAGCCTCAGGTATTCATAGCAATGTAAGAATGGACTAATACAGACGCTAATCCGCCATGTTGACTTCTGATTAGCCCCAGTCCTGTGAAAGCCTCCTGATTCTCACTTTATTTACTGTCCTTAGCATAAGAACATGTCAGCCTTGATGTTATTGCACAAATTATAGGTTATGACGCATGTAGCATTCTTGCCTGTTCTGGAGGGCTGCCTTTAATTGTCTTGCACAGAGCATGTATACTCTTTCCCTATGATATATAAGCCCTGGGTCTGGGGATTAACAGTGTGGAGATCTACCTGTTTTGCTGCTGTCCAAGACTACGCTTCCATCCTTAAGTTCCCCAAATAAGTCACTCTGTACTGAAAAATTAGATTTGTCTGCCTCACATTGTGAGTTCTTGGCTACTTCTGCATTTGGGGGTTGCTTTGCATATATGGCCTTTTAAAGAACAATGGGGTATAAAAATTCCTGGAATTCTTTGAGGGTCAAACACAGGCCACTGTTTTCAGAGCTCCTACTATGTGTAGGATAAGTGATAAGAGCTCATTTCATTCTTGGAGCTATTTCAGCCATTTTCTCGCCATTTTACAGGTGAGGACACTGAGGCTCAAGGAATTTTAAGTGATTCATCTGTGGTCAGACAGCCAGTACATAGCCCAGCCAGACTCTCTCTGGGTCTTGCTCTCCCCAGTAAACCTAAGGAGCTGGATAAGAAGTTCTCAGATATATAAGAAAAATAGCACAAAAAGAGGGATGAGGGAATAGAGTTATATAGGAGTAACTGGAGTAACTTAATTCTCATTGGAATGAAGTTAGTATAAGTATTAAGTAGATTCTAATGAGTTAAGATGTATATGGCAAGCCCTAGAGCAACCACTAAGGACATAACTCAAATATAGTGAAAAAATCATTAAAGAAATTAAAATATTACATTAGAAAATATTCACTGGAAGCAAAAAGGAGAAAAAGAGAAACAAAAAAGACATGAAACATACACAAGACAAAAAGCAAAATGGCAGATGTAAATCCAACTGTATGAATAACATTAAATTTGATTGATTAAATAATCCCATCAAAAGAAAGATTGTCAGAATGGGTAAAAAACAGAATCCAACTATATACTGTCTATAAGAGTCTCACTTGTGAACCAAAGACACAAATAGGTTGAAACTAAAAGGAAGGAAAAAGAAATGCCATGCAAATTGCAATAATAAGAAAGATGCAGTGGCCATAATATCAGAAAAAATAGACTTGAAGACAAAAAATGTCATTTTATAGTGATAAAGAGTTAATTCATCAGGAAGTTATAACAATTATAAACATATATGCACCTAATAATAGAGTCCCCAAATTCATGAAGCAAAGTTTAACAAATTGAGGGAAAATGCAATAAAATAATAATAGTTGGGGACTTCAGTATTTCATTTTTAATAAGGTATAGAGAAACTAGGCAGAGACCAATCAGGAAATATAAGATTTGAACAGCATTATACACAAACTAGACCTAATAGACATCTATAGAACACTTCACCCAACAACAGCAGAATATGCATTCTTCTGAAGCACACGTGGGACATTTTTAAGGATAGGCCATAATACAAGCCTCAATAGATTTTAAAATGATTGAAATTGTACAAAGTATGTTTCTGGTTACAATAAAAAATTTGAAATTAATAACAAAAAGAAATTTGTGAAATTCACAAATACATGGAAATTAAACAGCACACTAATAAATAGTCAAATAAAGAGAAAAGCATAAAGGAAATTAGAAAATACTTTGAGATAAGTTAAAATGACATTGCACTAAAACTTGTGGGATGCAGGCTGGGCGCAGCGGCTCATGCCTGTAATCCCAGCACTTTAGGAGGGTGAGGTGGGTGGATCACTTGAGGTCAGGAGTTTGAGACCCGCCTGACTAAGATGGTGAAACTCCGTCTCTACTAAAAATAAAAAAATATTTACCCAGGCATGGTGGTGGGTGCTTGTAATCCCAGCAACTTGGGAGGCTGAGGCAGGAGAATCACTTGAACCCAGGAGGCAGAGGTTGCAGTGAGCAAAGATTGTGCCACTGTACACCAGCCTGGGCAACAAGAGCGAAATTCCATCTCAAAAGAAAAAACTTGCAGGATGCAGCTAATGCAGTGTTTAGAGGGAAATTTATGTATGTACATGTCTACATTAAAAATGAAAAAAGATCTCAAATCAACAACCTAACCTTCTACCTTAAGATACTGGGAAGAGAAGAGCTAATTAAATCTGAAGTGGGCAGAGGGAAGGAAATAATAAAGATCAGAGTGGAAATTAGTGAAATAAAGAATAGAAAAACAATAGAGAAAGCCAATAAAACCAGAAGTTTTCTTTTCTTTTCTTTTTTTTTTTTTTTTTGAGACAGAGTCTCACATTGTCTCTCAGGCTGGAGTGCAGCTGCAACCTCTGCCTCCCAGGTTCAAGTGATTCTCCTGCCTCAGCCTCCTGAGTAATTGGGAGCATAGGTGTGAGCCACCTCGCCCAGTCTAGAAGTTGGTTCTTTAAGAAGATTAACAAATTTGGCTGGGCACGGTGGCTCACACCTGTAATCCCAACACTTTGGGAGGCCAAGGTGGGTGGATCACTTGAGGCCAGGAGTTCCAAGTCCAGCCTGGCCAACATGGTGAAACTCCATCTCTACTAAAAATACAAAAAATTAGCCAGGTGTGGTGGCTCACACCTGTGGTCCCAGTTACAGGTGTTACCACAGACTTTGCAGAAATAAAAATTTTCAAGGAATTCTATGAACAACTAACTGTATGCCAACAAATTGGATAACTTGGATAAAATGTACAAATTCCAAGAAATACACAAAAGTAAGGAAAAAGACTTAAAAAGAAACAGAAACTCTGACGAGTCCTATCACAAGCAAAGAGATTGAATTATTAACACAAGAAAACTTTTCAGCTTCCTTTTCCAGAAAGAAAATCCCAGGACCAGATAACTCATTGGAGAATTCTACCAAAAATTTACAGAATAAATAATAACTTTAATGCATACAGGATTTTGGTTTGGGATGAGAGAAGAGTTCTGGAGATGGATAGTGTTGATGGCTGCACAGCAATGTGACTGTACTCAATACCAGCAAACTGTATACTTAAAAATGGTTAAAGTGATAAATTTTATGTTATATATATTTTATCACAACACAAAAAGCTAAAAAGGAAATAATACCAATTTCCGTACACTTTTCTAAAAAATAGAAGAGGAGGGAACACTTAGCAACTCATTCTATAAGTCCAGCATTCCCATGATACCCAAACTAGACAAAGACATTACAAGAAAAGAAAATTACAGAACAATATTTCCTAGGAATATAGATGCAAAAATCCCCAACAAAATACTAGCAAATTGGATCTAACACATAAGAAGGATTATACACCAGGACTAGATAAGATTTATCCCGGGAATGCAAGATTGGTTTAATATCCAAAAAATCAATTAATGTAATATACCACATCAATAGACTTTAGGACAAAAACTACATGATCAAAACAGAGAAAAACATGACAAAATGGAATTCTCCTTCTTGATAAAAACACTCAACAAACTAAAAATAGAAGGGAACCTCCTCAACCTGATAAAGGGCATTTATGAAAGACCCACAGATAACATGGTGCTTAATGGTGAAAGACTAAAACCTTCTCCCTAAGATCAGGATCTAGACAAGAATGTCCACTTTTGCCACTTCTATTCAACATTATATTGGAGATTCTAGACGGGGAAACTTAGGCAAGAAAATGAAATAAAAGGCAATACAATATGCATTTAATGTATTGTCAAATACAATATAGGAAGAAGTAAAACTACATTTGCGGATTACATAATCTTGTATATAAAAAATCCTAAGGAATTCATTCAAAAACTATTAGAACTAATAAATTCAGCAAGGTTGCAGGATACAAGACTGATATATAAAAATCAACAGTTTATTTATATAGTAGCAATGACCAAATCTAAAATGAAATTAAGAATGAAATACTCAGGAGCAAATTTAACAAAAGAAGTACAAAACTTAGGCTGGGCACAGTGGCTGACACCTGTAATCCTAGCACTTTGGGAGGCTGAGGCCAGTGGATCACCTGAGGTCAGGAGTTTGAAACCAGCCTGGCCAACATGGTGAAATCCATCTCTACTAAAAGTACAAATAAAATTAGCCCAGTGTGGTGGCAGGTGCCTGTAATCTCAGCTACTCAGGAGGCTGCGGCAGGAGAATCGTTTGAGCCTGGGAGATGGAGTTTGCAGTGAGCCGAGATCGCGCCACTGCACTCCAGCCAGGGTGACAGAGTGAGACTCTGTCTCAAGAAAAAAAAAAAAAAAAAAAAAAAAGCACAAAATGTATACTCTGAAAACTCTAAAACATTTTCAAAAGAAATTAAAGACCCATATAAATAGAAAGACATCCCATGTTTGTGTTTCAGAAGACTAAATATTAAGATGACAACACTCCCCAAATTCATCTGAAGATTCAACACAATGCTGATCAAAGTTCCAGCCTTCCTTGCAGAAACTGAAATGATCTTACGCTGATCTTAAAATTCACATGAAAATTCAAGGGGCCAAACATAGCTAAAATAACCCCAAAAAAGAACACAGTTGGAGGGGACACATTTCCTGATTTCAAAACTTACTACAGAGCTACTGTGATCAAGATAGTGTGGTACTAGCATGGAGATAGACATATAAATAAATGGACTAGACTTGAGAGTTGAGAAACAGACCCTCACATTTATGGTCAGTGGATTTTCAGCAAGGGTGTCAAGACAATTAAATGGAAGAAAGAATAGTCTTTTCAACAAATGGTGTTAGGATAACTGAATGCTTACATTCAAAAGAATGAAGTTGGGTTCCCTATATAATATAGAAAAATCAACTGAAAATGGATTAAAGACCTAAATGTATGACCTAAAACTATAAAACTCTTAGATAAAAACATAGGGATAAGTTGTCGTGATTTTGGATTTGGCAAATGATTTTTAGATACGACACCAAGAGCACAAGAAGCAAAAGAAAAATAGATAAACATCAAAATTAAAAAACTAGTGCATCAAAGGATACCTTCAAGATGGTGAAAAGACAGTCTGTAGAATGGGAGAAGATATTTGTGCATCACTTATCTCATAAGGGACTTGCACCTAGAATATGTAAAAAGCTATTACAACTCAATAATAAAAAGATAACCCAATTAAAAATTGTCAAAAGATCTGAATAGACATTTCTCCAAAGAAGATACAATTGGCCAGTAAGCACATGAAAAGTTGCCCAACATCATTAGCTATCAGAGAAATGCAAATCAAAGCCACAATGAGATACCATTTCATACCCAGTAGAATGGCTATAATAAAAAAGACAGATAATGCCAAGTGTTGGTGAGGATGTGGAGAAATGGAAACCCTTATCAACTGCTGGTGGGAATGTAAAAGGTACAGGTGCTTTGTGAACACAGACTGGCAGTTCTCAAATGGTTAAACATAATTATCACATGATCGAGCAATTGCACTCCTAGGCATATGCCCAAGAGAAATAAAAACATAAGTCCACACAAAAATTTGTACATGAATATTTATGAGTATTATTCATCGTAGTCCCACAAAGTATATGGTGCACAGCTGCCTCTTTCTCATCCTTTAGATCTTTCATTGAAAGTCAGCTCCTCAGAGAGGTTGCTCCTGATTGGCCTCCATGCCACTATATGTTATATCACCCCATGTGTTTTCTTTGAACAGCAGTCATCACAATCCCTAAACATCCTGCCTATTTGTTTACTTGTTTATTAAATTATGATGTCTTTGGATTCCCTGTCCACCTCATTAGATTGTTAGATCTTTGAAGGCAGACATCCCATCTGTCCTGACAGTTTTTTTTTTTTTTTTTTTTTTTTTTTGAGACAGTTTCACTCTTGTTGTTCAGGCTGGAGTGCAATGGTGCGAACTCAGCTCACCGCAACCTCCACCTCCCAGGTTCAAGCAATTCTCCTGCCTCAGCCTCCCAAGTAGCTGGGATTATAGGCATGTGCCACCATGCCCGGCTAATTTTGTAATTTTAGTAGAGACAGGGTTTCACCATGTTGGCCAGGCTGGTCTCGAACTCCCGACCTCAGGTGATCCACCCACTTTGGCCTCCCAAAGTGCTGGGATTACAGGTGTGAGCCACTACCCCTGGCCTTGTCTTGACTCTTTTATTGCATGAATCTATAGCACCCAGCCAGGTACTGGGCACATAATAGGTGCTCATTAAATATTTGTTGGGTGACTGAGTGAACTGCAGAGAACTTAGTTGGCTCTGTGTCTGTCTCTTCATTAGTCTAGAATTCAGTTTCTTCTCTATTTTTTGACTGATTGTGACAGCTTGAGTTTTGGATGAAGTGCCAACCTCTAATTTTTATTCTCTACAGTAAACTAAAGTTTGTCATTTTTCTTTAAGACTCACAGAGAAAACGTGGCAAGGTGAGGCTCTCCTCCATTTTTTTCTTGCAGGCAAATGGAATCAGTTTAATTTGCCTTGTTTGACCTGAACTTAGGAGAAATCTAGTCCTTGTCTGGTGAATCTATAGTATACCTGCCACCACTTTCTAAGTCTATGCCAATGGCAGACATTACTAATTGACCATGATTCTCTTTCCAGTTCGGTTCACAAGGTAGCCTCAGCATCCTTCTCAACACAGCACTCCATGCTGAGACTACAACTGGCTACAGTTGGTTATGAAATAGAGCTTTTGGCTACCACTCATCTAGCATGATCTAGTCCTCCCTGCTACTACTCCTGAGCCAATGGCCACTCTGATTGCTCTCTGTCATGCAGCCTCTCACCTTCAGAGCCCAGGCAGGACTTGGGAGTGTCAGGGACACCAGCCCTCCTTAGGAGGGTGGTGTGAGGGGTTCACACTGCTGCAGAATAGTGGGCTGGCTCCAAGAATCTTGTCCCCAGTGGGGCTCTGGAATGTCTTCTGACCCCAGATGTTGCAGTGGTTTGGGGCACACTGGTCACCCCACGATCCCCCATGACCCCTGGCCATGCCAGGGCTGCAGGTGCTTAGATTGCAAACCTAGAGTTGGATGTGCGTGCGTGCATACGTGTGTGTGTGTGTGTGTGTGTGTGTCTGCCTGCCCTGCACAGCATGCAGAACCTGCCTCTGGGACCAGCCCCACTGGGTCACCTTGAAGATGTCCCTCCCTGCCTCAGCAGCAGATGAGAGCCTTGCCCTTGTCTGGCAGCACCAGGTCCATTACCAGCTGGGCGGGAGATGGCATCACCCATGCCTGCAAGACGGAGCCAGTTGGTGCAGGCATCTGCCTGCTTGAACGGCTAGGAAATTAATCTCCCAGTCACCACAACCGGCAGAGGTAGGCGCTGCTTTAAATTATGAGGGAAATTCTTCCAATTTCCATACCAAGGGCCTATTTTATCAAAAAGATAAATATGACTGCAGAGAAATAACATGATGACAATCCCCCTTCCCACCCCCGGCCTCCCTGTCGCCCTGTACCAGCTGCGGCAAGGACAGAAGATGAAACAAGCTTTGCCTCCTTTCTGGACTTTCTTCCCGAGCAGTTTTTACAAAGGTGCTCATGATCAAGTGGAAACCTCAAAAAAAATAGGCTCTTCTCTGAGATACCACTTCCCCCGCCATGCCAGCATGAGTAATTACCATCTCCTGAGCACCTACGATGCCTTACACCATACATGGTATTTGTCATACACCATATTATCTCATTTAATCCTCATGATGGTCTATGATGGGATCCCCAGTTAACAGGTAAGGAAACAGCCTCAGAGAGGTTAAGTAACTTTCCAAAGGTCACACAGCCCCACAGATAGAGACCTGGGTCAGTGGGAAACTGAAGCCCTGTGCTCTTAGCTGCTATTCTGTGGCTACCAGGCACCATGTACTGGGAGTTCTGGTTTTTTAAATCTTGGGAAGGGAAAATGCTCTTCTCCCCAAAATGATGTTTTGCTTCTTCTGAGCCACTTGATATATAGCCAGAGCCAGCCATGACCTGGGGCTATTCAGGATGAAGGAGTATCAACAGCTGAACATTGCTGATAAGATACCAGGATTCCAGAGATGGGAGCCTGTGTGTCTTAGAAGAGATGGGCCACAGCAGGCAGGTGCTTGGGGAGAAGCAAATCATCCAGGGATGTGCGAGGACCTCCTGTTTTGTATCTGTTCTATCTCCTGGTATGTCTTAGAGATGTTCTAGATTGCAGGTAGGGACCCATGGGTGATTTCACCGAAGAGGAACAATGATAGTGATAAGAGAGCTCTCACTGACAGCACTTACTGAACATCCATCAGGCTCTAAACTCTTTTCGTGCATGCTTCTCTCATTGAATCTTCACAGCAGGCCCGAGAAGTGGAGATTGTCTTTCCTCCATCTTACAGATAGGGAAGCTGAGCACAGAGCTGGTTAAAATGGTGAGCCTGGAATGCTCTTTGCAATTCCTGAACTGGCACTCTCCAGCGCTCTGGTTGCACAGGGACTGAGAACGCCAGCAGGGTGGGGCCTGTGTCTCTCTCTCTCGTCACCCCATCTGCCTAGGATACCGGGCAGGCCGGTGCAGAGAGGAAGCTCAGGAGCCATTTGAATTGGACCAGGGGGAGTCTGTGACTGGTTGCTTGGTGTGTACGGTGTGGCTGAGTGTGTCCTAGGGGAGCTGCTCCCAGTCACCCATTGGCCCATCCTCCCATCCATCACCCACCCAACCCCCACAGCCCAATCGTGGGATCCACAGACATTTACAAGCACTGGCAGAGTGTCGGAACAGAGTAGGTGCTTTCAGCCAGAAGAGCAAGTCAGGACTTAAAATTAAAGAGTCCTGGTCTGCAATGGGTTACCCATCAATGATAAATCGGTTTGGCAAATTCCATTATAGGAGATCCTTGGGGCACTGCTGAGGACTTGATGCATTTGAGGAATCATAAGAGAGGAGGAGGCTGGAGGGAAGCCTGGTGGGGGCTAAATTTGGAGGGGCTTGCAGGGGCCAGGCCATGAGGGGTCTTGAAGATCACATTAAGAGATTGTCCTTTGGGATGGGTGCAGTGGCTCATGCCTGTAATCCCAGCACTTTGGGAGGCCGAGGTGGGTGGACCACCTGAGGTCAGGAGTTTGAGACCAGCCTGGTCAGCATGGTGAAAATCTGTCTCTACTAAAAATACAAAAAATTAGCCTTGTGTAGTGGCGCATGCCTGTAATCCCAGCTACTCGGGAAGCTGAGGCAGGAGAATCGCTTGAACCCGGGAGGCAGAGGTTGCAGTGAGCTGAGATTGTGCCACTGCACTCCAGCTTGGGTGACAGAGTGAAACTCCACCTTGAGAGAGAGAGAGAGAGATTGTCTTTTTCCCCAAGGGCAAAGAGGGGCGTGGCCAGAGCGTTTCAGGAGACCCTCTGGTTGCAGATGGAGGACAGATGGGCAGAGGCAGTGTTCGGGGTAGGAGACCAGGGAGGAGGCTGCTGCAAGGGTCTCCATGAACCTGGAACTGGGGCTAGAGGAGGCTGAGTCTACAGCCCCTGCCCTGCACAGAGCTGAGCACAGAGCTGAGCACGGCTTGGATGAGCACACTCCATGCCACAGGATGACACTGCAGGGAGATCCTTGGCCTCTCCAATTAGTTGTCCTCTGAGCAGACTTCAGAAACAGCCCTGGTATTATTCCCATTCCACAGATGGGACCCCAAGTCCTCTGACGAGGCAGGAGTGGTGCCTGGGTCCATGGGCCTCTGCTGTGCAAGGCAAAAGCCAGCTCTGGCTCCTCCAGCTTCTAGTCCAGGGCTGGGACTGGGAACTGCAGGGAATCAGAAGGTCCTACATGCCGCAGACCTGGATGTGGGAGTGAGTCTGGGGCTTGCTTCCTCTCTGTGTGGACGCCATTGTCACCCTCATTTCCAGATGAGGACATTTTGCCTTGGTGAGCTAAAGTTATGTGTTCAAGATTGCCCACCTAGTTTTGTGGCAGATCTGGAGTTTAAACTCAGGTTTATCTGATAATTTATCAAATAGTAGCACAGAGCAGAAGAAGAGAGCAGGGTTTTGTGGGGTGGGGGGGTTTGGGTTGGGGGCTGGAGAACTGGGCTCTGTTCCTGGTTCTGTCACTCATTCACTGTGTGATCTTGGGCATGCCCCTTGCCCTCTCTGAACCTGCTGGCTATCTGTTTGAAGAGGCACTGATTATTCAACTCCCTCCAGGGTGGGAGAGGAGGGGGCCAAAAACTATGAGGGGAGGCAGTGAGATCCAGGCCTGTATCAGGTGGCTTAGGTCAGGGCTGGCTCCAGTGTGGGGAACCTGGGGAACATTAAGGTCAGGGAAACTGAGGCAGACTATCACTCCCAAGTCCTTGCTGAGTGTAGCATGGAGGCAGCTCCACAGACAATCTGTCTGGGTTCAGGGAAGTGTTCTTTGCAGCCTGAAGCTACCTGAGCTGCAGTGACAAAGGGAAGGAACAGAGATGCAGAAGTGCTGACTCAGCACCTTCAGGCTGCCAATCCTGCCCACTCTCTCAGAGATGCTGGTTAGAGGGAGAAGGGGAGCCAAGGACTCAGAACTAACGGATGGCTCCTGTCACAAAAATTCCAAAGACATTTATCACAGGTCCACTTCCCTGGCAAGTCTGGCCTCAGTAGTGCACTCTTCCTCCACGGCTGAAATGGACGGGGTGAGGCGTGGAGTCATTGGAGGGAGTGTAGGGAACATGATTCAGGCACCATTTTCCCTCTGTTCACCATTGGCTGGTCCCATCCTCCAAGAAGGGACTTCAAGAAGGGCTGGGGGAGGGGACATGGCAGGGCAGGGCTAATTGAATTGGACACTTCTGAGTCTCCTCTGCTGCTGTTTATTTCGGGCAACTTTTTAGCTCACTTGCTGATACCTGTCCTCTGGTCACCAGGAGACTGATAGAGGCATGTTGGAGGTCTGGGGACAGGCCAGGGACATCTCAGAGAGGAGGACACAGAAGGGCTGGATCTCGAAGGATGAACTAAGCATATCGGGATCAGTAAAGGGAGAGAGGAGCATGGGCAGGAACACAGAGGGGTGAGCCTTTGGGATGTCACCTTGATGGCAGCTGAACATGAGGATCATTGGGTGAGGAAAAGGATACTGGGTGTTCAGACTACTTCTCACAATGGGGACGCATCTCTACAAGAAGTCAACTAATGTCTTTTCATGGTCCATGCCACCTGGCATTTGTGGTATTGGGAGCGGGGCAGATTACAGTGGACAGGAGAAATGGAAAGTGAAGTCATAAACCTATTCATCAATCCTCCATCAATTCACCCAGCCAACAAATCATCCGTCCTCGCAGGCATTTACCTATCTATGCATCTACTCAACATCCACTCCACCATCCCCTTATCCATCCATCCATCCATCCATCCATCATCCATCCATCCATCATCCATCCATCCATCCATCCATCCATCATCCATCCATCCATCCATCCATCATCCATCCATCCATCCATCCATCATCCATCCATCCATCATCCATCCATCCATCCATCCATCCATCATCCATCCATCCATCCCCTCATCAATACTCACCAAACGCTTAATCCATGCCTGGAGATATGCTAGATACTGGGAACACAAATATGAATCAGACTAAAATGGACCTCTAAAACTGGGGAAAGCAAGAGGTCCCACACAGCTGCCCTGGCACCGTGAGGGGAGTCTTGGTGCATCACAGAGTTCCCTGCTCCCACCTCTGCTTCCATCTGTTTAATGTGTCAAGAGTGAACAGGAGAGCACTTCACTGCCAAATAGAAGCTTTTCAACCATTGTGTTAAAACGTAACTGGAAAAATACAAGTGACCACCCACAAACCCTTAATGGTTCTATAAATGTAAGATGAAAGCAATTCATTCCACTATTAAGATACATTCTGCCACTTGAGTTTATTTAAATAAACTCACTAAAATTAACTCACATATTCCTCTGCGTATCTAACTTCCTTAAGTTTACCACCTTGTCATCATTCACTAAGGTTTTAACTCCGGCTTAAAGAACTTATTTATTGGCTGAAAAACTCACTGAAACAATTTCACAAATCACTTTTCCCTATTTCTGCAGAGGAAATGGCAAACTGGTTGACATCACAGAACTAAGCCACAGTAGAATTAAACATTCCAATTGAACCCACACCAAGCTCTCATTTTCTTGCTAGAATAATGACTGGACTCAACCTGCTCATATTTTCTTCTCTTTCATCACCACCTAGAGTTGGCTTTTGGGCCATTTTCCACAAACAGCCCAGAGGCTTAAAAAAAAATATATATATATAAAAAAATATATATACACACACACACACACACATACATATATGTATATATATAATGCCAGTGGAGTTACTGTGCGTGCCTGATAAGTGCAATTGGGTTGAGAAGCAGATTCTAGGGGGCTGGCTGGACCCACCTACCAGCTAGGGTATTTGCTCCCACACCCCAGCTTGCATTTTGTTACTCAAAATCATGGCTCAGAAAAATGACCTTTGACTATAATATGGACTTTCCAGGAAGCTAGTGAATAATTGACATGTAAAATGTTAAATTCATGAATGCTGTGAATTTTCATCAGCTATCCCACCCAGGGGAGACAGAATATTTACAAAGGATTGTGTGAAGACCATGTCATTTGCACGCTGCTCTGCTCAGTAAAAGTTTTAGTCATTGGAACAAGTTCAACCAGCCTAGAGCTGTGTTCTTAGGCCACAGTGATTGAACCTCCTTCCCAAGAACGAGCTTCTTGGAGTTGGGCTTTGGCCTTATGCTCAGAGCTTGTATTGAGGGGACTAGCTTAAGAAGTAGCTTTATCATAGCCAGGAGCAGTGGCTCACACCTGTAATCCCGGAGGCTGAGGTAGGCAGACTGCTTGAGCCCAGGAGCTCAAGACCATCCTGGGCAACATGGTGAAATCCTGACTCTTCAAAAAATACCAAAATTGGTTGGGCATGGTGTTGTGTGCCTGTAGTCCCAGCTACTTGGGAGGTTGAGGTGGGAGGATCACTTGAACTTGGGAGGTCAAGGCTGTAGTGAGCTGTGATTGCACCACTGTACTCCAGCTTGGGCGATAGAATGAGACTCTGTTTAAAAAAAAAAAAAAAAAAAGAAGTAGCTTTATTATAAGTGTGTTGCTGCAGGTATTGTCCACTATACTTCTCGGTACCCCTAGGTAAGGCTCCATGTAATAAATTTCTCCAAGATATGAGGGCCAGGAAAAGCTTTTCTTTCTTCGAAAGAGCTACTTTCTCCTTATAGACCATGAGAATCATGTAACTGATCCCCTTTGCTGTTTCGCTTTGGCCTCCAGGAAGCTCAGAGACACTCTGTAGCTCAACTTCAAAAGGAAAGGAAACCAGTCTGTCTTTGGCTCTCTGGTGCTAGTTAGCATCATTCAATACAGCCAATTCACAGATTCCCTCTGTGAGTCAGATTTGGGAGAATGAGCCAACTTACGGTATGTGCACATCACCATTACATTACTTGCTATTGTAGCTGTGAATAATCATTCTGATTTGGGGGTGTTTCTTGCATTGCTCTAAAAGCTATTGGGAGAGGATGTACCTGGAAGTGGTAAATGCAGTGTGTAAGAACCTGGCTTATGACACCGACCGGGGTATTTAACACCTATGTACCTTAGCTTCCTCATCTCTAAAACAGAGTAATGACCACTCAGAGTGTTTCTGTGAGGATTAAGGGAGATAATTTAGCAGTCCATACATGCAACTATAAAGCTGGACAAAACTGTCAAAGTACCATTGCAGTTCTCTGGAAATTGACCAAAGGTATACAATGAACTGAGAAGCACTTATTATGAAAAAGACTCAATACAGTGTGAACCTGTAATGTTCTTGCCTATGACTGCCTCCATACCCCTCCCCACCAACTCTGCTCCCCGGTCTGTGAAAACCAGCAGCTTCCCTGCTACTGTTGGAAAGAGCCCATCCAAATGGATCACACTTTCTTGTTTGTTTGTCTTATAAAGTATGATTCATATTCAGGAAAAAATAAAAATAACAAAATAAGAAACCAAAACCAAAGCAAAAAACCCATCAATAGAAGCTGTGGGTGAGTGTCCTCAGGTGTTGGATTTAGCAAAGAGTTTAAAGCAGCTATTATAAATATGTTTGAATAAGTAAACAAAGTCACGTCTAAATAATTAAAGGAGAGTAGGATGACAATGTCTCAATGAATAGAGAATCTTAATAAAGAGACAGAAATTACAATAACCAAATGGAAATTGATTTGGAAAATACAATAACTTAAATAAGAACTCATTGGAGGGATTCATTGGCAGATTTGAGATGGCAGAAGAAAGAACAGATGAACTTGAAAATGAATTGATTAAAGAGCAATCCAATGTGAAGAAGAGGGAGAAAAATGGATTGAAGAAAAAAATGAACAGAGACTCAAAAACTTCTGGAACAACATCAAGCATAGCAAAATATGTGTAATGGGAGTCCCAGAAGGAAAGGAGAGAAAGGGGCTGAAAAAATATTTGAAGAAATAATGGTGACAATTCCCCAAGTCTGACAAAAAAACTACATATCCATGAAATTCAACAAATCTCATGTAGAATAAACACAAAGAGATCCATACCTACACACATCACAGTCAAACTACTGAAAACCAGAGACAAAAGACAAAGAGAAATCATGAAAGCACCAAGAGAAAACCTGCTCATCACAAACAGGGGGAACAGCAATTGATTAATGGTTAATGTCTAATCAGAAACAGCGGAGGGCAGAAGGCAGTGGAATGACATGTTCAAAGTGCTAGGAAAGGCTGGGCATGGTGGCTCATGCCTGTAATCCCAGCACTTTGGGAGGCTGAGGCCGGTGGGTCACTTGAGGCCAGGAGTTCAAAAGCAGCCTGGCCAACATGGTGAAACCCCATCTTTACTAAAAAATACAAAAGATTAGCTGGGCATAGTGGCACACACCTGTAATCTCAGCTATTCAGGAGGCTGAGGCACAAGAATCGCTTAAACCCAGGAGATGGAGGTTTTACAGTGAGCCGAGATCACGCCACTCCATAAACCAAACAATCCCAAAGTGCTAGGAAAAAAAAGAAAAGAAAAAAGAGACAAAAGCTAAAACCAAAACTAAACAAAGAAGAGTTTTTTCTTTTCTCTCTCTTTTTTTTTGAGAGTCTTACCGTATTGCCTAATGGTGCAATCTCGGCTCACTGCAACCTCTGCCTCCTGGGCTCAAGTGATCCTCTGGCCTCAGCCTCCTGAGTAGGTCCCCCCTGGGACCACAGGTGTACCCCACCACACCTGGCTAATTTTATGTATTTTTGGTAGACATGGGTGTCGTCATGTTGCTTAGGCTGGTCCTGAGCTCAAGTGATTTGCCCACCTCAGCCTCCCAAAGTGCTGGGATTACAGGTGTGAAACACTATGTTCGGATCAAAGAAGAGTTCTATATTAGCAAAACTATCCTTCAAAATTGAAGGTAAAACAAAGACATTTCTAGAAAAAAAAATGAGAGATTTTGTTGCTAGCAGATATGCCTTATGATAATTACTAAAGGTAGTCTTTTAGGCTGATAGGAAATGATTGATGCTAGATGCTAACTTAAATCCGCAGGAAGAAATGAAAAGTTCTAGATATGGTAAACATATAGGTAAATATCAAAGGTTCTCTCTACATCTCTTTCTCATTTATTCTCATAACTTCTTTAAAAGATATAAGATTATATAAACAATAATTATAATACCATTTTGTTGGATTTATATATATAGGTATAATATATATTACAATAAAAGCACAAAACTGGGGAGAGGAAAATGAAATATATTGTCAAGTTTTATATATCTTATTGGATTTGACTTAATATTATACCAAAGTAGACTGTGATAAAGTAAGATGCATATGTAATCCCTAACTAACCCCTAATTAAATAATTAAACAGGAAAGGCTGGGCGCAGTGGCTCACACCTGTAATCCCAGCACTTTGAGAGGCTGAGGCGGGCAGATCATGAGGTCAGGAGATCGAGACCGTTCTGACTAACATGGTGAAACCCTGTCTCTACTAAAAAACACACAAAAAATTAGCCGGGCATGGTGGCGGGCACCTGTAGTCCTAGCTACTGGAGAGGCTGAGGCAGGAGAATGGCGTGAACCTGGGAGGTGGAGCTTGCAGTGAGCTGAGTTTGCACCACCGCACTCCAGCCTGGGCTACAGAGCAAGACTCTGTCTCAAAAACAAAACAAAACAAAACAAATAATAATAATAATTAAACAGGGAAAAAACCCCCAAAGAATCAAAATAGTACATTAAACATGTTTAACACAAAAGAAGGAAGTAAAGGAAGAGCAGATAAACAAAAAAGACATGAAACAAAAAGACAACAAATAGCAAAATGGCTGATGTAACATCTAACCATATCAACATTTATATTTTATTAAATTAACTTGTGTTTTAAAAAAGATATGAATGGTGGCCGGGCACGGTTGCTCACGCCTATAATCCCAGCACTTTGGGAGGCCGAAGCAGGCGGATCATTTGAGGTCAGGAGTTCAAGACAAGCCTGGCCAACATGGTGAAACCCTATCTGTACTAAAAATACAAAAATTAGCTGGCCGTGGTGGCAAATGCCTGTAATCCCAGCTACTTGGGAGGCTGAGGCAGGAGAATTGCTTAAATCCGGGAGGCAGAGGTTGTAGTGAGCCAAGATCGTGCCACTTGCACTCCAGCCTGGGTGATGGAGTGAGACTCCGTCTCAAAAAACAAGCAAGCAAACAAACAAAAAACCCCCAAAACACAGAGATAATGAATGGAACCTAGGCAACACAGCAAGACCCCTATCTCTATAAAAAGTAGAAAAAATTATCTAGGCTTGGTGGTGTGTGCCTGTAGGATTGCTTGAGCCTGCGAGGTCTATAGAGAGCCATTGAACTCCAGCCTGGGTGACAGAGTGAAACCTTGTCTCACAAAAAAAAAAAAAAAAAAAAAAAAAAAAAAAAGGAAGATATATGAATGGATTAATAACTCCACTTAAAGGGCAGATATTGTCAGAGTAAATAAAAAGGCAAGACCTACCTATATGCTGGCTGCAAGAAACACACCTGATTCAAAGACACATATAGTTTGAAAGTAAAAAGATGGAAGGAGATATAGCATACAAACAGCTTGAGTGGTTATGCTGATATCAGACAAAATAGACTTTAAGGTAAGATATATATTTCTTGAGACAAAGACATTTCATAATGACAAAAAGGTCAACATATTAGGAAGATATAACAACTACACATGTATTATATATGCACTTAACAAGCCCCCCAAAACATGAAGTAAAAACTGTGAAAATTGAAAGGAGATCTAGATAATTCAACAATAATAGTGGAGATTTTAATGTCTCAATCTCAATAACTGACAAAGCAATTAGAAACTCAGCCAGGATACAGAAGACTTGAATGACACTATCAACCAATATGACATTCATAGAAGCCTTCACCAACTGAAGATTACACATTCTTTTCCAGTGCACATGAGACATTCTCCAGGATAGACCATATGTGGACCATAAAACAAGTCTCAATAGATTTAAAAAGATTTAAATCATACAAAATATGTTCTCTGACCACAATAGAATTAGAGATCCAAAATAGAAAAATATCTGGGAAAACCCCAACTATTTAGAAATTAAGCCGGGCATGGTGGGCTCACGTCTGGAATCCCAGCACTTTGGGAGGCTGAGGCAGGAGGATCACTTGAGGTCAGGAGTTTGAGACCATCCTGGCCAACATGGCAAAACCCCGTCTCCACTAAAAATACAAAAATTAGCCAGGAGTGGTGGCATGTGCCTGTAATCCCAGCTACTTGGGAGGCTGAGGCAGGAGAATCGTTTGAACCCAGGAGGCAGAGGTTGCAGTGAGCCGAGATTGTGCCACTGCACTCTAGCCTGGGCGACAGAGCAAGACTCTGTCTCAAAAAAAAAAAAAAAAAAAAAATTTAAACTACATGCTTCTAAATAACCTATGGGTCAAAGAAGAAATCACAGTAAAAATAAAAATATATTTTAGGCTAGGCACTGTGGCTCACGCCTGTAATCCCAACACTTTGGAAGGCTAAGGTGGGAGGATTGCTTGAGCCCAGGAGTTTGACACCAGCCTGGGCAACACAGTGAGACCCTGTATCTACAAAAAATAATAAAAAGTTAGCCGGGCTTGGTCGTGCGAGCCTATGGTTCCAGTTACTCGGGAGGGTTAAGTGGGAGGATCACTTGAGCCCAGGAGTTTGACACCAGCCTGGGCAACATAATGAGACCCTATATCTACAAAAATAATAATAATCAGCTGGGTATGGTGATGCATGCCTATAGTCCCAGCTACTTGGGAGGCTGAAGTGGGAGGACTGCTTGAGCCCAGGAGTTCAAGGTTTCAGAGAGCTATGATTGCACTACTGCACTTCAGCCTTGTGAAGCCTTTGTCTTCAAAAAACAAAACAAAAAAATGTGTGTGTGTGTGTGTGTGTATATATATGGAACAGAATGAAAACAAAACACAACATAGTATCAAAATTTATGGAATACAGCTAATTCACAGCTTTAAATACTTACATTAGAAAAGAAGAACGGAAAAGAAGAAAGGCCTCAACTTGAAAACCTAAGCTTTCATGTTAAGAAACTAGAGAAAGAAGAGTAAACAAAACCCAAAGAAGGAAAGGAAGGAAATGATGAGAGCAGAAATCAACGAACAAGAAAACAGAAAAGCAACAGAGAATATCAATGAAACCAAAAGTTGTTTTTTTGAAAAGATAAAATTTACAAATCTTAGCAGCCTTATGAGGTAGGTGCTAGTAATCTGATTTAATAGATGAGGGTACTGAGGCTCAGGCAGGTGAAGTGACTTGCCCAAGATCACAAAGACAATTTTTAGTTGTGGGGAGGGAGACAGGATTTGAACCCTGGGGCATTTGGGGAGAAGTTCTTTATCCCCCACTCCCCATCGGATTGCTTTGCAGGCCTGAGCTATTTTGAGAATCAAACCAGTCCCAGTACCAGGCCTTGTGTTCACCAACATTCAGTATCCTGAGAAGGTGAGCAGCTCTAGGGTCTCTGGAAAAGAATCACTACTCAGCCACCTTTCTTGGGCAGCGAAAGCCCCGAGTTCCTTTGCTGGAGCTGACCTGCTTCTGGGACTAGGACAGCACTCTGGTTAAATAAGACACAGACAATCCTGGGTTCAAGTCCTGGCGCTGCCTCTTGCTGGCAGTGCTCACTGAGCAAGTCAGATCTCTAGGCCTCTATTGCCTCATCTGTAAAATGGGAGCAGCAATTTCGGCTATGAGCTAATCAAAGCAAACTGCCTAGCAGGATGCCCGGCTCATAAGGTGCCTAATACATGACAATCAAATAGTTAAAATTTAAAGACATTTCCTAGACACAGAACTAAATGTGAAAGACAAAAGAGTAAAACTTGAAGTGGAAAACATCAGAGAACATCTTCACGACCTTGCATTTCTTAAACAGGACACAGAAGATACTAACCATTTACAAATGGATACATCGGACTATATTAAAATAAAAAACTCTGGTTGGAGTTTGGGTTGCAAAGTGGTGGAGGGCTGAGGGCCTGCACAGGGACTGAGGCGTCCAGGGTCAAGGTCAAGGACATGGCTGGAACAAGTGAAAGATTTTTGAAAGAAGATTCTCTAAATATATTCATTATTTGCAACCTGCCCCAGGACACTGGAGAATGTTTCTCATGGAGGGATCTGTCTGTACAGGTGCCTGGAAGTGGTTAATAGATCCCCAGACACAAAGAGTTCCTTCTTCATGTCTTTATGGAATCATCCATTTTTTCATGATTAGCTTTTCACTCTAATAGGTTTGTCCTTTGCTGGATACATAAGAGAGTAGTTGCACCATCAATTATAGCAGTTCAGTGTCAAACAGTATTAACAGAGTATAATATGTCTGGTGATGATACTGGAAAACTAATTTTGAAACCTAGGCCTTGTGTTCAATGAGGGCACCTAAAACAGCCTTTCTTCAAATAAGTGATAAGTGAAAAGCCCCCACAGGATTCCTTTTCAGTTCAAACTATGCAGCCGCAGCAGCTGCTGAATGGAAATGTGTGATATTTACCTAGACTGTCTTTTAATGATGACTCATATTATCAGTGCCTTTGATACCTCTGCTCACCTATGCTTCAGTATAGGTGTCCCTTGAATACTTCTCATCCTGAAAACATTTTTTCTTTTTCTTTTCTTTTTTTGAGACAAGGTCTTCTTGCTCAGTAACCCAGGCTGGAGGCTGGAGTGCAGTGGCACAGTCATGGCTCACTGCCGCCTCGAACTCCTATGCTCAAGCGATCCTCCTGCCTTTGCCTTCCAAGTAGCTGGGACTATAGTTGTATACCACCACACCTGGCTAATCTCAAAATTTTGTTTGTATACACAGGGTCTTGCTATGTTGCCCAGGCTGGTCTCAAACTCCTGACCTCAAGCAATCCTCCCGTTTCAGCCTCCCAAAGTGCTGGGATTACAGGTGTGAGCCACCCCATCCAGACCTACCCTGCAAAGATTTTTGCAGTTGAAGTACAGGTCTTGGTTATTGCAGTACACTTAGAAATAGACCCTCATTTAGCTTTTACGTGTCTTTGCATTCTATTCTAAATCAAAGCCAATCAAAGCCAATGTCAGACAAAGGGAAAGTGCTGTGAGCACCTATGTTCTCCTGCCTGTGTTTCATCAGCTCGCCATCCCCACGTCTCTCGTAATAAGACAATCGCGTAGAGCTGGGCTTTTATTCTTGCACACTGAAAAATAAGCCCCACTGCCGGAGAAACCTTGGATGTGCTAAGATTGAGCTAAAATTGATATTGAAATGATAGGTAAACATTTGTTAAGCCAGATACTGAACTTCAGCCATTCTTGTGGTTACACTATTTAGTTCAGTGTTTTTATTTAATGCTCAGGATAATTTCTAGTTTGAAGGAATTTAAAGAGCACTCCCCAGGTTTCTGAACATACAAATTCAGTTATAAATTACATAATGTCTGGGAATTTGATCATCGTATTATTTTAGATAATTGGATTTTACACTTGGTAGACATGCCAGCACACTAGTATTGCAGGTGTAATTGATCATCCTACTCCCTCGGAAGAATAATATGGGAGCAATGCCACGGTGCTCTATTCTCAGTGTTTAGAGTGTGTTGGTGACATATTGTGTGTGTATAACAGCCATATGTACTCATAATAGTCCTTGAACTATTGGGATCACTGCTGATACTTTAAAGTATTGGAGGTACCTTTTTATCTTGAAAAAATATAATCTTTTTGAAAAACTTTCAATTGTTTCATGAGTGATTTTTTATTTTGGAGACAAAGTCTCACTCTGTCACCCAGACTGAAGTATAGTGGTGCGATCCCGGCTCACTGCAACATTTGCCTCCTGGGTTCAAGCAATTCTCCTGCCTCAGCCTCCCGAGTAGCTGGGATTACAGGCGTGTGCCATCATGCCCACCTAATTTTGTATATTTAGTAGAGACAGGGTTTCCTCCATGTTAGCCAGGCTGATCTCCAACTCCCGACCTCAGGTGATTTGCCCACATTGGTCTCCCAAAGTGCTGGGATTACAGGTGTGAGCTGCCGTGCCTGGCCCATGAGTGATCTTTTAAATTTTAGTTAACTTAAAATCTGAATTTTATTTTGAGACAAGGTCTTGCTCTGTTGCCCAGGCTGGAGCGCAGTGGTGCACTCATATGGGTGAATCTCACAATATAATACTGAGCAAAAGTAGCCAGTCCTGAAGGAAAACATACAACTCCATATGTATAAAATGCAAAAATAAGCAAAACTAATTTACGGTGACAAAAGTCAAGTTAATGATTACCCTTGACATGGGATAGTGACTGGGAGGACACATCAGGGGAGTTCTAAGTTGCAAGTAAGGATGTGTTTATCTTCTTCTTTTTTGAGACAGGGTCTCACTCTGTTACCCAGGCTGGAGTACAGTGGTAAGATTGTAGCTCACCGAAGCCTTGAACTCCTGGACTCTGGCAATCCTCCTGCCTTAGCCTCCCAAAGTGTTGGGATCATAGGCCATGAGCCACTGAGCCTGGCCAAGGATGTGTTTCTTTTCTTTCTTTCTTTTTCCTTTCTTTTCTTTTTTCTTTCTTTTTTTTTGAGACAGAGTCTCGTTCTGTTGCCCAGGCTGGAGTGCAGTGGTATGATAGCAGCTCACCACAACCTCTGCCTCCTGGGTTCAAGAGATTCTCCTGCCTCAACCTCCCAAGTAGCTGGGATTACCTCCCAAGTAGCTGGTGCCCGCCACCATGCCTAGCTAATTTTTGTATTTTTTAGTAGAGATGGGGTTTTGCCATGCTGGCCAGGCTGGTCTCGAACTCCTGACCTCAGGTGATCTGCCTGCCTCGGCCTCCCAAAGTGCTGGGATTACACGCGTCAACCACCACGCCCAGCCGTGTTTCTTGATATGTGTGTTCAGTTTGTGAACATTCCTTGAGCTTGCACCGATGGTTGGTGCACTTTTCCGTATGTATGCTATATTTAGTGGTATGCTGGCAAACCAGCTTTCAGGAAAAAATGAAAAGGAAAGGAAGAAAGAAAAAAAAAATCCCGATTTGTACCGTTTGTCATTTTCCAGTGTCAACACTTTCACTGTGGTGAATTTCAAGTTACCAGTGATTTAGCAACTGGCTCATGAAACTCCTGCTTATTTAGCTATTGGCTCTTGTGAGCTGGTATTTCTACCAAAAAAAAAAAAAAAAAAAAAAAAAATGCCTAGAGCATCTCTCTAGAAAAGGAATTCTCAGTTCTTGCTATAGATGTTCAGAGATTCTCCTGATGTCTTGGGGCCTACAGGGGAGGGATTACAACAGGCAGGAGGGGAAACTTTTGCTAGTATGACTGTCCACTGCCTCCTAAGTGGCCGGTAGGGACCGGGTTGTGACAACATTTGTCTTTTTACTTTCCAAAGAGGGCTTCTCCTCTGCATCTTCACTGAGAACAGAGCAGCAGGCTCCCTCCTGGGGCATTTTCCACATTTATGTAGAAAGAGCACCTTACGTGGACTCAGGATGGGAGGTTGAAGTTTCAGCCATGAACATACTGTGTGACCTGGTCCCATTCCTTTCTGGACTAAGTTTCCACACCTGTAGTGTGAGACAGTTAGGGTAGAGCCCCAGGGTAAGACTCACAGCCTTGGCAGATGACCTCTTGCAACCAACCTATGAGGTAAGGAGAATCTATTTGCCTGAGTTACCCCATCAGGTGCTTGTAATGGGGTCAGGTACAAAGCTGGCACCTGGCTGGCCCCTGCTGGAACTTGGCAAATGCAGGTGGGCCGCCCTGCCAAGCTGCCTCTCAACACCAACCTGGGGTTGGTAGGGAAGGGAGAGAGAAGATATGTTCTCTCCCTGGGCAGTCTGGGTAGAATCCTGCAGGGAAGACTGAGTTAGTTCTGCAACAGTCACTGTAGGATTAACATTCTGAAAAAGAAAGAAAAGAACACATGCTCACTGAGCACCCATGTGTTCACCAAACTCTCAGAGTCACATTGGAAACCAGGTCTGATGATCCAATTTTACAGGTGAAAAAACAAAGGCTCAGATGATTGAAATACGTTTGCTCCAGTGGTTTTCAAACCTGGGTCTCTTAGCTCTTGCTGTTGTTACTACATTAGGCCACATTCGCCTCCAATCCTCTTCCTTAGGCCCATTCCTAGGGGACACAGGTGTCACCCAGTATGAAGGCACCCTCGAACTCCTGGGCTCAAGTCATCCTCCTACCTCAGCCTCCCGGGTAGCTGGGACTACAGGCATGTACCACCATGCTCAGCTAATCTTTAAATTTTTTTGTAGAGACAGGGTCTCGGTATGCTGCCCAGGCTGGTGTCAAACTCTTGAGCTCAACTGATCCTCCTGCTTTGGCCTCCCAAAGGCTGGGACTACAGGTGTGAGCCACCTCACCTGGCTGGGTTCCTCTCTCTTGTCTTTGAAGCATGTAGGCTGTATGCTTCTGCAGTGATGCCTGCAGAGGACAACCAGGCTTTCCCAATCACCTGGGCACAGGTCCAGATGCAGGCAGAGCTGAGCGTCAGGGTAGCTAATTTAGGGTAGCCCTTGGCAGAGAAACAGAAATGTCCTTACTCATTCCTGTTAGTAGGAAAATCCCTCCCCCAGTGCACTTGGTTTTGGGGTGCCATGGGTGACGACCCAGGGCATCATGCTTTCCTTGGCAAGACTTCTAAATACAGAAATCATTTTGCCCTTCACCAGTCCAAGGCTCAGTCTTTCGACCCCTCCCTTCCCCACATTCCCACTCGCTCCCTGGGTGATCTCATCCCACTTCACAGCACTGAGCAGCATTCACACACTGACAGTCCCCAAATTTACATCCCCAGCTCCAGACTCTTCTCTGAACTCCACATTCATGTACCCAACTGTCTGCCCTGTATCTCTACTCCAATGCCTGCAAAGCATCTCAGATACCACATGTCAAAACACTGCATCTTGACTTACAGTCCCCCACCAAACCTGACTATAATATTCCCCATCTCAGCAAATGGCAGCTCAGTCCTTCGCATTTCAAGCCCCAGACACTGTCCTTTTTGACCCCTTCCTTCTCATCCACCCCAAATCCAGTTTCACCTTCAAATCTGACCCCATATTGACACTTCCACTGTGAACCTCCTGGTCCAAGGTACCATTGTCATCACCTAGACCACTGTCCTTTCTTTTTTTTTTTTTTTTTTCTGAGACAGAGTCTCACTCTATCACCCAGGCTACAGATCAGTGGCACCATCTTGGCTCACTGCAGCCTCCGCCTCCCAGGTTCAAGCGATTCTCACGCCTCAGTCTCCTGAGTAGCTGGGATTACAGGTGCGCACCACCACACCTGGCTAATTTTTGTATTTTTAGTAGAGACAGGATTTCACCATGTTGGCCAGGCTGGTCTTGAACTCCTGACCTCAGGTGATCCATCCTCCTCGGCCGCCCAAAATGCTGGGATTACAGCATGAGCCACCTGGCCTGGACCACTGTCTTAACCTCCTAACTGGTCTACTTGCTTCCAGCTGGGTCCTCCTCTAGCCTCTTCTACCACAACCAGGATGATCAGGTCCCTTCTCAGCTCAAACCCCTCCAATGACTGCTTGATTAGATGCCAAAGTCCTCCCATGGCTTCCAAGACCCTACATCATCTGGTCCCTACTGCTTCTGGTACCTTTCCTCTCCTCCTCTTCAGACACCCTGGCCTTCGTGCTGTTGATGGATCAAGCCAAACCTACTCCTGATTCAGAATCCTCTGCCTGGACCCTCTTCCTCTGGACACCTGTATGGCTCCCTCTCCTCTTTCTAGCAACTTCTGTTCCAGTGTTACCTTCTTGTCGAGCCTATGTCCTGATCCATCACCTCACTCTGCTTTTTTTTTGGCTTCGTAACTCCTTCCCCAATTTGACATATTAGATATTCATTTGTCTGTGTCTGTCTCTTCTGGCTATGTCAGCACTATAAGAGCTGGGACTTTGCTTTGTTCAAGGCTGTAACCCTGGCACCCAGAAAGGTTTCAGCATGTAGCATATGCTTAATTAATATTTGTTGAATAAGTGAATAAATGAATGGAAGAGGATGCCTGATATCAGGGATGACTGTCCACAGTTTACAACAGGAACCATGATGGAGTGACATTGCAGATAACCAAGCCTCAGGCTTCCTTCTGGCTTGTGGAACCCATGGCCAGCTTGAACTGGAGGACAGCAATGCTCCCACCACAGTGCCAGGCATTTGGCACATATTAGCTCAAGCCCCCACCTTCTGCTCATGACAGGTAATCCTCATGGTAACTCTCACAGCACCAGGATACTCCCATTTTACACCTGGGGGAACTGAGGCTCAGGGAGGTCAGGTAGTACACAAATGACATGAGCAAGATTCAAACTCAGGTCTGTGTGCTCCAAACCACAGCTCCAGTTACCCTCTTCTGGGCTGTTGGTGAGAAAGACACAGCTCAAGTCAGTGTCCTCAAGCCCCAGTTCCCAGAAAGACCTGCCAGCAACTGCAAATTTCACAGATGGCTTAGGTCTTTGCCACCCACTCTCTCTGCCTTCCTCTCCTCCATCCTCCCCCTGCACTGTAACCAGCAGGGACCACCGAGGGGACCTGCCTCCAGCCACCTGTGATGGGCTGGCTCCACCCACAACCTCAGAGCCCCTCTAAAAGCCATGGGGGTTGATGTTCCTCTGGCCTGCAGCCCTGACTTGCCCTTTGTCCTAGAGGGAGATCAGGAAGGAGGGGCTTGAGACATCTCTACCTGGAAAGGAAAGGATCAGATTGGGGAAAATTTAAGTTCAGAGAACAAAGGGAGCTCTGGGGAAGAGCTCAGGAAGCCCTTCCTCGGGGCATGGTGGACACAGGAGAAGAGCCACCCAGCTGCTGTCAGGCAGGGCTGCCACCAGGGACAGTGAGCTCACCACTGGGGCGGGGGGGTGGGGGGAGGGAGGCGGGGCAGTGAAATGCAAGCACTTTGCCAGCCTAGAGTGCTCTGCAACAGTTGGGGCTATTGTTATTAAGACTGCATTTAGTGCTCCAGCCAGGTTGAATGCCCTCTTGCCAGAGACCTGAATATGATATGATTGTGCACTGAAAATTAAGATAAGTGGGCTGGGTGTGGTGGCTCATGCCTATAATCCCAGTACTTTGGGAGGCCGAGGCAGGTGGATCACTTGAGGCCAGGAGTTTTAAGACCAGTCTGGTCAACATGGTGAAACCCAGTCTCTACTAAAAATACAAAAAATTAGCCAGGCGTGGTGATGGACACCTGTAATCCTAGCTACTCGGGAGGCTGAGGCAGGAGAATCACTTGAACTGGGGAGGCAGAGGTTGCAGTGAGCTGAGATTGTGCCACTGCACTCCAGCCTGGATGACAGAGCAAGAGTTTGTATTAAAACAAAAAACAAAAACAAAAACAACAAAAAAAGAAAATTAAGATGAGCTATCAATAAAATTAAGATGAGCTATCAAATGCTGAGTACTCACTAGGGTCAGACTCTGCGCTGGACCAGAGAACTGTGAGGAGGGGAAGCCAGGATGTTCAGGGGCCGTGAAGTCCTGAGGCAGAGTGGATTCCCCACCCCTGTTGTAGCGATGAAGGAATAGATTTGGCTCCACCTTTGTCCTTTTTCCAGCTGTGGTTTGGCTAAAATTGAGCCCCGGACAAAGTCACTTGGGGTGTAGCCCTGATCCCACCATTTTCTAGCTGTGCCATCTAGACTAATTTCTTCATCTCCTTGAGTCTCAGCTTCCTCATGTGCGGAATGGGCGCACTGACCCCTCCCTTGCAGGACTTCTTCAAGGAAGCAAGGAGGCCACACAAAGAAATGATCATAAGGCCTTGTAATTCCTTCACCTGTGATACATTATTTGATCCTCACAGCAACCCTCAGAGACAGAGCACTGGCTGAAGTCACTCCCTCTATCCCCTTGCCCACTCCAAAGTCACACTTCAGCAAAGGATGGACAATGGTTTCATTTCACAGGCTAGAGATCATTGGGCAGTGTCTGCATGTGTTCCGGGCTCAGTGGGAAAAACTGCTACAATTGATTAGTGATGTCTGCTCTGGACACGGAAGTGGTGAATTTTGCAGTGTGTGCCATTGTTTGCCCTCCTTGCCCTCAAGTCCTTTCTTCTACTGGTAGCTAGGTCTTTGCAGAAATAACTGTCACAATAAGCAGAGCAAAAAACAGCAACATCTGGTCTGAACTCCAAATTCATCTCTAGAGTCCCTATCTCTCTCTATTTCCCCCTGTCCCTCAATACAGACTTCTGTAGGGAGAAAGTGGCTAAAAGGACGAGACTTTCAAATTTCTTGAGCATCTTCTCAGTGCCAGGCACCAAGCTAGACTCTCCATGTAGCATGTCAATTTTGAGCACGAAACCAAAAGGGTGCTATTGTTATTTCTATTTTATAGATGAGCGAATTGAGGTTTTTAGAAATTAGGCTGCTTGCTCCCGCTGATAATAAGCAGGGCCAGGTTTTGCACTGGAACCCACACACTGTATATCACACCATCTCTAAGGGAGACCCAAGCCCACCCAGAGGCCCTGCCTGGCTGCAATTCCTGCCAGCCTGCAGGCAGCCACCATGGGCCCAGCAGAGACAAGCCCCACTTGACTTCTCTGTGGATGATCAGATGCTACCTTCCACCCTTCTTCTTCCTGCTTTGCTACAGACTCAGTCTCTTCTGGGGCTCCCAAACCCCTCCTTCCTCAGATCTGTTCCCAAAGGCCAGAGGGAGGCGGGCTGCCCCATCTCTCAGGGAGCTCCATGGAACTGCCATCAGCCGGTGGCAGAAAGAGGTTGTGAAGCATCTGTTCTTGGAGCCTGCATCCTGGGGGAGTCCTGGGCCACCTTTTCCAGCTGGGGCCTGATGGAGAAGGCTCCTCCACCTCCAGCCTTCCTGAAGAGCCAGGCTTGTTCTCCTACTCACTCAGTGCTTAAGGCAGGTCCTCTGAAGGCTGGGAAATGGCTCACAGGCCTGGCATTTGCAGGCAGAGAAACTGACCTCCCTCTTGCAGCCACTTGGCCAAAACCCCTCTGGGCTGCCCTGGATCAGGGTTTGCCTGCCTCCCCCTTTCTTGTTTTTGTCTCCTCCCTCTGCCTTGGTCTTCTCATCTGCCAAATTGAAAGAGGGGATTAATAAGAGTTGCTGGCACTATCTCTGTGAGGGGCAGGGATGAGCTGAAATGCCTGAAAGTAAGATGGTATTGAGGGGTGGGGAAGTTGGGGTGTGAGCAATACCTAGGAGGGGTCACCCCAGCCTGGCCGATTAATACCCGCCCGACTCCTGAGGGGCTGATGGACAAGCCTGCTCCCCCAGGGCCTGCAGCCATGGAAGCTGGCAGGCCCGGGTTACAGGTGGGCTGGCGCCACTCGCCTTGCCACGCTGCACTCCGAGGGCATAGCTGTTCACTCTCTCCAGACTCACGTGCACTGACTCCTGGGGGCAGGGTCTTGCTTGGGAAACGTCTGGGCTTGTTTTACCTTCTGCAGACTTTTCTGGCTACTCTTCTAAGCTGGCAGGGAGGAGGGGCGGAGAAGCCCAAATGGGAACAGGCTAGGGCTCCTGCTCTAACTTTTCCATTTTGTGGGGGCTTCAGTATCTTCACATGAACCTGGCAAGCTCATTTTTGGGGCTAAGGAAGTTAAAGCAATTCTCTATGTTTCTAAATGCACAACAGCTCCAGATCTGGAATGAAGAGTTAAAAACAGGGGTGTGTGTCCATGTGAGTGCCCTCCTGGGATTTCCGGGTTTCCTTCCTGAGTGTTCCTATGTCTGTTTTGGGGGGTCCGGAGTGCTCGGGGTTCAGCATCCCTCCCATAACCCATGTGAGGGCCTCTGGTCTGCGAGCCATGGAGGCTGCTCACAAAGCATCTGCTTCATCTCGACTCATTTGCTTGTTCGGTTGCTCAATAAATACTGAGCACCTCCTATGTGCCAGGCACTGAGCACGGTGCTGCGGGTGAACCGGGAATCCAGCAGGCATGGCCCCTGCTTCCTGGACATTCACCGTCCACTGGCGGCACAAACAAGTGAACAAGCAGAAGAGACTTAATGAATGAGCAATTTCTAGATTAGGTCTGAAAAGGGGGCTGAGATGGGGTCAGGTCAGAATGATAATGTGTTGAGTCAATTCAGAACCCCAAGGGTGTCCTTGGGCAGCTGGCAGTGATGGATGTATGATAGGAGGGCGCCCCAAACCAATATAGCAAAATCAAGCAAAGCTGGCCTACAGGGGAAGACAAAGAGTTCAGTTTGGGTCAGGTTGAATCTCAGGTTAGGGGTGGGGGCTGCCCAAGGCAGACAGACAGCAGGAGGAAGAAGGAATCGAAAGCCCAGGAAGAAACTAGGGTGGGAAAGACTGTTGGAAGCTACTGGCCTAGAGGCTGCAGCTGAAAGCAGAGTGAGGATGAGAAGATCTGGGGCATGCACAGCGAGAAGGGCGGGGGCTGCACTGGGGCCCTGGGGGCCCAGCATCCCAGGGCAGGTGCAGGGAGAATCCCCGCTCCTCTACCACCGCCAAAGGAGACCACCAATGGAAGGTCAGATGGTCCGAGCGGCTGGCTGGAGGACACGGGGAGGACTCTGAGTCAGGGAACCCAAAGCAGGAGAAGTCATCACAAACAGAAGCACCCAACAGGGGCCGGGCTCTGTGGCTCATGCCTGTAACCCCAGAGTTTTGGGAGGCCAAGGCAGGCGGATCACCTGAGGTCAGGAGTTCGAGATGAACCTGGTCAAATGGTGAAACCCTATCTCTATTAAAAACACAAAAAATTAGCCAGGTGTGGTGATGGGTGCCTGTAGTCCCAGCTACTCGGGAGGCTGAGTCAGGAGAATCGCTTGAATCTTGGAGGCGGAGCCTGCAGTGAGCCGAGATCATGACACTGCACTCCAGCCTGGGTGGCAGAGTGAAACTCCGTCTCAAAATAAATAAATAAATAAATAAATAAATAAATAAATAAATAAGTGAGTGAGTAAGTAAGTAAGTACCCAACAGGGTCAGACGCAGCTGAGAAATGGAAACTATGGAATGGCTTTAACTATACGGAAGTCGATGGGATGTTGGGGTGCAAGTGTACAAGCCAGACTGGAGCCAGACTGAAGCCAACTGTGGGTACTGGAAAGGGACAGCGGGTGCTTCTTGGACAAGTTCAGACTGGACAATGCGAGAAGAATTTGGCAGAGACGATGACAGAGCCTCCATGGAGCCTCGCAGCGGCCCTGAGCTCCTGGAATCCACTGGGCTTGGTGGACCCCTTTGTCTCAGAGATGTGTCTGGGTCAAAGTCAAGGAAGGATCTGGTGGCAGAGTCAGGGTCTTCAGCTTCTCCCTGACCAATGGCCTCTAGCTCCTCCTCCAAGGTGTTTAATTATGTGTTTATTCACGCAACAAACATTTATTGAGTGCTTACTGCATGCTAGGTATTGGGTCTTTGGGGAAGGGGGAAATTCAGAGATGTGCAGGAGCCGCTTCTAAATGGCCTAGAATGTTGGTGACCACACCTGAAGTCCTCAGGAGGTGGATACGCAGAGGGCTGCCCTGCCGGAATGGCCTCTGTTAGTGAGACGGACCCAGCTTCCAATGGCCTGGGGTTCACCTCAAAAGGTTCTGGAAAGCCCTCCGCACCCAGCATCCCCAGCCTTGACTTTTCCCAGGCTTCTCCATGCCAGGCTGCTCCTGCCTGGTCAGAAGATAGGAGCAAGAATGTGACCATCCCAGCGCTCTGCAGGGCAGGTGTCCCTGGGCTCTGGGGTGCCATGAATAGCAGCCTCCTCTCCTGGCCTGGGACGTGGGCTTTCCTTTCCTGATCATGCCACAGCCACAGTGACAACAGTAACAACAATGTATTGAGCCTGTACTATCCATTAGAAATAATCTTATCAGCTCTTATCGGAAATAACCTGTACCCTCCTTGGGTACCCACAGCAGCCAGGCCGAGCTCCGCCACCCTCTGGACACCACTCTTTGAACAATGAACCCCGCAGCCAGCTCATCCCCCCTGGCATGCCTGGTGATGATCTCACCCAGGTGGGACATGTCAGCCTCCCCTACCTCCCACTGCAGCTGTTCCTTGATATCCAAATGATTTAACAATCAGGGCTTCGACTTTTTGGAAGACAGGCCCCCTATCCCGTGATCCATGTAATCAATGGCACAGATTGGAGCAGACATTGGCGAGCGGGGGAGGCATTACCCAGAGGAAGCACAGGAGAGCGGAGAGGGTCCCCCTCTGAGGCTGGGGTCCCTGATTTCACAGACTCACAGTCCTGACTTATCAAGGAGAAGGGACGGGGTGGTCATGCATGTTTCCCCAAATTATAGCAAGTGGTGGTGGTTTGGGAGGGCTCAGGGAACATCATGGAAGAAAGCAGGTGGCTGCTATGGGAGAAACGAAAGGGACGCTGGGGCAAGGGTGGTGGCATGAGTCGAGCAGGTGGAGACTAGGGGAGAAGTCAAGGGGGCTGCAGTCTTGGACATCAGGGGTACCCCTGACTGAGCCCATCACTTGGACTCATGGGCCTCAGGGAGCCACGAGAAGACTGTTGAGGGGCAAGATCGTCTACCGGCTTCCGCGAATGAGGGACTTCATGGGGGCGATGCTCGGGATGGGTTTCCTTAGGAGAGTAAACCCCAAGAAGTATGTTCTGGGGAACATCAATCCCATGAAACATTCCTTGTGGTTAATGTTTGACAGGAGCAGCAGGTTTTCTCTTACCTATGGGAGCCTCACAACACACATCATCATATTATTAATATTTTTTTTGAGACAGAGTTTTGCTGTGTCACCCAGGCTGGAGTGCAAAGGTGTGATCTCGGCTCACTGCAACCTCCGCCTTCCGGGTTCACGCTTCACACCATTCTCCTGCCTCAGCTTCCTGAGTAGCTGGGATTACAGACACCCACCACTATGCCCAGCTAATGTTTGTATTTTTAGTAGAGACGGGGTTTCACCATGTTGGTGAGGCTGGTCTCGAACTCCTGACCTCAGGTGATCCATCCGCCTCGGCTTCCCAAAGGGCTGGGATTACAGGCATGAACCACCACGCCGGCCACATATCACCATATTAAAAGCTCAGGAAAGTCCTTCAGGAGCAAAACTTTCTTAACATGACTCCCCCAGCATTTTTCCCACTTACTTGGCCATGGAGTCTTTTATTTGTGTGTGGGTGTGTGTCATCCCATTAACATCCCTCAGAGGAACTCCGATCCACACTTTGGGAAGGGCTGATACAGGAGAATGGGCCAAAGTGCAATTTTCAGTTTTCAGGGAGCATCTCGCAGACGGTCAGGGGTCTTCCGTGTTGCCCTCTCCCCACCCAGCATGCCACATTAGCCTCTGGTTGGACCCCCGCAGTTCTCTGGCCAAGCATCTCAAGCTGGTCTCGGCAGCTCGACTCCAAGCTCGGCCCTGGCCTGGCCCCAAGCGGCGGAAGGATGCAGGGAGGAAACTTACAGGGGCAGGGACGTTTGAAGGACATGTAATCCTTGGAGCAGAACAGCGGAGCCAGCCTGCCCACCGGCACGGCTCTGACTTCTCGCAGGGAAGGCCCCTCCACTCACCTGCAGAGACACAAACAGGCAGGTGTTGGGGTGCCCATGCCACACCCATAGCCCCTGCAGGCTGGGCGCTCACATCTCCTGAGCTGTCAACCTCTGCAGAAGAGGATGGTGACTTTGAGAGCACGTGCCCAGTCTGGGCAAGGGCCTGGGGGACCTCTGGGCTGTAGCATGGGGAGAGGAACACAGGGGTAGGGCAAGTGTGTGTTGGGGTCCCAGTAGCGGGGAGTGGTAGGGAGGAGATATCTCTCTTGGGTGGACCCTTGAGTGGGAATTAGGATCCCAGAGTTCTTCTGTCTCATGATGAAAATGTGAGACCCCACTGCCTCGGACAACTTCAACAGACCACGGCATCATGAGCCACTTGGAACTATCAGGGCTGGGAACACTGAGACCTGAAGAGGGTGAGGGGCTATTTTAAGCTCTCACAGCTGGCTTTGGAAGGGTGTTCATTGACACCTAGCCCAAACCATATTATTATTATTGCCCCAACATAATAGGATGCTCTTTTCATTCTCATTTTACGAACAAGGAAGTTGAGACTCAGAGTGGTTATGCAGCTTGCCCAAGGCCACATAGCTTCTAACTAGGCTGAGACTTGAGTCCAGATCAGTTTGACTCCAGAGCCCACACTGTCAGCAGCACAATTCTTTAGAAGGCACCTGTATATTAAATTACCGATTCAGAAACAAAGGCCTACAGAATGAAAATGCTTCTCTCCCTCCCTCCCGGCTCCCCAGTATGAACTCGATGAACATGTGGATGTCTAGAGCAGGGAGGGAATGCCAGGTCACTCTGACTCCAATTTGCAATGGAGGAAACATTTTAAAAAGGTAACTCATGGCTGGGTGCAATGGCTTACACCTACAATCCCAGCATTTTGGGAGGCTGTGGTGGGAGGAATGCTTGAGTCCAGGAGGTTAAGGCTGCAGTGGGCCATGTTCACACCACTGCACTCCAGCTTGGGTGACAGAGTGAGACCCTCTCTTAAAAGGAGCCAGGCATGGTGGCTCACACCTATAATCCCAGCAATTTGGGAGGCCGAGGTGGGCAGATCACGAGGTCAGGAGATGGAGAGCATCCTGGCTAACACAGTGAAACCCCATCTCTACTAAAAAAAAAAAAAAAAAAAAAATACAAAAAATTAGCCAGGCATGGTGGCGGGCATCTGTAGTCCCAGCTACCCAGCTACTTGGGAGACTGAGGCAGGAGAATGGCATGAACCCAGGAGGCAGAGCTTGCAGTGAGCTGAGATCGCGCCACTGCACTCCAGCCTGGGCGATGGAGCAAGACTCCATCTCAAAAAAAAAAGGAACCCATTCTCCCATGTTGCTGAAGATCTATAGGAACAGGAGAGAGATAAGGTTCTTATTTCCTGGGAGCGTGGTCACTTGCTTTGCAGAAGCCAAACTGCACCTGTGGGGATTGGTGAGCAGAGGCCATGAGTGCCAAGCCCTGTGGGCTTTTGCAGGGCAAAGCTGGCAGCCCCAAAGCCAAGGGGAAAAGAGTTTGGCCCTGCAGGGGTCATGACGGGGTACATATCCCTCATCCCTAAAACAAATTGAGGCTTGCCATCCCTGCTTGGGGGGGCTAAGAAGAATGTGAGGACACCAGGGCTCAGAGAGGCAAAACGCTGCCAAGAAGTGGCAGAGTTGGTATTAGCACTGAAGGATTAGACTTTTGAGCAGAGACTCCATAGGCAGTTCTCTGATTCATGTTAAATAGAAAAACCAGTTATTTTGGTTGGGTACAGTGGCTCACACTTGTAATCCCAGCACTTTGGGAGGCCGAGGTGGGTGGATTATGATGTCAGGAGATTGAGACTATCCTGGCTAACACAGTGAAACCTCATCTCTACTAAAAATACAAAAAATTAGCTGGGCATGGTGGCAGGCACCTGTAGTCTCAGTTACTCGGGAGGCTGAAGCAGGAGAATCGCTTGAACCCGAGAGGTGCAGGTTGCAGTGAGCTGAGATGGGGCCACTGCACTCCAGCCTGGGTGACAGAGTGAGACTCCATCTCAAACAAAACAAAACAAAAAAATAAAAACAAAAACAAAAACAAAAAACAGTTATTTCACTTTGGCTGTATTTCCCTACGAGGAAGGCTTCTGGGCACTGGGGCCTCCAGCTGTGGCTCACATTCACCAAACACCTGTATGTGCCTAATGTCACCAATGGTATTGCAACAGACCTTTGAGGTGGGGGACATCATTTCCATTGTGCAGATGAGAGAACAGGCTTAGGGAAATAACCCATCCAAGGTCACAGAGAAGAGATGGAGGAAGAGCTGTATGCGGAGGGATTCTGTCACCCCCAGTACCTCTCAGTTACTGCCAGGGACACACCCCTAGAGACCGGCTGTCCTGGTGCTGCTTCCTAGACACACTGGGCTGATCATCCTTCTGGGCTGTTCCTCTCCCTGGCATGCCATTCCTTCCACTTGGCAAACTCCTATGTAGCTGTCAATATCCAGATCAAGACACCTCTTCAGTGAGGTCCTCCTTCACTGCTGGAGACAGAATGATCACTCTGGCTGTGTTTCTGTCACACCTGGATGCCCTTCCAGGACAACTCTGGATCTAAATTATTCTAGACCAGTAGCTCCTTGAGGGCGTGGAGGGTAAGTGTGGCCTCTGCAAACTAGCTCAGGGCTGGAAACTGAGGGGAAGTTGAAAAGTGTATGTAAACACTAGAGCAAGCCAACCTCAGCCTGATGCAAATGCACGACTGAGGGGTGCAGGCTGCCTTTCAAAGGTGCTTGGCTTGCTGAAGAGGAGGATCTCTATGCAAAGAACTGAAATGCTTCCCAGGCATCTTGTCACCCTTGGTGACCACGATGCTGACAGTAACCCGGGCTGCCACTCCCCGCCTCCTGCAATGCCATCAGCACTTTAAACACAGGCTCCCGCTGCAACCTCCTAGCACCCCGGGCTTGCATCCATTGATTCATTTCCCAAGCACCTACATGGTGTCCCACAAAACCCTTGGAAAACACATGGAGGGGCTTTTGGGGTCCTAAAATAGGAGCTGGATTTTCAACCCGGCTGCCTGTTTCCTTCTCCCTTCCCCCACTCCAGGATTTCTGCCTGAGGACCCAGAAGAAAACCACTCGCTGGTGGCATCAGACCCTCTGCTAGGCTAGAGCTTTGTCGGGTCATCAAGACAAAGGAGCTGGGTGTGGGGGGTCCAGGTGAGCAAGTGCCCATCCTGGTGTCCCGCATGCATGTGACTGGAGTTGCTGTGAGGAGACAGCCATGAGGGGCACAGATGGGCTGGGACTGTGGTTCCTTTGCTAGGGTCAGGGTCAGGGTTGGGGGCAGGCCCACCCCAGCTGCTGGGCCAAGCATGGTCACCTCTCCTCCTGCCTGCCTCTCTTTGAGCCCAGCATGCGAGGCTCGCTCCTGCCGGTGACTCATCTCCGACTGGATTGTCTGGCTGGGAACTCGAGGGCGGGCGGGTGGCACTCCAGGCTTTGAAGTGGCTGAATGGTGTGTGGCAAGTCCACGTCATTCCCACTCTCCTTCATGTCCCCGCTCCTGGAATATCTCCACTCTGGGCTCTGCTGTGACACTCAGAGTTGGGCAGGGGAGTGTGTGGCTAAGGGGAGAGAGCCTGGGTCTGCTGACGCGCCAGTGTCAGGGGATCCTCGTGGCAGAGGCTCACAGAGCTGGAAGGCTCCAGGAGTGGCCAGCCTTGCACCATGGGCGGCAGACAGAGATGGGCTGTGGGGGCGGGCTGGCCTTGTGAAAGAGGCCACAGGATGGCCGCCTGTTTACACAGTCTCTGCTCAGTTGCTGCCACATGCTGTCTGCTTACTGGATCCTCAAAACAAATCCCCAGTTCACAGATGACAACACTGAGACTCAGAAGAATAAGGGGCCTGATGAGGTGGTGAGCCCCTGTCCCAAGAGGGTTCGTAGGAGGATTTGAAGCAGGAGATCGGCTTGCTCAGCTATTCTCTCTTTAGGAAGGTAGAGGGGGTCCCAGGTGAGGGAAACAGGAGGCGGGGAGGATGGGAGGCTGTGGCCAGAGGTGATGTGGCCTAAACAAAGGCAACGGTGACTGCAGAGGAGGGGCAGAGGCTGCCACTACTGGTTCAAGTGTTTATTGAAAGTCTCAGCTGAGTGCAGTGGCTCACGTCTGTAATCCCAGCACTTTGGGAGGCCAAAGAGGGTGGATTACTTGGGGTTAGGAGTTCGAGACCAGCCTGGCCAACATAGTGAAATCCCGTCTCTACTAAAAATACAAAAAAATTTAGCTGAGTGTGGTGGTGTGTGCCTGTAGTCCCAGCTACTCAGGAAGCTGAGGCAGGAGAATCACTTGAACCCAGGAGGTGGAGTTGCAGTGAGCCGAGATTGCACTACTGTACTCCAGCCTAGGCAACAGAGGGAGACTCCATCTAAAAACAAATATAATAAATAAAATAAAACGAAGAAACAAAGTCCCTGGTGCAGCAGGTTTTAGGTGCTGGGGACAGACAGGTGAGCCACACTTTGACAGTCCCTTTCTGACTTGGACTGGAGATGCAATGGTAAGGGTGGAGTCTGCAAGCTAATGGTACAGGAAAAGCAGAGGCAGTGTGTGCAGGTGGGAATTGCACTGTTAGATGGTTAGATACAGTGGCTGCAGAAAGCCTTGGTGAGAGGGTGACAGGTAAGCAAAGACTGGAGGAAGCAAGCTAAGTGGGCAGATACTTGGGGAGAGAGAATTCTGGGTAGAGGTAGCAGAGAGGGCAAAGGACCCTGGGCGGGAACACCCTTGGTGGGTTTTAGGGACAGACGGATCTGATAGAGAGGTTGAGGAAGAAGGAGGAGTGTAAGGTGATTCCCTGTGTCTGCCTGGGTGACCAGCAGATGGCGGAGATAGGAGAGATGGTGACTCCGGGTCTTGACAGCTCAGACAATCACTGTGTCCCAGGCACTCAGCATGGTGCCTGGTGCATAGGAAGTGCTCCGTGACTGTTTGCTGAGTGAATGCATGATGCCATCTCACAGGGATTTCATGAATCTATGGGTGTGCATGTGATTGTCTAGAGCCAGAAGGAATTCAGAAATCCCAGGGACTTTGGTCAGTTGCACTCATCTTGAAAGGACTGCATCTGCCTCACCAAGGCAGGGGCTCACTCGTGGAGCTGCAGTTGGGGACCCTCAGGCAGCAGGCAACACCTTTCTCCTGTCCCAGGAAGGTCTTCATATGAGGTGAGACCCAGCTAGTAACTTCCCTAATAGAGAACATGCTTTGGCCAGTGTGGATACCCTCATGTTTGTCACATGATTGAATAAAGGAATCAATGAATTTAGGAGTGGGGGAGAAAAGTAACAAGAGGCCAGTGGCAAAGAGGTGGGCAGGAGGCACTGAGGTTTGCAAATAGGTAACTTGGTCTTGATACTAGAAAAGCGATCCAGGTGTTTGATAGCCTTCAAAGTAAGGAGGCCTTCTTTCTTTCTTTGTTTTTTCAGATAAGGTCTTACTCTGTTGCCCAGGCTGGAGTGCAGTGGTGCGATCTTGGCTCACTGCAACCGCTGCCTCCTGGGTTCAAGCGATTATTGTGCCTCAGCCTCCTGAGTATCTGGGATTACAGGCGTGCACCACCATGTTCTGCTAATTTTTGTATTTTTAGTAGAGACGGGGGTTTTACCATGTTGGTCAGGCTGGTCATGAACTCCCAACCTCAGGTGATCCACCCACCTCGGCCTCCCAAAGTTCTGGGACTACAGGTGTGAGCCACTATGCCCAGCCGCAAGGATGCTTCTGTCTCCATGCAACATCTGGCCACATGTGTGCTCTACTAGTGGTGGCCAGGGTATGTCTGGAGATTACTGGGTCTCCATGTTACCTTAATGGACCTGGAGTAGCCCTCTACAGAATCAACCGCCAGCCTCTTCTCCACCATCATGGCCCAAACTTAGAAGGCTTGATTTACTGTCTATCTGCATAAACCAGTTCATCTGCGAGTTGTAAATAGGACCTGACCAAATGTATAGAGAAGCCTGATTCAGGGCTCAGAAAATACAGAGACACAGACAAGCATTATTTGTAGCAGTGAAGCATGGGAGGAAAGCCAAACAAGGGAGGATAGGCTGAGCAAACCATGGCACACACTTACAATGAAATATTCTATGGCTGTGAAATCATGTTTCTAAAGAAATGCTTGGCTGGGTGCGGTGGCTCACACCTGTAATCCCAGCACTTTGGGAGGCTGAGTCGGGTAGATGACTTGTCAGGAGTTTGAGATCAGCCTGGCCAACATGGTGAAACCTCATCTCTACAAAACATACAGAAATTAGCTGGGCCTGGTGGCGTGAGCCTGTAATCCCAGCTACTCGGGAGACTGAGGCAGGAGAATCGCTTAAACCCAGGAGGCAGAGGTTGCAGTGAGCCGAAATCCACTGCACTCCAGCCTGGGACAGAGTGAAGCTCTGTCTCAAACAAGCAAACAAACAAACAAATTAGTAACATAAAGACTTTCAGTCCAGTCTAAAGACGACTTTCTGGGGGAAAAAAGAAAAAAAAAAGTAAAAAAGACTTTCAGTATAATGTTAAAGGGGGGAAAATCCCTGTTATTTTTTAAAACACACACACACACACACACAACAGGTTGTAGAACTGTGCATATACCATGATCCTTATTTTGTAAAAGAAAAAAAAAAACTAGGGAATATATTAATACATAGCAAAAGATTAGAAAGCACAGAACACAGATAGAAAGAACACTAACGTGTTCACAGTCATTGTGCTCTCTGGGCAATGTTGGGATTAAGGAGGATTTTTATGCTTTTTACATTTTTAATAATTTTACAATTTATTTCTTACAATGAACATGTATGACTTTTAATAATCTGAAAAATCACTAAAATGAAGACTCAAAAAAAATTTTGTGCTAACAAAATGAAAAGCAATTAAGTGAACAAGTCAGTGATCGTTAATTCATTAGAAATGGTGGGATTTTTGTTTGTTTGTTGTAAAGAGCCAGGGTTGCCTAGGCTGGTCTTGAACTCTTGGGCTCAAGAGATCCTGCCTCAGCCTCTGGAGCAGCTGAGACTACAGGCATGTGCCACCATGCTGGGGTATTCTCAATGAAAAAATTTAAGGCTAATCTAATTGCCTTTGAACATGTCATTTGTTATTTAAAAAAATTTAATTTACTTGTCATTGAACTCACTGATAAACTTTATTATAATATTAGAAAAATAATATCCGGCCGGGCGCGGTGGCTCAAGCCTGTAATCCCAGCACTTTGGGAGGCCGAGAGGGGCGGATCACGAGGTCAGGAGATCGAGACCATCCTGGCGAACACGGTGAAACCCCGTCTCTACTAAAGAAATACAAAAAACTAGCCGGGCGAGGTGGCGGGCGCCTGTAGTCCCAGCTACTCTGGAGGCTGAGGCCGGAGAATGGCGTGAACCCGGGAGGCAGAGCTTGCAGTGAGCTGAAATCCCGCCACTGCACTCCAGCCTGGGCTACAAAGCGAGACTCCGTCTCAAAAAAAAAAAAAAAAAAAAAAAAAAAAAAAAAAAAGAAAAATAATATCCATTGTTTTTAACCTTTATCAAATTATCCCTGGCACTCGAGCAAGTTCTATTTGCCAAATACTTGAGGGAATGGTTTCTGCTATTAACTTAATGTTTTATTTTCATCAATCTATACACTTGGCAAAAATAATAACAATAATAGACCATATGTTTGTAAAACACTTTTTAATTTTGGAAGGCACAATAAGTGCTGGGCACTAGTCTAGGCTCTGAGGATATTATAGTGAATAAAACAGTCAAAAGTCCTTGTTCTTGCAGGGCTCACATTATATTGGTATGGGCATACAATAAACAAATGAATAAGATATATAGATGTTGGGGGTAATAAATGCTCTGGAGAAAAATGGAGAGAAGAAGGACAGGTAATGAACAGGGAGCTGCTCTTTTAAATCAGTTTGATTACTGTTCTAACAGGAAAACAAAATATGAAGGTGTCCAAAAATTCTATAGCCTGTGGACAATTAATATACTCTTTTTCAGTACTCAGACATAAAATGATTGAAGATGTACATGAAAGAATCATTCTAATAACTGATTACATGTCATCTAAATTACAATGTGGTAATTATCAGTTTTACAAACTCGTACAATTAGGATGAATCACAGTGATGTTTTAAGTATTTGATACCTGGCAGAGTTAGATGGTCCTTAAACTTTTTAAGCCTCGGTGTTCTCATCAATAAAATGAGGACAAGTATAGTTCCTAAATCAGAGAGCTGGTTATCAGAATTCAAAGAGAAAATGTGTACGTTTAGGAAACAGCATGTGCGTGACGCATGTTCACAATGCGGGCCACTGGCAGAGGTCTACTGGCTATGTGCTGTCTGTATATGATTTCTTCATCCTCACACTATTCTGGGAGGTGTGTAATGTTTATTCCCATTTTCAAGAGGGAACTGAGGCTTTGAAAAATAAGTCACCTGCCCAGAATCACATGCTATAAACCCAGGCGGTCCAGCTCCAAAAAACTGCTCTCAGCTGTGACTCTTGTTTGTGCCTGCTTGCTAAGGGACTGCAGAAGCCCTGCTGGCCTCAGTTGCTCCCTTTAGGAGGCTGACAGCAGATACCCCTCAGTCTATCCTCTGAGTACTTCCAGGGCAAGGGTTTCAGGCAATGGTCCTCTGAGGGTGTCTGGCTGATTATTCCTGAAGTCTGACAGTAATGCCTGCATCCCCGTCACGTTCCCCACTGGCTGTGTTCCAAATCCTGAGCGAAGCAGGAGACTCAAGCCTAATTAGTTCTGATTAACTCCTTTGGGAAGATGAGAAGTGAAGATTTTGGAAGAGGCAGTGATGTGACCCCTAGTGGGTGAATGGGGAAGGGGAGGGGGAAGCTACAGAGGAAAAAGAGGAGAGATGGGGGATTCCGTGTAGGAGTCCCCAGGTGGCAGCGCATCCTGCCCGTCTCACCAGGTGTCCCCTGGCGCCATGTGGACATGTTTCCTCATCTGAGATTCCTCCCTCATCCTTGTTCTGGGCAGCTGGGCCACAGGTGGCCAGGGACCAACATGGGTGTGAACTAGACCACCACTTTCTTCCCAACACTCCTGCCTGCCTAACCACTCCTTGCCACCTCCAGGATCCCAGCATCCTCCCCTATTCCCTGGGCCTATGCCCTACTCTGCTCGGGGTCTAAGGTCCCAGCCACACAGACTGGAGCAAATCCCTTCCTGGGGACACCGCGCTCTGAAGTTTGAACCTCAGATGGAGTCAATCACTGGCTCCATTTCATCCCCGACATCCTTCATTTCTGGTGCCTCACGGCCCAGTCGCCTGGATGAATACATCACACTCTTCGAGGAATCAAGGCTGGGACCCTCAGACCTCTAGGCTGTCTCCCTGGTGCTTCTTGCTGCCTATCTGAACCGTCACTATTGGTGTGTCCAAGCCACCCGACAGCCTGATGGCTCCTCAGGGAAAGCAATCCTCCACCTGGGAGTGGAGGGAGGTGTGTAAATTCGCTTGTACAGAACTCAAGCAATGGGCAGGTGCCCCTCGCTGGGGCAGCAGGCACCGGCCAACGGCAAGGAGGAAAAGGGTGCACCTTACAGTCAGATGCAGCCTTTTCACCCTGGAGACAGATGGGGGGAAGCAGGGGAGAACTAGACTGGGTGGCAGAGAAACTTGGAGGAGGGAATGTCTGAGAAAGGGTGGGCCCTAAGGAGCAAGTTTTGCTTTGCAATTAAATGTCAACAACTTGGGGAATTCAAAGGCCTCCTTGGAGGGGGCTGGAAGCACCACTTCAGATTCAGAGGCACTCAATCTCAGTATCTACTGGTGCTGGACACCTCATGACACCTGTAGCCCACCACAATTGACCACAGGCTGTGCGCCAGACACCAGGCTACATAGCCCCACCAGCATCATCTCATTTAATGCTCCCAATTCACCTTCCCCATGTTCCAGATGGGGAAACTGAGGCTCAGAGAGGTTCGTGTCTTGTCTAAGGTTGTACAGCCAGGAAGTCAGCCAAGCCCACCTTCTGGCTCCAAAGCCCTTAAACATCCCGCTCACAACAGACCCCTGCTTACTTGCAGATGAGGAAATTGAGGCACAGGGTGGTGAAGTCTTTCTTTCCAGCAGAGCAGTTATGATGTTTGAGGAGTGAGTCCAGAGCGGCATGCTCTCAGCAGGTGCCCATCGGAAATCGTGGCTCAAGACTAAGGATCCCTGAACCCCTGCCTCTCGCACCAGTTACTTGTGCCCTCCCTTTCCCAGCCTGCGCCCGGCCACCCACGCCGGCACCCGCCTGAGATGGAGAAGGCAGCCCCTGGTCCTCACGCTCTCCAGCCTCCAGACCGCGGAACCCGATGGGGAGAGAGGAAGGGCAGCGCGAGTCAGCCGGGGGTGGGGTGGGCCCTGCCCCTGGGGAGCCGCGGCGGTGCCACTCAGCGCTGCGCAGCCAGCCTGAGCTGTCGCCTCGTACTCAGCCTCGGGGCCCTCTGACAGCGCAAGGGAAAGTCTGCCCCAAAGGGGAAGAAGGTGCGGAGGGCGCGCTCTCTCTCCCACGCTCGGTGCTGAGACAGAGGCACGGAGACGGGGGCATACCCCAGGCGACAAACTTCCTAGCTCAAAGGGGTGGGGGGGGGGTTCAAACTCCAAACTCCGCGAAGCCCCAGTCCCTTTCCTCTCCCACTCCGGCCAAGAGTGCACCCTAGTTTTCCCTTCTCGGTTGGGTTGCTCAGGGGTCCCCAAAACCGAGGGCAAGGAGCTGGGGAGGCTGTCTTGGGTTCCTCACACGGGGTGGATGCTCGTCGGGGACTCGAGTCAGGCAGAAACCCTGGATACCTCCCCTTCCCAGGTCCGAGGGCGCGCTGAGGGTCAGCCTCGGCTCGCGCAGATCCCGGTGGCCAGCCCAGGGTCGAGGGTTCGCGGGAGACCGGGGATCCCATTCCCTTCCGAGCGCGCTGCGGTTCGGTTCCGGACCGCGCATCCGCCCGCCCCGCGCACCCAGGCTCCGCGCGGCGCGCCCCCGGGTGTGTCGTTCGCCGGTATCGCCGCAGACCTACGGGGAAGGGGGCCCGGACCCCCGCCCGCCCCTCCCCCGCGCCGCCCGGCCCCACGCCCCTTACTCGGCTTGGCTGCAGCGCTCCGCTCCGTGCGCCGCAGTGCCGGCTCCAGCTTCGGCTCCAGCTCCGGTTCCCGCTCCGGCTCCGGCTCCCAGTCCGCTTCCCGCTCGGAGGCCACTGTGCTTCGGCTTGGGCTCGGGCGTCGCGGGGGGCGCGCCGCTACGCCTCGGCCTGCTGGGCGCGCAGGGGCGGGGCGGGGCGGGCCAGGCGGGGCCGGGCGAGCCCTGCCGACTCGCCGCCCGCGATCCCCGGCCGAGGCAGCGGCGGCGGCGGCTTCCCAGGCCCCGGCCCTGGCCCTGCCCCTGCCCTGCCGCAGCCCCGCCCGGCCGCCCGTCGTCCCCGCGCCGCCGCCCACGCCACAGTCACCGGCTCTGGCCTCCCTCGGCGGCGGCGCGGCTCCCGGGCCTCAGCACCGCGGCGCCGCGGCCCGGGTCACTCAGAGATGGGGGGACGCGGGTGCGGGGGAGGGCCGAGCCGCGCCCCTCTGCGCACAGCCAGCCCGACACCCACACAGCGGCAGGCGGGGCAGGGTGGCGAGGAGGCCGGGAAATGCGGGAGGCCGGCGCTCCAGCCAGACGTGTGAAGAGGACACACAGGCGTGTGTAGGGAATGACACACGGACGCAAGTAGGGAGCCACAGACACGTGCAGAGAAGGGTAGACAAACGAGGTGTCAGGGAAGACAGCCAGACGGGTTGGATCAAGGCTAGACTGGGCATTTGAGCAGGGGACCCCTGTAGCGGGCAAAGGGCAAAAGGTGGGATGGAGAGGGGGACCCAGCGTGGCTGAGCCGCTGAAAGGGGCAGGCGAGCCTGGCAGGGCTTCCCGCTCGCGGTTGCTGGCAGGTAAGTTTTGGGATGCCAGCTAGGCCTGGCCGAAACCTTCCCTCGGAGCCACCAGCAGGCCTGTTTCCTTCACCCCCCTCACCCTCCCTGTGCCCCCGTTCCCCTCTGCCCAAACCTCAGGGCATAGAGCTCAGCCCTGGCAGGTGGAAGCCTGCCCCGAGGGGATGCCTGGCTCAGGCCGGGATTCCAGGCTTCCAGGACCTGCTCTGTCCCCACCCTGCTTTGGGGCCTTGGATGAATCCCAGCCCATATCTCAGACCTCCATGTCCTCATTAGGATATTGCTCCTAGTGATTGCACCCCTACTCTGTTGGGGTGCTCACCAGCATGGAGAAGTTAGTTATTTAACCTCTGCCACTTGCCTGGGAGCGCCAGGAGGGCAGTGTCTGGGTAGGGCTGCAGGGGTCTGCACAGAGTGGGCACTCAGTGAATTTGCTCCAGGAATTGATGAACTGTGTTGTTGATGATACTCTCTGAACCACTACTGTTGATGAGGAAATGGGGCTTAGGAGGCAAGGGGAGTCAAAAGCTGGTTTGTTTCAAAACCCAAAGGCTTGTCACTGGCCGGAAAGTGGTTCTCAAAAATAAAGCATGGTGACAAAGGGCTGAACGTGTTGATGCTAAACCTTGGGGAAGCAGTGAAGCCATGGGGATGGTGTGGAAGGGAAAGTTGGCCAGGGACTGGCCCTGCAGGGAGGATGGGGCAGAGCAGGCTCCAGTGGAGAAAACAAACCTCACTCCACCCCACTCCTGCCAGTCATCACGTCTTGGGCTTCCCTGGGGCCAGGCAGGGGAAGCTTCGTGGTCTAGGGCTTGGGTGCCTGAGGACATCTCCCAGCCTCCTCTGGTAACTGTTCGTTCTGAGCTCTGCTCCCTGCACTGCTTTACCCCACCCCTCCTGCAGACTGGGGCTGTCACGGGGGCATCAGCTCTGAGTAAGGGATGAGGCTAGAATAAAGGGAAACAATTCTCAGAGAACCGAAGAAGGAGACCTGAGAGACTCTTTGTCCAACCTCATGCATTTATTTTATGAATGAACAAATGAAGGATCAGAGAAAGGAGGGGATAGGCTAGGGTCAAAGAGCTAGGATTGGAGGCTTTATGACTCCCAAGCGAGGGCTGTGCCCACGGTATAACCTTGATCTCTCTGAGGACACCAGCTGACCATTCCAGGATGGATATTCTAGTTGTTGAACGGTTTTACCTGTAAGCTGCCCCCTTTGGCAAGACTGTGTGTGTGTGTTGTGGTGGGGGTGAGGGGGCTTGGGGTAAGTGTGTGTGGCACACTTTGAATGAGTCCTTGCGGAGGGTCCCAGCCTTAAAGAGGTCATTCCCCTCCACTGCCCTATTTGTGCATCACTGGCCTGGCAAATCTGGCTTGCTCCTCAGACTGGAACCCAGGATTGTTTTCCAGTGGTGTTGGGTGTAGCTTCCGGGAGTTGGCTTATGACAGCGTGCCTACCAATCTCTGTGTGTCTATGTATCCATCTGCAAATATATATTAGTGTAGGGCACTTGGAAAACACCAAAAGGAGAAAGAAGAAAAGAAAAACCAGTCATTGTGAATATTGAGGTTTCCTGTTTTCTTTTCTTTTTACTTGTGTAACTCTACAAGTGTCCTTAAATGGAGTGAGCTTGCTGACTGATATCTCCTCTCCTATGTCACACTTCTAGTGGCTGCCTAGCATGGGATCAGATGGTTGTATTGCAATATTTTTTTAAGCAATCCCCTGTTTCTGGGCATTTAGTTTGTTTCCATTTTTCATACTTCTACACAACACTGCAACAGACATCTTCATGGGGAGGCTTGTGCATGCCCATGACTATTCTTTATGTCTCTAGGTATGTCATAGTTTTGAGGCTTTCTTCCGTGTAGGGTCAGATTTGCAGAAGGGGCATCTACTGGGTTCCAGGGAGGCACAGTGGTGTTTAGTGTTTGCTTGGTCCAGGGATAGGTAGGGTTGCTGGAGGGAGGAGTCTGAGGGAAATCAGGAAGTGAGATCTCAGGACAGTGAGATGCCCAGAGAGTCCTCAAGTGCTGGGCTTTGGGGCTTGCCCTAGAGTGTGCTTCATGTTACCCCAGCTGCTCACAGGGAATCCCAAGAAACGTCTTTTCTGTTTGCAAAGAACAGTATCCATGATGTCATTCATCCCAAACAGAGCCCATGGCATGGAGATGTTGGAGGGGTCTCTTGAGCCTGATCAGCTCGTACCTCCCTACCATCCTTCCTTCTTTGAAATCTTTGCTTTACCCCCTTACAAATTACCCAGTCTCATATATTCCTTTATAGTAATGTAAGAATGGTTTAACGCAGCCAGGCTGCCCCTTCTGTCTCCCCTTAGGAGGGAAGCCTCTCTTCTGGGCCCCTGGGCTAGGTCTCCAGGAGCTGAAGTATAAAAGGCAGCCTCTCCTCTCCTATCTCCAGGGGCCTTTCTGGGGAAACTTATTTCTGGGGCTTCTTGAAGGTCTGTATTCAGGGTAGAGCTTATTTCAGGGTAAGTGGCTGAGGGCTGAGCAGGGACTGGGTATAGAACTTTCTCTCCTGCCCCCAGCCCAGTCCTGGCATCTCCTTAGAGAGGCCTGACAATGAGTTAGTCACGCTACCTGCAGCCTTTAATTCCATCCTCCCAACATCCTGAGGAGGTGGGTAATATTTTCTTTATATTTCACATGCAGCAGTGAGGTTTATGGCACTCAAGTAACTTGCTCAAGGACACATAGCTAATTAGGAGCAGAACCCAGATTTCTACCTAATCCTGCCCCAAACAAGTTAGGCCAACCCGGTGCAGCCAGGTGGGTGGTGTTGCTAGTCACCAAGGAACTGAACGCTAGAAGGGAATCAAATGTGAGAAAGGAGAATATGAGTTTGATTATACACATGTTCAATTTCAGGAGTCATCGGCAGGCAGCAGAACTCTGAGAGGAGTCCAGGCCACAAAGACAATCTAAGAACTGAACCCTAAGCCTAGGCAGAACTGATTGATCCATCCATCCACCCACCTATCCATCCACTCATCTATCCTCCTATGGATCCACTTATCTTTTCTCCATCCTCCTATGACCTATCCATTTATCTATCCATTCACCCATCTGTCCTCCCACTTATCTACCTAGGCCTCCTCCCATCTTCAGTCCTTCCTTCCTTCCTTCCTTCCTTCCTTCCTTCCTTCCTTCCTTCCTTCCTTCCTTCCTTCCTTCCTTCCTTCCTTCCTGTCTTCATTCCTTCCTTCCTTCCTGTCTTCATTCCTTCCTTCCTCTATTCTAACCACCTCCCCATCCTCCTACACATGCATTTATTCTTCCTCCCATTCCCTCACTCCTCATCTATTCATTCAAACTCCCATCACCCATAAACTTACCCCATTTGCATCTATCCACCCATATGTCCCATGAATACTTACTGATGCTCACTACAGGCCAAGAACTCTGCTGTGAACTGATGGAAAAAAAAGGATATGGAAAACAAGGTCTCTGCCCTCTAGGAGCTGACAATGTGTTAAAAGAAGCAGATGTATAAACAAATGATCCCAGAACAATATATTTTGTGTGCCAGATGTGTGCTCAAAGAAAGAACATTTAACCCAGTCTGTGGAGGTCAGAAAAGGCTTCTTTGAGGGTGTGTTTCTTGAGTTGAGGTTAAAGTTCAATCAAGATTTCATCAGATGAATGGGATGCAGTGAGTGAGATGTTTCAGGAGACGGAATAGCTGATGTGTACAATGATAGAATAGGTGTCGAGAGACCAAGGTGATTCCAGGGACACAGGTAACTCGGAGCATTGGGAGCAAAGTTGAGTGTGAATGAATGGTGTGTTATGAGGAAAGACAGGAAAGGCAGGTCGTAAAAGGCCTTGAATGACAGGGTGAAGGCCTTGGGAGCCATATAAGGGCTTTAAGAGGGGTGGCATGGTCAGGTTGTTTTAGAAAGATCTCTCTGCTGCGTGGAAGATAAGTTGGAATATGTGGATGCAGCGGAGATCAAATGGTCCAGGCTCTGAAGAGTGAGGACTTAGGATTCTCTGAGTCCAGCCTCTGGGGTCAGCCCAGGCCCCCACATTTGGCCTGGACCCAAAACCACTTCCTTTGCCAAGGCCGAAGTCAGGTCAGTTGGGCTGAGACTGTGGGCATGAGGAAGGTTCTGGAGCTCTCTATTTTCAGTGACATACAGTACTGCCACCAAGGGCTTTAGTCTATGGTTGTCCCTCTTCTGATCTAGGATCCAAAGTCCATTGCCACCAACTTTAATCAATTTCTCACTGGCTTCTCTGTCCAGGTCACCACGGAGTGTCTCAGTTCCATGTTCCACTTTTCTGCCTCTACAATTTGCAGCCACCAAAACCCATTAATTTCCCATCAGTCATGCCATGATGTTTCTTCTAACCCTGTGAAATCTCCACCCTGGTGGTTTGCAAGTGACACCTGATGGTGTATAGCCTAGGTGGAGCTGCTACAGTGAGTCAGACATGACTCCAGCCCTCAAAAAACTAGCGGGGGCGGTGGGGGGAAGACAGATGTCCCATCGGCTTGGACAGATGTACCAAGCAACACTGGTGTGTGGAAGGGGAGGCTGCTCAGGCTGCAGAGACTTGGGTGGGCTTGGGCTTAAGTCTTTGCTCTGCCACACTGAATGTGTGACCTTGGGCAAGTCACTTTACTTCTTCAGAGCCTCCATTTTGTCATCTGTGGAATGGGAAAAATAATATTGACTTATCCTCATTTAGATTTATTTATTTTTTAGAGACAGGGTCTTGCAACGCTGCCTAGGCTGGTCTTGAACTCCTTGTCTCAAGCAATCCTCCTGCCTCAGCCTCCCAAGTTGCTGGGATTATAGGTGTGAGCCACTGTCCCTGGCTTAGATTTTTATTTTTTTGGTAGTAACTAGTAGGAATCAACTTGGGCCATTTTAACAAAACCTGGAGAATTTACTAGAACTCAAGTCTGGGCTTTTGGAGGCCTTGGAGTGAGAACCAAAGAAACAGACAGGAACCTAGGAAAGACTCTGCCTCTTGTCTCTGTGCCCCTCTGCTTAATCACTTAATTTTTTTTTCTCCCTGCAGACCTTCTTTTTCCATTATTTTGAAAAAAAAAAAAAAAAAAAAAAAAAGCCTTCACTGCAGCTTGAGAATGAGTTTACAGTTCCTCAATTCTAGCCACAGGCAGGACTAACTGGCCATCTTTTAACCACAAGTCCAAATTCCCAAGAAATAATCTAACTGGTAGAACTGCACCCCAGTTCAATTAACTGTGACCAAAGGATGGGATCAGGTAGCACAAATATGGCAGCTTGTGGACATGTGCATTCATCATTCTCAGAAAAGGTGGGACTCATGAGCCTGGCAAAAACCCGGAAGTTGTTCCCTATGTCCTCACAGATTTGTTGGTAAGATTAAACAGGATAACGGATGTAAGCATTTGGCACAGTGCCTTGTATATACTAAGGGCTCAATAAATGGTAGCTGCTGTTATTCATTCATTGCTCTATTTAATAAGCATTTATTGAGTGCCTGGTTATACTGGATCCTACAGTAAGTCCTGAGGATGAGAAAGATGGGATGACACAGACAGAGCTTGAAAATTGAGAGTAATTCAAGTAAAGCTATTTCAGAGGGTTGTTGTCAGGATTGAATGTAATAATACATGCAAAGTATTTAGTACAGTTCCTGACACATAATAACGTCTCAATAAATGTTGCCTACACATGTTGAATGTCTATTTGTACAAGAGCAAAGAAAAAACATTTCTTATGCCTTTTCTATTTGCTTGTTGCTCCCCTGGCCTCAGGACTGAGACATCTTTGGTTATAAAAATAGATTTCAGTCTTCAAAATAATGTCAGTTGCCAGACTGACAGTTTTTGGATGTTGTATTTGAGTCTAATTTAAAAGTTTAGAAAAATAACGTTGGCATCTCCTGAACTCAAGCACTTACATGAATTATTAACAAGAGTTAATGCAGATTAAAAATACCCACGTGCAACCCGTGATCATCTTTATTTTCTTGACCAAGAATGAATGAACCTGAACATCTACAGGAGAGTAAATTGTGGTACAGTCACAGGACGAGAACATTCCACAGCAATGAAAGTGAACACATTACAACTACAAGCAAACATATGAATGACTTACAAATACAGGGTTGAGCTAAAGAAGCCACATGCTGTATGATTCCATTTATATAAAGTTCCAAAGCAGGAAAAGCAGATCCATGGTATTGGAGTCCAAGCAGTATTTACCTTTGGGGCAAGGTAGTGGCTGGGAGTCGGGGACTTGCTGGTAATGCTGTTTTTTGATCTGGGTGCTGGGGACACAGGTGTATTTGGTTTGTGAACATTGACAGAACAGTACACTTCTGTGCATTTTAATGTATGTATGTTATACTTTAATTTTCTAAAAAGAATGTCTTATCTTTATGCATTTGCCCAGCCAAGGCAAGAGAGGTAGGCTTCCAGCTTGAAGACGGAGGAGGACTTTGGGTTTCCAGGCAGAAGGGGCAAAGGGAAAGGAACTAATATTTATTCAGTCTATGGGAGAACTTTCTTTCCAGGCTTCGTAACAAAAATAGTTTCATTTCTTCCAAAAACAGTTTTTACTCTTTTTGTTTATTTTAAACTATTGCTTGAATCACTGCCTGATTAAAAAAAAAATGGAGGTGAATGTATGTTTCCTTTGCCTCTGTTTACTCACTTGTTAAAGAAAACATTATACTATGTATGCATTTTTGGAAGAAGATGGTGTATAAATAAACAAAACGGTGCAAAAAGCATTTGTAGAAAACCTATGTGTGTGAGAGACATTTCCACAGTTCGTTTCAGAGGACAAAGTGGAAAAGGCCATGGTTCAGGAGGGGTAGTGACTGGCCTGGCCCCTAGTAGGTACCCAGTACTCTTGTGAAACATTGGCCAGCAGGGCGATAGGGAGGGCACGCAGGGGGCCATGTGAGGCCTCTGCCTCTTTTAAGTTCCAGAAAGCACAGAGATGTTCTGGACTGGCTTGGGCTCTGGGTCTAGAGGATTTGAAGACCTGAGTTCAAATCCCCCTTCTGCCATTTACCTTCTGTGTATTCTGGAACAAGTCATTTGTCCTTCCAGAATGTCATTCCAGCAGACGAGGTCACCCTCATGCATTTCCTAGGACCTGGGTCTCCTTGGCAGCATCTCTAGCCTGCCGTCCCTGCTGCTGAAGTGGCCAGTGCAGTGTAACTGGGGACTTTCAACCATGCCTGCCTCCCTCCCTCCCTCCCTCACCTTCCCTCTCCTCCCCCACCCCTTCCCCTTCTCTCCCCTCCCCTCCCCCACCCCTTCCCCTTCTCTCCCCTCCCCTCCCCCACCCCTTCCCTTCCCCTTCTCTCCCCTCCCCTCCCCCACCCCTTCCCTTCCCCTTCTCTCCCCTCCCCTCCCACACCCCTTCCCCTTCTCTCCCCTCCCCTCCACACCCCCCTCCCCTTCCCTCCCCTTCCCTCCTCCTCCCCCTTCCCTCCCCTCCCCTCCTCCTTCCCCTTCCCTCCCCTCCCCTCCTTCTTCCCCTTCCCTCCCCTCTCTTTTTGAGACAGAGTCTTGCTCTGCCAGCCAGACTGGAATGCTGGAGTGCAGTGTCGCAATCTGGGCTCACTGCAACTCCACCTCCCGCATTCAAGCCATTCTCCTGCCTCAGCCTCCTGGGTAGCTGGGATTACAGGAGCACAGTACTACACCTGGCTAATTTTTGTATTTTTAGTATTTCACCATGTTGGCCAGGGTGCTGTCAAACTCCTGGCCTTAAGTGATCCACCCACCTCAGCCTCCCAAAGTGCTGGGATTACAGGCTTGAGCCACCTGCCCAGCTCGTGCCTCTCCTTTCTATCCTGGTGCTCTCTCCCAGAGTTCCTGGTGACTATTGGGAACTCAAGAATGTCTCCATGTTACCCGCACACATCCACAACACTCAGAGGAACAGGGAATCCCTGAACCCAATGTGACAGCTGCGGGGAGGGGGCTCCACTTCCCCTTGCGTCTGCTTCTTTTAGGCAGGCGCCAGGAGGCTGAGTCTCCCTGCTATTCATTTTGAGCTGGCCATGATGGACCTGAAATGCTATGGGGAAGTCATTCCAAGGAGAACATTAATCGTGTCACCTTTAGGCAGTCTAGCACATGAACAAGCAACCCTCCTGGCCTGGAGCAGCTGAGCTTTTGCACGCGGGGAAAGGCAGTGTGGCCTGATGGGCAGTGGAGGCTCATGAATTAGGTCCTGTGGGGAAGAAGCTGTTTTCTCAGCCTCTCTGCTTAGATTATTGCTGTGTTCATTTTCACTGTCACACAGTGTACATTCTGCCCCCGAAAGCAGGGCACAGTCTGGCCTCACTATAACCTCTCCTCAACTCAGACTCTTGAAAAAAGGACACCTCTCCACACTGCAGCCTCTGAGCTTCCTTTAATCAAGCCACACCCTTGCTAGAATCCTTCAGGGACTTTCCATTGCTGCAGAATCAAGTCCTAGTGGCCTTGTAGCAGGATAGTCAAGGTCCTTTCTGATCTAGTTTCTGCCCAGTCTCTAGGTTCTATTCTAGCCACTCTCCACCTCAACTCCTGGGCTCTAGCACCTCTAACGCCCATATCCCCTTCTCTGGAGGCTTTTCTGACCTTGACTCCCTGCAGGTTGAATGAGTAACTTCCTCAGCTGAGGTCCCATAGCACACCTCACATTTCAAAATGATGGAAATCACATACGATTTTCTTTTGTGTTTGTGTATACTTGCCTCCCGGTTTGTGAGCCTTTGGAGGGCAGGAACTAAGTCTTGCCCTCCAAAGGACTGTGGACTTCAATACTGTGTCCCTAGCTTGATGTGTGGTTCAGGGCTCCAGAAACATTTGCTGCAAAAATGGAGTTGGATTATAAAGATACCAGTGATTGTGCTGGAACAGGAGGCTGCCTCTAGAGGTCCTTCAGGTGTGCAGGCCTGTCTGCCCTTGTGCTAAATGACTCCAACCTGCCTGCATTAATCCTTTCTCTCCTCCTGTCACTTCCAGCTCTCCTCCTCCTTCCGCTTGAGATATCCAAGCTTCACGGAAGAACTGTAGGTTTCTACAGAGAACAATATCCCTGATTGCTAAACAAATAAGCCACATTCATGGCCAATTCAGCAAAACCAGGTTTGGTGGGAATGACTTCATTCTTACCAGGATGTTGCTGGCTGCCTGGAAGTCCTTTAAAAGACAAAATAAAACACCCTTTTAAAGATAATTTTAGACTTACAGAAAAATTACAAAAATAATTTAGAAAGTTCATGCATATCCTTCACCCAGCCTCCCCTAATATTCACAACTTACATAACCATGGCACAATGGTCAAAACCAGGAAATTAACACCGGTACAATGCTATTATTGTACCTTATGCAAATTTCACCAGTTTCTCTCTAGTGCTCTTTTTCTGTTTCGGGATCTGATTCAGGATCCCACATTGCTCATAGCTGTTGTGTTTCCTCAGACTCTTCCAATTTGCGACAGTTCCTGATTCTTTCCTTGCTCTCATGGCCTCTGATGAGTCGTGATCAGTTCTGCAGCTTTCTGTTTCTAGTTCCTAGTTGGCTTCTGGGTGATTGAAGTTCCTGGAGGCCTTCCTGCAGGACGGGTTCAGAATGAGTGCTTCTTTTTCTTTCCTCCTCTCATTCTCCTTTCTTCCCTTGGGATTTTCCAGAGCAAGAGTCAGTTAGAGAGGAATGCATGGTGAGGAGGTGATTAGTGTGTCTTGACCTTGGGTGTTTGTCTCACTGTCAGAGTTCTGGCTCCCATCTGCAGTTGATTATGCAATTAGCCATGCTTGTTGACCTCAGGATAGATGCAGACTCCTTCTTGCTCCTCCTTCACTGCCTACCTTTCTCCTTTCCTCCCTCTCCCAGTCATCTCCTTTGGTTGCAGGTTAGAGGAGGCTCCAAGCCGGTTGGGCCTGGTATGCACACTTCCTTGGAGTCATGTGCTCTGAGACATCTCTGGCAGGCCTGCTGGGGTACATGGGAAGTGGATTTGGGAAGGGGGTCTGTGTGCTGAGTTTTATAGCCTTGTTGCACGCACTTATGGGGTCATGTGGCGCATGAGGTTAGGGACAAGTGCAAGGGCCTGGGAGAGAAGTCAGCTGTGGTAACAGAGGTCCGTCAGCTGAGTCCCATCACATTCAGAAAGTCATCCTCCAGCGAGCCTGGGCCTTTCTGAGGGACAATGGAAGAAGAGGTGAGAACCATTTCAAATTAATCCATTAATTCATTCAAATATTAATTCATCCATTAATTTCACTGCAACAAGCCCTGGTTGGTTGTTACTGTTATTGTTGTTTTTGTTATTGCTATCATGATTTTGCTGTTGTTAGGTATGGGGACATAGTATGAATCAGATGCAATCCGTGCCCTCAGAGTGCTCAGAGAGAGACAGACCACAGAGGATCTCAACTACGTGACAAGGGCTCTGTTGGAGGGATATGTTAAGTTTGTGGGAACAGGGAGAGGGAGGACTTAGCTGTGACAGGGATGGGCAGTGGATGGGGCAGGTGATGCTAAAGGATTTAGAAGGGTTAGGCAGGCAAGTAGGATGGGGACTGGTGCTCCAGGAAGAGGGAAGAGCATTTGCAAAGGCCTGGAGTGGAGAGGGCCTGTGGCTACTTGGAAGAGCTGCAAACTCCACACTCTCTCACTCCTTCATTCATTCATCCATCTACTTGCTCTGGGCCAGGCACTGTGCTGGGCACAGGAGCCACTAAGGTGAGGCCAACCTAGCTCTGCCTTAGGGTCTTAAAGTCAGAGCAGGGAGAGACAATTATTGCAAGAGCAGAAATACACATGGATGCCTTGCAGAGGGGGGAGGATGGTACTATGGTCTAAATGTCTCCCCAAATTCATTTGTTGAAACTGAATCCCCATTGTCGTGGCATTAAGAAGTAGGCCTTTTGGAAAGTGATTAACTCAAAAGAGCTCCACCCTCATGAATGAATTAGTACTTTATTAAAGACTGGAAGGAACCGGCTTAGGCCTTTTTTGCATTTTGTTTTCTGCCATGTGAGGATGCAGCAAGAAGGCCCTCACTAGACACTGAATGCTGTGCCTTGATCTTGGACTTCCCAGCCTCCAGAACTGTGAGGAATACATTTCTGTTGTTTATAAGTTACCCAGTCTGTGTGTTTTGTTATAGCAGCACCAAAGGCCTAAGACAGATGGGCAGGGAAGTCTTCTTAGAGGAGATCTTCGAGGTTTGACTTGAGGAAGAGTCGGGCAAGTGAAGAAGTGGGGATGGCCACTCTTTACAGGGAGAATAGCATGTGCAAAGGCCCAGATCACTTGTTCATTCATTGGTCACTTGTTTATTCACTCACTCATTGTATTCATTTATTCAACAAGTATGTAGCGAATGCCAGTTATGCAGTTATGTGTCTATACTATGCACAGAGACTACAAAGTGAATAATTGTGGCGCTTTCAACCTAAGAGTGTTTCAGTCAGCTTAGGCTAAGTTATGTTGTGGTGACAAACAAACCCCAAATATTGGTAGCTTATGACAATGAAGGTTTATTTTTAGCTCATGTTATATGTTCATTGCTGGTGGCAGAGAGAAGAGAGATAGTAGAACCATACATTGGTCCTTAAAGTTTCTGCTCTGGGTGGCATGAGTCTCTTCCGCTTACATTTTATTTGACAGGATGAGTCACGTGGCCAAGCTTGATGTCAGTGCATCAGGAATACAAATCCTCCCACAGAGAAGGGCAGTGAATATTTTGACCAATAACACACTCTGCCATATGTCTGAGTAAAGGCTAATAACTCAGTCTGACTAGACTGCATGAGGGTGGCTACAACAATAAAGAGATTAAGAAGTCAAGGAGAAGCTTTATCATGTAGGCCTTGGGTACCAGGCTAAAGAGTTTGGGTTCCATTGATTGTTAGTGGAGAGGCACTGAAGATATGAAAAGTTCTGTTGAGTTTTAAGCAAGGGAAGAGTAAGATCTTATTTATGCTTTAGAAAAATCATTTCGGTAGCTTCAGGAAAAGGCCTGGTGGTGGGGGGATTAAGGCTAGAAATAAGAAAACCAGTTGAAAAGTTGTGGGAATACCATGGTAGAGCAAATGAAGAATGCTCAAACTCAGGTTGGAATAGTAGAGAAGGAGAGGGCTAGAGCAAATGAAGAATGCTCAAACTCAGGTTGGAATAGTAGAGAAGGAGAGGGCTAGAGCAAATGAAGAATGCTCAAACTCAGGTTGGAATAGTAGAGAAGGAGAGGCCTTCTAGAGCTGTTAGGAACAGAATCAAGGGAATTTCATTGGTACATTGTTCAACAGGTGTTTTAGAAACAAAGAATGAATGAGACCAGGTGTGATGGCTCACGCCTGTAATCCCCGCACTTTGGGAGACCAAGGCAGGTGGATCACTTGAGGCCAGGAGTTTGAGACTAGCCTGGCCAAACATGGCGAAACCTCATCTCTACTAAAAATATAAAAATTAGCCAGGCATGCTGGTGCATGCCTGTAATTCCAGCTACTCAGGAGGCCAAGACACGAGAATCCCTTGAACCTGGGAGGTGGAGGCTGCAATGAGCCAAGATCACGCTACTGCACTCTAGCCTGGGTGATGGAGTGAGACTCTGTCTCAAAAAAAAAAAAAAAAAAAAAAAAGAAAAAGAAAAAGAAAGAATAAATTAATAAGTAAGAGAGTGCACCTGAACCTTGTACATCAATAAAGTGACCAATAAATTGATCCCTTATAAAGTGAGACAGACCCTGATCAAATTTTTTTTATTATTTTCAAATTTTGTTGATGATTTTCAAAAGTTTACTTTTAATTTATGTATGGTAACATTTTTTTTTTGAGTACAGATGTATGATTTTGACAAATGCATAGACTCGTGTAACCACTACCACAATTAAGATATTCAACAGTTCCATCACCCTAAAAGTCTCTCTAATGCAGCTTCTCTTTGTTAGTCCAATCCTCCCTTCTCCCCAACTCTTAGAAACCCTGATATGTTCTCTTTGCTACAGTTCTGCCTTTGCAGAATATTGTATAAGTGGGATCACACAGTATGTAGTCTTATGTAGTCTTTTGAGTGTAACTTCTTTCAAATGGCATAATGCACTTGAGATTCACCCAAGTTGTTGCATGCATCAATGTTTCTTTTCTTTTCACAGCTCGATAATGTTTCATTGTATGGCTGCGCCAGAGCTGGTTTATCCACTTGTCTTAGTCCATTTGGGCTATGTAACAAAGTACCATAAACTGTGTGGTTTATAAACAACAGAAATTTATTTCTCTCAGTTCCAGGGGCTGGCAAGTCTAAGATAAAGGCATCAGCAGGTTCGGTAGATTGAGTGTCTGGTGAGGGTTTACTTATTGGTTCATAGACAGCACTTTCTAGCTATGTTCTGACGTGGTGGATGGGGATCCTCTGGGGCCTGTTTTGTCAGGCCACTGTGTTAGTCCATTCTATTTTTTTTTTTTTTTTTTGCCACCCAGGCTAGAGTGCAGTGGTGTGATCTTGGTTCACTGCAACCTCTTCTTCCCGGGTTCAAGTGATTCTCCTACCTCAGCCTACTGAGTAGCTGGGATTATAGGCGTGCACCACCATGCCTGGATAATTTTTGTATTTTTAGTAGAGATAGGGTCTCACCACGTTGGCCAGGCTGGTCTCAAACTCCTGGCCTCAAGTGATCCACCCGCCTCCCAAAGTGCTGGGATTACAGGAGTGAGCCGCCGCGCTTGGCCTTTGTCCATTGTTGCATTGCTATAAAGAAATACTTGAGATTGAGTGATTTATAAAGAAAAGAGGTTTTATTGGCTCATAGTTCTGCAGGCTATACAGGAAGCACGGTGCTGGCATCTGTGCAACTGCTCGGGAGGCCTCAGGAAGCTTTTATTCATGGTGGAAGATAAAGCAGGAGAAGGCACATCACATGGCAAAAGTGTGTGTGTGGGGGGGATGCCACATACTTTTAAACAACCAGATCTCACATAAACTCAGAGTGAGAGCTCACTTATCACCAAGGGAATGTGCTAAGCCATTCATGAGGGATCCACCTCCATGATCCAAACACCTCACACCAGGCCCCACTTCCAACACTGGAGACTATATTTCAACATGAGATTTGGAAGGGTTACACATTCAAACCATATCAGGCACTGACCCCATTCATGAGGGGTCTGCCTTCATAATTTAATCCCACCCCAAAGTCCCCACTTCCAAATACCCTTGCATTGGGGATTAGGTTTCAATATACAAATTTTGGAAGGACAAAAATGTTCAGACCGTAGCACTCCTCACTAGTTGAGGGACATTTTGTTGTTTCTGGTTTTGGTGTTATAACTTTATAAGAAACTGCCAAACTGTTTTGTAAAGTGGTTTTACCATTTTGCATTCTCATCAGCAATGTATGAGTGCTCCAGTGGCCTGCACTTGGTGTTGTCAGTTTTTTCCCCATTCTAGTAGGTATGTAGTGGCATGTCATTGTGGTTTCAATATGCATTTCCTTAATGAGTAATGATGTTGAAAATCTTATGCTTATTTGCCATCCATGGATCTTCTTTATTTATGCTTATTTTCCATCCACATATCTTCTTTAGTGAAGTGTCTGTTCAGATATTTTGCCCATTTTTAACTTGGGTTGCTTATTTTCTTACTGTTGAGTTTGAGAGTACTTTCTGTAGTCTGTATACCCTTTGTCAGGTATATGACAGTCCATGGTTTTTCTTTTTATTCTTATAAGTTTAATTTTGCTCTTTTTAGAGCAAAAGTTTCTAGTTTTAATGAAATCCAACTTACAAATTTTTTCTTTTTATGAATTAACTTCTTGATATCATCTCCAGGAACTCTGCCTAACTGTAGGTCATGAAGATTTTACCTACATTTTATTTTAAAAGTTTAAAAGTTTTTATATTTTACATTTAGGTCTATGATTCTTTTTGAATTAATTTTTTTTGTATAAAATGAACATATAGGTCAAAGACTTTTTTCCTGCATATGGATGTCTAATTGTTTCAGCATTGTTTATTGAAAATTCTGTCCTTGGGCCAGGCATGGAGGTTCATGCCTGTAATCCCAGCACTTTGGGAGGCCGAGGCAGGCAGATCACGAGGTCAGGAGATTGAGACCATCCTGACTAACACGGTGAAACCCCGTCTCTACTAAAAATACAAAAAATTAGCTGGGCGGGTGGCGGGTGCCTGTAGTCCCAGCTACCTGGGAAGCTGAGGCGGGAGAATGGCCTGAACCTGGGAGGTGGAGCTTGCAGTGAGCCGAGATCACGCCACTGCACTCCAGCCTGGGCGACAGAGCGAGACTCCGTCTCAAAGGAAAAAAAAAAAAAAGAAAACAAAAGAAAATTCTGTCCTTTCTCCATTGAATTGTTTTTTCATCTTTGTCAAAATTCAATTGATCTTATTTGCGGATCTATTTCTGAACTCTTTATTATATTCCACATAGATATATAGACAGATAGATATATAGAATGCATCTCTCCTTTTGCCAGTACCATACTGACTCGATGACTGTAGCTTTATAAGAAGTTTTGGAATCAGATAATGTGAATCCTTTAACTTTTTTCTCCTTTTCTCAAAGCTGTTTGAGTCTTGTACATTCTTTGGATTTTTATATGAATGTTGGAATCAGCTTGTCAATTCATACAGCCAGTTAGGATTTTGATTGTGATTGGGTTGAATCTATAGATCAATTTGGATAGAATTTACATTTTAATAATTCTGAGACTTCCAATTCATGAACATGGTATATCTCTCCATTTAGTTATGCCTTCTTTGATTCCTTCATTAGTGTTTTGTAGTTTTCAGCATACAGGTCCTGTACTTATTTTGTTAGATTATAACTAAGAATTTCATTTTTAAAAGTTGCATCTCTCCATTTTTAACACTTTGTCTCTCTTGATCCATCACTCATATTTGCTAGTGTGTCTTCACTTACTGTAGAATGCTTATTATAAAGGGAATTTTTAAATCTTGCAAAAGACAAAGGATTTCATAAAGTTGATAGGAGCATTATTGGAGAAATACTCAAATTTACAGAGCCAGTGACAAAGGAAGATCCAGATAAGTTGGGCAAATTAACAAAAAGAGAATTGACAAGGAATATAAAAAATGACTTGAAAGAGGGAATGATTTAAATATCAAAGGATTATGAGAAGCCTTTGGGAAAACTAATGAGCCTGGAATATTTGTATAAAAATTCTCTTTGTGTAAATCAAAGATAAAATACAAGGAAGCTACATTATGTTCCTGTATATTTATGTTGGGAAGATATCAATACTTGAATTATCCTTCCTTTATTTTAAGAGTTAGAAAATGGTTGCAGTAAAAATCAAAACTTTCTTATATAAAATATGAAACATTTAGAATAATTTTTGGTTTTATTTTAAAGTCTCAATCAACCCTTACCTTCCAGTAATTTTTAGAAAAATCATGTCACTATTTTATGTAGATTCATTTCAATTAGCCTTATAGTTCTTACTCCTCCAGTCAGTAGACACACCCTGGGTTTATCAGCTGATCCAAATGGACACTAAAAAATATGCCAGGCCTCCAGCTTCAGGAATAGCCAGATATGGAATCCCAGATTTGGTGAGCTGAGAATTTCTGTGTGATGGAAGAACTCTAAGATGACAGTGAATTAGCCCCACCTCTGGTACTCCAGCCCTGTGTAATCCCCTCCACTTGAGTGTGGCAGCATGTGGGACTCATTTATAATGAATAGAATAGAAAAGGTGACCAATGTGACAGGATGTCACTTCAGTGATTACATTAGATAAGACAGCAGTGTCCTCTTGCTAGTGGACTCTCTTTCTCTCACAGACTTTGATGAAGCAGGTGAGCATGTTGGGGAGGTCCTCAGTTCAACGGGCTGTAAGGACTGAATTCATTCAACTATGTGATCTCGGAAGTGGGTCCTTCTCTGGTCAAGGCTTGAGATAAGATTTTGTGTATGACACTTTGATTGTAGCTTTCAGAGGGGATCCTGAAGCAGAGAACCCAGCAATGTTATTCCTGGACTCCCAGCCCACAGAAACTATGAGGTGATAAATGCATGTTTTTTTAAGCTGCTAAGTTTGTGAAATTTGTTACATAGGAGTGGATAAGGAATACACCCTGCTGCATTTAGCCATTCTTACATAAACTCATCATACATACGATTCATTTAGTTCTGGCATAAACTTCTCACTAAAGACCCTGTATTAGTCTGTTCTCACACTTCTATACATAACTACTTGATACTGGCTAATTTCTGAAGAAAAGAGGTTTCATTGACTCACAGTTCCTCAGGCTGTGCAGGAAGCATGGCTGGGGAGGCCTCAGGAAGCTTACAATCATGGTGGAAGGGTGAAGCAGAAGCAAGCACCTTCTTCACATGGCAGAGCGGGAGAGCAAGAGTGAAGGGGGACGTGCTACATGCATTTAAACAACCAGATCTCCTGAGAACTCACTCACTATCATGAGAATAACAAGGGGGAAATCCACCCCCATGATCCAACTGCCTCCTACCAGGTCCCTCCCCCAACATTGGGAATTACAATTCAACATGAGATTTGGGTGGGGACACAGAGCCAAATCATATCCAAACCTTATCAGACCCACACTTATTTCCCTCCCTCCTTTTCTTCCTCCCTCTCTCCTTTCCTTCTTTCTTTTCTTCTATTAGGAAAGATTATGAAAGACTTTCAAATAGGCAAAAAAAAAAAAAAAAAAAAAAAAAAGGTTGCCTTTCATCGTCTTTGAGCTATTTTACAACTCTGTAAGTTGAAGAAAACTTAGACTAATGCAGATTATTCTTGCCCATGGGAGTACAAATGATTGTGTCCAATGACATGCAGTCTATCTTTACCCTGTAGATAGACCAGTTTTATTTCTGTATGTAAGTTGATTTCAGCATTCCTTATTGGCTTTACTGTGGGATTCTCTGAATACTCCTTGCAATGGGTTGTAACATTTGACTGCTTCTATCATAAACTAATGAGTTAAAAATAAAATCTTTGATACATATTCATTTTATATGAGTAAAGAGTTATGATTTTTACCTTAAAAAATGATCTTTTAACATTTTCTTCGTCCTTCCCTTCCTTCCTTCCTGTTAACATTGAATAATTACTATGTGCCAAATTTGGTTCTATTACCTTTTCAAGATTTATTTCTTTTGAATTTCACAAAAACTCAGAGTAGGCATTATATTACCCTATTTTATTTACAAATGAGAAAATTGTGACTCAGGGAGATTAAGAAACATAACTCTGCTTGTAGGAGAGCACTGACTCATCCAGGACTGCTGACTCTGAACCACCTGGCCTGGGACTGAGGAGTTTCCCAGGACACGGACTTTTAGTACTAAAATGAGGAGAGTCTTGGGCAAGCCAGGATGAGCCTATCACCCTGCATAGCTCCAGAAAGCCCAGGAAATGGACTCCACCATGTTTAGCTACAGATGTCCTGTCTTATCTCTCAAGCCCTGCCCAGTACATGCTGGTGTTTTGCTTCAGGGCTGTTGTCACCAAGTTCTTAGTGTTGTGCCTGCAAATGCCCCGGATGACTTCACTCTTCCCTATGCTTTTCAAAATATTGGCTGCTTTATGTAGTGCTCCAAGGAGGGCTCTTTTAGTTCCTGTGCAATGCCCTGTGTCTATAGGCCTTTCCTTGCTCGGCCAGCAAAAGCCAAAGGTAGAGTTTTGTTGCTTCCTTCCCTGTTAAGATTCACTTCCTGCCCAGAGTCCGATCTGAAAACAAAAGACCCTTGTTCAGCACAGCTTCCTGTGTAACAACATTAAACATCCCCTCAGCAACCATTATACAGGAATATTATAAGACAACTGTGCTTTCTATGCCCTAAGCTACAAGAGCACATTGCAAAGTTTTGTGAAGTCTTCCTAAGTGTTGGGGCATACACAGATTTCCTGAACATCCCGGATAACCCCTGGATGGACTGAGAGAAATAGGCCTCAGCTGTTTCTCTTATCTTTGAGGAAGAGAAATATTGGATATTTCCATGCATTGCAGAATTCTATGGAAGTCACTTGGCTGGAAAACCGGGTTTCCCCCATCTCATAGACTGTAACTGCTCTGATCCAGAAAGTGGCTGGAAATTTGCTGTTAAAGAACTCCAAAGGTTAACAGGATTAGACTCCCACCGACCAAGTTCAAAGAAATGCTTTCAGAAGTAAGCAAACAAACAAACAAACAAACAAACAAAATTAATCAACCCTCTAACAACATATATATTTTCTGGATTCAAGGGTGATGACTTCAAAAGCAATTCAGTTAATTCTTTTTTTTTCTTTTCTTTTCTTTTTTTTTTTTGGCTGAGCCTCATTCTGTCACCCAGGCTGGAGTGCAGTGGTGTGATCTTGGTTCACTGCAACCTCTGCCTCTGAGGTTCAAGCGATTCTCCTGCCTCAGCCTCCCGAGTAGCTGGGATTGTAGGCAGCTGCCACCATGCCTGGCTAATTTTTGTAGTTTTGGTAGAGACAGGGTTTCACTATGTTGATCAGGCTGGTAATTCTTAAAAGTCTCTGTTGCATTAATAGTGAACTCAAAACTTTTTTAAAAAACAAACTTTTAGTGTTTAAAAAAATGACATTTGGGGATAAATTTTGCTTATCAGTTCACTGTTTTCCAGTTACAAAAAGTGCTTAGAAATCAACAGTAAGATAACATTTTTTTTCTGATTACAAAAATAATATATACTGCTTGCAGAAAATTAGGAAAACAGAATAAAGAAAAAAATAATTTTTCATAATTTCATAACCTGAAGATGGATATCTACTACAAAAAATTGAGATCTGACTGTAAATAATTCATTGAGTTTTGCTTTTAGCCTTGACCTTGAATTTAGCTCAAGATCACCACTTCCCAACATGACTTTTAACGGTTGCCCTGTAGGGTTTTGTGGATTTGCCATCATTTACCTAACCAATCTCTTATTGTTGGACATTTATATTGTTTCGAATCTTTTGCTTATAAATAACACTGAACTTACTGAGGCAGATACACCCTGTGCATCTTAGTTCCCTAGGAGGTCCTTAGCAATCCCTAGAAGGGTAATTGCACCGTGGTCTGAGGTTTTGATTGGGAACATCTGCTAGTCACCTTGAAGACAGTAGGATTTATTCGAAGGATTCTTGACCTGGGAGGCGCCTGGAACCAGGGCGCTCAGGGACTGCAGCTACGTTCCTGGCCCAGAATCAACCTTCCAGGATTGGCTTGGTGAAAGCAGGGCGGGGCCGAGCAGGAGGACTGGGCGTGGACACTGCAGCAGGGCCACCTGGTGCAGGGAGGGATGGTGTGGTGCACTGTGACCCTCATAAATCCAAAGGTCTGGCGGCCAAGGCCAGCAGTTCTCGGAGAGCTGAGATTCTTGGTGCTGGCTGGGCTGCTGGAGACAGCAGGTACCGTGTTCCTTCGGGAAGGTGGGGGCTAGGACTGTGGCTCTTTCTACCCGATCAGACCCCGGTGCGAAGAGGGAGTGTAGCAAGAGCCCAGGCAGGTTGTGGGGCCAGACCACGTTCTCTGTCAAGGTCCAGGACCCCCAGAACCTGCGGTCCGTTGATGGCCAGGATGCCCGGCAGTGGAGCTCGCAGACACTAGCCCTGGCTGAGCATTTATTGACACAGCGCACCCTCTAGTGGTCATTTCCCATGACCAACCGAACAGGCACGGATGATACTCCTTGGTTCAGCCTCTAGACCCCCAGGTCTGGGAAGTCTGTAGATTCGCATTCTCCTGGGACCCATGAGGCAATGGTTGAGGGTGGGTTACAGGATGGGAGAGTGTCTAGGCCCAACTCTGTCCCTAACTTGCCTGTGTGGCTTTGGCCACATCTCATCCCCCTCTGGGTCTCACCTTGGCCATCTGTGAAATGAGGATGGTCATGCTAGCTTCAGAGGTTTGGCCTGGGGAAGGGGAAGGGCTCTGAGACTCTGCTCCCCTTGCCCACTTTCGGTAGGCTTGGGACCTAGCGTTGGCTGGAGCAGGCATGTGCAGTGTGGTCAGAAGATTCCAGGGCCACTGGGTTTGGGGTATGATAAAATGTACAAATTCAGAGGCAGGCCCTCCTCCACTACAAAGATCACTCTTCCTACCTTAGGGTAAACAGGTTCCAAGCAGAGGAGGTGACCAGGGTGGCCAAGAGCTCAGAGCCAGGCCCCCTTGAAGGTTGGAGGGACAGAAATTGTCCTATCTGGAGGTGTCTTGGGGATGGGGAGGCTTCTTGGAGAAGGAAGTAGTGAACAGATTTCATGGGCTCCAGGGATTGGACAACCGTGAGTTCAGGGAGCAGGTACTTCAGACAGGTGGGAAAACAGCTCAAAAACCAGTTGGAAAGGGTAGCATTGGCAGGAATGACTGAGTAAGGAGCACTTCTCCCCGAGAAAAGCAATGAGAATACTGGCCAAAATTGTCAAAACCAACTTTTTCAGAACTCTGAAAACTAATCAAAAACTTGCAACAATCCAAGGTGTACCTATTTTTTTTTTAACAGGTAAATATTGGTAAGAACAGTGAGCTTGATGGCATTGTCCTTTTTTTTTTTTTTTTTTTAATAGAGACCGGGTCTCACTATGTTGCCCAGGCTGATCTCAAACTCTTATATTCAAGTAATCCTCCCTCCTCAGCCTCCTAAAGTGTTGGGATTACAGGCATGAGCCACCACATCTGGCAGAGCTTGATGGCATTTTAACTTGCCCTAGTCCCATCCCCTTCTCCTGAGACCTGTGGTAGCCTTGAAACCCAGTGGTTTCATAATCATGGTGGAAATCAGCAGCCTAAAGACAAACAGAAAGATCAGAACAGGGTTGGAGCTTCTGCAAAGTCCAATTCCCAGATAACTGTCATTATTCAACTTGTCTGGTAGTTCCCTGGAAGAGACTCCACTTGCAAGGCTGTGTTCATTTGACCTGACTTGGTGCCCATTCAATGCACACAGCCTTTTCTCTGAGGTTATTTGTTGAAAGTAATCAGTGGCAATTGTTTAACATTGCAGCTGCCTGAGGCAGTGATAATGGCTGGGGCCAATAAGAAGCTAACAAAAATTTTAAAAGGAAAAGTTGAGGAATGAGCTCTCCATAGAAGGCTTTGAAAAGCTTTGGCATATTCCTAGGAATCTACAAATGCTCCCTCTTCTGTAGGTTCCTCTGATGATGATGGTGTGTGTGCATATGTGTATGTGTGTGTATTTGTGTGTGCATGTGCATGCTTGTATGCATGTTTATATGTTTGTGCATGTGTGTGTGTTTCACAAGTGCTCTATCAGCTCTAGAAATGGAAGAATCTCAAAGGTTTTCTTTCCCTTTTTTTGAGACAGGATCTCACTCTGTTACCCAGGCTGGAGTGTAGTGGTGTGTTCAGAACTCACTGAAGCCTTGACCTTGACTCCAGGCTGAAGTGATCCTCCTATCTCAGCATCCCAAGTAGCTGGGACTGCAGATGCATGCCACCATGCCTGGCTAATTAGTTTTTTTTTTTTTTTTGGTAGAGATAGGGTCTCCCTATGTTGCCCAGGCTGAAGATTTTTCTTTATTTAGGTATAAAAAAATACAGTACTTGTCATGCACCAGTGTGGCCAATATATAGTCATAATCTGTAGAGCAATTACTACAATTATAGAAAATAGAAGGTTACAGGAATTGTTTTTCCAACTAAAAAACCTGAAGTAATATTGTTAACCTAAATAGCAACCTGCTTATTACGCAAAAACCCTTATTCTATATATCTGTGAGAGCTAGAAACTTGTAAGTATCATTAGTAAAAAAATCATTATAAGAAACTAGTTATTGGTTAAAACAAAAAAGTCAGTGTTATCTACAATCCCTTGCAGTGTGAGGGGTTTTGCCCAGAGTGGGAACCTCAGTCCATGATGAAGGGTGAGCTGGATGTCTCCTTCCCTGCTCGTCTCTGTTGACTGATGCCACTTCTCCAAGGTGTGTTTGCAGTGAAACGTTCCAGTGGAAGATGCTCGGTTGATCACAGAGGTTGGGCAGGGCAAGGCCTTGCCTTCTGCAAGGTGTGCCTGAGGTTCGATTCCCTGAGATGTGACAACAGCGAAGTGTAAAGGCACATGGCTGGGCTCTGTCATGCAGTCATGAGTGGGTTTGGACATTGGCCAGTCTTGCTAAAGGCCACATCTTGGGTTCCTCTAAACCAAGGGATAAGGAGTAGACAGAGAAAAGAAAGAGGGCATGGATTGGCGACTAGGTGAGGCAGAGAAGGGAAGAGCTGTCTGCTCTGGGAATATCTGCCCCTTCTCAGGCAAAACTGGAGGGGTGCTGAGGAGTCTCAAAGCAAGGTCTCAGCTCTTCCAGGCCTTCTCCAGAGGGGATGGGTGTGGAGGTGGTCCTCACCCTGTGATCTGTCACTCTTGATCTCCACCGCCCCTCCAGGATGAATTCACAGTTGCTTCGAAGTTCAACAAGCCATTTCCCTGAATGTGGTTCAGTGCTCAGTACAGCTCAGCCCAGGGAGCTGAGGGACTTGGCAGGCCAGTGAGGTCACTTCAGGACCCAAGGTCAGGAGCTGCCATGGGGCCCCTTCTTCCCACTTGGCAGGCCTGGAGAGGGGCTGGGGAGAGGTGGGGCACTTGGAGTGGAGTATGAAGGAGTTGGAGCAGGGCCAGGGCTCTTGAGAGAGGGCATGATGGACGGTCACAGTCTCCCTTGGGAATGGGCTGCGGAGACTCCTGCCCCACAAGTCAAGCCGTCCAGGCCTTTGCCTCCAGGCAGATAGGGACCAGGACCTCACCAGCCTCACCACGGCATTCAGGGACCCTAGAAAAAGACCCTCCAGCAGTTGAACACAGGCTGTTTTGCTTTGCAGCCTTGGGGAGCCAGAGGAAGTCTTTGAGTTAGACGGCGGTCTGTGGGTGACAGGGTTATGTGGATGTCTGAGCCCAGACAGAACACTAGCCTGGATTTGCCAGCATTTGAGAGTAGTCATCACTGACATATGCTCCCGGATATTTCAGGAACCTGGAGTTTGCTATCCCAAGGCTGATGAGGTCTCTGGGACCCAGGAGGAAGGGGTGCTGGGCTGGGGAGTCAGTGCCATTTTTGGAGGCTGTGGTGCCTAGCGTCTGACTGGCCTGGGCTGCAGGGGGTTTGGGCCCCCAGGCCCAGAGTGGCCTCGGCCACCTAATACAGCAGCTCCTCCCTGGGGTCCGAGCCGTACAGCTCAGCCAGCATCTTAAACCTGGGTCCCCAGTCGTTAAGGAAGTCGTAATCTACGTCAGAGTCGGACGAGTCGGTGCCCAGGGAGCTGAGGGACTCGGCTATGGACTCCGAGCCCTCGTAGCCGTAGATGTGCAGCGTGTCGTAGGGGGGGCCATCGCCGTCGTGGTCCGCCTCGTCCTTCTTCACCTCGATCATGGCTGCCATCTCCCCGGGTCCCCCGTGTGCCCCCGGCGCGTGCCGCGGCGGCTTCTGCACCTGCGCGTAGAGGGATGGCCGGGCGTCCAGCGCCGGCCGCGGGGGCTTGGCCCCACCCCGGCGCACCGAGTTGAGCACCGACACGTCGTAGCTGGTGGTGTCCATCTCGCCGCCGCCTTCCTCGTCGTAGGTGACCAGCTGCTCATGGATCTCCGGCACGCTCTTGCCGTGCGCGCGGGCCTGCTTCCGGAGCCGCCGCCGCAGGAAGATGAGCAGGGCGATCACTGTGGCCAGGGAGCCGAGAGGCAGAGTCAGACAAGGCTGGGGGCCGGGGCGGCCCCCCATGTCCCCATCCCTGCCCCGCCCCCTCGACCCCATCCCCACCGCCCATCGTGCCCCCATCCCCGCTGCCCCCTCACGCCCCCATCCCGGCCGCCCCCCAACATCGCATCCTCACCGCCCCCCGCAACTCCCTCGCGTCCCCCCCTGCATTCCCATCCCTTTGGCCCCCCCTTCCCCTGCAACCCTATCCCTGGCCCCCTACTTCCCCTGAAACCCCCTCCCCACCGTTCCCCCACATACCCATCCCCGCCATTCCCCCACACCCCGTCCCCGCCGCGCCCCCGCACCCCCATCCCCACCTCCCCCGACACTCCCATCCCTGCCTTTCCCCCACACCCATGGGCAGGTGCGGATGTCCGGCCTGTGGGAATCTCTGAGGGGTGTGGCTATGTGAGGGTCTTGGATCCCTGAGGAGGGGTGGACCGTAAAGTGCAGAGAGTTTCTAAAATGAGGCTCAGGCCTTCTAGCTTTGAGTTACTGAACAAACTACTACGTACATAAGTAAAGCTGGGATGCCCTGGGAGGCAGCCCTGCCCCACAGCCTCAGTTTCCCTGTCTGTAAAACAGAAATGATGACTTCCCTGCTCTGTTTATATTTGGGAAGATGGTTGCGAGGTTAAATACAATTCTATTTGTGGTGGGGATGCCATCATCATCATTAATTATTAATAAAGGAGAAATCTCTGCTGGAGAAGCCCCAGAAGGGGAGCATATCGAGGGCGCTCTCAGGGGAGCTACAGGCAGGAGAGGCCTGGAGTCCATATTGCAGGTGCCCTGTGGCTGTATCCAGGCCTTGCCTTGAGTTCCAGGGCGATCTCCAATCACCTGAGGGCTTCCTCTGGAGGATCAGCCCCTGCCTCATCTCATGGCGAGTGAAATGCAGGATACAGTACATCACTCCTCTCGCCCCATGGGAAGAGGCTGGGGGGTGGCCCCACGCTGCCTCCCAGCACCCTTGTGGGAGGAGGCTCCAGTTCCTCATCATGGGAACATTCCACCTTCACTGGCCGCCTCCCTTCCCAGCTTCACTCCCCCTCTGCCTTAGGAGGTATCCAGGGAAATAAACCACCTCCCAAATAAACCACTTCCACCCCAATCCTCATCCCAGGGTTGCTCCCTGGGGAATCCAAACTAAGGCCTACAATGCTCCTAAAATTTCCAAGGCCCAAACAAGAAAAAAGTATCAAGTATCAAGGCCAGAGGAATTCTATAAAAAGAAAGAAAGCACGTGGAGACAATCTAAATTAGAAGTTTTTAAACTTTCCATTTTAGAACTGGATCCTTTTTCCTTTTTCAAAAATAGGTTTCATGTAAATACATGCCCAGAACAATGCCTGGCACACAGTAAATGCTGAAAACATCTAAGTGGAAGGAGTGACTGTTATGTATAAGTTATTTTAAAGTGATACTGGCCTGATGAGTGGGGGAGGAGTCCTGAGCCTGGCCCCTCCTCCTCCCTGGCTCATCCCCCACCGTGAGCACCCAGGTGGATGGAGCTCACATCCTATATCCTGCACATGAACTGGCCAAGGGCTGCATCGCAGATCGGAGGCAGGGTTGGGCCTGAACCCCTGGCCTCTACTTCTCCTGTGAAGCTTCCCCTCCCCGCAACACCTTCCATCCCCTTCCACCCACTGCCCAGCACTGACCTGTGATGGTGAGGATAGAGAGTAAGATGGCTACCACTGCCTGGATGCTCACGCCCACCTGGGCGGCCATATCCTCGCAGAAGGTGAACTCGCCCTGCTCGTTGCACTTGCACACGGCCACGGTCAGTGTGCTGGTGCCCGTGCGGCTTGGCATGCCATTGTCTGAGATGACCACGGGTAGGAAGTGGACCTTGGTATGCTCCCGGTCAAACTGCCCGTACTTGACTGTGATGTTGGCCGTGTTATCTGGAAACACCAAGGCCTCGGAGTCGGGCTTTGCCATCTGCACAGATGGGGAAACTTGGCTCCTCCAGGAAGCCTTCCCTGACTGCACCAGCCCGCGTGCTGCCTGGGCTGCTTTTCTGCCCTTTGCACCCAGCACCTCTTGTTTCAGCCATCTGAGTGCAGGCCTGTTCCTCCATAGAGGGGATATTTTGGGGCTGCTGCTTTGACCCAATCTCCGAGAATGCCTTGGTGAAAGAAGGTAAAATCCTTTGCTTTCTGTATTTGTGAGCAACTGATGCCTGTCCCCTTCCTCTTCTCTAACCCCACTCCAGTATCAGCAGGTTTTCTCTTTCAGCTCTATTAATGAGTGCACTGTTTCAAGCTTTGACAAGCAATGGGGAAAAATAAAGTTTTAAAAAGTCTTTTAGCATTAGGTTAACTTCTAAGGCAGCTTCAGCTATCTCTGAAAATCCATTGTTACATTGTTGAAAACAATGGGCATGTCCCTCGGGGCACAGAGAAAATGATTACATATAGAATTGTGGGTTTCCTCGGCAGTTTGGAACTGGGAAATGCTTTTGTCCAAATATTGGCCCCGCCCACCTTCCCAGATCCAATCAGTGATTTCCTGTACCCAAGAATCCCCCAGGGAGCTTTTAAAACACGCTGATTTTTCAGACCCCTATGATCACACACACATCTTATTCAGTGGTTCTGGGCAGAGGCCAGATAATCTGCCTTTTGCAGGGTCTCAGGAGGTTGTAATGTCAATGATCAGAGAAGGATCCAGGGACTCTCTGCTCCAGGATTTACATAGCTACACAGGCTCCACACACTGGATTGAAAAGCCCAGGAATCCATCTTTTAGATTTTGAATGAAAGCCAACTATATTTCATTATTCATAATTACATTTCAGCATTAAGTCTATTATATTTCAAATAAACTATATGTCATTGATGCTTATGGGAGAAACTAGAGATTTTGACATGCAGGTTGTTCATGATATAAGTGAATTTGACACCAGCAGGCTTGCCTCCTATTGTATATGGGTGTCTTTGGGGTGGCACTGAATCTTTCTACTGTATTGCAGATCCCTACTCTGAGATGGGACTGAGGTGGACATTGGGGAGGGAGTGACATTTTTGCCACATTATTTAATTCTAATGACAACTGGGTGTTGAATGGTCTGTCATTGACTTGTCAACACATCAGGGCCACCTTCTCCATCCCACAGGAGTCTCCTTAAGGACTGGTCTGTGGCTGATCCCTCAAGTCTGCCTCCAACTCTCAGGGACCCCACTCCCCAATCTTCCTCAAAGGTAGCAATGGGCTGCTGCAATACAGCCATCCTCATCCACCATAGTTTTGCCCATTAGGGACAGGCAATAATTCCATCCCATGCTGGGTGAAGGATCACTCTGCTTGAACCCAAGGGGAATTTTCTCTATTTTTCTGAGGAAATTTCAGAGGCCGTGGAAGCTTGCCTACTTGTGGCTGGAATGAAGTCAACTCAGCATCATCATTCAAGTCGGCACCTGCTCCTCAGAAGCTCCGATTGGCTGCTAATGACATCACACGGCCACCCTGCTAATCGTGAGTAGTCATTGTAGCTGAATTAAAACAAAGCTCACTGTATCCTTGGGATTTAGGACTTCATATTTCCAGTTTTGACTCTTTGGGAGTGACCTCAAAGTTCCATGTTTAATTTGCAGTTTTGCTGACACAGAGAGCCTCCAGTGTGGGAGAGGACTCCTTGGCTAGTTCTTCAACAGAGCTGACTGCCTGCATCCCCACATCTGTTCTGTACTCCTTGCTGGCTCCTTGCAGGCGATGTGGACTTGGGAGTTTGGATGGAGTGTCTCTGATCATTGCACAGACCAATTGTACAATGTACGTGGCAGGAATTGTACAAAATATCTAATGATTTGAAAATCCCAGTGGGAGCCTGCCCTCAATTTGCTGGCCTGGTCTTTGACCTTGGTGCCTCAAGACTCAACCTCACCCCGACCCTGTTAGTGCCAACTGACTGCATTTGTTCTTTTTTGGAGACGAGGTCTCGCTCCATTGCCCAGGCTGGAGTGCAGTGATATAATCATAGCTCACTGCAGCCTCAAACTCCTGAGCTCAAGTGGTCTTCCTGCCTCAGCCTTCTGAGTAGCTGGCACTACACGCATGTCTGAACTGATTACTTTGATGCCTACCGTGATTATCCGTGAGGGTAAAGTTGTTCTCAGTATTCAGGGTGAATTTGAACTTTACATTTCGTGGTGTTATGTCCTTGTCTATTGCGGAGATCTGCAGGACCAGCTGGGGTGTGGAAGACAGGAGATAGTCAGTGATGGTGGTGGGGTGGTCTGAGGTTTAGCGATGGAGCCCTTGGGTTTAGACCTGACCATGGCTGTTTCCCACCTGCAACACTCACCTATTTAGTTCTTCATAAAGCCACTCTTTCTACTCCCCTGCCCTGCCAATATACTCCCCATACATTCTCTCTGAGCCTCAGTTTCTCTACCTGTACAATGGGCATAATGTTATTTTCCTCAAGGCTATTGTACAGGGGAACTCTTGCTGACTCTGTTGAGCAGTTCTGCCCCTCAGCCTGCCCCAGGGTGGTGCTGCCTTCCCCTCCCACCTGAACCAGACTCACCTGGCCATGGGCAGCATTCTCACACACTTTGGGCTGGTAGGGCTGGGCAAACTCCGGGGCATTGTCATTCTCATCCAAAACTTCAATGTGGACTTGCACAATGGATTCTTTTCCTGTGGGGGTTCCTGCAGGGGAGAAGACTGTCACCATTATGGGCTCAGCTGATGCTGGCCCTGGGGGTGGAAGATGTGTGGAAGGAGGGCTGCCCTATGGAGGCCACTTTTTGTAGGAGGAGAATGTGGAACAGAGGCCCGGGATGGTGTTCCGGAAGAAAGGAGTTTGGTGGAGGGGGAGGTGTTAAATCTTCATCCATAAGGTTTACTGAGGTATTACTTTGATTATGAGAATCAAAAAGGTAAACCACCTAAGTGCATTAAAAATATTGTAATTAAATTTCTAAAATTAAAAATTTAATTATTTGATTAAATATCTAAAACATAATAAATTAATCATAAAAGAATTGAAAAGGTAAACAACCTAAGGAAGATTGGTCAGTAAATTAGGCCACTGGAAAAGAATGAAATATATGGCCACTGACAATGCCTATGTAAATTACATCTTAAAAATATAATTAAAAACATTTTAAGGCCAGGTGCTGTGACTCATCCCTGTAATTTCACACTTTGAGAGGCCCAGAAGGGAGGATTGCTTGAGGCCCAGAGTTGGAGACAAGCCTGGGAAACATGGTGAGACCCCATCTCTACAAAAAACTAAGACATTTCCTGGGTGAGGTGGTGCATGCCTGTAGTCCCAGCTACTCAGGAGGCTGAGTGGGAAGGATCATTTGAACTCAGGAATTAGAGACTGCAGTGAGCTGTGATTGTGCCACTGCACTTCATCCTGGGTAACAGAGTGAGACCCTGTCTCTCCCTTAAAAAAAAAATTAGCACCATGAGAAAGTGGTTCTGGAATAAGGTTAAGTAAAAATGCGGAATATATTATCTTACACAAACATTACAATCTCATGTAAGTATAAAAATATGTATAGAAAAAACAAAAATACAAGAATGTGCTAACAGTAACTGTCTCTGCATGGTGGCATTGGTGGGAGGAGTATTTTCTTCTCTTTTTCTGTATTTTCCACATTTTAAACTATTGAAGTATAAAGATTCAATTAATGGGATTATGTGGAGGAGAAAGAAGCAAAGACTGATCTGGCCAAACATGCAGGAGTCCATTACAGTTTGGGGCAGCAGCTGTGTTGGCAGAAGTGAGTCTGGGTGGGCCTGGCAGGCTCCAGGGATCCTTGGCCTAGTGGGCTCCTGGGTAAAGTGGAGTATTAATAATTCTCCTGGAGGGTGATTGTGATTTTCTCATATAGATAAAGGATGCAAAACTCCAACTCTTGCCCCTCCCTCTGGCAAAAATTACCCAATTTCTGGAGAACCTCACAATCTCAAAGTTGGAAGCTGCTTCACATTTTGAATTCTACCTATTAACTGGTGCATAAACACCCTCTGAGGGAACATTTCCCAAACAGCCATGATACTAAGAATCATGGGACCCTTGTTAAATGCACATCTCTGGCTCACTGGACCAGAACCTGCAGGGTGGAGTAGAGCTTTATGCTTAATAGGTGCCTTGGGTGATTCTCGTCACAGACACATCTGCACAGCCCATTTCATGACAGTGCTTTTCAAACTGTGACATGCATGAGATTCTGATTCAGTGTGGGGGTGAGGCTTGAGATGCACTTCCAACAAGGTCTCAGGAGATGTTGATACTGCTGGTTCAAGGACCACACTTAGGCATGGAAGCTCTATAGCATCCCAACCAGCGGGTGCTTCAGCAGGCACTTCTAATACCCCTTGAGACCCCAAATGATTGATTATGCCAGTTGGAAGAATGAAGGAAAAGGAAAAGAACCCAGGTGCCCTGGCAGATGCGGCCACTCACCAGTGGAATCCAGTTCTTTGGCCTCCACAGTCAGGTTATACCAGGGGTAGACTTCTCTGTCCAGTTCTTTCTCATTGTAAATGTCTCCCTTTTTTGTGACTCGGAAGAACTGGCCCTTGTCACTGGTCCTGCGGATGGAGTATCTGCCCAGGGGAGAGAGTTTCATGGCTTTCTAGTGTTCTTTGCTGAGTCTACACTCCTCAGCATGATGGACAAGGCCCTTCTGCATCTGTCCCCTGCATCCCACTTCATGCCCCTCTGTCACTGCTCATTGCACTCTGATACTCAGACAAGAGTGGACCTACACAGAGAGATTCAGGATAACAAGATAATATCTTTGATCTTAGTTACATTGCCATCACTGGACTGAAGGTGGTACCTGAGACCATCAGATGCATGTTCAGAGCTGAACAGGTGACATCACACCATAGCTGGGACTTGTTTTAGTGATGAATGAAAAGATCATTGGGCAAGAGCCAGGGAGGAATACAAAAAGAGCTGGAAGAAATATGAAGTAATTACAAAGAAATTAACTTTGTGAAATAAAAAATTTAAAAAGTTATTTCAGAAATCAGGAAAAATCTATTGAAAGATAAATATATATGTTTCGTGTATATAGGAATAATAGTTGCTACCAATGAGGAAACTCCCAGAACAAACAGAGCAGAAGAAATAACAAAAAAAAAAAAAAAAAAAAAGAAAAGAAAAGAAAAGAAAACTTTCCTGATCTGAAGAAAGTTTTGAGCCTACAGATTATAAGGTGTCATTGACATCAGGCATCATTGAAAAAAAAAAACCCAATATTTAGGCATATCCTGATGACACGTACGAATTTCAAGGCTGTCTGAAGAAATTGAAAAGAGTCCAGACAGAAAGAAATAATTTCCTTATGAAGAAAGAAAAATCAGATTTGCCTCAGATGCCCCCACAAAATTAAATACTAGAATACATTGACAGTATTTTTGAAGGGAACTGTTTATAATCTGAGGATTATATGAATGCATCTAGGTGTTATTAGAAGGCAAGGTTGGGCGTGGTGGCTCACACCTATAATTTGAATGCTTTGGGAGGGGCTGAAGCTGGAGGTTTGCTTGAGGCCAGGAGTTCAAGACCAGCCCAGGTGATAGAGTGAGACCCTGTCTCACCAAAAAAAAAAAACAAAACAAAACAAAAAAAAACCCACAAAAAAACAAACAAACAAAAAACACAAAAAAACATTAGCCTGGTGTGGTGGTGTGTGCCTGTAGTCCCAGATACTCAGAGGCCGAGGTGGGAGGGTTGCTTGAGCCTAGATGTTCAAGGCTGTAGTGAGCTATGGTTGTGCCACTGCACTCCAGCCTGGGTGACAGAGGAAGAACCTGTCCCCGCCATCCAAAAAAAGGCAAAGAACTAAGATATTTGTGTCCTGAATTCTTTTTTGAAAACTTACTGTATCTAACTAAACATCTCAATATAAGGTAAACACCTGGTATGGGAAGAATTAAAACAAACTATTGATTTGTTTATCATACATAGAAAAGCAATGGGTGTGTGTGTATGTATAATAGTTTTAACTGGAAAATATAGGTCCAAGGAAACATTTTAAATTTTGCAGATGGAAGTAAATCTCACTGGTAGAAATAAAAATGGAGGCACCTCATCCAAATATCTAGGAGAAAAAAAAAATAAAGAAACATAGACTGTATAGCAAAGCTGGGGAAAAAGAAAAAAGCCATTAAGTTTGATAAATGAGAAATGTAAAACAAGATAAAAGCAGTAAGATCAAACATATCAATCATGATGAAAAATGTAAACAGGTTAAACACAAAGCATTTCAGTTTAGATTAAAAAGCAAAGCCAAATGCATTCTTGTTTTCAAGAGACAACTTAATGCCAAATGACCTGAAAAAGTTAAAAGTAAAAGTTGGAAAATTTGCATTAGGCGAATATGAATAACATGAAAACAGGACTAACAAATGTAACATCAGGAAACAGAATTAAAGGCAAAATATTTAAGCAGAACAAATTGGCCAATTACATTCGGATAAAAGTTACAAGCCATAATGAAGGTAAAATAGTTGCAAGCCTTTGTTAACTGAGTGGAAAAATTAAAATACATAAAGTCAAAACTTAGATATTCTAGGAAGAAGTGGACACAAATACAATTGTATCACATCACAGAACAAGCTAAAGCAAAACCAAAAAAATACCCTATGACTTATAAATGAAAATAAAGAAACCAAGTCAATCTCTTAAATAAACTCTTGGATCAAAGGAGAAACAAAAATTATAATTACAGGCTATTTAGAATAGAATGGCCATGAAAAGAGTAGTCCTAAAACTTAGGAGATGAGGCCAAAATGTAAGAACATATTTTGTCCTTAATAAGAAGACTTAATACCCTTGAAAGATTAGCTATACCAAAATTAATATATAAACACTAATGTTTATAATATACAAACATTAGAATTCTAATGTTTTAAAAAAACCTGGCTACAAAATTTTAAATTTCACAAAAGAAAAAATGAGAGTTGACAAAAAATTATGTCAAATAAAAAAGCAACAAGGGAACAACTTTTATGTATATCTAAGGTCTAGTGTAAAGCTATATGGTTTGGATCTATGTCCCCCCCACCGAATCTCATGTCGAAATGTAATTCCCAGTGTTGGAGGTGGGCCCTGGTAGGAAGTGGATAGATGGGGCAGAGTTCTCATGAATGGATTAGCACCATCCCCTAGGTTCTGTTCTCATGATAGTGAGTTATCATGAGATCAGGTTGTTGAAAAGTGTGTAACAACTCCCTTCCCACTCCTGTTCTGGCCATGTAAGACATGCCTACTTTCCCAGGATTGTAAGTTTCCTGAGGCCTCCCAAGAAGCAGAAGCCACTATACTTCCTGTATAGCCTGTGGAAATGTGAACCAATTAAACCTCTTTTCTTTATAAATTACCCAGTCTTAACTATTTCTTTATAGGAGAATGGACTTATACAAGCTAGTAGAATAAAATAGAATGGCTTTGCTATAGAACAATAGATAGGACAGAGAATTAGAAGTAGATTCAGGTATATACAGAGAACTTAGTATATAACAAAGGTGGGAAAATGATAACTTATTATTATAATATTTAGTAAATGGTGCTGGCAAAATCTGCTATTCATCTGCAATAAAATTAAATTTAATTGAATTTATACTTACTATTGCATATTATATGGCTCTAAAAAGTATCTGTTGGAACAATATCATTTTTTTTCTAAATATTGTAAAAGAGAAATTTAGTTAAGATAGAAGAGCAAATATCGATGAAATGAGCATGACATGATCCAAAAAAAATTTAAAACAATCAAACACCAAAAGCAAACAGACAACAACAAACCCACCACAAATGCATCCATATATTTGTGTGGTCATGAAAAGAAAGGAGCAATAGGACCAGGTCAGGCCACGAACATGAGTTATCTGACAGTGGGGGTTATCAATGTTTTCTTGGTAGATCTTTGTGTTGTTTCACCGTATGAAATGAACACTTCTTACTTTTGTGGTTTGGGGGAGATAGATTCAAGAATACAGTTTTAATGTCTCTGGTGTGTCATCTGATTGGTTGCTCTCTTGACTGTCAGATCTTACCACATAGGACTGGTGAGAGCTGTGGTGCAGAGAACAAGCCTTCAAGGCGGGACAGAGGACAAGTAGCTCTGGATGCCCAGGACCATGCTAGGTGGGGGAGCCTGCGCAGGTCAAGATGCCAGGCTGCCAAGTGCAAGAGCTTGGGCTTCTTATCTTGCCTCTGTCACTTTCCCCGTAAGTGCCAGGAGAAGCCAGTTCCCCTCTGTGAGTCCTGGCCGCAGACCAGCAGGCATAGGCACATCCAGGCCGGATTGTCCTCATCATCCTCATCGACAATGCTTACCCAATGCCCTTACCCAATGCTATGCCTAGCCGCGTCGGGGTCCATGGCCAGCACTGTGCCAATCAGAGGCTTCTTCTGGTTTTCTTTCAGCTGGAAGTGGTAGAAAGGCTGCTGGAAGATGGGGGGCTCGTCCACATCTGTGATGTTTATGATGACCTGGGCTCTGTTTCCGGCGGGAGGGCTCAGGTATCGGAGGTCGATGGTGGGATCTGTGGCCTCGACAATGAAACTATATTGTTGGATGTATTCGTAATCCAGAGGCTGCATAAGAAAAAAGGATGGTGAGTGCCTGCTCTGGGCCAAGCATGTGGGTGGCACATGATCTGCACAGCAACTGTGCAAGGTAGTACCAGGACGACACTCATTTTATAGATGAGGGGCCCATGGCCTTGACAAGTGATATTTCTGAGGTCATCAAGACAGCAGCTGGGCCTAATGTCTGTCTTCAGCTGCTCCCCATTTCATCTCAGCAGCCTCATGGCCACACCCACAACCCTGGCTCTTTGCCTGGCTCTGTTTCCAGCGTTTGGGACATGCAATGGATCAACTATGGTCCTACTCTTACGGGCATCACTAGTGGTTCTACCCACAGGTCCTTAAGGACAGGCTTTTTCTTTGTTTTTGAGACAGAGTCTCACTCTTGGTGCCAGATCGGAGCGCAATGGTGCGATCTTGGCTCACTGCAACTTCTGCCTCCCAGGTTCAAGCGATTCTCTTACCTCAGCCTTCTAAGTAGCTGGGATTACAGGCACCTGCCACCACGCCCAGCTAATTTTGGTATTTTAAATAGAGACAGGATTTCACCATATTGGCCAGGCTGGTCTCAAACTCCTGACCTCAGGTGATCCACCTGCCTTGGCCTCCCAAAGTGCTGGGATTACAGGCGTGAGCCACCAGGCCCGGTCAGACATGCTTTTTCTTTATACCTTTGCTCAAGATGCTTCTCCTGCCCTTGCCTGCCTAGAAAACTCCTACTCATCCCTCAGGAAGCCAAACAGAAGGTAATCAGATGCTCTCTCAGAAACCCCTCCCAGCAGAGGTAATTGCTCCCTGTTCAGAGCTGCTGTGTATCACTTACACCTGGCTATACTTTTTTTGTTCATGCATATGTCTTCCCCATTTGCTGAGAGATTTGCTGACACTGGAGGCTGTGTCTGCCTCTCCTTGATGTTTCCAGGCCCCAGCATGGGGCTGGGTCAGAGAAGGACTCAGGCCCAGGATTTGCAGTCCTCTGCATGGCCATTCCAGAGGCATTTTTTAATGCCCCCCACAGGTCCTCTCCCTCCTCTTCCAGATTCAGTTGATCTGGCTTCTCTGACTGTCAGCAGCATCCATTGTCAGTGGCCATCCATTTCATCACAATTACTCACTGTTTTCTTCATGCTGATGGATTTCTACTGGCCAGGACACAGGGCAGGCCAGAAAGTGCCAGAGAGGTAAAACCTCCAGGAGCAGTCCTGTCAACGCTACAGGAAGTGGGTGTATAAATACCCCAGCTCCCTCACCCTCAGCTGCTGCAACTCTGAGATATTTTCCACACTGACCCCCCAAAAGGGTCATTGCTCCTGGGGCTTCCTGGGGTCACCTCCCAGATAAATGATTTATACCCAATCTTTGCCTTAAGATCTGCTTCCCGAGTAACTTGCCCTAAGACACTGGATCACAGTCTCCATGAACACATGACCAGCTGGGAGCTTTGATGGTCATTTGATGGTCTCTGGCCCAAGAGCAACCCCCAGGCAGGACCTGTGGGTGCCAAGAGCCCCAAGCCCCATGTTTGATGTTGTTACCATTGGCCTACAAACCTTCATGGGCTTGATGATGCCCTCGTTGTGGGTGGGGTTTGTCTCAATGGTGAAAGCATCCTGGTAGTCGCCCCGCAAGATGCTATACTTGGTCATCCGGTTCTGGGGCTCATCTGGGTCTTCAACAAACAGAGAGCCCACAGAGGTGCCCACACGGGTGTCCTCAGGCACGACAAATGTGTACTTGGCTGATGCAAACAGAGTACCCAAAAGGGCATTGGGTTAATGAGATAGACAAGGCGATTGTCTCTTTCAGCTATTCTAACATATTTTGAGACAAGAAATGGGCATAATAAAATAATAATAAATAATAATATCCCTGGGATTCTCAAGGTAAAGAGGGTCTTCCCTATCTGTGTGTCCATCCATCTATCCCTCCATCCAATAAATAGCTATTAAGCACCTATTATATGCCAAGCACTTTGCTAGGGGACCTATCAATGGACAAGAGAGACAAGTCCTGCCTTCAGGGAGCTTATGCCATGTACAAGGAAGCCACTTCAGGACAACTGGCCTGTCTCTAGGGCGGCTGAATGACTGAACGACAGCATCAGCACTGGGAGTTGCAAGCGAGAGCCATCTGCCCCAGGGTATGGGAAAAGCTCTCATCAGACATTCTTTGTGGGGAGGATCAGTCTGTAGGTGGGGTCAGGGCCCAGCCCTGGCTCTGGATATAGAACTTTGCTGTCCCCATGTTCACTGGCTTGTGGGAATTTCTAGCTGGGACCTGAGTCTCAGGGCTTTGATTTTACAAGCCCATGGGATCTTGGTGAAACTGCTTGTGTCTCATGGTGGGACATCGTACAGTGGTGGCACCCAGCAAGGAGTGGGATTTCCCTCTGGCCTATGAGGGGATTGTGGCAGGGGGCAGCAGGATGGCCTTGGGAATGTGGTACTGGGATGGAAACAGGGCCCCTCCCTTCACCCAAAGGACTCCTTTGGGCATCAGGCCTACCCTGGGATAGAGGGAGAGGTAAAGGGATTTGTAACTCTTCTCCCAGAGCCCCAAGTCACTGAGTCTGGGGTATCCCAGCCCCCCTTCCCAGGGCCCTAGAGGAGGGGCTCACTCTGGGTGAAGAAGGGGAAGTTGTCATTGATGTCTTGCAGAGTGACCAGCACAGTGGCCGTGCCCGAGTCCCCCCGGAGGCCCTGGGCATCTCGCGCTTCCACCACGATCTCGTACCTGGCCTGCTTCTCTCGGTCCAAGCTTTTGGTTATTGTGACAATACGTCCTGCAAAAAGAGTCCCAGCAGGAGCCATGTTACCAGCTTCTAGAAAATACTGACGCCTGGAGCCTGCCCAGAGAGAACCCGATTTAAGAGCTTCCCAGGTGATTCCACTGTGCAACTGGGGCTGAGAACTGTGAGTCTACAACCCACTACCTCCATGGTGTATACTGTGAGGCCGAAGCTGGCCCAATAGTTGGGTTCAGTATTGGTTCTCGCCACCTGAAATATTGTGTTGACAAAGACCATGAGGCCATATCTAGGCTCAAAGGGAAAGAGTTCTGTGATAGATTAATGATGTCTGCCTTGTTGCACTGTAGCATAGTAGTGGCATCTGTGCGACACATTTGCCATCTCTCTGAAAGACAGTTCCACTGGACTTCTGTCTTGCTCGCAAGAGTCAGTCCTTACATTTTTTGTTAAGTCACCACATGAGCAATTACTATGGGCCTTGTTATACAATCTAACTCAAACTTTACAGCTACCATACAATATAAATATAAGCATCCCCACTTCCTAGATGAGGGAACTAGGGCTTGCAGAAGTTAGTTGATTTGTCCAAGGTCTCTAGAGGGGGTGAGTAGCAGAGCTGGCTTTGGAATCCAGATCTGTCTGAACCTGCACCCAGAGCAGCTAGCCAGCGTCCTCTGCTACCCCTTGGTCACTTCTTGGGTAACGAGATCCTGATTTTGTTCCCTGGACTTGAGTCCATGTCTTGGGCACCTGCCTGCTTCCTTCTCCCTTGACCAGCCACCTTGTCTTTATGTATGATACTGACTACTTCCATGGCACAGTGTGGTTCAGTGGCAGTGACACCTGTCAGCCTGGACTTCCCTTAGCACATGCACCTGGAGTATCCACCTCCCCTCGTCCCTTCAAGTCAGTGACTGTCCAGGATTGTTAGTCACACAGACCAGAATTATCGATGGCAAAATACTCTTTCCCCTTCAGGATTTGGTACATGACAGAGGCGTGGTCCCCCACAGTGGGGTCGTCTGCATCCACTGCTGTCACAGAGATGACCGAGGTCCCTGCAGAGAGAGAATCCTGGGGTTACTGACTTGTGACTACAAGGCCCCTTACCCCATTCCTGGAAGACAGCAGATGGGGCTCAGGCTGTGCTCTGTCCCTACCTCCCCCAGGTCCTGGGAAGAAAAGGCTGTTTTATTTTCTGAGGAGCCTGCATGGGGGCAAAGTGCTGGTGGCAGTGGAAGCCCAGCCAGGTCAACCTTGAAGGGGTCAAAGAGATCAGGTGGCTTGTGTGCTCCCTGGGGAAAAGAGGGAGGGGGTAGAGGGTTGGGGTCAGGGAGAGAAACCGAGGACAGCAATGAGCTGCTTCTCCCTCTCCTGGAAAGGTGCCCCCAAAGGGGTGTCACTTCTCGCATCCCCTTGAACTCCAGGATCACACACTCAACCGAAAGGTCTGGTCCTAGGGCCCTGGCTGGAGACTCTGGACTAAGGGGGTGAGGAGGGAAGCTCTTTTCTGGCACCCCCTGGAGTCTGGGGGGTTCTGAAGAGGTAGAGTAATAACCTCCTGAGCCCAGAGCCCAGGATGGTGACACACCTTGGGGCTAGTGCTCTGTTCCCCACACCACTCCTGCATGGCCCCTAGAGATGAATCCTTTTGCCTTAGTGGCAGGCCATGACAATCTTCACATGTAAAGGCTATACTCTTTGTGTGCTAGTCCTGAGAGTCAGAGGCAGTGGGTGGAGTTTGTTCCAAAGAGTAGTGAGATACGTTTGTGCCTCTGATGGCCGGGGTGAGTTCATGATCAAAATCAGGGCACAGTCTATGACTAGGGGCAGGATTCAGTCCATGATCAGAATCAGGGCTCAGTCTATGACTAGGGTCAGGGCTCAGTCCATGATCAGGATCAGGGCTTAGTCTATGACTAGCGTCAGGGTTCAGTCCATGATCAGGATCAGGGCCAAGTTTATGACTGTAGTCAGGGCTCAGTCCATGATTAGGATCAGGGCTAGGTCTAGGACTAGGGTCAGGACTCAGTCCATGATCAGGATCAGGGCTCAGTCCATGATCAGGATCAGGGCTTAGTCTATGACTAGGGTCAGGACTCAGTCCATGATCAGGATCAGGGCTCAGTCTATGACTAGAGTCAGGGCTCAGTCCATGATCAGGATCAGGGCTTAGTCTATGACTAGTGTCAGGGTTCAGTCCATGATCAGGATCAGGGCCAAGTTTATGACTGTAGTCAGGGCTCAGTCCATGATTAGGATCAGGGCTAGGTCTAGGACTAGGGTCAGAGCTCAGCCTGTGGCCAGATCAGAGCTTGTAAGGAACTAGAGTTTCTTTCAAATCATATAAAGTGGCAACACAGGCCTTACAATCACTGCCCTGAACTCACTGGATTCCTACCCCAGGCAGTGAAGTGGCTGATGTGAGAGGTGCCCCCAGGTTGGGGATGAGGGAGGGAGGAGGGAGAAGAAGGAGGACAGAGTGGGCATACAACGTACCCACAGCCGATGACTCAGGCACGGACGCATTGAACAACCGATGCGTGAACACAGGCCAGTTGTCATTCACGTCATGAACTTTGATGGTGAAGCTTGAAGGAGTCTCCAGGTTTTCGCCAGTGTCCTTGTCCACAATGACAGCAGTGAGGTGGTACTCTGAGATGTTCTCCCGGTCCAGCCTCTCAATGGCAAACACGTCTCCTGTTTCTGCATCGACCCGGAAGACCTTGTCCACAAATTCTCCTTTGAGCAGGTACTTGGCGTTCTTGCGACTCACACTTGACTTGATCTAGAAAAGAAGAGATGACGTGAACTGGGAATGGGTGGCGGCGGCTGCATGTGAGAGTATGTGAATGAGAATGTGTACACAAGTGTGCATGTGCATGTGTGTGCATGTGTGTTTGTGGTGTGTGTGGTGCTGGCCAGGGTCTCTAAGTGTGACACTGAGGTTTTTATCAAGAACCTCTGGCAGCCATAAAAAAGAATAAAATCATGTCCTTTGCAGCAACATGGATAGAGCCGCAGGCCATAATCCTAAATGAACCTAAGTGAACTAACCCAGAAGCAACAAATCCAACACCACATATTCTCATTTATAAGTAGGAGCTAAACAATTGGTACATATGACCATAAAAATTGAAATAATCAACACTGGGGATTCCCATAGAGGGGAGGTTGGGATAAGGGTGAGCGTTGACAAATAACCTATTGGCCATAATGCTCACTATTTGGGTAATGGGTACGCTAGAAGCCCAATCCCCACCAGTATGCAATATACATGTAACGAACACGGACATGTACCCCCGAAAATAAAATTTTTAAAAAGCCAAAAAGAACCTCTGACTAGTCACCAATGAATTGTTCTCATGGTGTGAGTTGCCTGGCAGAGTCCCAATATGCCTAGAATGGTGCCTGAACAGAGTAGGTGCTTAGAAAACTTTTTTTTTTGAGTGGAAAAATATACTTGGTGCCATTGGAAGGCAAAGGATATTTTTGCCCTGTAGAAGTCACTTAACCTCTCTGAGTTTTAGTTATCTCACTTGTAAAACGGAAATAATATCGCTTCTGATGTTGCTTTGCTCTGAGTAGAACAGCACCTTTGAAGATGAGTTCTGGGAAACACTGAACTCTTTTGCTGTTCCACACAAAGATGGAGTCCTAGCCAGTGGTGTGCTGGCACTGGATTGTATCACCTTGGCTTTTGAGAACCAGCTTAAATTTTCAGGAATATTTGTGAGCTGATTGTTAAATACAGCCATTATTACAAATTAAATTATATAAACTTACAATTAAATAAATCATATGAAAAACAACAAATTCCCAGAATTCATCGCTTCCTAATTATTTTGCTACCTTTGACTACGTTTTGAGGTTATCTGTGTTTATGGTATCTGTATGATGGAAATACTAAATAATGATGCACTCATGAGTATCTTCTCCCATCTTGTCTTGGCCTTCGATGACATCACATCGATAGCTTGAAATGAGACATGTTGAGAGTATTTACACTGTGGAAATTGGCAAGTACTACAAATCAAACCCTTTCCCCTGGACAGCCAGTTGTCAAACATTTATCAGCACACCCCTGGGCCCAGTACAGGAAATGGTATATAAAATATTCTCTTCTTGGAGATTTACAATGTACAGCTCTGCAGAAGAGAACTCCAGTGAACTTTGTGTAACTCAGGATTTTCCATACTTCTCAGGCCACAGAATCATTTTTCTGTGTAACATGTACTGTTCATGTCCCAAGGAATAAGATTTGGAAAATAATATATGTAAAGCATCTTACACGAAACAGGGCTCAATAAGTGCTAGTTAATAATTATTAATAATAGAGCCACAGATTAGAGGATCTTAGAAGGCTAGAATTGCTAAACATTCCATTTAAAGAATCATAGAAACAGAAAATATTAGGAACAGTACAGTTCCCGTAGAATAGTATTTTATGCATATACAATGATACTCTCACAGAAGATTAGTATGTCCCCAAAATAGAATTCTATTCAATTAAAAAATATACCTGGGTGCCTGGGAGGTGCCAGGCTCCCACTAGGAGAACAGAGGGCACAGATCCCATTTGGCTCTCAGGACCTAGGTTTGCAGCCTCAGAGGCCAGCACGCTGAGGAAGTGCAACATTGCTTTTTTTTTTTTTTTTTTTTTTTTTTGAGATGGAGTTTAGCTCTGTTGCCCAGGCTGGACTGCAGTGGCATGATCTTGGCTCACTGCAACCTCCACCTCCTGGGTTCAAGTGATTATTTTGCCTCAGCCTCCTCAGTAGCTGGAATTACAGGCACGTGCCACCACGCCTGGCTAATTTTTCTATTTTTAGTAGAGACGGAATTTCACCATGTTGGCCATGCTGGTCTCAAACTCCTGACCTCAAGCGATCTGCCTGCCTCAGCCTCCCAAAGTGCTGTGATTACAGGTGTGAGCCACCACGCCCAACCTCTTTTTATTTTTTTGAGACAGGGTCTCACTCTGTAGTCCAGGTTGGAGTACAGTGGTACAGTGTTGGCTCACTACAACCTCCCCTTCCTGAGCTCAATCGATCCTTCTGCCTCAGCCTCTGGAGTAGGTGGGACTACAGGTGTGCACCACCAAGCTTGGCTAATTTTTGTATTTTTTTGTAGAGATGGGGTCTCACTATGTTGTCCAGGCTGTTCTCAAACTCCTGGCCTCAAGCAATTCTCCTGCCTTGGTCTCTCAGAATGCTGGGATTACAGGCATAAGCTACTGAGTCTGCCTCACATGATTTAAGGTCAAATAGAGCAAGGGATTTTACGTGAAGGCATCTGGTGAGGACTCTTAGAAAGGCTGGGCTCGGGTGGGTGTGGTGGCTCACGCCTGTAATCCCAGCACTTTGGGAGTCCAAGGTGGGTGGATCACTTGAGGTCAGGAGTTTGAGACCAGCCTGGCCAACATGGTGAAACCCCATCTCCATTAAAAATACAGAAAAAAAAAAAATTAGCTGGCTGTGGTGGCACACGCCTGTAGTCCCAGCTACTTGGGAGGCTGAGCAAGGAGGATCATTTGAGCCCCAGAGGCAGAGGTTGCAGTGAGCCAAGATCACGCCACTGCACTCCAGCCTGGGTGACTGAGTGAGACTCTGACTCTCAAAAAAAAAAAAAAAAGGGCTGGACTCCTCCAGAGAACTCAAAGAGGCTGGGGTCTCAAGAAAGAAGAGGGAGATTCCAGAAGGGTATGGCCACATCCCATGAGGTCTGGAAAGTGTCCCCAGGGTTTAGCAGCAGTGCAGTCATTGGAGCCCTCAGTGAGGGCAGTGACAGGGGTTGATAGGGTGGGAAGTTAGATGATGCAGCCTAGGGAAAAGTCTAGAAGGGGAGGAAGTGGAGACAGGGAGTGAGGATCGCCCCCTTGGTTGGGCAGGGTGGGAGAGAGGTGGGCAGCGACAAGCATCTTGGAGCAGGGCTGTGGCGTGCAGGGGGCAGGTGGGTTCATGAGGATGTACTAAGGCCCAGTGGCTGGGATGCATGATGAACAGCTGGACTAGAGGCAAGAAGCTATGCCTCAGTTCTGTAACCGGTGACCTGTGAGGACAGTGGAGACTCAAAGAGAAGGGGACAGTCTGGGGCCCTGTGTGAGTTGCTCAAGGTGAGGATAAGATGGTGGTCTTCCAACTGGGCTCTGGGTGAATGTGTTAGGACCCACCAGGGCAGGGAGGATGGAGGGAGGAAATCAGCTTGGATCTGTGTGATTGGAGTTCTGCATACAATTTCATATGAGTGTCCAGTTTCTGTTTTCCTTCCCTTCAATTTTTCTTCCCTAGACTTTATTTTTTAGAACAGTTCCAGATTTACAGAAAAATTAAGAAACTAGGGCAGAGAGTTCCCAGACGCCTGCTCCTCTTTTTCCCGGAGTATGAACGTCTTACATGAGTGTGGTGCATTTGTTATAATTAGTGGACCAATACGGATGCATTATTATTTACCAGAGGGCATAGTTTATGCAGAGTTCCTCAGTTTTTTGTTTTTTTTTTTTTTTTTTTTTACCCAATATCTTTTGTCTATTTCAGGATTCCACACTGGATACCACATTCCACTGAGTTATCATGTTTCTTTAAGCACCTCATGGCTGTGATAGTTTCTTAGACTTTCATTGGTTTCTGATGACCTTGACAGTTTTGAGGAGTACGAGTCAGGTATTTTGCAGGATGCCCCTCTGTTGGAATTTGTCTGCTGTTTTTCTCATGATTAGATGAGGGTTATGGGTTTCTGGGAGCCTCCACTCCTCCCACCCCTGTTTTCTAAGATCACTGTATTTAAACATAACATCTCAATGCCAAAAACCCATATTTGTGGGTTCAGAAGGCAGCTCAGGACTTGCTCCCATTGTTCAGTCACGTCTGTAAACAAAGGCTCCAGGCTCTGACCTTGATAAACAGGGACTTCCTTCCCTCGGATGACATCCTCAGGAGCTGGAGGTGATCCTTGGAGCCCTGTCCTTGCCTTTTCCACACACCCTTGTTTTTTCCCAGTGTGACGACCCCTCGTGGTTCCTTGGAGACCCAGCCCCACGCCAGGGCTAAGTGAACGCTGTTGGCAAATGACAGCAGGCCTGGCGTTCTTCCTGCTGCTAGAGACCCTTGGGCAAGCCCTTGAAAGGTTGCCCCCACTTTCTATGGACTTTCCCTGACTCACTCCACAGATTTTCCTTGAGGTCAGACATTCTTTTTAGAGGCTGATTCAAGGCACAATTATCCCACCAGGAAGGATGCAGGTGGATTGACGACATTTTCCTCTATGACACAGAGCTCGCATTTGTGTTGAGAGTCAGGAATGCCGGTTTTCCTATGGCTGCGTTCTCCTTGGGGCTCTGTGCTGGTCTCCTTGTGTGACCCTGGGCAAGTGTCTCCCCCTGTGAGTGGCCATGCTGGAGGACTTCAAGATCCCAGTTATTGTTGGGAGCCATGGGCACAGCCAGCTGGCTGTGGGTGGGGCTCCAAGTGGAGATTCCCCAGCTGGCCCCATTCCCATCCAATTTTGTCAAATGCTGCACAGATCTTTCCTAATTTCCCAAATGGGAAAATTTCATGGCAGCCATGGTTGGCCCTGCCCTAAACCCTGAACCCTGAGGTCACACCGGCCTTCTCAGCCTGAGCATGGGATGGCCCTATACCCGGTCCGCAGACCAAGCTCTGCTGGGGCATTTCTGGTACCATGGCCAGACTGGGCCTTCCCATCAAAAGTTCCTCTCCAGTCTGTTTATCTATAGCCAGAGGGCACCCCCACACCATTTGTGGGATTCTTTGTCTGAAGTATGCTGCCCCTCTAGACCAGGATGGGTAAACTGTTTCTGTAAAGGGCAGGGAGCAAATATTTGCAGACTTATGGGTCATTTGATCTTTGTCACCACCACTCAACTTTGCCATTGTAGCATGAAAGCAGCTGTGGGCAAACCGTAAATGAATAAATGTGGCTGTGTTCCGATAAAACTGTATTTGCAAGTCCAGGCAGTGGGCTGGATTGGGCCCGCAGTGGGTAGTTTGCTGATCCCTGCTCTAGACTGCCATCTCCATGAGGGTGGGGAGCATGTCTGCCTTAGCCCACTGTTGTTATCTTTCTGGCACCCAGTCCAGTGCTTGGAATGATCCTTCCTTTCTTCAGTACATTGATATGTTCTTTTTTGCACCTATCATTTAGATTCCAAGAAGCTGACAAAGTGAGATTTTAATGCACCCAAAAGAAACTTTCCTCCTCATTGAAAATTCTGAAAGCACACAGTCCATCTACCTGTCATTGTGTGTGAAATTCCACTACTAGGACCATTCCTTTCAATTAGACTGGATGGCTTTGACATCAATGACAATTTGACATGGTGAGGCAATTCAGCAGTCACTCAGATATGCTCTGAGCTCTAGGAGGATGGGCTTGGGATAGACACGTTTTAAAAGAGGACAAAGTGAGGGTCAGAGTCTGAGGTCCTGCCCTGGAGGGCAGGCTTGGGTCAGGTACCTCATTACAGGTGATGTGGAATATGGGGAGCTTTGTGGGGTCACAGGGAACCAGGGATAGCCTGAGAGAAGGGCTTTTTGAGGAGGTTCAAAGGCCTAGACTGGAGTTGACAAAAATATGGCCTGGATGGTTAACTTCATCTTCAGCACAATTCTGTGGAAGGCTGCACAGTTCTTTTCTGATCTTTCAAATGGGAAAATTTCATGGCAGGCTTGGCTGGTCCTGTCCTAAACCTTGAACCCCCAGGCCAGATGAGTCTCCTCAGCTTGGGCACTGGATGGCCCTTCTGTTAGTGATATCTAGTTTACAGACCAAGGTCTGGGAGAAATTGAACCATAGAGTTCACCACCAGCTCCACCACCATCATCGTCACCTCCATTATCACCACTATCAACACTTATCTTTTGTCATTACCATCATCACCACCACCATCTCCATCAACACTTATCCTTCACCACTACCATCACCATTACCACCACCATCATCACCACCATCACAACCACCACCTGCTCCTTTACCATCACTACCATCACCACCACTGCCACCTTTTCCTTCCCCATCCTCACCACCATCACCATCACTATCATCATCACTTCCATCATCATCACCATCATCATCACCATTACAACCACCACCTACCCCTTTATCATCACTACCATCACCATCATCACAACCACCACCTAACCCTTTATCACTACCACCACCATCATGACCACCATCACAACCACCACCTGCCCCTTTACCATCACTACCATCATCACCACTGCCAACTTGTCCTTCCCCATCCTTACCACCATCACCATTGCTATCATCATCACTTCCATCATCACCACCATCAACATTTATCTTTCATCACCACCATCATCATCACTATTACAACCATCACCTACCCCTTTATTATCACCACCATCACCATCATCACAACCACCACCTACCCCTTTATTACCACCATCACAACCATCAAAACCATCACCTACCCCTTTATCATCACATCACCATCATCACAACCACCACCATCATCACAACCATCACAACCACCACCTACCCCTTTATCACCACCACCATCATCACAGCCATGACAACCACCCACCTTTATCATCACCACCATCACCACCACCACCATTCCCACCACTCCCACCACCACCTTGCCCTTTCCCATCCTCACCACCATCACTATCACTACCATCACCACTGCCACCATTACCACCACTCCTTCCACCACCACGAGTTCTACCACTATTGCTACCACCTTCACCTTTATCATCTCCACTCCTACAACCACCACAATATCTATTACCACCTTTGCCACCATCGCCATCACCACCACCACTGTCACTACGGGCCAGCTGCTGATGGCTTCTCCTGTCCTGGGGCTTGAGCCTTACCTTGCCTACATGATGGGGCAGTGAGGTGTTTTTCTCTTCATCAATGTGCATCTGGTTCCAAATCCAGTCTCTCTTTTGGCGCCGGTGGGTGGGCAGCAGGCTGGGGGTGTCCCGTTGGGCAGGGTTAGCACCTGCTGCTGCTGCTGCTGCCGCCGCTGCCAGCAGGCCCAGGCAGGCGCCCGATGTGGCGACCAGCATCATGAGCCTCTGCATCTTCCCAGGAGGAACAGATCTGGGGAAAGAGGAGACACCTTCAGACTCTGTCTGAGTGACGGATGAAAGGAGTACTTAGACACAGGTATTTTGCATGAGAGCAGCTAGCTATAATGCTAAAAGCTTGGGGCAAACGTAATCTGCGGGTAATTAACATTATCATTCCCCCTTTCAGGGAGCAGTCAGGCACTCGGATGAGCAAAGGTAGGTTTTAGGACAACATGAGTAAACAAGCCCATTTAGGATACATTTCCCTACACTTCCTTGTACCTACTTCTCACCCTCTGCCTCAGGGTAGAACAGCTGCCTTCTGCTTATTCTTCCCCGAAGTTATGCAAAACCTTTTGACCTTTCCAGAGGGTTTGCGTCCTTTCCCTATAATTTCTTCCACCACTCTGAGCCATCTCCCGCATGTGGTGGCCACTGCCTAAGGGTGTGAGCAGCTCCCACAGGGAACCGAACTCCCTTTATCTATTCACTGCTTCATCCTTCACTGTCTGCTGACACCAGCAGAACCAGACCCCCTTCATGCCTTGATGAATTCCGAACGGGGAAGGTGAAAACAGATGTGGAAACCATTTCTACCTGTGAGTCTTGTGCTAGGACGGAAGCAAGTGCAGGGGATATGGGAGCCCACAGGAGGGCCTGTGGGGAAGGTCTCCAGGAAGAGGGTGTGAGGCTGATGCCAATGGCAGCTCCTAAGTCCCCAGGCATTGGGTGGTCAGGTTATCCTCATTGTTCAAATGAGGAAACTGAGGCACACAGCTGTTAAGTTCACATTGTAGTAAGTGGTGGGACTCAGATTGGAACCCAGGTGTCTGATAGCTAATCTTTATCAAGCACTTATTTTTTGCCTGGCACTGTTTCAAGCACTTTATATGTCTTATCTATTTAATATTCCCCATCATCCTCCAGGTTGGTGTAATGATAACCCTCATTTTGCAGAAGAGGTACAGAGAGGTTTCGGAACATTCCTGAAATCACCTAAACTGTAAGGAGCACAGCCAGGATTTGAACCAAGGTTGTCTGGCCCAGAAGTTCAAGTCCTTTCCTCCTGCTTTCCCTTGTCCCAGCAGCTGCTATGGGGTAGGATTTAAAGCCTCCTCTCGGCAGACGTCCTCCTGCCTGAAAGCCCCTTTGACAACTTTGCATTGATTCTGTCTTCAGAAGGCTCTTAGGAAAATCCAACTGTCTTAACCCTGAGGGCCAGCCCTTCACTCCAGATCTTACAGTGAGTGGTCAGCTTTGCTGTCAGAAGAGCAGGGGTGGGTGGGGTGGTGAGTTGAGGGTCTGGGTTCATAGGAATGGCTTCATAATTTGTGTGGCCCAGTGCAAAAGAATTTTAAGAAGGAGACAGAACATTAAACCAAGCATGAGGCCCTTTGAAATGCAAGCCCTGTACAGTTGCACAGGATGCACAGTCTCGAAGGCAGGTCTGTAGGGTATGGATGTGGGTTAACCAGAGATCAAGGCCTGGCTTCATGCTGAATTCCAGGAACAGGGGTTTTCTCTACTGCCCCATGAGGAGTGCGGGCTGTGACCTTGGCCATTAGCATGTTCTCTCAGCCCTGACTCTGTCTTTCCACCCTCCGGGGTCCCTGTGTTACTGACTTGCAGCTCCTGGGATGATGTAGAGGAAGAACAGGTGGGTGGGAGAGGGAACCAGGGCTCACATCTGGAGGCACATAAGGATCTACAAGGTGCTGGATGGGATGGCCTCCTCCCTTGACTGTCTCCTGCCTGGCCACAGGGAGAGGCTGGACTCTGTACATCACAAGAGGTTTGTAAACTCTAGTAACATTTCCCCTGATTTACTGGCGCCGGGCTGACCTCAGTGAGGGCTGAGGGTGTCTGTGCTGGGCCAGCTGACCTCTGGACCCACTGATTTTAGTATCGACGGCCCCTGCCTTCTGGTTCCTGTCTCTGGCCCTGGAGGAAGTGGACTCCCCGGGTGGGGATAGGCCCCAGAATGCAGGTGCCATATGCCTGGGGGATGCCCTGACCCCTCTGGGCCTCAGTTTCTCAGCCATAAATGAGGGGGTCAACCTGGAAGAGACTTGAGGCCCTTGAAGGATGCTCTAGGCAGGAGGAAGGTGGTGAGCAAAGGCTTAGAGAAGAAGGGGGGCAGATTGGGAGTCCTGGCCAAGAAGCTGGTCCCTGACTCAGGGGAGGCAGCAGGCATGACCCCTACCCCAGCCTCACTGGGTCCAGACCCTGTGGCTCATTTCCTTCTTTGTCCAGAAAGGAAGTGCAAGTCTTGATTCTTTCTTCCTCCCTCAAATGAGAAGTGACTCAAAGATGACAAAGTGAAACAGACAGAAGCGAAAATGAGAAACAGGGAGAGGGAGAGTTCTCAGGGCAAACAGGACAGGGTGAGCGCCCAGGCTCTGAGCTGATAGGTGCTGGGTGCCTGCTGCATGATGGGCTCCATGCTAGGCAGTGGGGGTGCCTCAGTGAGTGAGACAGATGGAGCCTGCTCTTGGGGAGTGTGCAATAATGGGAACAACAGGAAAATAAGTAAGTCAATGAGGAAACATATCAGTTGGCGATCAGAGATGTTCAAGGAATTACAATGGGAGGTGCCACAGAGAGTGAGGGGGCAGCTGACTGGGCCTGTGAGGCCAGGAAGGCCTCTGGGAGAGCTGACGTTTCAGCCCACATCTGAGTGCCAGCCACAGGACTGCCAGGAAAGGGAAGGGAATTCCAGGCAGAAGCGCTGTTGCTGGTCTCTGGGTACCTCAACATCCGAGCCTACCTCTGTGCAGGCAGTGGTTGGTTTCCTTAAGGCAGCCCACCTCTCTGTAGCAGTCCCTTCATAAAGTCTCTTCAATTGGCCTCCCAGGGTTCGCTCTGTTTCCAGCTGGGAACCCTATCTCTAATACAGTGAACGGGAATGTGCTTTTCTCTTTCCTGGGGCCTGTTGGGACGGGTTAGTGATCCCTATGGCTGACCGCAGCCAGCAGTCAAATGGATAAATACAGTCGTGTGCTGCAAAATGACTTTTTGGTCAACAATGGACTGCACATACGACTGTGGTCCCCTAAGGTTTTAATGGAGCTAAAAACTCCTCTGCCCTAGTGACACCGCAGCCATCGTGACGTCGTAGCACAAGTCATTACTTGTGTTTGGGGTGATGCTAGTGTAGACCAACTTTATAAAAAATGTTATATTAGGGTGGTACACAAGTAATTGTGTGCTTTATTTATTTATTTATTATTTTTCCTTTAAGACAAGTTTTGTTCTGGAGTGCAGTGGTGCGATCTCAGCTCACTGCAACCTCTGCCTCCCAGGTGCAAGTCATTCTCCTGGCTCAGCCTCCCAAGTAGCTGTGTCTACAGACGCCTGACCCCACGCCTGGCTAATCTTTTTTTTTTTTTTTTTTTTTTGTATTTTTAGTAGAAATGGGGTTTCACCATGTTGGCCAGGTTGGTCTCAAACTCCTGACCTCAGGCAATCCGCCCGCATCAGCCTCCCAAAGTGCTGGGATTACAGGCATGAGCCACCGCACCCGGTGGCTTTTTTTTTTTTTAATGGTAAAAACAGCAATTACTTTTGCACTACCCTAATAATAAACTAAAGTTAATTTCTTATTGATGAGAGAAAAATATTTTTAAGTAAATTTAGTGAAGCTAAGTGTACAGTGTTTATTAAGTCTATGGCAGGGTGAAGTGATGTCGTAGGCCACTCACTTCCTGACTCGCCCAGAGGAATTTCTAGTCCTGGAAGCTCCACTCACGGTAAGTACCACAGAGAGGTATACCATTTTTTATCTCTCTTTTTTTTTTTTTTTTTTAGATTGAGTCTCCCTCTGTCACCCAGGCTGGAGTGTGGTGTGAATGTGTGTGGAGTGGAATATGAATGTGTGTGTGGCTCACTACAGCCTCAAACTCCTGGGCTCAAGCAATTCTCCCATCTCAGCCCCGTGAGGAGGTACGTGCCAGCACATCTGGCTAATTTTTAAATTTTTTTGTAGAGATGGTTGGAGTGCGGAGGGGTCTGACTATGTTGCCCAAGCTGGTCTTGAACTCCTGCCTGAAGTGATCCTCCTGCGTTGGCCTCCCAAAGTGCTGGGATTACAGGTTCCTTTTTTATCTTTTACATGGGATTTTTACTGTATCTTGCCTGTATTTAGATATGTTTAGATACATGAATACTTGCTGTCGTGTTAAAATTGGCTACAGCATTTAGTACAGTACCATGCTGCACAGGTATGGAGCCTAAGAGCAATAGACTGTACCATCCAGCCCAGGTGTGCAGCAGGTTATACGATCCAGATTTGTTTGTGTAAGCACACTCTGATGTTTGCACAACAGCGAAATCACCTGAACTCGTTTTTCAGAGTGTATCCCAGTCATTAAGATGCATATCACACACCGGGGCCTGCCGTGGGCTCGGGGGGAGGGAGGAGGGATAGCATTAGGAGATACACCTAATGTAAACGACGAGTTAACGGGTGCAGCACACCAACATGGCACATGTATACATATGTAACAAAACTGCACATTGTGCACATGTACCCTAGAACTTAAAGTATAGTCATAAAAATAAATAAATAATTTTTTTTTTTTTTTTTTTTTTTGAGATGGAGTCTCGCTCTGTCGCCCAGGCTGGAGTGCAGTGGCCGGATCTCAGCTCACTGAAAGCTCCGCCTCCCGGGTTCACGCCATTCTCCTGCCTCAACTTTCCGAGTAGCGGGGACTACAGGCGCCCACCACCTCGCCCGGCTAATTTTTTGTATCTTTTAGTAGAGACGGGGTTTCACCGTGTTAGCCAGGATGGTCTCGATCCCCTGACCTCGTGATCCGCCAGTCTCGGCCTCCCAAAGTGCTGGGATTACAGGCTTGAGCCACCGCGCCCAGCCAATAAAATTTTTAAAGAAAGAAAATTTCAGGGTGAAGGGGGTCAAAACTAACACATTCAGAATAAAACGAGGTTCCTTCTTTGATTTGGGAAAAAAATAAAAAAAGATGCATGACTATACCTACACCAGACTTCAGCAAGGCAGAGTCCACCAATCACAGGCTGGGACCACATGGCTCCTGGGGGGACATTAACTCCTCAGTGGGCTTTGCCTGGCCCCACATAACAAAATGGGGGCTCAGAGAGGTAGAGTAAGTTCTCTGAAGGTGCAGAAAAGCCCCTTGGATTCTGTTCTGTGTCCAGCAGGGGCCCTGCTGCTAGCTCTGGAGAGAAGTCCCTTGGAGCACATGGGCCACCCTCAAGCTCCTGCCCTCCAACAGGGCTGGGACTGGCTCTCGCAGAGTCACCCCACAGCACCTGTGTGTCATTTGCCAGGACAGAGGGAGGTCTGAGTACTCAGCTCTCATCAGTCAGCTGTTGGTGAGGGGCAGGACCTTGGGTTGGGGGCATTTGGGAGCCAGGGATCATGTAATCCCATTTGCACCCCCATACCAGAGCCTTGAGCACCCTCCCAAGACAGTTCTTTCTTGACTGGGACGGTGGGGGAGGGCTGACATCCCTGAGCACTCCCCTGAGACACACGTTATTGTATTTAAACCTTGCAACAACCCTTCTAGGTAGTTGTCTGTATTCCCATTTTGCAGGTAAAGAAATGGGGGCTCAGAGAGGTAGAATAAGTTATCTCAGGTCACATAGCCACAGGAAGTGGAGCCAGGATTTGAACTTAGGCTGTCTTTCCCCAAAAATCGTGCTTTTTGCATCATGCCACCCACTCTCTATCTCTGTGGGGACATTCTCATGTAATAATAATCAACTATTCTCAGTGCTTGGTCTTTATCCATGCCAGCGCATTTAATTTTCACACTATCCCCAGGATGTAGGACTTATCATTCCCATTTCTCAGATGAGAAAACTGAGGCTCAGAGACAAACAACTCATGAATGGTGGATCTGGAACCCTCACCAGATCGATCTTTTTCTAAATCCTAGGCTCCTTCTATACTCAATCTCCGAGACACCTGTGGGACCTTCCCAACTGAAAAGCCACATTCATTTGTGTCTTTTGCCCTTTGTGTTAGAAATCTGGCCAACTAACTTTGGGTGGATCACTTGAGGTCAGGAGTTTGAGACCAGCCTGGGCAACATGGTGAAAACTTGCCTCTACTAAAAAATACAAAAATTAGCCTGGCATGGTGGCGCGTGCCTATAGTGCCAGTTACTTGAGGGACTGAGGCACGAGAATCACTTGAACCTGGGAGGCGGGGGTTGCAGTGAATTGAGATCCTGCCACTGCACTCCAGCCTGGGTGACAGGCAACAGAGCAAGACTTCGTCTCCCAAAAAAAAAAGGCTAACAAATGGGGGCTGCAGGGAAGGGTCTTGTCAGACAGTTGCTCCTCCCCATCCTGATGCAGAGGAAACTGGGCCAGTCAGATCTGCTGCAGCCACAGCTGAAAACTGAATTTCTCTTGGCTGCAGCCTCTGGAGATGTGGTCATAGCCCTTTTTTCATTTTAGCCTGTTTCCTTTCGGCAGGTAAGAGTCATGTCTCTCGGTTATTCTCAGCAGTTTCCAGAGAGACTCAAGCTGTTGCCAGGTAGATTTGGGGCACCCCAGACATTCAGAGGGTCTGAGGATTTTGGAAGTGATTTCCATGTTCAGAAATTCCCAGCTGAGCAGCCCAGCAACTGCCTGATCACAGCGTTGAGCAGGGAGGGGCCACGCTTGGCAACTCAGGTGTAGGTGCTGAGCACGCCGAGGCCAGGTACCTGCCCGTGTCTCAGGCATCCAGGATGCTTGTTGATGCTGCTGTCCCCGGAGCCATGTGAGAGGGTTTGGGGGCAGTTCCAAATGGAGGAGGATGGGCCCTCTGTACCCTCCATCAGTCTGGGGAGGTCTGGAGGACCCAAAATGAGAGGATGGAGTCAGTGGTCCGAATCCCCTGGTGAGTGGGCATGGAGCCCAGGATAAGCAGCAGGGGAGCCTTGGAGAATAGGGGGAACTGGGCTCCACCATGCTCCCATGGGAGGCTAGGACCTCAGAGGCCTCTGGGGTCCAGGTCTGTATCTATATCTACCGTGGGTGGGGCCACTGGGATCAGAACCCAGACACCGAGGCCAGGCCTGGGGACTGAGGGGTCCTCCGAAGGCTGAGTCACCTGGGCAGCCTGAGAAAAGGGTGGGGCTCCTGTGGCTCTTTCTGCTCCTCTCCAGCTGCCTGTCTGGGTCTGCAGGTGCCTGGTGAGCCTCCAGGCATAGCTCCGGCCCACAGGATGTTAACTCTCTGGGAAGCTCCCCACTCCACCAGGCTTTGTTTCATCCTCCCTGCCCGTGCACTTGCTGTCCTCTCTCCTCTGCCTAGATTTACAACACATGTCACCACTTCTCTGAAGCCCTCTCTAGAGTCCTGGGGTTATGCAGTCATGCAGCAAACATTTATTGAGTATCTACTATGTGCTAAGCACTTAATTCCATGCTGGAATAAACACAGGCTCCACTTCCATGGGAGACAGGGATGCCAGTCATGTGGTGAAAAACGCAGTTTGAAATTGTGACATGCGCTTTGATGGACAAATAGAGGAGGCTGTGGGAGTATACAGACTGGGAGGGCCCTGATGGGTCTGAGGACCACAGTCCTCGGAGTGAGTCCTGCCTCTCACTGACCCACCGTGGGACATCACACAAAGCTCCCTTTGGTCCCTTTCCCTTTGTGGGCATCCATCTATCTGGGGTTCTGCCTCCAAGGGGCTGTGAGATCGGCTCAGCTCTGTGTGAGTTACAGTGTCAAAAAGAGAGGCTAGGGATACAAGAGAAGAGGAAGGGAAGGGAGGGGAGGGCAGGGCAGGGGAGGGGAGGGGCTAGAGCTGCTCTTCTTGGGACTCCCTGGGACCCCTGGCTTTGTAGCTAAATAGGACATAGGAAGTCTGGACCCAGATGGGAGCCCCTCAGTGGGCTGGCCCAGCCCCTCAGCCCCTGGGCTGGTCCTGCCCCTGAGCACCAGGAAGACCCCTGCCCCTTGATCTGACCAGAGCCCCACTCAAGCCTTCAATTCCAGGGGCCAAGTCTGGGCTTTGCAGTGTGCGGGGTTTTCAATAGGCTGGAGGGCCTCAGGGGCGGGGCAGAGGAAGGCTCCAGGTCCAGAACACACACATGACGTCTGGAGGCCTCATGGACCTGTGACACCCTCAAACATGCCTTCGTGAGTGCACAGCCCTGGCCACAGGCACCTGCCCAGGCCAACTCCTGCAGGGCTCCTCTTTGCAGGCCTGGCTGCTCTCCTCCCTGACCCCCAGCACACCCACTTTCAGCTAGGATCCCAGCCCAGCCTCCCGCAGGCTCTGGACTCCAGCCCAGAGGCCTGGGGTCAGGGATGAGGGGCAGGGCACTGGGAGGAGCCGGCCTAGAACATGCAGGAGGTGTGCCTGCTGGAGTGCGGGCGCTGAAGACCCAGCTCCGTGTGTGGCCCCCGGCAGCTCTCCCCACTGCCTTCCTATTCCACAGCTCAAATCTCAGTCCAGGACAGGGCTGGGACCCAGTGACCCTCAAACTCTCCGGGGACTCTCAAATGGTCTGCTTGAGCTCAGGCATTTAAAGCCGGGTCTTGGCAGCCACAGACATTGGGAGGATGAAGGGTGAGGCCCTGGGAGCCTCGGGAATGGGATTTGGCCAGGCAGCTATGACCTGGCCCCTTCTGCTTCCTCCTGGTTTGTGGCTCAGTTTGGCCCTGGGATAGGCTCCTGTGGGTCCCAGACCTGCTCCCCTCCCATTAGGTTCTGCCAATAGCCTCCTCGCTCCCTGCTGGAGGATGTCTAACTCCTCAGCCAGCCCTCAAGGCCTAGCATGATTGTCCCCTGCCCACCCTGCCAGCTCTCCTCTCTTCCGCTTCCCTGTCCCTTCCAGCCTCGAGGAGAGCTAGAAGTTTCTGAAGTGCACAGTGCCCTTCCTCTCAGCAGCAGGCTTTTTGCCCAGGCTGTTCCTTCTGCCTGGAATGCCCTTCTTTGCTGTCTCCTGGGTTAGCGCTTTACTTCTTCTCAAGCCCCAGACTGCCTACTCCATGAGGTCTTCTGATTGCCACCTGCCACCAGCACAGCCTCTGCCTCCTGGCCTATCTCTGCCCAGGCAGGTTCTGGGCCTGAGAGTTCACTTCATGCCATACCTGGGTGCATGAACTCAACGCCCCAGACCTGGACGTGCTGCCTGTCAGCCTGGTGCCAGCTCCAGTTCTGGTCTTGCCACCCACTCCCTCCCCACTCACAGGATTTAGAAACAAATCTGTGTATTTTCAGACAACACGTAGGGTGGTCAGAGTAGGTACCATTGTTGGTATAACTCAAAGAAGCTCCTCCTTGCTCCCAGATAGCTCCTCTGATGGCCCATGGGATGGGCTGCCATGGGACTGCCCAAAAGACCACCGATAGGGTTTTGATCCTTTAGGGACAACAAAATTATCCTTCTTAAGAGTCCCTGGCTGGGCGTGGTGGCTCACACCTGTAAATCCCAGCACTTTGGGAGGCCAAGGCCAGTGGATCACCTGAGGTCAGGAGTTCAAAACCAGCCTGGCCAACATGGTGAAACACCATCTCTACTAAAAATACAAAATTAGCTGGGCATGGTAGCACATGCCTGTAATCCTAGCTACTTGGGAGATTGAAGCAGGAGAATCGCTTGAATCTGGGAGGCAGAGGTTGCAGTGAGCCGAGATCGCGCGATTGCACTCCAGCCTGGACAACAGGAGCAGAACTCTGTCTCAAAAAAAAAAAAAAAAAAAAAAAAAAAAAAAAAGAGTCCCCAGTGAGTATGCAAACACCCCTGAGCAGGGCACCTCTTAAGACAGTGCTGGCAGAACAGAACTCAGCTTGCCACATGCCCCTTTCCACACCTATGGCAGACATCACAAATCAATCACCCAAAGACTGTATTGAGGATCCTCATAGACTGTGTTGAGGATTCAGGGGCTGAGTTCAAGTTCATTCCCACTGGATGAAGGTAGAGGGTACCAGTTGGCCAGACCTATTTTGTGATGTGAAACAAATTTGTGCTGGAATCTCTGGGCTCCGGGTCATCTAGTCTATCCCCTTGCCTTCTAAAGGGACAGCTCCAAACTTCCCATGCTAAGGAGGCTTCCAGCCTCCTTTGGGCTTCCTGACTTTGTCTGGGACTATGAGGGCAGTGTGGGGAACAGAATGAGGCCCTTGCACCTGCCTGTTTGAACCTGCCCAACTGCTCGGGAGCTGTGTGACCTTGGGTTCATCTCTTGCTTGCTGAGCCTCAGCTTCCTTATCTGTAATGGAGGCAACAGTAGCCGCCTCCCTGGGGAGGACGATTAAATGAGATCATGAGTGTAAAGCCTGGCACACAGTAGGTGCCCAGTAAGGGTGTGGGTGTCTTGACTCCTATCTACCCGCCCTCTCCAGCCTGGTGGGTGTGGTTTTGACTGGCCGACTTACACTTGACCTCATTTCCTGGCTCTACTCTGGGCCCACCTCCTACTCTTTCTGTTCCTCTGCAGAAGGAAATCTCATTCACCACCCGCCCGGCCTGCCCCCGGGTCCCACTTCCTCGTCCTTCCAGTATCTGGACCTGCCAGGATCTGACTGTTTTGCTGTGGTCCAAGGCAGACAATCTGGAAGTCCCTGAATTAGTTTAGGGAGCATCCCCTACTCTCAAGAGATGGGAAGACTGAGGCCCAGGCTGCAGAGGGGCTGCCCAAGGCCTCCTAGCACCTGGGATTCCCACTCTTCCTCCAGCAAGCCCTTCATGATTTACCCACTTAACACCAGCTCGAACCTGGATCAGGACAGACTTTTTAGTATCTCCTCAGCCAGAGGTGAAGCTCCTGAGGGCAGAACCTGCCTCCTAGAACATTCCTTCCCCTGGTGTCACTGGGCTCCTGGCTTGTCCCTGTGCCTGCCTCTGTGGCCTGGAGTGCTCTGCTTTTCCCCTCTCTGAGCTTCACTGTGGAGTGTGGCATGGATTGTGGGTCAGAAGGGACCGCACTCACACCCTGCTTCTACCTTGTGTTGGTTGTGTGACCTTGGCCTGGCTGCACAGCTTCCCTCAGCCTTGGTGGTCCCATCTGTCAAATGGGAATTCTAGTTGCTTCAGCGTGACTGAGGGGGTGCAGAGAGAGGATGCAGGGAACAGGCATGGGTCCATATGGGCAAAAAGGCCCAAGATTTTTCCTGGGACGGTGTCCGCTGTGTCCCCTGGGTGTCCCCGAGTCAGCAGTGAATCATCCAACTTTGCAGAAAATGTGTGGCCCCCTCTGGCTTCCTGCCTTCATGTCCGGCCCTTGTTTAGCAACACAATAGCTCAGGCTGAGGCTGCAGGCAGGCAGCTTAACCCCTTCCAAGCCAGTATACACCTCCCCTACCCCTCATCACCGTAAGCTGAAATTGGTAGGGCCGCTCAGGGACTCAGCAGCTCTTGGGCCCCTTGGAGGATACTCGCTGCCCTCCAGGGCAGGCAGAGGAGAGTCCCAGGCTCCCCACCACCTCAGGATGGACCAGGGCTCCTGGCCCGGGCTCCAGTGGCCTGTGGTGAAAGAGCCTTCCAGGTACACCCTCAACTCCTCAGAGCTGCCTCCCTGGGAATGGCCTTCCTCTCTGGTCAGAATCCTATCTGCCCATCACACATGAGAAACGTCCACGCTGGGGAGGGAGCCTGGCATGGAGCAGGTGCCCAGAGGTGCTCGCAATGTCCTCTCACTTGCACCCCCTTCCTGGTACCTGCTGGGCACCTGAGGACCCCTCCCTGATGGGGTGTTACCATACCTCAAGGGTCAAAACCTTTATGACGTTCACAGTCAGGATCGGCTCTGGGCTAGCAGGAAAATCCAGCCACTATTCCTTAAAGATCCCATGTTATGTGCCATTCCCAGCACCAGGGATTTAGATCACCTCACTTAATTGACTAAGGAAACACTGTTTCTGCATTTCACAGACGAGGCACTTGAGATCTGGGGAAAGAGCCTGGGCTTTGGAGTATGAGATCCTGGTTCAAATCCCCACACCGGCTCATATGTTTCCAAAGCTCAGTTGCTTTCACTGAAATATAAAGAAATAATATATCTACCTTGTGGAGTTGTTAATGGTAAAATAATGAACTCCACATCATCGCTTGTTCCCCACTGTGGTTTGGAAACTCTGGGTAACCTTCCCAAGGTCACCCCAGAGCAAATGGCAGAGCTGGGATCTGTACCCAGGGCAGTTGTCTCCAGGCCAGGCTCTTGGCCCAGACCTCCTGCTTCCAGGGCACTTCCTGAGCTGTGAGGGCCTTGGGGCTCTTGGGCCCTAGCCTTTGAAAGGGTGCCTGGGGGAGGAATGGTGGGCCACTGTCCAGACTACAGCTCCCTAGACACATAGCGGGCCCCGATGGTGTTTGGGCAGGGAAAGGCAGGACCGCAGGTGCCCAGAGCCAGTGCTCAGCTTGCCTATCCTGAAATGGGAGCGCTGGCTTGATAGAGAGGGGCCGAGGCTCTGAGCTCCCCTTTCAGGGCCCCTCCCCAGATCCCAGCATAGAGCTTTAGTGGCGTATGGGTGGGGGGCTGAGGAGGGTGGTGTCAGGACTTCGTAAATCCTCTCCAGTAAGGGTAAGGGCACGGAGGGGAGGCCAAGGCCTGGGTGCCAGTCCTCTGCCCCGGCATGCTGGGCAACTGGGGCAGAATCCTGCCTTCTCTGAGCCTGGCACGGAGGAAGGCCAGTGGGACTTTTTGAGTTGGAGAGTGCAGTTGTGGGAGAGCCGAGCCCTTGCCCTTCCCCCTTCAGCCCCAAGATGCCCATTTGTGCCCTTGGCACCACCTCTGGGTGCACCTTCCCCGGCCCTGCTCTGAGCCTCAAGGAGGCCCAGCATGCCCTCGAGGAGCCTCTCTGTCCTGGGAGCGGGACGATGCCCATTCTACAGATGGGGAAGCTGAGGACCCTCCCACCTCGGGCGCAGGGTGGCGGGTCTGGGGTGGAGGGGAGTGTGGGAGCCCCCACTCACCGTGCCTGTGGGCTGAGGGATGTTTCTGTTCCGTTGGACTGCCTGTCCGTCCAGGGCTGAGCGTGAGTGGAGCTCTGTGGAGCCCGTCAGCCAACCGTCTCTGGAGGGGAGCCACACCCCGCTGGCGAGGGAGGTCTGGCTGCCTCCCCTTCAGGTTTTCCAGCTGGCCCTGGCCCACTTCCCCCCGGGATGGTTTCCTGTTATTGTTCCTTTGTGAGGGCTGGGCTGGCTGCAGATAGGCAGGTCCCCCGGTGGGCGGCCGCCTCAGCCCCGGATGGCTGTCTCCACAGAGGGCTGGCCCTGGACCCCGCCTGGGGCACCCCACTTCAACCCCAATGCCCGGCCTCAGCTCTGGGACTCTGAGCCCAGCACCTGCCAAGAGCCTGGCTGTGGGGACCCGTGGGTGCAGCATCACATTTAACCCGCCTTGGGATGCTGCAGGCAGGTGTCATCACCCCCATTTTATAGCCTGGGAAGCTGAGGCTCAGTGGGTTTAAGGTGCTTGTCCACCCAGCTGGGGTATAACAGAGCCAAAAATCTAGTTGGGGTCAGCCTAGCCTCAGAATTTGATTTTCTGTGGTGACCCCATGATGTCTTTGTGGGAATGGACTTTAAAGGTGATAGGGAGGCTTCAGGAGATGGGAAAGGACAGCAGCTCTTGGCTCTGGAGGACCAGGTTGGCTTCTCCCGGTCAGGGTGGGCGTGGACTCCAGCTCTAAGGCACCAGCCTTGGTCTGTAGGGGACATTTTCATTTAGGGATATTGGGTGGAGTCAAGTGACCCAGCTCTGCTTCTGATGTGACCTTGGGCCAGTCGTGTCATCCTGGAGCCACAGTTTCCTCATCTGTAAAATGGGGATAATCACAGCCTCATCCTCACAAGGCTTTTGACATAAACGAGAGTCAAAGAGGGGCGTGGAAGACAGTGACGCTGAGGCTGGATCAGAGCCCAGCAGAACCAAGAGGCTGGGGAAAGGGAGGGGCCGAGATTCTGCTGACCAGGAGAGACATAGGAGGAGCTTCTCAAAACTACAGAGGACTGGGCTCGACCCAGATCAACTGATTTGGAATCTCCCAGGGCAGACCCTGGGAATCTGTCCTTTGAAGACTTGCTTCTGTTTTTCCATGGGTGAATGTTTGGGAAGTCCCAAACTTGTTTTATTATATAACTGGGCAAGCAGAGACCCTGAGAAAGACAGGACCCAGGGCTGTTTAGTAAATCAGAGCAGGAGATGGGGAGTGAGATGGAAGGATATTTTTGGAGGAGGAGGGGATAGTGATTCCTCTATCTCAGGCAGGTTGAGTTTGAGATGCTCATTAGATACCCAGGTAGAGGTGTCAGGTTGGGGCGGGAGACGGGTGAGTCCAGCCTGGAGTCGAGGTTTGGAACCCATGAGCTTATGGCTGGCATCTGAGGCCATGGGCATGGATGAGCTTGGCGGGAGGGAGGCCTCGGACCCTCTGACATTTGAGGATCCATTAGAAGAGGGTCCCACGATGAAGGAGGAATGCCAGGAGAGGGCAGAGGAGGAGGGCAGGGGAGTGGTCAGTGGGTCAGCCTGGGGAGCATGAGGGCTGAGACTTCACTTTGGATTTGGAAGATGAGGTCGTCAATGACTGTGACCAGAACAGGTTAAACAGGAAAAGGTAGACGAGACAGATTGGAGGAGCTAGAGAAAGGGGGATGGGGACGTGGAGTCATGTGTGACTGTAGCTCCTTCCCCAACTCTTACAGTGAATGGGAGCAGAGAAGTGGGAGGGTTTTTTCTTTTATTTTTTTAAACTATGGCAGCACGCTCATATCCCCAGGGAGGATCCAGCAGACGGGAAGACAGATGATGCTGGAGCATGAGGAGCGACCTGCTGGAAGGAGTACAGTCCTTGGGGCGGGATTCTGAGTGGGATCCAGCACATTCAATGGCCGATTGTGGAATGAACAAACAACAGCTCAGCACTTCCTTCTCCAACGGGATTAACTCTGCTTTCTCCTGCCCAGAGGGTGGGCTGGCCGCAGAGGAGCCAGGACAGTGCTCTGTCTGCTGTGTACCAGTCCACATCACCCTCACCCCCGCCCGTGTTGACCGCCTGTCCTCATGGTCTACATGCCCATGGGGACACACTGGCCTGCGCATTGCGTCCTGCTGGGTCTCAGACTTGGGGCTGGTGGCAGATGGGGATAGGGCCTGTCCTGGCACCATCTGCCAATTCCCTTTGTACTCCCAGTCCATGACGAAGTTGACTCTGCCCTGAAAACTACTATTCCTGTGGTCCATAAACAAAGGAATGGTGAGCCAGGCATGAGCTGTGGGCCCCAGGGGTGGGCATGGGGGTCACCATAGCAGAGGTAGTTGAGACTATAGGAGGGAGGCTGGTGCCTCCTTGGTCCCCCTGAGGATTTCATGCTTGATTTCTGGCACTGCCCAGCCTCTGCTCCAACCTCTCTGGAGGCAAAGGAGGTAACAGGAGGGCACAAGGCCAGGAAGTGACATTGGGAGCAAGGAAGGCGGCGGTGGGCCGGCAGGAAATGGGATGGTCTGTGAGACCAGATTAGCAGCAGAGGAGGAAGCAACAGTGGAGGCAGTGGGGGTGGGACGACAAGGCCCGGGACGACCACCCGGCCTCTGCCAGGATAAAGGCTGACCCGGCAGGGAGCGCTGCTTGGGGAAGTACAGGTGTGAGGGTTGCAGACCCAGGTTTGGATCCTAGCATGACCCGTTGCTGCCTGTATGACCTGGGCAGCTGACTTGCCTCTCTGAGCCTCTTTCCTCACCTGGGAAATGAGTTACCTGTTCAGACTTTGCAGGCTGTCTGGAAGATGAAACGAGACAATGAAAATAAATGACAGGACCAGCAAGCCTTACCGAGTGGCTGTTTCTCAAAGCGTGGTCTTCAAGTCATCCATCCTGGGAGAGGGGGATTGAATATGCAGATTCCTTGGACCCCACTCCAGGCTGATGGGGTCAGAATGGCTGGTGATAGAATCCCAGGACTTATGTGTTTGTAGCTCCCCAGGCAACATGTTTGTGTTGTTACATTTGAGGACCACAGCCTTTGTGTGTGCTGCTAATGCACTAAGATCTGCTTGGGACTCCTCATTCAAACCTCAGGACAACCCTGGGCGGGGGGCGGTACTACTGTTAGGCCCATTATATAGATGGGAAAACAGAGCCTGGGAGGGAAAAGCTTTCTGAGATCAGAGTTTGTCAGTGGTGGGGTGGAAATTCCAAGTCACGCTTCTGTTTCCAGAGCCCAGTTCCTTACCCAGGGAGCTTTCCCACCCTGCTGGAGTTGAGTCGGGACACAGCAGGGGTTCCCCAAATGAGAATTCCCTTTCCTTCCTCCCCACAGCGTGAGACACCCAGGGATGGGGCAGGAAAACAATGCCATCAGCTTCGGCAGGCGCGGTCGTGGTGAAGCCTTTCAGCCTCATGCCTCAGGACTTTGCCCATGCTGTTCCACCTTGTGTGTTTCCTTCTCTTTCCTTCCTCACCTGCGCACAGAGCCCTGTCAAAGCCACTCAGATCTCATTCTCTCTGTGCTCCACTCCCTCTTCTGAGCTCCCAGGGCACTTTATACAGACCTCATTCACAACCTTCCTCTCCTTTCCCAGTGGGATTGTGTCCTATTTGGGGGCTTATCCCTAGCACCTGGTAATAATTGAGTGCTCCCCAAATGTGAACTTGAAACTGTGCACTCGTTAGAACCGGCAGTCAGCCCACTGCTCCCTGGGTTGCAGGGACTGGCGCGGAGACTCGAGTGTTTTGTGTTCCAAGGCAGGTGATGGTCTGATGGCAGAGGGCTTGATGAGCCCGTGTGCTCAGTTACGGGCAAGGGAAAAACCGTTTTGCCCAGCTGGCTGTGCTGTGCTGTGCTGAGGGGCGGACTCACCTCCAGGGAACATAGAATAGGGCTCACCTGAGGTAGTCTCAGAATGGGCTCAGAAGGAGGAAGAGCAGGAAGGAGGAGCAGGGAGGGGTCTTATCCTCAGCTGTGATTTATAAGGAACAGAACGCTTGTGATGAGGGCTGCAGGCCCAGCTGAGGACTCCTCCGAGCAGGAACTGGGCCAAGCTCACTTTGGGGTGCCTGGATCTGAGCTCAAGGTAACCATCGGGCAGGTATGAGGAGCCCACTTTTTGAATGAATGAATGAATGAATGAATGTGTGAATAGTGAATGAATGAGTGGATGAAACACTGGTGTGTTGAGGCAGACACAAGGTGCGGGGTTGGGTCTGTGCCTGTGTTCTGTGATATGTTCTGATGGACAGTGGGTCCTTTTCCCTAAGGCTTCAAGGAGTCATCAAATCCATCAATCAATCAATCAATCAACCAGTCCCTCAGTCCTGGTTGGTGCCCAGCTCTGCGCCAGGCTGGGGATGGGGATCCAGGGAATTAAAAGAGTCCTGCAACAAGCTCTGAGGCTGGGCTGGAGTTAAAGTCACCAGAACTACCTTGAGCTCCTCCTGTGTGTCATCCCTGTCTCAGCCTCTGTCTCTTATTTCTAATACTTCACGGGTTCCTTGAGAGGGTTGAGAATCTGCCCATTTTAGAGAATTTGGTAACAGCCCAGTGTGGCACTGCCTGGTTCACACCAGGCTTGTGGGTGTCTGCTGAACCTTGCTGAATACTTGAGATTCGATCTGAGGCTTCCCTCCTTCGAGCCTTTCCCATGCTGTCCTCCCCCACGCTTTCCTTCCTCCCTCTACAACCCAAATCTCCCAGCCCATCAGTGCTCAGATGAAACGCGCCGGCCCCCATGCAGCTTCCAGACTCCTGTTCTGAAAAGCATCTTATCCCCGCGAAGCTTCTGCCACACTCTGTCTGTCTATGCATTCCACCTCCATTTTCTCATGTAATGATGCTTCGAAATAGCCCTGAAAGAAGTAAGTGCTATTTGTAGTCCCATTTCCCTGATGAAAGAGCTGAGGGTCAGAGAGGCTGAGTAACTTGCTCGAGGTCACAAAGCGTCTGAGTAGAGCCAGGATTTCAACGCTTACATTTCTGTTCCCAGTTTAATGCTCACTCTATAGCACCACACTTCTTCTGAGAACTTGCCATTGTTCACCAATGTTTTATGTTCATTTGTTACTTATTTATTTATTTATTTTTTGAGATGGAGTCTCGCTCTGTCCCCTACGCTGGAGTGCAGTGGCGTAATCTCGGCTCACTGCAAGCTCCACCTCCAGAGTTCATGCCGTTCTCCTGCCTCTGCCTCCCGAGTAGCTGGGATTACAGGCACTCGCCACATTTGTTATTTAAAAAATACACTTTGTGCCCAGGCTTTGCCTAGCCCTGTGCTAGGCATGGAGACGTGGAGGTGACTTGGGCTGGGTCCTTGTCTTTGATGTGTCCCGGTCTGGTGGGAGAGACAGACACCAAGACATGCACGAAACACACTGGGTAGGGCTGGGTTGGTGACAGGTGTGCACCCTGAGATGAGGGTGCCTGGAGGAGGTGGCCTGGGAACTGCTGGAGGACTGCGTCCCCAAGCTGATCTGAAAGAATGAGCAGGAGGTCACCAAAAGCGGAGTGCGGGAAGGGCTCTGCAGACATCAGAATGGCAGGGTCAAAGGCAAGGAGGCCTCTTAGGGAAGGAGAAGACATTTCAAGGGGTAGGGGAGCACTGACGTACTAAGAGGGGAAGAGGGACTGGCTAGGGAGGAGGCCAGGTGGTGGAGCGCCTGTCACACCACACTGAGGAGCTCAGGCAGGGCACCGCTGGGGGCCTCATGCCGGCCAGGGACCCAGGGATCCCTGGATTTTAGGAGAGGCGCCCCCCTCTTCAGTGCACCGTGTCCTCATGCAGCTGCCTGCTGGCAGGGCCACCTCCTGTGGGCTGTGGTCAGGCCAAGGAGAGGCCACTGACTGGGGAACCGCAAGTGATGGCGGCTCAGAATTCAGACGCTGGAGCTGGGTGAGGAAAGGGCTAAGTGCAGCCTCTCTTTGGCCAGGAAAGGCCGATTGAACAGGGTTTGAATTCCCGACAGTGAGAACAATACCTTACCGCAGCCGGGAGGGAGGAGGGCTGCCCAGAGTGCTTCCCCAGATGTTTCTCACTTTTCTCTCACAACATCCTGAAAAGGCTGTTAGGGAAGTGGTTTTCCCAGGGGCGGAGAGAAAGTGGTGCCCTGTGGTTATGTGCTGGGGCACATGTGCTACTTACGGTCTGGCTGATCCTGGACCAGCCACATGGCCTTTGGTGCCTCAGTTTTCCCTTCTGTAAAATGGGAATGATGGCTTGCCTTCCTCCCAGGGTTGCTGAAAGGATAGGCCGGGCGCGGTGGCTCACGCCTGTAATCCCAGCACTTTGGGAGGCCGAGGCGGGCGGATCGCAAGGTCAGGAGATCGAGACCACGGTGAAACCCCGTCTCTACTAAAAATTACAAAAAATTAGCCGGGCGCGGTTGTGAGCGCCTGTAGTCCCAGCTACTTGGGAGGCTGAGGCAGGAGAATGGCGTGAACCCGGGAGGCGGAGCTTGCAGTGAGCCGAGATCGCGCCACTGCACTCCAGCCTGGGCTGGGCGACAGAGCGAGACTCCGTCTCAAAAAAAAAAAAAAAAAAAAAAAAAAAAAAAAGAAAGGACTTACTGAGAAGATGCATGTAAAGTGCATAGAATAGTCTCTGGTATACAGTAGCTGCTCAATGCATGTTTGTCATGACAGTGATGCCACAGATAGGTTAATGGTGGGGGCACCTGTGAGTGTGTGAGGACGACCGTGTATACATGTGAGTGTGTTAGGATGGGCATGGCATGTGCACGGTGTTTGGCAATCGTGTGGTTACACGTGAATATGCAAGAACACACATGGAGTGTGCAAGGCGTCCACATGGATGTGACCGCACGTGCTGTATTCGTGGTTCATGAGTGGGCTGAGAGGTGCAGTCAGGTCGAGGCCTTGGCCAGCATCTTCCTCCTCCATTGTCTGGAGTCATTGGTCACCCCACTGCCCAAGCCTTCTGTGTATCCATCGTCTGCGGAGGCCCAGAGAGGGCAAGGCCTTCCTTGGGGTGGCCCAGTGAGCCAGGCAGGGCAGGGTGGGACCAAGGGTCCTGCCTCACTGTCTGGAGGGCAGGCCTGAGTCTGGAGGAAACCTCGTCTAGCGGAAGCCAGGGCTTCCTGTTTCTAGACCCTACATTCCTTGTGCCCTCCATCGAAGCATCCTGGAAAACAATAGGTTGGAGGCTGCACCATCTGTGGGGCAGGAAGGTGGGTCAGTCCCTCCCACCTCTTGATGGGGCAAGCAGACACGGCTCTGACAGCAGCCCTCAGCTGGGCAGTGTGGCAGCAGGCCCAGAACCAGGCAAGCCCAGGCCATCTGCCTCCTGCCTTTCTGGGTCTCTTCTCTAGGCCATCTCTGTATCCCTCAGTGCATACTGCACTCTGTGGCCTGAGTCGAGTCCCCTGGGCAAAACCCAGCTAAGGGAGGAGGCATCTGAGCTGGTCCTGGGGAAGGAAGCTGCTAGGAAAAACTCAAGTCCGATTGGATGGGACTGACTGCACAGGCTGGTGGAGGCCTCGAGGATCCTCCAGCTTCACCCACCTGCCATGCCACTGAGAACCAAGAGTGAAAAAAGAGAGGCTCCGATCAGTCAAAAGAAGGAATCCTATCAGCCTCTGTGCTAAAGCCCCTTATGCATAGGCGTGTCTCTGAGCCTGTTAACTCTTGGTTTACGTACAGTCCTAACAAGTCCGGTTCTCCAGGGCAGAGGGGCACAGTGGTAAGAGCAGTGGGCTTGGAACCGGAAGCCCCAGTTTTCTGATCCCATGCTCTGCCGCTGACTGCTCACCAATGCTTTTTGTCTCAGTTTTCTCCTTTGTGAAAAGGTTGTACTTTGCCATGTTCTGCTGAACTCACAGGCGGCCGGAGTGGGTCACATGAGTAACAATTCTCCAAGTGCTTTGTAAACTTGGATGCCTCTCCCATTCCCAGGGAGGGCACAGAAGCTCTGGGCTCCACCCCTGCGTCTTGTCCCATGCGGTGCTTCCATTCGGCGGTTCCTAAGTTGTATCCTTTGTAATAAATGAGTAATCAAAAGTAAAGCCCTTTTCTGGGTTCTGTGAGTCATTCTAACAAATTATCGAATCCGAAGGAGGGCTGTAGGCAACCCTGAGCTTGTAGTTGGGCAGGCAGAAGTGTGGCTCACCTGGGGACCCTGCTTGTGGCTAGTGTCTAAGCCTTTATTAACCTGCGAAGTCTGCACTAACTCTGGGTAGTTAGGGTCAGAAATGGCTTGAACTGTTGGAAACCCAAGTGGTGTTGGAGAATTGGACAATTGGTTGTTGTTAGGAAAAAACCCACACAGCTTCCTTTGGGTCAGGCATGGAGCCTAGTGGTTTTTTTTTAGGGGGCTGGGCAGTTGTTGAGGGTGGTAGGGTCTTGCTCTGTCACCCAGGCTGGAGTGCAGTGGCGCAATCATGGCTCACTGCAGCCTCGACCTCCTGGGTTCAAGTGATCCTCCTGCCTCAGCCTCCTGAGTAGCTGGGACTACAGGCACATATCACGGATAATTAAAAATTTTTTTTTTTTGTAGAGACGGGGCCTCACTGTGTTGCTCAGGCTGGTCTTGAACTCCTGGACTCAAGCAACCTAGTGTTCTATATGTACCAGCTTACTCACTCACTTTCTTTGCAAGACAGTGGTTCTCAAAGTGTGGCCTCAACCAGCAGCCATCAGCAAATCCTGGGGTGCCACCCCAGACCTGCCGAATCAGAAGCTCTGGGGGTGGGACCCAGCAATCTGTGTTACTAAGAGATTCCAGTGATTCTGATGCATGCCCAAGCCTGAGAACCGCTGCCCTGGAGCAGAGATCCTCACTTCAGGCTGCGCCCTGGAACTGCCCAGCCAGCTCCCCTCCCCACGTCCAAGTAGTATCTGGGGCAGTCACACGTAGAGATTCTGATTTAATTGGCCTGGTGGGGGCTGGACTTCACTATTTTATTTTTTTGAGACAGAGTCTTGCTCTGTCGCCTAGGCTGGAGTGCAGTGGCTCGATCTCGGCTCACTGCAACCTCTGCCTCCCAGGTTCAAGCAATTCTCCTGCCTCAGCCTCCTGAGTAGCTGGGCTTACAGGTACACACCACCACACCCTGCTAATTTTTTTGTATTTTTAGTAGAGATGAGGTCTCACTATGTTGGCCAGGCTGGTCTCGAACTCTTGACCTCAAGTGATCCCACCTGCCTCGGCCTCCCAAAGTGCTGGGATTACAGGCGTGATCCACCATGCCTGGCTGACTTAACTAGTTTTTAAAGCTCCCCAGGAGGTTAATATGCTCCCAGGTCTTTCAGCATTACTTTAGGAGGTAGCTACCTCTCTTAGATCCATTTTGCAGGTGCATAGGTTCTGGGAGATTAAAGGATGTGCCCAAGTTATATAGCCATGTAAAGGGATGGGGAATTCTAAATCCTTGCCTTTCCACTTGCCCTCCTTCCTCCCATTCATTGCTTTTTGCTTTATTTAGAACTGTGTAGTTTCCCAAACAACTTTCTTTGGAAAATTAAACAATTCCTGATGTCGCCACCTAGTGGCCAGCGATGAGAACAGATGAGCCTCTTCCAGGCCTGGCAAGATGGGGCTCCCGGAGGACCCACGTGGGAAGAGGAAAGGCCATCATTCATAGATGCTCAGGCAGATGCTTTTGGGACACTTGGGTTCATTTTCCCAAAAGGTGCCCTCTCAGAAGGACAGTAGAATGAAGATGGGTTTCGTGTTTAAGAGCTGTTGGGAGTTCACGCATGAACCCCAGGAGAGGCATGAGGTGTGGTCCCCAGGCAGGCGGAGGCAGAGAGGGAGCTGGGATGAGGGAGATTCACCTGGGCAGGAGAGCTTGACCCTCCTGCAGGGGCTGGCTGACCTTTGCTTGGGCACTGATTCATTCCACCATCAGCCACCGTGGGCCAGGTCTGAGGCTGCACTGGCCTCCAGACATCAGGGGAGAAGCACAGAATATTCCAGGTGCTCAGTCCTTCATGATCCAAGCTGGTCTGTTCTTGGCCATGGGCAGAAGCTCCTGTGGAGGCTGATGGGGCGAGGAGAGGGTCGTGCTTCCAATGGGGGACCTGAGGTGGCTGTGGGGGAGGGGGACAGCTTCTTGGAGCCTGTGCCCAGGGTCTGAATAGGAGCCCACAGGTATGACTCAAATCCAATGGCTGCTCCCCACCTGCTGGCTCTTGTGGGTCCAGACAAGAGGCACCAGGGGATGTCTCAGGACTGGTGTGCTTGGGGTTCTCACCATGGCAGGGCATGGAGAGAAGTAAAGCTGTCTGAGAAAGGAGGGAGTGACTGACTATGCTCAGGGCACTCACAGGGTGGAATTCTTTTGTAAAAATAAATCTCAGTGGACAAAAGAGATATAAGGGCTTGTACTATTGGAAGGCAAAGCCTCTAGCCTGGAAGCTTACCATAGATTTCATGTCTTTGCTTCTCCATGTAAACGCTGTTTTAGCATCTGTTGTGTATCAATATCAATCTCATCTGATTGCAGCCTCTTTTATTCCCAAACACATATTCACACCTCATGGGAGCCAAAAATTTCCTAGGAATACAGTTTGGGACACACTGGCCCCAAGGGAGGTCTCTAGTGGTATGTTGCAAGATTCTATTCCAGGCCCATCTAGACCAGCCTTCTTTTAAAAAATTAATGAATGAATTAATTATTGAGACAGTCTTGCAGTGTCACCAGGCTGAAGTGCAGTGGTGTGATCTGATCATGGCTCACTGCAGCCTCAACCTCCTGGGCTTATGGCAGCCTTGACCGCTCAGGATCAAGCTGTTGTCCCACTTCAGCCTCCTGAGTGGCTGGTACGAGAGGTGTGTACCACCATGCTCAGCGAACTTTTAACCTTTTTGTAGAGACAGGGTTCCTCTATGTTGCCCAGGCTAGTCTCAAACTCCTGACCTCAGGTGATTCTCCCACCCCAGCTTCCTAGTGTTGGGATTACAGGTGTAAGCCATTGTGCCTGGTCTGGACCAGCATTCTTTATCATCCACTTAGAGGAAGATGATTTTCTACTAATCCAATCAATGGGCTATTTAAACGCTGATGGGATGGAGGATGGGCTGCACAACAGGGTCAGGATCCAGAGGTCTTGTCAGGGTGAGGAAATGGTTCAAAATATCAATAGGAAACATTACAAGGATGAGTTGAGGGCCCTGTATTTGGGATTGAAGAAAAAAAGTCCAAAGCAGCTGCCCAAAGATGGGATACAAATATGAGAGAAACTGAGGACGACTTGGTCAATGGTTGGGATAATAATAGTATTAATAAAGTAATGATAGCTGACATGGATGACGTTATTTGGCCTTCACAACAATGCATGAGGCAGGCATTATTATTGATCCCTATTTGACAGACGGGAAAATTGAGGCTCATACAGCTTAAATAACTCAGAACCTCCCTCAGGGCCTGCTGGTACCATGTTCATTCCTTTCAGGGCATGCAGAGAATGTACAGGAAACAACTATGGGAAAGTTTAACCTAAAGTAGAATAGGGTCGGATGCGGTGGCTCACGCCTGTCATCCCAGCACTTTGCGAGGCCGAGGTGGGCGGATCATCTGAAGTCAGGAGTCCGAGACCAGCCTGGTCAACATGGTGAAACCCCGTCTCTACTAAAAATATAAAAATGAACCAGGTGTGGTGGCAGGCACCTGTAATCCCAGCCACTTGGGAGGCTGAGGCAGGAGATTTGCTTGAATCTGGGAGGTGGAGGTTGCAGTGAGCCGAGATCTCACCACTGCACTCCAGCCTGGGTAACTCAGCGAGATTGTCTCAAAAACAAAAACAAAAAACAAAAAACAAAAAAAGAAAGAAAAAAAAGTAGAATAGGAAGCCATGGAGGTAGTGAGCTCCCCATCCTTAGGGGATGTTCAAGTGTAGGCTGGAAAACCCTGGCAGTGCTGTTGTGGTTAGGATCTCAGCAACAGATGGGGTCTAGAAAAAAATAATATTTAAGGTCCCTCTTTCCTCTGCAATTCTATAATTCTGTTCTAGCAACTTATTTCTTTAAAGTCAAGTTTATGATACGGGAGGACTATATTTTTTACATGAGGAATGTGTGCATTATTTATAATACTTTGGGGTTTCATCTATGACAAGTATGCTCACTATATTTCCGAGTTCTAGGACTTGTGACAAATTTTACATGACCATTTAGGGTTTACATTTTCAGCTGATTATTAAGACATTTATAGTTTTTGCACATTTATATTTATGACATTGGGTTGGTCATATTTATGATGTACTGGACGCCAAGTCATTGGTCAGGAAGGCCGGCTGAATATCTTAACATTGTTTCTGTGGGAAAACATGTCTTGCTTTATGGTAATTCATTTTACGATGTGGATTCAGAAACTCAGTGAATTTACTCTGGGAGAAAAAAGTCTACGGCTACACAATTTGGGGAAGTCTCGTAGATTTAGAGGCAGACAACCTCGAGTTAGCTATGTGGCTTGGGTGAGTTTCTCAACACTTCTGTGCCTCAGTTTCTGTATTTAGTAATCTGAGCTAGGGAGTGGGAGGAGGACACACATACCCTCCCCAACATTGCTGAGGTGGTGGTTTCTGTTTTGCTCTTACTTGGCACATGGGAGGGACTCAGCCCTGAATCTTCCCTCTCTCTTGTCCTCCTTGGATTTGCTGGTGGTACCTTGGGAACCATGCGCCTTGAAGGCTGCTTTCCCAGAGGGGCTCCAGCTTTTGGGAAGATTCCCGGGAATTCTTCCCAGGAATCTTGCCAGGTAGCATTTTTTCAGCACATTAGAATTTTGCTCTGGGCCCCAAACGAAACTTGTTTCACCTTAAATCAAAGAAATCAATCCTCACAGCTGAGCTGTGCTACGACATTGATTTTGACACAGCCTGGCTAATAAATAAGTGGAAAGGCAATAAACATGAGGGAGAATTATCTGTTAGGGAATTGGGGTGGGCAGCTGGGGAATGGGGTGGTGGTGAATTCCCCCCTTCCCCCGCCTCCTTCTCTGCTTTCATCCTGAGACCCTCATCAATTGTGGGGTGAGCAGCAGCAGCAGTGATTCCAGCGGCGCTGCCTTGGCAGGTGGTGGATGTGGGGAAGTGGAGAGGGTCTGGGAGCCCCCCTCAGTGGGACTCTTGGTTGCTGAGACCTGGCTGGCAGAGCAAGGAGATCAGCCTCTCTCTGGCCTTTGGTGCCCGCCTGTGAATCCCAGCCCGTGAGCTGTGTGATCATGGCTATGTGAATTCACCTCTCTGTGCCTTGGTTTTCTCACCCGGAAAACTGGGAACACTTTCAGCAGGCATTGGGTGAGATGCAGGGACAATGTCATCCATAGTCAGTATGCTAAAACGTGTCAGCCTCGGCTATCCCACCCTGGAGATTAAAGAAGCAGCTGTCTGCCAGATGTCCAGCCCTAGTAGGCACGCTGTAAGCAGCCAGTGTTACTATCTGGGAGGTGGACTAATCAGCTTTTGGGGGCCCTGCCCTCAAGTCTTGGGTCCTTCCCCTTCCTCACCATGCTTGTGTCCTGCTGTGGCCCTGGAAACATCTATTGTCACCTTCCCAATTCCCAGGCTCAGAGTTCAGTTGCCTTCTACTGGACGTACTCCCTCCCCAGCACCCACTGCCACTGTTGGCCTCTGTGGGCTCTGTGGGCACAGTGGGGTCTCCAGCTTCTCCTCTTCTTGCATAATTGCATTTGATTGTCGTAGTGTGTTAGTGACTTAGTTACTGGTTAACAGGAACCTCAAATAAATAACTCTCTGCCCCATCTGCTTGCTGGTAGGTGATGAAGAAGAAACAAATGTGAATTTGAAAAGTGATACATTTCCCCCAACATGATTTCTGTCTCCGGTCATAAATGTCAGATAAATGAATCTGTTTTGTGAAGAATCAGCATATTGGTTCAGGGGAGCATCTGCTGGGCTGTGAATCACGGAGCCTTGGAACGCTCGCTGGCTCTCCCCTGCTTGCTGTGCGGTGCCTGCAGGCGCTGCCTTCCTGCTTGAGTACTGGGAGCCTTGGCAGAAGGGAATGGGGCGATCTCTGCCATCCAGCACTTCCCCTCTCCACCAAACCCAGGCCCTCCCAGGTGCTGTGCCTGTTGGTGCAGATGACTTTGGTCCCCCAGTGTGACCGTCCCCAGAGCCCTGACCACAGCCACCCACCCTATCCCTGGCTTCAGAACAAGGAAAGGTGAAGCTGGCATTTTAGCTCCATGTTTCCTGGCTGTGTGACGTTGGGTGAATTGCTTCACTCTCTGAGCCTCAGTTTTCTCAGCTATAAAGGGGAATAGTAATGTCCAGAAACAATGTATCCATTTTCGGCACAGGGAGACACAGTGCCTAGGACCCAAGATACTTTTAAGGGATGCGGTTGACAGAATAATGGCCCATGAAGAGGTCCGCACCTCAATCTCTGGAAACTGACAATGTTATGCCACATGGTAAATGGGAATGAAGGCTGTAGGTGGAATTAAGGTTGCTGATTAGATGAGCTTAAACACAGAGATTTTCCTGGGATGCTCAATGTGATTGCAAGAGTCCTTGAATGTGGAAGAGGGAGACGGAGACTGAATATCAAAGTAATATAAGAATGTAATGTGATGTGATGTGATGTGATGTGATGTGATGTGATGTGATGTGATGTAAGTAATGTGTAAGAAGAGGGAGGTAAGAATGTCTATAATGTAAAGTGGGAGGTAAGAATGTGTGTCATGTAAGTAATGTGTAGGAAGAGGGAGGAAGTGTCCACAAGCCAAGGAATGTGGCAGGAAAAGGCAAGGAAATGGATTCTTCCATAGAGCATCCTGAAAGGCATGCAGTCCTGCCAACACCTTGGTTTTAGCCTAGGGAGACCCATTGCAGACTTCTCACCTCCAGAATTATAAAGTCATACATCTGCATTGTTTTAAGCCACTAAATTTATGGTAGTTGTCATAGCAGCAAGAAGAAACTAATACAGGTCGGGTGCGGTGGCAAACAACAGGACCTTGGGAGGCTGAGGCAGGAGGATCACTTGAGGCCAGGTCTACCATGGGCAACATATTGAGACCCCATCTCTAAAAAAGCTCTAAACAATTAGCCCAACAGGATGGCATGTGCCTGTAGTCCCAGCTACTAGATAAGCTGAGGCAGGAGGATCACTTGAGCCCAGGAGTTTGAGGTTACCGTGAGCTATGATTGTGTCACTGCACTCCAGCCTGGGCAACATTGCGATACCCTGTCTCTAAAAAACAAAAATATAAATAAAAACTGAAAAAAAAAAAGAAAGTGAATACAGGGACATACAAAAATATTCTGGCCGGGCGCGGTGGCTCACGCCTATAATCCCAGCACTTTGGGAGGCCAAGGCGGGCGGATCACAAGGTCAGGAGATCGAGACCATCCTGGCTAACGCGGTGAAACCCCGCCTCTACTAAAAATACAAAAAATTAGCTGGGCACGGTGGCGATCGCCTGTAGTCCCAGCTACTCAGGAGGCTGAGGCAGGAGAATGGCGTGAACCCGGGAGGCGGAACTTGCAGTGAGCCAAGATCGCGCCACTGCACTCCAGCCTGGGTGACAGAGCAAGACTCCGTCTCAAAAAAAAAAAAAAAAAATTCTAATTTATTTTAAAATCAGTAGAAAAAAATAAATATGAGCCAGGCTGGGTTGTATATGTCTTTATACCAAAAAGCATAAAGTATAATATTTATGTTTAAATTAAATTAAATTAAATTTTTTTTGAAATGGAGTCTGTCTCCCAGGCTGGAGTGCAGTGGTGCAGTCTCAGCTCGCTGCAACTTCTGCCTCGCAGGTTCAAGTGAGTTTCCTGCCTCAGCCTCCCCACTAGCTGGGATTATAGGTGTACACCATCACACCAAGCTAAGTTTTATCTTTTTAGTAGAGACAGGGTTTCACCATGTTGGCCACACTGGTCTTGAATGCCTGACCTCAAGTGATCCACCCACCTGGGCTTCCCAAAGTGCTGGGGTTACTGGTGTGAGCTATTGCGCTCAGCAGATAAAGTATAATCTTTGTTTTATGGAGGAAGGGGCCTGTGAAGGCAAAAGTGACAAGGGCTCATGGTCCATGCAGCCATGTTGCGTCTTGCCTTGCAGCCCGAAATGGGCTTAAAGGAGAGGGTGTTGGCAAGGCACCTGCTAGGATGTGCGGATCGCACACCAGGAGTCAGAAATGGGGGCAGCTGTTGTTTTGTGTTGTGATCAGTTTCCCTTCCAAGTACTAAGGCTCCCCATTGGGGGAATGCCTTGACCTGAAGCTTTGCACCCCACTGCTGGGATCCTTCATCTCCTGGCAGGATCTCACTGACCCAAAGGTCTGGTAGGGGCCAACCCTGACTTGCTGTGTGCCTAATAGCAGGGCCTTCCTCCTGGTCCCCCGTGCCTGCATCCATTGCTGAGTCTCCCACAATAACACAGTTGGCTGAGCACCTACCCTGTGCTTGGACTGGAGGGTGGGAGGCTGGAAGCTCATTCAGTACTCCCTTTGGAATAGCAGCATCTTTGATTTTTCAGAGCCACCCAGTGAGGCAGATACTGATCCACCATCCCACCAGAGTCTGTGTGACTCCATCCCGCTCAGCAGGGCTCCCCTGTCTCCTGATGGTGAGAGTCACCTGGGAACTCGTAAAAAAACACTGTGCTGCACCGTGCTGCAGCCCCAGCCAGCCCTGATGAACCTGAACCTCCTGGGAGGGCTGCGAGGCTGCCATATGGTTACCAGGGCTCCAGGTGAGTTCCATCCTCAGTAGGGGAGACTCTACTGCACAGGCCGCATGCTCACTTGCAACAGGGGAAGGGGGCAAACCCAGGGCATGAACATGTGAACTTGCTATGTTCTATGTGCCAGGTGTGGAGCTGGGGAGGGCTACCTTGTGTTATCACGGCTGTCTTTCCAGGTGAAAACAACCCCATTTTATTTTATTTTATTATTTTATTTTATTTTATTTTATTTTTTTGAGACGGAGTCTCGCTCTGTCGCCCAGGCTGGAGTGCAGTGGCCGGATCTCAGCTCACTGCAAGCTCCACCTCCCGGGTTTACGCCATTCTCCTGCCTCAGCCTCCTGTGTAGCTGGGACTATAGGCGCCCGCCACCTCGCCCGGCTAGTTTTTTGTATTTTTTAGTAGAGACGGGGTTTCACCATGTTAGCCAGGATGGTCTTGATCTCCTGACCTCGTGATCCACCCGTCTCGGCCTCCCAAAGTGCTGGGATTACAGGCTTGAGCCACCGCGCCCGGCCAACAACCTCATTTTAGAGATGGGAAGACTGAGGCTCAGGGAGGCAGCATGAAAATGCTGAGCCATGGAGGTTGAGGCAGGGGTAGGTGGAGTGCAGAGTCCCGGGGTTGCTGGAGCTGAACCAGGGCGTGCGGCCACTCTGCAGAAGTGGTAGCTTGAGGCAGAGGCAGAGGACAGGAGGCTCGGTTTCTCTTCCTGACCCTGACACCGATGCTTGGTGTAACTTTGAGTCATCTTTCTTCTCTGGACCACATTCCCTTGTTTTACAAAGCCATTTGGCTTGGTGGTAAGATTTCCCACCTCTGGAACCTTATATGTGCTGTTCCTCTGCCTGCAATGCTCTTCTCCCCACTTCTTTTTAAAATGACTTTTGACTGACAGATCATAATTATATACATTTATGGAGTACAGTGTGATGTTTTGATACATGTATATAATGTGAAATAATTAAACCAAGTGAATTAACATACTCTTCACTTCATTTACCATTTTTTTTTTTTTGTGGCGAGATGTTTGAAATTTACTCTCTTAATTATTGATATACAGTCACAAGTCACCTAACGACAGGGTGATATTCTGAGAAGTGCATTGTTAGGTACTTCCACTGTTGTGTGAACATCATGGAGTGAACTCACACAAACCTAGATGATACAGCCTACTACACACTTAGGCTATATGGTAGAGCCTGTTGCTCCTAGACTACAAACCTGTACAACATGCTTCTATAGTGAATGGTAAGTATTTGTAAATCTAAACATATCTAAACACAGGAAAGGTACAGTAAAAATATGGTATAAAAGATTAAAAAAAACCCTGTATACAGCAGCTTCATTACAATCTTTTGAGAATCCCATCATATATGTGGTCCATTGCTGGCCAAAATGTTGTTATTCACAGGACTGTATATGACATAGATGATTGACAAGAGCCACCCTGTTGTGCAGTAGATCTCAAAACTTATTCCTCCTTTCTATTTGACACTTTGTATGTTAAATTTTTTTTTGAGATGGAGTTTCCCTCTTGTTGCCCAGGACAGAATGCAATGGTGCGATCTTGGCTCACTGCAACCTCCGCCTCCTGGGTTCAAGCAGTTCTCCTGCCTCAGCCTCCTGAGTAGCTGGGATTACAGGTGTGCACCACCACACCCAGCTGATGTTTGGATTTTTAGTAGAGACGGGGTTTCACCATGTTGACCAGGTTGGTCTTGAACTCCTGACCTCAGGTGATGCACATACCTCGGCCTCCCAAAGTTCTGGGATTACAGGCGTGAGCCACTGCATGCGGCCGACAGTTTGTAACTTTTAATCAACAGCACCACATTCCCTCCTCTAACTCTCCCCGCTAGCCCCTGGTAACCACTATTCTATTCTCTACTTCTGTGAATTCAACTTTTTTTAGATTCCACATGTAAGTGAGATCATGTGGAATTTGTCTTTCAGAGCTTGGCTTATTTCACTTACCATAATGTCCTCCAGGTTCATCCACGTTGCCGGAAATGACAGGATTTTCTGCTTTTTAAAGGCTGGATAGTGTTTCATTTGTGTATATGTGTCACATTTTCTTTATCCATTCATCCGTCAATAGGCACTTTGGTTGATTCTGTATATTGGCTGTTGTAATAATGCTGTAATGAACACAGGACTGCAGGTACCCCTTTAACATATTGATTTCAGTTCCTCTGGATATATATGGAGAAGTAAGGTTGTTGGATCATATGTTAGTTCTAGTTTTAGTTTTTCGAGGGACCCCCATACTGTTTTCTATGATGGCTATGTCAATTTACATTCCCACCAACAGTGCACAAGGCTTCCCCTTTCTCCACATCCTCGCCAACACTTGTCTTTTATTTTCGTGTTAATGGCCATTCTAACAGGTGAGGGGTGGCATCTCATTGTGGTTTTAATTTGCGTTTCCCTAATGATTAGTGATGCTGAGCATTTTTCATGAACCTGTTGGCATTTGTACATCTTCTTTTGAGAAATGTCTGTTCAGCTTCCCCACTTCTTGTGTGACCAGCTCCTCGATCTTCGGATTCCTGTTCCAGTGTGCTTTCCTCTTCTGCCTTCCCAACCAGACCTTACCCTGCCCCGCTCAGCCCCCTTCTCAGGCCATGGTTTGCCCTTGGAGCGCTTACCGCCGTTTGTAGTTCTGTTTGTGTCTGCCTCCGTGTTTCCTGCCTGTCTCCCATCTGGGTTGTGAGCCCCACAAGGTCAGGAGCCCAGCGTCTGCTTTATTGTCTTCGGTGTCCAGTGCCCAGCCTTGCCTCAGGCCCACGGTGGGTGGAATAAATGAGTAAATGAATGAATGAAAGAATGAATGAATGAGTCAATGAGTGTGGTCTGTGCCAGCTGGCGAGACACTTGGGCCAGCCCCGCTGGGGAAGACTTGGTCTGGATTACCCAGGGGTCCTTGCTCCTTCATTGAACATGGCTTCTGGAAGCAGCACAGCCCTCTGGGGTGGGACACCCCAGCCGAAAGCAGGTGAGGGGAAATGGGGGGATGCGGTAGGGGACAATGGGTCTCCTGGGCAGCTCAATGGAAGGGTTAGAGTGACAAGAGGATGGGTGGGAGAGTAACATCTCCTTTGAGGCCCCATGTATTGGGCATCCTTCTGAGGTCTTGCCCATGCATAAGCTCATGCTCCCCGCTTTCTCTCTTGTCCTTCTTATCCATTCAGCAATAGTTTCTGAGAAGTTTTGCTTCTAAACATCTCTTGAATCCATGCCTCCCTCTTCATTTACTGCCTCCACTCTCCTAGCTAGAGCCTCTCTCTATGGAATGAGCCACTGCAGGGGACAAGCTTAGCTGCCCTCCAACTCCCCACCTCCAGTGCAGACTCCAGCCTGGTTGTTATGGTGATCTGTCCCCTGTGCAAATCTGGGGACATCACTTCTTCTTTTCTTTTTCTTTTTCTTTTTGATGGAGTCTACCTCTGTCACCCAGCCTGGAGTTCTGTGGTGCAATTTCCTCTCACTGCAGCCTCCACCTCCCAGGTTCAAGTGATTCTCCTGCCTCAGCCTCCCAAGTAGCTGGGACTACAGGTGTGTGCCATCATGCCTGGCTAATATTTGTATTCTTAGTAGAGATGGGGTTTCACCATGTTGGCCAGGCTGGTCTCAAACTCCTGACCTCAGGTGACCCAGCTGCCTTGGTCTCCCAAAGTGCTGGGATTACAGGCATGAGCCACTGTGCCCAGCGTGGGCACATCACTTCCAACACCCTTCGATGAGTGGAAGCCTTTCTCCACTGCCTTCAGGACCAATGAGTACTCACCTCCTTGTAAGCCCAGTACCCAGCAGACGGTGGATTAGTACTTGTTAGATGAATGAGTGTAGAGATCTCAGTGGGCCTTGCCTGTAGTCTCTATTTGCATCCGCCCCCCAGAAAGTACAAACTGAGTAAATTCTGGAAATCTGTATCCCCTTCCCACTTCATAGATCAGAGAATGGCATGATGATGAGGCAGAAAGGAACCTGAGAGGTTGTCAAGGCCAACAGACTGATTTTACAAACGGGTCAACCGAGGCTCGGAGGTGGGTGTGACTGTCCTGAATCAGGAGCAGAGCTGGGAGGGGGCACTGGGTTGGGTGTCGAGAGACTGAGTTCTAGTTCTAGCTTTCACACTGACTGGCTGTGCAACTCCGGGAGGAAAATCACTGCTCATTCTGGGCTCAGCCTTCATATCTGCAAAATGGAGCAACTGAGCTTCGCAATGCCCTCCCTTCAGCTCTGACAGTCGAGATGTGGGGACTGCATAGAATCTCCTTACCTCCTGAGTGTGTTTTCTGGGTGCTGAGAATGTCCCGGGTATTCTCAGAGTCTAACCACGGGACTGGATATTCTTCCAGAGAACCCAGGTATTTTGGCTTTCTTCCCCCACACGAGGAGTGGTCCGGAAGGATCAGAGGCAGGACCCTGCCCTGCCTGTCTCTCCTCACTGCGGGGTTCTACTCAGGCCGCACAGCACAGCCCCAGCAGGGCTCTCTGGAGGGTCTGGGGGAGTGGAGCACCTTTTTGACTGCTGTTGTCTGGGAGGTTTGAACTGAGTCTGGGTGGTGCTGTGGAGGACTTGTGTTTCACCTGGGGAGGCCAGGAGGTGGCTCTTGTATCTGCTTTGTCTGTCCAGGGCTCCGGACAGAGGCGTGTGTTTGTTTCCTGGGGTCCCGTCATTGCTGTCCTCCACCCAGACTGTCCCCTGTGGGCCACCTTTTAGCACCTGGCTTTTGTTGCCTCATCATTCTGCTGGCACATGTGTTCACCGGCTTTCAGCTAATCTGTGAGGTTGCTTGTGTGCCTCTGAACAGCCTTTATGGGTGCTTGTCTTTGGAGTTTGGAGATTTATTAGAGCTAAAACTGGAAGTCTGGCCGGGCGCGGTGGCCCACGCCTGTAATCCCAGCACTTTGGGAGGCCGAGGCGGGCGGATCACGAGGTCAGGAGATCGAGACCATCCTGGCTAACACGGAGAAACCCCGTCTCTACTAAAAATGCAAAAAATTAGCCGGGCGAGGCGGCGGGCGCCTGTAGTCCCAGCTACTCGGGAGGCTGAGGCAGGAGAATGGCGTGAACCCGGGAGGCGGAGCTTGCAGTGAGCCGAGATCGCGCCACTGCACTCCAGCCCGGGCGACAGAGCGAGACTCCGTCTCAAAAAAAAAAACAAAAAAACTGGAAGTCTACGCCTTCAGAGAAACCTCTTTTCATTAATTAAGTTGGGGGACACTCCTGGCTGTCTTCCTGAAAGGCTTTGGTTGTGGGCACTGTCCATCTGTATTAACAAACCTGTGTGTCCTTGCTTTTAAAACAATTCTTTTCTTTTTAGAGACAGAGTCTCACCATGTTGGCCCATCTGGTCCCAAACTCCTGGCCTCAAGTGATCCTCCTGCCTTGGTTTCTGCCAAGTGCTGGGATTATAGGTACGAGTCATCACACGTGGCCCCTGTGTGACCTTGAGTGTGTTTATCTGTGTATATGTGTGAGTATGTGTCAGCCAGATGTGTGCCCCTGAGCGTAAACATGTGTTTACATGTTTGTTGCATCAAGAAATTTCTTCCAAGCTATGTTTTTTTGTTATTGTTTTAAAAGGATCCCTCCTGCTCCCTTCTCTGTCAACTCTGGGCTCCTGGCTAACAAGACGTAGAGGCCCATGGAAATGCTCCGCCTGTGGATGGAAAATAAGAGCCCAGGCCACACCTTGGATCCTTATTCTGCCTTTGACCTTAGTATGATTGTGGGCAGTAGGGCATCTCAGCACCTGCCATGTGACTGACTAGCCATCGGGGCAGGGGCCTGAAGAGGGGTGGAGCTAGGCTTGGGTGGAGGGAGACAAGGGATCTTTCCTCATGCTGTGGAGTGATGAAGAAATGGAAAGTGATGGCAAATGCTTATGGGCCAGACATGGGTTCACATCTGTTTCAGCATGTGTTAGCTTTGTTGATTTTAGGAAAATCATTCTCTGAGCCTCGGGTTGGATCATCTGGGTAATGGCTAGGAGTATAATGCTTCATCCTAAATATGATAATGGAAGTTGCTACAGTGGGACTGTCCCCAACTATTTTTGGCACCAGGGACCGGTTTCATTGAAGGCATTTTTTTCCATGAACAGTGGAGGGGTGTTTCCGGGATGAAACTGTTCCACCTCAGATCATCAGGCATTAGATTCTCATAAGGAGCCCACAACCTACATCTGTCGAATGCGCAGTTCACAATAGGGTTCGCGCTCCTGTGAGAATCTAATGCTGCCACTGATCTGACGGGAGGCGGAGCTCAGGTGGTAATACTCGCTCGCCCGCTGCTCGCCTCCTGCTATGTAGCCGGGTTCCTAACAGGCCACAGACCCATCCCCGGTCCACAGCCCAAGGGTTGGGGACCTCTGCCATAGACGCTTCTGTGATGATGTACGTGTTCTGTATCTGTAACGGTCAGTATGGCAGCCACTACCTGCATGTGGCTACTGAGCACTTGGAGTGTGCTAGTGTGACCGAAGAACTAAAATTTCAAGTTTATTTAATTTTAATTACTTTAAATTTAAATTCAAATAGCTACATAATAACTAATGGCTACTATACTGGATCCACCACTAGATGGCAGCACTGGAGAATGTCAAGCAATGAAAGCGGCACAATCCCATTTAGTGTAAAATGAAGTGTGGGCAACTCTCTGTTCCCCCAAATGCATTCTGTTTTTTGTTTTGTTTTGTTTTGTTTTGTTTTGTTTTGTTTTGTTTTGAGATGGAGTCTCGCTCTGTCGCCCAGGCTGGAGCGCAGTGGCGCGATCTCGGCTCGCTGCAAGCTCCACCTCCCAGGTTCATGCCATTCTCCTGCCTCGGCCTCCTGAGTAGCTGGGACTACAGGCGCCTGCCACCACACCCGGCTGATTTTTTGTATTTTTAGTAGAAACGGGGTTTCACCGTATTAGCCAGGATGGTCTTGATCTCCTGACTTCGTGATCCGCCCGCCTTGGCCTCCCAAAGTGCTGGGATTACAGGCGTGAGCCACCGCGTCTGCCCCCCCAAAAGTAATATTTTCTTTTGGTCCATGAATTTCAAGCCTTGGAATGACTGACCTCTTTTACAGGGACACTAGGAGGCAGCAATGGCCAGTCCCTTAATGCCCAATGCACAGTGTTTCTTAAATCCCCTGGCAATGTTTTGCTTGGCTGATGCCTAGCAAGGCTGTGGGGAATGGCTGGGAAACTGGCTTTGCTGAGCTCTGTCCTCTGCCAGAGTTGGAGGAAGGTGGGGTTATGGATGCTCTTCAAGTAAAGCCAAGTCAGCTTGTCACTTGCCCTCTGGCTCTGGGCTGCTCAATCTGCTTCCTGCTGAAACCAAGTTCAGTAGAAATAGAGGGAGGACAAAAGGTAGACTTCAAGCTAGAGTCAAGAGACCCGAATCTGAAGCCCATCTCGGCTGCCTGCCTGCTATGGGATGTCGGGCAAGTTGCTTGGCATCTGTTGGCCTCAGCTTCCTCACCTGTGACTCACCATCACTTTGATGATGACAGTGATGCATCTCTACTGACCTGGCACGAGGAGCTGCATCCACGCTGTCTCATCATATCCTTTTGGCTATTTGATGGGGTCTGGATGACAATACCTCCAATTTGTAGTTAAGGCTACTTAGTCCCTGCCAGATGAGGGGATGAGAAGATTTACCTGGATCAAAAAGCTGGTGAGTGGCAGAGTCAGGATTCAAACCCACGTCTGTGTAACTCCAAAGTCTGTGCTCTTTCCACCTTATCTAGCCAGCTGGCACGGACGCTCTCTCCCTCAGACTGTGGGGGTGGAGGGGATGATGACCATGAGGAAGTGGAGGAGTAGGAGGGGAGCAGGGGTGCATGACTTGAGTTTCTTTCAGTCACAAATAACTGCTGGCCAGCCCTGCCCAGGGACCTGAACCTGAGGGCCTCAAGGTCCTCATCTGAAAAGTGGGCACAGTTCTACAGTCGGCTTCCAAAGCTGGCTATGAAGATGAAACGGGATTTTCATTGTGAAAGTGCCTTGCACAGTGGGTCATTGATCAATATTTATAAAGCAATATGTTTCCAAACAAAGGAGGCTTATGGGGTCAGTGAAGTGGCCTGGAGACGGCGGTCCCACAGCCTGGGAAGGCGAGAGAGGAAGGGAGAGGAACTTGGGCTGGGAGATGGGGTGAGAAAAGACTCGGGGTCAGGGGAATTCACCGTCTCTGGCAGAGAAGACACTCCTGGCAGAAGCCCGGAGGCAGCGTTGGAAGCGCTCACTGTGTATTTTGCTTTGTGTGTTCTAAGGCTCTAGCCCCTTATTGGGGGAGGGGAGGCCCAGCACACAAATTGCAGGTAGTGAATATAGTTTGTTTCTGCTCCAGTTTTAGGGGAACCATCAATGATTCACACACTGCATTGGAGGAGACCAATGCTCTGGTCCCTTCGGCATCTCCGGGATGTGGGTCTTTGTCCACTTCTGAGGGTGGCAGAGGTTTCTGGCCCTCTCTCCTGTGGCTCAGTCTTTTTACCTCCTCACCCACTGTTCCTGGGTTCCCCCTTCCTCCTGCATTGAGCCCCTGCTGGGGGGTTTCCATTGTTCTCCTTCTGGAAGGTGGCGGGGAAGCTTTGAAGGCAGAGGAGGAGCGGGAGAAGGAGTTTCCAGGCACAGTATCTGAAAATCCACCCATGGAACCCTCACACCACAGAGGTGAACTTCCTGGCAGCGTGGGACACAGGCCTCATTGTACCCCCCTTCCCCTTGAGTTACAGTAAAAAATGTCCCTCTCTTTGTGAGGTTAGCCTTTGGGGTGGGGACAGGAGTGGGCAATGCCAGGCTGCAGGAAGGGGAATCGGGGGGAAACTCCTTCCATGAGAAAGGAATTTGTCGAGGACGAATCTGTCGAGGATGGGGAGAAGACCTTGATCAACTGCTCTGGGAAGGGGGGGCCTCTCCAGGCCTCGAAGGAGCCTGTGTTCCCCCAGCAAAGGCAGCTCCGGCTCACCACCGTCTCCTCGGCTTTAGATATTGGTGCTTGCTGAGGCTTCCTGGTGTCCGCCTTGCCTGACACATGCTCCACAGAGGAGAGTTCACACAGTCAGCATCACCGGGAGCTTAGGGACAAACCCTTTCTTCCTTCCTTGTAGGGAAACTGCAGCCCAAAGGGTCAGGGACCACCCTCCCCACTGCCCTCTGCTGGCCGCTGCACAGCTGAGTTGCTCTCCCTGCTGTCCTTGTGTTCCCACTCCTGTCCCACCCATCCATGTGTCTGTGGGGTCTTCTGCTGGGGACCCTTAGGTGCTGCCCCCTGTGCGAAAGGAACCACCCTCGGGGTCCAGGGTGAGTCCAGAGAGGTTGTGCAGACTTGCCCAGGGTCACACAGCCTGAGAGTCATCAGCCATGGGCTTGGTGCTGGGGTCCGGGACTTGCTCTGTTCCATCCTTGTCCCACGCCTAGGTGGCATCTGTGAGCCAGTCCCTTGCTCTCTGATATGGTTTGGCTCTGTGTCCCCACCCAAGTCTCATCTTGAATTGTAATCCCCAAGTGTCGAGGGGACCTGGTGGGAGGTGATTGGATCTTAGGGGCGGTTTCCCCCTGCTGTTCTTGTGATAGTGAGTTCTCAGGAGCGCTGATGGTGTTATAACGGGCTCTTCCCTCTTCGCTCTCACTCGCTCTCCTGCTGCCTTCTGAAAAAGGTGCCTGCTTCCCTTTCTGCCATGACTGTAAGTTTCTGAGGCCTCCCCAGCCATGTGGAACTGTGTGTCAATTAAACCTCCTTTGTTTAGAAATTACCCAGTCTGGGGTAGTATCTTTATAGCACTGTGAAAACTGACTAATACACTCTGCCTAAGGCTCCACGGCACCCATTCCCCAGCTGATGGAGTTTCCATTCGGCTTGTTTCTCTTTGCGTAGAAAGTAGACAAAACTGTTTGGGGAACATGGATTCTGGGCTTTAAGCCTTCAATTCCTCCCTCTGAACAACATATTCTCGCTTAATAATTTGAAGAAGAAAAACAGCCACTGAGAAGTGTTTCTTTCCAAGAAATGATATTTTTCTTCACTTTTTTTTTTTTTTAAACGTAGGAGGGTGAGAGCTGGGAATTAATCTGTACTCAGAAAAGATGAGAAACAGGTTCTGTTATCTCCCGGGCCACACTTAGGTCTGACCTTGGGCCAGGGAACAGAGCGCCAGAGGTTTGTTTAGCACCTGCCATTGACTGATTGGGATTGATTGATTCATTCAAGTATTTATTGAGTGTCACTCATGCGTCTGCCAGGTGGCACGGCAGATGCAATGAGGAGCCTAATACAGTCACAGTCTCTGCTAGGACATCTTGTATGGAAAAGTCAGAGTTGTCTTTTTCCAATACATTTTGCACTTTTGCCAGAGGGATCTTTGTAGAACACAAATCTAATTACATCATTCTCTTGCTTAAAACCCTCTGGTGCCTCCCCAGTGACTTAGGTCAGGGGAGCTACAAACTCCTTCCCAGAGCCTGTGACCTACCTTCCTCTCCCGTCTCCATCTCATCTCCCCCTCTACCTCCAACTTCCCTATCCAGAATGGTCTAGTCTGTTCAACCCAGGACTATCTATGCTGGAGAATCTGAGATTTCTATACCAGCTCTTTTCTATAGAAATATAATGCATGCCGCCTGTTTAACATTTTCTAGTAGGTGAAAAGAAACAGGTGAAATCAATGTTGATAGTATTTATTTAACTCAATCTAGCAAAAATATTATCAAATCAGGCTGGGTGCGGTAGCTCACGCCTGAGTCTAGGAGTTCCAGACCAGCCTGGCCAACATGGTGAAACCCCTTCTCTACCAAAAATACAAAAACTAGCCAGGTATGGCGGCGCACGCCTGCAGTCCTAGCTACTCGGGAGGTTGAAGCAGGAGAATCACGGAAAGTCAGGAGGCGGAGGTTGTAGTGAGCTGAGATCGCACTACTGTACTCCAGCCTGGGTGACAGAGTGAGACTCTGTCTCAAAATATATATATATATGTGTGTGTGTGTATATATATATATGTGTGTGTGTGTGTGTGTATATATGTAATCAAATCAAATCAACATGTAATTAATATAAAAATTATCAGTGAGATTTTTTTCACACTATGACATTGAAATTTGGTGTATATTTTATACTTACAGGACATCTCAGTTCAGATGTTAATATTTTGCTGGAAATACCTGATTAACATTTAGATTTCATAAAGTATGAATTGAATTAAAAACAAAACATTTAGTTCCTTAGTTTCACTAGCCACTTAGCAAGTGCTTAATTGTCACATGTGACTGGTGGCTACCATTTTTATCCAGCATGGTCTACATCAGGGTTTTCAACAGTGATGTTATTGACTTTTTGGATGGATAATTCTTTGTTGGAGGTGGAGTTGGCCGTCCTGTGTATTGTTAGCATATGTAGTTAGTAACATGCTTGGCCTTCACCCACTAGAGGCCAGTGCATCCACCCAGCTGTGACAATAAAAAAGACTCCATAGGCCGGGCATGGTGGCTCATGCCTGTAATCCCAGCACTTTGAGATGCCAAGGTGGCCGGGTCACCTGAAGTCAGGAGTTCGAGACTAGCCTGGCCAACATGGTGAAACCCCGTCTCTACTAAAAATACAAAAATTAGCCGGGCGTGGTGGTGGGTACTTGTAATCTCAGCTACTGTTGAGGCTGAGGCAGGAGAATCACTGGAACCGGGGAGGCGGGGCTTGCAGTGAGCCCAGATGGCGCCACTGCATTCTAGCCTGGGCAACAGAATGAGACTCCCTCTCAAAAACAAACAAACAAACAAACAAAAAAACCAAACCAAACCAAACGAACAAACAAAAAAACCACTCCATATATTGACAAATGTCCCTAGTGGGAGGCAACATACATTGTTCAATTTAGAACGCTCCAGGTTGGTTAATTGAGTATGAGCTAAAGTCTGCAACCTAGGACTACTCATGCTGTCAAATCCAGGATAGTTCAACCTGTCCAGTTTGGGTTTGTCCATTTTGGCCAACCCATGGCTTACGTTATTCTATATAGGACTCCTCTCACTGCCTGGTCTGGGGTGATCTCACCAGAATTCATGAATTGGTGCCCCCAAGAACAGAACCAGGCCTAGAGATTGGTTTTGTGTGGCTTACACAATGTTAAGAATATTTGAGTTAATTGTTGGCATTTTAAAATCAGATGTTGCATACCAATCTGGATTTCGAGTTTATCTGGAAAGCTCTGGTCTCACTGAGACCCCATTCCCATTTAGCAAGTGTCAGAATTGTGTTCTGATTCACAGGGTGAACACAGCATGGAGAGAGCACGTCTCACGAGAACTCATGCGGTGCTGTGTGGACAGTGCCAAGCCATGAGGCATCTACCCCATGACCCAAACACCCCCTGCCAGGCCCCACATCCAACAGTGGGGATCACATCTCAACATGAGATTTGGAGGGGACAACTGGGGAAGCATCTGTCCCCACCCAACTCACTCTATACTAGGGACACCCACCCGAGTACCCCTGGCATTAGAGTCTGTGATCCCAGGTCTGCCCCAACCTGCACACCCGTGCACTGGTGGATCCAGGTTGGTCTTGGAGCGGGATCTCAAGGAGGCCTGCACATTAGAATCACCTGTTCAGCTTTAGAAACATACAGATACCCGGGCCCATCTCAGATTTTCTGAAGCAGAAACTAGGGGGCATGTGCATTTTAAAAAGTTTCACAGTCGAGTCCATCACATCTGGTGGCACCCTTACAAAAACCACTTGTCTAGTTGGGCCACCCCATGCAGATTGTGCATAGCAGAGTCCGCTCTCTGGAGTAATCTTGGGTCTCCAACGGGGCTTTCTGGCTGCTCTGAGGCTACTGGCATCATTGTCCAGCAAGGTGGCCCTTGAGCTTGGATGTGGCTTTGCTGACAAAAAGGACTACAGAGGCCACCATAGGTGGATTGAATTGGGTCCTCTCTTTTGAATGTGGCATGTCTCAGAATCTTGCTCTGGCTGCATGGTCTGTATCCTCTGGAGGTTCATGGGTCAGGAGGCAGATTTGGATCTTGGCTGATACACTTTGGATGTCCCCTCCAAATTTCATGTTGAGATGTAATCCCTAGTGTTGAAGGTGGGGCCTGGGGGGAGGTGTTTGGGTCATGGGGTAGATGCCTCATGGCTTGGCACTGTTCTCATGGTAGTGGGTAAGTTCTTATGAGATCTGGTCGTTTAAAGTATGTGGCACCTCCCCCACTCTCCCTCTTGCTCCTGCTCTGGCCATGGGATGTGCCTGCTCCCACTTTGCCTTCTGCCATGAGTAAAAGTTTTCTGAGGCCTCCCCAGACACTGAGCAGATGCCAGCACCATGCCTTCTGTACAGTCTGCAGAATCATGAGCCACTTAAACCTCTTCTCTTTGGAAATTACCCAGTCTCAGGTGTTTCTTTATAGCAGTGCAAGGACAGCCTAACATAACAGCTGTGGTGGATACTGGGGAGCTCTGCCCAGTTCTCCTCTTTAGGGCTCATGCACCCATCCCTCAGCTGCTAACGATATCAGTTCACAATGGCATTGCTTACTGGAGATTGCACTCAGCTGTGCGAACTTCCTTGCTCCTCCCAGATGACAGCCTGTGGCTAAAGAATGGCAGACGCAGGTGATATCAAGGCCAGCCTCCTTGCTTCCATTCGGAGGCTTCCTAGCTCCTGTAGGAATGGCTGAGACCTCAGCTGCTGCTGCACTGTGGGTCAGCTCCTCCCTCCACCCAGCTCTGCCTCCCTCACTTCCTCACAGGTGTGTCTCCCAGGAACACTCCCTGATAAACCTCCTGCACGCAATTATCCCTCCCAGGGCACTTTCCAAGGAGCCCACTCAAAGTTAACCATCTTCTTGCAGTTCTTCGCTAAGATCTGGCATCTTTTCAGCACCAAGAAAATTATCTTAGAACATCTGGGCCCTTTTATGGCTGAAAATTCCATAGAAAAATGGGTTCTCCAGCTGTGATTTGTGGCTGAGCGTCTGCTGTTTGCTGAGAAGTCCGTGGATAATTTGGATACTGTTGTGGCCACCTCAGATGTTGATATAAAACAAGGAGAGGCAGTGAGAAGTACATTCCGTTTAAATAATCAAACCAAATCCAAACGCGCGTACACCACAGCTGCTTCAGAGGAAACTGCTCCAGCTCCCTGGTCTCCTCCAACTGGGGGCCTTCTGTCTTTTCCAAATGGGTGTTTGTCTTCCAGCTTTCATCTGGAAGTGCAAAACTCAGGTTGCTTTCTCCTATTCGACCAGCCCACACCAGGAAGTCCTGCTTCATGGCCAGGTGAGTCCTTTACTTTTTCCTCCATACCCATCACCCAAATAGTGTTACCACAACACTAGCTGGCTCGGTCAGTCCTCTGCTTGAGGGCTCCTGTGGGTGCCCCATCTTCTGAATCAAATTCAAGTTCTTTGGTCTGGGATCTGGGGCTGGCCATGGTCTCTTTGTGATTCTCCAGCTTCCACTCAAGCCAGTTCTTCTCAAGCCCTCCAAGCTCCAGCCACACCAAACCCCCTACATTTTTCTTGAACATCATCTGCTTGTTTGTGTCTAGGTGTCAATATATGTGCTGTTGCCTCTGCCTAGACATCCCTCTGCTCTTTGTGTGACTGGAGAACTTCTACCCGTCTGTCAAGGCCCTCTTTGAACATCACCTCCTCTGGGAAGCCTATCCTCATTGCTCCAGACAGACTCAATCTCCACCCACTCTGGGCTTCCACTGCATCCAAAGTCCCTTCTTAGCATGACACTAGTCTCATGCCTTTGATGTCTGCTTTCTGAAGGAGGATGAGGGGCATATGTCGAAGCTGACCAGTGGTAAAAGTCAGGGGTACATGGTCAGTCCTTTACTCCATGACTGGGAGTGGGCCCGTATCACAATGGAGAGAGACACTTCCTTTAAAAGCTTGGCATTTGAAGTTTTTTTTTTTTTTTTTTTTTGAGACGGAGTCTCGCTCTGCCGCCCAGGCTGGAGTGCAGTGGCCGGATCTCAGCTCACTGCAAGCTCCGCCTCCCGGGTTCACGCCATTCTCCTGCCTCAGCCTCCCGAGTAGTTGGGACTACAGGCGCCCGCCACTGCGCCCGGCTAGTTTTTTTTTTTGTATTTTTTAGTAGAGACGGGGTTTCACCGTGTTATCCAGGATGGTCTCGATCTCCTGACCTCGTGATCCGCCCGTCTCGGCCTCCCAAAGTGCTGGGATTACAGGCTTGAGCCACCGCGCCCGGCCCTGCATTTGAAGTTTTAAATGAGAAACTTACACTCCGTCCCAGGCTAAGAGCTGTCCCCAGTGTCTGTTCCACCCTGGTCTAATTTCTACTCTTCTGTTTGTCCCAGGTGTTCTTGCTCTGAAACAGTGTTGAGCTCTTAACAGTAGAGATCATCCCGAGATCCCATATTTTTAAAAAATTGAAAAATTCTGGAAGAAAGTTCCACATTTCCTACTTTTCCACCAGTGCAGAGAAGGCCCAAAATCTTTCCTTGCTTCTCTACTTTCCAGGGACTTGGAGATATGCAGCCCAGTGATGTTCCCTCCATCTCATTCTAGAAGCTTCCCAAAGTTTCTACCTCTGAGACAAATTTCGACCCAGACATCATTGCTTCCAAGGCATAGAGGACATCCTGTGGTTTCTAACTTCAATTTTACCTACTAACTTTCGATTTAACAGACGCTTAAATAATGCTTTTCTGAATACTTTGTATATTGTCACTTACTGTTCTTGCTGGGGAAGCTGACTCTGAGTCAAAGATTAGAGGATGTTTATGAAGGAGGGGAGGTGTCTGTGGATCAACACTTGGAGAAGAAGGAGTAGGAAGCAGGACGGGGCAGAGGGAGAAGTTGAGCTGTGATGCAGTCCCAGTGAAGAGCTTGGCCAGCTCCATGGGAAGCTCTGGAGCTGGGACGTCCTGAGTTGGGACAAGGGGGCCGGGCCTTTACATCCCTACGTTGATCAGTCATTGATGCAAGCCGCCCTAGCAGGAGGTGTAACCTTGGGCAGGGCAGTCTGCAGCTGAGTCAGCCCCCAAAGAGAGCGAACAGCTGAAGGCTGTCTTTGGCAGCACGCCTAGCAGCTGGGAGAAGAAGGCTTTGTTTCTGAAGTGGGAGTCACATCACAGCGTCCACCACCCACCTATGATCTCATTCAATTCTCAGAGCGATCTAATAAAATTCTTTTTCTTATCATCCCTATTTTACAAATGAGGAAACTGAGGCTCAGAGAAGTTAACATACTTTGCTCAAGTTCTTGCTGCCAGTGCATGGCGGAGCTAGAATTCCAACCTGGGCATGCTGGCCTCAAAGTTTTTGCCCCCAACCCACCTTTATCTTACTTGAGTTGCCCTAAGAATCCCCCCCTCCCCCACAAACAAGGTCATGACTTTCAGAGAAGGAGCCCTGGGAGTGTTTTCTAGTAGCTATGTAGAATTAAAAATTATAAACCCTAAACACTTTAAATCAGGCTTGATTAAAATTAAGTGGAGACCAGAGGCTTTCAGCTTCGGTAGCAGGTGCCTTGAGAGGGCACAAGCACTTTTGAGAATGCAAAACCCTGGATTAGCCATTAGCTTTTATTTAGATAGATGAGAGAAGTGCGGCAAATATTTACATACCCGTTACCATGAAATTCAAGTTAAATCTGTATTTATGCTGTGTCTTGTCATCATAAAGTTGATTTTCTGTCCCAGCATATTTCCTAAGGGAACAGGGAGCTTTCCTGAAATACTGAAAGGTTTATTTTTAATAGTTCCAAGGACGGTAGACTTTTACATTTGAGACTGTGAATATTTGTTATAGGAAACTAAATTTGTTAGAATGTTTGTAGAAAACGGTGTTTATTTACTTAAAGTTGTAAACTACGATTTTCATAAGAGGTTGACTTTACTCAGTAACTGTGAAAATGAGCCCGTTGTAGACCTCAGGGACCCGTTTCTAATGAGCCCAGCCAACACAAAAGACTGTGCTCATTCTCAGGAATACAAATAAAGGCATTTATCCCTGTAGAATGATTATTTTGCAAGAAAAATAAATAAGTGACTCAAATAAACAAAAAACCCCAAAACAGTATACAGAGCCTTGACTTTTTTGGAAAAACTGTTAGAGGTGGTCAGGGTGGTGCTAAGTCGACCCTCTGTAATTTGGGTCTGTCTGTCTTTTTTTTTTTTTTTTTGAGACGGAGTTTCACTCTTGTTGTCCAGGCTGGAGTGCAATGGCACGATCTTGGCTCACTACAACCTCTGCTTCCCGGGTTCAAGCGATTCTCCTGCCTTGGCCTCCCGAGAAGCTGGGACTACAGGTGCCTGCCACCACGCCCAGCTAATTTTTGTATTTTTAGTAGAGATGGGGTTTCACCATGTTGGCTAGGCTGGTCTTGAACTTCTGACCTCAGGTGATCCACCTGCCTTGGCCTCCCAAAGTGCTGGGATTACAGGTGTGAGCCACTGAGCTCGGCCAGGGTCTGTCTTTGTGACTCCTGCTGGGTCGTGAACCACAAGTGCTAAGCTCAACCCCAGGGGCTTTGTCAGTTCTGTTATTAAGGTGATCTGGTCTGGAGGGTGTTTTGCACCGAATTATGTGGCAATACCCACCACCCCAAAAAAGATAGGTCCTAACCCACAGCACCCCAGAATATGATTTTATTTGGAGATTGAGTTTTTGCAGAGGTAATCAATTTAAAATGAGGTCATTAGGGTGGGCCCTAATCCAATCTAACTGTTGGTGTCCTTATAAAAAGGGGCAATTTGGACACAGAAACAGGTAGGTGTAGTGGGAGATGATGTGAGGAGACACAGGGAGAAGAGGTCCATCTATAAGCCAAGGAGAGAGGCCCAGAACAGTTCCTCCCCTCCCAGCCCTGAGAAGGAACCAACCTTGCCAACACCTTGGTTGCAGACTTCCAGCCTCCAGAATTGGGAAATAATAAATGCCTGTTGATTAAGCTGCCCAGTGTGTGGTACTTTGGTATGACAGCCCTGGCAAATACAGGAAGCTTTCCTGATTCCCTCATGGTGTGATCTCTGCTCACTGCAACCTCCGCCTCCCGGGTTCAAGCGATTCTCCGGCTTCAGCCTCCAGAGTAGCTGGGACTACAGGTGCCTGCCACCACACCTGGCTAATTTTTGTATTTTAAATGGAGATGGCATTTCACCATGTTGGCCAGGCTGGTTTCAAACTCCTGACCTCAAGTGATCCGCCTGCCTCAGCCTCCCAAAGTGCCGGGATTACAGGTATGAGCCACCGTGCCTGGCCCTGATTCCTTAATTTTAATATTCTGGGTTTGCCGGGTTACCTCTTTCTTCTCCCTGTCACAAAAGGGCAGAAGCAGCTTCCTGATGAGGGTTGAAGCTGCCACAGGAACTTTCTGGAAAACCATCAAACTCTCCCTCCCCACCCTGCTGTCTCGCAGTTGTAGTTCGAGGTGGTACCAGCCCTAGGCTGATCAAAGTCAGTGCCCTGTGCCTGTTCATGTTTGTGCTTGAGCTGTCACCGCTCTCTTGTCGCTCACTTCTGCTCCGGTCATCTGCCTGCTTGCCGGTCCCAGTGTCTGTCTGTTGTAGGCTGCAAACTCCTCACCCCTCATCCCTTTCACTTCCACTGACCATTGGCCTCAGCACCAGCTCCACACGCCTATCCAAATATTCCCCATCATCTTGCATCCCTGCCACAAAGACAGGCGGTTACAGCGTCAGCCACACCGTAGGGAAGCTCCGGCTCCCATCTATCTGTCAGAGCTGAGATTCATTTTCCTTTCTAGGTTCTTGGTCTTTCCTGGGTATCATTTTTTAAGTGGAAATTGGCACCAGGTTGATGATAGCAAATCTGGAAAGTGAGAAAAGAAATTTATTTTCCACTGGTGAGCCAGGGAAATGCTTTAAATACAAGCCGTGGGTGCAACTGCAAAGTTGGGCATTGTGAGGGAGTGCTCTCTGCATGTGCGGAACCCTGTAAATAAATTCCAGTCCATAGCTTTCATCACGTTGTTATGGATTGGTGTGTGTATGTGCTGGTATCGATCTATCTATGGAAGGGTGTGTGTGTGTGCCCAGGTGTGGGTTTGTGTGTGTGAGGCTGTGCATGCTGTGCATATAGGGTAGGTATGAATTGTACATGAGTGTGCATGAGTGTTTGTGAGTGTGCGCATGTGTGCAAGGGTGCTGGGTTTGCAGCACGCAAGAGAAGGAGCCAGAGAGAGACTAATTTGGATGCGAGACCCTGGAGGAGGCAGCCTGAGGGACGAATATCCATCTTCTTCCATCAAACGCTGCCCAAGTCAGTTGGATGCCAGGTCTGTGTTTAGGGCAGATGTACTCACATCCCCAGTTCCCTTGGTGAGCGTCTGTCCTGCTGGCCTGGGCTCAGGCATGCTGTCTCCGCTGAGGGCTTAGCAGCACAAATGGTGTCCCTCTGCCAGCAGCCTGGCTACAAAGGCCCCCTCCACTTGGCATGCTCCATTCTAAGAGGTCAAAGGCACTCAGCCCAGGCCCACCAGCCAGCTCCTGCTACAGGCCCAGACCACACCTACCTGGCACCTGAGTCTGTTCTGGACATGGCCCAAGAATGGCCCTTAGCTCTATCACCACTGGGTCACTCTGATAATTGGCTGTAAGTTTAATTTAGCAAAGCAATATAATGGGCACCCCTCTCAGGTCCCCTCTGTCTCTGGCCCTTTGGTTTAGAGAGGGAAGTCACGTGATAACCTTGCCCTGCTGCTTTGCTCGTAGTAAGTGCTCAGGAAAGGTTGCTGGTGCTGCCAATGGGGTGATGCAGATGGGTGAGGGGACCCTGCTTTCCTCTCTGGCTTTCAGATCTTCATTTTGGCCTCCTGGCTCTGCTGTCTCCCTGGCTTCGGTGTTACTCTCTTGCCAGATGAGAGATTCCAACCCCCAACCCTGCAGCAACCCACCAGCTAAGTCAGTCTCTACTGCCACCCGGGAGGTGATGTGTCTTAGTCCGTTCAGGCTGTTATAACAGAATACCATAGAGTGGAGGCTCAGACACAACAGAAACTTATTTCTCACAGTTTGGGAGGCTGGAAGCTCAAGATCAAAGTGCAGGCAGATTCAGCATCGGGTGAGGGTCTGCTTCCTGGTTCGTAGACAGCTGTCTTTGCTCTGTGTTCTCACATGGCGAAAGAGGTGAGGCAGCTCTCCGAGGTCTCTTTTATAAGGGCACTAATCCCATTCATTTGGGCTCCCCTTTCATGACCTGATCAACTCCCAAAGTTCCCAACTCCAAATACCATCCCACTGGGGGTTAGGATTCAACTTATTAATTTGGGGGGATGCAAACATTCAGTCTGTATTAGTCCATTCTCACGCTGCTAATAAAGACATACCTGAGACTGGGTAATTTATAAAGGAAAAGAGGTTAATGGACTCACAGTTCCACATGCCTGGGGAGGCCTCACAATCATGGCAGAAGGCAAAGGAAGAGCAAAAGCACGTCTTACATGGCAGCAGGCAAGAGAGTGTGTGCAGGGGAACTGTCCTTTATAAAACCGTGAGATCTTTTGAGACTTACTCACTATCACGAGAACAGCATGGGAAAAACCCGCCCCCATGATTTAATCACCTCCCACCAGGTTCCTCCATGACACAGGATCATGGGAGCTACAGTTCAAGATACGATTTGGGTGGGGACACAGCAAAACCACATCACAGTCTGTGGCAGGGAGGCCTAGACAGACTTTGGTAAATTGCTTTGTGTGCTGAGTCTTGCCTCACTTAGAAGTATCGGCCCTCCAGGAGGGAGTCAGACTGTCTCCCTTGCTTCCTGCCAGTCCCTTTCCTGAAAGGGACCAAACGGGGAGACCTAGGCAGATGACAACCTAGGGGGTGGCTCAGTGACTCTGCTCAGTAGATTCGAGGACCAAATGGGACTGAGGGGTTTGGGTGCATTTTCCAGGAGACGGAGTGGAGTGAGAAAGGCATGGGACCAAGGAGCAGGGCTCAGGGATGCTCCATCAAGGGCAGAGCTGAGGGGTCTGGGGTGTTAGTGACCCCACAGAAGGGCTTTCCCAATTATGTGCTCGGGTTCTCCGGACCTGTGACTGCTTGGCCCTGGGCAGGTGCAGCATCCAGCGTACCCTTCTTATTCCACATATCCTCCTGACCTTCGAGAGCTGGCAGCCACCTGCCCCTGTCATCGGACTCCTTCATCTTTGTCTTTCCTGCAGTGCCCAGCCCACATCTGGGCATAAGTTGGGACTGAATATCTGTCCTCCCCCTGCTTCCATCCTTCCCTCATCTTTTGTCATTTTCAAGTGCCCTTGGGACACTAACCCTTGTTCATAAATAGTTGATTCCCCCTTCCTCATTATTTCTCCCTCTTTTAAAATAGTTTACTTTCTAGAGGGCAAACCCAGGGGCCAGGTTGTGGAACCTTGGGGAATTCCATGTGAGTTGTGCATAGGATTGCCAGATTAAATACAGGACACCCCAATTGCCTCTGAATTTCAAATAAATAACAGACACTTTTTAAGTTACAAGTATGTGCCATGTAATATTTGGGACATATTTTTGTGGGCTGAATTATGTCTTCCCCAGAAGATATGTTCAAGCCCTAACCCTTGAACGGCTTTTTTTGTTTTGAGAGAGTCTCACTGTGCTGCCCAGCCTGGAGTCAACTGGTGTGATTTCGACTCACTGCAACCTCTGCCTCCCGGGCTCAGGCAGTTCTCCTGCCTCAGCCTCCTGAGTAGCTGGGATTATAGGCACATGCCACCACACCTGGCTAAGTTTTGTATTTTTAGTAGAGATGGGGTTTCATCATGTTGGCCAACCTGGTCTCAAACTCCTGACCTTGAGTGATCCATCCACCTCGGCCTCGCAAAGTGTTGGGATTACAGGCGTGAGCCACCGCGCCCTGCCGACACTTGAACCTCTGAATATGACCTTGTTTGAAAACGGGATCTTTGCACATTTAATCAAGTTAGGATGAGGTCATACCAGACTAGAATGGACACTAAATCCAATATGACTGGTGTCCTTAAGAGAAGAGGCTGGGCACAGTGGCTCACGCCTGTAATCCCAGCACTTTGGGAGACTGAGGTGGGCAGATCACTTGAGGTCAGGAGTTTGAGACCAGCCTGGCCAACATGGGTGAAACCCCGTCTCTACTAAAAAAATACAAAAATTAGCTGGGTGTGGTGGCAAATGCCTGTAATCCCAGCTACTCGGGAGGCTAAGGCAGCAGAATTGCTTGAATACAGGAGGCGGAGGTTGCAGTGAGCCAAGATCACGCCACTGTACTCCAGCCTGGGTGATAGAGTGAGACTCTGTCTCAAGAAAAAAAAAAAAAAGAAGAGGCAAAGAGACACACAGAGAGGGAAGACAGCAGACCCAGGGACATGTGGCAACACACAGATGTACAGGGAGAATGCCACTAGTCCCCCTCCCCAGTGGGACCCAAAGGAAGAGATAGGCAGGTGACGATCTAATGGATGTGGTTCAGTGGAGGCAGAGAATGGAGTAATGCAATGCCCAGGATGACTGCAATGGCAGGATCTAAGAGTGCGCCGTGGATCAGGTTCTTCCCTGGAGCTCCAGAGGAGAGCATGGTTCTGTGGACACCTTGATTTGGATGTCCTATATTTGTATTTGTGGGCTCTGGCAGCCCTTCTGAGGCAGGTCAGCTGGGTTTGCTCCTCTGAGGTTGTCAAAGATGTGCTAACTGGCTTCCCCCTCGCACTGCTATGAGCATTCCCAAGGTCCTGGGCACGGCTGGGGTCTGGAGGTGAGGCAGAGTAGTTTTTGAGGACCTCCTGCTCAGTTTTGTAGCACCCCCACACCACCCCAATTTCTTTATTAAAAATGGAAGAACTGACCTTATAACCTCTTCTCAGCTCAGTGGCCTGGGAAGGCAAGGTCTGGTTGCAGCTTGGCCTGTGTAGCTGGGGAAGGTTGGAGAACTTCTTTGGCCTCCCTGTTTGTGAGCGGTTTAATGGGACTGCATCTGGGTGCTGGTGGCTCTGGGGTGGTGCTTGGAGCTCTGGCAGGGCTATTAACTTCCCATGTGGCTTCAGGCAAGCCCCTTTTCCTCCATCCCTCAGTTTCCCTATCTGTAAAAGGAGAGAACTGGATCTACTCCAGGGTTTTTTTTGTTTGGTTGGTTTCTTTTGAGACAGAGTCTCACTCTGTCACCCAGGCTGGAGTGCAGTGCAGTGGCGTGATCGTGGTTCACTGCCATCTCCGCCTCCCAGGTTCAAGCGATTCTCCTGCCTCAGGCTCCCTAGTAGCTGGGATCACAGGCATGTACCATCATGCCCAGCTAATTTTTGTCTTTTTAGTGGAGAACGTGTTTCATCATTTTGGCCAGGCTTGTCTCGAACTCTTGACCTCAGGTGATCTGCCTGCCTCAGCCTCCCAAAGTGCTGGGATTACAGGTGTTGAGAAACCGTGCCCGGCCTACTCCAGGGGTCTTTATCAGCCCCTCCTCCCTGACTGCTTATGACACCTGTCAAAGCCTTGTTCTAGGGTGAGATGAACTTCCATTTAAAACCCTGATTTGAAGCCAATTCCACCAGAAATAGACACAACCTGCAGGCCTTGCCCGTCTGTGACTATGAGGTTTCAGGCACCCCCAGAGGGCCCATTCTGTTCCCAGAGCCGCCTTTATCCCCCACCCTGGTCCTGCCACGGGTCTCCTTTCTCCTTCAGAAGAGAGCTGAAGGGCAGGACACAGCCCTGTGGCAGGCAGAGGCAGAGAGGCCATTGCTCCTGATGAGGTCTTGGAATGACCAGTGGGTGGCCATCTGGCAGGAGATTTGGATGAGGGCCACATCCGCCCGGCCGGTGGCTGCCTTGGGTGGTGGGACGGCCTCCAGTGAGGTCTGTGGATAGAGATGAGGTTTCAGCAAGAGGGGTGGCTCAGTGTGTGTCTGGGTGAGGGCAGTGGTTACTCGCTGTGGAATCTGAGCCAGTGTAAATGGGGCAAGTTTCTGGTGGTTAGTTTAAAAAAGGACTCTGTGTACAAGTCTGTGTACAAGTGAGATGAAAACCGTTCTCTGCTGAAATCTTAAACACAAAATGCCTAAATGAGTGCTGGTGATGACATCAGCTGTGCTGCGGGGTGGGAAGAGCCCTGGGCTGGGACGCCAGAAGGGACTCAGGCTTCTCATCCTGGAGGTGCTCCAAAGTGCTGTATGACTTAAGCAAGTGTCAGCCCCACTGACCTCAGTGTTCCCGGTACAGTGGTGAGGCTGACAACCACCCCTCAGGGTCACTGTGGCCTGTAGGGATCTCAGTGAAGGTAAAGCCCCCAGCCCATGTCTGCCACCCAATGGGTGCCCTCTCTGCCTTCATTCAGCAGAGACTCAGCTGGGCCTGGGCCTGGGCCTGGGCCTGGGACACAGGAGGGAAGCACTCCCTCCTGTCCTCTGGAAGCTCATGGCCTGAACAGAAATCCAGCCTGGTGCTAAGGCCAGTATGGTCAGGGTTGGAGCAGGAGGTACTCCTGGGGATCTGGGGGATGTCAGAGGTCCTGGGTGGGTGGCAGGCGTGAGGGTGGAGTCAGGGCTGGGTCCTGGACATCCACTAGTGACTCCTGACCTCAGGTGGTCCTATCTGAAATTTCTTCAGCCTGCAAAAGGTGCTGTCTAAGGAGGGCCTCAGGCTGGCGCATTGAAACCTCTGATGGTTTCCTCTGAAGCAGGGACATTTCCCTCAAAGCTTTTCTGGGCGGAGTAGAGAACAAAGGTGTCTGCTATTTACCTGGAGCGGAGATGGGGGGAAGGGTGACCCCCTTCCCGGCTTTGGGGCTACAGACTTGCCTAATGACGCTTCCCAGTCAGGCCCCATTCCTCTCCCTCCCTGCATAGTGGTCCAGCGGGCACAGGGCTGACCAGCCCACCCCGTCCCCATCAGCGTCACCCACCTTGCTCTCTTGACAGCTGCCTCCTTAGCTCCATGTGGCCTCTGCCCAGGCCCAAGATGTGTGGAGATTGGATGTGAAGTTCCCTGGGCCGAGCAGATTATATGCACAGGAGGAGCCCAGTGCTATCGGGGACAGCCGTGCACGAGGTCACCGTCCCTCGCTGTCCCCCCACCCCCTACAGGCTGTGGAATGATTGGGCTTGACGTGTTCATTTGCTGCCTGGTAAAAGTCCATTTGCTGGGCCCAAGCTGGCCCTGGCAGGGTGGGTTTGAAGGACTAGTTGGGGAGCAGCTGCGGCAGCTGCTTAGTATGCAACCTAAATATTAGTCTCTCCCAGAAAGAGGCTCGATGAAATTGTCTTTGGCCGATGGACGTGACCGGGCTGTTTGCCCACATTCCATCCTGGCCCGCCTGGCTCAGCACACCCTTCCAGAACCCTGGAGGACTGAGTGTGGGCCAGCCTGGGTCTAGCTGGGGATCTGGCCCCCAGGATCCTGGTGGGGAAGTATTCCACTCCTGGGCAGAGGAGGGAGAGGTGTGTGGCACACACCTGATGTTCATGTGTGGGGAGGCTCTGGATCCATCACTTCATTCTGGTATCAGCTTCCGCACCTGCAAACCAGGAGCTGTGACCCTCCCTGCTCTGCTTCTAACCCGGCTCCTCTGTCTGTCTGCTCATTCTAGCCTGGTTCACAGTCATGGCCTGGCTGTTCACACCCTGTCCCTTCCCGCCCATGGCCTGCCCTGGAGTCCCCAGACCCAGGTGTGAGCCCCAACCTCATCCTTTCCACCTTCAATACACATTTACCGTTTGCCCGGCTTTGTGCTGGTGCTGGGGCCATGCTGACAGGCAGAATGGTCAAGGTCATGATGTGCAGGAAGAACTAAACAGGATGATTTTAGTTTCAGGTGCTGTGACAGGGAGGCACTGGGGGGCTCGAGTAACTACTGTGCTCCCTGAGGAGGGGATACTTCTGAGCTGAGACCTGGGCCTCTGTGACCCTCAGTTTCCTAATCTGTAAAATGGTGATGGGGACCCCCGACCCCCCTGTTGTAATGCATACGTGAGACTGTGTGTGCAAAGGAGCTGGCATGCGGTGGAGCTGGGCCCCAGAGCCTCTGAACAATCCCCACCTTCCTGCAGTCTGACAGTTCCCACTGGTGACCACGTGGCCTCTGCTGTCCTCAGATCAGGGCTTCCCAAACTTCTGTGTGGATGAAAGTTGTCTGGAAGTCTTGTTAAAATACAGATTCCCAGGCCTGCCTCCACTCCCAGTGACTCAGCAGGGCTCAGGCGGGACCCTGAAATCTGCATTTTCACAGGCACCAAGGGTGGCATAGGTGGCACATGAAACACAGTTTGAGGATCCTGGCTTAGACATCCCTGCAGAGATCCAGTATCCCTCCCCTACCCCCCCAAGACTTCACTCAATCAACTAGTGGGGTGGTAGCCTTGGGGAACAATTCCCCCAGCCCCAGCAGATCTAGGAAGGCAGCTCTGGCCCCGAGGACCTGTCTGGTCTCAGTCCTGGGCAGGGCTTGCCTGCTGGACCGTGTGAAATGCTGCTTTGAAATAACCAGCTGCTCAGAATACCAAAGTGTCCTGAATTGATTAATACGCAGAACGTCTTCCGAGAGTCTGATGGGGAATGTGAAGTATCGCTGCTGGCCCTGGAGTCATGCTGTGGGGGGAAGTAGATGCCGGGTCCAACCGGCCAAAGGGCTTGCTTCATCAACAGGGGAGGAAAATCAGTCCCACCGAGGTGATGGGGTAGGGAGGGGGGCTGTGGGCTGTGATCCTCACCAGGACCCTTTGAGATGAGCATTGTTAGTGTCTCCATTATGTAAATGAGGACATGGGGTGTGGCATATCTAGGATGTGTTTTGTCCACTCTGAGAGATCCAGAGGCTTGGCCGGGGTCCTTTCCCCTGACCCCCCACCATTTCCCTTGGCCTTCCTGGTCTGAAGCTCTCTCACAGCCAAGGTGGGGCGTAAGTCACCCAAGTTCTTTCCATGTGAATGGCATCTAATCAGCATGTATCAGGCATGTTAATGTAATAACAGATGCTAATTATATATCCTGCTATTACTCTGCTGCCAGTTGTGGGAATTGAAGCCAGATGATATGGGACCAGGAGAACCACCCCCTTCCCCCCCACCCATGTGTTATTTTATTCAGGGGGCTGCTATTTTTTTTTTTTTAATTGCAGAATTTGGTCCTATCTGAAATTTGTTCTTCCTGCATAAGCCTGGGCCAGCCCCACCCAGCCAGCTGCCAAATCTGCTACTGCCTGGCACTGGGAAAAAGACAGGAGCCCACCATGATCCTTGTCTGGGGGGCTGCCAGCTAGTGCCAAGGAGGGGTTGACTCACAGGCAGGCAGGGCCACCCGCCTGGGCTCCTCCTCCCTGGCTGTGGCTGGTGGCTGGTGGCTGGAGCCTCTTTTCTCCACATCGCCACCCACTGGTGACTCACTGTGAATGCCCCAAGGCTGCAGCCCGCATCCTCAACCCCAGCCAGGATCTGCTTGGACAGCAGTAGGGTGAAGGCAGAGTTCCCCCGGCCCCAGCAGCCAGGCGAATTACCTAGTCCGGGCAGCCCCTGGCTCTGCCTCCCCTGCTCCCACCTCCACCTATTCCTAAGGCTTCTAAGCCTCAGTTTCCCCATTTACAGAATGGGGAACACTCACCTCAAAGGGCCCCTGATGAGGTTCTCAAGCCTGGGTGCACATTGAGAATCACCAGGGTGATTAAGGCAGGTACTGAGCTTGGGTCTATCCCTAGTCCCTCCTGGATCAGTTTCATCAGAATTTCCGGGGTGAGAGATCTGGACATCAGCACTTAAAAAAAAAAAAAAAGTGGGTGGGTGTGGTGGCTCATGCCTGTAACCCCAGCACTTTGGGAGGCCGAGGCGGGTGGATCACCTGAGATTGGGAGTTCGAGACCAGCCTGGCCAACATGAAGAAACCCCGCCTCTACTAAAAATACAAAATTAGCGGGGCATGGTGGCTGGTGCCTGTAATCCCAGCTACTCGGGAGGCTGAGGCAGGAGAATCGCTTGAACCCAGGAGGCGGAGGTTGCGGTGAGCTGAGAGTGCGCCATTGCACTCCAGCTTGGGCAACAAGAGCAAAACTCCGTCTCAAGAAAAAAATAAAAAAATAAAAAAGCTCCGGGCGAGTCCAGTATGCAGCTGGGAATGAGAACTGCTCTGGGGAAGCTTCTGTGACAGGGTCTGGCTCGTGGCAGAATTCAAATGAGAGCTCTTGCTCCCTTATTGTTTATTGTGTTACAAGTATTAGTAAAAGTATTAGATTCTAAGCCACTCATTTGAAACCAGTGGACTAAGAACTTCATTAATTTTAAAAAATCCTGCTGGGTGCCATGGCTCATGCTTGTTATCCCAGCACTTTGGGAGGCCAAGGTGGGCAGATCACGAGATCAGGAGATTGAGACCATCCTGGTTAACATGATGAAATCCCATCTCTACTAAAAATACAAAAAATTAGCCAGGCGTGGTGGCAGGCACCTATAGTCCCAGCTACGTGGGAACCTGAGGCAGGAGAATTGCTTGAACTTGGGAGGCGGAGGTTGCAGTGAGCCAAGATTGCACTATTGCACTCCAGGCTGGGTGATAGAGCAAGACTCCGTCTCAAAAAAAAAAAAAAAAAAAAAAAAAAAAAAAAAAACAGAAAAATCCCTAAATAATAAATAAATATGCCTGCACAGAGGCATGTGGGTAAGGAAAAGCAGGTCAGCTTTGGCATCTCCTCCCTCTCCCCATGTCCAGGAAAGAGGAGGAGGGGAGGGAGGGAAGAATGCTCCAGAAGGGTAGAGGCAAGAGGGCGGACACAGCCCATGGGAGGTAATTCCCAGGACTGGAAAGGACATAGGGTTTTGGGTGCCCTGCTCATTGGGTTTGGGGGGAGGTGGAGCAGGACCTAAGAGGTACTGGCTTTGTGGGGCCCCTTAGGAAGCTAATTATCCTGGGCAAAGGGGATTCCTGACCCAGCCCCACTGGGAATAAGGGGCTTGGACAGCAGGCAATGAACTCAAGGTAAACAGAGCAACCTGAGAGCCGGAGGTGTTACCACCCAGATTGCACCATAGTGTGCATCCCACCCCATCCCAAGAAGTCGAGAGGAAATTTCTCACCACTTTGAGATGCAGGACCTAGAGATGAGATTAAGCAAGTAAATGACATTTCTGGCACGGCAATGAGATGGCGTGAAGTTCATACCCGTAACTCCTACAAGACAAAACAGAATAGAGTTAACCACAAACTGGACACTGAGCCGTGGTGGCACCCAGCAAAGTGGCCTGGGGCCCCTGTCTGGAGGCAGTTGTGCTGGAAGGGGGCAGGGCACTCAGGGTCTCACCCCTAAAGCAGGACTTTTAGAAAGAGCAGGACTTTTAGAAAGGGGGCTATAGTCAGGAAGCCCTGCAGGGGCACTGGAAGTGGCCCCAGAGGGAGAGAGAAGGCAAGTCCCTATGCTGAAAGGGCAGGATGGGGTGCACTTCCCAAACCGAGATGGGCATTGAGGATGACCTGGGGGGACTTGTTGAAAATACAGATTCCTAGGCATCACCTAAATTTGGATACAGCTGGTCTGGGGCCTGAGAATCTGCATTGTCAGCAAGCTGCCTGAAGAGTAAAATGCTCACCCAGGCTTGGGGATCATGAGTGTTGGGGAGAGGCAGGAACCAGGGCTGCCCTGAGTAAATGTGGAGACTTCCAGCCTCCCCTTCTATTCCTACCACCCCCTCCCCTCCCCTCCCCATCATTCCCTGCCCCGTGGGTCACAAGGCTGTTCCTGTTCCCCCTGGGAACGCTCGGCAAGCCCCTTCCTGCTCTCGGAGCCTCCTGTGGCTCTCCCGTGGGTGTCCCCTTCCCAGGCTCGGGCCAGTTTACCCATGGGAGGACCAGGCTCTGCAAAGGGCATAAGTGTGTGCTGAAGCCACATTTGCTTGAAATTAGCCTTTCTTTTTGAGTCCATTTCATTCTCCTAATGCTCAAATATGACACACTGCTGTGCCATTCTGTTTGCAGATTATTTTTCTCTCTGATGAGCAAACACCAAGTAAATGAATAGAGGAGAAAGAAAGTGATAAATTTACAGAAGTGAAGAAATGAAGAATGAAGAGCAAACACCAAGTAAATGAATAGAGGGGAAAGAAAGTGATAAATTTATAGAAATGAAGAAGTGAAGATTTCAGTCAGGCACAGTGGCTCACACCTGTAATCCCAGCTACTTGGGAGGCTGAGGCAGGAGGATTGCTTGAGCCTAGGAGGTTGAGGCTTCAGTGAACTATGATCATGCTGCTGCACTCCAGCCTGGACAAGATAGTGAGACCCTGTCTCTTAAAAAAAAAAAAGGCAAAAAAAAAAAAAAGAAATGAAAATTTCAAACCTGGTGCAGGCTCAGGGGCAGTGCTCACACAGCCCATCCCATTGCCTTGAGGGTAGGGCCACTGTCTCTAGTCTGGTCTAGTCTGGTCTAGTCTGGTTGCAGGAGAAGTGGCTGCTCAGGGTGGGTGGGATGCAGGGCTTTTTCTGATGCTCAGCATCATCCTAATCAAACCAGTGCTCTCCACCATCAGCTTCTGGAACCACTTGTCTTGTTCTTGTACGTGACATCTGCACCTTCACCATCACCTGCTCTACATCCTTCCATAGCTCCCCATTGCCCTGGGACCAGATGCCATATGGCCTGACCTTCAGGAACTCTGCATCCACTCTCCCTTCACAAGTCCTTTGCTTTCCAGGTGCTCGATGTCGAATTTGTTGAGTGTGTGAATGAATCACCTCCACGTGTCTTGGATGGACCCATTTTCCTGGCCCCTTTGCTCTTGCAGGTTCCTCTGCCCCCAGCACCTTTGCCTTCCTGTACGCAGTGCACTTGCTTCCCCAGCTGAAATGCTTCCTCCTACATCCAGCCTTCCCCCAAGCTGGAAGCAACCCCTTCTCCTTGTGAGCTCCCACTGCAGTTTGTCTTGAATCCTGAGCACCTTTCACAGCCTTCTCTCTTTTACCTTTGCCCGTTTCCATATCTGGTTTTTTCCTGGCTATTCATCTCTCTGTGTCTAGCATGGTGCCTGGGACACTAGGTGACCTGTGCACAGAAGGCGTTCTGCTCTCGGCTGCAGAGGCCGTGATGGAGAACATACATCCCTTTTGAGACCTTAGGGGGAACCTGGCATCTTCCTGCAGGACAGCAGCCTCATGGCTTCAGGTAGTAAAATAAAAAATGTGACCTCCCTTTTAAATGGTTCCCATCCCAAGTTTCTGTCCCTAAGAAGTGGGATCTTGCTGGGTGATCACTGAAGCCCAGCTAGGCATTGATCTGGACAATAAAGTTTCCAGCTGTGTTCCTGGAAATTGGGGCTGAGGGATTAGATACATCATTTAGCTGTGGGGAGACAGAATTCCCCACCCAAAGGGTGCAAGAAACTCCTTAGGAGGGGTACTGCATTGTAACAATATGGGCTTTACTGTAGCAAGCCATCCCTTGGTTCATAGCTTAGGTCCGCTATTAACTGGCTGTGTGAATTCAGACAAATTCCTTAACCTCTCTGAACCTTAGTTTCCTGGTTTGGGAAATTATGTTAATGGTGTCTTTAGAGTCTTTGGGAATATTGGGGATAATATCCGTAAAGTACCTGGCACCTCATTGGGAGCTTGATAAATAATGGCTAGTATGATTGTCATTATCATTAGCAGCCCTGATTTATCTTTTTTTTTTTTTTTATAGTCATTGTTGTTCCCTCCAGCTGTTGGTGCCTGTGCTGGGATCACCCAAGGCTGTGAGTCAGACTAGAAGAGCTATTTTGTAATTAGGTTGACAGATGCAGGGTGCAGTGGAACCCCTGCTGGAGATCACAAATTAATTAGTGTCATTTGTGGAGAAGGGGTCCTGCAACAGGCTTGGTGGGGACAAGCCAGGCCCACGGGTGTCTGACTGTGGTCCTCGTGGCTCTGCAGAGGGGTAATCCCTGTTAACATTGGCAGAGGTGGGTGCCTCTAGGGTGTGTAAGGAACCCAGAACCACGGAAGTGCCCCTGCATGTATGGCAGGTGGGGTGGGACTTGGTCACACCCCCTGGGCTTTGTTCTAGGGAGGCTGTGGAGCGAGAGCTTCCTCACCTGCACACTGATGTGTGGCCTGTGCCCATGCCTCAGTTTCCCCACACAGCCCTCCATCTACTTTCCAAGTCTGTCTGTTCCCTGGCTTAGCTGGAGCTGGGCTGCCTGCTCTACCTGCCAAGCCCTCCCACAGCAAATCACTGGGCAGCACCCGTCCATCTCCTTGCAGCCCCCAGCAGCCCAGAAATCATGACTTGTTCATAAATGACAATGTCAACCCCTATTTATGTCTGGAGCCATGGAGGCACACAGGGCTCCCAGCACCAGTTTTTCCCAAGGATTCTGGCCTCACTTCACCCTCAGGGCAGTGAGCAGGCTGGCAGCACAGCTTCTGGGCTCAGCTCTGCCCTCCCGCCTGCTCCTGTGTGCGCCATGCCTTTGGGGCCATCCTCGCCTATACCTCACTCCACTTGCTCTACCGCAGGACCATGGGGAAGCTAATTTTACTCAATCAACATTTATTGCATGCTTTGCCAATTCTCAGGCTGCTGAGCCGCTCTTAGCACACATTAACTATCTCACTTAATAGCTGTGGCACAGCCAGGTAAGAACTATTAGTATTCCCATTTTATAGACAAGGAAATGGAGTCTCAGAGATGATCAGGGTCACAAAACTGGTAAGAGGTCGCTAGGATTTGAACCCAGATGGTCTGACTGTATGATCTTTTAAAACATTTTTATTGAGGGATAGAATATAGCAAGATACACAGATCTTAGGTGTTCAAGTTCAATGACTGTTGACCAATGCATCCCCCCACGTAACCAGTCCTCTGAGCAAGATACAGAGTACCTCCATAATTCCTCATGGCTCTTCTCAGTCACTTCCTACTGCACACGTGGAGTGGAATGTTGTTCTGATTTCCATCACCAATAAGTAAACTAGTTTTTTTTTTTTTTTTTTTTTTTTGAGACAGGGTCTTGCTCTGTTGTTCAGGCTGGAGTGCAGTGGCATGAACATGGCTCACTGCAGCCTCAACCTCCTGGGCTCAAGTGATCCCCCGTGTTCAGCCTCCCGAGTAGCTGGGACCACAGGCATGTGCCACCATGCCTAACTACTTTTTGTAGAGACAGAGTCTCACCATGTTGCCCAGGCTGGTCTCGAACTCCTGAGCTCAAGTGATCCTCCCGCTTCAGCCTCCCCAAGTGCTGAGATTACAGACATAAATCTCACTGCGCCCAGCCTGTAAGCTCTGTTCTTTAATTTTTGTATAAATAGTATTATATATTGGAATTATGTATAGAACAATACATACTGTTTCTTTCACTCTGAACAATGTTTTTGAGGTTCATCCATATTGTCGCATGTATCAATAGTTCATTCCTTTCATTGCTGAGTAGTTTTCCATTGCATAGATAGGCCACACACTTTGTTTTCCCTTCACTTACTGATGGACTCTTGGTTGTTTGCAGTGTTGGGCTCTAATGAATAAGCTTCTCTAAATGCTCTGTGTGGGCAAATGTCTTCATTACTCTTGGGTTGATAATTGGGGTGGAATTGTTGGGTTACAGGTGGCTGTATGTTTAACTTTATAATTGCCAAACATTTTCTGAAGTGGTGCACCATTTTACACTCCCACTAGCAATATGGAGAGTTCTAATTGCTCCACATCCTTACCAAGCTTTGGTGTTAGTCTTTTTTATTTTAGCCACTCTGGGGTATGAGTAGTAGTATCTCATTTTGCTTTTATTGTGCATTTCTGTGATGACTAATGATTTGAGCTTATTTTTCACATAATTCTAGGTCATTCATATATTTGCTTTTGTGATGTGTCTGTTCCAATCTTTTCCCACTTAAAATATTGGGTTGGTTGTCTTTTTATTATTGATTTGTAGGGGTTCTTTATATATTCTAGATATGACAATTTTCTCCCTAGTCTGCAGATTGTTTATGGATTTTTCTTAACAGTGTCAGTGCTGAGCAGAAGTTGACTGCAGCCCCCTGAGTTCTGGTTATCGATGATTCCTGGGGGTATGAAATGAGAGACTGTAACTGGCCTGCATGATGCCAAGAATACAGCTGGACCTCGGAAGGGACTCATGTTCTTTGTCCTTCCCTCTGCTGCCAAGGTCTCCCCAGATCACTGTCTCTAAGTGGAGTGGATGTCCTCTCCTCTCCATCCATCCACCCTCCCATGTGTCACTCATCCTTGAGCATCCAGCTTCACACAGGCCTCTGGCACCACACTCCTTAGAATGCCGAACTCAAGGAAACAATTCAAATGGGCATCTCTCTGTTGCCACCTCCAGCGCCACTGACTTCATGCAGACCCTCCCCACATCTTCCTTTCTTGGACCACTGCAATGCCCCCTTCTGCTGACTCAATCAACACAATTCTTTTAGTGTCAATCACTGTCCAGGCCAGATTAGGGTCCCAGAATATAGCACTTGCTCAAGCACTGCCCTGCTTTCCAGGAGCTCACAGACCAGGGGAAACACATGCACACCAGTGTTGAGAATACAGAGGTGAGAGCAATGTACAGAGATGGATGCACTAGGTGTCGAGGACAGTGGCCGGGAGAAGAGAACCCTCTTCTGTGCCTGGAGATTAGTGGGGAGGGGACCCCGCAGAAGCCTTCTTAGGGGAACAACCCCTGCGCCAGAGTCTGCAAGCTGAATAGCTTTTTCCCAGCAGACAGCTTCACGGAAAGGAAGTGCCTTGTAAAGAGAGGAAAGCCTGCGTGTAAACGTCTGGAGTGGCGACAGTGGACAGTGTCGCAGGGAAGGGCACATTGGCCGGCATGACTAGTGGGTGGAGGGGTGCAGGGTGGAGGTGAGCATGGAGAGGCTGAGAAGGTGAGATCATAAGACGCCTGGTATAAGGCCGGGCACGGTGGCTCAAGCCTGTAATCCCAGCACTTTGGGAGGCCGAGACGGGCGGATCACGAGGTCAGAAGATCAAGACCATCTGGCTAACACGGTGAAACCCCGTCTCTACTAAAAAAAATACAAAAACTTAGCCGGGCGAGGTGGCGGGCGCCTGTAGTCCCAGCTACTTGGGAGGCTGAGGCAGGAGAAGGGCGTAAACCCGGGAGGCGGAGCTTGCAGTGAGCTGAGATCCGGCCACTGCACTCCAGCCTGGGCGACACAGCCAGACTCCGTCTCAAAAAAAAAAAAAAAAAAAAAAAGATGCCCGGTATGTTGGGTCAGAAACTTGGGTTTTATCCTGAAAGCAAGAGGAGCTTTAGGAGGACTTGAGGATGGGGAGGGCATGGTATTAAGTGCTCAGAACCCACCTGTGGCAGTTGTTAAGCGGGTGGATGAGGGTGGGCTTCTTTAGAATGAGGCCTGTTGGGTGCTCTTCCATTAGTAGCTGGTCTGGGCCTTACCCAAGGCAGGCGGAGGGTGTGGCAAAGAGGGGCTGTCTGCATCTCCTCCCTCACTCAGGGCAGCTGCTGAGAGATTACCAGTCATGAGTAAGAACACAGTGATAGTCATGATCACGATCACCATCTGCACGGGGCAAACTGGTGAGCTTCATGGAGAGAGACGTTGTGCCCTTCAGATGGCAACAAGTGGGACCCATGTCTGATGGAACAGATGTGGTTGTGCATTGGCTGTGGTGAGTGGCTTTGGGATGAACCAGGGGCAACGCTGGTGAGACTGGAGGTAGAAGAGTGGACACTGCCTCTTTGGCACCTGGGAGTTATGTGTGGTCAGATAGATGTAGGTTTGCTTCTGCCTCTGCAACTTCACTCTTCGAATAAATTCCTTAATGTCTCCATGCCACAGTCTCCTCATCTCTCACATAGAGTTCCTAAAAGCCTCTGTCACTGGAGTTTTGGGGGGCTTCAATGCCACAATGCATGTAAAGAAAGTGCTTGGCATGCAATCATGTCCCATGAACTCGGGATTATGGGCCATGTACCGAATCACCTCTAAAGCTTCTTATTGCTACTGCTGGCCTGGCCTTGCCCCTGGAAGCAGCCCAGCTGTTGGGCCCCCAGTTAGTGCAAGGCACAGATGTGGGAGATATTTCCCAGGAAAACACATCACCAGTGCCCGGGCGCCTCTTGCCTCAATCTGCAGCAGCAGCAGCAGCAGCAGGGTCCTGAGAAGGGCCTTGGTGAGGGTTATTTGTGCCTCCTCAGCAAAGGCCTTCCTGTTGCTGCTCTAGTTCAATGAAGATCACCCTTTGGCAGGTTTTCTGGGCTGTGCACAGGCAGTTAAGGAGCTGAAACTCCAAAGGCAATTTCTCCCCAAGGAGCTGTTTTGTGGGTGGTTCACTCTGCACCACTGCCATGGAGATGTTCCCTGCCCCAGTCCTGCACAATTCACTGAGCCCAGGGCTCACTGGGCTGCCCAGGGAGCTCCTCAACCAGGAAGGAGTGGGCCTGGCTCTGGCAGAGAGAATGGGGCAGGGTCCTGACTATATTTACCTTCCTGCCTGCAGGGACTTGGGGGAAATTCAAGGGAGACTCAGGTCCTTGAATAGCAGTACCAAAATTGCCTCCCAAAACACTGCGGTGGCTCACGCCTGTAATCCCAGCACTTTGGGAGGCCAAGGTGGGCGGACCACAAGGTCAAGAGATCGAGACCATCCTGGTGAACATAGTGAAACCCCATCTCTGCTAAAAATACAAAAATTATCTGGGTGTGGTTGAGTGTGCCTGTAATCCCATCTATTAGGGAGGCTGAGGCAGGAGAATGGCTTGAACCTGGGAGGCAGAGGTTGCGCCACTGCACTCCAGCCTGGAGACAGAGCAAGACTGTCTCAAAAAAACAAAACACAACAAAAAAACACAAAACACTGTTTCTAAAAACCAGACAACCTTCCCTCTTACCTCCAAGGCAAAAGGAGATGGCAAATGCTGTTAAATGCCTTAATAAGCGGTTGCTATTGGTTCAATGATGGCTATTAAAAGCTATCAATTGTTTGGATACAGGAAAATGGAGAGAAAACTTATCAGGAGCACTTTTAAAGCCCATCTTGTATCAATAGCAGTGTTGTTAATTTGCAGCTTCCAGATCATACTGAAAGTGTTGGTTATCAAAGTTCTTTGGGGGAAAAGGTCATTCATAAACACTCAGATTCTGAGTTAATGAATTTTCCATGGGTGTCTTACAGACCCTCCCTCCATCACTGCCTGCCGTGGGCTGTCTCAGGCTGGGGACTGGTCCAGGAGCGGTGCCCGGAGGTCCTGGCTGAATGGACTTGACCTTCTTTATCCTTCTCTGGCCTGAGGCCTCTCTTCCTGCTTTGGAGAAATGACTCTCCATCCTGGCCGGTGCTACTGCCCTTGATGGCCACTAGGTGGAACCAAGGTTCTCAGCAAAGGGCTTCTCTCCCACAGCGTGAAACTGAAGAGGATTGTTCTGCATCAGTGACTTTTCCCTCCCAGATTCTGAAAGAGGTGCTGAAACGGGAACCCAGTGACTGGCTACTGGCCTGGTAGAGGTGGATAGTATTGAAGAAGCCCCAATCTAGTTCTTAAAGCACAGTTAATTTTTTTTCTTTTTTTGAGAAGGGGATCTCACTTTGTCACTCTGGCTGGAGTGCAGTGGTGCAATCATAGCTTGTTGCAGCCTTAAAATCTTGGGCTCAAGCGATACTCCTGCCTCAGCCTCCTGAGTAGCTGGGACTATAGGCACACACCACCATGCTCGGATAATTTTTTAATATTTTTGTGGAGATGAGGGTCTCACCATGTTGCCCAGGCTGGTCTCAAACTCCTACGTTCAAGCAATGCTTCAGCCTCGGCCTCCCAAAGTGGTGGGATTACAGGGGCGAACCACTGCACCTGGCCACAGTCAGATGGTACACAACCGACTTTAGTGTTGTTACTATTTTTTTAAATTTGAGCCAGAGTCTCACTCTATCGCCCAGTCTGGAGTGCAGTGGTGTGACCTTGGCTCACTGCAACATCCTCCTCCTGGGTTCAAGCCATTCTGGTGCCTCAGCCTTCCAAGTAACTGGGATTATAGGCGTGCGCCACCGCACCCAGCTAGTTTTTGTATTTTTGGTAGAGATGAGGTTTCGCCATGTTGGCCAGGCTGGTCTTAAACTCCTGGCCTCATGTGATCCATCCGCCTTGGCCTCCCAAAATGCTGGGAATACAGGTGTAAGCCACCGCGCCCGGCCCACAAGTGACTTTAAAATGACCATTTCCAGGAAACCTAGAGGAGTTCCCATGCCCACCTGTGACCCCTGCCCCAGGTCCTGGCCAGCCGAGGGCTATATTCTGTGGCATCCTCCTCTTCTTCCTCTTCTTTATCCTGCTCTTAACACTTCCTACACCTTCATTTTCTTGAACAACTCTGATCTTCGGGGAACTGTACACTCAGTGCTGTGGGCATGGCATTGGGGGAACTGGAGGCTGATGGGGGAGAAAGAAGCACAAGAAATGGCTCCTGCATTCAAGTGCTTTTCACTCAGTTTGGAGATGTAGGAATTTGATTCAAGTCCTTGAACATTTGCTGAGTGCCCATTTGAGAAACAGGGGAATATTGGGAAAGAAAACAGATTTGGCGACTGACTTTCAGCCTCAGCTCCATCTGGGGGGCAGTGTGACGCTGTGTTACTGAAACGTGCCGGCTCTCTATTGCCTCATTTGTAAAATGGGGCCAGGCATACTAAGTGATCCATGGCCCTGTATCAAGAGTCACCAGGGGCTGGAAGAGAGAGGCTTTCTTTTCTTTCCTTTTTTATTCAGAGACAGGATCTTTCTCTGTCACCTAGGCTGGAGTACAGTGGTGCAATCGCGGCTCACTGCAGCCTGGAACTCCTTGGCTCAAGTGATCCTCCCATCTCAGCCTCCTGAGTAGCTGGGACTCCAGGCAAAAGCTACCATGCCTGGCTTATTTTAATTTTAATTATTTTATAGAGATGGGGGTCTCATCATGTTGCCCAGACTGGTCTTGAACTCCTGGCTTCAAGTGATCCTCCTGTCTTGGGAGAGAGGCTTTCTTAACCTCTAGGTAAGCGCCACCTCCTTTGTGAACCTCTCCAATCCCTTTCCCTGTAAGCTAAACAATAATTTCCTTGTCTGTCTTCCAAACCTTTGTTGTAGCCCAGTTAGAGCTGTCTGGAGTGCACTGCCGTATTTGTCATTGAACTGAGAACTCCATCAGAGCAGGGATGGTGGAGATGCCTGATTCCTGCCCAACTGGCTCACAGCCTGGCACTTTTCAGGGAACATCAGCAGATGCTGGGGTGAAGGGAGAGGTAGAAACAGCTTCCTTCTTTCCAGTGTGGGCCCCTTTGCTGACAGTGGTGCCATTCAGATGTGTGGGGACTCAGGGTGTGATGATATTTAGGTGGACACTAGTTGTGGTCTTGGAACTTGGGGTCACTTTGAGGGAGAGCCTGACCATCAAGTGCTTGGCCACAGGGCCTGGGCAGTAGACACATGGCATTGAACCCTGGAATTCCGTGACAGGATGGAGAAACATTTTCCACTGGTGGCCAAATGGCACTCTAGGTGGATGGGTCCTGGGGGGATGCTATTAGGAGTCTAGGCACGGTGCTTACAGTGCTGGGTCAAAGGTGAGAAAGAGATCCCTCTGGCATCTCCATCAATCCTGTCTTTTTTTTTTTTTTTTGAGACAGAGTTTTACTCTTGCTGCCTAGTCTGGAGTGCAATGGCGTGATCTTGGCTCACTTCAGCCTCTGCCTCCCAGGTTCAGGTAACCCTCCTGCCTCAGCCTCCGGAGTAGCTGGGATTACAGGCACTCACCACCATACCCGGCTAATTTTTTTTTTTTTTTTTTTTTTTGTATTTTTAGTAGAATGGGGTTTCCCCATGTTGGCCAGCCTGGTCCCAAATCCTGGCCTCAGGTGATCCGCTTGCCTCGGCCTCCCACAGTGCTGGGATGACAGGCGTGAGCCACCGTGCTCTGCCAATCTGTGAAGGAGGGGTTCGGTGCCATGGAGCCCTCTGGTTCTTACTCCCTTTTGAATGCAGAGCAGAGTGAGCAGGACTGGGGCGCGCCTTCGGCAGGCGACAGTGTTCACTGGCAACTTGTGCTCGCTGTTTTCTTTCCGGCTTACTTTTGATAAATGATACTATTTTAACACATTCCATAGTGATATACTGTCTCATTTAAATAAACGCATTTAAGTCAAAAAATAAAGGGAGTCTGGGCCAGGCACCGTGGCTCACGCCTATAATCCCAGCACTTTGGGAGGCCGAGGCGGGCGGACCACAAGATCAGGAGATCAAGACCATCCTGGCTAACATGGTGAAACCCCGTCTCTACTAAAAATGCATTAAAAAAAAAATTAGCCAGGTGTGGTGGCGGGCACCTGTAGTCCCAGCTACTCGGGAGACTGAGGCAGGAGAATGGCATGAACCCGGGAGGTGGAGCCTGCAGTGAGCCGAGATCATGTCACTGCACTCCGGCCTGGGCGACAGAGGGAGACTCCATTTCAAAAACAAAATGATAATAATAAAATAAATAAATAAAGGCAGTTTGTTTAAATAAAAATATTAAGTAAACAATACCACAGGTCTACTGTGAATATAGCAAAAATCCTGATGCTTGTACAAGGGGGGTTTGAGAGCACAGGCGTGGGAGGTCCTGCTCTGACTCTTCCAGCGATATGACCTTGGGCTTCTCTGCACCTCAGTTTCCCCATCTGTAAACAGGGCTAATAATACCTTCTCAGGAGGGTCGTCATGTGGAGCAGAGGAGGTAATGAGTGCAAAGTGTTTAGCACAGGGGCAGGCCCACAGTAGATGCCTGAGGATTGTGCATTGTCAGAAGTGTTCTTTTGCAGCAGGGGTGGATGGGGCCTGCAGAATGAGACATGCAGTCTTTACTCCGCCCTGCAGAGACAGGGAGCATGGCTCCTGGGGATGGAGGGTGGGAGGAAGCAGGACCCCTGAGGAATGGTCAGGCTGGGCCTGGGAGCCCAGCGTACTACCTGTAGGCCGAGGGAGAGCCCATCCCGCTCGCTAGGCCTGGGCAGGAAGCCAGGGGCTCTGTGCGGGGTTTCTCCTTTGGGTTGGAGAGCTTTCCCACCATGCTCTGCCACTCCAGTTCCCCTTATTTCAAGATTTAATTCAGTGTTTCAAATGTTCCTAATAAGGTCCTGGCAATGTTATCTTTGGAGATTCCTAGACTGGAAGGCCACATTTTCTACTGAAGTTCAATATTAACACACCAGTGAGAACAGCTTCAGCTGATGAGAATTACAACTATTCTCCAACTTGCAGGCAAAAGGAGTGTGCTTGAAAAATATTAAAGAGCTTTTCCCTCCCTCCCTCCCTCCCTCCTCCCTCCTTCCCTCTCTTCCTTCCTCCCTCCTTCCCTCTCTTCCTTCCTCCCTACCTCCCTCTCTTCCTCCCTCCCTCCCTCCCTCCCTCTCTTCCTCCCTCCCTCCCTCCCTCCCCCCTTCCTCCCTCCCTCCCTCCCTCCCCCTTCCTCCCTCCCCCTTTCCTCCCTCCCTCCCTCCCTCCCTCCTTCCCTTCCTTCCCTTCCTTCCCTTCCTTCCCTTCCTTCCCTTCCTTCCTTCCTTCTTTCCTTCCTTCCTGAATTTATTGAAGGTATACTGGGTACTAGTATTGTGGCCTTTGCTAAAACCAGGAGTTCCTTCTTCTCTGGCATAGGCCGATTTCAGTTCTTTAAACACAAGCGAAAGGCAGAAATTGCAGGACCCTGTCACTTGGATCAGCCAAAGAATTCTTCTCTTGTTCACTTGTTTCAAGTATTTACATATCATTCAGGTCACACACACACACGTCGCTTTGAGGCATCTGTCTGTGCAGATTAATCTTGTTGGCCTGTTTGCTTAGCTTTTCCATATTCAGGCGGGAGAAACCAGACACCCAGGACACAGGTTTGGGCACATTTTCTGGGCCCTGTGACCCTGCCAGGAGCTAGCGTACCCCCGCGGAGCTGGTCTTTCCCCCTTCCCGTGGGCAGCCACTGAGAGCCCGTCCACCGCAGCCTGCAGATTCCTTACAGGTCTCCCCACTCCCCAGTGATTCTCCTCTCCAAGCCTCTGTGCAGGCTGCTCCCCATTCCTGGAGCGCCACCTTTTGCCCTGTTCACTCTCTGAGATACTCCATGTCCTTCCTCCCCTGCGAAGACTTCCTGAGACCTTCCAACCCTTCCCTGCTCTGAGATACTACGGAATCCACAGTCCAGACCACACGTGCACCCAGTGGCCCTGTATCATCTGAGTTCCCACATAGCGTCAGTCCTGCCTCCCCAGTGTCGGGGCAGACTCCTGGGGACCAGGCCTTGGGCTTAGAACTGATACTTGTGGAGCTCTTCTTATGCATGAAGCTCAGTGCTTCCCATCCTTGAGCTCAAAACTACCCTGGGAGGCAGATGCTGCATTGACCCCATTTCAGGCACAAGAAATAATGAGGCATCCTTATTGGTCACACAGCAGGAAGAAATAGAATAAGGATTTGAATACGGGTGGTCTGACTCCAGAGCCCTGAAACACTCACTCCTCTCCGTTTCCCTGGCCCTTCCCTACAGCACAGGGCTAGGCTCGTGGGGGAACTGAAGAAGGAGATGGTCCCCGGGAGCCCAGGCCTGCCCAGGTGATGGATGGAGTGCAGCAAGGTGCCTGGTGGGCGTTAAGCAAGATTAGCCATGCCTAGACTGGAGCTGCCGCTGCTGCATGATATTGCTGGGGTCTCTGTGCAAAGCCCCCTCTGATTTCCTGAACACTCACTTCTGTCCTTGGAATGCTGTCGCTCCGGTGCTTTTAATTCAAAGCATTTACTTATTTTGCATTGCTTTGCTCCCTAAAGGATTTGAGGCAACCTGCAAGAAAACATTCAATAAAGTCATAATAAAATATAAATAAGATCAACAAGGTAAGGTGCTGTTCACATCACGACACTTGTTTCTTGCATCTGACCGCCCTTCGTGGACCAGGCTTATCCTCCCTTCTCCGATCCTAACATTCAGAAAGGTCTTGCCTGTCACATGTTTTAAGTAAAAACATACAGTGCTTTGCAGCTTCTGGAGTTTAAATGTGAAGATGTGAGGCTTCTCTCAGGCTGCCGTGTGTATGTATGATCAGAAGATTCGCTTCCCAATCAAAGCCACTAATTTGAACAGCACAGGTCACTGTCAGCCTGCTCTGATCCTCTCATCTCCCCTTCTTGATCAGCCTCCTTATGCTGCCCTCTTGTCATAACCCGGTGCTTTCCAGGCATGATGAGAATGTTATAAAAGGGGCAATGTCTCAGCTGGCCCAATGGAGCAGTGGCAGATGCTGTGAGAGTCAAGGGTGCCCGACTTCCTGGACTGCGCAGTCAAGGGGGCGCCGGTCCACCCCAGGTTCCTGCAGATACTGCAGAACCGTCTGCTGCTTCAATGCACTTTCCTCGCCTCCAGGAAGTATTGTTACGGTGTTGAATCAGTGAGCCCAAGGTCAGGTGGAGCCAGGGAATGTATTTGTGAGGAGGCTAAGTTGTGTTTGCTGGGACGGCATGGGGCTTGGAGCCACGAGGGAAGCTGGCACGTGTGAGGTTGAAAGACAGCACGGTGGTGGCCCCGGGGATGCTTTTCCTCGTTCTCCCTGGATCAGTTCATTAAATGATCAGCAGCCCTCTTCCAGGAGGCCATGTGCCTAGGATATATGACTATGTCTATGTTGGGGCTTGAGATTACACACCAGCAGGCTCTGGTTCTCAGACATAAGAAAACCATTTTGATAGCCATGTTCCCTGTCATTCCATGGAGAACGTGGAAAACTGGGTTGGAAAATTCTAAGGGAGGAGTCTTGGAAAAGGTCGAGATCGAATCCCAGCTTTGCTCTTGGCTGGCTCTGCGGCCCTGGACAGGTAGCTGCCCCCTGAGCATCCGGAGCAGGACTTATGATACTTGCCAGGCAGAGATATTTGAGGATGAACAGAGAGGAGGTTTGCAAAAGGCCTGGTACCACTAGGAGCCTTGCACATGTTGGTCCCATTTCTTCTTGCTTGGAAGGTGGGGGTCTTCTTTTTTTCATCTGTACTGCTGTAACAAAATGCCTTGGACTGGGTAAGTTATAAGCAGCAGAACTCTATTTTCTCACAGTTCTGGAGGCTGGGGGCCGAAAGTCAAGGCATCTGCAGATCAGGTGTTTGGCGAGGCCTCAGTCTCTGCTTCCAACCTGGTGCCCCGTTGCTGCATCCTCCAGAGGGCATGAATGCTGTCCCCTCCTATACAGTGGAAGGGTCAAAGAGGTGGAAAGGGAGGAAGCTCTCTGAAGCCTTTTTTATAATGCCACTGGTGCCATTCATGAGAACTCTGCCCTCATGGCTTAATTCCCTCCTACAGGCTCCACCTCTTAATGTTACCATATTGGTGATTAACTTTCAACACATGCACTATGGGGGTCCTTCAGACCACAGCAGATCTGGGTAAGATGATCTTTGAGGAGTCCTGGTTTTTCAGGGCTGTAGGGCATGGACGGCACTAAGCTTGGTATGCTTTGGGGAGTCTGCATTGAAGAGGTTCCTGTCCTTCAGGAGCCCAGCTTTTACGGGAATGGACAGACATATAAGTAGGTGATTACGACAATGGAACTGTGACTAGGGAAGTGCTGGGCCCGGGGGAGTCTGAGAGGATGCACTGGAACAGCCTGGGGATGGAGGGTGGCAGAGGTGGTTAAAGACAGGTGGGAGTCAGCCAGGTGAAGTGGACAGCGGAGCGGGCATCCCAGGGACCTGAAATGGCCTGAGCAAAAGCTGGGAGGAGTGAGGCTGCTCAGTATGGTGCGGGATGCAAGGATTTCTGTGGTTCTGGAGCAGGACATGTTCTGAATCAGATATTTGCAGATAAGGGCAAAGTCATGTAGGGGCCTTGGACCAAACCAAGGGGCTTGGGCCCTGACTCTCCTGAAGTTCTTTTCTGTCCCAACTAGTCCAGCCCTATCCAATCTTAGGTCAGGGCTATGGGTTAGGAGACCCAGAAGATTTAAAATGTGAGTCTTTAATGGCTGGTGGGGCTGCTCATTGTCCTAATCCACAGATGGGCTCCTATCATGCCCCACACCCAAGACCCTTCCATGGCTCCACACTGCCATCCTGATATAGTTCAGGATGGTCTTCAAAGTCTTGTGTGATCTGATCACGCTCCACCCCTAGGCCTCACCTCTCTTCACTCCCCTTCCAAACCTCTCTTCCCTCTCACCTCACTCATGTTCTCCTCTCCCCACTCCCCTTTGCTTGATTCACTTCTTCTCATCCTTTGGGGCTCTGTTCAGGCTTTGCTTCCTCCAGGAAGTCCTCCCTGATTTCCCTCTGGGTCCCATGGTCCCTGTGCCTCCCCTTCTTAGCACATTTCACACTAGACAAACTGGCTCCCCGGCTAGGCTGTCAGTAACTCAGGGGCAGGGGCAGGGGCGGGAGCAAGCCTTTCCTTTTTCCTCTGTACTCTGGACGCTGACAGTGTCTGCCACTTAGTAGGTGCTCATTCATCACTTCTGCATGAGTCAGTGATTAAGCGAATCACTGAAGGCCTTTTATTTCCTCCTGACAATCTGTTCACTTCCCAGACCCCTGCTGGGAGACCTGCACACACCCATTGCTACTTTAGAGACCCTGGAACTAAGATTTTACTGCTTAGCTTCATCACGTATTTTTACTCTATGTGTCCCTGTTTCTGGCCTTTCTATTCCACCACCCGGTGCACAAAAGCACTCCATTTTTCTATATTTCTGAGCCCACCCACTCTGTTTCTGATGCTCAAGACCCTCGGATTTATCAAAAGGAGGACTTTTAATCTTCATGGGCACAGCCATTTCAGAAACGTGTTTCAAAGCTGCTTGAAAGCGAGAGGCTGCAGCTTTGATGTCTGTTTTAGCTTCTCTGCGGGGGACAGGCTGGCTCACTCGGATCACCAGGAGCCTGAGGATGAGGAGAGAATGCCCTGTGGGATTCTGAAAAGGCATGGAGGGCAGTGGGTCCGTCGGCTGGAACTGGAGGTGACAAGGTGACGCCCCCGCACCCAGGCTCCCTCCCCTGCCTGCCTTGGCCAGCAGGGTCTCCCCGCGGGAGTGAATGTTGTGGTTTCTGCATAGACCCCATCTTCGAGGCCTTAGCACCCATTCCCCAGCTGCTGGGAATACCTTCATCCTTCACTGGAAATAGACCTTGGATGAAGAAAACGGCCTCACCCAAGGTGAAGTCCTTTCTCATAGCCGATGACTGGCTGATGGAGTAGGGCAGTTACGAAGGCTTGGGCCCCATGTCCTCAATTTCAGACAACTCTGAGGGATCAGCTTGGCTACAGAGCTCTCTTGGGATCAGCTGAAGCCTTCAGCACCACCACATTGCAGTCAGCTTTGCCCAGCCCCACTGGCCTCCCTCCTTTTCAGGGTACATCTCCCGGGACCAGGCAGCGGCAATGAACATTCTACACGAGGCTCTCCATCCCTGCCCTAGTTCCTGCAGGGCCTGGGGTGCATTTCCATTGCAGCCTGGGGCGCAGGCTGAGCCCTTCCTCAAGACCACCACTAGTAGGAGTCCCCAGAGTCCTGGGATTTTGCCTGAGAAAGGAATACACACAAGAAACAGTAACCAAAGGGAAGTTAGACAGGCTTGGGCAGGCATGGGACGGGCATCTGGTACAGGCTGGATTTGGGAGGCAGCATGGCTGCCAGGCCTAAAGGAAGCTTCCTACATCCCATTGATGAATCCAGGATGGCCACATCTGAGGAACGGGCCCTAAGAGCCACATGAATGAGTATGGCCAACCCGCCTCTTATCATTCACACCTGGACATAGGGAGCACAGGAGAGTGAGCCTTGTATGACACAGAGTGTATTAGTCCGTTCTCGTGTGGCTATAAAGAACTACCTGAGACTGGGTAGTTTATAAGGAAAGAGGTTTAATTGGCTCACAGTTCTGCAGGCTGTACAGGAGGCATGACTGGGGAGGCCTCCGGACACTTACAGCCATGGCAGAAGGGTGAAGGGGAAGCAAGCACTTTCCTCAGATGGTGGAGCGGGGGAGAGAGAGAGAGAAGGGGGAAGTGTTACACACTTTTAAACAACCAGATCGCATGAGAACTCACTCACTATCACAAGAACAGCAAGGGGAAAATCCACTCCTTGTGATCCGATCACCTCCCATCAGGTCTCTACCCCAACACTGGGAATTACAAGTTTTTTTTTTTTTTGAGATGGAGTCTCGCTCTGTCACTTATGCTGGAGTGCAGTGGTGCAGTCTCACTGCAACCTCCGCCTCCTGAGTTCAAGCGATTCTCACGCCTTAGCCTTCCAAGCAGCTGAGATTGCAGGTGTGTGCAATCATGCCAGGCTAATTTTTTGTATTTTTAGTAGAGACGGAGTTTCACCATGTTGGCTAGGCGGGTCTTGAACTCCTGACTTCAAGTGGTCCTCCTGCCTTGGCTTCCCAAAGTGCAGGGATTACAGGCGTGAGCCACCATGCCCAGCTGGAAACTACAATTTGACATGAGATTTGGGTGGGAATGCAGAGCCAAACCATATCACAGAGTGACCCTTCTGCTGGCAACATCTCAGGGTTGATCGCTCAGATGTCTGTGCCCTCCTTCCCTGGCAGAGTGACTGTGAGGGCATGGAGGTGAGTAGAGGGCAGAAACATGGGGAGTGGGGCTCTTCCCAACACATGCCCTTGACTCTGCAGCTGAAGGTGAGCCTCCTCTCTCTACTGCCATACCTGGCTGACCAGCAGTGGGGGCAGAGGAAGGGCCACCTGTTATCCAACTTGGAGACCCTCCACTGGGGTCATCCTTTCCCCACCCAGCCAGGGCAGAGCCTGGCAAGTTTGTGGCACCTGGTAGAAGGGAGGGTGATGGACATGTGCCAGCTTTGCCTGCCCATTAGCATCACACTGGGCTTTGCACATGCAGTGCCTGCACCCTCTCCACAGTGCTGTGGGAGGTGCTGATCATGCCTGATTTACAGATGAAGAAATGAGGGACAGAGGGTTAGAATAACACGCCCAGTGTCACAGGGGGTGCAGGGCAGAGCCAGAGTTAAAGCCCAGACCCCTGACTTGCAGCCCTGCTCTTTCCTTCACACATCTCAGCAGATTCGAAATTCAACAGTTGCCAAATGGGGAGTCAGGACCCAAACCTCAGGAGAAGGTCTCTCAGTCTCCGTTTGCGTGCTAATGAGCATCACAGACATTTACCGAGGGTCTAAAATGTGCTCCATGCTGCGTTTGGTGCATCGCTCCTGTCTCATCTTCACTGCGATCTGCTGTGAGGTGTGTGTGATGACCGCCTTCATTTTAGGAATGAGCAAATTCTCCCTCCTGCAGTTCTCTCCCACCCTGGCCTGGGATCCCCATGGAGCTTGGAGCCCCACCCTCCCAGCCCCTGGGGACCCCGTAGCCAGCGAGGAGAGGCAGAACCACACACTGGGATTTCTGACGAGATCCAGGGAGATGAAGTTGGAGCTTTCTGGAGAGGGCGATTCATTCATTATTGATCCACATTTCCATGCAGTCAGCTCCTGCTCAGGGCTGGGCTGTTTCCCATCCTTTTCTCCTGATGGGAATCTGGGAGTGGTGCCAGGGGCTGAGCAAAAGAGGGAAGCGGGGTACTTGGAGCCACCACTGGCTGTGTGGGTTTGTTTCTGGAGCCAGTAACTGGGGACTTCTGATCTCTGCCGGGTGCCCCTGTGAGTTGCTCCCAGGGAGAGTCAGCAGCACTTTCTGTCTGTTTCTTTGTAGCATAGCTTGGTGTGGCATCCTCTGGAGACCTCTGAACTGCATTATGTGTCTGACCTGAGGGCTAGCAAACATCAAGACACCCCCAAATGAACATCTTTGTCATGGTAGAGTGGAAAGTGGACAGCCTCCAGGATCAGGTGGTCCTGGCTCCAACTCTGGCTCTGCCCCTTGCAAGCTGTGTGACTTTGGGGAGTCACTGCATCTCTCTGGGCCTTTAGTCACCTGGTAAAAATGGAGGTACTCCTACTTGGGCGCAGAAGTCACTGTGAGGCTCATGTGAAACAGTGTGTAGAGGAGGACTTAGCATGGTGCCTGAGACAGAGCAGATTTTCGACAACGGATTTCCTGCCTTCAGGAAAGGGCCACACCCACAGACCCTGCTGTGTGGTGAGCTCTTGCTGACTTCCGATGGCAACTGCATCCCTGATCCTGATGGCTTTTCTGGAACCATGGAAGGCCCCCTTATCACCTTTCCCAGCCTTACAGGGGAGCGTCCCCAACCAGTGACTGTGGTGTATAAATTCCTCAGTTCCCTCTCTTCAATAATGCCGTAATTCTGAGGTAGGTTTTGTACCATTTCCAGAGTTTCCTGAAATCATCTGTATTAGTTTTCTGTAGCTGCTGTAACATATTATGACAAACATAGTGACTCAAAACAACGCAAATTTACTACCTTGAAGTTGTTGACGTCAGAAGTCTAAAATAGGCTTAAAATAGGCTTTTTTTTTTTTTTTGAGACAGAGTCTTGCTCTGTCACCCAGACTGACTGGAGTGCAGTGGCGTGATCTCAGTTCACTGCAACACCTGCTTCCTGGTTCAAGTGATTCTTTTGCCTCAGCCTCCCAAGAAGCTGGGATTATAGGCACACACCACCACATCCAGCTAATTTTTGTATTTTTGGTAGAGACAGTGTTTTGCCATGTTGGCCAGGCTGGTCTCCAACTCCTGGCCTCAAGTGAGCTGCCCTCGTTGGCCTCCCAGTATGCTGGGATTACTGGTGTGAGCCACGGTGCCCGGCCCTGAAATAGGTCTTTTGGGAGGCTCCAGGGCAGAATCCATTTCCTTGCCTTCTTTAGCTTTTGAGGCTGCCTTCATTCCTTGGCTTGGGGCCTCTACTTCCATCTTCAAAGCCAGCAATGGCCATTGAGTCTTTCTCACATCACAGCACTGGAATTCTTCTTCTTCCACATAGAAGGAGCCTTGTAATTAGCTTGGTCCTATCTGTATAATGCAGGATAATTTCCCCATCTCGAGATCACCTGATTAGCAACCTTCATTTCATCTTCAGTCTTAGTTCCCCTTTGCCGTGTAATGTAATATATTCACAGGTCTTGGGGATTCACAGCTCTCTCTGGGGGCTTTGCTCTGCCTACTGCATCATCCACGTGGTTTAACAGCTCACCTTTGTGGCTGCCTCCCCTTTCACCATGTCCCTTCCCAGTTCCCTGCTGGTAGTTCCTGAATCTCCCAAGTGAACTCCTTGTACTTGGATCATTGTCTCAGGGTCTTCTGTGGGGAATCAAAACCAATGTGTTCAGCAATCCTTTAAAATTAAAGACACAGTGCAAAGGTAAAGTCAACCTGGGTTGCAGAGACTCAAGACTGAAAGTGATGAGTTTTGGTGACGTGGTGCAGAGGAAGATGAGTTTGGCAATGCAGTTGGGGGCAGATGTGGTGGCCATGCCTGTAATCTTGGTGCTTAGGGAGGCCGAGGCGGGAGAATCACTCAAGGCCAGAAGTTGGATGCCAGCCTGGGCAATATAGCAAGACCCCCATCTCTACAAAAAGTAAAAAATTAACCGGTGTGGTGGTGAGCATTTGTCCCAACTTGAGAGGCTCACTTGAGCTCACCAGGAGTCTGAGGTTACAGTGAACTATGATGATACCACTGCACTCTAGCCTGGGTGACAGAGCGAGACCCTGGACATGGCTTCTGCTGGTGTCCTGTGGGCTGTGAGCAGCCTCTCCATCTTGCAGATGGATGCAACAAGGTGGAGGCAACAGCTAATCTCCATTCCTATGCCTCTCTCTACCCCCAGGACTCTCTGCCTCTGCCAGGTAACAGGTGGCACTGAGCAAATGAATGACTCATTCTCTTCACTTAGCAAATTTCAATTTTAAGTAATTGCTTGAATCAAAGTTATTTATTGGATCTTTCAGAATTAAAACTGGTTTTGATTAGTCTCCATCACTATTAACATGGAAAATATGCTTCCCATTGGGTGGGGATTTTCCTCAATCGTGGCCTGGTTGCCAATGAACACAGTTTTAGTCATCACTGAACTTGGAGCACGCCATTCTGAACCTTCCCATCAGGACCTCTCCTCTTCTGTCTTCAAAAGACTTTTTCATGATTGCAGCCCTTGCTATGGCCAGGCACCCAGCGGACACTCAATAGCTGATTAGAAAATTCCTTCTGGCCGTTTAAAAATAAAATCTAGAGTGTGCATAAGAGCATCAAGTCAAAAATAGCAACTCTCATATATCCACTGAAAAATGTTAAAATTTATCATATTTGTCCTGAACTGCTCAGATATTATGTGACTACAGTGCTCCATCGCCCATGACAAAATTCAGGATACAACAGATAAATTTCAGGTCTCCATCTCTCTCTAAATCCTAATTCCCTTCCTTTCTTCCCAGTGGTATCCTCTATAATGAGTTGGGTGTATTCTGTTCTTCTAAAAATAAAAACCTTTCACATATCCATAGGAAATAATAGTATCCCTATGTGTATTTTAACTTTCATAAATGGTATTATGCTATTTATATCATTCTGCAACTCACTTTATTTCACTGAACAATGTGATTTTTAGGCCTGTGTCCAAACTGGCCATTTTGGTTCATTTCTTTTAACTGCTTTGTTTCATATATATTAAAAAAAAATCTGTACTATTCATGGACATGTAGTTTACTTCCAATTTCTTTCTGCTGCAGAAAGCAATGTTGCAATGTCATCCTCACACATATGTCCTTATGCATACGTGTGCAGGGGTCTGTAGGAAAGACTCCTTCCAGGGAAAGCACCAGATCGTGGCCAGGTGATGTTATTTTCAGCTTCAGTGGAAGCCACTATTCAATGTGGCTGTGTCAATTACACCCCCAACAGCAGTCTGTGAGAATCATGTTTTCCCTACATCATCACCAGCACTTGATACATCTGACTTTTTCACTCTTGCCAGCCTGAGGACACGCCATGGCCAGCTTTCAAACCAGGTAAGTCGCTGAAAGGCTTACTGCTTTTTTCCTCTTAATCCTGAAGACAGAAAACACAGCACCTATTTTACATGTCAGGTTCTGTCACCAAGTCTCCCCTCATCTGCTTATGGGTAGGGGACTGGCTGGCCGGGAGGGCACTAGGCAAGAGTTAGGTGTCAGTGTGAGACGTGGTGGGTTGGGATACAGGAGACGGTGAGGGTAGGTGAGGAGAAGCGAAGAGGGGAGGGGGAGGCCAGGATGAAGGCCTGGGGACAGGGCTGGGCTTGCATTTGATGCCACAGAACCACAAATTCTGAACTGGGAAGGTAGTGCAGTGATACTGGAGGGACTTGGTTGGAGTGGCCACCGGTTCTGAAGTGGGGCAGATGCCTGGGCTGGCTTGGCTCTGCAGGCCAGGAGCAAGGTAGATAATGAGTAAAGGTGGGTGAAGAGAAGGCGAGCCTTCAGGTGTACCCTGTTGGTTGTGGCTGGAGCAGAGGCAACGGGTGTGGTTTGTGTGGGGCTTCAGAAAAACTAGACACATGTACTTGATAGTGGATGGGTGTGGCTCATCAATATGAAGGGAGAACCCTTAAATGAGGACTCCCTGATGGGACTGATACCCTCCATCCTCTACCCTTGCTGGTGACTCCTGGGCCTGGAGCAGCCATGGAGGGGCCAGACACCAGGCCACAGTGTCTAGTGTTGGAGGCCTCGGTAAAATCAAGGGTTCTAGATACCTCTCAAGAAGAGGCATGGGTTGCCCCAGTGACTGTTTCAGGGGTGCTATGGTTTGAATGTTTGCCCCCTTCAAAACTCATGTTGAAACTTAATCCCCAATGTGGCAGCATTGAGAGATGGGGTCTTTAAGAGGTCGGGTCACGAAGCATCTGCCTTCAGGAATAGATTAATGCCACTGGTGGATTAATGTGTTATCATGGGAGTGGGACTGGTGGCTTTATAAGAAGAAGAGAGACCTAAGCTGGCATGTCCAGCCCCCTTGCAATGTGATATTCTGCACTGCCTCAGGATTCTGAAGAGGGTCCCCACCAGCAAGAAGGCTCTCAACAGATGTACCTCCTCAACCTTGGACTTTCCAGCCTCCAGAACTGTAAGAAACAAATTCCTTTTTATAAATGACCAAGTCTCAGGTATTCAGTTGTAGCAACAGAGAATGGACTAAGACAAGGGGAAACTTTCAGGTAGAAGATCTTCCTATTTGAGAGGAGAGCTTTGGAATCTTCCGTCTGACCCTGTTTCTGTCTGCAGTGAGTTGGGGGACAGGATTGGGTGAGAGCAGGCTGGGGTGAAGGGCAGTGCTGCGTAATAACCAGCCACATCACTCCTGCAACAGGAAGTCTCACACTATACCCACTTTCTCTCCCTTCCTCCCTGGTGGCTCTCGTCTAGCCCCTGGTTTAATCCCAAGGTTGGGGCTAGGGGAGGTTGGCTGCATACACGATGGTGGTGACATGTTTCCTTTGCTCAAGAGCTGGTTAAGCTCTTAAAAACGAGCATGGATTCAGCAGGCAGAAAATAGGGAAGAAGGCGTTCTGGGCAGAGGGAACAGTATGTGCAATACAAGGAGGTGTGAGAGAGTTTGGCATATTGAGAGAATAGCGCATAGTTTGTATGCCAGAAATGTACATGGTAGCAGAGGATTGAGGGTTGGGGGAAGCAATGATCAATGGGGCTAGATGAGTAGTCAGTTAGAGGACAACTTAGGCACGGCCTTATCAGCCATAATGAGTTTGATTTTTATTCTGAAAACAATAGGAAGCCTCTAAAAGTCGTTAAGCAGAAGAAGATGCAATTCGATTAGCAGTTTCAACAGAGATTGGAAAAGGAGAGAACTGTTTACTGATGATGATAATTACTTGGCTAATATTACTTCAGCACTTAAATTTTGCCCAAGTGATTTACATACATTATCTTAATGTTACAACCTGTCTTATAAGAAAGGTGTACCAGTCAGCTATTTGCACAATAATGCTGTATAACAACCACATAATTCCTACAACAGTCAGCATTAACTTCTAGCTCACATACCTGTAGACTGCCTGGGGCAGCTGTGCTTCTGGGTATAGGTCAGTAGGTCTGCTGAGGTCTCTGTTCACATCTCATCCTGGGGCCCTGCTGGGGGGCAGTGGCTTCTCAGGGTATGTCCTCTTTGTGGCAATCATAAAAGCCTGAAAAGGCAAGCCCAAGCCCATAAAGCACATTTCAAGCTTCTGCTGGTATCATGTCCGCTAATATTCCCTTGGCCAAAGCAAGTTACATGACCCACCGTGAGTCCATGGCAACGATGGGAGAGGCCCACTAAGAGGTGGAGCCAATAGTTCAATCATCCACAAAGGTGTTCATTATTATCTCCATTTACAGAGGAGAGCAAAAGAGAGGATGACTTGCTTGAGGTTGTGCAATGCGCTAGGATTTGCTCCTGGGTGTCTCTGCTTCTTGAGATTCTTGGCTTTTGCCCTGCTGTTTTGTAGAGTTGCATCTTGGCTATTGGGCCATTCCCTAGGCATAGGCTTACCCTGCTGCCATCCCTGCCAGTGAGGAAAGCCTTTTCTTCTGCCAAACAGTCTCCTAATCCTCTCTAATGAGGGTGCTGGACAGCCTGGGATAAAAGGCTCTCTTGGGCTGCCATCAGGAGGTTAAACTCACCCCAGACCTGGGTCCCCAAACCAGTCCCACTCACTGTCTGGAGCTGAGGCCCTGGACACCACCCCACCTGAGCACTTCCTCCTGGGAATGAATTAGGCCATTGATCCTAGGTGGGTGGAAGCCCCGCGTGAGTCTGTTCAGAGGAGCAGTGCTGGGACCATGCTGTTTAAGAAATGCTTGGCTAGTCAGCTGCTGTGGCTCTTCCTCAAAACCACTGAGTCAATCAGTTGAGAGGGGATTTTTTTTTTTTTTCATAGCCATGGGATGTTGGAGTATTTTGAAAAGAGCAAGCCCTCATATTTATGACAAGCCTCACTGAGGCGGAACAGTTCATTTTATAGATGTCTGCCTTTGAGATATTATTTACTTAGTTAAAAAACAGTCACAACAAATGTTGGGTGCAGTCCTGGTTTTGTCCCATGCAAGTTTTAGATGGACCAGCTTAGAGGTCTTGGAACATGAGGATGTAGAAGAGAACTGGACTCATGGTGATGAGTTTTGAATGGGGCTATGATGTGGCTGGGGGAAGCAACTCTGGACAGTAGCCATCAGAAGTGAGTCTGGGATCACCCGGGAGTCTTAGGAGCACCCAGGGATGGGGTGGGGTAGGAGGGACTTTACCCCACCCATTCTACAAGCCCTGCATTGGGAGGAACTGTTCCCATCCTCTGGGTGATGTCAGAGGCCATTTTGGTTTGCAGGTTTTTGTTTTCAAAACACACCGTAGAGTCATCCTGAAGAACAGATTTCTGTTTAACATGAGGCTGGGGAAATGGATCTTGTTTATTAAAACATACACACGCAGCAAAACCTGCTTGACTTTGTATAACCAGAATCAGCCTGGAGGCAAGGGTGAACCAGGGGAGATTTTATTTTATTTGTAGAAGGAAACAGGTTTTCTACCTGTTACTTGGCTTCAGGGGCAGATATCCTAAAGAATAACTGAGTCCCAGGAGAGGAGGATGCTGTCTAGGAGGGCAGAGGAGGAAGAGGGAGGAAACTGAGGAGTGTGGAGCCTCCACTCCATTCCTGACGCTTAGACCCTCCCATTCTCCAAGGGCAAGCCCCCAGGCATGCTGTTCTCTGTGCCTGGCACTTTGCAGGTGCTCTGTAAACAGACGAATGAATGATCTAATTCAATTCCCCAGCAGCCTTCTCTAGTAGGTATGAATATACCCCTTTGGTAAAATCCTCGATTTTCTCCTGCCATCTCAGCCTCCCAGGTGCATCCCAGGTGCATCTGTTTACATGCTTGCAGCCATCCCCTGATTTCTCTGGCTTCTTGGCTTCACCTGCTATTGTAAGACCTTCAGGCCTCACCTGGGGGTTTCTGGAGTCCCCAGAGAACCCCAGGGGAGCCTCCATTTGCCCTCTCATGGCATCTTCCATCTTCTCCTGCTCCTACTCCCCTGGTTGGTGTCCATGGGTTGCAACATCCTGGGGGGTCACCCAGGAATGTGGTGGCCGCACTTGGAGCTCTCAGCAAGTGTTTACCCAGGTGCTCACTGTAAAGACCCCAGCCTCCGAGTCTTATATGCACCCTAACTATGCCATGTAACATGCAGAAGTCAGAATGCCTTGCTGCTGTTTGGTGTTAGGATTTGTCACCTGAGTTCAGGTCCAGGCTGAGCCTAGGGTTCCCACTGGGGAACTCCTTCAGCAGGAAGGAAGGCAGGCTCCAAATGTGCTGTCTGGTTCATTCAGGGCGGTAGGTGTTAGTTTTCCCTCTCCCTTCCCTTCTCCTCTCTTAATTGGACTTCATTGTTCTGGGAGGCTGGAAGCTGAGCACCCTCAAGATGAGGCTGGAAGTTTCTCCAGCCAGGAGGGTCCCAAGAATGGGAGACCTGTGCTGAGCCTGCAGGTGGAGGCCAAGAGGCCCTGCCTTAGGGAGAAGGTGGGCTGTAGGTGCCTGAAGCCAGGCATGGACTGAGTTCCCAGGGACGGGACCAGCCAGTCTGTCCGGGCTCTCCTGCCTCTTCCTCTCAGGCAGGAGGTGAGATGGCCTGAGACCAGAAGAGCAGCTACAGACAGAAGACATATGAATGAATGAATGAGTGAATGAATGAATGGGCCTCAAGGCAGGGAGGAAGCAAGGAAACAGAAATTCACCAGAGGCCCCTGCATCTGAGCTCCAGCTCCCATTCTAGGACCTGCCTGCTCCTCCGTTGCAACCTCTGATGCTCCATAAATGGTTCAGGGTTTGGTGGTGAGTCTATTTCTGAGCCCTGTACTGTCCACCCTCATTGCGGCCTCCCACATTGCTGGATGTGCTGCCTGAGCCCTTATGCCCAGTGTAAACTTGACCTGGTCTCAGCAAGCCCATGTCAGCTGAGTGGGATGGCTGAGTCTCCCATTCCTCCCCTCTTCTCTGCAAGGCAGCAGCTCCCTCCTGTCCCATGGTCCTTCCTTGGGATGTCCTTGGGATCCCCTCGCCCTCCAGTTTGAAATACACTCATGGCATCGTCTTCAAAGTTTCCACACGCCAGTGGCAGCAGCCTCTGTGCTGAACCAAGGCAAGACTTCAATGTCCATTTCAGAAAAATCGTATTAGAAACTTTATATCATGTTTGCCTCTTCCGCTTATCTGTGAACAATTTTTCTGTATTTTGACAGTGAATTTCTCTGTGCATTTAAAGAAATTACCAACTCAAGCAAAAATATATAGAAGAGAAATTAAATTTCACTGATTTCTGTCATCGGAGCAATGCCTCAGATTCCTCATTCAGTCTGGAAAGACATGGAATCTTGATTTCCCATGGAACTGGGTCAACGTGCTATAAATGTCAGAACAGTTCTCATCACCTGCAAGTTCGTGTCAGGTGTCATAGCTAAACAGTTGTCACATCAGCCCTAGCCCCAGTGCCCTCAGAGTTCATGATGATGATTCTGATAGTTAATGATGTCCTCATGACCAGCGAGGTGCTATTCCCACTTTACAGATGACAAAACTGAGGCTCAGAGAGGTTTAGCAACTGATTGGAGTGAATTTGAGGTTGAGCTTAGGTCTCTTTGTTTTAATAATAACAGCAAGGTGTTTTCTAGCCTTTTAATTTATGTAGCACCCACCTCCGCTCTACCTGTTCCAGTCAGTATTGCAGTATAACAAATTGCAGCCACACACGGCAGCTTCAAATAATAATTTAATTTGGCTCCTAAATTCTGTGGTTAGGAATTCTTCAGAAGAACAGCAGGGATCACTGGTCTCTGCTCTGTGATGTCTGGGGTTCAGAATCACCTGGAGGCTCATTCATTCATCCATTCACATGTCTGATATCTGAGCTGGGGTTCCTGGAAGGCTACAGCTACCAACAGCACCATGTGCCCATGGCTTCTCCATGTGGCTTGGTTGACTCCCAGTCAAGCAGTCTCTGGAGCAGTTGAACCTTTTATAGGGTAGCTCTGAGCTCCAACAAGTTGGGTATTCTGGAGATAAGGTGAAAGAAAGTTGCATAGCCTTTAACGATCCAGTCTTGGAAGTCGCATGGTGTCACTTCAGCTATATTCTATTGCTGAGGCAGTCACGTGCCAACTTAGATCCAAGGCAAGGTGATGTAGACCCCACCCCTTGCTGGGGGGAGGTCAGGGCCACATTGTAGAAGAGAATTTGAGAGACGGGAATACAGTCATGGTTGTTGGGAAGCGCAATCTGTCACTCTATTAAGACCTACGTTTTGAGAATGAACCAATCCACTGCCCATAAATAGGTTCTGTAAATGGGCTGCACCTTATCAATATAAATACAGCCCTTGTAATGTAGTCCTTTCAGGGGGTAGGAAGGGTGGGACACTCCAATATTAATTGTCCTTTCTGCCAGCAGGTCAGGCTTTCACACAGAGCTCAGAGGAATACAGAATAGTCCTGTCCTTCATGCTCAGTCAGTGTCTTCCAGCATGGGTCTTTTGATGTTGGCTCTTGGGGCAACGTTCCCATGAGACTATGGCTCCTGTGGTCACTTGGAAATGAATTTTGAATTATGTTTCTTGTCTCCCCTGCCCTAAGCCTCCTTGGTAGCCTGTCCTCATGGGTTCCTGTCTTCATCAGGCCAGCCCGGTGTAGGTCTGAAGCACGCAGTCCCCTTTGGCTCCTCTCTGCAGGACAGCGAGTGGGGCGGAGGGACTCTGGATTGGTTGGCTCTTTGACTTGACCAGCACTGGCCTTGTCTTATTGTATCTGTGATGCTGAAAGGGTATCTGTCCGCTTTGCTGTCTTGAACAAATGCGTTCTCCTGTCACTGCAGCCTTGGGAAGGTCAATATTCCAGGAGGGAGGCTAGTGTGGAGGAGGGAAAGACTGCTCCATTTCATTAGAAAGGGTCTTCCTTCCTTCTTCTTTTCCTTTCAAATTGTTTCCCAAGTGTCTTGATTCAAGTCCAGAAGAGACAGGAAGGTATTTCTCTATCAGATCAGATAAAGCAGGGAGAAATGGATCAGTTTGGTCATTTTTCATTTGTTGGTGCCAAGTGTCTATTTGAAAACTCCTACACCCAGTTGGGATATTACTCTTCCTTGCCTCCATACTGGGAAGGCAGTCCCTGGAGTGGGAGTTGAGAAGGCAGTGGTTTCATTGCAAGCCACTGCTGCATCCACATCCTGTCCACATCCACAGAGAACTTCCTCCCCTCCCCCATCTTCCTCTGCTTTCATGGATCTGGGTGGGGGCTTTGCTCATTTCAGTCCAAGCTACTCTCCGTCCAATCCACTGGGGGTGGGGGTGGTGATGGGGCAAGAACAGGGTGCTGCCCCAGCCCTCTCCCATCTAAGGGACAACTGGTAGGCAATGCCAGTGAGGTGACAAGTCCTGTGATGCAGGGGAACTCAGGGGGACCCAGAGGAGGGGCACTGACCTTGCCTCTGACGGTAGTTCAGAAGAGGGACAGCCTTAGCGGGAAGGAGCTTTGAGGGCTTCGAGGTGAAGAAGGTGGTGAAACACAGCACGGTGTATCTGTGTGAGCTGCTCTCATCCCTGCTAAGGAGACAGCTTTTACCCTGTGGTGTCTGCCTGTCTGGTGTGCTCTAAGGAGAGCTGGGCCTTCCCAGTTGGCTTCTCTGCTTTACTTATGAAAAACAAGATGGAAAAGAGGGGCAGAAGTGGAGGGAGAGAGGTAAAATATGTGTGCGTAGGGAGGTAATGACAGGATTTGGCATGGTTAGGGGGTATCAGGGAACCAGGGAGAGAGCTGAGGGTCAGGAATTATGAAGTCCTGAGCAGCTCCAGGGTTGGAGAGAATGAGAGGAGAGCAGAAAGGGGATGTTAGGAAACATTAGAGCAGGGGCAGTTATGATTATGAACCTCTTAAGGGTCTGTGAGAGGTGCAAGTAAAGATTTGAATTCCTTCAAAATCAGTTTTTGCTCACAAGAGTTTTGCTGCGGGAGTTCAGCGTGGCTGCAGGAGAGGATGAGCTGTGCAGCAGGTGCAAGTGGAGGCTGGAAAAAACCCACACATACAGGACCCAGTGGGGCCATTTGATGAGTCTGAGCTTCAGCAGGAAGGCAGCGGGAAGCCACTCATGGGTCAAGTGGGACAGTGATGTGAGCCTTCAGGTCCGAGGCTCCTCTGGTTGCAGCACGGATGTTGGATTAAATCGATGGGGCTGGAGACAGGAGGCCTGGGAGGAGACTGAGGCAACATTCTGCTAGGATGAGGAATCCCGATTTATGACCCTGGGGAAGGGAGGTGAGAATGGCCAAGGGAGAGACAGGGAGCTGAATGGGCAGGATGGTTGAGAGGAGGAGGGGGAGATGGAGAGGAAGAAGCTAGGGATGCCACCTGGGTCTAGATGGATTATCAAGAAGATTAAGTGAGGCCGGGCACAGTGGCTCACATCTTTAATCCCATCACTTTGGGAGGCTGAGATGGGTGGATCACTTGAGGCCAGGAGTTGGGGACCAGCATGGTGAAACCCTGTCTCTATTAAAAATACAAAAATTAGCCCGGCATGGTGGTACATGTCTATAGTTCCAGCTACTTGGGCAACTGAAGCAGGAGAATCGGTGGAACCTGGGAGACGGAGGTTGCAGTGAGCCGAGACGGCGCCATTGCACTCCAGCCTGGGCAACAGAGTGAAACTCTGTCTGGAAAAAAAAAATAAAGAAATAAAAATAAAATGAAAAGAAAAGAAAAATGAGAACTACATTTCCTAACTAGTAGGGAGTGGTGACTAACTAGGATGAGTGTATGTCTAATTGTGGAGCTTTGTCCTCATCATGAGGCATGAGCTCCCCAAGGGCAGGGACTGTATCTACCTTGTCCCTTTCCCTGTGCTCCACGTGAGGCAGGGGCTCAGTAAGTATTTTTTTTTTTAATTGGAATTTCATTAACTGTGTATCACAAGTTGGGCAGAGCTGACATATTTGTCATATTCAGTCTTTCCATGCAGGAACTGGTATGTTTTTCCACTTGTTGAGTTTTCATGTAGCCTTTCACAAGGTTTTATGGTTCTCATCATATAGGACAGGTATCTTTTTACTACATTTACTTCAAAGTGTTTTAAAGTTTTTGTACTATTCTAAGTGGATTGTTTTTTTCATTTCAAATTCTACTTGATTGTGTCTCGCATAGAGCTAGACCATTGCTTTTTGGTTTGTTTTTCTTGTTTTATTTTGTTAAAAATTGATATATAATAGATGTGCATATTTTCAGGGTACATGTGAAAATTTGATACTTTCGTATCATCAAATTAGGATAATTGGGATATCCACTACCTTAAATATTCATCTTTAGGCTAGGAACATTTGAACTATTATCTTCTAGTTATTTTGAAATGTACAATCAATTAATTCTAGCCATAGTCACCCTACTGATCTACTGTATATTTGTACCCATTAATCAGTGTCTCTTCATTCCCCTCCCCTGCTATATTTCTTGGCCTCTGATAACCACCAGTCTACTCTCTATGTTCATGAGATCCACTCTGTAGCTCCCACATATAAGTGAGGACATGCAGTATTTGTCTGTCTGTGCTTGGCCTATTTCACTTACCATCATGACCTTCAGTTCCATTCACATTGCAGCAAAAGACAAGATTTTGTTCTTTTTTATGACTGAATAACATCCCATGGTGTATATATATACCACATTTTATTCATCCATCCATCCATCCATCCATCCATCCATTCATCCATGCATCCATCGAAGGACACTTAGGTCGATTCCATATTTTGGCTACTGTGAATGCACTGCAATTATCACGGGAATGCAGCTATCGCTTCAGTGTATTGATTTCCTTTCTTTTGGATGTCTACCCAGTAGTGGAATTGTTGGATCTTACAGTAGTACTATTTTGGTATTTCTTGAATGAAAGAACAAATGAATGAGTAAGAGCCCTGGACATTTCCTTTGCTGCCCTCTGCCTGCCTTGGCTAGAAGATGGTGCTTTTCCCAGACAGAGCCATCATCTTGGGGAGAGGGGATTGGTCCACGAAAATTTGCTTCCAGGATCCATTTTCCCATTGGACAAACTTTGTGGCTCAGAATGTTGGTGGGAGTGTAATCCCTTTGAGTGTCTGTTCCCTTAGTAAAAGCAGTGAAGGGAGCTGCTGGCTGGTCTGGGAGGCAGTGTGTGGGTCTGTGTGTGCACCTGTGTGCATACATCCTGCAAGGAAGGCAGGCTCTCCTTGGCTTATCCAGATAAAAGACTCACGGGTTTGAGTATTTTGGCTCCTTAGAGCCTCACATTTTGGGGTCCTGAGGGGAGATGGGCCCCTGCATGGTAGATTTGGGGGGCCTTTGGTCAGGGTCAGCCACACCAATAACTCCTCCCTAGAGCTGGCTTCACCTCCTGGCAGAACGTGGGTGGCCTCTCTCTGGCTTCATCAGGCCAGGGCAGGAAATTCTCTGCTTGAAGACAGCACAGGGTCATTCTCCTCATTTCTGAGGTCCTGTTCACTCCAAGAAAGCTGTGTTTGGGGGCTTGGGTCACAGAAACTTCCCGCTCTGTGAAGTGGGCAGCTGAGCCTCATGGCAGCTTTGGTGGCATTTAGACAACCCCTGGTACATCACTTCTGACCCTTCCTGCAGCCTCTCTCCCACCCCTGGTCACCGCCTTATTTTGGAAACAGTTAGCACAGGGTTTCTCCACCTCAGCTCATCTTGGACCAGATCATGAGGTTGTCTTGCACATTGCAGGATGTTTCACAGCACCCTGGCCCCTAATCACTAAATGCCAACAGACACCTCCGCCACCCCCAGTTGTGACAAACAAAAATGTCTCCAGACATTGCTAAATATCCCCTGGGGAGTAAAACTGCTCCCAGTTGAGAACCACTGGGTCAGAGGGATAAAGAGACTTCCGGGTGTGGTGTCTGCTCCCTGGGTGGTCCCACATGCTGTGTCCTGCAAGATGTCAACAGGAGTCCAAAGAACAGGCTGTGAGCTGTGAGCTGTGTTTCTGTTCAATTGCAGCATGAGAAACGGGTTGGTTCACGAGCTCAGTCTCTTTTTCTTGTCTTGAGGGCTACTGGCCCATGGTCTCTTCTTTGTTCCTCCCACCAACCCATAGGCACCAGGCAGCTTCCCAGAGAAGACACAAGCCTCAGCAACAGGATGGGCCCTGGGAAGACTTCCTGCTGGGGACCCACGCTGGCAACCCAAGTCAGACAGGCAGGCCTGGGGGAGGAGCTGTTTTCTCGCTCTGGGCTGGTTGCTGGGGCAGCTGGTCTCCATTATGGACCCGGTGCCTTCTGGCATCTGTGCCTCCTGGTACCTGCATCCCGTGCAGTCTCCTCTGCACTGAATCAGGGCTGGTCTGCGTGAGCAACAGGGTGGTAGCAGGAGTGATGCGTGAAATCGGACACTAGGCCAGAAAGGGCAATGCGGCATCTGCTTCCTCCTCTCAGATTGCTTGCTTGGGGGTGGGAGCATGCCAGACTCCCTTAGGGAGAAGCCACGCGATGGGGATACCCAGAAAGCCCTGTGGAGAGGCCCGCATGGCAGGGAACTGAGGCCTCGCACCAATGGCCAGCACTGACCTGACAAGCATGGGAATGAACCACCCTGGAAGTGGACCCTCGAGCCACAGTGAAGCCTTCAGATGACTGCAGGTCTGGATTTCATCCTGGGGGCAGCCTCACGAGAGACTTTAAGCCAGGACTCCTAGCTAAGTCACTTCTGCATTCATGACCCACAAATTGTGAGAGATAATCAATGTTTACTGTTGTGTGAAGCCACTAAGTTTTGGGGCAGGAATTTGATATGAAGCGTTGAGTAATGAATTCAACCGCCATCCTCACAATGTCCAAAGGGCGCTTGGAACTGCTTGCTACCTGGGAAAGACTTCCCTGCTATGCGGAAGTCCTCAACTCCCTGATGGTTCCTGTGTAACACCATCAAATATCCCCCATCCCACACCATCATCGCAATGTCCAAAGGACCCTTGGAACTCAGGTTCTGATGAAGACAATGGAAAGATTAATTAGTAGTAACTGAACCCACATGAGCACCTGGGGACTGAGTACATTGAATATATCCTTTGGTTCTGAGGTTTGCCCCTTGTCACCCCTCTTTTTTTTTTTTTTGAAATGGAGTCTTGCTGTGTCGCCCAGGCTGGAGTGCAGTGGCACAATCTCGGCACGCTGCAACCTCTGCCTCCCGGGTTCAAGCAATTCTCATGTCTTAGCTTCCAGAGTAGCTGGGACTACAGGTGCCCGCCACCACGCCTGGCTAATTTTTGTATTTTTAGTAGAGACGGGGTTTCACCGTATTAGTCAGGCTGGTCTCGAACTCCTGACCTCAGGTGATCCGCTTGCCTTGGCCTCCCAAAGTGCTGGGATTATAGGCATGAGCCACCGCGCCTAGATATTGTCACCCCTGTGAAGGACCTGGTGCTGAGGCTGAGGGAGAGATTTCTTTTGCTTTCTCATACCACTTTCCTGCCCTTACCTCCTAGATGTGCGGAGAGCCTGGAAATGTAACCTGCACTGCTGTCTTAGGAGTCAGGCTGGGGCCACTTGTGGGCTCACAGAGAAATCTGACACTCAGCCAGAAAGGGCGTTGCAGCATTTACTTCCTCCTCTTAGATCGCTTGCTTGGGGGTGGGGGCATGCCAGACTCCCTTAGGGGGAAGCCACATGGTAGGGATACCCAGGTAGCCCAGTGGAGAGGCCCACATGGCAGGGAACTGAGGCCTCGCACCAATGGCCAGCACTGACCTGACAAGTGTGAGAATGAGGCACCTGGAAGTGGACCCTCGAGCCCCATTGGAACCTTCAGATGACTGCAGGTCCAGATTTCATCCTGAGGGCATGAAATTAGTGTGATCAGTGATTTCATACTGAGGGCATGTAATTAGTGTGATTTTGAGCATTTTTATATGCTTATTGATCACTTGCATATCATCTTTGGAGAAATGTTAACTGAAATCCCTTGTTCATTTTAAAATCAAGTTATTTTAATTTTTGTTGTTGAGTCATAGAAGAAAAGCTCTGGTGACTATTTTGAATTACTTGGGGTCAGTGGAGACAGGAAATGTCTCAGAGTGAAGGGTCAGTCATGGGGATGAGGGGGATGGAGGGGCAGGTCCTGGGAGCACAGTGGATGCATGGAGGGAGGGGTGCTGTGCTGAGTGTTGGTGGGTGGAGCCTTGGATGGAGTCAAGCTGTTGGGTGCCCTCCATTTCCCACACATGGGTGTATTGCAAGGCTAACTTCCCTGAATCTGGCCCTTTTAGGCCAAGTACAGGCAGGGCATTCTCAGTCTCTTCATCTGCAATTTGTTGATGGAAAATCCCTCAAGTACAGAACCTCTGGCAACAGCATTCTTATAGATTTGGCTACTGCTGTTCCTAATTGGTTACTGCAATTGTCAGTGCACACTTTGGAAATTGCCTACTGGCTGTTTTGTCAGGGGGATGGCTTCACTCCTCTGCATCTCTGTGCTGTTTCTTTCTGTTCCATCCGCATGATCATTGTTCTGTGTTCTAATAACGAGAGGCGTTTTCATAGCTCCCTCTTCTCTTTCTCTTTGACAGGGAAAAATAACTTCAGAGTTGCTTGCTACCTGGAAAAGAGCTCCCTGCTACGCAGAAGTCCTTGATTCCCTGATGGTTCCCGGGTAACACCATTAAATATCCCCCATCCCTCGGCATCTGCGGGTTGACAGTATAACTTTTCATGCTCATTACACACAGTGAAGTGAGTGATGCTGGGATGTTGGGAACAGCAGGGTTAGAAGGAGAGGCACAGATAGGAAGTCAGGATTTGATTGGGTCTTCCACTCTCCACTCACCATGTTGTGGGCAGGTCTAGAGTGAATGGTCTTGCTAACGATGCAAGGAAGCCAAAGTTGAGCTTCTGTGCCTTCCTCTACTTCCCATTGCCTGCCAGGGGTGATGCTCCCGGGAGCACACATTTCTTTGTTTCACCTGCTAGTTTAGAAACCTTCCGTGGCTGCCCTTGGCCACTCCTTAGCCAGCCAACATTCACATCTTTCTCCACCTGACCCTAGCTCTCCTTCCCAGCGGCATCTCCCCTCATGGCCCTGAGGTTCTGCGGTACAGACAGACTACGTGTTGCCTGAGCATATACCGTGCTTACCCATCGCAGCACCTTTGCTCAGCATCTGCTCGGTCCTTACCCTGAGACATCCCGCACGCCCCCCACACCCTCTCCACAGCCACCTGCTGCTGTCCCCATGCCACCCTCCCCATACCCCCCATAAGGCCCACACCCACCCACACCCTCAGCCCTTCACCCTCTGGCCTTTGGCCCTTTGGCTCTGTGCCCCTCTCTAATTCCCATTTGCTCAATTGGTTACTGAATTTTCAAAAAATTTCCTTAAGAGACCAAGAAGTAATTGAAAATGTTTTACTATTTGCCTTATGGGGGGCTTTCTCAAGTGCACTCCCAGGCAGGAGACTCTCACCTGGGTCTAAGGATAGTTCAGGGATTTCTCTCTTTCTCTTTAAAATTGTAGTAAGAAAAAATCCAAAACACGTAACAGAAAATTTACTCTTTTAATCACTGTTAAGTGTATGGTTCAGTAGGGTTAAGTATATTCACATTGTTATACAGGAAATCTCCAGAACTTTTCAGTCTTGGAAAACTGAAACGCTATACTCATTAAACAAGAATTCCCCACTTCCTCCTTCTACTCAGTCCCTGGCATCCACCATTCCACTCTCTGTTTCTATGAGTTTGACTATCTTAGATTCATCATATAAATGGTATCAGGTAATATTTGTTGTGCGTCTGGCTTATTTCACTTAACATAATACCCTCAAGGTTCACCCATGGTGTAGCATGTGATAGGATTTCCTTCCTTTTTAAGAATGAATACTATTCCGTTGTATGTGTATATACCACATTTTGTTTACCCATTCTTCTGTTAATGGACATTTGAATTGCTTCTACCTTTTGGCTATTGTGAATAGTGCTACTATGAACGTGGGTGTGCAAATATCTCTTTGAGAGTCTGCTTTCAATTCTTTTGGACATATATCCAGAAATGGAACTGCTGGGACATATGGTAGTTTTATTTTAATTTTTTGACAAACCAACATACTGTTTTCCATAGTGGTTGCACCATTTTACAATCCTACCAACAATGCACAGGGGTTCCAATTGATCTATGTCCTTGTCAGCACTACTTATTTGCTGTTTGTTTTTCTTTTGTAGCCATCCTAAGGGGTATGAAGTGATATTTCATTGTGGTTTTGATATGCATTTCTGTAATAATTACTGTGATTTTGAGCATTTTATATGCTTATTCATCATTTCTATATCATCTTTGGAGAAATGTTAACTGAAGTCCCTTGTTCATTTTAAAATGAAGTTATTTTATTTTTTGTTGCTGAGTCATATAATTTTTTCACATAAGATGCCAGTAGGGTTGGTTTCTGTTGAGTCTTCTCTTCCTGACTTGCAGATAGCCTCCCTTTTGCTATGCCCTTACATGGCATTTTCTCTGTCTGCATGGGGTGGGGGGAGAGAGAGAGAGAGAGAGGCAGAGAGAGATTGAGGTGGGGGGATATCCTGTTGTCTTTTCCTCTTCTTATAAGGACACCAGTCCTATTAGACTAAGGCCCTAATTTAACCTTATTTACTTCTTTAGAGGCCTGATATGGTTTGGCTGTGTCCCCACCCAAATCTGATCTTGAACTGTAGCTCCCATAATCCCAACATGTTGTGGGAGGGACCCGGTGGGTGATAATTGAATCATGGGGGTGGTTCCCCCCATATTCTTCTCATGGTAGTGAATAAATCTCATGAGATCTGATGGCTTACAAGGAGTTTCCCTTTTCATCTGGCTCTCATTCTCTGTAGTTTGCTGCCATGTAAGATGTGTCTTTCACCTTTCGCCTTCCTCCATGATTGTGAGGTCTCCCCAGCCAAGTGGAACTGTGAGTCCATTAAACCTCTTTTTCTTTATAAACTGCCCAGTCTTGGGTATGTCTTTATCAGCAGGGTGAAAACAGACTAATACAAGGCCCTATCTCCAGACATAATCATATTTGGAATTAGGGCCTTTACATATGAATTTGGGGGGGTGGGCACAATTCAGTCCATAATATTAAAACTCCAATTTTATTCTTTTGCATGTGGATATCCAGTTTACCCAACACCATTTGTTGAAGAGACTGCCCCTTTGAGTGGTCTTGGTACCCTTAACAAAGATTATTTAACCATATATGTGAGGGGTTATTTCTTATCTCTTTATTCTGTTCCATTAGTCTATATATCTGTCTTTATGCCAGTACCACGCTGTTTTGATTACTTATTAGCTCTCTAATAAGCTTTGAAGTTAGGAAGTGTGAGATCTCCAACTTTACTCTTTTTTTTTTTCCCCCAAGATTATTTTGGCTATCCAGGGTTCTTGAGAGTCCACATGAATTTTATATTCTTTAAAATGCCATTGAGATTTTGATAAGGATGGGGTTGAGTCTTCAAATCACTTTGGGTAGTTTTGACATCATCATAATACTGAGTCTTTCAATCCACTAACATGAGATGTCTTTATATTTCATATGGCTTCATGCTGCTGTCTGGTGTCCTTTCTTTCAAGTTGAGGAACTCCCTTTAGCATTTTTTCCAGGACAGGTCTAATGGTAATGAATGTCCCCAGTTTTTGTTTATCTGGGACAGTCTTAATTTCTCTTTTTTTATAATTTCAATTTTTATTTTAGATTCAGGGGGTACATGTGCAGGTTTGTGACATGGGTATATTTCATGATGCTGAGGTTTGGGGTATGACTGATTCTGTCACCCGGGTGGTGAGCATAGTACCCAACAGGTAGTTTTTCAGCCCTTGCCCCGCACCCTCCCTCCCTGCTCTAGTAGCCCCCAGTATCTACTCTTCTCATCTTTATGGCCATGTGTACCTAGTGCTTAGCTCCAACTTGTAAGTGAGAACACGCAGTATTTGGTTTTCTGTTCCTGTGTTAATTCACTTCGAATAAGATCCTCCAGCTGCATCTGTATTTCTGGAAAGGACATGATTTTGTTCCTTTTAATGGCTATGTGGTATTCTATGGTATATATGTATCGTATTTTCTTTTTAAAAAATTTGTAAATTTATTTCAATAGGTTTTTGAGGAGCAGGTGGCATTTGGTTACATAAGTAAGTTCTTTAGTGTGTACCCCATTTTCTTTAATCCACCATTAGATATCTAGAGGATTATCTAATCCACCATTATAGTTTGAGGTCTTACATTCAAATCTTTAATCCATTTTGAGTTAATTTTTGTATATGGTGAAAGGTGGGCACCTAGGTTGATTCCATGTTGTTTCTATTGTGAATAGTGCTGCAATAAGCATTTAAGTGCATGTGTCTTTCGGTAGAACTATTTGTTTTCCTTTGGATGTACATTTAGTAATGGGGTTGCTGGATCAAATGGTAGATCTGTTTTAAATTCTTTCAGAAATCTCCAAACTGCTTTCCACAGTGGCTGAACTAATTTATATTCCCACTAACATTGTATAAAGTGTCCCCTTTTATCTGCAGCCTTGACATGATCATATCTTTAATAATAGCCATTCTGATGGGTGTGAGATAGTATCTTATTATGGTTTTGATTTGCATTTCTCTGATAATCATAAGAGATGATGAGCATTTGTCAGTGACGTTGAGCAATTTTTCTTATGTTTGTTTGCTGCTTGTATGTTTTCTTTTGAGAAGTGTCTGTTAATGTCCTTTGCCTACTTTTTAATGGGATTATTAGTTTTTTGCTTATTGAATTTTTTAAGTTCCTTATAGATTCTGCAAATTAGACCTTTGTCAGATGCATAGCTTATGAATATTGTCTACCATTCTGTAGGTTGTCTATTTCCTCTGTAAATAGTTTCTTTTGCTGTGCAGAAGCTCTTTAGTTTGATTAGGTCTCACTTGTCAATTTTTGTTTTTGTTGCAATTGCTTTTGAAGGCTTACTCATAAATTCTTTCCCAAGGCTGATGTCCAGAATGGCATTTCCTAGATTTTCTTCTAGGAGTCTTATAGTTTGAGGTCTTACATTCAAATCTTTAATCCATTTTGAACTAATTTTTGTATATGGTGAAAGGCAGGGATACAGTTTCATTTTTCTGCATGTGGCTAGTCAGCTATCCTAGCACTATTTATTGAATAGGGAGTCCTTTCTCCATTGCTTATTTTTTATCACTTTTGTCAAAGATCAGATGGCTGTACGTGTGTGGCTTTATTTCTGGGTTCTTTATTCTGGTCCATTGGTCTATGTGTCTGTTTTTATACCAGTACCATGTGGTTTTGGTTACTGTAGCCTTATAGTATAGTTTGAAGTCAGGTAATCTGATGCCTCTGGCTTTGTTCTTTCTGCTTAGGATTGCTTTGGCTACTTGGGCTCCTTTTTGGTTCCATATGAATTTTACAATAGTTTTTCTAATTCTGTGAAAAATGGCATTAGTAATTTGATAGGAATAGCATTGAATCTGTAGATTGCTTTGGGCAGTATGGCCATTTTAATAATATTATTTCTTCCACTCCATGAGCCTGGAATGTTTTCCCATTTGTTTGTGTCATCTGTGATTTCTTTCAGCAGTGTTTGATAGTTCTCCTTGTAGGGATCTTTCACCTCCTTGGTTCGATGTATTTCTAGGTATTTTTTTGTATGGCTATTGTAAATGGAACTGCATTCTTGATTTCACTCTCAGTTTGAATGTTATTAGTGTATAGAAATGCTACTTATTTTTATGTATTGATTTCCCATTCTGAAATTTTACTGAAGTTGTTGGTCAGTTCTAGGAGACTGTCAGCAGAGTCTTTAGAGTTTTCTATATACAGAATCATATCATCAGCAAGGATAAATAATTTAACTTCTTCTTTTCCTATTTGGATGCCTTTTATTTTTTTTCTCCTGCCTGACTGCTCTAGCTAGGCTTTCCAGTACTATGTTGAAAGGAATAGTGAGAGTGGGCATCCTTATCTTGTTCCTGTTCTCAAGGGAAATGTTTCCAGCTTTTGCCTGTTCAGTATGATGTTTGTTGGTCGTAGATGGCTCTTACTATTTTGAGGTATGTTCCTTTGATACCTAGTTTGTTGAAGGTTTTTATCAACAAACTAGGCAGCAAACTAGGGATTTTATTGAAAGCTTTTTTCCACATCTATTGAGATGATCATATGGTTTTCATTTTAAATTTTGTTTATGTCGTGAATCACATTTATTGATTTGAATATGTTGAACCAACTGTTGGTTCAAAGGTTGGTTCAAAGGCTGATTCAAAGGCTTTATTCCTTGGATGCAATATATGCAATATATATATGTACTATATGAATCCCAAGAATAAAGCCTAGTTGATTGTGGTGAGTAAACTTTTTGATGTGCTGCTGGATTTGATTTGTTAGTATTTTGTTGGGGATTTTTGCATCTATCTTCATCAGGGATATTCGCCTATAGTTTTCTTTGTTCATTGTGTCTTTGCCAGGTTTTGATATCAGGGTGATGCTGGCTTTGGAGAATGAGTTAGGGAGGTGTCCCTCCTCCTTGATTTTTTGGAATAGTTTCAGTAACATTAATATCAAGTCTTCTTTTTATGTCTGGCAGAATTTGGCTGTGAATATGTCTGGTTCGGGACTTATTTCAGTTGGTAAGTTTAAAAAATTATTATAAAACGGGTTAAACTTTGGACCTTGATATTGGTCTGTTCAGGGTTTCAATTTCTTCCTGATTCAATCTTGGGAGATCGTACAGTCTTACAGTGGTTGACTTTACAGTATTTTCCATGTGCAGAAGAGAAGAATGTCCATTATGTGGTTGATGGGCGGAGTATTCTTTAGATGTCTATTAAGTACAATTGGTCAAGTGTCAAATTTAAGTCCTGAATCTCTTTGTTAGTTTTCTGCCTCAGTGGTCTGTCTAACATGGTCAATAGGCTGTTGAAATTTCTCACTATTATTGTGTGGCCATTTAAGTCTTTTTGTAGGTCTAGCAGTAATTTTTTTTTATGAATCTGAGTGCTGCAGTGTTGGGTGTGTGTATATTTAGGATAGTTAAGTCTTCTGGTTGAACTGAGCCCTTTATCAACATGCAATGCCCCTTCTTGGTTCTTTTTTTTTTTTTTTTTTTTTTTTTTTTTTAACTATTATTGGCTTAAAGTCTATCTTATATAAAAATAGCAACCCCTGCTTTTTAAAAATTTTCCATTTGTATGATAGATCTTTCTCTGATCCTTTACTTTGAACCTATAGGTGTCATTACATGTGAGGTGGGTCTCTTGAAGACAGTAGACAGATGGGTCTTTTTTTTTTTTTATCCAACTTTCCACTCTGTGCCTTTTAAGTGGAGGCATTTAAACCATTTACATTCAAGGTTAATATTGATATGTGAAGTTTTGATCCTATTGTGAGTTGTTACTTGGTTGCTTTGTAGTTTCTATTGTGTGGTTGCTTTGTAGGGTCTGGGCGGGGGGGTATACTTAAGTGTGTTTTTGTGGTAGCACAAAAACATTTCATTTCCATGTTTAGAACTCCCTTAAGGATTTCTTGTAAGGCTGGTCTAATGGTAATGAATTACCTTAGCACTTTCTTGTCTGCATAGGATTTTATTTCTCCTTCACTTGTGAGGCTAAGTTTGGCAGGATATGAAATTCTTGGTTGAAATTTCTTTTGTTTAAGAATACTTAAAACAGGCCCCCAATCTCTCCTGGCTTGTAAGGTTTCTGCTGAAAAGTCTGCTGTTAGCCTGATGGGGTTCCCTTTATGTGATCTGATCTTTTTCCTTAGTTGCCTTTAAGCTTCACCTTGGACAGCCTAGTGATATATGCCTTGGTGATGTTTGCTTTGTATAATATCTCACATGTGTTCTTTGGATTTCTTGTATCTGGATATCTGGATATCCACCTCTCTAGCAAGACTAGGGAAATTTTCTTTAGTTATTCCCTGAAATGATTTTTCCAGATTGTTTACTTTTTCTCCTCTCTCAGGAATGCCAGTAATTTATAGATTTGATGGCTTTACATAATCTTATAGTTCTTAACGACTTTTGACATTCTGTTTTCCTTATTTTTGTCTGGCTGGGTTAGTTCAAAAGACTGGTCTTCAAGCTCTGAAATTCTTTCTTCTGCTTGGTCTATTCTATTGATAAAGTTTTCAATTGTATTTTCAAATTCTTTACATGAGTTTTTCAATTCTAGAACCTCTGATTTCTTTTTAAACCGTTTAAATCTTCCTTCATTTCCTAGATTGTTTTAGAAGTTATTTGTGTTGATTTTCAACCCTGTCTTGGATCTCATCGAGCTTCCTTGCAATCCATGCTTTAAATTCTTTATCTGTCATTTCTGAGTTTCCATTTTGGTTAGGAACCATTGCTGGAGAGCTAGTGTGATGGTGGCGTCACTACATTCAGATTTTTTATAGTGCCAGAATTCTAGTACTGGTTCCTTCTCATCTGAAGGCATCGGCATTTCAAATTTTTGTAATTATTTTCATGTGGATAGAATTTTTTTCTTTCTTTCCTTACAATTTATTTTTTCTTTTCCCTTTTCCACCTCCCTAGGGGGTGTGACTGTAGAGAATGTTGAGTAGGGTCTTTTGGCTTTGCTTCTATAACCTTAAGCACTTCTGTTAGCAGGTTTTGTATTGGGCTGTGTGGTTTGACTTAGAAGTCAGTAGATGGAGCTTGTGGGTAAGAGCTAGCTGTGGCCATTGCAGCTAGGTATATACCTGATCCTTGTTTACAACAGAAGCTCTCTGTTGCCTTAGGTAATGGGCTGATTTATGGAGTGCTCAATGGCCTGAGCTCCCTGCTCAGGCCTGGAGGTTGGGGCCAAGATGACGAGTGCCAGACCAGGCAGGTCCATCTACAGGTCTCCAAGTAGCAAGCATAAGCACAAGTGCTGAGGGAAAATCCAGTGAGTGCCCACCAAGCACCCTGAGGTATGACTAGACATGCATCTGGGAAACTTCCTCAGCCCCTATTCTCTGTATGGGAAGGGGAACAGCCTACACTTCTAATCCAGGAGAGTGGGTGCCCAGATGCCTGGAAATCTGCCTTGGCATGGAGGGGAGAAGGCCCTGCTCTACCACAGTCTCTGCACAGGAAGGGTGGGGCAGTTCAGGCTGTTGGTCCATGTGACTGAGTGCTCTGAATGCTTGCAGATCTGACTGGGTTTGGAGCATAGAGGGTCAAGCTGTACCACAATCTCTGCATAGGAAGGGTGGGGCAACTTGGGCTACTGAGCCAGGTGAACGAGTGCTCTGACTGCCTGGAGATCTGCCTGGTCGTGAAGCAGAGAGGGCCTCCTGTACCAGGATCTTTGCACAGGAAGGATGGGGTAACTCAGGCTGCTAGTCTGTGGGAGCAGATGCTCTGAACGCCTGGAGACCTGCCTGGGTGTGGAGAAGAGAGGGTCCCAGTGCACCACAGTCCATTCCCAAGAAGGGTGGGACAGCTTAGGCTGCTAGTCCAGGCAAGTGGGTGCTCTTAATGCCTGGAGGTAGAGCAGAGAGGGCCCCGCTGCACCATGATCCCAGGGAGCAGGCTGGGGCACCCAGAAGTGACACATGCAGACTGGTTCCACGTTGCCAAGCTGGCCCTGGCTGCAATCCTCATCACCCAGAAGAAATCATGCTGTAGCAGCCCTCCTCCTTCCCCAGGTCTGCAATGGGGAAAAGTACAATTCCAACGCTTACTGTTGAGGTGTTTCCACAGTTCTGGCCATGGAGGCCTGTACCCTGGTCCAGAGCAAGTGCTCCAGTCTCTGGCCTGAGACTAAAATGCCTGCGCAGCCACACTGCCAGGCTGCCAAAGAGTAACTGACTTTGTATACACTCATATTAAAAATGGCACCCTGCTCTCAGTTCCAGGTCTGGGACAATACCTGCAGCTTTTCCTGGTGCCTTTCGCTCTCAGCATCTCCAAGCCTCTCCCTGAGTTGGCTCTAGGGCTTGGGAGAAACAAAGTGCTTTCCCTTGGCTTGGACTGCTGTGTTCCCCTGAGGAAAAGCAAATCTCAAAAGGAGGCTCTCTGCCCTACCCATGCACTGGGGCTTTACTCACTTTTATCATTGAGACACCATCACAGGGGCTGTTTGCCCACATTCTCGTCCCCAGGATCTAGAGTGTCCTTCATGATTCCAGTGGATTCTCAGTTTTTTTCTTGAATTAAAGCTCACCGAGTTGATCTTTATGTAGTATTTTGCTATTTCCAAGTTTTTGAAGCACATTGAAAGCCTCTAATCTACCATCTTGAAAAGGCAAAACAAAACAAAACTGTCTTTCATTTTCGAAGGATAGTTTTTCCAGTTTTAGTATTCTTGATTGATAGCTTTTTTCTTTCAGTACTCTGAGTACATCATTCCACTGCCTTATGGCTAAAAGGTTTTTGCTGAGAAACCTGCTGATAATCTTATAGAAGGCCCTTTGTCTGTGATGAAGCACTTTTACTGTTTTCAAGGCTTTCTCTTTGTCTTTTGACAGTTTGATTATAATGTGTCACAGTTTGGGCCTCTTTGATTTTATACCAGTTAGAATTCATTGAACTTGGACTTGTATTTTCATTTCTTTCCTCTCATTTGGGAAGTTTTTGGCCATTTCCTCAAATACAATCTCTGCCCCTTTCTCTCCTACTTCTAGGATTTCCATAGTGTATAAATGGGTCTGCTTGATGATGTCCCAAAAGTCCCTTAGGGCCTTTTCAGTTTTCTTAATTTTTTTTCTTTGCGCTCCTCTGACTTGATTCAAATGAACTATCTTCAAATTTGCTAGTTCTTTCTTCTGCCTAAGTCTGCTTTGAAAACTGTAGTGAATTTTTCAACTTAGTTATTGTATTTTTTAGCTCTAGAATTTCTGTTTCTTTCCTTTAGTTTCTTTCTGTTGACATTCTCATTTGACTCATCCACCATTTTCCTGATTTCACTTAGTTGTCTATCTGTGTTCTCTTTTAGCTCATTAAGCATCTTTAACACAGTTGTTTTGAATTATTTGTCAGAAAGTTCAGCAATTTGCATTTCTTTAGGGTTGGTTACTGGAGTTTTATTTTGTTCATTTGATGGGGCCATGCTTACCCGTTTATTTGTATGCCTCGTGATTTTTTGTTGAGATTTTGGCATTTGAAAAAACAACCACCTCTCCCAGTCTTTATGGATTGGCCTCGTGCAGGGGGAGACTTTTACCAGTCAGCCTGGCAAAAGGTTCCGGGACGTCTCAAATCTTTTCTGGGGATGTGCCTTCTTAACTGTCTCAAATTCCCTAGTCTGTTTCTTCTCAAGAGACACAATCTCTTGCTCCTCCTGCTGTCTTCCTGTGGAACTGCATAATCTCCACAGCTGCAAGAACTTGCCTGTTTTCAGTGGCTTCTGTGCTGCCATTCCTGTCTGTGCTCTGAGTCAGGCAAGACAGAAATCAGTCTCTCAGGCAGCCCCCAGACAAGCCAGAACATTGGATGCACAAGTCAGTGTTTGGTTTTCAACCCGAGGGAGTAGTTCTGGTATGGGAGGTTTTCTCATGGTTGTGCCACATTACACTGGGCCCAGGAATCTCTTACCAAATCCTTTACCACTTTGTGACATCATAAAATAATGGCAATATTTTTCTTAAGTCAAAAGTCAACCAAATATGTGCTGCTTCAGCAGCTGGATTGTAACCTCTAAAGAAGGAGTTTCCAATGATATCAAGGGAGGAAGAAGGAAATAGCAATTCTTTTCCAACTCCAGCTCCGTCTTTGTTTCAGTCTCTGCACAAGGCACTTTACTCACGTGGTCTTTTTTACATCTTGTAAAGCAGGTGGTGTTATCCCCATCATGCAGATGAGGAACCTGAGGGCTGGGGAGGGTATGTGACTTTCTATGTTCTGAGCAGTAGAAGCTGGATTTGAACCCAGGTCTACCTAACAGCAAAGTTGGTAAAATACCTGAAACTGGGTAATTTACAAAGAAAAGACATTTAATTGGCTTATGGTTCTGCAGACTCTACAGGAAGCATAGTGGCTTCTGCTTTTGGGGAGGCCTCCGGAAGCTTCTAATCATGGCAGAAGGCAAAGGGGGAGCACGCGTCCTACATAGCAGAGGCAGGAGCAAGAGAGAGAGACAGTGAAGGGGGAGGTGCCACACACTTAAACAACCAGATCTCATGAGAACTCATTATCATGAGAACTGCGCCAAGAGGGTGGTGCTACCCCATTCATGAGAAACCTACCACCATGATGTGGTCACCTCCCACCAGAGCCCGCCTCCAGCACAGGGGATTACAATTTGATGTGAGCTTTGGGCAAGGACACGGATCCAAACCATATCAGTCTTTTTTCCACGACACTGAGCAAAAGGACTCCATCTTGGTCCTATGTGTCCCTCACCCACCCCCAATGTGCTCAGCAGAGTTCAGCAAGCGTTTATTGCATAAATGAGGCTGGAGATGCAACTAAGGAGACATAGAGGAAACCGGCTTTGCCCTACCCCCTGCCCCGCTTCCTTGCCTGTATGTCTGTTGACTTTTGCTTTCCCTTGGTTTATGCTCTAGGGGCCTGGGGGGTTTCTGAGCCTGGGCAAAACTCACTGAGGAAGGGGAAATAAATCTGCTCACTAGGTCACACAGCACATTTAAATGCATTAGGCAAAACCTCTCCCTTTCTCAAGACACTTCCATATATGGAAAGTTATTGTAATGTACTGATTTTCTTAGCATGAGGCTCTTTACTGCCATCTTCTGGAAGTTTATGACAATATACACATTGATGATTATGATGGATAACAGGCAGTGCTTTGCACCCTAGGTGTGGCACTCTTGTGCCACTTCTCTGTGGTGGCCATTCAGGGAGATGAATCTGGAACCTTCTGAAGCCTAGGAGAAGAGGTTTAGGGACTCTTTTTTTCTGTTTGGATTTGTTACCCTGGTCCTGCCCATTGTAAATCTCTGGGCTTCTTTGTGTTCACTACGCCAGCCCATACCTGATCTTGCCCCGGGGCCTGGAAGGAGTCTTGTTTAAATGAAGGCATTGCAGGAGTGAAGGCTTAACATCCCATGAACTCCTTTAGTTTGCCACCTCAGTTTCCTTGCTGGGCTGACAGCTCTGCCACCTGACCTAGCTTTGACCAGCCCTGGGACCTTGACGATTGGAGGGTGCTATTAGCTGGGTTATTGCTGGGATAAACTTGACCACTGGACCTCACTGGCTGGGAACCTTTGGATGTCTTCTATTGGACTGTTAGTCATTCTCCTTTGGGGCTTACAAGGTTTACTCACTCAGTCACTCACTAATTCAATTCATGAGTTCAGCAGGTAATGACTAAGTCTCCACATCATGCCAGTACTGTGCTAGGCACTGGGGCATCAATGGTGAGAAAAACAAGCAAACAAGCACATGGGATGCAGCAGACACCTCTGGCATCCTGCTCATCATATTCCTTGGCTGGCTCTGATTTCAGTGCCAGCGACAGTGGCTGGTGGCCGATTCCCTGACAGCTCAGAAAGCTTGCCTTGCTCTTACAGCATCCACTTCATGTATGGGCCAGACGCCTGTTGGTTTTCTGCCTCAGGGTCTTCTTCAGCGTTGTGGGAACCCTCTTAGCCCATGCAAGCCTGGTAGTGTGAAGGCACGAGTTAAAATGTACCCAGGATTTGTTTTAATCAGTATGGTCAGACACGCAGGCAGGGAAATGATTGTCATAAAGGAAGAAGTTTATACTAAGTACTCTGGACACTTAGAGTACTGCACACTGCTGCCTGGAACACGTGGGAAGCACCAGGGTTGGTCAGGAGGCAGAAGAGGGAGAGGGGAGAGCAAGGCTCAGAGCCTTTGTTGAGGATTTCTTGGGAAGGTGTGGGCAAGGCAGGGTAGGTAGACTGAGTTAGCTTAGGATGGGTAGTGTGAATAATTGTGGAGGGCTCTGGGCTTTCAAGATCGTTCCTAGTTGTCTGGTTCCTGGCCGTGTGGTGATTTAGGGCAGGGGGAATATTGACTTGGCAGTTGGACGTTTGGGGGTGTGAGCTCTGGAACGATTGCTTTGTACATCAAAGGTGCAGTCACAGGGGAGTCCTTTGCTGTCTCTAGGAATTAGCTAGCTCTGGGAGGGGCAGTCTCTCCAGGATCAAGGCCCCAGATGCCAGAGCATCAGGAATACAGAGAATAAGAAAATACAGTCACTACAGGGCATGAATCTTGCCCGGGGCAGCTCTCAGCCAATGAGGAGCCGGTAGATGAATGCTCCAGGCTCTTTGTCTTTAGGGGACTGATTCTGGGGCCTTCAAGCTGCTTGTCAGGAGGTCCCAGCTGCACTGAGCCTCTGTTGCCCACAGCACTGATGATGCAACACAACTTTTTATGATCTTGTTCCTCCCTATGCCATTCTCCCTCAATCCTTCACTCCTGCTGCCTGGGAATCTCTCCCAAATAAACTACCTGCACCCCAGTCTTATCACAGGCTGTGCCTTCTGGGAACCCCACATAAGCCACCTGACCCCTGCTGCCTTAGAGCTTTACACTAGGCTTGGGAAAGCTTCCTGGAGAAGAAGCCATGTTTCTCGCCGCTGAAGAAAGACTCATTGTGTCATGGGTGAAAGGGGTGGGGGGAGAGCAGTCGAGGCAGAGCGAGCCACACATGCAAAAGGCCTGAGGCTGGCGGGAGGAGCATGGCCTGTTCTAGGAAGGCATCAGGGGCTCCCCTGGCCCCCGTCCCCACAGATCCAAGTTCCCAGCATGCCTTGCACCAGGTCCAGCCATTTACAAAGAAAGAGGGAGTCCATCTGAATGTTGACACATTAGGCGGCTCAGGCAATGTGTTTATTTTTATTTTTGAGACAGAGTCTTGCTTTATCACCCAGGCTGGAACGCAGTAGCACCATGTTGGCTCACTGCAACCTCCGCCTCCTGGATTGAAGCAATTCTCATGCCTAAGCCTCCAAGAAAGCTGGGACTACAGGCATGTACCACCACGTCTGGCTAATTTTTGTATTTTTAGTAGAGATGAGGTTTCGCCATGTTGGCCAGGCTGGTCTCGAACTCCTGGCCTCAAGCAATCTGCCTGTCATGGATTGGACGTGTGAGCCACCAAGCCCGGCCTCAGGTAATGTGTTTTAATAAGCAGCTGTTTGGCGTCCTTCTCCAGGGTAGTGGTAATGGCAGGGAACAATCAGACTGATGGGGTGTGTGTGAATGGCACCCTTCCTGCCTTTCTCCATCCCAAGGTTTTATCAAGATCCATCCCTCTCTTGGTCCTGGGGTTGTGGGGCCTGACCGGCACACAGGAATCTCTGTCTGGTTTCCACACCACTCATTCACAAAGGGGAAACTGAATCCTGTGTTAATCTTTCCACCTCAAAGATGATTCCAGGTGAGTGTGGGAGCTCAGCCTCAGAGAGGCCCCTCTCCTGGCTCTGGTTCCCCTCCCTCCCCTGTGGGCTGCCCACTGAACTGGGCCTCTGGGCTCAACTTGGCAGCCTGCAGGCCACCAGGAAGAGTTGGGTAGAGATCTGGATGGGTTTACAACAGCTTGACTGGAAAACTTGGGGATTTCAGATCTCAGTTAAGAGGAAGGCTCTGGAATGCAGACCCTAGCCCTCTTGTGTTTGGGGCCAGGCACAAAAATCAGGAGTTCAGTGAAGTTTCTGTCCTTGCATCTCTTCCAAGGGTGGGGCGTGAGAGAAGGGAGGGCCAGAGCTGAATCTGAAGCCACAGTGAGTCACTGTGCCACGGGCATCTTCCGAGGCTTGGAGAAGTCACCTAGAAAGGCATAGGCTCCATGCCGCATTCTTCTCCAGAACCTGCTTACCTCTACCCTGGTGGACTCATCCCCAGGCCAGCAGAGATAGAGAGGCCTGGGTGCATGGGATGGGGTGGAGCGGGCAGAACTCTCCTTCCATTCAGCTGCCCAAACCTTGGCCTGGGCAGCTCCCTGTGTGTGAGCCCAGTCTGGGGCTCCCCGCCTCACTGCCTCATCCTGATGCCAGGCTCTGGAAAGGAGCTGGGGGACTTCTAATAAGGCTTCCTAGACCCTTCACACAAAATGGAGGCAGACGCACTCCAGCACTGCCTTGTCTTAGAAGAAAATTTTCTCTTTATGTCCCCTCTCATTCCTTTTCTCCCCTTTTCTCCTTTGCAATCAAGGCTGCCTGGGTTAAAATCCGAGCTTCCCCTGTACCTGTGTGGTTTTGGGCAAGTTCCTTAATCTCTCTGTGTCTCAGTTACCTCGCCCAGGAGGGGATAGTAATAGGTCTGATGTGAGGACTAAGGCCTGGGAAGTGCTTAGATCCGGGGCAGCCAGGATGGGGAGGTGTAAGCTGTTATGAGGGTGGGCAGTGCAGGCGGCGGGGGCTGTCCTTTTGGAATCCTAAATTTCACACCGAAAAAGGACATGCCCTCAGCTGCCTGAATTAGAACTAAAGTCCGATGAGGAGAGGGGTCACAGTGGAATTCAGAATTACATCTTTAGGGGAAGATAAGTGTCTGTCCTCTTTAGGTGGTGGGGTGACAGCAGCGGGAATCCTGCTGTCCCCTTTTAAACACATACAGACGGGGTACCTCGTTTGCCCAGGCCTGAACCCCGGGGCCGCGTAGGGGGCAGGCACCCTTCTGCTCCAGGAGGGCGCGGGAACGCGGCCGCTGCGCACGGGACTCCCGTAGCCGCCAGGGGGCGCTGTGGCCACGCGGCAGCCGCCGGCCTCCCCGCGAACCCGTACCGGCGCGGCGCTGGTGGTTCAGCGAGGCCACCCCTAGCCCAGCCAGGGCGGCCGACTCGCAGGCCCCGCGGGGAGCACCCCGTCTCCTGCAGAGCGTGGGGACCCGGCTGAGATCCGCCGCCCCTCTGGCCTCAGTTTGTGCTTCTGCAAAGTGGCACCGCCTGCCGCCCGCGTGGCCGCTCCTCAGCCCCAGGCCTTCAGGTTTCTCTTCTCAGTCATGGGGCCCTGCACTCGGTGCCCGACTCAGCCAGATCCCAGCGGAGATCCCTCTGATCTCAGCCTCGGAGGAGGCTGCTTCCCCCCATCCCTGCTTCATTTTCTCCCCTTTCCCTCCCTCCGTTTTTCCTTCCTTCCACACTCTTTCTCTCTTCCTTTCCCTGTCCTCTCCTCTACTTCTCCTCCCTCCCTCCCATCCTCCCTTCCTTCTTATCTTCCTTTCTTCCTCCCTTCCTTTCTTCTTCCCTCCCTCCCTCCCTCCTTCCTTCCTTCTTCCCTCCCTCCCTCCCTCCTTCCTTCCTTCTTGGGGCCCTACCTCCCCCTTCCCTCTCTCTCTCCTTCCCCTCCCTCCTCGTCTCCCTCCCTCCCTCTCTTCTTCCCTCCCTCCCTCCCTCCTTCTTTCCTTCCTTCCGTTTTTCCTGGGGCTCTCCTTCCCCCCTCCCTCCCCCCTCCCCTCCTTCCCTGTCTCCCTCCTTCCCTCTTCTCTCCTTCCCTCTCTCTTCCCTTTCCTCCCTATCTCCCCTCCCTGTCTCCCCTCCCTCCCTGTCTCCCCTCCCTCCCTCCCTGTCTCCCCTCCCTCCCTCCCTGTCTCCCCTCCCTCCCTGTCTCCCCTCCCTCCCTCCCTGTCTCCCCTCCCTCCCTCCCTGTCTCCCCTCCCTCCCTCCCTGTCTCCCCTCCCTCCCTCCCTGTCTCCCCTCCCTTCCTGTCTCCCCTCCCTTCCTGTCTCCCCTCCCTTCCTGTCTCCCCTCCCTCCCCTCCCTGTCTCCCTTCCCTCCCTCCCTGTCTCCCTTCCCTCCCTCCCTGTCTCCCCTCCCTCCCTCCCTATCTCCCCTCCCTCCCTCTCTCTTCCCTTTCTTCCCTGTCTCCCCTCCCTCCCTGTCTCCCCTCCCTCCCTGTCTCCCCTCCCTCCCTGTCTCTTCTCTTTCCTCCCTGTCTCCCCTCCCTCCCTCCCTGTCTCCCCTCCCTCCCTCCCTGTCTCCCCTCCCTCCCTGTCTCCCCTCCCTCCCTGTCTCTTCTCTTTCCTCCCTGTCTCCCTTCCCTCCCTGTCTCCCCTCCCTCCCTCCCTGTCTCCCCTCCCTCCCTGTCTCCCCTCCCTCCCTGTCTCTTCTCTTTCCTCCCTGTCTCCCTTCCCTCCCTGTCTCCCCTCCCTCCCTCCCTGTCTCCCCTCCCTCCCTCCCTGTCTCCCCTCCCTCCCTGTCTCCCCTCCCTCCCTGTCTCTTCTCTTTCCTCCCTGTCTCCCCTCCCTCCCTGTCTCTTCTCTTTCCTCCCTGTCTCCCTTCCCTCCCTGTCTCCCCTCCCTCCCTCCCTGTCTCCCCTCCCTCCCTCCCTGTCTCCCCTCCCTCCCTGTCTCCCCTCCCTCCCTGTCTCTTCTCTTTCCTCCCTGTCTCCCCTCCCTCCCTGTCTCTTCTCTTTCCTCCCTGTCTCCCCTCCCTCCCTCCCTGTCTCCCCTCCCTCCCTCCCTGTCTCCCCTCCCTCCCTCTCTCTTCCCTTTCCTCCCTGTCTCCCCTCCCTCCCTGTCTCCCCTCCCTCCCTGTCTCCCCTCCCTCCCTGTCTCTTCTCTTTCCTCCCTGTCTCCCCTCCCTCCCTCCCTGTCTCCCCTCCCTCCCTCCCTGTCTCCCCTCCCTCCCTCTCTCTAGCTGCTGGTTCAGCAGAGGACTCCAGGTTTGATTCCGGGTCTCTCCTCCGCAGAGGGGATCTGCTTTCCTGTGCGCTGCAGCGTCCATCCTGCTGCCCCCAGCCCCTCCCTCCCTCCAGGCACCTTAGACTTGATTGTTGGAACCTTGAACTCATCTTGGGCCACAGTCACAAGTTGGACAAGCTTGTTCTAGTGTGCTGTCAAGAATGAGAGGGTCATTTCCAGCTGGAGGGTGACAGATCACACAGAAATTTGGGCCTCTCCGTAACCTGAGTCCTGAGCAGGGAATACCCTCTGGAAATACCAGCTAACACCATGTCTCCATGAAACTGACCAAGGAGTGAAAATCATTTCTTTCTGAAAGGCACGCTACACATTCATCCTTTTAAACGCAGTAATAAAACATGGAAAGGGTCTAAAAGTGTTGCATCTCTCCTCATCCTCGACCCCAGCCTCCCAGTTCCTCTTCCTGCAGGCAGCAGTTGGTGCGAGCTTCCTACATAGCTTTCCACATACTCTGTGCAGAGAAAAACGTGTCGGTCCACATGCCTCTTTTAGAAAATATAGCACCGTAGACGGGCTGCTCTATACCTTGCTTTTGACTTAAAATATATTTTAAAAATATATCTTAGAGACTGTTCAATATCACAATATGAGGTTGATCTATCTCCAGCTGAGTGGTGAAGAGGATATCTCTGTATTTTTAGTAGAGATGGGGTTTCACCATATTGTCCAGGCTGGCCTTGAACTCCTGACCTCAGGTGATCTGCCTGCCTCAGCCTCCCAGAGTGCTGGGATTACAGGCGCGAGCCACCGCGCCCGGCAGTTTACTTTAATTTTTAAAAATCATGATTTAAACAGGAAATATGTGCCCTGTAGTGCTAGTTGCAAATGTAAGCTTTGGAGACCATCCTGTATGCTGGCTTCCCCACTTGCCAGCTGTGTGTCTTTGAACAAGCTGGTTTTCAACCTCTCTGGGCCTCTGCCTAACCCATCTGTAAAATAGGGATCATGTGTCTAATCACTTGTAAGGTTGTTAGCGGGTCAGATGAGGTAATAGATACAAAGACACTTGGAGCAGTGCCTGGCATGTGAGGAAGATGATGGCAGTATTAGAAATAACAGCAGTTAAATCCTCCAAGTACTCACCACGGGCCAGACACGGGAAGCATATGGCTTCACTCGGGCCTCCAGTAACCTGTTCCATCTTTCTTCCAACTTTAATCAAGCTCTCCCATGTACCTGGGACTGTTCAATATGTTCTATGCCTCTCTATGAAAGGGGCTACTATATTATCTCCATTTTAGAGAAAAAGAAACTGAGCCTCAGAGAGGTTAAGTAACTTGCATAAGGTCACCTATGCTCATAGAAGTCCAATGTATTGTGTGTCTCATTCCAGACCTGGAGATTATGTCTTGTGCACGCGCTGTGGCTTACGAGACGGCCTGCTCTGCACTCTGTCCTTCCCCTGTGCTGTTCCCTGTCCTCCTTTCCCTGCTTCCCTCTTCCCCCTGCACCCTTCTTTCTCTCCTCTTCCTCATCTCTTCCCCCTCCTCCTTCCCTCTTTTTCCTTTTCTTCTCTTCTCCCTCTCCTCTTCCGCTGCGTTGCTCCCTGCTAACTCTCATTCCTTCTGTCCCCCTCCCCTTGGCCAGAGTCCAGACTCAAGGGCTCATATCTGGTTGCCTTCTGGGGGTCACAAACAGAAGTACAATAGCAGCTGCCCTTCCCCTCAAAGGGCTGAACTACCCAGGCCCTGCCAGCCCAGCCCAGCAGGGCAGTGAGGGGGTGTGTGTGTGCAGATCAACCTGCATATATGTCAGCGTATGTGAGACCTGTGTGTCTGCAATTGTGCCCAGTTCCTCCATGGGTGTGCGTGGTTGTGTGTGCAGTTTTGTGTGTATGTGGGTAACAGGTGCCAAAGTCCTGACCTGCCTCAGCCAAGGCCCTGCCTGTGCACTGTGGGAGCGACTTTCAGTATCTGTGCCCCACCCTGACCACCCCCGATGGGGCTGACCAGCCAGGTCCTGGCCACCCAGTTGTCTGGAGTCTGAGGAAACTGGGCTCAGTCTCAGGCCTCAGGCTAGAATCACGCAGACCTGCATTTCCCACTGGTTCAGTTGCTTCTTGAAGATTTCTGAGCTTGTTGGGCTTATCCAGAAATGGGCTGGTAACATCTACTCAACAGGACCCTTGCAGGGGTCCTAGGAGAGAAGGTGTGTAGGAGGGTATGTGGCTTGTGGCTTCTGCCTGGCCCCACCTTGCAAGGATCCAGATGCAGGGAACAAACCACAGCACTGTGGTCTCAGAGGTCTCTGCCTGCTCAGACCCACGGTCCCCGCCCGGCTGTGACGTGGACACATCTGCTCCCCCACAGTCCAGGAAAACCGGTCCCTAAGCTGGGTGAATTCTTCCTGTGGGGATCAGAGCCAGTGAGCATGCCTGGACAGCATGTGGGATGGGGTGTGAGTGCTCAGGGTCAGCCCCACAGAGCCTGGAACAAATGCCCCGATCTTTCTGGAGTGTTTCCTGATGGGGTTTGTGAGGAATGTCTGCTGGGAGGTGAGTGGGGGTCCTGGGAGCCTGCTGGCCCCGAGGCTGAGCTGTCACTGCTGGGCTCTCCAGTGGTGGCCGCCAGGGCAGTTCCTGGCCGGCCCACTGCATGCACATCTGGATGCAATTGTCTGCAGCTGCCGGGGTGAGGCGTAGGCTGCGGTCAGGGATGGATGCTACACTTGGGGAGACCTCACGGGGTGGGGGTGGGGTCTGATTGCTCAGAGACTGAGCCACCTACTCAGAGCAGGGAAGGAAGACCAAGGAGAAAGAAAAGAAAGGAAGATAGATGGGGCAGTGGTGATGGGGGCCAGGAATATCTTTTTGTTCTGAAGAACATTCTGGCTTTTCCCAACAAATCACAAAATTCAAACGGGGAAGCTGTTTTAACTCTAGTCACACCCATGTCTAAATCAAGCGAACATACCACACACACATGTTTTTGTTTCTAAACTCATCAAAGGAACTTCGGGCCTGTACAGGGTCCTAAAAATACATACTGAAAACTGCTCGTGTTCCAGCCTCTCTTCTGCTTTTTTGTTTTGTTTTGTTTTCGTGACTGAAAAATTTCCGGCAATTTTTGACATCCTTTGCTCTGACCTCAAGCAGCAAGAGGCTTTATCTGATAGTGTCAGAGTATTCAAATTCACTGAGGGCTGGGGGGTCCTGCAGGGGAGAGGGCAGGGAGTCTGTGGGGTGAAATGGATCGTTCTCTGGTTACAGAGGATGGCAGAACCATCCAATTCCACCGCCTCTTTTGTTTTTTTCTTTGAGACGGTGTCTCTCTCTGTCATTCAGGCTGGAGGGCAGTGGTGGGATCTTGGCTCACTGCAACCTCCGCCTCCTGGGTTCAAATGATTTTCCTGTCTAGCTTCCGGAGTAACTGGGATTACAGACACCTGCAACCACACCTGGCTAATTTTTGTATTTTTAGTAGAGACGGGGTTTGACCATGTTGGCCAGGCTAGTCTCAAATTCTGACCTCAAGTGATCCACTGGCCTCGGCCTCCCTAAGTGCTGGGATTACAGGTGTGAGACACTGTGCCCAGCCCCACGTCATCTTATAGCTGGAGAAAATGAGCCCAGATAGGACTGGTGACCTGCCTCAAGATACTCAGCCAAGATTCACCCCGAAGTGATCCAGTGCAGAGGGCTCCGGGCTTAGCTGTGTCCAGTAGGTTGTGTTACAACCTCCACAACTTACTTCCACGTCAGGAGCATGTCTGATTTGAGATGGAGCCACATCCTTGAGGAACTTGGAGGCGTTAGAGTGGGAGGTACCCTGGGGGGCTGGCAGAGAGCAGACTGGCTCAGCACTCCAGGACAGGGCCTTCCAACGTCCTTTCCTGCTATGTGTTGTTGGGGATAACTCACCTGGCCCCTTAGCTCCCCATTTGGAAATAATAGTAGTAACGATATTAATATTTGTCCTTGAATGAGCACTTACTATCTGTGCTTCTCTCATTTCATCCCAGCTGACCTCACAACCCTTTCAGGTGGGTACAGCTATATTAGCTTGACTCTGCAGACAAAGCATCTGAGGCTCAGGCAGGTTAAGTGGCTTGTCTAAGACAGGGAGGCTGTGGTTGAACCCAGGCTTCTACCCTTCTCACTGATTGCTGTGCCCCCTGCCCCACAGGCTTGAGGGGAAGGCTCGTGGAGACCTTGGATGGACGAGATGAAAAGGGCTGTGCTCCCGGTTCGAACAGTGAGGCCTGGTAGTGACTGGAGTGCAGATGACCCTGGGTAGACCCCACAGGCTTGAGGGGAAGGCTCATGGAGACCTTGGATGGACGAGATGAAAAGGGCTGTGCTCCCTGTTCCAACAACCAGTGGGGCCTGGTAGTGACAGGGGCACAGATGGCCCTGGGTAGAAATCCCCTCTCTTTGTGCTTCCTCCAGAAATCTTCCCTTCTCCCCTGGAGTCCCGTGGCCTCTGCAGCTGGCCTGGCCCCTCATGCTTTCCGGAGCCCATCAGAGTTCTGGAGCCTTGCAGTGTGGGTACTTTAGTGCCCAGTCAGGAAGCAGTGAGGCCCACGGGCAACCTTATCCCGTGTTCTGCCATCCCCTACCGTGGCCTGGACCGTCAGCCGCTCATGTCTCTGCCAAGGCAAAATTAGGATGCGTAGCTCCTGCAGAGAGGGCGGATTTAACCAAAGCTCCCGCTGGCTGTCCTGCCCGGGCTCTTCCAAGTGGCTGACAGGAGGTCGAGGAGAGAGAACCCATGTTCAGTGTCCACGACATTCTGGACGACAAGGACATCGTCTCTGGGCTGGCTGCTTGCTCCCCCATACTGGGAGGAGCTGGAGGCCGGCAGGCACCATGCTGTCCTCCAGGCTGGCTCAGAGTGAGCGCTTCATAAATGTCATTGACTGAGTGAGTGGGGAAGGTGGGGGGACTTCAGGAACAGTCTTCCCCGGATGGGCAGCTTTGTGGGAGCTGTGAGGATTGCCCTGTGCCCACTAATTGGGACTGCTTCCTGCTGGTGACAGCTGGCATTTTTCTGGTTTATTATACTAGGTTTTTGGGAAATGTTCCCTTCCCTGGGCTGGACATTTCTCTATTATAGATAAGATAAGGGGAATCAAGTTGGAGAAGGTTATGTGACAGTAATTGGAGGACGCTCAGCCCCTCTATGGAGCAGCCGGGTGATTTCTGCAGTATGTTTTGTTCCATGGCACTTGATAAACAGCAATTGGAGTCATTTGCAGGTTTGCTTTCTGTGTGGCAGGGTAGAGTGGCCCATGGGGTGGGATTCTGGGCTTTGGTTGTGGTGAGGAGGTGACACTTGTGGGTGGAATGCTGGGGCTGGTGAGGGTGGAACCCTTCTGCCCAGTGAATCCCAGGCCACTGGTTTCTCCCCTAGCACCCCTTGATGCCCAGCTCCAGAGTGCTGGGCAGGGCTGGGCATGTAGCATTGGCAGTGAACTTGGGCTGGGCTGCATTTTGGCTCCAGGTTCCTTACTCTTTTTATAATGGGAAGCATAGAGGTGGGGCCATCCCACCTCTGTTCTAGGACCACAGACTCTCCCGAATCACTCCCTCATACTACTGCCCCTGGTCTCTTCCTCTCTGGTGTGGCAGGGAAGCAGGGCAGTCTAGCCTGGTTCCACAAGGTGTCGTGTCAGGAATCTGGGGACATCATGGACTTAGGACAGGCATGAGAAAGGGGCCTGGGGCTTAAGAGTTTAGTACCAGAGGCTAAAGAAGTCTGGAGCCCCTTGAAGGATATCCCAGCTCAATAGACACCAAGTTTTTATCTGTTTCTCCTTTAATGAGATGCTTGTTCACCAGGCAAATGTTTGCACCAAAGGCATTGAAGCAAGAAACGAGGGGTGTGGAGGATATTCCGGTTTGCCCTTCCGGATCATTCTCCGTGCCACTGTGTGCCGGGAGCTGCAGGGCATTGTCTGCAACACGAGGGCTCTCATCCTCTGGCCTCTGGGTCAGTTTCATGGGTGGGAGGCGGCAGCAGGAGGTTTCTTCCCTGCCCCTTCCTGCTGAACTGTGGGTTAACAGTGGCTCCTGAGACAGCTCCAGCTCCCTCCAAGGTCCCTATTCCCCCCCCAACTCTGGCGGCTGACGGGTGGAAACTACGTTTGGCTGTTGGAGCTCCACCTCCCTTGCGGGTTTGCCTTAAGCCTTCTGTAAACACTCTTCAGTGGGATGAATAGTGGCCTCCAGAAGGTATGCCTACATTCTAAGCCCCAGAACCTGTGAATGTGACCTTATTTGGCCAAAGAATCTTTGCATTAGTAATTAAGTTTAGAGATCTGAAGATGAGATCATCCTGGATTATCTAAGTGGGCCCTAAGTTGTAAGACAAATGTCCGTGTAAGAGACAGATGAGAAGACACAGAGACACAGGGGAGGCCACCATGTGAAGACAGAGGAGAGACCGGAGGGAGGGAGCCAGAGGCCACAGAACGCCTGGAGCCGCCTGAAACTGGAAAAGGCGAGGAGGGACTCCCCCCTGGAGGCTTCCAGGTGATCAGGGTCCTGCCCCACACGTGGATTTCGGAATCCGGCCTCTAGAACTGTGAGATCATACGTTTCCCTTGTTTTAAGCCACCAAGCGTGTGGTGATTTGTTGTGACATCTCCAGAAACAGATACAGACAGGTCCTTCCATTGAACTCTCCCCAGTCACCCTGTCCAGGTGTGCCAGGAGCCAGGCTGATGGGGAAGGGCACCATCCAGAGGACATTTGAGGGCTGGGGAGTGCCCAGCACCATGCATCCAAGTCCCCAGGGGAGGGCCCTGAGAACAGACCCAGGGATTTTGTGGTGAAAACAGCAACCATAACAGCTGAGGCAGGTGCTGGCAGGTTCTGTCCTCATCCCCTAGGCTCACCTGATGCTACCTGCAGCTGCTGTGGAAAGTTCCAGAACACTGATGACTTCCCACCCAGGGCACCCACTCTCTCAGGTAGGGTGTCCTCTACCTGTTAGAGCAGCTCTGCCCATGCAGTGGGGAAGGCTGAGGGTACTGGGGGTCACTGTCCCAGGAGCCGGCAATCCTTCGCAGTTGGGAGTGTCCCTCCATGGGGCAGTTCTGAGGTTTGTGTGACACTGTGTCTTGAACATCCTAGCAGGAGTGAGCCCAGTCGCTCACTGTTATGGCTTGTATCAGGAACACCCCCCACCCCATTAGCTTTCTTCACTTCCTTGATCACCTCCTCGCTCCCTCACCATATTCTGGCATCGCCTCTCAGTTAACTACTTGCACCAAATCTTTGTCTCAGGGGCTGCTTTTGATGAAACTGAAACTAAATCAAGAGCTTGCAATGCCCATGCATTCACAAAGCACCCCCTTCCCGTGCATTTACAAGGCACCCCCTTCCCATGCATTCACAAGGTATCCCCTTCTCATGCATTTACAAGGCACCCCCTTCCCGTGCATTCACAAGGTATCCCCTTCCATGCAATCGTGTGCCACTTTCTTTAACAGCCCATGGGGTTAGTACTTCTATGATTGCCATTTTGCAGAGGGGGGTACCCAGACACTCCAAGACCAAGTGACTTGCCCAAAGTCACAAACCAGGGTCCCAACCCAGATGGAGTCTGATTTCAGAGCTGGCTTTCACTATGACCTTGTCCCAGGACAGGCTGGTAAGTGTTCAGAGGGGAGGAGTGGGTCTCCCATTTATGAGCATTTATGGTGCGTGAGTGCTGTGCTAGGTACTTTGTGAATAGCAAGTCACTAAATCCTCTCAAAACGCTCTGAGGTGGAACTGGCATTGTTCCTATTCAAAAGATGAGAAAACAGACACTTCTAGAGCTTAAGAAACTTGTTCCTGGCCACCCAACTAGTACGTAGATGCCAGAGCTGGGATCTGGGCTCAGATCCTTCTGCTTCTACCTGCTGGCCCCTTTCAGAAGTCAAGGCTATCTTCTTCAAGCTCAGGGACTGGTCATTGAACATTTATTTTAAGCTCAATCAGGCGACTGCATCTCATGAGAACACAGAGCCACAGAGTTCTGCCTAGTTGATAGAAAGGTCTTGCATGGTTTGACTTGAAATCTTAACCCCTGTGCACATGCAGAATTCCCATGGGTGAGTCCTGAGAGCAGGTGTCTCAAAGAGACTGACAGTTAACCCCAGGGTTGCTGAAACCCGGACACTGAGTGGGGTCTTTCATAAGCCAGTCTCCGAACTGGGTGGCAAATGCTCAGCCCTTTAAAAGCTGGCCAGATACAGCATTCAATCTAGTCCCCATGTGGACTGCTTTCACTCTTCCCCTGCGTCCACACCTTTTCTAGAATCTTCTATACTGCTTTTTTCCATCCCCTGTCCTGCTCTCTGGACTCAAGTACATCTCCACGTCATCCCTCTGCTCTGTGCAGAGGGCAGGGCAAGGACTTTTATCTGCATACTACAGAAGGAAACCAAGGACCGTAGGGGTATCCTTGTCTGTGGTGGCAGCTGAGGGTGGTGCAGCTCTTCCTGGTCTCCGTGCACATGGCTCATGCATACCTTCCTCCTCCTGCAGGAGGTGAGACTCTGCCATGCTAGAGAAATGCTCAGAGAGATGGCATCAGGCTGGGGCTGGGGAGCCTGGAGACCCATTTGGGGTGAGCAGGAGATGTGTAAGGTCAAGTGACTAATCCTGCGATTTCTCCAATATCAAATGCACATTCTGTGGAAATAGATGTGCTCGACGGGGCATCAGAAGGGAATCGATGTGCAGGGAGCTGGGATTAGATCATGTTAAGCTGAGGATTTTATAGTCTGTTTTTCTTCTACGAGAGTCAACAATAGGTCAGGGTTGTTTCATCTTCCTGAATAAACAAGCAGGTGGGTTACAGGAACAGCAGCCACGGCCCAACTGTGAGTGTGTGTATGTGTGCTTGTGTTGGGGAAGGTGTATGTGCACATGTAGGTGGATGTGCATGTATGTATGTCTGTGTGTAAGTCTGTGTAAAGGTGTGTGCAAATGTGTGAACACTTATGTGTGTGTTGTGTGCATGTGTGTGCCCAGGCATGTGTATATGTGTGCTTGTGAGTGGTTTTGGGTGTGTGCATCAACATGTGTGTGTTTACAGGTGTACATGTACGTGTGTGTGCACATGTGTATCTAAGTGAGTGTGTGTATGCATATACCTGTGTAAGTGGGTGTGTTTCTGTGTGTGCGGGTGTAAATATGCATGGGAAAGGGTGTATATGTGCATATATAAGTGTGTGTGTGCAGAAAAGACAGAGAATGAAGCTAGAATCCAGGTTATTTTCAAGACTCTTAGAATAAATGCTTGAGGTGATGGATACCCCATTTACCCTGATGTGATTATTATGCATTGGATGCCTGTATCAAAATATCTCATGTAACTTATAAATATATACACCTACTATGTACCCACAGGAATTAAAAAAAATAACAAAGAGGCTGTTAGAGGCTGGGCATGGCAGCTCATGCCTGTAATCCTAAACAGCACCTTGGGAGGCTGAGGTAGGCGGATTGCTTGAGGTCAGGAATTTGAGACCAGCCTAGCCAACATGGTGATGGTGAAACCCCATCTCTACTAAAAATACAAAAATTAGCCAGGCATGGTGGTGCACGCCTGTAATCCCAGCTACTTGGGAGACTGAGCAGGAGAATCACTTGAACCTGGGAGGCGGAGGTTGCAGTGAGCTGAAATGATGTCACTGCACTCCAGTCTGGGTGACAGAGCAAGACTTCATCTCAAAAAAAAAAAAAAAAAAAAAAAAAAAAGACTGCTAGAAAACATGCTATAGCCGTTAGAGATACACGGGTCTCCAGAATAGCCATAGAATGGTGTTAAGGAATCCCCAGGCCCATGGCCCTGACCATGAGTGGGTGACTGGGTAGCTCATCTCGTGAACACTCCACCCTCTCGCCTCTGCTGGCACAGTCATGGTGTGGGGCTCTTGGGGCCAGTGTGGATGGACAGCCTTCGAGTTCCTCAGGGCCTGGATGCAAATTCTAGCTCTTCCTTCTCTCTGTGGGGTCTTGTGGTAAATTAGCATCCTCCCCAAGCTTCTGTTTCCTGCCCCGTGAAATGACGTAATGAGAAACCCGCATAGGTTGTTGGGAGACCCAGAGGAGACCTGGGTAGGAGAATGCTCTGGCACTTGAGCACTGGGGGCTTCCATCCCTCCTTCCCTGCTCTAGCTGGGGTGGGGTGGCTGCTGGGGCTGCCCATGGAGGTTGGGCCCTGTAGAGTGTCAGTGTGAAGACAACTGGGGGGCACATCAGCTCTTCTACCCAAACAGTCAGGCTATGGCCTGGACCCCACAGGGCCCAGATGTGTCCATGAATATCACTGAAAGTGCACTTCTACTAGGATGAGCCATTAGAAACAGAACCTTCCTCAAACAGCCATCTTGATGTGGGTCCCGGGGACGGGTGGCTGTTGAGAGGTCTGGCAGGGCTGAGACTGTCTCACAGGCCATGCAAAGCTGCTTAGTGACCCTCTATTCTGGTGCTGGGGCCAAAGCCAGGACTCTGGAGCCAGAGAAACCAGGTTCAACTCTTGGCTTGGCCACTTCCCAGCTGTGTGGCCTGGGGCAAGCTGCTTGACCTTTCTGGGCCCTGGTTCCTCACCTGCAAATGCTCACTGCCTTGCTAACCTGCCTGGCTCAGGGGAAGCTGCTTCAGAGAGAGCCTTAAGGACTCTGTATTCATTTCCTATGGCTGCTGTGGCTTAAAACAGCACGGACTTCTTATCTTACAGATCTGGAGGTCAGAAGTCTGACATGGGCCTCCCCGTCCTAAAATTGCATTAGTCGGCTGCACTCTTTTCTGGAAGTTCTGGGGGAACAGTGGTTTCCTAGTTTTCCCAGCTGCTGTAGGCCGTCCATTCTCCTTGACTTCGGATCCCTTCTCTTTTCAAAGTGTATCAGCACTACCTCCGGTTCTTCCATCACATGGCCTTTTCTGATGCTGGCCTTCCTGCCTCCTTCTTTTAAGGATGCTTGTGATCACATGGGACCCACATGGACAATCTCAGATAATCTGTCATCTGGAGATCCTTAACTTTTTTTTTTTTTTTTGAGATTGAATCTCACTCTGTCTACCAGGCTGAAGTGCAGTGGCGTGATCTCGGCTCACTGCAACCTCCGCCTCCTGAGTTAAAGCAATTCTCCTCCCTCAGCCTCCCGTGTAGCTGGGATTACAGGTGCCCGCCACCATGCCCAGCTAATTTTTGTATTTTTAGCAGAGACGGGGGTTTGTCATATTGACCAGGGTGGTCTTGAACTCCTGACCTAAGGTGATCCACCCACCTCAGCCTCCGAAAGTGCTGGGATTACAGGTGTGAGTCACTGCGCTAGGCTGAGATCCTTAACTTAATCACATTGCAGAGCTCCTTTTTACCATGTAAGGTCACCATGTTCAGCTGTTCTTGTATTGCTATAAAGAAATACCTGAGACTGGGTAATGTATAAGAAAAGAAGTTTAATTGGCTCATTGTTCTACAGACTGTACAGGAAGCATGGTGCTGACCTCTGCTTCGGGGGAGGCCTCGGAAAGCTTACAATCATGGAAAAGGTGAAGGGGCGGGGGCAGGAGCAAGTTGGGGGTGGTGGTGGTGGCAGGGAGGTGCCACATACTTTTTTTTTTTACTTCGAGATGGAGTCTCACTCTGTCACCGAGGTTGGAGTGCAGTAGTGCAATCTCGGCTCACTGCAACCTCCATCTTCCAGGTTCAAGCAATTCTCCTGCCTCAACCTCCCGAGTAGCTGGGACTACAGGCATGTGCCACCATGCCTGGCTAATTTTTGTACTTTTGGTAGAGATGGGGTTTTGCCATCTTGGCCAGGCTGGTCTGGAACTCCTGACCTCAGGTGATCTACCCATCTCGACTTCCCAAAGTGCTGGGATTACAGGCGTGAGACACTGGGTCCAGCTGGTGCCACATACTTTTAAATGACCAGATCTGATGAGAGCTCACTCACTATAGCAAGGACAGCGTCAAGCCATGAGGGGTCCACTCCCATGATCCAGTCACCTCCCACCACGTCCCACCTCCAACATTGGGGATTACAGTTAACATGAGATTTGGGAAGAGACAAATATGCAAACTGTATCAGTCACATCCACAGGTTCCTGGGAAGAAGATGTCTTTAGGAGGCCACTACTCCTCACTACTCCAGTGTCTCCAAAATGAGAAGATGCTTTGTAATTGGCAGGGAGGAGAAAGGTGTCCCCAGCGTCCCAGCAGAGCAACTCTCCAGTCATCACCCACTGTCTCAGTCATTCCACAAACATCTATTGAGTGCCAGCTGTATGCCAGACTGACCCTTGCCCTCAGGAAGTTTATGCACTGGTTAGGGAGGCAGATAACAAACATGAAATACTAAACATTAAAAAAATAATATAGCAGGTGCTGACAAGTTCTTTGGAGAAAAGTCAAGTAAAGCAAAAGGAGGGCAAGAGCTGTGGTGAGGGCTGCCTGGGATAGGGTGGGTCTGGAAGCCTCTTGGGAAGGTGATGTTTGGGCAGGGCCTGGTATTAAGCAAGGGAAGGAGCCAGCCAACTGGAAGGGCGTGACCAGTGTGGATTGAATTGTGTCCCCCATAAAGATATGCTTAAGTCCTAACTCCCGGGCCTGTGAACGTGATCTATTAGAAATAGGGTCTTCAGCCAGGTGCAGTGACTCATGCCTGTAGTCCCAAGTAATCAGGAGGCTGAGGCTTGAAAATCACTTGATCCCAGGAGCTTGAGGCTGCAGTGAGCCGAGATCACGCCACTGCGCTTCAGCTTGGGTGAGACAGCCAGATTCTGACTCTAAAGAAAAATAAAATTAAAAAAAGAGACAAGTTCTTTGCAGCTCTAATTAAGATATAAGGTGATAGGAGGATGCCTAAATCCAATCATTAATAAAGCCTGGAGCTGGTCTTCCTGCTGTAGGGCAAACAGTTCATCTGGGGTTGCCAAATGATCAGCACAGCCTCTTCCCATCCTTGTTGATAAAAAATAAAATAAACAGGAGCAGCTGCCCTTTCTTGTTCATTCATTGCCTGGCATGTTGCAAGCATTGTCTCATTTATTCTTACACAGCTCTGGCAGGTGGTTATTGTTAGTGTTCCATTTCACAGATGAGAAAACTGAGGGTTGAAGACTAAATGATGACAACTGCCTACACACACTCAGCGATTGAATTGGGTTTTTGAGACTCAAACCCAAATCTCTTTGCATCCAAGGGCACACTCTTAACTGGAGAAGCTGGAGGTCAGGGACCATCCTTTTTTTTTTTTTTTTTTTTTCCCCTCTAATGTCTCCATGCATCTAGCAAAATGCCTTGCACATCACAGTCAGCTAAAACATATTGATTTTTTTCTTCTGTTAATGATCTCTTAAGTCTTGACAAGAGAGTTAAGTTCAATCAGAACTTTTGACAAATCCCAAACCAATTTTCCATACTACGTTGATTTATTTATTCTGTAAACATTTGTGGAAAGTCCCTGAGCACCTGGAACATGCTGCAGGCTTAGTGTCTTGGTTCTATCCTGAGTAGATGAATTATAGCTACAGTTTTGAAAAGCAATTATTTTCATTGATAATTGGATAAAATACCCTAAGTATTCTGTGGGTGACCTCAAGGGAGCCAAGTAGCGGCAGCTGGAAACCTGGTCTCCTGATTGGAAGGCACAGGTTGATCCCTGTTCACCTGTGGCCTTGGAGCCTTTGGCTCTGCAGGGCTTTTGGGCAACTGGGATCTCCCAAGTGTTGCCTACCCTCCCGCTGGGTGAAAACATGCACCTCCTGGCCTCTAGAATGTGCCATTGGTCCTGGTCTCTCTTGAGGTTTGGTCCCAGAAGCCTTTCTTCCAAATACTTTGCAAAGCTGTTCTCTCTCTCTGTTTTTTTTTTTTTTTTTTTTTTTTTTTTTTTTTTTGTTTTTTTGCCTTTTGCCATTGTCATTGCTGTTGACAAGTCCCAAGAGCAATTTGGGATGGCCATGTTTTGGTGTCTTCAGTGACCTCAGTCCCCTGGGAGAAGTTATTCCCCTGCATCTCAGCTGATGGTTGGGAAATGGATGGTTTGTCTGTGTCAGGAGGTGTGGGCAGAAAATACATGGTTGTTGGTGCGGAGTGCTGAGAGACGGGGTAGAAGAGTTTCACTGAAGTAGCTAAAGAGAAGACACGTTGACTAAAATGACGGCTATCATTATTGCCCATCTGCTTGGCATGTATGCAAAAATAATAATAACATTGAAACAACTACTTGATAATGCCCGGGCTGCAGAGTCTCTCCCCATACAGTGATACAGAAACAGTGCAGATTGCTCCAAAGAGCAATTTAGCACCATGCATTGAGCTTTAAACAAGCTCCTATCGTTAGATCCAGCAATTGCTTTTCTAGGATGAAAGTCAGTTAAATCACAGATGTGAAAAGATTTATGTTGAGGTTATTTATCACTGGATATAGTAGCAAAACTTTGGAAAGACTCCTAGTGTCCAACCATTGGGAAGGGCTTAAATAACTTCTGTCTATCCATTCGTTCAATGGAATGTGTATGCAGCCATTTAAAATGGTGCTCGTGTGCATTTTTGCTGCCATGGAAACATAATAATCATGGTAATAGTGTTTATAATGTGCCAGACACTGCTCTAAGACTTCACAAGGAATAACTCAGTTATTCCTCCTAGCAACCTTGTGGTGCAGATGCAATATTAGAATAATCCCCACATTACAGATGGAGAAGCAGCAGCCAGTAAGGCAGTGAGCCAGGACTTATGGCCCACGTGGCAGTGAGTGTTCCCTAACTGTTCACCACTCTGCCTCTCACTGTGACCACAGAGATGGAAAAATCAAAGACATGAAACTGCATGTCCAGCTTATCCCAGTTTTGCTGGGAAAGATGTTTATTATGCTTGGAAGAAAGACTAGAGAGGAAAGCATCTACGATGTTGGTAGCTCTAAGTGGTAGGATTAGGGGTAGTTCTCTTCTATTTTTGGATTTTCTAAATTTTTTTTTACAACAATTGCTGTATTACCTTTATAATAAAAATAGAGAAAGTGAGAAGGGGGGGTCTTACCTTTATAATACAAATAGAGAAAGTGAGAAGGCGGGGTCTTAGAGTTGCTGAGATGTTGAACTTCACTGTCTGCTAGCTGTGTGACCTTGGGAGAGTTACTTTATCTCTCTGAACTACACTTACTCAGCTGGTAATTGTGAACCACCTAGGTTTTAGGATTGTTGTGAGGATAAGAAACTGTACAGGGATGGTCCTGAGCATGTTTGTGGTTAGGTCTATTTCTTGCCTTTCCCTGACTCTGGTCTGTAGGACAGTGGGATGGGATGATTCCCAGAGGCTCCTATGTCAGCTGGCTTCCAGCTGGGCTCAGCCAGTGGGAAGCACTCTTAGGAGATTGCCGGGTAGGAGGAAGAGAGGAGCCAGTGTTCTCCTCCTCCTCTCTCTGCCTGCAGTGGGTTCTCAGGCAGTGGTTGTATCTCCTCTGTGGTTTTGTGTTTTCAGCTCCTGCCATAGAAGTGCCCTCAGGTTCCAGTCTCCATTGTGTGATCCCAGCTCTGGGCTCCAGTAACTCCACTTCTTTCCCCTGTGCCTCCAGCCTAGAGGTGGGAGTCTCCTGCTCTTTCCAACGTTTGGATGGCATTGCTGTCCCCTGGTACTCATCCATTACTTGTTCAATTAGTCTGGGTTCTCCAAAGAAACAGAACCAATAGGAGATACACACACACATATGTGCGTACACACATGCATACGTAGAGTTGGCTCACACAATTATGGATGCTGAGAAGACCCAGGATCTGTGGTTGTCAAACTATCAAACAAGAGAGCTTGTGGTATATTCCCTGGTTGAGTCCCAAGGCTTGAGAACCAGGATTACTAATGGTGTCAGTTACAGCCTGAGTCCAAGTCTGGAGGCAGGAGGCTGGTGTTCCAGCTAGAAAAAATTAGGCAGAGACAGCAAATTCTCCCTCATGCCACCTTTTTGTTCTAGTCAGGCCTTCAATGGATTGGATGGGAACTACCCACATGGGGGAGGGCAATTTGCTTTACCCAGCCTATGGATTCAAGTGCTAAACTCATCCAGAAACACCCTCACAGACACACCCAGAATAACATGTAACCAAATATCTGGGCACCCTGTGGCTCAGTCAAGTTGGCACAAAATTAGCCATTTTATTTGTATAACCAGTTCTCTGCATTAATTCAATTAAAGTGATTTCTGTTTCCCTGGTTGGGCCTTGACTGATACAGAGATGATAACAGGTTTGGTTTTGATCTTGGTATTCAGCTTTGAATGGCTGAACAGCCAAATGCCTAGTTCAGTGTCGTTTCTGGGATTTGTAAGGTTGTGAGTCATCAATGATTGAGTGAACATTTATATAACAATAAGTAATGATACGAGATGGTATATTTTTGGATTTATTGTTACTATCTAAATATCCACTTTCAAATGTAGGTAAGCTTTCTGAAAGTATTGTAGAGTGATTTTTTTGGGGGGGATGGGGTAGAAACAGCGTCTTGCCGTGTTGCCCAAGCTGGTCCTCAACTCCTGGCCTCAGTGATATTCCCACTTCAGCCTCCAAAACTGCTGGGATTTCAGGTGTGAGCCACCGTGCCCAGCCGATTTTTTTAAAATTTTATCAATTGTTGGAAGTATAAATTGTTGTGAGAGTCAAGTGTTGCCATAATTAATTTTGATTATGAGAGCTAATTCGATTTACTAAATCATCTTAAATTTTTTCAATTGACAAATAAATAGGGAGACAGAGTTACAATTAATATAAATATTGAGAGTATTAGCTAGATAGCTTTAGGAAGAATATTATTTCCTTTCTGAGCCAAGCAATGCTTATAAAATTTAAATAATAATACAGAACAGAATAATAGAAATTAGATTATATCACAATTACAATATTTGTAGAACCTGCATTCATAATATTCAACAAAATAAACTTTAATAACTGCTTTTAATTTTTAGTTATATAATTCTATCTAGGAATTCTATCTAGGTCATGAGGATTTCAAGAAAATATTATGGATTTTTTTATATACTGAATGAATTAGAAATGGAATGTCACCTTTGCTACCTCAAAATAGGAGGAAAAATTCTGAAGTTATATATGATGTTCATGATAAAACTGATCCAGATGTAACATAAGAATATAGGTATAAGGAAAAAAAGAAAATCCTAGAGAAAGATGAAGCAAGCCTCAAATATCTTGCTTTTCTCCTGACTTCAGTAGAGAGAGAGAGCATTTATTTAACATCACAAATTTGGCCAGGTGCAGTGGCTCAAGCCTGTAATCCCAGCACTTTGGGAGGCCAAGAGGGGCGGATCACTTGAGATCAGGAGTTCGAGACCAACCTGGCCAGCATGGTGAAACCCTATCTCTGCTAAAAATACAAAAATTAGCCAGATGTGGTGATGGGTGCCAGTAGTCCAGCTACTCTGGAGGCTGAGGCAGGAGAACCACTTGAACCCAGGAGGTGGAGACTGCAGTAAGCCAAGATTGCGCCACTGCACTCCAGGCTGGGCAACAGAGTGAAACTCCACCTCAAAAAAAAAAAGAAAAGAAAAGAAAAGAAAAAACCACCACCACCAAAAAACAAACACAAATTTAGCTAAGAGGCTATGGGGCCACCCAGCCACTGACAGTTCTGAGAAATTTTTGTTTCTGCCCGAAGACATTGAATATTCAAAATGTGACTACTGAAATGTAAATAAAAAATGTTAAGATTAAGGAATTTCTAAAATGAAATGACAGCATTGTTCCTGTCTAGATTTGTGATTCCCTCCAGTCCCATCTGTGCTTCCTTTTAGTTTGAAAGCATCCCCAGAGAAAGCTCTCTCCCTCGCCCCTCCCTGTCCCTGCCTTTGCTGGGTGAGGATCCTCTGGATCTGGAAGCAGCATCAGAATCTGAGCATCCCGAGTTGCTTAGCAGCAGCTGGAAGAGATATTAGACCCCAGCACGGACCAAGGCCTTCTGAGGCTTGGACAAATGCTTCCAAAACAAACTGTGAAGTCTTTATTTATTGGATGACTTTATTTGGTGCTTCCTAAGTGCCAAATATCTCACTATACATCTTTCCCCCATTATCTAATCTAACCACCCAGCAATCCACGAGATCATCCCTCTCTGCATTCCCATTTTACAAATGAGAAAACAGGCTCACACAGGCAAAGTAATTTGCCCCAGGCTGTCTGGCCTGTTGGTGGCAGAACCGAGACTTGAACCCTGGCCCTTCTGACTGCAGAACACATCCACTTAACCACCCTAGTAGCATGCCTTCTCCCAGAATGTTCCAGATCGTGCAACCCAGTGTTGCCATTTTGCTGATAGAGAAAAGGAGAGGCATAATTTCAAGGTTCCCACCCAGAAGGTCAGTGGCATTGTTGGTTTGAATTTCAAGTCTGAGCCTGGGGCATGCAGACGAAAGCCAAGTGCAGGGGAACAATATCTGCTTTGTGCAGTCTCCATCCCTGGAAGCATCAGGCATGGGGTCCACTGGGATAGATCCTGCAGGCTTTAGAGAGCTCTCCACTAGGGAAATAGAGAAAAACAATCCATTTGGTGCCAGCTAGAGAGGAAAACGCTGGTTGCTTTTTAATTTACCTTGTGAAATAGCTGCTGCTGGGAGCGAGCTATGGCCACCAGATCACGCGGCTAAGAGCCAGGCACTTTGGCACTGGATCCCTCCTCTGGATAACACGGGGTGTTTCAGAACACTGTCTGGATGTTTCCTGTTGATACAACTTTGCAAAACTCTCTGAGCATCCTCATCAAGCACATTCAGGAGCCGGGGCTTTTTGCTTCAAGGCATGTTAATTACTCGGTGAACTGGCAGTGGGAGAGGCAGGGCGGGGCTGAGGGGACATCAGCAGTTTAGCTGGAATGAAGTGGCCCAGATGTTGTTGCCGCCCCCTGCCGTGCTCTGATATGTCCGGCAAACATTCCAGGGCCAGTGCTGTCCAATGGAAACATAATGTGAGCCATGTATGTAATTCTGAATTTTTTAGCAGCCACCTTAAAAAAGAGAAGGAAACTGGTAGAATTCATTTAAAAATATATTTCATTTCACGTGATATATTCAAAATACTATCATTTCAACATCTAATCAGTATAAAAACTTTTTTTTTTTTTTTTTTTTTTGAGATGGGATCTTGCTCTGTCACCAGGCTGGAGGGCAGTGGCGTGATCTCGGCTCACTGCAGCCTTCACCTCCTGGGCTCAAGTGATCCTCCCACCTCAGCCTCCTGAATAGCTGGGACTACAGGCTCAAGCCACCACACCCTCTATTTTTTAAGTTTTTAAATTTTTTGTAGAGACAGAGTCTCACTATGTTACTCAGGCTGGTCTCAAACTCCTGGCCTCAAGTAATCCTCCTGCCTTGGTCTTCCAAAGTGCTGGGATTACAGGCATGAACCACTGTGCCTGACCTGTAAAGCTATTAATGAGTATTTTATATTCTTTTTATGGCACTCAGTCTGGGACATCCAGTGTGCATTTTATACCTACAGCATGTTTCCGTGTGGACTAGCCGCTTTTCAAGTGCTCAGTGCTCCAGGCGGTATTGCTTCTCTGCCTGCGGTGCAGCTTTGCCATCCCTCTCTGCTGCTCAAAGACCTTCTGTGGCTCCTGACTTGCCCAACCTGTTGGAGTCAGTCATATACTGCAGTGATTTGTGTTTCTGACTTCCTGTCTCTCCACTGCCAAGAAAGGTGGGTACCTTTAAGGAAGAAAAAAATAAAGAGTTTTTATTATGGTGTCTGTTAGGGGCGTTTATTGTGCATCTACTGTGGGTGCAAAGGGAAGGCTTCCCGGCTTTGCCCTCAGTTTTGCTGAAAAATCAACTCACAAAAAGGCAGATTACTAAGAGAAAAGGCATACAAATGTATGACTACGGTGCACACAGCGAGAATCCCAGTGATTGCTCAGTGGGATACAGATGCTTATATGCCCTGCTTTCTTAGGGGAAAGGGAGATGGGGAAGTGTGGGTGATTTTAGGGGGATAGTAAATGATTTTTAGGAGAATTCAATGGGCTTGAAGAACATACAATAGTCTGGGGCAAAATCGGTCGGGTCAGCAGAGCAAACAAGGGTGTGTGACCAAGGTCTGTCCAGGCGTGTTGACAGACTTTGGTCTTCCTTCCTGCGACATGGGTTCAGTTAGTGAAATTTCAGCGAAGGGGTCAGAGGTCATTGTTTTCTTCTTTGGGCAAAGAAGGGAGCTTCAGCCCGTGCTTTGGGAGAGGTAGAGAATTTAGAGACAGGAAGGCTGGCGAGGAAAAACAATTGCTGTTCTTCGTGGTTCTGTCCTGTCTTTATGCAGATCAGGAAAAGTCTCTTCTAGCATCTGCCTCTTCTAGCAAAAGTCTCGTCTAGCATCTGAAGGCCTTCTAAGGGCCTTCACTACAAAACACTCTTTATCCCAGGGAGCAATGTTTTGGGGTGAAATTCTTCACACTCCTTTACTACTACGTCCTAGTTTTAAGTTCCTTGAACTGAATTAATTGTATTTTCCACAATAAATCTTACTGGTACACATGCCTGCATAAGGCATTGTGTTAGGTGCTTTATGTAGTTTTTGTATTTTTTTGCCCAGGTTGGAGTGGAGTGGCATGATCTTGGCTCACTGCAATCCTGGGTTCAAGCTGGGATTATAAGTGTGTGCCACCATAGCGAGCAAATTTTTCTTTTTTCTTTTCTTTTCTCTCTCTTTTTTTTTTTTTTTTTTAAGCAGAGATAGGTTTTCACCATGTTGGTCAGGCTGGTCTTGAACACCTGACCTCAAGTGATCTGCCCACCTTGGCCTCCCAAAGTGCTGGGATTACAGGTGTTAGCCACCACACCTGGCAGCTTTATATCATTTTCTAACTAAATTATCAGTATAACTCCATGAGTAGGTATTTCATTTTACAGAAGGAAAATGGAGGCTCAGAGAGCTGAAGTTGAATCTAGATCTGCAGGACTCTAAGTTGCTCTTTTAGCGACGTTGTGCTGAGCCCAGACAGGTTTGGGTTCTCAGAAAACATGTATTAACTGTGCTGACTGAGACAACAGTTTCTTGCCTCTTTCTTGGTATAAACAGCAGACACGTGGAGGCGGCAGAAGGGGCTGGGATGTCTACCGACTTGTGTGTCTTTCTTGGTCATCAGGATGCAATATCAGCTTGGGCCCAGGAGTGCTGACAGCAGCCTCTTTGGGAACTGGGTCGAGCACAACCAGTGCTCTCAGCAGCCAGGCAACAAATTGCAAAGCCTTAGTCTGTGCCTGATAAATGCCCGTGGTTTTCCCCTCCTCTCCCGGCATCAGGCTGATAACTGGCGCTCTGCCCCTCCGGCTTCCCGAGACACTGCTATTTACGTGATGCATGATTCACGCTCATTTATTGCCAGAGAGTACGATGCTTTGCCTTGGTACTTTATTGAGAGCACAATAAAAATAAAGATGAGCTACTAATAAAATGTCAAAAGAAAATGTCAATTAGTATTACCAAAAAAAAAAAAAAAAAAAAAGAGAGGCTGATGTTATTGTACATCCTCTCAGTGAATTCCCTCTAATTAGTCAAATAAATATGCAGTCCTCCCACTCGGATGTGTGTTTGTTTGCTTTAAAACATTGTAATTACATCCCCCGCTTTGGAAACTTCTGGGAACCGGAACCTCCACACATGGGCTTTAGCTAGAACGACGTGAGCCAGCACTTTGGTTGGGATGAAACTCCATGCCTGTGTAAGTTACTGGGCTAAGCATTCAGACGCAGGCTGTGCCTCACCCTGCCCTCACTCAAACTCCCACTGTGGCTCCCTAAGGCTGTGACATCAACACCACTTCCACTTTATACAATGCAAAGGGAACTGGGCACAGGGAGGTGAGGTCTGCATGATCTTGACACAGCCTCTAACCTCTCCATGCCTCTGTTTCCTCTTTGATGAAACAAGGCAGATCTAGCTGCTCCCAGCCACAAGGCAATCATGATTTCCATGGCCAACAACTGGCTCTCCCCATCCCTCCAACTTTTCCATATCTCCCTCTTCCTGCAAGAAAACATTAGAACTTCAGTTGATATTTAGTTTATATTGACTTCTTCTATTTTTGTGTATATTTGATGTATATAAATCTATGCTAGGAATGGAGTAGAACAGGTATATGACTAATGAATACATAGGTTGGTGATGTCTCCTGAAAAAAATCTGTGTTATTAAGGCCAGGTGTGGTGGTTCATGCCTGTAATCCCAGCACTTTGGGAGGCAGAGGTGGGTAGATCATTTGAGGTCAGGAGTTTGAAACCAGCCTGGTGTCTACTAAAAATACAAAAATTAGCTGAATGTGGTGGCACACACCTGTAATCCCAGTTCTTCAGGAGGCTGAGGCAGCAGAACCGCTTGAACCTGGAAGGTGGAGGTGGCAGTGAGCCGAGATCTCGCCACTGCCAACTCCAACCTGGGTGACAGAGCAAGACCCTGTCTCAGGGAGAAAAAAAAAAAAAAATCTGTGTGGCTAAAAAAAAAAAAAAAAGGAGATAAGTAGTTTACAGAACAAGGGCTATATATGTATATATATAATTATTATTTTTTGAGATGGAGTTTCGCTCTTCTTGCCCGGGCTGGAGTGCAGTGGCGCAGTCTCGACTCACTGCAACCTCTGTCTCCCAGGTTCAAGCAATTCTCCTGCCTCAGACTCCTGAGTAACTGGGATTACAGGCACCCACCATCACGCCTGGCTAATATTTTATTTTTAGTAGAGACGGGGTTTCACCATATCGATCAGGCTGGTCTGGAACTCCTGACTTCAGGTGATCCACCTGCCTCGGCCTCCCAAAGTGCTGGGATTACAGGCGTGAGCCACTGTGCCCGGCCACAAGGACAATATAGATGAAGTAAGATGATTTATAAACTGCATTCTCTACAAACTGAAGGGGGCAAATATAATGGATTCCAAAGCTCCACGAAGTAGGAATTATTATCCTGTGAACAGTTCAGGAGGCAGCTTTGAAGAGGTGAGGTCTTGCTCAAGGTCCCACAGTGAGGGTGGGTTGGTGTCCAGGTGTGAGTCCAACGCTCGTGAACTTTCCACTGTGTCAGACCCCTTGCCATCTGCAGTCTGATCTTCAGCACTCATGCCTTATCCTGCGAGTCAGCTTGCCAATTTTCCCTGTATCTTGTTGCTGGCCTAGGACAGATTTGCTCATTTAAGATGCCATTGACCTTATCTAATAAAAAGAATCAGGATCCAAGGAGTCTGTTTAATTCATTATTAAAGATCATTTCCTGTTATTATCTTCCCTATAGCAAAATTAGCTGTTAACTCTCCTGTTAGCATAACCCAGCCAGTATTACTAGGAAATTAGGAAAAAAATCAGTTTAATGATATGTGCGCTGAGCCCAGGGAATTCCCCATCTTTGGCGCATATTAACATTATGCCTTAGAAGTCGAGGAAATGTTCTGTTAAGTGGAAAAAGAGTTGCAGAAATTTTACTTTTAAAAGTCGAGTAAAAAGTTACTTTTTTTTTTTCCCAAGTCAAATTAATTTTTGTCTCAGGGCAAGAAAAAGTAAATTAAAAATCACACGCTGCCGCTTCCTCGCAGGCCCCGTTTCCTCCTGGGTTTCTGTCCCTCTTGGCTAGGGTTTTGGGTTTCTCTGGCCCAGTTTGGGCCTCAGAGGACACCAGGCTTCAAGGGTTTCTGCTCCCGGGAACCTCTGGCCATGGCGGGGTGGGGCAGCCTGCCCGTCTTCCACCTGTCTTCCCTTTCAGGTCCTTCCCTTACTCCTGGGCAGTTGTTGGGGGTGAGAAGGGAGCAAGGACTGAGACCCCGATGATTCAGGAGGTCCCCTGTTGCATGACGTGAAGTGTGGTTGACCCCTGGATAAGGGGTTGCTGGGACGCTGATCACCTCTCCCTCCACTGGGCATTAACACATGGGCTGACCAGGGGCTGGTGGGGGACTTTAGCAGCCTCCACCAGACTCCCACAAAGGGCAGAAATCATGCTGGTGTGACCGTAAGTGAGGTGCCCAGTTCTGAGTGGGTACCCAGGAAGTGAGGAGCTCTGGACAAAAGGAGCAGGCAGTGAGCAGATGTTTCATGGTCGGGGAACACAGCGCTTTAGAGCCCTGTGCTCAGGTGTCTGAACGCATAGGGGTGCCTGGGTGTATGTGGGGAGAGACACAGCAGCCTGGCATGGTCAATGAGTCACTGGGCTTGGAGTCCACAGACTTGTGTTGGAATCCTAGCTCCATGTGGCCTCAAGAAAAATCACAAAACTGCTTTGGGCCTCCATATTTTCAGCTGGAGGAGAGATATTCGCCAATCTTTGCAGGTTGTTGTTTTAGACACTGCATTCTCTGCATAATGAAGGGCACAAATATGTGGTGAAGGTGGCAGGTGATTACCTTTCTGGAGGCTTCACCAGCATGGAACTCTGAGATCTCAGAACAGGCTAAGGGGACAGTGCTTGGCCAAGATCGCAGGAAATGGGAGGCTCTTGCAGAGTCCCTTCTGTGTGCCTGAAACCCCATTAGGCTCACAACACATTCGTTACAGTATCATGGGTTCTTGCAACTCAGGGGATTTTGGGAAATCCAGTCAGGTGACCAACTCATCCCAGTTTGTCCAGAATTTTCCTGATTGTATTAATATTAATAATTAATAATAATTAATAGCACCGTAAGTACTGTGGCCTGGGAAACTTCCCATTTCTTGGCAAAGTGGTCACTTTGCTGGTCACCCTACAAATCTTTCTTGTTTTAAAGACCAGAGTCAGGGCAGAGACTATCTGGCCCAGAGTTATATGGTTAGGGACCCCCGACCTGTTTTTGATGTGAACCATGCTTTCTGGGCAAAGATAGAATCCGGCTCACCTCCCACCAGCTCAAGCAGGACCCACAAGCCACATATATGCATCCAAAGAGATGAAGTTTCCTTGGGTTCACTTCACCTGTTGGTATCTGACTTACAATTGTTCTCTGTTAACTCCATTATCTTTCATTTGCAAGAATGCAGCCAACAGGAAACTCTGGATGCTTTCTCTTTAATGAAACACAATTTGATTACAAATCATCAGAGTCCCCTGGCAGACAGCCGTTTTTGGAGGATTTTAGCCTGCTGTGGTCACACCAGCATGATTTCTGCCATTTGTGGGAGTCCAGTGGGGGCTGCTGAAATCCCCTACCAGGGGAGGTGGCCACTAGTCTCCCGTCAGCCCATGTGTTAATGCCAGCTGTTGAAAACACCCTCCCTCGTGGCCCTGTGGATGAGGGGTGGTCTTTCTGGGTCCTTGGACACAGTGTGCCAGAGATGCCTTCTAGATTCACTGTATCATTTTGATTCAATGTGCAAGGTTTATTTTTTCTGTTATCTACCAACAGACATTATCGTGGCCAATGTCTAGCCGACCAGATATGGGGTGATCAGTTGTTTGAAGGTGAAAGGTAAGAGCCGTGAAGCCGACTTATAAGAACATCTGTGTTTACTGGGACATTGGAGCCTCAGCTCATGAATATATATGGTGACTTGGGCAGCATTGGCCTTATAGGGCTGAAAGGCAACGCCCTGGGGCAGTATCCTTAATGCGGCAATTGACTAGACACAGTGAGACCAGGTCACACTATTCCTGGGAGGGGAGTGGCATGATCGTGGCTCACTGCAGCCTCAACCTCCTCCCCAGGCTCAGGTGATTCTCCCACCTCAGCCTCCTGAGTAGATGTGACTACTGGCTGGGGCCACCACGCCCAGCTAATTTTCTTTTTTTTTTTTTTTTTTTTTTTTTTGAGACGGAGTCTCGCTCTTTTGCCCAGACTGGAGTGCAGTGGCCCCATGTCCTGCTCACTGCAAGCTCCGCCTCCTGGGTTCACGCCACTCTCCTGCCTCAGCCTCCCGAGTAGCTGGGACTACAGGCGCCCGCCACCACGCCCGGCTAATTTTTTTGTATTTTTAGTGGAGATGGGGTTTCACCATGTTGCCCAGGCTGATCTCAAACTCCTGGCCTCAAGCAATGCGCCTGCCTCGGCCTGCCAGCATGTTGGGATTGCAGGTGTGATCTGGTTCTTTCTGATTGAGGGGTCTGTCTGGGCTCAGGAGGAGGGTCTGGTCTGCACAAGAAGATGGATGAAACTTTCAGTTCCTTCCTGACACCAACAAGAAGAAGCAGAGTGTAGCATAAGTTTAGATGAAGTTTCCTTGGGCTCATTTCACCTGTTGGTATCTGACTTACAATTGTTCTCTGTTAACTCCATTATCTTTAATTTGCAAGAGTGCAGTCAACAGGAAACTTTGGATGCGGAGCACTGCTCAAAAAGGACAGTTTCTAGTCCTCACCACACCATGAAGTGGCTGTATGATCTTGGGCAAGTCATTTCTCTTCTTTGGTCCACTCAGTGTCTCCATTTGACATACTGGAGAATTGAATTTATCTATCTCTAGGATCTTTCCCTTTCACCTCATTACATGGTTTTCTAAGTACCGTCTCTTTATTTTTTACTCACACACAATCTCACCTCTGCCTTCCAGCTAGAACGCGTGTTCCTGAGGCCAAGCATCTTCCCTGAATGCTCGCTAGTAAGTGCCCCACACATGTGGGATCAGAGCCTGTGGTTGCAGAGCAGTAAAATTAGCATTACCTGCGGGTGGGGATGAGGGGTGTCACCCCATCCTCCAGCTTCTTAGAGGAGGAAATATTTTAGTGGTTTGAACAACCCAGATGTACACAAAAGGGCACGAAAACAACTACTTAAATTCTACATGCACTTGGCACTGCAAAGATCAGAAAACTCCCATCAAGATAGATTATAAGAAGAAAAAAAGCATGAGCACTTTGCTTTAATTTAACTCAAGATGACACCTCCATCATCCCTTGGTCTGTAGTCCCGCTAGGGTCCCTGCTCCCTTTTGCACATGCGTGGTGTGTGTTCACATGGAGTCTTCTACAACTTTGCATCTCTGGATTCACTCATTGGTTCCACACATTCAACTATAGCTGTTTGTGACTTCTCTCCTCCTGCAATTGTTTGAAAAAAGTGTCAGAGCATGGCTCCTTTATCTTGCTGTGTTGGTTCATTTTTTTTTTTTTTGATGGAGTCTTGCTGTGTTGCCCAGGCTAGAGTGCAGTGGCACAATCTCGGCTCACTGCGACCTCTGCCTCCTGGGTTCAAGTGATTCTTCTGTCTCAGCCTCCCAAGTGACTGGGATTACAGGCATGCACCACCACGCCTGGCTCATTTTTTAAATTTTTGGTAGACAGGGTTTACCAGGTTGGCCAGGCTAGTCTCGAACTCCCGACCTCAAGTGATCGGACCACTTTGGCCTCCCAAAGTGCTGGATTACAGGCATGAGCCACAGTGCCTGGCCATTGCTGTGATTGGTTCTAAGAGTCTTTCTGCCCTTCTTTCTCTTTTCCTGCTGTGCTAACACTCACAGGACTCAAATTTCTTGGGAAAGTTGCACAGGAATCATCTACTTTGCAGGGTTAGATATCAGCCTTGCCTTGAAAGGCTGAGCATCATAAACAGTAACACACAGTCTGTTTTCTCTCCCACACTCCCACACCTCATACTGAATATTTAAGAGATATTGAGCTTTGGGGAAAAGAAGCCAGGAGATGTTGGGGAGGAGGTGTTCCTTGATATGAGAAAGCCCATTTCCAGAGAATCAGAAGACTTGAATTCAATTCTGCTGTCAGGGGCTGTGGGGAAGTCACTTTATCATCTGGGACTCAGTTTCCCCATATGAAAAATTAAGTCATGAAAATAAGTAAACCATAAAGTCCATTTTAAACTCCAAAATAGAAAGACCCTCTCTCTCCTTTTCTAAGACCTTACTTAGGGTGAGGTTCCATCAAGGTTCTTTATAACGTACCCCTTTTATTTATTTGAGATAGAATCTTGCCCTTGTTGCCCAAACTGGAGTGTAGTGGCACCACCTTAGCTCACCACAACCTTGAACTCCTGGGCTCAAGCGACCCTCCCACCTTAGCCTCCAGAATAGCTGGGACTATGGGCATGCAACATGCCCAGCTATTTCTTTGTCTATAAAGATGGGGGTCTCCTTATGTTGCCCCGGCTGGTCTCAAACTTCTGGCCTCAATGGATCCTCCTGCCTTGGCCTCCCAAAGTGCTGGGATTATAGGCATGACCCAACAGTCCTAGTCATGCCCTCCATTTAATCCTCAGAACAGCCCTTTGAGGGCATGTTATTAGCCTCATTTTACAAGTGGGGCAACCAAGGTTCAGAAAGGTTAATGGACCTGCCCAGTGAAAAAATTTATGAAGCCAGAGACCAAATCCAGAATTTTCTAACTGCAGCACCCATGTCTCTAACTCTAGAGATTGTTCTAACTCTACCCTTTCAAATATGATGAGACTTTGGTGTTACTCTCAGGAAAACTGCTGAGAAAATGTTGCTTGATTTCCCTGCCCCCATTTGCACAAGGGGTTCCATGTCATGGAGAACTTTCCTTTCAAAAAATTTCCAAAGGACAAGTGATGCATTATGTCTTCCATTTTTGGCAACTTCACACAATAACCTTAACAGCCTCTTGGCTTCCATCTCCCAGGGATGGCATTTCAAGTATGCCTGGTTATGGAGTGCCTGTGGTTTAAAATTTTAATGGAAGACCCTTACCCCCCATCTGTCTTTATTCGCTGTTGCCCTGTCCCTGGCTTCCTGGTGGTCACTGAGCTCTGCAGGCCCCCCTTCCCCCAGCCCGTCTCCTCCTGCCATTGAGAGGGGCTGTTCTCCTTCCCGAGCGGCAAGTCCCTGATTCTTTTAGCACAGCCAATGGGCTCCACTGGGGCTTTCAAGCTTGCTGGCAATTTGGATGTCAGTAGCTGGGAAAATCAAGCTTAATATTTGATGACATTACAAAGTCAGTCTGTTCTATTTTCGTCCCAGATAGAGTGAAAAAGCAGAGTTCTCACCAGGAGACTCTCCCAGAAAAGTGGGAGACAGTTGTGTCTGGGAGCCACAGCAGGTTGGCGGGGAGTACTGGGCAGGGGTCAGCATGTGGATGCTCTGGTTTTGGCTTGACAGCCAACTAGCAGTTGACCTTGGGCAAGTCATTCTCTCTCTGAGCTTTGACTTCCTCCTCCACAAATAAATGATCTCTCAGGCTACACGTACCCTGATTTAGGAATGATGTGATCTTAAACACAAGATCGACTTGGGGAGGTGTTTCTATGCTCCGTGCAAACTTTAGGAAGGGCTAGAGTGTTTTGAGGAGTGGGGACAGAAAAGCAAGGAAGTGCCCTGGAGACCAGGTGAAGAAGACTGAAAAATGGGACTAGCTCTGTTTGTAGAACATACGAAAGGTTCAGGATACCCAGTCACTGTGCCAGGATTCCAGGGTGGATCCCAAGACTTTGGGGACCCAGAGGAGAAGACAGGTGTTGGTGATGTGGGCAAAGTCAGTCTTCAGTTCCTGTGAATCTCTGGTCTGATGCTCAAGGGAGGTGCTGGGTTCAGTTGTCACCACCAGACTCATGCCTGTCCTGTTCTTTCTGCATCTGCACATGTGCCCACACAGGGTGTGCAATAAGACCATACAGCTCCATGCTCTGATCCTGCGTATGTGGAGTCTGGAGTTTACTGTGTGTCAAGCACAGTACACAGTGCTTGCACTTACATGCCTTTCCATCTTTATCACAATACTAGGAAGTCAGTGCTACTCTCAACCCTATTTTGCAGTTACAGAAACTGAGGCCAGAGAAGCCAAATGGCTTTCCCAAGACCACACAACTGGTCAAGGGTAAACTTGTACTTAACCTCATCTCACCCTAATCCATACCCATTTGCTTTCGACAAATTCTGAATCCTCTGCCTTGTAGACCAAGTCAATTGGGCTGAGACCTGTTCCTGAATATGGCTTTCTTTTAATGCATCTACAGGATCACTTTTCTCTGATCTAGAGTCTGGACCACCTCAGGGGACAAAGCAGAGCTGCCAGGGAGGTGTGGACAGGAGCAGGAATGATGTCAGGTTACCACCTGCTTGCAGGACGGTTGCTGGGTGGCCGTGGACTGACACAGCTCTTCTGCCATTCTCAGTTGTAGTTGTCAAGAATAACTTTGGACTGTGCTGGGAATGCAGTATCTTCTAATAAGGAGGAGTTGGCTGGAACAGCCTGGGCTCTGTACCTGTTCCTCAGATGTCCTTCGGTGCTTTAGCCCAGTGTCTCATAGATCTCCCAGGTATAAAACCCAGGGTGGGGTTCTTTCTGGGGTCCCTTGGCTGCAGTACAAGTGGGGCATGCACATGTACTAAAAATACAAAAATTAACCAGGCATGGTGGTGGGTGCCTGTAATCCCAGCTACTAGGGACATGGAGGCAGGAGAATTGCTTAACTCTGGGAGGCAGAGGTTGAAGTGAACCAAGATTGTGCCACTGCACTCCAGCCTGGGCAACAGAGCAAGACTCCCTCTCAAAAAAAAAAAAAAAAAAAAAAAAAAAAAAAAAAAAAGCCAGAAAACCCCTGCAAAACATGGACATAATCTTTTTCATTTTTTCTGGGTGGTAAAGATTAAAAAGTTAGAAAATGCCAAGATAGTGAGAGGTGTGTATGAGTGTGATATTGGTGGTAGCGTAAATTGTTATAACTCTCTTGGGGGGAATTTGGCAATATCTAACCAATATCCTGCCAATATCTTTCTTACTTGTAAGTCAAAACTGTGATTGTTAAATCCACAAATGATAATGCTTTTCCACGTATGTTGAAGTTTCTTAAATAGTATTTTATAGAATAAGTTTTCCTAAGACATCATTGAAGAGGTTTTCCAGGAGCATAGTTTGAAAAATACTGACAGGTATAATGTAGGAAGTAGTTAGAATATATCTGGGAGCTACCAACACTATTCAGGTCTAGCTACAGTGATGTTTGCTGCCCCTCTTAGGAAGAGAAACCTTTCACAAACCTCCACCTTCATTTTCTCCTCTTGCAAATGCTTTTTGTTCAGGAGCATAAACGCCAGGGCTGCAAAAGTGATTCCAAACCCAAGAGAACTCCCTGGGGATAGGCTGTTCTCTCTGTAGCTGGGACAAGGAGATGGCAGGCCCTTCTCTTCCCAAGAACCTCCCTGGTGTGCAACCAGAGGCCAGAAACTTACCTTGCAGCATTAATTAGGAGAGATGCAACATTTGGAGACAATCTGTTCAAGAAATCCTGCACAGGACATGTTTTCATCCTGGACTCTGGGGCTGATATGTGCCAGTGGCTTGACTCCACGTGCCTCGATGGAATTCTCTGGCAGAACCTCTCCAAAATGTGTGGAAAAATCTGTTTCTCTGGGTTCTCCTTCTTTGCTTCAAGGTGAAACAGGCGACTTCCTTCACTGTCTTTCTCTGGGAGCACGATGAGCACTAATTACCCGCTCACTGCCAAGCTGGCACCCGGCATGAGCTGTCAGGAGCCTCCAGTCCCTTCCTGAAGCATGCAGGTAAGTGAACACAAGCAGGAGAGGAACCAGTGAGCATGGCAGGGCCACGGATGGTGTCTGCTGGACCAGCCTCCTGTTTCTTCCTTTGCTGCTCCAAGTCCCCTGCAGGACTAGCTGGAGTCCCCCCATCTGCCCCGGCAACTGCTGTCCAGGGACCTGATGGCTCACTAAGGAGGCTCATGTCTTCTACCGAGGACAGTGGCCTTCCACCTTGGCTGCTCATTAAAACCATACTTAAAAAAAAAAAATCACTGTCACCAATGCCTGGATCTCACCCCCCATGAATTCTGATTTAATCAAGGTGCTTACAAAGCTCCTGTGTGATTTTAATGTGTACCCATATCTTGATTATGGGATGACCACATACACCGGGATACTTTTGAGAGTGTGTTCGGGCACTATTAACCATTATTTTGGGACAGTGTGTATAACTGGTACTGTCCTAGGCAGCCTGGGATGCATGGCTACCCAGCTCTAACCCTGAGAGATCCCTGAGAATTGTCTCCCAAGGACGTGATCATAGCTGAGTTTTTTTCCCTTTGTGGATGAAAACATTGACACTTTTACATCGTTGCAGATAACTATAGGGGGTGTGTCATGAATTTGATCTTGAGTGCTATTATATTTCTAACAGCCACACTTCCCACTTCAGGTACCTCCTCTTTTCCCTCTTGAGAAGTGAAGAGGGATGCCCGCTCCGGTAATTCTCAGCCTTTGCTATTTTTGTAGCCCTGGAGAAACTCACACCTGAAAGACACCTTAGCAGTCACCTGGCTCCATCTTCCCTGCAATGCAACCATCCCTCATGCAGCATCTTGGGCAAGGATGAGCAGAGCGCACTAGATTTGGACTCAGAAAGCCTTTCTGAGCCTCAGTTTCCTCATCAGTAAAATGTGGGTTATACTACCAGCCTCAAAACATTGCAGTAGGGATTATATGAGACCCTCTTCCAGCACATCTCGGGAGGAACACACAAAGCTAGGAGGACCAATGATCCACAGACAGCAGAGTACATACTTGTCCCTCCTCGCTGGGGAGACATACCTCTTCCACGGGCAACCATTCACTCTGCTAATAGCATGTCTTTAATGGATGACAATCTCTTAGTCCTCTTAGAAATGACAGATGGTAAGTCCTACATTGTTTAGGAAGAACAGGATGACTATGTCACACTTATACAACAGTTGGAATAAATGGAGTTCGTTATAAATATTAATCATCTTTTTACATAAGCTTGTTCCTTGAGAAGTGACGTAAGAAATTGAGAGCATGCCTGCCTATTCCACAGGTGGAAAGATCGAGGTGCCATGTGGTCTAAAATCTCCCAGCAGGTACTTCTACAAAAAGGGTGTCTTAGTCTGTTCTGACTGTTATAACAACGTACCATAAACTAGGTAGCTAGAAATTTATTTCTCACAGTTCTGGAGGCTGGGAAGTCTAAGATCAAGGTGCGGGCGGATTTAGTGTCTGGTGAGGGCCCCCTTCCTCGTTCATAGACGGTGTCTGCTTGCTGTGTTCTCACATGGTGAAGGGGGAAGGCAGCTCTTTGGGGCTTTTTTTATGAGACAGAGTCTCACTCTCTCACCCAGGCTGGAGTGCAGTGGCGAGATATCAGCTCCACCTCCCAGGTTCCAGTGATTCTCCTGCCTCAGCCCCCTGAGTAGCTGGGATTACAGGCACCTGCCACCACTCCTGGCTAATTTTTGTATTTTTAGTAGAGACAGGGTTTCACCAGGTTGGCCAGTCTGGTCTTGAACTCCTGACTTCAGGTGATCCGCCTGCCTCGACCTCCCAAAGTGTTGGGATTACAGGTGACCGTGCCTTGCCTGGGGCTTCTTTTATATGGGCACTAATCTCATTCATGAGGACTTGGCCTTTGACCTGATCAACTCCAAACAACCCCACCTCCCACTACCATCACACTGAAGACTAGTTTTCAACATATGAATTTTGGGGGGCACAAAAACATTCAGACCATAGTGGGGGAAGAGCATGACATTTATTGAGAATTGTGGTGTCTGGCATTTCCACTTAACTTTATTTCATTACAACCTTTCAACAACCCTACAGGGCAGTTATCTCTGCATGTTGGTTGAGGAAATAGGCTCAGAGAGGTTGTGTAACTTGCCTAAGACCACCCAGCACGGTGGCTAGCTGGGCTGTGAATCTGATCCTGCCTGACTTCAAAGCTTAACCCCAGATCCCATCGGAGGGGATCATGCCTTTCAGGTCATGAGCATAATATCCAAATCTCTAGAATTTTCAGACAATCACCGGTTTGGTCATATCCTTTTACATCTCCACCCTAGTAAAGACATTTCAAGGAGATTTTGTGGCCTAAACATTTGGGTCAATGGCTTTTTAAGGTGATGCCTTCCACCTTGGCTCTTACCTTTCTTCCACAAGCATTTATTGGCTGCTGAATTCTGTGGTCTACACCAGGGTGACAATGATGTCTGCAATACGGCCCCTGTCCTCAAAGAGCTTCCAGTCTAGTAGGAGAGTCTGTCTAGGAGGCAGGAAATACACTGTAGAGTGAGAAATGTTCTAATAAAGTGGGTAATGGTGGGCAGAGTGCAGGATTTGAAGGCTCACAGGCCCACAGCAAGGAGTATTCAACATTATACAGCAGATCAGGGAAGGCAGCTTGGAGGAGGTAGTTTTTGAATCTGGGTTTGGAATAAGGTTCAGGTGGATAAGGAGAGAAGGAACAGAGAGAAGAAGATGTGCAAAAGCATGAAGTGTAGAAAGAGGCTTTGGGCTTGAGAAAGGCAAGTCACGTGGTACAGGGCAATGCTGAGGTTCAAGGGCTGGTGGGAGTCAGCTCCTAGTCTGCTGGGACTCTGTTCTCACTACGATGGGCTCAGCCCACATGTTGGTTCTCCGGCTGCAATTCACACTCAGCATGCAAAGCTGGTGCAAGGCCCCATTGCCTTGTCTCTTCAAATTAGGCTAGAAAGGTGAAATGACTTCATTACTGTTGTCTTGCTGGTTGCCTCTTCTCTGAGGATCCCTCCTGCTGCATTCGTCTTGCTAGATTACCCGAAAAAGACAGCTTTTGCCCCTGCTGATGGGCCTCCCGGATCATTTTTTCTGCCATTCAACAGTGACTCTGCCACATTTTATTCTCCAGCAGACTTTTGCTATCTTCTAATAATTTTCTTCTAAAAAAGTTCACATTCATTAAAAAGGCCATCTCTGGAAATATATTATATATGTGTTTCTTCGGAAAAATAGGCCATCTTTAAATTATTATGCTGTTGATGTAAGCTGGATTTTATTAGCATTTCACCTGTGGTTTGGTGACAGACACAAGCTGGCTTGAAAACTGTTGAAACGGGATTCTTTGTTGATTAATTTGTTTTTCTTTCTCATGGTTCTGACACTTAGGAGATATTTAAATTGTATTTTACAACTTTGTGCGAAACCAGTCTGAGTGTTAGAGAGCTGTGTGGGCAGAATTTAGATGTTTTTAATGATGCAGTTGCGGAAGTCACATTTGAAATTCACAGAATCGGGCTGGGCGAGGTGGCCGATGCCTGTAATCCTAGCACTTTGGGAGGCTTAGGTGGGTGGATCACCTGAGGTCAGGAGTTCAGGACCAGCCTGGCCAACATGATGAAACCCCATCTCTACAAAAAATACAAAAATTAGCTGGGTGTGGTGGCAAACGCCTGTAATCCCAGCTACTCGGGAGGCTGAGGGGGGAGGATCACTTGAACCCGGGAGGCGGAGGTTACAGTGAACTGAGATCACGCCACTGCACTCCAGCCTGGGCAACAGAGGGAGACTCTGTCTAAGAAAAAAAAAAAAAAAAAAAGAAGAAATTCACAGAATCAAACACACCTGGAGGTGGAAGGACATCAGTGGTCCAGAGGTCCAATGCCTTGGTTAACGGCTGTTAGTGACAGACTGCTGCCATTGCTGATATATGGTAGATCAACTTCTGCTTGGATCTCTCCAGTGACAGGAAACTCACTACCTTAACATCAGCCCTGAATTATTCCTAGTGAGGCGTGTTAAACGGTGTCACACAGTAGGTATCAAAGCCTCCATGTGCTTCAGTTTGAGCTCCAGAGTTAAGATGGCACAGCCCTTGGCCATGGTACCCAGGAGGCTGTTGGTTGTACCAGAGAGAACACATATTCACATGCAGAGGAAGGTGGCCTGGCCCGAAGCCACCTGACAGTGACTAGGAGGTCCCTGAAGCCTGCCTTAAGCAATAGATGTGCAAATGCTCAGGATCCAGGGGTCCAGGAACAAGAAACAGACATCCCAGTGTGGGGTTTGTCCCAAGAAATATGCAGTGCACGCAGGGATGGGCAGATAGAGCATCTTGGGGGGCATCTCCCCAGCTATGCTGGTTAAGGTCATTGCCAGTCCTCAGAATGGGAAAGCCGGAGATTGGAAATCACCGAGTTCCCTGGATCACTCCTTCAACAAATATTTGCCTGTAAGTTCTCGAGAGTAAATTACAGCAAAGTGTTCTCACAGAACGTGGCCTCGGTCAAACGTTTTTGCTGTTATCTTAAAGTCGGGAGTTTAAACTGCTCTCGGGAGGTATTAGAGATGCATTCCTGGATGAACGGGACTAGGAATTTGGTTGGGGTCCAGAGTCCTGGCTCCTGGGAAGACCATAAGAGATAAAGAGCTGTGTTCTCCTCAGGGTCCCCCAGAGCTGCCTGGGATGCTTATTAACCAAGTGGAGATTCAGAGGGGCTGGGATGGGGTTTGGCTTCTGCAGTTTTAACAGGTTCCCTGGGAGACCCAGGTTTGACAAAGGCTGCCCTTCAGAGCACTGTCTTCACAAGGCACGTTTGTCCTGGGTGTGCTGCATGTCACAAAGAGGAAAAGAACTGCACCCATGTGACACGTGTGTGGAGGAGCCGGGAGCTGTGCTGGCCATTGTGGGATCACTCCATCCTGTAAGTTGGTTGCGTTGCATCCGCTGGTCCTCTGTCCCTTCTCTGGTTCACAGAGAATGGTAGCGTCTGAGAATCCTCTTCTAAAGGGCTTAACTCCCTGCCAGTAGTCACTGGAAATAAATGCATCACCTCTTCCCACCCTGGCCTGCTCTCCGCTGGGACAAATCTCTTGTCTTGCCCACTGCTTCTACACTCTGTGAACAAATGCTAGGAGCAGCTGAGAACATTCATTCATTCCTTGCGCCTAACAACCCAATCCACCCATTTTCTATGTAGTGCAGCCTCTGTCTGCTTCTGGCTATGGGTCAGACAGCTGTGACCTCCATTGTGCAGAACGTGGGCATCAGACAGAGCTTTGATTAGCAAGAAATGTGTCGTGCTTCCACGGAGCCCAGAGATGCTATGAATGAAGCTGGCTCTGAAGATATTGCCGGTGAGATGTGCCTTTCTCACTTTACCTTTCACCTGTCTTTCGGAGAGCAGTACAGAAGCCCTCAGCTGTGGTGGGAGCTGCAGGTGCTGACCTGTGGGCTGGTGCTTCCTGCAGCAGCTGTGGCCAAGGGTGATGCCGCAGGGAATCCCACTGCAGCTTTGCACCCAGCCTTCCCCTTTGCTTCCCTGGGAACCTGAGTGCAACATTCCCAGTGAACATTTAAGAATCTCTTCTAGCCTCTCCTGACTTGCATCTTGACCCCCGTATTAGCTAGTGAACTTGAGCACGTGGCTTCACCCTTCCGAGCCTCAGTGTCCCCCTCCGCCAGGCCAGGCTGGCCCACCTCCCAGAGCCTCTGTGGAGGAAGGGTCTTTCTGCTCCCTCTTCCTTGTCTCAAAGCAGTTTGTGCATCTTATTTCCTGCCAGTGAGGACAAGGCAAGATTTTATGTATATCTGGGGTTCTTTACTGCACCTCGCTCAGGTCCTGGCATTGTAGAAGAAACCAGTGATCCACAGGAGAGCTCAAACCCACAAAGACCCAAGGAATTAACTTGCAGGTGGGGATAGGAGTCGGGGTGGGGATAGGGTGGTGAGGTCAGGCCTATGTTCACACCTGTCTGAACTGACTTTTATGCTGGACCATCCGGTCTTGTGTCAAAATTGGCTGGGTTTGGTCCTCTTGCCTGTAATCCCAGCACTTTGGGAGGCCGAGGTAGGAGGATCACTCGAGCCTAGAAGTTCGAGATCAGTCTGGGTAACGTAGCAAAACCCCATCTCTATCAAAAATGCTAATACAAAAATTATCCGGGTGTGGTGGTGTGCACCTGTAGTCCCAGTTACTGGGGAGGCTGAGGTGAGAGGATGGCTTGAGCCCAGGAGGTGGAGGTTGCAGTGAACTGAAATCAGGCCACTGCACTCCAGCCTGGGCAACAGAGCCAGACCCTGTCTCAAAAAAAAAAAAAAGAAACACCCACCCAAACCAAAATAATGAATAGTTTCCTTCTCAGCTCTTGGTCCCCCTCCGTGGTGCTATCTTGGAATCTTAGGTCCCACTGGCTACCTGCACCTTCTAGGCTACCTGGAATCTAATGAATGTTTTTATCCTGAGGACTTAGCTTTTCCCAGTTTTGAGCAAATACAATTAAAACCAACTGGGTAATAACACAACAATGACCAGGGCCTTCAAAGACGCTCAGGGAACCGACTTGATGTTTTAACCAATATTCTAATTTTGTTGTAATGAGCCCAACTTGATGGTTGGATTAAAATGCTATTTCCTGATGCTGCATAAATGCAGTATTTATGCAACTGAGCCTAAATAAAATTACCTTTTATGTTTTCATCAAATGGGGAACTAGCTGCTGAGGACAGTTGAAATGTAATTTATGATTATGTAAATTAAAGCTAGCTTCAGGACACTAATATGTAGATAAATGAAACTTTCATTATTGTGAGTCAAGATGCCATTAACCTTGAAAACTATATATAATTGTCACAAATATTCCTTAAAAAATAAAGGGAACATCTCCAGTTTTGGGGTTCCCTTTTTATGAGTCATGGGCCGGGTTGTCTGAAAGTTCAGTCCTGAGCATGGAGGTTTAAGTTTTTTTTTTTTTTTTTTTAGTTCTGTTGGTGTCTTTGTACTGCCCAGTTGGGGTGGTTGGGACTCTGTGTTGAACCCAAACAAATGGTATTGGTGCTTTTCGTCTGGGTCCCTTCTTGCGTTTATTTCTTTGTAGAGAAATGATTTCTTTTTTTTTTTTTTTTTTTTTTTTGAGACGGAGTCTCGCTCTGTCGCCCAGGCTGGAGTGCAGTGGCCGGATCTCAGCTCACTGCAAGCTCCGCCTCCCGGGTTTACGCCATTCTCCTGCCTCAGCCTCTGGAGTAGCTGGGACTACAGGCGCCCGCCACCTCGCCCGGCTAGTTTTTTTTTGTATTTTTCAGTAGAGACGGGGTTTCACCGTGTTAGCCAGGATGGTCTCGATTTCCTGACCTCGTGATCCACCCGTCTCGGCCTCCCAAAGTGCTGGGATTACAGGCTTGAGCCACCGCGCCCAGCGAGAAATGATTTCTCCAGCACTTTCTTGCCAATGTCTGTTGTTGAGACAAGTCTGATGCACAGGTGTGGGTTAGGCGATCACATTAAAGCTCTGACTCTCTCAGTAAGTGGATATAGAGCCTTACATGAAGCCTGGCCTCTTCTGGGCCTCAGTTCTTTCATCTGTGAAGTGAGGATGTTAAGACATGTTATGCTAGTTAGGATTCTTTAGCTGTAAGCGGCAGATTCTGACTGTAGTTAACTTAAGCTAAAAAGGAATTTGTTGGGAGGAGATAGGTGGGAGAACTCACAAAAACAACAAAAAAGTGAAGCAATTTCCCTGAAAGGGCAAAGCCACAGCACCTCCGGGAACTTAGCCAGCAGACCTCAGGCTGCCCCCTGTTGAGATGAAGGGGCTAAATGGTTTGTTTGTTTTAATTATTGGGTTGCACCGTTCAAGACAGAAATTCCTGGGATGGTGAGTCTGATCAGCCTCATTTGGGCCAAGTGTCCACCTCCCGCCTGGGAGAGGGGAGTCTTTGACCTGTAGCCCCCTCGAAGCTACATGCAGGGGGTGAGGAATGAATGACACAGGCAAAAGCAGCAGCTGCTTCACAGCATCTTCTTACCCATCATCGGTGTCCACGCGCACAGCTGGGAAGTGACTGACAGAGCCAGCTGGGAAGTGACAGAGGCAGGACTTGAATTCAGAGCTTCTGCTCCACCCTCTAGGCTCTTCCATCCACAATCCATGATTATGTAGAGATCTGAAATCTTCAAAGACCCAGTGAACTAACTTCCAGGTGGAGATAACAGTTGGGATGAGGTTGGGGTGGTGGGATCAGGCCTTTGTGCATTCCTGTTTGAGTTGATTTTTACATGGGATTAAAATCATGTAATCGTGGGATAATCATGTAATAATGTAATCATGGGATTACATTGTTTTGACTTGTGTCAAAATAATGAACAGCTTCCTTCAGCTCACTGTAGCTACTCCGGAAGGAAGTGGATGGAGTAGGGGATCCAGAGACCATAGCTGAGGGCAGGGCAGGTTAAGACTCAGGATCCCAGCAGAGCCAGAGAGAAGAACAGAGGAGCTGGCTGGAGAACATCCAGGGCCCTGGCTGTGCCCTCGGCTACTGACCTTGGGTGGGCTTCACCTCTGCTGCAGGGTGGCCGGGGCCCGCTTTCACTGTGTGGCTAAGTGGGTCCAGTTGTGCTGGTGGAGAGTAGGGCACCAGGATGCTCGTTCTGCCTCCAGCACAGCACCTGGATCAGCGCTGCTCAACTTCGGCTGCACCTAAGAGTCATTTGGGGAGCTTTTAAAACATCTTCATGCCTGGATGTCCTCATAGACCAACAGAATCAGGATAACTGAAAGCTCCCAGGTGATTCTCTATAGCCAGGGCTGAGAACTCTGTCTCTGGCTGCCATAGTGCAGCTGTAAACACGGCTGAGAAACTCAGGTTGCTCAAGACTTCCTTTCCTGGTGTTGAATGAATCCTGCATCTTAACCTGATTACCCAGGTGATATGGCTAGGCTTTGTGTCCCCACCCAAATCTCGTCTTGAATTGTAATCCTCATAATCCCCATGTGTCAAGGGAGAGGCCAGGTGGAGGTAATTGAATCCTGGTGGCGGTTTCCCTTATGCTGTTCTTGTGATAGTGAGTGAGTTCTCACGAGATCTGACGGTTTTATAAGGGGCTCTTACCCCTTCACCCAGCACTCTCCCCACTGCCGCCTTGTGAGGAAGGTGCTTTGCTTCCCCTTCCACCATGATTGTGAATTTCCTGAGGCCTCCCCAGCCATGCTGAACTGTGAGTCAATTAAGCCTCTTTCCTTTATAAATTACTCAGTCTCAGGCAGTTCTTTATAGCAGTATGAAAATGAATTAATACACCAGGCATAAGTGTAGAGTACATAAATCCCAGGTACAGGGGCCCAGCCAGCCTGGGGACAGAACACAGGACTCCCTGCCTCTAAGGACTTTTTTTTTTTCTTTTTTTAAGATGAAGTCTCGCTCTGACGCCCAGGCTGGAGTGGGTGGTGCAATCTCAGCTCACTGCAAGCTCCGCCTCCCAGGTTCAAGCAATTCTCCCACCTCAGCCACCTGAGTAGCTGGGATTAACAGGCACCCTCCACCACGCCCAGCTAATTTTTGCATTTTTAGTAGAGACAGGATTTCACGATGTTGACCAGGCTGGTCTCGAACTCCTGACCTTAGGTGATCCCCCCGCCTTGGCCTCCCAAAGTGCTGGGTTTAAAGGTGTTAGCCACTGTGCTCAGCTCCAACCTGGGCCATTCTTGAACCATGACAACCTCGGTCTCCTAGCTAAGAGGTCACCATCTATTGGGCCCTTAGTTAGGGCAGGGCAATGAAGGGGTGAGGAGTGGTGGGAGAGGTAGAGGAAAGAAGGTAGGTTGGAAGGGCCTGGAGGGAGGGAACTCATGTTTAAAAACCATCACCATAAATTGGTGATAGCAGAACATTAAACCAAGTGTAGGCCCTGGGTGACAAGCCCAGATCAGTCCCATGCCAGTGAAGCTGGCCCTGCCAGTTACTTTGGAGTTTCACAGGCTTCCATGACGTGTAAGGCGGAGGGAGTCATGACCAGATGCCAAGGCAGGAGAAATCACTGAGCAGCTAGATTGGTTACCTCTGGGGTGGAACCCCAGCCAGGGTCATGCAAAAGGGGGGTATATCACTGTGCAGTGGAGTTGGGAGCTGGGCAGCAGGATATTTCAGACCATGTCCAGGGGATGAGTTCTGTGGGAGGAACAGGATCCAGGCTAGAATAGGTGGGGAAAGGATCTCAGGTCCAGGTACAGCAGGCCAAGCCTCACAGCAGGTCTCTAGTCTCTCAGGGAAGTGGTGTGAAAGGTGGGGAAACTGAGGTGGGAATGAGAGGCGAGAGGTCTGGGCATGCTAGGAGAGAGGGAGGAGCAGGGGGTGATGTGACCCACAGTCGTGGGGCTGGCACGAGTGCCCCTGCTGGGTGACACTGAAGGGACATTGTGCTCCATGCCCCTCACACTGGTGTAGGACAAGCCTCAGAGATGCCCCATCCAGGAGGATCAGTCCTTGGTTAAGGAACACCCAGGCTGGTGGGGGGCAGTGTGAATTCCCAGGCAGCTCCAGGTCCCCACCCTGGCTGCTGAGGGCAGCCCTCTGCTGGGGGAGACGCAGGTGCTGGCTGTTGGAAGCAAAAGCACAAAAGCAGGGGCTCGGGAAATGGTGACTGTGGTGAGGGGCTGGGCCAGGGAACTGACAGCATGTGCTAAGGTGTGGCACTGAAGGGAGCTGGTCAAAGCCGTCACCTCTCTTTGGACTTCAGTTTCTACTGGTTTCCTGCCCTTGCTTCCCTCCCTCATTCCTTCAAAGTCAGACAGAGCCCAGCCGAGCACCTCTTACTCCTCCTGCTGCAGATATCGGCGTCACCTCTCATGGTCTTGCCAAGAAGACCCTTCTCCAAAACCTTATTTTGTCTGAGTCTCACATCTGTTGACTTGTCCCTTCTCCCTTGGTGCCCATGGGTCACCTGTTCTGCCTGCCTGCCTGCCAGCCTAGGGAGGGAAGCTCAGCATAGAGGCTCCCAGGAAGAAAGGTGCTGGGGTTTGGCGGGAGGGAGGTTGTAGGTGGATCCCAGTTAGTGTATCATGCATTTAGTTTGGGTCCCTAGCACCCTCCCCAGCTGCCTCTGCTGATGTCACCCAGCCTGGTCCCAGACATGATGTTGCGATGGTGGTCACTGTAGGTTCACAGGCCACACAGAAACCTTGATACAGCATGTTTGCCTGATCTTTCTGATTCCCTTTTCTCTCTACCCTACTGGTTTTCTTGGGAAACTTCCTACAAAATCACTTTGATCTAAATCCTCATCTCAGGGTCTGCTTCTGGGGAACCCGATCTAAGATGCACACTGCTCCTGTGAGATGGGTATTGTCATCCCCAGTATACAGATGACGAAATGAAAGCTCAGAGAAGGAAAGGCCCATATGCAAGGTTGTACAGCCATTAAGTGGCAGAGAGGGGCTTCTACCAGGTCTGTGAAATCCCAAACCCAGTCCCCACTTATTACACCATTTGTTCAAGGGGCTTGCAACCAGACATCCTCCACTGATGCTCATTCCCCTTGGCTGTGTCCAGAACTTTGTGGCACTGCGCTCTCTCCTTCCCAGCCCTGCAGCTTTGGAAATCAGCTGGGGACAGGTGTAGACCACCCCACCTACCCCTTCTTAATCAAAGCTTCCAGGCCCAGAGCCCTGTCTTTGCTCAGCACAAAGCACAATGATCTCATTGCAATGCCAGCTCCATTATTCCAGACGCGGGGGACAGGTCTAGGTGCCCCTTGAGCCTTGTCTCTTTTATTTTGGTCATAAGACAGTTAAGCAATGGGTTCTGTGGAAACCATGAAACAAGGCTGAATGTCAGCATCAATGGAAAGCGTTTCCATCCTTTTATCCAAGGGGAGACAGAGCAGAGGCCACACGCTGTGCAGAAAGAAGGTTCTGTGTTCTCAAAGGGCTCCCACAGCCCTGCCCCACAATGGCTGGGGAATGGCATGGGGCCCATGACAGCCTGTCACCCCCAAACAGTTCCTTTTCGTTCCTCAGTGTGGCACCTTGGCAGACGAAACTGCATCAACCTGCTCATAATTGTAAATGCCACCCAGTAGCCTTCCCGGCTGTGACTGCCTTAAAGACATAGATAAAAAAAGGGAACCAAATGCTGTTTTGCGTTCAGAGTAAACACACCTGTTTCCTAAAAACTTTTTTTAACTTTACACACTGAAAAGTAGGACATTTGTGGGATATTTTGGTTACACTTTGCAGCCAAACTTCAGAACCAGATTTCTTAAAGCTGGCTTCTCAAGCAGGGCTCCTTGGGCAGGGGTAGGGTGGGGTGGGCTTTGGGTCAAGGGGTGCTCAGACCTGTTTTCCCCTGCTTCCACCTCCACCCCCAATAATGTTAATTGTTCAGACAAACTGAACATGTGCTTTGATGGAAATAGCAAGTACAATGGGTGCAGTGAGGAGGAAGGGGACCACAGCACAGGGGTGGGAAGGGAGAAGGCACATGACCGTGCACTCCAGCCTGGGTGCCTCACCTCTCTTTGTATAAAGAACCACACTGGACTGGACTTGCTCCTTGAACCACATCCATGAGCTGCTAGGAGAAAAAGGGGAGGTTGATGGAGCTTAGGACTGCCCTCAGTCACTGGCACAAAACCTGTGAGACCCACTTAGTAGAAGGTGGTTGGATCCAATTACGGGGTGATATGGCAACCTGGAGTGAGAACAAGAACCGGATGTGGAAGTGGGTCCTGTCACCATCACTCCCAGGGACTCATCTCGGGGATTTGCATTTCCTATCCTTGTTACTTTAGGCTCTGCTGAACTGAAGTCCTGGTTCCCAGGGAATACAGCAAGGGTTCCCCTAAAATCACAGCCTTTGCCTGGCCACACTGGGCTCCTCTGTGCTGGTGCACCAGCAGCCAGAGAAAGGAGTTAAAATACTGGCGGGGTAATGATTACTTATCACAATGGTTATCCCACGGAAGTAGAGTTGCTACGCAGCTGGGGCAGGAAAGAGCATGTCTAGAATTCAGGGGATGACCTGGGGCCTCTCTTGGTGCCTGCAATCCTGGAGATAGCCATGAACAAGCAGTGACAGGTATGGTACCAGTACGTGGTACCTGGAACTCAGACCCTTTAGGAACGGAGTGGCAAGAGCCTGAACTAATAGAAGAACTGCCCAAGGGGATTCTAGAAACGGTGGCAGAGGATTGTATTAGCTTTCTAGGGCTGCCGTAACAAATTACTATAGACCAGGTGGCTTAAACAACAGACACATTGTTTACAGTTCTGGAAGCTAGAAGTCCAAGATCAAGGTGTTGGCAAGGTTGGTTTCTTCTAAAGGCTTGTCGATGGCCATCTTGTCTCTGTGTCTTCACATGGTCTTTCCTCTGCCTGTACGTGTCCAAAAGGACTCTTATAAAGACATCAGTCATATTGGATTAGGGACCACCCTAATTGAGCTCATTTTACTTAGATAGTTTCTTTCGTGGCTCTGTCTCCAAATAGTCACATTCTGAGCTACTGGGGGTTAGGACTTCAACATATGAATTTTTTGGGGGATACAATATAGCCTATAACAAGGAGGTTGATTATACATATATGTATATATATTTGAGAGGGACTCTCACTCTGTCGCCCAGGCAGGAGTCTAATGGTGCAATCTGGGCTTACTGCAACCTCTGCCTCTTGGGTTCAAGCAATTCTCCTGCCTCAGCCTTACTAGTAGCTGGGATTACAGGTGCCTGCCACCACACCTGGGTAATTTTTGTATTTTAGTAGAGATGGGGTTTCACTATGTTGGCCAGGGTGATTTCAAACTCTTGACCTCAGGTGATCCACCCACCTCGTCCTCCCAAAGTGCTGGGATTACAGGTGTGAGCCACTGCGCCCAACTGATGATGAATATTAATGATAATCTCAGGACCAACTGTCCCAGCAAGAACTGTTCTAAATTTGTTTGAATTACTGTGGACTCCAGCCTGGGTGCCTCGCCTTTCTTTGCATAAAGAACCACACTGGACCAGGTGTAGCAGCTCACACATGTAATCCTAACACTTAGGGAGGCTGAGGCAGGAGGATTACTTGAGCCTGGGAGTTCAAGACCAGCCTGGGCAACATAGTGAGACCCTGGTTACAAAAAATTAAAAAAAAAAAAAAAAAAAAAAAAAAAGCTAGGCTCAGTGGCAGGTCAGGATGAGGTGGGAGGATTCCCCCTGTTCTAAATTTCTTTGCTTGCTTATTTATGTATACAAGAAACTGGAACCTGTTGTCACATTGAAAATCCAGTGACAGAAGAGAGTGAGCTTAATTTGGAGCATGGTTGGATCTGAGTGGCACAAGGGCTGGGCTGTGGCAGCTACTCCCAGTGCAGTGCCGGTCTTCCACTGGTGCTCACAGTTCTCACGCACATAGATGGCTTCCAACGGCAAGCACCTGTGACTTCCCTTCCCAGGGCCTTCCGGGGCTTGCTCAGCTGGTGCTCAGGGCAGGCAGGAAGTGCTGGGGAGTTGCGTGAGGCCCCTAGGAGCAGCCCTCAGCCAGCAAAGGATGAGAGTTAGGGAATAGATAATTAGCTTCCTCATCCTCAGCAAGGATGAAAGGGGGGTTCCACGGTGTCTTCCAGAGGTCACCAGAAGGATTGGGCCCAGGAGCCCAGAGTGTGCCCTACTTATTAACATTCTCTACATCGGCTTTCTCTCCTTCCTGTCGACTTTCCCACTCCCCATCTGGGGCTTCTTGGGATCATTTCTCAAATAAACGACTTGCATTTAAATCCTTGTGCCAAGGTCTGCTTCTAGACAAGAGGAATAGGCTAGGCACAGTGGCTCATGCCTGTAATCCCAGCACTTTGGGAGGCTGAGGTAGGAGGATTGCCTGAAGCCTGGAGTTCAAGACCAGCCTGGGAAACAAAGTGAGACCCCATCTTTACCAAAAAAAAAAAAAAGAAAAAAAAAATTAGCTAGATGCTGTGGCATGTGTCTGTAATCCTAGCTTCTCAGGATGCTGAGGCAGGAGGATTGCTGAGGCCAGGAGTTCGAGACAAGCCTGGTCAACATAGCGAGACCCTGTCTCTCCAAAAAAAAAAGTAACTGTATTTGAGTGCCTACTATTGGCAAAAGTTTGTGCCAGGCTGTTCACATCCTCACTTCTTTAAATCCTGTGAGGATGACTTTGTCATTCCCATTTTACCACATCAGGAAACTAAAGCTAAACAGACTTGCTGAGAACCCAGCATCCTGCCAGCAACTGATGGAGCCCGGATTTGTTTTTGATGATAGGGCAATCCCCAGTTCCCTAAGGACAGGCTGCTGATGTCCTGGACTAGGAGTGCAAGTTTCAGACTTAGCAGTTATGTGGACAAGTGGCTTCTCCTCTCTGGGCCTCAGTTTCCCCATCTGTGAAATGCAAAGATAGAGCTATAACATCTCAGAAAGCCCTTCTGACTCTTGAAGTCAGGATGAGAATCCATAGGTGATAGCACTCCTGGGCCCCGTCCTTCCCTTCACCTCCTGCCACACAGCCAGGTCTCCCTGTGTTCTTCCAGACAAGGCCTTGGAGGCCATTGGAGGGTTGACCTCAGCTGATCTCCTGCTCAGGTTTATTGACAGATGTTTAAGGGTTAGATGGATTTTCTCCCTGCAATAAGACAGAAAACATAATTCTCCAAATGTCAGTTGACTCTCTAGGAAAAGCACATATTTTGGCTGCTCTGAAATGTCATGGAGGGAAGTGAAAGTTATTGGAATTCATTGATGAAAGTAATCTTTCCCCATGTACTTTCCACGAATGCTATATAACTCTTTCTAGCAGGCAATTTCTATAGATTTAATGAAGAGAATGAGGCAGGTAAGATGGAGGATGGCAGCAGATAAATGGTTGCTTGAAATATTATGTGCAGATGGCAGTGGATGACGGATGGTAGGAAGTTGGCATAGATAGACTTTCTAGGCACCAGGCACTGCACTAGATACAAAACACATATGCCTTGAAGGAATCATCTCCGTTTCTGAGATGAGGAATTTTAGATTCAGAGAGACTAAGCCATCAGAACAAGGTCACACGGCAAGGTGGCGACAGAGTCAGGAGTTAGACCGTGGTCCAGTCATAAGGAGCAAAGGCTTTGGAGCCAAGAGGACGTGGATTTGAATTTGTTGCCCACTGACGTGTCATTGTGGGATCCTTGGCATGTTGTTTGGCCTCTTTGCATCTGAGTTTCTTCATCTTAAATGTGGGATAACGCCATTCTTGGTACGGGCGTACGGCTGTTGACACACTTTCAGGCATCAGTGCTCAGGATCTCACTGCAACATTATGCTGGCTACTAGAGAGCCCCTCCCCTCCAGGGTCTGTCCCCTCTTAACCTTCTCACCCCACTCCCCTGCCCTCTAGGAAGGTAATTCTGGCTGCCTGGTATTTCCCTGTGAGTTATTGACACCCGGAAGCTAATGTTCCACCTTATCCTTGCCCATTAGTTTCCTATCTCTTTGGCATTTGCAGCTACAGAAGTATATGCAGGTAGCTCCCACTGGATTCTGGTTTTTCTTTGTAATTTTCCCATGTTTTCCATCTTTTGGGCATCTTTGGTTGTTTCTGGAGTGGTCAGTGATGTCTGCTTGTCTCAGCACTTGAGGCTCCCAGGTCTTCACTCCCGCACAAGTTATCCAGCCCCACCACTCACATGGGACCTCCACTCTCTCTGTTGAGGTTATTGTGAAGACCACACCCCATCCTCACTCTGGCTTGGGGACCTGAGTTCTAGTTGAAGAGTGTTTGAAGGTTACTGACAACCATTGCTTCATCTATCTGCTATGGTGCCTGAGAGCTCACCATTAGGAAGTCACTTGTTTGGTTACAGGTAAGGTGTCTTCCGTTAAAATGCAGCACTGGGTGGAAACCAAGTTCTATGAGCCCTCCATGCCCTAGTAAGAGATGCTGCTAAGTAATGGGCTATAGAGTGGGTAAGGTGCTGGGTCATTCTGATATTCTCCTTAGTGAGTGAGGAACTGTTCTCATAGCCTCAATCCTAAAATTTTCCCATCGTTGCTGGCTGGGCTGATGCTGCCTTTAATGTCGGCCATCAAGACACTCTGAAGTGTACAAACTTGATTTTCTCCCACCTATCTGAGGTGAGATGAGGAAGAATTTTAGAATTTTATCAGAAGCTTCAAGCTGTGGACTTAGGCTTGGGCGGGGGGAGGGAATCCAGAAAAACCCAATGAGAGTCTATCAAAGGCTAGAAGGAACTAGTTTTTCTGAATGCTGATTCCTTAACCAGCCTCTCATCCCTGATTGGTCTGGATGATATGACCAGATGGGGGGCTCTTTTGGGTGCAAATATGGGGGCTCAGTATTAGGAGCCATATGCATAGAGGATGCAGCTAAAGGGAAAAATAAAATCAAACAGCCCCAATCTCAGAAGACTCTGAGCCTCTCCCCACCCCCATTCTTTTGTAATAATGATAGCTCACATTGTCAGGCACTTATCATATGCCAGACAATGTTCTAAGTGATTTATGTATATTAACTTAATGGGTCTGCAAAATAACTATGAAATAAATCTTGCCGTTCTGCAGATGAGAAAACTGAGGCACAGACAGAGCAGGTGGGTAACTTTCTTGAGGTCTATTAAGTTGCAGAGCCAGAGTTTGAACCCAGGTGTCCCTGCTCCGTGGGCTGTGCACTTAACCATTGTATATTACTGCCTCTCGTATAAGAGAGATTTGCTTCCATGCTGACCCACAAGGACCTCCATGCTAAGCACATATGTCCCAGTTTTCAGCTAGGGAAACATTTTCTCTGTAGCCTCTGGCTCCACCCTGCATACTGCCCTCACACTGGTGTCTGCCTACTGCAGTCTTTGGAGAATTACCTCTGGCTCTTGCGGGGTAACGCCACACACAGGAAGGCAGGGCCCTGGTGTTGGACAGATCTGGATGAATTTCCTAACTTCCAACAGCTTCATTTCTTTGGGAAAATTACCTCTGCTTCTTAAGCTCTCAGTTTCCTCAACTGTAAGATGATCACACTCTTTTATAATGATAAACTGAGAGTAGTGACGTGAAGGAAGGGTACAAAGCTGTGACACATTTTACTGAGGGTTATAATTTGATATCTGGTATTAGGGTAGGGTAGATCCAGGGATAGCATTCCTGGAGAAGTGATGTACCAAACTGAGACATAAATTTAAAAATGTAATGCTTCATTGTGGTGAAAAACTCGAAGACTACAAAAATTCACACAATAAAAAGTCAATGTTGACTGTGTGCAGTGGCTCATGCCTGTGAGGCAAAAAGATGGCTTGAGGTCAGGAGTTTGAGACTAGCCTGGGCAACATAGCGAGTCTCTGTCTCTACAAAAAAAAAAAAAAAAAAAAAAAAAAAAAAATTACTGGGCATGGTAGTTTGTACCTTTAGTTCTAGCTACTTGGAAGGCTAAGGTGGGAGGATCGCTTGAGCCCACAAGGCGTTTGTGGTTGCAGTGAGCTGTGATTGTACTGCTGCACTCCAACCTGGGTGACAGAACAAGACCCTGTCTCTAAAATAAGTTTTTAATTTTAATTTTTTTTTTTTGAGACAGGGTCTCACTCTTGGCCAGGCTGGAGTGCAGAGGTACGATCTTGGCTCACTGCAACCTCCGCCTCCTGGGTTCAAGCGATTCTCCTTCCTCAGCCTCCCAAGTAGCTGGAATTGCAGGTATGCGCCACCATATCTGGCTAATTTTTGTGTTTTTAGTAGAGACAAGGTTTCACCATGTTGGCCAGGCTGATCTCAAACTCCTGACCTCAAGTGATCTGCCTGTCTTAGCCTTCCAAAGTGCTGGTATTACAGGTGTAAGCCACTGCGCCCAATCAATTTTTTAAAAAATATGAGTGTAAAAAGGCTACAGGGGAAAAAGAAAAAAACAAAAAACCCAAATGAAAAAAACCATCAATGTCAGCAACATAGTTTTTGTATGTCCTTAGATCCCTCAGAAACCAGATGAAGCAATTATAGAACAAAACCAAAGGTACATGGACAACATTTATAACAAAGTTAGCTACTAAAGTATCTTCACAAATTCCAAAACACCGTGGGGGAAAAAAAATCACTGACAGCCACACGATCTAACGGTATTAGCAACTGTGTGAGCAGAAGCAGCAGGAAGAAATGGAGTCTTCGATAAACCTGAGTGCAGGGAAATCGCAAATTAGCCAATATTGACTGCAGATGGCAGACAAATTAGAGAATCCAGCCAATCCTGGGAGAGATTTTGCTCCAACCCATAGAGGGAGCATGCAAGGGAAGCCCTAGTGGGCTCTTAAAACTGATGGCCCAAGATCCCCTTCCAGGCGAGGCTCCCACACGCAAGAGAAACTGCTGACTGTGGAATCAAAACTGAGCCACACAGGGACGCTAGAGACAAAGATAAAGTCCAGATAAGCGTGGGAGGAGAGGCTGGGTGCGGTGACTCATGCCTGTGGTCCCAGCACTTTGGGAGGCCTAGGGGGGTCGATCACGAGGTCAGGAGCTTGAGAACAGCCTGGCCAACATGGTGAAGCCCCATCTCTACTAAAAATACAAAAATTAGCCGGGTGGTGGTAGGCGCCTGTAGTCCCAGCTACTCGGGAGGCTGAGACAGGAGAATTGTTTGAACCCAGGAGGTGGAGGTTGCAGTGAGCTGAGATTGTGCCACTGCACTCCAACCTGGGCGACAGAGTGAGACTGTCTCAAAAAAAAAAAAAAAAAAAAAAAAAGAGAAAACAGGGCCAGGAAATCTCTGAGAGCAAGCCACATATTTTTGACCAGACAAAAACAACAGAATAAGGAGCCCTGTGAAGTCTGTGTTTCTAACTTCTGAACAATGCCTCCTAGAAGTTCAGGAAAATTAGTTTTACATGAAAATGAGCCACAGGAAAGAATCAAGACCAAAGCCAATCCAAAGTTTTTGTAAGAGAGCAAGAGAATAAGGAACAGAATAGCATTTCTGCAGACAAACAAGCCACAAAACAACAAAAGTATAACCTTCTGTTTCAAATGTATGAAATACATTGTAATACAATGTTTGAAAGAATGCTATAAATCAGAATGAGAAAAACTCAGAATCCAAGTGACAGAACTCAAGAATTACACATTAAAAAAAAAAAAAAAAAAAAAAAAAGACTGAACTGGAAGGAACTGAACAGAATGTCAACATTGTAAATGTCTTAATTGAAAGAGGTGAAAAGGAAAAAAAATTAAAAATGAAAGACAAATGAAAATAGGAAAAAGAAATCAAGAGAAAGAGGCAAATATTAAAGATAAGCAAAGAATATCCAACATGTAGACAATAGGAGTCCCGGAAGAAGAAAATCAAAGCAAAAAAAAAAAAAACAAAACAAAAAAACAGAATAAATACCAAAACTATAAAACAAAACTTTCCTGAAATAAAATGATTTAAAAACTCCATATTGAAAGAGTATACTCTAGTCCTGAGATATGGAAATAAAACAACTCCAAGATGTATCCCAGTAAAATTACTGAACCATAAAGAAAAAAATAAAGCACTGTAGGCATCTAGGCCCAAAGAACCAGTGATTTTAGAGGGTAACAAAATGAGATTGTCATGACAGTTTTAGAAAGTGATGCTTCATTACATAAGAAAAAGAAGTAACATATTAAATATACTTGAGGAAAAAATGTGTAAGTCAAGGATTTTATGCCCATCAACACTGACATTCAAGTACAAAAGGGAACAGACTTACCTGTATGCAAGAACTCAAGAAATACAGTTCTTTTGAGCCTTTAAAGAGAAATCCATTGGCAAATGAACTTCAGATGACCCAAACGACTAGAAAGACAACATAAGGACTAGTGGTAAGCATTAAATATATATTGAGATGGAATTTCACTCTTGTTGCCCAGGATGGAGTGCAATGGTGTGATCTTGGCTCATCACAACCTCCACCTACTGGGTTCAAGCGATTCTCCTGCCTCAACCCCCTGAGTAGCTGGGATTACAGACATGTGTCACCATGCCTGGCTAATTTTGTATTTTTAGTAGAAATGGAGTTTCTCCATGTTGGTCAGACTGGTCTTGAACTCCTGACCTCAGGTGATCTGCCCGCCTTGGCCTCCCAAAGTGCTGGGACTACAGGTGTGAGCCTCTGCACCCTGCCAATTTTTTTTTTTTTTCTTAAAGGGATGGAGAATAGTCTGTAGTTGCTAAATGCTCTGACCATGTAAATATATAAAAATGGGAGAAGAAGAAGATCAAATGCAAAAACAATTTCTTTTTGACTTTCAGAAATCATATTGGTGGTGGCTGTATTAATGTTGTTATACCAAAATTGTTATGTATGTAATGTGGGATGAAGCAAATGAATAATTATGAGATATTAAAATTCTATCATCTCTTATGTTTTGAGAACCGTTATTCTTCGTGTGGAAGAAAGAAGATATGGATGTAATATAGAAGTGATTATACAGCAAGTCCACAGTTTTGAATTTAAATGAGAAGTGTCAGGCAGTATGTATTCATATTATGGACATCTGTTCATATTATTTTACTTAGATTTAGCTCATTCTTTCTATTGGCTGAAGAATATATAATTTTACACAATTGACTCAAGAAAAAAATATATTCTCCCCATTTTCACTATTTACAAATCATGTGGCACTGCATTTCTGAGTATAGGAGGGAATATTTTTGAATGAGAAAGTCTTAGAAATAAAATGCAGGGTCAAGGACTAAGTTCTTCAATAGATATCAGATAATTGCATTCCAAAAGAGTTGCATCAATTTCAACTTCCGCTATGAATGGACAAGAGGACGATATTTCTACACTCTCACCAACCTGTTTTCAGTCCTATAGGGAAAATACGGCTTTGGTATATATATTTTTAATTACTAAAGAGATTGAGAATCTTTGAACAAACTTATAGGCTATTTCTTCTTTTGTGAATTGCCTACTTGAAATTTGATCCTTTAAAGTTGAGGGCTTTTCATTGTTTATTAGGCATTTTCAACATATTATAGCTATTTATCCTTTTCCAATTGTAAATATATTGCCTTTATCTGGCGTAGATAGATACGTGGAGTAGGTTTCTTTCAACATGGAGTAGGTTTAAGGATTTTTTTTTTTTTTTTTTTTTGACAGGGTTGCTGGAGTGCAGTGGCACAATCTCGGCTCACTGCATCCTCTGCCTTTGGGATCAAGCAATCCTCCCACCTCAGCCTCCTGAGTAGCTGGGACTACAGGTGCATGCAACCATGCCTGGGGAATTTTTGTATTTTTCATGGAGATGGGATTTTGCCATGTTGCCCAGGCTGGTAGAGGGTTTAAGTTTTTATGTAGCCAGATGTGTCAATTCCTGTCCCCCTTTTAATAGCTTCTGGGTTTTCTGTGACATTTAAAAACAATCTTTAAAGAAAGAAAAAGGCAAAAAAGGCCTTCCTTACCTCAAGTCTTAATAATTCTACATTTCTTTGTAGTGATTTTACAGCTATATTTTTAAGCCACTGAAATTTCGTTTTTATGTGTGGAGTGAGATAGTAATCTATGATACGTATGTTTGTATCATCTCTTTCCAAACTATTTTTTCAGTATGTTTTATTAAATAGTCTGTTTATTTCCTATTGATGTGAAAAGTCATTTTCCACTCACTGAATTTTCATAATAGGCGCTTTTTGTACTTCCTTCTCTTACACTGATTTATGTTTGTTTATTTGCTGGTACCATACTCTCTTTGTTTTCATTAAAAATGAGGGGCAAGAAATATTTGGGAATACTTATATATACATTTCTTTCCTATCACATATGTTAGTGGGTTGAGAGGTATTTAATAGCCCTCAGCAAAGCAGACCTAGCAGCAGCTGCCTTGTCAATTCCAGGTCCCCATCCAGCTGCTCCTTCTGACTTCCTGCTTGGCCTCCTGGGTCCACTATGTCTCCGTGTCTTAGTTATTCCTCTATGGGCTATGAAATAGCCTGAAGGGTGTTGCTGTATCCTAACCCCATCCTTACTAAATCTTTTTAATTATTTTAGGTTAATATATATTTCAGTATCTGAAACTTGCTCTCAAGTTCCCTTCTGTATTTTTTTTACGCATCTTTACTATTCTTGCACATTTGTTTTCCAAGTGACCTTAATGATCAATTTATTCAGCTAAAATAATAACCATTAGGATTCCGATTGAAATAGCATCATACTCATGAATTAATTTGGGGAAGAGTAAAGAAATACACAGTGTGTGTCTTCACATCCAAGAATATAATCTCTCATTTTAGGTCTTTTGAAAATGCCTTTTAGTACATTTTCATAGAAAGCACTTGTATTTGTCTTGTGAAACGTATTTTTAGATGCGTTATAATTGCTGTGGATATTCTGAATGTGCTTCTGCTTTCCACTATATTTTTTCCCCACAGGTTTTACAACTAGTTTTTGCATATATAAAATTAAGCGATCCTATTTAAAAATATTTACCCCCAGAAGGCAGGAGGGAGAGTCCATTCCTGTGGAGGGCTTTGGAGATGGGGCAGCTGAGGTGAGGGAACAACTGTGTTGGAAAGGTCACAAGTGATTTTCTGCTGCTCTCTCACATCTGAAGGCTGGCTCTGTGACAAAGCGAGCCTTGTTGCAAGATTCGTTGTTACCTTGCTTGAGCCTTGGGTACCAGGAAGTTAGCATGTCAGCTCGTGCAGTGACCTTCTAGAATCTCCAGGCACCTGTGAGATTTGCTTTAAAATGCCATAGCTCCCTTTCCAAAGCCCCCCTCCCATCGGCTCAGAGATGGGTTATCTGGGGGACTGCTGGAGGCTCAGAACAATCAGTGTTTATATGCATCACACATGCAACATTTAATGTGTACTATATAGTCTCTTTTGATAAAACTTCCAAATATACTTTGTGGTGGGAGAGCTTAGATAGCTCCCATACCATTAGATATTTTCAGGGGTTCTTAGAGAATTTACTGATTATCTATACCATGTTGTTAATTCCCTGTGGAAGTTGGTGCAAAATTGCACTGATGCGGGTGGGATAAGACCGTGGGTAAAAGAAGCCATGGGTCAGGATTTTTCAGGCCTATATGTGTCCCGCCTCTGGCTTTGGGGTAGACTCAGCACCCAGGGGGACTGAAGTCACAGAGCCTTCACAATTAATATGAGAGACTGTCTAACAAGTTGTACAATTTGGTTTAATGGGATGCCTGATGAGTGACACATGGTTGTTTGTCGACTAAAAATATCTTGAAGACCTTTGAGCAAGCCAAAGGAGACCTCTTTCACGTCGTGTCTCGCGAGCAGCTGCACCCTGCCTTGGGTACACGTAATTGCTGAAACTGATTTGGCAGGGCTGGAAGTGTTGATGCTGTCATATTAATTTGTTCCGTAAATCAACACATGCACTTGACAACCTTTAAAAATCTTTATCATCATGCATTTATTCTTTGTATTGTGAGGGAGGCTTTATTGACTTTTGATCCAAAGCAACTCATATTCATTAAACAAATATTTGGGGGTCAACAGGTACCGAAGATGTAGGGCCCAGGACCCGTCCACAAGGAGCTCATGGTCTAATGGAGAAATAGACATATCAGCAAAAAAAGATAAAGCAATTTCATGTGATCAGGGCATAGAGTTAGGCATTGATGTAGTGTTGCCAAAAGGATAGATTCATTTATTCAAAAAAGACTAAAGCTGGGTACGGTGGCTCACCCTTGTAATCTCAGCACTTTGGGGGTTGAGATGGGAGGATTGCTTGAGCCTAGGAGTTTGACCCCATCCTGGTCAACATGGTGAGACCCTGTCCCTACAAAAAATAATTGCACACCAGGGCCCGTTGGGGCATGGGGGACAAAGGGAGGGAGAGCATTAGGACAAATACCTCATGCATGCAGGGCTTAAAACCTAGATGATGGGTTGACAGGTGCAACAAACCACCATGGCACATGTATACCTATGCAACAAACCTGTACGTTCTGCACATGTATCCAAGAACTTAAAAAAAAAAAAGCCAGATGTGGTGGTACATGCCTGTGATCTCAGCTACTTGGGAGGCTGAGGTGAGAGGATCACTTGAGCCCAGGAGGTCAAGGGTGCGGTGAGCCATGATCATGCCACTGCACTCCAGCCTGAAAGAGTGAGACTCTGTCTCAGAAAGAAAAATTAAAAGACTAAGACCTGCTAAGATAGAGGCATGACCTCTGCACATACAGATAAACAGGGCATGGTGACTGTATCAGTGAACTCAATATAGGAGCCAGAAACAGACACAGAAACAGATTATAAATAGGTACAAGTGGTGGCAATCTGAGAGGGTATGGTGGGGCAGGCCAGAGCAGGGAGAGTTCATTTCAGGTCTGGGAGGGGTCAGGAAGGACTTTACCTATGAGGTCGTGAAAGATGGGCCAGTGTTTGTATCCTGGATAAGTGGAGAAGAGCATTCAAAGTGGTAGGAATAGTATGTGCAAAGGCCCTGGGGTAGGGCAGGGAGACAGATTGTTCAGGACCAGGAAGCAGCATGGCATGGACTGAGCATGGTGGGACGAGGCTGTGGTGAGAGGGAAGGCCAGAGAATCAGGTGGAGGTCACATCATGGATGGTTGTGAATGGCCAGCCAAGGAGACTGTCACTATCCCAAAACCTCATCCACAGTCCAGTCCTGGTTTTTCTTTTCCTCTGCTTTCTCCCTTTAGAAATGCCAGTCGTGATTGTCAGCACACTATAAAACACAATGCAAAGTCTCAAGCTTGAGAATGCTATACACATGAAATAATAAGACTTGAATTAAGCTTGATTGCCTGTTTTTGCATTTTTCGGCTTATGTATCTGTTGTCATATTTTAGTGTAGGCAACATCTACTATTTAGCATGTAATGGTTAAGAGAGCAGCAGTGACCAGTGGAAATGGAACATAATTATGTCACTTACCCAAAAGAGACTCCTTGCTGCTTCTGGAACTTGGAGGTTTCCTGGAGGAAGAGCAGTTACCTGCACCAGAAGACCTTTCTGTTAAATCTACCCCTCTGGGAAAGAGGTGAGGATGTAAAGTACCTCAAAGATTCTTTCCAGAATTTGTTAACCTGAGCTCTTACCCCACCAAAGGAGAGGGAGAGGCAATCAGGCTGAGGTTCACATTTGATCACAATTCAATGTCAGTACAGTCTCTCAAAGGAGATGGGTTGCCAGCCCCATCTTATGTTTGGGTAAATTAAACTGTACCCTCTAAAGGGTGGCCCATGGTCCATGGCCAGCAGTGTTAGCATCACATGGGAGCTTGCTGGAAATGCAGAATACCAGGCCCCACTTTAGTCTTGGGCAGTCAGAATCTGCATACTAACAAGATTCCCCACCCCTCCAGCACCCCCTGTGATTCTGTGCTTAATAAAGTCAGAGAAGCATTGGCCGCTGGAAGATCCAGGTCAATCTGACTTCAAAGTTTCTCTTCTTTCTGTGACCCAGTGTTAGCTCTACTTTTGGCTACTGTGTCTATTCCTAAATATGTGGGACAATTTTGGCCAGGAATAATGTTTAAGTCCTTAGAGAGTGCATATTTCTACTTCCGGTGTGAGTTCTGGGTTTTGTATGCTCATTATGCTTTGAGATTGATGAGAAAGGAAATATAGCCCATGAGAGTCCCAAATTTCTAAGGCTATGAGAAAGTCTTCATGGAAAATGGAGTAGGAAATTCTTCATTATAACAGGTTTTCAGGTGGTCTCTTATTAAAGTCTGATATTAAAAGAGAAGCACCTCTATTTTACCAAGGCAACTGGGCAATGTTTGCTAGCATTGCAAAGTATTTTCTACTTTAACTACTGGGTGTGTTTATTCATTCATTAGTTCATTCATTTCACAAACATTTGTGCTATGTCCTGAAGGAGTAAGACAGGGTCACCATCCTCAAGGAGGATCTGGAAGAGGAGACAAATAATTACAACTCAAATTAACATGTGACAAATTACAACACTTCTGTGTCATGAACTTTATGCTGATCCAACTTTCAAACATTTTTTTCAGTACATGGATTATGTATCATGTGAGTGTCACAACTTTTTGTTTGAAGGTGTTGTCACGTTAGTTATATTCTAGTTATCAATGAAGTGCTAGAGGATAGGGGCATAGTGCAGAGGAAGGGGTAGTTCTGTTGGGGACGGGGTGATGGAGGAGATGATGTTCATTCATTCATTCATTCATTTGACAGATATTCATTGAGTCACATGCAAAGCTTAGTTCTAGGAGGATGAGGACATTGGGAAATAGCAATGAATAAGACATCTTGGTTCCTACTCTTGGTCTCCTGGGAGAGATGTTGTTAAACATATAATCACACAACAAATCAACTAATTTCATTTGTGCTACATGTTTGAGAAGTGCAAGGTTCTATGAGAGTATGTGATGGGAGAGGTGACCCAGCCAGAAGCATTAAGAAATGCTCCCTGGGGGCTCTGACTCATGAGCTGAAACTTGAAGGAAGAATACTGAAGGAAGGTACCTTCCAGGTAGCAGGAACAGCCAGCGCAAAGGCAACGGGGGGCACAAAGAAACTTAGTGCTTTCCTCCAAATGAAAGCTCAATGTAGTTGGAAGAACAAGGGCCATTCCGGATGTTAGATGTCATCCTTGCTCAGCATTTGTTTAAATAATAAGGTTTCTCTTGACCTTATGAGATGAGACAAAATAGAATGATGCCTGGCCCAAGAGACCATTTGCCAATTATTTAATCACAGGGGTTGGCCTCAGTTTCTCCATCAGCCCAGTGGGGATTCCTGCCCCAGCTGCTTATTTCCAAGACATTGTGGATGAAAAAGTGCTTAGAAACGTAATACAAATGCTACCATATCATATGGTTCCCCCAACCCCCTTACCTCAGGGGAACATCTGCGGGTGAAGTGAGGTAAAGTGAGTATGTTTGCTTTTGGCTTCCATGTTGAGAGATGGTGGTTAATTAAAAAGACTCAAGTTTTTCTTCTTAGGCACACAATAGCTTTTGGGGAAATGGCTGACTGTCCACAGCTGCATGTAAATTGCCCAACCGGAAGCAGCAGACAAAAAACTGATTATGACAGAGAGGCACTGGGCTTTTAGTACTGAGCTTCCAGATGCTGTTAGCAAGTGGGAACAAAAGTGACATTGGCGAGTTGCCTGTAGAGAGGTCTCTTCACACCTCATTGAAACCCATGGGCAGCACACTAGGGATGAGCTTGGATGGGGTGAGGTTCAGGGCCGGGAACGGGCTGTTCCAACCACAGATCCAGACAATCTCCAGCATTGCGGAGGCATTGGGACAGCGTTATTCTCAGAGCGGGGTTAGGTGGGAGCCAAAGGCAGGCAGTGTCTGAATCAAGGTTGAACTTGGAACATGAGCCATTGAGGTATGTGATGGGTTGAATTATGTCCCCCTAAAAAGACAGGCTGAAGTTCTAACCCTCATACTTCAGAGAGTGACCTTATTTGGAATTAGGATCTCTACAGGGTAATCAAGTTAAAATGAGGTCATTGGGGTGGGCCCTCATCCAATATGACTGGTGTTCTTATAAAAGGAGTAATTTGAACACAGAGACAGACGTGTGCAGAGGTCATGTGAGTGATGCATCTACAAGCCAGAGATGGCCAAGTATTGCTGGCAAACCCCAGATCCTTCTTAGAATTGTTAGAAAAAGCATGGCCCTGCCAACATCTTGATTTTGGACTTCCAGCCTCCAGAATGGTGAGACCATCCATTTCTGTTGTCTTAAGCCACTTTGTTACAGCAGCCCTGGGCAATGAATACAACCTCTCCAATGATACAAAGCATCATGTTTTAGATACAGATGGGGTGAGGCGATTATCCTCCCAGTGCCCTTGCCAATCATTCACATACTTACTATATGCTGATTACTCCAGTCTGCATATGTGCCCACTCTGAGTCCTGCAAAAAGGAAATAACCCAGAGGTGAGTAAAAGAAGATGCTTTGTAGTGTAACCTGTACTTCTTCCCCTAAGTTGGCTTTGGAATAAAACAATTACCTTCTTTATACCAGACCTTGCTCTTGTTAATTGGACCTGCAAGTGGCAAGCGACTGAATCTGCACTTGAGTTACACAAGAAAAGCAGACCCAGACCGGATCTCAGCTCTGCTCCTCAAAACTGTGCGGTCCAGGGCACGCAACTTCCCCAAGTCTCAGAGTTCCTATCTGTAAAATGAGGATTATAACACCTCCCTCCTTGGTGGTTGTGGTGACTGAGAACATTCATGTGAAGTAATTAGCACTGGTCAACTATAAGAAGTGCTACAAATCTATGATCGACGTTGATGATGATGATGATCCTGTCCAGCAGCTGTTTCTTTCGGATCCAGGCATTTCATGGCTTGAAGATCCTAAGTTGTGGCACGGACTTTAACTCCTAGAACTGAAACCGTAGGGGGTGGAGAGTGGGCAAAGCTTGCCCTTGGCACACTCCCATCATCTTCTTGCCTGGATCAAGAGACTGGTTGGCATTTGCTGATTTTAAGCTTTTCCTCATCTCTATGAAAAAACAAAACAAAACAAAACAAACTTGGGACCCAAATTTACTATATTAAAGGGGAAGTTAAGCTTGGGGACTGAGTCACCAATATTATCTTGCTTTTGTTTTTAAACCCATAGTTGTAATTTCACAATCCCATGTCAGCCTCATTTCCTCTACTCCCTCTTTTTATATGTTTATCATATATAAAATTACTAAGTGGGAGACAATGTGAAATTGACTTTTTCTCTACTCCTTTTCACATGTAAAATGTAGATTTATGTAACCATCTGCTTCACTGTATATCCTCCCTCCCTTTGTTCCCCCTCCTGCCTGTCTTCCCCCTTTAAAGACTGACGTTCCCAAAAGCCCCTTTAGAAAAAGCAGAGATCACAGATGCTCCTGGGATTTGTGGGTTTTTCCAGGGTGCACCCTTGGTTAAATAAACCGCGAATCGATTGAGACCTGCTGCAGTCGCTTTTTGGTTTACACCTTTATACTCTGGACCCTGCTAGGGATCTCTGTCTCATAATTCCCATCTCCCTTGTGCCATCCAAACTCAGTCTTTCGTTATGGTTAATCAAAAGGGGTGCCTAAGCTAGGACAGCAATCTGATTTAAAAAAACGTATTCAAAGATATGAATAAATGGTAACTCGTAATATTTTCTGGGATTTTATCATTTTTTAAAAATAGAATTTCTTAACTTCGAGGAAGCTCTGTGTGATGGGGTGAAGGTGGGAAATATTTCTGTGGTCTGTTTCACTCACGTCCGTGTGAAGAGACCACCAAACAGGCTTTGTGTGAACAATAAAGCTATTTATTTCACCTGGGAGCAGGTGGGCTGAGTCCGAAAAGAGGGAAGGGAGATAGGGGTGGGGCCGTTTTATAGGATTTGGGTAGGTAAAGGAAAACTACAGTTAAAGGGGGTTGTTCTCTGGTGGGCAGGGGTGGGGGTCACAATGTGCTCAGCGTGGGAGCTTTTGAGCCAGGATGAGCCAGGAGAAGGAATTTCACAAGGTAAAGTCATCAGTTAAGGCAGAAACAGGCCATTTTCACTTCTTCTGTGGTGGAATATTGTCAGTGAAGGCAGGAACCGACCATCTGGATGTGTACCTGCAGGTCACAAGGGATATGATGGCTTAGCTTGGGCTCAGAGGCCTGACAATCTGGATTTGGGGTACAGTGCCCCTTCCTGCTAAGTGGGCCCCAGAAAATAAACGCTAATATGTCAGCAATGTAATACTGTATTTCTGGAAGGTTGCCACTATGGCGTCTCCCACGCCGAGCCACTGGTTTGGCATAGTTTCCCAGCTTCTTTGCAGGGTAGGAGGACTGCTTGAATTTACCACATCAACTTGGGAGGCTGAGGCAGGAGAATCGCTTGAACCCGGAAGATGGAGATTGCAGTGAGCCGCGATGGCACCATTGCACTCCAGCCTGGGGCAACAGAGCAAGACTCCATCTCAAAACAAAACAAAACAAAACAGGGAGGCGGAGCAAGATGGCCGAATAGGAGCAGCTCCAGTCTCCAACTCCCAGCGCGAGCGACACAGAAGACCGGTGATTTCTGCATTTTCAACTGAGGTACTGGGTTCATCTCACTGGGGAGTGCCGGACGATCGGAGCTGGTCAGCTGCTGCAGCCCGACCAGCGAGAGCTGAAGCAGGGCGAGGCATCGCCTCACCTGGGAAGCGCAAGGGGGAAGGGAGTCCCTTTTCCTAGCCAGGGGAACTGAGACACACAACACCTGGAAAATCGGGTAACTCCCACCCCAATACTGCGCTTTAGGAAACAGGCACACCAGGAGATCATATCCCACACCTGGCCGGGAGGGTCCCACACCCACGGAGCCTCCCTCGTTGCTAGCGCAGCAGTCTGTGATCTACCGGCAAGGCAGCAGCGAGGCTGGGGGAGGGGCGCCCGCCATTGCTGAGGCTTAAGTAGGTAAACAAAGCTGCTGGGAAGCTCGAACTGGGTGGAGCTCACAGCAGCTCAAGGAAACCTGCCTGTCTCTGTAGACTCCACCTCTGGGGACAGGGCACAGTAAACTAAGACACACAGACACCTCTGCACAGACGCAAACGACTCTGTCTGACAGCTTTGAAGAGAGCAGTGGATCTCCCAACACGGAGGTTGAGATCTGAGAAGGGACAGACTCCCTGCTCAAGCGGGTCCCTGACCCCTGAGTAGCCTAACTGGGAGACATCCCCCACTAGGGGCAGTCTGACACCCCACACCTCACAGGGTGGAGTACACCCCTGAGAGGAAGCTTCCAAAGCAAGAATCAGACAGGTACACTCGCTGTTCAGAAATATTCTATCTTCTGCAGCCTCTGCTGCTGATACCCAGGCAAACAGGGTCTGGAGTGGACCTCAAGCAATCTCCAACAGACCTACAGCTGAGGGTCCTGACTGTTAGAAGGAAAACTATCAAACAGGAAGGACACCTACACCAAAACCCCATCAGTACATCACCATCATCAAAGACCAGAGGCAGATAAAACCACAAAGATGGGGAAAAAGCAGGGCAGAAAAGCTGGAAATTCCAAAAATAAGAGCGCATCTCCCCCGGCAAAGGAGCGCAGCTCATCGCCAGCAACGGATCAAAGCTGGACGGAGAATGACTTTGATGAGATGAGAGAAGAAGGCTTCAGTCCATCAAATTTCTCAGAGCTAAAGGAGGAATTACGTACCCAGCGCAAAGAAACTAAAAATCTTGAAAAAAAAGTGGAAGAATTGATGGCTAGAGTAATTAATGCAGAGAAAGTCCTAAACGAAATGAAAGAGATGAAAACCATGACACGAGAAATACGTGACAAATGCACAAGCTTCAGTAACCGACTTGATCAACTGGAAGAAAGAGTATCAGCGATTGAGGATCAAATGAATGAAATGAAGCGAGAAGAGAAACCAAAAGAACAAAGAAGAAAAAGAAATGAACAAAGCCTGCAAGAAGTATGGGATTATGTAAAAAGACCAAATCTACGTCTGATTGGGGTGCCTGAAAGTGAGGGGGAAAATGGAACCAAGTTGGAAAACACTCTTCAGGATATCATCCAGGAGAACTTCCCCAACCTAGTAGGGCAGGCCAACATTCAAATCCAGGAAATACAGAGAACGCCACAAAGATACTCCTCGAGAAGAGCAACTCCAAGACACATAATTGCCAGATTCACCAAAGTTGAAATGAAGGAAAAAATCTTAAGGGCAGCCAGAGAGAAAGGTCGGGTTACCCACAAAGGGAAGCCCATCAGACTAACAGCAGATCTCTCAGCAGAAACTCTACAAGCCAGAAGAGAGTGGGGGCCAATATTCAACATTCTTAAAGAAAAGAATTTTAAACCCAGAATTTCATATCCAGCCAAACTAAGTTTCATAAGTGAAGGAGAAATAAAATCCTTTACAGATAAGCAAATGCTTAGAGATTTTGTCACCACTAGGCCTGCCTTACAAGAGATCCTGAAGGAAGCACTAAACATGGAAAGGAACAACCGGTACCAGCCATTGCAAAAACATGCCAAAATGTAAAGACCATCGAGGCTAGGAAGAAACTGCATCAACTAATGAGCAAAATAACCAGTTAATATCATAATGGCAGGATCAAGTTCACACATAACAATATTAACCTTAAATGTAAATGGACTAAATGCTCCAATTAAAAGACACAGACTGGCAAACTGGATAAAGAGTCAAGACCCATCAGTGTGCTGTATTCAGGAGACCCATCTCACATGCAGAGACATACATAGGCTCAAAATAAAGGGATGGAGGAAGATTTACCAAGCAAATGGAGAACAAAAAAAAGCAGGGGTTGCAATACTAGTCTCTGATAAAACAGACTTTAAACCATCAAAGATCAAAAGAGACAAAGAAGGCCATTACATAATGGTAAAGGGATCAATTCAACAGGAAGAGCTAACTATCCTAAATATATATGCACCCAATACAGGAGCACCCAGATTCATAAAGCAAGTCCTTAGAGACTTACAAAGAGACTTAGACTCCCATACAATAATAATGGGAGACTTCAACACTCCACTGTCAACATTAGACAGATCAACGAGACAGAAAGTTAACAAGGATATCCAGGAATTGAACTCATCTCTGCAGCAAGCAGACCTAATAGACATCTATAGAACTCTCCACCCCAAATCAACAGAATATACATTCTTCTCAGCACCACATCATACTTACTCCAAAATTGACCACGTAATTGGAAGTAAAGCACTCCTCAGCAAATGTACAAGAACAGAAATTATAACAAACTGTCTCTCAGACCACAGTGCAATCAAACTAGAACTCAGGACTAAGAAACTCAGTCAAAACCGCTCAACTACATGGAAACTGAACAACCTGCTCCTGAATGACTACTGGGTACATAACGAAATGAAGGCAGAAATAAAGATGTTCTTTGAAACCAATGAGAACAAAGATACAACATACCAGAATCTCTGGGACACATTTAAAGCAGTGTGTAGAGGGAAATTTATAGCACTAAATGCCCACAAGAGAAAGCAGGAAAGATCTAAAATTGACACTCTAACATCGCAATTAAAAGAACTAGAGAAGCAAGAGCAAACACATTCGAAAGCTAGCAGAAGGCAAGAAATAACTAAGATCAGAGCAGAACTGAAGGAGATAGAGACACAAAAAACCCTCCAAAAAATCAATGAATCCAGGAGTTGGTTTTTTGAAAAGATCAACAAAATTGACAGACCACTAGCCAGACTAATAAAGAAGAAAAGAGAGAAGAATCAAATCGACGCAATTAAAAATGATCAAGGGGATATCACCACCGACCCCACAGAAATACAAACTACCATCAGAGAATACTATAAACACCTCTACGCAAATAAACTGGAAAATCTAGAAGAAATGGATAATTTCCTGGACACTTACACTCTTCCAAGACTAAACCAGGAAGAAGTTGAATCCCTGAATAGACCAATAGCAGGCTCTGAAATTGAGGCAACAATTAATAGCCTACCAACCAAAAAAAGTCCAGGACCAGATGGATTCACAGCCGAATTCTACCAGAGGTACAAAGAGGAGTTGGTACCATTCCTTCTGAAACTATTCCAATCAATAGAAAAAGAGGGAATCCTCCCTAACTCATTTTATGAGGCCAACATCATCCTGATACCAAAGCCTGGCAGAGACACAACAAAAAAAGAGAATTTTAGACCAATATCCCTGATGAACATCGATGCAAAAATCCTCAATAAAATACTGGCAAACCGGATTCAGCAACACATCAAAAAGCTTATCCACCATGATCAAGTGGGCTTCATCCCTGGGATGCAAGGCTGGTTCAACATTCGCAAATCAATAAACATAATCCAGCATATAAACAGAACCAAAGACAAGAACCACATGATTATCTCAATTGATGCAGAAAAGGCTTTTGACAAAATTCAACAGCCCTTCATGCTAAAAACGCTCAATAAATTCGGTATTGATGGAACGTACCTCAAAATAATAAGAGCTATTTATGACAAACCCACAGCCAATATCATACTGAATGGGCAAAAACTGGAAAAATTCCCTTTGAAAACTGGCACAAGACAGGGATGCCCTCTCTCACCACTCCTATTCAACATAGTGTTGGAAGTTCTGGCTAGGGCAATCAGGCAAGAGAAAGAAATCAAGGGTATTCAGATAGGAAAAGAAGAAGTCAAATTGTCCCTGTTTGCAGATGACATGATTGTATATTTAGAAAACTCCATTGTCTCAGCCCAAAATCTCCTTAAGCTGATAAGCAACTTCAGCAAAGTCTCAGGATACAAAATTAATGTGCAAAAATCACAAGCATTCTTATACACCAGTAACAGACAAACAGAGAGCCAAATCAGGAATGAACTTCCATTCACAATTGCTTCAAAGAGAATAAAATACCTAGGAATCCAACTTACAAGGGATGTAAAGGACCTCTTCAAGGAGAACTACAAACCACTGCTCAGTGAAATAAAAGAGGACACAAACAAATGGAAGAACATACCATGCTCATGGATAGGAAGAATCAATATAGTGAAAATGGCCATACTGCCCAAGGTAATTTATAGATTCAATGCCATCCCCATCAAGCTACCAATGAGTTTCTTCACAGAATTGGAAAAAACTGCTTTAAAGTTCATATGGAACCAAAAAAGAGCCCGCATCTCCAAGACAATCCTAAGTCAAAAGAACAAAGCTGGAGGCATCACGCTACCTGACTTCAAAATATACTACAAGGCTACAGTAACCAAAACAGCATGGTATTGGTACCAAAACAGAGATATAGACCAATGGAACAGAACAGAGTCCTCAGAAATAATACCACACATCTACAGCCATTTGATCTTTGACAAACCTGAGAGAAACAAGAAATGGGGAAAGGATTCCCTATTTAATAAATGGTGCTGGGAAAATTGGCTAGCCATAAGTAGAAAGCTGAAACTGGATCCTTTCCTTACTCCTTATACGAAAATTAATTCAAGATGGATTAGAGACTTAAATGTTAGACCTAATACCATAAAAATCCTAGAGGAAAACCTAGGTAGTACCATTCAGGACATAGGCATGGGCAAAGATTTCATGTCTAAAACACCAAAAGCAACGGCAGCAAAAGCCAAAATTGACAAATGGGATCTCATTAAACTAAAGAGCTTCTGCACAGCAAAAGACACTACCATCAGAGTGAACAGGCAACCTACAGAATGGGAGAAAATTTTTGCAATCTACTCATCTGACAAAGGACTAATATCCAGAACCTACAAAGAACTCAAACAAATTTACAAGAAAAAAACAAACAACCCCATCAAAAAGTGGGCAAAGGACATGAACAGACATTTCTCAAAAGAAGACATTCATACAGCCAACAGACACATGAAAAAATGCTCATCATCACTGGCCATCAGAGAAATGCAAATCAAAACCACAATGAGATACCATCTCACACCAGTTAGAATGGCGATCATTAAAAAGTCAGGAAACAACAGGTGCTGGAGAGGATGTGGAGAAATAGGAACACTTTTACACTGTTGGTGGGATTGTAAACTAGTTCAACCATTATGGAAAACAGTATGGCGATTCCTCAAGGATCTAGAACTAGATGTACCATATGACCCAGCCATCCCATTACTGGGTATATACCCAAAGGATTATAAATTATGCTGCTATAAAGACACATGCACACGTATGTTTATTGCAGCACTATTCACAATAGCAAAGACTTGGAATCAACCCAAATGTCCATCAGTGACAGATTGGATTAAGAAAATGTGGCACATATACACCATGGAATACTATGCAGCCATAAAAAAGGATGAGTTTGAGTCCTTTGTAGGGACTTGGATGCAGCTGGAATCCATCATTCTTAGCAAACTATCGCAAGAACAGAAAACCAAACACTGCATGTTCTCACTCATAGGTGGGAACTGAACAATGAGATCACTCGGACTCAGGAAGGGGAACATCACACACCGGGGCCTATCATGGGGAGGGGGGAGGGGGGAGGGATTGCATTGGGAGTTATACCTGATGTAAATGACGAGTTGATGGGTGCAGCACAGCAACATGGCACAAGTATACATATGTAACAAACCTGCACGTTATGCACATGTACCCTACAACTTAAAGTATAATAATAATAAATAAATTAAAAAAAAAAAAAAACAAAACAAAACAAAACAAAACAAAACAAAAAACCAAAAAGCCCCCCAAAAACGAAACTAAAGCAGGTTTCCAGTTCACCAGGCTAGACACTGTGAAGGAGATTGGATAATTTAAGTTGACCCCAGGGACCTCAGATTAGTCTGCTCCATCCGTGTGACTTAAGAGGAGACCCAGGCCTCAGCAGGGCCACCTTGTTGAAAAAGAAGACTGCACCCAGGATCCCTGGAAGAGAAGGTATGAGAGCCTCAGGACAGGAGAGAGGGCCCCATTCCTGGAGGGGGCTGTCCCAGGCTGCCTGCCCCAGCTGTGTGTCTGGGGTGGCGCTTGAGTCTGCTACCTTGATGGAGAAGGGAGAATGAGGAAAAGAGACAAGCATGCCCTCCTCCAAGTCTTCTACTCTGTTTTCATGGATGAAGGGACAGGAGAGACCATATTCATATGGGTGTGATGTCACTTCCAGCCCAGTGAAACACTCTTCCTGCCCTCTAACAATTTTTTAGTTCCAAAAGTGAGTTTTAAATTAAGAGTAAGAAGAGATCTAACAAATCACTCATTTAAAAAAATGGATAAATACAATAAACATGATACAAATTCAGAAAAACAAGATAATTTTATTATTTTCTTGACACATCTCTCATATTTTTCTCCTAGAATCTTTGGTTTTATACTGTCATTGCCTCTTCATATGACAACAAATTTATAATGATTTTTCCATAGAGAGAAGGATAATTCAGTTCTTCCTCTAGCATGATAGATTGAAATATATTTATGATGGATTTTTTAGAACGGTTTCTTTTAGCTTTGCTACTCTTTATTGGTTAGACGCACATTTTTAGGAATGTTTTCAAATTTAGAAAAGCATCTGTCAAATTTCTTTCACATAGAATCTCTTACAGTTTCAGGGCATTTGAAATTGCTTATGCAGTGCTAATCTTTTAAAAAATTTTTAAAAGATAAAATTCACATACCATAAAATTCACCCTTTTAAAGTGTATAATTCACAAACTTGTGCAGCCATTACCACTATCTAATTCCAGAATGTTTTCATCACCCCAAAAAGAAACCCTGTATGCATTAGCAGTCACTTCCCATTCCCCTGGCCCCAGTCCCTAGTAACTACAGTCCCCCTTTGCATCTCTCTGGATTTGCCTATTCTGGACATTTTGTATAAATGGAATCATACAATATGTGGTCTTTTGTGTCTGGTTTCTTTCACTTAGCGCAATGATTTCAAGGTTCATCCTTGTAAAATTTCACTCATTCATATAAATGAATAAATCAGTACTTCTTTCATTTACATGGCTAAGTGTGATTCCATTGCATTAATATATCACCTTTTGTTGATCTATTCATACTTTAATGGGCATTTGGGTTGTTCCATATTTTGGCTATTATGAATAATGCTGCTATGAACATTTGTGTATCTCTTTTTTTGTGTGTGGACATATGTTTTCTTCTCCGCTGGGTACGTATGTAGGAGTGGAATTGCTGGACCATACAGTAACTCTGTGTTTAACTTTTTGACCATGAGCCTTTCTTAGACATGATGGGCAAGGATCCCTCTTTTCCTTGAAGGCAGGTTAAGTTTGGGGTTGGAGGTGTGGTGGGCTGCAGGAGGGAATGTTGCATACACAATAGAGGACTTCCAAAGCCCACTTCTTCCTTCTTTGATTGCCTAGATCAATGGAGGCCTGGCATTAGGGGCATGTTAGGAAAAATAAACAGATTTATGGGTTGCATTTTAAAAGGTAGAAAATGAAAGTAATTTGATTTAGTCTCATGAGAAAAAATGCTTACGATCATTTTGGTTACTTAGTATAGTGTAGTGCTGTCTGGATTGGCATCTCAGCTCCACTGCTAAGTAGCTGTGGGCCTTGCCTATGTTACCTAACCTCTCTGTGTTTTGGTGTCATCATCCAAATGGGAAATACTAACACTGGCACTTTCCCTGTGAAGCTGTTGTGAGGCCCAAACATGATAATGCATGTAACACACTTAACAGGGTCTCTGGCAAACACTTGGCCTGTGATAAACACTAGCAATTTAATTGGCCTTCTGTAGGAATGGAAACATGTCAATGAGGATATCTCCATAGTCTTCGGCCACTAAAGGGTTAATTTCTAGGGCATGTTTCAGAAGTAGCAGGCAAGAAATGGCACACAAATGTATGAACCTAATTCAGTTTGCAGCCTAGACATCACAGAGCCTGGCCAGAGCTGGTAGACAGCAAGTGTGGCTTGGCATAAACCTCAATAAATATTTGAAGGTTCCTGGTCAATTTGTCCCTGCAATGCAGTGTGCAGGGTGTGAGGAGCTTTTGTAAGGAAATGCTGGCTGCAGTTGTGAAATCCTCCCATGTAGTTAGAAGCCTGGTTTTAGCTTCCTCTGAGGTCTCTGTCTTCAGAAGTTTCTGTGCAAATTAAGATTTACCAAAGTAGGTTGCACTCAGAGAAAAGAAATTGGGTTATCTATCATCTGTACCCAATTTCTTTTGCCGAAAATCCTACCAATTTTTACCTGAGAAAAAAATAACATTTTTTTTTCCTTTCTAGAAAGTAGAATGTATGAATCATTTGGAGGGCAGAGAAAGAGTAGCAAAGTCCTGTAAATTTGCTCTATCATCTATCTATCTATCTGTCTGTCTGTCTGTCTGTCTGTCTATCTATCTATCTATCTATCTATCTATCTATCTATCTATCTATCTATCATTTTTATCTTCTTATTCAATATATGGCCTCTTCTGTTTTCTATTCATTCATTCAACTAACATCTCCTCTACCCACTCTCCAATGTTTACCAACACTTATTATATGCCAGGCATTATTCAGGAAGACGGAATAAGATAAATAGGAAACACTTAGGAAAGCAAGAAATTGCAACATAATATATAAGAAATACAAAATGGAACTCTGAAAAATGTGTGTGTGTGTGTGTGTGTGTGTTTTTTTGAGACAGAGTTTCACTCTTGTCGCCCAGGCTGGAATGCAATGGCATGATCTGGGCTCATTGCAACCTCCATCTCCTGGGTTCAAGTGATTCTCCTGCCTCAGCCTCCTGGGTAGCTGGGATTACAGGTGCCTGCCACCACACCCGACTAATTTTTGTATTTTTAGTAGAGTCGGGGTTTTACCATGTTGGCAGGCTGGTCTTGAACTCCTGACCTCAGGTGATCTGCCTGCCTTGGCCTCCCAAAGTTCTGGGATTATAGGAATGAGTCACTGTGCCTGGTCAGAACTCTGAAAAATGTTGTAGAAAAATCCACAGATGAGGTGATGTTTGGGTTTCAAGGATGAATAGAAGTTTAACGATAGAAAATATGGAGAAGGCGATACCAGGTGGGGAAACTTGGTTTTTGGAGATAACAGAGGCATCCTCCGGGAGGCTGGGCAGAGGGTGTGAGGCAGGGATTCCTGGGCGATGAGGTTGGCTCAGCTATGTCTTGAATTCTATGCTAAGACATTTGGATTTTACCCTACAATCTTGTTAAACTAGGGAAGTCGTTTAAGCAGGTGAGTGATTACATTTACAAAAGATCATCTGACAGTGAGTGTGGAGGATGAGATGATGGGGCTGGTGGAGGGAAGAGATGGGGATTAAAAGTCTTTTTTAATCATTAAGCCTCTAATCAATAAGCAATCCACTGTGTTCCATGAGCTTTTAGTCAGATAATCTAGGCCATGGCCCAGGATTGATGTCATGTAAAACACATGGGAGTATACCTTATTTGTTTATGCTGCCTGGTGAATTTTATTTTATTATATTTCATTCCTATTGCACTGAAGGACACTGGGCTGTTGATTTTTTTTTCTCTAGGGCCTCTTGCCCCATCATACACACATTCAAACACTTGAAACATGTGTCATAGAGACAGCCATTAGAATGTGACTTGATTTAATGTGGCTTCAAATACAAAAACAGGTAATACCATGTTTTATTTACACTCTACAGTAAAAATATAACTCTGTTCCTTGTGACTGGTAGGTCTAAGAAGTGAATGCTACTTATTTAGCAGTTACTCTGGTGAAAGGCCACAGGTCCCTGGCTGGGGGAATGATTAACGGAATACATTTTTGGTAGTGTATTGCGGTCCTTCTTCAAGGGGACCCAACTTTTCCTTCATTCAAGGGGTTCTGGGTCTATAAACTGGCTCAAGTCTGGGAGGTGACTGAGGGACTATGATTCTCTGTTTTTATAATTCAAGTTAGACTTGTTCACTTAACCTGGAAGTTTCTGCTTCTATGGAACAAGGATTTAGTGGACTTCCTATTTCACATCTAGGAGCACTTCTAGAGCTATTCTGGTTGTTGCTTTGCCTCTGCTGTTCATTATGGTAATTATGCCCACCTGGCATAATTTTTTTTTCACTTTTGTGTGTTGCCAGTTGGCCTCTGCCACATCAGACGCCAATTATAGATCCTCCTCAAGTGGAGTTATCTGGATGTAACCGCATTGTAAGATGAAGATCATACTGAATGCGTGCCACTTTTTTTCCATTGTAAAGCCCAAAAATCCTAAGCTGAGCCATTGTAAACTGGGGACCATCTGTATTCCTACTGCATTTAAGTTTTCTAATTGAGTGGCTGTGGTTCCCACTGAAAGGTCTGGCTTAGAGAGAGGAGCGGTCATAGAGCTCTTCAAGAATGCTGGGCTCACCTTACAAGTTGATTTAACAAAGTGTTGGGGAAAGGTATGTCTTCTGGATCCTCCCAGTGTGGGTGGGTGAATAGGTTTTAAGTAGGCCATCCCCCATTAGAGGGGTCACTGTATGGAGAGGGGATTGGTCCTGTGAGGGGCCCCATGCATGGGCATAAATCTGCCTCTAAGGATGAAGCACGTGGGTCCCCATCAGTGAACCTGGCCCTCTCCCTGTCAATCTGGGGAGATTAGCACTCAAGAGATGCAGGCCTGGAAGCATTCATGAGCTTCTTCATAGCTAGATCCAATATCTTCCAAGAGTAGCCATCCTCTTTTGTTGAGTTTCCACACATAACTTTCTGGCCACAAATTGGATTTCCTTGGTCCCTTGGTAGTGAGACTGAGGCTCTCTGAGAGCAGGCGTGAGTGTTCTGGTGGTAGGGACAATCTATTTCCTAGTAGACTCAATGTTGTAGGAGTTGGGCTCGTGTGAAGACCCTAATGGGATCTGGTGACCTCGGGGTACATGGATAAACACGAGTGTCTGTAGCCCTGCACAGCTGCAGGTTCATTCCCTGAACCCAGTAGCTGGTGGGCTTCTCTGTACCTCTCTGTACCTGGTGCCATCAAGCACCAGGTTTTGTTAATGGCCATCAGTTTAGTTGATTGCTTGGGCTGATATTTCTGTTCCCAAGGTAAGAGATAGCATTTACCCTTCAGATAAGAGCATCATTAGGAGGCTTTGGTAAATCAAAACCAAACTTATATGTTTGATCCTGGTGAAGAGATAAAATGGGCTTGTTTATGCTCGCTTTTCCCAAATACAATAAATACAATCGTTGACTTGATTTAGGGCTTTTTTTTTTTTTTTCTTTTTTAAAGCTGAAATCCACAATTGAGTTAATTTCATAAACTGAGAGTTGAAAACCTTCAAACTGACAATGCAGGTGTGCCTTCTACTGATTGGCAGTCCCTGGTGGATACAGGCCAGTGGGGGTCCCTAGGCTGCATCACCCAGGGGAGGAGGGACTCTGTTTTATATAATTCTGAATACCCCCACTTTCAGCCCAGAGCCTAGGTTCTTGGGCACACTCAGTGAGGGTGACTCCAGTGACTCACTTTCCCAACACTCCAGGTCACCTGCACACTGAGCCATCTGGTAGCTTTGGTTGCCAAGGTTTTCACCTGGGCACATGTCCCTCTAGAAGGGCACAGCTGCAGGAGCACCCTGGAAGGAGGAAGTCCACTGCTTGGGTGAGCATCCAGCACAGTCGCTCGAGATGCTTCAAACGCTCAGAGCCACTCAGGACTGGGAAGAGATAGATGTGCATAATTTGCCATGGAGGGAAACAAATCTTCCCAAGGGTGCCTATTGATTTCTTCCTCCATTCTGGAAGATGTGTGTGGCCTTCCAAGAATTCAATGTCATCAATAGGCCTGGCAGAAACTTAGCTTTTCCCTGAATTTTGGAAGGTTATATCTGCCATCCACACCATATGATGCCACATTTAGGTCTCTGCAGCCCCCTAAACCTAGTTCCTTCATGTTAGTATTGCATTTTAACAGTGATGTTAGCTGATTTTGTTGAACACTTAGTATGAGAGGAGTATTATTCTAATCACTGTATGTGCCCTATGAGACAGGTGTTGTTATCCCCATTTTACAGATAAGGAAAAAGACACCCAGAGAGGTTAAGCAACTTGCCCAAATAATAATTGACACAGAGCACTTTATGAGTATCAGATACTTTCCATTTTCCAGGTACTGGATTATTCACATTATCTTTATTTAGTCTTTCATAATATAGACACTATTATTATTTATGGTTTTATTTATAAGGAAACTCAGGTGTAAACAGGTTAAGTAACTTGTTCAAGGTCACAGTGATGATGTATGGCAGGCTTGGACAGTCCGTTGGGGTTGGCTATCTTAAAATCATGCTCTCCTGCTTCTCAGGATATATTTTGATGGGATAACTTGATTATTTGCAGGCTTAGATATGTTGCTGAGTTTTTCTCCTTCAAAGCCTAGATGAATTGCCTAAAATGATTATTATGCTATGTTCATAATTTATTTCCATTTCTGAAGCCAGTCTGCAGAAACTTAAAATATATCAGACTGAGCACTAAATGAGATTTCTACAACCTTTTTGGAATGTAATCTGCAATATCTATTAAAACAAATAACACACTTGTCTTTGTTGTTCAGCGATCTCTCTTTTGGGACATTCTTCTACAGAAACACAGGCACTAGGAAGATTAGTTGTATGATTAAGGAAGTTCTTGCAGCATTGTTTATAATGACAAAAAGTGGGGAGAGTCTGACAGTTTATCACCAGTGTGTGTGTGTGTGTGTGTGTGTGTGTGTGTGTGTGTGTGTGTTGGAGACAAACAGATTGACAAATTGTAATTGGTCCATACGATGGAATATTGTGCAGCTATGACCTACATTTTCTGATCTGGAATATAGTTAGGTGACAGGAGCAAGTAGCAGAAACACATGGATAGGAAACTCTCATTAAACACAAACAGGCTGGGCGTGGTGGCTCCTGCCTGTAATCCCACCACTTTGGGATGCAGAGGTAGGTGGATCACTTGAGATTGGGAGTTTGAGACTAGCCTGGCCAACATGGTGAAACCCCGTCTGTACTAAAAATACAAAAAATTAGCCGAGTCTGGTGACGGGTGCCTGTAATCCCAGCTACTTGGGAGGCTGAGGCAGGAGAGTTGCTTGAACCCAGGAGGTGGAGGTTGCAGGGAGCCAAATCCCAGCACTTTGGGAGGCAGAGGCAGGTGGATCACCTGAGATTGGGAGTTTGAGACTAGCCTGACCAACACGGTGAAACCCCGTCTCTACTAAAAGTACAGAAAGTTAGCCGAGTGTGGTGACAGATGCCTGTAATCCCAGCTACTTGGGAGGCTGAGCCAGGAGAGTTGCTTGAACCCAGGAGGCGGAGTTTGCAGGGAGCCAAGATGGTGCCATTGCCCTCCAGCCTGGGCGACGGAGCGAGTCTCTGTCTCAGAAAACAAAACAAAACAAAACAAAAAACAACAAACAAACCAACACGTGCCACACCTGTAGATATGATTTACAATGCTCTGAGTCTTAGGAGCAAGTAGAGGAGTGTGGAAAGACATGCACCAGGCTGTTAACCTTCATTATCTGGGAGGTGAGGGTAATACAAGGGGAAGAATGACATTGGGGGCCACTGTTAATTTTCTGTGTTACTTTAAAGGTAGTGGTGAAACACATTTAAAACACATTTAAAAGGTAGCGGTGAAACACATAACAAAACTAAAAAATGAAGTGTAATTTACATAAGGAATGCTTAGCTCAGGATGGGCATGCACAGTCATACCTTGTCTGTATGGTTTGATCAGTCTTGACAAATGCTTACCCCTATGTAGTCCACACTCCTATCAATATATAGGACGTGTCCCTCATCTTGGAAAGCTGATTCGTGCCCCTGCCAGGCAATCCCTGCCACCCGCTCTCTCACCAACAACCACTATTCTCACTTTCACCATAGGTTAACTTTTCTTGTTCTAGAAATTCCTAAAAATGGAACCATACAGTGTCTATGTTTACTCTTCTGTTTGTAGCTTTTTCTGCCCAATACAATGTTTTTGATATACATCCACATTGCTGATTTATCAGTAGTTTGTTCCTTTTTATTGCTGAGTAGTATTCTTTTGTAGAAATATATCACAACTTGTTTTTCCATTATCCTGTTAATGGACATTTGGTTTGTTTCCAGTTTTTGACTTATGTGGCTACTGGCCACAAGTGGATGGAGCACTTCGGGAAAATTTGCCATGTTTACGATAGTGAGTTTTTCTGTCCATGAACATGAGAAATTATTTCTCCATTTATTTATGTCTTTAACTTCTTTCACTGAAGTTTTCTTTACAGTTCTTGCACATTTTAAAAAATTTATCCCTATTTCATGTTTTTCATACTATAATTATAATTTCTATTTTTTTGTGGCTAGTGTATGAGAATACAATTTATTATTGTGTATTGAGCCTTGTAGCTGTGCTAGGTTTCAGCTTTTTACTTTTCAGTTCTTTTTTTTGTAGCTTCTTTAGGATTGTCTATATATGTTTATGTTACCTAAAAATAAATATAATTTGCTTCTATTTCCCCCCCAACCTTGCATACCTTTTATTTTTTTTTCTTGCTTGGATGTGCTAGTAGGACATCTAGTAAAGTGCTTAAGTGGTGAGAGTAGGAATCCTGGCTGTGTTCTTGAGCTCAGGGAGAAAGTATTCACTCGTTCACCATTAAATATGACGATAACTGTAAGTTTTCTATTGATAACCTGTATTCAGTTGAAAAAAGTTCATTTCTAGTCTAAGTTTGCTGAGATTCTTTATCATAAATAAGTATTGGATTTTGTCAAACAATTTTTGTGTATCTATTGAGACATGTATAAATGTTTCTCTTTAATCTGTTAATATTCTGATTTATATTGACTGATATTTGTAATCCTGGAATAAACTTTGTCATGATATATTACCTTTTAAAAATTATATGTAAATTTAAAAGTATTCAATTTCCTAACATTAAATATTTTTGTGTCTATGTCATGAGGGATATGGGTTGGAGTTTTCTTTTCTTCTAAAGTCTTTGGTATGATTTTGATATCATAGTAGCACTGGCCCTATAAAATGTGTTTGAAAGTGTTTTCTGTTTTCCAAAAGAGTTTGTGAATAATTGGCATTATTTTTTTCTTACATGTTTTACCCAATTCAATAGTGAAGCTATCTGGACCAAGAGGGGTTTTCTTTTGTGTGTGTAGGGGAAAGTTTTCGATAATAAATTAAATTATTAATTTAGATATATGGCTGTTTACATTTTCTATTTCTTCTTGTATAAGTTTTGGTAATTTGTATTTTTCAAGAAATTTGTCAATTTCATTAAGTCATTAAATTTAGCAACGTACGTTTGTTTAGAATACTTCTGGTCCTTTTAATGCTTGTCATGTATGTCTTCTCTTTCATTCCTGGTATTGTTAAATTTATGTTGTTGCATGGTATACATTTTCTCATCCTTTTATTGTCAATTTTTCTTTATATTTAAAGTGAATCTCTTGTAAACATCATATAAGTGGATTTTACTTAAAAATATCCAGTCCGACAATCTCTGCGTTTCCATTTAACATAATTATTTGTATGATTGGGCTTAAACCCACCATCTTCCTATTTGTTTTCCATTTGTCACCTTTGTTGTTTGTTCACTTTTCTCATCCTTTTCCGTGTGTACACTTTTTTGCTAGTGTTATATCACTTACAAAATTATCACTTGTTGAATGATTTAAGAACCTTCGCTGGGCGCGGTGGCTCACACCTGTAATCCCAGCACTTTGGGAGGCCGAGGCGGGTGGATCACGTGGTCAGGAGATCGAGACCATCCTGGCTAACGTGGTGAAATCCCGTCTCTACTAAAAATACAAAAAATTAGCCGGGCGTGGTGGCGGGTGCCTGTAGTCCCAGCTACCCAGGAGGCTGAGGCAGGAGAATGGCGTGAACCCGGGAGGCGGAGCTTGCAGTGAGCCGAGATGGCACCACTGCCTGAGCAACAGAGAGAGACTCCATCTCAAAAAAAAAAAAAAAAAGACCTTCTAGTAGTATACTTCCGTATAACTCTCTGATTCTTTATTCTACTTTTAAAAATACATTTTGCTTTTACATATGTTATATTCCCTGCAATAGACTGTTAGTTTTTTTAAGCAGTAAATTGCCTTTTAGAGAAATTAAGAGATATGAAAAAGGTCTTTTATATTTAGCCACATCATGTTCATAATTCTTTCATGTAGATCTGAGAGTTCATCTGATGTCATTTTCCTTCTGCTTGTATAACTTCCTAAAGAAATTGTTTTTCTTTCTAGAGCCAGGGCAATGTGGAGCTCACCTGTGGCTCCTTCTAGGTGATATCCATTGGACTGTCAATGAAAGTCTTGGGATTGTATTGGAAAGGGGGATCTTTTATTTATGTATTTATTTTTAACTGACAAGTAAAAATTGTGTATATTTATGGTGTACTACATGACATCTTGATATATGTATATATGTATACAAGATGAATGGCTAAATCAATCTCCTTAACATATGTGTTACCTCACATATTGATCAGTTATTGTGTTGAGAACACTTAAAATTTACTCTCAGTAATTTTCAAATATGAAATATATTGTTATTCTAGTCACCAAAATGTAAGGACATCAAGCTCTCTTGAACTTATTTCTGCTGTCTAAATACATTTTGTGTCCTTTGATCACCATCTCCCTAATTTCCTCATCCCATAGTTCCTGGTAACCACTATTATACTCTGTTTCTTTGAGGTTGACATTCTTGCACTCCACATATAAGTAAAATCATGTGGTATTTGTCTTTCCATAACTGGCTTATTTTACTTAACATAATGTCCTCTAGGTTCATGCATGTTGTCACAAATGACAGGATTTACTTCTTTTTAAAGGCTGTGTAGTATTCCATTGTGTATATATACCACAGTTTCTTTATTCATTCGTTCATTGATGGACACTTAGATTGATTCTATATCTTGGTTATTGTGAATAATGTTGCAATCAACACTGTAGTGCAGATATCCCTTCAACATACTAAATTCACATGCTTTAGATATATATCCAGAAGAAAGATTGCTGGGTCATATAGTAGTGGTGTTTTTAATTTTTTGAGAAAACTCAATAGTGTTCTCCATAATGGCTGTACCGTTCTACATTCCCACCAACAATGTCCATGGTTCCTTTTTCCCGATCTCCTTGCCAATGCTTACTATCTTTTGTCTTTTTGATAATAGCTATCTTAATTGGTATAAAGTGATATCTCAATGGAGTGCCAATTTGCATGGGAAAGGGGCTCTTCGAGCTTGAACCATCTTCATGCCACTCACATTTCTGGGTCCTAGGATGCTGGTGGGCCCTGCTTCACCAGGGGACTGGCACCCTCAGATTGGTGAAGAAAGAATTTCTTTGACCAGGAATCTCCCTGATGACTGACTGTTTTGCCTCCTTTTCAACCACAGCTCTGAGGCTTCTGGGAAATTATTTTTAGGAAGCAAAAACTAGGCAGATGGGAGCCACCAATTTGATCATTGGGAATGGCTTCCTCAAGTTCTTAGTTTAGAATATTGGGCAGTCACACACTAGAAATAGCTCTTAGAGATTTCCCATGCTGGGTCTCTGATTTTTTAAAAATGGTACATGCAGTCCTTAAATCTGGGCTCATAAGTTCAGCTGAACTCTTTCCAATGCAATAGACTGCTTCTTGGCAGGGTTAAAAAAAAGTAGGCCTCTATCAAAACAGAGGTTCTCTGTGGAAAACGTAGGGTGCAGTGACGAGAAACAATTGCAGCAGAATGACTTTATGCTGCAGAAATAGAAAAGAAGAACCACAATTAGAGCTGTGTTACCACCCACCCAGCCCTGCAGCAGGCAACAGTGAATTTTGCCAGATGAGAAATCTTAAACAGGGGGTTTTGGGGATGTCCAAACTGTAGTGTCTCAACATGACATTTTGTTTGCTTGGAGAGATGGCTGTGGTGGTTTGGTAAGTTTTCAAGATAAAGCAACACTTAGATGATCACATTCTCAAGTCATGACTAAGAAGATTCAGGCTGTCTAAATAAAGAGAATCAGTCCTATTAAGTGGCCTTCAAATGTAATTAAGTTGCCAAGTCAGTAATTTCCTATATGTGGACACCTCATGCATGACTAACACCTTTGTTCTCCAATCAAAACACACTAAGAAAAAGAAGAAAACAAACACAAAACAAGAGGGATATTTCAAAATGCACCCCTAAGAATTTAGCCTTGAACTCTGCATGCTTTATTACAAACTTGTACCTAAGTCAGATATTGCCGAGAAAGTCACCCATTTCATTTCACAAGGTTGGCCAAATGCTAATCTTGCAAAGGCAGCAGGCTGTGCCCACTCGTGAACTGCGATGGGAGAGTCTAGGTAAAATGACTGAAGAATCAACTTGAGATGTAGAGGAACAAGGATTTGACCTTGGGCTGTCTGGCTTTGGGCCTGCACTGTTCTAGGCCCTACCACTGGTAACAAGGTTTCTTGCCATAGGAACAGTTGGTGGATATTGATTTTCTTGCAGTCATGGAGCCAGCAGCCAGAGCTGGGGAGTGGTGTGTGCATGTTCCCTCTGCTGTTCAGGCCAAGGGAACCGGGAGGTGAAGCATGGGCAAATATAAGTTATCCTGTGGCCATGGCTCTGAGATAATGATAAACAGAGGTGAGAGGCAGCCCCCAGTCCAGTGGGCTCCAAGAGGCTAGAATGGCCTCTTCCCAGTGCCAACCTCCCCCAGAAGACAGCCAAGCTGGTGGGTTTGATTTAGGCAGGAGGTGAAACTAAGGGCCAGGCTGTTTACAGAGCTAGTCTCATGAAAGGAGTTGGATATTGGCAGAAATTTCAAATTCTGACTGCAGGACTGAGCTATTTATGTTGAAAACATTTGAATGACTTTCTCCCCCCTCTCTTCTTCCACAATGTAAGATGGGCACACTTCCAGGCTTGCCTCCGCACCCAGCCAGGCTCCAAAAGCTGCCTGGTGTTCTCTCTGCCTAAACTGCAAAGAGCCCGACTGAATAAATGCCCCGGCAGAACTCCCTGAGTGCTCAAGTTTAATATGCACTTGACCTCTTTGTCTTTCAGAAATGAAATTTATTGAGTTTGGATTCCAGCGCCCCCGGCCCCCACTAACATCTAATTAACCAGACCACACTTTGACATCAAAAGTGCAGGAGAAAATGAGGAGATGTATTATGATGTTCTCTCTGCAGGAGCCCCAGGGGAGGGGCTGGGGAGCTGAGCCAGGGGTCTTTTGAAGTATCTGAGCTGGTGGTCTGTGGTTCTGCCAGAATGCAAGATAAGCAGGTCGTCTGCCTTTGCTGCTTTCCTTTTATTCCCAACAAAGAGAGATTATCTTCCTTTTGTTGTCACTTACTCTTCTTGGCCTGAATTTCCCAGGCTCTGAATCTGAGTTCTTAGGCTGCACCAAGAGACAAGGGGGCAGCCAAATATGGCATCCCCACCCACCCCAGTATTCTCCTACAACCTTGCTACTTTGCCTGGATCCCAACCATGAAAACCACTCCTTTATCATCAGGGTACTGTGTCTGGAGAGTGCCATGAAAATACATCATCAGAGACAGGGTAATACATTAATAATCCATGAGAAGTGGAATCATGGCCTGCTGGAATAGAGTTTGAGAACTACTTATTTAATCGAATTTCCTGATTTTAGGAGGAAGCTGCAAAGATAGAAGGATAGAGGAGACGAAGGCAAAATTGGACATTTCTCTAAAGCAACTAAGAATGACTGCAGGAGCCTTCTTTTCTATACTCCGACTTTTGGGTGGATGCTTCTCGTGGTTTATCCTTGAGAAATGGGGTTTGTTACTGGAATGGGGCAGAATTGCTCTTCTGGGACATGTTGGAACTTCAGCTGCAGGAGATCATGGGGACAGTGCTGGGCAGGCCTGGGCAAGCACTGCAGGATTAACCTAGGTAAAGGGGTGACAAGTTGACCAAATGCAGTGGCCAGAGGTTTGCGAGCACCTTGCATTTAATTTTTAAGTTGTAGTGCTTCCCAAGAAAGCTCCATCTGGCAGGTAGAATAAAGCAGGAACGGGGTTTGGAATATGAACATATGAACGTAAGGCCATGATTGTTTTGGAGATTTAAATGAGATAATACCCACACATCACTTAACCCAGTGGCTAGCATACAGTATGCGCTCAATAAAGGGTACTGATTACTTGTTGTTATTATCAGATAATGTGAATGGGGCAAAAGGAGACATTTCAGAACCTGGGTCAGAGGAACAGAGAGGGAAGAATGGAGATTAAGGCAAAGCAAAGGGCAGCAAGGACTCAGAGAAGGCAGAGATGACCGTGGGTGAACACCAAAGCATGGGCTTATGGAGTCTCAAGTCCTGTCTGTCCTGGGAAGAAAGGGAAGAGGCATAGGGATGTGTGGCCTGTTGTTTGCCTCCAGCAAGCTCCATGTGCCCAGAGACCATTTCTGATTTGTTTATGGTTCTAGTGAGGGCATAGAGCACAGTGTGGGACACACAGCAAGAGCTGGTATCCTGCACATATCCTCTAACACTCATCATGTTAAGGCCGCTTGACCTGCTTTCCATTGCTAGTTTCTACCTTTCTCTGCTTGAGGAATTTCTCAGGTTGCTGAAATCTATTAAATACTTTGTCCCCCTGAGTGGAGAACAAGAAGTAGGAGAATTACACCACTGGGAAAGCAGTCTTCTACCATCGACTGAGTTTGTCAATACCCCAGCTCCTTCTCAGCTCTGGAGGCATAAGTCTAAAGCCCTGGCTATACACTTCCTCTCAGACCATAGGCGGACTTGATAACACACTCCTTGTTGGCTGCCTTCTCTTCCTTGCCTTTTCTTCTCCTCTCCAGGTGTTTTCTTTGCCTCCCAAATAAACTGCTGGCACTTGAATTCTTATCTGAGGATCTGCTTATGGGGGAACCCAAACTAAGTCTGTGCTCCATAGTTGGTGGTTGAATGAATGAATGAATAAATGCATGAAGTGGGCCTACTCAATGTTTGCAGCTTTGCCCTTCTCACTTGTCACTTCATTCCAGAAGTTTCTGGTGCACGGGTAGCAAATATGGCATCCACAGACTCAGAAAGACACTCCCAGGTGTCCCAGGAACCCCCAACTTTGTCCCCAGCCCTTGCTCTTTTTTGTGTGTTACTTCTTTTCTCCAGCATGATCAAGAGGAAAAGAAGAATTTTTCTGCTGTAAAGCCCCCATCCTTGGGCATTCTGCTTCGCGATCCATACTTGCATCAAGGAGGACCCTCCCTTCTCTCCTATTTTTTTCAGAGCCTGATTCTCTTCATCACTCATTCTTAATGTTTCTTTAATGGAATCAGTCAAGAAACACACCAGACCATTGTAGCTTTATTGCCAAGAAAGGCTGAAAAGATGGGATAACAGTATCTGTCATGCAAAACAAAAACAGCCACATGCAGAGAGATGACAAAAGTGGACAGATAGAATCTGGGTGTCCAGGGAATCCAAGCTGCTGCTGAGACCTTCCTCAGAGAAATTTGTTAAACAATCTCCAAGTCTTGTACAATTAGATGACCACATTTATTTGCAAATAGGAAGGGTGATGGTGACAGCCCTATAATTTATGTCTTCAATAAGTGGCTCATGCCCAGCTTCAGAATGGATCCATTGCCATTCAGTCTTGCCCCCGGTTTTCACATTTTTGCATTTATATTGGGGACGTAAGTGACAAAACAGAGCATGTGACAGGCCAAGTTGTTGTCGGCTTCATTCTCAGATTGCCAATAGTGCTGCTTTTTGATAAGATAATTACTTCATTTCGTGCATGTTTCTTCTCTAATGGCAAATTGTGCAATACTGGGACTGTCTCTGGAGCATTTCTCCTCATGTACTTGCAGAGGGAAGGAGTAGGTAGTTATTGCTTTGTTACTTGAGGTTGGAAATTTCCCAGTTTGGCAGGGAAGATTCTAAAATCTCTTCACTGACAGAAACCTCTAAGTTCCTCTTATTCATTTCATATTCAAATGGTCAAATTATTTCCCTAGCATTGTCGTCTAACATCGCCTTTCTATTGGAGGGAACATACAATTTATTGTCCAAACGAGAATCTTTTTGAGGATGAGGGAACATTATTAATAATTATCCCAGGTTGTGTAAACTTGGCAAGTTGGGACCTATAAGCATGCTACCTTCTGTGCTTATAAACTCCTAGGGATGGGGAATTTCTTTAACCTGACAAAGTATATTTGTCAAAAACCGATCAACATCTCATGCTTAATGGGTAAAAGCACATTTTTCTTAAGAAGGTTGTCTATTCTTTCTTTTTCTTTTCAATATGATATTGAAGGTCTTAGCCATGGTCTCATTCACAGTGAGAAAATATGAAACAGGAGGTATAAGGATTGGAAAGAAGAAGCAAAATTGCCATTTTCTTGGACAATTATGATTGCCGATATAGAAAACCTGAGAGACTCTAAAGATAATTAGCATTAATAATAGAGTTCATTGTTTGTTGGATATCAATATACAAAATAAGTTATGTTCTGTACACAAGAAGACATTAAAACACTACAATAGCAGCAAAAACCTAACGTGCTTACAGATAAATGTAATAAAAGCTGTGTATGACTTTTATGAAAGAAAATTATAACACTTAAAGAAAATCTAAATAGATATACCATGTTCAAGGATATGTTGATTCAATATTGAAAAGATGTTGGTCCTTCCCAAGTTAGTTTACAAGTTCAATATGATTCAATATTGAAAACATGTTGGTCCTTACTAAGTTAGCTTATAAGTTCAATACAATTCCAATAAAAATTTTAACAAAGTATGTGTGGAACTTTATAGACTTATGTTAAATTGGATCTGGAATAACCAAGGGCTAAGAATATCGAGGGCACTTTTGAAGTAGTATAATGTGGGGATTCACTCTGTCAGGCACCAAGACTTGTTATACAGCTATGCTAATTAAGAAGGTATATTTTTGTGGTGCTAGACAAATAGATGAATAGAACAGAAAAGAGAAGCCAGGCACACACCTACACAAACCTCCTAGTGACAGAGATGACAGCAGATCAACAAATGGCATAGGAACATTTAATTATCCATACGGAAATAATCAGATTGCTAACTCATACACAAAAATAAATTCCGGGTAAATTAAACTCTAAAAACAAAAAGCAAAGCTTTATAACCTTTAGATGAAAATGTGTAAGGTATTCTCATGACCTCAGTATAGGAAAAAAATATATTACCTTGGGTGTACTTAATTGGATTAATTATAATCCTTGGTTTGGGCATACTTTCACCATTTTTCCTGGCTTGTACTTGTTATAATTAGCCATCGTTAATAATGCAATAAGTGCCTATGAACCCATCGCCTAAAACAAAAACCAGGGCCTTGAGACAGTAACCTGCTTCTAAAAGGATGGCCTCCCTACCTGGTCTCTTCGCTTCCACATCACATTCTGAATCATTTTCTTTTAATATAGTTTTATTCCAAATAAGTTTTCGTAAAAGTATATGTTTTTAATTTAGTTGTTTTTAACTTTATAAAAAGGGTATCAAACTATTCTTAATCTTCTGGGAATTTCTTTATTCAGTTTGTATTATACTACTAAGTTTTCTTTCCATATTATTGTGTCTCACTGTAGTTAATTTGTCTGACTGTTTTGTAATAGTCCATGTGTGAATATAGCACAGTTTGTTTGTCTGCTCTTCCAGTGATGAGCACTTGGTTGTTTCTAGGATGTTTACTTTTATGAACTATACTGTTATGAGCATTTTGTATAGTCTTCTGTTGTACACATGTAAGAGTTTATCTTGGGTATTCTTAAGGATAGTGAAATATTTGTTAATAAGATAAAAAAAAGAATTGATTATTGGCAAGTTTGAGTTTATTAAAATTAAGAACTTTTGTTCTTCAATAGATACTTTAAAGAAAGTAAAAAGATGAGTTATAAACTGGAGGCATATATTTGCAATATGCACAGCCTAACAAGGATTCATTTCAAAAATATAACTTTTATGAATCAAAAAGAAAATTACAAACAACCAAATTAAAATAGGTAAGAGACATGGATCAACATTTTGAGCATAAGGTCAATAAATACACAAAGAATTTAGCATAATCAGAAATCTGGAAAATGCAAATTAAGGCCCAATGAGATACTATTTTCATTCGTTCAATTGCAAAAGTTAAAAGTATAAAAACACATAGTACTAAAGAAGATCCGGGTCCACAGTATCTCTGACACATTGCCTTATTGGCATAATGATCAATAATTTTACTAATGAACATTTATTTTCAACCTGTTATCAAAAGATATCATTGAAAGTGTAGCACCAATAAGACTGGGAGGAGAAACTTGGAATCACATTGCCAACAAAGGATCCAGGCCAGAATATGGAAAAATCAGCCACAAACCAACTGGAAGAAGACAAACATCATGGAAAAGTAGGCAAAAGATATGAATGGGCAAGAACAGAAATGGCTGAGAAACAAATACTGCTCAAACTCACGAGTAATCAGGAAAAATGAAAATAAAAACTATAAGAAGATTGTATTTCAAGACTAGCAAAAAAAAAAAAAAAAAAAAAAAAAAAAAAAAAAAAAGAAAAACAACGGTACCAAATATAATTGAGAATTTGGTACTACAGAGCTATCCTACATTGCTATTGTAAGGGTAAATTAATAAAACCAATTGGGAGAAACATTTTCAAATTTCCAGAAAAATTGAACATGCATAAACATCTTTAGATATGAACCCTAGAGCAACTGTTACATGAATTCACAGACATGTGCACGAAGGTTCATGACCACAGTTTGTAATAGCCTCAAATTGAAACAACCTATATGCTCATCAATAGGAGAATGAATAAATTAGCTGAGTAATAGTCATAATGGAAAACTCTAGAGCAGAGGTTGCCAAACCTTTTCTGTAAATATAATTGCAAAGATTTTAGGCTTTTCAGGCCATACAGTCTGCCATAGCCACTCAACTCCACCATTGTAGCAGGAAAACAGCCATAGACTAAATACTTAAATGAATGTGCATGGATGTGTTCCAATAATTTTATTTACAAAAACAAGTGGCCAGTTGGATTTGGCCCAGGGGCCAACTTCCACTCTGCAGAAATGAGAATGAATCCACTAGAGTGACTTATGTCAACATTGATGAATCCCACCAATAGGAAGGCGAGTGAAAAAATAAGTTGCAGATGAAATTATATGTATGATATTTGTTGTGGACTGAATGTTTTCATTTTTCTCAAGTTTATATGTTGAAATATCACTCTGCAATGTGATGGTATGAGGAGGTGGGACCTTTGGGAAGTAATCAGGATTAGATGAGCTGGTGAGGGTAGAGTGCTTATGAATAGGCTTAGTGCCCTCAAAAGAGTCATGAGAGAATATGCTTTTTTGCTCTTTTCCTACCATGTGAGGATACACAAAGAAATCAGCAGTATGCAACCCAGAACAGGGACCTCACCAGAACCTGACCATTCTGGCATTCTGATTTTGGACTTCCAGCCTCCAGGACTGTGAGAAATAAATTTCTGTTGTTTATAAGCCACCGAGTCTATGACAATACTGTTTACATAAAGTTTTAAAAACATGCAAAAAAATTTACCAAATATTGCTTGAGGCATAAATGTATAAATAAAGTAAAATATAAAGAAATGTATGAGGATGATACACATTCAGTTCAGGATAGAAGTTACATCTTGGAGGTGAAGGCAAGGTTGAAGATACAACTGGGGCGGGGGATCTGGGGACTTCAACTATATTTGTAAAATGTTCTTCCTCCTTTCTTCTCTTTCTCCCTTTCTCTCTCCCCTTCCCTTCCCTTCCCTTCCCTTCCCTTCCCTTCCCTTCCCTTCCCTTCCCTTCCCTTCCTCTCTCCCCTCTCCCCTCTCCCCTCTCCTCTCTCCCCTCTCCCCTCTCCGCTTTCCCCTTTCCACTTTCCCCTTTCCTTTCCTTTCCTGAAGCAGAGCTGTCACTCAGTGACACTCTCTGTCACTCAGGCTGGAAAGCAGTGGCATGATCATAGCTCCCTGCAGCCTTGAACCCTTGGGCTCAAATAATCTTCCTGTCTCAGCTCCCTGAGTAGCTGGGATTGCAGGTGCGCACCACCATGCCTGGCCAGGTTTGATTTCTTAAGCAGTTGAGTAGGTACATGAGTGATTGTTGTAGTGTTTCCTTATATTTTTTTGTGTATCTTAAATATTGCATAATGTAGTTTAAAATAACACAAAATAAAAGAGATTCCCGTAGAGGAGATGGTTTCCATGTCATTTTATGGAATGAAATGTCCAAACTCCATGTGTCCACTTAAATCCCTTCCCTGTCCAAACTCATGAAACCCAGCTCAGGGTTCCCAGGGATTAGAGTCTCCTCATCACATGATCCTTCTTTTTTTGTCTACTTTGCTCTGACAAGATCAGGAGGTAAGAAGCAGATGGAACTTTCTGTGAATGTTTTCTGTTATAACTTCCTGGGACCTCATTCTCCCATTTGTTCACACGAGTGTCGGCTGGGTGTAACTGTTTGGGAAGCCAAGACAGATTCGAGGATGACTGAAATGGAGTGGACTCCAGCCTCTCTCAGGTGAAGGAGCCGCACCCCTGGAGGCTGTCCCCTGACTCCTCATTCACTCTCAGCACCACTATGGAGCAGATAGTGCGATGACTGGACCTCCAAGTCCTTGGACATCAGACAAGTGGTTTGTCCTAAGGCCATGTCCTCAACTGAAAATCAGGAGTCATAGCTTCTGCTTCATGATGCTCTTTGTGAACATGAAGACCTTGCCCATAAAAAACCCAGCAACCGTTCCCAACCCCAAATGGCTGAAGAGAGGAGGGTACAGCTTACATTTCCTTCAAAAATACACACTCCAATAACAAAGCACAGAGAAGATTAGTTCTTTCTTCCCTTTTAGATTACTGCAATATGCCACTGAATTACATTTAATATTTGCCCTCTTTGGATTCCTTTGCTATTGGTTCCAGAAATTGGTACTTGTAAAAGGCCATTGAAGGAAAGGAGGCATGGCAGGAAGCACAAAACTTAATCATATTTCTTTCAGAGCTTTTTGCATTGGAGAGGGTTTGCTCATTTCTTCTGCCATCACAGTTCTTTCCTTTATTTCCTCCATGGTAAATGAGATCTTTTCTTCTCTCTTCTAAATGTTTACACTTTTGTCAAAAGTCACCGCCCTCATGATTGGTCTGTATATCTAGAATTACAGAATCGCAGTGTCAGAGGAACCATTAGAGGCCACTTCATGTTGGAAGAATCTTTCCTATAGCTGTTCTGAGAGCTGAGCCTTGGTCTCTGATTGCTTCTGGGGATGAGGGCCTCACTACTTGTAGAAAAAGCAGGATTTTGAATTTATTTTTACAGACCCAGGGAGCCAGGAGTCCAACTTCATTACTAATTGGCTGGGCAACCTTGGCCAAAATTTGCCCCTTTTCCATGCCTCAGTTTTCTCATTTGCAAAATGGGACTTTCTCATAATTATATTTTCCTCATAGGATTGTTATGAGGGTTAATGAAAATTTGAGCAAGTACTGAGTAGAGTCCCTTATGCATAATATGGGTCAATACAACTTAGCTATTGTGATGATCATAAATGAGTTATTTGTCCACAAGCAAGTGGCAGAGCTGTACTGGAACCCAGACCTCCAGATTTCTGGCTTATGGACACCACTTAGACCCACCCCAGTGATATGGACAGTTGTTTGCCCAGGAAGAATGAACATTGAAATAGCTGGTTGTGGTTCCATAATGAAATGCTGGTAATTAAAAGCTATAGCACTTAGCTATAGCCCCCCATGATTACTGGATTCTTATAAGTATTCTTTTGCAGAGATGGATGGGATTGTCATGTTTCCACTTTACATACGGAATCTGATTACAGGAGTGCTCAAGAGCCTGGACTGTCTCCAACAGTGGGGTGCAGGCTTTGATGAGGGTACTAATTAGGGGTGCAATTTCTTGGGGAGCTTAAGAATAACACACCTAGTCCATTGACAGGGCCTTAGGATACTCTTCATTCTTAATTGCTGCTGCAAGGAGTAATGTCTGGCTTATGTTATACACACACACACACACAGACGCACGCACACACACATCTAATCCATATTTTTCTCTTTTTCTTGCCCAGTTTAAAAGGAAAAACCATAATTATTTTGCTTATGGAAGTGCTAAGGAAATTTGTCTATTATAATGGCTGAGTGCTGTATTTCTTTTGTCTGAAGGTACCCCCAGCTCCCAAGAACATGGAAGACACCTGATTAAGTGTCCTTTGAATTGAGAAACCAAAGTGCCAAGTTAGGTACTAGGTCTCCCTCTGAGATCAGATGGGACTACAAGCTTTCTCTGGGGAGGAACTTGATTTTTTTCTCTTATTTAAAATTAATTTTTTTCTTTATAGAAGTAAATGTGTTCATTGTAAAAAAATATAGAAAATTCCTGGAAAGCATGGGTTAGAAACTGAAAATTGTCCTAAGTCTCACAACCAGAGATAATTCCTGTTCATAGTATAGGCTGCAAAAAATCTAGTTGTCTTTATAAAAGAGGTCAAGGCAGGATAATAATACTGGTAATGCCATCAGGAAGCATTCATAGCAGCAGAAACCAAGCCTTTTCCTAGCCATCTTAGGTATTTTAATCTCATTTAATTCTTACAACAACACTGCTTATATTATCTTCATTTTACAGATGAGGGGACTTGAATGCTGAAAGTTTAAGTAACTTGCCAAAGTCACAATTCTAAGTGGGAGTATGTGCTCTTAATTACCATGTCAAATTGAATATGGAACTTTGAAGCCATCCTTTCAAAACATCATGCCCTATGCGTTTTACCTTATAAAACAAACACTTATGAACAAGGTGTTAACAGGCTGCTGGGTTCTGTAACTGAACCCAACAGGCTGTTGAGTTCTGTAATTGTGTGAATGGTATGCACATGGCTTACACTTTGTGAACTTCTTTCTATTCCATTGACTGTCTGCACCAACAATGTACTTAAATGATCCTGTTACTGCATTGCCAGGGTTTGGTCTAGGTTCTGTTGCTCACTACACAGAAAGCCAATCACTGAGACAGGTATTGCCAGGAAAGAATGCTTTTTATTTGGGTGATGCCAACCAGGAGAATGGGAGATAAGTCTCAAATCTGTCTCCCCAGCTGACTAAAATTAGAGGTTTATATAGCAGTGAAGAAATGTAACTAAATGAAGGAAAACAGGAATTAGGTTAGGGTCAGGAAGCAATCATATTGAATGAGGGGTCTGGTCCCTCTTTGTCCATATGTGGTGATCTGGTAAGTTTCAGTTCCTTGATACTATCTGGGATGCCTGAGGATCAGTTTCCTGAGAAAGGAACTCAGATAAGACAAATTCAAGTTTGAAGCTTTAAGAGCAGGAGGGTCAATTTCTATGTTTATCCTAAAATTGTAAACATTTGTTCTATGGGTAAGTTGGGCTGGTTTTAATCCCCTGGTTTTGGATATGTAGCTATTTGATATTTTTTATTATAAAATCCCTGCAAGGTCTATATTTGCTGTTAAGGCTTTGTTTGCATTTGATCATTTCCCTAAGAAAGATTTGCAGATGTGTTGTAGTGAAGTCTGAGTTTTTGGTGTTGTTAAGCCACCACCAGTGTGGGCATCTAACAGCCAGGCAGGTGAGTGTTCTGGAGACATAGTGAAGACATAGACAAATGTACCCAAAGGTTGAAGTCTCCAAACAGAGTTCTGGGGCCCAGACTCCCTAGGTACTGTGCTTAGTTCTTCTGTGGGAAGGACCTTTTTCTCTCATCGAGGTCTTTTGAGCTCCCTGGGCAGACCTCACACAATGGACAACTTGATGACTTCACTGTCATCTGCTATTTGCAATCCAGACCTGTGCATCCTGGGTCGTGGAGAACTTTGAGGCAGTTTTGGCACTGACTTTGTCATTTCACTAGGAGATGATTGGAAGTAAATTCATCTGGACACACTTCCCAACATTTGTTGACTTGAAGATTTTCCTTCATAGTAAGAAACTGTCTCAAAAAAAAAAAAAACCCCTTTATGAATTTTCAAATGACTTTAAAAAATGTTTTCACGTGATAAAGGCTAAAAATGTGACTTTTAAGCAACAAAAGGTATTACATCACATATTATTAAAACCTGAATTTTACAAACCTTTAAAATAAAATGATAAATAATATTCCTAATATAGAAACAGGCAAATTTTGACCTTTTGTCAGTTAAGAAATGACAAGTGATACTTCATGAAGTATGAAAAAGCATGATTTGCTGGCAAATAGATGAAAAATTGACATTTGCCATCATGTTTGGGTTTGGGATCAAATATAGGCTTAATATGACCCAAAATTTGACCATATATTACAGCTGTAGAAATAGGTACACATTGTTTTTACGCCCTGACATTTGAGATGCCTAAAATTTTGCTTAAAATTAAAACTGTTCTTTTAAGTAAATTTAACGTTTTGTTTCCAGATGACATGAGAGGGTTTCAGGCTGCTTTTGCAAGCCTGTCTTCACTAATAACATCCCACAGGCTGCAGCTGGTCTTTATTTTTAATAAATACAATGTCAATTGGACAGATAGTTCCTCTATTTTCTCTTTACAAAATGACTGTTGAAGTTATGGAGACATCTTGATGAGTTCCTTTAGCATTTTGTTCAGATGGATGCAATTTCTAATCCTGGTGGAGATGGTCTGGGGGTGAACTGGCATCACTTTTGTGTTCCTCATGTATCCCCACATCCTATGGGGAAAAACCTGATGTTTCAGACCCACTCACTCTGCTGAGCCCTTCACAGATTCTCTTGGCCAGCCGTGGAAGGCTCTCGAACCATTCCGCTTTAAAGGGAAAACATTTCCATTGATAATTGTGTTTATTGTCTTTTAAAGAATAAAATTGAAGCAGACAGTTTTATCACCATAATGACTGAAAACCCTAGGATGTGTTTGTGAGCCCTGGGGCATGGGGTTTTGAACCCCCGATTGAAAGTTGGTCATCTGGCCGGGCGCGGTGGCTCACACTTGTAATCCCAGCAGTTTGGGAGGTCAAGGTGGGCCGATCACGAGGTCAAGAGATCAAAACCATCTTGGCCAACATGGTGAAACCCCATCTCTACTAAAAGTACAAAAATTAGCTGGGCATGGGTGGCGCATGCCTGCAGTCCCAGCTACTTGGGAGGCTGAGGCAGGAGAATTGCTTAAACCTGGGAGGCGGAGGTTGCAGTGAGGTGAGATTGCACCACTGCACTCCAGCCTGGTGACAGAGCAAGACTCTCTCTCAAAAACAAAAACAAAAAAACAAAGAAAGAAAAAGAAAGTCATCAGGGCAAATGCTCCCTCCAGCCCTTTGCTGGGTACTTGCTGCTTCACTTTGGACTCAGTGCTTCACACAGGATGCCATGGTTGGAGGCCAGATTTCTTTCATGGCTCCCATTTAGAGCGTTTTCTGAAGGGAAGGCATCAGGAATTCGGGATTGGGCTTGGGGCCTGGGTATTAGGAACCCCTGTCGATTCCTTTAGCACAGCTTCTCCTCTCTCTGGGCCTCAGTTTCCTCATCTGCAAAACAAAAGCACTGAATTATATGATGCTGAATCATAGGCTAGGATTTAGATTCTTTCTTAAGCACAAAATCCCTTTTCTTCCTGTCCCATGGCAGAACAATTTTAGGCACCAATCTGTTCCCTTGGAAAAAATTCTCTGAAGGAAGCACTCTTATGGGAGCCACAAACTTTGCTTGGAGAAGGGTTGAGAGAGGCCAGAGCACCATCCTCACTCTCATTCTCCCTTATGAATAGTGAGCTACTCTTGGGTTGTGACTTTAGTGGCACCGAGAGCTCCAGAAAATTCCCTTTACCTTGTGTTGAAGCTGTTTTTTAAATGGGTATTCCTCTCATTCCATAGGGAGGAGAGAGTGCTGTGAACTAAATTGTGTTCATAGCAATTCAGTTCATATGTTGAAGCCCTCATCCCCAGTGTGATGGTATTTGGAGACAGGCCCTTTGGAGGTAATTAGGTCTAGATGAGGCCATGAGGGTGGGGTCTTCATGATAGGATTGTTGCCTTTCTAGGAAGAGGCACAAGAGAGTTTGCTTGTTCTTTTTCTCCATGTGATGACACAGAGAGAAGGTGGTCTATAACCCAGGAAGAGGCCCCCACTAGAAAGCAGACATACTGGCACCCTGATATTGGACTTCGAGCCTCCAGAACTGCGGGAAAGTAAATTTCTGTTGTTTAATCCATCCCATCTGTACTATTTGGTTATGACGGCCCAAGCAGGTGAAGACAGAGACAGAACTTTGAATTTTTTTTAGCAAGGATGGAGGAGGCAAAAATCAAAATAGAACTTAGCTTTTGAGACCTGCTTCCTTAGGAACTGGAGCTGGGCCAGCCCTCTGGGGTGAAGGATTCCTTAGTCCTGGAATCTTCCAGACCCAGGAAAACTGGCAACCTTCTCCATGGTTTCTTACCTGCAACTCCAGTTCTGTCTTCCAAATGGTGTGGCACTTGAACCCAGGAGCCCTGGGCCAGAGCCTGATGATTTGTGGGAAGTCCTGGAATTCTCTAATAGGAGAATTCCTAGGAGCCAGAGTGAGGTCCTCTGCCTGAGTTTTCAGCTGAGGAAACTGAGATCTAGAGAAGAGAACTCATCCAGGGCTGCACAGAGACTTAGAGGCAGAGCCTGGGATGGAACCGAAGTCGCCTGGGCCCCAGTTCAGGCCTTTTGCACAGCCTGGGTGATGGGCACTGGGTAGGAGGTCTCCCCCAGTCTGCTCACCTCCTTCCTCCATCACTTCATCATGAAGTGTTTTGGCCTTTGTGTCATATCAAGGTAAGTAATTAAATTCCCTTGGAGTGGGAGCTGCCAAGATTGAGACATAGATGTCAGAGGGTCTTTTAGCCCAACTTCCCCGATTTTGAAAACTCTGGGATCCTGGCTGATCTAGGGCCTTCTGCTACGAATGAAGGAGAGGTGAATTTTGCCTGGCAGAGAAGTGGTCCAGGGGAGCTCCCAGAGGAGATGGTGTTTGAGCTGGAATCAAAGGATGAGCCTGCATCAGTGCAGGGCATCAGGGGGCACAGAGGACAGCAGGGACGGGTGTGGGGGCAGCCTGGTGGGAATGGGCACTGGGAGTGGGGTAGGTGGGGCAGCAGGTACAGAAGGGTGGCTGTGCCAGGGTGGGGAAGGGCACTGCATCCCATAACAAAGACGGCGCTTTCCTTCCAGTCAACTAGCAACTACAGAAGAGTGGCTTAGAAAGATGAGTTCCCTCTGTGTCTGCCCCAAAGGAATGTCCCCGCTGGCATTTAGAAAGCAATGGGTTAATAGCTTGAGGGCTGCCTCCCCACCCTCACAAACTTCTTCACGACAGGTTGGGCCATAATTCTCTCTAATAAAATAGTATGAAGCTCAATTATGCTCCTGTTCCCATGTTCCTGGACTTCATTAAGCACAGAGGGATTAAAAACTTGTATAAATTAATCAATGTACCATAATCCTAAAAATTAGAAGATGAGTCCTTGAGGAAGTAATGTAATACGGGCTTTTTAATTAGTAGGGCCCTGGAGATTCATTGCTCTCCCCTGCAAGTCTCCTGTTTTTGAATTGTTTTATCCTTTGAAGAGGAAGGACCCGCAGACGGCAGGCCTATCGTAAGGAAGCGGTAAAAGCTGCGCCAATTCCCCAGGCTGATACCCTCCTTGGAGCCAGAGGAGAGTGACACAGCCGGCCTCCCTCTTCTCCTCCAACAAGAGATAACTCTGAAAAGAAAACTTAAAGAGAAGGATCCAGAGGGGAAATAAGCTACTTTTATTCTTCTTACTAGGCACGTGGCATTAAGAGCATAGATTTTGCAGTCAGGTAGATCTGGGTTTGAATTTTGGCGTGGCTGCTCCCTGGCTCTGTGAAGGCAGACAGGTCATCTAGCCTCTTACAGTCTCTATTTCCTCATCTGTTCTAGGTCTTTGTGAGAACTGTCTCCTGATATCAAATGAGAATGCCCTACAGACCCAGAAGGCTTCCCCAGCAACCTCCTCTTTCCCCCTTTCCAATATGGGATGAATGGGCTGCCGTGGACAAGTCTACTTGGGCTCACTGCCACATTCCTGCCTGCCTGGGCTTGGCAGCCTATTCCTTTCTTGACCCTTCCCTCTTCTTAGCTTATCCCCTCACTCCCAACAGCCTTGAGCTGTGCCCAGTCTTTCCATTCCGAAGAAACTGACATAGGATTTTTCTTCTTAGTCTCTTTGCAAGCTGGGATTCCTGGCTGGTGATGACCCACCCAGGCCTCGCTTGGTCACGCTGGCGTGGCTCACGTGTGTTATAGCTTGTACCCATGTTTGGCAGTTCCCGAGGTCTTGCACTGCACCCAAGAAGAATGAGGATACACCAGGCATTGAAGGATGAGGGGGTTGGAGAAGAATTTTATTGAGCTATGAAAACGACTTTCAGCAGAGAGGGGACGCAGGATTGGTCCCCCTACCCCAAGGTGGAAAAGTTCCCCATGTGGTTGGGTCCAGGGCCTTTATGGACTCAGAATGGGGAGTGCGTGCTGATTGGTTTGTGAGTATGCAAAAAAGGTTAAAGCGAAGACACCACTCAAAGGCTGGCATAGCAGTAGTGTAGAAGACACAGTTAGGAAAGAGTCGGTATATGTAAAACAGGTGAAGGGTGGGGACCAATCTGAGGAAAATGTGCCAAACAGGAAGACAAGTCCTCAATCCAGTCGGAGGATTTAACTTGTAGCTTGGCTTTCAGGTTTTAAACTGTCTTCGGCTTGGAGGTGGGGCTTTACTCGGGACCCACCCCTATCTGCCTAGGCATTTGGCTGTCTCCTGAGGCTCTCAAAACCAAATATAGCTTTTCTTGACCCCACTCCCTCTTCTTCTAGCTGCAACCTGTTGCCTCTCGCTGCCTTTGCATCTTGCACTGGCCTCACCTGCCCACCCCTCAGTCCACTAGAAGTTGGCTGTTATCCTTAAGGTGACACGAGCATTTTCCTTATTAAGATCTCCAGTGAGTCTTTATCTCCCTTGACCTCCTGGCGCCAATGGACTCAGATGAGCCTTCCCTCCTGCTCAGAATCCCTTCTGGCTTCTTCCTGGCTCTTTGGACACTCCTCAGACTCATTATTATTTTTCACTTTTTTTTTTTTTTTTTTTTTTTTTTTTTTTTTTTTTTAGACAGAGTCTAGCTCTGTCGCTCAGGCTGGAGTGCAATGGTGAAATTTCAACTCACTGCAACCTCCGCCTCCTGGGTTCAAGCGATTCCCCTGCCTCAGCCTCCTGAGTAGCTGGGATTAAAGGCATGCGCCACCATGCCCGGCTAATTTTGTAGTTTTAGTAGAGACGGGGTTTCTCCATATTGGTCAGGCTGGTCTTCAACTCCCGACCTCAGGTGATTCGCCCACCTCGGCCTCCCAAAGTGCTGGGATTACAAGTGTGAGACACCGCCCCGGCTTTTTTCACCTTGTTATCCCACCAATGTTGGTGTTTCTCCGGTTCATTGTCCACACTGCCCACAGGGGGCGCTCATCTGCTCCATGTCAGCTCCACCACCTGTGCGACTGACTCCCACAGTCCTTTCTGGTTCTGCTTTGCTCTGCTCCAGACTCCAAAACCCAAAGGCTCATTGACCAGTCTGCTTTGATGCCTTGCTAGCCATCAGGCTCAGGATGTCCATGAGAAAGCCCAACTTCTTCCCCTCCCAAGGGTGTTTCTTCTTCTTCTTTCTTCCTTCTCCTTCTCCTTCTCCTTCTCCTTCTGCTTCTCCTTCTCCTTCTCCTCCTCCTCCTCCTTCTTCTTCTTCTTTTTTTTTTTTTTTTTTTTTTGACGGAGTCTTGCTCTGTCACCAGGCTGGATTGCAGTGGCATGATCTTTGCTCACTGCAACCTTTGCCTCCCAGGTTCAAGCAATTCTCCAGCCTCAGCCTCCTGAGTAGCTGGGACTACAGGCGCCCGCCACCATGCCCAGCTAAGTTTTGTATTTTTAGTAGAGACGGGGTTTCATCATGTTGGCCAGGATGGTCTTGATCTCTTGACCTTGTCATCCGCCCGCTTCAGACTCTCAAAGTGCTGGGATTACAGGTGTGAACCACCATGCCCGGCCTGGGTGTTTCTTCTTTAGAGCCTCAATCTAGATGATGGAGCCATCACTCAATGATGTAGTATCCTCCCTCTCCTCCACAAGGGCAAGGGCTGGGTGTCTTTGTCCTACTATATCTCCCAGGTCTAACACAGATGCAGAGCAAGGCAGACTCTTGGCAAGCATTTAATGGATGGGTGGATGGCTCCATTTACTTCCTTTCCACGAGGGTTTGCTGGCTTGGTTAATGAAGGAGAGCATACTTACTTGGAGTCCATTTTGCCTAATGGTTTCTCCCAGGATTGAGGTGACACTGACCCTGATCCAGGTAATAACCCCTCAGGACCTCTGTTTGGGAAAGACGCCACATTCCACTGCTTGTTCTGTAGTATCTGATTTAACAAAAGGCCTCTAGACCAGAAATCAAAAAGGCCTGTGGGGCCCACCCCTCCCAGTCCACGAGGAAAAGGAGACTGCGGTCTGCACTGTGGAGCTGTGAAATCCAAGCTGTGCTGTCTGATATTATGACCCAGGTTGGGGCACAGACAGGTTTATTTGGTGACCAAGGGCGCAGCCAGTTCCGTTTTTCATCCACCTTGGCCCCACTCCTCTGTCTGATCAGTCCCTCCTGGAGACTGCTTTCCAGAAAGTAATCAGCAGCACATTCACTCACACCTGCAGCAAGGCAACTCCACTCCCGTTTCTTTGCTGCCGTCTATTTTTACACTGACTTGTTTACCTCATGTGTTTTGGAAAACACAGACACATACACATACAACAGTAGTGCTGCCAAAATTCACACCTCCTCTCCCTCATAGGATTTTCCCTTGAAGGCTGGTGCTCTTGGAGAGCCAGCGGCTGCCTCTGGATTGGGCTGAAGGCTGAGTGAGGAGCCAGGGCATGGTGTTCTTTGCTGATATGTTTCAACATTAGGTATCAAGACAGTGAAATAGGGGGACCCAGCTTGCTCTGGCATCTCGTTGTTGGTAGACTTCCTTCTTCAGTTCATCTGTCTCCTGGGGGAGTCTTGTCCATAGGTGCCTGAGCTAGAGAAGCAGACCTGGCCTCAAAGACTTGGGGCTCCTTAAACCCATTGTTGCTTCCCTTCACCAAGCTCTGGTAGCAGCATGGCCTGAGGCCTGTCACGGCTTTTGACCAGGCATGGAAGATGGAATGGGGCACTGGATCAGGAGTTAGTAATAGTCAAATCTTATCTCTGCAAACGAACTGTGCTTGCCCTTGTTTCCCTAACAGCTCTTACTACTGTGAGGGTCTTTCTTCCACTGAGACATGTTCGATCCTCCTTAACTTTCTAGGTGGCCCTAGTTCTGCCTTGGGGGGCTTCAAGGACAAGGGATCAGGGACCCTTCCCATTTTTTCCCCAAACCAGAATTGGCTCTGTGAATTGTGAAAGCAAGTTCCTGGAATGTAGAGGGCTGGAACTCAGGGAACAGCCTAGAAACATGCAGGGGTCGGGGGAATTCAAAAGTAGTATTAAAGTACTGACTTCATATAGACACCACTGTACACATATGTTTGCATACCTACACACACATGCACACAAACACAGTATTAGAAATGTCTCCCAGTTTGCAAGTCCTCTGCACCTTGGGAGAGCCGAGCCATTATTGCCAAGCCCTGGTGTTTCACACACAAATAACCATGTGACCATAAAACAGTCTGCAGAGCATAAAACAGCCTGCAGAGCCCAGTACTGGGTTTGCAACAGTCTGCAGAGATGGCCTGATGGCCCAGCCTTCAACACTTAAAAAAAAAAGTAAAAGTGGAAATTCACGTATAAAAAGCCCTAATGCCCAAGAGCCAGAAGAGTCATAATGGCTCGTTGTTTTACTTTGAAAATCTTAAATGATTTCCAACTATTTTTAAGGTAATGGAAACCAGTTTTGAAACAAAATCCCCTGCAGACACGCTCAAAAATGCAGAAAAGTGAATGGAATGGGTCCAAGGTTGAGATGAGGGTTCTCAGCTCTGCCTTCCTTCAGCTTGTCTGGTGGAGTGGGGGGCAGGGGGGCGGTATTTTAGGGACTCTCTGGAGCACAGTTGGAAAACCATTGACCTAAGAGAATGAAGCCAGTCCACTTTCCCTAGGGGTCCACCCCAAGGTCCTGAATCCTGAGCCATATGACTTCAGTATCACAGAAGCTGATGAAGAAGTGACATTTAGCTCTGTTTCTGATGAAAGAGAAGACCTGGACCCACATCCCTGAGTGGACCTCAGATGCTGAGAGAGCACTGGCCTGCTGATACTCACCCAGACAGAAACATGGAGAGCCCCACCCAGCCTCTGCTCAAGGGTGGGGTTCTGACACCAGAGCCATTTCAGGACCCAGTGCCCTACCTCCCCTTCCTTTGTTCCCAGGGCAGGCACTGAACTGCTTCCTTGATATGGAGAAGCCACCATCTCCTGTAGTCATTGCCTGAATCCTAAATTGTCTGAGAAACTTCACAGCCAGGTTTATGAGGACTTCTGGAATTTTGGTATTTGCCTTATTTTCTGATGCTGATCAAATAGAACCATTGTGGATCTTCCACTTGTGCCTGAGCCTTTTATAGGTAGGCAATGTCTTTCTGGAGCACTTCAGTTAGACACAGAAGAAAGAGGTTGGTGGGGGCGGGCATTGCGTAATGTTAGGAGAAAGGTTGGCCTCAGGATGTTTGCATCAGTGTGAGAGATCTATTGTAGATGTCTCGATAAAGTTTATCCAAGGAAACCCTCCACTCATTGCAATATTTCATAGTCCTGGCCCTGTTTTGGCCCTGCCCATCACCAGGGCAATCCAGGGTGCTTGCAGAATGGAAACTGTTCGTCACCATGACTGACCCATAATTTTCTGATCCAGGCCTCCTCCTATTTCTTTATGGTAGCAAGTTGGCATTTCAGGGACCCCTTGAAAGCATCCAGGCTTTACCCAAAATCTTAGCGAAGGTTTTTTGTTTTGTTTTGTTTTGTTTTTTGGTGGGGGATGGAATTTCTCCATATCCAGCTTCAACAAACCAGAAATATACTCAAATTATGTAGACCCTACATGCCAACTTAGGGAACATCCCAACTAATGCAGCACAGGAGTGCTGGTCAGGCCTTGCTTCTTAATACAACAGGAAGTGCATTTTGACCGAGAGGTGAGGCCTTCCCTTTTGGGAGAGGGAGGATGGAGAAGAGTTCATTATAGCCACTTTAACTCCGGAGTTATTCATTCAGAGAGCTCTGAGCAGCTTACCCTGGCCCAGTAAAAGGCAACCTTCACAGATATCTGGGGATATCAAGCAGTGGGGACTTTGAGTTCATGAGTGGGCACTATGTGACCCAAGGTGCCAAGAACCAACAGAAGAAAACCAGGCCACCAGCTGGGAACACCAGCACTGATGTGAAGGCCACAAGGACACACTCCCTTCTCCCATGGCTCTTGCTGAACCCTGAAACTTGTTGAGGATGTGGGTTGCTATGGTGATGGGAGGGGAACTAGCCTGGGTGAAAGTTGCAGTGGAGACAGAGACTTTTGACATCATGCAAGTTGTCCCAGTTTCCTCCTTAGAGCCGGGCTTCAGGCAGACCACTGCTTATTACTGTTTGGCAGGTGGGCAGCATGGGCCTAGGAAAAGTTTCCAAGCTGCTGAAAGCCACAGGTATCTTTATTTCACTACCTTGGTGGCCTTAGGGACTACATATGCTGGTGGGGTGTCCCTGCTATGATAATGTTGGGCTTGGGCCTCAAACTCTTGGAGGTGGGACCTGTGTGTGCATAGAAGGTTTATTTTGCTGAACACAGAGGCAGCTGTGCGTGGCCTGCTTGCTGTCCCAGGAGCCTCATGCTGCTGCCTATTTGCTTTCTAAGGGACAAGAGGGGCTTTCTCCAAGGGCTTGCACTTCTCTCCTTCGACAGGGCAATCTTCTGCCCACACTATGTAGACCTCTGCCTTTACCAGTGCCTCTCCTCTTGGGAGGCAGGCATTAGGGGAGCCTTGGACATCTCCTAGATGCTGAAGAGTCACGTCAGCAGTGATGAGGATACTCAGTCCCACTGAAATACTGATCAGGAGGTGAAAGGTGCAGGAGTCATCTCCCTTCTTATCCACAAGCTCATGTGCTCTTTTAAATTGTAGGCATTCATTATTTGGATGTATCTATACATTTTCCTTCCTCCCTCTCTCCTTCCTCCTCCCCCTCTCCTCCTCTCCCCTCCCTCCCCCTTCCTGCCTCCCCTCCCCTCCCCTTCCTCTCTTCTTCTTCTTTCTTCTCTTCCTCTTTCTTTTCTTCCTTCCTCTCTCTCTCTTTCTTCCTTTCTCTTTCTTTCTTCCCTCTTTCCCTCCCTTCCTTCCTACTTCTCTTTCCCCTCCAAGAAATATTTGTTGAGGACCTACTAAGGGTAAGGCTTTTTCTCAAGTCCCCAGCATGCTGTGATGAGTAAGTTTTGTACTCTGTTTGGAAGGAGTCTACAGTCTAGAGTGGAGGACTCTAATTGCATGATGATAACCCACTTTGACTTCTGCAGAGGAATTCACATTCTGCATGTGGCATGTGAGTGGAGAGGAAGGGACAGATAACTGGTCCTGGGGGAGTTAGGAGGGCCTCTGGGAGGAGCTGACCCTGGAGCTGCACCTTGAAGGAAGAGATTTCCAAGTAGAGATGTGGGGTAGGGGAGAAGATGCCTGGCAGAAGGCTTAGCATGTGCACAGAGGAGACACTGGATGAGTCCTGACTGCTTTTCTGCCGTAGTCATCAGGGCTGACTGTGATGACAGACTTGGAGCCTCCCTGCTAGCCTCCTTTTCCTCCTCTGAGGATTTCCCTGTAATGGAGCCACTGTAACCTGCCCTCTGCCATGGGTCCCTTACCTTTCAGGCCTGATGAGTTGTCCGTCTCCCTCATCTCTTGTATAGGGCTTGTCTTCAGGGTCTGGAGTGAAAGTGGTTCCTGGAGCTTGTAAGGGCACAATGCCAGTGAGGTAAACTTTCTCAAACAAAGATCCCATGGCTGGAATACAGCATTCCCAAGTAGGTAGAATGTTAAAAAGAACTTGGGGGAGGTAGAAAACTTCCAGATTTTTCTCTAAGTTATTTTTACCTCTCTAGGAGCTGATATCATCTTAGGGTGGGTGGGGATCTTCCAGGCTAATCTTTTTTAAATTATTACTTTTTGAGACAGAGTCTCACTCTGCCACCCAGGCTGGAAAGCAGTGGCACGATCTTGGCTCACTGCAACCTCTGCCTCCCAGGTTCAAGCGATTCTCCTGTCTCAGCTTCCCAAGTAGCTGGGATTACAGGTGTGCACCACCACGCATGGGTAATTTTTGTATTAGTAGAGATGAGGTTTCGCCATGTTGGCCAGGCTGGTCTCTAACTCCTGACCTCAAGCAATCCGCCTCCCTTGGCCTCCCAAAATGCTGAGATTACAGGCTTAGAGGCACCTTAAGATAGCTGTCTCAGGCCTTGGAGACGTGAGCCCAGCAGCTGAGATTTAGATGAGGTTAAGGTTAAGGCTGAGGCTAATAGGCAAGGCAGGCCTGTTGAACTTTACATGTGGGTTGAATCCAGAATTCAGGATTCTTGAGGTTTGTGGCAGGCGCCAAAGAGTCTGGCTGTGGCCTGCTTGGAACGTCAGAGGATGTGATAAGAACTGGCAGAATCAAGGGCAAGGTTGTCTCCCTTGATAAGATTTCTGACAATTTCCCTCCACTCCTCTCAGCCTTCTCTCCAGAAGAGGGCAGTCACAGGGTTGGGTTGGGAGGCAGATGGACTTCGTGGGAAGGGACTGGGGAAGTTGTAATGTTGGTGTTCCTAATGTTTCTGAAAATGTCTTTCTTGGGGTGAGGTTTGAATCAGGACCTGACTCCTGAGGTGTGGGCCACACTACTTAGTGTTATTGCCCTTTTCTGAATCCATATCTTCCCTGGATGTTAAGCCCTGGCAGGAGTGGGGCTGAACAGGGCCTGGGGCCTGGCTACCTATCCCTCTGACTGCCCATATGATAGGATGCCCCGCCTAGGCTGATGCTGGCACCAAACTTCCTTCCCATTGTTGCCTCCTGCTTCTGCCCCATGAGCCCTCACACCCTCTGCTCTAGGAACATGCCTTTCCGGGGTGCCCTGTGCCATCCTGTGTACAAGCTCCTTCTTCTGCTAAGGGTGCCCTTCCACCTCGTGGTCTGCCATGTGATTTCAGGGATCCACATGCTCCAGCTTGGATGCTGTTTCCATGAGAAACCTTTCCCCTCTCCTCGGCTCCCCTTCATCAACCCTTTTGATAGAGACAGGAGACAGGAAAATACCAAGAAGAAGAGGACGGTTCCCAGGCAAAGACCCCACCCTCAAGCTTGGAAATCTACGGCTCTAAATGAGAACAGGCATTCCTGTTATTGTGCCCAAAAAGTTGCCTTTGGCCTGCCACACCCCTGATCCTGTATCCATATAAACCCCAAAGCCCAGACTCCAGAAGGAGATGAGCAAACAAAAGGCAGAATGGCGTGGCAGAGGAGAGAAGAAAATGAGAATCTGAACACCGAGAGGAGTTTGGCTGGGGATGATCAGAGAGGAGCTTGGCCACTGGATGTCCAAACTCCAGGGGAAGATCATCTTCCCACTCCATCCCCCTTCCAGCTCCCCATTCATCCACTGAGAGCTACCTTCACCACTCAATAAATCCCAGCATTCATCCTTCAAGTCCGTGTGTGACCTGATTCTTCCTGGATGCTGGACAAGGACCCAGAGACCAAGGGGGGCACGGAATGGGTTAACACTTAAGCCATCTGTGGATGGCAAAGCTAAAAAAGCACACTACAATATGCCCACTTGGGCTTCAGGAGTCACAGACACCCAACCCTAGACACTACTGTGGGGCCGGAGCCCAAAGTGCTCATCCCAGCTCCCGCATCTGCCAGTCTGCACGCTCCCCATTCCATCAGGGGTTTGAGCTCACAGTGGCTGAACAGAGAGCCACACCCTCGTTGCACATCCTGCGAGGGGGGAGCCTGGGAACTCTCCTGTTTCACAATCATGAAGGGTTCTTATCTGTTCAACTGCTGGACCTTGGGCTCCAGGAAGGCAGCATTAACGTCCGTCCCCTCATCCAGCCTGTGCAGACATGATGACCCAGTGAGTGGCTGGGCAGAGAATCACCGGCTGGGCTGCAGGCCAGGCTGAAGCCTGTTCTTACTATGCATGTTTTGGGATGAACCATATTATATCCAGAGATGTGGTAGGACCTATACTGTGTAATTCCAGAAACACTTCATTCATCAAACATAAATGCTAGCACTCAGCCCAAGGGCAGGCATAGAGACCCACACAGGGAGGCAGGAGACCCCCGAGGTTAACACCTAGACTTTGGAGTCAAGACAGGTCTGGCTTCGAATTCCTGCTCTTAAAGGCCATGGGCTTTGGGGCAGGTCACTGTACCTTCCTGAGCCTGTTTCATTATCAGTAAAATGGGGATAATAATATCTGTTTTACTGGGAAGCTGTGAGGCTTGAATCAGATATGGTAAAGTGCTTAGCACAGCACCTGGTATGCAATGGAAGCCCACTAAATGGTAGCCATTATTATTAATAATAAATGTAGGCTGAGGGAACGCAGAGATGAATGAATGTGCATAATTAATGCTTACTCCTCCCATCCTGGCTCAAATAAAATATACAAAGGGTTTAAGGAACTCCATTAGCCAACCTAACTTTCTTTCATAGCAAGAAATCTCACAGCCATGACCAGGGCTCCTGTGTGACCTGGGCATGCAGACGGATTAATGACACCCCACTCTGCTTCTGGGCACTCCTTACTGTGCCCACAAACTCCTTCTCTGCTGGCTGTGTTTTCCCCATGGAAAAGGGAGGTGCACCTGTGTTAGTGATGTGTGGAGAGGCATTTTCCTCGCGGTTGCCTGGACGACTTTGTCTTAACACCTGCAAACAGCCTTCTTTTTTCCTCCTCTCCAAATCAAAGTGAGCCTTTGATTTCCTTGCGGGGAGGACAGGAGAGAGCTGAGCAATTAGACATCAGCTGGCCCCTCTTGGAGGCTGGAGCTGTTTTTAGCTTTGCCTCTCAGGCAGGCAAATCTGGCCCTGGGGTCTGGGCCCAGCCCAGTAAATTAATCCAGCAGAAGATCGTCAAGGCGCAGCGGCTCGGGGAGACGGGAGGACGCGCTCCCTCTGCATGGTTGAGTCGAGGTCCTATCCTACGTTCGCTCTCATTCTGCTATAAATGACAGGGTTTTCCCCACCAACGCGCATTGCCTTTGTCCAAATACTCTTTGTCAAATGACCCAGTGTAATCAAAACCGGTAAACTCCCTTTCCATATAGTTGTAGTGGAAAAAAAACCCCAAACTTTTCTAATCTGAAATTGCATGCCTTTGTGAGAATTAAGAAAATGTGGACAATGCAGGGTTTTGGCGCAGTACAGGAATCCTGAAACTCCCAGGATGAGAGAAAAGCTTTCTCAAGTGGTGTGGGCAAGTTGGGGCTGCTCCAGGGGGGCCTGGGACGGGCAGGAGATGGGGTGGTTTGGGTGCAGCGGTAAGTGTTGCTTTTTAAGCAAGAGGGTCTGTTTCTGGAGGCGATTGGGCTCCAGGCTGATACAATCTGTTGGCAAAAATAACTCTGGATTTGGATCTAAGGAAGACTATAAAAGAGAAGCTCAGAGACTTGTTTTCCAGCCTTGTGGGAGTCAGGGTGTTTTAAATGAAGGGCAGATGTAGCCCGAGGCCAAAATCTGCCTCCCCCAGTCCTGCTGTAACCTTATTAAAGAATAAAAATAAAGGCAGGACTTTTATGGTAAGAAAGAAAAGGCATGGCAAGGCTGCTTTCCCCAGCTGAGAGAGGGGTTCTCGGGACACACAGGGAGGCGCTGGGATCATGTCTGTCTGCAAGAGCCGTCAGGGAGAGGAGGAGGGTGGTTGGGCCCTGGGCAGGTGCGGGGAACCTGATCTGACAGTCAAGGCCTGGGCTGGATTGAGGCAGGAGGGGGGCTCTCAGCTAGTGTGGCATCATTGGTCAGGTCAGCCTCCTAAATCTGCCTTTGCCAGGCCAGTTCTCCCTGTTACAACTCTCGCTGGCCACACACAAAGCACATGGCGCTTTGTGGCTGCGTGTGAAAAGGGACAAAAGGGGGAGCCTCAGCTTTCTAATGTGTTACAGCATCTGGCACTTGGGAGGGGCTCAGATCGTTAATGCTGGTGACCCCAAGGAAGAGTCCATGCTCTTTGCAGTGGAGCTCCTTGCCTAGAGGCATTCTCAGGAGTGGAGGCTTACTACGCTCGTGATTTGGGACAGTAGAAGTACCTACAACTGAGTTGGAACCTCACCTACACTTGTGACCAGCTCACCTCTCCTCTTGGCACCTTGAGTCCTCATTTGGGTAATGCCCTCCTTCCCCATGCCCCCTTTAAAGAGCTGTGAGGGGAGATAAGATAACACAAGCCAAGGGCCAGGACCTTAGCCTGAAATGCAGGTATCAAAATGTCCCCTCAGCTGAAGGCGAGGGGCACACAAACCCTGAGGCACAGATGCAAATGAGGAAGGACCTGATTCCTATTTCTGGAAGGACCCAGCTCCTTGGACAGTGAGTGTGGTAAGAGCTTGACCAGGCATTAGGACCAGGCTTGGAGATAGGGGTCAGTGATGGCCTCTTGTACTACTTAGGAGCTGCAGTCTGGTCAGGGAAACTGAGGCAGGGCCCCAGGTGTAAACATGGCATCACAAGTGGGCTGGCACAGGGAAGGCTGCTGCTTGGTGGACCCAGAGTCAGCTTAGGGCTGCCGAGGTGGGCTCTGACCACAAAAGGGTGGGGTCAAGTTGGGGGTATGGGAACCAGGAGGGAGGGGCTAGAGAGGTCTTCATTCAGGTACAGGGAGTGGATGATGGGGGAAGCTTTTCATCCTCCCTGGATTTAATTCTTCAAACATTCTCCTTCTCCCTCCCACACTGGTCCTGTGGCTACAGTCTTTCCGGCTGCAATCTGTTTCCCAGAAGGCAGCAGAGTGGTCTGTGTAAATCACCAATCTGACCCTGCCGGTCTGTCTCCCTCTGATTCCTCTCATGGCTCCCAAATACTTCTAGGAGAGAGTCCAGACTCCTTTATGCATTAGGCAAAGCCTTCTGGAATCTCTAACATGCTTTCTCTTCTCTCACCTCCTCCATCCTCGGGTCTAGCTTGAAGTTCCCTGAAGGGATCATTCACTGCTCTGTGTATCTGCCTATTGTCAGAGCCACTGTTAACACCCCACCTGATTCTCAGGGTCTACCCCAGGCACCTATGTCTTTGATAGACAATTCCTGTATCTCAAATGGTTTCAAGCCTCAAAGAACCAGCACCTCTGTGCCTGAGGACTTTCTCTGGTCTCAGGAGGATGCTGTGTCCAGGTGGAGGTGGGAGATGTCTCAGGAGCCACCCTCAACCAATGAGGAAGAGAAATTGGAGAATAAATATCTGGCTTCTGAGAGCCTCAATGGGAGAATTCTGAGGTATGTTATATACAGTTTTTCAGAGAGCCCCAATGGGGATTGTGTCCAGAACACAATCCAGGACCCCCTATATTGACCCACTCATTCATGCATTCATTCCTTTCTTCTCTTCCTCGTCTTGTTTCCTTAGTCCCTTGTCAGCTTCCTGGAATCGTTTGCCAAATATTCACTCACACCCAACTTCCTACCTCGGAGTCCCAAACCGGGGCACATATGCTGTTCCTTCTGCCTGGAATGCCAGCTTCTCCCAGTGTGCAAATTACTAGCTCAGTCATTCCTGGATAGTCGCCCTTTTCTGTGCTCCTAAGGCAGCTGGCTCTGTGTTCTGGCCAACTTGCTTGTTGGCATAACCTGTCGACGTGTCTGTGTGGCCCATGAGGGCGTGGGGTCCTCTTCACCCCAGGGACCTTGCATTCATGTCTTATATAGCTCTTGGCTGGCAAAATGCCTGGTGCACAGTAGTGATTCAACAGATAGGCATTCAGGATCCCACATGATGAGCCTTGCAAGTGTTAGCTCTCTGGGGTTGGAAACAGCAGCAGATAGCATTTTCTGTGTTTCACGGATGCTTCCTCCTTCAGCCAAAATATTTAAAAGATTTTTTTTTCATACCTTGTATTTGTGCAATGTGAGGTCTTCTCAAAACACTTTTATGTGAGGCTGGGTCTCACCTAAACTCTGCAACGAGCAGACAGCATTGCCCCATTTTACAGATAAGGCCATTGAGGCATAGAGGCTAGTTGGCCAGTCTAAGATAATAACCCAAAGGTGGAGACTGAAGTCCAGAGAGGTTAGGTAAATGGCCCAGAGGCACACAGTATTACCTAGTAATCTATGTTCAATGTGCAAAGAAGCCAATACTGTGGTACCAGCTTTTGAGAAAACAAAAGCCTTATTGTAAGTCGACTGTCAAGGAGACAGGAGGAAAAGCTCAAATTTGTCTCCTTAAGCTGGAGGCTGTGGCAGGTTTTACAGGCACAGGGCAATGAGGCGTAATCTGATTGGATCTTACAATGAGGTGATGCCAGGAGGGATGGTCTGACTGAATCCCGCTAAGCACCACGGCTCGATCTGATTGGATCCCTGATCTTGCCATGTGATGTCCACTTCTTAATTTAGTCGCCGCTCCTTGGTCTGAGCACTTAGGTTCCACCTGTGGCTGCACACTCGGTTCTTCTGGGCATGCTCAGAAGTTGAAAGTTACGTGACCTTCAACTCGAGGGGTCCTTGGAAACTGAAAAACAACTCACAACTTTGCTACATCAAAGTTGAGGCGGATTGATCTGGCATGATTATGGCAGCACAGAGCCAGCAGGAAAGAGCTCATCAGACCCCAGGCCCGTGTGTCTCCAGAATCCACCTTCTTTTCCCCTTACCAACTACACCGAGTGAGAGCCCACTGTTGCCGGGGAGCCTGAGTGCAGGCTCATCCCTCCACTCCTCATTCCATTCGCACAAGGACCCTCTGAGTTGGGGCATGCAGCTCTGCCTTCCAGATAAGGACACTGAAGCTCTGAGGGGCCGCAGGGACAGAGCCAAGCTTTGCCTCCAGGTCAATCTGGCTGGAGTCCAGTGCTCTTTCTCTACAGCCAGCCCATTCCTTTTCTCTACACTTTCCCATATTTTATGCCCTAAGGTAGACAGCACAGGGAGAGGAGTATTTCAGGGATATATCTGGCGAAGATTTAAAGGCAGGTGTTGATCATAAACCTTGAGCATTTGCCTCGGTGGGGCTCAGGGTTCCAAGCAGAGATGCAGAGGCTGGGCTGGACCAGCCGTGAGAGACAGCTATTTGCTGCTGGCTGGGGTCATGTGAATATTTATGCCTCAAATTCACAAGGGTTTTGTTAGAGTGAGAAGCAGGAAAGCAGGAAGGGAGGAGGAGTAGGAAGAAGAGATGGTAGAGGAGGGTGACCAGGAGAAAGTGCTTCCCTTGAGGTTAGGGGTAAGGATCTCTCCCTTTTCTGGCCGGCCTGCACCAGACCAGCCCCTAGGATTCTTCTAGAAACAACTCCAAATATCTTCTTTCTCCTTTGGAGAGGTGGGGGCGCAGGTGGAGAAGGCTGGACATGGGTCCATGTTGAGAAAGGCTTTTCCTCATTTTCAGCTCAACTGGCCTCAGTTGCCTCCATCCCCCATGTCCCACATCCCAGCAGCCACGAGGTCCTCAGTTCAAATCTTCAATAGAATCTGTTCCCTTCACTCCTTTTCACATCACTCCTCAGTCCTGGCCCCCATCAACCCTTGCCTGGGCAACAGTAGGAGTCTCCTTGCTGTGTTCCTGTGTCCCTTCCTGTCCCAAACTGTCCATTCCCCACACTGGCCCAGGAGAGACCCCTTTGCAAGTACAAATCTGACCACGTCCTCCTGCTGAAACCCTTTTGTAGCTTTCTATAATGAATGCACACTTATCTACAGGTAACATTTTTGAATATATAAAAATAGTTCTCCTTGAGTGGTGGGAGATGGCTCTAGTGTACTGCCATGCTGCACTGCCCAGGGCCTGGCACTATTGTAAGAATTTCGTCTTTGCCCGTGGTCTTCCCCTGCCTAGCATGCCTGCTCCTTTTGTTTAGATCTTCCCCATTTCCTGGTCCCGCTTCCAGTCTCGCTTGCTCCAGACTCCCTCCTCACCCTGGCCCCTATTACACCCCTGGCTGTAGTTACTGGAAGTACTCCTGTCAACACCGGTTTGTCTTCGCTTCTGAGCAGGACCTCAAGTTATCCCTTGGGGAGGATAGTTCTTTTCAAAGGCCAAGCCACCATTTTTGAATTCCAGGTATTAGTAACACTTGTCAGAAATCAGGCCAGTCTAGTAACTGTTGATCGAGCGCCAACAATGTAGGCAGTGTTGGCAAAGCTGCTGGTGTTTTCAGGAAACAGAGGTGGCAGCTGCACACCTGGTGTGTGGGTCCTTTGGGGAACCAGGGAGCTAGTTTTGGGGTTCGTGGGCATCGGAAGATGGAAGCCACAAGTCAGCAGTGCCAGCTCTTGGTCGCGATGAGCATCTCTGTCTGGACCTGTTTCTCCTTCCAGTTGCACTTTCCTCTCTACCGCTCTGTGTGGAGCCATTTATCCCGATTAGCAGATAATGTGCCCATTAATGGGAAATCAAAAAGGATGACCCAAGGGGAACTTTCAAGGTCAGGATGTGCCCTTTCTATTGAGAGTTCAGCTCTGTAGAGAAGGAAAGGGAGAACCTACGGCTAGTTTTCCTGCCTAGTACCCAAGGGGGTAGGGTGTGCCCCCAGATCCTGCTTGAAACCTGTCACTCCCACTCTAAAACTTCACCTCCTCCTGCTTCTCACCATGTGAAGACTGAGCCTGGTATTAAAGAGCTCTTAACATTAAAACAAAACTGAATTTTTCCCAACCCACTGGCAAAATCCGAAAGATCAATAATACCCAGTGCTCTCAAGGGTGTTGAAAAATGGCATTTTTGTATGCTATCAATGGGAGAATAAATTGGCCTTATCTTCTTTTTGTATAGTACTTTAGCATTGCCCAGAAACAATTTTTACATATAAGGAATCTGTAAAATTCATGTGAATGCTAGTGTGAGTGCATTAAAGATATGGATAGGAATAGATTTTTTTGTACCAGCAAAAAATTGGAAATAATCTAAATATTCATCAATAGGACATTGGTTGAATCAAGAACAATATACTTATAAAATGCCACATAGTTTTTCATTTTAAAAGGTATGAGTCATCTGCAGGTGGTGTTTTGGAGGATGGTGTGTGGTGTATTGCTGTGTAGGGATAAAGTAAGTTGCAGGACCTTCCTGATATCCCCGGAGCAGGGTCCATGTATCCTGTCCACACCAATATTCTCTGCACTTGGTACAGAAGCTGCCTGACCCCAGGAGGTGCTGTGTAGGTGTGGCTCCTATTACTATTGTCAACAGATCATAAATTAATGATGTTTTCTATTTTTGTTTTTGAGACGGAGTTTCACTCTGTCACCCAGGCTGGAGTGCAATGGCATGATCTTGACTCACTGCAACCTCCGCCTTCTGGGTTCAAGCAATTCTCCTGCCTCAGCCTCCTGAGTAGCTGGGATTACAGGCCTGTGCCACCACACCCAGCTAATTTTTATCTTCTTCTTCTTATTATTATTTTAGTAGAGATGTGGTTTCACCATGTTGGCCAGGCTGACCTTGAAGTTTTTTTGTTTGTTTGTTTGTTTGTTTGTTTTTAAGATAGGATCTTCCCCTGTTGCCCAGGCTGGAGTGCAATAGTGCGATCACAACTCATTGCAGCCTCCACTTCCTGGGATCAAGTAATCCTCCCAACTCAGCCTCCTGAGTAACTGGAACCACAGGTGCATGCCACTATGCCCAGCTAAAGTTTTTATTTTTTGTAGAGACAGGGTCTCACTGTGGCCCAAGCTGGTCTTGAAATCCTGAATCCAAGTGATCCTCCCACCTTGGCCTTCCAAAGTGCTGGAATTACAGGCATGAACTACCACTCCTGGCCATAAATAAATGTTTGGTGAATGAATCCTACTTTGTAAAATTCTATGTGGAAACATAAAAAATTTGGAAGAAGCCCATGAAAACATTAATAGAGTTTACTACTGTTGGAGGAGAATTGGCAGGGAGAGGATGGGAAGTTCACTTATATTTTGTTCATTTCTGTACTGTTTGAATTTGGTATGCGTTTGTGCTATTTTTGTGTTTGTAATAAAAATCAAACAGAAGTGGGAAAAAAATCCTTTCACTGTTGTTCCTCTATATCCATGCTGGGGTATCCACTGTGAATGTCCCAACACACATACCTGGGCTTTTGCAGGCCTGGGGACCAGTCCTGCCTCGGTCACTTCCTCCCTCATGAACAGTGGTGACAAGAGCTCTTCTCAGGGGGTGGTAGGGAGAATCATAGGCAGCAAGCGTTCAGCACTGCTCCCAGCACATAGAGGTCGCTCATCGCTTTTAAGTGCCACCCACCTTCCTGTGGGGTCTCATTTATTAACTCTTCACTCACCTTTTTGTTTTGCCCCAAGGCCTTTGCTTGAGTTCGGCAGAAATTCATTCATTTCTGAAACGTGACCAGGGATGAAACCTTCAGGAAGATCCAGCCCAACTCTGTCATTTTGTGGAAACCAGAGCTCAGAGGGGTTAAGTGACTCACCCTAAGTCACACAACTTCCAAGTGCTCGAGATGATGATATCTGCACCGAGCCCCAAAGCCATGTGCTTTCATTGCATTGCCCTGTTTGGCAGTAACTTAATGAGTTAATGTTTTGTCTCCCCAAGAGGACTCCTAGAGGTCTCCCCATGGGGAAGAGTCTTTAGTGGGAGCTTTTCTTAATCTGTCAGAGGCCACCAGGTCTATGATCCACTCTATCTGGCTCCGGGAAAGGAAAGGAAGGTGCCAATCCCAAGAAGTGTGTTCATATTTATCTGGGCTCAGGAATCCATCACGGTCTCCCCCACTGGCCATCCTTCTCCAGTTGTACACACACTGAGGCTGACTTCCCCATGAAAAAGTCTTCCTTGATCATTAAAAACCTCATAGTCAGCCAGATCTGGATGGAAAACACTGCTCTATTTAGTCGTGTGTCTTAAGTTATTCAACTGCAAAATGGAGAGGGTGAGACCTACCTGTCAGGTGCATTTTGAGAATTAGGTGTGGTAACAGTTACACTACTGGGCGCCATGGGCTGGCTGGTAGGATGATAGACAAATTTGAATCTGTTTGACCTGGAGGCCACCTGCTGAATACAATGGAGCTCTATGGCTTGGGGATATGACAAGAAAGCCGTGTTTCTGACTATATAGAAGCAGGTCATAGGTGATGAAAATCATGGTCCTTGGAGCCTTAGAGTCCTGAGTATGAGTCCCAGATCCATTGTGTACCAGTGACAGACCTTGGGCAAGTCCCTTGAATTCAGGGCCTCTCTTTCCTCATTTGTAAAACTGGACAAATAGCAACATCTATCTAGTAATGAGTGTTAATCAGAATAATGGGTATAAGGCACTTAGCCCAATGCCTGGGATATGGTAAATGCCAATTAAATGTTAGCTTCTTTTAGTATTTGATCATTGTTACTGCTTTTACTATAATGGTGTGGTAGTCATTTGTGCTATTCACCAACTATTTCCTGTTTGATTCTGGGCAAATGGAAGGATTGCACCTCTCTACCCTGTTGAAGTTAGTTTTGGCCTCTGACTTGCTTGGGGTCAGCGAAACGTAAGGAGGATGTGTGTCCCTCTGCCTAGATGCACTAGGGCCTAGCATTTTATTTGTTACCTTCCTTTCTCCTACCACAGTGACTGTGATGGTAGAATTCCAGCCCTGAGCACATCGCCCAAGTGGTAGATAAATCCTTTGGTTGGGTGAGCCACTGAGAGCAGGGGTCAGCTGTTACAGCAGCACCACTTGGCCTATCCTGATGGACACATGTGGGTGACCCTGACATGGCAAGACAATGGGTGATAAATGGCCATCTGGCTTGTAATGTGAAGAGGAAGAAGAGCAGAAACAGAGGAGCTTATACGGTTCTTCATGCAGGAAGTTTTTGTCAAATGGTGTGATTGAAACTTGCAGGCACCCTCCTCCCCCAGAATGGAAGAGTTGGGATGTTGGTGGGTGGTTGTACAGATCGGGGACCAGATTGCAGCTGTGCATTTCCTCTTTGGAATTAGCTGGTCCTATGCCTGAACTTCCCCCATCTATTTCTCTGCAAAGAGTAGGCTGTCTATGCTTCTTGCTGTGTGGACTTCCAAGCGACTTCCAATGATCTCTGCGCAGGAGGATTTGAAAACTGTCCTTCCTGGAGGCAGCCCTCGTGAAAATTTCCCTACGATTGCTCTTAGCCAGATCCGCTAGCAGCCTTCCTGTGCAGGGCCACCTGGGTGAAATCGTAGAGAAGTGACATGCACTGAATAACCACCCCCTTGGTAATCTCTGGATCCCTTTTCTAGAGAGAAAGAAGACTGGAAACCCAGGCACCCTAGAACGAACTAATGTTTTGACTCACACTCACTTATATTAAGGTATAAGTGACAGATGTAAAGTTATTCAACCCTGCACTGAAAAACCCACTGCTTTAGTGGAGATGAACAGCAAGATGAAAATGCCTAAAAGCTGAGGGAGAGAACTGAAAGGGGTAAAAAGGGACACTGAAGAAGAACATTGGTGTAGGGAGGGGCGGGATGGGCACTAAGTCAGACTTCCTCTGGGCGGTGATGTGGGTGCTTTGAAGTCAGACCGTCTGGATTCAAAACCTGCTACTGCCACTTGGCAGCTGTGTGATCTTCAGGGTAAAAGGTGGATCGTTCTGAGGCTAAGAGAGTGCAGTTGGTTCTGTTCATGAGATACTCAAATACCTGTGCAGGACCAGAGGTGGGGCTGTCTTCCCCCATCTGAGTGCCTTCTCCTGTGACCCCTGAAACTCGTTAGCATCAATGCCAGGAGCTATGTTTTCTTTGTTTTCCTGCAGGGGTATAATTGGATAGAGCCTAGTTAAACATTTACTGAGTTCTTCCTATGCAAGGGCTCTGAACTGGGTATTGTAGGTAGGGAAGAAAAGGGTGCCATTGGTGGAACTCTTCAGAGACCGCAGGGTTAGAAAACACAGGGCGTGTGGTCTGGGAAGGTCATTTCCCTTCCTTGGAATTCAGAATATGTAATAGGGAGAAACCAATATAATCTCCTTCATCACGTACTGGGGGACTAACCAAAAGGGCAGGGGTGAAAGGGCATGTGTGAAGGCCATCTGCAAACAATAAAGCTTTATTTATGATTGAACCATTGGTGTCCACTGAAGGTCATCCTTGATTGTGTCCCCTGTCCCTGTCAAAGCTCGCTGGGGTTTCCACAGGATGACTTGATGGAGACATTTGACCAGACTTGGCTTGTCTTGGGGGACTGGGCAGCTCTCCAGCACAATTCCCTGGAAGAGAGGGGCCCGTTGCTATTGTCCATCAATGGATTCTCCACGTAGAGCCAGCCCTCCACATTCCCATTCTGCGGAACTGTATCCTGCCTGAAGAATTGCTAACCATCTGGCCCACGCAGCCACATGCCAGAGGATTATCTTCAGTGTGCGAACAGCAGAGATTCAGAGGCTGGAAGGAAGCATTTTAATCTTGACAAGGGAGGCGGTGCAAATGGTTAGATACCAGAGGACCTCAGTGCATCCCTTGAGAATCTGGAAAGTATTCTTATTTTAAAAATATCACTGACTTTTGCGATTTCTGAGCCCAGATGCCCCTGTTGAGCTTCCTGATTATTTCTTCCTTGAGGGTTTTTTATACATATACATATACATACATATATATATATATATATATAATTATGGTCTTAACTTCAAAGATGACCTGATTAGTTGCCAACCACAAGCTTTCTGGCAGAGTGGGGTGCTTTCCCCCTTCTAGCCTGGAGCTTTCAAGGTGGCTGGGGCATGGCACTCTATGTGCCATACATCAGTGTGCACACATACACACATACCTGTATGTGACTTTCCTCTCTGGGAAGATAGGAAAGCCTCAAGCTTGGCTTAAGAGTGCAAACCAGCTGGGCGTGGTGGCTCACAGCTGTAATCCCAGCACTTTGGGAGGCTGCTGGGGGTGGATTACCTGAGGTCAGGAGTTTGAGACTAGTCTGGCCAACATGGTAAAACCCTGTCTCCACTAAAAATAAAAATTAGCCAGATGTGTAGGCACATGCCTATAATCCCAGCTACTCAGGAGGCTGAGGGAGGAGAATCGCTTGAACCCAGGAGATGGAGGTTGCAATGGGCTGAGATGGTGCCACTGCACTCCAGCCTGGGCAACAGAGCAAGACTCTATCTCAAGAAAAAAAAAAAAAAAAAAAAAAAAGAGCGCAAACCACATGAGCCAGTTACTTTCATGCAAAGGTATTAATGGGGGTCTACCTAGAGCAAGCATGGTGCTTGTTAATGGGGGGAGCAAAGTCATTGCTAGTAGATGATGACCATAGAGTGATGGGGAAAGAGGTAAATACATGGTTGATGACATAAGAATGCCGAAGAAATGTCCCCAAGCCTGCTTGGTGTGTCGCTGGAGGAGAGGCATTGGAGCAGATCCTTAAAATGGGTTGGATGCTGTAGGTATGCAAAAGGTGCATGGACATTTCAGCAGAGGGGGGAGAGCGGACGAAGAGAGGCCTGAACTTAGTGAGAAGTTCTGGTGTGTACAGAAGAGGCCAGTGGTAAAGAAGTGTGTGTGAGGCTGGGGAAGGGGTAGAGGCCAGGCTGGGAGGGCCTGAAACACCAAGGAGGAAGCTGATGCTGTCAAGCCTGCATTTTGGAAAGACCTACTGTTTGAACACCTCTTATGAGGGGAGGATCAGTACCTCTGGGACAGCCTGTTCTACCTTCATCTCTGACCAACACAAAGTTCTTCCTGTGAGCAAGCCAGTGCCTATCCTTGGCCTTGGAGATGCCTGAAGGATAAACCTATGCCATACTTGGCCCCTCCATCCCTGTTTTAGATTTAATGGAACTCTGAGCATTTGTTTTTTTGGATCAGCACTATAATTTCTTTTTACAGTGACCATTGTAATAGTTAGGCATGTGCACAGAACTTCTGGAACTTTCTATCAATGACCTAGGTTGGCCTACTATAGGCAATATCATCCAAATTCATCTTTGCAGTTTGCCTAGGGGCAAAGAGCTTGGGGTTTGGTGTTCAACAGTCCTGATTTTGAATCCTATCTCAGTTACTTTGTAGCTTCCTGGCCCTGAACAAGTGACTTTCTTAGAGTCCAGCTTTCTCAGCCTGCCACAGGGGGTTACTGTGAAAGCCAATAACACAAATAACACATACAAATCACTCTGCTCTGGTTAAGGGGCCTCTCTCTTCCCAGGCAGTTGAGAGGGAGTTTTGGGAGATTCTTGGGTAGTGCTGTCATTGAGAAGATTCCAGAGCCCCTGACCTCTTTTCAATCCTCTTACTCCCTTCAGAACCTGTTTATGTGTTTTCTGATGAAAACAGGCTGCTTGCGAAAGTCTTGCTCCTGTTTCTGTCAGCGTATTCATTTAAGGCCTGAACTTTTGGTTCAGTTTCTGTTGGTTCAGGATTTTGAGCTATGCATTTTGTGGGTTTGGGATGCATGCAAAATATGTATTTTGAAGGCTGCTTTGGTCTGTTTTTAGACAATTCAAATATTTGGATAGTGCATTCCTATCTTGCCTCTCTTGCCTGTGTTTGGGGGGCCCTGGGATTTGCTCTCCCTGAGCTGCTGACTCTGGTTGTCTAAGCCCTGAATGTCTCCCAGGGTCAGCCTTGCTGGCCAGAGGCCTCATCAGAAATCTAGAGCCACCCAACGTTAGAGAAGGGAGACTCCTTGAGGATCACCCAGTTCACAACCCTTTTGTCATAGATGGAGAGATGATGGCCCAGGGACCAGGGTGGGGGTGGGGCTTGTCTAAAGTCACAGGGCAAATGGGAAGCAGAGTGGGTGACACTCCCTTCTGCTGGCACAATGCAGGGCCCGGGGGGTGCAGATATCGTTCCTCCCACTGCACTCACCCTCAGGCCTGCACATCTTTCTGTAGGTCCACAACCCCATCACTTATTAACACCTAGGCTGCCTGACTTGCAAATACCCAGAAACTCAAAGCCAGTCAAACAGACCGTTGTTTTCTGAACTCCAGTCCTTCTGCCCCGGTTCTGGCTGAGGGGAGCATTGTGCTCAGGAACCCTGCAAGGAAGGTGGTGAATTCCAGCTGCTCCCTCTCACCTCTTGGCAGAGCATGCATGTCTGGGACAGAGGTGGGAGCAAGAGAAGGATAAAGGGGCCTGTGGGCCAAAACTTTTACTGGTGTCTAGGGTGATGCCCAAGCAAGTTTCTTGCAGGGTGTGCTTTTTAAAAAAACTTAAAAAAATTTTGTTTTAGAGACACGGTCTCACTCTGTTGCCCAAGCTGGAGTGATCATAGTTCACTGAAACCTCAGACTCCTGGGCTCAAGCAATCCTCCTGCTTATCCCAGATTCCCGAGTAACTGGGACTATAGGTGCACACCATCACACCCAGCCAATTTTTAAGTATTTTGTACTGATGGGGTCTTGCTATGTTGCCCAGGCTGGCCTCAAACCCCTGGTCTCAAGCGATCCTCCTGCCTAGACTTCCCAAAGTACTGGGATTACAGACATGAGCTACCATGCTGGACCCCGTGGGGTGTTCTAACTGGTGGGTTTAGGGCAAGCAAGCATGATTACCGTGGGGTCACCACTGTGCCATGCTATTTGCAAAGTTCATGCAGTCAGTGTGGCAAGGCAAGGAGGTTGTGTTTAGCTATCTTATAGGGAGGTGGTCACCAGAAGGTGGTTGTATAGGGCGGGATCTGGATCTACCCCTTTGAGGAACTGGGAGGAGGCAGAGAACTGGAAACTGTGTCCTGGGTGACTGAACCCTGCTTCTGGTCTGAGAAAGTTAAGCCTTTATGATGCTACAGCAACATAAAATAAGAATTCATTCCAACTCTGGTGGTTTTGCTTCTCTTGGCCTTGGCTGCCTGGGCCACCTACTAACCAACAGGGGCACACACGAAGGGTCCCCTTGCCCCTGCTCTGGAGCTTCCCATGGGGTCCAGCTAGCCTCTGCTTGAGGTCTCACCCTTGCTCGGCCCCTTCCCTTCCCTGCCCTGTCCTTCTCTCATCGTTCCTTCCCAAGAGCCTTTCCTCACTGCCTCATTGCACCCAAATCCTGCCCTGGGCTCTGCTTCCAGGGAATCCACCCTAGGTCACTTTCCCTTCTGCCCCTTTGCCTTTTTCTTCCTCCTTTTCTTTCTTGCTAGAAAATCAGCTGAATCAGGAGAGTTTAAATCAGGGGAGTGGCCGGCAGCAGTAGATGCAGAAGGCAGTTTCAAAATCAAAACGAAAGCGTGCTCATTGGCTTTGGCCTTTAGAAGGTTTATTGGTAACTCCTAATAGTCTAATTGAATATCAAGGAGCAGTTAAACTTCACCTTTCTCCTTTATTGCTGGGCCTGTAAATCTTAAGGAAACAATCTTTAATGGGGGGAAAATGCCGGGCAAGTCAATTCCTTTGTCTTAGCCTTAGTTTTTCCACCTGCAAATTAAGGCTTTTGAGCTAGATGATCTATCCAAAATTCTATGATTATACAAATGCATTCTTGCATAACCTTATGCAAGTGAGAACATTCCTGTTTTCCAAGCTTTCAGTTTGTGGCCTAGCACAGTGCTGAGCAGGGTGGGGTAAAGTATCTATTTCACCTCTGACAGCCCCCTTGTGAGACAGGAAGTGTGTTACTTGTATATTGCTCCTTCACTCTTGTGTCAGTATGCCAAGGCCTCCCAGGTTTATGTCTCCAGCCTGGATCTTGTCCCTCGAACCAGCTGGAATTGGTCTGTTTCTTCCAACCATAAAATCCCTGACCATGAGAGCATTAAATAACCACAGTAGGATTCAAATCAGCATGGGAACTCTAGTAGACATTGTAGAACGTGCTTCAAGGTTATTCCCAACAAGGGATGAGGGAACTGGGGTATTTATCCTCCAAACCCTGTCCATTATTGGTAGAGAGCTGCTTCTGTGAGGTACCAACTCCCTGACACTTCTGGTCTGCCCATGTGAGCTGAGCATGGTCCAGTGACCAGACAAGGCCCTCAGGCAGAGTTGCACATGCTATACTGGAAGCTGTAGGGTTGGCATGCTCAGGAGTGGTAAGGACTGAGGAAATATGGGCACGAGTATGGTGCTGGCAATGGCTAGAATGTCTGAGGGCTGAACCCTTGGACATGGGCATGCCAACATCTAAATCTGAGCAGAGGAGGAGGCCCCAGGGTAACATTAGAAGGGACAGTTTTGGGGGTGGTGCAGGTGGTGCAGAAGCACATTAACAGCTGTGGAGCAGATTGTGAGAATGGGAAAGAGAAGGATGGGAACTGGAGTGAGAATGACTCCACAGTGATGAGAAGACAGGAGCAAGGAGAGTAGGGGAGCATGGGGTCAAGAGAGAGTGTCCTCAGTTTAAGATGGGGGACTCAGGAGCAGGCACAATTGAGGGTGAGGGAGTTTTGGAGGAGGAAGGAGAGGAAGCCGTGAAGCCTCAAAGACAGAGGAGAAGTCTATGAAGAACGGGGTGGGATGGGGGCAAGTATGGTGCAAACATACATAGAGTGGCTCGTTTATGGTCAAGACAGGGAAGAAGGGGAAGGTGGGACCAGTCGATGGTAGATATTTTTAGGGGTGTACAGTTGACATCAAGATGAAAGAGTAAAGAAACAGGGTAGGAGGGGCATTGCCAACACGGCCCCATTTCTGTGGTCACTGGTGAATCGTGAAAACCTAGACCCAGAAGACCCACACGGTACCAAGAACTTGGGTTGGGGTGGCAAATTTCTTTGCAAATTCCAGGACAAATAAAAACGTCCGCTTTCTAGCTAATTGCATGTTTATGGATCTAATTACTAAATAACAATGGTGAAAGGGAGAATTCTTCAGACTTCAGGAAGTGACTTAGAGTGATAAATATTCCTTTTCTCTCCTTATGTCTTAACTGAAAAAAAAAAAATAGCAAGACAAGTTGCTTGTATCATGTAATGTTCTTCATTTGCTGCTCTGCTATGGTTTTCAAAAATGGCATGCTGAACAAGTGTATTAATTCAAGTTTGAAGTCCTTTTGTTCTAAAATGGTGGGTACAGGAACATATACAATTACACATTTTTGTTGTCTGTGATATAAGTTATATACCCAGACTGTCCAACATGACAGGAGACAATTTCATTTTCCTGACAAGAAATAAAGATGCCTAAACAGCCTGATAGTTAATATGATGAGTTACAGTTAGACACTGGGACACTAAATTTGGAGCACGATAATAACTTTTCCAAGTGCCCAACTTATCTCCCATGCCTGCCAGCACGTGTACTTCTGCACAGTTTATGGTTTTAATATGATTCTTCAGGTTTGTCCAAATCGTATTACAATGAATTCCCTTTCAAAGAAGATCCAGCTGAGTAATGAAGAACAATTTTGCATTAAACTTAATGATGGATTTCTTGGGCTGAAATGAAACACTTGGATCTCTTGCATTTTGTTAGGTAGGGATAGAGAAGCTAAACTGGTTGTGTACAACAGATTATGACCATTCAAACTCTGTACTTAAGCACTGGAAGAAATGGAAATTTTGTGTACTTTATTTTCGAAGAATAGAGTGCCAATGACATCAAAGATTTTATTCCAGAGGTGGGACGAGCATTCCATACACAATCACACACGACCGTCTCCTCTGTAATTGATGAGGTTATTCATTGCACACATGCACCTGGATTCCCAAAGAGCTCTTGGAGATTCTGCACAGTTTATTTAGGATGTGAAATCCCAAGATGATAACTGTGGACCAGGAGATGGGAAAACCCAGATGTGAAGGGGCACTGGTCAGGTGGAAGCCAAGAGAATGGGCTTCCTGTCATGGCCCTGACATAATGCCTGCATGGACTTAGGCCATTTCCTCCTTTGGAAAAATGGGAAAGTAGAGGGTTAGAAAGTGCATATCCCCAAGGTTCCTCCCAACTCAGATGTGCTAGGATTCTACAACCCTAGATCTGATTTCTGCTGCCTCTTGGATTCTTCAGAAAGTGGGAGGGGGGCTCTTAATGAAAAATCCAATCACACACTTTAGTGAGGCTCACAGAAGAGGCAAGGGGAGTCAAGGGGAAGAGGAAAATGGGAGCCCTGTTAGGTTTTTTATTGTAATTGGGAGTTTCATTTGGAAAGGGACCTTTTCTTTTAAAAGTAAATTATTTGTAATGGGAAAAATGTACAGGTTGGTTTTTAGGCAGATCTGATCATTGGCTAAATATGCAGGGTGGGGAGTGGGTTTAGGGTATTGGGAGGAAAGCCTTCTATACTTTAAAGGACATTTATTACTTTCTTAAATTGCACAGTGGTAACATTATTGTAATATGAAGCAAGTAGTTGTCAAGAAATTCTTAAAAATTAGCAATGGGCTAAAAAATGCAAGGTGACAGATTGGTGCCCAGGGTGCTGGGGGAAGGAATAATTTATAACCTCCAAGTGAAATCTCAGGTTGTTTGTTCTTCATTTCTAGAAGCATAACACAACATTTGCAGCCTGTGCTGGGTAAATTCACCTCTTGTTAATTTTGGAAGCTGCTGTCAGCCCCTTCACTTCCCTTTCTCATCTTCAGCGATGAGGCCAGCTGATACAGGGGTATCCAGCACTGTCTCAGGGTGTGAGCCTTCTCCTGTGTCCCCACAGGGGGCCTGCCACGTTGCCCTGTGGCATGGAAGCCCCATGAAAGCAGGGAGTCTGTTTTGCATTTCTGGTTGCCTGGCACACAATAGGTGTTCAAGAAATATTTTTGAATGTGTGACTTGCTTCCAAATTGACTTTTGTTTGTGGCTTTATCCAGCTCCTGGGAGCAATATCAGCATTAAGAACAAGCAAAGCTCTAGGAGATGAAGGGGTGAGGGACTGGGAGGTTTGCTACCCCTGGTTCCCCTACAACAGACTCCCTCCAAGACGCAGAAGAGAATGGAGCCAGTGCAGGCCACCTTTAGAGTTCTGCGTCTCCCATTTCTTCCTTCAGTCCTGGAGGTCTGCCACAGCTGGGTAGCTGGAGAAAGCCAACAGGATTGGCAGAAATGCATGTTTTCTGTGGGTCCCACATACAGGTGGCAAGAACCACTCTCCCTTGGGGATTCCAGAATCTGCTCTGGAATTAGACTTCATCCAAGCCAACCTGGGGGCACCTGCGAGGGAGAGAAGCCACCATGGTCTGGCCTGGCCACAGTTTCCCAGAGGAAGCTCTGTTGTTTGGATGAGAAGTAATGTGTGTTTCTAGTCATACATTCTCATATGGACATTATTCAGCTTTTACTAATTGGCTTTACAATTTTCCCAGTAGTTAATATTCATCTGTCAAAAACGGAAGCATAAATAAATAACTTCGGTTCATGCACACCTCTTATTAGGCCATACATCATGTTAGAAAGTTCGCATTCTTTAACCAGGAAGATGAAATTAGAAACATCTTGAAAAAGCCTTCTTGTTATCAATCATGTCATCTTGAACATGTTTCGAAGCTTGCTGCTGGCATCAAGAATAGATGTTTTATTCAAAAGAATGTATTTAAAGAAAATGACAGCACTTTTCGATTTCAGCTTTTTAAAAACAGGAAATCTTTCAGTTCCTCCTGACTGTGAGCATTCTAGCACCTTGGAAGATGTGTGGAGAGGCTCTAGCCTAGATGCATAAGGGTGGAGAATTTCCCGAGCATTTACAACAGGTGTGGGACAGGAGCTGATCATGATTCAGCAGAAAGTCTTGGTTCTTGTGTGGTTTGAAAAGGTTACTTGCCCTCTCTGGATTTCAGTCTACTTATTTGTAAAATGAAAAGGTCGTGCAAGATTAACGTCAGAGTTCAGGCTGCTGTAACAGAAATACAGAATTGGGTAGTTTAGACAATAAACATTAATTTCTTATAGTTCTGGATACTGGGAAGTTCAAGATCAAGGTGCCAGCAGATCTGGTGTCTGGTCAGGACCTGCCTCCTAGTCCTCCTAGTCTGCAGATGGCTGCTTTCTCCTTGTGTCCTCCTATGGAGGAGAGCAGAGAGAAAGATTCCATGTCACCTCCTCTACTCTCATGACCTCATCTAACTCTGATCACCTCCCAAAGAGTCTGTCTCCAAATACTCTCTTATCGAGGGTTAGAATTTCAACATATGAATTTGGGAGAGACACAAACATTCAGCCCATAACAATTAACGTCTTCTCGGGACAGAGGAGGGTAGCACTGGGTTCTCAGAGCACCAGGAGAAGGAGGCAGTAGAAAACTTCATTCATCATTCAAGTAGATTCTGCACAATTTCCCCTGGTATATGTTTGCTTAAAATAGAAAAGTTGACAGTAAGTTACCCGCATTGAATCCACTGACCTTTGTAAAATGTGCTTTGCTCCCAGCATCTTTTCCTGCCCCTGGCTCACCGTGTACTCCTCCCAGGATGGGGAAGGCAGGATGAGACATTCTCTAATGTTCCTCCAGCTCTGACCTCTGACTTTAGGGGGCTTGCAAAGGTGCAGGTGGCTCCAGGTATCCAGCCATCCCCTTCTAGGAGGGGCAGGATTTCTCCCCAGCCCCAGCCATGCTTCTGTAGTTGCCTCCACTAAGTTCCACAGCACAGTGTGTGTGGTGAGGTAATCCCTGATCCAGGAGAACAGGCCCGTGGTCCCGCTCTACCCCATTGTCCTTTACAGCCTTGGGCAAGTCATTTCCCCTTGTCTGGGCCTCACTCTCCTCATCCATGAAAAGAGAAAGTTGGACAGATCAATCTCCAAGAACCCAGATTTAGGAATCACCCTGGGAATTTAAAAGATTGTGAGGGCTGGCCTGGCGCGGTGGCTCACGCCTGTAATCCCAGCACTTTGGGAGGCTGAGGTGGGTGGATCATGAGGTCAGGAGATTGAGATCATCCTGGTTAACACAGTGAAACCCCGTCTCTACTAAAAATACAAAAAATTAGCCGGGCATGGTGGCGGGCGCCTGTAGTCCCAGCTACTCAGGAGGCTGAGGCAGGAGAATGGCATCAACCCCAGAGGTGGAGCTTGCAGTGAGCTGAGATCGCACCACTGCACTCCAGCCTGGGCAACAGAGCAAGACTCCAACTCAAAAAAAAAAAAAAAAAAAAAAAAAAAAAGGATTGTGAGGGACTGAATGTGTTTCTACAAAGCAAATAGAACTTGATCTATTTCCCTAAAATCCAGATCCCATGGGAGCAGTGCTTTCCTTATTGCAAAGACAGTTTAGAATCTGTACGTCTGTCAAATGAATCCAGAAAACAGAGATGCAGTCCTTCAGGTCCAGGCCTTTGGCCACCACCCAAGGCTGTTCCAGGGGCAAGAACATTCAAAACTTTTTCACTCTCCCATGGTCCTGAAGGACAAATACCAGAGCCTACAAATGCCACTCAATTGGCATTCAATGATCCTAGAATATTGGACATAGAACACACATCAAATACATCCCCTGAGAGAGAAATTCACTGGCTGGCGGTCATCACAGTGGTGACACAGGTGGGACTAACACCCAGGGATCCCAGCTCCCTCTCCAGGGTGCTCTCTACAACCTGAAATTTGCTTTTTGTTGAAGAACCTTAACACAATTCCCTGAAATGCACAACTTAATTTTGAATTCTTTCTCTTCTTGATGCATAAATATAAAGTCATAGTTTGTAAAAATACATAAACACTGAAACTACACTTCAAGCCATATGCTGCTAACCACACCCATCTGCCACCCCAAATTTCCAACATGACTGACTGTCGAAAACTCATCATGGGCAGTTTGCCAAACACTTCACAGCCAAACCTTGTTGACAATTAATAATGTTAAGGGTGTCTATGACATCCCATATTAGTCAAATGGATTGATTTATGACAAACCTGTCTCCTCCACCCTACCCTATTTAAAAATGGAAGGCATGGGATTGAGTTACTAAGAGTTGCAGCCAGGATAGAGATGATTAGGACAAATTCTAGCTCCTAAGAGCCCACAGTCTGGCAGGACAGAGGAGCCTTGCAAGCAAGATTTGATAATATCAGACAGACTAAGAAAATTCACAGAGTGCTCCTGGGCCTCAGCAGAGTAGGGAGCATTGCTGGCAGGCAGATTGTGAGGAGCAGAGAGAGGCATCTGAACCAGGCCATGGAAAAGAGGAAAGGTTTGGGCCCAAGTAGGTGTATGACTTGAGGCCCAAAGGCGAGAATGCACAGTGGACATTCGAGGAACAGTGGATGCAAGTGGAGATAAGATTGGAAATGGCTGATGGAAGTCCAACTTTAAGGGTCTTAAATGCCAGGGCAATGACTTTAGCCCTCACTGAAGAAGCAACTGAGGTACTATCATAATGGCAATTGACAAAGAGGGAAACATACAGACTTTGGAGAAAGACAATCTGAGGTTCAAATCTTGGGTATTCTGCTTTTCAGCTGGTGACCTTTGGCAAGTCACTTAACCTGTTAACTCTATAATGGGAGCATGAATCTGTATTTTATAGGATAGCTCCTCTAAGTTATGTATCACTTTTTTCACTAGTGAGAACTAATATGTATTGTTGTGTATATACCGTGCATTGTGTTAAACTTTACATGACTGACATCATTGACTCTTTAAAATGACTTTCTGCGGTAGATGCTATTATTATTTGCATTTCACAGATAAGGACACTGCGACTGCGAACAGGGATTCCCGATTCATACTGCCCATGGTCAGAGAGCTTCCCACCTATGCAAGCACGTCAGGGAGTTGCCCACAGTCAAATGCCATCACTTAGCACCTATGCTGTCTTAGGAAAGGTCAAGCATGTGCTAAGTGAGCATTTCACATGAACTAACTCCTATAATCTTTGCAGCTGCCCCAGGAGAGTGGCATATTGTCTCTCCCATTACACAGATGGGGAAGGTGAGGTCCAGGGAGGATGAGTACCTGTTCCTACCAGACAACTTGGACCTGGGAAGTTAGAGTCTGGTTCATTGACTTGCACTGCATTGCTTGGCCAGAGATTACAGTTTGATTGCTTAGAGTAGAGTCTGGCACTGGTATTTTTAAAGCTGCCTGGGTGATTCCGATGTGCAGCTGGGACTGAGAGCCACTGGCCTGGTGGCAAAACTCAGCCCTTGATCAAGACTTTAAAAACGAAAAAATCCAAGCAGTTCTCTAGTCATGATGTCCATGGATTTCCAAACCTAGATCTTTGTTCAGGAAACAGACTGGCTTCAAACAAAATAAAGTCTGGATCACACTGCTACTAGTAGTATTTTTCTGTTTGTTGGCTTGTTTTAAATAAAGGCAGAAGGAGAGATGTTTTTTCAGGAATTTAGATATCCTGGTACATTAATAGGAGTGCCCAGGGCAAAAGAATCTTTTACCCATCTGTCAAGTTTGTGCCATCACCTGTCTGCACAACTAATTTTATTTTCTAGAGATATTTAAAATAGTATGAACTGTGGGGCTCCTGAACTCTAGAAAGTATGGGCTTTAGTAGGAGAGAACAAAGTAAGTTTTCAGCTTCATTTCTCCCCTTTGAGAAAAGAACTACTATCTGAGGGCTCTTAGATAAACCAGAAAAGAACCTTTGATTTTCGATACTTCAGAATTAAGACGATCAGTCCTGAGGATGATTTGGGATGTGTAGGTTCACCTGGCTCCTTTCTTCTATTTTTGGGGGTAGTTGCTTTTCTAAGCTAATCAAGGACTCTGTCTCCATGCATTGCTGCCCCAGCCCTCTGTAGGACCTGCACGCCGTGCCAATTAATAAACTTTCTTCCTCCCCTAGGCCTGCTCTCCCGGCTTCTCTGTCCCCATGAATTCAGGACATATTTGGGCACCATGTGAATAGAGCTTTCCATGCTTTTCAGAGAAGGTTGTGTTGTCACCCTATTGACACTTCTAGGAGGGGAGGCCATTAGGCTGCCTCCAGGATCAGGCAAGAGATGCTGAGATTCCTTCAAGTCATGAATTTCAAAAAACCGATGAATTGTTTGGGTGCGTGTCATGAATCAAGGCTCAAAGTGGATCCAGCTTTTGCCAAGGAGGTCTGTCCATGCTGTTGGATAGTGTTCTGCTGTCTGTTCAGAGGTCATGTTTGATGTCACCAAAGAGGCTTTGCCTCTCCCTTGAAGAAGGGATGCCTGCCTCAGTGTGAAGATGACAAAAAAACCTGATGGTAACAATATTAACTCTAATGATGATGACAATAATAACTGAAACTAGTTGTAAGTCCAGCACTGTGCTGAACACTTTGCAAATATTATTTATTTTAACTCTCATCACAATCCTCTGAGGTAGGTTTAGTTTTATCCCCATTTAACAGATGAAAAAACTGAGGCTTAGTTTAGGATATTCAAGTAGGTGGTCTCAGTAAGTCACAGAGCCACTTGCAGCCTGAGTCTTCATTTCTAAGGCCTGCGACCTTTTGTCCCCCAGGAGTACAGATGTAGAAAGTTGTTTCGTAAATTTAGTTGACGGTTGCCTCTTGAGAACTTTCTGAGATTGGCTCAGATTTTGTTCTGGAGAGAGAGGTGAGACACACTGCCTCTTCCTCATGACACCTCTTCGGAGGGAAGCAGACCATTCCCCGCCGCTCTCGTGTTCTCTCCTCTGTCAATTACATAACACTGCTTCCTTCAAAAATTTCCCACTGGGCCCTTCACAATCTTATGCTGTAGTCCATCTGATCAATATTTCTCTTAAAACCTTCCTAGTTCCAAATAGAAAACTAAAAACACAATCTCGCTAGTGACATTTTTTTAAAAGCAAGAAACTGCAAGGCATAAAATGTTTGAACTACATGGAATCTTAAAGACAATTTTATCCAAACCCCCCATTTTATGCATGAGACAACTGAGGCCTGCAGAGGGGAGCAAACTGGCCAAGGTTGGGGAGCAAGTTAGTAGTAGATCAGCACCCCTGCATATCAGCCTCAGTTTACTCATCTCTAAAGTGAGGTGCATGGGGCTGGTGGGAGGATGAAATGCAGTTTTCCCATGACATCCTTAGCTCAGTACTCGTTACACAGAGGTGACTACATCCTGGGGAGAGATAATGCAGGCAGGACCGTCAGAGGGATGGGGAAGGATTCAAGACAGAAAAGCAATGGGACCTGGGCTGTGGGAGGGAGAACTGCCAGGGCTGAATGACTCCCAAGTTTCTTGGTTTCAACTCCCATGAAATGAGTCTCAAAGGATGAATAGGAGTTTATCCAATGGGCAGGGTGGAGAGAGGCTCTGTGCCCAGACAGAGTGGCCTGTGGGCACCTGTCGAGCTGGATGTGTTGAGACACGCAACGCACATCATCTCTTGGACTTTGGTTTCCCCAGTGGAGCACAGACAATCGTGAAACAGGCATCTTAGAAGCAATAACAGCTACAAAAACAGCAGGGAGAGAAAATGAAAATCAATGCTTGAAATAGTGTTCGAAAGACATTTCAACACCTTTGTTTGCTGACGTCTCATGAGCTCCATCCAGAGCCTCTGAGTTAATGAAGTTTAAGCAGCTGTCCTCTTCCCTGACACGGTTTGTCCCTGATGTCACCTAAGCTGTGGTCCTGATGACTGTCCAGAGAGCAGTCCTCTAGCTTTCCTTCGGAGCTACCTCTTTTATGACTATTATCATCTGATGCTGGATTGGACCTGGAGTTGGTGGGAGCAGTGAGAACCATTATCAGAGGCCCCAGAGGGCTTCCAACTATTCGTTCGTTCCTCCTCCTGAATTACATTTTAATCAAAATTTACAAACGTGTTAATTTCTGGCCAAACTGCAGCAGTATGCAGAAATGCCATTTACTTTGGAGTGCTAAACGAAAGCGTGTTTTCTTTGTCCTGCTTTGCTCTTGTTTTTAAACTTCCATTTGTCCCAATTCCAGAGCTGATCCCAGGTGTTGAGATCCCAGGCCTATGAGCTCCCTTCTGAAAAGGGTGTGTGTAGGGGACTCTGCAGACTCTCTGCTCCTCAGTAACAGAGCTGAATGGGTATTTGGAACCAGCCATGGCTGAAGCTTGCACACTGGCAAATCTGACTTTCTGCCCGTGTCCCCAACAGGGATGCTGTAGATATGCAGGTCTGAGTGTCCCCGTCCTGCCTAGTCACCTCTCCATCACACCCTTCCCCACTGTACAGCAAACTATTGGCACATTGGAAACCATGGGGGTACTTCACCCAGAAATCTGGCCTCACACACTTCCTGGGACCAGAGAGTTTGCCACTGTGGGATCTCAAGGGGTCATGAGTGGTCTGTTTTCTCCACATTGCCTTGAACTTGCCTAGGTGAAGAATTAATTGCCAGGTAGGATAGGCTGCACAGCATCAAATGCAAAGCCTGCCCTATACCTTAAATAAACTCTGCATGTGCAGCGTCATCTCACTTCATCTTTCCTACATCCTGCATGGCCCAGAAAGGTTCAGACAGTGCTCAAAGTCACACATTCAATGAGGGATGGATCGGGATCAAGAAACAGGACAGTTGCCCACAGAGGTGGGGGGTGAGCTTAACCCTGGTGTGACTACTGTTGTTGCGGAGTGGCTGTGGCATGTCTATACCATGTTAGTTATTGAAGAATTAGGACTCATTTTCTGAAATACTTGTGCGCTGCAGAAAGAGTGAGGGGGTCACCCGGCAAAGGCTGGGGCTCTCTTGAAAAGGGATGCAGGCAGCTAGCTGGGGAGGGGGGCTACCAGAGGAAAGAATCTCTGATGGGGAGGAGCCCCAACATCCAGGCCTTGGAAAGAAACTCTCAAATGACTTGAGTTCACTAGCCTGGAGGAGGGAGGGAGTAGAGAAATATCTGAACTGGTTTAAAGAATCCATGGAAAAGGAATTAGCTAGTTAATGCATGTCCCAAGTATGGCACCAATATATAGCAGCAAATTCTGTTTTGATATAAGGAAGGACCTTCAAGTGTTCGTGATACCCAAATGTGGAACTACCCGACTCAACTGGTAGTGAGTTTCTTGTCACTGGAGCATCCTATCAAAACTGAAACCACCCGCCTTACTTAATGAGAATTTGAGTACCCAGTAAGTGCACTGGGGTGGGAGCAATGATAGTCTTTTGAGTGTAACATAAAACTGAGCCAAAGTTTTAATTAATCCCAGGACTTTGGGACGCTGAGGAGGACGGATCACTTGAGATCAGGAGTTTGAGATCAGCCTGGCCAACATGGTGAAACCCTTTCTCTACCAAAAATACAAATTAGCCAGATAAATTAGCCGAATACAAATTAGCCAGGTGTGGTGGTGCATACTTGTAATCCGAGCTACTTGGGAGGCTGAGGCGGGAGGATCTCTTGAACCTGGGAGACAGAGGTTACAGTGAACGAGATAGCATCACTGCACTCCAGCCTGGGAGACAGAGCAAAACTGTGTCTCAAAAAAAAAAAAAAAAAGAAAAGAAAAGAAAATGCAGAATGCAAAAGTATGCATATATCATGACCCTAATTATGCACATACATTTATTTATTCCCTATTTGTCTCATAAGAAGTATTGAAGGCAACATGGATGAACACACCTGCATATGCACCCCATATGCCTAAAAGTCTTTGAAAATGTGAATGTTTATTCCTGGGTTGTAGGATTATGGGTATCTTCAGTTTTCTACTTTATTTTTTTCCCCAGTATTTTACAAGTTTTAAAAAAATATTTGTATAACAAGGTGGGGGCCCCCAGAAGAGCCGAAAGCAGTTGTTGGAATGCCTTAGGCACTTGGTGATGATTGAGTTCCCTCTCCGCCTGCTTTCTCCCATCTGCTTACCCCCCCAAATGAGCAGCTCATGCAGGTCATTCTAGACAATGGGAAGTCAGTGCTCTAAGAGGGTCTCATGCCCTCTAGGGGTCCTGGGGCCAAGAAGTGGCTAGGGTGCGGACCACCCGATCACCGATCACTCTCTTTTGAGGCAAAGGAACAAGCACCTTCCCCAGGTTGAGCCAGGATCCCACCAGGAGTGAACCTAAGGAAGTGCTTGACTGTCATTCTGGAAACTGGCTCAGGAAATTCCAAGACTCTGAGAATGACTTCCAAACTCCAAACGCCTTGTTAAACACAATGGGTCTGAATTCATCAGCTCAAGCCAAGCCTTGTCATAATCCCCAGAATCACAATGAGTGAAACAGAGGGTGCTGATACCTCCAGTGTGCACATCAGGTTTACTTATACTTTTATAAAGAGGTTATTTGCAAAAGTGCAGTTAATCCCATCATGCTTTGTAATTTAAATGTCACTAGAAATGATGGCTGACATGCAACTGATTAACAGCAGCCTTTAGTGCCAAATTAATCAACATCTAATCCGGAGGATATATTAAGATGGAATAAGATTTTAAAAAAACATCCCTCCTTCCCAGCCCTCTCTGCTGTTATTTCAATAGAATGCCCAACTTTCCCATGCAGTTCGGGAGTTTGATTAAAAGGTATGTTTGAGTGCTTTTCTTACATAGAAAGGACACACAAATGATAAATTGTCAAAACAGAAGTGTGATTATCCCCTTTGGGGGAACTGAATTCCTTCCTCTTCCTTTGATGTGGCTCAGATGACCTGTCAATCATTCTGCCCAAAGATGCCTGTTGAGGGAGGTGGCTGAAGCCACATCCATCTATCTCCCAACATTCTAGAAAGATAAGCCATGTGTTGACAGTCCCAGGAGTTCTGGTTGTTCTGAAGGCATAATACATTTTTGATTTTACCTTTGATTCTGTGAGTGACCCTGTGTCCTTGCAATAAATTTTTTTTTTTAAAGAGTTAGCCAGTGCTTGTTTTTATTGTTTGACAAAAAAAAAAAAGTCTTGATATAAATGTGTTGAGGGAAAATGATTCTGAAGTATTGAAAAGTTCTTTAAACAAACAAAAGATTAAAGAGTTAAAAGAGCTCTCCCCCCCAGGATTTCTACTAAAAATAAACAATATTTTCAAGGAAAACATGCTGAAAGAGTGGAGGATTTTCTCATGGGTCAGTTGCCATCTAGGTGTGAGTGAATTTTTCTACCTTCCTTATCAAAGAGTCTTAATGATATTCTTCAGTACTTCCTGATTCTTAAACAAGGCTCTGGGGCTGGAAAGCAGGCATCAGCCCTAAGTGTACATTTTAATTTCCTTCCTGAAATTCTATATTTGTTTTCCAGCATCTTTTGCTGTTCCTAACTCTGGGACCTTGGGATGTTACCTATTCCTGCAGGTGAGATGTCCTTCCTTATAGCCCAGGAGTGCAGGAGCCAGGGTGAAGGTCTGAGGGTGACTCTTGCCTTCTGGTCTGGGAGAGACAAGATGAGACTGCTGACCTCCGTGGGCCTGATTGCCGGGCAACCCTCCGGCAAGGTCACCTTTCCTACCACCTGTGGCTATTCATATCTAAAAACCTTGCTCTCTTCCTTTCAAATGCATTTCCAAAGGTTATAGTACATGAAACAGATGACTTAGCTCTCTGAGAGCTCAATTTTGACTTTGTAAAATTAAAAGCAATGGCTCCTATGTGGGAAAAATATTGTCTCTTGAAACAAAATGAATAATTACATCATGGGTTCAGTGATTATTACCAGCATGTGTCAAAAGTGGGACTCACATTTCTTTACCATAATCCCCCATATTCAGTCTCCCACCTGCCGGAAGCTCAGTATTCTCAAAGAGGCAGCTTTCCCACTGGAAAGATGTGACTTCTTGTGAATCTTGAAGGCACAAATCTATACCCAGAGGTGCTATTATCCAGGATGATGGTTTTCAAACTTTTTCTTTCTTTCTTTCTTTCTTTCTTTCTTTCTTTCTTTCTTTCTTTCTTTCTTTCTTTCTTTCTTTCTTTCTTTCTTTCTTTCTTCCTTCCTTCCTTCCTTCCTTCCTTCCTTCCTTCCTTCCTTCCTTCCTTTCTTTCAAGCAGCAGAACCTTAATTTCAAATGATATATTCTGCAGACACAGACCCTATTTACAGCTAGGGTAGACTAAACAATGATTTCCAACAAGTCAAGGTTAGCTGACCTAGATATTTGCATGTCTTTAAATAATATTCCAATTCTTTATTACTTTCACAGTGGAAGGCGAAATGTTGATGTTGTACTTCTCTGCCTTGATTGATCTCTCTCTCTCTTTTTTTTTTTTTGGCACACTGCATGTGCCATCTTATGCAGTGCTTATAACAGTCCTAGAAAGGAGGAATTATTTTACTATGGACATTTTACTGATAAGCAAACTGAAGTTCAGAGAGGTTGACTAACTCACACAAGATCACACAGCAAGTAAGGGGCACCCTGCGATCTGTACCCTGGTGGAGAACTTTAGAGCAACACTCGTAGGCACCACCACCTGGAGCTCCGCAAACTCTAACAGTGCAGCAATAGCAAGTCCTCTTTCCCCTTTCTGCTTTCGTCCCTTGTGGTTCATCTCTGTTGTTCCCTTCTCTCCTTCTCCCTGGCTTGGAGACAGCCTGGTCGATTTCTTCATTTTAGTAGGAGCCCCAGGGGCTGCTAACACCCTGTCTCTTTTGCTTAAATGGAAACATCATCACGGCCAGGTCCTGGCATGCGCTCTGGGAAAGATAAGGTGGAAAGTTTACACACCAGAGCTTCCAAGGAATGTGCAGAGAGAAAGTGATTTGTGATGTGTGATTTGAAACACCAAACTCCTTCTGGGCTTGGAGCTATGTCCTACCTCTGGGAGCTGCTGGATCCGTCTCCGCCCTCATGACTGGGTCATGCGTGCCTATTTTAGGAGGAACTCTCCTTTTAAGGGGAATCCAGCTGGCGGATGTTCCTCTTCAGCTTCCGGCAGGCCCAGACACTGGGTTTCTGCCAGTGTCAGCCTGAGGTGGAAGCCATGCTGGCAAATAGTTTGCCCAGGTCCTGATGCTTCCAAAATCCTTTTGGTCCACCAAGGTTCCTTCTTCCCACTGTGCCCCAAGGTTGCTTCCCCCCACTGCACCCCAATGTTTCCTGTCTTCCACTGTACCCCGTGGCTGCTCTCATAGGCCTCCCATCTCCATCTAAACGTAGCCTGGTCAGATGGAAGAGGGGAGGCCCTGACAGCAGGAAACTTGCTCCCACATCCCTTCCTTTCCCTCTAGTCCCGACATAACACGGGGCAGGGCTGGTCCCGAGCGTAGGCTCAGCAGCAGACTCAGGGGTGGCACACTGGGGCTCTAGCAAGACCAGGTCTGGAGATGAGCCTGGGGTCAGTGAGCATACTGGTAGCATCTGTAGCTTAGGCAGGGAGGTCACGTGACAGGGACCAGGCAGCCCTGTGGACCTGGGTGGGCAGGAGAAGAGAACATGAATTTTTATTTTATTTTATTTTTTATTTTATTATTTTTTTTTGAAGTGGAGTCTTGCTCTGTTGCCCAGGCTGGAGTGCAGTGGCAGGATCTCGGCTCACTGCAAGCTCCGCCTCCCAGGTTCACGCCATTCTCCTGCCTCAGCCTCTCGAGTAGCTGGGACTACAGGCGCCCACCACCACGCCCGGCTAATTTTTTGTATCTTTAGTAGAGACGGGGGTTTCACCGTGTTAGCCAGGATGGTCTCGATCTCCTGACCTCATTATCCACCCGCCTTGGCCTCCCAAAGTGCTGGGATTACAGGTGTGAGCTGCCGCGCCCTGCCTGAACATGAATTTTTAGAATGTAGGATGTGGCAGATAGTCAGAGGTTTCCAACCAGCACTTCATTTCATTTGTCATGACAGAATGGACCCTAGAATTTTTAATATCCCTAGAATGACCCTAGAATGTCTCCTCATTCTCAGTGACTCTTACCCCTTAACCCTTTCCTTGCTCACTCAAAGTGAATTTCCCCATCCCTCTTCTCAGATGACGTGTGGCTTATTCCAGCCATCCCAGCACAGTCCACCCTGTCTCCCTAGTCAAGACTTAGGCATATTTCCTGTGTACTCCCTTTCGCCTGCTGAACTCACCAGGGGTCATCAAGCTCTTTAATGGCGGGGACTGGGTCCCAGGCTTTTGGGAGCTGCACCCAGCAGTCTGGAGATCCTGGTGGGGATGGGTACCTGAGGTGAGTCAGCAGCCTCACCAGATGGCAGAGAGCCTAGTGCCAGTGACCAGAGGGCAGGGACCGGGTCATTGACTTGAGCCATGCAGATGTCGGAGGGATGTACGTGGAAAAGCCTCACTGTTGGTCAGAACACTCCGGCAGCAAGTGACAGAAACACACCTCCATCTGAGTTAAGAGATAGAGGGGATTTGTTGGAAAGCACTGGGGTAGCCATAGATGGGAAGAAAGAATTACTGTCCATATAACCCTCATTGCTCCTGGGCCCCCTTCTCTCGTCCCCTAGAAGCACTTGTCTGGAACGGCCCTGGAAGTGATGCCTCCTGACACACCATGCACTGGGCATCTCACTCACTTCATCTTGTCCCAGCCCTGGCAGAAAGCCCCAACCACACACCCCTGGTCCTCCAGCTCCAGCTGGAAACGTCTCAGGGAAGTGACCCTGTTGGCTTGAGTCACATGCACAGCTTGCATCTTAGTTTGCCTCAGACTGAAGTGGCTGGTGGAAGTAAGAGTTCTCTAAAGATTCACCCAGTCCTGTTGTTCTAAGGGGATACATCCTATAATTGCTGTATCCTCAGAACCTAGCACGAGACACTGCACATAGTAGATCTGCTTAACCATGTGCCAAATGCATCCGCCTCTTCCCCAACATCCATTACTGCTGTAACCCACCAAGAACTGAATTCCATGGTACTTCTCAGGATCCTTGAGGTCTGGACCAAACCCTGGATTGGCAAAGACATGTTTATGATGTAGACCAGTTGGGGAGATTTTTCTTGAAGGAGCAGCAGCTTGGGAACAGCTGGCCTGGTGAGAGCATTCCTCTTCATCTTGGCTCTGTCTGCTGTAGTTGGGGGCAAGTAGGGGATTCAGCAGTAAAGGAATGGGAGCCCAGAGAGATGGTGATGAACGAGAAGGAGACAAACAGCTCTAGCCTGTGTGTTCCTGCCTTGTTGAGGCTGAGACTGAGGGCCTGCAGGGACATTCTGAGTGAAGAACGTTCCAGGCCCACCTATGGACTCCAGTTGCTGACGATGAAGGTAGCCAGATGGGGGTGTTGGTTAAAGGTGAGGGCTTGGGGGAGCTGGGAGGGCAACCCACCATCATCTCAGCCCCATTTTCCCTTTAGGAGGCTTAGAAGGGCTAATAAGAAATTTTGGCATCAGAGAGAGCAATGTGGCTTCCTACAATAGAGTCACAGTGTGAGCACCTGAGGTTGAATGTCCTTGGACCAGCTGAGCCTCAGTCTTAACCCTCTGTAAGATGGACCTGATAGAATAATCTACCTAATAAGGGTATCCCTGAATAGTAAGTGCACAAACATTAAGCTTAATGTCAGTCATTCTGTCATTTTTGATTGAGGCATTGCCTTGTGAAAAGTTCTATCGTAAATTCATGATTTCAAAACTGAGTGTGTGGAGCTCTGGACTCTTGGAGTGACTGCCAAGGCCAAGGTTGGGGGTGTAAAATGAGGAGGTCATCAGCATGAGTCTGAGCTCTGTCTTCTGACTTCAGCCAGGCCAGCTCCACTCACACAGGCTTCTGGGTTGGGGCTCCCTGTTAGATTTCATGTGCTGCTCTAAAGCCTATCCACAATTGACAGCAAAGTAGAAGGAACATGGGCTCTGCACCAGCCTGGTCAGGTTCTTCCCCAGCAGCTTTGCTGTATATGGTTGTGCAGAGGATCAGGATGCTGATGTCCCAGGACCTGAGATGGGTGCTCCTCCAAGTGAGCCCAGTGACACCCATAGAAACCCTGGGAGGTGGAGTGGGTGCCTCCTGCGATCTGCGTGCAGTAGCTAGAGCTCAGCTGGGGTGGGTAACTTATTTAGGGTCCCATGGGTAGTAAGTGTGTGGAACTGAGATTCAAGTCTGGAAAATTCTCAGTCCCCAGGACATATGCTACTGAGCAGCCTCACACCTGACTTCAAGCCTGGTGTGACTTTTTCTTTAGTTGACAAAGAGGCACTGCATCTCTTTGTTGATTTGGGGAAGGGCTTTTCCCTGCTCTGGCTCTTCTCTATCCTGCCTCCAACTCCATTTCTCCTCCTTCAACTTCACCTCTCACTTTCATCCTTTCTCTGCTCAGTTTTTTTTCTGTTTCATTCATGACCTTCTGGAGGCTCCTGGCTTATTGTCTTGGAATGACTGAGGACGAAGAGGTCTGCTTCATAAAATTCGAGGGTCCCTGTTAGCACTGAGCTTGACATTTGTACCCTGTCTGTATCTGATGGGTTCTCTTCTCTCTGTGCCCTGCTGTTCCACAGCTAAGCAAACCTCCCCAGGTCCAATATTCATCTCTGTGTCCCATTTAGTGAATAAGACGATGCTTCTTTGGTGACCCATCCACATCAGGGTGGGTCCTGGCATCAATAATCAAAGATGTCTCAGGTTCCATTGAATCTATTAATGTTTCTAACTTAGCTGACTCATTGTGTGGAATACACATGACTAATCCATCAAAAAAGAGAGAATTCTCACATTGCAAATTTCTGTATGTTTATAAGAAAGTTAGGTTTTCTTGTGCTTTTCTCCCCATAGTGCCTGTCATTCTGGATAAGGATGGCATGTTCATAAAAGGGAAATGAGTGGAGAAGGAGGGAAGGAGATGTGAGCAAAGCATTTAAAGTGATGCCAGAATATAAGCAACAGTGTTTCATGTTATGAAAAACTGAGAAAATGAGTCTCTACATACAGGAAGAACTCAGCAGCTGACCTCGAGAAGAAAGGAAAACATCCTCTCTTCACTTTTCTCCAGGTTGCATGTGCCCAGGGTCTTGAGTTTCCAACTGGGGCATAATGGATTTTTGGTGGCCTGTGACTTTATTATGAGCCTTTCCCCAAAGTGTTTTGAAATGGTATGAAAGAGCGTATTCAATTACAAACCCAGGCTACTTAGAGGTCGTTCTGCAACCTTGAACAAGGCAAGTAAGCCTGACTTCAACTCTACGCAATGGATTATGCAATGGTTGAATTTCTAAGCTTGGAAGTTTCCATTGAGAACAAATGGGGTGGTGAGAGCTTCCCTGCCCCTTTCAGGGGCATTAAGAGGATCACCAGGCAGGTGAATGTGACAGTGCCCTAAAGTTATGAAGAAATCCGTGCAAAACTGTATGTTGCGATAGTTCTTTTTGGGGCTGTTGTACCATGACCCCTTCAACAGTTGATGAGTCATCAGATAGGTGCTGCTTTAAGGAATGTGGATGTAGGTTGGACAGAGGCCGACCCCAACTCTCTACTCATTTGCACTGTGCATGGCAGATTTGTTCTGGGAGTTTCTGCTTTGCTCCTGTCTTAAGCCACCAGACCACGCATTTGGTAGTCCACCCCTGACCACAGCCTCTCTGCCTGGATGGGCCCAGGCGACTTCTAAACTCTCTCTCTCTCTTTTTTTTTTCTTCAGTTTTTATCCAACATGGATGTCTTGACCCAAGAGAAAAAAAAGGGATCCCTTCAAAGTCCTTTCCCCAGTTTCCTACACTTAGTCCCACTCCTAGAGCTCTAGGGGATTCTGTAGCTTCTCCACATTTTCAGGGAACTGAGCTGAAGCCAATAAGAGATTTTAAAAGATATCCTGTCCTTAAGCAAAGTGAGTGATGGTGCTCAGCATCCATGCCAAGGGTCAAATTTTGGCTGTTTTATTCACATAACTATGTAATTTGTAGTTTTTTGGGGGGTGGGGTGGAGGTGGCTGGACCGACAACATACAGCTAATCTAAATGAGACATTCCTGGAAAATGAGGCACATAAAGCTTTCTCTTTTCATATCCAAAATGGAAAAAATAATTCCACCAGCGACCACAGGAATGCTGCTGGCGCAGGAGGGCTTCGGCCTTCCTGATGGTCAGGCACTGACTTTAGGCTTAGAGTCTAGAATTTGTTAACGAGAGGCCCTCCTGGACAGGAAGGAAGGGGGCTTGCTTAGGGTTGGATCTGTAAAGCACACTGGTGGAAGCTGTTTAGATGCAGCTACACAACAGGACTCTTCCTGAGTGCCAGGCCACCCTCAGTAATGCACTGAGTGAGCACCAGGCATCGCCAGGAATCAGGTCTCTGCCCCAGTCCTGGCCAAGTGGAATAAGCACACAGACTGAGGGGGTGTCAGTGGCTTTCCTGAGTTCCCACACCTGGTAAATGATGGAGTTTAGACTTGAAAATTCTGCCTCCTGTCTCCAGGTCCAGGGATCTCTCTGGGACCTCAGAGAAGTCAGTTAATCTCTGCCACTCCTTGCTACCTGGATGTCCAGTGGAAACCCTGTTGGGACACTGCCGAGAATTTCAGTGAGGCCAGCCCACACCCCCACCCCTTCTAGATTACCTTTAGGTCCTCCAGCCCCAGTCTGCAGCCTCTTGGGCTGATGCTTTCTTTCTCTATTTACAGGCACTAATCATTTCCCATGCAATTGAACAACTTAATAAGCTGTGAAAATTTGATAAGACAATTTAATTGTCGCCTTTTACATATCTGCTCAATATAGCTGGGTTTCTCGGGAAGGTGAGCTGGGAATGTGAGCAGAGACACTTAATTAAAGAACTAAAACAATGGGGCTAGATTAGAGAGAACTCTGGCAGACACCAACCCTGGACCTAGTTCTCTTCTCTCCCCCTTTCAGATGGGGCCTTTCTTTGAAGTTTTACAAGCTCCATCCTCTGGGTAGTAGCAAAATAGAGATGCAGGCTCAGGTACCTGATGTGCAGTGTGGGGAGCTGACTGCATGGGGTGGCTCCCAGTTTTTATCCGGGATCTTTTTCTCAGGCCCAAAGTGGTTGGGTTTTAAGGGGAAGACCTAATTCTGCTTGTGTGGTCGCAGCTCAAAGGGATGGTTCAAAATGGCCTCCTCATTGATGGGGAAGGATGGGGGCTGAGTCCTGAGCAGCACATTTGCAGGTCTTTCTGAGTTACTCATAACCTTTTTTTTGGTCTTTTCCTGTCTTTTTGGGGAATTTTATGGCCATTTGGGCGATGCTGCATCATGGAGTACTGATGCCTCTTTTAAATCACACGTCCTCATTTTATCTGATTGAATTCTCGTGCTAACTCTGAAAGGGAGGAATAGGAATCATAATTCCTATTTCACAGGTGCAGATCCTGAGACTCAGAGAGGTTAAGCAACTCACCCAAGGCCACACAGCTAGATAAACACCTCAGGATTTAAACAGATTTCAGGGGACACCAACAAGGCTCTGCTCAGATCCCCTCAGATCCCTCTGGCCCATCTGTGTATGCAGTAACATCTGCTTCACCTTTGACTGCTTGAACCTGTGGATCCACTTCACCTAAGAGCAGAGAGAGCTGCAAGGGCCTGGAATCCTGTTGCCTCCTGGGCAGCCTGCAGCCAATGAGTAACTGGTGCTGGAGAACAGAAGGCTGCTCCCTTGCTGGAGGTAGGACAAACACTGAGGTGTAATCTGTGCTCCAGGATCCCCCAGGGGATCAGGCTGAGGTTGGGACCTTGCCTGAAATCCCACCCTTGCTTGGTTTCTTCCCTTTCTCTGTTTTTCCTTCTTCTCTCACTCTGTCATTTCTTTTCCTTCTTCCTTAAATAAATCTCTTGCACACAAATTCTCATCTCAAGGTGTGGACAGCCTGATGTAAGATACAGGTGTGTGTTTGACCTCAGCCTGCCCTTTCTGGAGTCCTGCAGCCTCGCCCCTTGTTTTGTGGGGTTATCAGATCTCCCTAGCTAGACTGGAGGTATGGAATACATCTGGCTTGGAATTTCTGGGTGCTCACAAGTTCGCAGTAGGACAGGAGTTAGAAAGCTCTTGGAATGAATTACTTAGCCTCTTTAGGCTGCAGTTTCATCACCTGTAAGACAGAAATAGTAATTGTATTGCTCTTAAAGGACTTTTACTTTGTGGAAAGCAAATGAGTTTGCATATGTAGAACAGAGCAGCGAGCTCATAGTAAGTGGTCGATAAATCTTCGTGATTATGATTATCAGTATTCAAGTATTTGCCATCTCGTCAGACTTCGGCTTGTAGTTGGGAGTCAGAAATGTGGTCACTGTGCTGTGAGTTCTTTTTGGGCAGGAATCTGCCATGTATTCCATGCACTTTAAGCACTTATGGAAACATTTTGTACAGAAAAAATTTCACAAACGCTGCTCAGTACTGGAACCAGTATTTGCCTATGAATGTCAGGAAAACCATTTTATGATTTTGCTCTTACGTGTCGTGTTCACTGTCGCACTCTCTCTTTTGGTCTCTCTTTCACTGGTAAGACACATTTGCCAAGCATTTCACAAATGCAGTGTGGGGAAAAAGGAAGAGAGGAAGAGGTGGGAAAAGTACAGTGAAGGGAGGAGCAGGAGCAGGCGGCACGGCGGCATTCCCCAGGCACCGCATTAAGGGCCTGATTAACTTAAAATATTTCCCAGCTTCTGAGGCACTTGATTAAAGTCAATTGGGGGGAAAGAAGATAAGCTCTTACAAGGGCTAATTTGAGGCTTAGAAAACTTGAATATGTCTAAATCTCAAATTGTCGGGTGTGCAGAGCTGGCGATTGTCGGGTCTGCGGGGAGAGTGTTTTAACATGCTGGTGGTGCATCCGCGGTACCGCCCGCCCCAGCTCCCGGGTCCCCATCCTTCCTCCTGGCAACTGCCTTGCGTCCCCTCCCATCTTCCCTTTTCTTCCACTTGTGAGGGCTTAGACGTTCTTGCCTTTTGAAGGCATGGAAATAGATGGCTTCAGATTCAGAACACAGCCTCTGCTTCCTTCCTCCTCCAGATGCCTGGAAAAATCAAAATCGGGGTTTAGCAATGCAGTCCCGTGGCACCCTCTTGATGTGTTAATGGGTTGTGCTTGCTGCACTGCCCTCCCAGCCGCCAGGGGCACTGTGATGTGGACAGAGTTCCCCCTTCCCCATCAGTACAGGTGGCAAGGAGCCAGGCAGGGAGCAAGTGGTTTTCCTATCAAGAACCACACCGGGCTAACTTTTGATCTTTGACAGGGAATTTCCTGCAAAGATGCAGACAGAGCAGGGCTCTAATCCAGGCCGTTCTGCTTAGCACAGTGAGAAATCAGGTCTGGGAGGCACGTTTTGTTGCCACTGGATGCTGTATTAGTTTTCTCTTGCTGCGTAACTAATCACCACAAATTTAATGACTTAAAGCAACACCCATTTATTAGTACACAGTTTTGTAGGTCAGAAGTCCAGTGTGGTATGGCTGAATTCTCTGCTCAGGCTATCATAAGACTGATATTAAGGTACTGGCTGGAGTGAGTCCTCTTCTGGGAGTTCTGGGGAGACGTCTGTTTTCAAGTCCACTGAAAGTATTGGCAGAATTTGGTTCCTTATGGGTGAAGGACTGGAGTCTGTTTCCTTGCTGGCTGTCAATCAGGGGCCTCTGTGAGCGACTTAAGGCCACTCACATTCCTTCTCCTGGGGTCCCCCGCATCTTCAAACCAACAAAGGCACAGCAAATCCCCTTGTGCCTCAAATCTTTCTGATTCCTCTTCTGTCACCCGCTGGAGAAAATTCTGCTTTTAAATGGCTCACCTGATTGGGTCAGGCCTACCCAGATAACCTCTGCTTTCTAAGGTCAGTTGATTTGAGACTTTACATCTACAAAAATCCTTTACTGCAGTACCTAGATTAGCACTGGAGTGAGTAACTAGGGGACCGGAATGTTGGGGGTAGGGGGAGATTCTGCCCATCATGTGTGGCCTAAGATTGTGCCCTGGTTATGGCCAGAGGACCCTAGATAGCCTTGAGTTGTCTCTGCCATCTCTGTGAAGTCCCTTAGGGACGGGGAGGGCATCCAGGGAACCATGGCAAATGGGAACAAAGCTATCAGCTTCTTATTCTCAGCAAGGCCTCAATGGTAATACAGGAAAGACTTTTGGGAACCCAGAGAGGTGACACAGTTTGAGCTCATGGGCTAAAGGAACTCTCCCTCTCCCAAGCTGCTTAGTAGCCATTATTCCCTCTTTTTGTCCTCCCCAGCTTCCTAAGACCAATCAAGACCTGTCAACAGCACCCACAGAGAAAAATTGCAGCCACTTCTTATAAAACTTAATACTGAAAGACATTAGCATTTTATATTTACTTTATTTATTTACTAAAACAAGTAATTGGTGACTTCTAATTACAGGTGGTACCTGGCAAACAATTCTTAGTACCTTCCGAGGTCCTTCATATATACTTTTTTTTTTTTTTTTTTTTTTTTTTAAGACGGAATATTGCTCTGTTGCCCAAGCTGGAGTGCAGTGGCATGATCTTGGCTCACTGCAACCTCCGCCTCCTGGGTTCAAGTGATTCTCTTGTCTCAGCCTCCCGAGTACCTGGGACTACAGGCAAGTGCCATCACACCCGGCTAATTTTTATATTTTAGTAAAGATGGGATCCCACCATATTGGCCAGGCTGGTCTTGAACTCCTGCCCTCATGATCTGCCTACTTTGACCTCCCAAAGCGCTGGGATTACAGGCGTGAGCCACTGCTCCTGGCCCAGATATACTTTTAAAGTAACAGAAAGGAGCAGAACAAGACATCACTGCCAGAAACCAACACTGGAAGCCCATGATCCAGCTATCTAGGGGCAGTTTCTACAAGTAGCAGAATGGAGATTGCTGTTAAATGCCAAAGTGTGTTCTGCCACTCCAGTCTGAATGAACGTATTAGCCAAAAGGGAAGAAGACAGGTCTAGGAGTTCTCCCTCTCTCCGGGCTTCTTGGGCCAGAGGGTTAGTGTACTGTCTAACCTAAGAACTGAACATCCATCCCAATAGACAGTGGTCCTGCCTTTGAGGCCCTCAGAGCACATTTTAGCCACCATCCAGGACATCCTCTGGCTGCTGTCTGGGGCCTGATGAAAGGACCATTCTGGCCAGAGTGGTTCATGAGCTCAGTGCAGTGGGCAGTACAGGCAGAGGCACCAATCAAGCCCTGGAGCAGTGGATTTTGGGAACTGTAGTTTCCAGTGAGTGCCTTTGTTTCAAGGAAGCAGGCAGTCAAGGCATAAGATCTGCTTCCCAGCTCTTCCATTTCAGCATAGGTAGTGCACTTGGTGTGGAATTAATTCTCATATGAACAAACCAGCCAACATGTATGAGCTTCTTGCTGTTTATTTGAGGCCTCTTTCTATTCTGGATTCAGAATTAGAACATTTTGATAGCACCACACTCTAAACAACTGAGCTAATTGGCCACCATGTGAATTTGGACATATTTAAAAAGGGAACCCTTACCTTCAGGAAATTGAAATACAATATGAGACTAGTAATTAAAATGGTTTAGCACAGGAGTAAGACTCAACCGACAGGTGAATAGAATAGAATAGAATAGAATAGAATAGAATAGAATAGAATAGAAGATAGTTCTATGTGAACTAGAAGTTGGTATAGATTAAAAAACCTTCAGAACGAAAACAATAAGGGCATATAGTTCAACAAATTATATTGTGAAAATTGATTATTTGGAAGGAAAATCAATCTAGATAGATCCTTACTTTTAAAAAAAATCCCCAAAATATTGAAAAATTTAACCCTCCCCCATTCAATATACTCTATACAATTAAAAGGCAAACAGCAAACTAGGTAAACATCACACACATTTGGCAGAAAAAGGGTTAAAATCTTTGCTATACAAAAGGGCCTTGCACACCAGGAGAAAACCTAGTAAAATATGTCAACCTACAGGTGAAGTCAGAGGAACTGTCTTTACAAGATATCTTTACATTTTTCTTTTAGGAGAAAACTACCTATTTACAAAGGTGTTCACTGTAATAATGCAAGAACCAAACATTACCCAAAGTCCTTGACATGTATAACAATTAAAGAGTGGTTAAATAAATTATAAAAAATTTGTGTGATGTAATGTTGGATAACTATTGTAATTTTGCTTTAGAAAATACTTACTATCACAGGATAAAATATGAAATTTTGGCCGGGTGTGGTGGCTCACACCTGTAATCCCAACACTTTGGGAGACCGAGGTGGGTGGGTCAACTGAGGTCAGGAGTTTGAGACCAGCCTGGCCAACTTGGTGAAACCCCGTCTCTACTAAAAATACAAAAATTAGCTGGATGTGGTGGTGGGTGCCTGTAATCCCAGCTACTTGGGAGGCTGAGGCAGGAGAATCACTTGAACCCGGGAGGCAGAGGTTGCAGTGAGCTGAGATTGTGCCACTGCACTCTAGCCTGGGCGACAAGAGTGAAACTCTGTCTCAAAAAAAAAAAAAAAAAAAAAAAATTGCATTTTTAAACAATGTGAAATGAAATATGCTATGTAATGACCCACACAAGTGCCTGCATGTGCCCTGTATGTACAAGGATAAAAGAGACTCCTTGAACCGGTTACAATTGTTCTCTCTGCCTGATACAATTATATAGGATTCTTAGTTGCTTCTGCATTTTCTTTTTTCTTTTATGTTTCTGTTTTCCAAATTTCTACAAGTTTTTACAAGCAAGTTATATGAGTTATTTTAATAAACCAATAGCTCTTAAATTGGTGTATAAAAAGCAAAAATCCACTATGGGAACAAGTAAAAATTGGTGTATATTATTAGTAGAATATTATAATATTGTTAAAAATACAATATCTCTTTATTTATTAACACATTTTAGTTAAAACATGGGCCGGGCCGGTGGCTCACGCCTGTAATCCCAGCACTTTGGGAGGCCGAGATGGGCGGATCGCGAGGTCAGGAGATCAAGACCATCCTGGTTAACACGGTGAAACCCCGTCTCTACTAAAAACACAAAAAAATTAGCCAGGCGAGGTGGCGGTCGCCTGCAGTCCCAGCTACTCGGGAGGCTGAGGCAGGAGAATGGCTTGAACCCGGGAGGCGGAGCTTGCAGTGAGCCGAGATCGCGCCACCGCACTCCAGCCTGGGCGTCTGAGCAAGACTCCGTCTCAAAAAAAAAAAAAAAAAAAAAAAGAATTTCACTTTTTGAAATTTGACAAAAGGATTAGGAAGTAACCTGGGAAAACACAAGTGTGTAACATTAGGACAATTCTGTGAAAAATAATAATAAAGGAAGAGTGGTGGTTGGAGATGTTAAAATATATCACGAAGATACAATAATCAAAATGTTTGGTTTCAGGAAACAAATGAACAGAATGGGGCCCCTAAATATACTAAATAGCCAAGGGAAATTTAGGACAGTTAGTTGACCCTTGAACAACAGGGATTTGAACTGCAGGAATCAACTTACTTGTGAGTTTTCTTCCACCTCTGCCACCCCTGAGAGAACAAGACCAACCCCTCCCCTTCCTCCTCCTCAACCTCCTCAACTGAATACAATGAGGATGAAGATCTTTATGATGATTCACTTCCATTTAATGAACAGTAAATATATTTTCTTTTCCTCATGATTTTCTTAACATTTTCTTTTCTCTAGCTCACTTTATCGTATGATACTGTATATAATGCATATGACATACAAATACATGTTAATTGACTATGTTATCGATAAGGCTTTCAGTCAACAGTGATAGCAGCTAAATTTTGGGGGAGTCAAAAGTTGCATGTGGATTTTCGACAGCGTTGACAGGGAGGTTGGTATTCCCAACTGCCAAGTTGTTTAAGGACCACCAGAGCATGTTAACAGAAGCATGTCAGATCAAATCTTGGGGAGGCAGAAATAGATTTATTTCATTTTATTTATTTATTTTGAGACAGAGTGTCCCTCTGTCACCCAGGCTAGAGTGCAGTGGCACGATTTCAGCTCACTGCAATCTCCACCTCCTGGGTTCAGGGTTCAAGCGATTCTCCTGCCTCAGCCTCCTAAGTAGCTGGGATGACAGGTGCCCACCTCCACACCCGACTGATTTTGGTATTTTTAGTAGAGACGGGGTTTCACCATGTTGGCCAGGCTGGTCTTGAACTCCTGACCTCAAGTGATCTGCCTGCCTCAGCCTCCCAAAGGGCTGGGATTATAGGCATGAGCCACTGCACCCGGCCAGGATGAATTATTTAATAAATGAGACAACTGACCAGCAGTGTTGAGTAAAGACAAATTATGAGGCTAGGTCTCTCTTTTTTTCTTTCACTAAACTGACTTCTAGATGAATCAAAAGGTGGTGCCTTCCCTGGTTTAGAGTTCCGCAGTGGCTGCTCCTTGCAGTTAGAATGGTGCAAGAATGGTGCCCCACATGTCCCCGGAAGCCCCTGCCCACCTCTGTGGGGTGATCCCGCCTCTCATGACTGAGGAACTCCTCTGAGGCTGCCCCAATGTCTCTGTGCCTGGGACTCACCAAGTTCCTTCCTGTTCAGCAACTCGGCACCTGGTATTCTCCTGCCTGGCACACTCATACCACGCTGCCTCTTTCTCATCTTGCTCGTGTGTCCTCTCCTGAGAGACCCCCCCGCCGGACACCCCCATCCTGCTTTCTTTTCACATAATGACTTTCATAATCCTGCTTTACTTCAAGTTTATTTTATTTAAATTTATTTTCACTTTCACATAATCCTGCTTTATATTCTGCATAGTTCTTGTCATCTTTGAAAATCATTTATTTCTTTTCTCCATTTACCTTTTGTGATGGGCTCATGATGCCCACACTGGGGTTAGAGTTTTTGGAGCGCCACTGTCTTGTTCACACTGTAATCCCAGTGCCTACAAACGGCGCCTGGAACAGAGCAGGCACTGAATGACAAGGAATCTCAGTGAATGACCTCGAACCTGAAAATGAAATGAGAGATCAATACCTCTCTAAACGTCCCAGAAAAATGTAAAGCTGTGAAGGAGGGGATGGGAATTCTAACTAGACATGAATTCATGCATTAAATAAGAACTGGGGAGGGGCTACATGTTTCAGGCACTGCTAGAGATGCTGGGCTGCAATGGTGAACAAGACAGACAGGGTCCTGTCCTCAGGGAGCTTATATTCTGGAGGGGAAATGACAGAGGGAAGCAAACCATAAGTACCTGTACACTGTGGTAAGTGTAAGAAGACAGATGAGGAACTGAGACAGAGGATAACCAAGGCAGGCCTCCTTTAAATGGGGGATCCCAGAAGCCTCTCTGAGAAGGTGACTCTGAAACCATGGCTTGAAGAAGGGAAGTGCCGTCTTCTGTCTGCTATCTATCGACAGGAGGAAAAAACATTCTAGATGGAAGTTAAACAAGGTACCAAGAACTGACATGAGCAGGAGGTCAGGCATGCGTGGTGCCCACTGAGTGAAGGGGAGGCATGAGCTGGAGAGGCAGGCAGCTTCTGGACCAGGAAGGGCCTTCAAGGTCATGGAAATGTTGCAGAATGTATTCTAAGAATGATGGAAAATAGCAGGAAGGTTTTATGCAAAGGAGCAACATGATGTGGCTTTCGTTTTTAAAAGATTACAGTTGTAGTAAAAGTGAAAATGAAAGGATCTGTTAGAAGGTTATTTTACATATAAAAACATCCATGGCAAAAAATACGACAAAGAAATAAATTAACAATAAACCAGGGGGGACAAAAGTGTGTACCATTTAACCAAAGGCTACTTTCCTGAATGTATAAGATGGTTATACAAAGTGATGTGAGAGAAAAAGTAGAAAAAATGGGCAAAGGCTATAAACAAGCATTTAATAAGGGAGCTTCTACTTCATCTCCCTCTCTCCTTCTCTCTCTCTCTCTGTCTCACAGACACACACACCTTCCTCTAAACAAAACAAAAGAACACTGCACATTGCCAATGAACAGATGAAAAGAAGTTCACTGGTAGTCATAATAAAAGAGATACAAATCAAAATAGTAATAAAATTCCATTTTTCACTTCTCAGATTGACAAATATTAAAAAGTTTTCTATTGTGCAGGATTGACAAGAGTTTGGGGAAAAGAGACACTCCCATACACATTTATTGGAAGAAATATGTGTGTGTGTGTTGGGGGGACTGCTAGTGTAATGTCTCTCTGGACGACAGCTTAACTACATCTTTCAAGACTTGAAATGCATGTGGTGTTTGATCCAGTAACTTCCAGTCTAAGAACATATGCTAGGGTGATTCTCCACGCTTTGAAATGAATGTATGAGGCACACAAGGCAGCTCTGTTGGAATGGAAAAAATCCCAACAAGACCACAAATGACCATCAACAGGAGTGTGGTTAAAAACTTTCTGGTTTATCCATTAATGGAACACTCTTTCCTCATTAAAGAAGAATGAGGTGAATCTATAGTACTGCTGTGTAACCCTGTCTGAGGTATACTGTTACATGAGGAAAATAAAAATGCAAACTGTAGAACAATGGAAAAGACACACATACACATGCACATGCTATTTTATGCAGAAAGCATTTTCTGGAAGGATCTATAAGAAACTGTTATATTAACAGAGGCTGCCTTTGGGGAAAGGAGTGGGGGTTTGGGAGGCTGGGAGAAAGACTGATTTTTCGTTTTATATTCTCTGTAGTGTTTGAATTTTAAAATATACTTTATTAAGCAAACAAAATATGTTAAAAAATGAGAAACAACTTAGTGATCATTATTCCAGGCACAACGAACAATAATAACTCCTAATAATGAATAATAAAGATTATTAATAACCCCTTTGCATTTGCAGGACTATATACCATTTACTAACCTAATGTCTTCAGACATTACCTCATTTAATTCTTAGCGGGACAGTCACAATTATTCCCCTGTTACTGATCAGATATCAAGAACCGTGTTGGGGGAGCTCAGAGTCTATGTCCGATTTTCTGATTCTCTTTCTAGGCCTTTTCTCTACTCTAATCTGATGATAGAGATGAAGGGGCTAACTGTGAAGGCAACTGCCCTTCCCAGCACATGCCAATAGAGGCAAAAGTTATGGGTTACTCATCTATCCCCCGCGACCCTACTGTCTGCAGTGTGACCTTGGGCAAGTCGCTTCCACTCTGTGGATGATCTCAAATGCCTCTTCCAGCTCTAAATATCTTTGATTTATTCTGAATGTCTTGCTGAGGTAATTGAATTTTCAGGGTGGTGTGTCATAACTCATTCCTAAAAGTTTGAAACAGAAGTTCATGTACAACATCTAAAGAATTGGGGTCTTGAGCAACTCTGTAAATCACTGGTTCCACAAAGCACATTAGTCGTACCCTTGAGGACTGTTGGGGAAGAGATGCGGATGGTAGCCCCGCCTTGCTCTGCTTCCAGCTCAGGCTGTACGTCCTCCCACAGGAGGTCCTTGCTTTCCCCCTTCCAAGGGCCACGGGGCCCTCCTCTGGACCCGAACACGCACCCTAACACTGCTCTTCCACCATTTCATTACATAGTGGACCTTTGAACAACAATGGAGTTGGGAGGTTAGAGATGCTGACCCCCTGTGCAGTCAGAAATCTATGTGTAACTTTTGACTCTCCCAAAACTTACCTACTAATAGCCTACTGTGGACCAGAAGGCTTATCCATAGCACAGTTTATTAACCTGTATTTTGTATGTCATGTATATTATATACTATTTTCTTACAATAAAGTAAGCCAGAGAAAGGAAATCTTCTTAAGAAAATCATAAGGAAGAGAAAATATATTTACTCTCATTAAGAGGAAGTAGATTAGCCTAAAGGTTTTCATCCTTGTCGTCTTCGTGTTGAGTAGGCTGAGGAAGAGGAGGAAGAGAAGGGGTTGGTTTTGCTCTCTCAGGGGTGGCAGAGGTGAAGGAGGTGGAGGAGATAGAAGGGGAGGCAAGAGAAATGGGCACACTCTGTGTAACTTTTACTCAAGAAAATCTTCCTTGTCAGTAGACCTGTGCAATTCAAACCCATGTTATTCAAGGGTCGACTGTTCGGTTGGTATTAATCCTTCTTCTCTGGGCAGAGTTCCCATTGTGTATCCTTTGAGCCCAGTGCAGAATCTGGAACACTGTACATACATGGCAGACGTCTGTGAAACAGGTAAAGGAATAGCTAGCCTTGGCTAATTGTCTTGCCCCACTCTTTAAGACTTTGTTTCTTTGAGTGTTAGATTTTGGGAGTTGAAGACTTCTAGAATCTTAGAAGCAAAGGATTAGGTACTCAGGGAAATTCTAAGTATAAAGTCTTAGAAATCAAGGGGAGGCAGTGTGTGTGTGTTAAATCTGAGTGACAGAGAGATGCCCTGGGTTTGAATCCTGTTTGAATCTCGCTTCTTCCTGGTTAGTGTGGTAGATGCTGTGAGGACTCCACTCAGGACCCTCTGGCTGTTCAGTGTGTCCTCTCCACTGCCAGAATCTGCATCTGCATGTTCAAGGGGTTCCCCATTCCAGGACTTTGCAAAGCTGCTCTGCCATGTGAAGTGGAATGGAAAGTCCCTGGAATCAATACCTTCCCTCTTCATCCTCCCAGCATCCGCCACCCAACCATCCTTGGAATTAATATTGTGGAGTTTCATGAAATTTCCACTTCTATAGGCGAAAGATGAGTGGCAATTTCGTGTGGTTGAATCTCATGCAAACACTGTGGCTCCTTTGTCCTGTAGTTGGGCTTATTTGATAGCGGGTGGTATGCCCACTTTCCAGCATTGTCCCATTGGATTGATACAGTTGCCATTGTGTAGCCAGTTTACCAGCCACCCTCTATGACTTGCAATTCCTTCCCTGTGTCACTTCCCCACTTCCCTGCTGATATTTCCTAGGATCATCTCCCAAGCCAACAATATGCACATTGATTTTTGTCTTAGAATCTGCTTTTGGGGGAACCCCAACCTAAGCCATTCACTTTCCCATTTGGAGAATGGCCTCATTGTCAAGATCAAATGATGAAATGCACATAAAGCTCTGAGCACACAGCGAATGCAAATCAGTATCAACTGTGACTGTTATCAAGTACAACATGTTCCTTTTAGAGACATGATAACTGATGCCCAGAGAGGGGAGGGGCCTTCTCAGTGCCACTTCGTGGGTTAGCTTGGGCTTCTCATTTCTGGCCAAGCACAGGGGAGGTGGTGCCAAAAGCAGGCAGAGCACTGGCTGGCTTCTTCCTCATTCTCCTAGAACAGCTGCATGTTAGGTTGTGATGGGGTAACTAGCTGCCACTCCCTCTGTACACACATGCAGGAGTGCACCCAAGTGTTTACACGTGCTTGTGCACAAATATTGACTGTCCTGTGAGGGTATTGGCACATAGGATGGTGGGACTTCTTTGAGCAGTGACCAGAGAGAGCACTGGGCAGGGGGTCAAGAGTAGGGATTCTGGTGCCATATTTGCTGCCAAGACTCTACCCAGCTGGGCTGCCATCATCCAAATGGCAGGATTCTTGGGTGGAAGCCTTGTCAAAATGTCAGCTCAAAACAGACAGAGGGATGAGACAGATGAACATTTTGGATCGACCTCTGATCCATCAGAAATCTGAATGCAAGGTGGTAATGGAAAGCTGTTTTGTTGCTGACCACTCTGGGGCTTTGGATCTAAGTGTGAGGCCCTTCTGAGGATCTATTCTCTTTCTGCTCTGCCACCCAGCTCTGGTGTAGGTGGGCCAGGTGGGGAAGGGGGCATGGTGACAGAGGCGACCTCCTATGCAACTCCTTTTAAAGGAGTCTGGCTTGCTCTATTGGACAGCATCCTGGGCAAATACAGGGTAATTCTGGTCCTGTCTGTGCCATGAACTTGGTGGCAGATTCTCTACCCGAAGCCAGTTTTTTCCTGTTTGGGTGAAAATTCTAATGTGCCATTCTGACGCCATTCTGCAACCATCTTGCAGGAAGGATGCCTTAAGCTGATAGGAACCAAATTTAACCTGTCAGCCCCTCTCCTACCTCCTCCTTATTGCTGGGTGGGGGCCAGAGCCAGGATCTAAATTCTGGGGGGTATGACAAGCTTGGGTCTTGTCTGGGCCAGTGCTATTGTCTAAGCAGCAACATTTCCTAAGTTTATTCTAGAAAACACATTTTTGTGGGCTGTTATTAGGTATTCATTATTAAAAGTGTTCCGCGGTGATTAGGTTAGCATGCCAGTTACAAAAGAAATATTAACTCACTTTTAGGTCAATTAAATTAAAACCAATGACAATCTAAACATTTATTGTGTTAAGCCCTGTGCTAGGCATGTGACTGCAGAAAGGAGAGATTGATGTGCCCTGGAATGGAAGAGCTTAGCAACTAGATGGGGAGAGAAACTGATAAGCCCATCATTACCATAATACCATAAATATACAAGGGCAAGAGCAAATGTGTATATGGGTTATGGGGCTAGTGTGGAGGAAGGAGTAACTTTGGATGAGGGTGGGAGAAAAGGTCTCATGAGTGTCAAATTTTTAAGGCTGGATAAATTTCCCTGGTGGCAAGATGACTCACAGGACTTTCCTTGTGAGTATTTCAAGGACTATGTATAAGGCACAAAGGCTTGAAACAGCATGGGGTATTTGGAAAACTATATGACATTTGGCATGTTTAAATGGATAGTTCCTGAGAACAGGGGTATGTCACCTGGTAAGGCTCTGTAGCCTCATCCTTCTCCTGTATTATTATGAAAAATAGAGATTGGAGTGTGTGGCTCCACTGACCCTTTGGAATCACTGTAATCAAATGTAGACAGCTGCCCAGATTGTCTGAGTCACCAAGGAGGAGATGCCACAGAAATGTGGCAGCCAGGAGATAGCCAGGCTGATAGAGGTGACAGGCAGGGGAGATGCTGACAGTGATGGGAACCCTTCACTTTGGGGCTGCAATGCTGGTTGGATTCACAAAGCGTGCTCTCTGCAGCAGTGCCTTGAAAACTTGAATGTGCATGCTTTTCACAGGGAGGAGGGGTACGACGGGGGGCGCGGGGGCGGGGGGCGCGGGGGCGGGGGGCGGATCTTATTGAAACCTGAGAGTCTCCATTTTTAACAAGCTTCCAGGTGTTGCTGATACTGCTGTTTCTGGGACTGTGCTTTCAGTACTGAAGCTCTAGAGTAGGGGTTGGCAAACGATGGCCCTTGACCCACCACTTGGTTTTGTAAATAAAGTTTTATTGAAACACAGTCTATTTATTAATATATTATCTATGGCTGGTTTCACACTACAATGGCAGAGTTGAGTAGCTGTGACAGATACCATATGGCTTGTAAAGCCCAAAATATTTACTATCTGGCCCTTTACAGAAAAAGTTTGCTGACCTCTGCTCTAGATTCTTGAACATGGCTGTATTTTAGAATCACTGGGGAAGCTTTTAAAAATCCCAGTGCACAGAATGCATTCAGACCACTTATATCCTAATATCTGGAGGTGGGCTCCAGGCATCAGTACTTTTTTGGATCCCCAGGTGATTCTAATATGCAGCCAACACTAAGATGCGTTTTTGGAGAGGCTGCCATGGTTCTGATTCATATTATGCCTGCAATTCACGAACAGGTCACTAAGAGGCAGTGGCACTAGTTAGCAAACGCACAAGTGGCAAAACAATGTTCCTTAGGCATGGATATCTGGGTAAGTCCAATGGACTCTAGCCACTTTATGTAGAGTCTCCCAGCATTATGAGAACGTGCATTAAAACCATATAATCACTCATGGATGATCAGCTAATGTAAGCCACTTACCCTATTGAGCTAAGGCAAGCCTGTGAATCTGTGGGTCTCAGAACTTTGTACAAAACTACCTGCTTTAGATCTTTTATAAGTAATTCTTTAATAGAAATGACTTTTTACTTTGGCCTTATCTTTTCTAATCTTGGCTGGTGTCATCTGAATTTGGCCACTGGGCTCTCTGTCAGGTCTTCCATTTTATATGTGTTATACACTGTGGCTTAAATGAAACTAATCATAAGCATAACCAGCATCCATGTGACTCTCAACAGCTTATAAAGGACTTAACATCTACTGTACCATTTGGATCCTTGCAAAGTCTTGTGTGTCAAGTTTAGTCCCATTTTATAGGTAAGGAAACAGGTTCACAGAGTGGAAGTGAACTTTTCTAGAACTAGTGAGTGGTAGAGGTGGGACTCCTACCCATATCTTCTGTCTATGACACCAGTGATGGCAATGGTTAATGTCCTCTCAATTTCAGAAACAGCGCCTTTTGGCTGACATTACAAAGCTGTCTCTCGTTGCCTCTCATTCCTCTCTCACTGCAGCCTGGTCTCCCCTGCCTCATTTCCTGGTCTCTCTTCCAACTCCTTTCAAATGAATAAAAGATCCTATAACTTCTTTATAAATACTCTGCAGGTTTCAATCCAGCCTTTCTACAGATTCAAACAAAGTCCCTAAGGGGCTTGATTCCCTCTTCTTTTTCCTTTCTGTTCAATATGTTTGAACCATTTTAAACCTAACACATCAGAACTGTTTCTAAAGGCAGGTACCCAGTAATTGACTCACAGATGTGAGTTTGAGCCTTGCTACTTGTGATGCTATCACTTGAGACCACTGCAGGTCATGGGGAAGACAAATAACCTCCAACTGGAATTCAATTTCATTTCCTCTGCCCCAGTGAAACTTTTTCACCTGTCAGCCTCATGCTCTTTGGGAACAAAGAACCAGCCTCCTTGAATCTGACCTGGGTGGGCTGTAGTGTTTGGGAGGTGCTGAGAGATGGATGTTGGACCACTGCAGTCTGGCCCTTTGCCCTGGGACATGCTCGTTGATTAGATTCCAGCAATCCAATTGGTTTTCTGTCTTAAAGCCCTTACCTTTCACTTTAGGGAATGAAGTGTCTAAACCACAAAGGCGAAAGGGGGGAGAAGTCCAAATACTTGTAGTTGAATTTGTGTTTCATCCCCTACCTCTTGCTATCAGGGAATCAATTTCTGATGTGCTCTTCTGAACAGGGAAAATGCTAAACAAAGCAAATTGTGAATAAACGTCCAATGGGAAACATCCATTTTAGAATGGACAATAAATATAAGTGAAGAATATTCAATGTTTATCAACCTTTGCAGATTTACTGCACCCAAGTGGTCTGGTCAGACAGAGAGGATGAAGGTTCTGACAACTTATCATGGATTATCTGGGACAGAGCTAATTTTATGCCATTTTAGTCTTTTTAATAAAGGTGGTTCATTACGTGTACAATGAACCTTGATTGTATCTTTATATCTGTTTTAGTCTTTAGAGATTAATGTTCCCTAAATCACAAAGAAACAAACTCTTTGTTAGATGTGAGTGGGGGAAATACGGGTAATTACAGAGCTCTAATGGAATGTACTGAAGCTAAGATCAGTCACTGGTCACATTAGTCAGGGGACTAACAAATCATAGACACCAAACTTGAACTGGTTTAAGCCAAAAATAAGATTTATTGCAAGGCTTCTAGAATTAAAGGACAAGAGAAATCAGGCCACAAAAAGCCAGGAACCAGGGCAAGTCCATGGAGCCCAGGAACGGGAAATAGATCTTCAGACACCCCAAGGACTGTCCCTCTACTTCTCATCTCTTGTCTTTAGCCTCATTCTCTCCTTGTGAATTCCCTCTGTAATTGCAAGGTCATCTGCAGCTTCAAAACTCACATCTCCACAGCTTCACCAATGGGAGGAAAAGGGAATCATCTCTCCAGTATCAGTTAAATGTCTCAGGAGAAATAACTCTGATTGGTTGGACTTGAGTCACATGTCCAAGCCCTGGACCTATCACTATGGCTAGAGAGAAGGCAATCAACAGGGAGATAACAGTTCCTGTTTTCAGTGCAAGGCAGGGTTGCAGGGAGAGAAGCAGCTTTTAAAGAATTATGCACACAGGATTGGTCTTGGGGACAGTCTTTGAGAGGCAGCCACTCCAAATTTGTGTCTGTACATTTATGACTTAGAAGAAAATACAGAAAACTATAGGGATCATTTATTAAAGACATGTATGTGACATGTCTTTAAATAGATTGTCCTACTGATTTCCACTGAAATAGCCACTGATATAGGCACAGTATTGATATCCTCATTTTACTTATGAGAAACACGATCCAGAAAGGTTAAATAACGTACCCAGAGTGACACCACTGATCAGAGGAAGAGCTGGAGTTGGAACACTTGCTGGGTTTGACCCTCAAGCCACTAGCTATGCTGTTGTCCTCATAGCACAGAGCACATTGCAGTCTTTCCCAAACACAAGTTTGCTCATGGCCTTTGCTTGCTTAGATCATCAGTGGTCTCCTCACTGGTGCTTACAGGTTTAAGTTCAAATTCATTGTCCTGGCTGACAGAGCCCTATCACCATCTCTTCCTAGTCCCTCTCTCCCAGCAAGAGTTCTCATACTTTGCCATACTCCCAGTGCTTTGTCTGAACCATGGTTAATAGCCCCGTCACATTCTGTAGTGGGTATTTACATAGCTGTCTCCTCTGCTGGGCAGTAAGTTTGGAAACATTGCCCTGTCCTTAATTGTGTCCCTGTCTGGTCCTTTGTTTTCTTTGAGAAGACCAGCAGTCCATGAACAGACAGTCGTGGAATCCCCATGCTCGTCCATCCTCTCACCCACCATATGCACAACTCATCTTCCAGCACCTCCCTGTCTTGCCCATTTATGTTGCTATAACAAAATACCTGAGACCAGCTCATTTATAAAGAACAGAAATTTATTTCTCACGTTTTGGGGACTGGGAAGTCCAAGATCAAAGGGCTGGCAAATTTGGTGTCTGGTGAGGGCTGCTCTCTGCTTTCAAGATAGTGCCTTACTGGCCAGAAGCGGTGGCTCACGCCTGTAATCCCAGCACTTTAGGAGGCCACGGTGGGCAGATCACCTGGGGTCAGGAGTTCAAGATCAGCCTGGCCGACATGGAGAAACCCTGTCTCTACTAAAAATACAAAAATTAGCAGGGCGTGGTGGTGGGCGACAGTAATCTCAGCTACTCAGGAGGCTGAGGCAGGAGAATTGCTTGAACCTGGGAGGTGGAGGTTGCAGTGAACTGAGATCACGCCATTGCATTCCAGCCTGGGTGACAAGAGCGAAACTCCATCTCAAAAATAAAAAACAAAAAACAAAAGATAGTGCCTTATTGTTGCATCCTTTGGAGGGGACGAACACTGTTTCTTCACATGGCAGAATGGATGGGAGGGGCAAATTTGCCCCCTCAAGCCCTTTTATAAGGTACAAATCCATCCACAAGGGCAGAGCCCTCATGGCCTAATCACCTCCTAAAGCCCTGCCTCTTAATACTATTGCATTGGAGATTAAGTTTCCACATGAATTTTTGAGGGGACACAAACATTCAAACAACAGCATTCCATCTGTGCCCTCTTCACTCACCAAATTCACGTCCTTCTCACATACAAAATATATTCATACTATCCCAATCTCCTCAAAAGTCTTAACTCATTCCAGCATCAACTGAAAAATCTAAAGCCTCAATTCTCATCTAAATATCATTTAAATTAGATATGGGTGAGATTCAAGGTATAATTCATCCTGAGACAAATGTTCCTTCCAGCTGTGAGTCTGTGAAATCAAACAAATTATGTATTCCAAAATACAGTGGTAGGACAGGCATGAAAAGGACATTCCCATTCCAAAGGAAGGACACAGAAAGCAGAAAGGGGTAAGTGGTCCCAACTAAGCCCAAAACCCAACAGGGCAGACAACATTAAATCTTGAGACTTGAGAATTATCTTTTTTGACTCCATGTACCACTTTCTAGACACATTGGGGCAGTGGTTGGGCCATCAAGACTCTGTGGGACCCCAACCTCCATGACTTCACTGAGTGCGGTCCCCTCATGAGTTGAAGTTGGGTGCCTGCAGCTCTCCTAGGCTGGTGCTACATGCTGGTGGCTCTATGGTTCTGGGGTCTCAGGGACGGCTCCACTGCCACGGCTCCACTAGGCATTGCCCAAGTGGGGACTTTCCGCTGTGGCAGTTCTCTGTCTGGGCCCTGAGGTTCTCCGAGGCGTCCTTTCTAATCCAGGTGGAGGTAGCCATCCCTCCCACAGCTCATGTACTCTGTGAGCCTGCAGATTATTCGCCACCTGGATGCTGCCAACGTTTACCACTTGTGCTTTCCACAGCAGTGGCCTGAAGCAGACTTGTGCCCACTTGAGCCACAGATGGGGTGGCAGGGGAGCACTGTGCCCAAAAGCGGGGAACAGCAACTTGAAGTGGCCCTGAGCAGTGAGCCCTGAGGTCCCATGGGTGCTCTGGGTCCCTCCTTTGAAACTGTTCTGCCCTCAAGGCCCTCCTGTGATGGGGGTGGCAGCCAAAACACCTTCGTGGTCATTCTTCCACTGTCCTGATGAGTAGCATCTGGCTCCCTTCTATCCACACTAATCTCCTTATCAAGGGGTCCCTTGGCCATACCCGTGGTGTTTTCTCCTAAACACATTTTTGCATTTTTAATAATCTGGCCAGGCTGAGAATTTTCCAAATCCTTAAGCTCTACTTCCCTTTTAATTATAAATTTCATTTTTAATTCATTCTCTCTCCTCACATTTTGCTATAAGCCATCAAGAGAATGCATGCAGCACTCTCAACACTTCGCTTAGATATTTCGTCTTCCAGATATCCTGGTTCCTTGCTCTTAAATTGTATTTCTATAAAGCCCTAGGACAAGGACACAATTCTGCCAAGTGCTTTGCTACTTTGTGACAAGGAGAGCCTTTCCTCCAGTTTCCAAGAAGATATTCCTCATGTTCATCTAAGACCTCATCAGAATCGCCTTTACTGCCTGTATTTCTACCAACATTCTGATCACAACCACTTAAGTAATCTCCAGGGAGATTCAGGCTCTGCCTACAGCTCTCCTCTTTTTCTGAGCCCTCATCAGAATTGTTTTTAATAATCTGTTCATGGCAATGTAGGCTTTTTCTAGACTGTGTCTCCGAACTTTTGAAGGCTCTGCCCATTATTCAGTTCGAAAGTCACTTCCGTGTTTTTCAGGTGTTTGTTATAACAACACTCCGCCTCTCAATACCAATTTCTGTTTTTGTCCAGTTGTACTGTTATAACAAAATTCCTGAGACTGGGTCATTTATGAAGAACATAAATTTATTTCTCACAGTTCTGGAGGCTGGGAAGTACAGGGCCAAGGCGCTAGCAGGTTTGGTAGCTGGTGAGGGCCTGGTCTCTGCTTCTAAGATGACTGCATTCCCCGAAGGGTTCTCCCATGGGTGTCCTGGACCCTTTATTGGGAAAAAAGGGTACGTGGAGGGGATGGAAACTCTGTCCTCACATGGATGGGATGTTCTCTTCTCTTCCCTTACTTTTCACACCCTGCTTTGCCCTGTTTTGCTTAGTTTGGCCCTTCCTTCCTCCCTTCCTTCCCCCTTCCTTCCTCCCTTCCTTCCCCCTTCCCTCCTTTCCCTTCTCCCTTCTTCCCACCTCCTTTCCCCCTTCCCTTCCCTTTCTTCCCCCTTCCCTCTTCCCTTCCTTCCTCCTTCCCACTTTCCTTCTTTCTCCATTCCCCCTTCCCTTTCCCCTCCCGTCCTCTCCCACCCCCACTTTCTTCCTTTCCCCTCCCCTCCCCTTCCTTCTTCCCTTCCCCATTAATTCCCCTTATCAGCTGGGTGTTGGAGGTTTGTTCTTGTTTTAAGAGAATCTCTACTGATCCTGCAGGAGGAAGAAGGCCCTCATTGAGAGGGCCAGGGGAGCCTGCCTATGACAGACGGTCCCATGTTTAAATAACCAGGCAGGGAAGTCCAAATATATCTCTAAGGTGTCCTGGCAAAATTCTAGAAAATGAAATGTTTTCTCAGTGGCTTCTTGTGAATGCACTGTCCCTCATTAATCTCTCATGGGTCTGGGACTCATTTGCTCCCCAAAGTGAGGTTGTTGGCCAGGCTGCTCAGAGGGCCTGGGCCCTGGCTGTGCCAGATGGACATTAGTTATTCTGATCTTCACTGGATGAGATGAGATGCACCCATGAGCCAATTCAAGGGGCAGGCTGGGGAGGGCCTGGCTGGGGTCCCTGGGGAAGAGAGGGCATCTGTGGCAGACAGAGATGGGGAAGGTGGGTCTGAGGGATGGGTCAGAGCAGCACGTCTGGAAGCAGACACAATGAGCAAGTTGGTAAGAGCTACCCAAGGTGACCCATCCCCTGGTCCCAGAGAGAGCACTGAGCTGGGAGTCAGCAGGCCCGAGTTCTCTTTTCAGCTTTGCATTGACTCAATGTGACTTTGCAGGCAAGCTCTGTGTAGCTACTTTAATGCTGGAGGACCATCTGGACCTAAATACAATTCCGGTCTGTAATAGTTAATTTTATATGTTTACATGATTGTGTTACAGGGTACCCAGATATTTTTTTTCATTATTCTGGGTGTATCTATGAGGGTGTTTCTGGATATTGACATTTCTTTTTCTTTCTTTCTTTTTTTTTTTTTTTGAGATGGAGTCTCACTCTGTCGCCCAGGCTGGAGTGCAGTGGCCGGATCTCAGCTCACTGCAAGCTCCGCCTCCCGGGTTCACGCCATTCTCCTGCCTCAGCCTCCCGAGTAGCTGGGACTACAGGCGCCCGCCACCTCGCCCGGCTAGTTTTTTGTATTTTTTAGTACAGACGGGGTTTCACCGGGTTAGCCGGGATGGTCTCGATCTCCTGACCTGGTGATCCGCCCGTCTTGGCCTCCCAAAGTGCTGGGATTACAGGCTTGAGCCACCGCGCCCAGCGATATTGACATTTCAATCAGCAGACTGAGTAAGGTAGATTGCCTGCCCCAGAGTGGATGGGCCACATCCAACTCAATGAAGGCCCAAAGAGAAAAAAAAGGCAGAGTAAGGGAGAATTTGCTCTCTCTGCCTGACTTTATTCAAGCTGGGACATCAGCCTTCTTCTGTCTAAGGACTCAAACCCAAACTGGAGTTCTCCCATTAACTCTCCTGAGTCTCCAGCTTGCCAACTGCAGATTTGAGGCTTCTCTGCTTCCATAATTACATGAGCCAATTCCTTATAATAAATCTCTTCCTATAAATTTCATGTGTGTATGTGTGTCTGTGTGTGTGTGTGTGGTATTGGTTCTGTTTCTCTGGAAAACCCTGACTGATACATGGTCCCTTTGGAACACTGGGAATTGTATAGTTTATTCATGATGTCCCACCACTGACTTCCTTAAAGAAAATGCCTCATGCCTCTTAGAGCCCTGCACAAAGATGCTCAATACATATTTCTGGAATGGATGAATACACAAAGCAGACATTAGAAAACCTGAGAACATTTCTTCTTAATGAGTATAGTATACTGTCAAAAGGGCATGGACCTTGGTCTCATACAGGTCTGAGTTCATATCATGACTCCACCATTTGCTGAGGAGCCAGCATTTTAGTTTGTAAAATGCAGTTGGTATCACCTTGTTTCCATGGTTTTTGTGTGGACTGACCAACAAAACGCCGAATTTCCCAGAAGATAGTAGGTGTGCAGGAATTGGTGCAAGAGGCTTTGAAGAGCCAGGAGGGTCATGGGCTTGACTTTTGGATGGATTTTTGAGGCATCTCAGGTGGACTGGACTCTAAAGAACTGTAGTAATGGCCTCCTCTGCTCATAGACATTGAAATGCTTGCTATAATGATATTTGTCATTGTTTTAGGTTTGTGGAACTTGCAACAGAGAGGCAGTTTATTGCTTTTCTACTTGTGATTCATTGTGTCACACAAAGTATGTGTGTGTGTGTGTGTGAAAAAGAAAGAATCCTCCTATGGGGTTAATGAACTCAGAAAAACATGTATTTCACAGTATTCCATCCAATTGACTTTTTCAGTGAAAAAGCATGAATCTTAACCATTGTATTGGGTAAGGCCTTGATGGAGTCATTTAACTACTCTAGATTTCAGTTCACCCTTGTTGCACGATGTAAAGGACACATTCTCCTTGCAGTGGACACAGAGACGCACCACCTAGATCCCCCTTCAAGGAAGATGAGATGACTCAGCTGTAGGAGTGCTGTCAGCGACTGTCTCCAGCCATCAGCTCTTTTTTTTTTTTTTTTTTTTTTTGGGACAGAGTTTCATTCTTGTTGCCCAGGCTGGAGTGCAGTGGCACAATCTGGGCTCACTGCTACCTCTGCCTCCCAGGTTCAAGTGATTCTCTTGCCACAGCCTCCCAAGTAGCTGGGATTACAGGTACCCACCACCATACCCAGCTAATTTTTTGTATTTAGTAGAAAATCGAATGGCCTTGAACTCTACTTTCTTGTGTCCACATGTTCCTTCTTTTCACCCAGGCCTTAAACACCTAGAGAGTAGGTATGATTGATTGATTTAGTAGGTCAGGCTGGTCTTGAACTCCCGACCTCAGGTGATCCACCTGTCTCAGCCTCCCAAAGTGCTGGGATTATAGGCATGAGCCACCAGGCCCAGTCCCAGCCATCAGCTCTTTTAGGGACTCCCTCGAGGCAGAGCTCTCCTTCTTGGAGGCTTGGGCCTCTGACTGCTGGAGGCAGGGGGAAAAGGCTCAGCCATTTAGTCCCAATGTGGGAGGGACTCCAATAGGCAGAGGGCTTCCTGGAGTGCAGGGTATGACGGTCTGAATGTCTATGTCCCCCCAAAATTCATAGGTTGAAATCCTAACCCCTAAAGTGATGGTATTAGGGGGTGGGGCCTTGAAGAGGTGATTAAGTCACAAGGGTGGAGCCCCCATGAATGGGATTAGTGTACTCGTAAAAGCGGCCTGAAGGAGCTTGTTTGCCCTTTATCGGGCATGTGACATTGTAGAAGACGGTCTTCACCAGATATCAAATTGCTGAGGCGTTGATATGGGACTCCCAGCCTCCCAAGCTGTGAGACATACATTCGTGTTGTTTATAAGCCACTCAGTCAATGGTGTTTTTTATAGCAGCCCAAGTGGACTGAGATACAGGGAAAGGATTTAACACAGGGAAAGGAAGCAGGTGCTGATAGAGCTCCTGCAGGGAACGGCATTCTATGAGGGAATAGGATGGAGACTTCTTCCACTCCAAATGCTGCAGGAAGCTCCCTGTGAGCTCTGTCTTTCTCTCCAGCTGCACTGCCTTCTTCCAGGCTGTCTCACCCCCTGCTTCTCACCCTCCCAGCCCACACCTCCCACTGAGGCCAGGCTGACCTCTCAACCCCCCATTCCTCTCACACACTAGGCAACATTTAAGCTCTATACCTAGCCTGAGGCCCTTCATGCCCCACGCTAGCCTCCCATGCTGGCCTTTTCCCCATACCACTTGTCGGATGTCCAGCCGCCCTGCCATTGCTCGTGTTCTTCCCTGTGTCTAGAACATCTTTCCTCACTGTGTCTCCCTGGCTGAATCCTACGTAATCAGTGAGGCAGAACCCAACCGTTTCTTGGACACACCTGGGCATGAATTATAGCTCACTTCTCCATCCATGCTTTTGCAGGCTCTCAGCACACCTTCATCCTCCCAACACTATGCATTGATGTTGTTTAATTTCCCAGCTCCTCTGTCAGAAAATGGCTCCCTGCAGGCAGTGACTGACTGTCAGACTCATTCTCCAGGGGGAGCACAGGGCTTGGTCCACGATGGACACCTAGTGTAGGTTTCTAGAAAATCGAATGGCCTTGAATTCTACTTTCTTGTGTCCACATGTTCCTTCTTTTCACCCAGGCCTTAAACACCTAGAGAGTAGGTGTGATTGATTACAGGTTCTTTGTACAATCCTCATTGCTTTCTGACTGCCCTGCAGCCCCTCATGCCAGCCTGGTCATATTATTGCATGTGATAAGTAGCTTTTGGATGAGAGGATGGGTGACATTCATTCTTTGAGCTCCAGAGCTCACCTCAGTGTCTTCTATCTTACATGGACACGCTGTCAGAGAATATTTTTATCATCCTGTCATGCTTAGAAAGCTGGATCCTTGATCCAGGTCATTTCTAAGTCAAAAGCGATACTGTCTCCAGATCCCTGTGCTCAGAGAAAATCCCTGGCAGAGCCTCCTGCTTCGGGAGACACGGCATGTGCTTTTGCAGCACATCTCGCACACCTGTAGGGTGACGAAAGGTAATTTAACACCTGTCCAGGCCTCCCTTGTGGCTCTGCAAGTGGGTTAATGGGATGTTGGATACAGTGTTAAGGGGAGAGTTGGAGCCCACCAGTGTTACAGAGAATGAGCACCTCAGGCAACAGGCTCTGCCCCCTACTCGGTTCCTATTCACAGGGGCAGCCCCTGCTGGTCTGCATTCCAAAGCCAGGCTTCCCTGGTAATAATATACCTTCTCCATGGTTCTCTGTGGGCTCCATTATGTAGAGAAGTGCTCTAGGGTACGGTGCTGGACAGCCGTTTATTGGATCTGCCCACTGTGAGCACTACAGTCCAAGATGCAATTGTCACTGTGATCTCCCAGATCAACGGGACCCAAGATTCTGTAAAACTTGCAAAACCATTCACTGAGAAAGATAACTTGAAATAAAACACATTGGATTGACCAAACAATTACTTTAATGGTTACTATCCTTTCAAGCGAAATAATATACAGCCTGCGTATGATGTTAAGCTCCCATCTCTTCCCTTTTGGGAACTGGGAAAACCCTCTGAGCCAGAGCGGCTGGAGCTTACCAGTATTTCAGTAGGGGGGATGGAGGCCTAGAAATACAAGACAGTGAGGTCGTGTATTATTTTTACCTAATGAATGCAAATCCAATGGGAGGAAGAGGAAGAGAGTAGGAGAGGAGAGAGAGCAACTTATGTGGTCTGGTAGTTATGCCTGCCATTCTTGATGAGCACATTTCTAGAAACAGGTGAGAGATGCTGATGATGCTGTTCTGCCATTGGTCTTGTGACCTGTGAGCCTCTTACAGGTTGAGCCCCTGGCTGTGATCCTGGTGCCTACAGACGTGTGCTTCTTACCCATGGCCTCCTTTATTATATTCTGCCTGTGACTGATTCCATTACACATAGTTACACCTTTTATTGAGCACGGCTGTATAAACCAAGTGAAGAAAACTGTGATTTATGGACAGTTTAAGGGATCCTTGGGAGGCAATTTGAACAGATTTTTTTTTTTTTTTTTTTTTTTGCCTTATGTGTTGAACTTTAGACCCCAATCTCTGGGTCAGATGTAGCTCCACTGAAATGATTACAGGAATGATGAGGACAACATAAACAATAATGCTAGCCATCTTTCACTGGCTATCTACTCATCTCATCCACCAGAACAGCTGCATCCCATGAACTATCTTCATTTCATCTTGTAACAATTTTACATATGAGACATCATCATGTTTTTGATGCCATCTTTTAAATTGAATTATCCATTTCCATTTCATAGAATATACTTTGCTGACTTTTTTCACATGTGCACACTCATGTAACCATGACCCTGATCAAGATACAGAACATTGCCATCTCATCAAAGAGTTTTCCACGCCACTACCTAGTCAGCACTGTCCCCAGCCCATGGGTCATTATTCTCACTTCTAAGACCACAGCCTATGGCCTCACGTTCTAGGACTTCATGCAGTGGAATAATACAAGAGAAACGTTTTAGTGTCTGGCTTCTTTAGCTCTACGTAGTGTTTTTGTTGTGTTTATCAATCTTTTTATTGCTGTGAAATACTCCACTGTATAAGCATACTGCAATGCATGTATATTCAGGCATCAAATATTATTATTTCCATTTTATAAATTAAAAAAATGGAGGCCTGGAGGGACAAGGTAAGTTATATAATATCACACCAGTGGCACGTGGTACAGCATGGATTTGAACTGAGGTTCATCATACTCCAAAGGCTCTGGGGTCCCGTTAGCTCCAGCTTTAGTCCTAGAAGAGGAGGCTGCACAGAGCAGATGAATATATACAGACTAAATACAAGTTTATTGACTATAGGATGCAATAAATGTACCCATACCACTAGCCCATTACACTGCCTTTTCCCAGACAGTTTTCTGCAGATAGATTAAGCTTTGAAATTCAGGCACTTCCCAGGATAGAAGGCTAGGCCATTGCTAAACCTGGAGTCTCCATTCCTTTACTCAGAGTCCTGATTCTTGAATTTACAGAAGAGGTATTACTTTGATGTTTGAATCGTGCCTTTGATCAAAAGCTTGCTGCCTCCCTTGTGTCTTTTAGAACAAGACAGTAGTTCTATTGTGCTGGCGTGTGTTGTAACATTTTGGACAGCAGAAATGACATTTACATGAAACAGCCATCCTTGGAATGCATGAGATAAGACAATTTCAACAGCTCATCGAAGAAGAGTCTCCAGCGTTGACTTTAAATCAAACAGAAGTAATAGTGTGTCATCTTGGCTTCCCCTTCTCTACCTGATGTTAATTAAAATCCTGATAACAGAACTCAGTCAACATCCATATGAGGAAGACCAAAGCACAGCTGAAAAATGTTCAGATGAAAGTACAGTTAATCAGAATTAAAACAAAAACACTCCCTACCCAGTCTTCATTCTCATTTGGCTTCTATTGGATGAGATGATTAATATGTGAAGGTAATTTCTAAGGACCCCCCTGTTGTACTTCCTGTACTGAACCGTTTGAAATAATTGAACAATTACTTTGTGCAATGTTATCAAAGTTTATTAAATTGTTCCCATCAGCTCTGTCCAATTACCAAATTCGCTTGATTTGCATATTGCAAAGCAGAGTGGTGAAAAGGGTTCCCAGAGTAGAACCTATTTCTTTTTGAGCAGACAGAAGTTGCAAAGTTCATTTGGTTCAAATCATGTTCTCTTATGGATTAGGCAGCTGGGCTCAGAGGTGGGAAATGACCTGCCCAAGATTCATAGAAAGACACAGATAGGAAATAGCTGTGCCCCCATTCCCCTAATCCCCATCTGCCTGCAAGGCTCCAAATGGGCAAACCCCATGTTTTCTCCAATGAGGCCAGGGTGTGCCTCTATGTTTCTGAATGTCCCAATTAGTTCCAATTTAGACATGATGCAAATCTGTTCTAACAGGACAGGAAATAATAAAGGCAGATTATTCCAGTTCAATTTAGTAGCTCAAGGAACTTGAATTTGTTGAAGTGACAGCCTCAGTAGTCCTAAAGGAAACATTGTTCTTTCTTTGGGTACAAAAAACTAGCTTTAAACACTTTCTATCTCCATTCTTGTCTCAGAATCCTCCTCTTCCATCTAATTTGGACATCGCTTTTTATTTTTTGACTTTTATTCTGGAAATTTACCAACACGCTCATGAGCTAGAGAATCATATAATGCACCCCTCATATGATCACCATATAGTTTACCAGTTACCAGGATGTCGCTGGTCATGTTGTCTATTCCCTCATACTTCCCCATTCACTGGATCATTTTAAAGCCAATGACAGGCATTAAAATATTTGTGTCCATCATTTCTTCAGTATGAACCTTATTTGTTCTAAGGTCATTATAATTTATATAAAATAAATAGTGATATATGAAACTTCAGTAATGACTATTTTGCAGCTATGAAAATAATATTTCTAACGTGGGAAAATAGTCTTAATAATTTAAGAAAACTTAAATACCAACAGAATGTAAAGTATGTTCTCATGCTGCAACACACATGTAGAATCTAAAAGGATATGCATCAGATTGCAGGGTTTAAAACTCTTTTTGCTTTTTCTTTTCTTCCCTGTTTATTTTTCAATTAACATGCATTATTTGTGTAATAAATGGAAACAAAATCTGGTTGTTTAAAGCCATCCATAAAGACCATGTGAGAGGGTGGAAAAGGGAGGCTGGATTCTACTAATTGGATTGGAGGAAGACGTAGCAAGGAAGAAGAAACGGGCCCCCAGCATGTGGCGGGGAGGGGACCTGCTTAATCAAACTCAACGATAACAGGAGTAAGGGTGATTCAACTTTTTTGATTCAACACATGTTTAAGCGATCACTCTGGGCCGCGCATTAATGCTGCTTGTGGGATTGCAAGACTAGATGAGACTAGAAAGGAAACAAACATTTTATAAACTTGCTCCTCTAAGGGTGGGTCATGGACCAGCAGCATCAGCATCACCTGGGAGTGTGTATGGAACGCAGATTTTCAGGGCCCCAGCCCAGGCTTCCTGAATCAGAATCTGTTTGTAAGGAGCTCCCTGGGGGATTTGAACGCTCCGTCAAGTCTGAGAGGCACGGGGCTGGAGTGCGGCATCTGTGACTGCTGGGCGTATGTCCCACTTGTTCCTGTTTCCTTACCTTGCTCAGGGTCTTTCCCAGGAGGGCATGCTGGGAATGTTCAGGGTGTAAGCTGGCAGTAGAGGTGGGATCCTGGTGCACCTCGGTTGACCAAATGAATGGACGATTGTCTGCATATACTGCTTCTGTCCTGCTTGCAGCCTTTACCAACTGACCACTGCCAAGGACAGGTCTTCAGGCACCCTGGCCAGGCATGCGAGGCTGAGGACAGATGAGGCCTGTGAGATATCGGTTTTTATTCTTGAGCATCCATCCACTTTCTCAACTCTCTGCCTTTTCCCCTGCCATAAGTTCTCTGAAAAGGCAGATCCACAACTTCTCTGTACTTTAAAGCCCAGGAAGCCTTCCAGGGACATACCAGCCAGTAGAATCTCTTTTGCCTCTGTGCTGTGAAAAACTTTCAATCCCCGAAGCCTCCATGTCTTCATTTTGTAAAATGGAGATAATAATTCCTTCTTCATGGGACTGCCTTGAGGGTAAAAATCACAAATGTATATAAAGCACTTAGGGTGACGTCTGCCTAATATTTTCCAGGAACTGTCCCATGCTTAGCAATATTGGAAAAACATTGAACTTCTATGAGGTGAGTACTAAATTCTCCTTATTTTACAGATGAGGAGACAGGGACACACATAGGTTCAGTGGCTTGCCCAAGGTCACCACAGCAAGTGAAGGGAAACCAGACATGAGCTCAGGCAGTCTAACTCAGACGTATACCCTCCTTACATTTGATTGCAGTAAGAACACTGAATATTAGATCTACTTTTTTTTTTTTTTTTTTGACAGAGTTTTGCTCTTGTTGCCCATGCTGGAGTGCAATGGCTCAATCTTGGCTCACTGTAACCTCCACCTCTAGGGTTCAAGCGATTCTTCTGCCTTAGCCTCCCAAGTAGCTGGGATTACAGGTGCCTGCCACCACGCTCAGCTAATTTTGTATTTTTAGTAGAGATGGGGTTTCTCCATGTTGGTCAGGCTGGTCTCGAACTCCTGACTTCAGGTGATCTGTCCACCTTGGCCTCCCAAAGTGCTGGGATTACAGGCATGAGCCACTGTACCCGGCCTTCTTCTTTTTTTTTTTCTTTTTTTAGACAGAGTCTTGCTCTGTCACCCAGGCTGGAATGCAATGGTGTGATCTCAGCTCACTGCAACCTCTGCCTCCCGGGTTCCAGCAATTCTCCTGCCTCAGCCTCCCAAGTAGCTTGGATTACAGGTGCCCACCACCAGGCCCAGCTAATTTTTTTGTATTTTTAGTAGAGACAGGGTTTCACCATGTTGGCCAGGCTGGTCTCAAACTTCTTACCTCAGGTAATCCACTTGCTTTGGCCTCCCAACGTGCTGGGATTACGGGCATGAGCCACCACACCCAGGCAGATCTACCCTTTTAACAAATTTTTAAGTGCTTAATACACTATTGTTCACTATAGGCATGATGTTGTATAGCAGATCTCTAGAACTTTTTCATCTCACATAACTGAATCTTGATGCCTATTGAATAGAAACTCCCCATTCTCCCTGCCCCTAGGGCCCCTAGCCTGTGGTTACAATTATGCCACTCTGCTTCCATGAGTTTGACTATTTTCGGTTGATCCTATAAGTGGTATCATGTAGGATTTGTCCTTCTGTGTCTGGCTTATTTTACTTTCTATAATATCCTTCAGGTTTATCCATGTTGTCACATATGGCAGGATTTCCCTCTTTTAAAAGGCTGAAAAATATTCCATTGTACGTATATAGAAATTAAAACTCTTGTGCACTATTGGTGGGAATGTAAAATGGTGTAGCCAGTATGGAAAACAGTATGGAGATTCTCCCCCAAATTAAAAAGAAAACTACCATGTGATCTAGCCATCTTCCTTCTGGTTATGTATCCAAAAGAATTGAAATCAAGATCTCAAAGCGATATGTGCACTCCCAGAGTCATTGTAGCATTATTCAATAGCCAAGACGTGGAAACAATCTAAGTGTCCATTGGTGGATGAATGAATGAAGTACACACTCTTAGATGCTTGTAATGGGGTACTAAAGGTGGTATTTTGTCCCCCATCCCCATCCCCATCCCCCAGTGCCGAGCTCAATTACTGCATTGCTGTAATGTAAATCAGTGCATGTTGATTATACATTTTCCCTGACAATAAGCTCACCTTTAGGTGCCATGATTCCAGCTGGAATGTAGCCACCCTCTCCATCCTCACTGGTGGGCTAAGGTGTCTTGGAACAAAGACACACCCAGGCTTTCTTAGAAGGAATTGCAGCCTTCCTCACGGCCTCCTTTAGTAGCAGACAGATGGCCTAGACACCTTCCCATCTGCTCACAGCATTAGCAGTTCTTCCTGGTCATCTCACGTGGTTAGCTGATGGAAGTAAGGAAAGAGCCCTGGATTTGGAGTTAGGAGACCAAAATCAGAGCTCCTGCTCTTGGATTTACATGTTACATGCATGTTATTTAATCTCTCTGAGCTTCAGTTATCTTATTTATACAAATGGGGACCATAGACCATACTATCAACCTCACAGCATTGTTCTGATAGCCAATGAAGCACTGCCAGAAAGACTTTTCAGACTATTGATGTTTAAAAGCATAACCCACTAGAAGGGATGAATTTGAGTTCAGAAACCAAATGCAGTTATTGAGTGTAACATTCTGTATTTTTTTCTTTTACTTGAAATTAGATCCCAAAGGTCTAATTCCTTTTACTTGAAATTAGATCCCAAAGATCTTAGTTCAAAAGGCTAGTCTCCACAATTTCTTTAAATAACTACATATTATATCCTTGGGTGGAGGTATCTCAATTACCTGGACCTCCTATACTAGAAAATGATACACAGAACATCATTAAGCACTCTTGTTCTTTTTGACTTGTAACTTAGAATAAATTCCTAGGTTTGTTATTGGTGGGAGGGGGTAGGTTATGTGCACCATTCTGATTCTTTACTTGCATTTTCATTATTATTTTCTTATAACACTGGGCAATTTTCACCACAAGTTCATTAGCGTTGGGGTTTGACTTTTTGTTGTTGTTAACAAAAATACCAACTCTTGTGTTTGACAAATCACAGCTTGGGCATCACCCAGTCAGCTGAGTCTCTTTCACATACTCACAGTATTGCAATTATTATCTCAATTGACAAATAATTTATTTTTACGTTTCTTTCCCAGCACTCCCACCTAGCTGTGAGGTGCATGAAGACAGAGTCTCTGGCGCCTTGCACAGCTGGAGGAAAGTAGGCTGACAATAATTCATTATCTGTTGAAATCATGTCTATTTTCTTGCTTAACACTAATTGTCACCTTATACTGCTTTAAAATACAACTTAAATTTAGTTTTGCCCGGACATGGTGGATGTTGGATTAGAACCCAGGCTCTAGTGGACTCTGATGAGTTCTAGGGAAGAGTCTGTGAGTTTTATCAAAGCACAGCTGCACTACTGCTGTGAGAAAACACTGGCGAAGCCTCTCAGTCTGATATTTTGTAGAGGAAATTTGGGTGCACAATCCAGTAAACTGATTATAGATAAGATATTTTTCATCAAAGGCATGCCGACGTAGGCTGGGAGGTGTTGGCAACACACATACCGCCTGATTTAGTCAGACGAAGTCCCCTGTCCGAAGAGACAATGGCTGAAAATCCAACCTGGATATTATTGCAGCATGGGAGGCTGTTTTCAAAAGAAGTTTTTTAGAAACTTACTTTAAGCTAAAAAGCAGATTGAGATAAGGGCTCAGTTGGTGAGGAGGCTGTGTGTAAAGAATGCATCTGCTGTGGTTTCAGGAGGGGCGATGGAGACGCTCCTGAAGCGGACGGGCAGGCGGAGGCTGGTGGGAGGATGAGTGATGTCAGTCAGGGCTCTGTTGGAGGATGCTTGGAAAGCACAAAGAAGTGCTTGACAAGTTACAGGGAAAGAAAAAAAAAATACAGCTAGAGAAGACTGGCTGCCAGGCACCAGGAAGAAAGTGGGAGAAGAGAAGGGGACAGGGAAGGAAAGTGCTTGTGAGACATCTCCTGTTTGGTCAGGAGTGGGTACAACACCTCTGGGCTCACACCAAGGGGGGTGCACAGGGGAAGAGGCAGCCTGATGGAGGGTCCAGGGCAGTGCCTCTTGGTGCTAACCACCTGCCTCTGGACCCATTTCCTGACCACTCCCTGCCCTAGCCCTCCTCATCCTCACCTGTCCTGCAGCCACAGCCCTAGACTCCTCATGTACCATCTAGACTTTTGCAGAAATCTCTTAAATGGTTACCTTACTGCTTTGTCTCTTTCTAACACTCCATCTTCCAGCTGCTGCCCAGAGTGAGTTACCTTTCAAAGCAATCAATCTGATCTCATCATTCTTCCACTGAAAAAGCTCCAATCCTCCTCACCTCTGGGAAGTTTCTTTGGTGTGGCATTCAAGGCTGTTCACAAGCTGCTTCATGGGGACATTTCTTTTTCTCACCTTCAGCCACATTACCCCACCTATGCTTCTTTCCTTTCTGGCTTCTTTGGTGATTTTTTTTTTTTTCTCAGATCTATACGCTTCCGTATAAGTGATTCTATCTTCCTGGAATTTCCTTCACCCCCTTGTCCCCAAGCCCAGTTCAAGTATCCCCTACTTTATGGACACTTCCTTGTTCACATTTTCTTTTATTTTTTGATTCTAAAAAATTTATTATTTATTATTATCTTTCTTAGTGATGGGCTCTTGCTATGTTTGCTAGGCTGGCCTCAAACTTCTGCCCTCAAGTGATCCTCTCATCTCAGCCTCCCAAAGTGTTGGGATTACAGGTATAAGCCAACACACCTGGCTCTTGTTTCCATTTTAACAAGAGAAGTGGTTGTGTTAAAGGAATGAAGATCTAACCACACCCTGGGGCACAAGGTGAAGAGAAGTTTGTTAAAGGTGTAGGAAAGGAAGGAAGCTGGCATAGAGTACCTACAGTGTGCTGGGAATTAACAGACCTAATCACCTTTGGACACTTCAAGGATTCTAAGAAGTAGAGAAAACTGAGCCCAGGGTGGTACAGTGGCTTGCCTGAGGTCTCCCAGCTAGTATGAGGCAGATCTGGGACTGGAACCCACGTCTTCTGGACTCCCACTGCCCATAGCACTAGGCAGTGTCCTCAGCAGCCCTGAAATTAGGGTGTGGAGACACAGCTTATTCCTCCAGTGAGGATGGCCCTGTTTGTCTATAGGCTGGAAATGAGGAATCTGAGGCCCAAAATTGTCCTGAATCACCCTTCAGTATTGCAAGACACCATTAGTGTAGTTAAGAGACAGAGATACTTTAACAAAACATTTTTACCTCTAGGGTCGGAAGATGACACATTTCTTGGTCAAATTCCAGGTGGCCAGAAGCTTCTGACACTTGAACCACCTGGTCACTGAGTACTCTCAGTAAAGATGGGCTCACGCACCTGCAGCTCAGGAACGAGATGGCTTGCCCTCTCTGTGGAGGCCTTCACACTGTCTTCCTCATTTCCTCTTTCATCCTGGATGGCTCTCACCTCTTTTCCAAGCATCAGTTTACACATCACTTCCTTGGGGATAACCTCCCTGAATTTAGATCCCCCTCATGTACTCCACTGTCTTCTCCATGGCACTTGTATCACTCAACTGGGGTTGTATTTGGAAGCAAACCAGAAGAGTTGTTTGCTTAATTGCTGCCTCCCCTGCTGCACTGTGAGGGTCATGAGGAGAGGAACTGTGCTACTGTTGCCATAATTTTTTGGCTCACTGCTTTATCTTCAGCCCCTTCTTTGTGCCTGGCACATGACAGTCAATAAATCTTTGTGGACTCAATGAAGAGCACATAGTAGATTGCTCAATGCCTTCTTGTTGAATTAAAGAAAGGCAGAGTGGGTGGTTCTGCTGAATCTCTGCCACTGGGGGGCAGAATCAAGAGAAGGCTCCTGAAAAACCCATTCCCAGATGCTGAAGTCAAGGAGGGGCTCTTTTCTCTTGTGGAAGTCCTAAGATTAAAAAGGAGCAAGCAGAGGGAGGGGCACAGAAAGGGGGCTGTGGGGAAAAGAAGTCTACACCTAGGTTCTGGGCCCAACTCTATAACATTCACTTTGACTTTTCATCCTTAGTCTCCTCATCTGGAAAATGGGCATTTGGGCAAAATGACCCTTAAGGTTCTTTCTAAGAACTATAGTTGATGATCAAGTTGGCGGGATATGGTAAACATTGGCCTAAACTGAGGACCAGGGCTGGAGGTCTAGTTCTAAGTCTTCCAACTCATTCCCTGTGTGACTTTAGGTAAATTACTTGCTTTTTCTAAACTCCATTTGCCTATCTTACAGTGGGGTGTTTAGGTGAGACGACCTCCAAGATAAAACCAGAGGCCCCAGGAATCCTGACCTAACCCACTTGGTTTCTTCTGGTCTACATACAACTAGGTGAGATCATCAGTTATTTCCTCCCTTCAAGTAAGATTCTTCAAATTTAGAATATAGGTGGACAGCTTAGTGTGGAAATATACACACCCCAGCGACAATTAGAAGGCCTATGTTTCTGTCTTGATTCTACCACAATTTGCTGTGTGACCTTGGGTTGGGTATTTTACCTCTCTGAGCCTTAGGAGTTACATTTCCAATGAAGAGGAAGTGGATAATCCTGAAAGGCCCTTTCAGTGAAACCATTATTTGACCTTACTTAAATGGCATGTAGAAATTCCATTACACAATCAAACATAAATAAGCCTTGCTAAGGCAGCCTTGGGAGAAGAGAGCCCTTTACCTGATTGTGCCAGCTCTGGGCACCCGGATCTGAACCTCACAGGTTATTTGGGGTCTACACAAACATGGCTTGGTTAGAGTATCTGGAGGGAGATCTTTTCTTCAGATTTACTGAAGGCTTTGACATGATATGTTGGGGGTGTCACAGTTTACAAAGGCATGAGAATTGAATACCAACTTGTGTATGAAGAACCCAGTTGACACTAATTTGGGACCCTTGCTCCTTCTCACCAAGGACTCAAGAGACCTATAAATGTGTGCCTGGGATAGTGGGAGAAGTGATCATCCAGACAGCATTCCTCTTTTTTTCAAGTTCTGCAGATTTTCTTCTTTATGTTCAATATAATCCCTATCACGCTCATGTCATTCATTCTGCTAGTATTAATTAAGCACTTACTGTGTGTGCCAAGCACTGTTTTAGGTCATGAGTCTGTAGCAGAGAACAAAACAGACAGAGATCCCCGCCTTTTGGAGCTTACCTGCTTGTGAGAGGAGGCAAAGAATAAGTCGATAGGTAGATCTATCACGTGGTAGGTAGGGCTAAGTGCCAGGGAGGACAATACAAAAAGGAAGGGCAGCAGAGGCTGGCAGGTGCCCTTCTGTGGAGTGGTCAGGTAGGCGAGGTGAGGTGAATGAAAGGAGAGAGTAAGCCAGGCAGGTATCTGGGAAAAACATTTGTCTGTCTCTGTTTTTTTTTTTTTTACTTTTGAGACAGGGTCTCGCTCTGTCACCCAGGCTGGAGTGCAGTGATGCAGTCATAGCTCACTGCAGCCTCGACCTCCTGGGCTCAAGCGATCCTCCCACCTCAGCCTCCTGGGTAACTGGAACCTTAGGCCTAAGACACCATGGCTGGCCTGCTTCTGCTTTTAAGTAGCCTCTACATTTGAAATGTACAGGAAGCCATTAGGATTGGAGGCTCCATCTTTTTTGTCTCTCTAATATCCACCTCCCTAATATCCAAATGCAATGTGACAACTTTCTGCACCTCTCTCCAATCTGATCTTCTAGTTTCTGTTTTCTTCGAGGACTAGTCAGTCTCTCTTTGCCTAGAGGGAATAGCTATGTCTCCTGTATAGTCTGTGCTGAAGCAGATTCCCCCTTGGGCAGAAACATGGTCTCCATGAGATCCTCTGTGCAACACCGTTTTACTTCCCCTGGAAACAATGTTGCAGAACTTGATGGCTGATAGCTTCATGCCCAATGTTGTGAGCATTTCAAAATGATCTTTCAGAATTCAGTCATTAATGTTCATTAGGTATTGGGGGGAGATTCAACGCCTGACAAAATGGTCAGTGTGGAATTACTGAAGCAGGAGACTTTGGAATATAAATGAGGGCTTTTCTAGTCTGAACACCTGGTTGCAGAGAGAGGGGCACCCCAAATCATGGCAGGAATGCTCATCAGGAGAGACAGCAATCGCAAGCGCCAGATATTTGGCTCTTGTGTTTGTCAGTGATTCATGAAGTGATTATCAACATTCGAAACCACTTCATGAATCAACCAGGAGCTGGAAAAAATATTTAACCATAATGAGCTCATTTCCATAGAAATAGGATGAGACCCACTGGTAGGTCAAAGAGTTGCTGTGTCTTAGACTTCACACCTGCTTCTCCTGCCACCTCCTTACATCTGACAGGCTTACTGTAGGCCTCATTATCTTTCATCCTCTCGGTCTCATCATTGCTTTGCTCTCTAACCAAAAGTTAGAGATCACATCCAGGAATTTGGAAAATGATGAAATCAGATTCTTCGTTCAGATTGGAGGTGGGCATCTCTCTTGGGGTCTGCTGTGGATTTGAGTCCCCGCCAAATTTACATGTTGAAGACATAACCTTCAGTAGCTCAGAATGTGACTTTATATGGCGACAGGATCTGCACAGAGATAACTAAGGTAAAATGAGGTCAAATGGGTGAGTCTTAATCCAGTATGACTGTTATCTTCATAAGAAGAAAAAATTTGGATACCGACATGTATAAAGGGACAACAGGGTGAAGAAATAGAAAAGATGACCACCTACAAGCCATAGGGAGAGGCCTCAGAAGAAACCAACCCTGCTGATATCTTGATCTCATACTTCTAGCCTCCAAGACTAAGAAGATAAATTTCTCTCAGTCTGTGGTGCTTTGTTATGGTTGCCCCAGCAGACTAATACAGGGTCATTGAATGCCCATTTTTCTTGGGAAGCATTTGTATACCCAAACTTTACTGACAAGGTTGCATGGTCAAGGCATCTTCTCTGGAGGCCACCTAATTCCTTTCCTTACAGATATATCAGCTTCCCTTCACAGTGCTGGAATTTGCTGTCCTTTGATTGCTGACACTTGTCATTTGAACACGTGAGGCTATTGGGGTCCTCCATATCAATATACAGGTTTCCCCACTGTCTTAGTTTGGGTGTCCCTAAATGCAGATCCTAAGATAAATACTGGGTATGCAAGGTTTACTTTGGAAGTGATCCCAAGAAACTCTATAGGGGAGTGGGAAGATGAGACAGGGAAGACAGCAAAGCTAATAGCTGGGGTGTGAATGAATGACTTACTGGGTCAACTGGGCAACTGGGCAGTTGACTGCAGGCATCTGGGCTCAGTTACTGCAGGCAACTGGGCTCATTCTCACTGGGAGCCCTCTGGGAGTGTATGGGACACACCCAGGATTATTCTACCAAGCGCCATGGAAACGAGGATGTATATTCACAAACTCCCATCTCACATCGGTTGAGGGTCTCATTTGAGGCACCAAACCCTCCTGTACTTTAGCTTGTCTTTTTAAGTGGGCCAAGCACACGCCTGCAGCCAGCAAAAGCCCTCAGGTAGAGAAGTGGAAAAAGATGTTGGCATGCATGGCAATATTGGCAAATGACCCCCAGAGTGGGCTGAAGAGTTCTGGGGTAGCACCAATAGTGGCAGCCACACAAAGCCCCTTCCTCCCCACACCTCTCCTTCCATGGGCTCCCGCATGTTCTGCACTGAGCCCACCCAAATGCAGAGCACTTTCCCTCTCCCTCTCTCTGGCTGAGTTTTCAACTCCTCTCCAAGAGGCATTTGCTCTGTTAACACTCAGCATCTGGTTCAGACGTGGCACTTCAATAGAGCCACTTCTGTTCCTCTGGACTCCCCCTCACCTAAATGAAAGGCAGAGTCTCACAGAAACCAGAATGAAAGGCTTTCTCTGGCAGGTCTCTTTTCTGTTTTCAGATCTCTGCATCCTGTTGCTTTAGAGAATCCTGAGTTAGCCAGGCAGCACAGCAGCAGGGTGAAGAAGTATTTCTGGAGCAATAGCTGTCATTGCTCAATAGCCATATTTGAAAGTGGAGCCCTTCTGGGTTCTATTTTACTGGTCCCTTTAAAAGAGATTGTGATATAATTTTAAGAGGATTGTGCCTCTGAATACTTCAAATAAGTGGTTCAATATGGCCTACAAAATTCTAGACTTGGAGGCTGGGTGAATGACATTTGTGTCAAGTATGAAGTTTATTCCACTTTCCTCTCTGAGAAGAAAAGATGTCAGAAATGATGGCCAAGTTTCTGATGTCGAGGCCAAGCCTCCAGGGTCATTGTTTGGTAACCCCTGGAGGTGGGGGAAGACAGGCTTATGGTTGCGAGTTTTCAGAGCTTGGGTCAAATGCCAGAAAAAACAAATAAAACAAATATTGACCACAGGAGAGTTGAGCAGCCTCAACAAATGAAGTTGCCATTAGACTGTTAATTTGAGGTTCCCCCAAATCAGAGGTGGAGACGAGGATCTGGGTGCAGATAGTTTATTTGGGAGATGATCTTATAAAGTACAGTGAAGGACTGGCCAGGTGCAGTGGCTCACGCCTGTAATACCAGCACTTTGGGAGGCTGAGGCGGGCAGATCACCTAAGGTTGGTAGTTCGAGACTAGCCCGACCAACATGGAGAAACCCCATCTCTACTAAAAGTCCAAAATTAGCCAGGTGTGGTAGTGCATGATTGTAATCCCAGTTACTCGGGAGGCTGAGGCAAGAGAATCACTTGAACCTGGGAGGTGGAGGTTGCAGTGAGCTGAGATCCCACCATTGCACTCCAGCCTAGGCAACAAGAGTGAAACTCTGTCTCAAAAATAAATAACTAAAAAACTAACTAAATAAATAAATAAAGTACAATGAAGGAGCAGATAAAGCAAGACAGGAAAGGAAAGAAAACAAACACAAAAAAGGGGTACACTAATGAGGTGGTTATTGATGAGGGTGTTGGGTCTCAGTCCTACTTGTGACCTTACGAAGAAAGATGTAGAACACACTCAGAATTGTCCCACAGAAGACGGGGAGGCAAGAGTTTCTCTATTCACCCCCATCCCTTAGTAGTTGAGATGTATTCATGAGCACATTGACTGCCCCTGTACTTACCACTTCCTATAAGGTAGCTAAGTGGCCTTCTATGGGTTTCACTTGAAGAAAGACACTGGTGTTATCCAGGGAACTGTCTATCACAGGTGTGCTGAAATCAGGCAGGCTGAGGGGAGGGGGTGTGGTGCATCACAAGTCTCTGCCACAGACTTTTAGTTTGAAGAATTAAGCTTCATTCATGGTTCCCATCCATTTCATTCCAATTTGAGCATCTTCTATATGCCGAGGACTGTACTAAGAGTTGGACATAGAGTGGTGAGCTCTCATAATCCTGTCTCTTGGGAAGCTTATAGTTAGAGGGGAAGGCAAATTATGTAATCACAAAATTCTCAGAATCTCCAGCTCTCTCCTGGGGGACGGGAATCAGGCCAGCTGAGATCTGACCACAGGGCCCTTCATTGTCCCCATACACACTTGCAAAATAGATCTAGAGATGGTCCTTCTGGAAGGGGCTCTGTTGTCTCATCTTGCTGAGGGAAAAATGGCACATGTTTGGACAAGAGGCTGGTTTTTCCACTCTTGTGAGATTATTTGCTCATTGGCAATCAGTTCCTCTACTCTAGCCCCAAACAGAATGGACCAGCTGCTGATCAAGGAAGAGAGTTAGCTGTGCAGAAGGACTACCTGACAGGTTGGGCTGTGTATCCTCACATATGCTCCCCAGGACGTCCTTAGGTTAGTGAGAGGTGACAATGTGCTAGCAGTCCTCACTCTCAGCGCCTCCTCAGCCTCCGGCCTCGGAGTCCACTCTGGCGGTGCTTGAGGAGCCCTTCAGCCTGCCACCACAACGTGGGAGCCCCTCTCTGGGCTGACTGAGGCTAGAGCCTCCTCTCTCTGCTTGCAGGGAGGTGTGGAGGGAGAGGCGCGGGTGGGAACCGGGGCTGCCCTCGTGGGCCGGTGTGAGTTCCGGCAGGCACCGGTGCGGGCTCAGCAGGCCCTGCACACTGAGCGGCCAGCAGGCACCACTGGCCCAGGGCAGTGAGGGGCTTAGCATCCGGGCCAGCAGCTGCGGAAGTTGTGCCAGGTCCCCCAGCGGTGCCGGCCCCCCGGTGCCACACTCAAATTCTCACTGGGCCTTAGCTGCATCCCCGCAGGGCAGGGCTTAGGACCTGCAGCCCGCCATGTCTGAGCTCCTCCCACTGTGGTGGGCTCCCGCGTGGCCTGAGCCTCCCCTACGGGCGCTGCTCCCTGCTCCGTGGTGCCCAGTCCCATTGACAGCCCAAGGGCTGAGGAGTGCAGGTGCAGCTCAGGACTGGTGGGCAGCTCCGCCTGCAGCCCCGGTGCAGGATCCACTGGGTGAAGCCAGCTGGGCTCCTGAACTGGATGGGGACTTGGAGAACTTTTATATCTAGCGGGAGGATCGTATGTGCACCAATCAGCACTCTGTGTCTAGCTCAGGGTTTGTAAATACAGCAATCAGCACTTTGTGTCTAGCTCAGGGTTTGTGAATATACCAATTGGTGCTCTGTGTCTAGCTAACCTAGTGGAGACTTGGAGGACTAGCACTCTGTGACTGTGTCTAGCTCAAGGATTATAAATGTACCAATCAGCACTCTGTGTCTAGCTCAGGGTTTGTAAATACACCAATCAGCACTCTGTGTCTGGCTCAGGGTTTGCGAATACACCAATTGGTACTCTGTATCTAGCTAACTCTGTATCTAGCTAACGAATACACCAATAGCTAACGTAGTGGAGACTTGGAGGACTAGCACTCTGTGACTCTGTGTCTAGCTCAAGGATTGTAAATGCACCAATCAGCACTCTGTGTCTGGCTCAAGGTTTGCAAATACACCAAGTGGTACTCTGTATCTAGCTAACTCTGTATCTAGCTAACCAGCACTCTGTGACTCTGTGTCTAGCTCAAAGATTATAAACGCACCAATCAGCACTCTGTAAAATGGACCAATCAGCTCTCTGTAAAATGGACCAATCAGCAGGATGTGGGTAGGGCCAGATAAGGGAATAAAAGCAGGCTGCCCGAACCAGCCAGTGGCAACCAGGGTGGATCCTGGAAGCTTTGTTTTGCTCTTTGCAATAAATCTTGCTGCTGCTCACTCTTTGGGTACAGGCTGCCTTTATGAGCTGTAACACTCACAGCAAAGGTCTGTAACTTCATTCCTGAAGCCAATGAGTCCACGAACCCACCGGGAAGAACGAACAACTCCAGACGCGCTGCCTTTAAAAGCTGTAACACTCACCACGAAGGTCTGCAGCATCACTCCTGACAGTGAGACCATGAACCCACGGGAAGGAAGAAGCTCCAGACACATCTAAACGTCTGAAGGAACAAACTCCGGACACACCATCTTTAAGAACTGTAACATTCACCGCGAGGGTCTGCGGCTTCATTCTTGAAGTCAGTGAGACCAAGAACCCACTAATTCCGGACACAGTGGGACAAGTGAAGAAGGGGGAACCGAGGTCAACATGATGAGCTGTACTTGGATGACCGGACAGGTGTCGTGTGCTGTCCATGCATCTGGGAAAGTCAGTAGAGGGGCTGGCTCTGAGGCAAGGAGGAGGAGCCCAGCTTTGACCTGTTGAGAATGAGGTGAGGGAGAGACCAGGCTGATGGGTCCAGGTATGACTGCCCATTTTTCTTGTGCTCTTTCCATCTGGGCCCTGCCTGAGTTTCCTTTTTTGGTATCTTGGATTCATCTCTTCCAGATCCTGGTAGGTCCCTCCTCTGGATCTGGCATCATCTCTGACTTCCTGGCTTGCCCTGATAATTGTTTCTGGTTCCCAGTGAGAACAGGTGATGCAGTGGAAGGGGCCTCTGACCTGGAGTCAGACAAAGCTTGGCTGTCCCACTCAAGAGCACTTTTGGGGCCAGAGCATTCACTGGCCTCCAGTTTCCTCTGCTTTCCAAGTTTCTGCTCAAAAGTCGTCAACTCCATGGAGAGGACCTCTCTGACATCTTAACTAAAATAGACCTCATCCCACTACTCTCATGCTTACCTTGCTTTATTTTTCTCTGAGCTTGTTATTACCTTCTGACATTTAAATGTGTGTGTTTACTTGTTTATTTTGTGTATATGGCCCACCAGGGAGTCAGCCAACAGAGACCTTGTTATTTTGTTGATATGTTATACTGTTAAGTGCACAAAGCAGTTCTTGGCACATAGTAGCCTCTCAATAAATATCTGGTGAATGAATGAATGAAATAAACCAATTTCTCAAGATTGTAGATGTGAAGAGGCCCAGAGTGTACCCTAGGATATGGAAGAATTATTCCACTCCAAGCCTTAAGACCCATCCCATCAGAAAGAATAACATGGAACCCCTTCCAGCTTTTATTTGAAACAGAAAAGGCCCGCATAAAACACACACCAAACATTCATTTGATCAGCTGGACTTACTACACCAGCGTGTCTAAGGTAATATTTCGCTGGATTTCACCCTGCATTTGAAAGCAAAACAATTCGCATTTGAAAATCTCATTACCAGCATCTTCCCTCCAAATCCATTAATGCCCTGAGTGTTTCTGGCAACTGAGATCACCTCAGATTACAGTATGAAATTCAGCTCTGGGGAACACTGTATGTTTCAAGATGTTCATACCATTCAATTGTCAAATATTCACATGGTTATGATTCTCAAAGAAATCACACAATGTAGGGAAATTGGTAACAAAATAAAAGCTCTGGGATGTATTGAAAGAAGGCGGCCACAGGATTCCTCTCTGACATACCTAATCTCGAAGATAGGAAATTAAAAACCGTGCCAGAATATCAATGCCTCACACAGGGTATGGCTTGCTTTTCTTGAGTAAAATTCCGGGTCTCATCCTGCATAACAATCGCAGATTTCTTCACTGGACCTTCAAGTCTCCTTGTGACTACACTTTGTCCCATCTCACAAAAAGGGAGCTCCTCTTTCCCCATCACTCTCCACACCAGCTAAAATAGGCCACTAGCTAATCTGAATCTATATAGTCATATTTGCTTTGGTATACTTGGATGAAGTTAGACTGTTAGAACTGAAGAGGCCGTGGAAATCATCCAGAGTAGTGTTTACCGAGTTCCTATTCTAGGTGAAATTAGTTAATAAGATAGACAGTAAAAAAAAAAACAGATGGTGAAACCCTGTCTCTACAAAAAAAATTTAAAAAATTAGCCAGGCATGGTGGTGCATGCCTGTAGTCCTAGCTACCTGGGGGGCTGAGGTGGGAGAATCGCTTGCGCCTGAGAGGTGGAAGTTGCAGTGAACTAAGATTGCAGCACTGTACTCCAGGCTGGGTGACAGAGGAAGACCCGTCTCAAAAAAAAAAAAAAAAAAAGAGAGAGAGAGTTGGGGTTCTGTAATCAAATGAGTTTGGGAACTACAGCATATTCTACCCTTCTCTGTGGAGCTTCCTGGTTCACACAGGTGTGTTCATATCTGAGATATCCCATGGTCAAGAGGCTTGTGTATGTTTATTTAACCTGGCATGGTCAAAAATTAGCTGATCATGCACCCTTTGTTTTGAACATATAAACTATTCAAGTTCAGTGGAAAACAAGCATACAAGTTGGAATTCCATCAGTTAAACAGACAGGAAAATGAAAGGAAAAAAGGCTACTCAAAGTTCATGGTCACTAGGCTGGTCAATGGCAAAGCCAGAAAGGACGGAACACCAGAGACCATGACAACCAGCCCAAGGATCATCTACTGCTTTCCCTCAATTAACTTCAATCTCATCCCACTCCATCCCACCCCACTACACCCCATCCCATTTAATTCCATCCCATCTAATCTCACCCAATTCCATTGCACCCCATAACGCCCCATCCCATCCCATCCCATCCCATTTCATCCCACCCCATCCCACTCCATCCCATCCCATCCCATTCCATCTCATCCCGTCTTATCCCATCCCATCCCATCCCATCCCATCCCATTTCATTTTATCCCATCCCATCCCATTTCATTTTATCCCATCCCATCCTATCCCGTCGTATTCCATCTCATCTCATCCCATCGCATCCCATCCCATTCCATTTCATCTCATCCCACACACCCCATCCTGTCTCATTCTATGTTATCTCATGCCATCCCATAAATATTTCTTAAGCCTTTGCCATGGCCAGGTGCTGTTCTGGGTGCTGGGAACACTGGTGAACAGACAGACGTAAGCCTGGACAATACAGAATACAGCTTTGCCTTCACAGAGCTAGGAGTCTAGTTTATGCTTCTTATCATTTTCTACCCTTCTTTTCTCTATTATCTCCCCCTCCCCTTTTCTTCCTTTTCTCCTTCACTCTGAACAAGATAAATGGTCCTCAAACTGTACTTAAATTGCATCACTCCTTGGGTGAGGACTTTAATTGATTTCATTCAGTCTCCCACAACAGGTTTACTCTGTGGGACTGTGAGCTCTGATAGCCGGGCTGGGCCTGATCTAATTCACTCTGTGTGCAGAACACCTGGCTCATAGTAGGTGCTCAGCTGGCAACTGTCCCTTGGCTGGATGTTTGCCAGTCTTGCAAGACATCCTCATCCTCAAACCTTGAACTCTTTTTTTTTTTTTTGAGATGGAGTTTCACTCTTGTTGCCCAGGCTGGAGTGCAATGGCACTATCTGGGCTCACTGCAACCTCTGTCTCCTAGGTTCAAGCGATTCTCCTGCCTCAGCCTCCCGAGTAGCTGGGATTGCAGACATGTGCCACCACGCCCGGCTAATTCTGTACTTTTAGTAGAGACGGGGTTTCTCCACATTGGTCAGGCTGATCTCGAACTCCCAACCTCAGGTGATCCTCCGACCTCGGCCTCCCAAAGTGCTGGGATTACAGGCATGAGCCACTGCACCCAGCTGACCTTAAACTCTTAAACTCTTTCTCAACTCAGTCTGAAACCTTCCCTTCGGGCCAGACAGTAGCCCCAATGTGTTCTCCATGCAATCCCACATTCCTTTCCTTGTGATTTTTATTTTTTATTTTTGTCTTCTAGGTTGTGTTTAATCATATTTTCATTATAAATTCTGCTGCACTATTCACAGTAGCAAAGACATGGAACCCAACCCAAGTGTCCATTAACAGTTGACTGGATAAAGAAAATGTCATACACATACTCCATGGAATAATATGCAGCCATGAAAAATAACGAAATCATGTATTCTGCAGCAACATGGATGCACTGAAGGCCATCATCTCAAACAAATTAATGCAGGGACAGAAAAGCAAACATCACATGTTCTCAACCATAAGTGAGAGCTAAACATTGGGTATTTAGGGACATAAAGATGGCAACAATAGACACCAGTGACTACCAAATGGATAAGGGAGAGAGAGGGGCAATGGCTGAAAAACTAACTGTTGGGTCTTACACTCACTTCCAGGGTCATGGGTTCAATCACATCCCAAACCTCAGCATCATGAAATATACCCATGTAACAAACCTGCACGTGCATCCCTGAATCTAAAATAAAAGTTGAAATCATATAAATAAATAGATAAATTCTGCTGCATTAAAGAACCTTGTAACTTATTGTTTCACATTTACCTAATCTATGTTTCACGCATTGGTAATAGATTTATGATTTTTTTGTTTAGAAATGGTTTAAACTAATAAAAAATTTAAAATATAGACTTATCGAGTGATAAGCCCATATTCCCTACAGTCAGAGATAAACAGCTTGGTGTATAAGTTTTAAGTTATTTCCTATGCATATTTAGCAATACTAATAATATTTGAATTTTTAATTGAAAGAAAATTACTATGTATTATTCTTAGTTTTGTAATCTGCTTTTTCTCACATAATGTAATATTGTAGGCACCTTGCATGTGTTCAAAATATAGGTTAGATCATCCTTTTACATGACTTCATTGTATCCCTGTATGAATATGCCATATTTCTAAACAGCATTTACCGTAATTTAGATTTTTCCCATTTTTCACTCTTACAAACAACTCTTCAATAAACATGCTATACATACACTGGGGTGCGCATTTGGTTGTTTCTTAGGAATGGAATCCCTGGGTCAAAATGTAAATAGATTTATGATTCTGATGCATAATGCCAAGTTACTGCCAGAAAAGGTTGCACTTTGACACTCGAATCAAACAGAGAATGTTTCTCATACTCTTATTCACATGGAATATTGCTCTTTTTCCTCTTAGCTAATATATGGGCCAAAAAAGATTACTTTATTTGTTGATTATTAGTAAAGTTGAACACCTTTTCCTATGTTTATTGGTTATTTGTATTTCTACTTCTGTGAATTGCCTTCCCATTGCCTGTGGGGTGTTATTTTTCTTTTCTTCTTATAAGGTTTATTTTTTATAGTAACGATATCAACTCTTTCTCTGATGCATTTGTTGCAAGTATTTTCTTTCTTTTTAAAAAATTATACTTTAAGTTCTAGAGTACATGTGCACTACCTGCAGGTTTGTTACATATGTATACATGTGCCATGTTTGTGTGCTGCACCCATTAACTTGTCATTTACATTAGGCATATCTCCTAATGCTATCCCTCCCCACTCCCCTGACCCCATGACAGGTCCCGGTGTGTAATGTTCCCCTTCCTGTGTCCAAGTGTTCTCGTTGTTCACTTCCCACCTATGAGTGAGAACATGCGGTGTTTGGTTTTTTTGTCTTTGTGATAGTTTGCTGAGATTGATGGTTTCCAGCTTCATCCATGTTCCTACAAAGGACATGAACCCATCCTTTTTCATGGCTGCACAGTATTTCATGGTGTATATGTGCCACACTTTCCTAATCCAGTCTATCATTGATGGACATTTGGGTTGGTTCCAAGTCTCTGCCACTGTGAATAGTGCCGCAATAAACATACATGTGCATGTGTCTTTATAGCAGCATGATTTATAATCCTTTGGGTATATAACCAGTAATGGGATGGCTGGGTCAAATGGTATTTCTAATTCTAGATCCTTGAGGAATCGCCACACTGTCTTCCACAATAGTTGAACTAGTTTACAGTCCCACCAACAGTGTAAAAGTGTTCCTATTTCTCCACATCATCTCCAGCACCTATTGCTTCCTGACTTTTTAGTGATCGCCATTCTAACTGGGGTGAGATGGTATCTCATTGCGGCTTTGATTTGCATTTCTCTGATGGCCAGTGATGATGAGCATTTTTGCATGTGCCTGTTGGCTGCATAAATGTCTTCTTTTGAGAAGTGTCTGTTCATATCCTTTGCCCAGTTTTTGATGGGATTGTTTGATTTTTTCTTGTAAATTTGTTTGTATTCTTTGTAGATTCTGGATATTAGCCCTTTGTTAGATGAGGAGATTGCAAAAATTTTCTCCCATTCTGTAGGTTGCTTGTTCACTCTGATGGTAGTTTATTTTGCTGTGCAGAAGCTCTTTAGTTTAATTAGATCCCATTTGTCAATTTTGGCTTTTGTTGCCACTGCTTTTGGTGTTTTAGATGTGAAGTCCTTGCCCATGCCTATGTCCTGAATGGTATTGCCTAGGTTTTCTTCTAGGGTTTTTATGGTTTTAGGTCTAACATTTAAGTCTTTAATCCATCTTGAATTAATTTTTGTATAAGGTGTAAGCAAGGGATCCAGTTTCAGCTTTCTATATACGGCTAGCCAGTTTTCCCAGCACCATTTACTAAATAGAGAATCCTTTCCCCATTTCTTGTTTTTGTCAGGTTTGCCAAAGATCAGATGGTTGTAGATATGTGGTATTATTTCTGAGGGCTCTGTTCTGTTCCATTGGTCCATATCTCTGTTTTGGTACCAGTACCAGGCTGTTTTGGTTACTGTAGCCTTGTAGTATAGTTTGAAGTCAGGTAGTGTGATGCCTCCAGCTTTGTTCTTTTGGCTTAGGATTGACTTGGCAACGCAGGCTCTTTCTTGGTTCCATATGAACTTTAAAGTAGTTTTTTCCAATTCTGTGAAGAAAGTCATTGGTAGCTTGATGGGGATGGCATTAAATCTATAAATTACCTTGGGCAGTATAGCCAGTCTCGTGATATTGATTCTTCCTATCCATGAGCATGGGATGTTCTTCCATTTGTTTGTGTCCTCTTTTATTTTGTTGAGCAGTGGTTTGTAGTTCTCCTTGAAGAGGTCCTTCACATCCCTTGTAAGTTGGATTCCTAGGTATTTTATTCTCTTTGAAGCAATTGTGAATGGAAGTTCATTCATGATTTGGCTCTCTGTCTGTTATTGGTGTATAAGAACGCTTGTGATGTTTGTACATTGATTTTGTATCCTGAGACTTTGCTGAAAGGAGATTTTGGGCTGAGACGATGGGGTTTTCTAAATATACAATCATGTCGTCTGCAAACGGGGACAATTTGACTTCCTCTTTTCCTAATTGAATACCCTTTATTTCTTTCTCCTGCCTGATTGCCCTGGCCTGAACTTCCAACACTGTGTTGAATAGGAGTGGTGAGAGAGGGCATCCCTGTCTTGTTCCAGTTTTCAAAGGTAATGCTTCCAGTTTTTGCCCATTCAGTATGATATTGGCTGGGGGTTTGTCATAAATAGCTCTTATTATTATGAGATTCATCCCATCAATAGCTAATTTATTGAGAGTTTTTAGCATGAAGGGCTGTTGAATTTTGTCAAAGGCCTTTTCTGCATCTATTGAGCTAATCATGTGGTTTTTGTCTTTGGTTCTGTTTATATGCTGGATTACATTTATTGATTTGCATATGTTGAACCAGCCTTGCATCCCAGGGATGAAGCCCACTTGATCATGGTGGATAAGCTTTTTGATGTGCTGCTGGATATGGTTTGCCAGTATTTTATTGAGGATTTTTGCATCGATGTTCATCAGGAACATTGGTCTAAAATTCTCTTTTCTTGTTGTGTCTCTGCCAGGCTTTGGTATCGGGATGATGCTGGCCTCATAACATGAGTTAGGGAGGATTCCCTCTTTTTCTATTGATTGGAATAGTTTCGGAAGGAACGGTGCCAGCTCCTCCTTGTACCTCTGGTAGAATTCGGCTGTGAATCCATCTGGTCCTGGACATTTTTTGGTTGGTAGGCTATTATTGCCTCAATTTCAGAGCCTGTTATTGGTCTATTCAGGGATTCAACTTCTTCCTGGTTTAGTCTTGGGAGGGTGTATGTGTCCAGGAATTTATCCATTTCTTCTAGATTTTCTAGTTTATTCACGTGGAGGTATTTATTCTCTGATGGTAGTTTGTATTTCTGTGGGCTAAGTGGTGATATCCCCTCTATCATTTTTTATTGCGTCTATTTGATTCTTCTCTTTTCTTCTTCATTAGTCTTGCCAACAGTCTATCCATTTTGTCTATCTTTTCAAAAAAGCAGCTCCTGGATTCATTGATTGTTTGAAGGGGTTTTTGTGTCTCTATCTCCTTCAGTTCTGCTCTGATCTTAGTTTTTTCTTGCGTTCTGCTAGCTTTTGAATGTGTTTGCTCTTGCTTCTCTAGTTCTTTTAATTGTGATGTTGTGTCCAGAATTGGTGGGTTCTTGGTCACACCGACTTCAAGAATGAAGCCACGGACCCTTGCGGTGAGTGTTACAGTTCTTAAAGATCAGGTATCTAGAGTTTGTTCCTTCAGACGTTCAGACGTGTCTGGAGCTTCTTCCTTCTGGTGGGTTCATGGTCTTGCTGTCAGGAGTGAAGCTGCAGACCTTCGCGGTGAGTGTTACAGCTCTTAAACACAGTGCATCTGGAGTTGTTCCTTCTTCCCGGTGGGTTCGTGGTCTCACTGGCTTCACGAGTGAAGCTGCAGACCTTTGCTGTGGGTGTTATAGCTCATAAAGGCAGCATGGACCCAGAGTTAGCAGCAGCAACATTTATTGCAAAGAGTGAAAGAACAATGCTTCTACACAGTGGAAGGGGACCCAAGTGTGCCTGCTGGCTGGCTTCGGCAGCCTGCTTTTATTCCCTTATCTGGCCCCACCCACATCCTGCTGATTGGTCCATTTTACAGAGAGCTGATTGGTCCACTTTACAGAGAGTTGATTGGTCCGTTTTGACAGAGTGCTGATTGGTGCGTTTATAATCCTTGAGCTAGACACAGAGTCACAAAGTGCTAGTTAGCTAGATATAGAGTTAGCTAGATACAGAGTACCAATTGGTGTATTCACAAACCTTGAGCTAGACACAGAGTGCTGATTGGTGTACATACGATCCTCCTGCTAGATGTAAAAGTTCTCCAAGTCCGCATTCAGTTCAGGAGCCCAGCAGGCTTCACCCAGTGGATCCTGCACCAGGGGTGCAGGCAGAGCTGCCTGCCAGTCCGGGGCGGGGCCTGCACTCCTCAGCCCTTGGGCTGTGGAAGGGACTGGGCGCCACGGAGCAGGGGGCGGCACCCATGGGGAGGCTCAGGGGGTGAGGCTCAGGCCGCGTGGGAGCCTTCTGCAGGTGAGGAGCTCAGACATGTAGGGCTGCAAGTTCCGAGCCCTGCCCGGGGCGGCGCGGGGAGGCAGCTAAGCCCTGCGAGAATTTGAGTGCAGCGCCTGTGGGCCGGCACTGCTGGGGCACCCCGCGCAACCTCCGCAGCTGCTGGGCTGGGTGCTAAGTCCCTCACTGCCCTAGGCCGGGGGTGCAGGCTGGCCGCTGTGTGCGGGGCCCCGCGCCCGCTGGAACTCACACAGGCCCGCGAGCACAGCCCCGGTTCCCACCCGTGCCTCTCCCTCCACACCTCCCCACAAGCAGAGGGAGGAGGCTCCGGCCTCAGCCAGCTCAGAAAGGGGCTCCCACAGTGCTGTGGTGGGCTGCAGGGCTCCTCAAGCGCGGCTGGCCGGAGTGGACGCGGAGCCAGAAAGATGCCTAGGCCGGAGGCTGAGGAGGCGCTGAAAGAGTGAGGGCTGCTAGCACATTGTCACCTCTCAATATTCGGGTGTCAATTTTAGATTTTTCCTGCTTTCTTTTGTGGGCATTTAGTGCTATGAATTTCCCTCTACACACTGCTTTAAATGTGTCCCAGAGATTCTGGTATGTTGTCTTTGTTCTCATTGGTTTCAAAGAACATCTTTATTTCTGTCTTCATTTTGTTATGTACCCAATAATCATTTAGGAGCAGGTTGTTCAGTTTCCACGTAGTCGAGTGGTTTTGAGCGTTTCTTAATCCTGAGTTCTAGTTTGATTGCACTGTGGTTTGAGAGACAGTTTGTTATAATTTCTGTTCTTTTACATTTGCTGAGGAGTGCTTTACTGTCAACTATGTGGTCAATTTTGTAATAAGTGTGATGTGGTGCTGAGAAGAATGTATATTCTGTTGATTTGGAGTGGAGAGTTCTGTAGATGTCTATTAGGTCTGCTTGGTGCAGAGTTGAGTTCAATTCCTGGATATCCTTGTTAACTTTCTGTCTCATTGATCTAATATTGACAGTGGGGTGTTAAAGTTTCCCATTATTATTGTGTGGGAGTCTAAGTCTCTTTGTACGTCTCTAAGAACTTGCTTTATGAATCTGGGTGCTCCTGTATTGGGCGCATATATATTTAGGATAGTTAGCTTTTCTTGTTGAATTGATGCCTTTACCATTATGTAATGACCTTCTTTGTCTCTTTTGATTTTTGTTGGTTTAAAGTCTGTTTTATCAGAGACTAGGATTGCAACCCCTGCCTTTTTTTGTTTTCCATTTGCTTGGTAGATCTTCCTCCATCCCTTTATTTTGAGCCTATGTGTGTCTCTACACGTGAGATGGTTCTCCTAAATACAGCACACTGATGGGTCTTGACTTTCTCGAACTGATTTCCCAGCAAGGGAAAGTGAGCCCTGTTCATTCAGTCCCTGCCCTGTTGATTCAAATCTCATATCCAGCTCAGACTTCACTGAAATTTCACTGAATTCCTTTCTCCCTACTTCCTTCCCTTTCTCTTTCCAACTCGCCTCACCCTGCTCCACCCCGCCTTGCCCTCCTTTTCTTTCCTTTCCTTCCTCCCTCTCTCCCTCCTGCATTCCTCCTTTTCTCTCCTTCCTTCCATTCCTTCCTTTCTTGTATCCTGACTCATAACTCTGTGAAGACAAAGCTGTATTCTGTATTGTCCAGTCTTATATCTGTCTGTTCTCCAGTGTGTCCCCAGCACCCAGGATCGAACATTATGCCAGGTCCTATGGATACACATATGAATTATGAGTAACCTCTGTCTTTGGGGATCTCATGGTCCACTGGGGAAGAGAGACAAGTAAGTAGTTTTAATGCAGTGTAATTTTGCCACGACAGATGCATGTATAAGCTGCCAGAGGCCTACAAATGGAGAGCCAGCTCATATGGGGTCGAGAAAGGCTTCGAGAAGAAGGGGATATGCAAGCTGGCACTTGAAGTTCAATATGAAGACAGGAGAAAACTTACTGGTATTGGTGGAGAGGCAGGGTGGAGAGGAAGTTTGAAGTAAGAGTTTCAAATCAGGGATATCACATCTTCTCAATTCCCCAGTGATTGCAGACCTCATTTCTAAATGTTATTTGGAGTCAGAACTAAGATCAGGACCCATCTCTGTAATTTACTTTTATTAGATAAGTTACTTAGCTTCACAAAGCTAAGTAACACTTACAAAACCAGAGTATTCACTTTTTTTGACTTTATTTTTAGGTCCAGGGGTACCTGTGCATGTTCATTATATAGGTTAATTATGTGTCATGGGGGTTTGGTGTGCAGATTATTTCATCACCCAGGTAATAAGCCTAGTACCTGATAGGCAGTCTTTGATCCTTGCCCTCCTTCCATTCTCCATCCTCAAGTAGGTGCTGGTGTCTGTTGTTTCTGTCTTTGTGTCCATGTATACTCAATGTTTAGCTCCCACTTATAAGTGACAACATACAGAATTTGGTTTTCGGTTCCTGCATTAGTTCACTTAGGATTACGGCCTCCAGTTCCATCCGTGTTGCTGCAAGGGACGTAATCTCAATCTTTTTTATGGCTGTGTAGTATTCCATGTTGTATACGTACCACATTTTCTTAATACAGTCTACTGTTGATGGGCATTTAGGTTGATTCCATGACTTTGATATTGTAAACAGTGCTGCAGTAAACATACATGAGCATGTGTCTTTATAATAGAATGATTTATATTGCTTTGGGTATATACCCAATAATGGGATTGCTGGGTGGAATGGTACTTCTGTTTTAAGTTCTTTGAGAAATAGCCACACTATTTTCCATAATGGCCGAGTGAATTACATTCCTATCAGCAGTGTTTAAGCATTCCCTTTTCTCTGCAGTCTCACCAGCATCTGTTATTTTTTTTGGCTTTTTAATTGTAGCCATTCTGACTGGTGTGAGATGGTATGTCACTGTGGTTTTGATTTGCATTTCTCTAATGAATAGTGATGTTGAGCATTTTTCAATTGCTTGTTGGCCACATGCATGTCTTCTTTTGAAAATGGTCTGTTCATGTCCTTTGCCCACTTTTCTTTCTTTTTTTTTTTTTTATAAGATGGAGTCTCACTCTGTCACCCAGGCTGGAGTGCAGTGGTGTGATCTTGGCTCACTGCAAGCTCCGCCTCCAGGGTTTATGCCATTCTCCTGCCTCAGCCTCCAGAGTAGCTGGTACTGCAGACGCCAGCCACCTCGCCCAGCTAATTTTTTGTATTTTTTAGTAGAGACGGGGTTTCACTGTGGTTTTGGTCTCCTGACCTCATGATCTGCCTGCCTCAGCCTCCAAAAGTGCTGGGATTACAGGCGTGAGCCACTGCACCTGGCCCCTGCCCACTTTTTAAATGGGGTTTTTGAAATCAGAGTATTCTTAGCACAGGGCCTGGTGCTTAGTAGGTGCTCAATAAATATATGTTGAGCAAATGAATGAATATCTACCTAATAGTGTTTATTATTGCAAGTATATGAAGTAATGATGTTGCTTGTCGTGTGATAATTCCCTGTGGTTTTAGTTGTTGTTGCTTTTGCCCTAAGAGAGGTACAGAGAGAACAGGGTATTGGCTAAGACTTGAGAAAATCTGTGGCTTGTATCTTCCTCCCAAGAAGGTTCCCTAACTTCCATTAGCAACTCTTTCTTGGCCCAAAACTTCAGACTTGACCTTTCTATTTAAATCCTGATAATAAGCTAAATGGAGCCTATTTTTCTCCTCCTCTACCCCCCAATTTTTCTGAGTAAAATGTCCATGCAGTGGCAGAAGTATTGGCAATGATCCCTTTTAAAGTTGCCAGGTGATCGTATTTTACTAAATCTGACTTTTTCTTCTGTCACTCTCCTGACCTTTTGCCCTGCATTAAAATGAAATCCTTCTGTGTCACTGTCCTGTCAGTGGCTGGCTACGGCTCCCTTTGCTATCATTTTCTGCTCTAATGAGTTGCTCCAATGAGCTTCGCTGACCTTGCTGCCACCGAAGTGGGACCATATTTTAGGCATTCCCTTTGCCTCAGCAGAAACTGGGAGGGCACAGGTGACAAAGAACAACTGGCATTTGTCAAGTCGATAACTGTGCCAATCACTGTGTTTAGTGCCTCACCTTCAGTATTGCATTTAATCTTCATAGTGGCCGTGGTTGTTTAGAAATTCAGAGTTCAGGCTTCACTCCAGGCTAATCAAATGAGAATCTCAAGGGTGGGGCCTGTACATTGGTATTTTTAAAATAAACTCCAGGCCATTCTAATAGGCAGGCCAAATTGTAAATCATTGCTTTATATCAGGCTGCCTCTCAGAAAGCATGTTTCAGAGAATTTTAGGTGCCATCCATGTAAATACCAGTTTGAAAATGAAAAGGTACTTGGAGTAAGGCCATTGATTATGGTCATAATTTAGACAAGAACAAATAGGCTTTCTAGGGAATATGCTAGTCAATCAAAAGTACAATTTAAGCCTTTTTTCCCCAAACATAAAGGAAGAGAAAAGACAAATAGCTACAATACCTAGGGGACATTTGATAGAGTAACACAGGAAAAAAGTCTAGCATGAATTGCCTTCCTACATAACAAGGGGCAGTTTTTTATGTAGCACACTTCCTAAGAGTTGTGTGCAGTGATGCCAGAAGTCAGCCTGGCCTCTTTAAATCCCCTACTGCAGAGGACCATAGAGAATTCAATCCAGACATTGTGTGCATTTTGCAAATCCAACACCAAAATGTTTAATAAATGTTATTTATTGAGATTAATGGAAAGAGCTTCTAACAGAAAGTAACTGGTCTGCTATAGACTCCTTTGAGACATGGAATAGTCAAGAGACATGGACATCTTGATATTGTTTCAGAATCATTTCCCTATGCTACATGTGCCTGAGGGTTTCCCTCATTCTTTGGTGGGGAGAGGTTTGAATTAATACCAGAAATGTACAATAGTGATTTGGCTATTTGTTGTTTGATGCGCATTTGTTTATATAAATCATATACTAAATTATTTTAATGCCTTCCATATTGTGGATTCAATCGTTTCCTGTCATTATGTTATTAGTTCAAGCAACCTTTCTAGGTTTGTAAAGATGGGTATATAAGAATAGTAAGCCTAGCCGATAATGTATACAAGTTCTCCAGTCCTCAATGGGAAAACTAAGCAAGCACACCATTTTACAGAATATAGGAGAAACATCTTTGGATTCTTTGGGGGAGAGCACTTAAAATAAATGCACCTCAATCTTGTACCTTTTAGGGTAGAAAAATCAGTATGTTAAAGTCCATTATTAAATCACAGTAGAATTAAGTGGCCGGACACACAAATGGATTCTCCCCAAATGTACAAAACATCTTTTGTTTCTCCTTGGAATCATGTAAACCACATACTATTGTTTTTTTGTTTTTTGTTTTTTTATACTTTAAGTTCCAAGGTACATGTGCATAACGTGCAGGTTTGTTACATGCGTATACTTGTGCCATGTTGCTGTGCTGCACCCATCAACTCGTCAGCACCCAACTACTCGTCATTTACATCAGGTATAACTCCCAATGCAATCCCTCCCCCCTCCCCCCTCCCCATAATAGGCCCCGGTGTGTGATGTCCCCCTTCCCGAGTCCAAGTGATCTCATTGTTCAGTTCCCACCTATGAGTGAGAACATGCGGTGTTTGGTTTTCTGTTCTTGTGATAGTTTGCTAAGAATGATGGTTTCCAGCTGCATCCATGTCCCTACAAAGGACACAAACTCATCCTTTTTTATGGCTGCATAGTATTCCACAGTAAACAACATTATGGAGTGGCAAAGGCATGGGCAATTGAGCTAGGTTTCTAGACTTTAAATAGCTCTGTCACTTACCAGCTGTGTGACCTTGGGTAACTCACTTAACTTCTCTGAGCCTTATGTTTCTCTTCATTGAAGTGGAGATAAAACAGAGATGACAACAATACCTATGTAAGAAGATTGCTTTGAGAGTTTAATCAGTTAATCAGTTAAATCAGTTAATATTTGTAAAACATGTGGAACAATAAATGCGTGTGTTCCACGTTTTATAAATATTAACTGATTTAACCCTCATAGCAATCTATGTGTTTCTTAAATAAAAGCAAATTAACTCCCACTAGTATTTCTCAAATTTCAATGTGCATATGAATGACATGGAGATTTTGTAGAAGTGCAGACTCTGTTTCTGTAGGTCTGGGGAGGGGTCTGAGATTTGGAATTGCTAACAAGCTCCCGCGCAGTACTCATGCTGCTGACTCATGGCCACACTTAGGGTGGTGAGAGGTCTATGTCCTTCAGGAGGATAGGAGTGGGAAGGATTCAGGTGTGACTCATCTGCTCTATTTAACTTGCCCAAGCTTTCCATCAGGTGTAGGTGTTTGAAGTAAACTCTTGGGACCAACCTCTTGTAGTTGCTAAGAGAAAACCCAGGCCTGAACACTTACTATTCTGTCCTTAAGCAGGATGACTCTTATTTGTTATTTGGGTACCCAACCACTTCTAATCACGTGTGGTATTCAATCCAACAGCTGCACTCTGACTAAGAAATGAGTGTGGGCTGGGCGCCGTGGCTTAAGCCTGTAATCCCAGCACTCTGGGAGGCTGAGGCGGGTGGATCACGAGGTCAGGATGATCGAGACCATCCTGGCTAACATGGTGAAACCCCGTCTCTACTAAAAATACAAAAAACTAGCCGGGCATGGTGGCGGGCGCCTGTAGTCCCAGCTACTCGGAGGCTGAGGCGGGAGAATGGCGTGAACCCGGGAGGCGGAGCTTGTAGTGAGCCGAGATCGCGCCACTGCACTCCAGCCTGGGCAACACAGCGAGACTCAGTCTCAAAAAAAAAAAAAAAAAAAAAGAAAGAAAGGAGTGTGGACTAAGACTTCAGACCCTTCCAAATACAGCATCTTACAGACCAGTCAGCATTTCACCCTGCCAATATGGGCCCCCTCTAGGGAGTTACTGTACAAAAATGATTTGTTTCATGTCTGAATTGAGCACCCTCAGCAGATGATCTCTTTATTATCCTGTTTTGGTAATTTCCAGACCCAAGGAAGAGGGTGGGGGAAAGATGAGACCGCTCCTCTCAACACCAAGAAAAATGGTTTACTCTACATTTAAGCTATCTGGCGTTCTGCTTATTTATTTTTGAATGCATGATCTACAATTAGATTAAATTTGTCATCCACCAAGTAAGTTGATGAAAGCTTCTTTAATATCTCTTGGTATATCGTGTATATTTAAAGCATCTGAAAATGGTTTCAGGAAAACTAGAGCCCAATGTGTACAAAAGCCCCACTTGTTGAGATAAACACCAAAAAGGCTAAGGGGGGATTGAGAATGATCTATACTGTGATCATGTTCATTGTTTCATATCACATCTGGCAGCTCAGCATTCAGGTGCTGATACGGTTTGGCTGTGTCCCCACCCAAAATCTCATCTTGAATTGTAATCCCCATAATCCCCACCTGTCAAGGGAAAGACCAGGTGGAGGTAATTGAATCACGGGGCAGTTTCCCTCATTCTGTTCTCGTGATAGTGGTGAATTCTCACGAGAGCTGATGTTTGGTAGTTCCTCCTGCATTCATTCTTGCTCCTGTTGTCTTGGAAGAAGGTGCTTGCCTCCTCTTTGCCTTCTGCCATGGTTGTAAGTTTCCTGAGGTCTCCCCAGCCATGTGGAACTGTGAGTCAATTAAACCTCTTTTCTTTATACATTACCCAGTCTCGGGAAGGTCTTTATAGCAGTGTGAGAATGAATTTATACAGGTGCTTACTTATTCTTGACTACCTGGGCCTCACGTAGGTGACAGTGACATTTGGTAAATGGTAAAGACCAGATTACAGCCTTATTGTTTGACCAACCAACTGTGTATACTTAAGGGCACCATTGTAAATTTACTAGAAAATTGGCATCTTTCTCCAAGTAAGTATGCTTCAACAGGAGGGGCAGGAGGAATTATTTACAGGAATCATAGATAACATTAGAGAATGAATCATTTCAAAAAAATAAATTTTCTTTTTTTTCTTTTTTCTTTTTTCTTTTTTTTTTTTTAGGATAGTCTCACTCAGTTGCCCTGGCTGAAGTGCAGTGGTACAATCACAGCTCACTGCAGCCATAAACTCCTGGGCTCAAGTAATCCTCCTACCTCAGCCTCTCAAGTAACTAGGACTATAGGCACATGCTAGCATTCCCAGATAATTTCATTTAATTTTTATTTTTGTAGAGAAGATGTCTCAGTATGTTGCCCAAAGCTGATCTGAAACTCCTGGCCTCAAGTGATCCTCCTAAGGCCTCCCAAAGTGCTAGGATTATAGGCATGAGCCACTGCAACCAGCCACAAATTTTTAAAGAATACAAATATTTCAACATGATTTGGTGCCCTTCACTGATGCCTGCCTGCTATTAATCACTGCTTAACTGCCTCCTGATATTTTCTCAGGCTTTTGTACATGTTTTATTTTCTCCATTTCTCCTTTTAAAATGTTAGATCCTTGTTTTTTTAATTGACATATAAATAATATACAGTGAAATGCACAGATCTTAAGAGTCAAATTTAATGAGTTTTCACAAATGCATATAGCTACGTAACCCACATCCCTGTCAAGACACAAAACGTTTCCTTCATCCCTAAAATATTCCTCCTGCCTCTTCTAATCCATTCTGTTCCCCATCCCCCTTGCCCTCAGGAAAACACTGCTCTAATTTCTTTCAATAGAAATTAATTTTGCCTGTTCTAGAACTCCATATAAATTGAATTGTACAGGATGTATTCTTTTGCATCTGGCTTTTTTCAACACAATGTCTTTGCGATTCATTCCTGTTGTTGCATGTATAAATGTTTGATTCCTGTTTACTGAGCATTCTTTTACATGTTTATAACTCAGTTGTTTGTTGACTTGTTGAAGGACGTTTGGGTTATTTCCAGTTTTTGGCTATTATGAATAAGGTTGCTCTGAATATTCTTTCACAATTCGTGTTGTGCCTGTATGTTTTCATTTCTCTTGGGTAAATACAGAACAGTGGAATTGCTGGGTCACAGGGCAGGTGAATGTTTAACTTTATGAGAAACTGCTAGACAGATTTCCAAAGGGGCTACAGAGTTTTACACTCCTGACATTAATGTAGGAGAGTTCCTATGTTCCACATCCTTACCAACCGTTGGTGGTGTTAGTCTTTCAAATGTCAACCACGTCAGTGTGTCTATATAGGATTATAATCTCATTTTTGTTTTAGTTTGTATTTCCCTGATAGTAGGGCTATTGAGTCCCTTTCTCATGTTCTTATTGGCCATTCATATAACTTCTTTTGTGAACTGCCTGTTCAAGTCTTTTTACTCATTTTAAAAATTGAGTTTTTCTGGATAGCCACATGTAGAAGAATGAAACTGGATTTCTATCTCTCACCATATACAAAAATCAACTCAAGATAGATTAAAGACTTAAATCTAAGACCTGAAGCCACAAAAATTCTAGAAGCACCCCTAGGAAAAACTCTGCTGGATGTTAGTTTATGCAAAGAACTTATGACGAAACCCTAAAGGCAGATGCAACAAAAACAGAAATAAATCAATGGGACCTAATTGAACTACAAAGTTTCTGCATGTCAGAAGAAATAATCAGAACACACAGCCCACAGAATGGCAGAAAATATTGGCAAACTATTCATCTGATAAAGGACTGATAATCCAGAATCTACAAGAAACTTAAATCAGCAAGAAAAACCCCCACAAATAATCCCATCAAAAAGTGGGCAAATAACATGAATAGATACTTCTCAAAAGAAGATATACAAATGGCCAACAAACAGATTGAAAGAAATGCTCTTATCACTAATTATCAGGGAAATGGAAATAAAACCATAATGAGATGTCACCTTATCCCAGCCAGAGTGGCCATTATTAAAAAGTCAAAGAATAGATGTTGGCATGGATGTGGTGAAAAGGGAATACTTTACACACTGCTGGTTGGAATGTAAATTAGTACAACCTCTATGAAAAACAGTATGGAGGTTTCTCAAGTAACTAAAAGTAGACCTACCGTTTGATATGGCAATCCTAGTACTGGGTATCTACCCAAAGGTAAGGAAGTCATTATATCGAAAAGATACCTGCAGGTATATGTTTATTGCAGCACAATTCACAACCGCAAAGATATGAAATCAACCTAAGTGCTCATGAACCGATGAGTGGATGGAGAAAATGTGGTATGTATACACCCTGGAATACTACGCAGGCATAAAAAAGGAGGAAATAACATCTTTTACAGCAACTTGGATGGAAGTAGAGGCCTTTATTCTAAATGAAGTAACTCAGGAATGAAAAATCAAATACTTTATGTTCTGACTTATAAGTGGGAGCTGAGATATGGATATGCAAAGGCATGCAGAGAGGTATAATGGACGTTGTAGACTCAGATGAGGGGAGGACAAGAGGGGGTAAGGGATAAAAAACTATATATTGCATACAATGTACAGTACTTGGGATGACAGGTGCACTAAAATCTCAGGCTTCATCACTGTGCGTTTCATCCATGTAACCAAAAGCCACTTGTACTCCAAAAGCTATTAAAACTTTTTTAAAAATCAGGTTTCCCTAAAAAAATGAATTTTAAAATAACGATTAAGGTTTGAGAAATTCTTTACATATTTGGGTTTAAGGGCTTGTTAGAGATATTTTGTGAATAGTTTCACGTAGTCTGTCTTATCTATTCTGTTTCTTAATGTCTTTTCATAAAGATTTTAAATTTTGATAAAAATCTAATTTATCAAAATTTCCCATTATGATTAACGTTTTCTCATTCCTGTCTAAAAATATATCTACCTCAAGGTTGCAAAGGTATTCTTCTGTGGTTTCTTCTGGCAGTTTTATTGTTTTAAGCTTTTATGCTAATAGGTATGATCCATGTTGAATTAATTTTTGAGATACGTGTGGTAGTTTTTCCTTTTATAAATAGATATGTGTTCCAGTGCCATTTATTGCTAAAACAGTCCTTTCCCCCATTGAATTGCTTAGTTTCCCTGGCCAGAAATCAGTGGTTATATAAGTATGGATCTTTCTGGACTGTGTTCTTCTCTATGGATCTATGTATCTTTCATTACCAATACCACAGCTTCTTGATTACCATAGTTTTACGGTAAGTTTTGAAATCTGGCAGTGAAAGTCCTTATCAATTTCACTCTTTCTTAAGTTTGCCTAGCTTTTCTAGCTTCTCCGCATTCTTTTTCCACTTTAAAATGACATCAGTTTCTACAAATAGAAGCTAAGATTTTGTAAAACTGTGGTTTAACTTAAATCCAGTGAAATGCACAGCTCTTAAGTGCGTAGGTCAACCTGTTTGACACACATACGTACTCATAAACAACACTCCTATCAAAGCATTTCACTAACCCTTAAAAGCTTCCTTGTGTGTCTTTCTAGTCATCCCTCCACCTCCACAAAAATATCTTCAGTGATAGAAGTCAGAACAGTAGTTTAGTTTCCTGTTCTAGAAATTCCTGTAAAGGGCACCAAGAAGTGTGTACTTTTGTGGGAATGGCTTTTGCTTAGCATCATATTTTTGTTTTGTCAGTGGTTTGTTCATTTTCATTGCTGAGTATTATTCCATTGTATGAATATTACATAGTTTGTTTTTCCTTTCATCTCTGATGGGCTCCTTGGATGCTGCCAGTTTTTGGTTGTTGTGAATAAAGCTTCCATGGATAGGTAATGCTTTTTTTTTGTGGATATTTGCTTTCATTTTTTGTAGGCAAATACCTTGGTGTGGAATTGCTGGTTGTAGACTAAATATATGTTAAACTTTAAAAAAGAAACAACCAGAACTTTTTCCTGAGTGATTATGATATTTTACAGTCACTAGCAAGGCACAAGAGTTCTGAGTGTTTCACATCTTCACAAATTTTGGGGGTTCATTTTAGCCATCCTATGGATGTGTCATTGTAGTTTTCATTTGCTGTTCCTTGGTGACTAAAGTTGTTGAGCAAAATTTCAAATGTGTATGCTTTCTTTTGCAAATGTCTGTTCAGATCTTTTGCCTGTTCTTTATTAACTTTATTGTATTATTTGTTTTTATTATTTGGTTGCAGAAGATTATGTATGTATATATGTATTATGTATCTATTACATATATATCGTGTAGAGAGATATATTAATATGGTTTGGCTCCATGTCCCCACCCAAATCTCATGTCAAACTGTAATCCCCACATGTCAGGGGAGGGACCTGGTGGGAGGTGATTGGATCATGGGGGCGGATTTCCCCCATGCAGTTCTTGTGATAGTGAGGGATATCTCAGGACATCTGATGGTTTAAAAGTGTGGCAGTTCCCCCCTCACTGTCTCCTTCTCACCATCTTGTGAAGAAGGTACTTGCTTTTCCTTTGCCTTCTGCCATGATTGGAAGTTTCCTGAGGTTGCCCCAGCCATGTGGAACTGTGAGTCAATTAAACCTCTTCTTTATAAATTACCAAGTCTCAGGTAGTTCTTTGCAGAGGTATGAAAATGGACTAATACACATATGTACTTAGAAAACATCTATCTTTTCCATATAATGTATATATGCATATATATGTAGAACATTACCTATGTTCTACATATCTTTTGTCTGGGTGTGTTACGAATAGTTTTCCTTATCTATTGCTTACCTATTAATTTTCTTAACGGTGTCTTTTGATAAGCATGAGCTATTTTATAAAAAATTTATAAATTCAACTAATTAATTTTTTATGGTTATGGCTTTCTGTATCGTAAACAAGATTATCTAGTCCAGGTTCACAAAAAATATTCAAAAAAGTATTCTATTTTTTTTTCCTGAAAGTTTTATAGTTTTAGCTTTTATATTTAGGTCTATGTATTCTACAACATTGATACATTCACTTACTAGTGCTACAGTTTGTTTTAGATTTATTAGAATTTGCTCTGTAGACTATGATATTGTCAGCAAATAAAGGCAGTGTCACTACTTTAAATTCATTCTCTGTGCCCTTCATTTCTTTTTCTTTTCTTATTAAACTGCTTAGAGCCTCCAGTTCAATTCTAAATATAAGTGGCAATAGAAGAGTAGACATCCCAGCACTTCTCCCATTCTAAGTAGGAAAGCATTAAGTAGAATATTAGTTGTACATTTTTCGGCTGGGTGCGGTGGCTCACGCCTGTAATCTCCGCACTTTGGGGGACCGAGGCGGGCGGATCATGAGGTCAGGAGATCGAGACCATCCTGGCTAACACGGAGAAACCCCGTCTGTACTAAAAATACAAAAAATTAGCTGGGCGTGGTGGCGGGTGCCTGTAGTCCCAGCTACTTGGGAGGCTGAGGCAGGAGAACGGTGTGAACGCAGGAGGCGGAGCTTGCAGAGAGTCGAGATCTCGCCACTGCACTCCAGCTTGGGAGACAGAGAGAGACTCTGTCTCAAAAAAAAAAAAAAAAAAAAAAATTAGTTGTACATTTTTCATAGCTAATATTTAGTAAGTGTAAGGAAGTTAACTCTCTTCCTAGTTTGTGCATTTCCCCCCCCAAACCATGAATGAATGTTGAGTTTTGTCAAATGCATTTTCTCTACCTGTTGAGATTATCGTAGTTCCCCTCCTCCTCCTATTAATGTGTCAAATATTATTAATGTTTAAGTGTGAAACTAAACTGCATTCCTGGGATAAATCTACAAATAAAGAGTTTATAAAACTGAGGTTTAACTTAAATACAGCAAAATGCAGAGATCTTCCTATCAAGACATTTTTAATGTAATTATTGATGTAGTTGGATTTATGACTTTGTTCTTTTTTCTTCTTTTTCTGCTTCTTTTTGGATTAATTGAACATTTTCCAGCAATCCATTGTGTCTCCTCTATTGACATAGTAGATAAATCTCTAGTCTAAGTTTTACACTATACATCCTTAAGTTACAACAGTGTACCTTTAAGTAATATTATACCACTTCACATTTACTATAAGAAGCATATAGGCTGGGCGCAGTGGCTCATACCTGTAATCCCAGCACTTTGGGAGGCCAAGGTGGGCAGATCACAACGTCAGAAGTTCAAGACCAGCCTGGCCGACAGCAAGCTGCCACGCCGACGCCGACCCCATTCTGCACGTCAGCCCGCCCGCGCCCACCATGGCCACAGTTCAGCAGCTGGAAGGAAGATGGCGCCTGGTGGATAGCAAAGGCTTTGATGAATACATGAAGGAGCTAGGAGTGGGAATAGCTTTGCGAAAAATGGGCGCAATGGCCAAGCCAGACTGTATCATCACTTGTGATGGCAAAAACCTCACCATAAAAACTGAGAGCACTTTGAAAACAACACAGTTTTCTTGTACCCTGGGAGAGAAATTTGAAGAAACCACAGCTGATGGCAGAAAAACTCAGACTGTCTGCAGCTTTACAGATGGTGCATTGGTTCAGCATCAGGAGTGGGATGGGAAGGAAAGCACAATAACAAGAAAATTGAAAGATGGGAAATTAGTGGTGGACTGTGTCATGAACAATGTCACCTGTACTCGGATCTATGAAAAAGTAGAATAAAAATTCCATCATCACTTTGGACAGGAATTAACTAAGAGAATGACCAAGCTCAGTTCAATGAGCAAATCTCCATACTGTTTCTTTTTTTTTTTTTTCATTACTGTGTTCAATTATCTTTATCACAAACATTTTACGTGTAGCTGTTTCAAAGTGTGTTGGATTAATTAGGATCATCCCTTGGTTAATAAAGAAATGTGTTTGTGCTAAAAAAAAAAAAAAAAAAAAAAAAAAAAAAAAAAAAAAGACCAGCCTGGCCAACTTGGTGAAACCCCATCTTTACTAAAAATACAAAAATTAGCCGGGCGTGGTGGTGCGTGCCTGTAGTCTCAGCTACTCCGGAGTCTGAGGCAGGAGAATTGCTTGAACCTGGGAGGTGGAGGTTGCAGTGAACTAATATCATGCCATTGCACTCCAGCCTGGGCAACGGAGCAAGACCCTGTCTCAAAAAAAAAAAAAAAAAAAAGGCATATAGCAGTATAGTGCCTTTGTGCTGTTATATGCTTGCATTTTACTTCTACAGATGTTATAATCCCAAAATACGTTGTCACTATTTTGCTTTAAATATTTAATCATCTTTAAAAAGATGAAGAAATGACAGAAAAAGTCTTTCATGTTTACCCATCTGTTTTCTGTGTGTGGTATGCATCATCCCTTTGATACAAGATAGAAATTCAGATTTACACATTTTCCTATTCCCTGAAGAACTTCCTTCAACATTTTTTATAATGTCGATTTTTTAGCTATACATTTTTTTCAGGTTTGTCTAAGAATTTCTAAATTTGTCATCATTTTGAAGGGTATTTTTTTCTGGATACAGAATTTTGGAACAACAATCTTATTTTAGCACTTTAGAGGTGTTCTAATATTTTTTGGACTGCATTACCTCTGGTGAAAAGTCAGTGGTAATTTTTCTTTTTTCAGTTTTTTATCCTATATATGTCTTTTCTCTGGCTACATTTAAGATTTTAAACTTTGGTTTCTCAGAATTCGGTTATATTTGGTTATAAGTCTCCGTGTAGTTTTCTGTTTTCTTTATATATCATTTTTGAGTTGTATGGAACTTCTTAAATTTGCAAGTTGATATTTGTTGGCAAATTTGGAAAATTTTCAGTCATCACTGAATGTTCTTTTTCTATCACAATCTTTGTCCCTTCATTTTGGGACTCTAATTTCATGTGTGTTAGGCTACTTGATACTGTCTCATAGTTGAGATTGTTCATTTTATTTAGTCTTTTTATCCCTCTGTGTTCCAATCCAGATGCTTTTTTTATCTACAAAGCTAATGATTTCTTCTGTAAGGTTTAATCTGCAACTTAGCTCATTCGTGGATTTTTAAATGTCAGATAGTCTATTTTGCAGTTTTAGAAATTTCATTTGGCTCTTTTTAAATTAATAGATTTATTTTTAAAGAATTTTAAAATTAACAGAAATTGCACAAAAAATGCATAGTTCCCATATATGCATTTCCCATATATTCCCATATATAGTTCCCTGTCTCCTCTCTCTCCCATACAGTTTTCTCTATTGTATAGTTCGATGAGTTTTGACACATGCCTAATGTCATGTGTCTGTATTACAGTATCATATAGAATAGTTTCACTGGACCTAAAATCCATGGCCCCCTCGTATTCGTCCCTTCTTTTTTCCCCTCCCTCAAACCCCTGGTAACCAGTGATATTTTTACTCTGTTGCTAGTTTTGCCTTTTCCAGAACATCATGTAGTTGAAATCATACAGTATTTAGCCTTTTCAGACTGACTTCTTTTCACTTAGAAATATACACTTCAGATTTCTTGATGTCTTTTTGTGGATTAATAGCTGATTTCTTCTTATTGCTGAGTAATATTCCATTGTGGGAATGTAGCATAGTTTATTTATATATTGAAAGATATCTTGGCTAAGTCCAATATTTGTCAATTATGAATAAAGCTTCTATAAACATTCATGTGTAGGTTTTTGTTTGGGCATATGTTTTCATTTCATTTGAGAAAGTACCTAGGAGCATGACTGCTGGATGGCATAAGCCTATATTCAGCTATGTAAAAAACCATCCAACTATCTTCCAAAGTGACTATATCATTTTGCAGTCCCACCAGCAGTGAATGAGAGTTCCTGCTGCTTCACATCCTCATAAGATTTGGTATTGCCATTGTTTTGAATTTTAGCCATTCTAGTGAGTGTAGTTCTTTTTATAGTCTTCATTTCTCAATTGAGAATTTCTATTTGTTCCCTCTTTATATTCCTGTCTTCTTTAAGTTTTTGAACTACCAGCTATTTTAAGTTCTTGTCTCTTAATTCTATCCTCTCTGACCCTTCTGAGTCTGTATCTATTGACTGATTTTTTTTCAATAGATACAGATATGCATCTCATTTTATCTAGTTTGCATGTTGATATAGTTTGGATACTTGTCCCCATCCAAATCTCATGTTGAATTGTAATCCCCAATGCTGGAGGTGGGGCCTGGTGGGAGGTGTTTGGATCATGGGGGCAGATCCTTTATAAATGGCTTGGACCATATCCTTGGTGGTAAGTGAGCTCTTGCTCTGAATTCACGCAAGATTTGCTTGTTTAAAAGTGTGTAGCTCCTCCTGCCTCTTACCTTCTGTTGCTTCTGCTCTGGGCATGTGATGTGCCTGCTCTGTCTTTGCCTTCCACCATGATTGTAAGCTTCCTGAGGCCTTCCTAGAAGCCAAGCAGATGTCAGCACGACACGTCCTGTAAAGCTTGCAGAACTGTGAGCCCATTAAACCTCTTTTCCTTATAAATTACCCAGTGTCAGATATTTCTGTATAGCAATGCAAGAATGGATTAACACACGTGTCTAGTAAGGCTTTTGTTTTTGTAAAATTGTGTGCTGAACTTTATGGATGCTCAGTTCTTAGGTGTTGAGATTTTGATGTCTTCTTCATTCCACAGTTTGGTTCTGTTTTGTTCCAGCAGAAAGTAACATTTACTTGTGGATGTCTTAATTCATTCAAGGGTTTTAAAAATAGCTATGTGTGGGTGGTTCTAGGACTAGCTTAGCCCTATGTCTAAGACATGGCCCTTTTACTCTCTCTACTAAATGCCTGGGGTGTTGAACTATCCTTTGTTTCTCATTGGTTGGAGCCTCTCAGCCTATGCGAGCACAGGCAGTTCAGATCACAGTTCCTCAGTAGTTTCTTTGTCCCTACTAGCTGTCCTTTGTTTCCTGGAGTCTTGCCTTGTGCATTCAGGGCTTAGAATTCAACAAAAGATTCAAGAGAACTCCTATGTACATTTCTGGAGTTTCTCTCCTTAGACATCTTCTTTCCAGTACCATGCCCTACAAATTGCAGCCACCTCAACCTCTTTCAACTCCAGTTTTTGTTGCCTCTTCCCATGGAGGTATCCGGCCATAATGAATCACCTAGGCAGAAAGTCAGAACCAACATGCACCCTTATCTCATTAGCAGACTTGCACTGACTGTTGCCTACATCTGAAATCAGTTATCTCATGTATTTTTCCAGTATTCTAGTTATTTAATATGGGAAGAAAACTCTGACATCAGTTATCTCTTCATGGCCAAAAGTAAACATCCCACTCATTCTTTGTGTCAGATTTAACTTTCTTTTCATGAATTTCATGTTTCACAGCATCAGTCTTATTTGGTATCTTATCTGAGGCTCTTGCCTTTTCCCCCTCTTCCTAGGAGACAAGTCTGATAATATCTTGGTATTTAGTAATGCTTCCGTTTAACAATATTAACTAGCATTTGTTAATTAGCATTAACTAGTACTACCCAGGGCTGTCACTGGCATCTTTGTCTCAGTGGAATAAAAATTACCATTATTCAACTATTCCAGATGAGGAAAGGAAGGCTTAGTTTGGGGAAGTAATTTGCTTAACAACTCTCAGCTGGTAGGTGATGGTTTTCTGACTGTAAACCCCCTCCATACTTGTAGATTTTAGTACAGTTTCTACTGTCCTTGTAAATTTTCAAACCAACTTCTCAGAGCCTCGGGCCTCAAAGAGTAAGAGAGAGAGGTTGAGTGTATACTCTTACCCCAGCCCACCCTATATGCTGTTTGCACTAGAGCAAAAATGCTTTTTAATGTTTAACTTATTAGAGTTCCATGCAAAATATATTAAAAGCCTTTCTGCAACAAACAAATAACTTTGTGGGACACTATTGTGCCACATGAGACATTAATTTGCCCTTTTAAAATGTTGGTTTTCTCCAAGAGGAGCAAGAAACTGCTAAGAAAGAGAAAAAAAAAGTCTCTGTGGTTTCCTTTACTTATTGTGTGATGCTGCAGAAAGCATATGGGTTCTCCAGTTAGAATCCTGGCTCTACCACAAAGCTATAAAGTTGTCTTTAGTTTACTTACACTTCCATGGACTCAGCTATACAGTCTGCACAAGTAGGAAAAAAATCTTCTCTAAAACATCTTGTTTTCAATAAACATATGTAAAAAGCCTGGCCTTTAAAAAGGTCCCCAGTGATCCCTGCCTTCCGCTGTTGGTACCCTTGTGTGACCCCCTCTTCTTAAGTATGGGCTGGACCTAGGGACTTGCCTCTGATGAGGGGAATACAGGAATGGTAATGAGGTGTTACTTCCAGGATTAGGTTACGAAAAACTGTGGCTTCTATCTTGAGTGCCCTCTCTTGCTCTCTCCCTCACTTGCTCTGAGGGAAGCCAGCTGCTATGTCAAGAGCTGCCCTCTGAAGAGGCTCAAATGGCAAGGAAAGGATGTTTGCAGCCAACAGCCAGCAAGGACTGGAGGCCTGCCAATAGCCATGTTTGTGAACTTGGAAGCAGATCTTTCCCCAGTGGAGCCTTGCAATGCCTTCAGCTCCTGCCAGTGTACCTTGATTGCAGCCTTGTGAGAGTCCTTGAGCCAGAGCACCCAACTTGGCCATGCTTGGTTTCCTGACCCCCAGAAACTGAAAAATAAATGTTATCAAACTGTTAAATTTTGGAATAATTTGTTATTAGCAATAGACAATGCATACAAATAGCGTCTGGCACAGAGCTGATGCTCTGTTAATAATAGTTTCTCCCTTCTCCCCGCTCTCCTCCTTTTCCATTCCCAGGGAATGGTGACTTGCAGCAGCCTGACTCTGCTCCCCTGCAGAGATGGTGCTCACTTTGGACTCTGACCTAACAGAAGTGGAATTTTCCACTGCCAGTTCTCCAAGTTCTCCTTTCCTTTTTGATAAGGATTGCATTTGGGTGTGGTGAGAAGTACAACTTGTATCCTAATTGCTATCAGAGCCGAGAGTCGTAACACAGAATTAGATGCGCATATAGTTGGAGATACGGAAATTGCAGTTCCTATCATAGGACACCTTTTATAAAAGCTCTAGATGTACTAGACACTTAAAGCAGGTACAACATGGCTCCACCACATGAAAGTGATCTTACATCGTTTCCTGTGCAGGCACATTTGGAATGTGTTTGCTTTGTGTGCTTTGTGAGGTTTTTTTCTTCTTTTCCTTCTCTTTTACATTCTCTGGCTGACTAAAGTTAAGTCTCTTCCCATGGGATCATGTTGAACTTTTATCTCTTCTATAGGTTCTCAGCTTTCAGCTCCTGCATCCCTTTTTCCAAGTTATGAATCAACAGCTTGAAAACTGAGAAGCCTGAAGTCTTCAGGGTATTGTTCATTTGATGAAATGTCCATCCCTTGGTGATGCAGATGCTTGTGGAATTTCTGGGGTTTGCCTGCTGGGATGAATTTCATTTGATCTCCCTGAGAATTGAAGAAAATCAAAGTCTTAGATCTAAAGGGAGATTACTGAGGACTGGTACCCTACTTTGTTTTGAAACCTTGAAATTCCAGAAAAGGTCTCTTTTTTTTTTTAATCTCAGATTTGGGGGGAAAATCTCTGTTAGGTATTTGCCAGCGCTTTGTATCTGTTTCAGCGTGGGTGAGGAGCAATTTTATTCTTTAAAAAATATTCTTGGCCAGGCACTGTGGCTCACTACTGTAATCCCAGCACTTTGGGAGGCTGGGACGGGTGGATTACCTGAGGTTGGGAGTTTGAGACCAGCCTGACCAACATGAAGAAACCCTGTCTCTACTAAAAATACAAAATTAGCCGGGCATGGTGGCGCATGCCAGGAATCCCAGCTACTTGGGAGGCTGAGGCAGGAGAATCTCTTAAACTTGGGAGACGGAGGTTGCGGTGAGCCAAGATCATGCCATTGCACTCTAGCCTGGGCAACAAGAGTGAAACTCTGTTTAAAAAAAAATATGTATATGTATATAATATATAAAATATATATTATGCATATTACATATTAAATATATATTATGCATATTATATATGTTATGTATATATAATATACAAACGTATATACATACATAAAAAAATAAAAAGCTTGGGGAAAGGCCACAGGGAGGGAACAGATTTTTGATATATACATATATTATGTATATTTGTATGTATATATCACAGTGTATATATACTGACACATATTTATATATATTTAAAAACCGAGTCTGCAAGCCACTCTTAGCCCAGTGACTTCTCTCTAGCACTTCACTCCAAACATCATTAGATCTCTTGAAAGCTACACATCTGGGGAGTGACATTTCCCCCTGTTGAATTAAGTTTAGCCTAAAGCTGCCTCCTTACATATTTTAAGTCAAGTCTAAAGATTTTTCTGTACATAGGGAACTATAACATAAATGGATATGGAAATGGGCTGTAACCTACTCTTGGTACCAAGAGTACAAAACTCTTGAGTTTTGGCCAAAGGTGGCCAACTGTTCAAATCCTGTTCAAATAAGGCCAGTACTGGCTGTAACAAGTCCAGCTGCTTGTTGACTGCACTTCCGTTTTCTGCAGTCACTTTCCTTTTTCTGTCATTCTTCTTTGACCATGCAGCGATGCCAGTCTCTCTGAACCTATTCTGGTTTGGGGACCAGCTGGTTTGAATGCGTTTCCTAGATGTGGGGTTTGATGCCATCTGACTGTACCACCATCCACCTTATAGGTGCAAGGTCGATGCCTATATTGTTTATCAATGTGTCCTGTATGCTTCGAACAGTACCTGGCGCACAGTAGGCCCTCAGTAGATATTTGTTAAATGGTGTATAAATTTTGCTGAACATGTTGAATAAATAAGGATGAGTCCTGTGAGAATTTTCAGAGAATTTGATCTAAAATGTTGCTGAACATCACATTACCTGTATATCATGGTATTCTCTCATGGTATTTTCAAGAACTCTTGGGAGAATGAACTTTGTTTTAGAATGAAGAATAATTATGCCTCTCTTGGAAAAAAAAATCACTTAAATTATATGAACATAGATTTCCTCTTCAAGCTGGCTACTAGGAAACTCAAAATATGGGTTTGATCAGCCTCTTTCAATTACATGAGACTCGGTGGGATCCTCTGTTTTTCTTTAGAAGCATGCTTTTCTCATAGACTCCTAATGTTTGGCAATCGTGCTGTATTGTAAATGTTTTTGAAAGCAAGTTCCAGGGAGTGAATAAATAAAGACAATGCCATAGAAAGGGAGTAGGAATTAAAGAAGCAAATGGGAAGAGAATGAGAGTGGGGTGAAGAAAACAGAAGGAATTCACTGGAAAGGGAGGAAGACAATGGGACAGGAAGAATATGACATTGAACTGGAATCTCCTCCAGGCCTTAGGACATCTCAGGAGGTGGTCTTTGAGGGCCCATTAGGTTTTGATAATGCAGTGGGCATGTGGCTATCACCTCTGGGTCAACTTGTGGCTTGGAACTCTGAAGATGGAGAAGGAGGCAAAACCATGAGGATATTCTCTGGAGCCAGGTTTATGTCTCCACTTTGGCACTATGAGCTGCCACTTGCTTTCATTGAGCCTCAGTTTTATATCTGTAAAATGGGGCTAATAACAGTGACTTCTGCTAAGTTTCTCTTGGAGGCTCCATGAGGTAATGAATAAGAGGTAATGATAACATTTCCAGTGCTCAAATGGTAGTTATTGTTATTGCATTGAGCTTTCCAGATTCCTGTCTCATCTTCTGTCATCTCATGGCTAGGATAGAGTAGCATAGAAAACAAGGAGAAAGTCTCAATTTCTCCACATTTACCATCAGGCCTTTCTTGAAAGTTTCCTTAAAAAAAAAATTGACCCTGATCTACTATGCCAAAACCTTGGAAGTTTTCTTCAAACCCAAACATAAGTGGACCTCTTTCAGTCATCCTGGCATTTGTCCAGTACCTCCTGTCTGTAGGCAAATCTCATGAACTTAGCATTAGTAAAAATCACAAATATAATCCCAAAGTCTTTATAAGTAATGGAAGTTTTTAAAAAATAATGGAAGACGACTTCTCAGGGTGACCAAGGGAATACATTGAATTGCATGCTACAGAGCAAAACTATAAAAATCCATCTTAAACACCTGATTTTCCAAAGTTTCTCCTCATGCCACTGTCAAATCACTGCAGTCCTATTTCACTCTCTTTCCATCAAATATCTTCTTCTTTTCCTCTCAGGCTATCTTCTTCCAGCTTCCTCCCTTCTCTTGGGCTCTTCCAATTTCTGTAGACCTTTATTTAGAGAAGGGATCGTCAAGCTTTTTCTGCAAAGGGCCAGATAGCAAATACTTTAGGCTTTTTGGGCTCTATGTTCTCTGTCACAGCTACTCAACTCTGCTCTTGTAACAGGAAAGCAGCTGTAGACAATAAGTAAATGAATGGGTGTGGCTGGGTTCTAATAAAACTTTATTTACAAAAACAGGAAGTAGACAGGGTTTGGCCTATGGGTTGTAATTTGTTGACTCCTGATTTGAAGCAATTTATGAATCTATGTTCACATGATGAAACTTCAGTTGATAGTTTTTTCTGTCACCCCACTCAGCAAAACTGAAGATTCTGTTGTGGATGTACCTGTTTTCAGAGGCCCAGGAAGATAAATGGGGTGTTGTAGATAACCATTAATATTTTCTCCATCTAATGTTGATTATACAGGTCAGAACAATTATTTGCTTATGCTGCCTGTAAGACACTTGTGTCAGGTAGGACAAAGCCCAGGTACAACACAGCTCTGGGGCTTAGTGTGACAGGTTTCCCCAGGTGATATATGTGTGTGTGTGTGTGTGTGTGTGTGTGTATCTGTGTCATGCCTGGGACCAAAGGTCTCTTGGCCAGTAATGAAAAAAGCTAAGCCTCTATTTTTTGGCTTCTTTCGCTTTCTCATTTGATTCTGGGAAGATCCTCACATCAAATTGTATAATGGAAAAAGTACTGGACTAGAGCCAGGGGATGTGATTGCTATTTTGGTTGTCTTACTACTCTTGTGTTTGACCTTGCACGTTCATTCATTCCCTGGTTTAAGTCTGTCAAGTATTAAACTAGAATCTTTGGTCACCACATTTTTAGTGCTTGATACTTATTTAAATGAGCTCAGAAATGTATGGGATGAAGTCGGGCTGGAGAATGAGAGCCCTGTCCCTACACTCAATCTTACTCCTACCCAAGGGGTCCCTAAAATATCTCTGCTGGAATTCGTGGGCTCTAGCCAGCATAGGGAAAAGATTGCTGAACTATGATTCTTTGGTTTCCTGTCCCATCTTTTACCACCCACCTGGTATTCTAGAAACCCCCCAATTTTTTTATGTTCCTTCAAAATGGCAGGAACTTTTCATAAATTTGTTCTCATATACTCACTCACACCCTTTCCTGATTGGTTTTCCACTCTTTTCAGTCTTCATTCTTACCTCCCAGACTCCTACTTATCCTGTGCAACCCTACTCAAAGTATCTACTTCTGGGTTTATTTAGCGGATTGGTTTCTTATAGAAAACTTTGGAATAAACCATTGTTTCCAGAAGAATCTCAAGTCACAGCTTTCAGTTATCTTTGTTTCAATGAGCCTTTCTTCTTACATCTTAGATTTTAGGAGGATCAAAATTCCAACGTTGTTCTGGCAGGGCTGTCTCTGTAGGAACCACATTTAGCTCATTCCCAGTGCCTGGAATATGTCTTGCACCTGTTGAACAGCTGAGCTTACCCTTTGAGGAGGTGGCTACAATATTACTGAGCTCATTTTCCTTAGGTTTCTTTTTCCCTGTTGTTACGTTTTCCACCCTCCCCTGCCCCCCATCACAAGGTAAGAATGTTCTGGGGAAGAAAATAGAGTTCAGTCTATCAGTGGAAGGGAGTTTGAGGACAGAACAATTTGGATGTGGAAAGGTTTTCTGTGAGAAATCAGTGGGAGAATGTTATACAGTCAGACTTCTGACTGTTGTATGTGAATATCTCAAATCCTTGCCACATATGAACTTCTTTTTTAGGATTCTGCATTAACAGGCTCTTCCTCAGTCTGGATGACTGACAGATTTAGCAGTCCCAACTCTAGCCAAATCCCACTGTTCCATTGTCCACCTGGATCCTTCTTGGCCTCAGAGGGAGACGGACAGATGTTCCACAGAGCTGGGGTGGAGCTTTGACTCAGCCAAACCTGACATAAATGGAGACAGCGATTCAAAGACAAAAAAAGAAAATGATTTAGAGAGGAAACCAAAAGAAATTACAATTAGCCGCAGGTTGCTGAATCTCGATTAACCTCCCACTGTGCTGTTGTTCTGTAGCCAACTTAGATGATCCAAAGACAATGTTTAAAAGCCGTTTTAACTAAATTAGCAACCATGTAAAACCTTCATTCAGAATATATGTTTATCTGCACCTTCTGCCCCCCAAACACTTTCTGTCAAGGAATGGTATGAAAAATTGAGGTAAAAAAGGATTGACGAAGAGCGAAGATATCTCTAGCAAGACATCAAGCATTTGATGTGAGCTCTGTGTGAATGAATGGTTTTTAATTGTTCCTTCTAACTAGGGTGACTGTCCTAGTTTATAGCCGTGGTCATGGCATGATGCTTAGTCATATCCTCCTTTAGTCTTAAAAGTGTCCCAATCTGGACAATACATATATTATCACTCTACATCCATACTGAGAAAATTCTAATCTCCCAGAAGATACAGGAGATATTATAGACAGATCCCTTCCACATACGGTGGTTCAATACTTAGTCTTCAAGACCTTGAATGATAGAACATTTCCTCAATGACCGAGATATTTAGAACAATTTATATGTCTTGCTACAATACACTAGAATTTTAAATTTTCTTACAGTGTTATGCATATTGTAGATCATTAAGAATTTCTCATTTCGAAGAATTACACCTGAGTTAATGTATTTGCTATTTGGCACTTTTTGCCACGTTGGGGAATGGTCTCTGGGTATGTCTCTAACCCTGGTTCTGCCCTTCCCCTGCACATCAGAGAGGCTGAAGTAAGTTTCTCAAGTTGGGCAGGGAGCTTGCCTCTGACCGTTAAGATCCCTCCCACACTCAGAGTCTATGCTTATATTAAAACCCACAGTTAACTTCAATATATATAATAAAAGAGTATTGTAGTCATGTCAGTTACACCTTCCCTCTGTCAGGCTGTGCTGTTCGACCCTTGACTCTGACCATTTGATAGTTATGTGGTCATAATTGAGTTACTTAAACTTTCTGAGCTTATTTTCCCATCCACGAAACATGAGTTACTAGTGTCTGAATCCTCTACCCTAAAATGCTGAGGTGAGGCTCATGTCAGCGATGTCTGGAAGAGATGTGCCTCTCCATGCAAAAGACAATTCTGTCATCTTACTGTTGTATTGGAGAGCAATAATCAGGTAATTTCTGACAGCTCAACCATAGATCAGAATGAGATAAGGTGAGCATCTGATTTTTGGGCCCCATTCTGGCAGTCATCTCCTCTCTCTTGGTAAAGAGTACCCTGATTTCCTTTTGAGGAATTACTTTTCTTCTCTTGCGAGCTTCGTTTTCTTCTATAAAATGGGTACATTTTTAGCATCTAAGATCACGCAGGGGTGATAAAAGCTGAATGTATAAAGCTGTTAGGACAATGCCCGGCTCCTTATTGGCTGTGCCCAAGACCAATGTGGTGAGTAGTCAAGGTAGGTGTGTTCCCAGAACCTTGTCTTGCCCAGTTTATGGCTTACACTTGGCCAGTTGGACTTTTTCTATCCTGTAACTTTAAATTATACCACTATCTATTTTTGCTAGAAAGGCAAAACTCATTCTGCTCCTGAGTCATGGAACTAGGACAATCGAGCCAGATCCTCTTTGACCTGTGAAGTTCAAATTAATTAATTCACCCATTGAGCAAATGTTTATTGATGTCTTTCTGTCAGAAAATGTGTGCTAAGTCTTTCACATATTTTTCTCATTTAATCCTCGGTACATATCAGGTGTTGGATTTCACTGCTTGCTTTGCAAATGAAGAAATGGAACTTACAGAATTTAACCAACTTGCCCTGGGTTATATAGCTAGCATGTGGGTAGGCTGAGATTTGAACTTGGATCTGTCTGACTCCAATGCCTGTGTTTTCTTTGCTGTGGGATTTGACCGGCCTGCTAGAGGAAGAACAATTGAAAGTATATTTTACCTAAGATTAGAGAGTTACTGTCCCTTTCTTTTATCAAAGTGTCTGAAGCAGCAGTAATGGAAGTTTCTATTAGCATGGAAGGTATGGGTGGGTGGGGATATTTATTGGTTTTATCTGTCTAGCATGCCTTTCTCCTCCCTCTCTTCCTGCTCCTCCTCCTCCTATTAATAGTAAGGATCATGATAATAATGGCAGACTCCTCCCTTTGGGAGGCACACGTTATTGGCCCATTCCATGTAATTCTTGTAGTATTGTCGGTTACGGAACAGCTCCTCTGGCCATAGAGGTTTACCTCTGATCCAAACCTGGTCAATCAGATCTTTCCCTGACCTCTACAGCTTGGTGGTCTAAGAGGTAGGCACATGACCTAAATCAGCCAATCAGTTTCTTCCCTAAGCCTAATGTACACTGAAGAAGGAAGAGACTTTATTTTCTGCCTCTAAGATGTTAAATCAGGATCCTGGAGGCAGCCATTCTCCCATCTGGGCAGGTGGAATTGGGGGAAGCCAGAGAGAATGGGAATGACCTGCAGGGGGACACTGAGGAGTAAGAGAGCTTAGCAATACCACTTTGAAAATACGACCTTTCAGTTAGGTGTGCCAAGAAATCACTCCCCATTCCCACTTTTTAATTTTTTTAAATTTCGAGTCTTATCTCTGTCATTTGTAATAGACTAATACAATATGCTTCCTAGCATATGTTTGCAGAAGTCCAGTGTCTAGGAAGTGATTTTCATTCCCTGGGAGAGACTGACAAGGGAGGAGTCAGTGGTGTCAAAACTGGGGAATGATTATGGGTATGTGCTGTTGTTTTTGGCATGCTTTTTTCCCTAATGATAAGTCATTTATTTGTTTATTCCCTTAGATGTTGACCCACCCAAGTAGCCCCTGAGCAGCATCTGCCATGGTCCAAGAACTGTGCAGGTGCTGGGGGTATCATGGTGACCAGCAGCCATGGTCCCTGCTCTTGTGAAGCTCTTTGTCCTGAGTTCTCTTTTCCTTGGGGTCTCTACAGCCCTCCTCTCAGCAGGCTGTTTGCCGCTTAGAATCTACTACTTGGGGGTGCTAAATTATTTACAAACCCTTTTTACGAGAGCATCCAAAAGCTTGAAGACAGACTCCGTTCCTAAGCCCTGAGGTCAAAGCTCCTTTCAGAGAGACTTCCCTTTTCTTCTTTCTCTCATCTTTGCCCCCAGCCTACCATGATTTCAGAATAGATCTCTCGCCAAAATTATTCCTAGGGGAATGTTTGAGCTGAAACTGGAGTCTTTTTTGAATACATTGTCTCTGCTCACTGGAATTTAAACTCACTTGCAGGTCCTGATGATAGCTCCCGAGGAAGGCTGCACTCACTGATCACAGGCACAGAGGGCCTTGATGCCTGCACAGAGTATGGCTGTTGTGTCTGCTCACCTTCCTCAAGCTGCCAGCTGACCCCCGCAGGAACTGCCTTCCACCCTGCTGCCATCACACATGGCTAGAGTTCCTCCATCCCGCCCTTCTTCCTGTTCCACTGCCTCCTTTTGCACCTGAGCCTCATGGCACCAGGTTGAACTTCTCTGTAAGATCTTTCATTCCATGAAAGGGTTCTTTTGCTCTTTTGATTTATTTTTTTTAGAGAGAAGGTATTGCTCTGTCACCCAGGCTAGAATGCAGTGATGCGATCGTAGCTCATTGCAGCCTCGAACTCCTGGGCTCAAGCAATCCTCCCACCTCAGCCTCCTGAGCGGATAGGACTACAGGTGCACGTTGCCATACCTGACTAACTTTTATTTTTTGTAGAAATAGAGCCTCACTATGTTGCCCAGGCTTGTCCTCAACTCCTGGGCTCAAGCAGTCCTCCCACCTTGGCCTCCCAAGGTGTTGGGATTACAGGTGTGAGCCACTGTACTCAGCTATGAATGAGTTCCTTTGGGTATTGTTCACCTCCAGCACCTCCTGGTGCCCAGGAGCCTAGGACTATGCTCCTGGGAAAGAGTCTGGTATAGAGAACAGAAGGGCCTAGGTGGAGGTGTTAGAGTATCAATTCTAGACAGACACCAGAAAATCAAACTGGGGCAGTGGTGGTGGGAGTGGAGCAGCTAGAAGGATTTGGAGTTAGTAGAGTACAACAGAGAGGGCAGCTAGAGAGTGCCTGAACTGGGCCCCCTGACCATTTGGTGGTGCTCAGTCAGCTTCCCTGACTTGTCTTCCAGCCACCAACCTCTCCTCAAATACTGCTTCCCCAGAGGAAGCCTTTTCCAGTTCACCAGCTTAAAACAGGTTTCCCTGCTGTACATTCTCGCATGCCCTTCACTAGACAGATGATAACCCGTAAATGCTGGTGTGATTATTTGCCTAATGTCTGCCTTTCCCTTGGAAGCCAGGCTGGTCTTGTTTACTATGGGGTCCCCAGTAAAATTCCTGGAACAAATTAGATTCTCAGAAATGTTTGTGGAATGGCTGAAGGAATAAATCCTCAGTCTGCAGATTTTTGTTCCTCTTTACAAGCTTTTGGCCCAAGATATTCATCTACCTACATTAGGACTTCCTGGCAAAGAGACAGACTGTGCAATCACTGCGATTCATACACATTTGATCACAAGCCAGTTTTATTTTACTCAACACAAAAATACAAATGAAAAATATTTATGTGAACTTCAAGGAAGATACAGGGGAAATGAAGAAGCCACTTAAAGCTGCAGTGAGTGACAGTGCATCTGCCATCAGAAACCAATTGCATCAGCTTGAGTCCCCAGCCAGGCATGTGGGATCTCAGAGGAAAAAAGACCTGGTCTTCTTCCCCGGGCAGCTCCCCTGTCAATGGCTGCCTTGATTTCCACCATTAAAAATTATCATTAAGTTTTAGTTGAGATTTTCTGATCCCACTTAAATTTCCAGACTTACTCTGAGGGGGTCTGTTTTCTACACTGTTGGAAGACCCTGAAATCTGAATAACTAGGGGGCTGAGAACAGGTGAGTAGTGAACCAGGACAGCTGTAAGAGGGTGGTAGGGTCCCTGAATGGGTAAGGAGAGAAGGCCCCATTAGGAAGAGATTAAAAAAGAGAGAGAGGACACAGTTGGGTTCTAAAGATACAAGCTGACCTTTTGGGAGGTCTTTTTCTATTAATGGAAGGATCCCAGGGCTGGGAGATAGGTATCTTATTAAAATATGCTTACTGAGTGCCTGTTACATTCCAGGCACTGTGCTGGGCACTGGGGTTGTAGCAGAAAATAGTACACAGTCCCTCTTGCATGGCCTCATGAAATTCTCCACCCAGCGGGGAGTTCTGATCAATGTGGAGACACCAGTCAGTGGAGGTCATGGAGGTGCTTGACATTGAATAGCCAGGAAGGAGTTCTTTGAGGAGGTATGGCTTAAGAGCTATAAGGTGAGCTATGCAGAGCAGGGAAGAGCCCCCCCGGGAGAAGGGACTGCAAATGCAAAGGTCCTGAGGCAGAAATGGACTTGGTGTCCTTGGGAAGGAAGGTGGGAGAGTGAGCAGGGATTGTTAAGTGAGCAGGTAGGTTAGCAGGGGAAGCCATACTAGGTGAGCAGGCATGGTAGGCTTTGAGCAGAGAAATGACATGACCTAATTGAAGTTTTATGGAAGTCACCCTCTTTCCCTGAGGACAAGAAATAGGATGAGAAGAGAGATTGGGAGGAGGCTGTGTGGAATCCAGGAAGGGATGATCACCTGGAGAAAGGAGGAAGACAGTGGAGAGGGGAAACAAAAGGGACCAGTGTGGGAGCTTCTAGTCCTGTTGTTGACTGGCCCTGGGCCCTGGTTCCCAGTTTAGCCCTCTGTAAAGTGGGAGCAACCCTCCAAGGTCCTCCTAGCTCTGGGTGTGCTAGAGGGTCTGTTGACTCTGGCCCTGCAAGCTCTTCCAATGTCCATGTTTTATTGCCTTTTCTTCAAGCCCGAGAAAGCTTCACTGGAAAGAATTTCAATGTATGGTTTAAAGATAAATTTTCTAGCTTTCTAAAGTTCTGTTAATATTTTAAATGCATGACCATCTTGTGTCCCCCTTGGTGGGAAGTGGTGGGTGAGGGTGTCACATTATTAATAAAATATGAATACATTAAAACATTTATTTTAATGTAACTTACATGGGAAACATCTTTTGTGAAGCTTTTTGGCAAGCGGATGAAAAAGCGTGTTTGCCCCAAACCTTTGAACGTCCTTGATTGGGTTGGGGGTCTTTGTTTCCAAAAAAGCCCTTGACCCCTTGTGGTTTCCATTCTGTTTACTCTTGGCAAGTGTTTTGGGTTCAAAGGGAGAATCTTTAAAAGCTGCATTTTATAGATTTTATAAAAGCTGCGTCTATAAAATCTTAATGCATCTTTGACATCAAATAGCTCTTTCAAAGCAGTGATTTGATGAAGTAAATAGGAATGCAGCACAAACCATATGGAACGCATTTTCCATAACTGTTCCGCGCTTGAATAACAGAGGAGAAAAGTTCCTGGCAAAGGGAGTTTGGGATTTTAATGACCCTTAAATATTTGGCTCGGTAGCCAGATGTGTTTTACCAGGCTGAAAACCCTGAGGATAGGCCTGCCTTTCTCTTTGGCAAAACATAAGCTAACGCGATGTTGCTGTTCGTGAAAAGATGTTTGTGCCTCATTGCAGAAAGCTTAATTCACCATGATTTCCTTAATTATCCACCCCTCCCCCAAACTGGCATAGCTCCCAGCATGCCTCGCAGCAGCATTTCTGATCTGAGACACTAAGCTGTTTACGATGATGCCACAGAAACCTACTTAATTATTTGAATTTGGGAATCAAAGGGTTGAAACATGGACCAGAGTGTGTCTTGTTGATGGAACTGGGGCGGGGCAGAGGGGCTTAGGCTTCCTGGCGTGGATGCCTCTGCTCCTAACTGGCTGTAAGAGCTGAGCAAGACCCTTGATCTGGGATTAAGATAAAATGGGACAAACCATATTTGAGCCATTACTGTCAAGTTCTGGTTCCAATTATGAACAAACCTGTACTAAAAACACAGATGCACATTGGCAACCTCTCAAAGTCATCTTGAAAGTCCATGCCTGGTGGCTTTAGACATTGGCCCTTTACTTGAGACATTTGTGTGTGAGTATCCAGAGTGATTCTCCTCAAGACAACCTCAAAATTGGTTTATCTAACTTTTACCACTGACAGGTGGATTGTTCCCCCCACCCCTCAAAAAAAAAACCTTCCCCAATAAAAGATATAAGGTTGCAATTTTGGATGGAAGAGGCCTTCAAAGTGAAGTCCAGCATTCCCATTTCAAAGATGAGAAAACTGAGGCCCAGAGACTAGAACTGGCCTGTCCATGACCACACAGTTCTCAGCATCAGGACCAAGACCAGAATCTGCCCCATTCATCAGCAGTCTGAGCCCCCACATGACTTTTGTTTACAAAAGTAAAATGTGGCTGCATAGTATGAAGATTTCCCAACACAGAAGACGTTCAAGAGCATGCACCTCAGGAGGGGATGAGCCAATGGAAAGGGAACAAACCACTCCCTGAGTTCTGAGCTGGCACTGCTCTTGGACTGTGTTGCTTATTCTTCCATTGCAAAAATACAAAACATTTGAGAGAAGAAGCAACTGAGGATTAGAGCTGTGATGTGGCTCTTGCATGTGGCCCAGCTGGTGCCTCTAAAGCCTTTGCTCATCCTGTGATGTGAATTTGGTCTGTGCTTAGCCACTGTGGTGTCTTAGTCTGTCCTGGCTGCTATAACAGAATGCAAGAGACTGTATGGCTTATAAACAGCAGATACTTATTTCTCACAGATCTGGAGGCTAGAGATCCAAGATCAGAGTGGCAGCATGGTTGGGTTCTGGCAAGGGCCGCCTTCCTGGTTCATTGACAGCCGATTTCTCACTGTGTCCGCACATGGTGGAAGGGGTGAGGGAGCTCTCTGGGCCCCCTTTCAAAAGAGCATGAATGCTATTCATGAGGGTTTCACCCTTATGATCTAATCACGCCTGCAAAGACCCCTACCTCATGATACCATCGCTTTGGGGGTTAGGATTTCAATGTGTGAATTTTGGGGGCAACACAAACTCTGAGACCCTGTCTCTGCGCTGGGTTCTGTCTCTGCGCTGGGGCCCTGTCTCTGTGCTGGGTTCTGTCTCTGCGCTGGGTTCTGTCTCTGTGCTGGGGCCCTGTCTCTGCGCTGGGTTCTGTCTCTGCGCTGGAGCCCTGTCTCTGCGCTGGGTTCTGTCTCTGCGCTGGGTTCTGTCTCTGCACTGGGGCCCTGTCTCTGCGCTGGGGCCCTGTCTCTGCGCTGGGTTCTGTCTCTGCACTGGGGCCCTGTCTCTGCGCTGGGTTCTGTCTCTGCGCTGGGTTCTGTCTCTGCACTGGGGCCCTGTCTCTGCGCTGGGTTCTGTCTCTGTGCTGGAGCCCTGTCTCTGCGCTGGGTTCTGTCTCTGCGCTGGGTTCTGTCTCTGCGCTGGGTTCTGTCTCTGCGCTGGGGCCCTGTCTCTGCGCTGGGTTCTGTCTCTGCGCTGGGTTCTGTCTCTGTGCTGGATCGAATGGTTGGATCACTGCCTTTCCCTCCTCTTGTCACCCTGGAAAAAAACTTGACATGTTCCTCTCAGCCTGGCAGGAGCCCCCAAAATGAATCCATCTTTCCATTCTTGTCAATAGATGGATATAGATGAAAACCCCCATACTTTGTGGAACTAGGAGAAGGTACAGAGAAGTCCAGATCAAAGTCACAGCAGAAACTGCGGTATAATTTCTCCTTTTAAAAATGTAAGTGGCATTCTGCTTAAAAACAAGAAAAAAAAAGAAAAAAAGAACCAGCCCCTCTACCCTACCCCCTAAAAGCCCCAACCAAATGCTGAATATAAGTTTCTCTACCTTATGATGTACAGAGTTGTGGGGAGGGCTGGTGACTGTCACTAAGGGGAAGGAAGTATTGCCTGCCTTGCTGGTTTCCACCGCTGCTTCCAGCTTTGCTTGCTTTTTTTCACTTCTCCCTACCCCACAACCTGGCCAGCTTTTGTAGCAATGCTCCCCTGGCTGACCACTGACTTCCTGTTTTCCAACCCATCAGACATACACAGTGGGTAGCATGAACTTTCCATCAAAGACAATACATCATTAAGAGAAAAAGGGCCCGGCATGGTGGCTCATGCCTGTAATCCCAGCACTTTGGGAGGTTGAGGTGGGAGGATCACAAGGTCAGGAGATGAAGACCATCCTGGCTAACATGGTGAAACCCCATCTCTACTAAAAATACAAAAAATTAGCCGGGCGTGGTGGTGGGCACTTGTAGTCCCAGCTACTCGGCAGGCTGAGGCAGGAGAATTGCTTGAACATGGGAGGTAGAGGTTGCAGTGAGCCGAGATCGCGCCACTGCACTCTAGCCTGGGTGACAAAGCGAGACTCCGTCTCAAAAAAAAAAAAAAAAAAAAAAAAGAGAAAAAGAGATCCAGCCAGAGTGATGGGGGCTGGATCAGAGAGAGAGAAAGAACTGAGTGAGAAGAGCAGGGGTCAGAGAGCCAGGACTGTTCTCCAGCCAACCCTAGGGAAGGTCTTGTTGTTCCTGTCCTGTGCCGCACCTTCATCCTTGGGAGAGGCAGGGGAGGGTCACTGCATCAGGACAAGTAGGAAATCACTCTGATTTTGGTTCATGCCAGCTCCTGAGCATGGTTTCCAGGTTTTTGTTTCTCAGTCCAGAGGCTAAGAAGTCCTGAGACCTTCCAGCAGCCCCAGACATGGAGCGGGAGAGGAAAGCCGTTGCTCCATCTGAGCCAGTTCTGATCCTGTATATGCTCTCCGGGAGCATCGGGCAGAGTGAGGGATGATGTGGACTCAAGAGAGAACTGGGTTGAAACTGAGCAGCTTTGCACTGTTTCAGGAATGTTAATTAAATGCGAGATTATAGGCCCCAAATCTTCACAGAAAGTAGATTTATTGTACCTCGTTACCAGATTTTATACACTCCACTTGGGCGAGACTGATGTTCTGTATTATAAAAGAATGCTGGATTTTATGGTCTAAAGCCTTCAGATATTAAGAGAGAAACATTCAGAAATGACAATAGTGAGACCCAAGGTGGCGCTTGGAGGTCCCTGATGAGATGCTGAAGCAGACACGGCTCAAAATGTCCCAAGTGCTCTCCAGCCGTATTATAGGCAAACACATTCAACTTCAGTGCAGTTTGGACCAAGTTAAGGTTTTGCATTTCTAAGGACCTGTGGACTTCATTTTCTCTCCTTCTGAAACTTGTCCCTCTGAATTTCACAGAACTCGCTCCTTCATTCTTTCCTGCACTCAGCACTTTAACACACCTGTTAAGTATGTGTGCAGATAAGTGTGTTTGTGTGTGTATAGATGGGACTCAGAATATGCTATCCCAGAATAGGGCACCTTGGCATCTGAGAAATTAGCAGAAGCAGAAATGTCTCCCTGACCCTGTCTCACCCAGGGAAGACCCTGAAGTGGGCCATAAAACCTGGAAAGAATTACTTGGCCTTCTCCCTTGTCCCAAAGCAAGACCCTTGTGTGGGGTGTACCCTTCCTATAGCATATACCCAGAGGAAAGGAACGTTCTTATCTCTGGAAACACAGGGACACAGAGAATCTGAACAAGCAGGCCTTGCTAAGTTTCCCCGACTTTATTACTGTGAACCCAGGTCTGAATCAATTTAGAAAGTTTATTTTGCCAAGGTTAAGGACGCATCCCGTGACACAGTCTCAGGAAGTCCTGATGACCTGTGCCCAAGGTGACTGGGACAGGGCTTGGTTTTATACATTTTAGGAAGACATGAGACATCAATCAATATGTATAAGACGTACATTGGTTTGGTCTAAAAAGGTGGGACAACTCGGGGGCTCTCAGGTCATAGGTAGATAAGATACAAAAGATTACATTCTTGGGGGTCTTTGATCAGACTTTTATTAAATGCACAATTTACGTGTGAAAGGGGTTAGAGGAATAGTCACTTATGCCTTAGTCTGGCTCTGTGAATCTGCATTTTTACATAAACGGTAGGACAGAGAAGCAATCAGCTATGCATTTGTCTCAGGTGAGCAGCAGGATGAGCATCTGTGAAGATCAGCTGTCGATGTCCACTGCCACGGTGAAATTCAACGGAACTGTTTAGGGTAAATCTCCAGACCCACAAGGAATTTTCTTGAGGGCAAATTGTGAGGGAGGTATGCAGCTTTTTTTTTTTTTTTCTTTCATCTCCATAGCTGTTTTATTTAGGAAGAAAATGGGAGGCAAGTTTGCCTGATGCAGTTCTCAGCTTGACTTTTCCCTTTGGCTCAGGGATTTTGGGGTCCTGAGACTTACTTTCCTTTCACATTACTATTAGATCATACCTGCTTTGTCCAATCATTCTCCTCTGCAACTATCCACTTGTTCGTGAAATTTAACAACACACAGGCTTCCCTGTTTCTTTGGGTCTTTGTTTCTGAAGGCTCAGGTATCACATAAAAATTAAATAAATTTGCATGCTTTGTTGTTGTTGTTAATCTGGTTTTGTTGTAGGGGCCTCAGCCATGAACCTAGCAGTGGCTGAGAAAAGACTTCTTCACTCCCTACAGTGTATATGTATATACATGGTGTGTGTGTATTATATATGTGAGTGTGTGTATGTATATACGTGGTATGTGTCTATGTATGTAGCTAGGGGTGTGTCGGTGTGTGTGTAGGTAGGTAAATAGGTTTGTGTTTGTATGTTTAGATAGCTGTGTGTGTGTGTCCGTGTGTTTATGTAGATGTATGCATATAGGTAGGTGGGTTTGTATGTATTTGTAGATAAGTGTGTATTTATGCAGATAGGGGTATGTGTGTATGTATATTGGTATGTGTGTATGTAGGTAGGTATATGTGTCCAAAACTTAAATATAATTTCAGTTTTTATCAAAGGAACAGATTAAAATATCAAGTAGTTCTACTAGGATCATAATGAGAAACAGCAGACCCCTGATCAATTCCTTCTCACTCTTGATTTCTGTTCCCCAAAGGCAACAGCTTTCAACTCCTATTTCTTTTTTTATATTCACCTTTATATCTCTAATGACATATATACTGCTATTTTAATTTTTCCTGTATTAGACATGATCTATTGTCTTCTTGCTGTAGAAGATGAGGGTATAGCTCTCTTCTACCAGCTCCTGCTCCCCAATCCCCAAATATACATCTTTTCTCCCCCTCCTATAATTATTTCTCACCCATCTTGGTTAAATACATATTCAGTGCTTTTATTATGACCATGTAAATATCATTTACAGTTGAGACATGTAATGTCTCAAGATCACATGTTCTTTCTTATGCAACTGTTTATTGAGTGAAGAGCTAAAGTAATTGCTTTGCGTGGTCATTTGCTGGGTTACTTTGTGCCTATCCTGGATTCATCCACAGTCTCTCCATGCCTGTCAATGAGATCAAAACCACAAGGTCATCTTGCAGCTCTTGCCACCTGCTGCCCTATTGGCCCAGTCTACAGGGATTGCTCTATACGCTTGTTGCATGGTTCTAGAAATTCTTTTAGACATCAGCCTGGGAGTACTTGCCAATCCACTGTATTGAATCTTCTGTTTCTTGAATTCCACCCTCTTCCTCTTCTCTGGTTTATTTCTCATTTGATGGCCCAAGTTTTTGGAATATCTTTTTTCATACCTAAACACTGAATTGTGGGTATATGCTGAATACAGAATTCTAGACTGCAAATTTTTGTTGTTGTTTAGAATTTTGAATTGGCTTCTAGGTTTCAACATTACTGTTGATGACATTTTAATTACTGACCTTTTGCACATGACCTGTGTTTTCTTTCATGGAAGCTTTAGTACATTTTTATTTCTCTCCCTGGTGTTGTGATATTTTACAATGATATGTCTTTGTGTTGATCTTCATCTTATCATTGAGCTAAACTCTCAATGAACTTTTTAAATCTGGAAATGCATGTCCTCTGGGGAATTCTTCTATTTCTTCATTTTTTTTTCTCTTCTCTGTTTTTCTTTTTATTTTCTAGAGCTTCTAGCATTTGTCTATTGTTTTCCTCCATAGATCTTCTAATTTTCTTTCTTTTTCTCCTCTGTTTTTCCATCTTTTTGTTCTACTTCACAAATTCACAAATCTACTTGTTTGTTTGTTTATTTATTTATAGCAAAGTACAATTTCTGTTTCACAGATAAAATATTTTCTTATCCTCTGTGATGGTTAATGCTGAGTGTCAACTTGATTGGGTTGAAGGATACAGAGTGTTGATCCTGGGTGTGTCTGTGAGGGTGTTGCCAAAGGAGATTCACATTTGAGTTGGTGGGCTGGGAAAGGCTGACCCACTCTTGATCTGAGTGGGCACAATTGAATCAGCTGCCGGTATGGCTAGAGTATAAGCAGGCAGAAAAATGTGAAAAGAGAGACTGGCCTAGCCTCCCAGCCTACATCTTTCTCCTGTGCTGGATGCTTCTTGCCCTCGAAAATCAGACTTGAAGTTCTTCAGTTTTGGAACTCGGACTGGCTCTCCTTGTTCCTCAGCCTGCTGAGGGACTGTTGTGGGACCTTGTGATCATGTGAGTTAATACTTAATAAACTCTCCTTTATATATATAGCTATTCCATTAGTTCTGTCCCTCTAGAGAACCCTAATATACTCCCTTTAAGGATACTAAGATTGTGATTGTTTTTTCTTCTTGTATGTATGTCTTAGTTCCTTTATTATTTCTGTTTGCTTTGCTCTGAGAGACTCCTCAAATACTTAGTGATTCTTGGCTGTCCACACACATGTTTGGGGGAAATGTCAAAGTGATGATTGGGAATATTAGTGTGGTCAGGCAGAGCTTGTTAGCTGGGGGCTTTGTTGTCCAGAAATGGAGCTATGACCTGACAATTTCTCTGCCTCCCTCCCTCCACCCCAAATGTTAGTATCAGTAGGTCTTTTCCCTTGGGAGGTTCGGTTTGCCCAAGGAGGAATTTTCTAATCTCCTGAGTGACAATTCAAGCTGGGCTGTGTGTGGTCCTAGTGTCTCCCTGTTCAACTTTTGCCAACTTTGCTTATTCCTCCTATTTTTAGTACCGTGCCTCATTGCAGCCCCACATTGCCTCTGTTGACTGTGAGTGTGGAGCTCCTCTAGTTCCCTGTTCCTAGAGAGCAACAATACCTGAGTCTTCTGCCAGGCTGGGGAAAGAGCTGCCACCTAGATGCCTGATTGTATGGGGAGGGGGAAGCCAGAACCACAGCACCTCCTTGCACAGATTTTCAAGGAATCATCCTGTTTCCATTCTCATCTGCACAGTCCATCATCAGAGCTTCTACCCTTGAGACTATCCAGGGTTCTGTGGTCACGTCATATCAAATGTGCCTCCTCAAATTCTCATGGCCTCACCTGTCTCTTGGACCCTTGGCAACTTACTTGACTCTACTTACATGACAGCAACCCTACCCGGTTGGTCCTGGGTAGTTCAGCCACCAGAGGCTGATCAGGGACAACCTCCTCCCACCACTTCCCCACATAAATGGGTTTCTGGTACCCCCCACCTGGCCTCGTGGGGGATCTTCTTCCAGGAGAAAGAAATGGGTTTCAGCACACACAAAAATTACATTGATTTCCTCCAGACTTCGTCTGCCTGGTTGTGTGAGTAGAAAATGAATCCACTGCAGAATGTCAGATGGGCTGCAAATTGAGGATACCACGTCCAGGTCCTCCTCAAACCCCTGGTACTCCATCCTTTCTCTGGTTCTACAAGAAGTCCTTCCGTCGTCATTCTTTCATTTGCTATATCAGTGTAAACATTGGTGACTTAAAGATAATTTATTTCTTTTTATTTCTCAGGAAATGATAAGGAAACTAGGAAGATCTGGAGAGAAAATACTCTGGGTATCAATCTTGTTTTTGAGGCTTAAAAACCACCTAGTACAGACATGCAGCTGGTGGCTGTGAGCACATTCAGTTTCCCTGAGTCACATTTCTCACCTCATTTTGACATTAGGATCAAGGAACAGGACCTTTGCCAGAGGAAATGCCTGCCATTCTCCCATGTGGGCTCCCTCTCCTCTCCTCCCTTTTTCCAGTTGGTGTGATAAAGGGCAAAGACCTTATCTTGTTTATCTCAGTGGCTCCAGCACCCAGAGAAGTGCTTGACATGGGTTAGGTGTCCAAAATGTTTTTGGAAGAGATGACTGGAAGCCTCTTAGACATCTACCTTCCATGCCGCCCACCCCTCTCCTGGGAACTTGTGTACCTGGAGGCATCAACCTTTGAAGCAAGCAGAAAGGAGCGTCTGTGAAAGCACACATTGCTCATCAATCTAAACTAGGTTATCCAGCTGTGAACCTGCACTTGCCCACTAGAGCAGGGACTCTGTTTCCCTCGCAAAGGTGGTGCCAAGTTTTGGTGATAAATGCAAACTTAACTTCAGATATTCCTTCCAGCCCAGGAACAGTTCTTTCTCCTTAACCTCACACATTCGGGAATGTCTGTTTGCCTCAGTAAGATCCACTTGGCATGCAGGTCTTTCCAGCTATACTGTCGATTCTAAAGACAGCGTCCTTTTCCCCTCCCAGCATCAAGTCTCATTCTTCCATGCAGAAACCAGACCTGTGCTAGCCCTAGTGAGTCAACCCCATCGTTAAAAACCATTTCCTAGCTGCAAAAACAAATATATAGTGTATCTAAGTTGTTAAATGTAGTAATGAAAGACACACCCATGAACTCAAAACTTGATATAAAAATATTACAAGACTATCACCATTGAAGCTTTGCCTCACTTCCGTATACATAATTGTATATAGATTTTCTGGATTTTGTATTCATCATTCACCTACTTTTCTTTAGAAAATTCCCTATATGTATATGCATATACCCCTAAACAAGCTATTGGTAGGTATTTTTGGTTTAACTATATAAAAATGGTATCATGCTATGAGATTCTTATGCATATTCTGAATTTTCATGCAACTTGCATACAACTCTTACCATTAAGTTTGTGAAGTTCATTCATGATGGTCTATGTACTGTACTATGTACTTCATTAATTTTCACTGTTGTATACTATTCCATTGTGTAACTATACCACACTTTCACTATTCTATTAATATTTGGATTGTTTCCAGTCTTTTTCTAGAAAAAGTATGCTACAAACATTATTTTAAACATATCTGGATGAACATGTAGCATCTACTTAAGATTAGGATTACTGTGCCATATGTACTACTCAAACCAAACTCTCTTAGCCAATGCCAAATTGCTTTTCAAAGTGCTTGAGTCAATTTATACTCTTCCCTGGTAGTGTACATAATTTTTCATTAATGTACATCTTCACTAGCACTTTATACTGTCAGATTCTTGAATTGGGTATATTATATATATTCTCTCTAGTTTTTAGTTTACATTTTCTTCATTACATAATGAGATATCTTTAAAAAAAAGTGTCAGCTATTCTAGTTTTTATTGTTGAGAAAACCTGTTCAAGTCTTTTCCATAGTTTTTATTTGGATTGTGTGTCTCCTTGATTTTTAGGAGTGAAATACATATTCTGGACTCAAATAATTTAGTCTCTTATATACTTGGCAAATTTCATTCCCAGTTTGAGCCATCTTCTCACTTTCTCTCAGGTATGTTGATGAACAGAAATTCTTAATTTCAGGATAGTTGAATTCGTCAGTCTTTTCTTCTTTTCTTGAATGACTTTATTTTTCCATGTGGATAATCAATTCAATTGTTGCAGTACCAATTATTGATTAGTCTTACTGTCTCCCACTCACCTGAAAAATTAGCTCTGTCAAAAAAATTGATTGTGTACATATAATGGATCTGTTTTTCAACTCTCTGCTCCATTAGCCAATTTGTCCAGCCCTGCACCAATTCTAATTATTCTTGATGACTGGTGGGGCAAGTTTCCTTGCCATTAGCTTCTGTGGTGTCTTGACTCCGTTTGTTTCCATGTGTGCATTTAAGAACTCTTAAAAATGTGCATTACACTGTTACCAAGTCTAAAACTTAGTAACTTCACATATCCAGTCAACAAAGCAAATTTCTCAAACTCTTTTATATTTAAAAAGCTGTTTGCGTCAAGATCCGAGTAACATCCATCTCAAGAGTTGTTCATAGTCTGGATTGTACTATGATATCACCGTAGTGTTATTTAACATGTTCCTCCATTCACTTTATTTTTTGTAAATAGATAGTTTGAGAGTTGATCAGATTCAGGTTCATTTTGAGGAGGAAGATAGGCAAGACTACTTCACAGGTGGTAGAATGCATTTCCATCAGGAGGCGCATAATATTTATTTGTCTCTCTTTTGTGTTAATAGCAGCCATTGGTCATCATGGCCTAGATCCATTAATCATTAGGAATGCAAAAATGGTGGCGTTCTAATTCTAACACTCTTTCTCACTTGTTAGCTAGAATAATTTGTAAAGAGAAATTTCCTCTAGTTAACTATTCGGTTACCTTCACATAGAATTTGTAGAGGAAAAACAAGAAAAATGCTTGATTCTTTTCCTTGTACTGGGTTTCAGGACAATGACTTGGGGCATCAGCATCCTCCAAAAGTAACAAATAAGTTTACTAAAATATTATGAATTCAAGGGCTAAATCTTTTAGTTGTGTTTTAATCTATTATAGTCATTATCTTCATTGATGTCCAAATTTTCCCATCTATGGCCAGTGGGAACTTTAAGTTAGCACCTGAAATCTTTTTACGTGACCCAGTAGTCTTTGTTATTTTTCTTGAAATCTGAAATTACAAGGTGTTCCAGGTTCATATTGGACATTTCCTACCCCAGACTTAGAATCAGCCATTTGTCCAAGAAGTCCTGGTTCCTAGTAGTTTGAAATTCTGCTTAGAAAAACTACAATCTCGGCATTAAGAGTGCTTCTTGCTATTGCTTAGTAATTGTTTCTGGACCATTTCAGTGATAGAGATAGAGAATATATATATTGCACATCCAGACTAAAGATATGTCCTGCGTTCTTATACTTCCAACTTAAATTTGTGATTACATGGTTTTATTTAACTTCATCAATCTTAACTTCTGTACAATTTCCTCTATATGGCACTAATGCCATTTTGAGTTCTTACTATCTGTATAAAAGTGCTTTTTAACGCACGTATTTTTAGAAAACTTTTGGATGAGAATTGGCATCTCAGTGTAGTTTCAATTTACATTTTTCTTATTTGGGCAGGCAGAACATGCATATACATATACATATACATATACATTTATTTATTTATAAATCAACTTGTCAAGTTCTACAGTTACTTTGTTGGAAATTTTTATTAGAATAATATAGAAAATATATGTCAATTTTTGTCAAATTGGTATTTTTATGACATTGAGTTTTCCTGCCCATGAGGTAGGTCTATTTATTCGTGTATTTTGGTCTTCTGTGTCTTTCAACAAGTCTTTCCAATCTCTTCCATAAAGGTCTTTAGCATCTTTTGTTAGGCTAAGGATGAATCTTGTTGTTACCAAAAATTGTATTATTAAACATTGTCATTTATATCCATTTGATGGTGAAATAAATATTGATTTTTGTATATCACTCTTATATCAAATAATTTTGCTAGGTTTATTTTTTTCTAATTCTAGATTCTTTTATTATTTTTTCTGGAGATGGGGTCTTGCTCTGTTGCCCAGGCTGGAGTGCAGTGGCGTGCAATCATGGCTCATCACAGGCTTGAAATCCCAGGCTCAAGCTATCTTCTCAACTCAGCCTCCTGGGTAGCTGGGACCACAGGTACATGCCACCACCTCCTGCTAATTAAAAAAAAAAATGTAGAGACGGGGGTCTATCTATGTTGCCCAGGCCAGTCTTGAACTCCTAGACTCAAATGATCCTCTTGCCTCAGCCTCCCAAAGTGCTGGGATTACAGGCCAACCACTTTGGGAGGCTTTGACCCACTGCACTTGGCCTAATAATTCTAGATTCTTTTGGGTTTTTCATGAAGCCCATCTTCTAGAAATAATGATGGTTCTATTTATCTATTCTAGTCTTTCTACATTTGATTTCTTTTTTGTGTCTTGGCCTGCTGTTGAGGACCTTTAGGATGACATTGGTTCTCATCAGAATCTTAGGTTATCCACAGAAAACATTGTCAGGTGTCCCTCATCTGGCCTAGAAGCAAAACTTACAAGAAAACTTTATTCTTCTCAACTTGCCCCAACCTCTCATCTCTGTTTGGGTTTGACTTTTGTGCAATGAAGGCTTCAGCTGAAGTTTTCCAGTTGACTTGCAGCTGTGAAGCCTCTCATAGCCAGCTTTTAGTCAACCTGGATGGGCAGAGGAACATGAAATGTGGCTTCTTGGACCTCATGTGCTATGAGCAGGATGGGCTGGGCTGGGACCCCAGGAAGTGAAGCAAGCCCTGGGATAGGAATCCCTGAACCATAGCTGGGCAAGTGGGTGGGTTGAGTCTGAGGAACAGGAAGTCTTATGTCCTGAAGGTACTGAGGGTCAAACATAAGAAGCCATTCTACTGTCAAGACAAATGAGGCAGTAGATCATAAGGCAAAACCTAAGACTTAGGTGACCAGTGGGCAGAGGCAGGGAGCAGGAACAAGTGCTTGGATCCAGGCTGTGTTGTCTGGACATTATTTCATCAGCCTAAGTGCATACTTATATCTGTGGGTCAATGTGGTTAGACTCAATTTTAGCACTGTATGCCATTATACATGCAAAGCCCCTAGCTCATGTCCTGGCATGCAATAAGAGCTCAATAATCAGCAGTTCCTGGCCAGTGCAGCACCTCTGTAGAACTTCAGTGCTATACCTCTCAAGACCTGCTGTTTATTGAGCTCCTGTTACATACTAGGACATGGGCTAGGTACTTTGTTATCTGTCGGCTGTGAGCTCTTCTCCCAACTGAGTCATCCTCCCCAGGCGCCATGTCCCTGGGGCGTTCATAGCAAGCCCATCATAGCACCCATTCTGGAAAACAGCTGTCTGGAGCCTGCCCTTGTTTTCCTGGTCTGTGGATGTTCAACTCTGTGTCCTGGCTTTGATCCCTGCCTTATTAACATGCTCTCTAGTCCCTTTCCAGTTTCTGGGCAGTGCTTAGGCCGTGGGCCCCATCAACACATTGGCGTCTGGCCCCCACAGGGGCTGGGGGAGTCCGTGTAGCCAGGGCCAAAGCTGTTTCAGTCACAGGCTTGGTTAGTATACACTAGTTTTGATCGTCCAGGGAATAAAGGAACAATGCAAATTCCTAGGATACACCCCATCTGGACTACAGGAAATCATGGTCATTCTGGATTAGGGTCTGTCATTTGATGTATGACTTTAGGCACATCCTTTCCCATCTCTAGACCTCAGCTTTCCCAGTTCAACTGGTCCAGGATTCTCTGACTAATGACTGGCTATCCCCTCCCCAGCCTCTTCCGGGCAGGCTCCCGACTCCAGGCAATATCTTTCTACAGAAAACTCAGCCAGGGAGGGGTTAGGAAATTCATTGCTCACGTATCTTGTACTATTATCATGACCAATCTCCTTTCACACATTTTATCCTTCATTTTATGATGGCTATTAAAGACTGTTAGGAGCTCTCTCAGTTCCTTGAGGAATATTTATGCATTTTATAGGACTCTCATGAAGGAGAGAAGCCCTTATTAGGAGCAGGCAGGGAGATTCTGCATTAAGGGGGCATTAGGAGGCCTCACCCAGAGAATAATGATGCTTGGGGCTTCCTGTTTAACTGGCTAGTTTATGCACCTGTTTGAACTGTTTTCTTTCGGGGGAATTAAGGGATCTTTGAGAATTTCAAACAGTGCAGAGAGACTGCTCTCTCGTTAAGATCTTGCTTATGTTTGTAATAACATCAGCACTGGCCAGAGAGGTGGGGAGAAATGGAGCCTGAACTTCTTATTTTGATTTCCCAACCCATCTACCCCACCATACTTTACTCACTCATTAAGAAATTGGCACCTGGCCAGTGGCTTGGGTTTACTCCTGCCATGTCCCCAATAGTTTTAGCCCCCTGTCTATGTTTCACCACTCAGCCTCCCCACTACTCCCCTATTTCATGGGACCTGAGGCAATCTCCAGCCCTGGTTTTTAATTTTTATTTTTCAATAGACTTTATTTTTTTAAAGAGCAGTTTTAGGTTCATAGCAAAATTGAGCAGAGAGTACAAAGTTCCCGTGTACCCACTGCCTACACACAGGCACAGCCTCCCCGACTATCAATATCCTCACCAGAGTGGTACATGTACCTACATCCACACATCATTATCCCCCAAAGACTATAATTTACATTAGAGCTTACCCTTAATGTTGTACATTCTATGGGTTTGAATAAATGTATCAAGATGGGTATCCACCATTACAGTATCACACAAAGTAGTTTCACTGCCCGAAAAATCCTCTGTGTCCACCTATTCATTTTTCCCTCCCCGCTAGCCTCAGGGAGCCACTGATCTTTTTACTGTCTCCATGATTGTGTCTTTTCCAGAATGTCATAAGTTGGACTCACACAGTATGTAACATCTTCAGATTTGCTTCTTTCACTTAGCAATATGCATTTACATTTCCTTATGTCCTTTCATAGCTTGATAGTTTCTTTTTAGGGCTGAGTAATATTCCTTCCACCTGTGGATGTACCCCAGATTCTTTACTCACCTACTGAAGGACATCTTGGTTGTTTGCAAGTTTTGGCAATTATGACTCAAGCCACTATAAACCTGGGTGCAGGTTTCTGTGTGTATGCTAGTTTCTGACCCTTTTGGGTAAATACCAAGGAGCACGATGGCTGGATCATATGGTGCAAGTGTGTTTAGTTTTTTGTAAGACACTGCCAAACTGTCTTGCAAAGTGGTCCAGCCCTGTTTTGAGTCATGCTTCTTGGGAAGCAGGCTACCCAAGCCAGGAGCCTGAGAGATCTCAAAGACCACCCCTTTCTCCATCTGTCTGACCAACCTCATCTCCCAAATTTAGTTGATTTCTTCCCCTTAAACGTTTCTCCAAGAGGCCTCATCTTCTCTGGAGGGGGTGATGCAAGGGTCTTTTTGCTTTCTGTCTTCAGGTTTCCTGCAGCAGTCCCAGGGATAAGCAATGCCTGTGGTCATTGCTGCTACCCTGGTGACCAGGGGTACAGCATGATCTCTCTAGTCTAGTTCTTGCTTTGCAAAGTGTGGTCCCAGACCACCTGCACTGGATCCTGTGGACGGTTAGATGGGCAGATTCTCAGTCTTGCAGTGACCTAATGAATCAGAACCTGTGGATGTGGGGTCTAGACTGTTTAACCCCATACCTTCGTGCCCTTGAAGCTGATTCTGACCCTAACTGAGAACCCTTGATCCTTGGTCCACTGACCACCAGTCCCCCAGATCTACAAAATGAAATCTTCTAGCACCCCAGGATTCCTCTCTTTCCCAAGGGAGTTGTCTCCCTGGATTGAGGTCCTTCTGTTCTGTTCCCCAGTAAGGTAAGCCTCTCTCCTCCCTGCCCTCTTTCTTTCCTGTTATCCTCTATTTCTTTGTGCCTTTTTCTCTATCTCATTTTAATTGATCCCAAAGTGTTAAGGCATTTAGTGAGTATGAATTTGTGTTTCGCTGAAATCAATCTCTTTCTGCAAGCTTGCTTCCCCCTTCTTTCAAGTCAGCTAAATCTTCCTCCCCAAAATTAAAGGGCTCCGGGCGGAACCAGCCTTGAGTTGGTTACCTAATGCTGTAGCAGCTCCAAGGCCACTGATCTGACTTGACCTAATTTGACCCCAAAATGCTGTCCCACTCATGAGCATAGTCCTTATTGCAGAAAATACAGGTGTGCTTTTAATCTGTCATTCAGAGGACAGAAGGCAGGGAGGAGAGGGAGATTTGGGGGTGACGGGGCCATTTTGCCCAAATGAAAAAGGAGAGAAGCATCAGGACTTGGAGTGGGGATGTCCTGGTGGGGGTGGGATAGGGGAGGGGTTGTTACTGGCCTCTAAGGAAGACCCCAAGGAAGATACAAAAATTCCTTTCTCAGTGACTATTCAAAGCTTGTTGTCCTCCCTGTGGGCCAGGAAATCTGGCGCCCTGCATTGCGAGGAGTCAGGAGGTGTCGTGGAAACAGATGGGTTTCTCCATATGACCATGTGACTCCAAACCTGTTTCCTCATGAGCAGAACAATGAGTATCATGTCAGGCACTCAGTGATGCCTTTGTTATTATTAAAGCTCTGCTGGACACGTATTAACCTGCTCATTTTATCAGTGCAGAAGTGACCACTGGGCGCACCTTGGTGGCTTATCCAAGGTCACATATCTGCCTCCATAGGAAGTGGCAGGGCGGGATCTGGATTCACTGCTGACTGCCCATCAGGCCATCATGTGCAATGCGGCTGGCAGAGGCCTGGGGGACGGGGGGTCCTCGCTGGCCTGGATCTGCCTGATTTCTCATTTCCATTAGGAGTGGTCGTGGCTTATTCTTCGGCTCTTGCTCATTCATTCCTTGGTCTGAGAAAGTGAGACACATTCAGACAACATGGGGGACTCCTCTCAGACCTGTCAATCATGCCTGTAGCTGCTGTGCTGAGAACAGAGCTTGAGCAATGAGCCCTGGAGATCACACAAGTCCTATCAAAGCCTGAGATGAAGGTGCTCATGACAGCAGTGTCTTGGGTGGAAGTAGCCCCCCCGGGGCCATCTTCTCCCTTGGTTCCTTCAAATGTCAAGTGGGACTCCCGCAGGGCATTGTGATGAAGAATGAATGTGTTCATGGATGTGAGTAGATGTAGCACATTCCTTGGCACCTAGTAAGTGTTCAACATTTTTTTAAAAAAATATCTGTCCCTATAGAAACAAATAATACAATACACATCTATTAAAACATCTGTTAAAATATCCATGAGAGCTGCATGTTGGTTGATGAATGCAGGCAGGATAGGTTTCACCCCCTCTGCCTGCCCAGGGCAAGCGTTCAGCTCTGCAGCTTGGGGAACAGGGTGTGACTCCACATCATAAGGATACCTATCTTAGTTAAAAAATATACAGAGGGTGATTAGGGGATGCACTGATTACATGCACATGAAAAAGTTCAGCCTCTGTCGGTTAGATCAGCAATTCTTCCTCCTGGTTTCTTATCACCCCAGGGTGTCTCCAATTATCTCAAGAAGGGTCAGGAACCACTCAAGATGTTATTAATTTTAATCCATTCTAATTAAATATATAAATGGGCCATGTACCACTTTGTGGAAGGAGAAGAGAAGGGGGAATAATATCTTAAAATCAAATATGTAATTCTTCAGTACCACCAACCAGCTTCTCAAGGCCTGAGGCTTTTTCTTCTTTCCCTTCTCTTTCTCCTCCTCCTTCTCTCATTTGATGCCTTGCTGGGTGCTCTGATTGATATAGTCAGAGGTTGATTATATTTGCAGAGCCAGCAGCATGATAGGAAAAGTGAGGCCCAGGTTGTGGTGGTGTGTGCATGCAGAGACCCAGAGGCCTGGGCTCTTCTCCTAATTTTGCTTCTTACTGCTGTGAAATCTTGGTCCAGTCTGCTTTGAACGAGACCCTGATGAGGCTCTGTCCTTCCTGCCTCATAGGTCATGGTGAGCTTCAGGACCATAATGAACGGGCCAGTGCATAGTAACTAGGATGTCTATGCATTCATGCATTCCTTCACTGCATGTGATTAGCACTTTCTTGTGCCAGGCATGGGGCTACCTGGAGGGGAACAAAGATAACCCAAAATTGATGGGGTCCCTGCTCTTGTGCTGCTCATAGTGGAAGGGGTTGAATTGGGATCCTAATAGTTCATGAAGAATGTTGCCCAGGGAGAGAGAGCTGCTCTTGCCTTTGCATCAGGATATTGCTGGGCCTCCAGAGGCTACTTCACGGGCCAGGAGGGAATGGTCCCTGTTCACAATGAGAACTAACGGAGGAGGAAAGGATCCTGGCCCCCAGACTTCCATCTTTTCCTCCAGCAGTTCCCAAGGGTTTTATGTTCAGGCTCTCTTCCTCTGAAACTCTATATAGGTTGGGTTAGAGGGGTGGAGGAAGCCCGCAGCTCAGCCAGCACTGGTGGGATGGGGAGGTGTGGAGGGGTGGACAGAACTTGTGAATTGACACCACTTGCAGTAGGAAGAGGGAATCCATCACACAGAGAGGGTCAGGTTGCTGGAGAGATGCTTTGTCCTCTAAGCTGCGATGTTTCCATATGTACCCTAGGCCTCCCTGCGTGCCGCCTGAGTGTCCCCACCATGAGGTCTGAGGTGAGCCGGTGGGATTCTCGGGGAGAGGAGGGAAGATGAGTTTCTCACTCAGGAATCTGAGACTAAGCCACTGGGTGAGCAGAGCCCAGAGTCTTGTGGGAAGTGGAGTCCATGGCTACTGAGGGGAGGTTGAGCAGGTGACCCAGATGTAGGGCCCTGAAGCAGGCCTGGCTGCATTGCTTTTGTTTTTAAATGCCCGGTGTCTCTGACCTTGGGACGTTGCATGTGCCACTCCCCTGCCTGCTGTGTGAATTTCTCTCTTCCCCTGCATTCTCTCTGCATCCTGGCTCACCTTTCAGATCTCGTCATCAATTTCCTTTCCTCCAGGAAGCCCCCTGATCTCCTTGGATGGGGGAGGGACTATCCCATTGGGTCCTTCATTTCATGGCTATCAACTCCCTGAATCATAATGGTTGTTTTCACATCTGTGGCCACATTAGCCTGTGTGCTGCATCTACCCTGGCTCCGAGCACAGGGCATGCTACCTAGGAGGTGCTCAAGACGTGTTTCTGGAATGAATGATGGACTGAGGTTGTGTATGCAAAGCCACGGCAAGGGAGTTAGGGAGACCAGGGCCATGACAGCAGGAAGCAGACATCCCTCCTTGCCGTTGGGACTCTGGAATTAGGCACTACTGGCCTGGGTCATAGATGGTCTTGAGGGTCCTTTTCTTCTTTGGAGCCCAGGCTACTCCCTCCTGGGGCTGAAGCTGCAGCTACATTCAAATTCTTTAAATGTCTTGGGTGATTTTTCAAACGTTTTACCTCCAACGTGCTTTGCATACTGCCACACATTTTAAAACCCACATATAATTTAAGGAACATTTAATCAATAGAGTCTTGATTCATTTTTTCCCTTAAATCATCAGTATTATTGTTGTGAAGAGCCCATTTGAAGTTCAGGAAGGCTCTTAAGCATTTTTAATAACCATTTTCTTCCCCTGCGTGCTATTTTTTTAACTATATTTTTGAAAGATACTTTTTCCGATGGTTGAGCAAGCTCAAAATGCCAGGTTCCCGATTGCTTAAATTATGTCCAATATGCAGTTCTGTAAGGAAAACGAACTCTTCCTGAATACTTTCAAACAAATTTTTTAAACAGAAGTAGTTTTTGCTGGTGGCTGTTTGAGTTATCTGAGAAGGCCTCTCGGCTCCCAGTTGTGACTTGAGGAACTCCTGCTGGGGCAAGGTAGACAGGTCTCAAGAACACCGCACCTTTTCACATCTTTGAAGCTCCAAACACACACACACAGAGCAGCATTATCTCATTTCCTTGGGTCTGATGCAATTCTCTGTTCCTGTGGTGTTTTGCTTGTTTCATCTTACATTCATTGGGTGCTTAGAATATACTAGATTCCTTGCTAAAATGTTCCAGTGCACCATCTCCTGAAGTTCCTATCCCATTTTACAGACAAGGAAACTGAGTCAGAGGACTCCTGAAGTTCTTATCCCATTTTACAGACAAGGAAACTGAGTCAGAGGACTCGTGTATAAGTTTCCTGTGGCCGCTGTGACAAATGACTTATTGGTTTAAAACAACAGAAATTCAGTCTCTTACAATTCTGAGACCAGAAGTATGAAATCTAGGTATTCGTGGGGCTGTACACCTTCTGGAGGTTCTAGGGGAGAATCTGTTCCTTGTTTCTTCAAGCTTCTGGTGGCTCCAGGCACTCCTTGGCTTGTGGCCACATCAAATTCTCCAACCTCTGCCTGTGCAGTCACATTGCTTCCTCCTTGTCGTGTGTGCTGCCTTCTCCTCTCTGTGTCTGTCTTGTAGGAAAACACTTGTCATTGGATTTAAGTCGTTTCCTTCAATGTCCTTAACTTAAGGACATCTTTTGCCCCATATGTGATGGTTAATATCGAGTGTCAACTTGATTGGATTAAAGGATGCAAAGTATTATTCCTGGGTGTGCCTGTGGGGATGTTGCCAAAGGAGATAAACATTTGAGTCAGTGGACTGGGAAAGGCAGGCCTACCCTCAATCTGGGTGGGCAGTGTAATCAACTGACAGTGTGGCCAGAATGAAAAGTAGGCAGAAGAACATGGAAAAACTAGAATGGCTAAGTTTTCTGGGCTCCATCTTTCTTCCATGCTGGATGCTTCCTACCCTCGAACATCAGATTCCAAGTTCTTCAGCTTTGGGACTCTTGAACCTTTGGCCACAGACTGAAGGCTGCATTGTCAGTTTCCCTACTTTTGAGATTTTGGGACTTGGACTGGCTTCCTAGCTCCTCAGCTTGCAGATGGCCTATTGTGGGACCTCACTTTGTGATCATGTGAGTCAAATAGTCCTTAATAAACTCATATATATATATATGTGTGTGTGTATCTCCTATGAGTTCTGTCCCTCTAGAGAACCCTAATACACTATACAAGGTAATACTCACAGGTTCAGGGAATTAGGATATGAACATATCTTTTTGGAGGTCAGCATTCAACCTACTAAAGCTTGAAAGAAGTAAAATCAGGACTTAACCCAGGCAGTTTGTCTGTAGGTCTGGGGCTCCCTGCTCCGCAGCTCATGTGCTAGGACAATGGTGATGCCAGCTGCTGACAGCTGCCAAACTCAGACAGCTTGGTTGGGATTTTAATTGGTCTGTCCCCCAGAGTGTGCTCATAGCCTTTCTGCCTTTTTTCCCCCCTCTCCTATCTTGGCAAAAATACTTGGGTCTGACTCCATCACAGAAACTCCAGAGTTTACTCGGCTGGTGTTCTAAATTGTGGACAATGGTCTGTATTGCAGACAGTTACGTGTCTGCTGCCGGGGATGTGGGGTTATGTGTATATCTGATTGAAACACCTCCAAGTGCCATAGTTTTGGTCAAGAAAGATTAAATATCAGCAATTTTATATGGTTCAATCTCATATTTGCTTAAAATATATTGCCCATCAGCATTCCTCCTGTGTCCTCCAAGGGCCAACAAAATGTTCCAGTTTCCTGCATGTGCCTTTGGCTTCAGCACATGGCTCATCTGACCCATGTCTGTTGCTTAGTTATTCCAGCACATCTTTGGCAAATTTGGTGCTCCGTCATGCCCCAGATCCCGTCTTAATTTCAACTGTCTCCAAAGAAGCCACAAAGTAGCCAGCCCATCTTGAAGTCATCAGCTTCCATCAAGGGTTCAGGAACATCTGTTTGAAACCAACATGTTATTTTCCTTCCTGGCAAATCAGTAGCAGGATTGCATACTCTGCCCACGAACACAAAGTACTTACGGGTAGTGTCAGGTTGGGTCCAAGTCTAAAAATATTCTCCTTCAGCATCTCATTTTTTTTCTGTAGAGTGGCTTGGCTCACAACTGGAACTTTGCCACACTCTAAACATTTACACATTTAATGCATCCTGAAATATTAACCAATAGTATGCACGAGCAACAGTGTGAATGCTTCCTTTCCTGGCAAGGACTGTGTTATTGGAAATCATTTACCGAGATTTACATTCTAATAGAGATGAAGGGCTGTTTGCATTGTTAAGATTCCCCAGAAGCCAAACTGGAAATTCTGGGGTTGGGGTTCCATAGAGATTTGGAGTCCCTAGAAACTCCCTCCTGGGGACGGAGCTGTCAATCAACCCATAATACTTATTGCATGCATACCATGTATACCATGCATGTGTGCCTAGAAAATTACAGTCATACCTCACCAAGGTTGTGTGACCTTGAACAATTTCCTTTCTGTATCCTAGCTTCCTGTTTACAGGATGGGGTGATAGCAATGATACATACTTTGCAGGGTTGCTGGAAGGGCTCATGGACTTGGTCCAGAGCCAAACCTACTGGTGTGTAATTCTAATTTTAGAAGAGCATTTTGTAGGTAGTGAGTTCTCAAATGCTGAAAGTGTTTTGGCAGAGACTGAGAGATCGATGGGCAGGAGCCTTGCTGAGGGGATTCTACTACTAGAAGAGAGAAGGGGATTTGCCCACCTAGCCAGGAGAGCTAGAATTAAGTGCTACCTTGGACTGGGAAGAAAGTAAATATACCTACACTGAAAGGTGAAAGGCAAGAGAAATGATCAGAGACTTTGGTCTCTGGTGACCAGCACAGAGTCAACCACTCAGTAAGTGATTAATCATTGTATATTTGCTTAATAATAAATATTTACTGATTATCTGCCATGGTGCCAGCCCAGTACAGGGTGCTAGGGACACATAGATGGTTGTACCTAAATATCTGACCTGAAGAAATTATGTCTCAAAATGCCTAATCCCATCATGAGAAGGACTTGTGGGAAAACAGTGCAGAGAAGAGAGTGTGCAAGCTGACGTGTCAAAGGCCTGCAGTGTACCAAGCATGGTATTTTGAAAACTATGAGATACAATTGTCCCCATTTTACAGGTGCAGAAATTGAGTCTCAAGGAGGCTATGATTTAATCAGTGTCACTGTAGCAGTCAGGATGAGCTATGTTATGCTATAGTAACAATTAGCCCCAGAATCTTAGTGACTGAAAGCAAAGACTTATTTCTTGATCATTCTATGAATCTATTGCAGGACAGCTATGGGTTTTTCTTCTTATTTTCCTTATGTAGGAACCCAGGATGGTGGAGCAGACACAATCTGAAACTTTGCTGTTTGCCATGCCAAATGGAAAAAAACAATGCATTGGTCCTTAAAGTTCTTCTTTCTTAGTTCAAAGCAAGTCCCATGGCCACACTCAGCTCCCAGCTGGTGGGAAGATCATTCTTACCGCATGCCTGAGAGGAGAGTGCTGGAATGTTGGCCAAAAGCCCTATTGATTATTGGTCTCTCAGCCGGTGGCAGAGCCAGAGTTTAAACTCAGGTCAGGCTCTCAAGTCTACACTGTTTCCAGTAGACCATGTGGCCCGGGAGGTGGGAGGTGGCCTGGGAGGTGGGAGAAGGCCTGTGGACCCTGAGTCTGCTGGCTTCTGCAATGGGAAATGGTCCCACCTTGATGGCAGTGACACTGTGGTCTGGGACCAGCCCCCGCTACTGTTCCAGCTCTCAGCACCCTTAGTCCTAGGTAACATCCCTGCTCTTCTTGAGAGATTTGCCAATCACTGCTGTAAGTGGCCAGGCCTGAGAAAGGCTTCAGGCAGCCTCCTTCCCTGGGCTCTAGGAAAAGGGACAGATCCCTGTGGCACATGCAGACCAGATGGTAGTAAAAGCCCCGTCATCAAGATGGAGTAAATAAACTGGCCATGATGTGAGGAAAACAAGGGGGTAAGAGGGCTGTAAAAGATCCCAGCAGGCAAAAAGAAGTCCCTTCCTTGAAAGTGGCTATATCAATCGGCTGTGGTTGCCATAACAAGATATCCCCACAGAGTGGCTTAAACAACAGATATTTTTTTTTCTCCGAGTTTGAGGGGCTGGAAGTCCAAATTCAAGTTGCTAGCAGGGTCGGTTTCTGGTGAGGTCTGCCTTCTTGGCTTGTTGGTAGCCACCTTCTCACTGTGTTCTCATGTGGCCTTTCTTCTGTGTACGTGGAGAGACATAGCGTGCTGATGTCCCTTCCTCTTCTCATAGGGACTCCTGTCCTACTGGATAGGGCCCCATCCTTATGACCGCATTAAACTATAATTGTCTCCTGAAAGACCCTATCTTCAAAAGCAGTCATTTTGGGGATGAGGGCTTCAAAATATGGATTTGGAGGGGACACAGTTCAGTCCATGACAGCGAATTAAAAATTCCATATTTGAGAGATGGTGGATGGAGGAGGCAGGAAAAGTGGGCTTGAGTTCCTGGTTCTTGCAGTTATGACCTCTGTGTCATCTGCTTCACCTCCATGGCTCAGTTCCTCTATCCACAGAATGAAGAATGCTGAGTTCCATGCACAGCGTGAGGCATGTAGAGAACACACAGTTGATTCCCCCCTCCCTTCTGAGCCTCAGTTTCTCTCTTGTCCAGTGGACATGGCCATTCTCTATTCACAGAACTGCTCCAACAACCAGAAAAGTGAGGTTTCCTGAACATTTAAAAGGCTAGAGTTGCCTCAGAGATGTTATCATCGCTCTTCCCCTACCTCATGCCCAGCACAGAGGTTGGGACACAGTAGAAATAATAAATGCGTGTTGAAGGAATGATGGAGCAATAAAGATTTATTTATTTATTTAATTATATATATATATATAGTTTTGCTCTGTTGCCTAGGTTGGAGTGTGGTGGCATGATCTTGGCTCTCTGCAAGTTCTGCCTCCTGGGTTCAAGCAATTCTCCTGCCTCAGCCTCCCTAGTAGCTGGGATTATAGGTGCACACCACCACGACCGGCTAATTTTTTGGATTTTTAGTAGAGATGGGGTTTCACCATGTTGGCCAGGCTAGTCTTGAACTCCTTACCTTAAGTGATCTGCCTGCCTTGTTCTCCCTAAGTGCTGGGATTACAGGCGTGAGCCAACGTGCCTGGCCTAGAGCAATGAAGTTCTAACAAGAGAATGAATAAGGTGCTTGGTGCATTGGAGGCTCTCCACCTATGCTGAGCCAGAATAGATTAGTCTTGACCACTAGGGTCAAAGAATGACCAGGGAAAACAGCTGATGTGGGGCAGAAGACAGACCAGGAACACTGGCGACACATGCAGGGTTCACATCCTGGCCCCCAACATTTCCTAGATGTGCCATTTAGGGCAAGGTGGTATCCTCCCTGTGCCTCAGGGTCTCAGCCTCTAAAGTGGGTGTACTGGCCCCTTCTTTGTGTGAAGATGAGGAGCAGGGTCCCAAAAATTAAACACATGAGTGGAACTCAATAAACAGTGTCTGGTATGGTTGAGATACATATCAGCTCCTTGTGGCCAATGGACATTCAGAGTAAATTCTTGTCCTTTTCAGCATCTTTCCCTGGGGTGGAGCTGCAGCCTGGTGGCCCCCTGATGATGGCATAGCAGCTATGCCCTCCTGAAATCAGTCATTCCACCTGAGCACCAACCTGAGCTCCTCCATCAATGACCTTTCCTTGTGCCTCCCTTCCTCTGCTAGTTCTTAGGCTGTGGATGATGTAGAATCACAGTGCTTTATCCTCAACAAGGTTCCTGATGGGAGGGTGTTTAAATTTGACCGATGGCTTAATATTTTGTCCTCAAGAGGAGGCAGTCTCCCTGAGGGGCCCTCTGGCTATGAATCTTTGTAATGGCCCCTCTCTGAAGTACCTGGAAGTCATCAGGAGAAAAACAGTCCCTTCTAACGTTGACTTCTGTGCATGCCATTGGTTTCTTACAAGCCCTCCTGATTTCTGCAGGTGCATTTCTCCAGGCCCTGTCTGAGGTTCCAGGGGCTCCCCATGGCTCCGGTAAATGTCCTGGTGGCTGCTTAGTTATTCCATCGCCCTCTCTTTATTACTCTTCCTCCCTCCTCATTATTCTTGCAGAACCATAGGCCGTGGGTGCATGAACTCCTTCTGGGCTGAGGCCCAGAGACGCCGCTGAACTGATGGATGTGCTTAATGGTGTTCACAGTCCAGATGGCTGGAGGCGCCATCAGGATGCCCTCAGCCATCTGGGGGTCCCGGCTGGCCTTTTAGTTGTATTCAAACCAAGTTTTATTAAGCACCCACTGTTGGCTGTGGCTATCCTTGGCAGTGGGGCAGCACTTTACAACTTACCACGTCTACTCTTCATGTGCTTAATAAGCATTCCCCATTCATTTACTCATTCATTCCCCATTCATTCATTCATTCATTCATCATGTTTATTGAGCATCTGTTATACAGTGTGCAGTGCACAAGGGCTATATGCTTCCTAGTGTTAATATAAAATGGTCCCTGTCCTTTACAAGCTATGAGGGAAAAGAAAGTCACAATATCTCATTCAATGAGTGAGAAAGGAAAGCATTTTGGGAGCCCATAAGGAAAGACATTTAGTTCAGTAGTTCATGTGTTGAGAGCACAAGGTGGGAGGTATTAGACTAGGCTTCCCAGAAAGGGTACTTCCCATGCCGAGTCTTGGGGGATCCACAGAACCTAGGTAAGCCAAGAATGCCATCAGGAGGAAGAGGGGGCAGGGGGAGATGACAGCACAGGCAAAGGCTTAGAGGCATGGTGCATTGTGCAGTAGGGCATTACAGGTCGTTTGGTTTTTCTCGGGGTAATGGGTCTGTTTAAGGGGTGTCAGGAGAAGACAATATGGGAGTTTCCCTTGGTAGAGCACTCCTTCCCTTATGTAACAGTAAGAATACATTGCTGTGCAGAGAGCCGTGGATGGGTTCTTGCCTATGAAAACCTAGAATATGGTTGTGGAATGAGGTGGCCTTTTCGTCTCAAGGACGGAGCGGGGCAGTAAGTTGGCAAGGGGCCCATACAGTGGTTCTCGTTTCAGCCCTTTTCCTTCCAAGCCCTGGTCCTGAGCTTTGGTTAAGGACTTGGACTCTAGAGGGGCTGCCTTAGACCTTCCTTTCCCTGTTCTGCCTGCCCTGTCTCCAGACACAGCACAAAGCTGGGAGGGCATCCTTACTTGGGCTGGTGGAGTGGGAACCACTGGCCTCAGTGTCAGGGCCTGCGTTCCAGCATTGGTTCAGCTCCTGACTCCAAGTGAGACCTTGGGCAAATGACTTCTCAAATTCTTGGGGTGGGGTAGGAGGCTGTGAAATTAGATGAAATGTCTCCCGAGATCTGCCCATCATGATTTTGTGCTTCTAAACATACAACTAGATCTCTGACATTGTGTTAGTTAATATGTTATTAACCATTCATTCCTAGAAACCCAATTTTTTTTTTTTTTTTGCCAAATAACCCTAAACCAATAAAATATTTGGCTGATCCAAAAGCAAAATGGAGTGAGGCAGATAACGATTGTGTTATTCTGTTTTCTAATATCACAAACTTTAGAGACTTGTATATTATAGTTACACAAAGTTGGGCAAATTACTTTCTCTAATCCCCATTTTTCTTGTCGCTAAATTGATGCTACAAATAGTGTACTCTTCATAAGGAGAGTGCTGAGTAGGGCTGCCATGTACAGTTGTGCCTGTCACACACTGCCTAAGAGCGCCTGGCTGAATGGCAAACGGGGACAGAAATCCGGCCCACGCTCTGCTCACCAAGCCACGTGTCCTGTCCCAGGTCCCTTACAAATGTACAGTAAGGGTTGGTGGCTGCCCTGGTCTTTAGCATAGCATCTGGCCCAGAAATAAGTCTCATTTTATTTACTTTTCTTGTGAGGAAAATTAATATTTGAGGACCTACTTGAACCCAAAGCCACAGTATCCCCATCTGTAAAGTGTAGGAAGTAGGTTTGTTCATGTCTGCTATTCTCACGAACTTGGATCATCTGTGTGATTTTCGAATCTAGGAGATGAGGACTCAACCTTGAAACTGATTGTGCATTTCTTCCCAAGCACATGCTCAAGCTGATTTGAGTCCTGAAGCCTGGCATGGATGAGACTTCCTGGTTGCATGGGCCAGTTTAATGGAGGGAAGCTTATTTCTCCACCCCAGGTTTGCCACCAGAGCCCCAAGTGAGGCATCTGGATGTGTCTTGGCAGCTAATGGAGACATAAGTCACTGCTTTGGTGAATTTCACCAAGGAAGCAAGGATGCTATTATGAAGGACCCTCTGCCAGGCTGTTCTAAAGAGTCAGGGGTAGGGGTGGGTAGAAAGGAGGATGGTCTCCTGTGTAGTCCAGAAGAACCACATCCAGGAGGGATTCCACCCCCTCAAAGAACCAGTCTGTGAATTTGTAAAAATTCCTTTCCAGTCGCTATCTTTCCTTTCCTCCTTCCTCTCATCATGTAACTTTTCTCCAATGAAGCCTACGCTTGAAGTGAGTTGAAGCAGGGTTTTCAGAACCTGAGCGACTCAGGCTGGAGGTTTTCAGGCACTTTCAAGCAGAATCTGGTCTGGCTGGCTGCCCAGTGCTCAGCCCGCCTCCAAGGCCCTGACCTGAAGGCTGCTGGACCCTCACTGGGCTTGGGATTGAGTCCTCTGTTTGGTGAGTCATCTGCCAAAGCAGCACAATTAGTGAAAACTGCCTCTGGTGGAGCCAGCTGCATTTGCCCATCAGGGCCTGTACTGGGGCCTCCTTCTCATTAGCCTTGACTTGGTCTCTGGTAGTGAGAGGAGCTGGCTCTTTGATGTTTGACACCTGCCTCTGGCTGTGAGTCCCAGAACCACCAAGCCTGGCTGTTCTCCACCTTCCAAAGGCTAGGGCATGCAACCTGCTCCACTCTCTCCAGTGTGTTTTCCACTGCGATCTCCTATTCTCTGTTTAACAGTGGCGGGAGTATTCTGGCTTAACCCAGAGACTGACATCAGTCCACTCTATTGCTTTTCCAACCTCCTTTCCCCCAGGGCCCAGCACAGTGGCAAATCAATGACTTTAAAGACTGATCCATTATGAACACTGAATATTACCATATCTTTACTCCCTTCTCATATGATAGTATTATATATCCATATGCCTTTGCCATATGACTTTGCAGTATCTTTCTATAGGAAAGGTATATTTATCTCAGTCTCATTTCTCTTTGACTTTGGACATGGCCATGAAACTTGTTTCAGCCAATAAAATGCTAGTAGGTGTGGCAAAAGCAGGTTTTTTTTGAAACAGGGTCTCACTCTGTCACCCAGGCTGGAGTGCAGTGGCACCATCACGGCTCATTGCAGTCTTGACCTCCCAGGTTCAAATGATCCTCCCACCTTAGCCTCCCAAGTAGCTGGGACTACAGGTGTGAGCCATCACACCTGGCTAATTTTTGTATTGTTTTGTAAAGATGGGGTCTTGCTTTGTTGCCCAGGCTGGTCTTGAACTCCTGGGCTCTAGAGATCCTCCCACGTTGGCCTCCCAAAGTGCTGGAATTACAGGTTGAGCCGCTGTGTCTGGCTTAATTGTATTTGTGGAGTTTTGCTCAGACTCTTGCCATTCTGCCATTTGCTGTGAGAAGACAATGCCCATATTTGCTGCTAGTCTTGGAGAGAGACATGGAGCAGACCCCAACCTGCCCCACTTCCCCATAGCCAGAACAGTAAATCTACAGACTTAAAAGCAGTAAATGATGTTGCACCACTGAGAGTTTGGACTTGTTACACGGCGGGATTGCAGAAAAACATCTGCCTGTCATAGGGATCATCTGGGAGCCAGGGCTGTGTCGTATTTGCTTCTGGCTGTCTCAGATCTTAGGTATGTAGTAGAAATGCCAAAACAATTTGCTGAATGGAAACAGGGACAGGCAGGGTAAACTCTGGACTTACTGTGCTTGGTTGACACTTTGCTCTCAGTCTGGGTCCAGACTCCCACGTTCAATCCATCACCAAGCCCAGTGGAATCTGCTGCTAAGATATAGCCCAGATTTGAGTGTGCAATCTCACAATTGTAAGGTATTGAATCAAATTGTTATGCCACTCTATAAACAAAGTAAAAACACTTCAATCCATGGATCCTGAATGTGCCCTTCCTCTAAGCCCCTGACATTGGCTAAAACATGAATGGGAGGATCCAGGAAGGCAGAATAGCAGTCAGCCTAATGGCATATCGTGTTCCTTGGAGAGTTCCTCTGGTCTGTTGAAATAGTTCAGATCTGACCAAGAGAGCACTAGCCTGAAAACTCAGGGTTTTGAGTTTGCATCCTGCTGCTACTTTGACTTGCTCTGTGACACTGAGTGGATCACTTTCTCCCCCTGGTCCTCAGTTTTCCCATCTGCATAGTGGCTTTATCACTTACAAGCTGAGAAGGTAAGAATCTGAGAACAATTCACTAAACCTCTCCAAGTGTTAGTATCCTCATCTATAAAATGAAATACTGGCTGGGCGTGGTGGTTCACACCTGTAATCCCAGCACTTTGGGAGGCTGAGGCGGGTGGATCACTTGAGGTAAGAAGTTCAGGATCAGCCTGGCCAACATGATGAAACCCTGTCTCCACTAAAAATATGAAAATTAGCTGGGCATGGTGGTATGTGCCTGTAGTCCCAGCTACCCGGGAGGCTAAGGTAGGAGAATCGCTTGAACCTGGGACGGGGAGGTTGCAGTGAGACGAGATCACACCACTGCACTGCAGCCTGGGCAACAAAAGCAAAACTGTCTCTCTCCCAAAAAAAAAAAAAAAAAAGAAAGAAAGAAAGGAAAGAAATACTGCTGCTCACCTCTCCAAGTTAAACAAGAATGGAATAAAATGACAAATGCAGCCAATAGTTCACTGCCTGGACACACAGTCCAGGGGATGCTGCTCGTAGTTATTATTTATCATTATTATTGTTTATTTCTGAGGCAGGGTCTGCTCTGTCATCCACGTTGGAGTGCAGTGGCATAATCGTAGCACACTGCAGTGTCCAACTCCTGGGCTCAAGCCATCCTCTCATCTCAGCCTTTTGGCTAGCTGGGACTACAGGCATGCACCATCACGCCTGGCTACTTTAATTTAATTTTTTTTTTTTTTTTGTAGAGATGAGGTCTCACTGTTACCCAGGTCGGTCTTGAACTGCTAGCCTCAAGCAGTCCTCCTGCCTCAGTCTTCTAAAGTGCTGGGATTACAGGTGTGAGCCACTGCCGGCTACTGATAACTACTAACAACAATAGTAAATGGAAAATGACCTATTTCAAAACAATGCCATAGATTAGCAGAGCCTCTCCAGTGAAATAAACTTGCTTATAACTATCTTGAAGAAAAGCAGAATAATCGATTCACATAACCTGAAAGCTCAGGGATTGAGCCAGGGCCTCATATACATTGTCATCTCTCTCACTTTCCTTCTCTATCTCCCTCTGCTTTCACCCCCAATCCCTTCTTGCCTTTGCCTGAAGGATGCCCTTCATACCTTTATAGAATGTGATTGGCGTAAGCCCAAACAGAAATAGGACAGCTTTTCTTCCAAGCTATGATTCTGATTGGCTGCCCTTGGACACATCACTGTTGCTGGAGGATGAAGAGCCACATTTGGCTGCAGCTGAATGTGAGCCTTGCACTGCAGCAAGTGTGTGTGAGGTGTGCTGTCCCCAGCATTCTCTCCAGAACACTGCAGCATGAGGGAGGTGTGGCTCTCTAAAGGAGATGGGCTGGGCTGCCCCTGAATGCTCTGCCTGACCTGTCTGGGACAGTGTGCGAAAGCTTCAAGCCACTTGGTTCTTGGTAGATTTCATTTGGCAATTCAAGATTGGGGGATATCCCCATAGACCTCTTTGCTGTAGGATGACTAGTATAGACTGTCAGGGATAGGAGGACCAGGTGGATTCAGCAGCAGTGATGTCTTGGATGATGAAAGGATTACACAGCAATTTTTGTAAAAGCGGAATTGTCTGACATATACACGTGCAGAAAGCAGAGGCTGGATATTATATAACATAGTAAGCCAACTTGTGTTTACATGGCTGGGGAAGGCCTCGTGCTTCTTTGTTTTTTATTGTTGTTGTTTTTGTTTTGTTTTGTTTTGAGACAGAGTGTCACTCTGTCTCCCAGGCTAGAGTGCGTTGGCATGATCTTGGCTCATGGCAACCTCTGCTTCCTGGGTTCAAGGGATTTTCCTGCCTCAGAGTCCTGAGTAGCTGGGATTACAGGCAGCACACGCCACCACCTGGCTAATTCTTTTGTATTTTTAGTGGAGACAGGGTTTCACTATGTTGGCCAGGCAGGTCTTGAACCCCTGACCTCAGGTGATCCAGCCGCCTCAGCCTCTCAAAATGCTGGGATTACGGGTGTGAGCAACCATGCCCGGCCAGAGCTCATGCTTCTAAATGGAAATGGGTCAGCCAGCAGCACATCCCTTGTCTCTGCTCTGTCTCCCATTGCCTTCCCCTATGACTCCTCTAGGTGGGGCCTCATCTCTGCCCCTTTAGACCTGGCTCTTTTTTTCCGGCATGCCACCTCTCTCTGCCTCCCTCCTGCCCATGTCCCATGGAGCTGCAGGTGCAGCTCTTACTGCGTTCCCCTGTTTACAAGCCTCTGCCGATTCTTATTACCCATTAGAATAAAGTGTCAGAAACTTCCTTATTTTCATATAAAACCCTTACTTTGCCCTCTGCTGCAGACCAGAATAAGTACATGTTGGAATATGACTGACCTGGATTTGAGTCTTGCTGCTTCTTTCATGTGATTTTGAATTGGACATTCATCGTCTCTGAGGTTCGGTCTCCTGTAAAATGAAGTTAAAATCTTTCTCTTCTCTCCCTCCTCTGTCTCTCTTTCTTCCTGCTCTCTTTTCATTCTTTTCTACTCTCTCTTCCCCACTTTCCCTCTCTCTGCCCTCTCTGTTATCTTCATTCCTATCATTCTCTCCTCTCTTCTACTTTCTGTCACTTTCTCCACTTCTCTTTCTCCATTTCTCTTTCTCTCCCTTCCTCTCTCCTCCCCTGCACATACACTGTACAGTGATGTCTTGAGGATCAGATGATAGCACAAACCAGAGCACCCAGAGCAGCAAAGGTATAGATGGGAAACTCAGCATGTGCCTGTTGCCCAGTGTTCTCTGTTGCCTTGTACCTTTGTTGTGTAAAACAACATTTGTCTGGTCTTAGCCCTAGGTGCCTGGTACAGAGCTTGTAAAGCTCTTGGATTTCTTTTTCTTTTTCTTTCTTTCTTTTTTTTTTTTTTTTTTTTTTGAAACAGAGTCTTGCCCTGTCGCCAGGCCGGAGTGCAGTGGTGCGATCTCAGCTCACTGCAACCTCCGCCTCCTGGGTTCAAGTGATTCCCCTGCCTCAGCCTCCTGAGTAGCTGGGACTACAGGCATGCGCCACCATGCCTGGCTAATTTTTTGTATTTTTTAGTAGAGACAGGGTTTCACCATGTTGGCCAGGATGGTCTCGATATCCAGACCTCGTGATGCACCTGCCTCAGCCTACCAAAGTGCTGGGATTATAGGCATGAGCCACCGTGCCTGGCCAACTCTTGGATTTCTTTAGTGATAGGAGTATCTTTGTTATGCAGGATCCCCTTGGATCACACCTGAGTTTATGCTGAAATGAGATGACTTGGGCTGGAGGCTGGTCACCAGGAAGACCAATTAGGTAGTTAGGTTGGAGCTTGGAGCCAGCCTTACTTCCAGTAAGGTGAGGGAGGATGGAGATTGAGTTATCAATCATGTCTATGTAATGAAACCCCAATAAAAACTCTAGACACTGAAGCTCAGTGGAGCTTCCTGGTTGGTGAATACACTGATGGGCCAGGGAGTGGCAGGCCCTGATTCTACAGGGAGAGGGCATGGATGGATGGATGGACAGATGGATGGAGGGATGGATGGAGGGATACATGGAGGGATAGAAGGATGGATGGATAGATAGGTAGATGGAGGGATGGATGGATGGATAGATGGATGGATGGATGGAAAGGTGAATAGATGCATGGAGGGATGGATGGATGGATAGGTGAATAGATGGGTGGATGGATGGATGGATGGATAGGTGGGCAGATAGATGGATAAATGGGTAGATGGACAGGGAGAGGGCACGAAAGCTCCATATTCAGGACCTTCCTGGGTCTCACCTTGTTGTTTGACTGGTCCTGATTTGTATCCTTTATAATAAAATTATAGTAATAAGTATAGTGCTTTCCTGAGTTCTGTGATCTATTTTAGTGAATTATCAAATCTGAAGGGAATGCTAGGAGCCTCCACATGTGTAGCCAGTTGGTCAGAAGGGCAGATGATGTGGGACCCCACTTGAACTGGTGTCTGAGGTAAAGATGGTCTTGTGGAGGACTGAGCCCTTATCTTCTGGGGTCTGCACTATGGGTGGTTAGTGCCAGAACTGAATCACACTTCACCATTTTAGGTTGAAATAAAATAATCTTCCACAAGACTGCCCAGCTCTGGGCTCTACTCTTGTGACATCCCTTTTTGTCTGGATTGTTCCTCTGCTCCTTATTTGACCAGAAACTCTTATTCAGCCTGCAAAACTCAGTCCAGATGCCCAGCTCTTAGAGGTTTTCTTTCTCAACTTCTTATGGAAAATTTCAAACATATGCAATTAGAGAGAATAATACAACCAACTCTCATGCACTCATTGCCAGCTTCAACAAGCACCAACTTCCTGTTGTTTGTGTTTCATAATTTACCTTTATGTTCGGGTGTATACTTTCGCCCACACCCGAACTGTCAGAGGCTCCTCATGGTCTCTGCAGTGAAACCAGGGTGCCTTCTGGGGTCAAGGAAGTGAAAACTAGGCCAAGGTCATCCTTCAGGGAGTGTGGCAGACCTGGGGTTTAGCTGCCTTGCATCAGTGACTTGTATGCAGAGGAAAATGAAATGAGAAATGCACTTACATAAAATCTGAATTGGCACGACAAGCAAATTTACAGAGAACTGCGTGTCGTTTGAAATAATAAGACCAGCATTGTTTAGAAGGCAGCAGATGGGAAAGAGCACACGTCTCGTCAGCCAGAACTCGGGTTTATCTAACAGCCCCGTGTTAGTTCAGTTCACCAAATATTTCTCCATGGGTGAGGGGGTGGGCTGGACTTCACACCTACTCTGGAGGCTGGATATTAGCAAGGAAGTGGTAATGAGCAGGGGAGTGAGGAAGGGTGGGGAGGAATGGTGGGAAGAAAGGGGCTTCCAGGGATTGCTGACATATTATCTTTCCTCTTAAAGAATTTTACTCAACTCTCTCCCTCCATCCCTTCCTCAGCTGCTTGTGGAGCTCTAGCTGTGCCAAAGCCTGGGCTAGGAGGTGGTGATGGTGGTGGTGGTTTTTCATCATGATAAAGATGATAATGATAAGAATATGTAATAATAAGCACTTACATTGACTTTAGCATGTGGCAGGCACGGTTCCAAATGTTTCACATGTACTCACTCATTTCATCCTCACAAAAAACCTATCAAGGTCAATTGTTATATTATCTCATTTCCAGAGAGGAGACTGAGAAACAAAGAGATGAAGTCACTTGCCCAGAGTAGCAGAGCTACTAGACTTGCAGAGAGGAATAAAGCACATGGCTGCCAGCTTGCATGGGCTCCCACGGGCCAAATTTAGATCAATTTTTGAGCATCAAACAGAACAATACTATATTCATGACTCTATGGTTGATAATAGACCAGGGGAGAGAAAAAGAGAAAGAGAAAGAGGGAGAGAGAGAAGAGGTGGAGGAGGAGAGGAGCTCTTCTTTACAGAAAAATGCCAACTAATCAATGTAGATAGAATGAGAAAATTATCATTTTTCAACCTCCATTGCAATAATATATTCAAGCAAGGAGCACAAGGGATGCTGAAACTGTCATGTCAAAGGTGCTGGGGAACAGTATATCCTTATGGTTTGAAAGAATCACCCCGCATGTTAACTACACATTACAAAGGAAAAAATGGACCTTTACCCGTGGAGAGACCTGGTATTCATCACCTTAACTAAATGATCAAATGTAGCATCACCAAAAGTCGGGACATCTGACATTATGAGCTTTTTTCTATGATACAGTAAGAAGTTGAAGACATCGTCTACATGGTTTTCTCACTAAAAATGTTGCTCTGAATCTAATCACAAGGAAACAAGTAGACAGATACACATGTGGGACATTCCATGAGACAACTGGCTCGGACTCTTCAAAAAACCAACAGAAAAAGTCACAGTCACAAGAAATAGACAAAAAAGGTATAGATGTGTGTGTCGTGTGTGTAGGTTTGTGTGTATATGTATGATGTGTGTAGGTATGTGCATGTGTGTATGTGTGTATATGTATGTGTATATACATGTGTATATGTGTATATGCATGTATGTATAGATATGTGGGTATATGCATATGTTTATGTTTGTGTATACACATGTGGGCATATGCATGTGTATGTATGTAGGTATGTGTGTATATGTACGTCTATATATATGTATGTGTGTGTTTTTCAAGGCAGAGCTTTTACACTTTAACATGTATACAAATTCCCTGGAGATCTTGTTAAAAGGTAAACTCTGGTTCAGAAGGTCAGCAGGTGGACTGAGGTTGTGCCTTTCTAACAATATCGAAGCTGATACTGCTGCTGCTGTTGTGACAACCACAGTTTGAGTACAGGGGTCTGGATTTAGAGAGGTTGGAGAGCATCACCAAATTCAATGCATGGGCTTTCATTGGTCTTAGACTCAAATAAAACTATGAAGGACACTATTGGAGCAATTGGGGAGATTTGAATATGGATGATATATTAGATGGAATTATCAACTTCCTGTGAAATTTCTTATGTGATTATGTAGGGAAATGCCCCTATTGTTAGGATGAAGGCCAAAATACTTTCAAATGCTTTGCCCAGCACGCACATACACAAAGAAAATGTGTAGAACATTAATAGAGATCCAGTGAAGAGGATATGGGAGTTTGTTGTACTTTTCTTCAGTTTTTCTGTTGGGCTGAACATTTCGAGAAAAGTCCTAGGGAAAATGAGGTTGGAGGTAAGGAATGCCTATGTGGACTGCTGAGAGGTGGGAGCAGGTGTGTCTAGGATTTCAGATGGTGAACTCAGGGGGTGGGCAGGATGGTGGAGGGGTGGCAGGTGCTAGACAAGTAGCTGAGGAGTCTCAGTCTTGAGGGTTCTGAGTTCATGGTGGAAGCTGACAGACTCCGGCTGGTCATGCATGGGCCTTCAGGCACACATCACTCTAACTCAGCTCACAGGGCCCCAATAGGTTCTGCCCACAAATTAATCCATTGGGCAAATACTTATTGAACACCAGGCACCAGGGAAGGTATTGGGGAAGTGGAGTGGACAAGGCAGGTGTTGTTCCTGGCCTCAGGGAGCTCAGGTACAGTCTGGAAACACGACAGATCAAGTAAAGGGCTGTTACATAGTGTAGGTAGGGCCACCATGGGAGGGTAGGCAGAGCTGGGTGGGCTCACTGTGTGGCCTCTAATTGTCCCATGGTAGCCGAAGCTTCCTAGAGGAAGCATGCCTTGGTGGGGAGGGGGACGCTTAGAAGCAGGGATGGGGCAAGAGGGAAGGGCTGATGTGTCTGGTCAATTGCACAAGAGCAGGGTCAGGTTCACCATTTACATGATCGGGGCTGCTTCTCTTCTCTATCAGCTGGTCTTTGTGTCTGCTATGGGGCACTCTTAAGGAGGGGGCAGTCCTATGTCCTAGCAGTCATTCAAGGGGAAGGGAGGTGCACATGAGAGGGTGTGGGGTTCCCCAGGGAGGTCATGGGGTTATGGGTCTCTTCGTCTTGTGAGTCCTGGGAGAGGCTAAGCAATGAGTTAGAATAGGTACAGACGACTCAGCCAGTGTGACCAGATGGAGGTGAAGGCTGGAGCCAGAAGGGCTAGCTTAAGGTCAGGAACCCAAAGGAGCAGGGACTACAACTGAACAGTAGCCAGAATTGGTGGTGTTCACTCTGGGTCCCCAACACCTAGAAGAGCAGTTGACACATGAGTTAAGCACGTGAGTCTGCCAGCTGGTAAGTATTGGGGCTGTTCCCATCGTCTTCTCTTACCCATGGCACTACTTTTATGAGTGATAACTTAATTAGATACATATCTTTCATAGTTATTCCTACACTTAAAGGGTGACATTGTTTTCTAAGATAGGTCATGAAAAACTGCAATCCTCCACCTTTTCTTCATTTCTTCTTCCCTGGAGCAATCACTTTCAACTCTTTTAGTTGATTCTTTTGGCATGCATCTCCATATCTCTAATCCCATGTCCATATCATGTCTCTTGACTTCTCAGCTTTCAACATTATCGGACGCTGTCTCATCTGTGAATGATGGGGTGTAGCTGTCTCTCACCCTCATGCATTCTTTCAGTGCCTCATCCTCTCAACATGATTATATCATAGTGTCCATTGGATTGATCTTCAGAGTTTGCATTCTTTTGACCATGCAAATGATATCCACAGCTGAGCCATCATTATGGTCTGATTGTTTTTTCTTGCCTACAGTTTCAGGAGAGAGTTATTTTAAAAGATGAAATGCTAGATATAAGCATAGAAGGAGGAGATTTAGACAATTAGCAGGGATTTGGGGGTAGAATTAACAATTCACACCTAGAAACTAAGCACATGAAAATAAAGCAATGATTAAATCAAGGGGTAAATAAAAAAAAGTTGTGCAAATGAAAAAAAAGTCACCATAGCTCCTGTATTAGTCTGTCCTCACACTGCTAATGAAGACATACCTGGGACTGGGTAATTTATAAAGGAAATAGGTTTAACTGACTCACAGTTCCACATGGTTGGGGAGGCCTCACAATCATGGTGGAAGGCAAAGGAGGAGCAAAGTCACATCGTGCATGGCAGCAGGCAAGAGAGAGCTTGTGCAGGGGAACTTTCCTGTGTAAAACCATCAGATCTCATGGGACTTATTCACTATCAGAAGAACCACATAGGAAAGACCTGCCCCATGATTCAGTTACCTCCCATGGGGTCCCTCCCATGACATGTGGGAATTATGGGAGCTACAATTCAAGATGAGATTTGGGTGGGGACACAGCCAAACCCTATCAGCTCCCCACTCCTGTGTGGAGGAACTAAAGGGAGTCTGGAATTTTAGAATATTCACTGTGAGCCAGGAGCCAGGCTGTGATCTCCTACTGCTTGGGGAGAGAAGTGGTGGACAGTCAACCAACATCTACAGAGTGCCACGCACTGGGTTAATGTGCTAAGTTGGACTTTATTCCGCAAGCTAGGAGACCTAGTGAAGGATTCCAGAGGTTCCTGGTGCAGAGCCTTTTGGGAACCCTGTTATGTAAATGAATTTGCCTCTCAGCTTCCTGAAGACTTAGGAGCCTGTTTCCTGGGGTCTAAGTCACTTACTCCTCCTCCACTTGCTTCCCTGCATCCCATATTTTATTGTCTCCTTGCTCACTATCTTTATGTTTGCTGGTTTATTTGCTTATTTCTTTTTAAAAATCCATTTATTTTCATTTCAATGAGATTTTGAGAGACAGAAAAAGTACATATGAATGTAAAATTCCTCTCTCCCTCCCCTGCTTTTTTTTTTTTTTTTTTTTTTTTTTTTTTTTTTTTTTTTTAAAGACAGGGTCTATCTCTGTCACCCAGGCTGGAGTGAAATGGTGCAATCATGGCTCACTGCAGCCTCGACCTTCCTGGCTCAAGTGATCCTCTCACCACAGCCTCCCAAAATGCTGGGATTACAGATGTGAGTGACACCTGTCCTGAAGTTGCTCCTTTTTAAAACTTTTTCCAGCCGGGTGCGGTGGCTCACGCCTGTAATCCCAGCACTTTGGGAGGCCAAGGTGGGCAGATCATGAGGTCAAGAGATTGAGACCATCCTGGTCAACATGGTGAAACCCTGTCTCTGTGAAAAATACAAAAATTAGCTGGGTGTGGTGGCATGCGCCTGTAGTCCCAGCTACTCTGGAGGCTGAGACAACAGAATTGCTTGAACCTGGGAGGCAGAAGTTGCAGTGAGCTGAGATTGTGCCACTGTACTCCAGCCTGGGCAACAGAGTGAGATTCCTTCTCAAAAAAAAAATGTTTTTTCCCTCCTTTCCTGGCCTTGTTGTAACCTCATTTGTACAGGAAAGTCTTGTCTTTTTAGGGTATTTGGCGACTCGGGAATGGGGGCATAAATATATGCCCTGGCTCATTTTGGATCCAGGAACAGGGCTTGGTGGGCTTCCCCGAACTGTAGAAAGAGGGTGAGCGCTGTCTCACACCTAGGGACATCCCTATTCCCTTACTTCTCTGTTGTTCCTCTTAGTGCTCAGAATGCAGCTTCAACCCCCCACTTTGAACCTACATCATGATTCCTTTGTGTGCTTCAATGAATTCAACATTTGTGGGTTATAGTCCTGTTTTGAAATTAATTGGGATTGGACAAGAGGGTGAAACAAAACAAAGCCCTCCCCCACCAAAACAAAACAAAACAAAACAAAACGTGTGGAGTTGAAGCAGCTCTGGGCTGCTCACCCTGACTCGGGAGCTTCCAGCCCATTGCAGGCTGCAAAGGCTTTCCTCTTTTGAAGTGGGCTTTCTGCTCTGTGAAATATTTAATGAAGGCACGTTGCAGACAGGGCTTGAGAAGGTCTCTGAACCTACTGGCCTCCCTTCTAAAGTGCGCTGCCCTGATTCTGTAACAAAGAGCTCGGAAGCGCTTGGAGGACTGGCTGGTGCTCGGCGGCCCTGGCGAGGTGTGTCCTCTCCTCTCGGTCAGGTTGGCGTTGACCCACCCGGCACCTGCTGCCCAGCGCTGTGCTGACCCTGATTGCGGGCGTCCACATTACCTCTGCTGAAGCTGTCTCGGGGTTTGTGATGTCCAGAATGAAACATTTCTTCCTGCTGTCTGCTCTGGATTCACCCGTCTCTGCTTTGTACTTGGGTGCCCTTTGTTCCATCGTCCTCACAGGGTAGAACTTAGATGCAGCACTCCCTCTGATGTGATCTTTCCGTTTACAGTTTTACCCAGTTCCATTTCATTGCTTCTTACCCGATTTGGTTCTGAGATACATAAAGCTACCCTCTTCTCTACAAGCACTTTCATGTTGCTTCTCAGCTACTTTATCTTAAAGAGGGCATGCTTCACCATCTCCCCATGCTTCACGTTTGCCGGAAGACGAGCCTTCTTCCCAGTCCAGCCTTGTCCTAAGTTAAAGAATGCCCTTCCTCAGGGCTGGGTATGGTAGCTCATGCCTGTAATCCCAGCACTTTGAGGGGGCCAAGATGGGAGGATCATTTGAGACCAGCCTGGGCAGCATAGCAAGATCCCATCTCTGAAGAAAAATTAATAAGAAGAAAAATAAAAGAATCTTCTTTCTCAAACAGAAATTCAGCCATATCATTTCCTAGCATACTTCGCTGCTTCTACCCTGGCAAATAGAATAAATATACTCCAACTTAACCTGCATGAGGCATTCAGGAAACATTGGCTCACTGTATGAATCCATGTCGCGTCCACTGCCTGTCTCTCTGGGTTTACAGCCCATGACTTTCCCAATCAGACAGAATATTTGAAAACGCCTGACTGTTTTGTTCCCCACTTATCTCCCGCTATTTTATCCCTCTGTTCACTCGATTGATATGCACTGGGTGTCTGCCGTGCACCAACTGTTCATCCGGATCAGCACTGTCCGATAGATGTGCAAGCTGCTTATGTAATTTTAAATTTTCAGGTAGCCGGAAAAGAAAGGTTAAAAAAAATGGTGAAATAAATTTCAGGAATTTATATTTAATCCAGATTTTCCAAAACATCAATATGTAACAAAAATTCTTTTTTCTTTTTTATACTGTCTTTGAAATCACTGTGAATACTAAATTTGAGTCACATGTCAGTGCTCAATGACCACATGTGGCTACCATATTAGATGGTAGGACTGTAGGTGATGGGATTCAGCAGTGAGCAGGGTGTATGGAATTCCCCTCATGGAGTTTACATTCTAGTTGGAGAGAGATGATAACACAATGATATGTCTATAATATCAAGTGGTCACCCTTTCTGTGTCACCCCTCCCCACTCCTGTAAAGCAAAGCCCCCTGAGGACTGCTTCTGTATATGGTAGTGGTTAAAACCATCAAATGAAGGTTTCAGTCTCCCCTCTGCCCCTTACTACTGTGCTGGATGGGATCACTGGCCCCAGTGATGTCCTTATCCTAATCCCTGGGACCTGTGAATATGTTACCTTACATAGCATAAAGGGCTTTGAAGATGTGATTATGGCTGAGGACCATGAGATGGGGGAGAGAATCCTGGATTATCCAGAGGGCCTGATCTAATCACACGGGTACTTAAAAGTCAAGCACTTTTCCTGGCTGCAGAGAACCAGAGACACTGAAACGTGAGAAGGGACAGCCTGTATTGCTGGCTTTGAAGATGAAGGAAGGGGCCATGAACCAAGGAATGGGGTGGCCTCTAGAAGATGAAAAAAAGCCAGGAAATAGATTCTCCCTTACAGCCTCCAGAAGGAACAAGCCCTACTAATACCTTGATCTTAGCCCAGTGAGAACTGTGTTGGACTTCTGACCCACAGAACTGTAAGATGATAATATGTATGTTTTAAGTCACTAAATTTGTGATGATTTATTATAGCAGTTATAGAAAACTAACACACTAGCTTTGGGTCTAAGTGATGAGTAATTCACCTTTCTGAGACTCAGAAGTTCATTATATCTATCCTATGGGATTTTTCGGTGGATTAAAATGAGAGACCACCTGTAAAGCATTTAGCCCAGTGCCCAGCCCATTATAAATGCTCACCTACTGTCAGCTAAAACAACGTGTGTTATGGTTTCTCAAATTGGTCAGCCTGGAGCAGGAAGTTTGTAAATGTATGCTGAATGAATGCTGAATAGACTGGCCTCTGACCTTGCCTTCCATGACATGGTTGTTGGCTTCTTACAGATCATCTGCTTCATTGTTTTCCAGATTGTGGTACCCAAGGAGATTTGGGTGGTACACAGTCAAACCTGTTCTATTTGAGCAGTTATGCATTTTAAAGTGCATTGGGAAGAGTGGGCTGGCACATCAAATTCATTATTCACAGATAAAGGACAACAGAGAAAACCTATTTTTAAAAAGTGGCATACAAACACTGGTTCCCATGGTGAGGGTGGCAGGTAAGGGACTGAAACCATGATCTAGGCAGCTCTCTTGTTCTACAGATGAGGAGATTGAGGCCAAGCGAGGGAAGATGAGGGATGGGCCACATCCATTCCATGTGTGCCTGAGAGGTTGCATCTCTCAACTCTCTGGCTACTGTTCTTCCTCAGATCCTGAGCTATTTTGAGTTAGGACCAGCCTTTTGGATTCCTTAGAAACCAATGCCTAATCTTCAGGCATGGAAAATTTTTCAGCTGAATCTCCCTCCTGTTACAGAACGAAGAGGCATCATTGTAGAAGAGACTCAGCTGATCCCAGTTTTACTTACCTCGTCTCCAACAAAGGACCAGGAAATGTGCACACAGGACCTCGGTATCCATCTGAACTCTTTTTGATTGTCTAAAACTAAAATATAACTACTACTGGCTTAGACAGAGGAACATTTATTGGCTCATGGATTGCAAGGGAGAATTCATTGAAGAACTAAGCCCCAGGAAGAGAGGAGACCCAGCTAGACTTTGGGCACTGACCATACACGGATTTCAGACACTGCCATCCCTCTCTGCTTCTGTGTCATCTCTACTCTCTCCTGAGAATGACTGCCCACTGCTCCTGGCCTTCATGTCAGTCTCACATCTTCTGCTGCCAGATATCAGAGAGGGTCTGGCTCTGATTTTCAGTTCCAATGTGAAAAATCCCAGAGAAGGATTCTGATTGATCAGGCTTGGGTTGAATGTCAAACCCTGGACCAATCAACTGCGTTTAGTGGGGGCTGGGCAGGGCCAAAGCTGAGGAAGAACATGGCTGCTATATTAATCTGTTCTCAGGCTGCTAATAAAGACATACCCAAGACTCGGGAATTTATAAAGGAAAGAAGTTTAATGGACTTACAGTTCCACATGGCTGGGGGTACCTCACAATCAGGGCAGAAGATGAAAGAAGAGCACAGGGACTTCTTACATGGCAGTGGGCAAGAGAGAGCTTGTGCAGGGGAACTCCCATTTATAAAACCACCAGATCTCCTGAGACTTACTCACTTCCACAAGAACAGCATGGGAGAGACGCACCCCCATGACTCAATTACCTCCCACCAGGTCTCTCTTATGACACATGGGAATTATGGGAGCTGCACTTCTAGATGGAGTTTGGGTAGGGTCACAGCCAAACCATATCAGCTGCCTTCTCTCAAGCCACAGGATACTGTTCTGCAGAGAAGGTGCTGGTGGGGCCTGGCGATCAGACCCAACCAGAGACCACCTCTGGGTAAGCCTGTGGAATTGCAAAGCTTGTTTGCACAGCTCAGACCTCTGCTTCTCTATTTACTAGCCTTTTTACCTTGAAAACAATTCCAACTTCTCTAAGCTTCAGTTCCTCCATCTGTAAAAGTGGTAGTAGAAATACTTATTTTGTAAGTTGTTAGGAGGATTGTGGGCAATAATGGGTGAAAATATCTAGTGTGGAAGAAGGGATCAAGAAATCTTCCATCTTTCCCTAGTGGCCAATTTTTCTCCTGGATTTTTGCTTAAGAAGCAGATTTCTCAGCTTATGATTGAAATCCTTCTCTTATTCTTTCTTCCTGTTGATGGAAAAAAGTAAAACTAGTTCCCTGCTATAATTACTTCTAAGACTAGTTTTAAAACATACTGCGTTAATGATAATTGGAGAACACATAGGACATCAAAAAATATGTAGGTCATGCTAATAGTGACTGCTGGAGTTCCTGAAATAAACATGATGGAAACTGTCTGGGGAAACCACATTATGCAAAATGCTAAAATGAATGGGGAGGTGATGGTAAAGGGAGGCACTGGCTGCTTCTGAGTGAACTGCCTGAGGAGGGTGGCATCAGATCATGGGGCACAAGAACAGCAGGGCTCAGCATGGACCAGGGTGGACTCCTCCCTTCAGAAGGGTCTCAGGACTTCTCTCTTGCAGAATGTCTGGGTGGTGGCCTTTGACACTTAACAGACTTCTGAGGACCAGCCCAACTGGGTGATAAGGATATAAAGAAAGGCTTTTCATAGTGGAGACAACTCATTTCTCCAGGAGACGAGGAAAGCCTGGGAAACCTCTGAGTTATTGAGATGTTCTACCTACTGGGGGAAAAACATTAAGTTCTGTCCCAACAGTCATCTTGAAAAATGCAAAAGGTAATGAATCTGGGGTGCTAAGAGTAGAGAAGTATTGGGGGAAATTTGGCCCCTGATATTTTACGTGGGTCCTTTTCTGTTTTCCCTAAGCATCAGCTGGTCTGAGAAATAAAGGGAAAGAGTACAAAAGAGAGAAATTTTAAAGCTGGGTGTCCAGGGGAGACATCACATGTTGGCAGGTTCTGTGATGCCCCCAAAGCCACAAAACTAGCAAGTTTTTATTAGTGATTTTCAAAAGGGGAGGGAGTGTATGAATGCATGTGGGTCACAGAGATCACATGCTTCAAGGGCGACAAAAGATCACAAGGCAGAAGGTCAGGGCAAGATCACAAGGTCAGGGCAAAACTAAAATCACTAACAAACTTCCATGTCCCGCTGTACATGCATTGTCATTGATAAACAAGGCTCAAGACCAAAAAACCGGTCTGACTAAAATTTGCCAGGCTGGAATTTTCTAATCCTAACAAGCCTGGGGGCGCTGCAAGAGACTAGGGCGTGTTTCATCCCTATCTACATCTGCATAAGGCAGACACCCCCAGAGCGGCCATTTTAGAGGCCTCCTCTGGGAATGCATTATTTTCCCAGGGCTGTTAATTATTAATATTTCTTACTGGGAAAAAAATTTAGCAGTACTTCTCTTGCCCGTTTTCAGTAATAAGAGAAATATGGCTCTGTTCTGCCCGGCCCACAGGCAGCCAGACTTTAAAGTTACCTCACTTGTTCCCTAAACATCGCTGTTATCCTGTTCTTTTTTCAAGGTGCCCAGATTTCATATTGTTCAAACACACATGCTCTACAAACAATTTGTACAGTTAACGCAATCATCACAAGGTCCTAAGGCGACATACATCCTCCGCTTATAAAGATAACAGAATTAAGAGATTAAAGACAGGCATAAAAAATCACAAGAGTATTAATTAAAAAAACTAATAAATGTCCCTAAAATCTTGACAATTTATATTCTTCTGCCATGGCTTCAGCCAGTCCCTCTGTTCGAGGTCCCTGACTTCCCCGCAACAGAAAAGAGATCATGAAGGAACAGGGAAAGAAGTAAAGTCCTGAGGAGAAACCTCACCCCTCCACCCACGCATGCACCACCCCTCTGTCAGCCGTCCACTCATCCATCCTCTCTTCCATCCACTTTGCTGAATACATAATTCAGTTCTATTGACCTAAGGTGGCAATAGGGTTAACTAGTCAGTGCTGGAGCAATGGAAACGAACTAAACAAGGCCTTTCCTACATCACAGACTTCACAACTTTATATTTTGCACAATGCACAGTGCAGGAAGGAAGCTTTTGTTCTGTACATGTAGCAACAAGAAAACAAGGAAAAAATATTTAGAATACATAGCACACACCAGAAAACCTGATCTATCAACTCAATTATCCCTGCTTATTCTTTTTTTTTTTTTTCCTGAGCTGTATTCTAGAATTCCTTTGGGGAAATTCGCCAGATTCAGTTTGAATTGGGGTGCATGGGACAATTAGTTTTCCTGAAGTACTGGTTCCCTGCTACTTCCTTACCCTTCAAAAAATATTGCATTCTGACCTGCTAGAAATGACCAAGGCCCAGCCAGCCTGGTTCCAGCTCACCCTTTGTGAGCAGCGATATGGGTGAGTGGAAAGGATGCTCGCTTGGGAATTCAGAGCCTGGGTTTGTAGTCCTTGCTTTGTCCCGTTAAACAAGTCACTTCCCCACTGTTGGCTGGGCTGTATAATTTCTCAGGTTTGCACATCACAAACATTCTTAGACCCTCAGACACTTCCACTTAGGCTCTCTGTGTGCCTTGGCCAGTGTGTCAATATCTGTGGGGCAACATTATCCACTCTCCTCACTCCAGAATGGGGGATTTTGCTTGGTGGATATGTCAGTAAATGTTTGAGTGAGCCACTTTATGCCACCTTTATACCACTTCCTTTTTTTTTTTTTTTTTTTAAATAGATGGAGTCTCCCTCTGTAGCCCAGGCTGGAGTGCAATGGCGCAATCTCAGCTCATTGCAACCTCTGCTTCCCAGGTCCTGGTTCAATCAATTCTCCTGCTTCAGCCTCCCGAGTAGCTGGGATTACAGGCATGCACCACTATGCCCAGCAAATTTTTGTATCTTTAGTAGAGATGTGGTTTCACCACATTGGCCAGGCTGGTCTTGAACTCCTGACCTCGTGATCCACCTGCCTTGGCTTCTCAAAGTTCTGAGATTACAGGTGTGAGCCACCACACCCGGCCTATGCCACTTCTTTAAAAAACATTTTTTAAGAACGGTGGCTCATGCCTGTAATCCCAGCACTTTGGGAGGCTGAGGTGGGTGGATCACGAGGTCAGGAGATCGAGACCATCCTGGCTAACATGGTGAAACCCCGTCTCTACTAAAAATACAAAAAATTAACCAGGTGTGGTGGCAGGCTCCTGTAGTCCCAGCTACTTGGGAGGCTGAGGCAGAAGAATAGCAAACCTGGGAGGTGGATCTTGCAGTGAGCCGAGATTGGGCCACTGTGCTCCAGCTTGGGCAACAAAGCGAGACTCCGTCTCAAAAAAACAAACAAAACAAAACAAAACAACAACAACAACAAAAATTTTCTTTGTTGCCAACATAAAATACCAACAATGCCCAGGACTCATGAAGGACACCAAATGTAGCTAAGGATAGAAGGGAAAGCCATATGGCTCTTTAAAAATGTGTAAGTGCACCTCTACAGTGTGCCAAGCTCTGCATGTAGCCTGGGGCTCCATGGACAGATGAAGACCTGGTCTTACCCTTGAGGAGCTCACTTTCTTTCAGGGAGGTAAGCCAGTACACAAATGTTGATGCCATGAAAGAGCCACCAGGAAAATGCATCTGAGTGCAGAGGATGGAGTGGGCAAGGATTCCCAGATAAGGGAGCATTAAACCAGGGTCTTGAGACCTGAGTAGGAATGAGATGGGTACGAGGAGATGGAGAAGAGAGAGCTCAGCTTGAGAAGATGTGAGGGTGTGCAGCTGGGTGGCGGGTTTCAACTGTGGGTAAGTGGGTGCAGCTGGCATTCGGGGTTCACATGAGGAGTAATAGTGAGGAAGCAAATTCAACCTCAATCCGTTGTCAATGCCTCCCTTCAGAAGAGTTGCTCAGAGTGTACCATTCTTCCTGATGGTCTGATCTCTCCATGGGAGATGCTCTTCCTGGCTGCATCTAGTCAGCCATCTACCAAACCCCCATAAGAGGTAATTTATCCATATAAAAAAACTCACACATGTACCCCCCCGAACCTAAAATAAAATTTGGGAGAAAAAAAAAAGAAGCAAACTCTTAAGGGCCTTGAATATTAAGCTAAGGAGCTTCAGGTTCAGGTTCATCTGAAACACAAAGAGATTTTGAAAGGTTTTAAGGAAGGGAATGAAATGGTTTCTTAGTTTGGGTTTCTCTGAAAGCAGAAACTAAGATGAGGATTTCAGTGCATGTGGTTTAAGTGGAAGGTGATCCCAGGAAACAGGGAGCATGGGAAAGCAATGCAACAATGTTATTGAGCTAGAAACTACCATGGGCCAGGCAGATCTTAATCTTGCTGGAGGTCCTTTAATGAATGATGTGGAACATGTCTCTGAATTGTCCTACAGAAGAATGGGAACTGGGGACATTGATGCACTGACTTCTATCCTTCATTAGCAGAAGGGCGCCCTCAGAAGCAGTAATTCCTTGCATATTGGGCTGCATCTACTGATGGATTAACTGGCTTCTGGAACTTCAGAGAAAGCCTAGAGCTAGAAAAGCAGAGAGACATCTCAGTGCATCCTTGAGGTGGGATGCTGGGTATGTGGACAGGACTATCCATCACTGCTGCCTTCAACTTAGGTGGGCTTTGGGGATGTGGGACATCTGTTCTGCATATGGTCAGAGTTAGTTTTTAGAATGTCACTTTGGTCTTAGTAAGGAGTGTTAATTGGAGGGGGCAAGAAAAGTGATAGGCAGACTGACTTTACGTGAGACATCCTCCGGTAGTGATTTCAAATCTCATCAGAGCTATTTGACTTGAATATTTATTGGTGTCAAGCCTGGTCCATCTACAGGAAAATGTCCAGGGAAGTAGTGAGAATAAGTTTATCTAGGAGGAAGGTGGAGGGTATGAAGGCAAAGTTAGCGTGGTCTGTGATAAAGGATGTTTTTCTCTCAACTCATTGGGTCTTGAGAATTTTCTCCTTGGTGGTGTTCAACAGCAAGAGAAGTAGAGTCAGACATCAAGAAGGCAATTGGAATTTTGACCATTCCTCTTTTCTAGAGCCTCTGGAGGACAGGTAAAAATTTATGGAGTGGGAACAACTCCTAGTTTTAGAGTCAGAACTTCTATCTTATTGCTGTGGTACAATTCAGGCCCACAGCTTGTTGGGGGGAAATTAAAGATTAAATCAGAGCTTTCAAATATCCTGTGGGGTATATTACTATAAATGTGGAGCATTCATATCAGATACCTTTGGTCCAGAAAAAGGTTACTTTTTTTTTTCTAGTAGAGAAATAACATTTAGACCCTACAGACCTTGGTCCTTGCGTTTCCAATGTCTACCATGTAATTGAGGTAATTCTTCTCTTTCTTTTACATTTTCTACCTGCTACTTGGAGGAAATAGCTCTCCATTGCTTTGAAGCCATCTTTCTCTAGACTTTAGGGCAAATAAATTCATTCCCATTGTCTGGCCCTAAAAATGCTGGGAAACTCAGGAAAGAGCAAGGTCAGCAGAGCAATTACTAAATTTTTACTGGAAGTGCTGGGCCATGGCTGTGGAGCTGAACTTTGTAGGAACTGGATAGAGAGTAATCCTATTTCCTATAGCTAGGCTGTCAAAGTGTCTGTAGTTACAGGTGTGTTGTGTGAGCCATTGCTTACATGTCAGTAACACCTGTCTGCACTCAAGCTTTGCCCTCACTATCTGCATCAGAGCCTCTCACACACGTGCACAGGCAGAGTAGTTACCATTGACGACACAGAACCATGCCTGACCTTATTCCCTCTGCTTGACCTCTGCCTCCAAGGAGTTTTAGTCCATTCTTTCTCTGCGCACAGTCATTTTAATCTTCCTAGATCAACAATCCCAACATAATAATTTGTATTGATGGATAATGCACTCATGCCCTCCTTTCAATGATATTTTCATGGGATTCCATGCCTCCTAGGCACCCAATGAACATTTGTTGAGTGAGCAAATGAATGAATAGATGAATGAATGGGATGAAGCAAGATTCAAGGCATTGGAGAAGATAGCACTAAAATGTTAATGGTGATTAGGACCAGCTATATAATTAGCAGACCCAATGCAAAATAAAAATGCAGGGCCCTTCATTAAAAAAATTAAGAAATTCAAGATATGACAGCAGAGGCTTAAATCAAGCATAGGAACCTTCTCAGTGCAAAGTTTTTGTGGCTGCACAGGTTAGATGACCACGAAGGTAGTCTTGGTGGTATTATCTTTGAGGACTGGGATTATGGAATAAATATTTCATATTTCAAAAATTCTGTGTCAGGAACATACTTTTAATCAGAAGAAAGCTATTCTAAAATAAAATCTATATGGCCAGGCGCGGTGGCTCATGCCTGTAATCCCATCACTTTGGGAGGCCAAGGTGAGGGGATTGCTTGAGGCCAGGAGTTCGAGACCAGTCTGGCCAACATGGTGAAACCCATCTCTACTGAAAATACAGAAATTAGCTGGACATGGTGGCACATGCATGTGATCCCAGCTACCTGGGAGGCTGAGGCAGGAGAATCGCTTGAACCCGGGAGGCAGAGGTTGCAGTGAGCTGAGATCATGCCACTGCACTCCAGCCTGGGTACTGAGTGAGACTCCATCTCAGAAAAATAAAAACAACAAAACCTATAGAATATGAACGGCTGGCTGGGCATGGTGGCTAATGTCTGTAATCCCAGTGCTTCGGGAGGCCGAGGTGGGCAGATCACTTGAGGCCAGGAGTTCGAGAGCAGTCCTATCTTGACTAAAAATACAAAAATTAGCCAGGCATGGTGGTGCATGCCTGTAATCCCAGCTACTTGGGAGGCTGAGGCACAAGAATTGCTTGAACCTGGGAGGCAGAGGTTGAAGTGACGTGAGATCATGCCACTGCACTCCAGCCTGGGCAACAAAGCAAGACTCTATCTCAAGAAACAAACAAAAGAATACAGCTGCATATACACTGGACCATGAATTGGGAGATGATCTGGATTCTAATCTAGATTCTCTTGCCACTTCACCCTTGATGAGTCTTTGCACAATCTGTGTTTCTCAATTGCCTCCCCAGTAGCATTTCTGGAATGGCGAGGAAGAGGTCTGAGGCTTCCTATGCCCTATGAGTCTAGGATGCTAGGATAATCACTAAGAAAACTTACCCTAAGAGTTTCTTGGACATAAAGTTTAGAAAACCATGTGAGGGGAAAGTCTGACTAGATTTTCCTCCAAAGTGACTTTGGAAATATTCCTGGCTAGGCTGTTGGGGGCATAACCCTCTCCACAAAAATATCTTCTTGACAGAAGCTGCTGGTCTCCAGGGGGATGGATCTTTGTGTGGCTCTAAGTCAGCAAAGCAGAAGAGGATGAACCAGGCAGCTGCCTGTCATTTTAACCTGACACCTTGGCCCAGCGTAGGGGCCAGTGGGGAGGGGAGCGATCTGCGGCACGCAATCCCCTGTTTTCTTACAGCAATTGCATGAAGACTACAAATATTTGAGTTGATTGTACTCACTTACATGCAGCAATGAATCATCTTGTGATGAGAGGCCTGAAATATGCTGGGATGAAATTAACGTCAATTGAAACAGAAAATGGATTCTAGCTCCCACCACAATGAGCTTCAGAAGATGGGCCCAGAGCGCAGGGAGTCGACTGCTGCTATTCTTAGTGGCAAGAAAAAAAAAAAAATCCTATGCCACTGGTATTACTTTTTCTATTTTTATTTTCTTATAAAACTTCTTTTCAGCTTCTCCTATAGGGGCACCTTCTAATCAGGGACTTTGGTTCAGGCTCCTTCTTGACTTCTTGGGTCTCTGGGGATTTAAAAAAAAAAAATACAAAACTAGAATAAATCTTTCCTCACCTTTAAAGTATAAAGGAGAGGAAAAAATGAGGAACTGTATTCCCCCAAAACAACTGGAGGTTTGCACTTCTAAATGCTGGATGAATCAATGCTTAACAACCGAGGTAACGTATTTCTTGGTGGAGGGGGGTGTGGTGGTGTTACAAGTTTGAAGACTTAACTAGTGTTCCTGCCGTTTCCTTAGCTCCCCCTTACTCCTCTTTCAGTCATCATTTTGTTACTGGCTTTTGAGTTTTCAAAATGTAGCAACTAGAGATAGATTGGAGAGAGTAAATGGTGGATCTGAGCAAGGCTTCCCACCACAGCATCAGAAAAGGATTCCCTGGACTGAGCAGAGCAGACTCAGAGGGAACACAATGTGAGCTGAGATGCTGGAGTGTCTCTGGGAAAATCTTGGTCTCGTGAGAGCCTTCCCAACCCTGGAGATCCCCAGCAGGGGCACTGACACCTGTTTGCTCCAGGCGTTATTCCTGAGTTCTGGGCCCTGCTCCTCATGCCCTCCACGTCTAATGGCTGGCCACACCACTATCTGAATAGTCCTGTCCATATGCTCCAGTCACCCCACCCAGTCAAGCTCCTTGGGTGACCTAAGCCCAGAGTCAGCCCAAAACCTCTGGGCAAGGACTCAAGCTCTGTAGGGCGAACAGACCCAACGGGCTCTAGCACTTATCTTCTCTGAGCTTCGGTTTTCCCAAAAGTGAAAGGGGAATAATGTACTCAACAGAGATGTAGACCATGTAAATTATAAAACTGATAAAGCTCTTGGCTCTGCATTCATCACGTGATTGCCAGCTCGTGGTTAGTGGCTCGTTGTCTGAGGCTATAACAAGCATTGCAACTGATCTCCCTCGGCTCTGGCCTGAGTGCTGGGCCAGGGACTCAGCCTCACTCAAGCCTCTCTCTGGCTCCATCCAGTCCCCTGAGGCCCCTGTATTTTGCTTGGGACAAAATCCCCTTAAGCGAAGAGATCCAGGTCCAAAAACTTTTGGAGACCATAACAATACTGCATTGACGATATAAGTTCTGAAGGTGTGAAGACCAACCTCTAAAAGGAGGGCAGACCTCAGCTAGTGCTATGTGGACTGGTTTAGTGTGGTTCTTAGGGGCTCAACTAACTGAGTTTGAGCCTAAATCTTACACACTCAAGAGCTGTGCCAAATCACTCAAACTTTCAGTGACTCAGTTTCCTCATTAGTAAACTGATGATAACGATAGAAACTACCTCATAAGTGGTTGTGAGGATTGCATGAGTCAACACCCTCAAAGTGCGTAGGAGAATGTTAGGCATCTTGGAAATGCCCAAGAAGGGCTAGCTAGTACTGTTGCTCTATTAACATCATCTGCCCCCAACACACCATTTTTTGCCTTGGTTTGGCTTGCCAATATAATTAGGTTCTCCAGAGGGTGCAAAGACCAGGACTTTTCTCTGGCCTTTGAAGAAGAGGGCTTTCTGTAAGGTCTCTTGGACCTAGGCCTGCACCTGGAGAGCCATGTGGCACTGAGGCTGCTTAAGGGAGGGACCCCCAGCCTCCCCTTATCCACTCTGGGCCTTTGACTCCCTCACCCTTTCCTCTGCCTCTGCCACTCCTGCTTCCCCATAACTTGGTTCCCCATGTCTCTCCATGACCTCTTCCTTCACCTTAGAGGGCTCCTTGAGATGGACTTCAGAAGCAGATCCTGATGTGAAGATTCAAATACAAGTGGTTATTTGGAAGATGAGTCTGGGAAATATCGGAAAGTGGTTAGAGAGAGAGAGAAGCAAGGAAAAGTGGGCAAGAGAGAGAAAAGGAAGCCAATGAAGGATGTTTTATCAAGCAAGTTACCATTCTGGGCAACTGGAGCCTAATCTTTCTTGAGGAACTCAAGACAGTGTAGAGTATGTGCTCCTGAGATGGTCTACGTAAGGGACAAGAGGGCTTGGGCGATTTATATACCAAATATAGTTAGTCGTCTTTCAGGGCCGCATTAACTCTTGCTTGTAGAGGCATTAACTCTTTGGCACTTCCCGCTTCCTCTGTATGTTGGCCAAATGTGCTCCTGCAGCCAGAGTTGCAGATGTTTGCAGACAGCATCTTTCAGTATATAAAGGTGGGGACCTAGAGAGCATGGGAGGGGGACATTTAGAGTAATACTGGAATCCCCTCACTGCTGACTCAGAACTTGTCTCTCTATTCTGCAATTCCAGATATGAGGTGTAGGAGAGGAACGAAAGAGAGGAGGGAATAGAGAGCAAGAGAGGAAGGGATGGAAGAGAGGAGAGAAAGAGGGAGACAGAATAAATAGGAATGGGTATATGAATCTGGGAGATGCATGTCATCTCTGTTCCATCCTTGGTCTGATCAGCTATGGCCAAGAAGGAGGGATCATATGTTCCATGAAGGCCTTTGGGAGGGGAAGGTCCATTTGAGTGGTCAATCTTTTATATAATTTCCTATGGGTTAGGGTGATGGAAGTAGGTTTCTTCTGGCAGCTTGAGGAGAAGAGAGGTGAAACCTGATGGTCTCAGCCTTGCTCCTACTTTTTCCCGGCATCTACATCACAAGCTACACTGAATTTCATTCTGCTCAACAGCCAAGGTGATGAAAAGTCACATAAAGCCAGATGAAGCCCTGGGACAGTGGCCAGCTCAGAACCGTTATTTTACCTTAAAACAAGCCTCATCTTGGCTGTGTCATCATCATGAGAGAAGTCACATATGGTTGTGCTGTTTTCACTTTCACTCGCAAAGAAATTGAAGAGGAAGTAATAGCTTCAACCCCCTGACATTTTTCTTGCTCCAGGGTAAATCTCAGCTAGGAATCGTAGAATATCTTGGTCCAACCATACTGGAAAAAAAAAAAAAGAATCAGGATTTAATTCTCTGGAGGCAGAATCACTTTGAAGGATACTTGGAAAGGGTTCTTCTAGAATAATGATATTCAAATTTAAATGTGTACTTGAGTCACATGGTGATCTTGCTTAGATGCAGATTCTAATTCAGTAGGTCTCAGATGGAACCAGGGAGTCTGAATTTTCTAGTAAGTTCCAAGATGGTGCTGGTGATGCCAATCAAAGGACTTTGAGTGGTACAGGTCTTTAGACTTAACTGGATTCCAGTCCCAGGCCCTTAGACTTAGACTTAACTGGATTACCTTTAGACTTAGACATAACTAGATTCAAGTCCCAGCTCTGCTGCTTCCTGGCTGTGGGAAGTTGGGCAAGTTACCTAACATTTTTGAACTCCAGTTCTTTGATATTGAGACTACAGAACAGAACTCAGGATTGTTGTGTGGATGTGATGGCGGAGTAGCTGCCAATGCGCAATGATCTACACTAATTATGGAGTGGTTGGGATCTTGTCATTCTACCCTTGTCCTGCTCTTGGAGCATTCCCTGGGCTCCCAACTGATTTCTTATTCTGTCCCTGCTCCCACACCTGCATGTCCACTCACTTGTTGAGTTTACAAGCACTCCTGGGCTTGCGTTGCAAGAGCTGCTTGTCCCCAGGTTGTTAGCCCAAGCAACAACTTTTTCTTCCTGTCGATCACCTCATTTTCTGAGCAATGAGCAGTTCCCTCTCTGTGTCTTGGTTTCCACATCTGTACAATGCTGAGTCTAATTCAAGCAAGCTTTTCTGGGACAGTTTTTCGCTTAGATGGGCTCAGCTACAGCAGTCCCAACATTTTTTTTTTCTCCCCGAACTTCTTTCATTAATCTTCCTTATTGTTTGTCACTGACCATTTGCTGCATATCCTGCCCCACTTCCAGGCTCTATAGATGTAGGGCTGAAATATTCACATAAAATAGTGTCTCCTGGAATTGTGCAGTACACAGCTTGCACAACTGCACATTGGAAACTTGCATAGCCATACATTGGAGCCTGCATAGACCTACTGCTTTGGACAACAGTACCCAATCTCTCAATTCCAAACTCTTCCAATTCTATGTTGACTCCTAGATTTTAAAACCCCAGTATGAACCAGGCTTCTGGCTTTTCTTCAACCAAGGGAATTGGAGCTCCAGAGTGAAGCTGGAGGAGGCTGGGCTAGCACTCAGAGAAGTAGGGCATGAGTTGAATGTGCGTGAAGCCAGATGACAAAACCAGCACTCAGTACTGTAAGCCTTTCTTGGGCCCTACACCTCAGGCTTAATGACATGACTCATTGTTTTAGTAAATATTAGGATTTAGTGCTCTTCAGAAAGCTGCTTGCTCAGCCTAGAAATAGCATCTTGAGTCCATTCATTCTGGATACTATATAACAAGCTCCGGTTGTTTAATAATTGTTAGTCTCTGTGGCATCCATAGCAAGAAGGCAGATCCCAATTAGGCCTCCATCAGTTTCAGCACCTAACACCAGTTCCCTTTGATGGAATTCACTTCAGTAGCTTTGTTTCAATGTCGTCATTCATGTTTTGATGTTTGCGTGTCAGCACTCACATTTTAGTGCCACTGTACTTGCCAGCAAGGAATCTGTGAGATCATCCATTTCATTTCACGCTAGAAATAAATTAAGCATATTAATATAAAACCCAGAAATGTATGATACTTTTCCCATCAAAGGAATATCATGTGCACACATGGGTGAGGGAAAGAAGAGTTGCAGTCTGTGAATGGAAGACTGAACCACACGCATGCCATGGCTCCCACTGTCCAGAATCGGAGCTGAAAATATGAGGCAAGTGTGCCAGGGTGTACTGAGCCCGGCTTGTACCAGCTTGTGAGAGCCAATCGGGTGCATTTCTTAACAGCTCTTCCTTATTATGCCATGTTAGTGGCTTGGAACTGGCCATGGTGAGAGCATCGTCACCATAGATGTTGGCTAATGTCACAAATCAGGGCTTTTCTTCTTTTTAAAGGGTAGTTGTTAAATATTTACCACTGCAAATGGGTTGCAATTTCCCGCTTCACATCCACAGCAGACCTCATTAATGGATTCCAGCACATTTTCCCCACTTTTGAGCACATATGAAGCTCAGGATCCTTTTCAGTACAATGAGTTAGTGTTAGCTCATGGAATAAAACTCGCTCAATAAAATCAGCTGACCTTGGTCCAGTGTGGCCTGATAAGACCTCCAAATGGCACAGAAGAGTAGACCTCAAACTTTTGAATTTTATAAACCTTTAAAATGTTAAATATTTTTGGAGCACATTAGAATAACCAACTTTTTCCTTAGCTAAGTAAGGGCATAAAGCAAGGGGCCATAAAACAATAAGAAATGTCTTCCACCATCTATTAGGAGGGACATTTTAACCACAACCCCTAGATATCAAGTATATAATCTCGGAATAAAGGAAACTCCATTAAAGTTAACAAATACCTTTTCATTTTCCTCATGTGCTGCATTCCAATGTAAAGTTTCTCTTGGAGCAGCTGCAAGTCCCTGTAGGAGTGTTTGGGGTTCTGGGGATATTGCCTCGAAGCTATCTGTGCTCCGTATTTGTAGGGCTGCGGGGATGATTGGCATAAGATGAAGCATGCGAAAATATTTTCCTGCTAGTGTAAGGAGCTTGACAAAGTTTGACAGTCTTGCCATTTTGCAGCCACTTTTTCTTCAATGTTGCCAATTTCTCTCTAGCAAGACTAGCAAAATTAAAGTGCTGCTCCACATTAGTAATGAAAAACAAATTTTTAAAAACTAAATCCTAATATTTTTTATGGTTTGCTTGGCAGGACTTGGATCAGTGAGATGCGTATGTTTATATTATTGGGCTATTTATAATACTAGGAATGAATTCAGTGAATTACAAGAAAGGGAATGACTCATTCATGCATTCACCTGTTTATTTATTCAACTAACATTTTTACAGCCCATGACCAGTCCTTCACTGCAACAACTTTCCCTCCCCTCACTTTTCCTCCTGTCTGGCTCCTGCCATGTGGCAGCACAGGATATCAAACTAAAAACCAAATCTGCCCAGGTCACCCCTCTGCTTAAAGTCCCCAGTAGCTCCACCTTGTTCTTTGTTCTCAAGGGGATGCTAACCTCCACTTGGGACATACAAGCCCCATCATCATGACTTAGTCATCACCTACCTTTCTAGTCCGAATCCTCCCTATTCTCCAGCATGCACCCTCTCCTGCAGATGTAACCAGTTTATTTTTCCTCTCCTCGTCTTGCTCATCTTTTTTCCTTAGCAAGGCTGCTCACTCCACCAGAATTACCTACAGCTTAGATGGGTTCGCTCGTATTCTCCTTTTAACGTTCAAATCAGGGATGGCCTTCTTTTGAAAGTCCTCTGAGCTCCCCCTGGGTCTGTATCCCCAGAACAGCACACATCTCACTATCCCCTAATTGTCCATTTGCATGTCTCTCCCACTTGTCTCAGAGCTCCTTGAGGAGGCATAATTAAATAACCTCATCTGTATTATGGCAGCTGCTTAGACATTTGTTGAATGAATGTGTGGGTATACACTAAGAAGAGAAAGAGGACATTGCAGGAAAAGGGAATAGTCACAGTAAAGATTAGCTGGTTCAGAGGAGAATGTCATATCGTGAGAAGAGGGAAACAGCCAGTGTGTCTCAGAGGAAGGGCACCTGTGGCTGGATCTGGACAGGTAAGCCTGGATGGGTGGCCTGGAGTCAGTTCCCGAAGGACCTAGAATGCCATGTCTGGGAGACTGGGTTTAATTCTGAGCATCAGAGAGGCTTTAGAGGAAAGGGGTGAGAAGACAGGTGTGCCTGTTATCATGGAAACTGGCACGGAACATAGAATAGTGGGATAGGATAACTGGAGTCAGATTAACCAGTGACTCTGCTGTTGCCATGGTCCATGCAGTGGATGGCGATGATCTAAAGTAAGGAATTGGCAACAGAGGTGGAAGGTGGGGGGCATTTAATCTAGTCTGTGCCTAGAGTGCAGGTATATTCCTGGAAGCAGCGTCAAGACATTAGGAACAGATGTTCCTTTGCAGGATGTGGCAGAGGAGGCAATCAGGTGTGCTGCACTAGGGAAGCCTGAGATATAAATTGGTAACACTCTGAAAAATCATCCAAGGAGTCTGATTGTGCAGGTTAACATGTAGCTAATTTTATTGGGAACAAACAGTCGTGTTTATGTGGCGTGCATTCTCAGGGTTTGCCAAGTTGGAACATATTTTGATGTTTCCCTTTGCCCACTGCCCATTAGGAAAATGTAACTCTTATACAAGGTTGTTGTTGCTAAGAACATTTTTCATTAGAACAAATTTGTTTCAAAATTGACTGTAGATTATGTTGCATTTTGTTTGAAATAACTCTCTAAGTTAATACACGGAGCTGGGTATGCAAGACTCAACATTAAACAGAAGTTAAATTACCTGCAATTACGGGCATGCTCTTCTCCATGTGAGTAGAGATGGAGTCACATAGGTAAAGAATTTTAGGGCTGGAAGTTGCTTTACAGATTACTTAGTGCAGAGATGGAAGCACAGAGAGGGAAAGGAAATTGCCCAAGGTCACAAGTTAGTTGCAGAGCTGGGAATGGTTTAGGTATCCTGATGTAACTTTTTGATGAGATTTTAAAAAATGTATGTTTCTGAATTTCCATTTCACTGGATATTCAACTGTTCTTTTTCTGTGGACTAATGTTAAAATAATTTTGCATCACACAGATTCCAGAACAGATCTAAGGACAAAATATGTTTGAATATACCCAGCGCAGTGACCAGTTCACAACACAGAATCCTGGAAAGGGCAGCACGGCAGCCACTTTTCAATGTTGTTCAGTCGAGTAGCCTTCCCCAGTCCTACTTTTTGATTGAATCTATTTTCATGAAGCTCTTTCTTTGTTTTGTTCTTGATATGGAGTCTCACTCTGTTGCCCAGGCTGGAGTGCAATGGCGCCATCTCCGCTTACTGCAACCTCCACCTCCTGGGTTCAAGCAATTCTCCTGCCTCAGCCTCCTGAGTAGCTGGGATTACAGGCACATGCCACCGTGCCCAGCTAATTCTTTTTTTTTTTTTTTTTAAGTAGAGATGGGGTTTCACCATGTTGGCCAGGCTAGTCTCAAACTCTTGACCCAGTGATTTGCCCACCTCAGCCTCCCAAAGTGCTGGGATTACAGGCATGAGCCACTGTGCCTGGCCAAAGCTGTTTTGTTTGGCTTTGAATTAGCTTGCGTGAGTGAGCAGTGGATGAACACTAGGGCCAAACCTAACACTGTAGTCTTCCTTGCCCACTCTAGGCAATTCATTGCCAGTTCAGCTGATTTTGCCTCCTGGAATATGTCTCTGAGGTATATCCTCTCCACTCCATCTCCACTGCTGCTATCCTACTCCAAGCCCAATTTCATCACTCTCACTGGGATCACTGTAATAGCCTCCTATTCAATTTACCTCCCTCCCTCTTGACAAAACCTACAGGCCAGTCCCTGCACAGAAGCAAGATTTATTGTACTTTTTTTTTTTTTTCAAAATTCAAATCTAATCATGTTGACCTGTTATTCCAACCAAAAATTCTCATCATGGCCTGGGCTCTGTGTGGTCCATCCCAATCTCCAGCTTCCTCATTTTCCAATTCCCATCCATTCTCGGTTCCAACTCACAGATTTTCCTTCACTTCTTCATATTCAGCAGGTTCCTTCTTGCAACAGAGCTTTCACACACACTGGTCTCTCTTGCCCCAGTCCTCTAACCTCACTTTGGCTATTTAATGCCAACTCATTCCTCAGACCTCAGAAATTATTTTCTTCCTCATATAAATATTTTACTGATTTTCAAACTAGGTCAGTTTCCCATATTATTCACCCGCACAGTATGCCGTGCTTGGTCATAGCCCTTACCAAACTTACAACTTTACAGTTACTAGTGTATTGTTTGGTTAGTGCCATGCTTCTCCATTGAGATCATGAGTTCTATAAGCCACAGGGGTCCCCAACCCCGAGACTGTGGACTGGTGCTGGTCAATGGCCTGTTAGGAACTGGGCCACACAGCAGGAGGTAAGTGGCTGGCGAGCAAGCCAGTGAAGCTTCATCTGTATTTACAGTCACTCCCCATCGCTCACATTACCACCTGAGCTCCACCTCCTGTCAGATCAGCTGTGGCATTAGATTCTCACAGGAGCATGAACCCTATTGTGAACTGCACATGTGAGAGATCTAGAGTGGATGCTTCTTGTGAGAATCGAATGCCTGATGATCTGAGGTAGAACAGTTTCATCCCAAAACCATACCCCGCAGCCCAGCATCCATGGAAAAATTGTCTTCCATGAAACCAGTCCCTGGTGCCAAAAAGGCTGGCGACTGCAGCTGTCAGGGATCACTCTTGTTCTGTGTTGTTGATTACCATCATATCTTCAGAACCTATCACAGTGCTAGGCACTCATAAATATTGTTGAATGAATGTCTTCATAAGATAAACCCTGGATTAAAAAGTTCCAATGATTTGGTTCTGCTGGTGATCAGAGTATATCTCAGAGTTCAAATCAGCTGATTCTATTAGTTCCCATAAGATGTTACCAAAATGCAGGATTTGTAGCCGGAGCAGTGTCTCATAAATGCACTTGGGACTCTGCAAGAATCTCTGGGATCTATGAACCTTGCGGTTCTACTTTATAGGTGAGGTGGTACTATAATCTTTTAATAGTACCTCCTTGTGTTGATCCTCCACGTGTCTGTTCCTATGTCAGGGGCCAGCGAGGTAGGCAATGGACCTGGGGAGAGGACTGTCCTGGGGTTTCATGATGAGTAATCTAGAGTGAGAGAAGCCAGAGGATGAATGCAAACCATGACTTAGGCTCAGAATGCTGATGGCTAACCAAGTCAGATATATTCTCATCCCCAGGGTGAGAATCACAGTGGAGTTGGAAACAAAGCAACAACAACAACAAAGCAACAAAAGCAAAGCCAAAAGTGTCCAAAGCAGGACAGACTCTAGAGAAGGGTTGAGGGGAACAGCAATGGCAGCAACAAGGCAGACACATGCATGACACTGAGTGTGGTGAAGACTGTAGGCCAGAGATGGGCATTCTTCTGTGGCATCTGTGGAGGGTGGTGAGGGGGTCAGTTTGGTTTAAAAGTAGAATATCCCAGTGGACAACCTTGAGTTTCCTTTTCCTCATCAGTATTTAATTCCCATCCAACTCATCTCATTTCATTCTGGCTCTGTTCCCCAATTAGTCTCTTTCTATTTAACTAATAATTATTGTTCTGGAGTCTCCTAAGGTTCTTATGGATATTATTGTTTGTAAAACAATATATAGGTACTTACCTCAAAGTACTCACACTCTCTTGTGGAGGTAAAGTAATGCATAGAATAATTCTTAAAAAAAATTTATTTCCATGCTGAGAAAATGCCAAGCTAGTCATTCTTACTGCAAACTTGAAGACAAGAGGGTGAAATATTGAAGTACAATAAAAAACCAAACTCCCTTGGTTACTTAAGCAGCCAATCATTTGCCAGAGCCTTGGAGGCATTCTACCAGTTATGAATGAGAAGGTAGAATTCTCAGAACAAAACTAGATGGCCATTCACCCTCTGCAAAGGTCAGACGTGAAACCATGTAAGAGGCTCCATCCTAAATCCATTTGGTGTGTAAGCACTGAGATACAATGCCCTGTCTAGAGCACCCAGCAGCTATGGCAGTACCTTGAGTCTCCTCACCTGTGTCAGTTTCTCTCATGCTGTGTCTGCTTTTGGATCCCTGCTTCTAGAATGCAGTGGTCAGGAAAAACAGGAGATGGTGGTGACATTTTGTATCCCAGCATGGATGGTCCTTCAAAACAGGGTGGTGTAGGTGGGGAATAGCCACTTCCTGCTGGGATTTAGTCTAGTAGGTATGGACATAGATTAGAAGAGAAGCATGTTAATGCTTTCTGCAAGTGTTCCCACATAGAACAGCTGAGGATAAACCATACACCTTAGCTATGTGAGGACCTACGTTCTCTGGTGACTATAATTCTCCAATTACATTTTCCAATTGTATTATATATATTCTCCAATTATATCCCTTATAGTAGTTATAATTGTTTAAAAGGCTCACAGTTTTATTCTATGCTACTTACAACCTTTGAAAATCTTTGCAATAAATGCCTTCTAGACACTAAAAATCAGCCCAGTGGTTAAATACTTAAACGTTTCTTCCAGCTTGAGATCCAAGAGAGATGGCTTTTCTAGCATCCACTGAAGGGGCCAAGAGTAATTTAATTAACCCATTTGCTACCCACACTGGTCTGTCTGATACATGACATCGCAGCCATTCAGAAAGTATTTAAGTGAATGTGTTAATGAATAAATGAACAAACAGAACTACTTCTCACAATAAAAGCTATGCTTTCTATTTAATAATCCCTTTAAACATTGTTTCATTATTTTCTTTCTTTGCTAAGGATTCATTCTTATCAACATACACATGTGACCTAATATCTTCCATCTTAACAAAAAAAGGGTGAAAACAACCTTGTCCCATTGACACCATTCACTGTCCTGTTCCTTTCATTCAAATTGTCTCAGAATTTACCTCTGTGGTCTGAACTTTCCCATCTTCCAGTCTCTACTCAGCTTCTTCCAAGGGCGATTGGTCGGTCCCCTTCTGACCTCCTGAGACCACAGATTTTGAGGTCACCAAATAGTTCCATGTAGCTAATTCCAACAAATCTCTCTTTCTGCTTCCTCTTGACCACTAAGTAGCATTTGGCAGAGTTGCCCATACTTTTATACTTGAAACCCTTTGTTTCCTTGGCCTCTGTGACTTTATGTGCCCATGACATCAACATTTTAATATCCAGATCTGCTATTTCTAAATACCTTTTCAACATTTTTGTTTGACTGATTTGCATTTGGAACTTAACGTGTTGAGAATAGAACACTTGAGTATCCACTCCAGACCTCCAGATGCCCATCTTCCCCATCTCAGTAAATGTCACCCCAATGTTCAAGCTAAAAACAACCAGATTCCTCTCCTCCTTTTCTCCAGTGTCCCATTCATTCTTTCAAGGATTTCTATTGTATTTGTAATAAAATACAAACTACAGCCGGGTGCAGTGGCTCATGCCTGTAATTCCAGCACTTTGGGGGGCCGAGGTGGGTGGATCACGAGGTCAGGAGATCGAGACAATCCTGGCTAACACAGTGAAGCCCCATCTCTACTAAAAATACAAAAAATTAGCTGGGCGCGGTAGCAGGCACCTGTAATCCCAGCTACTTGGGAGGCTGAGGCAGGAGAATGGCGTGAACCTGGGAGGCAGAGCTTGCAGTGAGCCGAGATGGCGCCACTGCACTCCAGCCTGGGTGACAGAGCGAGACTCCATCTAAAAAAAAAAAAAAAAAAATACAAACTACTTTCTACGGATTAGATTAACAAGTAGACTGTGGGGGCAGAGACACAAGTTCGGCAAACACGTGTCACTCTATTTCTTGATTTCTCCCTTGCCCATAGCAGGTATTTGTTGTTAATGTAGATTTCCCTCTAAAGCAAGATGAAACCACCCCAGCTTTTCTAACTCGATGCTTCAGGAAGCCAGTAAAATCAGGTTGGCTTGGCATAGGAAAGACAGAACAATTGGGTGTGACTGACCAGATGAGCCCAAGGGAGTATCTCAATCAGAGCTTGAGTGATAGGGTAGGTGGTGGTGGATCTAGAGGGGTCAGGGTCTTCACTGACCCCATGGTTTTAAGATCTGAGATTCAGGTCACTGGGTACACAGTCCTCTCCAGATCCCTATGTTGGGTTCTTAAGATGTTCCTGTTGCATTGCCAGCAGACCTGGCTTTTGCTGTCTCTTAAGACTAGGAGCATTAGAGTTTTTATCCCAGCAGGTAGAGTAGAAACTAGATGGGAGGGAAATGAAGTAGACACTCCCTGCCTTGGTCTATTGGGCTGCTACAACCAAATACCATAGACTGGTTGGCTTATAACAACAGAAATTTATTTCTTATAGTTCTAGAGTCTGGGAAGTCAAAGATCAAGGCACTGGCAGATTCAGTGTCTGCTGAGGGCCTCTTCCCCAGAGACAGCTACCTTCTTACTCTAACCTCATGTAGCAGAAGGGGTGAGGGGTCTTTCTCAGGCTTCTTTTATAAGTTCACTAATTCTATTCATCAGTGTCCCACCCTCATGACCTAATCACCGCCCAAAGGTCCCACCTCTTAATACCATCACTCTGAGGGTAAGAATTTCAATATAGAAATTTTAGGGGGACATAGACATTCAGACCACATCACTCCAAAATTCCATTCACCATTTACTCTGTGTACTCACCAATGTTTGATGCAGAAAGGAGGTACCCTGGGGTTCTTGTAATTTGCTCTCTATGTTTTGACCTCTACGAAAGCCCTTGTGTGTTTAACTTGGCTCCAGTGTTGAGCCCCCATCCTCTGCAAATCACCACATATCAGCAGCACATGCTCACTCTTGCTTTTGCAAGGAAGACTGACAAGGACTTGTCATAACTCAGTGTCCTCCTTCTGTTGTGGCCAAGGCTTCATGCTGGGAGCTTTGAACATCTTAGCAGTTGAAATAACAAAATGAAATGGTGTAAATGAATGTGCTATTGCAAATGCCCCACTCCTTTAGTTTAGGATTTGAGATCACATTTCACTCAATTCTGCCAAGTCACAGAGTGATTTGTGATAACACATTCTGGTGATGATTTAGCAGAACCAAAATGATATTTGAATAGAACTGCAGAGACGTCAGAGCTGAAGGACTCCCACAGGGGGCTTTATGAAATAGAACTGTTCGTTTACTTACTACCCTTTGGAACAGTGGACCTGACCTCACCTCTGCTCTGTCCCTTTAAGGTTGATGGGCTGGTCCCTCCTTTTCTCTATTGCTTCAGGCCTCTCTGAAATAATCACACTAGTGATGACAGGGGTTCACATTTATTGATTACATATATAGGGCAGGTCATATGCTTACATGCTTCATCTCATTTTAGATACTTAATGCAACAACCCTAAATAACTATAGTAGCTGTTATTACTTTATAGAAGAAAAAACCGAATTTCTGAGAGGTTAATTCGTTTCCTTGAGGTTAGCTGTGGTGGTGGAGCTGGATTTAACCCTACATCTGTCAAATTCCCAGTGGTCATAGGAAGAGTTGTTGAGATGATGAGGAATATAGGAAGCGCCCTGTAGAGAATGGGTAGAAGACGGAGGCTTTTCACCTTGAGGAAGAGGCAGCATGAGCCTGGTCCAGGGGTGCTATGTTTCTGTGTGGGTCCACGGGACAGAAGGGCAGATTTCAGTTCAATAGAATGAAGGAGTTTTCTGGTGAGATGGATGGGTCCCTCCTACTGGAGCTGAACAAAACTGTGCCGTCTGTGCCAAGGGTGCCAGGGAGGTTGGGTTACACAGTAGACAGGATTGCTTCCAACTCTTAAAGTCTATGATTCAGTTTCATGCCGTAGTTCTATTCTTGAGGTCCAAAAATATCTGTATGCAACTGTACCATCATGTGGAAATTGATTTTTTCCCATCTTACACATTGTTTCCGTCATGGTGAGATTACAATCCTACTCTTGCTGCTGGTGTTGCTAACAGGCACCATTAATTGTGTTTGCAATGGTAGCTGAAAGGGATTGGATGATGAATTTAAGATCTTTAGGTCTTTCCCTAAGAATCCTGGTCACCATGGGTATGTTCCCAAATTTGAGCTCCATCATTTTCTCCGTTACTTTTAGCATAACAGTTAAGAGCTTGAACATTTGAATATGATGGAACTGGTTTAAGTCCTGGCTCTTGCCACTTACCAGCTTTGTGAATGCTGGCAAGTCATTTTGTTTCTCTGAACCTGTTTTCTTACCTATAAAATGAAGTTTGCAATACCTATTCCATGGGTTTTTCTACAGATAGAATTATGCAATGCAAAGAAAGCATTTGACGTAGTGGCACATAGTACTTATAAAATGCTACTTATTATGATTTATTCTATGTCAGTCACTATGCAATACATGTTACATTATTATTCATGGTGCTTACAGCCACCTAAGTATTATCTATGTTTAAATAAATGATCCACAGCCTAAGAGATGTTAAGCCAGTAGCCCAAGGTCACCCAGCTCAAAGAGTGGCTTTCACTCTCCATTACCTCAAGTTCAGCTCCCCTGTGTTGCCTCACAGAGTGTGCCTTTCCTGGCAATGCTGCCCATCTCAGGCTGGATATCTCTCACACATGCCACACACACAGGAGATACCCAACAAATTCCTTTTGACTGAATGGACAAGGACCAGAACCTTGTCATCTCCATCTCTGTTTTCTCTGTAGCAGATCAGGCATATCCCTTCCCCTTTCTCTGGGGCCACAGTACCCTTGCATGTAACAAAATGCAAAAAGATTCTCCTTGGACCAAAAAGATTATCCTTTTGCCTAATAGGTTCTAGAATAGCACGAAGCACATAGTAGGTACCCTACATGTGACTCTTACTCGTAAGGCTGGGACTGGGGTGAGACCAGCAAAATGCCTAGGTCACAGATTTGAGAAGGCACATGCCCTGAGGGTGGTGCACGTGCAGGCTGGGGCTCTGAGAGCGTGTCCTCCTTAAATCTTGTGCCCGAAGTACCTCTCCTCTCTCTATAATCTCAGCCCTGCTCCACAGGGTGGGTGAAAGAATTAATGACTTAGTGGCCAAAAACAGATTTATTTTTTTTTCTCTTTTTAAATGCTAGGAATGTGAGCAATGATATTTTTAATAAGAATTGGCTGATACTTTAAATAGCTCTACTCAAAAATACATGCTTGAAAAAGGCTATTATTCATCTAGTTATATATTTTAGGCTTCTGGGGAAAACAGTAGGGGTACCAGGGTTGTAAGAAATAGAAGAGATGTAAAAGGGAAAAGATGGAGTTACTGAGCAACCATTAGGCTAGCCAAGGAAATAATTTCCAATGATATGGTCATTATTTGTACAAGCATTCCCTCCCCAAGAAGAGCAGATCAACAGAATTTTCACACTTACTTCTTTGGTTTAATTGTCTATTTGTTTCAAAATGAAAGCTAATTAAAAGATTATTTTCATATGCTTTAATCACACTACCGCTAACTGTTGGAAAATTTGCAATTAATTGATGCAACAGTTGACATAAGAATGCGTTTTTTTAAAAAAATAACATCACAATTTGAATATACAGAGTGAAGCAATTAGTCCTTCATTAGTTCTGAGTTATTTCAAATGCTTTGAAATACTAGTGTGTTTAATGTTTAATCAGCAAGGAAATATATCTGGCAATGGTGCTAGCTCCAGTATTATGAATTAAATATAGCCCCTTCGGGAGAGGGGAGGGTTCAGGAAGAAAAATGGCAGCCTCCCCAGGCCTGGCTGTAGGCACATTCCTCCTTCCACTGGGCTCCAGTACAGTGAAGCTGTTCTGAATGCATCCATGCTTGTCACTTCACAAGAATGGCTGTGCATGCTGCAGTGGGGCGTGGTAGCATAGAGCCCTGAGTGTAGAGCCCCCTACTGGAGAGGCGAGGAGGAGGGGATGTTGGCAGCTACAGCAGAAGATGAGAGAGGGACTGCGGGTTGGCAGGTCGACTGTAGTACTAGTGGTGCCCAGCGCTCTAGTCAGAGGATGTTGCAAGAGCCTTTGGCAGGGACATGGAGGTTAGGTGGAGAGCATCTTTCCAACAACAACAGAACTTGGCAAGGGGGCACTACCTGGCAATAAAGCTTCAGACGGACACAGACATTAAGGCACTGATTGGCAGAAAATGACCATGGCTTTAGTCCACAGCTAAATCAAAAGGACCTGCCCAAACCGGCAATAAAAGGCTCCTTCCCTGGAGCATCCATATGGCCATCAGGCACAACACATGGCACGACCATAGGTCACGTTCCCCCTGGATCAAGGAAAACATACCAAAAGGCTGTAAGTTTTCACCTTCTGAAGATGTACACATAATAAACATACTTTTCTATCCAGGCTGCACACTGAGTTCTTTACATACACTTTCTTATTTAGTTCTCAAAGCAGCCCAGTGAGGTAAGTGTGGATATAATCCCCACACTATAGGTAAGAAACTGAGGCACAGAATGCTTAAGCAACCAGTTAAACTGGAGCTGTTATTAATACTAATGCTTGCCTCGGCTTGTAGGGGAAATGAAACAGTGTTACCTATGGTCAAAAGGAAAATGTGGCTTATACAGATTAGAATACCTGCCAAAAGGCACACACATACATTTGGTAAGTGGCTGAACCAATGTTTGAACTCAAGTCTTTCTGGCTCCAAATTCATGCAAGTCTCAGCACATGGGTATATGTGTTTGTGTATGTGCCATGCACATCCAAATACAAAGAAGCAGCCCTCTTGGGCACCCTGCTATCACAGGAGGCTCACTCCATGTCATCAATCAAGACAGCAGAATTGTGGAAACAAATGCTGCTTCCAGGAGGCCCCAGGTTATGTTCTCTCTTCTTAGCAAAACAAGGATTCTTCAACTCAGAAATTTAAAAATATCAAAGCCTGAGACTGGGTCAATGGCAGCAAAACAAATTCCAGACCTCCCGTCTGCGGACATATCCTAAGGTCAGACATGATGGTCCTGGGGAATGCAGGACTGGGGGAAGCTGGGAGTGACCCTGGCTCTGTCTTTATTTCTAAAACTTGTGTTGAAAGTGAGTAATGAAATATCTCCGGGTCTTTCCTTTCCTCTTCCTTTTCCTTTCCGTCCTTCCTCTTTCTCTATTTCTCTCTTTTCCTTCCTTCCTTCCTTCCTTCCTTCCTTCCTTCCTTCCTTCCTTCCTTCCTTCCTCCCTCCTTCCCTCCCTCCCTCCCTCCCTTTCTCTCTCTCTCTCTCTCTCTCTCTACAGGGTTTCAATCTAGTCAGAGGATGTTGCAAGAGCCTTTGGCAGGGGCATGGAGGTTAGGTGGAGAGCATCTTTCTAACAACAACAGAACTTGGCTAGAGTTCTCATAGGCTGGAGTGCAGTAGTGCAATCAAGGTTCACTGCAGCATTGACCTCCTGGGCTCAGGGTATCCTCCTGCCTCAGCCTCCTGAGTAGCTGGGACTACAGGCACGTGCCACCATGCCCAGTTAATTTTTCTATTTTTTGCAGAGATGGGGTCTCACTATGTTGCCTAGGCTGGTCTTGACCTCCTGGGCTCAAACGATCCTCTCACCTCAGCCTCCCAATGTGTTGGGATTACAGACTTGAGCCACTGCACCTGGCCCCGCCTGTCTTTCCCAACATGAGCCAAGGCCCTAGCTCCTCTGTGCCCAGCCCTCTCTGTGCTCCATCCCCAGTGAAGACTTGAATCTAAGGTGTGGTCCTTCCACCCATAGGGAGCTGGGAGATTTGTCAGCAGGGAATGAGAAAAGACAGTGTATTCCACAGATGAGAATTAGAGTATGTCTGGGGTGGAGGTGAGGGACAAAAGCCTCACCAAATGAAGGAAGTTGCTTTCTTTTTCTTTAAGAGCCACTTACACTTATTTATTTATATTCTCTCTCTCTCTTTCTCTCTCTCTTTTTTTTTTTAACAAATGAGTGATAATGCATATCTTCTGAATTAAATCATACAAAGAAATGCAATTGAAAATAACAAAATACATTACCGAGGGAGCTGGGGCAGGGATTAGAATCTGTGAGAGCACAAGTCCTGTACCATTGCAAGTTGCTGCCAAAATAGCACTGAGGGTTCCAGAGGCCAAGGCTAAGAGGGAGAAGTTGAATTTCCCAGTCCATAGTGAATACATGACACAATCAAACTGGAATCAACCTTTCCTGATACAGAAGAGGAAATGCTGCCGTGGATTCACCAAAAGGAGCCCTCCAAGAGATACATCAGGAATTTCAACAGGCTGTTTCCTCTGGGGTCCCACAATGTGGGCTGATGGGATTGCACTGAAGCTTATTTTATTTCCAGAAATTCTAAGGGCAGCAGAGCAAAGTAACATGACCGAGGCTTGCAGAATTCTCACCATCTGTCTTGATTGCAGGAAAAAAAAAATAGTGCAAAATTGATTACTTTTGTCCTTTTAAGGGATAAGCATCCTTTTTGAAAAAGCTCACTTCTTATATGCAACTCCAGTACCTACTATGCAACAGATCAGACCTCCCATTCTCTGCCTTGGGGTAGAGATAGGGAATTGGTTTCTAGGGAACCTCAGGGATACCCTCAGGAACTCCGGGGCTCTGGGAAAGGTAATCTGAAAAACTGCTGATCTAAAGGAGTGATGGACAGCATGTCCTTCAGGCAATACTCCATAAATATTATTTCTCGCAGTTGGGGTTTTGACTGGGATTGGAAGGTAGCATGTTCTGGTGGAGATTTGTCAGGTGGATGTTTTGTGCTGCTGATTACAGGTGATTTAGAAAACACTGACAAGGAGTAAAGGGTCAAATTCTCCAGGCTCACATAGTCTGCGGTCCCAGGTTTCACAGGAGCCTGCCTTTGAGAATTCAAGGCCCTGAACATGGGCTCACAGGCCATATCACCCTCACATCGGCCCTGGCGGGAGACATATTCACTCTGACAAAAATCTCTCAGGACCATGTTGCACTAGATCTTTTTAATTGTTTCTTGACATGTCATTTAAGCTGTCACACTGAAATGTGATTCCCATCTCTATTTATCTAAAGTCACTGGAGGGAGGCACTTGGAGAATTGTTACGACCAGGCATCAACCGGCAAACCCACTCTCTCCCCTCAGCGATCTCTCTCTACCTTCTGGAATGTCTCTGTAGCTGCTCAGCAACTGGCAAGGTCTTTAGCAGCAATGTTTGGAAACAGCCTTGGGGAAAGCAAGCAGCTGGCTGGTTCCCCATGATGCTTGATGCTTCTCCTGGAGATTCAGTTACACGTAGCCTTGCACCTCCTCTATGCCAGCCACTGAGATGGGTAGTGGGAGATGCCCATGGGAAGGAAGGGGAATGCATGCCCTTAGGGGGCTCACCATTAGGTGGGTGAGGCCAGCACACCCACACGTGTGATATTCCTGATAAAGGAGTGCCCAGCAAGTGTAATGTGAGGGATATAGACTTTGTGACAGCAGAGCAATGGGAAGATCTGCTCCCTACCATTTTCCTGTCTATTTTCTGCCCCAGAAGCCGAATTGTATGAATGACATCAATGGGTTCGTTTTCCTGCTGCTTCCAACTGGGTCCATCCAATGTGGAGCCACACAAAGCATTTGGAGGGAGGTCAGAGAATGCAAATCATCCATCTCACCATTGTCAATACACTATGCTAACAAACTCATTCAAACCAGCTCCAAATGCCTTTGGCTGACAGTTACAAAACAACATTATTAATCAGTACATTTCATGGCTTGACTAAGGGTCACTGTCATCCTGGTACTTGATCAAAATAGTTTGGGTCTATTCTATATTTTAGGAATTAATTTTCATAGCCAAGGATGAAGTCAGAGTATCCCCTAACAATCTTCCTGCAGAGTCCCCTCTTGGCTGGCCATGTCCTTTGACTGAAGACCATGGCTCCTCCTAAGGAAGCTGACTCTCCATGCCTCTCCATGCCTCTCATTCCCTGGTTTCTGGTAACTACCTGCCTCTTAGCCTTTTGGTCCTAGGGGTGGTAAAGTTCTGCTTGTACCAATCCCCAGATATTTTCTTATCCCTTTAGTATCCTCTACCCACATTTTCCTACACAGCCCTTCAGAAAGAAACCTTTTGAGTCACTCTATTTTCAGTGTGCGATTTGTTACTTTTTGAGATCTGGATTGATTCAAGGAGGAGTAGGTCAATTCTAAAATAAGGAAAGCAGTTTTCAAGGGTTGTGTCTTAACAGACTGGGATATAAGTAGGGGGAGACAGGGCCAATGCTCAGTGGTATGTCTGGTTGGTATCACTTTAATTTACAGAATCCTACTTAACTCTCCCAATAGCCTCATGGACAGGAGTGCTCTGTAGGATAACAGCCAGGCTTGGGGAGGTCTTCTAAGAGTACACATTCTGCGTGGCACAGAGGAATTCTAACTCTGTTCAGCTCACCTCCATGGGTAAACTATCCCTTGCCCCATGTTGCTTCTTATCAAATACCTAAGTCAAAGCCCAAACAACAGGGGGGGATGGAGGGAGCAGGAAGACCTGAGAAGAAGGGAAGATGCTTTAGAGACACCTTGGATGGTAGAGGCGACCTTGGCAAGTTCTGTGTCTTGGAAGCCTAGATCATGTCGGGGCTCAGAAACTGCTACCCCAAAGTGTAGCTCTTTGACATGCTGAAATGAAGAAGCCTCAAAGTCTCTTTTGCCTTTTCCCCTGCACCACTGTCTCTCCCAAAGCACAGGATGAAGTTGAAGTTCCTTTATCTGCCTAAGACCTAGACCCACCAAAAGGAACAATCGTTTTTTCTTCATCTCGCTGTAATACCAAGAATGTAACCACACCTGATATTTCACTAAATAATATCTGTCTCTCGGGCTCATTCAAATTCCCAAGAAAAATGTTTACAAATTAATCCTGTTCCAGGATCCATTAATCTCCTTACTGATCCTTTATTGCCCCTCAACAGAATTCCTCTTGTCTGCCTCCCATAACCTGTTTTGCTAGGATGGTTTATAAGCTTCTGAACCCTGTTGTGGGGGTGAGGGGAGGTGATCACCTGTGGTTCTCCCTGTATACACGTTAATACATTTGTGTACCTGTAAATGAATTGTATAGTGGTAAAGTCTGAAATTTTAATGCACTTGTCACCTGAGTAGTGTACATTGTACCCACATGTAGTTTTTTATCTTTCATCTCCCTCCCATCCTTTTCCCTTCTGAGTCTCCAATGCCCATTATACCAGCAGTCCCTAACCTTTTTGGCACCAGGAACAGTGTCATGGAAGACAATTTTCCCACAGAACCAGGGCTGAGAAGGGATGCTATCACAATGAAACTGTTTCACCTCAGATCATCAGGCATTAGATTCTCATAGGAGCCCACAACCTAGATCCCTCGCATGCACAGTTCACAACAGGGTTTGGGCTCCTATGAGAATCTAATGCTGCCACTGACCTGACAGGAGGCAGAGCTCAGGTGGTAATGCTCACTGGCTGCTCACCTCCTGCTGTACGGCCCAGTTCCTAACAGGCCACAGACTGGTACCAGTCCATGGCCAATGGGTTGGGGATCCCTGCATTATACCACTTTGTATGCATTATACCACTCTGTATCCCTGCATTATACCATTCTGTATACCACTCTGTATGCCATTATACCACTCTGTATGCCTTTGCATACCCATAGCTTAGCTTCTACTTGTGAGAACACACAGTATTTGGTTTTCCATTCGTGAGTTACTTCATTTAGAATAATGGCCTCCAGTTCCATTCAAATTGCAGCAAAATACATTATTTTGTTCTTTTTATGGCTGACTAGTACTCCACGGTGGAGATATACCACATTTTCTTTATCTACTCTTTGGTTGCTGGGCGCTTAGGTTGGTTCCATGTTTTTGTGGTTGTGAATTGTGGTGTGATAAGTATTGCGTGCAGGTGTCTTTTTGATATCATGACTTATTTTCCTTTGAGTAGATACTCTGTAGTAGGATGGCTCAATAGAGTGTCAGATCTACTTTTAGCTCTTTGAGAAGTGCCTTTTCTCTTATTAATCTGCCGTTTGTGAGTTGGTTTTTCAGTCAGACTTCAAGAGGACAAAGGAAAAGTTTAGCTCCTACAGTCATAATTGTTGAGAGGTGGTACAGCAATGTGGATTCGGGACTTCAAGCCCCAGAAATGTTTTGTAAGTAAGAAGTCCTGCTACCTTTCATAGCCTGGGGTTCCTCAGTCCTCACCTGGGGATAACAATTGAGTGTGCTTCAGAGGGTTGTGGTGAGAATTAAATAAGAAGAGGTGTGTACAGTATTTGGCACAGTCTCTGATTCATATTTGTCATTCAATAAATACTGGTGATTATTACTGTTGACAAGAGGTAACAGGTGTGTGGCTGTTAAGACAGAGAAGAGAGATCATAGCAATAAGATTTCATGGCATGAGAAGTCTTAGACCAGAATGTGACTGACTGCCAGAGCTGGAAGGATACCTAATTGATCATGTTCTCTAAATCTCTTCATGTTCTAATGAGGAAACTGAGGCCAGAGTGGGAAGGAAGTTTGTTCGAGGTCACAGGTACCCTGATGGTAGGACGAGGACTTGAACTTGTGTTTTCCACTTTTCTGTCTTAGTCTCCTTTCTCTGGATCCTCCCATAGAAGTCTTTCCCTTGATTTCCGCACCTCAAGGGAAGTAATGACTCTCAAGGCTTGTTAATGTTATTTTGCAAAATATTTAAGGAAATGGTGTCACTTAATCATGCCAGTTTCATTCTTTGAGGGGAAAGAACAATTGTTGATTTTACACTGGTTTAGTAATAAACCCAGAGACACATAGCTTACAGAGGTAGAGGCAGGGCTAATTAACACGCTGCCTTTTCTGATCTCCAAGTTTATATGCTCTGCTCTATATCATACTCTTTCAGCTGTTTCTCAGCTGAAATTAAGAAATGTGGCTTCAAACACAGCCACTTGCTTCACACACTCCTACTTCCTTGCTCCAAGAAACCCTGTCTTTGTGGCTAACTCATACAGTGTTGGTTGTTAAAAAATGCCGAGGGACAAGAAAACAGAGTCTGAAATGTTTCATCTGGAAAAACAAACTCACACACAGGCGAACAAGGGGACAATTAGTTTCTGTTTGGGCTGAAGCCAGAGGGGTATTTGTGTCATGTAAGTAGAAGTCTGTAGAATTTAATAGGATTATGGTAGAGTAAGAAAGTCCATTCGGAGGTGGCGAAAAACAATAAAAAACAGAGAAGCAAAACATGCCAATATACATTTTTTTATCAATACTAAAAATAAAAAAATAAAAAATAAAAGAATCCAACCTAGGAGTAACCTGGTAGGTGAAAGAACATTATTACCACCAATGACAATTGATTGTAATGTTAACAAACTACCATTAACTGTGTCTCATTGCAAGCATTCCACATACATGATCTCATTTAATCCTTGAAGGGCTTCAAAGTCCATATTATTTAAATGGACTTTATAAACATATAAAGTCCATATTTCTGCTTTGGTGGTTAAACATACTAGGGCTAAGAGGGGCTGAATATCTTGTGCAAAGTCACAAAAGTAGAAAATGGTGGCAGTGGAATTTGAGCCTCTGTCTGATGCCTCTTTCTCATTTCTGCCTCTTTTGTAATGCCCTGGGAGCAGAGGTAGGACCCAGAAACCCAGCTGATACATGAAGAGTGACATTGCCAGTGTGGGCATCTGAGCAGGTCAAAAGGCTAGGTCAAAGTCTGTGGTTAATCCAGGATCCCAAATCAAGTATGTCCATAAAATAAGACTGATGAGTAAACAGAACACTGCCTACCCAGTGTAATTCTAATGGAAATAGGTTTGCTCTTCCCCTAAAAGTTGTAAACAGTGCCTTCTGAAGCATGGCTTCCCTCAGGCAGCATCTGCAGGATCATTTTTCTAATTCTTCTTCCTGCCCCAGATGCCCAGCAAAAATTGGTCTCAATATGGACATGCTGATCTATTGACCGACTGATTGATTGATTAATTGGTATCTTTGTGCCTCTATGACTTGGGGCTCCCAGCTGTAGTTGGGAATTGATTTTAATCTTCACAGGTTAAAACAAAAGCTATCAAATCCCTTACAGGAGATGGTGATGAGACACAATCTTATTAAAGAGAAACTGACAATTTATCATCTCCCAACAGCCCGAGGCCCAATTTTTTGTGCATTCTTGCCAGGATCTCGGCATCTTGTTCAATATCTAATTTATTTGGAGTTTTATCGAGAGAGGAGCATCTTCTGCAGTGCTAGTCTCCAATTTTAAGGCCCCCGCCCTCCAAAAAGGAGCTCACAGCAGAGAACTTGGTGGGCACACAGGGTTTAGTCTACGTAATGGGCTACATACATGTTGTCTCTGAACCCGGGGTCATGACAGTTTTCTCCCACACCCAGTTTCTTATGTTTCTATTTTTTTTTTTTTTCCTGACAAAACATTTCTTTGTTTCTGTGTTGTCACCTTGATTTTAAGGATTTTCTCTTTCACCTGCCAAATACTGAAATTTTTTTTAAGCAAAACTTATCATTTAAATGCATTTCACAAGCTAATTAAACCCTCAAGCAGCACATATAAATTAGACCCCCTGGCTAATGGAAATGCCCACCTCATCTGGACTGGCCAGGAGTTTGTCTCACTCAGTAATTAGCACAGGACAGACAGCTCTCCCGGAAGGAGGCTACTGGGTTCTCGGGTAAGTACATGGGATTGGTTATTACCTGGCCACCATGATTGGTTTTGGGGATGCTGCAAGATCTCAGCATGGGCTACCTATCAGAACCATCCTTGGGCTTGGTATATGAGCTCTGAGAGTAGATTTTCTTTCCACTAGACTTGCTAATGTGGGTGGGTAAGAGCAAGCCTGCTGGGTCCCATCTTTCCAGGCACAGGGTGAGAGAGTGCTTAAGAAGGAAGAACGGGAAGGCAGATCACACAGATGGAGAGGTGGCCATGTCTGCAGTGAAATTCCTCAGCCCCTCATTCGTAAGACTCAGTGAATTCCTTCTCCACTCTAAGCTGGCTTAAGTTGTATTTCTGCCATTTGCAGCTAAGAGCTTTGACCAATGCAGGTAGGTTTATTTTCTCCTTTTTACAATGAGCTATACTGAGACTCAGAGAGGTTAAGAAAGAGACTTGAGGATTAAAGAAATGGTAATTGGCAAAGCAAGCTTCAAGCCAGCACCAAATATCAGTCATGTCCCCTGTCCCCTCCCAGGGTGAGTGGAGATCTTCCTGTTTTCCATTATTCCCTTGACTTACTTTATAATCATACTTCCTTATTTTCTAATGTTTTCTAATTATAAAATTAATGCATGCACATTGTGGATGTTACAGAGAAGCATAAAGAAGACAATAAATTTACTCACAATCTTGCCACCTGGAGGAAAACAGTGTTAAAATGGTTTGCTATTTTCTCTCCAGGCATAAGAAACCTAAATGTTCACTGAAGTCATCTGGTGCCTTAATGAATAGATAAAATTGGCTCCAGCCACCATTCCATGGCCTGCATGAAGTTCCGTGTCAGAGTATTGAGTCCCAGCTCTGTCCTATACGAGATGCATGATCTTGGGCAGGTTATTTAAGCTCCTCGAGTCGTTTTGTTATCTGTCCACTGAAGTCAATGATCTCCTAGCCTGAAGGGTTCATGTGAGAACCAAATGAAACAAATCAACAAACACTCTGGAAAGTATAAAGTGTGGTGCAAATAAGTATAATAATAAAGGTCTACAAACTTTTTTCTTTCTTTCTAGTCACAAAACCATTTTATTAAAATATTCCTATTTGGAATCCTAGTATATAAAATAGATAAAGAGGGGTTTATCTGATTAACTCAGAGCCATTCCTATCCCAGCCAGGCTGGGCTATGAGTGCTTTCACTTAAAATCTGGACCCGGAGGAGCTATTTGAAGAACCTGCCCTCTTACAGACAATTTCCAAAGTGCTTTAAGAAAACCAAGGGAAGATGGCTGAGGAGAATATACAGGCCTAAAAATAGAGGGAGTAGATGATGTGGTGAAGAAAATCCCAATACATTGACGATTGTGAATCATAAATGAACAATAACCCCACCCAGCACCCATCCTTTGAAGACAACACTGAGGAAGATGGAATTCTAATTCTGGAGATTCCTTGGCCATTGCTGTGTGCAATTAAGTTCTTCTCCTGTTACCTCCCTTCCTCAAACCACTTGCCTAGAGTGCTGGGACAAAGCCGAATACTAAGACTGCTAACCCTGTGCACACACGCACTCAAAGACACTTCCCTGGACTCTGGGAGTTATCCAAACAATATTTGGATTATTTATCCAATATTTATCCAATTTATCCAAACAAAACACTCGCTGTGTGCTAGGTACTTTGCTAGATGCTGGGGATATAGTGGTGGACAAAACCAGTCATAGCCCCACTCTCTCCCTATTCTCTGAAGGCCAGCTGAGGAGTTAGACACACACCAAACAATCCTAAAAATTAATGTAACAGTGTAGTCTTCTATGTGCCAGAAGAACCCAATTTGGGAGATCAGAAGGAGTATGGTGAAGTCATGCCACTTCAGTTACGATCTGAAGTTAACAAGCATCCTATACCTAATAAGAAAGCTGTGCAAAGGCCTTGTGGGGGATGGGGATTAGTACCCTCCAAGATCTGAACGAAAGCCTGTGTGTGTCCTGAGTGCGAGACAAGCCCGGGAAGGGAGACAGGGACCAGGAAAAGCAAGATCTCGTGGGTCATGCCAATGATTTTGCTGTCTATCTTAGGAGTCATGGGAAGCTAGAGACTGTGGAACCTACTCATTTAAGAGATAATGGAAGGGAAGGAGGTGGGGAGATGGAGAAAAGTAGATGCATCTGGGAGTTATTGAGATAGCAAAATCAAAAGGACTGGTTGGGGTGGATTAGTAGGGTGTACTGGTTCCCTACTGCTGCTGTAACCAATTGCTACAGACTCATGGCTTAAACCAACAGCAATGTATTGTCTTACAGTTCTGGTGGCCAGAAGTCAGGAATGAGTCTTAGAGGGCTGAAAATAAAAGTGTTGACAGGACTAGTTCCTTCTGGAAGCTCCAAGGGAGACTCCATCACTTGCTTCTTCCAGCATCCAGTGGTTGCTGACATTTTTTGGCTTGTGGCTGCACCACTCTAATCTCTGCTTCTGCCATCACATGGCCTTCTCCTCTTCTGCCATTAAATCTTCCTCTGCCTCCCTCTTATAAGGGATCCTGTGATTACATTTAGGATTTACCCTGATAATCTAGGATAATCTCTCCATCTCAAGAACCTTAAGTTAATCATATCTTCAATGTTCTCTTCTGCCAATAGAGTAACATCACAAGTTCCCTGGATTAGGGCCTGGATATCTTTGGGGGCCATTATTCATTCTACCATATACGACGGGGAGGGAAAGAGATCACGGATATTGCCTGGGATTCTGGTTTGCAACTTGGATTGATGGTGCTGAGATGGAGTTGGGGGTCACAAGATGAACTCAGTTTTGATTCTGCTAAGTTTGAGGTGCCTCTGAGATACCTAAGAACAGTGGTCTATCAGGCAACTTGGAAATAGAGATCTGGAGTCCGGAAGAAGGGGCGAGAGATACAACTTTGAGAGTCACCATAGTAGAGTATAAGTAATGCTGTGGCATGGATGAGATTGCCCAGGGTAAGAATACAAAACGAGAGAGAAGGGCCCATGACCAAGCCCTGAAGGACACTTATAAAAGAGGAAATTGATGAAGTCATGACAATTTTCAAAGAGGATCCATAAAGGCAGGGGGAAAACCAGAAAATTTCTGGCTCAGAAGCCGAGGAGGAGGTGATTTCAAGGAGAAGGAAGTAGCAGTGTTGTCCAAAATGCCTGAAGGCTCAAGCTGAGGATTGAACACGTCCATAAAATTTATTGTATGAACTTCAATGACAGAATGATGGGAGCAGAAGCCAGGTTAGTTTGGAGCAGGTTAAGAGGTCAATGGACAGGAAGAAAATGGAGCAAGTACAGAACACTCTTCTATATTCATATAAATTATTTTCTCTTTACATATTATACATTTGCACTTATCTTTCAGATCACACATCAACCATTCTTCGGCAGAGTGTTTCCTGATCACTTGACCCTCACTTTTACAAGTTCTTATAGCTCTATGTCTTTCTGCTATGTAGCTGTGATCAAAGACAATGGAAACGTATTTGTTTGTGTGATCATTTTATTTATGACATTCTATCTCACTGTCTTTGTTCCTTGAAAGTGGGGTCTAGGTCAATTTTTGCTCAGTATTGTATTCTCAGGACATAGCCCAAAGCTGGCACATGATAGGCACATGATTGACTTTATTGGATGAACGCATGGTCAAATGAATGCTGTAGCTCTAAGTAGGGGAGGTGGAAGCATTTTTAATTTCTAGAAAGAAGCTTACTGTAATTAAAAGAGTTTGAACTCAGACGCCCAGAGTTTTGAATTCAGAACCTTCTGTTTTCCAGTTATGTGGCTTAAGCAAAATCAGATTAGCTGACCTTTGGAGGCTTGGTTTTCACTGCTATAGAGTGAGATAATTACTTTTTTATAGATGATACCATCTACCTGACTGAGTCTGATACATTTTCTTCTTACAGCAATTATATCTTGCCAAGAGCTGACAATCAGACATACAAAACAAGTGATACCTATGAATTTTGCAAAAGTATTAGTTTGGGAAAACAGAAACCAAAACAAATTGAGAGAGAAGTGGGGGAACTAGGAGGCAGGGCGAGAGACATAGATATAGAAAGACAGGGAGAGAAGGGAGAAGAGCATGTACTGGCTGCTTCATAAATCCCATCCTTTGGTTGTGTTAGGTTTAATTTTGTCCTTAGCAAGTTGTGGTTGGGCTGTTGTAGCTACATGAGGAATGACTGCCTAATTAGAGAAGTTGTCTTGGTGGAAGCTTGTACCTGCTGATGTAGATGAGGGCTCAACATGTCTGAGCAGAGAGGTGAGGCTAGGAGGGCTTAGTTCTCCTGCATGGGGGCCTCACATTCCCCTTTCCTGATGCCTTTCCAGCTGGGCACCTGGCAAAGGAAACCCAAGCATTTTCCCTTCTGTGCCCACACCTCTGAGATCACACTCGAAGATGGGCTGCCTGCTGGAAATCTGGAGTAATTCCAGTTTATTAATTTGGGCCCGTGTAATTACACAGTCATATTAATTAGCATTTCTGCTTCTGTACCTTCCTTTTTCATGTTAGAGCTGAGACTCCAAGTAATTATTTATATGATTTTTCAATTTGTTTTGGTTTCTGTTTTCCCAAAGTGATACTTTTGCAAAATTCATATATAGCACTTGTTTTGCATGTCTGATTGTCAGCTCTTGACAAGACAGAACTGCCGTGTGAACAAAATGAATCAAATGGTTTCTGTGTTCTGGGTAGTAGTAATTCAGAGAACCCATTCCTTCTGAAGAATTTGCAAGGAACTTTACAATCTCCATATGAAGAACACTTAGTAATTCTTGCATTGTTTCATTGTGTTTATGTTTGTGTGTGTATTTTGTTGTACACATGGGAGCATTACATTTTTTTCTATCTAACTTTTGGGTTCAAGGGGTACACATACAGGTTTGTTACATGGATAAATTGCATGGGGGTTTGGTATACAGATTATTTCATCATCCAGGTAATTAGCATAATACCAATAGGTAGTTTTCCAATCCTCACCCTCCTCCCACCCTCCATTCTCGAACAGACCCTAGCGTCTATTGTTTCCTTCTTTGTGTCCATGTGTACACAATATTTGGCTCCCACTTACAAGTGAGAATATGTGAAATTTGGTTTTCAGTTCCTACATTAATTCACTTAGAATTATAGCCTCTTGTTCCATCCATGTTGCTACAAAGGCCATTATCTCATTTTAAAAAATAGCTGTGGCTGGGCACAGTGGCTCACAACTGTAATCCCAGCACTTTGGGAGGCCAAGGTGGGTGGATCACCTGAGGTCAGGAGTTTGAAACCTGTCTGACCGACATGGTGAAGCCCCGTCTCTACTAAAAATACAAAAAATTAGCCAGGCATTGTGGTGCATGCCTGTAATCCCATCTACTTGGGAGGATGAGGCAGGAGAATCGCTTAAACCCAGGGGGTGGAGGTCGCAGTGAGCTGAGATCGCACCATTGCACTCCAGCTGGACAACAAGAGCAAAACTCCATCTCAAAAAAAAAAAAAAAAGCTATGTAGTATTCCACAGTGCATATGTGCCATGTGCCACATTTTCATTATCCAGTCAACTGTTGCTGGACATCTAGGTTGATTCCATGTCTTTGCTATTGTGAATAGTACAGCTTGGTTTGGGCACCGTAACAATGAACCACCGTTTTGTCTTCTCAGTATTGTGTTAGAATAATGGGTCCTTGCTGTGATATAACCTATAGCATGGAGAAAGGTGGAGAGTTTTAAGGATTGGTTTGAGGGCCTTCTTTTTGCCAGCAGTTCCCTTTCATTGTTGATGGGAATGATTCCTTCCATGGGCATTTGTGGAACATGTCTAAGCAGCTACTGTCACTTAAGATGAGGTAGGCTTTGGTCCTTGTTGCTGAAGAATTTATTATGTCCCTCCAGAGAGATGAGGTCAAATTAATGAATAGGTCCACACCAGACCCCCACCAAAAACACAAGAACAGGTAGGAGATGGAGCACAGTCCTGGTGGTGACATTCATAAGATGCAGAGGCAGGAAACTGGGAGGTAGAGAGTTGGGAGAGGAAAGAGGAAAAATGAAAGAAAAAGGTGGAAGGGCGGAAGGAAATGAGCATTTATGCTATTCCTGACAACAGTTTCTTTTTCTACCTATGGTGACCTAGCAGCTTTGGTATCTAGACTGTCCCCCACCCCCTATTTTACAGACATGAAATTACAGGCTCCAGAAGGATTGAATGACTTCACCCAGGACCACCCACTAGAAGGTATCATAGCCAAGACTTAAACTCTAGCCTGTCTGATTCCGGAGCCTGTGTACCCTCCATTGTCCTATGTAGCTGCTCTTGACACTAATTAGCATGTTCTTTGGAAAACGTTAGAGAATTTTCCAGCAATTCATGACTTGCTGACCATTTTATGCCAAGCTTTTTGCTATGGGCATGAGAAATTATCAGTGCAATACCAGGGAGAGAATGGATTTGGAGTCAGAATGACTTAGCCAGAAACCTTTAAGATACCAACAAATAGTAGTTAACATTTATTGAGCACCGACTGTGGTAGGCTTGTGCAAAAAACATTCTGTATTAATGATCTCATCTGATCTTCATAGCTATTGCCTGAGATAGGTACCATTCTGATCCCATTTTATAGATGAAGAAACTGAGGAACAGCATGGTTAATGGAGAAAAGGGAGAAATGAATTTAAGTCAGTGCTGTCATCTAGGTCTGGCTGAGGAAGTCTTGCAGGGATTGAAGATATCATGAGTAAATGGATGCTATTCCAGCTGGAAGCCAGGCAGATGGAGCTGTAGCATCCATGACAAGCTCTGAGATCTATTCCCAGTAGAACCGAGGCATGCTCAGCAAGGTAAGTGAAGCCCAGATAGATAGCATTGAGCTGTGGGTCCAGCAACAGCAGGGTGGCCAGTGGAACAGAAAGGAAAGAGCATGGGCTTTGGAATCAAGTCAAACCTGGTTCAGATCTTGGTCCCATCTCTTACTCAATGTGTGATGTTGAGCAAGATAATTTCCCCAGGCCTAATTCCCTCTTCTCTCAAATAGAGGCAACAAGACTTGTCTTGCAGGGTTGTAATGAAGATTACACAAGCTCCCATCTGTAAAGAGCCCAGAGCGATGCTTGACACATGGGGGGCACTCTATGAATATTTGGGAAAGGATGAAAAGGAAAGATAGAATTCAAGTGAGGGAATCTTGAGATACTTCAAGGAGGAGATAGCATTTGTATTGGGCCCTCAAAGTCAGGTGGGGTTTCTGTGAACGAAGGCCAGAGATGAGTCCAGGATGGGCTGTCTCTTGGAACCTTTTGAGGCAGGCACAGCTGCTCAGGATACTCCATGGTTTCTGAGAGCCCTTGAGACAAGAAGAAGCCTGCCCCAAGGGGTCTGTACCATGGTTGGCGATCCAGTGAAAAGTATTTACTGAGAACCTACTATTAGCCAGACTCTGTGCCTGGTGGGTGCACATATTATTTCCTACCTCCCTGTAAGAGAAACTCAGTTCTAGAGAGGTTAAGTGATTTGCCCAGGGCATACTGCACGCCCTGAGTCATGCAGGGTCATGCTGAGACTGAACAGCAAGGCAGATTTGCAGCCCAAGCCCTTTCATTCCATTACATCCTGCATCTCACAGCTGAGCATTGTAAAGATGAGCCCTCAGAGCTTGTCTGCACTGCTAGACCCATTGTCCTGCTCTAACAAATAGGGGCTTGGGGCTTGACTGTCAGGTGAAGCTGAGCTTGCCAATGAAGATACGTACATGGTTTACAGAGGCCATAATTTTTGACATGACACCTCTAGCATGAACATTTCAAATTCTAATTGTGAAAATAATTTGGAAGAAGGAGATGAAGGTTATCATTTATTTAGGGGGCTTTATCAACAGAGGGCCTCTCTGGCTTTAATAAATGAGATGTGTTGAATAGAGTGGGATCACTGAGGCATGAGATACTGTGTCTGCCCATAAAGGACTTTGAATAATTTACATCCTGAAAGGATATTTTATGACAGTGCTTATAATCTTCTTATTGGTTCAAAATCAACATTTACAGCACACGTCTTTGAACTGATGCAGCTGATAAGCTTATCTCTTTATTATGTGGCACGAATCAAGTCCTCTCAGGAAAGGGAGGTTTCATAGAAATTGATTCCTCTTTGGGCCTCAATATTTTATTCTCCAAAACCAGCCAATAAATAATAGAGGACAGCCATTAATATTTCATTTTAGATAATATATTAGTAGAGGGAACTCTTTTAATTTGAAGGGGCATGGAAAGGAGGCTTTGGAGTTTTGCAAAGATGCTTTATCTGGTGGCTCCATCTCCCATTAAATAGGTCTTGGGCTTTTCTTTAATGGGAGACTTTTTATTATTGATTCAATCTCCTTACTCATTATTGGTCTGTTTAGATTTCCTACTTCTGTGGCTTTTTTTTTTTTTTTTTTTTTTGAGATGAGGTCTCACTGTGTCACCCAGGCTGGAGTGCAGTGGCACGATCATGGCTCACTGCAGCCTTGACCTCCTGGGCTCAAGTAATCCTCCCATCTCAGCCTCTGAAGTAGTTGGGACTATGGATGTGCCCCATCACACCTTGCTAAGTTTTTGTAGTTTTAGTAGAGATGAGGTCTCATTCTGTTGCTCAGGCTGGTCTCGGACTTCTGGGCTCAAACAATCCTCCTGCCCCGGCCTCCCAGAATGCTGGGATGTGTTGTTGTATAGTTGTGCGTTGTAGTCTCTTACGAATCTTTTTCTGTGGTATCAGTTGTAATATCTTCTCTTTCTAATTTTGTTTACTTGAGTCTTCTTTTTTTCTTTGTTAGTTTAGCCAAAGGTTTGTTGATTTTATCTTTTCAAAAAGCCAATTTTTAGTTTAGCTGTTTTTTTTTTTTTTCTAGTTTCTATTTTGTTTATTTCTGCTCTGATCTTTTTTATTCCTTTCCCTCTGCTAAGTTTGGCCTTTTTTGCTCTTTTTCTTGTTCCTTGAGTTGTAACGTTAGGTTGCTTGTTTGAGATCTTTCTTTTTTTGATGTGGGCAATTATTGCTATAAGCTTCCCTTTCGGGACTGCTTTTGTTGCATCTCACAAGTTCTGGTATGTTGTGTTTCCATTTTTAAGATATTTTTAAATTTACCTTTTAATTTCTTCTGATGATTTCACTGCTGAATTCTATCAAATATTTAAAGAAAAAACTATTAGCAATCCTTCTCAAACTCTTGCAAAAACTTGAAGAGGAGAAGTACTTCTTAACTCATTTTACAAGGCCAACATTACCTTGATACTAAAGCCAGACAAGAACGCTCTAAGAAAAGAAAATTACAGGGAAATATCCCTGATGAACATAGACATAAAAATCCTCAACAAAATGCTTATAAGCTGAATTCAACAGCACATTAAAAAGATAATTCTCCACGATCAAGTGGAATTTATCCCAAGGGTGCAAGGATGGTTTGACATACATAAATCAATAGATGTGATACACCATATTAACAAAATGAAGAAAAAAACTACGTGGTCGTCTCCATAGATGGAGAAAAAGCACTTGAAAAAATTCAACATCTATTTATGATAAAAACTCTTAGCAAAATAGATATAGAAAGAATGTACCTCAACACAATAAAGGCCATGTATGACAAGCCCGCAACTAACATTCTAAACAGTGAAAAGTTGAAAGCCCTTCTTCTAAGATCAGAAACAAGACAAGGATGCCCACTTTGCCACTTCCTTTCAACATAGTAGTGAAAGTCCTAGTCAGGGCAATTAGGCAAGAAAAAAAAAGGTACTTATATAGGAAAGGAAGAAGTGAAATTGTGTATGTTTGCTGATGATACGACCTTATGTATAGAAAACCATAAATAGTCCATCAAAAAACTGTTAGAAATGACAAACTTATTAAAGTTGCAGGTTACAAAATCAACATACAAAAATTAGTAGTGCTTCTATAGATTAACAACAAACTCTCCTCAGGAGGCTGAGGCAGGAGAATCACTTGAACCAGGAGGTGGAGGTTGGAGTGAGCTGAGATCATGCCACTGTATTCCAGCCTGGCCAACATAGTGAAACTCCATCTCAGAAACAAACAAACAAAAACAAATTCTCTGAATAAGAAATTAAGAAAACAATTCAATTTACCATAGCCTTTAAAAAATAAAATAACTGAAGAGGTAAAACATCTGTACACTGAGAACTATAAAACATTGATGAAAGAAATTGAAGAAGAAAAACAATGGAAAGATATCTCATGTTCATGGATTGGAAGAATTAATATTGTTGAAATTTCCAAACTACCTGAAGAGATTTACAGATTCAATGCAATCTCTATCAAAATTCCAATGTCATTTTTCACAGAAATAGAAAAAACAATTTAAGAATTTGCATGAAACACAAAAGACCCCAAATGGTCAAAGGAATCTTTTGAGGAAAAAAAACAAAGCTGGAAGTATCAAATGCTCTGATTTCAAAATATATCATAAAGCTATTGTAATCAAAAGGGCATGGTACTTGAATAAAAACAGACACATTGACCAATGGCACAGGACAGAAAGCCCAGAAATAAACCCAAGTATTTACTATCGATAATTTAAAAAAAAATTTTTTTCCATAGGTTTTTGGGGAACAGGTGGCGTTTGGTTACGTAAGTTCTTTAGTGGTGATTTCTGAGATTTTGGTGCACTCATTACTCGAGCAGTATATACTGAACCCAATTTGTAGTCTTTTATCCCTCACACCCCTCCCAACCTTTCCCCTGATTCCCCAAAGTCCACTGTATCATTCTTATGCCTTTGCATCCTCATAGCTTAGCTCCCACTTATGAGTGAGAACATAAGATGTTTGGTTTTCCATTCCTGAGTTAGTTACTTAGAATAATAGTCCCCAGTTCCATCCAGATTGCTGCTAAGGCCATTAATTCATTCCTTTTTTTGTGGCCAAGTTGTATCCCTTTATATATATATATATATATATATATATATAGTGTATATTTTATATTATATTATATATATTTTATATATATATACACACACACACACACCCCACAATTTCTTTATCTACTTTTTGATTGATGGACATTTGGGCTGAATTTTGACCAAGGTGCCAAGAACACACTATGGAGAAAGGACAATTTTTTAAAATAAATGGTCTTGGGAAAACCGGATATCCACATGCACAAAATGAAATTGGATGCTTATACCATATACAAAAATCAGCTCAGAATAGATAAAAGACTTCAATATAAGACCTGAAACTGTAAGGCTACTAGAAGTAAAAGGAGAAAAGCTCCATGACATTGGCCTGGGCAATGATTTCATGAATAGGACTCCAAAAGCATGGCAACAAAAACAAAAATAGACAAGGAGAGTGCATCAAATGAAAAAGCATCTGCATTACCATAGAAAAAATCCACAGAGTGATGGGTTATACTATGTATTGGGAGAAAATATTAGCAAGTCACACATCTGATAAGTGGCTAATATCCAGAATATATAAGGAGCTCAAACAAATCAGCAGTGAAAAAACAAATAACCCAATACAAAATAGGCAAGGGATCTAAGAGCAGGGACAAGATATTTCTCAAAAGAAGAGATATAAATGGTCAACAGATTTATGAAAAAAATTCTCAACATCTCTAATCATCATGGGAATACGAATTGAAGCCACAGTGAGATATCACTTCATACCTGTTAGAATGGCTGTTATCAAAAATACAAGTGATAACAAGTGTTGGTGTGGATATGAAGAAAAGAGAACTCTTGTACCCTGCTAGCGGGAATGTAAATTAGTATAGCCATTTTGGAAAATAGTATGGAGGTTCTTCAAAAAACTAAAGATGGAGCTCTCATATGATCCAGCAACCCCACTACTGGGAAGACATACAAAGGAATTGAAATCGGTATGCTGAAGGGATATCTGTACTCCCATGCTCATTTCAGCTTTATTCACAATAACCAAGATATGGAAACAACTTAAGTGTCCATCAAGGGATGAATGGATAAAGAAAACTTGGTATATATACACAATGGAATACTATACAGCCTTAAAAAAGAAACAAATGCTGTCATTTGTGACAACTTGGATGGAACTGGGGGATGTTATATTAAGTGAATAAGCCTGGCCCAGAAAGATAAATACGCTATGATCTCACTTATTTGTGGAATCTAAAATTCTGTCTTAGAAATAGTAGATACCAGAGATGGGGCAGGGGTGGGGGTAGCAGGAGAGATGGGCAAAGAGGAGATGTTCATCAAAGAGTACAAAGTTTCAGTTAGACTGGAGGAAGAAGTTTTGCTGATCAGTTGCACTGCATGATGACCGCAGTGAATAATAATGCATATTTCAAAACTGCTAAAAGATTAGATTTTTAATATCCTTGCCACAAAAAAATGTTAAGTGGGCAACGTGATAGATTCATTAATTACCTTGATTGCATCTTTCTACAGTATATACATAGGTCAAAACAGCACATTGTACCACACAAATGTACATAATTGTTATTTGTCAATTAAAGATAAATTAATTTAAAAAACTCAAAAATCCAGCCTCGAGAGATGTGTCTGCTGTTATCAGTCTCTACCCCTCAAAGAAAGGCCTAGAAATCAGTTGTCAGGGGCCGCAGTGGTTATAAGAGGGGGCTTTTCCAGGTGACCTTTTTTTTTTGTCTTGAGCCTAAACAGTCAAGACAAGAAAACCGCATCAGGTCCTCTGCAAAATATGAAAAGAGCATTTTGCTCCCACCAGCTCTGTGATGTTTGGGGCTTGCAGAAGAAAGGGTCATGGAGGGAAATAAATGATATTTTCTAAAAGCCCAAAGGGCTGTCTGTCTGGACATACATATCTAACACTCCTGGGACAATCTTGGCCTATGCACTCCTGCAGGCAGCAGCCTGGGGCAAGGGAAGGGCCCCAGGCTTTAGCATTCAGTACCAGTATTCAGACACTAGCTCTGTGTAATACTGGGAAAATTAGTCTACTTTTCTGAGCCTCCCTTTTCTCATCTATAGACTGGGATAATGAGTGTTAATCTCACAAGATTGTACTGAGAGTTGGATGTGATGATTTATGTAAACAGCATTGCACCATTCCAAACAGAGGTTAGTCCTAATATTTTACAGTGAGAAACGCTGGTGCAATTGAAGGCCAAAACATCTTTTGGATATTTGGGATTCCTCATGCCATTCAATCAACAAGCAAAGAAGAGTGCCACTGAATTGGCCCCAGGAAGAGGTCCCAATTACCAAGGCGAATTGGGGGAGTGGGCAAAGAGGATTATATTTGTAACTCAGGATATTTGCAGGGACACCTCTTAACTCTTAATACTCCCTTTCCCAAAGTCCTAGTAAATCCAACTGTGGCAACCCAATAAAAACAAGGCTATCAAGGACTCACACCTCACAGAAATAAAGCCTTGGTTCTCTCCCAAGGTAAGGAAGTTCCCCCAAGCAGAGGCTAAGGGGAGTGTGGAATGCACATTGGAAGATGAACTATGATTACAAACTAAAACTTTGTGATCAGAGGACTGGTGTGAGTATGATCAGACTGACATTACCCTGCAACAACTCAGTGGCCGATGGGACATTATGTGTCCTCTTGTACTTAAGATGTGGAATTTTCACCTAGACAAGGGTGGATGCCCCTGGCTTTTTGTCTTGGGATGCTGATCTTTCTGGAATCGCATCTGGCCCCCTTGCCTTCTGGCTTACTATTGGTTTTGGTCAATGGCAAATACAGGAGATCAGAGGTTAAAGTGGGGCCTGGGGGAGAGGGTGCTGGGGTATTTATACTCTGTGATATCTTCTTGGGGGTGCCCACGAGCTGGCTGCACCTATTGGCATAAAGCCACAGACCCCTCACCACACAGCCCCCTTGATTCTGCTTCTGGCCATTATCTTCCCTTCCCTCTTCTGGGCTGCAGTGGTGATGGCTCCTTCCTGCCCCAAGCCTTGGGATCCCACCCTGAACAGTCCCAGTGGCTTTTCCTACCCACACATAGGTGAATAGCTTTATCAAACTCTCCTTAAATATCCTTTGGAGTGAGCCATCACCCTTTTCCCACCAGGCCCTGACTAATGCAGCTGGCAACCTCACAGACATAGGGTGGGATCTAGATGGGCAGAATCTGGGCAGGTGGGCAGGTGACTGGATGGTGTGGTGGGAGTCAAGAGGCCAAGATGTGAGTGCTGCGCACCATTTATCTGTGGGTCCTTGGGCAAGTGGTTGAGTCTGTCTCTATCTTTGCAACTTTAACTGAAAATGAGAACAATAATAATATCTGGCCCCCAAAATGGAATGAAATTCAAGATAAAGTTCTTTCCTGTGCTAGGTTCTCAGTGAAGCATTAGTTCTTTCCCCCAGCACATGCTATGCATTCAACTAATGTTACATAAATACACACATATGTACGTGTGTGTATATGTGTGTGTGTATACACACATATATATATACATATAGATACACATATGTACACACATATATATACATACACATATACACACACACACACACATATATATATGAGACACACATATATATGAGAGAGAGGGAGAATACCCAGGGGTTGGAGGAGGGTTTTACTAGAAAAGAGGTCTGTGGTCTGCCCACAAATGTCTCTGGATCAATGCAGAGATTTAAATTTGGAGAACATTCTGAAACACAGCCGCTTTGGGAGTGAGGGAATGAGGTTAGGGAAGGCCTCAAATACCAAGGTCAGTCTACAAGTCAAGGTCAGGTCATGGAGTGCTAGAGCAGAGGGAATGAGTCTTTGCAGAGGCTTAATTGTCTGCTTGCAGGCTGGGAGGTCAGAGAAGCAGCCAGGGAGGAGGCCAGGAAGGAGCAGGGTCGAGCCAGCAGAGGAAAAGGAGTGGGCCCTGCTGCCCTGTGTCCCCGTGTGAAGATCTGGGGTTCTGGCCCTCCACTCCCTGGGGCTTCCCTTGTAAGATCTGTGGCTGTTCAGACTTGACTCATCCCTCGTAAGCTAGCTGAGGGCTTGTTGGCCTGCCTAACCCCTTCTGAGTTGATCCATAACTCATAGCAAGGTTTAGGGTTTTAGAAGCATGTTGAAATTTTGAGGTGAACTCAGTCTACAGATTTACATAAGGAATCTGGGAACAAGAGCAGAAATCTGGATGTGATGCTACAGACTCACATGTGAACCCACTGCCCCAGGCAGATGGACTGGTGTATCCTTTTCTCAATTCGTTCGGCAGCTCTTGGCTTTTTAACTCCTCTATGCTGGTCAGTGGGCAGGATGGGAGGGCTGGGGGGAAAAGATTCAAACAGGCTTCTGTGGCTGTACTTGAGGAGGTGTTTGCTTCATGTAATTAAGGGAAAGTGGATCGTTGAGAGCTCTTTGCCCACTTTCCAATCAAAAGCATTGCATTAGGCATGCTGTCTTTGAGGCCCTGCTGGACCACTGGCTCAAGATGTGCACTGATTGGAGCTTCGGGGAATATTCCTGCCCCAGCCGGTTGATGCTGACTGCCTTAGATGGAAAAGCAGCTCTGTTTCTTGTAGATGTCCCCAGTGGGAATTTGTGTGATGATAGAAATGGCCAGAGGGCAGAGCTCATGGGCATGATGATTAGACAACCTGCAACACCAATGCAAGGTAAACACCAATTTAGGTCTCTTAATCACTCATTCACATTTATATTGAGCATCTCTTCTGGGCTGAGTCCAGCTATGCCCTGAGGATTTATAGATAAATAGCACATGGTTTTGAGGTGCTCTGGTCAAGCTGGGGAGAGCGAGAGGGAAGCACGCCACCCCATCACAAGAGACAGGGAGATACTGGAACCCATGGGAACAATACCGTGAGCTCCATGAGAGCACAAAGTCTCTTTATTCTCCACTGTGTCCTCAGATCCTTGCACTGTGTTGAGCTAAAGAAATTCCTGAGATATTTATGAATTGGATGAATAAGTCAATGAATGAATGCAAAAGAGGCAGCACAAATGCTGAAGAGGTGTCCAGGAAGGCTTATGCAAAGGGTGGGTGACATTGAGTCTTGAAATTCATGCGAAGTTGGCCTGGACTGAGGAGAAGGAGGATGTCATTCCAGAGAGAGAAGCCATCAGAGGAAGGATGGAGGGTGATGAATTTGGCATAGGTGGCACCAAGGTCCCTTGACACAGCCCCAGCTTTCATTTCTAGGCCACCTTTAGGACATAATTGGATCAGATTTGAAACTTACATGGAGCTTCCAAAATGCTGATAGTCCCTATAACTGTGATAGTATTTGATATCTACCAATCTCCTGGATTTTTTGTTTGTTTTTTTAGTTTTTGAGATGGAGTTTTACTCTGTTGCCCAGGCTGGAGTGCGATGGTGCAATCTCAGCCCACTGCAACCTCCACCTCCCAGGATCAAGCGATTCTCCTGCCTCAGCCTCCCGAGTAGCTGGGATTATAGGCATGCACCACCATGCCCAGCTAATTTTTTTTGTATTTAGTAGAGACGGGGTTTCACCATTTGGCCAGGCTGGTCTTGAACTCCTGACTTCAGGTGATCCATCCGCTTCGGCCTCCCAAAGTGCTGAGATTACAGGTGTGAACACTGCGCCTGGCCGATTTTTTTTTTTTTTTTTAACCAAAGTAACAATTATGCCACCTAACCTGTTCTTCCAGAAGGTTGGTGCACTTGGTCTGGGGAGAAGTGGGTTGACAAGTTCGATGAGGCATATTCAGGTCACTCCCTTGTCTATTTTTATTAACGTGAAGAAAGGGATTCAGATGCAAGTGTGTCTTTACTCAGCCAGCCAGCCAACAGTTTACCTGGGTTCTCATCATCCATTAACTCGGTGACGTGTGACGGTTCACCCAGCAGCTCTCAGGTTCGGCTTCCTCATCTCAAAAGTGGAACAGAATGGTTCACCTAATTTATCAGGATAATCCTGTCCAATTCTGTTGCTGTGAAATACCCCTAAATGAGGAGAGGGTGAACGCAGAGCTCCAGGAGTTTGACAGTATTGCCCAAAGCACAAGTCTGTTGTTTTATCTTTAAAAAGTCACAGGGTTTTTGTATTCCACTTGTCGGTATAACTTGGTTTGCTTTATTTGTACTTATTTTAAATGACTTACTAGCTTAGTGAGCCAGCCAGGAAAAAGGTGAGGAGAGTGAGGCCCTCACCTTGAGGAACCAAAACAAACAAACAAAAAACAAAACAAAACAAAACAAAAAACTCAGTGATCAAGATAAATAACATTTGGATGCAATATTTTAAAGACTCAGATTGTCAAACTGGCCATTCCTGTTTGTAAATAAAGTTTTATTGGAACCCGCACTGGGATTAGGGGGAAGCAAGTGAGGCAGAGTTGTGCAAATACAGGATGGAATGCCGTTTTTACTTACAGTTTTGATGTTTTGTTCATAATGAATTTTGGGGCATTAATTTGGATTTTTAAAAAGTACTGCATTAAAATATAATTTATCTTGATTACTGAGGTTTTGGCATCTTTTAAGTTTTGCTCCGAGGCAGGGGCCTCCCTTGCCTCACCCTAGTGTACTTAACCCTTCTTCACTTTTCTCCTTCAAAGCTTGAAAGACGATAGACCCTCAGGAAGATGCCGCGTGTTATTCCTGTGGCCCCCATGTGGTCACACCTGGCCGGGCACCTGCATTGAAGAGGCACTTAGATGTGTGAGGCATCTGACACAAGGCCAGGTGCCCTCGGGCTCTCTGTAAACGCTGCACCCTGAAGGCCATGGGTTAGATCAGTCTCCCTTCTCACAAACTCATCTTGCAGCTTTTGGGAAGTCCCTTACACAATCTGATTCTCCACTTCCCCATCAGCAGAATGAGGGGATAGGAACAGGTCCTTAGGGGTTCTTCAGGCTCAGTGTTCTGGGGTTCTGGGAAGGCATCCCCCTGCAGGTAGTTGGGGGTAGAGGATAGGACAGGTGCATCCCTGTGCGAAACCTTCCTATGAGTCAGGGACTGAGAAAAGGTCAGCATATAAGATCACTGGTGTTTAAAACAGAAATGCCAAAGCGATGTCGCCAGAGTGGGAGTGAGGGAGGAAATGCTTATCGGTCTCTTAAAACCCCAGAGCACACAGGGCTTGTGCCGGGCGCCGAGGGGGAATGAAGAGAGGCTTGAGAGAGCCTGAGTTCCTTTTGAATGGTTGCAAGAGAGGTTGTGTTCATAGACTGAGGTCTGATAGTGAAAGGGAGAGGGTGATGCAAGCCAAATGGTAGGTGGAAAGTCAGCACAGAGATCTACCTTACGGCTGAGATGGGGACGGTTCTTGGAAAAAGTGGGCCTTGAGAATGTGCTTCCAATAACAGAGAACATTGTGAACTCAGAGAGGAGCCTGGGGTATCCATCAGGATCCCAGAAGGAGACAGATGGTACCCTCAAATGGGGGAATTGAGGAGAGGTCAATAAATAAACCATTTGTAACTGTCTGGGAAGGTGAAGGGAAAATCAGCGAGGGATGGTGAAGCACTTTTGGGGCTAGCAACACTGGGGGCAATGATCATCTCTAGGCCTCAGTAGTAGGGCAAGAAAGGGTTCCCAGAACCTGCCATGGACCTGCAGCTGGAAGGGCGAGCTCCAGAGTGAATGCCTTGCTCCCTTTCCAACCTCTGATCTCTTGTCAGCACCTGCCAGATGGACCCAAGTGAGAGCTCCAGGGCAAGAAGCCTGCCAATGTCGTTCACACGACCCAGCAGCCCAGGGCTCAGATCTGGAGGGCAAATGAGGAGAGGCCGCACACTGAACAGGACAGGCACGGGAACCGAGAGAGACTGTGTCTGTGCAAACATCTGTGTGGTTAAAGAGAAGGGAAAATGAGCTTCTGGGCCAGGCGCGGTGGCTCACGCCTGTAATCCCAGCACTTTGGGAGGCTGAGGCTGGTGGATCACTTGAGGTCAGGAGTTCGAAACCAACCTGGCCAACATGGTGAAATCCTGACTCCACTAAAAATACAAAAATTAGCTGGGTGTGATGGCAGGCACCTGTAATCCCAGCTACTTGGGAGGCTGAGACAGGAGAATTACTTGAATCTGGGAGGCAGAGGTTGCGGTTAACTGAGATTGTGCCTCTGCACTCCAGCCTGGGCCACAGAGCGAGACTCCATCTCAAAAAAAAGAAAATGAACCTCTGTTTCTGGTGCTTCCAAAGCAGGAAGTGACTTAATTCTCACAATACCTGGCCGTGTAGACATTTTGCAGGAGAGGAAATGGAGGCTAGAGAGACTGACAGCTGGACTTTCCAGTCAATCATTCAGCCAGGTGCAGAGTCTGTGGGCATTTCCGGTGGGGAGAGGCTCCCCCAGACTCCTGCAATTTGATTCTGCCTTGTCCTGTGATTGAAAGCCTCCAGTGCAGTAAGAAGTAGCTCCTTGCTGACTCCTGAGTGGAAGAAGAACAGGGCTCCAGAAAGGGGCAAGGAGAGGGAGAGGACTCCTGCGCAGAGGAGATGAGTGTTAACTTGTGTCCTGCTAGCAGTAGGGGTTGCTAGCTGTGCTCTGACACTGGCCAGGCCATGACGGGACTTGGGGCCTCTGAGTGAGAAAGGCTGGGGTTGACTCAGGACTGGGCCAGCTGGGGGGCCTCAGACTTTAGACTTGTGTTCCTGCATGCGTGCCTTCAACCAAGCACACTTTCTGAATGCCAGTCAGGTGCTAGGTCTGGCTGCATGTTGAGGTTTCACAGGTGAACGGAAACATCCTGACACCTCTCCCTCGTGGTCCTCATCTGCCTTCTCATCACAGCCACCATTTATTGAGCTCTTGTTAGGTTTCAGGCTTTCTGTTAAGTTCCGCAAGTCAATCAATGCATTTAATCCTTACGACAACACCACAGGGGTGGGTGTCCTCACTACTGTTTTACTCGTAAGGACTTGGGCCATGGAAGGGCTTGCATTTTAGTGAGAGACAGTGACAAGAGGACAGGCAGGCACAATCGGGTGTGGGAGCAGTGCCACCATCACGGACTGTCTCCAGACATTCCACCAGGGAGTTGAGCCCTGCCACCTACTGCTGTGTGTCCTTGGTCAGGTTTCTTTGAGTCCTGGTGATCGTCTCCTAGAAAGCCCCTCTCTGGGCTGTTAGAGGAAGAACGAGATGGCCCACAGGAAGCCTTTAGCACATGCACGGCCCACAGAGGCCCTGGGCAGCTGTTACTCTTCTTGCTCTAACTATCATTGTCACGCCAACTTTTTGTCTTCTTTCTTACTTTTCTCTCCTTCTCTCTCTCTCCTCTCTTTACTCCTTTTCCAGCCCAGGGGCTTTCATTATTGGCTTGGGGGTCCCTTAAGCACAATGTTTTGAAAAGACTCTGCAATCACACCAGGTTTGTTAGGCATATATCATGTTCATGTTCTTCGCAAGGTCCCACATTGGACCCAGAAGGATGTCTTGAAAGGGTAGAGGAATGTGTCTACTTTTTATCCCAGAGTATGGCCTCCCTCCCTCCCTGCCTCCCTCCTTACCTCCCTCCTTACCTCCCTCCCTCCCCCCTCTCTCCTTTCCTCCCTGTATCTCTCCCTCCCTCTCTCCCTCCTTTCCTCCCTGTATCTCTCCCTCCCTCTCTCCCTCCCTCCCTCTCTCCCTTGTTTCTCCCTTCCCTCTTTCTCTCCCTTCCTCTCTCCCTCCCTGCCTCTCTCCCTCCCTGCCTCCTTCCCTCCCTCCCTCTCTCTCTCCCTCCCTGCCTCCCTCCCTTCCTCTCTCTCTCCCTCCCTGCCTCCCTCCCTTCCTCTCTCCCTCCCTTTCTCTCTCCCTCCCTTTCTCTCTCCCTCCCTCACTCACTCTCTCCCTCCCTTCCTCCCTCCCTCCCTTCCTCTCTCCCTCCCTTCCTCTCTCCCTCCCTTTCTCTCTCCCTCCCTCACTCACTCTCTCCCTCCCTGCCTCCCTCCCTTCCTCTCTCCCTCCCTTCCTCTCTCCCTCCCTGCCTCCCTCCCTCCCTGTCTCCCTCCTTTCCTCCCTGTATCTCTCCCTCCCTCTCTCCCTCATTTCCTCCCTCTCTCCCTCATTTCCTCCCTCTCTCCCTCATTTCCTCCCTCTCTCCCTCATTTCCTCCCTCTCTCCCTCATTTCTTCCCTCTCTCCCTCCCTTCCTCTCTCCCTCCCTTCCTCTCTCCCTCCCTGCCTCCCTACCTCCCTCCCTCTCTCCCTCCCTCTCTCCCTCCCTCTCTCCCTCCCTGCCTCCCTCCCTTCCTCTCTCCCTCCCTTCCTCTCTCCCTCCCTGCCTCCTTCCCTCCCTCCCTCTCTCTCTCCCTCCCTGCCTCCCTCCCTTCCTCTCTCCCTCCCTGCCTCCCTATCTCCCTCCCTCTCTCCCTCCCTGCCTCCCTATCTCCCTCCCTCTCTCCCTCCCTGCCTCCCTCCCTTCCTCTCTCCCTCCCTGCCTCCCTATCTCCCTCCCTCTCTCCCTCCCTGCCTCCCTACCTCCCTCCCTCTCTCCCTCCCTGCCTCCCTCCCTTCCTCTCTCCCTCCCTGCCTCCCTATCTCCCTCCCTCTCTCCCTCCCTGCCTCCCTATCTCCCTCCCTCTCTCCCTCCCTGCCTCCCTCCCTTCCTCTCTCCCTCCCTTCCTCTCTCCCTCCTTGCCTCCCTCCCTTCCTCTCTCCCTCCCTTCCTCTCTCCCTCCCTGCCTCCCTCCCTTCCTCTCTCCCTCCCTTCCTGTCTCCCTCCCTGCCTCCCTCCCTCTCTCTCTCCTTTCCTCCCTGTATCTCTCCCTCCCTTTCTCCCTCCTTTCCTCCCTTTCTCCCTCATTTCCTCACTCTCTCCATCCCTTCCTCTCTCCCTCCCTTCCTCCCTCCCTCTCTCCCTCCTTTCCTCCCTCTCCCTCCATTCCGCTCTCCCTCCTTTCCTCCCTTTTTCCCTCCCTCTCTCTCCCCCTTCCTTCCTTGTGTAAGGGCCTGGGAAAGCAGCAACATAGCATCAAATATTTTCACAGATCACTGATGGTAGTTTCCTCTAGTTGTACAGATGTGCACATTACACCAAGATACAGGATGTGATTAGGTCATGCAGCTCACTGGAGGGGAGCGGGGACCAGCAGCAAGTCTGAGGTGATGAAATCTTGACCTCACTCCGCTCTCACCCAGTCGCCCTCACAGGTCAGTAAGCTGCTATTGTCTCCTCTTCTGGCCTTGATTTTCTGTTTGGTTTTTCTGAGGGGCCCCTCCCCTTCTCCCCTTTGTCCCTATTTTAAGTCCTTGAGTTGTCCTGAGGCTTCTGCCTGAGGCTGGGCAGGTAGGACATTGTCTCTTCATGGGGATTGCCCTTTGGAAAGTTCCAGATAGAGGCTGCATGGGCATGAGGGTAAGGGAGCGAGACTGTGAGTAAAGAGAACAAGTGAAACAGACAGGACCCCAAGGACAAAGGAAGATCCTGGGAGAGCCAGCAGAAAATGGAGCCTTCATGGGATGTCCACTTGGTTTGGTACCTGGATGCAAGAGTACCCACTTGGGCGCCAGCCTGCCCTCGGTGAGCAAGTGCTTAGGCTAGAAAGAGACGGCCCCAAACAATCGAGGAGCTCGACAGTGGGTAATAGAGCTCTCAACCCTGTGGCACAGACATTTTTATTAGCTTGTTCATGTACAGATGTAGCAATTTTTAGAACAGGAGAATAGTGACACATACCCTGAGGCTACTGTGGCTTCTGCCTTCTTCAGCAGTAGATTCTGTATCTCAGGCTCCGAGCTGAAGGAAGGCATCGCACCCCATCTTCCAATGCTGGGCCCGGAGCCACAAGAAACCAGCCTCTGGCCTCCAGTGCTATCACGCACGCCAGACCCACGTGGTACATGGTCAAAGCTCCCCAGTTTATTCCACTGTATCAGTCTACAAACACACCATCTCAGTGCCCCCATTCATCCAGTAAGCTTCTGATTTTAATGTGGATGGCAAGGTTGAGAATTACTGTCTTTGACCACTGCAGGGGGCAAAAATCCAGCAAAATAAACCTACAAAACAGATATAGCTTTTCTAATTCTTTTGTTTGATTCAACAAGTCAGATGGTAAATATTTTTGAGCATGCCTTGTGTGCCAGGAATTGGGCTGGGCACTAGAGGTGGAAAAATGAAACAGACCACAGACATCACTGTGGTGAGGTTGGGCGGTGGGGAGGCGACATTGTTAGTTGCAGGAGATACTTTCAGAATTAAATGTCTAACATACCTGTGTATATTACCACATAATTTGAGCTCATCCATTCTCAACAAACCCCTCTGCTGTTTGCATAGTGTCCTAGGGTCTTTCTGGGTCTGGCTAAACAGGGGCAATGCAACTAGTCTGCAGACAGGGAGTCGACACTCTGTGAAAGCTGATCAGATAAACAACACTTCTTCAAGATGGGAGAAACCCACCTCCTTCTCCTGTACATACATAAACCTTATATGTGGGTCATACTCCTGTAGTTCCTACACTAAGTGCTATGCTAAGGCCTGCTAGAAAGGAGAAAAAGACCTTTGGGCTTTGTCATATGTGGAAACCCAGCAGGATCAGATGAAGGTTTTGTGACTCTTCCTAGATGATGCAACACAGTCACGTTGTCAATAGGAAGCCAAAATCACTAGGTAAAGACAAAGTCAAACTTCAAGTCTTTATGTGGCTCAAACGAAATGTCAGATGTGCATATAATTTGGAAACTGCAAATCCTCTGTACTTTAGTTTTCATGTTTTTTAATTATTATTACTGCATGAAATAAGATGGTCCCGTGAATTCAATCTTAGTCCAGGCTCTCCAGTCCACGCAGTGTGTGGACCCAGCCTAAGTCATAGGAGATTCAGGTGGTAGCATACCTCCTTTGTAGGGCCTCTGGGAGGGCTGAAGATGGATGAAACATCTGGCACTCTTCCTGGTGTGAAATTATTTCAACACAGGTCAGTGGCCATTTGTCCCCATCCCCTGACTGATGTCACTGACTGTCCCTGAGAAGTCAGCGTGATAATAAAAAACTTGCTTTCTTGAGGGGAAATCTTGGCAAATGCAAACGGGATAAGGCAGAGCCAGATGAGATGATGTGGGATGTGAGCCTGGGGAGCAGGAGCAGGAAACACTGTTCTGAGGTATATTTTGTATATGCATGGCCCTAGGTCCGCAGACAGGGGAGGGACTCAGCTGTCTGTCACTTGGCATATGGTTCCTGTAGATCAGTCAGTTGAAACAAACATGTTGGTTTTCAGAGTTTCCTTGGGCGCAGATTTCTCTACCCACACAGCACTATGAATATAGACTAATTACAAGCAAACTCCAAAAATGTGTGATTATGTGATGGTTGATTTACAGCATTCTTTATTTCATCCTCTGCCTGTGGCTGGAGAATGAAAGAGCTAGGCTTTATCTGATAGACTTCCATGAGCCCCTGGGTCCCTTTGCCTTCCTTGGGCAGAGCTAGAATTCCTGTGAATTGGGTGAAGCTTTCCAGAGATTCCTCTTCGCAAAGCAGGGAGCACCCTTAGTGTCCTAGCTGGAGAGGAAGATAGTGTCTCTTCTCCTAGGTTTTATTTTCTTAGCAGTAAAAACCAGGCCAGGTGTGGTGGCTCATGCCTGTAATCCTAGTACTTTCGGAGGCTGAGGCAGGAAGATTACTTGAGGTCAGAAGTTCAAGAGCAGCCTGGGCAACATGGCAAAACCCTGTCTCTACAAAAAAATACAAAATTAGCTGGGTGTATTGGTTCACGCCTGTAGTCCCAGGTACTCAGCTGACTGAGGTGGGAGTATCACTTGAACCCAGGAGGTTGAGGCTGCAGTGAGCTGAGATCATGCCACTGGCCTGGGCAACAGAGCAAGATGCTATCTTAAAAAACAAAACAACAACAACAACAACAAAAAACAAACCCAAAAAAACAAGAAACTAATGATGACAAATGGCATTCTTCATGTCTGCGTGTAAATCAAAGTAAAATTATAAGTCCCTCTGCCCCACAACCGACCAAATGGACCCTCCTCTTGGCCAAGGGGATCCCAAAGAAAACTTAAAAAACTAGTTCAGGCCATAATATGATGGGAAAGGAGGTCATGGGAAAGTTTAGGCACGGCTGACCAGCATTATCATTAGGATAGAGCTCTTGACTGACAAAACAGACTCCTTGTAACAACAAGATACCCAACTACAACCTGACCCTGGAATAGCATTGCATGACAGACAGCAGGCCCTGGAGGAAATCAAAGTATTTTACCCCAAAATATATTTCTTTGACATACTTTGAAACGGTCCTGCAAAGCCTTTTTTTTTTTTTTTTTTTTTTTTGGTAGGGGAAAGTTGCTTTCTGTAGAGAATCTCCTTCTCTTACTGTCTTTTCTGGAGAATCTTACACCTTTTAAGGTCTAAGGTCTGGTAAGAGACATTTGCCATCTTTTCTCTTTGAAGCCTGTTACTTAGAGGCTTCAACTGCACAACAAGAACCTTGGCTTCCACAACCCCCTTCATCTTAACTCAAGCATGTCTTTATGCTGACTTTAATTCTGCAGGCACTGCTTACCTCTTTCACCCAATTGCCAGGAAGCAATCTTTGAATCCATGCCCTGCTTTGAGATGTCTGGCCTTTCCTGGTAGAACCAATGTATACCTTGCATATATTGACTTATACATGTCTTTTCCTGTAACTTCTGTCTCCCTAAAATGCATAAAATCAAAAGGTGTAACCAAACCACATTGGACACATGTTCCCAGGACCTGCTCAGGCTGTGTCATGGGCTATGGCCACTCACATTTGGCTCAGAATAAACCTCATCAATCTGTTTTACAGTTTGGCATTTTTCATCAACATGTGTATGTCTGTGTGCTTAAAAATAGACCAAAGCATTAGAAGAATAGACCTTGTAAATCAAAAATAAAATTCGAAGACCCCCTGCCAACCATCTGAATGGACTTCCTCCTCAACCAGGGCTCTTAAAATTTAACCTGAGAGACTGTTTCAAGCTATAATGCAAAGCGGGGGTGGAACATGTCTCATTATACCTCTCTGGCATTAGTCTGATAAGAAATATGGCCGGGTGCAGTGGCTCACGCCTGTAATCCCTACACTTTGAGAGGGTGAGGTGGGCGAATTGCTGAGCTCAGGAATTCGAGACCAGCCTGGGCAACATGGCGAAACCTCATCTCTACAAAAAATAAAAATCAGCCGGGTATGGAGGCATGTGCCTGTAGTCCCAGCTACTTGGGGAACCAAGGCTGGAGAGTTGCCTGAGTCCAGGAGGTTGAGGCTACACTGAGCTGTTTGTGCCAGTGCACTCCAGCCTGGGTGACAGAGCAACACCCCATCTCTTATTTATTTCCTCACGTCATTGCTTTTACACATGGGATTCCTGAGGGTTAGAAAGAGGAGAACAGACTTGTCCTTCACCTCCACTATATATGGCATGAGCCCTGTTATTGGAGACATAAAGTCCTGGGTTCACATCCCATCTCCTTTACTTAATCATCCAGGTAGTATTTTTCTTTCTTTTGAGTCTTAATTTTCTTATTTACAAAATGGGAACGATTGTAATGCCCACCTAGTAGTGTTATTATTGGGACTAAATGAGAACAATTGCCTCTAGCAATCTAGTCAGTGAACCCCTTGAAGGATGGATGAAGTACCCTCCCTGCTGCACCACAGTTCACATTATTCATCTTTATTCCTTAGTTCTCAGTCCAGTGCTGGGCACACAATGAGCACTTATTGATTACTGAATAAATAAACAGTACCTGATTATGGGAAAGGGCTCTCCGGAAGCCGGATGCATGGAATGCACCCAGGAAATGCCACTTTCCCAAGGGACATGATCGGGGAACGGTAGAATGAGAACCATCTTCGCATTTCATCGAGCAGTGCACACCTGCTGCGTGTGCTCATCTTCAAAGCCAGATTGTGCCCTTTCAGTTTTGCTGTGACTTCCATGTGCTTTTAAGTTAATTACTTTAGGTGGAGTTCTTTTACTTTTGTATTTTTTTTAAAGAACACTACAAAGAAATGTCTCCCTTGGTTTTATTTCCTGCCAGTCCCTTTAAGTTCAGCATTCTTGGGCACAAACGCTGGGTAAACACCAGGCTGGGAAACACTCATGACATTTTCAATTTCTTAACTCAATGGTGCTGGTGGCCTTGGCCCTGGTCTGGAGAGAGGCCAGGGGTACTACAGAGCGTGGGTCATTTACTGCTCTCTCTTTGCCCAGTGCCTTTCTCCTCTCAGGGTTGTGGACCTGAATTCAGAAAGTCCAAGTTAAAATGGGTTTTGTGAGCTGGCCTGGGAACTCAACCACCAAATACAAGAAGGGTTCTAGAAGAAACACACTTAAACCTGTCCTTTTCTCACTAAAGGGTCCACTTCCTTTCTTGTGGTTTGGTGAGCTGTGTACCTCTCCAGCTTTCTTTATGGTCAGCACTAGAAGAACAACGGATTGGGGGTTTATGCTTTCTCATCTGAAATGGGATTCTAGGTATTAGGTGTGAGCAGCACTCACTTTCCAGGCACTGCACCAGCTGCTTACATATCTTTATAATTTAAACTTTATAACAACCTTGCCAAGTAGTGATTGTACTCACTTTAGAGATGATGAACCTAAAGTTCAGAAAACATAAGTCCCTTGCTCAAGGACTTCTGGCTAGTATGCTACAAAGCCAGGATTTTGGGGGTTTCTAAGTCCCTGTTTTCCATGATCCCTCATTGGGTACCTGCACCATTTACCTGCAGGATTTCACCCACAGCACTGTTGTGAGGATCAGAGGACCTCCTTGGGACCTGTACCCTTGGAGATGGCCTTCTACTGTCCAGTGAGATGACTGCTGTCCCCAATCCCTTGCTCCCTTAGACAAACAGTAACTCTCAGTTCCTGAGTCCACAATTCAAGATCCTCAGTTCCCAAGTCTGCTATTCGAGGTCTCAGTGACTTCTCCGGCCTTGTCTCCACCCCTCCCTTCACAGCATCCATAATGTACCTGGGCTTCTCCCTTTTCTTTCACCAACCCTGAATTGCTAACACAATTATTATCACACCACCTTTTGGGGACAATGCTTCATTGTCTTCCCATAGACTCTAATTTTAGTTTTATGTTTCTAACTAAATGTTTCCATGCATATTTGGATTCCTCTGTTCTAGAGATTCCCAGTGATAGCATTCATTATAACGATCTAGTTTCTAGTGGGATGGTTAAAACAGTTTGCCGTGCTCTATCCCTAGAGCCTCTGAATCAGTGCATCTGGAGTGGAGACTGAGAGCTTGTATTTCTAAGAGGTTCCCAGGTGATGTGGTTGGACTGTGTCCCCACCCAATCTCATCTTGAATTGTAGCTCCCATAATTCCCTCATGTTGTGGGAGGGACTCAGTGGGAGATAATTGAATCGTAGGGGGCAGTTTCCCCCATACTGTTTTCATGGTAGTTAGTAAGTCTCATGAGATCTGATGGTTTTATAAAGGGAAACCCGTTTCGTTTGGCCCTCATTCTGTCTTATCGCCATGTAAGACATGACTTTTGCCTTCTGCCATGATTGTGAGGCCTCCCCAGCCATGGGGAACTGTGAGTCCATTAAACCTCTTTCTTTTGTAAATTGCCCAGTTGTGGGTATGTCTTTATCAGAAGCAAGAAAATTGACTAATATACCAGGTGATGCTGATGATGATTTTTTTTTTTTTTTTTTTTTTTTTTTTTAGCATTGTTCTAGTCTTTCCCTCAATACACGCTTACTAAGAATCTTCTAAGATCTTGCTACTAACAGAGTAGGGAATGGACACTACCTTTGAGAATCCACAGTCTAGGTAGTAATTCTCAAGCTCAGCTACATGTTATAGAATCATCTAGGGAGCTTTAAAAAATTATATGCCTGGTCCCATCCCAGAGCAATTGATCAAAATCTCTGAAGTGGGGCCTAGTAGTATTATCATTTGTTAGCTCCCCAGGGGATGCTAATGTGTAGCCATCCAAGGTTTAGAATCACTGGTCCAGGAAAGAACAGTCTTATCAACAGAAAATCGCTCTTTTAGAAGCAGCAGGATATTTCAAACAACATCCTCAGGGAAGTGGCTGGGCTGAGTTAGAGCGAAGGGATTGAATTGGGTGTTAGCAGCCCTGGGTTTTTTGTTCAGTCTCTGCTTTGTGGCCTCAGGCAAATGTCTCAGCCTCTCTGATCTCAGTTTCCTCAGAGGCCCAGTGATATGGCAGGTCTGGAGGATTTCAGTGCCTCTCCCCCTTCTACAGTGATGACTCTAATGACGTGAGGATGAATTCCTATCTCACTGCAGGTATTAATAAACTTGAGGGTTGGCATATTACTGCAAACGATGAAGGAAAAGTAAAAAACCAAACAAAACAATGAACCTGGTTATTTGGGGGCATAACACCCGATGACAACACAGGCTCGATGGCCCATGAACTCCATCTCATCCATCTTGCCTTGGAGAAAGTAGCATGTTTTGCCAATGAAGCTTTCTTTGCCTACAGTAGTGGTTCTCAAACTGTGGTACCCGGTTTGGCAACATCAGCATTCCCTAGAGACTTTTTAGAAATGCAAATTCTTGAGCCCCACCCTAGACCCACTGAATCAGGAACTTTAGGGTTGGGGCCCAGCAATCAGGTGGTTGTGAGAGACCTTCAGTGTGGGAAGCTCTGTGCTGGAGAAATGCTGCTCCCTCCTGGGCAGGGAGCCCCTCCTCAACCTCACTCCCAATTGAGTACAAGGAGTTGACCTTAATTGCAAACTTTGTGTGTCTCTGTAGAATACCTTGTTGTCCAGTTTGGCTTAAAAAAAAAAAGAGATGGAAGAGAGTTTGGCAGTCTGTGTTTGTTACATTCATTGGCAATTTTTGCCTTGCTCAAATTATACACATTTTCTTCTACTTGTTTTTGGTTTTGAAATAAAGTTGCATATCCTTTGCTTAACATAGATAAAGGGGAAGAGGCACTGTCACCATATAGGATGACTAAGACATTATATAATTTTCTCTAAATGTGTCAATGCTCAGGTTCACTCTTGTGATGATCCTATTGTTGCATGTTCTAGCGGTCTACTTAGATTATGATGGAGAAAAGTCATTATATGGGTGTGTTGTTCTGTGTAAAGAAAGTGCCAGAACATTGGGTAGGAATGTAAATCAGCAACTGGACTCTGATTCTGGCTGGTAAAAGGGTGGGTTTAAAAGGCTTTGGAGGAGAATGGTCACATTGTATCAAAGCAGTTAAAAGGGAAGGTCTCCTTTATTTTCAGCACAAGAGGGCTGCCTATAAGGATTCCAGGTCTGCTTTTATGAATATGAGACTCTAAGAAGTGTTGCAATTGTAAGCCATGGGGGACAATGTCACCTTGATCCACCAATTTACTGCTGCCAGCAGTCAAAAGAGCTAAACATCTTCACACACTTCTCAGTCCACTTTCATTTGATCACCCAAAGAGGTGCCTGGGACAATAGTCCTGGGATGTGACATTGATGTGATATATATTTGCTTCAACTAAAAGGAGCAGGTGCCTTTGAAGAGCTTGAAACTAGGAGAGGATTCTGATTCCCCTCTAGCTCCCTGGCACCCTGAGGAAGTAAAAATAGTGTTTTGCATCAATCTGTCTCTTGCTTGACTGAAGTTTCCCCTAATGACAATCATGTCTGCAAGCCCCAAATTCATCATCGCCTCCTAAACCATCATCACAAAATCCACCTGTTGTCAGGCAGACCCCCAAAACCTTCAGCAGTGCACCCTGCTTCAATGCCTACTCACTTGCAAAGGTTTTTATTGGATTTCATCTCAAGACAATAGCAAAAAAACCAGACATTGGGTGATGGCATTTTGCTGCCTGCTCTATTTAATTGATGTCTGGCTGGTTTCTCCCCCACCCCTCTTCAATTTAGCTCTGGAAACATCTGTCTTTTTTATCCACCAATAGAGTCTCAAAAGGGTAACAAACCTGTTAGATAAAATATCAAAGTTATGAATTCTGATTTAATAAATGTGCATTCAAGAGATGATTCATGGCATGTATGATGACTTTCAATTGCTTTCTCAAACAGTTCATGCTTCATTTCATTAAGTGCTTCAGTCAATGCCAACTGATTAATTATCACAGCACTAGTCATCTTTTGTTTAGAAAACACGTGCATGGGACCCGTCTGGGGCTTGGTCATATAGAAAGTTTACTTAAAATGCAAATAAAAATGTTTTAAAATAAATACTTTTATAAATGTTTATATAATTCCACTAAAATGATGTTGAAAATGATGTGTTTCTTTGCTTGAGAAATGCCTGCCTGGTACTTACAAGGGTCATAGGCACAATGAGACTTTAAGTGCCAGAACATTGGGTGGGATTATAAATCAGCAACTGGACTCTGGCTTCATTACATTTGGCTTCAAACCTCTTCATTGGTTTGCTCTGAATGATACTGTCCCAGGAGTCAATATCTTGCCCTCAGTGAGCTTATTGTCTAACGGCTACCAACTCTATTAGGGAATTGATTTCAGTCTGAGGAATTCTGAGTCCTGATGGTTCAAGATTTATGACTTGGAGTCTCAGTTGGACCACAAAGTGACTATGTGACATTGAACAAGATGTGTCAGCGCTCTAAGACTTGTTTTCTCCTGCTTCAAGTGACATGGTTGGCCTCTGCTGCCTTTTTATTTTTTTGAGACAGAGTTTCAATCTTGTTGCCCAGGTTATAGTGCAACGGCGTGATCTCAGCTCACTGCAACTTCTGCCTCCCACGTTCAAGTGATTTTCCTGCCTCAGTCTCTCAAGTAGCTGGAATTATAGGTACCTGCCACCACGCCCAGCTAATTTTTTTGTGTTTTTTAGTAGAGATGGTGTTTCACCATGTTGGTCAGGCTGATCTCGAACTCCTGACCTCTCCTAGGTTTTTCCCATTTTGCAAGGTTTAAGAACTGAATTTCCAGATCCACCCACCTGAGCCTCCCAAAGTGCTGGGATTACAGGTGTGAGCCACTGCGCCGGTGTCTGCTGTCTTTTATGTTCCTAGTAGCACTAACACTATGTAATCTTAATACTCCATATATATTTTTTGCCTCTCACTTCACTTCTAACAAAAGGGACCCAGTGAATAAAAACATTGAGGTTTAGTGAAGACACTCATACTACCATGTAGAATTATTTTCATTTTGGCAGACTTATTCATCTTTTCTATACACTTGGAATGCTTATACAGTTGCCATAATAGCAAAAGTCAAAGAGAATATCGCATTTTAAGCACTTTAATAGGTGGAAATGGCTTTTTCATTTCATGTGTAGTGTCTTAAGGTTTTTAAAAAATGTTTTAATAAATAAGAACAATTTATTTTTAACCAAATAAATAAGGAAGCTACATCACCATTGGCTCCTGGGGACATGTGTGTTGACTAGTCTGGGAAGAAGTGACTACCCACACAGCTGGTTTCCTTGGCTGCAGCTGTGAATATGAGACTCTAAGAAGTGTTGCAATTGTAAGCTGTGGGGCACAATGTTACCTTGATCCACCAATTTACTCCCTCCAGAAGTCAAAAGAACTAAACACCTTCATTGGCTTCATCATTGGCTTCATTACATTTGGCTTCAAACATCTTCACTGAATGATATTGTCCCAGGAGTCGTCAAAGCAAGGGTGCCCTCTTGTAATTGCATTTTTCCATGTTTGGTTTCGCTGCTAAATGATAAATTCCATGAAAGCAGGGAGCAAGCCTGTCCCATTCTGAACTGATTTCCCAGTGCCTGGCATAGTGCTGGTGTTGGATACTTGTCTGATAGATGAATAGATCTATCAGACCCCTAAACATGTAGGTCTTTGCTTTATACCCATTTTCCAGGAAGGAAAGACTGAAGTTGAGCTCTGGGCCTCTCAATGTGTACTCAAACAGCTGAGTGGCTCTTGGCTTAAATCCAGCTCTGTGTTGTCTCATCCTGCCAGAAAATATGCCTTTTCTGAGCATACTAGGTTTTTCTCATTTTGCAGGGTTTAAGAACTGAATTTCCAGCTGCCAGCAAGTGTTTATTTGTGTCTCTGTCTGACAACAGGAAAGTTCGCCTTTGCTGTCCCTTCCTGCCTGACCTCATCCTTAATAATCCCACCGCCACACTGCTCCTGCTCCCACCCCTTTATAACAGCCAGTGATACTCGCTTTTCTTTGCTAAGCCTGCCTTGGGTAGACAGCTGTTGTGGGAAATGACTGTGTTTCTGGCACCCTGAAGGGTTTTCAAATAAAGCTCCTTTATTGAAGTTCAAAGACACCTGACCATGTAGTACCAATGGTGTTACTTAACCAAAAATGGGATGCTGGGGTGCTAACCCATTCCATCCCTTTAGCTGACCTGATGAGATGGCTCTCCTTGTAGGCCATGCAAATATTTCTGAGCAGTGCACAGAGACCTTCACCTTCTGCCTATCTACCACTGTCTATGGCACATCGTGCACTGCTGGCTTCCTTTAGACCTGGGGTGGAGGTATAAAGTGCAATATTTCAGGAAACAAGCAGCTCATGAAGAAAACAGACTTGACCTGAAATTCTACTGATCTCATTTCAAGATTGCAGATGCTTTTCCTGCCCACTGTGTGGCCTTGAGAAAGTATCAGAACTTTCCTTGATCTCATCTGAAAACTAAGGTGAAGAGTCTGGAGAAATACAAAGGGCACGTTGAACTGGGGAAGGACTGAGAAGTCCTTCCTATTGGGGAGAATTGCAGGGGAGAGGATACAGCGCATGACTTCAGGAGGCCTTGACTCCAGTCTGGGCTTTGCCACAAGCCTGACCTTAGAGCTCCATCTGTCTTGCATGTCTCATAGCTGTGTCCCTTGGAGAGTGCCCAGCACAGAACAGACCTGCTATAAACATAAGCTTAGTGTTTGCTCTTGTTGGAAGAATCGATCTCTTGAAATTCCTTGGGCTCCGGTGTCCTTACCTAGAAAATGGAGATAATACCTTGTACATCTCAAGATGGTAGGGAAGGATCGAGGTGACGGATGGCAAGTGGTGGCTCCAGAATCTGGCACCTGGTCAGTACTTAAGACTGAGTTACCATTTTCATTGCTTAATTCAGGCCATCTGCTTCATGAGAGAGCACTGTCTGCTTTCTCATATTCTGGTTTTGGCACAAGATGGTGAGCAGAGCTCCACTCCAGGTCTACCTGACTCCAAAGTGGGTGCTCTTTCTACCCTGCCACCTCCTCAGACTGGGGCTGTTTGATTTACCTGTCATTCATTCATTCATTCATTCAAGATGGAATCTTGCTCTGTCACCCAGGCTAGAGTACAGTGGTGCGATCTCAGCTCAGTGCAACCTCCACTTCCTGGGTTCCAACGATTCTCCTGCCTCAGCCTGTGGAGCAGCTGGGATTATAGGCCCCCAACTCCACGCCCTGCTAATTTCTGTATTTTTCTTAGAGGTGGGGTTTCACTGTGTTAGCCAGGCTGGTCTTGAACTCCTGACCTCAAGTGATCCGCCTGCCTCAGCCTCCCAAAGTGCTGGGATTAGAGGTGTGAGCCACCATACCCAGCCTTGATTTACCTGTCAAAGTCCATGCACTCACCTTGACCCCAGAGACATCCTTGTCATGACTAGGCTGTGACCAGGCTATGACCCTTGGGCTTCCCTCATCCCTAACAGAGGATCTTTGCTGCCAGATTTGGCATCCCCTGGCAGATGGTATGGATCAGGCCAATGGGTATTGGCAAAGAAATAACCACAGCATCATCACACCCTGTAACTGTGTTTGATCCAATGGCTAATGGGGTCATTAGCAAAGGAGAGTAATTTTAGGTGTGCCCTGCCAATGGTGGCCACCAGATCAATGGCTGTTTATCATCCTCTGGCTTCCCTGCCTGGGGTGCAGGCAATGACATCAGATTGGTACTGACATCAATTTCTGGGAAGGTAAACACACTTTATAACCATCCCCGGTGCTCGTCAGTGCTCTCCAGGGCCTTCCTGTGGTGGGAGCCTGCGGCTGCCTCGTTGGTGTTCCTTTGCCCAGAAATGGTCCTTGGCATCACAGCATTCTCCGCATGTGACACGCCGGGCCCTGGGGACAGATTGGAGATGGCACGTTTGGTCCCGAAGGCACCCAGCAAGCCTCCTTTTTGAAACAGCACCAGCTAGACAGAATCAATTTCCCATTGACTTTCAGCTCCATCTCAGTCACTGTAATTCTTGTCTGAGGGTTTATAAAGGCCATTGACTCTCTTATAAAAGATTTAAACACTTACCTTGTGGCATGCGGGAGCTCTATCTGTCATGATGCCTTTTTGACAATTTGTGGGGGTGGGATCGGTTGGGGGAGGAGGGCTGGTTGGCATTCCCACGGCAGGTGTGGCTCAGACAGCTGGTGCCTGCCAGCCCTGCCTGCACAGATAAGGGTTGGGATGCATTGAAAGATCCTACTAATTTATCACCCAAGGGCTCTTTTCCATGGAGAGTCAGGCTCTCCTTGCTCCATTTTGAGAACAAATCGCATGTGACACAAGATAAACTTTACCCCAGCATTGCCTCTGCTGCAACCAAGGACACATCACTGGGTTATAATTGGAACCAGAGGCATCCAGGATTTTATAATTTTTGTAAACAGGGACACAGGATTTTGCAATTAACAGCAATGAGAACAATAATGATGATCCTCTTCACTTGGACCCCCACCCCCCAAAATCCATAAGGTATGCATATGGGTTCTCTCTCTTTTTAGAGATAGGGTCTTGACTTGTTGCCCAGCCAAGAGTGCAGTGGTATGATCACACCTCACTGCAGCTTCAAACTCCTGGGATCAGGTGATCTGATCCTCCCACCTTTCAGTCTTCTGGTAGCTGAGACTACAGGCACAAGCCACCATGCCAGGCTAATTTTGTTTTTTATTTTTTACGTTTTATAGACTTGGGGTCTTGTTATGTTGGCTAGGCTGGTCTCAAACCCCTAACTCCCAGTGATTCTCCCTCATCAGTCTCCCCAAGGGCTGGGATTATAGATACGAGCCACCAAGCCTGGCCCTAGTCTCTTTTTTGATGTGTAGAATCACTCTGGAATGCAAGTAAAGCCAGGATTGCTATATTCATTTTACATATAGAGAAACTGAGATTCAAAGAGGTTCAGTGTCTTTTTGGCCAAGATAATCTCAATTTTCAGGCAAAGCAGCATTTTTCAACTTAACCTCTACCTAACCTTCTACTGCCTATTCTCCTTCCATCCACCCATTCTTTAGCCAGCCAGGTGGTGCTTCGTAGGACAAAAGAGGCATGAGATGACGGAATTTCTTTCCTGCAGGAGCTCTGTCCAGTGGGTAATATAGCCAGTGAGTAGGGTAATTGCATTCAGTGCATTTAGTGTATAATAACATTATGGTCAAGGAATATGGGAGCATAGGGAGTGTGATGGTCAGGGCTCTGGGCTGGGGAAGGGGGTTGTGGTCAGACAACCATGGCATCAGGACATAGGCACAGCTCTAAGGCATCAGGAAAGCCAGTCTTTGGAGTTGCAGCATTGACAAGTGTTAGAGAAAAGACCCGTGAGGATCAGGCTGGGGAATGACAGAGGACCATGATGTGGCCCTTTCCCTCTGTCATGGCATCTCCTTATCCTTTCCTTCTTGTCCACTTTGGCCACACTGGTTTCTATGCTGTTCCCCCAATATCCCTGCTGAACTCTCAACTCAGGGCTTTTGCATTGGCTTTTCCAATGCAAACTGCCTGGAGTGATCTTTGCTTCGAGAGCCTTGACACTAACAATCCCACTTCTTCCAAGTCTACTCCAGTGTTATTTAGGCTAATTTGGACCAACTAGTTTTGCAGCCCTCCTACCCCATCCCAGTAACTCTAGATCCTTTTTCCCCTGTCCTACTTCTTCCTTTTTCCATAGCACTTACCATCTTCTAACATACTTTGTAATATACATCCTTATAGGGTTATTAATCGTGGCTTTCTCCTTCAGCTGGAATGTAAGCTCCATAAAGGCAAGGATCATCACCTCTGATCTATCCAAGTGCCTAGAACAGCACTGGCATGGAGTAGACACTGAGTGCATATTTGTTGAGTAGATGAATTAATGAATGATTAATGAATTAATGAATGGTTCAATGATGAGCAAGCTGAAGAATTGGACTTCACTGATGTGGCTGATGACATCAGCTTCGGATTTGTTGTTGTGGGCAATGGAGTTGACGAAGTTAAGCAGAGGAGTTATGTGGTCATATTTTGTTTCAGAGATGCTTCTCAAGTGGTTGTGTGGAAGGCAGAAGAGGATCAGGAAGACACAATCCAGGTGAGGGATGAGGAGGAGGTTCTAGGCCAAGGCAGGGAGTGTGGGGATTGGGGAGAGGGAGACATATCAATGGGATTACATAGACTTGCTGCTATGAGATGCGTGGAGAAGAGAACTGAAGCTGAGGAACTCGGTGGAGAATCTGGTCATTAATTGACTCTAAGATCGTGGTTACAGAAAGCATGTTGTGAAAATGTGTGTGTATGTGTGTACATGCACACTAGCAAGGGAAGTGAATCCTTGCTGCACGGCAGACTGTGTAGTGATGTCAATGGTGGTGTACATTTGGCTTGAATGGCAGGGCCAGGAGTTGGCCTGGCCACCAGAGGTCTGAAGTGATTTAGAATGGTTAACTGGCTCAGTAGAATGCTGATGGGAAGGAAACAAAAATGAACGAGTAGTTATTGGACTACCTTCTGCTTGGTGTTCTAGGGCGAGGACCAGATGCACTGGTGAAATTATTTCTGACTCTGAGGCAACACAGTGTTTCCCCTAGTCAGAGCAGTGAGCGCAGGGCTCTGCTTCCTGGTGGGGGCCAAAGTCGAGAGTTCAGCATGTCCTGTTTCCTCTCTGTCCTGGGATTCCTGGGGCTGGGTGCATCTCTTCCCTACTCCTTTTTTTTTTTTGGATCCTCTTCTGTTGTCTCCTCTTCCGTCCCGTCCTCCTCATCACATAACTGTATGGTTAACCAGGACTTTGTATCTATCACAGCCTCTGTACTAACACACATGGGGTCCCTAATCCTGAGGGGTTTCTCCTATGGGACCTTGTGGACCCCAGGCTCCTGGGGGCAGACACCCCACCCCACAGTGGTGAAGAACCAGGCTTTGGTCCCAACTCTGCTATGGGCACTATACATGAAACCTAAGGAAAATCCTCTTTTTTTTTTTTTTTTTTTTTTTTTAAATTTCAAGGATCTCATCTGGAAAGGAGGATAATAATGACTGTCCTGTATTTCTAAATCAGCATGCTCGAATTTGAGAGTTGAGGATTGCAACAAATTGTTGGTTATGCTGTGGGCAGAAGGAAAGAAGGACACTTCGATCCTGAGCTTGCAAATACCACATGAGGTAACATCCAGATCATATGAAAATTGCCCCTTATAGCATCTTCTCTGTTGGGTGACACCCTCTGTGGTAGGAAGAACCATCTCGAGAAATAACTACATAAAAATAGTTCCTGAAAAACGGGTATTTATATTATGCCATAAAAATTTCAATTTATACCGTATTTGATAAATTTTCTCTGAAATTTCTGAAAAACTTTTTATCTCCTACTAACAGCATTTTACGAAAGGGGGATATGCCTGTGGCTGAGGGGCAGTTATGTCCAGTTAGATTCTTAGTTATCATACTTCAGTTATTCCTTTGGTGACATGTTCACTACCGCTAGGCCAACAAGGGTCTCCACCATGTAGAGCAGAGCAGACTTTTGTCCTGCGACGCAGTGGGGACTATTTTAGAATGCTGAGCAAGGAGAATCACATTTCTATTTTCTTTCTTTGGCATGGAGTAGGGGCCCGACTGGGGGGTTTTAAGTAGATGTCTTTGGATGAGCTTGGAAGGCCAGAACACATCACTGATGCATGGAGAGATGGAAAGGATTTAAAAGCTATTAAGCAGATAAAGTCTGGATTGATGGAACTTTTAATGATTGGACAGAAGTGAGGAAGAGAAGGGAGTTGAGTGCAACTCCACATTTGTTACTGACCTTAGAGCAATTTTGTGGAAAGAGAGACTGCAGGGCCAGTAGCGGGTGAGGGAGCAGAGAGGGAAGGGGAAGTATAGATAACCATTTGAAGAAGCTTGTCTGTGTGATGGGGCTGGAGGGAGAGAGAAAGCCAAGGGGGATTTTGTTTTGTTTTGTTTTGTTTTATTTTTGAGCTGTAGGAGCTCTGAACATATATGTTTTTATTTTTTTAATTTTAATTTTTTTTTTTTTTTTTTTTTTTTTTTTGAGATGGAGTCTCCCTCTGTCACCCAGGCTAGAGTGCAGTGGTGCAATCTTGGCTCACTGCAGCTTCCGCTGCCTGGGTTCAAGTGACTCTCCTGCCTCAGCCTCCTGAGTAGCTGGTATTATAGGTGTGCACCACCATGCCCAGCTAGTTTTTGTGTATTTAGTAGAGATGAGGTTTCATCATGTTGGTCAGGCTGGTCTCGACTCCTGACTTCAAGTGATCCACCCACCTTGGCCTCCCAAAGTGCTGGGATTATAGGCGTGGGCCACTGGCCCGGCCTTCTGAGCACACTGATATGCTGAAGGCAAAGGTTCTTCCTGGTGGGGGGAAGCTGAGCCATACAGAATGCGGAAGTGACAATTGATGAGCAAAAGTCCTGAGTGATGCCCAGGCACAGAGAAAGGTGGCAGCAGACACATCTTCCAGTGAGGAGGAGGATATGGTAAGAAGAGATGTGTAGGCTTGTGTGGGCAGTGAAGCAAACTGTTGGAGAAGTTTATAGCCAACCCTTCTAATGATCACTTTGGGGTAGAAAGTGGGGCCGTCTGCTGTGAGCCGGGGATGGAGCTGGGGCTGGAGGCTGGAGGACAGTGGATGGAGCAAGTCTGCTTAGAACAATGGAGGGGATCTGCCTGGAGACCAAGGTGTGCCAATGTCACAGCTGGGATGGGACCCAGGAGAGGGCATGACTGGGTCATTTTCTCCAGCATGAGGAGGGGCTAGTGGGGCAGCAACAGGGGCAGATGGTTGGGTGCTCTTGGGAATCGCAGCAGAGGAGCTACAGAGCAAGAGCTCAGAGAATGACTGAGTGATGGATGATAGCAGCGGCATGAAGGGAGGATTAGGCCGGGAGCTGATGTGTTTACAGAACAACTCAGGGGACTGGACATCATGATAAAGTCAGACAAAGGATGCCTCATGATTAAGGGAGCTGAGAGGAAGTAGGCTGGAGTCAGGCATTAGATTTTAAGATTTTAGAGCCAGAAACTTCTGGGTGACCTTGAGGTCCAGGATGTTGGTGGGTTGGCAGCAGAGTAGAAGTGAAAATGACTATGAACATGGTTCTAAGTATAACACTCAATGATTTAGATGGATTCTCTCCTTAAATCTTATAACAATCCCTATTTTAAAGATAGGACACAGAGGCATAGAGGGAAGATGCAACTTGCTCAGGGCACAATGATTATTCATTGTCAATAGCTGGGATGTGAAGCCCCGTGGTGTCTTCCACTCCCAATTGCTACTCCTAGCACCCTGGCAGCAGTTGGCTAGGTCTACTCTATGCATGTCTGTTAGGATAATGGCAGTGGTTAGACTGGAGAGGAAGGGGATAAAACTGGGACCGAGTCTCATATGACATGTTGAGCTGTACCAAAATGATAGCCAAGCATCAATCTGCCCATGCTGGCCCACTCCCTGTAGGCACTCCATAATGGCCAGTTCCATTCTGGGTTCCAAAGAGCCAGTGAGTCACCTGCTATACATGTCACTCACCCTCATGTGGGAGCTGAGCTTCCTGAGGCTGTGACTGTGTGTCTGGGGACTGGAGATTGGCCTTTGCACAGGATTCAAGTCACAGCCATCAGTGGTACGATGCGGCAGGACTCAGCCTTGACATGGGCTGCTCCTTGTCAGGGGAGGGGAGTGCCTCCCACAGTGAAAGTGCTGTCAAACAGGGCTGCCCGGTGACCCGGGAGGATGGTGGCTTCTGTGTTCTTCTCCACACTGCCTCATCAGACCACCATGTAAAGTTTCCCTGGAGCCCTATTTTCCATGAGGTGTCAGCGCCCAGGACACATTTCAAATGGTGTAGTTGCTTTCCTCAGATAATTCTCCAGGGACAGTCTGGGTCCAGGCAACTGATATTAGGAATACTCTGGTTGTTTCCAAACTTGGTTCAATTATTCCAATTGTTTTTATTCTCTTTCTCATTCTAATGTAGATCCTTCCTCTTCTCTCTCCCCTCCCCTCCCCTCCCCTCCCTCCCTCCCTTCCTACCCACCTACCTACCTACCTACCTACCTACCTTCCTGGGTCTTGCTCTATCACCCAGGTTGGAGTGCGGTGGTGTGATCATAGCTTACTGAAGCCTTGAACTCCTGGGTTCCAGTGATCCTCCCACCTCAGCCTCCAGAGTAGCTAGGACCACATTTGTATGCCACTGTGCCTACCAATTTTTAAGAATTTTTTTTTTTTTTTTTTGGCAGAGACAGGATTTCTCTATGTTGCCCAGGCTGGTCTCAAACTCCTAGCCTCAAGCTGTCCTTCTGCCTTGGCCTCCCAAAGTGCTGAGATTACAGATGTGAGCCACCATACCTGGCCTTTTTCTCCCTGTTTATCTCATCATTAAAAGGTAGCATGGTGTGGTAGAAATATCTTTATTCACTTGTTTATTTGGAAAACACTGGAATGTGGATTTGGTGTGAGGTGGCCTTGGGTTTAATCCCAGCTCTGCGGGGTATGCGTATAGGCATAGGAGGCATAGGTCACATCATCACATCCTATGGAGGACACAAATGAGTGAAGCTTTTAACCTGCAAATGATAGGGGAGCTATGACCATAGACAAATTTATTAAACTCTTGGATCCTCAGTTTCTTTCTCTGCACAGTGGAGCTTTTATCAACTTGGCATGATGTTCATGAGAAGTCAGTAAGAAAATATTAGTAAGGGCCTAGCATGGTACCTGGCATATGGCTGCATCCAAACCTGTTGATTCCTCTTCCCTGAGGTTCCTGATGGAGAAATGTCATTTCCCCAGACGAACAGGCAAGCTAGTTGCAGCGCAGTGGCCAGTAGGAGTGTCTGTTTTGTACTTGCATGGTGGGCACTGAAGGTTGTTGGCAGCCGTGGGTGGCTGTGTGTCCAATTAACCTGGCTGGGAGATGTGGAGATTTTGACTGGAGCAGGATAAGAGTTTGAAAGAGTTCATTTCAAAGCTTGTTCCTTTATTTCATATCAGCAAATCTCTAGCCTGCTTCCTTCCCTGGTTTTGTTGGTCTGGAATGTGCCGTGGTCGGATCTGCCTGACTCGGGCTTTGGACAATAATCCTTGACGTTGTGATTAAACCCAGTGTGAAATAGTCCATGATGCCTTACCATTCAGGGAATGGAAATTGCATTCTTCACAGCAGATACATTTTTTCAGATGATCCAGGCCTGTTCTTCACTGGCAGCTTTTATTTTAGCATTTCTGGACCTGGAATAAGGTCACTGTGTCCGAGCGAGAGCCCATCCTTGCTTTGGCTTTGTGGGAAGTCTGTGTTATACCCTGGCCTTGTCTGGTGTTTCACTTGGTTATGATATTGTCTGGCTTCATGTCATGTTTCATCTCACACATGTCGTACCATTTGTTCAAACATAAGAGGTGCAGTGATTCTGTGGAAAGAGCAGAGTTTAGAGTGAGGCTGCCTGAGGTTGTTTTCAGACTTGCAGCCTCTCTGAGTCTTTATGATACCAAGTCCTCAGGAGTTTTGTGAAGGCCAGTGACATAATGCATGTGAAAATGTCATGCAAAATGCAAAGAGTTATATAGATATTATTTACAGTTTTATTTATTACCTTCCAATCTATAGACGAAGACTCACATTTTAATGACAGGTTTCAAGAGTGTGACAATTCATTTTTGTTAAAATATAATTAATCTTTCAAGTCATTCATAGAGAATAGGAATAAAAATCCCTCCATGTTTATGAACTTTTTTATTAACCTTTAATGGCATGTTTGGATGGTGTTTGGATGGTGTTTGGATGGTTGGTCCGAGTTTTGAGAATCTATTTTCAGGATTTTTCTTTTTTTAGTTTAAAAAGTCAATGCATCATCCTCAATGACTTTAATGGAGATTAAGTGAATAAAGTTCACAATATTGTCAATGTTAATTTAAAAACTACATCAGCTCTCTCAGACTCAAGGAGTTGGGAATGGTAAGAAAAGTCGATGGTCTGGCTTCAGGGATGCCACTGATAATTGGCTCAAGATTCTTCTTTTTTGTTTCGTCTTGCCCCCTCTCCTCACTCTGACTCCTCTCCTCAAGAATCTGTCATGGCTCCCTGTTGTCCAATGGGCTCTCCAAAGTCTGGCTGGTGTCCTCCTTCTTTGACATTTTTCTCTCAGTCTCTCCTGCTGGTGATCTGTGTTTGGGTCTTTGTGCACTGCATTCTCCTACAGATTTACTGTCAACTTGCACATTAGTTTTTGTAAGATTAGCATCCCCGAGGTGCGCCTCCAGCAGAGTGCTGCCATCGTGACATTCCGTGCCTTTTCTCCTACAAGAAAGATATGCTTTCTATACTTTATTCAGTGCCAGTCTCACTTTCTGCAGGAATTTGTCCTACATAGAACAGAGAAGAGGACCATGCCCCTTAAGGTCGTACATACTCACAGCCAGTCGGAAAGTTCTCACAAGATGGGTTGCTTTTCAAAATGAAGAGATCCTGGTAACTGTGTTCTAACAGATCTCTGTTAGGAACAATTGCCCCCTCTTGTGAACTTGCTTGGCTGCTACCTACATACCTCATCTATCTTATAGGCTGAGCAAGTTGAGACATATTTGACTCTGTAAAATGACATAGCTTCTATCACAGTGTCTACATAGAGTGCACTCTCAATAAAATTCACTAAATGCATTAAAATCATGGGTTCTCATAGATCTTTCGAGGCCCTGGCCATTGAATCAGGAAACTCCCCAAATGCTGGTGAGCTCAGGTATCCCTCCCTGGCACATACGAAATAGGATCAAAGCATGAAGACAGTGATTGGAAGGGATTTGTTTAGAATAGTACCTGTGTTTTCCATTTCTGTAACAGACTACCATACGTTTAGTGACTTAAAACAACACAAATTTATTATCTTATAGTCCTGCAAGTTGGAAATCTGACATAGGTCTCACTAGGCTAATATCAAAGTATGAGCAGAACTGTGTTCCTTTCTAGAGCCCTAGGGGAGAATCCATTTTCTTGACTTTTCCAGTTTATAGAAATTTTCCATGTTCATGGCCTCTTCCTCCCTCTTCAAAACCAGTAATGTTGCCTCTCACTGATCATTCTTCCATATTTATATCTCCCCCGACTGTCTCTTCCACCTCCTTCTGCTTTTAAAGGCCTGTGTAATTACATTGGGTCCCTCTCGATAATCCAGGATACTGTCCCTTTTTTAAGGTCAGCTTATTAGCAATATCAATTCCACCTGCAAACTAATTTGACTTCCCTCTGTAACCTAACATATTCACAGCTTCTAGGGATTAGGGCATGGACATATTTGGGAGAGCCATTATTATGCCTCCCAAAAATAGAAACTAAGATATATGGTTCCTGAATCTACTTTTTCTTCACCCAGAGTGAAGGCATTCATATATGTAAGAGATATCCACATGGAGGTCTCATCTATTGAAAGACTGTGGGCCATGGCCATGGCCATGATTGAACCATTGATAAATCAGTCAACACAAAACCCATCAATCAGCTACCTAAACAGCACGCACTGACTGATACCTAAAGATTCTGAGGCAATTGATCTCATCACGGGGCATGAGAGGGAAGGGCCTAAAGGGACATGAAACAGTAATGAAGGCTTCTGAGAGGAGTGCACACATCTGCTGACTCTTGAAGGAGACATAGGTCATACAAAGGTTTTCACTGGACAGATAAGGTTGGGAGGACATTTCTAGCAGAGGACACAGAATGTGCAAGGTATAGAGGGGCAGACCAATACAGCATGTTCAAGAATCAGCCAGTAGTTCTCCTCCTGCCATTGAGGAACCTGTGGAGGCCTGCTGGGATCAGGATCTCTAAAATGCCAAATATGCCTGAAAGGATATGGCCCGCAGTCATTTTTGCTGGAAGCGTCTTCCAAACCAGAGGGAACACACAGCTCTTCTTAAAATTGAAGGTGCCTAAGATGCCTGAGATGAAGCCGGATTTTAGTTAGGCAAGAGATATGTTTATGTGTACAAAGCAAAGGATAATACAGTGTGTCCTGGTAGCAAACCAAAGCCTGAGTTATCTGGGAAAAGGTCACTTGCTCCCGTGGAAACAGTAGCGTGGTTGGTCCCAAATCCTGAAGCAACCTCTCTGTGAAGGCCATAGGACACGGAATCTGTGTTGTGTTGTACCCCTTAAGGATTAAAAGCTATTACAAATAAACAAAATTCTGGGGGGAAAAAGAATTAGACAGACGGTGCTCCTCAAAATTCACATGCTGGTCTTAAACCCTGGTATCTCAGAATGCGACTGTTTGGAGCTAAGGCCTTTGAAAAGGTAAGTAAGAGTATGCTGGCCACGGTGTCTCATGCCTGTAATCGCAGCACTTTGGGAGTCTGAGGTGGGTGGATCACTTGAGCCCAGAAGTTCGAGACCAGCCTGGGCAACATGGTGAACCCCCATCTGTACTAAAAACACAAAACTTAGCTGGGCATGGTGGCATGCACCTGTAATCCCAGTTACTTGGGAGACTGAGGCAGGGAAATCACTTGAACCCAGGAAGTGTAGGTTGCAATGAGCTGAGATTATGCCACTGAACCCCAGTCTGGGTGACAGTGCAAGATTTGGTCTCAAAACAAACAAGCAAACAAAACACAAAGGTAAGGTAAAATGAGGTCATCAGGGTGGGCCCTAATCCAATAGAACTGGTGTCCTTATAAGAAGAGACAAGGACACAGATAGACATAGAGGAAGGACCTTGTGAAGACACAAGAAGAAGATGGTCATTTGCAAGCCAAGGAGAGAGACTTCAGAAGAAATCAACCCTGTCAACACCTTCATCTTGGACTTTTAAATTTCCGTAGGTGTGAGAAGATAAATTTCTGTTGTTTAAGACACCCAGTCTGTGGTACTTTGTTATAGTATCCCTAGAAAATGAACACAGCAGGTCATAAAAAGCTATAAAAATCACTGAATAACATAGATTCTGGATGTGCTGAGGTACCACTCAGATCTCCCTTCAGGACTGATGGCTTATTCCCCTAGCTGCTGGCAGACTTCTCTCAGCTGCTGGTTCTCTTCAGGACTTGTCTTGGATCAAGGATTGCCCTTTCCAAGGCTATGCCTCTGTACCTATGGTAGCCTGAATCTGAGATTTGTTGCATGTGGGTATTAAGGCTTGGTCCTCCTGCCCAGCTTGGGTCAACCCTGAAAGGTCATCTAGCATTAGAGCTTCCTTTGCAGTTGACTGAGGCCTTTGTCGGGACTGCATCACAACCCAGTTTCTTCTCTTCAATCCTACCTCTTTCTGACCCCTTCTCTTCCTCATGAATTGTTAACAAGAGTGCTGATACATTCCTGCATGCTAATATTTGTCTCAGGGTCTATTTCTTGAAGAACTCAGCCTGTGACATTATAATAAAGAAATCAGACTTTATTTGGACAACTTTGGGGAGCTATTGAAGCTCATATTCTGATGTGGTATGATTTGTAGTGTGGCTGCTTTGAAGGGCAAATCAAAGAGGGTCAGACTGGATGCAGGGAGACCAGTTAGACATAGGGAGAGTAGGCAAAGGTAATGGAGGCCTCGTTGTTAATAGTTATTGTTCACTCAAGGCTTCTCTTGAATTCTCTCTTCTCTGGGAAACTCAACATCATTCCAGTATAAGCAATGCATGGTCCTAGCTTGACTGGCATTTACTTCTTGTTCAGAGCATTTGAAGGAAGTTCATGTCAGATCTGTTTTCCAAGATGGGATAGCCGATCAAGACCACAGATGAATGTATCATGGGTGAATGATGATGGCTTAATGCGCTTGTACATCTCCAGGGATCCAGACAGAAATCAGAAAATAAGGGCTGCACTTTCTCCTTCCAGCCTGCAAGTGTCACATGAGCTTATTTCTGGCTGGATGCAAGCTCTCACACACCAGCCCCGATTAGCTGTGACTCTCCCCTCCAAGCATGCCCTGGTCAGCCCCTGAGCATTTGCTCGTGCCATTGCCTGTGACTGGACTGTATCTCCCTCTGCTCCTTGACCTTCATTTAACTTATTCATCCACTGATCTATCTTTTCTGCACTCAGTGCTTCCAGGAAACCTTTCCTGATGGCCTCCTTCAAGCCGGATTATGTATATTTTTACAATATCTTTTTTTCCTTTAATCACAAGACCACAAACTCTAGACCATGTTTTCTTAGAGATTTGGGCAAAATAAATACTCTTCTTCCCATTCAAGGTTCTGACCATTAAAGAATACATATACAAAGAACTGATGGCCAAATGGGGATCCCTTTATCTATTCTAACAATGGTTGCAGAACACTTAGTGACCACCAAACCTGGAGACTGTAGTAAACTGTCTCCAAGCTTATGGCTTAGACCTGGGAATGAGAGGTAGCTACTACTTGCCTTTCTGTGTTTAAACCTCAGGACACACAGACTTGCACAAACCACAGGCAATAGAGCATAGCTTGTAGAGTGAGTTCCAAATCCCTTAGCTATCCAACTTTGTAAAAAAGGACTGCAGTTATGCCATCATCAACCAAAGACGTCAACAGGGAGCAGATTAGAGAGAGAGGGAGAATGGTGGGCTTTTCCCCTGAAACAGGGAAGTCCTGCCCTGCTGGGATCATAATAGGAAGGTGGGGAAGGGAAGGAGATGTGTAGCACCAGAGTCTGGATGGCAAAGGGAAGAGGGAGAGTCTTTGAGGCAGCATCCCTGACCACTAGGAAAATGGAGCTCATTAAATTTAAACTGACCAACTGGATTAGATGGAAGGAGGAAACAGGGAGTGGCAAGTGAGAAGGTGGAGAATCAGAGTTCCCACCATGACATTTCCCTACATAAGGAAAATGGGTGGATAAAGGCAAAAGTTTCCACCGTTAGGAGATGAAGTGGGAACATGGGGGAAAGAGCACACGGGGCTTTTCATCCAGGCCTGTTGGCTTTTATGTCCCTAGCCACTGGCATGAAACCAGCCCAACATAGGTATCAGTTAGCGCTTGCTGACAGAATGGGTGAATGGACCATGGAATACTACTCAGTCGTGAAAAAGAATGAAATCATATTCTTTCCAGCAGCATGGATGGAACTGGAGGCCACTATCCTAACTGAAATAACTCATAAAGTCCAATGCCATATGTTCTCACTTAAAAGTGGGAGGTAAACAAAGGGTACAGATGGACATAGACAGTAGAATAATAGACACTGGATACAACAAAAGGTGGGAGGGTGGGAGGAATGTGAGGGTTGAAAACTACCTATTGGGTACAGTGTTCATTCTTCAGGTGATGGGTACACTAAGAGCCCAGATTTTACCACTATGTGATATATGCATGGAAGGAACCTGCACTTGTAACCCCCCAAATATATGAAAATACATTGATTTAAAAATCAAAATAAAAGCATAAAAATAAATAAATTACCATAGACTTATGACAACAGGAAAAAAAAAAAGGAATGGATGAATGGGTGAGGAGTGACAGTGGCTGATGAATTTGTGGTCATGCCCTTCTTTCCATTTCTCCCAGTTACTAATTAGTATCGCTGGGCTTTGTGGTATAAATGGAACTCATTCTCAACTTCACAAGCCTGTCTCTGAAAGCCCCTCAGAATCTTTTGCAACCTCACCTTTTGTCACATCCATCATGAAGTTGTGTTGTCATCTAAGATGAGCTCCTGCTAGGTGGGCACTGGGAGGTGGACAGAAGGTAGGACCAAGAGCCTGACTGTGCCGCTGCCCCAGGCCTCAGTGGCTCCTTGTTAACCTAATGAAGTGAGCGCTGTGTAGAGCTAAGCAGGCCTTGTTATCTGACAAGGGACAACACAGTAGAGAAGTTGGATGCTGGGAGTGGGTGGGGATCTGTGCTTCAACCACCTGTGGTGGAGGAGAAGCAGGGCAGATGCCTCAGTAAGGACTCAAAAGACTGACCAGGGCTTATGGTCCTCTGGAATCAGGGAGGTGTCAGAACCAACTGCAGCCTCAGTGGAGAACTAAAAAGCTGGGACAGGGAACTGGAGGCCAGCACCCCATTGTAGGAGTTAGCCCACCCAGACAGGGATTACGAGTGGTCTCTCAGAAGGCAAGTCTCCTTATCTGAGTCCACGGATTCCAGCCCTGATACATGTTGGTTGCTCCGGGTTGGGCGTGAGGGGCATGCTGTTTTCCCACACTGGTGGAGACAGGCTTGCTTCTTGTTGCACTGTGGTGGATGCTGTGATGTGCTGCTGAAGTCTCCCTTCAGTAAGGTCTGATGATCTCAGCTGTAGAGGGTAGTGTCGGCAGACAAGTTTGAAGTCTGTCAACCTCTTTAAGGATGCTGTCAGAAACTACCCACTTAAGATCACATCCCTTCTTGGGGTGGCCTGTCCAATGAATAGTAGATATGGGAGTATAAAGTTTCTTGGCTCAACTTGAGGCAAAGATGAAAGGTCATTCTAATGCTGGAGCTCCCCATAGCGTCAGCTGAGTCTGGTATTTGGTGTGCATCATGCTTGATTTTCTCCTTTTGTTAACCAATTTCCCTCCCCTCCTCTCCTTTCCCCTCCCTTCTGTTTTAGTCCATTTTCACGGTGCTGATAAAGACATACCTGAGAGTGGGCAATTTACAAACGAAAGAGGTTTATTGGACTCACAGTTCCACGTGGCTGGGGAGGTTTCACAATCATGGCTGAAGGTGAAAGGCACGTCTCACCTGGCGGCAGACAAGAGATGAGAGCTTGTGCAGGGAAAGTCCCATTTTTAAAACCAAGAGACCTCATGAGACTTATTCACTATCATGAGAACAGCACAGAAAAGACCCACTCCCATGATTCAGTTATCTTCCACTGTGTCTCTCCCACAACACGTGGGAATTATAGGAGCTACAAGATGAGATTTGGGTGGGGACACAGAGCCAAACCATATCACCTTCCCTTCCACGGGCTTTGATCTGATCAATACTCTTAAACATACTACATGCTAGACACCTCCTGGGGAACCCAATGTGGGACAAACTGAAAACTGTCAAATGTCTAAACAAATTCCAGTAAGGAGGAATGACTTTCTCTCAAGCTCAATGGTCCCATTCTGTGGTCATCTTGATTGTAGAAAATCCTCCCTGAGCAGACACCTTCATCCATTGGTTCCTATTCTTTCTCTCAGTGTTAGCAGAGTGAACCAGAATTTGTGATGCTTGAGGACTGTTTTAGCTGAAATTAGTAATCAATAAAAATCTACGGTCGATAGGCACAGGGCAAAATAAATAGTCACACGAAGGTGACCAACCCTAATTTAATGAGAGTGATTCATCACTTTAAGCAAAGTGGTATTGGCCCCAGAAATTGGAATTGGATCCTTTAGGAGGGATACTAGGAGGGCCTGGGGAAGGGGAAAGGAGGGCAGCGCATACGTGGGATCGCAGGCCTGTTCGTTCTATTGATGCCCCCGCACACAATAAATGGACCTTTCCGCAGCAAAGCTGTCACAGAGCAACATTTATAGTTACATTTAGATGGGAAAATTATTAGCATAAATATGTTTGGTGTCCCAAAACACAAGTACTGATTAGCTAGTGAGGACAGCATTAGGAGACTCATTAAGAAATATGTTTTTGTCCTTGCACTGGCCTGAGCATCACAATTACCATCCACACCCACACAAAATGCAAATATAGTTGTAAAACAAATTTTGAAAATTGAGTCCCTCAAGCTTCCTGGTTTCCATGCCAATCGTGTACATCTGATGTCAGTTGGATTCTGACTGCATGAAAAACACATCTTGTTCTAGCCCTTCCATAGCTTCCTAAAACATGTGGCTGACAATTTTTACTGTGTGTGTAAAAAATAAGGCTGTATTGTTAAGGCCCCTTTCGTGGGACATTTCACTACTTGGAACTGAAAGCATCTGTGCTGTTCTTTCAGTGACTTGCCTTTTGTGGGATCTCCCTTTCAGTAGATCTTTCCTTTCCTGCTGGTTTAAGTTTCAGCCTAAAAAACAGCTACAACCCTTTTTCATCCCACTTCTTTTCAACCTACCACTTCTTTTCACTTCCAAACTTCTTGTGTGTGTGTGTGTTCCAGTAAGACTTTATTCACAGACACTAAAATTTAAATTTCATATCATTTTTCACATGTCACAAAATATTCTTCCCCCACCCCAAACCCTTTACAAGTGGGAAAACCATTCTTAGCTCACAGGCCATACAGTAACAGACTGTTGACCTCTGCACTGTAGTGACCAAAAGCACAGCTTCTGGAGCTGGATTGCTTGAGGTTGAATTGGTTCTGTTGTTTGCTAGCTGTGTGACCTTGGGCAAGTTACTTGATGTTTTTGCACCTCAAATCCCCATCTGTGAAATGGGGAAGTGGCACCATTCTGTATGATTTTTTAATTATTTATTTATTTATTTTTTGAGACAGAGTCTTGCTCTGTCACCCGGGCTGGAGTACAGTGGCGAAATCAGCCCACTGCAACCTCTGCCTCCTGGCTTCAAGCGATTCTCCTGCCTCAGTCTCCCGAGTAGCTAGGATTACAGGCACCCACCACCACGCCTGGCTAATTTTTTGTATTTTTAGTAGAGACGGGGTTTCATTGTATTAGTCAAGATGGTCTTGATCTCCTGACCTCGTGATGTGCCCGCCTCAGCCTCACAAAATATTGGGATCACAGGCGTGAGCCACATTTTGTATGATGATCTTCTCCTTCTCCCTCTCCTTCTCCTTCTCTACATGTGAACAACGTGTAGATTTGTTACATGGGTATACATGTGCCATGTTGGTTTGCTGCACCCATTAATGCATCATTTACACTAGGTATTTCTCCTAATGCCATCACTCCGCCAGCCCCCACCCTGAAAAACCCCAGTTTGTGATGTTCCCTGCCCTGCGTCCAAGTGTTCTCATTGTTCAATTCCCACCTATGAATGAGAACATGTGGTGTTTGGTTTTCTGTCCTAGTGGTAGGTTGCTGAGAATGATGGTTTCCAGCTTCATCCAAATCCCTGCAAACGACATGAACTCATTCTATTTTATGGCTGCATAATATTCCATGGTGCATATGTGCCACATTTTCTTAATCCAGTTTATTATTTATGGGCATTTGGGTTGGTTACAAGTCTTAGATATTGTGAATAGTGCCACAATAAACATACATGTGCATGTGTCTTTATAGTAGCATGATTTATAATCACTTGGATACATACCCAGCAATGGGATCGCTGGGTCAAATGGTATTTCTAGTTCTAGATCCTTAAGAAGTTGCCACACTGTCTTCCACAAGAGTTTAGCTCATTTACACTCCAACCAACAGTGTAAAAGCGTTCTTGTTTCTCCACATCCTCTCCAGCATCTGTTGTTTCCTGACTTTTGAATGATCACTATTCTAACTGGCGTGAAATGGTATCTCATTGTGGTTTTGATTTGCATTTCTCTGATAACCAGTGATGATGAGCATTTTTTCATGTGTCTATTGGCTGCATAAATGTCTTCTTTTGAGAAGTGTCTGTTCATATCCTTTGCCCACTTTTTGATGGGGTTGCTTTTTTCTTGTAAATTTGTTTCTTTGTAGATTCTGGGTATTAGCCCTTTGTCAGACGGGTAGATTGCAAAGATTTTCTCCTGTTCTGTGGGTTGCCTGTTCACTCTGATGATAGTTTCTTTTGCCGTGCAGAATATCTGTAGTTTAACTAGATCTGGTTTATCTATTTTGGCTTTTGTTGCCATTGCTTTTGGTGTTTTGTTGCCCATGCCTATGTCCTGAATGGTATTGCCTAGGTTTTCTTCTAAGGATTTTATGGTTTTAGGTCTAACATTTAAATCTTTAATCCATCTTGAATTAATTTTTGTATAAGGTGTAAGGAAGTGATCCAGTTTCAGCTTTCTACATATGACTAGCCAGTTTTCCCAGCACCATTTATTAAATAGGGAATCTTTTCCCTATTGCTTGTTTTTGTCAGGTTTGTCAAAGATCAGATGGTTGTAGATGTGTGGTGTTATTTCTGAGGACTCTGTTCTGTTCCATTGGTCTATGTATCTTTTTTGGTAGCAGTACCATGCTGTTTTGGTTACTGTAGCCTTGTAGTGTAGTTTGAAGTCAGGTAGAGTGATGCTTCCAGCTTTGTTCTTTTTGGTTAGGATTGTCTTGGCAATGCAGGCACTTTTTTGGTTCCATATGAACTTTAAAGTAGTTTTTTTCAATTCTGTGAAGAAAGTCATTGGTAGCTTGATGGGGATGGCATTGAATCTATAAATTACCTTGGGCAATATGGCCATTTTCACAATATTGATTCTTCCTATCCATGAGCATGGAATATTCTTCCATTTGTATGTGTCCTCTTTTATTTCATTGAGCAGTGGTTTGTAGTTCTCCTTGAAGAGGCCCTTCACATGCCTTGTAAGTTGGATTCCTAGGTATTTTATTCTCTCTGTAGCAATTGTGAATGGGAATTCACTCGTGATTTGGCTGTCTGTTATTGGTGTATAGGAATGCTTGTGATTTTTGCACATTGATTTTTTATCCTGAGACTTTGCTGAAGTTGCTTATCAGCTTAAGGAGATTTTGGGCGGTGATGGTGGGGTTTTCTAAATATACAATCATGTTATCTGCAAGCAGGGATAATTTGACTTCCTCTTTTCCTAATTAAACACCGTTTATTTATTTCTCTTGCCTGATTGCCCTGGCCAGAACTTCCAACACTATGTTGAATAGGAGTGATGAGAGAGAGAATCCCTGTCTTGTGCCAGTTTTCAAAGGGAATGCTTCCAATGTTTGCCCATTCAGTATGATATTGGCTGTGGATTTGTCATAAATACCTCTTATTATTTTGAGATACGTTCCATCAATAACTAGTTTATTGAGAGTTTTCAGTATGAAGGGCTGTGGAATTTTGTCGAAGGCCTTTTCTGCATCTATTGTGATAATCATGTGGTTTTTGTCATTGGTTCTGTTTATGGGATGAATTACGTTTATTGATTTGCGTATGTTGAACCAGCCTTGCATCCCAGGGATGAAGTCTACTTGATCGTGGTGGATAAGCTTTTAGATGTGCTGCTGGATTTGGTTTGCCAGTATTTTATTGAGGATTTTTGCATCGATGTTCATCAGGGATATTGGTCTAATCTCTTTTCTTGTTGTGTATCTGCCAGGTTTTGGTATGAGCATGATGCTGGTCTCACAGAATGAGTTAGGGAGGATTCCCTTTTTTTATACTGATTGGAATAGTTTCAGAAGGAATGGTACCTGCTCCTCTTTGTACCTCTGGTAGAATTCGACTGTGAATCTGTCTGGTCCTGGGCTTTTTTTGGTTGGTAGGCTATTAATTATTGCCTCAATTTCAGAGACTGTTATTGGTCTGTTCAGAGATTCAACTTCTTCCTAGTTTAGTCTTGGAGGGTGTATGTGTCCAGGAATTTATCCATTTCTTCGAGATTTTCCAGTTTATTTTCGTAGAGGTGTTTATAGTATTCTCTGATGGTAGTTTGTATTTCTGTGGGATCGGTGGTGATATCCCCTTTATCATTTTTTATTGCATCTATTTGATTCTTCTCTTTTCTTCTTCATTAGTTTTGCTAGTGGTCTATCAATTTTTTGATGTTTTTTCAAAAAAACAGCTCCTAGATTCATTGATTTTTTGAAGGGTTTTTTTGTGTGTCTATCTCCTTCAGTTCTGCTTTGATCTTAGTTGTTTCTTGCCTTCTGCTAGCTTTTGAATGTGTTTGCTCTTGTTTCTCTAGTTCTTTTAAATGTGATGTTAGGGTATCGATTTTAGATCTTTCCTGATTTCTCTTGTGGGCATTTAGTGCTATAAATTTCCTTCTACACACTGCTTTAAATGTGTCCCAGAGATTCTGATATGTTGTGTCTTTGTTCTCATTGGTTTCAAAGAACATCTTTATTTCTGCCTTCATTTTGTTATTTACCCAGTAGTCATTCAGGACCAGGTTGTTCAGTTTCCATGTAGTTGTGCAGTTTTGAGTGAGTTTCTTAATCCTGAGTTCTAATTTGATTGCACTGTGGTCTGAGAGACAGTTTGTTATAATTTCTGTTCTTTTACATTTGCTGAGAAGTGCTTTACTTCCAGCTCTGTGGTCAATTTTGGAATAAGTGTGATGTGGTGCTGAGAAGAATGTATATTCTATTGATTTGGGGTGGAGAGTTCTGTAGATGTCTATTAGGTCTGCCTGGTGCAGAGCTGAGTTCAATTCCTGGATATCCTTGTTAACTTTCTGTCTCATTGATCTGTCTAATATTGACAGTGGAGTGTTAAAGTCTCCCATTATTATTGTGTGGGAGTCTAAGTCTCTTTGTAGGTCTCTTAGGACTTGCTCTATGAATCTGGGTGCTCCTGTATTGGGTGCATATATATTTAGGATAGTTAGCTTTTCTTGTTGAATTGATCCCTTTATCATTATGTAATGACCTTCTTTGTCTCTTTTGATCTTTGTTGGTTTAAAGTCTGTTTCATCGGAGACTAGGATTGCAACCCTTGCTTCTTTATGTTTTCCATTTGCTTGGTAGATCTTCCTCCATCCCTTTATTTTGAGCCTATGTGTGTCTCTGCACGTGAGATGGGTCTCCTGAACACAGCACACTGATGGGCCTTGATTCTTTATCCAATTTGCCATTCTATGTCTTTTAATTGGGGCATTTAACCCATTTACATTTAAGGTTAATATTGTTATGTGTGAATTTGATCCTGTCATTATGAGATTAGCTGGTTATTTTGCCCATTAATTGATGCAGTTTCTTCATGGCATCAGTGGTCTTTACAATTTGGCATGTTTTTGCAGTGGCTGGTACCAGTTGTTCCTTTCCATGTTTACTGCTTCCTTCCTGAGCTCTTGTAAGGCAGGCCTGGTGGTGACAAAATCTCTCAGCATTTGCTTGTCTGTAAAGGATTTTATTTCTTCTTCACTTATGAAGCTTAGTTTGGCTGGATATGAGATTCTGGGTTGAAAATTCTTTTCTTTAAGAATGTTGAATATTGGCCCCCACTCTCTTCTGGCTTATAGCGTTTCTGCTGAGAAATCCACTGTTAGTCTGATTGTCTTCCCTTTATGGGTAACCTGACCTTTCTCTCTGGCTGCCCTTAACATTTTTTCCTTCATTTCAACCTTGGTGAATCTGACAATTATGTGTCTTGGGGTTGCTCTTCTCGAGGAGTATCTTTGTGGTGTTCTCTGTATATCCTGAATTTGAATATTGGCCTGCCTTGCTAGGCTGAGGAAGTTCTCCTGGATAATATCCTGAAGAATGTTTTCCAACTTGGTTCCATTCTTCCTGTCACTTTCAGGTACACCAATCAAATGTAGATTTGGTCTTTTCACATAGTCCCATATTTCTTGGAGGCTTTGTTCATTTCTTTTTACTCTTTTTTTCTCTAACCTTGTCTTCTCACTTTATTTCATTAATTTGATCTTCAATCACTGAAGCCCTTTCTTCCACTTGATTGAATCAGCTATTGAAGCTTGTGCATGCGTCATGAAGTTCTCGTGCCATGGTTTTCAGCTCCATCAGGTCATTTAAGGTCTTCTCTATACTGTTTATTCTAGTTAGCCATTCGTCTAATCTTTTTTCAAGGTTTTTAGCTTCCTTGTGATGGGTTAGAACATGCTCCTTTAGCTCAGAGAGGTTTGTTATTACCAATCTTCTGAAGCCTACTTCTGTCAACTTGTCAAAATCATTCTCGGTCCAGCTTTGTTCTGTTGCTGGCGAGGAGCTGTGATCCTTTGGAGGAGAAAAGGTGCTCTGGTTTTTAGAATTATCAGCTTTTCTGCTCTGGCTTCTCCCCCATCTTTGTGGTTTTATCTACCTTTGGTCTTTGATGTTGGTGACCTACAGATGGGACTTTGGTGTCAATGTCTTTTTTGTTTATGCTGATGCTATTCCTTTCTGTTAGTTTTCCTTCTAACAGTCAGGTCCCTCAGCTGCAGGTCTGTTGGAGTTTGCTGGAGGTCCACTCCAGACCCTGTTTTTCTGGGTATCACCAGTGAAGGCTGCAGAACAGCAAATATTGTTGCCTGATCCTTCCTCTGGAAATTTCATCCCAGAGGGGCACCTGCCTGTATGTGGTATCTGTTGGCCCCTACTGAGAGGTATCTGTAAGTTAGGCTATAAGGGGTGTCAGAGACCCATTGGAGGAGGCAGTCTGTCTGTTCTCAGAGCTCAAACGCCATGCTGGAAGGACCACTGGTCTCTTCAGAGCTCAGTTGGAAATGCAGAAATAACTTGTCTTCTGCATCAATCACACTGGGATCTGCAGACTGGAGCTGTTCCTATTCAGCCATCTTGGAATGGAGCTGCCACATTCTGTATGATTTTGAAGGGAGTCACTTGATCAGTGAAGAATACCTAGTAAGTATTTAATAAATATTAACTGTCGTAATATTACGTTGTCATATTTTCATGTAATTCTCATCATGACTCTACAAGCCATGGTACCAGTGTTTTAGTGGAGAAGGACATGGTCAGTGGTTCAGCTGGACCTGACTCCATGGTATTTGCGGGGTGGACTCATCTGCTACTTTTGCCCCATTCACTCCCAAACTTCTTGGAATGACTTGCATACCTGCATCCTTGGCCTTCTAATACCTTGCCCTTTTTCCTCTTGTAACATGAACTCCATCCCTCTGTTAAGAAATCTCTTGAAAGTCTTTAGAAACATCTAAATTGCCAAGCCCAATGGATCCATTTTAGTTCCCAGATATAGTGTCCTTCACTTGTGCTCTTTTGCTCAAAGCTGCTGCTTCTGTGGCCTTCATGAACTATTCATGCTGTCTACCATATTGAAGCTTTCTCTTCTTTCCCCCTCCTTCACTCACTTGTAAGTTTCCTCTGAATGCCTTTGTCCTCTTCTTCTCTTTATCTGCACTATTTGTTTTTTCAATCTCATCTGTGTGTGTCAAGAAAGACTCCATGTAGGTGGTCTCCACATCTCCATGCTGGTCCTTACCTCCGGAACTAGGTCTTGCAACTAACTGTACACCCCTAGCCTCCATGTCTGAATGTACCTCAAATGTGGTATATCTGAAATAAAACTCTTGGCATTCTCTCACAAGCCTATATTTTTTAGGACCTGGTAATGGAGCTCTGGCTTGGTTTAGAGGCCAGATTTATAGCAAGTGTCTCAGTTTTTCTACCAAATTCCTTCCCCTGAGATAGCATATTGATCATGTACCAACAACTGTAGACTCTGGAGGAAATCAGACTTTCAGGTACTGGGAAGGAGATCTTTCCCACACAAAGTCAGTTTGAAAGGTGCATGGAGTTTCTATGTAGAAAATTCCCAGTTGCCATGAATGCCACCTCCATTCCTCCAGCCATCGAGGTGTGGAAAACTTGAGTTGTTGGTGTTCTACCATGTATCTTACCCTCATATTTGTTGGTTTTCCATCCCTGCCCCTTCTACCTGAGCAGTATTTGGACACTTCTTTCCACATTTGTTTCCCTAGTTTGCTCCCCTTTCAATTCTTGCTCAGTTTTTTTGCAACTCACTCTTAAATGGTCTTCCTGCCTCTATTCTCTCCCTTAGCCAATCTGTCACATATTCAGTCACCAAATTCATCCTTTTAAATGGCATTTACAAATTTTCAGTAATGTTCTCAGAACCTTCCATGATTTCCATTGCCTATGAAATAAAGTTTGAACTTTATGGCCTGACATTCAAAACTTTCCCTATCTGTATACAAGCCTTTCACCTTCTTGGTTAGGTTTATTCTCCAAAATTTTATTTTATTTTTGGTGTTATTGGCAGTCTATTATTCTATTCTATTGGCAAATTATTCTATTTGGTGTAATCTTTAGTGTTTTCTACATACAAGATGATGCCAGTTGCAGGCAGAGATAATTTACGTCTTCCTTTCAATCTGGATGCCTCTTATTCTTTTTCTTCCCTAATTGTTCTGGCCAGCACTTTCAGTAAAATGGTGACTAGAAGTGGCAACACTGAAGAAGGAAATTAAGACAGGCACAAATAAATGGAAAGACATACTGTGGTCATAGATTGATCATGTTACAAAATCTATACTTCCTAAAGCAATCTATAAATTCAATTCAGTTCCTATGAAAACATCGAAGACATTTCTTACAGAAATTTAAAAAATTCTGAAAATCATTTGGAATCACAAAAGACTTTGAATAGCTCAAGTTATTGAGCTAAACTTGAGCAAGAAGAACAAAGCTGCTGGCATCCCATTTCTTGATTTCAAAATATATTATGAAGCTATAGTAATCAAAACAGTATGGTACTGTCATAAAAATAGACATATAGAACAATGGAACAAAATGGATACCACAGAAATAAACCCATGAATATATGGTCAACAGGTCATCAACAAGGGTGCCAAAAACATAGAATAGGATAACGAGAGTCTCTTCAAAAAGTAATGTTGGGAAAACTGGATATCTGCAAGAAAAAGAGTGAAATCAAACTCTTATCTTACACCATATGCAAAAATCAATGCAAATTGGATTAACAATTTAAACCTAAGATCTGAAATTGTAAAACTCCTAGAACAAAACAGGGAAAAAACTTCTTGACATTGGTCTTGGCAATCTTTTTTTTTTTTTTTTTTTTTTTTTTTTTTTTTTTAATATGACAACAAAATACAGGTAACTATAGCAAAAATAGACAAAAGGAACTACATCAAACTAAAAAGCTTCTGTATATCGGCCAGGTGCCCTGGCTCAAGCCTATAATCCCTGCACTTCAGGAGGCTGAGGCGAGTGGATCACCTGAGGTCAGGAGTTTGAGACCAGCCTGGCCAACATGGCGAAACTCCGTCTCTACTAAAAATACAAAAATTAGCCAGGCATGGTGACACACACCTATAATCCCAGCTACTTGGGAGGCTGAGGCAGGGAATACTTGAACCTGGGAGAGCCTGGGAGAGTGAGGCTCTGTCTCAAAAAAATAAAAAGCTTCTGTATATCAAAGGAAACAATGAACAGAATGAATGAAAACACAGCCTCCTGAATATAAGAAAATATTTGCAAACCAGCTATCTAATAAGGGATTAATTTCCAAGATATATAAACATTTCCTACAACCAAATAGCAAAACAACCCAAAATAACTTAATTTAAAAATGTGCAAAGGACTTGAACAGTCATTCTCCAAAGAAGATATACAAATGGTTGACAAAGATATGAAAAAGTGCTCAAAATAATAAATTCAATAGAGTATTATTCACCCTTAAAAAGAAGGAACCTACGATTTGTAACCTCACAGATGAAACTTGAAGACATTATGCTAAGTGAAATCAATCAGTCATAGAAAGACAAATACTCTATTATTCTTTGCAGATGCCAAGAGGCATCTAAAATAGTCAAATGTATAGAAGCAGGCAACAGAATGATGGTTACTAGGAGATGGTGGAAGGAGTATATGGAGAGCTGTTTAATGGGTATAAAGTTACATTATACAAGGTGAGTAAGTTCCAGAGATCTGCTGTGTAACATCATGCCTGTAATTAAAAAATAAGGTATTGTGCCCTTAAAAATTTGTTAAGAGGGGAGATCTCATGTTTAAGTGTTCTTACCATGGAAAATCTAAAAAGGGACCTAAGGAAACTTTTAGAGGTTATAAGTGTGCTTATTACTTTGTGGCAATGGTAACAGGAGAGTATGCATATTTCCAAACTCATGAAATTGTACACCTTAGTTATGTTCAATTTTTTGCATACCATGTATACTTCAACAAAGCTGGGAGAAAAAAAGCCCTTTCCAGTCTGTTCCTGAGATCTTTTCATAATTATTCCCCATTCGTGAATTTCCTGCTGCATTCAAACTGAGCTTCTGCATGAAACAAATCCTTCCAAATAGTCTAGGGAGAAACTGAGGGCCTCCTTTCTCCAGGGTCTGAGTTTGTTGGTGAATTATCAGTCCTTTATCTCAGGGGAAGGAGTGTGGTAGCAAAACTGAGACAGGTGCTATAGATTTGACCCCTACACCAAGCCAGGGTCCTGTTACTAGGCCCTACATTGTCAGAGCAAGGCTGAAGTCAGGCTGCCTGGATGCAGAGACCTTTGGGGGCCTCTATGTGGGGTCCAACTGAGGCCAGTGACTCTTAGGGTCTTGAATGGAGCTACAGAAGCAAGTGATGGTCATGCATCTTTCACCATGAGCCACAGAGATGAAGAGGTGGAGACACGGGCAAGATATGAAACTTTTTTTGTTTGTTTGTTTGTTTTTTGAGACGGAGTCTTGCTCTGTCGCCCAGGCTGGAGTGCAGGGGTGCGATCTTCTTGGATCACTGCAACCTCTGCCTCCCAGGATCAAGCAATTCTCCAGCCTCAGCCCCCTCAATAGCTGCGACTACATACAGGTACATGCCACCATGCTCAGCTAAATTTTGTATTTTTAGTGGAGATGGGGTTTTTATGTGCATCACCTCTGTCCTCCCCCTACTGAAGTGCAGTAACTATACAGGCAAGGTTGTTTTCTTTGGTTCACTGCTTAACCTCCAGCACCCAGAACAGGGTCTGATGAGAATTCAATACACATTTTATGAACGGATACATTGAATTTGTCAAATAAATTCTCAACAGATTCAAATATAGAAATGCATTCCAGCAGATGGTTAATTTCTGTTTAGTTGAGGTGTTCTATTTTAGCCCTTTGATCCTGGAAAGTCACTCAAGTGAGCACCAGGAAAGAAGGGGCCAGTGGCTTCTTCAACAACGAAGCCCTTGAATAGCCTCTGGCCAAATAATATTGGAAAAACCTGAAAATATGCATGTCCAGTGTGAACAGCATGCAGTCACCATAAGCAACTTTGTTTACAAATCTGCACTTATTCTTTTAGTATCAAGAGAACATGAGAAAACGGCACACCTCATTGAGGGACAGGACAAGGAAGTTGCAAAGATCTGTGGCTCTTTGGCACCTTGAAATCACTCCCAAATTGTCTTCTATTGCCAAAATAAAGTTTTTATCTGTTTTAGAAGATAATTTTTAAGAGAAATGTGTTAAGTTCAGTGACACTGGGTTTTCTAGATGTTACTCATTTTTGGTGACCAGGTGCACTGCTGCGACCGCAGGCTGGCAGCTGGAAAGGCACTAACTGGCCCTTCAAGAAGTCCCTACATAATGGAATGTTGCTGCACACAGCAATGAGGGCCCTTGGGTTTGGAGTTCTTATGGAGCTCTCAGGGAGTGCTATCCTGTTCTCCCCACTCAGCCCCTAGAATCTACATAAAGCCAGCTTGGTTTTGTGCTTTATGGTATTCCCAAGGTTTTCCTTTACCTCATGACAACACAGGGACTGGATAAGGTTGCCTGGATTCCACCAAGGCATGTTTGTTTGTTTGTTTTGAGACAGGGTTTCACTCTGTCACCCAGGCTGGAGTGCAGTGGTACAATCTTGGCTCGGGTCACTGCAGCTTCCACCTCCTGGGTTCAAACGATTCATGTACCTCAGCCTCCCAAGTAGCTGGGATTACAGGCACATGCCACCAAGCACAGGTAACTTTTTTTGTATTTTTAATAGAGATGGGGTTTCACCATGTTGGCCAGGCTGGTCTCAAACTCCTGGTCTCAAGCAGTTCTCCTGCCTCGATCTTCCAAAGTGCTGGGATTACAGGCATGAACCACCACACCTGGCCCACCAATGCATATTCTTGCTAGGAACTCTCTGTTACTCTAATTCCACAATGATAGGTAGCCTTCAGAGTGGCTCTGATCTTTATTCTGATCCCTCTTCACAGGGCACTTGGTAAAACCTGCAGGCAAAGTGGCTCTAAGAAATGTCACTTCCAGGATTAGTCACTTACCTAGATTGGAAGGTCCTCTTCTTTCATTGTTCAAGCCTCTTCTCATTCCTGAGTTTTTTATTCCCCAGGTCTCATGTTGGAATATCACTTTCTCATCTTGGGTGATCCCCAGACTTTCTGTCTGCAATTATACAAACAACAAAACTCTTTACTGAAGACATCATTAAGTGGGTCAAATAAATAATTTCTAGGATATTAATATACACCCCAAATTGCAGTATGTGCCCATCTATTTTTGACTCATCGATGAATAACTGTCTCATCACAGCCTTACCAGTTTTGAGTATTATTACTTTTTATTAGGCTTTGCCAAATTAAAAGACAAACCATGATAAAATTTCATTAGTGGTTCAGTTTTATTCCTTTAATTATCCAAGAGACTGAGCAGTTCCTCATGTTGATTGGTCATTTGCATTTCTCCTTTTGGGATTTATCTTTAACCTCAATAAATTAATGTTTTTGCATTTTCTTCTGCCCCCAGAAATGCAAATCTATTTTTTGGTTTTTCTTCTGGGTGAACTCACAAATCAAAACAGCCAACACTCAGACTCATGCTAGTATATCTGTGTTGCATTACAATTATAGAACATGCTGTTCTTGTTCACCATGTGCAGAATTAAACCCAGACTCAAAAATCAGGAGTTTTCAACTGGACTATCTTCTGTTATTTCATTCATATATGTGTGTGCCTGTGTGTATACATACACATGCATATATATATATTACATACACATATATATTCAATTATGTTTGTTTATATATATGTCTATGTATTCAACACAGATATACAGTTGACCCTTGAACAACATAGGGATGTAGGGAACTGACCCCCCACATGGTTAAAAATCCATGTATAACATTGACTCCTCCAGAAATAAACTAATAGCCTACTGTTGACTGAAAGCGTTATTGATAACATAAATAGCTGATTAACACATATTTTGTATGTGTATTATATATTGTATTCTCATAATAAAGTAAGCTAGAGAAACGAAAATGTTACCAAGAAAATCTTAAATAAGAGAAACTTATTTACTATTCATTATGTGGAAATAAATGATCCTAAAGGTCTTCATCTTCCTCATCTTCACATTGAGTAGGCTCAAGAGGAGGAGGACGAGGAGGAGGAAGAGGAGAGGTTGGTTTTGCTGTCTCAGGGGTGGCAGAGGCAGAAGACAATCCATGTGTAAGTGGACACTCATAGTTCAAGGCCGTATTGTTCAAGGGTGAACTGCATATTCAATTTAAAGTATGTCAGACTTTAATGGAGAAGGTTGGGAGCTATAGATTTAGTAAGAGTATTCTCAAATTGAGCCAAAATGAAAGCCTGTGAATCAAAATATATTTTTTACAGTTCCTTTATAACCCCTGAGAATTAGCCTCTGGATTCAGCATAACAGAAAATGGACTGGTCTTTAAGGGTAACCCCTGGTGTGCTTCTTGTCTCTATGCCCTCGGCCTGCTCCTTCTGCTGTTAGATGTAAGGGTAGAAACCAGTATTTTGGTGTTTAAGTGATGTGTTCCTGTGTGTTTCTTCAAAATCCATAATGCTATATTGATGCCACTTCCTAAAGTGGTGGGTTTGCTCAGCTAAAATAGGAAGATGTGATGCATGCTTTTTTCCTCCACGGAAGTTTGTGTCTATTTCTAGGGTTTGCTCCAAGGGCTTGTTCTGGGCAGGAAGGGGGTTCTCAGGAAGCAGCCAGGCTTTCAGGCAATAGTTCTGGAAGAGCTCTCTGGGTTTCTAGTGAAGCCACCGGAACCTGCGGATTTATGAGGTGCATATTACGGTGGCAATGCTGCTGTGTTTATCAGGCCGCAGAACCAGGACACTGCGGGGAGGGAAATGCAAATCTATTTTATGGTAAGATGACTTATTCAATAAACCCAGTTTATCAGAGTGCTCACAAGGTTGATGTTTAATATTCGAATATGCCATAGATCTTCTTCTTCTAGTCCAACTTATCTGCTGCCCTATTTTTTCTACTCTCACCCTTGTGTGCTCTCTCTCTCTTCCTCCTCCTTTCCTCACTTGTTCTCTCTCTCCCCTGTCTTCTTATTGAAGCACAGGTGGGTGTCTTCCACAGACTAAGTTCATATGCCTCTTTACCTTTGCAAGCATAACTGGCCACAACCAGCAGACATAATCCATCAGAAGTCCGTCCCTGTCCCAATTATTGATTCGGGTTTTCCCTCCAACTTGCACACTTGACTTTCACCTCTTCCCTCTCTGTCCCAGCTCTTTGACCCTGTCCCCATGAGCCCTGTGAGCTCACCACCCCCTATTCCACCCAGGGGTTCTGGCATCAGCCTTCCTGCTAAGGACTCTGCCTTAAGCCGCCTCCAGGGGCCAGACACCCAGCAGTCTCTGGCTAGCAGACCTTGCTGTTGCACTCTTGCATCCTGGTTTTGCACACTCCTAGGTGAGAGATGCTCAAACGCTTGGTTTCTGTCCCACAGGACCCATTCCAGTTTGGCCTGTCACTTGGCTTTTCCTGCAAGACAAATACATTAGCAATCACATAACCTTTATAATAGAAGGAGGAAGGTAATATCTATTTAGGAAACATTCACTCAACCATACTTTCTTGGATTTTTTTTTTTTCTAGACTGGATCTCACTTTGTCACCTAGGCTGGAGTGCAGTGGCAGAATCGTAGCTTACTGCATCCTCTACCTCCCAGGCTCAAGCAGTCTTCCCAGCTCAGCCTCCTGAGTAGCTGGGACCACAGGAGCATGCCACCTTGCCCAGTTAAATTGTTTGTATTTTTTTGTAGCGATGGGGTTTAGCCATGTTACCCAGGCTGGTCTCAACCTGCTGAGCTTAAGCAGTGTGCCCACCTTAGCCTCCCAAAGTGTTGGGATTACAGGCGTGAGCCACTATGCCCGGCCTCTTCCTGGATATTTACTGTATATTAGAGTATCTCTCTAAACTGGTCAGACTGTGTGTGGAGTTGGGGCTCAGCTCTAGGGCCTGTACTTGTGGAGGGGAACCCATAGTGGAGCAATGGAGAGGAGAGCCGAGTCACTGCAGACACTTGTAAACAGGGCCATTAGTTCTTCACTCCCTGGGCCCATCGTTTTCCAGCACTGTCCTCCTAGCATCCAGTGCGGGCCTGATCCAGCTGCACACATAATTGGTGCTTGCTGAGTTGGTAAGTGAATGAACCATATCATAAGCATAACAGTTGAAGGACTAGTGTTGTGTAGCCAGTGAAAGAGGAAGACGGGAGAATCTAATGGGACACTTGTGGCCCTGTCACATCAAAGTGTTTCCTGTGATGCCAAAGGCCTGAATTAGGATTAAAGGGTGGCAGTTATGGAGACATAGATTTCAGCTTCCCATCAGGAACTTATCACTGTTTAATGAAGAAATGGGCTAAATCCTGGGATGATGAGCTTCTTCACATGAGAGATATTCATGTAGAATAGGCCACATGACCTCCTCATTTTGATGCCGTGGGAGTGAATTTCTGTGTGGTGTGATTGATGTAATAATTGTTAATAGGATGCCTGTTATCTGCAAGGGACTATACTGGCCTCTGGAAAGAAGAGACAATTAAGTCTTCTGTCCTCAAGAAGGGCTCTAGTGGTTTCTTGAGCTTGTGGTCCCTATCAAATAGAAGATATATACATGAGTCTCATCATGTAAATGGGGAAACTGAGGTCAGGAGAGTGAAGAGTCTTTTTCTATTGGCATCTGGCATGGAGTGCCTGTGGTGCAGCAGGTCCCATGGGAAGGGCTTCCTTACATTTTCTCATTGAGTCTTCACATCTGCCCTGGGATGAAGATAGGACTATTAGTGTTTTAATCCTGCGGCAAGACTCACCAGACTCCTGATGCTCTTCACATTCTAACAATTCACACAGGCACATTCTAGACATGCAGTCACAAAATGCTGGAGCCTCAGAAGCACAGGGCAGGGAATAAGCAGAGATTATAAACAGGCAAAGGGTGATGGGGAAGGAAATTAATGCCTCCTGAGCCTGTGGTGGGCCAGGCAGAGTTTTACCTACAGCATCTGATTTTTTATGGGTAAGATCCATGAGAGTTAGATATTTTTACTGCCATTTTACAAGTGATGAGCCTGAGGCTCAGGGTGGTTAAATGACTTGGTTAACATCACAGAGGTAATACGATCTGGAGCTGGAATATTCCTATTATTACTACTGCTATTACTTTTATTGCTACCATCAGTACTCCTACTATTGCTACCATTACTATGAATACTACTTGCTTATACAATTGTTACTACTACTATAACTTTTAAAATTACTGCCATGGTTACTAGTCCTGCTACTCTGACTAGTAGTTTTACAACTACTATTTGTTCCTCTTGTTCCTTCTACTGATGACACAAAGCCTTGAGTTATTGAGTGCATATTCTGTGTGATGTCCTGGACTAAACCCTTTCCAGTTCTATCTTTTTTTTTTTTTTTTTTTAAGACCAGATCTCACTCTGTCACCAGGCTGGAGTGCAGTGGTGTGACCTCTTCCCCCTGAGCTCAAGCCATCCTCCCAACTCAGCCTCCCAAGTAGCTGGGACTACTGGCAAACACCACCACGCTCAGCTAAGTTTTAAATTTTTTGTAGAGATGGGAGCTTCCTATATTTCCCAGGCTGGTGTTGAACTCCTAGGCTGAAGCGATCTCCCCACTAGGTGTCCCAAAGTGCTGGGATTACAGGCATGAACCACCATGCCCAGTTCCAGTTCTATCTTATTTATTTTTTTACAAAAACTCAGGAGATTTATGGTGAGTCTTTTACCCAAAAGCTGATGGTTAATCCCACATTGTGGGGGTAAAGGTGTCCCTAATCTACAGGAAAAAGGAGGTGGAAACCAGGGTACTAGAAGCTCCTTTCCATGGATTATAAAACATACTCATGTGTTTATCTTAAGCTTGGTATTTAAAAAAAAAAAAAAAACCTATTTTCATTGGATATTTTGCTTAGATTAGTCTCTCCTGAATCCAAGTCAGGTAAGGTCTCCAAAAGAAGAAAAAACTATGTGACAAAGAGGAGCAGTGTTTATCACCGGGTGTTCATTGGAGCCAGTTTCGTGGCATATGTTCTGTAAATGCTGTCTCACTTAATTCTTGTGCTGCCCTGGGCGGTAGGTTCTATCGTGCCCATTTTACAGATCTGGAAGCTGAGGCTCTGCAAAGGGAATGAGCACCTTTAGGAGGTCCCATCTCCGGGGGGACATGGGCCAGGTTATGAACGGGGTCCTTCCAATCAGGTCTTCATCTCTGGCCCCTCCCACTCCAGCGTGGGGTGTCTGTGGCAGAATTAAAATGTAAATCAAAACATAATTGGCTTTGTGTGTACAGTTTAGATAAGATTTACTTTTGAAGAATGACTTTGTGTTCTAACCCAGCAGGCCCAGCTCCACGTGGCACACTGGCACTTAATAACAGCCAGGGAGTGCGGCCATAAATATTGCAAACGATGCAGTTTGAACGAAACGCCCTATGAACCGTAATAAAACCCCCCGTGATTAATTCCTGAATGCGCTCTGTTCATATTAGACCTGCAGTGGCTTCCCTGATGAGATCAATACAGCGTGGCGGAGTGATCCTAATAGAAGTGTTATTATCTTTTAATCTTCGGGAAAATGCCAACTTCTCGAATCCCTCACCACGCCGCCTGCTTTATTTTCTCAGTGCAACCTTGAAGGCAGTTGTTTTCCCTGAAATGAAGATACATTAGAGTATTTTCAAGGATTTATCAATAATAGGACCTGGGCCTGCTTTGCAGGGCCCCTCGCTGAAAGGCCTATTTGTATGCAGCGAGTCAGAGCTGGTCGCGGTGACCTTTGCTGTCAGCCGCTATTTTCCCAGCAGACAAATGCCTCTGGAGAGTGAGTGGTAGAGACAGATATTCACGGGAGGGAGACGGGGAAGCGAGAGTGGGGAGCGAAATACACCAACATCAAATAAGCCAGGGACGGCTTCAGGAAGCGAGGCGTGTCCCTTGTTTAGAACTCAGGCGACAGAAATGGGCTTCATGGCCCCTGCAGGCAGAGGCTGGCTTTCCCGCCGCTTCAGCAGGTCTCCAGGGTCTGGAGTGCAGGGGGACTGGCTGTGATTCTCCGTGGAAAGTGAAATGTCACTGCCCTGTCACGAGTGTCCAGGAGGGGAGGAAGGATGACAAGTATCTCTAGCCTGGTGCCTGCAGGGGAGCTGCACCTGCCGGCCCACAGGAGGCCGGAGAGCCGGTGTTTGGAGGCTTTGGTGTCATCTTGGTGAGCTCCTCACCAGGGAGGTGGAGGTAAGTGGGGCATGCCTATTGGAGGTGAAAAATGAACTAACTCGTCAGGGACAATGCTGAGAAAGTCAGGGTAGGTGCCAGTCATGCTGCTGGGTGTATCCAAATCCCTCACCTGGCATGTTCTGCTGAGTTTAAATGGAAGCTCCACACAAGCCCCAGCAGACAATCTCAAAGAAAGCCAGCCAGAGCCCATGGAAAGGAAGGAGGAGGAGTCCTCAGCATCTTTCTTCTTCCTCTCCTGCTTAAAGGAGCACACACATCTCTGAATGGCAGCCTTGGAGAAGCCTTGGGCATCATCCAGTGCCACCTGTATCTTGTGCAGAAAGGGAAACTGAGGCTCAGAGTCAGGAAGTGACTGAACACTGGGTCTCACAGCAGGTTATCTTCAGGGCTGTGTCTCTTGGGTTTCTGCAAGGGCTCTGTCTACATCAACATGTTCCATGCTGTCATCCAGGGACCCAGGCTCCTTTGGTCTGTTGGCTCGGCCATTGGCTGGGGCTCCTGAGCCCCACTTTATCATCTTCATCCAGCTTGCAATGGAACAGGGAACTTGGAGGATCTTGTGGGGAAATGTGAAGATCTGGGAGTGTGTATGAAATCTATATACCCTTTTCCCAATTCCACCAAACCTCGATTATGTGGCCCCCTAAAAGCCAGGTATTGAAAAGTGTCACCTATCCAGTATGCCACAGAAAGAGAAAACGTGGAACTATGAGCTACCAGCTTGTTACTGCTATAGCATCCTCATCTGCAGAACAAGAGTACAAACCACCCCCTTACTGGGCCACAGCAGGGGCTACAAAGGAATTAAATGTATGAGTGCTTCTGACAAACAGTAAGTGCTAAATAAATGCTGATCCTACTGCTTGTCTTTGGCAGTCTCTTCTCCCATGAACTGGACTCTTTAACCCAAGTCTGAGTCTCTGTGTCCTTTTGTAGAGATATGGACAAGGCACCTTCCACATTCTGATCTGGCATCGCAGGTGGTTTTGCCTTGCCCAGCTTGTGGGGGCTGCTGAAGAGACTCTCCACTTGTCCCCTGGCCCTTCCCTACTGCCCCTGCCTCCTCTTTACTTGTTCCATTATTCTGAGACGGGCCTATGATCTGAGCCCAACAGATTCCACTTTGCCACACCTGGTGTGTTCCGGGAGTCACACTGAGCTGCCTGATATTCCATGCCCCTAAACAAAAAGCATTGATGGCATTCAGGAGCTACCTTTGGCTCATTTGTTTATGACTTTGTGGCCTTAGGTAAGTGACCCTTCCTCTTTGAGACTCATGTGGATTTTATGAACTCTATAAAAAGAACAACCAACACCTAGGCTGTTAGGCGAAAACAAAGTCGTGATTGTGAAGTGCCTAAGCCCAAAGCCAGGCTTGGAGCAATTTGGAGGAAGAATTTGTCTCAGAAAGTGGCAAGACATGCTGATGTCCCTCAGGAGGCCATCCTGATTTTTGCCACTCTGCAGGTGAGGGTGCTCTGTGAGAGCTGATTATAGTGGCAGAATTGATAAGGCAGGGTTGGGGTACAGTACCAGAGTACACCTCTCTTTGGGATAGTGCTGAAAGATGTGACATCCCAGTGCCTCTCATGCTCCCTTCCCAGATCTCAGCTGGATCATTGGTTCTTTGCACTAGTCCAATATTGAGGGATGCCATAGCAGGGCCATTCTCAGCTAAGCACAGATCTGAGGGGAGCTTTTACCTTTCCAGGATGTTACTTCCAAAACCAATCCTCTGCACCCCACAGAGCTTTTAGCACCAAGCAGATGGGCTCTGAATAAACTCATCAGAGATCAAGGCAAACAGCACAGGTGAGAAGCAGTGGTGGAGTGGAGAAATGTAGATTCTTGCCTTGTGATGTAGCTCCTTTCTTATATACCTTGGGCCATCTGTTCTTCCTTTATTGAGGTACTTTCATGTTTATGTCACCTTGAGTTTAGGAGAGCACTCTCAGAGGAGGCCAGGGCTGTGCTGATGGGGAATATCAAGCACATTTCCCAGGCCTTAGCTTTTAGGCACTAGCCTGCCTTGGTGCCTTGACTCTGCTGTTCATCGGGTCAGTCCTGCCTTGCTTGTCTGGTTTACTCTATCTTATCGACGGTCCTAAGGAAATGTCATACTTCTCAGGATGCCTCTGATGGTCCCTGAGTTGGGGGGAGACTTTCTTTCTCTACACACACGCGCGCGCGCGCACACACACACAGACACACACACACATATCTTCCTCCTGTCTACCTTGTGGCAGTTCTTACATTCCCTGGTAGATATGTGATATGGTTTGGCTGTGTCCGCACCCAAATCTCATCTTGAATTGTAGCACCTGTAATTCCCATGTGTTGTGGGAGGGACCCGGTGGGAGATAATCAAATCATTGCTGATGTGGGGGTGGTTTCCCCCATACTGTTCTCATGGTATTGAATAAGTCTCACGAGATATGATGGTTTTATAAGGGGTTTCCCCTTTCACTTAGCTCTCATTCTCTCTTGCCTGCCACCATGTAAGACATGCCTTTCACCTTCCACCATGATTGTGAGACCTCCCCAGCCATGTGAAATTGTGAGTCCATTAAACCCCTTTTTCTTTATAAATTACCCAGTCTTAGGTATGTCTTTATCAGCAGCATGAAAACGGACTAATATGTTAGTGTGCATCTTTACCCATTACGTAGCCATAGTAATAATTCTAATATTAGTAACAACCAGTCCTTATTGACTAATCTCTAGGTGCTGGGAAATTTACTGATATCATCACAGTTAATACTCATAGTGACCCCTTGGAGCAGACACCATCAGAATCATTATGATATAGAAGAGGAAACTGAGACATGCAGCTAAATAACTTGCTAAAGTTTTTTAGTTAATGAATGGTGGCTCCAGGTCATGCCTCCAAGTCCATGTTGTTGACTACTACAATTTATCTTCAGTTGAAGTATAGAATTAGTATCTTATAGATAACAGATTTGGCCACAGCATCTCAAGTAGAACACACAGAAGAGAGAATGGGTTTTGGAGTCAGATTCAATTAGAATCACCCTCTTGACTTGGGGATCTTGGGTAATCTACTTGAACTCTTGTTTTTCAATTTTTTCTTCTATAAGATACAGAGAACTGTGTGTACTTCAGGGGTGGATGTGGAGAGCTTTAACTGAAATCAGACATGTAAATCCACTCCAATAGTGTCCTGTAGGTAATAGTATTAGCTAATATTTATTAAACATGTGCCCTTTGCTACATACTTTTCTGTGTGATTCATATAGATTAGCTCATTTAACTTCTCATAAAAATCCAGTGATTGGAATGGCTACATTAATATCAGACTAATTAGATTTTAACAAAAAATGTTACTTGAGTTAAACTTTTTATAATGATACAAAGATCACTCCATCAGAAAGTTACAAGTATGAGTATGTATGCACCTAACAGTAGAGCCACAAAATAAATGAAGCAAAGACAGACAGAATTGAGGGAAGAAACAGATAATTCAAAAACAAAAGTTGGAGATGTTCAATACCCCCACTAAGAAAAAAATAAATAAGACTCAAATTACTAAAATCAGAAATGAGAGCGTGGACATTACTACTGACCTTACAAAAATAGATAAGTCAAGTATAAGGGAATACTATGAACAACTGTGTGCCAACAAATTAGGAAACTTAGATGAAATAGAAAACTTCCTATAAAGATACGAACTACCTAAAAGGACTCAAGGAGAAATAGAAAGGTCCAAACGAACCATTAACAAGTAAAGACATTAAATTAGAATTTTAAAAATTTCCGTAGAGAATACCCAGGGTCTGATGGCTTCACTGGTGAATTCTACCAGACATTTAGTTAATAAGAATTAATGCCAATTATTCCCAAAGTTCTCCAAAAAATAGAAGAGGATACCCCCACTTTCCACTTAATCTGCGAGGTCAGCATTACTCTGCTACCAAAACCAGATAAAGATATTGCCAGGAAATAACACTACAAACCAATCTCTCTTATGATATAGACATAAAAATCCTCAAAAAATACTATCAAATAAAATCCAACAATATCTTAAAAGATTATATGCTATGACCAAATGAGAATGCAAAGTTGGTTTAACATTTAAAAAGTAATGAATGTAATATGCCACCTCAATAGAATAAAGAACAGAAACCACATGATCATCTCAAAAGATGCAGAAAAAGCATTCAACAAAAATTAAACACTACTTAAAAATACTCAACAAACTAGAAATAGAAGATAACTAACTCAACCCCATAAATGGCATCTATCAAAACCCACAGCTAACTTACATCATACTTAATAGTGAAAGACTGAATGCTTTTCCCCTTAGAGTAGGGACAAGACAGGAATGTCCACTCTCACTGCTTCCATACAACGTTGTATTTAAGCTAGCACCAAAAGAATAAAATGCTGAAAAACAAATTTAAAAAATAAGTTCAATATGTTTACTATGAAAACTACAAAATATTTTTGAGAGAAATTAAAGAAGACTTCAGCAAACGGAGAAACAGCTTGTTTGAAAGGATTGGACAACTTAATATTGTTAAGGTGGCAATACTACCCAAAGTAATCGTAGATACAATACTATCTCTGTCAAAATCTCAGCTGACTTGTCTGCAGAAATTTATAAATTATCCTACAATTCATATGGAAATTCAAGGGACTCCGAATAGATGGAAGAATCTTTAAAAAGAATAAATATGGAGGAATCATACTTCCCAATTTTAAATCTTACTACAAAGTTGTGGTAATCAAAACAGTATGGAACTTGCACAATAATAGAGATACAGATCAATGGAACAGAATTGGAAGTCCAGAATAAACCATAACATTATGTTCAAAAGGTTTTTGAAATGGGTTCAAGACTATTCAGTGGGGGAAATTATTATCTTTTTAATACATGATTTAGGAAAAATGATATCCTCATGCAAAAGAATGAAGGCGGTCACTCTACACCATTTGCAAAAATTAATTCAAAGAGATCAAATCTCTAATGTGAGAGCTAAAACTATAAAACTCTTTGAAGAAAACACTGGTATAAATCTTCATAACCTTGTTTTAGTCAATGGTTTCTTAGATATACTACTGAAGACACAGTAATGAAAGAAAAAATATTTAAACTGGACACGATCAAAATTAAAAAGGATGTGTACCTAGAAAATATAAAGACCCTATTGCAACTCAATAATTAAAAGAAAACCCAATTAAAAATGGGGAAAGAATATGAACAGACATTTCCCCAAAGAAGAGATATAAATAACCAATTAGCACATGAAAAGATGCCCAACATCATTAGCCATCAAGGAAATGCAAATTAAAAATAGCACTGAATACTACTTTACACCCAATAGGATAACTATAATAAAAAAGACAGATAATAACAAGTGTTAGAGAGAATGAGGGTGATTGAACCTTCATACAGTGCAGATGGGAGGTTAAGATGTTATGACCACTTTGGAAAACAATTCCTCAAATGGTTAAATGATAGAGTTACCATATGATCCAGCAATTCCATTCCTAGGTATACACTTAGGAGAAAGGAAAATGTACATTTACACAAAACTTGTATATGAATCTTTGTAGCAGCATTATTCACAACAGCCCAAAAGCTGTAACAACCCAAATGCCCATCAAACAATAAATGGATAAACAACGTGGCATATCCGTACAATGGAACATTATTCAGAAATAAAAAGGAATGAAGTACTGAAACATGATACCACATGAATGAGCCTCATGAATATTATGCTTATTGATAATGAAATAAGCCAGTCACAAAGGACCACATATTGTATAATTCCACTTACATGAAATGCCCAGAATAGGCAAATCTATAGAGACAGTTGATTCATGGTTGACTAGGTTTAGGGGCATGGGAAGAGGGTTGGGGGAGTGATTATTATTAGATATGGGGTTTCTTTTGGGGTTAATGAAAATATTCCAGAATTGATTGTGATGATGGATGCACAATTTTGTGACTATACTAAAAGCCATTGAATTATACAGTATGGATGAATTGTATGGTATGTGAATTATATCTCAAAAAACTTAAAAAACAGTGAGGTAGAACATGATCTCATTCTTTTATATGGCTGCGTAGTGTTCCATGGTGTATCTATGCCACATTTTCTTTATCCAGTCTAGGTACTATGGTTATATCAGAGGAGCAAACTAAGGTGCAGAGAGATTGAGAAACACCATGGTCACATAGTACTGGGAAATAGTGGAGCCAGGATCTGAGCAGTATTACTGCATTAGCCCAAGAAGCAGCACCTGTTATTGTTGCTATAGATTCACTGAACAAAGATTTATTGAGCACCTACTCTGTAAACGCATGCTCAGACTCCATCTGTGAGGTGTTGATTCAATAATGCTGGGTTTGCATTCAGGGATCCACTTATACCCACTTGCTGGTGACTCTGCACCTCAGCCATGATGGGAGACCATGGTTGTGCAGGGGCATCTTAGATGTATGTGTTTGTTGAATTAATGGATGAACAAGTGCGCCATTGAAATTCTGCTGGCACTCAGGGTGAGTCTTCAAGACCATGTCTTGGTCATGAATAATGCTGGCCAGCAAAGCTTGAGTCTTCACTGGCAGACTGAGCTGATGTGTGATGGTGGAAAATGCCTGCTCAGGAGACATGAGTAAGGAGAACATTTCTAGGGCCAACCCTTTGGATCAATGGTTGTTCGACTTCAGAAAGTCATGCTTGGACAGGAGTGCCAATATTAGTTGGTGTTCAGTGGTAGGAGGCAGTGACAAAAGTGTTTCAGTGTCAGTTGAATTATTTACGAGTCAACATTAGCTGAATTAACAGCATTAATCAGAGATTGGTTGCACCCTGGTGTGACAGATGCAAAATACTCCTTCACATGCCCTGTACACTGTGATCCTTGTTAAAAGAAAGCAAAATCTCAACTAGGACTTGTCATGCCTAACATCTGTGATGCTATTAAGTTACTACAGTCTGCATTGCTTAATGATAGGAATATGTTCTGAGAAATGCGTTACTAGGCAATTTTGGCATGTGAACATCATCGGGTATATTTACACAGACCTAGGTGGTATAACCTACTGCACACCTAGGTTACATGTTTGGGGTTTCTCTCCTAGGATACAATCTATACCATATGTAACTGAACTGCATACTGTAGGCAGTTGTAACACAATTGTAACTATTTGTTTATTGAAACATAGACAAGGTATAGTAAAATACCCTGTAAAAGATTAAAATTTTTACACCTGTGTAGGGTGTACCTGTATAGGGTATACCTGTAAATACCATAGAGCACTTACCATGAATGGTGCTTCTAGGAGAGGAAGTTGCTTTGGGTGAGTCAGGGAGTGAGTGCTGAGTGAATGTGAAAGGCCTTATTATTGTATACTACTGTAAACTTTATAAACACTGTACACCTACGCTACATGAAATATATACGAAGTTATTTTCTTTATTAATAAATTAAACTTAGTTTACTATAACTTACTTTAGAAACATTCAATTTTTAAACAATTTTTGACTCATGTAATAATAATTAGCTTAAAACATGAATACATTGTACAGGTATACAAAGATATTATAGAATATACTCTTATTCTATAAACTTTTTTCTATTTTAAAAATGTATTTATTTAACTTTCTAAACTTTTTAATTAAAAACTAAGACACACAAACTCACATTAGCATAGGCCTGCACAGGGTCAGGATCATTTAGATGGCACTAAGTGATAGAAATTTTTCAGCACCATAATAATCTTCTGTGACCACCATCCTATATGCAGTCCATCGTTGACCAAAATGTCATTATATGGTGCATGACCGCACTGTAAGATGCAGACCTAAAGGCCACTGAAGTTCCTCAGAGGCAACAGTGGAGTGGTCTAGATCAGTGGAGGCAGCATGGATGCGGGTTAGGAACAATGGATCTGGAGTCAGAAGGGCTAGATTCAATTTTAGCTTGTGCAAAAAAGTGATATAATCACTGGCAAACCATTTAATCCTAAGCTTCAATTACACTGTCTGTCAAATAGAGGGTAATAAGAATACCTTTGACAATTATTTTGCAGACTAAATAAAATAATGCATGGTAAGTCCCCATGCTTGGAAGAACCAGTGTTTGAAAAATATGAGCTGTTGTTATGAGCATTATGATAAAGCCTCATCCAGGTCACTGTCACTATTATGGTCTGTGTCCATCAACAAGGATGCTCCGATGCAGAGGGCATTCTCCACACATGTATATTTCCTTAGGATAGTATCAGCCTCATCTGGTAGAGGAGGCAAAAGGAGCTCGAAGAGATTAGACCATGTCTGCAGTGATCACACAGCAGAACAGTTGTTTGAACATGGTCGTTCTGACCTTCTGCCCTCTTTCCATCCTGCCACCTTCACACCATAGGGAAGGAGCAAGGCATCGCGGTGAGAGCACAGGCTGGCACTGGGGAAGGACTTAATTAGTCAGTCTTCCACAGCAATTAACTGCCTGTTTCCCAGGTGCCTCTGTTCTCTGGGTGGAACTTCTCTCGTCTGTGGATGAGCCAGGAGGAATCTTGGCCAAGTTGCTGGGTAATGGAATTCATAATTGCTTGCGGCTTGCAATGTGGGTGGATAATTCTTCATTAGTTAACGTCATCCATCCTAATGGGGGTAAGGTGAGCTGGAAATGCCAACAGCTAGCACTGTTCTGGATGCCAACTTCTGGATGCACAGCACAATGATCTTGGTTTTCTTCTGGTTTGCTGGCCACCATGTGCAGGTTAGGGGGCTTTCGTTTTTCATCCTCATCATTATCAAGCTGCTGCCACGCTTAGTAGTTGTGTCCTGATTCTTGAAAGAGAAGTTTTAACTCCTGGCCCCACAATTCAGGCTTGGACAGCAGGGATGCCCCCTGGAAATATTAAATCACCATTACTCATTTTTGCAAACGAACACACTGCCACTTCAAGAAGTAACTTGTTCAAGGTCACACGGTTAGTGGGAGGCAGGACTTGGTCGCAGCCCATCCTCCTAAGCTGCAATGCTACATGGCCTTGGAGAACAGGGGCTCTTTGGACAAGCCTCCATCACCTCTGTCTTTGGGATTGGCTGTCAGCTCCCTTTCTTGGTTTGGGGTGGGGTTGCACACACAGAGAGAGAGAGGAAGGGAGAGACTTTTCCTACATACTCTGGGGACTCAGACTTGGGGGCTGAAGAATGGATATTCCCCAAGGCACAGGGAGAAGAGCCCTCCAGGCAGAGTGAACAGCTCACTGGGACAACCAAAGGCCTCACAGCATGCTGTTCCAGCATGTTCTCCCCAGACACTGGTGATGCCCACGCTGCATAATGGTCCTGGGGCTGAGACCTCAGAGACAATGAGGGCCCAGTTTCTGCTCAGATCTGAGAGCCCAGAGACACCTGGACTTAGCTGAGCCCTGACCCTACCACAGTTTCTGCCTTTGATGTTGCCTCATGCTATTGACTTTGTGAACCACAGCTCCTCACATGTTTTCAGCTCCTGAGAGGACCAAGAGAGACACGTGATGCCAATTGGCAGGAGTGCAGAGGAGGAGGTGTTGATGGGACATGAAAGAGTCCTAGAAAAGGAAGTGAATGTGAGGGGGCCTCTGGGGCCGCAGGTAGGATGTAATTCTCACTGATGGCTGCTCTTGGGTCTCTGATGTGATGAGCTATGGTACGTAGAAGACATTTGGGCAGATAGGTGCTTAATAAATATTAGTGGAATGGATGAATTGGATAAATTAAGAAAATGGCAAGGGAAGGAAAGAAGATTATGTGAATGAATGAAAACCTCAAATAGTGATAAGAGTCATCATTAGCTGGGCACTTACTATGTGTCCAGGACTTGACTTCTATTATTTTGTTTAACCTTCCTATCCATCCTGCAAGTGGGTATTTTAGAAATGTTTTCTAGGAGAAGAAAGCAAAGCCAGAGAGGTTAAGATACTTCTCCAAGGTCACAGAGTCAGGACATGAGAGAACCAGGATTCAGTCCTTGGACTGAACACAGTCCAAAGCCTGTGTTCTTTATAGACAAGTTTTCTTTGCTCTCCATTATGACTCTGGTGAAAAGTCAGTTTTCAGTGGTCATGGTTGTTTGCTGAAAAGAGCAATTCCCTTTCCTCCATCTCCAATTTTCCTCCAACTAATTGCAAATTAGTGGTAATTTTCAAATGAAAAGAGGGATCCTGCATGCCATCCATTTGTGCTTACCCAGCAAGACCTTGGGCCTGTGACAGCTCTGTTGCCATGGTAACCCTGCATCCAGGCCTTCCTGAGATCCTTGGCAGTGTTGCCCTGGGCTCCGGAGGTGGGGCCGCTCACCCTCTGGGTCAGCCTCTTCCTTTGCTCCAATGTCCCAGAATTTTAGGTTTAGCAAAGCTCCAGTCTTCCTACTTACTGCTCACTTTGATGCTCTCTACTTTTGGGAGTTCAGAATGAAAATAATAATAATACAAACAAAAAGAAGGAAAGGAGAAAAGAACCAAAGAAATCTATCCATGTGAACTGGGGATGACGTGAGAAGCTGTCTCCCCTCTGCCACCTAAAACTCGGAGAGGGCATTATCCTTCTCAATTCAACTGTTGCAGCAGCTGGAAGAGGCTCCCTGCTCCGAGGCCCAGTACACGCAGGTGTCCTGCCTTCAGCAGTGCTGGCAGTTCTGGTGGATGGAAGAGGTGTGGTGGGAGAACATCATTTCAGCCCAACTCCCGCCCAGAAGGGCCTCTCTGGCCGGGAGTCCCAGACCCAGAAGGTGGGGATCTTTGCAGTGCACTGCTTTATTTATTTATTTGTGGGTAGGTATTTGCTCTCAGTCCATAACGGACATGTGCTGATTACCTACTGTGTACTGAGCTCTGAGGATGAGACAGTGAAGGATTCCTATTCCCTGTTATTAACAGGCTGTGACCAGTGAGGGAGACTGATGCTCAGTGCAGTCCTGCCAAGGCTGCGACTTAGGAGTGGGGTCAGCACGATCTGCTGCATTTGCAGACTGAGGGACATGAGCCGAATCTTGAGAGGAATTAGCAAATTGCTGGAAAGATGAAGTAGGAAGAAACAAATCCCAGGTAGAGAGAATAGTGGAGGATGTAAAAGTGTGGAGGTGAGATAGAGCTTAATATATTTTGATAACTCCCACTGGTAAGAATGGCTGGGATGCAGGTAACTGGGGGAGGGGTTTGGGAACGGAGAACAACGTTTATTAAATAATTTTTTTAAAAATTATAAAAATAAATTGAGTGCTCAAGATCCTGGGCTTCAATGGATTGAGAGACAAGCCTCTATAAGGTTATAAGGTTTTTAGATCACACAATTAATGATGGGGTATGGAGACTGACATCAACACCAACTCATCTCAGTATCACCGGCAACCACCCCCACCACCATTACCCAGAGGGGTGGAGTCAAGACCCTGAAGTTTTTGGTCATGTTGCTGCAGAAAAGATTGGTGGCTCACCTTGCCCCATCTTCAGCGTCAGTTTCAAGGGTGCCCCTCCCATGAAGATGGGCATAACAGAGGGAGACAGGGTGGATTTGCAGGGGATCCATGCACTGGGTGTCTTTTGATGGGGGGTGCTCAGGATTTGCAGTTGTTGGAAGAGGAAGTTCCGTTCAATTTCTTCCAAGGGGATGTGAGTTGAGGTAGGACCATAGGGTGAAAGATGAGGGCACTGGTATAGTAGCCCTTTGGGGGTCCCTGAGAGACCCCCAAAACTCAGACCATGCACATATGAGGGACGGATGGCTGAGAACACTGGCTCTGGCTCTGGCTCTCTCCACTAGCAGTGCCTCCTGAACCACAGCCACACATGGCCCCAGCCTCTGTACCCTGCACCACTGCCAATGGTTTCCTACCCCACCCTACCGCCAGTTCTACTCTACCCTTCTCTGCCTTGCATGTTTTAAAGAGGCATTATTAGTTGAGGTTAAAATTCATGTACAGTGTCACACAATACTACAGTTTTTGACAAATGCATCCTCATGTAACCAAACCCCAACAAGATAAAGAAGAACAATCACATCTCCCAGAAAGTTTTCCCAAACCCTATAGGCAATCATTAATGATGCTTATCCTGATTTTGAAGAGGGACGGCAGGTCAGAGGACTTCAGGAAGCAGCACCTCTGAGACAGTCTGCAGAGCCCAGAGGCTCGCGTTCTGGCCCAGGTCACCTCTCTGTGCCTCCTCTGTAGAATGCAGACCACAGGGTTACACCTTCCTCTGGGAGCTATAGTGAGATGAGGCTTGTAAAATTTGTAACAGGTGCCTGGCACTTAGGAAGGGCTCAGGCTTCGTTTTTAGTATAACAGGTGGAGGAGCACAGAAATGGATGCCAGGTGTTTAAGAGAAGATCTTGACAAACTGCAGAGGAGAACACATCAGCTATCTCCTCCCATTTCACAAGGACGGTGATCATGCTAGCTAACATCTGTTGGGGGTTTGATAGACAACGGGCACTAAGTGCTCTTTATAAATATTTTCTTTAAAGTCTCATAACTCTGACAATAAGTGACTGGAGCACAGAGAGGTAGCAACTTGTCAACCATCACACAAGTAGCCCATAGCCCAGTCAGCTTCTATCCTAAAAGAACTGGCCTCACAAACCTGGCTTTTTGTCATTGGCCTATACTGGGGGACATTTCTTTAAAGTATGCCCCGAATCGGCCAGGCACAGTGGCTCATGCCTGTAATCCCAGCACTTTGGGAGGCCGAGGTGGGCGGAGTTTGAGACCAGCCTGACCAACATGGAGAAACCCTGTCTCTACTAAAAATACAAAATTAGCCGGGTGTGGTGGCTCATGCCTGTAATCCCAGCTACTCGGGAGGCTGAGGCAGGAGAATCACTTGAACCTGGGAGGTGGAGGTTGCGGTGAGCCGAGATTGCGCCATTGCACTCCAGCCTGGGCAACAAGAGCGAAACTCTGTCTAAAAAAAAAAAAAAAAAAAAAAAAAAAAAAAAAAAAAAAAAAAAGGTATACCCCAAATCTGAGAGGCTTGAAATAAGGTGTGGGTTACCCAGGAAATGGATCAATATGTAAGAGACAAGATTCTCTACTTCAAAATATTCTTAACAATCAGAGGTCTGAACTTGGTTCTTTTAAGTAACAAGGGAGAGAAAGAAAATCAGGGATGAGATTTGTAGCCAAGCAATCAGCTGAAACAAATCTTTCTTCACAAATGGGGTTTATACTTAAGGAGAAGAATAGTACACATGCTGAATAGCCACATTTAGGATTAATCAGAGACAAAGTGTTCCTTGAGTGTGACATTCAGGGTACTTGTCTTACATTTGCATTAAAAAAAAAACAAACAAAAAAAACCACACACAAAAAAAACAGGATCAGGTTTTGCTAAGAGCAGATGACAATTGCTGTCTGTAAAGTCTTAGATGGGGCAGCTTTATTCCTGAATATTCTCATTCGTGATTTAGGATTTAGGATGCACGGCTGCGGGGAGCAACAGGCAGGTGGTACTTTGGTGTTTCAAGTCTCTGTCCCATTCAAGGGGCCTCCCAAGGAGGTTGACAGGTTCCAGCTGTTTCCTGCTTTCTAAATGGGGATTTTCTTACCTGTGCTTGGGTGTTTTCTCCCTAGATCGGGGGTCAGGGTCTTTATACACCCTGAGAATCTTTATGCTGGACTCACACACCCCTTGGGACTTGCCATTAGACTTTGGGGGTCATATGTCCCCACAGGTTCTTCCCAAATGTATTAGTTTATAATTGAAGACCTTTTTTTCCTCTTATTTGTATTTCTTTGCATTTAGTCTCTTGGACTGTCAATTACATTGCCACTTCCATGGAAATAACAATAGTGAACTCAGCAGAATGACTGCAGGGAGTCAGTGATGTGGCTTAAGTGCATCTCTAGCAAAGAGCCTGGCATGGGAGACCCTCAGCTCATGTCAGTTCTTCCTCCTTAGTAATTCTGTTTGAAGCAAGAGAGAAGCTTCCTTTGTTTCTTTTTCCCCCTTGCTGAACAGCAATACTAGTCTCCTGGGGGTTTCCTACTTACTGGCAGCTTTCTACCTTCTCCCAGTATCATATTTCTCTTCTGGTCCCCTAACTCCCTAAGCAATAAACTTGCTACAGGATAAAATTTGCAAGGAGTAAATTTCCAATAATCACCCTAATGCCAGTTATTATTGTGAATAACAAATCAAATATAATGTGATAGTCACCATTTGTTTCATGTCTGCCAGATGCCTGGTACTATGTTAAATGCTAGATCTCTGGGATCTGGATGATAATTAATAAGCACCTATCCGATGAATGAAGTGACTGTTTACACTCACAACTACTGTGTATAGAAGCTCCACCCCACCCACCCAGTTTACAGATTAGGAAGACAGAGACTCATGAAGGATAAATGACTTCCAAGTGAAGAATATCAGAGTTAGCATTTAAAACCTGGCCTATGAACATTCGGATCCTTTAAGGAAGTCAGACCACAAAACCCCCAATTTCCCCAGACCCTGGAAAAGGTCTGCTCTTGAAAGGGTTTGACTTGACTTGTAATTTATTTGCAGATCTCAGCCTGTGGGATTGATTCTGAATTTATGATGCATGCTCAGGTCTTTCGTGACTTGTACTCTTCGAATTTCATTAGGCTGACCTGTAATTGTTGTGGTAAATGTTTACACATCTATAAATTATTATTAGGCAAGTGGGGCAAGGTCAACCTTTATCTTTTAAGGCGCTGGGAGCAGACTTCGGAGATTTCCCAGCAGACAAAAGGGGTTGGGATCTGATTAATTACGGACTGTGTTGGTGTCATATTGACAACACTGTTACTGCTAATATTGAAGCCCCAAACGGGTCATCGTTTCTGAGCATGAAAAATTATCACCCTTTTACTGATTGTTTTGTAAGTGATTCAATTTTAAATCATTAATGACTATTGGTAGCGGAACTTTTTACTCAGGAAGCAAAGCCCAAGATACCTTTGGGGTCTCGGGCTGAACTTTATTTTACTGTATTTCCTGCTACCTGTTTAAACTAATACCTTTATTGCCAACTAATGGCATGATATACTAATTATTAGAAAATGGATTGCAATAGTAACATTAAAGAAATACTTACGAATGAAAAAGAATTAACGTAACTACACATCTACTATGTGTTAGATACTTTTGTATTACGTCATCTAATGCAACAAACACATGAGGTAGGTTTCATTCCTATTTTTAAGTTATGAAACTGAGATTCAGAGTTTACATTATTCTAGGATAATGTGAAGGATATGATGTCTAGGATAATGTGAAGTAAGGTTTATGAGGTTACAAACCTAGTTCTTTCTGCCACACATTCAGGATTAACACCATGAGTCCTCTTTCCAGGTTCTGAGAACTGGGTTGAAAGGTAGAAAAAGCAGTTGTATTTCTGTTGAGTTTGGGATCATACTGGCAGCTTATACATCAGCCTTGGTGGTAGCAAAATTACCAGAAGTGATACAGCATGACCTCAATCTCAATACAACTTTCTTCCATTTTGGGAACATAGGAAAGAGCCGTGTGAGCTTTGTCACTTCTGGAAACACTCAAGGGTTATCCTCCCAATATTAACCTGCTCAAATTTCCTTTTTTTTTTTTTTCTAATCCCTTTCTTATTTTCACTTGTAATCTGAAACTTTCTGTAGGTCAGGTACTATTTCTTTTTCATCTCTGAAGCCTTTGTAGATAGCATAATAGCTGAGATATAGTAGGTATATTAGGATTCTCCAGAGAAACAAAACTAATTGTTTGGATGAATAGAAAAACATCTTTCTAAAGGCAGGGTTTCACTCTGTCACTCATGCTGGAATGCAGTGACATGATTATAGTTCACTGCAGCCTTGAACTCCTGGGCTCAAGTGATTAGGTGCAGGCAACCACACCAGGATAATTTTTTAAAAATATGATTTGTAGAGATGTGGTCTTGCTATGTTGCCCAGGCTGGTCTCAAACTCCTGGTCTCAAGCAATCCTCCTGCCTTGGCTTGTCAGTGTGCTGGGATTACAGGCATGAGCCACCACATAAATCCTGAAAAACATTTTTTTTTTAAATGAGGGATTGACACACATAAATATGGAGGCTAAGAAGTCCCAGAGTCTGGTGTGTTCAAGCTGGGGGCCTGGGAAGCTGGTGGTGTGGCTCTGGTTAAAGCTCTAAGGCTTGAGGAACAGAGGAAGAATTTGTGTCAGTCCCAGCTTGAGTCTGCAGGCCCAGGAACCAGGAGCACTGATGTCCAAGGGCAGGAAAAGATGGATGTTCCAGCTCAAGCTGAGAGAGAGGCAGAGAGAGAAAGAGAGGGTGAGAGAGAGCAAATTTGCCCTTCTTCACCTTTCTGTTCTATGTAGACTCTCAACAGAATGGGTAATAAGCACCTGAAATTGTGAGGGTGAGTGATCCTCTCTATTCAGTCTATTGATTCAAATGCTGATCCCTTCCAGAAACACCCTCACAGATGCACGCAGGGATAATGTCATACCAGCTTTCTGGACTCCCTTAGCCCTGTCAAGGTGACACATAAAATTGACCATCACGGTAGGTCCTTAACCAAATCTGCTGAAAAAATACATGAGTGCAAGAATCCCTATCTCCACTGTGAAGAAGTTTACAAATACAGCCATACCAGAATGTCATATCCTGTGTGTGTGTGTATGTGTATGTGTGTATATATATCTTCCATGTTTCTAAATTCTCTTTGTTTCCTTTTTACATAATTTCATCACTGATAGGAGGAAAGAAGAGAATTGCTCTGCCCTCTGGAAAACTAAATTGGAACCCAGTATTTTCTGAAGCCCCAAAAAGAGTGAAATAGAACCTCTGACAAGTATAACCTCAAAGTCTGTAATTCAAACCCAAAGTGTCCCTCTGTACTTTGGAAAAGTCTGGGATATGCTCCCTTGGCTCCGTTAGTGAGACCGAGGACATTAAGTCTCCAGAGGGTGATTACTGGCATTTAAGTTTTTCTCTCTGGAAGCACCGAGGCAAGCTCTTTCTACTGTTCTGCCTGCCTTGTGGGGCTTCTCCCTTATTAGTGAGAGAATTTCAAAGTTGGGCTCATTATTCTGGCTTCCTTTTTCCTCTTCCTGTCTACCCCCTCTTTGTCCAGGTTACCTCTAATAGTATAAATGCCCTTTATAGCCCAAAACGTAAGGACTCCATCAGCAAATGAATACTCAAGTTCAATTCCCAGTGACCAATTACCCACTGTGTACAGGGTCATTTAATCTCCCAGCAAATAAATTTTACTCAACCCAGCTCCTACTGTGTGTCCATCCCTTTGTCAAATGGGATGACAATGAGATTAGCAATGAATGAATGGCCTGGAATCAGCTCTCAAGACCATGTAGTCTGATGGGGACAGGGGTAGGCAGGATCTTCTAGGAATGGTGAAGGCCAAGAAGATATAACAAGACTGTAGAACGTCATTTAATGTCTTCTTATATAATTTCCGAATAAGCCAGGATCCTCATCTTTGAAGGTGTTGCAGTCTCAGTGTGTTGGTTAGAATGAACAACATTAAATTGTTTATAAAGACCTTTCTTCGCCACCTTCTTTTTGCTGTATGTAAGAGCATCCCACTTGAAAACAGGAAAGGCTGTATTTAGAATCCATCCTGGAACAGGTTGCTTGACTTGCAAACCCTGCTTACCAGCATTTTGACTCCAAATGCCCGAACTGTCTACCTTTCTCAGAAATACCTACAGATGCTCTTTAATTAGGATCTTCTCAATGCAATGCAAATATTAGTTGAGAGGATTCAATTTACTTTATGAAATTTTCCAATAAGCTTAAGCATATTTATCTCTGTCTGGTCAGTTTACTACAAACAGGTTGAAGGTGGGGCTGGTTTTGTGACCCTTGTCTTTGGACTCCATGGTTTCCTTTAGGAGCAATGATAATGAGAACATCCAGGTTCTGAGTTGCTTCCTGACTTTATCCCATTACATGGTTCTTCATTGTCTGTTGGTCCCTGACTGCAGCCTAACACTAATGGTGAGAAAAAGAGTGGAGGAAGTTAAAACAAAAGCTAAAATGAGATTTGCATTTCTAATCCATGGGCTGCAAATGTGCAGATTCTCCTTAGTATCGTGGGTGATTGAAAACCAAATGTGCCATCACTTACAGGGCAAGCTATTGTTTTTTTCTTGGCCCCATTTCCTTAACTGTTCTACAGCAAACTCCATTCCTCAACTCTCCCCTCTGGACCTTAGAGCTCTCATCTCTAAAAGTGTAGTGATAGGAGGTCTCTAAATATCCTGAGTTCTTAAATGCCATGGCATTTTGGAAGATTCAACCAACTCTACCTCAGGGATTGTTGCACCTGTTGAGAGGCATTTATACCTATCCTGTGAAGGTTTTAAAACATGGATGCAGATTCTTTAACATTTTTCCCATCTGGAGATAGGGCCTATGTCTTTGACCTTAGAATCTGGGTGAGTTTGTGACTACTTCAACCAACAGAATATGATGAAAACGATACTATGCGCCCTCCAAGGTTAGATCATAAAGGCTTTGTTCTTTCGTCTTCTTTCCTGGAATATAATGTCTGAAGCTCTGAGACCACCATGCTGGAGAAGCCATCTGTTCCTAGAGTCCGTCCTAGTGGAGCTCAGCCTTCCAGCTATTCGTCAGGGTGCAGACATGTGAACAAGGAAGCCTTCAGATGATTCCAACTCTCAGATATTCAAGTCACCCCTGGCCATTTGAATCTTCCCAACTGGGGTCCTAGGAATTTTGGAGCAGAAACATGCCATTCCCTCTGTGCCCTATCTGAATTCCTTACTCTCAAAGTCTGTGTTCATGTTAAGCAGCTGTTGGTTATGCTGTTGGTTTGAAGTGGTTTGTTACACTCCGATAGAATGAGAATGTCTGTTAAGCAATAGAAAAACAGATATTCTCAGAGGGACACCTGGCTGGCCCTTTCGGATGAAGCTTAGAAGTGTTGTTGGTGGCCAGGCGTGGTGGCTCATGCCTGTAATCCCAGCACTTCGGGAGGCTGAGGTGGGCAGATCACGAGGTCAGGAGATCGAGACCATCCTGGCTAACATGGTGAAGCCCCATCTCTACTAAAAATACAAAAAAAAAAAAAAATTTAGCCGGGCGCTGTGGCAGGCGCCTGTAGTCCCAGCTACATTGGAGGCTGAGGCAGGAGAATGGCATGAGCCCGGGAGGTGGGGCTTGCAGTGAGCCAGGATTGCGCCACTGCACTCCAGCCTGGGAGACAGAGCGAGACTCCGTCACAAAAAAAAAAAAAAGTGTTGTTGGTAAAAATGGAAATTCTTGGCTTTTAACTTGTTTGTGTGTCTGCATGAAAGTGTGTTGGGAGTCTTTGCCTCTTCTTTCCTGAGAGGGTGAGTTTCGGAGGAGACCTAGAAAGTCACCTTTTAAAAGAGAGTTGCTCTCCTCCCCTGTGCTGACACCTTCTCTCTGCTGCATCCCTTCTCGTGCTTCTGCATCCACCCTGCTGTGCGAAGTGCTGCATGGGAGCAGACCCCATCATCCCTGCATATGGAATTCCTTAGAGCAGGGTCCTCCTCGCTTCCTGTGAAAACTGTGTTCATCCTGAATGAAGTCGGCTTTCCATCAGATAGACTATAGAAGGGACTGTAAACAATGAGAGGCAATGCTCAGCCGTTTTTGCTACACATGAGGTGCTGTAGTACGAGCTTTCTTTACATGCTTCATCCCATTGACTCGTCATAGCCACTCTGTGAGAAAGGGAGGCAGGCATGAGTGTGGCCCCATTTAAGAGGTATGAGAGGGGTGGCTTAGAGGAGTTGAGTCACTTGCCAGGATTTTGATTCTAACATGACTTATGCACTTAACCTCTCTGTTATCCTGCTTCTCAGAAAGACCCCAATCTGGAAGCCTGTCTCTAATCGTTAGGAATAAGGCCTTGAGCAACTCATACCATCTAGACCTCCTCATATGTCACTTGGGGGTGAAACTTTCTGTCCTGCAAGATCAAAGCACTTTTGAGGGTCCTCATGATGCCCCATTTGTGCAAAAGCATTTATAACCTCTTGGGGTTTGTGCATTTCCAGGAAGCACTTTGCACTTTCTTCCTTAGATGCCATTATATTTTGAGATGCATAGTTTTCATGTTTAAAAAAGAAGTTCATTCCAATTTTGGTTCAACACTAGGTACACCTCTTTCTTTTGTCTTTGACAAAAGCCTAAAGCAGTCAGGTTGCATGAATCTTAATCCCAAAGTAACCTCCACCTTCTCATTGCAATGAGTGCCCCGCATCTCAGAGGTCAGGCCAATCAGAACAATAAGCCCAAGATGTATTGAACTGCAGCTTGGTGATAATTATTTCTTCTTCTTTTCAGCAGATTCCTATTAGTCAGTTTAAAGCTTGCATTTGCAGAGGGCTCTGTGCTCTGCATATAACTGAGCTCACCTCCTATGCCCCAGGTCCAATTCTGAATGCAGCCACCAAGTCTATCATTACCACCAGTTCCTTCTGTGTGCTTCCTTCCTCCCACCCCTGGCAACCAGTCACCAAGGGCTTTTCACTCTTTGTAAAATCTTTTTGATATTTCCTGCCTCCTTTGCCCCACTCCTCCAACTTTATCTTTGCTGTGTCTCTTTTTGTTTGGTGTCTCATCTGCTTTCACCTGCCATGTTCTCTCACCATCCTTACTGGCTTGACAGCTGGCACCTCTTGTGTCCACAGTAATCCATTGTCTACAGCAGAGCCAGTGAGATATTTTACAAATGCAAATACCCCACCTCCCATCTGGGAAGTAGCGGGGATTATTTGAAGTGATAGAAGCAGTGGGGGAAAGGGGTTAGAGGTCACTGCCCTGTGATCATCTCTCAAGTTTGTGTCTCCCATAGAAAGCAAGCTTCTTGAGGGCAGATATTCTTTGTTCTTTATCTTCATGCTCTCAACAACCCACACAGTGCCTGCTGCAGAGGTTTAATTCTGAATGAATGAGGAGCAGTTAGGTATGGAAAGCTGTGAAGAGTAAACCTGGGAAATCACGGGAGATGGAGAAAGATGCCACCTGCTCCTAGATCTGAACTCAAGGAAAGAAGCCACACATACAGCTATCCCAGCCCAAGAGGTCAAGGAATAATGCAGGTTAATGAAAGTGGAGAATAGTTTGATGGCAGAGATCTGTCGGACTTAGTGATGTGGCAGACAGAGAGAGGAGCAGATAAGAAGGCACTAGCAAGGGTCTCACTGATGACTTACTTGAAGACCTGGGTCTGTGGGAGCCCTCCAACTTGGATTCCATTCGTGTTCTTAATCCTGATAACTCTGTAACCTGGGAAGCTTGCTTAATCTTTACAATACTCAGTTTCCCAATCCGGGAATTGAACCATATCAAGGAGGGAGAACCCTTCCTTCTCTGACAGGGTAGGAGTGGTCTAAGTGTGTGCTGTCTGGAATCAGATGGAGCATGCTTGAATCCCAGTTGTGCCCCTCTTGTGAGTACTTGGGCAAGTTACTTAACATCTAAAAGCTTCAGTTCCATGCTCCATAAAATGGGTAATACTGATTTCACATGGGTTTCAAGAAGATTAAATGAGTATTAAAAAGTTCACACATGGTAAGTGGTCTCTGAAAAATAACTGCTTCCACTTTATCTGGGGCAAACCCAAGCTTGCCCCTTAGTGGCCCCACCCCCATCTCCTACCCTGGGCTCTGCATTCATGGTACCCACCATTCCCCAAGCCCTCTCTGCTTGCTGAAGATTTTTTTCCTTCTGGATCTCCCCTGGCATTGTGAACTGCCCTCTCTCTTCTTCCTTTGAAAAGTGATTTTACATCCTTGGCTTTGTGTGGGCTCTCGACATATGTTAATGTTCGGAATATCAGCCTAGAACAGAGCAGGGAGCCCTTCCAAACATGAGCCTGGAGGCAACACATAAATTACTTTGCAGAGATGGTTCTGTCTGTTGCAAGTTAAAACTGAACGCAGAAAACAATTCCCTTCTGTTGTGGGTGCCCTGGAAGCTGTGGGTGTCCTTGCATCTGGGTCAGGAGTCCACTTGTTCTGCGGCCAGGGATGGAATCATCAAAGGTATCTTGTACTGTGTGCCCGGCATTGTGTGAGACCCTTAACACGCATATGACAGATGAGAAGCAGCCTGTTTAACAGGGTTCATTAACTTGTTCAAACTCATCTATAAAATAAATAGTTGAAGTCAGATTTGGAAGCAGACCTGTAGATTCCAAAGTCTATGTGTTCACCACTAAACTTCATAGCTTCTTAGTACGTAAAAAGTAGAGGGCATCCCTTTTTTTCAGAGGAAAAAAAGAGCATTTTGGAACGTTTCCTCTGGATGCACCATGGATTGCTGATAGGAGTTAGTGAGACTAGAGACAGCAACCAGGTAAAAGGCCTTGGTGACTGGTCATGTAGAGGCAGGTAGCCTGAGGATGCCTCATTCTTCTCAGCAGGGCGTGGCTTATCAGGCACTCAGAGACCCAGGCCTTCTCCTAGGTGCACTAGCAGCAGGTCTCTGGTAGCAGAAGGACTAACCTCAGGCTCTGTCCAAGTCCACCATAGGTTTCTGCCCTGGGTCATTCAAAGTGGTCTCTGTGCCTTGTTGTCTCTAGCTCTAGCATAATGTGATACATTGTTTACAAAATTTCCTCTCAACCTTTTGCAGTGTGACTTTGTGTTTTCTCTGATTAAGTAATGTAGTCTCTTTCTCCATCCCTTGAATCTGGATTTAGTTTAACATAAGGAACATTGCAGAATGTGATGTGAACAAAGGCTTCAAAAGCACCCTTACAATGGGGCTCACCCTCTCTCATGACTCTTTGGAGGCCTGAGACTATCAAATGAAGGAGCCTGAGCTAGCCTGCTGGAGGATGAGGCGCCATGTGGAGAGCCAAGAGGAACAAATCCAGCTGAGACCCTCTTAGAACAGCCCGACTGCCAGCCACCAGCAATGTGAGCAAGTTGCCTATCCCATGCAGCATAGTTGAGATGCCAGCTGACTCTAGAAATCAACTGAGCCAGTCCAGCCCAGGAAACCTGCCTAGCTGACCCACAGAATGTAAGAAATAATAGATGTTTGCTGTTTTAAGCCACTAAAGTTTAGAGTTGTTTGTTTTTAAGCAAAAATAACAGATAATGTCTGAGTCAATAGGCAGGATAATTTTGGGGTGCCTCTTGTTTCTGAGCTCTCACAACTTCTAGTACCCCCAGTTCAGCACATATATGTTACACCTGCCTTGAATTAGAGCCTGACCTCCCTGGCTCCATATCCTAGTGAACTGGGAGAATTCCCTGATACCCCTTGCAGGATGTACAACAGTGGTGTGGCTCTCCTATTTGGTCACTGCTGCTGCTCAAACCCCGAGGGAGGGTTAGCATGCAGATGGACAGGTACAGGAGCCCAAGTGGGCATGTGTTACAGTGTGCCCTTTTAGCCTTGCTGTCTGTGGACGGCATGAGTGTTAACCAGGTCAGTGGACCATCTGCCTTTCTGCAGGGCAGAGGGCCAGTGTGACAACTTTCCATATCTTGAGTTCTTGTCCAGTGTCCTGGAAAAATTGGGTCGCACATGAACTCAAAGGATGAATGTGGGAGTGTTATTGAGTGGCGAAAGTGGCTCTCAGTGGGATGGATGGGGAGCTGGGGAGCTGAAAGTGGGGATGGAGTGGGAAGATGATCTTCCTCTGGAGACTGGCCGTCCAGCAGCCGAATTCCTCTCTGACAGCCCCCAGTCGAACTTCCCTTGGCATTCAGACATTCCTCATCCTCTTTCTTTCTCTGTTGTGTCATTCCGCCATTCATCTGTTTGTCTCCTTGTCTCCTCTTCTGCTTGTCTGCTCTGGAGCCTGGGGTTTGGGATTTGTGTGGGTACAGGATGGGGGCATGGCAGGCCAAAATGCAACTATTTTGGCACGAAAACAGAAATGCCTATTCCCACTTAGAGCTGTGGGCTTCCAGGCTTGAGGGGCCTTTGCTGGGGAACAGCCCTCTTCTACCCAGTGTTTCCGTGTCTCCTGTCTGTATCACTAGGTCAGAGTTGAAGCGGAAGGTCACCACATCAACCTCCTTTATTCCCCAACTGGGCTCTAGACTCAGGGCAAAAAGCAGATCATGGAGGATATGATATCCCCTGGCAAAGGGCCCAGACTACATCCTGAAGGTGTTTGGGGGCCTTGAAAGTTTTTGTTTGTTCATTTGTTTTGAAACCAGAATTGAAAGTATTCTGTGTTCTGTTCATGATGGTAGGTTATGCCACCATATGTGCTTGTCAAAACTCACAGAACTCTACACCAAAAAATATAAACTTTACTGTATGTATATTATGTTTTAATACAATATTTAAAAATAAAGAAATAATTTTGAGTATGGAGACACATGAGAATTTGAATGAAATTGTGGATTCTCCAGTCCCATTATGAAGACCATACTGTTACTATGACTACATTTTGTCATACATAATTCATTAAGAAAAATTCTGTATCATTTTCATTCTTAATGCATGTTTCAGTTAAAGAAACTGTATCATGATAGAATTACAAAAATCAGCTTAGAAACAAATGCATATTCACTGTTAAAGACAGTGTGGTAATATTCTACTCATGGGGAAGGGAAGTAGATGTGCTTTTCCCTATTCCTCTTGCAAGGACTGTTAAAACTCTGGATATTATATGTGAAACAAACATAAGACGACTCTGAAAGGTAGAAAAAAGCAGACCAACGAGGGCCACTGGGACCCGAGGAACTACCCAGAGGTATGTTCCCTGGATGATGATTTTTTTTGCCTCATCTATCCCAGGCTTGGAGCTGAAGGAAACAGCAACCTAGAAACACCAGCTGGTGCAGGTTTTTTTTTTTTTTTTTAAGCCTGACACAAGCATGTTCTCTTTAGGCAAAGGACCAGGTAAAGGGGTAGCCTATTGTATAAACTTTTATACAATAACCACTCTAGATAAACACCACAGAAAACACAGTAGCTCCGCCCCAAGCCATTGCAGCAAAGACCAAGTTGGGTTCCTAGACTTTCACCTTCACCAGAATATGACAGGGGCACAACCAAATCCTTGCTAGGCAATGTCAGAAAAGTCCAAATGGTGAACTGGGACTTTATCCCTGCTAGGTGGTAATAAGGAGGCTCCTCTGCATTACAGCAGCGATCACGGGGGGAATCTGGACCTCCACCCATCATGGGAATGATGAAGTGCTCCTCTTCCTCCCTGCTGGGAGGTGTCAGGGGAGGTCTCATGAAAAGTCAGCACTCTGACCCCTGCCCATTTATAACAAGGCCACACACTCCTATGGTGTCACTGGAGGCCAACTGGGGAGGAGTAATGAATCCCTTCCACCCTCCCAGCCTGCGAGGTATCAATTGAGGTATATGAAGTAGAACTCTGACCTCACCCAGCAGTAATGAGGAGACCCCCTCACTTGGTTGTCAACAAAGGCCATGTGGGAAATTTGAAATTTCTACCCCCACCTAAAAGTAATGAGGTAGTGACTTCCCTTCCTCTGCCAGAGCAGTGTCAGAAAAAGTCAGCTAAAACAGGTTAAAAGAAGAGCCATAGAGTCATAACGTAATACCCAGTATATGTCCAGGTTTCAATAGAAAATCACTTATCACACAAATAACCAGAAGGACCTCAAACTGAATAAGAAAAGATGATTAATTGATGTCAATATTGAGATGACAGGGATGTTACAATTATCTGATAAAGATTTTAGGCTGGGAGTTTTAAAATTTCCATTTTTGGGCTGGCTGTGCACCTGTTATCCCAGCTACTCCAGAGGCTGAGGTGGGAGGATCACTTAAGCCCAGGAGTTCTAGACCAGCCTGGGCAATATAGCAAGACCCTATCTTTAAACATGTAAGTAAGTAAACAAATAAATAAATAAGGCCAGGCATGGTGACTCACACCTGTAATCCCAGCACTGTGTGAGGCTGAGTGGGCAGATCACCTGAGGTCAGGAGTTTGAGACCAGCCTGGCCAACATGGTGAAACCCCATCTCTACAAAAAATATAAAAATTAGCTGGGCATAGTGGTGAGCACCTGTAGTCCCACCTACTCAGGAGGCTGAGGCATTAGAATCACTTGAACCAGGAGGCGGAGGTTGCAGTGAGCCAAGATCATACCACTGCACTCCAGCCTGGGTAACAGAGCAAGACTCTGTCTCAAAAAAAAAAAAAAAAAAAAATCCATCTTCCACTCCCCAAGATTTGAAGTATTCCTTTAACATGTATTATTGACCCTTGAACAATTTATGAGTTGGGAATATCAAACTCCTGTGCTGTCAAAAATCCACAGGTAACTTTTGACTCCCCCCAAAATTAGCAGCTGTCATAAAAATGCTTCAACAAGCAATTACTAAAATACTTGAAACAAATGAATCAATAGAAAGCCTCAGCAAAGGAATAGAAGATATTAAAAAGAACCAAATTGAAATTTTATTAATTTATTTATTGACAGGGTTTTTATCTGTCACCCAGGCTGGAGTGTAGCAGTGTGAACTTGGCTCACTGCAGCCTCTGCCTCCTGGGCCCAAGAAACCCTCTCGCCTTAGACCCCTGAGTATCTGGGAATACAGGCACACACCACCATGCCCAGCTAATTTTTGCATTTTATTTTTGTAGAGATGGGGGTCTCACTGTGTTGCCCAGGCTTGTCTCAAACTCCTGGGCTCAAGTGATCTTCCTGCCTCAGTCTCCCAAAGTGCTGGGACTCTAGGCATGAGTCAGCATGCCTGGCCTTATTTATTTATTATTTCTTTACCTACATTTTTAAAGACAGAGTCTTGCTATGTTGCCCAGGCTAGTCTTGACTCCTGGGCTTAAGTGATCCTTCTGCCTCAGCCTCTGGAGTAGCTGGGGTAACAGGTGCACAGTCAGCCCAAATGGAAGTTTTAAAACTGAAAAAATTAAATAACTGAAATGAAAAGGTCAATGATGTACTCAGTAGTAGAATGGAAGTAACAGAGGAAGGAATCAGTGAACTTGAACATAGAAAAATGGCAATTTCCTAATATGAATAACAGAGAAAAAACAGGCTAGAAAACAAAATAACAGTGTTTCATACCCCTGTGGAATTTTAGAAGAGATCACATATTTGTGTAGCTGAAGTCCTCGAAGGAGAGGAGGAGAAGGAGAAAGAGTCTGAAAAAATATTCAAAGAAATAATGGCTGGAAATTCCCTAAATTTGCCTAAAATACACATAAGCCTAGAAAGTCATGAAGCTGAGTGAATCCCAAACAGGATAAACTCAAAGAAATCCCCACCAAGGCACGTAATACTCACACTTCTGAAAACTGAAGACAAATATAAAATCTTAAAAGCAGCAAGAGAAAAATGACATCTTACCTATAGGGAAATACAATCTGAATGACAAAGAACTTCTCCTGAGACATCAGGATGCCAATAAATAAGAACAAGATCATATCCTTTGCAGCAACATGAATAGAGCTGGAGGTCATTATCCCTAGCAAACTAACTCAGGAACAGAAAACCAAAAACCGCATGTTCTCACTTATAAGCGGGAGCTTGTAATTGATGAGAACTCTGTGTGTTCCTGAGAACACATGGAGGGGAATGACACACACTGGGGCCTGCTTGAAGGTGGAGGGTGGGAGGAGGGAGAGGATCAGAAAAAATAAATACTGGGTTCTAGGCTTAGTACCTGGGTGATGAAATAATCTGTACAACAAACCCCTGTGACACAATTTTACCTATAAACAAACTTACACATGTATCTCTGAATCTAAAATAAAAGCTGCTATAAAGACACATCGCAAGAACAGAAAACCAAACACCGCATGTTCTCACTCATAGGTGGGAATTGAACAGTGAGAACACTTGGACACAGGAAGGGGAACATCACACACTGGGGCCTGTTGTAGGGTGGGAGGAGGGGGGAGGGATAGCATTAGGAGATATACCTAATGTACATGACGAGTTAATGGATGCAGCACACCAACATGGCACATGTACACATATGTAACAAACCTGCAAGTTGTGCACATGTACCCTAGAACATAAAGTATAATAATAATAATAAAAAAGGAATGCAGGAGGCCAGAAGTAGTGGCACAACGTTTTCAGGTGCTGAAAGAAAAGAACTGGCAAGATGGACTTCTATATCCAGCAAAACACTTCAGGAATAGAGAGAAATCAAGGCATTCTCAGATGATGGGAAAATAAGCAAATTGGCCACCAATAGACCTACTCTAAAATAATGGAGAAAGGGAGTTCTATAAACAGAAAGAAAATTAGGCAGAAAAAAAAGATTCCTGGAACATCAGGTAAAAAGAAAAAAGACAGTAAGAAAAATATGGGTAGGTACAAAACTTTTCTTCTTCTCTGAAGTTTTCCTAAATTTTTTAAAGGTTGGAGCAAAAATTATAACACTGTCTGATGTGGTTATAAATGCATATAGAGGAAATATATGAAGACAATTATAAATGAGGCATGGCGAAAGGATATACAAGGAGCTGAGGTTTGAATACTTCATTCAAACTGGACAGCACAGCCTGGTGCAACATTGGGTCACATTTGTAAGTTTCACATGTAGATTCAGCCAATATTTTTTGAACAGTTTCTATGTTAGTGGTTTCCAATCCTAACTGCAAGCCAGAACCACCCAAGTGGCTTTTATAAAATACTGCTGCCTAGGCCTCACACTGATGGAATCAGATTCTCTGGAGATTGGCCCAAATATTAGTGTGTTTTAAAAGCTCCCCAGGTGATATTTATCAAAATTTTCATGTTCTTTTGCATAATGTGTTAGGCCTCTTCCCACACGTTGTCTGGTTAATGTTCCCAGAAATTCCATACAATTAGTATTTTCCCCCCATTTTATGGATAAGGAGACTGAGGCTCAGAAAGGTTAAGCAAGTTTTCTTTCTGTATAGCCTGTAAAGAGCAAGTCAGAATTTAAAGCTAGTGTGGACTCCAAGGCCTTTGCTCGAAATCACTGCTCCCAAATGGGATAAAGATAAGGGGCTACATGGGGGAGAGAGGGCTGGTGAGGTGAATGGAGATTTCTCAAAGGGGTTCAGACACTTTCCTGAAGGTAATAGGGAGCCACGGAAGGGTTTTAAGCTCTGGAGTGAACAGGTGGTATCTGCACTAAAGAAAAAACTCTGTGGTGGCAGCACTTTTGCGTGTTTCTGAATCTGCTAGCCAGCACAGTAAAAAGTAAGCTAGCCTCCTCAAGGAATTAACCAGTTCCTAAGTGTCCGGAGAAATTAAGAATTGATCATGGTTCAGAGATAGTCGGGGAATCCTGGCTCCGGCTCTGCCGTTACCTGCCGCCCTCCCCATGAGACGTGAGCCTGGTGAGGGCAGAAACTGTGTCTTGCTCGTCCTGCTGTCCCTCCTGCTCAGCACAGGACCTGGCAAGGGGCGGGAGACCAACAACAGGGGCTCGCGAATTGAAACGCACAAGGCCCTCCTGCAGCTCCTTCCCAGCTGCAATTAGCAGATGGTCAAATTCCTCTCCAGGTGGTTCCTGACCTAACAGGTGCATATGTGGAAGGCCTCCCCCCTTTGCAGAGCGTTTCAGTGTCTGATTTATTATTAACAGGAAGTGCTGAGCCTGGACCAGATCCAGAAAACAGTCAGAGCCATGAGTAAAGAGGTAACAGCTCCTAGGAGGAAAGTTTAAAGTAAATACAGTCCCTTAGTCTGAGCCAGGAAAAACAGGTCATAATGTATGAGGTGCCAAACTTGTGAGGAGTCTTTGGGGAAAAGGCTCCCTCTCTCCTTCGCTGGCATCCTCCCTCCTTTCTGCCTGCCTGTAGCAAACATTGTCCTAGGTCCTACCATGTGCTAGGTGCTGTGTTAGGGGCTGGAAAGACAGAGTGGTTTACAGTGAATATTCTATGTTTTCAAAACACAATAGGGTTGGAGACAGAAAATGAACAGCTGTAATAAAACATCAAGATTAAGTGGTATGAGAGGTCAAAGGGAGGAATCAGAGATCACTTCTAGCTTGAATGTTTGAAGCAAGCTACATGAAGGTAGAGGTAAACTTGAACTTGAGGGAAGGTTTGAATCGAAGCAGCAAGAATCATTAAGAATGCAGACTTTATCCGGCAGACATGGTCTGAATCCTGATCCACAGACCACTAGCTGTGCGACCTTAGTGAACTCACTTCACCTCTCTGAATATTAGCCACCTCTGTAAAAGTGGGTAAAACATTCTCCTGTAATTGTCCTTTCTCCTGCATGATAGGTCCATCTCTCTCTACTTGGATATTTTCATCAGTGCACATACATGTTGTAATAATTCCCATGGGAAAAAAACATCCTTTGAAACCACCTTCCCCATATGTCTTGCTCATCCTGTTGTCCCTGCTGCTCAGCACAGGATCTGGTAAGGAGCAGGAGACCAACAGGGGCTCATGAAGTGAAATGCACAAGGTCCTCCTGCAGCTCCTTCCCAGCTGCAATTAGCAAATGGTCAAACTCCTCTCCAGGTGGTTCCTGACCTAACAGGTGCATATGTGGAAGGCCTCCCCCTTTGCAGAGTATTTCAGTTTTCGCTGCCTTCCTTTAGAAGAAATTCCTCACACTAGTTGTCTACACTTGTCTCTCCATCCTCACTCCCCATTCTCTCTTGCACCCACTCCAATCAGGCTGTTGCCCCTGTCATCCCATGGCAACCGCTAGATCACGGTCACCAATGACCTACACGATGCAGAACCCAAAGGTCGTTACTCATCCAAATCTCACTTGACTCGGCAGCAGCACTTGACACAAATGACCCTTTTTTCCTCCTTCACGTGGCTTCCAAGATGCCACACTCCACTGGTCTTCCTTGAAGCTCCAGATTTTGCCTTCTGAGTCTCTGGCTGTTCCCTCTTCATTTCCCCAAGCTTTACTAAGTGCTGGACCAGCTGAGGTTCAGTTCTAGGACCTCTTCTCTGTCTACTTGCACACTTTTGATGAACTCATTTAATAATGTCCTGACCTACAAGTCCTGACTTACCAGGTGGTTTAAGTGGCTGGAATAATGCCAACTTATGTTTCTCTTCCAGACTCTCCCAGACTCAGACACCCGCGGTCTACTGGACACATTCCCCTGGGTATGTCTCATTGGCATCTGACTCCCAATATGTCCAAAACCAAACTCTTCACCATCTCCACCCACTCAGACTCCTTCAGAAGCTCCTCTTGTCTCAATTATTGACAATTCCATCATGTGCATTGCTGAGGATAAAAACTTTGTGTCATCCTCGACCCTTCTTTCTTTCCTATCCCATATGAAATCCACAGCCAATTTCATGGGCTCTACATTCAAAATACTTCCTGAATGTGACCATTTCTCACCACCTCCACTGTTCTTACCCTGGTCCAAACTACCATCTTACTCACCTAGGTTGTGAAACAGCCTCCTAAATGCCGTCTTGCTTCCACCGTTGACCAACAGCCAGAATGATCCTTTCATAATGTTTCAAATCATGTTATTCTTCTCCTCGCTGAGCCCTCCAGTGACTTCTCAATGCTCTCAGAGTGAAAGTTGAAGTCTTATTATGCCTACAAGGCCCCCATGATCTGCCCCCACCCCGTCCCTCATCTCCCATTCCAACTGTATCTCCTTTCGATCCCCCTGCTTTAACCTGTTCCAGCCATACTGGCTTCTTAGGTGTTCCTCAAATCCACAATGCATGCCCCCACTGCAAAGTGGGTTTTTGCCACAGCCTCTCGTCCAGAAATCTGCAAGATTTAGTGGATAGTCAGGTAGCCAAAGCAAAATTCCATAGACTGGGTGGTTTAAACAAACAGAGATTCCCCCTTTCTCCCAGTTCTGGAGGCAGGAAAGGCCAAGATCAAGGTCATGCGGAGTTTGGTTTCTGGTGCGGGCCTCCTTCCTTGCTTGTAGACAGCTACCTTCTTGCTATGTCCTTCACATGGCCTTTCCTCTATGCATGTACATGAAGAGAGATCTCTCTCTCTTTCTCTTCTTAAAAGGCCACCAGTCTTATCAGATTAGGGTCCCACCCTTACAACCTCATTTAATCTTAATTACCTCCTCAAGGCAGGGCCCCATCTCCAAATATAGTCACGGGGGGGTTAGGGCTTCAACATACAAATTTTGGAGGGTGGAGGGAGAAACACAATTCAGTCCAACTATATATATATACTTGTTATTTATTAACTGTCCCCTACTCATCTTCCTCACTTAGAAAAGAGCTTATCTGCTCTATTCACTGCTACACCACCAGTATTTGGACAAATGTCCCAACGTGTTAGGTACTCTACATAATAGCAGTGCTTTATGTTTTTGTTTGATGTATGTAAGTGCCATATTTGGTGGTACTTACATATTTACACACTTACATACTTAATGACAGTAAGTGCTGTTACCTAGTGCCTGGCACATGGAAGCATTCAATGATGGAATGCATTCAATGATGGAAGCATTCAATGAAGCATTATTAGAACGTAGCTAGAGGAAAGAACTTTGCATGGGGAGGGATCTCTAAAGCATGGACCAATTTGCAGAAGTGGGAACATATGGCTTACTTAAAGGGAATAGCAAAGAGCAAAGACTTTTTTGTTTGTTTGTTTTTTCGAGATAGGGGAGTGCAATGGCATGATCCTGGCTCACCACAACCTCTGCCTCTTGGGTTCAAGTGATTCTTCTGCCTCAGCCTCCTGAGTAGCTGGGATTACAGGCATGCAGCACAACTCCTCTGGCTAATTTTGTAGTTTTAGTAGATAGGAGGTTTCTCCACGTTGGTCAGGCTGGCGAACTCCCAACCTCTGATGATCCACCTGCCTCGGCCTCCCAAAGTTCTGGGATTACAGGCGTGAGCCACTGTGCCCAGCAGGAATAACAAAGGGTTGTGTGGAACTTGGGCAACCTTTGCTCAGTTGTAGGAGGGTCTTCAGTGCCATCCTCAGGTGCTAGGAACTCAGTGGCAATTGGAAGCCATTTAATGCTTTCAAGCAGGAGAGTGGCATAGTTAGAGCGGCATTAATTCAATTCATAAAAGGATTCATTCAATTCATAGAGGATTGATTGGGGAAAAGTGAGCCTTGGGGACAGAAAACCCCAAGGAGAATTCTTCAAGTGAATCAGTTTGGCTCATGAGTTTTCACTGTTATACCATCTGCTACCCTCTGCCCTTTATATTTTATTTCAATAATGTGTTTTCACTTAAAAGTAATTATTATTATTTTTATTATACTTTAAGTTCTAGGGTACATGTGCACAACGTGCAGGCCTGTTACATATGTATACATGTGCCATACTGGTGTGCTGCACCCATCAACTCGCCATCTACATTAGGTATATCTCCCAATGCTATCCCTCCCCTCTCCCCTCCCCACAACAGGCCCTGGTGTGTGATGTTCCCCCTCCTGTGTCCAAGTGATCCCATTGTTCAATTCCCACCTATGAGTGAGAACATGCGGTGTTTGGTTTTCTGTTCTTGCGATAGTTTGCTGAGAATGATGGTTTCCAGCTGCATCCATGTCCCTTATTATTATTTTAGATGGAGTCTCGCTCTGTTGCCCAGGCTGGAGTGTAGTGACATGATGTTGGCTCACTGCAACCTCTGCATTCCTGGTTCAAGCAATTCTTGTGCCTCAGCCACCAGAGTAGCTGGGACTATAGGTGTGTGCCACCAAACCCAGCTAATTTTTGTATTTTTTGTAGAGACAGGGTTTTGCCATGTTGGACACACTGGTCTTGAACTCCTGACCTCAAGTGATCCACCTGCCTCAGCCTCCCGAAGTGCTGGGATTACAGTCATGAGCCACCACACCCAGCCTAAAAGTAGTACATTTTGATCTTTTTTCATACGAGTCACATAATTGCTAACCTATTTATTTAATATATAAATTAGATGATTTATTGAATTCTCTTTTTCTCGTTCTGTCTTTTGATGTTGTCTGTAACATTGCTGTGATGCCTCAGAATGATTCCTCTCTTACAAACTACTGAATGTTCTCAGAAGTCCAGTGATTTCTCTTTTATTTCTCATTCTTTTGGAGAGAAGATCTATTTGCCCATTACTGGGAGAGTAATGAGTTCTGGTAGAGTTTGAATGGGTTCTTCTTCAAATACTTGGGTCCTAGAAAAATGGGAACCGCTGCATTTCTTGAGGTTGATGTGAACTTGCTTGGGGACCTGGCTTCTGTGCAGGTGGTGGATCAGTAACATCTAGTGGTGGACATTGGGGTTGGTTGCTTTCCCAGGGGCAGTATTCTTCACCTCTATCCCTCCCACTCTAGACAGACAGAGTCCCTCGCTGGCCCCCAAATGTCTTCACCTAACTTGTAGCCCGCTCTGTGTCAGGGAAGGCTGAGGGTAAAGCTGATCTCAGCCACCCCCTTTGCTGCCCATCCATTCATCTCTACCCTTTGTCTCTGATTTTCAGATTTTCACTTACATCACATCCCTGCCACTTCCTTAGGTAGGCACTGAACCCCACCCAAAATTTTTCTTTCTTTATCTCACTGTTGTCCCAACTGTGATATGAAGACCACCTGAATCAGAATCATCTGGAGAGATTGGTGTACATGCAGAGTTCCTGGCCTTCACCTGGGACCCTGAGCATGAAAACCTGCATTCTATTTTTTAACCCTGTCTGCAGGATTTCTTGCAGAAATAGCACATAATGTTTTACTTCTCCATGGTACTGTTGTCTGTATTATTTAGGTATTATTTATTCTATTGAAATATACAATATTCTAATTACATATATTCTAGTTATGTATTTATTGGTCATTTCAAAGGGAAAATTTGAAGCATGGGGAATGACGTCTATTGAAACATTGAAACACTTGTCACCTATTTCATCACTTCATAGATGAAATAGGATTTTTATATTCTTTATAAGGTTTTATTAGGACAATAAAACCATATTGCAGAAAACTGGAAAAATAGGGAGAAAAAACATAATTTCCCCAATTTGATGCAACGACTGTTTTCATGTGGGTATAGTCCCTTTGGGTCTCTGTACAGAAATATTCATAAATGTGTGCAGCATCATTGTTAGTGTTGGTGCCATTTGGTGTGATGTATAGTCAAAAAGAAGAGGCCAAGAGCACTGAGTCTATTCTGGGCTTCCTCCTTCCAGGAAATAGCCCAATGGACTCACGGAGAAACCCACTTACAAAAGACCCATCCCAGGGCACCCTGCAAGACCAGGTGCAAAATGTCCTAAGAGCAGATTTCCAGCTTGCCAATGTGTTGAGCATCCTGAGCCGGTGCCCATGGGGTTCTCCAATTCAGACTGTGTTTATTGTCACCTCCTATGTGCCAGTGCAATGAAGAAGACCCTGTTGCTGCCCTGGGGCTCCCAGGCCTATGGGGGAGACAGACACATAAACAGCAATTACTGCACAGTGACACACATATCACTCTGGAGGATGGTTACTTTGGGCCCTGGAGGACAGAGCACAGTCACCCACTGACCAGCCTCTGTTCTATGCCCAGACTTGTTTCAAGTGGAGCCAAGGGGCTTTAAAAAATGAAATACTGAAACTCTGAAGTGTGTAAGTTGTCACATTAGGCAGTGTCATCACTGCAGGGAGTGGCATATTCTCTCTTTTCAATTTTATTGTATTTTTATTGGAATTCTGAAATATTTACAGTATATAGAAATGGACAGAAAATGATGAAACAGACACACATATGTACATCAGACAGATTTCAACAAAGAGCTTATTTGACCACATTTGATTCATATTTTCTTTAAAAGAAATAAAACACCTCACTGTTGAAGTCACCTTTTCAATTCTTCTGGATCACACTTCCCTCCCTTCCTCTCTCCTTGCCTAGAGGAAAACACTGTTTTGAAGCTGGTCTGTGTTCTCCCCATACCTGTTTTTCTTTCATTACCTAGGTATGTGCTACATGCTTTAAGTGTATATACATTGTATCATACATGTGTTCTTCTGCAACTTACTTTTCTCCACCTCTCAATATTAAGTTCTTGAGATTCAGCCATGTGGATCATGTAAAACCTAGTTCCCTTATTTCAACTGCTATAGCGTATATTCCAGTGTTCAGTAATAACACAATTTATTTATCCATTGTCTCTGGGATGGACATTTGGATTCCTACAGAAAACATTCTTAGGCTGGGGATGCTGTTATATGCCTATAATCCCAGCACTTTGGGAAGCTGAGGTGGGAGGATCCCTTGGTTCCAGGAGTTCAAGACCAGAAAATACTCTTCCTTATATCTCCTTATTCATACGTGTAAGAATATCTCCAGTATGAGTTCCTAGAGATAGATTACCTAGGTCTTCAGAAATGTGTATTTTCAGTTTCACTACATATTTCCAAATTGCTCTCCAAAATGTTTGTACACATTTTCACTCCTACGAGCAATGTAACAGATCCCATTTTCTAATATTTGCATTATTGCACATGGCAATTTTTGACAGTTTTATGGATTCAAAACAGTATTCCACTAAGTTTTTTTTAACATATTTATCTGATTAATAGAGAAGATGATTATATTTTCATATATTCATATGTAGTTCTTTATGTATTCTGGATACCAACTTTTTTTGCTTATATGCATTAAAAATATTTTCTTCTAATGTCTGGCTATCTTTTCTTTCTCTTTGTCTCTCTCTCTCTCTTTTTTTTTTGAGACAGGGTCTTGTTCTGCCACCCAGGCTAGAGGGTAGTGGTACAAACACTGCTCACTCAGCCTTGACCTCCCTGGGCTCAGGTGATCCTCTCACCTCAGCCTCTTGAGTAGCTGGGACCACAGGTATACACCATCATGCCCAGCTTAGTTTTTTGTATTTTTTGTAGAGACAGGGTTTCACCGTGTCGCCCAGGCTGGTCTAAAACTGCTGGGCTCAAGCAAGTCTCACACTTGGCCTCCCGAAGTGCCGGGATTATAGGTGTGAGCCACCACCCCCAGCCTCTGTTTATCTTTTAATGCTGTTTTCAGCAACTTCTTTCTTATAGATATTTGTAAACCTTTCCTTTGGTGTAGTTGTGCATTGTACATTTTGTTTAAGGAATCATCTCTGTCCTGAGGCCATACATACGGTCTCCAATATTTTCTTCCAAAAGAGTCAAGGTTTTGTTTCTACATTTAAATCCATAACGCAAGTGAACTAAAGTGGTCCTTTTCTAAAACTGTGAAAAGTTCACAACATTAAAATGAACAGCTCCATTATTATAAAACAAACATAACTACAGTCTATGTCAAGACATAAAACCTCAGGGCCAGAGAAACCCTTCATGTGTCCCCTGTCAATTATAACCCCTTTCTCTTGCCCAGATTAACCATTATCCTAACTATGATGGCAATCGTATTGTTGCTTTTCATTGTAGTTTTACTATGTATCTAAGTATCCTTAAGTAAACAATTCAAGATAGTATTTACTGTCTAATTATTGAAGCATCCTTATTGTTTAGTTCTGCTTGTATTTTTAAACTATGTGTAAATGAAGTAATACAGCACATAAGCTTTCATGTCTGACTTCTTTTTCTTCAACATTCAGCCTGTGACATTTGTCCAGGTGAGGTGCAGGATCATTTGTTCATTCCCATGATGCTATGTTGTGCCCTTGGACGAATACTCCACGGTGCATTTATCCAGTCTAGGACTGGATGTTTGGAATGGGCTTATTCCCAGTCTGGGGATACAGAGGTCAGTTTAATTTCTTTCTGTATCAAAACCAGTTCTTCCACAATCATCCATTGAAAAGCCTCTCTTTTCACCACTATTTTGTGGCGGCATCTTTATCATAAATCAAATGTCCCCTTTTTGTATGGTCCCCTTTCTGGTGTCTGTTTTGTTACATTGGTCTATTTGTCTATTCTTGCATCAATACCACACTACTTTAATTAGTTAAGCTTATCATCAGTCTTGAGGCTCAGTGGAGCAAATTCTCTCCTTTATTCTTCTTCAAAGATATCTTCCATCTTCCTGGATCTTCATAATTCTAGTTTATAATTAACTTGTCAACACACACACACACACACACACGCACAGAAACTCACACCTTTTGGACTTTTAGTTGAAAACCATCTGATTTAATTTTGTGTGTGTTGTGAAGTTGAGGTCTAATTTTATTCTAGTCTATTCTATTGGGATGACCAGTTGTCCCAGCCTCATTTATTGGCTATTCATTGGTATATTAATAGAGCTGCACCATTTTTCTTTTCACTAATACAGTTGATCTTCATTATTCATAGGAATATAATTACTTGCTAGCATTTATCTGTAGCCCCAAAATCAATCCTCACAGCATTTCCATGATCATTTATGGACATGCGCAGCATTGACAAAGTTGAGTCATCTGACGGGCACGTTCCCAGCTGAAGTCAAACACGGGTACTCTGTGCCTACTTGTTTCAGCTCTCACATGTCAACAAGTGTCCTTTTCAAGGTCATTTTAATTCCATGTTTTTCACATTTTGGTGCCATTTTTTCCTGGTGGTTTTGCAGTTTAAAATATTCCCTGGCCGGGCGTGGTGGCTCACGCCTGTAATCCCAGCACTTTGGAAGGCCAAGGCGGGCAGATCACGAGGTCAAGAGTTCAAGTGAAACCTGGTCTCTACTAAAGATACAAAAAAATTAGCCGAGCGTGGTGGTACACACCTGTAATCCCAGCTACTCGGGAGGCTGAGGCAGAGAATTGCTTAAACCCGGGAGGCAGAGGTTGCAGTGAGCCGAGGTTGCACCACTGCACTCCAGCCTGGTCAACAGAGCAAGACTCTGTCTCAAAGAAAAAAAAAAAAAAAGTTCCCCAAGCACAGTGCTGAAGTGCTATCCAGTGTTTCTAAGCCCAAGAAAGCTGTGATGTTCTTTGTGGAGAAAATATGAATGTTATGTAAGTCTTGTTCAGGCATGAGCTACAGTTAAATGTTAAGGAATCAACACTATATATTAAGTGAATTATCTCTAAACAGACACACACATAAACAAAATATTGTCACGTATTGATCAGTTGATAAAAATGTTGTGACCAGAGGCTTATAGTAACCTAACCCTGTATTTCCCCTAGGAACAATGGTTCAGTATTTTCTAATTCAGTTTTCATGGTGAATTTATGAAACATAACTACCACGAGTAAAGAGAATTGACTTCATTTGGCTAAGATGCATTTTTCTATAACTTTACTTTCAGATTTTCTGTGTGACTCTCATAAACAGCATATAGCTGGATTCCACCCCCACCCCCCAATCTAATTTGAGAATGCCTGTCTTTTTAAAAGAATTAGTTTATTCATGAACACTAGTATATATTGGCTTATTTCTACCATTTGATTGTGTATGTTACATTTACCCTGTTTTTTGTGTATTTTTCTCTCTTTTATTTGCTTTGTATTGAATTTCTCAAATTCTATGTATTTATGTATTTATGTTTACCCTCCAGGTTTATAAATTATACATTCTATTTTAATTCTTTTGGTAGATACACTACCGTTAAGTTGTTAACATGTGTGTTTAATCAACAAAGACTAAAGTTAAACTGTATATCTTTCCTTCTTCCACACACATAAGGATCTCAGAATATTTTTCCTTTAAAAGATTTAACTTATATTGTACATGTGATGACATCTCTTGGTCCTTAAATTTGAGTGCTCTTTCAGAGTTGAACAAGGTCTCAGTTTGCAGTTCTGAAGAATAAGGAAGGTCTAGTGTTCAAATTAGTTTGTCTGCCCCACCTGCCACTCTGTCTGAAAACATGGAGCTGGTGCTAACTGCAAAGTCCATTGTAGTATCTCATCAGGGAGATAAACAGGAAGTTATCCTCCCATGTCCCTGCTCTGAATTCAGGTTTGTGCATCAGCTTATGGCTTTGTTGGGGAGAGTTTGAACCTTGGACATGTTAAACAATTTTTAAAATGTGAAAGAGGAAAACAAAATCATAACCGAGATACCTGGGGGTCATATTGACCTTCACCTTCATACTAATGTTACAATTTAGAAATGATTGGATATTGCTACCAAATATGAGGCTTTTCTTTCCTCCTCTTTCCTTTTTATCTCTGTGAAATATTGGTTAAATGGGCTCTTGAACTCCTGCTAGATCCTGCTTAGGGCTTTATAAGTCAAAGGCCACCTCCCTTATTTTCAAGGTGGCTCCTATCAGTTGAATGTCTGTTTTGTGCTAAGCCTTGGGCTCACTGATTTTTTATCTGCAGACTCACTTCAGTCATGCACAGAATCGCCCTTTAGAGTAGACTCATTGGCTGCATTTGTAGACTAGGAAACAGAAGCCCAGTGTGGGGTCCAAGGCCAGGAACTAGAAAGACATTGACACATGTTTTAACCCAGAGGATCAGCTCCCTGTCCTGTGCTCTTTTCTCTCTAGAACAGGGGCCTTACTCTCTAGGGTATCTCAGAATCACCTGGGGAGCTGGTAAAACTGCACCTTCCCAAACGCCACTCTCCATTCATGTATTCAGTGGCTCCAAGGTGAGGCCCAGGAATCTGCCTGCGTATCCAGCCCCCTAGATGACATGGAAACACTGGTTTCAGGGCGCCAAGAACTCTGAAGGACAAGCCAAGAAAAGGTCAAAGGTCACCCCAGACAGAATGTGACCCCCTAAATGGCTATCCTGGAATCTTCTGTCAATTTCTTCTCTCTGCTCTGGTTTCTCAGCCTCAGGACTTCCTCTCTCTCTGGTTTCTCAGGATCTCATCTCCCTGACCTGGTTTTGCCTCTGGATCCTACGCCTTTCTCCTGACTCAGGAGCTACTCTGTGGCAGGCCCTTCCTGGAAAAAGACACTGTGTCTGGGGTTGAAGAACAAGCAGGTCCAGGAGGAGAGAAAAGCATTCAGATCCAGGAAAAGAGGGAGCAAAAGGATCAGTCATGATGAGGTTGACAACCGTGCCTTTCGCTCTAAGAAGCTGGAGCTGAGAGCATTTGCAGGAAGTGTAATAAGACAGAATCTGAAGAGAGACTTTGTCCTTCCCTCTCCCCTGGACCAGCAAGAGACAGAACCCACTTCCCTTATTTTGAATAGAGATTAATTTTCTCCCCAGAACACTTTAGAGAGAAAGAGAAGTAGCCAGGGTGAGAGGTTGGCACAGAATGTGTAGGCACAGGTGGGTTTGCAGGGAGCAGACATTTTATTCTAAGATAACTGTGATCCAACCAAAAATAGGTGCTTCCAGAGCCACCTGTCCGTTTCTCCCAGCAGCCACCTTACTTCTTTCTTGCTCTTCATTTGCCCCCTCTCACATTCATGGGCAGCGGCCTGAAGGCCAATTCGGGATTCAGAATGACATCACCCGGGAGGATGTTGGATTAGTATAGGTTCCCTCTCCATTGCTCAGAAGATCTTAAGGCTCCAGCTGTGCACAGGACTTGCTCCTGGGACGAAGGCACAGACGCCTGACTGGCTGCCTCTCCTGGCTCCTAGTTCAAGCTTTCACTGGCCCAAGACTTAATGGAACCCCCATCTGTGTCTACCATAGAAAAGGAATGGAAAAATGTAGTTGAAACGGGGAGAGAGATTTGGGGATGAAATAATTCAGTCTGGAATCCTGGGGGAGCTGCATGCCAGGCCCTGCTCCAGGTGCTGGGGAATCCCAATGTGGCTTGGTTTTTCAAGGCAGACAGGAATTTCACCATGTCTCCTTTGCTTTAGAATTCACTGTTTTTTAGAGATTTAAAACCCATTAGGGAATGGCTTGAGAAGTTAATAACCTGTTACCATTCTGGAGAATTACATTTGATGTTGTTTATAGCTATTTGGCTTATGAAAATAAATACATTAAGATTGGGAGCCAATTCTTATTCATGCCACTTATTGAAGGCAGATCATACAATAATAAATAAATGTCATTAATCTTAAACCCACACGGGGAGAATTTCATTTTTAAGAATTAATTGTACTTGTGGGATTGTTTTTAAACTAGAAACTAAAAAAAAAAGTGCAATAATACATTAAACTTTGCATCTCTGGTACAGAATTCGATTTGTGTGGGAAAAACAAATTAACTGTGAAATGTAACCAGGAAAAGTAATGTTGATTACAAGGAGCACATAATTAGGGCAGCTCAGATATGCACTGGATTCCTCTACCAAGGCCCCTACCAAGCCTGAACACTAGTGAATAGGTATTCAATTTGGCTTTAATGATCATGTTAGTGTCGGTCATAATTTCCATAAATGACTTTTAAGCCACAGGAATAGATACTAGAGTTAAAAGGCTTGTTCTTTCTTTTTAAGCATTTGAACATTTTATTTTTCCAAATACCAGGGCCCCCTGTGTGGGGGAGAAGAAGTCACACAAAGATGGTCATTTCTCAATGCAATAGTTCCAGTCTTTTTCTGAACCATGTTATTAGCTTCATTTCATTGGCTACAGCTTATTCCCTCACCATTAATTAAACACACTTCTTTAAATATGAGTGTGCTAGGAGCTTAGAAATTTGTCTTTTTCCTTGTATTACAGTTTTGCAGGGGAGATATACCTACATGAAAACTGTGTTTTAAATAATTAAACTGTCTCAAGATATGTAACAATCACATATATTAAGGTTGATGATGATATAAGGTGATAGAAACACAAAGAAGAGGGAGAATGAACCCTTCCAGGGATGAGGGTATGGAAAGGGGATATTTGTGTCAGGTTTTGACAGATAAATAGGAGTTTGCCAAGGCAAGAAGGGAGAAATGGCTTGAGTCAGGAAAGGGCAAGAGGCATTCGGAAGACAGAGTCAAGCTCGGGAGGCTGGAGAAATGGTTAGCAGAAGCATGGCACTGGAGAGGCAAAGTGCTCATCAGCTCGTCCCCACACCTGACTACCTGTTCCGCTCCCTGCAGTCATCTTTCACCTCAACCAGAGCAGAAGCCCCAGCACCAGTCTCTCTGCTTCCACCCTTGTCCTTCTATCATCTGTCTTCCACGTTGCAGCCAAAGGGAAACTTTGAGGAGGCTACTGTGATAGTCTAGTTAAGAAACAAAGCATCCATGGCAGCAGGAATGCCCTGGCCCTGGAAGAAAATGCAGGCGATGCCCTTCCTCACTGTAGCCTGTACATTCTGGGCCCTCGTGTTAAACCCTGAAACTCCAATATTATGTCATCTCCCTTGGCCCCTGAGCTAAAGTCCAGACTTGTGTGATCCATAGAGAAGCTTTCTGAACTGGAGTCTGCTGACCTCTCAGACCTCAGGTCCTGTCAGTCACCCTCTGTCTCATTCCCTCCTCTGAGCCTTTGCACATACTCTTCCTACTGCTTGGCAAAAAAACAGTTTTCTAAAATACTCCTCTTCCTTTTCCCCATTCCACTCTCCTCCCAGTTATTCTCTGAGACCTTTATTTTCTTGTTTCATAGCCCATTACAGTCTGTAATTATTTCTTTCATTTGATATCCGTGTGTGATTTGTCTGTCTTCCTGATTAGAATGCAAACTCCGTGTGAGGAGGGATGGTGTTGGTCTTGCTCACAGCTGTATACCCAACACCTGGCACTGGGACAAACACCTCCTACATTCTGAAAAATTACTTCTCGAGAAAATGGATGAGAGCACCATATTCCAGAAGGCCTTGAGTGCCAGGCAATAAGCTTTAGGTCTTAGTCTGTGAACAATAGGAAGCCAAGAGAGGTATTTAACCAGGCCTACAATGACTACAGTGTGAGTCTGCCTGACATAGAAAATTAAGTCTAAAATATTTTCAGTAATTTCGCTCATACTATGACTTCACTGGCATCCCTCCGTGGTGATGTGGCGATGAGAGCAAAAAGCGATTTTCATTTCTAGAGTACAACATAAAATCTATTCCTGCAGGGCCTCATGCATTCAGAATGAAAACTGCAGTGACTGGCCTTGGTCAGACAGGCAAGAGAGCTGGTTAGCAGGAGGGGTGGTGGGTCACTGACAGCAGAGGGGCCTCTGGTTTGCAATTTTAAGGGGACATAAAATGCTGGCTGGCTTTCACAGAACACTGGGCTGAGCTGCAGAAAACTGTAAAATCTCCCCGTTGCAGTATAAATATGGGATGAAAGTTGATTAACCAATTTTATGTTGTTATCTGAGCCTTCAATCCATTTGCACTTGAATTAAAAGGACAGAAATTGAATTTTGGCTGGACAGGCGTTTTCCAACAGGCAACGTCGGTAAAAGAAAAGAGGCTTAAATTTCTTTTTCATCTGAAATCTTTATCTGGCAGAAGATTTTCTACCATGTCACTCTACTTGATTTCTGTGGAATGAGTGCCAGGGTTTAACACGAGGGCCCAGAATGTACAGGCTACAGTGAGGAAGGGCATCGCCTGCATTTTCTTCCAGGGCCAGGGCATTCCTGCTGCCATGGATGCTTTGTTTCTTAACTAGATTATCACAGTAGCCTCCTCACTGGATTATTTGGGGGCAGCCCTGATGCATCTCTGCCCAACTCCCATGACCTCTCAGCAAACAGCCGCAGGAATGCCCTTCCATTGCAAATCTGCAGATATGACTCTCCTGCCTCCAGACTCCCCCACTGATTCCTCATTAAGCACACAGCATAATTTTTTGGTATTGATCACCAAGGCCTTCGGCAGTCTGCCTACACATGACACATTCTAAACTGCCTCCTTTCCATTTTGACATGCCCAACTCTATTCTGTTTTTCAGGCTGGTCTATCTATTGACTTAGCCCAGAAACCATCAGGTGCTTCCACATCACCTTGCCTTGTTCCTATTGGAGAAACACCAGCCTTGCATGCCTCCATTCCCACCACTCTCACTTCTGGCTCAAATTCTGCACATTCTTTGAAACCCAGTCCAGAGACATGAGCAGTCCATTTCCTAGGAACCAACTCAGAAAGCACAGAATTAATTCTCCAGCTTTCTTGGTGGTAAGATTCAGAGGGACAGGTGCCAGGTCAGGAAGGGCCACATTTGCCAGGTGAAATAAAGAAATTTTACCCAGGGAGAGGTGTGCCCACCCATGGTCACAGTTCTAGATGACACCAATGCCCTCTCCAGCTTGGGTCCTACGGCCTTGAGCATCATGTCATAGAGGGGTCCTAGGAGGGTGTCTTCCACCTACGTATTCACAAAGACCTGAGGCCTGCTGGGGCTGAGAGTCTACACTGGGCTTCCATTCAGAGTTCTGCTTAGGTAGCTTAGACTGAATCTCCATCTCTGCTTACCACACTGTTTCCATATCCCTAGCCCCTTGATGGCTCAAATACCCTGGAAAGGCCTGTAAACAGCAGAGAAACTACTCTTGGCTTATGTACATTCAGTCTGTTCTGGAACTCTTGACCAGTTAGCCTGGCTTCATAACCCATAGCCAACAGCTAATAAGAAGGGCAGATAGTGCCTTCGCCTCATTGATGGCTGACGTCCTGAGCTTTCATCTCAAGTCTCCTTTGTGGTCCACTTCTGTAATGGCCCTGCCCACCCTGTTCAGTTCTCCAGTTTTGTCTCTCATCTGTGGCCTGACCTCTATCCTTCAGCCTCCAATCTTGATTTGAATCTCTGGTTCTAACCTCTGGCTTTGGCTTTGACATTTAAGACCCACCAGAGTAATCCTCCCTGCCCTCCCTGTCCTGAATGCTGTCTTCTCATCAGGGATAGTCCTGGGCTCTGGGCTCGCCTCAACCCCAGGAGGGGACTCGCTGCATGTAAGTGTATGACTCCCTGTTGCTCCCGGCATCAAGACAAAACCTTCTGTGTCATCAAGATTATTTGTGATGCAGCATTTCTTAAAATAATCCTTAAAAGAACCAAAAAGTCACATTTTCTAGGTGATTAATCTGGCTTTGCAATTATGTAGTGCATGTCTACTATTGATGTCTGCTTTTGGAATATTGCTATTTTGAAATATTTCTGATTCACAACCTCTGCCACCCTGTCTCCACAATCATTTGATTCCTAGAGACTAAAAATAAAAAAATTTAAAAAAAAACTGTGCTATTGTTTCTATGATTTTCTTTCAAGCTGCTGACACCCATTCTGTGAGTTTTGACATGGGTTCATGCAAAGACAATGATGAGTACATCATAACACCGCATGGCCAACAGTAATTATAAGACAACATCAATTATAAGGCTCAGTCTAATTTTGAGATATTAATGAATGAAAAACTGTGCATCTTGAAATTGATGAATGATAGTACTTTATGGAATTGTTCTTAGAATGAAAGCATGACTTTCTTGAAAAGCCTCTAGGGTAGTACCTTGCACATGGTGGAAACTAGAATTATGGTTTTGGTTTTTTGCTTTTTTTTTTTTCTTTCCTTTTTCTTTTCTCCCAGCCTGTAAATGTTGCCTCTCTGATAGTAAGTCTCCTGACTACAATGAGTGGCTGATGGATGGGAAGGGGGGTTCCAATACACAGAATGAGCATCTAATGGGGAATGGGAAAAAACTAGAGGCCATATGAAGCCCTGTGTTTCTCAGTATACATCTACAGTGATCACATAACTTATCATCCAAACCAGGACAATTTTGAGAGTAAAAGAAGTTGCTTTTAATAATTTAACTGGAATCAGGGACATAAACTGGGGCCAACCCAGATGAGCCAGGGTGTATAACAACCTACAAAAGTCCATCTTCCATCTGGCAAGTATAACTGAAATCAGATGCAAATTTCTCTATGCTTAGACTTGGAGTGTCTTCATCCAAAACCAGGAAGGCCATGAGATAAATGATGGGCATGCAGGTACTCTTGGCTCCCATCACAAGAAGGCTTAACACTATATTCCAAAATAGGTTAAAGTTCGATGCCACTGTATTGTGGGAGATGCTCCCCTTCCTCGGCTGTTATTTATGGTGCAGAGAAAAGGAACCACATTGATGATGGATCTGCTTTTATCAGATAAAAATGGGAGGAACAGTGAAAGACCATGGTGAGATATTGTGCAGGATTTCAGTAGGACACTTTAAAAATATGTATTAGAGAAAATGAATTTTTCACTGGCTAAAACGTATCCATTTACAGTCGGAGCATCCATATATTTATGAGTGTTTTAGCCCTCAAAATAGTAACCCAGGACAGAATAACAAACAGTCTCTTAATAGCCCTAATTTATCAGGCTCAGCAGTTTAAGAAAAATAAATAAAAAGAAACAGGAATGCAAGGGGCGGGGGGGAAGGGGTGGGGAAATGAAAGCTGGAATCTGAAATACTGAATATGGTACAGCCCAAAAGGTTATTCCAAGTCTGTCTTAAGAGAGTGCATCCTTAGCTCAGAGACAGCCTTTTGAAAGTGGCTTTAAAAGCATCTGAGCCTGGACCCTGGGTGGGTGAGGAAAGGTAAGGATAAACAAAGCAGCTTGGCCGGGCACGGTGGCTCACGCTTATAACGACAGCACTTTGGGAGGCTGAGGCGGGCAGATCACCTAACGTCAGGAGTTCAAGACCAGCCTGGCCAACATGGTAAAACCCTGTCTCTACTAAAAATACAAAATTAGCTGGGCATGGTGGTGCGTGCCTGTAATCTCAGCTACTTGGGTGGATGAGGCAGGAGAATCGCTTGAACCCAGGAGGCGGAGGTTGCAGTGAGCTGAGCCATTGCACTCCAGCCTGGGCAACAAGAGCAAAACTCCATCTCAAAAACAAAAACAAAAACAAAAGCAGCTTAACCCTTGTGAAGGTTTATTTGATTTGGTTAAACATTATTCTGGGGGGGGGAGCGGAGCAAGATGGCCGAATAGGAACAGCTCCAGTCTCCAACTCCCAGCACCAGCGACACAGAAGACTGGTGATTTCTGCATTTTCAACTGAGGTACTGGGTTCATCTCACTAGGGAGTGCCAGACAATCGGTGCTGGTCAGCTGCTGCAGCCTGACCAGCGAGAGCTGAAGCAGGGCAAGGCATTGCCTCACCTGGGAAGCGCAAGGGGAAAGGGAATCCCTTTTCCTAGCCAGGGGAACTGAGACACACAACACCTGGAAAATCGGGTAACTCCCACCCCAATACTGCGCTTTAAGCAAACAGGCACACCAGGAGATTATATCCCACACCTGGCTGGGAGGGTCCCACACCCATGGAGCCTCCCTCATTGCTAGCACAGCAGTCTGTGATCTACCGGCAAGGCAGCAGCGAGGCTGGGGGAGGGGCATCCGCCATTGCTGAGGCTTAAGTAGGTAAACAAAGCCGCTGGGAAGCTCGAACTGGGTGGAGCTCACAGCAGCTCAAGGAAACCTGCCTGTCTCTGTAGACTCCACCTCTGGGGACAGGGCACAGTAAACAACCACAAAAGCAGCAGAAACCTCTGCAGACGCAAACGACTCTGTCTGACAGCTTTGAAGAGAGCAGTGGATCTCCCAACACGGAGGTTGAGATCTGAGAAGGGACAGACTGCCTGCTCAAGTGGGTCCCTTACCCCTGAGTAGCCTAACTGGGAGACATCCCCCACTAGGGGCAGTCTGATACCCCACACCTCACAGGGTGGAGTACCCCCCTGAGAGGAAGCCTCCAAAGCAAGAATAAGACAGGTACACTCGCTGTTCAGCAATATTCTATCTTCTGCAGCCTCTGCCGCTGACACCCAGGCAAACAGGGTCTGGAGTGGACCTCAAGCAATCTCCAACAGACCTGCAGCTGAGGGTCCTGACTGTTAGAAGGAAAACTATCAAACAGGAAGGACACCTACACCAAAACCCCATCAGTACGTCACCATCATCATCAAAGACCAGAGGCAGATAAAACCACAAAGATGGGGAAAAAGCAGGGCAGAAAAGCTGGAAATTCAAAAAATAAGAGCACATCTCCCCCGGCAAAGGAGCGCAGCTCATCGCCAGCAACGGATCAAAGCTTGATGGAGAATGACTTTGACAAGACAAGAGAAGAAGGCTTCAGTACATCAAACTTCTCAGAGCTAAAGGAGGAATTACGTACCCAGCGCAAAGAAACTAAAAATCTTGAAAAAAAAGTGGAAGAATTGATGGCTAGAGTAATTAATGCAGAGAAGGTCATAAACGAAATGAAAGAGATGAAAACCATGACACGAGAAATACGTGACAAATGCACAAGCTTCAGTAACCGACTCGATAAACTGGAAGAAAGAGTATCAGCAATTGAGGATCAAATGAACGAAATGAAGCGAGAAGAGAAACCAAAAGAAAAAAGAAGAAAAAGAAATGAACAAAGCCTGCAAGAAGTATGGGATTATGTAAAAAGACCAAATCTACGTCTGATTGGGGTGCCTGAAAGTGAGGGGGAAAATGGAACCAAGTTGGAGAACACTCTTCAGGATATTATCCAGGAGAACTTCCCCAACCTAGTAGGGCAGGCCAACATTCAAATCCAGGAAATACAGAGAACACCACAAAGATACTCCTCGAGAAGAGCAACTCCAAGACACATAATTGTCAGATTCACCAAAGTTGAAATGAAGGAAAAAATGTTAAGGGCAGCCAGAGAGAAAGGTCGGGTCACCCACAAAGGGAAGCCCATCAGACTAACAGCAGATCTCTCGGCAGAAACTCTACAAGCCAGAAGAGAGTGGGGGCCAATATTCAACATTCTTAAAGAAAAGAATTTTAAACCCAGAATTTCATATCCAGCCAAACTAAGTTTCATAAGTGAAGGAGAAATAAAATCCTTTACAGATAAGCAAATGCTTAGAGATTTTGTCACCACTAGGCCTGCCTTACAAGAGACCCTGAAGGAAGCACTCAACATGGAAAGGAACAACCGGTACCAGCCATTGCAAAACCATGCCAGAATGTAAAGACCATTTAGGCTAGGAAGAAACTGCATCAACTAACCAGCAAAATAACCAGTTAATATCATAATGGTAGGATCAAGTTCACACATAACAATATTAACCTTAAATGTAAATGGACTAAATGCTCCAATTAAAAGACACAGACTGGCAAACTGGATAAAGAGTCAAGACCCATCAGTCTGCTGTATTCAGGAGACCCATCTCACATGCAGAGACATACATAGGCTCAAAATAAAGGGATGGAGGAAGATTTACCAAGCAAATGGAGAACAAAAAAAAGCAGGGGTTGCAATACTAGTCTCTGATAAAACAGACTTTAAACCATCAAAGATCAAAAGAGACAAAGAAGGCCATTACATAATGGTAAAAGGATCAATTCAACAGGAAGAGCTAACTATCCTAAATATATATGCACCCAATACAGGAGCACCCAGATTCATAAAGCAAGTCCTTAGAGACTTACAAAGAGACTTAGACTCCCATACAATAATAATGGGAGACTTCAACACTCCACTGTCAACATTAGACAGATCAACGAGACAGAAAGTTAATAAGGATATCCAGGAATTGAACTCATCTCTGCAGCAAGCAGACCTAATAGACATCTATATAACTGTCCACCCCAAATCAACAGAATATACATTCTTCTCAGCACCACATCGCACTTATTCCAAAATTGACCACATAATTGGAAGTAAAGCACTCCTCAGCAAATGTACAAGAACAGAAATTATAACAAACTGTCTCTCAGACCACAGTGCAATCAAACTAGAACTCAGGACTAAGAAACTCAATCAAAACTGCTCAACTACATGGAAACTGAACAACCTGCTCCTGAATGACTACTGGGTACATAACAAAATGAAGGCAGAAATAAAGATGTTCTTTGAAACCAATGAGAACAAAGATACAACATACCAGAATCTCTGGGACACTTTTAAAGCAGTGTGTAGAGGGAAATTTATAGCACTAAATGCCCACAAGAGAAAGCAGGAAAGATCTAAAACTGACACCCTAACATCACAATTAAAAGAACTAGAGAAGCAAGAGCAAATGCATTCAAAAGCTAGCAGAAGGCAAGAAATAACTAAGATCAGAGCAGAACTGAAGGAGATAGAGACACAAAAAACCCTCCAAAAAATCAATGAATCCAGGAGTTGGTTTTTTGAAAAGATCAACAAAATTGACAGACCGCTAGCAAGACTAATGAAGAAGAAAAGAGAGAAGAATCACATAGACGCAATAAAAAATGATAAAGGGGATATCACCACCAACCCCACAGAAATACAAACTACCATCAGAGAATACTATAAACACCTCTATGCAAATAAACTAGAAAATCTAGAAGAAATGGATAATTTCCTGGACACTTACACTCTTCCAAGACTAAACCAGGAAGAAGTTGAATCCCTGAATAGACCAATAGCAGGCTCTGAAATTGAGGCAATAATTAATAGCCTACCAACCAAAAAAAGTCCAGGACCAGATGGATTCACAGCTGAATTCTACCAGAGGTACAAGGAGGAGCTGGTACCATTCCTTCTGAAACTATTCCAATCAATAGAAAAAGAGGGAATCCTCCCTAACTCATTTGATGAGGCCAACATCATCCTGATACCAAAGCCTGGCAGAGACACAACAAAAAAAGAGAATTTTAGACCAATATCCCTGATGAACATTGATGCAAAAATCCTCAATAAAATACTGGCAAACCGGATTCAGCAACACATCAAAAAGCTTATCCACTATGATCAAGTGGGCTTCATCCCTGGGATGCAAGGCTGGTTCAACATTCGCAAATCAATAAACATAATCCAGCATATAAACAGAACCAAAGACAAGAACCACATGATTATCTCAATAGATGCAGAAAAGTCTTTTGACAAAATTCCACAGCCCTTCATGCTAAAAACGCTCAATAAATTCGGTATTGATGGAACGTACCTCAAAATAATAAGAGCTATCTATGACAAACCCACAGCCAATATCATACTGAATGGGCAAAAACTGGAAAAATTCCCTTTGAAAACTGGCACAAGACAGGGATGCCCTCTCTCACCACTCCTATTCAACATAGTGTTGGAAGTTCTGGCTAGGGCAATCAGGCAAGAGAAAGAAATCAAGGGTATTCAGTTAGGAAAAGAAGAAGTCAAATTGTCCCTGTTTGCAGATGACATGATTGTATATTTAGAAAACCCCATTGTCTCAGCCCAAAATCTCCTTAAGCTGATAAGCAACTTCAGCAAAGTCTCAGGATACAAAATTAATGTGCAAAAATCACAAGCATTCTTATACACCAGTAACAGACAAACAGAGAGCCAAATCAGGAATGAACTTCCATTCACAATTGCTTCAAAGAGAATAAAATACCTAGGAATCCAACTTACAAGGGATGTAAAGGACCTCTTCAAGGAGAACTACAAACCACTGCTCAGTGAAATCAAAGAGGACACAAACAAATGGAAGAACATACCATGCTCATGGATAGGAAGAATCAATATCGTGAAAATGGCCATACTGCCCAAGGTAATTTATAGATTCAATGCCATCCCCATCAAGCTACCAATGAGTTTCTTCACAGAATTGGAAAAAACTGCTTTAAAGTTCATATGGAACCAAAAAAGAGCCCGCATCTCCAAGACAATCCTAAGTCAAAAGAACAAAGCTGGAGGCATCACGCTACCTGACTTCAAACTATACTACAAGGCTACAGTAACCAAAACAGCATGGTACTGGTACCAAAACAGAGATATAGACCAATGGAACAGAACAGAGTCCTCAGAAATAATACCACACATCTATAGCCATCTGATCTTTGACAAACCTGAGAGAAACAAGAAATGGGGAAAGGATTCCCTATTTAATAAATGGTGCTGGGAAAATTGGCTAGCCATAAGTAGAAAGCTGAAACTGGATCCTTTCCTTACTCCTTATACGAAAATTAATTCAAGATGGATTAGAGACTTAAATGTTAGACCTAATACCATAAAAATCCTAGAGGAAAACCTAGGTAGTACCATTCAGGACATAGGCATGGGCAAAGACTTCATGTCTAAAACACCAAAAGCAACGGCAGCAAAAGCCAAAATTGACAAATGGGATCTAATTAAACTAAAGAGCTTCTGCACAGCAAAAGAAACTACCATCAGAGTGAACAGGCAACCTACAGAATGGGAGAACATTTTTGCAATCTACTCATCTGACAAAGGGCTAATATCCAGAACCTACAAAGAACTCAAACAAATTTACAAGAAAAAAACAACCCCATCAAAAAGTGGGCAAAGGATATGAACAGACATTTCTCAAAAGAAGACATTCATACAGCCAACAGACACATGAAAAAATGCTCATCATCACTGGCCATCAGAGAAATGCAAATCAAAAGCACAATGAGATACCATCTCACACCAGTTAGAATGGCGATCATTAAAAAGTCAGGAAACAACAGGTGCTGGAGAGGATGTGGAGAAACAGGAACACTTTTACACTGTTGGTGGGATTGTAAACTAGTTCAACTATTATGGAAAACAGTATGGCGATTCCCCAAGGATCTAGAACTAGATGTACCATATGACCCAGCCATCCCATTACTGGGTATATACCCAAAGGATTATAAATTATGCTGCTATAAAGACACATGCACACGTATGTTTATTGCGGCACTATTCACAATAGCAAAGACTTGGAATCAACCCAAATGTCCATCAGTGACAGACTGGATTAAGAAAATGTGGCACATATACACCATGGAATACTATGCAGCCATCAAAAAGGATGAGTTTGTGTCCTTTGTAGGGACATGGATGCAGCTGGAAACCATCATTCTTAGCAAACTATCACAAGAACAGAAAACCAAACACCGCATGTTCTCACTCATAGGTGGAAACTGAACAATGAGATCACTTGGACTCGGGAAGGGGAACATCACACACCGGGGCCTATCATGGGGAGGGGGAGGGGGGAGGGATTGCACTGGGAGTTATACCTGATGTAAATGACGAATTGATGGGTGCTGACGAGTTGATGGGTGCAGCACAGCAACATGACACAAGTATACATATGTAACAAACCTGCACGTTATGCACATGTACCCTGGAACTTAAAGTATAATAATAATAATAAATTAATTAATTAATTAATTAATTAATTTAAAAAAACATTATTCTGGGTGTTTCTGGATGAGATTAACATTTGAACTGGTAGACTGAGTAGAGCAGGTTATCCTCTGGAATGGGGGTGGGCTGGAATGGAACAAAAAGCTGAATAAGGGAGAAGTCACTCTCTCTGCCTGAGTGTCTTCAAGCTGGGACATTTGTCTCCTCCTGCCTTTGGACTTGGACTCAAACTGGAACTCTTCCATCAGCTGTCTTGGGTTTCTAGCTTGCTGATTGTAGATCCTTGGGTTCTCAGTCTACGTAGTCACATGAGCCAAATTCCTTATAATAAATCTATATTTGAGAGATCTTTCTCTCTCTCTTTTTGGGATATCTATCTTTCTGAGAAAGAGAGAGAAAGAAAGATCTCCTATTGGCTCTGTCTCTCTAGAGAACCCAGACTAATACATATTTTAGTACGAGAAATAGTTCTAGAGGAAGCGAATTTTAAGCATGTGAGTTTTCTGAATTGGATCTGGGGTTTCCAGAATTGGTTCTCTAATCTAATTAGATTTCAAGATTCGAATGGCTCTATTTCCAGTAGCAAAGAGAGCATAAATAGTCCATGGCATGATCTGGCAATAGAGGTACACAAAATATTTCACCAGTGCGACCCTGTAACACCATCGTCCTTTTATGAATGAAGGCCTTTGCTTTTACTTTTTCACCTTCATTTCTTTGAATTTGAGGACTCCAAATCCCAGTCTCATAAGTGTTTTCTTCATTCTCTTGTCCCTCTCCTTGTCTGATGTCTTCTGTGACCAGAAACTGATTTATATCAGCAGCACTGGTCTGATCATTGCCTTTCTCTGGGACACAAAGATGCCACACAGTAGAAAGAACACAGAAGTTGGAGATAGATGGACATGGGTTGAAATCTCACTTCTGACACTTTTTGCTGTGTGACCCATGGCAAGTTATTGGACCTCTCTGAGTCTTGGTTTACCTTTCCAAGAAATTGCGTTGTTTACGAGGCCACCAACCCCATCCTCATATAACTTTCACTCATTATTAGAAATTTCTTTTTAACAACGGGCTGAAGTCTTCCTTCCTATAAGCTCCACCACCAACTAAAAATATGACTCACGGTGTTTTCAACTCATGATTTCAGCCTAATGAAAAACATTATTTGCAATGTAAGTATTAGTTTCCTTAATATATAAGTGCTTCTAAGAAATGAATATCAAAAACATAGCCCAATTAAAATAATAATAATAATAATAATAATATTAGTCAAATGTCATGATCAAGAAATGGACAAAAGTAGAAACAAAAATGACCAACCAAAAATGAATATTTACAAAAAGATGATAACCTAAATGGATAATTAAAGAAATTGAAATTAAAACAGTGCATGTGAAATTTTAAAAGGTCAAAACATAGTTGTTCAAGGGGATGGGGAGACTTTGAAATTAGTAAAACTTTTCTAGATGGCAGTTTAGAATATCTATCTTAAATATGTAGAAACATTCTGACTCTGAAATTTCACTCAAGAAACTTATCTCAAGGATGATATTTTTAAAGTGCACAAAGATTTCTGTATAATGATGTTATCATGTTATTTAAATTTCAGAAAATGTTAAAACATTCTAAATGCCCAACAACAAGAGATGGGTGATATAAAGAAAGATAAAATGTAATTCTTCACAGACGTTTAATATTACGCTTTGAGGAAAATGTGGTAACAGGCAAATGTGCATAAAACAATTACTAGAAGCAAATACACAGTAGTTATCTCTGGATGGTGGGATTACAGGTCATTGTTCTCTTTTATTTGAATATTTCTATATTTTGAAACTTTCATTTTCAAGGATGAAAGGAGGAAAGAACAGAAGTTGGAAGGAGAAAGGAAGATAGACCTTGGCAAAGTAAAGTTTTGTTTCCACCATGCTTCTCTGGTGAATGCCAACTCAAATATTAGAAATAGTCACAAAAAAGGAGGCAGAATTGGATGACTGGCTCACTCACTGGCTTGCTGTGTAAGTTTCTGCTCTATCCTTAACCTCCCTGCACCTTGGTTTCCTTCCTTGTCGAATAAGGATAAAAATTGCCAGCCGGGCGTGTGAATTGGGTTGCCGAGATGATCAGAAGGGATACCATGCATGAAAGTGCTCATAAAACTGCAAAGTGCTCTACAAGTCCTGAATGGTGTAATTATTGCCTTCGTTAGTGTGATCATTCTCTCTTACTGTATTATCCTTGGCTGGAGAGCTGCTCGTCAGACTATGAAGTGCACTCGGTATTTCTACAGACACAAAGTGAACTGCATGAGGCTTCCCAGACCTATTTGAATAGATCTGGCATCAAGAGAGAGCCAAACAGACAACGAAGATCTCTGTGGCCACCTGGCAGGAGCACACGTGGTTCTGAGAGAACGAGCTTGACACTGGATGACCTGGGCCAGAATCCAACTTGCCCACGGTGCGCTCAGACACCTCACTCTACCCCGTTGAGTCCCAAGCATTCATCTGTCACACAGAGAGAGTGATGCCAGTCCTGATTCTATCACATGATTATTTGGGAGAATACATCCACAGCATGTGTGTGAATCCTAACAACCACCAATCCATGCAAATAGACTCAGCATTGAGACCGTTATGTCATCTCAACCATGGTCCCGAAAATGCAGACACTACAGAATGTAGTTCTTGAAGTTACTAAGCAGTATGGAGCAGATAGGCTCTGTGGACAAAGTTTTCAGAATCACTGGATTTTATATCATAAAATTATTATTATATATTATTAATATGTCTGTAAGACTTCTCAAAGGTTTTAATACCCTCTTATATATATGAATCTCCAATAACTGGTTACATTTCCCGAACACCTTTGGACCATGGAACCCTCTTTTGATGAAGCATCTAGCTCATGATCCTTGGCACAAACTTGGTAAATGTTGACATGAGACAAAATTTACTACAAAGCCAGGGCAGCTGCATCTCAACCTTGTTTCTCTGCTGCCTGGCACTCCAAGGCCCTTTCATCCTAAATGAGATATGGCACCTTATTCCCTTGAAAACAACTATTTTTTTTTTTTTTTTTTTTTTTTTTTTGAGACGGAGTCTAGGTCTGTCGCCCAGGCTGGAGTGCAGTGGCCGGATCTCAGCTCACTGCAAGCTCCGCCTCCCAAGCTCCGCCTCCCAGGTTTACGCCATTCTCCTGCCTCAGCCTCCCCAGTAGCTGGGACTACAGGCGCCCGCCACCTCGCCCAGCTAGTTTTTTGTATTTTTAGTAGAGACGGGGTTTCACCGTGTTAGCCAGGATGGTCTCGATCTCCTGACCTCGTGATCCGTAGAGAGAAATCTGGCAAGTGGAGGGGAGCTGACAGTCCCCTTAACACTGAAGGTGAGAGCTGACCTTGGGAAATGATGCTAATCCCTCTACTGTACCAGAATGATCATTAGACCTTGACCTTTGGAGCCAACAAGATTTAAGTTTAGATCTGAGATCAAAAATGTGCTAGCTACATACCATCACTGAGGCTGGTTTTCTTCTCAATAACTTTTTTTTTTTTTTTTTTGAGATGGAGACTGGCTCTGTGGCCCAGGCTGGAGTGCAGTGGCCAGATCTCAGCTCACTGCAAGCTCCGCCTCCCGGGTTTACGCCATTCTCCTGCCTCAGCCTCCCGAGTAGCTGGGACTACAGGTGCCCGCCACCTCGCCCGGCTAGTTTTTTGTACTTTTTAGTAGAGACGGGGTTTCACCGTGTTAGCCAGGATGGTCTCGATCTCCTGACCTCGTGATCCGCCCGTCTCGGCCTCCCAAAGTGCTGGGATTACAGGCTTGAGCCACCGCGCCCGGCCTCTTCTCAATAACTTCTGATAATACCAGAAGGTTTTGAGCATTCGATGAACTAATAATGTGTCCTTTATAGGCCTTAGTGAAGCTCCTGATCAAATATATTCAGTAAACGGTACCTTGTTTGATGCATTCTATCCCCAAGCTGATACTGTCTGGATAAATACCCATTCCCACTTACTGAGTCACCATGAATGGGGGGCTCACCATAGCCAAGGTGTTTTCTGGAAAAATAAAAAGGAGGAGGAGATCAGAGTCTATTTGATCTCGTTTACATTTCTACTTCTCTTAGCAGAACTTGGTGCATTAAGAGACATTTTTAAGCGCTCTGCAAAATCAGCTGAAATTTCTAAGGCTCGCCCCTGTCTGAGGAAGACTGTAAAGACTGTGAATTTCTTCAGACTTGGTTGTTCTTTCCACAGAGATGAGTTTGTGGAAAGAAAGACCAAGTCTGAACAAGTATTACCATGACTAATGATACCAATAACAACAATGGTAACAGCAACCACCGCTTTGACCAAAACCACATGAAATGCTTCCTTATGTTATATTTTCTCAAATCTGCTTTTTATTTGTTACTGATACCAAATCAGCAGCCTTTCTGAGGCAGCCCTGGAAGATCCTGCACATGTTTCCCTTTTGTCTCTTTGTCCATTATAAAAAAGAAGAAAGCATTCCTTGTCATAGCTTGTCCTGCACTGCAAAGGGCACTGTACATAAAGACTGTGTTTTAGCTGAGGACACGGGGAGCAGAAAAGCTTGACTAATTATGTTACTAATCACTTGAAGCATCTTCCATGTGACAACGTAATTATGTCCGAGTAAGGTGAAATGTCTCAATTACTTAGGAAAAATAAAGGAGAAGCCCCTTCCTCACCACTCCTCCCCTTTCTGTTATCCTGGCCTCATTTTGAAACTTTCTCTCAACTCACAGGTTATTTACGAAAAATGAGGCCACAGTTGTCTCTTTCTCTCTTAAGCCATGAAGGGCCGTCTAATGTCTGTTAGATTCCTCCCCCGACCCTCCATGGCAGGATTTTGGTGAATAAATGAAGTTTGCTCAAAGGAAATAGACCTTTCAAGTGTTTACTGGCTCACTCTATTGTCCTTGGTTAAGGTTCAGTTCTCAGAGGGGTGTGCCCTCCAGCAGGATCTTTAAGGATGTCACAGAAGACTCAGACATGTTAAAGCAAATAATAGTTCTTTCTTGTGGTCAGAGCCTGAACATGCCAGATCTGGAGTAGACATCAGTTCTGAGATGCCTAAGATTAATCAGCCTGGTGGATGGAAGACTGACACGGAAGCAAGGAAGTCGACAGACGTTTATAGAAAGATGTGCAGAAGGATGAGCCAGGTTAATAGAATCTTCACTCCAAGCGACTTGCACAGCTGATGGTGAAACAGACCTCACTCTCTTTCCCTTGACCTCTTGGAACTACAGTTTCCTAAATGGTACAACAACCAGTCGGATGAGCATCTTGATACACAGTGGATGGTCTAGAGACCAGCCACATCGGCATCACCCAGAAGCTTGTTAGAACTGCAGAATCTCAGGTCCCTCCCAGACCTACTGCAGTTTAGAAAGATCTCCCCACCAAGGCAATTCATGTACACATTAAAGTTTGAGAAGCCCAGAAACAGTCTATATTCCTGACATACTTTCTTTTTTCCTTTCTTTAAAGACAGTTTCAAATTAACAGGGACCACTGGTAGCCTCACATTCTGCTCCAAAATACTCACCAGCATTCTTCTCGTCTTAACTATCACCCAAGAAACCACATTCTAGCCAGGTGTAGTGGTTCATGCCTATAATCTCAGCACTTTGAGAGACCAAGGAGGGAAGATCGTTTGAGCTCAGCAACTCAAGACCAGCCTGAGCAACACAGTGAGACCCTGTCTCTATTAAAATTAAAAAGAAAAGAAAGAAAAGAAAATTAGTCAGGCATAGTGGTGCAGGCCTATAGTCCCAGATACTTGGGGCCCTGAGTGGGGAGGAGGATCCCTTGAGCCTGGGAGGTAGAGGCTGCCGTGGGTAGAGATTGCACCACTGCACTCCAACCGGGGGGTGGGGGGGGAAGAGAGAGAGAGAGAGAGAAAGAAAAAAGAAACCACATTCCCCCAGGTCCTTGCTTCCATCCATTTCTAGAAAGATTCTGACAGAACAAGTTTCTAGCAGGTGTGGCAAATACATGTCATCTTGGATTGATTGGCTCTGCCTACCCAGAGTGCTATTTGGATAAAGGATCATTAGACAGCATCAAGGTCCAGCAGGAAAGAGTTCTGTGATCAATTAGTGATGTCTGCTATAGGTGTACGCTGGGGATCTCAGATGTGTTCAATTCTATCTTGATGAATTAACATTTTAAAAAGAGGACTCAGAGGCAGCGCAGTGAAGAGGAAAGCCCTGAGAATCAACCAACCAGGGCTCATTGACTCCATTCTCAATTTCAGACCTTTCTTCATCTTTAAAACAAACGTGTTGAACATGGACCACAAAAGGCCCCTCCTGCCCTGAGGTTTTCTGATCCCATGGGTCTGTGATCATATGTGTATACGTCACATCCCACATGTTCATGTTCCCGGGAGAGCAGATTTTGTTCCTGTGTCACAACAATCCTAACTTCCCTTAAACCAGAGCACTCCTCTTAAATAATAATCTGGTGGTGTTTGTGGGGTAGGGAGGACAAGAGGGGAGGTTAAGAGATATGGGAGGAGAAGCTGCCAAGCACGCTGGCCTGAAACAGGGCCCCAGCCCTCTACCTCTGCCAGGCATCTGTTTCCAATGAAACTAAGGAAATTCCTGACCCACTCCTGCATGCTCTCGTTGCTGCCCTGCTCTCGCCTCCACATTGGCCTTTCCCCTCTGTGGGCTCTAAGCCAAGTCCAAAATCCCCATGGGCTCTCAGAGGCCAGGAAACAAGACAAAACCTAGAGCTGTGACTCCCCTGGGGGTGGCTAGCTGCCAGCTTTGATTATCTAAGGTCGTTTAAGGGTATCTAAGAGGAAACTTTGCCCTTGAAGGGTATATGAAGCCTGCCAGAGGTGATCCAGGACTCTAAACATGGCTGTGTGCTGAGAAGAGAATTCTGAACTGAACCAGATCTCAGTGATGTGGCTTTTCTGGAGAAATCCACCCACCTGTATCAAAAATGAATGTTACTGCCCAATACTGCAAAACAGAAGGTGGAAATGTACCCAGAAATTCATAAGTGAAAGGCAGTAAGTCTCAACTGGGGGTAATTTTGCTCCTCTGGGGGAAATTGGCAATATCAGGGGATGGTTTGGGTTGTCAAAAGTAGAGAGGGGGGTGCTACTGGCATCTAGTTGGCAAAGAATGGCAAGAGATGCTGATAAACTTCCTATAACATACAGTGAGCCCCCCACACCAAAGAATTATCCAACCCTAAATGTCAATAGCTTGAGAAATTCTGACGGTAAGATAAGTTTGGATGACCAAGTACATGCCCCTAGTTTATAGATTAGGAAGCTTCAGTCCAGAGAAGGATAGAGACTTGCTTCAGGTAGCACAGTGAGCTAAATCAGATTCTCTGGCTCCATCCACCTAGCTGTATGCCCAGGGAAGGTAGAAAAGGGAAAAAAAAACCGGCCCCAAGAATAGGCCCAGCTCTAGCTTATAGCAAGTGACTGAAGAGAGTGAATCCAATATGGGAGTGATGAGCTTTAAATAGAGTCACCACACCCACTAGCAAAACATGTTTCAACGATGCTCCTGGGCTCATTCAGTTGACAACTCCTTCCTCCTCGTTGGTAATAAAGGAGTGGGGCCAGGTGTGGTGGCTCATGCCTGAAATCCCAGCACTGTGGGAGGCTGAGGTGGGTTGATCACTTGTGGTCAGGAGTTTGAGACCATCCTGGCCAAAATGGTGAAACCTCATCTCTACTAAAAATACAAAAATTAGCCGGGCGTTGTGGCAGGCCCCTATAATCCCAGCTACTCGGGAGGCTGAGGCAGGGGAATCGCTTGAACCCAGGAGGGATCTTGGGAGGAAGAAGTTCCAGTGAGCCAAGATCATGCCACTGCACTGCAGCGTGGGTGACAGACAGAAACCATGTCTCAATAAATAAATAAAGGCAGTGGGAAGCTGGGAACAGTGGATAAGCATTAAGCATGGAGGGAGGGGGCTGAGGGGACATCTTCCCTCCTATACTTACTTTTGGCCACAAAGAAGCTCAAACAACATATTTGAGCTTGGCAGAGGAACTACCCTGTTTCTTCCTCTAAAAAGTGTCTCCTGGAACACTGTTTTGAGATGTGTAAGGCACCATCATTTGCTGGTCTCAGGAAGTAAGTACACTATCATTCTGCCTGTAATTTACAATCTCCATCATGAAGAGTGGAGATCTGGCCCATGTTAATCCCAATTCAGAAAAGCAGTACTGAAGTCTGAAGGCTGGGTAAGAGCCATTTCCTTATGGTCTTCCTTCAAAGTTATTCTGATGACTCACCTGTCAGGACAGCAGTACCTTCCAAAATAGATGAAGCAGATGGAAGCATTGACATGAGCCTCTGTCCCATAATCTCCATTTGGTTAAGACTGTCCTTAGTTAGTCCATCAAATCTAACCAAGTATCTCATGTCATCCAAGGGGATTTTTTTTAAATCACAACCTGCCTCAGCTTTACATACACAGATGCATTGAAATGTCCATCTCTAAATGGCCCCAAATTATGTCAAGGTCAGGACTTACTCTGCAGGGACTTTCTGAAGCCTGTAGACTCAACACTTCTTACATGGTTCTGCCAACCAAATCTTCACCACTGACATTCCTACAGCATATACAGAAGTCAGTCTCATTCTTTAAATCAATACATATTCTGATTTTAAAAGCAATTTCCTGCCGGGTGCGGTGGCTCACGCCTGTAATCCCAGCACTTGGGGAGGCCAAGACAGGTGGATCATGAGGTCAGGAGATCAAGACCATCCTGGCTAACACGGTGAAACCCTGTCTCTACTAAAAATACAAAAAATTAGCCGGGCGCGGTGGTGGGCACCTGTAGTCCCAGCTACTTGGGAGGCTGAGGCAGGAGAAAGGTGCGAACCTGGGAGGTGGAGCTTGCAGTGAGCTGAGATCACACCACTGCACTCCAGTCTGGGCAACAGAACAAGACTCCGTTGCAAAAAAAAAAAAAAAAAGCAATTTCCTTAAAATGCAGATTATATTCACAAAAAGGTTACTTGAAATAACCCTACCAAGAAATGACCAGTGTTAAATAGTAGCATATATTCTTTCATATTTTTTCAATACATGTGTGTGCATTCATCTATATCTACCATAGATAGGATATACAAACCACAAATATTTTAAGTTTAGTCTCATTGCCTACAGAATTTCATCATCTGTTATTTTATTAAACTATGTATCACAAGTTTCTTTTCTTGTCATTAAGTTCTTTTATACATCATTGCTCCATGGTGTTCCATCATATCAATTTACCATAATTCCTATCTTACAATTAGATGACTTTTTCCTATTAATACTCTAAAAAACACTGTAATGAACATCCTTCTTGAGGATCTCAAATCTTATAGGAGAAACAGAATTGTGAATAATCATTTATCACAATGATGCAATAAGTACTATACTATTGGTATATTATGACTTTGAGTGCATCTATGGTTTACTAAGGTGAATTATTTCAAGAGAAACTTCTGGGACAGAAGTGCATGTTCCATTTTTATGACTTTTGAGACATGCCTTCAAGTCAAAAGGTCAATTTTTTTAAAAATATTGAGAGCCTCTGTTTCAGAATGCAGGCATATGAGCACTCACATTGGAAAACTAAATGGAATAGCTCCTTTGCCAAGAATTTGGTAAGTAAAGGTCTAATTCTAGTCTCAAATCCTTGTAGCTAACTTCTCATTGCTTTTATACCTGCAATTCAGTGAGTGACCACCAGTTGCCACTCTTCGGAGGATGACTGAAAACAGTCACAGAGGTATTCAATAACTGTAAATACACCAATATTATAGTACTTATTGCATCATTGTGATAAATGCTTGTTCACAATTCTGTTTCTCCACTCAGATTTGGGATCCTTAAGAAATGGAGTCACATATCCTTAATCTCAGAAAACCTGAAAATAATCAAATTGTCTTCCATAGAATGCCTATTTATTTTTGGAGTTTAAAAGTTGTCATCAATATCTAAACAAAAGCCACAATAACATCTACATAATGAGGATTCCATGAAGGCCATAGTGAAATTTTGCTGAATAAAATAGTAGACACCATTGCTAGTGTGGATCCTAGTGTCACCCTAGAAATAAATGTACTTTTAAATTCTCCCATAGAGAGGAATATATTTAAATGAAACTATTTCTTAGAAGGGAATATATAATTTATAATAAAGAAAAAAACTTAAAAATATAAAAAAGGTTGTTAGTGATATCTTAGGGTAACCAGCCAAAGGATGACATTTCTTTCCTGGTTTCCAATGCATACTTCTCAGAACAGATTAGGCTGCAAATGGAAATAAAAGTGTATATCATTCCAGGTCCTAGAAAACAGACGGTGAGAGGCAAGTTCATTCATTTCAAAAACAGAGGGGCTGACTTTGAACTGCTTGATGGTGAACAAACCAACCTTCCCTGTGATGTCTGGCTAAGGATTCTTTCTACACTGAGTGCCAAGGACATTTAATGTATGATATTTGATTTGCTAGGTGCAAAGCTCAGATGGGGCCTGGAAAATCCATCTGTACTCTCAAAGCTTTTCAAAAGGAAACAAGGTTACTAACATTTATGCAGGCTTTAGTATCATGTGTCAGGCAGAGGGAGTGAAAGAACTCATCGAGTCAAGGGGATGGATCTGGCTGACAGGCTCTCAGAACAATAAAGATAGTGGTGAATTTTGACCAGGACTCAAAGGTACATTAGAATCATACTCTTTAAGTGGCAGAAAGTAAGCCTCACAGAAAGAAAGTAACACATCCAAGATCACACAGCTTGTTAGAAACTGAGCCAAAACAAAGAAATGAAAATACATGGTTAATTGACTTGCAGGTTAACATTCTTTCTCTCTTCTCAATTCTGTTTTGCTCTTTTATCTCCCATGTGTTTCATTTCACTGAAACATGAATGTCGGTGAGAAAGTAAAGCCTTCATGTCTGACTTGGGATCATTCTCTGTAGGCTGAATGACATGCTAGAAGGGGCTTTAAAAGACCAGTGATATTTGAGACCTCGTGGACATTATTCCAAATGGTGGCAATGTTATAATGACAAAAAAAAAACAACAACAAAAAAACAAAAAAAAAAAACATTTTGGGGTAAGAGGACAAGGCCTTGCAATTCTGAGTAGGATTTTTATTAAGAATACCCCCAATCCTTCTCCTCTTCTTTAACCCTGTGGCTTTCACATCTTTTACCTATACAGCTTCAATGGACTGCTCTCTCAGTCAATGTCCAAGTAGAATTATATAAATTATTCTAAGTATTTACACAGGAGGAATTGAATACAGGAATTTAGGTTACACTAGTGAAGGAAGAGCTGAGAATCCAAATAAGTGAGAGAATATAGAGATTCACAGCATCAGAAAGCCGTGAACCTCCTTAGATTTCAAAGGCAATGGGATGAGTTGGCATTACTAGAGTATAGGATCTGGAATCATCTAGTGGAAGCTAAAGCCACGGTAGATCTATTTAGAGAGGAATGGAAGGGGAGGAGGGAAAGAAAGAGTGAAAAAATAGAAAGAGAAATAAAACAAGTACCCTGGCTTCTCCCTGAAGCTCTGGAGCAAAGATCAAAGAAAAGGCAAAGGATGGTCCTGAGTGCCAACAGATCCAAACCCAATTCACTCCTAAATTGTTTCATTGCCTCATTTCTACCTTACACCATCTGTCCACTAGAACACTGCTTGAGTGATCTAACATGCAAGTCCAATACTGTCACCCCAGGCTTTAAATTCTTCTGTGGCTCCTATTGCACTTTGGGAAAATGACCCTCACCCCAGCACAACATACAAGATTAACCTCTATCTGGGTGAATTCATTTAATTATTTCTTTTTAATTGATACATAATCATTGTACATATTTATGGAGTACATAGTAATGTCTCAATACATACAGTGTGATAAGATCAGCATATTAACAGTCAGACCAAAGCTACTGCAATGTTTTTACTCTGAAATGGGCCATCTATCAGCTTCAGGAGGGAGATGGCATGTTGTGAGTTGTACCAGGCTGACACATGATGATGAAAGATGTGAGTAGAGACCATTCCAGCTGGAAGATGATGATCATGGCAAAGAGGTGAGGGTGCACAATGTGAGAGCTCAGAGAAAGCTAGAGCTGGTCTTCAGGCCATAGGCACCCTGGTTCCAAAACCTGCCCTTGAGAAAATGGAGGTATGTGGCTCAGGAAGAGGAAACTCTTTCTTCACACCTCCCATGTGGATGTATCAAGCACCTTGTACACTCTAGGCATGTGATAGAGACAGTGTGAGGACAAAGCTAAATATGCAACTAAGGCCAAAGGACCTTGAGTACCATGCCTAGGAGCCTGAATTTCATTTGTGGGTAGGTGATGCAAGATCATCTAGGGTAGTGAAAGCCATTCTCACCCCACTGGGAAGCAAGACCTGGAGGGAAGGAAGTTGGAAGGAGGCCTTCTGTGGGAATGACTATAGCCCCCACCCAGCCCAACAGAGCACATTCTCTTCCAGCTCCAACTCAAGCTGTGTCCACGCTCCCTGCAAAGAGAGCTGTACTTTGTGCTCTTCAGAGGCAGACAAGTCAATAAATTCATTTTTTTCAAGAAAGAATATGTCACCTAGAAGGCCCTGGGGAGTTTGCCTGCAAAGTTTAATTTCTATTGAAAGATCCTGAGTAGGCAAAGAATACAGAAGGGTAGGGGGAGTATGAGAACAAAAAAAAAATGAAGGAACTAACATTTGTTTACTGAGAACTTACCTGGCACCAGAACTCTTATGTCCATAATCTCATTCAGTGCTTGCAACGGTGGAGAGATAATGAAGGCACGAGTAGAAATTGTAAGGGATCAGGGAAGTCTCTCTGATCTCTAATTCTTAATTAATTCAACAAATAATCATTGAGTGACTCTGGATACTCAACATTGAGTCAGTGGCTGGGAAGCCAGCATGGACATGACATCATCCCTTTCCTGGAGAACCTTTCAGTCTGTGTTGGAAGCAGACACGTTCACAAGCCCACAAAACTCTTTTCCAGTGAGTTGACCTCCATCCACTGTCTGCCTGATCACTCCAGGAACAAGGAGTCTTGGTCTCCCACAGAATTCACCAAACATTCTTAAATATATGACAACATTTGTTTTCTGTTTTTATGATGTTTTGGAAATCTGGATGCATCTTGTAATCAATGCAGAAATTTAATGTAGTTAATTATTTTTCCTCAGAAAACAAACAAATCAAGCCAAAACAAAACCCACAGTGTTGTTCAATCAGTGGTGTGGCTTGATACAGTCTTAAATCTCAGTAAGCATAGAAATTGTTTATAATCAAGATATTAATACCTCCCACTTGGGAGGCACTATATAGCGTGTTTAGGGAGGAGGCAATGGGGGTAAGACTAATATCTCCTCTCTCTCTAATGATGCATTGATGCATGACTCTTTCATAACCATGATCTTTGCTATATACTCACTGTCCCATTTGAGTCCATTATGGTCCCCCTCAAAACCATGCAAAAAAGGAAACCTTCTCCTTATTGTTACTTAATCTAAACATGCAACAAATCCTTTACAGTCTTTGAAGGAGAGAGGTTGCAGATTAGCTCAGACTGGAATCTCTGACCAATGGCTCAGTCAAGATAGGAACATGGATACAAATGAGAAACTCTATCAATGTTTCTCTCAGCAATGGAATGACAGGGACCATGACAAAATATGCTGTTTTCTCATTTGCAAAGCCTGAAAACATTTCAACTTTTTCTTTGTTGAACCAACACTCAATTCTGTGTAACTTACACAAATTTCCCAAATCTCCTTGAGTCTGAAGATTGAGAACCATGTAGGCTTAAAAAGGACGAAGAAATTGTTTCAATTCCCCTTTTAAGTGGTTTTAAATTAAGTGCAATGGAAGGAAATTTAGATGAAACGCATTTTGCATACATTTGTAAGATGTTATCTACAAGGCTGGATGCTTGCTTGGAGATGAGGTGTCGTCAGAAACAAAGTGGGTTCATCAGAAAGTGAACTCACCTGGGCCAGTAAGAGGAGAGCCCTGGGCTTGGAGGGTTCATGGCAGACTTTCCTCTCTCCTCTTCAAAATGGGATAATAGAAAATGTAACAAAAGAAAAAAAAAAAAAAAACCAAACAAACAACAACAAAAAAAGCGTTCTCTTCAGCTCTGGGAGTCTCCAGGGGGTGTTTGTTTTGATGAGATTTCGAGCCTGATTTTCAAGAATAAGGAGGTGCCAACTGTTTGTAAAAGCTCCTAAAACAGCATGATCTCTGGCCCTTAGGAGATTTAACTTTTATTTATACAGAGTAATTTTGAATGCCTGTTACTAAGACAAAGAAGTGACTGAGAGGCTTCATGTAAAAGGCAACACAATGTTTTTAGAGCCTACATCTAAAGAAAATATGTACATAATATTATAATTCAAATGAGTTGAAGGATAAGTAGATTTTAGTTGTTCATTTAAACATAACTTTAATTCAGCACTATTAGGCATGGGGGAGATGAATCCAAACACAAGACTTGTTTCCTGTTATAGGGAAATGTACAGTCTAAAGAAGGAAACTGACTTGTAAAATTACAAACTTCAGTTTTAAGTGACATATGGTAGGAGAAAGGAGCCAGGACACAGAGGAAGAAGGAACAACTCCCTCCCTGGTAGACTCCATTAAGACTTTCCTGAGGAGGTTGCAAGAGTTTGGTCCAAAAAAATTGCATCCTCTTAATATAGCAATCATACTAATATTTTATCTATTGCTATATGATAAAGTATTGTGAAACTTAGTGGCATAAAATAGAAATAGACATTTATTATCACATATTGTTTCTTTGGGTGCAACTTTTCTAATTGGTTCTGGTTCATGGATTCTCACAAAGTTATAATCAAGATTCGGATCTGGGCTACAATTCTCTAGGGGCTTGACTGGATTGGAGAATCTGCTTCCAAGGTAGCTCACTTCTATGGCTGGCAAGTTGGTGCTGGTTGCTGGTGGGAGGTCTCGGTACCACCCTATGTGGAACTGTCCATAGTGCTGCTTGAGTATCCTTACAACATGGCAGCTGGCTTCCCTGGAGCTAGTGATTCAAGAAAGCTTACCAGGAACTGCAATAATTTTTGGGACTTAGCCTCATCAAAAGTCATTCTCTATCATATCCCCAATATCCACACTATACAATTTACTACACAAGTCAGCCTTATTCAGTGTGGAAGGGAACAAGGGTAGAATACTAGGAGGTAAGAATCATTAGGAGACATCTTGAAGGCTAGTTACCACAACCAATGATAACACCTAAAATGGTGGCATTATTACTATATTTGGTCTTTAGTGATTGGGAGTGTAATGGTGGCGGTTTAGTTCTGTGGTTAGTTGACATCAGACTTTAGAATTACATAAGTCTTGGTTCAAATATTATTCCTATCATTTACTGGCTCTTTGGCTTCTTGGCTGGTTGGGAGATGACATGACCTGGAAATGCCACAGTGGATGGAGGGATGGAAACCACATGTTGTGACAGACCCAGCTATACTTGGCCATCCTACATCACCTTCCTATGGAAGTCAAAGGAGTAAACTTTTCCTGTATTCAAGCCATTGTGTTTTAGAGTCTCTTTGTTGTAAGACTTTCACCCATACCTTAATATACTCATTGGTACAAAAATCTTAAAGTCAAAATTGACTTTCCCTCATCTATAAAGTACAGATAGAAATACCAATCTCATAGGGTTCTTGTAAAGAAAAATAAAATGATGCATAAAAGTGTGTGTCTATTGTCTGGCCCAGAGTTCACACACTCCTTGTCATCTTTGCCCTGCTTGAGTTTATGATCAGTGTCAACACACTTAATGAAATAAACATTCTGCGAATTTGGCAAATGTGTGTACCCATCCACAATGTTGCTCTAGGAAACTTAAAACAATTTGCTCTGGAAACTCCTTTTATAGGAACTTGAGGGTTTTAAATAAATAAAGTAGTGGTTTCACAGAAAAATCATTCAGTGGATTGCTTGTGGACCAAGATATTCCATGGACATCTTGCCCTATCTAGTCCTCAGTTTCTAATGCTGGAAAATAAAAGGAAAAAAAAAAGAAGAAGAAAGAGAAAGAAGGAGGGGAGGAAGGAGATAGAGAAAGGAAGGAAGAAAGAGAAAGAAAAAAGAAAGGAGGAAGAAAGGAAGGAGAGAGAGAAAAGAAGAAAGAGAAAGAAAAGGGAAAGAAGGAGGGAGGGAGGGAGGGAAGGAAGGAAGGAAGGACGGACGGACGGACAGACGGAAGGAAGGAAGGAAGGAAGGAAGGAAGGTCAATATTTCCCAATTCCTAAGGGTTTCAGAAAGCAACTTCAATAGTTCTGCCATTACTTGCATTACTTTTTCAGCTCTGCATTACTGGCTTTTGCTGAGGAAGGTGTTCTATTGCTTCAAACAAGTTTGTAAACCACAAGATGAACAAGAGAATCTACAAGGTGCCCTCTGGCTCTGTGAATTTTTCCTAATCCAGTTGCAGACATTTTTCCTCCAGCAATAACTCCTGCTTCAAATCAGAGAATCCCGATTCCCTCTACTCTTAGGGGCCCACAGTTTGTCATAAATGAATTAACAAAGGCAGTGGGTATTTGACTGAAGGTGCTCAGGACTTTCTTAGCCCAGCTGAATCTGTGCAAATCAGTGGGTCTGAGCCATGCCATCTAGTGAACAGATGAAGCAGTGAAGCATCTTCCAGCTCACGCACGTTCCAAGATGAACCAAGTATTTTCTATCTGGACGCAATGGCAATTTTTATAAAAGAATCAAAATGAGGAAATGGGTTAGAAAACTAAAATGTCATCTTCATCCAATGCCCTGGGCCTGAAGTGGCTGAAATAATCAAAGCTGTCATTTTATTTTCTCCTCTCTTGGAATTACTACTTTTAATTTAATTTCTCTACTGAAGTTTCTCTGGCCAACTCATCAAATTTTCTATCAAAATTACCCACAGAATTAATTTGTATGCACTGGCTGACAAGATGGGCCACATTAGGGGTCTGGGTAGGGGTGGGGAGAGAAGCCTCCCACTCGCCCTAGGAATGTAGTAGATGCCTTCCATGGAGTGCATGCTGGATGTCCAAAATGCCCTGCACGTGTTAGCTGAATCCTTGGCTTCCTGCCTGCTGATTAATGTTGCAGACCTACAGCCTCAAGCAACGGCCAGGTCTCCTTGCTGGAGATTTTCCCTGGAGGACCAGGGCCTGACGCCAACACTACTGCGTCCCCTGGATTTCCCTCTGTAGGTAGACTCTGGCTTACAGAGGAACACCTAAGACAGCGTCGGATGTGTCAGGAAGTCCCAGAAGGTATGATGACAAAAACAAATGATGGCAGAAGAAATAAAGAGTTACACCTGCTGACATCACCTTAGTGATGAATTATGGGGAACTCGGGAGCTCCTAACTCTCCCCCTGACTCATACAGGCCACAGGCACCTGGACCCCAGGCCTGGCGATGGACTGAGAAGTCACCAGGCATGGCCGGCATGCAGAATCCATTTCCCAGCAATAGGGACAGCTGCCTCCTAGATTCTGTCCATTGTCCTCCATGTTAGAGAATTTATCTTAAGAAACCACGTGCGGCCAGGCATGGTGACTCACGCCTGTAATCCCAGCACTTTGGGAGGCCGAGGCAGGCGGATCACCTGAGGTCGGGAGTTCGAGACCAGCCTGACCAACATGGTGAAACCCCATCTCTACTCAACATACAAAAATTAGCTGGGCGTGGTAGTGCATGCCTGTCATCCCAGCTACTTGGGAGGCTGAGGCAGGAGAGTCGCTTGAACCCGGGAGGTGGATGTTGCAGTGAGCAGAGATAGCACCACTGCACTCTAGTCTGGGCAACAAGAGCGAAACTCCGTCTCAAGAAAAAGAAAAGAAACCACATGCTTTCTGAGTTCACCCCCATGATTAGGATTTTATACAAAAAAGAAAACCATAAAAACCTATGGCTGAATGTTCTTCTTTTGCCTCTGCCCATCTCAACTTCAGTTGGTTTTCATTTATTTCAATGTGTACTTTGGAATCCGAACCCTCCACATTCCCAGTTAACTCCCACCACCTGGGTTATGTTATTTTGAGGGGGACAGGAACACTGTTTCTTCCCCTGCTCCCACTCTTTTTTCGCATTGTAAAAGCAAATTGTTAAAAAGGTGGCCTCTGTCTGCAGAGAGAGAAGGGGGGAGAGAGTGCGGGAGCTCTTCCTGCTGGGCTGAGTTACAGAGCAAAGGGCTTGTGGGGGCAGTGACCACTTTCAGCCAGGAACTGCAAATCCCAGAGTCAGGCAGGGTGATGGTTCACTGAAGCAACCCCCTCTGTTTGGATCGCTTTTGGGGTGAGTCTAATCAACACGGGATGTGTGACTTCAAAACAGCTGGGAAGCATTAGAGGTCAAAAGTTTAAATCAAGTTAAGAACCATCGGAATGTGCAAGCCCCAATGTTTTAATCTCTGTTTCTTCCTTTAATCTACACAACGTTCTTTGTGGGATAAAATGTCTTGGTCAGGGTTTGTGTTGACACATGGGTCCATGAAAATACATTCATGAAGCCAAAGTTGAGAGGCGGGTAGGAGGGGTATTGTATTTGCTGGTAAAATAAAGCAGCCAGCCATTTCTTTATGTATAAGAAAGAAACCAATCCCTTCTTTAAATATAAAAAAGAGACATGTAGAATCAGAGAATACTAAAGCTGAAAAAAATCATTACAAACTTTCAAACCCTTTCATTACCATGGTGGAAAATAGGGCCAGAGAGATTAATGCCTGGCTCAAATTAGTGTTTAGTGGCTAACCCACTGAAGGGGTAAACACATTTAGATTGTGCCACACTTCTGCCCAAAACCATAAAAACCAAGGGCTGAATTTTTTTCTTTTGCCTCGGCCCATCTCAACTTCAGCTGTTTTTCATTTACTTCAATGTGTACTTTGGTTTGTGCTCATCATTAGGATGAAACGACAGTTCTCTGGCCTATCAGGACTTGGGTGATGTGGTACGACTCACAGCTCAGTTTGCTGGGGCCACACCCCTGCTGCCTTCCCCCATCCCACTATGCTCTGGCACTTTGTTTTCTTGGTTTCATCAACTTGTGAAGTCCTATCCCACTTCTGAGTTTAGGGACTTGTTATCCCTGCTTTATGGAAAGTGTGTCTTCCCCCTCTGTCCTTCTCTTTACAGGGAGCTGAAAGACCACTTCCTCATCACTGCCTCCCTCATGAGTCTGTCCAGTGTGGCCTCCCTGACACCCTATGTCTCACCAGCTCACTCATGTTCTCACTGTCACCCAGGCTCTGATTACCCTCTCCCTGTGTTGCTCATTCACTATTATCCGTCCCATTAGAGTGTGAGTACCAGGGGCTGGAACCCGCAGGTACTGTCTTTCTAACCATTATACCCTTCTGTCCACCACAGGCAGTTGTTTAGTATCTATTTGGTAAACCAATTAATCAATCAATCATTTAAACAATCAATGGGTTCAAAGGTAGTCTCTTACTGTCTCCTTAATGACTAAGTGTTGAGACATGGGATAGATTCAAGATGATCACAAATCGTTAGAGTGGGGGTAGCATATGTCCCTTTCCTTGATTCTGGGTGGATTCTGTGGCCATTGAGTAAACAGAAAAATGTCAGAAGTGGCTTCTGCCACTTTCCATGTGTAGGCTTTAAGAGACCAGCAGCTTCTACTCAGGCCTCTTGTAAATGTCTCTGGAGCCCTGAGCTGCCGTGGAAATAGTTTAACTACCTTGAGATGACCACTACCCTGAAGAGGCCCCACCAAGGCATTCCAGTCACTAGCCCAGCTCAGCCCACCCTCCCAGCCATCCCCCACCCAGTACTAAGGAAGTGAATGAAAACATCTTGGACCCTCACTCTCCTGTGAGACAAGCCCAACCACCAGCTAAATACCACTGAGTGACCTCAGCCAATGCCCCAAGAAGCAGAATAAATCCCCACTGGGCTCTGCCTGAATTCCCAATCCACAATGTCCTTCCAAGTAATCAAATGGGGGTTGCTTTAAGCTGCTGAATTTCAAGTGATTTGTTACACAACAGCAGGTAACTGTAATGGGACTGTAATATTGTGAAATACATATTTGGTTTTTGTCTCTGTTTCCTGATGTACAGCTCCTAAAAATCCTTGGGCTTTCTTGAGTGATAAGTGTTTTTTTTTTTTTTTTTGTATGCTGAGTTGATGGCTGTGGGCCCTGGTCACCTGAAAGACCAAGGCTTGATTAGAGGGTTGAAATTCAGCCCTACCTCCCAGCCTCCAGGGAGGAGCCATTCTAAGTCGATCACCAATGATCAATGGCTTAGTCAATCAAGCCTATGATGTACTGAACATTCTATAAAATCAAAAAAGGACTGGGTTCAGAGAGCTTCTGAATAGCTGAAAACATGGAGGTTCCTGGAGGGTGGTGCACCCAGGGAAGGCTTGGAAACTCCACATCTTTTCCCACAGAATCTCACGCTGTGCATCTCTTCATCCATATCCTTTGTAATATTCTTTATAATAACCAGTCAAAGTAAATATTTCCTTGACTTCTACTTCTGTGAGCTACCCTAGCAAATTAATTGAACCCAAAGAGGGTTGTGGGGACCCCAATTTATAGCCCATTGCAACTGGTATCTGAAGTGAGGGACAGTCTCATGGGACTGAGCCCTCAACCTGTGGGATGTGATGCTATGTCCGGGTAGATAGATGGTGTCAGAATTGAATCGCACTAGAAGACACCTCACCGATATCCACTGCAGAATCTGCTGGAGGATTGCTTGGTGGGGAGAAATTCCCACACATTTTGGTGATGAGAGGTCACAGAAGTGTTGATTGTTGAGTGAGAGACTAGGAAAATCACTTTAGTTTACCTGCCTCCCCATCCCCAACACAGGGTTCCAGAGCCAGATGGTTTGGGTTTAAATCTTAATTCCATCCTTTGTTAGCTAGCTGGGTGACCTTCTGCCTGTTGATTTCTTTTCTTTAAGCATCAGTAACTAGATCATCTGCAAGAGGGGAATAATGGGATTCATTGCCCGAAGAGTTGTTAGAAGATTAAACAAAGTCTATGTCAAGTACTTAGCACAGTGCCTGACCAGCAATTACAAATGACCAATAGGTCTTCAGTTACTATTGTTTGTACCCTGCCAACTAAGTAGAGCTCCTCTTTCATGTATAAGTCAGAAGAAGAAGGGTTCCATGGACTCACACGCACCACTCCCTTGCCATTAATTCATCCATGCACCCTATCACCAAGGAAAAATCCAAAATTTATCAAGTCTGAAAAACCCTCACCCCTGCTTATGTTCAGAGCATTATCTCTCAGCCCTCCTCCTCTCAAATCCTGTTCTTAGCCCTACAGGCACAAGCACAGTTGTGCACCCTCCCAAAAATGGCAGGATGGATAAATATTTCCACAGTGAGTATTTCTGGTTAGGAGGATTCTAACATATTCGCTTCCTTCCTTGTGAATCCTTCCTGTATTTTCTAAATCTTCTACAGCAAACACTTTATTTTCATAAAATGTCATAAAGATTACAAAACACAGGAAGGAAGAATTTCTTCTACTTGAAAACTGAGACACTCTTTTATTTCTTTGTCTTTCTCATAGCATCTGTTCCAACATCTCTTGTGCTGTTGAATGAATGAACGAGCTAAGAGTAGAGAGGGGTTTATGGTGCAGGTATAGGAAGGGCAGCCTGGGTTTATATCTTATGTATATTTTTAAAATATAAAGTGTAAAAGTTCTGTTATTTTTAGTTCATTTGTTTGTTTGTTTTTATAATGATGCTCATGATGAAGCCTTTGTTTTAAATGAAAAAAAAAATCCTTTTATGAAGTGAATAGTCATGCTGTCATTTATTTTCTTAAGGCCAAAATGCCAGAGTTTCTTAAAATGAGTTTCTCCTTCTGCATCTATGTTTATAAACTAATGACAGGCTCTTAAACATCCATTTAGCAATGAGAAAGTTCCAGGACAGTGTGCTATATTCTGGTTAGAAAAATTCAGTTTCACTGAATAAGTGTAAATTGCTCACACCAAAGGAAGATGAGGTCTCTGGGAATACTAACCTAGCAAGCACAGGTTTGCAGCCACACACATTTCTTATCTCGGGACAGCAAGTGGGTGGACTCTGGCAGAGCCCCAGGCACAGCGGATAAGCACCCATTTTTTCCAGAAGTCCATCTCTGCCTGTGTGTTCCTTTCAGCTGCCTAGCTCGCCCCACTCAAGGCCCTTCCATCTCTGAGTCGTTCACAAATTTTCTAAATAGGTTACTAGTTCATGTGCTGGATTTTTGTGCTCTCATCAATTCACCAGCTCAGTGTAACCCAAATCAGCCCAGCCTGTGTGAGCTGAATTCAATGAACGTGGAAATTGCCTCCAAGTCCTTCATGCCTCTGATTCAGTGCGCAGGCTTCCCCAGAGCTCCTGTTTGGAATGCCTTCTGCATCAGCAGCTCAGGCGCATCTCTTCTAACTCACTAGCACCACCCTTACCCACTTCTCACCTGTGTTATCTCAGGGGCTTTTCAACTTTATGTCATCCCAACAGGCTTCTTTCTTGGTCATTTCTCATCACTTGGATCTATAAATATTAATTACAGGCCTCATATTTTAAAGCCTCTTTGAGCATATTAACCATTTAGCCACATAAATCAATCCTAAACTAATCTTAGTGGTTCATCATACTTTCACAAGTTACAGAACTTTCCATTTCAGCTACCACTCTTCACTGTTTTTGCCAGCAACATTATTTAATGACTTTTCAATCTGCTGGGCTCTTCTTTAGATAAAGGGAACAGAAAGGGAAGCATGAAGGGAGGTATGAAGGGAGAGAAAAAGGGGGAAGAAGAAAGGGGGGAGGAGGTAAAGGAAAAAAAAAAAGAAACCAGGTGGAGGGAAGGAGGGAGAAAACACAGGCAAGAGGGATTAACCCAGGTCTTTCCAGTGCTGTTCTCATGATAGTGAATAAGTCTCACAAGATATGATATGATGGTTTTTTTGTTTTGTTTTGTTTTGTTTTTTTGAGACTGAGTCTCGCTCTGTTGCCAGGCTGGAGTGCAATAACGCAATCTCAGCTGACTGCAACCTCTGCCTCCCGGGTTCAAGCAATTCTCCTGCCTCAGCCTCCTGAGTAGCTGGGACTACAGGCGCATGCCACTATGCCCAGCTAATTTTTTTTTGTATTTTTAGTAGAAATGGGGTTTCACCATGTTGGCCAGGATGATCTCGATCTCTTCATTTCATGATCTACTCGCCTCTGCCTCCCAAAGTGCTGGGATTACAGGTGTGAGCCACCGCGCCTGGCCCCATCTGATGGTTTTATAAAGTTCTGTAAGTTCCCTTACCAAGCTTCCTCTTGCCTGCCACCATTTACTATGTGCCTTTCTCCTCCTCTGCCTTCTGCCATGATTGTGAGGCCTCCACAGCCATGTGGAACTGTGAGTCCATTAAACCTCTTTTTCTTTATAAATCACCTAGTCTCTGGTATGTCTTTATTAGCAGCATGAGAACTGACTAATAAACTGACCAAGATGGTTTCCCCAGTTCTCACTTCAAAATTCACGGAGGACAGGGTGACTTTGTCAACAATAATTTATTATGTATGTACACGTTTTTAAATACCTAAAATAGTATAATTAGATTGTTCATCACAAAGGACAAATGCTTGAGATGATGGATACCCCATTTACCCTGATGTGATTATTACTCATTGCATGCCTGTTTCAAAATATCTCAGGTACCCCATAAACATATACAACCACTACGTATGCACACAAATAAGGCCGAGCACGGTGACTCTTGCCGGTAATTCCAGCACTTTGGGAGGCCGAGGCGGGTGGATCACTTGAGGTCAAGAGTTCGAGACAAGCCTGGCCAACATGGTGAAACCCTATCTTTACTAAAAAAAAATAAAAAATCAAAAAATCAAAAAATTAGCCAGGCATGGTGGCACACAACTGTAATCCTAGCTACTCAGGAGGCTGAGAGAGGAGAATCACTTGAACCTGGGAGGTGAACGTTGCATTGAGCCGAGATGGCACCACTGCATTCCAGCTTGGGCAACAGAGTGAGACTCCATCTCAAAAATATATGTATATAATAATAAAATAATAAAGATTCATTGGTAGACACAGGCTCTGTGGGTGGTGCTTTTGCTGTGTGTTTCTACGCAGTTCATGCACAATCTATTAGTTCTTGGTGTATACCTCCTAGTTATATGAAAACAATGTAGCTTCCCTAGGAGCACCTGAAAAATCTTAATAGTATGGTTACTTTGCACCAGTTACCCCTAGAGGGCACCAGGACTCAGGGAGGCAGGGTCAGATCTGCCAGGGTTCAAATATTGGCTACTCCAGGTGCTGAACATTAAACCGGGGACCTCACCTCCCTGGGATGCAGTTCCCTCACCTATAGAGATTCTTCTACATGGTGCCTGTGGTTGTTATCCAGAATAAAAGAGACAATGCTACAACACAAAGTGCTCAGAGCCTGACTCATAGTTAGCGTTCGATAAATGTGAGCTTTTATTATTACCATATTTCCTCCATTCTGAGACAGCATCGATCGGAAGTCAAAGCATCAATTTAATAACTTCTCAGGGGGAAAAACAATATATTAAATACAAATTCCCATTTTAAGACATCACAATTTTAACAATATTAAAAGGTGAAAAGAAATGTGTCTTAAAAATCAATGACATATGGTCTTATTACCATTACATTTTGGAATCATTTTAAGTCATTTGCTTGTTCACTTGCCTTTTTTGTTTTATCTGGCTGCCCCAGGGGACACATAGGTTCCATGAGAGTAAGGAAGTAGGTATTTGTTCACCATTGTGCACTCAGTGCCAGACAGAGGTGTCAAGCAAATGTTTGTTTGATAAGATGGTTGAATATCATCTTAATATGAAAGGCTATTGATTAAAACCCCACTAATATTGCCATTGGTTCATATATTGAAACTTCCCCTCATGTTCTTCTCAGTCCCTGCAATTGACTTTCCCACCAGTCTTGGGAGAAGGGTTGGTTTGTTTGAGTGTGTGTTTGTTGAGGATTAGAATCTTCCTTGAGCTGTAGACAAAGGAGTGAGGATGGAAGCAGGCAAGAAATGTGGAGAATCCACCATAACCCCTGACACGAGGGAAGTGGTCAGAAATCATCCTTGAAACTGAACGCAAAGAAAGGGTAGGGTATAGGCCCCCATCAGCGTCAAATGCACTGCTACTTGGAATGTCCTTAGGACTGTAGCTAGACATTAAACATCAATAATTATCCCTTTAAAGAGTCAAGTACTCAAGCCTGTAATCCCAGCACTTTGGGAGGCCGAGACAGGTGGATCACGAGGTCAGGAGATCGAGACCATCCTGGCTAACACAGTGAAACCCCGTCACTACTAAAAAATACAAAAAACTAGCCAGGCGAGGTGGCAGGCGCCTGTAGTCCCAGCTACTCGGGAGGCTGAGGCAGGAGAATGGCATAAGCCCGGGAGGCGGAGCTTGCAGTGAGCTGAGATCCAGCCACTGCACTCCAGCCTGGGTGACAGAGGGAGACTCCGTCTCAGAAAAAAAAAAAGAGTCAATTAAATGTTGTCCCTTCAATTTACAAAGCAGAAAAATAAACATTGAAGTCATCTCCGAAGTGCAAAAGACTTTTAGTTTCCCATTCAGAAATCAAAATATTAATTCAATCAGTAAACATGTATTGAGGGTCTCAGGTGTGTGCTAGGTTCTTGGAGTGGGAAGCCAGGTGGGACAGCCTGTAGGACAGAGCAGACTAATGAGGAAGACACCTGTATGTGCAGATAATTGCTCCAAGTCAGGTAGGAAGAGACAATGACTAAGGGACAGGGGAACCCCAAGGTGAGAAGCAGAGAGGAGTTCAGAGAGAAGAGAGTATCTGTCTCATCAGAATGACTGGGATGGGGAATCTCTAGTTTTGCACTGCACCAGCCCTTTCAGAAAATTCCCTGCAACCTGAACTAAATCCAAGGCCAGGGAACCTGTCAGACTTTAGGTGATACTCTAGGGACGTGTTAAATATGAAATGGCTTCTTGTGAAAAACAAAGCAAATTTTAGTCATTCCACTGCCTGGGGGAGGGGGATAATTACATAAATAACGGTTGCTTTTAACTTATCACACAACAGCAATTCTCAAATAATTAGCATCAGCAAGAAATTAGGTCCACTTACCCCAATAGCAAAGGAAAATTGTTTGACAAGAGACAGCTCCAGGGTGCACTCTTCTTTGATGAGGATGAGGACAATTTATCAGAGGACCCTGAAAGCAGCCTCATGATCAGAACAGGACACAAGAGGGACTGAGAAAAGAAGAAATCCGCAAGCCCAGTTCTCAGACCCAGCACTCAACAGGTCAGCACTGGACTGAATGGCTTGGACCACATGATGCATCCCAAGTCATTGAGCTAAGCTTCTTGGAGACTGGAGCAGGAAGTGGTGTTGGAACACTATGGCTCTTAGCTGGTCTTCAACCACGAGAAGAAATTCAATATTAGCAGAAAGGAAGGAAGGTCACTCCAGGCTGAGAGAGCACCCAAACAACAAAGAAGCTAATCCAATATGACACCCAGACACAGAGATAAAGTCGGTGATGAAGTGGGAGCTATTGGCAGGGATTGTTCAAGGTGGATGCTGATTGTATAAGAAAATCAGAGGTGTGTTTTCTTTTTTTCCACTGACACTGAGGATCCTGAAAGTTTTGAGCAGCAAAGGGATTTCTGATGTGTGTTTCAGGGAGACAATTCAGGTGGTGCTGAGGCTTAACTGGGAGAATGAGAAACAGGGGAAGGAAAAACAATGATTGCAAAAATTCAGACAATGAATGGCAGGGTCGGGCATCAAACAAGGAGGTGGATGTATGGGTGTTCGAGATCAATTGGATGAGGAGCAAGAGGGTATGGAGAAACATCCTGGCCTCCTAATTGTTAGAATTAAGAACGTCATCCCTTTATGTTCACCTAAGGAATATACTGAAACACAGCAGTGCTCTTCCTAATGGTCACCTGAAAAGTGCTCAGTGTCCATGACACAACAAAATACCACATGGCTACATGAAGAAGGATCTCCAGCAGAATGCGTCAGCTTGGGTGAATTGCACAATGCTGAGTGAAAGAAACAGGAATGTTCCATGTACCCACCAAGAAAAGTATATATAGCATCATTCCATTTATGTTCTGTGATCCAGGGAACACAGGGAGCACCTCTAGGATGAGTTCTGATGACCCAGGTCCAAATTCTGCTTGCTCAAATGTATCCACTATATGAAATCCATCCAGCCATATACGTATTACTTATGGGCACTTCTATCAAAATATATTATGCTTGAGCTTTTTAAAAGAAAACTGTCCTGATAGTGTCCTTTATGCAACATTAAAGCAATTTTAATCATAACAACAATAATGCCTCCCATTTTGGAATGTGCTAGAAAGTGGTAGGTGCTGACAGCAACCTTGTGCAATAGATTTTCTTTTTTTTTTTTTTTTTTTTTTTTTGAGACAGGGTCTCACTCTGTTGCCCAAGCCGGAGTGCAGAGGCACAATCACAATTCATTGCAGCCTCAGCCTCTCTGGCTCAAGTGATCCTCCTACTTCAGCCTTCTGCGTAGCTGGGGACCACAGGCATGTGCCACCATACCCTGCTTTTTTTTTTTTTTTTTTTTTTCAGTGATCGAAGTCTCGCTTGGTTGCCCAAACTGACCTCAAACTCCTGGGCTCAGCAATCCTCCTGCCTCAGCCTCCCAAAGTGCTAGAATTACAGGTGTGGGCCACTGTGCCTGGTGCGAGATAGATTTTAAACCTTCATGTTATAGATAAGGACAGGAGGGCACTGAGATGTTAAATAATGTACTCTAAAGCCACTATCATTCTTCAGGAACAGAACAAGATTAGAACCCAGGAACTCCTACATTATACTGACTGAAGATTCCACAGGAGTATTCCAATAAATGTGGCCATGATGACTCTACTTCAGACATTGCATTGGCTATGTCTACATGGCCCTGCTTTTCTGGAATAAGCTGAATCTGTCACTCATGCATTTCCAAACATTTGAGTTATTGATGGGCTCAGCACTCAGCTTCTTTCCACAATCCCAGACCTCTCCAATACATGCCTTCTTTATAAAATGTTCAATCAAACAAATGAATTTAACCCAGAAAAGCAAACACATTTTGGCTAGAACAGTCATCTTTTTAAATCAGTTTTTGTGTTTCCTATATAAACCAGCAGCCCAGAGGTACTATTTCTGAAAGCATTTTGTAATGGAAGGTTTTACCTGAGTGCTATTTAGTATTATCATTATTATCCTTGTTATTAATAATCATGATTTATGGAGTAGATTGAGGAGGCACTTCTATTTAGAGACTAGGAACACAAGCCTGACTTGATACTTAAGTCAGCAAATGTAATAGGAAGAGGAAAAGGCAAGGGGAGAAATTAAAACAGATGGCTCTATCTTGGGCAGACATCTACCTTCAGGGACCAAGAAGCAGGTAATATGAAGGAAAGATTCAGCAAAAACAAAACCCAAGGACAAACATTTCTCCACTGTGTCTGCAGGAGATACATTCTGCTGAAACTCACTAACCTCAGCCAAGTGCTGTCTGTAGCACCCTGACGGGTTAATTTCCAACACATAGATGTTCTAGGAGTATTTTCAAAACAGTTTTACAAATAAGATTATATCACACATGACCTTCAAAAGAATGCGGTGAGCTAGACATGGTGGCATGGCTTTTTATCGCTGCCCCATCATGCTGATAAAAGTATCGCAATCTGTATGAGCACAACACTGTGTGACCACATCACAGAAGGGCACCCTGGCCACTCTACCATGTAAACATGCTACAGCAGGAAAATGATCCTAGGGCCTATCTTGTCCAGCAACCCACAGATGTCATTGACCCTGGACCTGGGTGGGACCCAGGAGTTTATATTCTAAAAATAACACTTCCTGAAAAAATAATTATAGGATATAAAAGAAGAACTTGCATCTTCAAAATGATAGACTCACTTGGAGTGTTGCAGAGGATGAATAACCCAAAAATTCTCTCACTAACATCCTGGGGAGAGTCCAAAATAGCAAAGATGAAGAGAAAAATCCTAAAAGCTTAGAGAGAAGAAGGGTGTTATCTTCAATGGGATAGTAATCAGATTCACATCAGTTTTCACCCTTTGAGGAAAAACGTAGTTCAATTATACACACCTAGCCAACATACATATAAGTACACTAATGTGTCTGCAAAGACCATTTTCTGCAAAACAACGATAAAATTGACACTACAGTCAACTGAAAAAGAAATCCAAGAAAAATAGAAAAAGAGTCCAGGAAATCCAAGGAAAAATGGAAACTAAATCTAGGAGGGGAATCAAGTGAAATCTCAAGATGAGGAGTGTGCAGCAGAAAGCAATCAGTCCAAATGGGGCAGGAAATCGACCTGTGCCAGAAATAACATCTTCAAGAGAAAGCAGACTTTGTCATTTAATTTGTGTGATGAAGAAGCTGCAACTTCTTAATGGGAAAATGAAGGCTTAGACTTTTTTCTATCAAAAAAACTAAAGGAACCCCATGGAAAAACAAAAACATCCACATGAAAGGCATGAGCTGAATATGAAATATTAAAATGTAGCATATTTTTGAGGAATTAATTAGGTATAAGTAAGGGAAGAGTTTGAGTTTTATTTTTTGTTTTTTTTTTTTGTTGTTGTTGTTTCATGTTTTACCCACATTCCTTTGAGTGGTATGAGTTGAAAGAAACAGCCTTTCAGTCCCTCTTTGAGTCCAGGCAGACACGTGACTCTGCTGTGGGTAACGTGGACCCTGGAGGCCACAGAGCTGACGGGCTCTGAGAAGAGCTCCAAGGTCCTGGACTGCGCGCATACTGCCTCTGCCACTTGCTAGCTCTGTGACCTTGGGCAAATTAGTTCACCTCTCTGTGCCTCTATCCTCTCATCTCTAAATTGTCATCTCCTTCATAGGACTGTTGCAGAGATTAAATGAGCTACTGTATGAAATGCATGTGGAATGGTAAGTACCCAAAGATTCAGTGTTATTACTATTATTATTACAAAATCAAAATATAGAAATAGTTGATTTCCCATGCAAAGGCTATTATTAAAATTACCCTCTTAACGAAAAAAATGAAAGATTAAATCAGAATTAAATAACACAAAAGAAATATAAAAATCAGAAAGGGAAAAATAATGGCATAACTAATGAAGTAGAGAGGTTGCTGGTGAGGAGGGAGATTGCTCATTCCTTTATCGAAAGTGTAAGTAACTGGATACTGTGAAAAGTGAATACATCAAGCAAGAAAAGATTTTGTGTCTGTCTATATAATTTCAAATATTTTCATTAATAATTATAATTCATTTTATTATTTTTTCATTAATAATATAAATGTATTCATATATTTGATGTACATATGAATATATAGTTTGTATATTTGTAACTACTTACAATAATCAATATATTTAACTGTAATTTTAAAATGTAAAATAAGCACTTAACATAGTATTTATCAGTAACAGAAAGCAGGTGGTGGAGAGAGAAGGCAAATTAAGAATGAGTACTGACATCTGCAGAGTGCTTACTATGTGCCAGACACTGTTCCAAGAGGTCTACATATATTATTTCATTTAATCTTCTAACAAGCCTAAAAGTTAAGCATGATTATTATTATTGCAGCCATTTTACTGATAAGGTATTTGAGGCAGAGAAACTAAGTCTTTCCCCAGGTTCTATGAGTAGTGAAAGAGAAGTGCCTCTTGGCCACTATCTCTAACAGTGTTCCTCTCTCAGAGAGGGGAGTTTCTAAGAATGGTTTATATATAGGATTTAGCCTCAGGGTGGCCAATACCAGAGGGAAAAACAACAACTATATTGGGATAATACAGTTCCTCAAATGTTCCTCAAAATGTTCACGTCTACTCAAAACCACAGAATGTGACCTTACATTGAAATACAGTCTTTGCAGATATTATTATTATTATTTTTTATTTATTTATTTTTTTAGACGGGGTCTCGCTCTGTCGCCCAGGCTGGAGTGCAGTGGCCGGATCTCAGCTCACTGCAAGCTCCGCCTCCCGGGTTCACACCATTCTCCTGCCTCAGCCTCCCGAGTAGCTGGGACTACAGGTGCCCGCCACCTCGCCCGGCTAGTTCTTTGTATTTTTTAGTAGAGACGGGGTTTCACCGGGTTAGCCAGGATGGTCTCGATCTCCTGACCTTGTGATCCACCCGTCTCGGCCTCCCAAAGTGCTGGGATTACAGGCTTGAGCCACCGCGCCCGGCCTGCAGATATTATTAGTTAAGATGATGTCATACTAGATTATGGAAAACCCAATGATGGGTGTTGATATGGTTTGGCTGTGTCCTCACCCAAATCTCATCCTGAATTGTAGTTCCCATAATCCCTATGTGTCATGGGAGGGACCCAGTGGGAAGTAATTAAATCATGGGGTGGGTTTTCCCTGGGCTGTTCTCATGATAGTAAGTCTCACAAGATCTGATGGTTTTATAAAGGGGAGTTTCCCTGCACAGGCTCTCTTGCCTGCCGCCATATAAAATGTGTCTTTGCTCCTCCTTCACCTTCTGCCATGATTGTGAGGCCTCCCCAGTCATGTGGAACTGTGAGTCCATTAAACCTCTTTTTCTTTATAAATTGCCCAGTCTCAGGTATTTCTACATAGCAGTATGAAAATGGACTAATACAGGTGCCCTTATAAGAAAAGGAGGAGACAAAGAAACAAATAGGGGAAGACCCATGGGACAACCACAGCAGAGACTGAAGTGACGCAGCTACAGGCCAAGGGTCAGGGATTGCTGGGAGCCACCAGACTGTAGGAAGAGGTGAGGGGAAATTCTTCCCCAGAGCTGTAAAGGCCGTATGGCCCTGCAGACACCAAGCCTCCAAAACTGAAGAAATCATTTTCTACTGTTACATGTTACTCAGTTTGGGTAATCAGCTACACCAGCTCTAGGAGACTGCAACAACAACCAACCCAAAACTTTACATTGAAATGGTCCAAATTAGAGGAAGAAAAGAGAATGTTACGTTATGCTTCAACTCTCCTGTGTTCCTTTCTGCGGGAGGTGGACTCCAGGGTGGCCCCAGAATCCCCACCTCTTAGTGTTCTCATATTGTCTGATACTCAAAAAGCAGAGGACTCAGTTAAGCTGCACACAAATCCTTGACCCACAGAAGTTGATATAAAAACATCAGGCTGGTTTAAGCTACTAAATTTGTGATAATATTGCCATGTATCAATAGCTAACTAATATTCTCCTATAATTAAAAAGAGCAGTAGTAAGCATTTCAATTAGCAACGGTTTTCCAGAATTAAAAGTAAATTTAAGATGACAAATTACTGTGATGAACAAAGTCATTTGGGAACAAGTCCCTCATTAAACAAATAAGGAAACCAAGGCACAGAGAAGTTAGGCAAGTGGGCAGGTGCACACAGGTGATTAAGAACTGAAATGTCACTGAGGCACACACATCCCCACTGACCTACCATTTTCCACCTCATTGCTGCCTGCAGAATGACAACTGGAATGAATCTATAGACAGATATATATCTATAGATATATATATATATAGAGAGAGAGAGAGAGAAGAGGAAGAGGAGGAGGAGGAGGAAGAAGAAGAAGAAGAAGAAAAGTAGCCAAAAGCAATATAATTGCTCAAATCAAAGGCAAAGATCCAGTTTTGTCTCAGATTATATTCATGGTAAGCACTGTTCCCAACATTTCCCCCCAGTTTCTGGGAGAGTAGATGTGTTAAACAGGCACTTATTAAACAGTTTTTTTGACAACTGCTGCATTTGCAATTACTGTAATATGATTTTTTTTTCTTCTGAATAGCTGCAGATTTGTTTTTGTCTGAGCTGAGGTGGAAAATTGAGAAATAGCGGATTCAACAATAATTGACTTTATTAGGAATATGAATGTGTTACACCCATCATATATTAAAAACTCATTGCTTTTATATTGGCCTGGAACACTGTACACTACTTTTATGGTTCCCTAGTCTCCCCGTTCCCCCTACTTTACTGTTCCCATCAGCTTTATGTTCCTCATTCCCTGTCACACGGAGGAAATAAATGGTTAAAAAGCTAAGTGCTCATCAGACACAAACCAGAGTTCATAAATGAAAGTGGGCATCCTTGGGTAATTTAAGATATTGCTGTGAGCTGGTGTTGCCAAAAACGATGCACTTATTGAACCATAAACAAAAGCAATTAAGATGAGATGTTGATTACTGTGAAGGGAAGTTCCCCAGTAGTGTAGAAAACACAGGCCACAGAGGGAGTCTCATTTGCATAAGCAACTCTGGAACCCTGGGATATCCAAGAAGGTCTGTGGAGGCTCGTCTGCAAAAGGATCCTTAGGATTTCCCAGGAGAAATCCTAAGAAGGCTCCCTGGAACATTCTGCACAGGGAATCACAACTACTAGGCAAAGACAGGAGACAACGGCTATTTCTTTGTGGCACAGCCAGGAAGTAAGGCAAGTCCCTCTGAAGTACATGAAAGGCATAAAGACACATGCAAACTGCAGTTGGAATGTAATGCTGTTGAAAGCTACCTGGCAAAGTATTGCCCATGCCCAATGACAAAGAACTCATTGGAGAAGGTCTTGCTTCAGGGAAAGCCGAGGAGACCTTCTGGAACCATTCTTAATGGCTGGACCCTCCAGGCTTGGCCAAAAGGCAACTGTGCTAGCAAGATCCCAGGAACTTAAGTCTAAATCAACAGCTGGTAGAGCACTGGTGATGACGCCTCACGACAGAAGTTGCAAGAACCACAGAAGCGAAAAGGCATCTGAGTTGTTACAAAGGAAGAAAGGAAAGGATGCAGGGACGTTTTTAAACCTGAAAACAAAACTAGGCAACAGGTCAGGGCAAATGCCATAGCAACAACCAACCTCCCACCCCACCCGGGCCTAGGTGCTCCACCACCCCAACAGCTGGAGCAGCTGCACAGTTGATGATCAGAGTGGAAATCCGTGAACACACTGGGTCTCTAAGATTCTCTTTCTGGGGTGGAAAGGCAATCCTGATTATGGAGAATCATGCCTAAAAATCCCCAAGAGCCAGGCACACCGTAGGTGCACAGCAATTTTTTATAGAAGGAAAAAACAGAAAACAAGGAAAGGCTGGATGCACCGATGGAGTGAATAAGTGTGTGCATCACTGAGTCTCATCACTGAGACTGAAGTTAAGCTGGGACTGACATTTAGAGCCGCCTGGAGGAGGCAGAGAGGGTGGAAAGAGCACGCCAGGGCAAAGCGCCCTGAGACATGTCTTAAGCATTGAGCAGGAACAAGACAGGCAGGAGAAGAAAAATGAGCGTCCAGCCAGACAGATGATGTTGGGTCAACTGAATCCTTCCCCGTCTGTCTGGAGCAACTCTGCAGGCACACATTCCAGCATGCCGAACAGCCAAAGGGAGCAGTGATTGGCATCTCTGAGCCAGCACCTGTGAGCAGACTGACATTCAGGGAGACAGGTCCAAATGCCACTGGTCAAAGGCCAGAGCACCTTGCAGCCTGACTGGGGCCACTCAGACAGGTGGGGTGACAGCCGATCCCATGCAATCACCCTGAGCAGTGGTTTGAATTTCACTGTGAGTGGCCAGTTCATTTAACCAGGAGGTATATCTGTGTTCCTCTAGATTTAAAAGGTGTGGAAACCCAGAGAAAGCAAACTAAGATGTAAAGACCACCTACTTTGTGCCAGGCTCTCTGCTAACAGCACAATGCTATCCCTTTGAATAGTCAGCAAAATTCTAAGTAGGGGGTTGTTAGCTGTATTTTATAGATAGAGAACCTCAGGCTCTGATTAATCAAATGGTCTTTAAACATTCACACAGGCCACGAGATAGGACCCAGATCAAATCTTCATTTCCTGCCCCATGGAAGTCTTGTTCTTTCTTCCACTCTGACATTGACACTGAGACATACAGAGATATATGCAAGGCAGGATATTTTTCAAGACAAAGAGACAGAGGTGGAAGAATTTTAAGTGTTTCCTTGACCACTGTTGTTGCTATTCTGCAAGTGAAAGAATCCATGGGGCAGATGGAAAAATAAGATGGCACGCAGGGGTAGCCAGAAGAGACAGTAGTGTCGTTTCTGGTGTGGAGCTTGTACTTCATCCAGAATTCCATGATAGAAGGGATGAGGTTGGTTACAAGATGGAGGCTGAGGCTTGGGTCATTGTTTCTGACAAAACTATGGTCCCAGGGCAGACTCCAAAAGATCACCAGGAAGGTAAAAATAGGTTATATACAGAGAAAACTCTGATACCCTGTGCCAGCCTTGAAAGGGACTCAGTCACTGAGTCATGACCACTGCTCTCATCCCTGTGGATACAAAAGCCCATGGGAGGAAGATATACATTGGCAAGGTCACAAGATGAAGCTCTCTTTAGGGAGACGTAGCTTCCGAGACCATGTTTATAGGATTCTGTGATTTAATTCATTTATTCAATAAACACCTATAGGAGTAGCTCCCTTGGAATGAACTATTGTAGGTTCTAGGAACAGATCAGCAAACAAAATGGATAATAAAATCTCCAATCCCCTTGGGCTCCTATTATAGGGCCATGTATTCTGTTTACATCCAGTATTACCATGTTTCTTCTCCAGGTTTCTATCGGAATAGTCCTGTTGTCTTCCTTCACAAAGAAGTGAGCAGTGAAGATGTAGGGTGGGGTTTTTACATACAGGATGCCTTAGATTTGAATCCTAGATTTGTCACAACCTAACTAAAACATCCTCAAAAATAACAAGCTGCAAGGGTATTTCTTATACTATTGGGGAAAATAATATTTTTCTTGAGGGGTGTTGGAAGAGTTCATTTACATATGCTAAGTCATTTAGGCTGCTACATAAACACTGAAAATACAAACATCTCTTCTTTAGTTCTGATCTCTCTCTCCCCAAGCCTGAGTGCTGTATCAGATAGTAAATCATGTATTCCAGCTTCCAGTCCTAACCCTGTTCCCACAGCAGCTTCTGCACACAGAGGGCATATGCATTGTTTGCAAATGCCACTTATGTTCTACAATCATAGAACAGAGGAAACCCCAAATCTTTCATGGCCAGGGGAGACAGAGGAAGGAAGGAGAGGCAGGGAGACCAAAATGAGGCATTTCTCTGGTACGAGGCAATGAGCCTCTTCACCAGGAGTGTGATCCAGTAGAAAAGGAGGAAATGTGTTGGAAAGATTTTTAGGAAGTCTTTATCTATAGGTCATGCCTACTGATGAGATGTTAGGGCTGAGAGAAAGGGCAGCATCTAGCATTTCCCAGTTTCTGATTGGAGCTACTGAGTGGGGAATAGTGCTAAAGACTCAGCGGGAGCAAGGCAGAGTTATGAACTGCAGATATGTTGAAATTGACATGCCCAGTGGGTATTCAGGAGGTGATGACAACTAGGGGTTAAATAGAAGATCCTGGACTTTGTAGGAGAAGTCTGGGCAGGAAGTTGAGATGTGGGGTTCCCTGGCATGTAGGTGGCACTTGTTACAAGGAGGGCAAATGAGATGATTGGGAGAGGGTTAGTAGAGTGTGAGAAGGGAGTTGAGTAAGAAGACCAGGGGTAGTGCTGTTTACAAGTGGCCAAGCATGTGAAGTCAATGAAGTGACTATGAAGAGGCACACAGAGCTGGAGACTTAGAAACTACAACTGAACTTGTCACCCACTGTGATGGGGGCTAAAGACACAGCAATCCTGCCACATTCAACCCCCCAACCCCACCACCACCAGCTCACAGCAGCAGGCAGGCTGCCCTTGCCAATAGGTCCCTGGGACACACCTTTCTGCAAGGAGTGCAGAGGGAGGGCTCTGAGAATAACACAAACAGCCATAAGTTCTGCCCAAAGAAATGTCACATTGAAAGAGCCCCAGCCCCAGAAAGGTAGGATGTTGGGGCAATGACCGAAATTGTAGCTGAGATGGGAAGCTCTAGAGATGAAGAACATTCATTTGGTTTCCTAGGACTTCCTGAATGATTCATTCTTCTCCTCGGTGAGGTGGAAATGCGTTAGAAAGAAATCTTCTACGGTTATAAATTCTCTCGGTTCCTTCTTAACCAGTCAGGCAAGATTGATGGACTAAGCTGGTTGACACAGAAGCAATTGGGAATATCGTTATTTGCCTTGTATTTATCTGCATTTATGTTAATGGCTTTGTTCTTGATCAGAGCAGCCAGGAAACTAGGGGAAATGTTTATTGCACTCAAAGTTTTCCTGTGATGAATTATGTGGGAGTCGTAGAATAGCCAATGCACATAACGTGTTGAAAATATTTCCCTTTTCTGTTTCTGATCCCAACAGCACAGACCTCCTGCATACTTGAGACCAAACCGACTCAATTTTTTATATTCTGCTTTGTCATCTGATTGATTTAATGCTTCTTGTGTTCAGATTTTGCAGAGAAAGTGATACCCATACAATTTCTCTCTCTGGCAAGCTCTTGCTTGCTTGCTCCTTTTTCAAAGGGCAATTTCATAAAAATCACAGGACCAGGAGGGACCTTTGTCCACATTTCTTCCCAACTCCTCACTGTACAGAAGCACTTGGGAAAAAAAGGATGAGAAGGAAAGAAGCCACTTTTTAAAAATCTTTTGGAGGTCAGGCTATGTGCTCAGATGCTTTACTTGTATTAACCTATTTAATCTTTATGAAACTCTATTATCCCCATGCTGAAGATGAATAAATTGAGGCTTGGAGAAAGTCAGACACAAGCTGGCAAACCACTCTATGTTGTCCAAATCAAGCTCAGCTTCTGATTTTGTAAATAAAGTTTTCTTGGAACACAACCAAGCTCACTTGTTTACATATTGTTTATGGCTGCTTTCAAGTCACAATGGCAAAGTTGAGTGGCCGCAGCCAAAATCATGTGGCCCACAAACCCAAAAATGTTTACTATTTGGTCCTTTATAGAAGAAGTTTACTGACCCTTCATTTAGGAAAATTGTCATGGTCACAGATAGCATATCACCTGTGCATTGTAAGACCTTGTTCTGTCTCACTCCAAACCTCTGCTCTTTCCTACCACGGTACTGTTACCCCAATTCACAGTGTCCACCACATACAGGAAGAATTCACTCAATTGGTCCCTCTGTGCATTTTCAGATCAAAAAGTCACCTTCTTGAAAACCTGTAAGGCTTCTTGCAGGCAATTATAGGCAGCAGCAAGGGTACGTGTGCTTGTGAGGCATTTGAGGAACAGGTCTTCCCTAACCCTTCATGCCACAGTGGGTTCCATTTTCTGTTTCGCAAAAAGGAAACCAAAATGGAGACTAGTTTAAGTAGAACCTTTCTTCCTTTACTGGGGAAGGTTTCCTGGAAGAAGTGGAATTTAAGTTCTTCATGTCACAGGTCATGCAAATTTCTCCAAAAGATTCTGAGGGAAATGAGAAGGGGTGATAAATGCTTTTGAAGACTGTAAACCATTCCAAATGGTGATGCTGAGGAAGGCGAGTGAAGGCGGTAATGCCAGAAGCAGCCATTTGCTGAACGTGTCATGGGATTTACATAAAGTTCAAGTTTACATGAAGTTTCTCCAATCTGCACTGCCCTTGAAAAGGTAGGTAATTTTGTGACAGGAGGAAAGAGAGACCCAGAAATGCGAAGAGACTTACCCAAGATTCCACATTTAGTAAATAATGCAGATAGGACTTGAATCCCAGTATACATGCAAAGCCCACTCTTTCCCCATGTGCCACTTCTTAAATGAAGCCAGCAGAATGAAGAGGTCACTTTGAGAACTGGCTCTAAGGATCGTGTTCAAGCTTTCTCAGGGTTAGCTTTTCTTAGAAGTGAAGTAAATATGAATTAACGGAAGCCAACCAAAGGCAGATATTTGTGGTCCTCATTGGAGTTGGAAGTCTGAAGATGAGAGAGAAGGGGATATGGTCTAGACGGTGTTGAGGGGAGAGCTGAAGGGAAACTAAAATAAAGAAACAAAACTTTCCATGGAGGCTCCCTGGACTGGGAGACCTGTGGGTATCAGAGCTAGAAGGAGATCCACAAGAGACCAAATGTGCAAAACAAAATGTTAACAGCAAATAAGAAGGTGGAAGAGATGCCCATCCATGGAGGCCAAGTCTATAAGGCATCTGAAGTGTGATATCTGACCCTGGGAATCTGATCCGAGGTGAGATCTTTACACAATTAGAGGGTCTGTTTAATCAGAGAATTGTAGAACATCAGGTGCAGAGGGAATTTATGGGACATTTGGTCTGATCCTCATCTAATCCTGATGGTGCAGGACAGGCATGCCCCAAAGTGGGGCTCAGCCTGTGAGGGTTCTTGGCTTCACCCAGGAAGGACTTCAAGGGTGAGCTGGTGGTAGGGTTAAAGAAAACATCTTTAATGAAGGGGCAGTGTTACAACTTTGGCAGTGTTAGAGCTCCATGACTGCTCCTGCAGAACAGGGATATCCCACAGGCAGTGCTCAGGGCACTTTTGCAGTCATGTTTACACCTATACTTAATGTAGATTACAAGGTGGGGGTGGTTTATGCAGAAATTTCTAGGGAAGGGGCAGTAACTTTTGGGTTATTGGGTCATTGCCATGGAAAGGGGCAATAACTCCTGGGTGTTTACCATTGCCGTGGCACACTGGCAGGCGTGTCTTATAGAAAGCTGCTTTTGCCCCATCCCTGTTTTAGCTAGTCCTCAATTTGGTCTGGTGTCTGAGCCCCACCTCCCGAGTTGAGTCTGGCATCCTCTACCTCACTGACACTCCATGATGGCCACCACTGAGGATGCACAGACCCCACTTGATCACCTTTAGAGACCAGGAATCAGCCGGGCACAGTGGCTCAAGTCTGTAATCCCAGCACTTTAGGAGGCTGAGGCAGGCGGATCATAAAGTCAGGAGATCAAGACCATCCTGGCTAACATGGTGAAACCCTGTCTCTACTAAAAATATTTTTAAAATTAGCTGGGTGTGGTGGTGGGCACCTGTAGTCTCAGCTACTCGGGAGGCTGAAGAGGTAGAAGAATGGTGTGAACCCAGGAGGCGGAGTTTTCAGTGAGCCAGGATCATGCCACTGTACTCCAGCCTGGACGATAGAGCGAGACTCTGTCTCAAAAAAATAATAATAATAATAAATAGAGACCGGGAATCTAGTTCCTACAGCACCAGGCGGCTCCAATTCAAACAGGTGATTTCCCTGTGACTTATATCAATCAATCCCAATTCTGCCTGCAGGATGGTAGATAGGACAAACCTAACTACTGCTTTTCTACATACAATTTATTAAAATATGCAGACAGCTAGCATATACCCGCAGGACCATCCTTTCCAAGTTAAACACAAAAATCACCACCAACAGATGCCTTCTGTGCATGATCAGCCTGCTAGGAGCATTATATGTTATCTTACATCCATAAGAGGTCTTCATTACCACCTGCACTTTATAGAAGAGAAAACTGAGGCTCAGAGAATGTAAGTAACTTCCCCATGATTCACTTGTAAAAGAGATGGATTTCTAACACAGATCATTCTTTGAATCCCCTGTGGTTTCTGACACCAAGATTTTGAGCTCCCTCACCAATATGGTAATTTTAGACTTAAAAAAAAAAAAAAGCAGAAAAGAATAAGTGGGCATGTTTTATTTTTTTCATTCAATTGACATGGAGGAGAAAAAGTAAATTATAAGTAGACTTGAGTCAGAGTTGTATAAGAAAAACAATTCACTAGTTGAAAAATGACTTCCTATAAAATGCTTTCTTAGGTTGTTTTTAATGTTTAAAATAAAAATCAGTGGTATGTGTCTCTGTAAATCCAGGGGAGAAATTCACCCAGTTTCCCAGGAATAGTCAATAAAATCATCTTCCCTTACATTTATCAAACAATGGGAATATATATTTGATAATTAGGTAAACTTCCTCTCTTTGTCATTTTAAAATAAATAGCACCTTTAAAATGTATTTTCATAATAATCTCTTCTAATAAAAAGTGTCAGAAGAGGCAGTTTCATGGACTATAACTTTATAGACAATGAGGTTAATCAAGGTGGATACGTTTTCAAAAATTGTTATGAGTTCTCAAGCCTCCAAGGTCGAAAGACAAAAATCAACTATAAAATTTTGGTTTTTAAATGGCACCATAAAGGCCAATGCCAGTTACAATTTCCAGCCTTTTTTCCTTCAATGCTTATGCCCAACACCATTTCTAATTAGGAAACTGGCCTTCTGTGGGCACCTTAATGAAGTTGTAACTCCTGCGAATTCTTCCGTCTGGAACATCTTCCATGTGTTACAGATGAAACCATCCACAGCCATATCAGCCGAAAGTTTGACTTCCAAAGGCCCAGGGCACCTACTGCCTGACAAGCACTTACTTTCTGAATATTTTAAAGACAAGGGGATTAAACACTTCAAAAATAACAGATTCTTCTTTGCATGAAAATATAATATGTTTCCATCTTAATGATGTAAAAGAATAGCTTGTTATCACGGTACATCTGAAGAAAAAAACAAATTACACATGCAAATGTTTTTTTAGCTAATTAATTCAATTCTGAAGATAAAATTGGGACAGTACAGAATTTCAAGCAGATTCCTAATAAGATGTGGAATCTAGCAATTTCAACTAAGGTACCAGAACATCTATTTCCAGGAGACAAAGCTTCTCATGGCCGCTTAGGTTGGTCATTCCAGACCAAGCTTTGCAAAAAGCATTAATATACTGATTAGATATTTGTCCCATCACTCCTGCAAATGTAAAAATCTCAGGATCAAAATTTAGACTTAATTGGTAGAAACTCTCATAACTTTGTACAAATTAAAATACCACCCAGGAGAATGGAATTCACCTATAATAGTGATATAAAGATGACATTATAAAACCTACATCAGTTACACAATTAAATCGGTCTTTGAATTTTTAAATTTGTGGAAAGGACATGGGTTTGAAGTCATACATATCCAGATTTTGATAATTAATCTGCCAGCTATTTGCTATGTGAGAGAACAAAACATCATTAAAAATCCCTAATATGTACTCAATTTTTTTTAAAATCTGTGAAGTGGAATTAAAAATATCCACCTCAGGGTTTTGTCACTGTTGTTATAAGAATTAGAACCAAAATGCATTGGTGTTTAAGAAAAAAACATAAATCATTGTAACCCCCAGCTGCCTTTTATACATGTTTGCTCCTAATAAAAAGAAGAATCCTTTTGTTTTGTCATGAAACCAAGATCTTTTGAACATCACAAAAATCTCAAGGAAGTCTTTAGACTGCGAGAAGGCATCAATAGAGGAGGTGATTAAGGTTGTTTCATCCAGAATTCCAGCATCTAGAAAGATTCTAGATCAGGGGTTCCCAACCCCAGGGCCGCGGACCAGTCCATGGCCTGTTAGGTATCAGGCCCAACAGCAGGAGTTGAGCACCAGGCAAGCCAGCATTATTGCCTGAGCTCCGCCTCCTCCCAGATCAGCAGCAGCATCAGATTCTCACAGCAGCGGGAACAGTATTGTGAACTGAGCATGCAAGGGATCTAGGTTGTACACTTCTTATGAGAATCTGACTCATGCCTCATGATCTGAGGTGGAACAGTTTCAACCCAAAACCATCCCCCACACCCCACCTGCCCGTCCATGGAAAAATTGTCTTTCCACGAAATCTCTCCCTGATGCCAAAAAGGCTGGTGACCTCTGCTCTAGATGACACAGTAAATAAACTATCTCAGAGCCTGGTATATAGTAGATGCTCAAGAAACTCTTTCTTTCTTGTCTGGAAGCATTGTTTCTGTGCTAGAATATCTTTGTTTTTGAGAAGTACCACCAAGTTTTCTATTTTCTTTTTCATTTTTTTTTTTAACTTTTATTTTAAGTTCAGGGATTCATGTACAAGTTTGTTATATAGGTAAATTGCATGTCACAGGTGTTTGGTGTGCAGATTTTCTCATCACCCGGGTATTAAACATAGCACTCAGCTGCCACTCTCCCTCCAGCCTCAAGTGGGTCCTGGTGTCTGTTGTTTCCTTCGTGGTGTCCGTGTGTACTCAACATTTAGCTCCCACTTATAAGTGAGAACATGCAGTATTTTGTTTTCTATTCCTGTGCTAGTTCACTTAGGAAAATGGTCTCTAGCTCCATCCACGAAGCACCAAATCCCTCCAGCCCCGCAGCAAGGAGACAGAATTTTTACTCTGTCTCTGGTGAAAAAAGTATACAAAAGGGGCATAAAGTAGAGCCATACAGTCCACCATACCCTGCCCTGTGGCCAGGAAAGACATCGCTGGTCTGTCGCAGAGCTGCATGAGAGATCAAGTAAATTTCTATTATTCACATGTACCAGTAAAAGAGAGACTTTCTGGTATCTTGACCCAAGGTCATGACTCTGAGTGTCCCTAGCAGTGAGAAAAGAAAAATGCTGAGGGTCCCTGAGTTGGAAGAACCCTCCCGGGTTGCACCAGATAGACTTGTCCAGACCAAAGACGTCAGAGCTTTAGCCTGGAGTCCAGAGAAATAAGGACAACCTGAGCCAATTATCCCAGAAAAAAAGCTGAAAGCAAGGCAAAGAGACAACAGCACCAAGTAAAGGGCCCAGTCAGGAAGAAATAATGGAGTTTGGATAGAGAGCTAAAGTGGGACACTGAGTCCAGAAAATGCTGGCAGGGGCAGTAGATCAGGCTGGAACTTTGGAATTTCCCACATTTCCCATACCTAAAAGGACTTGGAACAGTATTGTGAACTGAGCATGAGGAAGAGACCCAGAGCAGGGGATACCAGGGGAAGGTGGGAGTCTGGAAAACTGAGAAGAGGTCACAGGCAGGACCACCCATGACTCGGAGCTTGGTCCCAGGGATGGGGACCCATGGAACTCATAGAACAGCTGTCATTGTCAAAATAATTTTTATCTCCAAGGAACACCCTAGACCCTATACTTCATCCAGGAGAATCCCAAAGACAAGGAAACATTTATTCCTAGTCAAGGCGGTTGAGGCCACTTTGATCTTCCTGCCTGTGTGAATGAATCACAAATCCCTCCAAATCCTGTTGAATGAATTCAACATGAGTAGAGATGCTTCCTTTTCTTTTCTCTAAAATATACCACCAACATCTCTTTTCTTAAATGCTCCTGAGGTTCTCCCACTGGCCATTGACTTCTCTGAACCTCAGTCTTCTCATCTATCAAATGGTGAGAATAATATGGAGATGGTGACAAGGCTTAAGAGGGAATTTCAATAGGAATCAGGGAAGCCATCCTAGGCTCTCTGGTTAAACAGTGAGAATTCTGGAGTTAAATGTCTCAGTATCATGGCCCTTGTTTGATGTTCTCTGAAATTCAATTCTGAAAGAGCCATATCTAGAAAACAAAGCCACCCATAGATGACCTGAATGCTCTCTTGCTTTGAACCTTTTGTCTTCATCTCAAGATAGTACAGGAGTCCACTTCATGCAATCTTGCTGAGTATCAGCAGCACGCTGCCTCACTTGGGAAAGACCCCAGTGATATCAGCAATGTCAGGAGTTCAGGAAAGTCCAGATGTGTACAAAAACTGTTCAGGGATTGCAGGTGATTGCAGTGTGTCCCTAGAAGGTACAATTATTTGGGAAAAGCTCAGGAAGTTATTTGAGTCTCCATCGTCTCCATTCTTTACTTATCAACATAGGTGTGGGTCTTTATGGTAATGGCAATAATATCTACAATTTATTAAGTATTTATATCGGGGATGATTAAGTATATTATATGCATTGTCTCTTTATAACTACCCTATGAGATGAGTAATGTCATTTATCTTCATTTTAGCAGTAAGGCAACTGAGGCACAGCAGGATGAAATAACTTGCCCAAGGTTACCCAAACATAAACTGGTAAAGCTAGTATTTCAACTCAGGCTGGTGATCCAGAACCCAACTTATAAGCTTCTGCCTCTACTGCATTCTGAGTTGGGGGAAGTAGATGATCTTGGAAGAGATTTTTAAATTGGACAGGGAGGGTTGATTTCTATAAATATTGGTGGCAACATTCCCCTTGATGCTGAGATTTACACACCATAATGCTAGGGGCTTGATGAATTAATAGGGTTGACTTTATGTGAGTCAGACCTGTTCTTATCTTCTGTGTGTGACTCCAGCCCCAAAGGGGAAGTGAGAGAAGACAGAAAAGCAGAAGACAAGAATACTGACCACCTGACCCACCCACCAGGCACAGCCAGGGTCAGGGTTGCCCAACTCCAGGTCTCTCCCCAACTAACCTTCTAATTTTGTTGATTTCCAAATCCCAAACGCCCCACCCATGCAGGATTGTGGGGAGAAGAGAAGCATGTCATCCTTGCTTTTTAATTCCTTTTTTCATCTTCTTATCACAAGTTCCTTGGTAATTTTCCAATTTCAAAGGAAATATTTGGAAGGATATCTGAGGACTGAATGCGTTCATGTTTTACACCAAATGCTTTCAACATGAGAATCCGCCCAGTCGTATCTAATAAAAATATCCTTCCTGAGCTGGTACCAGGAGGTTTCATTAAAATAGCAGTCGATAAGCAGAGCTGATTTGGCACCAAGGAAAAAAATCACAGGCATATCATGCCTTTGGAATTCAAGAGTACAGCTGAATCAAGACCCTTTTTAGTTGTCTTAGGACCATATTCTAAGTTTTGCCTTATCAGATACTGAGGAACACACTGTGGGGGAGAAGAAAAAGCTTTTCTTCCCATCTCAGGCTCATGGCTGAAACCCCTATAACAAAAGACAGATTAACAGGAGAAAAGCATACAAATTTATTTAATGCAAGTTTTATGTGACACAAGAACCTTTGGAAATGAAGATCCAAAGAAAAGGGGAAATCTGCATATTTCTGTGCTAAGTTTGGGGTTACATGTCTGAACCCAATCAGTACTATGTCAAATTATACTGAACTGTCAAATTGAGAGAAGTTTCAGAAATCTTTTCTCTATCCATCATGCCAGAGGCAGAGAAACCTGCCATGGACCATTGCTGATGCCCTAGAAATCAGGTCCCCTCCTGCCTGTGACTCAAAGCCTCTGCGAGCATTCTGAGAGATTTATTCCCAGGGTTTCATTCTCCTGAACACAATTGCCCAATTAACAAAAAAGCCAGAATAGGGGCCCAGACAAACGGTTCCTAATATGTTCATTAATACGTTTTCAAAGTTATTGCATGTCACAAACTTATTGCATATCACCATGGGCTTCGTCCTCTGTGAGTGTTGGGGACTCCCAATTGAACAGGGATCTCACCTACAAGGAGCTTACCATCAAACAAGGGAGGTAAGATGTACACAATGCAAGATAGGAAGTAATCATTGCTACAAGGGAATGAAAAGGAGGAAAGAATTATTCCCAGCTAGGAGGAGGCATCTGAACCAAGTTTTGATTGTAGGTGAGAAGTGGGTATCAAGGATGGGAGGGAGCATTCTCCAAGCATGCTTGGAGGAACCAAGCATAAGAGGATAAAAGACCAGAGCTGTGTGCAAACAAAGGGAACACTTAGACATTCAGGCTGCCTGGACTTAAAGGTGTATGGTTGGCTTTAATGGAAAAAAATGGTCAAACTATAGTAATTGGCTTCTGTTTTCTGTATATAAGTTTGCTCATTAATCCAATGCACATACTGAGGTCCTTTCCAGTACAGTTAATTTCTACTTCTAACTCCATCATTTTGATACAGCAGAAACCTTGGGGTTTTTATAAAGGTGAGAGGTATGGAGAGGCATGAGCTAAAACTCTGGAAAGCAAAAGCATCCTTAAAGCCCTCTAATTTTTGTCACTCTGGTCTAATTCGGATGCCTTTGCCTATTATGATTCCCTGATGGACATACCTTTCTCCTTTATCTTTCTCTGGGGTTCTAGAAATTCAATTCAAATATCATCTCTTCTGTGAATGAAGGCTGCCCTCTTCCTGGCCAACTGGCAGTTCTGAGCTCCAGGTTCTCTCTTCTGCTTCCCCATCACACTCCACCCAACCATTCAGCCCTTGTCACACTCTGCTACATTTATCTGTGTAAGTAACAACAGCAATGGTAAGGACAGACACCGTTTCCTGAGCGCTCAGGATGTGCTGGGTTTTCCCTGCACCATCCATCACTTCCTCAGAGAGACTGGAACTCATTACGGACAGGGACCTTATCCTATAGTGAAGGGTATTGACCTCGAACCAGACTGCCTGGGTTGGCATCCTGGTTTTGCCACTTCTTTAGCTGTGTGAACTTGGGGAACTTGCCAGCCTCTCTGTGCTTTGGTATTTCTCCTCTGAAATGTAGGGATAGCAATAACACATATGTCATGAGTATTATTGAAATGGCCATGAATCATAAGAGAAAACAGAGGCCCCCACAGTTTTAGTGGAGGGTGGTATGTAATGTACCCAGTAGGCACCCTATACAGAAATGTTTATTTTTAAACTCAGAGTTCTCTATGCTTAGGAACTGTGTTAACCCATTTATGCCTAAGGTTGCAATTTTTTGAATTTTTGCCATCAGACCTTGGCTATGACCTTGAGCAGTAAGAGTAAATAACTCCCTCATGCTCAGCGTCCCAATAATGAAACACTAGGCATAAACGGGTTTTAAGCACATGAGCGAATTTCCCAAGGTCCCTCCCACCTCCAGTATTTCCCAGTCCCAGCTGCCATTCAGTAGCCTTGGTGTCACTTGGGAATGTCGTGTCATCCCAACGCATCAGGGTAGTGTCCCCCTAGGGACACTCCTAGGGGTAGACCCTCCTAGCCAGGGCAGGGCACCCAGTACACAGATGTTTCAGTTTATGCCCGAGACTTACAGCTATGGAAATACCACCCTTCAAAACATGATGCCTTTTTTGTTTCTAATACATGAATTAGGTCTCAAAAAGAAGAAAAGAAAAGGAAAGGAAAAAAAAAAAAAGAAAGAAACGTAACAGATCTGTTTTGCGCCAGAGCTGTCTGGTCCCTCCAAACACTTAATCCAGCCGTTCTCATTGTCTGGGATCAAAGCGCCTTCCCCACACTGTAGCTTTGTTCTACTTGGAGCAGATGAACAGGCTGAAAGGAGAACCCCTTCAGGCTTCCTGCCCCCTCCCTTCCCCTGAACTTTGAGAGAACAAAGAGATTTACAAGGCAAGGATCCCAACTACAAGGTGCTAATGATCAGAATCACATGCATCTGAGGTCTGGACAAGTGTTGTTAAGTCAGAAGGCTTCCAGGAGTGGGAGGCGCTTAAGGGAGGAGAAAGGCAGTTGGGAACTAGGAACCAGGAATCAGGAGCTTGGAATTGCCTGGAGATGACAACAAAACCTCGATCCAGGAGTGTTCAGGAATCGCCTTGTAGAATACAAAGCACTCCCAGGCATAAGTGCAACTCACCCAGGAAGGATACCCTCCCTCCGAAGGACCCCTGCCCCTGAGAATGAGGCAGGCTCCACTGGGCCCTCCCTGTTCCTCCCCTGCCCCAGCACCTGAAAGTAGCTGTTTAGTCTCAGCCTGTGCTGAGAATGACAAAAGGGTTTGCTAAGAGTGGCAGAGCACAAGCTCTAGGAGACCAGTTTAGCGTGAATCAGCATCACCTCAAGGGTTTGTTAAAATATAGATTGCTAAGCCCCAGGCTGTGAGTTTCTGATTCAGTAGGTCTAGGTAGAGCTCCAGAATTTGCATTTCTAACAAACTCCCAGATGCTGCTGGTTCAGGGACAATCCTTTGAGAACCTCTATTCTGAACAATTAACTCTCCAGGTTCATACACAATAAACCATTAGGAGCCAACATAGTCTCCAATCTCAGCTTCCAGCTGCCTCTCCCAAGGATCTGGAGATACCATATGCAATGAGCAGAGTGAGCAGTGATTGCCCAAGTTAGATCTCGGTCCTTTCGTGTGCATCCCAGCATGGTTTGGTCGAGATGAAAACATGCACGTCCAACTCTAAAACTCTTAATATAAACCACAGAGATGCACTGGATAATGCTGTGAAAAGCAGAGTAACCTGTGTCATAGCAGAGTGGGTGAGAGAGGAGATTTCTAAGGCAGACTCCCTGGATCCTGCAAGCCCACTTACTAACTGGGTGATATGAACAAGATGCTTAAACTGTTAGCCTCTGTCTTCTTCCTTGAAAATTGTGGAGCAAAATGAACTTCCCATCACAGGGTTGTTGGAAAGATTAAACAATATAACCTCATATCAGGCTCTGTGGACAGTGATAGTTTTAAAAACCAACTTAAACTATTAACCTGCCTCCAATCAAACTCTGCCTTTTTGTGGGCTCAGCTTCTGCCTGCTACCTGTGGCAGTAGGTAGGATGATTTCAACATCAGTGAGTGAAATAAATGCCTTCTCACCTGAAGTCCCAACAGCTGATAGATACCTCATTGAGCAGAGATAGGGGCACTGATATTTCACATATGTACCTCATTACTCACCCCCACCCCTGGCAGCAAGAACATGTGGCATTCCTGTTTAACTTGGCCATGCCCAAGTTTCTGACATTTACATTTACATTCCAGCCCACACTGCCAGGGCAATGCCTGTTTCATGGGAAATGACCTTTGCTGGGGAAAGGGTCTCATTACATTTGCAGATAAGCGCTGGAACTTATGGAATTTCTGAGCGATTCTTTAAAGACAACCTCTAGGAACAGAATGTTAGCTCAAGTCGTCAGAACAGATAAATCCCCAAACATTTTGTCTTAGTCCATTTTGTGCTGCTATAACAGAGTGCCTAAGATTGGATAGTGGGTAAAGAAATGAAATTTATTTGACTCACAGTTCTGGAGGCTGTAAAGTCCAAAGGCATGCACCAACATCTATTCAGCATCCATTGAAGGTCTTCTTGCTACATTATCCCACAGCAGAAGGTGGAAGGGCAAGAGAGCATGCAGGCACACGCTTGCTAACCTATAGTTAGGGAAGAAAGGGGGGTGAACTCACTCTTTAATCACGAGCCTACTCCTGAAGTTATGGCATTAATCCATCCGTAAGGGTTCTGGTCACCTCTAAAATGTGCTACCTCTCAACACTGTTGCACTGGGGATTAAGTTTTCAACACATGAAATTTGGGAGACATTTTTGGACCATTGCACATTTTCTATTTGAAATAAAAAGAGCAAAAAACATTATGGTGATTTTTTTCTCTTTGTCTTGTGAACCTTGATAGTAGATGCATCAGGACTGACTCCCCCAGGACTCTGCTTAAGGAAGTGTTGAAAGGGAAGAATATCAGCTTCAGTTTAGCTGTAAGCACTTTCTGTCCATGGGCTAATTTTCTGAAGTTCTCTGTGAGAAAGTTAAGACTTTCTGTGTGGTCTCAAAATAATCAAATCAATGACCAGATACCTTCGATGTCACACAGCTGAAGCAACTGTGAGGGGCAAGATAGTTCCCACAGGCTGCCAGCTGGGCTCACAGTCACTACATAATCATGGACATGGTACAAAAGGCAGACTCGGGTCCCCAACTGCTCAGAGAATCAAACAAGAGGTGTCCATGTCAAGACAGAAACTGGAGAGTTTAATAGATGCACTGTACCTTGTGAGCAAAAACTGTACCAAAAAAAATAGTACACAAGGTGGTAGAACATGCCCATTAGTGCAAATAGTTCTCAAATCACTTTCTCAAGTGCCAGTAAGATAAACGGTATTTTTGAGAATGTATGTCATCAAGTCAAGCTGTCTACAACCAACCAAAGTGGCTCTTCCTTGGTGAATCCAACCAAGTACTGTTTTGAGTGTTTAACTTTGGGGTTTGGGACAAGGCAGTGTTGCCTGTACCTGGAAAGGAAAGCCTTATCTCTCTGGGCCAGATTCCCACATTTCAGACTCACTGAGATAAACAAGCAAAGTAGTAATATATTCATTCCTCTCCAGAAATTCAGTTGTTACATAAGCCAGTCCTTTCTTCTTCATGGTTTGTCTGTTCTGCCATGTTTCATATACACTAGGGAAAAGGTCTCCTGAGGAGTCTCAGATCAGAGCATGAGCCAAGCTGAAGATCCACAGTAGATGAAGGTCAACAAGGAGGCCCAATACACTCATTGGTCAGAGCTCCTGAGCCTCCAGTTATAGTTGCTGAACTAGTGTGGTAGACTGAATAACAGTACCAAAGACATCCACGTTCTTATCCCTAGAAGCCATAAATGCCTTAAATGGCAAAGGGGGTTTTGCAGTGGTGATTGCATTAAGGATCTTGAGAAGCATAGATTATTTTGAATTATCGAAGTGGGCTCTAAATGTAATCATAAGTGTTCTTATAAGGGAAAGGCAAAAAGAGATTTGACCGCACAGACAGGAATTCATGATGAGATGACTGCAGCAAGATGCTATAGGGCTAGCCTTGAAGATGGGGAAGGGGTCGGGAGCCCAAGATGGGAAGAAATGCAGCTGTAGAAGCTAGAAAAGGCAGAAGATCACATTCTCCCTTGGAGCCTTCCGAGGGTGTGCAGTCTTGGACCTTGATTTTGGCCCAGTGAAACTGATTTTGGACTTCTGACTTCCAGAAGTGTGAGAAAATAAACATGTGTTGTTTTCAAGCATCAAATTTGGAATAATTTGTTACAGCAGCCACAGGAAACTAATACAACTGACCACTACCAAAATGCTGCTTCACTGAACTGCCCTTTGCTCTGTTCCCTATAGGCTCTTCCCATATTCTGCTTTTAACACCATCTTTCCCAGTGAGTCACCCACAACTCCCTGGCCTTCCACACCTGTTAATCATGCGTGGCAACCACCAGGTCACTTCGACAGGAATTGAGACTGGGTGGAGTTGTATTGGGTTGTCTGTGTGTGTCTAAGGCCTGGCAGGCATCCAAGGTGTGTCCAAAGATGTGAGTCCTATGTCCTTGACTGTGACATTTAATCACTTAGGGCACAGGGTGTAAGATCTTAATGAGCTTTTTGACTCTACATTTCTATTTTAAACTGCAGGGATTTTTCATTTTCTTAAAAAAATGACAATAACTTTGTAAGATTTTGGTGAGCATCAAATATATTTTTTTTCCACATTCTCACAAATGCTTGCCTTTTTACTTTAACTTTTAAGTTCAGGGATACATATGCAGGTTTGTTACACAGGTAAGTCTGTGTCTTGGGGGTTTGTTGTACAAACTATTTCACCACCCAGATATTAAGCCTAGTACCCATTAGTTACTTTTCCCGATCCTCTCCCTCCTCCCACCCTCCACCTTCGAATCAGCCCCAGTATATGTTGTTCCCCTCTATGGGTCCATGTGCTCTCATCATTTGTAATTTTATAGGTGAATTCTTTCTATAAACAACCAGTAATGGTTAACCGCTATGGAGTCTAATTTTCCATGTCACACATAAGGGTGTGACACATACAAGGGTGACTCTATGACTGAACACACAATAGCCCTGTGCCATGGGGTACTCTTATTATGCCCATTGTACAGATGAGAAAACTGAGTTCTAGAAAGTTTAGGGAATGTGTGCAAGGTTACATGGCTGATCAAGGTCACATAGGCAGTCAAGCTGGCACTGGAGCCTAAGCATTCTGACTCCAGGGGTCTGTCCACTTAACTGTCTCATACCACCACACTGAATGTATATGAGAATGACTGTAACAGTCATTATAGATACCTTGGATCCTGAGGTAGTCCTGACCATTGCCGCTGCCCGGTGTGCCTTTACCAGGTCCTGTCACCCCCCAGAGGCTGAGACCCGTGTCTTCCCAATTCAGGAGACATGAACAGAAGCCATAGCTCAGTACTGATGCTAATCACCTCCAAGTTTGTATGTTCCATAATGAGACCACCTAGCAAGCAATGGGCTGCCCACTGGCAAGAAAACATCCTTGTCCCACTTCCAAATCTTATGATTTGAGGGAGATGAAGCTCAGGTGGAGCTCCAGGACTAAGTCTGAGCCTTGTCAACCGCAACTGAAATTTTGGTTGAAGTGTGAGGCACTCTGTTACCGACATTCAAGAGCAGTTTAAACACATTGAGTCCCTTGAAGAGAGAAGCTCCCAATGTGCCTCCCCGTGTTTTATTCCAGCCTTCTGCACTGATCCATTTCATAAATATTCATTAAGCATCTAGTACTCTCTTCTGGACACGGGGGCTGGAACAAGGAAGGTAGCTCCACTCTATGCATAAAAGAAACATGCAACATGGGGCACAGGCCATTCCAGTCATGAGGATCTGGTGCTGGGGCCCAGGGAGACAGTGGCTAAATTGACCCAGAAGAATTGAGAAAGGATTCAGAAAGACATTAATGTTTACTGGAATTGTTAAGTCTTGCCAAAAACGGAGGGAAGGCTGCCCTATCAAAGAGAGGGAGAAGCTTACATATACACAAACTTGAATGTGTTAATGAAGAAACATCAGTGTGGCTAGAACACTAGGGATATGGGAGGAGAGTTGGGGGAAGGTTAGGCTTACAGTCCTAAAGGGAAGAGATGCCCTTCCAGACCACAGCCTGATTGGGATTAAGATTATATACCAGGCTTACTGCAGTGAAATCTTACATGGACTGAACATTCAACCTTTCTTCCCTCTCTTGCTTCAAACTCTTGAACCTGAGCTCCAAAACGTGTCACCGCAATGCTCCCATGTTAATGAGCAAACAACGTCAAGGCATCTCATTCATATGCAAATGCTCTGACACAGACGCTATATGAAATGAATTCAGATGGAATATGCCAGCATCCTTTTTTTTTCTTAATCCTTCCAGAGAGTTATGATGTTGCTACATAAGTTAATGAGAGGAATGGAAGAGCAAACACCGCTCTTGAAACCTGTCAACAGTATAACTATTTAGATGGATATTAAAGCCAGACACTGTCATATAATTTGAGGGTATGGCTGAAGACATCTTAAGAATATTTTGTTTCTGACAATTGAATCATAATTTTAATAGACATCTCCAAAAAGAGAAACAATGGTAGCAGCCATGTAACGTTTATTTAGGAGCTAGTGAAGATCTTTGATTCAAAGTGCTGGCTGAAATGACAGAACCCAGCTCTTGGGATGTCAGAGCTGCTAACAGAATTTTATTAGAACAGTAAGTGGCCAAGAAATATCAACACCATGCTCGATAGGTAGGTACTATGCAAAGTGTTTTATGTATATTATCCATTGAATCCTCACAGGAGTTTTAGGTGGCAACTTTTATTGCTCTCCTTTATGGATGAGTAAACTGAGGCAGACAGAGGGCAAGCAGTTTGTCCAAGGTCACACAGCTAATGAGTGAAGGGGTTGAGATGCCAACCTAACAATCTGACTTGACTCTTACCCGCTGTCCTTTACTCCCTGTGGGCAATTAATTCTAGTGCTCTAGTCCCAAAGGTGAGGAAATAGAGCCTAGTTCAGGAAAAAGTGACCTCACCAAGCCTCCTGCAGACACTTAGCAATAAATATATTAGCCCTTAACCCCAAGTTAAAGTGAGACTTTTATCAAGTACTGCAAAGAGACAGTGTGGATTTCTGAAAGAGGAAGAGTCTTTAGAGAAGCTAAAAGCTGGAGTAGAATCCCGGTTTTGGTATTCATTAGGTCTGTTGGCTACAGCAAATGTCTAAACTTCCTCTGCCACAGTTTGATCAAACATATCATAGGGAGACACTTACCTACCTTACAGGATTGTCACTGGGAGGAGTTAGGCCCTAAATTAATGTTCATGCAAAAGAACCTGACTTCTGTAATTGTCCCCAAGTTCCACCCAACAGCCACACTGAGCTTCTGGGGAAGTGAGTTTTAGGACAAAAGCTTTTAGCACAAAAGTTGCACAACCATCTCAGAAAATTGACACCACTAGATTGTCAAGGAAACGTATTCAATGTCCATCCACATTAAATGACCATGTGGTTTGTGGTGTAATTACCCAATGGAATAGCATACAGCAATGCAAATAAACAATCTACAACTACTTACAACATTGATGGTTCTTCAAACATAGCAGCAAGTGAAAGAAGCCAGAAGAGAGGACATGTTGTAAGATTCCATTTATATAAGATACAAAGGCAGAGAAAACTATCCCATAGAGGTTCCTCTGACAGGAGACCAGTGACAGGAAGAGACAGTGGAGAGGGGGGATTGTTTGCTGAAACTCTGGCAATGTTTTGCTTGTTATTGTGGGAATTAATGCATAGATTTGTTAATTTTGCAAAAATACAACAAGCTAAAGTCTGACAACATATTCACCTTTCTATATATTCCAATTTTTAAAAGTTTAAGAACTCCAAGGGTTTAAAACTCCTCTCACAAAGAACAAAGTCTCTGATCCCACAAAGAAGGTGCAAGCCATGTCCCACCTAACAAGAGGAAGCCCACTACGTTAATCTGATCTCACGCTGCTAAGAAAGACATAACTGAGGCTGGATACTTTTACAAAGGAAAAGAGGTCTAATTTACTCACAGTTCCACATGGTTGGGGAGGCCTCACACAAAGGAGGAGCAAAGTCACATCTTGCATGGTGGCAGGCAAGAGAGAGCTTGTGCAGAGGAACTCCCCTCGATAAAACCATCAGATCTTGTGAGACTTATTCACTATCATGAGAACAGCACAGAAAAGACCCACCTACATGGTTCAATTACCTCCCACTGGGTCCCTCCCAGGATATGGAATTGTGGGAGCTACAATTCAAGATGAGATCTGGGTGGAGACACAGCCAAACCATATCACCCACCCAGTGCAGCTCCCTAGAAAGGACAAAATGCCTACTCGTGCCCCTCCTAGGAGAGAGTTTTGATGCTAACATGCTAAAAGGCAGGGAACTGGGTCTCGGTTGTGAGTGCAGATGGGGAGAGCCCTAGGAGAAGAAAAAAACCAAGAGATAAGTTGGAGACCAGAAGCCACCACCCCAGTCATATCTGTTCCTGCTGAGGGTGTGCCCATTATGCACACACACACATCCACTGCATTCTGATCACTGCAAGGCATCACGTATTTCATCTGCACAACAACTTTCTAAGATGGGTTTTACTATCCCTCTTTACAAATGGTGGAATCAAGGCTTTGGGTGAATAAGTTACTTGCTCAAATGTAGCAGTAAGCAACAGATCTGGAATTTGAATCCCATTGTTTAGTTGCAAGACTTATCCTTTGACCAAGACCCTGTTCCTCCTCTCCATAGAAAGATAACTTTATATACTTCCTAATCTGTGGCAAAAGTTGGTTAATTATGATCCTATGTGGGTGAAAATGAACCAAAACGCTTTAACCTTCGGCTGATTGATATTTACTGATTCAACCTCTTGTTAGATCCTAATGACATCAAGAAACCGAGAGAGATGCAATGGCAATTCCCATTCAAAGTATCCCAACAGCAGTGTTTCTAAAGACCTGGCCCTTGGTAGGTACTCAATGAATTAATGAATGAAAGGAGTGATGACCAACTTTGCCACGGTTGTGTTGCTGTCAAATTGCCTTTCATCCTCACAATAAACAGGGAAACAGTTTTTTATCCCCATTATACAGATAAGAAAGTGAGAACCCAGAAAGGTTGAAGTGACTGGTCTAAACATCCCCAGAAGGGAGTGGCAGTGCCAGAAACAGCTAGGTCTATTTATATACACTAGGAAAACTTCCGCCAGGATGTTAACACCCGAGCCTTTTGTTTAGACAGTGAATCCTCAAAACCATGTTAAAGAGAAGCCTCTCTTTACTTAATGAAGCCCAATGATCCTTTAAAAATAGTGCTGCTATTTATTGTATTTCTGGAGCTCACAGAAGCTGAGCAGAATATTTTAGTGCCATGTTCTGAGAAAGATGCAGGTTTTAACCAGAGATGCAACTGGCAAACCATAAGAATAGACTTGACTGTGATATTTGGACAAATTCCCCTTTCTGCTTTCTTCTTTGAGGCTTCTCAATGGCATCTTCTCCCTGATTGAGACCAAAGGCAGAATAACAGGGGGTCTGCTTCTCACTTCTGAGTCTATATATCATAGGTAAAATGATTTAGCAATTGCCAACTCCAGTCCAATCTCCATCACCCTCAGGCACTCGATCAATTAATACTGACACTAAGTGGGGTGACTCTGCTGGGGCTTCCTCCTCTAAAGTTCTAAGACAGCAACAAATGGCTAGCACTTTATTAGGTGCCATGGAGAGAAAGAAGACAAGCAAGAGTATGCTCCCTCTTATGCTTTGTTCTTACTGAAGAGATTACATCACAAGCCTAAAGCAGAAATAACCAGGGAGCAAATATAAGACAAAAAGAATCTCCACACAACCCAATGGAGGCCACCTGAAATGGCACCTTCTTTCTGCACAACCCCCTCCAGTGTGAACCAGTTCCTTCTGCTTCAAACACACCAGTCCCCAGAAAGTAACAAGCCAGGAATTTGAATGCAATGTAGACAACAACTATATTTTACATGATTATTTTCCATTCTCATTGAACTGCTGATTAATGTATCCCATTTTTTGTTTTCTTTTTATAATCTTTGCAAAATAAAAAAACAATGTCATCACTGACTTTTAATTTGTACACTGCAGCACACATCCTGCTGCATCAGTTCTGAAGATGGTATCCACCGCTAGAGTCGACTCTCTTGATACTGCCCTCCTCTGTCCCTTAGGCTCTCTCCCTCTGTCTGGGGCCTGCTGTGCTTTCTCAAAGCTGTCTTATCAATATCTCTGCCAGCCTCCACTTTCAGGCACAAGAGTTGAGATCGCTGACAAGACCGGGTTCACTTCTCCAAAGAATCCAGCCCCTGCCTGCCTCCCAGTGAGCAGAAACTGCACAGCTCAGGGCTACTCCTTTGTTAATTAGGATCAAATCTCAATCCCTGATAACCCAAAGAAAGGATAAAGGCAGCCAGTCAGGCTAAGAGGCTGTAAAAGAACTTCCGCTAATCCTCCCAAAGCACTCAAGAAAGGGCTTTCTGCCAAGTCAGGGTCATTTAATGTATTCTGCTTTGGAAAAGATATTAAAAATGATTAAGTTCATTAAAAAAGAAAGAAAAGAAACCTCCTCTAAAGCAATGACCTCTACTCAGCAGCTGTGATAAAACAAGTACCTTTTCTTAGGATCTGAAATGTGCTAGAAATGTCAACAAAACTGTGTAGAAAGGCAAGGTACACCCACACCAGGGAGTGAATATTTCTGGCTACCAACCCAGCAGAAGTCAGAAGCAAACATCACTCTAGGCTTGGTGCTAAAGAGGGATCAGAAGGGGGTAATACAGTCTCTGTCCTCAAATATCTTACAGTCTGGAGAAAGAGATGACACACAGACAGAAGATAAACTACCTGATGGGTGCAGAGGGGACACAGTAAGAGATCCCTGGAGAGGGGACTTGACGTGCTGAACCTTAAATGAGGAGTTGAATTTGGAAGAGCAGAGAGGAAGATGAGACATTCCAGGCAGAGAATATTTTGAGCCAGTGCAGGAAATTTACAATAAGGGAAATGCATGTCTGGCCCAGAGGGAAAGTGGGTAAGACAGATGGAGTCTTTAAGAGCTTAAACACCAACCAACGAGCTGTGAGGTTGCTCTAAACATCAGTATAACTGTATTTTTACATGAAAGAGGATGAACAAGATCACCTCTTGACTGGACTCTTTTCTATTTCTATCTCCAGAGCTCTGAATTCTCAAGTTCCTGTCATGTTCTTTTCTTCCATTATTTTTCCTCTCTGAATTACCTCAAGGAGTTTTCAACTGGGGCAGTACTCATCCACAGGACATTTAGAAATATCTTTGGAGCATTTGGAGCCATAATTATGATTGAGGATAAAAAAGGGCCTTTATGGGTAGAGGGTAAGGTTGCAAAATGCTGTTCGTTGCTCAAGGAAGAGGTGTCCTGACTAAACTGGCAATATCGCCCCTTTGAGTTGCACCTGCTGTGATAACAATGATGATGATAACAAAACAACAATAATAAACTCACAGATCTAATCAGTTCTATGACTGAGATCTAAGCTGGGTCCATATAAGTCAAAATATTCTATTTACACCATGGTGACAGGCTCTGTAAATGTTCATAGGGGACATGGCTGCCTTTCATTTCTGAGTAGACCACAGCCACACCCAACTTGCTGCATCCTCTTCCTGCAACTTTCAACATAACTTTCCTTCATGGATAAACCATAAGAGCCCTTTCTAAAGATAGGAAATCAAAGCAAAGCAGATGGTGTCATCATGTCGTCTCCCAATAGTTCCAAAACTCACAGGGCCATCATGACTTTGTATTTCAAAGAAGGAACTGTGGTTTACTGTCATGGCACAACAAAGAATGAATGTTCTCCTTACAAGTCCGGTTTCCTACATCAACTATAGAAAATACTCAAAACATGACATGGGCATATTGACCATTGCTCCTCTCATAACAGGAAATGGGTTCTGACTCAAGGCTTGCTGAACCTGCCAAAGGGAAGAGGAACAGAAAGAGAAAACTTCTCGTGTGGTGTGCTAGGCATCAATGTAGTAGCCTGAACAACCTGGGTTTCAAGGAAGCAGCCAAGATTAGCATGAGGATTATGCGGTCCTGAATGACCCAATCAGATTAGAATAGGACCTTGGTGGTGTGACTTGATTTTGTGGAAGGAAAACAAGTTAGATTTAGCAATCCTTTAGGGCCCTAACCAAGCATATTGGAACTCCAGGAAAGATCTCCATTCATCAATTCAACACATACCACTGGGCATCTACCATGAGCCAGGATGTCAGGATTTTTCTACATGCTATAGTGACCTGGACAATGCTCCCTACAGTCACAGCAGGAACTGAAGTATTAAGCTAAATCTAAAGCTGAGGTCCTTTTGGAGTCCTCCACAGATTGCGGTGGGGGCAAGAAAGGCTGATATTGAGGATACCAAATAAGGGGACAGTAATAATCACTCCACAGCCATCCGGCCAGGCTTGCCTGAAGCTCAGGGTTGAAGGATGTTGGTGAGAGTAGGATAACCAACCATCCTGATTTTCCAGAAACTGAGGGGTCTCTAGGCACAGGAACTTTGTCCAGGAAAATCCTAGATAAACTGGGATGAATTGGTTGCGGTAGGCAGGAGACACCATCTTTTGTAGCTGGGAAAGACTGAAATAGGCAGAATTCGAGAGCCTGAGCCCAGTCTGGACTTTTTGCTTCATTCCATCTCCGAGCTCTTTCCTGCTTCTTCCCAGTTTCACCATGTTTCTTTCCCTGACTCTGTTCCCCCAGTTTAGGTCTCGAGGCACCACAACGTGCTGTTAATTTGGTGTGTCCAGTTAAAACCCTTGAGTCTTATTTGACCACTACTACTAATCTACTTATACCACTACTACCCCTGACACCAAGATAACTACCATTCATTGAGCATCTAATACATGATGGGTGGGGGCTTTGCGCAGTTTAGCTAATGGAACACTCATAACTGTTCTGTAAGAGGAGGAGGATTCCTATGGTAGAGACTGGAAATTGAGACTCAGGGAAATTGACTACCTGAGAGACTCACTTCTAAACCTATTTGCAAGTAGAATAAGCCCTGTTATCATCAGACCTTGGAGTCCTGTAGCCCTTCCCACCCAGTTCATACTCCAACTCCAACCAAGACAAAGGGGATTTTCATAGCGTCATCCACATTTGTATACTTTTCTGATGACTCAGGATGCCCCTGGAAACCAAGCCAGGCAAAGCCACCATATGGTGAAATATTCTCTTCTAGACTAGCAATATTTACTTGTTTATAACCTTCAGTATAAGAAACATCCTTCAGGCCTTTGTAAGTGATATAATCCCTTACAGCAGGTTTCTAGAAATGCAACACTTTTCTAACACTTCAGACCTTTAGGGACAACGTGGAGAATTCCTATTATCAGCTACCCTTTTTACCAGGCATTAAATGTGACAAAACACTTCCAGTGCAGGGATTTCCTTCTTGAGAAGACCCTATAATGAACCTCTTCATTTGTACTTTTATTTTTCCTCCAAAAAGGAGCCAGGAGGCATGGGGCAAAGTTGAAGCTGGACATCAGAAACTCCGTGCCCTTCAGCTCAGTCTTTCCAACAAACCTTCACAGATGAGGAGATGGAGGTGGAGAAAGGATAAGTTCCTTGAGCAAGGCCATAAGGCTAGTTAGTAAAGAGCCTGGGATTTGGGTCCAGGTCTCTGGACCAAACCCATTGCTCTGTCTCTCCTCTTGAACTATTCACTCCTGCTCATGGAGGGGATGTAGAAGCAGGGACAAGAAAATATTCGGGGCTTACGCCTGTAATCCCAGCACTTTGGGAGGCCGAGGCAGGCAGATCACTTGAGGTCAGGAGTTCGAGACCAGCCTGGCCAGCATGGTGAAACCCCGTCTCTACAAAAAAATAGTTGGGCATGGCAGTGTACGCCTGTAATCCCAGCTCCTTGGGAGGCTGAGCGAGGAGAATCACTAGAACTCAGGAGGCAGAGGTTGCAGTGAGACGAGATCGTGCCACTTCACCCCAGCCTGGGTGACAGAGTAAGACTCCATCTCAAAAAAAAAAAAAAAAGAAAGAAAGAAAAAAAATATTCCGGCATTTTCCAAAATGCCTAAGTTTAAACACCACTGCAATTCTTTCCTCCTGGAAGGTTCTAGTACTCTGCTTTCATATCACTTGGGGGAAATGTGTATTTTGAAAAGTTTCAGAGGCTGAGGAGGGTGGATCACCTGAGGTCAGGAGTTCGAGACCAGCCTGGCTAACATGGCAAAACCCCATCTCTACTAAAAATACAAAAATTAGTCAGGCGTGGTGGTGGGCGCCTATAATCCCAGCTACTCAGGAGGCTGAGGCAGCAGAATCGCTTGAACCCAGAGGGAGGAGGTTGCAGTGAGCCGAGATCGCACTACTTCACTCCAGCCTGGGCAAAAGAGCAAAACTCCGTCTCAAAAAAAAAAAAACTTTCAAAGATATTCTAATAAGACATCTCACATTTGGAGTTTTAAATCTTTACAGACCTTCAAGCCTCCTAGGAGCAGGCATTTAGGACTGAAGCCCACAGATGAACATCTCAAAGAATGTGAACCCCCTGAGAAACATCCAGTATTCTGTGCACATACCATGTGCATTATTCCAGGAGCCAGCCCACAATTTCCATTAGATTCCCAAACCAGTTCCTACTCAAGGCGAGCTTAGAAACTACTACTTTGGAGAAAATGAGTTCCTTCTAAAGCAGTGATGTGAATTCTATCCTTTCCAGCCTCAACAGGCCCTGGACACATGTAATTCTAAGCCATTATTCAGGCCACTCACTTACCTTGCATTTAAGGGAATGATGTTTCCCCAACTTAATGTAATATTGCTATTGGCAAATAGATCACTCTCAGAGTTATCGAGCCCGCCAACTTTTATATCCACCAAGGTAAAAGCATTCGTCAGATTTTTGTCTTTTCATTCTCTTAACTGGCTTTAATAGATTTCTGTCTAGGATCAAAAGGTTGGCTGAACACTGGCCATGCATAAAGTTTTGTGGGTTAATTAAGATGATCATTAGCTGCTCATGCTCACTCTCAGCTTCATGATTTGTTAAGTAGAGACTTTGTTTCTATCAGATGCAGTTGCTCCACTGGGATCAACCTGTGTGTGTGGAATGTTCAAACAGATGAAATCCCCTTGGAGGAAACCTGACTGGTTTCTGATACCAGTCTTGGCACTCACCATCCAGATAGGGTGCTTTTCTCTCTGTTTGACCCTGCTACACCATTGTGGTAGGAAATTTATTTTGTTTTAGAGACAAGGTCTTGCTTTGTTGCCCAGGCTGGAGTGCAGTGCTGTGATCACAGTTCACTGTAACCTCTAACTCCTGGGCTCAAGCATTCCTCCCACCTTACCCTCCCTAGCAGCTCTGACTACAGGTACACGTCACCACACTTGGCTAATTTTTTAAAATTATTATTAGTATTTTAGAGACAGGTTCTGGCTATGTTGACCAGGCTGGTCTCAAACTCCTGGCCTCAAGCAATCCTTCCACATCAGCCTCCCAAAGTGGTTGGATTACATGGGTGAGCCGCCGCGTGTGGCCTAGAGTTTTTGTTTGAACATTTGTGAGCAATCCTATCTCTTTTCAATCACTTTCTTACATTCTCTGTTGGTGTGTGTCTTTTTCATCAATGGTTATAGCAGTTCATCCACTGTATTTCTGTCTGTGCAGTGAACATTATTATGTTCATGGGTCCAAACATCTAGTAGACATCTACCATGTGCCAGATGGGCTGCTAGGCACTGAAGAATAAAAGTGAGATGGGACATATGATCTGGGTCCTCATGGAGCTCCCCACAGCCTTGTGGAAGAAAGACATGGATCAGCACAGTGAGGTAAGAGCTTAGGTGGGGCTGGATTGCCTGCAGGAGAAAACATTGGATCTTGAAAAGATGAAAGGGTGAATGGGAAGTGCATGGAGAACAGGCTGATTCCAGGCAGAGGAAATAGTACGCACTGGGCCAGGGAGCAGGCAACAATAAGGCATGTCATGGACCAAGCCCATCACAATGGCTGAAATAGAGATTGTCTGTTGATCATGCAGACATCACTATTCCTCTTTTAAAAATGCAAGGAGTTTCGACAAGGTTAGTTGGTTTGCTCAGAAGTAAAGCTGCTGTTATTGGCTAATATTTATGTCCCCAATCTCCCAAATCCATATGTTGAAGCCCTAATCCCCAATGTGATGGTATTGAGATAAGATCATGAGGGTGGGACCCTCATGATGGGATTAGTGCCTTTATAAGAAGAGGAAGACAGATCAAATGCAGTGGCTCACACCTATAATTCCAGCACTTTGGGAGACCAAGACAGGCAGATCACTTGAGGTCAGGAGTTTGAGACCAGCGTGACCAACATGGCAAAACCTGGTCACTACTAAAAATACAACTGGCTGGGCATGGTGGCATGCACTTGTAATCCCAGGTACTGGGGAGGCTGAGGCAGGAGAATCATTTGAACTTGGGAGGTGGAGGTTGCAGTGAGCCAAGGTCATGCCATTGCACTCCAGCCTAGGTGACAGGGCGAGACTCCATCTCAAAAATAAAGGCGGCGGCAGATCATGAGCGTGCACCGAGGAAAGGCCCTGTGAGCACACAGCAAGGAAGAAACTGTCTACAGGCCTAGCAGCAGTCTTCACCAAGAACCCCATCTGCTGGCACCTTGATCTTGGACTTTTCAGCCTCTGGAACTGTGAGAAATAAATGTTTGTTGTTTAAGCCACCCAGATTGTGGTGTTTTATTACAGCAGCCCAAGCTGACTAAGACAGTTGCTACCTCAGGAAGCTTTGAGAACTATGCCTGCAAACCCAAAGGACAGAGGCCTCAGTGACCCATGATATCTGGAGCTGAGCCATCTGGAGGTGTTCAAGGCAGGAGGTATGAGGAATAGCAAGAGGAAAGGGCCTTCCATTTGCTACCAGATGGCTACATGCCAGATACTCTCCCTGTGTTTTCTTATCTTAGAGATGAGGGCACTGAGGCTCAAGAGATTAAGAATCTTGCCCAAGACTGCATAGTAATTTATTGGTGGCCTCTGCAGTCCCTGTTCCCTGATGATTTTCTGGGCTGTAACTCTTTGCTGGCCAAATCAAAATGCCACCCCTTTGGCTTATTGAGATTCCAGAAAGAACACAATTAGTTTGTTTTGTTTGCTTTTTGAAAAGCACTATTAGATGCAAATATATAACCTGACCAAAACATTCACCAAGTACCTTTTATGTGTCAAGATGCTATACTGGGCACCTCATAAATAATATGTCTAATTATGGCAATAGCCCAGCCAGCTACCTGTCACTGCTCTCATTTTACATTTAGACAGAATAGCTCAGGGAGGGTGCTGAACCTGCAAAGTCCCACAGTGTTAAAGCCACAGTTGAAACCTTGAAGGGAAAATTCATGGGACAAGAACTTGTTTTCTTCAAGTGACAAAAAACATGGAAGAAAAGTTTAAGCAGAGAATCTAAGACCCAATATTCAAAAAAGCTTGACCAAACCAGAATAGGCTTAGAATAACCAGATGTTTCTAAGATTCTACATTTAGTTATTTTTAAAATAAAATATATGAGAGTGAGATGTAACCTGGCAGCAGTTGATATAACAGAGACTTAGAAATGGCCGAAGGTCTTAGGGGACCACAAGCTCAATGTAAACCAATAGCATGTTATGGTTACCAACATGAATTTAGGCTGCACTAATAGAATTCGAGTAGCATTGGGAAAGGCTGCTTGCTTTGGTGGCTTTAATTATCCCATTTGCTGAAAATGAGGGGAGTGGAATAAGTGAGTGTTCTCAAGTTCCCATGATGAGAGAATCCCTCCCCATCATTAGCTAGTTCCAGTTCTTACTCACTGGGAAGTGGAAGCAATGTCAGGCACATCCTGTTTGGAATGTAGAGAGAGCATAATGTCAAAGAAAGCATGCACAACCCAAGGCCGATCAATGAAACTGGCTCTTGAAACTAGATCCTTGAAACTGAGGTGCTGTGAGAAGGCTGCATATCACTGCACTCCCGGCAAATGCAGGCCTGGGATCTTTGCAGAGACCAATCCAGGTAATAGCCCAAGACAGACATAGCCACTGCCGATTGCAGAAAACCAGTAATGCGTGCTGAGTACCCATGACCCACAGATCATCTCGGATTTGAACAAAAACAATGTAAAGATGTAAATAAGGTAGACTTTGGGTAGAAGCTCAGGTTGTAACCTTCATTTATAAACAAAGTGAACTTAACGCAATCAATATGGGAGACTTTGCAAATATCCAAAAAAGCTTTCTATCCTAAGAAAAGCCATCATCAGGTGGAAAAGAACACCTTCAGACATCCCTGGGATGGATTAGTGCTCACATCCCAAAAGCTTGGATTATCTTCTCCTACTCCTATGCCCCCACGGCAGTTGGTTTATAGTAGTTTCTCAAGTTCAGATGCAATTAACATTTGACTCTGCTGAAAAAGAACTTATAAGAAAGCCTATTGTCATATCCAGTGGACATGTGTTGGTACACGCTTACTGCAGGGGACTATGCTAGGCTTTGGGGCCACAAGGATCTGTGAGGAGCCAGCCTAGCCTCAAAGAGACTGCCATCCAAAGCCAAGTCGGACACACACCTAGATAACTTGATTTGTGTTATAGCAGAGACCAAAGCCATGCAAAATGTGGGGCTTAAATGCCGGCTCTTGATTTTCTAGAGTGATAATAGCTAATGGAGGTGAAATGACCCTTATTTACTAAATTTTCAACAAAATAAGTCAGCTTCTTTTAGAAAACCCAAGATGATCAACCAAAGAGAATGATGTGATATGAAGCTTAAACTAGATGACATTTTACACCCAGAGTGAATTTCTTACAACTCTCCTGGCACTTTTCCTAGGACTGCTAATAAACCTCACCCCTTACAAGGCTTGGGGTGTGGATGGGGGTGATGGGGGAAGAGGAGGAATTCCGTAAGGGTGCCCACTTAGGAGAACACTACCTTTCCAAGTGTCTGTACCATATCGAGGGCCCATGGAGTTTAATGGCTCCGGTTGAAGACTATTAGACTATTCGTCTTTTTAATTTTGGTTACCTCAGCATTTTTCAAGGATTTTCACCTCCAATCAGCCTCCACTACACACCTTTTGCATTGTTGTTGTTTTTTCTGGGTTTGTTTTGTTGTTTTGTTTTTGCTATTTTGTTCATAACACTATTAATCATCTCAAGAATCCCAATTTAGAAAAATTGTGTAAGACCAGTGCCAAGACCCACATACACATACTTACACATTCACTGGTATAAAAGAAAAGGCTGGTCTGCAAACAGCTGTTATCTTTATGTGATGTGTTTCTATTTTACTTTATTTTTACTGTAATACTTTTCTGTATTTCTAAAGCTTCCAAATTATTTTACTTTCATAATTCAGGAGAAATTATTTCTTGGTTTTAAACCAAATAAATGGCCATTTGTGGTATTCAGGGATGCTTTTTATTTACTACTGTGTCAGTTGTAGAAGTTCAAGTTGGTTTTTACAGATAGTTGGGGAATTTTTGAACAGTTTGAAGTTGCTGAGACATGGAAATGGAAGATCTTTAGTTTTTCTGTACCAGTGTTTCTTAAAGTACAGTTCCTGGGCCAGCAGTATCACCTGGGAACTTACAAATACAAACATCTCCCCTCTACACACACACACACACACAGTTTAAGAACCACGTATTCTAGGCTTCAAGAGTCCTGAGCAGGTCCAGGCATGGTGGCTCACACCTGTAATTCCCAGCATTTTGGGAGGCCGAGCAGGCAGATTGCTTGAGGTCAGAAGTTCAAGACCAGCCTAGCCAACATGGTGAAACCCTGTCTCAAAAAAAAAAAAAAAAAAAGCCCCAAATTAGCTGCATGTGGTGGTACATGCATGTAATCTCAGCTACTCAGGTGACTGAGGTTGGAGAATCGCTTGTACCTGGGAGGCAGAAGTTGCAATGAGCAGAGATTGTGCCACTGCAACACTCCAGCCTGGGCGACAATGTGAGACTCTGTCTCCAAAAAAAAAAAAAAAAAAAAGAGTCCTGGGCAGGCTCTCCATATTACAGGTGGCTTGATGATTCCGATTTTTCTCCTTTCCAACTGTCACCCACCGTCAGCTTGTTCTCAGGTCAGTAGAGGATGGGGAATCAGCCATCGCCTAAGTAAATTCCTGCAGGTGTCTGCGAGGAGTAACAAGTTGCCTCATCTTAATCAGCCTTCAGTGGTTGTTGTTTTCATTAGTCAAACTGCATCAATCAGCAAGCGGGTCCTACAGCTGGAGAGCTCCAGGCACCAGGAGTAGTAATGAGGAACTTCCCTCGACTTTCCCTAAGCGGGGTCTCTCCCACCTCCCCTCATCCCTCCTCAGGGAGCCCAGCCATGCAGGCACGCTGTTCAGCATGCAGTGGGCCCCTCTTCTCTCCAGCTTCACTGTGCCCTTTGCACAGTGACAGTGCTCATCCACAGACAGGAGGGATGTTTCACCCGGGATGCAACCCAGAGACCATCCCTGCCGAACCCCTCATTTAACAGGTGAGAATTCGAGGTCTAAAGAAGGCAAGAATAGGGCATGTCCCACCCTGGAACTCCAGATTTCCACTTCTCAATTCAAATCCCTTTGCGTGACACCCTAATGTGAGCTGAATATTTTTATGAAATAAATACACATAGCAAAGAATAAATCACCATCTTGTTATTGCAACAGATATGATATCAGTATCTATCATCTATCGGTTACCATGTAAAGCTGTACCATCGAGGACAGATTGCAAATTACACAAAATGGCCTTGCATGATGCTCTTTTCCAGGGCTGTTTTTAAGGATCCCAGTCTGCCCTTTACTCAAATTGTAGCAATCAGTAACCATTTCGCCCCTGGTCTTTTCAGGCTCTGCCAACCCATGATTGAGGCAGTGGGAGATGCTGGGAAAAGACGACTGGCTTCCAGCAGTCCCCAACCTGCTGCTCACCCTCACTGTGACCTTGAACATGTTACTTAGAAACTCTGGCCTCAGTCCTCCCATCTTTGAAACATAGGGGCTAGTTAATGAACTTCAAGGGTCCTCCCATGGACAATAAGGCACACTTCATTCTCACTTCCAATTTGCTGGCACTGGGCAAACAAAAGTGTCTCCTACAAGCCGCCGGAGACAGGCAGTGTCTGCCCCGCCTGGACCTCCTTAGTCACTTCCACTCATCAGCATCCTCGTGGCAAGGTTCAATACAGTTTGTGGCACTAGGGAGTCAGAAGTCCTGACTACTGACAGCACGGCCAGAAAACCAGCCTTAGGCTCATCTGGCATTCCAGTGACATTTGGCTTTGGCTCTGGCAGTAACTGTCCCAGACCCTCTGAATGGCTGTCTTGGATGTTATGAAATTAGAGATTAAAATACAGAACATTGACGCACCCCCTCTCCACCCTGTGAACACTGGAGACTCTTTTGCCTTTTACAGCCCTGAGAAGAGCCAGTCCCCACTCAGGGCAGCTGGAGTCAGTCTTAAATTACCTAAAGATTCTGAGTGCTGGGCCTGGGCCCCATTTGTTTACAAAATAGGCACTTTCAAAGGCCCTTTACTAGGGACTGGCAATTCCCTGGTCCCCTGCTATAGGCTGATGCATAATGCATAAGATGCTGGGAAATGTGTATTCATGAGGGCGGCCTGGCTTTTGTCAAAAAGAACTGTGAAATATTACGATGGAACAATTTTCATTTCTGCCACATTGTTTTTATAGCGCATTCATGACTGGGGATTGAGGGCTTTTTGAGTTTTGTCTGGTGCAGATGTTGCCGTGCTGAGAGCTGCTTCAGACGTCCGTATTTTCCAACTTTGTTGCTGACAATTACATGAAGGTAGGGAGGGGGCTCTCACAGGGAGACAAAGGATATACGTCCTCAAGTGATCTTGCCAGAATTCATCCAGGAGAGTGGAACCAGAGGAGGGAAGGAAGAGGGAGGAAGGGAGAGAAGAGGAAGAAATGAAAGAGGGAGGCAGAGAAGGAGGGAAGAAGAGGAGAGAGGGAGAGAAGGAGGAAGGCAGAAACTAAGGTTTGGTGAAACCTCCTAAGGGCCCAGCTTAGAAGCCCTTGTCTAGGGCTTCCATCCTTATTTCTCAAGCACTGCTGCAAAAGAGCATTATCTCCCTTTTACATATGAGGAAACAGGCGCAACAAGGTTGAGCCATTTGTCTGAAATCACACAGCCAGTGAACGATTTTGATCCTCATCTAGATGACCAAGTTTACATTCTTCTATGACCCTAGGCTGCCAGGAGAATGGAAGCCAAGGAGAAACACACTCCATCTGCAATCCATCTGAGAAATGGTTGTGAGACTAAGGGGGAGAGATACAGAAGCTGCCACTGGGTCTCAGAAAGAAAGATGCTGAGGAACCCACATCCAGAGACAAGCTGGGAGTCAGCGACACTGAGCAGATGCCCATGCCAGGCACACTCCCACAGCTTCTCCTGCCCGGGCTGTGGGGCATCCTGGCTGCCACGTATATGAAGGGACTTGTCCAAGCTTCCACTCCTCCTGCCTTTCTGCACTGCATTCTAGCTCGGGTTTCTGGATGGCAGATTCCAGCCTTGTCTCATGGTGCCACTGGGCTGCCTCCTTGTCCCTGAGATTCTGGCCCCTCCTCAGCCAGGAGGCTATGCATTCTGGAAGGCAGGAATTGTGACTTAATTTCCCTGGATGCCCAAGGCTCACATAGCTCCAGGCAAGCTCAGAGTGCAGGCTCCACACATAGACAACAAGCGTATTCCTCCTAACAGAGAGGTCCAGGCTCTTTGCAAACCCCAAGGCAACAGGGAAGGAGAGTAATCTGTTAGAGGGGACAGTTAGGGAAGCTAAGCAAAGAAAGGGAGATGATGCCCATGGCCTTACCCTGGAGCAAGGTGTGGGTGGGCATAAGACTCCTAAGGCCAGTGCATGTTCACAGCATAGAATCCTAGAGAGGGCAAAGCAGAGAGCAGAACCAGGACATAAGGAAAGACAGACACACAGGCAGGTCACCTTACACAGGTGAGGCCAAGGCAGAGCCTCAAAGCCCAAGCAGTAGGAAGAAGAGACAGGGCTTTGGCTTGAGGGAGCTCAGGAGGATGAAGTCCCCAAGGCAGCCACTGAGCACCCAAGGCTCCTGCTTAAGATGGGAAAAACCTAAGTGGGTTTGAAAGTCCTAAAAGCAGACACACATGGAGACAATGATTTGTCCCCAGAGAGTTTGTCCGGCTGGGAGTTCATCATCTTCCAATTACATTCAAGTCACTCTGCTTTCTTGTCCATGCCAAAGACTTTGTGGTTCTGAAAAATCTGGGCCAGGCATGATGGCTCACACCTGTAATCCCAGGACTTTGAGGCCAAAGTGAGTAAATCACCTGAGGTCAGGAGTTTGAGACCAGCCTGGCCAACATGGTGAAACCCCTTGTCTATTAAAAATACAAAAAAAAAAAAAAAAATTAGCCAGGTATGGCAGTTCATGCCCGTAATCCCAGCTACTTGGGAGGCTGAGGCAGGAGAATCCCTTGAAACCGGGAGGCAGAGGTTGCAGCGAGCCGAGATTGCACCACTGCACTCCAGCCTGGGCAACAGTGAGACTCTGTCTAAAAAACAAAAGAGAAAGAAAATCTGTGCACAGAGGGATTAGCTTGGACTCCTAGTGGTCAGGTACTAGAGTGAGGGTGGTGAATCTCACTGTAAACCCAGCCCCACAAAACTCTCTTCCAGTTTCTAAAGCAGACCAAGTTCTTTCTTGCCTAAGGCTCTTTGCATTGGATGTTCCCTGTGCCTGTCTTGTGCCCCACCTCCCTCTATAGTCATAGAGCTGGTAGTGTCTCACCCTTCAGATCTCTATATGGCTGGGTCTCCCATCCCGTATTTCCCATCAGAGTGCCAGGTTTGGATTTGCTGCTGCTGCTGCAGTTGTCATTGTCTTGCTATTCCCATCTGTTTCCAACTGTAATATACAGTCCATGATAGCAGGAGTCAGGTGTGACTGGTTCATCCTCCCATCCCCAGCCTTAAGTATCACGCCTAGGACATAGACAGGGCTCAGTAAATGTTTGAGAATGAAGGAATGTGTTCACAGTGTGATGTGCAAGAGCATTAATAAGGCGTACCTAAAGGGATTAAAATCCAACAATTTGTTCTCACACTGCATAGGGCGCTCCTGCCTGTTTGGATAAGCAAACCGGGTCACGGGCAAGGAACAAAGCATTGGAAAGAGATCAAAGCTCCCAGCAAGAAAGTCCAAGAGGTCCCTGTCCCTTTTGCCCCTTGGCAGGAAGGCAGTGTCTTGTATAAAATTAGAACAAATGTAGTTTCAAAACTCCACATTCCGAGATACAAATTTTGCAACCATTAACCTCAGTTCCTATATCTGTATAAAGGAGAGTCAAGCCACCTGCCATTAATATTGCCGTGAGTATTGAGTTAGAGCAGAGTTTCAACTGGGGGTGATTTTGCTCCTCGGAGAACACTGGGCAACATCTGAAGCCATTTTTAGTTGTCACAATTGGGGAGATGCTGGGGATACTGTTAATCCCCCTACAATACACTAGACAGCCCCCCTCCACAAAGAATGATACTCAGCCCAAAATGTCAACAGTTGTGAGGTCCAGAAATACTGAGTTAGAGAATTGCAGTTGTATAGGAAGCATCTCTAGCTCTCCCTTATCCATGATCAGCTCCACCTGCAAGCCCCTGCAAGAAGTCCGACAGCCTCTTCTGAATACTGACTGAATTATCCTCTGCTAGGACTCAGCCCACCTATATGCCTCATCTGGCTTGCCTGTCTTCTAATTATTAAGGCTCTTTTTGCACATCAGCATCCACCAAGACGCCTCCACCCATTCTCTCCACTCTTAGTGGTCTTCTTTCTCTTGCACTACGCATCTAGAGCCACAAATGCAGCTGAGCCTTCCTCCTTCAACACTGCCCCTTCCTCCAGCCATCCCGATGCTTTGTCACAAAGCATAGCCTCCTAAAGAGACAACTTGATTGATGAAAAAGCAAAGAACTTCCTAGGCGGACACATTCAGAGTCCTAATTATATAGTTTCTTCCGAATTGTCTGGCTTTTCTCATCTGCAAAATGGGCACAATTGAATCCGTGTGTCAGGATCTGCTTGAACATTTGAGGCACCGTATGTGATGTGTTGCATACAGTAGGCAATAAAATGCAACATTCACACGCGGAGCTTCTGATACATTGAATGCAAAATCAAGCTCTCTTTGGCAGAGTAGGGTTTTTAATTCCTTGAGAGCCAAGCACACTGCCAGGTGGGATAGGAAGACGTCAGACTTTAAGGTGTATATTTAGAAGAGAACATTATCTTCCAGAGATTTTTCTGTTTCATCTCTCTACTTATGCAAAATTAAATGGATTCTTTCAGTAGTAGTAGTTTTACAGCGTAAATTCCTCAGCTCTTCTGATCTGATTATACCTCCTAAGTGTGGATCTACCACCTACCACCATGATGCATGCCAAGCTACCTGGGGAAACTGCCATTGCCTGGTCTGCACTCTATCTATAGCTGCTTGAGAAGTGTGCATATGAGGGCAGGGAGGATCTACAATAACCAACTCAAGAAAAGAAGCAGGCTGGCTCTTTATACTCCCAGTTGTAATTTTGTAAGCACCTAGTGAATCTAGAAGCAGAGTGATAAAGGGTCTTGGTGACTTAGAGGAGTGGGCAAGAAAGGATTCACCTCCAGGCTATTTTGGCTAGTCCTGCAGAGACAGGGGCATAGATTCAGGCCACCTGTGGGCACTCACAGGTTTCTTTACTTATAGTGTATTAGTCTGTTCTCACTTTGCTAATAAAGACATACCCAAGACTGGATCATGTATAAAGGAGAGAGGTTTAATGGACTCACAGTTCAGCATGGCTGGGGAGGCCTCACAAGCACGGCAGAAGGCAAAGGAGAAGCAAAGATGGGTCTTACATAGCAGCAGACAAGCGAGTGAGAGGCAGGAGGAGGAACACCAGACTCTTATAAAACCACCAGATCTCGTGAGAACTCACTATCACGAGAACAGGATGGGGGAACTGCCCCCGTGATTTAATTATCTCCACCTGGTCCCACCCTTGACACATGGGGATTATTACAATTCAAGGTGAGATTTGGTGGGGACACAGAGCCAAACCATATCAGTGGAGGAGTGCCAAATTCATGTTAAAACCCTAATTCCCTGCCCAGGCGCGGTGGCTTATGTCTGTAATCCCAGCACTTTGGGAGGCCGAGGTGGGTGAATCACGAGGTCAGGAGTTCGAGACCAGCCTGGCCAACATGGTGAAACCCCATCTCTACTAAAAATACAAAAATTAGCTGGATGTGGTGGTGGGCACCTGTAATCCCAGCTACTCAGGAGGCTGAAGCAGGAGAATCGCTTGAACCCAGGAGGCAGAGGTTGCAGTGAGCCGAGATCACAATGCTGCACTCCAGCCCAGGAAACAGTGTGAGACCACCTCAAAAAAAAAAAAAAAGAAAAAGAAAAAACAACCCTAATTCCCAACATGATAGTACTAGGAGGTGGGACCTTTGGGTAGTGCTATGTCATAAGGGTAGAGCCCTCATGATGGGATTAGTGTCCTTATAGAAAGAAACTTGCTGCTCTCTCTTCTCTCTCTGCAGCATGAGGACTCAGCAAGAAGAGTCCTCTGCAAACCAAGAATGGGGCATTTGCCAGGAACTGAGTCAGCTAGCACCTTGATCTTGGACTTCCCACCCTTTAGAACTGTGATAAAGAAATCTTTGTTATTTAAGCCACCCAAGTCTATGGTGTTTTTGTTATGGCAGCCCGAACTGATTAAGACAGAGAATATGATAATCCATCACTGAAGAAATCCAACTACTAGCACATGTTTTCAAACTGATTACATATGTCCTATTGTATTACATCATTAGGTTTCAGAAGGTCTCAAGTCCCCCCCACCCCCAAGGAACTCAGGAGAGGAGACCCCCAGAACACGAATGTCTTTCCATCTCATCTCCATTAAGCCTTACTCCAGAACACATATGACCAAAGAGAAGATGCTGCCAGAGCTTTATCCGCTTACTCTAAAGAAAGTCTTGATAATGTGTGCAGCTGTCCAAAGATAGAGGACTGCCTCGGGAGGCAGCCAGGTTTCCATCTCTGGAAGCATTCAAGTAGAGGTGAGCTAACAATTTAGTAAAAAAGCAGACGGCTGTAGCAAAGATTTATCTGCAGACACAATGAGCGGCGACTTGAGGAGGCCAGCTGACAGGAGCAGCTGAAAAATATTTTATTTCAGTGATTCACAGTTAAACTACTTCTGAGAGGCTAGTCACAGCAAAGACTGATCAGACTTAATACGTAAAACATAACCCAGAAACATGCAAACAGACCATTATCCCAAAGCTGATTGATAGCAGGGACATCACAAGAGGCCCGGAGTGCCAGAGGCGGGGCTGGACTTGACTGGCTGCTCGTGTCCAGAGAATGGAAGAATTCCGAAAACAGTGAGACAGACCAGACACGGTGGCTCACGCCTGTAATCTCAGAGCTTTGGGAGGCCGAGATGGGCGGATCACGAGGTCAGGGGTTTGAGACCAGTCTGGCCAACGTGGTGAAACCCCGTCTCTACTAAAAATACAAAAAATTAGCCAGGCGTGGTGATGGGCACCTGTAATCCCAGCTACTCGGGAGACTGAGGCAGGAGAATCGCTTGAACCCAGGAGGCAGAGGTTGCACTGAGCCGAGACTATGCCACTGCACTCCAGCCTGGGTGACAGAGCGAGAGTCTGTCTCAAAAAAAAAAAAAAAAAAAAAAAAAAAGAGATAAACCCTTAACCATTGAAGGGAAGTTTTTATTCTAGAAGCTGCTGCTGTCCTTCCTGACCTCACGAATTCCCACCGTTTCACACCGTCACAGTGCCCTGCTTTGAAACACTTACTATGGCTATCATCTTACAATTTTCCCTGTGGTCCTTCAGTGTTTGTCTCAGACATAAGACTGTAAACACTGTGTAGGCAGGTGCCGTATCCTCTTTGCTCTAGCTGTCATTTTTGTGTTTTCTTACCATGGCCTCCCAATTCATGTCTTTATGTTTGTTAAATGACCGAACAAATGAATAAGCCTGAACTCTATGGTGTTTGAAATAAACTGTGCTGCAAACCTCCCCCTCCAGTCACTACGGATATATCATCATGACAGTGTCCTCAGGCTTGAAAATCAAACATACGCCTCTCTTAGAGATCATTATCTCTTCCTGAAATTTAGCAGGTTAATGAAGGTGGCCAGTATTTATTCCATTTCTTGGGGCTATGGAGTCTTTTCTTATCTGCAAATGACTTAAAAATATCGCTCAGACGTCCTGAAACATTTTAGAGATTTTATTAAGTTTTCTCTTAAAGAGAGAGTGAGCAAAACTGGTTTTGCCTGTATGGTTTCCGGCAACCAACCACATGTGTATAAGCAAAGTCTGAAACTGGAACTGTTGGCTGAATTTTAGAAAAAATGTGACTACAGTAGGTTAAATATCACTTTGTACTGGTGGCACAGTGCATGGCAATTATTAATCCTTAATTATGTGGAAATGTAAAGATCTACACCCTTTAATCAAGAGTCCAGTGGTTTCTAATATGTGGACTACAGTTATTATATTTGTTGGAGAAAAAATCAGTAAATGGTGCTCTGCATTCTGCTGCCACTTACGTTATAGCCAACTCCATTTTCTCCGAACTTTTTGAGGATAAAAAAGTTCACAAAAGAGTAATTTTTAAAAATAGGGTTTTGTTTTTTTTTTTCTCCTTGGCCTAGGTTAAATTTCCGCTCTTTTTACAGTGAGCTTTAGCTAATAGCATCATTAACTTGGTTACACACCCGTTTGGCAAGTGAACAGGTGGGCAGAACAGAGATAATGGTGCTAAAATGAAGAGAGTAGCAAAAAAGGAATTGTTCAAAGGTGCCCCAATGACTAAACAATTACTGTCTTTGTAGTTTATATTGTAGATCAAGTAGCATTTACCCTAGACTGCATATTTTGTCTCAGAAACTCATCTGCCTCTTTTGGCTGTATGTCAATCCCCTTTCTCCGCGATGAAATTTCATCTCTCCTGGAGCTCTTTGGTGAGCAGAAGCTTCTACTCTCTGGCCAAATGAACAAGGCTTGGACTCTGTGCTCCTCATCCTGCACCCAGCCCCGATTTCCAAATGGAATATTATCTTCCTGATAGGCTCTTGTGCCCCACTGTGTCTCTCCCCACACTGATTCGGAGGTTGTAACTCCTTCTCTGAATACCCAAGGGTGCAGACGAGATGGCCTCCCACTCAAAGTGGATTTCCAATTTTCAGAGGCCATTATTCAGTTCCACATGCACATATCCTCACAACTTGTGCACGTCTGTTATAATAAAGTAACAGAGCACTCCTGTGAAGCCAAGTCCAGACCCTCTGCCCCTGTATGCTGCAGGGTTAGAAATTGATTAAATTCTAGTATCTGATTGGGAGTTTGCACGTTTGGAGACTACACATGGTCCACACATCACTGAGATGATCCAGTAACTATGATGGATATATATGCTTACATGTATGTGATAACACAGGCACCCGAGGCCTGAAAACAAATGAGTTTTTGTTGAGACAAAAGGAGCAAATCACAGATTGGGGGCTGCTCCTGAAAATACAAGGTGATAAAAGTGTCATAAATTTGGACCAATGTCAAGGTTCCGTGCAACTAGAAACGGTCCCCAAAATCCAGCCAAAGAAGAGTATCAAATTGTGAGAAGGCCGATTCCTGTGATCTCTCTAGGAAAAAGAGTTTTGACTCTAATACTCAGCTGGCTGTGCCTCATCGGGGTCTCTGTCTACACTAAGAGGGGATCTTTATCTCCAGCTCCTTCCTTAAGACGGTAAGTGCATTTATTGAATATGCTGAAGTTCACGCTCTGGAAGGAGAATTTGATCATGTTACTCCACAAATTGAAGTAAATAAGCAAAATAGAGAATAGCAGTGGGCTTTGAGTCTAAGCCTCACTGCTGACAGTGAAGATAGGAACCACCAACTTCTGCTTCACCTGGGATTCTGCAGTAGTGCACACTCTTGGGATCCACTCCAGACTTACTGAATCGGAATCTGCACTTTTATCAAGACCTCCATCCAGAAAGCATTTCTGATCATCTGTGACCCAGGTAGGGGAGGCTACAGGTCACTTCTGGCTCACATTTCAGCCCCTAGAATGTGGCTCTATGAGGCAATGATTTTGTCTTTATCTCCACTCTAGTAACCCCTCAATAGATATGTTTGGAGTGAATAAATTGGTGTTCCTGAGACTCTTGTCCCCCGTGGTCTATATACACTGGACTGTCCACTTCTGGCTTCAGGAACTATGTTTCTAAGTCTTAAAGTTTGCTTACAAGTTGTCAGCTTCTTCTAAGTCTAGCCTCTAAGTTCTAATGTTTTTAGGCTAACCTGAAGATTAGCAGCATTTTGTAGCTCGGTTGTGAACTCTGGGGCAAACCTTTGCTTTTGCCTTTGCCCTGTGTATTTTTAAACCGCTGTTACTAGCAAGAATCACTTCCGGTTTGCTATTAGAAGGCCAAAATGCAGAGCCAGGACACATACTGTTTAATATTTTTGAATTTCCCCCTGACAGAGCCATGACCCCGCCTGTGTAACACTATTGAACTTCCCCCTGACAGAGCCATGACCCAGCCTGTGTAACACTGTTGAACTTCCCCCTGACGGAACCATGACCCAGCCGATGTAACAGTATTAAACATCCCCCAGCCAGCATTAACTCCAATCTTGACCATGACTGCTTTGTCCCAAATATCAGTGAAAACAGAATATAAAATAGACTCTCTTGCTTCCTCAGTCACACTTTTCAAAATAGAGTGGATGTGTCTCTTTTTAGTCTGACTTAGCTTTATTGCAAGCAATCATAAAACAAAACAAGAACAATATTGAAAAGGAGGCTGGGGATGTGAAAAGTGAACAATATTCAGGGCAACTTTAATGATCGTTTCACCATCTTTATTTAATTAGTGCAGGGTGAACGGGAATCTCGGAAACAGGACAGTCGTTACCTTTGGTTCAATCTTCTCTACTGTCCCACCTACAGGGTGAGAGGCCTCTTTACTTAACCTCCTGTCCAGATCTGGAGTTCAGCCTCCCCTGGCATTGGCCAAACATGCCCTCCTGAAGGCCCATTTCCTATGTCCCTGACACCCCTCACACAGGCTTGTCACCTTCACATACTGTCCCCTCCCAAGTACAAGCACTCATTTACCATCACCCTCACTTCTTCACATTCCATCAAAATGTGTCTTTACTTTCGCATTTGTCCCCAACTAGGAGACGTGGTAACCCAATTGAGAAAGTGTGGACTTCGGAGTATGATACCAGTGATTTAAAATCCCGGCCCTAACTTCTGATTGTCTAATGACTTTCAGTAATTCACTGAGCATCTTTATAACTCCATTTCATCTTCTGTAGAATGAAAATAATAGGATAGTGAAGAACCACATAGTGTTGTTCTTCAGGTTTAGAAAATTAGCTCATGTAAGATACATAGGACAGGCCGGGTATGGTGGTTCACGCCTGTAATCCCAGCACTTTGGGATGCCAAGGCAGGAGGATCACCTGAGGTCAGGAGTTGGGGACCAGCCTGGCCAACATGGTGAAACCTTGTCTCTACTAAAAATACAAAAATTAGCGGGACGTGGTGGCGGGTGTCTGTAGCCCCAGCTACTTGGAGGCTGAGGCGCAAGAATTACTTGAAGCTGGGAGGCAGAGGTTGCAGTGAACCAAGATTCCACTGCACTCCAGCCAGGAAGACAGAAAGGAACTCTGTCTGAAAAAAAAAAGATACGTAGATACATAGGAAAATGGTTAGTACCTGATAACTTCTCCCACTTTATTTACCATGCCCTCGTAAACCAAAAACAAAATTCTAAGACCCCTCAACCATCAGAATGGACCGGACCCCTCCTGTCGGCCAAAGGCATTCTGGAGTTAACCTGAAAATCTAGTTTAGATCATGATGAAAAAGGGGGTTGGACATGACTCCTTTTACCCCTCCAGTGTTAACATCAACACAGATGTTAAGTCCTATAAGAAACAGACCTTAAGTCCTATAAGAAACAATTACGATCTGTTCTCTCTGACGCCTGCTACCTGGAGGCTTCGTCTGCATGATAAAACTTTGGCCTCCACAACCCCTTATGGAAAACTAGACATTCCTTTCTACTAATAAGAACTCCTTCAATCAATTGCCAATCAGAAAATTTTTAAATCCACCTATGTTCTGAAAGTCCCCCCTCCATCAAACCAATGTCAATCTTACATATAATGGTTGATGTCTCATGTCTCCCTAAAATGTACAAAAGCAAGCTGTACCCCAACCACCTTAGGCACATGTTGTCATAACCTCCCTCGGCTTTTCAGGGGCGTGTCCTTAACCTTGGAAAAATAAACTTTCTAAATTGACTGGGACCTATTTCAGTTATTTGAGGTTCCTGAGGAGTCTACAAATCAGGCCAGCCTAGAGCGGGGATGAGAGGATTCCGGGAGCCCACATCACCTCATATGTGAGATTAGATCCAATCTTTTATCTCTCCAACTGTCACAGAAAATGCAAAAAACAAGACATCTTGAAAACCGGTGAGTGGAATTTGAAAGTCTAGAAAAAAAAATGTATTACAGAGAAAAAAGACACTGATTTTCGAGACACTGGCAATTGAACTCCGCCTCTGACAAGCTGTGTGACCGCAGGTAACTCACGTGAGCTTTCTGAGCTCTCATTTCCTCATCCGTAGAATGGGGATAGTCATGGCTCCACACAGAGCAGGCTGTGAGATTAAATAAATGTGTTAAAACATCGAAAACAGCAGATCCACTCCTGGAGATAAATAAGTAAGAGTCTGTCATCTCTGTTGTCTTTTCAAAAAGGGTCAGGGACTGTCAACACAGAGGAGGCGACATCACAGCCTGCTCCTCAAGCAGAGACAGCGACTCATGAGCCATCAGCACAGGAGTGATCACTTGAGCTGTTCATTATAAATATTCCACAACAATGTCATTTTAATGCTCCCAAAAGAGCACCTGTTATCTATGCCACAAATTGGACACTCTGTGGCATAAATCATCAAGATGCACTTCCCATGTGTCTTAAATGAAGGAATGCCATTCCAACCAATAAGGTAAATATTAAACAAAACAAAAACAGACAAAGCACAGAAACACCCCGTGCTGTGACTTTAATAGTTGATCAATTGCAGATCAAGAGCTTTAATTTCTCTTCAGCTTTGGGTTGACAGCAGGCGCCAAGTTCCCACTCTTTTAGAGATGATTGCTGAAAAACAAAGGCTCCATTCATCAGACCTTGGCCAACAAACACATTCAAACCTGGGACTCTCCCAGAGACATATCCAGAACAGCACCATAACACGGTTAAATGACCCCCACACAGCGGTGGATGGCTGCAGATTTTATAAGAAGGCTTGGGAAGGCAGTGTCTGATTTACCTAGGGCTCACAGGTTGGTTTGACCAGCTGTGACATTTATATAGCATGTGGGGAAGGCTGGTCACCCCACCCCAATCTTATTATGCAGAAGAGCTTTCCACTTGGCCGGCACCGTCTTGATGGCTCCTTAACTGTACATGTGGCTACCGAAAAGAGAAGATGGAGCCGCCATTTTGAACATTCCTAGTCCAAGGTAGTATATTCCTATGGGCAGGACTGCTGGTATTCACCTGTGCAAGCATCCAGCTCATTTGTTTATGTCTGCAGCCCAATTTTATGGGCTGCTCTTTGTTAGAAAAGAAAATGATTTGGGGGCTGGTTTTCATTAAAAGGAAAACCTTACCAAGGACTTCCATATCCTCACTATCTGCCTCAGGATTTTCTTTTTAACTCCTATATCATTGCTAATAATAATTATTATAACAATAATAACCTGCATTACTTCCAGTCCCACCTAGAACATTTTCTGGATCACACCCATTTCATCTGACAGCATCTGTGTCCTCAACTGATGATGATGGAGGCATTGCCGTCTTCCAATGCTGGGAGAGGATGGGGGTACATAGAGATACTGTGTCCATTGGAATCAAACAGCCCAGACTGGAATCATGGCTGTACCGGGTAATATCTGAATGGCCTTCAGCAAGTGATTTAAATTCTCCACAAAATGGTATAATAAAATGTATCTCATGAGCTATTCATTCATTCTACAAATATTTATGGAGTGCCTTATTTTCCAGACACTGATATAGACACTGGGAATTCTGCAGTGAGCAGAAAACACTATTCCTGATCCTATTCTGGTGAGGTGCAGAGGGGTAGCCTCTTTGAAAATTGGTAGTCTTTAGGAATAACTCAACAAATATACACTTATTTCATTTGTAATGCCCAGAACTATGCTTTGACATAACACCTGCTCCATAAATAATAAGAAAATAAATTAAGTAATTGCTTCTAAATTAGCCAAAGCCAGATGTAGCATACTTTAAGCAACATGACTATTTATCCTGCTAATTAGGTGTAATTCAGTTCAATTGTCATGGCATGTGTCTTCACGGAGTCAAACATATTGGTTTGGGGAATACCAAAAGGAATAGGTCATATTCTGCTGGGATGGGAGGAAAGTGAGATGTAAACAAGTAAATATAAAACCATGGAATATGCACATGGAAGACCAATGTACAAGGCTATACAGAGGAAGGAGTGAATGTTCAGGTTAGAGGTGGCCTCCCTGAAGAGATCACATCTGACCAGGCTGGGGTAGTGGGGGCAGGGAAGTTTCGTTACTAGATATTCAGCTGCTCCCCACTCATCTGATACATACTTATTGAATAGCTCTGTGTGTCCAACCCCATGCGGGCTTCTAAAGGTCAAGTTTAAGGCTCTGACCCAAAGTGTCTGCAGAGGAAGTAGATCTTTCCCAGAGGAGCTGGTGAGGAGCTCTGTGGTGCTCAGAGATTGGTCTGCCCTGAAGTAGTCAGGGAGGGCCCCTTGGAAGAGGGGCATGTGAACCCTAAAGAGAGAGCAGCGTTGAAGCAAAGTGGGAGGGGACACACCCTCAAATGTGGGCCGCATTTCCTGCATTTCCTCTTCTGGCATTTTTCTCTTAGGCATGACTTCTTCAAGCATGAACCATCACCCTCTATGGAAGAATGAGCCAAAGAGAAAAACTGCCACTGAGAACAATTATTTTTGACTTCAAAGGGCATCTCGGTGGCCTTCAGAGCAGGGTATCACTTCACACTGGGCAGAAAACAGATGCCAGACAGCCTGGTCTGCAGTCACTGGGAGAGCGGATTACACAAGAGGGCAGACCTCAAACCTCCCCAGCAAAGAGAAGCTGTGAGAGGCCCTGTGTGGCCCTAGAGCTGGTGGGAGGCACAGGTGGTGGTGGTTCCTGGCTCTCTTTTCTTGCCTGAATCTATGAATTACAAACTGCCTGACCACCACCAGCAGTCAGTGCTGAGCTCAGCAAAGCGAGCAACCCAGGCCTAGGCTAAAGTTCGGCTACTTTCTGCCTTTCTCTACTGGTTAAAGTCCTTTTCACTCACAAGAGCTGCACGTTTAAGAGAGATGACAAGAGCCAGGCAGAAGGAGTGATGGATGGAGGATCAGAATTGTAAGACGGAATGTTGAATAGCCCTAACCTCCTCCAGAGCCCTTATATTTTTCTCTTCCTTCCTCATTGTTTCTGTCAGGTGTCACTAATAAAATCTTGATGCACACATTATCAACAATAGAGTGAAATTCAACAGCTGACAGTCTTGTGAGCCTCTGTGCTGGCAGGAGAAACAGAGAAAGCCTGGGCTGGTACAGGGAGTGTCCTCTAATGTCTGGCCCTGTGGGAATGACACTCACCAAAGGGGTACATAGAGTGGGTTAAAGGACCTGAGGCCTGCAGAAAAGGAAAAACCAGGTGTCCATCTGTCTCTTCCTGGAGCATCTTTGTCCAGTCTCTTCGAATGCTTTCAATTACTCTCCAACTTTGGCCAACCTGCACTTGGTCACGTGAAGGGAAATTACTTGATCATCGTTATGGGCTGAATTGTGTCCTCAAAATTAATAGATTGAAGCTCTATTCCCCAGGACCTCGGAACATGGATCTTGAAGACCCTGGTAGACGAGGACTACAAAGAGGTGATTAAGTCAAATGAAAGTCATTTGGGCAGGCCCAAATCCAATCTGACTGGTATCCTTATAAGAAGAGGAGATTAGGACATAGTCACACCCAGATCGAGGGTCTACTATGTAAGGACACAGGGAGAAGGCAGCCACCTGCCACCAAGAAGAGGAGCCTCAGGAGAAAACCACCTGCTGACACCTTGATCTCACACTTCCATCCTCCGGGACTGTCAGAGGCATTTGAACCAGAATGACTCTAGAATAGGACCTGGGTAAAATGAGGGGGAGACCTACTGGGCTGCATTCCCAGGAAGTTAGGCATTCTTAGTCACAGGATGAGCTAGGAGGTCAGCACAAGATACAGGTCACGAAGACCTTGCTGATAAAACAGCACGCGGTAAAGAAGCATGCGGTAAAGAAGGTGGCAAAATCCCACCAAAACCAAGACAGTGATGAAAATGACCTCTGGTCATCCTCACTGATCATTAAACGCTAATTATAATGCATTAGCATGCTAAAAGACACTCCCACCAGTGCCATGACAGTTTACAAATGCCTTGGCAACATCAGGAAGTTACCCTATATGGTCTAAAAAGGAGGTGAACACTTAGGTCTGGGAATTGCCCACCCCTTTCCTGGAAAACTCATGAATAACCCATCCCTTGTTTAGCATACAATCAAGAAATAACCATAAAAATAGCCAACCAGCAGCCCATGCTGCTTCTTTGCCTATAGAGTAGCCATTATTTGTTATTTATTTTATTATACTTTAAGTTCTGGGGTACATGTGCAGAACGTGCAGGTTTGTTACATAGGTATACACGTGCCATGGTGGTTTGCTGCACCCATCAATCCATCATCTACATTAGGTATTTCTCCTAATGCTATCCCTCCCCTAGCAGCCTACCCCCGACAGGCTCCAGTGTGTGATGTTCCCCTCCGTGATTTTTTTTTTTTTTTTTTTTTTTTTTTGAGATGCTGTTTCACTCTTGTTACCCAGGCTGGAGTGCAATGGCGCTATTTCAGCTCACCGCAACCTCTGCCTCCTGGGTTCAAGCAATTCTCCTGCCTCAGCCTCCCTACTAGCTGGGTTTACAGGCATGCACCACCACACCCGGCTAATTTTGTATTTTTAGTAGAGACAGGTTTTCTCCATGTTGGTCAGTCTCGTCTCGAACTCCCAACCTCAGGTGATCCGCCTGCCTCTGCCTCCCAAAGTGCTGGGATTATAGCCGTGAGCCTCTGTACCCTGCCAGAGTAGCCAGTCTGTTATTCCTTTACTTTTTTTTCTTTTTTGAGACAGAGTCTCACTCCGTTGCCAAGGCTGGAGTGTCTAGTGGCATGATCTCAGCTCACTGCAACCTCTGCCTCCTGGACTCAAGCGATTCTCCTGCCTCAGCTCCCAAGTAGCTAGGATTATAGGCACCTGCCACCACGCCCGGCTAACTTTTGTATTTTGAGTAGAGATGGGGTTTCACCATGTTGGCTAGGCTGGTCTCGAACTCCTGACCTCAGGTGATCCACCTGCCTTGGCCTCCCAAAGTGCTGGGATTACAGGCATGAGCCACCGCCCCCAGCTTATTTCTTTACTTTCTTAACAATCTTGCTTTCACTTTATGGGCGCGCCCCAAATTCTTTCTTGCATGCGATCCAAGAACCCTCTCATGGGGTCTAGATCAGTACCCCTTTCCAGTAACAGGATTATGCGAAAATAAGTCTGTTGTTTAAGCCACTCACTCTACAGTCCTTTGTGATGGCAGCCTGAGCTGACTAAGACAGAGTCTACCGTTACATCTGACATAGACAACTTGAAACATGGCACATTCAGACTGACAAGGAGTGTGCTGGGCCAGAAAGGACCAAGCCCACACACGCACATGAACACACATGACATGTTCACTCACCCCATTTGTGGTTGACATGATGGAATACTCAGAACTTCCAAATGTCCAGTTCTCTCTTTTGAAAGAAGCAAATCCTTTTTTTTTCTTTTTCTTTTTCTTTTCTTTTCTTGTTTGAGACGGAGGTTTGCTCTTGTTGCCCAGGCTGGAGTGCAATGGCGCAATCTTGGCTCACCCCAACCTCTGCCTCATAGGTTCAAGCGATTCTCCTGCCTCAGCCTCCCCAGTAGCTGGGATTACAGGCATGCGCCACCAAGCCTGGCTAATTTTGTATTTTTAGTACAGACGGGATTTCTGCATGTTGGTCAGGCTGGTTTCGAACTCCCAACCTCAGGTGATCTGCCCGCCTTGGCCTCCCAAAGTGCTGGGAGCCTCAGCCTCCCAAAGTGCAGGTATGAGCCACTGCACCCGGCCGGCAAATCCTTTTTCAGTAGCTTTGGGGTGGTGGGATTGAAGAACTTTCCTTTTTAAAATGTTGTCATTTGCCATTTTGACGGGCTACTTTAACAAAAAAGAAATTTTTAATCATAGAAAATATTTGCTCACTTTGAGCTAAGTGTTCAAATTGCCCCTTTGAGGCAATGGCTGTTGTAGGTCTAAACCGGGAAGTTTGTCCTTCAGGGCACAGGGGAGTCCCATAAAAAACCACATAGACACAGAGCCACATTTGCTATCTCTGAGCTCAGCTGTCTCTGAGAGTTCGGGACATGTGTGACATCTGTGGTCCTGCTAGGACAATTCCCCACATCCCTTTGTAACCTGATGCCTTTGTCATACTGAAGAGTTCTAGCCGGGAGAAAAGGGACTAATTGAAGGCCCAAGGTTTCCATTCCTTCAGGGAGGAAACTCATTTCATGGCTTTTTCATCTCTGCCTGTCAATCAGCTTGCATGTATTGTCAGCCAACTGAGTGTGGGGCACCAGGGTGGTTGTAGAAAATATACAAATTGGAAGAAACAAATACCCCACTGGCAACATTATTACAAATTACCTCCCCAAAATAACAAGATGTGGGGCAAAAGCCATCATTCCTTCCAGGGAATCCTAAAATGTAATATTCTCTGCATTAACACAGCACCTTACTCTGTAATGATGAGCTTATGTTCTCTCCTAACTTAGCCCACAATACTTTGGCCTTTATTTCCTGCCTACTGCCTACTTCCTACCTAGTTAATTCTGATGGAGCACGTGGGGCATGAAACACACAATGCACCAGCACACAAGTGCACACACCTACCTAAGTTAATTTCCCCGCAGTGGCTGTGGTCTCAGATATCTCCACCACCTCTCCTTCCAATCTTTTCTTCAATTACCACAAAGCATCTAGGTGTTGAATTAAGGCTGCACGTTAAGTGGACATTTTCCCTTAGATGGATGTCTATTTAACCCCTCCCTGTAGCTAATCGTGCCAGAGGATGCGATTTCAGCTGTTCCTTTCACATGCACACACACTGCTTGAAATTTGCCAGCAGGTCCTCAATAAAGAAATAGCCCTGATTGCTCATTAAAAGCAGGAGAGAAAGCAATTAAAATACAAAAGGCAGAGCAAAGCTTAGTGCTCCAAAGTTGAAAGTTGAGCAAGCATTGTGGAAGGTGTGGAATGAGTTCTGCAGCAGGTGGGAGGAGGAGAGAGGATTGAGGTCTGTACTCAGTGAAGTCAGTAAAATCACAAATGCAACAGACACAGCCTTCCTGGCCCTGGAGGAGAAAGAGAGCAGGCAGCACAGCCCCAGCAGGCCTGGTGCTAAGTATTCAGTGTTTTCATTAATTTTATTTAAATATACTAATTTTGTTCATTGAAATGAGCTACACAAGAAATATTTCTTTTTTCTAATTTTTTCTCCCTTTTTTTTCCTCTGTAAGGCTCACATTCTACTACTAGACAGAGCCAGCTTCATAAGCATGTTTGCAGGAAAACAAAAGTCACACTTAGAAGGGCCCCACATGGGCTTTAATGTTCTACTATTGTTGTCTTGTGAGAGAAATAAAAACAAAATTCTAAGCTTCCCCAAACAACTTAACGGACCCCCTCTTAACCAATGGGACCCCAGAAAAACCTTGAAAACTGAACTGCTGGCCATATGGGCTGGGAGGTTGGACATGCCTCATTATGCCATCTCCCTTGCTAACCACCATTAGGCTTTGTTTCCTAAGGGCTAACCAGAAACCACCCCTATGGAAAGACTTGTTCCAGTTCTGATTTCAACCACCCTTGTGACTGCCCCTCCCTTTGTGGTTTTGTTATGGTCTCACCAATGCACCACAACATAGCAGTCTCTCATAGCCCGAGGTATCACCCAAAGTTCTTTGTGTCACAGCTGAGAAAGTTAAGGAGCGTGGACACCAAGGGTGAGGTTGGAGCAAAAGTTTAATAAGCGAAAGAAAGAGAAAGCTCTCTGTCGCAGAGAGGGGTCCCAAAAAAGGGTTGCATTTCACAGTTGAATACAGAGGCTTTTATAAGAAACTGATGAGGGCTGGATGTCTCATTTGCATAAGGTGTGAATTTCTGGTAGCTCCACCTCTTTCTCCTAGTGCACATGGGATGTGGGCCCTTAGCTTGAGTTACTCCATATTGCTTTGTTCCCTTTACTGTGCATGTGTCAGGGTACAGAATTTTCCATCACGAGCATGTCTGGGCAAGTCTCCTGTGTAGCCTTTCTTATCTGTGTGGCTCTAGGCATGTCTTAGGCAAGCCCCCTGTGCAAGTTCCCTTATCTGTGCCTACAGGCTATTCTTTTGTTTGAAAGAACTCAACTGAGGATCTTACTGCCTGCCTGACTGGTTTCTTCCTTCCTCCTCTCTCAGTTTCAACACAGCAACCATCCAATATTCCTTCCTGATAAGAGACCACCACCAACAGAGTGGTTCTGGCCAACGAATGGAGGATGTGCAGTGAGTGTTTTCATTTCCTCTGATTCTCTTTTTGACATCAGAAGGCCAAAAACTCCATCCCTGGATCATACTATTCCACAATTTTTTGAACATGGAACCCATGAAGAAGAATAAAGCTCAATTTCCCATGTGCATTTTTGTCCTTTCATGAATATCCTCCTATTGAATATGTATATTTGACCACTCCATTAGTATGATCCAAAGATGGAGTTTTTGGCCCTCTGATGCCAAAAAGAGAATCAGAGGAAATGAAAACACTCAGTGCACATCCTCCATTCATTGGCCAGAACCACTCTGTTGTGTTCTCTGAGAGAAAAGGAAGAAGCTGGTAAGGCAGGCAGTTAGGGTGGGTCCTCAGTTGAGTTCTTTCTTTTTTTTTTTTTTTGAGACGGAGTCTCACTCTGTCACCCAGCCCAGGCTGGAGTGCAGTGGCGCGATCTCGGCTCACTGCAAGCTCCGCCTCCCGGGTTCACGCCATTCTCCTGCCTCAGCCTCCCGAGTAGCTGGGACTACAGGCGCCCACAACCGCGCCCAGCTAATTTTTTGTATTTTTAGTAGAGACGGGGTTTCACCGTGGTCTCGATCTCCTGACCTTGTGATCTGCCCGCCTCGGCCTCCCAAAGTGCTGGGATTACAGGCGTGAGCCACCGCGCCCGGCCGAGTTCTTTCAAACAAAAGAAGAGCCTGTAGGCACCGATAAGGGTTTGACCACATGAATTCCAGTCTGATTCTTCCCACCCTCAAAGCACTTGTTTCTGGCTTCTGACTGATGGCTAGGCTTCCCAGACTGTCAGAATGGCCACCCTGCAGCTGCAATACTTTATGAGAAATAAAGTTCTCCTTTCCAAATTTATAAAGCTCACCATTCTTGAGTTGACACTTGAAATTAATTTTTGAACAAGGAACTCTACATTTTCATCTTGTACTGGACCCAACAAATTGTTGACAAAGATTCATTTTTTGGCCAAACTTTGGTCAGGCTCCTGAGCCTTCTCCTAGGATCATCTGTGCCCTTGGCAGATTTTGCAAGGAGCCCAGAAAAATCAGGTTAGCCAGAAATCCCCACTCTTGGTATCTGATCACCTTCTATACCTAATCAGGTTCCTCACCCTCCACCATTCCCCGTCTGGTGTCTGATCACCCTGGCCTTTCTTCAGCAAGAATCTTGTTAGGTCAGTTTAGCCAAAAATCCTTCCCCTTATCTCTGATGTTTCCTCTCAGTAATTTTCCATCCACTGGCCCCAACCCTGCACCTTGGCTATAGATTTTTGGCTTGTCCATACACGTTTTGACTTGAATCCAGTCTCTCTCTCTGATTGCAAAACCCCATTACAGTGGTCCCTATGCCTATTGACATGATCCTGAGTAGTCTACTTTACCAAGAGTTAACAAGTATTGAATTTTTTTTTAACATTATGTAGCTGGTCCTGCTTGTAGAATAAATTATTGTCCAACCCAGGTTTAATCCTTTATAAACCCTATTCTAGAACCCTGGAAAGGAAAACTTCCCTTTCCTACAGCTCCCTCTCAGCCCTGCATCGTCTGTTCTGTTCTTCTCTGGCCTTTCCTGCAGATCTGTTGGTATCACTTTGAGAGAGGAGGAAGGAAGAAACCAGTCAGGCAGGCAGTTAGGGTAAGTCCTCAGTTGAATTCTTTCAAACAAAAGAACAGCCTGAAGGCACGGGTAAAGGAACTTGCACAGCCAGGCTTGCATAAGACATGTCCACAGCCACACAGATAAGAAAGGCTACAAAGGTGAGTTGCTCAGACATGCCCCAAATGGAAAATTCTGTACCCTGATACATGTGCAGTAAGGGCAACAAAGCAATATGGGGTAACTCAAGCTAAGGGGTTGCATATGCCCTAGGAGGACAAGATGGAGCTACCAGAAATTCATGCTTTTTGCAAATGAGACACCCAGCCCTCATCAGTTTCTTATAAAAGCCTTTGCATTCAACTGGAAAAATGGCAACCCTCCTCTGGGTCCCCTCTCCATAGCAGAGAATTTTCTTCTTTTGCTTATTAAACTTTTCCTCCAACCTTATCTTTGGTGTCCATGCTCCTCAACTTTCTTGGTCATGAGACAAAGGACTCCAGGTACCACCCTGGGCAATGAGAGAACTGCTACATTATGGTGCTTCCAAGATCAACTATAAATTAAAATAAGAATCCTGGAGAGCATTTCCTGGGAGGATTTTTGGTTGGCCTGAATTATTTGTGGGGAAGTGATTCTCCCTTCAAATTGTTCCACTTCTGGGTAAGAAACAGAGAACTACTATCACCATAGAACAATTGTACCAAGCAATGAAAATTCATCTGAGGTGTTAATTAGCTCAATATTTATCTCATCTAATATGCAAATTAAGACACTGCGGTCTCATTAGTGTCATCTGTGTTTCCTTTAAGCAAAACGAAATCTCTTGCCAATGCAGAAAAAGAAAAAAAACCCAGTATTTCTCTTTGAAGCTAATGAGGGTGTGATTTGGCTCTTCCTTTGTTATGAGGTAGCAAGTTAGGAAAAACATGTTTTAAATATGCAAAGTATGGCCTGACCTCATCTATCAGAGGCAAGATCACAGCCTTGATGATGTGTGGTTATTAGGTTATCTGCATCACACTTGTCCAAAGAACCAGGTCTAAGGAGCAGGTGGGTGAGTTTGCAGTGAATCACCAATGAGGAGATGAACAAAAAAAGGAGATGCAGCCTTCAAGAGGCTGCTCAGCAAACAGATGCGGTATTACTTCAATGATAAGAGGGGTAGGAAATTAATTTATTTAATACCATGAATCTTAAAATCAGAAAATGTATCTCAAACTGAAAAAGAGCGAAGAGAGTTCAGCTCAAAATTTCTTCCAGCTTCCAATTTTCAGATTTCAGAATTTATACAGGCAATAATCAAACAGTCATCAAATACCCACATTGTCCCCCAAAATGCAAGCTATATGTGCTGGAGATATAACAACTCTACAAAGCACCAACGTCAGTAACTCCAACATTCTGGATCTTTGGCCAGCTACCAGGAATTCCACATTGATGGGGTTCAAAATATGACTGTAGGAGACCAGCACATGCCACCTCAAAATATGCCTCTTTGGCATAAGGATAATTTCGACCAGTTATTTTGAGAAACTGCAGACACAGAAGAAGCCCTGAGAAAGTGAACTCTTTTGTCAGAGAAATTTACATTTAGAAAGGAAATCTCCATTTGTAAGGGTGTCTCCCTCTCTGTACCAGGGAGAGAGGGAAAACTAAATCACTAAAGACTTAATCAATAGAGAAGGCACTGAATTACTTAAAACTGCATAACAAATTTTACCTTTGTTTTACTGTGATTTGGTGAATTCCTAGCCATCTTGTCTTAATCAGGCTCCCCTCTACCCTTCCCACACCTTTCTTTGTTTCAGAAAGTTTTTGGTTGTTTTTTTTGTTTTGTTGATTTGTTTTGCTTTGTTTTGTTTTTGTTTTTGTTTTTTTTTGAGATGGACTCTCTGTCGCCCAGGTTGGAGTGCAGTGGCATGATCTCAGCTCACTGCAACCTCCGCCTGCCAGGCTCAAGCAATTCTCCTGCCTCAGCCTCCCAAGTAGCTGGGACTACAGGCGCGCGCCACCATGCCTGGTTACTTTTTTTGTATTTTTAGTAGAGACAGGGTTTCACCATGCTGGTCAGGTTGGTCTCAAACTCCTGACCTCGTGATCCTCCTGCCTTGGACTCCCAAAGTGCTGGGATTACAGGCGTGAGCCACTGTGCCCAGCCTTGTTTCAGAAAGTATTTAAACCTGAAGTCTAAGACAACTCTTGGAGATCTAATCTAGAGATGTATTCATTTCACTTTGTTAACTCCCATAGATACAGGATGTATACATGTTCTTATTAAACTTCTGTTTGGTTTTCTCTTGCTAATATGTCTTTTGTTACAAGGAGTCCCAGCTAAGAACTCATGAAGGGCAGAGAAGAGCATTATTTTTCCACCCCTACAGCATGCATTAACTCTCATCTTCAAAATAACTCAGCAGGGCGTGGTTTCCTTCTTTTATACAGATGACGACATTGTGATTCAGGGCAGTTAGGTCACTTGGCCAAGGTCATGCAGCTAAAACTTGGCCCAGGTGGGGCCAACAGATCAAAGGAATGTGACCAGCCACAGGGAAGGCAGCTTAATTAGCGAGGTGTCCTGCAGGCAGTGACAGGAGGGTTGAAAAGGGGCCTGCCTCGGTCTCACCCTGAAGACACCTTGTGGATTTTCCCTTTCCTAAGGCCACAAGTCCCAAGTGACTCCTTGCTGTCCCCATTTCCCAGTTTTGACAAGTTATTTGAGACCTGTGTTGTGAACACAGCCTGCTCTCTAGGGCAGTAGAGAGACCGGTCTGCATTCCGACACCTTCTGGGACCTGGAAACTGAAAACCACTCCACAGGTAGACAGAGGCTGATTTCCATATGTTGCAAATCATGTCAAGTGTCACAGCCAAGATGCAAGGACTCCCGGCTGTGGCGACCAGGGACAGGCAATGGGAGTCGGAGGAGCTGCCTTCGGCTCCAAGACAAAACAGGAGAAAGAGACCATGACCTCCTTGTGACCCTTGGCCCACGAATGACAGATTCCCCCAGGGCACTTTCATCTTGTCAGATTCCACACCTGCGGGCTCAGCCTTCACCTGGAACACAAGCAGCTGAGCAGAAGGGAAGGTAAAAGAATGATTGGGGCTGGGCATGGCGGCTCATGCCTGTAATCCCACCACTTTTGGAGGCCGAGACAGGCGGATCACTTGAGGTCAGGAGTTCCAGACCAGCCTGACCAACATGGTGAAAACTTGTCTCTATTAAAAATACAAAAAAATCAGCCAAGTCTGGTGGTGGGTGCCTGTAATTCCAGCTACTCGGGAGGCTGAGGCAGGAGAATCGCTTGAACCCAAGAGGCAAAGGTTGCAGTGAGCCGAGATCACACCAATGCATTCCACCCTGGGTGACAGAGCGAGACTCCATCTCAAAAAACAAACAAACAAACAAACAAACAAAAAAGGATGACTGGGCTGATGGGGAGGGGGGCTTGTGAAGCTGCTACTGTCATGACCAGTGACTCTATAACCTACGAGGAACACGTGGGCCATCAGAAAGCTGCATGGACAGATGCTTCAAAACTCTGCAGACATTTACACCCCACCACTGGAACTTCAGGAGGATGCTTTCCACCCGTCCCAGCACTTCCCTTTCCATCTCTGCCTCTGAGGCCCACAAATAGGCAGAAATAGATATGCCCACTTGATAGATGAGAATACTGAGGCCCCCAAAGGACAAAATGGCCCTCTCATGCAGGAGAGCTAGGGTAGCCTGGGAAATAAATCTGTCTCTGCACTGTCTCCTCTGTACCCGTTCCCATGCTGGGGGTGACCACATTTGCTTTCTGGAATTATCACAATGTCCTTCTGAAGTAGGTGCTGGGGCTCTCATTTCAGGGCTGGAGAAACTGAGCGTGAGCCTGTCAAAAACAGGAAAAAGGAAATGAATCCTTGTGAGTCCTTGTTGAGTGCCTTGTGCTGGAGGTGTTACATAGATATAAAGACCACATGAAATAGAAACAGGTAGCAGAGAGAGAGGTGGCCTGGGAGTTCCATGTACTAAAAGACCCTGTGAGGAGATTTGCTGTCCTTCCTCCTTAGATGAAAAAAGCAAGAAGGAAAGATCGATAATGACCTCCCGGCCAAAGTAAAACACTCCCCATTCCCATACTCCCCCTGCCCCAGGGCCAGCATTGCTGGGAGCAACAAGCTGAGTGCTAAGTTGTGCACAGGTGGGAGAGGTGGACACAGAAGTCCCATCCCATGGCCTGCCACACCTGGGGAGGAAGGGAAGAAAGCCACACCTGCTGAGTGCAAATGGAATGGGTTTTGAAACTTAGTGTTGCATAGAGTTTCTGTGTCTTTTTGCTGTCTCTACATCTGATGATCGATATCGGTCTTGGATTTTTTTTTTTTTTTTTTTTTTTTTAACATTCAATAAACCTCTTAACATAAACTTACTTTCAGAGTGGTTGCCTTGGGTTTCTTTAAATTTTGTAAATTTTATATAAAATGAAGTACATATTTGGTATATACAAGTTATAAAGCAAAATCATAAAACTCATACCCGTGCGCAGAACCCTTGGCCTGAGAAGTAGAGTGTCACTAAAGTGCTAAGGACCCGTGAAGCCTTCCCTCTCAGAATTTGGCCCCTAGAAATATATTCTATTCAACTAATTTTAACAAGAACTCATGAAAAAAATTCTCTTACAGTGGGTGCTATAGATCCTGTTGGTTCATTTAATCCTGTCCCCATTTTACAAATGGCGATGTCAAATGTAGAGGGATTCAGTAACTTAGTCCCTCAACTGGTGCCCCATGGAGCCAAGATATATCCCTGGAACTGCCTAACACCCCCTAGATGCAGAGCATTGCACAAATCCAGGAGGCTCCTTTTGCTGGCAGTATATGGGACTGGTGCCTTCCCTTGAGGGCTGTGTGATGTTGGTGTCCTGCCAAATCTCCTGCTTTTACCCCTTCACTTTGCATCCAGAGTGGGGCTGATATTTTAACTTCTGCCAGGACAGACTAGCTAGTTTTTAAGAAATTTGACACTGCTGGTGTACTGGGTGTACTGCCTCAGTCTTATTTGTTTTATTTCCTATTTATTCTATTTGTGACAGTGAACCAACTAAAAATTCCTTTCAACTCAGATAGCCTCCCCATGCAATATCATCCTGGGAAAATCACATTTTGGATTACTGTGAAAACGTCTTGCCTGCTTTATTGTCCCCAGCAACCAGAAAGAAACGTAAGCACTGAATGATATGACAGTTTGGAAGAGGATGATGAGAAACTCTAAATGAGATTTTGGCTGTTAACCAGGGTTACTGCACAGCTGTATTAATCAGACTAGGAGTTAAAAGGCAGCAAGGGTGGAGGAAGAAAAGAAAGGAACTGTGTCTCTTGAGCATGGACAACATGCCAGGTACTGACAAGAAGGTTTTTCATACACGTTACCATGTTCAATTGTCACAGCAGCCCTGGAGGCAAAACGCTTTTAATCCCCATTTTACAGGTGTGCAAACTGAGGCTAAGTGTCCCACCAAAGGGCAGCATCTGGTCAGCTTGTTGACCTGCAATTAAACTATTTTCTTCTGATCCAACCTCCTGGTTCTTCCAGCATTATAACTTGATGACTTATGCTTGCTTGGAGCCGAAACTCATTAAGCATCTATTGAGTGTGAAATTCACAGATGCATGAGGAATTTTGAGTCAGAGGACTTTCTAATAGAGCAAACAACTCTATCTCCAAAATGTAGAAGGAGCTTCAGAGATCATCTTGTACTTGTTCCTCTGTTTTGTGCAGCAAGAACCAAATTGGTGAGGAGACTTGGCGAAGTCACACACTTCAAACGGCCCCTCTCTTCTGGGACATATTCACTGTTGTCCCAGAGGAACTCATAATTGCATATTCATTGTCACATTAACTTTGCATGTTAATTTTTTAAGTTTAAATAAACTTTTTATCCCTAAGTAATGTTAGATTAACTGAAATTTCCAAAAATAATATGAGGAGTTCCCATAGGTTCTTTATCCATCTTCCCCCAATGTTAACACCTTCCATAGTCATGAAACTGTCCTTATAAACTATAAAATTAATAAATTAATCAGGGAAAAAGGTAGAGAGAAAAATGAAAATAGGCCAGGCTTGCAGCTCACTCAGCATTAATCCTAAGCCTGCTCCCTGACCTGCTTCCTAATAGTTGTTTGGTGCCTGTTGTCCTAGAATCACATAGACCCTGCTACAAGGTTATTGTCCCCCTTAACTGCTCTATAGATAACAACTTGAACATTATAAAACATTGTTTTCCCTTTTAGACATTCTTTTAGGTCCTGTGGTACCAGTGAAATTACAGATGTCAGCTGGTCTGAAGGAACCACAGGAGCTTATTCACCGAATAACTCAATTTCTGCATCTTGATGATTTCATCCCCCTTGCCCCAACAAATCAACAACCCCAGGTTTCCAGTCCCTCATCATCCACTATCCCCTCAAAAATTCCATCCCAGAACTCCTCAGGGAGATGGATTTGAGGATCTCCTCCCATCTCCCCACTCAGCACTTTGCAATCATTAAACTCTTTCTCTGCTGCAGACTCTGCTGTCTCAGTATAATTGGTATATGTTACTATACAGAGGGCATACAAACTTACTGGTCCTATAACAATCATAGCAGATTTGTCAGAACTAAGACAGTAACATTGGTATAATACCATTAACTAAACTACAGGCTGTATTTGGATAACGTCGGTTTTGTTACTAATGTCTTTTTCTCTTCCAGGATCCAATCCAGGATTTTAGATGCTAATTCAATTATTTCTAAGTCTCTTAACTTTAAAACCAACCTGTGTGTGCCTATTCACTAGGCAATGAGACTTCCCAAAAGGCAAAGACTCCAGGTAACAACCACAAGATACGCACTTACTAAACATGCACAAGCAATATAGACTTAGCAAAGGTTTGTTATGCTGCTGATCAATGCAAAGACCTCAAAAGTGGCACCAACGCCACAGTCTTTTCCATCTCCCCATATTTCCATTAAAATTATGTGCAGATAATCCAGATACACAGATAATACACACATCTGTGTGTAATGCATAGCTACACATACACATTTTACAAACACATATAGGCACATGTTCCATGACTAAGAAGTCATTTCAAATCAATTGGGAAATGTTGGGCAATTCAATAAATGGTATGAGAACAACTGGCTATTCATATGACATAAGCAACTAAATAGACGCCTATCTACTCCTGACCTAATATCATTTCCAAAAATAAGTCTCAGAATTATTAAAGTGTCAAATATTGAACAAGTAAAAATATCAAATGATTAAAAGAAAACCCAAATAAATATACTTATCATGTGGTAAATCAGGGCTTTTCAAACACAAATGCTGTGAAAAGAAAGAGTAAAACATTGGATTACAAAATTGGGTGAAAAATATTTTCAAAATATATAGCAGACAAAAGATTAACGATGAGAACACATAAAAATGTCTACAAATCAATAAATAAAAGACTTAAACCAACAGAATAATGACCTAAGGATTTATATCGGCAATTCACAGAAACAGAAGTACACACAGCCCATGCATATTAAAGAATATTTGCCTTCATGTTAATCAGGAAAAAAAATTGAAGCAATGACAAGATGTCATTTTCACCCACAGGGTTGCCACTGGTTAAACAAATGTGTGTAAATGTGGAGTTTGGGGGAGGGTGAGGGTGAGGGTGAGGGTGAGGGGACTCCAGCCTTGAATGAGTTGAGCTGTTGGAAGAACTGCCAGCAGGAGCAAGCTGACCTGAGGGTGATTTGTCCTGAACCACCAAAGACAAACCCCATACCTGTGGATAACAATTGCTGCATTTTCAGCCTCTAATCTGGGCCTAGGTGGTACCTGAGAGATGGGCATGGCACAGACGTCACTGCAGACTCAAACCAGAGTACCAGGGCCTAGAGCCCAGGTAGGAACTTATTTAGTTCAGGAGAAACATAGAAAATGTTCCTGGTGGGTGCTGAGTCACTGCATCCAGGTGCCCCTGGCCCATCCTCACTCCACTGACATCTCTACCCCCAAATCAACACCCTAAAATCTTCTGATGAGAGTTTAGGAAGAAAGGCAGGAGACCCTCAGCTGCAAGGATGGCTGAGGATGCTGCTAGTGGCTCCCTCAGACTCCCTGGCTCTTCTGTAATTTACACCCAGGCCTTAGAGCCCTGTCAGAGGAGAGCCTCATCACTGCCTTCCTCAGGGCCAGCCATCGGGTTCTGCTTTCTCAGGAAGTATCCCAAAAATGCTTTCTAAAAGAACCACCCTCATTTACTGCCCTAGACTCCCTCCCTTCTCTATGAAGTTTTATTTAGAGCCTTAATACCGAGAGGCCCTTGACGCCACACCCAACAGGGCTCCTATTTACTATGCTCCTCGTGAACCATTTTTGCTGCCCTAGAGAAAGGCCAAACATTTCAGGCTCTTTCTGGGAGCATTTGCATGACTTATGAGGTTTGTTTAGGGCCTAAGAGTGTCTCCCTTGAGATGGAGAGAGGCTGGGCCTCCTCCTGGCCAGAGGCCAGGTCAGTAATATGCCTGAAAATGTGCTGGTGAGAAGCTGTGATGCTCTCCCCACTTGGCAAGGCAATTTGTTCTGGAGTCTAAAGATCTGGGGCAGGTGTGGGGTGGGAGAGCGCTGTACAAGTGAGGAGTGGGGACCTGAAAAATACTATTGAGGAAACAGCTTAAAAGTCCCCAAATCCAGACTTTGCAGCCTGCTAAACAGGGGCGTTTCCAGGGCTTCAACTAGTAAAGTACAAGACCTTCTAAATGGCATTAGCTTAAATTAGTCAGTAAGCTTGGCAGCTGGATGTACAAACCCAAAAACCAAGGACATTTTGGCAGAGAGAGCATTCTGTTGTGTTGCTGGGTTTAAATGCTCTGCAGACACCACTCCCCATTATGGTCTACACCCAGTGTGCACTGTCCTCACCACCCTGCCTGTGTTATGCTGCGTTTGAGACCTGGTATTTAAAAATGTGACTGCTGGGCCGGGTGCGGTGGCTCATGCCTGTAATCCCAGCACTTTGGGAGGCCGAGGCAGGCGGATCACGAAGTCAGGAGATCGAGACCATCCTGGCTAACACGGTGAAACCCGGTCTCTACTAAAAATACAAAAAAAATTAGCCAGGCATGGTGGCGGGCGCCTGGAGTCCCAGCTACTTGGAAGGCTGAGGCAGGAGAATGGCATGAACCCAGGAGCAGAGGTTACAGTGAACTGAGATCACGCCACTGCACTCCAGCCTGGGGGACAGAGCGAGGCTCCGTCTCAAAAAAAAAAAAAAAAAAAAGAAATTTATATATATATACATATATATATATAATATATACACACACATATATATATACACACATATATATATTTTTATATATGACTGCCTATTTATTTTATTTTTTGAGATGGAGTCTTGCTCTTATCACCCAGGCTAGAGTTCAGTGACATCATCTCAGCTCACCGCAACCTCCACCTCCCAGGTTCAAGTGATTCTCCTGCCTCAGCCTCCCAAGTAGCTGGGATTACAGGCACCTGCCACCATGCCCGGCTAATTTTTGCATTTTTAGTAGAGACGGAGTTTCACCATGTTGGCCAGGCTGGTCTAGAACTCCTGACTTCAGGCGATTTGCCCACAGCAGCCTCCCAAAGTGCTGGGATTACAGATGTGAGCCACCGTGCCCGGCCTGACTGCTTATTTAAGGTATGGAAAAAGACTTTCAAAGACGTAGCTATCAAATCTTTTTTAGTTGTGCATTTAGTGGCTCATTCTTGGTGGAAAGAAGAAAATTATGTGAAATTCAGACCGCGATCTGCATTCTGCGGCCAAGCAGGCTGGAGACACTAAAGTTGACCTCAACCTTCCCTACAATCCTCCCGGTATCTGGCCACACCCTCGCTCACTTCTACCCCTCAGGTGCATGGCCCTTTCCACAACAGTCTCAGTTCTGCTCTGTCACTCTTCCAGGCATCCCCTGGTCTAGGGCAGGGATCTCCTGTCTGGTTCTCCCTCCTTCCCTGGGGGGCCCTCCAATCCATCCTTCTACGCTGCAGAGGCAGAAGATTTTCTGCACGTGCATTTATTAACACCATTCTTTCAGTGTCTGACCCCTTCCCACCACTGAGGATGCATCTACTGCCTCTGCTCCAAAGCCAGCCCACTCCCCCAGATCCAAGCTACTGCCGGGCTCCAGATGTGCTGTTTGACCCTTCCACCCCTTTAGCTAAGCTGTTTCTGCTGAAAGCCTAGCCTCTTGTCTTCCTCAGATTAACCTGCTTCACCCTTCCAAATCCATCCCATTGTTCCTTTTCTGAAGGGTCCTTCCAGTACTTCCAATTTTGCACTATCAGTGGCCCTACCTCAGTGAGCTGTTTATACACCTGTCCCCAACTAGATGTTATATTGCTTTTGGATTCCTATCTCTAGATGCTTCCTGGCTTCTAGGTCATGCTCAGTGGAAGAGGGGAAAACAAATTAGTGAATTCATGGTGTGGGATCTCTAATCCCTGCAGACAGCTAAAAGACTTGGGAATTCAAAGACATTGGTTGTGACGGTTTGTAGATGGGATTTCATAGAAGATGGGGATGGATTCTGGGGGCCCGGGCCTCTCAAAACGGCAGCCCCTCTCCAGAGTGTTAAACAGATGGGATTATCCACCCCTTGAATCTTAGAGCAGAATGAGTGCAGGAGCCCCTCACCCTGAGCACAGCACACAGGATGCCCCAGGACAAGCCAGTCTCTGCTGTGGCCCAACTTGATGTGCCATGGGAAAAAGTGTGGGCCAGTAGAAACTGAGCAGAAGCAGCCCCATCCATCCTCCAGGTCCGGAAATAACTTCTACTGTGTGACAAACAGCAAAGCCAGCTAGCCAGGTTGCTGCTGAACATTAGAGTTCATGATCTAGTTCTGCTGAAGACCACACATGCCAGAGCTAGCCAGAGATCCTAGCCAGGCCAGCCAGGCCCTGCCTCATGTCAGAATGTCACCTGAGCCTTTGGCCTGTGCAGGAAGCTGCATCTGGTAGGAACCCCAGGACCTGCTCATGAGGCTTGGGTTCAAATTCCAGTCTTATCTTTTACTTCTTCTGTTACGCTGGGTGAGTCACTCTCATTTCTCTTCCTTAGTTTCCTTCCCTATTAAAATGACAAGACAAGACAAGAAACAGCCAATAAGATTCCCACAGTTCCTCCTAGCAGTGACTTTCTTGAGGGCACTTCTCCCCTGCCCCTGACCATGGAACCCCTACCTACCCACAAAGGCTTCAGAGACAAGTGGAAGGATGAGATTGAATGGTCATGGGCAAGAGGTATCATGCACTTTCCAAAATGAGTTTGGCAGGATGTAGGTAGGTTAATAGGAATTGGAGGTAGTGAGGGTTTTGTTTGTTTGTTTGTTTGTTTTCATGTAAGTTTGCAGGACTTCTCATAGCCTTTAGTAAGCAAATAAATACTGCAAGCAAATTGTGAATTGTCAATTATAAGACATGAATCTCACCATATTTCAGTCTTATCTGAGCATGTATCTTTTTATTCTCTCTAACAGAGATTTTCCTAGGACCAAGTATTATGTAGAACATACCTTCAGAAACCCTAGTAGGGCAGAAATCACTATAAAATCTGAGCCAAATTCTAGCTCACCATTTATCTATTTTAACATGGGTACATTTCAGGCTTAGTTTACTGGATGAAAATGGAAATGTTTATCATCTCTAACTAGTGGTTTTTCTTTTCTTTTTCACCTTTGTTTTCCAAAATTTCTATAGTAAGCATTTTTAGTAACCACTCCTTACAGTTATGAATGATATGTTTAGAGTGCAGAGTAAAATTTCAAAGCCGCCTCCTAAGTCCCAAGCTCCATGTCTTAAGAAAATTGTAACATTTGTTTTGCATAAACCTTTAGTACTTCCACATGAGCATTTTCCTTTTTTTTGAATAACTAAGTTTTGTTTTAAAATCATAGTTTCAATGATCTCCAGCTCTGGTGGTTGCTGTGAAGAAGGAGAGCCTGGCTATGCACATTGACAAGCCCAGCCCAGAGCTTGGCACGTGACAGGCACCTATAAATATGGGTTAGAAGCAGACTTCTGCCCTGGGATTGGAGCACTCAGTCAGAGAGCCCTGTGCCAGCTGCTTCCAGAGTTGATGACTTCCAGAAGTTGCTGCTCTGTGCAAATTCAGAAAGAAATTTACACCTTCCTGGCTGGAGCCTCTGGAGCTTCTGAAAGCACACAACTGGAAAGAGACCTGTCCTGCCCCTCAGAAGGGCCACGGGGCTCCACAGGAGGCCCCTTGTCTGCCAGGGGCACTCACACTTTCCTGATGGTGATGCTGAGAAATCTCTCTGTCCAGGGGAGTGTGTGGTGGAGCAGGGAGAAGGCAGGGGATGGGGTGTCTGCTCCACCAGCAAAGAGCTCACTCTCCTCTCTCTTGAGTTCTCTCCAAGCCCTTCACCGGCCAAGCTGAGGAAAGCTCCTTGTGGATTTTTATCATGGTCAAATTACTCATTTACAAAAAATGCTGCCGCAGATGGGCAAGTCCCCATGAAACCGTGCCAGGGACTCTTTAGGGCAGATCCTGCTGCTTGGCATAATGAAGCTCTGGTTACTGCAGCACTGAGGGGTGTTGGGCTTGCCAGAGGCCCGCTTTTAATGAACTTTCCCATCCAAAGTTGGCCGAGACAACGCAAGTCAGATTTTGCCAATCAATTGGAATTGATTACTTCTCGAAATCCATGCCTTAGCTTGCAGGAAACACGCGCAAACACACCCAACATGTGAGGGTTCATTCGATTTCTTGGAGAAAAAGGAGTTCTTTGCAGCCTGAGATAATGACGGATCAGCATTTTCCAGATTCCCAGGACACTGGAAAGAACTGGTGTGTCTTGAAGGAACCTGGGAAAGATGGAATATGCTTTGGTGGCTTCAGAGTTCAGATTATGCCTGGAGCTCCTTTGTTTTAGTTACGTATTTATTTATTTTTATTCATCTGCTCATCCTTCCACCCATGCATCTCTGTCTATCAGAACTTACCGACTGAGAGTTGATTATGTTCCAGGTTTGGTGTCAAGTTCTGGGATACTAGAGATGAGATGGCTCCTGTCCATTGAAGGGACTAGACCCACTGAGATGCAGTAATGGAGGCTCTTTCTGGAGGACTACGAGAAGGAGCTATAGGGACTTGAAGGACCAAGGTTCAAGGCTGGGCTGAGTCTGGAAGGATAAAGCTATATTCTCCTGGGGAACAAGGAGAAATGTTCTCCTTGACCTCTAAGGTTTCACATCAACTGTTCCTTTTGCTTGGACAATTTCCAACTCTCCTTCCTCTTTCCCAGGCTCCACAACAAATACACCACCCCTTTACCAGGAAAATCTAATCATATACATCCTTCAGCATCGCAGCTTGAGAGAGCACGTGCCCAGGGCAGGCTTTCCTAAGCTGTGCTGACTTGGCTGTGCCTCCCACTGACTCAGGCCCTCAGGAGTCTCATGCACTCTCCCCAGAGCCTGTACCCCTTATATTTTCCTGGCAGGGAGATGCCATGATCACAGAGCCTGCACCCCGACATCATCAGCTATCATCTGTCTGATTTTGCCCATAGAACAGGAGCCCTGTGATGACAGGAGTCATGCCTGGCTTGTTCCCCACTGTATAGGGGTTGGATGGCACCTGGCACAATGCCAGGCACTTCATGGGTACTCCATGGATGCTCGCTAAATGCAGAGTGAGTGAACACATGAGACCATAAAGGGCTGCCCCCAGGACAGAAGATGAGGACACAGAAGAACGGCATTTGTGGAGAACCCATTGTGTGGATGGCAGGTTCTCCAAGGCTCCTCACACACACGATGGAGGTAGGTGGATTTGGGTGGAGTCCTCTGGAAGGGAGGCCTACAGGTGGCTGAGGGCAGAGGCAAGGTCAAGCTCACACAGCTTGACTTCTTGCTTCTTGACTCCCTCCACTCTCAGAGTAATAGCCCCCCATCTTGTGGGGTGAGGGGATTTCATCAACATGTCCAGGCTGAGAGGACCTCCTAGAGGGGTTGGGGGCAAATGGTCTGGCTCAGAGAGGGAGGGGGAGGCCCTCATTAGGGCCAGGGACTGAGCCATCAGGCAGCATCACCCAGGGATTTAGACATCCAGGGCAAGACAGACCCAAGCTAGGGAGGGTGGTGGCTTCTGACAGAGGCCTAGTGGACCCAGCCAAGCCTGTAAAGGCAGAAACAGAGTGGAAAGGGGCCAGTGAGGGCAACTGGGAGAATCAGGGAAGAGACAGCCAGGACAGAAAGAGGCATGGCCAGAGAGGGGAGCAAGGGAGGGGAGGCAGGTGGGATGGGCAATGTGTAGAGAGGAGGGAAGAGAAAAAGAAACTCAAAAGCAAATGGAGTCACAAGGGAAAAAATGAACTGAAGGAAAAAATGTCAGAGGGGCCGGCATAGAATAGAAGAGAACTGGAGACAAAGGCAGGAGAAAATGACCTGCGGTCATGAAAGGCAGTCTGGGAAAGCCAGGCAATGCCTCTAACCCCTATGGGAACATGGCCCAGCCCTCCCCCGGGGTCTTGGCTCCTCAGCCCTCCTGCTCTCATCCAGGCTATCAATAGCTGCCTGTCTAGTATTGAACTCGATTCTGTTCTAATTCTTAGACATCTAGTTCCCCTGTGACATCCCAGGTCCTTTGTGGGGCATGCTGGAAGATAGGACGATGGAAAGAAGGTGAGATGTAGGAAGGAGGGGTGAGACCCCAGGGCTGTGTGCTCCAGACAGCAGACCCATGTCGGATGCCATGAGGATGGGCTCCTGACCGCTCGGCTTGCTCCTGCCTGACCGCTGAATGTGAAGCAACCTGACTGACCCATGACTGGCCCAAGGTGAGTACATGGCAGGTCCCACTCAGACCTTTCCATGGGGCCTGAGGAAGGGATCCTGGGGGCTTTCTAACCCCAGCCCTGGCTGGGTGTCAGGGCTGAGCTCCTTCATTATTCTGAACCTCTGCTTCCTCAACTACACAATGGAATACCAAGTAATCATCTAATAAATGGTGTTTAATGGTAAAAGTGGTCATGAACGTGTAAACGTAATAAGCCCGCTGCCCAAAGCACACAGTGAGTCAATACACTGAGACACTGGGATGCAGCAGAGCCAGAGGTCTAATCAGAGGGTCACTGAACGAGGAGACGGGAGGGAACCTCAAATATATCTCCCCAAGGAGTTTGGGGCTAGGGTTTTTAAGGGTTTTGGAGGGGGCCGAAGTGTGGAGATTATCAATTGGTTGAAGAGTGCAGGATGAAGTGTGAAGTTGTGAGATGGAGAGAGGAAGAAGCTGTGTTCTCATACTCATCCTGTTCCTCTGTGGGGGTCTTCAAACTGGTTGTTGGAATTCGGGGTCTGTAAAACATGTGAAGCCATCCTTAAACAGAAGCCTCATAATTTCAATGTCAGAAATTCTGTCTCTAGAAACGACGAGGATGGAAATGGTCAGTATCTAGTGCTGCCTGAATTTTAGCAACAAGGAAGCAGGCCAGAGTGCAGCCTGATGAATGCTTAATTCTAACTACATATCTGTCCAGAACCCGGCATGCAATTCTTGTCAACCCTGTGGGGATGGTTTCCCCACCTATCCCCATCCACATGGCTCCAGCTCGTCCTTCCTGCTGGACAAGCTGGGCAGCTTGAAGAATGTTCATTCCCATCTGTAGCCTTCTCTGAAGAAAGCACGGCACTGACCCAAGTAGGGCAGCCAGTCTTACTTATTTTTCATTTTCCCTTAGCCAGGGAAAGCCTGCCATTACCCTCCCTTCTGTTTAACCTATAGATATCTATAGGGTTTCTCCAGAGCCTGCCAAAAGAGCCCTGTTTCAATTAACTTAAAATTCTTTTTTAATGAGCAGTAGCATGAGATAATAGACATGTAAAGTTGGAATGGGACTTTGGAGATCTTCTAATCCAACCAGAAAATTCTATAGCCCAGGACACCAGGCCCAGAGAGGCACGATGACAAGGAACAAAGTCACCCAACTGAATAGAGACATCGCAATTTGAACTTAGTTATCCTAATTCCCAAGCCAAGGCTCTTTGCATAAAACTACTGTCTTTCATTTGTTTGCTGATTAATTCATTTATTAATAAGTGTCTGGACTTGCAATATACATCTCTCTGTTTTGACTTCTCATGGATCCTCCCCTTTCCCCTGGCACGAACAGTCCCTTTCCATCGGATAACTGTCCCTGCCCCATATCATGTGGTCCTGGGAGAACAAGCACCTCTACTGTCCACCCTCACTCCAGAAAGCTAGGATGAGAGGCAATGGAAGCCGATGCTGTAGCATGTATTAATGCTATACCATCTCCCTTACATGACCTGCAGGCAGAAATGTGACCCAGGCATGTCAATCAGTCCTCCTGGAGACTAAGGCTCAAGGAAGCTTTAGCAGGGGAGAAAGAATCCTCAGTCCCCTTCCAGCTGCCCCCACTGGAGTGCTAAGCTATGCGGATGTGATTCTGCTTTGGAATTGCCACCTTCCATCTTTCTAACCACTGAGAGAGAGCCTGCCTGAAGCAGAAAGCCAGCACACAGGGGCCGGCAGAGCCAGGAGTCCAGAAGAAAGGCAGAGTCCTGGCAGCAACACTGGAGCTGTGGGTCCAGCTGGCTCCTCAAGGAGCCCCATCTTCTAGGGAAGAAAGCCACCAAAAATTGCATACGGCAAAGCCGCAAAAAGAAAAACAGCACCTGTCTTTCATTCTGATGCTGACATTACCTCATTTAACCCACAAAACAACTCCATGAAGTCAGTATGGTTAAATCCACTTGACAGGTGAAATAATTAAGCCTTTGAGAAGTGAAATGTCTTGTCCTAAATCATAAATCATGTACTCAAGATGAACGCCCAGACCAACTTCAAAGCCAGGATGTTGCCCACTTTTCCACACTTACTTTTCTGTGATAGAGAGAAGTACAGGGTAGTGGCAGTGGGAACACAAAGGAGGTAACCTTGCCCAGTCCAGGGCTGGAAGGAAGAGGGGAAAGTTTACCCTCATTAGGAATATAGGCAGTGAACTCTTCAACTGTATCTTCAAGAACGAGCCAAAGTGAATGGGGCTAGGGAACGGGAGACGGATGCTTTTGAGAGAGGCCTATAGATTGTGTCTGACATACACATTCTGGTTTATCATTTCCATTTCCAAAGCAAAGAGGCTTCTCTGTGTTCAGATAGTGGCAGCCATCAAAACCATGCAGAAGTTACTTCTTAAAAGAGACCTCTCTCTGCCTCTCTTTTACCCCTCTCTCTCTTTATCTCTGCTCAATTTCTGCTAAAGCCATTGGGAGTTTGGAGTCTACGTTCCCGGGTGATCCGAGGTGACAGGAAGACTCAGGCAGGCATCCCATCTGTATTCCAGAAAGCCTCGCTGCGGCATTACTTAAAAGGCATTCCGCAACCTTTTGCTGCTGCTTTCTTTAAAGGCTTCAGCAATCTCGATATTTTGGTTCAGTGTCACTATAGAAAAGCTTTACAATTCCAGCTCGGGAATTAGAAGATATACTTGTAATAAGAATTGCTAACCACTGTCAGCTGGTAGGCCCGTGTCCATGCATGAAAATGATGCCATTAGCTTTCATGACTGTGGGCAAAATGTAAAGATCATGGATCATATAAGAGACTGAGGAGAGAAAGAGGGAAACATTAAAGAAAAAGAAAAACCAAACCCACACTCAGGGGATTTCTGGCAGATACGGCTAACACGTATGCATTTAGCCCTTTGATGAGGTACAAAGCTCAATACTACTTGTCTTTGCAAATACTAATTTCTCCCCCTTTATTTTATCTAACAGGTTTCTCCAATAGTGTTGACGAATCACGCAACTGCATTTTAATGAGGCGATGGAAAAGTCTGAGAGAGAGAGAGGAGGAAGAAGAACAGAAGAGCAAAGGAAGAGGGGGGTGGTCCCTCAGCACCCAGGTCCCTGTGCATTCAGGGCACTGAGTGACACCCAGCCTACCCCTGACAGGAGAGCAGGGCTGGTCACACGGATAAGTGTGTCCAAATCAGGCTGCAGAACCAGGTAAGCTGGAGCTGGGCTCCTGCTCTGCCATTTCCAGGCTATGAGAGCTTTGGTAGTTTGCAGGTATTATCAGGGCCTTCATTTCCAGCAGAATTAATTCCCTTCCAATGACAGAAAACATGGCTGCCTATCTGCTATGTTGTAGGTGTTGGGGATACTCTAGTGAATACAATGGCCAAACATTCCTGCATTCCTGATGCTTCGAATTTGAGATGAGAACCTTCATAAACCCACTGGCATGCACTTGGATGGGGATCATGTGGGACAACAGCCAAAAGGTCAGGAGTGCAGCTATCTGATTTCACAGCACACACTCTTGAACCCTAGACTAGGAAAGTCCTTTGTCTCCATCTAAGCTCACTAAACAAGCAGACCCTAAATATCAAACTCATGGGCTTGATGTCTTTTGGAAGTGTGTGTAGCTCATTAACGGTTTCCCATAAAGAGACAATGTTAATACCTATAACCTAATATAACAATGTAGTAATCGTTATAACAGCGATCAACATCACCAGAACACTTTAATGAATTACTGATGACTTTCCATCACCTTAAAGAAAAACACATTTGAGCAGCCAATCCCATGAGAAAACAAAAGAGACACATAATGATTAATAAACTAATCTATGGTAAATGGGTTATTGTGCTTGGGGGGAGGCCTCATGCACTGAATGTTCAGATTTCTATCAAAAGGCCTGGTGCAAGTCAGCTGGGCCCTTAACTGGCTGGCAGCTGAGAGTTTCAGAAATGAATATCAGACATGGATTTAGAAGATCAACTATGTCAGTCCTTCCTTTGAATTCACTCCTTCCTCTCTTACATATCCATTCTTCTTTCATTCCTTAATCAGTCAGGGTTCACTTAGAAGACAGAAACCAACCCAGTTATTTGAACACAGAGAATTTAATATAAAGAATTGTTCACTAGGAATAAAGTTGATAACTAGATAGTTGGAAAAGGGTAAAAAGAGAACACTGCGGTATCATAGTTCAATCAACTGCAAGAAACAGCTACCACTGCTAGGGTTGGAAAAACAAAGAAAAGAGGTTGGAATTATGACACTCTCAGGGAATGGCCCCATGGAGCTGGGACTCAGACTTCTGAGGAGGTAATGCCCACCAGCTCCAGCAGGCATCTGGAGGGGGTGTGATGGGACTGGTTCTGCAAGTGTTAGAAAAACTGCAAAGTGCAATCAATTGTGCATGAAGGAACTGCTCCTGCCAGGGAGAAGAAGCAAGGCCAGGGTGCTACCCTCAGGTCCTCCCACAGGACTGAGAACTGACAGGAAGCCCAGAGAAAGTGATCATGAAGGAAGAAGGCTGCCACTATATATGTGCTTTTATTTATTAATTTTTGTTTGTTTGTTTGTTGTTTTTGTTTTGTTTTGGTTTTTTTTTTTTTTAGAGAAACAGGGTTTCACTCTGTCACCAGGGCTAAAGCACAGTCGCTACTTACAGGTGTAATCATTGTTCACTACAGCCTTAAACTCCTGGGCTCACGTGATCCTCTTACCTCAGCCTCTAGAGTAGCTGGGACTAAGATGTGAACTGCCATGCCGGCAAAATGGAAGGAAGCTGCTGTATTTCCTCCTCCAAAAACATTCCCATATCAAGTCTTACCTATCTCCCTAACAAATAAATGAATTTGAACATCAGAAAACACAGGAAGTTTTGGTTTTCTCAGATACTTTACACTGTACCAAGACTCAAACCATAAATTAATATTGTTTTAACACATGTGGGCATCTTATCTATGCCAGCACATCCATTATCTCATTCAGTTTTCCTCAAAGTTCCTGAAAATCAGGTATTATTATTTCCACTGTAGAGTGGGCAGTCCAACACCTACAAAGGATGAGTAGGTTGGTTGTCCAGAGTCATCCAAACCCATCAGACCCAGGCCTGAAAACTTACAAACAGCACTCTCCTGGGAGGCTGCACCCCTTTCCCACATTCATCCTGTTAGCATTCACCATTTAGAAGTTCTCATGGAGCTTCTACCACTTGCAATGCCCTAATGCCCTCTATGTGGGGAATATGCCCAGAGCATAAGGGAAATAAGACACAGAGTGGTCCCCCAACAAAAACCATTCCAGGGAGAGCATGAGACAGCTGCCAAACTGCATCCCTGTTGCATGCACCATCTTCCATGGTGTGGTGGTCTAAAGAGATGCTTTAGGGAAAAAGTCTTGTCTCATCAAATGTGTTTGGAAAAACGCTGCTCACTCAATCCTCTCTTGGAAGGTCACCATGCAGGGTGGCATAACAAAAAAAAGAAATAGGCTGTAATGAGAAAATATTTGGTTCAACCAAGTGTCTGGCTAACTGACGTCATGAGTCTGATCTGCACACAAAATTTATTAATATTCCATGGACACAGTGTTTTCTATTGAGCACTTGGGGATGCTGCTGTGAGGAATGAGGGGCTTTTATGGGTCAATAGGAATATGAGGAAATAGGGCACTGTTGTACTTCTCTTGAGCAGGCATAGGCCATGGCCTCTGAGCCTAGAGGCAAGGAGGAGGAGGAGGAGGAGGCCTAAATGAAATGCTGGAGACCCAGGAGTTCACAGGAAGACAACTTCAGAATGTCAAAAGTGTAATTGGAAGTAAATGCCCAGTTCCCTAATGGGGAAAGCAGAGACAAGGAGATGGGAAGTACAGCTTGGAAAAGCTCACTAATTATCTCAGACAGCAGCTTTTTAACCTGATGCCCTTTGAAATGCTTACTATGTGGCATCTTCAAGTCTTTTCTTATGCAATGTGTAAAACTGACACAGAATTAATATGCAGAACACATTTAAAAATCATACAAATCAATAAGGAAAAGACAAACAGCCCAATACAGAAACAGGTATAAGAAAGGAACTAGCAAATCTCAAAAGAAAATGAAAGAAGGTCAATAAATATAAGAAAATATACTCATCTTGACAGTGTCAGTAGAATGCAAATTAAATCAAGATTTTTTTTTTTTTTTTTTTTGCTTTTCATCAGATTGCAAGAAATTTTAAATTTGATGTTACTGAATTTTATAGTAACGTAAAATGGTCTGGCCACATTGGAGAGCAACCTGATATCTTCTACTAAATTTAAAATGTGCATACCCTCTGTTCCAGCAATTTCATTTCTTACTATCTATTGCAGATAAATGTACAGTGAGATGTAAGGCTGTTCACTGCAATATTGTTTGCGATAACCCCAACTTTGAAATAACCAAAGTCCTAATACTGTGGAATGCCAAGTAACCATTAAAAATATTTATCTGGCAGGGTGTGGTTGCTCACACTTGTAATCCCAGCACTTTGGGAGGCTGAGGCAGGTGGATCACCTAAGGTCAGGAGTTCAAGACCAGCCTGACCAACATGATGAAACCCCATCTCTACTAAAAATACAAAAAGTAGCCAGGTATGATGGTGGGCGCCTGTAATCCCAGCTACTCAGGAGGCTGAGGCAGGAGAATTGCTTGAACCTGGGAAGCAGAGGTTGCAGTGAGCTGAGATTGTGCCACTGCACTCCTGTCTGAGCAACAAGAGTGAAGCTTCATTTCAAACAAACAAACAAACAAAAAACAAACAATGATCTAGGTCTGTATGCACTAACAGTATATGCCATAAAAAGGTAACACATCATCATGTATAAAGCCAAAACATGTATGTTTATCCACACAAAATGATGATTACATAAAAACAAGAGGAAAGATCTGAGAGGAAATACCTCAAACTGATGTCAGCAGGTGCCTCTGGGGATAGGGACAGCCTTGGCATAGAAAGTCAATGTATTAGTCCATTTTCACACTCCTATAAAGTAGTACCTGAGACTGGGTAATTTATAAAGGAAAGAGGTTTAATTGACTCACAACTCTGCGTGGCTGGGGAAGCCTCAGGAAACTTACAGTCATGTCAGAAGGTGAAGGAGAAGCAAGTATCTTCTTCACAAGCCACAAGTGGCAAGGAAGACAGAGCAATCGGGGGAACTGCCACTGGTAAAATCATCAGATCCCATTCACTATCATGAGAACAGCATGGAGGAATCTGGCTCCATGATTCGTTCACCTCCCACCTGGTCCCTTCCTTGACACATGGGGATTAAGGGAATTACAATTCAAGATGAGATTTGGGTAGGGACACAGAGCCAAACCATGTCAGTTAAGGCAGATCCAAGATTTATCTGTAGGGTTTGAAGTTTTACAATGAGACTGTGTGACTGTGTTTATATGTTTCTTACACAATTTTTTTTTTTTTTTTTTTTTTTTTGAGACAGAGTTTTGCTCTTGTCCCCCAGGCTGGAGGGCAATGGCATGATCTCAGCTCACTGCAACCTCCACCTCTTGGGTTCAAGTGATTCTCCTGCCTCAGCCTCCCGAGTAGCTGGGATTACAGGCATCTGCCACCATGCCTGGCTAATTTTTGTATTTTTCACCATGTTGTCCAGGCTGGTCTCAAACTCCTGACCTCGGGTGATCCACATGCCTCAGCCTCCCAAAGTGCTGGGATTACAGGCGTGAACCACCGGGCCCAGCCTCTTAATTTTTAAATAAAGGCAATTTTATGTGAAACAATGAACTAGTACATGGTATGAAACAAAGACAGACATCTCTTTCAGTTGACACAGAGCAAAGAGGGTAGAAACATCTGTCAATGAATGGAATAACTTTTTTTTTTTTTTTTTAAATGGAGTCTCACTCTGTCACCCAGGCTGGAGTGCTGTGGCGCAGTCTTGGCTCACTGCAACCTCTGTCTCCCGGGTTCAAGCGATTCTCCTGCCTCAGCCTCCCGAGTAGCTGGAAGGGCACCCACCACCACACCTGGCTAATTTTTTATATTTTTGGTAGAGACGGGGTTTCACCATGTTGACTAGGCTGGTCTCGAACTCCTGACCTCAAATGATCCACCCACCTCAGCCTTCCCAGATTACAGGCTGAGCCACTGCACCCAGCCGAATGGAATGACTTTTGTTTCTAGTGCCACTATCAGTCTATTTGGCACTAACAGCTCCTGCATGTGGGAAGAAAATGGCTTTCTTAGAGTACCTGCTCTGCACCAAGCTCAGTGGAGAGCCCTTTGCAAGCATTTGCTCATCTAGTCTTCACCAAAACCTTATGAGGTCAACATTGCTAGGCTCTGTAGATAAGGAAGTATCCCAGAGCTTCTTTTGGAAAGAGCCCAGTCTGAAATCCAGATGTGCTTGAAGATACATCACATGGTCTTTCCAAAATCACAACCTTCATATTGTTGAGCTATGCATAGGTGCCCATGTATATTTATCTACAGCTTATCTACCTACTTACCATACCTACCTATTTATCATCTATCCATCTATCTAATTTCATAACCATAAGTAGTTGTGTTTCTACTACTGGTTCCTAATTAATAGTAATTTTCCCCCAAGGGACATTTAGCAAAATCTGGAGACATTTTAAAACATCACAACCGAAGAGAGAGGGGTACTACTGGCATCTAGTGGGTAGAGGCCAGGGATGCTGTTAAACATTCTACAATGCTCCAGACAGCTCCTCACAACAAAGAGTTATTCAGCCCCAAATGTTAAAACTGCCAAGGTTGAGGAGCCCTGGTCAACACCTATAAGAATTGCTTAAAATTAGACACTTTCAAGATGGGCTGGCAAGGTCAGTGTAAAATGCCCAACTTCTGTTTTGTCTCTGAACCCAGATTTAGCTAGCTCCCAAAACCAGATAATATATGAAAATGAAACAGTATTGCTCACTGCCCTTTGGACAAAAGTCGGTCAAGCTTTTTCTGTAGCTTTTTGGGAAACCGAATAGGAGAGCCCAACTAGCAGAGTCCAGCCGAGTAAGAGATAATGCAGCTGATGCCAGTGTGAAGGTGAAGGAACAGGTGAACACAGCCTCTTCGATTTTTCTCATCCAGGGAAAAGCTTATGGAAGTCCCAGCCCATTACATCATGAAAGTATGAAGAATATTAATAAGTAAACAGAAATAGCGAATTTCACATTTGGATCCTATCTCTTTTTTTTCTGATCAGATAGCATTTTCAATTGAAGATGTGTATGGCTAAGTCATCTTTCTGAGTATTTATCAATCTCAGTATAAATTCTTCCCATTTTCTGTCTTTTCAAGTCTATGTCTAATAGTGAAAAGGTGCCAGTGATAATTAAAATCTAATTCTATCTCTGCATACATAAAAAAAACAGAATATGATCTCCTGTAAAGCTCTCAGAAATAATAAAGTCTCCATATCTGCCAAGGATAACAGTGATTTTAAATAGATAAGGCATGGAGAAGACATACCCAGAAATGCAGGGAAATTGTTGTTTTTTAAACAGCTGCTTTAAAACGCAGTAACTAATTGACCTACTGTTGGAGATGGTTTCCCTATAGTTAATAGCCACTGTTCCCAGTCATGGGAAAGACAGATTGCTTCTATTTGGAAACGGTCTCCACTAAAACCAAATGATGGAAGAGATCACCGTGTTGTCTGGTGTGTGCACCACAACCAGATGGGGTTTCATGAGTTGTCGTTACTCTTTCACCCCAGTGAGGGGAACATGCTATCAGTGACCCTGAAAAAAGTGCATCTGTGCTTTACTAAGTCTGACACATCTGTTAGTCAGTGGATTGGTGTGTACCTGGAGAGTACTTCCTCTTGGGGATTGATGTCTTGTCCCAGGGCAGGCTGCATTGTACTGGGGCCAACACTTGTTTTCCCTCTTTGGCTAATGGGTAAAGTAGGAAAGGGAATTCTCTGTTCCCTCCTCTTTCCCCTTACCATCCCTGTAAATTGTAGGCACAATGATGCAAGAGAGACAGCACTTGGGTCAAAGTCAGGGCTTCTCCAGACTTTCACAGTCCTCTTCCTTAGAGCTGTGCATCACTTCATCCCCCTGCCCAAGTCCACACCTCACTCTCCTCTCTCCTGCCTCTATTCTGGAAGCTTGACCTGCATGGACTGCATCAAAGGACTCCCTTGGCTCATCATATCTTTTTGATGTGGCCAATGCAGAGCCCCAGCCAGAGACTCTAGAGAGGAAGAAGAATGAGATCAGGGTACTTAGCCCTCAACTTCTTCCCTGCAGGTTTCTGTGAGCTGGCTGTAACCTGACAGGACTCCTGCCATGGCATCCCTCTCCTTGCCATTCTCTCCTTCCAGGTGCTGGTGACCTGCTTCTCTCTGCCCGTATTGGCCTAGGCATAATAATGCCTCCTCCACTGTTCCTGGCCTCTGGGTGCAGCACTGCCCTTGGGAGTGCCCTATACCCTACTTGCTGTTTTATCAACTTTCCTCCAGGTGTGCAATTTGAGTGTGCCATCCACTTCCCATTAGGGCCAGACTGGTTTTCTCATGTCTTTCTCCACTTGATGTTATCGAGCGGGTTTGCTTGGCCTTAGTCTTGGAGCACCTTGCAAGCAATTTCACTTCAAAAGCCTTTCCACTCCCAAATTGCACTCAGGACTGATGCATTATCTAAAGTCATTGTCCCAGCCTTCTCTCTGCAGTGGGAAAGAGAACTACAAACCAGGGGAAAGAGAAGCTAGAACACAATCTGCGTTGTTCATGCGGCAGGTGAGAGAGTGGAGAAAAACAAAGTAGACCTGAGTGAGGCAGTGAATTTTGACTCCCTGCTCTGGGTCAGATTGAGACCAATTTGTGCAAAGAGCGAGTTATTTGTCAAAGGGTTTCTTCAATGTGTCTTTCTCATGGAGCTGGGAGTTGAATGCAAAGCTCTCCAAACTCGCCACTAATTTAAAATCCGAACTCTGTGCACCATATCCCTTGAGCCAGGATTCATGGGTCGGAGTTAAGTTGAATTTTCCATCTCTCAGTCCCCAGAGAGACAAACTAACTAGTTATGTTTATGTGTCTGTCTGTTTTGTTTTATTTTCTCTTCAGTCTTTGGCTGAGGCATGGAAACAAACGCTTTTTGTCTTTTACTTAGGGCAGATGCTGAATCATGGTGGATCCTTATATCCAAATTTCTCTCAAGAAAGAAGTAATGCATGTGTTTTGGTTCTTCCCCCCCCCCCATCTCCCTCCCTCTCCTCCTCCTCCTGCTCCCTATCTTCCTCCTCTTCCCTCTCCTATTCCTCCTCCCACTTCTCCACCCCTTCCCTTTCCTCCTCCTCTTGCACTGTCTCCCCTCCTTCTCATCATCTTTCTTTTTCTCCTCTCTTTCCTCCTCCTCCTCCTTATTCTCTTTCTTTTTCTTCATTGTGCAAAGAAAGTCAATGATATGACCCCAGTGATACCCTACTACCCAATAAGCCTAGTGGCTAAATCAAAGCAGTAAAATGCATGAGTCCAAGAGCAACTTCAGTCTCTCCTGCTATTCAATAGATCAGGCTATTTTATTTAAAACATATAACTCTCATGCATCTCAATTTGAGCTACCAAAAAAAAAAAAAAAAAAAAACCTGTCCATAAAGGGACGTGCTAATTCTTGGGTTGTCAGAGAGCAAGTGATCATCTCACAAGCAGATCCTCAGCCCACACTGTGCAGGTTTAGAGAGCAAGCTGATTGAAACACAGTTGGGAAGTCCCCCACATAAACAGAATCAAGCAGCCTGGCTTCAGGAAGCTGTTGCACTGCAGTAACCGACATGTCCTCTGCAGAAGTCTTCCTACTCCTCCTCCCACTGTGGCTATTCTATATAAACTACATTTCAAGGCACGGTAACAACTGAAGAGGGATGTGCCACCAGCATCCCTAAAACTGCTTTTGGCTGAAGGAAAAAAAGCTTGGAAAGCGGTACAAGCCCAGGTTTTCCCCGGATTCAAGAACAATTCGGACTTGCGTTGGAGGGGTCATTTCAGCTTCCAGGAATGTTTTTAAAAATGTCCTACTGATACAGGAAGAGCAGGGAAGTGCTGGATAGAGAAGGGTGGCGTCTTTGGTGAGGGCTCCACCCTCAGGCCTGTTGTGCCCACGGACCTATGTGAGGACGAGCATTCCTATTTTCACACGCAAAAAGTTGCCTTTTGACCCACTACACCCCCGATCCTGTGCTCATATAAACCCAAGACCTTAAGTGGACGCACACAAGCGGCTGGGCGTCGAGAGGAACACCAGCAGAAAAATACACAGACAGATGCTAGCAGGCCATCGATGGTAGAACAACATGAATGCTGAGGTAAATTTGGCTGGGGATGGTCAGAGGAGAGTCTAGCTGCTGAGCAGCCTGACTCCAGGGGTAGGCCACCTTCCCATTCCATCCCCCTTCTGGCTCCCCATCCATCTGCTGAGAGCTACTTCCACCATTCAATGAAACCTTGCACTCATTCTCCAAGCCCACGTGTGATCCAGTTTTTCCAGTACGCCAGGGCAAGCACCCGGGATACAGAAAGCCCTCTGTCCCTGCGGTAAGGCAGAAGATCTAATTTAACTGATTTATACAAGCCGCTTACAGACAGCAAAACTGAAAGAGCATATTGTAACACACGCCCAGTGGGACTTTGGGAGCTGTAAACACTTAACTGTAGACACTGCTATGGGGTCACAGTCCACATTCCCCTTGACCTGCCCAGCTGCATGCTCCCCGTAGGGGTTTGAGCAGCAGAGCACCCAAGACTCCAGCCACACCCCTGTCACATGCCCTGCGAGGAGGATAAGGGAAAACTCCTCCCACGTCACTACTTTAATATCCAGTCCTTCCAACTATTCCTACAAACTGAGACATTAGTTACTAGGGCTGCTACAACAACAGTCACCCCCATCTTTGTGAACCATTCCAAAAGACCCAATGGCCTTACCATATTGGTATTCTACAGAACACCTGCAAAGCTCTCATGCAAACATGTGCCTCAGTCAATACTCAATAAGATGATTTTACACACAGGAACACCTAAATAACTAAATCAATCTACTATGTAGAAGGAGAGGGCGTCATGATGGAGAAATGAAGAAAAATCAGTGAAGGAGTTTAAATGAGGATCATAATGCCTCTTAACTGACTCTCAAAGAAAAATTCTTCATGGCCTTATGCAGCATCATTTTAAAAATTTATTGTCTGTTGGCAATTCTTTTTCACATACATCAAATAAAATTAGTTGGTTGCTTTTCTAGTCATAACTGACTAGAACATGTACACTTAATGGGTAAAACTTGAAGGGAAAAAAGAGGGGCAGACCTAGCTCAGAAAGAAATTATGGGGTTAGGAGAGTAGGTGAGAGGATGTTAAATAAGAGAAGTTTTAAGAATGACTCAAAAACTGTGCAGCAGGCTGGAGCACTTATGCAAAGAAGCAAAAGGCTACATATACTCAGAAGTTTCTAAGGAAATATATTCCTTTCCTATATATTGGAGCAGGTTAAAAAATGGGAAATTAAAAGAAGAATCCTAAATTATCAAAAATAAAATAAAATAAATATTTTCCAAATTTCCAAAGAAACACATTCCTTTCTTATACATTGGAGAAGGGTGAAAAATTGGAAATTAAAAGGAGAATCCCAAATTACCAAAAAAAGGAATAAAACAAATATGTTCCAGATCCTCTAGTAAGAAAGTATAGAAGATTACAATATGTCTTTATCATATTCCCCTCCCCATATCAATTCCAGTTTCTGTGATATTGGTTCTATTCTCTGTTACCTCTAATGCAAATCTGAAATTTCACCATGACTTTTTGAAATATCTTATCTTCTGTTCTTATCCCAACAGGCTCTCTTTGTATCGCTGCATTCACCTTAATTTCTTGCCCCTCCTGTACCACTCATGATTTTGTTTCAAACAGGCTGTTTTTGACATGCAAGTCTTATATTTGGAAAATATAATTTCCAGAACTTTAATTTTTTCTTTAAATCGCCAGAGCAATGGTTTGTTTTGTTTTGTTTTTCTATTAAGTACAGATTCGCATTTTGATGCTATTGATTTCTGTATCTAACTCATTCAAAATTACAAGGAATAAAACTAAGCTCTGTGCTTTCTAAGAGCCAGGATAAATAGTATCCCTAGTCATCACCTAGTTTCCCTGGAACACTGGTCACAGTTTTTCGCCTGATGGGCTTGGGTTTAAGCTTCTCCTGCTCCAACAAATGGATTCTCTGCCATTTCTTTTCATGCAAGAAAATAATCCAGAATAAAACACCTTTGCCATTACTTTTATTTCTGCATCTCTCTGGGTTATTATTTGCATCCCTTTGGAAGTAAGTAGTAATAAGGAAGTTAACTGAAACCCAAGCAATGAGTAGGGCTCTGGAACTGTTTGGTTCCTAATGAATTTCTCAGTGTTTGTGGATAGTTACCTATTATTCTCATCAGCTGAAACTACAGGGACTTCAAGTTAAGGTTAGACGGTGAAGGTCAGTCTCAAAACTGTGTGTGTGGGTGCGCGCGTGTGCACGCACACACATATGCACACGAGAGAAAGATGGAGAAATAATATGAAAATGTATATATTCATGCACACGTACATATGCATGAGCATATGAAGCCCTCTGTGGAAAAGAGAAACAAAGAGGGTGCTTGTTAAATGCAGAGACTGTTTTTCCTCTAGGTTTGCTAAGCTATATGGCCTGTCTGGTTTTGAGAACGTGCTTCTCAATCCATTCCATAAACCTGGTAGCATAAGGTCCTACACTCTTCTCTTAACTTTATACTGTTTTCCTAGTTTGTCTTTTTGCATCTTCAAAGGCATATCAGACATAAATAGTCTGTGACATTACTAACTTATTCATATTTCACCTACTGGAAGAATGTATTAATTATAGAAAGTATCTGATTTTCGATAGTTTAAGAGAATCTTTCAATGATATTGCCTGCCATATGAGACAGTACATTTTAATTTTCTTCTGTGTTTACTGGTCTGCTCAATTAATTAGTTGTTTTGCTTTACATTGTTTTGAGTCCATTTCAATTATTTCTATCTCTCCCTTAAATAATTAACTTTATCAATGATTTTGTCAATGTATTAACCTAGAGTTGGCCATTGTAACTACATTATCTTCTTCATAAATTATCTGTATATCTGGAATTATTTGGTCTCTCTTATTTCTCATTTTTCTTAAGGGTAAATGGTGATTGGTGATTCCCTATTTTTTTTTTTCCATTAGATTACCATAAAGTTGATCTAGTTGATCTACTTTATCTATTTTGAGACATAGGGAGGGGGTTAGTTTGGATATAACTTCCTGGAATAATTTATTCCATTTTCTAATTATTTTCTATTTCAATTTATTTCAGTTCTTATCTTCATAATTTGCATTTACCTAGTTCCCCAGGTTGGTTTTGGAGTCTCAGTCTAGTATCTTAAATGGATTGAATAATTTAATGTTATTATTATTTCTTGTTTAATAAAAAATTGACTTACTGTTATGAGCTTGCCTACGAGTATAGCTTTGTCACTATAACATGTTTATGATGAAATTTTCTTAGGTTTCTTTCTAAATAATCAGGAATTTAGAGCCTATTATTCTAATCATTTAGAAATTTTAATCTTCATTATTGTTTTTACAGGGATTTTAAATTTGTATTTAATTGATATTAAATTTGAAGAGTTGATCTTATAATCTTTATTTTAAAAGATTTAAAACTTTATTGTGCTAACTTGCAACTGCAAAAATATGAAACCAACCTAAATGCCCATCAATCAACGAATGATAAAGAAAATGTGGTATGTATACACCACAGAATACTACTCAGTCATAAAAAGGAACAAAATAATGGTATTTGCAGCAACTTAGATGGAGTTGGAGACCATTATTCTTTTTTTTTTAACTGGAGATCATTATTCTACGTGAAATGACTCAGGAATGGAAAACCAAACATTGTACATCCTCAATTATAAATAGAAGCTAGGCTATGAGAATGCAAACACATACAAATTATGTAATGGATTTTGGGTACTAAGGGGGAAAGGGTCGGAAGGGCTGAGGGATAGAAGACCACACATTGGGTACAGTGTACACTGCTCGGGTGACCTGTACGCCAAAATCTCAGAAATCACCACTAAAGAACTTATTCATGTAAGGAAAAACTACCTGTTCCCCAAAAGCTGTTTGAAATAAAATAAAATAAAATAAAGTAAAAATTTAAAAATAAAGTCTACACTTAAAAGAAGAAAAAAATAAAACTTTATTGGGCTAATTTTTGTGGCCTTAGAATAAGGTGAAAATTTTTATATCTTTCATGAAAGCTTAAAGAACATATTTTATTTTAAAATATTCATATTCTTATTATTTTATTTAAGTTTATCTATGTATGATATATTTATGTTTTTTAGTCTATTTTAACTGCCAAGAGGTATGTTACTTTCTCCCAAAGCAAACGTGTTTCTGTAAATTTCCCACTTTATTTCTAACATTTTTAGCTTTATATATTTTGATGTTATGTTATTCAGCAAATAAATTTTCATGACATTTTATCTTCACTGTGGATTGTAAAGTGACACTCTTTGTCTCCTTTAATAGTATTTGGTCTGGAATAAAATTTGTCTGAACTAACGTTGCCAGCGCTGCTTTTTTTATTTCTGTATTTCCCCACTGATATTTTTAACCACTTTTTCAACTTTGTCTTTTTGTTTTATGTGGTATTTACGACATTGAGGTAGAGATGTAGTGTTGAATACAATAAGAAAAGTTTGGCCTTTTCGATTGTTGGGAAATATCATTAATTATACAGAATCTTTAAAAATTATCTGAAAAGTGCCCAGTAGAAACCTTTTGTTGGCAGACACTGCACCATCTCTGTGTGGTTTCCTCCAGGAGGCCAAGCTGTGAATTGTCAGTCCCTGGCCTAATCTCACTCCTGGCTATGTGCCTTGGCTAAACCAGCATGCCTCTAGGCTAGAGAGTCAGTTTTGGTACTCAGAATACAAGTAAAATAAGACAGGTAAATAAGATGTAACTACTAGGTAAAATCTACATGTTTACAGTAGTAATATTAGGTACTTTTCCATGTGTACCTGGTAGATACCCACTGCCATTGTCTCCTGTACTCTCAGAATAACAGTAGAGGTATCACTGATATCTACTGATGACAGTAGAGTTATCAGAGTTGTGTTGTACGGGGAATAAAATTGCAGAAAACTAGAGAAACTCATATTATAGATTTTAAGTGGCATCCTCTCTGCCAAGGCAGGCTTAGACAGGGACCTTGTCTACAGTGCCATGGGAGGTGTCAAGCATCAATGCTATATGTGAAGAGATCTGCTCTAAGCTCTTTGCATGTACTTAAAATCTCTGTACCTCAATATCCTCATCTGTAAAATAAGATTACATGAAGCAATAGAGTGTGCATAAAGTGCTTAGAGCAAATCTGTTGATATGCAGTAACTGACAGGCAGGGGTTAGCTAACATTGTTACCGACTTGGCCGTCTTGTTTCGTATCTGCTTTGCATACTGATTTGCTATTTCTTCTATTGAATATTTTGTTTATTATTTGTATTTATTATTTTGGTCTGCATTTTGCTTTTCCTCATTTTATCCCAGTAGTTTGGAAGGAATCTTTTCAAAATTTTACTTTGGTTTCATTTTACATCTTTGAATCGCTTTTTCTCTGGTTTTCAAGATTTCATGTCAACTCTCATCCGCTTTATAAGATGAACAATTTATTGTGTTTATGTTTTTCATGCCTCTCTATAAACCCATTTTCTATTCAGTTAGCACTGCATAATTGAGAACTATCTCTTGAGAATTATATTGACATTTGCATTCAAATTGGAAGGGTATTTACAGTTTTTGACTTAAGATCAATTGTTTTCTCAAAATCACTTTTAATACCATGGTTCCCCCATTCTTGAGTCGTTCATCTCAGTCAGTCCTAGTAGGATGTAGATCACATTCAAGTTCCTTCTCCCTCAAATAAGAGTTTAAGCCTTTTTTTTGTTTTATTTTGTTTTCATGTCCTTTTCTTGCTTTTTTTTTTTTTTTAACCTTTACCCACGAGTGGCCATTTGGCTGATGACAACGCTCTTGGGTTGCACACATTTCCCTGAAAATACTGTACAAGTTGCCCCATTTTCTGGCATTTACTACTTTCTTCTAGGTGTGAATCCTTTTTCCCTTATCTTTTCTTAAAATACAGTAGGATTTTTGATCTCCATATTTAGATCTTTTCAGTTTCAGAAAATTGTGTCTAATTATACCTTTGATGATTGTTTTCTTTCACTCACTTTTAATCTTTAGAAACATCTACAATTTATGTATATTGTATCAGTTCTCCGTCTCCCTATTCCTTTTATCATCTTTTACTTTGTATTCCTCTGATGTCTACTGGATGCTTAATAAATATTTCTTTTAGTAAGACAGAAAAGAATGAAGAGAGAAAGGAAAAAAGGAAGGAAGGAAGGCAGGAATCTGGGGACATGTTTTCAAGTTTATCCTACTCAGCCTTGATTTAACTTTCTGATCATTTCTGTCTTAATTGTGGGAAGTTAGCATTTTGCCTCCTATGGTCGAATAGTAAGTTCCGTGCAAACTTTTCTTGTACCAGGCAGTTTCATTTATTTTTATATTCATCTGTGTTGTGGTTGTTGTTTTCAAAATGGTTTTTAAATAGTGTTTTAGGGCCTCAACTTTTGGTATCTTACCAAGCATTCTACATGCTCTCCCCACACCTAGCATATACAATAAATCATTTTCAGTATAATGATGTTTTTATTTTTGTTCTCTAGTATTTCCCAGTCACCCCCATTGACTTCCGTTTTTTGATAGACACTCCCAAGTGATAACACATGAAATTGCTAGTTTGTAACAGGTGTGCCTCTGCTCAGGCACTCCTAGAGCAAGGTGGGAATCATCTCCTAATCTATCTATTTGGTTCTCTGAAACTTTAAACCAATGACTCAATATAACATAGAAATAGCCTTCATTGTATATACACTGTTTCCAGCCCCAACACAGCCCTCTCCCTGTTATGGGTTATGGCCCTGGAGATACAGGGGGTCCTGCCCACCCTCACTGCATGCTTTTATTTCCTATGAGTGGATGTCAGTGGGATAGAACAAGACGCAGGAGTCAACTGCCCCTTTCAAGAACAAGAGATGCTTTAAATAAATAAAACTACTTTTATGATTGGTATAAAACCCAAGTCTCTGGGACAGATGGAGACAGTGTGACAGTGTATGTGTGTGCATCTATGGGTATGAGATAAAGAGGGGAACACATTTTCATCCTACATTCTCTCATGGGTGAAAAATATTGTTCTGTTGTCTACTGTTTTTCTTTTTTCTTTTCTTTTTTTTTTTTTTTTTTTTTTTGAGATAGGATTTCACTCTAGCTCATACTGGAGTGCAGTAGCACAATCACAACTCACTGTAGCCTCAATCTCCCAGGTTAAAGCCTCTTCCAAAGTATCTCGGACTACAGGTGCACACCACCACACACAGCTATTTTTTAAAATTATTTTTCTAGAGATGGGGTCTCACCATGTTGTCCAGGCTGGTCTTGAAGTCCTGTGCTCTTCCTCCTGCCTCGGCCTACCAAAGTGCTGGGATTACAGGGATAAGCCACCTCGCCTAGCCACCACTGCCGCCGCCTCCTCCTCCTCCTCCTTTTCCTGCTCTTCCTCTTCCTCTTCTTCTTCTTCTCCTCCTCCTTCTTCTCCTCCTCCTCCTCCTCCTCCTTCTTCTCCTCCTCCTCCTTCCTTCTCCTTCTTCCTTCTCCTCTTCCTCCTCTTCTTCTTCCTCTTCTTTGGAAAAGGAGTGGAATTTATAGTTCTGCTGCTAAGACATTACTTTTATTCTTTGTTAACTTCCCATTTTGAAAAATAATCACTTCTTCCTAAAAACCCTTCACAGCACCACACCCAAAGGCAATCAAAGAAAAATTCCAACCATTCAAGGGGACAGAAATAAGAATGAGCGGCTCATAGCAAACCAGAGGGGTGGCTACATGTGGTGGAACATGTTGGGGGAAAGCAGAATGCCCTTTAAACCTGACTTTATAATAATTCTATCATTCACATTTTTAAAATTAAACAACTTCCAGGAACAGAAACCTAGAAAATCCTGCAGTTCACAGTCATAGGCCTGACCCATGGAATTGCTATCATGGGCAAATCTACATGCATCCAAAATTATATAGAAAGAAAACATGGCTGGCAAAAACAAAACAAACAAACAAACAAACAAAAACCCTAAGTAAAAACAGACAATCCTCTATAAGTTAAACATTTTACCATGTCTGAGTTACAAAAAAAGTGGAGGCTGTCATTATAGTTCTGCTTTGTAATACTCAAAGGTTACATAAATTATGGGTAAGCCAACTGTTTAAAAAAATTCTCTATAAAGTTGTCGTTTCAGATTAGGTTCAACCATAGTAACCCCATCTTCTGATTACCTTCATTAAATCCTAAATGAGATCCCACCTTTCACTCACAGCTCACATGCCACCTGTTCTGTTAATTACAGATACCCGAATCAAGCCTAAACCAATGGGATTCTGAGACCCAACAAGGACAGAGTAGATAAAAGACCTACTACCCACCTCACAGATGAGGCCACTTTGCGTATGCGTTCTGGGATGAGAGTGCTACATTTTAAACATTATTAGTCATAATTAGGAGTGCCTTTTTATTTTTAAAACATATTAATGTGAGGTTTATAACATATAACATTGTGCATCTTTTTTTCACTTAATGTGATATAACTTGCAAATATCTCCATATTACATGGCCGTCATAACCCATCATTTAAATAGCTGTATGATACCTCACACAATGCGTACATCATCATCTATTTCTTCCATCATTGGAGATCTGGAATGAGAAAGTTACTTTACAAAATCCCAAGGTGAAATATTTCTCTGGAAAAGTTTAATGATTCAGGCCCAGGGTTTAGGCTTTTTGACAACGTATAAAGACAGATGTTTCCCATTGAGAAAGGAGATGTACCATTCAGAGTTTGGCTTCTTGTTGCTCTTCTTGTTTTTGTTTTTAGCACAACTAACCAACTTTCCGTTCTTCTGTTCATATAAAGTAGTTACTTATAAAGTATAGTTACTTAGTTATATAAGCAGCTACTTTATATAAAGATGCCAGGGATTGAGTACCACTTCAGAAAGGAGTGGGGAATAATAAAACGGATGGACCCAGTCAAGCATACTTTTCCTGTTACTAGTTGTTGCACATTTTGATTCCTAACTCATAGTAAGAATGTTTTTTGGCCCTAGGAGCCAGCTGGAGAGGTTGAGGACGTTTGGGATAAAAGTGGAAGGCTCTCACCAGAGACCTCTAGGCCTCCTCTTTCCAAAACAACAATAAATGAGGATTATTCTCAATCATGTGATTTATGTGAAGTTTGGCAATTTCTGGGACAAAATGAATAAAAAAAAAGATGTGCAGCCATATGAAATACCTCTGGTTAGGCTTTTTTGAGAATGACTAAATTCAAGATACAGATGTGAGTATGTGTGACTGTGTGTGCACGACAGAGATGGAGGGGAAAAAAGAAGGAGACAGGAAGAGAAAGAGTGGAGGGGAGGGGAAGAAAGAAGGAGACAGGAAGAGAAAGAGTGGAGGAGAGAGGAAGAAAGACAGAGAGAGAGAGACATTCAGAGGTAGAAGGAGAGACAGGAAAACAGAAAGAAAGAGAGAACACAATATGGTGTGTTCTGTAGTTCCACGCAAGGGAGGAGGTGCTGGCAGTGAGAGCCACCTGCTCTGTCAAGGAGTATTTCACCACTGACATCATTGTAAAAGTCAGTTGTGTTACTACTTTCACCTTCTCTGTAGACAACACACCCACTGTGGCTTTCATTTAGGACAGACCACTTCCATTTATCCAGCTCTAGTATGCCACTGGCTTCCACATATAGTACCCGATCCCTACAAAACAAAATCAGCTGGGGTAGTTGTTGCTAACATCATTGTAAGAATGAGGAACATGAGACAGAATTTAAATAACTTGCCCTTAGCCATACAAAAATGAGAGGTCAAGTCAGGATTTGAACTCAGAACATACTAATTCAAAAGCCTGTATTCTGCCAAATATGCTAGCTCCATAGAGATGGCAATAGAGCTTTTATTCAAAGAGAAAAAGAGGAGAAGCAAGAAGAATCAGAGGTTATATATATAGAGAAAACTACAGAGTGGTTGCTTTTACATTGTTTGTTCTGAGATCTTTCCCTTCTTATCTCATTATGCATTGATTTTGTACTATGTTATTTTGGCTACCATCTGTTATGAGCTGAGTGGTGTCTGCCCAAAATTCCTATGCTGAAGTCCTAACCCCCAGTACCTCAGAGTGTAACTGTATGTGGAGATAAGGCCTTTAAAGAGGTAATTAAGGTAAAATGAGGCCATATGGCTGGGCCCTAATCCAGTATGACTGATGTTTCCATAAGAAGAGGAAATTTGGACACAGAAAGTGCAGAAGGAAGACCATGTGAGGACACAGGGAGAAGGAAGCCATCTACACGCCAAGGGGAGAGGCCTCAGAAGAAACCAGCGGTGCCAACACCTTGATCTCAAACTTCCTGCCTCCAGTACTTTGAGAAAGTTAAGTCTGTTGTTTAAGCCACCCAGTCTGTGGTATTTTGTTATTGCAGCCCTAAGAAACTAATCCACCATCATTAGACTTACACCGAGGCTGCACTTCTTGGGGTCTGCCCCACACTGAGACCCTTCAAAGCCACTCACCCAGGGTAACCCATTAGTTGTTTGTTTGTTTGTTTTTTGAGACAGAGTTTCGCTCTTGTTGCCCAGGCTGGAGTGCAATGGCACCATCTTGGCTCAATGCAAACTCTGCCTCCCAGGTTCAAGCGATTCTCCTGCCTCAGCCTCCTGAGTAGCTGGGATTACAGGAATGCACCATCACACCTGGCTAATTTTTGTATTTTTAGAAGAGATGGGGTTTCACCATGTTGGCCAGGCTGTCTCAAACTCCTGACCTCAGGTGATCTGTCCACCTTGGCCTCCCAAAGTGCTGGGATTACAGGCGTGAGCCACCTCGCCCAGCCTAGCTGTTCTTTTAGTGTCACAAGAGCAGGTCAACAGGGCCAAGCCCAGGATGTTGTTATCTGTGTCCAAGGCAGACATGGAGCTGGCCCCAAATCAACATTCCTATAAGGGCTCCACCCTACCTTTCTCTTTTGTCTTTGTCAAGTGGATATTCCCATAAATTTGTAGTAAAACATATACTGGCTGCCGTTGGCAAAGATGAGCTCTCAGTTTGGGAGCCACTGAATCAGGTCCTTAACCAAACATGAAATGACAGAACTGTTTCCAGCGGAGGATTAATTGAGCCAACTCAAGGCAAACACAACGTATTTTGGCATTGCTTTTGACAGATGGAAATAAAACAAACATTAGCAACCGGATTGCAGCTAACAATATGCAAAATTAAAGAAGGTACCTTTTTAACTTTGTCTGGGAGCCCACTGGCTTTTCTTATAAAATCTGCAGCAGGAAAAAAAGACAGAGCTGTTAATCTCGTTATGCAACCAGTTAGCACATGCAAACAAGGGGAATTAAAAGTCTTTGCATTCAGGGGAGGAAACAGATATTTGACACATATATTTATTAAGGAGACTGGACTGGAAAATAGCACTGCTGTATTAATCAGAAATGGTGTAGAAAATACTTAAATAATACAACAGAATGTGCACAGACAGCATAAGCTGCTTACGAATGGAAGCGTAAGGTCTGAGTATTTTTATTTAAAGGTTAAATTTTCAATTAATTTTTTTTCAGCTTGTTGCCATCCTTTCAAAGCATCACTGTTAATTGCTATAAAACAATGTCTGCCCCTGTTTGAATTCTGGACATGAAGACCTGAAGCTGTCAGCCATCTAATGGACATCAGGGTATTGGAGCAGAAATCAAAATTACTGTGTAAAAGCTGAACCAAAATGTCAGACTCTGAGAAGCCAGCGGATCAGTTAAAAGTCCCTTTTTTCATGTGTTGAGTGTCTTAATCTGGATGTGCCACTGTAACAAAACACTGAAGACTGGATAATTTATAATAATTTAAATGGATTTATTTCTAATACGATAATAATAGAATAATAGAATAATAGAAATGTCTTGTTTATTTCTATGACTAAGTTGAAGATCAAGGTTCTGGCAGGTTCCGGGTCTGGTGAGGGCCAGGACTTTGCTTCCAAGATGGGGCCTTGAGCACCATGTCCTCATGTGACAGAAGAAATAGAAGAGGATGAACCCACTCCTTCAGTCTCCTTTATAAGGGCCCTAATCCTATCTCGGAGTTCTGCTCTCATGATTTCACTGCCTCCTGAAGGCCCCCCTCTTAATGCTACCACACTGGCAGTTGAGTTTCAACATACAAAATTTGGGGGACACAATCAGGCCATAGAGCTCAGTTTCTTAGAAGTTAAATTTATAAGTTCCAGCCCATCATGGAAAAGTGCACATAGATATATTCTATTATTAGAATTTCCAGATAACCCAACTTCAGGGGGTTTGTGGCAGGCCAACCTCTATATGCATACTTACTCAGTGGATCGGCAGAGGTGAAGAAACCCACCACCTCATTTACAGTGGAACTGTATACCTGGGAAACCATGTCCCTGGCTGTAAGTGAGCTCATCAACTTCTGCTGGGTTAACTGGCATTTCAGGACTCCCTCTTCTCTGCTAACATCCTCATGGTCTGGGATCATAGGAAACAAAATTGAGAAAGCAATTGTGTCACTAAGAATTGGGATTGGAAATAGGGTTAAGTCTTGAGTGGAGGATAGGATTTTATAAAATAGTCACTATTTGAGTGATGAGTACTTAAAGCCCAAACTCCACCATTGTGCCATATACCCATGGAACCTGTATGTGTGCTTCTGAATCTAAAATAAATTTTTTTACAAAGAGGGTGTGGGGTTTAAATACATTTACATATGTTTTGGCTGGAAGACATATGTTTCTCGAGAGTCAGAATTAAGTGTGAGGATGATTTTAAATTGAGAATAAAGGAGAATGATGGCATTGATGATAAAATATAGCATTATGTTTAATTTAAAATAGCCTAGTATCATAGAAAGGACATGGATTTTTTTTTGATAAGGAAAATCTACTTTTGCAATTCTGTGCCATCTCTTAATATTTATGTAACTGTGTGCCAGTCACCAAAACTCTCAGTCTCAGTTTCTTCATCTGCAAGATGGGAATAATAATTTCTACTCTGTGCTTTCTGAACATTTTTACATTTATCCAGGAAAAATAAATGAACAGATGATAAATTAGATCAGTCCCTCCCCACCTCACAGGGACATCTGGCATTGTTTGGAGATATTTGTGATTGTCACAATTTGGAGCAGGGGGAATATCGCTACCAAAATCTAGTAGATAGAGGCCCAGGATGCTGCTATATACCCTAAAATACACAGGATGGTATCCTCACCCCCAGAATTATTCAGTTCAAAATGCCAGCAGTACTGACACCTGATACTGATACTGAAAAACTCTAAATTAGATATAGGTAGGTAGATGATACAAGATACATACACAGCAAATGGAGAAAATGATGATTTATGTCATATATCTCCATCATATTTATGTTTCCATCATATTTATTTATTTATCTATTTATATATTTATTTATTTATTTATTTATTTATCATAGATGTTAGCTGATTGCTAAGTAGATGAGAGATCATTCTTACATGAGACACACTAGGCATCAACAAATGGAAGTGATTTTAAAATTAAACCTAAAGACAGGATTAACACCGTGAGGGTTGGGATAAAATAAAGGAAGTTGCTAAAGGTGAAATAATAATCTTAGAAGTGAAACGGTGCCAGCCATCATGCTAAGTGCATTTTAGATTGGTGTTCATTCAAGTCTAAGACAAGGATTCATGATAGATCTATGGTTTGGGCTAAGGTGGGGATTAAGGGTAGAGCTGTGAGACAACTCTGTCAGTAGATGTTTTTTTCCAAAGAGCAACCAAAGCCCAGCAATTGTATAGACAGATGCAAACAGCCCAGCCACCATCCAGTCCGAGTTCCTGCAGTTCAAGGAGGGGACAGAATTGATGTAACATTTACAAGTGAGGAAGGCCCACTCTACAATTGCTTTCAAATGTTTTCACGGGAACATTTTGTATAAATGGAATGATATCTTATGTAGTCTTCTGCATCTGGTTTTTCTCAGTTAGCATAATGTTTTTTTAGATTCATCCATGTTGTAACATACGTCAGTACTTCATTTCTTTATATGCCCAAATAATATTCCATTGTACAAATACACCACATTCTGTTTGCCCATTCACTTGTTGAAGGATGTTTGTGTTGTTTACTCTTTTGGCCATAATAAATAATGCTGCTATGAACTTTTATGTACAAGCATTTTGAACATATGTTTTTGTTTTTCTTTTTTAATTTTTTATTTCCATAGTGTTTTGGAGACAGGTTACATGAGTAAGTTCTTTAGTGGTGATTTGTGAGATTTTGGTGCACCCATCACCTGAGCAGTATGCACTGAACCCAATTTGTAGTCTTTTACCCCTCACCCCCTACCACCCTTTCCCCAAAGTCCCCAAAATCCATTGTATCAGCCCAAATGTCCATCAATCCACGAGTGGATAAAGAAATTGTGGTATATATATATATACAATGGAATAATACTCAGTCATAAAAAGGAATGAATTAATGGCATTTGCAGTAACCTCGATGGACAGAAGACTACTATTCTGTGCTAAGTAACTCAGGAATGGAAAACCAAACATTGTATGTTCTCACTCATAAGTGGGAGCTAGCTGTAAGGATGCAAAGGCATATGAACAAATGTTTTTATTTATCTTGGGAGACACCTAGGAGTGGAATTGCTAGATCACTTGGTAAATTTGTTTCCACTGGTGGGGTCTTGACCAGTCACAGATCCAGCCTCCTCCTCAGCATTGGACAGGGTTATAATGGGATAGCAAGAACCTACCTGCTAAATATCTACATCATTTGTTCCTTGGGAGATTTCCTATGAAAACATTTGAAACTCCACCTACCTTTACATGGAGGACAGCCTTTTAGTCACTACCTGAGGTTATGATTTCAATAAGATGATCCTCTAAAATACAAAAGATGAGAAAGTATCTTGGAGAGTTGACAACATGAAAGATGATAATGTGATATTACTGCCATCATTAGGGTTATTCACTTGTCATCTGCGACTTAAAGTGATGGTGATTTCAGCTTTGCCTGGTAGGATCAGGGAGCAGCTAAGATCTAATTCAAAGAGCCCTTGACTCTGATGTTTGTTCCCATCACTCCCACTTCCTAGTTATGGGAATTTCTGCAAAGCGATTTGCCTCCCCAAGCATTAGTTGCTTCCCTTACAAAATGGGGCCATCAACATCATTTCTCAGGGTTTCCACAGGATTAAATAAATGGCAGCACATTGAATCCAGTCCCTTGGGCAGTTGGGTAGGTGTTACCAAACCCTAATTTCTTTTCTTTTCTTTCTTTTCCTTTTATCTTTTTTTTTTTTTTTTTTTTTTTTTGAGACAGGATCTTGCTCTGTCACTCAGACTGGAGTGCAGTGCTGTGATCTTGACTCACTGTAGCCTCAACTTCCCTGGGCTCAAGTGATCCTCCCTCCTCAGCCTTGTAAATAGCTGGGGCAATAGGCATGCACCACAATGCTCAGCTAATTTTGTTTATTATTTGTAGAGACAGGGTCTCACTATGTTGCACAGGCTGGTTTTGAAATCCTGGACTCAAGCAGTCCTCTCACCTTGGCCTTCCCCAAGTGCTGGGATTATAGGAATGAGCCACTGCATCCAGCCAGGACCCTAATTTCAATCTAGGAAGGTTGTATATCTCAAGGGAAACCTCAAAGAACCAAAATGTGCTGGAGAATAGGCTGCTTCATTTTGCTCTCTTGTTTTTTGTTTTTTTTTTTTTTAATTTTACTTGGGATTTATTTGTATAGAATTTTGATATTTTTCTTTTAAATAGAAATACCAACAAAAATAATAGGACAACACATTGATATGGCCCTTTTTAAAGGTGCATTCATATTGATGATATCATTTAGTCTATTACATCTTGTGACTTTTGAGCCTCGTGGCTCACTAAAATTACCTGGGGAGCATTTAGTAACAGTCAGTGCCTGGGCCCCAACCCCAGAGGCTCTGATTCAATGGATTTTGGGAGAAGCTCAGGAGTCTGAATTCTTTTTACATCCCTGGTTATTCCCATGTAAAACCAGAACTCAGATCTGTTGCAATGGGCTGTGGAAGATGAGGCAGAGACTGCCTTCGCTAGTGTTCAGCTGGGAAGCTGGGAGAAAGGTTAAAGGACTGCTATCAGGATTTGAATCCAGGTCTCTCGACTCAGTTCAGTGCTCTGTTTCCTACACCGCATTTTCTAGGGATAAAATTGAACTAAAATGGAGGAGGTCCTGGAGAGAGAAAGGACAATGTTAAGTCCTCTTGGAAGAAATGTGCCAATGGCTGGCAATAATACATTCACCCAGAATAACTCCACAGGAGGGCCTTATCCTGCCTCGCCTTGCATATGTTGAAACCAGGGCATGGTTTCTTATAAAAATGCTTACTGTGCAGAAGTTCAGTGAGAGGTAGGGATTCTAAGGGGATAGATAAATCTATGAGCAAGACCAGTGAGTTGGTAAAACACTCAGCTCAGCAGTTCAGAGCCAAAAACAGAAAGGCTTTGTGAGCAGGTAGGTACCTTTATTATGGTAATCAACTCTGGGCCCAAGAAACAATGAGGTCATCAGAGTTCCTGGGATGCTCCAGTGGTAGTAGTAGGTGTCCTGGTAAGCACAGAAATCTGTGACCTAGTGTATAGCACTGAGGTGGGGCTACCAACTTCAGGCCTCTCTGCATCCAGGGCCACCAACTTCAGGCCTCTCTGCACCCAAGACTTCGTTAAGTTTTAGCCCACCAGTGAATCAATGTGAATTGATAGGGAAAATGCTGAACTGGAAGAAATACACTAAAAAAACATAAAATTTGAGAACAAAATGGAATTCAGATTATCAAGTTAAAGCCCTCATTTTACAGATTACAGAAAATGAAGCTCAGGGTAGAGAAATGATTTGCTTCAAGGCTACAGAGCTAAGTGGAGTGGCAGATCCAGGAGCCTCCCTGCTTGGTGGTTCTTCTGCCATTAAAAACCAACGAATCAAGAAACCATGGGCAAAACACAGGCACGCCCCAGTTACTGTTAGGAGGAAACAGTCTTCGCTCTCTCTTGTGGCACCCTTCCCTCTGCCTGCGGAGTGAGCCATCACTTTGGCTTCTACTCTGTGTTAAGGGGATCGAGGGACATCATGGAAATCTGGACTCTGGCCCTGGCTTTGCTGTGTGTCTTGGGGCAAGTCACTTTACTTTTCTGGGTCTCACATCTCCATAGGCAAAATACTGAGTGTGAAAAAATAATTCTAATGATACACTACCTGGTTTACCCTCTAAACCAGGGATTGGCAAACTAAGGACCAACTCTGGCCCATCACCTGTGTTTGTAAATAAAGTTTTACTGGAACACAGCCACACCCAGTCTTTAATGTACTGTCTAGGGCTGCTTTCATGCTATAATGGCAGAGTTGGGTAGATGCAACAGAGATCACCTTATGCCCCACCAAGTTGAACATATCCACTATCTAGACCTTTACAGAAATGTTTGCTCATCTCCATAAAAGAACATTCTATCTACTACCTCTGAGATACACACACACACACACACACACACACACACACACACACACGTACACCTACCACATATTAATATATTTCCTGGACCATGTAATGTTGCTGCTTCTGTATTTGCTTTTAGTAGGAAAATATTTCAGACACATAGCTAATGCAGAACCAAATTCAATGAATGATATTTATAGCCCTCTAGGTTTAACAGATATTATTAATATTCAGTCAGATTGTATGTTTGCAAAACACTATGCCATAGGAATCCATATTTATAAAGAATCTTGATTTCTCTTACAATAAGGAAGAAAAGACAGACATGCATACATGCATAGGCATATATGTAAATGACCTGAAAAGTTCAACACTACTGTAGCATGACTGTCCTCACTTGATTTTGGTGTTCCAGTTTCTGATTTTTCATATGAGTAGCAAGGTGTTACTTATGAGATGCACAGTCTAAATTGCAAAACATACATTTTACCAGATATTCAGAAATAAGCATGAGTTTTTAAATCAACTATGTGGTTTAATTTAAAAGTAAAAGTGTAATTTTCAGTTATGAAATTTAGTTATAATTGTCTTAACTGGCAATACTTAGAGGTACTACTTAAACACTAATAAAACAGGGCAAGATTTGAAGAAAAAAACCTGAGACTGAGTTGAGTACCTTTTTCCATTTCTTTTTAACCTTAAACCACTTGGTGAAATCTCAATTTTAGGAATCAGTCTTAATTAGAATGTCCTTTAATAATCTTTACATATTTCTTTCATTAAGAAAACCAAAATGTTTAAGACTTCTCTGGTCTCCAAGATTTGTACAACTTCATTTTAAGTCAAAGCCACTATAGTCATTTAGTTCCCCCATGACCTGGTCCCTCACATGAAACCAAGAACAGATTTTGGTTTCATCTTCTTCAGCCTTGACAAGGAATAAAAGAGGAATTTCTACCTCTGTCATTCGGCTTCATCAGCATCAATATGTGCCTTCTACAACCCTGTAATATTTCTTCACTGTATGAATTATTTGCCTATTTGAGGCTTTTGTGTGTGTGTGTGTGTGTGTGTGCATGCATGCACACATGCACAAATATGCACACATACCTGCATTCTAATCCTCTCTCTTGCTTCTTCCAATCAGTAATTGGGCTGGTTATCAAGTGAACACAAATTGGCATCAAGAGCTCACCTTTGAAAAGTCTCCCTTTCCAATATTCCTCTGGTACAGAATTTGGAGTTAAAGATATTTTTGCTAAAGCCAGAAGATTTTTTTTCTTTAAAGACCAGGAAGTCTACTAGGCTAGCACATGGTTAAATAGTCATTGGAATAAATTCTTAAGACAGAGATATGCATTACTTTTATTACAGCTATTTTAGTTGTGCTAATGGCTCCATCGGGCAAGGAGGGGGTGCCGTGGGCTACTCAAAATCTAATGTTTCCATCTGTCTTCCAAGTTCCACCCTGAAGTGGGCATTTGTCTCACGTGTGTGTTCCTCTCTCCAGATTAAGAGGACAATATTCTTAAGCTTTGGGATTTAATGTCTTTGCTGTAGCCTTCAGAAAAACTCTCCCTAAAACCAATGACAGAGCTCCAACTGTATATTAGGCATCCCAGTCTCCACAAGGCAGGAGCCAGAAGAGTGCTGGAAACAGAACCAAGGGGGCTTTGGAATGGTTAATAAGAAAAGATCCTTAAATATATCATAAATATCTATTACCAGCAAGATTAATAATGATAAGAGTGTCCTTTACTTAGTGCAAGACTTTTCTCTCTTGATACTTAACCTACCCACGTAGGTGAGGTTAAGCTATGCACCTTAATGGGGGACTATTAAGACATCTATAATTAAAATGACTTTTCTTTGGAGTGCTCAAGGAAAATTACACTTTTTTTCCTCCTCACAATTGTGAAAACATAATAACAAAATAACTATAGCAAATTTGAAAAGATAATATCCCTAGTAATTCTATGCCCCTCAAAAAGGCATAAAGCAACAGTTTCAATACAGGGCAGTCATACTTGGGAGCACAAGGACACCTGGAGAATGTATTCAAAATGCAGGTTCCCAGGCCCAACTCACATAAAGTATTTCTTGAGATTTGAGGTCAGGGTCAAAATTATACTTGTTAATAATGCCCCAGATATCTGGATGTTGTTAGAAGACAAAGCTTTGAGAAGCATTGAGATAGAATAGTCCCCCTTAACAGCAGGACACACATTTTAAGACCCCCAGTAGATGCTTGAAACCATGGGTAGTACTGAACCATATCTACACTATGTTTTTTTTCTATACATACATGGCCTAGGAAAAAGTGTAATTTAGAAATTAGGCACAGTAAGAGATTAACACTAACTCATAATAAAATAGAACATGTATAACAATATGCCAACATCACTACTCTTGCACTTTGGGGCCAATATTAAGTTAAATAGGATTACCTGAACACAAGCACGGTAATATGGTGGCAGTTGGCCTTGTTACCTAGACAGCTCCTACGTGACTCACGGGTGGGAGGCATCTATAGCACGGATATGCTGAGCAGTGGCGTCCATAGCGTGGATGTACTAGACAAAGGACTGATGCACATCCCGGGCAGGACAGAGCAGGACAGCACAAGAGCTCATCACATGACTTAGAATGGTGTGCAAATTAAAACTTATGAATTGTTCATTTCTAGAATTTTCCTAATATTTCCAGACCAAGGTTGACCATGGGTAACTGAAACCAGAGAAAGTGAAATCGAGGACAAGGGGGACTACGGTAGAATGTTCAATTCCAGTTGCTTTTCTAATGCAATACATAGCTGTCAATATTCCAGTTCTATGCTCCAGCTTTTTGTTATCCACTACATATTTATGGACACTACATACATGGTTTTCAGCCTGGTGGAATTTAAGATATCATAATTTAAATCTTGAATCTTCTCTTAGACAAATTTATTCAGATAGATTCTCATAATACCATTGATGAGCCAAAGGGCAAGAACACATTTGTGGCTTCCACTGTGTTGCCATATTGCTTTCTCCTAGTGTTAAGAAATTTATATTTAAATCAGCAGATTAAGAGGGCCCAATATTCACCATAATGTCACCAGTAATGTGTATTTGAATATATTTTTACTTTGTTCTGCTAATTTAGTCAGTGCAAAATGGTATCTCAAGGTGAATTTAATTCACACTTCTTGCATTTCTGGTAAAGATTAATATATTTCTTTGTGTTTCTTTTCTATTTAAAAGTTTCCCAGAGATACAGTTAAATTTCTGAATCTCTCTTTGTGCTTAGGGCAAGAGTTATTGCTTCTTTCTTTATTGTCCAGGCAACTGGTACCTGACAAAGACTGAAACCCAGGGATGGAGGAGAGACTGCAGCTTGATTGAGCATCCAAGGACAGAGCTCTTGGCCAAACTACCTTGTGTCTTGAGGGTCTTAAGGTAAAACTTCTAGGTGGAAGACAAGGAGGAAGAAAGCATTCCAAGTCTGGTTCCCTGGGAAATAAGATTTGCATACAGGAGATTCTTGGGGCTTCCCTCAAGATCAAGACCTGGAGGTGGTGAAGAACTCTGGAGCTGGAAAACAGAGGTGTTTAACAGTTGCCAACTCACCAATGGCCCTGGGGAACTCTATAACTGGGATGGCTCTTTATTATTGTCCTGTTTTGAGGCAAGGGCCTTTCTTCTCAACTACATGGACCAGTCATTGGAGGCGGCTGCCCCAGGGAAAGGACAGTGAATTTAGGTGAGGCAACTATCTTCAGCTAAAAGCAAACCTTAGCAAGGCACTCAGCTGTGAACTGTCAGCTGCTAATATTATCAGCTGCTGATGGGATGAGAGCCTCAGTCCTGAAGAGTGCATCTCAGTCATACACCACAGCATTCGTTGCAGAAGGAATCTAATGTTTATTGAGGCCTCACAGTTTCTTTAAGGTATGCTCTTTTAGTTATCTACTGATGTGTAACAAACCACTCCAAAGTTGGTTTAAGACAATGACAACAACAAACATTTAAATTCTGTTCATGTTTCTAAAAACTGGGCTGGGCTCAGCTGAACAGTTCTTCTGCAGGTCTTGCTGCTGATCACTTACTGGCTGCATTCATCTGGTGAGACAGCTGTGGGCTGGGCTTAGCTGGGACAGTGGGATGGCTGGGCTTCTGTAGTTCTCTCCAAGGAGTTTCAGGGCCTCTTTCTCTCGATATGACCTTGTCGCCTACAGGCAGCCCCTTCACACCATCTCTCCTGCAAACTAACTGTTTTCCTACATGGAGAATTAGGACCAGGACCCAGCCTAATATTTAGAACAGGGTTTCTCACCTCCATGATGTTGACATTTTGGGCTGCATACTTATTTGTTGGAGGGAGGAGGTGGTAGATACCCAGGCTGTGCATTGTAGAATATTTAGCAATATTCCTGGCCTTCATTCACTGGATGCCAGTAGCACTTCCCTAATTGTGATAATAAAAGTGTGTCTCTCAACACTGCCAAATGTCCCCTTGTGGTGAAAATTATCCCCATTGAGAATTAGGGCTTTAGAAGGACTTGCACTTTAGCACTCTTAGAAGTTCCACCACATCCTATTAACTAAAGCAAGCCATAGACACAGTCCAGTTTCAAAGCACAAGAATACCAGGATGCACAATTCACTGGGGCCACCAATGTTGCAGACTACCATAGTTCTATGAGGTTAATATTTATATCCCCATATTCTAATGTCAAACTAAGGCTCGTTCTTTCAAGGCCATGCAGAAAGTCACAGGACCAAGATTCAATCCCAGGTCTGCCTGACAGCAAAGTCTATACTGCCCCTGCTACCTTGAGCCACTTACAGCAGGTTCCAAAGGGTTACTTTTAGAAATGAACTACCCTCAATCTCCTGAAAAAATGTGTTAGAGAAAAGAGAGAGGCTTTGCTCAGGCTTAGTTACGGTTAATAAAGAAAACATTAATCACTTGAAGTGCTATTTTGGAGCTCATGAAACTGAAATGAAGCGCAATATGAAATGTTCATTTATTTCTGAGGGGTTTATTTTGTTAACATTCAATCACTCAATCCTCTTTGCCTTATTTATAAAGTTTGAGGGAAAGAACACTTTTTAAAAAAATATGTAAAGTTCTGTTCTGAATGATATAATAACAGCCTCCTTCTATTAGAGATAGAGGTCATAGATCATAGGTGGAGCTGGGACATCGCTCCCCTGCCCACTAGGGCAGTTCTTTTAAGGGAGGTCCACACCAGTGCTGTGTATTATAGCCTCCTGTAGGCTCTTATGAGACTTCAATTTCTGTTGGAGCATGAACTGCCTGGATTTAAAGCTCCTCTCCACTGCTCACTGGCTATATTGCTATTGATGCGTCACTTAAATTTCTGGAGCCTCAGTGTCTTTATCTATAACTTGGGTAAAATGACTCCTACTCTGTGGGATTTGTGTTGAGGAAATGAAATAATGCATGTGCATTTGGTTCCTTCACTGTCCCATCTTGAGAAAGGCAGGATCTGCAGTAGATAATAGATACAACCAAGAGAAGGTCATGGGCCGATTAACTCAAGTCTTCTCTTTGCCAGGCAGGACAACCAGTGTGAGAGTGAAAGGTACCAGAGGGCTGGAGCACATTCTATTACCACCGTGACTTGTGGGTCTTGGGCCACCTCCTCTCCCACACATCAAGGCAGCAGACACATAAAGAGCAAAAGTGAAGCAGAGACAGTGATCCTCCTTCATTCCACTCCTAATCTCCCAGACAGGTGATGGAAATTGGACAGAAAAGAGCAGAAAAGAGCAAAGAAGTCAATTATCATCCACTATTTGGTATAGTCCCACTACTTCCAAAGTGTTTCTCAAAACACAGCCTGTGAGTTCTTCTCCATGTTGTATTTATTACACATTTGTAAAGAAAACTTTTTTATCTGGAATGCTCAGGAACTTGATGTCCTGATTAACCAAATGTTCTATTTAACTGGAAGTCACCAGATATTGCATAGTTTTCAACATTGAAACATGGCAACTGGTTTTTTTAAACAAAATATTAATCAAACATAACTTAATATTTATCGGAGAATTTGTAAGTCATGGTAGGTTTTTGTATTGTCTCCAAGGCAGAACAAGAAGCATCCCTTTTTCAAGATTTATACAGGTGAACATGTGGATTATTAGAGGTTTCTTACTGATTTAGTAAAAACGACATGGATTTCCTTCATAGTTAAGCAGATCTAGGTTGAGTCCTAGTTTAAACATATGAGCTGCGGGCTGTTAATCTCCACAAGCCTTAGGTTTTTAATCTGTAAATTTGATACAATGGCATTGCTTTAAGGAAGTAATCAGATCATGAGTATAAAGCCCTTTGCTCAATGCCTGACTCATAGTTAAGTCAACTTTGTTTTGTCCATTCTCTTCTTTCGGGTTCTACTCCAGCTACATGGAAAATAAACGTGCAGAGAAAGTGTCAGGAAACACTGCAGACCACCTAACTGTTCTCATATAGGAAATGTTGACAGGGCAAGGACATTAACATACGATAAATTTTGCATTTCTGCAGTGCATACTACACACAGCCATTTCAGCTAATCATCATGGCCATCCTGTGGTTGGGAACACAGGCTTGGAGAGGATGGTTCAGGATGCCAGTCTTACTTGTGAGTAAAATTTTTTATGTGCATGTTTAGTAAAACAGCTGTTTGGATGAAAGATTCTTATAGTTGCAAAGTCAGAGGTGCATTGCCAGTGCTTTGGTTAAAGTTCTTGCAGTTCATCCCCAAATTGCCTTCCTGCAGCGAGTTAGGAAAAGGCATTATAAAGTTCTTGCCTGTGCCTCCTTATGTGGTCCCAGAGATACACACAGTGGCTTTTCTCTGTCATCAGTCATCCTTGGGCATCAACTGTCTATAAGAAATTTTGCCTCAGATACAGAGCCTAATCACTGAACCAGTTTTTATTTGGCTAATTATTTCTCAATGATAGCTAAAGGCTCCATTTTATTTGCTGGCCCATCGTTTGTCTAATTATTAATGTCCCTCAAATTCAATTAGGTCAACTGATGACAGGTCTTGGCTCAGACAGGTGGACTCACCAGTGGGGACCCTCTTGCCTGTGTCTCAGCCACCTGAAGGGTTTTTCCATGACAATTTGCTCAAGCAAGATGGGGTCAGCTGTCCAGGGAGCACTCGGGAAGCAAAAGGTTGTCTTGAAGTGTGAACAGAAAAGCTCAATGGGCATCAGTGATGCAAGAAAGCTCTGGCAAAAGCAAATAGGGTCATGCCAGGCAGCACTGGGGGTAGCTCCCCCATATCCCGGAAAAGCTGCAAAGTAAAGGTTCGCAAGACATGTGGTTTCTTAAGAGCCAAAAATGGAGAGGGCTTTTCTTTTGAAAGACCTGCTCCAGCAGAGCCTGCTGTGTTTTCACTTGCTCTGCATGAGATGCTTCCTGTTGGGTGTACTTGCCCAGGTACCAGGATAGTGTGAGGGCTGAGGGCAGCACTGTTCCCACAGCTCTGAAAGGGAAGAGGCGAAGAGGCCAGGGGAAAACAGTCTATGTCCTGCCAGGTTAAACACAACTTCTTGCAGTCAAGCTGGACAGCAGAAAAACAGGGAGAAGTGGGATTTTCTATCTGCTGGGTTGGTCTGCAGTCCCCCACACATTCAAGACGAGGCAGCGGTGGAAGGAGGGTGCATGGACTCATAATCCAGTGTCCGTGGTTCAGTTTCACCTCTGCCTCCTATCCGTTATGTGATCTTGGGTCCCCGTTTTATCAAAGTGAAATGGGAATAAGACTACTGACCTCGTATGGTGGCTGTGAAGATAAACGGAACAATATACAAATAGGGTACACAATGGTACTTCGTAAACTGTTCTTTCCCCTTCTCTCTAACTTCCTTCTTTTGGTTCCAAAGCCTTATCCAACTGTGACTGACTCCTCACTAAAATACCAGCCCCCTTTCTCCCTAGAAACAGAACCCTGACTTAATTTGGAGGCTGCCATGAGCCCAGCTGAACAATGACATCTATCAGCCTGCCTTGCAGAAAGGGGCGGCCAATGAGACATAAGTAGAAGGTACTGAGTGGGGTTTGGGAGGAAGCATCTTCCGTTTCTTGCCTCCTCTTCTCCTATCCAAGAACCATGCCTAAGCTCAGATGGAGCTGGCACAAGCCTAGTGCCAGGAAGATGTTTGCTGCCTAAATAACCTGAAAAATAAAAATAGAAACAATGAACACTTATGGGCTTGAACATTGCCTGTCAATACACTAAGGCCTTTATTTGTTTTATTTAATTCAATCCTATGAAATTTTGTTTTACTAGTATTAATTTCTATTTAAAAATTAGGAACCTATGGTACAAAGTACATGAATAAATATACGTAGGCATGAGTGAATGAGTCAGTGCATGAACAACAGGGCCCATTGGAATTCAAGGAGAATTAGGGGTAAAGGGTAGGGATATTGGTTTTCTGTTACTACTATGCCAAATTACGCTAAACTTGGTAGCTTCAAATAACACAAATGTATCATCTTACAGTTCAACAGGTTAGAAGCTCAACATGGGTCTCACTGGGCTAAAATCAAGGTATCAGAAGGGCTGGGTTTTTTTCTGGAGGCTGTAAGGGAGAATTTGTTTCCTTGTCTTTTCCAGCTTCTAGAGGCCACCCACGTTCCATTCCTCCACTCATGACCCCTTCCTCCATCTTCACAGCAGCAAGGTCAGGTCAGGTCTTTCTCATGCTGCTTTACTACCCAGTGTCTCTGATCTCTTCCCCTTTGAAGGACCCTGAGATTACACTGGGCCCACCCAAATAATTCGGGATAACCTCCCTTTCTTAAGGGCAGCTGATTAGCAGCCTTAATTCCATCCACAATTTTTATCTTCCTTTCGCCATGAGAGGTAAGGGATTTGCAAGTTCCAGAGATTCAGACGTGGACGTCTTAGGGGGCCATTATTCCATCCACCACTGCATGTTTCTGCAGAAGCTTCTTTGTTATTTATGAAAACATTTTTACAACAGGAGCAGTTTCAGCATGACCCTCACTCCATGGCAGGGTGTCAGATCTCAGTTCAAAGGTTACAGGATGGTGGGATGTTGCATGCACAGGATGCTGTGGCCACAGCATCTCATGCTGTCATCCTCTCCAGAAGACTCCCAGGCATCCCTCTGGGGGAAGGAGGCAGGTAACACTGGCCAGTCATACACAGGGGCTATCTGAGGGCTCTGGAACGTTCCTTATCTTATTCATTGGCCTTTGGCCATGTGGAATTGATTTTCAGACATTTCAGAAGAAAGAGGGAGGAGACCTTTCCTCCCTCTTGAACCAGGGCCAGTCTTCACATTCACTTTACCACTGCAGGTCTTTAATTAGACATGAAATTCAGGTTTTAAGTAGGAAACTGATGTCCTGAAAGGGAGAGCAACTAGTCCCAGGTGACTCAGCTACTAATTGACAAAGCAGAAAACTGGAGTCTGGGACTTTCTACCCCGCTGACCCTGAGCAAGTCTGACTGTGAGCCCACCAGTGCCCATGACCAGACCCCTCTCTGAATCAGCGCCTTTCATGCCAAAACAACCTCTTCATGCCCTTACAGATGTTTATATCCTTTTTCTCTATCAAAACCCATGCTGCCCCTAGGAAGTACTTCTCCTGCCTCCCCGAGGAGCCCATTTGACTTCTTGTCCTTCCTCTTGTGCAGGTCAGTCTTGGTCATTTCATGTCAACTGGTATTTCTATTTTGTCCATGATGCGTCTCTCTCACTTGACCTTGAGCTCCCGAAGGACAATTCCATCTCAATTATCCTTTACTTTTCCATTGCCACTTCCGCTCCTTCCAGAATATCTTTCCCACTGTAGAGCAGCGCTAAATCTTTGCTACTTAGATGCTTTGAGTTGATCCTACTTTAAAAATTTGTTCCTTTTCACATTTCACCTTAGTGCAGCAGCCCCAAAGAAAATCAGCTACCTTTCCTCCAATACAGCCATGATTTTTAAAAATTATTGTCATCTTTAGGATCCACTCTGTTCCTACTCAAGTTTCTATCCAGGAATGTTTTGCAAGAAATGCCTCACTACTCTTCCATTAAAAAACAGAAGACAAATTAGTTGGTCCTTGAGCCATCACTGGTGTTTCTGCAAGGTGAACCACTCAAGGTAGCAAAAAAGCAAAGCACATTCGTGAGGCTGAAAGGTGATATCCTCCTCCCCACAAGGCTCTGCCCACTGAAAACCCAAGGAGCAGATGGAGCTTTTATGCCTAGCTGAGCATTGCTAAACACCATTGTTTGAACAGAAACAGAGGTCAAATCTTAGAGATAAACAGGTAATACAATTAATCCCTTTTCACTTCCATCTTCCTCCTGCCTAGCACACTGAAAACAAACTTTGCTCATTCTTTCCAGGGTCTTGAGTGGTGCCACGGGTTACCATGCTGCCTGTGGAGCTCTCTAGATAAAAGGCCCATGTGTCCGTTTTGTGGATGGAAAGACTGAGAACAGACAAGGCACATGTTTCCAGAGTTGCTGGGGTGGCAGGAACACCCCGTCACATCTGCATTTCTCCATTTTCAGTACAGCTAAACAAAGAGGATCAGACACCTGTGAACCGATGAGCACAGAACTAATCTAAAGGACTTTGCCCAGACCTACAATGACTTTGGGAAGCTGCACTTAGTACCTACATTATACTAAGAACCAAACTGGGTACTTTCACATTTCATTTAATCTTCACAACAACTTTGTGTAGTACACATGTCACTTTGTAGCTGACAAATCTCAGACTCAAGGAAATAAAACTACTTGCCCAAGGCCCCTCCATGTAAAAAGTAATAAAACAAAAAATTAAATAGTTTATTCATTCATTTTGATTCACTCTTCAACAGATATTTATTATAAAATGACCTGGTGCCAGGCACTGTGCCCATAAACAAAGCAGGCCACTAGAAGAAGCCAGTGTTCCTGCAGGGCTGGGCTTTGATCTGAAGATAGCCTGGTGTGTCCTAACCAGACACAACATACTGCGTAGCTGGGGCTGGGTCCAAGGAGGAACCTATGCCCTGGAAAAATCTGTCTCATCTTGGCATTATTCTCTTTCCAAGGGTGAAGGTAATTACAGGATCACTAAATACAATTTTGCAACAAGACCCTTCATTTCTCCCAAACCTGACAGAAATGCCCCAGCAGAGCACACTAACTCACAGTCACTTCTTTGGCAGCAGTACCAGACCAGAGCAGGGATGGCCAAAAGTCAGTTGGGCATGTTGGGTAGACACTGGACTTACAGTATAATTCTAGGGTTCAAGTACTTACCCTGACACTCTCTGGCTTTACAGAGGTTATGTCACCTCTCAAACACTTCATTTCCATAAAGTCAAATAGTAATTCCTTTCTTGCACACTTAGGGTGAAAACTAGAGGAAATGACATATCTGGCACAGAGCAGGTACTTTTTAAGACAAATGAGAAAAAAGATCCACCAGGCTGGCCAGACACTGTGGGAAGTGTGCAGAGACAGAAGAAAGCAGTGTGTGCCATTGGGGGAGAAACCAGGAGAGACTGGAATATGAGTAAGCCTCATGGAGGCAGGGGCAACAACTGTGTCCCCAATGCCAAAAGATAGTCTGCAACATAATAGGAATTTTCATAAGCATTTGTTGAATTCAGGAATAAATGAATATTGGTTGCTGTCATGGCTCAAGAGGGGCCAATAGTGGAGAACATGGTAGGCAAAATCTGAATCCTGTGACCATGGGTCTAGGGCCAATGCATGGATGGACAATGACAGAAAGGTAATTATCCCTTCAGATCCCATTCCTGGAGGAGGGCAGAGCCTCGACCTCAACCAGGAGAAAGCACCTAGGTTCCAGCTGTGGGTCACTTGGTTTATACCATTTGCTAGGAAGAGTGGATGGAGCTCCATGAAAGCTCCTGCCTGTTCTAGGCAAGCCCACTCAGGCTAGGACCATTTTAGACATACCCATATTTAGAAATCTTTTCCTGGAACTTCTGGACCAGTTTTGCAAAAAGACAATGATACCCAAAGCCCCAGAATACAACTAAAAGTGTTGCACAGAGATAGATGGTGGACAAGTCATGGGTCAGCCTAGGAGAGAACTATGGTCGTTGATGTTTGGGACATTCTTTGAGGTGTTCTGGGGTTTGAAGACCAGTATCCTTTGGGAGAGAAAGGAGGAGGAATCCCCAGTGAGAGGTGAGTTTGCCCAATTCTAAACAAGATCTCCTCCTTTCCCCATATTGTGTTTTGTCCCCATGGGACGCAGCAAGCATCAGAACCACCCACACATGATTTTAGACATAGGGAGAAACCAGGCCTGGAACACACAGTTAAAAATGCTGTCATGCTAGCCATAGCCCAAAGAACTTACACAGCAGCAAAGAGCAGGATTCTCTATGAGATCTCTTTGTCTTGAGCCCCACCTCTTCCTCCCTGCTTGCCCCTTTGAGCCTTTGCTTTTGTTATTCCTTCGTTGAGAAATGTCCTCCCGCTTTTTTGTTTTCTAAAAAATTCCTACTCACCTTTTAAAATCACTTTGTGCCATCTCCCCATGGAGCATCCTCCATCTCTCCAGGCCAATGCATAGATGGACAATGACAGAAAGGCCATTATCCCTTCAGATCCCATAAGTCCATGTCTCCCTTCTCTGTGCACCTGCAGCTGCAGGCTCTTGTCTATAAGAGGACACTCACAAACTCACACAAGGCAAATTCTTTTAGGGCATGGATGGGAATACTTAGTGCTATATGATAGGGCCCAGCTCCGTAACAAGCATATAGTAGGTACTTAATAGTTAAATGAATCTGTTGGGCAAGAACACTCCTGCATGGGAGGCAAACCCAGGAGCGAGCTCAGACCTCTTGACTTCTAGTTCAGCATCCTCACTTGTCAGTCTGGTCCAGAGTGGACCAAAAATTAAGGCCTTATTCTTTGTTTTTTTCATCAAGGTCCAATTTTTTTCCAGATATAGTCCTAAGAATCAGAATTACCAAAAAAATAAATAAGTAAATACAGTCAGGCATGCTCAGCTACTCAGGAGGCTGAGGTGGAAGAATTCCTTGAGCACCAAGTTTGAGGTTACAGTGAGCTATGGTCATACCACTGCACTCCAGTCAGGGTGACAGAGTGAGACTCTGTCTCTAAATAATAATAATAATAATAATAATAATAATAATAATAGATAGACAGATACATAGATAAATTCAAACTAACAACATGACCATGTTGGGGAACAAGTAACTCAGGACGGCATCCCTTTTGGCCCTCAACCCCAAGAACATCCAAGCAAGGTGGGACCTTATGGGTCATCTCATCCTCCTCCTCCACTGCCTCCAAAACCCCTGGTTAAGCGAGGACAGGGAAGGGCATCCACTCAGCTGAGTTCTTCCGGGGACAGCATGCTCATCACCTGCTTCCTAAGCATCCCCTTGACTTTAGTAATAATAAGAATTATTGATGTGTTTTCAGCTCTTGTCACGTGCCTCCTGTGCCACAAATACCTACCTTAGCTCTTTGACAAAACAACTTTTGAAAGTCAGGTGTGACCATTCTCACTTTCCTAGATGTGGAAACTGAAGTCAAGAGGTGTTTATAATTTTATCTGATTGCAGAGCTCAGACAACCAGGCCACAAAATAAGGTCCCGGTAGTTCCAAAGCCGTTGTGTTTCATCGCCATGGCTCACCATGACATAAGAAATGGATATATTTAGTCTCTGCCCCTGTTTCCTGGAACACAGCTCCTAAGTTTCTTGAGATCTCCAAAGTGATAGGTGTCTTTTTATATGCCAGTGACATGACAGTGGCTGGGGGTTCCTGGATAGTCTCAGGATTCTGGGCTGGTTGTCAGGGGAACCAACCAAGTCATTACACGGTTGGAATTTTCAGCTCCAGCCTCTCCCATTCAGCCTCCTGGGAGGAGAGAGAAGGAGCTAAAGATTGAGTTGATCACCAATAACCAATGATTTCATTAATCATCATGGCTCACACAGATGGTACAAACACAGGCAGAAGAGGCCAGGACAAGCTGGTTTCCCCACTGACAGCCTCTACCAAGCTCAGCAGTTGCCTGGACTGCGCAGTAACACTTATGCTGGATTCTGTGTGGCTGAGGCTGCTAACCGACTTCCTGCACCAGCCAGGCCTGGGTAGCCTCAGACCCTCTTCTGGACAGCTCTGAGGGATGTCAGCTTGCGCCCTCCCCTGCCTTACGCTCAGGCCCAGGCTTGGTGACACATGTCCATTACCACCTGCCTCTGCCTGAGCTACCATTAGTGTCTAAAATATTGTCAGATCCAGCATAAGCCATGACAGGCTACAATTAATTAATTAATCAGTTATACTCTATCAGCAACTGCAGACCAGAAATGTTAAATAAACAAATTAAAGGCTGTGTTTCACTAAAGCTCAGCCCAATGAAATAATAATGAGGCAAAGTTAACTGCTCTGAACAGAGAAAGGAAGAGTATTATAAGGAAATATACCAGCGCAGTAATATCCTTTAAAAATACAGAGGGTATACTGCTGCAAAAGCAGCTATGACTGTCCCACGCTCTGCTCAGGGAAGGTGGTAGGAACGCAGCAGGTGCTGCAGAAAGAGCAGGGCTCTGTAGACAAAAGTGGACTTGCAGCCCAGCTTCACTGCTTATCAGCAAAAATCCATCCCAGCTTTGCCACTTATCAGTAACTCCCTTCACTGCTTTGAGCCTCAGTTACCTAACTTATTAAAAGGAAGAGGAGGAGAATACTATCAGTAATTGTTTGGATTTTTTTTTTTTTTTCTTTGCCAGAGCCCAAGGGCACTTTTTCAGACACACTATTAGGACTGGGCCAGAGTCTTTCTCAGGTTGCAACAGGGTAGTTCTGGGGCCAGACACAGTGGCTCACGCCTAATCCCAGCACTTTCGGAGACTGAGGCAGGAGGATGGCTTGAGCCCAAGAGTTCAAGACCAGCCTGGGCAACCTAGGGAGACCCCATCTCTACAAAAATAAAAAATATTAGCCAGGCATGTTGGCCTGCACCTGTAGTCTCAGCCACTGAGGAGGATGAGGTGGGAGGGTCGTTTGAGCCCAGGAGGTCAAGGCTGCAGTGAGCTGTGATTGCACCACTGCACCCCAGCATGGGAAGCACAGTGAGACTCTGTTAAAAAAGAAAAGAAAGAAAAGAAAAGAGAGAGAAAGAGAGAATGAGAGGGAGGAAAGGAAAGGAAAGGAAAGGAAACAAGCCAAGAGCTCTGGAATCTTTGAGAAAATGGGTCCATCATTATTGCAGGATCTGTGGTTACTCATCTAGGAATTGCTATCTGGGCAGTTTTCCAGCATTCTTGTTGGATGATAACGTTCTTTCCCAAGGCTTTATCCATATAGATCAGCATCTGTGGGACCATGATAGAAGGTTAGCTATTTTTCTTCTAAGGCCTTCTGTTTAGAACCTGACTGTGGCCCCCAAGGAAGGCACCCTCACTTTTACCTGGGGCAGCAGCATCTTAATCCTCTGCTAATGATACCATCATGCTGGCATCTTGTGGGATTTTTTTCCCCCCCTACATTGAAGCCTCCAGTCCCTGTTCTGGCATAAACAGGCAGACAGGGATTCTGAAAGCCAAGGAGAAAAGATCCCAGAGAATGTTCTGGAAGTTGGAGAAGAGGAAGCCAGAGGGCAAGAGCTACACCATGGGTCGGTGACAGAGGCAGTCCCACACTTCCCTCCACCCGCCACAGTGTGGCTTTGAGGGGTCAAAGGGAGGATTCCAGTCCTGCTCAAACCAAGGAAATGGTCATTATCTTAGGGCATTGCTTCCAATTAAGGTCCTTCTAAGGGTGATGGGTTTTCCCTGCCAGATACAGGTAGAGAATTTAGGTGACAAATGGTTTGTATTATTCTGCTGACACCCTTTTTATCTTCCCAGTAATTCCGGAAGATCATAGCACTCTATAAGGTCAATGGATAGCTGTGGGCTGGTATTTGTGTGACCCACAAGGGTCTCCTGGAATTCTACCCCTCACACATATCTTTACAGCTGGGACCTGGATGCTGAACTTGGTTATGCCCAAAGATAACTAGTAGTAAAACTACTAAACTACTAATAACACTAATGATAGGCCGGGCATGGTGGGCCACGCCTGCAGTCCCAACACTTTGGGAGGTCAAGCCTGGTGGATCACTTGAGGTCAGGAGTTCGAGATCAGCTTAGCCAACATGGTGAAACCCCGTCTCTATGAAAAATACAGAAATTAGCCAAGCGTGGTGGTGGGTACCTGTAATCCCAGCTAATCAGAGGCTGAAGAAGGAGAATTGCTTGAAACTGGGAGGTAGAGGTTGCAATGAGCAAAGATGGAGCCAGTGCACTCCAGCCTGGGTAACAGAGTGACACTCTGTCTCAAAACAAAACAAAACAAACAAAAAAACTAATGATAGCGGTGGCACCATTTATTCATGACTTACCTTGTGCCAGGCCCTCTGCTAAGTGCTTTACATGCATTAATTCAGGGATTAGCAAACGAAGGCCACTGGTTATCTAAAGTGTTATTGGTACAGCCACACCCATTCATGTGTGTGTTGGCTATGGCTGCTTTAGCACTACAATGGCAGAGTTGAATGATTAAGACTGAGCACATATAGCCCACAAAGCCTAAAATATTTCCTCTCTAGCCTTTTTGAGAAAATTTTTGCCAACCTATGAATTAAAATTATTGCATTCTTACTCAAGCACAGTAACCTGGGGATCATTGTGACCATTTTATATAAAAATAAACTGGGATTTGGAAAGATTAAATACTTGGCCCAATGAGACATAGTTTATAAGTGGCAGAGCTGGGGACTGAAACCTTGGGCATCAGAGTTCAAGTCTGGGAATCCTAGGATCTATCCACACCTTATTTTGAAAGTGAATCAGAAATGACCAACATATTGGCATGAACTTGCTAAGGCCTCAGAAGCCCTGGCCCACAGGAGTGTTAGGAGATTGGGGGCCACTGATCAATTGCGATAACCAAAGCCCCAGAGCCTAGGAAGGACAAGAGTGTTACAGGTATTACTCTGACTCTGGAAAGGAGTCGGGCCACTTCCTTTCCCAATCTCTGTGAATGCTGAGGGGTTGGTACCTGCTGGATTGATAATATGATTCCGCATCATACAGAACAATTTGTTACCTCACATCATGAACGTTGCAGGCCTTATACCCGTGCATGGTGTGTAGCATATACTTAAACTTATTTGCAAAGGTCACCCTCTCTTTTTTAAGTCTCTTTTCCACACTGAGTGGAGAATAAATGGGAAAACAACCTGTCATAGTCCTACAACTTCGTAATTTCAAAAGTGCATTAGGAGCTGAGTAGTCAACCTCTCTTTGGGACCCTCATCCTCCCAGGACCGTCCTCCTGCCTGGTTCTCTTGGACCCCAGGTTAAGCATCCCTGCCTGCTTCCAGGGCTCTTCATAGGATAAGGTGGCCACACTCCTTGGGTCCAGGGATTTCCTATTCTGGCTGGCTTCAAAGCTTGCCAAGGCGAGGCACAGTAGCTCATGACTGTAATCCCATCACATTGAGAGGCTGACGCAGGAGGATTGCTTGAGTCCAAGAGTTCCAGACCAGCCTGAGCAACATAGTGACACCCTCATCTCTACAAACAATTTTTTTTAATTAGCCAGGCATAGTGGTGTGTGCCTATAGTCCCAGCTACTCAGAAGGCTGAGGTAGCAGGATAGTTTGAGCCTGAGAGTTCGAGGCTGCCGTGAGCCATGGTTGCACCACAGTATTCAGCCTGAGAAACAGAGCAAGAGCCTGTCTAAAAAAAGAAAAGAAAAAAACTTGCTCATTTGTCTGCAAATACAGATGACCCAGCCCATCCCAAAGAGTACGCTGTGCCAGGTCTGAGGTGGAGCTCAGGATCTGTTAAAGTCCCACAGGACCAGTGGGCCTGAGGACTGGTGCTCTGTCTGGTCCCATATGTCTCAGCTAAGTTCTTGATATGCTTGCAAACCCTAGTTTACCTGGAGGGTCTGCTCCATGTTGTCGGTATCCTCCTTACAAAAAAAAAAGAAGTCAAAGGCATGTCACAGCCCCAGGGCTGTGAAGGCTTCTGATTAGAAATTTCCTCCAGTCAAAAATCACGGCTGAGCAGGTTGGTTGCACAGGTATTCATTAACATAATGAAAACCTGACATTAAAAGGATAACCTCACAGTCTAAGAGGTTTGCCAGAATATCTCTCAGTCTGTTCAAATTGTCATTATTTAACTCCTATATCTACAACAATTTCAGTAAAACTGATAATGATATTTAAATGGGAGATGAAGTTGGATTTTCATTATTGCAAAGAAATAGGATTTGGAAACCTGGTGATGGAATGCACAGCAAATTTCTGTCAAAAACAAAAAAAAAGAGAGAAACTTAAAGCTTGAATGATGATACAAAGCTTGCAGTTTTATCTAGGTGAAAATTCAGGTCCTGCCATCTTCTAAATATCACTATCTTGGGCAAATCCTGTAATGTCCCTAATCCCAGTATCTTCTTTAATAAAACGAGGATATTAATACCCTCTTTTCCCCACTCCAGAGTGATGGGAGAACAAAATATTTATGCAAGTTGCTTGGAACATGGATGGTCCTCAATGAACACTTTCTTGGAACAAGATTATTTCTTCTGTTGAGAAGTTTGCAGCCTGGTAGGAGGGAAAATTCACACACAGAAATTATGATCAAAGGGGGTAAAACAGGAGGGTAGGTAGGAAGGTCAACAGAAGAAAACAGGCAAAAAAGGAAGAGTTCAGGAAGAAGGAAGTATGCAATCTTGGTCTTGGAGGGTGGATATAGTAGGAGGGTGCAACATTTAAGAGAGTCAAGGCAAGCCTAGTTGAAGAATGGCAAAGTTGCACACACTGGTCAGCTGCACAAGCCCTGAGGTTTCAGCCGTAAATGAGGAAACTCTCTGCTGATGGAGCAAGAAACTCAGGGTGCATTTATTTTCCAACCAGGATAAACAGCAGCATCCTACCCAAAGCGGGAAGAGGGTTTATCTCCAAGACCAGCTGGGAACTGAATAACTCAGTTATTTATGCCTTCTCTGCAACCAGCCACGGGGAGGGGCACTCCAAAGCCTAAAGCTGCTGTGGCCTTCTCTTAGGAGGCAAAGAGAGCCAGGATAAGGAGGCTTGGAGAGCCAGAAAACAATGAGTACAGCCCAGGCAAATGGGAGTTTCACCAACACCAGAAAACACTCAGCAAGTAGAGAAAACCCGAGCCAGCCCATCAGTCTGACGCATAAGGCCTTCTATTTTTATACAACATACACTATTTTTATCTCCTTATAGAAAGGGAAACTCAAGGGGTGTGGAGAATGGGTTTTTCTAGAGTTTGGGGTTGTGCAACATTTTCTAAGATGAGTTGCCTCAGCCTTTGCATAAAAATGCCGTCTGTTCCTTTGTAAGAAATGGCCCCTGTTGCCCAGCAAGGAGGCTGTGACCAGCAATGCCGTTGGCCCAGTATTCCAAAACTGTGGCCAGTAGATCCTGAGAAGTCTCTGAGGTCAAAATGCTTTGAAAAAGGCTGAGCAAAACTTTATTTGCAGCTGTGGGACTTAAGAGAGGTTGAGATGCTGACACGCAATCTACAGAGGAGAAAAGAGAATGAAGTGCTTCCCAGGCTCATGTCACCATACCTAACACTTGCCTTCCCAACCTTCCCAACACACACACACACACACACACACACACACACACACACACACACACACACACACACACACACACACACACACACACACACACACACACACACACACACCCCCTTTTTCCCCTAGGAAGCCCTCTGAACAGCTGCTACTGGCAATCCATGGAGTAATTTAGGATGGAATGGAGATTGCACTATAACAGCCATCCCGACTAGGTATGCACAACCGTGCTCAGGTGACAGAATGAGCTTTCAGTCTGTCTCCTCTAATCACTCTGCTCTTGGCTGATTGGATGCTCCTGGAGAACCAATATTCACCACTGCCTCCCACGTGCCTAGCACTGTGCTTCCTTATTTAATTTAGTGCTCATGGCATTCATTCCCACGTCAGCTGTAGGAGGTAGTTATCATCAATGCCATTGTATTAAGAAGAAGCTAAGGCAGCACAGGGAAAGTGAGACTCCTGCTCAAAGGACCTGCAGCTGTGAAAGGAAGAACTGGGATTTGAATCACATCTTCCTACCTTAGGGTGGGTATTTCAGCCCCATGACAGGGAGAGACCCAGGGATAAAGGTTCATGGTTTCCATGCAGTTAAGGAGAACAGAAAACATGGGTGCAAAAGGTGGGGTCTTTGTAACACAAAAGCCAGAACTCAAACCACAGAGCCACTGTCTGCCTGCCCACCTGCTGACAGGATGCAAGCAGATCACGCAGGCTTGGGGCAGGTGGAGTCTGCAGAGCCAGTGGGTTCTGCATCCTATAGCTGTATCCTTGGTGCATGTAACTGCCCCACTGGATCTGAGGCCTGCAGGTGATCTCCAGTAGGCTCCTGGCTTAATTTGAGTGATCAGATAATTCTTCATTTCCGCAAATTTAAAACAAGGAAAGTTGAATCATTCACAGACTCATCAACAGAACAGAAGGAAGTGTTCGGTTTATTTTTCCTTAATGTCATAATTTTATCTCCTGCTCCCTCCTTTGTTTCTGACTTTGGGACTAAACTCCGGAACCTTTTATCCTGGAAATGACTGAGACAGAGGGAGTGGGGGTGACAGGCTGAGCTGTTCAGCGCTGTCATCATCTCTGACTCCTCCCTCCCTGTGTCTCCACCACCTTGCACCTCTTTTCCTGAGCCAAGCATCAAGTCCTGATGCCTCTACCAGCTGCTTCTCGGTGTGGGTCAAGTTCCTGATCTCTCGAATCCTCAAGATCCCCACATGGCACTGGAGGCAGCATAATGGCTTCCCAAAGATGTCCACATTCTAAATCTCAAAAATTGTGAATATGTCACCTTCCATGTCAAAAGGGACTCTGGAAATGTGATTAAGCATCCGGAGATTATGCTGGATTATCTGGGTGGGCTCCATGTGATCACAAAGGAGTGGGGAAGAAACCCAGATGGATGGCCACACATGAGTTCTCAGCCCTAAATTGCTGGCGTTGAGGGTGGAGAGGAAGGGGCCATGAGCCAAGGAATGTGGGTGGCCTCTAGAAGCTGGAAGAGGCAAGGAAACAGATTCTCCTATAGAAGCTCTGGAAGGAACCAGCCCTAGTGACACCTTGATGTTGGCCCAATGAGACCCATGTCAGACTTCTCACCTACAGAACTGTATCATAAACCTGTGTTGTTTGAAGCCACTCCTTTTGTGGCATGTTGTTTCAGCAGCAGTAGAAAACTAACACACTTGGATATAGAGGGGGTGGAGTTTATCACCTCTCAGGTTCCCTTCAGTTAGAAAAAGTCCAGTGATCTCCAATTATTGGAATGGCATCTATGCTACAAGAGCATCCAACAGTAACTGTACTTCCAGGACTCTCTGCCAGTCATAACATCTTCCATCAGGAGATTATGACAGAGGCCTGACAGAGGCCACAACCACTAGAAGGTGGCCCATCTGCTGGCCTGGGTCTAGGGTCACAGCAAACTAGATGAGCATTGCTCAAAAACAATATTTTTAAAAAAAATACTTGCTGAGCACCTACCTACTGTCCAGTGTTTTGTTAGGCAATTTTGCAAGTGTTATTTCATTATTACATTCATATCCTAAAGAGATACCCAATTATTTTTATTCTCATGTTACATCGGAAGAATAAAAGAAAGACAGTTTAAGCACCTTGCCTAGAGTCACACAGGTAGCAAATGGCACAACTTGAACTTGAACCAAGAAGGTACCATCTATGAACCAAGGAAACAGGCCCTCACCAGACACTGAGTCTGCCAGTGCCTTGATGTTGGACTTACCAGACTCCAGAACCCTGAGAAATAAATGTATGTTGTTTATAAGCCACCCAGTGTATGGCATTTTGTTACAGCAGTTGGAATGGACTAAGACAATGGCCCTCTACAAGCTAAGTTTAGAACAGATCCTTCCCTCACAACCCTCAGAAGGAATCAAGCCTGTGGACAATTTGATTTGGACTTCCAGCTTCCGGCTCTGTGGGGCAATTACTTTCCATTGTTTAAGCCACTGAGTCTATGGGGCTCCTTTATGGCATCTCCAGCAAACTAATACAAGGGACAAAGTGGCAAGGGAAAAGGTGGAGAGACTTGGTAGAAGGACAACAGCTTCAAAAGGAGGAGCTTCTCCGACGTAGTCAGAGAGGACCTTTGAAGATCCTCAGAAGTGGATGGACACAGAGGCAGAGAAGGAACAGATAAACAGACGAAATCCTCATTGCCAGATAAAGGAGCTTCTGCCCCATGAGAGGTGGTTCAGGGAAGGCCTGGCATAAAATCCGCATTATGCCCTGCGATGGGTTCAGCCCCCAGGGAGCACACAGGCTAGCGGGAACCACCAAGTCACTTCACTTACTCACACCTGTGGTTATTTACAAATTCACCATGTGTCTCTATTACTCCTTGCCTGTCTCCCCTCAGTTACCCTGTGTTTAAATGTGACCAGGAGAGCTATAGTCATGGACCATTTAAGAATGACTCCCCCTGGTCCTCTCATTTACCATAACTTAAAAAAAATTTTTTTTTAGGGGGCCGAGCACGGTGGTTCACACCTTTAATCCCAGCATTTTGGGAGGCTGAGACAGGAGGATCACCTGCGGTCAGGAGTTCGAGACCAGCCTGGGCAACATGGCAATACACCATCTCTACTAAAAATACAAAAATTAGCCAGGTGTGGTGGCGGGCACCTGTAATCCCAGCTACTCAGGAGGCTAAGGCAGGAGAATCGCTTGAACCCAGGAGGCAGAGGTTGCAGTGAGCTGAGATTGTGCCACTACACTCCAGCCTGAGTGACAGAGTGAGACTCTGTCTCAAAACAAAAAAGATTTATGGGGTTCAAGTGCAGATTTCTCACATGCATATACTGCATAGTGGTGGAGTCTGGGCTGTACTAGTGTAGCCATCGCCCACATAGTGAGCATTGTACCCAATAGCTAGTTTTTCAGCCCTTATCCCCTTTACCCCCTCCCACCTTTTGCTGTGTCCAGAGTCTGTTATTCCACTCTGTATGTCCACATGTGCCCTTTGTTTAGTTCCCACTTATAAGTGAAAACATGCAGTATTTGACTTTCTGTTTCTGAATTATTTCACTTAGGGTAATGGCCTACAAAGACTTTTTTATAGCAAAATTGCTTTGGGTGTTGTTACAGGTTGGGTCTCTGGGAAGCAGACTCTGAGACAGAGATTAATAAGCTTATGAGGGTGTTCTCTTGGATCAACACCCATAGAAGGGAAGGGAAGGAGGCAGGAGAGGGCAGAGGGAGAAGCTGAGGTGCAGTGTGGCCTCCATGGAAGCCTGAGCCAACTCCATGGGGAATTCGTGAGACAGAATGACGCATCACAGCTGTCTGAGTTGGAGTGAGAGGGACAGACCTTTAGACCCCCACAGTGATCAGCCACAATGTGACCACCCTAGGAAGAGGGTGAGACTTGATGAGGGAGCTCTCTTCAGCCAAGGAAATCCCTGCAGCAGGGAGGAGTCTGGGTGGTGGATCAGGGCCCACCATGGATGTACAAAATTTAGGTTGTGCAGGTTTTTCAAGAACCTACCCCTCAATTATGTCAAAGAGTGCCTAGGCTCACCAGGAAGCTGCCAACTCCAATCTTCTGTTTACACCTGCTCCCCTGCTGCTGTACCAGGTGCCTTTGATGGAGTCCTCAGTCATCCATTCTTTCTTGACCCTGTGCTCAGAGACCTGATTAGTTTAGCTGAAGGAGCTAGCGTTCCATTCTACATCAGATGCACGGGTGCTTTCAGAACCTCTACTTATCTGTTTGATTTCCCAAAGTATTAGAATCCCAGGAGTTGATGGGGGAGATAGACGGATGTGGTAATCTGAATGCGATCTGAGCTTTCTTCCCCCAGAGTCAGGTTTCCATGGTGAGAAGCATCTGCAGCCACACCTCTGTGCTGAATCCATTTCACAGCGATGCCACTGTGCAGAGCAAAGACATGCGTGAGGTAGCAGCTGCAGGCACCTCTGTGGCCCCACCACATGACTCTCAGTAACAGGGCACACCTGAGCTCAGAGCGCCTCACCTCTGGTCTTCAGAATAAGCCTCCAGCCCAGAAGGGATGGGAGCCCTCTGCTTGGGGGTCTCTCAATAGCAGCAGGCCTGCTGAAGCGGGCATAGCTAGGCACAGAACATAAGTCCCTTAATTAGTATTTAGTGGCATAGACATCCACTCTGTGTCCAGTGCAACTCTGATCCAGGGCGCACGAGTCCTTGTTTCAAGGTCAGACAATGCCATTTATGCATGTGGGAAGTAACAGTGCATCTCTGGGGTTGGGTTTCCACAGTATATGTGTTTCCTTTGCCCCCATCCTTCTGCAGTGCTGTCCCCCTGTCCCAAATGGCTGCTCTTCCTTTCTTCTCATTTTCTATTTCTCACTCTTAGCGTCTCCTCCCTGGGTACTTTTTCTAAACACTCAATACAAACAGATGATCCCTCTTCTGTGCCCCTTAGAATCACATACATCTTTCTCATAGAACTTCTCTCTGCCTGCATGCCCTGCTGTCCTAAGGGCAAGGACCTCACTGTCCCCATCTCAATCTCCCCAGCACACTACTTAGGGTCTGCAGCAGAGCAAACACTCAGGAGGGGCTTGCTTCATACATCAAAGGACCAGTGCCATGTTGGGAGCAGGGAAATGCTGATATCTAAAAGTCCATGATGGCTATGGGAGGTGCACACATTCTCCTTTGGGAAGCTGAATGAAACAAGTTGAATAGACCTTTCTCCAAAGAAGATACAGCCATGCACTGTATAATAATGTTTTGGATCATGATGGTCACGTATGTAACAGTGATCCCATAAGATTATAATGGAGCTGAAAAAGCCTTATCAGCTAGTGATGTCATAGCTATTGGAATACCATAGTGCAATTACTTCATTTTAAAAATAAATTTCTATAGATTATTTATAAAGTCTACAGTAGTATACAGTAATGTCCCAGGCATTCACATTCACTCACCACTCACTCACTGACTCAGCCAGAGCGACTTCCAGTCCTGCAAGCTCCATTCAGGGTAAGAGCTCTATATCCAGGTGTACCATTTTTAATCTTTTGTACCGTATTTTTATTGTATCTTTGTTTAGATATATTTAGACACATAAATATTCACCATTGTGTTGTAATTGCCTACAGTATTCAGTACAGTAAGAAGCTATAAAGGTTGAGAGCCAAGGAGCAACAGGCTGTACCTCATAGCCTATCCGTGTAGTAGGCAACATCATCTAGATTTGGGTAAGTGCATTCTGTGATATTCGCACAGCAACAAAATTGCCTGACAACACATTTCCCAGAAAGCATCCCCATCTCAAGCAATGCATGACTGTATACAAATGGTCAATAAGCACATGAAAAGATGTTCAACATCACTAATTGTTAGGGAAATGCAAATCAAAGTCACAATGAGATACCACTTCACACCATTAAGATGATTATTATTTAAAAAAAACAGAAAATAAATGTCTGCAAGGATGTAGAGAAATTGGAACTTTTGTGCACAGCTGGTGGGAATGTAAAATTGTGCAACCAATGTGGAAAACAGTTTGACAATTCCTCAAAAAGTTAAACATAGAACTGCCATATGATACAGCAATCCCAATTCTGGGTATATATCAAAAAGAATTGAGAGCAGGGACTGAAGTGGGTATTTTTACACCCATGTTCATAGCAGCATTATTCACAATAACCAAAAGGTGGAAACAACTCAAATATCCATTGATAGATGAATGAATAAAGAAAATGTTTATCCATTCATATATTCAAAATATATCCATCCAACAGAATATTATTCAACCTTAAAAAGGAATGAAATACTGATACATGCAACAACATGGGTGAACCTTGAAGACACTGTGCTAAGTGAGATAAGCTAAGCAAAACAAATGTTGTAAGAATCCACTTATGGAAGGTACCTAGAAGAGTAAAATTCATAGAGACAGAAAGTAGAACAGGCGTTACCAGGGACAGTGTGGAGTTTATGTTTAATGGGTGCAGAGTTTCAGTTTGGGAAGATGAAAACATCCTGGAGATGGATGGTGGTGATAGCTACACAACATTGTGAATGTACTTAATACCACTGAATTTTAAAAGGTCACTACAAAATGGCTGAAATGGTAAGTTTTGTGTATGTATATTTTATAACAATTAAAAAAGAAGACATAAAGTGAGGCACTTTTCTGGGGTAATAATTATAGCCCAGCCACCCTGTAGCTAGCACTTCTGCGTAGGTGAATGATGCCCTTGATGGAGGCATTGCTGTTTCCATTTCAAGATGTGGAAGCTGAGACACCTGAGTATGTGATTTGCCAAAGCCCTACATCAACTGAGCCTGGTATTGAATCCTGCTCTTTCTGACTCCAAACCCACAAGGGTCCATGTTGTTGACATCAGTGCAGATCATGTCACCACCCCCCAACCCGTCGCTCACCCCCTTCCCAGGGAAGGCTTTGAGGCAGTGTCCACTTACCATCCTCAAAGCAAAGGAACTGATGAGAAAACTGTTGAGATCCTATGTTATTGATCAAAATCCAATATGAGTTTTTTCAGTGCACACTTAGCAAAAGAAGGAAGATATTCCTCTTCCCAAATATTAAATGTTGATGAAGCAAGACAATTGTGCACAGAGAACAGCATGCGTTAGCAATTGGAGACAGAGAAAGCCCAGAGAGGAACATTAGAGTTGCCTTCCAATACATGGAAATTTTCTCCCAACTCAACAGCCAGCAGGAAGTTAGGCAGAAGTCCCAATGGGTGCCCCTGGGCTGGGAGCATTTCTGGAAGCACAAGCCCAGGAGACTCCATAGACCCTGCTTCTGTGATTGCCAGCCTGCTCAAAGCCAGCTGGGAGGCCTGGGACTCACCAGCAGCTGGCTGTGCAGCAGCGCATGGTGGATAACAAGTTGCAGTATTGGCATCCACACTTATGATGAAGTGAGAAAACAAATTAATATCACAGCCATCTTCTTATAATGAGAGGAAAAAGTTGCTCCTGCACCTCCTGCACCCCAGAATCTCAGCAAGGCCCAAAGGAGGAATTAAACAGTCCCGTTAAAAGCAATAGCCAGATATAATGTCATGCACCTGTGGTCCCAGGTACTCGGGAGGCTGAGGCAGGAAGATCGCTTAAGCCCAGGAGTTAGAGGCTACAGCGAGCTGTGATTGTGCCACTGCACTCCAGCCTGAGTGACAGAGTGAGACCTTGGCTCTAAAAGTAAATAAGTCAAAATAAATTATGAAATTACAAAAGCAGTAAAAACAGCAGGTAAACCTCCTAGAGGCATGCAATGCACCAGCCAAGTGTTAATCCCTTTCAGCCTCCCAACAAACCTGTGCGCAGGGCACTGCATTTGGAATTTGAGACTTGGGGCTCATGGGGGTCAAGGAGCTTATCCAGGGTCACATAATTAATAGGGTACAGGATGAGGAAGGAAGCCCATGTTTTCCCAGCCTGCAAAATCTTCCTCTTATTATGGCTGGACTTCGCATCTGACTGCACATATTTGGGGTTGAATGACAGCTCTAGTATTTATTAAACTTGTGTTTTGGGGCAAATTTCTGTGACTTTCCATCCCTCTTGCTCTAAAAGTGGTCATGGTGGCATCAGTCTTTCAGAGTGGCTGCAAGGAGGCAAAGTGGTAGGGATGGCTGGGGACAAAAGAAGGAGATATTACAGGGAAAGGATCCAGACCCAGGTCTGACCTGGCTGATCTAAAGATTTCGTAAAATGAACTCAATCTTCACAGGCAGAGTGGACATTTGACCCATAATTTTTGCACATCTGTTATTCAAACCTCTACCCCTTTCTGTGCATTGCCAGCGCTCAATAGATCTCCACGCCTTTTCTCTACAGGGAAGGTTGGAGTCAGATTTTGAGTCTTCAGACAGGAACTGTTATGTCCAGGGAAGATTCAGGACTCACTGGTGCGTTCAGTGGATTCAAAGAGATAACAGAGGTATGGCACCTAGGTGGCGTCTGGCATGGAGCAGGTGAATGATACAAATGGGGTGAAAATGAAAATAAATGGAAGATTGCCATGCGGCTGTGTTTTTAGGGAGACAGGCTGGGCTGTTCTGTCTCCATTTACCAAACCTTTTTAGTGACGGATCTGGAACCCAGGTTGGAGGCTGATTAGTATTTAGTTGGATGCACTTGGTGTCTCTTGGCAGGCTCCCTCTACCTACACAGTTACATGAGCCCAGCACCCAGATCATGTAAGCTTATGAATCCTTTTCCCTGGAAGATCTGAGAAAGGGAGGCCAGTGGTCACCTTCTCAATTAGAAATAACCCAGAATTGTTTGTCATCTCAACCGCTGAAAGTCAGTTTCCTTTAGATTTCCTGTTCGTAGACACTCAGCTAAAAAGCCCTAGAGTTTAGCCTCAGTTGAATAGGAGTCCTGAGAGAAGCCAGAGGTCTCGGATTCTCTTGTGATGGCCTGGGGGAGGCTGTGCCTCCTGCAGATGCACCTGGTAGGGAAGCCAGCGCTGGATGTGAAAACATCATCTCTTCTCTGTGTTGGTCCCTGGCAGTGCAAAGATAAGAACTCAAATAGCTGTGGACCAGAAAGAGGCCTGCTGAGCAAATGCAGTAGAAGCTTATGTGCATTGGAAGGATGAAGGAGCTCTGAGTCAGACACAGAAGCAAAAAGCCTCCAATAACATAAGCAGAGACTGGAATGCCAAGGGCATGTGGACTCGGGAGCTGCTAGGGGTGGTCTGGTGGGAACCCTGAGTTGGGGGAGGTGAGGCCAGATTGGCACAAACCTTAAATTTCACACTAAATTTAGCTTTTGTTCTAAAGGCAGATAATAGCCACTGAAGATAGTAGAGCCAAGGTTGACATGATTGGATTCTTTTGACAATCTGTTGAGTCATTTGGCCTGGAGACAGAGAGAGAATTCCAGAGACTGTGTTGGGAGAACAAGTATTTTTTCAAAGCTTAAGTCCCTGAGTTTTTTGTTTTTGTTTTTGTTTACCTATTTATATGGACCCACGTGTTTTTGATACCCTGTCACCTTTGTAAGAAAAAGTATTCTCTGGACTGGATGGTGGCCCAAAATGCCCCACCCTGCAGTCTGTGCCACACACAACTGTCACACAGTTTCTCTCTCTGCTCAAGGAACCTCTAACAGCTCTCTATTGCCAAAGGATAAATTCCAGCCTCCACTACTGCCTCACATTCATACATCCCCTTAGCTGTTTTTCATACTTCCTTTTTAATCTTAGTGGTCATGAACCTTTGTCCTGTAGGGTCAAATTATGTTCCTTATTTTTCCTGTGACCTGGCCCTGGTTCCTCATCTCCAAGCCACTTCTCTTGCTGTTCTCTCTACATGTAAGGCTCTCTAAACCCACTTTCTCACATCCAAATTTTACCACCCTAGGCCTAGTTCAAACGACACCCCTGTCACAAAGTCTGTCCCAATTTCCCCAGTCAGCAGTGGAATTGGACACCCCCACCATGTCATTGTGTGTTAAAATTACTGAATTATATTAAAATTGCTGGTGAACAGGTTATCAGTCCACTATTAGTCTGTGAATAGCTAGAGGACAATAAGCCATCCTTATCGTCCCTGCTTCATTAACACAGCCTTTTGCATAACAGATTTTTAATAAATGGTCTTCTTTGAATGCTGCATTCTCAGGCTTTGACTTCATTTCTACTCTTAATTCTATTCTCCTACAATGGCTCACAGTTAGACATCTTGCTTCTCCCCTAAGAGTAAGTCGCTTTGACTGTTACAGGTCACGAAATAACCGGAAACCACAGATATGACCAAAATCCACATTTATTGACAATTATAGGCTCATGTAGTCAGTTTCCCTGAAGGCCGTATATTTAATGTGTACTGATTTCATGTAGCCCTCTTTGAATTATCATGTCATTAAAATCACCCCAAAGTGAGGTTCTTGGATAGATCATGCATTTGATCTTGGTTTTAGATAATGATCATACATCCCTGTTTCTCCCCATCAGACTGGACACATGCACATTTTCAATAAATGTTTTCTGAATTGAGCTGCTTTGGACAGAAATCAATGGAAAGGAGATTAAACAGCATTCTCAGCACCAAATTTTAGAGTCCGACTCTGTAGGCAGAAAACCAAGAACGCTCTTGGGAAACAGGAGAAGAATCAGAGCTCTGGGTGATATGATGCAATGGTGATTTTTATGATAATTCTGATTTAAGGTAAAGAAAAGCGACTTGCTCTCATATGGGAATTCTCCCTTCAATCTTCTATTGCATTTAGGTGGAGACAAAATGAGATGCAGAAATGTATGTGTTCCACTGATAAATGTAGCAAGTTCTTACTTGGTTATAAAATCCAGAGTATTTTCCATCCCGAAGGTTCAGGCATGGGTGATGGAACTCTCATTCTCCGGGCTCAGTAGTAGGATATAAGGAAGAGAACAGTGCTTTGCAGTCATGATGGTCTGGAGAGGAAGCATGTAAAGAATAGAAAATCTCAGCCCAGCTACTTGCCAGCAAGCTGATACTGAGGGAGTTACTGACGTATGCTGATTCCAAGGCTAGCCCAAGTGCTCATCTCTCTCTGAACTGCTCCACCCTTAAATTCACGAACTGTGTAAGCAACTCTTCCACCTGGCTTCTCAAATCCAATGATTCTCAAGCCAATCCTTTGGTCCCACCTTAAGCCCACTTACCTCCTAGGTCTCTCAGTTCTAAATGACAATGCCACCCACCATGTTCTTGGGCCCAATTTCAGGATTTAATGTTTATCACTCTTTCTCTGTCCATTCTGTCCACTCTGTCATCCTCCTTAAGACCCTGTTTCATAATAGGTTAAACTGGGATAATAGCTCCATTCCTGAGATGAGGTGAGGATGAGAGATAATATATATAAAATCCCAGGCACATAGTAAGTGGTCAAACGGTATCTATTGTCGGTATTGTGCCCTGCTCACCAGACAAAAGTCCCCACTTTCCTGATTAGATACATAGGCTCTGAATATGTGCATTAAACAGTCAATTGGGCCAATACATGTGCTAGAGTCTAGGTTTGGAGGAGACAAATACCGAAGAAGGCTTCAGGGTGAGTGTATAAGAGCATGAGGGTGAGCGTCATGATGCATGAAATGAGAGCTCTCTCATTTTTGTGTGCTCCTAAGCAGCCCTTAATAAGCTGTGATCATAACAGATAAATGAAGATTTAACAGAAAGAAGAAGGAAGGAAAGAAAGAAAGAAAAGGAAAACAAATGTGAAAGGCATTTTGCTGCAGTTATGCAATTTCAAGTTCAGGATCAGGCATTATGCTTATTTTCATCTCTGATAACTAATACATTAGTTTGCTGCTCGATGCAACTATTATGGAAAAACAAAATTCAATTCACCTGCATTTGTCACCAGAGTATTGTATCTGCTACACAAAGGCAGGAGATTGAAATGAAAGATGCCTGTTATTGAATTTTAATTTGGAGAAAATGGGACCAATTTCTGGGCCTTTCAGACACAGTCAGCCAGATGGTCTGAGGAAGGCTCAGCGCTTAGCTTACACTCCATTTCTATGGCATCAAAACACATTCTCTATGTAGGTGCATCCACACCTGGGCCTTGCCTTTTTTCATATTTATACTCATGAACAGTAGATCTTCAGCCTATCTCATCTGTGTGCTGTTGCAGCAGATGTTTACTCAGAATGATCTGAAGAGCCCCCAAAGTCTCAAATAAGACATTTTTCTTTACCATCACAGTGTCTGAAGCCACCTCCCACATGAGCGCTGGCTTTGGGAAAACGCCTACTCCTACGTAGCTCTCTATTCCATACAATATCCGGGACTGTTGGTTACCTCGTTGGCTTTATTAAAACCAAATACTCTATCAGATGATTTTGCTGCAACACAACAATGGAAAAGATCACCTTTTCTTTACGTTTTCCTCGTAGCAAAGATGAAGCACGCACTAGAAAGAAACATGTCTATTGATAGTGGCGAACCAATAGAAGAGATGGACGCATATATGGTACATGGATCTCTTTGATTTTGTCTGGAAATTTTTCAGAAATAACAACTTGGAATAAAGGAGATCTGAATTCTGATCTTTGAGTGGCTTCTGGCTTATCTGGTGGCAGGGAGCAAGTCTAGCTCTTTGTCACTCATACAGTCAGAGTGAGAACATTGACCCCTCCAGGAGCAAGGGGTTGGGCTGGGCAGAGGGGGTAGAATGAAGGAGATGCTGTATGCAAAGGGTCAGTGCAGGGTCTAACCAATACTCAGGATCTTGCAGAAAGGGTTCAGTCTTTATAGGCATGACTGGAATTTGGCTCTTAATTTTTGGCTGGCTGTTTTTTGAAATCCTCCACTTGAGGATCTCCTGCTTGAGAAATCCCCCACTTTTACGAGGCAGAAACAGCCTCTCAATATAGATGGTAAAAAATGCAGTTGGGTGCGGTGGCTCAAGCCTGTAATCCCAGCACTTTGGGAGGCCAAGACAGGCGGATCACTAGGTTAGGAGCTCGAGACCATCCTGGTTAAGACGGTGAAACCCCGTCTCTACTAAAAAACACAAAAAACTAGCCAGGCGAGGTGACGGGCGCCTGCAGTGCCAGCTACTCGGAGGCTGAGGCAGGAGAATGGTGTAAACCCAGGAGGTGGAGCTTGCAGTGAGCTGAGATCTGGCCACTGCACTCCAGCCTGGGTGACAGAGCGAGACTCCATCTCAAAAAAAAAAAAAAAATGCAAGGTGCCCCCTTCCCCAACCTCCTTTGTGTCTAGAGTGATGGGTGTAACCGGGGCTCTGCCAATGGGTGAACCTGAATGCAGTAGGGAGATGAGGACACGAAGACTCTGGAACTGTGGAGGCTCTACTCTGGTGGTGGGTGGCAACTGTATTGGGGCCAGCATTGAGCTTCTGGGGACAGTGGTGGCCAAGGGGGTATCTAGGGCCCAGGGTCTGGTGGTGGCAGGGGGTTCCTCCCAAGCTCATGGGCTGACTTTGGAGCATCACTCTGGGCATGACTCTGGGTGCTGCCCAGGCTCCCCCGCTCCTGTCCCTCCCTCCCATCCTCCCTCCCTTCCATCCTCCCTTCCTTCTCCCACTTACAAAATATTTTCAAGATACCATAAAGTACTGAGATAATAAAATATACACCAGGTTCACGACAACCCATGTTGATAAAACTCTTAGCATTTTTCTGTATTTGCTTAAGATTTGTAGTACGAAATAAAATATTACAGATAATTTTGAAGCCACTATGTATCCCTCCTTAATTTTCTTTTCTTTTCTGCCTTCCAGAAGTAACTTCTATCCTGAATATGATATTAATTGTGCGGACATGTTTTTAGTATACAGAATTTAATATTTTATATATGTATGTATATACATACACACACACAAGCGTGCGCACACACACACACATAATACATGGGCAACTTCTGCTCCAGATAATTTGGAAAGCAGATATTCTAAAACTGCTCCCATCTATTATAAAACACTTAGAATGAAGAAGGTTTTCAATAAACAGGTGACCTCATGAACAAGGGAAATCCACAGGGGTTAAGAGCAAAATGAAAGCAGCAAACAAGAGTGGTGAGAGAAACTAAAATCCAGGCTGCCTTGAGGGCACTTGCCACAAAGGAAAAGGAGGAAGAGGAGGAAACAGAAAAAGGAGGACAGAAAAAGAGAAGAAGAGGGAGACAGGGGAAAAAGGTCAAGGCAGGGAGCCAGGGCCTTGGGCCTGTAGAAAACTGAGACCTCTGCGTAGTAAAGTCAACAACCTTAAGGAGCTGTACCTGGAATGAAAGATTGGGTTAGATGGGAAAAAAATCCCTGCTCTGGCAAAGGAAAATGATAATGTATTTGTCTCCATTTAGGCTTGCAGGTGTGAGAGGAGGGGCACCCAAAACAAACTCTCTCCCTCAAATATATCTTCCCCAAGAAGTTGTAACTACTGTCTTATTCTAATGCAAGAGTAGGGTTTGAGTGTATTCTACTTATGTGGTACATAAAATTTGAAGCTGAGGAATTAGAGTTCCTAGTTTGACACTGCCTTTGAGTACCTAGCGAAGAAAATGCAAAACCTTTCTGAAGAAATGTATTCCAATGAGGTCCCTTAGTCCTAAAATTAAGATCAGCCAAACAAGAGAAAGCTATAAAAACTAACAGCAATGTAAGGAAGTAATACACCATGAAAGAGAGTCAGCAGAAACTGAAAGAAACAGCAGAAATAGACAACTCTTCTCTACCCCAAAGTCCCTAGATATTAAGATGATCAAATATAGAATATATATTATATATACATATATGCACACCTGCACATGTATCTAATATTTAAAGGAATAGAAAAGGGGAAGTTGAAAATACCTTGGAAAATAACAAAAGACCATAAAAAATGACCACGCAGATGCTTAAGTGAACTAAATAGAAATTCTAGGAAAAAAAAATATAACCATTGAAATTTAAAACTCGAGAATTGGGAGTAGATAGCAGTATTTATACACCTGAAGGCAATAAGGATAATAGGATATAAACATAAAAAAATTATAGCATTATTTTCTACATTTTAATTATCATATAAATTATATCATACTGCATACATCTGCTATAACTTGCTTTTTGGTTGTTATGAAACGGTATCTGTTACAATTTATCTATGATGTTATATACTAGGCTTCCACCATGTGTAGACCATAAATTACTTATCCATCTTCCTTTTAGTGAATATTGTTTAGGTAGTCACCAGTTTTTGCTGCTATAAACAATGCTATGATGTCCATTCTTGTTCCAATGGTGCATATACCTAGAAGTGGAATTGCAAGGTTGAAGTATAACCTCTTCTAAATTTGGCCAAATTGCTCTCAAATGTGATTGTACCAATTTATGCTCTAACAGTGCAAGACATTTTCCATTGCAGGTCCTCAGCCTTGCCAATGTTTGATATTAACATCAATAATTGTTTTAATTTTGCCAATTTGATGGGTGTGCAATATCTGTTGAGTGTCCTATCGTGTGTTTATTAGTCTATTCTCACACTGCTATAAAGACATACCTGAGACTGGGTAATTTATAAAGAAAATAGGTTTGAATTAACTTAGAGTTCCACAGCCTATACAGGAGGCATGGCTGGGGGTGGGGGGTGCTCAGGAAAGGGAAAGTGAGCATGTCTTCACATGGCAGCAGGAGAGAGAGAAAAAGTGAAGAGAGAGGTGCTACACACTTCCAAACAACCACATCTCATGAGAACTGTATCATGAGACAGCATTAGGGGAACGATGCTAAACCATTAGAAACCATCCTCATGATCTAATCACCTTCCACCAGGTCCCACCTCCAATACTGGGAATTACAATTCAACATGAGATTTGGGTGGAGACACAGAGCCAAACCATATCAACCTATCCTGAATCCTAGAATTTATTTTCATGAACTGCCTGCATATGTCCTTTGCCTACCATGGTGCAGATTCCTTGTGCTCTCCCATACCCAGTTATCCTCTCCCCTTCCCGGGTACAGGTGAGGATTATACTGCTCCAACCCCACTGCACAGTTAATCAAAGGTTCTGGGACTAGTTTTGACTAATGGGTTGTAGGTAGAAGTGAAGCATGTAATTGCCAGTATAAGAAACTCCAGCTCAATCATTCCTTACTGCCCATGGAAGCAACCTCTATCTCTAAGCTTCTGAGGACTCATTGTCCTAAAAAGTGGATTTCACAGTGGACTTCACAAGACAAGAAATAAACATGTGTTGTGTTAGTCCACCTCAATTTGTGGGCTGTTTCTTTGAGACAGGGTCTCACTCTGTAGTTTTTTTTCTTATTGATTTGTAGAAATTTTAAATATATACTGGTTATAAGTCTTTTATTGGTTGCATTTAATACACTATGGAATGTCTTTTAACTTCAATTATGTAACTTTTGCTTTTGCTTCCCAAGTCCTCAACATGCCCAATATCTTTTTTAAAAATCTTTCCTGATTAAATCATCAGGGAATGGTGTCTATTGTTTACAATTAAGAACCCTGGAGGGCTCAGCACCCTTCTGTGTTACGTCTGATATGTGTGATGGTGATCTGGTTTGACTGTGTCCCCACCCAAATCTCACCTTGAATTGTAATAATCCCCATGTGTCAAGGGCAGGCCCAGGTGGAGATAATTGAATCATGGGGGCAGTTTAACCCATACTGTTCTTGTGGTAGGGAATAAGTCTCAAAAGATCTGATGGTTTTATAAATGGGCATTCCCCTGCAAAAGCTCCCTTAACTGCCACCATGTAAGACATGCCTTTGCTTTTCCTTCGCCTTCTGCCATGAATGTGAGGCCTCACCAGTCATGTGGAACTGTGAGTCTATTAAATCTCTTTTCTTTATAAATTACCCAGTCTCAGGTAAGTATTTATTAGCAGCATGAGAACAGACTAATACAGATGGATACTTTATTTTGTGTGGGACATGGAGTGACAGACATTTGGCCATTCCTCTGAGCTGTATGTGGGAGTATTTCTGGATGAGATTAACATGTGCATGGGTGCACTGAGTAAAGCAGACTGCCCTTCTTAAGGTGGGTAGGCCCCATTCAATCCACTGAAGACCTGAATACGACCAAAAGGCTGAGTGATGGGGAACTTTGCTTGCCTGACTGCTTGAACTGGGCACTGGTCTTCTCCTGCCCTCAGACTGGAACTTACACCACTGGCTCTCCCCGTTCTTAGGCCTTCACACTCAGACTGGAACTAAACCACTGGCTTTCAGGTCTCCAGCTTGCTGAACCCTGACTAATACAGATTTTCATACCAAGAGTGATTCTAGAGGAACATAATTTAAACATGTGAGTTTCCTGAATTGGTTCTTGGGTTTCTGGAATTGGTTCTTCAGTCTGATCAAAGATGCTAATGGCTCTATTTCCAGTAGTAAAGAGAGGACTGATAGTCCATGGCATGCCATGGTACTACAGATACACAAAATATCACCATTGTATGCTCCTAATCAACCATTTGAAAGGCAAGGAGCTGGGTGACTATGTATAGGACACTGTAACATTTTTGGAAAACTAGTGAATATCTTGAGATTGGCTGGTTGCTCCTAATGTCACTGGACAAAGAGAAGAGAGAAAAAGCTGAACTGAGGGATTTGACTTCTCAGCTCAGGAGCTGCATGGATGAGAGGCCTGGCTAGCACAGTCTGTGAGAGGTGAGGACAGACAGCAGTCATGGAAATGTCTGGTGGAGGCTCTGGGGTCACGGTGGGAGCAGGGGAGTGGTGGGGATGGCATGTGGCATGGGAGGAAGAAGATATGGCTGTGGAACAAAAATTGGCCAAGGGCCTTGGTACTGCTGGTCCAAAGACCCAGAATCAAAGGCTATCCTCCTCCTTTTTATTACCATCTTGTATCTTGCTTTATTTTTGATAATTAAACGAAGTAAATTATGTAAAGCCCCTGGGTTCAAGAGAATAGCATTTTTTTTTTTTCTACTGAGAAAGAAGAAATAAGGATAGAGCAAAAAAGGAGGATGAAGTGTCTGAGGTGTGGGTCTGAGGCAGAATCAGAAATAGCTATCTGCTCCAGGGAAGTCATATATTGTATCTGGATGGAAAAAAACTTTTTGTTCAAATATTATTCTTATAAAGTTATATAGACTCGTTGACAAAAACGTTCAGTATAAAGAAAAGGAAATTAGAGATAGAAAAATCATCTACAGACTCAGCACCCGAAGACATTAACTCTCACTAACATTTCAGGGTGTTACTTTTCAGATAAAGAATGTAACTTTGCCAGGTATGGTGGTTCACATCTGTAAACCCAGCACTTTAGGAGGCTGAGGAGGCAGGATTGCTTGAGCCCAGGAGTTTAAGACCAGCCTGGATGACAAAGTGAGACCTCATCTCTACAAGAAAACAAAATTAGCTGGACATGATTGTGCATGCCTGTACTCCTAGCCATTCAGGAGGCTGAGGCAGGAGTATCGTTTGAGTCCAGGAGTTCAAGCTTGCAGTACAGTCCAGGCAAGAGAGCAAGACTCGAAGGAAGGAAAGAAGGAAGGAAGGAAGGGAGGGCGGGCGGGCAAGACAGAAGGAAAGAAAGAAAGAAAGAAAGAAAGAAAGAGAGAAAGAAAGAAAGAAAGAAAGAAAGAAAGAAAGAAAGAAAGAAAGAAAGAGAGAGAGAGAGAGAGAGAGAGAGAAAGAAAGAAAGAAAGAGGAAGGAAGGAAGGAAGGAAGGAAGGAAGGAGAGAGAGAGAAAGAAAGAGAAAGAAAGAGAGAGAAAGAAAGAAAGGAGGGAGGGAGGGAGGGAGGCAAGAAAGGAAGGAAGGAAGGAAAGAAGGTAGGTAGGTTTTGGGATGTGAAGTCAGTCAACAGAGAACTGTGACCACAGGTGTCATTGAGAAGCAGGGGCAGCCCATCCTGCTCCCTAGCTGCACTCACCCTGAAGATTGTCCATTCCCTGGGCTGTGGCTGTGGAGCTGGGATACCCAGACCTCCCCGACAAGCTCCAGACATAGCCTCCTATAACCCCCAGGACTAGGCCCCTAGGCGACCTTTGCAGGTGTGGTGGAGCCTGGCCAAGTACCTCCCTGGAGCTCTCTGCATTCTCAGGCCCTACAACACGCTGAGCTTCTGTTCCATCTCACATTTCTGCCCTAAACACCCTGGCTCCGAGCTTCAAAATGAAGAGTTTGTTTAGCGTGGTTTGCTCCCTTGTAAGGAGGCCAGGTGTGGAGCAGGGCCAGGTGGCAGGGAGGTGTGGTTATAAAGAGTGTGAAGGTCCTGTCACTAGGGTGGGCCTCATCTCCTCCCACCCGGCTCCCAGCCCTGCATGCTGGGCAAGATCACCAGTGGCTGGTGCCTGTGTGTGTCGCCCAGAGCCAACACAGTCACTGCCAGCCTCCGCTCTTACCTGCAGCTGCTGATCTCCCTGGCAGGAGGAAAGCCAGATGTCCAGCTCTTGCCTCTGAGAACTCACTGCTGATTGGGAGGGACAGTGACGGGGGCAGGTGATGGACTTGGAAATGAGAAACTCACTCCCAACTAGACCACGGTCACATCAGTGGCCCTTTTCCTGGTTCGAGGTCAGTGCTCAATAAATCTTGGTTTTATTGTTTGATTAATGGGTAGACAGAAGAGTAGCCCATTCTCCCCTGGCCCCAGAGGACTCAGACTATCTTTCTCTCCATGAAATTCCATTTACAAGGAAACTACTGGTAATAAACAGTTGACCACAGGACCTTCAACAAGCCTCTGCCTCTCTCTGGGTCCCATCCGAGAAACAGCGAGGAGGTGTTGTATCGGAGAACTAGGTCTCTGCCAGCATTATTACCAAGGGTTCAACATCGCATAAGGAATGAGTATTTGCCCATGATCTAGGTTTGAATCCTGACTACCTCCTGTGACTTGAGGCCAGAGACCTGACTTTCCATACATGTGACTTACAAAATTAGGACAAGAGGTTCTACTTCACCAGAATGACATGGTGAAACCGAATAAGGGCTCTGGGTGGACAGAAACATTGTCACACCTGAACATGGAACCATTTTCTCCCTTCCTAGGAGAGGGCTTGAGCTCTTCCTATTATACACATACACTTAGGCTGTGCACCTAACTGGAGTCCAACATCTATGTCCAATGGTAATGAGTTATAGAGGTTTCCAGAAGTCTTGGCCTTCAGGCCCATCTGCAGACTTTTACATAGAGAGCTGGGCTGGGCTGTGGCCAGGCTGGCCCTGCTGGTGTCCTGGCCACAGCAGGGCCATGAGCAGCACTCTCCAGTAGAAACAGAAGGTGAACTGTTTTTGTAATTTTTAATGTTCTACTAGTTGGCTCACACCTGTAATCCCAGCACTTTGGGAGGCCAAGAGAGATGGATCACTTGAGCTCAGGAGTTCAACACCAGCCTGGTCAACATGTTGAAACCCTGTCTCTACTAAAAATTAGCCGGGCATGGTGGTACATGCCTATAATCCCAGCTTCTCGGGAGGCTGAGACAGGAGAATCATTTGAACCCAGGAGGTGGAGGTTGCAGTGAGCCAAGATTGTGCCACTGCACTCCAGCTTGGGTGACAGAGTGAGACTCAGTCTCAAAAAAAAAAAAAAAAAAAAAAGAAATGTTCTAGTAGTTAAATTTTTTTAAGCATAAAAAAGAATGGGTGCAATTAATTGCAATCAATGTTAACATATCCCAGTTAACCCAATGTATCAAAAATATTATGATTTCAAGACATAATGAATATCGAAAGTGTAATTGAGACTTTTTTTCTCTCTTCTTTTTTTCATTCTAAGTTTTCAAAATCCAGAGTGCTTTTACAATTACAGAATATCTCAGTTCAGGTGGTAAATTTTTATTAGGAATACCTGATCTATCTTTAGATTTCTTTTCCCTCCAAACCCATTTATGTAATGACTTCTCAGAACTCAGGAGACCAACCCCACTGTTGAGGATGCCAAGGACAGAGTGGAATAATGACTGTCCTGAGGATGCTGAGGACAGAGTGGAATAATGACTGTCCTCCCACCTTCCCAGGAGCATTGTTAGTCTTGGCCACCAGGTCCCACCTCTGAACCTTTGCTTGTTCTGTACCTCCTGCCGGGAGCACCCTCCTACCACTGCCACCTACCCAAAGCTCACAAGTCCTTGGCCTCTAAGTGCTATGGTTTCTTCCTCTAAGGCATCTTCCTCATTCACTTGGTCTTCACCCACTGTTCTCCCACATGAATCACTTATTCAGCCCTGACAATGACTCAACTCCTGTCTTCATCATTGAATTTTTCCTTTCCAACTAAATGCACTGAAAACCAGGACCTGTTTAGTGCTTCCATCTCCCAAGGGGCCTACAATACCTCAGATTCTCACCAAAGCCTCCGACGTGCCTGACATGGAGCAAAGACCCAATGGGAAACAACTGAGACTCAGTGTCTATTCTCCAGGGGACTGAATCCTAGCCAAGTGTCTTGCCCATGAGAACATGGATATTAATAACAACTCACTTTCATAGCACTTGAGGGTTTAAAAAGCACTTGTGTGTGTCCGTTTTAGTAATAATCTCCCTGGCAATAGTAACTCCTCACCTCCTCAGAGAGCCTTCCTCGAGGAAGCCCCACCTGGCTAACATCTCCTCTCCAATACGTTTTTTCTCAGACCCTTATTTTTCTCTCCCACAGCAGGCACCATGCTTTTGCATTACCTTTTCTATGCACTTGTTTCGTCTGTGTCTCTCCCTGGAATCTTGTGAGGTTAGGGCATGCCTGTATTTTCCTCTATGAACACTGTGTGCATCCATAGAGAGCATCCAGTACATTTACGAAGGATGAACGAATTAGTTCATTAATACGTGCCAAGCTTGGTGCAAGGCTTTTTCTATTTTTTTAATATTTTTGTAGAGGCATGGTCTCATGCTATCGCTCAGGATGGAGTTCAGTGGCATGATCACGACTCATTGCAGCTTACACCTCCCTGGCTCGAGCAATCCTCCCGCCTCAGTCTCCTCGGTAACTGGGACCACAGGTGCATGCCACCATGCCTGGCCAACTCTTTAATTGTTTTTATTTTTTGGAGAAATGGAGTCTCCCTATGTTGCTCAGGCTGGTCTCGAACTCCTGGGCTCAAGCAATCCTCCCATCTCATCCTCCCAAAGTGCTAGGATTACAGGTGTGAGTCACCACATACAGCAAAGGCTTTTTCTATATCACCACCCTCCAATGTGAGTAGAATGTGGGCCAGATCTATAATGTTAAATTTTCTACTAGTTACGCTTTTAAAAAGGTAAAAAGAAACAGGTACAATTAATGTCACTATATTTTATTGAACCTGATATATTCAAAATATTATTTCAATATGTGATAAATATAAAAATATAATTGAGTTTTTTTCTAACCTTAATGTTTTCATCCTAAATTCTTGAAATCTGGAAAATGTTTTAGAATTACAACATCTCAATTTGGATGACAAATTTTTATCATAAATAACTCATCTTTATTAAGACCTCATAAATTTATAGTTGAAAAAGCAGATTCACATATCCAAGCCGTTCCAAACACAGAAGTTTTCTAGTAACTAAATCAAGTAATAATTTTTAAATGTAAGTTAATGCCATAAAGTAGCAAATTTGGCATCTCACTCTCACTAGCCACATTCTCAGGGACCCATAGCTCTCTCATGGGGTAGCTTGAGTCTAGACAATGCTGTTTAGCCTAAGTCAGATTATTCGGGTGCTGCACTCATAATTCTCCACTGATTCCCCCTTACATTCAAGGTAAAAGCCAAAATCCCCCCAGGACCCAGGACGCCTCTCACGTCTACCCCTGCTCACCCTTCTCTCCTCATTTCCTGCCTCTCTCCCCATCAGTGACTCCCCTCCAGCCACCGTGGCCCTGTCCTGGTTTTTCAGACTCCCCAGGCCCACTGGCACCTGGAGTCCTTTCCCCTCCTCTTCTCTGCCCGCATGCTCTCTCCCACCCCAACATCACCATGAGTTGGTCTGTGATTTTCTCCAGATCTTCACTCCAAGGCCACCTTCTTGGTCAGTCCTTCCTGGCCACTCTACTTTAAATAGGTGACCCCCACCTTGTACTGAACTCAAAATCCTCCTCTGATTTATTTCACTCCTTGGCAATCAGGTATCACTGTATTAGTGAGGGTTCTCTAGAGGGACAGAACTAATAGGATATATATACACATACACACACACACATATGTATACACACACATACATATATATGGAGTTTATTAAGTATTAACTTACACAATCACAAGGTCCCACAACAGGCTATCTGCAAGCTGAGGAGCAAGGAGAGCCAGTCCGAGTTCCAAACCTGAAGAACTTGGTATCCGACGTTTGAGGCCGGGAAGGATCCAGCATGGGAGAAAGATGAAGACTGGAAGACTAGGCTAGTCTCTCTGCTTTTCAAGTTTTTCTGCCTGCTTTACATTCACTAGCAGTTGATTAGATTGTGCCCACCAGATTAAGGGTGGGTCTGCCTTCCTCAGCCCACTACTCAAATGTGAATTTCCTTTGGCAACACCCTCACAGACACACCTTTGGCAACACCCTCACAGACATACAAAGGATCAATACTTTGTATCCTTCAATCCAATCAAGTTGATGCTCAGTATTAATAATCACAATCACTATCTAACAATCTCTGTATTTTACTCTTCTGATATTTTAACTACCTCACCTCCTCATCCAATAAAATGGAAACTCTACAAGGACTAAATGTTTGTCCTTTGTGTTCACTGCCGGATCCCCAGCCCTCAGCACTTCATTTGTTGAATGGACAGATATTAACGCCACATGGTGACATTATTATCTCCATCTTACACATACAGAAGCCGGTTCCAGGTGGTGCAAAGATGCACCCAAAGGAAAATAAATAGAAAAAGTCAAAATGACTAGTTGCGGAAGGTTTTACTCCAAATTCCATGTATTACCATCATGCATACTGCCTTCAAAAATGACGGCTCATCATATACTTTCAGGGAGAGATTAGAATCCTATAGAACTCTTGACAAACGTAAATGTTTCAAATATCAAGCCAACTAGCCAATCAACAACTGTGGTATCCATGTGGAGGCCAGAGTAATTCCCTGGGTCTTGCACATTCCACGCATGCACTTTGCAATCATGAAGGTGAGGGCTTTGCTTTGAGTGCCATGTGTATGTCCCCACTACTGTCCCTCCTGGATGCCACCTGCAGCAGATATGGTACTGGGCAACTGCACCACCCACCCTCCCCCTCAACTACATCTACCCCCAACCTTACATCTGTAGCCACACATTTAACTTTGTAAATATGGGTGCGAATGGCAAATTTCTTTTTTTCTGCGATAGCAACAAGCGAAAGACAGTTTAAAATGAAATAATTACTACAAATTATCAAATGTCATGAAATAATTACTATGAATTATCAAAAGCCAGCTTTCTAAATACACATGATCAAATTTGATCCTTGAACAACCCTATGAACTCAACAATATTATCATGCCCATTTGACAGATGAGGAAATTGAGACTCAGGAAAGTGATTGGGCCATGCCGCATCATCACTACAGGACAGAGCCAAGATTTAAAGCCAGGCCCATCTGTCTGTGACCTTGTCAATAGTAAACTGCTTCCATATGCTTGTCAGCTCTTAGAAACCCCTCGCCAGGACATCTCCTGGAAACAGCAAAATAAAATTAGTCCAATAAGCCAAGTTAAAACCCATTCATTTCCCAAATAAACTCACAAATTCATTTGCAAATATGTAGAATCTTATAGCAATTACATTGCCTCAAATTCGCTTAATGGAATGACAACTCAGCAAAGCAGAAATGTAGCTCGAAGAACCTTCTATTAACATTTTTCTCTATATAAATCCACCCAGTGTGCCAAGTTAATGGTAACAAATCATTAGTGAAAAAGCATCTTCCTGAATCTGCACATTTTGATCCTGACCTTGGGATCTATAAAGTCTGGCACAGATGCATTGCCTTAGCTTCCCTCTGCATCAGGTGTGAAAACCTGAGGGAGAATAATTCAGCCCAAGCACTGTATGGACAATCATTTGTTTCTAAGTGACATGCATATTTCATATTCTCAGTGCACGATCGACCTGCTTAAGTACTGCCATTAATATTCACAATGTGGCTGTGACAAAGAGAAGCATGCTGAGAGGGCCATCCGCATTTCAAGTTTTTCAAGGAAAAAAACTAGACATTGCTTAGTAAAGACCCTATTGGTGACACATAACAGGGCCTCCTTCAAATAGGCTGAAGGAGGGGAAAGAAAAATCACTGGGATGACATACTCCTAACTCTATGACAGGCTGATAGCCAGACCTCAGTTAGTGCTGAAGTGATCAATCTGTGAGAAGTTAGGAACCTAGGAAGTTAGGAATACCTCTCCATCTTTGCTCTTTTCTACATAAAGACAGTTCCCAGCTTAGGATGGTTTCACTTAAGATGGTTGCAAAGCAATACGCATTCGGTAGAAACCATAATTCAAGTACCCATACAACCATTCTGTTTTTCACTTTTAGTATAGTTTTCAATGAATTACATGAGCTATTAAATATTTTATTGTAAAATAGGCTTTGTGTTAGATGATTTTGCCCAAATGTAAGCTTATCTAACTGTTCTGAGCACACTGAAAGTAGGCTAGGCTAAGCTATGATGTTCAGTAGGTTAGGTGTATTAAATGTATTTTCAACTTAGAATATTTTCAATGTCATGCAACTTTGTGATGGTTTATTGGGACATTGAGGAATATCTGTTACCCAATGCCCTTCACTTCTCTCCCTCTCTTTCTTCAGAACTGCTTCCATTGCTCCCATTTGCTCATACACAAAACGGCCACCAGAGCTCTGCAGTTTATATTTCTGCAGTTTGAATAAACTTCTAACAACTCCTAAATTCAAATCCTCAGAGAATGAGTCAGGTCGGCCCAGTTTTGTTCATGTGAATTTAAGTGGTCCCAGGAGACAGTATCACAGAGAACACGGGTAGGGTATGGTCAGTATAAGGGACATGTTTACACCATAGATGGATTGGCACCTGAAAAGGTATCTACTATCAGTGTGACTGCATTCGGGAAATTCTTAGTCAACAACTGCTTTCACAAAATGCATTCTATTTCTCAGTACTCATTTACTCAAGAAACACTGAATGCACGCTAAGTGCCATGAAGCCAGCCCTGCCCAAAGGAACATGCAGTCTACAGGGAGAGACACGCAGGGGACTCTAAGGCTGTATGAAAGTCAATATAATAGGAAAAAAACATGGGATATCATAGGGTGAATGTATAACTCAGCCCAAGGGAGGGTGGAGTGGGATGAGGTATGGTGGGGATAGGATAAGATTTCCCAGAGGAGAGAAAACTGACCTGAGATTCAAATGATGAATAAGAATTAACCAGGGATATGAAAGAAGAGGATGGTTGACTTCAGATAAAGGAAAGCAGGTATATAGGAACCAAATTGTCAGGAAGCAAGGACTTGGGAGAAATGTAGAGACTTGTGCTGGAGAAATAAGCAGGGGTCAGATTATGAAGAAACTTGTCTACCAGACTAAGGGACTTGGAAATACTTCAAAAATTCTAAACCTCAACCAATGGAACCAAAGATAGTCTGCCAAGAAAGCAAGTTTTGTAAATGTCAATTTTATATCACTCTTGTGATGAGATTCACAATTCGCATCAGCATATTAAAGGCTCTGAGAAATCCTACAACAAACCACAAGAATACCTGGTTAACTATGTTTAATCCAGGGTTTCCCAAATATGTTAAACTATGTTCTCATTCCTAGCCCACATCCTATGGAACACTCACTCATTAATCCAGTCTGAGAAATTTTGCTTTGAGGCAATGGGGAGCCTACTGGAGGGTTTTAAAAAGCATGGCGAAATGATTTAGTTTGTACTTTAGAAATGGCCTACTGTCTGCTACAGAGAATGGAATAGAGGAGTGTATGCCAAAATGCTAGGAAACTTGTTAGGGGTTGTTGTAATTATCCAGGGGAGAAATGATAGGGGTCTGAACTAAGGCAGCAGCATTAGGGATGCTGTGGCTGGGAACAGTCATGGTTGCCTAAGATTTTAATACAAATGGCTGCTCCATGGCAGGCTCCATTTAAGAAGATAAAAAATGAGCATGAGACTGAACTTTATTGTAAGAACCAAGAATGGAAGCACTAGCAGGGGGCAGGGCAATTACCAAACAGTGACTGTAACTCTCCAGCTTATAAAGGATCTGGCATTTCAGAAAGGACAATGCCTCCTTTGCTATAGAACTGTACAGTTTGCCCTCCTGGAAGGCCTCCCTGAGCCAGGATTACTGGCCTGGTTTGCAGATGAATCCAGTTCAACAGGGATGTTGGTTCTCTTCTTAAAGTGGAAGGCTGTAGTGAGCAAAAAGGGAATCTGAATGCCAAGTGACAGAATTGACCCCTTCTTCTTCATAGACATTTTAATTAAGCATCTACTATGTGCTATGATGATACTTTAAAATTTTCCTGGTACTTTAAAATTTTCCTGGTGCTTTAAAGTTTTCAGGTCTGACATATTGGTCATCTCTTGCTGGTTAACAAACCATCCCAAAACTTAGTGCTTTGAAACTACAAAGATTTATTATTTCTCATGATTCTATGGGTTGACTTGGCTCAATAGATGATTCTTTTCTTTGCATGGAGTCAACAAAAATTACTAACACTGCTGTGATTTTCTGGAGGCTTTACAGGGGCTGGATAATCCTAAATAATCCCTCCATATTGTGAGCTGGGACATCATCAGAGCTCTTTTCTGGGAAGCCTCAATTCTCTTCTCTGTGGCCTCTCTGATAGTGGCAGGAGGTAGACAAATGCATAGGCAGATAGGGGTGGGTCCCTGATGAAACCCCATCTCCAAGCCAAAGACAGTTTAAGCCTAAAAGCCAAACTATAAGTCAAACCCACAGACCAGACTGAGAATCTGTCTTCCCGTTGGGCATGCATTCTTCTGATTGATCCTCACTATTCACCTATTTTACATATACCTACCCTTCCCTAATTGGTTTATTTACACTGTCATGCCCACATTTGAGTGGTGCCTTTGTTTTAACCATTTTTGCATACTCACAAACCAATCAGCATGCACTCCCCTATTCTGAGCCCATAAAAGCCTCAAATTCAGCTACACTAGAAGAGAAACCACCCAAGTTCAGGTGGGGGACTACCCCCACATCCCCTCTCTGCTGAGAGCTGTTCCATCACTCAAAAAATTATTCTCTGCTCTCCTCACCCTTCAGTTGTCAGCATATCCTTATTCTTCTTGGATGCAGGACAAGAACTCAAGAACCACTGAACACAGGTATGAGCTATAACACAGGTGAGCTGGAGCATGCCCAGCCCAGCTGTGGGCTGAGCCGGTTCACAATTCAGGTGTGGCCCGGGTGGGCTGAGTGGACAGGCCACCTTCTGCAACAGGTAGCATGCTCAACTGAGTCCCGGGCGGGGTCACTGCCAGCTGGAGGTCCACAGCTGGCAAAGGGACCAAGAAAAATCCTGCATCATCTCCATGCAGTTAGCTTGGGTGTCCTGACAGCATGGTGACTAGTTTCTAACAGGACAAACCTTAACTCACAAGTACTTATGAAGTTCTTATTTCAAGATTGCCAATGACCCATTGGCCAAAACACATCACATCACATAGCCAAGTCGAGTGCCTCTGTGAAACGGGACTACACAAAACTGTGAATACTGGGAGGTGGTTGTTGGAGCTAACAGTGTAACAATCTAGCACATTTTAATTATAAAATGTATGTAGTACACATAATAAGTATTTTTAGGTATTTATTTATCCATCTTCATTGTTGTAATATAAAATAAGGTTTTATTGGAAATGAGTTATCAAGAGAAACCAACATCAAATGTATACACACAGGAAAGTAATTTGTGAATAATTTTAAAAAGCAAAGATTTGGGGGCCAGTGGGTCAAGGTTCATTTGAAGACTTGTGATAACTTTTGTCAGATATGTGATTTAGTAAAATATTGGCACCTGTTTTCTCAAGGTACTAAAACCTGCCTTGCAGAACTATTAGGAAGATTTTAAAAAGTAGACACACACACACACACACACATATATGTATATGTATATATATATACATATATGTATATACATATACGTATATATGTGTGTGTCTACTTTTATAGATATATATGTGTGTATAAATAAATTTTATATAAAATATTTCAAATAAAATATATAAAAATATGATCTATAAATATATATAATATATAAATTTAAAAATATATAAAATATAAAATATTTATATATACATATATGTACATAAAGGTATATATACATATACATATATAGATATACACATATACATACACACATATGTACATACAAATACACATATAAGTGTATATACACATTTATGTACATATACATATTTATATATACATACATGTATATATTCAAGTATGTATATATTTACATAAATGTATCCATATATACACATATACACATATATAAATATATGCATGTATACACACATATATAATATGTATAAAATAAATTTAATTTCACTAATATAACAAAGCAAACATGTTCATGTCTTTGTTCTTTTCTTCATGCCTATAAGTAAATATATCATTTTGAATCATTTTAATCAAAGTATACATAAAATTATATTTTCCCATTACACTTATTATTTTCAGTCACTAAATGTTTCTACCTGGGATTTGTCTTTAGCCTTCTTAATTGTTGTGAGATATTTCATTACATTGTTGCACTGTAATTTATGTAACCTTGCTCCTATTCATGTGCATTTAGGTTACTTTTTGTTTTCACTTTTGTAAATTACACTGATGCCTAAATTTAACTTGTTCCTAAAAATCATTCTCCTGTAGTAATTCTTAGAACTGGTATGTGGTGGTAAAAGTATATGAAAATATTTATGACTCCTGGTAAGCACTGCTAAACAGGCCTCCAAAATAAGTGTGCCTGTTCCATCACAAATGTCACCAACAATGGGTTTTTATAATGTCTTTTGTTTTAATTTTTGTTTGGCAGGAATAAAATATATGCTCTGCCTTCCATCTATGTCTCAAGTTATCTGTATTATACCATGCAGCTACAATTTATCCAGTGCTTGCTTTGTGTGTTCAATGTGACAAATATTTTTTTCAGAGATTTTTAGAGATGTGCAAAGTTGTTATTATTATTTCCATTTTTAATATTAAGGAAGCCGATGCTCAGAGACTCTGAGTAGTGAAGGTGTCTGGGCAAGTCTGGAGTAGCCTTAAGATAAAGATACTAATGTTTTTTTTTTAAACATAGAAGCACACATTTTCCCCTTTACAGTTCACACCCTGAGAAGTTAATAATTTTATTAATTTAGAAAAAATACTTAGAGAAGGTAATCATGCATAAGGCACTGGAGTAATTGCTTGGGTAATTAAAAAAGAGTAAGATAGTCCTTTGGTGGGAGTGCGATAATATACGTGCACAACACATATTTGCTCACATTCATTGCAACAAGATGGTAATTCCTATTAACATCTCTGAGGCTTATGTAGGAATCCAAAATATTAACTGACCTTGTGCTATGTGCAACCCACTGTTTTCCATGGTAGGAATGTTCAAGGTGGATAAGACGCCCTCCCTAGAAGAGGATGTAGGAAGCAAAGAGCAATACTATGTACCTAACATCATGTCAGGCCAGGAGCTTTCCTGAAGCCCTCTGTCTGTGAAAGACAGAAATTCAGGTAAATTCATATCAGAAGGATCCACAGACCCATGGGCTTATATCTAGCTGAAGGTAATGGAGTCAGTTCTTGGAATAAGAGAGCCTTGAGCTGGTCTTTAAGCAAGAGGAAGGACTTGGCCTTGCAGAGATGAGGGATAAGAGCAGACATCAAGCTGGGGAGGTGCAGAAGCCCAGGTATTAGCTTTGCAAGGAGCTTCCAGAATTTCCACTTCAGACATGCCTCTCTTCCTAACGCAGATGCAGTCAGTTTTCCATAATGCCAGTCACCTACCCAGCACCACGCCAGCTCTCAGGACAATGCTGAATTAAGTGCTGTTGTCTAGGCCTCCAAGGAGCTTAATTGATGCAGAAGAACTAATTGGGGAAGAAGATAAAGCAGGATACAATTAAGTGCTAATTGGATGGGCCTGACTCTCAGTCAGCTTTCCCAAACTTGCCAGATGATAAAAACCCCCTGAGGCGCTTAGTTAGCTAGCGATTCCCAGGCCCACCCCCACTCCACACCTCCCCACCCCCACACCTGGAAATTTCCATTCCCATTCCGCAGGTCTGGGGAGGGGGCTGGCTTCCTAGGAGCCTCAGGGAGGCAATCTTCAGTTATGCCACTATGTGCACCTCTTAAGGCAATGGTTCTCAAATGGCTATAGGACCAGCCATAAAACCAGTCACCAGGGACCATTGGCGAACCATACACAGATGTTTGTTCCCCATCGCAGAACATCTGCCAAACAGTCCCTGGTAATGTACATGCACCCTGAAGTTTGAGAACTACTGTTCTGAACATCTGGTGTGCTCCTGGGAAAGCAAGCACACCACGGCAGAGTAGAATAGACACAGCTATGGGGGCTGCAGCCCCTTCCTCCTGGGGCAGTACCTGGCCTCTCTGAACCTGTTTTCTCATCGACAAAATGGAGGAAATGATTCCAACGTAGGCTAAAATGATGAATGTTTAAGTTCTAATATTGTGCAAATACTCAGGTAGCGGAGGGCATGAGTAGATAGGGGAGAGCTTCCCGAAAGAGGGGGCTTGAGATGGCCTTGAAGGTGTGTAATATTTTAGCAAGAAAAAGGGGGTACCCGGGGCATTCCCCAGGCAGGGAGTGCAGGGAGCCAGAGCTGAAGCAAAGATCTGGGATTAGAAATGAGCAGAGGATGTTCCAGGCATAGGGAAGGGAAGAAGAATGTTTGAAGTAGTAAGAAATGAAACGGGATCATGAAGATGAGACCAGGCAAACTGATGGTGGTGGTGGTGGTGGGGGTGATGTTGGTGGTGGTGGTGGTGGTGGGGGTGATGTTGGTGGTGGTGGTGGTGGGGGTGATGTTGGTGGTGGTGGGGGTGATGTTCGTGGTGGTGGGGGTGATGGTGGTGGTGGGGGTGATGGTGGTGGTGGTGGTGGGGTTGATATTGGTGATGGTGGTGGTGGTGGTGGTGGAGGTGATGTTGGTGATGGTGGTGGTGGTGGTGGTGGTGGTGGGGGCGGGGGTGATGGTGGTGTTGGTGGTGATGGTGGTGGTGATGTTGGTGATGGTGGTGGGGGTGATGGTGGTGGTGGTGGTGGTGGTGGTGGTGGTGGGGTTGATATTGGTGATGGTGGTGGTGATGGTGGTGGTGGTGGTGGTGGAGGTGATGTTGGTGATGGTGGTGGTGGTGGTGGTGGGGGTGGGGGTGATGGTGGTGTTGGTGGTGATGGTGGTGATGATGTTGGTGGTGGTGGTGGGGGTGATGGTGGGGGTGATGGTGGTGGTGGTGGTGGTGATGGTGGTGGTGGGGGTTGTGGCGGTGGTGGTGGTGATGCTGGGGGTGATGTTGGTGATGGTGGTGGTGGTGGTGGTGGGGGTGAGGGTGATGGTGGTGGTGGTGGTGGTGGTGGGGGTGATATTGGTGGTGGTGGTGGTGGTGATGGTGGTGATGGTGGTGGTGGTGGGGGTGATGGTGGTGGTGGTGGTGGTGTTGGTGGTGGTGGTGGTGATGGTGGTGGGGGTGGTGGTGGGGGGGGGTGGTGGTGATGGTGGTGGTAGTGTTGGTGGTGGTGGTGGGGGTGATGGTGGTGGTGATGGTGGTGGTGGTGGTGGTAGATGATGATGATGATGATGACAGTAATTCTCAAAGACCCAACACATTATGATGATGATTATTACTATAATGGTGGTTCCCAAAGACCCAACATATTATGAAGAGAAAATAAGGATACTGGAAAAGAACTGTGTTGCATAGCATCTTGCTAAGGCCCATGGAGATGCACTGTGGATGCTGCAGGTGGAAGTTCTCGCTGCATGCCAGTAGTACCTCCAAGGACAGGCAGCCAAGCCCAGAGGAGACAGCTATTTGACTGATGGTGCACAACGCAATCCTTTCCTTCTTGGTTTCAGTTCAGGTTGGCTACATGTGTTTGTCCTTCTTGAACTGTGCTTTCTTCTTCAGGTTCAAATGACAGCCCAAGGAAGCATTCACTTGGAAGTCTGCAAGTCCATATTCTTAAGAGTGCTCACCTATCAGCCTCCTTGGGGCTGTACCCACCTGAGCAGAAGCTTTCTTGCCCACTTGATTTCACAGAAGATGTGAGCCTGTCACTTACATGGTGCCTTTCTGCTTACCAACTAAAGCCTCCCTTTTATCATCTTCTTCATCCGTCTGGGGACAAGAATGTGGATGGTGGCTATTTTGTCCACTTCTTGACGGAGGTAGAGACAGAAGAAGGTGCTTGGAGGAAATGACTCCAAGACCCAGCAAGAAACTGAATCACAGAAATCTTCCTAGAATTCAAGTCTTTAGTTCCGAATGGTTCCAAAGCCAGCTTCAGTGTGTGTCCAGCCTGTGATTTTTAAAATCCCCTAGACTCTCAGCTCCATGAGGGCAGAGATTTCCAACAATTTTGACAACTGCTGTGGCCCCAGCATGTAAAGTGAGTTCAAGCATATAATAGGCACTCAATACATTTTATTTATTCTCTGTTACTTTCCATCAAAGTGACCTTATACTGAGTCCCACCAGCAGTATTCCCCAAATTCTTTGTCAGGAGTATTTTTCTATCAGTTCCAAGGGCTAGAAGTAATGTTTCTATCCTCACTCTGTACCTGTGTGGCTTAGAGGCCTTCTGCACATTAATATGGCCAGGAAGTCCCCCATCGTCTGCCACCTCACCTTTGTGTGAAGCCAGTCCACACTGCCAGAAATAACATTCAGGTTCCTCTGTGATGGCATTGGACTGAGAGACCCTGGAAGGGACCCATCCTGCCCTGTGCATCCCTTCTGCCTTCCTGGGCTTTGAAAGAATTCCATTCAGATGGGAAACTGGGAGACTGGGAACTCTATTTCATGTTATTAATATCGAAGCTACGCTCAATAACCCCGACCCTGGCTTCTGGTTTGTGCATGTTTGCTTTTTAATGTTTTTTTGCACAACTGGCTTTAAAACAAATGGGTTTGGGTTTGACACTGAACCTAATCTCAGCACAGGAACTCAGGAATGTCTGCAGGCTCTTTTAGCAGAGAGAGAAGGATGGAGCTGTGTCTATGGGCAATCCCAGCCTGCCCTTTGTTATTTCCTGATTTTAGAAAGGAAGAGAGGATCCTGGCAGGTACTGCCTCTTTGATGCCCGGAGGACAGAGTGAAGCCAGGTTCCTGCTCTCTTGGGCACCACTATCCTGACCACCGAGCAAACACCATTCTTGCAGTCAGCATGGGATGAGCGGAGATGGGCCTGGCACGAGAAGAGGAGCTCAGAGGTTCCTTCCCTAGTGCAGGAGCCTCACTGAACCAGGGATCTCTAGGTTCTGCCCCAGCCAACACAGGCTGGCTCATGTAGGGGCTTCTTCCCTCTCCCCAGACCTAGCAGGACTGACACTTAGAACTCATTAAATGAATTCTGGGAAGAACTGAGAGCATTTAAGGAACTTCGTTTTAAACATGAATAACCTGGGATAGAGAGGTAAAGGGATTCCTCCAAGGGCTCACGGCCAGGGTCCCAACACACAGCCTAGAGCCAACAGCACAGCACCAGTGTCTCTTTCCACAGAATGCAGTTATTAAAGTCCCTGTTAAGGTGTTATCAGGGAAAATGGAACACAATGATGTTGGAAATTAGGCATGTATTTCATATTTTGAAAAGGGCACATGAACTTTGCCAGCTTGTGGCACCCTAGAGAGCACTGAGGGGAAATCCATGTGTCCTTCCAGCAAGGAGAATGCGGTGGCTCCCAAAGACAGAAGCTTGGCCCTCCCTAAAGGGAAAGGCCATTTCCTGCGGCACGTTTCCCATTAATACCAGATTGGAGCTTTGATGATGTGCTCATCAGGACCTGATAAGCTTATAGCCTTGAGAGACTTCCTGAAAGGAGGGGTTTAATTAAACATGCGATGCACAGAATTCAAGAGGCTGTGTTATACACCGGGTTTGAAGGGTCCCCCTGTGTGTTCTCAGGAGAAGCTGGTTTCCTGGTGATAGAAGCCGACACAGAGGGAGAGGGAAAGGAGGGAGGGAGGAGGAAAGGGACAAAAAGGGACAGGGGAATGGAGGGAAGATGAGAGAAGAGGAGAAAGGAGGAGTGAGGAGGGAGGGACAGGAAAGGGGAAGAGAAAAGCATTCAGGCCAATATTCCTTCTGAGCCAAAGCCCCATTGAGAATTTACTTCCTGCCAAAGGTGAAGAGCCAGTAAACAAAATTTTCTTTTCTAGAATCATCAATTCACTTAACATGCACCTACTGAGCACCCACTGCATACTTGACCTGGTGCTGGGCTTTAAGGATACAGGAGGGTTAAGATGACCATGCACAGATCTATCTTTCTCAGACTCCCTTGCCACCAGAGGTCCAGATGTGACTTTCTTTTTTCTGCTCATCACATGCATGGAGTTGGAATTAAGCCAGGCAAGAGGCAGGCTGCAGGGCAGCATCAGCTTTGCTGGTGTGGACCAGGACCAAGGTGGCTGCAGAGGCTCCATCAGTAGGGATAACTTCCTGACTCCACAGGCAGTTTCCCATATCCAGTTTTCTGACTGTGGCAGAGGCAGCAGCATTATTGTGGCATCAGTTCTGGAGTAGGCAACACACATTATCAGCATCCTATCAGTAGCATCGCACCCCGAAGTGCTAGAAAATGTGTAACCATCATGTTTTTGAAGGGAAAACAAATCCCTGATGGCACATACCCATTTCCATGGTGTAAATATTCCCCAAATGGCTGATTTACATAGGCAACATATTGTATTTTTACCATATAAATATGATAGATGAAAATAACCTCAAGAGCATACAGAATGACAAACGGTAGTAAAATAATTAGATGAGAGTTGAGCATTTGTTACCTTTGTCCTTCGTATAATTTATTTAATTACAAGCTTGTAAAATGTAATTTTTAATCATGGCTATGTTTAACAACCAGCTAGCAAAAAGTGTTGAAAAGCTGACGATCAGCCCTTGGGAGCCCGTGTGAGCTGACTCCAGCATATCACTGATTCTAGCCCACCCCGGAGGTCACTGGTAGGCATTTCCTTCCGTGCTAAGGCCTTCTGTGGCATTCTGCCTAATGATGTTCTCTGGCTGCGGCGGCACGATGGGCCCACACCGGGAGCACTCCAAAGTGCCAGAGAATTAATGCCCAGAAGAGACTCTCTACCACCAATACAGGCATGGAAGGTGGTGAATAAATATGCATCCCCACACCCTAAACATGCAATGGTACATTTTTGAAATGTGCTCCTCAGTTTCTCAGACAGCCCTGTGGGGATTGTGGCACAGGTGCCCACAGAAATCACGTACTCATTAATGTACCTTTTTTTGGTTTTCCTCCCTTTTCTGTCTCACTTCCCCACTCCCTCCCTGTGCCTTCTGCCACCATTCCCCCAGTAAACTACTTGCACCCCATTGCTTGTCTCAGAGTCTGGTTTGGGAAATATCCAAACTAAGGCAGGGTAGAATTCATGCTACAATTGAAGCAAAGCACCCAATATAGGCTAGTCACCAAAAACAAGAGTATACTCAAATATATTATTTATTTATTTATTCATTTATTTTGTCGCCCAGCCTGGAGTGCAATGGTGTGATCTCGGCTCACTGCAACCTCCGCCTCCCGAGTTCAAGCAATTCTCCTGCCTCAGCCTCCCAAGTAGCTGGGATTACAGGTGCCCGCCACCACACCTGGCTAATTTTTTTTGTATCTTTAGTAGAGATGGGGTTTCACCACGTTGGCCAGGCTGGTCTTGAACTCCTGACCTCAAGTGATCCACCTGCCTCGGCCTCCCAAAGTGTTGGGATTACAGGTGTGAGCCACTGCCCCATTCTATTTTTCTATGAACAAATATTTATGCTGCATGGCAATTACAGAGTGCCTTGTTCTGTGAGTTCGTTGTGTCTGGTACTCACTCTGTGTGCTGCATCTCACTTCATCATCATGACAAGGTGTGAAGATAAGGAAGAATGTTCCTCTGGGCTACTTACTGATAAGAAACACACAGTGTAAGCCTTTCAAGGGACCTTAGAGATCTCTTGATCCAGGGCCCTTACTTTTCAATTAAGGAAGCTGAGGCATGAGGAGAGGAAGAGTTTCTCCACTAGTCACTTTGAAAATCAGCAGCAGCCGTGGAATTAGAAACGAGTCTCTTGATTACCAGTGGAGGTCCCTGTCCACCGCAGCCAGTGTGGCCTCCAAGCCCAGGGACACTCTCCTTGGAAGGATATGAAGGGTCCATGTGCTCTCCAGATACTCCTGATCTCCCTTCCCCAGTGCTGTGAAATTGTCTCAGCTCAGGGGTTTGCTAAGTGACAATTCCCTGAGCCCTGTTATTAGAAATTTGAAAGCCAGAATCACAACTGATAGTAAGACTGGGTGCAGTGAGAGCCCCGGGACCATCAGAATTCAGTTGTGAGTCAACAGCTCACAGAGAAGCCCCATGTGGTCTCCAAAGGAGTGAGACCCATGAAATTACGTCAAAGAGGGGCTTCCACCCTCTGAGCCTTAGACTCACTGACTGTATTAGTCAGGGTTCTCTAGAGGGACAGAATAGGATATATGTGTGTATCAAAGGGAGATTATTCAGTGGAATTGACTGACACAATCAGAAGCTAAAGTCCCACGATAGGCCGTCTGCAAATTGAGGGGCAAGGAAGCCAGTGGTGGATCCCAAAACCTCATAAGTAGGGAAACTGAGTCCCCAAACCTCAAAAGTAGAGAAGCTGATAGTGGAGCCTTCGATCTGTGGCCAAAGGCCCAAGAGACCCTGGCAAACCACTGGTGTAAGTCCAAAAGCTGAAGAACTTGGAGTCTGATGTCTGAGGGCAGGACACATTCACCATGGGAGAAAGATGAAAGCCGAAAGACTCAGCAAATCTGCTCTTTCCAACTTCTTCCACCTGCTTTATTCTAGCCGTGCTGGCAGCCGATTAGATGGTGCCCACCCAAACTGAGGATGGGTCTGCCTCTCCCAGTCCACTGACTCAAATATTAATCCCTTTTGGCAACACCCTCACAGACTCACCCAGGAATAACATTTTGCATTCTTCACCTCAATCAAGTTGGCACTCAATATTAACCATCATATTGACTCCCTCGGGGAATCAGCCCTAGGGTACCATCAGCCTTCCTAACGATGACCAAAGTCTGTGACAAGACAGGGAAGGGGCCCTCAGGTTATCTCACCACCTGGGTGGAAATTTGCCAGTTATCGCTTCACCCAGTATCCTCACAACACCCCCATGAAAGTGGAGGTTATTCTGATTTTCAAATAAGTAAATAAAAGCTTATTGGGATTAAATGGTGTGCCCAATTTCACACTTATGCTAGCAGTGATAGGCTTTGAACCCACTTTTGATTTTGGAATCTGAGTTTGAAGGCTTCTTACAGCCCCATAGAGGCTCCACTGCCGAACAACAGAATGCCACTGCCAGGCTGAGAGAAGTCAAGTTCATGGTGGCCTCAAGAACTGCAACTGATCCAGAAGGACTGGGCATAAGGTGCAATGCAAGGCTCTGCGGCAAGGAAGGTCAGGGTATGGAGAGCCTTGAAGGCCAAACTAACGGGTTTTGTATTGTTTGGAAAAACATTTGATTATTTGGCATTGAAAAGTAACTGTGAATATAAAGAAAGTAGGAATACTTCAACCAATTTAATTAATTTATAAATTCTTAGAATACATGCCCAAGAGTAACCTGTGAGTAAAATCTATGCCAATTAAGTCTAAAAGAGCTTTTAAAATTCCAAGAGGTTAAAAACATTGGGTCAAGGTTATTTGGAAGTATCTTTTTCTCTTAGTGGTATTTGAGTGGTCTATCAGATGACGAATGTTCTACAAGGCCAGGACAGGCAGCACCTCAGAGGAAGAGGCTCCCAAACAATGGTGTCAAGAGTGAGAAGCGATTAGCAGTGAAGAAAGGGGAATATGGGAAGTAACGGTGTTCTAGGCAGTAGGAGCAGCCAGTAGAAATACCTGCTGGTTAAATATTATAGGTACTAGTGAGCCCATTTTACAGATGATACTAGAAAGATATCTGGTTTGCTTTGCCTAGGGTCATGCAGTTAGCTAGTGGCAGTGCAGGAGTAAATAGCATTGGAGTGAGTAAAAAATGCGTTAAAATAGCAGTCATGGAGTTGCTACAATGTGCCAGATCTCCAACTGGGGATCCATCAGTGAAGGAAACAGGCACGGTCCCTGTCTTCAGAGTTTCCAGACCTAGGAGTGGTAGGGAGGGAGGATGGGGTGACAGATAAGCAGGTAGTTATGATACATCCTGATGGGCCTAATGAGAGCAGGAGAATCAACCCTTGTCCTGGGGACTCTGGGGCAACATCCAAGAGGAAGCAGCTCCCAAGCTGTCTTATGAAGGGCCAGAAGGGATTATTAGTTATGCAAACAGAAGACAGGGAGGAAGAGTCTTCCAGGAACCGGAGCAGTGAGTATCAGCGCCTGGTCATTTGGTGAGTGTACTACTCTGTCTCCTTGAGACCCTAGTGGCGATGGTTGGTTTGGGCAACTCCCCGTAGTAGACATCAGTCACTCGCCTGTGGAGAACGTGATTAACTTTTCTGGGTCCTGATACTTTGGACCTTGTTTTTCCTAATTCCCATGGAATTAGGGAGTGGCATTAAAACTTCCACTTTAAGGTAAGGAAAAACAAGGTTCAAAGTGCTCCCTTACTGTGCCAAAGGTCATGCAGGTAGCAAATGATGATGGTGAAATATGAAGTCCAAAGGGTCTCACTCAAAGAGAAAGTTTGTGCCACTCTATCAAACTGGGTCCAGCACTTCCCACACCAGAGGAGACTCAGGACCTATCTGATTTAACGACCCCCCAATTTCCCTACCCTTGAGTATCCTGGGATGGGTAGGGGAGGGAAACAGAGACCCAGCAGGTAGACAGTGACCTGTTCAGGTCACATAGCCAAGGACAAGTAAGGCACTGGACTGTCAGAGAGCAGCCTGCTCTCCATTCACTCATATCTTCATTACTTTTATCAACACGTATTTAAGGATCGTCCAAGCAGAGCAAACCACAGCTTTAAAGCAATTACTTGCCGATGATCAGGAGGGGCCAAGGGGATTCTGTTTGCTTATTTGTGTGAACCTAAAATGCCTGCTTCCTTAATTAAGCCTTCACTCTGAGTCTTGCCTCCAGCTTTTAAAGTTTTCTTTTCCCTCTCTTTAACAGGTCTCAGTATTCCACCACGCTGCAGGCACTGGGCCCAGAAGGGCTTTGCCTCTGTTTTCTTTCTCTTTTCTAAGATGCCTCTGCTCCTGTACCACCACTGAGGATACTTCCTTTTCCTAAAATCCCCAATCCCCTGCTGCTTTTAATTTCATAATTATCAGCCATGAGCATTGTGATCCTTGGTGACTCAGGGGCAAAGGATGCAGCTCCCGGCAGCTCCTTCCTCCTACCCAACTCCTTTCAGTAATGCTTATCTTTCTTGAAAACTCATCTCACATCACCTGCTGGTGACAGCCTTCCCTGATTGACACCAAGTCTGTTCTGGTGCTCCCCATCTGTCTATCATGGACCCTGTGACCTTGTGTCTTCTGGCTTTATATCTCCAGCAACTGACGAAGTATCTGGTATGTAGGAGACACTTGACAAATGCTTCTTGAGAAAATGAATGCATGAAATAAAGAATGAACAAATAAATTAGGCATTGTGTTCAGGTGGATGTAAGTGTCTGGGGGAGGGGGTGGTGTCAGGGGTGAGGAGTTGGCAATTGCCTTATTGCATAATTGATTTTCACCTATTGAGATGTTGATTGACGTTTAGTGGTTGCATAGTTTACCTCCTCAAACTGGACATAATGTATGCATCTTCCTTCACAATCACCACAGAGAGTTATTTAACCCTACTTGGTGGGACTGTTTTAGAAACTCGTTTCCTGTCCTTGGCTTAACTCTTACCATTAATTAGAATCCCTTTTAGTTGTCCCAGGTGATTTCATCTATCTGTTCATTTGGCCACTCATTTGGGAAATGTTTATTGAGCAATGACTGTGCTCCCTGGTGAAGATACAATGCTAGGCAGACCAGTATGGTTCTCTGCCCTCTGGGGACTTCCAAAGATAGTGGGAGAGAGAAGCTAGCAACCAGGCACATTGAGATGGGAGAGGTACAGATTTCTATGGGCAACAAGAATGGCCTTGTGCCATCAGAAAAGGTTTTCCAGAGGAAATGACATCTCAGCCAAAAGATGCATGTGAGTTAGTTACCCAAAATTAGGAAGAAAAAGGGGTCAGGTGGTCTGTTACTACATAACTAGCTGCCAAAACTTAGTAGTTTAAAACAACAATGATGTTGTTATTTCTCACAATTCTTTGGGCTAGGAGTTTGGATTGGGTTCAGCTGGGTTATTCTTCTGGTCTATGGGTGTCAATCGTCAACTGCGGTCATTTGGGCATATTGCCTTGGTGGGGACTCTTGAGAGGCTGGGCTCTTTTTCTAAGTAGTCTGAGGGACTCTCTTCATGTCCCCTCTTATCTCTTTAGCAAAGCGGTCAGGCTTCTCATATGGCAGCTCCAGGCACAGAGAGAGAGAGAGAGAGAGAGAGAGAGAGAAAGAAAGAGAGAGAGAGAAAGGTGGTAGCTGCCAGTCTCTTAAGGCCCGAGGGCCACAAACCACCAGAGTGTTATGTCCCCTGGACCCCACTGGTCACAGAGCCTGTCCAGATTCAAGGGGAGGGGATACATATTCCTACCTGTTGATGGAGAAATGACAATGAATTTGTGACCATCTCTAGTCTGCCATTTTGGAGAGTTGGAAAGAGGGTTTCAGGCAGAGGAGCAGAAGTGAGACCTCAGAGGCTGGAGCTTAGACAGCAGGGGCCATGGTAATGGGTGAGGCTTCAGAGGAGGCAGAAGTCAAGCAGACCAGACCTTACTGAGATGTGTTATTGAGTCTGAAATTTATCCTGAGAGGACAGTGGGGACATACTGAAGGTATTTGATCACGGATGTAACATGATCAGATTTGGGGTTTTGAAAAATCACTCTAGTGGCTGTGTGAAGAGGGTGGGAAAAGGTTTGCAGAAGGTCGGCTTGCAGCCACAGACACTGGTGTGAAGGAAGGGCTTGATATACTCAGGGGAGAGATGCTGATGGCTTCACAAAGAAGGGTCGTGTGTGGCAAGAGCTAGGCAGACAGAACACTAGGGAGATGCATGCACAGGAGGGCTCTATGACCCCCTGTCTCCTGGTATCCGGCCTCAGCTCTTGTATGTCCTGGTCCTGTCCCCAAGGGCTCGAAGACCCCATCTGATGCCACCGTCACCAAGGCAGACATCTGGGCAGCTCTCTGGACTTCCGCCCCTGCACACAGTTGCACAAGCAGCTGCGTTTTCAGCCCAGCATTTCCAATGAGCACCAGCCAGCTTCCCGTATGTGAAAAATGGGAACAAGAATATTAAATGTGACAAACATTTAACCATCTTTGAAGCTGTGATCTTGATAACAGCTGGGAGGAAATGATAAAGTGGCAACAAGGATGGAAATCAGATTTCCTGTTGAAGAAGTTGATAAAAACATTTCATTTTTCTAAACAAAGGGAATTTGGGATTGACCTGATTTATTTCCAGCTTTCAGGGGTTCATTTTGGAATTTCCAGGTCCAGAATTTGAGAAATCCGAGGGCTCTTTTGTCTCAAAATTGGTCCCATACTTTCATAAGAGGCAAATGATGAGTTCTACAGAGCACTGAGTTTGCTTTAGATGTGCTTGGATTTGAAGCCTTCCCCTGCCCTTGTCAGCCAAGCTGCTTCCCCTTCAGAACTTCAGTTTCCTTATGTTAAAAATGAGAATAGCCAATTTCCACTTCACAGAGCTGGCATGAGCATTATATGAGATACTGGGGATGAAAGTTTGGCCATCCCTACCTCTTTGACCCCCACAAACATTCTATGTGTGCAGTTGGGACCTCCCCAGTTTAGATGTGAGAAAATGGGCCCCAAGAGATAAAGCAGCCTATCCAAAGTCACCCCAGAAAAGAGATGTGAAGTTCTGTGGGGGATGGCAAGGGTTAGACTCATTTTTTTTTGACTCTGTAACACGGCACTTGGACCAGTGGATGGACACTGCATGGAAGCAGGTTTGAACTCAGTTCAAAGAGGAATTTTGTTGCAAATGGAGTCACACAAGCATTTGTGTGTGCGGGAATGTTATGGTTCAGATATGGTTTGTTTGTCGCCACCAAAACTCATGTAGAAATGTGATCCCTAGTGTGGTGGTGTTGGAAGGTGGGGCCTGGTGGGAGGTGTTTTGATCATGGGGTATGGATTCCTCCTGAAGGGCTGAGTGCTGTTCTCACGGTATTGAATTCATGCTTGTGGGACTGGATTAGTTCTCTGGGAATGGACTAGCTCCCACAAGAGTAGATTACACAATGAGGATGGCCCTCAGATTTCCCCCCCTTTTTGCATGGGTTTGCTTCCCTTTTGACCCTCTCCACCATGCTGTGCTGCAGCACAAAAGCCAGGAGCCAGGGCCACGCCCCTGATCTTGTCAGCCTGCAGAACTGTAAGCTAAATAAACCTCTTTTCTTCATAAATGACCCAGTCTCAAGTATTCTTTCATATCCCCACAAACAGATTAAGACAGGTAGTGAGCTCCTTATTATGAGAAGTGTTCAAGCGGAGGCTGAAATCACCCGGTTGAAACCATGGTTGAGGCAACTGTTGTTGATAGTTGGGAGCAGAGTGGATGACCTTTAACTTATAGCCTGGCTTTGGGAGTCTACAGGGTCAAAAAACAAAACAAATAAACAAAAAAACCCCATGTATTTTAGGAATACTCTCTAGTTATTGATGGCCAACTTCTCAACAGTGGATCTTTCACTTGGTAGCCAGGTGTCAGAATGAACGGGATCTCTGAGGGCTTCTTGGCCACATCTCTGGACTCAGCTTGGGCCAGCTGCATTTCTCAGAACATCGTGGACTGAATAATCTGAATCCTATCATGTTACCTGTGAAGATGCTGGCTTCTGCCAATTATGACACATCTCTATATTGGAGGCCAAGATGGACTCTACATGGCTTTCTGAAATATATCTGTTTTTTCTGACAACAGGGAATCCTAAGGAGGTCTAATCTACCATCTCGCTGTAAAGATGACTAACCAAAATAAGCTCTCCAGAATCTACAAGGAACTTAACTCAACAACAAAACACAAATAACCTCATTAAAAAGTGGGCAAAAGACAGGAACAGACCTTTATTCAAAAGAAGACATACAAATCGCCAACAAGCATATGAAAAAATGCTCGATATCACTAATAACCAGGGAAAAGCAAATTAAAACACAATGAGATACCACCTTACACCAGTCAGAATGACTAGTATTAAGAAGTCAAAGCATAAATGTTGGTGAAGATGAAGAGAAAAGAAAACCCTCATACATTGTTGGTGGAAATGTGAATTAGCACAATTAGTAAAACTCTACGGAAAACAGTATGGAGATTTCTCAAAGAGCTAAACATAGAACTACCATTTGATTCAGCAACCCCACTACTGGGTATCTACCCAATGGAAAATAAATCATTATATTAAAAAGATACTTGCACTTATATGTTTATCATAGCACTATTCACAATAGCAAAGATGTGGAATCAATCTGAGTGTCCATCAACAGATGATTGGATAAAGAAAATGTGGTACACACACACGTGCGTGCGCAGACACAAAATGAAACATTATTCAGCCATAAAAGAATGAAGTCATGTATTTTGCAATAAGAGGGATGGACCTGGAGACCACTATTTTAAGTGAAATAACCTAGAAAATCAAATACTACATGTTTTCACTTTAAATAATGTGTACACAGGAACACACATTGTGGAATAATGGACATTGGAGACTCAGAAGGGTGGGATGGGAATGAGGGATGAGAAATTATTTAATAGGTACAAGGTACACTATTTGGGTGATTGCTACACTAAAATCCCAGACCTCACCACTATTCAATATATCCGTGTAAGAAACTGCAGTTTTACCCTCTAAATCTGTACAAATTAAAACAAACAAATCAACCAATGAACTCTTCTCAGAAACGAAGCCTCCCTGATAGCCAAGCTGAAAGTCAGCTGGCAGGGTGTTGAGGTTGTGATGTGTGATGCGCCATGTGATGAAGTGTGTTTGATTTCAGATTCAATGTGTTTCTCTCTCCTGTCTCTCCCTCTGATCCCTACCCCCACTCAATACAAGTTGGTCTCACCTTAACTGCTTGGTCATCTAACCTCTTCTTAAAGGACTAGGTAGTAAATATTTCCATCTTTGTAGACAACACAGTCTCTGTCACAACCAGTTGACCCTGTTATGACAGCAACAAAACAGCCAGAGACAATATGTAAATAGTAGATGTGCCTGTGTTCTGACAAAATTTTATTTACAAAGTGAGGCAGCAGGCTGGATTTGGGCTGCAGGCTTTAGTTTGTGGCCCATCATTTCTAGCTGGTCCTCGAAAAACTAAGGGAAAACATCCCTTATGCTAACATTAGGTGCTGCGGGAGTCATAGGCTTTCTTCTCCAAGTGTGGTCCACAGAGCAGCAGCATCTGCCTCACCATAGCAAGCCCCATGGCACCTGTCAGAAATGCAGCATCTCAGCACCTCTTCTCTCCTACTCCCTAAATCTACCTCTCTTCATCAGAATCCCATTTTTAAAAAATTCAGATGATTCACATATACATGGAAATTTGAGAAATACTGAATTATAACAGAAGAGTCTGGGGGGGCAGGGATTAATATTTGTGTTTAAATATCCTGTGTGTTTTTTCTTGTTGCTATTGCTAATTGGACAGTAGAGAAAATGCTACAGAGGTTAAGGCTCCACAGAGAGATGATCAGTGTAGAGGCGGTCATTGTAAAACTTTTTTTGGTAACTATTGTGATGATGACTAATCTTTGCACAGTTTTTGACTTTTTCCAAAGTGGTTTAACAAAATCTAATGAGATTCTTACTGAGATTGGTGGAACTACTGTTCGACAGGTCAAACATTGTTCAGCTCCAGGGGTGCCTGGCACATGTGGCACCTCCAGGAGTTGTGCAGTACACTGCTTGAGCAACTGTCCACGTCAGCCCTGCCTATAAGGCAGCGATCATTGCTTCCTCAGGCTTTCTGATGTGGAAATGGAGGCCAGAAGCCACGAGCCTCCCTGAGTTGCCATTCCTTTCCTCCCAGGTGTGCTGCTCACTCACTTTCTCCTATCAGGAAGGTGAGACTGGAAATGGCTTTCAGGTGTCCTGGGCTGGGGTCTTTGTGTCTCTCTGACCTGATAATCGCCACAGAGAGGGGCTCTGTAGAGCACAGATGAGGCTCTGGGAATTAGGCACAGCAAGTCTTGGTGTGCTTATCTCACAGTGGCCACTGAGGGGCCTAGTGATTCTGTGTGATGAACTTAGAGTTCTTAGCCTCTCCTCAGGGCCTCTTCCTGGAGGACATAAGCATTATGGATAAAAGCCCTCTGAACACTGTGGGTGTGTAAAGGGTGGCGTCTTTCTTTCTTCTAATTACCTGTGGCCATGCTTGCTGTCTTGGGTCGGCTTTCAAAGGCAGCCCCTGAATCTTGTTTCTGTTCATCTCGATGTTAAGAGCCTTACTGTACCATGAGTCTAGTAAATAGTAAATAGTCTAGTAAAGGCGTTTCATGCCTTTTTATCGTCCTAGGGCGAGGAGTAATCCTCCCAGATCGTACAAGGAATAAGCCAAGTCTCCTCTGCTCAACCCAGGGCTGGCTGGTCCTTCTGGGAGAAGTCTGCTTACAGCTGAGGGAAAAACAACGGGCCTGACTCTCTGAGACCTGGGCTCCAGGCCAGCCCACCTACGGCGAACTGTGTGGCTGGAAGCCTCGCTGTTCTTCTTGAGCCCTAGCCCCAGGTGGGCAGATGAGCAATAGCTGGGAGCGGTGATAATGTTCTATAGCTGGTTTGCCGCAGCTCACCGGGTGCCTGGGCCTGTGTGGGCTCTACCACTCCTATCTCCTTGACATTTACCATGAACTTAAGAGTCATCCCACGTTACAGATTTCAAAACTGAGTTCTAGTAGTTCTGTCCTGAGCCCAAGGTCACACAGCAGCTAATGTATGAGCAGAGCTCCATGGGGCTTTCTGAGCCCAGGCCTGACCCTGTACCGACGGAAGAGGCCATTTAGCCGTGGGCTTTGCAGATGTGCTATGATCCTAAGAAACCAGGCGACTTTGGGAGAAGCAGATGCTTTGTTATTATGAGGAACCTGCCGAGCCACTGCTGACTCACATTCCAAAGCTCACGCCCAGCACCCTGACTATTTGCTTAGGGTTTTGCTGTAGCTCTTGCCAAAGATGAGACCATACAGTCTCGAAGTGACAATGCCATTATTCAAGCATCCAAAGCCCTTCATGTTTCTTCAAATGCTCACTGGTGTTTTATGTCATTAAAATATATTGTTGATTAATATTTGAGCAGCTACGCATAGCTTGCGTCTCACCCGGTCTCACATTTCTCATCCATTTGTGCTCCTGCAATGCCCAGATCTCCCTTTGGGTTTCTTTGTACCCTCCCTTCATCCTTCCCCATCTGGTCTACATACCCCCGGTTAAAGCCGACCCAGAGAGCTCCATGCAGTCTGGGTAAACATCACCAGCGGCCCATATGGACAAAGATAAACAATCCGGCTCAGTCCCCTCCCATCCTGGCCCACACTGTCTCTGGCTGCACCCTGGAGGGGTCCTCTGTGAGAGAATCTTCCCCCAGGCCAGCTTGCTGTTTTCCTCTGGTTTGCATTCTGTCCACGTGTGTTCTGTCGGAAAGACTCCTCACTATTTTCTAAGGCAACTTACTTGGCCAGCCCATGAGCTGGAGGCATCATTCCCAAATCTCTCCTTAGGCTGCATTACATTTTGGTCACAAGAGGCGGTAACTCAGCTCCAGAATCCCTCCCTGAGCAACCTTGGCAGGTCGCCTAACCTCGTTCAAACTCTGGATTTGTGTCTGTAAAAGAGGTTGATGGTAATACCGACCTTTAGGTAGCTATTGTGAAGACTGAATATTATAATTTTTTTAAAATAAAAACCGTTCCCAAAGCTTGAGTGTAATTTTGATTTTTGATAATTTCAGAAGCACCCATGCTACACACTTAACAAAAACACATCCTTAGAAAGCTGAAGGATTTCCCTTTCCTAAAAATCTTTAGTTTTGTGCATTTATACATTTTTCATTTTAATTTTTGTTTCACGCTGGGCACAGTGGCTCACGTCTGTAATCCCAGCACTTTGCGAGGCCGAGGCAGGTGGGTCAGCTGAAGTCAGGAGTTTGAGACCAACCTGACTGACAGAGGGAAACCCCATCTCTATTAGAAATACAAAAAAAAAAAAAAAGTGCTGGATGTGGTGGCATGTGCCTGTAATGCCAACTACTTGGGAGACTGAGGCAGGAGAATAGCTTGAACCTGGGAGGCAGAAGTTGCAGTGAGCCAAGATTGTGCCATTGCACTTCAGCCTCAGCGACAAGAGCGAAAATCTATCTCAAAAAAAAAGAATTCTTTTTGTTTCAGTCAATATTTGCTATGTTCAGTCAGAGGGGCGGAAAAAATTTAAAGACTTGTTTTTTAAAATTCACAGAATCAAATAAATGTAAAAAAAACCCCCATAATTTCAAATACTGTTTTTGTTTATTTATAGCATTTATCTCTCTGAAGTTATTAAAACTTAAAGTTACACTGAGCCTAAGCAAGTGCTATGTAAAGAAGTCTTCTCCTTTGATTATTTTTTATCACAGTAACCATTATCTCATCATCATTTGGTCAATGCAGTCATAAAGGAAGACCTTCTTCAACAGATATTAACTAGTATAGATCAAGAAACTCTGTCCTGTTCCTGTCATTCCTCCCCTGCCACTGCCTTCTGCCTATGCTCTGTCCCAAAGGGCCCTTCTTCAAGCTCTGGTGGTTGCTGTGCTATTATGGGATTGCATCCCTTGATGAGTGTCATTTTCTCATCCCACCACTAGCTCACCCACTGAGATTTAGACTTTGGCAGGAAACCAGGGGTGGGGGATTGCTGGGGGCGGAGCAATGCCACCGTGGCAGCTCTACAGACACCTCGCACCCATATTCCACTTTGACACCGGACTTCAATTTGTCCCATCTAAATCCTTCCCCACATATATCCCAGTCTGCCCTTGGCCCTACTCATCACCACCACCACTTAAAGGGCAAGTCTTCTCGGACCCACAGCTCTCATGTCCTTCCTGTGACCTAAACAACCCCATCCCCTCACACCCTTTTGTGTTCATTGTGCATTGTGGAACCTCCACTCAAATATAGAGTTCCCTCCAGAGCATTACTTCTCCAAGGGCACCTTGACCTCACGATTGCCCTGATAGACTTTTCCTCTCTGCAGTCACCTCCACTCAGCAGGAAATCTCCCAAGTCTCAGAATGTGGGGTCCTATAGGATATCAGGGATGGAGGGAGAAGTTCAGGAGAAAATTTCCTGCTACAGCAACTAGGTTTATAGTTGTTTCAGCTACATGAGATAGAGTAGGAAATGACTGAGTTTGTTCTTGAATGTTGAATTTCAGGGGTCTCTGTGAAATCCAGGAGGTGGTTGCATACATGGGTCCGAGTCATCAAGAAGAATTCCAAGTGGGCATTAAACATGAGCACCCTCAGTCTGGAGGGGCTGGAGGGGTGGCCTGGGAACAGCATGCCATATGAGTGGGGCAGGAAAAGGACTGAGCCCAGTAGAGATGCGCGGAGTGCTTGCCTGGCAGTGATCTGGAAGGGCAGTATCGTGGATTACAGGAGCTAAAGGGGTCAGGGATTCAATGCAGTTGCAAACAGGGGCTGGTGCTGGAAAGATGCCAAGCAAAACAGGTGGGTCTTAGAAGGCCAATAGTTACTCTGGGAAGGGAGTTTTAGGGGGATGGTGGCGATGGCAGGATTTTGAGGAGGGAGGAAGTAGGATGGTGACAATGACCAGCCATTTTAGCAAGAGGGGCCAAAACAGAAAGGAGCAAAGCAGTTCAGAAGCGAGAGAAGTAAAGGCTGTTGGTTGGAGAAGCAGAGATGTTAGAATAGTTTCTGCTGAAGGGGAGGATTGAGAGAAGCAGTAGTTTGTAGCATTTGTAGCTCTGCCTACCTCTGAACATCTGACGCAACTCCGAGGGATCTACCCTCTGTAAACATAACTGCCACACAGATTTTGCATTTTGTGGTGCAGAGTTCACAGACCCTCTGAAGCCCACCCACGGACCCCAGCAGAAGCCAGTAGGGTTAGGGAAGACAAAAGGAGCTGGAGGCCACTGAACTGGGGCTTTTGGACATTTCATTAGCTCCTTGGCTTCCTTTTATGTCTTTTTTTTTTTTTTTTTTTTGATATGGAGTCTGGCTCTGTCTCCCAGGCTGGAGTGGAGTGGTGCGATCTCGGCTCACTACAACCTCCGCTTCCCAGGTTCAAGCAATTCTCCCTACCTTAGCCTCTCTAGTAGCTGGGATTACCTGCACATGCCACCGTACCCGGCTAATTTTTGGATTTTTCTTTTCTCTTTTTTTTTTGAGATGGGATCTTGCTCTGTTACCCAGGTTGGAGTGCGGTGGCGCGATCTCGCTCATTGCAAGCTTCACCTCCTGGGTTCACGCCATTCTCCTGCCTGAGCCTCCCGAGTAGTTGGGACCACAGGCGCCTGCCACCACACCCAACCAATTCTTTGCATTTTTTTTTAGTAGAGACGTGGTTTCACCGTGTTAGCCAGGATGGTCTCGATCTCCTGACCTTGTATCCGCCCGCCTCGGCCTCCCAAAGTGCCGGGATTACAGGTGTGAGCCACCACACCCGGCCTGGATTGGGGTTTCATCATGTCGGCCAGGCTGGTCTCCTACTCCTGACCTCAGGTAATCCGCCTGCTTTGGCCTCTCAAAGTGCTGGGATTACAGGCATGAGCCACTGTGCCTGGCACCTTTTTTGTCTTATTCGAGATCCTTTACTTCCCTCACAAAGACTATCCCCATCTTAAGGTGGGGAAACTAAGACAGAGGGGCAGGAATTTCGGGTTGCTTTGCTTAAGTTCCCTTCAGCAGAGGCAGATAGCCAACCGAGGCCTCCTGAGTCGCCTGGTCTAATTAGGCTCTAATTGAGTTCTCTCTCCTTCCTCTCAGGCGTCACAGTGACATTAAATTACAGGATTCAAACATATAGTTTCCTAAACTTAAATGTGATTTATCTTAATAGGACTTTGTATCAGGTCACTTTATCATGCACAGTGTCGGGGAGCAGATCTATTATTCACAGGGGCTATTATTGAATCAGAGGATCTGGAGCCAGGAGAGACCTTGAGAGGTCAGCTGTGCTCAAGTCAACTGCCCGGCTGCAGAAAGCCCCTTGCACCATGCTGGCTGCCTGTGGGTGAATGGAGTTGGAGCTGGGTTTAAATGGGAAGAGAAAAAGGAGAGGCTTAACATTCACAGACCTCACATTGCTCTTTGGGTCTAAAGTCCTGGTGCTTTAAATCACCCTCTCAATTAAAGAGAGATTGTGGGTATAATGTGAAACTGAGATGCCGGTCCTACTGCAGATGATTGGGGTTCTGGCTTAGCCAACAGAATGAGCTCTGCTTTAGAAAAATATTTTAGAGTCATAGTTTCTTAGAGCAGGAAAACGGCTGGTTGAACTGTATCATTCATTCATTCATTCATTCATCAGTTCATTTATTCAGTCAACTTAGTTGTTCATGGAACCCACATTTGCTTTCCAGACGGAGAAACAAAGGCCAAAAGAGGAGATGTGGCTCGCCGAAGGTCACATGGCAGGGTAGTAGCAGAGACTGGATTCAAACCCAGGCCCCCTAGTCTCAGTCCCAGGCCTCCTTGTCCTGCCACCAGCTGCCAACCAGCTGAAATGTGCTCTTTGATGGTGGCATTGGGGAAGTAGATAGCTGATGTTTATCTCCTTGATGAATGGAATTCCAGTTGGCAACTTGATCTCCCACCTTTGCAACTTCGGGAAGAGAGAGGGTGATCAAAAGAAAATATTTTTTCTAATGAAAGATGCCTTTGGAAATCCAATATACCACTCTGTCAGCCACATGAGTCAGGGGAGGAGGGATGAAAACGATCTGTTGTGAACGAGCCCTGCCGCTGACAAGTTGATCTAAGTGTGTACAGGCTGTGCAATCTCTCTGAGCTCCAACAGAATCCAAATACGTGCCGAAGAAATCCCAATGGAGAGAGGTAGGGATAGCATGGCAGTCTCGAGCTCTAGCTCTGGACCCAGGCTGCTGGAGCCTGCAAGCCAGCATGATGATCTAGCATTCTCCTGACCTGGCCAGGCAGAGACCTAAACTCTCATTGTCTGTTTCCTGCTCTGTAGATGGGAGCAATTGAACTTAGCTCATCAGGTTGTTGTGAGGCGTAGAAGAGATAAGGAATGTAGAACAATCAGCAGGGGGGCTTGGTAGATGCTGCAAATCCACCATGATGCTGGCTTTATGAAACGTAGTGTACCTCCTTTTCCCAAATCCAAAATGGCAGGAGATGGTTGCATTTGGACGCAATCAATTTGGGGCAGTATTTGCCTTGCTCTTTGATCATTGAAGACATGTGCTCCTGAAGAGAGTGCAGGGGGAGAAGTAAAGGCTATGGTACCTTCAGCCAGAGCAAGCCTCTTCTTCTTGATAAAGTTGCCAACTCATAAAAGTAGGAGAAGGAAGCTCTTTTACTTTATTGTTCATTTCAGAGTGTGCTAAGTTTCCGTGTGTTGGGAGCTATGCAGATACCAGGGATATTAAGGGTGGTTTAGGCCCAGCTGAGCTAGATGCTTATTCATTCACTTGGGTACATGCTTGGGGGCAAACTGCTGCTGGGGCAAGGGGGAGATGTGAGGGGCACCAGGGGCCAAGGGGCACAGGTAGAGGGGAGAACAGCTTTGCAGGTCCTGGTCAGGGGAGGCTTCTGGGAAGAAGTGATATTTGAGCTGATTTTTAAAGGAGGCTGAGGAGGAGGCTTTAATTCTTTAATTCAGTTCGACAAAGGTAAGGATGTCCCGTGGGGCGCTGCAGGGACAGTGGCTCAGACAAGAGAAGGATCTTGGCAGGCTCAGGGAAGAGGGACTCACCAGTTTGGCAGAAGCCCCAGATGTGAGTGTGTATTGGGGAGCTTGGCTAATGCAGCAGGGGAAGATGCCTGGGCCAGGATGAGGTTGGAGAGAAAGGTGGCACTGAGCATGTGAAAGGCTTGGCATTTATTGCCTGGAATCAACATGTCACTGCAGAAAAGGCAGCTAATCCATACCGGGGATCAAGGGAGCTTCCTGGAGGGTGTGATGACGAAGCTCAGCACTGAAAGCCTGGCGAATGACTGAGCCAGGTCCAGCGAATGGCAAGTGAGGTATCCCGGGGTTTCTGGAGGATGAAGGGAGGAGGACAGGATGCTGCAATCCCTGAGTTGGGATGAGAATGGAAGGGGGGTGGTAGGATCATGCACAGGCAGCAGCTGGTACCAGGTCACCCAGGGCCTTGCAAGCCATGTAGTCACTGGGATCCAGGGCAGGTCACAAGCAGGGTCTGACATGAACAAGATTTCAGCTCTAAGTCCCCAGCTGACTGCAGCTGCCCGAGCTAATGGCCTGCGTTCTCCCCGCTGCACAGGCCCAGCAGAATGTCACTCAGGGTTGGTGCTGTTTGGTTGATAGGCTCTTGGCTGTGAAATCTGTTTACCTGGGCACAGAGGATGCCAGTCAGCCCTTAGATCTTTAAACGCTTGCAGAAAGCCCCCCTTGCTGGTCTAATGCAGATTTGTGGCCCGTTCTGTGGAATTCATTCTGCACTACAGGAGTATGATATTACCCAATGTTTATGGATGGCTGAGTCTAAAATATCCATTCTAAAGTCCACTGAAGGGTGAAATTCCTTGTTACTTTCATAGATTCTCTTGTCTTATTTTTCCCCCCATGGAGGAACATAAAGCATTTGTATTTTTAGCTCAGAGTCTGGTCATTTTAAAAATCATACCTGAAGAAGAAGGAAGGGCATTCCGGGGGGAGATGGGCAGTTTGAGGAAGACAGTCTCAGCCTAGGAGGGGTCCCGTGAAGCAATCCCCTCCCCAAGGAAGGTCTCTATTTGTCATGTTTCAGCCACAGCAGGAAGCAGAAGGCTGCATTTGTCTCAGAAACTGTCAATGATAACAGTACTCACCCAAACTCGGGATTTAAACATTAGGCAGAGGTTACAGCGCAGCCCAACCTAAACTCCCAACCAAGAAGGAAACAGGGCAGGGACGAAGTTTTGAGTCCATCCCTCTGCACTTTCTCCATGGTCAAGATGTCAGTGTTCTTGGGGCTTTGGTAAAATGTGTGAAAATGCTATAATTCTTGAACTGAATTGCTTTAAATTTCACTAACTGCTCCCCTGTCCTTCTTTTATAATGATTCTCCAATGTCCAGAAAGTCCCACCTTCTTATTTGTCAGACAAGCCTTTCCTGCTGGTTCCAGGTAAAATGATCCACACTTGGCCTTTGAGTTCCCAGGATACCCTGTCCCACCAGCGAATCACCTGCCACTTGTTGTGGTATCACCTGGCACTTGTTGGATTTTTTGTGTATAGCAGTGCCTGGTGCCAAAAATGCACAAATAAATGAATCAGTTCAGAAGCATGTACATCAACAGCTTATATCCTACAACACTGCAAAGGACTGCAGCTGGCCCACCTCCATCATCACTCCTTACCCATGTGCACATCATCATGCAGTGTCCTGAGGATTTCACACGTCATCTCCTTTAATGATGAAATCATTGGATACTGATATTAACAACACTGTATGGTAGCAAGACAGACACAGTCCTTGTCCCCTTGGAGCTTAGAGCCTGGGCAGAAGGCAGCCAATCAGATAGAGAGTAGGTCTGTAGGACAGGCAGAATGCAGGACATTATGAGAGCCCAGGACCAAGTATCTCATCCACATTGGATATTCCAGTAAGGATTCAGGGAAGTGCATGTTACACAAGAAACCTCCAGTACAGGTAGGAACTGGCCAAACCAAAGGAAGTCAAGAGTGTTCCAGGCACAGGGAATGGAACGCAGGAAGGGCTAGAGACTTGGCTAGACTCTGGAAGAGGGCTGAGCTGGAATGTGCAGGCTTTTTGATCTGGATCGTTCTGGCAGACCTAGCTGCATCTACCTAACCTCCAGATGGCTTCCCTTGCTGTTGTCTGCTCCAAGCAGTGGGCTGTGGGAATGAGGAACTGCCTGAAAGCCTGCTCATGAGGCTTCCGGGTTTGTCCTGGACGGGTGTCCTGACTCGGTGAGTCAGCCCCATTTTCTCATTTCCTGTCTCCTTTGAAGGTTGTCCAGGCAGCAGTCCAGCCCACCTGCGAATTCCCAGTCCTCCTGCAGCATCCCCAGTATGCTGGCAAAAAGAGGTGCTCTGGATGAGCATGTGGCTGCACATCCTTTGCAATTGATGGAGATTTCAATCTGTCACTTAATCTCTCTGAGCCTTTCAGTCATCTCCATTAGAATGGCAATAATGGCTGGGAGCGGTGGTTCACGCCTATAATCCCAGCACTTTGGAAGGCTGATGCAGGGGGATCACGAGGTCAGGAGTTTGAGACCAGCCTGGCCAACATGGTGAAATCCTGTCTTTACTGAAAATACAAAAAATTAGCCAGTGTGGTGGCGTGTGCCTGTAATCCCAGCTACTCGGGAGGCTGAGGCAGGAGAATCACTTGAACCCAGGAGGCAGAGGTTGCAGTGAGCTGAGATCGCATCCCTGCACTCCAGCCTGGGCGACAGAGCAAATCTCCATCTCGGGAGGGAAAAAAGAATGGCAATAATGTACCCGCGTCTTTGGCTTGTTTTGAGGGTTAAATACAACAGCATATGTAAAAGAAGTGGCACAGAGTAGGTGCTTTCTCTTGCCATTGCCTTCCCTCCGTTTCCATTACAGATCACCCCAGAGCTCATGTACTGCTCATTCAACTCCAGTAAATTGTAATGTTGCTCAGCATTGTGCAATGTCAGCACCATGCCATTCACTTTGCCGCACTGCCATCTCCCGTAATATTATAATGCCCATTTTACAGATGAAGAAATAGAGGCTCAAAAGAGATAAAGTTACTTGCCCAGAGTCCCAAACTAGTAAGCTGGAAATCAAGCCCCAGCAGTCAGATCTCAGAGCCTGAATTCTTCCACACCACCCTGCACTTCTTCTCAGTCCCTGCCCTCTGCTGTCTTTCCTTCCAGTTCTTCCTTAATAGGATGCTATTAGCGGCTGACAAGCAGCACTGGGAGAAACACACAGTTGTAAATAACCCATTGTAGGAGAACAGGAGGGCAGTTCTTGACCCCACATCCTGACAAAAGTCATTTGCTCCCCAGGCTCCCATTTAATTTGGAGGAACATATGCACGTTGTCGGAAGTGAGCCTGTGTGTCGGGATTCAGCTCATAGGCATGGGCAATAGTTGATTACATCAAACACATCCCCAGGCCTGTGAAGGAGGCAGACTCGGCTGTGTTGCTGGCATGTGTGGCTCCCTTTGGGAAAAGCACCTGAAGTCTTTTCCTGGGGAAATCCCCGGGGTGGTCTTGGATCAAAGCCGGGTGGCCCTGCCTGCTTTTCCAGAAGACAGGACAGGCAGAAGCACAGGACTCTTTTCAATACCTACAAGCGCCACGTGTGTTTCCTATGTCATCTCGTTCCATTATCCCACGAAACCCACAGGAGATGCTTTATAGAGGAACAAACGGAGGCTCCGGGGGGTTAAGTGATTTTGCTCTAAGTCACACAGATAATAAGCGAGCTTAGATTCTCACTTAAGTCTGTCTGGACTCAAATCTAGGCTTGTCTGCCTGTCTCCAGCTGGGCAATGTCTTAGGGGCACATTGTGTGCTCCGGGATTGAAGTGGGAGCTGGGGGCAAGGGACACACGGCTGCCAAATCTGCCCTCAACAAGAGCAAAACACCAGCAACAACAATGGTTCCCACCATGGACACGTGCGGGCGTCGAGGCACTGCTCTACCTCTCCATCTCACTGCAGCCTCCCAGCCACCCTGGTGGACAGGACCATTGAGGTACTTGAGGAATCAGGAAGCCTGGTCATGGGTAGTGGGGCTCAGGTGAGCAGTCAGCTTTGGGAGGCCCCCTTGGTGTTAGGGTGGTGTCAGGGCAGGTTGCCAGGCAAGGAGACTTCAGGAGAAGACTGCTGTCTGTGACTTGGACTGGGGAACTGAGGCAGCAGGAACAGGGACTCCTGAATGGGGCCAATGAGTAGGGGTTAGATGCATTTCCTACACAGAGGACAATGAAGTCAAAAGAGAGAAAGGGCTTTATCTCTAGGTAGGCAGACGTCTAGGGACTCAGTTATCTAGGACATAGGTTGCAGTTGTCATTGGCATGAGGAAGAAACTGAGTTCTCAGGAGGAGGCTTAGGATCAGGGTCAATGACAATGGTGAAGTTCTAGGTTGATAAGTAGGAAGTCATGCCCTCTGGGAGGGGCCAGCTCTTCTTCCAGGGACTGGGCTGAACCTCTTGGTTGAGTCCATCAGTCCCAGCTGCAGGGATGGGAGGCAGGTGGCTGCAGCCAGCAGCCAGAGTGTACCACCCACTGTTTCTCTAGTTGAGGGTTCGATTTCTCCCGTCTCCTGCAGAGCAGGTGGCTGCTGACTTCTTTGAAGAATGGAGCCTCACTTCACAGCTGGCCACTGCCTGAACTTAAGAACCATTAGTGCTTTCAGGAACGTACCCCCTGGGGGACAAGGGAAGGGGAGGGGATAAAGAGATGGCCCTCCCTGTGCCTGGCCAAGCACTGCTCAGCTACCCCTGCTGTGGGGAAGAAAGGTTCTGCCTTCCTTTTTTATTAAGGACTGTGGATTTTTCCAGCACATTACAGAATGACCCAGTGTCTCTGTCCTTAGGAGGAGAAATGCACAAGAGATATGAGAGTTTGAGGTTAAATGGGAAGGAGAGAAGCACAGAAGGGGACTCAGAGAAGGGCAGACATAGCTGGGGCTGGAGCGTCTGCTGTCCATGCTGGAGTGAACTGTTTCAACACACCCAGGCCTCCAAAGAGGAGTTCATGCAGAATTTGTTTCTGAGCCATGCAGAGCATCATCTCTCTTCTTGTTCTCTACAAATAATTGCTCTGCACACATCCTGCACATGACCCTGCAACAGTGCGGAAAGGGATTGGCATTAGGTGAGCTGAGGTCTAGATGGAGGACTCTGTGGAAGAAGCAGAATTGAGCCTGGTGCACTTTTTCTATGTAAAAGGGTTTTTCTCCTATTTGGTGTGTTCCTGGTTCTGGCTTTCACCAATCACCACCCTAGGAATCTTCCCTCCTCGGATCACATTTTTAATTCCTGAGTCTTGAATTTATCCTCATTCTCATTCTCTCTTTCTCTTCCTCTCTCTTGCTCTCTCTCAAAATTACTCCATTTATAAAAGTCACTTTCAACAGCAGATACCACAAGAAGCACCTCCAAACCTTGGATCCATTCATCTCCCTTGGAGACTACTCTTCTTTGAGATGTCTCATTCATTTCCTGGTCAATTGTCTTAAGAGAATTATCCACATTTATTTGCTTCATTGTACTGCATTCTACTTATGTGTCACTATCACTTTTACCACCCCAACTCTAAGGCAATGATTTTCTAAAATCCAAGGAACCTCCCAAGCATCACATCTGAAGGACTCATTACGTCTCATCTTACTTGGCAACATTAGATGCTGTTGACCATCATTTTCTGCTCCAGAGTCTTGTCCTTTAAATTTGGTAATTCCCTCCTGTCTCTTCTGGTCCTTCTATTTCTCTGCCCACTTCTTTGGGTTCTGGGGATCTTCAAGGCTCCCTCCTCACCCCTCCTGTGGTCTCAGTATCTGTATTCTTGAGCAGTCATCTACTGATCATGATGACATCCAGATCTCTTCCCCATAACCTGTTCATGAAACTCCACAGAAATGTGTGGCTGCGGCAGAGCAAGAGTAATAATTTTGGTGAGACAGGATAAGGGATGACTAGGGTGGGTGTTTTGAAACATAGATAAATACAGGAATTAAATGAGTTGTTGAGGATGTAGGAAAAACAATAACCTTTTGATCCAGTTTGGTTAGGAAATAGAATTGAATTAGAAACGTATGGCCATGTAGTTTTATGTACCTGTTTCCTAGCCTACTGTAGGAGCTTAATAAATGTCAGCAGAATCTAAAGTTGATTACTTAGTTGTGCATGCATGTCTTTTTTTCCCCAGGCTTTGAAACTGGATGAAGAAATGAAAGTATCTCTCTTACTGTTCCAAGATTTTAAAAAAGGTCGATAAGCAAAATATTATTTATTAAATGACTACAAAAATAAATGGACAAGATAATTAACTAATAGAAAGGATGGTAGATCTTCCTTTCCAGCTATTCATTTGGTGTTACCTTCTTGAAAGTCATTCATGCCACAGCGCCTCAGTTCTGTTTTGTGCTTACCCTGACAGGCACCCTTAATTCTTTTTTTTTTTTTTTTTTTTTTTTGACCAAATTTTGCTCTTTATGCCCAAGCTGGAGTGCAATGGCGCTATCTCAGCTCACTGCAACCTCTGCCTCCTGGGTTCAAGCAATTCCCCTGCCTCAGCCTCCCGAGTAGCTGGGATTATAGGCACCTGCCACCATACCTGGCTAATTTTTGTATTTTTAGTAGAGTCGGAGTTTCACCACATTGGCCAGGCTGGTCTCGAACTCCTGACCTCAGGTGATCCACCTGCCTCAGCCTCCCAAAGTGCTGGGATTACAGGCGTGAGCCACCATGCCTGGCCAATTCTTAATCTGAATGGCAAAGACTCACTGGAGTAGTGAGTTTGGTTGTTTAAACATAAAAGTTAGTTGAAAAAAATCAGTTTAAATTATTTAATGTAGAATCTCATGTGTCTCTAACAAGGTCGAGAAAATAACTTGTAGTTTAGATACCTATTGGTGGGCTCTGGAACCAGGCTGAAAAGTCAAAATCATTGTTGAAATACACTCAACATTTTGAATCAAAAAAATTAATTGTGGTAAAATACATATAGGATAAAATTTACAATCTTAGCCACTTTTTCAGTGTTAAGATGGTTAACCCATAATCATTTTAAAGTGACTTCAGTGAAACTGTACCTATTCAATAGTAATTCCCAATTTCTCCCTCTCCACCAGCCCCTAGCAATCATCATTCTCCTTTCTGTCTCTATGAATTTGACTGCTCTAAGTACCTTATTTAAGTGGAATCATATAGTATTTGTTTTTTTCTGACTGCCTTATTTTTGCTCGGCATAATGTCCTCAAGGTTCATCCATGTTGTAGAATGTATCAGAATTTCCTTCCTTTTTCAAGGCTGAATAATATTCCGTGGTATCTATACATTATGCATCCAAGTTTTAACTGATGGGCTTCAAGTTGGAACTTGGCATAAGGTCTTCTTTTGTGCCACTGCTTAAAGGAGTTTCACAAGAGAGAAACATGCAGGTAAAAACAGATTCCCTTACCCCCCAGATCCATGCTCACATCTTAATGGCCTTTATGTTCACTGAGTTTATGTTCCATTTTTCATCTTTTAGGGTTCAATAAAGTCTTCTGGAAAAGACAGGCTGTCTTAACTATATGAAAAGGAACAAAGGAAGAGATGAATGCCTGGACAGAGATCTTAAATAGAAAACAAGACACCACAGCCTAGGGTCTGTTGTAATGGTGTCAGTGGGAAGCAAATTGGGTTGCCCCAAAGGGAAAATAAAAAGCTAGAGTCAGAACATGGGGTCACTGAGTTCTGACATGCCAGCCACCCACAGGGACGACTCTTGGAGTTTTGGTCTTAGTCTTCCTTGTACGTTCAGAGTGCTGGAAATTCTGTGCTGGGTTTTTATATTTTCTCACATCATAGCATGCAGGCAGGAAGGGAATACTCAAACCATGCCTAACCTTAGGAGTCTCTCCCCTCATGGGATGAGAACCAAGCCTTTGATATATTGCTGTTTGGAAAAGAATGCGTTGTGTCCCAATTTCTATTTTATGGTGCCCCTTTGTTCTTACAGTGCTGTTGTTCTACAAAGGAGTGTTTCTAGAAATGCTGGATGCAACAGGAAGCTTTGAAATAGGAAAAAGTGAAGATTCCATAAGCCTATTTGGAAACTAAGATTCTGCCTAGAAGTTAAATTTATTTTGGAAGGGCATATATTGATGTTTTCCCACCCCTCCCATAATCGCTCTTCTCTCTCTCTCTCTCTCATCTCTCTCTCTTTCTCTCTCACACTCACATACATACCACATGGGGAAATGACTCTTGACTCTTGCCCTTTTCCATTGAAAGCATGGCCCGTGCCTGCTGGCTCTCTGGACACCTTTCAGGCTTGCCTCCAGCAGCCCCTGTGAATAGCTGAATTACCATTCCTCACCCTAACCTCAAAGAGAGGTTGTTAACAAAGCCTAAGGAGCACGGAGCTAGGAAAACCAGTTCAGAGGCAGGCAGAGCCACGAGGATTGCAGCAGGAATATAAATGGCTATTTCTGTTTTCTCTAAAGAAGGATTTTAAAGGTTATCAAGTTATTCCCTTTCACATAGAAAGCAGAAATACCAGAGACTAAAGTTATTGAAGGAAAGTTGACCAAAAGTTTAAAATGGTCGGAAGGTTTAAGAGAGGGAGCTATTCCCAGCAAACCGAAAGGGCAGAATCTGAACTCAACCAGAAAAATGGGGTACCTGGATCAAGTTGCAACCCCTCCAGGGTCTGGTGAACTTGAGAAAGTAAGTTGCTTTTTCTAGGTTTCCATGGAAAGATGCTCCATCTGGTTTGAGGGAAACCTGGTCTTACTGAGGTGCAATCACGCTCTAGCTGTGTAACTTTGGGTAAGATGTCTTGCCGTCTTTCTCAGTCTCCTGACCTCAATGTGGAGATTATAAAGCCCCTTCACTTGGCGAGACTTTTTCAAAGAAATCTCAGCTTGCTCAGGTGAATGTCATTCCCAGACCCTGCCAGTGATGATGACAATGATAACTAAATGGCACTTGCTAAAAATCAGAATGCCATCCTCCCTCCAGTGTAGGTACTTTTTGCACTCTGCCATGGTCATTCTTGAAAGAAAGCTCCTAACTAAACCTAAGCTCATCTACATATGGCTCCATATTTTGGCTTGCTTTATTGTAGATGTAAAGGGAATGAAACCTTGCCTGTTCTGGTTTCTTTGAGAGTGTGCTTATATTTACCCAACATGTGTTCTATTTTCTTGTAGCGTATGTCCTTCCCCTCCATTTCAAGGTAGAAGAGTCATTACACCTAATGAGAGTTTCTTTATAGCTCGTGTGCCACTTAGGATGTTCAAGAGCGTGCTTGAATTTTCACCTTTCAATGCGTCTTTGTAATGGCATGTCACCCTTAAAAAATGAGATGTCAGCTTCCCATGGGAAGGAATGGACACTGATTTTCAACCTGAAAACCACCACTTGTCCTTCTAGGTGCCTCATTTAGGCTGACGATGTTATAAAACACTATGAGATGGAAAGGCAGGGTGAATGCTGCTTGTGGAGCTCAGCCATTCTGCTGGGATCCACATTGTGAATTATTAAGTGTGTATGGGTTGACACATTCTCACTGCGTTTAAGCACTGTTCTAGGATACTGAGTCACATCACTATGAAATGCATTGCTGGCAATGCTATTTGTTAAGAAGCTTCAATATCACCTAAGAGAATTAATGCTGCCAGCAAAGGCCTTTTAAGAATTAATGCATTAAAAATAATTGTCTTCTAGGTGTGCACAAAACTCGCTGGATGAATCCTGCTACTTTTTGTTGTTGTTTTCTCTTTTTTCTTTTTCTTTTTCTTTTCTTTTCTTTGAGACAGAGTTTCACTCTTGTCTGCCAGGCTGGAGTGCAGTGGCACAATCTCGGCTCACTGCAACCTCTCCCTCCTGGGTTCAAGTGATTCTCCTGCCTCAGCCTCCCGAGTAGCTGGGATTACAGGCCTGCACCACCACACCCTGCTAATTTTTGTATTTTTAGTAGAGATGGGGTTTTACCATGTTGGCCAGGCTGGTCTCGAACTCCTGACCTCAGGTGATCTGCCCACCTCGGCCTCCCAAACTGCTGGGATTACAGGCATGAGCCACCATGCTCAGCCCATCCTGCTCTTTTGTCCCTGTGGTTAGGCAAGTAGGCTTTTTACCTCTCTTCATTATCAAAACCTTCTTTCTGTCCACATGGAGCCTCCCTTTGCTCCCCTAACACACCAGGCTCTTCGCTGACTGGTGAAACCCTGCTCACCTTTAAAGACCCAGCTCAGGAATCACCTCCTCTCTGAGTTCCTCCTGGGTTCCCTGGGATAGAGAAATTTGCTCCCTCCCTTTTCAGAGATCCTCCAGTATGTCCTCTATAATTCTGCAGCGGCATGCCCCACACTGAGTGGTACTTGGCTGTTTGTATGTCTGGCACTTCTCTTGGACTGTGTGCTCAGCACACTTTGTGCATCTTTTATCAGCAATGCCTACTGAACAGTGCCCAGGATATATTTGACATTTTTTAGAACTTTGATTTAAAAAATCAGAAAAAATGAGAGGCTCCTAAGCAATGTCAAAGCTTGATTCGGGTAGGAAGAGCCAGGAGGTGACTCTGCTAAAAGATAACCAGGGTGAAAGGGACTTTAAGTTCTTTACACTGAACACTCCCTTTTGCATGGGAGTTGAGAGAGGACTTGAAAGCCAAGCTTGCTTGCCCATGGGTATATGTGATCCAGAGCTGAATCCACCACTCAGAGAATAATGTCTTCTGACTCCTGCAGAGCAGCTTTCCTTCCACAGCAGGACCATTGAGGCATCGTCCTGAAAAACGTGGAGGATGTGAAGCAGTCGCTGCTCAAGGACATGCCAAGAAGTAAAGAGAAATGCAGGCTGGAGGTCATCCCACTTCATGTATCCAGCTTCCTCCATAGCAAGGTCAGACCAAGAACTAAGAATACATGGGCTGGAAAGGAGGGTGTCAGCTCTGGAGCCCCTGTAATAATGATGGTAATGGGGCTGATTGCCTTTCCGACTCCCATTTCCCCTTCTATGTCTCCCAAGCCCTTCGTTTTACCTCATGTCCATGTTCTCCAGGAGGCCCAAAGGGATGATCCCTAGTGATCCAAGTCATCTATGCAGGCTCCGCTTCCCTTGCTGAAGTTTGGAGCCAGCATGGGCATGGGTCTCAGTTGTGATCAATGACACAGGAGCACCCATCTTCTGGTAGAGCGTCCTCACTGTCAAAAAGATACCCATGTAGGGTTGCCAGATTTAGTACATAAAAATACAGGATACTAGGTTACATTGTAATTTCGGATAAATGAAAAAGAATTTTTTAGTATAACTATATTCCATGCAATATTTGGATACCCCATGCCACCTTGAGGAGATATCTTCCTCCCATGTCAGCCACACTCTCCAGGTGTTTGTCTGTGAAATGCTGGGTCCGGGAGCAGAGTCACACACAGCATATTGAAACCTCTCAGGTTAAAGGGCTCAGACACTTTGAATAATGACAGATTCATATTCACAAAATATATCTACTTTAGTTTCCCTTTTGTTTTGAAGAACTGCTTGGTCCTAAAAACTGAAGTTTTTTTTTTTTTGGTCTGTTTTTGTTTGTTTTTCCTAATACCAGCCTCTTCTTTCCTCAGCCTCCAGTAATGTTGGCCTTGTAAATAGATATCATGTTTTCTATTGTGCCTGGAAGTAGGGCTTTGAGAAAGTCTTCTTGAGCTGGGTAGAGACATCCTTAGACATCTAGGATGGTGAGTTAGCTGAATGGTGTTGCATAGTCAAGCCACTGATTCGCTGCCTGCCCTAGAGAATTCACTGCCATTATTTCCTCATCCGAAAAATTATTACCTGCCTCACAATGTTCTTGTGAGAATTTTGAAAGGGTAAAATAATAGAGTGATGAGCAGAGTGATGGGACAGGGAAATTTTTTTTTTTTTTTTTTTTTTTTTTTTGAGACAGAGTCTCGCTCTGTGGCCCAGGCTGGAGTGCGGTGGTGCCATCTTGGCTCCCTGCAACCTCCGCCTCACAGGTTCAAGGGATTTGTGCTTCAGCCTCCCAAGTAGCTGGGATTACAGGTGTGAGACACCATGCTGGGCTAATTTTTGTATTTTTTTTTAGTAGAGATGGGGTTTTGTCATGTTGGCCGGACTGGTCTTGAACTCCTGGCCTCAAGTGATCTGTTAGCTTCAGTCTCCTAAAGTGCTGGGATTATAGGCATCAGCCACCACACCCGGCCATGGGACAGGGTAATTGTTTTCTGAGTGATAACTTTCTTCTCACACATTACTTGGGGCCATGGCCTGGCTGTGCGATCCCAGAATCCTCTCTGTGCTCTTGCTATGTTGACCGCTGCAGGTCTCCATCAGGCTAATGGTAAAAATGTTATGAAGGAAGATGAACAGACTTGGAGCCAGGAGGCCTGGATTTCTGCCCAGCCTCCCACTGCTAACTAGATAATGAAGATTGGGGAAACAAATTAAATCCAGGAAACACAGCTATTGAAATGAAGTGAGTGATGATGATGATGATGACGGTAACAAACACTTGTATAATTTTCATCAGTTCACAAGTTTCTTGGGGGAGATCTATATTTGATAATGAGGCATGAATCTGTTGATTTCATTCAATCAAAGCCTATTTGGAGCACCCATGTTGTGCAGAACCCCTTGCTGGGTATAGGGTATGCAGATGTAAATAAGACTTGGTACTTGACCTTACGGAATACCAGGCTAGTAGGGCAGATGGCTGATAAACTTACAATGGCAAGGCCATATATTAAGAATTAACCAGGTGTCATACAGGGAAGTTTGGGGGCACAGGTGAGAATCATGTACTTGAGGCTAGCTGGGGGGAGTTCAAGCAGGGGTTCCCATAGGCCTGGCTCCTTCCATGAGAGCCAAGTGTGATAGGAGGGAGGTTAGCAAATTAGAGGAGAAAGAAGTGGACATAGCTGTCTTCAGGATTTTTCTAAGCACTTGAGAATTGTTAATTTTACTCTGGCAGTCAGAGCAGGCTGCTGATTCGCTAGCAAGATTTTGTTAAGTTTAATTGCTCTGGGCCAGGATCTGGGGCCTTGTAGTTGCTGCATCCTCAGGCTACTCTGACAGATCAAATCCAAAATTGTTAGATTTCAGTGGCTTCCTAATGACGTTTCTGGGAGAATTTTAAAAATATAACGCACTTTGAAAACATATTTGCATCCAACCTGGAGTCAAAAATGAAGCCTTTAATAATTCAGCATACTTTGATCCCATCTCAAAAGTGAATCAATACACAATAGGGGGGTGTTAGCCACGTGAACCACACTAATCAGATTTGTAATCCAGGAGATATCACATGGCATCATTAAACAAGAAAACAGAGGGCACATTTGTGTAGATCTGTCTCTTTTCCTTGTCTGAAGTTTAGTAAGAAAGGAATGTATCAACTCAGACATCTCCACAACTTAGAGTATGCAAAAAGCCCTACTCAAGAGTTTTCAAGATAGTTGGAAGAAGCTGTCCTACCATGAGAAGTTTCCTGGTTGAGAAAATGGGGGCAGTTTAAAAGCCTATATTCAAGGAAATAAGGGATATATTCCCTTATAAATATTCAAGGAACTATGACAAGGCCAGCTCCCAATGCATGCATTTAAAGAATTAGGTAATTATCTTTCTTTAAGAGTGACTCTTTCACCTTAAAATTAAACATACTTTCTAGAATATTTTAGGTGTTCTTCATTTTTCTTTTTTTAAGAAACAAACCACCCTAAATAGTAGTGGCTTAAGAAAACAACCTTTTATTGCTCTCATAATTCTGTGGGTTGGCTGGTTCTTCTAGTCTGGTATAACTCAGCTGATCTTTCTGAAGCCTCTGCATGCATCTGTCATTAGCTGGTTGGCTGGCTGGTGACTGGCTGACAGAATGGTCTCACTCAAACATCTTGCAGTTGGCAGGATGTCCTTTTGGGTGCCTTGGTTTTCTTCTGCATGGCCTACCATCTTCCAGCAGGCCAGTTTGGACATATTTACATGGAGGTCTCTGTGGGGATAAGTAGATTTGGGTGAGGGTGGAGGTGCTGGTATAAAACGAGGAGTTTGACTTTGGACATCTTAAGATTGGGATACCTGTTAGACCTTGAAGTGAGGATGTAGAAGAGGCAATTAGATATAAGAGTTCAGAGTTCAGGGGAGAGGTCTGGGTTAAAGATACATATTTGGAGGTCATCTGCAAAGATACATTTAAAGTCATGAGACTGGGTGAGCTCAGCATGGGAGTGTGAATAGAAAGGGGGTCTGGGAATGAGTGCTGTGGCTCACTATAGTCTAGATGTTGGGGGAGGTAAGGGCATGATCTAGGAGGGAGATGAAGACAGACTGACCTCCCAGAAGTTGAATGCAGTTGAGTGGAGAAGAAGGAAGTGACCACCTGTGTCATATGCCTGCCCATGTATCAGTATGAGGGTTGGAAGAGTGACCACTGCATTAGCAACACAAAAGTCATTGGAGACTTTGACAAGAAATGGGGATGAAAGACATATTGGAGTAGTTTCTGGAGAGAATAGAAAGAAAAGGGTGAGAGGAAATAGAGACAGCTTTACCCCCAATATTTTACTTAGAAAAATTTCAAACATGCAGAAAGCTTGAAAGAAAGAAGTACACAGTGGATACCCACATACACACTACTTAAATTCTATCATTAACCTTTTAATAGATTTGTTTTCTCACATATCTATCTATCTAATCCTATATCCATACGGAGACCCATCTTTTCTATATTAGAGGAACAGGCAAGTAGGGCAGAACTGGAGGAAGATAGGGGGTCAGAGAAGGTTCACCCACTCTCTCTCTCTCTCTCTCTCTGTATGTGTATGTGTGTGTGTGTGTGTGTGTGTGTGTGTGTGATTGTAAATATAGCAGCATGTTTATATGCTGATGGGGATGTCAAATAGCACAGGCACAATGGATAATGCCGGGAGAGTTAATATTTGGAGCAATGTGTATGGATAAGTGAAGGAGTATGGACTTTGGGTGCATCAGGGGAGAAATTGGCCTTGGGTAGGCTCTTCTGTAATAAGGAGAGAAGGAACAGAAAATAAAGACAGTCAGATGCATACGATTGTTCTTTATAAGACCTTTGACACTTTGGGCAGGGGACTAGACCAAACGGCCTGACATCCAGCACCTCTCTGTACCTGTCTTCTGTCTATGGCTCTCCTGTCAATGTGCTGTTGTGAAACTTTGGGGGAGTTGCCTAACCAACTGCTGAGGCCTTATGGGACCTCGGCAGCAAAATGAGTGTAATTATGAATATCATACTTACACTACAGGGAGCTTTGGAAATTATACACTGGGGAGGTAGATTTTGTTGTTATTTTTATTATCCACACTTATTCAGAACAGCTTTGCAGGCTGTTGCAGCTGTGTCTCCTGCCCCATGCAACATGTTCTCCCAGTCCAGAAACTCAGATACTGAATAAACAACCCAGGACTTCACAGACTTTGTCTCTCCCTCCTTAAGCTCCTTTCACGTTCAGCTGCTGGATCAATATCACACCAGAGGGCAAGGAGCTTAAAGGACGTGCCAGAGAACTGGAGTCCATTTACGCCTGGGGGTGGCGTCTGCTTCCTGCACCTACGGGCAACGCTATTGGATGACAACTGTCTTTTATTCCTTCTGTTTATCCTCTTTCTGGTCTTGGGACTCTAGAGCACACTGAGGCCTGGAATGCGTTGTTGACTTTAGCTCCTGTTGATTCTAACAAATGTGCCATCTTTATGTCAAAGCTCCTTTGTTCTTTCTGCAGCATTCTGCCCCTCCTTCCACTGCCTGGCTTTATTTAGGTCTACAGAGAAGATAAGTGGGTGACCTGTCACAAGCAACCATATATCGCAAAGAGCGCCTTACTGTAAAAATATGCTAAATATATTTAGTGCCGCTTAGTTAGAATTAGCTAATTCATTGAATTCATTTCCCTTTCTTTATGATGAGGTTTTGAATTAAAACCCAAACACTCTATGTTTGTGTTTATTGCAGGGCTTGAATTAGGTTGAAATCTGGATTCTCTCACCTTGAACGAGATGGGGTACGACTCAGCCTCAGTTTTCTCATCTGTAATCTCAAGAAAATAATGTTTTGCTCACAGGGATGCTAGAAGGATTGAGAGAGATGATGTATGTAAAAACCTTTAGCACAGTGCCTAGAAAACAGAAAGGTTCACTTGATATTAGTGTAATGAATCAGTGTTAATGAGGACACCACCAGCAATAATGAAATTAAGTAAACAACCATATTGATATTGAGTGCTTTTTACATACTAGACTTGGTGTTCTGTGGTCTTCATGGATTAACCATGACAAAGAGGTTGGGAAGATACTTTTCTCACCTTTGAAAGTTAGCTCTTCTCAAAAATTAACACGTCTAATTAACACTCAGTAAAACTGAGGCCTACAATCTATATTTCATAAAGCCTGCATTTTATTCTATTTCACTTTAAAATTATTGAATGATTCCCAAAACAAAATACATCCAACCAGTTTTGAATTTCAGATAAATAATATATGTATGTCTCATATATTAAGGCATATAATTTTTTAATGTAAGTATGTCTCATATATTAAGACATACTTATACTAAAAATTTGTTTATCTGAAATTAAAATTTAATTGGAAATCCCGCATTTTCATTTGCAAATCTAGTGACCCAAGACCCTAGGAAATGCAATATCTGATGTATGTATGTGTATATTTGTGTCCCAAAGGAAACAAAATCTTGAGCATAACATTCAAGGTAGTTGGTGTGACAACAGGTCAGAATGATCTCCTGAGAGAGAGGATTTCCCAAACTCTGATACGTAATTCAGGGCCCAATAGCATCCACCCATCCCTTCTCTCACTTCTGTGTCATCTCCCTCATGGTAGCCGTTTGCTTTCTTCCATATCCTTCAGCCAAGCAATAGTATAGTCTTAGTTGTTACTTCTTCCATTAAATGGTCAGGGACAATATCTGTTTCATTCATTCCTGTATCTCTCTGTCTAGCAGAGGGTCTGGAAGATAGTAGGGGGTCATCAAAATTTGAGCTCCTGTCTATAAAGCCTGCCTCTATAACTCCTTGTGTTGGTATCATATTATAGCCTGCTCTTTATTCATTCCACAAAATTTCATTGACCGTGTGCTATTGCCAGACTCTCTGCCAGGCAGAGGGATACAGGAATGAAAAAACAGTATAGTTTCCAACCATGAAATGGAGAATTAATAGCTAAGGATGCATGATTACTTAGCTGAGGGCTAAGGATGAACACGGGGGGTTTTAGGTTTGTCTTGCTCTGTGCCTGTTTGCACACCTATTAATGAGATGATTGCATCTACCTCAAATGATTATATTAAGGGGAAAATGTATATCCACATCTATGTCTGTGTCTATGTCTAGATCTTTCTATATCTGTAGTGTGTGAATGCATAGGTGTGTGTGGCTTTTGTGCCAGTAAAAGCAAGTGGTAAGCATTAGATTTGCTAAATTAATATCAATTTCTTTCCCTTTCTTTTATATTAGAAAACTACAGCTATCTGTGCTTTGTTTTCAATTTTCCCTGTTTTGTCAGGTGAGGGATAATATATTGACTAGAAAGGGTAGTGAAGGCCAGAATTATTAGCACATGGGCTTTTAAAATTATTTTTTAGAATAAACTTTGGAGAATACATGCCCTTGGCTGCTGAGGGACTTGATCACAGACTCAGGCAAATATTGCCACCTGCACCTTTTAGAGGGCCTATGAAAATAGGGTGCTAATGATTTGACAAATTCTCTCTACCTTTCCCTTGGAGTCCCCAGAGTTTCAGACGGTTTAGGGGGCAGATGGTGATGAGATCGTACAGATGACTGTTGTCTTTCATGAGACACATGATGTGTGAGTCTGGAGTCAATTAAAACTCTGAAACTAAATGTCAAGATCCAGGGAATTTGTACCAATATTAGACTCCCTGCTCCTTGGGAGGACAGAGTCTGACACTCTGAAGGATGGCTAGGGAGTTAATAATAACATCTTCTAACACATTGCTTTTGTTATTTGGAGCTCATTGCTTTTTTAAGGAGTTCAAAGTCATTTACCAGTTCAGTATGAGATGAAGTATTAAATGCAAACCCTAGGGCGACATAATGGTTTGGTTGAGAACGTAAATACCCCAAGGTCATAGAATTCCAAAAGTGAAGCCATGTGGGTGCTCTCCCTGGCTCATATGTACTGCATGCCCCTGGGAAGTGCTAGTTCAATTATTAAGTGTATGAGTGTGGATGCATTAAACTTGCTATGGGAACATTGTCTTTTTTGTTCTGTTAGAGTGTATTGAAGTCTATAGTCCAACTATCTTCGTGTCTTTACAACCCTTCCAGCATCCTTGTGAGCAAAACATTATTTTCTTGAGATTACAGACGAGAAAACTGAGGCTGAGTCGTACCCCATCTCGCTCAAGGTGAGAGAATCCAGATTTCAACCTAATTCAAGCCCTGCAATAAACACAAACATAGAGTGTTTGGGTTTTTATTTAAAACCTCATCATAAAGAAAGGGAAATGAATTCAAGATAGCCAATTCTAATTAAGCAGCACTAAATATATCTAGCATATTTTTACAGTAAGGTGCTTTTTGCGGTGTATGGTTGCTTGTGACAGGTCACCCACTTATCTTCTCTGTAGACCTAAATAAACCAGGCAGTGGAAGGAGGGGCAGAATGCTGCAGAAAGAGCAAAGGAGCTTTGACATAAAGATGGCACATTTGTTAGAATAAACAGGAGCTAAAGTCAACACTGTACTCTCTCTACAAGTGAATGAAACCTCACCACTGTAGATTTGTCATTCACTTTTCTCACAGGTTTGTATATGTATGACCAGCTGTACCTTGACTTCAAAGGTCTGAAAGGGAGGAGTCTTTGAATGGTCAGCACAGAAGAACATGGTCAGAAATTCATCCAGATCTACAGTTTCCTGGCCTTCCTTTGCTCCATCTGAGGACTTAAAGCCATGAATTGCCCAGGCCTTTCACAAACTTGCATAGTATAAACTAGATGCATTAAATTAGAGACATTTGTTTCAGACCTACTCATCTCAGGTAATAGCTCAGTTTAGTATAACGTTTCCATTTAATGAGAATGCCTTTTAGAGTTCAGTTCAGCAGCCCTTAATAAACACAGCCCGAATAAGTGCAGATCCAAGGTATTAAAATTTGGTTGGTTGAAACAAGAAACACCAACACATGAATTGGATAGCAGAATGGACCCAGAAATAATTCAAACACATAGTGGAAAGCAAATTCATAGAATGTGATAATCCAATAAGTTACTAGGTTGAAAAATATTCTTTCATGTCATGTAGAAAAGAATAAATAAATAATTAAATCCATGCAAGACACTATATGATAAAATCTTGAGTCATTAAAGAAAATTCTGAAAGCTTCTGGAGCAAGGTATGGTGGAGTAGGTGGACAAATTACTTATAAAGTCATGTGAATCAGGTTGACAGCAGACTTCTCAGCAGCAGTGATGAATACAGCAGATAATGGAGCAATATTTTCAAATGTCAGGGAGATAATTAATGTTTAATCTGGATCGCTATACCCAATAAAATCGTGATTTAAGTTTAAGAGTAAAATCAACAGATTTTCTGATATGCAAAGATTTGGAAAATTTGCCATGAGCAGATCTCCTTGAAACTAATTAACAACAAGGGGAAACAATACACCTAAGAGAAAGAAGTCAGATAAAGGAAACAATGGTGAACAAATAAACCAGCAAAAAAAATTCTTAATTTTAAATGTGTTGAGTTTTTAAAACTTAATTTTCCGACTAAAGTATCTCAGCTGATTCCAATATACAATAAGTTGGGGATGGGTAAAGGAGGCAGATGGAATTTACAGCATGCTGAGATTTGTTTTTTTATGTGGAGAATATAGATGCTGATCATCTCTAAAATTATTCAGAATTGCCTACATTTAAGTATTTTTATTAAAAAAGGTAGGGTAAAAATTAGAAAAACAGATCAAGACTGCAAACCCCCAGACTTAGGCCTAGGGAAGAAAAGCAGAGGAACCCCAGGCAATAGAACTTAAGGAAGGAACAAAGGATAAGAAAATGACCAGAAAGAGTGGCAAATAGAGAATGTTGGTTTCAATAAGTCAAAGTACTTATACTGTGAATGAGTTAATTTCACTTAGAAGGCAGTGATTCTCATCTTTAGAGATAAAACCCAATCCTGCTGTGAGGCGTTTGCCACAGAAACATAAAACCAAAACAGCAAAAGAAGGTTGATGGTAAAGGGGTGTACATGTTTCCATACGTCAGAGGCTAGAGTACATTTAGGGAGGGGACAGAGAGTAGGACCAGGTTCAGATTATGCAGGGGTCTTTAGGGAGTGTAAGAAGCCTGGAATTTATCCTTAAGGGAAATGGACAATGTAAAGGGAAAAGGGGGATATAAATGTAAACATTTTTGTGAGGCTGGGTGTTATGGCTCACGCCTGTAATTTCAGCACTAAGGGAGGGGCCAAGGCAGGTGGATCACTTGAGGTCAGGAGTTCAAGACCAGCCTGGCCAACATGGTGGAATCTTGTCTCTACTAAAAATATGAAAACTAGCCAGGTGCGGTGGTGGGCACCTGTAATCCCAGCTACTTGGGAGACTGAGGCAGGAGAATTGCTTGAACCTGGGAGGTGGAGGTTGCAGTGAGCTGAGATCATGCCACTACACTCCAGCCTGGGTGACAGAGTGAGAGTCTGTCTCCAAAAAAAGAAAAAAAAACATTGTAGTGACTTAAAGATTTACTTTGGAGAAAGTTTACTATGACAACTGGGAAAGATTGGGAAGAGCAGGTAAAGCTTATGACGGGAGAATGCTTTGGAAAAGCTAGTCAAGGAATTTATGCATAAAGTGTTAAGGAGTTGGACCATGTTGTAGCAGTGAGGGTAGACAAAATGTGGTAGGTACAGTATTATCGATCTTAAGAAGATGTATCCAAGAAAACGGGGGATGATGTGAGGGAGAGCTGTAAAATGGCATGCTGGTTTTTGAAGTAAAGGACTGAATGGCAATCTTTACCAACATAAGAGACATAGGGAGGAAGATATGGGAGGGGAGAGATGATAAGACTGGGCCTTGCTGCATTGTGAAGTTCAGTGATAATTGAATTTTAGGATGTGGAGTTTGGTTGCATACAAGTGGTAAGGGGGTGATTCCTTTCCTCTCCATCATAAAAAGTCATAGCTGAAACTCTGATAACAAAAGGCAAATCAACAAGAGAAAAACATAACATTTGTCACATATACACATGTGCATGGGAGTCATACAAAACGTGAAAACTTCAGAAAAGAACTAAACGGTCGACACTTAAATATGCTATTCATTGGGAACAAGAAAGTAGGGGGCATAGAAGTACGTGATTTTCAGGGGAAGTGAATACACCCACAGACAGACATTTCATTGTAAATGTTTCCCTTTGGAATTTGAATGATTCTGAGGAGTGCACATTTTCCTGTGAGAAAGTCCACCCAGGTGTGGTTGCAGCTCTCTGTCTTCTTTTCTGTGATAGATATTGAGATTTCTGGGGGAAGATGGAGGCCAGTTGTCTTCCTCTTTGAGGGTCTTGTTTCCAGGTGGATAAGGGAACTTCAGAGAAGAGCCTCATTCTGTGCTTTGTGAGGGACAAAGGATTGAGAGACTGAAGGTGAAGGGCTGAAAGGTGGGGGAGGAAGGTCTGAGAGACCTTGAGGCTACTTCTTCAGTTTAGCATGTCAAAGTACCATATTTTGGAGTATTAGTTTCTCAGCCTCAGCTGCTGAGATACCCCATATTTTAAAGGTACCCCATATTTTGGGGTAGCTTCAACTGCTATACAGTTGAATATGCAAGTCTTGGAGTCCCCATCTCATGGTGGAAGGAGCCATCATGAATTTCTAAACACAGCTTGCACTACACATCTGGACTTGCCCATAGAGATAACATTCTCTAAATTCACTATATGGAGAGTTAGAACTGTCACAGGTGTTGGGTCTTTCCTTTTACATTCAGTAGAGAGAACAGGCTAGTGAAAATAATCACATCTTGCTAAATCCAGTTAGGACCTATGAAAGCTTGACTAAGCAGAGATGAGTGTCTTCCTTCATTCTGCATCTGAATTCTTGTACCCATGTGGTCATGGGAATAGTGCAGATGAGAAGGGGGATGGGATTTTTCTTGATGTCTTCTAGCATCAAATGAAGCACTAGTAGTGAATGTTTATAAAAATTAAGAAAATGGGCCGGGCGCGGTGGCTTAAGCCTGTAATCCCAGCACTTTGGGAGGCCAAGACGGGCGAATCATGAGGTCAGGAGATCGAGACCATCCTGGCTAACACGGTGAAACCCCGTCTCTACTAAAAAATACATAAAACTAGCCGGGCGAGGTGGCGGGCGCCTGTAGTCCCAGCTACTCGGGAGGCTGAGGCAGGAGAATGGCATAAACCCGGGAGGCGGAGCTTGCAGTGAGCCGAGATCGCGCCACTGCACTCCAGCCTGGGAGACAGAGCGAGACTCCATCTCAAAAAAAAAAAAAAAAAAATTAAGAAAATGAAGTGTTTATAAAATTACGAAGTTCCTTGTTGCTCTCTGAAGCCAAGCAGCCTCTGGCTAAAATGGTTGGTAATTATTCTCATCTTGAGTGACTAGCTGAATATCATAATGATTTGATAGGCCACAAATGACCAAGCTTCCGGAGTTTTCTCCAGCAAAGAACCCCCTGCTACCACTTGCAACAGAAGTGGAGGTGCATCAGAATGTGATCTGCCTGGAAATTTCCAAGATCATCGAATCTCCCAAAGAGTTGGGGAGTTTCTTGTTTCTATTTGCTATGCTGTGGAAGGGTTTCCTAGAATCTTCTTCCTCGTGCTCAAGGCAACTGTGTTTCCAAATTTGTCAAGAAGAAATTCAGATGAAATCCAGTGACCCTAATCCCAGTCTCTTGAATTTGCTGTACTTTTCTAAAACTTTAAATTGTTAACGGGAAAGGCTTCCCAGAGAAGGTGATTCATGAGCCACAACTTGAAAGAGGAAGACATTTTCTAAGAGTAGAATGACATTGAGTTATTCTTCCTTCAGGAAGACTTGATCTCACCCTTCCCCGTGCTTTCACCACACCATGCAAATACTTCCATTCTGATTCTGGGATCTGCACTGAATTTATTTGCACAACTGCCTGTATCCTTTACTCCTAGAAAATTGCCTGGTATATAAGGCCATGGTAGATTCTTATGGCATAAAGGAATGCAAAGACTGCAGTAGAATGGATAGAAACATCAGCTTTTATCCAACATATCTAATGGAGTTGGAATATTACTTTTTCTTATTAAGTTTCTGTTTTAAAACATTATGATATAATTCTGAAAGAATTCAGAACTTAGAATCTCCTGGGTAGAGTTAAACAATCTATTTGAATAATGAGCTAATAAGTATGGATGAAAGAATGGATATTCTCACCTATGTTAATTAACTACAATAGGGAAATTAGGAAGGGAGAAAGAGCTGGTCAGTAGAGCAGTGGCCCCAATTCTGTCTCTATTTTCTTTGAGAAGACAAGGTTTCCCCAGTGGATTTCAGTGTCTGGAGGGCCAGAGGGATGGGTCATCTTGAAAGCCTTCCCTAGAAGATTAGAGCCTCAAAGTAAGAGAGTTGGGCACATTCGTCTCCTTCAATGTGAACAGCAGTGAGTTTATGTAGCTGATGTTGGGTCCTTTCTCTGGTCTGAATGAGAGGGTTATCTTAGTTTCTGAGAAACATGTGGGGAGCCCAGGGCTACTTAACCCTGTGTATGTCCCCCAACCCCCTGCCCAAACCGATCCTTTAATCTTCCACTGCAGCAAGAAGTGGAGATGCTCAAAACACGAGCAACAGACCAGGAGAGCAGCGGATGAGGAGGAAGATGGGGGCTAACATGTTGAGCTTTTATTCTGTACTAGTTACTACTGAGCATTTCATATGCCTAAGACATGACCAACATTGAACCTATAAAGCATCCCATGGAGGGAGGCATGCTTACTGCCCCTTTGACAGGTGAGGAAACACGGGCTTACCAAGCTTCACTAGTGTGCTTAGGTGGAAAAAGTATCCCTTAGCTGTGGTATGTGAGCCTGGGAGTACATTTCAAAACTTTATTTAGCAAAGTGTGCAGTTCAGTGGAAGAAGCTTGTCCTAATAGCTTATTAGACCAAAGGACCTGAGATGAGAACTGGGGAACATGTGGAGGAGCTGAGGTGGGGTAGTAATGGTGGGGGACAGTCAGCATCACAGTGAAGCTGAGAGTAAGAGCTCTCTTAGTCAAATGGGCTCCAGACCAATACTGAAACCTGGGGACCGACAGCATAGCTTCCTTGACAATACTCAAGGAGTGTGTTTCTAGAAAGTTTAAAGGTCCATTAAAAGGAATAGAACGGATGATTTTATTGTGAGGACAAGGAAAGTACACATCAGATGGAGGATGCTGCTTGTTATATTTCAGTGAGGCAATTCTGGGGTAGAATGAGGGCTTTGGAGGAAAAAAGGAAAAGTATGTTGTATAATGGACTAAATATGATCTTTAATCAGGAAGACTCTGAACCCTGTATCCTAACTTAACCTGATACTAGCAGTTTGTCCTTGGATGAGTAATTATCTTTGCTGGACATTTCTTGGCTTGCTTTTACAATGGAGACCATGATATTGACCTTACATGGGAGGGAGGATTCTATGGGATAATGTCGGTGAAATCTGCAAAGTGTGTGCCTCCCTTCTTCAATTTCTCTCCTCCTGGAAACATCACCTTGGCTCATAGAGCATGAAAAGAGGTTCATGGTGCATACCCCAGTGGAGCAAAAGCAACTCTTTGCAGGGATCCATGATTGACACCCTAGTTCCTCCCAGGACTATCTGTGGGGGAAAAAGGGCAGGATGCTGAGATTTGTGCAATATTAAGTTGGTGCACAATGAGCAGAGTTCCCTTTTTTAAGGGTTACTGTGGACTTATTATTCACATGCCCAGGCTGGCATAACCTGGTACACCCAGGCTCTATTTCAATTGGAAAATAAAATACAGGGAAGGATGTGAAACATTTACCTGTTAAACACTTAAGCCCTTTCACTCTGGAAAGGGAGTTAGTTGCACATTGAGACCAGTTCCCAGGAAATAGGAGGGGATATCTGTTGGCTCTTTCCTGGGTCAGAGCCCAGGCTCAATGAGTGCCTCACAGCTGCTGCCACTGGGAGAAGCAATTTGTCAACTTTATACCTTTCTGCTTTATGGTCTGGTGACTTAATAGGATTCGACCTTCCCTGGATTCCATTTCAATTGGGTCAGACACTGCACTTCAAATTAAAACTTGGGCTCTGAGACAGGTGGTGATGAGCTGGTGAGGTGTGTGGCACATGTTCAGAGGGGGCTGTAGCTTCAGGTGCCCTCTAAGCTGGCATGACCAACCCTGCATTCATTAACACCACCCAGTCTGCAACACTGACTTCTCATAATGCCATGACTATCTTGCCTTCCTCCAGGTACTGCTGTGACCCTGAGAGTGCAGGGGGTCTAGCCACCTGTCTACCCATTGAGAGGATGCTTCGATTTTCATGCAACAGTGGAACAAAATTCAAAAATGGGAAGTGACCGTGTCACTGCAGAGGGTTCCTAAGATGGCCTGGTTCACTCAGCCAACATGCATTTGGTACCACTGTATGTCAGTCCTCGTGGCAGACACCAAAGGGGATAGAAAGATTTCACCCATGCTGCCGAGAAACATGCAGTCTGAATGACAGAATGTCAAGGGCATGCATGACTATAATGTAAGGCAGAAAGTGATAAGTCCAAGGTGGGGGGGTGGGCTGCTATGGAGTCAAGCAGGGAGAGAGAAGACTCGGTGGGGAGCACAAGGTAGGTGGGAATACTGGAAGGCTTGATGAGAGGGCACCCTTTGAAATGAGCCTTTGTAGAAGAGAAGGATTCGGGCAAGCAGGCACTGGATTTGGGGAAGGTCAGCCTGAGAAAGGGAGCGGCATAGGCAAAGGTGAAGAGGTTTGACACGACACCATGTGCAGGGGACAGAGATGGCCCAACCTGTCTGAGGCTAGAGCACTGCAGGGAGGCTGGGCCTGATAAACATGGGTATGTAGCCACCAATAAAAGCTAAGGCTTCCTGGGAGATTGCTGTGAGCCACTTCTTTAAGCACCTTATTTGTATATAATATATATATATGTATATAATATTTACTATACAATACATAATTATTATATAATACAGTATATATTTATAATCAATATCATGTATTTTATATTAATATAATATATAATTATAATTATGTAATTATATGAAAATTGTGTTATATTAATAACTATTATACAATATGCTATAACAATAATATACTAATATAATATAATATATAATAGCATTATATATTAATCTTATCATGAATATTATATAGTATTATATATTTTATAGACATGTGCAAACACACACATATGGGCACCAGTTTGGGGAGAAAGAAATTATATTTATTTAAAAGTCACATCCCTATGAAGTATTACTATTATTCCCATTTTATTGATGATGAAACTTAGATCAAAAGATCAAAATGTAAGTCACTTGTTTGATGATGCAGCTGGTAGGGAAAAGAGCTAGGATCTGAGCCTGGCAGTTTGGTTCTGAGTCTATGCTTGAGACCCGCCTGCTATTCTGATTCCCGTAGCAGGTATAGTAGGATCCCTTGCAGCCTGCTCAGAGGGATGAGTTGTCAAGGAGGGAGGCAGTGAGGAGGTGTAGAAGGAAGGGTGATAGCTCCCGCAACTGACTTGGTGAATGTGGTCCACGGAAAGCCAGTTTCTGGGCAGTCTGGTTATGCAGTGCAGTGGTCCCCCTGGAGGATGAGTGGGCAGTGGCTGCCCTTGCCCTCCTGTCAGCTCTGTTCAGCTCTGAGCCCTGATCGAGTGACTTTTGTGCTCACAGCAGCATCTGAACCACACACTCTTTCTGTGCCCTGCCTTCCTCCTCCTCTCGTTACTATCATATAGTGAGGTTTTGGGGCTTTTCTCTAAATGCAGTCATCACCAAAAGCCGCAGATCAGGCGGGATCATCATCGGGTGTGAGTTAAAGGCAGGACAGGGACGGCTGGGGAGGAGTGTCCTGTGGGGGACCTGGAGGCCCACCATCTGCCTGCCGGGTCCACAGAGGCATCCCAAAGGCTGGCTTCAAAAGGCAGAGGTCGTTTTGCTGTCTTTGTTTAAAGGAATGGGCACCAGCATTCAGCATCTGTCCTATCTCCTTCAGGTAGGGTTTCCTCTCACCCAAGAACTACAAATAGCAAATAGCATGAGTTTCTCATGAAAAATTGACCAGGTCAACTTTTGAAATACTCTCCTTCAGGAATAAAATAAAAGGATTTTGTTATACATGTTGCAGCATTCCATGTATTGAACAGTCAAAAAATAAAAATAAAACTCTGGAAATAACTAGAATGACACCAATAGGGAATAATTGAATAAACTGTGGTATTTTGGGGCATCTGTCCTGTAGTACATCATGAAGCTACTTAAATAAATGAGAAAGATCAATGTGCATAAATCTGGAAAGTGCATAAATCTAGAAAGATGTCCAGATAAACATAAAGATTACAATCAATGAAATCAAAAGAACTTGCAGAATAATGTATGTAGGATGTTACTATTTTGTGTGTGTGTGTGTGTGTGTGTGTGAAAATGGGAAGAAAAGAAAGAAGTCTATATATGTATGTGCATCTGTGAACATAGCTAGTAAGGGAAACAGAATGATAAAATGTTGTATGTTTATTATATTAGGGGACTGATTTAAAGAAAAGTTATTTTATCCTGTATACTCTTGTCTAATTTCAAAACAATATCATGTATCTCTTCCGTAATTAAAAACCCAATAAACTAAGCATTGTTTATGAATAAAATAGAATAAGAAAACAAAAGTAGAATTAAATTATGGAGTTCATTGAATGCCAGAAATTAGATTTTATGTTTTATATTCTACACCAGAATTTTCAGATGCAGATTCCATGTGACATGAGTCCTATAAAGTACTGCTATAAAATAGTTTTTGATAAAAGAACTTTTGGAATGCTGCCTAATATATTATACATGTGGAACTTCACAATACACATTACTTATCAATATCTTATCAAAGGCACTGAAAAGTCCTGCAGTTAAAAAAAAACTCAAGTGTGTTAATCTAGTTTCCAAGGTTTTTTTTTTCATAGAACCTCTTTCTGCATTACACTTAGGCTGTGGAATGCTCGATAAAACCCTTGGGAATAAAATCTTTGATTTCATGGCAACGGGAAGCTTCTAGAATTTTTGAGGTAGCAGAGGAATAAAACCTGAGCTGATCTTCATGGAAATGTTCAGCAAGTTCCAGGTGGTTGAAAAAGAAGATACAGGGCCCAAAGGGAGCAGCTAGGGGGATGTTCTAGCAGTTGGCAAAGAGGCAACAGTGGTCTGAAGGAGGGCAAACTATGATGGTGGAGAGTAGGGATGGCTATGATATTGCAAGGATAATGTCACCAAGACTTGATAAATAAGAGGGCAAGAGAGGCTTGAACAAAAGGTTAGAGCAAGTTTATATATTTGGCACCTGGGCGTTCAGTGGTGCTTTGACATGGGGAATGCTAGAGGAGGAGCAGGTGTGGGGTCCAGGAGGCAGGTGATCAGGGGTTGAGTTTAAGGAGTTGGTGAAAGATGCAATAAGCAGCTGGATGTGCAAAACTGTAACACACAATTCTTCTGAAACCTCGTGAACCCATTACTTGCTAGGAAGGGGGCTATTGGCCTTATTGGGCTAAATCTTGATCTGATCATCATGTTGACACCATAAAGGGATGAGATAGGATTGGGGTCTCACTTACAGGAGACAGGCACCACAATGGAAGATTCTATCCCTCAGAGAGAAAATTGCATCTTGCTAAGTGGGCACTTGACAGAGCACAGGAAGGGAATTCTTGTGTTTCTGAAATTCATTCTCTTCTCTCTGGACTTCTGAGAGCACAGACATCGAACTGTGGGCTCTTGGGCAGTGTGATTTCAAAGGTACTCAGCTCACAGGGGCATGTCCAGTGCTGGTGTGGATGCACCCTGCAAACTCCAGACATCAAGTCCCCGCTTCTAAGTAAGGCGATCTGATTTTCAACTTCTAAATGATCCTCTGATTTTATTTCTCTTTTGTTATTCCTAAGTCCTTAATCAATCTGAGTTGAAGGTCCCAGCTCTATTTCCATTGTGCCACAAAATTAAGAGGAGGGTCCTTTGTCCACTTCCAGCCAGCGAGTTTATAGGGTGAGAGCATCCCCTGAGGCCAGTGCACAGTTGGCAGCAGAAGTTGGTGAGCAGCCTCTTCAAGGAGGGTGGGTATCAGTGTCAGCCTGTAAGGTCCAGTCACTCCTTCTCACATGGGTGTTCCTTCTCTTTTCACCCTTGGAAGTTGTAGGATTTTATTAAGGGAGAATCTGATGTTCCTTATGAATGCATGATTCTATTCCTCTGGTCATTAACCACCTTTATGTCATAATTGATCGACATCTCTAGGTGAGGAGAAAAGACCCTAAGGGTTTCTCCCATCCTGTTCACAAAACCACTAACTTGCCCTTGTCGTGCCTGCTTCATGAGACAAACAGTATGAACTGGGAGGATGGATGATTGAGGTTTTCATTCATACCCGGGGTGAAGCTGTTTTGTGGCAGGAAGAAAGGTTACTGTCACACCATTAAAACAGAGAGAGGCAAACCTTCACAGCCAAGCCGTGCCTCACACGCCCTCAGTCGCTGCATAAAGATGAAGATGCAGCCACGCAAGATGGCAGGAAACCCTGGGAAGCACCGCTGAGCTACAGTCTGAGGGGAAGTGGCTTTGTTACAATGCAAGATCAATGGGATTGATCCGAAGATGAGCTATCAGGTTGCCAGTGGGCCCTGTTCTTCGGATCAGAAGAATCTGGCTGAGCCTTTGGGGCTTTCTGGTAACTCTGAGTCTAAATCCAGTTGCATCTTTCCAGAGCTTTTCATCCCCTTCCTCACTCCCAGCCATGAAAATACACAGTGGAATACCTAGTTCATTCGAATCATATTGCTGTTAGTAACCCCTGAAAGCATCTACTCCCTAACGCTCTATTTTATCAAGAAAAAATCTGTCTGAGACTGGGAACTGGTTTTGTTTGTGGCAGAGCTAGGTGTCCCGGCTTCCTGGTGAGTGTTAATCATGACATATGTCCCTCCTCAATTGAATATAAGCATAGGGATTGAACGTCTACCAAATGCCGGGCAGCATACTGTGCCCTGGCGAAACACAACATGGAAATTAAATGTTTGCTTGAGGCACAAACACTGCACTGGAGAAAGTGGGTGCTTTAACCTGGCCTTACATGATAGGACAGTTCCTGCTCCAGAACAGAAAATCTCATGAAAGAAGGGGTTTTGCATTTTTGATCCACTGTTGCATCCTCAGGACCTGACACAGGGCCCAGTACATAGTAATTGATGCACAAATATTTTTTGAATGAATGACGATTAGAGGATTGGCAGGGCACGGTGGCTCATGCCTGTAATCCTAGCACTTTGGGAGGCTGAGATGGGCGGATCACCTGAGGTCAGGAATTTGAGACCAGCCTGGCCAACATGGTGAAACCCCGACTCTACTAAAAATACAAAAATTAGCCAGGTGTGGTGGTGTGCACCTGTAATCCCAGCTACTCGGGAGGCTGAGACAGGAGAATCACTTGAACCTGGGAGGCGGAGATTGCAGTGAGCCAAGATCACACCATGGCACTCCAGCCTGGGTGACAAGAGCGAAACTCCATCTCAAAAAAAGATGCTATATTCTCATCACATTCAAAGTGATTCATTTTGCCATCAAAGTCACATAGATTCAGAAAAAGTTCAAGAGAATGTTGTCATGAGATGGAATTTGGAAGATAAGTTCTCAAAGAAACAGAGGGAAGTAGATTTTAGGTAAAGGGAAACAGCACCACCTGAGGTATGGAGGCTTGAATGCTTGCCAAGGACCTGGGAAGGAGGTGGTCAGCCCTGTTTATAATGAGAGCCCACCCCTGTGTAGACTGACATGGTAGAGGAAGAGATCAGAGCTGTAGGAAGATACCAGGGCCCCAATCATGAAGATTTTCCCAGCCTCACAAAGGAAATTTTTTTTGTGTGTGTGTGGCAATGGGAACCCCAGAAGGAGACTTCTTGCTATAGTTAACTACTTCTGACCTGTGGAGAAGGAGAGAAACAAAAATACATCCTTGCTGGTGGCTATGACGTTTGCTGTCTCTGAGATTGTGAATGTTCCAGATGAGATCTTCAAACGAGTGAAGACTAAAATGTCTCAGCATACTCGTGGCAGATGTAGTCTGCTCTGGTGCCTCTGGTCCAATCTGGTCCCTTGGAATCCAAATAGTCCCATATTCCTGTAGTGTTTGCAGGAAGCTTAGCAAGCTCACTTCCATTAAACGCCAGATTTCAGGGAAGGGCTGGGGAAAAGGTGTGAGATGTGGGTTCCAATGATCTTTGCAGTAAGTAGGGAGAAGAGTGTATTGCAGAAAAGAAAGGGAAATGAATATTCTTAAAAAGTTAAGTAACTCTGTTTGGAGCAGCCTTATATGGGGGAGGTATCAGTGTTGGAGTTAAATGAGCATGGACTTAAATTTAGACTTTGTCACATAATACCTAGATGATTAGGGTTTTCGCTTAACCTCTCTGAACTCAAATCCCTCATCTAAAAATATGGATGGTAGAACCTATCATATAGGGTCATTGTGAAATAGAAATGAGATGCTTGTGGAAATACTGGCCAGTAGGTTTAGCTCTTCTTCCAATAACAGGGTGGATTCTGCAGAGCATTAACAGAGGGAAAGCTAGCATTCTTGACTCTCAAAGGAACTAATTTTCAATATGGGAAGGAATTGACCATAGGGTGAGGCTGTCAATAGCTGAGGAGTGAGGAAGGACTAGATGGGGGTCAGTGGGTAATCAGGAAAGGGTGTGCACACCTTCCTGCTGGTGCAGAGGAAGGATGGGTTGGGGCTGGAAGACCTAGGGGCCTGGGAGTGTGCTAATAATTTTGACATTGGGAACTGCAAACAAAAAATGAGGGAGGGAGTTTTTGAGTGAAAGATATTTCTAGTTTGATTACAGTGTAAAGTATGTTGGGGGTGAAGTGGGTTGAGGAAGAGAGGCAGGGTAGTAAGCTATAAAACTTTAGTGATATTAGGGATAATTTTGGAAACCCTAGGGTCTTGAGACAAGAGATACAGATTTTACGGAAGTCTAGAAAACTCGCAGCCAAGAAGAAAGAGGAATGGCACCTCCACCCACCCTTCTTTTATTCTTTCCTCCAGCATTGGGACTTATCAACCTTCTTGGTACCTAGGGTTCAAATCCTCGCCAGAGGATCCCTGTGAGACTTCAGCATTGGGTCTTCCCTGGGTGAAGGAGGCTGAATGTGGGGCAGGTAGTATGGAGAGCACATTCTCCCTCTACCACTTTCTCTTTCATAACAATGGATAGATCTCCCCCTGTTCCCTGCCAGTTCCCTCCCCTCAGTTACACGTGCACACTTCCCTGGGCTGGAGGCTGGATCACCTGTGCCCCAGCATGAGCGTGTTGGGAGTGGGTACCCTGCCATCTCCTCGTGTCCCTTAAAAGCAGTTCTCTTGTGCCCCATTCTGAGGGTCTGGCCTGTGTTGTCGACCAGATCTTGCCTTGCAGAAGGCTGGGCCAGATTCCCAGTGAAAAACCAATGCTGACATTTAATTTAAAAGCCAAGATGCTACTTAGTAAAAGTTTGTAAAGTTATATCTCAGCTGTTCTTGCAGATAGAACCTACTTCCAAAAAGGAATGGGGTTCTGTGAATTTGAAATACCTTTCTGATGACATTTTAACAGTTGGGGGACACATAGATATCGAGATGCCATTCTACCTGAGTCAAAGTGTGTTAAGATGGATGTCCCAATGTTTCTATTACATATGGGAGTACAAGGATCACATAAAGGGACAGAAGCATTTATTCAACAAATATTGATTAAGTGCACTCAGTGTGAATGCTGGGGGTTCAAAGATTAATAAGACATACGAGTAAAGATTGCACATGAAAAATATTGCATCGTTTCTCTGCTTAAGATCCTTTACAACCTTCTGCTATTTTTCAAATAACCTCCTAAATATAGTTGGTAAGACCCTATGTGATCTGACCCCTGCTTGTGGCTCCATATTTAACTCATACTTCTTGTGCTTCTTGACTACCCAGTTCCTATAAGAAGTTCAAACATGACAAGCTCTTTCTGGCCTCAGGGCCTTCTCACAGACTGCTCTTTCTTACTGAAAACCCCCTTCCTTCATGCAACTGGATGCTACTTATCCCTCAGGTCCTAGTTAAAAATGTTACCACCCTCAAAGGCCTTCTAGAATGATTCTTGCTACTATTCCATCACCATTATTCTTTATCGGAACACCTAGTTTGTTCCTTCTGTAGCACAGATAATACTTTAAAATCATCTATTTATTTATTGACTTGTACAACACCTTCCCCTCTCCTGGGTTGAGAGCCCCCTCAGAACAGGAACCACACAAGTTTTCTCTATTGATGCGTGTGGACCCTACACCTCATACGTGCTATGCACAGAGAAGATGTTGAGTGCATATTTATTGAATGAATTCATGCATACATGAACACATTTGTCAATGGAGGCTCAGACAATCCTCTCACTCCCCAAATGAATACTGGGCAGCCCAGCATTCCAATATTGAATCCATTCCTGAAAACACATTAAAATACCGTAACAGTTTCAGCTGAGCAGAGCCCAGAGCACTCTGGCCCTGACCAGGGAGGGACTATTTCAGAAATTAGGCAAGGCTGTTCATAAAAGCTTCAATTTGATCTGGTTTTTGAGGATGAGGAGGAGTTTTCCAGGACCCTGTAGAACAGGGTATTTCAGGGCGTGGTGGCTCATGCTTGTAATCCCAGCACTTTGGGAGGCTGAGGTGGGTGGATCACAAGGTCAGGAGATGGAGACCATGCTGGCTAACACAGTGAAAACCCATCTCTACTAAAAATACAAAAAATTAGCTGGGCATGGTTGGCATGCACCTGTGGTCCCAGCTACTTGGGAGGCTGAGGCAGGAGAATCGCTTGAACCCAGGAGGCGGAGGTTGCAGTGAACCAAGATCACGCCATTGCACTCCAGCTTGATGACAGAGTGAGACTGCATCTCAAAAAAACAAAAACAAAAACAAAACAAACAAACAAAAAACACAAAACAAACAAAAAAACAGGGCATTTCAGGCAGCTGAAGTAAACAACATGCCAGATTAGATAACACACAAACACTATTTTAGTATAAGCATGTCCTATGCAGTTTTTGGGTCACACTTATACTAAGCTGTACTTGTTGTTTGTTTCAAATTCCATATTTAACTGAGCACTGTATTTATTTGGTAACATTACGTGTATACCAGTGTGAACCAGCAACAGCACAGCATGCTTGGGCTTTGGGAAAGATCAGGGGTGTATGGAATTCACAGTGCCTTGGGGAGCATTGGATGTCAAGTTCCAAGGCTGGAGAACAGTAGCATGTGTAAGTCCCTAAGCACTGCGCCACGGAGCGTGGCTTTCTTTCTGTGAGCAACGGTTTCTAAGCAGGAGAGTAATCACATCAGATTTTCTCAAACATCTGAGCACAAACACCTACCTTCTTCCACCACAGAGAAAGTCCCCCTTCTAGACTGGTGCTGGTGATGTAAACTCCATGGTAGGCAGGGGACATGCCTTGTCTTTGGTCTGACTGTATTATTTGTGGGAATAGATTTGTGTTTAAATTCTGTGTGATCTGGGTAAGTTGCTTCCCCTCACTGGGTGTTGGTCAACCCACCTCTAAAATGAAAGGGTTGCCCAGATGTCTTCAAGATTCTGTTGCATTTAAACAGCTTTGAGGTCTTGCCTGGAGATCCTATAAAACATTCTAGGGAACTGTCAGGAGGCAAGGACTCTAGTACACACTCTGGATGATTTCTGCCCATGTGGCATTTGCGCCTCCTTCCTTAGACAATGTCTTAGGATAGGTTCTTTAAAAGCAGAGCTGGAGGCAGGGATGGTTTCTTTGCAAGTGATTTATTGGGAGAGCGTTTTATTATTTATTTATTTTTAATGGAGTTTTGCTCTTGTTGCCCAGGCTGGAGTGCAATGGCGTGATCTCAGCTCACCACAACCTCCACCTCCCGGGTTCAAACGATTCTCCTGCCTCAGCCTCCCGAGTAGCTGGGATTACAGGCATGCGCCACCACACCCAGCTAATTTTGTATTTTTAGTAGAGACAGGGTTTCTCCATGTTGGTCAGGTTGGTCTTGAATTTCCGACCTCAGGTGATCTGCCCACCTCGGCCTCCCAAAGTGCTGGGATTACAGGCATGAGCCACCGCACTCGGCTTTTTTTTTTTTTTTTTCCTTAAAGAGAGAGAGAGAGAGAGAGAGAGAGAGAGAGAGAGAGAGAGAGACTAAAGGGAGTAGAACACAGCAAAAGAAAATAAACTAAGGCAGGATGTTCTCTCAGTTGGAGACTTGTGTTAATCTGATCTCACAGGGAGCTCTATACTAGAAAGGATGCCACAGAGTTGCTCCAGCATGAAGGAGGGGGTCCGAGGTTTTATACCCACATATCAGTTACTCATGGGCTGCCTGCTTCCCTGGGAGCATTCTACCTGGCTTAGCCTCATCTGTAGAATGGACCAGCATTCTACAGGTTCTGGGGTATAGAGGAGCAGACAACATCTTGCTGTCCTGGGGAAGGTGGGATTGCCAAGGCTTAGTATTATCAGAGTTCATGATGGGCCCCATTGAAGCTGGAGGGATCAATAGAGAAAGCATGAAATTGGGGTCCCCTTTGTAGGAGGAAGGAGGGGGACTAGGCCTTGAAGGCTCACTCCAGGCATAGTGAGCTCTGGCCTTGAAAAAATAACCCACTTGGTGGTAACAATGGCACACATTCTGCGTGGTTAGTTACTATGAAGATTAACGGGAGAATGTATGTAAGGTCCTGATCTTCTTTCTAACATCAGTCACTCATGCCTTAGTAAGAAGTTTAGAGCACATTGTCCTAATATCTTAACAGCCTCCATCTTTTTCTGATTGAGAAATGAAGGTATATTTTCTTATTAAATGAAGCAGAGATATCTGCAGTCAGCCTGGGGTATTTAGAAGAGGGTTTCAAGGTCTTCCCAGGGCTTACAAAATTTACCCCAAAAGCACTCGCCATTGCTCTAACTCTAGTGATTTCTATGCTTCTTCAGACAATGTTATGGAAGGCTTAAGGGAGTGGGGCAGACCTGGGTGGAACTTGTTTTCGGCATATTGCCTGAGGAAAACCACACGCAGATGGGCTTGTGCTGATTTGAGGAAACAGAAGGAAAATAATTCATGGTTTCAAAACTTGACATTTTTAAGCTTCCCACCAGATATGTCATGTGTACTATATTTGCTGCACTTCTTGGCCTGACTTTCCCAGCTCAAGATTCAGGAATTATACTTGCCATTTCCTCCCAACATGGGTGAGAGAAGCAGGCAAGGAGGGAGGGCACTGTGGCCTGGAGACAGAAGAGAAAGAGGGTGGGCTTTGGAGCCGTCCAGACCAAGGTCCAAATGCTGGCCCCGGAACTAAGTCATGCATTATTGAATCATGTAGTATTGCATGATTGTGCTCAGGGCTCCATTCTCTGAGTCTGACTCCCGCATCTGTGAGATGGGAATACTTACTAGTTCCCAGGCATGATGCAAGGATTAAAGGGGCGCCAATCTACACAGTGCTCATATCTGGCTGCACACAGGTCATCCTGTACCATGATAACACCATATCTATTTCTACAGCTCTCATGGAGTTATTATCTTCCCTACAAAACCTGTTAGAGTCTCACAACAGTAAACATTAGAGGCAGAATTCTGACTCGTCAGCTGTTTCACTCTGAAGTGGGGGGCACTTACCACTCTACTCTTCTGCCTCCTGAATCTGTTTGCTGCTTCTCTCCCCAACAAGCTTTGTGGAGCAGTGTCTCATGAATTGTCTTCCTATGGAGAGAAGTTCCAGGGTGAGAGATGGAGGTGGTGTCTAAAAATGGTCTCATGGAAAGTGAATCTGACCTCTGTCAGCCCTGCCAGGTCAATGTTTCTATCAGTGATGAGGAGAAGGACCCAGGAGATGCAAGCTTCTGCCTATGAGTGGCACATCTGGACAGGACGACGGCATACCCCATGCTAGAACCATGTGCTAGAGAGGGAAGGAGGACGGATGTGGGCCATCCACACCTGTGTGACACTGCAGAGCCTGGCGGGGAGAGGGAGGAAGAGAGGCTTAATTGGGACAAGGGCCTGGGTGTGACTGGGTCCCAGATTTGGGTCCCAGGGCAGAACATATGCTGTCCATGGGAGAGAGTGGCTATATCCAGCCAGCATCCATACACAGAGGGGGTTAGCGCCAGGGGATTTGAGACAGTGTCATCATGGCTTCAGGTGCACCTTGGCATTACTGCCCATCATGGTTCCTAGACCAGAACAGTTCCAGGACATTGGGGTGCAGAGAACACCTTGCTCTCCAGTAGGGAGGTGGGCTTCACAGGCTTAGTATTGTCAGAGCTCGTGACGGGTGCCATCAAAGCTGGAGAGATCAATAGAGAAGGCATGCGATTGGGGCCCCCATTCTAGGAGCAGGGAGAGGGCTGGGTCTCAGAGGTTCACTCCAGGCACAGTGAGCTCTGGCCTTAAAGAAATAATGCACTCAGTGGTTAGTGGAAAATGAAATCTGTCTACTCTACACTCTGGTTTCTGCAGTCGTCCATATTTTGCTCAGAATGGCTTGGGGTGACGGGGCTGCTGCTGTGCCTCTGAGCCCTGTCCTATGTCCTCAACCCTTTCCTGGTTCTTGTTTCGTAATATGGTCCTATTCCCTCAAGAACAGGCCCACCTCAGGTGCACACTGGGCTCCCTGGCTCTCTTACCGGAGACTTCCCAGGTGAAGAGGAGGCTGCACCCCATCTCCCTCTCCATGACCTTCTGCTACTTCCACCATCTTTACCGCATCCCTGAGGGAATGACCCTCATGGGGAGAATCCCCCTTCCCCAGCCCTCCCCAGAACCTCACCTCCTCCTCCAGACCTCCCATGTCACACACTGCCTGTATCTATGTCTGCGGATGGTGCCAGTGACCCAGAACTGTCAGCTCCTTCTTTCATGCTCACTTACAGGGCATTACAGGCATCTTGTGCAGAGAGGCTCCACTTAGAGAAAGCATCTGAGCAGTATCTGGTCTGGGCCCTCTTGCCTTTCACTGACCCAGAGAAAAGGGTATCTAGGTGTTTCTCTTTAGTGTCTATGCAAGGGAATTTGTGTGCAGTTTGTCTCTCTTTCTGAGAAGGGGCCAGTGATGCTCGTCTCAATTACCTACTGCCCAATATAGGGCTTAGCAGAGACTTAAACAGAGCCTTGGACTCTGAGTGTGCACTGGGCTGAGCCCCAGAAGCAACTGTAGGCTCTGCCCAGGACTGCTGGAGCTGGTCTCAGAGCCTCTCTCCTATTCAGAATTCTGGTCACCCAAAGTCCTTGTGACCACCAGGCCCCAGAGTAGCCTGGGTCTGCAAAAAAAGCCTCCATCTCTTGCTCCATATGCCTCCGTGAGCTGTTTCTCACGAGCCCTTCAGCTCCTTGAAAACTGGAACAAAAATATTCTTCCACCCTGGAAGTGCCCCTCAAAACCATGTTCTGCACCCCCCACCCCCATCTATCTGACTGTCTTTCCTGAGCCTGCGTGGCTCTACTTGGATCTCCAGCCCTCTGTGACTACTTGCTTAGGGTGTGCATCTAGAAGGGAGGTTTGGTCCTATTACATCAGAATACTGGAAATGGCCCCACATTTCTCTCCTATGGAACTTAGTTTCCCTCACCTGCCATCACCACACCACTCCCTTCTATGGCTGAGTAAGCCCCTTTCTGAGACTGCTCTACCCTCTCTCACTCCCCTCCTCCCTTTCTTCCACATTCCCTCTCCCTCCCTCGGGGATGACTGGTGTGCAGCCTGAGGACTGACCTGGGATCTCCCTCTGCTCTCCTTACAACGCCTTTGCCTGTGCTGTGCTCTCTCTGCTGCAGTGCTATCTGCACCCTCCTTTCCTTGCCTAATTCCTGCTCATTTTTCAGCCACTGATCTCGGGTATTTATTACCTTTTGCAGGGAGCCTACTCAGACTCTACTTCACCTCTATCCATCTCAGCTTGAGGCCCTCCTCCATGTCCCTGTAACACTCTGTGGTTACCTCTATATGGTAGGATGGCCAGAGCATGGACGACTCTGGCTACACTTAAGCAAAGTCCATGAACATCTTCAAACCTCGATTTCTTCATTTGCAAAATGGAGATGACAGTAGAGCCTGCCTCATAGGTTGGGGTGAGGTCTTGGCTGGGTGAGGCACATGAATGATCTATGAGCTTGGCATGGTACCCAGCACCCGGTGAGTGGGGCTATCTCCACCTGGTATTTTTAGTGTCTACGCAAGGGAGGTTGTGTGCAGTTTGTCTCTCTTCCTGAGAAGGGGCCAGTGATGCTCATCTCAATCACCCTACTGCCCAGTACAGGGCTTAGCAGAGACTAAAATAAAGGGAGTAAAGGACAGAGTAAGGAGAGGCACAGCAGCTCCAGCCATCATTACAAATTAGAGTTCATGATTCATTGGAAGTAGTGAGACAAACAGATCTCACCTTTTATCTCACCAGGTTTATCTTTTGTGATTATGTGGTGGTGTTTGGAATAGTAGCTTAAGGGCCCTTCCTTCTTAGTCTGATTCTTAAGCAGATGGATTGATTTATCTTCTGGATGTGAGTATGTGAATGTGTATGTGTTGGGGGGTTCCCTGGACTCATAGCCAGCACTGATAGAAAACCCCTGTCTTCCAAGCATGCAACAGACAGACAGACAGATCCCGGAGGGGTGGGTTTAGCCCTGGGTCAGCTGTGGTGGGGACCTGAGGATCTGCCACGATTCTCGTCCAAGTGACTGCGGCTTGAGAGTAAATGCCAGGGCTGCTGCTGGGGTCCCAGGGTATCTCCGACCTGGAGAGTGATGATGGGTTTTGTTATATTTCTGAATAATTAAAGAGCAAGTTCCATTTGTGAGGACTTGCTCTGAGCTATCACAATGTATTAGTGGTCAAATAAGCTGCATGTATGTGATTTTAAAAGGAGAACAAGAAACCTGCAGCTGAGAAGACAGAGTTTAGTGCTATAAATAATCATGTTCCACACATGGTGGCTGTATCATAAGAATGCCATTTATTGAAGAACCACTGCCTTTCAGGTCCATTTGCATATACACACCATTTCAGTTCTTCAGCACAGTCAGTCTGGAAAGATCTGGAATGGGGTGTGAGCAGATGGGGGCTTGATGTGCTTCTTGGAATCAGACATTTTTCTCAGCCATAGAATCATTCAGACCAGAGCTCTCGGCAGACACTGAAAGAGTGACCCCATGGGCAGGCAAGTCCTCTCTTCCTCTCTCTCTCTCTCTCTCTCTCTCTCTAACTCTCCGAGTCTCAAACTTTTACTGTTTTTGTTTGTTTTTCCATAAAATGGAGTTCAATGTGTCAGACTTGCCCGTATTATGGGGTTGTGATGGTGGTCAGAATTGGCAATGCATGTACTGTAAAAAAGTATTTTGGTTGAGATAAGGAGGTGATACAGTTTGGCTCCATATCCCCACCCAAATCTCATGTCAAATTGTAATCCCCATATGTTGGGGGAGAGACTTGGTGGGAGCTGATTGGATCATGGGGGTGCTTTCTAATGGTTTAGCACCATCCTTCAAGTGCTGGCTCATGATAGAATTCTCACGAGATCTGGCTGTTTAAAAGCATGCAGCATGTTCTTCTTCACTCTGTTTCTCTCCCGTCACCATGTGAAAAAAAGTGCTTGCTTTCCCTTCACCTTTTCCATGATTGTAAGTTTCCTGAAGCCCCCCCAGTCATGCTTCCTATTAAGCCTACAGAACTGTGAGTCAATCAAACCTCTTTTCTTCATAAGTTACTCAGTCTCAGGTAGTTCTTTATAGTAGTGTGAGAACAGACCAATACAAGAGGTATCACTTGTATCAGGAGATGTGACTTCACCCCTCTTTTAATTTGGGGGGTTTGCCTCTGAGTGACCCTATGCATTTCCTCCCTTATAACTTGGTGAACTTGGCAATAGGTCATTTCCTGTAAACCTACCTTGTAAAAGGATGATTTCTAAGAGCTGGAGTAAATCAGAGCCAGAGGCCTGTAGGGTGATTGCTGGGGCTTCTGAGAACCAAACTAGAACGTCCCCTTTTGCTGCACCCAAAATATGTAAATGCAGGCAGCAACTAGAAGTCACTCAGGGCTCAGAAGTAGTGTTTATTTACAGAGAAAAGATAATAAATTATGCCTAGCAAACTATCTTTGGAATATAATTACAGGTAATCCAAAAGAACAAAACTAGCCCAACCTCAAGGGAATGAATAATCCCTAATGCCATGGCGTAGAGAGACAGATGTTAGCCATTGTTTACAGAACTGGCATGGACAATTATTACAATAGATAAAAGTCATTTACTGAGGATATCTGAATTTGCTCAAATGAATATTCTTTGGTTTCAAACAGTCACTGATAGATAGGCAGATAGATAAGGATCAAATGAACTGTTTTTTCTTAGCTGTCGACTTTTCTTTTGATCAAAGAAACGTTCACATATTTTTCAAAAACACAGAAAGGGCCTTGTATTCAGAATTGAAGGGTTTGTAATAGAATTCCAGTGGAGCAATTCCTTGAAGCACCTTGAAGCCTCTGGGTGTGTGTGTGTGTCTGCCTACATACTGTGTGTATTTCTTGTAAAATAAAGGGTTTGGTCCAGATTCATGCATAATGCCTATGCCCGCTTCAACAGCCTAAAGTCTACTCATAACAGAGGGGTTTAGCTGGAAAATTCTCAATATCTGGACCAGTGTCATGAAGTGGCTAACGGAGCAGCCATCATACATTTTAATTGTAGCAAGAAAGCAACTTTTTGATCAAATGAGTGAGTGCAAACATTTGGCAACTTCCTGCATGAGTGCAAATGAAAAGCGATTATATTAGAGCTGTTATTTTTTCCTCAAGAATGACTTCCTTTCTGTAGCAATAGGAAGCTTTCAGGAAATTATTCTTTCTGGCACTGCTGGTGTTTAAGCACCAGAATGAACCTGCATTCAATAATTTAAAGTAACTTTGTTTTCCAAGTTAATTAATTGAATGATTCTTGATGTTTGACAATGAAATACAACATGGGAACAGCATGAGGCAGTTTCTCCCTTTCATTTTAAAAAAAAGAATCTTGTCTACTCCATTTCATATTAGGGCCACCATCATTATCCAGAATGAAGGATGAGAGGCTTGATGGGTCAGACTCTTTCCAGAGACATACAATAATCCAGACCAGTATTTCTCAAATTTTTGCGTGCATGTAAACACTCTGGGGCTCTTTGTACAATGCAGAATATGATCCAGTAGCTCTGGTATTGGACCTGAGGTCTCTCAGGTAAAACCTATGATGCTCGTCCATAAACCCCACTTTAAGATCTCTATCGCTGTCTCTGTATCTATAGCCATACAGCTGGGGCTGGGATAAGATATTCTCAGTATCCACCTGGACCCTCTGGCCTGTGCTTTAATTAAGGTGGAGGTTCTCACAGTAAATAGATCTGTCCACCACAGCTGTGGCTGAAATCAGAGGCAGGTCAGGAGGATGTGACACAAGTACCAAGAGTATCAGCTGCACTAGGGCATAGAGGAGCATAAGAAGATTGTATCTGGCACCTACAGTGACCAGACACAGATGTCAACTGCCGGATACATCAGAAACCCACAGCTCCGATTCAGAGCTAGCCCTGAAACAGACCCAGCTCCTCAAGTCAGACCTAGGAACAGATATTCAAAAGTAGGTACCATGAGAGCTGGGTACAGACGTTTCAAAAATTTTAGCCCAGTGAAGGTTCTCAGATCAGAGCCTGGGTATTGATTTGGCATCTGCACCCTTGCTGTCACTCAGCTTCTCAGAAGTGCACTAGCTTCTACATGTGAGGTCAACCTGATCAGTCTGGGGGCTGCAGATGGAGTTTGGGCATGAGAGGGGTGGGCTCCGCATACTCACACATCCTCATTGAATTGGATTGCAATAATCCTCACTGCTATACACTGAGCTAACTGGCCAGGGTTTCAAGAACAACCCCAGCTTCATGGCTGCCTTGCTGTTCTCTTAGGCTTTTAAAAGAGTACTCTAAACACATTTTTTTTCATTACTCACTTATGAACAGCTGTTGGCTGAAGGGGTCCCTTTTGGGATCACAGAGAGTTAAAGACAAAAGAAGAGAAGTGGGGTTGTGGAATATTCTTTGACATTCCAAACATTATAAATACCAGAAAACATCCAAATCAGGAAGAGGATGATTCCCCTGACACAAGGCGGCAGGGCTCACAGGCACTGACAATTCACTCATCAGTTTCAGGACCCATGAAGACAGAGCCACAGATTCCCCTGGTAAGGCTATTTTGTTTATAGTTGTGCAACTATAGGGGCTTGGATGATATGACATTTCTAATGAGCCTAATAGAAGACAATGGCCTCTGTTATTTACCTAGAGGCCAGCTAGGGTAAAAAATGTGTGTGGGCTGGGGATCATTTATGCAATATCTAACTGGGGTCAGGGATGGGAGGGAGCCAGAGTTTGAACCTCAGTGAGGCCTTTCAGGTGGGAATGTCATTTTCCAATCATACATAAGATAGCTGTGTTGTCCAGTCCGGGGTAACCCACATAGTGCAGGAGGAGAGGAAACCAGCACTTATGGAACACTTACCATATGCTAAGAGCTAATTCCTTCACTTCCACTTATCATTTTTTTCTAATGTGATACAACAAGATCAAAAATAGCCATTTTTTAGAACCTCCATTTTATATGAGGTAATGAATGCTCAGTTACTTGAAGAATTATTCTTTCAAAGCCAGAAGTGTGGAACTTTCAAATCTAGATCTGGTGAGAAATAAGACAAAGAACTTCCTACTTAAAGATAATGTTAAAAAATAGTTAATATTGTACCATTAAGTTTGTGGATGAAAGATGAAAGTCATTATTTATAAAACTTGGGCCATTATATTTACTCTAAATGGGAATTAATTTTGGCTTTATGCTTCCTGGAAAGTGTCTTAGATTGGGGTTCCACAACAAATACTATAGACTAGGGGGCTTAAACAATAGAAATGTATTTTCTCACTGTTCTGGGAACTGGAAAGTCCAAGATCAAGGCATGGCAGGGTTCGGCTTCTGGCAAAGGGCTCTCTTCCAGGCTTGGAGATGCCTGCCTTCACACTGTATTTGTGCCAATATAGCGCAAGTTACAAATACAGAGAAAGAGAGAGCTCTGGTGTCTCTTCCTCTTGTTATACGGACATGATGCCCTATTCTTATGACCTCATTTACTCTTAATAACCTCCTAAAAGTCTTGTCTTGAAATATAGTCACATCGGGGGTTGAGGCTTGAACATAAGAATTTGGAGGGAACACAATTCAGTTCATAGCAGAAGTCAAGGACAGAGATGAGAAGTGAAAATATTTGGCCTAACTGATGAGGTCCATAAACTCTGGAAGGTGTTTGACATTTGTCTGGTACTGTCATCTTCAGATTCATGCATCTAACTCTTCAATAAAACATGTAGGCAAAATTATAGGGTCTCCTTGCCTGTATCCTCTTATTATAGCCCTTCATTTAAGGGCTTAAACTCTTCATTTAAGTCCTGGCTGAAGTTCTGCCTGTTTACAGATCCTTCCTGAACTGCTCCTGTCCTTGGGATATCCCCTGTTTTCTACTCTCCAGTTCAAACCCATGCAACTATCATTGCTCTCTTTGTCTCTTGAGTCTTCTCTCTTTCGTCCTGCTGTTTTCCTTCCTGTGTGGCTGGGGATTTTCTGATGGCAGAGAAAACATCTCATCCTTCTTATGTCTCCATTATGAGGTTCAGTTAAGAGGGATGGCTCACTCACTGTTGGCAAGTTCTGCTTTCTTTCCCCTGTAGAGAAATTGGTATCAGCAAGCAAGTGTAACTTTTGTATGCATAAAGTGTGAATTAAGTTCTTGATGGAATTTTAATCTTCCAAAGAATCCTGTAAGGAAAGCTTGATGAATAAACAAGCCAAGAGCGGAAAAAAAAGTTCCATTCTCCAAATCACAGAGCCAGTAGAGTGTGGATCTAGGAGATGGAGAGGGAAATCCATCCCCTGGACCCTTCATCCTACTGGGAGTGTGGTGAGTCCACCATGAATCTGGGCACTTAAGTTTGCTTTTTCTTCTGCCCTGAATCTATCCCTCCTGTCCTTTGCTGTACTCACCAACTCACTCATGAGGTCTTTGCTCAATGCAATTCCGTCTTAGAGCTCATCCCTGACCACTTGATCTACAATGGTATTTCCTAGCCACCCACTGTATTGCCACTCAATATGTATTAATATACTTTTCATAAAAACTTTAAATGATCTGTAATTTTCATTTCAGTTATTTAATTGTTTTCTTGTTTGTTGTCTGGACCTTTTTTAGGATTTAAGTTCCATGAAGTCAGGGATTGTATCTCCTTATTCACTGCAATATCCTCTGTGTTTCAATATATTATTATGTCCTCATAAAATATTACTGGGAGAAAAAAAGATTTGGGGATAATGTTAAGTGTGCTTTAGAGAGCAATGCATCTGAAAATGTGATCTCTGTATGAGATCATCATCACTTGGGATTGCCAGCATCATATCACTCTTAGAAAAGCAAATTGTCTTCTCAATAGATGCAGAAAATGTATTTAATAAAATCCAACATCCCTTCATGATAAAAACCCTCAGTAGACTAGGCATTGAAGGAGAATGCCTCAAAATAACAAGAGCCATCCATAACAAACTCATCCCAACATCATACTAAATGGGCAAAACTTGGAACCATTCCCCTTGAGAGCTGGAATAGACAAGGATGCCCACTCTCACCACTCCTAGAAGTCCTAGCCAGAGCAATCAGGCAAGAGAAAGAAATAAAAGGCATCCAAGTAGGAAAAGAAGCAATAAAACTATTTTTATTTGCTGTCAATTTGATTCTATACTTAGAAAACCCTAAAGACTCTGCCAAAAGGCTACTAGAGCTAATAAATTATTTCACCAAGGTTTAAGGATACAAAATTAATGTACAAAAATCAGTAGCATTTCTATACACCAATGACATCCGGCTGAGAATCAAATTAAGAACACAACCCCATTTACAACAGCCACAAAGAAAATGAAATACCTAGGAATAAAGCTAACCAAGGAGATGAAAGATCTCTACAAGGAGAATTAGAAAACACTACTGAAAGAAACTGGAGATGACAGAAATAAATGGAAAAAAACATTCCATGCTCATGGACTGGATGACTCAATATTATTAAAATGGCTATACGGCCTAAATCAATTTACAGATTCAACATCATTCCTATCAAACTGCCAACATCACTCTTCATAGATTTAGAAAAAACTATTCTAAAATTTGTATGAAACCAAAAGAGAGCCCAAATAGTCAAAACAATTCTAAGTAAAAGAACAAAGCCAGATATATCACACACCCTGACTTCAGACGACACTATAAGGTACAGTAACCAAAACAGCATGGTACTGGTAGAAAAACGGACTCATAGACCAATAGAACAGAATAGAGAACTCAGAAATAAAGCCACACACCTACACCATCTGATTTTAGATAAGGCCAACAAAAACAAGCAATGGGTAAAGGACTCCCTATTTAATGAATGGTGCTGGGATAGCTGGTTAGCCATATGCAGAAGAATGAAACTAGACCATTACCTTTCACCTTATACAAAAATTAACTCACAATTGATTAATGATTTAGACAGAAGACCTCAAACTACACAAATCCTAAAAGAAAACCTAGGAAATACCCTTCTCCATATTGGCCTTGGCAAATAATTTTTGATGAAGTCCCCAAAAGCAATTGCAACAAAAACAACAATTGACAAGCAGGACCTAATTAAACTAAAGAGCTTCTGCGTAGCAAAAGGAACTATCAACAGAATAAACAGAAAATCTCTAGAATGGGAGAAAATATTTGTAAACTATGCACCCAACAAAGGCCTAATATCCAGAATATGTAAGGAACTTAAATCAACAAGCAAAAACAAATAACCCCATTATAAAATGTGCAAAATACATGAACAGACACTTCTCAAAAGCTGATATATAAATGGAAAAAAACATATGGAAAAATACTTATCATCACTAATCATCAGAGAAATGCAAATTCGAACCACAATGAGATACCATTTCACACCAGTTAGAACGGCTACTATTAAAACAACAAAAACAATAGATGCTGGTGAATCTTCAGAGAAAACAGAACACATATACTGTTTGTGGGAATGTAAATTAGTTCAGCTAATGTGGAAAGCAGTTTAGAGATTTCTTAAAGAACTTAGAACTACCATTCAACCTGGCAATCTCTTTACTGAGTATATACCCAAAGGAAAACAGATCATCATACCAAAAAGACACATGCACTTGTATGTTTACTGCCAAGTTATTCACCTTAGCAAAGACATAGAATCAACCCAGGTGCCCGTCAATGGTGGACTGGATAAAGAAAATGTGGTACATATACACCATGGAAACATGGAACACTACACAACCATAAAAAGAATGAAATCATCTCCTTTGCTGCAACATGGATGGAGATGGAGGTCATAATCCTAAACAAATTAATGCAGGCACATAAAACCAAACACCATATGTTCTCACTTATAAGTGGGAGCTAAACATTGAGGACATGTGGACATAAACATGGTAACAATAGACACTGTGGACCACTAGAGAGGGAAGGAACAGAGGGGGTGTGGGTTGAAAGACTACCTATTGGGTATTACGTTCACCACCTAGATGCAATATACCCACATAGCAAGCCTGGACATGTACCCCTGTATCTAAAATAAAAGTTGAAATTATAATTAAAGAGCAAATTCTCAAGCCTTACTCTAGACCTTGTGATTTAATAACTCTGGGGGTGGGGCCCAGCAATCTGCATTTTAGCAGGCTCTGTAGGTGCTATTCTGAGGCACGCATAAGCTTGAGAACCCTGGTTGGGCTGTGCTTCTTAATCTTTAATACACAGATAAGTCACCTGGGGCAACCTATTAAAATATAGATTCCCTTTCAGTAGGTCTAAAGTGGGGTCAGCAGTTGTGCATTTCGAACACGCTCCAGGTTATGCACATACTGCCGGCCACTAACTTGCCACTCAAGTAGTCTTTGCAGTCACGTGGGAGCTTTAAAAATCACTGATGCTGATCCCATCCTCAAACATTCTGATTTAATTGGTCTGGAGTGCAGCACAACTGGGTGTTTTTAAAAGCTCCACAGGCAATTCTAACGTGCAGTCAAGGCTGAGAACCTGCTGCCTTAGAGGGTTTTCAGGTGGATGTATCCTTAGAATGGCACTGCTCTGTGGATAGGTGGGTGCGTTATAGCTCATGGGCTGAGAGTGTCTTTGGGCCAGGTTATGTAGGGAGTTTAGACACCATGATCACATTGCCGTACAGGTGGGAATACCTAGAAGAGACCTGAGTGTTCTGTAAGAAACCTAAAGAATGATGTAGAAACTAGGGGCAGAGGAAGAAATTCACTCCCCTAGCCTTCTTATCAACCTAGAGGTGCAAACACTTCCATTGCATACAAGGATTTGATGCTCCATCAATACAGATCCAATGAATGCAAAAAAGCCAGTGATGATTTGCTCCTGAAGATAACACTTCTGCAGATGAATGAATGTTCCAGGGATTACATTAGCTGGCCAGGTTAATTAAAAACGACTCCAATAATTAGTTTTGTGCATTCAATTTCTGTTGTTAGTGCAGACTCTTTTCATGGAAGAGACAAAAGTCCCTAAATGAAGCTTCTGCTGACTTCTTTGTGCCTCCTTTGAATTTGTGTCCTAAAAAACACATCATGCATTCAGAAGGTTCTCTAGAATTAAAAAAAAAAAAAAAAGATCTGTTCATCTTCTTGGGCCTGGAGTCACTGGGTCACACCTTGAGATGAAGATACATAATAGTGGTTTTTTTCCCCCCTGTTAATAGGCCCAGTGCAGCTCCTTAAAGAGGAGTGAGATTTATTAGGATGTTTCAAGAAAGCTGCCCAAGATGAACAGTAAGAAAATAAATAAAAATATCCTTCCTGATAAATTAAATTTTAAAAAGAGGAATGTGGAAGAAGACATTATGAATGTACCAGACAAGACACAGGAAGTGGATTGAAGCCCTAGGACTACTACTCTCTTGTTCCACAATCTTGGGCAGAGCTTTTCTTTACTTCTGTTGTCCACTTTATCATCTCAGGCTATTGTGAGAGTCATGAGAGTTGAACAGGGAAGTCCTGGGAGGCATTACATAGACACAAGAGAGAATTGTTGAGACACTGGCTTTGATGAGTCTAGGAGGGAACATGACTGTACTCCCATACCCTTTTCACAGAAGATTCCCTTATATCACCTGCCCCAGTGAAGAAGGCCCAGCCAGGCCTGTATTAAATGATTTCGTCCTCCTTGATCATAGTGGATTGTTCCAGATGTAGACACAGATCTCAACCTGGCTTATCGTATTCTCTCTGCTGAAAATTAGAAAGTTGAAATAATGTGGCAGAGCCTGGGAGTCCAGGATAGAGGCGCTTTGATGGTATCAATGGTGAGAAGTGCTCTACAATAGAACTTTCTGCAATGATGGAAAATGATTTCTAACCTGCACCACCCAACATGGTGACTGATGTGCACTTGAAAGGTGTTTAACATGCTGGAGAAACTGTATTTCAAATTTTATTTCCATTAATTTCCATTACATTACTTTTAACTTTTTTTTCTTTTTCTTTTTCTTTTTCTTTCTTTCTTTTTTTTTTTTTTTTTTTTTGAGATAGAGTTTTACTCTGTAGCCCAAGCTGGAGTGCCGTGACGTGATCTCGGCTCACTGCAACCTCCGCCTCCTGGGCTCAAGCGATTCTCGTGCCTCAGCTCCCGAGTAGCTGGAACTATAGGTGTGCACCACTATGCCCTGTTAATTTTTTGTATTTTAGTAGAGACAGGGTTTCACCACATTGCCCAGGGTGGTCTTGAACTCCTGAGCTCAGGCAATCTGCCTACCTTGGCCTCCCAAAGTGCAGGGATTACAGGTGTGAGCCACATTACATTTACTTTTAATTTTGCATTTAAACTTAAGAGTCAGCGGCTACTGTATTGGACAGCACAGCTCCAGAGTCAAGGTTTTATGGCCATCTGCTCCTACTAAGGTAGTCTCAAGAGCTTCCGTGGGTCTCTTCCTTGCCAAGTTCGGCCTAACCATTGCATGAACTTCATGGACTACCCAGGAACTTTTGAATAAATCCCCCAATTTATTTCAGCTTGCCAAATGAGCCTTAATTAACACAGTGTGTCAGTTAGATAATTAGATAAGAGCTTAGATACTGTTCTTTCATGGAGCAATGGTTGCCTATCGCCTTAAAACCATAGAGTTGTGAAGGTGCTGGGCCTCTTCTTGCTCATGGGTGTTCCAGCAATGTAGGAATTGAGGAAGGCCTAATACACTGAGCAAACTATCTTATCAACTCCCAGGGAAATCCTATATGAAATATGAAAGAATGAGTGGTATGAGGAAGATGATTTCTTTATGTCAGAGAGTCACTTGGAACCAAGAGCACTAGCCAGGGGATGTGGACAACTTTAGCTCCCATTCCGTCTTTTCCTATCCTCCCAGGTGAGATGTGAGAAGCTATGGAGCCACTCCGAGACTCAATAGCCTCACGATTTTAACAAAGCTTTAAAACTAGAGTATTGGTAAGTTCCTTCTACTAGACTATAATAAACTATAAACATGGCAGTCTTGTGACTAGTTATTTGCTGTTGTACCCTCACACTGCCAGTGTAGTATACACTGTTATTGCCAAAAAAAAAAAAAAAAAAAAAAAAAGGATAGATGATCAAATGAACATGCTTTTCTTAGACCTGGTCTACAAAGCATATGGGTGTTTTGTCCTGAAGCTGGACCAGAATCGGGCCAAAGGCTAACAAACCCAGAGGTGTACAAGTGGTCATTCCATTAGAAGTGACCCACTATGACATTCATGAGCACAGGTTGATTGTGTGACCCTTAGTCACTTCTGCACTCCATGAGCTTTAGTTCCCAGATCATAAATAATAGGATGAACAGAAAATTGTATAGTTTAAAGATTGCAACCATTATACACACATAACAGCTCCTAAGAGTCCCCTAACAAGCTTGTGAGGTAGACATCCTGTTTTCATCATTGTCGCTATTGCCATTGCACCCCTCTATCATCATATCATTGTTATTCCATTGCAGATGGGGACACCAAGGCTCAGAGAGATGAAGCCAGTTGATTCAGATTCCAGTGCTAACAAGTGGGGGAGGCAGAATTCACAACCGGGTCTTCTGACTCTAAATCCAACATTTAGCAGAGAAGAACATCTGTATCTGCTTTAAAATTTTATGCAGACAGATGAAATACCATATGTTTAATACTTTGGAAGAAAAATGTGAAGCAAATAAAGTTTGCATTTTAAGAGATGAGAAGGGCAAGAGTGTCACTCTTTTTTGGGTCTGGATTTCGAGGTGTGTTCCTGAGTGTTTGGTGCTTGGATGATACCTACAGCCTGAAAAGAGTCTAAACTATGGAAGGAGAGGGTTGTTGGGTCCTGGAGAAGCTTGAAGGGCTGGCCTCACATGTAAGCCAGATCACTCTTGTTCTATACAGTGTTTAGTAGTAGCTGATTTTCCTAGCATATAGCTTATTCTATTGTTCCCATTGAATTCTTACAACAGCTCAATGTGATAGTACTACAATTCTTAGTTTTCATGTGAAGTTTGTCAGAGAAAGGTTGACTTGCCCAAGATCACAGAAATAGAAGTTGGCCAAGCCAAAACTCATACCCTAAATCTGCCTGACTACAGAGCTTAAGTTTTAAGCTATGATGATATGGTTTTCTTGTTTCCTTCTTGTTAATTATGGATCTTTAATAAAATTTAGCCTCAACAATTCATCTTTCTTTTACTGGCATCACATGAAGAGAAGAAGCCAGTGTCTGTACTGCAGGAATTACAGGACTCGCTGGGGACAATTTAATGGTGGTAGAAGCATCGGCATGAGAAACCCCAAGGCAAAGTGAGCCTCAAGAATACCAGTGTCTTCTAGATACTTCCTCTCTGAGGTTAACATAGGAGTGCCATAGCTTTTCTTAAACAGGGGCCTGCATAACTGCGCTCACAGGCTTCTTAGATAATATCTCTTAAAATGAACCTTATTCATCTTGGTACTACATAACCAAGCTCAGAGCCAGAGTGGAATCTGTTGGAGGCATGAATCATTTTGACTCCTAATATGGTTAATAGGTAAGCACACACAGACTCTTCTCCAGTCTTTGTCTTGTTTTAATCTGTAAAACACCATTTATGTGTTCCATGTGCAGAATGCAAGAAAACAAGTGTGAGGCTGAAAAGTATTACATTTTCCTGTTAAAGGCTGCAGTCACTTATTACAGGAACACAGGGATGTGATGTTGGAAGAGCCCTGTATTTGGACTCCTCCAGATGACTCAGCTATATCAAAGACCCTATAGGGAAGCTTTGAAAATTCTGAGACTTTTTAGAATAAGCCAAGCCAGGTAAGCACATGTGAAATGTTGAGGATGAGTGTTGTGAGACTTCAAGGCTCAGGTCAAGGACACCTCACCATGCTCCACTCAGTAACAGGCTATCTTGTAGATGGATGGCCACCCACCAAGGGATTTCAGGGTTTCCAGGTTAATGGTGACTTTACTGATACTACAGAGAATCACTGAGAATTCCTATCTTCTGGCTTTCTTCCAAAGCCAGATCAGTAATTCTCAAAAATCTGAAATTTTGTTAATAGGTAGGAATTAAACTGATGGAAAGAAGCAAAGCAATTCTCAATAATTACTGATCTGGCTTTGGTTCTAATTCACCTGCCCTACTGTATGATCTATAGCAAGGGATCATTGGATTGGAGAGTTTCTATTGATATCATGGGCTGATATTAATGGAACTCAAGGGCTGAGTTCACTTTATTTTGTTTATAGCTCAGATACTGCAAAGAGAGAGAGGCAACTAAAGACTGGAGGTGACTAGGGGTGTAGAAGAACTCAGACAATGGTGTATTCAGAAGAAATGGAGCTCTGTGATGGTTACCAGGAAAGATGCTGATGGAGAAGGAAAGGATTGTTTTTCAAATTCCTATAGGGATGATTATTCAGTGATAATCAAAATGTTCATTTAGATTCAAGACTTAATGAGGGGGATTCCATAGAGTGAGATTTTACCTAGACTGAAAGTGTCTTGAGGACAAGGGGCCATGCCTTTACCATAATCTTGGTACATGACATTATGTCAACCACACTGTCCAACATCAAGAGCTGTTTGCTGACATGGACTGGGTGAAGCACCTGAGCTTACAAGACAAGGAATTTTATAGGAATCAGAATTGTCTGAACATTACAAAGGCTTCCTAGATATTTATTATCAGAGTCTGTCTAGTCACCTACTAGGTGATCTGTCCATGTGAGAGATGCGACCTTTTCTGAGATGGTCCAGAGCTGTGTACATTAGTAGCTAGTGGCCACATCATAGTATAAATCACTAATCACATCTCAGTGCTTGGAGCTGACTGTATTAATGAAGGGGTTCGGGGGTCTGAATAGTCAAGACCTTGAAGTAGGAGGAAAAACACTAGCTAGGGAAAAAGCTAGTGGTCTTCCCTAGCTAGTGTGGGAGAGTCCAGGTCCTTGAATAAAAGCATCACTTTCTATCACTTAGTTCTGGTGTTGCCCACAGACCTACTGTCTTTCCCATTAGCAGTAGGATAATCTTGGTGGGTTATCTTTTGCTGAATCTGGTTGGGACTAGAGATGAACTTCCATCTCTACCAACTAGACACAGAGTTGTCATCTTCCTGTTCATGAGGGTGTTTTATTTATTCTCTCTCTCCAGAGGGAGGCATCCTCTGCTCCTTGAGTCAAGAGTTTGACAGATATTCCCTTAGAATGCATGCATGTGTGTATCCATCCATCCCGTTGCCTCTTCCTCTCACCCTCTCTCCCTCATTTCTGGAAAGTGCACCGTAGTGGGTTCCGGATAATCTGAAATGAACTTCATGTGACTGTGGCTAGGTCACTTATCCTTGGTAAATTGAGGAATCTGCTTAGTTTCCTCCTAGAATTCTTCCTTTTCTTATGCATCATTATCTGGTGTTCCCCATAGGCACAGTACAGGATAAAGAAAGGTATAAGGTTTATTTCCCAATCAAAGGGAAATTTGGATTTAGGTGCGGAGAGGTGATAAGGCAACAGTGAAAGCCACATGACTGGGCAGAATATTGCTGTGTCAAAATAAGAGAGGCAGTAGTGTTCTGCTAATGATGAGGAAAGGGAGAAATCCCAGGGAAAACTTTTTAGAAAAATTACGTAGAAATCTGAATTTTTGTTAATAGGTAGGAATTAAACTGATGGAAAGAAGCAAGGCAGAGAGGCTTACCAGAAATGGTAGAGGCAGCATATTGTGTATAAAATCAAGAGTACCTGAGAGGGCAAAGTGTTTTCTTGTGTTTTAGGTGGCTTAGTTGTAAGGCCAGATACCAGGCACGTTTAAATGCCGGGTTAAGGATGTAGGCCTTCTAATCAAGGTAACTGGAGGCCTTTGAAGGTTGAGCAGGGCAATATCTTATAAATCACTTTTTGGGAAGAACAGTTTGGCAGCCTGGAGGAATGTGGACTGATTGAATGGGCCAGAGTTAGAAGGCAGAGAGACGAGACAGAAATGTCTTATTCCAAGTTGGCTATTTTTTCTGCTGGAAAAAAAAACCTTAGCTTCCAATGAACTGCCTTTTGTTATGACACAAAAGCCATAAAAGTAGTGATGTATATAAAACCAGTGCAGGATGTTTTTAGTGTCTTTATGAAATAAAAACAGCAGTAGATGGTTAAAATTGGAATGCCCTGCATCAGGTTATAACCATGTGAGTTTGAGAACTTGCAGCAGCAATGTAATCATATTTTTATAGCTCTAGTTTGGTCTTTTCACTCAGATAACTGAACTCTGGGTGGATGAGAAGGGAAAACCCAGCAAATCAGTGCCATTAAATAGCAAGGGATGAGACTCTTTGAATTTCAATGGCCACAGTTGTTACCAGTTTGATAAAAACATTATTATTTTCCCAAATCAGAAATAGATGTGCTATGAATAAAGACAAAATTGACACTTTGGAAATGGTGCTCTTACAAAATAATATGGTTAGTAGGAATCAGACATACCAGGTTCTTTGACATCTGTGACTTCATTTAGAGCCCATCCCAATTTGAAGGACAACTTTCACAAATTAATAGATGTGGAACGAAGGTTCACGGGAGTTGCAAATCTTGCCCACATTCAAACAGTTATCACATGGTATCCTCGGATGTATCCTGAGATGGATTCTACATCACATGTCTTACCTACCAATGCCATGTGAAATTTTCCATAAACTTTGATTTTCTTTTCTCTTTGTTGGTCTGTGAAGATTTAGTATCTTTTTGAAGCTGTCACTGTGTGTCCCAGACTGGAGTGTTTCATTTCGTTTGTTCATCTATAGACAAGACACATTCCGCTCAGGGGTTTCAGAAAGGGTTCCTTCCTATTCATCAACAAAGTTATCTCTCTGAGGTCTTTGACAGGCTGGAGGTGGAGGCAGACATCTCTAGTGACTACACAGTCATCGGAAGGGTGGTTTGCTCAAGATCAATGGTTTGCTGAGTGCAATGTGCTCCGAGGGGCCACCTGGGATGCGGGCATTGATGGGTGTTACATCGCATGGTCCACATCCATAAAGATGTGCTTTGATTTTTGTCCCCCACCCCTGCCCCAGTGTGAGGTTAAATAATACTCTAACTTTTTAAGTTATATTATTTTAAAGAATAAAAGAAAGAAAAAATTGATATTTTTATGGTTCAAGAAGGAATCTGAGTCCTGGAGTTGTAATGTCATTGTGCAAAAAAGGTAGCTCTCAGGTTCTAAGTTAGGCTGGGCTAACCTGTAAGCCCATACTTGACTGCTCTTATTAACCCCCCACTGTTCAATTTCATCTCCTTGCTCATATACACAAAGGCGGCTTTGATTTGGGAGCATTTGATTCTGGAGAGGCAAAAATGTTTATGTCTCTTTATGTGTTGACAGAGAAAATATGTAGTTGAAGTCAGCCATGATTTTGAAGCACCTTCAAGAATCTATAAGAGATTGAGAGAGAAATATGAGAGAACAGAAGAGCTGGGATTGAAAGTATAGGCTCCACGGTCAGATGAGTTTTGCCTCTTCACTGTGATTTACTAACTGTGTGAATGGCGGTTGTATCTGCCTTCAGGGTTGTTGTGAGAATAGAATGACGTGATGCATGTGAGCTGTTCAGCTCTGTGCTCAACACCAATGAAAAGTTCAAATCATGATAGATCTCATCATTAGTAATAGTAATAACAAAAAATGATTGATTCCTGTGCGGCAAGCTCTGTCCTAAGTGACTTATGAACATTAATTCAATCAATCCTTACAGCAACACCTTAAGGTAGGTGTTATTATTATTATCTGTATTTAAAGACAAGGAAACCAAGACATGTGGTGCTATGTAATTTATCCAAGCCTTCACAGTTAGTGGTGGAGCCATGGACTATGTTCTTAGCCACTGTGCTATGTGGCATACCACTCTGTAGGAGTGGCAGAAGGCATTGTGCACACAACGGGAGAGGAAGTGCCCAGTTCCTGCAGTAAGAGGTCAAATCTGAAGGCCATTGGAAGCCAAGTCAGAGTGATTTGAGATGTAGAAGAGGGATTCATGTATTATGGAAAGCATCAGTATTCTAAAACTTTTCAGAAATGTCAGAGAGGGATGACATGGGCCTTGAGTGATGAGTCAAAAAAGGTGCGGATGAGCAGACAGGAGTCTATTCAGGTAGAATGACTGTAGAAGGAACAATTTAAACTGTGTTACTTGGGACACTCAATATATACCTACAAAATCTCAGGCATCAGACTGTGGCTCCCTGACTTTCCATGAACCATATATATGATGCTGTGTATAGATAGGGTTCAAACAGACCTGCGTCAAAGTCAGCTCTACCAGTAATGAGTTGTGGCCTTGACTTCTCCATCCCGATCTCTCACTCAGTAAATGAGGTGATAACACCCACCTCACAGCAATGCCAGGAGACGGAATGAGATGCCATGAAGTGCCAGCACAGTGCTGCCCTACAGGTGGGTTTCAGTAAGCATCAGCTTCTAGGTCAGCAACTTGCTCTGGCTTCCAAGTGAGGACCTGTGAGAGTTCAGGGTGAAATTGGCTTAGTGACCCTGAGTTTACCCAGTCGAGGTTATCTGCCCACTGTCAGTTTTGATTTGGATTTCTCACTCTGCACACCTAGACCCGTATCACATTCATGTAGAAAACACATCCTAAATTACCTCTGGAGCTTTCCTTTCCCTATGTTTCTCTAAAAGTCTTTCAGTAGTAAAGAGAATGTTTACATTTATGAATGGCACATTTCCATGAGCACCACCTCAGGTGTCTCTGGAAAAGCCCTGACATACCACTTCTTACATGCTCATGTGACACAAACTTCCTAACAAGGGTTGTCAGATAAAATGAAAGATGCCTAGTTAAATTAACATTTAAGATAGATACATATTTTAAAAGTATCAGTGATATTTGGGCTATACTCATGCTAAAAATATTTGGGGAGTACTTACAGTAAAAATTATTTGTTGCTTATCTGAAATGCAAATTTTTTGGGTATTATACATTTTTATTTACTATCTCTGATAACCATACTTCTAAGACTAAGGGAGTCCTTTAGGGGTAGAATATCAATTTTGAAATCAACCAGATCTTGGGGTTCAAATCCTCATTCAGTGAATTTACTGGCTGTGTGACCTCATCGCTTAATCTCTCTGTAGTTAAAATTCCCCATACATAAAACAAGGATAATGATAGATGCCACCACAAGTTACTAAAAAGTTAAAGTGGAATTCCATAGACCAATACAACTGGTATACCTCGAGGCCAAGTGCCACACCTGTTAAAGTCACTTTCTGTGCTGTTAAAGCACCTTGTAAATAGTGCAACTCTCTAAAACTGTACCGACACACTATTGCTATTATTTCCCAATAATAGCAATATTCCAGTGGGTAGATGGTACATTTGAAATGGTAACTAAACTACTACTCCAGGGCTCTCCCGGATGTCCCACTCTCTCTGGAAGCCTTTCTTGCACGAGTAGTTGTTGTCTTCAGACAACTGCTGGAAGACTCAAAATGAAATTTATTCCCCAAATTTGCAGTGTGGCCCATTGCCATGGTGTGCTCCAAAGCAGGGACCCTAAGAACAGACTTCCTCAGGAATGCACTGTTTTCTTGTATGATTTTGTTTCCAAAGATGGAAAATCAATTATAGGGGAAGGAATGAGGGATATGGGGTAGTGGTGGTGGTGATGGAGCCAGGATCACTCTCACACATATGATCTACAACACATGATATACATATGACATGAACATATGATCATCCATATAACCCACAACATATGATCTACAACAGCACTGACTATTGAACATGAACCATGAAGATATTCTCATGGTTGGCATTAAATGAATGAACTGCAGAAATCATATCAAATCTTTAAGGTATGTGTTACGCCCAGTTAAGGAAGGAGGAAATTGAGGCTCAGTGAAGTTACATGGTATTTCCTCAAATCACACTACTTATAAGTGGCAGAGCTAAGATTCCAACCCAAGCCTGGCTCACACCAAAGTATTTTTTCCCCTTACTACCCTGATTCTGTTTGTTTCCCTCAGTTTTTCTGAGCAGTGATAAAGAAAGCATCTGGTTCATGAACCAAAAACATGCTTCTTCTGCTTCCTGCCCCACCCTCAAAAATCCCTGAAAGAGGAGAAATAAACAGCATCTTGTGAAATTTATGTGGTCCCCTTAGGGACTGTAGCCAAGAATGCTTGCCTCACTGGACATAGAATGCCTGAAGTGCTCAGCATTTTACCTTCTACATTTCTTCCGCCACAAAAGCCATTCATTTGCACTGAGACCCTAGTATAACTGGTTCCTTGTTCCAAGCCCATGGGACCCCTCAGAATCTTGCTTTGTTGGTTATGTCAGGTCCTGGAGGTACTAGTTATTGAGAGCAACCACGTCTGAGACAGGCCTGTCTCATTTATTTCCATGTGGTGGTCTGGAGAGAGAAAGCTGCTCATTCTGATGATCAATGACCCACCTGTACAGCTAATGGCTAACCTGTCATGCCATGACCTGACCCACACTCAGAGCAGAGGGTACCCTATTGTGGCCACAGCAAAGTAAGAAAGTGTACACTTCTCTCTTGAGGTTCTTGGTTGGTCTGCCATTGGAGGGTACCCAAATTACAACATTGTAATTGTCGTAGTGGTTATTGTCATCAGTAGTCAATATTTATTCATTATGTGCTAAGTTTCAGGTAATATAGAATTGTTTTAAGATGAATAAGACACAATCTTCTCCATCGTTAACCCCCAAAGACTGGTGAGAGATACAGACTGACACAGTATGAGAGGTGCTGAGATGGAGCACAGAGACCACAGAGAGAAGGCTGGCCTTGTGGAACAGACCTCAGAGGAGTTGCTTACAGGAGGCAATATCTAAGTTAATTTAGAAGAATTAGAAACAGTTTTCCAGGTGGAGAGACTGGAAAACACATGCTACAGAGAAAGAATGTGCTCAAAGAACCAGGATTGCAGGAAACACTTAAACCTCTTCATCTTGAAGTCCCATCTCATTTTATACCAAATATAAATACATACATAGCACATCTCACATTAAAATTTTAAGTTTCAATTGTGTCAACACAATTTATATTATTTATTTAATTTAATGTCTATTATATTTATATGGAATCACGAGTTGAATTACAGCTGACTAGTTAGAGTGTATTGTTTTGTGACTATTTAATGTTTATTCATTTTTATTTCACAGTTTTCTTTTCAGATATACTATCCAATACATCTGTGTTTTCCAGCCTTAAATACTTCAGTTAGTTCTTGATGATGTCATTGGCCCTGCATTCTATCTGTACTGCTGAGGGAATGAATCAGCTTGGAAAAGGAGTAGGACATTTTCAGGGAATGGCATGGGACTTGGTTTACCTGCAGTTCAGGGAGTGAGAAGGGAAACACTTCTTGAGAGATGAAGGGAAGTGGCATTGGGCATTCAAGTACTTGTATAGCTAACTGAAGACTTTAGTTCAAAAGAAACGGTGAACTACTGAAAGTTTTTAAACAAGGGAGTGACAGTCACAGTTGCAGTTTAGAAAAATATGACATGGTTTGGAGGATGCCTTGGAGATAGGAGGTAGAGAGGAGGGTGCTTCAAATCTCCAATCCAGGGATCCAGAGACAGACTTAAACAGAACACAAAGGTGAGGATGGAGAGGAGCTGATGGGAAGCGGATGGGGTGGCTGCAGGCCGAAGAGAAGCAGGTCTGGATCTTGAGTCATGCTGATTGGGGGACTGTTGGTGGAAGTGACTAACCATGCGATGTGTGGGAACCTTTGCAAAAACCAGGTTGCTGGGGCAGCTCATTCATCCCAGGCTGTAACCAGAGGCCGAAGATATCCGTTAGCACCATGGGGCTTTTCCTTTTGGAGAAAGGCAAATGTGAAAGCCAGGAATCTGACCTATGGCCCTGGCTGGTCAAAGGCCTGTCAAATGTGCTTGTTGAAATGTCAGCAGCCTTTTCTTCCGTGGGAAACATCTTTCTTTCTCAGCCCCTGGCCTGTGTGTACCCCAGGAGGGAGTCAAGGGGTCATGGGTGATGCCAGAGTCCTCATGTCCCGCTGTTCTTGGGCCTGAAATATGGAGGTTGGAAACTCTAGAATTGATGGTGGACGTAAACAGCACCCAATGGGCTCAGCAGATGCATGAGAAGAGCACGTTATGCTCAGAGAAGAGGACTGTTTTTGTGTCAAGTTGCAGAAATACCATGAGGATGATGTTGATACCAGTTAATGCTGATTGTGTGCTCAGCTCACTGGGTATCTGGCTCTGTGCTAAGCACTTTACATGGGGCCTCCCATTTAATCCTTAAGACTTTGTGGAGTAGGTTTGAAGGTTTAGGGAGGATGGGTATTAAGCCCAAAGTCACAGAGTTAGTAAGAGGCAAACATGGGATTCTTACCCAGCTGCCGACTCTCGAGCCAACTCTCACTTAGTGTTTCTGCAATTCTTGTCTTTCTGAATTATCTAGTTCAGTAACTCTCAACCTTTCCCCCGACTGCCTGTCTCACCTCCAGCACACAGTGGACATTTGGCAAGATCTGACACATATTTGATTGTCACAGCTGGGGATGGGGTGTTGGTACTGGCATCTAGTGGTAGAGGCAGAGATGCTATCAAACACCCCACAATGCATAGGAAAGACCCTCCCTACACAAATAATGATCTGATCCACACTGTTAATAGTTGAAAAATCCTGACTTAGTGCCTGGGACAAGGTGAACATCAAACCAATATTTGCACAGTTTAGGGTTGAACACTTTCCTCCACCCCCTTTCCTTCCTTTCTTCTCCACATATTGTTTATTCATTTGTTCCTTCATTCAAGAAATTGCAGCCCTCCCCTGAAGGTTTTAGTACCTTCCTTGATATAAACAGGTGGCTTGTCTTGGCTTAGTGTAGTGTGTCTTTTAATTGGAAAGGAAATCACACCCTGATGTTTTCACCTGGACGATTACTAGAGTTGGGTAGAGAAAATGTTCTTTCTTAGAATGATTGGATATACTTTGCTACTTCTTAAAAATCACAGTTTGGGGTTTTAGCTGGAAAGTCGAAGGGCAGTGTTGATCTCAAGGCACCGAGTGTATGTGGTGGATGCCCTAAGGAAATCAGTCTGATCCCAGAGAAAACAATTAGAACCATGTGGTTTGTCATTCACCACTGTTTTTAGAAGTCCTGCCAAAACATTTGAGATGAAGACAAAGGGGTCATTCATGCCCTGCAGCTCACAGTGGGGAAAGCAGAGTCCCCTGGATAGGGAAAGGCAGGCAGTCTGTCAGCTCCCACCACTAGGGCTTTATTAGCAGGGCAAACACAATTTAGGGACTCAATGAGGAGGTCAAACACTGCTGCTAGTCAGAGAGGAATCCTCCAATGTAGCCCACCCCCACCCCAACCCGATGTCTGGGGAGCTTGGCATGGAAGGGGTCCCCACCTAATTAGTGTCCTTCTGAATGTGCACAGGCAGAAGCCCACAGGGAATTTCTGTGACTATTTAATTGTGGTTGAGTCTCTTTTGTCTGAAACCAGACTAGGAACTGCCAGTCCAATGCAGTACCAGCGGGGAGCTTTACAAAGTTGTCTAATGAGTTGTCCTTCCATGTTTCTGTCATGCTCTGTTGGGGAGAGAATTGTCCATTTGCCCCGGAACACTGACCAGTGGATATAGCAACCTACTGAACTTCAGGAACCTCTAGAAGTAACGAGAGTCTTATCAATAGAGCAATTCAAACCTAAGTAGAAGAGTCTCCTGACATGGAAATAGAGAATTCAAGAATGAAACTGTGAAAGAAGAGGGAAGAGAGATTCAACAGGATGTACGATGCTCCCCACATCTGTGATTTTGAGCTTATAAATAAGCAAATCCTATATTAAAAAAATGCCTGCCTGGTACAGTGTAGGAGTTTAATGTTTACTAAATGATTAATTGAATGGACAAACAAAAGAATAATTTTGCTGCCTTTAGGCCCAGGGGATATTGAAATATTTTAGCATAAATCACCCATTCTAATGCAAATATTCTTCCATGAATTTAAGTTGTGATCAAATTTTTATTTAAATTTTTTTATTATTATGGAAAGACTCCTTGACTTCATAGGGCCAATGGCTTTCTTTCCATTTTATATACTCTTGTTTTATACACTCTAAACTTCAGGGAAGATATTTGCAAAACAGTAATCTGAGATCTTAGAAAAAGTATAAGCCAAATAAATTATTGCTATTTTTTCCCTTGGAGAAGGTTACTGGGTAAGTGCTGAGTCGTAACAACTTGTATAGAAAGCAGAATATAAAATCCTAAACAAAGGGCAGTCAAGCCCAGGGAAACACGTAATTCCAAGGAAATTTCACTGACTTTTTATTTAAAGCAAAATAGCTCAGTAGGGTGTGTGGAAAGTGAAGTTTAATGATGAGAGGTCCAGGGGTTTGCATATGGGTACCTGTTCTGCCAATGATTTGCAAGGTGCCCTTGAGGAATCACTTCCTATCTGAACCTCCAATTCTTCTTATATAGAATGATAAAAGTAATACTTTTACTTACATTCAGTATAGTGTTCTGGGTGTTTTGGAATATCAGATGAAATATTGCACATGAATGCCATTTAAAAATGTGTAACTTTATAACAAACTATTTTATTGTCATTTTTATGATCATCTTATTTTAACATCTGTATTAGTCTGTTCTCACACTGCTACTAAAGATATACATGAGACTGGGTAATTTAAAAAAAAAAAAGAGATTTAATTGACTCACAGTTCCACATGGCTAGGGAGGCCTCACAATCATGGCGGAAGGCAAAGGAGGTGCAAAGTCATGTCTTACATGGCAGCAGGCAAGAAAGCTTGTGTAGGGGAACTCCCCTTTACAAAATCATCAGATCTCATGAGACTTATTCACTATTATGAGAACTGCACAGGAAAAACCCACCCCCAAGATTCAGTTACCTCCCACAGGGTCCCTCACATGACGCATGGAAATTATGGGAGCTAGAATTCAAGATGAGATTTGGGTGGCCAAATCTCATAGTCAAAGCATATCAACATCCAAACCCAAACACCAGTTTCTGAGCTTGTCAATACCTCTACAATAGCTACTAACTATAGAAATTCTATTACTTCTATATTAGTCTGTTTTCACACTACTGATAAAGATACATCCAAGACTGCACAATTTACAAAAGGAAGGTTTATTGGACTTACAGTTTCCTGTGACTGCGGAGGCCTTGCAATCATGGCAAATGTTGAAAGGCACGTCTCATATGGTGGCAGACAAGAGAGCTTGTGTAGGGAAACTCCCATTTTTAAAACCATCAGATCTCATGAGGCCTATTCACTATCAAAAAAACAGCATGGGAAAGATGTGGCCCCATGATTAAATCACCTCCCACCAGGTTCCTCCCACAACGCATGGGAATTTAAGATGAGATTTGGGTGCGGACACAGCCAAACCATATCAACTTCCATATTAAACATTTTTATTGAATTTGAAGAAAATAATGTGGGAATATTATTTTCATTAACTATTAAAAAACCCACATAGCCACTTGTTTTTTATCTTACTTATTGATATTTGCAGAAATGACCATGAAGTGGGAGGAAGGACTCTGGATCAAGTGATAGGGAACATGAGAGTCAGTCTAGTCTTTACTTCCTATTCTCTCCTTCTTTCCTTTATTCTTCCCTCCCCACTCCCTGCATTTATGTGATAGGCATTTATGTGATAATATATTAATATTATATCCTGTGATATAAAGTTAAGAACACTAATTTCCTGATCTCAATGACTACAAAATTTACTAATGGCAAAGGTCAACAGTAAATCAAAACAAAGTATTCAATATGTACTAACCAGGATGGATGGGATAAGATGTCAAAGGAAGCTTCTTGGAAAAGAAAATGGCTGGTATGGATTTTGAAGAGTTAGTAGAAGTTTGGAGGGAAACAAAGGGTGGGCTGAGGAAACTTCATGTAGTTCCATAGAATTAAAGGGAAAGGTGTTTATCCAGGAAATGAGACAAAAAAGGTAGAGAAACACCTGATCAGGAAGGGTGTTCTCAGCCAAAAGATGTTTGATTTCATTTGAGGGTTACAGTGAACCATGGAAGAGATTAAAATCAGGATGGTGATGTGACCCAAATGGTATTTTGAAAAACCATTTTGTCATTTATTGGAAACACAATTGGCGGTGGGAGGAGACCAGAGGCAGGAAGACCAGTATGAGGCTGCTGTAATGTCCTAAGTGAAAGAAATGGCCAAGATGCAGGCAAGGAAGTGGAGAAAGAGAAGAGGGCACTGAGGACAGGTCTGATGGCGCCTCAGACGGGACCAGGTGGATGGCTACATGCAGGGTCAAAGGAGAACAGAGGGCTTCCTTCTTCTGCCCTACCTCAAGATATTGGCCAGGCAAACTATTTTGCCTTTTTTAAGGTTATTTTTCTAATGTATAAAAGCGCAAGTTTATATAGTTCACTTTTAGAAATCAATGTGTCTTTAGGAACCATACGTCTCCATCATCTGTTGGAGAACATTCCAGGTAAAGGGATAGTTTGTTGATTTGTTTTTATAGATGAGACAACATTGTTAAGAAGACGAAGAAGTTGGACATCTTTTGTTTCTAGTTTTCTATGTTCAGAAGCAAGCACCTCCATCATCTTGTGTAAATCTTTGTAGGTCAAGTAAGGAACAGGCTTTAATGGGCCAGTCAGCCTGAAAATTCGTAAACTTTCTGTGATAAACATGTTTGTCATTCTTTATTGGACAATGTACATAATAGGCATAACACCTTGTTTGTAACTTACAATATTATGATACGGCTTTTCCCAATTCACCAGAATTGATACCTTAAATTTATTCTAAATTGATATCTTAAATTTAGTCTAAATGTCATCACAAGAATTAATATGAATTACTAGATACATGCATTTAGATAGACGTGATGCTCTCTTTTGAAAAAATGTAATATCTGAAAAGCAATTCTGAAGAACAATTATCAATGTATAAGCAAGTAAATATCAGTTAACATATAAATTAAAGAAGCAAGACTTTACAATATGCTCCAAAGATCATTCGGTAGACAAGGTAGTAAACAGAAACTCTATATTGAATTTAGAATAAAGTTGAAGAATATTGTTTAAATTTAAGGTATCACTTCTGATGAATTGGGAAGAGCCTCATCAATCTTTTCTTTCCTAGTGTTGTACACTCACCCATGTGAGCTCATCCACTCCTGCGATGCTGTTTTATCACCTACAGTTCAGACAGGTTAGAGGCAGCTGCAGTCCACTGGGATATATTTGCAGTTTCCTCTGTCTTGTTTTCCAGAAATTATCTTTATTTTGAATGTATTTCTTATCTATTTGAAGATAACTCCTCCCCAGCCCTCTGTCTCCACCATAGTCACTCTCATTTGACCTCAACCAGGAGCCCGATCTTAGGGATGTTATGTACAAAGCAAGCCCTAAGATAAATTAGTAAGGGAAGGGAACTTTCCAAGCCTGTGGAAACCCCAAGGTTGCCCTTTGGAAAAAACAACTGATTCTTTCCAGCATCAAACACAAAGACTTGTCTTTCCTTAGAAACATGGATTACTGTCTCATTCACCTCTTTCTGCTCTAACTTACTGTGTGATTTTGGGCATGTTATTGATGACTAAACCTCAAATTCCTCACTTGTAAAATGAAAATAATAAGGTCTGTCTTATAGAGATACTTTGTACATTCAATCTCTAACATAGGGTTTGGTTGGCAGGTCTACCAGTCAGGATAGGTTAGATTCTCAGATAGTAACAACCAAATGGAGCTTCTCAGGGACATAAAACAATTATTTCTTGTGCATGCTACATGGCCAGTCAAGTCTGAGAGGGTCCTCTGCTCTCTGTAGTCCTGCAAGGATCCAATCTGACGGAGGCGCCACTAACTTATGACATCAACATCTCAATATCAGACTTCAAGGTGACTTGGACATTTAGTTACATTTCATTAGATAAAATAAATTGCATGGCCACATTGTACTTCAAAGGTGCAGGGAAGTATAGTCTTTCCGTGTCCATAGATTGATTGGAGAACTAGACCCATTTCTGTGCACAGAAATATCTGAGTATCTAGATAGTTTAGCCACCTTTTGTTTTCCAAAATTTATTAGTATTCACAATACTAGAGAAAAAATGTTTTAATTCAAACACACATGTTAATGAAAATAGTGTCTGATGTGTGAGTGACTGTGCGTCTGTGTTGGGGGGGCATGTACTGTCTACATACATGTGTACTGTGTGTGGCTGAATAGGTGAGGAAAGTGTAAGAAATATATTGACAAAAGTTATTGACTTTGGGTTTTCTTAATGATATGCCAGTTTTCTATAAATTTCTAGAGGTTAATGAAGTAAATAATTAATGATATATTTTGGATATATATCAAAGTAAGCCCAATATAAGCTTCCTAATCCCTAAAGGAACTCATCAACTCCCCAGAAGAGCTAAAATTCTTATGGAGAGAAAGGAAAAAGAAAAACACAAACCCTAATTTTCCTCATGGTCCTCCTCTTTGGTTATCAGCAAATAGATAGTAAAACAACATCTTGGTATTAGAGGGAGTTATCCAGCTTCACTGTTAGCTGTGTGATATTGGATAAATCACATCACCTCTCTGAGAATTATTTTCCTTGAACGTAAAACAACAACGATACCCTGTTTGCCTTTGCAGTCTCCTGCTTAATACATCAATCCCCTTGAGCATTACTTAGGTTCCCAGGAGCCTATTACATTGATGGTGAGACCCATTTTATTTCTGTGTAGTGCTGTGAAGAAAGTTATTTCTTATATTAAGCTGGAACCTGTTCTCCATTGGCCATTCAAGACAGGCATACTTTTTCTACACTACGCCAATTCTTCCAGAAGGCAATATATCCCCTTAATTCTGTGCATATCCTCTGAACTTTTCCATTTTATTTATTCTGCCTTGGTATACACGATGAAACTATTTAAGAACATTTTTCTTTAAATACAACAAGTGAACTGGATACCACATGTGCTCTGAACTACTAGTAATATGCCTTATAAAATAATGAGAAAGGATGAAGAGAAGTGAAATAAAAAGCTCTCTGTGTGTGTGCACATGTGCACATGTGCATGTATGCATGCATTTCAGTCTTCATTTCTGTAGCTGCTCATTAGGCCATGGTTGCTACTTATAACTTCTTTCCTCTACAATTGAATCCATGTTCACTTTCCCCTTATCCATTATCTCCACTAATCAATGTTCTTTACCAGGTAGGCAGCCCCAATCTCCATTCCTATATGGTGTAAATCCTTGGTTGTTTTGCTTTCTATCTTGGTTGCTGCAATTTCCCATTCACTGTTACTATTACACATGGGAATGCTAAAATTTCCCCAAGAGAATCCTCTGGGTTCCCAATCTAGTCCTTCCTGACCTATTTACTATTAAGGAGAACTCAAATTTTCATTGATGATCAAGATCAATCATCTAGCTAGGATGGTAACTTCTTTCCTCCCATGGGTTTAGTGATGTAACAAGCCTGAAATGGCCTCTGCAACTGTCAACTCAGTGGGACAATCATTGTGTCCACTGGTGAAAATATTTCTCCATTGACAACTTAAACTTTCCAATCACAACAGTTCCAAGTTGTAGAGACAGGGAACAAATACTCTGTGAATGGATACAATGGTAAAAATTTATTCCCAGACCCACTATCCTGTGGAAGAAATAGCACCATATATTAGTTGCTTATTTAAAGCATATACTACACATTTTAAAATATAACTTCAAACTTTTCAGAATGATTTTTCCTAATAGGCCCTATCACTGAGCCCTCAGTAAGCCATTCTATCAGTCTAGGATGCTAGATGCTTTTAGAGATGGGCTATATTGTAAGGTCATTGAATTCCAGAGTAAAAGCCAACTGCCACATTTCTTTTGCCATAAAATGAGTTTCCTATGTTCAGAAGTAATGTTGCATGTTATTCCATGGTGGTGAATAGAACATTCTGTCAGTCCATAGATGGCGGTTCTGGCAATAAGTTGTGGGGGCAGGAAAGACAAATCTATATCCAGAATATGCATCTGTTGCAGTGAAGACAAATCACTGTCCCTTCTATGATGAAAATAACTCAACATCACTAGCCTGATATAAGGCTATTTCCCCAAAGAAATGATGTAACTATGATATTAAAATAGACATATCCATTTATTGCCATAAAAATCTTAATAAGATTATATACCTTAACCCATTAAATTTTGTGCTGGGAATTTATTCTCAAGAAACAATCAAATATAAAGAAAGTTCTTTATGCCCAAAGGAATTACATGTTATTAGAAAAACCTGGAGAACAACCTTAGCATCCTACAATGAGAGGCTGGGAATTAAATTATGTGCATAAGTTCAAGAAATTATTACACAGCATTTAATAACAGTAAGTAATACCAAATAAACTCTTACTGTTGAGTCAAAAAAAGCAGGGTAAAATATTTGCATATACAAGGTAACATTATTAAGAAAGAAAAACTTATGTATATGAAAAAAAATAAAAGCCTGGAAAGCACCCTGTGTCCAATCAATTACCATTTGCTCTCCTTAAATGTCTCCTTTATCTGTGGACTCCTCTCCTTCTCCATCATTCCCATCAGTGTCTTGTTGCTGCCTCTCATCTGGATGACAGCAGCAGCTTCCTAATAGCCTCTCCCCAGGAACCCCTGCCTCATTGAGATACACTCTCTACACTACAGTGGGAGGGATTTTAAAATACGAATTTGATTATGGAATTTTTCTCATTTAAACCCTTCAGTGTCTTTTCATTTCTTTTTTTTTTTGTGTTTTTTTTTTTTTTACGGAGTCTCACTCTGTCACCCAGGCTGGAGTGCAGTGGCGGGATCTCGGCTCATGGCAACCTCTGCTGCCCAGGTTCAAGCGATTCTCTTGCCTCAGCCTCCTAAGTAACTGGGATTACAGGCACCCGCCACCACGCTCGGCTAATTTTTCTATTTTTAGTAGAGATGGGGTTTCACCATCATGGCTAGGCTGGTCTTGAACTCCTGACCTCAGCCTCAGCCTCCCAAAGTGACACCCACCTTAGCCTCCCAAAGTGTTGGGATTACAGGCGTGAGCCACCACGCCCAGCCCCACTTTTCATTTCTTTAAGAGTAAATTCTAAAATATTTAATGTGCCTAAAAAGGCTATCTGTGATTTTCACCACAGGAGACCTCTCCAGCCTCATGATTTCCTGCCCATATACCCCAGCACTGTCGGTCCACATTCAGTCCTGCTTTCTGTCCAGATGCACCTGCTCATGGGCACTAAGCTCTAACCTTGAATGTTATCAGTGGTAAACCTTAGGCACTAGGTTATGCAAATTTCTATGTCTTTCCTCCTATTGTCCTGTTTCATTTTAAAAAATATTCTTCATGGAATAAGAACCTCTGTTAAGTAAAATATAATTAATACTAAAATAATAAAAAAATGCATTCAGGTTGATAATTTTTATTTTCCCACTAGACTAGGAAGATCTACCATAGGCAAATTATTTCAAGAGATGACTAATCAGACTACAAATTTCAGGCAGAATGTCTACCGCTGCACAGAAAGAAAAAGAGGGACTAAGGATCTGTGTCATCCATTCATAATTATTTCATAATTACAGAATAAGTGGAGAAAACATTACCATCAGGCTGACAGGACTCAGAATAAACCTTCATAAAAGAATGTTACTATGACAAGAGTAAAGGAGGGGTGCCCTCTCCCTTTCATGGTTTAAAGTGGAAGTGCTCCTCCCCACCCCAAGATTCACCCTGTAGCCCCCTCCCTTCCACCCCCAGGGGATCTCCACATGAATCCCTCCCTGGTGGTGAATTCCCCAGGCTCCCAGAGAGGAAACAAAATCCTGGGATTTCTCTCTCTCACACAGCTCTGTCGCTTTCAACAGAATTTTTAACCCATAAGGAAAGTTTTCTTTTTAAAAATCCTTTTCTATTTTTTAAAAATAATTCAGTAGAAAGGCAATTCTTAGAACCTGTGTCTTCCATGTCACCTAAGACCATTCACAATTATTCAAAAATGCTGGGGTGGCCAGATGCTCTTGCAGCTGTCTCTGCACTGGATTGGTGTGTCTGGTTGTTCCTCATTTCTCCCTTCTGACTCCCATGACAGCGCTTCTAATTCATGGAATCTACTATACAGAATGCTTTACCAGACAGCTGATATATCCAGGATGAATCCTTGCATCACAGTACCTAGCATATCACTGGACTTCTGCTAGGAGAGACATAAACTGGTCATGGTTTACTGGTCATCTGATTTCAAGGTGATGGTCACGGTCTCAGGAAAGTGTTCTCAGCTTCCAGAACCACAAGAAAACTTCCTGGGTGGTAACAGCAGCTTTAGATGGTGGCTCCATTATGACTTCCTCAGGTATATCTTTCTGGATCTTTTGATCAGTTCAAATTGCCCTGTTATAGACTCTCATAACCATATGCTCTCATTATACATGTATGTATGTGATTTCTTTGTGGGTGTGTCCCTCATTATACTGTAAGTTCCACAAAGATAGGAATTATCACTTTCTTTCTTTCTTCTTTCTCTCTCTCCCTGTGTATTTTTATTCACCGTTATATCTCCAATGTCTAACCCAGTCCAAAGTGTGTGGTGGGGGCTTAGTATACTCTTCCTGAATGAATATAGATAAAGCTTACTCGAGGAGTTCTAATTTAAGTAATAGTGCAGCTTGCATTGGACTAATTATCCCAGAGGAAACAATAAAAATTATGGACACAGTATAAGAAAAAACAACTGAAACAACCGAAGAGTAACAAAGAGAGGACAGAAACCAGTAAGGAATTGATCCTTGAAAAAAGGGAGCCATACTGGGTGAAATGTGCATCTATTTTTCTCTTGAGGATACTGTAATAGTTACAGAGTGTGGCAGCTAGAACTCAGGCCACCTTCTTTTGGGTCTGAGGAGTCAGAACTTCCAGAGATCTTGGAATATTGATATGGAAAATTCTAAGAAAGAGTAGAGCCAGAAAGAATACAGCCCAAAGTCCATGTATAGTCATTCCTCTGTATCTGCAGGAGATTGGTTCTAGGACCTCCTCTGGCAGATAACAAAATCTGTGGATACTCAGGTTGCTTGTACAAAATGATGCAGTATTTGCTTATAACCTAGGCACATTCTCCAATATACTTTAAATCATCTTTAGATACTACTTACAATACCTAATAAAATGTAAATAATTGTTATACTGTATTGGTTTTTTGATTTGTATTTTTTTGGGGGTATTGTTTTCAAGTTTTTGATTTTCTTTTTTTGAGATGGGGTCTCACTCTGTTGCCCAGGCTAGAGTGCAGTGCCATGAGCTCGGCTCACTGCAACCTTTGCCTCCTGGGCTCAAGTGATCCTCCTGACTCAACCTCCCAAGTAGCTGGAATTACAGGCCAACGTCACCACACTAAGCTATTTTTTGTATTTTTTTTAGTAGAGACAGGATTTCTCTATGTTGTCCAGGCTGGTCTAGAACTCCTGGGTTCAAGTGATCCACTTGCCTCTGCCTCCCAAATTGCTGGGATTACAGGCGTGAGCCACCATCCCCCATAATTTTTTGAATATATTTGATTTGCAGATGGTTGAATCAATGAATGGGAAACCATGATACACAGGACCCACTGACTGAATTATTCTCTAATCTTCATGTGACTCGCAAACTATGCATGTTTGGATGAAACTCTGGATCTAGCAGGCAATATGAAGAGCTTGAAGGATAAACAAACTAAGCAGAGTTGTAATCTGCTGCTTGCCATAGAAGAGTAAGAGTTTGGAGTTAGAATACCTCTGTGTGAGAGGGGTTTGTTAAACACCTTTGGTTTTTCACTGAACTTTTAGAAAGGCCATACTTTAGAAGTAAAGACTACTTCTGAGAACTAAGACATTTGCAAAAGCAGCATATGCAAACAAAGGCTAAAGCTAAGTGCTTGAGGATCAAGGTGCTCTTTGAATAATATATTTAACTTCTAGAACAAATAAACAACACTGTTCCAAAAACGTTAACAAAAGAGTCTCTACAATGTATTAAAAACAATACTTAAATCACAATTTAAAAAAGAGGGTTTTAAGAGACAGAGACACAATGCTCAAATTTGTTTCTAGGGTGATTTCTCCTGTGACCCTGGTGAAGGGGGATTTGGAGGGGACCCAGACTACAGACAGGAGGAGACGTCCTGGTCCAGGGAGAATGGCCAAGATTATCTCAGGATTTCATGAAGAGGAGAAATGGAGGTCATTTCCTAGAGATTAATGGAGAATTTGATTGTTAGAAGAAAATTGTTTAAGGAGCAGGGGTGGGTGTGGAGGCAAATGTCACACACTCCAGAAGGTAAAGTGAGCTGGCTCTTCCCCTCTTACTCCTTGGAAAGAGGGAAAGCTCATCAGAGCCAGGACCCTGGAAAAGTGATGTGATGAAGAGAAGGAAGCCCTGAATAGCACCATCTGAAAGGCATTTCCAAGGAAGCCAGGGATGTGACTCTGTCTTGGTTGCAGAGATCAAAAGGTTTTGTGAAGGAAGCAATGGCTCTCTAGCCCCCTTCTGGGTGAATTCTGGGGTAGAGGGATCCGGTTCCTTTGACAACTGGTTAGTTATAGCTATAGGGTGAAGCCAGTTGAGTAATATTGGTCTGGGCTTCCAGAGACACAAGGTCTTCTTGAACCATAAGCTCTCCGAACAATGCCCCACCTAGGCAGAGCAGAGAACCCTGAACTTTTGCCTGGAGAGAACAAAGAAGTGCACGTCTTGGGAGCCACCAGACCTGGGACTACCCATTGGACCCCTAACCTCCACTGTTCTTGGCCTGTCTCTCTTTCCCATTAGATTGTGAGTTCTTTGAGGACAGAGACTACCTCTTCTCCATCCTTGTTTCCCTAGCCTAATACACCATCAAATAATGCTGCGGAAAGAAAAAGTAAAGGAATAAATAAATAAACCTTAGATAAGTGGTCCATCCACTAATCCTCAATTCCTGATTAGTAAAATGAGAATAACAATAGCTACTAACAAAAGTATTGTGTAGACTGTATGACTTAATGAATGTGAAAGCACCTGGTATGGAATTTAACATAAAATAGATAATAAAAAAAAAAAATCATCTGTGGGAGGCCGAGGCAAGCAGATCACCTGAGGCTGGGAGTTCGAGACCAGCCTGACCAACATGGAGAAACCCCATCTCTACTAAAAATACAAAATTAGTCAGGCGTGGTGGCGCATGCCTGTAATCCCAGCTACTCGGGAGGCTAAGGCAGAAGAACCAGTTGAACCCAGGAAGCAGAGGTTGCAGTGAGCTGAGATCGTGCCATTGCAATCCAGCCTGGGCAACAAGAGTGAAACTCCATCTCAAACAAACAAACAAACAAACAAAAAATGTGTAAAAAATGACAACGTAACTCATCTCCAAGAAGAAACAAATCAATAAAAAACAGACCTACAGATGACCAGAGATTGTATATTGCAGGTAATCACTTTAAAATAACCAATATAAAAAAATTAAAGAAATAGATATAATAAATAAGGGAGAATTTTAGAAGAAATATAGAAACTTAAAAAGGAATCAAATATATATCTTAAAGAAATAAGACAGCTAAAATTAAAAAATTAATTGGATGAGATTAACAGCAGATTGGGTTCAACAAAAGAAAGTATTCATAAATTTAAAGATATATTATTAAAACTTATCCTGAATAAGAACAGAGAGAGAGAGAAAGAAAAGCTGAAATACAAAATAAAACAAAACAAAAACCTGTAATTTAGTCCCAGAGGGAGAGGAGAATGAGAATTACACAGAAAAAAATAATTGAAGAAATATTGACCGAACTGTTACAAAGTTTGATAAAACAAAAATGTCAACTTACAGACTGAAGCAGCCCAGGAAACTCCAGGAAGAACAAATACAAAGAAAATCACACCTGAACACATTGTAATCAAAGTGTAATCAATCAAAGCAAACGAAAAAGCATTAAAAGTATTTAGAGCAGGGTAACGACATATACAGGAGAATCTGGAGAAGACTAACAGCATATCAGCATATTTATTATTAAAAAGAAAGAAAAAAGAAAATAATGAAAATTAGAAGATAAAGGAATGACATTTTAAAGTGTCAGGGCAGGGGATGAGGCATGGGAAGACACTGTCACATAGATTGTTTTATCAAATGAAAGTATGTTTTTAAAAATGAAGAAAAAATAAAGATAGTTTCCAGATAAGCTGTAGACAGAAGCTAAGAAAATGTATTCAGACTCACACTACCAGAAATGCTCAAGAAAGCTCTTAAGGATGAATGTAAATGATATCAAATGAACATTTGAATCCAAAAGAAAGGAAGGAAGAGCACTATGAATAGTATATATGAAAAGCTATATTTTCCTTTCTCAAATGTTATAAAATGTAATGGACTGTTTAGAGCAAAAATAATAACAAAATGATGGTTTCTAACAAAGGAAAAGTAAAACGTGATGACTGCAGAAATAGAGGATGAGAAGATGCTATTTACAGCTCTTACATGGTATATGAAGTGATATAATGTCAATTCAGTATCGATGTAGACAAGTAAAGTAAGGATGCTTATTGTTATTATTAGAACAACCGTTGAAAAAAAGGAATAAAAGCAAAAAAGGCATAGAAGAGATAAGTTGAATAACTAAACCAAAATCCAACAGCATGATTATCCCAAGAGAAGACAGGAAACATGGAATAAAAATACTAAGAACTAAGAGCACAGATAAACAACGAATAGCAAGCTGCTATATTTAATCCAAATTATATTAATACTTACATTAAATGTGAATGAACTAAACATTCCAATGGAAAAGCAGGGGTTGTCACACTGGATATAAATAAAGAATTAAGTACTTTTTTTTTCTTTTTTTAAGAGATATACATTATCTATAAAGAAAAAAGTGAATTAAATGCAAAAAGATTTAAAAAAATGCTGAGCAGAACCTCATGACCTGTGTGAAAATAAATATGAAAGAGTTCATATTGCATATTAGGCAAAGTAGATTTCAAGGCAGGGAGTATTACCATTGATAAAGGGCATTATTTCATGATGATTAAATGGTCAATTACTGAAGAATACTTGGAAATTCTAAACGTATGCAATAAATAACAATACTCCAAAATACATAAAGAAAAATTTGACAAAAGTAAAGGGATAAATAGAAAAACGCACAAACATAGTCTATGATTTTAATACCATTCAGTTAGAGTTGATATAACAAATAGATAACATGGCCGGCTGCGGTGGCTCACGTCTATAATCACAGCACTTTGGGAGGCTGAAGCAGGTGGATTGCTTGAGCTCAGGAGTTTGAGACCAGCCTGGGTTACATGGCAAGACCCTGTCTCTACCAAAAATATAAAAAGTAGTCAGGCATGGTGGCTCATGCCTGTGGTCCCAGCTTCTTAGGGTGCTGAGGTGGGAGGACTGCTTTGAGCCTGGGAGGCAGGGATTTCAGTGAGTCAAGATACTGCCACTGCACTCCAGCCTGGGTGACAGAGTGAGACCCTGTCTCCAAACAAACAAACAGACAGACAGACAACAAACAAAAAAAAAAACAAAAACAAAAAAACCAAGTAGAAAACAATACAGAAAGAATGCAGAAGATTTGAAAATAGTGTTAACCAACTTGATCATACAACATTTGTAGAACATATACCCAGCAATTGCAGGATGCATGTCCTCTTTAAGTGCATATGGGACTTTTATAACAATAGGCCTTTTGCTTACTCTTAAAACAAGTCTCAATAAATGTCAGCTAGTTAGAATCATACAGAGTATTTCTCTGACAGGAGTAGAAAAATATTTGAAATTAATAACAATAAGATATTCAGAAAAGCCCGAAATATTTGGAAATTGAAGAAATAATACAGGAGGTTAAAAGATTTTGAAATGGATGATAATGAAAACACAACATACAAAAATTTGTGAGAGGGAAATAAATGCTTAGAAATATATGTATGAGTTTAAATGCTTATATCAGAAAAATGGTAAGTTTCAAATCAGTGATCTACACCTCTACCATATGAAGCAAGTAAAAGAACAAATTAATCTCAAAATAAGTAAAAATGAGAAAGAATAAAGATCAGAAATTATGAAAATAAACTAATAGAAACAGAACTAACAGAAAGTTTAGAAAATAGACTAATAATGATAAATGTTGGCCAACAGAGAAAGTCAACAAGGTCAAAGTATTTTCTTTAAAAACATTTTGAGACCAACTAAGAAGAGAGAAAATATCAATAACTAATAACAGTATGACAGAGAAATAACTTCTGTGTTGGTAATCCCCAGGCTCTTCCCAGGGTTGAAAATTTGCTAGGAGGACTCCCAGAACTCAGAACTCAGCACACTACCCCTGGCTAAGATTTTTTACAACATGCTATGGATTGAAGAAGCTCCCTCTAAAATTCAGGTGTTGAAACTTAATGGCCAATATGATGGTACTGAGGGAAGACCTTTAAGAGGTAATTAGGTTACTAGGGATCCTTCTCTTATAAGTGGAATTAGGTGCCCTTAAAAAAGGACTTGAGGGAGGGTGTTCGTCTCTCTTACCTTTCTACCTTCTGCCATGGGAGGATACAGTGTTTCTTGCCTCCAGAAGATGCAGCAACAAGGTGCCTTCTTGGAAGCACACAGCAGCCCTCACCAGACAGCTGAACCTGCTGGTTCCTTGATTTTGAACTTCTCAACCTCCAAAATTGTGAGTCATAAATATGTGTGTCTTATAAGTTACCCAGTCTGTGGTATACTGGGTATTCTGTTAGAGCAGCACAAAACGGACTAAGACACAACCAAAGGAAACAAAGCAAAATCAGAGAAGGAAAGGGTACATGGAGCAGAGCCCAGAGGAAACCAGATGCAAGGTTTCAAACGTGCTCTCTCCATGGAACCACACAGCATATGCTTAGTTCCCCCACAGTGACTTGTGACAACATGTATGAAGTGTCTAATGACCTTATCAGAGATCTGTGTCCGGGATTTGTACTGGGAACACATTGGCAGCCTCTGTCCAGCATATACCAAAATTGCAGACTCCCGGAAGGAAAGTAGGTATTCAGCATAAACCATATTTCTTGTGCAGTAGTTAGTGGACTACTCTTATCACATTGGGTGACAAGCACCCTTCCAAAATCAAAGTTTTCAGATGCCAGCCACAGGCCACATTTGAAATGATAGCAAATGATAGCAGTCAGAACTTTGATGTTAACTCTTCTGCACCACTATATGCCCCACAGATATTGCAAAACTAACAGCTTTATGCCAATATCAGAATGATAGAGGACAAATGACTTCAGATCCTATAAATATTACACAACTATGACTTGGTGTCCATATATTTGTCAACTGAAACAAAATGGCAAATTTCTTGAAAGTGACACCATACTAAAACTAACACAAGAAAAAATATGAATAGTATATCTTTGAAATAAATTGATTCAGGAAAAAAAAACCTATTGACAAGAAAACTCCAGACTCATATGATCCCTCTGAAAAGTTCTATAAAACGCTTAAAGAAGAAATAACACAAGTGTCACAAACTGCTCCAGAAAATAGAGGATTAAGGAACAGTTATGACTTATTTTACGAGGTTAATATTACTCTGATACCAAAACCTGCCAGGGAGACAATAAATTACATTCCAAAATCCTTCATGATTATCAATGCAAAAGTTCTTAAAAATATGTCGAAGAATTAATCCAGAAATATATAAGAGGAATTTATCCCAGGTATGCAAGGTGAGGTTAGCATGCCCAAATCAATCAATGTAATTAACTGCAATATATATATATATAGGAAAAAATACCTTTTCCTTTACTCTCATGGTACTTTTAATACTTCCCCTTATGACACCAGAAATGTGAAGGTTTTTTTTTTTTTTCTACAGCAGTCAATTCTCAAATTTTCTTGGGATACCAATGAGGTGTCTTACAGTTCAATTTTCACACTATCTACATGGAATTAGCATAGATCCCATTAGTTAAGGGCTCAGTCCCATAAGACTGCCCCCCTACTTCAGATACCAATTGCAAGTGGTAAGTCTTTATGTGCCCCACAATTTCTCTCTGACATGGCTACAAAATTGGTGGTTCCTGGAGCTTCTTTTCTGTTCAATCATTTGCTAGAACAGCCACAGAACTCAGGAAAATGCTTCCTTGTTTACTGGTTTATCATAAAATAAAGGATATAATAAAGGCTGCAGATGACCAGGCAGGTAAAGAGACACACAGGATGAGGTCCATAATGGTCCACAGTGCAGGTGCTTCTGTCTCATGGAGTTGAGGTACATCGCCCCTCCTGGTACATGGATGTGTTTACCAACCTGGAAGCTCTCTAAGTCCCTTACTTTAGAGACTGTTATGGAGGCTTCATTATGTAGGCATGATTGGTTATTAACTCAGTCTTTAGCTTCTCCCTCCCTGGAGGGATGGTGGCTGAGGCTAAAAGTTTCATGCTTCTGTTTTCATGACTTGGTTTTCTGGTGACTAGCCCCATCTGGGAGCCTATCAAGAGTCATCTCATTAGAACAAAAGACGTTCCTGTCATGAGGAATTCCAAGGGGTTTAGGAGCTCTGTGTCAGAAACCAAGGCCAAAGACCAAATATGAGAACGAAATATATCCTTAGAAGCCCTATCACAGAATGGAGAGTATGCAAATACACATTTATATGTTCAACCAATTTCAATAAAGGTGCCAGGGTAACTAAATAGAAAAAGAAAAGTCTTCAAGAAAAGTGTTGGACAAACTACATATCTATATGGAAAAAAGGGGTACCTCAAGCCTCACCTCATATCATTCACAACAATTAATTTGAGCTAGATCATAGACCCAGGTATATAAATGAAAACTATAAAACTTCTAGAAGAAATATACAATAATATCTTCATGCTGTAAGGTAGGTGAAAATTTCTTAGGATTAAAGGGGTACTAATCAAAAGAGAAAAAAAGTCTTAAATTGGGCTTTAGCAAAATTAAAATCTGCTCTTGGAAAAAAAAAAGCACCATTGATAAAGTCACAGACAGGGAAAAATATTAGCAAAGGGTTAATATTCAGGGTATTCAAATAACTCCTAAAGTTCAATAATAAAAAACAAATAATAGGAAAATGGACAGATTACCTGCAAAAGGAGGCATATAATTAGCCAACAAATATAAGAAAAGAAACATCTTACAATTAGTCTTCAGGGAAGTGCAAATCAAAATCCTATAAGATATTACTTTACAGACATCAGAATGGCTAAAATTAAAGAGACTGGCAATACCAAGGGTTGGTAAGGAGGTAGATTGTTCTGGAACTTTCTTACATTGCTGATGGGAATGTAAAATAGTTCAGCTATAGTGAGAAACAGTTTGGTAGCTCCTTATAAAGCCAAAAATATATCTACCCTATGATTCAGAAATACTACTTTTAGATATTTACCCAAGTAAAATGAATGTATATTTCCACAATAAGATTTATTTTAAAAGTTCTTAATAGCTTTATTCATAATTGCCAGAAACTCTTATCAACCTCAGTGTCTATCTACAGGTAAATGGATAAACAAAGTATAATATATTTTTCTTTTTGTTGTTTTTTGAGGTAAAGTCTCATTGTCACCCAGGCTGAAGTGCAGTGGCGAGAACATAGTTTACTGTAACCTTGAACTCCTGGGCTCAAGCAGTCCTCCCACCTCAGGTAGGAATGTAGAAGGATGACACCATGCCCCACTAATTTTTTATTTTTTGTAGAGACATCGTCTCACTATGTTGCCCAGGCTGGTCTCAAACTCCTGACCTCAAGTGATCCTTCTGCCTCAGCCTCCCAAAGTGCTGGGATTACAGGCATGAGCCACTACACCTGGCCTGATATATTTACATAATGTAAAATGAAGCCAACTTTTACTACACACAACAGAAGAGACAAATTTTTAAAGCATTCTGTTGGGTGAAGAAAGCTGGATATAAAATAGTATACACTGTAGGATTTAATTTATTTGAAGTTTTAGAATAAGCAAACCTTACCTCGTGGTGAGAGAATCCAGAACAGTGATTGCTTCTGGAAGATAAGTAGGGTCAGGTGGGCATTGAATGATAAGGGTGGAGGGAACTTTCTAGGGTGATGAAAATAGTTTATATTTTTATTGGGATGGTGATTACAAGGAAAATACATTTGTCAAACCTCCATGAGCCGCACACTTAAAATTGGAAAATTTTGTTGCCTATAAATAATAATTCAGTTATAAAAACAGAAAACCAAAAGCATTTATCCTGCTGGGGTCAGGGTGGTGAAAACAAGTTGGATTGGGTTCTTCAAGCCAGGAGTCCTGGTTCTAAACCCCACACTCTTTCTTTCTCCTCTGCCACCTCCTGAGCTAAGTCCTCACTTTGAGAAGGGGCAGCCATCAGCTTTGAATTCGTGTCTTCTCGGCCCCATGTCTTACCACGGAGCTCCAGAAGTCCACCCCACTGACGCCCATGGAGGGCCTTTCTCTACTTCTGACTCCACATCATGTTCTTTGATAAAAGCCTCCCTGCCGGAACAATTGCCTTCCTTATGCCCATGTGCTTGTGCAAATTTGTGGCGGATTTCTCCCAGGGGAACAATCTCCACTTAAATTCAAAGCCATCAAGGGGCTCCTGTAATCTCAAAAGCATTTGTAGAGCTGAATGCTGTGTTTTTATTCCCAAGGTGACGTTCCGGGAATCACCAGCCCTCCCCAGTGCGCGCACTCAAACCAACACCACTTTGGTCAAGTATTTCTGTACCTGTTAGGAGATCCTGAACCCCAGCTCACAAGATAACATATTGTCCTGAGTTCCTTGCTCTCTAAGGGATAGAAGAGGCATGCTCTTGCTTCCTGAATACCCATCAGCTGCTGGCTGGGTTGAGGGTTTTATATCCTGATCACTGTCCCCTTAGGCAGACAGTCACCTCCCTTCCCAACCACCCTGTGAGTGTTTTCTCCTTCACAAACAATCGCTAATGATGTTTTCTCTCTGGACTGACACCTGCCTTATTAGGAGCCTGCTCCACTCAGCAGCAGCACCTGAGCAGGGCCCTGGGCCTCCAGCCTGCCTGAGGCAAGCTGAGCCCAATGGGGGAATGACTTACAGAGGCAGTTCAGAAAATCAGAATTGAGATTCAGAGACTTCTGAATGGTTATGTCCCAGAGGGATACATGATGGTGATCTGCGGGTATTTTCAGAGTCACTCTATTTGATTTTATTTTTGGGTTTTGCTGGCCTTCCTATAATGGAATACAACAAGCTTGCTTTCTTTAGGTACACGTGGTTTGCATTTCAGAGAGCTCCCTCCTACAGGCAGATGCATTCACGGGCTGGGGGAGTTTGTAAGTCTAAAAACAAAGTGGAGAGAATGTCCACCTGCATTCCTTTTGTCAGCTCTTTGCAGATGAATGTAGAAGAGCAGAGATTCTATGGCTGCTATATCTGAGGCAAGAGCTGCGAGGACAGGAAATGCCACGTGGAGTTTGCATGAGAAGAACACCGGGCAGGGGGAGTTGAAAGACATCTTGCTATAATGAGAGAAACAGTTGAGCAGACAGAAGTGTCTCCCCAGCCTCGACATCCTGCTACTGGGAAAATTCAAAACATTCTGGGAACCTGACGTCCTTTAACATTTCCCAGGCTGGAAGCTCCAGGGGGTCCGGCCTGTGGATATGGGAGGACATTAAGTGAATGGTTCAGGCAGAAAGCAAACAAATGTCCAGTTCTGACCCTAAAGTGGGTCAGAATGCTGTGCTGATCTGGAGCCCTCGTGCCCAATGCTAGGGACCAGCTTGTGCCACAGATCTCTCTGCTGCCTGCTCTCAGCTTCTGGTTTCTGTTGTCCTTGCTGGCTGGCCACGGGCTTGGCTACAATGGGCTGGCTGTGACCAGAAAGAAGAACAGAATGACAGATGTCACCGGAAGAACAGGTTTTCCATCTTTAGAAAATGAGGCAGGGGGGCACAGTGACCAGGCCTGGGCAATATAAAGCAGATCAAAGATCAAGCCCAGACTCAGGAATAGACAGTTGTGTATTTGAATCCCAGCTTTGCTTCTTGCTAGCTGTGTGGCTTTGGGAAACATTATCTGCCTTTTTTGACCCTGTTGTTACTTCCTCAGTGGACTGGGGAAAACATATCTCACACGGTTCTTGTGAGAATCCAAGCACACAGTGGACTGAGTAATAAAGTACTTAGCTCTGGGCTTGGCACATAGCCGCTGTGATGTAAGTGGTGATCCTTGATTTAGTAAGTTTAATTTTCAGTCATAAACCTGAGTTTGAGACCAGCTTTGGTCATTTAAGAGATACGCTGCTTTGGGCTACCCATCCAGAGCCTGTCAAATATCATTTTCCTTATAAGACAAAGTAACACCCAACTCATGGAAGTGTTACACTTCCAAGAAGGCTTCCCTGATCCCCTGTCATGTGGAGTATGGCTTTTCAGGCTTCATGTGCTCTTGATAAAACACAGATCCTGCTTCTATAGCTGTGGCAGGGCCTGGGCTACTGCATTTTGAATAAGCATCCAGGTGATGCTGATGCTTCAGGTCTGTGGACCATACTTTAAGTAACAAGGATGTAGAATTTGTTACTCCTTTTTTTGTGTCTTTTCATTATCATATTGGTACTCATAAGCATGTTTGGAGATGTGTTTGCGTGTGTGGGGGGTGGTGGAGGGGTGTTTTCTCATGTCTCCCTTGTAACTGGGCACACCTATAGGACAAGCACCATGTCTCCTCTCTCTCTCTCCATTCTTCACAAATGAGTCTTCCATTGACCAGGGCTCAAGACAACTTTCACAAGCAGGAGGGTAGCACCTGCTTCCTCTGTCTACCTTCTGATGCTTTGAATCAAGTCACCCACTGTGATCTGGGATGAGGAAGCCCAGATACGTCTACTGAGTAACTGTGTTGGTCCATCTTGGATACCCTCCACTGCCATTTATTCTCAGAATCCAGTGTCCCTTGGGCCACTTTGCTCATGAACAGAGCTTTCTCTTCACCTCCACCCCCTGCTGTGTTGGCCTCCAGAATTCAGTCCTGGGTTTTGAGCCCAGGGTCCAGTGTCCCTTCAGTCTGATGCCTGCTACTTTCTACTCATGGACCTATAGGCTGACGCCCTGGATGGAAAGTCATTGACCACTCACCTGAAGCCACAGGTTTGGCACTCTTTGTCCCATTCCTGGATCTGTGACCTCAATGCTGGAAATCTGAGTTAGCTCTCAGTGCCCTGGGGAAGCTGGGTCTGACCCCTGAACTGAACCAACGGAGGGTGTTCACTGCTTTCTCACTCACCAAACCCCACTCCCTCTGCTTAGCTCACACCACATTTGGGCTGGTAGCAGCCTCCTCCAAAATGACCTCATGCTTCTCAGTGTGCAGAGTTATGAACCTGGGAATCACCGAATTGTTGACAAAATGGTTGAAATGTGGGAAGAAGCAATGCTTTTCAGGTAAGAGAGAAAGAATAAAGAACACAATCTCCTCTTCAGGCTTATCAAGGTGCTCTGAGTATCTAGGGGTAGACATGAGTGCGTGAATCAGAAGTCAGAGGAAGCTTTTTTTTTTTTTTGAGACAGAGTCTGGCTCTGTCACCCAGGCTGGAGTGCAATGGTGCTATCTCAGCTCACTGCAAACTTGGCCTCCTGGGTTCAAGCAATTCTTCTGCCTCGGCCTCCTGAATAGCTGGGATTACAGGCACCTGCCACCACGCCCAGCTAATTTTTGTATTTTTAGTAGAGAGGGGGTTTCACCACATTGGCCAGGCTGGTCTGGAACTCCTGACCTCAGGTGATCTGCCCTCCTCGACCCCGCAAAGTGCTGGGATTACAGGCGTGAGCCACCGCGCCCAGCCAGAGGAAGCTTTTAAATCCTGTGCATTGTCTAAGGCTCCTTCTAGCACCAATAGTGCCCCTCATGCACACACACACGGACATGCACACATTCACACTCACCTCCCTCCAGACCCCTGCCACAGCACTGGGCTCAGTCTGTGGTATAGACGCCACTCATGTCAATTTCATTTACTTTCTGTCTCACTCTGGGTTTCTCTTTCTCTTTTCTTTCTATTTTTTTTTTTTTTTTTGAGACGGAGTCTCGCTCTGTCACCCAGGCTGGAGTGCAGTGGCGCGATCTCGGCTCACCGCAAGCTCCGCCTCCCAGGTTCACGCCATTCTTCTGCCTTAGCCTCACGAGTTGCTGGGACTACAGACGGCCGCCACCAAGCCCGGCTAATTTTTTTGTATTTTTAGTAGAGACGGGGTTTCACCGTGTTAGTCAGGATGATCTCGATCGTCTGACCTCGTGATCCGCCCACCTCCGCCTCCCAAAGTGCTGGGATTACAGGCGTGAGCCACCGTGCCCGGCTCTCTTTCTCTTTTCATCCCTCATTGCCCATCTCTCTCTCTTCCACCCCATTATCCTCTTCCTCTGTGCCTCCCTCCCTCTGTTCCTCTATTCCCTACCCTTCTGGGCCTCTGTCTTGTTCCTCTATCCCGTCCGCCCTCACTCTGTCACTCCTGGCGCTCTATTTGTTTCTCCCCCACACTTGCCTCTGAGCTCCATCTGCTTTCTCTGGTTCTTTCTTCCTTGGACCTTGGAATGGTTTGGCTCTGTGTCTCCACCCAAATCTCATCTCTAGTTTTAATCCTCACGTGTCGAGGGAGGGACCTGGTGGCAGGTGATTGTAATATGGAAGTGGTTTCCGCCATGCTCTTCTCGTGATAGTGAATGAGTTCTCACGAGAACTGATGGTTTAAAAATGTGGCGCTTCCCCTTCGCTCGCTTGCTCGTTGCTGCTGCTGTGAAAGAAGTGTCTCTTTCCCGTTCACCTTCCACCATGATTGTGAGTTTCCTGAGGCTTTCCCAGACATGCGGAACTGTGAGTCAGTTAAACTTCCTTTCTTTATAAATTACCCAGTCTCAGGTAGTATCTTTATAGCAGTGTGAAAACAGATTAATACCCACTCTTTCTCATCAGATTTCATCTCCTGTGGTCTCTGAAGTTCTCTCTCTTTCCGTCTCTCTCAGGTCATGAGCATAATTTCCATCTTCACACACACTCCAACAAAGCTGGAGCAGGAGAGCGGGGAATGGGCTGGCTCTTTTCCTCTTCCAAAGCCTGAATATCTGGCTTCAAGCCCTGGAGCTGGTCAAGCTTTGTGCTGACCAGTAGGCTGCCTTGCTTTTTGGCAGGAGAGTTGCTGGGAGGCCCCACCCAGCGCATAAGGATTAGACAACATCCATGAGTGATGCTGACCGCTAAGACGGACATACACTCTTTTCAGGTATTAGTTTTCAAACCTCGTGCAAACACATCCTTCCACCCCTCCTAGTGTCCCTCTCTGAGAAAGAAAAATTCTCTTTCTCTGTGGCTTCACCTTCATTCTCTGCACTGCAGGGCTCTCTGGGCTCGTTTCTGTTTTCTTCCCTCTTTCCAGTTAACTTACAATTAACATGAATTCTCTTTGTAACAAGAATAAAAAATTATGAAATAAATTAAACCAGCGTGTTGGGCTAGGCCATCTTTAGGAACCACCTTTTTGGCACCCACATGCTATGATAGCTCCTGACTTTGCCAACACAAAAACAAAAAAGACACAGCATGTATGGGAAAATTTAGGTTTCTACAAGAAGGAAAGCAATTCTATACAGAAAAGGCCTCTGCTGCTTTGGGGGTTTTGGGGCTTAGAAAGAAGAATCTAAGTTTTGTGATCAATATTTTTGAAATATTTTAAAGTGAGCACAGCCAGTTAGTGGGTGATTGTCACCTGCCCAAGCAATCATTTGGCTGCTCTAAGTTTCTGTCCCAAGGAGCTGAGAAGCTGCAACATCAGGGGTGATAGAGCATTTATGTGGTCTAGCTATGCCCAGAAAAATCACCTAAGTCCTGTGGATTTTGCAGGTGACATCAAGAATACCAAAGATGTTCTGTATATGAGAATCCTTACTTTTATTTCCTGAGTCATTTTAGGAAGAGTGGGACTATGTCTATGACATTTGCTGACATGACACTCTCTCTTATATCCTCTTCATAGCATCACAAAAACAAATGCTCTGTGTAATTCTGTGTGTGTGCCTTAGCTATATATTACATTATCCCACAATTAGCACAACGATGGTTGATCAGGGTGAGCAGAATGATATTGCTGTGAGTGACCTATTATTATCCGTAGATTACATTTTACATGGAAATTAAATGAATTCTGTCAGAGCTCTGCAGCCAGGGAGAGAAGAAAATGCCTCATTGTTCGGTTTCCTGAGCTAGAGAGACTGCACGTGGCGATAAAGAGACCTGTGTTTGTGCAAAAACAAGGCGTGGGCTTCCAGTTTGAAAAAGGCATTTGTTACACCAAAGCTTGAAATAGGAAATGCGTGTGGGCAGAAGCAACGGAGATGAAAGGGGAGAAAACTAATTATTACTACCACCATTTGCGTATTGGGGTATTTATATAATGTGTTAAATTTCTTCTGTTGGGAAAATGTTTGTCATATCGGTGAGAATGAAACTTTACCCTTAGAGGGGGTATTCTTAGGCTTGAACACTTTTAGCTCAGTGAAATTTTTTTTTCCTTGAAATTATCTCCTGCATTCTTTTCTCTGCTCATCTTTCAATGGGCATCATCTTTAGAACACCATCTTTTCCACCTCTCTTTCTCTTTCATGATCTTGCTTGTGCCTTTATTGTCTCAATAAGTGTCCCTTTAGATTTCTTTCTCAGGCATATTGCAGGTATCAATACTAAATAAAAATGAGAGGCAAAATTCTACTACCTAGAGGCAAAGTGATTTGGGGAAAGGACATTACAACTGAAAAATTTACAAAAAATCAGGAACTCACAGAGTTCTTATCTTGGATAGGACAACATAACTTTAACTAAGTGCTCTGAAATGTGAAGACAATGGGGGTGACCTTGCCCTATTGGTAAGGGACTTGAGTTCTGGCCAATGATCCTAGTGATGTTTTCTCAATTGTAAAACAAGATAGAGAGGTTTGAATTGCATCTCTCAGTGGTCTCTTGCAGTTCTGATATTCACACATCAAATGATCAGTATCTTGACTCATTCATCTAGTAAATATTTCTGAACGATCTCACCATTAACAAAGCATTGCGCTGGGTAGAGGAGAAGATTAAATTTGGGACTGATATGTACAACTAGTTAGCTAAATCCTAAACAAAGCCTTTCTACCAAGCACCTGACAAAACCCTTCACATTTTTGAAGGGCCTTATTCTCAAGAATATGAAGAGTAGCAACATCTCTTTATGCCGTGGATTTTATGTCTAAATAGGCCTGTGATTGGGAACCCAAATTCTAGGCATTAGTGAGAGGGTTTAGTAACTAAGTACCAAGGTTGCAGGTCAGCCATGTGAGATGTTGGAGAGTGGGCGTCGGAGTCCTGTATGTATGTTTGTATGTTTAAATAAAGACTAGTAAAAGCCAGATTCCTGAGCTCGACATTTTAGTCAAGTGGTGCCACTGACACAGAGTTATTTGTTAATAGTGGTGTTTTTGTTTTGTTTTGTTTTGTTTTTTTTCCCCGTGTGGATTTTCTAATATATCATGCAATGTGAAGAATATAACGAATGGAGTTTGGAAAAAGAAGTATATGAAAACCATCCCCCATCCACTGTGAAAATGAAGGGCCATTTGGAGGTTTCAACTTGTTAGAAAATTCGTGAAACACTGTACTGATGCTCAAGGAGGAAGAAAGTGGTGTTTTTCAAATTTCTGTGTGCCAGAATCACAGATTACTTCAGAAAATTGTGAAACTATTAAGATTCTGGAAACAACTGATTCAGTTGATCCTAGCTGGGGCCAGAAAATCTGTGTGTTTGACAAACTCTCCAGGTGATCTTGTAGGTGGTCTTTGGCCAGGCTGAACAAAATACCGTTGCAAGTGTGAAGTGCTTAAACTCTGTCCATATTAGCTGAGTCATTTTATGTAAGGTTTTAAAGTATTTAAGCCTGAAATCTTATAGGAGAGAACAGCCATGAAGATTGGAAATTAATCTATATAAAGCACCTGCATCAGTCTCCGTGTATACTTCGTGTTTAATAATAATTGCTCTGATACTTCCACCCCAGTGAGAAGGTCAGGGCTGGCCCAGAGGTTTCTGAGGTATAGATATCTCTCAAAGATAGTTTCCAGGCTTAACATATCACTGCAGAAACCTGTGGGGTCTGGAGTCCCTGATCAAAACATTCACCCAAGTGGCCAAGGCATGAAACTGGAATAGGACTTCTTACTTAGAAAGGCTGAGAAAGAGGGTCAGGACATACTGATAGGAGATGGTGTGGAGAAAGTGCAGAAGATAGACACTCTGGTGGCCTCTTATGAGTTCCCAGTGCATCTTGGGCAAGCCTGTAAGGGTCACTTAAAGTGGCTGGAAGATGATGACTTCTATGTTATGTAGTGACTGCAAAGATTCCAGGAAACTCCACATAGACTATCATGAACTCCAAAAGTATCTCACTTGTGAATCAGCCCTAGTATATGCTCTTTCTTTTTTCAGTTGTTAGTCATACTTGTTAGTTGATTTCCCAGAACATCTATAGAAAAAGAATGTTTATGCATTAAGTTTGAGTCAATAATTTGTTCCCAAATTAAAAAATAATGGTAAAAGATCACATTCAACACTGAGTTACATTTGTTTTTGTAACTAGCACATTCTGGAATTTACTAATTTAGGTATCAAGTTTGCAAATGGTATAAAGACATTTTTACATTAACTTCTAATTTCTAAAATTTCAAAACCTGCTTTCCAGCTGTTTCTAGCTATCAGTTTGTAGATAGACATGCCATTTACAATGAGATATTTCCTTATATTCTAAAATAGAATGACAATTTTCATGTGGTGTTAATTTCCATGGAATAAGAAAAGGCTTGACTTTCTGTCCCATTTTTCATGAATATAGAAAGTAGGGAATGAATCTGGAGTTTCATGGGTGAAAAGAGACATTTCCATATTACCAGACCACAAATGTGGGTCAGTCTGATTTATCTTCAGAATTTCGACCCATTCTTTCATGTTTTTGAAATGCTTTATTTAATTATAATTTACATGCTATGTGTCTTTCCCATATAAAGTGTACAAATGAATAGTTTTTAGAATACTCTCAAACTGTGTGAAAATTACCACAATTTAATTTTGGACGTACTTGCCATTCAAAAAAGAAATCCGTTTTCTTTTTATGTCTTTGGGGAACCATTAATATACTTTTTGTCTGTAGAGTTACCTATTCTGGACATTGCCTGTAAGTTGAATCATACAATATTTGGTGTTTTCTGACTTAGACTTAATGTTTTCAACGTTCGTTTAGGTTGTAGCATGTATCAGAACTTCATTTTGTTATATAGCTTTTATCATGAGTCAAGCACACTTTACTTATCCATTGATTTGTTGCTGAAATTTCGGTGGTTTCCATTTTTCTGGCTAGTATAAAAAAGGCTGGTAGTTTACACAATGTTTACATTGTGTACAAACTTCTATGTTGACATATGTTTTCATTCCTCTTAAGTGCAATCCTAGAATTAGAACTGTGGGATCATATGGTAACTCTGTTTAACAATTTGAGGAAGATCTTTGTTTTTACCTGCCATCATTTTATATTCCCACCAGCATTGCATGAGGATTCCAATTTCTCTATATCCTTGCCAGTACTTGCTATTGTGTTTCTTTTTTATGATAACCATTCTACTGGGTATGAAGTGGGGTCTAATTATGGTTTAATTTGCATTTTTCAGTGACTAATGATGTTGAGGATCTTTTCAAGTGCTTATTGATCATTTGCATACCTTCTTTGGAGAAATGTGTATTCAATATTTTGCCTATTTTTAATTGTGTTATTGTCATTTATTATTTAATTGTAAGAGGTCTTTATATATGTTGGATATAGTTATAGTATCAAATATATGATTTATAAATATTTTATCTCATTCTGTATCTTTTTATTTTTTTGATACTGTCATTTGATGCACAAATGTTTTTAATTTTGATGAAATCTTTATTGAAAAGACTTTTCTTGCCCCATCTTACTGTCTTGATATGTTTGTAGAAAATTAATCGATCATCGATATCAGGGTTTATTTCTGGACTCTCAATTCTGTTCCTTATATGGCTATCCTTATAGTAGATGTATTCTGTCTCAGTTCCTGTATATTTATAGTAAGTTTTGAAATTAGAAAGTGTGTGTGCCTGTAACTTTTTTTTTTCTCAAGATTGTTTTGGTTATTCTGGATCCTTTGAATCTTCATGTGAATTTTAGGATCAGCTTGCCAAGTTCCTCAATGAAAAAAAAGCTCAAATTTTGATAGAGATTCTATTGACCTTGTGAAACAACTTGAGGAGTATTGCCGTCTTAACACTATCAAACCTTTTGATTCATAGTCATGGGATAATTACCCATCTACTTATTTTTTCCCCATTTCTATAATTTTTTTTTAAAATTTCAGTGCATAAGTCTTGTACTTCTTATGTTAGATGTATTTTTAAGTATTTTTTGATGCCATTATAAGTGTAATTGTTTTCATTAATTTCATTTTCAGATTTTTTATTGCTAATGGACAGAAATACAAAAATATTAGTATATAGAAGTACAAAAAGTGGAAACAACACAAATGTTGACCACAAAATCTTTTATACATTACTCTTATATCCTGCAGCCTTGCTAAACTCATTTATTAGTTCAAATAACTTTTTCTTTTTTTCTTTTAATTTGTGAACTCTCAGAATTTTCTATGTGTAAGATCATCTTCAAATAGAGATCGTTTTACTTTTTTCTTTCTAATTCAGCTGCCTTTATTTCTTTTTTCTTATCTAATTGTGCTGGCTAACACCTCCAATACAATGTTGAGCAGAAGTAATTAGAAGAGACATCCTTTTCCTCTTTTTGATCTTAGGGGAAAGCACTCTGTCTTTTACCACTAAGTGCGATGTTAGCTGTGAGTTTTTTGTAGGTATTCTACATCAGGTGGAGGAAGTTATCTGCTATTCCTAGTGTGTCAAATGTGGTTTGTTGTTGGTAGTGGTGGTGGTCATGAGTGTTATGCTTTTTCTGGATCTACTGAGGTGAACATATGGTTTTTGTCATGTATTCCGTTAATAACCTGTATTGCATTAACTGATTTTTCAGGTGTTAAACCAAACTTGCGTTTTTGTGAGAAATCCTACTTGGTCATGCTGTATAATTTTGTGTGTGTATGTTACTAGGTTTGGTTTGCTAGTATTTGTTTAAGATTTTGCATTTATATTCATAAGAGAGATTAGTCTGTAATTTTCTTATATTTTATTTGATTTTAGTAACAAGGTAATACTGGCTTCATAGGATGAGTTATAAAACATTCCCTCCCCTCCAATTTTTTGAAGAGTTGGTCAAGGTTGATACGAATTCTTTGAGTGTTTGGTAAAATGCGTTAGTGAAACCATCTGAGTCTGGGGAAATGTTGGGTCAAATTGTTAGGCTCCTACATCAAAAAATAACCTGAAGAATTAACTAGAATTTGTTAGAGGTATGCACTTTAATTTCCTGAGATATCCATCAGGTACTGTTAAACTAGCAAAGCAATATGCAGGCAACTGTACTATATGATTGCCTTTCTGGGGGCAATTATATAATGTTAACACGTGTATCTGCCTTTGTGTAAGTCTCTGTGGGTGTGTTATCATCTATTCACTTTTATTCCAAATATATTAATATAAAGTAATATTCAAAAATATCACATATATATCATCCCTCATTGGAGACTCTTTTAATTGTTTAATTGCATTTTTATTGGTACATAATAATTATGCATATTTACATGGTACATGTGATATTTTGATACACAGGTACAATATATAGTGAGAAAATCAGGATAATTAGGATAGCCATCTCCTTCCTTGAACACTTATCATTTCTATGGAATAGATCCAGGATCAGTATTGCTGGGTTGAAGAGTATGTGTATTTCTAGGCTTAATACATTTTGCTAGGTTGTTCATAATAGAAATGAACAATTGTGATTTCTACAAGTAATATGTGAGAGTACTCATTTTCTTGTATCCCTGCCAAAAATGGCTTTAAAAATTTTTTTAAATTTAAATTTTTATTTTTTGAAAGAGAGAGACTTTCACTGTGTCACCTAGGCCAAAGTGCAGTGGCACGATCACTGTAACCTTTAACTCTTAGGCTCAAGGGATCTGTTAGCCTCAGTCTCCCGAGTAGCTAGGACTGCAGGTTCATGTCACCACACAGATTTTTATTTTTTATTTTTTGAGATAGAGTCTTACTCTGTTGCCCATGCTGGAGTTCAGTGACATGATCTCAGTTCATTGCAACCTCCACCTCCTGGGGTGAAGCAGTTCTTGTGCTTTTGCCCCTCAAGTAGCTGAGATTACAGGCACCCGCCACTACATCTGGCTAATTTTTATATTTTTAGTAGAGACAGGGTTTTACCATGTTCACCAGGCTGGTCTCAAACTCCCGACCTCAAGTCATCTGCCCACCTCAGCCTCCTAGAGTGCTGAGATTACAGGCATGAGCCACTGCGCCCAGCTTATTTTTTTTATTTTTAATATTTTGGAGAGATAAGGTCTTGCTATGTTGTCCATGCGAGTTTCAAACTCCTGGCCTCAAGCAGTCCTCCTGCCTTGACCTCCCAAAGTGCTGGGATTTCAGGTGTGAGGCACTATGCCTGGTCAACAATGACTAGTTTTAAATTTTAAAAAATTACCATAGGTGTAAATTATTATTTCACTGTTATTTTATTTTGCATGCCTCTCGTTCTGAATGTGGACGTATATAAATGTTTGTGAGCCCTTTTGATTTGTTCTCCTGTGTGCTATTCATAACTTTGCTCATTTTTCCATTGAGGCCTCTTTTTTCTCGTTATGTCAGTTTACTTTAAGTATTAAGTATTATAATATAAGCCCAGTGTCATCTGCATTGCAAAGTCATTAAATCATTTGGGAAATATTATTTTTATATTAACTTTTAGTATACTATATTGTGCTATAAAATATTTTACCTGAACAAATGTGTTTACATTTTATTTCAACATTTCTTGGTTCTCAGGTTTGATCAAGACATGTTCCCTGCAGGACCCTATATTTTGTATGTGTATTCCTGTGTGTATATATATGTTTTACATTGAAGATGTGAGTGTATTTTTAAGTATTTTGTATATACTCTTAAACATTTATTTCTTTTCTTCCAGATGGATAGCCAGTTGTGCCAAAACTATTTTGAATTAATCTATTTTTTTCCCAATGAATTGAAATGAGCCTTTGCCACTTTTGCAGCTTCTCACATACGTTTGTCTTTAGTATATCACTGGTTCAATTAGTCAACATTTGGTTTGATATTTGTGCTTACATTCTTGTAAGTGAAAGTGCTCTGCATTTTTTTATACTATCTTCATCAGATATTGGTATTTTGCTGGCTGCATATAAAACTAGCTAGTTTTCCATTTTTTTCTATGGCCTCAACTAGCATATATAACATTTGAATCATCCATTTTGTAAATGTCACATGAATGAAAGTCAACTTTGACCTAGTCTGTTTTGTTGTCTTTTTCAATGATAAATTTTAAGTTACCTTTCCAAATTACCTAAGCTGATATAGCAATAACTATTCTATTTTTTCTCTTCCTGGATGAATTTTGGTAATTTATATTTTTCTGGGAAGTCATATATCTCCTTTGAGTTTTCAAATCAATTCCATAAAGTTGTATATATGATTCCCTTAATTCTTTAGTCTTCTTTCTGCCTATAGTGTATCTTCTTTCTCATAATCTTGCATCTCTCTCTCTCTCTCTGTCTCTCTCCTCTCTCTTCCTTTTCCCTCTAAAGCTCCTAATTGGTCCATTTTATTGGTCTTTTCAGGGAGACAGTTCTTGGGTTTCATTGTCATTGCTACCTTCAAAATTTTATTAACTATAGACTTTATTAAGTTTTCTTTTCTTTTGATTTATTTTGTTTCATTATTTTCTAATTTATTTATTTATTTTTATTTCTTTTCTTTTCTTTTTCTTTTTCTTTTTTTTTTTTTGAGGCGGGTCTCACTTTGTTGCTCAGGCTGGAGTGCAATGGCACGATCGTGGTTCACTGCAACCTCTGCCTCCTGGGTTCAAGTGATTCTCCTGCCTCAGCTTCCTAAGTGGCTGGGATTACAGGTATCCGCCATCATATCCAGCTAATTTTTGTAGAAACGGGGTTTCACCATGTTGGCCAGACTGGTCTTGAACTCTTGACCTCAGGTGATCCACCCGCCTTGGCCTCCCAAAGTGCTGGTGTTATAGGCGTGAGCCACTGTGCCTGGCCTATTTTCTCATTTATTAAGATGAATAGTAATATTTTCTTAATTTTCTTAATTTTTCCCTGTCCTGCAATTCTGAAATCAATACATTTTTAATCTCTGTATTAATTTGCGGCAATAAGTTTTCCCCTGAATTCAGCTGTCAGTTAACTTCCATCAATTTTGCTATGCGAGTGTTTACCTCTTAATTGCTTCCTGGGTTTATAATTCAGTTATTTAAGAATATGTTTCCTGATTTTCAAGTAATTTTGATTCTTGCTTTTTCTTTGTAATGATTCTAACTTACTGCATTATGACTAGGGAATGTGACCTATATAATTTCTTTGCTTTACATTTTATTAACTTTTTTGAGGTCAAGCACAAAATTTCTTACATTGTTGGTAGTGATAAACTGGCATAGTGATGGGAGAACAATTTGTCAATATCTAATACTGCTGTATACGTACATATTTTATGACACAGCTATTCTACTTACAGATTTATGTGACAGTCATACATAGATATGTATACATGCATGAGAGTGTTTACAAGTGTATATAAACATGTATGTACATATATGTATGTGTATACATGCATACATCCATATGGATTTGTAAAATTGCAATTTCAAAAAAGTTGGAATCAGTCTAACCTACAAGTAAGTGGTCTTATAATGGGATTGAGTAAATAAACTGTGGGCATCTCACACAGTGGATTGCTATGCAACAATTAAAATGAATTAGTATGTGTATCAACATAGATAAATCTCTGTAATGTGAACTACAAACAGTAAGGTGTAAAATGATATGCACAGCATGGAAGCATTTATTTACATTTTAAATGTTCACAACAATATTACATATTATTTGTGGAGACATTCATATATACACAAATGGAAAAACTCTCACAAAAAGTTACGTATCCACTTCCAGGTATTGGTCATCTCTGGGGAGGGATAGAGAAGCGAAGGAATATTGTGGTAGGGTTTTAGCCATACTGTGCTGTTTATTCCTTAAAAGAAAATTGAAGCAAATACAGCAAAACAATAACATCTGTTTAATCTGGGAGGAACATACCCAGGTATCTGATTATTGCCAGCTCCCTCTTTTGCTTTATTAGCCAGAAAAGTTATTTGGCTTGTTCTCCACTGTTTCCTCCATGTGAATCCCAGAGATGTGGATAATACTCAGAGTTAAATGATAAGTTCAGAAACAAAGTTGAAGTCAAGTCATACCAGATCCAACTGAAAGACATCTCTTTTTTTTTTTAGCCTAGAAAATAAAAATCTTGACAAGATGAGGATCACTCTCTTTAAGTAATTCCAGGTATTTTTCCTTATGAAAGGAGATAGGCTTCTTCTGTGTGACTAGGGGCCAAATGTAGAAATAGTGGCTTGGAACTGGAAAGATACAGGCTCTAGCCCAAGTCTAGTTGATCTGGCAGATCAACCCAACAGCCAGAGTGGTCTAGAATTGCAATAGAGGGTTCCAGGAGAAAATGATCTCCTTGTCAGATGTTTGAACGATGACAAAAGTACTATTTTTAAGGCAAGTTTAGTAAGGATTCTAGTGATACCATTAATGGATGTTAATGAATATCATTTATTAAGGGCTATTATATGTTTAAAACATTTTATATTTATTTATTTATTCAATTTCCATGATGACACTATATGGTTGTGACTGTTTGAAACTGTTATGATGCTTGCAAAGCACCTACCACATTGCCTGGCACCTGATTATCTCTCAGGGAATTAGGTAGCTAATAATTTTATTTTATTTTATTTTATTTATTTATTTATTTATTTATTTTCAGGCGGGAGTCTCGCTCTGCCGCTCTGCCGCCCAGACTGGAGTGCAGTGGCGCGATCTCGGCTCATTGCAAGCTCCGCCTCCTGGGTTCGCGCCATTGTCCTGCCTCAGCCTCCTGAGTAGCTGGGACTACAGGTGGCCGCCACTACGTCCGGCTAATTTTTTGGTATTTTTAGTAGAGACGGGGTTTCACTGTGTTAGCCAGGGTGGTCTCGATCTCCTGACCTCGTGATCCGCCCTCCTTGGCCTCCCAAAGTGCTGGGATTACAGGCGTGAGCCACCGCGCCAGGCATTAATCGTTTTATTAACTGCTTTGTTAGATTCCCATTTCTTGTAAAAAATGTTGCTAGTCAACTGAAAGGTTATTGCCCGTAGAACAGACACAGAGTCATAACACATTTCTACTGACAGTCTTTTATTTAATACAGATCACTCCTGCAAGAGACAGAGGTAGAATAAAGTACTCCCATGTTTATTGCAGCACTGCTCACAATAGCAAAGAGAAAGAATCAACTGTATGTCCATCAATGGATGAATGGATTAAAAAATGTGGTATATATACAAAATGGAATACTATATGGCTACAAAAAAGAATGAAATCCTTTGGAAAGACACATGCACACGAATGTTTATTGCAGCACTATTTACAATACCAAAGACTTGGGAACAACCCAAATGCCCATCAATGATAGACTGGATAAAGAAAATGTGGCACATGTATACTATGGAATATTATGCAGCCATAAAATAGAATGAGTTCATGCAGGGTCATGGATGAAGCTAGAAGCCATCATTCTCAGCAAACTAACACAGGAACAGATAACCAAACACCGACTGTTCTCACTCACAAGTGAGAGTTGAACAATGAGAACAAGTGGACACAGGGAGGGGAATATCACACACTGGGGCCTGTCAGGGGGTGGGGAGCAAGAAGAAGGAGAGCATTAGGACAAATACCTAATGCATGCAGGGCTTAAAATCTAGATGACGGGTTGATGGGTGCAGCAAACCACCATGGCACATGTATACCTACGTAGCAAACCTGCACATTCTGCCATGTATCTGAGAACTTAAAGTAAAATTAAAAAAAAAAAAAAAAGAAATCAAGTCATTTGTAGCAGCATGAATGGAACTGGAGGACAGTTTCATTATCTTAAGTGAAATAAGCCAGGCACGCCCATATAAAAATGTTGCATGTTCTCATTTATACGTAGGAGCTACAAACCCTAATTACATGGAGGAAGAGAGTAGAAACGTAGATAAAATAGAGTGGAAAGGGTGATGAGGGTGAGGAGGGAGGATGAAGAGAAGTGGGTTAAAGGGTACAAGCATACAGTAAGATAGAAGGAATAAATTCAATGTTTGATAGCAGAGTAGAATGACTATACTTAACAAAAATGTATTACACTTGGGTGAAGAACACTCTGAATACCCTGACTGGATTACTACACATTTTAGGCACGTAACAAAATTTCACATGTGCTCTATACATTTGTACAAATAAAAAAAGGAAAAAAATAAAACTGAGAGGCTGAGCGTGGTGGCTCACACCTGTAATCACAGCACTTTGGGAGGCTGAGGCGGGGGGGATCACCTGAGGTCAGGAGTTCGAGACCAGTCTGGCCAATGTGGTGAAACCCCATCTCTACTAGAAATTCAAAAATTAGCCAGGCATGGTGGCGGGCACCTGTAATCCCAGCTATTTAGGAGCCTGAGGCAGGAGAATCACTTGAACCTGGGAGGCGGAGGTTGCAGTGAGCTGAGATCACACCATTGCACTCCAGCCTGGGCAACAAAAGTGAAACTCCATCTCAAAAAATAAAATAAAATAAAATAAGATAAAATAAAACTGAGACTGGAATGCAAGTGATTGGACTAAGATCACACATCAAGTGAATGGCAAAGGAAAATTTGGATGTTAGAGAAAGGGCCCGAAACTTAGAGACATGTAAGCTTGAACTAGAAGTATCTCGTCTTTTACCAGGGGCTTTGTGTCCCAGAGATAGCATCTTGGTGTCTTGAGCGTGTGTCTACCTATCCTAGGTCCTGTTTGTCTCCAAACTGTAGGATTCTTAGTTCCCATGTAGAATTCATGTGGGTGAGTTCTCGGAAAGTAGGTGACCCAAACGTACAAGGGAGATAGGAGTTCATTCCTTAACTGGAACCTTGTTCAAAGGGCATTCCATTGTGTTAACTCTCAGGGCTGTTGGCAGATTGTATCCCGTGTGGCTGCCTCTTCATAATGACAGACATGGGGAGCTTTGCAATCCTGGGGATGATCTGGGTGGATAATGTCAGCCGATTGTGAATTTCTGGTGTGTGGCCCACAGCTATTGGTAATGAATCAGGTCGCTACACAAGGGGACTTTTGATCAAGAGCATTTTTCTGCATAATGAGAAGTAAAGTAGTGCAGATTAATGGTGTCAGCCTTTTAATGGGACCTGGGGAAATGGCTGAGTGATGGATCCTTTCCCGAGAGCAGCTCAGTCTTCTGCCTCTCGGACTTACATCAAGGGGAGCCCAAGGGGAGCCACTGAAAGGTCATTGAGCCTCTCTTTGACGGGTGTTGGCACAAGAGTTTCCTAGTTGTTCTCATCTCCTCTTTGTTGCTGACCTTTCCCCCACTGAATGTGACACTCGGAGCAAGAGACATGGAAAACTCTCCAGGGTCAGGGACATCGGAAGCACCATCATTAAATAACTTATAAAGGGAGTGTACTATCATTAGATAGTGTTGGACTTTGCTTAAGATTTATGAATGGTGGCCCATCTTTGTGTTAGGGTTCTCTACCTGAGCTTTGTTGCCTTAGCCAAACCTAGACAAGAAAGACTCGTCAGTGTTTATACACATAGGTCACTTGTAAATAGTAGGTCAGGGCCAAGGTCAAGGTCAAGGCATTCCACGAGGTTTAGGGTATTGCTATTAATACCCGATAGTATTTATTGAGCATCTATAGGATGCCTATCGGATGCACATATTTTGCATTTATCATTCCAGTTAATAATCTGCTTATAATGTAGTTTTAGTATTCCCATTTTATGGATGATGACCTTGAAGCTGTGGGAGTTTAGCTGCATCACTTGGAATTACATAGCTAGCAATAGTAACAGTAGTAAAAATCATGATCATAACTGCCAACATGTATGTCGCTCTTGCTATGAGCCGTGCATGTTTCTAAGAGCTTTTTATGTATGAGTTTATTTGAGGATCACAATAATGCAACAAGTTTGGGTATTGTATTTTCACATTTTACAAATAAAGAAGTTGAGGCACAGTAAGGTTATGTGACTTGTCCAGAGTCTCAGAGTTAGTAAGGTACAGAGGTATAATTTGAACTACTATGCTTTAGATGTCAGCATTAAAATGCCAACTTACTGTGAGAATAGGACTTTCCTCTGTTCTCACTACTGCCTCACCTAGCCTCACCTCTGCCTTTGAATCACTTAAGATTGCACTTTCATAAAGATCTCTTTAAAGGGTCATGGACCCTTAAACTGTGTTAGGTCTCTTTCTGCTGTATGTTTGCACATTTTCCTCTTCTTCCACTATTTTAACACTCTTCACACTTCCATATGATTACTTGCATGAAGTACTGTCTTCCCTTATAGATATTAAGCTACAGGAAGGCAGATGCTGGTGCTGGCTGGGCCTTCCTTGCTTAACATTATGTTCTTAAGGTCTATTATGGTGTCCACATAAATAAAGTTAAATTTCTGATTGTTTGTTACCATATTTCTCAAACACTGTTGGATGAAATACTGGTGATTTGGAAGGCATAGCCGAAGATAAAATATAAACTATTTGTCAAAGCCAAAATTCCTGCTGGGTGGCTCCAGGGGGCACCATAAAAAATAGACAACTACATTCTAGAGTTGAAGACACTGAGATCTAACAAGAGCCCTGTGCCAGCCAAATGGAGGAGAAAAAGCTCTTCATACTACATGGTATGAAAACAGCAAACAAACTGAGATTCCAAATACAAGCTCTAAATCAAAAGACTATATACCTTGACTTGCCATCAGAGTTACTTATCTTGGCAACTTCATAAAGCATGCTTGGTGGGAAGTAGAAAGTATGATGTATTATTCATGATAGTTACTGGGTTTTCAAAACTAAGTCATGAAATGAACATTTGCTGATTAAGGAATGCATGCATGATTGAATAAATGAATGAGTATAACAGTCAGGTTTGCTTCATGTTCACCTGAGTGAACAACAATGTTTTTCTGCTGTGACATGATGCCATTATTTCTAATGACCCTTTATGTGTGTATACTGTCCATAGGACAACTCTGTGACCTTTGCAGGGTGAACATTATTACCTGCATTTTACAAAGGGGGCAGTTCACAGAGGTGAAGAGATTTAAAAAAAAAAATGCATTATTTTTGTTGTTGCTGCAGTTGTTGTGTTTCTTGTTATAATCATTATTATATCTCACATATACCATTTTTTTTGAGACAGTCTCACTCACTCCATCACCCAGGCTGGAGTGCAATGGTGTGATCTCAGCTCACTGCAACCTCTGCCTCTCAGGTTCAAGAGATTCTCCTGCCTCAGCTTCCCCAGTAGCTTGGATTATAGGCACCCACCAACACCCCCAGCTAATTTTTGTAATTTTAGTACAGATGGGGTTTCACCATGTTAGCCAGGTTGGTCTCGAACTCCTGACCTCAAGTGATCTGCCCACCTCAGCGTCCCAACGTGCTGGGATTACAGGTGTGAGCCACTGCACCCAGCCTCTCATACACCTTTGAGCATCTAGTATAAGGACCCAGAGGCCAGGACCCGCTAAAGAAGTGCAACCTGGATTAGATAAATAAGCGGGGAGCTCAGTTACTGAGCCTAGGAACCCACGTTGAGAGCAACTCTAGAATGTCCTAAGATCTTCAGTGCTGACCTAATTTTTGCAGCTTGCATCCTTCTGTGACAGGCTTTCCCACTCACAATATCCATGACACTTTATGATGTTTATAAACCCAATGTCAGTCCCACTGCTCATAACTTGCCTTTGATATATATAAAAAAAGTTTCATTAGACATGGCTTTGTTTATTCAAACTTTATTCCTCCTTTACATCTTTTTAATGACTTTTAAGCTCAGTCTATTAATCTTCTTACCGAGTTAAGCCTTTTTCTCAATATGTTCTTTTATAGATATTTCCAAACTCTGAAGCTTACATTCTTTGCCCTATGTAGGCTTTTATGGGGACAATAATTAGCTGGAAAGCCTTGTCAGAAATACAGAAGAATGTGTTCCAGTATTAGGTGGGATTGTGGACTGAAAGCCTTCTGGAATATTGTCCACATTGAATGTTGCTGTTTCAAACAATTCAATGCAATTCACTTTGGAAAAAGCATTGAGTTTCTCTTTGCATTGGCCATGATGTAAGCCCAGGAAATAAGGTGTATGGGAGTTACTAAAATGTAGAGGGCACAGTAATAGAGTAGAACTACAAATAGATGAGCACCATGGCAAAAGTTTGCATAAAGAATTTTGGGGGACTGGGTGTGGAGACTCATGCCTGTAATCCCAGCACTGTGGAAGGCTGAGGCTGGTGGATCTCTTGAGCCCAGGAGTTTGAGACCAGTCTGGGCAACATAGTGAAGCCCCATCTATACAAACAACAACAACAACAACAACAACACAACAAAATAGCTGAGTGTGGTGGAACATGACTGTAGTTCCAGATACCCAGAGGTTGAGGTGGGAGGATCACTGGAGCCTATGAGATGAAGGCTTCAGTGAACTGAGTTCACACCACTGCACTCTAGCCTGGGTGAGAGCGAGACCTTGTCACCCTGTCACACACACAAAAAACAAGTCATGGTGGTAGCTGTTCCAACAGGGGAGATGTTGGTAAACTCTCAGAATATAAATAAATGTTGAATTAAGCATGTAATTGATTGAGAAGAAGGAGAACAGCATTTAAGACCAAGGAAACAGCAAGAGTGAAAAAATGGAGATGAATGAAATTGTACGTGTGTTGGGTTATGATAACTCTTTCCCTTCTGCTGGTGTTCTGGCTTCTTTCATTTTCTTTAATCCAGCACGTTCTTTCTGAACACTGGGTCTTCTTAAGCACTCTTCCCACTGCCTACAAAGTGTCCTCAACCCAACACTGCTCACTTGCCTGACTGCTACTGATTCCTTTAATTCTCAGCTCAAATGTCATGTTCCCAAGTTGGCCTGTCTTGGCACACTAGTCTCCAGTTATTTTATGTATGCTCCTAAAATGGTCTTAAAGCCCTCTTTGTTAACGTTCATCAAACTCAAAGTACTTTCTTAATTCTTGCGTTCCTCAATGAAGTATAAACCCATGAGAGTTGAGACTATATTTGTGTTATTCTCTGCATGTTCTCAGGATCTTCCTCAAGATCTGATGCGTGGTTACCATCCCTCTGTATACACCTTCGTGCAGTGGTGGGCTGGGGCATTTTGGGCATGGTAGGAAGTGGTGAGAAAAGAGGAAGGAAAATTGACAGAGGGGGATAAAATTATAGAGGACTTTGAACAATGTCTCACTTAAACAGGCTCCTGGGCACCTTTACTGTGAAAATCAAACTAAATATAAAAGAAACACAAACACAACAGCTTTTCTTCAAGTTTTGAAGAATAAAAGATGTGTAGTTGAAAATCATGCATACACTGACAGTTATTTCTTTTGTAAAAAGTAATCTCCTAAGAAGTAGTGGTGGTAGAAAGTGGTCTCATATAAATGGCAGCCTCTTAACACTCCTGAGAGCATGGAACAATTTATCAATGTGAATACCCCAACAGCAGAAAGAAAAAGTATTTTAAACACCCAGGTTTTATTTATGTCTGTGGGACCTGGAAGTGGACATAGTTGTATGGATGAACATACCTGGTCATTTACACCTGAGGGATGTAGGACCCTGGCTGTGGTGGGTTGGTTGGTACATTCGTTCACAGAATGGATGTTCATGGAGCACTTATTTACTCAGTGTCATGCCAAGCATCACTCAAGAGACAGTCTTTGGCCTTACAGAAGTCACCATCCAACAGAGGAGAAAGACATTTAGTAAATAATTAAACCAGCAATTTACTTGCCACAATGGCAAGGATGCTAAAAGGAAAGGCACAGGTTTGAGGGGAGCCTTGACGAGAGGTCATGCCCATCAGAAGACATATGAGGAATCTCATGCATTGGCAACCTCAGAGGTAAATTAAATTCTGGCCCTGCTTAGGTCTTGAGGCACTGAAGTATGCCATGTCGCTGAGGCCTGTGCATGAATATTTACTGTGGTGCTGGCATAATTGCATGACCCTCTCAACCTGAAGTGTTCCTAACCTGCCTGCCAGCACCCAACAACTCAAGTGCTTTTGGTTTTTATTCTCATCCTGTCAAGAGTGATTCTTATTAAAGGTCTAGTGGGGTCACTCACTTCAATTTTTTAGCTATGTTTTACTGAATTCTGTGGGGGTAAATGACATTCTCTTGGGGGCATTCATGAAAAAGGAGATGAATTTTCGATGGAAATACCCTTTACCTGAGTAAAGACCTTACACCATAAACTTCCATCTGTGTCTTTACAAATATAACTGCTTAGGCAAACAGAGAAAGCAGGGCCTGAATATACTAACTAGAGGGCTGGAAAAGCCCAGTATGGACTTTGCTTCTAACCCAAGGGGTAGTCTTCCTCTGAGATGAGCTGACATTAAGACCGAAATGGGTGTAAAAGAATATGAGACAGTGGCGTATTCTTTTTTAGAATAAGATACAATAATATATTTTAGTTGTAACTCCTTGACTTTTTTTTTTTGAATTTGCATCTCCCTAAAGTTTTTTTTTTCCTTTTGTTATCTCTTGGTTTAAAATAAGAAGGAATATAAAAACCCACAGTTGGGGGTGGAAGATGGTGGGGGGGAGGGAGCACATCAGGAAAAATAGCTCTCTCTCTCTCTATATATATATATGTGTGTGTGTTTGTATATATATATATCTTGCTCTCTTTCTCTCTATATATATATTTGTTATCTTGTATGTTTTGTTTTTTAATTTGTTTTTTGAAACCAGGTCATGAGACTAAATAATTTTTGTATTTTTGGTGTAGATGAGGATTTGCCATGTTGCCCAGGCTAGTCTTGAACTCCTGGCTTTAAACTGTCTACCCCCTTGAGCCTCCCAAAGTGCTGGGATTACAGGGGTGAACCACCACACCTGGCTGCTGCTTCTTAATTTCTAATTTTATTGTATAGTGGCAAAACAATAAGGTTTGTATAACTTAGGCTTTTTGAAATGCATTGGAATTCTCCTTGTGGTCAAATACATGACCACATCAGAAAAAATAGCTAATAGAAAGGAAGAAAAGAGGAAGGAAGGGAGGGAGGGAGGAAGGGAAGGAAGAAGGGATGGAGGGAGGGAGGGAGGAAGGGAGGAAGGAAGGAAGGAAGGAAGGAAGGAAGGAAGGAAGGAAGGAAGGAAGGAAGGAAGATTCATTTATACCAGACAACCCACTAAAAGTTTTGAGCTATTGTACTCAGTACAATACAGGAAGGAAAGAAGGAAGAAGGAGATGAGGGAGGGAGGGAAGGATGGAGGAAGGAAGGAAGGAAGAATGGAGGAAGGAAGGAAGGAGGGAAGGAAGGAAGGAAGGAAAGAAGGAAGGAAGGAAGGAAGGAAGATTCATTTACACCAGACAACCCACTAAAAGTTTTCATTTTAAAGACTGTAACACCAGCAACCATTCTTTGAAAGCAAATCTGCTTTCAATTCCAGAGTTTCTTCATCACTCTTGTACTTGGGAGGCGTTTAACAAGCTCAAAAAGACACACAAATATCAAGCATCTACTCTGTACCTGATGCCAGATCTATATTTAATACACTTTGGGTATTTTCTGAAACAAAGACGATTTTCCATAATCAGTTCCCAAACCAAGCACATGTATGCATCTGTGTCCAGCAGAGTGGAAGTAATGAACATGAATGGCACCTTTGTAAAATTCTGAAATGGACCAAAAGGCACCCAAATTCTATATAAAGTCATATTGCTAAGCTTTGATTCATACCTAATTTCCTAAATGGGAAGGGTGGAGGATTAGTTGAATGAAGGGCTGCTGTAGAAAGAGCAACACATATGTCTTCTTGGCCAATGTCTGCTTTTTTTCCAGTTGTTAGAGTTAAATGCCGGCACAGGAAGGGAGCAGCAGGGGCCAGAGTTGTTTTTGCCCTTAGAGGAACACGGAGAATGTACCGCAGATAAGAGTCACCTGGGTGTTTGGCTTTTGGAAATGGAATTAGAATTGCTGTATACATGTCAACTTGATCTGGGAAGGCTGAAAATAGGGGTGGGGGTGCAGGTAGATCTAGAATGGCCTGAGTTAAACCCTAGTTAGGGAAGAAAAGACAAAAATTTGAAGACGGTGACTTTATCCCCAGCACACAGGGTCTCCCAGGCTGGAGGACATCCCCACTGGGTGTGTGTCACTGGTCACAGTGCTGCCCACTATCTGAGGTCCAATGGAGGAAGATAGGGACCCCAGACCCCTGGAGGAATAGGCCTCTAGTGGGTGTGTTGGTGGGGACTGCAAGTGGAGCAGGGGGACTGGGAATCTTTGAGTTAGGTGGGGGGTCATTATTCTCTCTAGTGTGTAGGAAATTCACTTATCTGAAATGGTTTTGAGTACAATAAAATGCATGGTCCTGTATTAATCTCAATCTTTTGCCAATTATATATTCCACAATATATAGACTTTTGACTTGCTTTAGACACTGTTCCAATACCTTCTATGATGGTAAATTTTATGTGTCAACTTGGTTAGGCTATAGTGCCTGCTTGTTTGGTCTAATGCTAGTGTAAATTTTTCTGTGAAGGTATTTTAGCAGTGTGATCGACATTTAAATCAGCAGACTTTAAGAGATGCGGGTGGGCCTCATCCAATCAGTTAAAGACCTTAAGAGCAAAGACAGAGGTTCCTTGATGAATGAATTCTCAATACTGCAAAATTAAAAACCCTGCCTAAGTTTCCAGCTTGCTGCCGTGTGAAATTTGGACTAAATGTGCTGGCCTGGCTTATAAATTTCAGACCAGCTGTCCCCTGCAGCCTCAAGAGCCAATTTTAAAAAAAAATCTCCTGATAGTATTGATATGTAGACATACAGATAGATAGATAGATAGATAGATAGATAGATAGATAGAATAAATATGTTTTTGTGTTTCTCTGGAGAACCCTGTCTAAAACATCTTCTTTTCAGGAAACTTGTTTTGTTTTGATGTAAACTCATGGGAGCCCAGGATGCAGTGCTGAAAGAAGCCTTAGTCCATTTGGCCAATGGAGGCAAATCTGTGGCTCCATTGCAAGAATGCCCTGGGGCAGACCAGAACAGCCCTTTTTCTGAGTGACAGTCAGATTCTCTTGTACTTCCTTATGGCATGAGGGACACACCTTGCTGGTGCCCCCAGCCCCCTGCAGGCAGCAGATGCTGCTATCTCGCAGGTGGCCTGGCCTTTCTTCGTGCATTGTCTGACCCACCACTCCAGCAAAAATTAGGAATTCTGAGTAGAAGGAGAAGTAAGATTCTTTCCAGTTCTGCAGTTGTAAAACTTTAACTTTGTTGAATGTTGGAATTAAAATGGCAAAACCTCTACCCCAGGCCTCTGCAGGTTGCCCCACGGATTGGCTGTAGAAGAGAGCCTGGCGAGAGGTAATTAACCGCAGATCACTAAAAGCTCAATGGAAAGGCCTGTGTCCAGAAATTCCTTTTGCCAGAGGTCCTGGGAGCGTTTGCTGCAGAGAAACGAGTTTGCAAATAAGCACTTTTCTTTGTGAAGTCTCCTTTCCCAAGCTCTGTTAGCTCCCAGCTCTGTTTTCAGCTGTGAGGGTTGTCTTTTCATCTTGAACTTTACATATTCTTCTAGCTTAGCCCAGTCACACAGAGCTCTTTGGCAAGCTACTCTCTCTCCCACTGCGAATTGTTGGGTACCAAGGCAGGGTATAAAGTTCAGAGTCGGCCAACTTTTCCCCCACAACCCTCTTACTCCGCCTCTCTTTGTGCTCAACAATGGATTTCAAAATCTTTGGTTTTCTTTGTCATTGGAAAAGATGTTGGAGTCAAACAAAGAGGAGAGCAAAAATTCCAGACGTGCTGAGAAAATGCAAGTGTGTGTGTGTGTGGTGTGTGTGTGTGTGTGCGCGTGTGTGGGTGCTGGTGCAGTCTCACTGCCACCGCCAACACCACTGGTTAGCATTGTAACCCTCAGGAATGTATATCATTTGGGGTTGGGTTAGTGGTTTGAGCAATGCTCCTTCCAACTTCCTGCTGGAAAATTTAACCTCTCTTTAGTCTTTAGAGAGGCAAAGAAACTGAACACATTTCTACTTGTTCTACCTGCAACACGTCTCTTGAATCCATTCCCAACCGCCCACTTCTATAGTTCTGGCTTTTTTTTCCTTTCCCTGGGTTGTCATAGAGTGTACCAGCTTTTCTCGACATCTTTTGCCACCTCCACAACCTTGTTGCCCCTGCAGCCAGAGTGACCTTTCTAAAATGCAGCTCTGACTACCTTGTTGCCTGTCCCCTGTAGAAATCAAATCTAAGTTTGTGCAGGGGCAGCCAGAGTGCTCCTGGGGTCCGGGCCCTGCTTACCCCTCACAGCCCTCTCTGAATCAATTCTCTGAGTGTTTCTCTCTGGAATGCATGTATGTATATGCATGTGTATGTATGTGTGTGTATGTATGTATGTAAGTATTTCAGCAGCTGTGTTCTCTTCTTGAAATGAGCTTCCTTTGTATAAATTCTGCCGCCCTCCCTAAATTCCTCTGGGTTCTGGGCTACTCTGTTTCCCCTAGAGTGAGCAGTTTGTGTGGTTTTCACTGCCTTTCTCCATCCTCAGTGTATCGCCTGTATTTGCTCACCTTTCTGGCCAGCCTAAGAGTTCTGTGGGGTGGAGACCCTCTATCCATGATAGCTAGGCCAGCCCAGTGCAGGCCGTGTTGAATATCCTTAGTTAAAGCTTCTGAATGAACAAGACACATATCTAGGGTTTATGAGCTTTGGTTCTGCAGTTGAATTCTTCTGGACTTGAATCCTGGCATTTGTTGCTTAAGCCTCCTTTTTCTCCCCTGTGAAATGGATGGAATCATATCAATATCAGAGTGCTGATGGTCAGAATTAATGGAAATAATGCATGCAACATGGTCAGCGCGTCCCTACCATGCAGTAAAACCTCAATAGTCACCCTCATTTGAAATAACTGCTTGCCCTGCTTGCATGCTCCAGCCCTCCCCCGTGTCACCCTCTGTTTGCAGATCACCTCCACCTCATTTATATCATTAACAACGTGGGGAAGAAAGAGTTAAGCCTGACTCTGTTCACCACAAATCCACAGGCACTAAATAAGGCTCCAGCATTCAGGCTTTAAGTATGGGCTACAGTTAACTATAAACAGCTGTTGCAAGATAATAGCCTTCTCCTGGTAAAATAAGTCCGGTCCCCCCCAACCCTCCCCTCACAATGAAACCTTTCTTGCACATGACGTTCGGAACTGATAGAGAGATCTCAGTCTGGCAGTAATCAGCATTAAGGGATGGGGGCAGGGAGAAGAATTGTCAGGCTTCCCAGATCAAGTTGACATGTATACAGCAATTCTAATTCCATTTCCAAAAGCCAAACACCCGGGTGACTCTTATCTGCGGTACATTCTCCCTGTTCCTCTAAGGGCAAAAACAACTCTGGCCCCTGCTCCTCCCTTCCTGTGCCGGCATTAACTCTAACAACTGGGAAAAAAGCAGACATTGGCCAAGAAGACATATGTGTTGCTCTTTCTACAGCAGCCCTTCATTCAACTAATCCTCCACCCTTCCCATTTTAGGAAATTAGGTATGAATCGAAGCTTAGCAATGTGATTCCATATAGAATTTGGGTGCCTTTCGGTCCATTTCAGAATTGAACAAAGGTGCCATTCATGTTCATTACTCCCACACTGCTGGACACAGATGCATACATGTGCTTGGTTTGGGAATTGATTATGGAAAATCGTCTTTATTTCAGAAAATATCCAAAGTGTATTAAATATAGATCTGGTGCCAGGCACAGAGTAGATGCTTGATATTTGTGTGTCTTTTTGAGCTTGTTAAACACCTTCCAAGTATAAGAGTGATGAAGAAATTCTGGAATTGAACAGGTTTGCTTTCAAAGAATGGTTGCTGGTGTTACAGTTATTAAAATGAAAACTTTTAGTGCGTTGTCTGGTGTAAATCAATGCTTCCTTCCCTCCCCTTGCCTCCCCTCCCCTTGCCTCCCCTCCCCTCCCGTTGCCTCCCCTCCCCTCCCCTCCCTCCCTCCCTCCCTCCCTCCCTCCCTCCCTTCCTCCCTTCCTCCCTTCCTCCCTTCCTCCCTTCCTCCCTTCCTCCCTTCCTCCCTTCCTCCCTTCCTCCCTTCCTCCCTTCCTTCCTTCCTTCCTTCCTTCCTTCCTTCCTTCCTTCCTTCCTTCCTTCCTTCCTCTCCTCAGAAAACTTTGATGAGATCCAGAGAAATTTACTGGTTTATAGAGTCAATAAGAAAGTTAGCAGCAGAGATGGGGGATGTACCAACCTCTCTGACTCGAAGACCAGTGATTTCAATCAGCTTACATAGAAAATCATGACTGAAGTAATGGTCTCTGAAACCTGGGCATACAAAATTGAGGAGAAACTTTTGGAGGGAACAGCACTCAGGAGTTTAATTTTGTTTATAGCTGTCGTCTCAGGAGAAGTAGAAAGACCTGTTGATGTCTGTCTCCAGCTAAATCATAAATCTTAGACCCTGACAAGGCACAATAAACGCTATCAAATTAGTGAATAAAGTATGGACTTGCTCCCTGCTCTGAAGGCATCCTCTGCATCCATAACAAGACAACAATAATTAATGCTTTTGGTTATCCTCGTTGAATATCATGAAACAAGTAGCCTGTGAGGTGGATGCTGCAGTCATTCCCATTTGTAGATAAGGAAACTGAGGTTTGGAAAGATTATAACATTTGCTCATTGTCACTCAGCTAGGAAGTTCCAGAGCCAAGTTTCACAGCCTTGTTTTCTAACCTACAGCTTGATCTCTTCACCTCTTTATGACACCTTATTAAAAAACAATAACTAAACCAAAAAATCACTACTTTCTTGTGAATCATGCAGCACCTTTTTCTTTTTTCTTTCTTTCTTTTTTTTATTTTTTATTTTTTTTTTTTGTATTTTTCCCTTGTAAAAGTTAACATCCTGGGTGTTCCGGGAGGTAAATTCATCATTCCTACTATACACAGGTTAGATCTTAGGCTCCCATGAAGTCCAAGTCCAGTCAATCTCATTAGTAAGATATGGAGATTTCTAAAATGAAGTCCAGTACTTTTATTCATGACAATGTTTCCATGTCTCTGGATATTTTATATCCACAAAACATTATCAATATGGCAGTTTCAGCAAACACAAGTTAAAATCACCTTTCAAAAAATGATAAGGCATTGCTAAAATCAAGACAATCAAACCAACCAAAAAAGAATATGAAAGAAGGTTCAAGACTGTGTTGGGCAAGGATGGGAAATGTGGCCCAACTTATGGTCCAGCTTTAACCAGTGACTCTACTGTGCCTGGAGGGCTTGCTAAGAAGGATCATGAGACTGCTTCTGATGCTAATGGGAAAATTCCTTTGATCCTGAGTGAAGTGGGCTCCATGTTGGAATGGATTAATGTGGCAGGAATGAACATGTTCTATTTGCCTCTCCAGTGCTCTGTTTTCACTCTGCCCTGTGCCTGACCTCTACCATCTACACCAGGGGATTTTCTTGCCCTCCAGCTTCCAGTTGGGTTTGGCCAATGGGAAACCCATCAGGTAATTGAAGGGAGGCGATAAGAGACTGCAATTGTGTCACTGATTGCCCTGGTTTTCTCCCTTTGGGTAGCCTGGGACTGACTTCTCCTCATCTAAGGAAAGTGGTAGCCTCTATCAGGAGATCCTCTACTGTCAGCTTTCTCTCTCTCTCCAGATCCTAATTATGGCTCCTCTCCCCTTGCTTCCTTAGTAGCCCTGGGATACTGCATGCTGCACCATGGCTTGTGGTTTTCCTACATGGTGCTGTTCCTTTAGTAAATATTCTTCTTATTCAACTCTCCACAAGTTACTCAATTAGAGTGTGCCATAACCCTGACTTATAGAGTGGCCATGTAACATGGGGATGTACTAGAAACCCAGTCATGGGTGATTGAGTAGTTACCCACTGGCTTCCCTTGAAAGGGAATCCTAAGGGTGGGGACAAGAATGCTTTTCCTATCCTTTTTCAGTTTTCCCCTTTCCCTCCCTCCCTCCCTCCCTCCCTCCCTCCCTCCCTCCCTTCCTTCCTTCTTTCCTTCCTTCCTTCCTTCCTTCTTTCCTTCCTTCCTTCCTTCCTTCCTTCCTTCCTTCCTTCCTTCCTTCCTTCCTTCCTTCCTTCCTTCCTTCCTTCCTTCCTTCCTTCCTTCCTTCCTTCCTTCCTTCCTTCTTTCCTTTCTTCTGAAAAATTTGATGAGACCCAGATAAATGTACTGGTTTATAAAGTCAATCAGAAAGTTAGCAGCAGAGATGGGGCATGTACCAACTTCTCTGACTCCAAGACCTACCTTCCTTCCTTCCCTTCCCTTTCCTTCCTTCCTTCCTTCCTTCCTTCCTTCCTTCCTTCCTTCCTTCCTTCCTTCCTCCCTCCCTCCCTCCCTTCCTCCCTCCCTCCCTCCCTTCCTCCCTCCCTCCCTCCCTCCCTCCCTTCCTCCTTCCCTCCCTCCTTTCTTCCTTCCTTCTTTTCTTTCTTCCTTCTTTCCTTAATATATGAATACTGTTGCTTCTTCTCAAACTTCAAGGCTTTGATTAAGTGATGCTCACCTCTAGGAGTCCTAAGACTCGTAGAACAGGAAGGATTTAACCATCAGCCTTTTATATCATAAAAATCTCAGGAATCCAGATCCCTGGGGATATATTTTCAAATTAGATGTTGAGCTTCCTGAAGACAGGGATTGATATTATGTATTTCTCTGGTTCCTGATGTACAATTTTTACACAGTAAATGGTTGTTGAGTTAATGAGTTATACTGGGTAATCTTGCTTTCCATAGATCCAAGGCTTCTGCACTTTAAACACTGAAGCATTTATTATTTTATTTTATTTTGACCATTTTGAATGAAAAATATTTTAAAAGCAAACAAGCACACAAACAGACAAAACTATTGCCACAATTTCAAGTATGGTTACACAACATTATTTGGATTTAAAAAATAACTTGGAAATATCTTTATGAGCACAGATTATGCTGCTCTGCTTAAATAAACTAAAGCTGTTAGGGGAAACTGAGGTGCACAAAGACACTTTGCCCCTGAACTAAATGTTCCTAGATGGTTTCCTGTTTTGAATCCTTATGCCTAATTGTTCGTGTACACACTCTTCTCTCTTTCCAGTTACTGTTCCTTATATGCTGTGGGTTTGAATATCAGGTAATTATAGACATTTGAGTTCTGTGTAAAATAAGAGTGAAAAACCTGAATAAGTATGTGCAAATAAAGAGGGAACAGAATGAACATTGTCTCCTCTGACTGTGCAGAAGCTTTTATCCTTTGTTTCTTAGTTTCTAGATAATTTAAGAATGACATTAAATATGAGATGGCTGGGACCTCACACCTATAATCCCAGCACTTTGGGAGGCTGAGGCAGGTGGATCACTTGAGCTCAGGAGTTTGAGACCAGCCTGGGCAACATGGTGAAACTCTGTCTCTACAAAAAATATAAAAATTAGCAGGGCGTGGTGGCATATGCCTGTGGTCCCAGTTACTCAGGAGGCTGAGGCAGGAGGATTGCTTGAGCCTGGGAAACGGAGGTTGCAGTGATTTAAGATCATGCTACTGCATTCCAGCCTGGGCAACAGAGCAAGAAAAAAAAGATATGTGAAAAAAGAAAAAAAAAAGATATGTGAAAACATTGATACCTAAGAATGACTTGGGAAAGCAAAACAAAACATCTGCTTTACTTTTTCCAAAGAAGGCCACAGGCCACTTTACAGCACTTTGAAATGATGTTGGAAATGACACTTTTGTGGAATTTTAAAGTACGTGTTGGAATCTCAGGTACTTTAATATGGATTCTCAGTGGAGTCAGAAATGAAGAATTTCAAATGCATAGCTTCTGATTGCCACCTGAGATTACTCGTATTTGGGATGCTGTCCTCAAAGTAGTCAAGGAGTGGCAGTGGCAAGAGCTGCTCTGGGAGGAGAGGGGAGAGGAATCCAGATTCTAGAATTGAGTCCTTTGTCTTTACTGTGTGTCTCCAGAAAATCAAGCCCTCTCTGACCCTCAGCTTACTCATCTGTAAAATGAGAATGACCATAATCTTGACAACAGACTCCTCAGGTGGACATGAGAATGAAAAGAAGAAAATACAAGAGCATTTTGTAAATGTAACATAAATGTTTAAGTGTTCCTCATGATGATGGTAAGGGTGAAGGCTTATTCCCAAAACTGGCAGTGAATCTCATGTACTGTCCTGGATTTCTGGGGGAGAATTTCTGGAACAACCACAGGGAATTTGAAATGCAAGCCTGAACACCTTCTCTCTGGAAGTCTGCATGTTCAGCCAAAGTCAGTCTTACTTAGTTCCATCTTACCTTCCTCCCCTATAACTGACACTTAGTGTTCAGGTCCAGAATAGGAACTGTTTGTTCCAGGATGCTGCTATGCTTCTTTCCATCAGTTTGACAGCCAAAGGACTCTGAGCTAACCTCAATTCTTTACTGTGGTAATTGTCTCATGCTAAGCTCTGATATGGTTACCTTTCCCTTCCTCTCTATAGACTCTGATCTTTCTATTTGACTTTAAATGCTATGTTAGAGTCATTTTCTAAATGTCAGTTAATTTAACTTCGTGTGTATGTGTATGAAACAGGAGTCCTATAAACAATAAATGAGTGGGGAATAAATAGGTGATGAAAAATGAATGAATAATAGAACCTTACCACAAAAAGAATGAATCTTAATGTATGCACGTAAAAATCATTTAGGAAACCAGGGGAATCCCAGGAAGGGAGGCAGATGGTGACAAGCAAATGTAACTGTAATACAAATGTATAAACCAATCTCCCTGAAGAGGGTGGAAGGAAAAGGTGCTAACCTAAGTGACTTCGGATATCAGTAGAGTCTGTAAGATTAAGGGCGAAACAAACTGCATATAAGCACTGTACTAATATTGATAAAGTTGTTTTCCATAGGGGAATAGGTTAAGAATTCTAATATTTCTATCCACGCATACTGGAGTTGAATAATTAAGTAGATAAATGGCAGATGGTGGGAGCTAGGTTTCTTGCTGTTGGAGTGGAAATTTACAGATAAGCAAGGGTAGGAGGCTAGAATGATCCATGTGGTAATGATTTAGAGTTGAAGGCATCAGCAACTCATTTAGTTTAATACATATACCGACAATTACAGGTTGAAATATTTTAGGTATGTGTATACATATATGCAGGAATACTACACATACCTACATATTCATACACACATATACATATATTTTTGTTTGTTTTGTTCAGTCAAGCAAGTCTTCAAAACAACAGCTCTCCAATAACAATGGGCACAGCTGGCACCAGATCTTGGTTTCTAATACCATTCTCCAATAAAATGAACCACGACTTGTTGAGGTGGCTAACTCTAGGACCAGGGCAGGAAATATGCAAGATGAGCCTGGAGCAGAAGGTCAGGAAGTGATCATATTAAAAACTCACATGGATGGGGTTATGTCAAAGGAGTACAGGAGCCAACTGAAAGAGCTCCCAGGGGTCAGTGCTGGAACAGTCTGAGCAATAAAACTAACTAGTGTTGGATGAAAACACAAAGCATAAAATAAATATCCATGAGTTCATACTTAATCTAAATACATGATTGAATACATTAATAAATGGAGGAAAGGAGACAAATCTCCCGTGTAGAAGAATTCCAAATCATTTATCTACATACTCTACCCTCAAGGAGGGGAAGCATCACTGTCTTCCAACGTCTACGGTATGAGAAAAGGAAAAAATGTATGTTTAAATGGAAAAACCTGACAAATACTACCTCAGCCAGGTGATCAAGGCCAACATCAATCATCATAACTTGATGAAATGGTACTTTACCATTTGGGTCTTCTCTCCAAGACCCATATACTCTACTCCAATCATGAGAAAAACATCAAATCACTATAGTGGATCATGCAAAATGCCTGACTATTCCTCCCCACAACTCTTAAGGTCATCAAAAGCAAGCAAAGTCTGACAAAATTTCACATCCCAAAAGAGCCTAAGAAGGCATCAAAATAAATATACATTGATATCCTATATTAGATCCTGCAGCAGAAGAGGAATATCAGGCAAAAACTGAGAAAATCTGAACAAATTATTGACTTTAGTTACTAATAATGTATAAATGATGGTTCATTAATTGTTACAAAGATGTGATGCTAATGTGGGATAGTAATAGGGAACAGTGGGTGCAGGGTACATGGTGACTTTCTGTATTATCTTCTCAACTTTTTTGTGTGAATTTAAAACTACTCTAAAAATAAAGCCCATTTATTTTTTAAAAAGAACTGAACAAATACTTACTAACTTAGCTTTACAAATTGTTGAGCAACAAATTATTGCAACGCTTACTATGTGCCAGCCACTGCTATAATTAGATAGTTTGTGCCTTTATTTGTGTGTGTGTGTGTGAATTTATTTAATGTCAGATCTCATAGAACTATCACAGATATTAAATGTGATAATACATGTTCAGTGATTAGAACAGTGGCTGGAACTTAGTAGGCCCTCAATGATTCTTTGAAGTGGTGGTGATGGTTGATGATGATGATGATGCTGATAATGATGATCAGATTTTGCTTTTTAAAAAATTCATAGTTTATGGCATACTCTGATAGAATTAGGCATAAAGGTGGCTGCCCTATTCTCATCTGAGGCTGGTCTAGCAAGTGTTTTGGGATAGGGTGAGTCCTTAAGGGTGAGTAACAGTTTGTGGGGTGAAGGCAGAGTGAAGGCAGATGCAGCATTCTTGCAAAGGGACCTAGGAGGCCTAGAAGCATCACCAAGAGAGGTAATTTTTTTAATTTTTTTTTTTTTTTTGAGACAGGGTCTCACTCTGTCACCTAGGCTGGAATGCAGTGGTGTGATCATAGATCACTGCAGCCTCAAACTCCTGTGCCCAAGAAAATTGTGGAAGTAGCTAGGTCTATAGGCAAGTGTCACTACACCTGGTTACTTTGAAAAAAACAAAAAAAGTGTGGTTTTTTTTTTTTTTTTTTTTTTTTTTTTTTTTGTAGAGAGTGGGTCTCACTATATTGCCTAGGCTGGACTGGCAGAGTGGTCTTTAATGGGGACTTCAGCTACATGTGACTTGCTTTTGCCCAAGCACATGATAGAAGGCCAAAAGGTGGGAAGAAAAATAAAGCTAGAATGGTTAACCATAACCAAACCCCAAAAGGTATTGTCTGCAAGACTAGGGAGCGTGAGCATTCTTCTGCAGATGACAGGGAGCCACTGAGACTGTTGGGTCCTAGAAAGATGCAATCATATTTACGTCTTGGAAAGACTCACTCTGGCTGCAGAGTGGAGAGGGGTTGGAGTGTGACCAGATGGGATGCTGCAAGGCCAGTTCGACTGAAGCTGTTTGAAAGGCATGACATTTTCTTGTGGACAGTTATAACCCTCTGACTTCCTAAGCTAACCACACTTTTGTGAAGTGCCTGTCTAAATATTCTCTTTTTATCTGTATTAACTATACAGGTAGGAGCTAACTTTGGCACAGAAATGCATTTGTGAGGCAGAGTGAAACATTTCCTTTATGACTGATTCTTGTTCCAGCCAGCCTTGCCAGAAGAAAAGAATGCAAACTAGAATTGAAAAATCAGTAAAACTTTAGGAGTTGCCGTTTTAAAGCCTCTTTCTCTTCTTAGTCATGAAACCATAGTATGTTGTAGAACCTGAGTTTTTTGCTCATCTTCTCACATGTGTTTACCACGGCCAACTAAAAACTGAACTTAGAAACTACCTAATATTCTAGTTATTCCTTAGTGGAATGGACAGGAAGCTGAAGCTATAGTCCGGCCACCTGAGTTCTTGCCCCAGTTTGGTGAGAACTTACCAACAATGGAACTTTCTATGGTCTTTCCATGTTTTGGAGTCTGTTTAAAATATGTCTTAAGTAGAAGATATATCCCGAATATGTCTTAAGTAGAAGATACATCCCGACACCACCATCATGAGTACCACCACCACCATCACCACTACACTCATCATCACCAGCATCACCATCAACAGCTTCCCACTTTGACTTCTGTGTGACGGGTTTTGGTGAGTATGACGTGTCACCATGTAGAGAAAAACATCTTGAACTTGGCTTCAAAAGATAATGCTATATGAATAATCTCTAAAGTGGCAATGTGGAAACTTTGATCAAGTTCAGTTCCTGGCACATGGTAGGCACTCAGAGAATATTTGATGAATGCAAGGATGGCAATTTATTATGGCCTTCCCCTGCCCCACACCATATGAATGCATACTCTGTGATTTGGAACAAGGTATCCATGTGGATTCCTGGCTTTCTACACATAGAATAGCTTAATGAAACATAAGCAGAGTTACACCATAAGCACTGGCTTACCTTTGGTTCTCTTATTAATGGAGATTTTAGCTATGTCCTGAAACATATTCATGATTTTGTGGAGTTAGCTTGCTCATTCCTTATTGAATCCATTGGGAAACAAGGAGATTCTTTCATGGAAATTTATCTGTCTATCTATCGTGTGTCTATGTATGTATGTATGTATGAATGTGTCTGTCTGTCTGTCTGTCTATCTATCTATCTATCTATTCATTCATCCATCGTCCATCCATAATATCTCTCTCTTTCTGTCATCATAAAGATCATTAATTATTCCCCAGCTGTAGGTTCTGTGTTGCCCTTTGTGCCTAGGGCCAAACTCTCTTCAACACAGACTTCATGTTTTGCTCACATTACCCTAAATTTCTAGATATTATCACTTCCTTTCTTTCCATGCCAAATTGTCTGAGTTTCAGACTTGAGCAGGCTTTCATTCTCACAGGAAAGCCAGTTGCCTTTTCAGTAAGAATGTTTTCTTAACGAACAAAACAAAAAGAATACACACAAAAATTCCTAATAAATGACATCTAACACAACTCAGAAAAAAAACGGTATCCACAGAATATTTCCTTGGCCTTGTCTCAAGCCATGAGGGCTGCATATTAACCTCTCTGTGGCAGAAATTTACTGGCTTTCTCTGCCGCAGCATGTAACACAAGGTTTTGTAGAGATAACAAGTATTTGTGAAGTAAATATTCCCTCTCTTAGAATCTCAGTACTAGACTGGGATGCAGGGATACCTTAATGATTTGCTACTGGAAGGATAATCCATGGATCAACAGCATTGATGAAACCTAGGAGCTTGTTAGCAAGGCAGAATTCCATGCCCCATCTGGAACCTATTAAATCATCATCTTTATTTTAGCTAGATTGAGGTGATTCATTTGAGAATCACTGATCTTGTCCACTGGTTATGAACCTTAGCTAAAGACTGGAATCATCTAAAGAAATTTTTTAAAATATTGATACCCAGAATCCCATAGCTAGAGATTCCGATTTATTCTATCTGGAGATGTTGCCTGTATATTGAGCTTTTAAAAAGCTTCCCATGTCATTTAAATTATAAGCCAAGGTTAGGAACCATTGATCTAGTCCAACTTTCTCAGAAAAGAAGTCATTATATGAAAAATATACTTGCAGACACATGTTTATAGCAGCACAATTTGCAATTGCAAAATTGTGGAACCAACTGAAATGCCCATCAATCAATGAGTGGATTTAAAAAACTGCAATATATATATATAATAGAATACTACTCAGCCATAAAAAGGAATGAATTAACAGCATTTACACAACCTGGATGAGATTGGAGACTATTATTCTAGTCTCAGGAATGGAAAACCAAACATCGTGTATTGTCACTGATGTGTGGGAGCTTAAGCTGTGAAGATGCAAAGGCATAAGAATTATACAATGGATTTTGGGGACTTGGGAGGAAGAGTGGGAGAAGGATGAGGGACAAAGGACTAAAAATAGGGTGCAATGTGTACTGCTTACATGATGGGTGCACCAAAATCTCACAAATCACTGCTAAAGAAACTACTCACGTAACCAAATACCACTTGTACCCAAATAACTTATGGAAAAAAGTAGAAATAACAAAGAAGAAAAAATAGATAAAATTGTTACTTCTCCAAAGCTAGAGGTACACCTCTGTGCCATCAACAATACTTTATAGAGAGCAGGAACTGAGCAGCATTTAATCAACTACTGAAGGTGCACCTCTTCTCTTTTCCTCTCTCCTAAAATTATCAACCTGTCCTTGTAACTTAGAGTCTTTCTACCTTATAACCATGATGCACAAGAGTCCTCTAGTAGCCATTTTTATGCTCTATGGCTCTATCCACCTGCTGATTAGAGCGAGCATAGCCTCACGCTGGAAGAATCAGATTCTGTTTTCTAAGTATTGATGGTCTTGGGTTCTGACTGGTCCTCTAACAGGTGAAGACAGGAGTTGTGGGGCCATATATTCTACCATGAGAATTGGGAGCAGAGAAATGCTGTTAGGAAACAGAGAAGAAACAATGAATCAAGCCCAAGCAGGAGTATAAATTGGAGACAGCCATTTATCAGGTTTACTTATGAGTTTCTGTCCTGGTTTCCAGGCCCTTCCTTAGGCTCAGTTGCAATTTTCATCCCATCATTTTATGAAGGTTCACTATTTCTAATATATCACCTGCAATTTTTCTTAAGCCAGCTCAAGTTGGGTATAACCTTAACTGGAGGAAAAAAAAAAAGTCCTAACTAATTCTGTCATTTTATTTTTCTCACATCTTATTAGTACATGTGGTAGAACATCAATGAAACTCTTAGTTAAGGGACAAGCTTGTAGGCCATCCCACCTCTAAAAAGGATATAAAGTAATTCTTTTTTCCAGTAGCATTGAGGGCACTGTGGAAATCGCCTATGATTGAGCCTCTGAGCTGGACCTTTCCACAAATGTTACTGTGTAATTCTCCCAGCATTATCAACATGTTGTAAGAGAGGGAAACTGGGGCTCATTCTGGTTGGCTCACTTTCTCTAAGTTGTATGGTTAGAATGTGGCAGAGTTTGGACTCAAGTCAGTCTTTCTCCCTTTAAATCTATGCTTGGGTCAGAAGGGCATGCTTGCTTCTTATCAATCAGGAAACTGATCATGGAGCAGATTCATTAAAGCATCTTAAAGACCTTCTTTCCCAGCTTCCTTTGAAGGAGGTGTTGGCTTAGGAATGTTTTGGGGTCAACTTGAAGACTTTATCTGTTGCTTTACTTCTACGACAGTGGGCCATGCTGTGGACTCAGTATGGCCCTCGTCTGAAACCAACTGCACACTGTGACAATAAAACATTACCTTTCTGATGTAAAGTGTTCCAATGCATCCTTGGAAATACTTGAAGAGCAGCCTAGCTCAGTGCACTCTGTCCCTTGAAACAACCAGTATCAAATGTCCCCTAGAGTTCAGATTCATGTTCTCCTTTCTTCTACCATTTGAGCAAAAAGCTTGCAAAATTGCAATGTTTCAACTGAAAGGCTTCGTGTGTTTACATGGTTTCAATTGATGGTATTAACAGACTTTCTGAGCAGACAGTGGGAGCTAAAGTGATGTCCACTGGTTGTCCCCCAGGGAATGAAATCTTGGTGGAAGAAAGTGGCTATAACCAGTTTGTACTCAGAATCCTGGGGCTTGCACCAAGGGTGTAGATGTTACAGGCACGGCCAAGGTCTATCTGAAAGTTTTTTCTATATTTATATTCCAACCTTGTGATTTTAGAAGTGTAAGAGGGCAAATTTTGTCTTTGATTATGTGAATTCATCAAAAATTTACTAAGCTATTCATGAGCCTAAAATCTCACGTTACGATGTGGCAGCTCTGTCTGAAGAGATTCTTGGTCTTAGTTGGATCAAAGAGAGCCTAAAACACTAGCTTTCTCTGTGTCATACACCTCTTGAGGGCCAAGAGTGTATTCAACTAACACTAACACTCTGTGAGTGCCCATCTTATATTAGGTGCTACCAAGCCTCTGGGCTCTTGCACATACTGATTTTTCTCTCTGAAATGCCTTTCCCTCCTAACCATTCCGTAATTCCCACTCACTTTGCAAAACACATCCACTCCTCCCTCCTGAAGCCTTTCCTGACCCCTTCTACCTGCCTCACTCCCTTTTTGTGCAATCTTTTATCTGCCTGCATTACTCTATTATTGAGCCTACAGTACATCTGTTTGCAGGGGATTCACCTGGGCCCCTTGAGGACCAGGGTTCCTTGTGTATAGTGAGCACACTTTAACAGAGTCTAGATCCTCAGCTTCTTGCTTCCTGTTATGAACATATGACTCAGTATGCCAATATTGTTTGCTTGCTTTCTCACTCTCATTTTAAAGATGAAGACCACAAAGTCTATGGGGAAAACATCATTTGCCCACAGGTCCCATCAGGATTCTTGGCAGACCCAGGCTTAGAAACAAAAGTAGCCTTCCCCAAAATGTGTATTTAACTTTGAATTTTTGAACTCTGAATATACTCACACAATGTTTGTCAGATATATGCAAGATATCCCTTGCTGCACTTCTTAGATTAGCTAGTACCTGAAAACAATTGGTCCATCAACGGTAGACTGGATAAAGAAAATATGGTCCATATACACCATAGAATATTATGAAGCCAGAAAAAGGAACGAGATTATGTCCTTAGCAGCATCATGGATGAAGCTGGAGGCTATTATCCTAAGCAAACTAATACAGGAACTGAAAACCCAATACGACATATTCTCACTTATAAGTGGGAGCTAAAAATTGAGTATATATAGGCACAAAGAAGGGAAAAACAGACACTAGACCCTACTTGAGGGTGGAGAGTAGGAGGAGGGTAAGGATCAAAAAACTGCTTATCATGTACTATGCTTATTACATGAGTGATGGAATAATCTGTACACCAAACCCATGACACTCACTTTATCTATAACAAACTTGTATATGTATGCCTAAACCACAAATAAAAGATAAAATAAAAAACAAAATAAAGAATAAACAATTGGTGTGGTCACTTACAGAAGACTAGCATGTCCTCCAGAAAATACATCTAAACTATGATTTCATGTTAATCACAAAGACTAAATAGATCTGCATGTAAATACATGAATAAACATAGTACTGAAGTGTATATAAAATTATCCTTTTGTTAACTAACATTAGAAAGCATAAATGGTAGTTGAATACATATTTACAGGCTGGTATATGCTAAATAGCAAAATTACATGGTTCTTAATATGCAGAGCCTTTTTAGCATTTTAATTCAATTAATTCTCACAACTCTCTTATTAGCCCCATTTTATGGAAGACAAAAAAAAAAGGCAAAGTGAGGCTGAGCAACTTGTTCAAAATCACACAACTGGGAAGCAAGCTGGGATTTCGCATGACCTGAGAAAACTCCCTGCCAGGCAAGCTTAATCAGAATCTCTGAGGCAGATGCCAGACCACCTTCCCTTTAGCAAATCCAGGTGACTTCCATGTTCCCCATATCTGAGAGCCACAGCCCTCAGCCCTGATGTTCAACTGTTACATTATTTCTAAACGAATCGCAAAACTCTACTAGTTGTTAAGAGACTGGACTTGGAAAAGGAAGTGGAAGGTATTTGCTTTAACTTTGTTACTTATTGAACTCTTTGAATTGTCTAGACCTACCTATATTGTATTACTTGCATTTTGATTGGTTTTAAAGGTCAACAGAAATCACTGGGTAGGGGGATTACAGGTCATTTTTATATGTTTAGTTCTTTTTTTTTTTTTCTCTATACTTCTCTGTATTAAGACAATAAAAAAGCAAGCTTAACCAACACATGCTATTTTTTTAAAATTGTTTTCAGAGTGCGTCGCTTACAAAAGGATGCCAGGAGCACTTCCCTGTCAGAGGCACACTCTGTGTCTGCCGCAGGAAAGCTTCTCTTGGCAAAACAAATGATTCTTTCGCCACATGAGGAGCTGCCCCTCCTCTCTCTAAATTGGTAGCATCCATCACCATCGGCCCAGACGTGGTAGCTTTTCAATCCTGAGCCCCGGTGTGATAATTGGCATAATTTCCCTGAGATAATGTGGAGGTTAATGAGGTTCAGAGAGCTTTAGGCCATCCACTTTCATTTTCAGCTCAGGACGGAAGCAGGGAATACAGGCTCTGATGAGAGTGGGAAAATCAACCAAAAACAAAAATAAAAGTGTCACAGGAACATGGTGGTTGCAGACCTGAGACCTGCGGGAAAGAAGAATTATCCTAGCTGGCCAGTGATGAAATCTCCAGCTCCAGAGGGAAGCCCCTACTCCTCTTAACCTTGAGGGAGTCCTCTTTGTCCAGGAGGGGCCACGGTGCACCCCAGCATACTCCAACTATGGTTGGTATTTCTTGAGCTCTTTCAAATAAAGTTTTAAAAAGTTTTCTTGATTAATAAAAGAATTCTGCATACCTGAATGACCACCTGTCTTCCAAAAAGTCTAAAATCAAATTAGAATATTTAAAGCTCTGTGAAGTCCAGCAGGAAGGAAACATCTTTAGTGTTGGTTAATTTTAATCTAGAGTTGTCCAGGGTAATTTGACTATGGAATCTTTTTCTTTCTTTCTTTTAAAAAAAAAGGTTTCACTTTCTGATCTCTTCCGACAGAGCCATAGTGCTGTATTGCATTTATTGCAATGTAACCTGGAAAATTCTAGTATAAACAAAGGGGATATCTCTAGTCTAGATTGTTGAAGCTATGAATGCATTTATTCAACTGACATCAACTGGTTGTGAGTGCCAGGCCCCAGGGCAGGTATTGGGCTTGGGATACAGAGATGAAATAAACATTGTATCTTCCCTGAAAGGCCTCATAGTCTAGAAGGGAGAGAGGAATGTAAACAAACAGTAAAGATGCCTAGAGCAAAGGGATGTGGTGGAGGCAAGTCCCTCACATTCTGAGAGCACAGGGCAGAGTTCCCCACAGAGGAGTAAACGAGAGAACTGGGCCCTCAACCCAAGGATGAGGAAGCCCCCCAGAGAACAGGGGTTATGTGTGGGCCGTAGAATCAGATGACCAGGTTCTGTCACCTACAAGGTGTATAACCTTGGGCCCTTTATCCCCGATTTCATTATATGTAAACGAAGGCAATAATAGCAATTCCTTGCTTGTGGGATTGGTGTGAGAATTAAATGCACATAACCTACTTGATACGATGCTCCTGAGGTAGAGAGAAGGCCGATTTCTCAAATGTTTTGAGAGTAAGGAACTGACAAGGTGCAGGTGACTGACAATTTGGATGGGAGGTGGGGTGGAAGGAAAGCTGAGGAGCCAACCAGGCATTTGGCTGAGTGACAGGAGAATGGGGGGATATGAGAGGAGAAGAGAAAAAACAAGTTTCTTTGCCTTCTTTTTTTCTTTTTTGAGGGGAGGGGTTTGAATATGATTGACTTTCCACTTAACCAGAGTGTGGCAGGTTGAGTTGTGTCTCCTAGAAAGATATGTTCAAATTCTAAGTCCAGTACCTATGAAGATGATCTTATTCTGAAATAGAGTCTCTGCCTTGTAGTGAGTTAAGATGAGTTTATTAGGGTGGGACCTAAACTCCGTAACTAATAACTTACAAGAAGAGGAGGCTTTGCACCAAGACGTATGGGGAAGGCAGCCATGTGAATGCAGTGATTGGAGCGATGCAGCTGTGAGCCAAGGAATACCAAAGACAACTGATGTGGTTTGGCTGTGTCCCCACCCAAATCTCACCTTGAATTGTCATAATCCCCAAGCGTCAAGGGTGGAGCCAGGTGGAGATAATTGAATCATGGGAGCGGTTTCCCCCATACTGTTCTACTGATAGTGAGTCATTCACATGAAATCTGATGGTTTCAGAAATGGGAGTTCCCCTGCACATGTTCTCTTGCCTGCCACCTTGTAAGATGTGACTTTGCTCCTCATATGCCTTCAGCCATGATTGTGAGACCTCCTCAGCCATGTGGAACCGTGAGTCCATTGAACCTCTTTCCTTTATAAATTACCCAGTCTCGGGTATGTCTTTATTAGCAGCATAAAAATGGACCAGTACAATAGCCAACAAATAGCAGAAGCCAGTGGAGAGCTGTGGAATAGATTCTGCTTCACAAGGTTTAGAAGGAACCAACGCTGACAACATCCTGATTTTGGATTTCTGACTTCTAGAACTGAGGGGATAAAGTTCTGTTGTTTTAAGATACCTGGTTTCTGGTGTTTTGTTATGCAGCCCTAGGGAACAAATACACAGAATTTTATAACCTCAGCATGATTTGGGCAAGATGATTCCTTGCTGGGAGGATGGCAGGAAGGACTGTTTGGTGCACTGTAGGAAGTTTAGCAGCATCCATGACCTCTGTCCACTAGAAACCAGTAGCACTACCACCACCTCTCCCAGTTCTGACAAACTACAACATTTTACAACATGGCCAAGTACCCTGGGGGGCAAAATCTCCCCTGGTAGAGAGCCACTACACTAAGCAATTGTTTGTTGTCCATTCATTTATTTATTCATCGATTCACTTATTCATTCATGCATTTGTTTACTTGGTAACTGTTGTTAAAGGAAAAACCTTAGACAAATTAAATTTAACAGAGTTTAATTGATCTAAGAACAATTCGTGAATTAGGCAGCCCCAGAACCTGAATACATTTGGAGAAACTCTAGCCCTACCATTCGGTAGAAGAACATTTACGGGCAGGAAAAGGAAAGCAATGTGCAGTAAATGAGAGTGAGGTACAGAAACAGCTGGGTCAGTCACGGCTTGGTGTTTGCCTTATTTGATCCTAGTTTGAACAGTTGGCTATCTTTGATCGACCAAAAGTCAGTGATTGGTATAAGAGTAGGTTACAACTGTTTAGGTTATGGTTCACCATATAAGAAGAGATCTGTAGACTGAACTTAAAATATGCAAAGATGCAGCTGTAGGCTAAACTTAGTTTAACACTATTTTCTTAGAACTGAGTACGGACTAGACATCTCAGGCTCTGAGCATGCAGTGGAAGCACATTCTTTGTGTTCATGAAGATTGCAGGGGAGTTGGGGTGGGGTACAGATTCTAATCAAATAATTACACAAACCCTGTCAAACTGAGGTAAGTGCTCAGAAGAAAATAAATATAGTTCTAGGAAAATATAACTGAAGAGTCTGACCTAGATGGTGGCAGGCAGGGCTGACTGGGGTCTGAGAACGTTAGGAGTTACCTAGGCACACATGGCAGGGAGAGTGGCAGCATGCAAGGCCCTGTCCTGGAGGGGAGCCCAGAGAGCCAGGGAAGACAGGCAGGATGATGGGCACTGAACAGGGGCTGAGGTTAGAACCCAGGTAGGCCTTCTTTAGGATTTGTTCTGCATCCCAGGATTTGACCTGGTAACAGGGCACAAGGAAAGAGATGGCAGAGCAGGACAGACAGAGAGGGCGCCCACGGTTGCACTGAGCACTGGCCATTGAGTCCTTTCTTTCTTCCAACCAACAAAGGGAGGCCTTTCTTGATATGTGGCTGTAGGCTCTCAGCTGTATGTGGGACACAGGTGGATGTGCAGTTTCTGGAAAGGGCTGTCTGACTCTTTATGGCTTTATAAAGAGGTGTCCAGAGGCCACGATGTTGGTTCATAAAAAATGTTCAGAAATCTAAATTTATGCCTTGTAGCTCTCTGGTGAAAATAGCATATTGTCCTACAAGATGAATGCAGCCAACCCCTTCTAGGGAGTAAGATTTTTCCTGGAAGGCACTTTTGGTGATGGATGTGCTGGATCACTGCCCACTGACCTGGGCCCTGGGGAAGAGTCCTGCTCAGCTGGCATCAGACCTGGAGCAGATTGCACCCCAGTCCCTATTGCTTCCTGTTCCCACTGCTCTCATCTTGCATTTGTATATTGACACAGTTCAGATTAAAAGCATTCCAAGCAAGGACTATAAGCACAGAACATTGATGTTCTTCATCCCGGGTCTGCCGCTCCCTAGATGCAGTGCCTTGCGGAAGACTCCGGCGTTTCTTGAACTCTCAGCTTTCTCTTCTCTAAAATGGGGTGAGGGGCCTCTGACCGGGATTCTCCAAAATTCTCAGGGCAGATGAGAGTCCTGTGTGTGCACTACTCTAGAAATCGTGAAACTCTTTGCAACAGCGAGCTTCACAGACCAGAGTGAAAGCACAGGCTTTGAAGTCAATCGATTTGGGGTTAAATCTTGATTCCCCCAGTTGCCTGTTCTGAGGCCACTTCAATATGAGCCTCAATTTTCTCACTTGTAAAAAGGGAAATATCCTGCCTATCATATGAATTACTGAAATTATTAAAAATTTGCAGAGGGATAGTACTTAGTATATAACATCATATAATTTAATGCATAGCTGTAATAACTAATTTAACTATGAGCTTTGGGTACTTGTAAAGGAGGAAAAGTCATGCAGACAATTCTCCTGGGAGCTGAGGAAGCTGGTTTCCGGGGCAGGTGCGCCTAGTGCCTTTGACATGTACTTGGGCCAGCTCCCAGCTTGAAGCCTCTGTGCCCTCTTTCATCCCCAGCACACATAGCACTGCTGCTGGCCTGGTCCTCCTGGGTCTTTCCTGCAGTGTCCTCACATCTGTCCCTTTTCATTTTCCTTCAGGGTCCCCACTCCTTTCTTACAACTTCTTGCCACTGTCTTTTAACATATCTGACCTGTGCTACAGCTTCCCCAGCACTTGCTGTATCATCCTGCTTGGCCTGAGTGTTTGGTGGGGGCTGGGTCTGAGTGTGGGGTCTCTCTGCTTCCCTCCTTCCTTCTTCTACAGAGATAATCTCAGTGCCTGCACATACAAAGCACTGTTCTGGGGGCTGCATTCAGAGGTGGCCAGACTGACAGACCCCTGCCCTCATGGAGTTCCCATTCTCCAGGGAATATAGTCACTATAAAAAAAAGAAGTCAAATACATAACATAATTACAGGTCATCACAGGCCCATTCAGAAAAATAGAGCAGAATGTTCCAATAGAGCACACTGGGAGAAGCTATTTAGAGAAGGAAGATCAGGGCCCAGGGCCTGTCTGAAGGTTTGGCATGGTGTGATTTCAGGCATCCTGGCTATGGAGTGGAAGTCTATCTTTCCCCTTCCTGTGTCCTTGGATCTTCCCCTTTTTCTGGGAAGTTAATCCAAAGCAACCTAGGCCACTTTGGTAAGAGTATTAGCATCCTAGAGCTGCCATAATCAATTACTACAAACTTGGTGACTTCAAACAAAAGTAATTTATTCTCTCGCAGTTCTAGAGGCCAGAAGTCTGAGATCAAGGTGTCAGCAGGGTGATTCTCCTCCCCAAGGCTCTAGGGGGGATTCATCCTTGCCTCTTCCAGCTTTTGGTGACTCCAGGCATTCCTTGCCTCTGGAGTCACCAAATCTCCAATCTCTGCCTCTGTCTGCACCAAATCTCCAATCTCTGCCTCCTTCTCCTTTGTTTCTGTGTCTTCTCTTCTGTCTCTTACAAATGTCTTATAAAAACACTTGTCTTTGGATTTAGGGTCTGTCCAGATAACCCAGGAATGAGCTCATCTTGAGATTCTTAACTTAATTACATCTGCAAAGCCTATTTCCCCAAATATAGTCATATTTGTAGTTAGGAGTGTCGAGGCACAGACATATCCTTCTGGGGGTCACTGTTTCTCACATTACAGCAAGTGAAGGAAAAGACAGTCCCCAAAATTAGCATCTATTCACTCAAAAGATTCCAGCTTCTATGCATGGATCATATCAGCATTTTACTTGAAATTAAATTTATTTCTGGTTTTACTTTAAAGCATTTAAAACTTCAGTGCCATGCCACACCAAGCTCCTCATTAGGTACTATCAGCTCCTCCCCTTTCTGAGGACGTGTTCAGTCCCTCTTCACAACTCTCCAAACATGCCCAGCCCTGTGCCCATACATAAAAACAGCAAAACCTGTCACAGGGTGGGGGTGTTGAAATTGTTCTCCCCTGAACCAGGTCTGTCAGCTTTGAGCTGGATATGGGCTTTGCCCAGTATTTAGGGCAAGAAAATGAAATTATTCCCAGCTGGAAAAACAACCATGTCTGCTGGGCTGTCCTAGAACAGAGGAAGAAGCTCAAAGCTTCAGGTCTGGCCAGCCTTTGTGTGTGTGTGTGTGTGTGTGTGTGTGTGTGTGTGTGTATTTTAACTCAAATTCATTTTTATTTCTGTTGTTGAAATGCACATACATACACACACACATACACATTGTAAACATACAAAGAGTGTAGGTAAATATGCAGTAAAGTGGAAAGATGAAATAAAGTGGAAAGTATAAAATAAGATGGAAAGTCCCTTTTTCTCTTTTCTTTTGCCAAATTCCACTCTTATAGGTTCTCAATATATTTTCTCCAGAAAATATATACATATCCAAAAAGGACATGTACATTTGTTTGCATAGCTAGGATCTGTTTTTGTTTTCTTTTATATTTTGTACATGTACATGTTTATATTTAATGCTTTTCTGTATGAAAAAGGGTCCATACTTTACTTTCTCATGGCCCTACACATTGCTTTTCCTCCTAGTGATCTGTCTTGGAAAGGTTTTCCTTACTGAGATGTACTGATATATCTCTTTTTTCACAGCCACAAAAAACTCCATTCGATGGATGTACCATAATTTATCTGACCACGTCAACTGGCTTCTGATGGAGCAAGTTAACACACAAGGTTTAACTTCCTGAGTCTCGTTCTGCTGTGCTTTCCACTGTAGTTATTCGTACAGCAAATATAAATATAATAAGCATAGAATATTACTTATACATGTAATAATAATGTTATATATACATTATATAACAGCATCTATAACAATTTATATGTGGATAATCGTTTAAGTATCGCAACTCAGGGTGAATATAATCCTTACTTTATCAATAAGGCAGCTGAATTTTTAATCTTTGATATGAAGGTAAGGAACCTGAGGTTCATGGAGGTGAGGAGTCTTATTTAAGGTCAAGGAGAGTCAGTTCCATGCCCTTTATTTTTTATGCTGTACCACTGTCCCCATTGTTTTGCCTTTTCTTTGACAATTTGGCACAAACCTCAACCTCTTGGATTCCACCCCTAGCATCCTTTCTGGCCACGTTTTTCTTTTCCGAGTCAATTCTCTGTTCTTTAAGACCAGTGGGAATGCGAACCTCCTTATGTCTCAGTAAGTGCAGAGGGATGACGCGTCAAGCCTGGCTGGTTTCTTGATGGACTGTGAACCCCACACTCGGGGTCCACATGTGTCTGCATTACTTCCTGTGCAGTCTGCTCCTCCAGCTATCACACTCCAAGGGAAAAGAAAAATAAACTTGGCCCAGATCTCTCCTGTCTTGATTCCTGGGTGGGCCTGATAGCTGTGTGGCTCAGGTCACTCGGCTCATAGCATTAGTTGCAACTTCCTACTTTTTACAACTAGCATGTGAAGGGACTATATTTGATGAGCTTTGTGACTGCAGAAAATGCCAACTCTTTTGAGTCAGGATGCCCAAATGTCTGTCTGCTCCTTGAAGCCTGGGATGTCTACCCATCCATGAGGTTAGACAGTCCTGGGCCTCTCTCAAGATAGCTGATCTGAAGGCACAGCAGAGACCTATGGGGACAATATGAACTTGTGGAGGAATTCATACAGCGAGCTGCAGTTGAAAAGAAAGAGTATCTTCACATTGAGTCCTTTTATACTGACCTGTCTTGTGTCACCTGAAAATTCTTCCATTTGTGTAAAAGCTTTGATAAAGGACCAGGCTGTACTTACTTTTCCTCTATGGAAGTTCTTTTTCCCTAATTGTGGTACAGAACATTAGTTCTCTGGAAGGTTCTTGGGGAAGGAAAACACCCTGTTGCCAAAGAGTATGTTAATTATAATATATCTTTTTTTTTTTTTTTTTTTTTTTTACAGTCATGATGTACTTTAGCCTCTAAAAGACTCAGAAATTCTATATTAAAAAATATGCTTAACTTTGTTTACTCCAGAAGTTCCCCAAATTATTAAACTAAGGAATGTTCTTTTCTTTTATTTTGTTCTAAATTAATTTATTAGCAGACCACAGAAACAATGTTTCCCAGAGATAAGTTGGGGAAACACTTTCCTAGGAGAAGTAATCCTTCATTCAATGAATGAATGAAACAGTGGGCTCATAGAAAGGCCCATTTCAAAACACACACACACATGCACACAAATACATTCTTAGGTACAAGTGCTCTTAATTTCTGTACAGTGTGTACCCCCTCAGAAAGCCTAAACTGACCAGAAAAACAGGTTTTCCTATGACTGGTATCAAATGCGTTTACCAGACCACCATTAGTCAGGGCAAGAGGTCCCAAGGAAGCTGGAAGAGTCAGACTCACATGTTTCTCCTGACAGTGCAGTCAGTGCTAATGGGATCCACGTGACAAGTGTGAGCCATCATGAGACAGTTGGTGCTTTGTGCATGCTATTCTGCAGTCCAGGAAAATTGGGAATATTTGATTTAGGACACCAGTGAATAGGTACCAGCTATTTGTTTATATCAGCAGTAATTGGTTCATATTCAAAGAAGGAGACAAGTTCCAGGATGCCCTGTGGTCTCTGCAACATGAAGAAAACCAGGCAGGATTGGAACGTCTCTGTGGCGCCAGGTGCCTCAGAAACCTGTTGCCTCCTGTGCTCTTTGAGATCTTTCTCCCTGCGAAGCTTCAGGATCAGAGTCTCCTGGGCACAATACCTGTCTCTGTTCCTCTCCAGGATCACCAAAGCCTGAGTGTGGAGCCATATGTGTCATAAATACAACAGCCACAACAGTCTGCATGTGTGCTTGTGTCTGTGTGTTTGTGTGTGTGTGTGTGTGTGCGCGAGCGCATGCACACTACTCTGTTTATGCAGGCATTCAACAAATGTTTGCAAATATTGAACAAATATGTGTCAAGCACTGGAGATACAGAGGGCACAGTTCCGACAGCCCTCTTGTATTGAAGGAGAGGCATCTCAGCATAAAAGTAAGAGCACTGCTTTTGAAACCAGATAGGCATGCCTTCCATTGTCAGCCCTGCTTATTTATCTTGGCTGAGTGACTTCCATCCTTTACTCCCCATGCCTTGCTTTTCTTAAAAAAATGAGGATAGATTTCAGGGTTGTTGTAAATACTGGTGATAATGTAAGCAGGTTCCCAAACCGTAGCAGGCGCTTATTCAAGAGTGTGTATGTATCATTATAATATCAATTGTTATTTAGCGTAGTGGGAACGGGAACTTCTGAAAGAGCTCCTATATACCAAGCAGCAACATTTCCTTTTAAAATGATGAACTAGATATCAGAAAAGGTACTGTTAGAGAGGGTCATCAAGGTGGTGTGTATATATGTTTGTGAGTGTACATGCCTGTGTTATGTTTTAAAGCATAAAGCTTTAAAGATAATTAAAGACAAAAAAGAGTTGCAAATAGCACCCGTGAGTGACTCTGACTAAAAATAGGCAACATGATGTGTGGAATTAAATAGAAAAATCTTCCCAATTGCTGTCTGTTACATTCTTTCAGGTTACATTATTTTGAACTGCCTTAAGTGAAAGATTCCATTGGGAAAGAAGGAGAAAAAGAAATAAAAGACTTCTAAGAAAAGGATGGAAACTAATTTTCAACTCTCTCAAAATGCCACGTGTGGGCCACAAAACTGGGTGACCATTGGGTGAAAATGTAATTGTGGCTTTCACACGTGCATACAAGCGCTCACACACTCACACCTGCTCACTAAACATGCTGCAGGCAGTTCTCAAAGATCTTCATGTGGATCATCTCATTTAAGACTCAAAACAACTCAATAATTTACTGTTAATATGCCCATTTTACAGATCAGGAAAACTGAGGTTTATGGGAATTCAGTAACTTGTGCAGTCCGGGTTCTAACCCCTCGGAGCAGTCTGACAGTTAAGCTTGGATTCATAGCTCCTGGTTCCACTGGCTCAGTGGACGCTGACAAATTTTATAACCCACAAAGGAGGCAGAAGAGAACTCTAGGGGGAAAAGGTGACCCTAGGGTTGAAGAGCCTGGCTTCCATTCTGGCAGTGAATGGACCAGCTGTGTGACTCTCAGGGAGTCCAGGGTCTTATCTGACCCAGGGTCCAGTTCTATCCCCGGGGTCATAATAAGAAATGAAGGTGGGGCTGTACTTTGAGCTGCACAGCCCGATCCAGAGTGGGGGATGGTTTCTTTTCTATCCTTTCTTTTCCTCTGACCAAAGCACCCCATCCTTGAACATGAGGTCCTGGTTTTACTTTCTTTGGCTTAAGAGCAGCGTTTGAGAGAAGTCAACAATCCGGAGACACGGGAGACAGCCAGGCAGAGGAAGACAAACAGAACTGACACAGAGCAAAAATGCAAAGGTATTCAAAATGTGGGCTCTCATTTCCACTCCCCTGCCTGAAGCCTGCCAGACACTGGGCTTCGAGAAAGAAAAAAAAATCTGATTTGTACTGAAAGGGGCCAAAAATAACCTTGCTTTCTCCTGCAGAAGAAAACAGAAAACTCTGCGGTTTTCTCCCTTTTGGATTTCCTTTTTCCTTGGCTGTGGTTTGCAGGATGAGCCTGGGCTCTGGGCTTAGGCCTGGATGGAAACAAGAGGCCAAAACAGTGAGGAGTGACAAGGGGGATGGAGGGGACAAGGCTGAGGTGGGGCTGACGCTGATTTAAAGGCCCGTGTTTGACAAGGGACAGGCCGGCTCCAGAAAGAGACAGTCACAGGGAAAAGAAGACTTCGCTTGCGTATGCTAATTGCAAATCATTTCTAATCAGGAATAGGCCTGGTCCCTCTAAAGTACCTTGCATGTTCCTACTTTGCATCCCCACTGCTCTGATGTGTTTCTGACTGTTTTGCCAGATTCTCCTCCCTGGACTCCCGGCTTCCCGGCTATTTCTATCTTTTTCATGTTTTCTAAAATACAACTCTAATGTCCCTCCTTGTTCAAAAGCTTCTGGTGAGGCTCCATCAGCCACAGATAACTGTCTGTATCACATCTCAAGCTGCATATTTTTCTTTCTCCCTGAAATCTCAGTCATCTTTCTGAGTTTGCAAACCTTTTCTCCAGCCTCTTGCTTTGGTCAATAATCACTCACCACTCCTCTCGGTGTCCCAGGCCACCATCCATCCTTCATGGCAGAGCTATTACTTCTTCTCCTCCACAATGTCCTCCTCAGCTCCAGGTGGTTCCTCTAAAGGAAGGACTCTTTTCACAAATGCCTTCTCACCGAGTTGTCACATTGGCCCTAAACACCGACTGCAAGTTCCCGCAGCTTGCTGATGAGAAACCCAGGGTTCAGAGAGGAGACAGAACCTGCTCAAGGTCACAGACCTCATAGGTGTTGGAGCTGATGCACCCTTGACTCCTGGGCCGGATGCCTTTGTGATTGGCAGCTGCCAAAACCACACTGGAGTTTCTCTCACATTCCAGAAACCCCTAAATTTCATTCCATGCTGTTTCTCTGAAATAATTAAGCACAAGTTTAGGGAGTCACTAGTGCTGGAGGGAGAGAGTCAATGTTGTTGCTCTGGATGTTTTTGGCCTCAAGTTTCTCCACAATGGGTACAATATATTTTTAGCTCCGAAATTCAGCAGGGTGTGATAATTCCTGCCTTTTTTTTTTTTTTTTTCAAATGCATACCCTGTCGTTAAGCACAGAGGAAAACCCTGATCAGGTCAAGGAGGACTCAAATGTTTATTACATACACAGCCCAGGAGAGAGAAGGAGGCTCCACAGTGAGTGTGTCTTAGTTTTCAGGAGAGAGCTGGACCTATGTTGAAAATGCTTTGATGGCGAAGACTGTGTAGAGTGACCGCGACCATTTCCGGTGCTGAGTCTCCGCTGGACGAACATTTGTGTAAATTACAACTCTGACCCCACACAGGAGGAGCCCCTGCTTCCATACTTTTCTGCTAACCTCTTTGGTCATAGTTCTCCCCAGCCCCACTCATGATGAAGGGCTGTCCCTGAGAGCTGCCACCCCCTAGACTTGATGTCCATTTTCAGAGATCCAGGAAATTGTTGTTGATCTCCTTTCAGAGACAGATTTGGACTTAGTGGTTCCCAACAATCCCTAAGGAGTCTGTGAACTCTTGAGATAGAAAAGCTCCAGGGCATGTTATAGAGCAGTGGTTTTGAAAATGTTAGGCTACTGGCATGAGCTTCACCTGATAACTTGTTACATATGCAGATTCTCAGTCCCCATCCTGGTCAGAAATGGGAAGAGGGGTGCCATCTGTGTTTTGACAAACCTTGCAGCTGATTCTGATGCAAGTTTGAGAACCACTGTTTTGGACAGACATGAACAGGGCAGGAGGCACTCCCAGTAGGAGTCCACATTATATTCCATTTCTACCTCCAAAGGCAATACCAAGTAGGCAGTGACCCACATCCGCATCCGCAACCCTATTTTAAGAGGTTCATCTAATCACTGATGTGCTGCAGTTTCAGCTTCTGTAGCAACGTCAACATCCTCAGCCTAGGCTGGTGACCTCTCCCATCAAAGCCGTGCTATAGAAGACTGAACAGGTCCTTGTTAACTGGACAGTGAGTGCCTTGTGTGGTCCATGCATTGTGTGAACCTCCAGAGACGTTGTGTAAAACAAGATTAACAGTGTCTGTCTTTGTGGAACTGAGAGGCTGGCAAAAATAATACACATTAAACAAACTGTGATGTGTGAAGTTGGTGCCCCAGTAGAGACAGAGAGGGAGCACTGTCACTCCATAGCAGAAAGACCCACCTGACTTAGTTCACTATTATAAAGAGAAGGGGAGAGACGAAGAAAGGGTGAAAGAGAGGGAGGGAAGAAGGAAGGAAAGAAGAAAAGGAAGAAAGGAAGGAAAGAAAAAGGGAGGAGGGAGTGAAGAAGGGAGGAAGAAGGAAGAAAGAAAAGGAGGCAGGAAGGAAAGAAAAGGAAGAAAGGAAGGAAGGAACAAAGGGAGGAGGGAGTGGAGAAGAGAGGAAGAAGGAAGAAAGAAAAGGAGGTAGAAAGGAAGAAAAGGAGAGAAATTATCTGGTTAAATTTTGATCCCTAAAAACAATCTGTATCTAAGTGTTTTACACTTGCCTTAGATAAATGTCTTAGAAAAGGTTTTGAAATAGAATAACTTGGCGATCTATTCTTCTTTCTGCCCAGTGAACTCCTCTGATATGAAAAAGCCATCCTCCTCCTGCCATGTAGCAACAGTTCCCAGAATACAACAGGAATTCCTATGATTTGAGAACGCTTTTGTAATCACTCCCTTGCTAGCACAAAGCCCAGAACCTCGGAGGCTTGTGCACAGAAAGGGGATTTTCTCAAAAAGCGGTGTGGCGGAAAGGAAACTACCTGACATGTAAGTTCCCCATGGAATCGTCGTTTCCCCATGCCTGGTTATCCCACACTTGGTTTTGCCCATGCTTGACTATGGGAGACTGGGGGAGCCACACCCTTCTTCCTTGCCAACATGACCCAGGTGTTGGTCATTGTCCGGCACCCTGTGCCCCAGGAGTGGCTGTACCTGTCTTAGACCCAGCAAGTGAATCTAAATTAGTCTTGGCCAGTGCTCGTCTGTCCAGATTGCACATAAGAATCATCCAGAGAGCATTAAAGTATGTCCCCACTGGGATGATTTTTTCGGGATCCACTTCTGTTCAATGAGATATGAAGGTAGTTGTACTAAAAGGCTTTCTTATTTTTGATGAGAGACCCGTGGAGGAAAAAAAAAAAATGACTGATTTCTACCTCAAGGCATCACCCTCTGCTTTTAATGCCTGGGATTGCAGCAGCCATTATGGGACAGGCTAACCCACTGGGAATGGCGAAACAGAAAGGTGGAAAGAGCTTAGGTCATTGAGGATATCACTGAGCCTCGAAGTTAACCAACTTCAGAGTTGGTTAGAAGTACCCCGTACTTCTGTAGTTAGCAGTCATGTGACTTTGGAAATACTAACCAAGCTCTGTTTTCTTTATTTGAAAAATGAGGATGAAAACACTCAGCTCATAGTGCTGTTGTGCAGATTGATCAGATTAGGAATTAATACATCTGAAATGCTTAGCAGAGTGCCTGACTCTAAAAAAATAGTAAATAATGATAATGACGACAATAAGATGGTTAATATTAAAAATAATGCTACCAGTGATTGTTGCTTATCCTAAGAAGAGTAGAGTACAGTCATTCTCTCCCACTTTAGATAATCTGCTTTTCTTAATGTAACTCTGAGATTATGTTAGGTTTTGGATTTTTATTTATCTTCTAAAGTTTTAAAAATTATTGTCATAATCTAAATATGCATATTTTTCTAATGGATGATGTCATGATTTATTCCTCGGGTAGAGTCAAGATAGATTTTTATCACATGAACTTCTTTTGAGCCAGCTTTGCTTTCTGCTTTCTCAGTGAATTTGCAAATAGCACCAGGACTGGACACCACGTGCTAGTGGTCCAGACTGGGTGGATTGGGTTGGGCACCATAATGAATGTTGACCCTTGGAGGTTGGCAGCCTCATCCCTTCCCATGTCATGTTAATCAGACACACCAGTGTTCATTTATCATATGCATGGTAATTAGAGATGAACCTCAATGGGACAGTCTCAGGACAACTTCCCATTAGAACTCTTTTTAATTCCTTCTGGCCCCTTCTCTGCGATGAACTCAGCCAGCTAGGCTGGGGTGTTAGTGCTCCCTCTTTCCTATGTGCTCTGGGACATCTCAGGGTAAATTGCAGACTTTTCAGCATGGCCTCAAAGGTGAGAGATAACCTGGCGTTGTGGTTTCCAAAGGAGACTCCAGAGTCAAATTCTCTGGGTTGAGTTTGTCCCTCTGTTTGCGTGATCTTAGGTGAGCTACTTACCATCGTAAGGGTTATTCGTTTCTGTACTTTAAAAATGAAGCAGTTGGACTTCTTAGCTGCAAGATTCTCAGATATAAAAACTGCCAGAGAAATCTTTCTCATGCAGGCATATATTAATTTATTTATTTTCACAGAAAGAGGTTTCTCTCAGGGTGAAGATTCTCAGTGCTTGAATAAAATAAGTTCTCTTCAAGTGTGCCTCTTGTTTTTATAATATTCAATTGTCTTCTCGTCTGGATGAAAAGACCCCAAATTTTACACAGTGAAGTTCGCATCAATCTTTTATTTCCACCAGATAGCTCAAGGTTATGATGTTCTCTTGTCTTTGATAGAAAACAAGGCCAGACAGAGCAGAATATATGAATTCGGCCCAGCTTTTCTCTTGGAGGAACAGGAGGGTGACGCTGCTTCCCCTTTTTTTGTTGTTCATCATTTATTATAGAGATTTATAAAGGGCCTTTTCTTAAGCACTTCACAAAGCAGATTGGAACAGAAAAGTAATGTAGTTAAACCTACTAAATTGCTGATATAGGGGAAAAATTGAGTTGGGTTTAAGGAACCCAATGTGACCAATAATATTATTCCTAGAGACAATTACTAAGACTCTGTTCCCTGGGGACCTTATGCTTCTACTCTGAGCATCAGGAACAGGAATAGGGGAGAAGTGTGGGTTTCTCTGAACCCTCCATCCTGTTCAATTGTGGCCTTTATTAGGATTCTTTAAATGAGAACCTCTCAATGCCAGCCTCTGTTGCCTTGCTAAGTTTCTAGAGCATTCTCCCCAACTTATTTTAGACTCTTCCAATGCCATTGTTTTCATATTGTACCCTTTCTAGAAAGCCTCCTTTGACCAGCCTTGTCCACAGGTTAGGAGCCCTTCTTCTTAGGTGTCCCCACAGTGTTCTGAACTTGCCCTAATGGCTCCTGTAGGAATCATCTATTGACTTGTTTGAATCTCTCACTAGCTTGGGAGCTCTGGGTGAGGAAAAGTCACGTCTCCCTTGCTCATTACCTTATAATCAGCATTTAGTGTAAGATTGGCTTGCCATGCTTTGCAGATGCTGAATAAATAGCTCTCAACTGAACGAGTGGAGTCCTGAATTCACACCTGCATCCCGCTGAGGATTCAGGCTACACTGGCATTTCTCCTCCAGTGTGAGCTTAACTTGAGTCTACATTTTCCATGAGACGCTCATTCTGTTCATGCACAGCCTTTACTAGCTCTACCTCATGCTGAGCTCCCCCTTCTCTGAAGTTATAACTGTGCACTCCATAGTGGGGCGTTCACGATTATGGATTTTAGAGTGAAACTTTCTGAGTTCAAGTTTAAAATCCCCCCAGACACTACTTGTGGGATCTTGGGCAAATGACTTAAACTCTGAAATCTTGCCTCCTCATTTGTCAAATGGAAATGCTAGAATTTATTCCTCCATGTTATCGTGAGGATTGATTATATGAGTAAATATTTGCAAAGTCCTTGGCATAGTGCCTGAGCCAATTCAAATGTTTACCAAAAATAAAATACCAACCCCTTCAGTATAATTTGGAGTTTCTAGAATGTTCAAGCTCTGCTGCTGAGGAGGATCTGGGACTCTCTGGAAGTATCAGAGAGCATACAGCTTTCTCAAATACCAGATATCTGGACCATCATCCTGGAGGCAGTCTTGCCAATACCCTGCCATACACAGCCATTAAGCCTTTGCTGACTTGCAGTGTATGGCATTGGGAGGTCTTTCTCTCCACTAGGGCAAAAGTTCTTCCAAACCAGGAATCACGACATTTTGTTTGTGTGTCCCAACACTTCACATTGTATTTGGTTTAAAGCCAGTACCCCATAGATGTTTGTGGAATGAGTCAATGAGAATGGTAGACACACAACCCACTGAAGATTGGTACCCGTCACCCCTTCAGTGAGCTCTGATCATCATGTACCTTCCCTTATTCTAAGACACTTCCTTTTAACTCTAGAACCATCCACACAATTGGTTTATCCTTAGGAGTCTGCCTCAGGTCCCCAACCATGTGCCAAATCCAAGCCCACAAAACTGATACACTCTCTGTGCCCTGACATTGACTGTGTCCTGTCTCCATCCACAGTTTGGCAAACGTTTCTACAGATCTAGTGTTCTAGACTCTGTCCTTGTCCCTGTGGAGTTAACCAAGAATGAAAAAGGGCTTTGTCCTGGTTGAGCTCATACTCTGTTGTGGGTTATGTCCTGCCATAGTTGGGAAGACTGTATGCTCTTATCCCTGCCTCCTGCCTGAGACAGGCTTCAAGCCACTCTGGCACTAGCTGCATCTCAAGTGTAACCATTCCCTGAATTCCACTGTCATGAGAATAGCCCTTGGATATTAACATTAAGATAAGACTAAATTTGAGTGTCACATGCCCCCATAACACAGACATCTTCCAAAGGTGAGTTCCCTAAACTTGACCCAGACCAGTTCCATCTCCCTTCACCTTCTTTTCTGCATCTGGCAGCCAAATTCATCATGTTCTGGACCCTAAGTCTCCTATCATCTCTCAGGAAATGAATCAAAGAAGCACTCAAGTTAGCCTTCCAAATTCTTCCACTTACATGGTGCTTGTCACATACTTGGCTAAAGGGACTTTCTAGATTTAAACATATTTCACTCCCCATACTGCCCTAAAATAATTTTCTCTTAAATTCAAACAGTGCAGTGTGATAACTATAGCCATCCCCCCAACAAAAAAAGATTAATATGGTCCAACTGGTTATAAATTTTGCATTCATTTCCTCCATATTTACGAACATTCATAAAAAATTGAGAAATCTCATGAGCTATATGGATGGGTCACTGTATAATTGCCTACAAAGAGAGAAAAAAGGATTGAGGATATAGAAGTGAAGGAATAATGTATAATTCATAATATGAAGATGAAAGGTGGGTGAAGATGAAGCAGCTCTTCCCTTGAAAATGTTTAATCATTTTTTAATATCAACACACCTTATTATAAAGACAACATGGCTTATCCAAATACAATCAGTAAAGTACTACCGTCTTTAATCAAAATATTATGGAATTCTCAAATAGTTCCTAGAATAGAGCATTTTATGAATATGGTTCAAATATCAGTTAAATATAGATTTCTTAATAGTTGAGCCATTATTTAATTAAATAATATTTATATAATGACAATTGCATACTCCATAAGTGAAAGTTAGATTTAATGAGACATTTATTGGCTCAAATGATTAATAATAAAACTCTCTGTGCTGAAGGTAATTTATACACACACGATATGACCAAGAAAAAAACTCATCTTAATGCTTACCTTGTGTTCAATGTTGGTTATCTCCTATCTAATTCAAATAAATTCCTGGTTAAAAAGCATCAGCCCAAGACTTAAGGGCAATCATCATTAGGAATGAAACAAAGAACAAAGTTCCTTTTTAAACATGTCGAGGTTACAGAAAATGTTTGCAAAGATTTACATTTTATTTTACTAGTAAATTGATCCTTTTTTCTAATAATTTATGGAAATGTCTCAGGAACCAGAAAGATAAAATAATTTATATTTCTCTCCCCTGCCTCCCTCCCTCTCTCTCTCTTTCTCTCTCTTTCTTTTTTCTTCCCTCCCTCCCTCCCTCCCTCCCTCCCTCCCTCCCTCCCTCCCTCCCTCCCTCCTTTCTTTCTTTCTTTCTTTCTTTCTTTCTTTCTTTCTTTCTTTCTTTCTTTCTTTCTTTCTTTCTTTCTTTCTTTCTTTCTTTCTTTCTTTCTTTCTTTCTTTCTTTCTTTCTCTTTCCTCCTTTCTACTTGACAAGAAGGTAATTTGGTAATCATGGGGTCAATAAGTGCAGGGATATGTGGTTTATACTAAATACCTGTCAAATGCCAAGCACAGATTGAGGAACTTTAATGCACAATTTCAGAGGCAGAGAAAACATAGGCTTTTCGTGGACTTATAAATGGAAGAAAATCCTGACAGGTGACTGTCATCGTAATCCTCCATGCAATTGGTATAACCCTCATGACAGGAAAGTAATATTGGTTAGGATGATCTTAGAGTATTCTAGGATATATCTAAATGACCACTTGTAACTCCTTACAATGCCTTTGTCTACATTATAAATCACAAACTTATGTTTGAGTCCTGGATTGACGACTGTCTTCATCCATTTTGTGCTGCTTGTGGAGGAAAAGTTAAATATTAAATTTGAACTCAGTTGCACATGGATGCAAACAATGGTCACCAAGTCCTGGAACAGGTTGTGTGGGCCCCTTGAGGTGTTCATCCATTGCTGTGTTGGAGTAATCTCTATTTCAATCTATTCCTATATATTAGTTATTGAAAAACAACAGACAATTGCAAAAACAAGTTGACCTTTTTGTGTTCCTTGAACCCAGTCATGAAGGACCCTTGTGACTGGGCCTCATGTCAAACAACTCGTTAAAAAGAGAGCTAGGGTCCTAGACTGCACTGAAGCTTCATGAGACCTCTCCTTATCTGTGCATGGACGAGTGGCCGACTCTGGAGCCCAGGCTGTTGCTTCCCAGTCTGGTGGTGAATCTTCCATACTCTGGCAAGTGTAAATATCTTTTTCCATCTCCCCTTCCCATTGCAATTTGCTTATTATATCAATCTGCTTGTTATATCAATCTGCATATTAATCTACTTAATATTATATCATTTGCTTATTATATCTGCATTGCCATTTACATGGGATAAAGGTTGTTTACCCTTAGAGGTATTGTTTTCTTCTCCCCTCATGCGTTTCCCACACACAAAACTGCTGTAACAGAGAACCTGAGACAGGTAATTTATAAAGAACAGAAACTTCTTTCTTATCGTTCTGGAGTCTGGAAAGTCCAAGATTAGGGCACCAGAAGGTTTGGTTGTCTGGTGAGGGCTGCTCTCTGCTTCCAACATGGTACCTTGTGTCTGCATCCTCCAGACAGGGGGAACCCTGTGCCTTTGGATGCAGAAGGTGAAAAGGGGAGAAAGTTGAAGGCTGTATGAAGCATCTTTTATAAGGGCCTAAATTCCATTCATAATGGTGGATCCTTCATGGCCTAATCACCTCTTAAAGGTCCTCCTTCCTCTTAATGTGGCCATTAAGTTGGCCATTAAGTTTCAGCACCTGGATTTTGGAGGAGACACACTCAAACCATAGCAACTAGTTTCTACCTTTGCTTTGCCCTCAGTAAGACACTAAATGCCTTAAAGCCTCATTTTCCTTCTTGGCAAAATGGTGATATTGATGTGTCCCTTTTACCTCCCATGCCTAACAGGAACAAATACAACATTAACAACCAAGAACTGTGTTCCCATTGCTCATTTCCCAGATTCCAGATGGAAGGTATATCATGACATACAATTTTATCTGTGTCTTATCCTTCATGCCTGTCATGGTACTTTGTACAAAAAACACATCAATTAAGATTGGAGGCATTCATGGACGTATGGATTGAACTCTAAAGTGCTTCTCAATGATCTCTGTGGCAAGTCAGAAAGAAGAGGTGTCACAATGTTTGGGGACAGTGCTCAGAGCATCCAGTTTGCTGTGACATTGGTCTCTTCCAGAAAACTGCCACATCACTTGCACACTCTTATTGGCCAAACTACTGGTTCTGAAGTTGGTCTATTATAAGCAGCAGCAGCTCTGATTTTGTAGTTGCCAAAATTGTTATTTTGCAGTGAAAAATAGACTTCCCAATAAAATCAAAGTCTAGACTTACCCTGAGGTTGATTTGGCTTCTGTAAGTCCAAGGTTAGAGAAGATATTGAGGGTTATTCAGAAGCATAAAGGACTGGCCACAGTTAGTAATTTTGTAAGAAAACTTTCTGAAGATAAGGTATGGGGAATGGATTGGTTAAAAAATAATAAATATTGCTTGTTCCAATTTCTGCTAGAATTTCAACTATGGTTGTAGTTGGGTAAAGGACTATTGATTTTTGTTTATTCTGCTTTATTCTAAATTTTCAGGCAGTAATATATAATGTTTACAAATGAGTTACATGCATTTTAGAAAGCAATATTTTTCCTGCAATACAAATTCCTCCAAGATACTTGGGAAAGTATACTGTTAAACCTGGCTCCCATATTGGATATTTGGGGTTTCAGTCCTATCTTCACCACTTAGTCGCTGTATAACTTCGGGGGAAAATCCCTAATGCCTCTCAGTGTTGGTTTACTCACCTTTAAAATGGAGATGGTTATAATCGCAACCCAATATGGTTGCCAATCTCAGAATTTCAACTCTGTTCTTAATAAACAGAAAATAAATTCAGCTCCTGTAACTCTAATCTAGGGCCATTCTAGGACATAGATAATGGGGATAAGTTCTCAGTTGCTATGCCTTGACATCACCTCTTCCAAAGCCTTTTGGATACACACACACACACACACACACACACGCGCGCACACACACACACACACACAGAGTATACCTGAAATTAGGGAATTTTTCCAAGAACTAAAGTTACTTATTTGCCTAGGAGGAAGCCCATTTCTTGACATCACTGATATTTGGACCTTACATTTCCTGAAGTAAAAAGGTGATTTGGATACATATTGTCCAGGAAGTCCTAACATCAACACTTGTCAAATTCCAGGTCACTAGGTCCAACAGACCCAGCTCCTTTGTGTCAGTTGAAAAGTGGAAAAGATGATCTCATTGAGACAGATAAGGACGGGTTGCATTCCATGCACCAGATAGGGAATGCCATCTGCGGTTACCTTCCCATGGCCCCGTTCTTTCTAAACATGTCTTGAAAAGTATGGGAGAGACCTCTCAGTCTTTTTAAGAAGACCCTGTTTCCTTTTCTGCCTGGGAACACAGCCAGACCTTGTTTCTCAGGCTCTTCTGTGTGTAAATGGAGCTTGGAGCTGAGTTATGTCTAATGCACGTGAGCGAAACCAGCAAACCTCCCAGACCCAGCCTGAACAACCCCCTTCGCCACCTTCCCATCTGCTGGAAAGAGGCACCACATCCAACAAGGACTCTGAGATCCGAGAGGACTGAGGAGCCACCAGACTGAAGAGGTCTTTGGCTCTGAATCAGAGCTGTGGAAGGCCCTGTGTCAAACATCCAATTCCACTTTACATGAGCAAGAAATAATGTACTTTCAGTATGTTAAGCCACTGAGGTTCTGGGGTTATTCATTATAGCACTCAGCTCCACCATAAGACAAAAGACAAACTTGGATTCCACCCAATGATGACAGGTGATAGACAATTTGGCAAATTCCTCCCAGCGTTAAGTACATTTACAAATGAAAACAGAGTTCACTGAGAATTGTAGGTACAGGTCTTGAAAGACAGAAGCAGAGTTCAGAACTCACAGGCTCTGTGAGGGAGCCACTCCTGAACAAGACTCCCCGGCCCCCCTGGGGGCTGACAAAGCCTTGGCAGACGGGAAACTTCCTGGGCCAAGCCCCCTGCTGCCCTAATCACTGCTTCTGGAAAATGAGAGCACCTCTGCAAAGAGTATTTTTAGATCAGCCTAATTTTTAGAACAAACCACATCTGAGTGCTCACACTCCATGTGTACACTGTTACTGATGCATCTGCTATTTAATTTCCATTATTAATATTTACTACAATATGATTAGTCTGGTTCTGAGCCTCTGAGTTAGAGGTTATTATAACTTTCCCAAGTATCAAGCCCATAAAGCAAATACTTTTATTCTACTTTCTCTCAACAGTTCTACGGAATCTTGGTGTGGAAGCCTTCTTCTCTTGGGGTGTGTGCCTTTTGGGATGAGGCTTTGGGATCTCTTCCCTTACTGATCTCCTTTTAGGTGGGTGAAGTACTTTTTCCTCAGATCTCATAAAATCCAGTGCTGATGAGTGACATTAATTTCAATGAGAGTATACTATGAATATTTCAATTTGCTTCTCCTACAATACGAGCCTCTTAAGGGCAGTGATTAAATCATAATAGTTTTATTTCCAGTGCTGGAGACACAGCTTGATGTATCGTTTTATTTGTATTGGAGAAAGATTCATTGGGCACCTGCTATGTGCTGGGTATTGAGGTAGGCACCAGGAAATCGATGAAGAACAAAAAATAGCCAAGAACCTTGTTTTCATGAAATTAATAGCCTAAAGAGAAAGGCAGACAGTTATCCAAGATTTGCAGTAATAAACACATAATCACGGATGGGTTTGGTGATCTGGAAGAAGTGAGCATTTTCTGTGAAAATGTCTTACTTTATCTTTCCCCTAATAGGCCCTTAGACAAGGGTGTGGGTACAAATGTTTATCTGGGAGGTGATTTCAGGGAGCACAATGAGGGATTGGAGAAGTGAGACAGGGAATTGAGGAAAGCAAATAAAAGTTATGTTATAGGGACAATTAATGCTGTGGGCAACAGAGACTCAGCCCTGCTAGATTCCTAAGACTATACGGGACACGCCTGAGAATTGCCTCACTGTGGGCAAGGGCCAGCCCTCATGGCTCATTGGTTGAGAAGTGCTTCGGTGTATTGACTCCCTAACACTCCCAGCCTGTCCTATGTGGGTCAAGCATTTCCCCACAGACAGAGAGACATCAGGGAGAGAGATGTTGTGGGGGCTGGCTATGAGCTGCTTCTGGGCTAGTTTATGGGGATATGGACTATTGACAGCATCTTCTAGGTGGACACAACAAACGCACTCCCTGATCCCCAGATGAGGAAATCAGGGAAGAGTGTCCCTGAAATGAAAGACACGTTGAGGGCTAATGCAGGAGAAAAGGGCTGGGAATGGTGGCTCACGCCTGTAATCTCAGCACTTTGGGAGACCAAGGTGGGAGCCCAGGAGTTCGAGACCAGCCTGGGCAACACAGCAAGGCAAGGCTTCGTCTCTACAAATAATAAAAAATAGGTGTGGTGGTGCACATCTTTGGTTCCAGCTACTTGGGAGGCTGAGGTGGGAGGATCACTTGAACCTGGGAGGCTGAGGCTGCAGTGAGCCAAAATCTTGCCACTTCACTCCAGCCTGGTGCCAGAGTGAGACCCTGTCTCTAAAAAAAAGGGGGGTGGGGGAGAAAAGATGAATGTACTCGGCCTATGGGGGATGGCATGGCAGAGCTTTTTTTTCACAAGAGGAAATATATTTGTTAGCATGAATATGATTGGTGTGATGGGAACATGCAGGGCTAGGCAGGGAGGGTAGGGACAAAAAGAGATGAGGGACATACTCTGGGCCAGCTCATGTCAGCCTTGTAGCCTTTGCCTCACCCTCAAGAGCAATGGGAGGGAAGCCATAAAAAGTTCTCAAGCATAAGGTGAGTCACCTGGTGAGATCTGTGTTTGAAAACAACGTTGTTAAGACAGATTCAGAGCAACTCAAGCAGATGCAATTTAGTAAAACATTGTCCAAGTGAAAGATGATGGGAGTCGGACCAGGGTGATGATGCTAGGATGGGAAAGATATTGCAGATGTAAAATATGATGGATTGGTGGTTGTGACGGAAGGTGGAAGGCAAGACTGATCCCTACATTTTTGGTGTAGAAACAGAGTCATTGGTGAGTGAGCAAACCCTGGAAGAGAATGAATTGGACTAACGATCAAGGATTCATCTTAGCCATTCTGAGAAATCCAATTTTGAATTAGCAGGTGGGAAATATGTCAAGGTAGGCAATTTTGATGATTTATGTGGAGTGCACCAAACAGGTCTGGCCTGGAGAAATATGTATGTGAGATCATTGCATCCAGGTGTCAGCTGATGGGATAAGGAGGTCTAGCCGGGCATGTGGAATCCTGACATACAGTGAATGAGTAGAGGAGGAGGAACCTTTTCCATTCTTCTTGGCTGTCTGTTTTATTTCTAATTTGATGTGGACCCTCAGTGCTAGGCTATGAATTCTCAGATTCCCCATCCCTATAGATCCCGGGGAAGCTAAGTTGGGTCTTAAGAAAGGATCAGATGCCTAGAAATGCAAATGAATGGCTGGCTGCCTGGATGGATGAATGGATGATGGATCGATGGATGGATGGATCCTGAATGCCCAGGTCTAACTGAAGGACTGAAGAAGGCAATGAACAAGAAAATAAAGATTGAAGGCAGAATGAATCATTGATGGATGCATGACAGAATTCAGTGGCCTCAGCAAGTGATGTTTTATTGTTGCGCAGGCAATGTGACTACATTGGGAACTGCATGGGAATATAAATGTATTAATTGCATATAGAGGGATGTGTAGACTTTGACCTTTCTTATGTATGCAGATGGACCTTTGAAGAAATTTCAAGTTTATTCAAAACCAACTAAATTCAGTTTAATGGTACTGTGTCCCATATACCCCCAATGGTCTGGAAATGGGATCTGTGGTTGTGACACAACTTTCCTAGAAGTCCTTTATTCATCCTAGAGGTACAAACATGGTCTGCAGATAGAGGCATATTGGCAAGTGAGGAAAGGAATAGTGAACCTCATGGGGCTATCTGGATAGAGCAGAAGAATGAGCTGTTGACACGGATGTGAACATTTAAATATTTACTTTATATTCTGGAATTGCTCATATACATACATTAAACAACCATGCATTCATTTTTATTCACTCATGTATTTGCTCACTTAATACGTATTTATTGAGCACATATTATGTACCAGATGCTGGGAACCCTGTGATGAGCAAGAGACACCATCATTCCTTCTGAGATTTTCCTAGTGGAGGCTACAGATGTTCAGTATATACATATAGTTATTATACACAAAGAAGGAAATAGTACAGAATGCCATGAGATGACACATATGGATGCTTACTTGACCCTGGCAAGAAAGAGAAGGCCTCATTGAAGAAGGGGAGGGTGACCACAGAGTAGCAAGTAAAGATGAAGGCATACGAGAAGTGTCCAACCAGGGGGCAAGGCCCATGCCAAGACCACCGTGAAAGAGGTGAAAGACTAAGTTCTGTTCCAAGATGAGGCAAGATCCTGGGGAGGAAGGAGCACAGGAAGGCAGTGAGAACAGGGAAGGAGGCCAGGCTGGAGAAGTGAGGAGGGGACAGATACATAATGTTTCCTGTACATGGTGTTTTTCATTTTTCAAAACCAACTCATGGGCAGTTGATTAAGTAGATTTTATAAATTAAATACCTGAGAACTCTTGCATGGGACTAGAAGGCACCTTAAGGAATTTCCTAGCCTCTGCATTTAGTTATTTTGGTAGCACATAGTTGTGCAGTATCTTAAGAATGTGCTCGGTAGTGGGTGGGCACTGGGGTGAGAAGAGGAGGGATGGGTAGATGAATGCTAGGGTCCAGGGGCAGGACACAGAAGCTCCTGAATCCCAGCCTGAGCATTCACAGGGCCCTGAAGATCGGAGCAGCCATCAGTTTCCTCCTCATAACCCTTTGGTCTGCATAGAAGCCAGCATGGGATTTTGAGGGAGACCCATCTTGACCGTCACCCCGTTACACACCATCAATGTGACCTCCATCCTAAACCATTGAGCCTCACTAATCTCCACCTGATAAAATCTGTATGTGGGAGAGTGGGGTTGATGAGGGCATTGGCCCAATCACAGGTGCTTGGTAAGTGTTAATTAGTGTAAATATAGAAAATAGATTTTTCTGTGAGACTGCAGAGCACATAAAAAGGACGGGGCTCTACAAGTTACAGAAAAGTCTCTTGATATGACACAAGAAGACTGTTCTCAAGAGTCATGGTTGTCTGAGAATGGTATTGGCTGCTTTTAAGACTATGGAGACTTCTAGACCTGCAAATATTCAAGCAGAAATTGTAAAAGCACTCGGTGGGCTTGGTAGGATAGGAGGCTTATCAGCGTTTTACAAATGTTACTTTATATTTAAGTCAAGAAAACTTTTGTCCTAAGGACTTGGCTTGCAATATCCTATATAAAAAAGAGAAAAACACAGCTATTCTGGTCACTGGGGAAGGGTGCCAGACCCCCGTGTGTCCCTCAACATTTCCCCCACCACTGCTACCTCTGCAGTCTTCATATCTTCTCACTTCAGCCATAATGGACATTCTAGAAAACCTCTGGATCCACAATCTGAAGTTTTCACTTCAGATTCCAAGCCCTAGAATTCTTGGATCTTCAAATACCCCCGTCCTACCCACCTAAGTCTAGGCCACAAGTAGCCTGTACCTGCTGTGGTGGGTCAGGCATGGGGGGTTCCCTGCAGTGGTTCCAGCTGCAGCCTCGGGCAGGGGTCTAGCTCCTGTGAAGCAGACCTTCCTGCTTCCTGCTGCACTGAGGACACAGGTCCATTTTCCTCACACCCTCTGTATCCCCAGGCCCTGCTTCCAGTGCTGTGGAGCACAAACTCTGATGCCTCTGACCATCAGGGTATCTCAGCCCAGTAGAGGACCCGGAAGTGGGGCCCTGTCTTCCATAGTGAGATTTCCTAGATGGCAGCCATGTAGATCTCCAGACATTTTGCATTCTGCAGGGAATTTCAGATTAGACTGGCTCCTTGAGTATTTTTCTCCTTTAAAATCTGCCAGGTTTATCTAGGCATGATGGAGTTGATGAAAATGGTGTCTGTATCTCTCTTTCCTCTCTTCTAAGAGGGTGTGGAGCTCCCCTAGCAGGGCAGAGAGCCCAAAGCACTCTCAGGAGTGGCTGCTGCCCCTCATACCTGCCTTGCTAACCTCTGGCCAGGTTTCTCAGAGGGAGGCATCTTAGCAGCATCTACATCTTCGAATGTTCATCTGATAGATGTCACCCCCAAGAAATGACAGAGCTGTGGCAACAAAAGCCACTGGTTTGGGGACATTTTCTTTAGGAGTAGTTGGCAGTAGCAGATGTGAGAAGGTGAAGGGTGTTACTGTATGCATTTTCTCAGGTAACTCAAGAGTGGAAAACCAAATATCATAGGTTCTCACTTATAAGTGGGAGCTAAGCTATGAGGATGCAAAGGCATAAGAATGATAAAATGAACTTTGGAGGCTGGAGGGGGTGAGGGATAGAAGACTACCTATTGTGCACAGTGTACACTGCTCTGGTGACAGGTGCACCAAAATCTCAGAAATCATCACTCTAGAACTTATCCATATAACCAAAACCCACCTGTACCCACACAACTATTGACATAAAAATATTAAAATGAAGAAAAATTAAATAAAAATAAAAAATACCTTTTTTTTCCTTTATTCTAAGAGTAATACATACTCCTTGTAGAAAATTTGGAAAATGTAGGCCGGGTGCAGTGGCTCACGCTTGTAATCCCAGCACTTTGGGAAGCCAAGACAGGTGGATCATGAGGTCAGAAGATTGAGAATATCCTGGCTAACACAGTGAAACCCTGTCTCTACTAAAAATACAAACAATTAGCTGGGTGTGGCGGCATATGCCTGTAATCCCAGCTAGTTGGGAGGCTGAGGCAGGAGAATCGCTTGAACCGGGGAGGCAGATGTTGCAGTGAGCTGAGATTGCGCCATTGCACTCCACTCCAGCCTGGGCGAAAGAGTGAGACTCCATCTCAAAAAAAAAAAAAAAAAAAAGGAAAATAAAATTTGGAAAATATAAAAATTTCAATGAAATAAAATAACCATTTTTTTTTAAAAGAGGGGGGCCTTGAAAATGTTAAAATATTTGGGGTGTTCCCTGGCATTTGAATTAAAATTTCAACTTAGACGAAACTATTAATAGCTGTGTTAGTGTTAGTTAATCACTTTGGTCTTCTGTTTCTTCAACTGTAAAATAGGAATGATATTTTGGCCCCCAGCATGAAGGAGAAATGAATAAAAACAACTTGTTCAAAATATTTGATGCATGATAGGCACTCCATAAAATGTAAACTTCCTTCCTATTCTTTTACCTTTTGCTTTAATTTAAAATGTGTGCAGATCTGTTTTGACGGTTCATTCTTTCATTCATCAAACATTATTTTATAGCTCCAAGGTAGTGAACCACCAGCTGAGAATAAGAAGTGGAAAGGCAGCTTGCTGGCCCTGCCCTGGGCCTCAAGTCTACCGTATACCTGAGCTTTTGGTGATGAAGAAAGTCTCAGGTGTCAAGCAAAGTTCAGAGACTTTATTTCCTCTCACAGCTTTATGACTTTCAGACTATTCCCTCAAAATTGTGCTTAATTTTAACTTCATTAACTTCCTGCTCTGTCACAACAGTTGAACAAGAATTTCTCCATGAGCAGTATTCAAATCAGCTTTTAATGAGCTATTTAATTAAAGGCTAATTGAGGTGAATTCATTAAAGATTTCTAAATTATGCTTATCAGAGTAGCTATGTTTTAAGATAAGTTTTAAATATTTGTTTTATATTGCATTGTTTGATCATAAAAGTAGGTATAAAATCACCTTTAAAAATAACTAATTAGAATGTGAGTGTATTTTTCTTCCTTAATACTTGAGTGGGACAGTTAGTAATCAACTTAATATATCGTTAATGTTGGACTGAGACAATAGAAGATTACCAGAGATTACGACTAAGGTTGTGTTTGGTCCATAAAAAATTTCCAGGTCTCTTGAGTTATTGTGGAACTATCTTGGATCTGGTATTTTAACCACATAGTAAATCATAATGGCTTAGATGCAGGGTTTTTACTAAGCCTTGATGACTCTTAGGTTTCAGGCTGACTCTGGACAAAGGGTTGTATCTTCACTGTGTACAACGTCACTCGGGAAAGGAATACATGAAACATGATTTGGCCTCCCAAAATATATCAGTACAGCCTCGTCCGTGAGATAAAAGTTTAGCTCAGCAAACATGCGCTGACCATCTCCTGCATTCTACATAAAGTCCCGGACAATGAGGATTAACCTGGGTTTATGGTTTCAGCAGGGAGAGACGTGGGTCACCAGACAGGTACCCTACACCGTGATATATTTGTCCATCAAGGCAGGGGCACAGCCTCATGAGAACCTGGTGGAGAAGAGTGGTGTGCTAGGTTGACTTGGGCACCCCTGAGCCCCATGAGATGTGATTCTAAACCTTAACAGACAAGTAGGTGTCACCCCAGCAAAGAAGTAGGGAAGGTTGTGACTGGCTGAAACATCAGAATGAACAAGTCAGACGAAAGGAAGAATATGATGAGGTTGAGGATGAATATGAGATTCAAAAAAATGTGGTCCCTGGGGAAGGACAGGAGATGGGATGAGAGAGAGAATTAGGGGATAGCTCATGAAGGGCCAAAGAAAAATGTAGAGTTTGAAGTTGGGCTTTAGGTGTTTCAGAGCTACTGAAAACCTTTTCCCTTTCTCCCCCAGCACACTACACATTGAAGGGCTTTAGGGAAGGGAAGTCAGGGCAAATTCATATTCCACAATTGGCAGTTTTGGGACAGTGTTAGAGATAACTGTCAGAGCAAATGTAAAAGGGCTGGATACAAAGGTTATATTTTACTTGGAGATTTTTGTACTCTTTAGTCAAGAGAAAGGAGAGCTAATAGATTGTTGTAAATTGGGAGTAAAGAAGAAGAAAAAAGGCAAGAGAAAACTAAGGGATAAATCCCACAAGGCCGGGTGACTTGGATGTAGAAGAAGAAGGGAAAGGAACATTGGACCAGATTTTGGTTTTGGGTGTCTGGGTGGGTGGACAGGTTCTTGGTCACTCCATGCCTGATGCCCTCTATTCGGTGTTCACACTGGATTTTAAGAAAGACAATGGCTGACTTGGACCCTCAGGGAGAGAAACATCCAGGCTGGTAAGGTACTGAAATCATCTCCCATGTGCATCTACTCAAGGCGATGGAGCTGTTTAGCAGGAAGCTACCAGCCTGTGAATGGCAGCCACACAGAAAGAGGAGGAGAGCGTTGTGAGTGTGGGAAGACCACCTTAATTTTTTTTCTTTGTATCTAACTTGATCATTTAAATGGATTAGCAGTGAGACAGAGGAGAGTGCTGTAAAGTGATGAGCAACTAGTTCCACAGAAGGTATAGGAGGAAGTTGAGGCGCTTTTCTAACAAATATTTGTGTCATGGTGGAAGGTGGTTAGTGGACTCAAATACCACCAAGGCTCCATCAGCACTGCAATTGAATGGCTCTGTGAATTCCCGATTGCACTAATTAATCAATCTTGTGGACCTCTCTAGCAAGAAATGGCCCCCTTGTCCTCGTTCTGTGTGTGAACATGTGAGGTGAATGAGGAAAACTCACATTATAAATACTGTGGAGAATGGTGCTTGGCTAATGTCACAAACCCAGCCAAAAAGTAAAACTACTTTTGTTTTAAAAAGTGATTTTGCATTTTGCATGTTGAAATACGCTCAAAGACAGGAGTTTGAGATGCAGAAGGACTGACAAGTTAGAAACACCAGGGTCCCCAGTAAGACACAGCAAGGTAAACACAGGCCCTTTTCTTGCCTCTTTATCACTCAAAGTGTGCAAGCAGAATGCCTACACTCTGTGACTGTGAGAGGGGAACAGAGTACTGATCTCCTTATATGCAGAATAAGAGGCTCCCTGACAGAAATACGCCCACATGTTACATAGGGAAGTCTCTCCTACAGGGGAGAGAGATGAGAGGCTCACTTCATGGACTATATCCAGAGCTTCTCACAGTGAGTACCAGGAATGGTTTATTCATTCAGTGGATTTCATTAACCTATGCATGCGTGAATCCATTCATTCACTCTTTCTCTTATTCAGGAAACTGGATTCCATCTCCGGGCTCCATCTTGACACTTGCTCCTCATTCACCTCACTTCCACCATTCTCTCTTGGCCAGACAACTGTGATAGTTCCTAACTGATCTCTCCCAGATCTATTTTTGCTCCACCCTAATCTCTTCCTCATGCTTCTCTCAGAGCAGTGGCTTTAAACAAAATTGGTCCTGTTGAGTAGTTTATGATCTATCAATGGCTCTTTTACACTTAGACTGAAGGATTTAACCCCACTGGCCTTCACTGAGTCTTATGGACTCAACTGTGTGCCCTTAAAACCCGTGGGTTGCAGTTCTTATCCCAATAGCTTCAGAATGTGACTGTATTTGGATATAGGGTCTTTGAAGAGGTAATTAAGTTAAAATGAGGTCATTTATTTGGGTTCACCCTAATCCCATATGACTGATGTCATATAAAAAGAGGAAACTTTGACATAGGTACCAAGGAAAGGTCCTGTGAAGACACAGAAAGAAGATAGACATCTGCAAGTCAAGAAAAGAGGCCTTAGGAAAAACAAAGAAAGAATCTTGCTGACACCTTGATCTGGGCTTCCTAGCATCCACAATGTTGAGAAAATAAACTTCTGTTGTTTGAGCCACCCAGTATGTGGTACTATGTTATGACAACCCCAGCAAACTGACACATCAAGTTTCCCAAAATATGTGAAATTCTGACGTGGTGGGGTGCTGGGAGTGCTCTCCCTTCATGCTTTGTGTATCTGGGTTCTTCTTACTCCTCCAGTCCCGTTGGTGATCTCACCTTTTCAGAAATGCCTTCGCTGACTTGAACATGAATGGTATCCCCTCTTCTGATTAGCCTTCTCTGTGCCTCTTCCTTTTCTTTCTTATGTTCTCCATAATTATCTGCGAATTTAAGACTCCTCCAAAAACCATAAGCTCTGTAAAGCCAACAGCCATGCCTGTTTTGTTTATTGTTGTAGTCCAAGGGTTTAGCATAGTTGGCCCTCAGTCGATTTGTTGAATAAATAAAGGAATGAAATACTGATTAAGAAGCTCTCCTATGCCAGTCATTAACCCGGTATGGAGAAAAGGGAGGTGAACAGGTCAGACGTGCTCTCTACCAGTGTGGTGATACAATCCTGCAGGTAAGACTGATATCAAATATGTAAGTAGAAGAAAGCATAATGAATGTTGACTTGGAAGAAGTACCCTAGACTTTACAAGCTAAGATATCTTTGTCTTCATATGCCAGTGAGTTCCTGCAGTTGGTCGGGGAAGGGGACACACTTGTTGAATTATTTCTGATGAGTTGAAATTAAATGAAATAGCATGGCTCTTAATAACATGCTTCTTCACTGAGAAACTATTCAATTTAAGGTTGGTGGGATTGTATTTGGGCACCTCACCCTTTCTTAGTGGCGAATCTTCAAGATTCTAATTCCCAGAGGTGTCACAAATGGAGGCTGCAAAAGGCAGAGCATCTGTCTTGTTCTAGCTGGAGCAGCATTAAGGAAAGAGGAGGCCAGAGAGAATTTACTACCTCCAGAGGCAGATTGATTAGAAAGAACTGCCAGGCAATTTCCATTTGCATTTTGCCTGGGTAGGACTGGGGAAAGGGAGATGTTTCTAAATGAGAACAGCCCAATCATTTTCTCCTAAAACTTGCTCCAATTTGTCTCCCTGCTCCCAGAAGTTACTACCTTGCATAATCCAGGAAGGGAGATAATCAGCACTTTGAGTTACATTGGTTTTGCCTGTTCCCTTGATAAAATGGCAAAATTCACCTGTGAAATCTCGGAGTTCATTATGGTGTCGTTTTCTCTCCTCTTAAATCAAAGCCATTTTATCTCCTTCAGTCTAACCAGACTCCAAGAAATGGCATCTTTGCTTCCTCTTGCTTTCAATTATTTATATTCCTAGGCAGACAAAAAACCAGGCAGTGTGATCCTTGGGTGACTTTTAGCTCAGACTCTACCAACAGCTCACCAGAGCTGGGCAGGAATTGCCATTATTCACCACCAAATGGAAAGCAGCCACTCAAGCAAGAGCCATGGATGGTGAAAATGCAATTTTATTGGACGTATATGGACACAAACTCTCATGCATGCAGGCCTTAATTGAAAACTAAAACAATTAGCTTTTAATACTTGTGAAATAACAGACTGAAGCACATTTACAGGATGACTGGGAAGCAACAGTCATAGGCTGTTTCTTTTTTAATAACATTGAGTTGTGTTCACAGTTAAGCTCATTAACAACACGAAAGCAGAACAGAGCAGGACACTGGAATGCCATTTCATTGATTATTTGTGAACAGTTCTTGCTTGCTGCTTATTCTATGCTCAAAACCAAAACAAAACCAAACTGCAAACTAGGCCAGGAGCGGTGGCTCATGCCTGTAATCCCAGCACTTTGGGAGGCCAAGGCAGGCAGATCACCTGAGGTCAGGAGTTCGAGACCAGTCTGGCAAACATGGGGAAGCTCCCTCTCTAATAAAAATAGTAAAAAAAAAAAAAAAAAAAAAAAAAAAAAAAAAAATAGCTGGGCATGGTGGCACACACCTGTAATCCCAGCTACTCCGAAGGCAGGAGAGTCACTTGAACCTGGGAGGCGGAGGTTGCAATGAGCTGAGATTGTGCCATTGCACTCCATCCTGGATGACAGAGCCAGACTCTATCTCAAAACAAAACAAAACAATACACAAACTGGAGAACAAACTTCCTGGAAGTAGGTGCTTGTGTGTTTTTTACTGTTTAATGACCAGATGTTGGTAACACAAGGCTGTGCCCCAAGAGGCTTTTGAGATCCACTAGGAAAGCACAGAGATTTGGCCACAGTCTGCAAGTTGGTCAATCTGCCTGTGAGGTGGTTTGTAGGTGTGGGTACAGCTCCTCATCTCAAGAAGAGGTGCCCCTAAACTGCTCCAAACCAGATCTTTGAGCCTTCGGCCAGCCAGCCTGTTCCTACAATGGCTCTTTACGTTGAAATTTTCCCTCCACATCAATGAGTGGCAACGTGAGGGATGGGGACCGTTGTTGGAACTCTATGCACGGTCCTTGCACTGCCCTACTCAAAATGCATCCAGGGGTCCTCTAACTCCTCATCATGGCATATGAAGCCCTCCAAGAAAATGACCCCCAGCACCTTCCTAGCTTCATTTATAGGCACTCTCTCCTGCTGGTCACACCAGCCACACTTGTCTGCCTGTGTTGGTTTCATGACTCCTCTGCACAAAGGTTCCCCGTATGTACCCTATGTTGAATTCTCTTTTTTCCTCTTCTAGCAAACTCTTATTCATCCTTACAAGTTCCTACTTTGTGAAGTCCCCAACTAAGAGGATTTGCCCCCTCCCTGGTTGCCTGTAGTCCTCTGATGGTTTCTCGCTACATCTATTATAGTCTCTGTGTGGGAACTTTTCACTTCACTAGAATATCTTGAGAGCAGAGCAAATCTCAGCTCAGACATCTGGCATGTCGTAGGTGCCCAACAATCTCTGCTGAATGAAATATAAACCAACAAGATAGACCGGTGCACCCAACTGTGGGGAGAGTGCCATCACTGCATAAGGAAAGGAGATGCTGGCACAGGAACAAGGAATTTCTGTGAGTAGTTTCATTATTATTCTTATCCAGCCTGCAGAGTTCAGTAGACAATATGACCAAGGGACAACATGGGAAAGTTCATTTTATTACCATCTGAGTTTTCAAAAATGATATTGGTAAAAATACTAATCATCTAAAGAATATTTTATTTTATTTTGAGACAGGGTCTCGCTCTTTCACCCAGGCTAGAGTGCAGTGGCACGATCTCTGATCTCAGCTCACTGCAACCTCTGCCTCCCAGGTTCAAGCGATTTTCCTGCCTCAGCCTCCCAAGTAGCTGGGATTACAGGTGCAAGGCACCATACGTGGCTAGTTTTTTTGTTTGTTTGTTTTTTGTTTTTTTGTTTTTTACTTTAAGTTCCAGGATACATGTGCAGAATGTGCAGGTTTTTACATAGGTATATATGTGTCATGTTGGTTTGCTGCACCTGTCAACCCATCATCTAGGTTTTAAGCCCTGCATGCATTAGGTATTTGTCCTAATGCCCTCCACTCCCTGACAGGCTCCAGTGTGGGATGTTCCCCTCCCTGTGTCCACGTATTCTCACTGTTCAACTCCCACTTATGAGTGAGAACATGTGGTATTTGGTTTTCTGTTCCTGTGTCAGTTTGCTGAGAATGATGGTTTCCAGCTTCATCCATGACCCTGCAAAGGACATGATTTCATTCTTTGTTATGGCTGTATATCAATGATAGACTGGATAAAGTTTTGTATTTTTATTAGAGACAGGGTTTTGCCATGTTGGTCAGGCTGGTCTCAAACTCCTGACCTCAAGTGATCCACCGGCCTTGGCCTCCCAAGGTGCTGGGATTACAGGCGTGAACCACTGCACCTGGCCATGAAGAATATTTTAAATCTAAAAGTAAAGAGTTCCAAGTCTCATTACTTAGAAGTCAATGGTTTTATCTTTGCAATGGGTGTCCATATGTACACATATTTTTGCAGGTATGTGGTCACAAGTCACATATAATCAGACATTTTGCTCTTCTCACTTTTTAAATCATTTGTTTTTAGTTTTTCTAAGTGTTTAAAGCAAGTATTTGTATTCTCTTTTCCATTATACAATTAAGTATCCATGTTTACAACATATTTTCACACTTGGTTTCCTGTACAAATGTAGGTTTTTGGTGTCCAACTACCTGTGTTAAAATCCCAGCTCCATCTTTCCAGGTCAGTGCCATTGGGGAAGTTGCTTAACCTCTTGAAACCTCAGTTTTCTATTCTGTAAAAAGAGCATAATAGTATTTACCAAATATTATCATTATTAAAATTTTAAAAATCGAGAAACAGTGTAAACATGATGCTCAGAACATACTAATAAATGAGTGTTAATTATCTTATTACTGCTGTTATCATTAAAAGAAAATGACAATTTAAAACAGAATCTCATATTTATCATCTCTAAAATAGGGTTAACGCCTATTTACTGTGCTTTTGAGTTGTTATTTTTGTCTTCAGGGAGATTAAAGGAGATGACATAGTATAGTGCCTATGTTTCTGAAAAAGTTGAACAACTGCCTGGTCATTCAGTTAGAGGTCAATGTGTGCCTGGAATCAGAGAAAAATTTACACTAATTTTTTAACCACTGCATGACATTGCCTAAATATAAGTCTGATGATGAAGGCCAAGGAGAAGTGGTGACATGAATTCAGAGACTATTGCTGTTCTAGTAGAACAGAAAAAAAATTCCTAAACATGGTTTGCTCTCTGATGGTGGGCAGATCATAGCCCCATCTGAGCTTTGGTTTTCTCATCTAAACATCACTATGATGGAGCAGTTGATTTTCAGAGCCAATTACAACTCTAAGACTCTTTCTTTTACCCAAAATCTGCCATTGACACATGGATAGATTTTCAGTGACAATTCGTTTTTTCTTTTAGTTGACCCTCCTAACTTCTATACCCCAGTGAATATAAATTATTAGAGAGGGCTGCCATTATGAAAGTATTTAATGTTCTGCCGAGTTACCATATTGAAAAAATGTGTAGTTAAATAGGAAAGGGTGGACCACTTTGGGAAATAATGTGCTTACATTTCTTCAAAATATTCTGCTGGGCATTACATTGTCTTTGAGTTATTGTACAGATGCCTAATGTATCCCATTAGAGATTGGACGTGATAACCCTAGAGGACACTTTTGCAGCCTCAGAGTTCATGAAAATGCACCTTCCTTACTCTAGAAAGAAGTGCTGCATGAGCAATTGCAACAATTAGCTTTTAATTGCACTTAATCATCTCCGTTTTTAAGCCAAAGGGGAGGTAGATCTTACTGCTTCTCCCACGAAGTCGAAGCACAGACATGGGAGCGCAGACACTGCTAGCTTGTGTCTTGGCAAAAATGCAGGATATGCATTGTTCATAGATGGGAGCCATCCATTGGCTGTTCAATCCGCCACTCTCTGGGATTTATGTGCCAGCCACCTGCATGTAGACAACAGTGGGCCATTATGATGCTAAAGTTCAGCCCCTCTTAGAGCCAAAGTAAAGAAAAGTAACTGTGTTTATTTTAAATATATAATCAATCATAACCCTGTGAATAGCCACTTTTCTATAAATGCCTTCATATATCATCTAAAGCCCTCTTACTTCCACATAATTCTCTTTTGTTTGGTTCCTGGTCTTTGACTTTACAGTTTCATTCAGGGGATAATATAGAACTAAAGCTCCAAACAAGTCTTTCCTCTATATTCTCTCCTTGGAGCCAGTGTTTGCAAGAGAAACATTTTCTATAAATAGGGCAGATGGGGAATGGACTCATAAACACCTCAGCTACAAGGACTGTGTGAAGTAGAAGAATAATCCAATGACTTTGGGGGAGTGAACCCAGGGTTTGAGAGCTGACTTTTAGTATTTGCTTATTCAGTCTTTAGTATTTGCTGACTTTTAGTATTTAGCTATCATTTAGTATTTGTGTGGCTGTGGGCCAATCATTACCTTTCTATATTTCAGTTTCCTTCACTGTAAGACAGGAACCATGCAGGGCTGCTTGTGAAGACCCAAGAGTAGCTGAACACATAGTGATCCTTGAGCAATGTGCCCATAGGAAACTCTGCTGTTATCACTTCTCATTCACTTTGAGTCAGATCACATTTTCTTTTAAGAGGGTCATTGGTTGACTGACATTCACAGGCAGGTAAACAACAGGGTGAAGAGGCTAAAACTTACATCAGCATCTTATAACAAACAGTTAAAGAAAAGTGGGTGATGAGTTTTGAGAGAAGAGGGCTTAGGAAAGGAGCAAACAGAACCATCTTCCAATATAGAAAATTGAGGTCATTTGCTTTTTTTACTGCTGACAAGCCCTGTAAAGGGTGGGCCATTATTTGAAGGCATATTTTAAGAGCTAGCTACTCAGTCTACTGACAGAACAGGCTGCCTTGTAGACTGAGCTTACTTTTGCTGAAGATAGATAAACATAAGCAGTGCAGTGGGGGTCCCAGTAGGGGTTACAGAGAGAGCTGAATGGTATCAAAAGATGTTTCTTACTCTCAAAAGCTAAGTCTTTCTCATGAGAGATGTCAATTCCTTTTTCATAATGTTGACCATCATAAAAATTTCTCCTTATTATCTGCATTATCTAGACTCCTGTAGAAAGGGAAGAAGGCTCTACCACTTACTGAATATACTATTCTACATACCAGGCACTGAATATTTGTGTTATTTCATCTTCATATACCTAATGTAGGACCAGGTCCATAGGAAACAATCATTGAATATCTGTCACAAAAATAAAGGAACTAATGAATGACCTAAATGCATTATTATGTACATTTTGTGAGTTAGAAGAATGGCTTATAACAAGAGGTGACCATTTAGATTGGTCTTAAAAAACATGCCTATAATTTTAAAACATCTTTGAAGAGGAGTTTTTACCAGCAAGATTCAGAAGTCAAATTTTCTTTCTTCTGAATGGAGAGTCAGAGCTGCAAAATCAGCAATTTAGAGAATCCTGCTGTTTATCAAAAGTTAGAATGTCAGCCATCAGCAGACAGGACAAGTGCACTAATGAAAATGTATGGCTTTTCATTATTAGGCCAATTTGCACAATGCAATTGGAATTGAGTAAGTTGTAACAGCTACAAGGCCTGTTTAAAACACTAGGATTGATTTTAATGTTACGATTACCATAAATCTTTAACATTTTATGTTTACAAATAGGCCTCAGAAAAGGAAGCCTCTAGTAGGTATATTGCTAATGTCTCTGTAAGTAATTAAGAAAAAAAAAGGCACCTAGACCAGATGCTAAGCAAAGTAAAATCAGTAAGTTGATTTTCAATTTCCCAGAACTAGGAGAAAGTTTATTAAACTCCTGTTGGTCTTCTCCATCATGACAAAGAACAAGGCCCCCACAAGACTGATCCTTTAAGCTGCTGCTTTCAGAAAGGCCTCTATTCTTAGAAGTCTACTCCGGTGATGATTCCAGGAATTACTCTCCAACAAACTTCAGGTTAAAACTCCTGAGGCCTCTAGCCAGATTAGAAAACAGATGCATCCTTCCTTTGCCCCAGGTTTAGCCACGCAGGAGTGGGCGTGGTCCCACATGTATGGCGTTGTTCAAGAAGGAGAGTGTTAACTTACTCCCAAACCATTTTCTTTCTTCAAAGCCAGTTAATTTTGCTTATGCCATACCAATGAGGGGTGAGGAGGGTGTTAAAATAAGAAAAAGAAAAATAACAAAGAAAGTAGAAGGCAGTTGATGATGAAAAATGAACTTTCATTGTTTTTTCATTTTTATTTATTTATTTATTTATTTATTTATTTATTTTTGAGACGGAGTCTCGCTCTGTCGCCCAGGCTGGAGTGCAGTGGCGCCATCTTTGCTCACTGCAAGCTCCGCCTCCCGGGTTCACGCCATTCTTCTGCCTCAGCCTCCCGAGTAGCTGGGACTACAGGCGCCCCACCACCAAGCTCGGCTAATTTTTTGTATTTTTAGTAGAGGCGGGGTTTCACTGTGTTCACCAGGATGGTCTCGATCTCCTGACCTCGTGAACCGCCCGCCTCGACCTCCCAAAGTGCTGGGATTACAGGCGTGAGCCACTGCGCCCGGCCCAACTTTCATTGTTTTTTTACTGAATGTGTGTGCAGCAATTTGGGTATTAGATTGGAAAGTTGAAAGTGAATTGGAGAAAAGTTTTTTTTTTAAGAAATCATTTATTAATTTACTGAGTTGTGCAAATGTGTAGTTTCTAATTGGTATGTTGAATGCCTTTCAAAGGTCAGTGGTAAAGTTGAGAGTAAAACCCCAGTGACTCTCTGCCTTGTTGAATTTCACCAGTCTGCATAATCCCCCACAAAAGTTTGCATTTTTCTTGAACATCCCAAAAAAAAGCATTTTGGACATTCGACTGCTGTCCTCATTGACCTAGGAATTCCTAGCAGGAAATTAAAGAGGATTAAGGAATTAAGAAAGGGTTGTTTTGTGTGTGTGTGTGTGTGTGTGTGTGTGTGTGTGTGTGTGTTATGGTGTGTGGCAGGAGGGGCTTTATTGGTTTGTATTGTTTAATCCTTAGCGGGAAATTAAAGAGGATTAAGGGTTTTCTGCCTGCATGCATGGGAGGGAGTGGTAGAAGGGTCAAATTGTATTGTTTTTCTCATTTATTTTTTCAACAATATTCATGAGTGCACTTAATATGTCCCATGCCCTGAATTAAACACTAGGAATATAAAAATGAATAAGAAAAGTGTGTTTTCTTTTTGAAGGAAGTTAGAATCTCTTTGAGAATACAGACCATATATGCAAGTCACCATGAATGTACATGACATGATTATACATTATAATTATGACTTGTCCTATGCAGTATATGAAATGACTAGTCACTGAATTGTCTTTTTTTTTTTTTTTTTTTTTTTTTAAGATGAGATCTCATAATTCTCCTGTCTGAGCTTCCCAAGTAGCTAGGATTACAGGCCACCACACGTGGCACAAACTGTCATTTCTTGATATTAAAGAAGTACTTTGCGTTGACCTAAGTATTAATATGTGTGAGAAGACCCTGTGTGATGAAATTGAGAGCTTGAAATACAGCCCTATGAACACAAGTCTAGGGGAGAAAGCTGATAGTGCCGTGCAAATGCGGATGAAGGAATGTTCAATTCTTGCAGACGGAATTTCAGGCACTTTCTGGAGGAGGTGGCATTGTATTGAATCTTGAAAGATTGGCAGATGCTAGCCAAATGTGAATGCAAACGTGAGTAGAGGCAATTCTGGGCCCAGCGGGTGGTATGGGCAGAAAGGTAGTGTTAGGAAAGGAGAGTGGAGTATTAGGAAACCCAGAAAAATGTGGTCTGATGGTGTCAGTATCAAGGAGTGCTGGAGCATGGCGATGGGGTGAGATGACCCTGCCTTGGCTCATAAACAGGGTGAGTTGGAGCCATTTAATTAAAAACTTAGGAGTATGAACTTTATATTCTAGGTGATGGGGCTCCCAAAGTGTTCATACATAGCCAAGTTCCCCATTTATCAGAAATAAAGGACATGGGGTGACTCTTCAGTTTCCAGATTCAGAATTGGAGTGAACTGTAAAGGTGATTAGAAGTTGTTATCAAAAATCTTCATGACTTGGTCCTGGTCGCCTTGATAGCCCAATTCCTCACTGTTATGTCCCTTGCTACCAGGTAAAAATGATACCAGATTTTCTTCAATGCGTTGTCATTGCTCCCTGGATCTTTGTGTATTCTGGAATACGTGCCTGGGACACACTTTTGCCTCTATATCTGGCTCTTCATTCATCCTTCAGGTTTCAGTTGAAATGATCCTTCTTCCAAACAGTGTTATTTTATTCAGCAAATCTGAGTTAGGATCCCTTTTTCGGGCTCCTCCAGCCCTTGGCATTTCTGCAGTGAGGACATGTATCACACTGAGTGGCACTGCTTGTTTAGTATCTGCAGTCTTTTCCATCGTATACACAAATAAGTTGGCTGCAAACTCCTAAGCACATTGATCCTGTGAATAAATAAATGGGACATTCTAGTTGGCTAATGTTCCAAGAGTCATAGAATATGGTTTAAAAAAAAGAGTTTTATTTTTAAAAATTACTTGCGTATTGATTAGGGTGAAAGACATGAGCAATCTTGTTAAGACACTTAAACAAACATGAGACAGACATGTGAGGTCTGTCTTTGGTGACAGAGGTATGGCAGTGTGGCCGTCTTTTTTTAAAACTTCACCTGTTTTCTTATGCCAAGATGGTAACAGCTGTAGGACCACGTGTTCCCCATTCTCTGCCCACCCTTGCAGTTTCCTGCATTCCTGCCATTATGATAGGATTTATAAGGACCCTTTTCAAAGGAGAGGGATCAGGAAGAGATTTGAGAGAGATATAAAAATAGCACCAGGGTTGAGTGAATAGAAGCTTCCAGACTGAGCTGCTGTTGAAATATAAGACAGAGAAGGGCACTGGTGCCCGTGAAATTCGCTGGTACCTCCGTACCTACAGCTGGCTGCAAAGTCATCGGCACAGTCCTTGCTCCAGTGAGATTTTAGGGGCTGTGAGTTTAAAAGCCACTATAGATTAATTGGCACTTTTGGGCACTTTGGGGGCAGCAGTGGATTTCTCCATTGAAATGTCCATTCAAATTTCACATAGCCAGGTATGGAGAATGCACAAAGGACCAACCCTGCAGGGGTTAAGAGCAGGAAACGAAGCAGAGGTATGGAGCTGAGACTTCGGGGCCAGCTTGCTGGTGAATGGTTAGTCCTGAAGCTAGGGTGTGGAAGAATGGGGAGTGTCATCCCGAGCTGTTTCATAGGAAACTTATTATTGTGGGTTTGCTTGTCTGGACCCATCTTTCCTGGGTAGTATGTGCCAGCCAAGACCATATGGCCTGAATTATTTTGCTTACTTGCCTTGTCTTACATCAGTGACACACACAGACATACACACAGGCATACACACGCACACGCACAGGCACAAACACACCCCTACCTACCTTATCTTCTAGCCTCACACTGCCTAGGTCACTGTCAGGTCAAGGTTGGTCACTATCAAGGCTGATTTTTTTTTTTTTTTTTTTTTTGAGACGGAGTCTTCTACTAAAAATACAAAAAACTAGCCGGGCGAGGTGGCGGGCGCCTGTAGTCCCAGCTACTCCGGAGGCTGAGGCAGGAGAATGGCATAAACCCGGGAGGCGGAGCTTGCAGTGAGCTGAGATCCGGCCACTGCACTCCAGCCAAGGCTGATCTTTATGGAACAGGAAGCTCTTCCGTAGTCACATTTTACTGCAATCATTAGCCAGGTGCCCAGGAAAAGCAATCAATAGCGATAGAGTAATCAGAGGAAGGCTGCAGGGGGCCCAGAGCAGCCAGGAACACATGTCCGGCCTGGGTGTGACTCAGAGATTGACTGCTCCTGCCTCACATGCTTTCCACACAGAATTTAAGGTGAGAGTGGTGGACATTATATGTCTCCAAAACCAGCAAACGTAGGACATTCTTCATGAAGGAGGCATTGGAAACGTTCTATAAAGATCCTTCCTGTTGCAAAAGGAACTCTCGGCACCTAAACAGCCTAGATGTGATATAACTAGAAACTCTCATGTACTCTGCATATCTTTACTTTAAATTTAATTCCATCATATTTTGTGGTGATACATATTTATGATGTTAAGACATTTGATTATATATAAAGAGCTCCTCAGTCATAACTAAGCATTAAATGAAGCTTTCATATTTCCCTGTTCCTCAAATATGTTGCTACATGTTTCTGGTACTCCTCCCTCTCTTTTCTCTGTGGTCACTAAAGAAGGAACCTAGAAAGGAGAATGTGAGTCATCCTACTTAATTTGGGAGATTTATACCTTTATGAGAACAAAGCAGTTTTTTGATTGTTTGTTTTAAATATGACTTACTAACTCTAATACCATGTGTAAATGCACAAATCATAAGATTTTTCCAAGCAGAGACTTTTCCTGAATGTCTGCGTTTTCTCTAGTGCTAAGGGCATTGAATCCTTCTATTCTAAATGACCTTCCTCTTCTGCTTAGGAGTGGGAGATGGAGTCTTTGCTCGAGGGCCAGTCAAGGGCCAGCTGTGGTGGTGCAGAGGAAAGGACAGGTGGGAGGGGTCGTCCAGTGAATGATGCTAGAATGAAACTAGGAATGCTCCCCTGGGAAATGGGGGGACTCTGGAGGTAGAGGGCAAAGGCAATATTGCATAGTAAAGTCAAGACACAAATTCCAGATATAAAACATATATGAAGAATGTCCAGTCCAGTGTCAGGTATAAAAAGAGGCAAGGAGTTAAAGGGGTTAGGAGTGCCAATAGTCTCAACATCAGTTGTCCTGACATCGGCCCCTCATCAGATATTTACTGAGCACATGTTTTGAACTATGTCCTGCACTGGATGAGGAGGTTACAGCAGGAATAGAAATGACTTCTCACCTCCTGAATGACATTTATGTTCCAACAACAGTACATAGAGAGACAGGATGAAGTTGGGGTTTAGTGCACCAGACTTGGAGTGGCAGAACTAGGTTCAAGCCTTGGTTTGCCACTCACTGGTCATGTGCTTTTGAGCAAGTTACTTAATCTCTTTGAATCTGTTTTCTCACTCATACACTAGGAGAAGAACTATGTGAGACATAAACTATGCATGCTGAATGCATGATGCTGGCAGATGCTAGGCTCACAGTACATGACAGCTTATGGATATGTCTTTGGGCTCCTGAGGCTGTTGTCCAGCATGGGTGAACCTCAGGTCTTGGGTAAACACTATGCTTAAGAGCTAATGACCTTAGCATGATCATTCTTTGGTAGCATTTTAGCGCACAGTGCTAGTCATTAAGACTTTTCCATTCCTCACCTGCCATAGTCACAGGAAAGTCAAACTCCAGGTCACAGAGGTTTATTTGGGGCCCCTGACATCCACAAAACCTTTATTTTCTACCACTTGAAAACTGGTAAAATTTACTGGACAAGAATTTAACTGAGTCATTTTCAGTAACTGCTGTTAAATTTACCAGCAATAAACAAGTGTCGCTTCTACTTTCTGATAAACTGATTCCTACCCTTTGTGCCTGAAGGGGAGATGATGTCTACAGGAGAAATGGGTAGAACCATATAAAACAAAGCTTCTGGGTCTGTAAATTGCAGGTCGGTGAGGCTGAATTCTCCCGGAGCAATTTCTTAAGAAAACATGAAGATAACCATCTTTACTTGACTGCTTGTTTTTCCAGTGGTGATGATTCCATTTCCCTTGATGAAATACTAAGGGATTTATATGCATGAGATGCCTATGGGGTGATAGATGTTTATTAGCCCAAGGTTATTTCCTTGGGTCAATTTTCTGCTCTTTTCCTAGGGGAAGAAGGTGTCATGAACTCATAATATCTAGCATATTCGCATTAAGCATTAGGGTAGGATGCTTCCATTCTCCTTGCTGGCAGCTGGCATTGTTCTTTCTCCATGGCTTCCTGTCCCTTTGGCATTTTGTCACCTTAATGACATGACAAAAGGAAGTGGAAAAGTGACTCTTGCTTTTGATCCAGGTAGATGTGTTTTGATCTGGGGGTACCACTAGGAATGTGAGAGTCAGCATCAATGTCTTGCCAGATTCGTTGAACTTTCAATTGTTATTTTCATGTGCCTCATAGGCCTTCATCTGGATGTGATCTTTATTATAAATGTTTGTCTTTGAATTCCCCAACTGAAAGAATGAACTTCCCAATTCCAGAGTAAACCATAGCATATACATTTTTAACTAACATTTTCTCCCTTAATTAAACTGGTTACTATTGTTTTGAAAACCTCCTATGTGTCAGATACTGTTCTAGACATACTAAAGCATGTTATATCAAAACATCACAGCAACCCTATAGAAGAAGATGATGTGATGGCTACTCTCTGATGAAAGAAAGAAGGCCCAGACATTGCTCAACAGCAAATTGACAGTAAATAGATCCAAAAGAGGCAACCTTGGAATGCACTTTAATCCAAGCCAACGCAGTGCCTCTTGTCTTTATGCTTCAGGTTTCTGCATACCTCTAACTTAACACTGGGATCGTGTTGATCTGTGTTAGAGGCTGAGAGCTTGAGCAAGCTGGAGTTCCCATTGCAGTAAATGATGGGAACAACCTTCGAACTTGCCATTAATAAACTGAACTATTCACATTTCTATGGCATAGCTTGACATTTAAGCTGAAGGTTTGTAATGCTAATAAACAGCTCAGGATGTGATGTGATCGTGTGTGTGTGTGTTTGACTGTCACACAATTAAAAGCTTAACTGAGAAGGTTAAAGCTTTCATTAAAAGCCATCCACTTTTATTTATTTAGTGTTTTGGGGACCTGGAGAGAGTACAAATCAAGAATAGGCCTCCAGGGGACATCTTTGTAGATACGAGCCAATGATACTAGTCTAACTCTTGGACTGCAGGCAGCCTGATTGTTAGGTTAAGAAAAAAAAAATGAATGAACAAATGTGGTCATTTGAAGAAATCAGACATGTGATTACTTTTCCTTCGCTACAAAAGTACCCGAGAGATCTACCAGCCCCTTCTTTGATTAATACCGCTTGTGGTGGTTGCACACTGCTCAACTTGGCATTGCATTTATCAAAATTTGCCAGAGCAGACAGGCATCTCCATGTGAAAAGAATGACTGTAATGGGCCCCTGAGCCTTGCAGGGAATATCTGGGCTCCATGAATGGAAACGGTGGACATGCTAGGATGGTGGGCTCATGGCCTAGACTCTGTGCTTTCTTTTCCAAACCATTAAGTCCTCTAAGCAGCTTTTAAGACGAAGGTTTTACTCTCCATCTTCCAAATGAGATGACCTGCATTGTATATAATCTTCAGGGTTCCCTCTTGCCTCTTATTTGCCTCTTGGTCCTGCCAAAGGCCAAAACACAGAGAAAGGTTTCTGGAAGAGCTTTCTCAAGCATTTGTTTCCAAATGCTGACCCAAACTGTTCACTTTTGATTCATCTGGGGAGTGAATTTTTTTAAAAGATGCATATTTCTAGGCCCTACCCTCAGTGTTTTTGATTCAGTGTGTCCAAAAAAAGGTGATTCTGATCATCCATAAGCTTTGTAAAACACTGATTTCTAAACATCATGCTGACCTTGCCTCTAGACACTCAACCTTTGTCCAGGTGGACCCCTGAGCTAACTAAAGGTTCATTCCCTGGAAACCTAAATGCAATAGAGGTCTTTGCAGGACTCTTATTACAAATCTGAAATATATTATCCTAGTCCTCATACAATTGCCATCGCTGAATTGGATGGCAGCCAATATCTCTAACTTTAATTGAAGGTTACTCTGAAACCTCAAAGAATGAATTCAACTTCTGCATTTGCAGTAAATTTTGGCAGGTAATACTGACCTTCATATTTCCCTGTGACCGTTTCATAATGGACCAGAAAAGAAGTTTCACTCAAAAATCAAGCTTCTTCCAGAATTGGTAGGATTTCTCATCTCATGTGAAATAAACAATGTTTCCTTCTTTATCTTGGATGACAGGAAGCTCAGAGCCCTTCTTTATTCTTAATAGCAGAAACATTTTAACTCTTACCCTTGCTATATCAATTTTTTCTTTCTTTTTTTCACTATTAATTATTTACCCTTTAAAATTCCTACTCAATATCACTTTAATAAACCATTTGGAAACATTTTGGGAAAAAATTTTAAATCTGAGGACTTGGTGAGTGCAGCATGACATTTGTGGGAAGAGGCATACAGGCCTTCCAGCATCCCACTAGAGACAAATAAGAATATTTTAGATGGTTTCATTCATTCTTTCTTTCTTTTGTCTGCTATAGTATCTTCCCTGCCTTAGATTCCTGCTCATGACCTTTAAGAAACTGATCATGCTATGGGCAAGTCCTTCTCCAGCACCCAGGCCACATCATAGATCTTACATTGTGAATATTGTTCATCAGGATGAGCTACGTTTCTAATATTTCCAGGTTCACATACATAAAACTTTAAAACTATATAGGTCTATAGATTTCTCTTATTACTTTTTATATTCAAATCCATTAATATGAAAAATTTCAAAGCCATTTTAGATTGGAAGTAATTCAGCCAGATACCATTTGAATATCAAGTCTGATTTCGGTTGGTTGAGAAATATTGAGAGGGGGCTGCACACGGCTGTTCCTATTTCAAAAGCCTGGATAAACTCACAGCCGTAAAATTTGCCTTTCACAGAATGACCTCTCTCTATGTATCCTCAGTGCCCACTCAGGCCAGAGTTGAACATGAGAACCAAAATCCTTCTGACCTTTTCCCAAATAACCCTGCAAGGGGAATTTTAAAAAGTGAATGAATAAAGTAAAAAAAAAAAAAAAAAAAAAAGGAATTGCAAGCTAAAAATAAACTGGCAGTGAAATTTATAATTTTTAAAAGCAAAAACTCAGGAAGCGTATTTCACGGAATGTAAACATGCCCAACTCCTAATAAGTAGAGATAAATTCCAGTTAATTATTGTCAATATTCCAAAAGTTAGGGAAAAACAAACCGACTATGCAGAAACATTTTATTGAAGTGATATTTATAGCATCAGAGTTTTAGAAAAATCTCCATATTCAGTGATTAGGAGTGGTTACCAAATTTAACATATGCCCATTGACTGATGCTTAAAGATAACATTTTATTTAATAGGACAGGGGGTGTCATGAGTGAGCAATTTTATATTCAGTTTGATAGTCATTAATTTAATATTAATGTTGTTTGAACAGAGAAGGGCATTTTGATTTAAATAATGTTCATCCAGAATCACAATAGAGATGTGTCTATAGCTCAGAAATTCAGATTATTCTTTTAATTCTATTAAATTTGAGGAAATTATTTTATTATGTCCCAATGAATCCCATTTGGTGTGAGAAAAACAGAAATGGACATTTCTTAAGTACTTGTTAACCCACAGTTTGTTACATCCATTTTGCGATGAAGTTTTCATAAAACATATTAAAATAGTATGTTTTAGTTGTCACTGGCCTGAGGATCAAAACAGGGTCACAGTAACTTTTTAAAAATGGCATGTTTTCTCTAGGCACACTAACTCACTGTGTAGGAAGGTCAGGGTGTTCCAAGCTCTCCCTAAATATTTCCAGGGAATGTCTAAGTGGGGGGGTGTCTACACATGTGCGCTCCACCATGTGGCACATTCAGCTCCTGTAGCATCTCCTGGTGTCCTGGCTTCTGTGGCCCACAATGTTGCTCATCCTGCTGCTGACCACTGCAAAACCCTTGATGCGGGTGCTGGTCCCTAGCACTGGGTGCCATTATCCTTGTCTGCTGAAGCCACAGGTTTTGAATCTTCTCTGTGCCTCAGGGAGACTTTAGGAAGCCAGTGCTTTAGACTTAAGTAAACCTCTTTTTTTTTTTTTTTTTTTCCCAGAGTCTTGCTCTTATTGCTTAGGCTGGAGTGCGATGGCATGATCTCACCTCACTGCAACCTCCACCTCCCAGGTTCAAGTAATTCTCCTGCCTCAGCCTCCCGAGTAGCTGGGATTGCAGGCGCCCGCCACCACGCCTGGCTGATTTTTGTATTTTTAGTAGAGATGAGGTTTTGCCATGTTGGCCAGGCTGGTCTCGAACTCCTGACCTCGTGATCTGCCCGCCTCAGCCTTCCGAACTGCCGGGATTACAGGGGTAAGCCATCGCGCCGAGCCAAGTAAACCTCTTTTGAAAAACAAATGAAGCATATACACAGAAACGTGCAGGAATCATAAGTTTAGAGCCCAAATAAGTTTCATAAAATAAAACACCTGTGTAACCACTGTATCAAGAAGTAGAACCTTCCAACACCGTTTTGTCACTTGCCTGACAAGGTAACCACTATTTTTACATTGATCCCCATCAGTTAGTTTAGTTTATTTTTGGGCTTTGTGTAAATGAAATTGTATCGCTTACTAATCATTCTACTGCTGATGGACAGGTTTGGGTCCATGATAAGTCAAGTTTGTATAAACATTCTTTCGCTTGCAGTAAGTTTTCTTGAAGTAAGTTTTTACTCACCTTAGTGAAGTGGTTTCCAGCCTTCCTCCATCCTCACCTCTCGTACCTAACATGAACTTGTAAGTCATCACTCCAACTATGGTAATCATGGCTTTACAATGTAATGAGTCTCAAATGTGGGAGGATGCCTCAGCAGGTTCATCCTTTGAAAGAGTCTCCTGGGGAAGCACCCTTGCTGTATGGAGACACAGACAGTGGATCAAAACTCAAGGGAGTCAGGCTGGGAGGGAGCCCTGAATAGTGGGTGCTGAGCTTCTCTCCAGATACCCCTCCTCTTCTTCCACGGTGACCTATGGGTGGGCTTCACTTCTCTCTCCTGTGGGTGGTGCCCCTTCTCAAAAACTCAAGGAGGTCCTCTACCAAAATAAATAACTCAAACCAGGACTCCTGGTCAATAATGAATGTGGGTTCTGGTGAGGAAAATTTGAGAATGAAATAAATTACTCACTTCTGGTTTTTGACATGCATTTCTCTCATCCTGGATAAGGTCAGAAGAGCAGTGGAATTCCCTGCTTTTGCATAAGACTATGATTCCAATGATAACAGTTAAAAGTTATCGAACATTTATATTTGCAGGCACTGAGCTATGTATTTAACATCCATACATAATATACTCCCTGGTAGCTTCATGAAGTAGATACTGTGATGTCCATTTTTCAGATAAGGAACCAGAGGCTCTAAGAGTCTAAGTAACCTTCCTGAGGTCACTCTATTAGAAAGTGGTAGAGTCAATAGCTACATATGGATTTGTGTGACTTAAGAGACAATAGTCTTATCCTCCTTGTACATTGCTTTCTATGGAGGGATGCCTAATAAAATAATTTTTTTCCTGTAATGAAATGGGAAGGGCCAGGCATGGTGGCTCTTGCCTGTAATCCCAGCACTTTGGGAGGCCGAGGCGGGTGGACCACTTGAGATCAGGAGTTTGACACCAGCCTGGCCAGCATGGTGAAACCCCATCTCTACTAAAAATACAAAAGTTAGCTGGATGTGTGGTAGACACCTATAATCCCAGCTACTCTGGAGGCAGAGACAGGAAAATCACTTGACCTTGGGAGGTGGAGGTTACAGTGAGCTGAGATCATGCCACTGCACTCCAGCCTGGGCCACAGAGTGAAACTCCTCAAAAAAAAAAAAAATGTGATAATGCCCAGTACCAGTTGTCACTATAACTGACACAGGCACACAAGGCCATATTATATGAGAAGACAATGCAGTGAATGATGCTTGCACAAGTCTGCTGTGTTTATTTTTTGTGGTTCTGAGCTTTCCCTCTTGTCCCTGATCTTTGCTACAAGGTGGATGACAGGATGCTTATTCGTGTTAGGGTTGAAAGAGGTAGAGTCCATATTAATGGGATCAGAGCACTTTCTCTGCAAAGTCACACCAACAGGCCTGGCCTGTGCTGACCCTGCAACATATGAAGGCAGGCTGCTAACAGGAAACACAGGGCCATTTCTGACTTGCTTTTAAGTCCACTGTCATCCGATGTCGGGAATGATCCTCATTACCATCTCAGAAACAGAGCTACCAGCTTGCAACTCTTTCTCCCTCCTGCTGATACAGGAGGTAGCATGCAAGTCTTTCTTCTCTGGGATTGATGACTGCAATTTGTCTTTCTGGGGCTTCCACTGCTGCTTGGGCAGGCAGCAGCCAGACCTGAGAAGCCCTCCTGATGCTTCCAAGTCAGCAGATTGCTTCTGGGCTGGCCATGCTTCAGTGCCTTCCCGTTAAATACTGTATTGATTTTAGGACTTTCTTACTTCCATGCAGCTCAGGACCCATAGTTGGCTGGGATAGGAAAGTGGGGAGGAAAGGTATAATGAGGAGAGTTGCTCAGCAGGTTTGCACACACAGCCGTAAGCTATCTGATGCTACTGATTTATTTTATTTATTTAACAAATGTAATAAGACATAGCTTCTGATTTGACAGAGGACTCGGTGGGAGGAGAGACCTCGGGGTGAATCTGTGGATATGAGGGTTAAATTTACGGAAAACACACAAAGAAGTTGCATTAAGAAGGAGCAACAAGGGATTAAATTTATAGGAAACAAAAAAATAGGTTGCATTAAGAAGGAACAAGGCTTCAACCAGATGAAATTCCCTTCTCCTCTGTAGGACACCACTGCCTCGCTGCTATTTCATCAGCTCCCACCTAAAGGACTGAAGTCATCTTCATGCAACCCTCCCTATGGCCCTGTATTTCCCCTCTTAACTCTATTTCTCCAGGCAATTGCCAGGCATCCTTTTAAAAAAATTGTAGTAAAATACACATAATATAAAATGTACCATTTCAACCATTTTAAAGTGTACCATTAAGTGACATTAAATATATTCTAAACATTTTGTTACCATCACTACTCATTTCATAACTTAGAACTCTAATTCATCACCCCAAAAGGAAGCCTTGCACCCATTAAGCAGTTACTCCCCATACTTCCCCTCCCTCGTTCCTGAAAACCACTTATATGCTTCCTGTCTCTGTGGATTTGCCTGTTCTAGACATTTCATATAAATAGAATTATACAGTATGTGGTCTTTTCTGTCTGATTTTTTTTTTACTTAGCATAATGTGTTTAGTGTTCATCCATATTGTAGCATGTAAAGGATATGGAGAAATTAGAACCCCCATACATTAATGATAGGAATGTAAAACGGTTCAGTCACCGTGGGAATGTTTGGAAATTCCTTAATAAGTCAAACATCTAATTACCACATGACCCAGCAATTCTACTCTTAGGTATATACTCCAAAGAGTTGAAATCAGATAGCAAAATAAGTGTACACCAATGTTCATAGCAGCACTATTCATCACAGCTAAAAGGTAGAAACAACCCACGTATCTATCAATTGATGAATGGATTAAAAAAATGTAGCATATCCAGGGATTCCTTTGAACAAATCATATCACTTTCCTGCTCAAACTCTTCAATGGCTTTCCCTTCCATTTTGTGTTAAATAGGATTGGACCATCCATGGCTACAGGGTCTCAGGTTATGCAGCCCGCTCAACCTTTCCAACGTGCTCTCACACTATTCCTCCCTTTTCTCATTATCCTCTCACCTTGATACTCAATTTCCTAAAACTTTCAAGTCCTCTCCTGACTCAGCGTCTTTGGCGATGGTGTGTCCTCACTTTTCTTATTACTCACATGCATCTAAACTGTCACCTCGGTTATTTTTCTGTGTCCATGCCCTGTGAATGTCCCTTCAAAACAATTCATATTGTTAATCACTTGTTTATTTTTTCCATTTTTCAATGCCTGTTTTCTCAAGCTCTCTGTAAATGGAAAACTGTGTCTGTGTTTCCATTACAGAGGACATAGTGCCTGGAGCAGAGCTGGGTACCTAGTAGTTGTTCGATAAATACTTGTTGCATGCGTGAATAATTACTTTTTTAATACTCTAAGGTTAATTTATTTTTTATTTATTTGTATTTGTATTTGTATTTTATTTTACTTTAAGTTCTGGGATACATGTGCAGAACATGCAGGTTTGTTACATAGGTATACATGTGCCATGGTGGTTTACTGCACCTATCAACTCATTATCTAGGTTTTAAGCCCTCCATGCATCAGGTATTTGTCCCAATGCTCTCCTTCCCTTTGGCCCCTGGCATTGCAGCACAATTTACAATAGCAAAGACTTGGAATAATTACTTTTGATTAGTTTTTGGTAGATGGCGAATTAGTCAGGTAATAGCTTCTATGTAATATGTGGCAATCAGGAGGTTAAAAATCAAGATGTTGAGTCTGGTTAATTTGCTTGAGAGGCAGGATCAGTGTCTATGTGGAGGAGCAATGATAGTTCAGTGGAGAAAAAAAAATTGAGAATTGTGGCACTTTTAAGACTTAGCATGGGCTGTGGATTCTAAAGACGCATCAGGGGTGTGAACATCAAAGTGGGCACCGGCCTTGGGTGACCACTCAGGAAGACAAATGAAGCACCATGGGGTAGGAGGAAGGGCCCAGGTTTTACCAGCTCTGGCCTCAGAATCTCAGAAACATCTTGAACATGATATTTCAAGTCATGTTCGTGGATGGTGAATGTTTTCTGTTATTCATTAAACCTCTTATTATAATTTTGAGCCAAGTGTGTTTATCCTTCATTTCAGTTCCTGGGGTCTCAATAAAGTGAATTTTCTCACCCAGTGATGCTCATGCAACAACTCTATAGGGTGGTTATAAAATATTGTCCATGTGGAGGGGCTAACGTTTATTTGTCTTATTTCTATGACATCTGTGTGTATGTTTGCATGCATTTATTAGCAAGTGTGAATTGCCTTCTTGCTGCAGCTCCAATCACATAAAATGAAATCACTTTGGCAACTTTTTAACCATTTTAGTTCCTGACATGACCAAGGCCCCCATATGAGAATCTATGGCCTATATGGGTATGAGGCCTGTGCTCTGTGTTTTCCACCAGTCTGCTGGTGGTGGTCATGCATGGCAGAGTTTGAGCATCACAACCCTCCTGTGTGCACTATCCTAGGCAAGGGGGAACAGCCTCTGCTCTCCAACATCAGACACTTCTTCTAGATAACCTATTGTCCTCTCCAGAGTAGGTTTTGGTGTTCTCTCTGTATACTCCCCATCTGCTGCACCCCTTCGACTATGGACTGAGAGTACATTTGTCTACATATTTCCTTTAGTGTACTGTGAGCTCCCTGGGGAAATTTCTTGTGCCTCCGATTACATCCCTGCCCTGCATTCTTCTTTGTGCTCAGCATCTCAGCCCAAGCTTGGCATTGCAGTATGAACTTGAGAGATGTTTGAAGAATAATGAATGAATCAACCAATTGATAAGTGATTAAGAACAAAATAAAGTAGTTTAAATGTAAAGAGGAAAGAAGAAAGAAATGTCATATATAATGGGGACAGGGGGCAATGACTGAGCAGAGGTGGTTAAGAAATTGGGCGGAGAATAAGAAAGGAGGCAGAGACAGCCAGTGTTGCAAACTTGACCACTGGAAGTTGAGTTCATCATCTTATTACTTGACTGAAGATTTTCCCTGTTCAGGAATAGACCCAATGCCAAGAGCTCTTCTTAAATTCTCCCCCAGTGAGCAGCCCATCACAGTGGGTGGAAGAAAGAGTTCAGGATGAGGACAGTCTGATTCTGAATCCTGGTTGCATTGCTGAATAGCTGAATGATCTGGACAGGTTTTCAGCATCTGAGTCCATTTGCTCATCTCGTCCGTAAAACGAGGGTAGTGATGACACCTACTCCACAGGGCTGAATGAGAACTCAATGAGATGATGCACATAAAATGCACACCACAGACCCAGTTTGCATTCACCCTGCAAGAACTGTTACTGTTGCTGTTATGATGGTGTCTATTCAGATCCCTATAAGGAATTCAACACCCTTGGATTCTGCCTCTGTGGTACCTCCCATGTTTTTTTCCAACTTTTATTTTAATAGCAAGAAGTTCTGTATGTATTTCTTTTTATTTGCTGCCACGAGAGATTTGCTGATAGTCATCCATTTGTATTTATGCCTAAGGCTTACTGCTTTAATTTGGTCTTTACCTCATTTTCAAGTTTGTTGTAATTATGTTCTCAGCTCCAGAATTGTTTTTTTCTTTTTATTCCCCAAAGCCCCTTGTGAACAGTACATGGAGTGCAAGAATGAATCACTTGCTCCTCTTTTCCTGCAAATAATAGGAACAAGGACACGGGGGTATCTCCTGTTTATTTCCAATAGTAGCTCCAGCTCTTTTGTCTTTTTGAGACTTGTGTCCTGTAAGGTTTGCTTTCGTCATTAGTTTTTTAAACCAGGTGATCTCACATTTGAAAGAACCCAGTTGGACAGCATACCAGATGGTGGCTTTGTGTGCATCCTCCAAGTCTGCATGCAATGGAGAAGAGTGCTAGACCAGGAATTAAGATGCGATGGAGACAGACCAGCCCAACAACCTGTCGGAAAGGAGAGAGGATCCATTCAAAGGTCACAGGATGACTTAGTAGCCAAATCAGGTTTCAAACCTCTTAGTTCAATATGCTTGGTACTGTGAGAAGCTTGGCGATTTCTAGTCTAGTTTATACAAAATACCAAGGAAGAGCAAAAACAGCTGGAAAGATGTGTGTTCCAATGACAGCTCTGTCCATTCTTGACTCTTAACTTCATCAAGCCATTAAACTTTCTGACCCTGGGTATTTTTATCTATAAAGAGAAAGTAATAGTTCCTACTTGGTAGAGTTGTGATGAGAATTAAATGACCTATTGTGATACTTAAATAAGACTATGGGCTGGGCGCAGTGACTCACACCATAATCCCAGCACTTTGGGAGGCTGAGGTGAGCAGATTGCTTGAGCCCAGGGGTTTAAGACCAGTCTGGGAAACATAGTGAAACCCCGTCTCTACTAAAAATATGAAGGTTAGCTGGAAGTGGTGGCACATGCTTGTGGTCCCAGCTACTCAGGAGGCTGAGATGAGAGGATTGCTTGAGCCTGGAAGGCAGAGGTTGCAGTGAGCTGAGATCATGCCACTGCACTACATCTTGTGTGATAGAGTGAGACCCTGTCTCAGAAAAACAAAAAACAAATAAAAAAATAAAAAGAAATTGTGTGTGTAATGCACTTACAGTGTTGTCATTTACCTAACGTTAATATTAAGCTATTACTATTATTATTAGTACCCATAGAGGCTTCTTAAGTATATTGCATTTATGAATTGTGCTCTGCTTTGGTGTTAATCCCAGCTCTGCCACTCAATAACTAAGGGATTATTGGCAAGTTGCATGGCCCCTCTTCTCTCAAATGGAAACAAGAACTCTCTGGCTTTGTTCTTAGAATGATTATTATAAAAAAACTGTTGTTATTAAATTACCCCCCTGCTCCTCCAAACATTCTTTTAAAACAAATGCTAGCTAGGTAAATACTGGTATTTAACTCTCAGCGATGACTGGGCAGACTCAGCCTTCTCTGATACTGATATTGGATGAGATTGTTTTATTGTGGGTTGCAAAAGAGCAAGGGCCGGTTCAGCCGTGCATGTTATGCTAACAAAATATTATCGACAGGTTTAATGCCATTGTCAGAAACAATGGAGAGGAAGAAATATGTTAACGCCACCCCCCATAATAACTCTTCCCCCAAAGAGTTGACAAAGGGGACTTACTGTTAACATTGGTTTTATTGCTTCTGCTGGCGGAGGGCTTGCCTGTCCCTCTGTGTCTCCTCCAGGGCATGCTACGGGCTGAAGTTCATCCCAGCTCATGGCCTTCCATTATTACTAATGGTGAGAACTGACTGGAGTAGGTGAGCCACCATTTGATTATTCCATTTTTTAAGAAAGTGCCATGTTTTCCCATGGGGGCGCCTTCCATTTGTTTTTTAATGAAATACTTGGGTTGAGAAATTGCTTCTCTGTACAGTCCTTTTTCCTTCTCCAACATGGTGAAATAAATGGTTTAGGGTCTGGAGGAATAATTCACTGACTTCATTTAAATTGGACTGGAGGTGATGCTATTTGCACAGCTGTTTTTTTGTGCTGTGCCTACTTGCCTACTCCTTGCCACGTCACATAAGGTAAACTTCAAGTCACCAAGTCCCAGGTTCCTTATTAGGAATAGCATGTCTCTTCTACCCTTGTTGGTTTAAACAGGTGTGAATAGAGTGAAAGCAGATATGGTCAGTTAGATTGAGCTGGAAAAAATCAATGACCCTGGACTCAGAACACTGGAGTTCAAGTCCTGAATACGATTTACAGGACTGAAGATTAATCACTGGACTTTTAGAGTTCATTCATTTTCCTGCATTCATTTATTCAAGCCATATTTATTGAACCAGACTTTTTTTTCCAGATCCTGGGGATGTAGAATAGAAAGAGTGAGGCATCTGTTCTCTGGATCCTCCATTAAAATGGAGCAAGATCAGAAACACACAAGTCAATAAATACAAAATCAAGGCTGTCAAACATGCTTCCAAAGAGATAAACCAGATGGTAAGTGAGAATGACATTGAGCATGACTTTAGATGAAGCGGACAACATAGTGTTTTAGAATAGGAGGCATTTGGACAGAGACCTGAAGGATGCTAAAGAGTCAGCCGCAGGAAAAGCTGCTGGCTCTAGCATCCTGGTAAGAGAAACAGCAGAGGCAAAGGCCTTGGGGATGAGGAGGCTGCTGAGGTGCAGATGAGAAACAGAAATAGGTCAGGATCTTGAGCTCTGGGAGAAGTTTTGAACAGGTATACAGGGGCTGGAGGATCTAGGCATTTATAGACCACACTAAGCAGACTGAAGTGTCTGGATCAGTGATTCTCAAACATTGCTGTATATGGAACAATCCAGGATCTTTGCAAAATACCACATTATTTCTTCAGGGATTCTGATTTAATTGATCTTGGTTAGGGTGTGGACATTAGAATTTTAATGTGTTCTAAGGTGCAACCAAGGTTAAGAATCAGTGCTTTAGCGACATAGAAATTAACTGAAAGTTTGAAGCAGAGAGTGACTGTGGTCATATTCACATCAGAAATATCACTGAATTCTCCTCCTTTTATAATTGTGCATAGTAGATGCTCATCAAAACATGAACAGATGTTCATTGATGAGTAGATGCTCATCAATTCTGAAAAAATTCTATGGCACTTTACAATTCTAAAAACACTTGGTGGCTGGGCGCGGTGGCTAACGCCTATAATCCCAGCACTTTGGGAGGCCAAGGTGGGTGGATTTTGAGGTCAGGAGATCCAGACCATCCTGGTCAAGATGGTGAAACCCTATCTCTACTAAAAATATAAAAATACAAAAAGTTAGCTGAATGTGGTGGCGGGTCCCTGTAGTCCCAGCTACTCGGGAGGCTGAGGCAGGAGAATCGCTTGAACTCAGGAGGCGTAGGTTGCAGTGAACAGAGATGGCGCCACTGCACTCCAGCAACAACAACAACGACAACACTTGGGTATTTCACTAGTTTGAAGTTTTTTTTTTTTTTTTCTGAGACGGAATCTCGCTCTGTCGCCCAGGCTGGAGTGCAGTGGCGCGATCCCGGCTCACTGCCGGCTCCGCCTCCCGGGTTCACGCCATTCTCCTGCCTCAGCCTTCGGAGTAGCTGGGACTACAGGCTCCTGCCACCACTCCCGGCCAATTTTTTTTTTTTTTTTGTATTTGTTAGTAGAGATGGAGTTTTACCGTGTGAGCCAGAATGGTCTCTATCTCCTGACCTTGTGATTTGCCGGCCTCGGCCTCCCAAAGTGCTGGGATTACAGGCGTAAGCCACCAAGCCCGGCCTGAAGATTTTTTTTTTTTTCCATGGGGGCAAAATATATCTCTCATGGATCAAAAGTCTACTTGGACACCCAAATTATTTTCGTAGCTGAAGTCAAGTGGATTGGTCTGAATGTATCTTCCCTCATCAGTTAGGTCGTAGGTGGCACTGATCAGTACATGTCCGTTGGCTTGTCTCACTGTGGAGGTGAAAAGCTCTTTTGATCCTTCTGGTTGAGGCTCTCACAGGGACATAGGGTGAGAATAGGGTGGGAGATTCTCCATACTCAAAGAAAGTGGTTTGGCTGTAAAGCCAGTCCATCTGAATTTATGTCAGATAGTCACATTCCTTTTAAGCCTCAGTATCCTCAAACATGCAGTGGGGAAAAAGCAAGACAGATTCAAGGTTTCCAAGAGAAACACTGAGGAAATAGATCTGTGAGGGCTTTGCACATTCTGAGATTAGTGGTTCTCAGACTCGGATGTGCATTTGAATCCCCTGTTAAAATGAATTGTACATTTCCACCCCCGAGTTTCTGATTCAGTGGGGCTGGTGTGGACCGTGAATTTGCAGTTCCAACAGGTTCCCAGGTGATCCCGATGCTGCTGATCCTCAGAACAGACTTTGAGAACCACAGCTTTAAGTACAGATAATGATAAAGAACACTTATTAAATCAAAGGAAGCCACAGGTGAGAGAGTGGATGAATTTATTTCTCTTTTCTCAAGATTCCAATCAGTATCGTATTTTTCAAATGAAGTTGTCAAGACAAGCTCTGGTCTCAGTGACCATGGCTTCTGAGCACCCTCAGTTTTATGAGCCAACAAGGCAGAGGAGCACACAATGGAACTCTGCCAGTCATCCTCTGCCTGCAGCTTACTCTGTTTTGGCCTCAGGAAGTCACACAAAAGTCTTTTGGAAATATCTCCACTTGATTTCTCTGGTCCAGGGGCTATTAGAATAGAGATCACGACTTGCAATTCTTAAAACTAGGTTGACATCGTACATCTGATATGGGCAGGCTGTGTGTCCTTAAAGAGCCGTCACTTTTCCAAACCTCAGTTTTATTACCTCTAAAATGGGAACAATGGTAGCTGTAGAACTCATGATGTTATGGTGAAGAGAAGTCCAAATATAGTTCTGAAATGTGGAGAATGTTAAAAAATTCTTATTTTCTTTTTTTTCTGTCTCTCCTTCTCTGTCTTACTCTTAGTAAAGATATCTAGGAGATAAAAGCTATGAAATCCCCAGAAACAAGCAGAAATATGCCAATATCCTGCAGAATTGAGGAGGTTTTCCTGTCTTCTGACATTCTTTCATGAATTCCAGAGTAGAAACAGTTGCCTCCCTGGATCATCTCTCCTTCTTTCTAACTTTTGTCTCTCTCTTTCTCATTTCCTCAAGCACTGGGCTTTGTTCAGTTATTCTGACCTGTGATGCGCTGGGAATGAACATGTGATAAAGGCCTTGATGGACAGAATTTTGTTAGGTGGACCTAAGCAGGGGAGAGTCTTTCATTTAGATGAAACAGCATGTGTAAAGAAACAAAGTTTAGTGAGGACCTGCATGGTTAGAAAATGGGAAGACATCAAGTGTCTCTTAGAAGAAATGAGGGTGCCTGAGACAGAGAGGTGAAAGCTGAAGCCAGACGTACATAATGGAATGAGACTGTCAAGAGCCCTAAATCATCCTACCCTAGTCTAAAGCCTAAGGGTCAGGAGTTAAAAACTCAAATGCCTTAAGAAGCAGGGCACAGAAGGTCAGGAAAAACAAACAAACAAACACAGGACTAAAATAAAACAGAAGGAATTGGGCTAGTAAGTGCCGTATAAAAATACTCATTTGGAACACGTGGACAAATCGGGGGGAAAAATATGCACTGGGGCTTGTCGGGGGTGGCAGGGGAGGGACAGCATCAGGAAGACTAGCTAATGAATGCTGGGCTGAATACCTAGGTCATGGGTTGATCTGTGTAGCAAACCACCATGGCACACATTTGCCTACGTAATAAACCTGCACATCCTGCACATGTCACCTGGAGCTTAAAATAAAAGTTGAAGGAAAAAAGACAATTTAATGGGTCTAAAAGCTGTTGTAAGCGGGCTTCATGGCTCTATGAAAATGTAATCGAACTGTCTAAACTCTAGGAAATTTTCCAAATAATGACCACCAGAAATTGTTCGAATTTTAATGTTAAAATGGCTACAGATTTTAATTTCCTTCAAAGATACAATGTATTATTAGGCATCGTTCTCCTTAGAAGTGCAAAAGACTGCTTGGACTTATAAAAATTAAAGAAAAATTCATAAAAGCAAAAAAAATGATCATTTGACCATTTATTGAAACTAAATTTGGTCAAGGGTAGAGGGATGCTTTAAATCAGGTCCCTAGAAGTTGATCCTGAGAGGGGGATTCACATACAATTGGCTTATTAAGAAGATGCTCCCAGGAGATGCCAGCATAAGAATGGGGAAAGCAGAAATAGATGGGGAAGAACCCAAGCTGGGGTGTGATTTCAGGCCAAGGACCGTGGAAGGAATGTTCAGGTTGTTGCTGCGCTGCAGGGGAATTCTGGAGTGGAAGGGATGCTTCAGAGTTTTCTCCCTTTATTCATGGGCTTAAAACCCCTCAGCACTTTGTACTTCTTGTGCCAGCAGATGAAGAGGTGGCAGGTAGCAAAAGCCCGTGGAAGCCAAGCAAAGCTCAAGCAGAAATTATGAAAAAACATGCCAAAAAACCTGCAAGAAGTCCCATCAAGGACTCTATGAGCATCCTGCTTGCAACCTGTCCTTCAGATACTGGAAACTGTTGAAAATGTTTAAACCAGACATGTCAGGCCAAGACTCAATGTTAGCACTTTGATTCTGGACAGTGCAGAGAATCACCTGGAAATGAACAAGGAAAGAGACAAGGAAACTCAGAGGAAAGCTGCCCAGCATGTCCAGGTTAGAGATAAAGAGGCGACAACCAAAGCAGCCAGGTTGTAGGGGCACAAGGGCACGCACAGAGGCAGAGTCAGCACCATATTGTCAGGAAAAGCTGCAGAGAAGAGGAGGAAAGTCACACCATAGTTCCTCCTCTCTTTATTAAAGTATTTGTTTTGGGGAAGTAGAAGGGAGATGCAGAATGTGAATCAATAAAGAAAACACAAGTAAACACGTGAATTGAGAGTGTCCCAATGAAGGGATGAGTCAAGGAGCATCCTAATTGAGTCATCCCAATGACTGGGTTCAGGGAGAGAGCAGAAGACACCAACTCAGTGAACAGAGCATTTCCCAACTGCTAAACCCTCCCAGGGTCCCTGCCTGCTGTACAGCCTTGAGTTTCAACTTTCACACTTGACTGTGAAAATAATGTGGTCCTAACCCTGCCAGGCTATGAAGAAATCTTCTCTTGGATTTTGGTCACCCTTGCAAAGAGGCAGGAAATACTTAGCAGCCTGGGTGTAGTTCACAGTGTTCTAACAGAAGTCACCATCCTGAAATTAACAGTGAAATTATCACGAGACCCAGAAATGGACACCAGGGCTGCACTGAAGCTGTCGTAACATATTCTTGGTCATGTTGCCACTCTTTATCAGCATCACTTTGTATATAACTTATATAATTCTTACAGGTCTAGGGTTCTTTTGTTTTTACATTTAAACTAATATTTGTTGAGCCTTGCTTCCACGCTAAGCACTCTATGAGACCATTTAAAAAACCTCTCATTTCCTTTCTTCCTGACAACCATCATTAGCTGAGACAACCCTGCTCCTTAAGAGTTAGATAAATTGGGATCTAACTCCAATCCATGACTTGAGGATATCCAATAGACTCTTCATGATTTTTATAGATTCCTCGAAGGCTCATTCTCATCGGCAACTTTGACTTGGAGCAGTGACATTATACCTCTTCTGAGCATAAATTCCTTGCTACATAAAATGTCATCCCTTATCTTGGTTTTTTTACAAAACAAAACTTGAAGAAAATAATTATTTGTCTCTATAGAAGATTTTGATGAGAAGAGGAGTAACAGATGAAATCAACCAAAGCCAACAGATTGTAATTGAATATTAGACATCTCTGTTACTAAAGTCCCTTAGCCTGCTTCTTATAGATTTTTCATACAGCATCCTAGTAGTTTTAAGGCCTTTCCTTATATTATTGACTTGTTTTTCACCCACTGCCGTCCATCTAGCAGTGGTAGTCAATTGAATTGCTAACCATATACTTCTGACTCTCCGTCTTCTGAGCACATGGAAGGATTACTCTTCCTGCCTCCCTCCTTATGTTGAGTGGGGCCAGGAGCAAGATCAATGGGTTTTAAAAGCAAATCTCTTGTGACACTTCTAGACTTGAGAATTTAATTGCCTGTGCAAGAGCCTCCTGAATTCTCTTTGTGAGTGGTATCTGCTCCATCAGCCTGGCTATAAGCAAAGCCTTTCTGTTAACTCACAATGATTATGTAGAATGAGCAAGAAATAAACTCTTGTTTTAAACCATTGAGATTATAGGATTGTTAATCACCACAACATAATCTAGCCTGTCCAGATAGACCCCCTCATTCTTGACCTACCAGACTGCACTTTCCCTACTTTGGACATAAATGAAATCATGCAGTATGTACTCATCTATGTCTAGTTTATTTTGTTCAGCATAACTTTTCAAAAAATCATCCATCTTGTTGAGTATATCAGTAGTGTGGTCTTTGTGATGTTTGAATAAGAAATAGAACACTGTCTTAATTATTGTAGTTATATAGGTCATCTTCACATTCAAAAGAGTAATTTTTCTAATTTGTTCTTTTTAAATATGACATTGGCTATTCCAGGTACTTCGCATTTCCATATAAAACTTTAGAAATATATTGTTGTTTCTATAAAATGTCTGCCAGATTTTGAATGAAATTAAATTAGATATTTAGCAATTTGGGGAGAAATTATATTTTTAATATCAGGTTGTCCTATCCTTGACTATGGTATCTCTTTTCATTTACTTACGACTCCAATTTTTCTCAGTTAATTTGGAGTGTTTAATTTTCAAATTTTTACGTCCACATATTTAGAAACAGTTTGTGTTTATCTTTCGACCTTGTATCCTGTGACTTTTTCTAAATTCACTTATTTAACTCTAGTAGTTTATTTGTTGAGATCTTTGGTTTTCTTCAAATTGTATGTTTTTTATTTATTTTTCTTGTCTTATTTTCTTTGGCTGTAGCCTCCTGAACTATGTTGACTAGATACGGTGTGAGTGGATATATGTATGTTGTTTCTACATGTAGAGGGTAAACTGTTCAAGATTTTGCTATCAAATATTATGTTAGTTGTGGTTTGTTTAATGCCCTTTATCAAGTTGAGGAGTTTACCTGTATTCCTAATTTTTTGGACTTTTTAAGTTTCTCCCTTATCGTTAATGAATATTGACTTTAACAGAAGGTTTTTCAACATTAATTGAAATGTTCATATTTTTGTCCCTCTATTGTTCTGTTTAAGTGGTGAATGTCATTTGTCGAACACATGGTAACTGACCAATTTATTATAATTGTTTCTTATAATACCCCTAAATTATGGGATAGAGAAAATTACAAAAACCAGAAATCAGATATTGCTATGCCTATTACCAGATTATTAAATTCTTAATATTCTGTCATGTTTCTTTTTTTTTTGAAAAGAAGTAAAATATACAGATACAGCTAAAGACTACCCATCCTCATTTCATTCTCCTTTCCTAGTACTAAAATTGATGAGAATCCTTCATCAAATTTTATACTTTCTACCTAAAGTGTTCCTGCAACTGAACATAGGATTATTTCGCATGTTTTTAACATGAGCATAAGTGGTATCTAATTGTCTTTGACATTTTGCACTTTTAGAAGTTACTTTTGTGACTCTAAGGTGAGATAAGTGTCTAAATGTATTTGATTTTGTATATGAATGACAATCTTCACCAATCCCCTGCCCCTGCCTCCACTCAATGCCATCAATTCAATTGCCTATCCATTACTCACTCATTAGAAAGCCAATTCTGAAATATAGCAAGTACTCATTTACGTGCTCGCATGTTTTGGGATTCTAATTATAATACTGTATAATATTGATGCATAAAAGGTTGACTTATTTTCCCATCTCTGTACCAATACCATTCTGAAATAATTACTAAAGTTCACCTTAAATATTGTTAATGTCAGTGTGACCCTCACCTTCTTTTCCTCTGTCCTTTACTCTTTCATATTAACTTTAGAGTAAGGTTATCTAGTTTCCAAAAGAAACAATTTGGAATTTTAATAATATTCAATGGAGTAAAGGGTGTCTTTTACTATAAGTAAAGACTAACATGAGATTAATTTGAGGCAAATTGGTATATTTTACATACTAAATCTTCCCACACTTAAAATGTTATATAAATGTATAATTATATATATATATAAAAGGTCTTACTTTCTTCAATATTTTCTTTTATAAATATCTCATTGTGTTTTATATTTTAGTTTCTGTTGTAAATATTTAAAAATCATATTTCCTAATCTGTTTCTGTTAGATACCATTGATTTTTTAAAAATTGTATAGTTTGACACTGAACTATTACCTAACAATACTGATAAACACTCTCATTTGTTCCAATAAATTATCTGTAGATATTTTAATATTTTCAAGAAAGATGATATTATTTGTGAACACTTTTGATTATTTTCTTTCAATTGCTGCATTTTCCTTTTTCTCCTTCCTTCTCTCTCTTCCTCTCTCCTTGACTCCATTTTTCTTTCCTTCTTTTATTCTTTCTTTTCCTCCTTCCTTAATTTACTAGCTAAGACCTCCAGAATAGGGTTGAATAAAAGATTTAATAATGGGAATTCACATCTTGAGCATCAGTTTAATAGAAATATTTTTAAAACATCACTATTTATGAGGTAACTTTTGTCAAGTTATGGAAATTCCCTTCCATTCCTCAGTTCCTTAAAGTTTATTTATTAAAAGATCTTAAATTTTATTAATTTTGTTCTGTATCTTCTGAAAAGTCATCTAATTTTTATTTTTGGATCATTGAAGTTTCTAGTATTTAACAATTGTTTCATTCTTCAATAAGTCCTAGGTAGTCATAACAGTCTTAGATTCCTTTTGTTAATGTGATAGGTAGAAGTTTTACATCTATATTTTTAAGTGAGATTGTTTTATGATTTCCTATTCAATTAAATCATTAGAAATGGAAATGTCTTTTAAATCATTTCAAACATGAAACAGCATATATGTTGCATAGCGAGGTGTCCTGTGATGACCTAACTACAGCATCTCTAAAATTTTGGCGGTGAAAATGGATTCGGATTTGAATATAAAAATCAGTACTAGTATTTTCAGTGATTTCCTTTGTTACTGTTCAGAGGTTGGTCTGACACTGGAATTTCTTTTTCCAAGAGCTTCAGGGAAATGTGGGTATAGATTCTGAGGGGGGTGAGGGTCTGAGGGTATGAGGGCAACTGGGATTTGCATCCACTTGGGATTTCTACTCAGAGGCTGAGAAGAAAGATGGCAAGGAGGTGTCCTCCTGCCTGGGACCTGACAAGTCCAGGACCCACAGTCTAGCTTTGAGACTTAGTATACCTTTATTATAGTACCTGCTTTAATTTTTTAGGTGCTAGGCTTATTTTCAAGCATCACGGGTTCAGCTGTGCTTTAGGGGATTAAGAAAGAGTCTAATGTCTACTCCTTGGGCTCAGGGGAATCAGCAGATTAGCAGCAGCACACAGAAGCAGTGAGAAGAGGCAACAGGTGATTTGTGAGGCCAGCAGCAGCTGTGTAGACGGTAGCCGGGCAAAGAGCAAGACTAGGGGCAGCAATGTGGCAGTTGACCCAGGTCTGAGTAGAAAACAGTGTGTCTATTATGCCTCTGACAGGAAATCTCATTCAAAGACTCTTAAGCAAAAAAAGGAGTTTATTATCTCACATAATAAAACTCCATGTATAACATGCAGGGCCAGTGTCATCATTGGCAGGGCCCAGTGAAAAACAGAGAGGTGGAACCTTTTGGAGGATGGGAAATCAATCTCTCTTTTCCATGGGGCCCACTGCTGCAATTCAAGGTATTGCAGTCTCCACTCCAGGACACACTTGGATCCTGCCTAGTGGACCAACTGCTGAACATACCTTAGTGCTCCCAGCCTGGGACAAAGATGGTCACCATCTAGCTCTTCCCTAAGTTGCTGCATGACACAGGTCTTCACCTGTGGAGGTTAGCCAGCCACCAAGCCTGGCAAAGAGAAGCACCTATTGCAGATCAGCTATAGGGTGCAGGGAGCAGGAGGCCAGGTGGAGTCACAGCCCTCCGGAGCAGAGACCAAGCTGTGGAGAACTTGTCCCAGGGAAGGGGGAGAGTAGCAGGAGTCAGAACCATTCATGAGCCATAGCTCCAAGCTCCTGGTTCACACTTCATTGTCCCATTGAACTTCACTTACTAAATACAATTCTGAGGATACATTTATTAGTAATTTTAAGACAATGGCTGTAGAGCATTAAACCCCAACCATAAGGTCATGTGTGATTGCAGTCACTACATGCCCATGAAGTCATCCCTGGTAATATGATGCAGAGGCAATATTCCCAGGAGCTCATTATCACCAGGGCCAGCCACCCTTTATCTCTCAGTTCTGCTCTCCTCTGAGTTGGATTAATCCTCACAGGGATACATGGTAGTAGGGTGACTGTCAACCCCTGGAGTCTCACATCTTTTCATGTCCCAGTTCAAAAGGAAAGAGCACACCTCACTTACTAAAATGAGAAAACATTCCTGGGATTGTATAGGATTACGTGCCCATTCTTGAACCAATCACTGGGGTTGGATAGGATTACATGCCCATTCTTGAACCAATCACTGTGGCCAAGGATATTGACTGGACCGATCCTCTAAACTTGAGTTCCTGCCTGACCTGGAGTTGAGATGGAGACAATTTCAACAAAAGCACACACACTTTGGCTTTTAACATGAAGGGATAGGTAGATGGTATCAAAGGGAAATTCACCCTTTAAAGCTGAGTATGCAGACATTTGGATGTTAAAGTAGTTTCATTCTGAAAAAAATAAAATAAAGTCAACAAATTAGGCAGTTTAGATGACCAATTGTAAAGAGGTGGGGGTATCAAATGGTTTAAACAAAAAGTCTTAAATAATTAAAATCCTACAACAGTTGAAGGCTGAGAAAAAAAAAATGTGTTTGCGAGCAACACAGAGTGTCTTGTGATTCTTGAGATGAAGAGTTTAAAGATTACTGAGGGAAGACGTACCAGATTGAAAAGGTTGTTGAGTGATAACAAACTATCACTGCTCCACATTTGGTTGAATTCCTGGGGGCCATTCCAGTATGAAAATAATTCCGTCAACGGCATGGGGCTTCGTCCACCAAGGTCGGTGGTGTCTATAGGTCTATTCATAGACACAAACTGAAAATGACATTTCACCACTGGGACTGTGAGGAGAAAAATAAGGTCCAGCCAAGCCAGCATGAATTACAGCCTGTAGAAATAAGACTGTTCCTTTGAGAATAAAGTTCTTAAAAACATGTAAAGCGATGTGTTCTTCGTGTGTACAAATGTATTGCCTCTAGACAGAAGTTCAGCTTTTTAAAAAATATTTTATTCAAGGTCTTAAGATTCTAATGTGTTTCAAAAGTGGGTTATTAGGAAGGAAAAAAAAACAGTTAAAAAAGTCAAGTGATTTTTTTAGTAAGCAACTCAATTATTTGTGTTTCCTTTTTTAATTTTATTTTTCCATATGTTATTGGGGTACAGGTGGTATTTGGTTATATGAGTAAGTTCTTTAGTGGTGATTTGTGAGATTTTGGTGCACCCATCACCCGAGCGGCATACACGGCACCATATTTGTAGTCTTTTATCCCTCACCCCACTCCTACTGTTCCCTTCAAGTCCCCAAAGTCCATTGCATCATTCTTATGCCTTTGTGTCCTCATAGCTTAGCTCCCACATATCAGTGAGAACACACGATGTTTGGTTTTCCATTCCTGAGTTACATCACTTAGAATAATAGTCTCCAATCTCATTCAATGATTGACTATCATTGTTTCTTTATAAACTTTGTTTACCTTTCTTTTTAAATTTCTCTCTCTCGATCTCTTTTTCCTCTATTCCTGCCCTGTCACCCTCTGTGTATAGTATGCATTTTCGTCCCTCTGCAAGGATCAAGTCAAGGTTCCACACTTGGGATCTGGAGAAAGCCTGTTGAATTTTAGCTAGCTACTTGGTATCTCTGTGACTTTGCACAACTGGCTTAATGGCCACTAAAATCTTGGTTTCCTCACCTGTAAAGTGGAGATCATAAGCTCCCTGCCTTTATTGGTTGTTTTGAACATTCGACTAGATTTTATTTATATAGTTCTTAGCACACTGCCTCTCACATAAGAACTGAATTCACGTATATTATTGTGTATGTGCTCACTCTCAGTCTGCTTTTCAAAAATTGTTTTGACCACCATCTTTCTGAATAAACGTTGTCTTTTCATCTCAGTTTCGAATTATTGAAGTATCTCACTTTACGGCTAAGGGAGGGATCTGTGTAGGTCCAGAGTTAGGTCAACACTTTTAAAGTGAAACTTCGTGGAGTAAAAGAGGCCATCTCTATTGTTGATGGGGAATGGTAGCGCAAATGGCTCTAGAGATAACACTGTTTTGCGTGAGAGAAAATAATTCAGACATGCTTTGATTCATCTGTTTGTAGTGCCATTTTTCTTCTTTTGAAAACTCTTCAAAAGTTGCTGAACTGGCTTCGAGATCAGGAAAACAGATGTGGAGACAATCATTTGTGAGGAACCTACTATGTGCTAGAAAATACCCAGGACACATTTTTCTTTTCTTCCTTTCCTTTTATTTTGTTTCATAATACACTTCCCTCACAACCTTGTGAGTTGTTTATAACCCTATGAATTATGTACAGTTAACTTCCTTTTCTGTGCATGAAATTGTCACTTAAAGGGATTCATACCAAAGGTTACTGAATCAGAAGGAGATACCAGGAATTTGAGTCCTGGGCTGCCTGACCATGGTGTCTCTGCTTTCTCCACCTCAATTGTTGTAGTTAGTATTATTGCTGTCATTGTTGCTAGTACTAGTATTATCATTATCATAATATTTTGTCATTGTTATTGTTGCAGACAGTGAATATTCATGCTGGTACATTGTATATGACTTCTTTTTTTCGCCACAATGTTGATAGACATCTCTTCAAGAAATTAAATGTTGCCATACCCACCAGTTCAATTGACAAGAAGAATATGCTCTCATGTCAATGTAAATAGTATTTCAAAAATCTACAAAGTAGAGGTGGAAGAAGAAGCAGTTTTTAGTTTATTAAGTAATTATGTAAAAGACATAATAATGTCTTTCATCATAAAAATATAAAAAGAATGAAGTGTATTTGCAAAACATTTATCCTCCAAAAAAGCAGATAAATGGTCCCAATATCCCTTCAATGTCATTTAATTTTCTTATCGATGTTTTTTTTTTTTTTTTTTTGAGAAATACGTATATGGTCTTTCCCTGCTGGCTCTCAGCTATGCCAGCTTTGTGCTTTGAAACCTGACCAACCCACCTACATCCTCGTTCAGTAGCTAATGCCATGGAACTTTGGACCCTCAAGGACTCATTTGTGCATAGGCAGGACAGATGCATTTGATTTGCTTCCTTCCCCAACTCTCTTTGCCCTCACTCATTTCTACAGTCCAGAGACTCCCAACTCCTTGTTTTGTTTCCTTCCTTCATCACTTGCTGAATAACTGCCACCCCCCAGAACCAAAGTCTATATTGGATTCTCTGGTTGGATACCAGTTTTTAAATCCTTCTGGCCATGCCAAATTTATAAAAATTAATCCAGTCCTGGACCCTAGAACAACACTTTGTCATGCTATGTGTATGTGTAGTGGGTGACCTCGTCAGGGTTAGGCTTGACTCCCCAGTCTGCCCTCAACCCCGGGACTCCTAAGTGAGAATCTGATAGCCATCTCCATTGAGGAAATGTGTGTGAACAGCCTAAGGGTGAGTGCCAATATCTCTAATAGTGTTTTCATATTAATTAACCACAGCCGGTAGCTGGGTTGTAGTGAAGCACTCTGGGCACTGTGTGTGTGTGTGTGCACGCACATGTGTGTGTGTTCTAACTCAGACAATTTTTATTCCTTAAAAAAAACTAAAGAGTGAATGAGCTTTAAAACATCATTTTAGTTTCTTGACTCTTTTGTACAGTCACATATCAATTATAAGGTTTTGTTTTGGTTGCGTACATCTACTCCTCTTTACCTTTGTCCAGCACACAGGGTCTGAAAAAATGCTGACTTTTTATAAATGAAAGAGGACTCACGTTTTCTTTCCATTTTTCATTTACTGTCTGTCATATTTCTCAGTCTCTAAAGTCTGTGTCTGTGGAAATATACTTTGTCATACTCAACAGGTAGATGCCAGATGAATCAGAGGTACAAGACAAGAGTCTTATGATTGGAAATAAAGTTGTCCTGCACCCACTTTGAAAAACTGGGTTTTTGCTCCTTTTCTATGTACAGCTATTTCAAAACGAGTATTGGACATTGACTGTGCAGCTGATGATCTTAAAATAGGGATTCTCAAATGGATGATCAAAATCTGCAGGATAATTATCAAATTTGTTGTTTTCTCATATCCCAGGAAGGGGCCTTGAACCATTTTTATCTGAGATACTAATAGAAAAGTTGACCCTTAAGCGTTGAGAATGTGATGAGCTCTGTAAACTGTGTAGTGAAATTGTAAATCAACGGTGAAATGGGAAGGAACCTTAAGATGCAGAAGCTCAGGCAGTACAGAGCTTCAATGGGGAGACTGATGAGTGAGTGGTATCTAAGAGTTCGGCAAGTAACAGAAAAATGATGCTTAAGAAGAGACCATTCATTTTGGTGAGCCGAGGGTCATTTCTGATACTTGAACAAGGAATCTCAAGGTTGTGGTGGGAAAAGATAAGCAATTGCAAGTGGGTGCAGAATGAGTGCATGCCATTCTTACTTAACAACTTTGCTGAACTCTTGGTAGGATATTATAGCACAAGAAATAATGGCATTTGTAGGGATACTTTGAATGCCAAGGCCAGTGGTACAGACAGATTTATTTACAAACCTAAACAGAAAAGATCCCGTGGAGATGGAAAGGGCATCATGGTCAACCATGCCATCATAACTTTGCAATTAAGAATCTTGTTTTGAACCTAAAATCTCTAAACAACATTAATATGGAGTATTATAGATTGTACACACACACACACGTCTTGTCCTTGAGCAGAAGTACAGCCTTTTCTCAGGGATATTTTATTCAAGTGCTTAGCATTTCAAGGTGCTTTGAATAGGTATTGAAAACAATGAGCCTTAAAGTCAGGGCAAGACTGTCTAAGTATTTAAACTGTTCAAGAAACAATGTTCCTCTCCTGCTTTTCTACATCTGCCTTTTCCCTCGCCTCATTTATTGCTGTATCTCTCTCTATGTGTCTGTTAGCAGAATGTGGTGCTAAGGCTTCAAGGCTCTGGTGAAAGCCTGTGTAGCTCTGAACACCAAATTCACTGTCTCCTAGCTTAGGTGACCTTGTGCCAGGTTCTGAACATCTAAGCCTCAGTTTTTCTGCACCTGTAAAATGGAATAGCAATTATCCTTACCTAATAGAGTGTTGTGAATTCTTAAATGAGATAATCTATGTAAAATGCCAAATGCGTATCAGGGTGCCTGATATATATTTGGTACCCAGTAACAGTCCCTTGAATTGCACAAAAATCCAAAGTGAATTCACATCTGAATGATAAGTGTAGCTGGTCAAGAAGGAACCACTATAACATTAGACTATTTTGTAATTTTCAGGATTGTGTTCAGTCATTTAGGAAGGTGAAGACAGACCTGGAATCCTAGAATTTTGTGTTGCTTTTATTTTTATTCCCTAATAGATCCATATATAGATGATGAAACAGGGAACCACACACATACACACACACACACACACACACACACACACACACACACATATTGTGCCTCTGTGACAATCATCAACTAAACTTAGTGCACAGAGTCCCTTCATGGTCTCACTGCCAAGCTGAGTGACATAAATGAATTTCTGGTCCCTCAGTTTCTTCTGTAAACTAAGGATAATAATAATAACTTCTTCTTAAAACTGTTGTGAGGATTAAATGTTTAATACACGTGAAGTGCTTGGCAAAGTAGTCACTGTATTTGTTTAATAAGATCTATTTATTGTTGTGGCCATTATTTTAAATAACTAACATAAAACATAGCAAGCGCTAATGAGTACATATGCATAAATTATTAAGCAAATAAGTAGAAACAATTCAGGCTCAGACACTTGAGAAATATCTCAAGTGATGGTACCTTTGAACTGGGATTTTAACAATGGGAAGGAATTTTTCCAGTGTTGAAGAGTATTCTAGGATTAGTAGTAGCAAGAGCAAAAGCATGAAGGATGCAAGAGCATGGTAGATCTGAAAGATGAAGAGAAATTTGATGATTAGACATAATTCTATCATCTTATAAATCACGGTGCCTATTGCAATGTCTGACATATGACTTTTGGATGGATGGATGAAGGGCAGGAGTGGGAGGGAGAAAGGAAGGGAGAAATGAATGAATAGATGGATAGATAAAGGGATGTAGGGAAGAAGAGAGGGAGGGAGCGAAGGAGGGATAAATGGATGAATTATACCATGACCCCAACCTCCTTTCAGTTGTGGCTATTGGGCACAAGTTTGAGATGATGATTTTGTACCTGATACTGGCTTAAACATCCCCCTCAACCTTTCCTGCACTCTGCTCAGACAGGCCAAATCTAATCGATGAGCAAACTTGATCTGACAACCCTCAAAAGGCAACTGTGTGAACAGCGCCTTTGAATTTGTGGTAATATTGCAGACCTCAAGATTCCCATAATGAATCTGGCTGTCAAATTTTAGAGGTTGCCAGAACTAATAGCAGAAGAGAATCCCTACTTGCAAGGAATCTCACCTAAGTTTTCTCCTTTCACAAGTCAGCCAAGCACTGGCCTGGCTATATAAAACAATGAACTTGCATTCCTCTTTTTGCTGTTGCTTATAGCCTTAAGCTGTCACCTTCATTTTAAAAGACCATCAAGGAAAGAGCCCTGGCTTTGTTACATCTTGAAGCGTACGTACTTGGAAATGCCTACCACAGTGGACGTTGCTAAATGCTGCAGTAGACTGCATATTTTTCTCTTCTTGTTTCTTTCCCCCTTTGATTTTTTTAAACTGCCTTTTGGATGTTTGGTGCCAACTTTTTTTAAAAAATCAATAAGCCCAAACATTACGGCAGCAAGTTTAATATAGCTCACCTTCCCGGAACGGGCCTCAGGGAAAGCGAGAAGCCTCACGTTAAAACGGTGCTGAGCTCATATCTCGAAAGATGTTTGGGGTGGAAGGCACTTGCTCAGCAAGATTTTGATACCTTCAGATGCAAATGAGATAGTCCCTGCAGGACCAGGCTTGGCATGGGACCATATTGAGATATTTGTAGGGAAATGATGCTCCAATAAGCTCTGACAACTATACTGGGAGCACAACGGCAGCTCAGAATGCTGGAAGACCACAACTGCACAATCACGGGAGTTCTGTCGGAAGGCTGAAGGTAGAACCTGAGGCCAGGGTCCTGTGGGGACTTGCCCTGCTGTGGGAAACAAACTACCACCATTTTTAACATGCAATGGTTCGCTTCATAAGCAACAAACCATGATGTGAGTTCTGGTTTTCTTTTCATCTTCTGAAGAACACAGGTTTGGAGGGCCAACTACATTAGGCAATTTTAGTAACAAGTAAGGCTAGTGTCTTCATTCATCCATTCGTTGGTTAAGCGCATATTCACTGGAAGCCAAGGTTGCAATCATCCTAGTGTGTTCTAGGATACCAGGGGAGCAAAGCTAGATTTGCTCAACATGGTATCCCAGTCCTGCCTTCGTGGAGCTTCTGATCTGGTCGGAAAAGAAAGACAGATCATCACCCAAATCAATGGAGTATTTTAATTGTGATGGATGACACATAGGAGACGGAGCTTGGCCAACATTTGTTGAGTGTTTACTCGACTGGGTCCTTCACATGCAATATCTTCTTCAAATCTCACAACAGTACTTCCATTTTATGTGTTAAATCAAACTATAAATCAGTACATAGAGTATTAATTGTAGCCAACTTTAGAAGATAGGGAATTTTGAATGTATACTGAGATGGTTTGATTTCATAGATTCGACCACCTTCTCAGCTATGTGCTCCTTACATTAACTGTCTTAATCTCTGTAACAGGTAATCATTCACTAGTTGCCGACTAGGTGCAAAGGGCTGAAGGTGCAGCAGTGAAGAAGACAGGCATGGCCCCTGCCCTCTTGCCTCTTCTAGTCTAATGGAAGTGGTGCTTAGAGTTCAGTGAAGGAAGTCGACAAAAATCAAGCAAACTCTTTTTCTTTGTTATTCTATCTGACTCTCTGAGTCTGTTAAATAAAAATAAAATTACTGTGAATCCAATGCCAGCACTAGAATATTAAAATAATCCAATTATTTTAGTCCATAATTGATTATTAATTGTTATGAAAAAGATACGTAGACATCTTATTTACTCTGCAAGAAGATATTTACTTAGCTCAAAAGAAGAGACATTTTGTAAATAGGAGGCTTCATCACTACACTGATTACTTGTCCCAGCACCCTGTGCAATCGGCATTTAATAAATCATATTATAAATAATCTTCTGAAATGTTAATTAAGTGGTAAAACATTTACTGAAAGTTAAAAGTTACCAAGGATTTAATTATAACCTTGTGGACACCATTTCCAGTTAATTATATACCCTTCTTATGTACTTGATAAACCACAAAATGCACCCCATTAATGATCAATTGGTATTAAATTAGATGGAATTAGTTTTTATTAAATCTAAATTAGATTTTTATTTGTGATACAATAAAATAGTGCACCCAGCTCTTGCCACTATGATTTGGGGATATTTCTGTAGAGAGTGATTACCAGATGTCTAATTGGGCAATTAATAGATACAGTTTCTGAATTAACATAACTGGGGAACCTAAAAAAGAAAACAGAATGATTATGCAGCCAGCAGACCATCTTTTTTTAATCCTACCATTCACTCAGCGTTGTCAACCAACCCGTCATTCTTTTGGAAAACCATGCTTCTCTGTGCTGGATTCCCACCAGAAAAGGTCACTGTGAACATAAAGCAAATGGTGGTGATGTGCTCCATTGTGGAGATAGTAACTTTCAAGGCCACCTATGAGGACAGCCCTCTTCCAGGCTATGCTTGGCCAGTGGGCAGGTACAGTGAGCCTTCATGGTGTTTAGAGAACCTTGATGATAACCGGCTAGATAATAGGGTGTTTACACAGCTGACAAGAGTCCGAATGCACAAATCCATCTCTTTCCAAAAACAATTTGCCAGATGAGTTTAGTTTGATGTTCCAAAGCTTTTTTATTTTGCCATTTAATACACCACAGAAGGGATTGAGACTTAACCTCTCTGTTTCTGCCACCGTCTTAAATCCCTTTATAATTACTTTCCCCACATGTTGAGTGCATCATCCTGCAGTGTCTCCTCTGCCATCTGTATTCTCTTAAGGGATAATCTGCCCCCGACATGTAAACAGGCTCTGTTTAGACCAATCTGGAAAGGTAGGACTTGCCTGCTTTATACATTGTGGGCACCAGCCTCACTGTCTGATCCTTTTTGGTCCAATGGTCTTCTTAAGTTTCAGAATATTGTGCCCACAAACAGACAAAAATTGGTGAGAATTACTAAAAATTAAAAGTATAAGCTTATATATATACACACACATATATATATACACACACATATATATAAAACAGAGAGAATTTATACTAATGAATTACATAACATTTGTAAAAAGGTTTGACGTACATCATCCTCCATTTGTACTTGAAGTCCTTGTAATGATGCTCTGCTATCCATGTGAGTTGATGAAACACTCTGGTCAGACGGGCTGTTACAGTTTAGTGCTACTTTTATTACTGCTTTCTCATTAAAACAAAACAAAATAAACAAACTGCCTTCTAACTCCATGCTGGTCCATCCCATCCATTACTCATTCAATAAACCTGGGTTGTCCATCACTTCTCTCTTTAGGAGCTCATTCATTCATATAGCAAATGGGGGTGAACTGCCTGTTCTTAACACACAGCTTATAAGAGCTCATTCATTCATATAGCAAATGGATGTGAACAGCTCTGCACCTAACACATTGGGATGCAACAGTAGACAATACTGATAATAGCCCTGTTCTCATGAGGTGTCAGTTAGGTAGGAGAAACAGACTGAAAGATAAATATATAACTAATAACAAATTATTCTAAGCGCTGTACAAAGCAAAAATAAAAGTGAACTCTACAGAAGATAACAAGGACGTCTTCTTTAACTATTTGGGCAAGAAAGATGTCTTTGAAGACAGATTATTTAAGCTTAAACCTGAGTGGAAGAAAGTGCATTCTGGGCAGAGGGAACATTTAAATGGGCTTGAGGTGGGAAGGAGCTTGGATATTGAGTAAACTGGGGGAACTGGAAGCAGAAGAATGTGATTGCAGCATGATGATGAATACGCAAGTGGCATGAGTTGAGAGTTCAGAGGAAATAGGAAGTGGCAGTTAAAGCTGTGATTGAGGACCATGATCAGGAGTGGGAATAGTTGGAAACTTTGAGGCCGAGTGGCAGAGTGACCTGATTGGATCGGGCTTTAAGATCAAATCTTGCTGGTTGGTGGAGAATGCCTAGGAAGAGGACTAGAGAAAGAAAAGCTGAGGGGAGGCTGTTAAAAATTTTCCATAAGAGAGAGAGCATGGCCTGGAGTGAGGAATGGGCAGTGGAAGGGACTGAAGGGGACAACTGGGGATACATTTTAAGAAGGAACCAAAAGGACGGATTGGCCATGGGGTTAAGACTATAGAAAACTGAAGAAGTCTCCTAGATTTCTGGCTTAAGCAACTGAGTTTATTTATTCATTCACCAAATCTCTGTCTCTCTCTCTGTCATTATCTCTCTCCCTCCCTCCCTCCCTCCCCTGTCTTCCTTCCTTCCTTCCTTCCTTCCTTCCTTCCTTCCTTCCTTCCTTCCTTCCTTCCTTCCTTCCTTCCTTCCTTCCTTCCCTCCCTCTGTCCTTCCCTTCCTTCCCTCCCTCTTTTTCTCTCTCTCTCTTTCTCTCTTTCTTCCTTTCTTTCTGTCTGCCTGTCTTTCACAAGGTCTAGCTCTGTCACTGAGGCTGGAGTGCAGTGGCACAGCCATAGTTCACTACAACCTCAAACTCCTGGGCTCAAGCAATCTTCTGTCTCAGCTTCCCAAGTAGCTGGGACTACAGGTGCAGGCCAACACACCTGGCTAATTTTTGTATTTGTTTTTGTAGAGATAGGGTCTTGCTATGTTGCCCAGGCTGATTTTAAACCTCTGGGCTCAAGTGATCCTCCCAGCTTTGTCTCCCAAAGTGCTGATTATAGGCACGATCCACCTCACCCAGCCCAACACATATTTCTTGAGCCCTTTGTACATGCCAGAGATCAGATATTACAAATGTCATCCAGACAGGAAGGTCTCTGCTCTCATGGAGTTAACATACCTTGAGAGGAGATGATAGGCTAATTGCAGAAAATTCCTTCTATCTTTATTTGTTAAAAATTTGGTTTGAGGAGTATCGAACTTTCATCACCTGTAATTCTGACACAGTTTGCTTTGGCAATGATTGTAACTTACTCTCATCCAATGTGAACTTACTCTCCTCTAAAATGACTTTCCTTCCCTCCTGTTGGGACAGGAGGGATTTCAGAGACCTTATTGCTGTCAGATTATAAATGCTTAACAGGTCTAAGGTTATGTCTTTGGGTGGGAGTCGAGTGGCACAACTAAATGTCCTTAAATTTCAGACCAACTACTCAAGCCATAGTTTTTTGTTGTTGTTGTTTGTTTGTTCATTTGTTTGTTTGTTTTCAGGGAGTGGTGGGGGGTGAGGGTGCTCTTTAGTGATTGGTCATATAGGAACTTCACAATTAATTCCAATTTTTTGTTTTAAATAAAGTTTCTTCCTAATTATTACAGTGCAATAGATCCCTTTAGTAAAATATCAAAAATAAAAAAGTAAAAAAAGAAGCATAATCACTCATAATTCCACTTGTTTTATAAAGTAGTTGTATAATTCTCATACTTTATATGCATATTTCAATGAAGTTTTTAATTATAAAATTATATCTTGAATTTAACAATGACAAAAATTGGTTTTTAAAACACTCTTCATAGATACAACTTGAATTATTTGGATGTAGAAGTTATTTTCAGTGTATCGCAATCATAAATATAATTTTAATGAAGTACTTTTTACATGAACTTTCTGTGTTATTCAGGATTATTTCATTTTTGGTTGTATCCTGGAAGTAGAATTAACGGGTCAAAAGGTAGGAATGTCTTAAAGACCCATGACACATATTACTAAATTGTTTCTAAAAGGGTTGTGTTAATTAACACTCCCCAGAGCGATGCAAGAAAGTAAGTTAAGCCAACCTCTTTCAAACATAATTTTCTCCTCTCTCCTGCCTTTTAAATTTTTAATGTGTGTTAATTAAATGGGTGAAAAATTGTCTCTCGTTTTTTTTAGTTGCCTTCTTTTTTATTTTTATTAGATAGTTTGAAAATCTTCCCTACCCCATGTATGTGTTAGTCATTTCTAACTCCTCTTTCATGGATTATATTTTTCATTTCTGTTACTTGCCTATTTAGGTGCTAGTTTTTGTTTTTGTTTTCTTTTTTTTTTTTTTTTTTTTTGAGACGGAGTCTCGCTCTGTAGCCCAGGCTGGAGTGCAGTGGCCGGATCTCAGCTCACTGCAAGCTCCGCCTCCCGGGTTCACGCCATTCTCCTGCCTCAGCCTCCCGAGTAGCTGGGACTACAGGCGCCCGCCACCTCGCCCGGCTAGTTTTTTGTATTTCTTAGTAGAGACGGGGTTTCACCGTGTTATCCAGGATGGTCTCGATCTCGTGACCTCGTGATCCACCCGTCTCGGCCTCCCAAAGTGCTGGGATTACAGGCTTGAGCCACCGCGCCCGGCCTGTTTTTGTTTTCTTTATTTGTTTGTATGAAATCTTTATATATGTGGCACCCAGGGTTATCTTCTGTTTTACTGGCTTTGTTCCTTCCTAGCCTCACCCCTGGTAAAGAGGAGCGTCTTAAAGGTCCTGACACATACGTTTTTATAAAAATGACCAATGTGAGCAAGGTAAAGTGATTTAAATTAATTATTCCACTCTGGGAAAAAAAAAAAAAAAAAGGAAGAAACAAAAGTCAGAAGTCTATGCCACAGGGGACTGTAGAAAAACACATGCAGTAAGATGCCCCGTTATTATGGATTCACTTTGCCTTCCCAGAATGGGATCCTATAGGACACAGTAGTACTTCAGGGCTCAATGCTTTCCAGCATTGATCATGGGAGGACACCAGTGGAGTTTAAGTTGCGACTCAGGATAGAACTCGAAGTAGAAAAGAAGGAAAAACTGACGTTTGGAGGTACACCTCTCCAAAACCAATGATAAAAAATGAAAGAGCAAGCAAACACCATCAACAAAATACATGCACAGATAAGCTAAGAGTGCTTTGTGCTGTCTTCTAATCTCTGTCATTTCACGATTTGCTACTGGCAATTGTTGTTATTCAAGCAATGAATGAGGACAGAATGTCCTTCCAACCATGGTACCTATAGCCGTTCCTTTTTGTGCAAAATTAAGCAAAGTGCAGCAATTCTTGATTACTATTATTTTCTTTCTTACTCCAGGAATTTTAACTTTGTTCAGGTTGGAAAATGGGTGATCTTAGTTCAAAGGATGCCTCTGATTAGCTCTATCTGTTTATCTGTCTATCTATGATGGTTAATTTTATGTGTTAACTTGACTGGGCCATGGGTGCCCAGATATTTAGTTAAACATCATTCTGGGTGAGTCCATGAGTGTATTTCTGAAGGAGATTGATATTAGAATTGGTAGACTGAGTAAAGTAAATTGCCCTCCCCAATGTGGGTGACACTCATCCAATTCATTAAACGCTGTGTAAGGGAGAAATGTGCTTTCCTTGTTTGACTTTCTTTAAGCTGGGACATTGGTCTTTCTATGCCCTGGAACTCTAACTTACACCATTGGCCCTCCTGGGTCTCCAGCTTGCCTACTGGACTTCATGGGATGTGTCAGCTTCCATAATTGTATGAACCAATTCCATATTTTCTTTCTTCCTTTTTGTATGTCTGTCTATCTATCTATCTATCTATCTATCTATCTATCTATCTATCTATCTATCATTTATTCTTGCCACTATTCCATATCTACTACCACTTTTAATCAGCTCTTGATATATATTTTTTTCTTTTTTCTTTTTTTTTTTTTTTAGACAGAGTCTCACCCTGTCACCCAGGCTAGAGTGCAATGGCAAGATCTCAGCTCACTGCAAACTCTGCCTCCTGGGTTCAAGTGATTCACCTGCCTCAGCCTCCTGAGTAGCTGGGATTACAGGGGCCTGCCACTGTGCCCGGCTAATTTTTGTATTTTTTTTTTTTTTTAGCAGAGATGGGGTTTCACCATGTTGGCCAGGTTGTCTCGAACTTCTGACCTCGTGATCCACGCGCATTTGGCCCAAAGTGCTTGGATTAAAACAACACAAATGTATTGTCTTACCATTTTGAAGGTTAGAGGTCCCACACAGGATGAACTGGGCTAAAAGCAAGTTGTCGGCAAGGTTGCATTCCTTCTGGAGGCATTTGGGGAGCATCTATGTCCTTGTTTTTTTTCCTGTTTCTAGGGGCTGCTAACATTTTTTGGCTCACGGTTCATTTTTTTTTTCCATCTTCAAAGTCAGCAACATTGCATCCCTCTCACCCTTCTTTCATGGTCACATTTCCTTCTGACCACAACCAGGAAACATCTTCCACTTTCAGGAACCCATGTAACCAGATTGGGTCCCAGAGGATAATCTCTTCATCTCAAGGCCCCTAATTGTATACGCAAAGTTCCTTTTTCCATGCAAGGTGACACATTCAGTTTTTTTGAATTAAGATGGTGGGCATCTTGGAGAAAGGCGTGGTGTGTTCTGTGCATTATCCTGCCTTCAAGAAGCAAGCCCCATTTTTAAAAACATTGCTTTCTGTGTTTAGGGTAAATTCTTGTTATAAACTCACCAGTTTCTGATCCTGAAAATGACTTTTGGTATCCTAAGATCTCATGTACTGAAGAAGTATCAACTAATTTAAATGCTCACCCTGGAATGTGTGCCTTAGGGAATGTCGCCACTTCCATGAGCTTCCAGTCTTTTCTTTGGTGTGGGAGAACAAGCCTGGTTGCCTAAGTTCCCTAGTGCAGTGAGAGTCTTGAAAATATGAGGCAGCTCACCTATGCCCCTACAAGCTTCCATTCTCCTCGGAGCTCCTCTGGACTCCATGCTGGGATGCTCTGCCTTTACTATATGCATGCGTATGTCCTTCCTAATTTCCGAGAGAAGAGAGAGCCTTGAGGATTTGGGTTATCCTAAGTTAATGACTAAAATTTATGTGTACTCCAAAATTCAGATCTATTTATGCTTCTGCTTATCGAATCTCTCAAATCCACCTCAAAATTTCCATGTCCAAAATTAAATTTGTTGTCTTCCCCACACTAAATTTCAAAATCTGTTCTCTTTTTTGGGCTTTCTATTAGAGCCAATGGTACTAGTAATCACTTTTTACTTTCACGAGCCATTGATCTCCTAAAGAATTGTGGAATTCTTTCACTTCAACAACTGTCTGATCTGAGCAGCAACCATCGCCTCTTACCTTTAGTGGTCACCTAACTGATGTCTCCATACAACCTCTTGCTCTTTACAATCAATTTTCTAGAAAAAAGTCCAGAATGAGCTTTTCAAATAACCATCTGGTAGTATCCTCCTCTCTGCTTGAAACAATCCAATACCTCTTCACCATGGTTGGTCATGCTTGATCTGGCCTGGCTCTGTTGTTATATTCATCAGGCATCCTTACACTCAGTGCTTTCAGCCACCCAGAACTTGGTATGCCATTCACAAAATGTTCTGTGTTCCCCACTAAGAGAAGGCTTTTCTTCAGGCTCCCCACTCTGCCTGGTATCCTCCTCCACTACCTTCATCCTCTGCAAGCCCTCTTCATGAGATAAGCACAAGTCTGGTTATCAGGCCTCGAGTCACACATTCAGCTCTTATTGAAACCTTTTTAGCAACCCCCTATGCTGGATCAGACCTCATTGTCCTCATTGCAGCTTGTAATTGCATTCTCATGCAGATAAGGTATCTGTCTGTCTGCTTAGGATTGTATTTTCAGCACATAGTCCAGGCACCTGCCTTGTTTTAGTTTCACACATAGCATCACAGCAGCTTGATGATCAGCTTCCCTCTCCCCAGGTTTCCCTTTCCCTCTCTCTGCCTACACTGCCACTAGAATGAGCTCTCAAAAGTGTAAATCTGAGGATGCCAGTCCTCTGCTTCTGATTTATTTTTAGAATGGGGATGCTTTCATATTGCCTACTGAAAGTAGTCGAACATCCCTTAGCTTTATTGATAGCACTGCAGAACTTAGGCACCTGCTCCCTGATTCCCCATTTTTTCTCCTCCTGATACCCAATGGTTACCCCCACTCAGAGCTGCTCACTGTTGCTGGGACTCGCTGCTCTACTTTCATTTTTGCCTTTCCCTCTGTTGCCTGAACCACCCTTCCCCCAGCTTCTGCATGCTCCAGGCTTTCCCACAGCCCACTCCCACAAGCCGGCTCCTCTAGCCTATTCTTGTCCTTTCCAGCTGGCCAGCCTCTCTTCATCCCCCACAGGCTCACATGTTTGTCACATGTTGAAAACACACAGAGCAGCAAGACTAGAGCTGTGTGTGCGCGGATGTCTCCTTTCAACCACATAATAAGCAAACTATTTGTTGAGCTTCCATTATATGCCAGGCATTATGGACACAAGAATAAGTAACACACAATTCCTGTCCTCAAGGAGCTTACACTCTAGTGAGAGCAGTAGACAAGCAGTGGATGACGGAATACAGTCATCTAAGTATTATGCTCACCTTAAATAGTCTATAAACTCCTGAAGAAAAGAGCCATATCCTTACATCCCTTTTACCCACATATGTTTTAATAAAGAAATAGTGTCCAAACATTAATCAAACCCTCAGAGTTTTATGGTAGAAATTGTGACTTCTTCTGTCTAACTGCAAGAAGATATAACAAAGACCCCTGCATTTTGTAAAGTCTTCTATATGAAAAGTATTTCTAGATCAGGAATAGAGCCAGATCTGGTCCCTGAAGACCCATTCCATGTCTGTCATTAGAAGCCAAATGACTACCATCTTTACTCAGAATAATGAGCAGCAATGCCGATTGCTGTTTTAACATATGACAGCCAAAACCATTCAGAGAGGCACAGTGAGAGTACAATTCTAATGCAATGTTGTCTTAATCAAATACTTCTTTATCAATAACTTATGGTTAAATTTTTTTTGATTGATTTGCTTGCATTACTGACCCTAAGGAGAGGTGTTAGCTGTGGCAGTTTTATTACACTTTTGTTCAGGTCAACCATCATGACCCAGACCCTGTTAGAATGATTTTTAAATAAATGAAAACAACCCAAAAGTCTAGTCAACAAATTTGATTATATACATGCATTAAAAAATTATTAAACAAATAGTTTTCAAAATACAAAAAGATGAGAAATGTCACTTGCAGCACATGTCAGAGATAAGTGTCTTAATTTCTTGTATTTTCTAAGCATATGCCTCCCTGTCTTTGATTCTCCTTTTCCATCAACCTGGAATGCCTTCTCCATGCTGTTCTCCAGACAGGCACATGGCATCCTTAGCTGGTGCTTCCCTAATGACAACACCACTCCTCTTGGGCTTGTTAAAGCTTGTACCCCACTAGCTTGTGAACTCAAAGAAAGCAAAAGTCAAGTCTCATCCTCTGTAGCTCTGCAACATACTATGAGTATCTGTCTAATGAAAGAGAGTTCATTCCAATTCAGTTAGGAAACTGGTAACTAATTAGTAAAAGAAACAGATGATATAAATATCCCCCACAATAGAAAACACAATTTTGCAGTAAATGTTGGAAATAAAATATTTAAAATCACAAGAATACATGGACACAGGGAGGAGAACATCATACACCTGAGCCTGTCGGGGGATCAGGGGCAAGGGGAGGGAGAGCATTAGGACAAGTACCTAATGCATGTGGGGCTTAAAATCTAGATGACAGGTTGACAGGTGCAGCAAGCTACCATGGCGTATGTATACCTGTATAACAAAAGTGCACGTTCTGCACATGTATCCCAGAACTTAAAGGAAAATTAAAAAATAAAAAATAATGCAAAGGCATCACCACTAAACAAGATGATCTTAAAATGATAATGCCAAATGCTGTAGAACTTACAGTAAAATAGGGCTAGATAATTTGCAGCAGTAGTACAATAATTTGTGTGTTTTATTTGTGGCAAGAAAACAATATGGAAATGAAACAGTAAATCATGGCGTGTCAATCTGCTGTGGTTTGAATATATACCCAAAGTTCATAAGTTGAAAACTTAATCCCCAGTGCAACAGTGTTGAGAGGTGTGACCTTTAAGACACGATTAGGTCATGTTGGCTTTGTTCCTATGAATGAATCCATGCTGTGATCACAGGAATGGTTCCTCATCACAGGTCCCTGATAAAAGGATGAGTTCATCCTCTGGCCCCCTTTACTCTCTCTTGTCCTCTCTTTGTCCTCCTACCATAGGATAATACAGTAAGAAGGCCCTAGCCAGATATGGCCCCTCAATCTTGGAATTCACAGCCTCCAGATATATGAGAAATAAGTCTCTGTTCTTTATAAATTACTCAGTCCCAGATATTCTGTTATAGCAGCACAAAATGAACTAAGCTACAATGCAGTAAAACATTCCACAACAATTAAAAATGATAGTTACAAATACTCTGACATTATGCCTTATGAAACTGTGTATTTCATAATACACAAGAGCTGCAAATAAAACAGACATGGTTTGATTTCAGATGGCACACTCTGGGTGAACCTTTAATATGTTTTATTTTTATTTTTACAAGTGTGCTCTACAATTCAACAGCATAAAAATCATAAACTTCTTTTTCGGACTGTGTTCTAAAGTTCCGTATTAAAAATGATGTGATTTCTGAGTAACTTCATATTTGTACCACACCGTGACTCAACACAATTTCTAAATATTTTGAAAATACTCCTTTTCCTTCTCTACACATACACTGTATATACGTATTTGGGGATGTGTGAGTGTGACTATTTTATTGTATTTATATAAAAACAATTCTAGGTAAATTCCAGGTAAACATGTTAGATTGAATATACAAATACTATATATTTTCTCTTCCTCTCAAAATCCCATTAAAATGGCAATATTGGGCTTCTGTAAAGGGCGTCAGCTGAGTACAGTGGCTCATGCCTATAATAGCCCAGTGATTTGGGAGACAGAGGTGGGAGGATCACTTGAACCTGGGACTTTGAGATCAAGCCTGAGCATATGTGCCAGACTCCATCTCTCTCTCTCTCTCTCTCTCTCTCTCTCTCTCTCTCTCTCTCTCTCTATATATATATATATATATATATATATATATATATAAAAGAAAGAAAAGAAAAGAAAAAAAGAATTAGCTGGGTGTGGTTCACAGGCTTGTAGCCTGGGACAGTGAGGTGGGAGGATTGCTTGAGCCTTGAGTCCAGCAGTTTGAGGCTGCAGTGAGCTATGATTGTACCACTGCACTCCAGCCCAGGCAATAAAGCAAAACCTTAAAGAACTAGGAGTAGAACTACCATTTGATACAGCAATCCCATTACTGGGTATCGACCCAGAGGAAAATAAGTCATTGTACTAAAAAGATACTTGCACATGCATGTTTACAGCAGCACAATTCACAATTGCAAAAATATGGAACCAGCCCAAATGCCCATCAACCAACAAGTGGATAAAGAAAATAATGGCATTTGCAGCAACCAGATTGGAATTGGAGACCATTATTGTAAGTGAAGTAACTCAGGAATGTAAAACCAAATATTGTATGTTCTCACTCGTAAGTGGGAGAAAAGCTATGAGGATGCAAAGGCATAAGAATGACACAATGGAATTTAGGGACTTGGGGAAAACGTAGGAAGTGGGTGAGGGATAAAAGACTACACATGGGTGCAGTGCAGTGTACACTGTTCAGGTGATGAGTGCACCAAAATCTCAGAAATCACCACTAAAGAACTTATTCATGTAACCAAACACCACTTGTTACCCCCAAACCTATTGAAATCGTAAGAAAAAGGCATACATAAGAAGAGAGAAGAAGAACGGGAACAAGCACATGCACAAAATTTTGGAAAGGAAAAGGATGAAGAGTAGTGACTTAGTAGTACTGAGAAGAATGAATCATAAGCTGGTCATGAGGAAAGCTGAGAGGCAATTCATTTTAGACCCCAGAACCCTCCAAATGGCTCAGGATAACACTGGGTACCTCTGAAAGTGAGGGGAAAGACGGTGCTTTTCAGAAGCAGGCTCCCTGTTGATTGCGCCTCTGAGAAGCAGTTTGATTTCCAGATTACTTCCCCACTCTGCTGAGTAACTTTCTCCCATTCCAGCAAGAGAACGAAGTTTTCTTCTCCACAGATGATAAAGCAAACGTTCTGCTTTGTAAAATAAGAAACTTCATAAAAGAAATATGTGTATTTGCCTTTCAGAACTATCACTCAGGTGCCTGGAGTGAAGAGTTGGAAAGCTGAGATGGAGTCGGAAGATAGGGAAACCAGTTAGCAGACAGTGAAAGCTAGGGAAGAGATCATCTGGAGTGGGAATCCCTGCAGAAATATTTTCTAGAAAGTAGAAATCACAGCCCTTAGTAAGTGACTGGATGTAAAGGAGGGGCCCGAGAGGGATTGATTCCCAGATTTCTGTTTCGGGTGACCAGATAGTCACTCTCTCTTTCTGTCTCTTTCTCTCTCTCCCACCCTCAGTATTTTAATTGTTCTGATATTTCCGTGATAAATCCCGGTATCTCAAATATTTTTGGAAAGGAAGGAAAAACACACTTTAGTCATAATTTATCCACCATCTCTCTACTTCAAGTTTCATAGCAGCAGTAGGTTTCAAGAAGGAGACTGAGGGGAGAGAGAGAGTAGACCTACCATTTAGGTGAGATGCTTATAAACCAGGTGGTAGGAATGTGAGATTTTGCATACTGAATATATAAAGTTCAGTGATACCCTTTTCTATGCAAATTAGCCATCCCTACTATGTGCCATCTGGAGAAATGATTCCATTTGTCTTTGTTATTTGCATCACTTGGGGAGTTACAATTCACCCTGGTGTCAAGTCTGTCCCCAGTACATTTTTCCATCCAAATTGTTGATACATTTTTTTTTGGATACTGTTACTGTAAAGTGAGACACGGGGAAATGGAAAGATCAAGTGAATGCTTGCTTTGCTTTGTCTGGGCAACTCTTCTTCTAAGTGATATTTACTGGTATTTGTCAGTAGAATAAAGCACATTTTAATGTCATGCAGCCTTTCTAAAAATAATATCTTCTATTTACGTATCTCTGTAATTGTAGAAGGAATCACACAATAAAAAGTGACCTTGACAATGCCTGAATATGGCATCTTGACACAGTTTATCCATTACAAAGTTAACATGTCTCCTTACTGACCATTGTTAGTAACAGCTTGGTATCTGTGGCCACTTCCTGGAAGACATGCAATTGAGCCTTAAAATTTTTTTTTTCATTATGACCAGGGAACAACTGCAGAATATCTGCGTGGCTAATGCTGCCATATCTTTTTTAGGCAAACAGCTGGTAGTTCAATGACTTTCTTTCTAAAAAAAAAAAAAAAAAACCTGCTTCTTGCTCTGAAGTTTCAGCAGGGAGCTGCTTCTTCATCGTCAAGTCATGTCACATATTTTATAGTGCTAAACTTTGCCGTAGGAGTTGAGAAACAAAAATGAAAGAAAATTGATGCACTCTATGAATTGGTGCCAGTGAACAGAAGGTAATGGGTGGGCATAAAACTCAGCATCTAGTGAGGATGAGGGTAGCACAGTCCCCATTGACATTGGGAACTTGAACATTAGAGCCATTTCAGATGCCTGGAGGAACAATAGCGCTCAGCGGAGGGTTTACAGTGGTGGTGTGATCTGATCATGGGTTCTTAGTGCAATTTCAGGGGGATGGAGTGTGTAAGAGAATGAACTCAGATGAAAAGACTTTAGAAAAAAGTCTTCAGAAAAGAGATCAGAAATGATAGACAGATTGCTTAGAAATGAGAAATGAGAGTCAGGTATGATATTTCCACATAGGCAAAGGCATGAATGTAACAAAACGCCCCTGCCCTTAACACATAAGAGGAGAAATAACTCTGCTCCATGGTTTTAAAAGGGAAACAGTACACGAGAGTCATTAATAAAAAAGGATGAATGACATTTGTATATAAAGAGTGTTTATAAGTAATTAAGAATTTTATAATGATACATAAAGAAAAGACAAATATTAAATATTACAAGAGAAGAAATGCATCCCATGAATAAACATTTACAAGGTTTAGTCTGAGTAACAAAGAGTGCTAAGTAGAACAACCATGAAGTATCATCTTGCATCTCTCATTTTATTGGAAAATGATAACATAAAAGTTGCAGTGGAATGGTTGCACGTTAACATTGCTGATGGCAGTAAGTTTTTATTTATCTTTTCTAGGAAGCAAGTTGTCAAATGGTGTAAATATATTCCTATTTAGTAATAGACATTCTGGGAGTCTTTCCTGGGTTTGACAATTCTAAATATAGAAAAAGATGCATAAACTGAGAGGTTAATTTGTGTGTGTGTGTGTGTGTGTGTGTGTGTAATTAGAGCTTAATATCAGAAGAAGCCAGCGCAGGATAAGTTAAATAAATGATGACATACCCATTGCCTAGATGAATTAACTAAACACTTTAATTATGAAAGCTATGTAGCAACTTGAAAAGCATGTATAATATCCAACTAGGTGTAAAAGAAATAAGCAGGATATTTAATGGGAAATGCACTATGATTATAACTATGTAAAAAATAATAGCTACCATTTATATAGAAGTATTTCTTGTCAGCCACTTTGTTAAGCACTTTGCATTGACTGTCCTATTGAATCTTTGTAATAGCCCCATGAGGTTAGCATCCCATTTACAAATGAGCAAACTTTGACTTGGGAGAATGAAGTTTATTGCCTTAAATGACAGAGTTAGCAAGTAGTCTTGAGTATTCTGGGCTCAGCTCTGGAATTTCTAACTACTACTCTGTATTACCCTTTCTGTGAGAACAGAGCAGAAGACTTGGACAGGAAAATGAAAAAGATATGAAAAGTATATTCAGAATGAGGTTGTTGTTATTTTTATCCTCTGTTTTTAGAATACGCTCTTCTATATAAGGGATATTAACAGCATCTCTGTGATTTAAGTTGCAAATATTATTTTCGTTTTGTTATTTGGTCTGTGACTACCTTTTAAAACTGAAATCTATACATGTTTGCAATGTCTGAGCTAGGTTCGTATTACAGATTCCATACCGATCTGGAATTGAAAAGGTACAAAATAATCTTCTTAAATCTTTGAGAATTAAGTTTCCCCATGAAAGTTATTGAAGCACATAGAGCCAGATAAGTTATTTAAGGCATCATTTGAGTTTTCTACCACTTGTAAGGTATTTATAAGACAAAGTACATAGAAAAGGCAGAATTGTATCACTCCCCAGTGACAATTTTGCATTTGCACCATAAAAATATAGTGATTTACAATTTATACATTATTTTCATGTCTTTTAAAACATTAACATTTAAACACCTGGAAACTGACTTTTGGTGATTAACCTTTAAAAAATGAATAGCCTATTTATCCCTGCGTTTCAAAGGTCTTGACATATCACAATAGCTCCAAAAACGTTTAAAGTTAGAGCATAAAGGGGAAGAAGAGAGGAATGGAAGAAAGAATACATCAGTGGAGAGTGGACAGGAACTGAGGAGTCAGACAAATTTTCTCATGTAACATGACATTTTCCACAAAGATGTCTGTAGCAAAAAATTTTATTTTCTAACTCTGAATTCTTTCCCTAAGAGAACAGCATCAAAAGAAGTCCATTTTCAGGACATCCCTAAGAAGACACGATATATAAAAGTAAATGATATTTATTTTATGCCTGTAGTGCCCAGAAGTGCAGTACATAGAGAAGAATTACTGCTTTTTCCACTAGAGTGGATGTGGATTTGAGATTGGGCACAGCTAGCTCTGTTAGAGAAAGTTTGACTTCCTTTGTATGTCAAGGACTCTAGCAGTGGTTTAATGATGGGAAGGACCTTGCCAAGCTTGGGAAGGTGGAAAAGAGGACAACCAATGAATCATGGAAGCATTGCTCATGTGAGTTATAGAAGAATATTATGCAAGTTCAACTGTTATAAGTGGAGGGAAATAGGTGGATTTTAAAGTGCAACACATTTGAAAGAGATAGACTTAAATTGTTTTAAGTAGAAATCTGCAAACACACACACACACACACACACCCCCGAAATGTTTATATGTCTCGGGTTATATCTATACCTATATCTATATAAATATATACATAGTATGCAGACAAATACATAGATATGGTGTTTCTCTTTAAAAATCCAGCAGAAAGTTACAGTATTAAACCCAAAAGCTAGAGAGAGTAATGCATAATACTTATTGGATGCTACCATATGTTAAATATTTTACATACCTGATCTTATTTCAGTCTTTCCAATGATCCTGTTAGGATTACCCCGTTTCATAGCTGAGAAAACAAAGGCTCTGTGCAGTTAAATAATTTTCCAAAGTTTACTCACAAGAAGTTAGGAGGCTAGAACCCAAGGCTGAGTTGGCAGCCTTTTATTTTTTCCACTATACCCGCTGACTTTAAAATATATTGATGGCTTCCTACACCACTACTGTGGATTTGTGTCTCAAATCCATTTGTTCTCAACAAAGAACCACAAGACACTGAGAAACTGGACCAAGTTTTATTTTTCATTAAGTGGAGTTATGAGAATAAACAAGAAATATTGCTAACATAAAATACAATGCCCCCTTCTGCTCAGGAATGAGTTAGAAATCCAAGGAAAAACCAAACCAAGTCACAACTAATAACTAGATTTTTTTTTGGCTGAAGTAACGATACAAGGCTTACTTACTCTTACTATTAATGTTCTAGTCATTGGGTCAAGGAAAAGCTTGGCAAACTCTTGGATCTTTTATTGGAATAGTAATTATCCAATACCAGAGACAGAAAGATCTCATTTGTTTGTAAGACAGACTACTTGGGTTACTTTATCATGAGCCTATAAGGAACTTTGAAGTGTAGTCTTAATATAATTGTGAAATGAAGATGTAATTTGAGGATTGCCATTATGTTGTAGAGTTTCCTTCTACATTACTTAAAGTATTTTATGAACAGTAAGCAAGTTATTACATAAAATTAATTAAATCCAGTCACTATTTCTTCTTTGACAAATTACTTTATCAAATTTAAAAAAAATCTTTGGACATAGATTAAACTGATAAAAAGTATTTTGAACAGGAAAACTGAGAAATCCCCAGATGTTTCTACATCTTTGTAAATATCAGAAATGAGGTATGATTTTTGGATGGGATGAGGATAATTTTGGACAGGATACATTTTAGGTCTAATTCTGGACTTTACAAAGTTTTTATTTAACTTCTTCAATCTAATGTCTTCATCTTCTTTCTTTCATTCTAAAATTCCTGCTTTCCAACATTACTCATATTGTCCCTCATTAATTTTTCTGTAATACTTATGTCTTCATGAGGGTCTCAACTGCCTCTGTATATCTGATTTTATAAAAGCCACTGGCAGAATTCTGATCTTCAAAAATAAGAAAAGCATTCCCAGATGTTTGGGGATAAGGATAATGTTTGGAGTTTGGACGCAGGACATCTGTGTGGGAGTCCCAGGTTCACCGCTAACTCACTGGCTGAGTAGCTTGGACGAGTCACTTCACTTTCCTGAACATCAGTGCCTTCACCTGCAGAGTCATACCAACTGCACACTTTAGTGTGGGTTAAATAAAATCTCTGAGGTAATAAAATCAGTTCCACTAATGTGGATGCTTAGTAACTGTTGGTGAGAAGATACATTTGCCCAGAAATCTTTCTGCAAACTTACTTTTTTTTAAATAAATGACTTAACTCTAAGCTTTACATAAGTAACTTGGTTCAAAGCTTCATGAAGGTGGACACTGTTTCTTTATGTTCACCCTGGAAATTGCAGGCTGTACCCACACTAGTTGGTATAAACTAGGATCTTGAAGTCATAGCTGTTGAATACAAAGCAACATTAATGATTCAGCCAATCAGTAAGTCAATCAGCAGGTATCCATTGAATGCTTACAATGCATGGTGTGAAGCAGATGGGAAATCTATGGCTGCTTTATTACTCTTTTGTAAGCTCTATGAAAACAGCTACTTGATCCAAATGGCTCAGCTGTATCTCTCTAGTTCTATAGTAGCTGAAATAGTTGCTGGTCTAATAGAAATGATTGACAAATGTGGGAAGAGTGAACGATTGTTTCTATCAAGTGGATATAGTAGTAGTGGGGAGAGAGTGGATGCACACTAAATTTTGAAAATCACTGATTTCTTATCTGTGGGCAGAATAGAGATTCGGTCATGGGCAAAGTTTTCAGAGGAGAAGAGCTTCATAGAGGAGGCGCGAACCAGCTACGACGATAGCATGGGTAGGCTTTTTGGAAGTGGAGAAGAATCATAATGGCCTCTTAGAGAGGGACAGCAGGTGCACACAGAGACATGGGTGCAGGATGGTGTGGAAGGAGAGAGCTGTACAGAGACAGGGACACTCGACAGCATTCCTTGGAGGGGGATTTCTTGTCACCGATGAGGATCTTACTCTGTTCTGTCATGGATTGATAGATGGGATGAGTCATTTAGATTCTCTCAATCTCAGCAGTTCTGTGCTGTCCTAGCAGTAGCACTCATCACAGAGGGCCCTGGATATGACAGTGTCTCTAAGATTTTTGAAACATGAAAATTGCCATTTCAAACCCTTAAATTGTTTTCTGTCTCACAGACTTAAATTTGCATTTATCATTGTAGCAATGTCTCTTTTTCTAGGGAGATCACTTCATGGGGCTCTTAGATACCAGAACTTTAAGCCTCACCCAAGTTCCTGGAGTACATGAAAATCTTGACCTACTGGAATGTAGGTGACTTAGGCAGAGAGCAGGTTCTACAAAGATGTGTAGCTGGTCATTCTGTAACTTTTGGGGAAAATTATGTTTTCTTTATGTATATGTCAATTTCTGTTAGAGTTATGAGCATTCTTCTTTGGATGTGTGTTGGCAGACACGTGGAATATTGTAGCAGGAGCATGCAGGCACAGGCCTAACTGATTATATTGAAATAGTGGGAGAAAAACTTAAATACTGGGTGTGGCATGGTTCAACGTAGACAATAGGCTTTTGAGATGCAAAATGTGACATTATTGAACAACAAATAAAGTACTGAGGAGGAATTGACTTTCCCTGGAAGAAGTGGACATTACTATTGTCATCTCCCTGAAAGGAGGCTGAATGTATGACAAAAACCAATGAGAATTCTGAAGGTGACCCTAAGCTCCATGAGGAAAGGCATTTGGCTGGAGTAAAGGAAAAATGTCTTTCAGGTCCTCACTAGACATACTCAGGTCCCTGTCTGTGAAAGGAGGTGAGCTGTCCTGTTCCAGTCCCTTCTGGTAGCCTGGAACTGAGCAGGACTGAACACAAGCCGGGCTGGGCAGGTGCTCCATCTTGACTAGTGCAATTGGTTATCACCATGCACTGGAATTACAGCATGATCTCTGAAATCAGAAGGCATGAATTCAAATTCTGATCTGACCCTTATCAGATAGTTGGGCAAGTTATTTTACCCCTCTGGGCTTCAATTTCTACATGTATAAAATCGGGGTAATAATAAAAGCATTTGTCTATACAATAATGACCATTAAGGTAATGCATGTAAGTCCTCCTTACTGTGATCTATTCATTTTTCTTTGGTATAGCACATGTCATCTTATAATATCAAATTTATTATGCTTATTTTTTATTGCATCTTTCTCGCCAGGAGAATGCAAATTTCACAAGTGCAGGAATTTTTGTCTAGTGCTTAATAGTGGTCTGTTTGGTTTTTTTTGAGACAGCGTCTAGTTCTGTCCCCCAGGCTGGAGTGCACTCCAGCCAGGAGGTGAAGCTTGCGCTATCTCGGCTCACTGCAAGCTCCACCTCCTGGGTTCACCCCATTCTCCTGCCTCAGCCTCTCGAGTAGCTGGGACTACAGACGTCCGCCACCACACCCGGCTAAATTTTTTGTATTTTTGGTAGAGACGGAGTTTCACTGTGTTAGCCAGGATGGTCTCTATCTCCTGACCTCGTGATCCGCCCGCCTCGGCCTGCCAAGGTGCTAGGATTACAGGCGTGAGCCACCGCGCCTGGTCAAGGATTTTTTTTTAAGTAGATACTTAATAAATGTTTTTTGACTGAATAAAGCACTTAGAAGGATGCTTAAAGAATGTAAGCAACCTTACATGAGGATGTAGAAGAGGACAGCTTCATTTCTTCTATTTTTATTACCTACAGGGTCCAGTAGAATCTTGTTGTGCATTGTAGCCTGGCCTCTGGTATGTGCAGGGCAATTCGGAGCAACCCATTTCAAGGCCAAGACACAATGTCCCTGGTGCCTCCGCTCTGGGCACTGTCCTGCCTACACCATGGGAGAATCATCAGAAGTCATAGGAGCCCCATTAATAGAATTTAGTTCTGGTTTACAAGCCACCACAGTCTAGTCATTGGTCTCATATAAGGTAAGAGAGGAAAAAGAAAGAAAAAAAAGCAAATTCTTTATTTTCTGCAGCCTGGATATAGACCTTATCCCAATAGCATTATGAGGAGATAAAGTCTACAATGATTTATTGTCTGTTGGTGGCAGGCATTTTTGTTTCACTTTTGGGATAACAAGATAATAAAATAATAATGATATTACTAACAATAAAAGGGTGTTTGGTATTTACTGAGTACTCTTCTAAGCCTGTCACATGCACTATTTCATTTATCAAAAAAGTTGAAATTAGGAAGGGATGCTGTGGCCATTTTCAGATGAAGATACTGAGGCTCAGGGAGGTGCGGTGATGTGGTCAGTGCTGTTCAGAGGCAGCTGCAGGGCAAGGAACCAGACCACGTGTGTCTGCAGGTCATAAACTATAGTTTATACTAAGGAAAGTATTATTCTAACTAAATCTGTGTATGGTTCCAGCTTTTGAAGGTGGGTGACTGATGGGGTAAAGTCAGTGTATTAGTCTGTTCTCATGCTGCTAATAAAGACATACCTGAAACTCGGTAATTTTAAAGGCAAGAGGCTTAATGAACTCACAGTTCCACATGGCTGGGGAGGCCTCACAATCATGGTGGATGGCAAAGGAGGAATAAAGGCACATCTTGCATGGTGGCAGGCAAGAGATCTTGTGCAGGGGGATTGCCCTTTATAAAACCATCAGATCTTGTGAGATGTCTTCACTGTCACAAGAACAGTACAGGAAAGACCCGCCCTCATGATTCAATTACCTTTCACCGACCCCTCCCACAACATGTGGGATTATGGGAGCTGCAATTCAAGGTGAGATTTGGGTGAAAACACAGCCAAACAATATCAGGCAGGTAGGTTATTATTCACAGAACACTGCTTCAGGAGGGAGGTAAGGTGCTGCGAATGGTGATAACTGAACATGTCTAGGAAACCAAGGAGTTTTGTGGGAGCAGTGACATTTCCTAGACAGCAGGAGGGAAGTGGCAGGATATTATGGGCCCAGAGTGTGTGTGACACACAGGCAAGGCAAGGAGGGCCCACAGGGAACAATAGCCTGTGCAGGGAGACAGATGTGAAGGATGCTGCTGCTTCCAGGGGACCCAGACAAATTGTCTGGCTCAGATTTCAATGTCGAAATCACCAACTGACCTTTATTTAAGTCTAAGGTGCCTATGGTTGTGTGCAAAGAAATCACCTTTGAACCCACTGCTGAAAGAAAGCAGCTGACTGGCGTTCATTAGGTTTCAGACAAAGCTCAGGAGTTTGCATGTTAGCATGCAGTCCAAGAGCTTCTGATGATGTACTGGGGATCACACTTTGAGGAAAGTGGCTATTTATGATGGAAACCCATTGACAGCTTTATAGAAGTGATACACTAAAGAATGTGGGTACATCCATGCTTTACAAAAGCATGGGGCTTTAAGGATGACCTAAAAGGGAAGAACTAAGGCAGGGAAGCTCTTAGAAGGCTGACCCAATAATACGGCTCAGCCAGAACTAGGCTAGAGAGGCACAGGCTTTCATGGAAGCAGCTTCCAAGCCATGGGCAGCTTCCATTGTCTGGGATTCTTCATTCACTAGAGTCATGACCCACTGGCTGGAGCAATGGTAGCATGAAGATCAGCACCTGCTGGGAGAAAAACTCTCCATCAACAACAGGAAAGAAACCTACCTTGGTACAAAACAAGCCTGATGTACAAGCAGAGTATCGGTTTGAAATATTTTGAGAAATGAAGTTGTTCAGCTTCTATGACGTTTTGGCTTTTACATTACAGTTGGGAGTATCTTATAGTCATAGGTATCCTTGATGAATTGAGCAGTTTCCTTGGCAGTTGCAGTGCCAAGGAAATGGTGCTGCATCACCATTTAAAAGGATGAAGTGGGTTGCATTCTTTTACTCATTACTTACAAGCAACCTACTATGGTAGGTAGAAACAGTGGCAAGGGCACAAACGACCTGGCCACAGGAAGCTCTTTGGGGTGAGAGTGACAGAGTACAGTGACACAATGAGTGGTGCAACCAGTTTCCAGGTGAGTTCTAGGGAAAAGCCTACAAGCATTGAGAGGTAGGACCAATGACTTCTAGCTGGGATAATCCAAGAGGCAGTAGGACTTGGAAGATCGAGAGGATTGTACATACAGAGAGTACATGGGGAAGAGATTTCAGGCTTTGGAAATAGCCTGTGGTAATAACTAGAGACAGCCAATTGGGGGTTGAGAACAGAGGACCTAGCTCATATAAACTGAAGTTTAGAATTCATACATGGATATGAGGATTGGAAAAAACAATAAAGCAAACTACATTTACTGAGCATTTGTCATGTACTAGGAATACTCTTAAGTGCCTTGAATATTTTGACTCTAAATGTTGCAGCAACCCTATGGGGTGGCTTCCTGTCCTCCAGACAGAAAGGCCTTGACTATCAGGCTAATGAGCTGAAATTTATTCTTCTGGCCATAAGTGATCAAACTGTGATCTCACAGTGCTCTGTACTGCCCCAGTGTTCTGTGAAGATGCCCCAGAGGGACGCTGCGGGGTGAGACGGAATGCAGAGGGCAAAAAACCCTCAACTAAAGTCTAAACTAAAGATAATCTGCTGTCATCTGTTTTATTATCTAGGCTTTTAATTATTACTTTCTTAATTTTTCTTAAGTCTAGAAATTATTTGGAGTAGTGAAGTGTCATGATAAAAGCAGAATATGTAAACATAAGACTAATCTGGGAGTTTGTGTAGGATTACATAAAGAGGAAAGCTTATATTGGTTAAGTAGTCCAGACAAGAGATAATGGAGCCAAGTGCAGGGGCAGTGACAGCAGCTATGGTGGGGACAATGAAAAGGTATGGATGGATCCCAGAGCTAAGGAATATGTGGGCTTCAGATGACTTGGGAACTGGGTGGGGAGTGCACAGGAGCAGGGAGGTGGAGAGGATGGCTCTAATGTGAGCAGAGCAAGCCTGCCTATGAGATGAGGGGGCGGAGCTCAGGTCTGGCTGTAACCAGGTTTCATCTTGTCATACTTGCCATCTTCTCTGCGCAGAGAAGCCGGCTTTCCCACTGGGAAGGACTCTGAAGTCACTCTACACCCAGCACAGCATCGCCAATGAAGTAAGACCTTGATGAATCTGTACTGATCTAATTTGACTATCCCCATGACATCATCTCAAGTTCAAGTTTTAGACAAGGTGGAGACAGAATGTGCTTTTGCTTTGACTTTAAATAGATGAAGGGAATGAGACAAGCTTTCAGACGGCTCTTGGGGCATAAATTCATCAGGCAGAGTCATGCAGCAGAGAAAGCAATGGCTTTTGTAGCGAGAATGACCCAGGTTCTAATCTTGCCTTGTCCATTTCTACACTTGCCTCCTTGGAAAATGTTAACTGTTCAGCGTCTGTTTTTGCATTGTACAACGAGGGAAATAACATCTGTCTTCCTGAAATGGTGTGATCATACATTGCCATAATTTATGTAATGGTCCAGCGTACTGTCTGGGTATTTAGTAAGTGTTATGCAAATGTTAGCACCTCTAACCCCTAGACCATGTAAAAGAAATAATGCCTCTTAAACCCCTATCTGTATCTGATGTCCTACAGCTTAATATCTTTAAGGTGTTATGTGTATATCAAAGGCTATTAGGTAAATTAATGATAACATCCATGATATTGTCTAATGTGGATGTGAAAGTGATTAAATCAACTAGGCTAGGCTGTGAGTGAGGGTTGAATTCAGCATAGTGGTGGGAAAAGGTAAAACCATTCCATTAGAAATGAGAGACCTCCACCAAGGACATGACATTTTATTTTTGGTGTCATGGGGGAGGTCAGAAAGCAACAGAGAGCTGAAGTCACTTCACAAAGCATTTTGTCTTTCTCTTCATATTAGAATCATTAATACCCTTCAGATGTGATTATTTTCCTTTGCTTTTGTTTTTCTGGAAGGGAAATACATATATATAGAGCTTGATTTTCTAAAAAAAAAAAAAAATTCCAGGTCTTGATTTGAAAACACTAATTGTGAAGCACTTGGCGGTGAAGTCAAATACCAAGGATTTAATACCAATGCCATTTGTAATTTGCATAGTCTACAAAAATAATCAATCTTGCATTGTTTTAACTTCAGTGAGTACACAGCAGTTGATGACTTTGCCTGGGATAATCCTTTTTAAATGTTATTTTCAATTCAAAAGTGCCTGCTGAATAATACTGAATTTCCCTAGTACAACAATGGCATGCTCCCATGGAGGGCGGAGGGTAGCTCTGCTGCAGAGCTGAAAGGAAGAATGTGGAGCAGAGAGCACCTGGGATAGCACCAGGTGTTCCTCGTGAATGGCCGAGGGGGCAGGCATCTACTGAGAGGCTTACATTTTGGGTTTCTCCAGGCATGGTCAAGGATTGGCAGCAACCCAGAGGCAAGACCAACATGTTTCTGTTGTGGTTTGATGAAACTGGCTTTTATTGGCTTCCAAGATCTGATTGTTACATATTCAGAATTTTGGGGAGCTAATTTTTGATGTGTCGGTTGTTTGAAACAGGCCATGGTGGGAGTATTTACACCATGAAATAGGCAAACACTCCATACCGCCCCTGCTGGAGCTGGTTTGCTGGCATACCATTGCCAGTGGTACTTGGAATGGTTTTATCTTTCCTATCACTAAGTTGTAGTCAAAGGTGCCTTATGCCATTACTTTGTCTAAAGTCCAAATCTAAGATTCTGTCGTGGCTTAATCCAGTTTATTTGGTAAATATTTTGAGTCCCGAATCAGTTCCAGGCATTATATATTAAGCTATACAATCTTTATCTTTTTAAAGCCCTGTAATAACCCTATGCAGTAGACTTTGTTATTCAAAATTTACACGTGAGGAAACTGGGACTGCAACAGCTTAAGAAACTTGCCCATGGCTTCATGGGTCACACGTGGCTGAGGAAGAACTGAAACCCAGTTCTGCTTTAAGCACATACCCTCCAGGACCAGAGACAACCTTGAGGAGTGTTTGTTTTTGGTGAGATATCTCCGAATGAGCAAAAGAGTCCAGGAACACTCTGAACTTGCACATTCATGAACTTTAAATTTCTCATGACTCCTGAAAACAGAAAAGAAACAGCCCTTCTTCCTTCAGCATCTCACTTAGGGGCAATGAAACCCATAGCATCAGTCTGCTTCCCTAAGAAGCGCAGCTAGATTCTGCAATGGCCATTTTGATGAGTTATTTCTACATTTTGACAGATTTTCTCAGAATATGATCTACCTCTGAAGAGCAATAACATCCCAGATGGCATCTTCAGTGAGGTATTTGAATGGCCGTTAATTCCGAATCAATATGATTACTCAAAGTGAGTTGTGTGTTTGTAGAGTGCATCTGTGGGTGTTCCCAACAGCAAGCTTGCACAATTTAAAGAGGGGAGATTCAGAGATTCTTTGAGAAAGCAGCTGCAGAGTGGGGAAACAGCAGGATGGAAAGGGTAGAATGGCAAACGTGGCTTATCTTGTCCTGCCTGGTACCCACTTAATCCCAAGGGAGAAACTGAGGAACCATTATTTATTCATTCATTTGCGTATTCTGTTTTTTAAATTTTTTTGTCCAATGCGTATTTTTGGGTATGAATGGCACCATGTCATGTGCTGAAGATAGTTTTGAAAAAAAAAAAAAAATGGGTGGTCCTTGCCGTTAGGGAGCTGCCGGATGGGGAAGACAGTTCTCAAACTCATTATTACACACAGTTATTTAATTTCAATTGTAATGTGTTCTCCCATAGAGAAAGACGGGTTGCAACAAGAACAAATAACAGGGGATCCTACCTGGACCCAGGTGATCAGGTAGGACTTTCTTGAGAAGAATGATATTTAGCTGTGATTTGAAAGAGAAGGAGTTGAGCAGATGAAAAGAGAAAAGTAAACAGCTCCAATAAGAGGAGAGCATGGCTGGGGTCATGACTGTAACCCCAGCACTTTGGGAGGTGGAGGCAGGAGGATTGCTTGAGCCCAAGAGTTTGAGACCAGCCTAGGCAATATAGTGAGACCCCGTTTCTACAAAAAAAAATTTAAAAAGCAGTGGGGCATGCTGGCACACACCTCTAGTCCTAGCTACTTGGGAGGCTGTGGTGGGAGGATCGCCTGAGCCTGGAGGTCTGGAGACTGAGGCTGCAGTGAGCCATGATGACACCATTGCATTCCACCCTGAGTGACAGAGTGAGACCCCGTCTCAATGAATAAATAAATAAAGTAAATGGGATGTGCCAGAAAGACCCAGGAATGATCAGGAAGGGGAGAGAGCTGATGTGTCTGGGTGTAACAAGGGAAGAAGATTTGGTAGGGAGAAGAAGCCAGAATAATAGGCAGGGGTCAGTCCTGTAATACCTGGGAGATATTTTCTGATGGGATGTTTATCCAAAGTTCAAACAATTAGAAGCTACATGTTAAGGATTTTTCTTTTAAAATATATTTTGGGCTACTGGGAGCTTTAAGAGAAACAGGAAAGAAATGTGTGAAGACCCTGGATTCTTGAACTCACATCAGCCACCAAGTCCTAACCATTCCTTAATGTCTCTACAGCATGCTCCCACTTTGCCATGCCAAAACATTCTAGAAGAGAGTGATGCCCCAAAATGTAGGCACTGCCCAACAACAGAGGGATATAACATTTTGGGAATAGAACTTTCAATGATTTGTCAATGCCTGATTTCTTTTCTTTCTCTAAGCTACGTGACACGTAGAAGCTTATGTTAATTGCCTTCTACAATCTGCCCCCTACCTAGTTTCTATTATGTGTTTTGGGGGATTAGTTATGGAACTTTTTAGTAAAGAAGCCTAGAACTTCCTTCTTCCTTATGGAGCCTCCACTTAAAAGATTTCAACTACAGCTATTCTTTTAGGCAATTAAGAGTCTCTGATCATGGAGGGAGACGTCGTGAATCTTCACAGTCTACACAATGACAATGCATGCATTCATTCAACAGTCCTGTATTAGTGCCATCTGTGCCCCAGGATCTGTGCCAGCCTTGAGGATCTAAAGGTGAAAAGAATATTCCTTGTCCTCAGTGAGATGCAATGACATACATGCAATGATAATGGGAAATATTGAGGTCCTGGGGGAGCAGAGAGGAGGAGGTGAGTAATTCAGCCTAGGAGACTTTCTGGAGGAACCGATAACTGAGCTGAAGCTAAATTCATGAGCAGGAGTCGAACATGGAAAACGTGGTTAGAGATTGGGGAAGGAGACCACATCAACCATACGCAAAAGAGTGAAAGCAATAGACCTCTGGTGCCCACGTTTCTATTGAAGCAGCCAATCAAATGCTGTGAATCTTTATATTTGTCTTTCTCCCAAAAGTGTCAGTTTCAGAAGAGCACAACATTTCATCATGGTTGTACCTCAAGGCAGTGTGTCAAGACAGAAAGAAGGCAATTTGCAGATCATACAAATTTGATTTGATTCCCACCCCCTTCCCTAGCTTCGTGGCCTTGGACAAAGAACTTAATCTTTAACTTTTAGAGCTTGAGTTTCCTCATCTGTGAAATTGAACAATAGGGTTTGTGAGCGTTTTGTTATTTGAGCTACTCTAGGCAAGGTACCTACCACCAGAAGACACTCAATGGATGTTGAGGTCATTTGCTGATTCATTATTTAGCTGATACTTATGTTCTCCTATTTTTCTTTCATGTTCTTCATTATGTAACCACAGTCTTAGGCTGAAGACAATCTTTTAAGTGATTTGAGCATCAGAACCAACTTTCAGGCAGTTGCTTCACCTGTAAAAGGAAGAGCTCTGGGTGCCTTTCCACCTTTGAAACTTGAAGACTCTGATTTATTTTTTAAAAATTATTTATTATAATTATTATTTTTTGAGTCAAAGTTTCACTCTTGTCGCCCAGGCTGGAGTGCAATGGTGCAATCTTGGCTCACTGCAACCTCCGTCTCCTGGGTTCAAGTGATTCTCCTACCTCAGCCTCCCAAGTAGCTGGGGTCACAGGCGCATGCCAACACGCCTGGCTACTTTTTGTATTTTTAGTAGAGACAGGGTTTCACCATGTTGGCCAGTCTGGTCTTGAACTCCTGACCTCAGGTGATCACCCGCATCAGCCTCCCAAAGTATTGGGATTACAGGCATGAGCCACTGCACCTGGCCAAAGATTCTGATTCAAAGGCAATTCTAGTTAGTGAAACCACTGACTGTTTCTTCCAGCAGAGGCATGAATGTTGTCAGAGGACAATAGAGATGTATCCATCAAAATACTATTAACTTTTTATTGGAGTTTTCTATGAAACATGGGTTATCTCCACTTTTGCCCTATACCATTTAAATTTCTATTTTCAAAAGAAATGGAAATTTTAAAAATTATCTTTCTAATTATTGGATATTGACAGTAATTATCTGCAGAAAACATTCGTAAGTCACCCCTTTTAACTGGTTTTGCCTAACTGATTGGGGATGTGTTTTATAAACTTGAATTATAGCCCTTGAACCCAAAACACAACTTATTTCATTGTATCTTATAAATTTTAAGGTGTGACATTATTATATGTACGACAAAAGAAAATTGTTGCCAATTAAACTATGACATAATGATTTCTTATCATTTTGAGTTTTTAAAATTCACTAGACTTATTTAGATATCAATTCAATTTTAGACTTATTCAGACATCAAATTTGTCATCTCTAATTCATGCATTAGTTTTAAAAATGAAATAAGTTGGCTAAAGCATTAATCCAACTTCTTCATCTTCAGAATTGAAACTTTCATGGTCACTTTTCAACTCAGAGCTGATTATAACTGGTTTTTCCCACACCAAGACGACTAGTTAAATACAGCATTTCTCAAGAGAGTGTCCCATTACTGTAACGGGGATTTCTGCCCCCCTCAAGCAACTAATCTTCATTCTGTAACTCTCATGCATATATACAGGTGATGACAACTACATTAAGGTTTCTGTCTGCCAAGTCAATAGCATTCTGATTTCAAAAATGCTAAAATGTGAAAGGAAAAATAAACGATGTCAGATATGTCTGAGTATTGATAAAACACATTAAAAATATGGTTTAGAATGCACCCAAGATTCATCAACTGTTCTGGGGCTTCTTTTGATCACTAGAAACCTGGATAATTGTACAGTGATGATCTTGGAGCCACATTTTCAACTTCAGGATCAATATTTCACCTGAAGTTAGAAAAGCTCCATGGCTGCTGTTTTATTATACCTGTTAAAATTCCATTCTGGACCCCAAACTCGACAGCATCACTTAATGCTGATCAAATTGCACCTCGGTGACATTCCAGTACCATATGACTCTTCCGGAAAAAATGGGAACATTCACTTGGCAATAACAGTAACTGCAAGAGTCCACACAATATGAAGGAAAACTTTTTTTTCTCTTTGATTTTATATTTTATCTCATCCATTTTCCCTTCTATTTCACTTTGAAAATTGCTGCACAAATCTCTGGTGGAACTCTGCCTGTTAGAAAGGCTTTTTACCTACTTGCAGCTCCTACCATTTGTGCTTCCCGTTATGCACCTGACAGGCCAGGTAACTGAAATGACCTGCAGAGGTGGGCCTCTGGGAACAGCATGAGCCTCATGTGTGACCCCTAAAACTATAACTGCTGTACCCTATGTCTCTCTGGTGAGCTATCCATAGGTTTCTTACTAACAAGCTACCTATATGTATTATAGCTTACTCTTATATTCTTCCATATATTCCACAAATAGTCATGGAACAAACTCTACACAGTTACCTGGAAAACAATGACATCAAGGAAATATCCCTGACTTCTAAAAGTTCCGAATCTAGCAATAGGACATTTGAGATAATCAAAGATGTCAAAACAGTGTTTTAAATACCAAAATTAAAGGTGCCTATGATATTTTGAGATTGGTGAAGGGGACTGGGCCAGTCAAATCAAAATGGGGTTGTGGGCAGGGAAGCAGATCAGTCTTCAGAGGGTAAAAGTAACATCAAAGTCACAGATTACTCAGTAAGTTCAAATAGGAGATTGATGAATTTTGGTGAAGTTGAACACAGCTTTAATTTTGCTCGACTGGTAAGCTAGGACTTTGGACCAAGTCAGGATTCTCAACATTGCTATTCTCTATTCTTAAGGCTTCCCAGGATTCCTTAAGCCTCATAAAGATGACTAAATATATTTATGCCTGTTAATTTGACTCTAGGTTCCATGTGTCAGAAAGTCCAACATTAAATGATTGAAAATACAGGAGAATTTTTAGAGCACATAACCAGAAATTTCAGAGGTTTATGAACTTCAGGATAAGTTTGATCCAGCAGTTTACACAATTTACCAAACACAGTTTTTACTCCCATGTCTCTGCTCTGCCTTTGTGGTTTTAGTTTGAAATTAATGTTGGCTCATCCTGATTGCAAAATATTTTCTGAGTTCTTGAAGCCACACATTTCTTCTCTCCACAAACAAAAGACTAAATTTCCCCTCTAGCAAGAAACAGAATTTCAAGTCTCATGTGAATTATCCCAGGTCATAAGTTTGCCAGGAAAACAATTACTGTTGTTTATCATTCACCACTGTCTGGTAAATGGGCTGTGCTAGTGTAATATACCAGTAGAGACAAACCCCTGGAGCTCAGAGTGAGTCTGAGCCTGTGGGCTTCCAGGAATTGGTGAATGCTTGATGAAAAAATGGGGCACTGTTAGGAAGAGAAAGGAGGGATATGTCTGCTGATTGAGAACTACAGATGTCCACAGCAGTGGTCTTGACTAAGCAGTCTCTTCAAGTCAAGCAAGCTGCTTTTGTTTATGTAGGGCATGTCAACAAAGAAAATTGTTAATAGACTTAGGTGGTTTTTTGAGTGAATTGGGGTTTCACTTCAAGTCACCTTTTCTGGGGCATTCCAGATAAACGCATTCTCAATCTCTGTAATGCTCCTACGAGTACTGACTAGTCATAGTACCAACTCTAGGAGCATCCTGTGCCTGAAATGTCCCCTTCTCACACTGTAAAAATCTTTCCCAATTTCAGAGACAGTTGCAGGCCAGATCTTCCCAAGCCACCTTCCCTGAGCACCTGTGTCCATTGGAGTAACTTTTCTCCTGTGAGTTCCTTCTCTCCACATCACTATCTTGGATCATCATAGCCCAGACCACTTGAGGCTGTCACTCTGGCATGTATAGGTAAAGAACCACAGATAGGAGCTGGCAGGAACCTCAGGGACTTTGCAAATGAGAGAACAGCCTCTCAGTGATGTTTAGCAAATAGGGTCAAGGTCTTATAGGTAGTCAGAAGTATAGCACAGGCTTGAATCAAAATCCTTGAGTTACATTCCTACCTTTCTTCCACTTTATCACATGATGCACTTTTCAGAATATTCTGTTGTCTTTCACGTTTAGCTACATTAAATGCTAAGAAATAGCCTTATACCTCATTTTGCCTTCCAGGACACATGTCATATTTTCAACACATAGGACGTACTCATCAAATATTCATTGAAACTAGCTTGAGATTGTGGAAAGCACACCGAATTCCTCTCCAAGGAGCCAGAGTTGGACATTTATTGATTGTACGATCTCCATCCACAATGTCTCTGTTTATATACTGCTCTGACAATGCTGTCCTCACAGAATTATCCCGGAGACTAAATAAAATAAGAGGGAGTGATGCCCACTGGGATGTCTGGCGCACATTGGTAACTCAATATATGTAAAGGGGGAGGAAAAGAAATCGTGCCCCATGTGTGTGATATCTTCTGGAGGTGAGGGGCGCCCTACTTCATCAGACGAAGTGACCTCACTGAAGACATCTGTCAATACTTTTATGTGGAATGCATTATAGACTCACAAGACGTTGCAAAAATAGTACAGAGAGATCCCATGTCTACATCACCTAGTTTCCCTCTGTGGTGGCATCTTACATAACTGTTGTGGAGGATATAAACCAGGAAATTGATATTGGTCCAATATAATTACCAGTCTACAGATTGTCTTTGACATCACCAGTTATTACATGTGGTCATTTTTGTCTCTGTTCATGATGATTGCGTTTTAAACCTGAGAGTTTTAAGTGTAGCCATTTGTAGAGCATGTAAGAAGGAAAAAAGTTCAGAATTCAAGCTAAAATTTCCTTACAGGGCCAATGTCCTTGTTGGTTTTCTTCTTGTGTCCATTGTGGAGGTGACCTTACTTCAAAGGGTGGCATTTGGACAGGAGATGGACAAATAAAGAGCAATTAATCCCAGCCTCCATGCAATCTGAGAAGTGCGCCATAGTCAGGAAATGAGCCAGCTGTTGAGAGTTGCTGATGGCATTCAGCATCATTTGTTTCATAATATGTCACTGGTGTCAGCTGACATTGGATTTGTATTTGAATTGTGATGAAAATACCAGTGTGGTACAGCAGAAAAATGCTTGGGCCTCGAGATCAGACAAAGTAGGATCTGAATCCTAACTCTCTCCTTTACTAGCTGTGTAACTATTGAGTGAATCACCTTCTCTGAGTTTCAGTACGCTCATCTGTGAAACGGGTATGCAAATGGTACCCTCCTGGGAGGAGGGGAGGCTTTTGTCCCAATATCAGGCAAATGTAAGTGCTCAATGATTGGGTAATGTGATTCTATCTATCATTAACATTCTGCTGTGACTTTCATATTCTACATGCCAATATTTACTTTTTTTAAAAAAACTATAGACAGCCTGACAGTTTGCAAAAATGCTTACACATATATTTCTTATTTGCTCCTCTCCATAACCTTGTGAGACTCCCAGATTGAATGGCCTGAGGTCACACAGGTAGCAAGTGGCTGGCCAGATCTAATCTCTGTCTAATGATTTCAACTTCCATGTTCTCCATATATACCCAGTCACCTCCCAGGTGCCAAGGGAGTTGTCAACATTACTCTCAGGAAGAGAGATGAAATAGCTCTGGATAATTTAGAGTTAAAGGAAAGAAAGCTTTCAAGTATATAACACAGCCAAACCTGGAGTGCGTGTTTGTCTCCTTCAGGGAGGCACCCAGGAGCATTTGACAGTGATATTGAGTTTTGTTTTTGTTTATGTGTTTCCTGTGGCATAGAGAGGATCTTTCTGTCCCTTTCCCTGTTCGGTGCCAAGTCATCTGTTTGGTTGCCCATTAAGTGAGGATATATGTTGTGTTTCTGTTTTCCCCTCTAAGCCAGAGTGTTAGGATGAAATGGTACCTAGATAACAGATCACTGTTTAGTTTCTTTTGAGAACCTGTTGTTCTGGGGTAACTAGCAAACAGCTTGGCAAATGTTGTTGGGCAGAGAAAAAACATGGAACACACTTAATTATTTCTCCTAGTTAGAGACCAGAAACTACTTACATCCCTTGGGAAGAGACTACAAAATATCTACAGCGAATACATCTTGTTGAGTAGTTCTTCTTTACCAAGGAAAACGTCTCCATCTCCTGGCACAGAGACACTGAGAAATAATAGCTGATCTGTCTTTATTATTAGCCTCCAACCTGCCCTAGCTTCACTCATAAAAGGGTGGTCTGTGCCCCATGGAGCTGATTTGAATTGGACCCTGATATGGAATGCACTCTGGTGTGAGGGACAGCCTCCGATGTGGGCTTGGGACAGGTGGGTTGAAGTGAAATCTTGAATCTTCTAGTGTCGATGTGAACGTGGACAGGCTTTTGTTATCCTTCAGGCTTCTTTGTACTTTTACTTATGAAATATGAGTTCTAATATATTTTTAAAAAATGTTCACGTGAGGACTGAATAAGACGATGGATGTTAAATGCCTAAAATAATTGTCTAGCATATAGTAGGTGCTCCGTAATTGCCTCCCTCAACCCTTGCTTCCTGTGATGTTTCTGTTCATTTCCTACAGGCACGTAGTAAATACACATAATATAGTCTTTAAGAGCAGATGCAATCTTGCCTGATTACACTCACTTCGCCCATTTGGGCGCTTCTCCTGCCCTGGCCGCCTTGGCCATAGGGCTCAGACTCTGCCTACTGAGACCACGGCCACCATCTTGGCAGGGTCCTTGGAGCCTCTGTCTGGTTCCTGTGCCCCAGGCACTTGCCCCCACCTACCACAGGACGGATGGGAGCAATTCTCCAGCTAATTTGCCAGTTACATGGAAGATTGCTTCCCAAATCACAAGGCTGTTGAGATTAAACTGGTAATTACCTCATGCAGATTTCCCAAAGTATTCACTTGTCTGTTTCCAACACTGAGTGGCTGAGAGTTTGAGTGGCCTCTGAGCCAGGTTTAAATTGTGGCTGATGTGGATAAACTCCAGGCTGGAGAGAAGTTATGGGACTCAACGGCCAGATGTGGGAAATGCAGTCAGGGATGCAGATCCCCTCTTTCTCTGACTGAAACCCATTACCTTTTCATACCCAGCCTGATCACCTCCCTGGCAAAGCCTTCCTGAATTCCGTTTCCCCAGCCCAAGCTGGATGAATCGCTGTAGGTCTGCACACGGACAGCATCCACAGGAGCATCAGTATCCTGTGACAGTTCTTGATGTATGTTTTGAGTTGTCTGCCTCCACCCACTGGGGATTGATTTGAGATCAAGATTCATTATCCTCAGTGCCTGTGTCACTACCTGTCACATAGCAGATGGTCAATGGTATTTGGGAAAGAAGGAAAGGGGAAAGAAAAGGACCTCTATTAAATCCCCTATAATTTCTCTCTTAAAAGCAGTTTAAAAGAACATGTTTAAAAGAACATGGTGCGAGAAACTGTACCACCTTCGAATCCTGCCTGCCTATGTGCCCTACACACACTGCTCCCCACGACCCCCTGTGAGGAAAGCTGCCTGACTCTTCCAGAGGGAGAGTGGAGCAGGAGCTTAACTTCCAACCGCCTTCTCCTTGGGACCTCTCTCATGTATCTCAGAATTCGACCTGGCTACATGCAAAAGAGAAACATGACAACAATGGCTGAACCCAGCGTAGAGCCTTATCTGGCTCCTTAGTAAAAGAAGTGTTAACATTGGCAGTGTAAGGTGGTCCTGGTGGCTCCTTTCCTTGGGTCTACAGAGACCCAGGATCCTATCTTTTTGTTCCATCACATCTTCAAGGTCACTTTATGATCTATGATTGTGATTGGCACTGTAGTCCATAAGGACACATTTCAGGCTGAGAGAACAAGCAATGGCAAGAGAGCAAGATGGGGTCATCCCCCAGCCAAGGTGGCTCCCCCGAAGCAGGAATTGATGTGTGCCATTTCCATATACACCCTTTGGACAGAATGTAAGCACACAGCAATACTTGGCCAAAAGGGAGGTTGAAAATTCGAGTGTTTTTTGTTTGTTTGTTTTGTGTTTTGTTTGTTGTTTATAAGGGAGTGCAATGTTTTGAATGTTTGCTCCCTGCCAAAATGTGTTATATTGAAGTCCTAAACCCCAAGGTAAGTGTATGAGGAAGTGGGACTTTTGAGAGCTTAGGTCATAAAGGACAGAGCCCACTTGAATGAGATTAGTGCCCTTATGAAAAAAGGGGGCCCCAGAGAGCTCATTGCCCCTTCCACTTTGTGGAGACACCATGAGAATGTGCTCTCTGTGAGGAAGCAGACGCTCACCAGACATGGAATTGGCTGGAGCCTTGATCTTGGACTTCTCAGCCTTCAGAAATGTGAGAGATAAGTTTCTGTTGTTTATAAGCTACCCAGTCGATGGTATTTTGTTATGGCATCTGGAATGGACAACGACAGAAGGCAATGATTCCCTCCAACCCCAAATCGGACTTCTGATATTAAGGAGTTCAGAGAGAATGGGCATTGAGATGACGACTAACAGACACTGCTTTCAGGGAAAATAGATAGCAAAAAAAATGAAAGCGAAAGGAGTTGGATTTCTCTCTTCTATAAAGACTCCAGCCCCCAAGTGCCATTTTTCCTGATAACTGCATTTCAGATATCTATCTCAGAAAGACAGAAAGAAAGGGGGGAAAGATGCTTCCTTCTCTGTTTCATGGAAGCAGCCTAAAGAAATGAAACAGCAGGAAAGGAGCAAATATGTATTAATTTCCTATTTGCCCCAGGCAAAGACACGCATTTACGCATTTTATCTTATTTAATTCTCACAACATCCCCAGGAAGAAACTGTTACTACTTCCATTTTGTATTCAGAGACTTGAGTTCGGAGAGGTTAAGTGACTTGCCCAAGATTGCAGAGTTAGCAAGGGATGAGCTGGAAATCCATACTAAATCCCATCAAAAACTAGCTGCTGCTCTTTAATGCTAACTCTAAACACAACAGTAGAAGAGGGAGGAAGATGCATGACAACATCTCTGATTCAAAGGACAAAATGCCCTTGAATTTTGGTTCCAGCATTTGGTGTAGAATATTAAATGTTCATAGTTCCTTTAATGTGCAAGCATTTGTCTGACAGACAACATTTTCTGCATACATGAATTTTGAAAATATTCTAAATCTCAACCAAGAGTTTTATATTGGTGGTGGAGGGGAGAGAGGAGAGTTGAATGCAAAACCTCAAAGGCTGAATGAGAGTAATCCTCTGGCCATCTAATTCACTTAGATTTCTCCTGTTCTAGAGAAATGTTAGTGCTTATTGGTGTGAAAGCTGGTCCGGGCTGGGCTTCTAGATGACACAGGCCATTAAAGAACACAGCACTGGACTTACAGAAAGGAGCTGTCAGTGCAATTCCTTAGGAACCAAAAGGAACTCAGAGGTCCCTATGGATGCCCTTCTAATTCCCTGAAGACCAACTATCCAGCTTTTGGAAGAAAACTTTAAGATAGGGACTTGCTATTTTCCAAGGCAAGCATTCCATTGATGGACATCTGCTTTTAAAATAAAGCAAAACTCTGAACCCCGAAGACTCTGACTTTAACAGTAAGTAAATATTGAGAGTCTCCCATGCAATATTCTTTTATGCAAGTTATCTTCAATAATTCTAATATTGCACCTAGGCCTATGAGGATAGTAGATATTATTTCTTTTCTTTTGCAATTGGGTAAAGAGACTGGGAGCCTAGGACTTTCCAGAGATCACAGGGCTCAAGAGATGATTAACCTTGTCATCTGACTTCAGAGTGGGTATTTTCTCCTTACACAGTCACTGAATCTTTGTACTGGATCTTGGCTCTTATTCTTACACTTTGGTCCACACTTCCCTGGTTCTGGCTGGCTGGATGTTAGTGGTACCATTATCTCTTCCATGTAGGACACAATGTTTAGACCATCATCACTTGATTGACCTTCCTTGAACACAAGCACAAGTCAACTTTTTCGAAGTTTTTTTTTTTTGATGGTGGCTCTCAGAACCGAGAATAATATGTCGGCTGTGATCAGGATGAGATGGGATTTGCAAACCTTGCATTTGAAGATTCACATGCACCTTCTGCTGAGCTGCTTCTTCAGTTGACGTGTGGACTCAGTTGAAAAATCCAAGTTAAATGCCCAGACTCTGTTCTCCTAGAGCTCAAGCTCATGCAATTGATACTGAACACTTTCACATATACTCCTACCAATGTGAACCATATTCTCTGCCCATGCCTCAAAAGGGTTGCCACTTTGTCCTTAAGGACTTTTCCTTTCCAGGAAACAATATACAGACATGGTAGGAGTGTAAATATAGAGCTACCTACGCTGCATAGGTGACCATACCAAAACGTAGTGGCTTAAAACAGCAATGGTTGTTCATTCTACTCTTGGATCTACCATTTGGGCAGGGCTCAAGAACCATAGTTTATCTCTGTTTCATGTGTCTTCAACAGGACAGATTCACTTAGGGAGTGGGAGATCCACTTGCAAAATAGCTCATTCACATGGATGGCCAGTTGGTTCTGTTAGCTGAGAGCATGGATGGGACTGTGGGTCAGGGCCATGGGCTCTGGTTTCTCTCAATATGGGTCTCTCCATGGGCTTTTGTGGCTTCTTCACAGCATGATGTCTGGGTACCAAGGGCAAGTGCCCCAGAGGAACTAGAGAGAAGCTGTGTGACCTTCCCTAACTTCATCTGAGAAGTTACACAGTGCCACTTCTACCACACTTCATTGATCCACCTGTCATTAAGCTCAACCCACATTCAAGGGACAGGGACATACACGCCATGTAATAATATGACATATATCAAATAATTCATGACCATATTTTAAAACTACCCCACAGGCCATGTGTCGTGGTTCATGCCTGTTATTCCAGTAATTTGGGAGGTGGAAATGAGAGGATTGCTTGAGCCCAAGAGTTCAAGACCAGCCTGGACAACATAGTAAGGTCCCATCTCTAAAAACATTAATAAATACAAAATAAAATAAAAAAGAAGAAATAAAATTGCCCCACAGACATACTTGAGAAGGTAGCCAGCTTTAATGTGTACTTCAGTGCCGCCTGGAGCAAACTACTTAACGACCTTAAACCCACCTTTCCCCTTTCTGTAGCAAGAAACTAGAATTTGTGGAACAGTGTACTGTACTGCCTGCCACTGTCCCTATTCAGAAATATAAGTTGGCTTCCTCCTCTCTGCTCAGTTTCTTGTTATTATTCAGTTCATGTTATCTGAATCAATTAGTCCATCTGAAAGAATCAGTTCATCTTCTCCAGCTCCTTCCAAGTTTTTAATAAAACTTTCAAGCAGGTCACAGTGCTGGGGCACACCAAGTGGGGCTGCTCCTCAGCCTGACCCGCCAGTCTGCATCAGGTGAAGTGACTCGTTCCACCAGGAGTCCTTGTTAACCTCCTGGAGTTAATGTGGTCTCCTGAATCTTTCTCTTCCAAATGTGCTGTACTCAGAAACATGATGAATGAATGAGCAAATAAATAGAACCTATATGGAAAACTAAATTCCATACTAACTTTATGACGATGCATTCAAATCATAATTTCTAGATGTGGGCTAAGAATTTATTTTCTTATTAGGGAACAAACTAGGGAACAAACATGACCCAGTAGAGACTTACTCTCAGATTAGAAAGTTACGCTGTCGTATTTAGGATCATTTGAGGTATATACTTTTTTATTACCAAACTGATTCTTTCTGTGTGTATGTCATTGTAATTAGGTGAGTTAAGCTAGGATAATTTTCCAGAGAAAAAGCTTCAAAAGGAAAAGTTTCTTAAAAATTGTGTTAGATTTTTTTTTTTCAGCCGACTTCAGTGCCAAGTCAACTTCACAACAGGCCATCTGTCTTACTCCAGTGGAAGTGATCACCAAGAACTCCCTCGATAAAATAATTGCAAAAAAAAAACCACTTTCTTTTGTCTGTTGATATCTAGACATCATATCATTTGATTCCTGCAGTACTTAAAGTGGTTAGAAATCTTCAAGGAATTATTTTATATATTTGAATAAAACTGTTAATTATTGCTTTCTGTTGTGAAGACATGAACCAGGGAAAAGATGAAAGTATCTTTCAAATTTAATGTCCCAATTAACTAATTTTTACTTATAAAATTGGAGGCTTTGCCAAGGCTTCTGGAAGCATTATAAAAGATTGATGTCATAAAGATAAGAATTTAACTGGGTCAAGCCCGACCATCAGATTATTCTTAATTAGGACTGAATCTCTCTATAATTTCTCTAAAATTGGCCGAATAACAGATGACACACTGAATTACTAATGTAATTCAAGGGGGTATGTGATTTAAAAATGGGCTGCTCCTTTCTTGGCCTATTTCATCGATGGTACTCTCTGCCCTGATTCAGTCTGCAGGTTGTTTATTTTCCAAGTTCAGAAAAATGTCATCTTTAATTACAGATGGTGGCCAGGACACGCCTCCCCCCTCAAGCCCACTCTCAGTATTGAATGTAAAAGATTGGCCTGGATAGAAAAACATGTGTTTGTGTCAGAGGAGGCATCATTTCCCAAAGGTCACATTTGAAACTTGCCGGGTGAGTCAGCCTGGAACTTGTGGGCTGTGTGCTGTGGTTTTCAAGAATCAGAAAGGTCAGTCCCTCTAGGCAACTCTAGATACTGTGGAGGAAGGTAGCTTTCATCAGGGAAAAGACAGAAAGCATGTTTGAGAGATTTAATGTATATTATGTCAAAACATCATAAATGACATTCACAAATGTGATGTTGAGAACACCTGCATCCCTGGGAATACATACTGCTTTATTCCATTTATATTGAGTTCAATAACAGGAAAAACTAGGCTATGATGATACATGTTAAAAACAGTGGTTAATTAGGGTGGTTGATATTAACTGGGAAGAGGCATGAGGAAACTTTCTGGAGTCATGGAAATGATTTATGCCTTGATTTGACATGTACGTAATTTGGTATGTATATCTAAACATTAAGTTTCTGTAGCTTGATCTATGTGAATGACACATCACTACAATGACATACGCACAGAAAGAATCAGTTTGGTAATAAAAAGCATATATGTCAAATGATCCTAAATACAATGGCTCAACTTTCCAATCTTAGAGTAAGTATCTACTAGGTCATGTTTGTTCCCTAGACTTCTGCATCAGACTCAGCTGGAGTATTTGTTAAAAATACAGATTCCTGGACTAATTCTAGCCTAACGGACACAAAAGGAATTTGAGAAATCTCCCTTTTCAGTAAACTTCCTATGCAATTCTCCTATCTCCTTATTAAAATGTATTTTGAAGGAGTGACCCATGAACCTAGCAACTCAGCATTTTCTGTTAGCACAGATGGGTTCATCAGAATTATTAAGGGAATACCAGGAAACCAAAATTCAGAACCAGTATGCAAAGGAGTTATGAACCCTCTTACTGAGTATTTGCCATGAGTCTTTGTACTATCTTTTTTAGTTTCCACAACTCTAATGTGAGACTTCATATCATCCCATATGCAAGAGGTGTTGGGGTTAAGCTGGATAAGTCAGGCGCCCCCAAGTCACACCCTGTAATGGAGGAGTCACCAAGATATGGATGACTCCATAGCCTAGACTTTTAGCTACTGTGCCTTTTTAAACAATCTTATGGTGTCCTAGTCAAAAAACTAAATATGAGCTGTATTGAGAGAGTATGCTGGAGTGGAATCTGCCTGTGCAGTGGAATCAGACAGAACAAGGTGGCCAACTCTGTAAGACTGGACAAGACCATGCTCCCTCTACACCTCATTTTTAATCTCTGAGGGAGAGGTGAACCTCCTAGCTTACAGGGATGGAACACCTTTATCTGAGTAAATAGCTGTCTTAACACACAACCCCTGCCTACAGAGCTCACAGCTCATCTTCAGCAGAATATATATTAGTGATTGGCATTTGAACTGGTATTTGGTGAGTACTACTGTGCCTGGTGCTCTGTGACTCACACCCACAGTGTTACACAGATGGGGGGCTGCAGTTAGGGCTTCCCACCAGGTTATGGGAGCAGCACCAAGGATGATGCGGGCTGGGAAGGACCAGGGCAAGAAAGGTTTCAGATTAGAGAGGACCCATTCTGAGTCTTGCAGGAAGGGTGGGGTTAAGTTAGCTAAAGAGGAGCCAAGATAGACACCGAGGTGGGAAAGGCAGTGGAATAGACACCCATCAAGGAATTCCACGAGAGACAAGCTTCAGGCATGATTGGGTAAGTGCTGGATTTTAACCAAAAGGAATGAATAATAAATGTAAATGGGGAGGCTGAGACAGACTGGCAAGGGTCTTGAATGCCAAGTTACCAGGTTGGTCTTTCCCTGTATGTTATAGGGAAATAATGAAGGTTATTGAGTAGGAGACCGAAAAGATGACAACAGATACTTAGGGACATCAGTCTGTGGCCTGCACTAAGAATGAATTATTGGCCAGGCGCGGTGGCTCATGCCTGTAATCTCAGCACTTTGGGAGGCCGAGATGGGTGGATCGCCTGAGGTCGGGAGTTTGTGACCAGCCTGACCAACATGGAGAAACCCCGTCTCTACTAAAAATACGAAATTAGCCAGGTGTGGTGGTGCATGCCTGTAATCCCAGCTACTCGGGAGACTGAGGCAGGAGAATCACTTGAACTCGGGAGGGGGAGGTTGTGGTGAGCTGAGATCGCGCCACTGCACTCCAGCCTGGGCAACAAGAGCGAAACTCATATCAAAAAAAAAAAAAAAAAGATTATTGAGCTATTGCCCATGGACATTCTTATCTTTTCTTTGAATATACTGGCCAATCATCTAGTGAGATCTTCTCTCCCTTTATTCCTTCCTTCCTTCCTTCCTTCCTTCCTTCCTTCCTTCCTTCCTTCCTTCCTTCCTTCCCTCCCTCCCTCCCTCCCTCCCTCCCTTCCCTCCCTCCCTCCCTCCCTCCCTTCCTTCCTTCCTTCCTTCCTTTATCTCATTTCTATCTTACTTTCTTTTTTCTTCTTAAGAGAAGGGGTCTTGTTCTGTTGCCCGGTCTGGAGTGCAGTGGCATGGCACGTGCGTAACTCACTGCAGCTTCAAACTCAGTCCCCCTTTTTCTTAATCTCTCTTTTCTTCTCAACTTCTGGGCTAGGCCATCTTTCAATAATATGGTTAGCCTAATCTTTTGAGAGCAAAAGTTTGTACTGTTTGAATAAATCCTAATTTACAGAAAGCACATTCAGCCATTCAACTACGAATTGAATTGATGTATGCATATCTCATACAATTTGATTCCATACATTTCTATTTATATCACTTACTTTTTTGTTGCCTACGGTTAAAGCTATCTATTATTATGTTTGGATATGTAGGCGGGTGAGGTGAGCCCATTTTGAGATACACAAATTAGTTTATTTATTCGTATGTTCATTTCCCCGTAAAATCACAAATATCCGAAAGGAGCAATGGAAAACTTACTTTGATTTTTAGTTAGCTAGGGCACATTTAATTTTGTCAAGGCTTAGGGCAAATTTAGAATCTCTTACACTGCTGAATTGTAATGTTGCACCCAAAGAGTGTGACAGGCCACAGAGAGCTAGGGTAAAAGAGAGAGCATGTCTCAGAAAGAATTATCCCCCGTGCGAAATAAGTGACCTATGCAAAAATTTGTAATTGTAAAATTTGACCTTATGAGTCTCATAGCATAATGGCCACTGGGAACATGAACTCTTGCTTATGCCTGTCTCTGTCCAGATATCTTTCTTTTTTTTCATTTTTTTTTTCTAACTCTTTCTCAGTGAAATATATTTCAGCTTTATCTGTACTAATTTTATGTTCTTAGGTGCAATGGGCTTTACTTATGAGTGCAGTTTGACTTCAGCAGGTACACATTTCTACTTTTCTCTATTTGCACAAGAATCTCTTCATTACTGAAAATCACCTTTATAAACAACACAGAAAAAAAGCTACACAACGAAGCATGACCCAAATGTTTATTTCCCATGGCCACATTTCTCCAGGCTGAAGTACAGATACCTGCAGCTCTTGTCCAAGCAGAACAGGCTTTGGAGCCCACTATGAGTCATAAGGTTTGTAGCAGGAGAGTAAATAAGTATCTCTTGAATACCCTGCTGGAACGTGACACACACTTTTAATGTAATTGCCCTGGATCTTTTGGTTCTTTCTGTTTTAAAATGGAAGAAACTGGGGCTCAGACACTTGAAGTGCCTTGGGGAAGGACATAGGGATGGTCCAAGTAAGGTGAAGAACAAGAAAGGGGAATAGGTGCTGGCTGAGAACTGAGATGAAAGTGAATGAAAACCACAAAGGCAGCTGCAAGATTCGACAGATAAATGTAAACACCCAAGAAGGTAGAGTGGAACTAAGCTACCATTATAGAAAAATATTAGTTCATTATAGAAAGCTGAATACGGAAAATAGTAACAACTTTATTAATAACCTTAACTATTACCTCTAGGACACACCTGCCGGATGCCAACCAAGGTATCAAAGTCTGGGGCATGACAAGGGACAAAGCAGATACTCTCTGCCCTGGTGGAGTTCACAGCCTAGGGGGAACCAATGCTGAGACCCATCTCTCTGTGAATTTTAAATTCTTAATGGTGCCGTTATGACAGCCCCAAAGGAAACCAGAGCTAGTGGCAACAAGCCTGGTTGCAAAAACTCTGTGAGCGGGTCCAGGGCAGGGTCTGCTCCCTTTCTTTTCCTTGTTTTGCCTCATCCCATCTTTGACTTGTCTAGATCTCATATTAGTTCCCCGTTCTTCCACAGAAATTTTACTTCTGGGTGGCTATTAGGCATCTATCTCTATATATGCACTTCCTTTGATGTTTGCTTTCTGCTCCTTTAAAACTAACTCCTGCCAGTCTCTGGGTTCAATCTGAAGATGCTCAGTTTCACAGCTGGTGGGTAGCTGAACTAGGATTCCTATTCATCCATGTTCGTTTTGTTGCCTTCCCCAGGGCATGGAGCAGGAAGTAAATTTATACCTACACCTCTATCTTAGTTCCAGATACTTTACCAAGGATGTGGCTTTTTTTCATGCAAGTGTCCACCTCACTAGTTTTGTACTTGTATTTGCTTTAATAAATAAATGAGTAAATAAATGAAACTGAGGCCGGGCGCGGTGGCTCAAGCCTGTAATCCCAGCACTTTGGGAGGCCGAGACGGGCAGATCACGAGGTCAGGAGTTCGAGACCATCCTGGCTAACACGGTGAAACCCCGTCTCTACTAAAAAATACAAAAAACTAGCCGGGCGAGGTGGCGGGCGCCTGTAGTCCCGGCTACTCGGGAGGCTGAGGCAGGAGAATGGCGTAAAAACCCGGGAGGCAGAGCTTGCAGTGAGCTGAGATCCAGCCACTGCACTCCAGCCTGGGCGACACAGCGAGACTCCGTCTCAAAAAAATAAAAAAATAAAAAAATAAATAAATAAAACTGAAAAGATCTCATTCATAGAAACATTTTTGCATCCTACAAAAGTAAGTGACTTGGATTAACTTGGCCCCAAGGGTTGGAAATGAGTAGATTCTCGACTACAATTTAGCCTTCCTGGAAGGGAAGTTTGGCTTTTGAGTCAGGAGAGTAATTTAGCTTTGGGAGTTTCCCAAAGTGCTTTATACCAACATTACAGCATTAGTCATTTCCATAAGATCTTCACATAGTACCTGCAAGTCTTGCTATGATATCTGAAATTGAAGGCTCAAGAGGCTTTAAGTGGAAATAAGTGTTTCTACTATCATGCATGCTCCTGGAGCTTCGTTCAGTTGTTGCATTATATCAATATGGACTTTAGGAATAAAGGGGGCCACTTGTACAGCTGGATGGGAAGTTGGCAGATTTGTGAGGACAGGTTTGGGCTACAGTTCTTTGGGCAGAAGCAATTACTTCAAGTATCAAAAAGATCATGATAGACTTTGATTGCAAAATGACCTTGGTTCAAATCTCTGCAATGAACATTACTAGCTGTGTGGTATTAAACAACTGGATGTCTCCAAGTCTCACATGATATAAAATGCAGATAATAATGCAGACACTGATATTATGTATGTTAGTTTATTAGAGTTAGAATACAGAAACACGTGTTAAGGAAGTAATTACGTATCCCGACGTTTTCAGGATTAATTCTGATGTCAGTACTAATCCCTCCTATCCTCAAATTCCTGTATCCCTAAACCTAGTACATTGGGTGGCTTACAGCAGGCATGGAAATATTGAGTGGGTGAAATCTTTTTCTTAAAAAAAATATTTTCAGAAACTTTTAGCATTTTCTTAATAAGTATTTTAGGTGAGCATGCAAAAAACATGTCAAAAGTGACCACTGGGTAAGGAATTAAGAGATTTAATTTCAAAGCCCAGCTCAGGCATTTTGTGCATAATTTAGGCTAAGACACTGGACCACATCGGTCGGTTTCATGAAAACAAAAATGATGGCAGTGGGAGGTGTAAGGTGTGAACAGGAGAAACCTTCAAGTTTTATTGGGTCGTAACTTTCAGTAATTAAAAGAACACAGCACTTATCCATTTATTTCTTCAAGAGGCTGATTCTCAGGAAATATATGGATCTAATAAATATTTTATATGTATATATAATAAAAATTCCCAACAGATGCACAATATGCTATTTTTCTTAAAGAATAAATTGGTATATTGGCATAGCAGGGTGTTTTCTGTTTCTTTTATGAAAGAATGGTTTTAAGGAGCATAAGTATATGGTCTTTGTCAAACATGTATGTCTGCATTTTCATTTAAATGTAAATGCTGCTTTGAGTCTCAGGAAACACACACACTGGATTCACAGCCTTTGCAGAAAAATACCAGAAACAGTGAGCTTTGGAAATTGAAATTCCTTCTTAGATTATTTTTTAAGTGTCTCAAGATCATCTTGATAATTAATTTTTTAATGTATTTTAGACATCTTTTTCTTTCCTAGCAAAGAGGAAGAAAGAAACAACACTGGTGAAGGAACTCCGATTGTCAAGACAACACGATGCGTTGCTAGCTGGGGAGACATTCGTGCAACTTACAGAGAGATATAAATATATTAGTTTGGGGATTGCTACTTTCAGAGCAAATATTGCATTGTCACAAATATCATACCCTCAAGCCAAGGTATGTACTAATGGCTTCATTATTAAAATCTGGTTACTGTTTCAGAACCGTAAATCCGTCAGTTATGATAATTTTATAAAATGAAACCACAAATATTAATAAAAGTTTTCAGTTCAATAGAGCATCAACAATAACCAGATATTATAATTCTGGGAAAGTTAGGGAACAGTATTTTTAAAGTATCAGAAAATATTCTCTAATTCAAAATTTTGACTGGAATTTTCAAGTACCAGCCATGACAATAAATTTCTCCCACTGCCCTCTCTACCAAAATGCATGATTTCTCACGGTCTACAGGAGAGGGACCATGTTTTCCCAGCTTGGCATGCAAGAGCCTTACCATCTTCATTTATATAAGCTTTCCACACTTCATCCTTAAATGCAGGCACATCCTCGATGCCTGCCTCTCTTATGACATTACATTGCCTTCTGATCTGTGCCCTGGTTACTTATCTCCTTGCCCCACATGCCGACATTGTAAATTTCCATATGTCTTCAGGGTCAATACATAGGTTGACTCAGAATAGATGGCATTGAATATCTGCTGAACAAACACTATCTCTTCTTTGCTTAAAGCAGCCCGCAATGGGCATGCTTCCCTTTAAACTATTTTTCTAAAATTGTTTTGGTTGAATTGTAAGCTCTTTAGTTTCTCGTACATAATAGATTCTTAATAGCATATCAATGACAAAAGAATGAATAAAAGACATTTGTTTCTGGTTTCTATTGAAGAGCCATAGAGTTTATATCTCTAAGGTAGGCAAAAAGGGTTTTAAAAAGAAAAGAATATTAAAGCTCATTAGGAAAATTTTGCCAAAAGAGAATCTGGAGAACAAGCAGGATGGCTTTATGCCAATAAATTATGTTTCTTTTTAATCAAGTGTACAGCCATTTACGCAGTTATTAAATAGTCAGATTTTTTAGAAGGAGTTGGCTGGTACCCTTTAGGTTAAAGGCCCTTGCTTGTAATACATGCATCACAGATTGAGCAAGATCGAACTAGACATACAGAAAGAAACAGCAACCTATTTTCTTTCCTAAATTGCAGAGGAGTCAGTCTTTCACATGTTATCTCCATTCTCTCTCCAGTCATTCTCTTCTTAGTCTTATTTGCCAAAATTACACACAGAACTGCAGCAGTACTGCACACCAAATATGCCCTGGCTTCATCATAAGTATTTCAAAGTACACTATTAAGGCAAGAGGAAAATCGAATCTTATTAACAGGATTAAGTTCTGAACAACAAGTCTCAAAATCCATTAGAAATAGAAGTGACAGTGTCAGCAATAAGGATCTGAGAAATCATTTAATTAAAACTCCTTTATTTTAAAAAGCAGATTACTTATGTGTTCTGGGGGCTCTAAGCATTAAAACCTGGCAGAATAGATATTCCATGGTGGGCCACAATCCCTTATGGTTTGTTTGTTGAGGATTATTTCTTAAAGTCGCATATACAACACTCATCTGTCTCACCCTAGCAAGTTGATTTATCTTCTGAAGAAAACACACATAAGGGCCATGCACATAACAGGAGGAAATTAATACCATAAACCTATCATGAAACATTTCAAGTCAAAATAAGATCTGGTGAGACTTGAGTCCTTTATGGTGTGGGAGGGAAACTGTATAGTCCTCAGTTACAAAACCAAGTCATCCAGCTTCGGCTTCTGCAAAATAAAAGGCCTACATCTTTCTGTGAAAGGGACGCTTTCTTTCTTTCTTTTTCCCATGAATTCCACCCTTCCTACTGACTTTAAGGTAATTCATTGGTTTATTCATTTATTTTTTGCTTAACAAACATCTGACACATGGAAGGACCTAGAGGAGGTATCCATTCACAAGGCAAAGCCCCAGGAATAGAAGGCTTCTTTACAGATAGCTGAGTCCAATTTTACAGCCATTTGTCAGAACAAGGACCTCTGGTTGATGTCTGGTGTGGGCATGGGAAGGCTGGTGAAGTTTTGCAATTATTAAGGAACTGACAACCTCACTGCTGTAAATATGTTAATGAGGTCAGAGAGCCCAATAGTTCTGGTTTCTTACAATTGGGATTCCCAGAGTTTCACTTTGTGGGTACCAATTTTGTGGAAAATGTTGGTTTTCTGGTGCATAGGCTCAAGTTCAGAGAGAAACCAGTGAACTGTTTCCAAACCAAATCTAGCGCTTGTGATGGATTTACATCAGGGATGTTCTGATCATCTTAGAGGGGTGCTGAAATGCAGCCCACCGCCTCCTTAGCAAGGGCTGGGGTTTTGAACTCAATGGCAAACATAGGGCAAGTTCAACACAGTCGTGGGCTTCTTCTGTCATAAATAAGATGAGCTTCTGGGTGTGGGGTATTAGGACATAGCTCACTTCCTCTTCTGTTGATTTCTAGACCTTATTTGAAGAAGAAAACTGTTCCAACTAGCTTAAGACCTAGTATAATTTTCAAGTATTTTGTATTACGATTCTCAATAACCCATTCCTGAATTCTGTGAGCATAAACTTAAAAAAATTCTCCAAGTATCTATATTGCTTTTCCTATTATGTTGGCATCTGACCTTCAATTATGGACTATTTGCATGTTCATTTGGTGACACTATGTATATTGTAACAGATTTTACCTACATATATTTTTGCTGATACCCACAGTTAGAAGGTCTCATATTTAGAGCAGAATTCCACAACCTTTGATAGTATCTTTTAAATATAATATACAAAGAAATCTATTTAATGATGAATTGTGTTTCAGATGTGTTTCAATAAATTTTCAATTTTTTTTGGTTGTGAAAGAATATTTCCAATTTAGCTTTAAAGTAGTATATGTGAGGAATATTTATCTATATATGTAATCTCTCTCTCATCCATTAATAAGCATCTATCAAGTGCCACCTATATTTAAGAAAAATTATTTGCATAGAGGTTATAGTTGAATCCTAACATCAATAGGCAAATTCTTATTACCTGATTGGTTGGCATTCGTTCAAGGATATGGCTGCCTGTGTTAAGAATGTGTATCTCTCTGATGCCCATGGTATTCTTTCTTTTAAACTCATGAGGTGAGAGCAGGAAGTTGACCCAGCATCTTTTTCTCTCATTCTCCTGTCTTTTCTTCTCAGGGGTCTGAATGCAGGATGAGAAGGTTCAAAAGCTGGGCTGGGACTTGGTGGAACAGGCAGCTTTTTGGTGTTCATTATTGACTCTGAACTGCACCAAGTCACCAGAACTGTTTGTACTGAGATGTGGGGCCCAAGCCCAACTGACAACGAGGACATTTCCACTTCTGTTTGCTGCTATTTCCCGTTTGTTTATCTTCCTTGGAAAGGTTGAGGAGAAATGAGAGGGTCTAGGGAATAAGCCCCCAAATCCTGGGTCCAAAAGTCCTCTTAACACCATCAGAACGACTCTGAATCTTCACATTGTCTTTCACAGCTGCTGCTTCTCTCTCTAAACCAATGCCTGCAGGTTCTCCTGAATGAGAAGTAACCCTCAAACTGGGCGTCGAGCTGGGATCACAGCATGGCTGGTATCAATTCCAGTGTGAGGTTTTCTCTGGATGCTGTTGATAGCAGCACCTGTGTTCTTAGCAGGCCCAGTGGAGTCAGCTTTGGAAAGTAAGAAGTCAGAGTGCAAGAGGTGAAATGGCTTTGGGCCATGAGTAGAAATTAGCTTCATGTAGAAAAGTGATTCTGACTTCATAAAATGGTTTGGTTGCCAACCATTGCTCTCTTTTGAGCATTTCCCTTGAATTTGATCTTGCTTATTGGGTTTTGTGATGAAAGGCTTTTATTGATTACTACTAAGCACTTGAAAGTTAAGTGGCTCTGTGGAAAATGGGGAATTAGATGATCATTATTTTTTATCTTTTCTGAAAAGTGCAATTTCTAGTTAGACATTTGACTAAATAAAACCCAGGGTGCCTTTATACCAGAAAGTGAGTGAAGAAGTAAAAAGTGGAATCTCAAACGCAGCATTTCAGTATGATTGGATTTAATTAAATGCTTCAGATGAGGCTGTGGGGAGGAAGCCAGTTCTCACCAGAAGTTAGGTGGCATTTCCTTTTATGAACCAGTGTAGTAGGGAATAGGCAGGCCCTGTTAGCCATCAAGGTTCCCTTCCCTCATGCCCTATCAAATCTCAGCAGGGTCTTAGACTAATGCCTAGTGTCAGTCTGTTCTTGCTCCCAGGCACTCTTCAGAGGTATTAAGGAACTAAAGCAAGCCTTGCCTCACTTAGTCTCTATGTCAATCTCAAGAAAAGCCTACTGAGAACTACAAGCAGGTGAATTGGTACACTCCAGGATGGGAGTCCTGATCATGCCATGATTGGTTAACTTCCTTTGTTTTTATCCCAGTCACTGGATGATATTCTTATGCCTGCTCATCAAACGCCTTTGCTGCTAACAATGGCCATGACAATGTCAGTTTTAGAGATGTGAAGATTACACACAGCAGAGGCGTTTCACCTGAACTCCAGGATGGGTAAATGGGCTTATGTGGATGAAATTATCTTTTTGTGTTTCCGTGCACAAGACAGGCAAGTCCCTGACTACCTGGAGCTTACACTTAAATTGGAAGAAGCAAACCATGAACTAAAGAGATTAATATACTAGATAAGTTCAGGTTGTGATAAATTCTACAACAAAAACCTACAAGGCCTTTTGACAGAATTTTACGTGAGGTTTTCAAGGCAGGCGAGCAACATGAGGATTCCTCAAAATTCTTCACGCCTCTTGGAGAGTAAATGAAAAGCCTTAGCCTGGGAATTCTGGCAGAACATCCTCAAACGGTCTACTGAAATGAGCAAATTTCTTCAACACTTCTTGTTTTAAAATAATGTTTCATGCAAATTCTGTTACTGCTCCTTTCTATATTCCTGTTGGTTTTAATATGGAATATATTTTACAAGTGGTCAAGAAAAGTTAGGAACAAGCGGATACTTGCTGTGCTGTCCCCATCACTTTATATGCCCCACTAGGCGTATAATCTGCTCTAACTGGAGAAGCAGTTTGGGACTAGTACTGGGCCACCTTCTCCCACAAAGGATTTTTGGACACTGGCAATAATTGATTCCCACTCCAGGTTGTCCCATTCCCATGGACACTGTGACCTGGGTTCCTGGACTCCTCTTACTGATGTTATTGCCTTGCTAGTCTTCCCATCCTGCCTTCTCCACTGGATCCTTATCTTGACCTATATAGTAGCTCCACTGAAGTTCCCACTGTGCTATGACTGGACTCAAGCAGGTTATAATCCTGAGAGTCCTGGGTCGTTCTCTTTTAACCTCACTTAGAAAAATCATTAATGACAAGGACTTATGGGGGATTTTTGGGAATATAAGTGCCATTCAGTTCCTCTCTAATTCTATAGGCTCCACCTGAGTAGTAGAGTGTCTGGATCCGTAGGCAGCTGGATATACATGAGGCCTTACTTTTGTTGGAATTCTTGCAGCATGGAGGAAAGATTAGTGCTGAGCTTTCTCTGCTTGGAACTAGCAATAAGTCCAGGGCATGAATAAGAAATCAACAGGAACTGACAGGAGCTGGTACTTAGTACTCTGAGGGTCTCAGGGAGAAGAGCTGACATCAACCCAACTGAATGCAACTGGTAACCCCCAAGTCCCTGAGTGCTATGAGTTAAATGAGTGGCTTAAGTCTTCCCTGCCTCCAAAGTTGGGTATAATTGAGAGTCAGAAATAAGGTGATTTCCCACACATGCTTTGAGAATGAAACAAAAAATAGATTAATAGATAACAAATACAATATAGACAGATATAAATAAATGTAAAGTAGATAGATAAATAGATTAGATAGATAGATAGATAGATAGAAACACATCACTCTGAAAATAGAGAATATACATTGCTCTTCATCACAGGGATTTCTTTTTTTTTTTTTTTTTTGACAGAGTTTCACTCTTCTTGCCCAGGCTGGAGTGCAGTGGTGCAATCTCAGCTCACCACAACCTCTCCCTCCTGGGTTCAAATGATTCTTCTGCCTCAGGCTCCCAAGTAATTGGGATTACAGGCATGTACCACCATGCCTGGCTAATTTTGTATTTTTAGTAAAGACAGCATTTCTCCATGTTGGTCAGGCTGGTCTCGAACTCCCAGCCTCAGGTGATCCACCCACCTTGGCCTCCAAAAGTGCTGGGATTACAGGTGTGAGCCACCATGCTTGGCCCATCATAGGGATATTTATAAGCAGCATTTCTTAAAGTTAAAAAAAGGTCATATTCTCTGTTTCTCATCCTAAGACGAAGAAATCAATCAATCAGTATTCAATAATGTTAGCTTGGAAATTAAATGGTACCCGCCTCGATGATACTGAAATCAGAGAAGATATAAAAGTGAAAATGCAGATCATCTGGATAACAATGAAAAAATACTTTATAATGAAAATTACAGGACACAGTAAAAGCTTTCTCACCAACCTTAATTAATTATTAGTGGAAGAAAAACACCAAAGGAGACTAAGCAATAACTGTTAAACAAAAATTATGGGAGGACTTTTTTTTTTTTCTTTGAGACAGAGTCTCACTCTGTCACTCAGACTGAAGTGCAGTGGTGTGATCTCTGCTCACTGCAACCTCTGCCTCCTGGGTTCAAGCAATTCTCGAGCCTCAACTTCCCAAGAAGCTAGGACTACAGACACGTGCCACCACGCTTGGGTAATTTTTATATTTTTAATAGAGACGGTTTCACCACGTCGCCTAGGCTGGTCTCAAACTCCTGGCCTCACATGATCCTCCCACCTCAGCCTCCCAAAGTGCTGGGATTACAGGCATGAGCCACTGTGCCTGGCCAGGAGGCCATTGTTTTGAACAGAGGTTTAACATTTGACCCCAACAGACCAGACCGAACCAAAGTCACTCATGCTAAATGCCACATAATAAAACTGAAACTTGAAAGAAAAGATAGATTCCCCAAACAGATCAGTGTTCCCTGAAAACAAGAAATTTTAGTCTGCCTGAGGCACTATAATAAGAAAGTGTCCTCAGCTTTATCCCTTACCTAAAAGTAACCTAAAGTAACTTGATGCTAACCGATCAGCCTTTTTTTGTTTCTATTGTTTTGTGTTCTTGCTCCCACTTTATAAAATCCACCGTTTTGCCATTTCCCAGGGGGTGTTCTCATTCTTCTTTGTAGAATGGAGGTTGCCCTGATTTATGAATCACAAATAAAAGCCAATTAAATCTATGACAAAATATCTTGTAATTTTGTCTTTTGACATAACCTCAGTAACTAATAAAAGAAAAAAAAATTGAAAGGTAGAAATGAGAAAGCTAACATACACATACACACAGTCACGCACACAAGACAGCCATCCCAGGAACACATAGAAGAAATTGGAAAGGTGAATATAATTTTAAAATGTACCAAGATTAGAGGGCTTTGAAGAACAGACAATTTTTATGTTATTTAAATAAACTCAGGCTATGAAAGAAGATGGAAAGTTTGTCAGTTTGCTTTATGGAACAAGCATAACTTTAACTTTAAAACTAACAAGGGTAGTTCAAATAATTAAAAAGATAGATAGATAGAAATATATTAGACATAATATAGTATTAATAGTCTGTCATAATCAAATATATTAGTAAGTTTAGCAAGATCTATTATATCATATCCCCACATTTTGAAAATGTTTTCTAAATTCAGTGGAATAAGAAAAATAAATCAGCTATATGTAATAAATAATGTTTACTAAAAATGGTAGCAAATACATCCCAAAGAGAAAAATATTCAGACAACTTCAAAATCAAATCATGAACTTCACGGCAATATTTGTCATCAAATTACCTTTTCTCTCTTGAATGTTTTAGCATATGCAATATGACAAGAAAATTAAGCGACTATTATAAATATTGAAGAATGAGGGGTATAACATAACTTTCATTGAAAAGTAGTTTAAAATACAAGAGAATAAAAAATATAATTATTGAACAGGTTTTATAATGTGAAAAATGAAAGGAAAGAATAGCTTCTGCTGTTTTAGAAAACAGTATATAGAAATTAAAATGGGAAAAATAATTCATTTTTAACATTGTAAACAAATATATGAATATCTTGTACAAGATAGTAGAGAAACTGTCAAGAAAGTGCTTATATCTTATTGAAAGAGAAAATGCTATTGCAACTAATTGAAATAACTTGCTCTTTAATTTAAAAACGTAAGCATTACAACAATTAATTTTTCCAAGATTTATAAAATAAAATTATTGGCCAAGTTAGATATATTTCAGGAATTCAAAGATGGTATAATATTACCAATCTATTATCATAATCATTTGTTTCACAAATTAAGAGAAAAAATGATATATATTATCCAATTGTGCTGAAAATATGTTTGTAAAATTCAGTAGGTATATTTAGTCTAGTTTCTATGATTAATTTCTAAATCTTAAATTTTATCCCAAAGAATACATGTCTGAAATTATCCAAAAAATATGACAAAGAAGGACCATGTAAGAAGATTTGACTAAAGAGTTAAATTTAAAACAACAACAAAAGAAGCAATAAGAATTTTGCCAGAAAGTACAGGAAACTACATTTACAATCTAGAAGAAGGAAGCACATTCTTAATCAATAATGAAAACACGGAAGTTAAAAGGTAAAGTCTACATATGTCAATAAAAACCAAAAAGCAGAAACAAAGCCAATAAACATTAATAGAGATGGAAAAAATCAAATTGCATCATTGATAATAAATCGTGATGTCTGTAGTATACAAATACTTCTATATGTTGCCAAGAAAAAAACGAAGAGTACAACAGAAAGATTGGACAAAAAATTTGATTTACAGAAGTGCAATTCAAAATGGCTAACAAATACATTTTAAAAGTGCTCCATTCACTAGTCATGATGGAATGCAAATTCAAGTAACAATGAAATACTACTTTACCTCCATCAGACTGAAATAGCCATTTCGGCTGCTTGAATGGAGAAAGTTTACTTCAAGTATTGCTGGTGGAAATGCAAAGAACTTCTGCCTTTGGAAAACAATCTAGCAGCAGCAATTTAACTTTAAAAACATTTATTCTTTGAGGTAATAATCTCATTTCTGGGAATCAAGAGCCTGGAAATCAAAGCACCTATATATAATGCTCATGATGGGAGTAGGGGGTAGGAAAGAGAATACCCACTGATCAGTGAACAGGTGTATAAATTGTGACATACTCACAACATGAAAATAATACTTATTCAAATGAATGAGTATGGTGAAGTTTAACAATGTGTGTATAATAGCCGTTATGGTAAAACAAATTACAACTAAGGAAAAGCACACCATTAGGTTAGCCTATGCTGCACTTTAAGAGCACGGAGAAAAATATGGAAAGATATAGATTGATGCATACGTTATCTTGTTGGTGGTAGCAGGTCTTACATACTGATTTATGTAAAACCAATTGTGGGGATGTATACAGAAAAGATTGAGGAAGAGAATAATGTGTGTTGAGGCATTTAGAGTTCCAAAGGTAGGATGCTCACAAAGTGTTTATATGAATCACAAGGGACCTAATATTCCCACTGACTTGGGTAGAACTTAGATAGGGAAAAAAAAAAAAAAAAAAAAACCCTTCAGAATTAATCCTCTACTAGGGATGGAGAACCATCTCCTCAGTCACAACATCCATGAATAACCAAGTATTTACATATATCTTTTTTCCCATTGTTCCCCTTTCTTTCTGGGTAATCACTTTTGAAAACCTCCTCCAAAGACTGAAAGCTACTTTCCTTGGGATCAGATATATTCCCTGAGAATGCAAGGTTCAGAAAAGGTAAGTAGTGTAATCTCTGTTTCTTACTGTGGTTCATGTAATAGAATGACAAGATTTTTGAGGAATTGCATGAGGCACAGAAGAGTCCAGCGTGGCTTACTGGTCGAGGTTGTGAATGAATAGCTACAGGAAGAAACATTAATCCTAGGCAAGATGACTGTCAGAATCACTGTGAACCATCAGAGTGGTGGAAGGGTAAAACTGGGAGGACACTGGATGAAATATTGGGAATTAACTTTTTTTTTTTTTTTTTTTTTTTGAGACAGAGTCTCTCTTTGTTACCCAGGCTGGAGGGCAGTGGTGTGATCTCGGCTCACTGTAACCTCCGCCTCCCGGGTTCAAGTGATTCTCCTGCCTCAGCCTCCCCAATACTTGGGATTACAGGTGGGTGCTGCCATGCCCGGCTAATTTTTATATTTTTAGTAGAGTCGGGGGTCTCACGATGTTGGTCAGGCTGGTCTCGAACTCCTGACCTCATGGTCTGATACACTCGCCTCGGCCTCCCAAAGTGCTGGGATTAAGGAGTGAGCCACCATGCCTGGCTGGGAATTAACTTTTAAAGCTTCCCATTCTAATGAAGACATGAACTAGGGAATAGCTTGATTCCCTGAATAGGAAGAAAACAAAACACCCAACATGTTGTCTTGCATTTTAGCAAAAAATAAATAAATAAAAATATAGTCATGGCATTTGGGGACAGAGATCTGGGTTCAAATCTCAGCCCTTCCATGAACTTGTGCTACTTGCTGGGTTTCTTTGACCCACACTCTCATCTGTATATAAATGGGCACAGAAACCCTTGTCCTGTGGAGCTTTCGTGAATAGTAAATGGGATCTTGGCACTTGGCACTCAGGGATCAATGTCTGGCACTAAGGGATCAGCGTCTGGTATTATGCTTTTGCATGAAACCAAATATCTGGGGGAGAAAATGGGCTAGCCCCATATGCCAACAGTGGATGAGAAAGCTTCAGTGCACAATGAAGTCTTCCAGGAGTACGTTTGAAAAGGTTCCAATGGAAACGGACACTAAGTGGCAAACAAAACGCCTTGTCAGCCTTAACTGGGAAGATGCTGGTAAGGAAGTTATTAATTAATCACCAACCAGCCATAAGGTGTTATGGAGCCTGCTAAGTTTAAATATGTTTTATTATCCGACATCCAACATATGGCACATGGTTATGAGGTGGATGACACTAGTTTTAAAGGTCATCGTTACCCAAATGAGCGGATCTGAAATGGAGAAATTAGTTAATGCTTTCATCTGCTGATTTAGTGTGAACACATCCAAGAGAGCCGAGGCACTCCAGATGGCAGGCAGCAAAAATAGCTAAGAAAGATGATGTGTGTTAACTGTTTCTTAATGACACCAGTGGTTCACCAGGGAAGGACGGCTTAGGAAGAAAGAAGGAATCCTTCACCAAGTACTGATTGAACGTATGGGCAAAGTGAAGATCTCTTTACCTAGTTCTCAGGAGATTAAATTCTACCTGTAACAAACGGAAAAACTGCCTTTCCATCCTTGTTATTGGTATTGCTACTGAGGATGATGATGATTTGTTGTTTCAGCTACATTTAATAAGCACGTCTATGTGCCTGGCACTGTTTTGTGTTTAATGTTCATCTTTTTAGTTATTTCTCTCAATGCACTGAGGGCAGTCATGGTTAAGAATGGTGGCCGAGGAACCAGACTTCCTGGATTCCAATCTTATTTGTGTGGCTTTCAACAAGTTACTTCTCTGTGGCAGTTTGTCTGTGAGGTGCAGATGATGTTACTGTCTATCTCACAGGTAACTGTAGGCTCATATAAGATGACACATGTAAAGCACTGAGAAGAAGAAATGTTTGGGACATAGTAAATGCTCAGTAAATATTAGTGCTACCTCCTCCACCCCGCACCCAGGTGATTTTCTCCCTTTTTGCATAAAAGGAGAAGGAAAGTTTCAGATGTTAAAGAGCATGCCCAAGCTCACCTGACTCAAATGCGCAGACAGATTCAAGCCTGCCTTCTAAACTTACGTTGCACTTGTCCCAGGCAGCACACTTTTCTCCCAAATGCACTGAAGTCACATTTTCAGGATAGCAGCAGAGAAACAAGAAAGGTACTTGCCAGTCTTCAGAACACCACCGTATCACAGGCAGGAAAAGTCAGGAGCCTCATCAAGACCAGGCCCAAGGTACTTTCCTTCTATTAAAAAACAAACAAACAAAACTGTTCAGACTTTGGGTGGGATGGTGAGGAAATACATTGGAAAAGTAATCTAAAATCATTAAATCATAATAACGACAAGTAGCATTTAGCAAGTCCTTATACTGTGTGCCAGGTGTTGGGTTAAGTGTCTTACACGCATTAATATTTTTCGTCCTCCTGGCAACTCAACATTTTTCCTGTCATTATCCACATTTTACACATAAGATTATGGCAGAGGAAGGATAAATACCATTCCCAGAGTTGTATAGTTAAAAAGTGAAAGATCTGGGATTTGAACTCAGGGATTCAAGAGGCAGGACACATGGATTCTACGATTGCACTCTCCTGGCCTGGCTTGATCCCTTTAGGGGCAAGGATCCTCTCTCAAACCTGAGCGTGCATTAGAGTCACCTGGAAGGCTGAAATCCGCTGCCAGAGTTTCTGATTCAGTAGATCTGAGCTAGACCCCAAGAATGTGCATTTCTCACTTCCACTTCCCACGTGATGCTGCTGCTGCCTGTGTGAGGGCCACACTTTAAGAGCCAGTGGATAATAAGACTTCAGAGCCTGGATGAGAGTCACAGAAAACTTCCCAGGACCACCACTTGGGTAGTTGTGCAACACTGAGCAAGTCCTGTAACTCTTCAGAGCTTCAGTTTCCTTATCTGCTCAGTAGGAGTATAAGTCATTATAGTCTTACTGACTGTATAAATAGTTATTAAAAGGATGCAGTTAATAAAACCTATCTCCTAGAGCTGTTATGGAGATTAAATGAAATACCATGTAGAAAGTACCTAGTAAGTAGCCCGGAACACAATAATAGCTCTCACATGGTGGTAAATAAATAAACTTGTCACAAAATTATTAAGTCCTCTCTGTGTACAGAGCACATGGAGAGAGAGAGATGAAGTCACATTTCCTATCTGGAACAAGTAGATTTAACAACTGAAAAGACCCAAGAAGAAACCTAGATGCACACCCAGACCGCAGGACACATACGCATGTGCACACCCAAACACCAAGAAGCAAAAATACAAAGCAAAATGTGATGTGCCTGTCCGGGGGCCTGCAAAGCACGGACGAAACCTGAGAATGAGCGCAGACTTTCAACTGGAGAAATTACCAGAATTTTCTGGAGAGAGGACCATCTGAGCTGACTCTGAGAGTAGCTAGGCAGACATACAATTATTGTTCTTATTTTTTATTTTGAAAGATTGAGTGCTGACTACGTGTGAGACACTGTTTGGCATTTTGTGCATAATTCTTGTAGCCCCCAGCTGGCTAGAGTCTGGGCATTGCTATTCTCCTTTGACAGAGGAACAAACAGGTCTGAAAAGATTAAGCAATTTGCCTTAAGTCACACCGTGTGCATGTGGCGCGTGGGCCTTGGGAGTGGGAGTGGCACAGGCAGGAAGGCTTGTTTCTTTGTACTTAGACCCCAAGCAGTGATCTTGTCATTCTGCCCCGTGATTTCCTCTAGTGGAGGATTGGCAAGCTGGGCTCTGTAACTTCACGTTCTCATTCTCTTTACTTAAAGCCAGTCCCCCGAGGAAGGCGGGGAGATGTAACTGCATATGCGAAACTGAGCTTGGAACATCTGAGGCAAAGCTGGGGGAGTTCCAGGGGATCCTGATGAGAAGCTGTTTGGAGCCCCAGGACAACTGTGCCATTTGCTGACTCCCATTCCAGTTGGGCATAAACCTACCTCTGCAACTACCTGCCATACCCCCACTTCCTTCTTCTGAACGCAGGCAGCTCATCTGAGCAATAATGTGTAGGAAAGGTTGTGGTTCTCTCCAAATCCATAACAGACACACCCTCAGAAAGAGAAGCTTCAGGTCTCTGTCTCTCTTTTGCAAATAGTATGTTGTTTGGGAGCAGGGCGATGATGTTTCTCACTGGAGCATGGGCACAATTCATTTGAGTTCCCAATCTCTTCACAAAACACGTCCACCAGTCATTGTAGAGATGCAGAGCCTGGGACTCATAGGATACTTGGTGTCTTTTTATGAACAATGATGCCCCATTTACCTAGAGGCCAGACTTCTAGCAACTTTACCAAAATGTATTCCTGAAATTAGAAATAAGTGAGAAGGGCTTGCAATAGGCAGAGATTGTTTTCAAAAAGCCCTTTAAACACATGCACACACACACGCACACACACGCACACACACACATGCACACACACACACACGCACATATGCATACACACATATACACTATGGGAGGAGCCTTTAGAACTTCACTCAGTACACTCAGGCTCTAACTCTATACATATTTCTAATAAATCTTTTTACCTGGTTTCCAACTCATCGAAGACAATTAGGGAGGTGCCTTCTACTACTTGGTGCACTGACAGTAGGAAGGTTAGATAAAGCAGGTTACCTGCCAGCTTAGAGAAAGATCCAGATACAGAGACCTAGGAATCTCTGTCCTCCAAAATAGTCACACAGATGAGCAATAATAACGAAATAAGCAAGTGTCAATGTGGAGTCAGGGAACTCTACAATTAGTGTCAGTATTGGCAAAAGAGAGAACTGGCAGTCAAGGGGTGAAACGGATATAAGTTGGCGGGGCCAGTAGCCGTAGGACTTGGAATGCATCTCTGACTCAGAGTCAGATCCATTTCCTAGGAGGCTGTGGTTTGGCATGGAATTATCATGAGAGTAGGTGAGTCCCTAAGGAGCGGAAGTGCAGATTGTCCTCCATACACAATAAAGCTTTTAGCCTTTGACTGGGGGTGGACTTCCCAAAGGGCCAATTAATGCTTTCCTTGGCAAAAGAATGCAAATCAATCCAAACATCCATGACCATGATCCTTGGAGAGTATCCTTTGTGCTTGGACTGATATGAGTTGTTTAGTTATGTCTGAAAACAGCAGCCTGAGTGGGGCCAGGGCTTCCTTGGGGTTACTCAGGTCTCTGAATTCCTGGGGCCTCTTGTGTGTCAGAGCACGGCTTGGAGTGTCTCCTTCTGTGCAAATTCCTGAGTCCAGGATGTGGACCTCTGTTCCCTGCTGTGGGCAAAGGACACAGGTCATTTCATTTGTTTATTTTTGCTGTGGTTTGCAACAAGGATAGATCTGAATCCTGGCAAAAGCAGGCTGCCAAGACCCCACTGAGATCAAGTAGAGGACTGAGAGGTGAGAAGAAACAATTGTATGTCAATGCTCGCACAAAGAATGCAATTAATTCTAAGCCATGTTTGGGGCCAGAGCTACTTAGAATCCCCCATTCTGACTTCACTCATGTATTCTATGGTTCCCTAACTCAGGAACCACCAGGTGAGAGAGATCTCTGGTATCAATGCAAGGAAAAGCTGAGCTTGAAAATACCAGCTCTTCTTTTCTAGTCTCTCCCAAGCCCCTCTTTCCTGTTGTGTTACAGAAATCAAGAATTGTGTAAACAATTGTATTTCCTGCGTTTTTGGAAGCTTAAATGAAAATCTGGGCCAGTATTTAGGCTTCCATGAGGCCATGTAGAATGCTTATATAGTGGCTATTGCTTTTCTCTGGGGGTCGTTCCTTTTCCTAATCAGGAAACAGATTCACTCATTTACTCAACTACAAGGGATGACATTGGAATGAGACTGGCTCCATCATCATAAACATCCTCCCAGCCAGAATGAATTGTCCAGAGATGTCCATGGGACCCAAGCTGTGCCAACTGGGGTCCTACTCTAAGAACTGGTAGAGAAATGCAGATGTTCCAGTAAGTCAGACCATCTCCTTGCCTTTAACTAATGGAAAAGTGAGGACTCGGTGCACAGAGTAACAGAGATGAGAAACCTATGGAGAGAGCCCTGACAGTGTTCAGAAGCTATTTCTGGTCAACCTCAAGGCCATTTCTGCCATTGTTTACTACTGCAGTATTGTATATGCAGCAATTAATTCTTCATTGGTCCTCAGGCAATTTCAAGCTGGATTTCCATCACTTGCAGCCAGAGTGCTAAGTCAGGATCCTGGCTCACTAATATTTTTCCTGGCTTTTGTATTTGCTGTCCTGTATTTTATCCTCATCTTGATTCCTTCAGTTATTTGTCCTTTTTCTTCTGTATTACATGTAATTTTGCAAGCTGCCCTCAAATTCTTTGTGAAGAGAAGCAGAGTGTAAATATGCATGTAGTATCAAATAACTTCAAATCCAGCACTTTTTCTCTCTGCAACAGCTATTGATAATGGCAGACTGTGACATCAAGAAAAGGTTAGCTTGGTTTCTATGTTTTCTGTTTCAAAAAGCCAAGAGGTATGTGATACATTAAATTACAGTTTCTTTTAAAACTAGTTAACATAAGCAATTACCACTGGGATCAATACTAAGTCTTAGTTATCTGGAAAATTCATTCATGTGAAAAAGTATACTCACTCATTTGGCCAAATCCACACAATATCACCATTCAGTAGTCACCTCTTATCTGCAGGGAATACGTTCCAAGATCCCTATAGGCTGTCTGAAGCTGCAGATAGTACTAAACCCTATATACACTTTTTATTCCTATACATACATATCTATAATAACGTTTAATTTTTAAATTAGGCACAATAAGAGATTAACAACAATAACTAGTAATAAAAAGAATAATTATAAAAATATAGTGTCATAAAAGTTATATGAATGTGGTCTGTCTCTCTCTCTCTCAAAATATCTTGCACTATATTCACCTATTTTTGGACTATGGTTAATTGTAGGTAACTGAAACTGTGGGAAGCGAAACCACCAAGGAAAAGGAATGACTATCGTATTTAAAATATATATATATAAAATGAAGTCAATTTACAAGACAACCAAAAGCAACTTAGTGGCTGTTATTTTAGTTTTGGTATATGTTTCAGAAACAGTTCTCTAGGTTACAGAGACTTCCTAAAGCATATTTTATCCCAGGCCCTAATTTCTTGGAGAATATTGTACATGATGATTTTGTGTGCATGCCTCTGTATACATTGTATAGTCAAATAAATACTTCTGGCCGGGCACAGTGGCTCACGCCTGTAATCCCAGCACTTTGGGAGGCTGAAGTGGGCAGGTCACTTGAGGCCAAGAGTTTGAGACTAGCCTGGCTAGCATGGTGAAACCCCATCTCTACTAAAACTACAAAAAAAATGTCTGAGTGTGGTGACACATGCCTGTAATCCCAGCTACCTGAGAGGCTGAAGCACAAGAATCACTTGAACCATGGAGGCAGAGGTTGCAGTGAGTTGAGACTGGAGCACTGCACTCCAGCCTGAGTAACAGAATGCAACTCTGCCTCAAAAATCAAAAAGAAAAGCAAATAAATACTTTTGTGCAATGATGTCTAATCTGATAGAGCAAATCAAATGAGAATAGGACCAGTTTCTTTGGTGATCCATGGCTTTAAACAGAGAAACCTTCTGGCTTTTTATTTTAAATTACATTCATTTATAAATAAGTCATCTTGGAGTGGTACTTCTTCCGAATGTGAATGATACAACTGACCCAACCCACTAATGGGAATACAGAGATTATGTTGTCACACCCTGAGGTAGTGCTGAACCTGTTGACAGGTGATACTTAATCGGGCTGAAGAGGGTTATTAAGATGGTCTTTGTCTAAAGGATAATCTAATTTTGCCATAACCCCCCAATGGGAATTAACTGTTTCCTTAGAAAAGCATATAGAACATTTGTTCGTAAACCACAGTGGTAAAATGACTCCCACCCCTAAATACAGCTACCACCACCACTACCACCGCTGCAGAGAGGGCAGGGGCAGAATTCAGCATTCAGGCTGGTAGAACAGAGAGCTCCTTTGAATACTCAAATAAGCACAGATATCAGTGGGAAGCATGTCGGAAGGAAGCGGAAAGAAATGGAGGCGTACCCTTACAGATGTATACACTTAACTGAGAGATAGGAGATCTGGATTGGTTCAGGATTCATGGCAGAAAGTGGTGTCACACACACACAGACACCCACAATATGACTTTTTCCAGTTGTGTGTCCATCAGACACAGTTGTTAAGCATTTCTACCAGACTTCTGGGAAGAGGAATGAGAGGTCAACATCAGAACTGGATCGAACAGCCCTCTATATAATTGCACTTATCTTATTTCAGATGATAGTTAAAAATGCCGTGTCTCTCCACAGCACATTTTACAAAGTTTTCAACACAGAATATAGGCTCACTCATGCTTCACAATACACGCTATGGTGAGGCATACATGACCTTTGCATTTGGGCCACCCAGTTCTGTCTTATGCCACCTCTGTGACCTTGACAAGTGCCTTAACCTTTACAGGTTTCAAGCTCTTCATGTTTAAATAGCAATATTAATAGTACCAATTAGAGTTGTGAGGATTTATAAGATTATATGTATGTAAGGAGCTTGGTTCCATGCCTGGTGCATTTACATGTTTAATAAATGTTAGCTACAATAATTTTATTATCATCATAATTAGTATTATTACCAGGATTATCATGTTCATAAGTCCTTTAAGGGACTTCATCTTTCTTTTAGTTATTGAAGTAGAAAGGATGAAAAAAGAAAGATGATAGAGAACAACCAAAGACTAAAGAAGATAGAGAGAGATAGTAGAGAAGAAAAAGAAAACAGGACAGAAAGAAAGAGGAAGGAAGGGGGGGAGGGAGGGAGGGAGGAACGAAGGAAGGAAGGAAGGAAGGAAGGAAGGGAAAAATAAGGAAGGAACTATGATCTTATTAGGATTGGGAAATACTGTGTATTTATTTCAATTAAGATTCAGATGACAAGAACAGGACAAAGCATAAAACATGTCTGTTTTGTAGACATCTGCCTTGAGCTATTTCTGCTCGGGGATATTAAGCATTAGAATTGTAGATTTAGCTCTCAGAAGGCATGCCAGGATCTGAGTGACTGGTTACAATAGGAAGAGGATGAAGACCTGTCTAGGTTCCTGAGTGGACACTCAACAGTAGCTCGACCCTCAGTCTGCCAAGATGCAACACATTGAATTCAGACCTAGCTGGGATAATTTTCTGAGCATGTGGAAGTGATGGGAGAGTAATGGAGAAGAGATATCCAGATAGCCAACACTACCAGCATCAGAGGGAAGAAGGGGTAGCCAAGTAGCAGCCCAGACAGTAAACAGAAACCCTGTGGTGAGGATGGAGTTTTGACTCCAGAGAAGAAGTAGAGAAGCCTCCTTATGAGAAAGTTCCCTACAAAACAATGGTTGGAGGGAAGTCCCAATCCTGAGTGTCTATATAAATAAGATCATATTTCATCTCTACTTGCAACCCTTCAAAAACTTTCTACTTCCTGTAAAATTCTAACTTCTTGTTAGGTTGGCAGGTGTCTAAATGATATGGTTTGGCCGTGCGCCCCCAAATCTCATCTAGAATTGTAGCTTCCACAATTCCCATGTTTCATGGTAGAGAGTCCATGGGAGGTAATTGAATCACAGGGGCGAGTCTTTCCCATGCTGTTCTCATAATAGTGAGTAAGTCTCATGAGATCTGATGGTTTTATGAAGAGGAGTTTCCCTGCACAAGTTCTCTCTCTTCTCTGCCACCATATAAGATGTGACTTGGTCCTGCTTGCCTTCCACCATGATTGTGAGGCCTTCCCACCCATGTGGAACTGTGAGCCAATTAAGCCTCTTTTCTTTATAAATGATCCTGTCTTGGGTATGTTTTTATCAGCAGCATGCAAACGGACTAATACACTAAGTGATCTGGATCCTGCCCAATCTCCTGGGCTCCTCTTTTGCTACCTATTCCATTTCCTTGAACATGCCAAGCTATTCTCATTGTAGGCCCTTTGTACTTCCTTTTTCTTTTTATTGTAATGTATTTCTGCCCATCTCCACATGATAAGCTTTGTCTCATCACTCCAGTCTCAACTCCAATGCCATCTCCTTATAGAAGTCCTCCTCTGCAGAGTAGACTTATTGTATATGGTACCACCATGTTTATTCCCATTAGAGCATGTATCACAATCAATATTCACTTTGTTTCTTTTTTTCACTCTTATTATCTCTCTCTCACTGTCTCCAGGGGCCATACCCGTCTCGTTGCATTCCACACTGCTATATTCTCAGCACCAAGCACAAGATCTGACAGTGGACAGATGCTCCAGAAATACTTGTTAATTAGATGGGTGAAAACTCTTAGGGCTGAGTATGATGCTCCACAGCTCATGTGCTATTAACTGTGCAAGGTTAACATGGTAACCTGGTCGGGAGTTTCCTGCCTCAATAGGGCTCACCAGAATCAGCCAGGTAAGCTATGAAATCTATTTGGGTCACAGTATGTGAATTCCCAACTTGGCTACATGTTGTAACTTAAGAACAGATATTTGGTGGAAAAAAGAAGCAGAGGATCACATTAGTGTTTCTCAAGGACAACAGGTATAAGCAGTAATGGTATTAGTGGAGGGTATATTATGCAGAGCACAGGAGAAAGAATGCAGCTTCGCTTCCACCTCTAGCAAAGAAAAGGAAGAACGTCTTTTCCCATGTCACTACTAAGGGCTGCTTTGTAGAATTCTAAGAGTGGAAGGAAGAACTCCACTACCTCCTAACTTACAGATCATGCCCATAGAGAATTAGAGATTTTTCTTCTATGAACACCGCATCATTTGACATAAAATAGGATATTTTAAAAACAGTTTAGAAATATTTTGATGCTGTTTGATATCGCCACGCTGAACTTTTTGGATATCCTATAATATTCACAAAAGAAACTTTTAAAACCCAGTTTTAATGTTTTAATGCCAGTTTGCAAACCAGGTACAATTCTCATCTGATTCAAGAGTTAAATAAAAAGACAGAGAAACAAAAAACCTTTTATGAGAATTCAGTATTTGAGAAATATGGTTTCCAGTCACTCAGAAGAGCTATAGAGATGGAAAACATGTGGGGTGAATAATATATGCTGTAGACAAGGCAAAATATGTGAAAAACTTATATTTGTACTTTTGTTTTCGCTATGCAGTTTATACAAATCACTGCCTAAGCATTAATATTTATACTCCTAAGCGTTTTTTTCTACCATGCCCATCAAACTGTCGCATAATCAGGGTAGTCAGTATATCACATCACACAGGGGAGAACAACTTGCCGGCCTCAGTTCCTGTAAATATTTTTCTTTTGTGCTGGATTAAGGTTATCCTCATGGTAGGGGTCCTTATGGAAGCAAAGTTTGCCAACATATTTTATGATTTAAAAAAATATGGATACTTCATGACTCTACAAAAAATTGGTGTTTATGTTCTGCATGGAAGATATGTTTCTGACCTAGCCCCTGAAGTTTTTGAGGTTTATTCATCCTGAATTTATTTTTAAGCTAAAGAGAGGGCCCTTTTCTGCGGAGAGATATTTTGCTTGGCAGAAAACACAAATACCAAATTCATTCTTGGGTTATGGCGTGTTTGAAAGTGTTCCTGCTACCCCTACACTGCGTAAATAAGGTAAGCACTTTTATACTACCTTTGCTAAAATAATTGTAGGACTGCTTACTATCTTCGAAACATAAGCAGGAAAAGCTCTTTGCCCCGGTGTCCAAAAGCCTGTAGATTTGACCTCAATCTTCCTTTATCATGGTCTTTATTTTTCAGTGCTTCCCTTTTGTGTGAGAGAGGATAGGATGGCACAATAAGCATGTGAGTTTAGGGTGAGGCAGACCTGACTCTGTATCTTGTTTCTGTTTCTTAATACGTGCCTGATTTTACTTGTTCCAAACACAACTGCAACATTTGGATCATATGGATAGGCAGTATCAGCAAGTGGTTAAGCCTTATGGCTCTAGAAAAAGGACAATCTGAACTAAAATACTAGCTACACATGACCTAGCACAAGTGACTTTGCTTCTCTAAAGCTTTAGTTATTTCACCTTTAAAATGGGGATGTGTAACAGTACCTATTTCACAGTTGGTTGTGAGCAGTATATGTATATCAGCTAGCTGTTGCTGCATAACTAACAAAACTCAATGGCTTAAAACAGTAATTGTTTATTATGGCTCGTGAGTCTACTGGTGATTTGGGCAGCTCTTCTGTTTTACCTGGGCCATTTTTGCTTGTATGGTCAGCTACAAGATGGGTAGGTGGCTTTGCTGATCCTGTCTGAGTTCTTTCACGTTTTTGGGAGTTGGCTAGCTTAAGATTCTAGAATGGTCTTTGCTGGAAACACTGGGTTTTCTTTCTTCTGTAGGCTGCCCTGGAGTTGTTCTTATAGTGGTTGGACAAAGTTCTGGGGGAGAGAGAGGGTGGGGAGAGAGAGAGATTGAAAGAGGCAAAGGGAGAGAGAGAGAGTGAGTGAGAGAGAGGGGGAGATGGAGGCAGAGAGAAAGAGAGATTCAAAACCTATTGAGCCTTCGGCTCAGATCTAGTATAACAACATCTCTGCCATAAAACAAGCCCCAAATCAGAAAGGCAGTTACAAAGTTACAGCAATGTCCACAGCTACAGGGAAGTCAATAATTTTGGCCAAAAATACCACAAAATTCAAAATGCTTAGCATAAAGGTGCTCATATTGTAACTGCTTAATAAAAAGTTTTCTGTCATGACAGATTGGATATTGAACAATAGAATTATGCTGAAGATTAAAAACTCATAGAGACAACCCTAACTAAAGTAACAGCATCTACGATGAAATAGGTTATCACAAAATAGTGTCAATGATGCCCCCTGTGGCCTAGACCAAAACCACTGTATCTCCTCTTCTTTTTAGATGTCTTTGCTATGGATGCTTACACACCCTAGGATGCTGTGATAGTTAATTTTATGTTTCAACTTGACTGGGCTATGGGATGCCCAGATAGCTGGTAAAACTTGGGGCTATGTCTGTGAGAATGTTTTTAGAGGAAATTAGTATTTGACTTGGTAGACTGAGTAGAGCAGATTTCTCTTCCCCATGTATTTTATATTTATAAATTGTATTTTCCTTTTTAGCTTAAGAAATACTGGCCAATCTGATAATATGTGGGTAGAAGCCAACCAATCCTTTGAAGTCCTGAACAGAACAAAAATGTGGAAGGGTGAATTTGCTCTTTCTGCTTTAGCTGGAATATCTACTTTCTGTTGCCTTTGGATGTCAGTGCTCCTGGTTCTCAGGCCTTCAGACTGGGGAGTGGGACTTACACCATTGACTCCTCTGGTTGTCAGGCCTTTGGGTTTGGACTGGAACCAGCTTTCCTGGGCCTCCAGCTAATGTTTGGTATGTTTTGGGTCTTCCCAGCCTTCATAGTTATGTAAGCCAATTCCTCGTAATAAATCTTTATCTATATATCCTATTAGTTCTGTTTCTCTGCATGCCCTTTCCCTATCTCCATAGATCACAAAATCTTCTCCAAGGTCTTACTTCTGATTGTTGCCATCCCCATGAGGTCATCCTCCCAATAATCCTACAGAGACTTTATCTGCACATTGTGTCATCCAGCTACTTCCTTCCTAGATTTTGGTTATTTATGTTGATGTTTTATCTCCTTGTTGATTCTACTCACTTCTTGAGCTCAGAGGCTGTTTAAAAATCATATGTTTTGTTTCCTTCTGCACATGATAACTACTTAACAGATATAGGTATTTGGGAATTAGTGTATAAAAGAGAGAATCAGGGAGAAAAATAAATTGTATTTTCCTTCTTAGCTTAAGAAATATTGGCCAATCTGATAATATTAAATTATTCTTTCACCACATACTGCATAGTTAACTTGAAGAAATAGAAATACCTATAATTAGGTTCAATATCTTATTTTCTCTCTGTTTACTTTTATCTTTAAAATTTTACCATTAGAAATGTGTTTCTTATGTGTAAGACATTGTTACCCCTTAGAATGGCTCCTCTATAAACTACTTTTATGGTAATTGATGCATTGTTTCTGTATTAGTCTGTTCTCATAATAAAGACATACCCAAGATTGGGCAATTTATAAAGGAAAGAGGTTTAAAGGACTCACAGTTCCACATGGCTGGGGAGGCTTCACAACCATGGTAGAAAGCAAAGGGAAGTAAAGGCATGTTTTACATGGTGGCAGGCAAGAGAACTTGAAAGAGTTCAGGAACTCCCATTTATAAAGCCATCGGATCCCATGATACTTATTCACTACCAACAGAACAGTATAGGGGAAACTGCCCCCATGATTACATTATATCAACCTGGCCCTGCCCTTGACCTATGGGGATTATTACCATTCAAGGTAAGATTTGGGTGGGGACACAGCCAAACCATTTCAGTTTCAAAAGAGGTGTTTACCTATATTAATTTATACCTAATAACTCGTTTATCCAGATGCCAGCCTGTTCTCTTGACCCTGCTGGTCCCTTAGCCTTGACCTGGATTCCACTGATATGTATTCGAATTGGCAACTGTTTACATTCCCCAGAAATAATCACTTTGTGTCCAAAGACTTAGAAAATAATTTTGATTTTGCTTTATATCTCTGACAAGTGAGGGATGTGAACTTGCCCATTTTTTTTTATACCTTTTACTGCTCTACTTTTCTCCAGAGTCAAAATTAAACCAACACCCACCCTGAGGGTAGGAGTTAGAACTAGTCACAGGTGACATATGACTTTCTTGTCATCCTACAGGCCAGATTTTTTATGCTTTGCAAAACCATTCATTTCCACGTTCTCAGAGAGCCTTATATTGTGCTTTCTGACTTTTTTTTTTTGAAGAGGGTATCACACTGGTATTAATTTAGGGGTTTATTTTTAATATCAATGTTAGATTTACTTTACTCTGCCAACATTTCCAGAAGAAAGGCAGTAGATAAATACAAAGCATCATTATTAAGTATTATTACATTGATGTATAAAACACCACTATTATTACTGTCAGTTTGGTCTGTTGGAATTATACGAGACTTAAATATTTTAGGCCAGTTATCAATACCTGTGATTTTTGCCCATGTGTTTGATGTTTTCATCCTTTAGAATCATAGTTCACTAAGCAGGCAAACTATTTTACGGAGGCAGAGCACAGTGGGGTGGAAACTGCATGGGCTTATGGAGATCAAGTTTTAAATTCTACTCTCTAAGCACTGGATGGAGAAGCCCTATCTAAATGGCAGTCCCTGCAGAAAAATGGTCTGCATTGATTGACCTCATGCTCACCATGACCAGCAGCATAAAATAGCTGCTGGAAAAAGCAATCATGAACTTAGTCTAATAAAAATCAATGACAAAGAGAAGAGATAAGTAAACCATCTTCTTTTATAAAGACTGCAGCTATGGTCACATGCTGCACTGGAGTATTGCATTTGAACAGGGTGTTGAAAAAGTGTGACATCTCCCCCACCTTCGGGAGAGTTGAGGCTGTTAAGATATTTAGGCTGGAGAAAAGATCTAAGCAGAATGATGATAATAGAAAAATGACTGAGTTCAATCATGTGATTGGTAGATACATAAGAAAGATGTTAGAATTGTTCTTTTCCAAAAGGCAGAGCAAAGCCAAAGAAAGTGTTGTTTCAGAGAAGTTAATTTTGGCTGTATGAAAAAATTCCTAGAGATAAGAATAATTCAATAGGAAGGATAGCTGCCTAAAAATGTAGAGACCATTTTGTCACTAAACGTAGAGTGGGGACAATATTATTCATTACCTTAGAGGTGGGCAACAAAATTACTCAACTGGGATGAGTGTGCCCAGAGATGATCTAGTTATCTTTAAGATTCCCTGGCCTACTTGGGGAGGATTAGGAGAGAGTTGAGTTCAGAGCTGGGGCTTACCTGAAGCTTAGACATTGCATAGGTAGAGGTCAAGTGAGATAGGAGAAAGAGCAAAAGCAAAGGTTATGAGTAAGTATGAGTTTTCCTATGAACGCGAGGAGAATGATGAAAGGCGCTTACGTGGATTGCAGTATTCATGGAGAGGGAGGAAGATAAGTCTTAATGTACATAACATGAGCCCAAAACATAGAGGATACTCTAAGGATTTAGTCTCAGTTATACAGGTAATAGAGAGCACTTGACAACTTAGTAGGTTAACAGAGATTGGAGAAAATATATTTGGATCAGTATTTAAGGAAGATGGCCCAAGTTCCAGAATGAACTAAAATGTGAAGTGTGGCAGAGAAGGTGAGAAAATGTTAAATTAAGTAAAATAAGCCACCTCTAAATTCACATCTCCATCCCATCAGGAGAGAAGGCCACTATTCTTTGCATTATATTGTATTAACCATTTTTTCATGTCTGTCTCTCACACCACGAGCTTGAGGTTAGCAGCATCTCTGTCCCACTGACCACTTTATCTGACTCTTAGTAAGTGCTTGATTTGTAATTATCGAATAAGCATTTCAGTTGCAGTGTAAAATGAGGAGAGCTTGGGCATGTGACAAAGATGAAAACAAGAAAATGAAATAATTTTTGGAATTATGGATATAGATCATTTGAACAGTTTGTGGTGGTGGGTGGTTTGGGTCTGGAAGTGGAACCTACCCTGTATCTTTAATCAGTATTTATTTATTTCTAAATATTTTGAGTCCTTCTCCTTTTGTTGTTGTTTTATTTTTTGTTTTGTTTTGTTTTTACAATAAAAAATATATATATTCCTAAAATGGAATAGAAATAGAATATGACAACTAATGAGGATGCCAAAATGCCCCCCACCCCATATTTTAAAGATTAATCTCCCCAGTTGTGTAGCAAAGGCAGGTTGTGGTCATAGTTGTTTGTTTAGGTGAAGTCATAAATTCTCCCTCACAGGAAATCATAGCCAAAAAAGTGGAACTGTAGTCAAATGGGAAATGGAAAATTTGTATAGCAGGTGTATGGCTAACAAGCCAGATTCTCGAGGCAGGTGGAGTGGTTGGTGATGAAATATTCTGTTCTACTCCTGAGAATGGAAACAGATCTGTACATGAGTCTAATGATTGCCTGTCCTCCTCTCCCTGATCACCTTCAAGTTCAGGGGGTCTTTGGTCGACTGAGACCTCTGTCCAATTGAATGACCATGTACACCCATGGGCTTGGTCCTCCTGTGGTCCAGAGAAGCACCTCTGGACCTAGACAGACACCCTGTTAGAAGATTGGATCATACACTGAGCTTCCTTTGGACTCAACTTCATGTTCAAAGTTGAATGTATTTTATTTATAGTAAAATATTTCAGATGATCCTAGATAAAGGAATATTGTAGAAGGAACATGGATTAGGATCCAGACACTACTGAGTTTGATTTGCAACTGCATCACTGTATGAGGATGGAAGCTCTTTACATCTCCGGGTCCCTTAATCATCTCATCTATTTAAGATGAATAACTTTAATGCTTATAGTATATAAGAGCCCTAGTACAGAAGCCAATTTTAGTACAATCCTTCTAATAATTGAGTATTTATAATTAAACATATTTATATTGTGTGTGTATGTTTAAATAGTGCACCCTTTCTTTACTCATCTTACAAACAACATCTTATGACTTGACTTGGGGGAATTGTCAAAGGTCTTGCAACCAGTCAAAGGCAGAATGAAAACAAATACCTCAAGTTTCTTGATGTGCAGGCTTGTACTATCTCTACCCCACTACTCTTCTCCAGGAGATGTTAAATGACAGTCAGGCCCATAAGAAGTTAGACGTCAGCTCTTTGTATTTTCTTCACTGAAAGAATTAGCTTCACAGAAATTGTCCTTGAAGGGTCTAAAGTGGATAAAAGTAAGCTTCATCCTAAATGAGGCGACATCTAACAAACTGTCAAACTTTCTGGACCTGTATCTCTTTTGGCGTTATTAAGAGAACTGACATATTTCATCATTTGTAAAGTGAATGGCTTCATTGTCACAAAGGTAGCACAAACCACCAGAGAGCAGATGTTTGGGTTAATATGGATATTTCATAATAGATGGAATCATAGTACGGTATGAAGAGTCAAGTCAGTGTGGGTTTGAATCTATACTTTGGAGCCTAAGTTAATTGTGTGAATTTGCCAAAATTACTTATCTCACCTGAGTCTCAGTTTCCTAGTCAGCAAAATGGGTATATTATCCCTAATTTAAAATTAATGCAATATGAAATGATGAGCATTATATATCAGACAACAAATAACTAGTACATAAAAATAAAGACATTTTATTATTCTTCTGCCTTTGAAAGACATTGCTTTATCCTCTATTGCTGACAATCTTTTCTGCGAAAGAAACTCAGCTGCTGTGAAGACTTCCTAAGCCTTTATTAGGAAATCTAATCCAGTTGCCGATTTCACATAGATGTTGAAAGTAAAGCCCCAGTGACAAAGCCAGGCAACTCAATATCTTTGGCATTTCTGGTGTCAAGACCTAGCCAGAGCTGTGATGGATGACGTGGGTGAAAAGTCTCCCATTGTACTTTTTAGTTTTCAAATCAAGGTCACAAGGGACAAACACATATATTAATAAGCAAAAAGAAACAGAAAGAATGCCTTGGAAGTCCTAAGAAGCCCAGGAGGTTGAGAAAACCCCAAGCCCTAAGGCCAGGGATACAGAAGGACAGTGCCACTCATGAGTTCACATTTGGGCTGGCTCAGTGAATGCAGCACCATTTTTCTGCATCACTGAGATCACACCAGGTTTTGACAAATCCCTTTATATCCCCCACTGAAAGTGGATTCATAAACATTGCCCCTTTTGAAGGGAATTTAAAGGTAGTTCTATTTTGTGATCACACGTCAAAGTAGGGATGACATTTCTCTTGTTCTTAAGTGAACTGTTATTAGCCTACAAACTAAATCTGTGGAGGCTCTTAAGGGGAGAATTAACATTTCATTTTCAGAAGGTAAAAAAAAAAAAAAATGACAGCTTTGGTGGTCATATAGGTTTACTGCACCTTGAATCTCTTTTATTGCTATGCCTGCCAGGGCTGCACAAAACTAATTTTAAGTTGATATTGGAGGAATCTAGAAGACTTTGCCCTCCTAATGGAGTTGAGCATTAAAATTACAGTAGCTGTTCTGCTTGAGATTCTGACTGCCTCATTAAAGAGAACATGAAACATCTAGACATGATGGGATAAAATATGGGTATTAGCATAGCGTCACGCTATGACCAGGATAGTCCTGTTCTCTTAGCTATTTGACCTGAGGCAAGTAGCTTCACCCCATTGAGTCTTACTTTTCCTCTCTATAAAATGGGAATGTAACCACAATGTGATGCCACCTTACTCCCACAAGAATGCCAATTAAAAAAAAAAACAGATGTTGGCATGGAAATGGTGAAAAGGGAACACTTCGACACTGCTGGTTGGAATGTAAACTATATATGTACAATGGAATGCCACTCAGCCATAAAAAGGAATGAATTAATGGCATTCGCAGCAACCTGGATGAGATTGCAGACTTATTCTAAGTGAAGTAACGCAGGGATGGAAAACTAAACATCGTATATTCTCACTCATAAGTGAGAGCTAAGCCATGAGGATGCAAAGGCATAAGAATAATACAATGGACTTTGGGGACTTGGGGAGAAAGAGTGAGAAGGGAGTGAGGGATAAAAAGCTACAAATTGGGTTCAGTGTATACTGCTCAGGTGATGGGTGACCAAAATCTCACAAAACACCACTAAAGAATTTACTCGGGTAACCAAATACCACCTGTTCCCCAAAAACCTATGGAATTTATTTTAAAGGGAATGTTGATGCCATCTTTGTTTTACCTTGGAGGATATATATAGCATTCTGACAAGGTCCAATCTCTCATGCCAGTGAGAAGGTGTTATAGATCAATTTGTGCCCTCCCCAAATTCCATATGTTGATGTCCTAAGCTCCATACCTCAAAATGTGACCTTATTGGGGCATAGGGTCTTTACAGAGGTAATCAAATTAGAATGATGTCATTAGGGTGATCCCTAATCCAATATGACCACTGTCCTTATGAAAAGGGAAGATTTGACCTGGGCACGGTGGCTCACGCCTGTAATCCCACTACTGTGGGAGGCCAAGATGGGCGACTGCCTGAGCTCAAGAGTTCAAAACCAGCCTAGGTAACATGGTGAAACCCTGTATCCACTAAAAATACAAAAAATTAGCTGGGCGTGGTGGTGTGCACCTGTAATCCCAGCTACCATCCCAGGTTGAGGCACAGGAATCACTTGAACCTGGGAGGCGGAGGTTGCAGTGAGCCAAGATCATGCCACTGCACTTCAGCCTGGGTGACAGCAAGACTCTGTCTCAAAAAAAAAAAAAAAAAGGAAGATTTGGACAGAGATACCTATAGAGGAAAGGCGTATGATGTTACGGAGAGAACACCATGTGAAACGAGAAGACAGCTGTCCACAAACCAAGGATAGAGGCCTGGAACAGATTGTTCTTCACAGCTCTCAGAGGGATCCAACCCTGCCGACACCATGATTTTGGACTTCAAGGCTCCAGGACTGTGACACAATAAATTTCTGTTGTTGAAGTCACTTAGTTTGTGGTGCTTTGTTACAGTAGGGCTAGCAAACTAATATAGAAGGGGTAATGGATTTGGGACCTCCTTCTGAGAGGAGTGACTGTAAAATGGGGCCCAGAGTTGAATAGAACTCTCCTCCTCCAACCAAAGCTCTCTCCAGAAATCACTGGCCCTTCTGAATACTCAGATTGGGATTTAATTGTCTCAAAAACACAGTTGTCATGACAACGGGATATAAAGTTTAGTTCCAGAACTTGAACCTAAATATGTTAAAATCTCCACAAAACATTTTCTTTGAGAGTGAATTAAGAAAAGCATGTGCATGCACACACACACACAATCTCTTGAAAACATTAAAAAGGGACTATGTCCTCTGACTCACACATCAGTGTTCTGGAATAGGAGACATTCATTACCATCACCCTTGTATTCACTCAGCTGACATTTATTCATTTAATTGGCATTTACTGAGCAACTACAATGTGCCAAGCACAGAAGGAAAGTTCTTGGCAGATTAACTGCTTACATCAGAAATCTTGAGATTGTTTGAATATCTGGATTGAAAAGTGACATATTTACTTGTGACAGGTTAGGGAGCACCGTGAGCTTCACGAGAAAGGGGGACTGTGGCTTGCTCATTCATTTCTTCTTCCCCAGGGATGTAATGCAATTCCAAGGACCTTATAGCTGCCTAGCAGATATTTACTGAACAAATGAATGAATGGTTGAACAAAAGAAAATTCAAAGACAGCACTGAAACCAGTCTGGGATTCTTGAAACATTAAAATGTCTAGTTGTGGATGTAACATTAATGCTAGCCAATATTTATTGAGCACTGACTATGTTCCTGGCTCCAGGCACTCCACAGATGATGGTACAGGTTGTGCGTAATATTTGCAAAGATCTTTGCTGAAGTGAGTCATAGCCTCATTTTATACATGAAGTGAATGAGGCTTTTAGAGATATCATGAATTGCCTTTGGCTATAAAGAAATGCACAGACCTGCATTTGAGCCCAGGTTGGTCCAAATTCAATGGTTGTGCTCCCTAATGTAGCTACTCACCTCCCTCTTTCTTTAGACTCTGTTGCCTCCTCTCAGGGGAAAAGGAAGAGTGAGTGAGAGTCGATTTCTAAATCTATTAGTTGCTCTTTTATACCCTCTTAAATGGTTTTCATTAATTTTCATAAATGACAGCCCTAAGAAGAAGTTTGAAGAATCTTGATGTGTGTTTTGTCTTCTTCACTGTCTCAGGAAACCAGTCATTCTTTTTTTCAATCTTACAAACAAAACCCCCAAAAAACTAAAATATGACCCACCTACAATACTTTCCTACAGGATCATAATCTAGCTCCCAACGATGCCCCACTTGGCAGGATTTTAACACCAATTCCAAAAAATGTCAAGGAATGTCATTGATTTGAATTTACATAATTGATAGAGTAGGATATTGATTCAGGTTAGTAAACCAGAAGGCTCGAATCTGAGATGTGAGTTAATTGGGGTTAAACAGTGTCATCTCTTGACGGAGAAAAATGTTTTAGCCTGGTTCTGTTGGATTATGCAAATTATTGCTGTCTTCCCAGCCCCCATTCAAATAAGAGAGACTTCTCTTCTGGAATTGCTGAGTGTGGAGTCAAACTGAATGTAACATGACAGGCCCTTTAATTAAAAAAATGAGAGTAAAGCAACTTGACCTTCCACTTTAAAGGTGAGTTTTCAGGAATAAAGGACAAATACTAGATAAAGTTGTTTGAAAATAAAGATGTGTCTGTAGAGAGGGGAAGAGGAAAGAGGGACAAGTGTCTGATGAAGGCTGACTTATTTTTTATTTATATTTATTTATTTATTTATTGAGAAGGAATCTCGCTCTGTGGCCCAGGCTGGAGTGCAGTGGCACCATCTCGGCTCACTGCAAGCTCTGCCTCCTGGGTTCACGCCATTCTCCCACCTTAGCCTCCCAAGTAGCTGGGACTACAGGCGTCCGCCACCACGCCCGGCCAATTTTTTTGTATGTTTAGTAGAGACAGGGTTTCACCGTGTTAGTCAGGATGGTCTGGATCTCCTGATCTCGTGATCCACCCACCTTGGCCTCCCAAAGTGCTGGGATTACAGGTGTGAGCCACTGCGCCCGGCCAGGCTGACTTATTTTTAATGCACAGTATAAACATTCCAGTGAGTGACTCTCCATGTATCATGAACTTGACTTGCTACCATGATATATGGATGCTTGAATTCATTTATTAATGCATTTGTTCAACATTGCCTATCTACTGAGCCTGACACTGTGCTGGGCAACGGGCACAGAAGCCCAGCTGACCATGCTGAGCTAGACCTCTATGATTACTTGAAGGGTTCCCAGTCTAATAAAAGATGGAGACGTAAAGGAAGCAATCACAGTAGGGCAGCATGCTACGGGGCACAGCAGCAGGTATGGCTCACTCATCTTGGGCAGGTGGAGTTAGGCTGCTTGCAAGGCAAGGAGCCCAGTCTGGGGACCTTTAAATGTGGATGATTGGAGTTACCCAGAATTTGAGGAGCAGGACACCATATCAGAGGGGTTTGCATGGGTGAGCACAGATAGTGTTGGAACTCACAAGAGATTCAGCATGACTGGAATAAAGACAAACGTGATCTCACAGCACCTTGTCCTTTTTCTTTCTAGCCTTTGTCAAAGTGGCAACTCATTCATTCGTTGTGATTTTGTTTGTTTGTTTGTTTGTTTGTTTTTTAGACGGAGTTTCACTCTTATTGCCCAGGCTGGAGTGCAATGGTGGGATCTCGGCTCACCGCAACCTCTGCCTCCTGGGTTCGTGTGATTCTCCTGCTTCAGCCTCCTGAGTAGCTGGGATTACAGGCATGTGCCACTATGCCCAGCTAATTTTGTATTTTTAGTAGAGATGGGATTTCTTCACGTTGGTTAGGCTGGTCTCAAACTCCTGACCTCAGGTGATACACCTGCCTTGGCCTCCCAAAGTGTTGAGATTACAGGCGTGAGCCACTGCGCCTGGCCCATTGTGATTGTTTTTAATAATACCCTCATTAGGGGTATTATTCCATGAGGACTGGAATTCTAACTGGCTTGTCCATTACTTATTCTCAGTAGCTCAAACAGTGACTGGCAGATTTTAAACAGTCAGTATCTGTGGATTAAATAAGTGAATGAATGTGTATATAGGCATGTCATGACATGAGATCGGAATCAGGCCATTATCATATCATAGAGAGCCTTGAATGCCACTATATAGGCGCTCAAGAGATAGTTATTGAATAAATGAACAGATGAATGAATGAAAATTCAAAAGAACACTAAAACTGCTCTGGGAACCATGAAATCTACAGTGAGAAGGAGATTTTGAAGGATGCTAAAGAGGGCATTGACATGGTTTATTCTGGCAAAGAATCACTTATTAGGTGCTGGTGATGTCGGTTATTTGAGGACAAATGAAATATATCCCTATTTGATGAAGATTATAATCTAGGAAGTAAAGGAATTTACTTTATACATTTAAATGCTTTGGACACTTCTCTACAGGGAAACATCTAGATTTTTTTTCATTCAATGCAATGAAAAACAGGATTTGTACTAAAAATAATTATTTTTACCATCATATGTATATTTTCTAATGGTACAAACCATAGTGAGAAACAGCTACAATTCCTCTATATTAGGGACCAGAAACTATGGCAGGAGGGGCAAGCCAGCCCACTGCCCATTGGTGTATAACTGTGAGCTAAGAATATTTTCCAAATTTAAAAATTATTTTTCAAAATCAAAAAAAGAATAAAATTTTATGTCATGTGAAAAGCATGTAAAATTCAAATTTCAGTGTCCATAAATAAAGTTTTATTGGAACACAGCTATGCCTGTTCCATTCTGTATTATCTGTGGCTGCTTTCTTGTTACAGAGCAGAGTTGCTAGTAACTACAATTTGGCCCACAAAGCCTACAGCAATTACCATCTGGCCCTTTACAGAAAAAGTTTGCCGACCCCTGCTCTAGATTCACAGTAATTTTTAGTGGCACAATATGTGCCAGTATACATTTTGGTGACCTTCCCTTAAAGGAGTTCCTTTTCCCGAATCAGTGGTTCCCTGCAAATTAGAATGCAACCACATTTGGGGAATTTCATTTCCTACTTCTCAAAATGAATGCCTTGCAAATGATGATTGATTACGCCTTTGATTAGGAAGTAAGGGGACATACTGCTTAGTATGAAATGCAAAGCTATTTTAGGTCAGGGCAGCGTAGTTGAAATAACAGCAGCTTAGGATCAGGAAGCCCATAGTTCACCCTGCAAGCTTGGGCAGCTTACATCCGTATCAGGACTAAAGCCCCTTATTTATCAAACTACAGGGCCTAGAAGGCAGTCTTTAAGATTTTTTTTCCCTGGGGCTAAAAGTCTGTAATTCAGAAAAGTCACTATTTGTGCTCAGAGTTCTACCTAATCCTAGTAGATACACATTTTACAAAGAAAACACTCATTGACCACTAGATACCTTTGATTATTTACCCATGTTTGGAGTTAATAAGAACTGCATGGGAATGAGGCACAGGCTGGAATTTCAAATCTTCAGGAAGCATGGGAGCAATTAGAATTCCGTGGTTCATCTTGTAGCTTTGGGAGGCATTTTTGTCTTTTTATCCGGAGGTGGCTGGGGAAAGAAATATACTTACAATATTGTGGAAGGAAAGAGTCAATTTTAAAAGAGGAAGTATGGTTGCAACCTGTAGTTACAGCATCTTCGCCCCATGCCAATTTCTCTATGCTTTAAAAATTGCAACTCTTTCCTGCTTCATCCCAGGATTATTCTAGCTTAGAGTTTCCTGACAAAATACTGGCAGCTGATAACCAGGGCAGGATTCAAACAGCAAAACTGACCAGTGAGCACTCCTACGTGGTTTATCTGGGCCCCTAAGTGATCTCTCATTGTTCTCCCTTTTTAGGCCAGATTGTGGGTGGGAACATTAGAAATGAGCTTGCAAAATATCAATGCTTAAGTGACTGTTCCAGTTGTTAAATCATAATACAGCGTGATTTCACTGAAATGAAGTAATTACAGGAGGAAAGAAGAAAAGTCAAATGATATAAAAACAGGTCTTTTTGGATTGTCTAAGTACTAATGCGCTCTCTGATGCATATGAATTTCTCATTTCTGAAATACTCGCCGCACAAAAGGTTCTACTCTGTTAAGAGTGGAGGTTCGTGTTATTTTGGCTTAAGCTCTTATCCCCAAATTTGGGCAAAGATAGCTGCACTTACAAGGCCTCAAACATTTCTCAAAGAGGCTGTAATTATTCTAAATCAACACATCTCATGTTTTAATATTTTCATCTGAAATATACAATTCAATCTCCCTGCCCTCCAGCATTTACATTTAGCGAACAGCATCCTTGTTCAAATCTTAGCCCTCCTCTGTCCCGACTGTGTGATCTTGAACAAATTGTTTCAAGTTTTCAATCCTCAGTTTCTGCATCTTTTTAAAGAAGGATAATAATAGAATACACTTCATATGGCTTTTGTTACCTTAAATATAGATGAAAAGCGCTTCCTAGTGCCTGGCACACAGTAAGCACTTAACAGATATGAGCTATTATTCTCTGGCCTTTGGGTTCAGATGTTACTAGTCTTGGAACCTGTCCTTGCTTCCTGAGGGCTGGTAAGGAGGCTTCCCCTATTACCCTCTGCAGGCTTTTCTTTCTTCTGCCATTATTTTCACTGTTGCATCATTATCTAGCTACTTCCCTCTTTTCTGAACGCTGGGTTTCTCGAGGGTTGTAAACCTGTCTGATTTATTTCTCCATCTCTGGCTTCCTTCTCAGACAGATACATAGCTCAGGCCAAGAAGTGTGGTTTTGAAGAGGTAAGTATATAAAAGCAGTATGCATTTTGAAGCAACACAATCATGGAAATTACTTGTCTATGGAAACCTGCTGCTCTAAGAATAAAAAAGAGAACAATCCAAAACCTTAGTAAGGAATCTGTAGAGTTCCTCCCTTGACTTTCAGCCTTTTCTGAGAACATGCCTACTCTCTGTAGTCCCAGCCACAAGAGAAATTTTTCAGGACCCCTGGCCACAGGATCTTTGCAAGTGCTGCTCCTGCTGTTTGGGTCTACCACACTTACCTTTCAGTTCACAGCTCAAGTCTTACTTTCTTGGAGAGCCTTATATCACATCTCAGTCTAAGTCATGTCTGCTTGCTACATGCTCTCGTAGAAATGTGTTTCTTCCTATTTGAGCTCTAATTTCAGTTTTAATTAATTATTTAGCTTTGTGATTATTTTATTAATGTCTGTCATTCCTCAAGAGATTGAAAATTCCATGGAGACAGGAATTACGTCTGTTTTTTTGCTGTTTCGCATCCTCAGGGTTATGAATAATGCCTAACACATAGTATACACTCAGTAAATATTTGTTAAAAATTAATGAATGAAGAGCCAGCACCTTGTATTTCAGAAATAGATATGAAACAATTTTAGTTGCTTGACAAGGCATTAAAATTATATATTCAGTTAGTCTAACCAATGGCAGGCTTTCTACATGTTTACCAAGAGACAGGGCTTCACCTGCCTCACCATGCCAGGTTATTTAAAAAGCTATATTGCACCTTTCCTGCCAATACTGGGTGAGACATAAACTGGCAATGATCAAAGATGGACTAAACTCATCTAGGTGAGAAGTATAGGCTAATGGAGGACTGGTTCTTAAGCTGCCCACATGGTCCTATGTTTACTTTCTCATTTTTTAAAAGCTTTTGACCTCTTTTTGCAGGCTCCCCTGACATGCCTGGGGTATCAGTTTAACTCCATTTGTGTCTTTCTGGTCATAGCCATGATTCCTCCACAGATGATTCTGTTCCGTCTTTCCTCCCATACCCACTCCACTCTTTAGCCCAAACTGTATCTGTTACCTGATTTCAAAGAATGTTCCACCTAGGTGAGACTCAGGTCCCACAGACTTCCTCTGGACACCTTTGGCAGTCATTGTTCCCAACTGATTCTGCAAGAGATGAAGGACGGAGGATAGAATCATGAATAACAACATCTTAGTTGCTGATTGGGTAAGGAACTCAAGGGTTCATGATCTGGAAGCTAATTACAGGTGTGAGTCCTGCTGTGGTTCATTGGATGGTCTGAATATCGGTGTCTCCCCAAAAGTCATATATTGAAAGCCTAACCCCTAAGGTGATGGTATTAGGACGTGGGACATTTGGGTGGTGATTATATCATGAGGGTGGTGCCTGAATGAATTGATTAGTGTCTTTATAAAAGAGGCCAGAGAGAGTCCCCCTTTCCCCTTCTACCAGGTGAAAATGCAGCTAGGAGTCTCTGTCTATGCACCAGGCAGTGGGCCCTCACCAGATACTAAATCTGCCAGTGCCTTAATCTTGAATTCCCCAGTGTCCACAACTGTAAGAAATAAATCTCTGTTGTTTATAAGCTACTCAGTTTATGGTATGTTGTTATTGAGCAGCCAGAACAGACTAGACTTGCAGCCCAGGTCATCTTCCCTCATCCCCTCACTCACAACGTACAGTGTCTCAATTTGCAATAGTCTTTTTATCTTTGGTTTCAACATATCCATTTTAAATGAACTAGTCTACGTTCCTAGCTTTTTTGAAATTATATAACTATTAACTCATTTCATTAAAAAAATTCTTCCATCCCTACTCAGCCATTCTTGATTCCTCCACATTCTTACTTTCATGTTCAATTTATATGCATTTTATTTATTCCCAGAAAGCTTTTGATACATTCAAAGACCTGATCTATTTTTCTTCATTCCATTCCACAGTCTTGGTTCAAACTGTCATCATTTTATTCACTGCAGAAAAAAAAATAGTTAATTAGTAGGCAATTTTTCCCATTCTACCACCCAAGAGGCTGACAGTGTCATCTTAAAACAGAACAAAACAAAAACTATACTTATTAAATTGTAACTTCAAGCAATGGTCATCTTCCAATTTCTCTCTCTTCACCTGCCTCATCCCATGCCCTGAATTAGGTACCCCAGCTACATAAAACTTTCCACCGATACCTTCTACAACTCCAGAACTTTGAAAGCACTACTAACTCCTGATGAGATCCAGCTGCCTTTGGTCCAGTGGAAAATATACTTTTACCTGCCCCTCAAGAATCAGATTGGCCAAGTGCAGCAGCTCACTCTTGGAATCCCAGCACTTTGGGAGGCTGAGGGAGGTGGATTGCTTGAGTCCAGGAGTTCAAGACAAGCCTAGGTGACATGGCAAAACCTCCTCTCTACTAAAAATACAACAATTAGCCAAGAGTGATGGCACATGCCTATAGTTCCCCCTCCTCAGGGGGCTGAGGTGGGAGAATCACCTGAGCCCAAAAAGTTGAGGCTGCAGTAAGCCATGATTATGCCACTGCACTCCAGCCTGGGTGACTGGAGTGAGACCCTGTCTACAAACAATAATAATAAGATTTTAAAAATCATATTTTCTCTGAAGCCATTTCTGACTTTCCAGAAAGAATCAGTTATCACACCTTCTGCAAAACCATAACTCTATACATAAAGCAGAAATAAATATTTTAAAACACAATGGGATTTCAAAAAGTTCATGGAAAATGGAATTAAAAGTTACAAAATAAAGACATAAACTTTATTCCTCAACATAAGCTCCACTAGGTGTAACACACTTTTATAAGCCACAATAATAGCCATTTGGACCAACCCTAAAAAAATTGAGAGCCCTGGGAATTTAACCACCTCAATGCAATATTTTTTATATTATTAACTGAAGAAAAATTGATACCCTTTACAGAGTTTTTGAATTAGGAAACAAACAAATAAACAAACAAAACAAATAAACAAAAGAAAGAAAGAGTCAGATCAGGACTGTAAGGTGGATGCCCAATGATTTTCTACAGAAACTATTGATAAATTGCCCTGGTTTGATGAGAGAGTGAACAAGAGCATTGCCATGGTTGTGAAGGATGCTTTGGTGAAGCTTTCCTGAGCATTTTTCTGCTAAAGCTTTGACTAATTTTCTCAAAACACACTCATAAGAAACCCTTTGGCCCTCTGGAAAGTCACCAAGCAAAATGTCTTGAGCATCCCCAAAACTGTTGCCACAATCTTGGTTCTTGACTGGTTCATTTTTGCCTTGACTGGACCATTTCCGCCTCTTGGTAGCTGTATTATTCCATTTTCACACTGCTATGAAGAAATACCGAGAAATAGAAAAAGAGGTTTAATGGACTTACAGTTCCGCATGGCTGGGGAGGCCACACAATCATGGTGGCAAGTGAAGGAGAGCAAAGGCATGTCTTACATGGTCGCAGGCAAGAGAGCGTGTGCCGGGGAACTGCACTTTATAAAACCATCAGATCTCATGAGATTTATTCACTATCACAAGAACAGCACGGGAAAAACCCACCCCCATGATTCAGTTACCTCCCAATGGGTCTCCCCCATGACACATGGGAATTATGGGAGCTACAGTTCAAGGTGAGATTTGAGTGGGGACAGCCAAACCATATCAGTAGCTTTTGCTTTGATTGTGCTTTGTTTTCAGTATTGTACTGGTAAAGCCGTGCTTCATCTTCTGTTACAATTATTTGAAGAAATGCTTCGGGATCTTAATCCCACTTGTTAAAAATTTCTACTGAAAGCTGAGCTCTTTTCTGTACCTGATCTGGGTGTAACACTTTGGCCACCTATTGAGTGAAAAGTTTGTTCAACTTTGATTTTTCAGTCAGAATTGTGTAAGCTGAACTAATTGAGATGTCTATGGTATTGGCTATTGTTTATACTGTGATTGCCAGTCCTCTTCAATTAGGGCATAAACAGGATGAAGTTTTTCCTCTAAAATGGATGTGGCTGGTCTGCCACTGTGGGCTTCATCTTCAGCGTCATCTTGTCCTCTTGTACCCATTTGCAAACTGCTTATATCTTTGGGGCACTGCGTCCCATACTTTTTTATCATTTTCTTTTTTTTATTATTATACTTTAAGTTCTAGGGTACATGTGCACAACACGCAGGTTTGTGTACATATGTATACATGTGCCATGTTGGTGTGCTGCACCCATTAACTCATCATTTACATTAGGTATATTTTCTAATGCTATCCCTCCCCGCTTCCCCCTCCCCATGACAGGCCCCAGTGTGTGATGTTCCCCTTCCTGTGTCCAAGTGTTCTCATTGTTCAATTCCCACCTATGAGTGAGAACATGTGGTGTTTGGTTTTTTGTCCTTGTGATAGTTTGCTGAGAATGATGGTTTCCAGCTTCATCCATGTCCCTACAGAAGATATGAACCCATCCTTTTTCATGGCTGCACAATATTCCATGGTGTATATGTACCACACTTTCCTAAGCCAGTCTATTATTGATGGACATTTGGGTTGGTTCCAAGTCTCTGCCACTGTGAATAGTGCTGCCATAAACATATGTGTGCATGTGTCTTTATAGCAGCATGATTTATAATCCTTTGGGTATATACCCAGTAATGGGATGGCTGGGTCAAATGGTATTTCTAGTTCTAGATCCTTGAGGGATCACCACACTATCTTCCACAGTGCTTGAACTAGTTTACAGTCCCACCAACTGTGTAAAAGTGTTCCTATTTCTCCACATCCTCTCCAGCACCTCTTGTTTCCTGACTTTTTAATGATCGCTGTTCTAACTGGTGTGAGATGGTATCTCATTGTGGTTTTGATTTGCATTTTTTGATTTGCATTTCTCTGATGGCAAGTGATGATGAGCATTTTTTCATGTGTCTGTTGGCTGCGTAAATATCAACTCTCCTAATATTCAAAATCATATTTTCATACACTGTCATATTTAATAAAATTGAAATGTATACCCTATGACAAAGTGTATGTACATATATACAAATGTATAATTTGTCTTAAAAATTTTCATAGGAAACATTGATATTGTCCAGCAAAGTTTGCAGTTCTGGAAATGGAGGGAAAAAGTCTTGTTTGCTTCTATCACTACTCTGAAATTATCTGGTCAGTTATAAAAATAACAGGAGGATAAAGGCATTTTTATTGAAGCATAAATAATAAACGTCTTTGTAATTTTCTTCACTATTTGCAATTAAATCTTCGAAATTAGGGAGTTTCAAATTACTTAATATCTATTGTGTAAGTTTCCTTGCCTTACCTTTTTTGGGTAACTACTTTTTTTTAAATTATACTTTAAGTTCTAGGGTACATGTGCACAACATGCAGGGTTGTTACATATGTATACATGTGCCATGTTGGTGTGCTGCACCCATTTACTCGTCATTTACATCAGGTATATCTCCTAATGCTGTCCCTGCCCCCTCTCCACTCCCCACAATAGGTCCCGGTGTGTGATGTTCCCCTTCCTGTGTCCAAGTGATCTCATTGTTCAATTCCCACCTATGAGTGAGAATATGCAGTGTTTGGTTTTCTGTTCGTGTGATAGTTTGCTGAGAATGATGGTTTCCAGCTTCATCCATGTCCCTACAAAGGACACAAATTCAACTCATCCTTTTTTATGGCTGCATAGTATTCCATGGTGTATATGTACCATATTTTCTTAATCCAGTCTGTCACTGATGGACATTTGGGTTGATTCCAAGTCTTTGCTATTGTGAATAGTGCCACAACAAACATACGTGTGCATGTGTCTTTATAGCAGCATGATTTATAATCCTTTGGGTATATACCCAGTAATGGGATGGCTGGTTCAAATGGTATTTCTAGTTCTAGATCCTTGAGGTTGAACTAGTTTACAGTCCCATCAACAGTGTAAAGGTGTTCCTATTTCTCCACATCCTCTCCAGCACCTGTTGTTTCCTGACTTTTTAATGATTGCCATTCTAACTGGTGTAAGATGGTATCTCATTGTGGTTTTGATTTGCATTTCTCTGATGGCAATTGATGATGAGCATTTTTTCATGTGTCTGTTGGCTGTATAAATGTCATCTTTTGAGAAGTGTCTGTTCATATCCTTTGCCCACTTTTTGATGGGGTTGTTTGTTTTTTTTCTTGTAAGTTTGTTTGAGTTATTTGTAGATTCTGGATATTAACCCTTTATCAGATGAGTAGATTGCAAAAATTTTCTCCCATTCTGTAGGTTGCCTATTCACTCTGATGGTAGTTTCTTTTGCTGTGCAGAAGTTCTTTAGTTTAATTAGATCCCATTTGTCAAATTTGGCTTTTGTTGCCATTGCTTTTGGTGTTTTAGTCATGAAGTCCTTGCCCATGCCTATGTCCTGAATTGTATTGCCTAGGTTTTCTTCTAGGGTTTTTATGGTTTTAGGTATAACATTTAAGTCTTTAATCCATCTTGAATTAATTTTTGTATAAGGTGTAAGGAAGGGATCCAGACAGTCTCACTCTGTTGCCCAGGCTGGAGTGCAAGTGGTGTGATCTCGGCTTACTGCAAGCTCTGCCTCCCTGGTTCATCCTGTTCTCCTGCCTCAGCCTCCAGCGTAGCTGGGACCACAGGCGCCTGCCACCATGCCTGGCTAATTTTTTGTATTTTTTGTAGAGATAGGGTTTCACCGTGTTAGCCAGGATGGTCTTGATCTCCTGACCTCGTGATCCACCCACCTTGGCCTCCCAAGGTGCTGGGATTACAGGTGTGAACTGCCACCCCCGGCCCCCATAAACTTTTTTAAAACGTCTGTGATTTGACCATTGTTCCACTCAAACTTTACCATAAATTTGATGTTCATTCTTGCTTCAATTTTAGCAGGATTCATGTTGCTGAGAGAGGGGTTCCTTTCAAATTGATGTCTTGTCCTTCTAAGTGCCTCAAACTAGATCCCCTTCAAACATGTTATGTTATAACAAGTTAGTATGAGTTTATTTTGGTGCAAACATTTTTAAAATCAATGCATAGTTTTTTTGTAATATGCCTTTTCTATAAAATTTTTGAGGTCCCCTCATAATTATCTCATGGCATCTTTCTACCTTAATGAACTAAGAGGTTTGTGAGTGTGAGACCGATGACTTACAATCCAAATGTTCCCTTCATGATTAGTACAACACCTGCCACATTATAAGCATTATAGTATTTTCAGTGAATAAAGAGTTTAGCTTAAAAATATATCTTTTTTCCTTTGATAACAAGCATTTACTCCAAAAAAGAAATGTGTTCCCTCCTGACATTGAAATGGTGTTTTGTTGAAGCAGCAGCCAATTGAGAAATACAAAAAGTGGGTAACATCTGCATTTTGATGTGTGTATGTCTGTAGTAAATTGTCATTTATGGTGATCAAAAAGAAAGGGAGGATAAGGAGTTTATATTTTAAGACAAACTACAAAAATAACCTAGATTGTGATTCTGCCATTTTAATTTTTTCTCAGTTCTGATAAATATTTCTCTTTAACATTCTTGTCCTCCTAAAGAGTGCTGATAAGCCCTCCAAACAGATCCCCCCACTTCTTGCATTTCTAAGCCTAGTAAATGCTAAATGATAAGAATAATCCTCAGTGATGTTTGTGAAGTTCTGGAAATACTCTTTTCATCTAATTTTCCTTTTCATAGACTTAATCTATATTAGCATTCCAATGCTTCTCTTTAAGTATGATCTTTATTTATTTCAAGAATTCAATTCATTCCAATTTTCTATGAACATTTATTGAGTGTCTACTGTACCCCAGGCTTTAAATTGAGTGCTGGTTATTCTGTAATACATTAGACAGTGTAATACATAAGCTTAACAGGTTCCAAGTCTGAGCCAAAGATTTAAAGGAATAAGGTCTTAGTAACACTTGTATTAAAGGAAATATGTTTAACCTAAGGGGATTGATTAGATTGACTGTTGGGAAAGTGGATGGCAGAGTTGACTTCAAAAAGTCATGGCTTTTGAGCTGGGCTTTGAGGGCTGAATAGGAGTTTGCCATTATGCAGAATAAGAAGCAAATCAAAAGATTTAATAATGTGTTTATAAACTAATATCGTAATTGATTTTAATCAAGTCCAGAGAATGGATATTACCCAGTAGGGAGAAGAGATAGGGGGATGATGTGATTTGAAAAAAATTTCCCCTTTTGGCATTTTTGCTGTTATTTCATTGTCTTTGAGGCCACGGGAAAAAGTACTTTGTGAGGGCTGCTTTGATGTGTATGAATTATTCATCATTAAGAAGTCAGGCAGCTGACACTACTCTTTGTTAACGCTATTGAGTGTATTACAGCCCCCCTGGAAAAGCAGCCTGTTTTTTCATTCCTTTGTGCCCTGTGTGAGGGTCATCTGCATGTGTAGGAAGCTCTTGGTCAGCTTCTCTCTGATTGGTGCATCAGAGGACATTTTGAGCCTTCTTGTCCTGTCGTTTTTTTTCTCCAGTCTTTTTTTAGGATGAAAACTGTTTATCATTGGTGACACAGGCACACATCCACACAGCCAAGCTGCCTGAGTGTGTGGGTTGCTTGCTTTATTAAAAACCCAGAGTCTAGTCAGACGGAAAGACACGACCACCTAGTCCATTAGCGTTCTTGCCCTGACACAGGCAGCTTGACCTGGGAGCAGCCAGAGCTAAGGGGATGTCTCATTAAAACAGCTTTCGTCAGAGTGTTTTCCCCACCATTTAACATTTTCCTGTGCATTGTGCAGGATGTAGTGTGAGGAGCCAGCTGTCTCTTCTCAGGACAGAACAATGTAGGCAATAGAAAGACTTCAATGAGTGCTGAGGACCTACTGTGTGCCAGAATTACCCAGCTCTCTCAATAACTCCACTAAAGCCACCATGAATTGTCATTTTGCATATATGCTAATAGGATGAGTCAAAGCTAACATTCGTACTGGTCGACTGGGTCTCATTGATCTGTAAATGCTTCAGGTAGATTATATCATTTACCCTAAAAATTCTATGATATATGCATTAATACTGTTCCCATATTACAAATGAAAAAAGCGAGACTAAAACAGATTATGTTACTTGTTCGAAGTTAAGAACAAGTTTAATTGATGAAACCATATTCAGTGCGTTTGCTCTTTGTACAATGTAATTATACTTCTAATCTGGTGTTTTATCTCCACAGTAGGCTAAGCAGCATAGAATAAACTCAACAACAAGAAAAATGCTTGGGTTGGTGGTTGTGATTGTCATTGTTATGATTAAAACCAGCAGTTGCTGAGGTCTTGCTATATGTCATGCCTTGAACTAACTACTTTATTTATATATCTCATTTAACTCTGTTTTCAGCCCCATGAAGTAGGTTCTCTATCTGTTCCTATTTCACAGATGTAGAAATAGAGGCTTAAACTAGTTAAATACAAATGTCCGTCTACTTTGATTCCAAATCTGTATAACTTTAAATCAGAAGGAAGAAATGATGGTGGCTTGGGCTAGGGTAATACACTAAGAGAAATGAACAATTTTGAAAGATGTCTGTGATTTATGATAGATAAAACTTGGCTATTTGTTGTTGAAATGTAATTCAATTTAATGGCTTTTTATTGGGTAAACCTACTGGTATGAGATATTATGCAAAGTCTTAAGTATATCCAGGTAACTATCACACAATCTCTATCTTAGGATTCTAATTAACAAGAAGATCAATGAACATGTGAGTTTTATGATATATACATCTACCTATATATGAATATGATACATGAACAAAAACAGTAATACACTGATTTATTTTTATTCATGAAGTATGCAAATAATAAGAGCAAACACTGGGCGTTTGCTTGTGTGATACCTATGCATTTGTTTTTAAAATCTTCTTAGAAGTTTGATGTGATAGGTGTTACTATTATTCCCATATTACAGATGATGGAACCAGAGACACAGGGAAGATGAGTAACTTCCGTGAGTTCCCAGAGCCAGCCATAGTTTCTGAAAACAAAATGAGGAAACAATTACTTCCACCTGGCTGGGGAAGTATGTGTTACGGTCTGGAATAAATTCTACAGAGAAATAAAATTTGAAACGGGGGAAAGTAGAACCAATCTCCAAGGAAAAATCAGATAAGCACTGAAAACAATTAGTAATTTACACAATAAAAGTGCAAATTGTCTCTCAGCTTATGGCAAACTCTTGGACTCACGCAAGTTAACGCCTTGTTTTGAATTCTAATTGCACAACTTACTGAGCCTTCATTTCATGTGAAAAAGTGTGTTTGAATACCTATCTGATAGGGGTGTGATGAGAGTTAAAAGCGATAAAGCAGGTAGCAGCCCCAGTGTAGTCTGTTTGGGACGTAGTAAATGTTCAATAAGTGTGCAATCAGTTAATCAATCAATCAATAAATGTGGAAGATACTGTAATGGGCCACCCTTTTGTGAAGTTCTGGTGGTCTCAGTAACTAGGAGTGCCATCTGCAAATGACTTTCAGCTCTCGCCCTTGCAGGGATTCTCTCATGTTGTGGACAGCCACATTGGTCAAGATCATGGTCCTTACTGGGGCAACCTGCAGTCAAGAATTGACCACTGTAGGGGCATAAGGTCTTGGCCATTGACTCTGATTCAGAACTACTCTGATGGACGATTCTAACTCCATGATTCTCTTTGGGGTCAGCCAAGTCTGTCTTGTCTGCATCACATCTTGAATTTTTTGAAATCTTGCTTACTTTCTCTCACTTCCACAGGTATTGATTCTAAGGATACCCCCTGATAAACGTCTTTTGTGTTAAAGCCCATTCCAGAATCTACTTCCCAGCTATCTTTGATGTTCATATTGTCAGAGGTGGTGGGGGCTGGAATAGGCAAAGACATGGAGCATATCTTGGGTCCAGGTTAGTGTCTTAGGATGTGTGACAGGTGCCAACTGGCTGAGAGACAGGTTTAATATGATACTAACTGTTTTAAAATGGGCTTGCATTTTTCCTATGCCAGCCAACAGGATCCTTCACTTAAAATGCTAATTGTTAATAAAATCACTGCTCAGCCATTTTATAGGTAAAGGAGGTGGGTGCACACAAGTGAAAAGATGTTGCTGAAGTCACGTGGCTTCAAGCAGTAGAGCTGACTGACTGTCCTCTAGACCAGTGGTCCCCACAGGATGAAAGCTTCTCTCCATTACAGAGCATGTGTATATTTTTTCTTTGTCTGAAGTTATTTAGGGCTGCATCAGAGTTGCCACATCTTCACACAAAAATGATGGTGTCTACCTTACAGGACCTTGGGAGTCCAGAGGAAGGTCTTTTTACCATCAGCATTCTCTCCTGTGTTCAAGGACTGACAGCCAAAGATGGCTAGGTAAGTGATGGAGCTTTAAAAAGTTAATTACCATTAATCATTATGAAAAGGCAGCTTATTATCCATTTATAAATTCAGAATAAATTTATTTTGCTGACAAGTAAAATGTCCCATTTGCCCTGTGGACCTGGTTCCCATTTTGAAAAATAAATATTTTTTTTCAGATAAGGGTCTTTGTATGAACCGCTGTCTTTTCCAACACACCATGTGGGGAAAAGCTTAATTAAATTCATAAAGTTGGTTAAGTTATTCCACATTTATCAAAAACCTTTAGGATTACACATATATGAGTATCTGTGCAGACTCAGATGTACAGTTGTATATCTATGAATAGAAATACACAGAGGTTGTTAACCAACACCTTTAAAGTGTGTTCTATAGGTGACTCACAGAAGAATCTTACTTTAAAACTTCTACAAAATGTTTCGTGTATTATATTTTACTAAACACAAAGCTTAAGCATTCAAGATTGCAACCTGCAAAACTCAGTCTAGCCCAACTCTAGGTTGCAATTCAGGTATTATTAAAGCCATCTCTATCCTTCATTATCCTTTAGAATGTATTTATTAATTGCTTGCATTTTCATGAATGAAACTGTGAGGCAAAATAAGGCAATCTCAAATATTAAAAGTAATAAGAATAAGATCTACCATTTTAACATTCTATTTATGTATCAGGTTCTCTACTGTGATGGTGAATTTTATGTGTCAGTTTGACTGGGCCATGGGATGCCCAGGTACTTGGTAAAACATTTCTCTGAGGATGTTTCTGGATGAGATTAACATTTAAATTGGTAGATTGAGTAAAGCATATTGCCCTCCCTAATGTGAGTGGACTTCATCCAATCTATTTGAGGCCTGAAGAGAGCAGCTGATTCCTTATAATAAATCTGTTTTTATATATCTATACATTGCAAAGATTTTGTCGCTTTGGTGAATCCTGACTACTACATTACTATTTATAATACTCAGTAGTATACTGGTATGATATAATGAGATTTATAGCTACCTTCTTTCACTACCCATTCCATATTTCCTTTGCCTTCAGCAAGTACCTTGGTTGATTGTGGTTCTTTGCCTGGTGGGGCGACCCTAACCTTCATTCCTGATGAGTCTGAGCCATCAGTAGGATTGAATTGTGGTGGTTTTCATTGACCTCAATCACAGGGCATGACCTTAATCACCCTAAAGGATTTCTTGTATTCCACACATATTCTTCCTACCTCCATTGGGCAGAAGTGCTTCCATTTCTCCTTGGTGGTCATAAGCAGTCACCCCAGTCAGCACAGTGACTCCCTTTTTGCCTGTTGATTTAAAGGCAGGGGAGCCCAAAGTGACCTAGTGGCTATCTTAACTTCCTGTTTAATGGAATCATTGTTGGGCCTGGTGGAAGCACTCCTCCCTTTGGAACTAAGACCTTTAGGCCAGTAGAGCATAAGGTCATAGGAAACAGAAAGCAAGGTTTGGGGTGGAAAGATAAAGAGTATGCCTTGGCTGCACTCATCTACTTGAAAGTATCAGCATAACATCTACCCTGTGTCTAGCTTCCTGCCCTGGTAATTAAAGGGTAGGGAAACAGGTCAACTAAGGCTTCAATATGGAGACATTTTTGGTGGTCAGCCCAGTATTTATGGACAGTTGTCTTGGCCCCATCCCATCTTCTTTTCTGTGGCCCAAGGAGAAGACCCTCTCTCTTCCTCCACAAAAAGGGATAACATAACATCTTCCTGAGAACACTGGACTTCCCCCAAACCTGAATTCTATCTTCTTGTTTAATCAAGGAGGACAGGGTTGGTATTAGGATAAGCTCCCCAAATTGCTCCCTTTCAGTAAGCCCTGCAGAAAAATGACCACAAGAACTAGCATTCTTATGCACCTATAATTGACATATTTATTAGCATTGTCAGCATTTAAGGATGTATTCTTTTTCACTTATTTCCCCCATCCATTTCTCTTTTGTTATTTGTTTTTTCTAAACTATCCTTCTCTATTTCTCTAACTTTGCCCCATTCTGTCTCTTTCTTCGTTGCTCAGAAATTAATTTTAATAAAAAAGCAAAATTATTGCTCTGATGTTCCTTCTACTTGTACCATCTAGGAATGAAAAATCTTAGTCTTCGCCTGTCCCAAACATCTGGCCGAAATGGGTTCTCCCCACCCCTGCTCAAGTTCGACCCTCTGCTATATCTTCCCTGGTTCCATAGCACCAATAGGATGGAATGCTTTTCCTTCAACTGCTTACCTGATTTTAAGGATGCAGTGGAAACACACACACACACACACACACACACACACACACACACACACACACACACACATATATGGCAAAGGTTATAAGATTGCTAAATATGTTCCTTGCTTGAACATTATAATAAGGAAACATTGGTATGGAGCATGTGAGATTTGTGGGGAGGGAGTGTCCCAGAACATGGTATCATTGGCAGTCTTTCTGATGTTGGCATCTGAAATTTTTGAAGCCCATTCTTCCAGGTGTTCTCAGCACATTACCCTGATTTGGTTTGGCAGAAGACCTTGTTTAAACCTGAAAAAACAACAGGTGTTCTTTCCTCTATTGGCTCGCCATCTAGTCCTATCTTTACGTCCTGTGGGGACACAGGTGCTGATTTTGTAAGCAGTCCCTCTCAAAGAGTGGACCGGAACATCATCCTTCTGGAAGGAAAATGCTTTCCAGAGGAAGGATGAGAAGCTGGGAAGATCACCGGGATCTCAGTTCCAGTCGTCCCTTCATTGTTCATTGACATTGTAATCCTAGAAAAAGTCTTTCTTCCCTCAGAGTGTATTTACATATCTCTAAATGAGATGAGGTGGCTGGACACGAGCTCCTGAATTACTTTTAGTTTTAACATTCTATAATGCCATATACTTTTCTTCCAAATTAAATTCCAACTCACTTTGCTTATACTTTCCTTCATAAAGAAATGCATTCAAAGAACCCATATTCACAACATAAATAAATAAAGGTAACTATATAATAAAATTGACTTACTATTTCAAACGCTTACTAATATTTTTATCATTGTGGAAAATGGGTATCAGTGAGTATGAACAAGAACAGGACAATGTAAGTGCCATGGGTAGTATGATACCTGATAGGTGAAAAAATATGACAAATTCAAGAAAGAAAGACAGAATTTATGAAACTATGAACAGCTACTTCTGAGAGGTGAGATTATGTGTGCTTTATGTTTTCTTTACTTTTTGCAGCCATTCCCAAATTTCTCAAAGTGATTGTGCATTCTCATCAGGAGAAAAAAAAAACCTGCATTTTTCAAATAAGTTATTTTTCATGTGAACTGGATGTGATTTTGAATCAGGTTGGAATATCACAAGAAGCTTACCATTTTAGCTTTTCTATGTCATTCCTTTGAGATCAAGTTCATGTAAAAAATGTATTCCAACTTTTAAAAAAAGCAGTGTGTGCCCATCATATGCATGCATCTGTAGGTATTTAGGTATCTATTTTAAAGTTGGCAATGGAGTTGAATTCCAGATGTTCAGTGAGCCTATGTATGAAATCTCATGGAGCCAATAAGATGATCTAGCATCAGGCTATAATTTTAATTAGACTGTTTTCATTCTCTCTAATGGAAGAGAAATGCAAAAACATCAATGACCGCAATTTTAAAAATTCATTCCTCAAAACATATTTCTGCATATAATTATATTAAAAATCACCTTCTCCTCAAATTCTTCTACTCTTTGAAAACTGTTGGTAACTAGTGATCTGACACCCAAAATTCCTCATAGCCATCATTCATTTGCTCATTATATACTATGAAAATGCCCACACCTCCATTCCTGCCTTTGGCCATGACTTCAATCTCAGCCTGTTTCCAGAGAAGGTGAATCATGTTTGATAAGGGTGTATGTGTGCAGGAGGGAATCTAAGGGAGATATTAGGGTCAAAGCAGAATCTTGCTTTGCAAGCCCATTTTTTAGAAATTTAATATATTCCTTTAAATTCATTCCTTGTGCCGGGAAAAAAAGATTTATTCGGAAGAAGCTGCTAAGGTAATAAGAAAATATAAATCTTTTGGCTGATTGTGGAGATTTTTAAATGATTCAGGGAGAGAAGCTGAGCTTGGGTTGCCAGGTAAGCTAGGAATCAGGATGCACTATAAACTCCCACCCTCTACTTCCTCTGCAGAAACATCACGTTTTTCTAAGCCTCATTTTGCCCATCTGTAAAGGAAGCAAGATGTTTCTCTACAACAAAGTATAAGAAAGCTTAATGAAATCATGGTCTTAAAGAGCTTCTGACAAAAGCCTTATCTTGATATAATGTGGTTTCAGGACTAAGATCAATTATCCTGCCTGAAGCCTAGAAGCGATGTCCTTCTTAGGCAGGTGTAGACAGAATGATGCAGTGAGTCTTATTCATCTTTGCATACCTAGACTGAATCCTTTTCAAAGTGTTTTTCAGCAGACTTGAGATCTCTGATATGTGAAATATCTACCTCCAGGAGAACAATGGCAGATTATAGCCTCATCTCTGTGGCTGCCTTTTCTCTCTGAGGGTCTGAGTTTCACCCTTCAGGTAAATCTCACGCATACCTAAGTACAGGCACGCTCTGAAGTGGGTAGATGGGCTTTTTTCCCCATCCCCTTCAGTAGGCAAACACATCTGGCATTGAGTTCCCTAGAACCCACCTATTGTGGCTCAATTCTAATATCTGGGAGGTGATTTTCACCAACCTGCACTTCCTTATTAAAATCATTAAATTCTCATTGTCTACCACTTTTCACTTTGCTCAGGATGGCTGAAAATTAAGTCAAGAAAGAAAAGGTCTTTCCACTTAAACGTAGTCACTCAGATGCAAACCTCCCTGAAGCTCATTCTCCTTCTCATCAATTTCAACACCCACTGAACAATCCACAAATGTTGACTCATTGACTAAACAGCTATAAGGTTAATGAGCTATAAGGGAATGTGTTCAGAAAGGAAATACACTGTAGATTTGGTCTTGATGGGCAGGGGAGATTTGAACAGTCAGAGAAGTGTGAGAGAGAGGAAGAAGACATGAAAATGACCAGATGTACATTGGGAATAGAGAAGCTTCCATCTGCCTTTCTAGAACAAGTCTTCCACTCACACATTCATTCACTTTGTATTCCTTAATTCAATAAACATTCACTGTCTCCATCCAGCAGGTCAAATACTCTTCTAAGCTTGAGGGAAGTGATGCTCAGCCAGTCTTTGCCCTTAAAATTCTCCCAAACACATAGACTCAGCCATACCCAAACACAAATCTACAAGTTGAGTTGATGGTAGGGTGAGCTCAGGGTATAAAAGAGCAAAAACGTATCTCTGTTGCACTGGGTTTAGAAAATCTCAACATATGAGGTGATTGCTGTGGTGCTCTTTAGGTATATACTCATAGAACATACAAAGAAAGTGGAGAAATGATGTTGATAGATTTGATAATGCACCATGAAAGCCAGGGTAAGCATCGTTGGTTTTCAAGCAAAGCAGTGATATAGTGGAGGTGAGAGGGCTAGGAATGGAGATGCATTTGCAGAAATAAAATATTCTCCAAAGGATACTGGATTTTCAAGGGTGGAAATTTCAGGTGAGTCCCCAGTTTTGAAGGAGGTCTTGACTCTCCCTCTCCCCAAGATCAGAGTGTTACTCTGGGCAAGACAATAAAAGATCCAGGGAACGCTGAAGTTTCCTAAGAGTGAATGTGCGTTCTTTGAGCCTTGCTGGGCATAGGATATCTTGGTATAATACAGGCAGCATGACAGGAAGGTCACCTCACTGTGTAACCCCCTATTTTAAAATATTATTTAGAAGCATCCCTAAGGATCTGAGTGTAATTTTGTTCAACCTTTATTTAAAAATCCACCTCTATGACGACCAATTTTTACTGGCCCCTTAGGTGATAACTTAAGACAGATTTCTCTTTAATAGTTTTATAACAATTTAAGTCTCAGGCTCATTCATCTCATTTTATTTCCCACATCCATAAAAAGAGCCTAGGTTCTCACTAGGGAAGAAAGAGGAAATCGGGTACCTGGAAGGAAGGGGCAAGTCTCAAGCCTGCCTGATTGGTTGTGGCTTTGCCTAGAGTTCTACTTCTCCCAGGCCTCTGAGCCTCACTCAGCATCCTGGACATGTGGCTAGTCAATCCTAGGTGCAGAACCTAATTCTCCAGTTTAAACACTGTGTGACTTGAGAAGTCATTAAAACTCTCCAACAGTCAGTTTGCTAATCTGAAAAATGGAAGTAAATGTTACCCATATGTTATGTAACTCAAATGAAGCAACCTGCAAATGTGCCCAAAGTAGGTGGGTAACTCAAAAACATAAACCGTCGTCATGGTTATATAACCAGAAGGACCATGGTCATTTGCATTTCCTGTTGTACTCCCCTTTCTAGTTCACTGTTTCTCCTTCTTCTACTTTTTACAGTCATAAGAAAAAACTAGTTACTCTATGTTCCAATTCCAAAATTTTCCAAAGCAGCTAGATTCAAGGGAGAACAGCTTACACAGAGTCGAGGGCACATGCAATTTCCAGTCCAAGACTGCCCTGTAAATACACCAACGTTAGTGTTTATTTGTAGAAATTAATCTGTGTTCTGTAAATGTATGTCAATAAACTCTGAATTCATTACCATCATGAGGTCTCTAAGGAAACATACCCCCATATGCAAGAAAGCCAAAGGACCAAGAAAAAGAGAAAAAAAAAATTCTGCATCTTCGTGTGATTTTCCATTAGCAGTAGAAATGCTCCTTTTCATCGTCGATCAAGATACAGTCACTGTTCTGAGTTGCACACAAATGAGTGTCCTTGTATCGTCAACTGGGGACACATCATCAGTTAAAAAAAAAAACAAACCAACAGACTAGAGCCAAATTCTGAGAATTTTAGAACCTAGAAAGGTAGAAAGTAAATGCAAGACACTGATTCTTCAGTTAGTAAATGTAGCTCAAGGCTGAATTTTCAAACTCTTTCGATCCTAGCTAAATATAACTCAGAGGTTTGAATTGCTATAAATTCATATTACATTTATCCACAGGATGAGGGTCACATACTAAGTGCTTTTCCAAACATAAAAAAGGTCCCAGACCATGAATTCATTCGCTTTTCAGCATATTTTGCCAATGTTTCTTTAGTTGTAAATAGCAGTGATATTTCTATTAAATTCATTTTCTCCCTTGGTGGCATATCTACTCCAAATACCATCTCATTATCTGCAAGGAGGCAGATTCCCGCTGGACCCTTCCAAATTAGGCCATCAGACTCCCTTGTTTATGCCTTTTAAACTCATTCATACGCGGGCAATGCTATCTCATCCTTCAGAGAGCAGAAACTCACCAATCCACTCTGCAGAAGATAAAGAAAAATGAAGCTAATATTTCTCTTTGCTATGCCTGTATTTACTGCTTCACCACAACGTAGCTCTTTGCTACCCTCTCTGATGGACACTAATGCAGAGCCAATGCATTTTGTTCCAACTACTGCTTAATGTGCTCACAGATAAATCTTCTGCCCTGCTCTGTATCAAAAACATCTTGCAAATCTAGGTAAATTATACACCACCACTCCGGTTTTGTCTACTAATTTTTTAATGTACATGAAATATTCAAGGTGATTTGTGAGGCATGAAATACCTCTCATGAATCCATCCTGACACCTCCCTTGCTCAGAATACATTTCTAAAGGCTGCCCACGTCCATCTGGGGCTGAAGTTTTCAAACTAGATTAAAGATCCACTGGCTGAACTGATAGAAAGATGGAGCCTAAGCATCCCCTCAGGCATGCTACTAGTTCTTTGCTTTCCTCCTTTGCTGCCAGTGGCTTTAGAAGTCTGTAATTTCTCCTTGCGTCTCCTGCTCCATGGCATATTTACTGGGTTGGAGGGCTGGAGAAACTGGAGCTGGAGTAGTTTTTGAACTTCGGGAACTCCTAAGACATCCCATGTCTTGAGGGTCTTTTCTCTACCCCACGGATGGGAGGTGAAAACAAGACAGTAAAAGCAAATTCTTTGAATATAATAGAGAACCCAAGACTCTAAATAGTAAGAATAAGGTCATAGCTTTCAGGCATCTGAACGGGGCAAATTAAAATGGCCCACGTATTTTAATCGACTGGTGTAATGCAAAAACTGGGCTTTCATTTCCGGATTTATCAATCATTAGTGGCAAAACCCAAGATATTTAATTTAAGCCTTCTGTACCTCCATTTGGGGGAAATTAGTGTCACTCTCATAGGGTTGTTGGGAGGATTGAAAGAATTAACGTGTGTGCCCAGAACACTGCCAGGGCTCAGTCAAGGTTAATTTCCTTCCCTCCCTCCTAGTTCATTTCTGTAATAGCTCTTTCCACGTTGCCACCTTACTTTGAAATTGGAATAGCTTCCATGTAGGGAGCTGTTTGGCAGGCCATTTACACACATTTTTTTTTTATCTGATGCTCATAACTGTACTGTACAGTAGGTATTAGTATTCCCACACAACAAAGAAAATACTGAGGGTATAAAGGTTAGAAAAATTGGCAAAGGGCACACTTTCTTTGTATCGTAATTTTTATATCATAATGCCCAATGATATGATCCCAAAATTCATCTATGCTCTTTTAACTATGCCTGATCACTCTTCTTTACATCATTTGCCTGTCATCCTGCAAGAAGAAAAAAATCCCTGGAATATGAAATATAACATCTCTCTTCTTCTTTTTCTGCTATATTATGGCAATATGTCAGGTTGCTTTAAATGTCTGTCTAATCCCTGCCTTTGGGGCTACCCTTTTGCCACTCTAATTTCATAAGGGTTTTATGAACTACATGCTTTTCACCAATTAGAGATTTCTTACGAGGTTTTGAAACATTACTTATCCTCATTTTTACCAGATGCATTTCATTCTTGCCTTTTTATTTTTTACACATCCTTTTCTGCATTTTTATATCTTTGATGGCAGCTTAGGATTTTAGTGTCTTGCATTATTGGCCATTTATTCTTTGCTTTATTTATTCATTTATTCCCCTCTACTTCTACTTCGATTTATCATTGAACAGCGCTCCCACTTTCACTTTTCCAGATGCATTAAGTTATTAACTCCATCCATTTCTTTCCTGTCTTCACCTACAATAATATTACTCCACATATTCATTCCTCTTCAACTTTGTCTACCAGAGATCCAATATCTGTGGCTTATGTTTTCCCTTAACTGCCATATGCTCTTATTTTTAGCCTAATTATGAGCATAATAAAGTTTTGATTGTGATTTTTTTAGGTTTCCTCTTCAATGACTTGAGTCATAACCTCTCTGGTTGCCAACTCTAGTACTTTCACCTATTAGAAGTATAAATAAAATATTAAATTAGAAAACCATCCTGCCCTATATCGCAAATACTCTGCCACTGTCACCCCTTGCTTTATTCTGTGCAATCTTAGCTACATTGGGTAATTAGAAATGACCCACTTTGAGGACCCTTGTCTTTTTGTTCAGCTGTGGATAGGGACTGACACTGTGGTTAGGTTTCTAAGTGTGCAGGCTATGTTCGGTGTCAAGCCCAGTGTGGTAGAATTAGAGAACATAAACCCTGGAAGGGCCTTTAAGTGTCATTTTTAAAAAGTGACATAGTATTTCAAAGTTAAAAAAAAAAAAAAGAAGGACCTGGAAAGGATCACTTATAAGGATGTGGGAAGGATCACTTACCTGCCATGCCATTTTATTTTTTTATTTTTTATTTTTTATTTTATTTTATTTTTTTGAGACGGAGTCTCGCTCTGTCACCCAGGCTGGAGTGCAGTGGCCAGATCTCAGCTCACTGCAAGCTCCGCCTCCCGGGTTCACGCCATTCTCCTGCCTCAGCCTCCCGAGTAGCTGGGACTACAGGCACTTGCCACCTCGCCCGGCTAAGTTTTTGTATTTTTATTAGAGACGGGGTTTCACTGTGTTAGCCAGGATGGTCTCAATCTCCTGACCTCGTGATCCGCCTGTCTCGGCCTCCCAAAGTGCTGGGATTACAGGCTTGAGCCACCTCGCCCGGCCGCTATGCCATTTTAAATAAGTCCCTTAAGTTTGTTAAGCCTCACTTTCCTCCCTTGCAAGACAGGATTACAAAAGCATGTATTTACCTTATGAGGCTGTGTTGTGGAATATATGAGTCATCATTTGTGAAATAGTCCAGCACAATTCTAGGGACATAGTATCTTTTTAAATAAATGCCAATTAAATATGAAGCCAGTATCAGGATGAGGTTGATCCCTGATGGTTCTTGAATATCAGCACCTTGCGGCCAGCCAGTCTATATTTGACCAATTCCAGCGGCAGAAACCTCACAATCCTCCAGGTTTGTCCATTCCACTCCCACAAAATATTGGCTTCTAGAATGTTCTTTCAGTCTGGGGCAAGGCCTATATCACAGTTCAGGACGTTTAGTCAAAACTGTTCTCCAAACAGAAATCCATCATTTGTCTCCATCCAAAATCCACCCATGGGCCCTTGTCTCTTTCTTCTAGGCCACATGGACACTCTCATTACAAGCATGAGAGTTATTCAGATTTTTGAATGTGTGTGTGTATATATTATATATATATATACACATACATATATATATACACACACATATATATATATATTCCTCCATGTATTCTCAGAAAATTGATCTTTGGGATTCGGGCTCAGAACTTTATATTTACTTGGGCCCATCTGATTCATCAGGACAATCCATTGTGATTATAAGAAATCAAAGATCGTCCATGATAATCATTTATCCATTTTATATGTGCCTTTTGATTACTCAGTTTCAGATGCTACTTCGGGCTCTGAGGATACATTGGTTAACAGAATACATGAATACATCTTTTCCTTTTCTTTTTTTTTTTGACAGACACAGAGTCTTACTCTGTCACCCAAGCTGGAGTGTGGTGGCATGATCTCGGCTAACCACAACCTCTGCTTCCTGGGCCCAAGAGATTCTCCTGCCTCAGCCTCCCTGTAGCTGGGGATACAGGAGCGTGCCACACACAGCTAATTTTGTATTTTTCTGTAGAGACAGGGTTTCACTGTGTTGGTCAGGCTGGTCTTGAACTCCTGACCTCAAGTGATCTGCCTGCCCAGGCCTCCCAAAGTGCTGGGATTATAGGCGTGAGCCATGGCACCTGGCCAGCATACATCTTTTCTTAAATTAATGGAACTTACAGTTCTAGCAGAATAGTTAGTTATTAAACAACTAATTTCAACAATCATGACAAAAATGGTATAAGGGGAGCTTATCATAGGAGCCTGACTTAGTCTAGGAGGTATGGGGAAACTTCTTTTGTAGACATTTTATTTCTAAGTAATAGGAAAATTGCTTTGCGTTTTAAGGAACAAGTAAGGGAAAGGCATGTAGGAAGGAAGACTTTGAAGACAGAAGAAGCATGGCAAATCCAAGGATCTACAAGAACACATATTAATACCATAAGAAGAAAAAAATATTGTTCTAGTATTATTAGACAAACTTACAGTGATAAATCAGAGTCTTATTATAAAGGAATATGTAAGTTCATTAAGGATTTCTTAAGAACAATGAGAAACTGCTAAGCAATGGGACAGGTTGAAGGGCATGATTAGATTTACCTTTTTGAAAGGATAATGTGGGCAGCTGTCGGTGAAACAGTGAATTCAACTGGGAACAAAAGGGACGTGTACTAACCCAAGATTGAGACAACCATTTAGAGCAATAGTACCTTAGACACAGATAGTGGTGGTGGAGAGAGGGAAAAGTGATAGATTTTAAGGACTTTTCAGGAACTGGACTATATAGAATATAGACATTAACTGGAAAAGAAGGGAGAGGGAAAATGGGTATAAAGGATGACACCCATGTTTTTGATTTGCAGGTGTAGATGAATGTTAGTACTATCTACCAAATTTGGGAAAAGAAGAAATGGAGAGAGTTGCCATAGAGAGCATGAGTTAAGTTTGAGAGATATTGAGTTTGATGTGCTCACTACCTAGCCAAGTGAAGACTTAGGCTTGGATATTCATTACTTTTTCTTGTTTCTTTGTGTCTGCAAATACACGACTACTATGTGTCTCTTCCTACATCTTGATGTTCAATGACTAGTTATGCTAGCAAGGCTAAAATAGCTCTCTTGAAGGTGTGTACTCACATGTGTGTGTAGCAAGAGAGCAAAAGTGAGTGGAAGAGAGAGGAAAAAAGGAAAGGGGGAGGAGAGAGAGAGAGAATATAAGTTAATTTGCTTCCATCTTGTTTTTATCTTGTAAAGTTGTTCCATAGCATAACAGAAGAAACTGTTTTTCCTGAATTAGCTCTGCCCTAAAAAATTCTTATTTAATAAATTTATGCTCAAAACCATCTCCCAGACTCTCCCCTGCCCAGCTGATTTCACGTCAAGTGTCCTGATAAAGTAACTGCCCAATTACCAGATTTTTATAATTGCTACATCGAGGCATTAAGCCTGAAAAATATGCACGCTCACGACCTCTGTGCCGCCTATATTTTTCATCCCTCCATTTTGAGTTTGAAAAATTGGCATGAAAATTGTTTTCTGACACTTCTTTTGAACCCTTAAATTATGTATCTATGACTAATAGCAATGTCTCAGGATGTTCTCTCAGAGAGGAAATCTAGTTTGAAAATCTGTCTTTTGTTTTTCATTCTCCAATTTCCTAAAAAGATCAGTGCAGGGATGTTGTTTGCCCCCCTATCCCCCAACAAACACAAAGCCTACTCCCCCCACTGCTAAAAGGCACTTTCTTCTTATTACCCAGCAGTGTGTTCTCGTCCAGCATTTTTATGTGTTTAAAATTAAAGCAGCAGCAGGAAAATGGAGAGGGGCTTACACATTGAAGGAATTCACAGTGGGGTTTAAAGTCAAACCAGGGTGCATAAAGCCAAATCTCAGCCATGGGTGCTATGAATAGACGAGGTACACTATATACTCCGTGCAGGTAAAGGTGAGTCTGTCCTGTCCACTCTTGTGGCAGTCACATCTACCATATGACCTTGAATAAGTAGAAACTCACCAAATTTTGAGTTCAGAGGAGTCCCAAATACTCTTTACTGTCTTTGATTCATCTGGGCTCTGTCTAGGTTCATCTACAATTTTTTTTTTTTTTTTTTTTTGAAACAAGGTGTGGTTCTATTACTCAGGCTGGAATGCAGTGGTGTGATCACAGCTCACTGCAGCCTGGACATCCTGGACTCAAACAACCTCCCACCTCAGCCACCCTAGTAGCTGGGACTACAAGAATGCACCACAATGCCTGGCTAATTTTTTGTTTATTTTTCAGAGACAGGGTCTCACTGTGGTGCTCAGTTTGGTCTCAAACCCTTGGGCTGAAGCAGTCCTCCTTCCTCAGCCTAATCCTCCGCCCCCTTCCTCCTTCCTAATCCCAAAGTGTTGGGATTAAAGGTGCTAGCCACCATGCCTGGTCTCATTTACTTCTTTTAAATTCTCCACCTTATCTCTGTAGACACGACTCATAAAACCAGCTCCAAAGACTCTCAAACTTTATGGTCTTTCTCCTGAGCCTTTCCGGTAACCAGCCCTGGACTTGTAATCTCAACCTGCGATCAACCTGAAATCACAGACCCTAACCTCTACCTGTGTCGGGTGGAGGTTGATTTAACCAGCCCTTAAATCCGTAACACTTAGCCCTACTACTTCACTACTTAACTTTCCAGCATTTGCATATGAGTGCCAGTGATGTAGATGCTGACTGCTGCTCAGAAAGACACTCCTGATATGCATACACAACCCTTCCCCATCAACTGAGATTTCCACAAGTTTCCCCAGCTCCAGGTGGTCTCTGGGTCACCTGGATACCACCCCTGCACTCACCCAGCATGTACTCTGCCTTCTCCAGATCTGACTCCTGCTACCTGCAAGAACTGAATTCCTGCTTGTTCACTACCCTGTCTCAGTCCATCCTGTGCCCCTGTCCCCACTAGCCTGATTAGTACTTTTATTTGTGCAAATAATGTATTCCCTGTTGGTCTACATTATCAGACAGAGGCTGGGCAAACGGTAACAGGAATCTCATAGAAGTGATTCAAGCATCAACAGAAGGGTCAAATTGAATTATCTTTGATGCCTCTTTCAATCCTGAACTTCTGACTCTATGAAATATACCATGTAAAATGTGTAGAAGTCAAAGTTTGCCTTAGCCGTGCTATTTTATGCAATATGACTCAAAACTCTACTAAAGGATCTGAGATTTCATGCAAAGGTTATATAGGAGGATTTTATCCTTTACGGAAGGGAGGGACTAAATCATTCTTGTTCACAGTGCAGATTTCGGTAAGGATGGCTGCATGTTAGAAAGATGCCCAAGGGGCCCTTTCTGACTATTCCACAATGTCTTTATATCTCATAAGATGCTTTACCTAACTGCAGAGTCTCTTCCATGGAGATGCTGGGGTTGTCTTTTACGTAATGTGCGTTCATCTTTGCTTGCTGAAGTCCTTCTGTGGCTTTCTGCTCCCCATGGGAAGTCATAGACATGACCTTTGAAGCCCACAAGGACCGGGAGCCTTCTTGCCCAGTAGTTTCAGTTCAGGCAATGTCCTCTTGGGGGCATGAACTTAGCACTCCAGGCTAGCCACATTCTGAAGTATGCATAGCCACCTCACACCTTGCTTTCTTGACGTTGCCCTAAAAGTTTCCTCTGTTTGAGGGTTTCCTCTGTTTGGGATTCTCCTTGCCCATCATCACCCAGTCAAAGTCTTAGCCTTCTTCAACATTTAACTTGAACACCACCTCCTGTGGATATCCTCTTTTAATTCTTCCTTTATGAAGATGACTCATTTCACTGGTTATTCTCCCAACATGGTCTTCTCCTGGAACCCATTTCACTAAGCTAGTATGACTTTCGCATGTCTTTCCCTCAGAGAGCTCCATGCAGCAGCAGATGTCCAGGGCTCATTCATCTTTATATCTTCTTTGTTCATCCCAATTCTAGGCATTAGGAAATCCATGATAGATATAAATTGAATGAATATATGTTAATTTATTAAATAAATTAGATGAACATAGTTCTATTGACATAAACCAACTTTCTAAATGATTTCCTAACCATTATAATTATGGATAAAGATGTTCAAAAGTACAGATTTCTTGACTGTTTAAGATAAGTCCATTCTAAATATTCAAAGATAACTCTTTCATCACTTTTCAAAATTATTTGAACTCAGGGTCCTCAGAGGCTTTTCTTAATCCACTCAAAATCATCTTCAATTCCAAACTTATGTCACTAAAACATCATATTCTCATCATCACTCTTCTGTTCCTTCAAAGTTAATTAAACTCTTGTAATCCCTCTCACCTTTACTGATAGTGTTTCACAAAAGTCTAAGTTATAGCCCACAAACTTCTGGAGAAATAATACGACCATTTGAGGCCACTGAGTTGGGAGTGTAGAGAAATTTCTACCATTTCGTACATATACCTGATAGACAAAATCCTGGCACATGAAATAATATTTTAATCTGCATTAATCACTCTGAGCTTTACTGGCTAATGTGACATGTCATTTGCCAAGTTCTGACAGATTTCCAATATTTTGCAGACTACTGCCCAATGGTAACATCCCCTGAGGCCCCATTCGGCTGTCACACATGATCCAGCTGCCCCATGTCTCATTCATGTTCTTGCTCTGTGACTTTCTTTCCTTCAAATTTTCTTTCAGCCTTTCTTTTTTTCCTCTTCTTTCTCTTTCTCTTCAAACGGCAGCATCCTCTGAGGCCCCATTTGGCTGTCACACACAATCCAGTTGCCCCACGTCTCATTTGTGTTCTTGCTCTGTGACTTTCTTTCCTTTGAATTTTCTTTCAACCTTTCTTTTTTTCCTCTTCTCTTCAAGTGCCTTGTGACTGGTCATTTATTCCAGACTGGGAGGATTAAGAACAAGTTCTTAATGATAAGTAGCGACCCAGTGGTTGCTGAGAACAGGTTCTTCTCAATGAGGTAATTCTGGGTTTATTTTCTACTTTTCCAGTTCTGGCTGTGTGATCTCAGACATGTCACATATTTCTAGCCAACGTAGTTGTCTCATAGGAAATGCCCACTTCATGGCATTGCTGTGATGCTTAAATGAAGCACTGCAAACTTTACATGGGGCATATGCTAAGTGCTCATTTACAGTGGGATCTCCTTTATCGGCTTCCCAAAATGTCCAGAGGGCCCTCTAAAACAGACCAGGCTTTCATTTGAAAAAATAAATAAGATTCTGCAAAGCAGGAAGCATCTTATTCATGATTATATTTCCAGCCTTTTAGAGATTTCATAGAATAGAATGGAGTGAAGAAAGGAGCTAAGGTGAATTTTTTTCTTTTTCTTTTTTTTTGTTTTGTTTTGTTTTTGAGACAGAGTCTTGCTCTGTCTCCCAGGCTGGAGTGCGGTGACACGATCTCAGCTCACTGCAAGCTCTGCTCCCGGGTTCACGCCATTCTTCTGCCTCAGCCTCCCTAGCTGGGACTACAGGCGCCTGTCACCACGCCTGGCTAATTTTTTTGTATTTTTAGTAGAGACGGGTTTTCACTGTGTTAGCCAGGATGGTCTCGATCTCCTGACCTCGTGATCCACCCGCCTTGGCCTCCTAAAGTACTGGGATTACAGCCATGAGCCACTGCGTCCGGCTTCTGTTTGTTTGTTTGTTTGTTTGAGACAGAGCCTCGCTCTGTCCCCCAGGCTGGAGTGTGGTGGCTGCGATCTTGGCTCACTGCAAGCTCAGCCTCCCAGGTTCAAGCCATTCTCCTGCCTCGGCCTCCCGAGCAGCTGGGACTACAGGCACCCGCCACCACACCCGGCTAATTTTTTGTATTTTTGGTAGAGACGGGGTTTCTCTGTGTTAGCCAGGATGGTCTCGATCTCCTGGCCTTGTGATCCGCCCGTCTCGGCCTCCCAAGGTGCTGGGATTACAGGCGTGAGCCACTGCACCCAGCCGCTAAGGTGAATTTAACCTACTACGTGCCAGGTGCTTTCCTAATCATCTGGCATATGTACTCTCACTTGAACCTTACAGTAATACTGTAAGGTAGCTATTATTATCTTTATTTTTCCAAAAGGTGAAAGTAAAGCTCTGAGAGCTGAAGTAGCTTATGATGTGAGATTGCAATGCGTGTAAGTTCCAGACAGAAGCCGAGACATGTCTGTCTCCAAATTTATGTTTTATTTTTCCAGTGAAAATCTGATATTAGGTATAGGTTAAGGCTCTCTTTCCTGAAATATGTTCTACAAGATGTTGAAAGAGGTTACGTGGTGAAGATAGTTTCTATAATTAACTTGGTTTGGGAAACATTAGACTACACAAACAAGCAAAATACATCCCTTTGCAGGACTTCTCAGAACCATGAATGAGTGAATACAGTTAACTCTAAATTCTCCTAGACTGTAGGGAGCTACATTTGCTCATCTTTCATAGAACATTCAGGAAAACCCTGATCTAGGGAAACGATCTGTAAGTAAGTGTCCACCTGTTCTACCAAAGAATCCAGTATGTCAACATATTCTACTTTATTTAACAAAATAACCAAGATCAAATTTGTTCTTTGGATGCCTATAAAATGCTCATTATTAAATCTTGTGAGACACCTGGGGGTCCTCAGCAACTATCACTGTGGTGTTTAATGAGGGCAGATATACACAAACCATGCATTTTCCAGTAGCATTTTCTACTATTTATTGTGCCGCGATTGCTCCTAGGTACCAGAGAAGACCCTGACACCCAGCTGCTGTAAATCTCCCAAGACAGGTGATCGTTAAATAGATTAAAATACATGGAAATTACCTCAATGTGGACCATTAGATTAAATGAAGCAGCTACAGTATAATGCCCTGATGTTTCCAGCAACTCTATTTAGATTATAACTGTACCAGTGTTGTGCGAATCACATGATTAAAAAGAATATTACAAATCTTAAGCCCCCCACAACACTAAAGGTTTGCAATTGAAATTTCTCCGAGGCTTAGTAAACAGTTACCTCCAAGAAGGCACTTTGAAACGGACTTTCTAGACCAATCTGCATTTCGATGTGGTTCAGAGCAAAACCTTGTCTCTGTGTGGCATGTTTGCAGGAATAACAATGTTTAAATAATGTCTGAAATGGAGCATAAAAATCCTTTGTAACTCAAATGGACATATTGAGAAATCTTCAGCTTCAGCTCACATTACCTTTTTGATATTTCTTTCAAAGACTGACAGTAAGACATCATCACTTCCAGAAAGTACCTCTCCAAAAGCCCTGTGCATATTTTTGATGTAGTTTTCTCTTGCAACCTCTCCTCATAACTCTAATAAATGCCAATTTGGGGAGCAGGAGTGGTTAGAGTTCTAAATTTTTCATCAAATTCTATGTGAAATTGAAGTAGTCTGTCTATTTCTTTCTGTCTAACCTGATCACTGCAAAAAGAAGGGGAAAATAACCCTGTACGTGTGTGTCTTCAAAAAATACCTCTTAATTGGAGTCATTTAAGCTCGGGATAAGATCTTTTTGGCAGAGGAAATATCAGCCAAGGTGGTTTTTATTTCTCTGTCATGTCAAGAGGATTTTTGTTCCCTTATTAGATCATTTTATTTTATTGAGGCTGAAAGCAAGGAAGGCAAGGAAAGAGAAGGGAGCTCATATTAATGGTGTCTATTCAGTGCCAAGTACTGTGCTTGGTGTTTTCCACCTTACCACAGTTCACAGTGTCTGATCCTTATAACAGCCTTCCCAGGCAGACATTATTGACTCATTTATTGATTAATAAAACTGAAGCTTGAAAAGATTAGTTCATAAACCATCATACAAAAAATACATTTTGGACCTATTTCTATCTTGAACAAGTCCGTGCTCTTCTCAATACATTCTGCTGCTTGGTTGAGTGTTATGTGTGAACACCAAGCATCAACAATAAACAAAGTCATAAAACATGGTGACTGCTCTTCAGGTGGGAGCCGTGTTTGCAGGTGTTAGGAAATGGCAGACATGACTAAGCCTGGATCCCTTTTGCAAAATGGAAGAATGAAAAAAAAGGCAACAATTAACAAGGTACTTAGGTGTACCAGGCTCTCTGCTAAGCATTTTACGTATGCTGTTTAATCCTCATGGCAATCCCAGGACATGGGCACTGTTATTTCTACTTTAAGATGGAAAAAACTGAAGCTCAGAAGGTATGCTACCAAAAGCGGTAGAGGTAGTGAGTGATAGAACTGTGATTAGAAGTAATTTGCATGCGTGGTGGCTCAAGTCTATAATCCCAGCATTTGGGAGGCCGAGACGGGTGGATCACAAGGTCAGGAGATCGAGACCATCCTGGCCAACACGGTGAAACCTCGTCTCTACTAAAAAATACAGAAAACTAGCCGGGCGAGGTGGCGGGCACCTGTAGTCCCAGCTACTCGGGAGGCTGAGGCAGGAGAATGGCATGAACCCGGGAGGCGGAGCTTGCAGTGAGCTGAGATCTGGCCACTGCACTACAGCCTGGGTGACAGAGCGAGACTCCGTCTCAAAAATAAAAAATAAAAAATAAAAATAATAATAATTTAAAAAGAAGTAATTTGCATGAATCTAGATCCCACTCCGGGAGTATAGTGTACTGTTTAAATGCTACATAGTAAAAGAACATGGGTTTTCTACTTGTTTGTTTGACTATTTACCTGTATTTTTAAAGCAGCTTAATTGAGGTAATCCACTTGCCATACACAAATCGTTTCAAGTTCAACATGTAATATTTTTAGTAAATACACTGGGTTGCGCAACCATAACCACAACCTGATTCTAGAATATTTACACCTCTCTGAAAAGAAGTCCCATATCCATTAACAGTCACTCCCCATCCCCAGTCCTGTGCAACCACTAAATCCACTTTTTGTTTCTGTTGATTTGCCTATTCTGGATGTTTCAGGTAAATGGGATCATAGGATACATGGTCTTCTGTGACTGGCTCTTATACTTATGATAATGTCTTAGGATTTATCCATGTTGTAGCATGTATTAGTACTTCACTTGTATTGCTGAATAGTAGTCCATTGTATGGTTACATCGCATTGTATTTATCTTAACATTAGTTGGTGGATATACGGGTTTTTTCCACCTTTTGACTATTATGAATAATGCTGCTATGCATTGTGTGTGTGTACCAGTTTTTGTGCAGGTGTACATTCTCAGTTATCATAGGTATATATCTAAGGCCGCAACTTCTGGGTCACATGATAACTCTAACATTTTGAGGAACTTTCAAACTGTTTGCCAAAGTGACTGTACCATTTTACATTTCTACCAGTCTTGTAGAAAGGTTCCAATTTTTCCATATTCTCACCCACACTTGTGGTCTACCCATTTGATTTTAGCCATCCTAATGAGTATAAAGTGATACTCATTATCATTTTGATTTGCATTTTTTTTTTTTTTTAATTTGAGACGGAGTCTTGCTCTGTCGCCCAGGCTGGAGTGCAGTGGAGTGATCTCAGCTCATTGCAACCTCTGCCTCCTGGTTTCAAGTGATTCTCCTGCCTCAGCCTCCTGAGTAGCTAGGATTACAGTAACTTGCAACCACTGCTGGCTAGTTTTTGTATTTTTGGTAGAGACAGTGTTTCACCATATTGGCCAGGCTGGTCTCGAACTGCTGACCTCGTGATCCATCTGCCTTGGCCTCCCAAAATGCTGGGATTACAGGCATGAGCCACCACGCCCGGCCTGCCTTTCTTTAATGACTAAGAATGTTGGGCGTCATTTTATTTACATATTAACCATTGTATACCTTTTGGGAGAAGTGTCAATTCAATTTTTTCCTATGTTTTCATTGGGTTGTCTCTTTATTATTGAGTAGTAAGTTGTCTTTTCATTTATAATACATTTTGCAGCACAACAGTATTTAATTTTGATGTTATTCAATTTATCTATTTTTTTCCTGTTTTCACTTGTGCTTTTAGTGTCTTATCTAGGAAACCATTGCTTATCCTAAGATCATGAAATATTACCGTTAGGTTTTCTTCAAAGATTGAAAAAACAATTGTTTAATGTGCATCTGTCTCCCTCAAACTGCACGTAGACGCCATCAGAGAGGGGCGGCTCTTGTTTTGTTCTTCACATAATTTCTGTTACTTTGTTCAGAATCTGTTATATATTAGACATCTAATAAACGGATAATTGAATTACTGAGCAGCTGACCATGTTAGGCAATAGAACCTTTAGTATACAGCTATTTACTGGTAAACCTGGAAGGCAATCACAGCTCCTATTACCTCTAAGACCATTGTTCTTACTACTGAGAAATTAGTTTTTATTTATCCACACATTAAAATATTGAGAAATTTTTTTAACTTTTAAGTTAAGGGGTTCATATGCAGGTTTGTTACATAGGTAAACTTGTGTCACTGCAGTTTGAGTTTTAGCTCTTACATTTAATTCTATGATTCATTTTGAGTTAATTTTTGTGCATGGTGTGGAGCCAGGGTCTAAATTCATTCTTTTGCATATGGATATCCGGTTATCCCTGAATCTTTGTTGAAAAGAGCATTATTTTTGATGAGGCAGTCCTTTTTATTGATTTTTATTCCTCCACTTAGTAGCAATGGAAGCTTGAGTTACTCAACCTCAGTTTCCTCATCTGTGAGCCTGCTGCTAAACCTACATCTCAATGCCGATGTCAAGAAGAGATAAGTGTCTCTGTACTGAGACCTTACCACTTTTCTAGAATGCCATTATTCAATAGACATCCAACATCCCACGCCTCTGAAACATCTTGCTGAAATTAAATGATTAATTCCAACACTATGAGTTTAAATCAATAGGAAATAATTTCATGAATTTGATCTCCCCAGCCCACACAGGGAGACCATTAGTCACTGTACATTCTTTAGCTGTTCCTCCTTGGGCATGAATATGGAGAAGCTACTGTATGTCAGATACGTGAGAAGGAAGACTTTTCAGTAAGGAGCTCCCCATGTGATACCATGTGATAGGTAGCATGGCTACTCCTTTTTGCACATGAAGCAGTCCATCTTTTCACCATGTATGTACCCATCAGATAGGAGAGACTGGGAAGAATTCCATTTCCATTATTTTTCCTTTCTTTTTTTTTCCAGTTATGGGGTCTCCCTGTGTTGCCCAGGCTGGAAGGCAGTGACTATTCACAGGCGTGATCATAGTGCACAACAGCCTTGGACTCCTGGGCTCAAGTGCTCCTTCTGCCTCAGCCTACCCAGTAGCTGTAACCACAGGAGTACCTCGCTGTGCTTGGCTTAGAGAATTCCATTTATTTCGCAGCATTTAGATTCTAATCTCTATATTGTATTTCCTCTCCAGAATCTAACGATTCTGAGTGTATAGTTTTGTGTTATGTTTCTTTTTTTTCTGGAAGGGTTTTAAGTTTTGCTTCCAAAAAATAAGTTGTATATTTTCACTCTGCTTCCAAAGTGGCTGATTCCTTTGGTTATCAAAATTAAGAAACCCACACTATTCTTAGACAAGATTCTCAAGTCATTATTATTTAGCACCCAAAGCAGAGAATAGCAAGCTTGTTGATTCTTCCAGACCTTGGTATGGTGTTGAATGCAGCCTCATGTCTTTTCCTGGGGCCAGGAGACTTCTTGTTCAAATTGAAAAAGCATGCTTTGGACTGATTTATATGTGAGGAAAAAAACATCCTTTCTTAGTAACTGTCCCATAACCCTGGGCCCTTTCTCAGATTCCAAGAGGTATTTCATGCATACCACCCATTCCCCCTCTGTGATGAAGTTTACTATTGTAGCCCACTTGGCTTTCTTTCCCTGTAGCTGCCTTAACCTACTCTGATTCCCTGGGGAAGTTTGCACCCCTGCCTGTGTAGTAAGTCTCCCAGTTCCTCTTTGTTTTGCTTCTCTTGAAGAAAAATGCCCAAAGACCCATATTCTTTTTAAAGTTTCACTAATAACTATTTTGAGGGAACGAGAGGAGATTAACATGTATGGGAAAGTATCAGAAGTTCCGGTGTTGGACACTTCATTATCCTTATCCTTTGTTAATTCCACAGATGGAACTAGAAGCTGCATTGAGCTCCTGTCCTCCCTGCTAGTTCACGATGGAGTTCACCAAACTCCATTGTTTCTTCTTTCTTTGGAGAAATCCTGCTGGCTGATGACTTTCTGCAGAGCTGCACTTCATTACTTGATTATACAAAACTCTGCACTTTATCGATATCAAAGTGCTTGGATTATTTTATAACACACCAGACATTTCTCACTTCTGTGCCTTGCAAATGTGGCTTCTGCTTCCTGGAGTTCCATACCTTCCCCCTTGTTTAAAATGTAAACCCATTTTATTCTCCTCTTCAAAAATGACTCAAATCTTAAGGGTTTAAAAAAGACTTTCCGGAGCAATCTCATCACCGTATACAACTAGTTTATCTTGTTTCTGTGCCTATCCATTAAGAATCTTAGAATGATACTCATCACTTTGCATGACGATGCCTTTGCTGTCTGTCTTCATCCTAGACTATGTTTCCTGAGAGCACATCCTACCTTATTTGCTTCCTTTTCAGCTGCAACTGCTACCTGTCACAGATCAGTAACTAATTAATATTTAGTAAATTGATTTAAATTGAAAGGAAATCAGGAGTTTGTGACTCCATTTTCCCTTCTCTAGAAGATTACTTACACGATGTACATCTGTTCAGCTCACCAACTCACCAACAGCTTACAAACACCATTCATCGGGAAGACCTTCAATAAATTAACATTCCCACCTCTACTGACTCCTCTGGCAAGAACAAGAAGTTCACAAGTTAATGGGAATAAAGAAGAGGGGAAGAGGAATATAGGAATAGAGGAGGAGAAGACAGGAAGACATTTCATAATTTAACATCATGTGAGCCCTGGCACCTCATTTATTTTACAAAAAGGACTGCTGATGCTCATATTTTTGTGGGTTGGAACTCAAAACAGGCTTTCTGCTTTTCCTTCACCAGACACCCGCCTTGCGGCCTGTAGACTTGTTGTTTATTCACCAGCTCGTTCTCCGGGATCATCTTTATTCCTTTCTTAAGCCATCAGCTGGGGCTTCTTCATTCACAATGGCTGCTGTGATGGTGCTGAATGTATCTTTCCTCACAGAGCATTAAGTCCCATCCTCCTTAATCAATACTGAGCACAAAATCAATGAAATGGCAATGTGCATCTGCAAACTTCCTTTGAAGCTGATCAACCCATTTAGAATGAATTAACATCTAATTGGCAAGCAATCATGCCTAATAATTTTTAGACTTTTTTATTCTTCAGCGTCACATCTCTCAAAACACTGTCAATAGAACAATTATATAGACTCTTCTCTCTGGAAGTCAGTAGAGAAGCATCTTGTTATGTTCTTCTAATTATTACTCAAGGCAAGTTCTTCTAGTTCTGCTTCCTGCAATAATAACAATAATAGTGACAATAAATAAGATAAAATTATATTGGATATCTCAGCAAACTTGAAGGAACAAGATTTTTCAGCCAAGTCTATAGAATGTGCCTATCTTTCAGGAGTTTGTGTTTTTTTTTTCCCTTGCCAAATTCTAATCAGTTTTATATCACCTCTCCACCTCTTTCCTCCCAGTTTTTGTCCTCAAGGACCAGAGCAGGAGAACTTTCAAAACAATCCTTGGACCTCTACATCCTTTCCAGAAACCCCCTCGGGTCTTTCCTTATGATGTCAGCCATCCGTTTCATTTTTTAAACAATATATTTTTTTATATTGAGCTGGAGCCAAAAAAGACAGAACAGAGGAAAATGTCACATGGAAAAAGATTAGGCCAGATCAACCTAGGTTTGGAAAAATAAACTGGAGGCTTTGAGAATTTTTTTTAATACTGTTCTTGTTCGAAATACCTTTACATGCTATAAGGCATTCTGTTTTAGTTATTCTATGCAGGCAACAGTGATACAGAGTTGATCCTTTTTTCCCTCACAAAACAACAACGTCAAGGATATGCCTATATTTTAAAGCAGGGCTACAAAGGGAAGTTTGTACCATCTCTGCACAAAGACAAATCAGAGGAGGTTCAAGGATGTCATGCTCTGTCTGTTGTTCTAGAAGAAGCCTGAGAACCTGAAATACTTTATTTGACTGAATTTAAATACGTCCTATACCTGCCACCCATTCCACTCTTGTTCTCCCTGCCTAGAGTGATGCCAGCCACCTGACAACATGAATGGAAGTTGCCATACCAGGGGCTTCTGATGCCTGCCTTGTGCAGCCAGGGTTTCTAATGCCTTCCTTGGCTGTCTTTGCAGAGTCTCTTTCCTCTTTACTCTTGGAGGAGTAAGAAAGTCCCACCAACAAGTGAGAGTGTTCCTTCAGATGTCTTGCTCACTACTCCTAAGATATTTACATAAATTACTCTGGGTCTTCCCTGAAAGTCAGTTGAGTCCCAAGTCACTAACACAGAGTCAGGGACCTTGACAAGATTTCACTCTGTGCTGACAGGATCTCAGAATACTTTCACCAAACTGAATCTCTTCTGCCTCTTTGTTATCTGAAGCCCTACAGTTTTAGATTCCAAATATTTGGTTGAAAAGCTTCCTCAACATTTCCTCAAGAAGACCTAAGTAGTTCCTCATGAAATGTGGACTTCTTTTGGACCACTCTGGTATGTTACAGTCTCCAATGCGGGTGTGTCCATCAAAGCCCCCCCTTGAATCCTCATTAGGGTGTGTGTGTGTGTGCATGTGTGTGTGTGCTTGTGTGTGTGTTTGAAAGTGATGCATGAAGAAGGAGAAGGAAGAAGAGAAAAAAATATGTACCACATTTTCTTTATCCAGTCTACCACTGATGGGCATTTAGGTTGCTTCCATGTCTTTGCTATTGTGAATAGTACCACAGTGATCATATGCATGCATGTGTCTTCATTCTAGAATGATTTATATTCCTTTCAGTGTAAGCCCAGTAGTGGGATTGCTGGGTTGAATATTTCTCTTTTCAGGTCTTTGAGGAATCACTACACTATCTTCCACAGTGGCTGAACTGATTTATACTCTTACCAAAAGTGTATAAGCTTTCCTTTTTCTCTGCAACCTTGGCGGTATCTGTTATTTTTTGACTTTTTATTAATAACCTTTCTGGCTGGTGTGAGATGGTATCTAATTGCGTTTTTTATTATGTTGAGCTTTCTTTCACATGATTATTGGCTGCATGTATGTCTTTTTTTGAAAAGTGTCTGTTCATGTCCTTTGCCCACCTTTTAATATGCCATAGAATACTACTTAGCCACAAAAAAGAACATGATCATATTCTTTGCAAGATCATATCCTTTGCAGGAACATGGATGGAGCTGAAGGACATTATCCTTAGCAAACTAATGCAGGAACAGAAAACCAAATACCACATGTTCTCACTTATAAGTGAGAGCTAAATGATGAGAACACATGGACACTTAGAGGGGAACAACACACACTGGGATCTATTGGAGGGTGGAGGGTCAGAGGAGGGAGAGGATCAGGAGAAATAACTAATGGGTACTGGGCTTAATACCTACGTGACAAAATAATCTGTACAACAAACCCCCGCGTTACAAGTTTACCTATATAGCAAACCTCCACTTGTACCCCTGAGCTCAAAATAAAAGTTAAAAAAAGAAGATGAAAAATAAAAGGCAGAAGAAGAGGAATAAATGAAGAAGCAAGAGGGGGAAGAGAATGAGGAGGAGGATGTGGAGGAAAAGGAGAAACCATACTCTGCCAAAGTATTTGTGAGTTTAGCCAAAAATCCATTGTCTCATTTTTCTTTTTCTGCCTACATAATATCCACAAACAGTTCATCTAATTTTTCTGGGCACTGAAATGAGTGCTACATCTTTTAGGATTGAATTTTCCAACAGTTTTGTCCTTGTGTAAAAATAAAGACACTGTTCCCCACCCCTACCCATTTAAACATCACTTCAGCAAAAATGTCCAAGGAAGCAAAAATATTTCATGGGCTCCTGTCTACAGTTCCTCGCAAGCTTGCACCATGTCTTTGTGATTCTGACCGCTGTTCGGGCGGTGGATGTCTGGATGTCCTAACCGAGTTGCTTCAGAGAGCATTGCTTTCTGCTAAAATACTAATCTTATGAAGTTCACCATTTTCTTCTTACCTCTAAGGAAAAGCATATGGTAAACGAGTCAGTGTTAGGATTCCTGCTAAGCTCCTCCACTCAACAAAGATTTCTGTTTCTTCCTCCTCCCTTCCTCTTTTCCTCCCTCTCTCCCTCTTTTCTTCCTTCCCGTTTGCCTGAGAGTTGTTAATACCTTGCCCAAGTAATTCAATCTTCCTGGCCTTAATTTTCCTCAGGTAAAAATGCTGTGTGTGAGGGTTTAAGGTGCCAAAATATTTAGTTTTTCACAACCATAACTTTCTGTGTTTAGTTCAAATTCTCCTTTCTGTGACAAACCTCTTTATCTATTTAATGTAGTATTTAATTGAGTATTTTAGTAACTATTTGGTTCAACCCCTCCCTTTTATCTTGGTTTTCATGAGCTTCAGTGTGATGTGTCTGGGCAGCATTTTATTTGAATTTATTCTGTTTAGAGTTTCCTGAACTTCTTGAAACTTTCACCAAATGTGGGAGAAAATAATTATTACTTCAAATTTTTTTCTAACTCAATCTCTTTCTCACTTCCTCTGGGACTCCAGTGACAAGAATAGTGGATGTTTTTGTATTGTCTCAAGTTTCTGAAGCTCTTTCTCCTTCACCCCCACTCATTTTTGTCTTTATGTTCTTCAGTTTGAATAATTATTTGATGTATCTGTAAGCTTACTTTTTCTTCTTGTATCTCCATTCTATTATTGATTCTACCTAATGAATATCTTTGCTTAAGACACTGCATTTTTCAATTCTAAAATTTCCATTTGGTTCTGTTTTTATAGTTGTTTTTGAGAACCTCTATCTTTCTATACGCTAATCCTTATCTCATTGAATGTGGCTATGATATCTACATTAAAGTCTTTGTCTGGTAATTCTAACATCTAGGTCATCTCAAGCATGGATATTTGTTGGGGTTCTGTTTTTCCATAGTGAGGATGGACACACTTTTTCTATCAAGGGTCAGATAGTAATTGTTTTTAGCTGTGTGGGACATATAGTCTCTGTGGCAGCTTCTCAACTCTGACATTGCAGCGTGAAATCTGCAGCAGACAACACATGAGTGAATGAGTGTAGTTGTATTCCGGTAAAACATTAGACATAGATACTGAAATTTGAATGACGTAAAATATTCACGTTTTATAAATAGTTTTCTGATTTTTTCAATCATTAAGAAATGTACAAATTATCCTTATCTTCAGAGCCATAGTAATCCTGGTGCTAGTACAAATTTGCTGCATGGACTATAGTGTACCAAGGTCTACCCTTAAGAATTCTTCACAATTTTCTGGTTCCTTTTATGTCGATTCATCTTGGACTGTATCACGGATGGTTAAATATTATGTTGTGAGACTCTAACTCCCGTTAAAATTATCTGGAAAACATTGGTGTGTTTTGTTTTGACAGGTTTGGTTAGGTACAGATCACAAGCTCTGCCTTGCCTTCGGAGGGTCCAACCTAAGTTCTGTTTCCAAAGTTTTGGCAATGACCCATTCCTGCACCCCTCAGGAGTTAGTTTGACTGTGTAAACTGTCACTAACCTGGGGTGGTGGTTGATATTCTAACCCAGTTCTTGGAGCCTTTGCTGTGCTTCTTAGATCTGTTCTGTGCATGCGCACCTCAGGCATGAACTTGAGATTTCTGATGGTTAATACACAGAACTAGGAGAGCCCATTCTTGGGGATTTCCACATATCTGAGACTGACCTTGGGGCAATACAGTCAGAGAAAAAAATAGAGAAAAAACAATATGGCTTCTGGCCTCCCCCACTAACAAACACACTCTTCAAAGCACAGATTACCTGCCCGCAGAGATGGATTGTTCTTTTGGGGCTTTACTTTTCCACCCTCTGCACTGCTGCCACCATCACACAGCAATTCAAGCTGGCCTCTGGATATTACCTGGAGAGAAAAAAAAAATGTATTTATCTTGTTCACAGGGATCCCATACTCTGTGGTACACAGGAACCCCTTTTCTGGCTAGAGTTTCTCTCAAAGGTTTTGCTATCCACATCTACTGTGCAGTTTTGTTCTTAGATCAAAACTGGGAAACAAAGGAGAAAAAAGAATACCTCTGCGATATTGGTCATTCTTCAAATTCTGACTTCTTTTCCCAATCAACCTGTATCCTTCTCAGAGACTGTAGGTATTTGCTTTTTGCATTCTATCCATAGGTTTTAGTTATAGTCAGTAGGAGAGACAGGATATTGTGAGCCTACTCCATCTTGGCTGGAACTGGAAGTCCCCACCAGAAACTAATGTTCCAGAAAGGAAAGTGACTTGTACAAAGTCACAATAAAAGGTAGTGAAAGAAGTAGAACCAGAACCTGTGACATCTGGTTCTTTTTGGTTGCCCTCTTTTGAGAGTCAATATGGCGTATTTTTATGGAGGAGAGTGAAAGGACAAGTAGAGTCCAATGAACATTGGACTCCCTTCCCTCAAGGTGCTCTGTGATGCTCACCACCCAGATGCCCACATCTAGGTACTCACTGTGGGCTCTGGCAGTGCCACATCAGCTTGTCTTACACATGGGTGAGGCTAGATAAAATGATGTGAGAAAGTTATATAAAACTCCTGTAGTCACTCAGTAATGGCAGTGATGGTGATGATGGAAATGTCTGTATTTGTGAAGGAGGATGTGTGTTTTCATATGTCTACCCGGGCGAGTGCTTATGCATGGTTATTCATGCATATGTGTCAGTGTTTCTTTATAAGTGTGGATGTGCCATACGTGTATGTTAAGACCCTGAGTCTAATTTAAGAAATGAAGTTGCCTAATGCAAATTTGGCAGGTGAAAAAGCACTATGACTCTGATAATTTAAATAATTACTTTGCTGGTGGGTCAAAATTTGAATACCATTTTTCTTAATATGTCATGAGACATAACCAATTACATTCAATCTGTCTATTTGGAGACAATTATATATAATAGAATGATAGAGAAAAAATATTAGAGGTAAGTTAATGATGAGCCTCAGTCTTAAATGCTAGTACAAAACCATAACTAAACCCAGATACTTTCTGCATAACTTTCCCCTCACCAGAAAGAACAGTGTTGAGTCTCTGTCCCTATCTCTTAGTCACACGTGCTCTTCTGCAATGCTGGATTTTCTCATGCTATGCCTATATATCTTTGTTTTCAAGACACATATTTCCTCACATAAAATCTACACATTAAAGCACAACCTTGCCTTCAGAAATATTTCTAGGAGATGGGAAATGAGGAGGAGAGGCTGAGTTTGGCTTCAGATATCTGGAATAAAGTGCTTTGATGGTTCCAATTAGAAATGGCACTAGAAGGCCTGTCAAAATGTCCCAGATAGCAATCAGGTGGCACACCTCTGGGGTCACATTTTTTTGTGGATGAGGCAGTGGTTCATATTCCATTCCTGCTGCATTGAACAAGCTTAATTTGCAGTCTTCTTTATTACAATTGGACTCTGATTTATCTAACAGCATGTTTGGGAAAGGAAGGAACATTTTAGTGGTTGTATTTTAGGAAATGGCTTAGGATAAGGTCTGAGCCACTTCAGCATTCCAGCTCTGGGTGGGACACTTGATAAGCATGATTTCATTGGCGTGGTGGCTCATGCCTGTAATCCTAGCACTTTGGGAGGCCGAGGAGGGTGGATGACTTGAGGTTAGGAGTTTGAGACCAGCCTGACCAACATGGAGAAACCCTGTCTTTACTAAAAATACAAAAAATTTAGCCAGGCATGGTGGTGCATGCCTGTAATCCCAGCTACTTGGGAGGCTGAGGCAGGAGAATCTCTTGAACCTGGGAGGCGGAGGTTGCAGTCAACCAAGATGGTGCCATTGCATTCCATCCTGGGCAATGAGAGCGAAACTCTGTCTCAAGAAAAAAAAAAAGAGTAGGTAAGAGTAGGTAGGTATTATTATTCCTATGCAATAGATGGACAACTGAAGTTCAGGGAGCCAAAATAGTAAACTGAAATTACAAAAACTAGTATTCCTTATCTACATATTTTTAAAGTCCACTTCTGGAACTAGGTCTCATGCCTGTTAACCTTTTCAGTATAACAAACTAACAGAAACATACTGAATTATAAACAACGATTTATTTGCACATTCATTTTGGGCTGGGCTCAGCTAAGCAGCTCTTCTGCTAAATTCTCCTTGGGTCGAGTATATGTGCATAGTTATTAGATGGTGAGTGAGGCTCTTTATTGCAAGATGGCTGCATTCACATGTCTAATGAACTGGGATTTCAGCTGGGATGTTTGTCTTTTTTCTCACGTCTTTTCCAGCAGGATAGCCCTAGTGTTCTTACAAAGTGGTAACAGAATTCCAAGACTCCAAGTTTATGTGCAAGTGCTTATCAAGCCTGTCTGTGTCAAGTTAGCTTGCATCTCATTAGCCAAACAAATTTACATTATCAAGCCTAGAGTCAATCTGCTGGGGAGGGGGGGCGGCGGGGGACAGTGATTTTCCTAACAGATTTTAGGAAGCATAATTTATTGAGGGCTATTACTGTAATAACCTCCCATAGTGGTTTTCAAATCTAGGTCTGTTTGATTTCAGTGAAAGCTACTTTACCCATCAAATAAAGTTGATGTCATATTGTTTCAAGGTTTCTTATATGATTTCTCTGTCTATCACATTATCAACATCAGTAAAATGATAAATTAAAACCCATACACATCCACAGGCAAAATTTCCACACACATTTCACAAATGAACTGACAGGTATGCACAAAAGCCAGCCCAATTTAAAAAGCAAGAGACCCAATGTCAAAAGGGCACAGGAGCCAATTAAAAGAGTTTCCAATGGCCAAATCTGGAACAATCTATGCAACTAAGTAAAGGAGTATTAGATTGTAGCCCAAAGTATAGAATAAATATCCATGAATTCTTTCTGCTATAGATAAAAAATTAAGAAAGAAAGAAAAGATAAATCTCCAATGTAGAAAATCCCCCCCCCCAAAAAACATGTATATAGATCCTCCATCCTTTAGAAGGTGGCACATAACCTCCAACATCTTGGTGTGGTCTGTGCATAGTGACTTTCTCCCAAAGATTACAGTATGGAAGGGAATGGAGGGATAGTAAGTTTGCAGGAGAGAGATTTGAAAAGCATTACTTCAGCCAGGTGATCAAGTCAATATCAACAGTGATAAGTTGAGTCGTGTTAATGGTCTGTATCCTTGATATGACATAATGAAAATGGCACTTTACCTCTGTGTTCTTCCTCTCCAGAAGCCTAGTCAGACCCACTGAGCAATGTATTAAAAATTGTGTGGGCCGGACACAGTGGCTCATGCCTGTAATCCCAGCACTTTGGGAGGCCTAGGCGGGAGGATCACGAGGTCAGGAGTTGGAGACCAGCCTGGCCAACACGGTGAAACTCCGTCTCTACTAAAAATACCAAAATTAGCTGGGCGTGGTAGCGCTCGCCTGTAGTCTTAGCTACTCAGGAGGCTGAGGCAGGAGAATTGCTTGAACCCAGGAGGAGGAGGTTGCAGTGAGCCGAGATGGCGCCATTGCACTCCAGCCTGGGTGACAGAGCAAGACTCTGTCTCAAAAAAAAAAAAAAAAAAAAATTGACCAATATTCCTCAGAATTCTCAAGGTCATCAGAATCAAGGAAAGTCTGAGAAAACTTATCACAGCCAAAGGACCCTAAGACAACACTACAAATAAATGTAATGTTGTATCCCAGATGGAATTCCGGAAGAGAAAAAGGATAAAAGGATATTAGGTAACAACTACAGGACTCTGAATAAAGGATGGACTTTAATTGGTAGTAATATGTCAATATTGATTTGTTAATTGTAAAAAATGCACCATCCTACTGTAAGATATTAACTGGTTGAGGGCTATTTGAGAACTCTGCACCATATCTGCCATTTTTCTGCAAACCCAAAACTTGTGAGAAATAAAGGTAATTAAAAATAAAAGCAAAAAATCAGACTAGAAATGTATTCCCAATGTAGACAGTAGACAAAGAGCTGATATTTAGCATACAAAAGTATTAACCAAGCTAATAAAAAACCACAGGACCTCAGTACACAATGAAAAAGGGACACACACCAATTATTTATAGTTAAAAATAAGCATAAATAGGCACATGGAAAGCACAGTTCAGCAACTAGTAATGAAAAATAATCTATGAAATATGAATTACTTTAACTGTTTTAAACCTAGAACCATTTAAAAAATAATAATATTCTGTGTGATTAAGAAGCTGGCCAGGCACAGTGGCTCACACCTGTAATCCCAGCACTTTGGGAGGCTGAGGTGGGCAGATTGTTTGATGACAGGAGTTCCAGAGCAGCTTGGCTCACATAGCGAAACCCTGTCTCTACTAAAAATACAAAAAAATTAGCTGGGTGTGGTGGTACACACCTATAATCCCAGCTACTCGGGAGGCTGAGGTTGGAGAATCGCGTGAACCTGGAAGTTGGAGACTGCAGTGAGCTGATGCTGTGCCACTGCACTCCAGCCTGGGGGATAGAGCAAGACTCTCTCAAAAAAAAAAAAAAAAAAAAAAAAAAAAAACCCAGAAAACAGAAAACCCTTGCAAGAGATGATAAACCAGTAAACTACAGTTGCAAATTAATTTAAAAGTCACTCAATGTGTTAATTATTTTCTTCACAGTAATGCCATTTCTTTTTTTTTTTCTTGGAAAGTAATATATATGTGGCATATTTTCCATAGAAATATAATAATCATAGAATTATTTATAAATATGTAAACTTAGAAACTACTTACATCCTCAGCAATAGAGGAGTAAATTTTCCTTTGTTCACCCACTTGATAAAACCATATTAAGTAACTAAAATGAGATACTTTTTCTTTTTAAAAAAAAAATCTTATTTCCGTAAGTTTTTGGGAAACAGGTGGTATTTGGTTACATTAGTAAGTTTTTTTGTTTGTTTGTTTGCTTGTTTTTGAGGTGGAGTCTCGCTCTGTCACCCAGGCTAGAGTGCAATGGCACAATCTTGGCTCACTGCAAGCTCCGCCTCCCAGGTTCACCCCATTCTCCTGCCTCAGCCTCCCAAGTAGCTGGGACTACAGGGATTACAGGTGCCCTCCACCACGCCCGGCTAATTTTTTGCATTTTTAGTAGAGACGGAGTTTCACCGTGTTATCCAGGATGGTCTCAATCTCCTGACCTCGTGATCCACCTGCCTCGGCCTCCCAAGGTGCTGGGATTACAGGCGTGAGCCACCGCGCCTGGTCATGAATAAGTTCTTTAGTGGTGATTTGTGAGATTTTAGTGCACCCATCACTCAAGCAGTATACACTGAATCCAATTTGTAGTCTTGTATCCCTCACCTGCCTCCCATCCTTCTGTCCAAGTCCCCAAAGTTCATCATATCATTCTTACGCCTTTGCATCCTTATAGCTTAGCTCCCACTTATGAGTGAGAACAGATGATGTTTGCTTTTCCATTCCTGAGTTACTGCACTTAGAATACTAGTCTCCAGTTCCATCCAGGTTGCTGCGAATGCCATTAACTTGTCCCTTTTTATGACTGAGTAGTATTCCAGTGTGTGTGTGTGTGTATATATATTATTGTATATATAGTATATACAATATATAGTATATTATATATAATCCACTCATTGATTGATGGACATTTGGGCTGGTTCCATTTTTTTTTTTTGCAATTGCGAATGTGCTACAATATACATGCGTGTGCAAGTATCTTTTTCATATAATGACTTCTTTTCCTCTGGGTACATGTCCGGTAGTGAGATTGCTGGATCAAATGGTAGTTCTGCTTTTAGTTCTTTAAGGAATCTCCACATTGTTTTCCATAGTGATTGTGCTAGTTTACATTCCTACCAGCAGTTAGAAGTGTTCCCTTTTCACTGCATCCATACCAACATCTGTTGTTTTTTTTTTTAATTTTTTTGAATATGGCCATTCTTGCAGGAGTAAGGTGGTATCACATTGTGGTTTTGATTTGCAGTTCCCTGATCATTTGTGTTGTTGAGCATTTTTTCAAATGTTTGTTGACAATTTCATATCTTCTTTTGAGAACTGTCCTTAGCCCACTTTATGATGAGATTTTTTTTTTTTGCTAATTAGTTTGAGTTTACCTGACTTCAAACTATACTGTAAGGCCATAGTCACCAAAACAGCATGGTACTGGTATAAAAATAGGCATATATACCAATGGGACAGAATAGAGAACCCAGAAATAAACCCAAATACTTACAGCCAACTGATTTTCAACAAAGCAAAGAAAAATATAAAGTGGGGAAATGACACCCTATTCAATAAATGGTGCTGAAATAATTAGCAAGCCACATGTAGGAGATTGAAACTGGACCCTCATCTCCCACCTTATACAGAAATTAACTCAAGATGGATCAAGGACTTAAATATAAGACCTGAAACTATAAAAATTCTAGAAAATAACATCAGAAAAATCCTTTTAGACATTGGCTTAGGCAAAGACTTCATGACCAATAATCCAAAAGCAAATGCAACAAAAACAAAGATAAATAGGTGGGACTTAATTAAAGTAAAGAGCTCCGGTACAGCAAAAGAAACAGTCAGTAAACAGACAGTGGGAGAAAATTTTCATAATCTATACATCTGACAAAGGACTAATATCTAAAAGGATATTTTTAATAACATTGTAACAACATAGAAAACTGTCAATGTAATAAAAGTTGATAAGTGGCCAAATGTAAAAGTTATCTATATACCGTTATGCTTACATTAACAAATGCATAGATTTGAGAGACTGAAAGAAAATATATTACCTCTGTCAATAGCTTTATTTGCATTTTGATCTAGTTGCAGCTTTTGTTCTTACACTCTTCTCTGAATTTTGATTTATGAACGAACATTCTATTTGAACAACAATCAATAAAGGTTCAAAAAATATGATGAAGAAAAAAAATTGCAATTTTCCAGAATAGCAAAATCTGTTGTATTTGTCAGGCAGGGCATTAAAATCTTTGTTTCAACTTATCCCAGACTATTTTTGCACTATAATTGAATATATATAAATGTTATTAATAAAAGTAGTCACCCAAACAACTGATATGTTTTACGGGTCCCCCTAGACTTGATTTGTACAAAAAGAAAAAGTTTATAGAATTGAAGAGATGACCATCTATACAGATCATTTTGAGATCCCGTCGGCTTGTCTGCATATCTGTGTGTGTATGCACAACAAATACAGAGATCTTGTGGGAAACACTGAAAAAAAAAAACCAGTTATTTCTTTAAAATTGTCTTTTTAGAATTGCTTTGTAATTTACTGTTTGCTGTTCATATTTTTTCTAATTATTGTTAAGTGGAACACTATAAATTGATTTCATTTTCCCTTGTAAGAATGTTTGCCTTGCTATCAGGAAAGGATATTTTTCTCTTGAACTTAAATATTACCTTACAACCGGATCTGAATGTTCTAACAGGTACCCATACGTTGATGGATAGGTTGATTGATTAGGTCTGCTCGAGTCTGAAGGCAAAGGGCTGGACCAGATACTCCTAGGAGGGCCCTGCAGCTCAAAGGTTGAGATTACTGCCAATCTTGCTGCTGTCAGTGAGTATCCCCAACCAACGTCATCTCTTTGTAAGACATCAGCTGTCACTGGAGCCCAGGCAGCAGCAGACAAAAGCAGCTGATAACCATCCCCCAATCCTGATAAGGTTTCTAGACACCGGAAACTTCTCACATACTGAAGTACTTTCTCTAGACAGATGAGAAAGCCGTTTTAAAGGTCCACAGTCTGACCTGTAGCTCAAATTATTTGAGCCCAGATTTAAACTATTTTAAGAGTGCCTGAGACGTTTGGACCCATGGGCTTCCTGGGACAGTAGCCTGAAACAAAATTAGCAGTAGCACAGCGTTCTGGTAAAGGGATCCAATTCCGGTTCATTGTGGGGATGGAGTGAGTCTGTTAAGACACTCGTTTGTCAAATAAGAATAATCACATTTTCTGCATAGGGTTGCTATAAGAATTTCATTTTAAAAAATTAAAAGAGAAACATCTATACAAATTTCTTAATAAAACACATAGCAAATAATAAGTGTTCCAGAAATATGAACACTTTGGCCTTGCTGAGAATAGACCTTTACAGAACTTCAGAAAATTTCCATGGAGTAATGACTAAACTCAGAGAGGTAACACCCACATTCTAGTCTTTTTTAGAAATAGGTATTTATTTTCTTATCTTGCTTATAGAATGGTAATGAACAAAAAAAAAGTTAAGAATGTATTGGATAAACATTCTCCATAGTTAGAATTATTTTAAAAATAAATAAATTGAGAAATGTCACTTTTCTGCAGAAAATTCTTCAAACACCTAAAATCCTTAACGGAAAGCATATAGGGCCTTCACCCCTGCCTACCCCTCTAACAGATGGAGAAACTCCAGCCACATGAAACAGACTTTCTGACCTTCCATTGAGCTCTACTCTTTTCCTGCCTGCAGGCTTTTGTTCAGGCTCTTCACATCCTGGAGAGCCCTTTCTTGTGGATCTGACTGCTTGATTCTTATTCATTCTACAGATTTCCTTTAAATATCACTGGGTCAACAGGCCATCCTGACCCTGCAGTCTAAGTTATGTCTTGTTCTGTTATTCTCTCTTATAAGACACTGTGATTTCCCTCCTTTACCCTTAGCACTTATAAGGAGTTTTAATTATGTAATTATCTGTGTGTCTATGTGTTAAAAGTCCAGCTCCGGTACTGGGTTGTCAGCATGGCATGAGGCAGGACCGTGTCTGCTGTGCTCATTATCTCAAGCCAGCATATGGGGAAATGCCTGGCACACCACAGGCTTTGCATAAATTGTGGCAAATAAACCACCGAATGAGTAAATGAATGAATGATATGAACAGCAATATTATTATGACTGCAATTTTAATAACAAAGCTGAGGGCACTCATGAAAGGTTCCCTCTTGGCAGGGTGAGTTTTCTGGGTTTTTTGTTTGTTTGTTTTTCCTCTACTCTGCATTCTCTTGGGCTCCTCCTTTTGGAGTTTCTTAAGTTCAGATCTTTCCTGTAGCTACTTCACCTTCCCCTGCTGGGCTTCCAGAGGAGAAGCATCTCGAGCTCTCGCTTCACTTACCTCCTAGTGACACACAAATCACGCTCCATTCTGGGTCCTTTCTCCCTCCTGCCAGAAACCTCCTCTCCAGCTGCCTGCTGAGTAGGATCCCATCAGCTACACTGGCTATGATTTCCATTACTGATTAGGGCCTCATGTTGACCTCTCCTGCGTGCATCTGCCTGCTAATCCATGCATCAACACACATGCGGACTCGCTAATGGAATTCCTGGCATAAGGAGAAGATCGGGGAAAGGATATTCCAAGGATGGGGGCAGGGAGTGCCTACAAAGCCTTTCTTTTCCTCCACAAATCGCCTCTCAAAGACTCAAAGAACTATACCGGTAAGGTGAGACATATGGTCAAATGGGTTTAAAAACCAATCAACAAAAAAAAAAAAAAAAAAAAGAGACTGCCTAATAATATGAACAGTGTGATCTTGTTATAGTAACAAAGAAAGTATATGTAAGCATAGTTAATGCCTGTCAGGATATATTCCCAGGAGTTTAATCAGGCTTATCTGTTTGTGGTAGAATTAGAGTTTTGATATGTATTGTATATCTATATAATTACATTGTAGTATGTATTCTACTGTCAAAAAAACTCACTGTACTTTTGCAAAAGAAAAAACTAATAATTTAAAAGCAAATTGAAGGCTGGGCATGGTGGCTCACGCCTGTAATCCCAGCACTTTGGGAGCCTGAGGTGGACAGATCACCTGAGATCAGGAGTTCAAGACCAACCTAGCCAATATGGTGAAATCCTGTCTCTACTAAAAATACAAAAAATTAGCTGGGCATGGTGACAGGCACCTGTATTGCCAGCTACTCAGGAGGCTGAGGCAGGAGAATCACTTGAACCCAGGAGGCTAAGGGTACAGTGAGCTGAGATCACACCATTGCACTCTAGCCTGGACAACAGAGAAAGACTCTGTCAAAAAAAAACAAAAAAAAAAAAAAAAAAACAAAAAAAAAAAGTGATCTGAAAGAACGAAGGAAAGCAAGTTAGTCTAGTAGACTCTTCTTCAGTGGGAGGTTTGGTTCTTTCTCTCCCTGCAGAAATGTCCTCGAAGTACCAACAGCACCATCTTGCAAGATTACCATACGCATCCGTTTCATGACCACACTCAAATAGAGACATTAAAAAGACTGAGGGAAGAATGGACAGGAGGTTAGAAAACTTGGTTATTGCCCTGGGTCTGCTGTTTATTCATGTTGAGCTGGGCCTCTCCTCTCATCTGTTAGCTGAGCATTCTGGCTTAGATTGTCTCATAAGCACCTTTTAAAAGCTCCAAACTTGTATGTCTCCTACAGGTCAGGAAATTGTTTATTCCAGAAACTTTTAAAGAATCTGTTGGACTGAAACTTTTGGCTGTTGTCTTGCCCTGGTTTCACTTGGGTCTCCTAAAAAGTAGTCTAGCTCTAAGTTCTGGAAGAAACCCTGTGAACCTTGAGGAGGGTAGGCATATAAATGATCATCCAAACCAGCACACCGGCCAGTAGTAATTATGCTTGAAGATCAGGCATCAACGGAGACTGTCCTCACTACAACAGGGCACTGGGAGGAGTCCGGACTTCCTGGTCCAGCTGTTCACATGTGATCTTAGCCAGTAGACTAGCAACTCTGTAAAGAAAGAGAAAGGGATTGTTCTATTTCCTTAATGGCAGCTTCCCTGAATAAGTGCCACTAAAATAGGTCTCAGAATAATGAGTAAATGAAGGAGCTATGGTGTTTGTCAAGTGGAAAACTGGGCTAATGACATACTGAGTTTCGTGTGGCATCTGGCACACAGTCATGGAAGTAGTAATTTCAGTTGTTCTTCTTCATTTTCACCCAATCTTATAGATGAAAAATCCAAAGATTAAACTAGCCAAGTAACTCGTCTAAGAAACAATGTAAGCTCCACAAGGGCTGTGATTTTTGTCTAGTTCTTCTTTTCTTTTCTTTTTCGTAAATTCCATTCTTTCTTAAATTTTAACTTAATTTTGCTTAATGTTGTGTGCATATCTACATATTTAATTTACAACAAAATGCTACCCATTGTTAGTTAGATTTAAACTAGAATCCTTGGCTGTTGATGTCCATGCCAGGAGTTTCACAATAATACTTCCTGCCCTATTTCTTTCCTATCCCAAAGACCCTTTCTGCCCTTTTAACCTTGATGAGATAGAAAATACCTCATCATTTTTTCCCCAGGAAATATGGCTCAAGTAACTCCTTCTTGCCTATCACCACACGAGTGCAAGCATACTTTAACTGTGCTGTGCAAAACTGTCTTTAATGAATATTGCTTTTGGCTCTAAAATTAGGTACATATTCCTATGGAAAAAAACAAAAAACACAAAAACTGAGGCTGGAGCAGTGACTCATGCCTGTAATCCCAGCACTCTGAAAGGCCAAGGTGGGAAGATCATCTGAGATCAGGAGTTTGAGACCAGCCTGGCCAACATGGTGAAACCCCATCTCGACTAAAAATACAAAAATTAGCCAGGTGTGGTGGTGGTCGCCTGTAATCCCAGCTACTCAGGAAGCTGAGGCAGGAGAGTCGCTTGAACTGGGAGGTGGAGGTTGCAGTGAGCCAAGATCACGCCACTGCACTCTAGCCTGGGTGACAGAGTGAGACTCTGTCTCAAAACAAAACAAACAACAACAACAACAAAAACCTGAATAATATTTCCTGCAAAATTAATGTTAATGTTTTGCTAAATGACATTTCCATTGTCTGAGACATGTGGCTTTAATGAAAGTATTATATCAGAAAAATGTAGAGAGGAAAGCATAAGGTAACTCAGATTTCTTTCTGGCTCGAAAATCTCTCGAGTCACTGAAGACAGTTTTGCCAAAAAGGGTTGGCAAGAAGCAGTGATATTTGCAAATTGTTCAGTGGAACTGCTTTTATTTAGTCAATTTCATCTGGGTGTCCAACGGATTCTCTGCACAGGGATATGTTTCTTAGACAATGACAAGTTTTACACCGAATTATGAGCTATAGCTGAAAATATAGTCACAGAATGTCATTCCTGATTTGTTTTCGAAGCTGAAGCTACGTGGCTAGAAATATCAAAGGGGTGATCCATGGGAGTCTAAATGCTCAGTTTGAGGAGTGGGAAGACTTGAAATGACTGTGGAAATGGGCATCGAAGCAGAGAAGCATGGCCAGACGTAACACTGCTTGCTCCAGGAAAGGGAGGAGAGATGGTCCCCTGAGCCAGCTGGCGTCAGACCAGTGGACTCTCCACCAATCCCCAGCAGCATCATTCCCTCATACATGGATCCAACTTTGCAACCGAACTCTGCATCAGAGATCCAAGAGAGAATACCTCCCAGAGGGCTAAACTAAGCTCTTCAGAGTTTATGCTCAGCTTGTGGGGGGAGAGCCATTCTTCACTGGCTTAACACCAAGACGATTTGAATGTTGAAAGGAACCAGTCAGGAAGGAACAGTGTTAGAATAAGACTGGCTTTGGAGTCCAGAGAGACAGGTTTAGAATTTCAGATTTAGCTTGGAACCATGGGGAAAGCATAATCTTCTTTGCTCATCTGTAAAATGGGGGGAATTTTTGCCTTATTAAGTTGCTCTGGGATGTGTTTAACACACGTATAAGGAGATAATAAATTCCAGCATTCTTCTCCCTCTAGTTTGGAGAGTAGAAACATTTTCTTAATAATGTCTGTCACTGGAATGCAAAGTCTGCCTACTCAGAGGGACCTAGAGGCTGCCTTAAGCTGGAACATACTTGGGGATAAAAGAACATTGTACTATTTAATCAGAATCATAAGATCATGTGTGTCACTTGCGGAACACAAAGAATCAGAGTTTTGGTCTTTGTCTTACTGACCTATCTTCTAAAACGGTTTCAGGTTCTCCAGGACCTCACTGTCTATAGAGACTCACTGAAGAAAGCACCTTCATTTAACCAAGTCTCTTGGTTTTGTATTTGCTGCAACTTGGTTTGACTCTAGGGTTGTGTCTGACTGAACATGTGACTGATATTGGATCACATTGCCTCAGGATGGTGACCTTCCTTTCATGTGGGCTAGCACTAGATAGATATGTGTTCTTCAGTGTGGGCTAGAGAGGCAGTCTGGTCAGTTAAAAAAGGAATAGTTTGGCATCAGATCCATATGGGCTTATGAAAGGGTTGACCTTGAGCAAGCTATGTATGCCTCACTAAACCTCAGTTTGCTCATCTGTAAAGTAGAAACATTATTCTATCACATATCTTTATTAGAAGTAATGTACACAAAATGTTTGACACACATAATAAGCCCTCAGAACACCACTATTGCAAATATTTCAATGTTAAATATTCCAACTTGAGAACTCGCCAACATTCCTTGCCGTGTACTCAATTTAACTCCACACATGGGCATGCACACTCACACTATTTTAAAACTGATTTCCTTTTAAAAGTTGTGATGGGAAAATAAATATTTTTATTATTATTTTACGAAAATGTCAACATCTATTTTAGATATAGGGGTACAGGTGCAGATTTGTTGCATTGGAATATTGCTTGATGCTGGGGTTTGGAGTATGGATCCCATCACCCTGGTAGTGAGCATAGTAAATTTTATTTTAAAGATATAAAACAATGTCCTAGAAATCTGCATGTTTCAAAGACCTCCTTTAATCACATACATACTTTTTCAGAGGGAAAAAGGTGAAAAGAAGAAAAGTATCCTGTGTATGTCAAAGAGAAAATTAGTGACTATTTCCAGAAATACTCAATTACTCTTCTTGCTAAATGAAACAACTTTACGAGGATTGTACTATTGCTCTGTGTCTAATGTGGGTGTGCTCCCATTAGTCTACTTTGCAACTGTCCCAAAAGTACAGTCCAATTAGTCAGTATAGTGTTGACTGAGCCATTTGTGTATTGATTGAAATCTCACCATTTTATTGTGTGAAGATGGAAAATCGCCCCAATTGGACAAGCTCGTGCTATTTTCACTCAAGTTTTAGAAGAAAAGTCTCCCCTTAAGACCTTTACCTATGATGAGATATTGTCTGGGTTATAGTTAGTAGGTCATTAAAGGGACTGTCTGAAAGATCTGGCCACACAATGGAAGACTTGTTCAGCTTCCTCCATCTGTGTGATCTTCATAGGCATGGACACTTCTGTTCTTACTCCTGCTGTGCTCATTGCCTGTTTTGTAGAAACCCTAGGAACATTACTTAACCTTTCTGAGCCTTACCATCCTCATTGGTAAAGCTTGAGAGAGTAATCCCTAGCTGAAAGAGTTGCCATCATAGTCAAATAAGGCAGCAGGTACAAAGAGCTTAAGAAAGTGTCTGGAGCATAAAGGGGTTCCGCAAATGACAGCCATGATTATTAGCATTATGAATTCCTCAAGATGTGTTCAGTTCCTTCGTGATTCTTAAGCGCTTTCGGGAATAAATGACAGAAGAAAGTGAAATCATTTGGTAAATTCTGCATCTAGGAAACCACTTAATGGCAGGCAAATTGGCCTACAGTTGGTGACTGTTTGAAACATGATTCATTTTCAAAACTTTGAACTATTTTGAGAAGTTAACTATATCATGCATTTTTAAACAATTATAGTAACACAGCTTTTGCCAACGAATGACATAATTTGACCTTCCTTGGGGTAAAGGATGAGGACATAAAGATAATGAAGAAGAGAAGAATAGAAGAGCTTTATACCAAAGGGACCAACCAAAAAAATGTTCGATTTTTTAAAAGTTCAAATTCTTTCAAGAATTTGGTAACTTCCATAATTCTCAGCTTTTATAATTTTTTCTACTTCATCTCTATTTCCCCAAGCATGTGAGTAATCATGTCTAAAAAAGCTTAACTTCTTACTGGCTGTGTAATATTAGATAAGTCATTTAATCTTTTGATACCTCAGTTTCTTTATCCATAACTTGGAGATAAAATAATATTTACATATAGTGTTGTCAGCAACATTCAATAAAATAATTCAGAAAAAGGACTTAGAAATGAATCTGTTTTAAAGTCATATTTGAAAAAAAAATTAAGACTAATTAATAATAGTTAACTTTCTTCTTCCTCCAGACTTCTAGTTTTAAATACAAACAAATGAAGTGTTCAATGAGGTGAACCAAGAGAATCAGAAAAATTTAAAAATGGCAGCAGATTCAGCCACGAGAAAGTGGGAAATGTGGGAGGTGGCAGTTTCAATGTGGAAATGACTCAGGGCTGGTTGTCTGGATCTGCAAGAAGGAAGCAGGGAGAATGAGAAAGCTTCCTTCAGACAGAGATGAGATCCTTAAGTGTGACCCTCAACTCTGTTGCAAGATAACACAAGGCCTTAAATGTCCCCCCTACAGTGATACAAGTTCTTCAAATAAAGGCCCTAGGGCATTCTCTCCTCAGAATGACCATCATCAAAACCACCAAAGGAGACTGGGTGCAGTGGCTCATACCTGTAATCCTAGCACTTTAGGAGGGTGAAGTGGGCAGATCACCTGAGGTCAGGAGTTCGAGACCAGCCTGACCAACATAGAGAAATCCCATTTCTATTAAAAATACAAAATTAGTGGGGAGTGATGGTGCACACCTGTCATCCCAGCTACTCAGGAGGCTGAGGCAGGAGAATCACTTGAACCCGGGAGGTGGAAGTTGCGCTGAGCCGAGATTGTGCCATTGCACTCCAGCCTGGGCAACAAGAGCGAAACTCTGTCTCAAAAACAAACAAACAAAATAAAACAAAACAAAAAAAAACACCAAAGGATATTTTAAAGTCCTTATGAACTTAATTGTCTGCATTAAATATTCAACACATCTTTCTAAGAGGACATTCCACCTGTAAAGGGTAAACATATGATGGAACCATTGCCTCCTGAGAGAGCACAGTGTTCTGATGTACAGACTAAAGGTAGAGGCCTGTCTTAGAAACATGCCCCAGGTGGAACAGTAATGGCCCGTCAATGTGTGTTTCCACAGCCTGCACCTACACATCTACACACACGCCCATGCACACGCAGGAAGTGTTCATCTAAGACTGGACCTTTTAGAAGAAAGCTGGCATACCTCCATGAAGGCATGGGCTTCCAGGCAAGTCATCTTCACTCATGAAGTTGAGTAACTCCGTAGACAAGAAATGTTCTCAGCCATCACAACCTAGCTACAATCAAGTTATAAGCTCTAAAAGCTTCTGCCTTAGATTAATGTATCACAAAGGGTGATAGCTCTCCTATCATGTTGTTGAAGATGTCAACATTTTAAGTAATATCCACGCTTGGCATGTCCCTTGCCACCTGACTATTCCTAGGATAAATCCTAACATCCCCCATCTAGATGATGGGCTTCATAAGTAAAGAGTAATTCATTTTGGTAGCTCTTATAATGCTGAGATCAAGGCCACACAAAGTGAATGTTTGAAAGTAGGAGGGAGAGAAGGATGAAAGAAGGAGAGAACAATTAGGGGAGGTAGTAGCCTGAATGCCTTGGTCCTAATAGTTGCAAATGTACAACCAGGCACATCTTCCCAATAAACTCACTTCTATTAATACCTGCTACAAAGTCAAGCCTAGGCCTGGCTACTGACATTCATCTCTTCAAAGTAAACAGAAATCATCCTTTAATGGGGCCATCTCAAAAGGTAATAAACTCTTTACCATGATAACAAATTCTCAGATCACTGAAAAATTAAAAACAAAACCAAAAAAATAGAATCCTAGAATCTGGTCAGAGCAGAACCAGCAGTAGAATTCAAAGTTCTAAAATAGAGGGACAGTGTTGTATTCCACTTCATACACGTCCCAGCGCAGAGATACCACCAGGCATTTGGCGGTTGCCCTACAAATAGTAGATGAATGAGTCACAAAAATAAAATTAACTCAGCCTGGCTAACATGGTGAAACCCCGTCTCTACTGAAAATACAAAAAAAAAAAAATAGCTGGGCATGGTGGTGGGCACCTGTAATCCTAGCTACTGAGGAGGCTGAGGCAGGAGAATTGCTTGAACCCGAGAGGCAGAGGTTGCAGTCAACCAAGAACGTATCATTGCACTACAGCCTGGGAGACAAGAGTGAAACTCCATCTCAAAAAAAAATTAACTTTTAGATTGGGGGAAACTATTGTTATTAAATGTTTTACTTGTGGAAAAAAAATTTAAAGAGTTTAGGTATATTCTCCATGATTACAGTAAGAATGCAACTAGCTTGTCTCCAAGTGTCTACAGTATTATTCTGTCCTGATGTAAATGAATGAACGGTGTCACACCTGTAACTGATGTTGCAGGAATCAGAGAGTAAGTAAAGAAAAATCAGTGTGGAATGGGAGAGCAATGTGTCCTTGCTTATGCTCCCAAGATCAGATATACTTTGCATCTTCATAAAATCAGATCTTGGACCAGCTCTAATAAATATGAGCGAGTGCATGGTGTTGAACCCAAAGCTCTTATCCTTTCTCTAGCCTCTAATTTCCAATGCAACCTTTGGCACAACCCTTTACCACTTCCTACCTGTGGTATAGGAAGGGTGGGGATCAACAACCTCTTCAATCTCTAATCCCTCCGGCCACTTTAAAAAGTTGTTAATTCTACAGCATCACTCCATGTTTTTGTGTTCTGAAATCACCATTGACTGAGCTGCTGCAGAGACAACCAATCGTTACTCAGGACAGGTATTTTGTCACATTGCACAGAAAAGACAGGAGGTAGTGATGTACTGTGAGTCTCTAAACCTTATCATAAAGCAACCAGAAAGAAGGGGATATTTTGTAAATCTTGTCAGTGTAGTGTCTATGCCAGCAAGAACTTCTAAACAGAAGTGCTGTGAATTCAAGGCAAAAGATTTATGATGCTGATGGAGTGGGAGGTGGGAGAGATCCTTCTAGTAATCCAAAGTAAGGCAACATGGACTATAATTGGCATCTGAGGTTTTTTTGTTCTTTTTTTCCCTGGGAGCTCTCTGCTCGGGCTTGATGCTGTTTTTTCCCCGAGAGGGAATGCAGCTGTCGCTGTGTGTCTGGGGGGTAGATATCCATCACCCGGAACGTATCACAAACTATTAATAATGCATCACTGCAAATCTACCTTGTCTCCATAAACACCCTGTCTCCAAGTACAGATAAAAGGTCCAACAAGCAGATGTTGAGATTTATTATCCCCACATTTCCCATTTCTCTAAGGATGGTGCCCAGTATCTAAGTTCTCCTGTGGGTAGTAGGAAACTAATATTTACTGAGTAACTTCTGTGTGTCAGTTGCTTATGTGAATCATATTAGCAGCCCTCAGAAATAGGTTTCATGAACCCCATTTTGCAGATGAGGAAACTGAGGCATGGAGAGAAGTGACTTGCCTAACAATACTCAGCTTGCAAGTACCAGTGACATGATGAACCCTCCTCCAAGAGTCTTACTCTGGAGATCCTTCTTCATCCTCTGTAGCAGATGACCATTAGATGGTTTGGGACTTTGCATTTTTATCTTTCCTACTGTACCTACCATACCCTTGTATACGGTAGGTACTAAGACAAGCTTAGCCAAATTGAATTTTTAAAAGGTGGACACCCAGAAAAAGGCCTACAGAGCTCCCAGCTGGAAATAAATTCCTACACATGAAGCAGGAGTAAGAACCTACAGGGCACAGAGCAGTTTCTCTAAGAGCTGATTGCTTCCTAAGACAACTTCGTCCTTGTTCTTCCTGATTCTTTGTCATATACATAGTGTCTGTGACTGGGTTAATAAAGAGTCAGCCCTTTTCTAACCCTTGATTACACAATATAGCCAGTTGCACTCATACTTTTCTGTTTTGATCTATATATGTCTCCCCTGCTTGGTCAGGAAGGGGCTGTTTCATGCAGTCCCTTGACGTTGTATGTTAGCCTTGTGTATGGGCAGTGGAAAAACAAACAGACCAACACTATTAACCCTCTGTGCTCTGTGCTTCTGCCCCTCCCTACCTACCACATTCTTAACTCCTTTTCAGGAGCAAACAGTGGAGCTGCTTAACATTCAATGGGCCACGATTCCCTAATGGATGGGGCACACTGTGCTAAAAAGTAATGAGCATCTAGTTATCGGTGCACTGTTCAGACCAGCCTGCCTCATCCATGCAGCTGATCTGGGAAGAGGACCATTCAGGCCTCTATTAGAGATTTAAAGAAGAGAGATGAGGAAGACAGCCACAGCTCCACCACAGTCTCCTTAGTGCTATAAAGGAAGTTATAGAGTAATGCCTGAACTAAGAATATAATTGATACTATGCTTCCCCATAATTATGGCTTCAGTGTGGGTGTAGCCCCTTAAGTCCACAAATCTACAATGGAGGAGGGGATTTGGGCACCAAAATCCCACACAAATTTCTAGCCTCTCTCACTAAATTGTGTTTATTTGTGAAGGCCAGGAAACTGTCAACATTTGTACCATAGCTATGTAGAGTGAGCTGGTAATTATCATTCTCAAATCATCCCAATTAGGTCACATTTTAATCTCCATTATACCAATGAGGAAACTGAGGCTTGCAAATAATTCAGGTAGCTTACCCAAGCTGTACAGCTGGTCAAAGGCAAAATTGAGATTTAACAATGGCCTAGAGAAAAATGCATTTTTTGGTTTTGAGTTTCAGCTCTGGCTGTTTAGGAGAAAGCAACATATATCCTTAGCCCTCAAGGAAATAAAAAAAAAAAAAAATGGAAACTTAAATTCCCCAGGTACCCAGGTGCCCTTGAAGGAAATCATTCATCCATTTCCCTTTGAAACAGTTTCCAGAGATAGCCCAAATGCTGTGCAAGGGAGTTCTCATAAAAATAGGCATTGCTCACCGGGGTCCATTTCTGCAGCCACAGGAGAATGAAAAACCCCAAGTAGTCATAAGAAAAACGAACAATTTTACTGACAAATTAAAGGTTTGAGAGGCAGCAGGAGAAACTGGTCAGCTGCAACTTCAGAGAAAACTGCACTGAACATTTCAAAGCCTCCACTTTAATTATGAAGGGAGAAGCTGTGGTCTGGGAAGTGGTCCTCGATGGGTGTGCGCCCAGCATTAAATATGCCCTCTTGTACTCAGCAGGGTTTGAAGCTTTTTAAGGAGGGGCTGAATAGCAGGAGAGAGAGGGGTGGAAAAGAGAGAGAGAGAGAGAGCATGAGAGAGAGAGAGAGAGAGCATGAGAGAGAGAGACAGCAAGAGAGAGAGAGGAGGGAAATGTTTGCTCTGTCAGAAGTCTTGCCTTGTTCATCATCAAATTGTACACCCTAAGAATGCGATTTTAGAGATTGCCAATTGCAAAGTGAAGACCAGAGTTGGTGAGTAACTGGCCCAGGCTCCTCATCTTGGCAATAAAGGCTGGCATTCATTGAATAAATAAATAAGAAATTTTGATGAAGCACCTTGATATAAATATAATGTATGCTATAATGTCCATAATCACCATAGTCCATATTCTGTTAGCCACATTTTATAGAAAAACAAGACTGAAGCTTCAAGACTGAAGTTTAAGCATTCTATTCTACATTTTATAAATGGCAGAGCAATTGCTATCTTTTGCTGTGTCCTCTGAACTCTTCAGAAGCCTCTAAGATGTATATGCCTCCAGGAAGTCTTCCTCATTGCCTTGGGTCAGGGTTCAGTACCACCACCTCTGAGTTTCTAAGCCACGCTAGTACTTGCGACTTGTATTGTAACGGCCCATTTATGTTCCTCTATCCCTGACTAGACCTTGAGCTCCCTAAGCCAGGCAACTTGCTAGCTTTGTTTGTGGTCTCACCCCAGCCCTGAACATAGTTCAGTTGATTGTATGAAAGTGAGATCTTGAACACTCTTGAATATTCTTTTCCATCCTCGAGGACAGTAGTCGCTACTCAGATCTCCTTTCTCACACAAAGTCCAAGTTCTCAGTCTTGATCTTCATCCTCTTTCTTCCTCTTCACCATTCTCCCTCTCTCATTCCTCATAAAACTCTGCAGTCAGCTCCATTCAGGAGGAAAATTACTCAGTATATGACATTACTCTAAGGCATAAGTAATAGAAGAGAGTACCATTCATTTTTTAAATCCCAGAGACGTCTGTAGTTTCAGCAACAGAATGTCATCTATTGAGATGCAAATGATAACAGCAGTGATGACGATAATAGCTAATATCCACTAAGAATTTACTATGTGCCCTCCTTTTGCAAGGATTTCCTCATTTAATTCTCACAACAATCATGAAATGCATGAAGTATCCTCATCCCTGTGTTATAAATTAAGGAACTAAGGCTCATAGAGGCCAAGTCCTCACTCGAGAACACACAGTCATAATTGGAACGTAGCTATGTCTAATTTCAAAGGCAATCAAGTTTCTTACATCAGCAGACTTAAAAAACATGTTAAATATAAGGAACAGCAGAAATGGTCATATATTGACTGTCTATTATGCACAGGCACTATTATACACTCCATGTATGATAAGTCATTTACTGAGTTAATGCACCCAGAAATAAAGTTAGTACCTTTTTGTGGATTGATATAAATGGGACTTATGGAGTCCCATTTATAAATGGATTTAGAGAGGTTACGACAGGCAGCTGAACCAAATGACCTCTTGAGTTTCATTCCACGATTCAGACACTATTCCAAAGATATATGAGGCCACATGACAAACCAGCAAGGAAAATATACAGGTCTTTAAGCATCATTTTATCACATAGTGAAGGCAGGGACTTCTCTATCTTTGCCTTGGTGTTGTTCCCATGGGGCTCCATGGTGTGACAAATTGGGTACATGGCACCTCCTGTAGGAAGGCCCTGCTCCCGGTGGCTGCTGGGCCACGTCTTAACACAATCTCTGGCTTCAGGGTGGAATGGCATTTATTTAAAATTGGTTCAGGTCTGCATACTCCACTGGATTCTTTTTTATCCCACTTTAAGTCTTTCCCTTGGGACAGCTTAAACAGCTCTATCTTTTTAATGACAAACTGTCCATCGATAGGACTGGAAATGAAATCAAGCTTTTGCTTAGCAACTAGTCCGTTTATTTATTTTCCAAGTTCATGAGTTTATATGCATGCTGCTTTTAATGGGCAGTGCATAAAAATGCCTCTTTTTATTTTCTTTTCATTTACATTGTTGCCGATAATGGCTATTATCAAGCCATTAGAAGCAAGAAAGTACTGCTTTTGCCTTCCAAGATGGGCTGCAATTGTGTATGCGCTCTCAATGCAGATTGGCCAATATGTTAAACTTTCTTTTTTCCATCTTCATCTGATACAGATAGCCTTATGTCAGCAATATAATCTTCCTCTTGATGCATGGAATTACATAACTATGTATATACGTAAAAGTATATATGAACATACACTTACACATATAAACACAAAGTAAGTACCGACATCATATATGTATATACACAGACGCACAGACACACACACACAGAAAGAACTCTCTTTTTTCAACTAAAATGAAATTCTATGGCAGAAAAGTAAAATAAATTCTACGCCACATGAGATTCTAAGACTTTGTTATATAAATCTATGACACCATGGTCTGTTTTAAACAAAAGGAAGGATGAACTCAGTCCACATATAGCCCATTGAAGCTTTCATAGTTAACTAAAGTCATTTTTAGGTTGTGTCTGAGAGGCACAGCCATATGGATAAAAACAAAGGAATGCCATTCTTTATTCAGATGTTCCCAAATGTCTACTTAATGTATACTGGCAAAATCGTCAAATTCAGGAATTGACATTTTAAAAAAATGCATCCATTCTTTTAGAGTGTCTGTGGGTGATTAGATTATTTCACTAGGGGAGAAGAGGGAGTTCAGTTTTGTTTACTGTAGCATTTTAGGTCAGATGGGCAAAGTGAAGATAAACAGCATTTGTTGAGTATCATTATATTCTTGGTCTTTTAGTAAACATTATTTGACGTTGGCATCTATGAGGAAGGTCGTGCTTTAAATTCACATTATTTCTGCAAAGTATTATCTACGTTTTATTGTTGATCGAGCTGGGACAGAGATCGTTGGAAGCTAGAAAAGGTCAGATTGACAAAACACAGTGAGGGAAGGCCCAGGTATTTGGTAGTTACAGAAATATTAAGCCTGGTTCTGTGATTGATATCAAGACCTGGAGTGACGACATGTAGCAAAGCAGTGGTTCTCCACTGGGGGAATTTGCCCACCGGGGGATAATCGTTATGTCTGGAGACATTTTTGGTTGTCACATTAAAGGTGGAGGTGCTATTGGCATACAGTAGGTAGAAGTGGGGATGCTGCAAAACATTCTAAATGTACAGGACTGCTTCCCACAATAAAGAAATATGAGGTCTAAAATGTCAGTACTGCAGAGGTGGAGGAAGCTCCCCTCTTCCATCTAGGACTACAAGTGTTCTTCTGTATTTTGTAGTCCTGGCCACTTTTATGTATCCATTCTAACCAAGATCTGGAAAACAAATGTGACATTAGCATGTGTCTTGGGACAAAGCGTAAGGTAGAGGAACGAAATGCCAACCCTGACTCTACTACCTGTAACTTACGCATCTAGGGGGAGTGACTTACCCTCTTGGTGACTCAGTTTCTTTGTCTGCAAGTTTAAGAAAATACTAGTACACACCTCATCAGGTTGATGTGAGAATTAGATGAGATAATGCCTATAAAGAGTTAATGAGACAGGTGCAGAGTAAATGTTTAACCACTTAGTTGTTTTTTCTATTTTAATTGCTGTTATTTTAACTTTTTGGTATTTGCTATGACCATTTTCTGGAGAGCACTCAGTTTTTAATACTGTATTTTCCTTTTTAAATTAGGAATTGTTACTTTTATAGACCAGTTTTTGGTTCACAGCAAAATTGAGTGAAAAGTGTAAGGAGTTCCTACACTACTCTTGTCCCCCACAAATGCACAACCTCCTCCACTATTGATATCCTGCACCACAATGGCACATTTTTTTTTTTTTTTTACAATTGATGAACCTATATTAACACATTATTATCACCCAAAGTCCATAGCACACTCTTGGTGAGGTACATTCTATGGCTTTGAACAGATACACAGTGACATGTATTATCATGTAGTATTATATATGATAGTATCATACAGAATAGTTTCACTGCACTACAAATCCTCTGTGCTCTGTTCCACCCAAATCTCACCTTGAATTGTAGCTCCCATAATCCCCACCTGTCATAAGAGGAACTCAGTGGGAGGTAATTGAACCATAGGAGCAGGTTTTTCCTGTGCTATTCTTGTGATAGTGAATATGTCACACGAGATCTGACGGTTTTATAAAGGAGAGTTTCCCTGCACATGCTCTGTTGCTTGCCACCATGTAAGATGTGACTTTGCTCCTCCTTCCCCTTCCACCATGATTGTGAGGACTCACCAGCTGTGTGGAATTGTGAGTCAATTAAACCTCTTTTTCTTTATAAATTACCCAGTCTCAGGTATTTCTTCATAGCAGTGTGAAAATGGGCTAACACACCCTTCCTTCCCTGCTAACCCCTGACAACCACTGAACTTTTTACTGTCTCCACAGTTTTGTCTTCTATAGAATGTCATATACTTGGGATCATATGGTATGTAGCCTTTACAGATTAGCTTCTTTCATTTAGTAATATGCATTTAAGTTTCCTCCCTCTTTTCTTATAGCTTGACAGCTCATTTCTCTTTAGCCAAATATTTCATTGTTTGGGTATACCTCAGTTTATTTATCTGTTCATCCACTGAAGCATATCTCGGTTGCTTCCATGTTTTGTGTGTTGTCGATATGCCATAAAGTTTCGCAGGTAGGAATTCAACCAACCTTGGATTGAAACCTGCAGGTACAGAGAGCCAACTGTACTACACCATTTTATATAAGGAATATGAGCATCTTTGGATTTCGGTATCTGTGGACGGCCCTGAAACTAATCCTTTATGCATATCTATTTTGTTTGATTGATATCTAAGTATATAATTTTGAGGGGCACTAATATAAATGGCAATGTGTTTTTAATTTCAAATTTCACTTGTTTGTTGCACAAGTTTGGGAAAGCAAATGAATTTCTGTATTAATCTTGTATTCTGCAAATGTTCCACAATTGTTTATTAGTTCCAAGAGGTTTTTTGTTGATTATTTTGGATTTTCTGTTTAGATGCTCATGTCATCTGTGAATAAAGGCAGTTTTATTTCTTCCTTCCTGATATTAATAACCTTTTATTTCCTTTTCTTTTCTTATTGGATTTGCTAGGACTTTGTGTGTAATGTTAAAAAGGAGTGGTAAGAGGAAACATCCTTGTCTTGTTCTTGATTTTAGCAGGAAAGCTTGAAGTTTCTTAATGTTAAGCGTAATGTTAGCGTAATGTTTTACTAATGTTCTTTATTAAGTTTAAAAAGTTCCCTTCTATCCTTATTTAGTGTATATATAATATATATATATTTATATATTATGTATTTTATATTATATATAGATATTATCATGACTGGGTGTTGAATTCTGTCAAATGCTTTTTCTACATCTATTGATATGATTATGTGATTTTTCTTCTTTAGCTTGTTTATATGACAGATTACATTTATTAATTCTCAAATGTGAAACCAGCCTTGTATATCTGGAATAAATCCCCTTGGTTATGATATATAATTCTCTTTTTAAAAACCATTGTTGGGTTTGATTTGTTACTATTTTAATGAGAATTTTTTATCTGTGTTGATGATAAACATTGGTCTGTAGTTTTCTTTTCTTTAGTGTCTGGTGCTGACCCCATTAAATGAGTTAAGAAGTATTATCTCTGCTTTAATCTCCTGAAAGAGATTGTAGAGAATTTGTATAATTTCTTCCTTCCATGTTTGGCAGAATTCACCAGTGAACCCATCTATAGCTGGTGCTTTCTGTTTTGGAAGGTTATCAATTATTGATTCAATTTCTTTAGTAGATATAAGCCTATTTATATATTTATTCTTTTTACATGAGTTTTGAAAGATTGCATATTTTAAGAAATTGATCCATTTTATCCAGGTTATAAAATTTGTGGGCACAAAGTTGTTTATAATATTCTTTTATTATCCTTTTCAATTCCATGGGCTTTATAGTGTGTATCTTCTCTCCTTTCTAATATTAGTGATTTGTTTCTTGTCCCTTTTTTTCTTAGCCTGGTTAGAGGCTTCCCAATTTTACTAAAATTTTGTAAGGTCTTTTTCAGTTTCGTTGATTTACTCTATTAATTTCCCATTTTCAGTTAAGTTAATTTCTCCTGTAATTCTGATTCTTTCTTTTCTTCTGTTTACTTTGGATTTAATTTTCTCTTCTTCTTTTAGTTTTTTAAGATGGATGCTTAGATTATTGATTTTGAATCTTCCTTATTTTCTAATATATACATTCAGCACTATAAATTTCACCCTAAGTACTATTTTTGCTGAATCTACAAATTTTGATAAGTTGTATTTTCACTTTTATTTAATTCAAAATATTCTAACATTTCTCTTGAGATTTTTTCTTTGACCCATTTGTTATCTAGAAGTGTGTTGTTTAATCTTCAAGAATTTTGGTATTTTCCAGCTATCTTTTCATTATTGATGTCTAGTTTAATTCCACTGTGGCTTGAGAACAGATATTGCATGGCAGCTATTCTTCTACATTTATTAAGACATGTTCTATGGAACTGAATTCAGTCTATGTTGGCGAATGCTCTATATAAGCATGAAAAGAACGTGTAACATGCTGTTGTTGGATGAAGTAGTCTGTAGATGTCAATTATAGTCAGTTGATTGATACTGCTGCTGAAAATACTTACTGATTTTCTACTAGCTGGATCTGTCCATTTCTAATAGAGGAGTGTTAAAGTCTCCTGCTATAATAGTGGATTCATCTATTTCTCCTTGAGTCCTATCAGCTTTTGCCTCACATATTTTGATATTGGTTGTTAGGCACATATACAATAAGGGTTATTATATCTTCTTGGAGTATTGGCCTCTTTATTATTGTGTAATACTATTTTTTATCCCTGATAATTTTTCATGCTCTGAGGTTTTTGCTGTCTGAAATTGACATAGTTACTTCCATTTTCTTTAGGTTAGTGTTATTAATAGCATGGCATACCTTTCTTCCATCTTTAACTTTCAACCGATATGTCTTTTGTGTTTAAAGTAGATTCTTTCAGACAATATAGGTTGGATTTTTATTTTTCAACCACTCTGGCAATATCTATCTTGTAACTGATGCATTTAAAGCATTGATGTTTAACTTGATTACCAATATAGTTGGATTAATATTTACTATATCTGTTACTGTTTTATATTTGCTGTCCTGTTCTTTTTTTTTTTAGACTCCCACACTTTAACTGCTATTTACGGTTTCAAATGAGATTTTATAATTCAATTTTTCTCCTTTTTAGCATATCAGTTGTGCTACTCTTCTCACTTTTTAAAGTGATTTCCCTAGAGTTTGAAACATACATTTAGAACTAATTCAAGTCCACTTTCAAATAACACTATACTACTTCAAAGATTGTCCAAGTACCTTATAATTACAAAATGTCCCTAATATTTCCCTTGTGTTCCTTGTATCATTGCTGTCACTCACATTACTTATATGTAAGTGTAAATATATGTTTATATATTTGATATATATTTGAATACATTGTTGTGATTATTATCTTGAAAAACTATTATCTGTCACATCAATTAAGGATGTGTTTGTTTTCCTTGAAATGTATTTATTTTAATTTTTAAACTTTTATTTTAGGTTCAAGGATGCATGTGCAGATTTGTTATATAGATAAACTCATGTCACGGGAGTTTGTTGTACAGATTATTTTATTACCCAGATACCAAGCCTAGTACCCAATATTTACTTTTTCTGATTCTCTCTCTCCTCCCATCATCTACCATCAAGTAGGCCCGTGCGTCTGTTGTTCTCCCCTATGTTTCCATATGTTCTTATCATTTAGCTCCCAATTATAAATGAGAACATGGGGTATTTGGTTTTCTATTCACGCATTAGTTTACTGAAGATAATAGCTTCCAACTCTATCCATGTTCCCACAAAAGATATGATCGCATTATTTTTTATGTCTGCATAGTATTCCACAGTGTGTAGGTAACACATATTCTTTGCCCAGTTTGTCACTGATGGGCATTTAGGTTGATTCCATGTATTTATTATAGTGAATAGTGCTGCAATGACCATTCACATGCATGTGTCTTTATGGTAGAATGATTTCTATTTGTTTGGGTATATACACAGTAATGGGATTGCTGGGTCACATGGTAGTTCTGTCTTTAACTCTTCAACGAATCACCACACTGCTTTCCACAATCATTGAACTAATTTACACTCCCACCAACTGTGTGTAAGCATTCCCTTTTCTCCGCAACCTCACTAGCATCTGTTATTTTTTGGCTTTTTAATAATGACCTTTCTGACTGGTGTGAGATGATATCTCATTGTGGTTTTGATTTGCATTTCCCTAATGATCAGGGATATTGAGGGTTTTTTTCATATGCTTGTTGACAGGATGTATGTCTTTTTTTGAAAAAAGTCTACTCATTTCCTTTGCCCACTTTTTAAGAGGTTGTTTGTTTTTATCTTGTAAGTTTAAATTCTTTATAGATGCTGAATATTAGGTCTTTTTCAGATGTATAGTTTGCAAATATTTTCTCCCATGGAATAAGAATGCTTTTTATCTTACCTTCACTTAATCATTCTTTGATGCTCTTCTTTTCTTTATGTAAATGCTAGTTTCTTACCTATATCATTTTTCTTCTTTCTGGAAAAATTTTAATATTTCCTGCAAGGCAAGACTACTGGCAACAAATCTCCTCCATTCTTGTTTATCTGAGAAAGTCCTTATTGCTTCTTCACTTTTGAAGAATAATTTCATAGGGTGGAGAATTCTTACTTGCTTTTTATTTCCTCTTAATGCTTCAAGTATTCCACTCTATTTTTGTTTGCATAAGTTCAGAGGAGAAATTTAATATAATTCTTATTTTTTCTTCTCTATAGAGAAAGTTTTTTCTCAATTTTTTCAAGTTTTTTCTTTGAATCTTTGATTTTCTGATGCTTGAATATGATATACCCAGGTGTAGTTTTTTTGGTATTTATCCTGATTGATGTTTTCTGAGCTTTCACCTGTGGTTTGATTTCTGATGTTAATTTGAGAAAATTCTTAGTCATTATTGGTTCAAATATTGCTTTTGTTCCTTTCTCTTTTTCTTCTCCTTTTGGCATTCTTATTATGTGTGTGTTGCTCTTTTTGAGTTGTCCCACAGATTTTAGAATATTGCTCCGTTTTTATCAGGCGTTTTTTTCTTTTTTGTTTTTTCTTCTTTCTTCTCAGTTTGGAAATTTCTATTGTCATCTCCTCAAGCTCAGATTCTTTCCTCAGCCATGGCCAGTCTACTAATGAGCCCTCCAAAGTCATTCTGTGTGTGTGTTTGTGTGTTTATGTCTAGCAAGTCTCTTAAATTTTTTCTTAGAGTTTCCATCTGTATGTTTTCATGTTTTTGCATAGGATCTACTTTTCCACTAGAGCCCTGAGAGAATTCTTTTAAACTCCTGGTCTGATAATTCCAACATCCCTGCCATATCTGACTTTACTCCTATGCTTGTTCAGTCTCTTCAAACTGTGTTTTTTGTATGCTTTAAAATTGTTTGTTGATAGCTGTATTTGCTGTACTGGGTAAAAAGAAGCTGCTGTAACTAGGCCCTTTTAATGTTGTGGTATGATATGGAGGGAGAGACAACATTCCATAGTGTTATTATTAGGTCTCAGCATTTTAGCAGGCTTGGACCTTTGGGCTGTGAACCTTAAAATATTTCTCAGTGTTTTTCTCTCCCTGGGACAGGATGACTAGAGTGAACTGGAGTTGGGTATTTTCCTTCCCCTATGGAAGTTAGGATCTGATAAAACTCCAGCAGATTAGGTTCTGTTTAAGTAGTTTTTCCCGAGAACAGACCTTGTTAAGTAGAACAGAATGTTCTGGCACATTTTAAGATGTCTTCCTTACCTTTCTAGCAGCACGAAGGGATTTTTTTTTTTTTTCTATCTTCACTGTGAAGACTTGGTAGAGCTCTGAGAAACTGAGAAAAGTGTAAAGACCTTTTTATGACTTGGTAACCCTGGAGTTTTTGACCTTTGGACTCGGCCACACTGAGCCTTCAGCAATTCATCAGTTACACTGTAGGTTTTCCTACACTGGCACTGGCTCCTCCAGAGATTTCTGCTCATAAGTTTCTGTTCCTGTAAGTTGTGATTCTCTGTATCCACCTGCATCTTCAATTTTGGGGGCAGCAGTTTGCCCTGTGACCTCACTTCTTTGATGGGTATAAGAGGAGTTGTTGATTTTTTAGCTTCTTCAGCTTTTTACCTGTTGTGAGGACAGAGCAGAGGCTTCTAAGCTCCTTGCATGCCATACTGGAAACCAGCTATCTTTTCTTTTTTAAGAAAGCTTTTATCTCAAGGCTAGGTAGACTTGCTTTCACTCACATTTGATTATAGACTGCAGCAGAATCAGAATGAGGGGGAGAGGGCAGATTTGCAGAATGGAGCTGTAGACTATTTTTAAGCAACATGCTTTTCTGTGAACACTTCCACAAACTCTTTCAGTATGACATTCTCTGTTTTACCTACATCTCTAGAGCACCTTGAAAGTTCCAGTTTCCTCTACACAGAAGAGCAGCATCTCCACAGCTAGGACTCATTGAGCATGTGGGATCAGAGCTTTGCCTTTCTCCCCTACCTGTTCTTACTCAGCTATAGAGAGCATCAGGCAGCCCTGGGAGCTCACTGCAAAAGTCTTGGGTGTCTTGAAATCACTGTCATTCAGCATGAGAAAGACTGGAGCAGAGAGGAAAGGAGTGAGAATGGAGGAAGGGAGACAAAAAGCAGGAAACAGGTATTATTAAACTTAGCTGGTTCCAGAAAACTGCCTAACGCTACACTGCCAATCTGTGAGGAAGTCAACCTTCAAACTCCGGAAATCTCTTTCTCTCAAGCACCTTGCTTTTCTTCCTCAGAGTCAAAGGAATCTCCTGACTAGAGAAGCTATAAACAGGACCTTGAACCCAGGTACTTATAAGAAAGGCAGGGAGAGGCAATCTTGTTATTGGTAAGACATTGTAAAGAATGAAATGGAATGTGCTCTTTACTGCTTCCCAGAGAAAACAAGGAAATAAACTCATCCCCTAGAAAACAAACTTTCTGCTGAAAGATGAGAGAAATTTCTTGTGTTGGAAATCCTGATAGCTGTCTGCCTTCTGCCTATAATTGGCTGGCAACACCCCTGAGTAGGCATGGTCCATAGCCTCCTTTGCCATTTGGGAGGTGCCACTCTGTCTTTTGGGCCCTCATGAATCACTGAACAATTCCTTAAGCAAATTGTCATTCTAATCGGAGTACATCAGTCCTACAAAAAGTAAGTATTATCAACCCTGAGGCCAGGTGTGGTGGCTCACGCCTGTAATCCCAGCACTTTGGGAGGCAGAGCTGAGCAGATCACGAGGTCAGGAGTTCAAGACCAACCCTGACCAACATGGTGAAACACCATGTCTACTAAAAATACAAAAATTAACTGGGCGTGGTGGCAGGAGCCTGTAATCCCAGCTACTCGGGAGGCTGAGGCAGAAGAATTGCTTGAACCTGGGAGGTGGAGGTTGCAGTGAGCCGAGATCATGCCACTGCATTCCAGCCTGAGTGATGGTGCGAGACTCTGTCTCAAAAAAAACCCTAAAGGATGATTGAAGGTTATGGATGATATTCATAGAAAGTGGTACAATTCTTCATCATCATTGTCTCATCAGCACCACGACCATTGCAATCATTATCCTTATACTCTTCAGCACAACCAACATCACTACCAACATCACCACCACCACCATTATCATCACCACCACCATCACCATTTTCATCACCACCACCATCATCACCACCATTACTACCATTATCATCACCGTCACCATCACCGACATCATTATCATCACCATCACCACCACCATCATCATCATCACCACCACCATCACCATTTTCATCACCACCACCATCACCACCATTACTACCATTATCATCACTGTCACCATCACCAACATCTTTATCATCACCACGACCACCATCATCATCACCACCACCATCACCATTTTTGTCACCACCACTCACGATTATCATCACCACTACCACTACCATATCATCACCATTATCACTATGCATTAGAGTCTGGTTTTATATTAAATGTTTCGTTTAGTTTCTACTGCATGAGGCAGATAGGTGTTGTTAAATAATATTCCTTTCTTCATTGTTGAGAAATTTCAGGTTCAACTGAGTGAAATACCTTATATAGGATCATACTTGGTAGGACTTTCTTCAGTATACAACCCTTGTTGATAACTTGCCCATTCTTTTAGGCCTAATGCAAATGTTCTGTTTTTCACTAAGTACGCTAAATCCTCACTATTGGTTCATCTCTTGTGACAGCTTATTCTAAATTGCGTTGTGCCTGTTGGTATAAGTTAATTGGACATTACATCTAACCAACAAATGAGAGAGTGGTAGACTCTTATTTTTCAGCACATAGTCAGCACTTAATATATTAAATAGTTGCAGTATCCATGGCCTTGGGATAAGTTTTACAAGATTGTCTATCTTTTTCTGGATCCAAATTAAAGCAGTAAAATATACATTTATCTATCTAATAAGGTTGTAATTGAAATACTCTCAGCTTGAAAAACACAAGATAAGGAGAAAAAAAAATGTGTTTAACTCCAAGGCTGACCAAATTAGATGTTTTCTGGAATAAAAAACAAAACAAAACTTCCCAGTAGAGATAGAACTTTTGATTTAGCCTTCATAGGAGCCTTGGGCATAGGGCCAGACCACTCTGGCCTACCCTTCACCATGAGTTATCAGTCCCTTGCAAGGTTAGAGCTCTCACAAGGTTATGGCTAATTCACTTGTTTACCGGACAGTCAGTGAGCTCTTCAATAGCAGAGACTTTTACTCATTTACATCTCTGATTCCCTATCCAAGCACAAAGCCAAGGATACAATCAGCACTTTGTACAAATTTTTGGGTGAATGAATGAATTTATTTTCTTTGTTTATCAGTTTTACAAACTGTAACATTTGAGGAGGCATGCTAGGTGAGCCCTCAGGGAACACTAGTTCTCACATGGTAAAAGGTTATGGGAATATTAGGTCTGGTTTAGTGTAGTGATGGCTGAGGTGGGCTTTTTTTTCCTTTGCAGTTTCAGAGAAGATAAAAAAGATTTAATCAGGTAGACAGAGCCATTAATTTGACATTACCTCTGCAAGTGAAATGCATGACTACTGGTTAGGAAAAAGCCCAGAGGATGCTCCACTCTCCTTTTCCATTTTCTGAACTTCTGAGGTTACAGATCAAGGTTAATGGCACAAATCACCACTTCAACACCCATCCACCTGCCCCCCCTTCCCCCATTGCATTCCTGCTGCAGAGAAGGAGGAGGAAGAGAAAGAGGAGGAAGAAAGCTTCCACGGGCATTAGGTTTGAGTGTGAGAGTAGTCAAGACAAAGCAGGGGAAGACTGGAGATGAAGACACCCTTCCCTCTACTCAAGGCACAGACAAGACAGAGAATTAGGTAACCATGGGGATCCAGAGAGTAACTAATTCAACCGGACCCTCAGGTTAGTCGAAGATGTGAGCCTCTCAAGATCAGGTCATCACCGGCTTCACGAGGAAAGGCTCAGCCACAAACAATGGGATATTTGATTGGTGAAGAAAGATCTTGCAGCATCTAAAAGACAGTTGATCTGAACAAACATAGATCAGAAAATACCAGCACACCTTTTCTCCACACTGAGTGCTTTTGAACGACACTTGGGAGAATTGCGTAGAACAAAATTATGGCAGTATTCTTTAGGGGAAATTTCTCAGTACTTTATGGCCCAAACCAGAGGACTGAACTTTCTCTTTTTTTATGTAGAGAAGCCAAGATAGATGGCCCAGGAGTTTATAGAATATTCAGATACATTGTTATTGTCTCTTACCTGACTACTTAATCACTTCGTAAGTGGACTTCCAGCTTCCATTCTTATCTCTTTCCAGCTTATTCTCTTCACATCCAACAGAGAGGCTTTAGAAATTCAAGACTGACTATATCGTTCTTCAGCTAAAACACTTCAGTGCCTTTGTAGTGCTTTTAGAGTAAGTAACAAAATATTAATTCTTTTAGCAGGGTCCTGCGCGACCTGACCACTGCCCAGGTCTACATGTTCTCGTGCAACTCTATCTCCATCTGTGTGTCTCAGCGACATCAGCCTCCTTTTACCTGCCACAAAGTCCATGGAAACCTATCCCTTTATGTATCTACTCTTGACATATATCTCATCTCTCCCATAGCCCTCAGGTCTGCCTTCATATCCCCGGGAACCCTTCCTCTGAGGAATCAGCCTAGGTCAAGGCTCTCTATCATATATTCTCAAAGTACTGTGCACTTTTCCTTCATATCACTGGAACTCAGATTAGTAAATATAATATTTTGTGTGTGTGTGTGTGTGTGTATATATAAATACCTATATATACATATATATGGAGATACAAAGTAAATATATATATAGGTTGCATATACATATATATGCAAGGAAATCCCAAGCCTATCTATAGTCTGGGTTCTCCTTGGTCATATCAAATTGCCTACAACACAGTAAGTACACAATGAATATTTTTTGAATGAAAGTTGTGGAATGTTATCTCAAAAACAAAAACAAAAAAATACCAGGCATGGTAGCTCATGCCTATAATCCCAGTACTTTGGGAGGCCAAGGCAGCAGGCTCTCTTGAGGCCAGGAGTTTGAGACCAGCATGGACAATGTAGCAAGACCCAACATTTACATTTTTTTAAATTAGCTGTGCATAGTGGTGCTGTAATCCCAGCTACTTTGGAGACTGAGGCAGAAGGATCCCTTGAGCCCTGGAGTTCAATGCTGCAGTGAGCTATGATCTTGCCACTGTACTCCAGCCTAGGTGAGAGTGAAGTGGCAAGAGTGAGACTCTGTCTCTAAAAACAAAACAAAACAAAATAGGAATTAAGGTAAACAGTTAGGCTAATTCAGGAATTCGCATGTTAATGGCCCAAGTTATTCAACTAAGAAAAAAATTTTGATTTCTGTTTCTATATGTGTATGTGTGCATGTATATATACACATATACCCTTCTGATTCTGTCTTGGTAGTCAAGTATAATATATCCAAAGCAACTGTGAAAATTGTATTAATCTTAACTTAAATAAATGGGAAAGAGCCCTATATTTGAAATTAAGAGACAGGGATTTAGATTCTGGCCCCAAAGTATTTACTTGTGTTACCTAAGTTTATTATCTCAACTCTCTGAATTCCCTTTTTTCATGTATGATAAATGATATATTTATTCATTCAATAACGTTAGGAAGTCCTACTGTGTGCAAAGCTGGCCTAGATATTTAGTGATCGCAGAAAGCAAGAGCTCCATTTCAGCACTTAGGAATCTTCCAGTTTAACAGGAGACAGGTGTATAAATAAATCTTTACAGTAATAAGGTAAATGCCATTTTCAAGAATTGGACAAAGATTACAGGAGCAAGGGAAGGAAAGAACTTCAGGATGCTGTTTAAAGGTGTCAGGGATAGCTCTCCTGAGAAGACTGTTGTGAGAATTAAGTTAAAGAATGAACTCACCTACCACATAAAGAACAGTAATGGGCACCAGCCCTGGGACCAGAAAGTACTTAGTGGAAATCCTATTCCACCACTCATGCACTGAGTGCTGGATTTCTACCCAAGCCCTCTAGGGCCATTTTCCTCATCCACAAAATAGAAGTAATAACCTCTCCCTTGCCATTTTGGGATGGAATTAGAGATATATGCAAAATGCTTCTTACCAGAAGATCCAACTCACAGTAGGCACTCAGAAATTGGTAGCTGGAACATTCTTTTTCCGATGTTTCTTACTATTTCTTTTCTTTTTTTTTTTTTTAAGACAGAATTTCACTCTTGTTGCCCAAATTTGAGTTCAGTGGCATGATCTCGGCTCACTGAAACCTCTACCTCTTGGGCTCAAGCAATTCTTTGCCTCAGCCTCCCGAGTTGCTGGGATTATAGGTGACTGCCACCACACCTGGCTAATTTTTGTGTTTTTAGTAGATGTGAGGTTTCTCCATGTTGATCAGGCTGGTCTCAAACTCCCGACCTCAAATGATCCACCAATCTCAGCCACAGTGCTGGGATTACAGGTGTAAGAGCCACCGTGCCCGGCCTGTTTCTTACTATTTCTAAGTGACCTCATGAGATGTGGATTTGGTCTGGCAGATGCTCCTATATTAAAAACTTCAACAATCTATCAATTTTCACTCCTTGTTTAAGGCTCATCTCAGACTTCTGCCCTTTCAAGACACTTTCTCTCATCCCTCACGTCAGATTAGACCCTTTCAATTCCGTAATGTTTCTGTGTCATTTGTAACCATCACATCAAATGAGAAAAACTCATAGGGTGGACTGCCTTTCTCTCACGTCTCCAAAGCTATCCCTGTAGTGCAAGGTCTTTCCCTGCTACCAGACAAATATGGCAAGCACCTGAACCCTATGCCTCACTCTCAGCCCCTGTGAACAGTTCTCAGGTCAATTCACCAAAAGCAATCTCTCTTCAGAAAGTATGATATCTAATCCCATGGAAAGGTCAAACTTCAATATTCTTTTTAGTTTGAGATTTCTCTCCCTCCCCAGTTGTGCCCCAGTGCAGACGTGAAAACTGCAGTTTCAGGAGGAGAGCCTGTGTGTGGACAGCTTCTTCTCTTCCTTCTCCCCCAGTGCTTTGACATCTTTTTATTTCATTTACTGAGGTTCTGAGTCTCATCAGCATGGGATCATGAGAAGAAGCACAGGGAAGTTGTTATGTGGCTGGTAGTCACGTAGCAGTGTGGCATAGGTGATGTGCTATTGAGAACTGACTTTCTCCAAATCATTTGTTTGTTTCTTTAAAGACTCCTCACCCTCCTCTTACCCACTGTTCTTTTCCCAGGAAGATGGTATCTCTGTTTTCATTGGACAATGACTTGTTCTTTAGTCACCAGATACCTAGATTCTCTGCTGGGACCTGTTCAACCCTCCAGGCAGCCCTGTTTGGAAGCAGTCCAATAAGATGCCATGCCGATCTCTTCCTCTTCTTGTGTGTGTGTGGTGGTGCAGAGGAGCAGTATCGCTCTTCTAAATCATAGTAAGCACTCATACACCATTTGCAGGGTCAACTTTAGGAGTAGAGGCCTCCCAACATGCCATTCTCACCTTTGCTCCACTATAAAAGTTTCTAGCATGTATTTTTCTTGTTGTTATGTTTGTTGTTGAGGCAGGTGTCAGACACCAGTCTGCTGTGCCACCAACATTTCAAGAGACATACATTGAATGTTCAGAGTAGTACTTCCAAGGCCACCTGTGGAAGTTTGAAAGAAGGAATTACCCTCTTCCCCTCTCCATTGTGGAGAGTCAGGGACACTCAGTCTGCTAACAGCTCCCTAAAATCTGCCCCCTTTAATTTCCCATTTTTTTCATATGATATAGTCATTTAATAACTAACATCTTAATTTTCCAACTCTAGAATGTCTCTTGTCTCGATCAAAGCTTCCCCTTTTAACACTCCACTTTCCCATTATTATTGGTTATTATGAGTTGCTCCACAGTCTTAGGGATCTATTAGAAGGAACTATGGCATATGAATTTGCACTTGGTAAACTGTTTCCTTATTTATTACACTGGAGAATACACAGTGATTTAACTCCTTTGTGGGGAAATGATATTAAAGAAGAAAAAAGAAGAAAACCATGAAAGTAGGATTTGAAATAAATGCAACTACTCAAAGGAGTTTAAAAAATAGTCCTAGAAACTTGTTAAATATATTTGACAAAATGTTGTAATTATTCTATAGCCCTTAAACCCTAATTGGCCAAGGGTATGGTAGTCAGCTGTGTTGCATATAATCAAAGGGATGTAGATATTTGGCTGATGGATGAGGCACACTCTTTAATTCTCTTAATAAGCATATTCGCAACAAAGCAAAATAAATTTAAAAGCATCTCGGTAACATTGTATGGAAAGAGTTGTAAGTGAAAAATAAATATCCATTTAAATTATTGAAATGAGACTGTAGTATTAATGCCACCTTAACTGAGTTCTCTATCTTAAATATGAGCTTCCACACATGAAACACTGTTAATTAAATGATTGTCATGTTCCTCAAGCATGAACAATGGGGATTTCAGAAACATGACATTCATTCTTGGGAACAGAATTCTAGCCTTCTCTGTTTCTTTTTTTTTTTTTTTTTCTCACTAAACAGGCTACTAACATTTCTGGAGCCCCAGGGCCTGAAACAAAATACGTACTTAATAAAAAGTTACCAAATAAATAGATAAATTAAAAAATGAAAGAGTGAGTGGATCTCTATGCTGAGCACAGAATACTTGTCTTCGCTAGTTCAGGCTGCTATTATTATAGAACACAATAAAGTGAGTGGCTTAAGCAATAGACATTTATTTCGTATAGTCTAGAGGCTGAAAGTTGAGATCAGGATGCCACCATGGTCAGGTTATTGGCAAGGCCCACCCTCCTGGTGTACAGACAGCTGGCTTCTCACTGTATCTTCACATGGTGGAGAGAGAGTTTTGGTCTAGTCATCCCGTTACATAATGGTACTAATCCCATCAGGGAGACTCACCCTTATGATCTCACCTAAACCTAATTACCTACCAAAGGCTCCACCTTCAAATATCACCATATTGAGACTTAGGGATTCCACAAATGAACCTGGAGAGAGACAAACATTCCATCTATACTACCTACAGATACTGCATTCAAGAAACCCAAGTCTAAAGGAGAAGAGAAGTAAATGTTTTGATGCAAAGACAAGAAACACAAAGTTGAGGCCTCACAAAAGGAGCTTGCAGACTTGTAAAGCAATCCTTCCTCTTTCAGCTAGAGTTGGTTCTTGAGATTAAATTCTGGCCCTCAAACCAGGGCTTCAGTGTAGAAGGAGCAGATGAAGAGCGCTACAGCACTTAGCTGTGGAAGAACTGACTTGGTACCTTCTGTAGGGCCTAGCTTGAGAATGGTGAAGTGATGCTAAAAGAATGGTCTGAAATCCAGCTGTCAGCACATCCAAGGGAAAAACACACGGACAGTAGGGCAAGCAGCTCAAACATGAGGACAGATAAAAATTCATCATCCACCCATTCATCCAACAAACATTAATTGATCATTTACTATCTGCCAAACTCAGTTCTAAATTCTAGGGGTACAGAGTGAATGAAAACAGTCATGGCCTTGCATTTAGGCACTTTTGGGTCTAACAGAGGAGAAAAGCAATCCATAAATAAGTGCAAAAGGAAAGGTAAAATTGCAACTGAGATAAATGCCCTAAAACAACTTTTCAGAGTGCTAAGAGAATGTCTAAGTGGGTGACTTTGAATTAACTAGGGATGTCAAGCAGTGGAGGGAGATCAATTTTCTGACCCCAAAATCTGAGCTATTTCTAAAGCTCAATTTAGCAACAGCGATGCAGTTGGTTGCATAGTCCCTATTTGATTTCCTTCTTTTTAAAAATACATATTCTTCCATCCGCATTCACATATCTGTCTTCTGTTTCTGTGTAAACTTTTTTTTTTGTGACTTGTGCCAGCTGTTGTGATGGTTGATCTCATTTCACAGAAAAACCATAAGGGATTAAAAAGAATGGAGGAATCAAGACAGACTTTCATTTGAATCCTCGCTCTGTCTCTTACCTCCTGTGTGTGTGCCTTTGAGGAAGTTGCTAAAAGTTTCTGAATCTATTTCCTTATTGAGAATCACCTTTTATAAAATAATTTTACTGCATAAGCCATAGAAGATGAACTTCAGATAGAATTTTGGAAAACAGAAAGGAAATCTACAGTCTCATTGCTTTAATGTGTGAGTTTTTATCCTTACCTCTTTGCTTTCCATCTTTGCAGGTGTGGGATACACCTGTATATAATTGGTATATAATCTCAATGTGCTTGGCATTTTGAATTCTGTATCCAATGTTTCTGTATAATTTGCCCAATTAACATGGACCTCAGCCCGTGTGACTTTTGAATCTTGCTAAAATTTACATATTGTTACAGGAGAAACAATTTCAAAATCTGAAAAGCAGGTGCCTGGAATACTGAGACAGTGACCAGGGATTTGCCTGCATTGTTGGAGGGTAGGAGAGGTGAGGTCAGTGGAGGGGCCTCTGGGTGAGGTTTTAGTTCTCCAGGAAGGACAGGGAGAGGGAAGGTCAGCTATTTCAGTTCCTAATCAACTTGGGATTCTTCCCTGATTATGCCCCTGCCTTCTCAACAGGAAAAGGGAGGCCTAAAGGTGAAGGGCGGGATACACAGGGCTGGTCTCATTCCCTGGGATGACTGGAGCCTCATTTGTCTAATTCAGGTCTTTCCCCAATTGAGAATCGTGTTATGCAATAAAAAGCAATTGCTTATTTAACATTTCAGGTTTAGCAATAATTTAACTAGTACATTTATTAACATGTAATATGAAGATTAGAAATTAGAGTTTGAAATAACTTTGAAAAATAGTTATTCTCCATTTCAAAAGTAATTTCTTGTTATTATGAATAGCATGAAAATGACTAGGAAAGGTGTGGCGGAAGTGAGTGAAGAGAGGTTGGTTAATGGGTATAAACATACAGTTAGATAGAATGAATACATTCTAATGTTCCATAGTAGAGTGTGGTGACCATAGCTAACAACAACGTGTTGTATATTTCAAAATAGCTAGAAGGGAGGACTTGAGATGTTCCCAACACAGAAATAATAAATACTTAAAGTGATGGATACTTCCAATATCACTATGTATAGTATGTGTAGTATGTGATCACTACACATACTATACATGTAACAAAATATCACATGTGCCCACAAATATGTACAATTATTACATATCAACAAAAACTTAAAGAACAACATAAAACAACAAAAAAGCATTGATAGAAAAATGAATTACATATACATACATATATGTAAAATTTGCAAATATGTAGTACCTATCATATGTTATAGGGGACCAGTAATTTTGCTTCTATATTTGTACACTTGAAATAGTTATTGTATATAAATGTGCTATCATTTGAAAACTTAGAAAATGCCATATATACAGCTTTTTTCTTTTTTTATTTGAAATTACATTGACAGCATTTTCCCCTGACATTACATACTCTTAGAGCATAATATCTGTAACTGATGAATTTCAGTGCATTATTCTTTATGGAAACGTTTTTAGAATTTTCCTCTGTTGTCAGGGATTTGGCTATTACCAACAGTTCTCTACTATAAGCAACAACATCATGTTGAACTATCTTATACATGCAACTCTACCTGCAATTCATTCTTTGGATAGATTCCAAAGAGTTAGATTAGTTAATTTAAAAAAATTGATATTTTAAGGCTCTTGATGCTTGATGCTAAATTATTTTTTGTAAGAATTTCTATTTTCTCCAGGAACGTATGAGTGTCATCTCATAGGACTCTCGCCCACACTGAGAGTGTGTGTGTGTATAATCATCACCAATTTACTTCTAAAGTCACCTCTCTCATCAATGGGCTGATTCTCAATTGTTCTTACAAGTGTTTTTACCACTTGTCCATTTTTTTTTTTACTTTTGTGAGTAATGCTACATGCTCATTTGTGAAACATTCTCATCTACTTTCTTTTTGTATCTGAATCACTTATATTCTACGTACTTTCAAAAGGATTTTAAGTCCCTGACAGAAAAAAAAAATGCAATCAAAACACTACAATCGGGCTAAACAAACCATGCCTCACACATGGACATTGTAGCCTAATAGACACTTTCACATGAATCCTTCCCTTTCGTCTTCACAAGATGTCTGGCAGGTCTGGGTAATTACAACCCTCCTTATATAGATGTAGAAACTGAGGCTCCTAGAAGGGAGCTGTTGGCGCTGGAGCAGATAGCTGTTCTCTGTCAGCACCAGAACTGCCGCTGCCATCTGTTTCATCTCAAACCCACGCTGTCACCAGGTCCAGTCCATTCATTCGATAAATATTTATTCAGGGCCTGATTGCTATATGCCAGGCACCGTTCCTGGCATTAAAGATCCAGCAGAGAACAAAAAAGACAAAGTACTGCCTTAAATGTTAGGATGGAAGGAGGACAGGTGAGGATATATATTGTGCTAAGGAAAGGAGAGCTAGAAAGAGAAATAAAAGGGAGTGCGGGATAGAGGGCGAGGGGGCCAGGTTGGGGAGTGCAGGCATTACTGGTTTTTTTTGTTTGTTTTTTTTTTCTTTCTCTCCAGTACACACACGATTGCCAAGCATTAAGATTCTCCTGCGGTTCCAGGCTACAATCTTTTAAATGAAGGCAGACAGAGAGCTAGGTGGCTGCAGCCCAGCGCTATACCTCACCCCTCCCTCAGTGTCATGCAGATAAAATGTATTCAGAAGTCAGAAGTGAAGTTGTGCAAATCCATCATTGACACTGCCTTCAAGGTTACCTCGGGGGAGCTGAATGTACCCCTGCCAGAGAGCTGGATGGATGATGATAGGGACAGAAATTCTGGGGGTGCTGTAAATGGCAGCCGCTGCCTCTGTAGGAAACCCAAAGGGAACACAGCAGAGGAAGAGGTGGTGGAGGAGCCACTGCCCTCTCGAAGGGTTCAATGTCATTCTGCGGATGCAACCAAATAACTTTTTCTTCCCTGCTGCTCCTCCATTTGAAATGACAGCCCCGAGCTCGCTTTTTCCTTGATTGTGTAACTCTGATTACAGACAAAGCCAAGGCAATCCCAGGGCATTACTACAAAGCTAAGGGGTCCCCAAAGAACTAAAGAGTCAGCTCCACAAAAATTCCAATTCCTAGCATGAAACTGAAATATGCAAACCAAAGGGGCAAAGACAAGGTATGTGCATTCGCATCACAGAGAAGTGACTGGAGTCCTGAGCTGTGTCTGAAGGCTGTGAGATCACGTTTGGAGCTGCTGATTGGTTTTGTAATCATGGCCCCATCGTGCAGTGCCATGAGACTTAACTCCGTGGCCAAAGACGATGGCATCCCCCAGGAGTCCTGTGAGGTTGCTGCTGTTCTCTTAAGACACCAGGTAGCCATCTGATCCTCCCTGAACAAACTAACTGGGCACACGGGTTTGTTAAACCTCTCTTGGGATGAAACAAGAGAGTTATTTTTTTGTTTTGTTTTGTTTTTAAAAATAAACCTGTCTTTGGAGCCTCCTGCTCTTAGTTTCCAAGTCTTCTTTGCACACTCTAATATTTTAAGAAGCAGCAAACATTAACTGAGTATCTATTGCATGCCATACATTGTACTCTGAGCTCAGAAATGCACACGACTGACTACAGAGGAAAACAGCTTCAGTGAGAGCATCATAATAGCTACCCCCAAGGTCATGATTACTAAGCTCAAAAGTCTCTAAGCACATATGTACACACACAGACAAAGAAGAAACAGAGTTGGGGCCCTGAGTTTCCATGCTTCTTAGCAAGCCAGAAAGAACAAGTGAGCTATGGACCATTGGAATCCCTCAGCCAGTCTTGTCCCATCCAATGGCATCACCTTCCCTGCCTCTCCACAGCCAGGAATTCTCAAGACTCTGATTAGTCAGGGCTCCTAAATTCAGTTAGAGCTTTTCTACTGGTATATTCACTCATTTTATTCACTTGGGTACCAAACTATCTATCTTGCCAGACTGTATTGCACTGGTGATACAATGTCAAACATATCAGATACAATTCCCACCTTTGTGAAATGTTCACCAAATTGAGAAAACCGAGATGATATGAGTCCTTTAAAAATAGTATCCACTGTGCACTAGAGAAGTATGTGTGGTTCTGCAGGAATAGGAATGGATAACAGAAATTCTTGGGAAGCATTTAGGGCCCTAAAAAGGATCTTGGAATGTGTGTGTGTGTGTGTGTGTGTGTGTGACAGAGAGAGAGAGAGAGAGAGAGAGAGAGAGAGAGAGAGAGAGAGAAAGCAGGGACAGAGTTTGAAGAGGAAACTCACAGTCTTCCACTTAATGGTTTCTTGAGTGATATCAGAACACAGCCCCTATTCCCAATGCAGATTCCCGGCCAGGGGCTGACTCGGTGTTGTACTTAGCATAGGAAAGGACCAGGCCCCTTCGCCAGGTGTTGCTGACCCCAATCTCGTCTCCTTCTCCACACAGCTAAGAATGTTCTCCGACACAGACAGGAGCCTGGAGTCTAAATCTTACCACTTTAAAACATTTGGCTGCTCCAGGCAGATTTTTATCTACATCAAAGAGAAGGAAAAGCTGAAAATGGAACCTGGAGGGGGTGAAAAGGGTGAATGTGGGTGTTGAATGAACACAGATGGTCCGTGTGGAGTTTCACTCCAGAAGGGTTTTGTTTGTTTGTGGAAAGAGATAGGGGGTGGGCCACTGCTGTCAGGCACCCCCGCTCAGCACCAGGCAGGTCTGGCCCCAACTGCATCCTCTGTCAGCGAAGTTCCACTCTCCTGGTCTCTGTTGGGCTTTTACTCCTTCTATTCCAACTTATTTTTAACCAGGAAAATATAATGAACTATAATATGTTCATTATATTTTCATATGCCAAACATATTATGGTTCATTATATTTTCATATGCCAAGCTAAACATGTTACATGCATTTTCTGTTTTAATCCTCACAACGTTCCTACTTTGGTGACATTATCACTGTACTTATTTCACACAGGAGGAAAATCAGAGTTAGGAAGGTAAGCATCTTACCCCAAATCCCGAACCCTGTGAAGATCAGACCAGGATTCAACCCCAAGGTTAAGGCCACACAGTACACCAACTGGAAATGCCAAGGTTTATAAGGAAACAATAATCCAGAGATTTACCTTTCTGCACGGTGATTCATTTCCAGTATTTTTCTTTCTTTTTGCATGATTTTCTTTTATACGTACTTGATATCTGTTTGTTTATGAATAAGTATAACTTTGTATCTTGCTTTTTAAAACATATACCATTATGGACATATTATCATCAGAAAGTCTTGGTAACCATACTTATGAATGATGTAATAGTCTGCGTAGTATCAGTAGAAAGTATGAATGTGTATATCATAATTTATTCACACCAGTAAACTCTGAGTGTATGTTTCAGCTATTTCCCTTATTGCTTTAATTGCCCTGGGACTATAAATGATGCTGCAATAAGTATCTTTCTATATGCAACATAGTGCACTTATCAGCGTCCAAGAGTAGTAATATGTTAAGAGTTCTTGAGGTAGCTTCCAAGCAAGGCTTGATTCCCTTCTTAATAGTAACCATATCTTGGCAATTATTCCCTCAAGTTAAAATAATGGTACCTGGCTTATATGCTTTATAACTGTTGGAGTTCCAGTGTGCCTGTGCACACACACGTGCATGCATGTGTGTGTGCACTCACACGTAGTAAAACTGTATAGCGTTAGCTGCTGTCATGATGATGTCGATCGTGGCTCAAGTCACACAGCAATGCTCCCAGCTCTCCTTTCCTCTGTGCCTAATACTTGAAATAAAAGACATTTACAATGAGTAAGCAGCTTTACGCACAGACTGTATTAGATACTCAAGTCAGCTTCTTGAGTCCTCCCCAGTACCTTGCAAGCAGGAGTTTTGCAAGAAAATGAAGCTAAAAATGAAGTAACTACTCCAAGGTTTTTTACAGCCAGGGCATACTGGGCATCTTGAAGATTCAGAACATTTCAGAAGCACAGCCTCCTTCTACCAAATCATACCACCCTCCTGAGAGGTCCCGCATAACAAACCTTTAATGTCTCAATTGCATGTACGAACCCAAAATGTATGCAATATAAATGCATTTTTCACTCTCTTTGTGACAAGTCTGACATAATTTTTTGCTGCGTAGATTTCCCCAAATATCTTCATCACGTGTCAAAGATGTTTCCTCTTAGCTTCCTGCATTTTTTGGCTTGCAGAGACTTGGGATGGCCCTGCCCCCGCTTCACACTTCACTTTTCCCTTGTAGAGATGTAGGAAGGGGGTCTGCAGCCTGCTGTGCTTGGCTGCAGTTTATGGGGAGGGAGGTTAAGCCGAGAGGCGCCAGGCACTGCTTCAATTACACTTTGCTTGTTCCGAGGGCTTTAATCATGACCTCTTTCTCAATAGATCCTTTCAGAAAGGCCAGGGGGAGAAAAGGCAATTGGAAACCCTGGTAGTAATCAGGGCCCCAGACCTTCAATTCCTTGAGAAACAAGGTTGGGACATAAGGCCTATTGAAGGGAGTGGGGCGAGCTAAGAGAGACTAGCCATTCCTGAAGGAATCCATATGTTTTGGGGGTGAGGTGGGAGTACACGGAAATCATAAACAAAAAGTGGAAAGAGTAGGTGATAATAATTAGTTGGTAGTTCTAATTAGGAGGTCTCTTAGGCCAGATGTTCATTGAAAAAGAATGACAACCCCTCCTGAGATATGTAATGAAACTTCAACCCCCACGGCTGGGGAAGGGGGTGGAGGTGCAGAGTATGGATGCATGAAAGGCATATAGGCCTTTAGCCTGAAGCTTCCTGTGCTGGGGGAAAGGAAGGGGAGGGCGCATGTGTGTTTTTAGTGGAGCCCACCTTCTATCCCCCAGACTTAGTCATTTGTATTCTCTTTTGAGCAGCCAGTTCAGCAGAGCGTGCCTGCTTCTGATTAACCTAAGGAGGGTGGCTGGGAGACCTAACTTCTTGCCTGGACTGGGCTGTCTCAGGAATCTGGGCCTCTGTGCACTGTCTGGGACTCATTGTTCTGGGGAAAGAATGGGTGGAGGCATCCTGTGAATCTTCCCAGCACTTGTAGACCTCAGGCTTTTGTACCTATTCCTGCACTAAGAGGGGTGTAACACGTGATTGGCTGGAAATCTGGTGTGAATAAATTATGATGTACACATTCATACTTTGTACTGATACTATGCAGACTACTAAGTCATTTACAGTTATGGTTACCAAGAGTTTCTGATGATAATATGTCCATAATAGTGTATTTTTAAAAAAGCAAGATATAAAGTTATACTCATTCATAAACAAACATATATCAACTATGTATAAAAGGAAATCAAGCAAAAAGAAAGAAAAAAGCTGGAAGCAAATGAATCACTGTGCTGAAAGATAAATCTCTGGATTATTGTTTCCTTATGAACTTTGGCATTTCTAGGCTGTGTAGAGTACAGCCTTAACCTTGGGGTTGAATCCTGGTTGTGATCTTCACAGGGTTCGGGATTTGGGATAAGATACTTACCTTCCTAACTCTGATTTTCCTCCTGTGTGAGATAAATAGAATGATAATGTCACCAAAGTAGGAACATTGTGAGGATTAAAATAGACATCTCTTTTTCCTATACTGTGTTTACTGTGGGCCAGACCATGTATTAACCATGAGCTACCAGGTATTAAGTGTCAAACTCTTTAGGGAAGAAACATGGAGATGGGAACTTACCCAGTGTGATTAATTAAGAAAATAAAATAAATATTTGATAGCAGAGTAGGGTGACTACAGTTAAGACAAATGCCCTGTACACTGGTGACGAACACCCTAAGTTCCCTGACTTGTTACTCTGCATTATATACATATAAGAAAATTTCACATGTACTCCATTAACTTGTGCAAATAAAAATAATTGTTTTAAAAAAAGAAGAGAACAGTCATTGTAATAGTAGCTAACATCCCCTGGGCACTTTCTAAGCAGCTTCCATGGAATATCCCTTTGAAGTCCCAGAAAAAACACCATGGCATATATCTATCTAATGTTATTTTCTAGAGATCTCTAAAGCTCAGGAAATTAATGGGACTTTCCAAGGCTCACACCATTCATGAGTGGCAGAGCTGGGATTTGATCCCAGGGAGAATATGTTCAAAGACTGGTCTCTAAGTTTTCATTAGAGGAAGGGGAACAATACCGAGGAAAGGCAAGAACTAGGCAAAACAGCATGGGAGCTGAAGGCAGAAATAAATGACTTCCCTTTGGGCCAGGAGTCAGCCAACTTTTTCTGTATTGAGTCAGATAGTGAATATTTTATGTGTTTCAGGTCATTCACTTTCTGTTGCAACTCCTCAACTCTACCATCGTAGCGCAAAAGCAGCCATGTATGCAAATGAATGAGTGTGGGTGTGTTCAAATAAATCTTTATTTACAAAAATGGGTAGACTTGACTGATGGGATATAGTTTGCCAACTCCTGTATAAGACCCTCATCAGAATTTGAGATTTGGGGTGGCTTTGAGAGAGGTTATAGTTGAAAATTCTCATTTCAGATTAACTGAGGTTCCTAGAATCCAGGGATTGGATTCCCACCACTAATACTTTGTTTATCCGTTAATTAACTTGCCTAATATCACACAGTTGACAAAAGGCAGATTCTGGGCCTGAATCCACATCAGTTTAACTATGGAACCCAGCTAGATTCTGCAACTCTGTTAATACAACTGATTGAAATGAATGCCTGGGTGGGCTCTTCTCCAGCATGTTCCAGTGTTGGACAGAGAGTTATCAATGGTGAACAGCACTCGCTTGCATTTCCCACTGACCTTGTGACCTTGAACAAGAGATCAGCTTCTCTGAGAGTCAGCCTTATGCTGCCTTTACCAGATATGTCAGCAAGATCAGGGACCTCCTATCCAGATAGATTTTGTTCTGACCATAGGCTTTGGGATCTGTAGTTATGAGACCTTAGGCAACTGTAAGACTCTCTCAGAAATAAGGACTGTTGCTTCTTACTCACATCTTTCTAAGAAAACTCCACCACTATCCCTGCCACCACAACCTGCACATGTTGCAAACCAAGGCATCTCACGTGAATCATTTTGCAAGTTCATACCCTCATCATAGGTTATTGGACCTGACCCAAGGCAAACTGGTCCACTGGCTGAACTAAACCAATAAAATTCTTCTGAAAAATAATTTGCACAAGGAGGCATCTCAAGAGTTGCGGTAGGTGAGTCTTACTGATGGGGAATAGACATGTCAACATCCAGCAACTCTTGATGCTGAAGTGTCTGAAGCCTCACTGGCTCTTGTCCATGGTAAGGATTTCTGTAGTTCAGCTACTCTCCAGCTTTTGAGTCTTTTGAATTTTGGATCAGTTTGGTCATAGTCCTAATTTTTAGGAGCTAATGTGTCCTAAGACACCCATCTACAATATAAAAATAATGGATAGGTGTTTCATAAAGTTTGTCCTGAGAATAGAGCTAATGTAAAGGAGCCAAAAGGATAGATCTGGCAAACAATAGGCATGAAAACATGTTTGTTCCATTCTTGCCATTTACTTTCTGAAATGATGACTCAGGAAAGGAAGTATTATAGCTATACTGGAACCACAGACCCATGTACACTTATGAGTAGGAAGCCACTGTAAAAGCTATCCTGAGCAAACACTGACTCCACCTAGAAAGCCCTCTGGCAGCCTTATTGACAGACACCCTCTCCATTCATGCCTGAACAACCCCAAAGGGAAAGAGCTCATCCCCAGCATAGTGTCTGACTCCAGTGTTACATGGCTCTGGTTATGCAGACCCTCTTATTTGTAATGCGCTAAACATGTGGACCTTTTTATTTGTAATGCAATACACATGGCCTCCTTGGAATTTTCACCACTCATCCTTGGATTGCATTTTTGAAGCCATAGAGAAGGAAGTACTGGAAATTCTAAGAGGCAATATGCAAAATATAGAAATAGGCCATGTGTTGGGATGGTGAAACCATGAGGAATTGCGTTACCTATTTACAGATACCATCAAACATGGCCAAAGTTTTTCTTAAAATTTTTAATGATGGACATACCTTAGGACTGAAGCATTTGAAGAGAAGGGATTTTGCTCCTCGTTTTCCTTAAGTTATTTGTTATCCAGTCAAAACATCTCCAAGTCCTGCCATTGCCTCTCATGAGGTACAATTTCCTTCTCTGTATTTCATCCAGCTTATCAACATCTCGTGAAAACATGGAACTCAGAATAAACACAGTAGGTAACCTGGGAGCTGACCAGGGTTATCACATTCATTTATTTTTCTATCTGCTTTGCACCAACCCCAGAGCATATGGGGGAATGTAGTTCCTCCATCCCAACCCCTTCATCCTGTTATTCCAGTGGTCCTATCAGTAAATAAATGACAACTTATAAAAATAGACAGTATCTTTCATTGTAACAATCACCCCAGGAAGCCTGTGCCTATGAAACAATCATAACAATCTCCTGGGATTATATGCACAGGGCCAATGGCCCTTATGGTATATCTTCCTCAAATTATCTCCCTGAATCTCAGCCTGTACAATGACTCTGTAACTTTCATTTCCTCACAGGATTTGGTACTGACCATTGCTTGGTTACCGTCTGGTATCCAGGGAATGCTTGAGATATTTTAACTCAAATTTCTACTTTCCTAATTCAATGCCTTTTGTACAACACTCTGGAAGAGATTTTAGCCTTTTTAACATTCAATTTGCCATGTTTGGTTATAGAAACTGCCAACTCCCATGTTCTGGAGTTGGCATTTTAATGAAGGCCTAAAACAACTGTAGGAAAATAAATGAACAATGTGAACACCACCTGGCCTAAGCAGGGCCTGTCATAGTGACAGACATGACCCAGACCATGGGTCAATTAGTGTTAATTCATTAATTATAGTCCAGGAGGGAGAGCATGCATTTGGATTATGAAAGATTATTGGAGGATTTATTTCTGTGTGAGCCAAGTCCCAGGACCATTCACCATTATATCCACTGAGAAGCCAGTATGCACATTGTACCAACTGTGTCAGGAACTAAGGAAGTCAGGATAGAATTTGGGTTGCCTCAAAGCAATTTGCCATGTTCCATCCCCTTGCCTCTTTGCATCTCACCACCTGCAGCCACTGAACCAGAGGAAGCTGGGCTGAGCCATGTGCAAAGTTATTCCACTGTGATTTGCTGTCACTGAAGACAGCCAAATCTCACAGCGTCCTACCCAGAACTCTTGAAGAGCTGTTTTTCTGTTCCTGAAAACTAGAGCCTTAATCCAAAGGGACTAGAGGAGACTAGAAACATGCAGAGACTAGTGTTAGGGGCTGTTTCAGGGGGCAGTAGCACGGTGGAAGGCTGTGGTTCCCAAATGTTAGTGCAAATCCAAATCACTCGGAGGTTTGTTAAAACGCACATCTCTGGGTGTTTAGCAAGTCTGAGATGAGGCCTGGGAATTTGCATTTGTCATGAATTTTTAGGTGATGCTGATACAGCTGGTCCAAGGGCTGTACTGAGGAGCACAGATGTAAAGGGGGAAGGTTCACAGTTAAGAACACACAGGTTCAAGTTCCACCTTTGAGACTTGTAACCAGGTGGCTTTGGCCAAGTCACTGCACCCTTTGAGTACTCGGGTATTATTGTTGTCATTGTTGTTACTGCTGCTGTTTATAAAATGTTAAAATAATCCCCAGGTCAAAACGTTGTCCCGAGCCACAGCGTCCCTGAGCCTATGGCAGGAATTAACATATCTAAGTCTCAGCTTCTCCGGTTTGGAGATTTCTGAAAGAAATAAAACTAGAATTACCACTCTACTGTGTGTCAAAGTACAGTTATTCACACAGTGGAGCTTCAGTCAGTGTCAGTCCCTTCGGGTGCTTGGGGGGTCCCTCTGTATCTGCACAGGTGAGCCTCCTAGAAATGATGCTATCATTTTCTTTTGCAACTACTTCCTGTGACTTTTTAACTTAACAGACCTTCCTAGCATGCCCTTCATGTTATGCTGGAAAAAACCCACATTGTCCACCACACCAAAGAGTACTCAAACCCACTGACCAGGCCAATGGAGACAGGATGTCCCTGTTGTCTCCACATCTGGCCTCTCCAGCACAAGCCTCTAATTTTCTGTGGCTCTCACTTGGCCTCCCTTCGATGTGGGAGGGTAGTGTGGATAATGAGCCCCATCTGTGGGCCAGCTGGGTTCTGAGGCCCCCCTTCTCCATGCCTTTGAAGAGTACACCCATTTTCTGCCTGGAGGTCTCCTGTTGTGACCAGCATTTCTGTTTCCCATTAGCAGTGGGGAGAATATCGAAATGTTAAAAGGAGGAAGCAAATTAATGCCCTATTCTGGGATGTGCTGAAATTTACCAGTATGGAGGATGTTGCTGCAGATGAGAGTGTCTTAGATACAGATATTACTGCACTTACAATCAAAATGGCAACGATTTCCCTTCCATAATGGCAAAGCATGTTGGTGTGGTGGCTGAAAAACTGTGTGATTGAGTCAATATATTATGGTTTGAGTTCAAACTATTCCACGTGTAAGTCACAGTGACCTTAAGCTTAGGGCAGGTGAAATTACAGAGAGCTCTGCAGAGGATTTTGAGTAAGATCCCTGCTCCAAATTACCTTAACATTGTTTTCTAAAGCAGAAAGTAGTAATTAAGAAAACTTGAGTGTACTTCAAGATATTAAAACCAATTGACCATTCTAGACATATGGACTCGAGCTTTTCAAATATAAAGTCTACAAGTTAATTTCTTTTTCTAAACTTTACGTTCATCTGTGAAAGGACTGCCTCCAAAATCCCAAATAAGGTGAGCCTGAAATCCTCTCTGAGTCTGTATCTATGGGATCTTTAGTTATCCCTAGTTGTTTCTCTCTGAATGGTTCTGGATGGATCTTGTGTGAACTCAAAGATGTTTGGTTTTATTCTACACCTTTGACATTTGCTAAATGGAGGAAAAACATAAATGGTGCTGAGCTTTCTGACTGTCGCTGAGCAGCAGCCTTTTGTCACTTACCAGTTCTGTGAGTCTGGCCAATGTGCTTAATCGTGCAGAGCCTCAGTTTCCTCACATGTAAAATGAAAGCTAAAACCAACTTTTAAAGCTGTAGTGAAGATTGCTTAAGAAAACATATTCCTGGTACATAGAAAATGCTCAAAACCTGTTATAAACCCTTCCCCTGCCTATACTGACCCCTTCTTTCAATATAAGTTCCCCGCCCCCCCACCCACCAAGTCCTGGAGGTAGGTGAGTTCTTTAAAGTTGGATAATCTAAGCTTGTGTTTTTTAAAAAAATGTATTTTTCTCACAGTTATTTTAACTTAGAGAGGGTTAGTTATGCCAAGACTCTATTCAGAAAGTGTTCACAGCAAGGGTGTGCTGGTACGTGTTTGACAATGGGCTCTCTGGAAAAGGTGAGGAGGGCCAGCTGCAGTTTGCTGAATTCCATACTGGCTGATTTCAAGCTACCAAGGAGACATCGCTGGTCACAAAGTTTGGAAGAAATGAGTGTACTTGGCTTTTCTAAGCTGGTAGGAGCTGGCTTCAATGTAACTAGGGGTCACAGGATGAGGAACTGACCATTTCAATATAGTTATAGAATACAGCAAGAAGGAGAGAAGAGCAGAGATGGAGCACAAACCAACAAACGAAAATGAAATAAAATAAAAAATGAAGGGAAAAACAAAAAGGAAAAAAAAGAAAGACACAGAGACCTTAGCTATCATCCCTTCCAATTATTCTATTTTGCAGGCAAAACAACGAGGGACCAGAGAGAAGAAATAAGCTTCCTACGGTCATCCCTCACATCAGTGGTGGACTTGGCATACCAAACCAAAGGCTTAAATACGTGTGATTAGAGACCAAGCATTCTCAAGAGAAGCTAGAATTAATGAGTGAAACTGAGCAAATAACACAATAGTTTGAAACAAATAAAGCATCACCCCACAGTTAAATCTACAATAAACTAATGACTTCCCTGGACAAACCCCAACACTCAGCCACTTCAAACTCAACTAGCCAAAAAGACTTAAGACTAGGCTTGAGAAATGGGCTGTATGGGTGGAAAATGGACAGGATGCCTTGGTATTAGAGGCATCTCCAGCCCCGAATGTCAATAATTCTGTGATTGAAGGGCCTGCCATTTGGCACTTAGCTGCCACATAGGAACTGGCAGTATTAACCCGCAGCTACAAGCAATTAACATGCACAGTCTTGTGAGACTTGTTGCAAAATTTGGTGGAATTACTCTGCGATTTCTCCCTCTAGCATTTGCTTTGCAAAGGGAATAATTTCTTTTGTGTTTCAGGTTTTACGCCTTGTGATGTCAATATGTATTTAGACCAGATGGTCCAACCATCTTAGGAAATTCAGAGCTGCAGATCCTTCTTCCCCAAATTGAAAAACTCAGCATCCCAGTTAATGCCACAGACTCCCGTCTATCATGATGGTGTGTAATTATTTTGAGAGTGAAAGAAAAATTTAGTTTTAGGGATTCCCCAAGAGTCAGAAACCCTGGTTAGCCTTGGCCATCCCAGTCCAATTCAAGGCTCTGCCACTCACTAGCTAATCTTTTAAACCTAATTCTTCAAACATCCCCATCAATTTGCAAAGTGATGATATTGAATTAATTGCATCAGAGTTTAAAGAATTACAGAGCAAGAATATGAAAGTTTGAATTATTGCACTGCCACGAAGTAGCACAATAACCATACATAATCTCTAACTTTAACATCTCTAAGTCTCAGCTTCTCCAGTTTAGAGATTTCTCAAAGAACTAAAAATAGAACTACCATTTGACCCAGCAATACCATTGTTGGGTATATACCCAAAGGAAAATAAATTAATCTACCAAAAAGGACAACAGCACTCATACGTTTATTACAGCTCTATTCACAATAGCAAAGACATGGAATCAAACCAGGTCCTCAACAATGGTCGATTGGATAAAGAAAATGTGGTACATACATACCATGGAATACAATGCAGCCATAAAAAGAACAAAACCATGTCCAGTGCAGCAACATGGATGCAGCTGGAGGTCATTATCATAGGTGAATTAACACAGGAACAGCAAAGCAAATACTGCGTGTTCTCACTTATAAGTGGGAGCTAAAATTTGGTACACGTGGACATAAAGATGGGACCAATGGACACTGGAGACTGCTGGAGGGAAGAGTGAGGGAGAAGATAAGGGTTGAAAACTACCTATTGGGTACTATATCCACTATTTGAGTGACAGGACCAATAGAAGCTCAAACCTCAGCATCATACCATATACTCATGTAACAAACCTGCACGTGCACCCCCTGAATCTAAAATAAATAAAACAAAACAAATCTCAGCTTTTCATGTAAAAAAGGATAAAGGTAATATAAAAGAGTTTTTTGTGAAGACCAAATGAGAGTGCATGTTATGTACTCAGTGTTTTGCCTGGCATAGAGCAAACACTTAGTAAATGTTAGCTTTAAAACTGTATCAATATTTTAATAACAAAATTAAGAATTTTGTGACCCTATTAAATATGTAAGGTTACTAATACTCAAAAGGAAGTTGCTTTTTCAAAGACAGATAGCTAATAGTCAAGCCAAGGTCTATATGACTCTGAATGCTATTAATATATTGTTCGTGATAACATGATTTACAAGATTTCCCTCATAGATGATAGGGTAGCAAGTACTCTTAGTAATTATTGGACTTGCTATTTTTTCCCATATGATTATGATTGGGAGTCTCTGAACAAGGTGGAAAGTCCAGTAGCTGGGCAAAAGCAACCTTGCAAGTTCTAGGACAAGTCTCTTAAACATTCTCCAGGCAGTAGAATTGCAAGAAGCTGGGGGCCAGTCTTATCTTTGTTATTTCTGCCTCTCTGAAAGGGATGGGCAACAGACATGGAATGGGGAGAATTCTCAAGCATAAATGAGTTCCCAGTCTTCAAATCACCAGCCACATGTTATGGACAACTATAGAAAATGGCAACAATCACTTTGGGAAACCACACTATGCTAGGTCTTCCACGGTTTATGATCATTCTTAAACTGGTCTAAGCCATTTACTTATAGGGGAGAAAAATTTTTCTGACGAGAATCATTTTCTAGTTTGACAATTTTATTTTAGTGTTACTTGATCTACTTTGAAGCCTCCTGGGAAATCTATGTTACGTTTGACTTCTCTCCACGTCAGCCTGTTAGCTATTAGATGGCTAATTCGCTTCACAAGATATGCCGATATGAGACGCACTCGGCTCATATTAGGAGTAGAATTTCACCACTCAATGGTCAGGTCGTTTATGATTAAGACAGAAGAGCAATCCAAACACAGTAGCCAATGAGAATGCTCTCCAATCACCTGTAATCACTGCTCTTGGGTTTCTAATGGAAGTGGTTTCATTTAGTGCCTATCAAACAGCTAGGATTTATCCTAAAAACAATAATATGCTTTGGTTTGGAAGTAGAGACTATAGGAAGCCTCTCTCTCTCTCCTTGTGTGTGTGTATGTTTTTCCTTTTCCCCTATTTTTTTTTCCAATATTTTCTTTAATGGAGCAAAATGAAGAAAAAAAATTAAGATAAACTATGAAAATAGCAATATATGGAAACTAAAATAACTTTTTCTAAGGTAGTTCAGTGAAACACTTCAGCTTTGGGATAAGATAATCCTGGATTCTAAAGTCATCATTTGTTATTTATAAGCCACACTGCTCTGAAGTAGTTAATAAATTTTCCCAAGCCTTTATGTCCTTATGTGTCAAATGTAGATAATCCGATAGTTTTTTTCAAGGAAAAATTGGAAACTGAATGAATAGCACTACAAACATGATGGCAACTATTAGAGAATTCTTGAGGAAATATACTGTTGTCACTCTTCTGTAGTTAAGTAGAATGAATTGGCACCAGGACAAGGTGAATCTTAACTAAAACAAAGTTTGTTTCCAGATAGTGAGATCTATGGAAGTTGAACATGTGCTGTAGAACTTCTTATGCCTTTATTTAAGAATCTGCATTGTCAAGGGTAGGACCAACCTCAAGTTCACAGTCATAAAACACTCTTGCAGTGTCTGAAATAGGGGGGAATTTCCGTGTGTGTATGCCTTGAGTCTACAGAGGAGAAAGTGCTTGGACAGCTGACACCACACTCTACTCTTGCCCCAGAACTTAGGTTGCCTATGAAGAAGATAAAAAAGAAATAAAAAAAGATAATCCTAGTGTTCTGAAATTATACTATTTTTATGGGACCTTCGATGAATTGTCTAACTTTAGTTGTCCTCGGGTAGTCATTTCATAAAATAAGAACACCCCTGTGTCCTTCCCAAGTGTCCAACCATCTACTTTAGTTATCCAGAAATAAAGTGAGAAGAAAGTACAGAAGGTGTGATTAATCTTGAATAGTGTTCAAAGCAAATTTCACAAAGTCCCTGGTAGACAATCCAAGAAGGCAAATAGAATGTTCTATACCTATCACTCATGTCTTTTTTTTTTTCTTATTCTTTTTCTTTTTTTATACAGGGTCTCTGTCACCCAGGCTGGCATGCAGTGGCATGATCTCGGCTCACTGCAACCTCTGCCTCAGGGTTCAAGCGATTCTCCTGCCTCAGCCTCCCTGCTAGCTGGGACTAGAGATGCCCTCCACTGTGCCTGGCTAATTTTTGTATTTTTAGTAGAGACGGGGTTTCACCATGTTGACCAGGCTGGCCTCAAACTCCTGACCTCAAGTGATTCATCCACCTTGCCCTCCCCAAAATGCTGGGATTACAAGTTGGCCCACTCATGTCTTTATTGTTACTCTCCCAAGCTTTGCGTGGAGGTGCTCTTTGGGGAGAAATAATAAAATGGTAGAGACTTTGTTAGGATAAAAACAATGGAAATTAATTATAAGAGTCCATTTTCATTAAAAGGAGAAAGGTGAGTTTGTCTTGCAGCTACTCTAGTCTGGGGTTTCTGAAAGACTTACACCTTAAGGATAAGTCAGTATCCTGGGATATATACAGAGGCATAGGATAAGGCTTAGAGTAATAATGGCAGAGGAGAAGAGGGAAAAATCAGATAAAGAAAAAGAATTTGGACTATTTATCTGAGCTGGATCTGTATGGACTGAGAAGACAACTCATAAAAAATGTGAAAGAGCATATTTTGTAGACATTATGTAGATTCTTTGTGGATGAAAGATGCATTTCAGCTATTAATAAGACTTTCATTCTTCTAATTAGATATACATGCAATGTTCATCCAAATGTATGGGCATCATGAAATGACTCTTCAGAATTTATCACCATAGATGTGGGCTTGGCCACCAGGCAGGTGGGCAGCCAGGGGAATAGGGAGGCCAGATAGAGTGATCAGTTGAATAAAGTACAATATTGGCAGTGAGGAAAGGCCCTGTACTCTGACTGGAGAACCCCCTGCAAAGTTGTACTTGTATTCATAAGTTAAAATACTTCACCAGCCATCATTTTATAGAGAATCTGGGTAGGATGGCATTCAGGCAATCATCTATGAAATCACTTATTCAGCTTTTGAATGAATGAAAGAAAGTGTCTACAATTAGTCAGATGTGAGATGGATAGAAAAGATGGTCTTTAGTACCCAACAAGTCAGGACTTGGTAAATGCTTAGAAGTTAGAATGTCAACCAAGTAGACCTTTGTTCATGGAGAAGAGATAAGATGAGATTGGAAGATGCAGAAAAGAAACCAGCTGTTTGTGAAAGAGTGAATATTAATGAGTCAGGATTGTGCTCTAGATACACACTCTCGGGTAGCAAGACTAATTCCAGACTCTACTGAATACGGCGATGAGTCTTGTGAGCTATTCTGAAGCTTGAGTGGCATTGGTCCCCAAAGTGGGCAAAGTAAGCCCCTGAGGTGAAAGTCTTTAGCTGCTGAAACTAGGCTAGGCTAGATTAGGTCAAGAAGGCACTGACAAAATAACATACATTGAAGCACAAGCTCAATGGATATGTCCTCATGCCTCAAATAACTACCAGAGAAGAGAAAAACAAACAAACAAAAAAAAAGAGCAATGTGTTTACAAGGAGAAGCTGTGCAATTAACTATGCTTGCACTTCATTTGTATGGCCTTCGGTTTTGGGGAAGAAACGGCTGTGAGTCTAGAGATGGCTAGGGGTAGAAGTGTCTGTGCCTAATTGAGGAGAAATTCCAAAGAAGCTGTGAGGCAAAGTGTAGTGACAGCGTCCACCCCACTCTGAGTAGTGAAGCTCTCAGGAGGAGAATAAATACATTAGTGTCATTTTAAAGGTGTTCATTCTCTCCATTCAGCGGCATAATGCAATTATTTAGTAGTTCAGGATTCTTTTAATACTGTTTGAAGAACTTAAGAGGTTAAGGGCTTGAAATGATAAATGCATTATTAATATTGCCTCACAGAAACATCCAAGTTTATAATTTTTGAGGTAGATAAAAGAAAAAAAGACTAATAGGTTTTTACTCAGTTTTCCCCCGTAGTAAATTAACCTACCGAACCTGTGAGAAATGTATAAATTAGACATTATTAGAGAAAGTAATAATGGACCAAAAGCCATCATCTAAAGGTTTTATTCATTAGCAAGACTCATGTGTACAACTTTAGTTTTTGGATTTCTTCTTGTCCTAAATTCTGCACAGCTGGAAAGAAAGGGAGTAGCAGCAAGGGAAGCAGAAATTGTGGCTGGGTTCATACTAGTAAGGGTGCATTCTTCTCTATGGTCTGATGTAATCCCAATCAGTCTATGTGACAGTTACAGAAGGCAAAGTGCATGGTGATAAAGAACGTGGGCTTTGGAATCCAATAGATCTGGGTTCAAATACTAGTTCCACCAACCATGAATTTTGTCACCTAGGCAAAACTATGTTTTATTTTTCTCACCTACAAAAAGAGGTATAATAATTTCTATAGCATTTGATGAGAATTAAGAGATTATACATTTAAATTAAACATGTGCCCAGAAATTGTAAGCATTTAATAAATTAAAGCTATTAGTGTTAACTATTAGCATTATAATTAAAATTGATATTAAAATTACTATTAGTATAGTATTAGCATTGTTATTTTAGAATATGTCCTACAATACCCATTTGACAACTGAAATTTAGATGACTGAAGTGACTTACCTAAGATCATAGGGTTAGTTTGAGCCATAACCAGAAACATCTTACTTACATTTTTAAACAAATTTATCTTCTGTAGAGTTCAGCTACTTCAATCTGCAAACTCAGATTTTTGCTCAAGTTCTTATTCTAACTCTTCTTTTGGACAGTAGTCACATACTGCTCACAAGGATTTTCACAGATGTTATTCAAGTATTTCAGAGAAATTGGCAAATCTCGCACAGTTATTATTTTTGTTAATGGATGCAGTCTTTCTGTGGCCATAATAGTGTATCAGGTGCCAGGTTTGTCATCCCATGGTAAACAACCATAAAATTAGACAAGATAATGGAGCAAATATGATCAGGTGTTAGAAAATAGAGTAGGACTGTGATCCTTCAGAGAAGATAGACATGTGAGATTAGCCCATGTTAACCTTGGATTTTTTCCTTGGGATTTACCAAACCATGTCAGGGAGAAGTAGAAGCTAAGCAGAAAGGTTAGTTTTGCTGAACAAAGAAAAGACAATCAGAGTTTAGGGACCTGAAGTAACTAGAATTTTTGCTACAGGTTATCAGAGAGGACAGAGCTGTGCTATAGACAAGGGTTCACCCCTGATCCTTGTCCATGAACTGGCCTCAGTCATTCTGGGCAAAACTCCAAGACCCAGTAGAGAATAGCTGCTCCAGAACTGTCTGAATGAAGACCCCAGAGGCTGCACTGACTTTGCTGATGCTCAGGCTTTTAGTTCAGAGCCCATAAATGCCATTTTTTAGGCTGAGGCCCTTGCCTTAAGTAAGAGCCATATTGTATGACTAAAGAGAAACCACAATATATCTATCCTCCCTAATAAAGAATAAAATCAACCTGTTGTATCAGAAGGATCCACCAAAACTTTAACTCTGTACAAGAATAAAATTAAGCATTCTTTAAGCTTTAATTGAGATAGATAACATAATCCAGACACCTAATGTTTCATCTGCAATGTCCAGTATATTTTAACAAATTATTAGACATAGGAAGCAAAAAAGTGACCATCAAGCAAATATGTAAGTGTTAAAAATTGTCCTTCAGATGACCTAGATATTGAAATTAAAAGTATTATGCATGTGTTCAATGACGTGAGGGAAAGATTATTGTAAAGAGTGCACAAATAGGAAGTAGTATTAGTAAAGAACAAAAAAAGTATAGAAAATAACTAAATGGAAATTCTAGAACTTAAAATACAGTACCTGAAATTTAAAAAATGTACTCTATAGGCTAACAGTAGATTGGAGATTACAAAAGAAAGGCTTAGTAAACTTGAAGGCAAAGCAATAGAATTCATGAGTAGACCCTTAAAAATCATTTAAAATTAATAAATAGGTGCAAAATAATTAAATAGGGAAAGAATATTTTTTTCAGTAAATGGTGCTGGGACAAGTGGATATCCACATTCAAAAGAGTCAATCTCTACCTCACACCATATACAAAAATTAACTCAAAATAGATAATTGAACTTAACTGTAAGAACTAAAATTAAAGATTACTTAGGAGGAAACATAATAAGAATAAGACTTCTTCTTCTTCTTATTTTTTGATACAGGGTCTCACTCTGTTGTCCAGGCTGGAGTACAATGGCACGATCCAGGCAAATTGTAACCTCAACCTCCTGGGCTTAAGTGATCCTCTCACCTCAGCTTCCAAAGTAACTGGGACTACAGGTGTGTGCTACCATGCCTGGCTAAATTTTATTTTTTTTGTTTTTTTGGGGTTTTTTTTAGAATAGGGGCTCACTATGTTGCTGAGGTTGGTCTCGAGCTCCTGGGTTCAAGTGATTATCTTGTCTCAGCCTCCCCATATACTAGGATAACAAGTGTGAGCCACCACATCTGGCCTCTCAGAGTAAATCTTTATAAATTTGGATTGAGTGATGATTTCTGAAGTCAATGCCAAAAGCAAAATCAACAAGAGAAAAAAATTGATAAATTGAACTATATTGAAATTAAAAACTTCTGTGCTTCAAAGGACACCATAAAGAAACTGAAAAGCCAACAAAAAGAATAAGATAAAACATGTGCAAAGTATTTATCTAATAAGGGAATTGTGAATATAGAATTGGGAATTTAGAATATACACAATCCCTACTACTCAACAATAAAAGACAACACAAATTTAAAAATGCGTCATGAATTTGAAAAAATATTTCTCCAAAGAAGATGTTCAAATGAGTAATAAACATATGAAAAGATACTCAACATCTTTAGTTATTAGAAAAGCACAAATCTAAGCAACAGTGAAATACCACTTCAAACTCTCTAGAAGGAATATAATAAAAACAGATAGACAATGACAAGTGCTGGTGAGGATGTGGAGAAATTGGAGCCTTCATTTATTGCTGCTGGGAATGTAAAAATGTACATCCACTTTGAGAAACACTTTGGTAGTTCCTAAAAACGTTAAACATATCTTTACTGTATGTCCTGGAAATTATTCTCCTAAGTATTATACTTCAAGAGAAATAAAAACATTCATCCACATATAAACGAATACACAAACTTATATAAATATTATTTACAAACAGATAAAAATTAGAAACAACCCAAATATATTTCAACTAATGAATGGATGCACAAAATGGAGTACCTCCATAAAAGGGAATATTATTTGAAAATTAAAAAATGAATTATGAGTGTTAAAGCTCTATTACAATTTTTTTTGGTTTTTACTGAACCCCATCCTTCCTCAAAAATGAAGTACTGATACATGCTATGACATGGCAAAAACCTGAAAACATTTTTCTACATGAAAAGAGTCAGTTACCAAAGACCACATATTAAATGACACTTATATAAAATGTCCAGAAGAGACAAATCTATAGAGACAGTTACTATAAATCTATAAAAACAAATTACATTAATCTATAGAGGCAAATAAGTAGATTAATAATTGTTAAGTCCAGGGGGAATGGTAAGGAGGATAGACAGTGGTTGCTGATGAGCACAGCATTTATTTTGGAGTTGATGAAAATGTTCTACAATTAGAGAGTGGTTTTGGTTTCAAAAACCTGCATATAGACTAAAATTTATCAAATTGCATAGTTTAGAAGAGTAAATTTTATAATATGCAAATTATAACTCAATTAATATGTTATATAACAGAGTTCCAGTGAACTATGACACAATGTCAAGTGGTTTAATACGTGTGTAATTGAAGTACCAGAAATAGACAGATAATAAAAGAGAAAAATTATTTGAAGAAATAAAGGCCAAAATTTCCCCCAAGATGGTGGAAATTAATTTGCATATCCAAGTTCTTGGAACCCAAGCAGGATAAATACAAAAAGAAACATGGTTAGAAACTTCAGTCTATCTGATGAAATACAAATATGAAAAGGAACATCTTAAATATAGCCAGAGGAAAAACATTTAGTATATGATTGAGATCTATACTATAAATGATATCTGGCTTCTCATCAGAAAGAATGGAAGCCAGGAAACAATGAAGCAGGATTGTTGAAATTCTCCAAAAGCAACTGTCAACACAGATTTCCATATTCAGAAAAAAAAGTACCTTAGAAATGAGGATTGGATAAAAAAATTTTCAGAAAAACACAAGCTGAGAGTATTTGTCACAAGTAAACTTGCACCAGAAAAATTGCTTAAGAATTCTTTTCTGGCTGAAGCAGAAATGGCATCAGATAGAATTTTAGAACTTCAAAGGAATGACAAGCACTAGAAATAGTAAAAATTTGGATAAATATAAAAGATTATCTTTTATTGCTCTTTTTATTGCTTTCCTTAATTTTTTAAGGACAACTGAAGACACAAATTTTTAAAAATAACTACATTTGGAGGGATTTATAACATATGCACATATGAAATATTGAATGATATTAGCACCAAAATGAGGTGATAAAATTACACTGTGGTAAATTTCTTACATTTTACATGAAGTCATATAAAATTAATTATTCATAGACTTGGATGAAATAAAGATATCTATTGTAATTTTTAGAGCAACCACAAAAAAGTAAAGAAATAGCTAAATAGCAATATAGCAATTAAAAATAATGGAAAAAGTAGAATCTTCCTAGGAAGACAAGAATGGAGGAACAGGAGGCAGCAGCAACAAATAAAAAACAAAAACATGACATTAGACTCATATTCAACTCTATTAATAATTATGTTAAATGTAAATGAACTAATAATATGAATTAAAAAGCAGAGATTGTCTGACTACATACAAAATCCAGCTATATGTTGCCTACAAAAGATGCCTTTTAAATGTATAGACCCAGTTAGGTTGAAAGTAAAAGGTTGGAAGAAAAAGAGATATATGAAAGAAACAACATAAGAAATCTGGATTGTCTGTGTTAATATCAGTCAAAGCAGATTTCAAGATGAGGGGTATTACTAGAGATAAAAATATGTGGAAACCTCCTTTCAAGGTCCTTGTATTTCTATCAGTATTACAACCTCAAACTTATTTCACATTCCAGATCATCCTATGTCTATAGAAAACATTTATCACTTCTCACTCCTAATATGAAATACTCTGAGTGTAATTGCTCATGGTGCAAGATTTGTGGCTGAGAATCTTCTGTGTGTATCTTCCCTCAGCTCCCCCCAGATAGGTGGAACAGAGATATCTCTGATGTGCTAAAGGAGTTTCTCAGCATGAGAGACTGTTTCGATAGAGGTATGGATGCTATAAACCATCTATTCAGAGTCCTTAATTATTTTATTTCACAAAAATGCTTCAAGCACTGTCTGTGTACTAAATAGTGAGGTAGGTTCTATGTATATAGAGGCAAGTTTGATCAGAATCATGGTCTTCAAGAAACTTACAATCTGCACAATAAGATTACACTGAAACATGATGTTTTACGTTAATTTTCTAGGCAAATTTGGGGAGAGATTATCTTTAACTACTATTAAAATAAAACCTCCTCCAAAACAGTGTGGAGACTGATACTGCCTTTAAGTTGACAAGGCCTGAGCGCTGAGCATGAACCAAAGTGTTTCAAACTTTATCTAGTGTTCTGGTTTGGGTCACATTGGCAAGACAATTCCCACTTACTACCACCAGCCAACTTCATTCATAGCCGTATCAATCATATTTGTGTCCCTGTCTGTTGGTTCTTGTTCAACAAAGAATAAATCCATCCTGTGTCTCCTTTCTCTATGTCCATTATAATCCCATAGCCTATCAAGGCATAAGTCTATTGTCAATACCTAACTCTAACTTTAAAAGATACCGTTCATATTCTGCCTATATCCCCTCAACACTCTCCTTCTTCATGTGGATGGCTTCCTATTGCTAGCACCTACAACTCTTTGCTCAAAGGTTTTTTCTAGTCACTAGAGCCACTGGTGCCTGTTCTACTAGCCAGAAGTACTGCAGAATTAACTGTGAAGGGAGCAATTCTCAATCAATGGCTGACAGGGCTTAGTGGAAAAATATCTCAACTTTCTCGCCTTTCAAGATCACACAGAAGATTGTTTTACACTGTATCTGGAGTTCTTCAGGGAGAATTTATCCCAACTTCTCTCAGTAGTAAGCTGGTGAATTACATGTTCTTTATCGTCTTCCCTTTCTTGAGTTACTTCCCCCATCCTCCATCAGTGCTTCCTGAATTATCTACCAAATTGACCACTTGGGGAGAGACAGCATAAGGCCATGTTTGACTGCCAGCAAAGTTAAAAGTATGATCAGAAGCTGGCAACTACAAAACAATTATAATGAGGGCTGGCACTTACAAATATCTCACCCAAGAACCCAGAGGAGGTTTTCAGAGCCTCCAAGACTTCCCTATTAAAATCTCCAGAACCCAAGTTCTGGGAGTCATTCAGGAGCTCCAAAGCCCTAGTGAGGCCTAGAGGGTATCTTGGATATACCCTCTGGGTTATGCACAGATATACATATACATATACACATATCTTAGATGAGCCTGTGCATGGCAGTGGTAACCAAGGTGCCCAGGGGGGTTCATAATTTGGAAGATCTCATAGAGAAAGGACTGCATGTTTATAAGCATTTGTTAAACATGTTTTCTACCTCAAACTGTACCAGATCTTTATATCATAGTTTGTTTCTGGAGTAACCTAACCTAAAATAATCCATGTAGAGAGGCAGAAGCTATTGTTCTTTGCTTGTAGTTTAGATAAAAAAGCTTGAGTCTTTTTTCGATCAGCTTTCAACATAGATACCTATTTTCAGAAAAAAACGTACTTCAGAAAGGAGGATTGGATAACAACAATCCTCAAATCCAGACAAATTTAGGCAAGTGCTCCACTCCACCTCTTACTATCTGTGTGGCCTTGGACAAACTAATGAATTCATGACTCTGTAATCACCTATATTTCTCCTGAAAATGACTGCCACACAACACAAACTCTTTTCCACCAGAAAGGGAATTTATTTATTCACATACCCAAAAAGTCAAGGAGCTTTGTGTAGTGTCATATGTGGTTTGATGTAACCACTCAAATAACGTTATTTCTTATTCATCTCTGGGTTCTGATATCCCCTTGACAGCTCTATTTCCATTTAATTTCTATTTATAAGTAGCCAAGATGGTACATGGCAAGTCCAGACTTAACTATTCTTTAAGTGCCTAGCCTCTGTAGAAGAGAGAGAGGCTCTTCGCCAATAGTTTTAGCAAAGCTTTGAATTATAAAAGAAAACCCTGGGTGACATATTGAATCCAGGTAGATAGTCTACATTTTAGGCCGTGCTTGAATGATGTCTCTACACCTAAAGCCTACAGTAGTGTCAGCCCTACAGAAATCATATGGGCTAAGAATGAGAGAAAAGAATTTCCCAAAGCAAGGATCTCTTTTATGAGGCGAAAAAGAGAGAACAGATGCTGGCAAGGAGAAACGGATGGGTTCTGCTAATACAATGACCTCAAAAGGCTAGTGTGAGACTTAAATGAGAGAATCCTTTTAAGCTCTCAGTACAGGCATAGGCTAGGGGTTCAATCTTTGATCACTGTCATTATTATCAATCATATTGAACAGGGCGTAATTTTCTCATTTATTAAGTACATAAAAAAGGACACACCTCAAAATATTTCTGGGAAGATTTTAAATGATATCTGAAAATTGACATTAAGTTTTTGTGTTTTTTCCTCCTCCTTACTTTCTCAAAGCTGGACCTCTAACTCCCTACCACTATGATAAAGATTTGTTAAATGAATATATGAATAAATGGACACATAAATAAATGAATGCATATAATCCCAAAATGCAGGGTGACTTTCATACCCCTCAAATCTCATTGCTTGGGGTTATTTTTCACCTAGAATATACCTCATCTTAGAAAAGTCACCTCTCCTGTGGGTGTCTCCAATTTGAGGTTCTATTTCAGGGTTATACTCTGCACAGGAAAGTGGTTCTGAGCCCATGTTACAGAATCTTCATTTTCAGATTAGTTTCCTATAAAGGAAAATATCCTTCAAGACACTAGATACAGGGAAGGCTGGAGCCAGAGACCCTGAGTACAATGTACAGAGGCGCTGCTGTGTATCAGCAGTGATTCAAGGCATCATTGCCCACCCCCATCCCCATCCCCATTCACTCAGCATCAGTACCTGGGATTCAGTTGTCCCCTGGGACAGAAAAAGACAGAGGAAGGTTTTGATGCTTCCTTTAAAAATAAGATACATTAGTTAGGCATTTTATTTTCATTACCTGAAGTGAGCATACTTGTCTCAGAGAATTCAATCACCTACAGCCAACAAGAAGGGAAGGCATGATTTGTGGTTTTGCAGAATGCATTTCCTGTCTTGTACTGGGCATAGATTAATTTCACTCTGGCACAGCAAGTGCCACTGATGACAAAATCATTTAGCCTTAGTGCTTAATGCAAAGAAGGGGTAAAATAGACGAGCACATGGGGCTGAGGGCATATGGACGATGCTCTTGCTGATGTCTCCTTTAGTGTCTGATTTCAATGCCTGTCATCCTGACCACATGATAATGTTTTATGAGCTTCTCCAGTTAGAGAAGCACAAATACTGTAAAGTGATTATAGACAAAAATGAGCCCCAAATTCCTATCACTGTGACTTAGTAAAATGTAAAATAATGAAACAGTAGCTGTTATGAGCTGAATTATATTCGCCACTCCCCCAAAAATTTATATGTTGAAGTCCTAAACTCCAGTACCTTGGAATGTGACTGTATTTAGAGACAGGGCCTTTAAAGGAGTGTGTAAGTTAGAATGAAGCCATTTATTTGGGTGTGTTCTACTCAAATCTGACTGGTGTTCTCATAAGATGAGAAATTTTGGACACAGAAAGGGTCACTGAGGATGTGCACACAGAGGAAAGACCATGTGAGGCACAGCAAGGAAGTGGCCATTTGCAAGCCAACAGAGAGGCCTCAGAAGAGACCACATCTTCCAATACCTTGATATTGGATGTTTAGCCTCCAGACTTATGAGAAAATACATTTCTATAATTTAAGCCACCCAGCCTGGGGTAATTTTTTTTTTTTTTTTAATGACAGATCTAGCAAACTAATACTATAGCTACCAATCATTGAGCACTTACAGGATTCTAGTTATGATACTAAATGCTTTTATAGAGATATAATTTAGGTCCAACAATACTCTTAAGAAATATTGTAAGTTTACATATTTTCTAGATGAAGAAACCGAGTTTGTGAAAGAATAAGCAATTTATTCAAGGTCATGCTGAAAGCACCTGGTTCGAATCAGTTTCTTTAACTCTCTCCTTGGAATCTTTGTTTGAACTTCTGAACGTGGCTAAAACCAAGCTCAAAGTCCATTCACCAAACTCAGTGTTCTCCTCCAGTGTTCTCTCCACCAAAGCACCAGATTTAAAAGGCAGAATTATTTTATTGCTGAAACTTGACATCCTTCAACTCGAATCCATTGTGAAATCTTGTTTATTCGACTTCATCTTCTCACACGGTGGCTAACACAATAGATAATAAGTTATTATTAACTCTGTAAAGGCAGAGCTGATATGATTAGCAATGAAATTGATGGGCATTGGGGATACATTACTGGGAGGATCAAAGATGATTACACCAAGATTTTAATTCAAGGTTCAAAAAGGAGTTTGGAGGAGTTAACTGAGATCAGCCCTAAAGGAACTCATCAACCCACAAAATGCTTCTTCCTCTGTTCCCATCCAGAGGATGGGATCTCCATGTCCAAGATAACTGTTCTGGCTCAGACCATCATGTCTCATGTGAGTTAGCACGATGTGTCTCTGGTCTCTCCTCACCTTCTCTAATGCACTCTCCACTCTAGCCAGAATAGTCAGTTACCAGTTCCTTCACGGACTCTCCCCACTGGATAAAGGTCAGATATATGACCCACATGATCATACTGACTTCTCACTCGAGCCTTAAATAATAACCAGACAGAAACACTGGGCAAAGAACTTGATTAATTTGATGAAGCCTTCAACTCCAATCATGGCACAGTTGCAAATCCACAGGTTGTTCTTTTTCTGTCACACTAAGTCGATTTCCAGGAAGCCTGGTTTAATATGACAGTGATATCCAGAGTTGACTTATTTTCACTGGGGCACAGAAGAAATCATTTTAGGTAGGACTCCCAGAGACTAGATTTTGCCTCTGCTACTATGAGTTTGAAGACAAGCCAGGTCTCCATAACTTGGTTGCTTGCTCTGTAAAATGTAGTGTTTGGGCTACTGATCTCTGTGAGTCTTTCACGCTCCATAAAGAAATTACAACATCCCTTGCCACGTCGTTGAAAGGAAACAAGAAGATCTCAGGATGAGCTGGAGAAAGAAGGAAACAGAGTCAGGAAGTGGACAATTTGAGAGAAACACGAGTACTGAAAAAAGAATGTGTGCATGCATTGCCTCAGAAACCAGAGACAGAACACGCTTGGGCTTTTCACCACCCTCTGAGTTTTTTCTATACTTGCCCAAGGAAGGCCAAAAATAAGAGCTAATTTTTTCCCCAGAAAAAACAGGATAGAAACCAGGCCTCAGACACACCTCTTCCCATCTGGACTGAGCCAGGATCCACCCAAGAGGGTGTGGCCATGAGGACTCGGCAGTTAGAGCCAGATGTCCACCCTTTCCATCAGCGTGGAAGCCCTTTGAAACCACACTAGGCACTAGGCAGAGCCTTTTTTTTTTTTTTTTAAAGAAACTCCCTAAAAAAACTAGAATCAGATTCTGTAAGCAACAAGTTATCTTGGAAAGCAGCTGGAAGCATACACCCTTTTCTCCAGTGAGAAAATGAGGGCAAAGGAAAGTTGGATGACATATGGAGAATACCAGGATCTCTTGTCTCAGCGTATGTATGAGTTATTGTTAGTGTAGACACCCACTCTCATACACTGTTATGGTTCTTCCATGGGGAAATTGGAGTTCAGGATTAATCATCTCCTACTTTTGAATAGCTATTTTCATAGTTTATAGCAGGCATTGGTCACATCAGTAGTCAGGCATTTAGTGGACAGCAGAAAAAATAACCAGGGAATAAAACACAGAAAATAATAATTTGAGTAATTGTGTGCATAACTTCTGCTTATCGTATCTTTTCTCTGGGTGTCAGTTTACCCATGTGAGACAAGGGGAAGTATGATTAAATAATCCCTAAGAAGCATTCCAGCTCTATCTGTCTAAGACAGAGAACAGGAAAGGAAGATCCCCCATGGCAGTCAGGGAAGCAGCCCAGCCAGGAACCCAGGTGGCCGTGGACCCTGGGCAGCTCCAGGAATGAGGGGCCTGGCTATTGCATTTCTGGAGCATACCCCCTCCTCATTTTCCAAGCCCTGTGCCTTCTCCCTGGCCAAACAAACACAGCTGAGAGTTCTGGAACTGAGCTGCAAAGAAAATCAGCTCCTGACATCTTGCCCAATAAGCAAACAATGCCGAAAATGTTTCTCATTGTCGCTTCGTATTAATAACCTATTGAATCAACCCATTTTCCCCATCTAATCTTATAGGCCTTGCCACTATTAATTATCAAATATGAGATATAGAATTTCAACTTTCTGTACTATATAAAGAATTAAGGCTTAATAACTGTTAATATCTTTATAAATAAAACAACTTTACAATCATTAATACCTCAGTGATCATAACAATAGCTGTCATTTATAATGCACTTTCTAGATTCCAGACACATTGCCAAGTGCTTTCACATGTATTGCTTTATTTAATTCATTTTAATCTTAGGAATTAGATTATTCTACGATTTCCATTTAACATATGGGGAAACTGAGGCTTAGAGAGGTTAAGTAAGCAGCCCACAGTTCCACAGCTAAGAAGTGTTAGAATCAAGATTCAAACTCAAATTGACCTGTCTCCGAAGACTACTGTCTAAACAGAACTGACTTGTAAGCTAAAGTTGCATGCCTTCAGAATTCAAAGGCATTTTTCTGTTTGTTGTGCCTGTGCTTGTTAGAATGAAATTATCTATTGCCTCTTTCTACTTGTTTTGGTCAAGTTCACAGATCAACACACATTTCCTGATCTATGATTTTGCGCATCCATCTCTTCTACCAGTAATCAAGCAAGAGAAGCACCTGCCGAGTTATTCTCTTAAAGGATGGGGTCAGATCACACTGGCCCACAACTCCAGCAGCTGGAGAGACAGAAGCTCAGATCTTCAAGATACTGAGGTTGAGTTCCCTTGGAGAGGCAAGGAGGATCCCAAAGGCAGGGGGAACAATCCTGCAAAGCTCCAGGTGACATCTTGGATCAAAATCCTGTAGGCTTGAATTATTTTTGGCTGTAATACTGCACAATCTACAGAGTTTAGTGGGGAGCTGAGTCAGGAACGCAGGCTGTTCACCCTGGGCATCTCCAGAAGTGAAGGGCTTGGCTACTGCATTTCTGCAGCATACGCCCTCCTCCTTTACCCAAGCTCTATGCCTTCTCTTCAGCCAAATGGACACAGCTGAGAGTTCTAGAACTGAATGGAAGAGGAAATTGTGGGACAGGAAGGGCGAAGGCTTTCCCACAACTCATCATCCAGAACTGTGTTATGTGGACATCCCTACTTCCAGTGGAGCCCGAGAAATATCTATATGGCAGATGAAGTCAATGTGGAGAAGGGGACAAGAAGTATTGTCAACCATCATATGGGTTCTGCTCCTTTTTTTGACAGAAACCTTGATAAAATCCTCAAATGATGAGTGATGTCATCCATGTGTAAACATGCCCAACCCAAGAGAAAGTCAGGAAATGAGAGGCTGCAGGAATGTGGGAAGGTATGAGTTTATCAGGATGAGCAGCGTATCTGAGAATGACCTAACTGTGTTGACCTATCTAAAATCTAAACACAAGCCACAGGGTGATCCATCACTGGAAACAAATACCTAACTCAGTCACAGACAGTGAGAAAAGGTGGGAAACATTGGCCTTGTTTATTCCATATCGCACTGAATATACAAAGTTCCCATATCCTGCAACAGACAGAATGTGGTCCTGAGCAGAAAAGGGAAACTGACGGCAGTGTTACGCAGTGGGTCTCTTCTGTGGAAGTGACACTGACCTGGAGGATGTACTGCATTCCATACTCTGAGAGGTGTCCTCTGATGTGGTGGAGGATTTCTTCTACCTCTTACAGCCTAGGAGAAACAGGTCTCAAAATTATCTCATTAAGCTACTGGCTGAAGTTCAGGTTGATTTTCCACATGCCTAGAATAGGTACTTCTTGGTCATGAAGACAGAAGATTCTACAGTTGAAATGACTAAATTATGATCAAGCTTATACATTGGTATCCTGTAAACTTGGCTGAATATAAATTAATTTCCTAGGTATGGCCAGCTGTGGATGTCATCACAAGGCCGAAGACAAGACAATCCCTTGGACTTTGCTGACTCCATCAGATGACATTGCCGCTTACACACACACACACACACACACACACACACACACCCCCCCCACACCCCACACTGATTTTGTCTGTATGGCCAATTAACTTCCCTAGATGAAACATATCTGTGCTTGGCACTTCTTCTAATTGTAGCATGAGACAGACTCAGGCTTAATAATAGAAGGAAAGACTCTCTCATAGTTATATTTGCCCAAAGATGAAACACATTGCCTGGGGAGGCCCTGGGTTCTCTATCCCTTGACATAGACATGCATTGTTAGAATATTGAGGACAGCTTCCCAGCACCATAAGAGAAAGAACTTGAAATTCCTCTTGTCTCTGATGTGTTAAGGTGTCTGGAAATTTTTTACTTACATCGTCTCTGAGCCTATTGCAAACCTTAAGAGCAATTAGATGGGTGTGTTCCTTCATTCATTGACTCATTCAGTCATTATTTTATTTATTCAGCTAATAAATATGTGCATAGTAAATATGTGCACATAACTCAGCGTGGGTTATGCTATGTGACGGGGCTGAGAAAACAGGAAATAAGAACTCCCTTTCTTTTAAGGGGGTTATTCAGATCCTTGATGGTGCTATGTAATGGATTCTCTGATGGGGTCGCCCACATATGTGCATGCTGCTGAATTGAGGGAAGAGTTGTTAGTGTGAAAGCTTTCAAAAAAAATTTAGGAGGGTCATTTGTTATTTAATCCAAACCTTCTGGGTACTTAATAAAAGACATCGAAACTGTATTTTTATGTGGAACATCACAGGATAGTCATCTAGATGAAAAGCGGTGTACATGCCGCCTTCATTTGTGTTCCAGGGACCATAGGTTATCAGAACTAAAAATGCTCGTAGATAATTCATCAAATCTACTTCTGTCATGTATTATGAAGGGAAACAGAGGCAAGAGGAAGTCTAATACCTGTTCAAAGTCCCACTGTAATTTTTTGGCAGCCAAAACAGAAATCAGGTATTTGCTTTTATTGAACTTGTGGCATGTCAACTTGATTTATTGCATTTTATTTTGGATTAATATTATCATTATTATTAACACATATTATGTGCTTGTCATGTGTCAGACAGCTCCCAGTGTGCTTTAAGTGCTTGCCTCTTTGAATCTCCAAACTAAGCTGAGAAGGCAGGTGTTAACAGTCCTCCTTTTACACGTAAGGAAATTATGGACCAAAGAAAGTAATTAATTTGTAGAGATGCGGAGCTAAGAAATAGCAGAGGCAGGATATGAACCCAGGTCTGAGTGACTCTACAAGCCCGTAACGAGGCGTTATATCTCAAGGCTTTGTAGTTTGCTCTGGTTGGCTACCTGTCAATTCATCCTCCACATCTAGGATCATGAAAAATAAAACACCACTCTTAGAGCTCAGCTGAAAGCAGGCTAACATCTGTTCATGGAGCCTTATTGGGGGAGAAGGAGGTTTGCTGGCGATTGGTAGCATTTCCACCCTCCTCTGCCTGTGATGAGAGCACCCTCTGGCCAACTGAAACAACACAGAAATGGAGCAGAGAAAACCAGTCCAAGGGCCTGGCCTGCCTCACTGGAGACATTCACAGCGTTGCTATAACAAGAGCAGGAGCTGTGATAAGGAGCTGGGAAAATCTGTTACAGTGAAGGCGACGCCCACATCAGGCTGTGGACATAGACCAGAGTCAGCCCTGGGACTCGCCCAGCGTGGGAAAGAGGGCATGGATCCCAGGGTGCAAATTGTGTTTTCCTTCCTTTCCAAAGTGCTGCTGATTCCTGACTGAGGCTTGGTCTTTGTCAAGCCAGCTACTCAGGGTCAGGAGGAGCCAGGATGCCTTTTGGATTTGGTGTCTGCTCAACTCTCTTACTTTAACTCCTGCTTCTCCAACACCTTCATCCTATGTGCCAGCACAGAGAACTGTATCAACCTGTCTCAGAATGCTCCGTGCTACTGAAGATACTTGCTTATGCCACTTTCCTTCCCATTCTTTTTTTTTTTAAACTTAAGAATATCTTTTCATCCTCCAAGATTTGGCTGGGCGAGGTGACTCACGCCTGTTATCCCAGCACTTTGGGAGGCCGAGGCGGGCAGATCACTTGAGGCCAGGAGTTCAAGACCAGCCTGGCCAACATGGTGAAACTCCATGTCTACTAAAAGTACAAAAATTATCCAGGTGTGGTGGCACAGGCCTGTAAGCCCAGCTACACAGGAGTCTGAGGCAGGAGGATCACTTGAACCCGGGAGACGAAGGTTACAGTGAGCTGAGATCGCACCACCGTGTTTCAGCCTGGGAAACAGAGTGAGACTCTATCTCAAAAAAAAAAAGTTCTCCAAGATTTATTCAATATGGCACTTTACCTGGAAAGGTCTCATTAATCTATAATCCGTAACACTCCACTTGTTCAGATGAGAATGGCTTTAGTTCCTCCCTCAAGGGCAGTCACTACACCTTGGGGGAATCTCTGTTGGAACACTCCCAGTACTACAGTAGAACTCAGCTTAAAGCCGGCTAATGTCTGTTCATGCAGCCTGACTGGGAGAAGGAGGCTTGCTGATGATTGGTAGCATTTCCACCCTTTTCTACCTGTGGTGAGAGCACCCTCCGACCAACTGAAACAACACTGAGAAATGGAGCAGAGAAAACCAGTCCACGGACATGGCTCACCCCATTGGAGACATTCACAGTGCTGCTGTAACAAGAGCAAGAGCTGCTCTTTTATTAAAATTGTGGGTTCATGTATTTGTCTTCCTCAATGTGTTTCTGTCATTTTGAAAGCCGAGACAATGCTGTATTCTTCTTTGTGTTTACAAGATGTCGTGAAATAAACATGACATTGCAGATTCTCAGTAAATACTGGGTAAACGAGTATATGAATGAACAAATAAACAGGCTGATGAGCTCAAATTAATTTCATAAAAGAAGCCCTGGCCCAGTAGATGAAGCCAGAAATAATTAATCTTTTATCCCTTTCTCGTGGGCCTGATCCAGAGTACCAGGTATAGAAAGAACAGTTCTTGAACAACTATAGTGCAGCGGCTGGAGGGAGAGTCCACAGAGATGGTCCACAATGCACGTATGGGAAACTGTCGTTCAGGGAGGTCGGTGACCCCCACTCACCATCCATCCCAGGGCTGGAAGGCCTTCAAGTGGGCATTGGGCCAGCTCTTTTCAGGCAGGTGGTGTTGCCACCACTTTACAGATGAAGCAAGTATATTAGTTCACCGAATGGTTACTGAGCATTTATAATCGGCCTGCCCTGTGTTAAGAGTTGGGTAGGAGGGGAGATAGATGAATAAACAGAAGTACAAAATGTATGGAGGAGTGTCCCTGAACATGCAGCTGGAGACTAAATTTTCTTGGAGGGAGAGCAAGGCTAGAATTTGGAAAATTCTCAACTTAGACCAATGCGACACCTCCTGGATTTAGGAATGGTCGCCTCTTTTTATTATCTATTCAACCTACCCATTTTGCTATAGACCTACTAACTTCCAGCCCAGTACAGAGGCTTTTACATACTTTGCCTTTTTAAATCTCCCAGTCACTCGTAAAATTAAGTTTAATTATCTCTGTTTACCAGATGAGGAGACTGAGGTTCCAAGTAGATAAGTAACAATAAAGTCTCCCGGCTTGTAAAGGGTGGGGTCAGAGTATACACCCAGATCTGTCTTTGTCTAACTCTGCACCTCCCAGTGAGCCATGGCTCACTTTGAATATGTTCTGTGTCCCTGATGTACAGGCGTTCGAAATAGCATGTCCCAGACTTCTGTGGAATGCATGCCTTTCCAACAGTTTGTGAGCATCTACTAAATGCAGACATTAGTGTTGGGCTCTAGAAATTTGTGTAAGGAAGACCAAGAAGGGTTCTAATTACTAAAGGGTCAGTAGTCCCTTGTGGGCTGGGGGAAGAGACAGAGCAATTAAAAGGCAGAAGTGCCAAGACAGATACCCCGAAGTCCTGCAGGAAACAAAAGAAAGTAACTCTGTCTTCCTAGGAAAGCCAGAGAGGTCAAGCATCATGCTTATTTATTGATGGAAAGCTTCTAGAGATTTAATTTAGAATATAGTCAAGTCCATCTGGTGAGCACATAGCCAGGAAGGAAAAAACTGGATGCAGCGGGTAGGTTTTAACAAGTCTGAGATGTTGGCAGCCTCTTATTTTCAAGTTCTCTCTCCCTAACTCTGAGTCGCTAAACTGTATTCAAGAACTGGGTTAACCGCCTTCAACCGATTGGCAGTTGATTCGTGATTTGGGTGAACTGATCACTTAGTAGCTTGGTGATTGATAGCGGTTTCAAATCCACATGCGTGTTACAAAACCCTGGGGAGCTTTAAAAAATACCAACGCTCAGGCCACACTTCAGACCATTTAAATCAGAATTTTGAGAGAGGGGTCACGGGTCGGTAGCTTGAAGGAGGACACAAACACCCCTTATAGTAATTTTATTTTGCAGCCGGTTGGAACCTACTGCTATGTGGAAAAACTGCCCGTTTTGGCAGCCCTAAAGCTACAGACAGGACTAAAGAAAAAATAAATTCCTAAGATAAATAAGGTAGGCAATGGCTGTTTATCTATTCCTCTCTCCACAGGGCCTTTGCATAGCCCATTCCTTCTGCTTGGCTCCTCAGCTCCCACGTTCACCCACCCTTCCACATTCAATTAAGTTCTCATTCTCCTAGCTCTCATCTCAAGGTCTCTTTCCCTATGGAGGCCACCACATCAGGACGCTCTGTTATCTGTCCTCACGATACTTGCTTCCTTACTTCACAGCCCTTTCCTCAGCCTGCAGTTGTACAACTGAGGGAGTAAATTTCTGGCTGAAGTCCATCTCACGCACTAGACTGAAAACCTCCCAAAACTAGGACCAAAATAATTGTGATTTCCTCTGTCTATAACTAGGACCTAAACTGGGGACTGGCACAGAGGGATCTCTCAATAGGTATTTTTTTGAATGAATGAATAGATAAATGATGAATGGAAAAAAATGAACAAATTAGTAAAGATAAAAATTCACCTATACTCTAGGCCACAAAACAAAATAGAATCAGATCTAATGTTTTTCTAGCCTTCAGGCTTTTGTGTTTGCTGTTTTGCTTGGTATTTCAACCTTAAATGATCTTTCCTGTAGGTCTATGTTTCAAACTCCCACTCATCCTTCAAAGCCTCATTCCAAAACCTCATCCTGCATCATACCTTTTCAAAACATCCTGCAGGAAGTGAATTTACTCTTCTATACACAACTTGTAATCTTAATTGGAATGTGCTACTCTTTGTTGCCTTGGGAACATATTATCATTTTTAAGAGATTATGAGCAACTTGAAGGTGGTACCCACCTAATTAATTCATTTCTGCCCTTTCCCCCATGGTGTCTAGTAACATGCCTGCCATATAATAGATATCCTGTAATTATTATTTTAATACCTATATTAATAGTATATATCATGAGTAAGTGGGCAATGGACTTCTGGATTCATTTCTCAAATGCAAGCAAAGGGACAGTTGCACAGATTTTTAAACTCATACATATTCTAAGGATCTAGCTTAGGAAAAAATTACTAGTCAGTCTCCTTTTCTCTTTCCCTTTGTAGATCACACTCTAATATTTTTCCTCTGGAAGACAGAATGAAGATATGACAGTGGTTCTGCATGAGTTTGGATAATTATATTTTTCATATTGCTTGGCAGTTAAGATTGACAACTACTGATTATTTAAGGTACTGTGTAATCTTTAAAAATAATTCAAAACACAAAAGTAATAATTGGATATAATTGCAAAACCAATTGATATGGTCCCAGCACATGCTTGAGTTTATGGGCCTCACTTTTCCATCCGTAAAATAAAAGGGGTGGAATAAATCAGTGTTTTTCAGTGTTTATTGACCCAAGATACACATTGTAGCTCATTCAGAACGCATTTATTCATATGGTAAATATTTAATGAGCACCTACTATCGTAAATCAAAAATGTCTTCTTCTAGTAGAGAAACAGACCCCTGTCAACAATTGTATAAATGCACGTACTACTTCTATGCCTGGTTTATAAAGGTATTTCGACAGAGTATAGCATGATGATTTTAGCTGGTCAGGGAGGTCAGGAATAACTACCACAATGGGAAAACCACTTTCTGGGATATGGGCAAGTATTAATTAGGGTTCTTCAAAGAAGCAGAACCAATATGATGTATGAGAGAGATTTTTACTTTAAGGAATTGGCTCATACAACTGCGTGAGATGTCAAGTCCAAAATCCGCAAGATAGGCTGGCAGGCTGGAGACCTGGGAAAGAGGTGATGTTGTAGTTTGAGTCCAAAGGCAGTCTGGAGGCAGAATTCCCTCTTCTTTAGAGGAATCAGGTCTCTTATTTGCAAAAGCCTTCAACTGATTGGATAAGACCCAATCACATTAGGGTAATCTGCTTTATTCAAAGGCCAATTGATTTAAATGTTAATCTCATCCAAAAATACTTTTGCAGCAACATCAAGATTGATATTTAACCAATTATCTAGGTACCATGGCCTAGCCAAGTTGACATATAGAATGAATCAGCACAGGGTAAATACAAAGGACAAAAGGAAGCCAAGGGTGTGTGGGGAATGACTAGGGGAAGGATGGTGAGAGAGGAGACCTAGGGCAGGCAGGGGAATGGCCACACAGGGCCATGTAATTGATGTGTCTCTTTTCTACAAGTAGTAAGTTTTTCAAGGATTTGAACCAGAGAATAGACATAATCAGACATGCTTTCCAAAGCTAGCACTGTGGCAAAGGACTAAGATGGCGAAACGGCCGAGGGAGGTATGGTTGGATAGGAACATGCTACATATGTAAAGTGTGAAGCACCAGATGATGGATTTGACAGGTTGGAAGACCAACCAACAGTCCCAGTTCCAGCACTGAAAGTCCCATGTCCTGGCAAACCCCTCAGTCCCAGCAAATAGGGATGGTTTGTCACCCTAAAAAGAAATGCCGGTGATACTATTTAAGTTTCTGGGTACCTAAGGGTCATCCTGAATACTCTTCAATTTGCTAAGTTAGGTGTTGTCTATAGAAAACTGTGTGTGATGAACTTACAGCGGATGGATAAAACTTGCTGGAAAACATGTCCTGCAAGTCCCCTTTTAGCCTTATATTCTGGATCCTCTAAACCCAGAGCAATGTGTGCAAAGGCAGCATCTCCCAGAAAGCCAAGATCAAGAATTTCAAAGAACAAAGCTCTTCCATTGAGGTAAAATTTTCAAATCCTCCTGATTTCATTTGATTCTCCAATGGCTACCTCAACCCAGTAACTTGCTAATATCACAAGCATTTAATTCATTAATTTTACACATGGTTAGAGTTAGGGTTAGGGTTGGGTTAGGGTTAGGGTTAGAGTTAGGTTAGGTTTGTTACAGCAAACATGGAAACACGTTGGGAAAGTGTCAAGGGTGATAGATCTTTGCCTTTACTAAATGAAGAAAAACTCAATGAAAGTTTTTCTTTACTTTGTTTCATCCCATTTGTGTTCCCTTTCCTATACTTTATTTGAGAGAGAGAGAGAACATTTTACCAACCATCGCCATCTCATTCGTTTATAATTTATTTGTTAATTTCAAGAGAGTTGGCTTTTTTCATTGTGAAGTGAATTATGCTTACAAAAGAATGAAAAAAAACAGAGATGGAAAAGAAACATGAACTCACTACTTGAGCCCAAGAGCAGCTTAATTCCATTCTTTTTAATAAATATTTTAATACCTCTGTATAAATCATTAGATTGCACAATCCTGTACACAACCAAATTGCATAAATTGTTTATCTAACCTCATATCTGGATTTTGTCTTTCCACATGAAAATGCTAATATTCCCTGTGTTGGGTCACATTCTTTATTTAAACGGAGTGCTTGATGATTGTATGACAGCTCAGCAAATGTGTGCTTCACAAGTTACCTAACCATTGGCCATTGATGAACACTCACATTTTCATTTTATTATACCAATGAGACAATTAACATATTTGCGCATAAAGCTGTTTTGTATTTTTGGTGATTTTTCTTAGGCTACATTCCCCAAAGTGGAATTTCTGGGTTAAAGGACTTTGGTAGTTTAATGCTGTTGACACATATTGTGAAATTGTCTTCCAAAAGGGCTGTAGCTATTTTTATGCATGCCAGAATGTGCGGAAATGCGTGTGGAATATGTGAAAACGTAGACTGGAGGGCATCTCGGTTAGATGGGTTTATGTGAGGGGCTCCTTTGTGGCCTTGGCTCAAACAGAACATCAGAATTTGCCTTTTCTAGTCAAGTGAGTTTTCAGCGGGAAAAGCATGATTTGAGAACAATTCCTAAAGGAAGTATCTTCTATAAGTAGCTGGGATCTGTGGGCAAGTTTTACAGTCTCTTAATTTTTTGATTACTTATGTAACCTTTGTTTTTCAGTATTATTATTTTTATGTTAGTACATTTATTTTTTTGTTTGTTCGTTTTTTTTTTCTGGGAAAATGTACACTTTCTTCAGATTCCCAGGAATTTCAGTGGTTAAACCTTTGTTGTTTCTTCTGACTATGATTCTCTTTTCTTCAGATAAAAGAGTGCCTAGAATTTTCTTTGGGAAATAGTCATTCCCCACACATAGCCCATTGGTTTGAAGGGAGTTCACCATTCCTCTAGGGGAGGACACTGATTGGCCAAAGGTGATTTCCATTTATCTATACCCAGCGATTGGATGAGACTGGCCATGTGATCCAATTAAGGACAATAAGATTCATGCCCACAGAGTGTTTTTCCAACTGTTGAGAGTGAGAAACCTTGTTTTCATAGATGAAAGCTCAGGACCTTGTGTGCTTATCTGCCCATCCTATGGGATTTAGAACAGAAACCTATACACCCTAAGGAAAGACTAACAGATGGGTGGAAGTTCCTGGCCTCTGATGACATCATCTTTGGTCCCAGGACCACCTATGCCTGAATCTACATTGCCTAGATCTATGCCTGGACTCCTCAGTTCACTAAGGAGTTTATGATTTATGTTTCTCTTAAAGCATTTTGGGTTGGGATTTCTGTAACTCATCGTTAAAAGAGCCCTAAATAAGATACATAAAGGAAATAAGGTGGTTAAGACACATTGGGCCAGGTGCAGTGGCTCATGCCTGTAATCCCAGCACTTTGGAAGGCCAAGGCAGGCAGATCACTTGAGGTCAAGAGTTCAAGACCAGCCTGGCCAACATGGTGAAACTCCATCTCTACTAAAAATTCAAAAAAATATATATATATATTAGCTGGGCGTGGTGGTGCACACCTGTAATCCCAGCTACTCCGGAGGCTGAGGCAGGCGAATGAATTGCCTGAACCCAGGAGATGGAGATTGCAGTGAGCCAAGATTCTGCCACTGCACTCTAGCCTGGGTGATGAAGTGACTTTGTCAAAAAAAAGACACATTGAATTGAATTTCAATTTTTTTGTTTTATATCTGGGTTTTGCAGGCCAGATAGGAACACTGACTTAACCAAAGGTAACTTAGAAAAGGAACTAAGATGCAAAGTCTCCCTTGCAGTATAAGGCTCTTATCAAATGCCTGATTTCCCTTCCATTTCACAGAAAGAACTATAGTTGTACAAGTCTTTTCTAGTTATTTCTGTGTTATCTCCAGTGCACTGTTGAAGACTCTGCACATCTAGAAAATATACTATACACATTGCAATAATTGGAAATACCATATTTGAGGGTTTTTTTCAGTGTCCCTTTTATAATCAGAAAGTTTTCTTTAAAACAAAACAAAAAATAGAATCCCGGGTACAATTGCTAACACCTGTAATCCCAGCATTTTGGGAGGCTGCAGTGGGCAGATCATTTGAGCCCAGGAGTTCAAGACCAGCTTGGGCAACATGGTGAAACCCCATATCTACTAAAAATACAAAACAAACAAACAAACAAACAAAACAGCCAGACATGGTAGTGCGTACCTGTAGTCCCAGCTACTTAGGAGGCTGAGGCAGGAGGATTGATTGATTGATCCAGGGAGGTGGAGGTTGAGTGAGCTGTGATCCCACCACTGTCTGGGTGACAGAGTGAGCCCCTGACTTAAGAAAAGGAAAAGAAAAGAAAATTATTTCTTTCAATTGCTCAGAGCCCAATTCAGAGTGGTTACTTTTGGGTCCTATATTTTGAGTTGAAGAAACATTTGCAAAGGAAAAGCCCATTGTTTCTTATGTCTTTGGCAAGAGCCAGGCATTTTCAGGGAGTTGGCTCAGTTATAAATGGAGTCAGTGTCTGGAGAACTCCAGGTCCATCTCCAGGACACCCTTCAACTTGGTTCTTTTGGAGTAGCTTCTAGCACAGGATTGAAGACTCAGTAGCCTCCCGGTTTTTGGTGTCATGACTGAGTGTTGACAATGGGTACTTTGGCTTTCAGTGTAATCTGGAAAACCTCATTAGTTATGTAACTCAGAATAACTCACTGGTAGATGTTCCAAGGACAGGAAACCTGACTGCACTTACCAACAAGGCACAGCTTACATTGTTGCAAACTGATAGAATGTTAGAGTTGGAAGGGGTGAGATAACTCATTAATACAGCCTTCCCATTTTCCAGAGGTGGAAACTCAGGTTTCAGAATAGCAAAATGAGTTCCTTAAAGGCACACAGTAAGTCAGGGGTGGAGCTAGGGTGAGTTTGTCTTTTTGTGTAACAGTCTTTTTGGGGAACTGGAAAGACTAGCACTTCCTCCTTAGTGATATTGGTAAAAAGACCACCTTTGAGTTCTGAAGATGCAGAAGCACAGTTAACCATCACAACCTCTTGGTTTATTGGTTTGAGGATATGGTCACTGCTGATCACAACCCTTTGAAGTAAGATTTAGCTATTAAAAATTGGAAAAATTTCTAACCCTGTATTCTTAAGTCTGTGTGAGCACCATTTGGTAGCCCCAGCAACCCAACAAGATTCTCATTACCCAACCCCTAGGGGAGACTTTTGCCAGCCTACATAACTAGTCTGCTGTGATTCATCAGACTGGTATATAGCACGGCTAGTGCTTGAAGTTAGTGCTCACCCACACTAAAGAGGCCCTTTTGGGATAGTTTCTGCTGTTGTTCCTGACTAAAATTCTCCATTCTCTCTTGCTGCTGCCTTAAATGCCTGGGTTGCAAATTCTGTTCGTACATCTCAAATGCTGTACCTATGGTTCTTCCTTTATTTGCCTAGTTATGTTTGAGATTGGTTAAAAACACATACATACAGTGAGCGGAGTTGCAGGTGATGATTTGAACAGGCAAATTCTATTTATTTAACACTAAAGTAACTTTGCCTAGCAATGCCCTTCTGGAGAACTGATTCTCAAATTACTGGGGCTCCAGTAGCTCTGAATTCTAGGGAAACTAATAGACTGGTGCCTGAGCCTCTTCTTTCCTCTCAACCCCCTCACTCACCTCTGACCATTGCTATGAGCATGGTTTTCACATTTTTAAGCAGCTCTTTCCAGATACTCTTTGCAGGAGTGTTGATAAGAAACCTAAACAAGGATGTCAGAGAGAAACACAGTTTAGAATGACTTTTGAAAGCCTCTGCTGGGTGCCAATGGCTCATCCATTTCCAGGTTTGTTTTGACTGGCTGTTTCAAAGGGTAGGATCAGTAGCCTCTCTGTTTTCATTTCTTTATCTACAGTGAAAGTTCTAGGTAGACTTTTGTTTAGGTTAAAAAAATGACTATTTTAGACCTAGAAAGACCATTAAACTCCACTACTTCAAACTAAAACACAATCCCCAAATGGTAAGTCTCATCAATCTAGTTTCAGAGTAGCTGGAAAAAACTGGGTCCTAAGAGTTGGGGAGTGGGAGTTGGCAGCAACAGGTGAAGACCCATTCACTCCTGTGGAGGCCACAGTAGAGAAAAGGCTCTGTGGGCTGGGATCACATCTCACTGAGGAAGGGTCAGAGGTGGCAGGGGTCTCAATCAAGGGAGGGAGGCTTGCTGGTCTAGTCACCACCCACGTCAACCTTGGAGTTTCAGGCCTCCAACCCCCTCAGCAAAAATTGGTTCTTTTCCCAGACCCCAACATTGGGGCTGGGCTCATTTCTGTCACATCTCTTCAGATACAGCCTTGCTGAGTAGTTCTACAAGACTTATACTGGCAGAGAAAACCTCTCCTCTGCAATTGTGGGAGATAAAAAGGATCCAGAGGTTAGGCCCAGTTGTGAAGTCAGAATCAAATAAGTCAAAGACCCAATTAATACACAGATTATCACACCCAAAAGAAGCTAAGATCAAGTGTGAGTCTCCAAGATGAAGAACTAGGGTGTTCAACGTGGGCAGAATGGACACACTAATTCTGTGCCTGTGAAGAGCAGCCTTCAGCACATTCTTGTGGGCTGTGGATATTGTTTCTGTCCTTGCCACAGTGTACCAGGAGTAGGGGGGACAGTGAGTTCCCAGCTGGTGGGACCATCTGGGAAAGTCAAGAGCTAGAACCTGGATAACTCCTTGAGAGATGTGATCCAGTAGAACCAGAGAAAAAAAACATCAATAGCAACTGACTGGAAGGGAAGCATTGGAGAGGGCAGGAAGACATGGTGTGTGCATTAACATGGTGTTGGTGAGTGATAGCTATAGGAGAGTAAATTTGTTCTCCAACATTTGTTATTTGCTCAATTCCAAGTCCCATTCATGGCCACGTGGCTACTGTGCAATTCCATCCCACTCTAGAGGAAACCAAGGCTTCCACCCCTCTCTGCTGGGTGCCCAGCACCTCTCCTGAGCCAGCGAGCCCAGCTCTTCAGGGCTTGATTGCCCTGTGATTAAGGAGGTTTGTTGGGGCCTGACACACTGAGAAAGGGGTGGGGAGGAGGCAATAAATATTTAATGAGAATTTTGCTTCTGGGCCTTCCTCTTACAGGGAGAAATGGAAATCAAAAGTCTTCACTGGAACCCCTGTTGTCGGAGGACAAAGAAATGTTCTCTCACTGCTGTGAAAATGAGCCGCTGGCTCCTCAGCAAGAGGCAGCTTGGAGAGGGGGAGTCTTTAATGAATCACGGAGCAAAAAGCCCTTTCCTGGAAGGAATTATCCCCAGTGCTTTCTCTAATAACACTCCCAGGCCTCAGCCTGATGGATGTGGAGTTATGGCCTTGGAGTGGAGCCTCTCGGGTTATGAGGTGGAGATTTATGCCACATTCCCCACCAGTGCTCCCCACCCTGTTCTGAGAGCAGAGCCATCAAAGTGGGTCCTGTAGCTCGCTGGGCCACACAAAGGGGCTGGTCAGGGCTTCAAATAATGTGATGAAGGACTAGAGGACAAAACTTTCTGAAACAAAGCCTCAAACATTGTGAGGAGCTGGATTTGTGGCTTTGGACAAGTGAATGTGATTCTCTGCACCTTTACATTTCCAAACCTGTGATACGGAGATAGTAATAATGGTACCAACCACATAGAATTGTTTTTGAGAATTTAAAGTGACAATATTGTTTAAAACACTTGGAATGATGTGCGTGTAACAATTCCCCTACACATGTTAGTTTCTTTTTCTTAATTACTGTTATTGTGCTGGTGGCGGTGGTAGTTATTCTGGCGGAAGTAGGGACTTAGAACCAAAGTGTCAGGCAACAGCTGTCATGTGAAGAGATAGGAATGTGGTTGATCCAGGGAAAATTCCATGTCTTCTTAGCAATAAGAACTGACATAGGTTGATTGCTTACCATGCTCAAACAATGTGTTATTCATTATCTCACTTACTCTCAATGTACTCATCAACATCATCATCATCAGTATCACTACCATCATTGTCATAACCATCATCATCATCCTTATCAGAGATAGAAATAAAATCCAGGACTGATGGACTTCAAAGCCTGTATTTATTCTTTCTTCCACAGTCGTCTCTCTTGCCGTCCTCAAGTCTTTCATTTATTGCAATGTTGGAATGCCAGGGAGTTATGATTTTAGTCTCTTAGGCTGTTCTGCCCCCCTACTATGCCCATGCTAAATCCCCTCAGCTGCCACTACTGATGATGTTGACCTGAAGCCTCAATTCTGCTCTCCTCCTGAGATAATCCTGACCAGACATTTTGTCTGTCACAGCCACAAGAGTAGGTGTCTTATTGCCATAGGCCCCAGCCTTCCAAGGCTCTGGGAAAACTCTGAGCATCAAATCCACTCTCGTTCTTCCCCTTCCTCCTCAGAGCTGACACCATGTCTGGCCTTCTGCCTCAGTTTTCCTCTTTAGCATTTGTATTTCTATTTAGACCTCTACTAAATCTTACTCTCTTACTGACAGCCTAGGTATCTGGACCTGAATATCAAAGCCAAATTTCTCTCTGGGGTCTGATTCCCAATTGTCTGAAATTATGGCACTATTACCTGCCTTGCCACTTGCTACAGGCCCTGCACTGGAGCCTCCTGCACGGCAGAATGACCTGGTAAAGCCTGAGAAAACCATGCATCACAGGCCACTATGAATAAGGTTGAACAGTAATGGTGATTACTCTCCTCTCTACTCCTTCAGACATTAAACCCAATCCAACTCTAAATAAAGCAACGGAGGAGTTCACTTACTTCCTCTCCACTTTATTCAGATTCAGATGAAGACAAGGTCATATGTATTCGCAGAGAACGAACTCCTGTTTGGAACCTTATTTTCCTCCATCAGGTCCTTTTCTGACTTCCTTTTTCCCATTTCAAGGGGTTTCCTTGTGTTCTGTGTTCATGTTTTCTCACCCATCCTGATTTTCCAAGATTTCCCTACCCTTGGCTGCCTTGTCTTCCTCATCTCAAGGAGAATAACCATTGCTCTGGACTGAAGCATCCTGCTTGACCCCTACTCAATTCCTTCATGCTGTCTTTGCTACTTCCCATGACCTCATTTCTCAAATTCTGGGATGTCCTTTGCTGTCGTTTCATGTTCAAATGTTGATTTGATATGGGAAGGTAAATGTGGTCAGTGTCCTCAAGGTTCTAGTCTCTTTTTCCTCCCTACAGACAGCTCTGAGTAGTGTGTGTTGGATTGAACTCTTTGAAGAAGGGGTACTGATGGACTCATCATTGTGTCTCTAGCACCAAGGACAGTGTTCATCACATACAGGAGTCCTGGTTCCCCACTCTTTCCTGGGCCCATCAACCTCTTGGGGAATGGTGGGGCTGACCTGATGACTCATTCTTAAGAGGACCTGAGATGATTAAAAAGTTGCGTCCCCTTTGTTGCTATCTGACTGTTCACAGGTGATCTTCAACATTAGGAGCTCTAACGGGTTCTGCCCTGTTGATGGCCCTTCCCCCGTATGAAAACACACTGCAGGAGTAAAACTTTGCTGTAAATAAATGAATCAACAAACAAATGAATAACAAGTGAACACATGCATACGGCAAATGTTAAAAGAGCCCTTTCAACTTCAAAGGTACCCCTGCAGGTCATCTTCAGGGATGAGTAACAGAGTGAGGGGTTCACTAGTGAACAGATGGGAGATTTGGGGGAAACAGATACAAGGCCAGAAAGGTCACAGTTAAAGGTTCAAAGCCTCTTTGCTGCTGGTGGTATTCAGGGTGCCTGCAATTATACTCCCATGCCAAGGATGCTGCAAGGCAACGGGGTGCATATCTGAACCTCCCTCCATTTTTCCCCCAACACTTGATTCCAATATTCTGAAGGGAGAGCTGGGCCTAGTCCAGGTGAGCCAGGACTCTGTATTATACTCACCTTTCTTTCCACTACAACAGCTGGCTGATTGCTCTGTGTTGAAGGGGTTTATGATGACCCTGTTAATTGATGCACAAAACAATCCTTCGAAAGGTAAACTGATCCCACTGCTCCCTGAGGCAGCAGGAAACCTTAGTCTTTGCAGCCTGCCTTCTGTTGCTTGTTCCATACCTGAGATAATAATACTTCCCCAGTAAACACCAGCAAGGAAACAGTTAAGCGTTGTGTGGTGTATTTCACTCCAGGAGGGCAGTTCAGTGTGTGATTGAACATTCCATCATCATTTGCCAACCTCAAATTGCCCATAAGAAACCCCAACATCTAGATGTGGTGTTAGAACAAAGAAGGTTGGTTACTTTGCATTGTAGGCAGTAGGCAGAAAAATTTGAGCAAAGGCATTAGGATAAATGCAATGATCAGAAAGATGATAGAAAGAGATATTTTTTCATAGATTGCTTTTGTTGGAGATTTTTCTTTTTAATGTAGAAAGGCCATATTTTGTGAAGGGGTTCGGGGGGGTTTGGGGGAGAGCGAAAAGTCAAGCAATGTTGTTTTGAATCCCAATTTCCTTTGACGAATACAGTATTCCACCCTAGAACCTTCCTGTACGTAGGTGAGAATATGTAATACATACATATGCCAAGAAATGATCTTTCCTCTTCTGAGGAAGCTGCATTCAAATCTTTTGTTTAGGGGAGAAGAAAAGAATTTCCATTTTTTTGTTTGTTTTCTTATGCACATGCATGACCCACTGCTATGGATTTTATAGCCATTAGCTTATTTAATCCTAGCAAATAATTCCCAAAGTAAATATTATAATGCTCATTTTATGAATGAGAAAACTGAGGCTCAGAATCTAAAATTGCTTACATTGGGTGATAGGGTCAGTTCATTTTGGAGCTGGGCTTCTAGACAAGGCTGATTTAACTTAAGGGCTTGATGAGGCAGAACAGGAGAGTGGCCAAGGGTACAGGATGCCTGACCAGGCTGAATCTTGCTACTACTGCGTACCAGTTTATTGATGTTAGGGCATTTATACAACCTCTCGGTGGTTTTAGTTTTCTCATCTGTAAAACCAAGTGACTACTTAATGAGGTAATGCATGCAGTGCACTGAATGAATGGCCTGGCATAGGGTAAATGCTTCCTATGGTAACTAACTGGTAGTTACCATTGTTCCCATCATACTATCAAGATGTCTGGTTTGTTGGAAGAACCCTGTTCTCTATGGATCTTTATTAGAGAGTAATACAGGAGATGCCCAGGTAGGAGGCTATGTCAGTTTTCCCTGAGAGACAGGATAGGGCTAAGGTGGTAACAAAGGGGAGAAATAAATGGCGTCCAAGGAAACTCAAGTGGGAAATGGATACAGTTCATGGCCTTCTGCATTGGGAAATGCATGAGAAACGGAAAAGTCAAGAATGACTCCAAGGTTGCTGGTTGGATCAAGCCATCGGCTGATTCACCATTAACCAACACGGGAAAAACAGCTGGAGGAGGAAGTAATAATGACATGTCTATAGGGGCCTCTTATTTAAAAGGGCATATATCCAAGATCCATTATTTTGTGGAAATATTAATCAATAATTCTATCCCTAACTGAGTTTATATTTTATTATAAATAGAGATCAATTAGAATCTGGCATCCAGCAACAGCATAGATTGCTCTCATCATTAGACACTAAGGAGAAAACACTTGTGGCTCAAGGAGTTTACTTCTTCACCCTATCTTTTTCCTAGGGTCTTATAGACTCGTGTTTCTTATTTAATATGAACCAAAATTCACCATAAAGTTCTTAGGTGCCAGCTTGCAAAAGCCCCCATGTAATTAAATTAGATTTGCTTTTACCCTGCAAATTAAAGTCAGAACAAGGTCAGGGTGTGAATCGAGCCTGATCAGAGCAGCCTGCTAATGAAAGCAATAACTAACTGTGTCGCTGCCTCCTTCGTGTAGTGGTGAACGTGAACCAAAGTCCTGTCTTACAATTTGAAAGTTAAAAATGAGGCCGAAGTCTGAGCAGGCCAAAGGAATAGATGACCAAGCAAGGGGCCTTTTTTTTTTTTTTTTTTTTCAAATCCTGAGTTTTCCAAGTGAGGGTTTTAATAAGACCCCCTGTTTTTGGCCCTTGTTCGGTAAAGGCATTTGATTTGCATCCCTAGGGCAAATGTGCTGGACTTTGAAATTGTTTTCTTTGAGCAGCAAAAATATTATACGAGTCAGCACACTGAGGACCACTGAGCTTCAGAGCAGTGTGGTTCTGCTGAAGGATGGCAGGCTATCAGACAAGGGAGCACCAATCATGTGCCAAGAAAGACAACAGGTTTTGGGATCAGAGATTCATTTATTCAGCACCTATGTATCGAGCCTCTACAAATGCCAACGTTGTTACTGGTGCTGGGGACACAGTTACCTGCTCTTATGGAGCTTACATTCCTTGGGGGAAACATACTGGTCACGAAAATACTCCCTTGCCTTCCTTGAGCTCAAATCGTTGAGAGATGTTTGTGATTTCTGGTAAAAGCAATGAGAGACAACAACCATTTCGACTGAGAACACAGACTTTGGAATTACAAAGCCATGGTGTGAGTTTTTGATCTGCCATTTATTTGTTACATGGTCTTGGGCTGTTTACATCGATTATCTGAGTCTCAGAGCTTTCATCTATGAAATGGGTATCCTAATGCTCATCACAAAAGATTATGAGATGCCCATGAGACGACATAGAATAAAGAAAGAAAAAAGGCTACACCTCAGAGAGGGACAGAAAAACAGAGTTAGTAACGGAGAAACACAATTACAGAGCCACAACACTGAGACTGAGGTACAGACAAGAGACAAAGAAGGAAAGGTACCCAGATAAAGAGACACAGGAAGCTTCAAGGAGGAACAGGCAGCTACAGGGAGAGAAATACACACTGAGAGACACCGGATGACCCCACAGTCACTGCAGAAACCAGTGCTGACAAGAAGTCTTTTGGGTCGAAAGGAGACTGAGGTTCAAAATGGATAAGTAACTAGCTGGAGGCCATGGGGCTAATCATAATGATGTCTCTAATATATGCAATAGATAATAATGATATGCAATAGTAATAATACTGCATATATTAGAGATGCAATATATTGCATATATTGCAATGGTATCTAATATCGCAGTATTGCATACATGCGTGCCATATTACTATTGCATATGTTAGAGATGTCATTATTAATATCATGGCCTCCAGCTAGTTACTTATCCTTTTTGAACCTCTGTCTCCTTATCTGTGAAATAGGGAGAATAATACCTCTGCCAATATTGCAGGAAAGATTAAATTTGATACTTTCTGCAAAGCGCCTGGCACAGGACTAAAATTTAATAAGCGGTAAATATGTGTTGTATGTATTAAAGAAAACACAAAATTCGTGAGCTAACTTATCCCAAGTCAGTGTTATTTTCCCCTTCTAGGGACTGCAGAGAGTTTAGGAGGGGATTGTTTTTTATTTTTATTTTTTTGACTGATAACTGGAGAGACAGAAGAGGGGATTTTTAAAAATCTCCACACTGGAAAGTTCTTTTGAAAATCACCTCCTAGGGTGTTGTTAAAGACACATTTTGATGAGGACATAAACAATTCACAGGCCAAAAAATTGCATTTCCCTTGCGGTAAGTGTTATCCAAAAATCTAATGGGAAAAGAATTGCTACAGACATTCAAAACACGTCCACTCAGAGTAGCGAGTTGTAATCATAAAAAGAAAAAAAAAAATCATCTGAGGTAGAAAATGGCTGGGGTTTTCTTTTAGATGCTGGAAAGGGCCATTTTTTGACACATATACCTGTTTCTCAGAAAAGCAATATCAAGTAACTCCCACTTCCATTTCCAAGAAAGCAAAAGAGGCCCTTTTAGTAGACACCATTTATGAGTTGGAGTTTTTTCATTAAAGGAATCCTGTTATTGCAAACCCACACGGGCCATTCCCAGCCAGAGCAGAAGCCGGGACCAACTCAGGGTCTCAGCAGCTGCACACCCCAAAAACACGTTGTCAGCACTGGTTTCTGCAGTTGCTGTGGGGTCTTCTGGGGTCTGTCTGTCTCCGGTGTCTCTCAGTGTGTCTCTCCCCCTGTAACTGCCTGTTCCTCCTTGCAGTTTCCTGTGTCTGTCTGGGTGCCTTTGTTTCACTGATTCTTGCTCAGCCTTCCCATCTGTACCTCAGTCTCTATTTTTGTAGCTCTGTAATTGTGTTTCCGTTCTTTTCACTCTGTTTCTCCATCTCTCTCTAGGGTGTAGTTTTTCCCTTTCTTTTTTTTTTCTCCTGTTCTCTTTCCTCTTTGCTTTTCTCTGCCTCTTTTCTCTACCCTTCCCTTCTGACTCTCAGTTTTTCTCTTTTTCTTTAACTGAATTTTTTTAGGAATGCTTTTCCATTTTTCTGTTTTCTTTCTCTGTCTGTCTCTCCTTTAACGTCTTACTCACTTTCTCTGACTTTGTCATTTAGTCTGGCTATTTTTCTCTGTGTTTCAGACTTATTTCTATTTTTCAATCTTTTCCTCTATCCCACTCTTTCCCTCGCTCACTGTAATTTTTCTTTTTGTCACGGCACCTCCTCTCTCTCTGGTTCCTCATGTTTCTCACAATTCTGCTGTGTCTCGTTGTCTCTCTGCTCTCCAAACCCAGACACACTCTCTCTCCCTTCCTGCATCCTAATCTGGTAGAGCACTCCACAGGGAGCAGGCTATAAATTTAAAGGGACTCCATAACACCGTTGGGTGTTGTTTGGTTTATGGCGCCTCTACAAAATCACAGACACATAATTCATTCTAGCAGCAACTTCTTTCTGGTTGAGTCAGCATTGCGCTCAGCACCCAGACATCTACACCATAGCCACCCCCGACACCACCACCAGATTTCCAAGACCCCAGGCCCAGCATCCCGAAGGGTCTCTGATTCTACACTGGAACAGTTTCTTCTCCCAGGCCCCACTCCACAGGCCCTGAATGAAGCCCAGCTCAGAGGGCTTTAGGACAGCCTAGACTTCGTCAACTTAAATTCAGGTTGAAATAGACAAAAAGTAGAAAGAAAAAGAAGACTTTATTTTAAAAAGGTGGGAGGGCGGACGGTGATGCGGAGGATCTGCTCCAAGAAGGTGAGTTGCCATGAGGAATTGCAATCCCTGGGAGAGGGCACTTGGAGAACTGCAGCCCGGGTGTCAGGATAACCCAGGTGGGGTCCAGTCTCCCCATCTCCTTTGCTTTGCAACTCCACATTTGTCAATCGGTGTGACACTTTCCCGGGCAACTGACACTGGTGGTGATGTCAGTGGGATTTGACTTTAGAAGGAGTGGGTGGGAAACTTTTCTCCTCCTCCTCCATGAATTATTAAGCCTGGGTAATTCTCATAGTCGATTCCAAGTCTACGCTTGATTGATTGGAAAATAAATTTCAGATTCAATTATTATTATTCAGATTATTGAGCAGACCTTTGTGTCAGGAGGGGCGCTAGGGACTGGCATATGTATCCTATGTAGGGTCATTCTCCACCCCCAGACTGGCAGGCCAGCGAGCATCCTCCAGCATTTCCCTAGCAGACTCTGTTTCCCTCTTCAAGTCTCAGTTTCAATATTGCGTCTCATGTAGGGAGATCTTAACAGAGTAGATTGTCTTCTCCCTTAATCTGAATCATAGCAATCTGCTTATTATGGTTTGAGTACTTCTCCAATTTATAACTCTAGATTTATATATTTGTTTACTTATTTATGGCTCATCTGTCCTGGCTAGACTTGAAGCTTCGTGCTAGAAGAAACCATGTCCATTTCATGCTCCATTATATACCCAGTGCCTAGGGTAGTGATGGGGAAACTAAGGCATGAAAGATGAATTAATCCACCTTGAAAGTGGAAGCACCAGGATTTGGACAAACATGAGTTTGTCTCCAATATTGAAACTCTATCCTCACCTTCTTGCTTGATAATATTTGTCACGTAGGGTCCATATCAGGAACAAATGAGGTATTTCTGCCAATGGCTTGGGTCACTAGGAAGCTTTGGAAAAATGTTATTCTCTGTAAATCAAGAAGTTAAAGGCAGACTATCTTTCAATATCTATGATTCTTTGAAACAGGAAAAAGTATTTTGAATCTCAATCAAAAGTGGACAGAGAGGACTGATTCTTGTCTGTGTGGAGGTGAAACAGGGCCAATTAAATATGTTTACCCTAGAGATAGATAAGAGTTAAGACTCTGCTGTGGCTCTATAGATGCTCACAAAGCCTTCTCCCCCTCGGTGAGCTCAGAGGAGCCTTGAACTCTCTGAAAATGCTGAAGGATTTCCTGTGGCCCAGGAGCTTGCTACATGCCAAGCCCTGTAGCCAGGTGACAGAGGACCTAACGATCCTTGAGAATGTGGCATCTATGCTCCCATTTTACTTTTGTGGTACTAGACATAATAAAATAGGTGTGTGTCCAAATCCCATCTGGTACTAGAATCATGGAAAATTCCTTTGGCTTTCATCCTCAATAGGCTATCATTATTTGATTCCAGGAGTTTAATAGACACAGCAACTGCCCTCCAAGTTTTAACCCAATTCTCTTTGACTTCGATGGGCTCCAGGTATCTGTCTTTATCTCCTTTTCTGAGTGTGTCAAGAGATCCCCCCTGCTTCTACATTTTGGTTATTGGGGCTGGAATTGTCTGAGTAAGCATACTGTCTGGTTAATGAAGGACAACTTCAAAGCCTCTTGTTTCAAACTGTCAGAAACAAAACTAAGAACTACTGAATTCCTTACACATTATACCTAAAATAACATATTAGTCATATTTATATTAGATGTAATATGGTATTTTAAAGATCTGTAGCATTATAAATCCTTATATTTAGTGTGCTAAATAATTTGGGGTATTTCCTAAGGCTCCCAACATCCCCATGTTTATATATATATATATATGGTTGTTGTTTTTGTTAATCCCATTTTAGAAATGAGAAATCGGAGTCTTATGGAAATATAATGACTCACTCAAGGCTATATGGCTAGTAAGAAACAGAGCTGGAGCTTAAGCCTTAGCTGACACTAAGAAGAGCCTGTTTTATGCCTACCTCCAGTAAGGACAGGACGTATCCAAAGTAGGTTAAAAATATATTTTTATGGACTATGTGCTAGACTAGTACTGAGGTCAGCCTGGTCCAATCTACATGGGTTATCTCTTTCAACCCTTGCAAGAAGGATGGAGATTGCCCTTACCTTCCAGACAGTGAAACTGAGGTTCAGAATTCTTCCTGGAGTACTAAGACTGCATTTTTCTCTAGGGGTCAGATCACCATGGATCTTGCAGCTGTGTGGTCTGGGTTAACTAGGGAGCAGCCTGCCTCCCCTTTGATGTCCACTCTAGTTGGCAGTGGGGCTCCATCTGTGCAGCTGATGAAGATCTAGACTTGGGCATACTGAGTGGCATGACTTTGGGCTATGTCTTTCTCTTCTCTCCTTGAGGAGAGGTCACATGTGTACGCTTCCCTTCTGCTCCACCTAACATTTCCCATCGTTTCACTGAACTCTCCAGTTGGGCACACTGTTGTTCTACGTGTGCCCAGTATTGAGAGTATCTTTACACACATTGTTGCACCTAAACCTTCCAAAAATCTTGCAAGGCAAATATTACTATGAAACTTTATATATTTGGAAACTGAGGCTCAGAAAAAAAGTGAATTGTTCAAGGTCACACAGTTTGTGCCAAATGCAACGTGATTCAAACCTGGACATGCTGACACCTGAGACTTTTCTTTCCAAGACCTGTCTGTCAGGCATCTCTTTCCCTCCTGCCCCTGCTGCCTTGTAGGAATAACACATAAATTGGCCCCGTAAAATCCTAACAAGGGTTTCAGTCATTGACTAAGGTAAGCAGATGTCTGAAAGTTTGCCTTCAAGATGGAGTCTTGCCACTACTGGAATGAGATTTTCATGAAGGTTGGTTTCCTTGAGTTCAGATTCTATTGGACATATAATTTAATAGCTACTACATATTAAAAGAAAAGTCCCCATTTAATCATTGCAATACTTCTGTGAAATAGAAATTACTACTCTTATTTTATAAATCAAATCAAATAAAAATAACTGGGGCATATTTATCTAAGTAAGGACATCTCCCTCTCATCACTGCTATTTCCATTTATGAGACAGTATACAGTGACGTATTTTACACATGGAATGATCAGTGCAGATACTGCTGTTATATAGAACCTGTCATCGAAAGAGTAGACATTGTGACCTTGATTTGAGTATTTGGTGTCTTAATTAGAATTTAACATCTGTGGCATTCTTTGAAGCATCACTACGCTCAGACACAAGTTGGACCTGTGTGTTCAAGCCCAGGGCATGTCGATGTATCTAGGCATAGGTTCTAGAAAAGTCATTCCAAGGGACAGAGCATGGGCTTCAGTCACCTCTGAGCTAAGCCAGTTGTCCTCTTCAACAATAAGACAGAGACAGTGGGGGTCTGAGCTGGGACCTCATCCCCTTCTACCCAGCTCCAGGTTGGGCAGACATCAAAGCCACAGTTTCCGAAGCTCTCCAGAAACCTCTTGGCTCTCACTTATGCATAGGAAACCAATGAGCCTTCCTGTGTGTTTTTCTAGCAGATTTCCAAGCCTGGCTATTGGCTTTCTGTCGCTTCTTTCAGGCCTGATTAACATCGCATAACATTGAGGGGTTTTCAGCTATTCTTCAAAGTGGAGGAATCAGTTTGCTTCGCTCTCATTCTGAAATAAGCAATTGCATTACCTCCATATGAATGGAGGCCGAGGAGGCAAGGTGATGGGATCAATATGCAGAAGGAGGGCAGGAGCTTGAAACAGCAGTGATGGAGGCAGTGCACTGCTCAGGCTAAGTCCTCAAATCAAGGGAAGCTCAGAGGGGCCAGTGATTGGTTTCTCTGCCTGCCAGTATGAGGAAAAGTGGAGACCCAGGCCCTGGTGGAGGGGGATTGTGATAAGGGTGCGGTTACATCTACTGGTCATTTACTACGTGCTGTGCTGAGTGTTCTACTTGATTATCTCTTAATCCTCATGACAACCTTATTTAATAGGTACTATTATTGTTCTACTTCACAGATGATAGAAACTGAGGCTCAGAGGGGTGAGTGAGTGGTCAGGGGCAGCACAAGTGGTGAATTAGGGAGCCATATTACATCCTAGACAATCCGAAACCAGACCTCCTCCCCTGACCAACACACTCAAAAGCATTCAGAGCTGAAGCAAGAAAAGCTTCCTAATTGGGCCTATAATCTCAGGCTATCATTCTCAGAGATAGATGGAGGAAATCTCAGAGACCTAATAACAGTGGCTTCCTTAGGGGCCAAGGAGCAGTCTCTCTTGCTGATGAAAGTCTAAATTCAGAAGTTCCCACAGGGGTTAGCATGGAGGAGAAGAAACAGCACAGAAAGATAGAGAACTCAATTTGAATCCCTGCTCCATTCACTGCCTTGGGACTGGTGAGCCAATAACTTGATCTCTCAGAGGCCAAATTTCCTGACCCATAAAATGAGGATGGTGTTACCTGTCTTTTAACAAAGTGCCTGGCCCGTGATAGGTGATTAATATCTGTTGGCTATCTTCTTTCTTTCTGGGGGCCTAGGGGTCTCTGAATATGCCTATGTGTCTATCCTCCACTTTCCATGTTTTGAAAAGCTTGGCAGAAGTCATCACTCAGGCAAATTCCTGTGAGAGAACACACTCAAAGTTGAGGTGCTTTGCTTTGGGTTGGAATTGTATCAGTGATGATATCCTTCTGCAAAGAAACTCTACATAGCAGACAGAAAGGCCCATACTTAAATAATTTGGTGGGAAAATGCATTTGTGCTGTGAGAAAAGTATTTCAACATCAAATTTATAGGGTATACAGTTGAAAAACCAATCCTGTTGAAAAATTTTGTGAACGACTGCATGGATGGTTTCTTCTCATTCATCGTGGATTAATATCCTTCTGTTCTTCCCATTTCCCCCAGGCTCCCATCTCTTCTACCCTTCTGGAGAACACCCAGGTTAGACACACAATTGCTACATGACTTCCTTCTTACACTGGTGTAGCATCCTTCCCCCTTAGAACAGACAACTAAGAAAGCCCACGTGTTAAGTAAACAACTGGAAACCTTATCATTTCTGTGATTTAAACATTGGTAAATTGACCAGGGAGACTAAATTATCAAAATGGTGGAATGAGAACACGTGAAATAAAATCTATTGATTGATTCATCTTTGGTGGAGGCTGGAAAGGCAAGGTGACCACACATCAAAGTTGCCCCTCACTCTAATGCCTACATCTTTAGAGGTGGTTCTTAGCACTGACGGCACGTTGGGATCACCTGGGTGGCTTTGAAAACTCCCGATCCCAGATCAAACAAAGCATATTCTCTAGGAGTGAAACTCAGACATCAGATTTTTTGATTGTTTGTTTGTTAGCTCTCCAGGTGACACCAATGTGCAGCCAAAGTTGAGAACCTCTGTTTTGTGAATAAAGGACTAGAATACTTCAGAGGAAGAATGTTTGTCCTAAAGCCCACCACTCACCTGTTCCCATGGTTCTACAATTAAAATCTCTGCCAACGTCAACTCCCCTAAGAACCTGATTGAATTTCCTGTGGCTTCATCTCTGAGGCCCTGAGCATTTCAGGCTGCGAGCTGGCAGGCCATTGATGTGTGTGCTCACTGACAGCAATTCAACAGCTTCTGTTGGCATATTTGAGCTCAAAAAACTGAAAGATAAAGACTTCACATTAAGCTAAGGGGTCTTGCTCTCTCTCCTCCAGTCTCCCCAGGCTGATAAATAATGGATAATGAAGAACAGTGCTATTACATGCAGAAAGCACTTGGCATGCACCTCCAACACAGCACTTCCCATCGAAATCTGAGGTTCAGTTCAGCAGCAAATCTGTTTGGTGGTAAGGCCCTGTCCTTTCAGAGGGCTCCTTGATGCGGCCAAGTTATTTCATGAAAAAAGGAAAAAAAATCAACTATAGAATCAATCATATTTTCAGTTTCCCAAAGGCTAAAGGGCTGGGGTAGCGTGGTTGAAGTTTCTTTCTCTTTTTGAGCGTTGCATTCGTGCATCTACCTATCTTTGATGAGCAGAACAGCAAAACTACTCAGAGACGCCCATCGGAAACTGAGGTCCTTAGAAATCTTCTATTGTGTTTTTCTCTTTATAACATCACAATCATCAAAGTGTATATTGTATTTATTTAGTGTTTTTTTCTTTGTCTCCTCTGCTGGAGTTTATACTTTGCATTAAAGACACCATGCCTGTTTTGCAGCCCCTGTGCCTAACTTATTACCTGACACCTAGAAAGTTCTCAAGAAATATTGGTTGAATGGGTGTTGAAAGTGCAGCCTGTAACATCTGCTTGACACAGACTTTCAGGACATGTTTTCGGTCTATTAGTTATATAATTTTTATAACTTTGGGGGAAAATTCAGATCTTTCCAAAGAGGTGGCATGAATGTTGGAGGCAGCATTTACTCTGCATTAGAAATGCGAACTGGGGAACAGCCTGGGCATGTGGCAGTGCAACCTTGGAGAAGTCATATCCTCAGTTTTGTGGACAAAATGGGGGGTTCTATACTGACCCCTCTGGGCACATTGATGTTTTAGTTAGACAGTGTGCCAGAGAAGACAGACCCATCACTGAGTCTGGCATGTAGTGTGCATTCTCTGTGTGGTGGCATAATCAATGTGGAAGAACTGAAAGCTCAAATGCAGAAAACTTCAAGTGCAGTATGGACTTTCAGGTCAATTATTAACCTCTGAATGTCTTATTTCACTCATTTGTAAAGTACCCATATTTACTCAGACACTTAATTGGGACTCATAAATACAGTGTTTCACAAAGATTTTCACAAAGAACTAATATCTCCAAATGCCTTGAAGATAAGGTGTTTTATTTTTAAATAAATTGAGAAACAGTACACTCTATGCATACTTCTTGATATAGTCAAGATTCAGCAACAAATATTTATTGGGCACCTACTACGTGCCACACACTGAATACACGAGTGAACAGAATAGACAGAAACACCTGCCCTCATGAAGCTTACATGTTAAGATGGACAAAAAAACAAAATAAATAAAATCATACGTAGTGTGCAGGATGATATTAAATGTTAGGAGAAAAAAATATAGCAAGAAAAGGGATTGGAGAGGGTGGGGTTGAAGGAAAGGGAATGTTTCTTCTCTCATCATTTCTATAGAATCCCAGGGAAGGCTCTGATTGGCCTATGTGATTCATATGCCTGGCCGTTGGACCAATTACTGCTGAAGAAATTATATGGACTCTGTGATTGACCAGGCATGGTCATGTGCTCACTCCTAGGGTCAGAAGACAGAATGAGCTTCCAGAAGAAAAAAGACCAAACTTACAGTAAAGATGTCAACCTCTATTACAGGGCACTGGGCTCCTCCTGGAAGACCAAAAATAAATAAATAAATAAAGAATCCAAAAAGAAAATAGCCATTGGGTACTAGGCTTAGTACTTGGGTAACAAAATTATTTGTACATCACACCCCCATGACATGAGTTTACCTACATAACAAACCTTCATAGGTACCCCTGAGCATAAAAGTTAAAAAAAAAAAAAAAAAAGAATCCTGACGAATCCTACAGTAAATAAATGTGTACAACTTTGCTTACCCTCGTAGTTCCCCAATGCATTTGGCCACATATTTTTGCTTGTGTAATACCTTTTTAACACTAATCAGGGCACATTTTGATAAACACCTTGCTATAAGTTCATATAATTTCATCAATGGTCCATCTATAGTTAACTGAGTCTCATTACTAGTAAATCCGTTTGGGTAAATCTTAAATTTTTAAAGGGCTTTCTAGATTTGCAGAAATTTATCCCTCCCCGTTTTTCCCTTTAATTAAAAGTATGTCTTGGCACAAGTAAGTGTCTTTCCTCAAATGTAATGAGAAGTTGAAAGGAATTGGCTTCTAAAGCAGAGTGGCCCGCATGGTATGGCAAAGGCTCGTCAGAGGATAAACGCATGAATCAGTCACTGGAGGACCTAGTTGTGATGCAGGAACAAATTTTCCAAACCACCAATTGTCCCAGTCAAATTAGTCTAGCTTAGTACGAAACTTTATAATGTTTTATAGACATGTTTGCAAAATCACAACCCTGTCAAATGTCATGTCGTATTCCTTGTGACTTTGGAAAATGTCATGAAGTAAGCTATACCGGTAGGGTTCTTAATGCTTCCAATAAAAGCCTCTCATGGAGAGGGAAGCAGTTATTTACAATGGCTATTGAGCCACAAGTCACAAAACATAAAGCAGCCAGTTGAACGAGAGAAGTGGAAGACCCCCAAACTATTCACAGCAGCTTTCAGTGTTCCTGGGTAGAGTCCAGAACTGACTTCATTACCAAGTCACTGTTGTACCCTAGCAAGTTATTTCACCCTCTGAGGAATCTGGATTCTCTCTCAGTGGATGCTGGGATAATAGCAATGAACTCCTGAGGTTTAGGAAAAAAGGTCAGTGATTTTGACAACTAAGAGACTTTATAGGATTCTTTATCTTTGGAAAAGTTTTCTTTTTAATGACTCTGGTTTTATTTTAAAATTCAATGCATAGCCATTTAAAAATAATAAAGTGTATGAAGAAAATACTCATAATTCCTCAGCTTGGAAATAACCACTACTATACTTTTGGGAAAACGTTAACTTTTATGTGGCTCTTTTGAGTTCTCTTCATGTAAAAATGCAAATAAGTATCTGGTGTGTATTGTGTGTTGGTATATATGCAGTTCTTCATACGAATTTATCTTAACATTGCCCCACAGCATCAGAAGGTCTTCATATGTAAAATTGCAATGGCTATCTAACATTTCATCTATTAAATGCCCTATAATTTATTAATTGTTCTACTATATTTGGAGATATATATTGCAACTACATTCTCATGTTTTTGTCACTGGAAATAAAATGATTTAAAAAATTTGCACATAAAGTGTTGAAGAAAGCAACTGGTAGGATTCATCTCTTAACAATCTTAAAAGCCCTCTAAGAACAGATAATTGACTAACTAAAGAGGTGACAAGAGTAATCTATCCCAAAGCACTGGGCTTTTTTTGCACGTTTGATTTGTTTTTCCAATAATGCTAAGAATATACTATACAATTGAATGATAATGGAGCCTGAATGACATTTATCAGAATGTAATTATTCCTATGTGTGTAGATGTATGCACACACACTCGTATTTTCCTCTAAGTCTTATTTCCCCTCAATAAACTTCTAATAAGGCTTTAGTAATAAGAGGAGTACAGTTCTTCTGTCTACTATGCAAGTGTATCAAATGGGGTAACTCTGCTGCCGACATGTGCTTGTTTTAAAGTTCAAGGCAGGCTAAGTTGATATTCCTGAACAAGTGCACCAAGGAAACTCATAAGAAAGGTGCACGCTAATAAGACTTCTGAAATCATTAAGTTGCTTTTTCAAGCAAATGGGACCTGCTCAATTAGCTATTTTGTTCCCTGGTATGTCCCATATCTTTCCATGGAACTAATGGCCTTTTCAACTGCTGCATTTTTTAATCCATGCCACACATTTCCTCAGGCTAGTCTGCCTCATTTTCCTGGTGCTTCCAAAGATAATCATTGTAAAAACTGTGGCACCAACCTTAAACACACTGTGTTAGGATCACTCACCCACTGCCCAGTTTCCAATTTAGCTAAAGTAAAATTCGTTAATTATCTTGGAAGAACAATTCCAAGAGTTTTTTTTTTTTTCTGCAAGAATACTTTTATTTCCCTCCCTCAGCCTCAGTGACAGTGATTTTGATGGGTGGTGGAACATTTTATTGACCACTACAGTCTAATTTTGTTTCCTGCTGTTGGGGTAACGTAAGCTCCATTTTCTTGCACTGAGGATGGAAGGCGTCAGAGTGGCGACCTGGCCAGTTTCCCATTGATCCCATCCTCTGCTATGGGATGGAGTGGGGAGGGAGAATTGACCTATGGAAACCTCTGGCTCAGTGCCTTCAGAAGTCAGGGTGTCAGTTTTCAGACTCTGCCAGACACTGTGGCCAAGGCCAAGGGTGCTCCGTCAAATCTATCCATTTCAATTAAAGGTTAGAGAGTTGGGAAGTAAAAATAATCAATTTTGCAGGCTAAACTCCATCATCCTGTCGACACTTTATCTTTGCTCCGGATATACTTGTGCAGGATATGTTTAATAAGACTTTCATGGCATTATTCACTGATGACACTTCTGGTTAGAGATTGATCAAAGCTACTTTGTAAAAGTTATCAAGCTAAGGGAAAATGGCAAAAGATATATATATATATGTATATGTGTGTGTGTATATATATGTAATGTATGTGTGTGCAGTGTACAAAACTTTCTTATACTAAAGCATTTCTTATTTGCCATTCAAATAACTCCATGACCAAATGCTAAGCTCTATTGCCAGATCAGCTAAATTATGTATTACATTATATTTAATGCTCCAATTAAATATGCTGATCACCATGATTCCCAAGTATCTCACATTTTATGACCACAGAGATATGGAGTTTTACTAATGCCCTGTCTTTTAACAGTGAAACATCCAACCATTTACTAACTCTCAATGCAATGTGTTGGTCATTTATTGAGCAATTATGGTGTGCCAGGCAGTGCATTTAGAGATGTGCATACATTATCTAATTTGATCCTTAATTCTTTGGAATAAATATAAATTCTAATAGATAGCTGTGCTCAACACATTTATTTATCTTTCTTTATTGTCATTACTTTTTCCATTGTACTCATGGAGTGGCAATAAATTCATGAAGGCAATGACTGAGTGTGCATCACCACCCTCTCTTTAGCATCCAGAGTGTGTGTGGAACTGAGAAATCATACAATACTGAGTATGCTAGTGAGTTATAATATTATTATTATCCCCTCATGTAAATTAATTACCTGACACTTAGTAAGGTCAAGTAATTTGACCAAAAGTGACACAGTTTGTAAGTGAGAACTGGGAGTTGAACCTGACTTTGTCTGACTGTCTCCTGTGCTTAAGCCCATTACTGACACATCTCCATGACTGGTGTAACCAAACATGACCCAAACTTTGGCCAAGAGTTGATTTCTGCACTTCTAAGTACTTGACTTAAGATAGTGGACTCTCAAATGAAAGTGAGTTTCTGCCAGTAGCAAAGAATGAAGACAGAGATATAGCTCTTGGATAGACAGCCAATAATGCCTTCCACCAAAAATGAGTAGTGAAATAATTCATGGGAGCCACAGGGTGAAGGATGTAGCTGAGTAGCATCAATTTCTACTTTAATACTAAAAATCCTGATACTTTGTTTTTAATTATCTCTATCCTTATCCCTGTACTTGACTATTTAATGGATCAGCCATACTTGAGTAATCCACAGGCTTTTCAGCTCAACAAGCTCAAATTGAATTGACCATCCTGTCCACAATATTTGTTTCCTATCCTGCAGTCCCTTTTCTCTCGGCCCTCTGGCACTACATCTCAGTTAATCTAAGGCTTAAAACTGGACAGATTCTTAAAATCTCTCTCCACTTTAATAGCTACCCTCACACAAGCACATATATTATGACATTGAGTTTTGTCAACTCTGAGATGCAAATATTTCTTAGATTTTCCACTCAACTCTGTGGTCACCATCACTGTCCAAACTCATACAGGATGAGTATCTTGTATCTGAAATGCTTGGGTCCAGAAGTGTTTGGGATTTTGGATTTTGAAGTATTTGCATTACATATCATGTTGGTGCTCATTAATTTTTGGATTTGGGAGCAATTTGGATTTCAGATTTTCAAATTTGGGATTTTCAACCTGTGTTCTCATAGTGTCTCATCTGGCCTATTGCCAGAACCTCTTGTTGGTTTCTATCTCTGTCTTCACCATACTCAATCTAGGCTTGAATATATCACTAGGTAATGTTCCTTAATTATAAATCTGTGCATAACTCATAAAGCTTCCTAGTTATCATCATGATAAAAAGGTGCTTGCTATCTGACTTCTGTTCAGCCATCCGTACTTAACTTTTGTTTCTCTACCCTTTTTATTTTCCTAGTAAGGAATCCTGATCTACATGAATTCCAATAACACATCAAAGATAACTTGTGCTTCCAGCATACTGTTAGCAGTTAAACAACAAAACAAAACATATTAAACAATGGTTTTCAGACATTGGACAAAGACAGCTCAAATAAGTTATTTATGAAAAAAGTAAAGCAAATGAGGTAAGCTCTACAATTACTTGGAACTAACTGTCTGGGGGAGTTTCCAGGACACAGTGAAGAGAGTGGGAACCCAAATGAACTCTTGGCCTTCCTAAATGGAGAAGATGGAGTTGAGAGTTTAGTGTAGGGGGAAAAGATGATTAGAATTCACAGCAAAGAGAAAGAAGATGGCCATAGAATGAGGAGAGATCTGAACAAAAAGAGAGATGCGGAGACATGCAGAAGGTCTCCATCTGAGTACTGATCAATACATACATGTAAAAACCTGGGGAAAGAACCACCTGAAAGAATAATTCAGACAATCCCTGGTGCTCACACAGGGCTGGAAATAGTTTGTGTTTCCATGAACCAGAGTGCAAATCAATTAGTACATAAGTAAGTAAATCTTTGAGACTACATAGTGCATCAGTTAACACAGAAAGGGTATTGCCTCAATAGTTTGGTAAACTTAGCCCTAGTCTAAAGGCTGCTTCAAACCTGCCACACAAAGCTGAGACACAATGGGGAAAAAAGCTGAGAAAGGATAAAACTGTTTTCAGCTAAATTATCTGCACCCCAGAAAAAAAGTTTTGGTATATTTTAGGGAATACAAAAATATCCAACTTAACAAGGTAAATTTTACAGTATCCTTTTTTCCAATAAGAAATTACCATATACGAAAAGAATTGAAATATTTTATATACTCAAGAAGTAAAGTATGAACATATTAAGAAAATATGTGGAAGATATAAAAAGAAGACCCAAATTGAGCATCTACTGGGAAAAAAATAATATTTAAGATTAAAAATATGCCAAGTGGGATTAACAGCAGATTAGATACTGAAGAAGAGACCAGTAAAATTGAAGATAGCAATAAATACTATCCAAAATAGAATGGAAAGGGGAAAATAACACTGAAACACCACCAGCATCAAGAAGAGATCTGTGGGAAAACAGTAAGTTGTGTAATATACATGTAATTGGAGTTTCTAAAAAGTGATAAGGGTCCTATTTGAAGATGTAATAGCTAAATATATTTTTTTCAAATTTGATAAATATTATCCAACTACATATTTAAGAAGCTCAACAAATAATGAATAATAATTATGAGGAACATTACACCAATGCACATCATTACACAAATGAAAAACATTACTAATGCAATCAAATTGCTTAAAAATAAAAATAAAAATCTTAAAACATCCAGAGAGGAATATAAAACAGTGTACATCCAGAGGAACAAAGGTAAGAATAAGGCAAAGATCAGAAATATGGGTAAAGGATAAATACTGGAGAAGCTTTTGTGCATGGTAAACAAAATTCAACTTTATTCTGAACTTTGTATTTTAGTGCAAGCTAGAAGACAGTGGCACAACATTGCCAAGTTACTTGTGGTAGTGAATATGAGGGAGTATCAACCAAGAATGTTACACCCAGTGAATGTACCTTTGAAAAATGAAGAAAAAAAATTTAAAAAGCAAAGACTCTTTTAGATACACCAAATCTGAAATAACCCATCAACAATGGATCTGCTCTACATGAAATGTTAAAGGAATTGTTTCCAACAGAAGCAATATAAAACCAGATGGAAAAGGGAATCTACACAAGGAATGAAAGAGGCCAGTAATGGCTAACAAATAAGTATGTAATAAAAGTTATTTTTTATTTTTGGAAAATCATTTTTAAGACACTTGACCTCCAAAAGCAAGCTAAAAGAAATTATTACATGGTTTATAAATATATAGAAGTAGAATATATGACAATGACACAAAGGCAAGAAAGGGTAAAGGGAAGAATACTTTTGTAAGATAAAATACAACTACTACAAACACTAAAACAATCACTAAAAAAGGGAAAGAAAAAGTGGTATTGCCAACAAGCAAACAAAAGAGATCATTTGAAACTTAAAAAAATACTCAGTCTAACAACAAACTATGTTCTCCTTGTTCCTGTGCCTATTAATATATGTTGTCTCTGACTACTTCTGCTTCAGAATATCTGGCAAACTCCTACCCATCTTTCAAGCATCAACTCAACTAATGCCTTCTCTGGGGAGCCTCCTATGATGCTCATGGTCATGCATATTATTAGAAAAATAATTATGCTATGGTCTTATTATTGTTTGTTTTCATGGCTGACTCCTCATTAGACTTCAAGTTCTTGAGAACAGAGGTGATGCACTTTTATCTCTCTGTCTTTGGCAAATAGCATAACCCTACCGCATAGTAGGACTTTAGTAAATATTTATTGAATAAATAAAGTCGATGTTCAATGATTTTATTAACTGTAATTTCTCTTTGGGTTTTGCCACCTAAATCATATTTACCTTGCTAGCACCTGGTGACCTTCTTTATTCTAAAACAATCACTGGGAGACTAAAAACCTAGGTTAAATAATACTAATGTTATTATTCCTGAGATCATGAAGTCCAAATATTTCAATAGCAAAATAATAAGACTAGCCCCAAGAAAAGTTCATGTTATTATTGTTTCAAGAAATATCCAAGATAGTTTGAGGATTTCTACTATTCACATATCTCTAAAATTCCTGTCAAAATTCTGCAAGTTTTCACTCAAATGATCCCTTTTTGTAAAGTTTTTCCAGTATACCCAAATAGAAATACTCTTTTACCTCTTCTGAACTCCCCTGGCCCTTTTCATGTCAATTTGGACATCAAGTATAGTCATTGTGGATATAAACTAATTCATGGTGCTTCTTATCTCTCTTTCTGGACTATAAGATCCTTTTATCTGATTCATTTGTTCATCCCTCTCTGGAGCATATTGTCAAATTAAGTGTAAGTTCAATTACCCTCTTAAAGAAATGAATAAAGGATTCAGAATTTAACTTTCTCAATTTTGGTAATTTTTTCCATAGCTATATGGAATGGTTGGCTGCTATTGCACCAAGATTTACATAGGGAGAAACTAAGGCTTAGATAACAACCACAAATGTCTACATAAAATATTTTTAAATTAATCATCTATAATTTCAATCTACATTATGAAATTCTACACGGATATGATTTACTTGAGACTTTTCAATAAGAAGTCAAAATTCTGTTTTTACTTTTTTTGTTTTCTTCTTGAAACATATTTTTAAAAATCTTATTGGAAATCCGTAACCTTTACCAATCCATAAGTTATTTATTTACTCATCTATTTTACTCATTTATTTTTTTCAATAAGTATTTATAGCAGGCTATCCATGTGCAAGGCATGGTGCTACCAAAGGGTGAAGATACAGCGGTGGGTAAAATCACAATCCCTGCTCTAAATGGACTCCCAGTGATGAGAAAGACAAATATAAACAAAATATTAAGACTTACATAGTAACTAAAAGAGGCGTGCTCAGGAAAACAAAAACAAAATATTTACCCAAAAATGTGAGTGGGCAGAAAGAGAACCTTGGGTGATATGCTACCTAAAACAAAACCTGCAAGTAGAAAATACCAAGACACACTGAGGAGAGAGCATTGAGCAGAGTACAGTGTGTATGTTGGTAGAATCAGTACAATAGGAGACCATTAAGAGATATACCTGCAAACGCGGTTTAATGATAAACACTGGAGAACCTTTTGTGCATACTAACAAAATTAAACTTTATTCTGACGATGGTAGAGAATCATTGAAGTGTTTTAAGTGAATAAAATCTGTATATTTGCATTAAAGAAAATCAGCGGGTTGTAAAGAAGATGTGTTAGAGAGTGGAAGACTCCAATGAAAAAACCAATCAACTTGTATTGGGATTAATTTTCCTTATCTAGAGAATGACAGCAAAAAAAAAAAAAAAAAAAAAGAAAAGAAAAGAAAAGAAAGATGATTCCCGATGCTAATAATCTATGATTTTAAAATATGATATCTCTTTGACACTCTGAGGGGTCTCAAGTAAGACACTTTCCTTCTTATAGCTTCTAAATTTCATTATCTCTAAAATAAGGAATTTGGGCAAGGCCATCTCTGAGGTCTCCTTTCACATACACTACCCATGGTCCAAACACCATTTTATTTCTCTCTCAGGTAATAACAAAGGTGTCAGAGTGTGTAAAGCAATGTTCAATAATTTTACAATTAAAAAAATACAAGAATATTGCACTCCAATGTGTACTGATTTCTAGCAATTAGAAAATAATTATACTGCAAGTTTTTAAAAAGTCTCCTCAGACTCAATGGCTCAGCAAAAGTTATTAATTGAAACTAAAAATAAATGTGTGACCCTCTTTGTGTTCCCTTCTCTTTTACTCTTGTGTGATAACCTCAGTGAGTCCCTCCCCATCCAGCAAGTGAGAAAATATGCAATGGCCCTTCCATTATTGATTCTTTATTACAATCATGAGTCTTGTTTGAACAGCCAACTCTGTGGGTGACTGAGGGCTCCCGCTGCCCATTGAGTAATTAAGCCTGGGATTATGAAAGTTGGAATTGCTTACTCCTGCCCTGGAGCCCTTAGAAGACCACTGCAGCTGACCCAGTGCTGTGGTTACCATATTTTCCTAAACATAAATGGTATATACATCATTTACCAATGGGAGAGAATATATAAATTCCAGAATATATAAATATATAAATTATAAATATATAAAAACCCAGATTACTTGGGTTTGAATCCGGCTTCAAGTTTTATGAGCAGTGTGATCATGGCATAACCCACATATGTGTAAAATTCAGTCCATTACTCTTAAAAATTAGAATAATAATGATGATGCCCACATCACTTGGTGAGTACAAAATAAGATAATTACCTCCTTATTTAATACTGCAGCCCACCTCCTACTGCGATTTGACACCTTTCACCTTGCTCGTTGTAAACAATTTTCTACTACAGAACTTATCACATTATACTGCACAATGCACTTATTATTTTTATGCTTTATTTCTCCACCATCGTATAGAATAAGAAATCTACAAATGTACATTTGCTTTCTCCAAAAATTTATCCCAAATGCCCAGAACATTTCCTGGCACGTAGTAGGCACTCAATGAATAGTTACCAAATTAAAAAAAAATAGTGAATTTGAAATTGGCTATTAGCATTTAATGAATGTTAGATTAAATTATTGCCATTGACATCAACATCATCAGGAAATTCCAGGTAATTTGGTGTCTTGTGTAGTTATCAAGAATTGTTTTTTCACCATTGATAGCATTCAAGGTCACATTTGTAAGAGATGGTAAAGCAAGATTTTGGTTTTGTCTCTACTGGACACAGTCTGGTTGATTGCCTGCTGTGCCAGGCACTCAGCCACATGCTGAGAAAACAAAGAAAAGGAAATCTAAGTCCCAGTCTCAGAAGCTCACACACAGTAGTGATTATTATCTTGCAATTAATGAACTGAATCTGAAGTCTCTAATGAATTTATTTGTTATCTAATTATATCACCTGTGATTCTCACACACACAGATAAATGGTTGTTTTCTTTCTTCCTTCCCCCATCCCCAAGTCAGGAACTTCAAGGAGACCTTGAACAATGCCCATTACCTAGGATGATGCCCGTGGCTTGGAAAGCATCAATAAACAAGGGCCATGAGAATCATCCGGGGAACATTTTTAAATAGGGAGGGGACTGGCCCAAGAAATTCTGACTTAGTAGATCTGAGGTGGAGCCCAGAGCTCTGCATATTAACAAACATCCCAAGTGATGCTCTCCCAGGTAGACTGCAGCTTACACATGGAGAAACACTGATTTAGAAGGTGTATTTCATCTGAGAAAGAGTTATAAGAGCATGTGATCTCTTATAACAGGGATTCTGTCTATAAGGCTAGGATTCATGAGCAGTGTTTGCCAAAGGACAGCAAGGCTAAAATATGAGTCATTGCTATCAGTGAAAGAGAAGAAAGTGACAGAAAAAAAATAGGGAGAACCCAGGAGGATGTGGCTCAAGAAAGGTGAAGAAAAACCAAATGGACACTACAGTTGTCTGGATGGCAGAGTGGAAATACTTGTATTTTATTCTCTTTAGTCTTTTCCTTCTGTTTCCAACCCTAGCTTTTTCCATCATCCTTTACATGTATGGTATTCTACAATTCCATCCTTCACCTCTTCATTTCCATGTACCACCTCATTCATTCCAAGAGTTTCAACATCCATTTTAAAAATTCCTCATGAGCCTGTCTGAGCTCCTCATTTTTCCTGTTCAATAGGCCCATCCATCTGGCAGAGAAAGGGATGCTCAGGACACAGAACAGCCATCCTATATTAACAAGATTGCTGTGAGCACCAGCTTTGGCAGAGGTCTCTGGCAACCTCGCTCACCTGCGGCTCCTCACCCTCCTGCAACACTTCCTGAGAGGCAGAGACGTCGACTGGGAGAAACCTGAGGCGCCATCTTGGTCAGTGAAATGGTTTCTGTTTGATTTTGGTTTTGGTTTCTCTTTTATTTTTCTTTTTGTCTATCTATTTGTTTGAGGAGCTGTGGACAGAAATGAACCCTTCTGAAATAGACATCATTGAGAATTAGGTAAACATTCCTTCAAAGAAAACCTCCTACGAAAATAACGTATATAAACAGATATTTCCTGAAAGCATGTGCTACAGAGGCCCCAATCTACACATGAGGAACCTGAGGCCAGGGAGATGAAGAGACGTTGACTTTTTCTAGAAGATGATCTTAGAGCTTTGTCTCCTAACGAGTTTGTTAAGTTTTTGTCTTCATCTCCCAGTCACAAATAAGGGGAAAGCATGTAAATGGTTTATTTAGATTGTGGAAATATTAGTTACAAGCTAGTAAGTTATCAGTAAGTTTTATCTCTTCAAATGTAAAAAGATTCAGATTTCAACATGGACTTGCAGTTTTCCCAAAATAATATGACCTTGAAAAGAAGCTCATGCGGCTTCATGTGGCTTCATAAAATGTATCTGCGCCAGCTAAGGAGCAAAGCTCTCATTCCGACCAGCGAAAGGCTACTATGGCCAAATTTATTTTTAATTATCATAATTGATAATACCATTTCTAAAATGCAGATGTAAATATCGAATGTATCATAAAATATGCAAGGACGGTGATAAAATATTTAAATTCTCTGTGTGGCCACCATACAAAAATTCTTATATTCATTCATTTATTGTTTGTTAAACACTTGCTTATTCCCTATTATGTACCACTACTAATTGCAAACTCTAGGGATACAATCTTGAACAAGAAAGATAAAGCTTGCCTTCAAGGGACCTTCACTCTAGTGGATGGATAATAAATAAGTAAGCAAATGAGTAACATAGCACCAGGTGATAGTGAGGGCAAAGAAAACAAATCAAGCAGGGCAAGAAAGTAGAGCATGATTAGGTGCTAGTTAGAGTAGAATTCAGGGAGGTCTCTTGGAGAAGCCAGTTGTCATGCAAAGTTGACTGCAGGGAGGCAAGAATGGACGGGAGACTAGTTAGGCAGCTATTGTAGCAGCCTACATGAGATGATGATGGCTTGAATGAGGTGGTAGAAGGTATAGACAGACAAAAACGGGATATATTTTGGGAAGTGGAGCTCACAAGGCTGGCTCACAAAAGGATGGAAGAGAGGACTCAAGAATGACTCACACCGTGGAATGATTAAATCAAACTAATTAGCATATCTATGACTCACATGGTTATCATTTTTGGGATGAGAACATTTAAAAGCTATTCTCTTAGCAATGTTCAAGTATAATATATATTATTCTTAATTATAGTCACCATGATGTAAGAGAGATCTCCAGAATGTTTCTTACCATCTAACTGACTAATGGAAGCACTGTACCCTTTATCCGACATCTCCCCACTCCCCTGGTAACCACCCTTCTACTCGGTTTCTATAAATTCTATATTTTTAGATTCCGTGTATAAGTGAGATCTTAGTAGTATGTGTGTTACCGAGCTGAAGAATTTGGGGAGGGAGATTTAAAAATTGTGTTATAGATGTAGTCACTTTGACGCTTTCACTGTGATTTGACTATGATCAGGTAGGTTACACACATGTAGAAAAGCACACACACACAGTTTCTGCCTGCGCAATCCGTACCCAGTTCCCTTTTTACCTAATTATTGTTTGCATATCTGCTTTTGCACTGGTTTGTATGCTGTTATCTCTAAATTTGAGTCTAAACGTTTTAGGACCTCTAGAATCTCAATATTCTTACATGATATTTTTTAAAAGGGTGAGAAATACGTGAGAGAAAGTGATTCTTGTGATCATTAAATGCCATAAGGAAAGCACAAAAAACGAGCCAGGAGCGCAGTGCCCACTAGTTGGAGAAGGATGCAGACCTTATTGAAAAAGAGCAAAACTTTTTTTGTTGGGCACCAAGCAGAAAAACCCTGAACCAGAAGCCCTGAGCTTGGAGTCTCAACTTCCTTTCTCCAAAACTAAATCTGCTGTTAGTGTACTGTGCTATCTTGGGGGACATCTAACCACATAATTCTTTCAGAGTCTTGATCTCCCCATCTTCACAGATGGGATCCTGGAGTTCACCATCGAACTGCGTCAAGCTTATGTGATTATAGTGTTCAGCTAACATGCAAAGAAACAGTGTGTCTGAGATTTCTCCCTGTGACATATTGAACGGAGAAAACTCCAGGTGTTCACATAAAGTTCAAATGTTTCATTTCTGAAAAGCTCTGTCAAACTCTTCACATCCTGCCAGAATCGGAGCTCCGTCACAGATGCTGGGTGGTTTCATTTTACTGTCTCTCACTCTCTACTCCCGTCTCCAACCCACCACAGGCCATCACCAAAGGTTTCTTGCCCTACCTTCCCTTGGGCGCAAATGACACAACTCAAGGTGCCAAATGCCAGTTCAGAACCATGTTGCCTTTCCTCAAGAGAGAAAGTGAAGGCCAGGTGCGGTGGCTCGTACCTGTAATCCCAGCACTTTGGGAGGCCGAGACAGGGGGATCACCTGAGGCCAGGAGTTTGAGACCAGCCTGGCCAACATGGTGAAAATCCATCTCTACTAAAAATACAAAAATTAGCTGGGTGTGGTGGCACACGCCTGTAATCCCAGCTACTCCGGAGGCTGAGGCAAGAGAATGGCTTGAACCCAGGAGGCAGAGGTTTCAGTGAGTCGAGATCGCGCCACTGTACTCCAACCTGGGTGACAGAGTGAGACTCTGTCTCAAAAAAAAAAAAAAAAAGGAGAGAGAGACAGAGAGATGATGAAAGGAGTGTTATTCCCACATGTAGTGGTAAGTGTTCAGTCAGGCCTGAATTGTGGTATTGTGGTGGTTGTGCAATGGATCAGTTACTTTTCCAGCATTTCCTTTTTTTTTTTTTTTTTTTTTTTTGAGACGGAGTCTCGCTCTGTCTCCCAGGCTGGAGTGCAGTGGCCGGATCTCCACTCACTGCAAGCTCCGCCTCCCGGGTTCACGCCATTCTCCTGCCTCAGCCTCCCGAGTAGCTGGGACTACAGGCGCCCGCAACCTCGCCCGGCTAGTTTTTTGTGTTTTTTTAAGTAGAGACGGGGTTTCACCGCGTTAGTCAGGATGGTCTCGATCTCCTGACCTCGTGATCTGCCCGTCTCGGCCTCCCAAAGTGCTGGGATTACAGGTGTGAGCCACTGCACCCGGCCATTTTCCAGCATTTTCTATGTGACATCACAGCAGCTGGCAAGTCTCATTTACTTCTTGCTGCGATTCTGTGACATAGGTGATTTTCGCAGAAGCAGACTTATCAAGGGGGAGCATTTAGTGAAATTAGTAGAAACTACACTGGGCTCTCACCTGTCTGAGGCAAGGTCACAGACTAACGTGTGGGGACCAGTATTTCTTTCTCCCATTGACATTCGGGGTGGGATCTGGTGTAATTGTTTTATTTCTTCAATTTCCTGATTGGTGAAAGGAACACCAGTGATCATTACTTTTCTCTTAGAATAGTTTGTGTTTCCCTTTACCCAGTTTGAGAGGTAGGAATTATACAACTGAAACAGTCATTTGTTTAATGGATGCTGACCAGTGGGAAGCCCACAGAACAATAGGGATCAAGCATTGCCCTTGGGGTCAAGGTATCAGGAAGGCCTGAATTTATCTGAAAGTATTTCAGTGCTAACGGTCAGGGCTTGCACTATGAGTCACAAGACTCTGTGGATTAATTACTCCACCATAGGAAAATAAGGTCACTGAGGACGAAGGTCTCCAAATCATGAATGGAAGCTGTGCCTTTTCTACTTGTCTCAGAAATCATCCAACTTCTTGGCACAAAATAGGAATTTCTATGTATTGGAAGACAGCTGAAATCAGAGAAATGTTATGCAAATCTTGCATTTGGGACAAAAGATTTTGGACTTCAGAATAGTGCACTCCTTTGAGCCAGAGTTCTGGTACTACATGGACTGCTTCCATGTCGTCAATGGGCATCCATGAAGCTGATAAATAGGCCTGAGATTCTCTGAGCCAAAAGCATCCCCATGCCAAAACTAAAAATATGTTTAATTATTGTTGTTGATGCTTTTATATAGTTTTCAGAAGTACTATGGCCAAAATTTTTAAAAGCCTACAGGAGTGATAAATGATCATATGATCCTAAATAATATACCTCTTATGCAGCAGACTTTTGCTTACTATAAATTTGAGTCTCACCATAAATGGGAGTCATTTTACTACTTCATGACACTGGGGCATAAGCTACTGTGGGGAAACAGAGTAACACAGAAATCTGGCTGCTAAACTTGTCTTTCATCTCTGATAACTGGGGAATTTATGGGAAGGTTGTCATTAATAATCAAGAGAGCAAACAGCATCAATTCTATCTGTCCCTCAGAGGAGATAATCAAATACCACAATTTCCAGGTAAGAATATTTGAATTTGGTGAGTGTGTTAGTCTGTTCTCACACTGCTAATAAAGACATACCCGAGATTGCACAATTTATAAAGAAAAAGGTTTAATGGACTCGCAGTTACACATCACTGTAAAGGCCTCACAATCATGGCGGAAGGTGAAGGAGGAGCAAAGTCATGTCTTACATGGTGGCAAACAAGAGAGTGTGTGCATGGGAACTCCCCTTTATAAAACCATCAGATCTCATGAGACTTATTCACTATCATGAGAACAGCACAGGAAAGACCTGCCCTCATTATTCAATTACCTCCCACTGGATCCCTCCCAGGACTCATGGGAATTATAAGGGCTACAATTAAAGATGAGATTTGGGTGGGGACACAGCCAAACCATATCAGTAAGACAACAATAACATATAAAAATAATATGGTATTTTGCTGGAGTAGCAGTAGTCAATGAGACTGAATCAATTCATATGTAACATACGGAAATCCAACAGAATCAAATTAACTTTATTTTTAGTTGGGATTAAGCTGTAAGAATATAGAATTTGACTCAGTTAAAGGAACATTTCATTGAGGTGGTGACTGATTGAGGAAAAAATATGTTACAGAAGAGAAAATGGTCTTTTATCTATGAAACTGGTCACCTCCTCCCCCAGGATTCACGCCATATTTAATTTGTAGTTTTAAAGCAGAAAATAGATAAGATGAGTCTTTGTAAATGAAACCTCTTTGTAAATGAAATTTAAGAAAGTTATAACGATGTTTGTAGTAGCACAAGTAGTAATAGCAGCAAGAGTAAGTAGTACCAGTAACAGCATTATCAGTAGTAGTAACACCAATAAGGGTAGCAGCAGTGGTAATATTAATAGTAATAATAGTAATAATAGCAGTGGTGCTGAGAATAGAAGTAGCAGCTTATATTGTAGAACCATGGCTGGGAAAATTAAGATGATCCCTTAGGGAATCTTCCAATTTCCCCTTTCTAACTATAGTTTAGGAGACTAAGGTTAGGGGAGAGCAAAGTCTTTGTTTAACATCTTATGATAAGTAACAGGACATCCAGGAACAAAATTCAGATTTTGTCATTCTTAGTCTTGTAAAATAGAACATAAATCTGTAAACCTATGATTTTCAAACCTATTCTAGTGATAGAAAACCTAGAACTCATGTCAGTCTTTGCAGAACATTGAGACATATCGTTGTGGTTACGTTCTCACATAAGAGAAGAATATTCTCCGCAGAAAACCCAACTGTACTCTTTGCCTGAAAAATATATTTAATATAAGCACATGCATTTATTAAAAAGAGAAAAAAAGCTGCTAGAGTAAACCTCATTAACAGCTTTTGAATCTTTATGTTAATATTTTCTTCTTTAATGAACATTTTTGGTAGTTTTTAAAGGGCCCGTAGAACAATGGGTTGTGGAACATTTAAAGAAGAATATTTTGTGAGGTTGCAGTCAAAAGAGTTTTTTAAATGTCAAAATAAGTGTCATGTCTATATCTGTGTCTAATGGAAGATTCATTTTCAGCTTGGACCCAATCTTAAAATTCTAGTTTAAGTCAAAGTTTTGGAAACACCTCTGGAAGATCCCAGAGTCCTGAATCCACATTTCTGCTATTTGAAAAATAAATACTCAAGACTCAAAGAAGAGAGAACAGACTTTCCCTAAGATAACTGGATGGTGGCAGTCATCTGCAAAGCCTACTGGATAGAAACAAGACTCCTTAGCAGTATAACTGCCAAGAAGGTATATTAAATGAGCCTTGCACAGGGCTTCAACACAAGGGTTGATGGAAAAAGTCAACCCTAGCAGCACCAATTAACATGGGCTGAAATCTACCTGGAAGACTATTTGTAGCCAACTCCAGCATTTTATAATGGTGGACCGGCTCTTTTTCTCTGTCTGTCCTACTCATTAAAGCAAAGCACAAAGTGACCTCTCCTCATTTGCCAAGGCTACTTTCTCCTTTCCTCTCCACTGCTTCACTGCCTTAAACTCCATTTCCACTTCTCTTTCCACTCACTCCACAACCCATTGCCTTGGAGACTGCCGTGCTCATCTAAGGACAGTGGTCCAGGTCCCCACCATGAGTCAGACTGTACTAGAGCAAGGTTGCTCTCATACGGAATGGAATTTTCAGTAGATGGGCAAGCTAAGAAGATCAATTTTCAGACAACTGTTGAACGAATTCTCTGGTGAAGAGGAGTTAGAAATTAGTATTAGAAACCCTCAGGATGCCTTCTATAGAGTGTTATATGGAATTATGCCTCAGTTAAGTATATTAAATTATGTCTGTTCCTCATTCCAGAGTGTGGTTCAATCATTTTCAGTTAATCCTATTGTCTCTATGAAGTCTGAAATTAAAGGATTCCTCCAGAGAGTATCATAGACAGGGAGTTATGCTAAGTGGACCTTAACTGACCATCAAAGTCAAGATTCATATGTGCTGACTGGTAAGCTCTGCCACTGGCAAAATATTAAGCAGCCTTTTCTTAAATGTGTGACAACACCATAATGCTTCCTAGTAGATCAGCTACAGCAAATGCACATGTGTAAGTAAAAATAAAGAAGAAAACAAGAAAAATACATTCATTATTTGCTCCATAATATTTCCAGGAGAAGAAGAACACTATTAATTATTATTAGCTCTCAGGTTACAAGACTTGAGAGTTATGTGACAAAATCATTTGGAGACAACTTTCTAAGTTATCAAAATAACTTTCTCCTCCCCTCTCCACTGCTTCACTGCCTCAAACTCCATTTCCACTTCTCTTTCCACTCACGCCACAACCCATTGCCTTGGAGACTGGAGTACTCATCTAAGGACAGTGGTCCAGGTTCCCACCATGAGTCAGACTGTACTAGAGCAAGGTTGCTCTCCTGCTTCTGAAAAAAAGCACCAGGGTATTTACCACCTTTAAAGATAAGCCCGATATGCAAACACTTGAATACAGATTTCTTTTGTAGCCTTGGCAAATGAGGAGAGGTCACTTAGTGCTTTGCTTTAATGAGTAGGACAGACAGAGCAAAAGAGCAGGGCCACCATTATAAAATGCTGGAGTTGACTACAAAGACTCCATCAGTGACCTTTTATAGCTGGCAAACAATGATAACTGAAGCCATTTCGGGTACTATAATTCCGCCCCAGGCTCTACAGGAGACTGCAGGAGAAACCTCATGCTAGAGCACCAGCTAACACCACTATTTGGCCTCAGGAAAAGTTTCCCAGCCAAGTTTAAATCCCTGGAGACCAGGAGTAGGTATAATTTAAGCACTAATATAAGCTAAGAGGGAAAGCAACAATACTAGTGCTCCCATAATGGAAAGATCATTATTTTTAGTTTGTATAGAAAGCAGAGCTGACAGCTGTGAGGGAAAATGTACCCTTTGAAAAGAACCTACCATTGTTATATTTAAGCTGTAGGGATACAGCCGGTGACTCAGAGGCAATTGTCATATGCTCAGAATTACCCCAGGAACAGTGACAGGCTTAATGATTTTGAAAGTAGCAATATACAAACAAAGAAAGGTGAGGGGCAATGGCTGAGAAGTGTTTTATGACCCATTATTTCTTTTGCCTGCTGAAGAATTTGTAACCATACACAGAGCTAATGGAAGAATGATAACGCCACTTTTTTTTCTCTTTCTTTTTGTTCATAAATATTTACCTGTCTTTCCTTAGGCAGGATAACGAACAGGTTAAGTCCTTGGTCAAACAGACTTCATTTAAAATACTAGGTCTCTATTTACTAACTGTGTGGCCATGGTTAAGTTACTAACCACTTTCAGTTTCCAGTTGCTTATCTAATTGAAGTAAAATGGAGATAATAACAGCATCTGTCTCCGAGGGATGATGTATAATGTTTCATTCATTCCATACATATTTCTTGGCAGCTGCTCTGTGTCTGGTAATGTGTTGGGTACTGGGTATACAACAGAGAATAAGACAGACACAAGACTCCTGCCCTGTTAGAACCATGCAGTCTAGTGGATCAGATGAGATAATGCATGTGTGCACCTGAGTGCAGTGCCAGACAAAAAGTAGGTACTTTCAGAATGTTAGCTTTTATTGAACCGTAACATCTCACTGTAAAGACGATTGGGCTTGGGGGTTAAGTTGGCCAGGCTTCAGCCCACTTCTATCTTATGTGCATGATTTGAGTTTGTTTCCTCTCTGTAATTTGGAAACAGTAATAATGCCTATCTTCTAGGGTTCATCATCTCCTTGAGTTCATGAACCCTAGGCAACAGGCATTATTACTGCCCCAAATTACAGGTGAGGAAACAAGGATGAAATGGGATGATGCACAGTTCCTGGCACTCAGGAGAAGTTTGTAAATCAGAAACCCCTCAGGCTGAAATGTTGACAAATTGAAAAGGGCAGGAGACTAAAATCCTGAAAGTCTGGAACCCAATGAAAACAGCTGGCCCATCTGGCCTCAGCATCACTTGATTACTCTTAATTAGCATCTCCTATGCTCCAGGTATCACACTCAGGGCTGTGGGGAGGCAGAAGTGAAAAGCACACTTCCCTAGACCTGGAGGGCAGGCAGTCTTATGAGGAAGACAAATAGGTGAGCAACTAACTCTCAGAGCGGGAAAATCCAGTGAGTGCTATGAGACAGACACAAGTGAAGCACCTTGGGACTGAGTAGGGAGAGGGGATGTCATCCACAGGGAGTCCAGTTGGGGCCAGACATTGGGCCAGGTGCATTAAATATCTCATTTGATCCTTTTGACAGTCCTGGGAAGGAGATGCTATTATGCTCCATTTTATAGATGAGGAAACTGGGGGATGAAATTTACTTGGGCAAGATCATTCAATCAGAAAAAGACATTGCAATGTATATATCACCAGGTCAGATTGATTCTAATGTTCTTTTTCCTACTATATCATAATACTTCTCACAGCCGACTGATTATTGACAAAGACACCGACAATGTACATTGTTGAAAGGACATCATCTTTAATAAACTATCTCTGGAAAATCAAATACTCATATGTAGAAGAATGAAACTGGACGCCTATCTCTCACCATGTGTAAAAATCAACTCAAAATGCATTAAAAACTTAAATGCAAGACATTAAATTATGAAACTATTAATACCAGAAGAAAATACAGGGAAAACATATTAGGATATTTGTCTAGGCAAAGATTTTATGGCTAAGATCTCAAAAGCACAGGCAACTAAAATAAAAATAGACAAATGGGACTAGGTTAAACCTAAATGCTTTTGCACAGCCCAGGAAATAATCAACAGAGTAAAGAGATAACTTGTTGAATGGGAGAAAATATTTGCAAACTTTTCATATGACATGGGACTAATACCAGGAATATACAAGGAAGTTAACTTAACAATTAAAAAAATAAAAAATCCCGTTAAAAAGTGGGTGGGTGGCTGCTGGCAAGATGACCAAATAGGAACAGCTCTGGTCTGCAGCTCCCAGCCAGACCAGTGCAGAAGGTGGGTGATTTCTGCATTTCCGACTGAAGTACCCTGTTTATTTCATTGGGACTGGTTAGGCAGTGGGTGCAGCCCACGGAGGGTGAGCAGAAGCAGGGTGGGGCATCTCCTCACTCAAGAAGTCCAAGGCACAGGCGGGGGAGTCTCCCTTTCCAAGCCAAGGGAAGCTGTAACCTACAAGGAACTTAAAAAAATTTACAAGAAAAAAACAACCACATCAAAAAGTGGGTGAATGATATGAACAGACACTTCTCAAAAGAAGACATTTATGCGGTCAACAGACATACGAAAAAAAGCTCATCATTGCTGGTCATTAGAGAAATACAAATCGAAACCACAGTGAGATACTATCTCACGTCGGTTAGAATGACAATCATTAAAAAGTCTGGAAACAACAGATGCTGGCAAGGACGTAGAGAAATTGGAACGCTTTTACACTGTTGGTGGGAGTGTAAATTAGTTCAACCATTATGGAAGACAGTGGCCATTCCTCAAGAATATAGAACCAGAAATACCATTTGATCCAGCAATCCCATTACTCAGTATATACCCAAAGGATTATAAATCATTCCACTATAAAGACACATGCACACATATGTTTATTGCAGCACTATTTACAATAGCAAAGACTTGGAACCTACCCAAATGCCCATCAACGATAGACTGAATAAAGAGAAATTCCACATACACCATGGAATACTATGCAGCCATAAAAAAGAATGAGTTCATGTCGTTTGCAGGGACATAGATGAAGCTGGAAACCATCATCCTCAGCAAACTAACACAAGAACAGAAAACCAAACACCACATGGTCTCACTCATAAGTGGAAGCTGAACAATGAGAACACATGGACACAGGGAGGGGAACATCACACACTAGTGCCTGCTGGGGAGTGAGGGGTGGGGAGGGAGAGTGATAGGACAAATACCTAATGTATGCAGAGCTTAAAACCTAGATGACAGGTTGACAGGTGCAGCAAACCACCATGGCACATGTATACCTATGTAACAAACCTGCATGTTCAGCACATGTATCCCAGAACTTAAAGTAAAATATATACCAAAAAAAAAGGTGTGCGAAGGAAGTAAATACATTATTCTCAAAAGAAGACATAGAAATGGCCAACAGGGATATGAAAAAACGCTCAAAATTACCAATCATCAGGGAAATACAAATAAAAAACACAATGAGGTGACATTTTAGCCCAGTTAGGGTGCCTATTATTAAAAATACACAAAATAACAGATGCTGGCAAAGATATGTGAATAAGGGAATTCTTATATACTGTTGATGGGAATGTAAGTTCGACCACTTTGGAAAACAGTGTGGAGATTTAAAAATAAAGATAGAACTACCATACAATCCAGCAATCCCATTACTGCGTATCTATCCAAAGGAAAACAAATCAATATATTAAGGGGATACCAGCATGTGCATATTTATTGCAGTACTATTTACAATAACAAAGATATGGAATCAACCTAAGTGCTCATTAGTGGACAAATGAATAAAGAAAATGTGGTATGTACATACAACGGAACACCTTTGGCCATAAAAACAATGAAATATCATTTGAAGCAACATGGATGGAACTGGAGGTCAGTATGTTAAGTGAAATAAGCCAGGCACAGAAACATAATATTGCATGTTGTCACTCGTAAGTGGGAGCTAAAAAAAGAGTTGATCCCACAAAGATAGAAAGTAGAGTGATAGATACTAGTGGCTGAGAAGGGTGGATGGGAGGAAGTGTGAAGAGAGATAGGTTGATGAGCACAAGCACAGTTGGGTAAAAGGTAAAAGTTCATTGTTCAACAGCAGAATAGACAACAGTGTATTGTATATTTCAAAGTAGTTAGACAAGAGGACTTAAATTGTTCTCAACACATAGAAATGACAAGTACTCAAAGTGATGGACATCTCAAATACCCTGACTTGATCATTTTGTGTCCTACACATTTAGTGAAGTACTGCATGTACCACAATATGTATAAAAATTATGTATCCATTAAAAATAATAAATTTTAAAAATACTGTAGAGAAGGGAAAAAGATCAATGGTTGCCAAGGGTTTGAGTGAGGGGGATAGGGTCAGATAGGTGAAGAACAAGGGATGTTCCAGGGTGATGAAACCCTTCTTCATGATACTGCAAAGATGAATATATGACACTATGCATTTGTCAAAACCAGTAGAACTTTACAGCACAGAGAGAGGCTTAACATATAGAATTTAAAAAATTATTTATGGGTTTAGGAGGTCGCAAAATGGAATGAATAATATGGTCAAAGAATTGAAACACTTTATAAATAGGTGAAATAACTTCACTGAAGAGTTTGGGGGAAAGGATAGTGACCTAAGAAATTTTGAAAATGAGTGAAGTCTGTGAGGCAGAAGGAGCAGTACATAAGCACTGTTCTCTAGTCAATAAATTTGTTTTCCATGGGGGATGTGTTATTAATTCTGATACCACTATACATGTGTATTGGAATTGAACAATTCAGTAAATAGTGGTGTATGGTGGCTGCCAGGTTTCCCAATGCTACAGAGAAGCAAGGAGAGGGCTGAAATGATCCGTGTGGTAATGGATTATAGTCGAAGATAGTAAGAAATTGCATTTAGCTTACTATAGATACAAATGGTTATATACAAAAATATTTGACATACGTGTATATCCATGGTTTTAGTATACACACATATATTTCCTGGCTCTGCCAGCTGAGAAGGCCTAGAAGCAAGAAGCAATGACATAATAGTAGCAGTGAACGCACCTAATGTCCTTAACTTTGTTTCTAATACCATCCTCCAGTAAAAAAGATGGGGCTTCCTGGGAAAATGAATTATTCCAGGACTGGGATAGAATACAGGATGAGTATGTTGTATGGCCACAAAGTAAGTGCTAAAAGTAAGTGAATAATGAAAGTCTGTCAAAGGGACTCAGGAGTCAATGGAAATAATTTCCAATGGCCAAGGCTGGAACAATTTGAGCAACAAAATAAAGTAGTATTGAATTAAAACTGAGTATAAAGTAAATATTCATAAGTCCATACTGATACAATAAGTCCTTGAATAAATAAATCAATGCGGAGGAATAGGCAAGTTTCTATGCGGAAGAATTCTCTGTAATTTGTGTAGATACTCCACCCTCCAAGAAGACGGAGCTTAGCTTCCCACCCTTTTAGTATGGGCTATGCGTCATGAATAGGCAGTCACGATGCCACCCAAAGACAACAGTATAAAAAAGAGGGAAGAAAGAGTAACTTTATAGTAGAAAAACCTGACAAACATGACCTCAGCCAGGTGGCCAAAGTTAACATCAACAGTGATAAATTATCTTGAGAACATACACTCTTTTTTGTGTGTTATTGAAATTATTATTTTTTAATTTTAGAGACAGGGTCTCGCTCTGCTTCTCAGGCTGGAGTGCAGTGGCACAATCACAGCTCAGTGTAATCTTGAACTCCTGGGCTCAAGAGATCTTCCCGCCTCAGCCTTTAGAGTGGCTAGGACTGCAGGGATGCAACACCACATTCAACTGAGAATGTACAGTCCTGCTAGGATGTGATGAAAATGTGACTTTACCTCGGTGGTATTTCTCTGAAAAACATACAGCTCCAGGCTAACCATGAGAAAAACATCAAAAAATTTTCCATTGAAAAACATTTCAGAAAGCACCTGAACAGTAATTTTCAAAAATATTAAGATCATCAAAAGCAAGACAATTCTGAGAAACTGTCACAGCCAAAGGAACCCAACAGAAACAATGACTAGATTCGACAACAGAAACAATGACTAGATTCGATAGAGTATACTTAATAAGATCCTGGGACCCATAAAAGATGTTAGGTAAAAGCTAAGGAGATATGAATAAAGTATGGATTTTAGTTGATAATAATATATCAATATTGCTTTATTAACTGTAACAAATGAATCATACTCATGTAAAATGCTAACATTAGAGGAAACTTGGTGTGAGGTATATGAGAATGCTTAATACTACCTTTACAAATTATTGGTAAATTTAAAACTGTTCTAACATGAAAAGTTTAAGGTAAAAAAACCAATAACTAAAATCATTTCATATTTCCCTCAAGTGTTTTTCTCTTTTTATTTTATATACACTTACCTTTTATTTTATATTTTCTTATATATTTTTGATTATTTAAAAATATATGCACCGTTGTTATGAAAAACACTTTCTTTAAATAATTACAATGGTAGTAAATGTTGTGTTTGGAGGTACCAAAATATCCTCTTGCGTTTAAATTGTTTCATGAGCATCTCTGTCTATAAACATCTTCCTCATAGTAGAGTACTTCTTAAAGTTTCAATATAGAGGGGTTTTTTCCCCACTTACTTCCAAGGATAAGTATGAGTGATGTGGTCATTTGAAGGACAGAGGGGAGGAAGCCATAGTATATACTAAGTGCAGTGCTTCTCACATATTTACATACATAAACCTGTGTCTATTGTTAATTAAAATGTATGTAGATTTCAATTCAGTGTATCTGGGATGGGACCTGAGAGTCTGCAGTTCCAACAAGCTCCCAAGTGATGCTAATACTAATTCTTCAGAACTATGGACCCTACTTTGGATAGTCAGGCAGTAAAAAACACGTTGCCTGGATTCAGATGAGCTGGATTAATTGCCTGATTTACCATTTCTGTCTCTTGTGCAACTTTCAAAAATCACATGTCGTCTGGGAAACACATGTTCTATCTTGTTCTACTTTCAACCTCGGCCATTGTGAATTAAGTCATGAATCTAGAAGTTCTCTGTATGTTTGCGTGCTCTTTGTCTTCCTCTCTCTCATTGGAAAGTTTGCTGCGGTAAGGTCTCCCATGTTGCACATTTCACCTTTTGGGAAAATGTCTCAATCACAAAAATGGCAACATTAGCCACTAAGACATGCAAGAAATGGCTGCAGTACCATTAAGGTTCGTACAGTCCTCGTTGCCAGGAGTCAGACCGTTTAATCCTCATTAGGACCAATATCATTAACGGAAGGAGTTAGGAGACATAAGTGGCAATAAAACCTAAGCCTTGTTTTCAAGGAAATTGACATTCTTAACAGAGCTGCGTAGAGTACGGGTCGTTAGGAATGGTGGAATTATCATTAAGCAAGAGCAAGTCAATCACGCTGAGGATGGCAGGCAAACCTTGTGTTTTGCTAGAAACGGATGCTCTCAGTAGCATGCTCCAATCAGGAGCCTATGACAATATTCTCGCCAAAATGAACATGTTGGGGTTTGCGTTTCTGTCCCTGAGATGTGATTACTGAGTTGTCAAGTAACATGAGATCTAAGAATCGTAGATTCTACTCAGACAGATCCAGCATAAACTCGCAATAAGAAAAACAGACTTCATTTCATTTATTTAATTGACTGGAAGTTATTCAAGTATATTATTTTATTATAAAGGTTTCTCCAGTGCTGATAAATGGATGGATGGATGTACATATGGATAGATTAATGGGTTAAAAAGTGAAATAAATGAGTGAACAAATTAAGGTGTGAATGAACAAGGATTTGATAGACCCAAGCAGTTGGGATTTTGTGAATAACGTGATTATATTTCTAACATGCCAGAATCTCTATTAAACCTAAGCTTCTAACTAGCACATGCAGAATGATAAAGCTAAAGAAAAGTAGGTAAACCAAATTTACCTACATGTGGATTTAGAAATTGGAAAAGGAGGGGGAAAATGGCAGAAGACTAGATTGAAAAATCCATAAGGGCAGAAACCAAGTCTTATCTTATCTATGACTATAAATCTAACAGGAAGTATAGTTTCAGACACACAATAGACACTTAATAAATGTTGTTGAGTGAATGAATTAGCAGGTAATTATTATAATTATATTCAGACTTCAAAGTTATACAAGAATAATTTATGAATTACATGCAGAGGCTCCATTTTCAAAAATTTTGATCCTGAAAGTTTGGGATGAGTCCAAGATACTACTTCTTCAATAAATATCGCTGGGTGACTTGGATGCAGGTGAACATTATAGAGAGAAATCTCTATCAATTCTTTCTAAGAGGTGCTTTCCAGGTGGTTCCAAAGGACCAGTGTCATGACATTGTGATGCAGGCTGCTTTAAAGCTCAATATTGAAAACAGATCTTTGGCTTTTTTTTTTTTTTTTTTCCGAGATGGAGTTTTGCTCTTGTTGCCCGGGCTGGAGTACAAGGGCACAATCTCGGCTCCGTGCAACCTCTGCTTCCCAGGTTCAAGTGATTCTCCTGCCTCAGTCTCCTGAGTATCTGGGATTACAGTCATGTGCCACTACACTCAGCTAATTTTGTATTTTTAGTAGAGACAGGGTTTCTCCATATTGGTCAGGCTGGTCTTGAACTCCCGACCTCAGGTGATCTGCCTGCCTCGGCCTCCCAAAGTGTTGGGATTACAGGTGTGAGCCACTGCGCCTGGCCAGATCTTTGGTTTTAAGTTCAGGACTTTCCTTCTGAAATACGAAATCTTCCAGGCCATTGCTTGAGTAGATATTTTTGCAAACAAGTTCAAACTCCACTGCATGTTCAGAGGATTTTATGCCCTACCCTTTTCTATGTCTGTAAGTATGGCTGTTCTCAACTCTGGATCAATATTGATGGAGGGGTTTTAAATAGAATGATGCTCGAGGCGTACCACAAGTCACCTAAATTACAAACCTAGAGATTGACTAAGGTGTTGGTTAGAACAGGTGTCCTCGATACAACCAACTCGAAGGACCTGCCTTTCCTGCACTTGCAACATTTTCAATTAATTTTCACACATCCCTTCATATCTGCTTTTCCTCCATTGCTTTTCCTCCATTGGTTGCCAGATTCCAAAAAAAAAAAGTATATCATGAATTCCAGTTAAAAACAAAGAAAAAGCCCACTACATTAAAATGAACCAGAGCAGAAATAAACTGGGAAAGAATCCATTTTTGAAATTGTAGTTTCATACCATTTACTTTCATTTAAGAATTTAGTTTGGCAAGACTACAGCATGTTCCATTGTCATGCCGCTTGGATTTGGGAGAGGGGAAAAGTTTTGCGAATGTTTTTATGCAGAACAGACTGCTCTCTTACTAACTTGCCTTTGAAGTGGCACCACTGCCTGTACTAGTATTCTCAGATAGGTAAGGAGCATTCACAATGCATAATCTCCATTTGTTAATTAAAAAGTGTAGGCTGGGCACTGGGGCTCACACCTGTAATCCCAGCACTTTGTGAGGCCAAGGCGGGTGGATCACTTGAGGTCAGGAGTTCGAGACCAGCCTGGCCAACATGGCGAAAACCTGTCTCTACTAAAAGTCCAAAAATCAGGCAGGTGAGGTGGCACAGGCCTGTAGTCCAAGCTACTCAGGAGGCTGCAGCAGGAGAATCACTTGAACCTGAGAGGCAGAGGTTGCCATGAGCAGAGATGGCACCACTGCACTTCAGCCTGGGTGAGAGAGCATCCTTCTCAAAAAAATTTGAAAAAAAATTAAATAAAAAATATATATGCTTTTTATATCTCCTACCTGCTCCAAAACAGGTTTAAGAAACATTTAAATATAACTGAATATGTACATCTATCCATGCACATGTGTATATAAACGTACATTGGAAGTAGATAAAGACGACAAGTCAAAGGGAAAACAAGGACAGACACAAAATGAACCCAAACATCAGTCCACATCACTATTCACTCTCTCCTCTACACGCCTTCCTGAGGCTCCCAAGTCCTCTCCAATCTGTCGACGTCTATCAGCCTCAGTCATCGTCTCAGGATGCTGACTGCACACCATGTTGACTCCACCCAGACACACCGGACCTGGTTCTCTGTCTGACACTCTCTGCCATGACCCTCCAACTTTGGCAGGCACCAGGATCTGTTAGAGAACTTGCTTAGATTTCTGGGACTCAGATTGCTGGGCTCCTCCAGAAGAAGATTTGATTCAGTAGGTCTGGGGTGGGGCCTCGGAAGATAGTATTTCTCCAGACTTACAAGAACGACCATGTTGTGGCTTCCACCATCTTCTTTAGGCCCAATTAGTAGCATTCACTCTGTAGCCTCCAAGTTCTTACTGCAGTGACCTTTGCCAGGTTCCTCAATGAGCCATACTCTGTTCTGCCGCAAGCCCTTTGCCAACATGCAGTTCCTTCTCACTATGAAACATATGACGTACAACCCCTGCCCCACCACTTCCAATGCCGTATTTGTCCAGTTAAATCATGTGCCATTTCCACAGGGAAGCCCTTACTTTAAACCAAGACTCTTTGTTTTAACCTGGACTATATTCCTTTCCTTTACAGTGCTTATCTCAATAGGTTATTATACATTCATGAGTGTAATATGTGGGTTAATGTGTCTCTCCTCCCCTAGACTCCAAGCACCATGAAAGTGGAAGCTGTATTTGTTTTTGTGCATTTATTTCCTTAAGTCCTAGAACATGACTTGGGGCAGAGGAAACCCATTTACTTTGAAAGAAATAAGGTCACATACACTTGCTAAAGCTGTATTTCACACTTAGCTATAAGTTTCCAGCCACAATTTTAAAAGTCAGGCAGGCTAAGAAAGAAAAGGAAAGAAAAGAAAGGAGGAAGAAGAGAAAGGAAAGAAAGAAAGAAGGAAGGAGAAAGAGAGAGAAAGAAAGAAAGAAGGAAAGAGAGAGAAAGAAAGGAAAGGAAAGAAAAGAAAGGAGGAACAAAGAGAAAGGAAAGAAAGAAAGAAGGAAGGAAGGAGAAAGAGAGAGAAAGAAAGAAGGAAAGAAAGACTAAGAAAGAAAAGGAAAGAAAAGAAAGGAGGAAGAAAGAAAGGAAAGAAAGAAAGAAGAAAGGAGAAAGAGAGAGAAAGAAAGAAGGAAAGAGAAAAAGAAAGGAAAGGAAAGAAAAGAAAGGAGGAAGAAAGAGAAAGGAAAGAAAGAAGGAAGGAAGGAGAAAGAGAAAGAAAGAAGTAAAGAAAGAGAAAGAAAAGGAAAGAAAAGAAAAGAGGAAGAAAGAGAAAGGAAAGAAAGAAGGAAGGAAGGAGAAAGAGAGAGAAAGAAAGAGGAAAGAAAGAGAGAGAGAGAAAGAGAAAGAAAGAAGGAAAGAAAGAAAGAGAGAAGGAGGGAGGAAGGAATGAGGAAGAAAGGAAAGAGGAAAGGAAGGAAGGAAGGAAAGAAAGAAGAAAGGGAGAGAGGAAGAAAGGAAGATAAAGAATCAACTATGTGATTCGGTTTTCCTGTTACCCGTAAATTGCAAGAAAATTAATTGTTCAGAATTGTTACAACTGTCTCTGATTTTTAAAGCGGTGAGAGTTGCATGTGATTCAAACATGCTTATCAGCCAAAAGTAACAAAACACATATTGATGTCATCGCGACTGAAAACCCAGTAATCAGGTTCTTGGCATGGCTCCTGACCTTGTCTCAGCTGCCAGCAAAGGCCAGGAGAAGACTTCCAGAGCACAATGTGGTGGGTATGGGTGGACAGAATGTGATCATCTGCAGGTACGGTACTGATGGCTGATGCTCTGGCTTAATCCAGAGTTGACTTAGAGTCCTCAGAGGAAAAGATGGACTCAATATACTCCAGGCCGTATTCCAAGAATGTTGTCTCTCTCAGCCAAAAGCTTCAAAAGATATTGGACATCCCACTGTGTGAGGATTTTACTCCCTGGCAAGTCACCGAAGGGCATTTTGGGTGGGTTCCATTAAAGAGTGAAACTGCGTGCTTTAAGAGCGAGCCTCGATGAGATACCTGAACCTCAGACAAGCTGCCTAGGGTCTCCTGGGTTGCCCAGGGTTTCATCTACGATAATGTTAATACTCATATTCTGGCCTCTCTTATCTCCTAACTTAAATCTTTCAGGATCCAAATTTGTTATAGAAAGCTTCAGAGGAGGCGCAAAGACTAACATAGTGGGAAGAAGGTGGGCTGAGCATGGATCACAGTGACCTGGGTTCAAATCCTGCCTCTGTATACCCTGGAGTAAATGATATAAACTGGCAAGCTATATACTCTCGAGTAAATTATGTAAACCCTTTGACCACTCATTTCCTCAACTGGAAATGTTACCTATTTTTTTTTAATTAAGAATAAGACAACATATGCGATGTACTCAGTTTATGAAGTATAATAAATGTTATTTTTGTTGTCATTCATCACTCGAGATTTTAATCAGCTATCATTTGGAGAAAGCCAAAGCTTGCCATACTACTACAAAATGATAGAATGGGAATTTTTATTTGTGAAACAAAGTAGACTTGAGGCCAAGCTAAGCCTGGCTACTGGCCTTTGTTCTTGTTCCCTTGTATGCCTTGGGAAAGACCCAGTGGATGCTTTTGAAAAACTAAAATAAGAAAAAAAGTGATTCCCCAGAGCCTGGAGGTTGATGGAGTCTAAAAGAACCCGGCTGCCCATTGCTTACAGTCAGGTGGCGGCAGGGCAGGCACCTGAAGCCCACTTCAAAGACTTTTGTTCACAGCTGAGTCCTGAGACTGTGGGTGCTCACAAACTCCTTGTAATTCAGGTATTAACCTGGCTTGCTAAGCTGCCAGATCCTCTCCCCAGTGGTTTCTGCAGAGTTTTAAGTTTGTCAGCTCATTTTTCACTTGCAGCATCTAACTCTGGAAATGGCAAATGGTCTTGGGCCGCCCCCAACTCTGATGAGCATTCAGAGCATTTTTTAACAGAATCTTGCATTTTTAATTTTGCTTGGAGCACCATAGTCCAACAGCAGTCACTGGGCAATGGGAGACATAGGTTCAACCTGATTCTGCCCCTCAAAGGGCATTCATTCAAGAGAGGGAATGGCATGTGCAAAGTGAAAGAGGCAACTACAGGGTCTGAGCTGCGTAGAAAGTATTAGGAAATTCAGCATAGCTGGAGTCTTTGGAGTATAAGGGGTGGTGATGGGGAATAAGGTCAGGTGAGGATGTTGAGAATGACATTAAGAGGCTCTTGTTGCTCCAGAGTTTTTCTTACTCTCCTAAGAGACAAGAAATCAGCATGTGTGAAATGGACATGGAGGTGCTGGAACAATCAGATGATATTTAAGGAATCATTCTCACTCCAGAAGCCTTTGTGAAGGATGAACAGAAATTATTATAGACAGGAGTAAACAAAACACCAGTTAAGAAGTTGCTATAGTAGTCCAGAATTTTAAATCTTATATATATATATAAAATTCAAGTCTTAACCTGGCTTGCTAAGCTGCCAGATCCTCTCCCCAGTGGTTTCTGCAGCCAGGCTTAGCTTGGCCTTAAGTCTACTTTGTTTCACAAATAAAAATTCCCATTGTATCATTTTGTAGTAGTATGGCAAGCTTTGCCTTTCTCCAAATGATAGCTGATTAAAATCTCGAGTGATGAATGACAACAAAAATAGCATATATATATATATGTAATTTATATATACTTAAATATTACATTTATAATTTAAAATATATATGTTTGTGTATATATATATACACAATATATATGTATATATCTATATATATACACATACAAAAACCTATGTGTGTCTGTATGTATATATATATATACAAGGCACACATACGAGCTTTAAACAGAAAAATCAGAGTGAGGATAGAGAGTAATCATTAAACTGAGAATGGAATCCCACAGGAAGGCAATCCTATGGAAAAAAATCAACTGATTGTGGGAAAAAATAGAAAAGCAGGTTTTTAATTTTCTGACTTATATGTCTGGGCGGGTGAATAAATGATCATGAGGGATACTTTAAACAAATGCCTTTTCCTCCAGGATCTTGGTTTTACTAAGATTAGAATATTGGAAGACAGGACTTTATAGGGATAGAGGGAGAATGTGTGACCTCTTGCAACCACAATTATTGTCGAGGCGGCCTTCTAGTCACCAAGCAGCAGCTATATTGTTAGCTGAAAGCTGGTGATTTGAATCTGCAGCATGAAGCTCTACATAGAAATATTTGAAAGCCAGGGTTAATGCTTCAGGGCATATTGCATCTTTGAATACTATAATGGAAATGGATGCTAAATTAAATAGTTCCTAGCCTGTGTTCTCAGTGTCCTTGAGCTATGTAACAGTACTTGAACAAACACACCCATTTCCCAAAATGGTGAGATCTCTGCAACATGGATCCATGAGCTAGTCCTATGTCCTTAGGCAATTTGCAAAAATTATCTCAGTCTTCATTTCCTTAGCTCTAAAATGGGGTTACCAATACTAATCTATTCAGATTTTAGTGAGATACAATGAGGGAAGATAAATAAAATGACAACTTTTGGAGTTTGACACACAGAAGTATTTACTTGAAGTTATTCCTTTTATTCTTGTTAGAGGATGCAGTCTCAAGTGATGGAATAGTTGATGATTTGAAGTCAAATACTGGTGAATCTGAGTAATTCATGTTCTAGGAAATTCGATTTTTTCAACCATAAAATAGAGCTCGGAGTAGCTATTTTACATGGTTGACAAAGCATCTGTCTTCATTTGCTAGTGTTCATTGTATGGATCATGATACATTTTTGTTGCTGCTGCTGTTGTTGTTGTTGTTGTTGTTGTTGTTATTGTTTTTTCTTTGAAATGGAGTCTTGCTCTTGTCACCCAGGCTGGAGTGCAGTTACATGATCTCGGCTCACTGCGGCCTCCATCTCCCAGATTCAAGCGATTCTCCTGCCTCAGCCTCCCGAGTAGCTGGGACTACAGATTCCTGCAACCATGCCCAGCTAATTTTTTGTATCTGTAGAGGAGACAGGTTTTTACCATGTTGCCCAGACAGGTTTTTGCCATGTTGCCTAGTCTCAAACTCCTGACCTCAAGTAATCCTCCCACCTTGGCTTCCCAAAATGCTGGGATTACAGGTGTGAGCCACCACACCCGGCCGATTATGTTACACTGTATCACGTTTTATTAAATGAGCTTCAACGAAAAATAAGGCATGGTTATGAGAGGTTTCCTCAGAATGCAACAACAATCCAGAGAAGGAGGAACTAGAACGGTCTTTTTTTGACTAATTAATTGGTGATGAATACGAGGGAGGAAGGGCATCTGAAACTCTGAAGAACTGGGAAAGAAGCCAAGTCTAAATATTTTCTTTTCTGAATAATTTATTGTCTAACACAATTATACCAATTAAATGAACAGCAAACAATATATTTGAAAAATCTATTGAATTCTATGTGGCAGGCACAGTACTAGGTCTTAAAAGGAATAGAAGAAGACAAGAGAAGAAAACACAATGTTTCATCTGATGGTTTCCAGCGTAAGCAACCCAAAAGGAAATAAGAGTGGGGAGTTAAATCGGTCATTCGAGTAACAGTAAACATACTGACGCCAATGCACGAGAAGCTGTTTCTCGGCTTTACTTCTTTTCCTTAGGTGGCCAATACCTGCCTTTTGCAAGGAGTTAATGCCTCAGTTAGGAACGTACCCAACAATTTTTGCTGGTTGAAAAAGAACTAAATCACAGAGGTAAGAGAAGATTGTGCTTCCAAGAGAGGCTCACTCAGGGACACAAAAGGACCTTGAGCATCTGTAAAACATGGGCCCCCACTGAGGAAGGCAGAATGCATTTTATATTTCTAAACAAACTTTAATATTTTTCATCTGGAGTTATTTCTATACTGTCAGCAGAAAAAAAAAAACAAAAAACAAAAAAAACCCACCAACCTTTGCATGTGGTTGTGTATTTATGAGTGAGTTTTATCTCTAAACAGATTTGTAACTAAAAACAGAAATATCTTTTTATGGGAGACAGCTGGTTGAGAGATTAAAGATACACAAGGAGAGAGAGGGGCTCAAATTAACAAACATTCCTAGACGTAGAATGTCTGTGAGTATTAGGAATCTTCTAACTTGTGACCTAAAAAACAGCTAATCCCCACTAGTTTTCCTGCATAGCTTTCAGCCTACTTGGCATTTAGAAGAGAAAACAAAAACAATAGTTGGAAAACCTAGTGCAAAGCTATAACGCTTCAAAATCTCAAGGAATCATAAATAACTATAAATACTATGTGAGCAAAAAATTCCTAAATATGTAGTTTCACTTGTGGGATTCAGGAAAAAAAAATTAGTCAAATTAGGCCAATTCTGGGTATGCTTCCCCCCTTGTGGAGTACAATAAGATGTGTGTCTGCAATTTGGATTTGATTCCTCAGTTTCTAGCATCTGCCACATGTTTGTGCTCAGAGTGGGCTGTACTGGAATAAAACTATTCTTGGGTTTATTTTTCAAAGGACGCTAGCAAGCATGAATTTACAAAACTTTTTATTGAGGTTGGGTGTGACCCTTTGAATCCAGTAAACCAATCCCCAAACAGGATTTGGTACACCAATCATCAAAACATCTTCAGTTATTTTCTTTCTACTCCAGGAATGGATTTTTAAACAAAAGGCCAGAGCTCAGGCTGGCTTCCTGGGCTGTGGTCACAGTCATGGGAACTTTGATGGGAGAGGGTTTGAGGGCAATCACTTTCCCGTGGTGAGCTCCATGCTAACTTGAGTCATAGGTGCTTTAAGCTGATTTAATTTCTGGAATCACCTGAACAAGACCAAGGCCTAGAGTTGGTTCTACTCAATGATTTTGGTGGTAAAACCAAAGTTGCAATGATTAGGACTGGCTGATCCTGGAGAAATTAGGCAAGGTTCATTTCCTACATTTTCCCTCTTACGCTAGCTGGGTATTTTCCAAAATTCCATTATTAAAATTAATTTACATTTTAGATTTTTTTCATAAAGGAAATGCATACATCTCTCATAAATGAAAAACCATTATCACCACAAGTCAAATGTCATACAACAAATATCTTAAATACAATTGTATATATAACATATAATACAATGTGAAATACATTTTAAAATGCATACAATGAACATAAAACAAAGTGAGAAATTACTGCTTCCGAAAGACTCTGATGCTTACTCTTTTGTGACTATTGTTGTTTAGAGGGAAGTTGGAAGGTTTTAGATAGGTGTTAAAGACAAATTACCAATAAATTCATTAACTGGACTGATTACTAAAATATCACATGTTTACATCATCTAATATTTAACGTCATGTGCTCATACTACCGTGAACACTCATCTTTAACACTGTCGGTGTTTTGTATTCCAGGCTTTGAAAAATCCTTCTTTAGTAGACAGCTGCTACTATTTATATTGAAGCCATATCACTTCATAAGCCTGAACCTTTTAAGAGCTTATCAGTCGTCAGCACCTAGGAGGGGGTGCAGGTTAGATTCCTTTTTTTATTTTATTTTATTATTTATTTATTTTTTTTCGAGATGGAGTTTTGCTCTTGTTGCCCCTGGCTGGAGTGCTCACTGTAGACTCTGCCTCCTGGGTTCAATCTATTCTCGTGCCTCAGCCTCCTGAGTAGCTGGGATTACAGGCGCCCACCACCATGCCTGGCTAATTTTTTGTATTTTTAGTGGATAAGGTGTTTTGCCATGTTGGCCAGGCTGATCTCAAACTCCTGGCCTCAGGTGATCCACCCACCTTGGCCTCCCAAAGAGCTGGGATTACAGGCATGAGCCACCGCACCCAGCCAGCTTAGATTCTATTCTGCTCCCTTTCCTGCCGATCAACCCTGCCTTGCCTCATCTTTCTCATTCTAGGACTCAAACACAGGGTGACACCTGTACTCTCTTATACCTCCACACTTTTATATACAGTATTTCTACAGTCTATAAAATTATCCCCTCAAGAGAGTTCTTCCTTTCACAAACAGGTCTTGGTCCATCTAGACAACCCCCATTCTCCCACCAAGACTCAAAGAATATTTAGAGAATAACTTGATGATAGATATTTAATGAACTACACTTTGAAGAATTTATTAATCAAAAATATTTATGTAAAGGTATAAAGACAATGGGTGCAAGAGTGATTATTTTAGCATTGTTTGAAAGGACAAAAATGGAAGTTATGATAATATGCTTACATATGGGATTGGCTAAATAACCATGTTTCATCCATAAAATATAATATTCTAGAGTGGTTAAAAATAATGGTCTCATCTATATTCTTATGTGGGAAATAGCCATTGTGTCTATACAATCTACCAAGCTCCTCCTCTTTCTTTACTTGGATTGTTTGATCCATTTATTAAATCTTCATAAAATTGCTAAAGAGTAGCAGAGCAGTATCACCCCATATTACACATGAGGAAATCAGGACAGAGAGTTATTTGACCAAACTCACCCTGTTAGTGGCAGAGACAAGACTGAACCCTAGGAACGCTGGAGCCTTATATAGTGCTTTAAATTTCAGACTGCATTGTAGATCATGTGGTTTGGTTCTGTGTCCCCACCCAAATCCCACCTTGAATTGTAATAATCCCCACATGTCATGGGAGGGACCCAGTGGGAGGTGATTGACTCATGGGGGCGGGTTTTTCCTGTGCTGTTCTCGTGATAGTGAATAAGTCTCACAAGATCTGATGGTTCCCCTGCACATGCTGTCTCTTGTCTGCTGCCAACTAAGATGTCCCTTTGCTCTTCATTCATCTTCCACCATGACTGTGAGGCCTCCCCAGCCATGTGGAATTGTGAGTCCATTAAACCTCTTTCCTTCATAAATTGCCCAGTCTTGGGTATGTCTTTATTAATAGCATGCAAACAGACTAATACAGTAGGTCTTGAGGAACATACATCAAATTGTTAACTCTGTTTATCTTGGAAGGAAGTAGCAAGTGCTGTAAGGCATATTTCTATGTCCCTGTCAGGGCACATGGTGCTTGATTCCCTGATGACCTGCACTCATTACCTAATCGATTCCGCTAAGCACTAATTAGGGAGTGGAGACATGCAAGGGGACATTTCTATTTATGATCTGGGTCCAATACCAGGTTGCTAGTGTTACTCTGAGAGCCCCAATGTCAGGCATAAAGACCTTTCAAAAGAACTCATCCCTGCAGGACTGCATTTTCACAGCCCCATTCCTGCTGATCTCATTTTGGGTCACTGGCTCCCAGTCATGATTCCTCATCATTTCCTGCCTTCTTGACCTTCTCAGTTGGGCAGTTCTTGTACCGAACTCACCTCCGTTCTGTTTGATTTTTATCTCTTCTAAGATTTAGAGTCTTTCCTAAGGCTTCCTGCATATCAAAGCTCAACTTACCCTCCCTTTTGTGGTATGGGGATTTTTATTTCCATGATAATGCTGAGCCTGAACAATCGTCCCCAAGTTAGGATGGGTAAGATTGAAGGTGATTTTATCCTATGGTTTTAATCTTTGAATCACACATGTCTTTTCAAGGTGAAGCACAGAAATATATTCTAAGGAGCTGTTGATGAAATCACTGAGGCAGGAGCTGGCTAATTTTTAAGTAAATTATAATAACTATTGGCAATTATTCTGATAATCTCTCTTTGAAAATAAAAACTCTGGGCGGCATGACAAGTATCTTGGAGTACCATCCTATTGACAACAACATAATTTTTATTATAGCTGTTATTCCACAGAAGTTTATTTGCAAACTTTAAATGGCAGGTAGTTTTAATCTGGTTTGCTGCCAGATACTGGGTATCCCTCCCTCTGTCTTGGTTAACAATGCCTACAAACATCAGCTGGAAATAAGTCTGCCTTGCTGGGACCATTTCTGTTATACAAAGTGGTAAAAGATGATGAAACATCAGGGGATTTAACTATATCAACATGATTGGCATTGCTGCTGCTGCTATTATTACCATGAATAGAGGGTCTCATATGGGACAGACACATAAGATAAGACTTCTTGTCTTCCCAAGGAAACAACAAGGTAAACCATTTCAGAGATTACGACATTGAGGACCTGAGAGCTCACATGATTTGATGAAGGTCATCAGTAAGTGGTGGAACCATGGTGTTTGCTTGTTTGCTTGCTTTTGAGACAGGGTGTTGCTCTGTCACCCAGGCTGGAGTGGAGTGGCATGATCACAGCTCACTGCAGCCTCTAACAGCTGAGCTCAAGTCAGCCTCCTCCTCAGTCTCCTGAGAAGCTAGGACTACAGGCATGCACCAGCACACTGGGCTAAGATTTTTATTTTGTGTAGAGATGGGAGTCTCAATATGTTGCCCAGGCTGATGGAGCCATGATTCTGATGTGCACTTTCCTGACCCAGAACCCCAACACATTATCCAACTCAGGCTTCCATGGAGTGACCACAAACTTGCTCTTGGTGTCATCCCACCTTTGAAAGGAATTAAATAGAATCTGAAATGCTGATGGCATTCAGCATCTGACATATCTGAGTGCTAAGGAAAGGTCCCTTTAATTCCTGGTTTGGAGCCACCATGAAGCTGTGAGGACCTATGAACCGGCGTCTTCTCTTCTTCTTCCTAACCACAACTATGCATTTTGGAAGCTCCAATACCTCTGCACTGTGCTGCCTCAGCACACAGCTGTGGGATGTCTTTCAGAGAAGACATTTATTTTCACTGACCCATCCTCTCCCACGCTTTACTTTTATTTTTTTTTTATGGTTCGAAGTGTGAACAATCGTCATCCACATGAAATCTTGCAGCTGCTTCTGGAGCTCTTTGGAGACCAACGTCTGAAAGCCAACTCTTCAATCATTTCTCAGAGAGAAGAGCCCTGGGGACAAGGGCAGGGCTAAGAGGAAAGAGAGAGCCAGGAAAGTCCAGGCCAAGGGTGCCTCTTGAACCTCGTGGCTGAGGGGAGCAGGCTGTTGGGATGACCAGTGGACATGGAAAGTTCTTCCAGCGCTACCCCTATGTATCTCCCAATGAATCCTCTCGGATTTTAGGACTTAGCTCCTAAAATTTTCACTTGGTCTAAAGCAAAAGGCCCCAGGCTTCCTGTCAGGCGCTTCAACTTTTCATCTGATGAGGAGTAATGAGATTTGCTGAATATGTTCCGGCGATGGGGTTCTGTGTTAAATACTTTTTTTTAACCTTTTCTTTTTTTGGAGACAAACTTCCCATAACATAAAATTCACCATTTTAATCATTTTGAAGAATACGATTTGGTGGTTTCCATACCACAATCTGCAACCATCATCACTATCCATGTTCAGAATATTTCCAGCACATCATCTCACAGACTCCCATCAACACTACTATGAGGTAAGAGTTCTTGTTTGCATTTTACAGATGAAGAGATGGCGCACCAGAGAAAAGTGACAAAGGTTGCAAAGGTGTGCAGTGGTGCGACTGGCATTTCCATTCCAGAGTGCATCACTTCAAAACTTGCATTCCTGAGACTGTTCGCCAAAGGCTTCTTGATATGTGGAGGGGCTTAGGTGCAACAAGAGGCCGTGCTTTACTTCTCAGAAGAAACACAGAAAAGCAGATGGGGGAGAAACAGTTGGTGGCATCAATCTTTTAAACCTACCAAGGAAACATGAGAGAGCTACCAGGAGATTGCAATCTGTAAATTAGGAAGTGTTGTGTTGGGGGGGTGGGTGGTAGCAGGTGGAGGTTTATGCCTTTGATGCAAATGGAGCAGTGGGTATAAATAAAAAAACAAACAAAAAAAGAGTGTGAGTTTCCACCAGAAAGCCTACATGTACTTCCATATGTGGATCAGTATCTCACCAGTCCTATTTCAGGCATGTCTCTGCAGAACTCTTCAGTCATTTCTCTGATGGATGAAGGTATACTATGCTCTTAGCCAGGTATCAGCAGGTGAGCTAAGCAGCTTGTGTAACGCAGGGCCAGGATTAGTATAGGTGGGAACTATTAGTGAGGAAGAATGGCTACGAGAGTGAGGAGAGTCATTCCGGACAGGTGATCACACGATGTTAGAGGACATGACCTCAGGTAGTAAAGGTGGGCAGCAGGTGCCTCTGGGCAAAACCCAAAGATGGAGAGTTGTGATCTCTTGCATTAGAGATGGATTCAGGCAGAATACTGGAAGGGAAGGAAGACTGGGAAGCCCCTGAGGCCACACCTACAGCTTTTATTCTTGGAGCAGCAAGCAGCAGGATTTTTAAATTCATTCTCTCTCTCTCTCTCTCTCTGTCTTTCTCTCTCTCTCTCTTTCTCTCAGTCTAAACTGCCATTCATTTATTGCAGAGCCTTGTTCACATGGGTTCTCAGAGACATTTTCATTCTGTCTTCTCGCCACGCTGGAGATGAGAACTGGATGTGGTTTTCTAGATAGAGTCTCCATTTCCCTTTCAATCTGGAAGACTGGCTTCAAGGTCAAGTATAGCTTCTTTCTTCTCACTGTTGGTCAGTGAGTTCCCTGGGATTCTCTTCCAGTTTATGTTGGTTTGAGTGTTTGGAGTTTGCAGTTGAGCCCCTCCACCTGAGCCCTCAAGCCTCCGCTGTCGGTTTCCTCAGTGACTCACTTCAGTTACACATACCCCTTTGAATCCCTCACTTTCTAAAACTGCTGAAGTCTCTTCATTAAAACAAAATATTTTAAAACATTTCCTTGAAGAATCGACAGAATACAAAGTTGGTAAAGGAGTCACCCTGTCTAGTGTTAAGGCTTATTCTATGGCAGTAGTAATCAAGGCAGCTAGGTATTGGCAGAGAGAAGGGCACAGGCCAGTGGCACAGAACGGAGACCCCAGATATAAACCTGTATAAATACACCCAACTGATTTTTGACAAAAGCACAAAAGGGTAGCCTTGCCTAAAAATGGTTCAAATGGGCCAGGTGTGGTGGCTCACACCTGTAATCCCAGCACTTTGGGAGCCTGAGGCGGGTGGATCACCTGAGGTCAGGAGTTTGAGACCAGCCTGACTAATATGGTAAAACCCCAACTCTTTTAAAAAAAAAAAAAAAAAAAATTGGCCAGGCATGGTGGCGAGCACCTGTAATCCCAGCAACTCGGGAGGCTGAGACAGAAGAATTGCTTGAACCTGGGAGGCGGAGGTTGCTGTGAGCTGAGATCATGCCACTGCACTCCAGCCTGGGTGAGAGAGCCAGTTTCTGTCCAAAAAAAAAAAAAAAAAAAAAAGTCCAAATGTAGCATTTGGACACCCACAGGCAAAACAACAACATCATCAACTAAATCTGGGCTTCAAACTCGCAACTTATGCAATTATCAATTTAAAATAGATCACAAACTTAAATAAAATATGTAAACTTGTAAAACTTTTGGAAAAAAAAGGAAAAACAAGATAAAATCATTAAAATCAGGGTTAGACAAAAATGTTTTAGACTTGATACTAAAGGCAAAAGCCAAGGAAAATAGGATAAATTGGACCTTGTCAAAATTTTTTAAATTTGCTCTGTGAAATACCCTATCAAGAGGATGAAAAGACAAGATACACACTGGGAGAAAATATTGGCAAACCATGTATCTGGAAAAGGATGAGTATCTAGAAGATATAAAAATCTCTTGAGATGAGTATCTAGAAGACATAAAAATCTCTTGAAACTCAAGAGAACAAAAAAATTAATGAAACATTCCAATTAGAAAATGGACAAAATACATTAAGAGCCATTTCACCAAAGATATGAGCAAATAATGGCAGATAAGCACACAAAAAGATGTTCCTCACTAGCTGTTATAGAAACTCAAATTAAAACCACGATGAGATATCATTACATACCTATTAGAATGACAATAGTAAAAACAGAATAAACAACAAATGCTGAAAATCTGGAGGAGCAACTGAATCACTCATTCATTGCTAGTGGGCATGTGAGATGGTACCACCATTCTGGGTAACAGTTCGGCAGTTTCCTGGAAAACTAGACATACAACTACTTTATAATTCAGGATTCACAGATGGCATTTATCCTAGAAAAATGAAAACTTAAATTTATATAAAAATCTGTACATAAATGTTCACAGTAGCGTTATTCATAATAGGGAACACCTATAAACAACTTAAATGTTTTTCAACAGGTAAATAATTCAACAAACGGTGGTACATCTATACCATTAATTACTATGCAGCAGTAAAAACAGAGTGAACTACGACTACGCACAGAATCTCGGGTGGATCTCAGGGGAATTATGCTGAATGAGAAAAAGCCAGTCTCAAAATATTACATGCTGTATGATTCCACTTATATAGCATTTTTGAAATAAAAAACATTACGGAGATAGAGATTAGCCATTGCCAGACCTTTGGGTTGGTGTAGTGGATTGGTGGGATAATATAAAGGATTAAAAGGATGGGAGAAACCTAGTCTGTGGCGATGTAAACATTCTGTGTCTTGAATTGAATGTGGTGGTTGTGGTGGTTACACAAAACCACACGTGTGATAAAATTGTATATAACTACACACACACACGTAAGTTCATATATAACTGGTGAAACCTGAATAAACCTTGTGATTTATATCAATGTCAATTTTCTGATGTTGTTATTGTACCATAGTTATACGAGATGTCATCATTGGGGGAAAACTTGGTGAAGGCTGTATAGGACCTCTTGGTACATATTTTGGCAACTTCTTGTGAGTCTATGATTATTTCAAAATAAAAAGAAAAACATAATAAAAATTCCCTTGAGCATAGTACTCCTACAAATGATCACTATTATTTTATTCCATGAAATAAAGCCTACACTTATCTCCCGTGCTTCTCTCAGGCATTACTTCTATCACTTATAATCTCATTTCCCTTCTACCAATTCATTCCAATTATTTTCCTTGAGGCCTGTGACTCTTTGGCCCCTTCTAGAGGAATTTGATCATATGGTGAATATTCACTGCACTCTGTCCTGAATAACTCTAATTTGATGAAAGATATTTGAGTAGGAAAATGAGAAGCAATTTCTAAAACACTGATGCATTAGTTTGTTCTCATGCTGCTAATAAAGACATACCCAAGACTAGGTAATTTATAAAGGAAAGAGGTGTAATTGACCCACAGTTCAGCATGGCTGGGGAGGCCTCCAGAAACTTGCAATCCTGATGAAAGGGAAAGCAAATACATCCTTATTCACATGGTGGCAGCCAGGAGAAGTGCAGAGTGAAGGCAGGGAAAAGCCCCTTACAAAACCATCAGATCCCGTGAGAACTCACTCACTCTCACGAGAACAGCATGGAGACAATCTCTCCCATGATTCAATTCCCTCCCACTAGGTTCCTCCCACAATGCATGGGGATTATGGGAACTATAATTCAAGATGAGATTTGGGGGTTCTCAGCCAAATCATATCACTTGATTTAAGCAAATTGCTTTACTGCTAAATTTCTGAGATTCTTTAATAAGGTATTTTACTCTAGGAATCTCTGAGACTGTCAGAGCATAAAGCAACACCCAAAGTTTCCTTCTACTTTCTTTCATTGAGCTAATTAATGGGACTGGTGTTCCGTAGAGACCAGTTTTAGAAATTTTGGGACTACACCCCTATGCACCCACACATGCTTCCATATCATTCTGTTTTTGCATTCTTTCTTTCATCTCTGTGTTTCTTCATAATCTATGTTGTTGGTTCTATTAATATCTTTCTAAAGGCTCTCTCGCTATGTGTGCATGTGTGTGGGTGGGGGATGAGGGGGGTTATGTATAACCTTCCATCCCATTTCCCAAACTGTAATCCTTGTGGTTTCACAAGATTTAGACTTCAGGATTCACATCTTTTGTTCTGCCAGTCACTACTTGGTGTCCATTTTTATTTATCTCTATGAGTTATTGTCCAAATCTGTCTCTTCAGCCAGATGATGCTTCTCTAATTCACACTCATGTATCCAATCAATACCTAGGCATCTCCAGTTGGTGTTGTGAAAGTACCTCCAAACCAACTGCTTCAAAATTGAATTGAAACCTCCCCAATCCTTCTTCCCAGCTTATTCTTATTATTATTTCAGGAAAATCCATCTTCACCAATCCATTCATCTAAGGGAGACACCTGGGGATCATTCTGGATCCCCTACCTGCCCTCTCTCAAAACCGTAGTGTTAGAACCAGCATTTGTAGGGTATCAATACTTTCCATGTGAATTAAGTCTTATATACCCACTTTATTAGGGAAAATGAAGTTTAGATGTTTATCAAAACAAATGTGTGGACGTATGTTGCAAATCCATGCCTTTGTAACGTCAGATTCGAGAGCCTTTTCACTTAACCACTCTGCTTCTTTTAGAATCAGTCCTTCAAATACATCTAACATTCATTCTCTCCTTCTAATTTTCTCTGCAAATCCCCATAACTTCATTCCTACCCACTTGCAACCATCTCCCTAGCTCACTTTCCACATCCAAACTTTCTCTTCTCCAATAACTCATACTGCCAACAGATTCTCATGGCCTTCAGAAACACTTATTGGCTACCATTGAACACTAGATTAACTTTCCAATTTTTAGTCTTACACTAAAAATAATTTACAATATATCCCCCTGCTTTATACCTGTATATGTAAAACTGCACTATTTTCTTTTTCTAATCAAACCCTCCCCTTTCTAACTTCTTGTTGTTGTTGTTGTTGTTTTGAGACGGAGTCTCGCTCTGTCACCCAGGCTGGAGTGCAGTGGCGCGATCTCCACTGACTGCAAGCTCCGCCTCCCGGGTTCACACCATTCTCCTGCCTCAGCCTCCCGAGTAGCTGGGACTACAGGCGCCCGCCATGTCGCCCGGCTAGTTTTTTGTATTTTTTTAGTAGAGATGGGGTTTCACCGTGTTAGCCAGGATGGTCTCGATCTCCTGACCTCGTGATCCACCCACCTAGGCCTCCCAAAGTGCTGGGATTACAGGCTTGAGCCACCACGCCTGGCCCCCTTTCTAACTTCTTATTTTTACCTGTGCCTTTGGTTTACACATCTATTTACTGGAATCAAAATTTCAGGACAGGAAGTTCTGGGTACTAGTTCCAGATCAGGTTTCCTTGCTAAATATCTTTGAACAAATATCATTAAATAATATAAAGAACTGTCAGTAACACATGTGGTGAGGAAAGCAGGTGGAAATGGGTGTAGTAACAAGAAAATATTGATGCGAATTCAAATGATTGCCCACAATCATATCTAGAAAGAGTTGTAAAAGAATAGGTGGAAATATAAATGTGTTGATAGAAGCGCACATGAGGAAATAGTTACCAGATTACAGTATGTCTTACAGAATAAGATTTGAAAAACTTAGCTAACTTCCTCCATGACCTGGCCTGAGATACTAAACAGTTTCCTTTGGTGAGCTCCTACTCATGATGGCGTGAAGACTCGAGTGATACTCAAGCCCTAATTATTATACTCCCCCTTGTTCCTGACATCCTAAGAGTAACAATTGCCTAGCTAGTACACATAAAACAGGAAGATATATTGAAGGATCATAAAACTAATGGCAGAATTCATTGTTCTGCCTCATCAGTGATTTCCTATGGACTTTCATTTCCTCATAATAAATTAAAGACATTGGATTAATTAATGTGGTATGATCACCCTTGTCTTGGAGTGCTGATTCTCTGAGCCTCCCGCTTATGAGCTAGTTTTGAATGAAGCCATTTTGTTAGTGCGGCTTTCACTAGACTGATCTCAGAGAACTGTGAGTTACTTTCTGCATAGGCGGGATGTGACTACGGGGCCTCGGTGGATCATCTGCATCTGTCTGAGCTTCCCTTGGAAATCTCCCCTGTAGGTCTTCATTTTCAGGTTTGATTCCCTGAGATGGAGATGAATGCTGTAGTTACTTTATTATAGAGTACTCTTGGAATCAACACCTGTGAAAGGACAGGGAAGGAAGAATTGGGTAGATGGAGTGATGAAGATGCAAGGTAGTTTCAACTAAGGATTCCAGTGATGTCGTGAGGACATCTGAAGCTGGGATGGCCTTTTAGAGTTGGAGTGAGGAAACAGGTCCTCACACTCCTGTGTCAACCAGACATTGGATGCATGCTGCCCCAGTTGGGCAAGGCAGTACTCTTCGGCCAAGGCGCTTCCCAAAGAGAACTGGTTGCTGAAAGGTATTTTCCAGCATCAATTTCAGTAGCTGAATAAATAGGCTCTTTATTCATATGGAGGTCTGTGTAACCCATCATAATGGTGGATTATTTTTCCAAGTAAAGTTTTGTGACTGAACATCAGTAATATCTGAGGGAGACATCAGAAGGCTTTGGGCTGGCAGAGGTGTCTTAAGGAGTGGTTAGACTCTGTGCTCTCTCACTGCATGGAGAATGATCTGGCACTTTCAAATTATAGCTATTTGCAAATTCTTCAATACATTAATTGTTATTGATATTGGTAGAGTCATTTATTGCCTGGCGACTGTATCTCTTTCTCCCAACTCTTTGTTGTCTAGCTAATTTAACTCTTCAATTCATCTTCCAGCCAGAAGACATCATTTTTACTCCTTTTTGAATTAGATATCCATTGTTCTTTTGGATGAGACTAAGTTTACTTGTACAAGTTTGACTTGATAGGTAGACAATTGGATGAGATAAATGGGAAAAATGAATGGATTTATGGATGAGTGGATGAGTGTGTCTGATGGAAAACAGTACCCTCTAGCCAGTTATCTTGAATTCCTTCCTCTTTCCCTTCTGTTCAATGTCAAAGAGAAAGAAGGAGGAGAAAACTGAAATTCTGGCTTGAAAGAGGGACTAAAGTAAAATAAATTACATCAGTGCCAAAAGGGAACATTCCTGCTGATGTCAAATGCACCATGTTTATGTACATCCCTATTCCCTTGCATGTCCAGTTATAGCCATCTTTGATTTTTAGCCCCTACTCTGGCTCTCCACTCATCCTTTCTTATCCCAAAAAAAAAAAACTCCCCCTGACTACTCCCTCTTCAATAACATACGTTGTTCTCTGAACTAATTTCATATTCACTGCCTGAATAATATGTATCAGTATAAGAAAGATTTACTGATCACATATGTATATTCTGCACCAGGGATGGTGTTAAAACTTCAAGATTAAAAATAAACAGGCCTACCACAGTGGCTAATGCCTGTAATCCCAGCACTTTGGGAGGCCAAGGTGGCCAGATCACCTGTGGTCAGGAGTTTGAGACCAGCCTAACCAACATGGAGAAACCCCATCTCTACTAAAAATACAAAATTAGTTGGGCGTGGTGGCGCATGCCTGTAATCCCAACTATTTGGGAGGCGGGGCAGGAGAATCACCTGAACCCGGGGGGTGGAGGTTGCGGTGAGCCGAGATAATGCCATTGCACTCCAGCCAGGGCAACAGAGTGAGAGTCTGTCTCTAAATAAATAAATAACCAAAGCTCATTTTCTCCCTCAAGAAGTTTTTTGTTTTTTGTTTTTTTTTACATATTATATAGCAGTACATTATGGTAGTCATTAACATAGAAATGCAAATCACTCAGGATAGATGGATAAAGTAATGATGCAGGAAGACCAGGTGGAGAATGTTGCCTGATGTGAGATCCTGAACCAGGAGTAGTACAGAGAAGTCAGAGAATTAACTGGAGAGTCAGAAAAATGGTGGCCTCTTTAGGGAAAGACACACACACACACACACACACACACACACACACACACACACACACACAGCCCCTCTTATGCATCTGTCATCAGAGCATATTGGATCAATGAATGAATGATGACAAGGTTCATACCATGTCATGTTCATGGTCATAAATCCACGAATTTAAGAAAAAGTTTCTTCTTTTCGTGTATTAATTTTTTTACTATTTTAAGGTTTTATTTTGAGTCTTGATATTTCTCCTTATTTTCCAGCTTGCAGCAAACGCATTTATAGTTTGATTTAAATAACGAAGTGTTTTTCATAGTGATCTTTTCACGCTTTAGAATACTCACTTGGTTGTTTTCCCCAAACATTTATATTAAGACATTTGGGAGCAAATGTGTAGTCAGTTTTCAAACATTTCAAACAAATTTCAAAAGTCAGAAATCAAACATGCACTAAATCTAAATGTTAGCAGTTTATCAATGAAATAAAACAGGCTGAAATCTGAGTTGCCAGTTTGTCATTTTGGTTCAAGAAGGAACAGCTGAGGAAGTGCAGGCTCTCTCATAAGCTCACTGCTCTAGTATGAAGCACTTCATTTATTGCCAACTTTTTCATACATGTTGTTTATGAATTTTGAATTTTTAAAATTATTATGTCTCTTCCTCACCACTCTCCTACACATGCATATTCTCATTAGACTCAGGCTAGAAAAGACAATGCATTCTGCCCTAAACACACCGTATTTTCTCATTCTTTTCACTTTTGTTCAGGGGTTTGTTCAGTGACAAATGCTTTTTGTAATGTCTCTCTCTGTTGCTTAACTCCCTGAATTCCACCATAAGAATTAGCCACCGTTTCCTCTGTCTAGCATACATCATATTAATATGTGTCGTTATTAATGTTTGGCACATGGAATGTGTTTAATAACATCTATTGAATTAAATAAATGCATAGACTACAAGAGAAAATGAAAGACCAGGAAATAAATGCTTTTGTAAAATCTCAATGGATGGACACTTTGGATTTTTGCATTGTGTAACGTATAAATCTTGACATGAAAGAAAAATATTATAAATAAATAATCAACTCTAGTTAATAATGTGCATACTGAAGTAGTTAGGGGAAGTGTACAGGTATCTGAGATTTACTTTGAAATGTGTTACAAATGAATTGATGGATGGATAGAGGGATAGATAGATGCGTGATTTTAAAAATGAGTATAGTAAAATATTTATGGTAGAAAGTAGGTGGGAGAGATGAGTGCTCACCGTAAAATGCTCTCAACTTTGCCATATTTTTGAAAAATTTTAAGATAAAATGTTTGGGAGAAAAAAGTAAGGTAAAAAGTAAAGATTGACCGCAGAATGTCTAAATGTAAACAAAGAAATCAGTGTGATCCCCTGGACTCTGATATTCAGCATTAACTCATTTTTTTTCATATCCTTACTTTTAAACATCTACTACAGTTCATATAACAATGCTATGAACTCTTTGTATGCACCCACACCCAAATATTTTTGAATCAATCTGAGATAGTAACACAACTCGTAAGCTGAGAGATTAATGACAGCTTATGTGTGGTTTTGAGGTGTGGGCAGGGACGTTTTATGGCAACACCAACCCAAAATTTGTAGCAGGATCAGAGGGAACTCTGGCCTTAAGCCATTACATCATTCATATACAATATTTTATTTATTTGGATTTCAAGGAAATAAATTAAAGATCTATTTGAGGGATGAGCATGAAACTTTGGAAATCACATATATCTTTCTTCAGACTTTAACATTCAGAGCAGACTCATAAATCTAATGCTGGAGCTTGTTGGTTAGATCTAAGGGGAATAATGACTTCTCAGCTGGATAGAGCCCAGGATTAAGGCAAGTGTCAGCTACTCCCTGGGAAAGAGCACCAAATTCACAAGCTCATTTACTCAACTTATGGTCTTGAGCATGCTAAAAACTCTCTTTGCCTCAGTTGCCTTGTCTGTGAAATGGGACAATAATCTCCACCTGGAAATGCTGTTAATGGATTTCCAGCTAAAAATCGGTGAAGGAACACCTGGGTTTGTCACTGATCCCTCCCAACTTTTCACTAAAATGACAAGAAAAGCCTGAAAGAGGCAAAGGCCTAAAAAGTCAAAGAGAACAAGACAGAAAATCAAGTAGAAAAGTGATGAAAACAGAGATTTGGAAGATAGAAAACTGATGAAAGAGTGAAAACTGACTTCCTAAAATGGAGGCAGCTGGGGAATCCAGGAAGAGCAAGCCCCTTTGTGTCTGAGAACTTAAGCCCCTGAAGTTAGACACTCCAGTTGTCTCTGAAGGCAGAATGAGTTGCAGAATCGAACTCACAGGAGTTTTTCATATGACTTTATATAAAGTTGCTCAGATCCTCAAGTCACCTCTACCATTTAGGGATACCAGGTAACCAACACTTACCCACTTCAGTGGAAGACTGTAAGTTTGATACCTAGAGAAAATGAACCAGAAACTCCAGCCTTGGGCCACCAGGCACAGACAAGTGTATAAATGAGGCATCACACCAAAAAGAGGGAGAGTAAGTAAATCTCTATAGACTTGAGAGGTGGGATGCCACCTCCAACCCCCTTTCCTTGCTTGGCTCCTAGAATTTTGGTGAGCAGTCTTAGAATTCTTGGAGATATGAGGTGGGTTTCTTTTTGTTGTTGTTGTTTGTTTGTTTTTGTTGTTGTTGTTTTGAGACACAGTCTCATTCTGTCACCTAGGCTGGAGTGCAATGGTGCTATCTTGGCTCACTGCAACCTCCACCTACCGGGTTCAAGCGATTCTCCTGTCTCAGCCTCCAGAGTAGCTGGCACTACAGGCACGCGCCTCCACACCTGGCTAATTTTTAAATATTTTTGTAGAGACGGGGTTTCACCATGTTGGCCAGGGTGGTCTCGAACTCTTGACCTCAGGTGATTCACCTGCTTCGGCCTCTCAAAATATTGGGATTACAGCTATGAGTCACCTCACCCGGGTGAGTTTATTTTTTGACTAGAAAAACTGACCAGCTCAAGAGAAAAAGAAAAAAGTAAATAAATAGATGGATAGATAGATGAGTGAATAGATGGATAGATAAGATAGGATCGATCCGATCCGATACAATACAATACAACACAACACAACACAATAAAATAGATTCTGACATTTGAAATCCTCTCAACAAAATAGCTGTATTTCTACCTTATCACCCATACAATGGCTTTCATAAATTAATCTCCCCCCAGTATGCAAAACTTTTAATTAGCCCTCTGGTTCTCATTTTAAGATGTGAATGACTGTTAGTGAACATCACCACTTTAGGGACATCACTAACAAGAATGACAGACACCAGATAAATAAACATATGTAGGGGGAAAATAGTGCACTTGAAGCAAACAGAAAAACGCTGTGAGTTAAGAATTCATTATTTATATCATCAGGGAGATCTGAGCAGATAATGAATTCATGAAATAAGAACTAGATGCTACAGAAAAGGAATACACATAAATGGGAACAATATCTTGTATTAAAAATACCACATCAGAAGTAAAATTAGAAGGACTGGAAGAGTTAAGGATCCTTCAGAGGACAGGGGGAGAAAAGATACAAATAGAGGTTCTTTTACACAGTTTAATATTTAATGTGTAGATGTTTTAAGAAGAATTAAGAGTAAAAACGAACTGGAAAAATTATTAAAGAAATTATTAAGAAAATGTTTCATGACTAGCTGACTTATTTCATATCTAAAGCTATCTTGAGTGCCCAGCATTATTAATGGGACGTGAATACAAGAGATGTCATCATGAGATTTCATACTATGAGGCTAAAGAAATAATCCCAAAAGACTACAGAGATGGGGAAAAGGAGCACAGAAGGAATTTGGAATAATAACTCAGCAGCAGCTGAATCTTTAAGGCAAGAAGAAATACTTTCACAACTTTAAGGTAAAATGATTTTCAACCTAATATCCTATATCCAAGCAAACCAGCAACCAAGTGTGAGACAGTTTTAAGATGATATTTTTAGACATGCAATCTTAAAATATGAGATGTGCCATGCACCATCTCATGAAGCCTCTGGAGGACATAGACCACCAGCGTGAGAGAGTGAGTCGAGCAGATGAAGACTTGATGTAGATAGACCACCAGCGTGAGAGAGTGAGTCGAGCAGATGAAGGTTTGATGTAGATAGACCACCAGTGTGAGAGAGTGAGTCGAGCAGATGAAGGTTTGATGTAGATAGACCACCAGCGTGAGAGAGTGAGTCGAGCAGATGAAGACTTGATGTAGAGGAGATGGCAGACACCTAACAGGAGAGAGGCAAAGGGAATATCCAGTCTGATGCTGAAGAGACGTCTCAAACCACAGTTGCATAGAGAACTCTCAGAGCAACCAGTCCGAATTGGAACAGGACGGAGGCTGCAGCGAGGCTGTCTTCCAGAAAAGAAAATAGAACTGATGGTCTAGACCATGTCGAGAGGAGATTTTGCCTTTTTGTCAGAGATTCAGGAGATGCATCATTGGTAAAGAGGCAGAAAACGAAATGACAATTCCCTCAAAATTTTAACAGGCAACTATTATTTCCAGGGGGGGAGGGTATTTTTCAAGAAAGGAAGTATATTTATCATATATTGTGATAGTTATAAACACTGTATATATGCATTCAAAAGTAAACATAATAAACACTCAATGTTGACTTACACAAAATACTATATTTTTAGGAATACAGAGAAAGAGAGGAAGGGGAGGGCTCGGGAAGAGGGAAGAGAAAGGAGAGAAAGAATGTTTGACAGGGGGCAGCGAGTATAAAAGAACTGAACCTTATCTTCATGCTAGGAAATTGATAGGTGATAGAAAAGATTAAAAAAAGAAAAGAAGTATTAGCATATTATTTAGAAATAGAAAGGTAAACACTTGGTGAAAACAATTAAGGGATTTGTGAACAGTTGTTTCTGGGAGGAAGATGCCAGGTTGGGGAAGGTTTGCTGAATTTTGTTACTCATAGACCTATGTGATTTCTTTTAAAAAACTATGCATACATTTTGCACAATTAGGGTTTATCAGTATCATAGGCTAGCGCACATAGAAGGCAATGAATCCTAGTGGTTAAGATGTAACCTCTGAGTTGTGTTATCTGGATTCATAGTCTGGCTGTACCTTTAACGAGCTGTGTGACCATGAGCAACTTTTATTTTATTTTATTTTATTTATTTTTGAGACGGAGTCTCACTGTGTCGCCAGGCTGGAGTGCAGCGGTGTGATATGAGCTCACTGCAACCACCGCCTCCTGGGTTCAAGCGATTCTCCTGCCTCAGCCTACCAAGTAGCTGGGATTACAGGCAATGACACCATGCCTGGCTAATTTTTGTATTATAAGTAGCAACAGGGTTTCACCATATTGGCCAGGTGGGACTGGAACTCATGACCACATGATCCGCCCATCTCGGCCTCCCAAATGAGCAACTTATTAATACTTTCATGGCTTTAATTCTTCTATCTGTAAAATGAAGCTAATTTCTTATTAATACTTTCATGGCTTTAATTCTTCTATCTGTAAAATGAAGCTAATTTCATAATAAAATGAAAAACCTATTTCATAGCTTTGTCTTAGGGATTGAAAAATTAGTAAATTTCAGCCCCTTAGAATAGTTTCCAGCAAGTAGGAACTGCTTAATAAGTATAGTATCTTTATTATGTATAGTCATTTTAAAAATGATGTGAACATGTAGAAATGCTTATTGATTACATGTTAATTAGCTAGATTTAGTCTTTCTACAATGTCTGTAAACTTCAAAACAATACGTTGTACACAGTAAATGCATACAATCTTCATTGTCCATTAAAAACATAAGTAAAAGGAAGTTATTATTATAGAATCAAAGTAAATAATTAAATTAATAAAAGGATACTAAGATCTGTTTTGAGAAGTCTATTATATTTAAAAAAAAAAAAAAAAAAAGGAAATCACCTGGACATATAGTAAGCTATAAGCAATAATTTTCTCTTTTTGTGAAGTTTTCTGTACTTTTTAAAGTTTGTATAGTGAACATCTCATTTTTATGCTCAGAAATAAAACCTCGGTTTTAAAATGCAAATGAATTTTGGAAGATAAATCTGGCTGTCGTAGGGAGAAATGATGTCAAGATTAAATGAGAAATGGTAACATCTGGCACACCCACACAAGATACAGGGTTTGTCCAAAGGTAACATTCTGAAAGCAAGGTGACTTAACTAGTTTTGTCCAATCTGGGCTCCAGTTGTTAGCTAGGGTCCTCAAAATACACATGCCGATCTCCAACAATATCTGGAGAGATTGCTTTATTCAGATACGTGCAGCAACAGTAAAATATTTAGTCAAAAATTACTTAATCCATTACTCAGAAGCACTGCTATTAATACATACCAGTGTTTAACAGGCAGTAAACAATTTTAAAACATTTGTTGATTGAGTAGATAAAGACTATTGAGGTAAGAACTACGTACAGTTTACTGTATCATTATCTCAAGTGTAATTATGTAAAGCAACCCATAAGAGATCCTGATTATATTCTTAATATAAACTTTTAACTCCCTATTCATCAGAGAACTATTCAACCCCATCAGCAAGCACTGTCAGGGACAATTGTATCCACTGAAATTTCTTTTGAACTTACCTTTTCGTGTGTTGCCTAAGTTCTGCTGATTTCCTTCTGTTTGTTCCTCTCCACATTGATCTGCATTCAGCTGGTGAGTCTTTTATATCAGAGCCCTTGTCACTCTATGCATCAAATCCCTCGTTTTTGCAGATACTGTCATTAATGTTCAATTTATGGAACTTAGCATTGAAAAGGAAACTTGCTTTCCTCCAAAATGGATGGCAAATGTTTTCATGTATTCATTCATGTTGTCACCATATTGAGAACATAAGGAGTTCCTGATGTTCCCTTAGGAGCAAGACGTTGTTCTTGACCTCAGGGAGCTTGAAGTCTAGGAGAGGCAATGGGCATTTCACCTTACCTCCACAAACAATAGATGCACGCATGTGCTAAAGGACCCTGTCACTCAGATAAGGTGGGTGAGGGTGGACTTGCAAGGGCCCTACATTTACAGTAACTCAGGGGGTTTCTGCTTAACTTTTTCTCATCCCATTACTCTGATGAAAATTTTGAGTTCCATCAGCACTTAAAAACAAGTCTGTCTTGTGTAATGTTTGTTTGTTTTTCAGATGGAATCTCACTCTGTCACCCAGGCTGGAGTGCAATGGTGCGATCTCGGCTCATTGCAACCTTGGCCTCCTAGGTTCAAGTGATTCTCCCGCCTCAGCCTGCCAAGTAGCTCCCAAGAAACTGCCTTCATGCCCAGCTAATTTTTGTATTTTTTTAGAGACAAGATTTCACCATGTTGGCCAGGCTGGTCTTGAACTCCTGACCTCAGGTAATCTGCCCACCTCGGTTTCCCAAAATGCTGGGATTACAGGCTTGAGCCACGGTGCCTGGCCTTGTTTAATATTTTAACCCCTGTTTAGCACTGTGTCTCATACAGTAGATATTCCACGAATATTGGTTGAGCAAATAAAATAAATGAATGGGCTATAGAAGATACACATTGAATGTTTGTTCATTCATCTTTAAATGAATTTAATTCATCCTTTAAATGAAAGAGATCAAGGAGATGATCTCCAAGTCCTGTTTCAGCTCAGATGCTTTAGTTATGTGTCAAGTGGATCTTTTCATAAGAATGTTGGCCTCTGTGGGATTTCCTTCAACTTGCCTTTAACTGCTTCAAAGAAAAAGCATCAAACAATATGTCACATAGGGCCTTAGAATCAAATGCATAATGACTGAAGGTGTGAAAGAATGGACATGGGACCTGGAGTCAGATAAACCTGAGTTCTGATTCTGATGATGCCTGTTACTAAATGAGAAGCCTAGGGTAACTGAGACCCAGTCTCCAGGCTTCAACTTGTATCATCTCCAAAAAAGCAATAGCAATGTGTGCATGCCGTAAAGAGGGCACTTAGTGCATCTTCGTTAAAGAATAAACTCAGCAAAGCGCAGAAAGAAATTATCTGTATAATGGGACATAGTGTGCAGGTGTTCACTTCCTCCTTCCACACAGTTGACAAATACAATGACGATTCGTCTGATTTGCAACAAAGTGTGCATCATGTCAAATTTTTAAAGAAATAAAACTACACAACTTTTCTTCTTTCTTGCAGAATTTAAATAGAAACGAACAAGTGAAATGAGACAAGCAATTTATTAATCCATTTCACAATGGACTCATATTACATTGTCTTTAAGGTCCTTTAACAAACAAAAATTAATTTCTAGTCCCATAAGTTGTTGGCACATTGATAGACTCCTTAATTACAGGGTCTTTGGTTTAGAAAATAATGATTGATTATTTCAGGCTGTATTTCACTTAGTTATGGATGAGCCCCTGAATATTTGCACAGAGAAATTATTTCAAAGTTATTATGATTAATAAGTGTTATAGACAGGATGTCTGAATTATTGCAGAATCTAAGACAATGAAAATAATTCTTTAGCATATCTGAAAGGGTTGTTCCGAGGCAGATGACAGGAAATGAGGCAAATGAGTTGTGCTTGTTGGTTTATTCCACAAATATTTATTTGATACTTTCTAAATACCAGACCCTGTGTTGGACACTAGAGATACAAAGTAAGATGAGGCATGATGCCAAGAAAACCACAGTATAATGGAGGAAACCAAATCTTGTACAAATAAATTCAATGTGATGGTAGAGGTGCCGTGTTAGAGTACATGGAAAGGTTACAAGTATGCCATTTTATCTGACGTTTTATATATAAATGCATATATAATATTTAAATATATATTAAATATCATATATGACATATAATATATAAATATATTATGTATAATTTATATTATATATTTATATATAATTTATATTATATATAATACATATTATGTATAAATAAATATATTATTGGCCGGGCGCGGTGGCTCACGCCTGTAATCCCAGCACTTTGGGAGGCCGAGGCGGGCGGATCACAAGGTCAGGAGATCGAGACCACGGTGAAACCCCGTCTCTACTAAAAATACAAAAAATTAGCCGGGCGCGGTGGCGGGCGCCTGTAGTCCCAGCTACTCAGGAGGCTGAGGCAGGAGAATGGCGTAAACCCAGGAGGCGGAGCTTGCAGTGAGCCGAGATCGCGCCACTGCACTCCAGCCTGGGTGACAGAGCGAGACTCCGTCTCAAAAAACAAAAAAAAAACAACAAAAAATAAATAAATATATTATTTATTATTATATTATTAATTATATATAAATATATAATATATTATTATATTATATATAAATATATAAATTATACATAATATATTTATATATAATTTATATAATATATAATATAAATAATATATATTATATAATACATATAATATAATCTCATAATATAATAAATCTCACCTCACAAAGGAGATGGCATGAGCTGAAAGCTGGAGACTCCCTGGATAAAGCAGGGAAGCCATGCCGGGTTGCTGCAATTGCAATAGCATAGGCTGGCAAGTAGAAGGCAGCATAGAGCTGAGAGGCTACTTTCAGGGACTTGGTCTCGGGGTAGAGGGTACCAATTGGTGAATGACAAGGATAAGGCTGGGTAGGTGAACTATCCACTTGGAGTTTGCAAACAAGCAAGGAAAATAATCATAGTCAAAACAAATTTATTGATATACAATAATTATATATTTGTATGGGGTACATGTGATATTTTGATACATGCGTACAATGTGTAATGGTCAAATCAGGAAGTTTAGCGCATCTATCACCTTGAATGTTTATCATTTATTGGTGTTGGGAACATTTTAAATCTTCACGTCTAGCTCTTTTTAAATATGTAACATAACTTTGTTAACTAGAGTCACCCTACAGTGCCATCAAACACTAGAACTTATTGCTTTTATCTAACTCTATGTTTGTACTCATTAACCTACCTCTCTTCATCCCTCTACCCCTTTTCAGACTTTGGTAAGCATCATTCTACAGATATATTTTTAAGGAGACCATTCTGGTGACAATATGGCAACTTGAAGATGACTAGAACAATATGTCAAGTAAGGGTCTTAAAGTGTGTGGCTCCTTGAGGCTCCTTGAGGCTGTTTGGAAAATAATAAATAGTGAGGGGAGGAGGGTGCGAGTTCCTCCTTCCCTCACCATTTATCCTTATCGTTGAATATATTTGCTATATGCTGATACAGTAAAGGTAAGATGACTCTTAGAATTCTAAGGGCACTGGGTGTGAGGCAGAGCAAGGTTACTCATGGAAAGTTGCAACTCAGGGAAAGAAGTAAGTTTGACGGGCTGGATAGCTTGCTAATTCAATGTTATCACAGGAGCCAGAATTACTTTCTTTAATTAGGGAAGTATTCTTTGTTTGTTTGTTTGTTTGTTTGTTTGAGATGGAGTCTTGCTCTGTCCCCCAGGCTGGAGTGCAGTGGCACAATCTTGGCTTACTGCAACCTCCGCCTCCCAGGTTCAAGCCATTCCCCTGCCTAGGCCTCCTGAGTAGCTGGGATTACAGGCGTGCACCACCACGCCTGGCTAATTTTTGTATTGTTAGTAGAGACAGGGTTTCACTATGTTGGCCAGGCTGGTCATGAACCCCTGACCTCAAGTGATCTGGCCACCTCAGCCTCCCAAAGTGTTGAGATTACAGGCGTGAGCCACTGTGCCCAGCCAGGGAAGTATTCTTAACTAGATGTAATAACGTACTTGACGTAGATAGGTCTTAATTTTCAAAGCGGGGATCCAGGCTTTCTAGGCCTTCTTGTTGTTATAACTCTAAGCAAGGTATAGAGCTTTGTACTTTAGCCTTGCCGACAGAACATAAGAGGAATCACAGTTCATAGTTATTTCTGTGGTTGTTTTTCCTGCTTTGGGATTCATTGCATGTTGTAAAAAGGGAGAGAGACTCCTGGTTGATTACAAGGTAAGGTGATCAGGAGAAGGTTTGGCCAGAGATGTGAAAAAATATATAAAAACTCGAGGCTTCTCTTAAGTGGGGTTCCTAACCTATATTTGCGTGTTTACGTCCATAGGAATAAAAAATATAGGGGAATGAAATGTAATTCCAAGATGATCTGATGTGACTTCCATCTTCTTCCCATGGGCAATTCTTGAGATGTGATTCTGTTTGTATTTTGGCTGTCTCTGGTTATGTTCCATCTGTGTGGAAGGAAAGTTCCATCTGCTTGGATGGAAAGTTTAAGAACACAGCAGTGATAATGTAGGTAAGATGTCACTGGATGACCAGGTAAGGGTGCACCAGGACAAATAAAAGGAAAAGAAGTTGAACGTAAGTTAAACTATTATACTATGTGCATAGACCGCGTGAATTAAGGATTGTTCAAGGAATAATACAAAAGCAAAAATTTAGAGAAGAGAATTTAATGACGTGGGCGGGCAGAAGTCTTCCTCTTTTCACTTCCAACCTTTTGGTGCAACATTTCTCGGTCAAAATCCCTAGAGAGACAGTATTATGTACTGGGGGCCCCCAAAATTGTTTGGAACTTTGGCTCAGTCACATGCTATCTATATGACCTGAGGACAGATTATTAAATCTTTCTGTTCTCGTTTCCCTTATACATACATTCATTCATGAAAGCAGGCTGACATGATTGTCATTAATTTGGCAGCTATCAAATGAAAAACTGAAGTCACATTTTACACGTGGGGAAACTAAAGTACAAAGTGATGTTATGGGGGTTTTATAGCAGAATCTAGACTTGATCCCAAGTTTCCTGATATTCACCACAAGCGTTTTCCATGGGAGATGGCAAAGGAGGGCTTTATTCTGCTTCAGAGGGGAATGGGACTATGAACTTGATTTGGGTTCTGTGGAATCATCAGTATTTTTCCTCTCTCCTCAGATCTGTTTAGGGTTGTGGAGCTTCAAGGGTAACTTGGGCAAAAATATTTGAGTAATTTATCAACCCTCCACTTTGCTTATGCTGTTCAGTTCTGGCCTAAGGGAGTCAAGCTAGGGGCCTCCCTCACCAATAAAGCCCATCAATCACTCAATCCACCTTGGTCCCCAACCCACAGAGAACTGGTAAAGATAAAGGGACATTTGCTATCGTTTAGGGAACAGCCAGCATATAAATATGGTCATTCGAGATGCATGTCTTTTAAGAAAGAAATTGTTTTGCAATAAAGAAAAGTAATGATTATCAGGGCAAGAACCATGAAATAGCAGATTGGAAATAAAATATGCTTTTATTAAGTCCCCATTTCTATGTGGCAGAAAGGGAAATAAATAACAGAATGCAGAGCTAGGAGCTGAGAAAATATTGCCAAGGGTGGAATCTAATGACTTGACTATGAAACAAAGACTCAGCTTTGGAGAGAGTTAAATATGTTGGTGAAATCAGAACACATTTTCAAGTTCTCCACTGTCCTGACATGCAATGCTTCTTATTTCCTGACTTTTAAGCTGAAGATGGACCCTTTAATTTTTTTGTATGCTAATCTCTAAGTATTTAGCCATTATTAGGCTCAAATAAATCCTCTGATTCATTAGGATTCATTGAGATTTTAGAAGATGGTGTTTTAAATAATACTCCAATTAGCATTCTTTGTACTCTATGTTTTTATTCTCTGGTAATCTCTCTTTTGTCTCACCTCTCTGTGTTTTCTTGAAGCTATCATGGTCAATTTCATAGAATGCACACATACACACGCACACACACACACAAACACACAAACACACACACAATTTTTCCTGGTACGTTGTCTAGGCTGGATCCTGACTGCTTTTATTTTGTAGGTCACTGCAATGGCATATTTATATTGATGTCTTTAGTAAATTGTGCTTTGTGCTAGGAATAAAAAGTAGAAAAATGTTAATTTTTTTCTCTTCCATTCTGAAAAAAATCTAATTTTAGCATCTTGATAAATGTATAAATCAGGTTTTAAGTTGTTTTTTTTTTTTAAGTTTCAGGTAACAGTAAATTAAAATCTTATTCACAGATGCTTCATTAATTTTTTTACAAATAAATGTAAATACATTTCTTGATACATTTGAATGTACCATATATATATGATGAATTCTTAGCAAGAAATATGGCACATTGTTGTGTAGAGCATATTATAATGACAAGTATATTTAGAATATGTGTTTAATACATAATTCAAATTATCAAAATGTGGTTGTATAAATCATAGCAGAGTTTAGAAAGGAACTTTTTGTTTTGTTTTTTTTTAGACAAAATCTTGCTCTGTCGCCCAGGCTGGAGTGCAGGGTGTGATCTCGGCTCAGTGCAAGCTCTGCCTTCCAGGGTCACACCATTCTCCTGTCTCAACCTCCCGAGTAGCTGGGACTACAGGCGCCCGCCACCATGCCCAGCTAATTTTTTTTTGTATTTTTAGTAGAGACGGGGTTTCACCATATTAACTAGGATAGTCTGGATCTCCTGACCTCGTGATCCACCCGCCTTGGCCTCCCAAAGTGCTGGGATAACAGGCGTGAGCCACCATGTCCGGCGGAACTTTTCAAATTTATATATGTAAATTTCTAACAAGAATTTTTCTATTTTTCTTGTGAATGTGTGGGTTTGAATAATGATGTGATAGGTATCCATACATATTAATTGTTTCTAAGCATGACACAATCTGTCTTAAATGTAGTACAAAGGTCTTTTTTTCTTTAAATCACTTTAGCTGCTATGGTAAAAGTGCCACAGCTTAATGTTTATCTCATAGATATTTCTAACTCTGGTTTCCTGTTGATTCAATGAGTGGTTCAAACACTGGATTGCTTGGGCCATGATTTTTGCTTTTGTGTGATTCAGATGAAGAGCTAAAGAACCTGGAATTTATGCTGAAGAATAAAAGAGCCAAAAATCAACCTACATGCCCATCAATGGTAGACTGAATAAAGTAAATGTAGTACATATACACCATGGAATATTATGCAGTCGTAAAAAGAGAACAAGACCATGTCTTTTGCCAGAACAGGATGGAACTGGAAGCCATTATCCTTAGCAAACTAATGCAGCAAGAAAAAAAAAAAATCAAATACCACATGTTCTCACTTACAAGTAAGAGCTAAATTATGAGAACTCATGGATACAAAGAAATGAACAGCAGACACTGGGGCCTACTTGAGGGTGAAGAGTGGGAGGAGGGAAAGGAGCAGAAAAAATAACTATTGAGTAATAGGCTTAGTATCTGCCTAAGGAAATAATCTGTACAACAAACCCCCGTGACATGAATTTACCTGTATAACAAACCTCCACATGAATCCCTGAACCTAAATTAGAAGTTAAAAAAACAGGAGCCAGGAACATTCAAGCTGTCTTCCTCTCTCTGGGAGCTATAGCTTCAAACAGTTATCCTGAGGGTGTCAAAATAAGGATCATGAGCAGGGAAGGGGACTGACATTGACCGTAAATAGATGGTATCAGCTCAGCCTAGTCACAGAAGGTTAAATTTGAACCTATGTGTGAGTGCAACTAGCCCAACACCAGAAAGCAGGTCTGACCAGCCCAAGTGCCCTAACATGAAGAAGACAGACTTAGAGGAGTTTCCTGCTACTGGAAGCATTTATGCAAAGATAAGAAAAACCACTTGATGCCGGGCACAGTGGCTCACACCTGTAATCCAACACTTTGGGAGGTCAGGGCAGGCAGATCACTTGAGGTCAGGAGTTCGAGACCAGCCTGGCTAACATTTGAAATCATGTCTCTACTAAAAATACAAAAATTAGATGGGAGTGGCGGCATGTGCTTGTAATCTCAGCTACTCAGGAGGCTGAGGCAGGAGAATCACTTGAACCCAGGAGGCAGAGGTTTCAGTGAGCTGAGATTGCACCACTGCACTGGGTGACAGAGCGAGACTCCATCAAAAAAACAAAAAAACAAAAAACAACAACACGATAGGAAGGAAGTTTCCTTTAGATGACCATGAAAGATTCCTTAAACTTGGTCATTTTACAGTTCTTCCCCTAGGTCAAAGGCTTTCTGGGGGAGAACAATAACTCTTGTCAATACTGAAATAAGCAGGTCATGTATTTTTGGTCCCATATGTTAATTTTATTATTGACAAAATTAATTTAGGGTCTAGCATCTCAAGGTCTTAGAATCTTGAAGACAGGGGTGCTTTTGACATTTTCTGGTGAAAAGGTGTCCAGTTAAAGATCTACTGTTGAAGGACAGAGAGCAAAACAATTTAATTAAAACAACACCGTATGTTAGGTTAGGCCTTGTTATGGGTTGAACTGTATCCCCAGAAATTCATATGTTGCAGTCCTAACTTCCAGTACCTGAGAATGCGGCCTTATTTGGAAATAAGGTCATTGCACATATAACCGGTTAAGATGAAGTTATTAGGGTGGGCCCTAATCCACTATGACTACTATCCTTAGATACCTGCAAATCAAAACTACGAGATACCATCTCACACCAATCAGAATGGCTATTACTGAAAAGTCAAAAGTAACATGCTGGCGAGGTTGTAGAGAAAAGGAAACACTTATACGCTATTGGTGAGAGGGTAAATTAGTTCAACCGTTGTGGAAGACAGTAAGGCAAATCATCAAAGACTTAACGAAAAAAGTACCATTCAACCCAGCAATCCCATTACTGGCTATAAACCCAAAGGAATATAAATTGTTCTATCATAAAAACACATGCACATGCATGTTCATTGCAGCAATATTCACAATAGCAAAGACATGGAATCAACCTACATGCCCATCAGTGATAGACTGGATGAAGAAAATGTGGCACATATATACCATAGAATACTATGCCACCATAAAAACAGAATGAGATCATGTCATTTGCAAGGACATGGATGGAACTGGAGGCCTTTAGTCTTAGAAAATTAACACAGGAACAGAAAACCAAATACTGCATGTTCTCACTTGTAGGAGAGAGCTAAATGATGAGAACTCATGGACACATAGAGGAGAACCACACACACTGGGGCCAACTGGAGGGTGGAAGGAGGGAGAGGATCAGGAAAAGTAACTAATGGGTACTGGGCTTAATCCCTGGGTGATGAAATAATCTGTACAACAAACCCCCATGACACAAGTTTACCTATGTAACAAACCTGAACATGGGTACTCTTGAACTTAAAATAAAAGTTAAAAAAAATTGGGACACAGAGACAGAAATACTTACAGGGAGAACACCATGAGAAAATGGAGTTGAGTTTCCATAAGCCAAGAAACTACCAGAAATTCGGAGAGATGCCTGGAGCAGGTTCTTCCCTAAGGCCTTCACAAGGAGCATGGCCTGGCTAACATCTTGATCAGACTTCTCTGAAACTATGACACAATAAATTTCTCTTGTTCTAAGCCCTACAGTTAATGGTAATTCGACGTATCGTTTTTGGTAGTTTGTCTGCAAACTAATACAGGCCTCCAATGAAGGAGTTCTGACTCCTGGCCGTCGGTCTCGCATTCCATTCAAGAAGAGAGTAGGGAAGCTTTTTATATTTAAGTGATAGTTCTCCATCATTCTAATATATAGAGATTAAATTTTGGGGACTGATAGCTATTCAAGATTTGTTACCATCATTGTTTAAAGAAGAATTATTGTGCAGTGTGCAGAGTACAAAAGCCCTCATAATTAGACCCCTGTTATAATATGTCCAGTTCACATCAAAGTCTGAAGACTGATCAAGAAAGAGCAGACTTTTTATCTAAGAGTATTCCTTCTCCATATTTGAACATCTCTTTGAAAGTAATAGTGTAAATTATAACTCTTTCAAGGTACAAATAATGAAGCAAATCTGTACCTGTTTTCTGCTCCATATTACAGATATTGCCAGATTGTAGCATAGCACATCTACCTGTCTAGACTAATCCCTGGTCTGTCAGGTGAATAAATCTGGTGGCATCTGATACTTGGATCCCACTGGACTTTTGTTTATTTAGGTTTTGTTTGATTTGTAAAACACTTTGACACTTTTGTTACTTAGTGTCTTCCCTTACCAATTCCAGAAAGTAGACAAGGAGACTAGTAGCATTTCTATGTTAAATAAAAATGGTCTCAATCATTTAAGGTTAAAAGATTAAGTAAACTGCTTAAAAGTACACACCAAGTGCCGAGTGCAAGGGCTCACGCCTGTAATCCCAGCACTCTGGGAGGCCAACTCAGGCAGATCTTCTGAGGTCAGGAGTTCGAGACCAGTCTGGCTAAAATGGTGAAGCCCCGTTTCTACTAAATATGCAAAAAATTAGCCAAGCGTGGTGGCATGTGCCTATATTCAGGAGGCTGAGACTGGAGAATCTCTTGAACCCAGGAGGCAGAGGTTGCAGTGAACCAAGATCGCACCATTACACTCCAGCTTGGGCAACAAAAGCAAAACTCCATCTCAAAAAAAAAAAGAAAGAAAGAGAAAAAAAAATTACACACCAAGTTAATGACCGAGTAGGGACCAGGATATTGGTATTTGGTGCCAAATGCTTTTCATCTAGTAGATGTTTGTGCAGGTTTTAATTCTTTTCTCTAATCCTTCAAGGTGTCTGCTTTCTTTGAAATGAGACTCTCAAATATCTATTATGTTTGCTTTGGAAGGGTGAAATATTTTGGCCTTACTGACTTCTTGTTTAACCAAGTGACTTGCATAGGGAATGGAATATGAGCAGAAAGGACATAAGCGCATTTCAGCAGAAACTTCACCATCGTGTAGTCCCAAGGTGCATGGACCCTCAGCCATAAGCATGACAATATTCCCAATAGAAACTTCTCTCTCAGCTTGAGTCCTAGCATAAAAATAGCATGCATGCCACATCCAACACACGAGAGTCATGTAAACTGGATGATGATAATCCTTGGCTATCACAAACTATTGAGATTTGGGGGCACTTTCTTAGCATAACGTAATGTAACCTACCTAATACAGGCTTCAAAGAAGTTACCTCCTCCATCCTGTCTCTAGAGGGAAGAAAAAGTTGTAATGCTATTTAAAAATCAATATAGTAAAAAATGGATATTTAATGTGTTCTATGATGACTTTATGTAGGCATTTAATTTATGATGTGCTTTATTAATACAAATAGATTATGTGTTTGTGTGTGATAAAACTAAAATCTATTGAACATCTATTATGTTTGTAAGCACTTTATACTTCATTATCTCCAAGTCTCACATCAACCTTGAGATGTGATGTGGTGGGTTATACAAATGCTGATGAATGCTTCCCTATGCTGCACCATGCCTTGGCAATGGAAGATGGCAGGTCCTCCATATCACATAAGAGCTAAGAAATTCTATTTAAAAAAAAAAAAAAAAGTTTCCTTCTTTTAAAAATGTGAAAATTAAATTTCAATGAAGTGAGATGTATTTAAAATTATTTATTTAAGATTCGAGAGAGAGTTAGTATCGGAATGCAGGTACTCTCTACCTCAGTGTTAGCATAATAGACTACTTCAGAAGAAATAATTTTCCAGACAGGTAAGTGTTGGGTTTGTGTTATTTCCTACTCATCTATAACACCATTTATCTGATGATTCCCTGGGTCTACAATGTTGAATGGCTTCCACTTTGCACAAAAAATATTTTGAGCCAGTTTTATAATTGGTATCATCAGGGATTCAGTTGCAGGTGTATTTTATAATATGCAGACAAGAAGGGGTTCTATATCACAAGGAAAGTGTGGAGTGGGAAAGTTAGAGTATTCGAGTGAATTCTCGGTGATAAGGGTTTCGAAGATGAATATCTACGTGCGGAGTTATTAGGGCAAAAACCAACTCTACCAGACCAAAGATCAAAGAGAGAAGGTAAAATCTAGTGGAGTTCTTTCAGGGCCAAAAAGGGTCAGCATAGTACATTTTATTTTAAAGGTCTTTATCTGTGAATGTAGGCACAGAAGGAGCTGTTCTGGGTACTGAACTGGCCTGGTCATCCAGAGGTGGGAGATGTGTGACCTTCAGCTCTGCAGGGTCGAAGGGAATGCTGGAGGCTGTGGATTTGTAGTGGCATCAATTAAGAGATCACTATAGAGGATGACCTCATGCTATGGAAATGCCCCAGACCAGGCTGCTCAATCAACCAAGAACTGAATTTGAGACTTAGCAACTAGAGAAAAGGCTGGAGGGAAGAAGGGGCATCTGTCCTCATATCTTACAGAGGGGAAAACAGTGCTTGTGAGAAATATAAGAGAACAGCAAAGACAGCCTGAAGTCAACTACACGCATTTGACAACATATAAAATTGTTAAAATTTTTTGGCATTGGTATAAAACTTACAATATTTGCATGAGAGTGAAAAGAAGACAACAAAGAAACCTGTGACAACTAGGATAGGAAAAGGTAGAGGTTTGGGAGGAAAATCTAAATGTCTTAGGTTAAGAATAACATGGATAAGCACGTGTGTACATTGACGTACAGGTGACCAGGAATGCTTGTGAGGGTGCAGTTGGCCAGGGCGGTGGGAAAGAATTTCACAGTTAAGCCTATGCTCCCTTAATTATTACCACTTACCTCTGCACCCTGTCTTGCTAAAATCACAGTTCATTCTAAATAAGCCACTAGGGAAGATGTGTGATACGATACAATGAAGAAAAAGGCATTTGCAAGAATCCTTTCTGCCCCCTGTGGTTCCACACTCTAATGAAGCTCACCCACATTCCCCAAGTAGAATCCTAATGAGTGAGGCTTTTTGGCTCTCTCTTTGAACATTTTAAAGCTTTTCTGAAGTGTTTGAAAATTCATTATACTTTATTTGACTTCCCTTTATTGTACAGAAATAAGGAGTCCCTGATGGAATACTGGAATCAACATGTTTCAAGAATTGCACCCAGCAAGTGGTAGAGAACTGATGCTCCCTGGAAGTCAGTTAAGCATTTATGTACACATTTATCTTCACACATGTGCAAACATGTGCATTCGCACATTCACGTGTGTTTCACTCGTGACATGGTTACACATTTCCAGTTAAGCCAAACCCATCACCATAAAAATGAAGTCTACCCATCTTTAAAATAAAGTATGCATGCAGCAAATTACATAGGGAAAAGAAAAAAACAAAAAAAAAAGTCAAAAAGAAAGCAATTCAGAAGGGCAACCGAACAGAAAGTTGTAGTTAATTATGATTTATAAACTTATTAACTTGCTAAGCATTGTAACGAACCAAAGAACAAATTTAATTTTAAATAACATTAAAGTAGTGGAGTTGCCTAGATGAAAACATGAGCCAAGGAAATGTATTTAAAGACTGAGAAATCACATTATTTTAGGAAAGAGCCCAAATGTCACCTTTTAATTCAGCTTTATTCATTTAACATGAATGCAAGTAGAACTAATACAGAATAATAACAACTCAACATTTCCTAGATAATTGTTATTTAGTGAAATACTGTGTGCATTTTTTCCTCCTTTGACACAAGTTGTATATTATTTGCAAAAACAAATTGCCATGTCAATTTGTAGTTTTGAACCTTAATGTTCTCTGTGCACCTACTCTGTGCAAATTATAGTCTAATAATTTATATATTATACATGTATAATTAGGCAGAAGAAGGCATCATAGTCTCTAATTTGAAAGCAAAAGAAATTAAAATTATGTAGAAACGTTGGTATTTGGGAAATCATATGAAATAGGATGACAAAACTGTTATACTTAATTATATAAGATATTTAAGTTGAATTATATATTTGAACTTCCCTGGTTTTGCTCAAAAGCATGTGAAACAAGAGAGATATTGTAGCGGGAAATAAGTCAGCAGGTATTTCATCAGGCACTTCCAGCTTGTTAGCACTTTAGCATCCGGGTACTGATTTCGTTACGACACCAATCTCTTCAATTTTAATACGGACTGATGATTAGAGACAAAGGAGAACAATGGTGTGCCTCTCTATAGGTAGCAGAACTAAAGCATTCACAACCCCCACTCTTTTGTCAATGATGAATAAGTTTCCACAGAGCACATGGGTTTCAGGCTCATCTCATCTTTGTTTTCCTAAATACCGCAGGCAGACCTCATGAAATCTCGCCTTTATCTCACCTTTATCAAATCACCTTTATCAAATCTCGCCCTTTTTTATATATAATAAAATTGTACATATACAGTAGACCCTTGAACAACACAAGGGTTGGGGCGCCGATCCCCATCCAGTTGAAAATCTATGTATAACTTTTGACTTCCCCAAAATGTAACTGCTAATAGCCTACTATTGACTGAGAGCCTTACCAGTAACATAAAGTCAATTAACACATATTTTGTATGTTTTATGTATTATATACCATATTCTTACAATAAAGCAAGCTAGAGAAAAGAAAATGTTATTAAGAAAATCAGAAGGAAGATAAAATGTATTTACTATTCACTTAGTGGAAGTGGATGATCATAAAGGTCTTCGTGCTCATTATGTTCACATTGAGTAGGCTGAGGAGGAGGAACAGGATTACGAGGAGGAGGTTATCTTGCTGTCTCAGAGGTGGTAGAGACAGAAGAAAATGCATGTCTCACTGGATTCTCACAGTTCAAACCCCCATGTTGTTCAAGGGTCAAATGAGCACTTTAAATGTCTGCCACAGTGTAACGTGTTTTCCGTAGATTATCTAATCTCTCAAAACGATCAATTGAGATAGTATTAAGTCTATCTCAGTGATGAAGAAATAGACGAGTAGATGATTTACCAGTATTCTCTATACAAGCACAGTGGTTCAGGCCTGTACTCTTAGCACTTTGGGAGGCCAAGGTGGGTGGATCACCTGAGGTCGGGAGTTCGAGACCAGCCTGGCCAACATGGCGAAAATCCGTCTGTACTAAAAATATAAAAATTAGCTGGGTGTGGTGGTGTGTGCCTGTAATCCTAGCTACTTGGGAGGCTGAGGCAGGAAAATTGCTTGAATACAGGAGGCGAAGGTTGCAGTGAAGCCTAGATCTCACTGCTGCACTCCAGCCTGGACGACAAAGCAAAACTCTGTCAAAAAAAAAAAAAAAAAAAAAAGAAAAAAACATTTCTGAACTCATCAGGCCTAGTGAGTGGATCTAGGCATGGATCTCAGACTTTCTGACTCTGTTGGGTGTTGTTGTCAAGTGTCTTACTTAGTACCATGAAACCCATTTGGTGGATGGTCAGATGGCTATTGTGTGGGTTGGTTGGGTTGTTGGTTGTTGGGTTTGCATTACTTTTCCAATAAATTGGAAGCCTCTTGAATGCAGGGATTGCAATGTTTGTTTATTCTGGAAGCATTGATTGCCTACTACATGCTAGCCAATGTTCTGAGTAATTGGACTATAGCAAGGAATAAAATAGAAAAAAAATACTGTGTCTCTTGGAGCTTACTGTATGGTAGAGAGAAAAAGACAAATACAAATTTACAAATAAATATATAATGTGCCTGGTGCTGTGGGGAAAAATAACCCAGGAAGTGGAAAAGGAAGTCTTAAAGGTTAGGAGGCAGGGTAGCTATTACATAAATGGTGGGTCAAGAAAGGCATCAAAATAAAGTGATAGTAATCCCAGGCAAAGGAGCAGTGATTACCAAAGACATGAAGCATGACTCTATGATGTCCCTTGTGAAAGAAACACCAACAAGACTAGAGTGGCTGAAGCCAGGTGCAAGTGGGCACAGTTATAGCAGGTGAGGTCAGAGAAGTAGCAGAACAAGGGGGTTTCCCATCAGATAGAGTCTGAAGGCTATTTTAAGACCTTTGGTTTATAAATAGAATACCTGGTATGGTTCCCATTCAATAGATTTTTATTTCATGTTTTTTAAAAGAGAGACATGACTTTGACTTCTAACAGGTCACACTTTGTCCTACTGATGTGGAATTATCATTAGGTAAATTATAGGGCTGGTGATGGATTCCTTAACTTCTGCAAAACTGATTTAAATTTTCATAAGTAAATTCATAATAGTATAAAATATATTTCTTAATGACTTCATAAAACAATTAATTTTCAACCCAGATCAATAAAGTCCTTAACAAGTGGTGACCCCAGACAAATCCTGTAGTATAGGGTCATCATCCCGAACTATACTCAGGACTCCAATTTTTTAAATATAGTTTTTTATGGGATAATTTAAGCTGTTGTATGAGGAATCAAGCTTTACCTAATTAGCATTAGCTGCTGGGGTATTCAGGAAAAAGTGAATCTCAGAGAGAGAGAGAGAGAGAGAAAGGGGAGAAGAGAGAGACAAAAAGGAGGAGAAGGATGTAGGTACAAAATCTAGCTGAGTCTACAGTTGGGATCAGGGAGAGATTCTGGGAAGGTTTTCCTCGATTTTTTTTTTTCCATAAAACCTCATTCTATCTAACTAAAATAGATTGATGGTAGTCCATTACCCCTTATTTCTTTTATTTTATTTTATTTTTATTTTTTTATTTTTTTAAAGAGACACAAAACAGAAATGTTCCCTTGATTCAGCCTCCAAAGAGTGTCAGCTGCATCTGCCAGGCTACTTTATTTGGACAAGTTACAAATTTAGGGTGGCAAAATGTGGAGCTGGTGAAACAGCCCGTTGGGATGGTGTTGAACCATCGAATTAACCTGTCTTGAACTTGAAATAGCAGTATTGCAATTTAAACCATTTTAGATGGGTTTTCCTTTTGTTGCAACTGAAAGCTGGCTAGGTAATAAAAATTCATATAATTTAAGCTGTTGTATGAGGAAGGTAAGTGATCCATCAGAAACTCAGTGAACCAGGCCAGGAGTGGAGGGTACAAAGATGACCAAATTCCTTAGTCTGGCTGAACTTTAATTTACTGATTTGTAAAATTGTACTACTAATACTGATTTTGTAATCTTGACATGGATATTATTATTATTAACTTTGGGCTTTGGAAACAAGAAAATCAGCAAAGGGATTACTATTGTATATGTGGAAAAGTTCAATGTGCTTCTGGCCAATAGAGTAGTTCCAATATAAGATTTGCTAAATGGAGGGTGAGCCCTCTCTTAAGAATATTAACACTTAATGTGGATGTCTAAAATGTAGATGAATTTTAAGTTTTTACCCTGATAGAGGCTAGGCTAGACCATCGTGCTGTCGTGGAAAGAACAGACTTTGGAATCTGGAATCCAGAGGGCTCTGTGATTTATTGCTATGCAACTTGGGAAGAAAACATAACTCCTCTTAATTCACTGAGAAAATAGAAGCTATATCAGAAGTTCCACCTGCATCCATCACCACATACAGCAAAGTCTCTGCATTCATATCCACAAGCTGTGTCTTTTCCTGTCTTAGGATGAATGAACTCACATTGCTTCAAAGGCCCACTTCTGCAATGTGCCCTGGGCTCTCTCTCACCTAACCAAGGACGTCTCTTTTGCTATCTTCTCTCTTTCCTGCATTATCAAGTTTCCCTACTTACTTATTATTCCCATTATTATTCAAAAACATTGTAGGTGGGTGTGGTGGTTCACGCCTATCCCAGGTACACAGTGAGACATGATGGCATCACTGCACTCCAGCCTGGGTGGCACAGCAAGACCCCGTCCTACCTCCTATCTTATCAAAAGCTCTCTCTTATTCCATAACTTCTTTAAACTATTGCCCAATATCTCTGTTTCCCTTTTCAGGAGAATTCCTTGATGTCTTCACTTCTCTCCTTTCTATTCTCTCTTGTACCAATTTCAATTAGCCTTTCAATCTGATCTCTCCACTGAAACTACTCTCCCAGTTACCTGTGTTACCAAATACCATGGTCACTTATTAGTTTTCATTGCAGGTATTATTATATCAGCCACAATTGACACAAACTCCCTTCATCTTTCTATACTTGGCTTGAGGGACAACACTCAGTTTTCTTCCTACCTCACTGGCCATCGTTTTTCATTTTCCCTTTCTGGTTCCTCCTCGTCCTGCAAGCTCAAAATAGTGACATGCCCAGGACTGACTCTTGAACCTTTTATCAACTACGTTTAATCTGTACGTTATTTCATTCAGCCCTCTGAATGTGGAACTCATATGTTTATCTGCTTGTTTGACTAAACATCTCACAATTAATCCATCCCAAACCGAACTCTGGATTTCTTCCCATCCCACCCCCAAATCAGTTTCTTCTGCATTCTTCTCTTAGTAAATGGTGACTTCATCATCAGTTTCTCAGTGCACAAACTTGGGAATCGTGATTGAGTTTTCTTTTCATAGGCCTTCTCTAATTTATAAGCAAATCCTTTCAGATTCATCTGTGAACTATTAAAAATCCAACCATCTCTTATTACTTTGCTGTTTTTTTCCCGAGTCTAAGCTACTGATATTTCTCACTTGTTTCTGACTTGCTTACCCTGTTCCCAGTCTCTTTCCCCCGGCAGCCAGAATGGCCTTTGTAAGATAAGACCATGCCACACCTTGGCTCAGAATCCTCCAGCAGTTTGTATCTCTTTCTGTAAAAAAAACCAGAGTCCTGGAAATTGTCTTCAAGTCTCACATGATTGCGCCACCACCAACTGCCACTTTTCTGACCCCTTCTCCCACTACCTTCCCCTTCCTCCTTTCGTTCAAGCCACATTTGCTTCTGTTGTTCCTTGTAGCATGAAAGCACCCAGGGCCTTTGCATCTGGTTCCTCTCTGCCTGAATGCTTGTCCCCACTTACCTGCCTGGCCAGCTTGCCCGCTTCCTTCAGGCCTCTACTCAAATATCGTCTTTTCAGAGAAGCCTTCCTTGACCAACATATACAAAATAGCCCCTCCTCCATAGCACTGTATCCCCTTATCCTATTTAGTTTTCTCCAAAGGAGTTTAAACCAAGTAACATGTATATTTGTTTCTCATAGGTCCTCTGCCATTATATTATAAGCAGCACAAGAAAGTGGTTTGCTTGGTTTTATTCACTGCCACACTTAGAACTGCATCTACCGTGTCATAGCCGCTCCATAAATATCTACTACATCATAAATAAACAATGAATGTAATAATCATCTATAGTTATACAGACTATAACCACCAATGCCACATATGGCAGATTTCATACTCATTTCTATTTCCTTATCTTTCTCTACATAAACAAATACATTGTTTGATTTTTCTGTTCATTTGTCCTACAGAGTGGAGACCTTATAATTTATTCCATTTCATATTCTAATTGTTTAACTGAACACGAAAGCCAAACCATCTTCACACATGATTTTGAACTATTCACAAACGAGTCTTTTAACAGTGGGGTAGCCTTTCTTGAAACAGATGAGTCAGACTTTCCTTACACATTTGCCCATTTTTTGAACAGTTAGTCTCTTTCCATTTTTAATTCACTCTTCTCATTAACAGCATGATAAGCATATGTGCCAAATAATGCCTTACTATTTCAAATAATATTTGGAAGATAGGGTAAAACAATGGGGCTGAGGCGGGTGGTAAGTTCTCTGAGTGGGAGTTTTAAAATTGTTTGTATATCTTCTAGAAAAATTAAACCTACTTGTATTGCAGCACTGGGTTTCTTAGCCAGCTTTTGCCTTTGATATGTGTGCATTGCCTTGGTAAACTCTTTTTTGTATTATTCATGAACTTATTTTTATTAATTCTTCACTCCCAGCCATTTCTAGAAATACATGCTTTCGTCCTATTTGGGATGCTCCAGAAATAGTGATATATTAAAAAAAAGGTTTTATTGAAGGAGTTTTATAACCTATATATGACGGTCAGCGACACTTATGTCCTCTTTAATGTGGAAAATGCACCAGGCGGGGTAAACGACCTAACCTTTGCAGCTCATTCCACTTTAGAAGAATATAACTGTTCTATCAATCTTTACATGCTGTGCTTGTTATCTACCTAATCAATTAACACAGACATCCATACCGGATATCACCGTTGAAAAAATGGGTTGCATAATAGGTGATTTAAGCCTCACTTTGTCCTCATGTGATTGTAAGAGTCACCATGTTGTCTTGGGAAGAACGTGACCTTTGAGTTAGTTGAGCATTAATTTAAACACCAGCTTTAACATAACAACCCTATGACCTTAGGCAGATTACTGAGGGTGATGGTTAATGTTGAGTGTCAAGTTGATTGGATTGAAGAACACAAAGTATTGTTCCTGGGGTGTGTCTGTGAGGGTGTTGCCAAAGAAGATTAGCATTTGAGTCAGTGGACTGGGAGAAGCAGACCCACCCTAAGTCTGGGTGGGCACCATCTAATCAGCTGCCAGCATAAAAGCAGGCATGGAAAGAGCAGACTGGCTGAGTCTTCTGGCCTCCATCTTTCTCCCATGCTGGATGCTTCCTGCCTTCAAACATCAGATTCCAAGTTCTTCAGCTTTCGGACTCTTGGACTTAACACCAGCAATTTGCTAGGGGCTCTTGGACCTTCAGCCACAGACTGAAGGCTGCACTATTGGCTTCCCTACTTTTGAGGTTTTGGGACTCGGACTGGCTTCCTGGTTCCTCAGCTTGCAGATGGCCTATTGTGGGATTTCACCTTCTAATCATGCGAGTCAATTCTCTTAATAAACTCCCCTTGATTTATTCATCTGTCCTATTAGTTCTCTTCCTCTAGAGAACCCTGACTAATACACTGAGTCAGTTTGAACTTACCTTGTTCATCCCTAAGAAAAATAGAAAGAAGAATAATGGATTTTATAAGGTTGTGGTCAAGACTGAGTGACAACTAACCAAGAACAGTCTACAATGTACCTGGAAAATTGTGGCGATAGTAGCTCTCTTTCCCTTCTTCAACCACCTGTACATTAGAGTCCTCTTTGCTAACTATTCCAGTTCATTTTTATTATTGTTTCACAGAACCTCCCTGAAGAAAGATTATACAAATGGACCTTGTTGAACTCGAGAGGCCATTTCATTTGCCAATGAAATGTGGGCCAAGTGGTGTGTCACTTCCGAGCAGGAGAAGCCTGGCTCATCACACGTCTTTGTAATCTTGGTCATGACAACCAGAGGACAGGCACTCTATTAGCATGAGTTCCAGAGTGAAGATGACAGAGCACATTGCTGTAGCTGTGCAGCAGACGTGTAACATGAGAGAGCAGCAACACTCCATTTTTTCAGGCACTAGGATTTGCAGGATGTTTATGATCACGTCTTAACCCAGCCTATCCTGACTGATATTCACTCTCCACTCCTCTCCCACCACCAACAAAACAGTAGCCAGTGTGTCCCAGTGAAAGAAAACATTAAAAAATTCTTCCCTAGAATTAATTATGGCCAAGTATCTTTGTGAGTTGTTAAAATTATTCATGGATGCTATCTGCCCTTAAAGAGATCATACTTATTATTTCAGCATATGTTGATATATATTCTCTCTTCCACTCACACAAGATATTCTCTGACCCAGAAACATGAAGGAGATGTCACAAAGGGTCCTTCTGTGAAAAGGGTGTGGAGAGAAGAGAGAGTTTTCTCATTGTAACTGCATCATATTCTACATATGTCCCAAAGTGATGGGCTTGCTGCAGCATCTGTTATTGTAGAAGGACAAAAAGCAATTCCACAAGCTATTTTAGTTTTCCTAATGGAAAAACTAGATGCCGCAGATGAAAGAGTTATTAGAAAAATAATCTTAGCTTTTCTGTAAAAGCATCCAAAATGTGCTGCACGTCGTGGGCAGCCCGTTAGCACTATGAAGCTGTACATTAACAGATAGGATTTCTAACCAAAATATATCTTACATTTAAAGATGTTTCCCCCAGAAAGTCTCTGGAGGAAAAGAAGAGCCAGAAAAGACAGCTGAAGGTGAGTGAACGTGTTTCATCCTCCTTTTCAACGCAGCCTGTTCCAAGGACAGGTAGAAGCCCGGAGACCAGAGTTCACCCAGGTTACTCCCCCAACCTGTGTTTTCTCCCCTCCCTTTCCTGGCCTTCTGCTTCCTTGACACCCTTCTCCAATTCTGCTTTTGATGATGTGCATCTCTGTCCCTGACTCTTGCCATTTCTCCTTTCTCTCAAATTTTAATTCAAAAAATTAATGGTGATAAAATACACATACCAGAACATTTATCATCTTAACCACTTTTAAGTGTATATATCAGTAGTATATAGTATGTTCATATCGTTGTGAAAACTGAAATTCTATACCCTTTAAACAACAAGTCTCTCTTTCCCCTTCCTCCAGTCCCTGGCAACTACCATGCTTATTTGTCATTTCTAGGAGTTTCATTATACTTGATACTTCATATAAGTGAAATCATACAGTATTTGTTTTTTTAGTGACTAGCTTATTTCATTTTGCATAATGTCTTCAAGGTTCATCCATGTTGTAGCACGTGTCACAATTTCCTTCCTTTTGAAGGCTGAATAATATGCAGTTGTGTGTACACACCACATTGTGTGTATTCATTCATCTGTGGATAGACATTTGGGTTGCTCCCACCTTTTAACTACTGTGAATAGTGCTGCTATGAACATGGTGGTGCCATTTCCTCCCAATATTATGCTGACTTTGTGCAGATCTCAGCCCTAGATAAAATGAGTTTGCTCTTCCATCCCCAGTTACATTTGACCAGGGATCAAGTAGCAGATCAGGAACTGGAGGGAGGTGATGAGGTGCTCACTCAGCCGTAAAATTGAAGGGGCCCCAAAGCACTCAGAAATCAAGGCAAGTGATATTTCAATGCACCATTTTAACATATCAAAACAATGTGAAAATTCATGATGAACAAAATATCAAGATATTCAAATAAGGGGACAGTAACAGTATTGTTCAGAACCATATGGGAGCAAAAAAAAAAAAAAAAAATCAGCAATACCATCTTGCCTTTATTTAAAATTTGCTGTTTTGTTCATCATGGCATTTGGCATTTTTACTTTTAAAATAGTTTTATTTTACTTATTTTAAAATATTGTATTAAAATATTATTTATCTTGTTTACTGAGCTTTTTGCTGCCTCCTTAAATAGTGCAACTCCTACGAGTACTTCACTCCCCTCTCCTCAGTCCCAGTCCTGTCAAACAAATTAGAGTTTTGTGCTTATGGTGGCCATTGGCTTTATACAATGAGATCAGACCAAGATGTTGCTTCTTTTTTATTGTCTTTCTAAACCTAAGAAGCAAGGAAACTTCCATAGCTTAAGCTCTCTCATCAATTCTGCACATGATCTGCCAAATATATCATTCTCTGGAACACACTTTTTTGTGAAAATAAATTTTTCATGGCCAAATTAGTTTTGTAGGTAATCAGTAGAATGGAGTTAAATAGACATTACTTTAGGATGTCTAAAAACATGTGCTGGATGTGCTAATGTATAGTGAGGTGCCAATATATGTTGTCAGTGTCTAAGATAGGTAGAGCCTGAAGTATTTTCATATTTGAGCAAGAAAGTATCTTTTCAAGGGCATTATACCTTAAATAATTATGCCAGACTAGCTTTCCATGCAAGACATCCTGAGAAATGCCTAGACAGTGTTGGAAAAGAGATCTCAGCAAATGTTCTTGGAGAAGATGCACACAGCTTGTGAAGAGGTAAATTAATAATAGGTGTGCTGACACAACCTAAAAAAATGGTGTCACAACAGAAAGTTGAAAATAGCTCACTTGCCACTCTGGGGGAAGAAAGTTTACGTTTCATGATTTAACATCCTCCTGTTGTTAGATAACACACAGCTTCATGTAGTCTAGAGTAGGAGAGATGTGAATTATCATTCACCAGTCTTTTAGAGCTTCTATGCTTGCCCTGACAGAAAAATACCATTTTGCTAATTTCATTTTGACTTTCATAAAATCATCATTTAGAGTTGAAAGATAGGGTCAAAGCTGGCTTTACAAGAAGGTGAGGAAATGAATTGAAATTGATTGATTTGAAGGCATAGAAAAAGGCTTCTCTCTCAGCATATAATGGTGAAATCCATTACTCTGGGAGAGGTGAGGCAGAGGAGCTTCTTTTTATTAGTTATTGGCAGATCAGCAGTCTTAAAGACATCCTTTTGTGAAAAGTAGACAAAGTTTATTAGTTGCTCTCCATATGCAAGACCCTGTGGTAAGCACTTAATGTAGATTATCATTTTTAATACTTATGACAGTCCCATGAGGTAGAAGATATAATTACTCCCATTTTACTTAAAAGGAGATTAGTTCAGAGAGGTTAAGTCACTTACCAAACTCACATACCTAGTAAATGACGAAGCTTGGATCTAAGGCCAAGCAATCTGACTCCATAGTCAACTCATAACCACTAGAGGCTAGAAGCTTAAAACATTTGCCTTCTAATGTAGGGGTTATGGTGGCATCCAATTGATGGTAAATTCGGGTGGAAATGCAAACCTTTCTGGCTAGGGCTAACTTACAGTATGTTAACTCAAGGGAATTAAAGAACAACCATGAGAAGGGGTAGCAGGACCATCAGATCTGCATCAATATAATAGTTTCATGCTTTTCATGCAAATATTACATCATGCTAGTAAAAGAGAAAACAAAGAAAAGCATTTCATGGTGATTTGGAGATGTCAGAGTGGTATTACTTCCTACAAAACCAGAAAATATAAATCTATCTGTATCACACGTGATCCACAAGCATCCAGAGAAGGAAAGAAACTTAGAGGTAAATGATTCAATGATTCTCAGTACCTGACTGTGACACTCTTCTCCAAATCCCTATGTTCTCCTCCATATTTCTCATCCCCTTTGAAGAGGCAGACCCATGGGATGAATTCTGACCAATGGATTTGGCTAAGATTTAAGAGCCAGTGCACAATCCCTCAGCTACCTCTTCTCTCCACCTGCTGCAAGGACATAAACATTTCAATGGCACAAAGACAGAGCATCTTGCATTGTTACTGCAAAGAAGACATCTTTTCTGGAGAGTCACCCAAGCAGTGGATTTGTGAATAAATAAATCTTGTGTTAAGTTTCTGATATTTTGTGGTTAATTTGTGACCATAGTACTACATAGCCTGTTCTAATGAATATGTAGTGACTATCAGAATCACTAGGGAACATACAAACATAATTCATATTATAGGTCAAAACTTCAGTCTACTAGCTTAAAATTTTAAGCATGGAGAGGAAATCTCTATTCTTACACAAGCTAAGATAGTCTAATAATTAGCAATTATGAAAAATACTGTTAGATGTCAGCTAGTTCCACTTAGCCTTTCAATCTGTTTTCTTTCCAAACTCTACTTTTATACATATAAAAATCAAAAGAACGCCAATAGATGTTGAAGCTAAGCCTTGGGAATCCTATTAGAGCAAGATGAGGATTGTGATTTTGACAATTAGCTGTGCTATTTATTACTGGTGTACTTGTGGGCAAATTATTTAACCCTTCTGAGTCCATTGTTATTTATTAGGAAATCAGAGCTTTAAACAGTGTCTACTTCTAGGTGATGGGACTGTTATCTGTCTTGATTAGATATTTGACACACAAATGTATACATTTGAAGAAATTTATGAAATTATATAGATAGAATATGTGTATCTCACTGAATATAAGTTTAACTCAATAATGATTATAATAATAACTAATAATAAAATACTACCTGCTTTGCAAAGGTCTTGTAAGGATTGAATCAGTAACAATGGAGAATATTTGTAATGATGCCTGACACAAAGAATGCCCTTAGAAAATAGTAACTATTATTATACTTATATTATGTACTAGGTATTATTTATTAGTTATAATTATCAGAATATCTTCCAAGGTTACATATAAGTAAATCCATATCAGATTTGGAAAGCTGGGAAGAGAACTCAAATTACTTTAGATTGTGAGTTGTGTTTTCAAGATGTGTTTCTTTATGTTTATAGTGCATAAATTCTCTTCACTGAAAGTACTTCAAAGAACAAATTCCATATTTACTCTGTTTCTTACAGAATGTTGTGGATTCATACCCCAGCTTGCCCATGATTCATAATTTTACAAAATGTTGCATGCTCTAACACACCGTATATATTTTGTTATGCTTTTGCTATAATTAATCAAGCAAAAAATGAGTATTTTATTTCCTAATGACAACTTTGTGCCTGCAAAGAAAAACCTTGCCAAAATGTTAATGTATCTATATGGTCGCCTGCATCGCAATGCACAATACTTAATTCTAATTTCAAGCTTTAATTGCTATAGGCCATAGTGATGAAGAATTTTGCTTTTCTAAAAAAAAGACACTTTCAGTAGGTTTTCTCTGTAAGAAATGCAACATAGTGTAATGATATATGACACATAAAGCACCACTGAATAAAGAAAACAAAGCATTACAAATGTGTTTAGAGAGAGACAGTTAAGTTGCTACAAATTTTAATTCACTGGAACCCAAGAAGAGGCTCGCAACAATAATAGACTTTAAGAACAAGACAAAAGCTGTTGTCATTAAAAAAAATGCATGAAGTGTTCATATAGATTCTTTCATCAAAAGGACCCCAGGAAATATTCAAGTGTTTATTGAGTTTCTATTTTGTCCCTTGTTTTGTGGCTGAAATTATAGGAATACAAACAATGAGAAAAGCAAGATTTTTTTTTTTTTCTAGTAAATTTACACTTTGTGTTGGCTCTGTTGTGTATAACTGGGGTTTTAATAAGTTGCTGGTCTCTTGACTCCGGAACTCAGAGCAACAACAATAACAAGAAGCTCTGAGATTAAAAACCATAAAATAACATAAAATAAAATAAAATAAGTGATAAATACATAAAATCATCTAAAAGAGATAAATGACTTCTTGGCAACAGCAAGATTTAGCTAGAGAAATGTTGCTTGCTTTAATATATTTGAAGAAAAGTGTGCCTATCAAAAGAGAGGAGCAGTTGATGAGAGAAAGAGATTTACAAGTGTCCTAGCAAGGTATGCTGGAAAAGAGAGGCTAAATGTGCCCTATGGCCCTCTTTCCTGTGACAGGCCTAGACCTAGTGCAGGAATAATACAGAGGCCATCAGGCTTAGAGCCTTGAGCATCTGAATTACTGCTGAACTCTCCTTCTTTGTTTGTGAGATTTCCCCAAATCTGCCATTATAACTACTCTTTTCATGCAATTCCCAACACACACACACACACACACACACACACACACACACACACACACCTCGTTGTTACCAACTTGATGATCTTGTTTAGTTTGTTATAAGTAGTCCATATCACTCAACTTTCCTGTAAGAAGATAGTAAACACACGTCCAGCTTCTACAATTTCCATACGGTGTATGATTTTTTTGTTTAATTATGTTAACAACCCCCCAAATTAGATATCAGTATCCCATAATCATATGCAATCCAAATATTCTCTTTTCTTTCAGTTGGTAAGCGGCAGGAAAAGTACTTGGTTTCACCTATGGTAACCCAGATTCATAACTCAGCCCTTTTATAACATTTTATCACCCCAAATCAATCCAGTGTCACAAAAGAATTATCAAACATGATAAAAATTACTGAAGGTGTATGCCAGAAAAATAGAGATCTTATGTTACCTCACAGATATAGGTACCATGAGACATTCCCCTTTTCCACAGCTGCTTCCTGGCTTTAATGCCAGTGATGGCACCTGGAGTTGTACACTGTAACAGCCTAATACAATTTAGCTCTACCTTGACTCTGACTTCCAGTTTTGTTTTTTTTTTCTTTTTTTGAGATGGAGTCTCACTCTGTTGCCCAGGCTGGAGTGCAGTGGTGCGATCTCTGCAAGCTCCACCTCCCGGGTTCATGCCATTCTCCTGCCTCAGCCTCCCGAGTAGCTGGGACTACAGGTGCCCGCCCCCACGCCTGGCTAATTTTTTGTATTCTTAGTAGAGACGGGGTTTCACCTTGTTAGCCAGGGTGGTCTCAATCTTCTGACCTCGTAATCCACCCGCCTTGGCCTCCCAAAGTGCTGGGATTACAGGTGTGAGCCACCACGCCCGGCCCCAATTTTTCATCTTCTGGCCCAGCAAAGTACTCAGTCAAACAAAACATTCTCCTGGAGCTCTGGTTTCCTTGAGAGAGAAATCTGGAAGCCATCTTTTTCCACTGAAGTTTTTTTCTTGATGGTCCCCATCCATTCTGCATAGTATTTATTTCTTCTAAACACTCTCAGGGTTCCTCTTAGGAGGAATTCTGTTCAGTGATTGCCCTCATTGCCTTACAAGCGGGTGGAGCAGAAAGCTTCTGTTTTGTCCAGATTGTCTCCACTTAACTTTGAGACAACTCAAACGTTAGGAAAATATAATCAATGCTTGAATCAATCATCATTTCTAGGACTCAGACAAGAGTGAATTCTTGGTCTTGCAAAGATGATTAGATATTGGAATTCACTATGCTTTTCAAAGTCACATTAGTCTGTAATAGCCCTGGAGAACCTTCAGCTGGCATTTCCCTAGATACTGCAGCCCATGTGCGTTTCTGTCCACCTGCACAGGAAAGAAAAGCAGGCACAGAAAAACAAAAAATCCAGTAGTACAAGACAGCACATGATTCAGGATCTAACTTTGTGGTGCAGAGGATAGCTTCTATAGGAGCTTGAGAGGAAACCTCAGGAACCAGAGAATTGAGTAAAGGTTTCATAATGGTGGTAGGTCTTGAAGAAAGAAAGATGGAGAACGTATGTCATGTAAAGAAAGCATCTTATATAAAAAATCTAGGCACATCTTATATAAAAAACTATGCTTTCCATACATTTTTATTTACTACCGAGGTTGGCATGTTTATGTAAATCATCTCATCCAACTTGGATTTTTATTTTTTATTTATTTATTTATTTTTTTATTATTATACTTTAAGTTCTAGGGTACATGTGCATAACGTGCAGGTTTGTTACATATGTATACTTGTGCCATGTGGCTGTGCTGCACCCATCAACTCGTCATTTACATCAGGTATAACTCCCAATGCAATCCCTCCCCCCTCCCCCCTCCCCATAATAGGCCCCGGTGTGTGATGTCCCCCTTCCCGAGTCCAAGTGATCTCATTGTTCAGTTCCCACCTATGAGTGAGAACATGCAGTGTTTGGTTTTCTGTTCTTGTGATAGTTTGCTAAGAATGATGGTTTCCAGCTGCATCCATGTCCCTACAAAGGACACAAACGCATCCTTTTTTATGGTGCATAGTATTCCATGGTGTATATGTGCCACATGTTCTTAATCCAGTCTGTCACTGATGGACATTTGGGTTGATTCCAAGTCTTTGCTATTGTGAATAGTGCCACAATGAACGTACGTGTGCATGTGTCTTTATAGCAGCATGATTTATAATCCTTTGGGTATATCCCCAGTAATGGGATGGCTGGGTCATATGGTACATCTAGTTCTAGATTCTTGAGGAATTGCCATACTGTTTTCCATAATGGTTGAACTAGTTTACAATCCCACCAACAGTGTAAAAGTGTTCCTATTTCTCCACAGCCTCTCGAGCACCTGTTGTTTCCTGACTTTTTAATGATTGCCATTCTAACTGGTGTGAGATGGTATCTCATTGTGGTTTTGATTTGCATTTCTCTGATGGCCAGTGATGATGAGCATTTTTTCATGTGTCTGTTGGCTGTATGAATGTCTTCTTTTGAGAAATGTCTGTTCATATATTTTGCCCACTTTTTGATGGGGTTGTTTGTTTTTTTCTTGTAAATTTGTTTGAGTTCTTTGTAGGTTCTGGATATTAGCCCTTTGTCAGATGAGTAGATTGCAAAAATTTTCTCCCATTCTGTAGGTTGCCTGTTCACTCTGATGGTAGTTTCTTTTGCTGTGCAGAAGCTTTTTAGTTTAATTAGATCCCATTTGTCAATTTTGGCTTTTGCTGCTGTTGCTTTTGGTGTTTTAGACATGAAGTCTTTGCCCATGCCTATGTCCTGAATGGTACTACCTAGGTTTTCCTCTAGGGTTTTTATGGTATTAGGTCTAACATTTAAGTCTCTAATCCATCTTGAATTAATTTTCGTATAAGGAGTAAGGAAAGGATCCAGTTTCAGCTTTCTACTTATGGCTAGCCGATTTTCCCAGCACCATTTATTAAATAGGGAATCCTTTCCCCATTTCTTGTTTCTCTCAGGTTTGTCAAAGATCAGATGGCTGTAGATGTGTGGTATTATTTCTGAGGACTCTGTTCTGTTCCATTGGTCTATATCTCTTTTTTGGTACCAGTACCATGCTGTTTTGGTTACTGTAGCCTTGTAGTATAGTTTGAAGTCAGGTAGCGTGATGCCTCCAGCATTGGTCTTTTGACTTAGGATTGTCTTGGAGATGCGGGCTCTTTTTTGGTTCCATATGAACTTTAAAGCAGTTTTTTCCAATTCTGTGAAGAAACTCATTGGTAACTTGATGGGGATGGCATTGAATCTATAAATAACCTTGGGCACTATGGCCATTTTCACGATATTGATTCTTCCTATCCATGAGCATGGTATGTTCTTCCATTTGTTTGTGTCCTCTTTGATTTCACTGAGCAGTGGTTTGTAGTTCTCCTTGAAGAGGTCCTTTACATCCCTTGTAAGTTGGATTCCTAGGTATTTTATTCTCTTTGAAGCAATTGTGAATGGAAGTTCATTCATGATTTGGCTCTCTGTTTGTCTGTTACTGGTGTATAAGAATGCTTGTGATTTTTGCACATTAATTTTGTATCCTGAGACTTTGCTGAAGTTGCTTATCAGCTTAAGGAGATTTTGGGCTGAGATGATGGGATTTTCTAAATATACAATCATGTCATCTGCAAACAGGGACAATTTGACTTCTTTTCCTAACTGAATACCCTTGATTTCTTTCTCTTGCCTGATTGCCCTAGCCAGAACTTCCAACACTATGTTGAATAGGAGTGGTGAGAGAGGGCATCCCTGTCTTGTGCCAGTTTTCAAAGGGAATTTTTCCAGTTTTTGCCCATTCAGTATGATATTGGCTGTGGGTTTGTCATAAATAGCTCTTATTATTTTGAGGTACATTCCATCAATACTGAATTTATTGAGCGTTTTTAGCATGAAGGGCTGTTGAATTTTGTCAAAAGCCTTTTCTGCATCTATTGAGATAATCATGTGGTTCTTGTCTTTGGTTCTGTTTATATTCTGGATTATGTTTATTGATTTGTGAATGTTGAACCAGCCTTGCATCCCAGGGATGAAGCCCACTTGATCATGGTGGATAAGCTTTTTGATGTGTTGCTGAATCTGGTTTGCCAGTATTTTATTGAGGATTTTTGCATCGATGTTCATCAGGGATATTGGTCTAAAATTCTCTTTTTTTGTTGTGTCTCTGCCAGGCTTTGGTATCATTGGCCTCATAAAATGAGTTAGGGAGGATTTCCGCTTTTTCTATTGATTGGAATAGTTTCAGAAGGAATGGTACCAGCTCCTCCTTGTACCTCTGGTAGAATTCAGCTGTGAATCCATCTGGTCCTGGACTTTTTTTGGTTGGTAGGCTATTAATTATTGCCTCAATTTCAGAGCCTGCTATTGGTCTATTCAGGGATTCAACTTCTTCCTGGTTTAGTCTTGGGAGAGGGTAAGTGTCCAGGAAATTATCCATTTCTTCTAGATTTTCTAGTTTATTTGCATACAGGTGTTTATAGTATTCTCTGATGGTAGTTTGTATTTCTGTAGGGTCGGTGGTGATATCCCCTTTATCATTTTTTATTGCATCTATTTGATTCTTCTCTGTTTTCTTCTTTATTAGTCTTGCTAGCGGTCTGTCAATTTTGTTGATCTTTTCAAAAAACCAACTCCTGGATTCATTGATTTTTTGGAGGGTTTTTTGTGTCTCTATCTCCTTCAGTTCTGCTCTGATCTTAGTTATTTCTTGCCTTCTGCTAGCTTTGGAATGTGTTTGCTCTTGCTTCTGTAGTTCTTTTAATTGTGATGTTAGAGTGTCAATTTTAGATCTTTCCTGCTTTCTCTTGTGGGCATTTAGTGCTATAAATTTCCCTCTACACACTGCTTTAAATGTGTCCCAGAGATTCTGGTATGTTGTATCTTTGTTCTCATTGGTTTCAAAGAACATCTTTATTTCTGCCTTCATTTCGTTATGTACCCAGTAGTCATTCAGGAGCAGGTTGTTCAGTTTCCATGTAGTTGAGCGGTTTTGATTGAGTTTCTTAGTCCTGAGTTCTAGTTTGATTGCACTGTGGTCTGAGAGACAGTTTGTTATAATTTCTGTTCCTTTACATTTGCTGAGGAGTGCTTTACTTCCAATTATGTGGTCAATTTTGGAATAAGTGCGATGTGGTGCTGAGAAGAATGTATATTCTGTTGATTTGGGGTGGAGAGTTCTATAGATGTCTATTAGGTCTGCTTGCTGCAGAGATGAGTTCAATTCCTGGATATCCTTGTTAACTTTCTGTCTCGTTGATCTGTCTAATGTTGACAGTGGAGTGTTGAAGTCTCCCATTATTATTGTATGGGAGTCTAAGTCTCTTTGTAAGTCTCTAAGGACTTGCTTTATGAATCTGGGTGCTCCTGTATTGGGTGCATATATATTTAGGATAGTTAGTTCTTCCTGTTGAATTGATCCCTTTACCATTATGTAATGGCCTTCTTTGTCTCTTTTGATCTTTGATGGTTTAAAGTCTGTTTTATCAGAGACTAGTATTGCAACCCCTGCTTTCTTTTGTTCTCCATTTGCTTGGTAAATCTTCCTCCATCCCTTTATTTTGAGCCTATGTATGTCTCTGCGTGTGAGATGGGTCTCCTGATACAGCAGACTGATGGGTCTTGACTCTTTATCCAGTTTGCCAGTCTATGTCTTTTAATTGGAGCATTTAGTCCATTTACATTTAAGGTTAATATTGTTATGTGTGAACTTTATCCTGCCATTATGATATTAACTGGTTATTTTGCTCGTTAGTTGATGCAGTTTCTTCCTAGCCTCGATGGTCTTTACATTTTGGCATGTTTTTGCAATGGCTGGTACCGGTTGTTCCTTTCCATGTTGAGTGCTTCCTTCAGGGTCTCTTGTAAGGCAGGCCTAGTGGTGACAAAATCTCTAAGCATTTGCTTATCTGTAAAGGATTTTATTTCTCCTTCACTTATGAAATTTAGTTTGGCTGGATATGAAATTCTGGGTTGAAAATTCTTTTCTTTAAGAATGTTGAATATTGGCCCCCACTCTCTTCTGGCTTGGAGAGTTTCTGCCGAGAGATCTGCTGTTAGTCTGATGGGCTTCCCTTTGTGGGTAACCCGACCTTTCTCTCTGGCTGCCCTTAAGATTTTTTCCTTCATTTCAACTTTGGTGAATCTGGCAATTATGTGTCTTGGAGTTGCTCTTCTCGAGGAGTATCTTTGTGGCGTTCTCTGTATTTCCTGGATTTGAATGTTGGCCTGCCCTACTAGGTTGGGGAAGTTCTCCTGGATGATATCCTGCAGAGTGTTTTCCAACTTGGTTCCATTTTCCCCCTCACTTTCAGGCACCCCAATCAGACGTAGATTTGGTCTTTTTACATAATCCCATACTTCTTGCAGGCTTTGTTCATTTCTTTTTCTTCTTTTTTCTTTTGGTTTTTCTTCTCGCTTCATTTCGTTCATTTGATCCTCAATTGCTGATACTCTTTCTTCCAGTTTATCGAGTCGGTTACTGAAGCTTGTGCATTTGTCACATATTTCTCGTGTCATGGTTTTCATCTCTTTCATTTCGTTTATGACCTTCTCTGCATTAATTACTCTAGCCATCAATTCTTCCACTTTTTTTTCAAGATTTTTAGTTTCTTTGCGCTGGGTACGTAATTCCTCCTTTAGCTCTGAGAAGTTTGATGGACTGAAGCCTTCTTCTCTCATCTCGTCAAAGTCATTCTCCGTCCAGCTTTGATCCGTTGCTGGCGATGAGCTGCGCTCCTTTGCCAGGGGAGATGCGCTCTTATTTTTTGAATTTCCAGCTTTTCTGCCCTGCTTTTTCCCCATCTTTGTGGTTTTATCTGACTCTGGTCTTTGATGATGGTGACGTACTGATGGGGTTTTGGTGTAGGTGTCCTTCTTGTTTGATAGTTTTCCTTCTAACAGTCAGGACCCTCAGCTGTAGGTCTGTTGGAGATTGCTTGAGGTCCACTCCAGACCCTGTTTGCCTGGGTGTCAGCAGCAGAGGCTGCAGAAGATAGAATATTGCTGAACAGCGAGTGTACCTGTCTGATTCTTGCTTTGGAGGCTTCCTCTCAGGGGTGTACTCCACCCTGTGAGGTGTGGGGTGTCAGACTGCCCCTAGTGGGGGATGTCTCCCAGTTAGGCTACTCAGGGGTCAGGGACCCACTTGAGCAGGCAGTCTGTCCCTTCTCAGATCTCAACCTCCGTGTTGGGAGATCCATTGCTCTCTTCAAAGCTGTCAGACAGAGTCGTTTGCGTCTGCAGAGGTTTCTGCTGCTTTTGTTGTTATCTGTGCCCTGTCCCCAGAGGTGGCGTCTACAGAGACAGGCAGGTTTCCTTGAGCTGCTGTGAGCTCCACCCAGTTCGAGCTTCCCAGCGGCTTTGTTTACCTACTTAAGCCTCAGCAATGGCGGGCGCCCCTCCCCCAGCCTCCCTGCTGCCTTGCCGCGATATCGCAGACTACTGTGCTAGCAATGAGGGAGGCTCCGTGGGTGTGGGACCCTCCCGGCCAGGTGTGGGATATTATCTCCAGGTGTGCCTGTTTGCTTAAAGCGCAGTATTGGGGTGGGAGTTACCCAATTTTCCAGGTGTTGTGTGTCTCAGTTCCCCTGGCTAGGAAAAGGGATTCCCTTTCCCCTTCTGCTTCCCAGGTGAGGCGATGCCTCGCCCTGCTTCAGCTCTCGCTGGTCAGGCTGCAGCAGCTGACCAGCACCGATCGTCCGGCACTCCCTAGTGAGATGAACCCAGTACCTCAGTTGAAAATGCAGAAATCACCCGTCTTCTGTGTCGCTGGTGCTGGGAGTTGGAGACTGGAGCTGTTCCTATTCGGCCATCTTGCTCCGCCACCCAACTTGGATTTTTAAATCCCTTGGGGGAAAGAGGCTATCTATCAAAATTGCTTAGAATCATTTGCTTTCAGATATATGTTTAATTTCATTATACTTGATATCCTGATGATATCCCCAAATCACCTCACCATTTTTGATTTTCCAATTCCTTTTCATGTTCTTCAACTTACCATACCTAAGTCCCTCTTGATTTCTCTTTTTGAGAAGATGTGTATGAACCATACATATAAATTGATCTCTTCTCATGCAATTGTGAAGTAGTAGCTCTTCCTAAGAAGGATGAAATGACCTCAAGAAGAATGGGTTCATCAGAGAGAGAATTAAACTAGTGAATCTGTCATTAATAATTGCAACTTGTATAATCAGTAATGTATAGCTTGATATATAAAACATTAGAGTATTTAAGTAACCAAGTCTCATATTTTCCCAAAATAAATCTGGCTTAAGCCTAGGATTATCTATTATATGCTCCCCTCCCCTCCCCTCCCCTTGCCTCCCCTCCCCTCTCCTCTCTTCTCTTCCTGCCTTCTCTTCCTATGGCTCTGTAAAACAGAAAGAGAACTGATTTTGTGGTCAGACACACATGGATCTGACTGTTACTATCTGGCTGACCATGAATAGATGGCTTCACCTCCTAGAGCCTCAGTTCCCACTGCAAAAAGAGATCGATGACATCAACTACTCAAAATTGCTGTGCAGGTTAAATGAGATGGTATATGCAAAATGCAAACTATCTAGCAGAGGGAATATGTACCTCGTATACAGTAGCTGCCCTGCAAACATTATCTATCATATGACCATTAATAGTAATTGTAGTAGCATTGGCAGTGATAATCATAGTAGTTTTAACATTAGTAGAAATAAACTTTTTTTCCAAGGCATATGTCATTTTAACTAGACTTGTTACAATTTCCACTAAAATGTATACATAAAAAAGATCATGGTGGTCCTGTAATACTCTCTCTTACCCAAAGCAGAAGTATCCTGTGAAATATGACACTACCTGTTAAATGGACATATAGCCTGAGTTTCCATGCTGGAAGGGAACCAAAGCTCCCTATTCCCAGGAGCACAAGATCTAGCGGCATAGACCTTTCTTGCCAGAAACCCTTCCTTGGACTAAGCAAAATTCTCCCTCCCTGAAGCTCCCATCCATTAGTCTCAGTTTTGTACCTCCTGGGTCAAGCAAAACGGATCTAATCACTCTTGTTCATGACAGCTGTTTAGATATTTGAACAAAGGGTATTCTCTTCTGTAAACTGTCTATCTTCAAATCATCTCATCATGTGGCTCACATTCCAGGACCTTCAATGTCTTGAATGTCAGTATCACACCAGAACTAAAAACTCTTGCATAGGCCATGATGGCACAGAGAGCATAGAGCCACCTATGATCTGCCTTGTGTTTATCAATGTAGCTAAATAAGTGTCCAATTTATTAGTGTTGAAAGTTATTAAGTATATGAATCAATAAAGTATCTAGATCTATGATGTATATTTGTGTTTATACATGTAAGTTGTATATGTATATGTGTTTATGTAGATATTTCTTTATCTCTCTTTCCTCTGCAAGAAAAGATCCTTGTCAATAGTTTCTTTCTTTTTCCACCTCAGCCTCCTGAGTAGCTGCAATTATAGGCACACTCTGTTGTGTCCGGCTAATTTTTTAAGTGATGGTCTGGCTAAATTTCTCTATTCTACCAGAATCTTCTGTAAATATACAAACTTTTAGCTTAAAAAATAGTCTCACTTTATTTTATACATCTGCTACATCCAAAACAGTTTTATCTGATGATTGATTATTTTGTAGCACATCTTCCAACTTTTTTCTTCTGTGACTCATCTGACTTAAAGAAATTAGACTGTCTGGGTGCATTTTCTCCCTTTCATTGATGTAAGCAAAGCTAGAGGAGCCGAGCCATTCAGACGGTAAATACACATGGTAAATTTTGCTTCTTTTGCTAAACACTTCTTAGTCAATCAAGAATTGCTTATACTAAAGACTGAATGCTGGCTGTGTATCCCATGGTAGAGAACTGGTAATGCAATTTGGGCCACTTAATGGTTTCTTCTTTTACTCTACTTTTCCTTTATATTCTAAAATAAAATGTCTTTTGAGGAGCTGGCATGACACGGGATTTTTTTTTTTCTTCTGTACCTCTGTCTTCCTTACCTCTTCCAGCATTCCTCCTTTCAACATGCCCTTTGGCAGTAAAGGTTAGTAGAAATTTATTGAATACTTGCTCTATGCCGTTTGCTTGAGACACATCAACGAAGTGTCTATAATGATTGGCCTCTAGATGTCTCTTGCAGAGACGGGGTGAGACGACAGCATAGGGAAGAATACACTGAGGCAAGATAAGATTACAGACATGATTCTCTGTGGGAAGGGACAAGGGCAGGAGATATTTTTCTGAAATATATGATCCCTTAGCTCAGCTTTGAGAGATGAAAGATAAAAAAGGGTAGCAGGGAGAACACAGGGAGGAGGAGTAAATAATTCACTGAGTATATTTACTATCTTCTGGGCACTGTGAATCATCATCTTCCTAACCCACGAGAATTATCTGAAGCAGGTACTGACACTGTGACCATTCTACAGATGTGGAAACTGGAAGCTCATAGAGGGAAATCAGTTGCTCACAGCAAGCAAGGGATATAAGCAGGACTTAAACTTGTGAAGCTCAATTTCTAAGTCCATGGTCTCTGCCATGGAATTCTGCTCCCTTCTCAGATAGGACCAGAAAGGAAAAGTTGGAAAAGAGTGATGGTACAGACATTTTAGGTAGAAAAGAGAACGGGTGATAATCCTGTGATGCAAGAACAGCAATCAATCACTGACAAATGTCCCTGAGTGGCAACACGAGAGGACGGAGCTGACCTCTGCACTGAGCTCTGGGTAACCTGAATGACCCTGTGTGTCTGCTGGTCATTATCACTGCCCTATGTCCTGCTTCACCTGTGTCTCAGGACGAGACTCTCAACGGATACAGAATCAATATAAATGTAACCTTTGGACATAGTTTTGAAAAACTGTCCCAGCAGTGGTCATAATCAGTAATCACGGGCTTTTAGAGGGAAATTGGCACATAGAAGTGTTTTGGGCCAACTCCTCACTTTGGACAAGAATAAATGGTTCAGAGAAAAATAAAGAGAAGCCCAAAGTCCAAGTCCAGAACCCAAGTTTCCTGACTCAAACATGAGTGCTTTCTCCTTCTAAGTCACTCAATATCAGGTGACACTGCCTCCCTGACCCTGGGAAGTATCTGTGAGTGCAGGGAAACAATACGATCTGATCATTCCTGCTGATAACAATAACAGGACAACAGCGATAAAACAACAAACTCTTATTCAATAACTGCCCATTGCATTTGGGATACAATTTGGGGTTCTTTTTGTGTTCTATGAACTTGGATTGTCTGTCTCTGAATACTTTCCCAAAACTTATTAAACACTAGGTCTACAGATTCCTTTTTAGGTTCTTAAGCTCTCCAAAGCCAATCCTGCCTCAAAGCCCTTACACAGCCCTATTCCTTGTATGTGAAATATTCTATCACTTCACTTATCCTAATGCCTCTGCATACTTCTCTTTACCGTCTCCACTGCATAAATGAGAATCCCAGGTTTTTCCCTTTTAAACTCTGAGCAGCAAAATGACATGTATTTATTAAACTGTTTGACTTTAAATATGGTGTTCAATTCTCTGAGCTTTCCCATTCTCACCTATAAAATAGGCATAATACTGCTCCGTAGAATACTTGTACAGATATCAGTGAAAGCCCTTAATAGGCATTCAATGAATAACTATTAAAAATATTATTCTTTAACTCTATCCATAACCCAGAACAATATTCTGTACAATGGGAAGCAATCACAGATTAAGGTCCAGAATGAAAATGACTGTCAGTGAGAATACAATGGCTTTTCTGGAATACCATTTCCAAGAAGAAAGCTCTTGAGTCGCCTGTGTATAAAAATACATTGGGTTTGACTTACCTCGTGTTGTAGAGAAACTGTCACAGTTCTTAGCTATGAAGGAGGTGAGTGAATAAGGAGAGGGAAACATATACAACAACTAGATAAAGCACTGAAATACCAACAGCCTGTGCTGGACGAATTGACTATCATAAGCTGGGGACATTGAAGAAGGAAAAATTTAAAAACGGCTTCTCCATTGAGTAGGAATGATTTCTGCCTTCCTCTTCCCAGTACTGACAGTTAATGGACATGAAAATTGGAACACAGAGCTAGAGCTTTCTTAAATCCTGTTGTCCAAATTGTGGACGATTTGCAAAGCAAGCCAGTATGAATCTTGAATATATTTCCAGTGGTTCTCCTGGAGAGCCAACACATGAAAATGCACCTATTCACAAGTTTATAAAAGAATGTAAATGTCCACACATAAGAACATTGAAGTAGCCTTTCGTGAGGTGTTTTAATAAGCCACTCTATTAGTCCACACAGCAAACAAGCTGGAATCAGAGATCAGAAGCAGAATTGTCATTAGGCAAAGCTGAACACTTCATTTTTAGGAAATTCATATAGGCTAGAATAGTTGTCCATATACCATCATTTTGTAAATTGGATTGAATTTTTTAAAGCACTAAAGGAATGAGTTATTTTAACTAGCTTCCAAGTGAAATCTTTGGTAAACCGAAGAATTATTTTTGTCATGTGAATAATTGGCATCACTAAGTTCACTTTGTAAACAGGAATACTTGCATCATGTTTAGATTCAAGCAGAGGATCCATCTGCTTTTGGTTTCGGGAGTCATTCATTCACTTAGCATTATTAATGCATTTATTCTTCATGTATTCAATCTATAAATATTTACTGAGCCCACCAAATGCCTGGTACTGTGTTAGATGCTTGAGATCCGGGAAGGTATAAGAGAGATCATATGCTTTGCTCTCCTGAGGTTTGTATCCTACTGGGGTGAGGCAACCAAAAATTAAGTAAATAAAAACATACAATACAATTTCAAATATATGTTCTATGAACAAGAATAACACAGTTTACAGGGATAGCCTGAAGACGATCAGAAGGGATTGGAGTGTCGAGTGGGTGTTTCTGTTCATGAGACACCCAGGGACATCCTCATCAGACAGGCAAAGTGAAGAAGCAAGCCACAGGAATGAACAGGGAAAGGGTGTTCCAGACAATAGGAACAGCAAGTGCAAAGATCTTGAACCTGGTAACTTGTCTGAACAGCAAGAAAGCTTGAGTGATCAAGGGACAAAAGTTACTTAGTTTCTGGTTTGTTATAAAGGATATTACTAGGGATACAGATGAAGAGATGCATAAGGTGAGGTATGGGAAACAAGGCCCAGAGCTTCTATGCCCCTTCCAGGTACGCCACTGTCCAGGAGCCTCCACAAGTTCAGCTATCTGGAAGCTCCCCAAATTCTGTCCTCTTGGACTTTTTATTGAGGCTTCATTGGATACACATGATTGACAACCATATAGAGATGTGATTAGACAGAAAGGATATGATCTAAACCCAGTAAGGCCTGTCCAGATTCTTCTTGGCCTTTCTATGCAGTATTCCTGTCTCCAGGCTATGGGTCAGGACTCCCTCTGCTATGAGGGTCTTATGACCCATGGACAGGTTAGAGTCCAGCCTTGGGCAGATGAAAGGAGACAGGGGAAGGTCAGAGGGAGAGACTGTGTTTTCTGAGGCCTGATCCTTAGACATAAAATGCCCCAATATTATAACAAGGTCTATGCGAGTCACTAGCCAGAAACTATGGCTAAAAACCTATATATACTATATATAGGTCTTATATGGTATATATAGGAGTATATTAGTATATATAGGAGTATATAAGTATATATAGGAGTATATAAGTATATATAGGTTTTTAGCCACAGTTCCTTGCGTGTGTGTGTGTCTGTGTGTGTGTGTCTATACATACACACACATACATACATAGTGACAGTGACTATAGGCTTTAACCTAGGGGACTTGAATATCCAAGATGGCCCAGAATGAAGATAGGATGAAAACCTGTTTTTGCCTGTATGAGACTGCATTAGATTGGAAGATCTCATAGATAAGGGGCAGCTCTCATGTTGTACTTTCTAGACTTTGGAAAGGAGGTGTGCATAAGGCAGGTGCTCTCAGCACCATTAGGGGCAGGGAAATCATAGCGCTCAGAATCCAGAGATTTCTGGCTGACACAGAAGGAGGTGGTTTCCAAATTCATCCACGTGCTTATGTCTTGCCTGTACCCTCCTTCTTCCTCTCTTACCTTCTCTGCTTCTATTTCCTTTCCTTCCCTCTCTGCCTTCCTTTCACCCTTTCACCTTCCACTCTTCAATAAAATTCTGTGCATTTATCATGTGCCTGGCACTGTGCCTAGAGATCTGATGAATGTGCTCCTCCTCAGGCATACAGGAAAACTCCTTTCTTTTTCCTTCATGCGGCTCCAATTATATCCAGACTGGAATCTTTTGCATGAGCTTCTCCACTGAAAGTCAGGCTAGTGGGAATATATGGGAGTCAAACTCCCATAGGTTGGAATCCCAGCTCTACTACTCACCAGTTGTATTAGACTGGACAGTGAATATCATTTTCTCATCCTAATTCCTTCATGTGTAAAATAAGGACAATAATACATACTTTGAAGAAATGTTTTGAGGATTGTTAGTTTTATATATAAATGTTTCTGGAATATAAAACAGGCTGAATAAAAGCTAGTGATTATTACATTATTATTCCTGCTTGCTTTCTTCCTTTCCAACTTGAACCTCTATGTAGAGGAAGGGCATAGTTACAATGATTTGGTATAAGACTGAAATCGCCTTTTGATTCTCTGTCCCCTGTAAGGTTCTAAAGTATTGTATTCATGATTATTTAGGAAAAACAAAAACAAAAACAAACCTCGAACACCTCAAACTACTTTTATTTCTCTGCTCTCACTCCACCAGAATAATCATCAACACAGAAAAATGATTTTGTGAGCAAATGGAAGGGGAGATTCTCCCCACCGCCAAGCAAGCGATCACTTTTGCAGTGGACACCAGCTGGGTGGGTGTCCTCCTCCTAGCCACATCTGACACTATCTCTCTCTCTCTCGCGCTCTCTTTTTTTTTTTTTTTTTTTTTTTTGAGACAGAATCTCACTCTGTCACCCAGGCTGAAGTGCAGTGGCATGATTTCGGCTCACTGCAGCCTCTGCTTCCTGGGTTCATGTGATTTTCCTGTCTCAGCTTCCTGAGTAACTGGGACTACAGGTGCACACCACCACTCCTGGCTAATATTTGTATTTTTAGTAGAGATGGGGTTTCACCATATTGGCCAGGCTGGTCTCAAATTCCTTACCTCAGGTGACCCACCTGCCTCAGCCTCCCAAAGTGCTAGAATTACAGGTGCGAGCCACTGCACCTGGAGATCACATCAGATGCCACAGGTTAGAGCTCACTCAGTGCCCAAGAGTGCTCCTGCCCTTCAGACATTAGCTGCAAGAACTTCTGACCGATTGGCTTTAAGTTGGAATTCCCACAACCCCTTCTGTGGGTTTGATTAATTTGCTGGAGCGACGCACAGAATTCAGTGCAAAACTTACTTAAAGTTTCTGATTTATTATAAAGGATATTACTAAGGATACAGATGAAGAGATGCATAAGGTGAGGTATGGGAAACAAGGCCCAGAGCTTCTATGCCCCTTCCAGGTGCGCTACGGTCCAGGAGCCTCCACAAGTTCAGCTATCTGGAAGCTCCCCAAATTCTATCCTCTTGGACTTTTTATTGAGACTTCACTGGATACGCATGATTGACAACCATATAGAGATGTGATTAGACAGAAAGGATATGATCTAAACACAGTAAGGCCTGTCCAGATTCTTCTTGGCCTTTCTATGCATTATTCCTGTCTCCAGGCTATGGGTCAGGACTCCCTCTGCTATGAGGGTCTTATGACCCATAGGCAGGTTAGAGTCCAGCCTTGGGCAGATGAAAGGAGACAGGGGAAGGTCAGAGGGAGAGACTGTGTTTTCTGAGGCCTGATCCTTAGACATAAAATGCCCCAATATTATAAGAAGAGCTGTGCCAGTTATGAGCCAGAAACTATGGCTAAAATCCTAGGTATACTATAGAGGTTTTTATATATTATATAGGTCACCATATACAAAATAACATATAATTATTTTGTATATTATATAGTATCTCTCTCTCTATATGTGTGTGTGTGTGTGTGTGTGTGTGTATATATATATATAGAGAGAGAGAGAGAGAGAGAATATATAGGTCACTATATATAGAGTGTGTGTGTGTGTGTGTGTGTGTGTGTGTGTGTGTGTGTGTATAGTATTCCAGAAAAGCCATTGTGTTCTGCTTGACAGTCATTTTACTTCTGGGTATTAATCCATGATTGCTTCCCCACTGTACAGAATATTGTTCTGTGTTATGGATATATATGTGTGTGTGTGTGTGTGTATATATATATATATATAGAGAGAGAGAGAGAGAGAATATATAGGTCACTATATATAGAGTGCGTGTGTGTGTGTGTGTGTGTGTCTGTAGTCACAATGACTATAGAATATAACCTAGGGGACCTGAAGATCCAAGATGGTCCAGACTAAATGATGATGAAAACCTGTTTCTGCCTGTGTGAGACTGCATTAGTGGCCCAACACTTCACCCTTTCCTGTAACCCCACTCTTTGTCAGCCAACTAAAGTTTCTCCCCTTATAAAAGCAGATCATATTTCTCCACTCCTTAACTTTCCATCTGACCATGCTGCTTTGGCTGACAGATTAAGGTAGAAAAGATAGCTTCCAGTCCTGAGCCTAGGCCTCAAGGGGTCATGCATATTTCTGCTTCACCTCTTGTGCAGTTTTGATCACCATGAGAATATGTCCAGGAGAGTCCCGGGTGGAGGATGAGAAATGCAGAAAACCAAGGTGACTTGCCCCAGCTCAGGCTAGTTTAGACCAGGCAACCCTAGCTAAATCACAGATCTATGATAGTAAATGCATGCTCTTCTAAGTGAGGAGTGCTGGGATCATTCACAACATAGTATTATTCAATATATTGGCTTTAGTTCACCCAAATATATCATTCAAAAATGCATATTGTATGTCTATGTTTGATGTCATGTTAGGCATCATGCTAGATGTTAGGGATGCATAAATAAACTAGAAAAGTATCACCCCTGCCCTTGGGGAACTTAAACTTTAAGTGAGGGAGAAAGACAAATGTTATTGATAGAGTTGAAAAGGGTATATTTGAGAGACAGGGGCTGCCTGGAGTCAGGCCTTAGCCTGAGATGATTGGCTGATTGCTCCTAGTGTTGGAAAGGGGAATTGCGTCTCTGAGATGTTACTGATTTTTTCAAAACAATACACAGCAATTGGACATATTTATAGGGTACAATGTGATGTCTCAATACATGAAATGATAAGTAGGACTTAATATGTCCAAGATTTAAACTCTGGAAAAACCTTCTTCAGAGCTCATTTCAGGTAAGTTCTTATTTGCAGTTAGGGAAACTGAGGCTCAGAGAAAAGAAATGACTTTCCCAAGGTGAATCAATGAATTTGTGGCAGATCTAGGACATGAACTCATAGCCTCAGCTCCTAAGGCTGGCACATCTCATTCTACGTGACCTCAAACAAGCCTTATTTAGACAATTTACAGTGTCAGAAATTTTTAACTGCCATAACATTCTTGGCCAGTTGTATAACGAGTTCCATTTAAGATAAAATTAATCTCTATAATTATTGTAATTCACAATTGTAGCATGTCTCTTTCTTGCTCAGGTCATTTAAAATGTGATAATAATCAGTCCTCATAATTAATAATAGTAATTAATAACTTTCACTTATTGAGCCTACGCTCCAAGCTTAGTGCTTTTGGCTCTAGGTATGTGGGCATGTTGAATACCCACCACAATCTAGGCACAGATAGTAATGCCCATTGTATAGATTTGGAAAGCACATCTCAAGGAGATAAAGTCTTTAGCCAAAGTTATGGCACCAACGGGTGGCAGAGCCAGGAATCAGACACAGATCCAAAGGCCTGTGGTCCTCCCACCTTGCTCTACAGATCCAACTAGGGGATTATCCTCCTGAAGTGTCTGATTCAGAAATGGTATTCCCAGTCCATCTTTCTCAACTTCCTCCCTCTGCTTGGGGAAGGTGTGGTTGGAGCCCACTGCAATGTGATGAAACTAACGCCCCACTTGGATCTTGCATCACTCTTTACACCATTTACCAAAGGATGCCTCTAGAGCAGGAAGCTTTGAGAAGACCTGGGGAGTCTGGAACTTCTAAGTCTAAACAAGGAACTGACTCAGCAGGGTCTGGCTATCTTCAGAGTCTGAGGAGAGGCGCATCAAAGGAATGACAGACTGGTACCTTTGATGAGGGAACCGACAGGAAATTAACAGCTTTGTGCAGTCAAGGACAAAGACAAGAAAAGGCCCATTTGGGCCTCATATCTGTCTGGATTGGAACCCACAGGAAGCAGAAGGGGCTGTTTAATCCTGACTCCAGAGCAACCCTTGAAGGCTGGCTTCCTCCCTTGAAGAAGAACAAGGTGAAGGAAAGGTGAGGCAAGTTAAGATAAACACCCAAACTTTTGGCTGGCTGGCTGAACTGAATCTTTCAATTTAAGCTGTCAGTGGGTTCTTTTTTTTTTTTTTCCCCCTATTCTTTTCCTTTTTAAAATCTAAACTGTAATCATGCAATACTCCACCCAAGTGCTTGATAAGGATTTCTAAGACAGATCCTAACATAGTCATAAAAAAAAAAAGAATCCCCTCTGAAATGTGCACTTTGTACTGTGTCTATGAGTAGGTGTGTTTAAAATGTCACGAACTGGAATGCCTAACTCTAGCTCCCAGGAATTAATCACTTAGAAGAGTGAAAGGGGGGAATTAACTTTCTTTAAAACTTATAAGGTTCTCCAAAGCAGCAGCTAAAATAGAACTTGCTGAATAGAAATATGATTATCTTTCCATAAGAACTAGAAATATTTTTTAACATATTTTTCTCTGAAACTGCTTTGCCAAGTTTCCCCTTGCGGATTAGCTGCAGGTCACAGATATTCTGGGAATAAAGATATGAAAGGATTTTTTTTCTTTCTTGGTTACAATTCAGTGATTTTAGTAAATGTATGGATTTGTGCAATCATCACAACTATCTAGTTTTAGAGCATTTTGATTGCCCAACAGAATTCCCTCAAGTCCTATTTGCAGTCAATTCCTGTTCAAATCCTTAGCCCCGGGCAACCACTGCTTTCTGTTTCTATAAATTTGCCTTTTCATTTCATATAAATGGCCATTTCATATAAATGAAAATCATACAATATGTTGTTTTTCATTTGGCTTTTAGCATATGTTTCTGAAGTTCATTCATGATGTAACAAAATCAGTATTTCTTCTTTTATTGCTGAACAATATTCCATGGTATGGATACACCCTGTTTTGTTTATCTACTCACCAGTTGATGGGTATTTATATCGTTTCCAGATTTGGGCTATTATAAATAATGCTGCTATGAACATTCTGGTGTGTGTTTTAGTGTGGACATGTTTCCTGTTCTTTTGAGTAGAATCCTAGGCATAGACTTGCTGGGTTGTGCAAAGGATTATTGACTGCTCCTATACACCAGGTTCCATCTGATTCAGGTGTGTAGTGTCAGTGGAAACTTATCAAGCAATTTTTAACTTACTTTTAAAAATCGGCTGATGCACCCATTACTAAAGGGATGGTCTATAAAAACAGCTTCGATACATTCTGAACAGAGGGGAGAGGTCAAAGTCCAGCTAATGTCAGCTGACATGTGGCCAGGTTCATCTTTGGACACGCTTCCAAAAGGGAGTTTATGAAACTTGCTTCATGGATCAAGAGATGTCCTAATCATCACAGATCCTGGGCATCTTTGTATAATATATGTATAATCAGATTGACCGTGGTTTCACACTCCCTCTAGGACCACGTGGAAGGGTTGAGAAAATCCAGGCAATAGTTTGTAGCCAAACAAGAGCAAAACTCGAGTATCTCTGAGGGAAAGCCGGACCCCTTTTCCCTCCTCTCCTGTGTAAGTAACTTCATTTATAAGCTGAAATGGCGCCACCAGAGCATCCCATTACCATCATCATGCCTCATTAGAGTGGGGACTTTCGGCGGTGACTTGGGAAGTACCCAAAGTTTTAGGGGTTACAGCAAAGGCCAACAAGGCAGACCGAGGAAGCCGGGTAGAGCTCTGAAAAGGTTCAGGGCCAGGGATCCACAGCGGGAGGAGGTAGTGGCAGGCACCAGGATTCGCTCACTGGCGCTCTACCGGAAAGCACTCGGCGTCAATGGCCTCGCGCGTCCCTTGCGCAGAGAGTGTGGTGCAAAGTTGGGGAGTTACTGGGGACCCAGGGGGCTATCACCTTGGACACCTATGGTAGGGGGAAGGCTGAGGAATGAGGGAACTGGGCAGCTGGAAACTTACAGCTCTTACCCCGCAGAGGAGGAACGAGCAGTTTAAAGGCCACGTCCACTCAGAGGGTGTCAGAGGCATCCTCTCCGCGCAGGACGCGAACTGGGGGCAGGCACGCAGCGCCACCCGGATCCTGGAGTCGCCAAGAAGAACGCGGGCGGGCGGCCCGAGGAGGGTAGATCCCGGGACAGCCTCGCCGGCACCCGCCCCCGCGGGCGTCTCCCCAAGCCGCGTGGAAACCCGGGAGGCTGCGGGCGCTCGGGGACCCGCGGGCTGGTGACCAGGAGCTGGAGGGCGGGGTTCGGCCGTCCCCGCCTTCGCCCCGCATTGGGGTTCCTTCCCCATGCGCTCAGGATCCCAAGCTTTCTCTTCCGTTTTCGGCCTCTTTTTCCGTTAACTCCTGGGCCGTCTCCTCCCTTCTAGCCCTTTCCAACTGCTTGGCTGTGGCGCCCAGCTTTGCCTCCGCAGCCTCCTTCCCTGTCTTTTTCACGGGTCCATCTCTTCTTCTTCTCCTTTCTCAACCACATCCCCGTCCCCCCAGGTTGTTCCTTTTTAGCCTTCACCCACTGGCGTCTCCACCTTCCTCCGCCTCCTCTCTTGCCTCCTCCTCCCACCCTGCAAACTTGTTCAAGCCAGGGGTCCCCACACAGACACGGTTGTTTCCTGCTGGGTGTGCGGGTCCCCACGCCTTCCCGGTACCACGAGCGCCCCGCCCAGTCCCTGTCGTGATTCTTAAGCCCTGACCCTGCCAGCCCTTTCTCCCGGCGACTCGGGGAGGGAGGGCAGGAAGCAGGCCCGGGGCTCCCTCCTGGTAGCGAGTCCTCAGTGAGGGGAACACGGGAGGAAGGAGCCAGGACTCCGGCGCTGCGCCCCATTAGGCCCTCCCTCCCGCAGAAGCGCTCACTCCACCGGACCCTGGCGGGTCTGCAGAGAGGGGGTGGCAACAAGTGACACTACCGGCGGGGGCCACTGATACCTGGCTGGGGTAGGGGACAAGGTACCCTTCGAAAGGGTGGAGCGAGGCCGACCCCCGCGAAGCGCTCCCCGCTCACCCCTCTCTGAGGCGTTGCGTGGGGGGCACTGAAGGAGAGGAGAACTGAGAGAGAACGCAGACTGGGCTCTTCCCAAGTCCTAAGTCTCCTTCCCCGCCCGACTTCACCACCAAAGCCACCAGAAGAGTTTGCAAGGGATGGGAGATTGAGGGGGCTGGGGGCTGGGGGCTGGGCTGGAGCCGCCAACGTTGAGGGATTTTTGGAAGGTGGGGTGGTGGAGTGAGAAAGAATAGAACGCGCTCCCGAATTCCCGATTGCTCCCCTCACTTGGACGATACCTTCCCCCAACCACCATCCCGGCCCGCCAGGCAAGAGCCCAGCCTGGCCAGCTGGAGCGGATTTGGGGGAAGGAGGAAAATGGGGGCTCCCAACCCCTCTCCAGCATCCCTCCGCCGCCCTCCCTGATTGGCTGTGCGTCCCTGGAGCCCAACTTCAGTCGCTCCAGACTCCATCTGAGCCCTGAGGGAGTCGGAGCGCCGCGCCTCGGGGCGGGAGGGGCGGCCACGAATCCAGGGGTTGGCATCTGTGGGCCCCTGGGGGGAGGGGCGCGCACGGGGTCGGCCCCCGCAGCCTCTGCGAGGCCCATCTCGCTGCGTCTCGCAGCCTCTGCTTCTCTCAGCCCCCGCCCTTTCCTTCCCTCCCAGCGGCAGCCTCCCTCCTCCCGCCCCCCCCACCCCCCGCCCGCCCGCCACCTCCCCCCGGTTTCTCATTCCTGCCACTAGCGCGCTCGGCGGCTCATTCCGCGGCCGCCGCCAGCCGAGGGGAGCGTCGCGGGCCGAGGAGCAGATGCCGCGGGGGCCGCTCGCAGCCGCCGCTGACTTGTGAATGGGACCGGGACTGGGGCCGGGGCTAACACCGCAGCGCTTGCCCTGCGCCAGGGACGGGCGGCCCGGAGGTTGCGTCCACCCGCTAGGGCCCCAGGTGAGGCGCGCCGCCAGTCCCTTCCTCTCGCCTGGTTGGGGCTTCTTGGAGTGGGGGGCAGGATTTTCTCAGGAAGAGAATGTCTTGGCGGGGCGGGGTGGTGGGGGAGACGGTGGTATCCGAGTCGAGAAGGTTTCACTGATGCAAAGCAAAAGGGAGGGAGAGATTTGTTTAAAAATCAGAAAGGGAGAAGGGAGCCAGCTGTGGGCGCGGGCAATGCAGGGGACGGGGGCTCCAGATGTGCGCTCCACGACTCTCCCGGGCTCCGGCCTCCTCTGGGGTCTGCGCCGAGGCCGCGGCAGAGGGGGTTTGTACCTGGCTGGGGCAAGAAGCTGCAGAGCAGAGCTCCGGACACGCCGACTGCCCCCGGTCATGTCTCTGGGGAAAGTCGCCCACGGCGCGGTGCCCGTCAGCCCTGCGCCGCTTCCCCAAAGCGGCGACATGACCGCGCTCTGCGGGGTTCTTACTCCATCCTCCCGGATCCCTGCCTCAAGCTCCCCGGGACTCAGTCCCTCCAGTCGAGACTGCCGGGGAAGCCCGGGAAAACGGAAGGACCCTAGCTCCGGAAGGCGATTGCCCGCACTTTAATAGCGTGGGTTTGGGGCCGCCGACTGCGGTTCTGGGGTAGGCAGCTGCCGTGCGCTACAGCCCTCCAGCCCGAGTCTCTGGGGAAGCTCCGGCGCCCGTTTGTAAGCTCCCACCAGCTCGGGGGTAGGTCCATGAGCGGCCCAGACTCGGGTTCGCCTCTGGCTTGGGATGGGCGAAAGCTGCCGGGGTCAACGTTAACTTTGAGAACCAAACCTTCCCGAAACCTGCGCCGCCTCTCGGAGCGCGCCAAGCCTCTCCAGCTCCCGGCAAGCACGGCCTCCCTCCCTGCGCTCTGCCCCCGGACCGCTAGCCGGGAGGTGGGAAGCACTGAGAAGCCGGCCGGATGGGGAGGGCGGCAAGGAGAGCTCCCTTCTCCGCACCCGCCACCCCCGCCCCCCACCAACACGGAGGAACTGTAGGAGGGCCCGCCTCACGCTGTGAAGCGGAGTCCCCAGAGAAAGTGGGGTCGGGGGAGGCTTGCGGGTCCGGCCTCCTTGTCCGTTTTTTGTCGAGGGCCTACTTTCGCAGGGGGCTCCCCGCGCCTGCCTCTCCCGGGTGAAAGGTTTTCTAGGTGCTAGAAGAAGCCCTGTTGCTTTTGCTGATAATGCAGTAGGAATTTCATGGGCCATCACACTGCTATTAAGAAATTGCATCTTTTAATTATTTAATACCATCCCTGCATGACGACCGGTCATCCCTAAGGGATGGGAGTGGGGGATTGTTCTTGAAACCCTGCTGTATGAGGGTATAGATTTCACTAAAGTCTTCGCTTCGTCTCCCCCCAAAGAAATCTTGCTACGATCGCTCTGAAATCTTTTATTTTCTTCTTCTTATCATGGCTTTCGGTTTAATATGAGGCAGTAAGTTTTCGTTTTAATCACAGGGAAGCTAGCATAATTAATCTGGCGAGAGGACGGATCAATTTCCTTATCACTTGGGCTTGCAGCAGACATCGATGGTTTTGCGGGGTGTCTGGATTTCCTGGGGATGGGGATGCAGATGTGTTCTCAGGAGCGAGGATCCTTTAGCATCGCATCAGCACATTTGCCAGGCTGGGCTCTGAGCGCCAGAGCCTAATATGTTGGCAGAGGAGAAGAGAAGGGACTGACCTTCTTTTCGTTAATCCTGGAATTGTTTTTCCTACAAATACGTAGGTGCAGACACCAGAGCAGAAATATTAACTGCCCAACCCTAGCTGCAGGGAGCCTAGTCTTCTTCCAATAGGACAAAGGAAAAAAAGTTACAAAACAAAGGGACAGAGTTGTGGCCAATACGAGAGGCACTCTGAGGCTCCAGCCACTAAAGTTCCTTAAATGCAATCTCTGATTTCAAGTTTTGGAGTTGGCCAGTGGGCTCTGGAATTCGAACCTGTATGTAAAACTGAAATCCAGCCTAGTACAAAAGGAATGTGAGTGCTTTTCAGTAGAGACCAGGGAAGGGCATCTTTGCTTGAGTAAGAATTATCTTTACATCTTACTTTTGAGACACTGTAAATTAAGACATTAAAACGTCTTGCAGGCACGCACTATTATTAATAAAAATTATTACTATCATTTTAGTTATTACTTCAGAGTCTGCATAAACTGGGCATTTTATGACATTGTTTGAAAGAACAAACCACCTTCCTCAGCCCTGGGGAAGGGGGAATGAAGGCATGCCTTGGACGGATTGAGACTGGATAATCTGGCGAGGCCCAGACATGTAGATTTATTCAAATGGCTGCTTATTGCTTCCTAGGAAAATAAGCTTTTAAAATAGTTCTCACTGAAGCAGTGGACCATCTTGATAGCACTTCAGAACTTTCATTACGTTCAGTGTTCTTATCAGAACACCAGACAGCAAAATTACTAGAAACCTAAATTCTATTTTCAATTAAGATGCAATCGTTTGTTAATTTGAAAACAAAAAAAATAGTTACGGCGCAATTTTTTTTATGTCTTAGAACTCATGTTTCCTCTGTAGAGTGGTGGTTGTGGATGTGCATATTTGGGTATTTGTGGGAGGAGGGGGCAGGGGACAGACTTGGAGAGCCACGCCGTGATTTGGGGGAATAAGGATCAATTTCATGCTCTTTAGTTGTCTTCATAATTCATGGTTTTTCTTCCCCTTTGAATAGAATTACATGGCTGCTTTGTAAAGATTCTGGTTTGGGGACCCTCGTATGGGAAACGCCATGACATTGACCTCGTGGTCTGATTTACAATGCCAGTACTGCACTCCCAGGAGCATAGCGTGTCCTGGAACCTTGCCTGTGAATTCCTGTGACTTATGAAGTGGTAACTTACGAAGTTGGTAAACGTTGATCTGTTATATTCAGATCTGTTTTTCAGAACCATCTAAACAAGATCTTCGAATCTGATTTTAGTCTTCCTTCATTCTTAATACATTTATGTGGGTAGATGTTCGAGAAACATAACAATTTCATTGGAATTTACTTTCAATATTGATATTTTCACTTTGATCACAGGCATACTTAATCATTCAATAATAATAAAACAGTGGAATATAGAAAGTTTGAAAGTAGGTATCAAACTTTTTTTCTTGAATTGTCAAATTTGAAGAATGACTATGAACTTCCAGGTTTTTTTCCTAGAAAATTTGAGCACTGTGTAAATTCACTAGTCCATGATTTAAGGGACTGAAATGTGTTTGGGATGATTTTCTCCCTTATGGAATTGGTTGCTGTTTCATGAAAAGTTACCTAATTTGTCAAGAATCCCTATTCTGCACTTACCAAGAATTGTGAGTTTTCAGCCTTTTTAATTTAAAGTTATTAACTCTGAAATATATAAAAATAGTTGGTCTATATGAATTTGTGATTTAATTGATTAGGGGAAAAACATCAACAGGTCTGCTAAAGAAAAAGAAAAAGAAAGCTGGAGAAAATTGGACACATCCTGGTGCACCAGTAGGAGTTAAGAATGAGCTGTTCCATCAGGATTCCTGTGATAGCCATCCGCAGCCTCCCTTATGAGCAGGAAGGACTAAAGAAAACACTCGAGGAGCACAATTAGACATGTTTCTGCTATAATTTTACCCTGACATTGAGAGCCTTGTACATCTCTGGAAATGGACTCCTTCGCGGAAGATTGCACTTCTGGCCACTAGAGGGCAATGGCACCCTTCTCCAACTTTCTGCATGGAGCCCATCTGCTTTTGAGGGCATCATGAAAAGCGGTTTTGTTACTTACCAGCCTTGTCTGGCCCTCTCAGGAGAGACCGAATTCAATCTAGCTGTGGTTCAAGCTACTGCTCGAGCAGTTTGTCAGGATTAGCATCTTTCTAGTGGGTGGATCCTGTTACCTTCAGCCTCTACTTCCCACTTTGGAGTTTACTAGAAAGTTGGGAAATCTTGTAACTTGACATTGAGCAGCAGCCAGGGTGGGGGCTGGGCTGCAGGATAAACAAGGTCAGTTCTCACCGAGACAGTGATCTGGGAGGATTTTCTGGATTTTTTTCTGGCAAAAAGAGCATCATTTCTGACTCCAAGTGGAAGGGGATGGATAAAGAAGAAAAATATCAGTGAGACTACTGTGATACCATTGCCCGTTCTTACATGAGGTTTTGAAGACGTCTGCAAGACACTTCTCATTTGCAAAAAGGAATAGCAGTTTGATCTTCGGTAAACACTTAGGGGCATGGAGTTTTAATATAGCAGTAAATGTTTTCCTATTTCCTTTAAACCATTCTTGATACTGCTGTGAAAACCTAACTTTAGCAGAGAATAAAATTTAATTCAAGATTGCTCCTCGTGCACTGGAGTATAATCATTTGATTTTTTTTTCTCCTCAGTGATATGGAAATTATGACTTATGATTAAATTGTGTATTTCAGGCTACACAGATTTATATTTGCTCCTGTTTGATGTGTCATGAAAGTTCAGGAGGAGGAGAATGCAAAAAGAAACTAATGCTATATTATGATTAAGAGGAAAACTCTATGAAAAAAATAAGTACTGTTTTAAGTGGATACTTAATTGTGTTTTTTGTCTTAAGTGAGTACAGTTGCCTCCCTGGTGATTCAGCAGTGGAGTTCTTTGCAGCTCTGAGCTGTGTTGGAATGCATAGACAGTTGATGAAGAAGGAATCAATGCAAATGGATTATGGGAGGGAGTATTAAGTAACTCAGTGGAAAGTAAGACAAAGTGTTTTGTAAACCGACGTTCACTTATCACTGGACAGTTTATTTAACTTAAAAAAGGACAATTTTAAATTCTAAGCTCTTGTGAATAATGCACATTGTTAGAACTGGAGGCAAAATTTCATTGTTATTTGGTTTAATTAGTCATGGGACAGTTGCAGAGTTCAGGGATTCTTACTGAGACAAAGCATTTCTCTCACAGTCTCTGTGGTCGAGGTTTCTGCTCAGTCAGAAAATCTGGTACATCAGAAAATTAGGTGAGAGGAATGTGAGAGAGAAGAGAGGGAAAGGAGGAAGAAACTCAAAAGTATGAGGGAGACTAATGATGCTATTTCTCATGGAGGCTAATGTCTCCTCTCTCTCTCTCTTTCTCTCTCTCTCTCTCTCTCTCTCTCTCCCCCCTCATTTAAGCCACTTGAAGAGCTGAATCTAGGAAACTGATATAAACAGCTTTAAGGACTGCAGTAAACAGTAGCCAAGGTCTTATTTTATGTTTTTTGGCACCAAGTGTTTCTCAAACAATATTTGTGAATGAGCAGGGGTTTATTCTCAAAATTTCCTGGTTGCTGCAGGTGAAATAAAGCCTTCGATTCCTAAACTCCACACCCTTTATTTGCCAGAAATCCTCCTGACATGGTCTTCTGCACTGAAATGATTTTCACAAATCAAAGTTAGCTCTTCACATTCAGCTCTCTTGAAGAAAATGGCCTGGAGCCTGGCTTTGTCCTCACTGTGATGATCACCTCACATGGCAACCAGCATGGTAGGGGAGGCTCCTCCTGATCTTAGTTTAAGACACGTAGAGATCTCATTTCAGTCTCCATCAGGCTCCATCAGTGAGAGCAAACAGTGAGAATTTAGGGTAGAGCCCCTGCTATCAATGCATCTTTGTTATTCTCAAAAAGAGCAAGGGTGGAGGAAGCGAGGATAAGCATAGTAGCTCAAATTGCTGCATACCTACCCTGCCTTGGAACTCTGGAATGTTTTACCCATAAACTCATTCTGGAAAGTTCAGTTTTCATCATGCTAGAGGCTTGGACCAGGTATTCAATCTTGGAAGCAATAGTGTGCAGCAGCAGGGCCAGGATGAGGGTGAAGAGAGTGAGGCCAAGTAAGTGCATGGCTGGATTCTGTCTTGATTGAAAATTTTGACTTTTGCTCATCATAGATTTTTTTTCCCACTAATCTTCATTATTTATGTACGTTTTTAGAGACAGAGTCTCGCTCTGGAGTGCGGTGTTATGATTGCAGCTCACGGCTGGTCGCAAACTCCTGGCTTCAAGCAATCTTCCTGCCTTGGCCTCCCAAAGTGCTGGGATTACAGGTGTAAGCCACTGTACCCGGCTAACTAATCTTGAATTTTAAAATACTGCATTAAAGTATTACTTATGTTGATTACTGAGGTTTTTTGGTGTAGTCTTATATTTTGTGAGGGAGGAGTTTTGCCTCCATTACTTACAAAGTATGTGACCAAGAATAAGGTAGATAAGCTCCCCAAGACTTAGGTGTCTTCACGGTAACGATAGACTTAGTAATAATATCTACATCCTAAGATTCTTGTAAAGATAAAATGAGAGTTTAGTACAAGGCCTAGCTCACGATGAGCCTTCAGTATGTCCCGGGGTTGCTTGCCCTGTCTGAAACAGACTTGGGATTCAGTTTTACAGACTAATGAGAACAGGTAGCAGTTCTTTCTTATCATTATAAGGCCAGAAATCTTGCATGGAACATTTGTTTTAGATTGAGGCCTCTCCCAATTAGCAATGAATTGTTTCTTAGTGCCTGCCTTTTTTGAATGATTTCGTAAATTTAAGTGATTCATCCCTCTTCCACTTAAAAGAGTCAAGAGGCAGTCGGGATTTGAGATTTGAGAGCTAATTACTGCTTTTGAACACTGCCTGCCTCCTTCCTACCTTTGCATTTTTTCCCTCAGTTCATTTTGCATATGGGTTGCTGTGGTAAGTTACCCTGCAGGAATACCTTACTGGGAAAGTTTGCTAAGCACACCATATTGAGATATTCATCACAGGTTTGCTTTCATTTAAAAGGGGCTCATTACTATTCCAGACGAGCTCAAAAGATAATTAGTCTCTTGATAAATCGTCTCCATTTCAAGAGTATTCCTGTTTGTTTTTCAGGTAAATGTATTTTGGGATTGTAAGGGTTTTGAGCAGTGACAGTTTTAACTCATAAATAGACGGTGGCTGAAAAAGTCCTGGTCCTGCCTTGTGGGTTTCTGTCTTTGGCAGGCCCAGGCAAAAGCACAGTGATTTGGAATCATGCTAAAAACAACGGAGTCCTCACCCTCTCTTAGCCCTGATTGGTTTTCCGACTGTTTCTCACCCAAGATCACAGCCAGGCTGGGCTTTCCAAGGCTCCGGGACCTTCCAGTTGTCCTGCCGTTTCCCATCTGCGGCTCGCCGGTGTCATCTGTTCTTGCCCCAGGCTGGCGTTCCCTTCTGCCTGCACCTTGCAATGAAAGGGAATATCTGTCTGTATTTGCCCGGGAAAAGGAAGGAGAGAGAGACAACTTTGTGAGATCCTACTGTGTGCTGGGCGCTCTACCAGGTACCTCATTTATTCTGTACAACCACCCCGAGAGGAAGGTACTCTCATCTCCATTTACAAATAGGAAAATGACTCTCAGAGGGAATTTAAGACACTTGTCTAAGCTCATGAGTCTGGGGAGAAGGAAAGCTGGCTTCCCAAACCTGCTGTGACTCTAAATGCTCAGGAGTGTTCCACTATGTTTGGTGCATGTCTCAAGCCTCCTTCACTCTCTGGAGACGGACACGGAAGAGCTGATCTGACTGCTCAACGCTCAGCTCCTACAAAATCTCAAATTTTACCCATAATGGGAACTTCTGAGATCCTCTGATCCAACTCCCTTATCAGCAGGTTTTTTGTTTTCCCAATAATCCTACAGCTTCTTAAATGTCCTGATGACTGCCTGCTACCTACCTCTCAGGGAACCCAGGAGTGAACAGGTGATTCATTAACTCTAGTCATTAAAAGCACTCCATTTTAATGAAGAAGGAGCTGAAATAACTTTTTTGGTAACTTTCTCCCAATAGTTATATTTTGACCCCCACTTCACTTTTTCCTTTTCCTGAAGGCTCTGCAATTATTTGGTACCTGGTATTGGATAATAGTTAAAACCCTGCATTTATTGAACACTTTGTTAGTTTCAGGCACTGTACTAAGAACATTCTATATAATATGAGATTTACTCACAATGCCCTCATGAGCTACTTAAGACTGTTGCCAGCATCTTATGGGGGGCGGGCAGAGGGGGTGCAGTGAAAATCACGTATTCTAGCATTCCACAGCTGGTAATTGACAAAGCTGGGATTGTAACCCAAGCGTCAGATGCTGAAGCTTAGTCACCATATCAGGCTGCTCCCACCATTCAGAGTGTCAGCTAATCTGATGAGATACAGTTTCCAGACCTGTCACCATCCTCATCACTCCCATCTGCTTCCACTCCATGTTGTCATTGCCCGCTTTACCACGTGGCATCTTAAATCAGGTTCCCTACAGCAGACAGTCTAACCACTTCAAACCACTGAATCCACTACTTTCTCTAAGGAGGGCTGAGGACTCCATTTTACCAAGTAGAATTCTCAGGAATCAGATGTATGAAGTCACTAACTGAATCATCAGCTATTCCAGTCAACCTTCATTTAGAGATGAGGGTTCAGGAACCCAGAGAGGAACCAGGACTTGCCCAGGATCCCACTGTAATTTAGTCTAATGGAACAGAACTGTGCTCTTGAGGCTCTTAACCCAATCTCTTTTTCTTCTTCTTCTTCTTCTTTTTTTTTTTTTTGAGACGGAATCTTGCTCTGTTGCTCAGGCTGGAGTGCAATGGCAAGATCACGGCTCACTGTGACCTCTGCCTCCTGGGTTCAAGCCATTCCTCTGCCTCAGATTCCGGAGTGGCTAAGACTAGACACGTGCCACCACCCCTGGCTGATTTTTGTATTTTTAGTAGAGATGGGGTTTCACTATGTTGGTCAAGCTTGTGTCGAAATCCTGACCTTGTGATCCGCCCGCCTCGGCCTCCCAAAGTGCTGGGATTACAGGCATGAGCCAGCGTGCCTGGCCAAAAGTCATTGTTTAATTGATTATTTAAATAGTTGTACCTGTGGTCTGATTTCTTTGTAAACATATCATTAGCTCATTTGTTTATGTAAAGCTGCACCCTCTGATGTCCGTGGGCAGTTAGGTTAAAAGTTTTACATGAATCTCTTATTTGGAAGTTCGTGGTCAGTCTAGTGTCATTTCATATGCTGTTTGATAATACGTTGCAAAATGCAACACTTGGCCCTGGCCTTAAGTTCTGTCCTACTTTATAGTCACCTCCTATTACTAACTCCCTTCCAAGGTTCTGTAAAGAACAGAGTAAGAATGATGTCCTTACCTTGCCACTGCCAAGCCTATAGAGGACACTTTGGCAGGGTTTGGTTTGAAATTCATTTTAAACTCATTTCTTTGTCATTAAAGTAATGAAAGGTCCTGGGTTGGGCACACAGAAGTGGTCAAATCACAAGGGCTTCCCTTCAGAGAGCTGACAATATTAACAGCACAGAGAATACTAGGGTTGTTGATTAAAACTCAAGGCTTCATACTGTAAGGACCCCAAAGGAAGCATTAAATTGGGCCACAGGAAGGACAAGTCACATCCAGTTTGGTGATCAAGGGTGGTTTGTGGAAGAAATAACAGAATTCTACTCCTACATGATAGGGAGAGACTACAGAGGCCACCTAGACCAACAAACTCTGCCATCAGGTCCTTGAATCATTGCTACCGTGTCCTGGTGGTAGTTGTAGCATTGCTAGTGATATGGAACTCATTACCCACTTATGCAAACCACTGAGACATTGGGAACCTTCACTCTTGGAAATGCTTCCTTCAGTTGAGGCAAACTGTCTCCCCAAAGGTTATGTTCTTGGATGTAGCCTATGATGCTATGCAGGATAGATGTAATTCTTGATGTAATTCTTCCTCCACATTGCAATTAATCTTTTCTTTTTTTTTTTTTTTTTTTTTGAGATGGAGTCTCCCTCTGTCGCCCAGGCTGGAGTGCAGTGCTGCGATCTTGGCTCATTGCAACCTCCACCTCCCGGGTTCAAGCGATTCTCCTGCCTCGGCCTCCTGAGTAGCTGGGATTACAGGAGTGTGCCGCCACACCCGGCTAATTTTTGTATTTTTAGTAGAGAGGGCGTTTCACCATGTTGGTCAGGCTGGTCTCGAACCCCTGACCTCATGATCCACCCACCTTGGCCTCCCAAAGTGCTGGGATTACAGGCATGAGCCACAGCGCCCTGCTGCAATTATTCATTTTTTAAGTTGTCTTCCAGGATGCCCTCTCCCCAGTCTTAAAATCTCCAGATTGAACTCCCCATTTTTTTTTTTTGTCTCTAGCTTTCCTCAGAGGAAAGGACTGAAGCCAGAAATCTAGGCAGCTAGACTCTAGATTATCAACTCCCTTCTACACACTTCTTTTATTGCAGCCTGAGGCTACATTACATTAGCTTTTATTGCCAGCCACATCACCCAGAGGACTTATGCTCCACAGTTTATTTGTTTATTTGTTTTTCCTTACGTGCTGCTGTTAAGCTGCATTTCCCCACCTGTCCCTGTGCACATAAGACATGATAAGTCACCTTCAGTGGTGTTAGCACAGGCTCTGGAGTCAGGCTTCCCTGCTTCCAGGCGTGACCATGCCACTAACCAGCTGTGCAAGTCTCTATCTGCTTCTCAATTTCCCCATCGCACTGGGGTTAATGTCAGTATCTGCCTTCTAAAGCAGCTCTGTTATTAAATGATATTAATCTATAAAACTGTTTAAAACAGCTCATGGAATGGAGTTGCTGTTATTCTTATTGCTGTTACTTTTCCTATTGCTGAGTTTGGTCCATTGATCAGGTCTACTGAAATATTTTAAAATTTAAATCTTTAGTCTGTTATTCAGCATATCTGTCATCCCTCCTAGTCTCATGCTATGGGTTGGTTTCTTCAGTCCCAGCCTTGCCTTGTAGAAACAGAACAAAGCAATGGCAATGAAAATACCCTGATGCGAGTAGGGACAGTGTCTTGTTAAACTATATGAGATATATGTATATAAACATACACACACACACACACACACACACACACACACACACACACACACACATACACTCTTTCCATTTGAGTGATTCAAAACCATGGAAGACAACATTCCATGCATCACTCATTCCATTTAGCACATGCTTGTCATTTTCTTTGCTTGTTCAATTGTTTGACTGCGTGGCCTCAAAACCACCTTCCTATGTTTAGGAAATAAACCCGATAAAAGTCTTTATAGGAGGAAGAGAGTTCCTTCTACTCCAGAGGCCTAAAGGGTCATAGAGTTGATTCCCTAACTTTCCTGGAAGCTAGAATGCCAACTTAGCACCAAATCCCCTGTGTTTTAAATTTGGATTCAGTATCTTACACACACACACACACACACACACACACACAGACACACACACACACACACACACACACACATCACTGGCCATGGAGAACTCATTCTGGTCACTGTAGCAGTGACTGTACAGCATCTGATTTCCACGGGTAAAATAACCCATATCCACCCGTGTCCAGCGGGGACAACCGTGGTGCCTTCACTCTTCTCGTTCTATGGCAGAGTCTGGCCTGTGGTTCTAACTGCCCAGCCTTCCTAGGTACCTGGGAGTTTTCTGAGCCTCTTTCTCCAGTTTTCCTGTAAAGACTGTGCTGCCCAAAGTCTATTTTTGTTGCTTTTAACTAAGAAACCCAGAAGTTTTCATTTCCCCACATATCCTTGCGGGACTGTTATGAGGAACAATATCTGCTGCATTATTGAATGAGATATCTGGCTTTTGAGTTCTTCTCAAAAGCTGAATAGAATGTTGAGAGTCAGATAAGGTGTAAGGTTGGAGCAGAAGGAGCTTTTAGTAAACATTGAATATGCTGGGTGCAATGACTCATGCCTATAATCTCAACATTTTGGGAGGTTGAGACAGGCAGATTGCTTGAGCCCGGGAGTTCGAGACCAGCTTGGGCAATACGATGAAACCTCATCTCTACAAAAAATACCAAAATTAGCCAGTAATGGTGGCACGTGCCTGTTGTACCCAGGTATTCGGGAGGTATTGCTTGAACTGGAGAGGTTGAGGCTGCAGTGAGCTGGGATTGCGCCACTGCACTCCAGCTTGGGTGTCAGATCCAGACCCTGTCTTAAACAAACAAACAAACAAACAAACATTGACTAGTCCAATTTGCATTGAGCAAGTATTGGGCAGGTGTCAGGACCTGGGCATAAGCCCAGTAATATAGCTCAGTGGATGAGGTGGCATTCCAAGGGCAGCTATGGCCGACAGCATAATAGCTTGGCATGTGGATGGCAAATAGTCTCTTGCAAGGGACACATCCAGTTCTGTGGGAAAGTTTTCCATGGATTCTAGCCAGGGAGCCAATACAAAAATCTCAGAAGCTGGAATACATAGGAATTCTAGGCATTGATGGGTGCATGAAAGGGGATTCCCCCATAAGAATGGACAAGTGGCCTGAAGTCACATCTTAGCTTCTGGAGGGGACAGTCTGCATGCCTTCTTAACTGTATAGCCTCTGTGTTGGCCCAAGTGTTGGGTAAACAGTGGAAGTTGTCCGTGCATACAGTTGGGCGAGTTTGGGCAGCAAGGACACACGGGTAAAAGCTTTCTCTGGAGTTAGTCTCATACCATCCCACCACAACTTCTCTAATACACCTTTGAGAGGAATCTGCTTCACTCTTTCAGGGAGTGAAGTCTGCAGGGGAAGCCCAAAGTCTCAGAGCCTCTGAGACGTGGTAGCCTGTCTAATGGGTCAGAGAGTACAACCTTTTAAGGGCTTTGATTTTGTAGCTGAGAGAGCTCCTTGCCCAAATTTAACCCAGTTATCACTGAACTGAACAGAACTCTTGGAGCCATTCATTTCAATTTTTTTCTTTTCTTCTTTTTTTTTGAAACGGAGTCTCACTCTGTCACCCAGGGTGGAATACAGTGGAGCTATCTCGGCTCACTGCAACATCCGCCTCCCGTGTTCAAGCGATTGTCTTGCTCTAGCCTCCCAAGAAGCTGGGTCTACAGGCATGCACCACCACACCCAGTTAACTTTTGTATTTTTATTACAGACAGGGTTTTACCATGTTGGCCAGGCTGGTCTCGAACTCTTGACCTCAAGTGTTCCGTCTGCCTCAGCCTCCTGAAGTGCTGGGATTATAGGCGTGAGCCACTGCGCCCAGCTCATTTCAATTTCTATGTGGTAATCCATGCCTGGTCATTATGAACAAAAATCCAGATCACTACCCAAAGATGACTAACTAAACATAGGTGAGGCTACATAGGCAGCTTAGTAAAATATCAGTAGTAATCAACTTTCCATTGTCTACTTATTAAAGCCACATGTTTAAAGGTCTTTTTGGAAATATATTTAATTGATAGCAGCAGCAAAACCACATTGAAATCCAAAGCCAAATTGGAAATCAGGGTGAAGTGCTTCATTTATGCAAACAATTCTAAATCTCAATACTTTGCCAAAATATTTCGGTGGTAAGGGGAGAACTATCTTGAACAACTTCACTCAACTTTCATCTTCATAAATAGACACTGCTATAGTGTAAGATGTAATTTTCATGTTTATTATTATTTGGGGGAGCTTAGAAAGCACTTTATACATGGAGTGTCAATATTATTATCTTAGAGTAAAAATTGCAATGTAGCAGTTACAGCTGGGGACGCTTGGCTTCCAAGTAACGCATTGGTGATTCTTGTGTTTTTTTCATGCCATTCCTGCTGCAAGCATTGCAGGGAGTCTTCAACTTCAGCACATCTCAGCAGTGCATTTGGGTGCATTAGTTAGGAGACTAACGCAGCCTGAGAAATCACATCTTTGAAGCGAGGAACAGATCAGATCCTGAGGCGTCGTCGTAGCTGCGCCCTCTCTATCACCCCCACTCTTCCTGTGCCCTGTATTGCAAGTCAGAAAAGCAACAGGTTTCACTTACAGAGAGATGAGCCTAGAGTCCTTTTCTTATTGGGTGGCATAACTTCTGTCTCATTTCTCGTGATTGGAGAAAGATCACCTGTGAGCAAGTTTGTGGCCAATTGCTGACAAATTTTCCCTAATAGGCTGCCCTGTGATTCCTTCCCTCTAGGCAGATCAGCCTTTGCAATGCTGGCATTGCTGATAAATAGTTGTGTGGCCTTGAGAAAGCCAATTAACCTCAGTTTCCTCATCTGTAAAGTGGCCTTTTGGGTCCTTTCCAGCTCGAAAATGGCCTGGCTCTCAAATCTTCCTGCACAAATCACTTGGCATGGCACTTTCTAACCATCGCTTCTCAGCATTTTGGAGAAGGAATCACAGAGACAAGCACACCTGGATGTGAATGCACAGGTTTGCTTTGCCTGAGCAGAGTTTATAAGCAGAGGGTGATAGTGAGACATCATTTTGAAACCCTTTATGGGATACTTTCAATACCAAATTTAGAGCTTTAGACTTTATTCCCTAGGTCCCAAGGAAATTTTACAGGATTTGAAGCATGCTTTATTAAATGATTTCTGGACCACATTGAAAGGAACTGATAGAAAGAGACAGAAAGTTTAAACAGGGAAATTCACCGGGAGAGTACTCCTGTGAGTCCCCTCTGGCACTCACTTCACTGGGAGAGAGGATGAAGCCAGCACGAGGGTGGAAGCATTGTTATAGTAGCTGATGTGGACTGAGCATTTACTCTATGCACACACTGTGTTCAGCATGTCCCATGAATTATCTCAGTCCAACTTCAGGACAATCTCAATGAGGTAGAAGCTATAATTATCCATTTATAAAATATGCAAATCAATATCCAGGATAATTCGGCAACTTTTCCCAGTATTATGCAGCTAATAAGTGGATAAGCAGGGCTTTGAGCCAAGAGATCCCATGTTCTTCATTTCTCTGTTACAGGGAGACAGACTTAAGATGCTTTCAAGGGCAGGTCCATGAGACTTACCACTGATCACTGTGAAGTGCTTACTGACAGCCTGGGACTGGGCCTTTCATAGGTTATCTCATTTCATCTTTCCAGTTCCATAAATGGGAGCCTGAGATCACATGGTAGACAGCTGCAAATGATTTAAATTCAGGACCCGAAAGATCCAGAAACCTTTTCCCATGACTTTTCTCAGGCATACAAGATTGATGGATTCTTGGCACTCTCCCCACCCAGAATTATTTAAGGATGACACCAAGTGTTATGTTTTCTGTGATGTGCTCATAAAACTTAAATATTTAAAAAGATGTGTTAGGCAGAAAGAAGTTGTGTTTCCAAGATCCATGTTCTCTCCTGAGAGTTTGGCTCCTGTCCAGCCCTGGCATATATGAAAGGAAGATGCTACCAAGAATGTCATGTCAGAACATTTATCTTGCACCCAGGATTTACAGTTTGGAAGTGTTATTGAAAGATGTATACATTCAGTTTTTGTCCATCAATAGGTACCGTCCATTCTCTGTTAGGCAGCATTAAGATCTTGTATGTTGCATGTCAAAAACGGAGTTCCATTGCAGCTTCTCTAATGCATATTAATAAGAAACAAGATTTGTAAGAGATAAAGAATAATCTACACTGAATTCTAGGATGACATTAAGAGACATGAAATTTAGCACTCAAAGGCAGGTCTTCAGAATAAATGTGATAGCAAAGACCAACATGGCAAAGTTTGTTCAAAGAGACATAGTCCGCGAAGGTTTCTATGTTTTGTATTGATCAACTCTCATATTCGTGTAACATTTCATCTGTAGATCACCAGGTCCAACCCTTAACCCATCCCTCTCACTGTTAACAAGAAGGAACTTACTGCCCTTGTGTGGACTCAAGTTTCCTCTTGGGTAGAATAAGAGGATGAGAATGGAAAATTGCCTCCCTATAGGAGGGATTGGGAAAAATAGTTGAGCTCTGTTTTAAGAAGTCCAGGAAGAAGTTTCGGTCACACTGACTTGACCCACAGAATACATGTATTATTCTCCTAACACAGCTCCTGGGTTCAAAATTTTATTTGGACAATGAAAATCAAGTTGATAGTAGGCTCGTGGAAACTCAGAATGTAGTTCTCAGTTCTGGCAAAGAGGCCCCCAAACCTGTCCTCCAAGGAACAGTTGTGAAAACAAAGCAAGTAAGAAAAGCATTGTGGGTAAGAATGTGAATTGATGAAATTCATGGTAATAGCATCACTCTTCGAGAATTGCCTGTCTTTGCTTAATGTTGAAAAATATTGATACTATCTATAGTATTGTTTCCCCTGTTTTTACATTTGCATGGGAAACAATTCGATTAACATTTCTTTCTGAAGATGGTCTGCTTCTGAGAGAGTGACAGTGATCGTATCAGCTTGGTCCACTGAGCGTGCTTTCACCTTGCAGGGCTGATTTGGATGCAAAGCAGAGAGATCTTGAAAATATCACCTTCACCTGCATTATTGCACCTCCTTTCAAAGCTCAGTTGGGTTTACTATAAGGCAACATTGAAAATGCTATTCATGCACATGCTCTCAAATGTGAGAAATTGTGCTAATCCAGCTTTCATTTTCATATCAAATTGAACAAGAAATGAGTTTGTCAGAAACAATCATGTCTGTTGCAGAGGTGTCAGGTTGGATAGTCAGAGGGATGTGACTGTTGCCCTGGGAGGTGTCTTGTGTTGTGGGAATGTGTTGGAGGTCATCCAGTAGGCTAGATCCAAGTGTGCCCCCTGGGAAACTGACAGGGATGATAGCTAGCAGCTGGCTTGTCCCAGCTGGGAATATTTCCCAGTCTCCCTCTATATTTGGTTCAGCCTCTTCCTTATTCTCAGTGCTTTCTGGGCCCCTCACAAAAACATGAACACTAAAATCTCTTCAAAAAACAAACAAGCAACAGCAACAAAAAGAAAACCCAGCCTTTATATAAATAGTTCAATCTTTGTGAAATGTATGCTTTACGTTAAAAAAAAATATTGGCCGGGGGCGGTGGCTCAAGCCTGTAATCCCAGCACTTTGGGAGGCTGAGACGGGTGGATCACGAGGTCAGGAGATCGAGACCATCCTGGCTAACATAGTGAAACCCCGTCTCTACTAAAAAATACAAAAAAACTAGCCGGGCGAGGTGGCGGGCGCCTGTAGTCCCAGCTACTCGGGAGGCTGAGGCAGGAGAATGGCCTGAACCCGGGAGGCGGAGCTTGCAGTGAGCTGAGATCCGGCCACTGCACTCCAACAAGGGGGACAGAGTGAGACTCCGTCTCAAAAAAAAAAAAAAAAAAAAAAAATATTGTAACTTGATGCTGATGCTGCAAACATGGGTGGTGAGATTCAAAGTCATTTCGGGAAGAACTGGGAGGACCTCAGATATTTATTTTACCGGCCATGTAGGAGCTGATTTTAAAGCTTTTAAGTTGTCTGTGAGGCCAGAATTCTTTTGGCTTTGTATTTCATAGATTAACTTTTGAATGTATTTCCCCCAAATATTGAATTATTATGAAATCGAGAGTACTACCAAGACAACAGAATTTGCAAAGTCAGCTTACATACCTCCTTGTCTTTTTGGGTCTTTCTTTGAAATGAACAAATGGGGCACAGAGTGATTTAAATCTTACATCCTCTCAATAATTCCCTATGCCTTCACAACAGCAATATAAATGGGGACCATTCTTTGATGATCTTGGTATATGCTTCACATTCATTGTCTCCTTCCATTCCCAGGATAGCCGTAAAAGACTAATCTGAATACAGAGAAGTGATTAAAAGTGCAGTGCTACAGGAGTTTATACCAAAACAGATTCCACTGCCCCCAGTCTTTTGTTGTGCCCATGTGTATATTACATGCTTCTGTTTTTTTGTTTTTTGTTTTTTGTTTTTTTTGCTTTAATTTCCTTCTCTCTACCTTGGGATAACAGTGGCACCTACAAAAAGCCAAGTATATAATGGGACTTAATAACTGCTAGCTATCACCTTGTGAGTTAGAAGTATATTAGTATTTCTGCTGTATAGAGAGAAAGAGATTAAATGAGTTTATGCATTGTACTCTGGGTTATATGGCTAGTGAGTGACAATGTGGAATTTGTCTCCAAGTTCAGTGTTTCCAAACCCATTTGTTCCTTTCCATTCCCTTTACTAAAATTGACTAATCTATTGCTGCTCTTTCAAACCTAACTTTCACCTGGGTATAAGGAAGAGAATCTTCCCTCTGCTTATGAAGGTGTCATGCTTCACTTTTAAAGGAAATTGGCATAGATAATACTTTCCTTCCCAGTGGTAATCATATTTGCATACCTCTGAAAGTAATAACTAAATTTTCGCCACCAAATCCTTTGTTTTTGAGCTTTTATATGTTTATAATTGTAATTTCATGATAACTCTTTAACCCAGTGCTGTCCAATAAAAATACAATACAAACCACAAACGTCATTCACATATTTAGTTTAAAATGTTCTAGCAGTCAAATTAAAAAAGTAAAAGGGAAATAGGTAATATTTATTTTAATAATTTATTTTATTTAAGCCAATATATCAAAACTATAACACAATATGACGTAGTGTAACATAATATAAATCATTGATTTGTAATCAATGTAACATTATTAATGTGACATTTCATATCTTTTTTTATACTGTCTTTGAAATGTGGGGTGTGTTTTATACTAATGCATCTCGGTTGAGACTAGGTACATTTTAAGTGCTCAGTAGCTGCATGTAGCTAGCGGATACCTTACAGATAGTGCAGGTCTCAACTTTTGAAGAATAAATTTATACATATTTTTAAAAAACTACTGTTGGTGAGGGAGACACTGTTGGGCATATTTTCATGTTATCTAATTCATCTTCAAAATAATCCTATACTACCATCCCTATTTTTCAGACAAAAACGTTAGAATCAGATTACATAACGTTCTTATCATCATATAAGCTAGTAGAATGCAGAGCTTGAATTCAGATTTAGCATATTTTATTTCCTCATGTAGGCCTCTTTCCATAATACTGTAACACCTTAATAATGACGGTGATTATTACAACGATGATGAAAAAATAATACCATTAATATAACAATTCTGTTACCATCTGGCATCAGTGAATTTATAATGCTTTCTCTTACATTATCTCATGCTTATTCTCATTTCATACACAATTGTTTAAAACATGTATTTATATCCTAAATAAGCATCTAGCAGGTTGCGAGATCCAAAGCTAACCGAGAATATATGATAACTCAACAAACCAAGCTGCTTCCAACACCCAGGTTATCCAGGAAATCAGATTCCTGTGAAGTTTAGAGTTTCAATGGAACGCAAAAAATATGAGCACCCAGGAGGTGGGCCATGGTGCTTGGGCCACGTGGTAGGCACCTGCATGAATGTGCATGTGTAGGCACTGGGTGGAGGGTGACAAGAGGAGGGCACAGAGAGACGGGCTGGCTCCAGGTTGCAGTTGTTGCAGGTGAATTGACAGACAGCAGTAGAGAATCAAAATACCCTGACAGATAATGCTCAGTTTCGGTGTTTTTGCTGCATCTCAGCCCCCACACTTTTAAACCACAGCTGCTGGAGCCATCTTCTTGCATTTGTTGCTCCATTGCTCCTGTCCTGAGTCTCCACCCCAAAGTCAGGTTCAACAGAATGGTCCATACTAAGGGGATGGCCAAGAATAGGGTATTTCTTACCTGTAACCAGGGATAATCATGACTTTCAGAGGCGTAGGTGAGCTATCATTGACACAAGCATCAGTGTCTCTAACACATGGCCCCTTCATGGGGCGACTTGACTTATAGCATGGTGGTTGGCTTTGGAAAGGAGAAATCTCAAGAGCATATGTTTTAAAAATACAAAAGTCGCGGCGTGCAAGAGTGCCTATGGTTCTGTTTGCATCATGCTTGTCTATATCCCTTTGGCTACAGGCCAGGGTCATATGGGCAAGCCCAGAGTCATTGTGTTACAGTCATGAGTAAAGGAAGGGGTGATTTATTGGGATTCTCCAAAGTAAGAGTTTCCCCCACAGGTTTCCCAAGAGGGAGGTAAGTGATTTTTTTAGGAGAGTGGGTATATGGAGATGTTGCAAGAGACATGATCCCATTAGAAATATTTCCTCATACTCTCTTCAACTGTTGACTCACTGAGACAAATTGGGAGTAAGATTTTGAGTCTATAGCTACACAGAAATCTAAACAGTGCAGAAATGGATTTTCAACATGAATTTTTTAAAACTTAGACTTTTAGAGTTGTTTTAATTCAAACAGTATCTTTGGTTCTTAGAGTCAGAAGTTTCCTCAAAGGTCATATTAGCTGTTGTCTGCAGGCATTTTTGGAGGTGTGAACTTGCAATCATTGTGCAAAACAAAGAGTCTGGCACTTTTAATTGTATTATGCAACCTGAGAATAATTTTACTTTTAAGAATACATGTCTATATTATATGAATGCAATATATCATCATAACTGTGAGTAAAGATGTCCCTGAAACAAACAACAATAACAAAAATCCCATCAGACTAAGGATATATCATCCGCCCATGCACCCATTTATCACAATATCCATCCATTCATTCATTTAGCAAAAGTCATACACACTAAAAATCAGCTAGGCTGTGGATATAAGGGTGGACAAGGTAGACACAGTATCTATTCTTATGGATCCTATATTTAGTTAGAGGGAGCAAACAAGTGAAAAAAATAATTTTTAGTAGTGATAAATGTGATCAATAGTACACGGTAATGTGATGTATTGGGAAGTGGCCTTGACACTTGAGGAAGATAGTGATTGTCTCGGCTGAGGAGCACTGCTCATGGGAAAATGGTAGTGATGGTCTTGATATTTACCATAATGGGGGCCTACAAAGTGGTGAGTAGGGAGGGAATAGAAGAAGGGAGGAAGAAGGAAAATAGAAAAAATAAAAATGAGGAAGAAGGACTGAATCAATGAAGGCAGGAAAGGAGGGCAAGACACTAGTATCACAATTCATATTTTCCCAAACTGATGACCTGGAATCCCCACAATTGTCCTGGGAGTTGGGTCTCCTAATGTTGAATGCTCCAAAAGAGAAAGGGAGTTTGACTAGCATCACAGTTGAGGTCAGGGCTCTGCCCAGAGAGGAACCTGTGCCTTTGGCTGCGGTGCCCTGCTTGTGCCTGCCTGTCTTTCCTCATGATTGGTTGGTGTCTTCTTGGCAAGGAAGGTTTGTCTCAGCAGTGATGGATTAAGAGAGTGGTATGCATCTTTTGGGGTTCCGAGAGGCCAAGAAATGTGGAGAACAAGTTTGTGTAAGTGGTTAGAAAGGAAATATTATTAGAACATAGCTCCTCTGAGTAATGGATAAAAGCTTTGAAGTGCTATGCCTGGAAGAATATAGCCTACACATATTTGAGGAATTACTTTAAGGAAGAAAGTTATCAGATTTTTCACCTTTGACAATATTAGAAAAGCAACTAAATGTGTATCTTAGGATGAAAATTTTAAATTTTAATGAGAACTGCTCCCTTGATAAGAAGTGTTAGCTATAGAGGGCATGGAACTGCTTTTTCAGAGATCATTACACACAGTGGTTGTCTACTCATTGTGATTATCACCAATGAATGCCATTCTGATGGGGGATGCCCCTGGCTGCCTCCTTACTCCAGTTTCCTCAAATTCATTATCTTTTGGGATTTCTTTTTTTTTCTTTTTAAATTATTTATTTATTAATTTATTATTATTATACTTTAAGTTCTAGGGTACATGTGCACAACGTGCAGATTTGTTACATATGTATACATGTGCCATGTTGGTGTGCTGCACCCACTAACTCGTCATCCCCGCTCCCCCCACCCCACGACAAGCCCCGGTGTGTGATGTTCCCCTTCCTGTGTCCAAGTGTTCTCATTGTTCAATTCCCACCTATGAGTGAGAACATGCGGTGTTTGGTTTTCTGTCCTTGCAATGGTTTGCTGAGAGTGATGGTTTCCAGCTTCATCCATGTCCCTATAAAGGACATGAACTTATCCTTTTTTATGGTTGCATAGTATTCCATGGTGTATATGCACCACATTTTCTTAATCCAGTCTATCATTGATGGGCATTTGGGTTGGTTCCAAGTCTTTGCTATTATGAATAGTGCCGCAATAAACATACGTGTGCATGTGTCTTTATAGCAGCATGATTTCTAATCCTTTGGGTATATACCCAGTAATGGGATGGCTGGGTCAAATGGTATTTCTAGTTCTAGATTTTTTGCTTTTCTGAAAGAGGAATTTTTTTTTTCAATTTTCTTGGTTGGTCACTCATTGCAGCCTTTCCACTCAAATACTCAAAGGTCTTCCTGCTTTCTTCCTTAGTATTTTCTTCCAGTCTTCTTCTCCTATTACATTTGTTGCCTCAGATGATTCATGAATTTCATGGCAGTATCCAACATCCTGTCACTAGCTAATCCTCAAGCTGCATCCCAAACTTCACTTAGCAAACTCTTAAATATGATAATTTCCCTATATTCTATATGTCTGTGATGTCAACAGTATCCACCCACTTTTCCAACCAGTGGTAAATGATCACACATTAACCTTGGAGGACCCATCTTTAAGACCTCACACCCAGTCCGTTGCCAGTTACTACTGATTTCATTTTTGATATTTCTCTCATAATGTCTATTTTTCTCATTCTTTTGCCATTGTCAAAGTTTTCTGCCCTTATCGTTTCTCTTCTCAGATGTGTCCTTATTCTCCTAACTGCCCTTTTTGCCTCCTTTCTTTGTGCAGAGCACTCTGACCTTCAGCTCTCACTTTTACTCTACCTTTTCCACACAACTGTAAACTCCATGACAAGTTCATTGCCATGAGGGCAATGAACTTGGCAGCTCATATTACCCCTGCGTGGGGGCAAGTCATTGCTGTGAGGACAAGTTATGACTTGCCCTCATGGAGTAGTCTAGCTTCTGTCGAGACTGGATGAAGGACTTAAACAATCTTGTGAATTTTATATTTCTGCATCTCCATTTACATGGGCACATCTCCATCTACTCTTCTTTGGGTCTAATCAAGTGTTGAACTCATATTTTATTGATGCTGAGATATTTTTCCTAGGTGACAGAAACAAAGACACAATGACCACTGGAAGTCTCAGAACATAACTTTTGTGCCTTAAGATCACTAAAAACAGGAGAGAATGATCTTTCTGCCACTCTATCAGGAAACTGCAAAGCACTGAGACTACCTTCCCTGAGTTACAGCCCATCTATAAGGCCATTTACTATGTCCTGTGAATATTCTGAAGGACACAGCTTGGGTCCTGTGTGCATCCTTGTGATTGATAGTACACTTGAGACAGGGAAAAATATTTACCACGTAGGTCCTCAAAATTGTTGGATGACATGAATAGATGAGTAGATGAATGAATGAATATTTGGCTTCCCTAGACCTTCCCTGTTTTTTAAATATTCCATGTTTTCACTTGTATTGTCTACTCTCCTTGGGAGATCATGGCACCCTGTAATATAAAATTTGTTATGGTACAGCTGTCTATGTGTTGTTCCCAGTAGGAATGGATTTCGTAAGACTTAGATTGCATTCCGTTTCACAAGTCATCATACCTGGTTTTATTGGATGGGCGAAAGAAAGGGTTAGTAACTGACTGAAATTGTGAATGAATTCATGACTAAGAAAATAGATGGTTATAAAGCACATCTGTGATTTCGGGTTCTCTGCTCAATATGTCAAATATAATAGAGATCTGAAAGTGACCTCAGAGGTCATTTTATTCTTACCTTTTATAAACAGATTTAGGTGCTGATATTTAGAAAAATTTAAAAGATTACAGCCCCTCGCCTCACGCCCCCCACACACCAAATCACATGGCATAGTAGTGGCATAGACAAGAATAGGACTTCAGCACTTTTAATTCCTAGTGAGGTTCACCCTTCATTACTTAAGACAATATCTTATCTTAATTAATAGGCATTTGATAAGCACCTGTGATATTCCAGACCCAATAGGAGATGCTACAGGGAATACTAAAAATGAAGACAGAGGCAGGGCATGGTATCTTATGTCTGTAATCCAGCCAACTTGTGAGGCTAAGGTGGGAGGATTGCTTGAGCCCAGGAGTTTGAGATCAGCCTGGGCAACATAGTGAGACCCTGTCTCTAAAACACACACACACACACACACACACACACAGGCGCGCGTGCGTGAAGACACAGTTGCAATCTTCAATTCTCCAGCATCTCATAGACAAATGAGGGTAATTTGATAAATTCCCAACAGCACATGTATTACATACCCAGAGAAGGAGGGTCAGTCTGGCCAGCTGCTCCCATGTTTCCTTGCTGCTAGAGCAGTATTTGAATATATCATGCAACTAGACTACTAGGTTTATCTTACAGTAGTATCTGATGCTGTTAACTCTAGCATGTTGTTCTGTCATCCCTTAGTATCCAAGGAACTTAAGGATTAACAGGGAGAGGAATATGGTAGCAATATGAGGTTCAATATTTACTATTGAACCTCTCATTACCCCTGTTCTTTCCCTGAAGATACCCCATTGGTCAGTTGGTTCTTCCAGCTGCTGCCCTACCCAGTTTCATGGCCTTCTCTTCCATGGTTGATCTATTTTGATAATTCACTTTCTCCATTGTGTTGAGCAAGCTGAGTCTTCTGGTAGGAAGGAAGAATCACTAAGGGTTGCCATCCTTGTGTTACTCCAATAATCCAAGCAATCCTAGACTGGGTTTGAGTGGCTCACCTGCTCTTTTTTGATGGTTTCTGGTTAGATTGTCATTCTAGCAGAGCTTAGTTATTGGGCAGAGTCACAGAGAAAACCAATTTACGGACTCAATTGCTGAATTTCCTCTTATTTTTAAAAATGTAATCTTAATTTTCTGATCAGAAGTCCCCGGTAATGGACTGGAAGTAGAGAATGTGAAAGGATTCTCATGTGTGGTGGGGGAGATGCTCCTTTTCTGGTCTTTGTTATGGGACTGATTCCATGGGTGTGTTTCCTAATTCATAGAGCTGTGCTCTTCTTTATGTATACTATACTTAACAGTTTTAGAAAAATAAAAACTGACTACTACTGATAATCATAATAATTTCACCCCTAGAACAGTGGTGATTTTGCCCCCAGAGGACATTTGGCAAGATCTAGAGACATTTGTTTTGCCACAGCTTGGGAGGGAATGCTGCTGGCATCAAGTGGATAGGGACCAGGGATGCTGCTGAACATCCTGCAGTGCACAGGACAGCCCTCTGCAGAAAACGGTCATCTGACCCAAAGTGGCAGCAGTGCTCAGGCTGACAAGCCCTACCCTAGAGAAGGAAGGTCAATCTGAAAGATTCATTATTGAACAGTCATGACAATTACCATTTATAGAGACTTACGAAGTAGATTGGCTATATCTTCATTTTGCATTTGAGGAAATTAAGGCTAACAGTAGCTAACGTGTCTAGCATGACTCAGTTGGGAATCCAGGCCCCCATGCAGTCCAAACCTTGTTCTTTACAACACATATATTATTTTGCCTATTATCACTTCTCTAGCAATTTTGAAAAGTTACAAATATGTTTTTCCCAATAGCTGAAATGAGTTTGTGTGTGTGTGTCTGTGTGTGTGAAAAACAACCAGATAAAAGGTAATAATGAGAAGAAGCTTTAAAAGATATTCTCCACATAGTCTTCTGCAATGATGCCTTTATCCAAACATAATAATAGACTACTGTGAACTGCTTTTGCCAAGAACTTGTCAAAAAAAAATCAAACTGAAAGCATAGTATTCTAGTTATTGAACGAATTGAAATTTGACCTTTGGATACAGGTAAGAAAACTGTCATTCAAAGGAGTTAAAACATGTTTCCGGCTATTGTCAGGAGACTGAATAGCCTCTTCCAGTTCCTTGAGTCAGAAATTTTCTGAAGTTTCCATTTGTAAATCTTAGTATATACATAGGGTGTTAGTCAAACTTCAACCAGGAGAACAGAACCAACAGGATACACACACACACTCCACATATATACGTATATATTTGCATATACCAAATTGTATATATTTGGTATATAAACATGTAATACATATACCAAATCTATATATTTGGTGTATATGTGTGTGTGTGTGTATATATGTTATATATATAATATGTATAATATATATGTGGGTGTATATATATTTGGTGTGTGTGTATATATGTACATATATGTACAAATATGTATATATACACATATATAAACCTGTATATGTACAAATATGTATCTATACACACATATATATAAACATATATATATACACCAAAATATTTATAGTAAGAGATTGCCTTAAGCAATTGTAGCGTATAGTAGTCTGTTTGGACTGTTATAACAAAGTACCTTAGCCTGGATAGTTTATCAATAACAGAAATTTATTGCTTACGGTTCTGGAGGCTGGAAAGTCCAAGATCAAGGCACCAGCAGATTCTGTGCCTGATGAAGGAGAGACAAGAATACTTGTAATACTTCACTGGGAGTATTACAAACAAGTTGTAGCTACATGGACGTATGCTTAGGAGAAAATGTTAAGAGGTACAAGGTAGGCCATCGAATTATGTATTCAGTCTGACTTCAACTTACTACACACATACGCACTTACGCGTATATCAGAGCATGTAGAGAAATTATGCCAAAATGCCAGCAGCAATTGCATAGGGATGGAATTTAAGTTTAAAATTTAAATTGTATTCATTTTCAATTTGTAATTTCTGTGTATTCCTCATCGATGGCACCATCTCAATGCCTTCTCACATAGTGGAAGAGGCAGGGGAGCTCTTTTGATTCACTTTTATAAGGGCACTGATCCCTTGGCCTAATCACCTTTAAAAAGCCCCACCTTTTAATATCATCACATTACAGATTGTGTTTCAACATATGAACTTGAGGAAGATATTTTAAGACCTTAGCACAGAGGTTGGCTGGGAAAATTCAAAATCCATAGGACAGGTAGGCAGGAAGGTCAGACTAGACCTCTCAAATGAGAGCTGACATTGCCATCCACAGATGGGATTTTAGCTTCATCAGGGAAGTCTCAGTTCTGCTCTTCATGCCTTTCATCTGGTTTAATCAGGCCCATCCAGATAATCTAGGAGGATTTTCCACACTTAAAGTAAACTGAATACAGACTTGAATTACATCCCCTGAATACCTTCACAAAACTAGATTGCTTAGATTATTGTTTAATTGTATTACTGTCGACAATAACCTAGCCAAATTAACACATAAAACTGATCATTACAGGTAGTAAACTGTATATTTTTCCTAATCCAGAAGTTACTTTAGATGGCAGAGTAGGTTTATCAAAAGCCACAAGTGTTAAGTAATGTAAAGCACACTGTTTCTCTCAACAGTGTGAGGATGTGATTGGTTGGCCATACCCACCTATCCAGCAGTTCTCCCAGATTAGAGATATCTTTATATGCAACCAATACTTGTACTTCTGTCTTAAAACTCACTGTGATGTCATACAGGGAAGCAATGTTGCAGACTGGTAATGATGAGGAGGGAGGCAGACCTGGACCCAAACCCTGGGTCTGCTATTTAGGAGCTATGTGAATATGCCTATGACCTACCGGCGTTCAAGGGAGTAACACACAATTTCACAGGTTCTGGTAAGATATACCTGAAACACGCTTGTGCAGTGTATGACAATATAGACACATACCTGTATAGAGATATGTATGTCTTAATTTCTTTGTGCTGCTATAATAAAACACCACATACTGGGTAATTTATAACCAAGAGAATCTTTTTTTTTCTCACAGTTCTGCAAACTGGGAAGTCTTGGGATCAAGTTGTCACATGTCTGGTGTCTAGCAAGGGCCTGTTCCTCATAGATTATGCCTTTTGAGTGTCGTCAGATGACAGAAGAGATGGAAGGGGTGAAAACAGGTGTATTTCCTCCTTTAAGTCCCTTGATAAGGGCATTGATCCTGTTCTTTTATAGTCCTCCGTAGTCACTATCATCGTGTCTCCTTCTGGGAGGAGATTATGAAACTGTGTTAAAGAAACACAGAGAGGAGTACAAAGGAGAGGCTGAGACTAAGACAGGATTTTATAAATTCCATGGAAGAGTCACTGGCTGAGATTGTGGTTATTGAACTGGACTGCTATGCTTGGGTCCCCATTTGAATTAAGCAACCCTAGAGATGTGTGTATATATACACCTGCATATTTATATGTAAATACATATATACTCTCTGTATGTGTGTGTGTGTGTGTGTGTGTGTGTGTGTGTGTAGTTTTCTGTTTATTTTGGGGGTATTGTTTAAGGTATTGATTTCTTTATTAGACTCTTTGGTAGAAATTTTACTGACATCAAGTATCAAGAAATGTTTTGTTTCACCTGGACAAGAATGCATTTTTATTTTGTGGTGGTTTTATAACTGTTGGTGTTTTTCCAGTTGCTTTGACTTGCTAGGAAAGAACACCATGTGTCATAAATTATGGTGTGCTTTAGAGTGAAGTACTTTGCTCCATCTTACAACCTTACTTTTACTTTCCCTTCATCCTATTTTCCTTAAAACTTCCCTTTGTTTTAATCTTAGTGCATTGCTGGTATTTATGAAGGCTATTCAACTTCTCTTAAGAAGAGGAGAGGCCTTAAATAAATGGGTCAGCAAATAGGCCTTAGTATTTGAGCTCTTCACAAGGCCAATCATTGGGAGTCCAATCACCTTTCTCCTGGAGGCTTGCTCAGAGCTTTAGTTAAATCCTATCAAATAGTAATTTCTTATTAAGGCAGAGTTGGTCCTAATATTCATCCAAGGAACACATATTCAAATGATAGACTTCTCGAAGCTAATTAATTTTGCTTACATATTTTGACATTCAGTGAGGCCTTTTTAGTGTTTTTATTGTATGCATTATAGTATGTATAAGAACATACTGAAATTACCGATTTAATCATATCCTTCTCCAGATTATTAGCATTTTGAGGGTAGGGACTATAATGATTTTATCTCTGTATACCTAGTATCTACCACTGTGAATATCACATAGTAGATTGTTTTGTTGGATGAATGGATGCTTGCTAAAATAACTGCTGTGTACGCGTGTGTATATTTGTACACGTATACACACTGCTATGGTTTGAAGGATCATGCATCCTCCAAAATTTCACGTTGAAGCATAATCCCTAATTAAATAGTATTAAGAGGTGTGGGTTTTGGGACGTGTACCAGAGCTGCTGATTGCTCTAGAACCACCCCACTATTCCAAGTTCATTAGGCTCAGAGCCACTGAGAGCCATGAGTTCTGGGCACTTCTGTCACCCATCTCCTTTTGCAGCCCCAGATAAAGAATTTTCCTTTTGAACCTCAGTGTTTGCATGCCTAGGAGTGGGTCACTGTGCTCCTCGGAGTTTTTGGGTCTCAGACGTAGTGAACAGGTACAGCATCCAGGGTGGAAATTTTGCCTTTAGTGCCCTCCCCTGAACTCTAAAAAAAAAAAAAAAAGGAAAAAAAAAGGAACCCTACACTGGGAGGCCAAGGCCGGCAGATCACTTGAGGTCAGGAGTTCAAGACCAGCCTGGCCAACATGGTGAAACCCCACCTCGACTAAAAATAGATAAAATTAGCTGAGCGTGGTGGCACATGCCTGTAAACCCTGCTACTCAGGAGGCTGAGGCAGGAGAATTGCTTGAACTTGGGAGGCGGAGGTTGCAGTCAACTAAGATCATGCCACTGCACTCCAACCTGGACAACAGAGCAAGACTCCATCAAAAAAAAAAAAAAAAAAAAAAAAGGAGAGAAATTTGTATTTTTGTAAATACTATAAGCTGAATGAATTTGTTGAAAAGTACATCACATCACCACATAAGTGACTTGACTTCAGGATTCTTTTTATTTATTATTTATTTTTCCTTGAAGGAAAGGTCAAGACACTTTTTTTTTCTGGAAAAAGTCCCTCAAGATGAGGAGGAACCTGATGAGGAGGAACAGATGATGGATCTGTTCATGGGTGAGACAAGGAACCTGTGATTTGAGCTGAGTTGCAAGAGACACACGAGACATCCGGGGACTAGGTGACTGACACTTGGTCTGGGCTTAGCCACTTGGCTGTGGCGCCATGTTCCTCAGCTCCTTTGTGTCTCAGGCATCCCCACCAATAAGCAGAAGATAGTAATAGCCACCCCATATTTATTAAGCTTGGTGTGCAAGTGGTACTAAGACATGGGTTAGATAGTGCCTCTAACAGCCAAGAATAGAGGTTTCCATCAGTTTGGCCAAAAGTACTTCTGTCTCCCTGGGCTGAATGGGATTGAGGTCGTCTTTCTGCCTTCTGCTCTGTGCTGTGAGGTTGCTGTCACTGGAAAGCTGCGGAAGGAACATTGGCCTGGGAGTCCAGAATTTTTAATTTTCATCTAGATTCTGTCATTTTTAGTTAAAACTTCGGCAACTAATTTTTCCACTTGGGACATCTGTTTACATATTTTTTAAATAATGGAGCTAAGTTTGGTGACCTCTAAGAGACTTTTCAGCTTTGAGGGGCTGCAGTGTAGCAATCACTGTGCTGTGGGATGGAGATAGTAAGTGATGAGGACAGACCCTGCCATCTATGACCATGACATTCTATGGGAAGAGGCACAATATCTATGACAGGACAATCTCAGATTGTGGTATTTGTGCAAAAGGAAATGAACAGAGTCGTGTAATAAAATGAGAGGTGAAATGAGTCCAGGTAGATCCAGAGAGGCTTCTCTGGGGAGGTGACATTATTTATTATCCCTGGGACAAGGAGGGAGCTTGATAAATAATCTTCAAGATACATTAGCCAATTGAGTGAATGTTTATGGAGCACCTACTCTGTCTCTGACTTTATATAGGGAACTGAGGCTAGGGTATTTAAGAAATCTTTCTTAAGAAAGACCTGATCTATAGAAGGAAGAGACATACAGAAATAAATATCTTTCTTCTATTGTTAATAACAGTAGTCAGAAGAGATATGTGGGATTTGGGGACATTGATGTGCTAAGATATGATCAAAAGCATTCATAGAAAATGAGTGTTCGAATGGAAAAGAAACCACCACCATCATTTTTAAGTAATTATATTACTTCTGCTGAGATTTTACAATAATCATCTCACTTTTCTGGAATTAATACTAAATAAATAGGTGGAAATATTTAAAACTTAGATGCACAAAAATATCATGGCAAAAGTAGAAACTTGAATATCTAACAAGAGGGGATTTCTTAAATAAATTATGGTATATTTTTATGGTGGGCTATAATTGAGTCACTGGAAGTATTACAAAGAAGTTGTAGCTACATGGACATATGCTTAGGTAGGCCATCGCGTTATGTATTCAGTCTGACTTCAACTTACTACACACATACTTACGCACTTATGCATATATCAGAGCATGTAGAGAAATTATGGCAAAATACCAGCAGCAATTGCATAGGGCTGGAATTTAAGTTTAATTTTTAAATTTTATTCATTTTCAATTTTTAATTAGTGTGTATTAGCACTTGAGTAGGAAACACACTTAAAATATCTCCAAACCTGAGGTGTTTGGAAAAGAATGGAATAGTGATTCTGTCTAGTTTCCGTCTCTTTCTGATGAACTAGTCATCACATCTTTGGAACAAAAGCAGAACTTCGGATTTAAAACTAAACTTTACATTTTGTTTTTAATTTGAAGCCTTTAGGATATTGTAATTTATTTCTACTGTCCACATTTTTCACTACAAATTTAAATGAAGTAAGAATAGAAAGCATATGTGAGTGGAGAAAACCTTATCTTGTTGCGTGTTTCTGTTGGACCCCAGGAATGGCTTGGGGGAGGGGACAACTGTTGGAAGTAAAAAGAATCGCAGTGTAACCATTTCATAACTGAGGGTTCTAAGGCTTACAGATGGGGACTTGTTTGCCCATGGTCACATGGCTGCTTTATAGGGACATTAGGCATCATCAAGATGTGGGTGGGGAGAAAAAGGCTCAAAAAAAGGGTTGGCCCAAGATTTGTTATTTTCTTGCTTTGTTGGTGGTGACAGTGGTATCTGTGGTAATGGTGATTAGAGGCAGAATGAAGTATCCAGCGCATAATCAATTGAGAGATACAATATGTTAGTTGTAAGATGACATTCTTCTGTATACATTCTTTTCAAAGCAGGAACACAATGTTGGAAAGGAAATGATAAACCCAATACTAGATCAGGTGACACTTAAGGTCTAGATTTCAGCTTGGCTATTAAGCAAAAACTTAGAACATGTCACTTTTCAGAATAGAAATGTTTATCTCCATATCTGAATTTTAAAATGCATTGTGCATATGTTCTGCGACTTAAAAGTAACAGTCTTTTCCATTTTTCTCATTTTATTGCAAATTGCAATCACACCATGTCATCAAAAAGTTATTTAGTGACAACTTATGGGGAGCCAAAAAGTTTCCTGTAATTTGCATATATTTTCCACATTCGGAATGTTAGTGATTAAATTTTTTGTATGTTCACTTAAATAATATATTATTATTGAAAATAAATATAATAATAAATGCAAAATGTTGGCTCTAATGGCATATGCTAAACATTTTCACAGTGCAACACAGCATATGCTTAGTTCTTCATTAAGAGATTTTAAAATAACTCGTATTTAGCAAGAATACATTATCTTTTATTCAGAATTAATTATATGCTGTTTTGTGTATGGTAATTTAAAGTGCTACCCACTTCTAATATGTAACACGCAAAAGAAACTATGGTTACAATTCATTAGAATTGGCTTCTTTCCTTTGCAATTTAGGAGCATAATGAATACATAGAACTGGAATGCTATTTGTTACTTGAATCAGAAGTTATATTAAGTGCTGATAACTAAGAGTTACACATCCTTTTTTTTTTAAGCACAGCAAGACTTAGGAGAATGGGATAAGTCATGAGAGTAAGTCACACATAATTAGTTATTTTACCATTCTTTGATAGTTTTAAGAGCAAGTTTTCACAAGGGCGATTTGAATTAGAGGGTAGAAGAATATTTTAAAAATCATTTTCTATTATTCAAATATAGAATGTTATTGACTTTTTTGGTATAGCTGGTTAAGTGCCTAGAACTTGATCATCTTCTATTTCTTTTTCCTTTTTGCTATGAGAAAAATAATGCTCAGAGAAGTTTAAAACCTTGCCTAGGGTAATCCAGTTCGTGACTAGGAACCCAGAGTTGGAGATTTCTTGGTTTAGGTGAGGCTGCTGTTTGAGTTGCATGAAAGTTACTCGTATTGTCACTTTCTACCTTAGTTAGTATAACAAGTTCAATAAGGGCAATATATTTGAACAGCATATTACCCCACATAAACAAGAAGATGACAAGAAGATGACCTCAACTAAACAAGAAGGAAGAAAATGACAAAAACACTCAAAGTGCATCAAAAGTGAAAAACAAAATTCCCAAATGCAGTTTCCATTTCTTTGAACACATATGTTGATGTCTTGACTTTTTCCCTAAAAGGGAAAGCATCTTGAATAATAATACTATTCATTCTGACCCGGATGGAATGAGATGAGCTCTCTAATACTCTGCTGACGAAAGTATAAATCAATAGTAGAGGGCATTTGGCAAAGTTTGTCTTGAACCTAAACATGTATCAGGCCCTTTGTCTTACTTGGTTAATTTCTGATACCTAGCCTTAGGAAACACTGAAACACACAAGATAGAAGCTCATAAAAATATATTCATCCAAGTGATTTCTACAGTACGTAAATTTTACCTTAATACAGCTGTTGAAAATTGCTCATCACTTTTTTATTTATAGGAGGCAAAAGTGAAAACATGCTAAATGATTACCCTTTAGAGGAACTCTTTGAATACTAACAGTTTATTCATACAACTTAAAAGTTTAAGATATTTTTAATAATGAATATATTTTATTAATGTAGAGAATTATTTGTGGTATAGTATTTATCACAGATGCATGATGAAAATTGTATGTAAATCACAATCTATATTTTAAAAACAATAAGCATGGTTAAAATTATTAGAAGGTAGTGAACATTGTAGCATGACAACTAAAATGAGTTATCATTGGGTGATAGGATTATCCACTCATTATTCAGTTGTCTTATTTCCTTTGGACTGCTATTAAAAAAATACCTTAGAGTGGGTAATTTACAAACAACAGAAAATGTATTACTCACAGTTCTGGAGGCTAGGAACTTCACGATCAAGGCGCCAGCTGATTCGGTGTCTGGTGAGGGCCCGTTCCTAATAGATGGCACCTTTTGTGTCTTCATGTGACTGAAGGGGCAAGGGAGCTCCCTCAAGCCTCGTTTGTAAGGACACTGATGCCATTCACGAGCGTGGAGCCCTCATGACTTACCCACTTCCCTAAATCTCCATCTCTTAATACCATCATACTGGATACTAGGTTTCAACATAATAAATTGTGAGGAGATATCAACATTCAGATCATATCACCAGTCATTTATATATTTATTTTGCCAACTTTTAAATTTATTTTGCACCTCTACATTTCCATGATATTCTTCCATGATGATTCATTACTGTTAAAAACAAGGAAAAAGACAACCATAAAGGTCAAAGTGAGGAGTCCTGCTATCCAGGCATGTTGTATTAAATGTGCCTGTGTCACAGGATGACCACATGTGGCCCACTTTTTTAAAGATTCAACTACAGTTTGATGATAGCCCTTACCTGGTCAGGAGGACCCAAGTTAGTAGCATCAATAACATTCATTAACATTTCATTTTCTCAATCATAGTAATTGTCGATCAGCCCCGAGAATATCATTCTGAGCAGCTTGTGTTGCAAACAATTCACCTAATGCAATTGATTTACATAAATCTCCTCCACATTTATCCAACAGTTGGGTTTTTACTTTCCATTATTTTTATCAACTCTGATAAAAATATTAAGAGCAAGGAATTTGCTCCCTGCAGCAGCATGTGATGTATGATTTGTATTAGAGTCCACCTAGTACTTACTGCTTGATACCTTCTCATGGTCAGACTCTCAGTTCCAGTCCAGGAAGTAAACATGTTTCCTACAAATTAACTCAATTACATAGTCCCCTGAATTGCAGCAAACATTTCTTATACAGAGCCACTTGCATATTCTCTGTGGTAGCTGACACTTCATAATTCCTAAGGGAAGGCCTGAAGAATTAGACTAAATTCCCTGGATTCAGAAAGAAAGGGAAAAGGATTAAGATGTTGAAATTGCTCAGGCTCTGCTGCTATCATTGTTGGAGGAAGCAATACCTGTGTCAGGTGCAAAATGTAATAGTTCTGATTACCTACTACCTGTCATCTGGGATATTTCCAATTCACACTTAACTCCGAAGTCGGCTGCATATCGAAAGATTCCAGGGCGTGCTGGCCTAAGGCTTTCTTTCATCTCAAATGATACCATGTTTTTCTTCTCATTTAATATTCACTCTGAAGGTCCTAAAGTCAAATATTTGACTTAGATGTTTCCATGAAAGCAATTTTAAAATACATTTTATTTTACTATCTGTTCTGGAATATCTAAGAGTCTATAATTTTGTATAATGTCCAATCTCTATACCATACCCTGGTCTTCAGAGTGAGGGTTGTGGGACCTATTGCCTTTATTGCTGTGGGACTTGTGTTTGTTTTATGAGGGTTTTATAAAAGGTAGTCTGTAGACCATCTGCTTCAACATTACCTGGGAAACTCGTTTCAAAGGAAGCTTCTAGGGCTCTAACCCTGGCCTTCTGTAACTGGGAGTGAACTCTGAGACGCTGCATTTGTAACCAGCTTCCAGGTGACTGTGAAGCTACCTGAAGCTTGAGAAGTGCCAGATTAACTATTTTCTGTTTTCGGAGAGATTTCACCCATGCTCTCTCATTCTGTACATCATAACAGCTTTCTTTACGGGAAGGTGCCTTCATACTCACAAAGGGTGAATAAACATTCTAACATCACAGAGACAACAGAGGCGGATCTAGATGTAGCTTTCACAGTGTGCTTCCTGGACCAGCAGTTTCAATATCATCTGAGGATATGTTAAGAATCCTTTTTCTTGAGCTCACCCTCATACTTTCTGAATCAGGAACACTTGAGGTGTGACTTTAAAGAGCCATGCAAGTGACTCTGATGATCTGTAAAGTTTGAGAACCATTGGTATACCTAGTGTATGGTTTTACAGCATCCTGGTACTAGCTGCATACCACTATGTATTTAAATTATCTACGTTACCAATTTCTGTAAAGGGTTAGACAGTTGTTAACTTCAGATCCCAATTTCTTTTAGAGAATATCAAGGACTGAAAGCTCCAGAAGATATTTTAGAATCAATGCCATTGACAAATGATGCCTTTAAAACAGGGAATGGTTCTTCCAGGAAGGTAATGGTCTGGACTCTTAAAAGCAATATCAAAATAGCACCACGAGACCCACTGGGTTTTAAATTAGATAACAGACTTCTAAGTTAAAGCTAGTTGAGTTGAATCTTGGTTTTGACATTTACTAGCTGTGAAGCTTTTCAAAAAGCTAAAGAATATCTGGGAGAATTACTTTTCATACCTGAAAAAGAGTATAATGATAGTACCTTCCTTTCACATGGCGATTTTGAACATTACATGAGGTAGTGAATGAAAGTGCTTTGCTGAGGATCTGGTAATAAGAAAATGCCCAAAGAATGTTATAAGGCATGTAACCACATATATGCATTGCGGTTTCCTCACTCTTAGTTCCCTCATTTTAAATTTTGAGTAATTATAGTGTCTAAAAGTAGTGAGTTTCAGTAAAAAGCAGAACCGAGTGGATCTCTGTAGCAATAGAATCTACAGTCTATCCTATGAAAGATGAAAGAATTCAGACCAATCAATCTACCTGTATCTCCAGCCTCTAGGACTAATTTTGGCACATGTTAAGTACTTGAATAAATGTGTGAGTAATTAATCAATAGCTGCGTTTTACAAAAGGGGTGCTTTTCAGAGTTCAGTTATATACATTATTTGGCTAATACTCCCAACGATTCCACAAGGTAGGTATAATTATACTGATTTCATTTTACAGAGGAGGAACCTCAAGCTTGTGGAGATGGAATGAGTTGACTAAGGTGGAATGGGGCAGCAACACAGGTTATCTGACACAGGGATCCTGTGCTTAATTACTCTTCTATCATCCTTTAACTACTATGCAGCTTTGGCTGGTAATCTCTAGCAATAAGCAGCAGGGGCAAGAAAGGTTAGAAATAATTTTTTAAGGCTGGGGTGGTGGCTCATGCCTGTAATGCCAGCATTTTGGGAGGCTGAGGCGGACAGAGAACCTGAGGTCAAGAGTTCAAAACCAGCCTGCCCAACGTGGCGAAACCCTGTCTTTACTGAAAATACAAAAAATTAGCCAGGCATGGTCGTGGGTGCCTGTAATCCCAGCTACTCGGGAGGCTGAGGCAGGAGAATTGCTTGAACCCGGGAGGTGGAGGTTGCTGTGAGTTGAGGTCATGCCACTGCACTCCAAACTAGACAAGAGCAAAGCTCCGTCTCAAAGTAATAATAATAATAATAATAATAATTTTTAAGCACCTGTGTATAGGACAGAAAAAGAAATTATGCATTAGGTTGAATCTGCAATATATTTTTGTGAATTCAGTAGCTAGAAGTTAATTAACCAAAGTGGGAAGAGAAGGCTTTTTATTTTGTGGTTAATATTTTAAACTATGTTCTTCTCAGATATTATACGAAAACATATGTAAAGCACTTGTGTAGCTGAATGCATTATTGCAAGGTAAATACTCTTAAACCACTTCTGTGAGGATCTAAAATCTTGTCAGATGCCTCCCCAAGGGCATCACTCCGCACAAAGATGACCACTATTCTCACTCATATGATTCCCTCCTTGTTGTTAATGTGTGTGTGCGTTCCCAAACACTACAGCTTAATTTTGCCATTTTAAATTTTTTTAATCTTTAGGTAGGTGGCGGCTTCTTCTTCCTCTTCTTCCTCCTCTTCCTCTTCCTCCTCCTCTTCTTCCTCCTCTTCTTCCTCCTCCTCCTCCTCTTCCTCTTCTTCTTCTCCTTCTTCTCCTTCTTCTTCTTCTTCTTTTTCTCTTTTTGACAGAATCTTGCTCTGTCACCCAGGCTGAAGTGCAATGGTTTAATTTTGGCTCACTGCAACCTCCACCTCCTGGGCTCAAGCAGTCCTCCCATGTCAGCCTCCCAAGTAGCTAGGACTACAGGCATGTACCCCCATGTGCAACTAATGTTTGCCTGGGCAGGTCTCCAACTCCTGGGCTCAAACGATCCTCTCACCTCGGCCTCCCAAAGTGCTGGGTTTAGAGACATGAGCCATCACACTTGGCCTTAGATAGACCTTTTAAGTTTATTTTCATCTGTAAATTATCCTATCATCCTATGTCATTGAAGAAATGAAATAATTTATTTCATAATACAAGGTTTCTCAACTTCAGCACTTATTGGCATTTTGAGCAGGACAATTCTTGACTGTGGGAGACTGTCGTGTACATTGTGGGATGTTTAGGAGCATCCCTGGTATCTACTCATCAGATGCCAGCAGCACCTCCTCTTCAGTCGTGACAAGGGAAATCCTCTCCAGAACTTACCAAATGTCTTCTGGAAACTAAAATTGCTCTGATTGAAAAGCTCTGCTGTGTTTTCTCTCTGTCCTGTTAATTTTCTGAAAATTGGATCTTGGATGAGTCTTAGTCTGATTCAGATTCAATTTTTAAATTTATTTTATTTTTTGCTAAGACTACTCCCTAGGTGGTATGGGGACTTCCCTCTGGAGGCACATAATGTTGGTAATTTCTCTTGTGATGTCAGCCACCCCTGATGTCTGACGCTTAGATCCTTTATGAGGGAGTTGCAAAATGCTGACATTCCAATTCTGTCATCCCTTGGTCAATGACTTGTCAGAATATCTGTGTCAAGGTGTGTCTTGCCTCAGCAATGATTTGTTTGCCAGGATGGCTTGAATGGGAAAGGTCCGATGCAAGTTGGCCCATTTTTCTTTTCCAGGCTATCTTTTACCTAGTAGCCAGTCTTCCCCATTTTTGCTATTTGGACACACTCTTCTTGGCTTTGAAGAAGCAACTTATCAAAAGAGACAGGACCAGTGTGGCCCTCCTGGCCCATCTCTGCCTGGAGTCAATCACTCCTATGCTCTCCTGGCTCAATGCCACTTACCATGTCAGGCACAATAATGTGCTCTCACGTCCTTCTTTCCCACTAGTCAGCGGGTAAAGCAAGGCTGCCTCACTCTTCTTTGCATCCCCACTGCGTAGATTGGAACCAGGCAGCCTGACACCTGCGGAAGAGTGCAGGCTTTGCAGGGAGACAAACCTGGATCCAAATTCCAAATCTGAAAAGGAGCTGGTGGCTAATTCAAGTGAGGCACTCAAACTTTCTGCATTTCAGTGTCTTCATTGCCAAAATAGAAAAAAAAAATCATTTCTCTCACAGTTACTTTTAAGGGTCAAGTCGTTTGGAAACAGTGTTCATGGGATTCCTACTCAATATACACTTCAGGTATTCTTTCCTATTTTAAGAGTAGCTTCTATTTACCCACTCACCATGTGCCAAGCCCTACTACATAAAACCCTTGTGTGGCTTCTCGTGTGAGCCCCCTGCTGCGCCCACAGCCTATTACAGGTAAAGCATCAATGTCATAGGTAAATGATGCCTTTGAAACAGGTAATGGTCCTACCAGGAAGGTAATGGTTTGGGCTGTTAAAAGCAACATCAAAATAGGTAAAGAAAATGAGGCTTACCGAAGTTAGATATCTTTTCCTAAATTTCCAAGCTGATGTGGGTTGACTCCGCACTTGAACTCAGACCTTCCTAATGGCAAAATTCACTATATATCGTGCCTTTAATTGGGTGTTACACCGTGAATAAATGAATGAATGACTAAACTAATAGATATAAGAAGACGATACTAGGAGTTTATTAGCAAATAATTCTTTCCTCCCAGACTGTCCTTTTTTTACTGGGAAGTCAGTTGAATCTGGAGCTTACATTTTACACATGGGTTGAGGCTATAGTGACCAGTCAGAGAAAGCCCCGACTTCAGTGTGAACTTCTGAGGGAGGAGGACTGCCAAGTGTCCAGTCTGACTTCTGCTACTGGTTGGCAGTGTGGTTTGTATAAGCCTCATGTATGCTCAGACACTGCTTCGTACTTGTTTCTAACCAGCTGTTCACCCTCCTATGATGAGGGGCTCACAGGGTCACCCAGTCTGATGGTCAGCACAGTGCCCTGGCAAGGGCTGGATCCCAGCCTTTTCCTCTGTCCTCTGCTATTACCTGTTAAAGTGTGAGCTTTCTATTTGACACCTGGGCAGACCGAGCTCAGCTGAGCCCTGACCTGACTAGATGTCAGGGTGCTACTGGCAGGAATTTAAACTCCCTCAGCCCAGGGAGCCAGACTGTCCTGGAAAAGAATGTAGGTGGACAAGCAGCTTTGTGCTTTACTCCAGGGGTTAGGAATCTCCTGTCCATGGCCTCTGGGAAGGAATTCATTCAGGTGGGAAGATGAGAGCCCGTTAGGCAGCCCCTGGAAAGGGAAGCCGTAGCACTGGGGCAGCAGTGGCCCTGTGCAGGGTCTGGAGGACTCAGTCCTCAGCACCTTCTTTCCCCTCTGCTTCCCCTCCCCCAAGGACATGTAATGTGACTTCGCATAAATTTCCTTGAATTCATGCTGTGTTCACACTACAAATCACGTCTATGTTTGCAACAAAAATTAATTTCAGGACACCTTAAGATACAATATAGCTGTTTGATACATTTTATTTTAGAATATATTCAGAATGAAAGTTTTTGAGTGATGTGATCCCTTTATGGTTTGGAAGATAAAATGAAAACAAAACTCAGGTTCTCTTGGGGGGTGTTCAAGCCTTTGATCCTGACAGATAACATTATACTTTGGTAGACAACCAAAGTAGACCCCCATTTTGATAGGGCTGTATTACATGGTAGATGCTCTTTACCTTCCCTGTGCGGGTCATTGTTTGATTGCCATTGCACTGAATGGCTCATCTGTGGAATATGTTTATCTATCAATATTTCATACCAATATTTAGAACATGTAATTTGATGGATCAATTTAGGTATTTAAGAGATATATTGAGGTACAGAATTTAGACAGACATATGCATGTAGTATTATCCATTATTAAATGTATCAACATATATAAATTATTAAAATGTTAATTTTGATATATGAAAGCAAATGATTTGAGAGGTAGCTTTTACTAGTATGATACAATAAAATACAATACAATTTGGCAAGGATTTATTGAATGATGATTATATTCCAGGCACGACCATTGCATAAATATGCCAGAGATACAAAGATGAATAAAGAAAGAAACCTTTCTTAATGAAGATCATGATGCATCAAGAATCTAAGCATGTGAAGAAACAACCACAAAGGGAAATAATAGTAGCAGGGAAAAGAATGGACAAATTAAACTACTAGCTCAAAAATATCATGAGCAAAATGATGACTAGAGAACAAATCTGCAAAATCTCAAACCAAATGAAGAGGTATTTTAATACTTGAATACAGAGCTCTTGCAAATGAATTAGAAATACCATTGCTCCCATGGAAAGTAGGGGAAGCAGCTAACAATACAATTAACCAAAATTATATGCATGACTATACCCACATACACATACATGTACATGTGTTCACATAAAAAATTCGACTGTGTTACTAATCAAAGAAACATATTCAAGCAATGCATTTATCCCTTTAAAAATTTTGTTATTGTTATTGTGATGGGATGGGGGATTATAATGAGCATTTTAAAAATAATACTTGTATGTTTGTTAATTAAAACATCTCTTCCGGAAAATAATCTGAAATATGTACATAGAGGTTTAAAAGTTTTACCTGTTTTGACCCAGTGATTTCACTTCTAAGCACCCGTTCTAAAGGAATAAGCAAGAATGAAGACAGAGATTAATGCACAATTAGTGTTTTTGCATTTGTACTTATAATAGGAAAATGTGAAAACTACTGAGTACTCTAGTAGTAGGGGTTGAATGGTTATATAGTTTACTGTACATCGGACAAGCAATTATGCAGGTATTAGCGGCAGAGCTCCCAGAGACTTCTCAGTAGAAATGCATGAAAATGCTCAGGGTTTATATTAAGTCAGGTACAACAGAAGAAGAAAAATCTCAATTGCATTTAAAAATAGAAAAAAATAGTGTAAGGAAATGTTTATTTTCTCATCTATACATTTTATTTTCTAAAATTTTGACACTAAGTCTGCATTATCTGATAATTAGAAAAAAATATCAAGAGGTAAAACTTAAAAATTATATGGATAATCATAATGCAATTTGAGCTGAGACCTGTGCGACGAAAACAGATGTTTCCAGGAGATTGATGAGTTAATGTCACTTGATGAAACAGGCAGGGAAAGCTAGAGAAAAGAGATGAATTTGTAAAGACCAAGGCATAATTTGCCCGGTTAGACAAGAAAGCAAGGGGGTTTCAAGAGCATAGGTTATGCAAATGACAGAAGCATAAACATACCTGGCATGTTCAAGGAGTGAAATTGATCTGGTGTGACTGGGGCACATGCTCTGCAGGGTCAACTGAATCGAGAAAGGTGAAGAGGAACAAGGCTGTGAGAAGCTTTTCATTCTCAGGCCATACTAAAGAGTTTAAGCATTAAAACCTAATCCTAGAGAATCGGAGACAGCAGAATGCTGACTGGAACACACACACACACACACACACATGCATATACACATGCACATGCATACACAATAGTGTAAGGTAAATTTTATTGTAAGAATCAACGTGAAAACATACATTTAAATGTGTGTACAAATCCTTTTAAAAAACATTTTGAGAAAAAACATTGTTTTTTTATAATAAAATGCAAAGCAAACCATGATAGAAAAAAAATCCTTTTAAAAATAATATTTCCCCTCAACTCCTTTTTGTCCTTCAATGCTTTCTGCCCTGAAATAGATCTGTCATAGAGGTTTTCTTGGTCAGCCACCCTGCAGCAAGTGTTCTATCCCATCTGTCTACTAGTAGTCACTACTTAGATTGCAAACTTTGTGCAGAGAGGAGCTCTATTGTATATGCCATTGCGTCCCTCACACCTGGTTCATAGGACATGCTCATTAATAGTTCCTTCTGAATGGGTTTTCCAATGCCTTGCATATGAAAGGCTTTGTCAAAATTCATGAGGCGGACCTTGCTAATGACTCAGGCCACTTTTAGCTTAGGAATCAACACTGCATATTAGGCTGGGGTAATTTCACTTTTCACATCCAAGTTGGTGTTTATTTTTAAATTATTGTTAAGCTTGGAGACAAAAACAGCTGGACTATACATTGCTTACAGCCAGTCAGCCAGCATCCCCAGGTTCTGCCAAATTCCCCAAATGACATTAGTTGCACATGGTTCTCTCAGTTTTCTCCCCTGTGAAATGAAGATCTGGAGTCCGCCTGGGTTCCTGATTCCAGGAGCCTCCCACAGGAATCTCTATTGCTTACCTGCCTTGTGATTTCTAGTGCCTCATTCAGCAGAAAACAGCACCTGATAAATGCTTGATGACTTATTGATCAAAAAAATGTCTATTAGACTAGAATTTTTTATATTTTGAGATGGGTTACACTGTCCTATGAAGTTTCTGGAAAGTCCTGGAAAAAAAAAATCAGCTTCTTGCAGTGTGATGGAGATTGTATTCAACGATATTTTTAATTTGGGAGACCATGGTTTTCTTTGGGGGCTCTCTATAATGCTATTGGGGGAATGATATAATATGAAGTAATGTCTTTGCTGATGCTAATTCTAAAGCTTTCCTGTCACTACGGGGATATCACATATGTCTGATGTCACCAGAAGCACGAATGTATCACATGTCTCAAGCAAAAGGCAGAACGTTTGAGCTCGGTAAACACAGGCACACTCATTCACTAGCAGGGATTTGTAAACTGTTTTTCTACACATGGAAATAGCAGCAGGAGGGCAAAAAACTGTAAAGTCTTATAGCCAGACACCATCACAGATTGAGCTCTTGAAATTCCACTATCAGTGTCAGGGAGGTTTCTCTGAGTTTTCCATGTTGTCAAAATATATGAAAGAAATATCCTGCAGAATTAACAGAGCATGCGATTATTTGCTTTCAGTGGTAATGCACCTTGGCATAGTGGGGGAGGGTAAGGATTGCTAGAGCAAGTGAGTATAGTTCACAAATCAGAGGATCAACCTAATTGCCACCCTCTACTTCAGAAACACTTAACCGTCTCTGTATTTCCACATCTGTGAATGAAGTCAATGCCGGTGTTAAGACACAGAGCGCCTACAAATGCATTTCTGGCTACCATTAATTGGAGGGAAAATATTTGAGAAGAGTCTTCTTTATCTTTGATATGAAAAAGTAAGAGGCAGCAAAGTCTTAGAGATGAACAGAACAGCAAAATATAGGACGTTAAATCTGTTTTATATGTTCCACCAAATATTTGCGAAACTTGATACTTCTGAGTCTTATAGCGGCGTAATGATGTAATATTTAATTTAACAGGATTTCCCTTGTGAAGCATATTGTGTTGATTATAAAACCTGTATGGTTCCTTATAAGGTACCTATAGTTCACCTTTTCACTGTCTTGACTACAGGGAACATGGTAAGATCCTGTGTAGGTGAGATGTGATACAGCATTTGTTAACTTCTCTTTTTTCTCAGTTGCCATTTCATTTTTGCATTTGAGTACACATTTATAGTTAAACTAGGCAATACACTCATTTCCATGGTTATTAGTTATTCTCTTTACGTCACAGTTTCACTCTTCTGCACATGTGTCTCACAATAAGATATTTTTTTTTTCCCCGCAGCTGTGAAAGGAAGCTACACACCATTGAGGAGCTTCTACATCATGCCAGGCTATGCGCACTAGTATCTCATTTTATCCACATGTAATCATCCGTAAAGATGCTTATGCTTATTTTTTTTTTCTCCAGTAAGAAAACTGACATCTAGCCGGGCGCGGTGGCTCACGCCTGTAATCCCAGCACTTTGGGAGGCCGAGATGGGCGGATCACGATGTCAGGGATCGAGACCATCCTGAATAACATGGTGAAACCCCGTCTCTACTAAAAATACAAAAATTAGCCGGGCGCGGTGGCGGGCGCCTGTAGTCCCAGCCACACGGGAGGCTGAGGCAGGAGAATGGCATGAACCCGGGAGGCGGAGCTTGCAGTGAGTGGAGATCGCGCCACTGCACTCCAGCCTGGGAGACAGAGCGAGACTCCGTCTCAAAAAAAAAAAAAAAAAAAAAAAAAAAAAAGAAAAGAAAACTGACATCTAAAGAGATCAAGTGAGTTTCAGGCGTTCATATGTCAGCATGGCAGAGCCAGAAGTTAGACATGCAGGTATCTTTACTATTTTGTGACCTTTGCAAAAGCACCGAAAGCCAATAGGATTTTTCTTTTTGTCTCTTGGAAATAATAAGATGCAGTGGAAAGTGTATGGGATGCCCAGTCAGGCCAGTCTGGGTATCCTTTATACTCCTGATATGCCCTCGGTGGCTTTTAGGAAGTTACCAAACTCTCTTGAGCCTCAGTTGCCCCTGAGAAAAATGGGGTTGACCAAAGCTCCCTGCTTCAGTGTCTCAGATTAGAAATACCATGTGCTAAGAATATGTGGCACATACACACCATGGAATACTAGGCAGCCATTAAAAAGGATGAGTTGATGTCCTTTGCAGGGACATGGATGAAGCTGGAAACCATCATTCTCAGGAAATTAACACCAGAGCAGAAAACCAAGCACCACATGTTCTCACTCATAAGTGGGAGCTGAACGACAAGGACACATGGACACAGGGAGGGGAACATCACACACTGGGGCTTGTGGGGGTCTGGGGGGCTAGGGGAGGAATAGGATTAGGAGAAATACCTAGCGTAGATGACAGGTTTGTGGGTGCAGCAAACTACCGTGGCACGTGTATACCTATGTAAGAAACCTGCACGTTCTGCACGTGTATCCCAGAACTTAAAGTGTTAAAAAAAAATACCATGTGCTTCTAGGATGGGCTGGATCAAAGGGAGCCCACACTTATTTCTACCTTTGTCTCCACCCAGTCTCCTTTTCTTCAGGCCATGAGACATCTCTGAGGTTATTGATGGATGCTGCTGGTGGAGGAGCAGCTCAGTGAGCCTGAGGGAGGGAGGATTTTTTTTTTTTCTTATTTGGTTTGTCGGTATCACCCTGTAAAAGAAAAGAACAACCAAAGAAGCAAAGGCAGTTATGCCTTTCAAGCTTAGATGCAGGAATTGGAGGAGGAGTTTGTGGGAGATAAATCAAAGAAAATTGACTAGAATAGATACAAATGAAATTTAAGTTTAACAAGTGCCGGAGTGGTGAGGCAGGATGTGGGCTCCTCTTGCTGAGGTGCACAATTACTGCACATCAAGGGGGCCGGCTTGTTGGCAAACTCTCAAGGCACAGGTGCACTCATTTCATTCTACTGGGACTGCAGCTCACAGCCCCTCCCAGAGGCAGAACTCTAGGTAGTCAGTGAATGCTGCCTCCTTCTTACTACACATGCTCACATCCTTTATCAAAAAGAATAGGTACTGTGTATTAGACTCTGCCCATAAGTCAGGTGTAAGGTATATCAGGCATTTGATTCCATTCAACATCGTAATCTTGACGGTAGCCCTAAGAAGAAAACACGATCATTTGTATGTTATGGATGAGAAAACTTGGTCAGAGAGGTTCAACAACTTCCCTGGGGTCACACAGCTATTTTGGAGAGAGTTGGTGTATCCAATACCATGTTGTCTACGCTCGCCGTGCAATAGCACCTTGTCTAGCGGTGGCATCCTGGGAGCATTAGGATTTGCCTGCTTCATCAGAGGAGATAAATCTTCAGAGCTGTTTTGCTTGTTAGCGACAGAGTCTCCTGAAATACGCTCTGACTATCCTGTGAATGCCAGTGATTCAAAGATCCTTGCCAAAGGATCATCATAAATCCTGCTTAGACAGAGAAATCCCTAATGGAAGAAGGGTTCTTTGCAGTGTCCCACAGCCTTGAGCATTAGTGTGGAGAAGAGGACAATTTGCAACAATGCTTGAGTGAGTGTCAAGAGGCCTATTTACATGGTCAGGGACACAGATGGTCCCGTAAGTAGGATTTGATGAAGAGAGCCCCCTCATCCCACATGGAGACAGGGAAACGGGCTTTAGGACAGTGTTGTCTGAAAGGCCACTGCCACATGCAGAGTCCTCTAATCCTCTGCCTGAGTGGCTCTGTTTCTTTCAGAGACAAGAAAGCTTGTCGGACATTCTGTCCCCCAGCATGGTGACAATTAAAGGCACGACTGAGAACCATTCCTTTCAGACCTACTTTTCCCCCATTTTTCCCTATCCCAGTCTGGCTGGCAGACCAGGATGGGAGTGCACACCCCCAAATGGTGGAATGATGAGCAGACCACCAGCCATGCAAGCCTTTCCTTCCATGAATTCAGCCTGCTTATGTTTGCCAGGGTATACTATGTGTAGGACACAGTGCCGTGTTCTAGAGAGTGTAAGATTTGAGAGAGGAGGAGGAAGTCTGTGTGTGTGTGCACGTGTGTGTGTGTGCCTGTGTGTTTGGTAATTTCCAAGTATATACACTTTAATAGAGAATATTAACCATTTCTTCCACCTAAGGATGTAAGATGATTTAATACTTCTTTTACAATGTTTTCATTGTTCTGCATAATAATTAGGAAGAAGTTAAAGAGGACAATACTATTTTGAATATGGGTCTTTATCACTACTCAAACTCTTTCTTTTTCTTTCAGTTGTTCTTATTTGTTATTTTTCTCTCTCCCCTCCTCTTCTCTATGTCTGTCTGTCTGTCTCTGTGCACACGCGCATATTCTGGGGGGAAGATACGGGCTTGGAAATAGGGAAAATTACACACAAGGGTACATCCATAGGAACTTGTCATAAATGTTCCAGTTCTTGGGTGCTTTCTTGGGACTTTGGAAAAAGTCATGCCATTGTTCACATATTGTGTGTGTGTATATATATGAATTATCTTACAGCAACAATCCTATAAGGCAGGCACTACTGGGATCCCATTCTATGTAGAGAAACTAAGGTTCAGAGAAGCTAAGCCACTTGCCGGGGGGTTGCACAGCTACCAAATGTTGGAGCCTGGGTGTGAACCCTGAGTTTTTAAATCCAAAACTCTGAACTCTTGCTCTTCCCTGCAGTTTTCCTGAAGGGCAGTGACAGACAGTTAATTCGGGTATATCGAGCCTGCACTGTTCTATTACTCTTAGCAGCAATGTGTCCCCTTTGGAGTCTGGGTGTTTTGCACAGCTCTGTCCTCTGTGGCATTCCTAGCCCTGCCTCCGTAGCCATTCAAAAGAATAAGGGAATGAAAGTTAAATGAACTCCCCAAAGGGCAGTCACCAGGAGGCAACAGGTATTTGCTTTATTCTATTTGTTTGATTTAGAACAAAACAAAACAACAAATGTTCCCCGCCTCTGGGTCCAAGGACTTATCCACAGCTTTAACAACAGCCATGAATAATGAAAGAGTTTCCAAGTTGTCTGAAAACAACCATGACATCAAAAAAAAACAACCAAATGAAACTCAGGTGTTTACTTCCGCTCCCCATTCTCCAAGCATCTCCTTTCTCCAAGGCTTCGCTTCTCCTAGTGCTGTCTGTGGACCAGTGGTGTCCTCACCGCCATCACCTGGGCACTTGTTAGGCAGGACCTGGACCTCATCCCTTTTCCCAGACCTGCTGGAGTAGAGTCTGCATTTTAATAAGGTCCCCAAGTGTACATTACAGTGACAGAAGCACACTCCGAAGAAAGAGGAGGACTTACCTCCCACCCAGGGCCAGGTCTAGTTTCGTATGAGTGAGCCCAGGGTCCAAAATTTAAGAGGGTGCCAAAAAAAGGAGTAATTATCAAAAGCAGTATATTAAGAATGAAGGCCAAGTGTGGTGGCTCATGCCTGTAACATCCCAGCACTTTGAGAGGCCAAGGCAGGTGGATCACTTGAGGCCAGGAGTTTGAAACCAGCCTGGCCAACATGGTGAAATCTCGTCTCTACTAAAGTTATAAAAAGTTAGCTGCGTGTGTTGGCTCATACCTGTAATCCCAGCTACTCAGGAGGCTGAGGCATGAGAATCACATGAAGAGGCAGAGGTTGTAGTGAACCGAGATCATGCCATTTTACTCCAGCTTGGGTGGAAGGGGGGGACTCTGTCTCAGATTAATTAATTAATTAATTAATTAAATAAAAATGGAACTAGATAATTGCAGTCTTCTCCCTTCTGGATTAATAGGGGAGAGGGCAGGGAAAGCTGATGGGGTCTAGGTTTCTTGTTTTCTCTAAATATTCTGAATTTTCAGCAAGTGAAATTACATTGAGTTGTTTCCATTTTGGTCCACATACTTAGATATTATTGGATTTTCAATAACTGTGGTTAGATACAAAAAAATGTAGCATTGTAACCTAAGCATTTATTCTGCAAGGTCAGTTCAAATGGCCAACATAGATCACACTAATGATCACGATAATGATCAAGGTAGGTAGCCCTTATTAAGAGCTTGCTATGTGCTAAGTGCATTGTGTGAATTAACTTAATTTTTATAGGAAACCCCACATGAGAGGCATGCTCTAATCTCCATTTTAGCAGTGAGGTGATGGATGTTTGCAGAGGTTGGGTAGCTGATTTAAAGTTATCCAGCTAGAGACTAGAACAGGTAGGATCAGGCAACTTGCCCAGAGCCCACTCTCGTTACTGCTTTACAATATACAATAGCGTAAAATAAATGTAAATTGTATTTAAAGTTCTAAAGCAATTTTATGCATCCTTTTCTTCAATATACAAGTATTTCACTGCTAAGTGTGTTTCTGAAAAATCTACCCCTTTAGATTTTTAAGTTAAAAATGCTCCCTAAAACAATAAGAGTAATAGATAGATGATGGCACTTACTTTTTAAAAATGTCCATAACATTTTGGCTGCCAATTTAAAAAAAAATTGGACAAGAAGATGCTGTTAGTTCAAAGGAAGACAAAGAGTTCGAGGTCCTCCCTTTTGGATTGGGACCCTCCCGTGGGCTGGGGGTACCATGAGCCTGGTGGGCACGATGTGATCCTGCCTCTGCCTGACTTGGCTTCTTCTCTGCCTGTTTTGTAGCAACCACTGCACTTGCCTTTCTTGCCTGTGTCTGTGTGGGTCTCATTAGCAGTGGGTGTGTGTCTCACCACAGTGGCTCATTCACGGGGCTGCTGGCAGTGCCAGGAATCAGGAGCCGCCTCTCCGTCTGTCCAGAACAAAGCTGGGCTGAGCCCTCTCACGGTCCTGTGGCCCTTGGTCTCCCCACATGAGGTGTCCCGAGATTGAAGAGAGAAGGTGCCTCCTGGCGATGGCATTGCCAAGGCTGGAATCTGCCTCTCAAGGAAGTCCCTCGGTGGCCAGCTGCTGCGCCGTGACCTTCGTGGTGGTGGAGTGAGTAGGCACTGGAATCAATACGCCTGGCCTCTCCATCTGCCAGCCTGAATGCAGGTGCCAGTTACTACTGCCCGGCACGGACGAGGGACGGGAACGGTGGCGCATAGATCCCGGCAAACGGGATTGGCTTTTGTGGACACAAGCTTGAGGTTGGCAGTGCCGTTTTATTTATGTCCTGTCCCTGCTGTAACAGGGGCCGCCTCTGTACGGCCTTCGCTCTCTCTGTACTTTCGGCTCGGGTCGCGATCTTCCTTTGATTCGGGGTTTGTTTTTATTCCAGCCCGGTTGCTGCTGCCAGAGCCATGGCTCAACGGCTTGGCCTGGACTGGTGATCCGCATGTCAGGAGTTTCCAAAAGTTTGTTCCGGTCTATCTTTGAGAGAAATAGCATGGACTGGATCCCATCGCCAGATTGTGGTGTCTGGGGACACGTGCTTGGGGCACTATTTCCATCTTCTGTCTTTGTCTGGTCTCCTCCTCATTAAATCTTACTGGGTCTGTGGAGCTGACTACCAATTGGTGCCTGACCTAGTTACAGAGAGCCAGTCCGTAGCCCCTTACTCATCATCAGAAATGGATCATAACGGTTTGTTCATTGTGATGCAAAGTGGGCTCTGCTATTTTAGAGTCATTTCTCCCTTTTTGGAGTTTGTGCATGGGGGTGTATGTGCATGTATTTATGCATGCATGTGTGTATGCACACGTTTGTGTGTGTGTGTTTGTGTGTGTGTGTGTTGGGCAGCTGCCTAAATGAAGCTGGCATTTTCCATTGCTATGTGGGGACTCTGCTTTTGGAAAACACTTCTGCGGCGTTGTATGGAATCCTTAACAGGCTTGCTTGTTTCCCTGCCTTGACCTCCTTTCGTTTTCCACTGGGAGCACTTTCTCTTGAGCACAGGTTCTCACATTTTCTGCTCATGGTGTCAGCTCTGTGGCCACTCTTCTGCCAAAGGGCACCAGGGAGTTCCTCAAAGGACCTTTTGAACTGTTTGTTCATGAATGAAGAGTTCAGTCGGACAGTGACGAGGACAGCACACACCTCTGATTGGTCCCTGCCTCAGAATTGCTGGGCATGACTCATGCATTTGGCTTTTGCCTCTGCTGATCTCACAAGCCGTGTGGGAGGCTGGGGTTTTTTTCAGCATCTCCCAGAGTCTGTGACCTTTTCATCACCATTTTGCCTTGCATTTTGAAAAATACTCTCCCTGAACAAACTGTGTTTATAAAGTAACAACCAACTGCTTTCCCTATTTTTAATTATTCATTTATACCTATTTTCCAATCAGAGTTTCTAATCAGTATGTGTTAATCAGAGTTAACATTTATTTATTTACTGGGCATCTTCTGTGTGTCTGGCCTATACCAGGTGCTGGCACTAGGAAAGTGAACAAGATTCAGTCTTAGCAGGGATTTCCAATGCATAATAATATTTCTGTTAATTCACATTAATTTGGGTAAAATTTATTGCTCACCCATGGCATGTCTGGGGTGGTGCCAAGTGCCTTATGTATACCCCTCCTTTAATCTTCAAGGCCATGCTGTGAGTTTCCCATTAGAGATACCACTTTACAGGTGTGGAGACTGAAACTTGTACAGTCAAGTCGAGTCACTCACTCAAAGTCACACATTCAATTACAGGGTAGAGGCAGGATTTGAATCCTGGATTGTCAGACTCCAAAACTCCCCCCATGGAGATTATAGTCACCAGCTCCCTGCATTCCTTCCTTCACTCTCCTACTGGACAGGTGTTTGTTTGCTTTTGTGGGCATGAGGAGTGTCCTATGTTCTCTCCGTGTTCCGTGGCTTTTGGTTTAGTGTGAGGTGTCTGAATATCCTGGGTGCAAATGAATTTGTTGCCCCATAAAATAATGGAGCGTCTAGGTTGCTAAATGTGAAACTTACTTACCTCTTGATTGTTTAGATAGGAAAAGTGAGGCTCTGAGTGCAAAGGGATTTGTCACAATCGTACAGTGGCAGGGTCTGGACTTAAACTCAGCAACTCTGTTCTACAGGCTGGTGGGGTTATTGGCTAATTTATTCTGAGTGAGATGGCAAATCTCAAGAGTTCTCCTGGGAAATTCTATCCAGGTTTGAGCTCAAAGCAGCCAAAACTAGACACAATGCAAGCTCATGAGGGGCGAGGTTCTAATCTTGTTCATCACTGTGTCCGTCCCTGGTCCCCAGCACGGTCCTATGGTGCAGTTGGTGGTCAACTGATGTGTGTTGGAGGAATAAACTGGATGAAATGAAAGGGGCTTCCAGGGAGAACTTTCTAAGGTTCATGCTATGGGATTGGTAGTTGCTTACCTTTCTTCCTGGGTTCTCTTAACCCAAGAGAGTATTTTAGACTCAAATTGATGGTATCAATATTAATTAGACACTTCAATGATTCAGTCAATTGGGATTGTAAAACTATTCTTCTGTTTCTATTTTGGAATAAATTGGCTTGTTCTTTGGGCGTCTCTGGGCAGAGCAGTTTTTCCTGGCTGTACAAAAAAATGGATGCTCAGGTATCGGTATTGGTACCCAAGCTCACTTTAGATGTGGCCAACTCAGGCATCTATGCTGCAAAAGAGGTACTCCATGTGGCATGAAGTGACTACAAGATTAAAAAGTGTTTCCAGAACAGACAATACTTTAACCATTATATTAGAAATAAAGAAGAAGAGAGGAAAGAATTCACCCGGAATTCATTCACTCTGACTCATGAATTGTCCTCATTTTCTTCTTCCTCCTACTATTCAAATTAGTCAGAAATATTTTTACATTATTGTAATTGGAGTCCAGATTTGACGTCATAATGAACCATGTGGAAATAGTCCCAAGTATTTTCCCATGTGTCTTTATAAGTCACAGCATTGTGACTTTGGGGAAAGTCTGCTATTCCATGCACGGCATGCATTGTGTTTTACTTAAGCATTCTCCTGTTACAACAAGGCAATTGTAACTTTATGGGAATGTAAAAAAGTGTTTCTTGTTGGCAATCTGGATGAAACTTAATGAGATTATTTAAAGAATTGCAATACCGACAAGGTCCTTTACTTCAAGTGAGTTACTCTGTTTGGAGTCAGCCTAATGCTCTATTTTCCTAATAAAATAAGAATACTTAAAACATGCATAGGGAAACATCAAATTAGTCAAGATTAGAATTCTTTTTGTTCTTTTCTATTTTTTATAATTTTAATAATTAAGATGACATCGAAAGCAAGCATCTTTCTTAATGGCTCGGAGCATTTTTCTTATTTCTGAAAATGAGTGGCATTTAACTGAAAGACGAAACACCAACATCAATAAGAAATGAAAGCGAATGGCTTAGAAATGCTAACCTGGTCTTTAATGTTTCTTCGGGAAAAAACCACTAGAAAAGCAGAAATCTGTTCAAGTAAATCCATCTGCTCACTTTTAGGTCAAACCTGTTAGGATTAGTTCTTTAATGAGGTTACAGAGTTTTGGGCGATGAGTCTGCAGAAATGATCTGGTAATGAGCTGACTTCGAAGAGAAGGTTGAGAGAGCTTTCATTAACTCTGTTTGCATCATAATTTGGCAAGGTCACTGGAGAGCGTCTTCTTTAGGCCACTAAAAATAGACAGTCTCATAGATCCAATCATGTCGTCATCTCTCTCTCTCTCTTTATTTTTTTCTGTAGTCATGTCTTATTTTGGGAGCTCCCTTCATTCTTCTCACCCCCCTGCCTCCTCTGGAACCCTGCGATTGCTTTGTGTAAGACACTGCCTCCTTGTGTGCTGAGGAAGAGAGGAAAGACAGGGCATTTCAGGCCCCTCATTCACCTGATTACTTTATCTTGCAGTTTCCCTTCCTCCCTCCTTCCCTCTTTCCCTTCTTCTTTCCCTTCTTCTCTCATTTCCTTCCTTTCTTCCTTTCCTTTTTTCTCCCTTACTTTGTCCCTCCCTCTCTCCCTGCTCCCTCCCTCCCTCCTTTCTTTCTTCTCTCTTTCCTTCTCTCCCTGCCCCCACTTCCTCCCTCCATCACTCCTTTCCCTCTTCTCTCCCTCCCTCCCTCCTTTCCTCCATCCCTCCCTTCCTTCCTCCCTCCCTCCTTTCATTTCTCCATCCCTCCTTCCCTTCCTTCTTCCCTTCCTTCCTCCCTCCCTTCCTTTCTTCCTTCCTCTCTCCCTCCCTTCCTCCCTCCCTTCCTTCCTCCCTCCGTCTAGTACTTCCTCTTTCTATTCCTTAGTCTCTCCCTTCATCCCTCTCTCCTCCCTTCCTTCCTTCCCTCCTTCCTTCCTCTCTGCCTCCCTCCCTTCCTTTCTTCCTCCCTACCTTCTTCCCTTCTTCTTCTCTTCTTCTCCCTTCTTCCCTCCCTCCTTCTCTTTCTCTGTCTCACTTTTATAGGTCCCAATTCTATGCATCACTGTGCATAGAAATACTTGATATACAATTATTTAAAAAGTAAAAACCATGAATGAATGAATGAGTTCCATTTCAAAGCAAAAAGAATGAATGAATGAATGAATGAGCAACAAAGAAGACAAAAACGATGAATGAATGAGCACCATTTCAAAGTACAAACAACGAATGAATGAATGAGCAACAAAGAAGACACAATTCTTGAGAGAATGGCAGGGCTAGAAAGACTTCTGCTTCCCTTGAAAGCATACTTCGCTACTATTTTAATAGCTCCTTCTTTCACACTTTTGTACCCCCATTGCCAAATATGTGCTCCACTTACATCGTGTATGTGTTCTATCTATGCCTTGTCATCTGTCTGTGGTTGTATGCATCTGCCCGTGTCTAAACATATACATCTGTTCAGAATGAGGTTCTGTAAAAATTCAAAGGATTCATTTAACTCCTGGATTCTTCATTTCTCTTTTTTCTCCTGTTGATTCCTTGAAGTTCATGCAGGTTTTTGGTAAAGAAAATCTTACCCTAACCTCTAAAACATATAGCATGGATAAAGTAGAGCTTCTGTGGATTAAATAGAAGAAAGGAGAAAGTTGTAGGAATCCCCAGAAACCTCCCTCCAACTCTCCGCACCACACCACAGCCCCTGCAGCAGCCTTTGGGATACCCCAGGAATACCACTCTTTGCCAAGAACAGTTAGTAAAATCACTAGATTAGATCACTGCTGAGTTTTCATTTGGCTCTTACATCCTGTGATTTGTGATGTCTCTCAGACTTTAAGTCCAGGTCTCTGTGTTTATGGTTTGCAAAAAATGCAGATGATTCCCGAGTAGGTAACGTAGGAGCTATAAACATGATGCAGATGACAGAGTTTCTGCTTTTCATAACCACACAGGGACTGGAGGAGCAGGCAAACAGTTGGGAAAATGGTTTCTTAAAACAACAAAATGTCCAGACACATAAGAACGGAATGACTGATAAAGGTTGTTGTAGGTCATAGTTGTTGCCTCTCATTTCATCAGTTACTGAGCATCAGCTATGTGTTGGCCATGTGTGTATTGGTGTAAAGAGATCCTAAGAAGATATGATCCTCCCTCTGTTTTATTAACGTTTTAAAATTTTTTTGTGTGTAAGTTATCGCTATCTAATTCTTTGCTGCTTATTTTTCTGTTTACTTTTTAACTCTACCAGAGGCTGAACAATCTGTAAAAAGAGCAATCTTAGCTGTTTGGTATCCAGGGATTTGACTCATGCCTGGCACATAATAGATGTTCAAGAAACATGTGCTCACAGAATTACACTGTGTCGTCATCTCCACCAATCACAGTGGTTGGTGGAGATGATGCCGCAGTGTAAGCTTTGTGTGTGTGTGTGTGTAGTTGGGAAGGTGGACTGTCAGGAGGTGATATTTGGCTAAGACCTTAAAAGACAGGGATAAGTTTGTGAAAAGGGAAGAGGAAGAGATATTCGGTTCAGAGGCAAAAGTAGGAATGAAGGAGGCAGAGTGAAACAATATGGTAAGTTGAGGCAAAGCAATGGGTTCCTAGAAGGAGTTTCCCCAAGTGAAGCTGAAGACCAGTGGGGCTTACTAATGAAGGGCTTTCCCTGAGGGCAGAGTGGAGTGGTGCTTAAGAGAGGATGCTGTGGAGTCAGGCTGCATGGATGTGAATCCCTACTAGCAAGGCAGGTGGCATTAATAATTCACCCTCTCCATCTTAGATTTCTCCACTTTCAAATAGGGGTTATCTATGTGACACTCCACTTTAGCACAGTATCTGGAACATAGCAGGCTTGGCTATTGTTAAAGGAGAGGAGACCAATCTAAGGAGACCTTGAGGGCTTTGCACCCTGGCATGAGCAGGCCCCTGGTTTAGGGTGTGCCTGTAGCAGCCGTGTGAAAGATGGACTGGCTCTCAGGTCCTCCTGGCAGAGAGATGCTGTTGAGTGTCTTCCTCTGTCTCCTTCCTTCACCTGTGTGGGCCAGTGATGCTGTTCTAAGTGGCCCAATAATTGTCTTTCCACTATGTTTAAGAACGCTGCTTTGTGTCTTGCATGGGATTGTCTCTGTGAGAACCAATGGGATAAATAGTATTCTGGCATCAGTACCCAGAATGGCTGCAATCCAGCTGACCACCAGTTTTTCTTCATGGGTGCTGTGGTCCTGTGCCAGGTCGTGTGTCCCCGTCCCTTTTGTGAGGCAGCCCTTGCAACTAATATGACTTCGTAGACCAAGCTTTGCATATGACCTTCATTCAAATTATTTCATGCTGTTCTTTTACCTTTTCACATTTTTAGTGTTCAAAATAGTCTCATATGTGTTTGTACTGTATGCACCTTTGTAGGCGGCCTGAAATTCTTTTTGGAATCAAACAGGGTATTGGTAAAATGCATGGCATGAGTCACAGGGCATGAGGTGGAGAGTGGGCCGGGTGAGTCTTCAACCTAGTTTTTTCATGAAGACCTACTTTCCTGTAGGGCTTTAGCCACTGCTCCCTCCTCCACCACCATGTCAGAACTGGCATTTGTCTCTCCCTGTAATTCCTTCTCTGCCCTTGGAAGAGAACTGTGATCATTTGTTGCAGTCCCCTTGTGTAGCTGACCTGATGTGTGATATTAATGAAGATGTGGTGCAGAGACCCTGGGATGCTGGAGGCAGGGTCTGGAGCGGATTAGATGCTGTAGGTGCCGCTCTTCACCCATGTCCCCCTTGGGCCTCCGTCTCCCTGTCCATAAAATAGTTGTGGTGCCATGGATCCATGTTCCCCACCTCTCAGTCATTCAGGTTTTGTCTTCCCTAATATCTGGATACGATTCACATTGTTATTTACTTAATATTTTCTTTTGACTCCTTCTACTTTCTGCTATTTAAAAAAATTTTTTTGAAGAAAATTATATTTCTCTAATTTCTGGCAAGTCAATATCTCTTGTCATAAATATGAGGCAGCCAAAAAACAGATATAATTAAAAGGAAACAACATAATTGAATCCTCTCTGAGCCTGAGACTGCCTTGTCTTTGTTAAAAAAGGTTTGTTCAGGAATCACTGCAAACAGAGACTTTCTCTTTGCTGACATCAGGACTGAACAGAATTGAAAAGGTATGTCTCTATTTCCCGCATTTATTGTCATTGAAGGCCAGTAATCTGGCAATTGGTGGGGCCTCTGTTGTGTCAGGTATTGCATTCATTTTTTTATGTTGAGTCTTTGTAACAGAACCCTGATAACAGAACCCTGATGGTATTGACTTATATTTAGTGAACAGTAAATTTATGTCAGAAACAATAGCGTTATTTGCACACAATATCACCTCTGTGCTTGCCACAGGAATGTGAGGTGTTATGATGCTCATTTTACAGGTAAAGAAACAGAGTCCTAAGTCACAGAACTGACGAGTCATAGAGGCCCAAACAGGAATCACCTTGCAGCTGCACCTTATGCCAAAGTCTTTCTAATTCCACAACTTGGCCCCTTGGCTTGCTGGGGGACATGCCCCCTTGGTTTGGCTCCTAGATAAGGTCCTCTGGGCCTTCTCTGAGGACCATCTTGGCTCTGAAAACTGGCTGTATGTACACATCACTCTGAGAGCCAAAGGTGACCCCTCCCTGGCCCCCAAGGTCTTCTGCACATGCAGTGTCCTCTTGAAGATGGCTACATCATGGTATTGGATTTGGCCATGAAATCCCCAACTCATGTTGAACACTAGAGAAGTATCGGCTCTTAGCTCTGTGTTTCCCAAAGCGTGGTTGGAACACCGATGGAGGGAGGTGGGATGCTTTTAGCCAGGGGAACTGATTATTCCAATTACAAAGTTCTGTCATTTCAAAGTAGGAAACAATCTTACTGCTCATCAAATCTACCCTGGTACCCGATGCCAAAATTCATTTACTTACTGGATAAGGAAAGTGACTGAAATGTTTACAAATATGAATGATCAAGTTGTGAATAATATGTACACATGTACGCGTGTGTGTGTGTGTACTAACACACATATAGATACTATTATATATCTTTATATCTCTCTATATAGAACATTTGCAGATATCAAAGCCAAGGAGGCATGTTAAAAACCTGTTAAGACAGCCTCCTCATTTCTTGGCCTTTTGGCTAAGATGAAGTGTAGGTATCCAGCCTCATTTTCTTGATGGAAGCCGTATGATAGAGAATTAATAAATGAATATTGTAGAAGACCTCCCCAGACTTCTGATCCACTGATGTGCAGACAAACAGGACCATTTTTCTGTCATTTCCACCCTCATGATCCAAGCACAGTCTGGTAAGATGACCCAGCTCCACATAGCTGTTGACAGTGTTTCATTTATTTTTTTCCTCTTTATTTTCAGTTCTTAACAATGGAGTTAGTAAAAGTAACCATCCAAAGAGTATTAAAACATGAAAAGATAAAAACAGCAAATGCATCCTTGAGGATGTGTGTTTTTGTGTGTGTGTGCAGTCACATTTACATCTAAAGCACACACACATATGACTTACAAATAAATCGAGGTAGAACAGCCTATATAAAGCTTCCTACGAAAATATTAGATTCTCGATATTGACAAATGATTTCTCCAATTCTTCAAGAATGTCAAAATTTGTGCCTAGCAGTGAAGAATGTTCTTCCACCAATAAAGTGCAGCAAACGCAAAACTGAAACATTTTAACGACCTGATTCCCCTGCCGACCCTGAGTGAATCCAGTGTATTTAATGAGGTGTGATGAGGATGTAGAGCACCCGCTAGACTCTCCCTGGCTCACGTCAGCCCCTCTGTGGCCAAATTCAAATTTCTGCCTGAAGAAAATCAGTCTCCACTCACTGCAGCCCTTCAGAAGCACTTGCAAATAGGTGAGACCACTATGTCCAGGGCTCAGATTTTTATTTACTAAGTCATTGGTTTGAAAGCTCTTTTGAAGCATTTAGTTTGTACCTTTGTCTGATTACAAAGTGGACAAGGAAACATATATGCTTCTTATCCCTGTGGAGTTTATAGACAAGCAGAATTTGCACAGCTTGTATCTTCAGAATAAGTGCCTTGGAAGAAGCAAATAACAAAATGGCATTTTTTTCTTAACCTAATTTTATATTGCAAAAGGATAGTCCCACTTAATTTTGAGAAACCTTATTTTGTTTCTTTCTGAGTATAATAGCCCCAGAGGGAGCTCTCTCCTATTATATCATAAATCAGTCGTATTGCTATGGACTATGCAGTTTACTTTTCTTACTATGAAAAGATAGCGGGACGCTGTGACTATTTCTGGCAGACAACAAACACTGCAGTGTGTGTGTGTGTGTGTGTGTGTGCGCGCGTTTGCACCACTTCTCTGACTTTATGAATATGTAGATTTGTGTACTCCAGAAACTTGCAAATAAGCGGATTTCTTGGTTGTCTGGAAGTTGCCCAGATTTGATAAAATACAAGAGACTGTCTCAGGCCTTGGGTCTGGTTAAAGGTCTTTGTTGTTCTTCATTACATGCATGGGTTCTCCTTCGTAGTTGGTTTCTGCTTTTTCTGGATAGTTAGGTAGCCTGGTAAAGTGATGCAATCCTTAGTCATGTTTCTTTTAAATCTCTGGACTACTTTCCTAATTTAGTGCCCTATTTTATAGCCAAGGAATGGAGTAGCGTACAGTTGTTCAGTGAATTGCTATAGATTCAAACTGCCTGTGCCCAAGTCTTGGCTTCACTGGTGAGTGGCTTTGTGATTGAGGGCAACTTTACTCAGTCTTTTTGTGCTCCAGTTTCCTAGTTGTGAAATGAAGAAAAACCACAGTACCTGATTGTCATAAGATGAAATTGTATATTGCAGGAAGGTGCTTAGCCCAGGACCTGGTCCGTTGGAAATTCTCAATAAATTTTAGTCATGATCATTGCCTGTTTGGATTAAGTTGTTTCTGGAGAAGACTCAGCTTCTGGGAGATAGAGAAATGCTGAGAATTAGCATCATTTGTACATGATGGCATTCATGCCTTAAATCCCCAAAGATGATTAAATGCTTCATTTGGCATGTGAAGTGTTTAGAAAATATTGACCACACTTTTTCAAACTTAATACTTGCACAAACACAGGCATTTAATGCCAGCCAGAAAATACCTGTTGGTTTCCCAGTCTTTTATTGTTAATAGTCAATTATTTGCAAAATGATAACCTACTTTACTGATTTGAAATATTAAAATATTATAGAAAACAAACCAAACAGTGCCACGTTGCATTTATCAAAGCTGAATAATTTGCACCAAGTGAGTACATTATTACGGTCCCTGAAAACAAATTACAAATTATATCTGTCATTTGACATCAAGTAGATAAAAGGCAATAGGTATTTTTAATCTTTTAAATTAAAAAATATATAATTTTGTGGTCATTCTTTGTCTAACTACTACCATTCATTTATTTCTCCAATAATCTAGCCCTGTGGAGGGTTAGCAGTGTACTGACCCGGGCCAAACAAAAGTGAGAATAATAATGTGATTTCTATCCTCAAATAGCTCACAGCTTCCTTGATGCAAAGTTGGGAGGACCAAATAGCCATAAATATCAAAGATCTCTAACTGTGGAAGAAATAAAAAAGCACTATGTTACACTAAGGGAATCCTGAAGCCCTCTGAGTTTATACTAGGTACTGAGGATAATTTCCACCAAAGTCACACTAACAGTAAATGAAAGAAGGGGTCAGACGCAGGGAAGCACAGAGGTGCAAAGCCTGCCAGGCTCAGGAACAGCAATACTTACTGAAGCAGGAGGTAAGGTGGGCAGGTGAGGCTGGGGACAGATAGGAGACAGATGCATGAGCTGTGTTAATAAATGTGGAGTGTGGGCATCTCCTGACCTGATAGGGAGCCATTTAGAATTTTAATATTGTCAGGTTTTTTTTAATGTAAAAATCGCTATTCCTCTAGTTGGTGGCTTCTATCGAGAAGGGGATTTCTGTTTGATCATGGGCATTGCATTCAAATGTTTAGATATTTATCCATACATGACAAGGAGACAAACAACTAAAATAAAATCAGCTACAGAAGAAGAGGTTAAAGTTATTCTGGAGCATATGTGATTGTGTGCACGCTGGTTGCTTTGTTCACCCTAGTAGTTCTTCAGAAAACTTTACATACTGACCGTATAGACATCCTTAAAACTTTCCTGCAGCGTGCTTATACTTATTTTTGTCCGCTTCTCACCTTCACCCTAAAAAAAGTTTAAAAAGTGAAATTGCTAGCATTTTAGGCAAAAATAAAATATACTCTTCTGGAGACTTTTCATTTTCTTTCTATTCTAGCTGTTCTCAAGTTGTTAATAATATAGTCTCTCTCTCTCTGTCTCTCTCTATATATATGCACAAATTTTATAGTGGTTGTGCTTAGATATTTCCCCTTATTCTAACTTTTATTCCTCTTTATTCAGTAGCAAAATCACCATTGCTGAGTGGTAAGGGAAGAGTCTTTGGAGCAAGGGAAATCTAGATTGGAATTCCCACTCTGCTACTCATTTGCTTGGTTATCTTCGGCAAGTTGTTCAACTTCTCTGGGTTCTAATTTCCTCCTCTTTCAGGAGGCAGAAATAAAAATCCAGCGGTGTGGGGAAGAGTAATTTGTACAAAACGCATGTAGAAGCACCAACGCAATAATACCGATGATGTGTAGTAGACGGCACAGAAAACCGGAGCTTCTAGTACCGCGGTTGTCAATTATGTTAAAGGGAAAAAGTGAAGCTACATAATTTGGACAAGAAATACGGATAAAATGTAGTGAGTAGTAGGAGGTTTGCTCATATGCTAGATGACTGTTTGTTTATTCATTTCCCAAAGATATGACAAAAGCTGTGAATATTTATTTAGTTCTGCTCCCAATAGCCCTTCTAATAGGGAATTATTTGGGTACAACGAAAGACATTTGTAAATGCGGCTGATAAGACCGGCATTGGACAAGGAGTGTTTTGTTGGACACAAGAATTCTATTGTCCCTGGCTTCAGTTGTCAAGTGCCCGGGGAACCCAGAATTTATGGTGGCAGCACAATGGCCCTTTCAGGGCTCAGGGAAAGAGCTGTGAGATCCTGCTCCCCGGCTTTTCAAGGCCTCTAGTCTTTTTATCAGGCCTGGACAATGCGGGATTCAGCGGCTGCCTGAGCCTCCTGACCGTCCATTGGCCGTCAGGTATTGTGCAGTAATTACCATGGTGACAATGGACTCCCTCTACGCCCGTCCATCGGCGCTTTGGAAAATGGTGAAGGTTGTCACTTTGCATTAGGTGCCTCTAAAAGCATGGCTTACTTAGAAAAACTACTAAATAGAAATAAAGATAATCGTAGTAAGAGTTTGATTTAAAAGGCCACTGTGTCAAATCCATTTGGAGCTCAGAAACTCTTTATGGATGCTTTCTTCTAATTACAGATAGATGCTGGGCATCATCCTCTGTGCAGGCAGTAAGGAGCCAGCCTTGAAGATTTTGCAGGAAGGGATGAGCAGAGGGCAGCTGGTATCCCTTAACCACGTAGTGGGAGCAGAGGTCTAAGCTGAGTCCAGGAACTTTGAGGGGTTTCTAAATTTCTTTGAGACTCAGATTCCTCATCTGAAAAAAATATGCAAAATGCTTATAGATAAATATTAATTACATGTGGTAAGATTGCATGTTAATATTTATGCACATGTCAATATTAGTTCTGTATAAATGCTTACGCATCTATTATAGGGGTTTTTGAATAGCAAATATACAGTAAAAGGTAAACTGTTTAATCATAGAAGCACAATATATCTTTTCATAATCACAACTGTTGATTTTTGAGTGTATAAGTGAAGTGTTGCATGTATTATGATTATTCTCCACAATCATTCTACAAAATAATTATTATCCCCATTTTACAGTGAGGAAACTGAGGCTCAGAAAGTTCTTGCTTGCCCAAACTCAAACTAGCTTGGAGGAGGAAAAACTTGATTTTAAGTCTTGTTCTCTCACATGCAATAGCTTCCTGCTTCTCTCATTATTTTTACCAAAAAAATTGTGATCTACAATCCTATCTTATGAAATATGATTTACCATATGGTTTTGGAACTTTGCAATAACAGGAAAGAAAAACACCCAATGGAGATTATTAATTGAGTTTAATCATCCCTTCAACAATGTCAGAAACATATGATGCCCGACAAAGGAAGAAGCCCCATCTGCAGACTCCCAGGGATGGCTGCATACGTGTGGCCCCTTCTCCTGCCTGCACAGAGCAACATCAACAAAGCAAATTGGTATTTCTAGACCACCAGAAAAGTGGATGGCCATTGTTCAACTTCTTCGCCAAAGAAAAGTTTTAAAAACCTGATATTTCACTTGTTCATATAAGAATAATATATAAACATTTAATTATAGTTTGCTTTAATCAACTATATTCCAAAATATCTGAAATTTCCCACTGTGGTGTTTTTTTGTTTGTTTGTTTTGTGTTGTTTTGTTTTTGAGACAGGGTCTCACCTTGTCACCCAGGCTGGAGTACAATGGCGTGATCTTGGCTCACTGCAGCCTCAACCCCCCAGGCTCAAACAATATATATATGTGTGTGTGTGTGTGTATATATATGTGTGTGTGTGTGTGTATGTATGTATGTGTGTATATATGTGTATATATATGTATATATATGTATATGTGTGTATATATATGTTTCGCTATATTGCCCAGGCTAGTCTTGAACTCCTGAGCTCATGTGATCCTCCTGCCTCAGCCTCCCAAACTGCTGGGATTACAGGCAAGAGCCACTGCAGCTGGCCTTTCCATTGTGTTTTTATCAAAAAGTAGAAATTATCTGTAGTCACACACCACGGGAATAGGCATGCTTTGCCCTGGGGAGTGGGCCTCCCAGTGGGTTCTTAAACCTGAAGAAAAAGGAGTGGATTTATTGATCCAGCCCAGTTATGCTACTTCCTTGCTCTATGCACTTGGGCATATGCCATTCAGCCTCAGTTTCTTCATCTGTAAAATGGAGAAACTCTCTCTCCTTGGGCTATGCTGCTCCCTTCATTGGCAACTCTTTCCATTTTAACGGAGATCCTAAGAGAGGGAAAGTGGCAAAAGGAAGGATATGGCTCCTCACGTACTGAGCTTTCCACACAATCAGAGCTCAGCAAAAGGGAGCTGCTACAGTCACAGCTGCATCTGCCCCTGACTATCTTCCTTGATTTTGGTATGCTTACCGAGTATGTCCTTCATTCTACTTTATGCACTCGGGCTTCACGGTGTTCTTTTTCCTGATTTCTAGTCTCTCTGAAATAGTATATGGCATGTACTGTCTGAGCCCCTAAGAGGCTTAGTGCTGTGGGCAGCCAACCACAGTGACGGAAGGGCTGATAGATGACAATGGCGCTGTACTTGAAGACAGCCCATGATGGTGTGCAGAGCTGGGAAGATGGCAGAGAGAAGTCCTGAGAGTAGGTAGGAAGTGGGTGCAGCAAGACTGGAGTGTAGTTTCCTGGCTCAGAGGGGAACACATGATCCCAAGTCTAGGAGAGTCATGAGCTGTGGGGAAGATGAAGGAAAATGAACATTCCAGCCATGAAGGCCAGTGCGGAGAATGCAGAAACAGACAACCTGCTATAGCCCGCAAAGCCGTCTTAGATCCATCAACTACACTAAAAGCATAAAGAACAACTTGGATTTTGTATGTTCATTTTTTTTTTCTAAGAAACGTGATATAATTGTATACTAAAATTTTTCACAGAATCCACAGTCCCTCTTTCTCTAATGTTTGCAGTGATTAGAATTCATAGACAATTCACCGTCTATTTTTGCTTTTCTTCCAAAGCTTTTTTGATTGACTGCACAGGCTTTTGGAGAAAGGATTTCTATAGGAAACATTTTGAAGGGAGGTAAAGAATGCAAGACACAGTGGGGAGTTCAATAAGTGTTTTATAGATTTGAGAAGTCAGCCTTTCTAAACATGCTGGCCACAGTAACAGCTGCATTATTAACAGAAGACTAGAGAAGGAAAACAGAAGGTACATGGGCTATGAAGTCAGCACTGCTGGATTCCAACCATACCCGGGGTATTATTGGCTGAACACTTTCAGCAAGAGTCTTACCCTTTTGTGTTGTAGGGTGAGATGGCGTTCATAATACCCAGGATGGTTATATGTGGTTAAGGGTAATTCATTGGTGAGATACATGGCAAATATCTTTTCCATCCCTGTTTATAACATTCCAGTTATCTATTGCTGAGTAACATGACATCCTAATATTTAGTGGCATATAGCAACAACTTACTACTATCTCTTACAGTTCTCTGGGTTGATTGAATTCATTTAGGTATTCTTACTTGTTATTTCCTGCCATGTAGTCAGATGGCTGGAGTTACAGGAAGATTTGAATGGATTAGGTATCCAAGATGACAACTTTAGCCCCCTGTCTGGCACCTCACTTGGAAGGCTGAAAGAGCTGGAAATGGATTGACACCTCGCTCTCCATCCACACAGCTTCTCCACCTGGTGGTCTGGAGCTTTCTCATAGCACAGTAATATCAAGTATTTGAACTTTTGACATGGCAGTCAACTTCTCCTAGAGCAAGCATTCAAAATGCACAAGATAAGCTACAGGGTTTCTGTATTAGTCCACTTATGCTGCTATAACAAAATATCACAGATGGGGTGGTTTAAACCACAGATCTTAATTTTTCAAAGTCCTGGAGACCAGTAGGTTCAGTTCCTGGTGAGGATCTTCTTCATGGCTTGCAGACAACAGTCCTCTCACCGTGTCTTCACATGGCAGAAACAAAGAGAGAGCTCTGCTTTCTTTTCCTTTTCTTAGAAGAACAATCCCTCATGATGTCATCTAAACCTAATTACCTCCCATAGGCCCCACCTCTGAATAATATCACATTGTGGGTTAGTGCTTTAACATGTGAATTTTGGCGAACAAAAACATTCAGCCCATAACATTCTACTGCTGATCCTGCAGAATTCATGTCCTTCTTGCATGCAAAATACATTCATTCTATACCAGCAACCTCCAACATCTTAACTTGATTCAGCATAAATTCTGAGGTCTAAAGTCCAAATTCTCATCTAAATAAGTATGAGTGAGACTCCGAATACTATTCATCCTGAGACACAATCAGTATGGATGAGATTCAAAGTGCTGTTCATCCTGGGGCAACATTTGTCTGCAGCTGTGAACCTATGAAATAAGATAAATTACGTGCTTCCAAAATACAGTGGTGGGACAGGTGTAGGATAGGCATTCCCTTTCTAAAAGGGAGAAATTGGAAAAAAGAAAGTAGTGATGGGTTCCAAGCAAGTTTATATAAAAAGGCAAATACCAGTGAATCTTAAGGCTCAATAGTAATTTTCTTTGGTTAAATGCTTTGCCTTTTGGACCGACCAGGGTGGAAGCCCCTCTCTCATGGTTCACATAGTGTCAGTTCTGCTGTTTCATTGTTATGCAGAGCCAGCGCATAGTCCCATAGAAGGAGACTGCACAAGGGCATGCCTATCAGAGGGTCTGGGTTATTGTGGGGCAATTTTGGAGACTGGCTGCAGCATGTAACATGGTTGACAAGCAGGGTCCTTCCTCATTTGTTATGCATTGTGTGAACTGCTGCATGTAGCATTTCCTCCATGACTCCCTGTGCCTCCGGGAATAACTCCAGTGTTACTCTGTCCTGACATTTGGATAAATAGCACACAAGAGGACAGCTTTATTGTTCATCTTGCTACAGTCACCAAAACCAGGCTCTATGAAAAAAATTTAGTAGATCTAAGGTCCATTCACAACCCTTCACTAAAAAGGGCTTTTGTTTGCTTGTCTGTTGTTTTGGAGAAGGCTTTGTGTAGGATTATTAGATGGAAGCAATATCAGACAAGGAAAGAAATTTGGAAAGAAATGAAGTCAAGTCAAAGAAATAAGCTGTTTAAGCCCCTAATTCAGGCTGAGTTGATCCTAGAAGGTAGAAGCCTAGAGATGAAGGACATTCAAGAACTCCTTTATGCTGTTGTGTTAGTGAAGCTATGCCAGCTGGCACCTTTCTTGGTTCAGTGCCTCAGTTTTTAAAGATGACAGCTGTTTAGACACTCCATATTCGTTTCTTTATTCACTCAACAAATATGCATTGAACAGATGCTCTGGGCTAGGAAATGTGTTAGACATTTTGGGAGATATGAAGATGAATCAGACCAGAATCCAAGCAGAACACAGCCCCCACACAGAAAGTCTAAAATGTGGTGTTGTGGGTGGGGGAAATGCAATCTTGAAAAGAGTTGCAACCCTGTCAGCCCAGTGCTCTGGTCTGCTGGAGTGGGGATAGCATCTCCTATAACCACCACCGCTATTGCTGCTCTTCGTCTTTGAGCCTGTTGTTCATGAGGATCTGTCAACACCAGAACAGTGCTTCTCACCTTAGGAAGGAAGACATTGCTTTGGCTTTGGAACATAGGTTCTATCAGAAATGGGCTCTAAGTATTCATACCTTCCCCCATCAGCTTGTTCTTCATGCAAGAGCAAATGTATGTGAATTACACGGCATGTTATAAGAAGTTGTATGTAGAATTGCTTTATCATTGTCATCATAGTACCAAATGCATATATGGTTAATCACACTATCCAATGATATTTATAAATCCATGATAAGTTTTTCCCACTTTTCACATAATTTTAGTAATTGGTTTATCTCTCTCTTTGCACACCTGGATTGTCATCTTCTAAGAGAAAAGTCTGTCGTATGCAACTGTGTATAATATTGTATCACTTTGTCAATTCATGCCACCACTAGGTTACTAATGATCCTTTCACTTTTTGCAGAAATCACTGTGTTTTCGGCTCAGCGGCCCTGTGACATTCCTTCCTGTTGTCCTTTGTTGAGTGACCAATCAGATGGGTGGAGTGTGTTACAGAAATTGGCAGCAAGTGTCCAATGGGTGAAGAAGGTAAGCTGGACTAACAGTACTGAACAATTCACATGTTACTATGTATGTCAAGATGGAAATTATGTCTGTCTCTCAAATGTGGCTTGATTTGGAACTTCACTAAAGCTGAAAGTAGAATCTGAGAGGGAGAGAAAGGCCTACCTTTTTCAGTAGTGAGGAATGTGATTATTCAGTGTTAATGTTATTGGATTCTCTTTATTGAACACCTATTATGTGCTAGTAGTAGTAAGATCTGGAGGAGAAAGAAGGAACTAAAGGGATTATAATTCTTTAGCAAGGACTCGGCTAAACAGGCCAACTGAGATGATTGCCATGTTGCTTTTTTCTCCTTTTCTTTTGAAAATAAGTCTTAAAATGGGAACAAAGTAGCTTATATCCCACAAGGAAATGAGATTGCTAGGAGGCTGAACCTTTTAGACTTCAAATGACAGGGCCCTCGATCATGAGCCAGGAGGCCTGGTTTCTACTCCCAGATCCAGCTCTGTCATTCACTGTCTGGGCTATGAGATTAATGAGCCATTTCCTGGGCTGCCAGAGTGGCTGGACCTAGGATTTCTAACAGTTCTTCCATTTTAGGATTCTGTGAATCCATTTACCTTCTCCATCTGCTCGGTGATAACTGGAGCAATATTCATAGGAGACATCTAAATATCCAGATAGAAATTTAAGAATTAATTCTACCAGCCTGACTTTCCACTCTTGGGGAATCTAGACCTCCTTATCCAAGTGCCTATGACTCATCTCCATGTGGATGTCCAGTGGTGCCTTAAACACGTATGTTAAATCCAGGTTTTCCCTGGGCCCCACATTCCTGTAATAGTATCAAAATTCACCCAGAGTAGAAACACGGGCAGAATACTTTAAGCCTCTCAACCCCTCACCCCCAATAGCAGTTAATTCCTCTTGATTCCTATTCATTCTATTCTTTGTCTATCTCTGAAGTAGTTTTGTTTCTAACTATCCCTATTGCCACTGTTCAAATGCAAGTCAAACTCTTTTTCTCCAATGTTACTGAAATTGTCACCTAATAAGTCTTTTTTGCCTCCAGGGTTATTTCTCCCTCATCAGCTCCAATGTGATCCATGATCTATATATATCCTGAACAATGTTCTTAAATCCACACATTATGTTACTTTCCCACTTATTCCCTTTCGATGATAGAAATAAGCTTTTCTTAACAAGTTTCTAGGATCCTTTAATGAGAAGGACCACTGTTTTGCTGTCCAGATTCATCTCTCAGCTGCTATTCCCTCTCCACCTTGCCTGTATTATATACATCCACTCTAGGACCTCCTCATGGGGCACAGCCATTATTTCCCCAAAACCTCATAATCTCTCTCACCTCATAAGCACTCTTAACACATTTTATATCTTAGCTTGGACTTCACTATCGCTAAGGAGCTATTTCTAATAGGCTAAGATTACCTAGACAATACTTTAGCAGCCAGGGATTACGCCATTTACAGTGATTTCTACATTGGACTGTAATTGTCTATTTAGTTGTCTGTCTTCCCAGCTAGACCTGGAGATTTTTGAGGACAGTACTTATTTGGGACCACTGTGCTCTCAGTTGCAAGTACTGTATCTGGGCCAAAGTATGCACTTAGTAAGTATTTATTAAGCAAATGAATAGGGGCCTTCGGTATATTTTTAATTAAATGTGAGGAAGGTGGACTACGGTGACTACTCAGAGAAAAGTCATAATAACAGCAGCTAACAGGTTTTGCATGCTTACTATATGTCAGGTTCCTAAGGATGTTAAAGGTATGACTCCCCTTAATCCTTCCAAAAGCCTTATGTGGTAGGTATTATTAATGTCAAACGTTTTATAAATGAGAAAACTCAATCTTGAAGAATGTATTAGTCTGTTTTCACACTGCCATAAAGAACTTCCCTGAGACTGGTGATTTATAAATGAAAGTGGTTTAATTGACTCACAGTTCTGCATGGCTGGGGAGGCCTTAGGAAGCTTAGAATCATGGCGGAAGGAGAGGTAAGCATCTTCTTCACAAGGTGGCAGAAGAGAGAAGAGAAGCACGTGTGAAGGGAGGAGAGCTCCTTATAAAACTGTCAGATCTTGTGAGAACTCACTCAGTATCACAAGAACAGCACGGAGGAAACTGCCTCATGATCCAATCACCTCCCTCCCTCCACACTTCGGAATTACAGGTTCCTCCTGTGACACATGGAAATTACAAATTGAGATGAGATTTGGGTGGGGGCACAGAGCCAAAGCAAATCAGGGAAGATAAATAACTTGTCTATGGCCATAGTGCTGTAACTTTTATCCTTGGAATTTATATTTATGGGAAGTCTAACTTTAGCTAGAGTTTGTGTCTTTTACCACTCTCCTTGTCTGCCTTTCTCCTGAATGAATCTCCCATATTTTGGGCAAAAACCATTATCTCCACATAAGGCCAGGGGTTTTTCTTGCAGCCCACACAAGCTGTTGTTAAATAGATGGTAGTCCTCTGTGACAGGGAACTCTAAATTTCTGATAATTTCTCGGGTATTTTACACTCTTGTGTTAATGTGGGCCTGTTTTGGGAAAAAATTTCAGTGTGAAGAGTCCCCACCTCTTTCTCTCATGATCTGGTCAATATCTGTTAAGGGAATAAACCAATGAATGAGAACACTTATCCTAGAGGCAAAATGGCACTTCCCTACAAACGCACCAGAATGATTTGGAAATTGTATAACTGACTTCTCTGGCATTTGCTTATTTTGCACTCATTTGCTCCGAAGCCTGGCTCAGCAGAGGACGTGCATCCCTCCTGTGGGTATGTCTGTAAATGATGATCATCTCATTTCTGCTGAGCCAAATGGGCCTCTTCATTTCATCGGCCCTTTGCATTCCTCAAGAAGATGTGCAAGTGACATTTTCTATTTTTCTGGATAATAGGGGCAATTAGAATGATGTATGCATGAATCAGAGTCAGAAGGTAAATAGAAAGTACTTGAATTTAATTTCATGTCTAGGAAATCTGTTAGTTTTTTTTTTAACCTGGAAATTAAGAACAGTCTATTTTGAAGAGTTCTGCAAAGCTTTTATTCCAAAGAGAGGAAGGTAAATTACTCCAATGTTGGTGGCATGAAACCTTCATAAAACAAAGCAAAACATAAAACAGCAGGAATGCAACTGGAACAATCCTTTGATTTTTCAGGATAAGCTTCTTCTTGATGGAAGAGAATTCTGGGCCTGGTGGAGGAAAGGACTTGTTCCTGATCGCACTGTAAGGATTTTGAAGAACAAAACTAACCAATGACTTTAGCTGAGACTCAGATTCTTGATTCCCAATCAGGTCAAGATGCCAGGTTTTCTTGAACAGGCACCTATGACATGCCACAAACACAGGCGGAGATGAAAGGGCACTTCCTCTTTCCTCAAGGAGTTTACAGTCAGGTAACTACATATGGCAGTCAAAATCCAAGTGGGAAGGAAAGACGGAGAGAGACTTCAAACAAATGTGGCATGGGTTCACAGGATCGACACTCTAGTTAACTTACAGTGAAATCCACTGGAGCTTGAGCTTCCATTTCTAGCACACGTGTCTTACTTAAGAACCTTCTCGGAGCAGAGGAGGAATTATCCGGGCAGCTACAGGATAAGGCTTCTAAGCCCTGTGACCTTGCTGGGTTTTCAGTAGAGCACAGGGGCCTAGAAATTAACATCTTGGAGAAGTGGAAGAGATTTGCCCTTTGCTCAAGAGAAGTGTACACACATTGGCATCCTGCTGAGTAATAACCAGCAGGAATTGCTGGTCTCAGGTCACCCAATTATCTTTCATTTGCATAGGAATGAATCCCAGAAAGCTGCTTCGGGGGCAACTCACCCGTGCTGCAGAACGCACCGGGCTCTGCATTGTCCCTGACAGCTTGAAGTGTTAGCAGTCTGCTTCCTAACCCCCTGTGCTGCTGGTTCTGTCTGTGAATGCATATTTCCTATTTTGGGATGTAGGCCACTGTGGAGAAGGAGGCCAAGTATCTGTCTCTATCTGGTGTCATCCGAATCATAAACAGACACTTAGTTCACTTGTTGCCTACACACTGCAGCTCTTCAATGTGTACAGTGTGGCTGTCATCACCACAATCAACTAATGATTACATGAAGCCCTTATGTGGTAGGCCACCTGAACATCCAGTCCCTGCACAAAATCATTACTAAAGGAAAAACCTCAGCCAAAGTTGTGGTTCTTTGATCTTGCTTTATTTAGCTAGTGATGGGCAAAGGGGTCAATGACTTTGAATTCTCTGAGCATGCCCTTGTACCAGACACTGTGCTATGTGCTTTACATTTATTATCTTGTTTGACGTCACCAAGACTTTAGCTGCTATGTGCAGGGGTCATGATTCTTTCATAGATGAGGACACTGAGGTTTAGAGAGGTTAAAGAACTTGCTGAGGACCCCTGATGAGCAAGGGGTAGAGACAGGGTCTCCACTCTAAGCACAGCAATGTAGTGCCTCCTATTGATCAATGTCTCTTCCAATTCTTTTGTACCTTGACTTACAGTCTTAACCAAGCTGGGATGGGAGGGAGTTGGAGGGCAATTACTATTACAGTTATTTTGGTATGGCAATGTCCTAAATCTCTACTTGAGGTTTCTAGATTCAGGGGATACATGTACATGTTGGTTGTATGGGCATTTTGCATAATGGTGAGGTTTGGGCTTCTAGTACACCCATCTCCAAATTAATGAACATTATACCCAATAAGTAATTTTTCAGCCCTCCTCCTCCCTTTTTGGAGTCCCCAGTGTCTATTATTGCCATCTTTATATCTATGTGTACCCCCTATTTAGTTCCCACTCATAACTAAGGATATGTAGTATTGGATTTTGTGTTTATGAGTTTTTTCACTTAGGATAATAGCCTTCAGCTTCATCTATGTTGCTGCAAAAGACATGGTTTCATTCTTTTTTTATGACCGTGTAGTATTCTTTGTGGCTGTGTAGTATTTCATTTTTATTTTATTTTATTTTATTTTATTTTATTTTTTTTGAGACGGAGTCTCGCTCTGTAGCCCAGGCTGGAGTACAGTGGTTAGATCTCAGTTCACTGCAAGCTCTGCCTCCCGGGTTCACGCCATTCTCCTGCCTCAGCCTGGCTGTGTAGTATTTCATAATATACTATACAGCCATAAAAAAGAACATAGTGTGTGTGTATATATGTGTGTGTGTATGTATATTCTACATATATATGTGTATAGAGAGGATGTATGTGTGTACAGATACACATATATACACACATAAATACATATATGTCTATATATACCTAGACATATATACACACGTATACATATATGCACACATGTGTATGTGTATATATGTATATATGTGTGTATATATACACATGCATACATTCGCTCTATACACACATATATGTGGAATATATACACACACGTATACACACATGCATTCTTTATGTGTATATATGTATATACATACATATGTGCGTATATGTATATGTACGCACATGTGCATATATGTGTGTATATATGCACATATATGTATATATACATGCGTGTATATATGCACATACATATACATATATACCACATTTTATGCACACATATATGTATATATACACACATACATACCACATTTTATGCACACATATATGTATATATACACACACATACACACATATATATATACACACATACGTACACCACATTTTCTTCATCCTGTCATTTTTTGATGGGCACTGAGGTTGATTCCATGACTTTGCTATTGTGAATAGTGTTGTAATAGACGCATGAGTGCAGGTTCTTTTTTGATATAATGATTTCTTTTCCCTTAAGTAGATACCCAGTAGTGGGATTGCTGGGCTGAAAGGTAGCTCTATTTTCAATTCTTTGCAAAATCTCCACACTGTTTTGATGGAGGTTGTATTAATCTGCATTCATACTAACAAGTGTATACGCATTCCCCTTTCTTCACATTCTAGTCTCCACTTGAGTTTTAAAGGAGACTTAGCTGGTTCTGGCTAATGCAGCAGGATGCGACTGAATGTATCCAGTGAGTGAGGGGCAAAAATGGCAAGAGGAGAAAAGACTGGATGTGTTCACTCATCAGTCATCTTGAGAACCATCCCTATGTTAGGCCTTGGACTAGGTGCTGGTGATACAATAATAAATCATGTGTATCAATACAACAATGAAACTGTACCATTGCTTCCAAAGAACCCCTCTTCTTGTGATGGAGCCAGGCTGGCAAACAAATAATCATGGTACAGAGTTCCTTTTAGACAGCTCCCTGGATCTGTGAAAACCCAGAGGGGCTGACTTCGCTGGAGGAAATCAGGCAGAGCTTCAGTGAGGAGGTGACCTCTGTGTTTAGACGTGATCATGAGTAGGAATTTATCTGGAGAAGACCAGGAAGGATTTTCCAGGCAAAGGGAACAGTACAGCAGTTGTTATGTCAGTATTTGTCATTACTAGGTGGGATGTCTCATGACATATTTGTTTTCATTTTTATGTATCCTTAGATAGATACATTTAAATAGTTAAGATGGTTAAAATAGATAAAGATGGTTAAAATTTATAAGGTGAGGCCGGGCCTGGTGGCTCACGCCTGTAATCCCATCACTTAGGGAGGCCAAGACGGGCGGATCACAAGGTCAAGAGATCAAGACAATCCTGGCCAACATGGTGAAATCCCGTCTCTACTAAAAATATAAAAATTAGCTGAGCATGGTGGTGCACACCTGTAGTCCCAGCTACTTGGGAGGCTGGGGCAGAAGAATCTCTTGAACCCAGGAGGCGGAAGTTGCAGTCAGCTGAGATAGCACCACTGCACTCCAGCCTGGTGACAGAGCAAGACTCCATCTCTAAATAAATAAATAAATAAATAAACAAACAAATAAAAGGTGAAAAAGAGTCTACAGAGAATTAAGTCGTCTTCAACTCCTATACTCTAGGCCTTCAATTTCATTCCCTGGAAGCCACTATTGTCAGTTTTCTGTGTGACTTCCAGACAGTTTCTGGGCAGTTACAAACACACACATCCATATAGCTACTTCCTCCCACATTTGCATACATAGATCACACGCAGCTGTAAACACTGTTTTATACTTTATTTATTTTATTTTATTTATTTTTTTGAGACAGAGTCTCACTTTGTCACCCGGGTTGGAGTGCAGTGGTGCAATCTTGGCTCACTGTAACTTCTGTCTCTGAGGTTCAAGTGATTTTCATGCCTCAGCCTCCAGAGTAACTGGGACTATAGGCGTGTGCCACCACAGCTGGTTAATTTTCTGTATTGTTAGTAGAGATGGGGTTTTGCTACATCGGCCAGGCTGGTCTTGAGCTGCTGGCCTCAAGTGATCTGCCAGCCTCGCCTCCCAAAGTGCTGGAATTACAAGCCTGAGTCACTGCGCCCAGCCGCCTTGATTTTAAAAGGAAAAATTTATTAAGCTTTTTCCTTTGTTTTACTTGCACTCATTTGATTTAAAACCTTTTAATTTTAAGTTTTAAAACTATCCAAATCTACAGAAAAGTTGCCCAAATAACACAGTAAATTCTTATGAACACTTCATCTGGAGACACTGAATTTTAAAAAATCATTTTGCCATGTTCTATGCAATGATTTTATGAATTTAATCCCTAATCAAGGTACAGCTTGGATGTCAGTTACCTGGAGACCGGAATGCAGTTCCTCTCCCCAGCACTGATTTAGTGAGATAACGTAAGATGTTCTCGAAATCGATGTGTTCCTCTCATTGTCAGTTTCCCTGAGATGCCCACAAGCAGCAAATCCACCCCCAGGATGGGGATCCATCCCTAGGATGGAGATGGCTGGAGGTGCCCCTCTTTGGGCCACTTGATCTTTGGGAAAGGATTTTCTCTGCCTCCTCAAGTGCTCAGCAAGTGCTTCTTGGGTAGGCGAGTGTGCTCTCTGCACTTGCCTTCCGGGCCCTGTGGTCCAGGATGGTCACAGGCAATCCAGTTGAAATCCAATCACTTCACTTCCGACAACCAACCATATAGACAGCATTATCTCTTCTGTTTAGCTTGTCAGAGTCAACACGGCATCTCAAAGGCTGGTGTAGGATTCTCTCCTTTGAAAGATCAAAGCGCCTGAGCATTGCTCAGATTACCTGTGCATTTCCTCCCTGCGTTACATGGCAAGGGATAGTCTGTACTCAAAGTGAGAGGGCCTTTGAACAGCATGACAAGCAGGAAGTAACTTAGTAAGGCAGTGTCTTATGATTTTAAGCCCTAGGCTTAAGAGGATTGTTTTCTGGTATTCATTCATTCATTCATTCATTCATTCATTCATTCACTAACTTGTCAAATAATTCCTGAAAGCCTCCTTGGTACTCTTTTATGCTCTAGGCCAAGACGTGTGCATGTTGCTTGCAGACTGGGTCCCTAGGATCTACTGGGTGACAGACAAATAGTCTCAGTCAAAGAAAGCAATTGAACCTGAGAGTGGTGGTGTGGAATCTCCAAGGACTTACTTCTTGGCTATTCGTTAATTAATTCATACATTAAACACCCATTTACTGACCCCGCCTGTACTCTCTGGCCCTACGTGATTCTTGAGCCACAGAATTACCATTTCCTTTCCTGGCTACTAACCCAAATTATCCTGTGTGCAGTGGGGGACTCAGAGCTCAAGGCAATTAAAGAAATCAGGGAAGTAAAGGGAACGAGCCATACTAAAATCTGCCACCAATTACATGTGTCTGCTGAGGATCTAGAAGACTGTAGCCAGACACCTGGCAGATGCTACCATTTGGAAGCTTTAGAAAATTTGTGGCGGGGCTAGTAAGTTTATCTTTTCTAGGGGTTCTTTTACAATTTAAGCACCATTCCAAAAGCTGTTAGGCTGCCATAGCAACAGTTCATATATGTATATATATATACACACACACTTTTGAGGGAAACAAATTTTTAAAAACTTGGTCACATTCTTGCAAGGGCTTGTGAGAAGATACCTCTGTAAATGAATGTCTAGCAAGTTTCCTGAAGTATCACATTTCTGTCTATAACATACTATTTTGGACCTCTTAACACTCCCAACCACTTTTCAGAATTTCCACTTGAAAGATGGACCTAGGAGGACGGTGATTCATTGCCCCGAACCATTTACATCATTCTTTGGGCAGGGAAAGGAAAGGCCTTTGTGTAGTTTCAGCTAGCCACTGGTTTCTGCCGGAGCCCACGTCCCTGCCGTGCCAGCCCCGACACACTGTGGGATGGAACCGGTGCCCACACAAGGACCCACCAGGGTGGCTGGAGCTCAGACTCATGGGAGCATGTCCGGCTCTATTCTCTCTTCCCCAATCCTTCTCCACTGAGCCGCAGCATTATTTCTGTAAATCCAAATTGTATCAAGTTGCTTCAGTATAAAACCCAAGCTTCAGAAGCTTGCAGTCCCTCTCAGAATAAATTGCTAAGTCCTTTGCCTGGATTCTAAGACTGACTTGATCCAGGCCCCACTCCCAGAAGCCCCCCTTCCCCTCCCTCCCATTTAACTCTGTCCATATTGTGCTGCTGGTAGCCCTGAACGCATTGTGATGTTTGACACCTCGACTCCCTTGCTCACATTTTTCTTCTCTGCCCCCATTTGTCCGAGTATGCAGAGAAGCATCTTCTCCTCCAGCAGGGGCTCCTAGACCCTGTGAGATAGTTTGTCACTTTTTACTTCTTTATAGAGAGTGCCTTGATTCCTCAGTGTCTATCACTTCCACGGGTCCTGGGTACATGTATCTTCATGAGCTCCCTTTTCCATTAAAAAAATTAAAAATTACAGTTTATGACCATTTTGGTTTAAAGAGGAACATAGCATTCTACCCTAAAAGGTCATTGTTTCCTTCTGATTTTAAAAGAAATTAAAACATTGCTGTGCATCCTCTAAAAGTGTTGTGGGCACTGTGCCTACTGTTCCTAATGGAGCAGCCACACTGATGTTCCTGGGTTACCACATTGCCAATTAGTTGTCTTCAAGTTTGTTAAATCCTTGAGAATAGAGTTTGACTGTGTAATACCGTGCCATCTATTGCAGTGTGTGGAGTGCATACTCATGTGTGGTGAACAGGCTTTCACAGGAATGAGAGCATGGTCTCCATCCACCTGCCTTCCACTGCTGAGAGCTTTAGCAGACACTCCCTCTTAGGCTAATGCTCCTCATCCATTTTCAAAAGGGACAAGATCCTCCCCTCCCTTTTTCTGCACAGCCCTTTAAACTGCACAGAGCTTCCTTGTGCATTATCCACTTTGATTTCTTGAGATGAACATTAGCTACCCCATTCCATAGAAGAATAAAATGAGGCCCAAAGAGGTTAAGCAGAGCCTAGAAAACAGAGTTGTCCCCTGCCCAGAGTCACACGTAATATGTGGCAGAGCCAGGATTCTACTCCTCCCCTGCCTCCAAGACCATGCCAATGTTCTATCAAACCACAGGACAAGAAACCTAAATTAAGGCAGAGATCGCTTCATTCCCTTTACTATTTTGGAAGCATCAAGAACTGTAAGAAACAGGAAATCCCAACATGGGTAGAATTGCTTCTGCACTGAACACTGCAAGGCACCACCCAGTTCCCCAGTTCACTGAAGGTCTGGTGGTCTCAGCTGGTGGGAATGCTCTTGGCAGATGACCTCACTTGCAGCTTTCACCTCAGCCAAAGTCATGTTCTTTCCCAGGGCAACTCACATTGGAGGGCTGATCAGTAAAAGGCTGGCCATCTCAGCTTTCTTGAGATTATTTTGAAGGACGATCCTTAGCCCAGATGACCATGCAAGGTGGTCTGAGGCTGTTGCTGGGCTGCATCACACATCTTCTCTTTATGTCTGCTTCTGCTTCCCCTCCCTTTTCTTCTCCAAGTGTTATTCCAAAGGGTACCCCCTAGTAAACATCCCCACGCTTAACTCCATCTCAGAATCAGTATCCCAGATGATCCAACCTATGACAAACTTTATTTTGCAACAAGCCTTCCTATGTCTGTGCATGAATACACAAGATTCATTTGTTCCTCCATTGTTTTCACTGAATGCTTATTCATGGGATGCTAAACACTGTGCTAGGTACCAAGATACTATGGTGAACAAGACAGAAAAGGACCTCTGGTTGCAGGGAACTTAAATTACTTCTACTCTGAATGCAGATATTAATCCTGTTTCTGCAGTAAAATTATGCGTCTTTCAGAGCATTCTGGTCACCTCAGCATTTACCTGGAGTAGCAAGAGAAGCCTCCCATCACCTGAGCCCTGCTGATTGCTTTGCAGAGTAAACATTGCTTCCAGGAAATCAGTAGCAGTGTCTGAAAGGCTTTCCCACCCTATTAGAGGAGGACCCAGAGTGAAGTTGGGGCTGCAAGGAACTTGGGATAGACAGGAGAATAGGGGCTGGAATGTCTGTCCACAATAGATTTGGAGAGGGAGGATTCAGGTGCAGAGGAGAAAGCCAGTGGGAATCACTGTCAGGATCAGAAGCTGAATGAAAAATATCAGACAGAGGGGAGACAGGTAAAGATTTAATTTGTAGCAGGTTGGAATAAGGTCCAAGGGAGGAGTGAAGTGGGGGTTTTCTTGCAATTCTCTACAGTTCTTATTTTAAACTATTTATTGACATCCTGTTTTAACTGGAATAAAATCCAGACCCAAATTTTGCTGCCAATGCTTTCCTTGAGACAGTCACTCCCTACCTCTCTCTTTGCCCATCTGCTCAGCTGCATTGGACAATTGCTGCCCCTTGAGCAGACCCAGCCCTTTCTAACCCCAGGTCTTGGAAGTCTCCTCACACACCTGGCTCTTTCTCATCTTTTAGGATTCAGCTTAAATGCCCCCTTTTGGGAGGCCTTTCCTGACTTCACAACCTCTGAAGCTATATCCTCCACCCACCCTGCAGTCATTGGACATATCCTCATTCTGTCTAATTCTTCACAGTAGTAATCACAATTAGCAAATATCATGTCGATTTCATTTCATGGCTGATTTTTATATTTTCTGTTTTCCCCATGAGATTCTAAGCCCCGTGAAGTTTGAGAGTTGCTCAGCCATATCCACCCCTATGTCCTGGATGCCAAGGGCAATGCCATCCATACTAGTAGCACGCTGTAAACATTTCTTGAATTAATGACTAAACCAATATGACTACACCAATAACCAATTATTAAGCATTTCCCTAATGAGTTGACAGAAATGCAATGGTTGGTATGTTTGGGACAGAAGCCTGGAGCTTGGGCTCCTCCACACTGCTGGGATGAGCAGAATCTTCAGATATCTCTCTCTCTGAGTTCCTCCTGGACCATCACTCAGATTCGAGGGGCGTCATTGCCTGGAGCACTCCACTCTGGGGAAGCCAACAGCTGCATAATGGTTTTCCTGTCTATGCATTAACATGGACTTTTTGGGGCTGCTCCGGCTTGCCTGACCCATCTCCCAGCAGGAAAGGCCGTGCATCTGTAATACTCTGGAAAATTGTGGCTGACATGTAGCTCAGTACCCAAAGTGGTTTCACTCAAGCAAATGCAGAGAATAAAAGCCATGTGCTTAAAATGCTTGAGTAGATATCAATCAGAAGAACGTTCCAATAATCTATGTTTATGAAGCCTGTTAGTATGAATTTTTGAAATAGCACTTACTCCACTTTATTCTTGACAAATGGTGTTTGTAGCCATTGAGATATTTTATTTCAATTACGTGTGGATGTTGTAGGGAAAAGGTTTCTGACAGTATCAAGGCATAAGACATTTTTTATTGTGCTTTTATCACCATTCCCGTTGCTAAACTCGACTGGACAGTTCATTAAGATGAAAAATTAACAGCACATACTATGGAGAGAATGATCATGTTCCATGATTATTCTTCACAGCTTGTGGAGACATCAGAATTCAGAGTAGCAGACAGATGACAAACATGCTGGTCTTTGGAAGAGGTGGCGATTGGCCAGTCAGTTGGTACCCATGTGTGTTCCTACTTGTATGTTCAGCCATGAGCTGAGATGCTGGAGGAGAAAGAAAATACGGAAAACATGGTTGTTGCTTTCCAAGAACATACCATCTGTTTGGGAAGGCCAGGAAGATGTCAGGTGTCAATCCAGGAACTGCAACAGGTTAGACAATTGCCCAGCACTTTGGTTCTGACTGTAAGTTAGAGAGAAAACTCATTGTGGACTTTAGAGAAGAGTTCTTAGACCTTGAAGAATAGCAGGATGTTGATTAATAAAATATGTTCTAAAAATAGTAGCTGCTGATGGCTATGAGGTTGCTTTTGGGGAGTAATGAAAATGTTCTGAAATTAGATGTTGGTGATACATGCACAACTTTACAACATACCAACAAACACTGTACACTTTAAAAGGCTTATTACACTTTCTATGCATGCAACAAAACATCATATGTGGCCAATAAATATGTAACATATTATACGTCAATAAAAAGCATGGTCTTTATGATATATGAATTATATATCAGTAAGTCATTATTTTCAAGCACTCTACAAACTCAACACTGCTAAATTACAGTGAATTTTATTACAGGTGAGAAAACTATAATTCATTAGAATACACACATTGATGAGGCAGAGTGACATTAACTGAGAACTTGCTTCATATGGCAAGGAAGAAGGCGCTTGCCGATTCTATGGATGAGAAAACCGAGAGTCAAATCAGTTCATGCTTTGCCTAAGAAGCCACAAAGGTGGGAAATAATCGGGCTAGACTTCATCTCTTTCACATCCAGATGCTTCCCACCCCATTCTTCTGGTGCCCAAAAAAGACAGATCCTAAGATGTTGTAAGAACATGAGTGGCAACAATGATAAAGTGATGTGTCTCTGCGAGTATTTTAAAGTTTGTGGAATGTCCTCACTTCTTTTCTCTCGCCTGTTCTTAGACCATCCCTGTGAGATAGGATCAGAGGCAGGTGTGCGGTGGGAAACAAGGGAATGGAGGGAAAGGAGACCAAGTCTGTTTTTGCAGGCTGCATAAAGAATGCTGTATTTGTTTCCCAAGTGTTCAAGGTGTTTTCTCTGTGCCTTCATCTCTATTTTGGGCTCTTTCTCTACCTAGACTTTGATATGCATCCTATTTCCCCAAGACAAGAGGAATTTCCGAGTGAAACGATAGAGATATGGGATCCACGGATATTTAGAAGCAAGGCTTAGAATTAGATGTCCTGTCTGTTACATATAGAAGTAAGTGCTGTTTCTTTTCTCCTTTGTGGAAGGAGTAGATACACATTTCTATTGTAAGTCACATGTTTAGATTAAAGGCACTTAACTCATTATCTCCCCTGCGGAGATAATGAGAGAGCTTTTGATGTCATTCTCAGCTTACTGGTGTAAATAATGGGTCAAATTCTCATCCTGTTGGACAGGATGGAAATCCGACTCAGGATTTGTAAATACTGCTGCATGTGATTTATTTTCACAAGACATTTTCTTCCCTAGCAGACAGTGGGATAGCAACGTCCCGGGAAACAGCCCGTGGAGGAGTCACGATGCATTAACCTAAGCAGTGAGATCAAAACAAAAGCTCTGCTTGTGATCCCCCTGCCAGAGCCCCAATCTCCGCAGTCCCCACTGTGTGACTGCATTCGGGAAGCCTAGATAAAATTAGATCTTCCCGGAGTAAAAAGGAACTGGGGGACTTAGGAAATGGAAGTCTGTCTCAAGCAGCAGATGTCTTCTTTCCTCATTTCTTTGGAGTTTTGTTAGCGTTAAAGAAATTAAAAGAACAATTCTTTTTTTATTAAAAAAAAAAAAAAAGAAAGAGAGAATGAACACTTCTTGAAATACATCCCTGCCAGTTTTGGAGTGCGTTTGCTTTCTCCCCTCATCAGAGGGCTTGGATTCAGCCTGACACAGGAATGGGGATGTCTGGCTTCTCATCTTTTATCTACCTCCTGCTGGACGAGTGATTGTTCTGTGTTTCTATTTGCTTGTTTGTCACAAGTGGTTGGTGACTTCCAGATCCCTCCCCAGCCCCAGGCTCCTCTTGGGTTTCTTCTCTCAGGTCTTGGCACTCTTGTCTCCTCAGGGAAGTGGAACAGCCTGAGTCTCTGTTGCTGGGATGTGGATGATCCCAAGGGCCGAGTAAACAGTTCAAAAGCAGGTGTCTCTGATGGAGGCTACTCTAGCAGGGTTGTTAGGGGAGAGAGGAGGGTGGTTATTACAATCATCCAATAATCAATGTCTACGCCAGAAGGATTTTGTGTTAATGGAGGAATGTTTTACTTCTAATGCACTTAAACCAATGACACATAGGAAGGCTCCCTAAACAGGAGTCAGGGTGATGGGGATGGCAAGGTGCAAATCTACACAGTTCCAAATATCCAGGTGTTTCCACACTTAGGACTGTGTAGACAGAGGTTCACAGTGACTGATGGAGTCCAGGTCACAGCTAGAATTGTACAGCATGTGCTGGAGGGCCATCTGCCTAACATTTTACCTCTACAATGAGAGAGTAGGGGTGGTGGGAATTTTGTCTCCATTTTTCAGTGCAAAAACAAAGGCTGAAAGATCGAATTATTTTCTTGCTGCCACACAGCTGGTAAGTGGTATCAGAAGATGGAAGCTGAACTAAAACTTCAAATCCAAGGTGAGCTTCTTAGATCTCTCAGGTGGCTCTTCCTCTGCCTGAGCGATTGGGTTTCCTCTCTCATGTGATGTTGCCCAGAGCAGGCTGCAGTGATGTGGTGTGATCTGCCCCCTTGAATGTCTCCACTCTCTCTTACTCAATGACAGAAACCTTAGGCTAGAGTATATATTTACTTTCAGTGTTTCCTTTTTCATCCAAAGTTCTTGCATGAAACATCTCCATCTGCCCTGCCATCTTCTTTCTGCCTTTTGTCTTCTCATCTCAAAATTTCTTCTTTTCTGAGTTATTTCAGGCAGAGAGTCAAGTGGTGGATGTTTGCAAAGAGACTGGGACCTCAGTATCCGAATGATTTCTTGTCTTCAAAGTGTATCTCCCACTGGGAGCTGGACTCTAATTACCTATGATACCACCTTGGCTAATAATATCTCTAGAACTCTTTTGTTGGGGCGGGGGGCAGTCTGCATTTTGAATCATTTTAGAAATGGCAATAGGTCTGTCTTAGGAGAACATATGAAGCTTCCAAAATGACATCCTACAGGCAGGATGGCTGCAGAATGGGAGAAGAATATGCCCCTTTACATGGGTTGTGGTGAGCAGTGATTTATGATCCTAACGGGGTAGTGGGGTCTGCATTTCTTTTGTGACTTCAAAGCTGTCTCCATCAGGACATTTCAATGCCTGGGTTCTGGCGTTTGCACAAAGTCAACCTCTTTAATTGCAAACCACGGTCTCTATGGAAGAGAAACATGGCAGGCACCTTCCTATTAATATAAGCAGGTACAGTACCAGATCCATTGCCTCTAGAGTCTTGAGCAGAATAAAGCCAAGCCTTTGAATCAAGCCATAGGGAGAATCAAGAGGCTCTGGGGTAAAGCAGGAAATAAAAATGAAGATAGTTAAAGAGGCTACACTAATCATGCAGTCCACCTTAAAGTCAAATTGTTAAAATGAAACCTCTAAGATCATCACAGTGGTCATATGACCTTGAGTGAGCTATTTAGCCTCTTAGAGCTTCAATTTCTTCACCTATAAGATGGGAATAATAAGTGAAAACCCACAGGGCTGTGTGCAAATTAATAAAAGAAAGTATGTAGAGTGCTTAGCATAGGGTTCAGCATGAAATAAGCCCCTGCTAATTATAAGCCACTATCCTCATCGGCTGCTATTAGTGAGCTGGGACTACCTGGACAAGAAGCCCTGAGCAGACAGAAAGCCAAACAGGGGCTGACTTTGGACCTGTCCACTCTCACATGGAAACTGTATTTTTCCTGAGGGAACAGATTTTCTTTCTTGAGGCAGCCTCAGTCCAACTCTCGGATAGCAGCCTTCATCTTCGCTCGGATCTCTGAAAACTAAAGACTAGGTATGACTTATGCTTTCATTCTTCGTCAATAAAATGAGGATAATAATAACCCTTACTTTTGTTGGCTGATGTGTAAAATGAGCTAATGTTCATGAAAGCCCTTTGTAAATTATAAAGTGCTATAAAGTATGAATTATTATTGTGATTGCTCTACTCCAGGTATTCCATAAACAATGTGGGAAATTGAGAACACACACTCCTGGCATTTAAAAAGCATTTATGCCTTTTTAAGTATATAGCTCTAAACTGTCAGCAGATGGGTTTGATAACACAGTCTTCAATCAGATTCAAATGTTAGCAAGCGCCCATTAAGAGTGACTTTCTAGCAGGGGCACTGCTGTGGGTGCCAGCAGGCAGCCGGGCACAATGGTTGGCTGTGGCAGGCTGTACTTCCACTGGGCTTGAATACCAGCTGCTCATGTGCTTTGCAACTTACTTTGAGCTGAATTACCAAAGGTCTTCTGAACCTCACTTCGCTCATTTGTAACATAAAGGTAATAATACCTACCTGACTGACTTGCTGTGAAGAGTAGATAAGATAATGACCACCAAGCCCTGGGCCCACTCCCTAATGCAAGGGATTAGGAAGCCACCTCAGTGTAGCACCCTGGATGCTCTGATTGACAAGGGTTCCTTCTTTTGCCTTGAGCCTCTCACTGAAACAAGTCAGGGTTCCTCCTCTCGCTGGGTTCCCAGCAGCCTTGCAAGGTCACTGCCAGTGCAGCTCCCCAGCCCTGCCTCCCACTACCTCATGAGCCCTGCCGATCTTCAGGCCTCTCGGTCAGTTCCAACATAACTAGGTCTTTGCAGATTTCAAAGCCTCCTCTTGATAACTCGAGGATCCAGGAGGACGTGAGGAAATGAGGAGATGGGATGGAGCAGAGGGCCATTTGTGAAAGCCAGTGTGAACAGCCTGAATTCCTGGCCATGTCTCTCAGATGCTGAGGGGCCTATCTGGACCCCAAGGACCCTGTATTACCAGCCAGTCTTATGTGGGCAGTCCAGATACAGCCACATGCACCCTGTTATGGTGACTAACCAGAGAAATGTAAAAGTGACTCCAATGCCATTAAGCTTTAAGCATTTACTACATGCTATACATAGTGTTCAGCACTTCAACAAGAATTATCTGATTTAATCCTTCCAACAACCTAAGGAGAAATGTACTCTACTATTACCCACAGTTTTGAAATGAGACTACATGATTAGGAAGTGCAGAGGTCGGCTGTGAACCTAGTGCTCATGACTGCAGCATTACTTATTAGGATACAAATGGCCTGTGGCCAGGATAACAGAGGTCGCTGGCATCCTGGCAATGGGTTGTTCTTCCATCTAGCTTAGTTCACTCTATCCGTGTTAGTTTTCAGGTGTTGCCACTGAAACAAAGTTCCACAAATTGATGGCTTAAGCAGCAGGCATTTATGGTCTCACAGTTCTGGAGGCTACAAGTTCAAAATCAAAGTGCTGGCAGAGTTGGTTCTTTTTGAGCGCTCTGAGGGACAATCTGTTGCCTGCCTTCCTCCTCGCTTCCGGTAACTCAGGCCTTCCTTGGCCTCCTCCTTGTGTCTACATTTCCTCTTTTTGTAAAGATATCAGCCACGTAGACTTAGGACCCATCCTAATGACTGCATCTTAACTTGGTCATCTGCACAGAACCTAATTCCAAATAATGTCAGATTTGCTGAAACTAGGGGTTAGGGCTTCAACATCTTTTTAGGAGACACAATTCAACCCGTAATACTGTTCCATAATACCGCCCATAAACACATTTCTAGGATTTACCCATTGCCTGGAATGTATCCAAGTGTAAGTGTCTTTCTCGCGTAAGTATTCATTGAATACTGCTTAAGTTCTTCATACCGTGGCACCACCTGGAGATAAGAAAATGAGCAAAACACCTATGATCCCCATCTTCATGGATTAATGACACACTCTTGGAGGACTTCAAGTCCATAGACCCTCGCAGTACTGGCACTAAGCTTTTTTATTTATTTTGTTTTATTTTAGAGATGGAGTCTCACTCTGTTGCCCAGGCTGGAGTGCTGTGGCACGATCTGGGCTCACTGCAACCTCCAACTCCCGGTTTCAAGCGGTTCTCCTGCCTCAGCCTCCCAAGTAGCTGGGACTACAGGCGCACACCACCAGGCCCAGCTAATTTTTGTATTTTTAGTAGAGATGGGGTTTTACCATATTGGCCAGGATGGTCTCTATCTTCTGACCTCGTGATCCACCCATCTCGGCCTCCCAAAGTGCTGGGATTACAGGCATGAGCCACCGCACCCGACCACTGGTGCTAAACTTTTATCATTAATTTTAAATGGCTCATCTAAGGGGGAAAATGAATGTAGCTTCATCGTTCTGAATAAATCTAAAGAGAGGATAACCAGGAGATGAGTATTAATATTTGATTAACTTTATTTGCATGTGCACAGCTCCATTTGCAAACTGGTTTGTGATTTCTCAAAATCTGTGTGTGTGTGTGTGTGTGTGTGTGTGTGTGTTTTCCTAGTTTACTGGTGGGGTGTCATCGCAGGCCTTCTAGACCAAGCCCTGAAAGCAGGATGATGTTAACCAGGGTGTATCACTTATTAGATGGAAGAACGATTAGCCTGTGCTCTGTGTAATTAAGCTTCACTTAATGGGCAAACGTTTCCTTTAACAGGCCTGCTGTCACCTCATCAGTTATTTAAGGCAGTTCATTTCACAGCAGGGGGCAAAAAGAGAGAAAGGAAAAATTTATCATTTGCTCAAACTTGATTGGTCTGAGGAAAAGTGTGGCTGTCTAGAAAGTGCCTAATTGCTGCTATGATCCTGTGCTTATTCTCTATTTTGTCCCAGGCTTGTTATTGAAATGCTAATCAGGATTAGATCTCACCTCTTGATGAATGATTTTGTAAAAACTTGATATTTCTCATCTCAGCTAGGAATGTCTGTATGCAAGTATAATGCCACTGCAACTGAATGGGAAGATAACTAATGCCCTTAATTTCTCAAAGAGGGCTGTGATTTGGTACATACAGTACAAATCAGGGGAAATCAGACTGAAATTAATTTCCTTTTTTTGCAAAGGCACTACCTCTGTTATATCATGAGTCGCTTTTCTTTGGCTGTTTTTGCTGCAGATTTAGAGAACACTTGGCACGTGTATTTGGGTTTCTTTCTTATGGCCGGGGTCAAATTTAGGTTATATCATTTTGTTTGATGCCAGAACTTGGGCTTAAGTTCTCTGATTCTCTCTCTCTCTCCTCTTTTTTTTTTCGCTCTCATCCTGTCACCTAGGCTGGAGTATAGTGGCGCAATGTCGGCTCACTGCAACCTTTGCTTCCTGGGCTCAAGTGATCCTCTCACTTCAGTCTCCTGAGTAGCTGAACTACAGGCATGCAGCTGCATGCCTGGATTTTTTTTTTCTTCTTCTTCTTTTTTATTTTTGTAGAGCTAGGTTTCTCCATGTTGCCCAGGCTGGTCTCGAACTCCTGGGTTCAAGCAATCTGCCTGTCTTGGCCTCCCAAAGTGCTGGGATTACAGGCATGAACCACTGTGCCACTCCGATTCTTTTGTTTGCCAGTTTAGGAGTTATCCCTGCCTCACAAGACTGTAAATATTCAGTATCATTCATGCTTCTAACTCAAAGTCTAACATTGCAGGTTTGCAATATAATATTTTCCTTTGCCTTTATTCCATCGCCTCCCCCATCGATTCACTCTCGGTGATGGGACAGAGTTATTTTTCCTTCTCCCACAGCAATCACACATCCTTGTCAATCTGAGTCTTAGACTCTCTGCTTCTTCCATGTCCTAAGGGCTTGACACATCCAGATGGAAACCGAATAAGTAAAGCAGACATTCATTTATTTTGACCAAGGGACAGACACCAAAATTATGGACATTTGGCTATTTTTTCATGGTTAATTGACTCGCAACTGACTTTCCATCTTTGCATGCTTCAGCACAGGCATGAATCTCAGCATTTTCTTCATTTGCAGGGGCAAAATAATAAAACATATTATAATTATGGGTATCATTTCTTTGTTATTCATGTGTGTATGTGATCCACCACCTGCTTATATTTTCTGCATCACCCCTTTTCTCTTTCCTGAGCAAGCTGTGTGTTTTCACAGTTCCAAAATCCTGTGGTTACCTGAACATAGGATCTTATTTCATGTCTTAAATATTTGCTCCTGCTGTTCCCTGTGCCTGGATTGCTGTTCCTCACCTTGAATGTTTGACTTATGTGCATACTACAAGACTAAATTCCTACCTACTGGCTTATCCACTAAGTCTTCCCCGACCAACTGCCTCATATCCTGGTTTATGTGACTCTGCTGACTTAGCCCCGTAAGTCCCCCATCAAAAAACTTTTCACATTTTCTTTATGTTCACCTGTTTTCCGGGCTACCTCCCACCAAACCAACAACACCATTAGGCTATCAGTGACCTGAGGACCGTAACAACATTTGTTTGCTATTGCCTCTGCTTGATACACCACCGGACTCCTGCCCGTGTTCTAGGTATGTTTGGTGAATGCATTTCTATTATTTTTTGGTACATGTGAACAATTATCTATGAGTGCTGCATTCTGAAAAGACCTTGAAAGTGACCCACGAATCCAGTGTGGTACATGCTCCTCATATAAATTATCCTGACTCCGGGTCTTCGGTATTAGTTGTTTTCTGAGCACTGTATCAACTCAGAGGATGAAAGAGAACATTATTCCTAATTCCTCAATCAATTAGCACCATAGTTAATCCTTTCATCCTTAGGCCTTTTACATTGTAGGTCACCTGTCAATACTGAAGGGCCTGTTCTACCTTCTCCTGGGGAAATGAAAGATCCCTCCTTGGGTTTTACTGATCTCAGTTACATTGATGTTAAAACTTCTCAAACTAGCCAGGTATAGTGGCTCACGCCTCTAATTCCAGCACTTTGGGAGGGTGAAGAGGGCAGATCATCTGAGCTCAGGAGTTTGAGACCAGCCTGTGCAACATGGAGAAACTACTAAAAATACGAAAATTAGTCAGGCTCAGTGGCACCCTCCTGTAGTCCCAGATACTCAGGAGGCTGAGGCAGGAGAATCACTTGAGCCTTTGGATGCAGAGGTTGCAGTGAGCTGAGATGGCCCCACTCCACTCCAGCCTTGAAGACAGAGGGAGATCCTGTGTAAAATAATTAATTAATTAATTAATTAATTCTCAAACTGCCCACAGTTTCCCAAGTGTGATCTCTTCTGCCCAACAATGTTGCTTTTGTGAGGACTACGCATGGGCACTCTGAGTTCACAGGAAGATAATTAAAACGAAAATGATTATAGAATTTGAACTAAAAATAACATGGTACCTGAAGATTGACTTGCAAAGTCCAGTTCATTGTTTTGACAGATGCATTTCAAGTAGAGTTGCCAGACAAAATATAGGAATTTGAGTTAAATTAGAATTTTAGATAAACAGCAAATAATTGTTTTAATATAAGTATGTCTCCCAAACTGTATGGGATATACTTATACTAAAAGCTATTGCTGTTTGTTTGAATCTAAATTTAATTGGGGGGTCCTGTAATTTGATTTTCTAAATCTGGCTTCCCTAGTGCCCACACAAGTTAATTTCTTGCACATTATGATATAAGATGCTTGATACTATAGATATGGTAGAGTTTGTAACATTATCCAAGCTGCCTGAGTCCCAAACTTGTATCTATTCCTAAGGTCTTATGATCAGGATAAAATATTTTCTACTTCAACACAAAGTGCCTTTTGAAAATTTGTGGTGATTATTTCCAGAAATCTGTCCCATCCTAGCATTGCCAGAGTTGGTTTATCATGAGACATAACTCAAGAGAAATAAGCCATATTGAGATCATTTTTCTCAAGGGTACTCGTGACATAGGCAATTTGACATGTCACAAGCCTGACTCCAGTGTCAGGTGAGTTCCCATTGAAGCCAGGTTCTCTCTTAAAAATGCTGTAAGTTTGTGTTGTGTAGGACATTGGAAAGGTAATAAAAGAAACTCTACTTCAAATAACCAAAGCCGCACAATAGAATAAGGACAAGCACTTTACTCTAATGCTATTCATTCAGCCAGTATAAACAACGTCCAATGTTCTCCCATAAAAACTTCCGTTCTCTATGCTCATTAAGGAACTGATTCAACATTCTTTAGCAAGTTATAAATGAAAGAACTGCCACTATTCTTCTGTAAACTGAATTTCTCCACCTCATCATGTTTTCTTGTTCCAGAGTTGCTTCACTGGGGGGAAATCATCACCTCTTTGTATCAAGATCTTTATTGTTCTTGGCAGAAAAAAAAATTTCATTTTATCTCTCTCATCTGTCTGCTTAAAGTTCAGTCTCAGAGCCAAGTTTTTAATTTGTAATTATTTGAAAGAGACTTTTCTTCTCTAAATACGTTAGACAAGACGTCTACGTAGTATTTTTTTTTTAGTGGCCCTGCGAACACTTCTTCTGGCTTTTGGTTTGGATACTGCTGGTGTTTCAGTTTGAGTTTTCTCTAAGTGACATCTCCATGCTCTCCTAATGTCAAAAAGCCAATATTCTGCTTACTTTATGGTAATAGTACTTTTTAATTAGGATCCTGTGGAATGCTTAAATCTTTTCTTCTCGGAAGACTTTTTAAAAAGTGTTTTTCTTCTTTAAAAAAGTTTATTTTATTGTGGTTAGAATATTTAACATGAGATCTACCTTCTTGGTATAGTTTAAGTGTACAGTGCAGTATTGTTTACTATAGGTGCAATGTTGTACAGCAGATCTCTAGAACATATCCATCTTGTTTAACTGAAAGTATGCCTACTCGTTCATAAATAAAGAACTCCCTATTTCCCCCTGCCCCTAGGCCTTGGCAACCACCCTTCCACCCTTTTGCTTTTATGAATTTGACTACTTTAAATACCTCATGTAAATGGAATCATGCAGTACTCGTCTCTCTGTGACTGGTTCATTTCACTCGGCATAATGTCCTCCAGGTTCATCCATGTAGTGGAATATTCTGCAGGAAGATGTTAATGGTTACCCAAGCATGGAGGGTTGGGCATCTGTGGAAGGGGGTTGCGCAAGCTCATGAAATATTGAAAAGAAAGGTATTATGTATCAGTAGCAGGTTCAGTTTATTCTGTGTAGTGTAAAGTAGAATTTAGCAGCATCTTATAAGCACTCAACCATAGCACAGGCTGGGATATCTCAGCTGTGGAGTAAGGGAAGAGAGGGAAGATGAGGCATAGGTGTGTGTGCATGTATCTCTTATGTGTATGTGTGTTGGAGAGGAGAGGGAATGTATAGCTGGAACAACTCTAAGCTAGATCTGTTAATGTCCCAGGGTCCTTGATCTGTGTCAGTCCAAAGAATATTCATCTGGGGATGATGCATAAGTGCCACCAGGGATACATGGAAACAGGCGGTAGGCAGCAACGTTTACTCTCTCTTCTGCCCAGACAGGACCCAAGCAGGAGGTAAAAATGCCAAAGACAGGGGCAGACACCAGGAAGAAAAACCTGCTGTGCCTTAGGTGGAACTTCAAAGCCCCAAGCAATCAAACTGGGCATCTTAGCAGAGCAGCAGTCGGTCACGGTACGGCCCAGACAGTGGGTTTCCCAGGAAACAAGGCATAAATGTGTGATATGGAAAGCATCACCACAGAGGAGGGATGAGGCTGTTCTTTCCGTTTCTTCCTTTCAAAAATCTACACATATTCTTCATGATGTAGGTGTTTTCTTCCTTCTTTGTGAAGTGCCCTTGCAATCCTGAATATATCCTGACCTATTTTAATGTATAATTGTACTATTCATTTTAGTGAGCTGACTTGCTGTGGAGCTGTTATTTTCTCTATGTATATATTTGTTAAAACAGGTGTCCTTCAAATGCAAGTCCCTTCCCCGTGGGTGCTGTGTGAGCTAGATTAGATTGCTGAGGTTTAAAACCTAAAGGCATACAAAAATCTCTAGGCATGGAAGAGATGGAGAATGAAAATTTAGACCTTGGGGTTGCTGAGAGTCCAAGCCAAAGTCATGGTTGTATTCAGAAGCAGGAACAGCCTCTGAACCAGAAGATCAAGCTATGTTTCTGTGGTTTCATGGGCAGCCACCCTGGAGATATAAGGGTAAGCCTTTCCATCATGGACATCTTACCAGAAAGGCACTAAGTCCTTGTTGCCCAAGTTTATGGTTTACAGTAACTCTGCTGTATTGTTACCTCTTCATCTGCTCCTTAGTTGATCAGGGCAGCTGTGGTTCAAAGGGACTTTCCTTTACAAAGTAATGCTGGAGAGCACTTACTTTCTGCCCAACCAATGGTGCATGAGTTGCACATTTAACCTGCTGGTAAATCTCTTTGGAAGAAGATGCAATTGGTCAATGATATGTAAGATCCCTGAGAGCAAAGGCCAACCCCATCTCTAGCTGCATATGCTTCTCCTAGGGAGATATTCTTTGGGCCTGTGGAGACATCCAGCTGGGCTTTGTCACAATGGTGCTCTAAAAATGGAGCCAAGTTTTGCATTATTTGGTTTGTTTATGTGCTTTAATATAAAACAAGGTTAGTGTCACTTCTTTAACATTTGCTGTCCAGAACAGAATTGTTCCTCCTTTACGGTGTGAGTACTGAAGTGGCCGGTGGTGTGAGCACTGAAGTGGCTGGTGGTGTGAGCAGTAGCCAAGTAATGACTGCTCTTTCTATCAGGGAATGACTCTGGGCCTGGACTTAATGCTCTTGGGCGAAATACTGATAGAAACATGGCACTTGCCTCTACAACCACATAACTCCTCTTTCCATGGGCACCATAGCAATCCCTTTGACAACGATTAGCTTATGAGATCTTACAGAGCTATCTCCTGTTGAGCTGGCTCCATTTGTTAGAAGATATTTATCGTCTGGCTGCCTTCCTACAGTCCCCTGCAGGGCTTGCATTTTATTACTCATTAGCACCTTCTTTGGAGACTTAGGTAGGGAAGGATGTAGAACAAAATTTTGTTCTAATGTGGAAAACGTTATGGGAGAGAGGTTTGAAAATCATGATTCAGCCGGGCACAGTGGCTCACGCCTGTAATCCCAGCACTTTGGGAGGCCGAGGCGGGCGGATCACAAGGTCAGGAGATCGAGACCACGGTGAAACCCCGTTTCTACTAAAAATACAAAAAATTAGCCGGGCGCCGTGGCGGGCGCCTGTAGTCCCAGCTACTCAGGAGGCTGAGGCAGGAGAATGGCATGAACCCGGGAGGCGGAGCTTGCAGTGAGCCGAGATTGCACCACTGCACTCCAGCCTGGGCGACAGAGCGAGACTCTGTCTCAAAAAAAAAAAAAAAAAAAAAAAAGAAAATCATGATTCATTCATTCAGAGACTACTTGGCAGAGCTGGGCAGGTTGGAGAACGTCTGGGGAAAGATGGGAGATGTTCCTCTAAAGAGGTATGAAAGGAAACCCTGGTGTCTGAGGTGGAAATTGGAAGACCGTTAGGGAGATGCCTACTGTCTAAAAATTCCAGGAACCTTGGAGTTCCTTGAGGGCAAAAAAACATGTTTTACTAAATTCTTATCACTTAACTATTGAAGAAATCCTTGTCTCCAAAAACATTTCTTGAGTGGTGACTATGTGGAAAAAGAGCTAGCTGAATTCTGAGCATCTCCAGAAAGCAAAATTTGAAAGAATTATAGAAAAGTCTATTTTGGTTAAATGTCAAATGTAGAAGGGCAATAGCTCCCAAATGGGCCATATATAGCTTCAAATTCCAGTTTGGGCATTAGCTAGGCATATGAACTAAATACAGACCGAAGTGCTCCAAACCCTTATTTTCGTATCTGGGCAGTGGAGGCAATACCCACCTCATCAAGATGCTGCAGAAAAATTGTTTCTGAAAGTGTATGCAAAGCATGTAGCACAGTGTCTGTCACATAGTAGATACTCAATTTAAAAAGCTAATTAGTAGATGATAACTCAGTAAAAGGCATGCCCACCCATGTGCTGGTTTGTGGCAAGCAGAGGTTTAATGGAACGAATGATTTGACATGTTGAACTCCTGGAACTCATCTGACCAGAAGAACCCATGCCATCCACCCTGGAGCTTTGTTCACCCCATGATTGCTCCATTTTCACCCCATATCATGGATAATTGAGAGGCCCAGGAGTTTCTGCAGATGGATTTCTGGCCTGTATCCCCATTCATTTCCTTGCAGGGATCAGCTATTCCTCCTCTCCCTGCTACCTGCACCATCCCCTAGCCAAGGAGCTACAGCCGAGGTCAGTATACTCAGGAATCAACACTACAGAATCCCATTTGGGTTCTGGGATAAACAAGGATGCCTATGTACCTGAAATGAACCTGCTGCAGGATCTGGCAGATTTTATATCCATATTAGAGAAAAAGAGTGAAATCACATCTCCTTTCTGTAATAATAACATAATTTAAATTTATCTGCAACCCACACTTCTAAAGGTTAAAAGCCAAAACTTTAAAAATCACACAGCCAGGTGCGGTGGCTCATGCCTGTAATCCCAGCACTTTGGGAGGCTAAGGTGGGTGGATCACAAGGTCAGGAATTCAAGACCAGTCTGGCGAATATGGTGAAACCCCAACTCTATTAAAAATACAAAAATTAGCTGGGCGTGGTGATGGGCACCTTTAGTCCCAGCTACTCAGGAGGCTGAGGCAGGAGAATTGCTTGAACCCGGTAGGTGGAGCAGAGGTTGCAGTGAAACCAAGATCGCGCCACTGCACTCCAGCCTAGGCAACAGAGCAAGACTCAGTCTCATTTGAAAAAAAAAAAACAAAAAACAAAAAAAACCCTACCCAAATAAATGTAAGTTGCCACTGCTGTCAGCATTTCATCGTTCTTCTCCCCACCTGTGTAACCCAAATTATGCTTTTACAAAGGGCTTCCTGATTCATTATATCATTCGACCTTCCAATTAACTTAGGAATGAGGGAGGTCAGGCATCATTTGTTGCTTTTTTCATAAAAGGAAACAGAGACTCAGAGAGGGGAAGTAAGTGAGTTGTTAGTTGTCAGTGGCCTCACAGCCTCCCGAGCAGGGCCCTCCTCCTTGTACCACCAGATTATGAGCACTGAAGCAAGAATTCACTAACCTGCTGCTGGACTGAGACAGGGAGTCTGTTGGTTATCAAGATATCAGACATGGATTCCTTTTTTCTTTTTTTGTAACGCAGCAGAGCTGCTTTGCAAAGAGAAATTCTGTGGAATTCAGCTATCTTCTGTTTGCTATGGAGTGTGGGGCCAGTTGGTTCAGCTCTTCCCGGCATTGTGTTCCCTGATCCCTTGGTTTTCTGGCGTATTCCAAAGATCACGTCTGGAGAGCCACTCATGTTACCCAGTCTTTCATTTCACAGACAGGAAAACTAGATTACTGGACGTTACACAATGAGTTAGTGGCAGGTCTTTGAATGCCCAGCGCTAGATTCTTTGCACACCTTCATTCATTGAACAGATGTTTTATGCTTCAGATGAGGGTTTTTAGTACCTGAGACCAACAATGACTAATAGAACTTTTTGCAATGATTGAAATGGCCCTTGAGAATTTGAAACGAGATTAGTGGTTTGAAGAACTGCCTTTTAAATTTAATTTAAATTTTAAAAGCCACATGTGCCTAGTTGCTACCCTACTGGATAGTGTAGCTCTAAACCAGTGGTTATTTACTTTGGATGTACAATGGAATCACACAGATAACTTCAAAAATACTGATTCCTGGGTTTAAATTGTTTTAGAGTAAGGCCTGGGCAATGGAATTTTTAAGGTTTTCTGGTTAATTCTAATGTGCAGCTGAGTATGAGAGACAATTAGTCTAACTTTTGAAACTCCCTGAGGGCAGAAACCATGTCAGCCTTATATTCTGTTGACTCTTGTGACAGGGAGTTCAGTGAGGAGTTAGCTGTTGTCCAGAATCTCAGGGAACTTAATATATCCTGAGGACGTGGAAGATATAACCAGGGGTAAAGAACTGAGAAAGTGCCCTTATCAAATTTCACGAAAGGACAGTGTCATCCAAAGGAAAAGCAATGTTCACTTCCACCTGAGAGAGGAAAGAGCAGGGTGGTCTTCTTGCTGTAATGATTCTGTCAGAGGCATTGCAACCAGGGTGACTCTGCCTTGAATGGGACTGGGTAACCGGAGTCTGAAACCTGCTAGACTGCATCCCCAAGAGTTTAGGCATCATTAGTCCCAGGATGAGACAGGAGATCAGGTAGGACTCGTTTCACAAGATACAGTTCACAAAGACCCTGCCGATGAAGGGAGATAGAATAAAGAAGCTGGCCAAAACCCACCAAAACCAAGATGGCAATGAAAGCAAACTCTGGTCCTCTTCACTGCTCATTATTTGCTAATTGTAATGCATTCCAATGCTAAAAGACATTCCCACCAGTGCCATGACAGTTTACAAATGGCATAGCAATGTCCCAAAGCTACCATATATGGTCTAAAAAGGGGTGGAACCCTCAGTTTTAGGAACTCCCCACCCCTTTAGTAGAAAAACTTTGTCTAGCATAAAATGAAGAAATAATATACGCATACTCAATCAAGTAGCCCATGCCACTGTTCTGCCTATAGAGTAGCCACTCTTTTATCCGTTTACGTTCTTAATAAACTTGCTTTCACTTCACTCTGTGGACTTGCTCTTAAACTTCTTCCTACAAGAAGGCAAGAACCCATGTGGCTTCCTAGGCCGAACCTCAATTTTGGGATTCATCCTGTGACATCTTTTCTGGCCACCAATGAAGGGGCAATGTAGACCTCCCATCTGGACACCAAATTGAGACTCATGGGCACCATTTAGACCTGAATGTTGGGTGGATGAGTCTCCCTTTGTCCAGATTCAACTTGCTACTTTTATTTCCCTTTGATTTGGGCACATCTGTCCTTTCCTGTGTTCTTTATTTTGGACAGATGAGTAAGTGGCTTCGAGGCCTCTGGCTTGGTAGCCTGACGCAGTTTCCCGTTTTCTGGGTATCCTGGACAGGCAGAAGCACACCTGGCTGGCCACGTCCTTTATAACCCACGTTGTTGCCCCTTCTCTCAGGCTGTTTTTACTTTAGTTTCCAGTGACTGACCATTTTCCTTTTTTCTTTCAATGCCCAAATGCATGCTCATCCTTATTTCTTTGTCACATTTGTAATCTTTGCTTTGGCTCTTTGGGCGATTGTTTAAGGAAGGACATTTGGCTGTATGAGGTCCTCTGTGGCGTTGACCCTGGGACACCAGAATCTCATTATTCTGTGGCTCCAATTGCGTTAGGTCTTATGCCTTTGGGGTTCAGCCTTTGGCTGCCCCCTGATGCTCTGGGATTTTCAGCATTTGTTGTGGGGACACTCACTGGCCAATACTTGGGTACTCTGTTTTTTCCAGCATTCGGTATTGTTGGCTGATTCCTAGCACCACCCGGGATGCTCAGAGGAGTTTGGAATTGGCATTCCCTCTAGGCTTATGGGTTAGAGGCCCACCCAAGGTGAAACTTGGCCTTACCTTTTCTTGTTCTGTCCTAAAGTTATCATTTTCTGTAACACCATTTTCTTTTCTTATTGTCACTTTAACACTTTGCTACAGAAGGTGGGAATTTGCAGGGGAAGATAATTGGGCTTTTGCTAGACTTAGAAAAACTTCTATTTAGTGGAGATCCTTGTTAGACATGAGTACAATGGTGACTACTGAAGGACTCACTGCTATGGTATCTTTAAGCAATTGGGGCAAATTCAAATTAACAAAGTTTAGCCAAATGGACAAGTCCCAGTTTTGTCAGAGAGATAATTTGGATCCACCTATCTTTTATTAAAAAGTGAACTGTGTTACTATTTCATGGCTAGAGTTCCAAGTAAAAGCTATTGGACTAAGTTTTGGTTCCCTATCTTAAAACAAGTTTTTTTTTTTTTTTAATTGGTTTTATTTCAGTAAGATTGCAAGAAATATTGGCTATCAATTCTAAAATATGTTTCCTTTTAAGGCTTCTCAGCTTTATATCTGCCTCTTTTCCTGGGAAAAGGTATATCCTTTGCAAGCTCAAAAATGTCTGCTCTAAACTCCTTCCGGGAAAAGCAATATGGTGCTTGCCTCATCCTGTAGCTTAGTGAGTAAAAGTTTTCTCTTTCCTGATGGAGGCCTGCATTCAATTTCTGGCTTAGAGACATGAGTTTTTTCCAGTTGTGGGACTTTTGCCATTTATTTAAACTTTTCACCTCCGTGGACATCTTCTGATTTCCTGACTTGAATTTTTTTTTTTTTTTTTTTTTTTTTTTTTTTTTTTTTTTCCTGAGCTACTTAAGGGGTGATTCTAGATCTCGTAAAAACCACTTGCCGTCTATTTGGAGACATCTCATGGGTCCATCATGGGTAAGCCATAACCTTAGTTAAGGCTTATTGGTTTTACTTGGGATAATACCTTTGCAGGAAAAAAAAAAAACAAGTAGCTTAAAAGCCAGAGGTGTTGGCTGTTTGTCCCGCCTAGAGTATGGTATTAAGAGATCTAAAAGGACTTTTTTTTTTTTTTTAAGAGCTCTATTGTTGAGAGTTAGCTTAATTAAACATGGATAACTAAGATATATATATATATTTAAATGGCTTTTATGTTTGTTTTTCTCTTCTTGAATCTTGTTTCTCTGAAATAAGGAAAACTTTTTTCTTCTCAGATGACTGAGTTGTTTTTTTTCCCTTTTGTCTTCTTAACATTCTTGAGACCCATATGAGAGGATGTAAGGTAATTTCTAACACTCTGGAAGTCCTTGGGAAAAACAGAGGAGGTGCCACAGACCCCATTTTGGGAAAATACTGTTTTCCTTATGGAACTCCAAGAATTGAAAATGGATAGATCTTCCCAAAATCTAAGCCTCTGTTCCGTTTTCCATTCAGTTACCTGGTGTTTTTTACTTTTTTTTACAGGTATCAGAAATTACTTTGGATTATGAAAGAGCTTTGGTGTGTAATAACTATGTAGGGAATATACTTTTAGTGATGGCTAGTGGCAGTTATGGGGGAAGCACTCTGCTCTTTGCACTTTTGGATCAGAGAAGCATGCTCTTGGTCATCTAGAAGGTATAAAAATGTCCCCACCTCCCAGTGAGGGGTAAGACTCCTATGGGGGATGGGCTGATTCCATTTTTGGGGATCCAGGATTTGGTAAAAAAAAAAAAAAAAAAAAAAAATGGAATTATTGATTTTTGGTGTTTTGCCTTCCCACTGTGCCTGCTTATTAGGCCCTAGAAATTGCATGCTTTCCTGTCCATGTTCCTGAAAGGGCTCCGGCTTGAAGCCAGTAATCCAATTAAGAAAAACCTAAAACCTGGCAAATGAAAAATTTTACAGCTACTAGATCTTCTTCTGTCTATTTATATTTGTTGTGTGTGTTATTTATAGAAAATAGGGCTAATTGACTTAAAGAAAAATAAGCAGTTAAATACTTTATTGGAAAAAATGGAAATTTTAATACCTTTCAGTTCACTTGACTTTAGTAATTTCGAGGAAATAAAGACAGTTTTAAAGATTATTGGGGCTGGGCATGGTGACTCACACCTGTAATCCCAGCACTTTAGGATGCCAAGGTGGGCAGATCACTTGAGGTTGGGAGTTCAAGTCCAGCCTGGCCAACATGGTGAAACCCCATATCTATTAAAAATACAAAAAATTAGCTGTGTGTGGTTGTGTGCTCTTGTAATCCCAGCTACTTGGGAGGCTGAGGCAGGAGAATTGCTTGAACCCAGGGGCAGAGGTTGCAATGAGCTGAGATCATGCCACTGCACTTCAGCCTGGGCAACAAAGTGAAACTCCGTCTTAAAAAAAAAAGTTTTTGGTAAAATAAAAATGTCTTCAAAATTTATACATTTATACATTTGGTCTAAATTAGGCAAGTCAGATACTATGTTTACTAAACTACATAAACTGCTTTGTTGTCTTTTGATAATTGCTCAGCTTACCTGCTTTGGAGCAGTTAGATTCTGTGTGAGGCCTACTGATGGACATACGTTGTTAGCCACGTCCCCAGCTTTGCTGGAAAGAGTCATACCTTATTTGCACTTCTATCTGGTGTTCTAGGCTCTGCACCTGGTACATAATTAACATAACATACTGGGTTTTTCACCAAAATAAAAGTTGCTAATAATTAACATTGTAACATATATAATTGAAACTACTGAAGGAAGAGTTTTACATGCAAGGTGTATAAAGAAAGTATAATGTGTTTTTGATAAAAGATTATAATAAGGCATGGAAAACTTTTTTTCCCCTAGTTTAGAAGGTTAAAGAATTGTTTTAAGTGAGATAGGCTAAAGCTGAAGGCTTGAGCAAGTTGTGGAAGGTTCATGAAAAATAAACCTTATAAAGGTTAAAAACCAACCTAGTAAATAATTCTGTGTGTGAGCAAGTTGAATACAATTAAAAGGGTATTATTCAGTATTTCAGTAAATTAAATATTGAAATAAAAGCACACTGATGCAAAATCTTGGTCCATGTGTCAGAATAATGGGGCTTTTTAGAACACTAATATGCTCCTTAATAGAAAATAATAAAGCATTGTAAAAGGTCTGTGGAAATTGTACCTATGGTCAAACAAATTAAACACGAATAAATGTGTTTATAATATTATATTTAAAATTAGCTTTAGTGTTAATGATGCACTAATGCAAAAGTGAAATTTGGCTTTCTCTCTTGAACAAGATTTTCATGTAATATTAAAAGATAATGAAAGACTTACATTTGTCTTTTGAATAAACAATGGGAAAAGAAAGGAGAGAAAGACAAATTGTTTGGAAAATTAAGTCTCCACTTTATCAATGAGTAAGTTATTGCATTTTTGAAATTTTGAGTTACTGTTTCAGATAAATAAATGACTTATGGAGACCTGGAATTCTGTCTTAAATTATCATATGTTTCACACCTTTGATATTTGACAAACTTGCCAAAATCAAATTGTAAATTGTTTTCTTATCCTATTAATCTTTTTAAGTCTCCTAAAGTCCAAAATGATGTATTTTCGTTACTTGGTATATTAAAATCATACAGGAAACATTGTCAAATATAAAAAATGGTGTTTGGCTTTCTTTGGGTTTTATTTGTATAAATGTGTTATCAGTATGTGTTTCCAAATTATGTGAAACTCCCATAATTTTGACATGAATTCGTGTACATGAACAGTAATACCCATAAACTGTTATGTTAAATTGTTGTGTACCTCAGAGGTAACTGGATTTCCTTGTCCATTGCATCTTGGACTGCTCCTGCTCTAGGACTTTTTGTCCTCCACAGACAATGGTGTATTGCTTTCATCCTCTTCAAAAGATAGTTTATATTCAGATATAGGATTTTGATGAGTACTTTTAAATGCAGGTCTCTGATAAGTTGGGAAAGTGTACCATTAAAATAGAGAGGAAACATACTTCCAAGGCACTCTTGGAAAACTGTGTTCATAAATATTGAGCAAAACAGGAATTAATTGCATAGACTGAACTAATAAAAGACTGAAGTAATCTTTTTATGACTTTTTGCTGAAAACATTGCTGATCTTTTCTATTTTTTATTTGAGTCAATAAAATCTTTTTCTTTTGAGTTATTTATAGCTTCTAGCAATTGAGAAAAGTATACTACTGTGAGCAAAATTTGGAGCACATATCTTTCTCTCTCCCCTATTTCTCCAGAATTTGGAAACTATGTGAGTATTCTTACCTTATGGCAATATAGTTATTTCCATAAGTACAGTGAGAGTCTGTTTTTTTTTTTTTTTTTTTTTTTTTTTTTTGTAACTAGACAAAATTGAAGAAACTCTGTTTTTCCAAGGCTTTGACTTGAATGATGTGGTTTCATATTCAAACAGACTACTTTAAGGAATCAAAGTTGACTTATAGAACTGATAAAAGCCACTCAGGAAAATTGGTCTCATACCTTGTCTATGGAGTCCCTGCACAGGGTTCCTAACCTGTGGAAAGTAAAGATTGTCACTTTCTGACAGGCCCAGAAGCCCCAAGTTATCTTGGGTTCTTGAGTGAAGAGGGATTCACCAAACTCATTCAAGTACTTGCAGGCACAGATAAATTCATGACTGAGCTTAAGGCTTTGAAAAGTCTAATCTAAGATTCCTTACTGAACAAAGTTCCATCAAAGCCAATTTTAAAAATGGACCTATATGGCAAATAATTATTCTTGCTGCACTTTATAGAGAATCAGGCCAAGTATAGTAAGGCTAACCAATCAGTTCTACCATGATTTGTTTTTAGTAAAAATGGGGACCAGAGAGAAAAATTGTTTCAAAAACTATGGTACATCTGTAATTAGGTTCTGGTCTGGCCTGTTGTTCTGGAGTTTTTTTCTGCAATTTAGACTGAGTCTGCTTATATCTGTGAACCAACTAGTGATCTCTGGCTGCTGATCAGAAGAAACAAGAGGAATGGGTAACATACAGATCTAGTTCTGGGCACATACTGGAATCAACTGACTACTCCATATTAACTTAGTTCTAACAACTGTCCAGTTCATGGAAAGCCTTTTTATTTAGTTTACTTGGGATCATTTTATTTTGCTTTACTGTTGTGGAAAATATTTCTGTTGTCCTCTTTGTGTAGGAATACAGGATACACTTATTCAACATTTTCTTATATTGAACACTTATTAATCTTTCAGATTTCCATTTTCTCACAAGATTCAGTTATGAGTGTCCCTCACCATACTGACACTGACTGAGCTACTCTCTACCTTGAATAAAAGAGACACTAATAGTTAGGCAGAAATATCATTGGTTCTATTCAGCCTGAAGAAGTTAAGAAAGATGGATCTTCATCACTCTACAACCCCTAGGATGAAGCATTTCCTTGCAAAAAGGAGGGCGGAAATATGTCAGAAGCATTCAAACCAGAGTGACTCCATCTTGAATAGGGGCTAGGTAAAATGAGAATAAGATATGGCAGGCTGCATTGCCAGGAGGTTAGGCATTCTTCACTACAGGATGAGATAGGAGGTCAGCAGGACTGATTTCACAAGATACAGATCACAAAACCCTACTGATAGAGGGAGATGCAGTAAAGAAGCTGGCCAAAGTCCACCAAAACCAAGATGGCAGTGAACGAGACCTCTGATCGTCCTCATCGTTCATTATTTGCTAATTATAATGCATTCCTCTCCTTAAAGACACTCCCAGCAGTGCCATGACGGTTTACAAATGCCATGGGAACATCTGGAGGCTACCCTATATGGTCTATAAAGGGGAATAACCCTCAGTTCTGGGAACTCCTTAGCCCTTTCCTGGAAAGCTCATGAATAATACCCCCTTTGTTTAGCATGTAATCAAGAAATAACCATTTATATACTTAGTCAAGCAGCCCATGCTGCTACTCTGTCTATGGAGTAGCCACTATTTGATTCATTTACTTCTTAATAAACTTACTTTCACTTTACTCGCTGGGATTGCTCTTGAATTCCTTCCTGTGTGAACCAAGAACCCATGCGGCCTCCCAGGGGAACCCCATTTTTGGGTTTTGCCCTGTGAAAATTCTGGTAATGATTTATAAATAAAACATTCTTTTTCCAGAAATGCATTTGGAACAATAGCTGTTTCTGTCAGGCAAGTCAAAATTCACGTCTGTAATTCACAATAGGATTACCCAGAATTATGGAAAATCTAATTAAGTGAACCATATTATCTGAGACCCACAAAAGACACTTAATGTAGCCTTTGAAAGTCCTGCCTGTCTAAGAGGTGTTCCGCATATGCTTCAGAAAATACTCTGCGTTTGTACTAAGCACTTGACTAGTTTGCTGTATCCCATTACTTTTCTTTTATCCTTAACTTAAAAAAAATCCCATTACTTTTGATAAATGACACTAATACACCTGAAAAGAAAGAAATAGGCTTCAAAGATTGGATTATTTGAAGCAACGATGAGATCATTATGAGGCTATTGTTGATGTCTGCTTTCTTAAAATGAAGGGGGTTGGGAACACTCTGTGGTATATATAGAGATACAAAAAAGCCATTTAAAAATGTGGCAGAGTTTAGTCTAATCTCAATGTGATGGAGCGGTTTGGTGAGGTACATTAGAAAGAAGTCCTTCAGAACAGCCCACCCACACGCTGGTGAAAGTCAAGTTTCTGATCAGCGGAAGCCGCTTGACTTTCTGCATTCCTCCTTCCTGTTCAGTGGCATCCATCCACATACTCTGATTGAGCTGGATGGATACGTGGGGGCCCTGGTGGATTATGGGCACAGGATGGGTTTCTCAGAATTCTAAAGGCTCTTGGCAGTGGTAATTTAAGGCACTCTCTTCTCTGGCTTTAGCAACTATTTCAAAAGACCACATCAAGCCCTTTTCTGTTATTAAGGCCACCTTGGGACAATTCCTCCTCTCATTGTTTATACCTTGCAAAACAGACTATGGAGAGTGGTTCTCTGCAGGACATTCGATTCCAGGGAGAATATGCAGATTGTTATTCTTAGTTCAGTTCTCCACTGCAAATCTTTAAAGAGCTCTCTCAGGTCATTACTTATGAATGCTTTATTTTTCCTCTTTCTAGAATCTGGGCTGGTTGTTTCCATAGAAATAGTTTAAAAGGAGGGGACTGTTGTTAAATCAGGTTTTAGGAAGAGAGGGCAAGGTAGATGCTATAAAAATTATCTTTTTCCTCTTGATGCTTCCCCTGCTCTCTCTGCTTTTTCTCTATAAAGTGAAGAGTTGAGATTCTGGTTTTTTTTTCACTCTTTATTTTATTTTGAATAAGTTCATTATCATCATTGTATCTCAGTTTTCCCATTGGTCTATTGAAATAAAGGACTAATAGCTCAAAGTCTCTAGAGTATCATTCAACTCCGAGATTCTAGAATTTAATAATGCAGTAAAATCTCCACACTTGAAAAGAAACGGTAGAATTGATAATACCTACTCTTGCAAGAACATTGGTACCTAATTCTACTCTGAACTTTTCCCCTGCACATCTTTCCGCTGGTTTCTGAAAGCTTTAAATGTTTTAGGCCAGGTGCGGTTGCTCACTGTTGTAATCCCAGTACTCTGGGAGGCTGAGGCAGGTGGATCACCTGAGGTTGAGAGTTCGAGACCAGCCTGGCCAACATGGAGAAACCCCATCTCTACTTAAAAAAAAAAAATGAGCCAGGCGTGGTGGTGCATGCCTGTAATCCCAGCTACTCACAGGTGGAGGTTGTGGTGAGCTGAGATTTGTCATTGCACTCCAGCCTGGCCAAAAAGAGCAAAACTCCATCAAAAAAGAAAGAAGGAGAGAGAGAGAGAGAGAGAGAGAGAGAAGGAAGGAAGGAAGGAAGGAAGGAGGAATGGAGGGAGGGAGGGAGGGAAGGAAGGAAGAAGGGAAGGAAGGAAGGAAGGAAGGAGGGAGGGAGGGAGGGAAGGAAAATAAGAAAGAAAGAAAGAAAGAGAGAGAGAGAGAGAGAGAGAGAAAGAAAGAAAGAAAGAAAGAAAGAAAGAAAGAAAGAAAGAAAGAAAGAAAGAAAGAAAGAGAAAGAAAGAAGGAAAAGAAAGAAAGAAAGGAAGGAAGGAGAGAGGCCAGGTGCGGTGGCTCACGACTGTAATCCCAGCACTTTGGGAGGCCAAGGCAGGTGGATCACGAGGTCAAGAGATCGAGACCATCCTGGCTAACACGGTGAAAACCCGTCTCTACTAAAAATACAAAAAACTAGCCGGGCGAGGTGGCGGGCGCCTGTAGTCCCAGCTACTCGGGAAGCTGAGGCAGGGGAATGGCGTGAACCCGGGAGGCGGAGCTTACAGTGAGCCCAGATCGCGCCACTGCACTCTAGCCTGGGCGACAGACCTAGACTCCGTCTCAAAAAAGAAGGAAGGAAGGAAGGGAGGGAGGGAGGGAAGGAACGAAGGAAGGAAAGAAAGAAAAGAAAGAAAGAAAATGTTTTTAACTAAATGCTGTTTATTCCTCAAACAGCCCTTCTCCTCTTGAGGCCAGGAACAGCACCACTGTCTTCTCACTCTCCTCTCACTGCTGCCTCATTCTCTAACCTCAATCTTTTCGGTTCCTAAAACCATCTACATCTGCACGGTTTCAAGAGTAGCCCCTTTTTCTCAACCCAAGCCTTATTTTTTCTGGTTCAGAAACATATTACCTCTCACCTGAACTATTGCAATGCCTCCAGAAAGTCTTCCTTGACTACATGCCCTCCTCTCTCAAGAAACTTGAAGAATCCCCTGTGCCTGTGCTGCCTAGATGGTAGCCAGTAGCCCCATGTGGCCAGTAAGCTCTTGCAATGTGGCTAGTCCCAACAGAGAGTTCCTTTAAATATAAAATGTACATTAGGTTTTGAAGGCTTAGGACAAAAGAATATAAAACGTTTTGAGAATGTATATATTGATTCCATGTTAAAATGATACAATTTGGGGCATACTGGGTTAAATAAAATACATTGTAAAAATTAAGTTCACTGATTTTTTGAACTTTTTAAAAATATGGCTTCTAGAAAATTAAAAATTACATGTGACTGACATTATGTTTCCATTAAACAACACTGGTCTACTTTATCTCATCTCGTCATATATACCTATTATTGCATTTAGCAATCTCTATTGTAATATTGGTTTCTTGTTTCTCCTTAATAGACAGTGGACTCCTAGAGTCCCTTCATGAGGCTTATTCTTTATTGGATTAGTGCATGGTATCCAGGGGTTACAATATGTATTTATGCATTCTTGTTGACTAAACAAAACTCTTAACTCATCTTCTTAATCACCTGCTGTGGACCAGGCCATGTTCTGTGTTACAGCAGTAAGCAGCAAAGAAAAGGTCCCTGCCTTCACAGACTTTACATTTTGTGAATGATTACCATATGACAGGTACTGTACAAAGTACACGCAATGCCCCTTTTTCTCTTGGCAGTCCCCCTGTGAGACTGGTCCTAGAGTTCTCCCCCTCCCCCTTTTTTTGTGAGATGGAGTCTTGCTCTGTCACCCAGGCTGAAATGCAGTAGTGCGATCTTGACTCACTGCAACCTCTGCCTCCTGGGTTCAAGCAATTCTTCTGCCTCAGCCTCCCAAGTAACTGGGATTACAGGTTCACGCCACCATGCCAGACTAATTTTTGTATTTCTTAAGTAGAGATTGGGTTTCGCCATGTTGGCCAGTCTGGTCTCGAACTCCTGACCTTGTGATCTCAGCCTTCCAAAGTGCTGGAATTACAGGCATGAGCCACTGCGCCCTGCCGGGTTTTTCCCATTTTTAACAGGGCATTGTGGAGACTTGTAGAGGCTGATTTCCACCTCTAGTATAGTGAGTTGTAAGTCTTGAGCTCTAACCTTCCAACTCCTTCTGACTCCTGAGCCCATCCTCTTAACTGTTTTGTAAGAGCTGCCACTCCTCACCTCCATTTCTCCTGCACACCTGTGACAGCTTGGCTCCCTTCAACCCCATGACTAGAAATTCTGAATGGATTCCCATTGTTCATCCAGTTAAGTCCTGATTCCTAATACTGGAATTTAAGGACCTGTCACAATAGCAGGGCCTCTGCATTGTCTAGCCTCAGAAGGCATGATTGCTGTGATCATGCCTAGGCTGATCACATGTGATCATGATCAGGCTCTAGGTCACTGGGGCCTCAAGTTGTATACAAAGCAGCCCTGCCAGCTGGGACCTAGACCTTCAAAATGAGATGAAAACTTCCATCTAGGCAAAGTCACTTATTCTCAGCACAGACTCACAAGCCCCTGCAGATATGCATGGGAGACCTTTTCGGGCTATTTCCAACCTCCTGTTTTGTAGAAGGAGATTGTTAACCCACAGGGAAAAGTATTTTTTCTAAGTTTGCACTGTGGTTCAATGGCAGAACCCAGGCTAGATCACTAGCATCTTGGCTTTGGTCTAGAATTATTTTTCTTGTCTCAGTCTTCTTAGAAATTCAGAGAAGAAGGCATTGTCTGTATCTGAACAAGTGATTCATGCAGCTACATTATTTTGGTCTTGACTAGCAGAATCACCAAACTTTTTTCCTGTTGATTATGGTAGTTTACTATGTTTGCTGTTTTGACGACAAAAGAAATCACTCAAGTGAGTTTACATACAGGAAGCTTGTTGTCATTCAAGGGCATTACAAGTGATCTCAGAAATTCAGGAACAGATCAGTAGCGTGGGCTCCATGAAGACAGCTGCTGAGGGAGTCCTTAAATTGCCAAGATCTTCAGATGCCATGTGTTCTGCTATTTACATGACTCAGAGACAGAGGTCACGTTTGTTTCTCTTTAATTTGTAACTGGTTTGCTGTAAGCCTTGATTTCATTGAAACATTGGTCATGAGATGTCTATTTGGTAGTTAGTCCATTTCTCAAGTTCCTTGTAACCTTCCTATTTTAGTTCCCTCACTGACTGCAAAAGGTTCTTGTTTTCTTTCAGTGAAGTTCCCAAAGAAATCTGATTCACCCATCTTATCGTTTTGAACTAGGCTGAAACAATCAATGGTTGGTTTATGATTTACTTGTCATTGAACTCGGTGTGGTTTAATGAGCCATGGCCCAAAGTGGGAATGGAAGCTCCAGGCATTGGAAGTGGTGGACATGGGAGTTTACTTGCAAGAGGTTCGAGTAGGCAAGTATTGAAGTATAGGACTGATACTTTACAAATTTATCTGCAGAAGTGTAGTCAGGGATTCCTTTGTGCTCTTGTACATAGTCCTATCTGTACTGAACACATCATATCATCATTCATCTGCTTAGACAACAGTCTCAGTATTGTTTGAGAACAGTCTACATACTGGAGGTACATTGATGCCTGTGTATCCTCAGAGTTCAACCTAGGCCTAGAACCATTGAAAAGTTATTGCCAAGTGAAGGAACAGACAAATAAAAAAAGCTTGATGCATATTTACTGCTTGGAGACAAAAGGAGGTTTACATATAGGCCTTTGATACCACAAATGACATGACATTATGTTAAGCATCTGTTTATCATCACCGCTTTGCTCTAATCTTCCCTCAGGTATCTTAGCTCATACAAAAGAACAAAGGAAAATAAAATCTGTTTCTCTTTCCACACATTCATAGTTAGAGATGACGCTGCAGACAGAGTTATTTCCTGTATGTGTTGATATATGATATATATTATTCATCTTAATGATCAACATTTGAAAATATTACACCAAGAAAAAGACTGTCTTAAGGACAGACTAGAGTACAAATAATAAGTTCTTCATTGCACATATTGTACTTAATCATGTTATCATTTGAAGATATTTAGTTACTTAAATAGATAAATTATCACTGAATGACTATACAAGTTTTAGGTCTGGGGTGTTATATTGGATTCCTATAATATTTTGTGGCCATGAGACCCTAAGAATATAAAATCTGATTGTATTTACTTAAAAAATTAGTGGAAGTCACACCTAGCAAACATTATGTTATATAGCAAATAAAATTTTTGGAGCTGAGATGACCCTTGAAGTTGGTCATGCAATCTTCTTATATTGAAGATTGGGAACCTGGATTTTCAGACATTCATAGCCAGGTAAAATAGTCCAAAGTCAAGCTTGGCTTCTGCAGTCCTGTAAACTTGCATTTGAATTACAACGTTGTCAGTGATTCGGGGTGTACTTGGGTGGGTTACATAAGGACACTGAGACTCACTTTCCTCCTAGATAAAGTCTGAGTGATATATATATATCTCAAATATATATATCTCACACACACACACACACATATATATATATATCACATATTATATATATGCAGTTGTGGTGAAAATGAAATAAAATAATGTATACCAAGCCCTGAGCATACTGTCCAGCACTAGAAAAATCAAGCACCTGACAAAGGATAGTATCTATTTTTATGACAATATAATGTAAATCACGAGTGATGGAACCAGGATTTGAACCCAGCTTTGCCTGACACAGGTAGTGAATGATCTTTCCACTTTCAAAGCAGAACTTCTGTCATTCTCTCTCTCCAGAAGCAGAGACTCAGATCTCCACTGAAGCAGTTTGAAAATTTCCACTCACCTTTGCAGAGAGCTGGGGTGTTTGATAAGGGGCCTTATTTGCTGCCTACTTTAACATTTGAATTTGGTATTAGAAATTGGAGCAGCATATGCCATAACCTTTTTACAGTCTCTGCTGTGTATTTTGCACCTGAGAAGAAGTGATTACCCCAAGCTTATGCCTTGCTCCAAGTCTAGAAATCAGGGGAGAAGAATTACTGGGAAGTGTGACTCAATAATTCTTGTAATACTTCTTCTCCCCTATTCTCTGTGATTTCCACAGACGTGGCATAATTCCTGTGATTTGATTTGAAATGAGAGACCAGCTCAGTGCTGAGTGATGAGATCTGAACGGGGAATAAAATATGCTTGAATTAATTTGCATAATAGAATTGGATTGGTTACAAAGCTGTGTTTGTTGAAAGGGATACCAGAGCCCCTGAGCTCACCAACAAGGGGACTTTGCAGATACAGAATGGGGTTTTGAGCTCTGGTGTGGGCCTTGGTAATATTCTTAATGTAATAATAACCTGTCTCTAACTGTAAATTAGCTACCTGGAAATGAAAAAACAGGTCAGCCCATCTGATCCTTCCAGCTCTGTGGGGAGAGGACAGCTGAAAAACCAAATCTGCTTGCTTTCTGCTAAGCGCTTTCGTCTTGCATTCTCCACCCAATAACAATTTCCAGCAGGAGTCCAAATATACTTAAACACCCGTATATGTCATTTTCTTTTACGGAGACAAAAGCAGGCACAGCAAGAGAGTTTTATGCTCAAGGCGCGGTAGCTTATGACGGGCTATCTGCTCTCAAGATAGAGGGGTGAGCCTTCCCTTTCGAGCTGGTGGCTTTGCACATCTATTTTCCTGTCATGTTATTACTGCTGTGACTTTCAACAACATTTATTTTTCCCTCCAAGCAATATGCTCCCATCATAAAATAAAGTCCTCCTATATGTTTTAGTAGAATCCCAATGCTTAGGCATCCTGGCGTACTGCTAAAAAGTGTTTTAATGGATTGTTTAAGAACTACCTTGGGGGTCTTCATTAAAACCAATTAGAACATTGATATATTTCCCTAATTATTACCAACATCAAGGTCTCCTTAGGAGGGCAGCCTCCTATTAATTTTCATGGGAGATTCCTACTAAGTCCCTACTACTGAATACATCAATCAGTTCTCTCAATTCTAGAAACATTTCATAAAATGGAACAAAACAAAAAACAAAAACCACTCTGAATACACCTTTTCTAACGTACACATTTAGAAATTCTGAAACAGGTATTTAAAATAAAAACCAAAGATCAAATTTTGTGTCATATGTTGTTTAAGGACCTGGTTATACTACGTTATTGATGGTTATTGATGGACTGATGTAATTACCTCTTGTTCATCTTCACTTTGGTTATTGATATAAAATGCTTTTTCTTTCTTTTTGGTTTGGATAACTTTTTTTATTACAGTCTACTTATCCATGCTACCAAAATTTAGATTATCATCATTTTAAGGCTATTGTGTCTATTTGTATTAGTGTGCCTAAATTTGAACTGCAGCGTTCTCTTAGGTAAAATTGTAGAGGGTAGTAATACAAGTCCTTGAACCAAACATTCAGAGTTCAATACCAGCTCCTTCACTTGCTGGCTCTGTAACCTTGAACAAATTCCTTAATTTTGATGCGCCTCAGACTACTTGCCTGTAAAATGGGAATAGCAATAATGCTACTTTTTAGGGTTTTTATGATTTGATGACTCAACTCATGGAAAACATGTCCAAGAATGTTAGGCGGATAACACCTGGCAAATTTTAACTATTATTAGTATTTTCATTCTAGTCCTGTTATTAGTATACGCTGAGCTCCAATGGTAATTTACTTCCCACATTTAGCTGGCTTCCAGGTTACTGCTTTTTATCACAACATCCATATAATTTCCTTATGAACTTCAAACTCAAACAAATGACAAGAGTTGTGGTTGTTCACTGGTTAAGAACATGGATTCTGGGGGCGGAGCAAGATGGACGAATAGGAACAGCTCCAGTCTCCAACTCCCAGCGCCAGCGACACAGAAGACCCATGATTTCTGCATTTTCGACTGAGGTACTGGGTTCATCTCACTAGGGAGTGCCGGACGATCGGTGCTGGTCAGCTGCTGCAGCCCGACCAGCAAGAGCTGAAGCAGGGCGAGGCATCGCCTCACCTGGGAAGCGCAAGGGGGAAGGGAATCCCTTTTCCTAGCCAGGGGAACTGAGACACACAACACCTGGAAAATCGGGTAACTCCCACCCCAATACTGCGCTTTAAGGAAACAGGCACACCGGGAGATCATATCCCACACCTGGCCGGGAGGGTCCCACACCCACGGAGCCTCACTCATTGCTAGCACAGCAGTCTGTGATCTACCGGCAAGGCAGCAGCGAGGCTGGGGGAGGGGCGCCCGCCATTGCTGAGGCTTAAGTAGGTAAACAAAGCCGCTGGGAAGCTCGAACTGGGTGGAGCTCACAGCAGCTCAAGGAAACCTGCCTGTCTCTGTAGACTCCACCTCTGGGGACAGGGCACAGTAAACAATAACAAACGCAGCAGAAACCTCTGCAGATGCAAACGACTCTGTCTGACAGCTTTGAAGAGAGCAGTGGATCTCCCGACACGGAGGTTGAGATCTGAGAAGGGACAGACTGCCTGCTCAAGTGGGTCCCTGACCCCTGAGTAGCCTAACTGGGAGACATCCCCCACTAGGGGCAGTCTGACACCCCACACCTCACAGGGTGGAGTACCCCACTGAGAGGAAGCCTTCAAAGCAAGAATCAGACAGGTACACTCGCTGTTCAGCAATATTCTATTTTCTCCAGCCTCTGCTGCTGACACCCAGGCAAACAGGGTCTGGAGTGGACCTCAAGCAATCTCCAACAGACCTACAGCTGAGGCTCCTGACTGTTAGAAGGAAAACTATCAAACAGGAAGGACACCTACACCAAAACCCCATCAGTACGTCACCATCATCAAAGACCAGAGGCAGATAAAACCACAAAGATGGGGACAAAGCAGGGCAGAAAAGCTGGAAATTCAAAAAATAAGAGCACATCTCCCCCAGCAAAGGAGCACAGCTCATCACCAGCGACGGATCAAAGCTTGATGGAGAATGACTTTGACGAGATGAGAGAAGAAGGCTTCAGTCCATCAAACTTCTCAGAGCTAAAGGAGGAATTACGTACCCAGCGCAAAGAAACTAATTGAAAAAAAAGTGGAAGAATTGATGGCTAGAGTAATTAATGCAGAGAAGGTCATAAACGAAAGGAAAGAGATGAAAACCATGACACGAGAAATACGTGACAAATGCACAAGCTTCAGTAACTGACTCGATCAACTGGAAGAAAGAGTATCAGCGATTGAGGATCAAATGAATGAAATGAAGCGAGAAGAGAAACCAAAAGAACAAAGAAGAAAAAGAAATGAACAAAGCCTGCAAGAAGTATGGGATTATGTAAAAAGACCAAATCTACGTCTGATTGGGGTGCCTGAAAGTGAGGGGGAAAATGGAGCCAAGTTGGAAAACACTCTGCAGGATATCATCCAGGAGAACTTCCCCAACCTAGTAGGGCAGGCCAACATTCAAATCCAGGAAATACAGAGAACGCCACAAAGATACTCCTCGAGAAGAGCAACTCCAAGACACATAATTGCCAGATTCACCAAAGTTGAAATGAACGAAAAAATCTTAAGGGCAGCCAGAGAGAAAGGTCGGGTTACCCACAAAGGGAAGCCCATCAGACTAATAGCAGATGTCTCGGCAGAAACTCTACAAGCCAGAAGAGAGTGGGGGCCATATTCAACATTCTTAAAGAAAAGAATTTTCAACCTAGAATTTCATATCCAGCCAAACTAAGTTTCATAAGTGAAGGAGAAATAAAATCCTTTACAGATAAGCAAATGCTTAGAGATTTTGTCACCACTAGGCCTGCCTTACAAGAGACCCTGAAGGAAGCACTAAACATGGAAAGGAACAACCGGTACCAGCCATTGCAAAAACATGCCAAAATGTAAAGACCATCAAGGCTAGGAAGAAACTGCATCAACTAACGAGCAAAATAACCAGTTAATATCATAATAGCAGGATCAAGTTCACACATAACAATATTAACCTTAAATGTAAATGGACTAAATGGTCCAATTAAAAGACACAGACTGGCAAACTGGATAAAGAGTCAAGACCCATCAGTCTGCTGTATCAGGAGACCCATCTCACACGCAGAGACATACATAGGCTCAAAATAAAGGGATGGAGGAAGATTTACCAAGCAAATGGAGAACAAAAAAAAGCAGGGGTTGCAATACTAGTCTCTGATAAAACAGACTTTAAACCATCAAAGATCAAAAGAGACAAAGAAGGCCATTACATAATGCTAAAGGGATCAATTCAACAGGAAGAACTAACTATCCTAAATATATATGCACCCAATACAGGAGCACCCAGATTCATAAAGCAAGTCCTTAGAGACTTACAAAGAGACTTAGACTCCCATACAATAATAATGGGAGACTTCAACACTCCACTGTCAACATTAGATAGATCAACGAGACAGAAAGTTAACAAGGATATCCAGGAATTGAACTCATCTCTGCAGCAAGCAGACCTAATAGACATCTATAGAACTCTCCACCCCAAATCAACAGAATATACATTCTTCTCTGCACCACATCGCACTTACTCCAAAATTGACCACATAATTGGAAGTAAAGCACTGCTCAGCAAATGTACAAGAACAGAAATTATAACAAACTGTCTCTCAGACCACAGTGCAATCAAACTAGAACTCAGGACTAAGAAACTCAATCAAAACCGCCCAACTACATGGAAACTGAACAACCTGCTCCTGAATGACTACTGGGTACGTAACGAAATGAAGGCAGAAATAAAGATGTTCTTTGAAACCAATGAGAACAAAGATACAACATACCAGAATCTCTGGGACACATTTAAAGCAGTGTGTAGAGGGAAATTTATAGCACTAAATGCCCACAAGAGAAAGCAGGAAAGATCTAAAATTGACACTCTAACATCGCAATTAAAAGAACTAGAGAAGCAAGAGCAAACACATTCGAAAGCTAGCAGAAGGCAATAAATAACTAAGATCAGAGCAGAACTGAAGGAGATAGAAACACAAAAAACCCTCCAAAAAATCAATGAATCCAGGAGTTGGTTTTTTGAAAAGATCAACAAAATTGACAGACCGCTAGCAAGACTAATAAAGAAGAAAAGAGAGAAGAATCAAATTGACGCAATAAAAAAGGATAAAGGGGATATCACCACCGACCCCACAGAAATACAAACTACCATCAGAGAATACTATAAACACCTCTATGCAAATAAACTGGAAAATCTAGAAGAAATGGATAATTTCCTGGACACTTACACTCTTCCAAGACTAAACCAGGAAGAAGTTGAATCCCTGAATAGACCAATAGCAGGCTCTGAAATTGAGGCAATAATTAATAGCCTACCAACCAAAAAAAGTCCAGGACCAGATGGATCACAGCCGAATTCTACCAGAGGTACAAGGAGGAGCTGGTACCATTCCTTCTGAAACTATTCCAATCAATAGAAAAAGAGGGAATCCTCCCTAACTCATTTTATGAGGCCAACATCATCCTGATACCAAAGCCTGGCAGAGACACAACAAAAAAAGAGAATTTTAGACCCATATCCCTGATGAACATCGATGCAAAAATCCTCAATAAAATACTGGCAAACCGGATTCAGCAACACATCAAAAAGCTTATCCACCATGATCAAGTGGGCTTCATCCCTGGGATGCAAGGCTGGTTCAACATTCGCAAATCAATAAACATAATCCAGCATATAAACAGAGCCAAAGACAAGAACCAAATGATTATCTCAATAGATGCAGAAAAGGCTTTTGACAAAATTCAACAGCCCTTCATGCTAAAAACGCTCAATAAATTCGGTATTGATGGAACGTACCTCAAAATAATAAGAGCTCTTTATGACAAACCCACAGCCAATATCATACTGAATGGGCAAAAACTGGAAAAATTCCCTTTGAAAACTGGCACAAGACAGGGATGCCCTCTCTCACCACTCCTATTCAACATAGTGTTGGAAGTTCTGGCTAGGGCAATCAGGCAAGAGAAAGAAATCAAGGGTATTCAGTTAGGAAAAGAAGAAAGTCAAATTGTCCCTCTTTGCAGATGACATGATTGTATATTTAGAAAATCCCACTGTCTCAGCCCAAAATCTCCTTAAGCTGATAAGCAACTTCAGCAAAGTCTCAGGATACAAAATTAATGTGCAAAAATCACAAGCATTCTTATACACCAGTAACAGACAAACAGAGAGCCAAATCAGGAATGAACTTCCATTCACAATTGCTTCAAAGAGAATAAAATACCTAGGAATCCAACTTACAAGGGATGTAAAGGACCTCTTCAAGGAGAACTACAAACCACTGCTTAGTGAAATAAAAGAGGATACAAACAAATGGAAGAACATACCATGCTCATGGATAGGAAGAATCAATATCGTGAAAATGGCCATACTGCCCAAGGTTATTTATAGATTCAATGCCATCCCCATCAAGCTACCAATGAGTTTCTTCACAGAATTGGAAAAAACTGCTTTAAAGTTCATATGGAACCAAAAAAGAGCCCGCATCTCCAAGACAATCCTAAGTCAAAAGAACAAAGCTGGAGGCATCACGCTACCTGACTTCAAACTATACTACAAGGCTACAGTAACCAAAACAGCATGGTACCGGTACCAAAACAGAGATATAGACCAATGGAACAGAACAGAGTCCTCAGAAATAATACCACACATCTACAGCCATCTGATCTTTGACAAACCTGAGAGAAACAAGAAATGGGGAAAGGATTCCCTATTTAATAAATGGTGCTGGGAAAAATGGCTAGCCATAAGTAGAAAGCTGAAACTGGATCCTTTCCTTACTCCTTATACGAAAATTAATTCAAGATGGATTAGAGACTTAAATGTTAGACCTAATACCATAAAAATCCTAGAGGAAAACCTAGGTAGTACCATTCAGGACATAGGCATGGGCAAAGACTTCATGTCTAAAACACCAAAAGCAACAGCAGCAAAAGCCAAAATTGACAAATGGGATCTCATTAAACTAAAGAGCTTCTGCACAGCAAAAGAAACTACCATCAGAGTGAACAGGCAACCTACAGAATGGGAGAAAATTTTTGCAATCTACTCATCTGACAAAGGGCTAATATCCAGAACCTACAAAGAACTCAAACAAATTTACAAGAAAAAAACAAACAGCCCCATCAAAAAGTGGGCAAAGGATATGAACAGACATTTCTCAAAAGAAGACATTCATACAGCCAACAGACACATGAAAAAATGCTCATCATCACTGGCCATCAGAGAAATGCAAATCAAAACCACAATGAGATACCATCTCACACCAGTTAGAATGGCAATCATTAAAAAGTCAGGAAACAAGAGGTGCTCGAGAGGCTGTGGAGAAATAGGAACACTTTTACACTGTTGGTGGGATTGTAAACTAGTTCAACCATTATGGAAAACAGTATGGCGATTCCTCAAGGATCTAGAACTAGATGTACCATATGACCCAGCCATCCCATTACTGGGTATATACCCAAAGGATTAGAAATCATGCTGCTATAAAGACACATGCACACGTATGTTTATTGCGGCACTATTCACAATAGCAAAGACTTGGAATCAACCCAAATGTCCATCAGTGACAGACTGGATTAAGAAAATGTGGCTCATATACACCATGGAATACTATGCAGCCATCAAAAAGGATGAGTTTGTGTCCTTTGTAGGGACATGGATGCAGCTGGAAACCATCATTCTTAGCAAACTATCACAAGAACAGAAAACCAAACACCACATGTTCTCACTCATAGGTGGGAACTGAACAATGAGATCACTTGGACTCGGGAAGGGGAACATCACACACAGGGGCCTATCATGGGGAGGGGGGAGGGGGGAGGGATTGCATTGGGAGTTATACCTGATGTAAATGACGAGTTGATGGGTGCTGACGAGTTGATGGGTGCAGCACAGCAACATGGCACAAGTATACATATGTAACAAACCTGCACGTTATGCACATGTACCCTAGAACTTAAAGTATAACAATAATAATAATAATAATAATAATAATAATAATAATAAAAAGAAAAAAAAGAACATGGTTTCTAGGGCCTGACGCCATGAGTTCAAATCTCAGGTCTGCTATTTACTAGAAGTGTAAGTCTGCATAAGTTGTTTAATGTGTCTGGGACTCAGTTTCCTCATCCTTTAAGAGAAGAATATTCATGTCTCCTATTCATAAGGTTGTTATAGAAATTAATAGATGAGTTACTATTTGTAAAGCTTTTAGAACAGTAGCTAAGGAAAAGAACTTGCTACATAAATTTTCATTCTGAAAGTGAATATTTTTTTTAAAAAAATTATGTCTTAAAATCAATCTTATATGTACCTAAGATTAACCATAAAAATAACTTTCCGTATTACATATAGTCATATAAGCATTTAAAATGACGGGCCTTTGCTCTTAAAAGCAAGTTGATTCAGTATTCTTTCCAAAAGAAGAAAAGAGATAATTTAATCTTTTTAACAGATTGAATGTTATTGTTTATTGATCATGTGGAAACTCTTAAATTCATTAGTATTAAGCTAGACATTTTTTTATACAAGAAAAAAAGTTGTCATCTTGTTTCAACACTTCTAGTGTTAGAAATAATTGTGCTTTACAGCAAAATGGCAGCCAGAAGAAAGAGGTGAAGAAATATCAACTTTAATTAAACCCTTTCTTTCTAATACACTTCACAGCTTATATGCAAGAATAATTTATCACTGTGTGAATGAGTATTTAATACTTGGCATGGTGTAAGATGGGCAGGGATCTTGCCTCCCCATATGCTGTTTCCTTTTTCTTTCTTTCTTCTTCTTGAGTTTTCACAGAGTCAATGTCAAGTTTGGAGTTGAAATTTGAGATTCAAATCATATATTAAAATTTTATTGATGGCCTGCTTTGTGCTCAGGTGCCAGACATATAAATGTGAATAAGATATAATCCCATCCATTCAGAAGTTTCCAGTCTAGTAAGGAGATACTGTATGAATCAGAAGAAATGCCCATCACTAGTTCACTGAAACTAATTGTGAATATGAAGCCATCTGAAGAAAATTTTACACAGGCTTCATTTTACAGAGTGAGACAGAGCCTCTGAGAGTAGAATCAATGATGTTCCATGGCAAATTAGTGCCAGATTCTCCACCAAATCTCAAGTTTCATGACTTCTGCCCAGAAATCTTTCTGTTGTTTCATATTGCCTCATTTTAGCATCTAACCCCTCCTGGGGCCTTCTTTGTGCTCTTTCCAAACAGTCAGTTTGGCTTTCTAGAAACAGCATCTGATGTACTATTAAAGTGCCTGAATGTCAGGAAGAAGCTGCTAAATGATGACACTGCCTTTTCCATCTTTCTCTCTCTCCCACGTAGCCTTTTACATTTCCCAAAGTGTCTGTTTACAACAAATATTAAAGATTTCAACTCCCCTATTCCTTGAATAAAGACTAACATAATACCATCCCAAAATATTATTGAGAAAAGTGACAGTCACTAGGCATTAAGTGCACATCTGTGGCCTCCCAGATACCACTTTGCCATATTACAAAGGAAACAGAAAGACTTGGGCTGGTATAGTCAAAGGTCATCAAAATGGAATGGACCTGTATCTACAAATTATAATTTCACCAGTTCTTTTATTTTCTAGGTTGCTGAGGTCAGATGGCTATGGTATCCCAAGTAACTCGTTTGTTCTCAGTGCCCATCTTGGAGAAAGCACCTCATCACCCTCTTTGAGGCATCTCCATGTTCAAGGCATGGGTACCCTTACAGTTCCATGTGGCTGAGGAAGCCTCACAATTATGGTGGAAGGCAAGGAGGAGCAAGTCACATCTTACACGGATGGCAGCAGGCAAAGAGAGAGCTTGTGCAGGGAAACTTCCCCTTATAAACCTGTCAGATCTCCTGAGACTTATTCACTATCATGAGAACAGCATGGCAAAGACCTGCAACCATGATTCAGTTGCCTCCCACTGGGTCTCTCCCACAACACATATTAAATTCAAGATGAGATTTGGGTGGGGACACAGCCAAACCATATCAGACCTTGACCCATTATTTCTCCTGTAAATATTTCCATAACCGTCAGTGGTTTCTTGAGATCTTCCCCTGTATTGTGACACTCTGGGAAAAGAAGAAGGAGCCTAGTGCATGCCCAGTTCCCAACTCTGTGTTCAGGCCTGTATGGGTGCAACAATTCTTGTCATCCTCATTGTTCACATGAAAACATTGAGGTTCAGAGTGATTGATTGGCATGCCCAAAGTAACTCAGATTGTAAAATATGGAAGTGGTATTCTGATCCATCTGCAGCTGACCTCTAAGTCTATGTACCTTCCACTATGCCAAGATCCATGCTCTTTCCTTCTTGCTCCCTTTTTCCCTGAACCATTTCACCCAAAGAAGATAGCAAAAAAATTAGGTGATGACAGTGATCCCTACAATGCCCAATAAGTTTTTCAGTTTCATTTAGACACAGATGCTGAAACAGAACGTTATCTTCAATATCAATGTGTCATCTTCCTGAAAAAGAACTATCTCAGGTTCCCTCACATTGGTGGTGAACTCATCTGATTCTCTTTCTGGAGTCTGGGTGGCACTCCAGAGAGAGAAGGTGATTCTCCAGAAAACAAATGTATGGTTCTAAGAGAGGAGAACAAGCAAGGGGAATTCCTTAGAGAAGAATTAAGTTTTCAGCATGAGAAAGTCCGATGAAGAAGTCCAGAACCCAAGGCAGGAGTTAAGGACTGCCAATGAGAACCAGAGTGCTGGAGAGAGGACAGGAGTGATTGTGGGTCAAAAACCTCTGAAGAGTGTAGAAAGGTGAAAGGCATTAATGGCTTATCCTCACTGGTGTTGAGTAGCTCAGTCATGGCTGGGTGCTGGGAACACGACCTTGGACTGGTTAGTAGGACATACTGTTTTGTTTTATTTTCCTTCTCCTAGTTAGTGAAAGCTTGTAAAATATCCTTTCTGAGACTTCCAGGCTAAGCAAGGTAGGATCTTTGGCTTCGTGGATGGATCTTTGCCAGACAAAAGCAAATCTTTCTCCTTGAATTGACACTATACCCTTAACTGATTTACCAAAGAGACCTTGACCTATTATTTTTCCTATAAATATTTCAGTAGCCATCAATGGTTTCCTGGGATCTTCCCCCTACATCCCTTCTCTGACAGGATCCACTGCCTGCCCGCCTTCTTCATTACTACCTCCAGGCATGCTGAACATCTTGGAACACACTGTGCTTTTGGATGTGATGTTCCTTCTGCACAGAATCCCACACTTTCCTTTCTTATTACAGCAATCCTCACTAAAGGATTGAGTCCAGCCATCCATCCTCTCCCTGTACTGAACCCCAGTGTGGATTATATGTTCCCCATCTAGACTCCTTTAATTCCCTGTTTTCTTATTAAAAAATCATATATAAGCACCGTTTTGATCAATTATAATAACAGTTAAATATGGAGTGCTTACTAGTACCAGGCATCGTGCTAAGAGACTTATATGCATTACTCATTGAATCCCAGTGGCAGCTTTGTAGTGGGTACACTGTTATCCTCACTTCATAAATGAGCAAGCTGAGCTCAAAGCAGTCGGTGAGCTTCCCCAAAGCCGGTAGTTCCCACGTGATAAAACTGATGCCCAGTCCTGAAGGCTTAGTGAATGGAATGGAAATGAAGTGGGGATTCGGCCTGCAGCTAATCCAACCTCTCTCTGCTTGCAGAAGCTGACTGGGGACGTGGGCAGCCCTGACGTGATGAGCTCAGCCAGCAGAGACATTCCATCCCAAGAGAGGTCTGCGTGACACGTCCGGGAGGCCACCCTCGGCAAGACCACCGCACGGTTGGTGGAAGGGGTGACAGCTGCATTCTCCTGTGCCTACCACGTAACCAAAAATGAAGGAGAACTACTGTTTACAAGCCGCCCTGGTGTGCCTGGGCATGCTGTGCCACAGTCAGGCCTTTGCCCCAGAGCGGCGGGGCCACCTGCGGCCCTCCTTCCATGGACACCACGAGAAGGGCAAGGAGGGGCAGGTGCTACAGCGCTCCAAGCGTGGCTGGGTCTGGAACCAGTTCTTCGTGATAGAGGAGTACACCGGGCCTGACCCCGTGCTTGTGGGCAGGGTAAGGCTGCCTTCCCTCAATCCTGAGCTCTCCATCCCACCACTGGAATAATCGCCTGTGGCCAGAAAGAAACAAAAGGCCCACAGGCATCTAAGAGAGAAAACACCAATGGCCTGAACAGCCAGTAAAACCACCCAAATATTGTACATAATATGTTATTCCAGACACTTATCCATGTTGAGAATACTTCTTAGGTTTTTCCATTTAGTTTTATGGAGTTATATCATAAAACTCATTTATCATATTATTTAAATATGGAGTCTCTCTCTGTTGCCCAGACTGGCATGCAGTAGTGTGATCATAGCTCACTGTAATCTCAAACTCCTGGCCTCAAAGGATCCTCCTGCTTTAGCCTCCTGAGTAGCTGGGACTACAGGCTCATGCCACCATGCCTGGCTAATTTGTATTTTATTTTATTTTTTGTAGAGAAAGGGTCTTGCTGTGTTGCCCAGGTTGACTTCAAACCCCTGACCTAAGCGATCCTCCCTCATCAGCCTCCCAAAGTGTTGGGATTGCAGGCCTGAGTCACTACGCCAGGCTCAAACTCCATTTTGAATGACTGCTTAATAGCCCATTAAACAGACATAGCCATAATTGGTTTAACCATTTTCCAGCTGAAGGCATTTCCCTGACCACACCCTCATCCCAACCTGAATGCTCCTCCTTTGACCCTTTATCATAGCTTTCCTTTCTGTATTCGATGTGTCTACTTACTAATCTGTTTACTTGACTAGACTTCAAGCTGCTTTGTGTCAGGGGCAGTGCCATCCTTGTGTACTTATGTCCTGGTGCTAGATCCAACTTTGAGGAGACGAACGAATATGTATCAGAAGGTGGGATGTGGTTTTATCCCTGTTTCCGCAATGGTAAAACCCAGTGAGATGACTTCCCATTCCAGGCTCTGTGGTCTCTATGTATCCCTCACAGAAAAGTGCAAGTAGAGGAAGAGAGTCCAAAATACAAATTCAAGAGAGTCTGGAAAATTATCTCCCCACTAGCATTTGTAATAAAATATACAGTTATCTTTCAGATGATAGTGACATGAAAACCACAAAAAGATATGTGTGGCCAGCGCAGTGGCTCACACCTGTAATCCCAGCACTCCAGGAGGCTGAGGCAGGTGAATTATTGGATGGCAGGAGTTCGAGATGAGCCTGCCCAGTATGGAGAAACCCCGTCTCTACTAACAATACAAATATTAGCCAGGCGTGGTGACGAGTGCCTGTAATCCCAACTACTCCAGGCTGAGGCAGGAGAATTGCTGGAACCTGGGAGGGAGTGGTTGCAGTAAGCCGAGATGCGCCACTGCACTCCAGCCTGGGAGACAGAGTAAGACTCTGTCTCAAAAAATAAATAAAAAATAAATAAATAAATGAGATAATTATTAACAATGCCAGTTAATATGAACAATATTAATAGTATTATTCATTACTAATGCAATTTTCATATTTTTTGTTAAAGTATTTTTATTATTATTTAAATTATTATTATGAGACAAAGGCCTCCATCTCCAAAAAAAAGAAGAAACAGAAAACAAAAAGATCTTTAGATACCTAAGAACTGAAATCCTATGATGTGGAGCTGCTGTGCTAGGCAAAATGTAAACTAGATTAAGATAGCTCCTGACCTCAAAGAGGTCTAGTGGAAAAGAGACAGTTACCTAAGCAGTTAAAAAAATAAAAATAAAAAAAAGAAAAAGAGTAATAATGAGGAAATTCTATGTAAATGATTATGAATTTACATAGTAATATTTGGGAGAGATGTCAAAGGAAGGTTTCAAGGAGAACATGGGAATAACCTGTAACCTAAAAGATGAACAAGAATTATCCAGTGGAAGGTAAAAGGGAAAGACAGTAGGTTTGTGGGGTTTCTGAACCCTACTGATTTCTACAAAGTTATCTTAATTGTTCTTTTACATGAGAACAGCACTTCATATTCACATAATTGACATACTTGAAGGAGATTCATGTTAGAATCTCAATGACATTGTGTAAGTTTGGAAAAATTTCTTCTTGAAGATGTACCAAAGGAATTTCACTCATTTATATCCCAAATGGAAATATGTGGAAGTCGACGTGAGAAATGGAAATGGAAATAATTGGCATATGGAATTCCCTAAGTAGAGGAGATGGGCTGTGTGCCCAGAGAGGAAAAATAGATTTCAGCCATGGCAAGGGATGTGGAACTTGAATGATGTGAAGGGCTGTGCATGAATCATTCTGAGATATGAATAGAACCTTCTGCTTTGGGGACTTTCTCAATGGGAAGCAGTGTGTGTGTGTTCAGGTTGGGGGTTGCAGAAGAAACAGGATCTGGAGAGTCATTTCAGCATCTCTGTGGAATAAGCAATTGTCGTGCCTACTAGAAGAAAATATAGGAAAAAAAAAAGAGGGAAAAGGAAAACTCTAGTATTATTCATGCTGTGTGACCTTCAAAACCTAGGCGCATGAGGATGAATCTGATGTCAGGTTGGATAGGGGAAAAGTAAATAAAGTGGTTGGTCCTGTGGACCTTTCTTCTGAAATGTGCTGAGACAGTTCCCTGGAAATAGGAGGGATGGAGTAGATGGTTTATTTCCTAACAACCTTTGATTTGATGACATTCAAGGTTGAATACTCAAGATGCCCTGAAAAAGTGAAATTTGGTAAACCATGGACTTTCAGATTTCTTGTGGAAATACAGCCTGTGTCATGCTGTGCTATGCAGAGAGGGAAGCCATTCGTCTTTGGAGTTAGGAATTGGCTGTGTATGCCTCAGCAACTGGATCCCTTGATAGCGCTGAATGGTTTCTGAAACTGTGTTGTTTTGTGTTGTGTGTGTGTGTGTGTGTGTGTGTGTGTGTGTGTGGAGCCTAGTAAGTATCCATGTCAATTGTATAAATCATCTTTGTTAGATACAAAAAAGAGAAGTTATATCCAACTTCCCGACCTGAAAACAAAGTAGAAAAATAATATGAAATGTTTTGTTAAATTTTTAGTTATTTGGCTGATCATGAAATAGATCTGGTTAATTTTCAAGAAACTTGCCAATTTTATATGTAATATAGGAAGGCCTCTAGAAAGATTCAATGTCTGGGCATTCCCATTAAAGTCAGCATTGTATTTATAGTTTCTTGTTCCTCATTCGTACGTCTTTGCCCTTAACTTCTGCCAGGTCTGCAGCAGGGTAAGCAGAAGAACAAAGGTAAGCCTTCCCTGAGATGGGAGTGCGGGCAGGAACTTTGCCTTCATTAAGGAAACTTGACTGAATGAAGATTGGGGCAATTCTGTTCATCCGTCCTAGGCCATCAAACAGCTTTGTGTTTTACTGTCAAATGGACTTATTCATCAGAAATGTGTTAGCCATAATTTCATGACAACACATTGTTATGAATAATAAATTCTGAAGGAAAGTCTGTTTATTTTTTCCTCCGAGAAACAAAGAGTACTAAAAACAAAATGGTCTTTGTAATTTGTACCTACAGGTAACTCCCTGAGCTGAAATAATGTGGTTTCACTGAAGCACTGCAAATCAGTTAGATATCTTTGGGGAAATTGAAAGAAAACTAAATATTTAAAAATCAATGTATTCAACCTTGCTTTATGAGCAAGGTCTCTAGGCCTTAGTCTCATAATAATAATCATGAGGTAAGGTCTCTAGGCCTTAGTCTCATAGTAATAATTTAAATTGAAATAATAAAATACCAATTTTCACAAAAACATAAAAATGGCATTAGTAATAATACTAATATTATTACTATTTAAATGGCATTGATAATAATCATAGTTTTTATTTTAATTAATTAATTAATTAAAATTAATTAAATTAATCATGCCCGGTTAATTTTTGTATTTTTTCTAGAGATGGGGTTTCAGCATATTGGCCAGGCTGTTCTCGAACCCCTAACCTCAAGTGATCCACCTGCCTCAGCATCCCAAAATGCTGAGATTACAGGCATGAGCCAGTGTGCCTGACCTCTTTTTTGTTATTTTAAATACCATTTGAATAAAGCTCTCTAGTTTGCAATGGCTTTTCTTACTTAGTAGGTAGAACCAAGGTCTTTTTTGCTACTTGACTGCTCTTGAAACCCACTAGAACAGTAAAAATAATGCTTGCTTTTTCCCACAAAGGGCAGAATGAGGACCAAGGACCTCAGATTAAAATGACAGCTGCAGAAATTGAGGTTGAACAGCAAGGCGGGGTGAGGAGTGTTTTTGTTACAGGAAAACCAGATGTGATTTTTGGGAGACTTTCGTGTTTGAAAACACAGAGCAGAGTGAGGTGGGACAGAAGATGGTTGTAAGTTAAGAGACCTAGTTGATTTCTTGGGCCTTATAAGTGTGAATTTAGGCAAATATCATCTTATCTCTAAGCTCTGTCAAAGAAGACAAACTTGGGGATGTTTAAGATTCTTTCTGACACCTAAGAAATTGTATACATACCAACCCATACCACTAGTCCTACCTGCCTTTAGGGTTAGGATGGACACTTCTTTCAGGCAGGTCACATCCCCAAATCCTCATACCCTGTGTACCGCAAAGCAGGCCTTCTGGAAAGATCTGATCAGTTCAATTGTTTGTAGTAACAAAAGCCAGGAAACAAGCTAAGTGTTCTTTAGAAGGAGACTGCTAAAAAAAAAAAAAAATACAAAAAAATCATTGGCCGGGCGTGGTGGCTCATGTCTGTATTCCCAGCACTTTGGGAGGCTGAGGCAGGCAGATCACTTGAGGTCAGGGGTTCGAGACCAGCCTGGGAAACATGGTGAAACCCTGTCTCTACTAAAAATACAAAAATGAGCTGGGTGTGGTAGCGTGTGCCTGTAATCCCAGCTACTTGGGAGGCTGATTTAGGAGAAATCACTTGAACATGGGAGGCGGTGGCTGCAGTGAACCGAGATCACGCCATTGCACTCCAGCCTGGGTGACAGAGTGAGACTTCACCTCAAAAACAAACCCCCAAAACAAAAAATTTCTTAAAAAGATAATAACCTCCATACAGTGGATGAGGAAGATCTATAGTTATAAACGTGGAATGGTCACCTGAATTTATTGTTAGAGGAAAAGGATGAGGTGAAGAATGGTGTGTGTACTCTGGAACTTTACTGTATAATGATAAACTAGAGTGCATATGTATTTGTGTAGATTTCCTTGCATATGCATAGAATAGAATATCTCTTAGAGGATTCACAAGAAACTGGTTACAGTGATAATCTCTGAGCAGAGGAGAAAATGAAGGAACGGGAGTCAGAGTTGAGAGGAAGACTTACTTATTGCATGAATGTTTGCTAATATGTTTTTAAAAATAAACACACATTTATTTCAAACTATTGAGATACGTTTAGGTTTTTGTATTTTGTATATGTGCATATATATGGAAAGAGGTGAAGGGAGAGCATGAATGTTAGAATATACATATATATGTGTGTGTATGTATATATACATATACATATATATATAAAATATATTTATTTATTTGAACTCTGGCTTCACTGTTCTGCAGTGTGACCTTGGCCACGGCTATGATATTCTCTAAGGTCGCCTTTCTCCTGTTGTAAAATAGGATGAGAACATCTCCCTTTCCTGGCGTGTGTGTGTGCAGCAGATTGTTGCAATCACTTGTAAGTGAGTTTCCCCACTGCATTCCTCATGAAATTAAAAATCTCAATTTCTCTTTTTTCCAGCTTCATTCGGATATTGACTCTGGTGATGGGAACATCAAATACATTCTCTCAGGTGAAGGAGCTGGAACCATTTTCGTGATTGATGACAAATCAGGGAACATTCATGCCACCAAGACGTTGGATCGAGAAGAGAGAGCCCAGTACACGCTGATGGCTCAGGCGGTGGACAGGGACACCAACCGGCCACTGGAGCCACCGTCAGAATTCATTGTCAAGGTCCAGGACATTAATGACAACCCTCCGGAGTTCCTGCATGAGACCTATCATGCCAACGTGCCCGAGAGGTCCAATGTGGGTGCGTACCGTAGGAGAGGCCTGCTCTGCTTCCAGGCCTGGTGTCTCTGTGGTGGGTGGGCTGAAGCCCGTTCTTCCAAATCAGGAGGTAGAGCTTCTTCTGTATCTTTTATGGCAAAATAACAAAAGGAACAAAAATTCTTTTGTTCCTCTGTAAAATGGGAATAACAGTTTCTAGTCTTGTAGGAATAGAGCTAATGCACATTCAGTCACTAGGGCATATTGATGTCTAATAGGTAATGACAATGGTAATATTTGTTGCCTGTAGACACTGTGCTAATTAATGACTTACATGCACTATTTTATTTAGTTTTTGCAATGATTAATCTTTACAGTAGGGTAATTCCAACTCACCATATTTCACAGATAGGAAACCCACGCCAGAAACAAGTTAGCTAATTTCTTTAGGGACATTTGTGCAATTAAATGGATCTAAAATGCACATTTAGCCACAGCACTATGTCACCATGTATTAATTCAGAAGTAGGTATATCTTTGCAACATGCTTGAAGACATATTAAGTTGCTAAAGGATAATTTTTTGAAAGTTTTCTTCAAAGAATTAGCCACCTTCTGGCAATAGCTTTCTTTATAACATGCACATAATGAAACATTTATATAATGTTTCTTTTGAGAAACATTCCTCATATTAAGAAAGGTTTGTCTTTCAAACAGTGAGTAGAACTGTTCTATTCAGGGAGTGAGTCTGCTTAAAAGAGTCTTAGAGCTCCAATGAATTCAGGATCGTTTTACAGACGAGAAAACCCAGCACCAAGTATAGGAAATCAACCTACTTAAGAAAGGTAGGTTTGACTTTAGAACGCTAGGATCCTTCCACTATGCATACAGAGCTTTTTATGCCAGAAACTGGTGTATTCTTTCTCCACAGGGAAAAGTCAGGTACTTATCAAAAGCCAGTCTGAGCCATTTCCCACCTTCGTCTCTTCCATTTTCCCTGCCCAGTCCTGTAGCCTCTTGGCATTTAGCATGTGTATTATAATAAGAAACAACAAATATCAAATAAATCCATAGAGGAAACAGCAGTGTCAGCAACTGAGTGTCAGGGGTCGGGATGGGGTGGAAAGTCAAGTCATCAAAATATATAATCCGGGGAAATTTTCATCATTATTCTCACCTTTGCGGGCTCATTGATGTTTAGGTATAATATTCAGGCTTGCTTTTTTTTTTTCTTTTTTTTTTTCAGTTTCAATTTTTATTTTAGATTCGGGGGTACATGTGCAGGTTTATTTTATTTTATTTTATTTTATTTTATTTTATTTTATTTTATTTTGAGACAGAGTCTCCATCTGTTACCCAGGCTGGAGTGCAGTGATGCTATCTCGGCTCACTACAACCTCTGTCTCCCGGGTTCAAGCAAATCTCCTGCCTCAGCCTTCCGAGTAGCTGGGATTACAGGTGCGCACCACCATGCCCGGCTAATTTTTGTGTGTGTGTGTGTGTTTTTAGTACAGATGGGGTTTCACCATGTTGGTCAGGCTGGTCTTGAACTCCTGACCTCAAGTGATCTGCCCACCTCAGCGTCCCAAAGTGCTGGGATTACAGATGTGAGCCATCGTGCCCAGCCCATGTGCAGGTTTATTGAGTGAATATACATGAATATACTGTGTAACACTGAGGTTTGTGGTATGGATGACCCCATCACTCAGGTAGTGAACAGAGTACCCAATAGATTTCAGCAGTTGCCCTCTCGCCCCACTCTAGTAATCCCATGTTTATTATGCCCACTGAGTAAATATTGGGTCCGTTTATACCCAATGCTTAGCCTCCAGTTATAAATGAAAGCATGTGGTATTTGGTTTTCTGTTCCTGTGTTAATTTGCTTAGGATAATGGCCTCCAGCTGCATCCGTGTTGCTGCAAAGGCATGATATTATTCATGCCACCATGCATAGTATTCCAGGGTGTGTGTGTGTGTGTGTGTATATATATATATATATATATACACACACCCCACATATTTTTTATCCAATCCACTGTTGATGGACACCTTGGTTGACTCCATGTCTTCGCTATTGTGAATAGTGCTGCAATAAATATACAAGGGCAGGCGTTTTTCTTGTAGAACAATTTATTTTCCTTTGGGTCTATAAAGAGTAATGGGATTGCTGGGTTGAATTGTAACTTTTTTTTTTTTTTCCTGAGATAGAATCTCACTCTGTTGCCCAGGCTACAGTGCAGTGGCACGATCATGGCTCACTGCAATCTCTGCCTCCTGGGTTCAAGCAATTCTCCTGCCTCAGTCTCCTGAGTAGCTGGGATTACAGGTGCCCACCACCACACTGGCTAGTTTTTTTGTATTTTTAGTACACAAGGGGCTTTGCCATGTTGGCCAGGCTGATCTGAACTCCTGACCTCAGGTGATCCACTCACCTCGTCCTCCCAAAGTGCTAGGATTATAGGCATGAGCCACCGCGCCCAGCCTTTAATGGTAATTGTTTTATTTGAGACTTTTCCAAATTGCTTTTCAGAGTGAACTAATGTACATTCCAACCAACAATGTATTATGTGTTTCCTTTTCTCCACATCCTCACCAGCATGTTATTTTTGACTTTTTAATCACAGCTGTTCTAACTAGTGTGAGATGGTATCTTATTATTGGTTTGATTTACATTTCTCTGATGTTTAGTGACGACCAATTTTTTTTTTATGTTTGTTAGCCATTTGCATATCTTCTTTTGATAAGTGTCCATCCATGTCTTTTGCCCACTTTTTAATGACATTTTTTTTTACTTGTTGAATGGTTTAAATTCCTTATAGATTCTGGATACTAGACCTTTGTTGGGTGTGTAGTTTGTGAATATTTTCTACCATTCTGTAGGTTGTCTCTTTACTCTGTTGATAGTTTTCTTTGTTGTGCAGAAGCTCTTTAGTGTAATTAGGTCCTGCTTGTCAATTTTTATTTTTGTTGCAATTGCTTTTGAGGACCTAGTCATAAATTATCTCCCAAGGCCAATGTCCAGAATGGTGTTTCCTGGGGTGTTTTCCTAGGGCTTTTATAGTTTGAGGTCTTACATTTAAATCTTTAATTCACCTTAAGTTAATTTTTGTATATGGGGAAAGGTAGGGGTCCAGTTTCATTCTTCTGCATCAGGCTAGCCAGTTACCCCAGCATTATTTATTGATTAGGGAGTACTTTCCTCCTTGCTTAATTTTGTCAACTTTGTTGATAATCAGGTGGGTGCAGGTGTGTGGCTTTATTTCTGAGTTCTCTATTCTGTTTCACTGGTCTGTGTGTCTGTTTTTGCACCAGCAACATGCTATTTTGGTTACTGTAGCCTGGTAGTATAGTTTGAAGTTGGGTAAGGTGATTCCTCCAAGTTTGTTCATTTTGCTTAGGATTGCTTTGACTATTCGGGCTCTTTTTTGGTTCCATATGAGTTTTAGAACAGTTTTTTTTTTTTCTAATTCTGTGAAAAACGATGTTGGTAGTTTGATAGAAATAGCATTGAATCTGTAGATTGCTTTGGGCAGTGTAGCCATTTTAATGATATCAAGTGGGAAAACATTCTATGCTCATGGGTTGAAAGAATCAATACCATTGAAGGATCAATATTCCATTTGTTTGTGTCATCTATGATTTCTTTCAGCAGTGTTTTGCAATTCTCCTTGTAGAGATAGTTCACCTCCTTGGTTAGATGTATTCCTAGGTATTTTATTGTTTTGTGGCTATTGTGAATTGCACTGTATTCTTGATTTGGCCCTCGGCTTGAGTGTTATTGATGTATAGAAATGCCGTTGGTTTTTGTACCTTGATTTTGTATTCTGAAGCTTTACTGAAGTTGTTGATCAGTTCTAGGAACCTTTTGGCAGAGTCTTTAGAGTTTTCTAGGTATAGAATCGTATCATTAGTGAAGAAAGATAGTTTGACTTCTTCTTTTCCTATTTGGATGTCTTTTATTTCTTTCTCTTGCCTCATTGCTCTGATTAGGACTTCCAGTACTATGTTGAATAGGACTGGTGAGAGTGGGCATCCTTGTCTTATTCCTGCTCTGAAGGAGAATGTTTCCAGCTTTTGCTCATTCAGTGTGATGCTGGATGTGGCTTTGTCATGGATGGCTCTTATTATTTTGAGGACTCAGACATTGTATTACGGCATATGACAGTATAGTCTTTGTTGTCAGACAGTACTGTGAATCATGGCTGCACTCCTAATCAGCCATGCGAACCCAGGCAACCTGTTATAGCTTTCTAGGTTTTCATTTTGCCATCTATAAAATGAGGATAATATAAACTATGTTGAAGGTTAAATGAAATAGATGTGAAATACAAAACCATTGGAAAGGATGTAGCAGAGTTCTAGAAGGAAATTCAGCATTAAAAATTAATAATTTCCCTAGCCACGCGATGATGGTATTTTCCTTTATAAATCTATCCTGCCTAGAATAGTGACTGACAAATGGGAAGAGCTCCAAAGAGGTTGTTTCTATGAAATAATGAATTATAGAAGAATAACTAGAAAAAAGTGAGATGTACAACACAGAAAAATCACTGACAACCCTATAAATTAAAGGTAGTGAGAGGCTGTGGAAAGTGGCTCCCTTGCCTCCCATGTAGAACCTTGCCCCTCTGATGAAAATGTTACAGAATGAACTTGAGTTTTGTTGCGTGCTGGATTGGGGTTAGACTTTGGCAGTTACTAACTTTGTGAAATAGATTATAAAGCTTCATATATCTCATATTCAATTTCTCAATATTACAGTGGATGTAAAAAATGCCCAGCAGAGGAATGCTGGCAAAATACATGGAATGTGCCCCCAAATCATGCTGGCACAGAGAAATTCGATAATTGCTGGTTTTCTTCTTCCAGCTCCTTTCTCCCTACTCTGAAGCCCAGCACGCCATGCCCCAGATACTTGCTATTTGTGACCAGCCAGGAACAAAAGTTGTTTTTAGGAAAAACAGAGCCCCATCTTTCTTCAGTTTTCTGGTTTCCCTTCATTCTGACCCATAAATGCTCCCCTTACCTCTCACCAGATGTCTACTGGTGATTTCTGTTACATGGCTACCAGAACAGCTACAGGTGGGAAGATGCAATTTTCATGCCAGTAGGGAACAACATTCTGCTCAATATTTATGGCCATAAATTAATTAAATTGTAGTATTAGCAGCAATTTTATTACATGCAAAGCAACAATAAAGTGATGTATTTATTGTTCTGCTACAGATGGAAGATTGCACTCTGTCCTTTCATGAAAGCAATTTATCGTTAATTATCATTTATTATACTCTTTGGGAATATTTTAATGTAATTATTTGATATACTGAACATTTCAAGTGCATGAGTTGTAAGATATGTTTGCAATGTTTGTAATATTATTTTAATCACCAACCAATGCAGGATGTACTATAAATACAGAGAGTTCATTTTTAAACTGTGGGCATTTTTATAGAGAAGGAAGGAAGGTTGGTTGGCTGGTTGCTTTGCATCTCAACTCCAGGAAAATGAGAGAATGTTGAATAATTGTGGTGCCTTCCTCAGGGTTAATTTTAAAATAAGATTTTGTAAACAAGAACATACTTTGAAAAGCTGAGGGGATGTTGCTAATTAATTTATTTCACTTTTAAGGAACGTCAGTAATCCAGGTGACAGCTTCAGATGCAGATGACCCCACTTACGGAAATAGCGCCAAGTTAGTGTACAGTATCCTCGAAGGACAGCCCTATTTTTCGGTGGAAGCACAGACAGGTACTGTGGAATGTCACTGTGACTGTGACACATGGTGAATAAGAAGTCCCAGGCCTGATCAGAACTTGTTCAATGATCTGTTTGATCAAATGTGAAAAAGGAATAAAGAGGGCTACCCTACAGGGTTAGTGTGAGGATTAGATACTTGGCCTGTGCTTGGCACATAGTTAGCACACCGTGAAACATTTATTATTGTTTTTTTCATATTTCACGATGACCCAATAACAAATATAATCTAAAAACTCAACTTTAATGCCAGAAGTAAGACAGCAACAAGGACTAAGGCTTCCACAGTGCTCTCTATATTTCTCAGGTAACTGTTGCCATATCTACAGAGAGAAAAAGCTTCCAAATGTCTCCTAAAGATTTAAGTGAGCATGGCACACATGTGCCAATATCCAGCAATCATGTAGAATTCAGTTATTAATTTATCATTGTTTTCAGTGACAGGTGATAATAGTACATGCTTGTATGAGCATTGTATATATTTAACCCATTTGGTTCACTCTTTTACAAATTAATATTTACATTTTAATGTATTGCATGAAATATGCACCTCCTACTTTAAACGTAATATGCACCATCAAAACATTTCCATGAATTGTATGCAGCAATTGACTTAGAGAAGATTGTGCTGGAAGTCAAAAAGTATGAGTTTAGTCATGGATATCCATGCAATGGCCACTCAAATATTTCAGTCTTTAGGGTGTTTATATCTGAGAAGAATAAGGTTATTACTTGCATGTACAGGAAAACATAAATACAAATGTTGTATAGTAAGTTTTATGATTTGCTTGAAAAGACATAATGACGCTTCAGTATGGCTGCTTTTGGTTGTAATTATCATGTTGAAATGATTCTTGCCCAGGGCATGGGCTATTTTATTCAGCATTGCTTCCTCAGTGCTCAGAACTTTCTTGTCATAATGTTATAAACGAATATCTGTGATGTTGCCTGCTCACCTGTCTAGGTATCATCAGAACAGCCCTACCCAACATGGACAGGGAGGCCAAGGAGGAGTACCACGTGGTGATCCAGGCCAAGGACATGGGTGGACATATGGGCGGACTCTCAGGGACAACCAAAGTGACGATCACACTGACCGATGTCAATGACAACCCACCAAAGTTTCCGCAGAGTAAGTAGGTGGGCTTGGTTTTCCCTTTTCCGTGGTGCCACAGCCAGCCCTCTGCCTCCTCTAACCTATTCCTGCTTTACTCCGGTATCAAAAAGAAAATCTAGAAAACGACGGGCAGTTCGTATCATTCTTACAAAAACAAAACACAAAAACAAGACAACAACAGCAATAACAATGTCGGGGAGTAGAGGTAGTAGGAGAATGAAAAGATGTAAAAAGTTCTACAACCCTGGAAACAAAATACTGTTTTTGCTAAGTATTTTGCTTGGTAGTCGTGATGCAATCTAGTAATTAATGAACCCTTTTCTGCCTCAGTGTCCCCATTTCTAACCTGGATATAACAGTACCTGAATCCGTTATCAATTGCTATGTAACAAATTGCTGGAAAACAGTGGTTTAAAATAATAATAATAATAATTTGTTTTTATCATGTGTCTGGAATTTGGGCAAGGCTTGGAGGAGACAGCGTGCCTCTGTTCCCCACAGCAACAGCTGGGGACATCTCCACTGGGGTTGGAGGATTCACTTCCACACCAGCTTACCTGCATGGTTGGCAAGTGTGTGTTGATTGCTGCTTCCTTTCTGTGTGGGCTGGTTTTGGAACGTGTGATTCCCAAGGGCACCAGGCAGAAACTGTGTTGCCTTTTGCTAACTAGCTTCAGAAGTCACATCGCATCGTTTCCACTTGAGTCATCAGGCTGCACAAATCTAAGTGGAGTTTATGTAGACTCCACCTTTCAATGGAAGACCTGTCAAAGTCATGTTGAAGGAAAAGCACGTGGGATGGGAGATATTGTTTGGGCCATGTTTTGGAAAATGCCATCTTCCACAGTACCTAATTAATAGGATTACTGTTTGGACTAAAGGAGCTAGTGTAAAATCTTATAATGACAACTGTCTATAAGTTGCCAAAACATTCTAGCCATTGTTATCCGGGGGATTATGGCTGTTCCACAATGTTCATAAAATTGTGAAGGGAATTAAATGAAAAAAATGATTTTGAAAGGTTATTATTAATAATTGTAATTATAGCAACTACCATAATTTAATGAATAGTCACTGCTATTGTAAATCTCTGCAAGAGCTTACATTATACAGATAAGACTGGCTTCCACAAAAACTGCATAAGTTGCCCTAGAAATATGACAAAGTCAGAATTTGAGCACAAGTTTGTCTCTGTATGTATAGATGTATATGGATGGACAGTATGACTGTGGTGCTGCTGGTGCTGCTAATGCATGGGGGGTTCATCATGAAAGTGTCTTGTTAGAGCCTGTGAGCTTCCTATCAGAGAAATGGAACATCTTGCAAATGAGATAACAAGGAAGGCAACTAAATGTGGCCCCAGGAAGGCACTGTGGTGACTCAAAGGAATTCAAAAACAAGAATCTACACAAGAATCTTTTGCCTGGCTGGGCACAAGTTCAGCATCCTCAATAAGCCTGAGGCTCATATAACATTCTAAGAGCTGCATGCTCCATTATCCACACTGTACGATTGTCTGATGTGCTGGAAAAGAAAGGTCAAGCAGAATTATTAGCAGGCAGCCTTTACTGCCCTTGGTCATAGACAATCATGTAGAAAAGATACATTACTACTGTACTGGTTGTACTGGTTTCGCTGCCATGAACTTGAATGAGATTTGGAGAGAATCAGCATAGGACAGTTTTTTTAAACCTTCATATTAATTGCTAATTATCTACAAGGGACTCCCACTTCCCACTCGTCCTTTAATATAGAGGGCATGGTGAGATTAAATAGATTATGAATCCAAAAGAAAGTTGCAAAGCGAAATACTATCGATAAATATAGACAAAGTCTTGGAACTGATGAAATCTCTGTAAGGGGAAATTAAAACATAATGAACAGAAGTAACTTGCCCAAGACCACTTTGCTTGGAAATGATAGAGGCAAGATTTTCAACCCTGGCTTCTCTATATTGTGTCGCGCACAGAGTATTAAATGTGAAAAGCAAGTAAGATAATGTTGAATCTCAGCTACTTACTGAAAACCTTCCAGTGATTTCCCCAAGTTTAAACAAAACCTGAAACCCACAATGGTCTATTTTACGCAATTTGGCCTCCACTTCCCTACGTGCCCTTCTCTCTCACCAGAAGGCTGGAGTCACTCTCCTCCTGTTCCTCTGCAAGTTTCAGGATCTTCTCACCTTAGGGTATTTGCCACTTGCTAATCACCTGGCCTGTAGCTTTTATCCTGCAGATATTCACATCATTGTCTTCCTCAGTCTTTTTAGATTCCTTTTTCTAAAGAATGTCTTCTCCTACCACAGTACTCAAAATCAATCTCTGCCTCTTTCTGCTTCTCACCTACACATTATTAACACAAGCATGCACGTTCGATCACACTCATACACATACACAGACTCACTCACAAATAGCTCACATTCATACACACACTCACACTCTTACACAACAGATTCATGCCCACACGATCACTCAACAGCCACTCACACATTTAGCCCCTCACACACAATCATGCACTTACACACACACAACCACACATCCACTCTCAGAACCCTCACCCTTTTACCCTACTTTCTTTTCCTTTTTCAGTGCAGTGACATCAGAGTGTGTTTGCATTTGTTTTTATTTTTTCTCTTTAGTCTGCCTCATTAGGAGAGGAATCTTGACTGTTTTGTTTAGTAGTAAACGAAACAACCAAATAAAACAGTGTCCTGGCACTAGGCCGGTACCTCCATGTACAGTATTAGGCTCCCAATAAACATGAAATAAATATATAGGAGGGTCACACTGCAGGAAAGCTTTCTGGAGAAGGTAACACATGACCAACTTGTGAAGGAGGCAAGTTGTGAAGGAGGTGAAATAAGGGGAGTGTCAAATATAGAGTTAGACAGGGAGTGATGTTAAAGATAAAGTTTGCATTTTTAAAGTAAATATGGAGCTGTTGAAGGAAGGCTTTTAAACAGAATTTTTTTCCTGGGCTGTTGGCAATACCATAAGTGAGTCTTGGAGTTAACTCATGGACCATCCTGAAGACATGAAAAGAATCTTCAGTTATTTCGATAAATGAAGACATGCATGGTTCTCCCTCATTACCTGATGGGAAATGTAACACAGCATTGTTTTCCTCCCTTACATGTGGCAGGTGACCCCGGCATTTCACCTGGACCCAGATATTGCTTTATTACCCTTCACAGAACACATTCTTTTGACAAGCAGGCCATGTGGGATCTTCCTCCCCACATCCATTCACTTCTTTCATGTTTTCAGTCAATAGAAAGTTCAGTTTCAAATCCTTTGAGAAATTTATTGGGATTCAATGAAATCTAGTCTTGCAGCTGCCAAATAAAAGGGAAAATAAAAGTAGGTGTCTTCTTCTTCTAGGCGTATACCAGATGTCTGTGTCAGAAGCAGCCGTCCCTGGGGAGGAAGTAGGAAGAGTGAAAGCTAAAGACCCAGACATTGGAGAAAATGGCTTAGTCACATACAGTATTGTTGATGGAGATGGTATGGAATTGTTTGAAATCACAACGGACTATGAAACCCAGGAGGGGGTGATAAAGCTGAAAAAGGTGAGTTAGGGTAATGAATCAGATATGTCAGTGGTGTGACCTGCTCTGCCAAGGCAACACTGCAAGAAATAGGGAGGCGACGGTTAAGAAATGAGAATTTGTGAAACCTGGGGCCGACCCGGCTTTGTAGTTGAGCTCTGAGCCCTGGAAGATCACAGAATTACATTCCTTTCTGTTACTGCGGAGAAGTTGACAAAAGGGGCTGGTGATACCTGCCTGAGATTGCTAGTGAGTTCTTAAATGTTTTCCAACGGAGGGAAGCACAGTTCTCTCATGGCGAGAAGGACAATGAAATAAATCTAGATTTTGAAGAAGCAGCCCTGAGCATGCATGGAATTGCCCCCTTAGCTCTGCCACACTGAATCTGTTAGATAGGCTGTTTAGAACTCTTCTTGTTTGACCATTCAAGGTTCACTGCATTGCTTGACCCTCTGTGAAACTTAAGTCAATTCTCTGCTTGCTTTTATCTCAAGTGAACCTGGAGAAGCAACAATAATGGACCTTCTCCCATAGTCAAATAGCCTGTGGACCTCCCTTCATAGTCAGGTAGTCTATGGACCTTCCCCCAGAGTCAGTCATCAAAAACATGTCTCTGGGATTAATTTATTACAAAGAGAAGGTTAGTGTTTCTTCTTTTTTACATTCACTCAACACTAACTACTGACCAGACAGAGCACCAGCCTCTTACAAACATCATTTCATTCACTTTTCACAAAAACAAAAACAAACAAACAAAAAGTATAAAGTAGGTAGTATTATCCCAATTGGCAAAGAGACCTCCACTTAATTTTGAGGAGATTAGGTATCAGACAAATGAAATCGTTTGACCCAGTCACTGTCACACAGCTCAGGCATGCAGACCTGGAATTCACACCGTGGTTATTCTAGAACAACTTCCCTCTCAAGACATTCTGAAAACAGCTGGCCCAGAAAGTGTTTGTAAAGGAGAGCCAGATAAGATTCACTTCCAAGTGGAGAAATAGTTCCCATACATTCTAAAATGGTTTCCCCCCGTGATTTACCAGTTGAGAAATCAACACTTCTCCATCATGAAAGTGTATGGAGCATTAAATCAGAATTGGAGGATGGGATTACCTTGGTTTTAATCAAGCATTCATTTTCAACTTGGTTTTGTAGCATGCATATTAAACTCCTTAGTTTATATGTGGTGGAAAAGATTGGACTGTAACACTGATAGAAAGTTAATTTGAAGAATCAATTAAGAGGTCAGTAGCTAAAGAGGAGGCAAGGATGGACCAGTGGGGGAAGACTGGTCCTGAAAGGAATCTTTCAGGTGGGGGAGCAAGGAGTGACCTGTGCTAAGAAGCTGGCGTTTTACAACATTTTAAAGTGTGTTGGGGTTGGGGAAAATATTACGGGGCACAAAACAATGAGAAGGTAGGGAGTGACTGTTTTAAAAAAAAATAAAGAAAATGAAGGATATGGAAATTGGGGTGAAATTTGGATACTTGGAAAAGTCTACATTAATGGATGAATGGTAGGACCGAGGAAGCCTAATTATCAACCACAGGGAGCCAGGGTAGTCATCACTAATTCCGGTTTCTCCTCTGGAAAAGTGGCTGTGCGAATTGTGTGTTGCCTAGAGCTGTCAACTTACTTCGTTAATTAATATTACTATCTCTTCTGCTTGACACTGACATATGAACATTGACATCAAAGATGCCTGCCTCCCATCCTTTGCTGTTCATGTAATTGGGTAGTTGGTTATGCTAAGGTTGTCACCTGTTTTCAGTGTTTTCAGGGCATAAACACACACTGTATCTCTGAAATCCTGAAACATTTAAATCACCCCCATGGAACTCACACATCGCAAATGAGCTCTCTGCATATGATTAATTTGCACATTTGCCTCCAATTCAGTGTGTTTATTCTAGGCAAAGGAATAATCTTCTATAAAACACTGACGTTTAGGTTTTAAACAGTGTAAGATGTTATTTCATTTGTAAAAGAACATTTGCTCAAACTTGTAGCACAAAGTTCCAAATGTCCGCCGGGGAAAAAAAAGAAAAATTATAGATGAATTTAACAGAGTAAAAATATGACTCCTTGTGAAAGTCGTTACATGCAATTTAATACCATAAAAGTCTATAGAGACATTATGGCACTATTTCTGCATTTTAAAGTCTTTTTTAGCTTAGTATTTTTATTTATTTCCTAATTTATTCACCCATTTTTCCACCAAGAGTTATTGAGTTCTTATTATTTGTCAGGCAGGCCCTTTGCCAGAGGCTGGAAATCTAAAGTTGAAGAGACAGAGTCCTGACCACGGGGAGTTCACAATTTAACAGGACAGTGAAGTGAAACAATAATTAAAACTGAGAGTTTTCTCAGCCTTAGTGGTGCTGACGTCTTGGGCTGGATAATTCTTTATTGTAGGAGGCTGTTCTGTGCATTGTAGGATACTTGGTAATATCTAGTATCCCAGGCTTCCCCTCAATAAAGGTCATTAAGCACATGCTCTACCCCACCCCAATGTCCTGATAATAATAATAATAATAATTACTCTAGACATTGCCTAACATCCCTGGAGTAACTGGGAGCAAAATCACTCCCCAGTTGAAAATTACCTGCAATAGTGTGATAAGACCTATGAACGTGGGTCATGAATGACTTCTTGGGGGGGCAATTCTCAAGCTGAGTCTTGATAGATGAGGAGGAATTTGCTGGATAGTTAAGGACAGAAAAGGCAGAAAAAAATAACTCATGAAAGGCTAGTATCAATGGAAACAGGACACATTTAAGAAGCTGCAATACCTTCAATCTTGAGAGTCTTAAGATAGATACAGTAAAGCCAATGAACAAACTTGTTAAAATTCAAGGGGGACATTACAAAGAATTGAAGAAGGTAGACGAGGTAGTGAGACGGTAGTGAAGGAGAAGAATCCAAGAAATAATTACTAGATAGAATCATTCATTTATTGAATATTTTAGAAAGCAATAAATCCCTCTTGCGTTCTGACTCTCTTAGTTTAATGGTGAATAGTGGAGAGAGAAACTACCCTTGGGGTATTTAGACAGTCTCTATGTGGTTAGCTGAGGAAGAACTGGGGTCAAATAAAGGTGAGGTTTTAGGTGGCTTCGTGGACTTGGGAAAATCCGATCTGTTCACGCAGCGTCTTTGGCTGAATGGGAATCCCATCTATCTCAGAGAAATCACCGCACAGTGTCTGAGCTATTTATTTTCAACCAAATAAACTGCTTGTAAAGCAGTGTCAGAGCAGAATTATAAGGCATTTTTAATATTCCCTGTTTTAATAAAACACTTATGTTTGATTTTTCTTTATTTTCTTTGTCCACACATATATAGATGTGGATACGTAACATTTAACACGGTTGCAATCAGAGGGTGATCTGATTTGTTAACTTAATGTCACATCATAAACATTTTACATGCTGTTATATAATGTACATAATCATTTTTAATGACTACATAACATCCCATCCTATTGACGAATCATTATTTCCTTAATAAAACCTCACAGTTGGATTTCGTGTTTTGTGTGTATATTTCCACAGATTAGATATAACCTTCTATTATATCTAACAAATATCATGCATTTTTGAATATTGTTTGTTTTGGTTTTCTGTTGAATTAATCCCTCAGGGAAGATTTTCAGAGGTGGGATTAGTAAACTAGGGGGTATTAAGATTTTTATGGCTTATGCAATGTGTTGCCTCATTTAGCTTTATTTCAACTACTCATAACATGGATATAAATGTTCACATGGGAAACTACCTCACATCTTTTTTGGAGGGAGGAAGGGAATAAATTGTAGGCAAATGTCTAAATGTTAAGCATCTATCAACCCCACTCCTCATTCAGTCAAAATAATGGATGCGTATGACCACTTGGTACAGTCATTCTTGCGTCCTGTGGGACAAAGATCAGCAAAGAGCAGTAAGACTCAGTAGACTTCTTAGGGATGCTCTCCTCCATTCCACTCCCACCCCCACCTCGCTGGGGAGGGAAATGAAGGGCTGCCAAAGGGTCACTTGGGGGCCACACGAATCTATCTGGGGCTGTTGAGGGGACTTCACAAGGCAATGAGGCTTGAACTGACTACCAGACTTGGAATCTCGCCAAACTGGGAAAGGCCATCCCACATAAACCTCTGCAAAGGGCTGGAGAGCCTAGCTTGGGATGTGAAACTGCAACATGAGGATATTGTCCTCAACACCAACAAGGCTTCCCAGTGGGAAAATGGCTCCAGGTCCTCAGGCACATGCCTAAACCAAGTACAAAAGATTCTGCTGTAGTAAGATCAACAGACTATCTGATATTAGAAAATATCCTCTTTTCTGATTATAAATTACCCAATCTCAGAACTATCATATTCCAGTGTTTAATGCTATCTAATGATTGAAGGCATTTTTTAGAAGTTGCAGCAATCTCGTATGTTCAGTCTATAAATATCTTTCCTTTCTGCTGCTCAGTAACCTAGCCAAGGAGAAGGGAACTGCTGAGTCCCAGGATGATGGAAAGGCTGGGGGCAGATTTAGATTTAGAAAAAGGTAGTGTTTCCTGACTCTGGGAAGAGGGAGGTAGGAAGATGATAGAAAAAGTATCAAGGATATTGAACATGTTTAACCCTGTTGAAACTGGGATCATCAGCCTTAGTGTGGAGTACTGCAAAATTAGATCAGGAATCAGCCCCGTGACTGTATGCCCATTCAGAATAAGCGTTTGCCAGGCAAATGACAACAGCATGGCAGGCAGATGCTCGCCTTAGAAGATGAAACTCTTTCTAAACATTTGGTAGTTCAGCAACATCCAGAGCACTAATTAGAAAGTTGTTTCCTAGGCAGCAGGGCTTGTTTCTCTGCTACAATGTTACTTTCCATCCTTTGCTGACTGATTCACTGTAACTCCTCTCATTCAAAATTAAGCAGTGTTTACCATCAATTTCCCTATAACTACAGCCATTCAAATGCTACGACTCATTTTTTCTTTCATATTCGTGTAAAATTTTACTGCTTACATTTGTTTTTTTTTTAAATAGACCATCTTTAATATATATGCATTCTTTTTTTTTAAAAAAGGAAGCATTTTAAAAAAGGAAACATTTCCCTCATTATCTTGTCACTTGCCAAAAATAGAAGGTAACTTAAAAATAAATGCAATCAAACCAAAATGATGCCATTACATTCTAGCTAGAGTTGTATCATAATAACTCACAAAAGAGATTGCGAAACAGAGCAGATATGTTAAAACGGTGTTCTACTTGGTGTGTCAAGGATTTAAAGACTTGGAAAATAAATAATTATCTCAGTATGTAAGTTAATATCATTTGACAACCTCACCTATCAAATTACCTATAAACCATATGTCATCTTATGGGCCACTGCTGGTAAGAGTCTCAGACATTGGGAAAGAGAACGTGGTCAGAAACTTTCAACATGAAGCTTTCAATATGATCAAGCTGGATGGTTGCAGGTGGGAGAGGTATGAACCAGTCATCAAAAAGGACATGGTTTTTGGCTGAAATTCAGTGGGTATTTTTGTTACCAAGATTCTTACTTTTCGGAATGAGGTACAAAATGTATTTTTGTAGTGTTTTAATTCCCCTCCTTAGGTAATTCTTAGTGACTTATTTGGGCAACACTAGTGTTGCTATATAGAATAAGGTTCACTTTAGATGACATGGTCTTTCTGTGTCTGTCGTGCTCTTAGAATGACCCATTAGGCACATTCTAAGTTTCAGCAATTGATTTGTGTGATTTTTCTGACCAAATGGCTCAGGAAATTTGATATTGAGTAGACTCTGATTTTCTCCCTTTGAGGAACTATTCACTTTTCCCTATAAAACAGTCAGGTCTTTCTCTTCCATTATTCTTTCAAGGAATTGGTTGTCAATCTTCTCTTCATTCTTGCCAGCCTGTAGATTTTGAAACCAAACGAGCCTATAGCTTGAAGGTGGAGGCAGCCAACGTGCACATCGACCCGAAGTTTATCAGCAATGGCCCCTTCAAGGACACTGTGACCGTCAAGATCGCAGTAGAAGATGCTGACGAGCCCCCTATGTTCTTGGCCCCAAGTTACATCCATGAAGTCCAAGAAAATGCAGCTGCTGGCACCGTGGTTGGGAGAGTGCATGCCAAAGACCCTGATGCTGCCAACAGCCCAATAAGGTACAGACGGATTTACTTTAAGAGCTTGGATGGGGAATTTTAAAGTCAAGAGGTTCTGGAAAAGCCCTGTAGGGACCACGTGCTTCAATTTCAAAAAGGGTCCAAGTTTATCAGGTTCAATAGAATGTAAACAAGATTACGATTTAGAAGACATGAGCTCTCCTTCACCTCTGTTCCTGACTTTTTGGATAAGATTGTTCAAGCTCCATGACTTTGCTCTGGAGCAGATTCCCCCAGACGTGCTAAGTGACGGAGCCCTGAGCTGGGCCTGTCTGCCTCAGGGGACTGTGGGGAAGTATAAATAATTATTGTGAAATAATTATAGTAATTGCAATTTATTAAATACCTTCCCATTCTCCGGTTACTCTGTGAGGAGGTTAGCTATGTGATCTAATCAATCCCCTCAACTTAATTGATACATAAATTGTTATTCCTTCAAATGAGAGGAAACTGGAGGCACTGCAAGACAAAGTGACTTTCCTGGAATGATGCAGCCACTGAGCAGGAGGCAAGGAAAGTCAGCTCTGTCTAACTGCTGCTGAATACTTTGTAAGAGTAGTAAAGTGTCCAAATACATTTCGGGTGCTTTTATTATTATGAATCCTTTTTTGTGACAAAAAATGTGATCCAGAACTGTGGCTTGGCACCGTGGCTCACATCTGTAATCCCTTCATTTTGGGAAGGCTAAGGCAGGTGGATCACCTCAGGTCAGGAGTTCGAGTCCAGCCTTGATAATGTGGTGAAACCCTGCCTCTACTGAAAATACAAAATTTAGCTGCGCATGGTGGTGTGCACCTGTAATTACAGCCCCTTGGGAGGCTTAGGTAGGACAGTCACTTGAATTCGGGAGGCAGAGGTTACAGTAAGCCTAGATCAAGCCACTGCATTCTAGCCCGGGTGACAGAGTGAGACCCTGTCTCAAAAAAAAAAAAAAAAAAAAAAGGAAATGTGATCCAGAGCTCTGCTTCTCCGCTCTCCTCTTCATCCTGAGGTAATGACTGATGAAGCTAATGGTGAAGATGAGAGGGTGATGAGAAGGAGGTGGAGAAGGGGCTTGAATCACACATTTATACAGTGGAAGTTGATAGTGCCTTGGAACTTCCCCTGGACCGGATTCTAGCCGGGGTTTCTTTTTTTCCCACAGCCACTCCCCTCATTTCCTTCTTGCTTGGATTTCTTTATGTACCTCCACAGGGTCTCCCAGCCCTCAGTCTTTCATTTACTTCTCCGCGTGAATCCTGACTCTGCAGCCAGAGCGACCCTCATACAATGCACATTCAAACATCACATCTTACCTTAGTTAAAACACAAGAAAAAAGTTAATGATTAAATGGTTAATGATTAATTGTCTCCCTTTTCAAAATAATCTAACCTCATTCACTCAGTTTAAAAAGTTTCTTTGCACCCCTCTACCTCCATCTCATTCTTTGAAGCTCTCCTGCTCTCCCCTAATCCCTGGACTTGACATGTTCCTCCTTCTAGCTGGTAGCACTTGCCTTTCCAAGTTGCCACATTGGACTCATTTTCTCTATCTCCACTTAGGTGTTATCTCCTGTAGGAATTCTTCCAGGGCTCCCTAGAGATGTATCGGATGTCCTTCCACTAGCTCCTCTCTAGCTCACCCGCCAGGCTACATCACAGGGACACTTAGGTTATGCAATGTCCTCACTAGAGGAGAGTCTTAAAGAGCTCGATGTCTGTGTAGTTTAGGCCTTGACAAACTATAGCCCATAGGCCAAACCTGGCTGCCATTTGCTTTTCTCTCTCTCTCTTTTTTATTTTTTCTGTGGTGAAAAAAATTTACATATCATGAAGCATGAACTTTACCTGTTCAACTTGTACAATGTGTTGGTTTTTAGTATATTTCATGAAGATGTTCCACCATTACCACTGTCTAATTCCAGAATATTTTTATTGTTCTCCCCGCCAAAGAAATCCCATGTCCATTAGCAGTCACTCCCTGTTTCTCCTTCTTCCCAGTCTCCTGTAACAACTAACTTATTCTTTGTCTGTATGTTTGCCCATTCTGGACCTTTCATATAAATGGAATAATACAACATGTGGTTTTATGTAACTGAACTTTTGCATGTAGCATAATGATTTTGAGGTTCATTCATGTTGCAGAGTGCATCACTAATTCATTTCCTTTTATTGCTGAGTAATTTTTCATTGTATGGGTGCACCACATTTTATTTGCTCATTTATCATTTGGATGCATGTTTGAGTTGCTTCCAATCTTGGCTGTGACAGATAATGCTGAATATTCCTGGACATGTCTTAGCCTAAACATGTTTTCGTCTTTCCTGGGCATATACCTAGGAGTGAAATTGCTGGATTATATGGTAACTCTGTGTTTAACTTTCTGAGGAGCTGCCAAAGTGTTTTCCACAGTAGCTGTACCATTTTACTTTGTTATCAATAATATATGAGAATTCTAATTTCTCCATATTCTCACCGACACTTTTTTGCCTTTTTGATTATAGCTATCATAATGGGTGTGAAATGATATGTCATTATAGTTTTGATTTGTATTTCCGTAGTGACTAGTGATATCAAGCATCTTTTATTTATTTATTTATATATTTACTCATTTATTTATTTATTTACTATTGAGACATAGTCTCTCTCTGTCGCCCAGGCTGGAGTGCAGTGGCACGATCTCAGCTCAGTCCCATGTATGCTTCCCAGGCTCAAGTGAGTCTTGTACTTCAACCTCCCAAGTAGCTGGGACTACAGGTGTGCACCACCAGGCCCAGCTATTTTTTTATTTTTTAATAGAGACAGGATTTTGCCATGTTGGTCACGCTGATCTCAAATTCCTGGCCTCAAGTGATCCACCCACCTCTGCCTTCCAAAGTGCTGGGATTACACGCATGAGCCACTGCACCTGGCCTGAGCCTCTTTTTATGTGCTTATTAGCCATAAAAAATCCAATTATGAAATGGGCAAAATACTTGAATAGATATCTTCTTAGGATAAATATCTATTCAAGTATTTTGCCCATTTCATAATTGGATTTTTTTTTATTGTTGAGTTGTAAGAGCTGTTTACATATTCTGAATGGTAGGAACTTATTAGATGTATGATTTGCAATTTTTTTTTTTTTTTTTTTTTTTTGAGACGGAGTCTTGCTGTGTCACCCAGGCTGGAGTGCAATGGCCAGATCTCGGCTCACTGCAAGCTCCGCCTCCCGGGTTCACGCCATTCTCCTGCCTCAGCCTCCCAAGTAGCTGGGACTACAGGCACCCGCCACCTCGCCCGGCTAGTTTTTTTTGTATTTTTTAGTAGAGAAGGGGTTTCACCGTGTTAGCCAGGATGGTCTCGATCTCCTGACCTCGTGATCCGCCCGTCTCGGCCTCCCAAAGTGCTGGGATTACAGGCTTGAGCCACCGCGCCCGGCCGATTTGCAATTTTTTTTTCTCATTCCATGGGATATCTTTTCCATTTCTTAATAGTGTCATTTGAGGCACAAAAGGTTTTAATTTTTATGAATTCCAGTGGGTCTATTCTTTTTCTTTTAAATGTCTATAATGAAATAATTGTCTAATCTAAAGTCATGAATGATTTACACATTTTTAAAAAAATAAACTTTATGGTTTTAGCTTTCACATTTAGATTTTTATCAATTGTGAGCATACTTTTATATATGTTGTCAGGAAGGGGTCCAACTTTATTATTTTGCATGTGTGTATCCAATTATTCCAGCACTATTTGTTGAAAAGACTATTTTTTCTTAATTGAATGGTCTTGGCATTCATGTTGAAAATTGACCATTCGTAGTCATAGAAACCAGGTTTGCTTCTGTACTCTTGATTACATTCCATTAATTATATGTCTATCCATACGGCAGTACCACATAGCCTTCATCACCATAACTTTGTACTATGTTTTGAAATCAGAAACTGTGAATTCTTCATCTTTTTTCTCACCACCTATTTTTGTAGATAATGTTATATGGGAAGACAGTCACATCATTTGTTTGCATATTACCTACGTCTTCTTTCCTGCTGCAAGGGCAGAGTTGAGTAGTTGAGACAGGGATTCTAATTCCCGCACAAGCTAAGCATTTGCTGGCTGGCCCTTTGCAGAACATGTTTGCTGACCCCTGTTCTAGATCATCACTGCACCTTCCACCAAACAGAGTACATGGCCCAAAGTCGATGTCTAGCAAATATTTATTGAGTAAATAAATAAAATAACTCCTGATTTGGCTTAGAAGGTCAAGCTCACAGTTTTTGAGTGTAAAACAGGAAGCGTGATAGCAGTGATGACATCTTATTCACACATTTATCTGACAAATCTTCATTGAGCACACACTGGGGGTTCCCAGTATACTTAAGGAGGCAGACACTTAAGAAAAAGTAAATGGATCTAAATATGAAAACAAATTACATGGACAATGGAGTTTGTCCATTTATATCAAAGAAAATAGTGGCAGGGAAGAAGGAATTCCCAACTCTAAGTGATGTTGGGTTGCTTTTGGATCTTTGAACATTGATTCTTCTGAGGAAAAGAGAGATAATTAATATTTACTGAGCATCTTTTCAGCCTCGTACAACAGGTTTTACAAACTTATTTCAGTCAGTTCTCACTGACATCCTTTGCGGCTATGGCTTCTCTAGAATTGAATAGGTGGGAAGACTGAGGCTCGGAGCAATGATGGGACTTCTCTAAAATCGCATGGACGGTCAGTGTCGAACATTGGATTTTAGCCCAGATCTGTCTTGAGTTCATTTTGAGCTTTTTACTTTAACCCAGCAGCCACTAATGGAAAGATTTCCCAAGAAGGTTTGATTACTATATTCTCTTCGTGCAGAAAGATACATTAAATAATGACTATGGACCCTTCTAACACCTTTAAACTACTTAAAAATCTTCACAGTGTGAATTTTAAATGAGTTATCTTTGGCCTAGAATATCGAGGTGCATTATAAACTTTTTAGAAGAGCAGTGACTGTGACGTAAAAACACTTACTCATTTGCTCTGCACCTCATTGTCTCCAAGGATTCACATCTGCAATTGGTTATTTGGGTCATGTTTTCAAATGGTAGCTGTTCTGTGCATGTAGGCAATTTCCATGTCTATAATTATCCAAGGTGCTCAATACCACACTCGAACCAACCCCCTACTTCTACCTACTTAGGTCTTTGTTCTTTAGAAATGTCAGACAAATTATAGGAGAATATTCAAAGCTTTTTTGTTTGTTTTTGAGACAGGGTCTTACTCTTTCACCCAGCCTGGAGTGCAGTGGCGTCATCATGGCTCACTACAGACTTGAGCTCCCTAGGCTCAGGTGATCCTCCCACATCAGCCTCCCAAGTAACTGGGACAGCAGGTGCATGCCACTGTGCCTGCCTAATTTTTTGTTTTGTTTTGTTTTTGTAGAGAGGGGGTTCTCACTATGTTGCCCATGCTGGTCTCAAACTCCTGGGCTTAAGTGATCCTCCTGGCTCAGCCTCCCAAAATGCTGGGATTTCAGGCATGAACCATTGCACCTAGTCTGTTCAAAACTTTTTTGTTTGCTCGTTTGTTGGTTGGTTGGTTGGTTTTTGGAGACCGAGTCTCACTCTGTTACCCAGGCTGGAGTGCAGTGGTGTGATCCCAGCTCACTGCAGCCTCTGCCTCCCGGGTTCAAGCAAGTAGCTGGGATTGCAGGCATGTGCCACCATGGCCAGCTAATTTTGTATATTTAGTAGAGACAGGTTTCACCATGTTAGCCAGGCTGATATCAAACTCCCAACCTCTGGTGATCCACCCTCCTTGGCCTCCCAAAGTGCTGGGATTATAGGCATGAGCCATTGCGCCAGGCCTCAAAACTTTTTATCTAATGGGTCTTTTATCCTCCCTACCTAATTTCCTGGTTGTTTCTCTTCACCTTTGTGGAAATTTGTGTCCTTGGACATATAATGGAGGCCTTGCAATATCACCCTAACTCTTAACTTTTTGGACATTCTGCAGATCTTTTTTTCTCAGATTGTAGCATTAGACACATTTTTGTTTACAATTCCCTTTCTAAAATATTCTCTCCCTTTAGTTTTCTTGGCACTAACCTCTTATGCCTCAGATAACACTGTACCTGATGTCTTCACTAGTCTTTGATCCCTGTCCAGGCATCGACTTGGTCCTTTCTCTCTCTGTGTCCACTCACCTATAGGGTTTTACCCAAGTGGTAATTGACCTAAGTTGATGCTTCAGATTTCCTGCCCCTAGGCTGATCTTTCTCCCCGACTCTAATTCTGCATTTATGATACTGTCTGTTGTGTACTTTCACCCATTTGCTTTTTCTTTCACTGGCTTACTCATTTATCCAAGATATATTTTTGATTTTATAATTATTGTGACATACTTTAAAACAAAAACAGCTGTTTCCACCCTTGACTTCCTGAAGCCTACAATAGAGTTGAGTCTTTGCTCTCTGAGCATTTTGACATATCCTTAATTAAATGTCAACCTTTCCTCCCTGGTAATTGACTTTTTTTTTTCTTTTTTCTTTTTAATTTTTTAAATAATTTCAACATTTATTTTTGATTCGGGGGTATATGTGTAGGTTTGTTAATGGTTATATTGTGTAGTGCTGAGGTTGGGGATATGCTTGATCCTGTCTCATTACAGGACATATATCCAAAGGAAAATCAATTTTATAAATATTTATGTAAAAATATATATCCAGAGGAAAATAAAAAGACACAAGCACTCAACTGTTCATCACAGCACTATTCACAATAGCAAATATTTTCTTTTTCGATGTCCTTTAATCTCCCTCTCTCAGACATTCAGCTGAGAAGCTACCTGGGACTCTCTCAGCCTCCCCTAGATGCCCAAATATCCACTAAATCCTACTGGGGCTTTCGTCATCATTTAGGATTCCATTTCCTCTGTCACCCCTGTACTTCACTCTCATCACCTCATGTATTTAAAAACAGCATCAAATCCTTAAGTTTCCTCTGCTCCTTCTTCTACTCTCTCTTCCTCAGACCATCTTGCCCATCATATGTTTTTGATCTCCTTGAGAGCTTGTATCCATTTATATGCTTCTCTGCTCAAAGCATTCCATGATTTCTCACTGGCTATAGGATGAAGGTCATGCTCTTACATATGAGAGCTTCCACAGTCTGTTCTCAGTGTGTAACAGCAGCATCAACAACAAAACCAATAGCAGTTATTGTTGGTTGCACTGCTTATATGTGTGAGTCACTACATTATGTATCTTAAACATTTATTATTTTATTGAATTCTCACAGATAACAAAAGAGTTAGGTACTATTAATATTCCAGTTCAGCCAGGTTCCTGCAATCCCAGCTATCCAGGAGGCTGAGGCAGGAGGATGACTTGAGCCCAGCAGTTCAAGACAAGCTGGGGAAACATAGTGAGATTCTATTTGGAAAAAATATATATATATTAATTCCATTTTAGAAGATAAACATGCTAAGGCTCAAAGAACTTAAATGGCTTTTCCATTATCATCTAGCTTATGTATAGCCAATTATGAAGTTGTACTTAGGACTTCCAAAACCCAAAACTCATACCCTTCATTTCTGTGGAATAATGCCTTGAATTATTAATGATCTTTTTTCCCACATGTGTGTTGTCATGCCAACTAAATAGTGAGCTCCCTCATGGAAGGAAAAAAAGTCTTTGATTATTTTTTTGACTCCTTTCCACATAGTGTTATCAGCTGAGGGCTCAGTTACTGAGCATCTCCTGACATTGAGGAGGTGTGTGAATATCTTTGGTTTTGTCACTGTGCCAGGGACTCATCATTCCATTTTTATGGGGAGCTGTGAAGTTAAGTGACATCGTGAATGAGCTCATGTTTATATACTGTGAACTGCCGCTCAGTGGGGGTCCCTCTTTCCTGAAAACAACATGATCTGGGATTAGAAGATCTGACTTCCAATATTGTCTCTTCCAGAAACTGGACATAGGCCATTTGTAAATTTCATCATTTGTAAATCTAGGCGATTAAACCTTCTGATATTCATAGTCTCTGCTATCTCTAATTATTCTTTGATTTTTGACCACCACTGAAGGCCTTCTGACATACTCATTTTGTAAATTTTTGTAAATCATAGCTTAGACCTCTAAGAGCAGAAAATCACCCATTTATGAAGGTCAGCATACTACCTGAATTAACGTAACCCATTATTGTTCTTTTCCGTTTGGGAGTTAGTCTAAGGGAGTGGTAAGGGAAGAGGCTTTGGAGTTCAGCAGACCCATTACAACAAGACTGTATCCTGGGCAAGTTACTTTACCTTACTACAACCTAGCAAAAGCCATTCTTCCTCTGTCTGCCACCTCACTTTGCCATAAATACAGCCCAATAATATTATGTGACTTTTTTTATCCTTTATTAGTAAAAAGTTAACTTAGTGGATGGGAGTGACTAAAATTTTATGCACAGCCTGGAGTCATTAAAATGAACTATTATGCACAGCCTGGAGTCATTAAAATATGGGAAAATGCCCTATTAGTAAATGGCCAAGCTTACTTTGTACATTGCATACTGGAATTCAGAGCCAAGCTAACTGAGAACCCCTGAAACTAAATAAACTAAACAGATTTACTAAAATATAGTTAACATGTTCTTTTTTCTTTTCTTTTCTTTTTTTTCTTTTTTCTTTTTTTCTTTTTCTTTTTTTTTTTTTTTTTTTTTGAGACAGAGTCTCGCTCTGTCACCCAGGCTGGAGTGCAGTGGTGTGATCTCAGCTAACTGCAGCCTCCACTTCCCGGGTTCAAGAGATTCTCATGCTTCAGCCTCCAAAGTAACTGGGATTATAGGTGTGTGCCTCCATCCCCAGCTAGTTTTTGTACGTTTTTCAGTAGAGATGGGATTTCGCCATGTTGGCCAGGCTGGTCTTGAACTCCTGGCCTCAAATGATCCACCCACCTTGGCCTCCCAAAGTGCTGGGATTACAGGAGTAAGCCACTGCACCAGGCTGCATTTTTCTTTAAATAAAGACAAACTGATTTTTAGGTCTGTACATGATCTTGATAAATTTAAATACACTTGAACGTATTTAATATTTCATATGCAAAAATCTGGCAAAGTTTTGATACATTTGTGACTTTCTGAGTAGTTTGGGAGCAAGGCAAACTCACTTTCCAAATGCAGTTCCATAAATATTCAGAAGATGGGTGATTGTAGTAAATGTGGAGAAATATGCATCACGTTATTATACTTCTCAGTCAAATATGCTAAACAACCCTTTCATTCATTGTACTGAATAAGGAATTCCAACGTGGCAAAGTTATTTCTATAAAAGATTCGTGTACAAAGTTTCAAAAGTAAATTTGATTAGAAAGAAAATCTAGCTTAAGTAATTCATTGAGAAGCTTGCTTTAAATATAGTATGGAGAAAATATTCAAATATTAAGCTGCTCTGAATGTCTTAGTCTAATTGCCTCATTTGCATTCTGCTTAGGTATTCCATCGATCGTCACACTGACCTCGACAGATTTTTCACTATTAATCCAGAGGATGGTTTTATTAAAACTACAAAACCTCTGGATAGAGAGGAAACAGCCTGGCTCAACATCACTGTCTTTGCAGCAGAAATCCGTAAGTATTCTTCTCAGGGTTTTGATTCTGCTTTACCAAGTATTATTGCTTCAGACTCTATATTCTGGGAAATAAAATAGCTGAGATAGACTAACGTTTTTGGTTTTAAACAGATTTTTCAGTCTTTAAAATGTGTTTTTGGTTATCTCTCTAGGAAGACACATAGGCAAAGGGAAATGTTTTTGCTTTTTCTGACAGAACTGGGTATAGACTTGGCGAGAGAGCCGGCAGCCTTCAGGAGTTTGAAACTCATAACAATCACTAAAAGATTTCCCACTCCATCTAGTCACTAGTCTTTGCCAAACCCAGAAAAGCAAAGTCCTTAGGTCCAAGGTTTGTGGCTTCTTGTTCATCTATAGACAACACCTCAAACTTAATCATGCATCAAGCTGATCAGTCATTAAGCCTGATTTCTGGACCCTGCCCCAGAGCCTCTGATTCAGTAGGTCTGGGATAGGGCCTGAGAATTTTTGTTTCCAACATGTTCCCAGATGGTTTTAATGCTTTTCTGAGGACTCCCACATTTAAGAACCACTTTGATAGATTACTGTCTGGGGATCAGGCTCCATGATAAGCCTTTAGAACTAAAGCTCAGCATCATAGTCAGCAAACGTGGAAAAGTGTTTTAGCTCTTACTGGTCTTAACATCGATATTTATTCCAAGACATGCCTCTCCCACTGTACTTAGCACCCTTCTGCTCTTACATAGATTCTGCGACAAGAATATCTTTCCCTGCACGGTCCAAATGGGTCGCTGGAGCTTACTCTTTCCCAAGAATATGCTTGGACGAATGTGTATTTCTCCTTGACCTTTCTTGACTGTCTGCATTCTCTCTTCCCAGACAATCGGCATCAGGAAGCCAAAGTCCCAGTGGCCATTAGGATCCTTGATGTCAACGATAATGCTCCCAAGTTTGCTGCCCCTTATGAAGGTTTCATCTGTGAGAGTGATCAGACCAAGCCACTTTCCAACCAGGTAATCCTGCTTTCTCTATTTCTAGCTAGGAGCAATGCACTTGGAAATAGAGTGTGTTTTTTAAAGCATCACTTGGAGATACCAACCACTGCCCAAAAAGGTTTCAGAGCCATGGTTTGGCTCTGAAGCTATATTCTCTAATTAAAATCAGACTTTCTAGCCAGCCAGGAATTTTTGAATAAATGATGTGCCAAAGTCAGCATGATTTATTTATGGGCCACCTTTCTCTTTCAGCCAATTGTTACAATTAGTGCAGATGACAAGGATGACACAGCCAACGGACCAAGATTTATCTTCAGCCTACCCCCTGAAATCATTCACAATCCAAATTTCACAGTCAGAGACAACCGAGGTTCGTACTAAGGTTCCTATGCATTCAGAGAAGTAGAACTGGAAAACAAATGGCGTTTATATTGCATAGCACAAGTATTTTCACTAATCATTATAATGTCTTCCTGTTGAAGAACAAACCGGAAATAATAATGCCACCTCTGTTCGGAAACATGGGCTCATTTGATGCATGTGAATAAGTGAGTCTAATTTTATTTTACTTTTTTTGGCTTTGATATTCATGAAGCAGTGGGAAAACTAAGAGCAGAAGCTTACCGGGTCAATATGCAAACAACTCCATTTATCTTTTTTTTCAAGAGGTTGATAAACCCTTGGGGGAAGGATGGCTTTATGAATATTGATATCAAGTAAAGCATTAAAAGAGATTAGTTCAACTTTGTAAGGCAATTTAATCTTTCAGCTGGCCTTCCCTTCCAAGCACAGTTTTAATGCAGTGTGTCTGGGAACAGAGCTTGATATCTAAAAGTAGTTGCAGAATTGTTGCCTGAACGGCATGAAACAAAGCATTGTTTGTCCGTTATAAAAATGGCAAAATTTAATATGATTTCTGCTTCCCCTTTCATTAGTTAACGAGGTCTAGGCTTGCAGATTATTAGAAATTGATGTTTTTGTTTATGTAGTCCCAGACCTGATGCGGTCCCTAGATAAAGTTGGTGGAAGAGCCAGGAATGATGAATATATGTAAATATTTTTTATTCTTATCCACACTGTTTTTCTCTGTGCATTACTTGGTAGTGAAATTGCCCATTTAAGTTTGTGATGGTGCAGGCCTGTGGAAACAGAGAGACAGAGGCCACCATTTAACATGGCAGTGAAAGGAGGAATACCGATTGCTATATTCATGCAATCCATGCTAGCCATGTGCTAGGCCATAGGTTGATTGCTCTCCCAGTGACTAAGAACAGGCTTAAAGAATCTTAAACTTTCTAGTAAGTATTATTACTTTCCCCATTACTGATATCGCTATCATCAGTACCATAAATACCAGTTGCTGTGCTCCACGACCCATGCCAAGATCCTTTCTACATTCTGTCCACTTAATTTTCCTAACACCACCATAGGTAGGCATTACTGTCACCCTTATTCCATAGATGAGAAAAATGAGGCACAGAATCATTAAATGATTTGTCTCAAATCAATCAACCAAATAGAAGTTACAGCTGGGTTTAAACCCAGGCTTTCAGAGGCCGGATGCTATAGCCTTAACCACTGAATCCTTCCGTGTTGATGATTAAAGCAGACAGGTGCTGTCAGGCCTCTGAGCCCAAGCCAAGCCATCGCATCCCCTGTGACTTGCACGTATATGCCCAGTGGCCTGAAGTAACTGAAGAATCAAAAAAGAAGTGCAAATGCCCTGCCCAGCCTTAACTGATGACATTCCACCACAAAAGAAGTGAAAATGGCCAGTCCTTGCCTTAAGTGATAACATTATCTCATGAAATTCCTTTTCCTGGCTCATCCTGGCTCAAAAAGCTCCCCCACTGAGCACCTTGTGACCCCCACTCCTGCCCGCCAGAGAGCAACCCCCCTTTGACTGCAATTTTCCTTTACCTACCCAAATCCTATAAAACAGCCCCACCCTTATCTCCCTTCGCTCACTCTCTTTTCGTTCTCAGCCCGCCTGCACCCGCGATGGCTTGGCTTGGGCTCAGAGGCCTGACAGGTGCACCCCATGCTACTTGGATTTTGAGAGTCTGTGATTTGATTTACTTTATTATTTCTTGAACTTACATGAGTATTTAATTATGGGGCCTTATAAGTCAAGCACTCACCAAATGAGATGATGAGGCAAAATGTCCTAGGTGTTACGATAGCCTTTTCTCTCCCAATGCCTTGCTTTCTATAATGAACTTGCTCTTAAGAACTGAAGTGTGAAGGAAGTTATAGGTAGAAAAATGTGTTTTAAAAGAAGCCTACGAAACAACCCCTGATTCAATTTGTAAATGATTCCCATCATTTTAAAACAGAAATGTTACTTAGCACGCATTAAGTTTGTATTTACACTAGGATTTTTCTGTTACTTTTTGGCTTTGGTGAATGTGCACTTGTATGTAAGTCTCTGAAGGAGATAATTCTGCAAAGCACTAACGTAAATGGATAGCTCTCAACCAGAAACACACACACCTCACGGGACACACATATGTAATATAGGAATTCATTTTGTAATGATAGTTTTCTCTAAAACAGGGAAACTCGGGCACACAGTGAACATCGAAAAGTGTGTACTGAGCTGAATTGAACAGAGTGGCACTAATCGTGTTTGCATAATGCTTTCTAAGATGTGTATACTTCTGTATTTGAATTTATGAAAAGCCCTGTGTTCACTCTTAGAATTTTCTGCATTCTCAAATTTGTTTCCAGTTCCACCTTGAACTGACAGACGGCTGTATTTTTTCAGCTTAGGCTTATATCAGTTTTCTGACAAAGAAATGCTTGTAACAATATATTGCATAATAGATTTAGTTTTAACAATAGTGAAGAGATTGATTCAGTTGTCCAGAAAACTCAGATGTTCTCATATGACTCTTAGCTGCCATCTTTTGTCTAGCTTCTCAAATATTTGTGGTCAATCTTTTATCTGTGTTGACGCAATTCTCAACTGACATTGGAGGTCTAACTCCTGGGGCTGTATTCCTAGCAATATTACTGTTTATCATGGGACACCTATAAACAGAACCTTTACTAAGCTTTCCCTGCTGTGATAACTTTGCCTCCATCACCTGCCCTGTATGTTTTCTTTTTATTTGTGCAATCATATTGAGTTGTTGTTAACCTCTGAAAACATTATACTAAGACATATTGTTCTCTAGGAAGTTATAAGTATTTTAGTTTGTCACAATACTTTGCGGATACCATCTATATTTTTCAAGGGGATTATATAACCCTAGATGAGCCAATCTATGGAACAATTCGTCTCCCCTGCCCTCTCCTATAAGAGACTAATACCACTGTTGAGCAACCATTTTTGCAGGAAATTGCTACTTTTTAAGAAAAATTACTTTATTAACTATGGCAAACAGTTAATGAAAACTCCCATGTTTAAAGCTATTATAGAACCTTAAAGCAAATACAGTCCTATAATTATCATTTAATAGAGTTTCTTTCTACTAGCTCCTAAAAGTAATTACATATTGAAGTAATCCAAAAGGAGTAATCACATTCCACATCCTATTAATAGCCTACTGAGTTACCAAATTTCTCGGCTGAGACTGCTTTCCATAGAAAACATGAGATAATGGTTTATATCATGCTGAGTAAAAGCATCAAGTCTCTTTCTCCTTGAGTGTTTACTTCCATTATGCCATGTAAATAATCAGTATTGTGTTTGCCTAAACTCCGGCATAAGCGTTCGGCGTTTTTAGAAATATAAAGGAAAAGCCATCTTAATACACACAAGCTTTTAATTTCATTTTATCTTATTCCATTCTGCAGCCTGAGCTTCAAAGCCGACTCAGCAGGCAGCAGGAAAGTAGAACACTGGATGATTCTTCAACATTTAAGTCCATCTTGGGCTATTAATATCAGGAATGGTGCTGTTAGGGCAGATGAAGAGCTGGTTCGCCCAAGTTTTGAGATGCATTTACTTTGAAAATATCAGGCATGTGGCATCTCTTAAATCACAAGAAATATGTAATGGATGAGAAAAGTGCAAAGAAAAAAAGAAGACTGAGATCATATCTCTCCTCTATGTAGCTCTTAACTGGTTTATAAAACCTTCTCATGTCATTGTTTCACCTAATTCTTCAAACAGCTGCACAGGGCAGGCAGGTGGTGTATTTTTATCCAATTTTAAGATAAAGAAAGAATATGAGACATCAGAAGGGTCAGTGATTTGCCCAAGGTCACACAGCAATAAGTGCAAAAACTAAATCTAAATATTTGGAGGGCCCTGTTGGTTGTACACGGCAAATGGTAAAATGAATATAAAGCTCGTGTCTCTTCTAGTAAATTCATTTCAAAAAGTCTTTGTTTATCTCATTGTCAATAATAACAATCCTCAGAAGAGGCAAATTCTGAAATTTAATTTATGGATTAATCTAGGATTCCAGGGAATGTGTGAACAGCGGAGGACAAAGTTCTTCAATTTTCACTTTAATCACAGCCATAATAATTGTAGTAAAATATATTGGCAAAGAAGTTTATAATTTGCTTCTATTACATAATTAATACCTATTTCTTGCAGGGAAATTGAAAAATACAAACCAGCAAAAATGATATTAAAACAATAAAATAAGTTGATAATAGACTACCCAGAAATAGTCACTGCTATTTATATATCCTTTTTTTGCATACATTTCTTTTCTTAAGAAAAAAAGAAATAGAAAAGCAACTGTTAAATACATGTCCACTTGTTTTCTCACTTAATAGTATGTGATACAAATCAGTATATTTATGTCAATATTTTCAAGTTGTCTTTCTAACTTCAACTATGAGGATATATAATATCAGTTGACTGTAAGTACGTACATTGTTTTCCACACTTTCGTCAAATATCTAATTATGCTTTCAGGATAAATTCCTAGAGTGCTTTGGGAGGCCGAGGCGGGTGGATTGCCTGAGCTCAGGAGTTTAAGACCAGTCTGGGCAATACGGTGAAACCCCATCTCTACTAAAATACCAAAAATTAGCCGGGCATGCCGGCATGAGCCTGTAGTCCCAGCTACTCGGGAGGCTGAGGCAAGAGAATTGCTTGAACCCGGGAGGTGGAGGTTGCAGTGAGCTGAGATCGCACCACTGCGCTCCAGATTGGGTGACTGCTTTCCATAGAAAACTTGAGATAATGGTTTATATCATGCTGAGTAAAAGCATCAAGTCTAGACTGGGTGACAGTCTGGAGTGCAACAAACAACAAACAAATAAACGAAATTCCTAGAGTGGAATTACTGGATCAAAAGCTATTGCTACTTAATTAATAAACTGTTCATCAGAAATGTTATACCATTTTTAATACCATTAGTAAAACAGGTGAGGTTTTATTTTCTCACATGCAAGTCAATTCTAGTTAGTATTACTGTTTTTAATCAGCTTAGGCTTATATGGTAAGCTAGATGTAACACTGGTAAGTTAGATGTAACATTTTAGGTTCCAGTTACTTTCATCACTTAAAGCCAGATGTTTTTAATAATTATTAATCAGTTCTTCTTTTATTCTTATACACTGGCTGTTTATGTCCTTTGCCCACCTCTCAAATTATATATTTGTCTGTTTGCAATTGATTTGTGAAGGCTGTTCATCTATTAATGCTATTCACCTTTGACCCACCATCCATTCTGCATAGACTTTCCTAATGTTTTAATGTTCTTTTAATTCTGATTCTGCTGTGTTCTTAAGTATAGATGTTACACTTTTTGTATCAGTTTTTCTCTATTTACTATTATCCTTAGCAAGGTGTTCTTCACCCAAAATTGGTATCAACATTAACCTATCTTTTCTTCTTCTCTTATATATCTTTTCCCCCCACTAGTTGGCCATTTTAAAAATATTATTTATGAAATATTTAGTCATGTCCAACTGCTTTGTAACACTATCTTTATTGTCTTCTAAATTTTTTGTGATTAGATTTTTTAAACTTTCTATTCTTCCCATTTTGTCTATTTACTCTGGTATCATTTTTCTTTGATAATTTTATACATACATATGTTGAAACCCGACAGATGCTGTCTGTACATTATTTTTATTTTATTACTATTTTACAGATCTTGCTTTTTTTATTCTTTCTGATATAACTTAGAATTATTTTTCAGGTGCCAGACAGGTACTTTTGTGAATCTTATTGAGTTTATCTTAAATTTATGGATCAATTTAAGAAGAACTAAAATTTTAAAAATATTTTTCCCATCTCCTTTGATTACGATCAGGAAGTCTTTGTAGTTTTCTTCATTTTTGTACCATGCATTTCTTATTGAGTTTATAGTTAGCTACTTTACATTTTGGAAGATATTATAAAGTAATTTTTAAATAATATTTTCTATTATTTTTCTGACTTTTGAGATTTCAACTCAGTATTTTATGTGATTCTATTTTCTATCCTTTTAAACCATACCACTGCCACTGTACTTCTTTTCTTTTTTTCTTTTTATTTTTTAATGGATTGCCCTAGAGTTTGAGCTATACATTTACAATTAATCCAAGTCTGCTGTCAAATAACACTATACCACTTCACAGGTAGTACAAGTACCTTATAGTAAGAAATTAGTCACAATTTCTCCCTCGTGTTCCTTATATCATTGCTATCACTTATTTCACTCATAAATAAGCGTGTGTGTGTGTGTGTGTGTGTGTATGTGTGTGTGTTTCAGCACCACATAACAATGTCTCGGACAGCAGCAGACCACATATACAAAAATGTTCCAATAAGATTATAATGGAGCTGAAAAATGCCTATCATCTAGTATTTACTACAACTACACTTTTAAACATTATTTTAGAGTGTACTCATTCTATTTATCAAAATTAAGTTCACTTTAAAACAGCTTCAGGCAGGTCCTTCAGGAGGTATTCCAGAAGAAGGCCTTCTTGTCATAGAAGACAACAGCTCCATGTGTGTTACTACCCCTGAAAAACCCTGCAGTGAGACAACATGTGGAGGTGGAAGACTGTGATGCTGATAATCCTGATCCTGTGTAGGCATAAGCTAATATGTGGGTTTATGTCTTAGTTTTTAACAAAATGGTTTTTTTTTGAGATGGAGTCTCGCGCTGTCGCCTAGGCTGGAGTGCAGTGGTGCGATCTCGGCTCACTGCAGCCTCTGCCTCCTGAGTTCTAGTGATTCTCCTGCCTCAGCCTCCCAGGTAGCTGGGATTACAGGCGCCCGCCACCACACCCAGCTAATTTTTTTTTTTTTTGGTATTTTTAGTAGAGACAGGGTTTCACCATGTTGGTCAGGCTGGTCTCGAACTCCTGACTTCAGGTAATCCATCCGCCTTGGCCTCCCAAAGTGCTAGGATTTCAGGCGTGAGCCACTGTGCTCAGCCAACAAAAATGTTTAAAAGGTAAAATAATAATAATAATAAAACTTAAGGTTGATTTATGCCTAATGTAAATGATGAGTTAATGGCTGCAGTACACCAACACGGCACATGTATACATATGTAACAAACTTGCACGTTGTGCACATGTACTGTAGAACTTAAAGTATAATAAAAAATCAATAAATTTTTATAAGTTTAGTGTAGCCTAAGTGTACAGTGTTTATAAAGTCTACAGTAGTATAAGGTAACGTCCTAGGCCTGCACGTTCACTCACTCAGTGACTCACCCACTTCCTGTCCCAAACACTCCATTCATATTAAGTGCCCTATACAGGCATACCATTTTTTATCTTTTATGCCATATTTTTACTGTATCTTTTCTATGTTTCAACACACAAATATTTACTCTTGTGTTATAATTGCCTACAGTATTCAATAGAGTAACATACTGTATAGGATTGCAGCCTAGGAGCATTAGGCTATGCCATATAGGGTATATGTGTAGTAAGCTAAACCATCTATGTTTGTCTAAGTACACTATGTTTGCAGGAGGAAATTTCCTAACAATGCATTTCTCAGGATGCTTCCCTGTCACTAAGGGACTCATCACTGTATATATGAATAAGCATACCTAATCAAATACATTGTTGCAGTTATTACTGTGAACAAATTGTTATGTGTTAGATCAATTAAAATATAAGAAAAATAATCTTCATCACTTATTCCTTCTTCCACGCTCTTCCTTTCTCTCTATATATCCAGATTTCTGACCCATGTTCTCTAAAGAACTTATTTTAACATTTCTTACAAGGCAGGCCTACTGGCAACAATTTTTTTTTTCCATTTTTGCTAGTCTGAAAAAGTATTTCTCCTTCACTTTTAAAGGATAATTCTGGTAGTTAGAGAATTCTAGGTTGGTGAGTTTTTTCTCTCAATACTTTAATTATTTCACTTTATTCTCTTTTTCTTGGCATGATTTCGGAGAAGCTGGATGTAATTCTTTTTTTTTTTTTTTTTTTTTTTTTTTTTGAGACGGAGTCTCGCTCTGTCGCCCAGGCTGGAGTGCAGTGGCGCGATCTCGGCTCACTGCAAGCTCCGCCTCCCGGGTTCACGCCATTCTCCTGCCTCAGCCTCCCGAGTAGCTGGGACTACAGGCGCCCACAACCGCGCCTGGCTAATTTTTTTTTGTATTTTTAGTAGAGACGGGGTTTCACCGTGGTCTCGATCTCCTGACCTTGTGATCCGCCCGCCTCGGCCTCCCAAAGTGCTGGGATTACAGGCGTGATGGATGTAATTCTTATCTTTGTTCCTCTATGGGTAAGGTGGGTTTTTTTCTCCCGACCTCTTTCAGCATTTTTTTAAATCCTTGATTTTTCTGTAGTTTGAATATGATATGACCAGGTGTAGGGACTTTCTTTTTGGCATTGATTCAACTTGATGTTCTCTGAGCTTTCTGCACCTGTAGTTTGGTATCTGACATTAATTTGGAGAAATTCTGTCATAAATGTTTAAAATAGTTCTTCTGTTTAGTTCTCTCTTCTCTTACTGGTATTATCATCACATATATATTACACCTTTTTTAGTTCCATAGTTCTTGGATATTCTGGGGTATTATTTTTTCAGTCTTTTGTCTCTTCGCTTTACAGTTTTAGAGATTTTTATTGATCTGTCCTCAAGCCCAGAGATTCTTTCCTCAGTTGTGTCCAGTCTACTAATGAGCGCATTGAAGGCATTCTCTATTTCTGTTGGTGTTTTAACCTCCAGCATTTCTTTTGGCTCTTTCTTAGAATTTCCATCTCTCTGCTACATCGCCCATCTATTCTTGAATGTTGTCCACTTTATCCATTAAAGACCTTAGCATATTAATCACAGTTGTTTTAAATTTCCAGCCAGATAATTCCAACATCTCTGACATATGTGTGCCTGGTTTTGATATTTTCTCTGTCTCTTCAAATTGTAGGATTTTTTTGTTTTGCCTTTTAGTATGCCTTGTAATTTTTTTCTTCATAATGGAAATGGTGTTCTGGGTAACAGGAACTGCTATAAATAAGCATTTAACAATGTGATAGTAAGTTAAGGAAGGGCTAGTATTCCATAGTCCTATGACTGGGTCTCAGTTTTTAGTAAGATTGTGCCTCTGAACTGTAAACTTCAGAAGTGCTCCTTAGTTGTTTTTTTCTCGCTCCTTTGCTGGGACAGGATACCTGGGGTGGCCTAGAGTTGGAAGTTTCTTTTCCTCAGGTCAGTTAGTCTCTGATAAAATCCCAGAAGATTGGGCTTCCTTTAAAAGTTTTTTCTAAGATCGGACCTTGTTAAGAACAGAATGCTCTGGTGTATTTCAAAATGGTTCCTTTTTTCCTCCCCCTACTGATAGCATGAGGGATTTTTTTCTCTGATATTCACTGTGAGAACCAGGTAGAATTCCTAGAGGTAAAAATTACAAAAGTGTGCATGTGCATATGTGTGGCGGGGGTCGGGGGGGAGGTCCTGTGACTGGGTTCCCCTAGAGTTTTTAATTTCTCCATGCTGGGCCTCTATCAATTTGTCAATTACAGTTCAGGTTTTTCTACCCCAGCACTGGTTCCTGAGGAAGTTTTTGCTTGTTGGTTCCTAACCTCGTAAGTTCGATTCTCTGTATCTACTTGTCTGTCTCCAGTTTGGGGACAGCTCTTTGCCCTGTAAACTCAATTCTCTTATGAATCTAGGAAAAGTTGTTTATATTCTAGTTTGTCTGTTTTTTTATTTGGATGGAGAGGTGACTTCCAAGCTTCTTAGGTATCAGACTGGACTGAATCTGGTCTAATTTTATTTTCTTAGTCAGTATTTTTAGTATAACTATTTTATTTATTTATTATTGGGCATTATTACAAAGTGATAAAACTTAGCTGATTTTCCTGGGTTTTCTAGAGCAATAACTACATAAAAATTAATGGCAATTTGTTTCATCTTTTAAAATACTTGTTTTTCATCTAATTGCATAGATTGACACTTTTCAAGTATGTGCTATATCATAACAATAGTAATGACCACTCTTGGTTTACTTGTTACTTTAATAGGGAAATTAGTTCTTGAGTTTCATCATTAAACATCATACTGTGTGTTAGATTAAAATTAAGATTTGTGTTTTGGGGTGTGTGTGTGTGTGAGAGAGAGAGAGAGAGAGAGAGAAAGACAGAGAGAGAAAATTTTACATTGTTGTGTTACTAAAAAATAAATGTTTAATGTTTATCACAATTTTTTGATTCTAACAAGAAGACAGTATAGTTTTGTCTGCAGACCTAATGACCTGGTAATTATAAATGCAATATTCTAATATTAACTTCATAATTTAATTTTCAAACCTCTTATTCCAAACAATAATTATTTGATAAGGTACAGAGGAAAAAGCAAGGCCTAGAGATTAAAGGCTTGGCTTTGCTCTTCATCTCTAAAGGGGGAACAATTTTAATATTAATATCTGAATATTTGATATATAATTAATCCTAATAATAATTTATAAAACAGTTGTAAATTATTACACCATGTGAATCAAGCTGCCAATTTGAGAGATAAAGGCACTGACATACTAAAAACTGGTACCAAAATTGGAATACATCCCAGGATCTCAGAACCCCAGGGCTACTTGCTTTACAATGGGCCATCTCAATTAGAATTGAGGGTTTATCAGATCACGGGGTTACATGGCTATCAGAACGTTCTTCTGTCACTTGAGCAGCAAAGGAAAATTTTAGGAGTTTTCAATGAGTTTCTATTATAACAACAACAAAAATACTCGGGATTTTCAAGTAAATCAATTTTAAGAGTAGCCTTTTGTATACCATGAAGCCCCTTCCCTATTTGATTTGGCCTTCTCTGTCCCTGATGCTTCTTCTCTAGTTAGTGTCAGTGTGGCTTTCATCAGATTCTAGATATTTCTTAAGCTCCCTATGACAGCCTCTTCTTTCCATCCTTCTATAATCATAAAGAGATGAGTACCAGGAAGCATCCTAAAAGAAGGCTTTCACAGTGAATATGAATCTGGTATCAGGGAATCCCGAAAAGCACATCCAGCAAAGTTAGTTATACTGTGAAAGCACAACTAATTTTGATAGTGACCATGAATGGAGTTACCCATAGAGAAGCTGTAACTACGTGGTGACCTCCAAACAGGTCTGTCTGACTCCAGCCTGACCCCCACTTCACTCAATCCTCAATTTAAAAAAACCCGACAATGCCTCTCTCTCTCTTTTTAAAAATTCTTTCCTGCCTCTCCATTTCCTATATATTTAACTGAAACTCCATGGCTTAGTGAGCAAGACATTCCATGCTTTACTCCTTGCACACCTTACCTCTACCATCTCGTTTCTCTTGCTATCTTAAATCTTAAGATTCAGAAACTTGAAACCATGTCAAGTTTCTGAAATATGCCATGCTCTCACATGTCCATGTGCAGGGAATTTACTCCCCATGTCTATCCCTCCTCCTTTAAGTCTCACTGTACATAAAGTCATCTCTTAGGTGAAGTCTGGCCTAACATCTCAAGACCATTTGGGCTGCTTCTTCCTAGTGCTCCAGGAATACTGCTCTCACCTCAATTTTTCTTATCACTCTGATTTCTAATCATATAATACATTTCCCTATCTCCCACTAGAATCTGAGCTCTGTGAGGGCAGTATCCCAACATTTAAGAAAAATGGGTTGACTAAATGCATAAATTAAAAGTAAAGGAGTGAATGAGAAAACACTTCATAACATATAATCTTCTTCAAAAATTTTAGGAATTAGTTACTATTATGGAAAAAATGAATCTGTCATGAAACAAGCTCCAGGATGAAAAAGAGAACAAATTTGATGCCAGAATATTCCAAAGAACTCAGTACCCCATCACCCAGCCCTTCCATTGTTTCATCCATTCATTCATTTACTTTTCCACAAAATTGTATTGGAGACCTAGGGTTAGGGGCCAGAATGAGATGACCTTCTAATGTATTAGTTTTGCAAGTGTAACATCCAAGATGGGCCATGTGGCAGATCAATGAGCACTGAAACATTTAGAGTTGAGTTTGCACTGCTTAAAAAAAATAAAAATAAGAAAGCAGGCAAGCAAAGACATAAATAAACAACAAAATGTTTGCATGGAAAGCAGTGTTGGTTTAGTAAGGATAGCCAAGACAGATTCACTCAGATTAAACCAATTGGCAAATAAAGGCTTTTCTTTCTTTTTTTACCCCCTAAACTAAGGACATTTCTTATGAGCAGCACAAACTAGCATGCAAATATGCTTCTGATTTTTCACTTTCATAATTTAAAGATAGCCAAACAGATTTTTGTAGGATTTATTTTTCGTCCTTAATTGCTCTAATATGGAAGATGCTCTGTTGGGAGATCAAAATGGCAGATGTCCTTTAATGCCCTGACATTTTCACTTGTGTAAATAATCATGTTTCTTTTCTGCCTAAAATTCATTGCTGCAGTTTGTCTCACATAAAACAGAGTTTGTCTGGGAACCCGCTCTCTCCCCAACCCAACAACAACAACAAAATAAATAGATCTTCTTGGTAGATCAGACATCATTCTTTCAAGGTTGCATGTGGTCACTGACTTAACTTGTTAGCTTAAAGACCCTAAATGTCAATATCCTCCTGAATATCTTGGTAGTTTTCTTTGTCTTAAACTAAGAAATATGTGGGCAGTATGTTCTTTTCTCTCTATTTACCCTACCAACAAGGAGAAAATTATTATCAAACATAAGTGAAAGCAGAGTTGATTTTAAGAAATGTGATTAAATGTGACAATGAAAAGTCTCAATGCTAACAAACTGCATACTTCGATATCTCATACACACATGCTTGAATTTCACACGCACACAGGCAAGAGTTTCTATCATGTTACTCTTTATTGTACTTCTCGTTTTGCAGATTTCTCAGTACAAAAGGCAATAATTGGAAGAACAGTGGTGTGTAGCTCCCTAATTCAGTTAGGAGACATTATAGACATCAGAGTCTTGGTCAATTATTTTCATTAGCATGTTAAGGCTCATCATTCATAGAATTTGCCTCATTGTAGTATATCCTTTATTCCAAAATATTGGGAAAGTAATAGGTTTCTTCTTGCCTTCTTCACATTGATTTGTTTGTGAAGGGTGTGTGTTTGTGTGTATATGTGTGTGTCTGGAAACGCTATGGGAACAGCTGTTGAATGAGCACTGCTGATTTTTTGTGAGTCTCTTTGCCACAAAATTCTTAGGTTTCCAAGAACTGTTCTTTTATCTAGAAACTGAGGTTCTTTTTTTTTTTTTTCTTCTAACTATAAGCTATGATGGAATTCAACTAATTAACCAACCTATTGTGGATATTTAAAAAAAAAAAAAAACTTGTTTAATTGGAATGCAATAATGTCAGTGTCCCAGGGTCAGTTATGCGCTTATAAAATTCAGTGAAACCTAGGGGACTTCAAATTCTAGTTCTGTTATTTTCCATGTCCTTATGAGAATTGCTTCCCTCTTAGTTTCTCAGTTTTGTTTCCTATAAGATATGGGTCATTATACTCTTCGCAGAGTTTGAAAAATTATTTGGGATAAGGTATGTAAAAGCAACAAACAACAGCATTTGCCCATATTAGCAGTTCAATCAATGTTGCTTAGTTAAATTTGCTTCAATTTAAATAACAGTAATAACAGAATAATAAGATAGCAAGATGAAGATATTTAGAAAAAGCAAAATCCACAATATAAATATAAGCAACATTAGAAGGAGTTGGAGAAGATGGAAACTAGAAGTGGACCATGAGATAATGAATCAGTAAAATCTGACTGTGTGGAAAAGTCAGACTGATAATGAGATGCATTGGAAAGAATAGCATTCAGCCATTTATTCTGTCAATACACACAACAGTACTAAATGCCTAAATGCTCAAAGATGAGTGAAAAACTATATAAGACAAGGCCCTCAAGGAGGTTACTGTCTGATGAAGAGGTCAGACATTCAATCATGATGGACTGTGATATGTGCAAACTATGCAGTGATGACAGGTAGGTAGAGAGCTCACAGGGTATTCAGAAAGGCAAGAAAATAGAGGTGTACACACAGACTAGTAAGTTCATCATTGATCAGTAATAACATCGGGAGTATATCGTCACAGACTTTTACAACATCCTATGAAATTTCCATTATTTCAGTCCCTTGCATTGAAGATGGTAAACATTGACTGACATCAAAACTTAAAATTAATTTTTCAAAATTCACAAATGTAAATGAGCGTAAAGAAATCGAAATAACTAAATACGCAAATGGTGCCTTTGTAATTGTATGTCATCTATACTTCTGAAATTATTGAAGCTTATAACTCTACTAAGACTTTTTAGTCACACACTATATATAAATTTTATGTATGTGCTTATATATTTATATATATAGATGTGCGTGTATGTGTGTGCACGGGCAAGTGTGGGCACAGGAATATTTTTTCCATTATCTTGACAGAACTATTGCCACATTTCTAAGGAAAGTGGTGTAGGCCGGAGCAAAGTAATCAAATAATGATTATTCTGCTAGTGACTGAATACCTGTCTTCAAGTGTGTGGGAGCTTTTCATGTGGTAGATAGATCTACTTCCTCTCTGAGGTTTGGGCGGAAATGTAGAGTAGGCAGATTTGGGTCAGCAGTGAACAAAATACCTCCCTGGGAGCAAGTCTTGGCCTACATTCTCAGTTTTCCAACAGTCTGCAGAGAGGATCCCCAGACTGAAGTGCCCTGTGGCCTTTTTTAATAGGATAGAATGTCTCTGATCAGGTCAAGCTGTGAGGATTGTTTAGCTTCAGAGAAGAGATGGACAGAGGAAAAGGATTGGTAAGGAAGAACATCTGCAGAGCCTTCGGGAAGCTGCTGCATGACTGATGCCGTCTCCCTGGGATAAGCCTCTCTCGTGACACCATGGTGAGGGCAGTGGGTCCTGATCCTTTGCTCTGGTGCTTCCTGTTTTCAAGTTTTCAATATGCAAGAGCTGGTCCATATATTGCCCACTTTGATCTGCTTTTAATTTTTTCCTTTTTTTGCTAATGTAGGGTTGTCACCCAGTGCAGTCTATCTATCAAGGGCTTCTTTCTCTCTCCAGTTTAATGTCCCCCTTGCTTGCCAGTCTTATTTATTTCTCCATTGGGCTACATCATCATCATAACCCCTATACTGGTATTCCCCCAACTGGTACTGTGGAGATCATCATTATCAGGAACTTTTATATTGTATTAGTGGAACGAAAAAGTGTACAAGTAAAAGCAGCATGCAATTAGGAGTTCAGGTTGGACTAAAACTTAGAAGCCTGAATTTGTTTTTACATTAATAGAAACACTACACTTTGTGCATGACATATTCTGATAATTAATGGCCCTATTTGCAAGTTTTGGCCTAAGTGGGGGAAAACATGCAACTGGTTACATATCTGTGGCCAGGGATGAAAACACCAGTGTCAAGATCAAAAACCAAGATGCTTGAAAAACATTTTCTTGTCATGGGAAATATATTGCCCAGGACTGAAGAATATGAAATATTTTCTTACCTTTGAATGAAGAGTCCTTCTGCATAGGCAATTACATTCAGAGCTACAATGACATTTCCAAGAATTCACTTTCCTCTCTTTGCCAATAAGTTTCCCTTCCTCATTAGTCTACTGCTCAAAGAGAAGAACTTCCAGAAAAGAATTAATATTTACTGAGCATCGCCAACAGGCTGGCAACTGTACTGAGTAACTTTGTGAATGGAATCAAATTTAATCTAAAATTATTAGTTTCATAGATGAGAATATGGAAAATCAAGACACCTAGATAATATGTTTAAAGTCAGGCAATTAATATGTACAAGATTCAAGATTCAAACCCAGGTCTGTTTTACCCTGAAGATTGAGTTTTTTGCTTCTTAGAATCTATATAAGAAAAAGATCTAAGAAATCTCTATGGAAATTTTAAAATTGATGGAATATTTGTCTTTTTCTGTTTCATTTTATTAACCTGGAGCCAATCTGACACTTTCCTGGAAATACGTCCTCACTGAATCTCTTTTTTTCTTGGATTATCCATAAACCTTGGTAACACATGTGTCCAATGCAAGAGGACCCACTCAGAGATGGATAGGGAGTTGAAAGCTAATATGTAGTCAAATACAGGGTGAAAACTTGGTTTCTAGCAAAGGGTTTTCTATAGTCCCATCTACTTAGGAGACTGATGCCAGTGGATTGCTTGAGCCCAGGAGTTCAAGGTTACAGTGAGCTGTAATTGCACCACTGCACTGCACCATGGCTGACAAATAGAAATATAAACAACAAAAAATTGTAATACAGCAATGAAAAATAACACAAAATTTGAAACTACAGCATCATAACTATTTACATGGCTTTTACATGGTATTAGGTATTATAAGTAATCTAGAGATCATTTAACACATATAGGAGAATGTCTGTAGGTTATATGCAAATACTATGCCATTGTATATAACGGATTTGAGCATCCCTGGATTTTGGTATTCAGGGGAGGGTCCTAGAACCAATCCCCTGCAAATACCAAGGGAAGATTATACATTTTCTTTAACCTAAAATATATTAAATAATTGTGAAAGTCTGAGATTTTTTTCCCTACTACAGGAGCTAATTCAAAATCCTGTCAACCTATTTAAAGCCTACCAGCTATTGGGCCATGATGCTAGTCATAACATTCATGTTGCTATAAACTCTGATTCTTAACCCACACAGAGGCAGGCCATACCAGAAGTTCATTGTGTGCGTGTGTATGTGTGTGTGTGCGTGTATGTGTAATTTGACGGAACATATTAAAATTTTCTACTGTTTTATAATACCAGTGCTTTCCCACTAGAAAATACAGCTTAGAAAAATAGTTGCAACTGGTAGAGAAAACACGATGGGGAAGTATTTTAGGGGCAAAGGCTATGAAAGATTGGGAAATACAGAAAAGCCAACATCTGGAATTTTGGTTAAATCCTTCCCAGAACACAGTTATGCCATTTGTTCAACAAATATTTATTGAATGTCTGCTGTGTTTCTGGCCCTGCAGAGACTGAGATGAATCAGATAAAAATCCCCTATTCTCAAGAAGTTCGCAGTCTCACAGAGGTCAAAGTAGTTATGTCAACAAATCATGACAGAAGAGTAGGTTATGTATTTCTGTAAGAATATACAGGGTGGTGGGTCACACAAGAGATGATGGGAGAGGTCTTGGATACCCTCCCTGAAGAGATGACTTTTGAATTCTATTTTGAGGCCTGAGAAGTACAACTGTTATGATAAAAGGAACAGTTATTTTGGGCAAGAGAGCAGTGGATAAAAAGACCAGGCGCACAGAAGACTGTAGCATTCTTGGGGGACAGAATTGAATTCTTGATGTCAGGCTCAACTGGTCCATGTGGAAAAACATAGGAGGTGAGCCTGGCAAGCAAGGTAAAGTCTAGGTTAGGGAAATAACATTTGACAGTCCATCATGCAGGCAGAGGTATGCTGTGTTATGTGAGCCACAAACTTCAAATCACTCTAAGCAGGAGGAGTCACATGTTTAATTGGGTGGTTGATGGTGTTGGGGTTTTAAAGGAACCATCAATCTCCTACAAGGGTTAGAAGGTAGTTCCTCTCTTTAAAGCACGTATATTTTCATGACTAATGAGTGGATTCCTAGTTTGCATAAGGTTGAAGGTGGACTTGGAATTTCTTTTTAAAAAATATATGCAAACAAAAATTGGCTAAACGCTTGTCATAAAGTAGGAAGTTTGCACATGAGAAAAAAACATTTGTTTCCTCACACACACTTGAATAATTAATTATTAATATTTCCTGTGCTAACATAGAATAGATTGCTGAAGCTCATGCTTTCTTGTGGCATTTCAAGAAGGAACAATAACCCAACATAAAATAGTGAGGCAGGCTTGCCACCGAAGGAAGTTCCCTTCAAAGGCAAGCCTGCCACACCATTTTCTGTGGGAAAATGTAGGGTGTGAGCCTGGAAGGCAAAGTGAAGTCTAGGTTAGGGAAATAATATGTGATCATCCACCATGCAGGCAGGAGTGCGCTGAGTCATGTGAGCAACAAACTTCAAATCATTCTAAGCAGGAGGAATGACATGTTTAACAGGGTGGCTGAGGGTGTTGGGGGAAATCCCTTCACTGGCAAGTCTGCCACACCATTTTCTGCTTGGCTCTTGCCCGTTCTTCAGTGGGAATTCCCTACCAAATCCAAAAGAGCCTGTTTCTGAAATTTATTCCAAAATGCAGATAGCTTGTTTCGTGATCGTATCATGCCAAATGGCGGTGGCTTCTGCAGATACTTAAATGAAAGAACAAGTAAGAACAATTCTGGTGGTTAACCTTTATGATAAGAGAGTGCCCTCAAATCTGCCGAGCAGAGAGCCACTGTGATTCCAATGGTCTTGACCGGGCGCACGTCCTGTCTCCCCTCTTTCTGCAGATAACACAGCAGGCGTGTATGCCCGGCGTGGAGGGTTCAGTCGGCAGAAGCAGGACTTGTACCTCCTGCCCATAGTGATCAGCGATGGCGGCATCCCGCCCATGAGTAGCACCAACACCCTCACCATCAAAGTCTGCGGGTGCGACGTGAATGGGGCACTGCTCTCCTGCAACGCGGAGGCCTACATTCTGAACGCCGGCCTGAGCACAGGCGCGCTGATCGCTATCCTCGCCTGCATCGTCATTCTCCTGGGTAAGGGCGCTTCCTGGTCCCCTGCAGGAAGGGCCTGGCAACCGGATGCCCCTCCTTGAAACACACACTTCTCAAATACAGGCTGGTAACCAGAACCCTGTTATGACTGTCGACACGGTTTAAGACAAGAAGTGGAGTAGTGGGGCGGAGTGGTGGTTGCCAGGACGAGATGGGGGTTGTCTGCCTCGTGCATTTGACGGAGTATTGGGGGGAGCAGACAATTGAGTTCCTGCGGAGAACAGGGAAGGTCAGGAGCATTTTGCCGGGCCATCACAGGGCTGTATAGCAGGAGCCACTAGGGGGCTTCAGGGACATCAGAGAAGGTTTGGCATAAGAGGAATTTGGGCAGAAACCTGGTGTATTAGCAATGGTTTTGTCTCACAACATAAAGGAGAAGGCTTAGGGACATTAGGCGCATAAGGAGGAGCAAAAGACAGCAGAGGAAGGACTCGGGAACTGGAAGAAGGAAGAAGCAGGACTCTAACCCCTCCACTAATTATCATTTATAACATCTATTCTAACACCTCAGCTCATGGATACCCCTTGGAGGCTTTTCCTGCACCTGCCCCTGCGTAGGTGCCGCTCTTCTGCATTCTGTGTCATCTGTGGCTTATTCTGTAGAAAAGCCATGTGCTGGTCCTCATAACATTTACCATTTCTGGGCCTCAGGAAGATCATTTTGTCCCAAAGTCTCAGAACTAGTGACTGACCAAATCAGGATTCAAACCTATGCATGTCTGACACCAAACCTACACTTTTCCCATGGTGCTTGGTCCTACCTCGAATGAATTTATGGAACTTTACTCTATAGGGAAGAGCCAGTACATTCAGTTCAGCAAATAGTTACTGGGTATTATCTGGGCCACAGGCCCTATGTTAGGTCCTGAGAGATTAAAAGAAGAAGGCTGTGTGATCTCTGTCCTCAAAAGGTTCACAGTATGTCAAGGAAGGTATGCATGAAGAGATAAACTCTTTATTCCATAGGAAAGAGCCAGTGAGTTCAGTTCAGCAAATAGTTATTGGGTATTCTCTGGGCAACAGGCCCTATGTTAGGTCCTGAGGGATAAAGAGAAGAAGTCTATGAGATCTGTGTGCTCTACAGGTTCACAGAATATCAAGGAAAGTATGCATGAAGAGAAAAACTGAGGGACATGGTGGGTGCTATAATAGGGACATGAACACAAGATGGTTGGGGCACAGAGTAGAAAGCACCTGACATGGGCCGGGCTCAGTAGCTCATGCCTGTAATCCCAGCACTTTGGGAGGTGGAGGCGGGCCAATCACCTGAGGTCAGGAGTTCAAGACCAGCCTGACCAACATGGAGAAACCCCGTCTCTACTAAAAATACAAAATTATCTGGGTGTGTTGGTGCATGCCTGTAATCTCAGCTACTTGGGAGGCTGTGGCAGGAGAATCACTTGAACTCGGGAGGCGGAGGTTGCGGTGAGCCAAGATAGCACCATTGCACTCCAGCCTGGGCAACAAGAGCAAAACTCTGTCTCCAAAAAAAAAAAAAAAAAAAGGCGGGGGGCACCTAACATTGCCTGGGAAGGTCGAAGAAATCCTCCTGGAGGATGTGACATATAGGTTGGCTGCTGAGAGTTGTCCAGCTGGGGACAGAGGCTTGGATAGATGAATATTTCAAACAGAGGAAGTAAAATACAAAAGCCCTAAAAAGTTAATAGAAGTGGAGACAGATGTGTAAACCATGTGATAAATATTATAATGAGGGTAAGAATAGGGCCAGGCTGGTGCATGAAAAAGGTGCCACTAGTCCTGTCTAGTGTCAGGATGGGAGCCCAGGAAATGTATCCATGATGAAAGAAAAAAGAGTCCACCAAACAGAGAAAGTGAAAAGGAGTGGTCTGTGCTCGTGAAAGTGCCCACAAGAACAAGGCACAGAGCTTTGGGAGCCACATGAAGACCAGGGCAAATACAATCTCCCATCCCTGCTTCTCAGAGCAATGGTGGAGCCAGAGGGGTGCTCAGTTGGAGTGCCAGATTCAGCCACAAATATTTTCTTCAGCCTTGCTGAGTGTGTGGGAGAGCCTTCTAATGGAACACTGTAGAAGTCTCTTGGGGAACAGAGGGAATCAATGAAGAATTAAACTGTTCCTGAACTTTCCTTATAAATGACTCTGATCACCCTTCCTAGGTTGCCCAAGCTTAAAGGAACCTCCTCTCCCAGGGAAGACATGAGATTGCTTTATCTGGGTTCCAGCTGATGCTATTTTACTATGTTAAAATAAACAGAAGATTTTGTCTTCTGGGGGTCTTTATAAACTTCCTTTCCTCTATGTGGTGGCTACAGAGAGTCCAGCCAGACTTATGATAAGATTTCCCATTAAGTTAGTATAGGACCAATGCTCTTTCTCAGACATTGGCAGGAGCTAGCCATCACCCCCTATAAGATGGTAGGCCCTGAGGGCTCTGCATGTCCTCATTTTTAAACCTTGGAAAAACAGCTACCTTCCTTTGCAAAGAGAAATTGGCATTAGCCACTTCTAAGAGACTACAGATGAGCATGTTTAGAATCGGCCTAGTTCTTAGGAAGATGACTTCTACATGGTATCTGGATTCATTTGTTAAAAGTTCAAAATTGTCCCAACCTTCCAAGTTGTTGGACGTAATGTTTTCACGGCAGCATTTGTAGAGGAAGAGCCAGGCGGGGGTCAATTTTACACATCCCTGGGAATTCCAGGCAAAGCTCTCATTTCCTATACCGTTTCCAGTTGTGAGCATTTGTACCTCATGGTTTATGGTAATCAGAGTTCCTCTGGTAGAAGAACCCAGGAATACTGAACTTAACGAATGCTTACTTTCTTTTTCTTTCCCTCCAGTCATTGTAGTACTGTTCGTGACCCTGAGAAGGCAAAAGAAAGAACCACTCATTGTCTTTGAGGAAGAAGATGTCCGTGAGAACATCATTACTTATGATGATGAAGGGGGTGGGGAAGAAGACACAGAAGCCTTTGATATTGCCACCCTCCAGAATCCCGATGGTATCAATGGATTTATCCCCCGCAAAGACATCAAACCTGAGTATCAGTACATGCCTAGACCTGGGCTCCGGCCAGCGCCCAACAGTGTGGATGTCGATGACTTCATCAACACAAGAATACAGGAGGCAGACAATGACCCCACAGCTCCTCCTTATGACTCCATTCAAATCTACGGTTATGAAGGCAGGGGCTCAGTGGCCGGGTCCCTGAGCTCCCTAGAGTCGGCCACCACAGATTCAGACTTGGACTATGATTATCTACAGAACTGGGGACCTCGTTTTAAGAAACTAGCAGACTTGTATGGTTCCAAAGACACTTTTGATGACGATTCTTAACAATAACGATACAAATTTGGCCTTAAGAACTGTGTCTGGCGTTCTCAAGAATCTAGAAGATGTGTAAACAGGTATTTTTTTAAATCAAGGAAAGGCTCATTTAAAACAGGCAAAGTTTTACAGAGAGGATACATTTAATAAAACTGCGAGAACATCAAAGTGGTAAATACTGTGAAATACCTTTTCTCACAAAAAGGCAAATATTGAAGTTGTTTATCAACTTCGCTAGAAAAAAAAAAAAACACTTGGCATACAAAATATTTAAGTGAAGGAGAAGTCTAACGCTGAACTGACAATGAAGGGAAATTGTTTATGTGTTATGAACATCCAAGTCTTTCTTCTTTTTTAAGTTGTCAAAGAAGCTTCCACAAAATTAGAAAGGACAACAGTTCTGAGCTGTAATTTCGCCTTAAACTCTGGACACTCTATATGTAGTGCATTTTTAAACTTGAAATATATAATATTCAGCCAGCTTAAACCCATACAATGTATGTACAATACAATGTACAATTATGTCTCTTGAGCATCAATCTTGTTACTGCTGATTCTTGTAAATCTTTTTGCTTCTACTTTCATCTTAAACTAATACGTGCCAGATATAACTGTCTTGTTTCAGTGAGAGACGCCCTATTTCTATGTCATTTTTAATGTATCTATTTGTACAATTTTAAAGTTCTTATTTTAGTATACATACAAATATCAGTATTCTGACATGTAAGAAAATGTTACGGCATCACACTTATATTTTATGAACATTGTACTGTTGCTTTAATATGAGCTTCAATATAAGAAGCAACCTTTGAAATAAAAAAAAAAGATTCTTTTTTAATTCTGGGTTTGATTCTTAACATTGAAAAAAACGTTAAGTATTTCTAATGATCCATTTATATTTCTAATTTAATTGTGATCTTTTAATAACCCTATTTATGATCTGTTGTAGTCTGTCTGATGCTTTTATTGTTTATTTAAAATCAAATATGTTTTACAAATGTTTTTTCAGACAAGATTCTGTAACATCATGTAAAGCTTTTTTGTACATTCTTGGTGTTAACCTCCCGGCTTCTCTTCACACACATCTTCTAAAAAAGAAGGATGTGGAAGAACTAGGTCAGTCTATGACTTTGCAATATGTGTTATATAATATGCATTTATCTTGTATATCAGTAATTTGATGGTTATGAGAGATGAATCCATGAGGGAATGGAGCTATCAGAACTCTAATGTTCCAGGTATACATTCTGTGCCCCGCACTGAGCTTTGGGGGACTGGGGGACTAGAGTCAAAAATACAAATTTGCCCCAGACTCTAATGTTATTCTATTTTTTCTTATGTTGAACTTACCAGGCTATTGTAAGACTCCGACAGTTGAAACTGCTTCTTTTTCCTCCTATAATTTTAACTAACTGTAAAATGATGTGGCATTTTACGTTTTAATGAGAAAGGGCGATTCATTTCAAAAACCTTTGTTTAGAATATGCTTGGGGCCATAAGCTCAGAATGAGGGCAGGGACCATTTTGGATTCTGAGGGTCAATGCCATTTGGTCCGGGAGTGTGTCTACAGTCCCCTGCATCCCAGCTGGTTTACTAGGGATTGAAACTTATGTGAAGGGCATTTCACCTGTTCAGTTGGGCCAAAGGTCGAAACGTAGCAATACTTGGGGAAAGACCACACAAAGTCACACTGCAAGTGCTTTCCCTCTTTCCCCCTACACACAGGGCACGTGCTTTTTCTTGGATTGCAGACAATTTTTACAGTTTTTTTCTGACTTTATTGTGAAAGTTTGTTTCAAGCATTTCTTGATATCATGTTACATACTATTTTTTATGATTTAGTCAACATGCATACAAAGAAATGTTTTTTATGAAGTGCTCACTTCCATTTTACTTTGCATTGAAATCAAATTGGGCTGAACACTTCAATGGAATACATTCTTTGGACAATGTCACTTTAGAATCTTTCATCTCAGTGAAGAATTACGCATTCTCAATACTTCCATAATTGCAGGTTGTGTTCATTTTTTATATAGTTTTTGTAATCCAAAGAATATTTTGCTAGATTTGCACAGATCTCCAATTGAATTTGCAATGAAGAAATAACTCAAAAGGAATATGAATAGCATTTAAATAAGTATACAGCTGTAAGTAACCCTGTCACCATGGATGATCCTTTTCTCTAGGAATGTATTTGGATTAGAGATGACAACTACATTTTCGCATTTTTATGTTGAAGTCTTTTTTAAAAAGGCTGTTTACTTTTCAGTAGTTAAGAATACTTGTTTTTCTTTTTTTTTCTTTTTATCTTTTATTTTTTCTTTAAGCCTCTATTGTTTGTAGAACACTCTTAGAAACTTGGAAATAAAATGTCTTTCCCAACTAGTGGAGTCCTTTTTCATTTGGAGCACATTGCCTTAAAAGAAGTCTTAATTTAAACGATCCTTCCTTATTTCTAAAGTAATCATTGTTTTATACCATCTATGCAGCTAAAAGAAGGAACATGCTTCTGTTCTTTTCCTCAAATAATGGGTATTGTTTCTATTCATCATTCATTCACTGATTCATTCACTAATTCATCAAAATCTTATTTTATAAACCTTGCTCCAGTTACTTGAGGATTCAGAATGAATCTTACTACCTTTCCTGACATCTTTTGATAATTCAACGCTATACCAAAGTATCCACCTTGTTGTCTTATGGTCACCTATTTACCTATTTGCCCTCCTAGACAATACAAGAAGATATTTTATCTCCTTCCAAGTTGAAGGAAGAACATAAAAGGTATAACAGGAAGGAGATGGTGAGATGTAGAGTGTGAACGGAGATTAGGCCACCTGTGGCAATTCTGGACAGATCTTGGGTTTAGCTAAGTTATCTCTTTTAGGCCTGGGTTTCTGGGGGTGACAGGGAAGACAAAAGAGTAGTTTCTTTACACCTCTTGGAGAATTGGTTAAAAGTATAGAGATCATGGCTCTGTATGTCAGGCGGAACCGGGTCAGGAGTACTTGAAACTACTCCTGGGTCATTGTGACATATCCTTCACCTCTTTTTGAGAAGCTTTATAAGACAACAGAGGTGAATGCGGGTTGGGCCGTTGGAGTCTCTGAGCAGAAGAGGGGCAAAATTTATTTGACAGGCAGTGTGGAGAACAGATTAGGAGCATGTAAACTCGGAGGTGTGCCCCAGGAGGGCTTTTGCAGAGGTCAAAATGAAGTAGAATAAGGGCCTGAAATAATCCAGTAATTTGGAGATGGAGAAGAGGAAAGACTTCTCTGCTCCTGTACTGCCATCAGCCTGGTCTGGGCCACAGTCATCTCTGACCCGGAAGACTGACACCACCTCTGGGCTGATCCTCTGCCTCCCAACCTCTTCTTCACAAAAAAAGCCAAAGGGATACTTTTAACACACAATCCAGATCACATGACTTTGTAACTTAAACCTCTTCACTGGCTTCCCAAAGACTTGAAATGAATTCGGATGCCTTTACTTTATTGCTTTACATGAATAGGGCCCTGTGAACCTCTCCAGTGTCATTCCACTCCATCCTCCTTTCAGTGCACGATGCTCTAGCCAGACTGGCCATCTTTCAGTTCCTCATACAAACAAAACACGTTTCCTTTTCCATGGAAAGCAGGTCACTTTTTTTTTTTTTTTGTATTGATGACAACTCTTTAAACTTATTTTGCTTTTTGGCTTTATGTATGTGTGTGTGTGGGTGGGTCTGACTGCCCTACCAGAATGTAAGCTCCATGAGGGCAGGGAATCTCGCTTTCTTGTTTACCATTGTATATCCAGTTCTTTACACTGTGCCTGAAACATAACGGGTACACAATAAATATCTGTTGAATGAAAGCAAATACACTGATGAGGCAGATTTATCAGGATTTGATGACTGATTAGAGGTTACCAGTGTGATTTTAAGCATCCTTATCTGAAAAATTAAGTCAACTGTGATCTTAGTACCTAGAATTGGTAAATTGAAAAGAAACGGGTTTGGGGAAAATGAATTGAGCTTGGGTTGGGATTGTAAATGGGAGGTGTTTGTGTGACAACTGGATGGACTTTCAAGTAAGTCACCAGAAGTATAGATTTTCAGTTCACTCATTGCAGAAGTAGGGCCTGGGCATGGAGTGTAAGAGTCATCAAATGGGAGCTGAAGCCTCAGGAGTGACAGCATTTTTCTAATTGGGTTTTCACTGTTCTCGCTCAAATTTAAAAGGATATTTTAATGGTAAAATCCCTCTGGTGTGAAAAGTAAGGCTGAGTTTAGTTTTATTAATAAGGATAATTAGTAAGCATAAACCTTATCCTTGTATGTCAAATGCTTTGAAAAATAGGAAGGGAATATTAACTAGTTCAATCATTCTTCTCTTTAATTAGTGAGGCTTTCTTGAGCTCATACTGTATGGAAGTCATGTACTAAACGTGTGTAACACATCCTGTTTCTATGAGAAGACAAAGTATATGCTACAATCCCTTCATTACACTGAAGAAAATTGTGGACCAGAGAGGTGAAGCATCTTTCCCAAGCTACACAGGAAATGATGTCAAAGCTGGATGGGAGAAAATCTCATTTCTCCCACTTTGGGTCAGGAGATGTATCCTTTAAACTTAGGATAAAGACGCCAACAGCAAGGACTTATACCTCACAATCAATAACTTAGCTAAGCCATTGACAATGAGAACTTGGAAAGGGATGGAAGCTCCCCAGCCTCCATGTGATCAGGTTATTACTTTGAGCAACCATTCACCACATAGTCTGACAAGAGGATTTAATCATATCTCGGAATGCTTAGATCGTTCCAAGTCCAAAATGGCACAAGGATCAAAATTGTGAATTTTTCTGCTGGGATTTACATCCTTCTACACTATGAATTTTGGAAATCAAATATAAAAGAAACCAATTACGCATTTTTCAGCTATTTTTATTATGTTTCATAGAGAAGTTTGATATTTCGCCGTCTTCATGGGATTAAAAAGATGGGGCAGCAAGGAGGAGTCAATGTCTGGATCTGCAGCTTGGGTGTAAGAATTGAATTTTTATCTTGGAAATTTACTTAGCTAATCATTCTCCATGATGAGAGGCTACTATCCTCAAAGTACTTCCTTCATTCCTGATGACTTAAGTATGACTTTCTTGTTCTCTGCCACTTTAAGAAACTAATAGTGAGCACCTGGTCATCTTTCCCAGGTTCATAGAGACAATGCTGGCTTAACATTCAGCTTGCAGAGAGCTCAAATCTTCAGTTCCAAAGTAAAAACAACATACCTCCTATTGGGCATGACATTTAATATGCTTCTGTGTATAAAGGCTAGCTCTGAATCGTTTTAACTGTGTGACTTCAGATAGGTATCTTGACCTCACCGAACTTCATTTTCCACAAATGTACAATGGAAGCAATAATTCCTATGTTGCCGGCAGTGGTGAAGAATAGATGGGTGAATTCACATTTCTACAGCCACTAACCATTCCTAGAACAGGAAAAACACTAGAAGGTAGCAATTATATTGTTACTGTCTGTATTATTTTCCCAATTCCAGGCTTCAGAATAATGGAAGGGAAGAATTTACCAGTGCATGCTTTCTGTTTTATTTGATTTGTTTCTTCAGAAATCAATCCACTCTTTGATTTTCCTCTCTCCTGACCCAACAGTAGAACACAGATGTCTCCACACACTATAGTTTAGGCAGAGAACTGATTGACAATTTACCTACTCCAAATATTAAAAATAAAGACTAATTACCTGTCTAGTGAATTTACTTATATTTGACTAAAATGTGCAGCATAATATTGGCAAAGCAACAGTTAAAATAGCTTTCAATGTTTCTTTTTCAGAAGACAAGTTTACGTAATTATGAGTTATACGTAATTATATTATAGATAGAAGATATTATGGAATAATATTTGAAATTGGGACGAGCGTGTCAAGACCTGCATAAACTTGTACTCTTCCAAGATAAGGAATTTCACATTTGATATGTTTTTGCTCATTTGTTCAAGCGATGGTGTTTCTTTTTATTCAGAGACATCTCTTCTCTGAAAATATTGACATTTGAAGACATATAATTTTATTAGAATATTCCTTTTTATATAACAATTAGAATGAGCTTACTTGAATCACTATTTTTAAATCAGTAAGAACTCAGGAACTTGGAAATTATTTTATGCTATGGTAATTTTCTCCCTCCTTCCTCCTTTCTGCCAATATTAAGTGAGATGTTAAAGAAATAGTAGTGTTTAGAAATATAATTTTCAAATGACTTTCTCTTATGAATTAGTGAAGACGTTGTCCATTTGATATCGCCTACCTAAAAACTAGTCCAGGGCCTCTAGAATTACAAATGGGCTTTTCCCAAAGACACCAATCTCTTCCCTTTTTTAACTTTAGTTTCCCAGCCAAAAACAGGTGTTGAGTAAATGTTAGGGGCAAGACAACGGGGTTGGATGAGTAAAGGGAAATTCATGTCCTAGGCATTATTGCATTCTAAACTACTAGAAATGTATAAGTGAGAATTCACCTGGGCACCTTCCCTCCCTCCACCTCCCAATGTTTTGATAAGACCATGATAATGCATCAGATTTAGATTTCACATGATTAGATATCCTACCTTGGTAGTCACCCAGCACACCCTCCGATCAAATTGGGGCCCAATGCACTAAGCAAATCATAAAAGTGGCATCAGATAATTGGTATGACTAGCTAGCATTGGAAAGGTCATCTTTTTTTGTGTGTCTCATTTTCTTTATCCATATGGTGGACATATGTAATCTCCGATTGGAATGCTAGAAATTACTGATCTAGAATAGGAAAATAAAAGTAAATATATAACTAGCTGCACAAATGAATGAGTTTATTGTTGCTGTTTTTGCTGTTACTTATACCTTTCCTACTGTAAACCGGATCTGCAAATGACTCAGAAGACAGCCTCAGATCCAAAAGTGAAATTAAGGTACCTTTTGGCTTCTCCTCTGAAGACTTTTATCTAGTAGCCCCAGGGTAAGGTTAAACTACTTCTAAAGATAGATATTACATCGTTGTTGTGTAAGGACTGTGATCCCAGAGGTTCTCCCAGCCCAGTCTGGGGAATTTCACTGCATTGTCATCAGAAGCTTGGAAACAGTCATTCCTCAAAGTTCTAGCCTATGAGGAACCCTGATCCCCATAGTCTAGTGTTTTCCAAGTTTGAAATACAAATTTCTGCATCTCTGGTGGTTAGAAGACACAGTTTTAAGTGACGTTAAATAAGAATACATTTTAAAGGGAGAAAGGTATTCTCTTTGAAATTACTGAGTGTGATGTGCACAGTTTCCCTCTGTTTGAAATTCCTTCCCTCTTAGCTGGCTGTTTCTCTGACCATCCAATTTGAAGCAGCTCCCTAATCCCTGTCTGCCATATTGCTCTTCTACTATTATTTGCCAAGTACGTATCTTTTTTTGTGTGTGTGATTTCTTCTCTTTTCCATGTTTTGTTTATTTTCTATCTATTTTTCTCTTTAGAATGTAGGCCATTAGGAGCAAAGATTTATTTCCTTTTACAAAGTACCCCAGAGGCTGGTACAGAGCCTGTTATGTTGCAGATGCTCAGTAAATTGTGGCTCCCAAGAGGTATTGGCAAAATTTTTATTATTCATGCTAATGAGATAAGACCCAGTTTGGGATTAACTGTCTAACCACTGTAAAATCTCCTTTTTCGAAACAGAAATAAGATCTGAAGCTTAAAGTCTTCAGCAGCAAATGTGTCTAGTAAGAATTTAATAAAGTTGTTTTCTTTCCATGTACTTATTTGTCCAGTTATCTTCCATGCCATGAGAAAGTTTGCATAACAATGATACAATGTTTCCTCTTAAATACATTTGTTTAGATAAAAATGAGTTATTTACAGATACACACATAAGAAATAAAAGTATGTCTGTTACTTGAATATATTGGTGTGGGAAAAAAGGGTGATGTTAAACTCAGAAGTGCCCTGAGAACTCAGCCAAAGCTGATGTTGTCTACCCAGCCAATTTATGAATGAGAGTACTGAAGTTCTAGAAGGTAAACTAACCTGCTTCCAGGGGCAGAGGACCAAGAAGAGAATCTGGAAAGAAAAGATGGATCTCCTGCTGGTGACGTGTCAGTTTCAAAGCCCGAACTGTAAAGAGAGTTACCAGCAATTGAGTCAGCTCGTCATTTTATTATATTTTTTTGAATTGAGAAATCATAATTGTACATGTTAGTGGGGTGTACATAGTGATATTTACATATATGTAATATATAGTGATCAGATCAGGGTAATTAGCATATTCCTCATATGAAACATTTTTCAATTCTTTGTGTTGGGAGTATTCAATATTCTCTCTCTAGCCACTGGAAACTATATAAAATATTATTGTTAACTATGTTCTCCGTACAGTGGTATAGAACATTCAAATTTTAAAAAATTTTTAAATTTTTTTAATTTTCTTATTTTTTAAGTTTTATTTTTTAAGTTCCGGGTCACATGTGCAGGTTTGTTATATAGGTAAACTTGTATCACGGGGATTTGTTGTAAGCCTAGTCTCTACTAGCTATTTTTCCTGATCCTCTCCCTCCTCCCACCCACCATGCTCTGATGCTCTGACAGGTTCCAGTGCCTGTTGTTCCTCTGTGGGTCCATGGAACGCTAGAACTATTTAACAGGTGCTTTATTCTGCCCAGATACAGGCATGCCTTTTCCCTCATATGTATCATTGCTCTAGTTAAATGTCACCTCCCCAGAAAGGCCTGTGTTGACCACCTTCAATAACACCCTTTCTTCCTGAGTTCCTTTCTAACCCCTTGTCTCATTTATTTTATTTCAATACACTTGCCTCTACCTGATATTATTATTGAGATCTGCGTATTTGTTTATTGTATGCATGCCCTCGCACATATTATAACAAAACATTCTCAAGGACAGTGGGGCTTTCCGTTGTTGACTTCTATACACCCAGAAACTAGAACAGTGCCTGCAGGATATTAGGGTCCACTAAAAAATTTTTGATCGAATGAGTGAATAGCAATGAGTGTTATCAACATCAGACTTTTAATTTATGGATTTAATTGAGTCAGAATTTTCATCTAGTTTTTTCTTTCCGTCCTATTCGTTAATAGGAATGATACTGTGAACCAAATGAAGATCACAATGGCTATAGTATTATTACATTCTCTCCCAGAACACAAACATTTCAGATTCAAATGTGTGGTTGATCAGCAGCTGCTAACCACGTAATAGAGTTTTCCCTCTTCCTTTTCCAGCCTGCAAACAGCTAGAGGACCATAAAATACAAGGTATCCTCCGTGCTCAAGGACAGGCTCTAGACTAATGGAATACAGACCTTAGGTGAGTTGCATCAAGAACTGTTCCAGACTTTATTTTTAGGGCTCAGATGTTTAAATGAAAGAAAGCTTCAAACTCCCACTCTAATAATCCACAAGGATGTGGAGAGCTTTGCGATGAGGTGAAGTTTTAGTTAATATATTTTTGTTTTCACTATAATGGAGTATTCAACCCAGATTGGTTGGTAGAAAGGGAACTGAAATAGTCCTAGTCATTCTGCTGCTCTTAAACACCTGCTCTTTTCTGTAATCCTTGTAACAGTCACATGATTCCCACCTGAAAAGATGAAGTGGACAACTTATTAATTTTCTACTCTATTCAAAAATTGGCTCCATTTATTATTAATTGTGATTTCCCTTTTAATTGTTTGCTATTATGGATAAACTTAAAGAATATATTCAACATGCAACTGACTATGGGGAAATTATTTCTTTTTTTTTCTGGCAAGATGACTGAAGTCCTGAGGAGCCAAATATCCCATAACCATGCCATATTTTTTTATTTATTTTTTAGAAATAAGTAGGTGCAGGGCACTTTTCATGGGTGTGGTCAATAACCTTGGTGACTGCATGTCCTAGCTTTCCCCAAGACAGCCCCAGTTTTTGTTTGTAGTTCTAGAGTAATTTTTAATAGTGCCCACTTTTTTATCCTCTAATTTGACTCATATGGATAAAAATGCATATGGTCATCCTACAAATGATTTTATCCCACACTGTATTAACAGTGTAATAGGTTTTCAATGGCCCATAGACTTTCCCCACAAGTGCAGAAAGGTGATTAACCTACTCTAGGAAGGAAGGAAAAGGGAAAGAAAAGGAAAATCTTAATTTTCATTATCCATCTCAATAATCTGAGATAAATATTCCACATATCAAACCTCTACCCTTTTTGAAGGTTTAAATTTTAAGATCAATTTTTTAAAATAACCTTAACCCTTTCCCCAAGATACATCAGTGTCAACAATTAAAAAATGCACACTAGATTCATATTGTACAATGTAATGTTCTATATGTTTCACTTAACACAGCAGCATGTTCAATATGAAAACAGATTTTTTAACCCTTACTTGAATTGTGATTCCATATGGTATATGGATGAATCACTACTTATTTGATCACTAAATTACCAAATATTAAAGAAATATCTTATTATAAGCTAGACACTCATCAGGGACCAAGGAAATCACCAGTAGCAAAATGGACTAAGTCCCTGTCTTCATATGAATTAAGTTCTAGTGTGGATGTTCAGGTGATAATTAAGTACTGACACAGGTATATAACTCAAACCTGTAATTACAAAGGACATAGAAGCAAGCAGTTATAATTATAATGGCAAATAGATTATTTCCTCATAAGGTTATAAATAATTTTAAAATTAACATACATACCTGTGCATAAAGCAATGTGTATAGCTCTGATTATTTCCTTTGGCTGGATTCCAAAAAGTGAGATTCTGAAAAGCAAAATTGAGAATCAAAGCATATAAATGCTAAATTTTTGATTTTGAATACGTACTTCCAATTTTTTCTGGAAAAACTGTTCCCATTTTTACTTTCACCAGCAATGCACAAGACTACATATGTCAAGGCACTATCATAGTTTTGGTACTCCAAAGTTTTAAAGTCGTATTTCTTTCATTGATTAGATTTCTACCTTGTAATGTTCTTTATCCTTTTTTGAGGCATGTCAGTTTTTTTTTTGTTTTTTTTTTTGCATTTACAAGAGTTCTCTTTTTGTTAAGATTCTGAACTATGATGTTTATTTGTTGAAAATTTTTTCCTGTTTGATATTTAATATGAAATTTATATGAGTTTAATAATACACACCAAAAAATTATGCCATTGAATCCTGTGTGATAGTTTTCTTTTTTGATTTTTTCCACTGGTTTTATGTAAAAAATTTCAAATTATTTCTGTAGGTAGTGTGAGATAAGGGTCAGAATATGTTCATACAGATGCTCAACTGTTACAGCTCTTTATTGAAAACACTATTCTTCGTATGTATCCTCATAAAAGTCATCCTTAATGAGGATTGCATTAAAAACAACATCCTTTTCTTAGTGAATTACCATGGTATCTTTGCTAAAACAACAACAACAACAACAATCAACCATGTAAGCATGAGTTCATTTGTTGATTTGCTTTTCTGTCTCCTTGATTTATATGCCTATCCTGACACCAATACAATGTTTCCTTAATTACTATAGCTTTATATAAAATTTTGAAGTCAGGTAGTACAAGTTTTAATTGCTTGATTTTCAAATTTCAACCAAATTTGCATTCTTGAGAGAAACCTCATGTGGTCATAATATATATGTGTGTATATATATATATTTAGTCTTTTTAACAATGTGTTTCTGTGCGTGATTAGCTAAAATTGCATTGAAGGTATTTACATTTATATTAATGAAGTGTATTGGACTGTCCTTTTCGTTTATTGTAAGGTCTTGTGATTCAGGGTGATTCAGGGTGATTCTGTTTTTTTAAGATTACTTGAGAAGTGGCCCCTCCTCTTCTATTTTCTGGTAGAGCTCATGTAGAATTTGTATTCTTTCCACTTAAATTGTCTGTGAGTATTCACCAAGGAAGCCATCTGGTTCTGGAGTTTGCTTTGTGGGAAGGCTTTTTACTACAAATTCAATTTATTTACTAGATATGAAGCTATTCAGGTTACCTGTTTCTTCTTGAGTAAGTTTTGATACTGTGTGTCTTTCAAGGAATTTGTCTATGTTATCCACGTTATTGAATTAAAGGCATGAAGCTGTTCACAATATCCCCTTACTTTCCATTTAGTGTTTAGAGGACATCCAAAGGACTTGTGTCTTGTATTTTGCTAGTATTTTGTGCTTTTATCTGTTTTCTTTGTCCATTTGTCTAGAAATGTATCTTGTTTTATTGTATTTTTGAAAGAGCAGCCCTTGATTTCATTGACTTTATTGCTTGTCCATTTCTTATCTTCTTGATTTCTCTTTTTATCTTTACAATTTCTTCCTTCCCACTTTGTCCTTAATTTGGTGTTTGTTGTCTAGTTTCTTAAAGCAGTAGCTTAGACTATTAATTTTAAACCTGTCTGTCTTACTAGTACAAACATTTGATGTTAAAAATTTCCTTCCAAGGTCTGTTTTACCTGCATCTACAACTTTGATATGCTGCTTTGTCATTTTCATTTAGTTCAAAATATTTTATAATTTCCCTTAGGATTTCTTCATTGACTCATGTCAAATATTTAAAGGTTTTCTATATGCCTTTGTGTTTTTTATTTTTAGTTTAATTCTATTGTGATGAGAGAAAATACTCTGTGTGATTTTGATGTTTGTGATTTTTTTGTGACTTGTATTACGGGACCAAAGTTTGGCCTATCTTGGTAAATATTCCATGAGTGCTTGGAAGTATGTTTATTGGATGGACTTTCTACAAATGTTAATTAGATAAAATTAGTAGATAATGTTCAAGTCTGCTATATTCTTATTAATTTTCTCTTTAATGATTTATGAATGACTGAGAGAGAACTGTTGAAATTTTTAACATTGTGGATTCCTCCATTTCTTCTTTCAATCCTATTTATCACTCTTTTACAAGGTGAATATACTTAGGGTATTCATAATATCTTATCTTTGGTAATATTCTTTGATCTGAAGTGTAATTTTTCTAATATTCATTTAGCCAATTTTTGCTTAGTATTTATATGAGATGCTATTTTGCATGATGTCCCATTCTTTAACTTTTAAATTATGTATATCTTTTTCTTGAAAACCAGTTATTTGTAGATAGCATGATTGCTGTGTTTTTAAAAAAATTTGTTTGTTTGTTTGTTTGTTTTCTTTTCTTTTCTTTTTTTTTTTTTTTTGAGACAGGGTCTCACTTCATTGCCCAGGCTGGAGTGCTGTGGTACAATCGCGGTTCACTGTAACCTTCACCTCCCAGGCCCAGGCCACCTCAGTCTCCTAAGTAGCTGGGAATATAGGTGTGCACCACCACACCCAGCTAATTTTTATATATTTTGTAGAGATGAGGTCTCATTATTTTGCCTAGGCTAGTCTAGTGCTCCCAGGCTCAAGTGATCTGCCCACCTTAGCCTCTCAAAGTGCTGGGATTACAGGCATGAGCCACCATGCCTGGCCAATTACTGTGTTTCTTACCAACCTAAACATTTCAAGCTTTGAATTAGAGCATGAAAAACAATGATTCTCATTTTTTTTGTCTTAGGATCCCTTTACATACTCTTAAAAATAATGAGAACCCCAATGAGATCTCGTATCTGTTTGTTATATCTATTTTATTTATTGGTATTTGCCTTTATCGTTTACCGTTGAAAAAATTAAATATGTACTTATTAATTCAGTTTAAAACAACAATAAGCCTATTACAGTTAACTGGTAAAACATTTTTTTTATTTGGAGATGATCAACAAGAGCCTTAGTTTATTATCCCATTCAAATATTTCCTTCATGTCCCCAGTCAAGCCTGACACACTTAGATGAAGTAGTTCCTCTCAGGGGTTGGCTGTCGGTGGTCAGAGTCCTGCCTCGGCTACACAGCACCTCATTCCATCTCTTCTGACAGACGCCTGATTCCTTGGGGTTCTGCCAATGAGCCAACAATGGACAACAGGTCGGCTCAGTCAGATGGACTTCACATCTCTTTGTCTCAGTTGAGAGAGGAGGTCGAGCATTAAACGTTTCCCCTCTCACTGCTATTATCTTCTCATTGGGTTTAATCTTTTATAAAAGGCGTTGAAAAGCTATTTGACTTTAGGCTATGTCTGCTTTCTGCAGGGCAAATATCCTTGAGGCAAGAAATACAAAACACTCTGGCATCCATTTTAAAATGGAAGAGAGTGGAACTGAAAATATAAAGAGAATCAGCTCCAATTAGTATTGAATGATAATATGCTGCTATATCACTCTGGTGGGGGTGTCACAAAAAGGGGCAGAAAATTGGCCCCCTTTTACAACAAATCGGTTAAAAAAGTCTATCTACATACAAACACACACATATATAGTTACAGTTATAATTAAAGGTATATGTAGTTACATAGTGATGAATATTAAGGAGAGAAAAAGAGTGGAAAGAGATCGTTGGTTTGGGGAGAAGTTGCTTATGTTTTGTACAGTCTGGCCAAGGGGGACCTCCGTGAGAAGGTGATATTTGAATAAGGTCCTGAAGAGGTTAAGCAGCTAATCACACAGACATCTGGTGCAAGAATATTTCAAGCAATGGGAATACCAAGAGCAAAGGAAACTGAACTGGAAAGGCAAAATAAAGAGAAGGGAAAATATTTGAGTGAAATATAGTGAGAACGGGGATGATATCTTTAACGTCCAGATGGCTCATATAAATCAATAAGGCACTAACAGACAAATGAGTAAATATTATGAACAAACTACAAAAGAGTAAGTGCAACAGACTAGCAACAACCCAGAAAAATTATGTCTCTACCAACATGAGTAATGAAATAAATGTATACTAGACTAAGGTAGTGTTTCAACTGCTACATTTCAAAGAAACCAAGATAAAAACAAAACAGTTAAAATTATGATACCAGTACTGGCAAGAACTCAGAGAAACAAACGTTAATGTTTTGATGGCCGAAGTGTAAATTGGTATTCTTCTTTGGAAAATCAATTTGGCAATGTGAATCCTAAGCCCAGTGGCCTCAAGAGCAGTCATTCTACCTCTGAGAATTTATCTACCTATATTTTGACATAATTCAAATGTGGAAATATATCCAAATATTTGGATACAATCCTAATGTGGAAAAAGTACTTGCATATATGTATTCACAAGAGTGGTCAGTGGTATCAGAAGCAAATTAAGTGTCCAGCAACATGATATGAGTTAAGTAAATGTGGCAAATTTTACTCATAAATTCTCGTAAATTAATATGTAGCTATTAAAAGTGATGATTCATTGGCAACAGCATAGATGGAACTGGAGGACATTATGTTAACTGAAACAAACCAGGCACAGAAAAACAAATATCGGCCAGGCACAGTGGCTCATGCCTGGAATCCAAGCACTTTGGGAGGCCGAGGTATGCAGATCACTTGAGGTAAGGAATTTGAGAACAGCCTGGCCAACATGTTGAAACCTCCATCTCTACTAAAAATACAAAAAATTAACTGGGCTTGGTGGTGGGTGTCTGTAATTCCAGCTACTGAGGAGGCTGAGGCAGGAGAATCACTTGAACCTGGGAGGTGGAAGTTGCAGTGAGCCAAGATCACGCCATTGCACTCCAGCCTGGGTGACAAGAGCGAAACTCCATCTCAAAGAAAAAACAAAAAACAAAAACAAATATCACATGCTTTCACTTAAATGTGGGAGGTGAAAATTTTAAAAACTGATCACATGGAAATAGAGTAGGATAGTTACTAGAGTTTGGGAAAGAATAAAGTGAGGAGGGTCAATAGGTGCAGAAACAAAGTTAGGGTGAATAAGAACTGGAATTTGGTAGCACAGAAGGGTGACTATAGTTAACAATAATCTATGGCATATTTTATAATAATTAGTAGAGTGGAATTGGAATGTTCTTAAAATAAATAAACAATAAATGAAGTGATTGATACTCCATTTACCCTGATTTGATCATCACGCATTGTTTGCCTGCATCAAAACATCCCATGTACCCCCTAAATATATACCGGTCTTAGGTCCCCATCATAATTAAAAATAAAGCAATGATTTTTAAAAATAAAAAAAAGAAAAGAAAATGATGATTCAAAAATGATTACTAACACAATGACACAGAAAATGTGACGTGTTTAAATGGAAGTGGGTGAAATTCTAGAGCATTATGTATGTATCTTGATTACAATTTAAGTTTATAAACTGCTTTCACATGTATACATGTGCACATTCCCATGTCTGTATGTGTGTTTATTCTTCCTCCCTGTGGAGGAAAAGTTGGCCTGCACTAGTCAGAACTCACCAGATTGCGGCAGCTGGAAGGGAAAAATGGCAGGGCCAGTTCAAAGGCAGTCTGCGGTAGGAATTCTCACTTCTACCAGCAAGCTTAGTCATTTTCTATTAAAGACTTCGACTGATTGGACGAAGCCTACTTACAACATGGAGTAATCTGTTTTGCTCAAAGCCTACTAATTTAGATGTTTTTACTTGTTTTCAAATTTATGTTTATTAAACATATTTGCGGTTTACAGTATGAGATTTTGATATATACATATACACAGTGAAACGATTACTATAAATTCATCATCTTCCATAGTTACCGTGTGTGTGCGTATGTGGCAAGAGACCTCAAAGATATTCTTTCAGCAAAATTTCACTATACAATTTAATATTATGAACTATAGTTCTCAGGCTCTACATTATATTGCTAAACTTACTCATCCTGCCTTACTGCAAATGTGTATCGTTCAACCTACTTCTCCCTGTTTCTTCCCCTTTCCATGCATGATGATATGGTTTGGCTCTGTGTTCCCATCCAAAATCCCATCTTGAATTGTAGTCCCATAATTCCCACATGTCGTGGGAGGGACCCAGTGGCAGATAACTGAATCATGGGGGCAGTTTCCGTCATACTGTTCTCATGGTGGTGAGTAAGTCTCACAAGATCTGATGGTTTTATCAGAGGTTTCTGCTTTTGCGTCTTCCCCATTCTCTCTTTGCCTGCTGCCATCCACATAAGACAGGACTTGCTCCTTATTGCCTTCCATCAAAATTGTGAGGCTTCCCCAGCCACATGGAACTGTAAGTCCAATTAAACCTCTTTGTTTTGTAAATTGCCCAGTCTGGGGTACCTCTTTATCAGCAGCATGAAAACAGACTAATACACCTGGTAACCATCCTTCTACTCTCTGTTTTCATTTATTCTCCCTATTTTTTTTAATTCCACATATAAGTAAGATCATGCAGTATTTTTCTTTGTGTCTGGCTTATTTTGCTTCATATAATATCCTCCCGTTTCATTCATTTTTCCACAAATGGCAATATTGCCTTTAAGGCTGAATAAAATTTCTTTGTGTGTGTCTGTGTGTACACCACAATTTCTTTATAATTTCTTTATCCATTTGTCTGTGGACACTTCATTTGTTTCCGTACTTTGGCTATAGCAAATAACTGCAATGAAGATGGGGGTATGGCCACCTCTATGAGGTGCTGGTTTTAATTCCTTTAGGTACATACCTAACAGAGGGACCAATGGGTCATATCATAGTTCTATCTTTAATTATTTGAAGGTCCTCCATAATATTTTTCATAATGCCTGTATCAATTTACATTCCCACCAACAGTGTATAAGAGCTTCCTTTTCTCCACACCCTTTCCTATTATCTTTTTTATAATAACCAATCTAAAAGGTATGATGTGATTTCTCATTCTGGTTTTAATTTGTATTTCCCTAATGATTTGTGATGCTTAAATTTTAAAAATATACTGTTTGCCCAAGGCCTTGGGAACCCACCCCTTACATCTGTGTGGCCTGGATGTGAGACATGGAGTCAAATGAAATTATCTTAAGCTTAAGATTTAATGACTCTTCTGCCAGGCTTCAGACTTGCATGGGGCCTGTAGCCCTTTGTTTTGACCAATTTCTCCCTTTCAGAATGGGGGCATTTACCCAATGCCTGTATCCCCATTTGTATCTTGGAAGTAACTAACTTATTTTTGATTTTACATGTGCATAGGTGTAAGAGACTTGCCTTTTCTCATATGAGACTTTGGGTTTGACTTTTGAGTTTTTTTGGTTTTTTTTTTTGAGACAGAGTCTCGCTCTGTCGCCCAGGCTGGAGTGCAGTGGCGCCATCTTTGCTCACTGCAAGCTCCGCCTCCCAGATTTACGCCATTCTCCTGCCTCAGCCTCCCGAGTAGCTGGGACTACAGGCGCCCGCCACCTCGCCCGGCTAGTTTTTTGTATTTTTTAAGTAGAGACGGGGTTTCACCATGTTAGCCAGGATGGTCTCGATCTCCTGACCTCGTGATCCGCCTGTCTCGGCCTCCCAAAGTGCTGGGATTACAGGCTTGAGCCACCGCGCCCGGCCTGACTTTTGAGTTAATTCTGGAATGAGTAAATTCTTTGGGGGACTGTTGTGAAGGTATCATTGTGTTTTGAAATGTGAGAAGGACATGAGATTTGGGAGCCGCCAGGGGTGGAATAACGTAGTTTGGCTCTGTGTCCCCCCTCAAAGCTCACGTCAAATTCGAATCCTCAGTGTCAGAGGAAGGGCCTGACTATAGGTGACTGGATCATGGTGTGGACTTCCCCTTTGCTGTTCTTATGATAGTGAGTGAGTTTGAATGAGATCTGGTTGTTTAAAACTGTGTAGCACTTCTCCCTTTGCTCTGTGTCTCCTTCTCCATCATAGAAAGTTGTCTTCCGCTATGTCTTCCCCTTTGTCTTCCACTTTGATTGTAAGTTTCTAGAGGCCTCACCAGGGGCAGAAGCTTGTGCATCCCACAGAATTGTGAACCGATTAAACCTCTTTTCTTACCCAGAATCAAATATTTCTTTATAGCAGTGTAACAATAAATTAACATACTATTCATATTTCCCTGATGGTTAGTGATACTAAGCAGAGAATTTTTTTAAATGTACCTGTTGGCCTTTCGTATGTCTTCTTTTGAGAAAATTCCGTTCGGGTCATGTGTTCATGTTTTAATTGGGTTATTTGTTTTCTTGCTGTGGAGTTGTCTGAGTTCTTTATGTATTTTGCATATTAACCTCCTAACAAATATAAGGTTTGCAAATATTTTCTCCCAATTCATAGGCTCCCTTTACATTTTGTTGATTGTTTCCTTTGTTGTGCAAAAGCTTTTAGGTTGATGTAGTCTCACTAGTTTATTTTTGCTTTTGTTGCCTGAACTGTTGGAATATTTTAAAAAATTATTGCCAAAGTCAATATCAAGGAGGTTTTCTCCTGTGTTTTCTTCTAAGAGTTTTGCATTCTCAGGTCATATATTTAGATCTTTTAGCCGTTTTGTGTTGACTTTTATGTGTGGTGTAAGGTAAGAGTTCCGTTTCATTTTTTGAGTGTAGATATTTAGTATGCTCCACATTATTTTATTCATTTCAAATTTTATTTTAGATACAGGGGTACATGTGCAGGTTTATTAAATGGGAATATTTTGTGATGCTGAGGTTTGGAGTACAGGTCCTGTCACCCAGGTAGTGAGCATAGTACCTAATATATAGTTTTTGAACCTACACCCCCATCCACTCTGTAGTAGTCCACATTGTCTACTCTTCCTATATTTATGTCCATCTGTGCTCAGTGTTTAGCTCCCACTTACAGTGAGAACATGTGATATTTGGTTTTCTGTGTCTGCATTCATTCACTTAGAATTATGGGTCCATCCATGTTATTAAAAAGGACATGATTTCATTCTCTTTTATGACTCCATAGTATTCCGTGGGGTATATGTACTATATTTTCTCTATTTATTCCACCATTGATGGGCACCTAGGCTGATTCCATGTCTTTGCTATTGTGAATAGTAATGTGATGAACATATGTGTGCATGTGTCTTCATGGTAGAATAACTTGTATTTTTTTTGGATGTATACCCATTAATGGAATTGCTAGGTCTAATGATAGTTCTAAGTTTTCTGAGAAATCTCCAGACTGCCTTCCACAGTGGCTAAACTAACTTATATTCCCACCAGCAGTGTATCAGCAATTCCCTTTTCTCCACATTCTCACCAGCCTTTGTTATTTTTTTTTTCTTTTCAACAATAGCCATTCTGATTGGTGTGAGATGGTATCTCGTTGTGGTTTTGATTAACATTTCTCTGAAGATTAGTTGATGTGCAGCATTTTAAAATATTTGTTGGCCACTTGTACATCTTTTCTTCAGAAGTATCTGTTCATGTCTTTTGCTCATTTTTAATGGAGTTATTTTTTTTCTGTTGATTTAAGTTTCTTATAGTTTCTGAATATTAGAACTTTGTCAGATGCATAATTTACAGATATCTTCTTGTATTATGTAAGTTGTCTGTTTACTCTGTTGATAGTTTCTTTTATTGTGCAGAACTTCTTTAGTTTAATTAGGTGCTACTTGTCTATTTTTGTTTTTCTTGCAGTTGTTGTGGGAAACTCAGCTGAAATTTCATTGCCTAGGCCAATGTCCAGAATGGTGTTTCATAGTTTGTCTTTCAGGATTTTTATAGTTTGAGGTATTACATTTAAAGCTTAAATTAATTTTGTGTTAACTTTTGTATATGGTGAAAAGTAGGAGACCAAATTCGATCTGCTTCAGATGGCCAGTCACTTATCTCAAAACCATTTATTGAATAGAGTCTTTCCCCATTGCTTGTTTTTATAGGCCTTATCAAAAATCAGATGACTCTAGGTATGCAACTTTCTTTCTGAGTTTTCTATTCTGTTCCATTGTGTCTGTTTTTTGTACCTGTACCATACTGTTTGGGTTACTGTGGCTTTATAGTGTAGTTTGTAGTTGGGTAATATGATGCTTCTGGCTTTGTTCTTTTTGCTCAGGATGACTATTCACACTGTTTTTTGGTTCCATATGAATTCTAGAACAGTTTTTATCTATTCTAAAATGACATTGAGAGTTTGGTAAAAATAGCATTGAATCTATAAGTTGCTTTGGGCAGTATGACCATTTTAGCAATATTGATTTTTCCAATTGATGAGCATGGAATGTTTTTCCATTTATTTGTGTCATCTCATTTCTTTCAGCATTGTTTCATAGTTTGCTTTGCAGAGATCTTTCACCTCCTTGGTTAGCTGTCTTTCTAAGTATTTCATTTCTTGTGACTATTGAAGTAGGATTGTGTTATTGATTTTACTCTCCCCCTGGACATTATTGGTGTATAAAAATGCTACTGATTTTGTGCACTGATTTTGTATCCTGAAACTTTACCATGTCTAGGAGACTTTTGACAGAATCTTTAGGATTTTCTAGGTCTAGAATCATATCATCAGTGAAGAGAAAGTATGACTTCTCATTTTCTTATTTGGATGCCTTTTATTTCTTTGTCTTGTCTGATTGCTCTGGCTAGGATTCTCAGTACTATGTTGAATAGGAGTGGTGAAAATGGGCATCCTTGTCTTGCTCCAGTTCTCAAGGCAAATGATTTGAGGTTTTGCCCATTCAGTGTGATGTTGGCTATGAGTTTGTCTCAGATGGCTCTTATTATTTTGGCATACGTCCCTTCAAGGCCTAGCCTGTTGAGGGTTTTTGTTATGAAGAGATGTTGGAATTTATTGAAAGCATTTTCCACATCTATTGAGATGATCATGTGGTTTCTGTTTTTGATTCCATGTATGAGATGAATCACATTCATTATTTTGCCCATGCTGAAACCACCTTGCATTCCAGGAATAATGCCTAGTGGATTAGGAGTTGCTATTGTTACATCAGATAAAACAGACTTTATTCATTTATTTAATTTTTTTAGACAGGATCTTACTCTGCCACCCAGGCTTGAGTGCAGTGTCATGTGGCACACACATGACTCATTGCAGCTGGAACCTCCTGGGCTTAAGTGATTCTCCTGCTTCAGCCTCCTGTGTACTTGAGCACACAAGCACGTGCCACCATGCCTGGGTAATTCTTTCTTTGTTTTTGTTGTTTGTTTTTTGGTAGAGACAGGGTCTCACTTTGTTGCCCAACCTGGTTTCAAGCTCCTGGCCTCAAGCAATACTCCTATCTTGGCCTCCCAATGTACTTGGATTATAGGCACCACACCTGGCCAAAACAGATTTTAAACCAATAAAAATTAAGTAGAACAATGAAAGGCACTATATAATAATAAGGGGTACAATCCAACAAACAGCCTTAACTATCCTAAGTATATACACACCCCACATTCAAGCACCCAGATTCATAAAATAGCTCCTTCTTGGCCTACAGAAAGACTTAGACAAGCACACAATAGGGGAAGACAAACACTCCACTGACAGTTTTAGAAAAATTATACAGGCAAAAATCTAACAAAGAAACTCTGGACTTAAACTCAACACTTGACTAAGTGGACCTAATAGACATCTACAGAACACTCCACCCAACAACCACAAAATGCATATTATTCTCATCTGTGCATAGAATATATTCTAAGATCAACCATATGCTCAATCATAAAGCAAGACTCAATAAATTTTAAAAATAAGAAATTGCACCAAGTACACTCTCATACCACAGAACAATAAAAATAGAAATCGATCCCAAGAAAGCTCTCAAAACTACACAAATACAAGGAAATTAAACAACTTACTCCTGAATAACTCCTGGGTGTACACTGAAGTTAAAGCAGATATAAAGAGTTCTGTGAAATTAATGAAAATAGGGACACAACTTCCTAAAATCTCTGAGATTCAGCCAAAACAGTATTAAGAGCCAAGTTTCTAGCCTTAAACATTTTCATCAGGAAGTTAGAAGATCTCAAATTCACAATCTAACTCTGTACCTAAAGGAAATTGAAAAAAAGAACAGACTAACCCCAAAGTTAGCAGAAGGAAAGAAACAACTAAAATTAGAGAATAACATAATGAAATAGAGATGAAAAAATCCATACAAAAGGTAGATGAAACAAAAAGTTGTATTTTTGAAAAAATAAATTTAAGACTGATACAATCCTAGTTAAATTAATAAAGCAAAATAAAGAGAAGATCCAAATAAGCACACTCAGAAAAGACCAAGATAATATTATAACTGATTGCACAGAAATGCAAAAGATCCTTAGAGGCTACTATGAACAACTTTATGCACACAAATTAGAAAATCTAGAGGAAATGGATAAATTCCTGGAAGCTCATAATCTCCCGAGATTAAATCAGGAAGAGATCGAAACCCAGAATAGATGAATATCAACTTCTAAAATTGAATTAGCAATAAATAACCTAGCAACCATTGTGGAAGACAGTATGGTGATTCCTCAAGGATCTAGAATCAGAAATACCATCTGACCCAGCAATTCCATTACTGGGTATATACTCAAAGGAATATAAATTATTCCATTATAAAGATACATGAATATATATCTTTATTGCAGCACTATTCACAATAGCAAAGATATGTAACCAACCCAAATGCTCACCAATGATAGACTGGATAAAGAAAATGTGGTACATTTATACCATGGAATACTATGCAGTCACAAAAAGGAATGAGACTAGGTCCGTTGCAAGGACATGGATGAAACTGGCAGCCATCATCCTCAGCAAAGTAACACAGGAACAGAAAACCAAACACCGCATGTTTTCACTCATAAGTGGGAGTTGAACATTGAGAACACGTGGACACAGGGAGGGGAACAACATGTACCAGTGCCTGTTGGGGCAGGGAGCAAGGGGATAGAGAGCATCAGGACAAAGAGCTAATGGATGTGGGACTTAAAACCTAGGTGACGGTAAGTGCTGTAAACCACCATGGCACATGTATATGTATGTAACAAAGCTGCACGTTCTGCACATGTATCCCAGAACATAAAGTTAAAATAAATAAATAAATAAATAAATAAATAAAATTTTAAAAAGAACCTTCCAACCAAAACAAAGCCCTGGATGAGAGGGATTCATAGCTGAATTCTACCTGACGTACAAAGAAAAACTGATACCAATCCTACTGAAAGTATTCCAGAAAATCAAGGAGGGGTTCCTCCCTCACTCATTCTATGAAGCCTACATTGCCTTGTTGCCAAAATCTGGCAGAGAGTCAACCAGAAAAGAAAACTTCAAACCAATATCCCCCTTGAATATAGAAGCAAAAACCCTCAACAAAATAACTAGCAAATCAAACCTAGCAGCACTTCACTACTTATTGAAGAGACTGTCTTTTCCTCATTGTGTCTTTTTGGTGCAGTTCTTGAAAATTAGTTCACCATATATGCATGAGTTTATTTCGGGTCTTTCTATTTTGTTCCATTGGTCTATGTGTCTATTTTTATGTCAGTACCATACTGGGTTTTTTAAAAGTTAATTCATGTCATTTTGACTTTTATCATTAAGATTTAATTTTGTCTATATTAGGTAAATACTATACATGATTCCAAAGTCAAATCTACCTAATAAGATTTTTGCTAAGGAGTCTAGCTTCCATCTTTTCTTTCACTCCATTTTCTCTTTCTCCCTGGAGATAACCATTCTTATTAGCAGTACTGTACTGTTTTGATTCCTACTATACTGTAGATGTATGATGTCTTTGTAATATAATTTGAAATCAGAAAGTGTGATGCCTCCAACTTTTCTTTTTCTCAAATTTTATGACTTTCAGGGTCTTCTATGGCTCTATACAATCTTAGAATTTTTCATGTTTTTTGAACAGTGCCATTTGAGTTTTGATAGGGATTGCATTAAGTTTGCATATCACTTTGGATAGTATGGACGTAATTCTTCCAATCCATGAAAACTGACTATTTTTCATGTATTTGTGTCATCTTCAATTCCTTTGATTGATATTTTATGGTTTTCAATGTATATACCTTTCACCTCCTTAAATTTATTCCTAAGTATTTCATTCTTTTTGATGCTATTATAAATAGGATTGTCTATTGATTTATTTATCAGAAAGATTGTTTCATGTGAAAAAATTAAATGTTAGCCTCATCTAAAAAATACCTTCCCAGAAATATTTAGAATAATCTTGATCAAATATCTGGATTTCATGGTTTAGCCCAATTGACACATAAAAGCAACTATCACAGCCTCCAGCAGCTTCAGGTTTCCATTATGCTTCAAGCTCATAATGCTATGAGACAAAAAGAGCACCCTTCCTTGATGGCTCTAGCAAAGTCCAGGAGAAGGTTGGGTTGCCTTGATGTACACAACAATCTCTAATCCCAGTGAGCAGGGATTGGCATATTAGTGTTTGACATGCCTAAGTCACACAGAGTGAAGTAGAAGGGGCAGCCCCAATTCTACCAATAGAATGGGTTTCTTAAAGAAAAGGCATAGAGAAAAAGGAGGATAAAACAGGAATGTTGAGTAGATAGAAGTTCTGAGTATATGTTCCTGCAGACATTATCCTAGCCAACCTGCATAGCACTTTCCATATCACACTAATATACTCTAATATCTTTTTTATTTTCCAAGTACAGTTCTTTATTTGTTCAAAAGGATAAAAGAGGAGATAATTTCTGTCTTTCCTGGTTGCACCATAACTTTAGAATTGTTTATATATATGAATACATCTGTTTTCCAACAGCACTGACAAATTCACATCTATCTTAGTCGTAAAGGGTTTTAAAACCATTTCTCAAGATTAAGAGTCAAACATCAGGGTCTTGTTAGACCAGAAAATAGACCTATGTGGATATATGTACTACTAACAACAATCCCAAAGACTTTCCTGTGGGATGGAGTTGGACTATATCCAAGGGGTCCCAGATGGCTAGCAGGTAGGAGTAATAATAACAAAAAAAAAATCAGTATAAAGAAAAATTATGGAATTTATGCCCGTGGAAGATAATAAGCTCCCTATAAATGGTGACATTTAGGGAGATGCCATAGTATTACTGATTAGGGAAACTGCTTATACATAACACAGGGAGTTAGACTAGAATCTAAGGATTCATCATTTTTTTCTTTCAAGTCCTAAATATGCATAGCAAACCCAGGAGTGTTAGGGTTGAGTGGAATAGTGAAGGTGTACCTACTTATATTTCTTAATGTAACAATAAATATGTCAATGAGGACCCATTTTAGGAAAATCCAGCTTATTCTCTCTGCTGAAATAAATGTTGGATTTTAATATCAAAATACTTAATACTTTGACTTTTTTGCTTCTCTTGCAGAACATGTTTGATTATTCAACCTTGCATTTTCAAGAGGTAGTGCTCATTTTTACAAATTGATAAAAAAGGAGGAAATTTGAAAGCTAATTTTAAATTGTTTTGCCATAGGCCTTGAACTATGCTCAATGTCTTCATCTTCTAACAATTTTTGGGCAGAAGAGACATAGTAATTTTATTGACCTAGATGATAGTTTCTCATGAATGTAATTCTCATATATTCATTCAAAGAGTATGCCTTCAAGTCTTCACATTTAAATGCTGAAATCCTATTTATATTTCATAATGGCAACTCAGAGGAAACAAGTAATTGAAGGAAAAATGAAACAAAAATTCAATTTACAGCATGCATGAAGAATGTTAAAAATCAATTTAACAAAAAGGGACCATCCAGCTTAAAAATTTCTCGTTGTATAGGTCAAAATAACCAAGAATTAGAAATTTCAACATAATAATGATAATAATCATAATAAACAAAAGAGAAAAATGAAGAAAATATTAGAAGAAAATTACAACAAAATAAAATGTTAAATATTAAAGTAATAATAAATATTTTTAAATAAGTAAAGCTGTGAACAAATTGAATCAAAACTAGATCAAAATAGCTATATGCAAAAAACACAATCCACACTTCATAGCTTTTAAAAAATTTAACTCAAAAGGTATAATAAACATAAAGGTAAAACCTGAAACTACAAAATATGACAAAGAAACTACAGGAATTAATATTTGTCACCTTGGATTAAGCAGAGATTTTTTTAGCCAGATTTATAAAGGGAAAAACTTGATCAATTGTACTTCATCAAAATGAAGAACTTCTTCTAAAAAGAAAGTATTAAGAAAATACTGCACCCGTCAACCCCAGAATACACATTATTCTCATCTGTATACAGAACTTACTCCAAGATTGTCCACATGCTCAGCCATAGAGCAAGTCTCAATAAATTCAAAAAAATCAAAGTCATACCAACCGTACTCTCAGACCACAATGGAATAAAAATAGAAATCAATACCAAAAAGATCTCTCAAAACCACACGATTACATGGAAATTAAACAACTTGCTCCTGAATGACTTTTGGTTAACAGTGAAATAAAGATAGAAATAAACATTTCTTCTAAATAAATAAAAACCGATTCACAAAATACCCAAATCTCTAGAAAAGTAAAAACAGTGCTAAAAGTTTATAGCACTAAATGCCTACCTCGAAATGTTAGAAAGAACTCTAATTATGTAATATCACAAATATATGAAATAGAGAAACAAGAACAAACTAACACCAAAGCTATCAGAAAAAAATAAATAACTAAAATCACCATGGAAGTAAGTGAAATTAAGACCCAAAAATCCATACAAAGAATGTTTATTATTTGAAAGAATAAACAAGATTGATAAACTCCTAGAGGCTAGGTGCAGTTTCTTCACGCCTGTAATTCTAGCACTTGAAAAGGCTGTGGTGGGAGGATGACTTGACCCCAGAAGTTTGAGATCAGCTTGGGCAACATAGTGAGATCCCATTTCTATAAAAAACATAAAAATTAGCCAGGCATGGTGGCACACAGCTATCATCCCAGCTACTGTGCATGCTGAGATGAGAGTATTTTGTATGCCTGGGAATTTGAGGCTGCAGTAAACTATGATCACACTACTGCAGTCAGTCTGGGCAACAGAGTGTGACCCTGTCTCTAAGAAAAAAAAGAGGAAGAAGAGAAAAAAGAAGAAGAAGAGGAGGAGGAAGAAGAAGAAGAAAAAGAATAAGAAGAAGAAAAAGAAGAAGGAGGAGGAGGAGGAGGAAGAAGGAGGAGGAGGAGGAGGAGGAGGAGGAGAAGAAGAAGAAAAGTATGAAAGAAAGAAGAAAGAAGAAAAAAGGAACCAGGAAGGAGGAGAAGGTGGAGGAGGAGAAGGAGAGGAAAAAGAAGAAGAAGAAGAAGAGGAAGAAGAAGAAGAAGAAGGAGGAGGAGGAGGAGAAGAAGGAGAAGAAGAAACCACTAGCTAGATTAACAAAGAAAAAATTGAGAGAAGATTCAAATAAGCACAATTAGAAACAATAAAGGTACCAACATCACAACTGAGCCCACAAAACATGTGAAAAAGATTTTATGAAGCCTTCTATGCACACAACTAGAAAGGATAAAAGAAATGGATAAATTTCTGGAAACATACAATCTCCCAAGATTGAATCAGGAAGAAATTCAAGCATTGAATAGACCAATATCTGGCTCTGAAATTGAATCAGTAATAAGAAACCTACCAACCAAAAAAAAGCCTGGATCAGACGGATTTACAACCAAATTCCCAGAGAAGAGCTGGTACCAATTCTACTGAAAGTATTCAAATAGTTGAGGAGTAAGAACTCCTCCCTAACTCATTCTACAAAGTCAGCATCACCCTGATACTACAACTTGGCAAAGACACTCTGAAAAAAGAAAACTACAGGTCAATATCTCTGAAGAAGATAGCTGCAAAAATCGTCAACAAAATTCTAGCAAACTGGATTCAACAGCACATGAAGGAGTTAATTCATCATGACCAAGTAGGCTTCATTCCTGAGATGCAAGTTTGTTTCAACATAAGCAAGGCAAAAATTGTGATTTACTATACAAACAAAATTAAAAACAAAGACCATATGATCATCTCAATAAATGCAGAAAAAGCTTTCAATACATTCTAATATTCCTTTATGATAAAATCCTCCAAGAAACTAGGCAATGAAAAAACATACCTACAATAATAAGGGCCATCTATGACAAACCCATAGTCGATCTCATTTACTTTTATCATTCCTATTCAACATAATACTGGAAGTGCTAGTCAGATCAATCAGGCAAGAGAAATAAATGAAAGGCATCCAAATAGGAAAATAAGAAGTAAAGCTATATGTTTTTGCAAGTGATACGGTTTTATACTTAGAAAACACTAAAAACTCCACCAAAACGCTGCTGGAACTAAGAAACTTCAGTGAAGTTTCAGGATAGAAAAACAATGTATGAAGGTAAGTAAGATTTCTATACACCAATCACATTCCAGCTGAGGGACAAATAGAGAATGCAATCCCATTTTATAATAGCCACATGAAAAAAAACTTAGGAATATATCTAACTAAGGAGGTGAGAGATCTCTATGGGAAGAACCTACAAAATACTACTAAAAGAAATCAGAGATAACAAAAATAAATGCGAAAAAATTTTATGCTCATGGATTAAAAGAATCAATAACACTAAAATGACCATACTATCCAAAGCAATTTACAGATTCAATGTTATTTCTATCAAATTATCAATGTCATTTTTCACAGAATTGGAAAAAATTATTCTGAAATTCATAGGAAATGTAAAAGGAATCTGAATAGCCAAAGTAATCCTCAGGAAAAGGGACAAAGTTGGAGGCATCACATTACTCAACTTCAAACTATACTACTAGGCTATAGTAAACAAAACAGCATGGTTCTGGTACAAAAAGAGACATATGGACCAATGGAACAAAATAGAACAAAATAGAGAACCTAGAAATAAACCTGCACACCTAATAGACATCTGATGTTTGGGAAACTCAACAAACATAAATCATGGGGAAAGGAATACCTATTCAATAAATGGTGCTGCGATAGCTGGCTAGCCATTTGCAGAAGAACGAAACTGCACCCTTACCTTCCACCATACAAAAATTAACTCAAGAAGAATCAAAGATAAGACCTCAAATTGTAAGAATCATAGAAGAAAACCTAGGAAATGCCATTCTGGACATCAGCCTTGAAAAATAATGTATGACTAAGTTCTCAAAAGCAATTGCAACACAGACAAAAATAGACAAGTGGGACCTAACTTAACTAAAGAGCTTCTGCACAGCAAAAGAAACTATCAACAGAATGAACAGGCAGCCTACCGAATGAGAGTGAATGTGTGCCAACTATGCATCCAACAAAGATCTAATTTCCAGAATCAATAAGGAATTAAACAGCTGAACAAGCAAAAAACAACCCCATTAGAAATGAGCAAACACATGAACATATACTTCTAAAAAGAAGACAAGAGCCAAAAAGACACATGAAAAAATGCTCATTATCTCTAATCGTCAGAGAAATGCAAATCAAAACCACAATGACACCATCTCACACTAGTCAGAATAGCTAGTGTCAGAAGGCAAAAAACAACAGATGTTGGCGAGGTTGCAGAGAAAAGAGAATGCTGTTTACTGTTCATGGGAATGTAAATTAGTTCAGCCACTGTTGAAAGCAATGTAGAGATTTCTCAAAGAACTTAAAACAGAACCATCATTTTAGCCAGCAATCCCATTCCTGAGTAAATACTCAAAAGAAAAGATACGATTCTACCAAAAAGACACATGCACTTGCATGTCCATTGCAACACTATTCACAATAGCAAAGACACAGAATCAACCTAGATGCCCATCAATGTTGGACTGAATATAGAATATTTAGTATATATATACCATGGATTACTACACAACCATAAAAAAGAATCATACCCTTTGCAGCAACATGGATGCAGCTGGAAGCCATTATCCTAATTGAATTAACACAGGAACAACAACAACAAAGGCAAATACCACATGTTCTCACTTGTAAGTGGTAATTAAACACTGAATACTCATGGACATAAAGACGGCAACAATAGACACTTGGGAATACTAGAGTTGGGAATAAGGGGATCAAGAGTTGAAAAATTAACTGCTGGGTACTGTGCTCAGTACCTGGGTGACAGCATCATTCATACCACAAACTTCAGCATCACACCATATACCCAGGTAACAAACCTGCGCACATAACCCCTGCATTTAAAATAAAAGTTGGAAAAAAGATAAAATAAAGGCTTGTAATGGGGTCAGGGGGAAAGAAAGAACAAGCCATGCACTGAAATAAAATATCCTCAGTCACCTATTTGAGAAAGGACTTGTGGCCAGAAAACCTAGAGAACTTTTAAAATTTAGTAATTTAAAGAAACAAACTACTCTATTAAAAATGAAGAAAATATCTGAACAGATATAGCACTAAAGAAAATATATGGATGTCAAATAAACACATGAAGAGATACTTAACACTATTAGTTGTTAGGAAAATGGAAATTAAAGCCACATTGGAAATCGCTACACACTTGTTAGAATAGGTAACAAAATAATAAAGACAATGACAAAAATATTAAGTGTTGATAAGAACATAGAACAACTGAAATTCTCATACATTCCTGACTGTGTGCAAAGCATTACAACTGATTTGTGAAAATTTTGGCAGTGTCTCATACAGTTTGACATACTCACTCTAAGCTGTTTAACCAAGTGAAATGAAATTTTATGTTCACACAAACCTCTGTATGCATATCATTATGGTGGCTTTATTCATAATCACTGAAAACTAGAAACAACCTAAAATGTTCATCAACTAGAGAATGGGTAAGCAAACTGGTTCATCCAATCAAAGAGAGTCAAGTCATGAAACACTAAACAACATGGATGAGTTTCAAATGTATTTGAAACTCAATGAAAAAGTCAGGTTTAAAAGACTGCATACTTGTGCTTCCATCTATATGACCTTCTTGCAAAGACAAAACTGTTAACATAAGGACAGTAAACAGACCAGTGTTTGCCATGGGTTAATGGTGGGATGAAAAAGGATGTGAGGGAATTTTCTTCTATATCTTGACTATGGTAGTAGTCCTTTGACTATATTTGCCAAGACTAGTAGAACTGTGCACTAAAAAAAATGTGAACTTTACTGTGTATAACTTACACTTCAATAAAATAAATGGAAAAATAGTATTAAGTCACACAAGTTTTGGCTTTAGTAAACAAGCACATTGCTGACCTGCGGCATCCTCTCAATAGCCTTCTTGGTCTAGATCCGAAATCCCAGAAGGTGAGACTTAGCAACTTGGCATACCTATGTGTACTTAACATAGGATGGGCCTCCTGCCAAAGACAGGCAGCTTCTCAAGCTGCCAGGATGTACTCCTCAACTCCCATTAATCCCATTAAGAACAAGCCAATGACTTTAATTTGGATTCCTGATTGAACTATAAATTGTATTCCATCTGCTTTGTAGTCTAAGCAACAGACAGGCCAACACTTCCTGGAGAGGAATTTGCTTAAATGCTCAAATTGGGGAAATGGGCAGCTGAAGATATAGGTGCCAAAGCTCTGGTCATTAGAGAAATCTCCTTCAACCCGAGTGTGAGAGGAAACATTTTCTTGATGTCTCCGTTTGTCACTCGTAGGCTCATCTGGCATTTGTGGTGATACAGAAAAGTGTGCTAATATAACTGATAAAAGTATAAAATACTCCCATTTTTTCCTTGGGGAAAATGTTCCAAGACACCCAGTATATACCTGAAACTGCAGATAGTACCAAATCCTAAAGATACTGTATTTTTCTCTACCCAGACATACCAATGATAAAGTTTATTTTCTAAATTAGGCATAGTAAGAGATTAACAATAATAACTAACAATAAAGTAGAGAAATCAGAGATAATAAAAATAAATGGGAAAAATAATAAATAATAAAAAGTCATAATAAAAAATAATAAAAAGTTATGTGAATATGGTCTCTCTGAAAATATCTTATTGTACTTTCGTCACCGATGTTTGAATCTCAATTAATTTTGTGTAACTGAAACCATGGAAAGCCAAACCTCAGGTAGGGGGAGACTGCTGTATTTTTATCATCTATTTGTGCAGTTCTACTCCAGGCTGGCTGACTTGCCCCAAGCTGTCCTTGCTCAAGGAGAGTTTCTGATATGGGTTTCTAAGGTGTTTTCAAATTGTTGCCCTACTCTCACATCGTAGTCGGTACTTTTCTTTAAGAAAACACATTATTCCAGTAGGACTGGAGGTGTTGTTTTGCCATCAGAGTAGGGGGAATTTTAGAGCTTTAATAGTACTGAATATTTCCAAGTCAGAGGAGATAGCTGAAGTCTATAGTCTAGAATCCTGTGTGGTGAAACAAGTTATTGAAGTGACTGTTCCTGACTAAATAGGCTCTGTGTTTGCCTACTCAGTTTCTTAGCCTCTTCTATCCTTCAAAGAAGAACCTGCATAGCCAACCTGGTTCTTTGGAATTCCTGGGGTGCAAAATAGAGAGAAGAGTTGAAGGCTAGAAAGAAATGAGCCTCTTGGGATGAGACAAGAGAAAATTTTCAAAGAGTTTTGAGGGAGGTGATGGAGTAGTTATACTGTGCAAAGAAAATGAATGGAAGAGAACATAATATTTTAGGCTGAATTGCTATCATCTACATTCAAGATATGCCCCCAAACCTATGGAAATAAAAATTTAAAAAATAAAAATCATAATAGAAAGATAAAAAATAAAAAAAGACTTGCCAAAAAGAACCTGACTTAGTTTATATTTAATTCGGATTAGTCACCTTTTGTGATGTTTAGTTACTTTTCTTGTTCTGCTCTGGATTTGATCAGATGGCTGAGCCTGGACCATGACTATGGTAAATTTTTGCTTTAGACCTGGGTGTTACCTTGTCTTTCCCCTATTACTCACTCCTATATATGATTCCTCATCAAAAATATTGGTTTTACCTTAGAATTCTGCCTTGATTCTTCTTCATGACAACCACAAATCATTTTCTTATGTGAAGAGAGTTTTAAGACAACCTCTTCAACTCTCTGTCTACATCTAGTCTATCTTCATTAATTATTTTTCTATAATACCACAAGAAAAATCTTTCTAAAATGGAAATGTGATTCTGGTTGCCTCTTGCTTAATACTCTCAATAATTGTCCACTGCTCATGAGATAAGATCCAAACCCTTATCAGGGTATTGGAGATCATCCATGGTTTCAATCCAACCTCTTTCAACCTCATTTCCAACCAGATTCCAAGAAACACATATCTACTAGAAGTACTCAGACCAGGCTTGACTCCATTTACTGCATTTCATGCCTTTGTTTGGAATGTTCTTCCTAAGTGTCTACCTTCTTCTCAAATTTCTGTTCCTCCTTAAGTGCTCACCTTGAGGAATATTCTCTTTTCTGGAATCTTCTCCTCTGTACTTTCTCAGCATCCTGTATTTCTGACCATTTTGTCTCCCACCACATATATATGGGAGAACCATGAGATAAATTAATATTAGAAAAAGGCCAGGTGCACTGACTCACACCTGTAATCCCAGCACTTTGAGAGGCCAAGGTGGGCTGAGAAAACTGCTTAAGCCCAGCCTGTGTAACACGGCAAAACCCTGTCTCTAGTCTCTACCAAAAAAAAAAAAAAAAAAAAGTAGCTGGACGTGACACATGCCTGTGTTTCAGCTACTCGGGAGTTGGGAAGATCACCTGAGTTCCAGAGGTTGAGGCTACAGTGAGCTAAAAAAAAAAAAAAAAAAAAAAGAAAAAGAAAGAAAAAAATTACCCTAAGATGAATGTATTTATTACGTAGAGTACATTAGCTTTTCTTTGCTTCAATTCCCTGATTCCAGAATAAGATCTTAGCCCTAGTGAAAGGTCATCAAATGGTTGTACTTGATTTTATTTTTACTTATTTCTGTATAAAAACAATATCTTCCTTCCTACCCCAGCGAATTATGTGGCAACCTTATAATGCAGCCAACACAAGTTGTAGGCAGCTTTTTGAAAAAAAAACTTTATAAATACAAAATTCACATATCATGTAATGTATCCGTCTAAAGTGTACAATTCAATATTTTAAAAATATATTAACAGGGTTGTGTGAGCATCAGAACCATCTAATTCTAGAATATTTTTGTCTCTCTTAAGAAGTACTATACTGCCAGCAGTCATGGCCCATTGTCCCTGACCCTACCCCTGCTCCTGGCAGCTAATAATCTACTTTCTGTCTCTATAAATTTTGCCAATCTGAACATTTCATATAAATAGACTCATACAAAATGTGGTTTTCCATCACTATTTCTTACTGTTTTTTGTTAAAAACAATACATTTTAGAGAACGTATTCTAATATATTGTTACTTGCATGTCTTTTAATTTTTTGTTAAAAACTGGACATTTTAGTTTATATAGTGGAGCAACTTTGGATATTGACCTCCCCAGAGGGTTATTGTTACTGGTTATTTGCTTGGTCATTCATTTGCTTCATGGCTTGGCTGAATTAGTTCTAGGAAATCTATTTCCCTGATAATTTGTGGTCTCTGGTATCCTTAGGTTGTTTTTTACCCAGGTGTTTACCTTTAGGCTGGCTGCTCGGGCTCACCCCTGGGTCATCAGAAGCCACTTATTTGTCAAAAGTTGTGCTTAACACCCCTGGGACAGTTTTATTTTAACCCGTTACCATTGGGTGTGCATATGGCTCAGAGGCAGCTATCACAGGTTAAAGAGTTTACAGCATTTTGCACATATTCAGTCAGGACCTAGCAGATGGGAGATTTCCTTTCTGGTTTCTCCTGGAAGGGTGCAGCCTTGGGCACACACAGTCTTCCAGACTGACAGGGGCCAGTATGACTTTATGTGCAAGCCTGACATCCTAGGAGTTGCCTCTGCATCCGAATAGTCAGTGTTAGGTCAGCGATTGCATTTAAGCCTCCTGGCAATGAGGCTTCTGCCCTGTGTTGTGACTTGGAGAATGCCTGGCACCCCATTGTCTCTGCTGCTCCTGAGTGAATTTAGCCTAGCACATAAGCACAGCCTTCTTGACCTCTAGAACCAACCATGGTCCCAGGAGAGCTCTTTCAAGTTGGCTGCTTCCTTGGTTCTCTCTATTGAACTATTGTAGGCTTTGTTATTTTGCTTGTGTCAGGGAGCTACAGCTTTCTCTCCAGATCTTTCTTGTCTCCCACGACACTCACAGGCATGGAGTTCTCCATGCTTTTTGCAAATAAAATCAGTTTCTTGAGGGAGGGATGCAGGCGCTGTTGTCCAAAAGCCCTGCCTTGCCCAGTGGAGAGCAGCCCTTCACCACTGAGATGGAACTGGGCATGGGACTCACTTTTTTTGAGTAAGACATGGTGGTGGATCCTTCATAAATGGCTTGGTGCCCTCCCATAGTAATGGATGAGTTCTTGCTCTATCGATTCACAAGAGAACCGGTTGTTTAAAGGGCTGGCACTCTTCCCCTCTTACTTCTTCCCTTGCCACGTGACATGCTGGCTCCCCTTCTTCCCCTTCCTCCCCTTCCGCCATGATTTAAAGCTTCTTGAAGTTCTCACAAGAAGCAGAGGATGGAGCCATGCTTCTTGTACAGCCTACAGATCCCTGTGCCAAATAAACCTCTTTTCTTTCCTTATAAAGTACCCAGTCTCAGGTATTCCTTGACAGCAATGCAAAACAGACTAATATAGGTCCAGAACTCCCGGCCTGTCCTACCTGAAATAAAGCTTCCCCTCTAGGAGTGAGAGCTGGGTGGGTAAGGAGAACTACACACGCTTCTCAGCTGTTGACTGGAACAAAGGCTTCGTGGCACAGGCCTTGGGGAGGTAGGGTATGAAAAAGGCAGGCAGCCTGCTCCTCCAAGTAAAGCCAAAACCCCAGACTGTGAGCTGGGGAATTTGAATCCTCAATTTTCTTGGTTTCCTCTGCCCAGAGATGGTAGTGGTTTACATGCCATGGACTCTCATTTTTCTTACTAAAATTTTGTAAATTTTCTTGAATAATATTTTATTTTAATATGTCCTTGGGATACTTTCCAGACACTTTAAATAATCGGTTTGTTTTGTTGTGCTTTATTATTTTCACCAGTTAAATTGTTATTTTGCTGGGAAAAGGATCCACTGAGCTTCTTACTCTGTCATTTCTGAAGTCCTGATATTATTTTCTTCCCACAACAAGTACATAGTATTCTGAATCAAAGAATAAATGAACTTTTTTTTTCCAACTGTGACCCCTATTTGCTTACATTGTCACTTTTATTACATCCTATAAGCTTCTATCTCTTAAGCTTAGAGTTTTGAAACTCTGCTCCAAATTCACCCCTTCTCACACACAGTTTCCATTTATCTTTCTGAACTTTCTATGAAAATAAATATGATTGAGAGCATTTATTGAGTTCTTTCAAATCTTCGGCTTTATTTCTCTGTAGCAGACTTTTATGTGCTCAGCATAAGGTAGTGCCTTAATAAATGTTGGTTCCTTTCCTCCCTTTCTTCCTTTGCATCACATAACATCCTATGCCTTTCCCTTAGGTGCTAACCCAAACCGTCTTTTCTCTCTCCTTAGACTGTTCAAACTCTGAGAACAAGGATGCCCATTTTTCTTCCTCTGAATTTTCCTGGTGCTGGCACTATACTTTTCATGTGGTAGGCACTCAATACATGTTTGTTAATTGCTTATGTGTGTAAAGTAAAATTGCCCATCCTGAAGTTCTTTCAGAGGGAGGGCAAGTGGAGAGAATGAGACAAGAAAGAGCCCAGCATCAGATTATGTGTGTGTGAGCAGCATCCTGAATTGTGGAAGATACTTTGGGGCAATGTCACTTAATAAGGGACTAAATCTCATGCTGGTTGGTCAGGAGTAAATGAGAGGTATTGGCAAATGAGAGGTATTGGCAGTGGAAGACCTAGAGAAGCAATCATTGTAAAAGGTGACAAAGAGAGGCCATCTGATATGGTTGGGCTGTGTCCCCACCCAAATCTCATCTTGAATTACAGTTCCCATAATCCCCATGTGTCATGGGAGGGACCCAGTGGGAGGTAATTGAATCATGGGAACAGTTGCCCCCATGTTGCTGTTCTCATGATAGTGAATGAGTTCTCACAAGATCTAATGACTTTATAAGGGGTTTTTACCCTTTTGCACTGCACTCCTTGCAATGATGATGTGAAGGTGGACATGCTTGCTTTCCCTTCTGCCATGATTTTAAATTTCCTGAGGCTTCAGCCCTGTCAAACTGTGAGTCAATTAAACCTTTCCTTTATAAATTACCTAGTCTCTGGTATGTCTTTATTAGCCACATGAGAACAGACTAATACACCATCTGCAGTGAAAAGAATGCACTGGCATTGCTACATAAGGATTGTAGGAGTTTATGGAAATCTTGCAGCAAAACTTTGCTGGGATAACAGGGGCATGCCGTGTATGCAGTGCATACAGAGACCTTTGAAAAAGACCTGATATTGGTGCTTGTGCAACACTAAACCACAGGGTATACCAGAAGAGAGAGCTGGAGTAAGTGACCGCTGGAGTAAGAACAAAATTTTTATTGAGCAAACTGGAATTTTCTTTTTAGTCCAATGCAGATCAAGAACACCAGACAAGTGACAGAAATATGTATGTTTATTGTATATTAAAATAGCCAGACTCTCCGTGCTCTGTGGGTGGGCTGGGTGGAAATGACCCTGAAGAGGGTGGGAGGAAGTGAGTCGACCTCTGTGACCGATGCTGCATGTGTGGGCTGAAAAGCCTCAAATGTGAAATTTATTAGGATACAAGTCCGATAATGAAGGAAAGCAAATGGAGACATCTGAGTTGGGTTCCTTTGCACAATACATCACCCTGGTAAGGAACAAGATGCACTTGTGGATGACAAGGTACTTTCAAAAATTACTGCAAATATTATACTTTAGAAAGGAACCTGTCTGTTCAAGAGTATCTAGAATATTTAGTAAAGTGGAAACAAAGGATGAAAACAACCCACACAGAATCCTGCTGTGACACTTTCTCCTCTTCCCTCCCGTTCTACTTTTTTTGCTCATAATGCATTTGATATGCAAGTTCTGCATGGCCATGATCATATTCTATGCATAATTCCACACCTTGAATTTTTCTCCTAACAGTATATGTATTTTTATGTTACCAGTTTTCCATAAGCACCATTTTAATGGGTGCATAACAGTCCATCATATGGATGTGTTATCATTTAATCATTTCTTTTATTATCAATTTAGTTTTTTTTATCATATCAACGAAGTAAGAAGCTATGGCGTGATAAGCATATTCTTGCAAATATATTTATACATATTTATTTTCCCCTACGTCTTCGGTTATTTCATTTGGATAGATTTCTGGGAGTGGAATTGCTGGCTCATAATAACCTTGTATGAACATTTTTAAGACTCTGGATCCATTAATGCCAAATTGCTTTGTAAGACGTTCACATCAATTTACATTCCCATGTGGTACATGGGAGTTCTTAGAAAGATAAATACTAAGACACAGAGAAAGAAAGTATGCCAGAGTCTCTAGGTAAGAATTAATGGAATGAGCTGCAGAAATCACTGAAGAGATGAAAGGAAATAAAATTACATTAGTGTTGCACAAATAGAGACTATTCTTTTCATATACCTGAATAATAAATATTTGTTTATTCTCAGGTTATCACCATTGTTTGAGATCTGACTTCCGTGATACCACCTTAATGATGTCTTCTCACATCTCTCTAGTCAAAATGTGCCATTCTTTTTCTCTTGCATGTCCCTTCAAAACCCTTCCTCTCACCCCTCTTTTTAAAGCTGATTCTGTTCATAGTGGCTTCTCCGGCTCAGGTTTGGCACAGGTGCTCACAATGGTGGCTGGATGATACTTGCATGTTCCAAGGCTACGAGGTCATGGAAAGAAAGTAATCAAGAAGAAAGATGAGCTGGGAGGGTCATGGAAGGAGAGGGTAAAGTTAGTAGATCAGTTTACAGTGCAAGCTTTGCTTTCTCTTTGGTCATGATAAAGATGTAATTGACATTGAGATTTTCTGAAGCCATTAATGAGGAGACAGTAAAGAGAACTGTTGTAGCCAAATGTGGATGAGGCTGCAGTTATCCCACATCTGGGGAGATGAGATTGAACAACTCATTTTTGAGAAGTGAGCTGGTGTCTGTGTATGTGATAGCGTCTACTGGGGGTCCTAGCCAGACCACTCTCCTGCAGGTAGTGCTGGGGATGGGGGAGAGCGTTTCTGAAGGAGAATGAGCACTCTAGCTGTTAGTCATCCTGGGAAGACGTCATCTTGCGCAGGAAAGAATTGGAGTGAGGCGAGTGAGGAACCTGGCTTGTTTCTGTAGAGGCAAGTTAGTGTGACCTGTGTCCCCAGGAGGAGAAACATAGGTAGTATTCTCTTCTACACTAATTAGATTTTTAGCACAATCATCATGAACATCGAGAGGCATATCTCAGTGAGCCTTTGTAGATTTCAGAAAAGGGAGCTTTCCAGGAAAGGAAGAAAAGAAGGCAGAGGAGAGCAGAGGACTGGCGTGCACGGAGTCATCATCTTGACATGGCTGACTCCTTAAGAATCACTGTTGGAGAATGAGCAGAGGTCTTTAAAACGAGGAGGCACAGGAAAGGGCATGGGCTCTGCTCCTGCGCATACCTGTCGCATCACCTTAGGGATCGCTCAGGAAGAGCTGGTGATTCCATTAGACATGGTCGGTTTCCAAACATAAAGGATGGAAGGAACTGTTGCCACTGTAACTCGTGTTCCATAGCAATGCCATAGGGACAAAATGAATTGCTTTATTCAGGTTTTTCTCCTCCTGCTGCTACAGGATTTTTACATATGTAGATTTAATACTTGGTCACATTTGCCTTATAGATTCTTTCTATATTCATGTATACTATCATGTGAAGAGATTATTTATATATAACTTATATAAACATAAGTATTAAATCCTGGGTCAGGAAAGCCAGAATTGGCTGATATTCTTTGGCTGCATCCCCATCCAAATCTCTTCTTGAATTATAGCTCCCATAATTCCCATGTGTTGCAGGAGGGACCCAGTGGGAGATAATTGAATCATGGGGGTGGTTTTTCCCTGTACTGTTCTCATGGTAGTGACAAGTCTCATGCGATCTGATGGTTTTATAAGGGGAAACCCCTTTCACTTGGTTCTCATTCTCTCCTTGCCTCCCACCACGTGAGACATGGCTTTGCTCCTCCTTGCCTTCCACCATGATTGTGAGGTCTCCCAGCCACATGGAACTGTGGGTTCATAAAGCCTCTTTTTCTCTGTAAATTACCCAGTCTCAGGTATGTCTTTATTAGCAGCATGACAACAGACTAATAAACTGGCCATCTATAAATAAAAGTTTAAAGAAAATAAAAAACTTAAAGAGATACAAATTCACCCCTCATAGGCCGGGTGCGGTGGCTCACACCTGTAATCCCAGCACTCTGGGAGACTGAGGCGGGTGGATCATGAGGTCAGGAGATCGAGACCATCCTGGTTAACACGGTGAAACCCTATCTCTACTAAAAATACAAAAAACTAGCTGGACGTGGTGGTGGGCGCCTGTAGTCCCAGCTACTCAGGAGGCTGAGGCAGGAGAAGGGTGTGAACCCCAGAGGCGGAGGTTGCAGTGAGCCAAGATTGCACCACTGCATTCCAGTCTGGGTGACAGAGCGAGACTCCATCTCAAAAACAAACAAACAAAAAAAGAAAAAGAAAGAAAGAAGGAAGGAAGGAAGGAAGGAAGGAAGGAAGGAAGGAAGGAATTGACCCCTCATGTCTTGCAAAAAAATTTTAAAAAGTAAAATATAAATTGTGTAAAATGAATTAAGATGCTAAGGATGTAGAAATGCTAGAGACCTGAACACATTTACAAAGTAAAGGGAAAACATTTTATTAAAACGTTTATACCTAGCCTTTGGATGTGGTTGATATGATTATAGGTGATTGAATCATGTTATTTAATGTTGACCTGATACATTCACTGCTAATTAAATATATTTAAAATTAAAGCAAATTATCTCAAAGTGAAGGGACAAAGGCAAACTTGAAGAACAAAGACTTTTCAAAACATCAGAAAGACTGACATGATTTAAGTGTGTGTTGGAGAGAGAGTGCAATCCATTTAGGGGGCAAAATGCACCTTGTGGAGATGAGAAGGAGAACACTTGAAGGAAAAACAACTCCAATAATACAAGGTTTATAAAAAATAATAACACCTTGGCCGGGCGCGGTGGCTCACGCCTGTAATCCCAGCACTTTGGGAGGCCGAGGCGGGCGGATCACAAGGTCAGGAGATCGAGACCACAGTGAAACCCCGTCTCTACTAAAAATACAAAAAATTAGCCGGGCGCGGTTGTGGGCGCCTGTAGTCCCAGCTACTCGGGAGGCTGAGGCAGGAGAATGGCGTGAACCCAGGAGGCGGAGCTTGCAGTGAGCCAAGATCGCACCACTGCACTCCAGCCTGGGCGACAGAGCGAGACTCCGTCTAAAAAAAAAAAATAAATAATAATAATAATAATAATAACACCTTTGTTATAGTTCATATTGTTACGATAATAAATATAAACATGTAATATAAAAATAAGCTTTTTAAATAAAAACATTTTCAGAATGCAATTAAATGCCATAAAAGTTTACAAAATGTATGACATTCATTTGAGAAGTTGCTATCATTAATTACTTACATAATTTAGGTAAACTTAGTACCAGATGTACTGTTCCCTCTATCAGGAGAGTATTTTCTATCTCTGCATGAACAAATGCCACCAATTTCAGTTATGTTCCAAATCATAGACTCCCTCCTTGATCAGCAGTACTTTATATTTCTATGTCACTTGGCAAGTAATTACAATTTTTTTTTTTTTTAATTTAGAGTCAGCTTCTTTTCTGGAGACCCTACTTTAGTGTTTTTGTATTTAGTGAGTGAGTGGTAAACACAGGCCAAATGAAAGCAGGAGAAAACCTTGTCATTTCAAAGAGTTCCTCATGAATTTCAGCTTCAGTAATGTATCAGTTGTGAAAGTTCCATTTGCAAATTTAAACTGAAGTAGAATTACCTTGATCCCCTTCAGTTTCAATATTTGATAACCCCGTGAATCAAACTGAAAATAAATAGCCCCACTGGTGAGCTTTGATTGACACAGCCCATCTATCCTGGGCAAAGTTCTGTGCTCAGCATGGAGATGGCTGAATCAATAGAACACTAAAGCCTCAAGCCCATCTTGGAGATGTTTGAATGCCCAAATGGAAATGTTGACCTTTTCTTGTTGGAAACTCAGTCCTCCATTTAATGAAGTTGCAGCTGCAAAGAAAAGTGCATGGTCAGCTGGACTCAGAAAATCATTTTGTACTGATTGGATGTTGATAGTTCCTGATATCAAATCCCTTACCCTGATGCTGTCATTCCAGGCCATCATTAGAGGGCATGACCTTGAACGACCTGGTCTGTAACTCCTATTTCAAGCAGAGGCAAGAGAAATACGATTTGAGGAAGACCAGCTAAGAGACACATCATCCTTTCATTCTCCAAGGGGCTCAAAGGTATATCAAACAAGACATAGAAAAACTCTAATCTGAGAGGTAGCAAAGGAGATTAAAAAACAACAACAACTTTCTGGCTTCCCTCCACTCTCCAGGAAATTAAAAGGAAACTTGTTCCTGGAACACACTGATGCGAGAAATGGATGTGGAGGCATCACTTTCCTTGGGATAAACGTGAGGTCCAGGGATTGTTTTTGTGAAGGCTTTGACATTTAGAGGAAAACCAGATTTCCTTGATATTTCCAGTCGTGAAGAACATGGTGCCTTGAAGACCAGACACTTCACTTTGGGATCCTAACTGTTGAAATACCAGGGCTGGTGGCAGTTTCTCCATCTCATGAAATGAAGAGTTTGCCACTCAGTGGGAATAAGCCACTCTAATTCTTTTGGGTTATTTCTGGGCCTTTTTCCCTGACTTCAGATGACTGAAGTAGTGTTTAAGGTCAGAAATGTAACGAAACGGGATCTAGTTTGATATAAAGACTATGATTTTGTTTGTTTTTAAATGGTTAGATCAGAGGCATCCAATAATGAATGGAACCATCTTTGGAGGGAAAGGCATGAGTTGCTCACCCTCAGAGGCATTCAGACTAAGTGTTCAGAAAGACTTTGCTAGAACTTTGTCATGATATTAAAGATGCTGATGAGCAGGGAACGGTGAAGGCAGTGGTCTGAGTGCCCCTCAAGGCCCATTTCAACCCTAGAGGTTAAAACTTAATTTCATCACCTATAAAATGAGGCTTTAGAAACTTCCCTCCATTACAGAGTGTCTACGAGGATCACATGAGGCTGGATAAGTGCAATGCCCAGGACAGTTCCACACCTACTATAGGATCTCAAGTAAAGGTAGTGTTCTTCCTCTAAACAGTTCAGCTCTAACAGAAGTGTTGCTGTGCCTGCAGTTCTGATTAAAATTTAAATATATACCATGCTCCAAGATGTCTACCTGAAATGTCTTAGGAAAGAGGAGTTTTAATAAATATACATGCTTACAGTGGTTATATGCTGACATTTAAAAGCAATAATATTTGAACTGAGCAAGGAAAAAGGCTGGCACCCCGATGTGACTGCCCTGCATAATCACCTCGGCCCTTTTCTTGTTCACAAGACAAGATTATGCACCCAAGCTCAGCGTCGCACTGCTTGCTTTGTTTGCAGGTGAAATCTAAATCCAATGCCAGCCATTGATTTCTTATTGCTCTGTTTGTTTAATGTCACTGTCAGAAACTAGAAATAAAAATCTCAATATTTTCTCTATAGCTATCAAACCTAGACCTCTGGTAGGCATGAAATTCAGTCCTAAGGGGACAGTACCAAAATTAAGTCCCGAGCAGAGACCCTTTGCTTTGATCCCTAAGGGATGGCTGTATTATTAAATTTCAATGTGTCCAAAAAAGCCATATGCTTAACATATCTTTTATCCACAAATTAATGCATATATTTTATCTAATCCTAAATAAATCGTCAAAAGGAAATACCCTGCAACAAATTAAAATTTTTCTAAAACATGTTTGAATATTACAAGTCAAGTAATATTTTAAAGAATTAGAGGATGCTAGCTCTTTTAGATACAAAAAGATATTATACAGTAGCTGGAATTAACACAGTGTGGTACTTATGTGAAATTAGACGGCTGGGTCAATGAGAGAGGGAAAGCCCGTATGTGCACTTACCCATATGGCTTCAAACTATCATTGTGTAATTGAATGGAAGGGGCTATTTTATAAATGGCATTTGTAAAATTAGCTAATCTTTGAGGGAATGAAAATTACAATAAATCCTTTGCATTTATCTACCAATATAAACCCCTGATGGATAAAGGGCTTATAATAAAATAATCTAAGCATAAAGAGTTAGAATAGAATTAACACTTTATGAGATCTTCGGGAGAGAAAGTGCTTGTAAGTTTCAAAGTGATAAAAAACCTTAAAGAAAAAAATCTAAGAGTTTTTCTCACATAAAATGAAAATTTTCTCTACAGTAAAATGAAACAAAACAAAATTTAAAAGTTAGATTCAGAATAAAATGCTGAAAAATCATCAGTGCAGGTGAAGATATTTGATACCAGTAGAATTTGTACATATTTATAGTAAAAATTATGTCAGATTTTAATAGATACATTAGTTAAAAAAAAAAATCCCGAGTAAGAAAGAATAATGAGTAATAAGAAATGAGGAAGGAAATGGAACGTTTTCGTCTGCTGTAATAATCAAAACCAGAGAGATGGAGTAATTGGATGTATTAAATTTGTGGTGGATTGGTAAATTGTTATGTATTGGGGATGATGGAAATCCGTAGAAACACTTCAGAAAGTAATATATAAAGCATCAAGAGCCATACAAATTTCCAAGTCCTTTTAAACAGTAACCAAATAACTAATATTAAGGAAGCTATTTAATGGATTAAAATTGTAACATCTCCAGTTGCCCTTCGGAGCACTGTCAGAAACTTAAAAGGCGGAATAAGCAGGGTAATGCAAGCACATTTACAATACCGTCCAGTTTAGAAGAAGGCACAGCTCAAGCCATTGAATGTATACGTATGTGGCAGGTTTCAAGAGGAAGCTTTTCTAACACTGACACTCGGAGATATTTGACACAGTTTTTGGAGGTAGCCATGGGAATTTAAATGATACAACCTAATTATTTTCAGCCCTGGCTACACATCAGTAGCAACAAGGAAGTTCCACTTTTAATGAATTAAATCAGAATTTCTTGGGAATGTAGACCAGGATTCTATAACTCTTAAAAGTCCCCCAAGTGATTTTAAAGTCAAGCCAAGAATAAGATCCTATGTCAAGTAAGCATGCAAGTATCATCAGATCTCTTCCTATAAAATCCCAGGAATACAGAGCTCCACCACACTCATTGCTCTTTCTCTTCTAAACTAGAGACAAACCAGACTAACTTGGGCCTCAGTAAAATTGAATAACAGAAAATATTTATTTTGTATTTATTTATTTACACATTTGTGTGTCTATACTCTGAAAATTAATGCTGTATGGATTATCACATTTTCTCATTATAAATTTTTCTGAATATAAAATGAACTTATGCTCATATTGAAGTTTAAAAGAACATGAATGTAAAACTCAAAATCACCTGAAATTTCTATAAATCTTTTGGTAGATTGTTTTTTCCCTCTCTCTCTTTTTGTGTGTAAGTTTGTATGCATTTTTTTCACGATTAATATTATGCTATGTATAAAGTTTTCATAGTATGTTTTCTTCATCATATCTTTTATTTTGTCTTTCCCCATATTAATAAGAAATTCTAATAAATAATTAGAATTGCTTTTCATTGGTTGCTAGTTTTTTTTTTTTTAACTTTTTAATTGTGTGAAGTGAAATAATGAAATTGCCTGCCTTGTATATGGTTACATATAAATAAGAATAATAGTATTTAATCACACTTACCCTCGGGGAGACTGTGAGGTTCAAGTATGATTAAACATTATTATCCATCTATATTTATTAATATAGAGAGATATTAGTAATACATTAATCATCAGAAAAGTAGAGTACAAAGCATGTATAATCTATTCCAATCACAGAAAATATGCATAGTATATTATTGTAACTGCATAGGAAAATTCTGAAAAGATATACAACAGAAATATACAGCACACTCCATTCTGAATGATGTTGAATCATGAATGATTTTTTTTAAAATGCTTTTCAGTATGTTTTAGAATTTGAAATAAATATATCTTATTTATATAACATAAATAAAAACATAACTAACAAAATAAAAAGAACATTTTATTGAGAAAAGGAGGTGAATGGAAAACAACCATTTATTTACCTGCTACTAAATTCCAAAGATCTATTAATAAATACAGATGGAACATCATTGTCATTGTAAAGTCTGAATAATATTACATTATAGAAATGTACCGTTATTAACCTAAAGTTTATTTTTTAACATTTTCAGAATCTGAAGATTATGAGATAATAAAAAACTGCGTATCTCTATGTATTTATCCAAGGAATGATGGACGAATGGGTGGATGGATGGATGAATTGATAGATTTTTTTGAGATAGTGTCTCACTCTGTCACCCAGGCTGGAGTGCAGTGGTGCAATCTCAGCTCACTGCAGCTTCCACCCCCCGGGCTCAAGTGATCCTCCCATCTCAGCCTCCCTAGTAGCTGGGACCAGAGGGGCATACCACCATGCCCAGTTAAATTTTTTTTTTTTGGTAGAGATGGAGTTTTGCCATGTTGCTCAGGCTGTTCTCGAACTCCTGAGCTCAAGTAATCTGCCTATCTTGGCCTCCCCACGTGCTGGGATTACAGGTGTCTGCCACAACACAGGGCCTTATGCATTTAATATAAATCCTTAGGGGTTCTATAGGCACTCTGTGCATTTTTAAGTTTTTCAACCATGTTATTAACATACTTGGGTAGAATAATTTTTGCTTCTATATGGTACATGAAAGTGCCTGTTTCCCCACACCCTTACCAGCACTAGGTATTATGTTTCTTCTGCATGCATGCATGCTTTCATTAATTCATTTATTCATTCATTCATTCATTCATATTAGCCAACTGAGAATCAGATCATGTCTTATTTTGATTTTCATGCATTTGATTACTAGGAAAGCTGAGAATAATCTCATAGACTTGGTAGCCAATGTATTTTTTATTTTGTGCTGAGTGTCTGTGCATCTCCCAACCATACTATATTGCTCCTCGAAAGCTTAATTTCGCATTTCTATCTCTGTGTTGCTACTAAAATCTCAGACGTTCTGTTTATAACAATAAGAACCAAAGGCTCTCAGTGGTACTTTTAGAAAGAATCAGAAATCGTCTAAATATATGTAAGGCAGTAAGGGAGCCTGAGGCAGCCAAATGTCTGATCCTCGTCTCCGCAGTTTTTTGCCTGAGAATCCTGCCGCTGGTGAACCAAATTCCCTTGGGAAGAGAGAGCTTGTCTAATGTGTTTCCTGTCTAGCAGCTGTGTGGGTGTTGGCTCAGCTACACCAGAGCCCTCCTGGGATCAGGATTTCTCCTTTCTTAGCCGGTTCCTACTTCTGGGGGATGAGAGGTGGGAAGGGAGGACCGGACTGTCTCCTGCTTCAGCCAACAAGGTGAATCAGACAAGGAATGAGGCTGGAGTTTCATGACTCATCAAGGGTGAGCGGGCGAGAGCATCATCAAGGTCTTTTAAATCAGACAGAGTAAGGCTCCACCCTTATGGAGAGAAAACTGGGCTACTGGTTACGAAACTTGTATGCACTGCAGTATGTGATGGTGGGCTTCTCATCCGCCATTCCACCTTTGCAACTGACTGGCAAGAGGGGTGTATTACAGCTGCCACTCGCAGATCATGAAACAGCCTAGAGCTTAGCTGTTTCTTCTTCCCATGATTCTGATGCTTTCTGGCTTCTAACTGCCCTGTTTCCTGAACTCTTGCAGGTTAGGGACCCCATGAGGAATTCACTGGTGTCTCCTGCTTATATGTGAGCTAGCACCTGTCTCCTCATGCTTTCAGCCCCTGTGGTTGGGAACCAGGGGTTCTTCCCAAGCCAGAAGCCGCAGGTTAAGAGAAAGGCTTGGGGGCTGTCCTGCATGGCTTTCCTCACTTCTTCAACGGGATTCACCAGAAATGAGCCTTTCCCCTTGGTGGGGCTTAAGGGTAAAGTAAAAATGATCAATTTGTTCCCCCTTAGTCTTTATACTACCTGTTGTGTGTTCTTAAGAGGTTTTCCTACCACTCCGTGCCTCTGCATAGGGAAGCTCAGAACACACAAAGCGCAGATAACTAAGCCACCTTCACAAGCTAGTCTAGAACTAATTTCCCTTCTCCCCTTCCCAAACCCTATAGACCCATGGAAGGTTCAGCTGAGATTTAAAACCAAACAGCTGAAATTTAAAAAAAAAAAATCAAAAGCAAAATAAAAACACACTCAGTTGTTTTGTTTCAACTTTCTGCTGCTGTGAATTTTTTTGTTGTGGAGGTCCTGTTTTCTTTGAGCAAAACCACTCCCTAAAATCAGTCTTTGCCTTTTTGTATCTCATGTGGCACATATAAAAAAGTATGTTTTGCTTTTTTGTGGGGGGTCATAGTAAGTATCTTAAGCACTTCTCTGCTATAAAAATTATCCCCTTGTATTGAAATTTGCCTGTCTCATTGCCTATATCTTCCAATAAACTAGGAACTCCTCAGAGAATATACTACCTTGTTTTGATCATTGTAATTCCAACACCTTGTACAATACCTAACCTGTAAATAAATAATGTAAACTTAATGGTGAATGTAATGTACGTGAATTTAATGATCAATGAATAAATGAATGGTGAATGAATAAACGAAGATATATTGCTTATAGTTCCAGTCCTCTGACAATAACATTAAGGGTCAACATCTTCTCTCTCTCTGACAAATCAGTAATCTCAAACAGACAAGTTCTAGAAACTACATGTGAGATCTAGAAGCTCATATGTAGCAGTGATCTTTAAGATATCCCAAGACCAGAACCTTTCTTTTCATAGATGCCTGAGAATAATGGGGAGAAGCAGCTCAAGTCACACAATGCAATAGAGCAATAGGATAGATAGATTGATAGATAGATACTATATTTATGTATCTATATCAACACACATATATACCTATTAATATAAACATATGTACTTTCATTATTCTGTGTGTAAGTGTGTATATGCAATTAAATAAAACTGGTTCACATGAATTTTTAAAAATGTTCATTGAGTGCTAACCTTCCTCCACTTCTGACCGTCACCCTCCACACTTTGCTAACCTTTGAGGATCACTGATTTTAGAGAGTAGCTATGAGGAGACTAGGATAGATGTCAGGGAGGCCAACCAGAGGCCCTTTTTGGTCATCCAAGATGAAAGTGCCAAAGCCTAGGCCAAGGAAGTGTGGAGAGACATTCTAGGAGGTAAAAACGAGGAGACATTCTTGTTCCTCCTCTTGGAGATGATCTTCAGTTACAGCATTGTACCTGGATTGAGGTATACTCTTTACGAAAGAGCCCAGAGAGACCTTCCTTGGTGAGGATACACATATCATAGAGAATATTGTTTCCAGCTATTGAAAACATAGGATTGCAATTGATCAAAAAGCTCTGTAATTTGAGGTGCTCCTGCATTGAGTAGGTGACTCTCCCCACCCCCACACACAAATGAGCAGAACCGAAGGCTGGTGACACAAAACAGTCCTTCTTCTGATAAATGAAATCATGCGTTTCAGAATGAATCCCCAAGTGCCTTCTGCCCTAGCTCTCTGTGGTTCTTTTATCTCCAGTGTCCCCTTTAACATGATCTGTCTTGTCTCTTGTTTGCCTTACAATACTACAAAATGATCCTTCACTGTCTTCCTGGCCTTAGCGGGCCAGCTCACTGCCCCCAGAGTGCCTTGTGTTTTTTCAGTGGACTTCCCCCGTTTCTGACCTTGATCTCATTTTTCTAAAGCAAGGCTTTCTGGCAGCCTTGGCTAGGCTCTTATCTCTCCCATCCATGCAAGGGTGTCAGAATGTCCTAGGGAATCATAAATCAACGGCCCTGTCCTGACATCAGCTCTTTAGAAGCTCTTTGGGTGCCTTGAGTGCATCTGGAGGTCTGGGCAGACCACACTGGGCGGCTTTTATGCACAGACCCTTCCCAGAGCAGTGAGCTGATTGATGGCAAAATGGAGAATTAAACATTTATGCATGGAAGACCAGAAAGATGCAGGAAGAAAAGGGTTTAAGTGCATGTGCTTGCAGGACAAACATTATCCTTATTAGTGCTGTGGTTATTCTGAACACCCATTAGTCTCCTCGCTATAGACCTGTGAGGAAAATCACCTCCAAGTGACATCTATCTCAGGGTCCAGGAATCTTTTTAGGTATTTGAGCTGCCTCTCCATCCAAACAATTACAAAGGACCTGTGCTCACTTTCTCTTCCTTTAAGATTTGTTGAGTAGGCCGGGCGTGGTGGCTCACGCTGGTAATCCCAGCACTTTGGGAGGTGATGTCAGGCAGATCACCAGGTCAGGAGTTTGGGACCTGCCTGGCCAATATAGTGAAACCCCATCTCTACAAAAAATACAAAAAATTAGCTGGGCATGGCGGCAGGAGCCTATAATCCCAGCTACTTGGGAGGCTGAGGCAAGAGAATTGCTTGAACCCAGGGGGCGGAGGTTGCAGTGAACTGAGATTGTACCACTGCACTCCAGCCTGGGCAAAAGTGCGAGACTCCATCTCAAAAAAAAAAAAAATCATTTAGTAATATCTTGCCATGTTTATTTACTGATCCCTTCTCCCCTACTTTGATTCTCTAATGAATTGTTTCTACCTGAAAAAGTAGAGAACTTACCACCTCACTTCAGAGAAGACTCTGAGAGTCAGGGGAGGGAGGAGGATGCCCACCTTGTCTTATGGGATGTGTCATGAACAAGATGGGTCACACTCATTCTAGACAAGGTTGGAACTGGGAAAGGCAAAATTAATCTCAATAGAAGCAATAAGTTTTTAACAATATTACTGCTGCCAAGCAAGTAAAATGCACAGTCTTGGGAGACAGTAGGTCCCCCTATACCTGGATGTTTCATAGAAAACTGTCTTAGTAACAACAGAGTGGAAGAGTTCCTGTTTTTAATAATGTGCCAGGTGATGTTTAAGGGCCCTCCAAAATCTAAGATTCTAGGAATTTCTTCTGCCTCCATGACACCCTCTAGCTTTCCCTTCATAACATTTCGGGATCAATACTCAAAGGATTTGTTAGCTTTCCATATCTTACAAAAACTGCAGGTAATGGCTGGGTGAAGTGACTGACATCTGTAATTCCAGTGTTGGGAAGACAGATGTGAGAGGATTGCTTGAGCCCAGGAGTTCAAGACCATCCTAGGCAACATAGAAACATCCCATCTTTACCAAAAATAAAAATAAAAATAAAAATTAGCCAGGCCTGGTGACACACGTCTTAGTCTGAGCTACTTGGGAGGCTGAGGCGGCAGTATTGTTTGAGCCCAGGAATTGGAGGTTACAGGAAGTTACGATTGTTCCACTGTGTGCCATCCTAGGTGACAGAGTGAAAACCTGACTCTAAAACAAAACGAAACAAAATGGCAGATGATTCCTTCATGGAATTTCATTAGGGAATAGCATTCTCTTGTAAAACAGTGCACTTTTTGGCTTCCATTTCTCAAATGAAGTCCAAAGTAGAACCTATGGCCTTGGATGGCTAATTCCTCAGATTTCTAAATTGATTTAGAAAGGTTACCTGCAAAGTTAAGTAGCTGAATTATAGTAAGTGGGGAGGTACATTGCATGCTTTTTAATAATGACTGGTTAACTTCCTAAGTGTGACAAGAACTCTTCTGATGATATGGCAGCATTCTCAGCCATGGTAAAGAGTGAGGGCATCTTTGAATCCTTCCGTGCCTCCACTCCTGCCTCGTTTCTCTTTGTCTCTCTGTCTCTTTTTCTATTTCTCTTGCTTTCTCTCTTTCTATTAAACTGGGTCATCCTCCTAAATATGTCATACGAGTGCAGATGCCTGGGTACCTTATGTAGCCTGGACGGTATGAGAAGAACCAACCAGAGAACAGGCAAGTGATTGAAAAAGCATTTGGGACTTAGAGCCATGACAGTCAGCACAAGGTGTGACCACAGGCTTTGAGGTCTGTTGAAAATAAATTTTAATTCTGGCTTGACCTCTCTATCTCTGAATCTGTTACCTCATTAATAAAATAGAGGTAATTATAAGATTTTAAAAATAGATTAATACCAATAGATACTAGTAGGTCCTACAACAATACCTATGGATAATTGAGACAGGCTAGGTAAGTACTAATACATTCTATTACTGAGATAATAACCATCTGCCTTGGTCCATTTTGACTGCCACAGCAAAATGCCACAGAGTGGGTACCTTATAAACAAAAACTTATTTCTCACAGTTCTTTATTTTTTTTTTCTTTCAGTCAGAGCCTTGCTCTGTCACCCAGGCTGGAGTGCAGTGGCACGATCTCTGCTCACTACAACCTCCACCTTCCAGGTTCAAGGGATTATCCTGCCTCAGCCTCCAGAGTAGCTGAGATGACAGGCATGCACCACCATGTCTGGCTAATTTTTGTATTTTTAGTAGAGACAGGGTTTCACCATGTTGGTCAGGTTGGTCTCGAAATCCTGACCTCAGGTGATCACCCACCTAGGCCTCCCAAAGTGCTAAGATTATAGGCGTGATCCACCACGCCTGACCTATTTCTCACAGTTCTAAAGGCTGAGAAACCAATCAAGGTGCTGATAAATTTGGTACATTGAGGGCCGTCTTGTGGTTCATAGAAGGTATCTTTCCGCTGCTTTCTCACACTGAGGAAGGAGAAAACAAGCTCCTATAGGCCTCCCTTATGGCACTAATCCTATTCACAAAGGCTCCACCCTCAGTGTGTTTCTCTTGTGGCTCTAAATTCCAAATGCTTTTCCATTAATGACCTCCATGGGCCTTGCCTCTTAATACTATCACATTGGGGATTAGTTTTCAAAATATGAATTTTGAGGACAGCACAAATATTCAGTCTACAGCACTCTCTTAAAAAGAAAAACTGCAGATGATATTTCTTTAGCTAAAGGGCCCATTAGTGTCACACATTTTATAGAATGGTGAGCTATCACAAAAGAAGTGAGCTTATAGAACCAACTTATAGGAAATTGAAAGGGGCTCACATTTGGTTTTCTGGAGCTCAGCAATTCTCTGGGTGGGCATGGTGAATTGGTGATATAGGCAGACCTAGAATACAAGATTGGGAAGGATTTCCTCTTGATAGAATTTGACTTTTACATAAAAGAAGAGCTTAGCTGTCTTTGGAGAATGATGCATCTTTACAAGTCTGAAGTCAAGTGCCCAGTAGGTTAAGGATCCTGGGTAGGTAGGAGAAGTAAATGGTCTTGGTTCTGTATACACATCAGGTCCTCTGCTGGGGTCTTAGACGTATCTTCTTGTGTTTTCACAATTCTGAGAAGTAGGTGTTATTTTTAATGAAGATTTTTCTGTTTTCAGGAAACATCTCAGTGAATTTTATTTTAGTTTTTAAAATTATTATTATTTTTTGAGCATGGGTCTTGCTCTGTCATCCAGGCTGGAGTGCAGTGGTACAGTCATAGCTCACTGCAGCCTTGAGCTCCTGGGCTCAAACCATTCTCCCATCTCAGCCTCCCAACATGCTGGGATTACTGACATGCGCTGCTGCACCTGAGTCACATCGCATTTTAGAGCAAATGATTTTCTCAAAATGACTAGCTGTTTTGTGACATACGACTTCCTCTTATCTGCCCTAAAATACTTCCATTGAATTCCCTTGTCTTGATGTACTGAGGGCTGGTTCATTCTAATCCAAACTTTGTAGTGTGTGACCTTACCTCCTTTTATCCTTTGCTTTTTGAGATAAATTTTGTCATTCTTATCAGGTATGTGCACACATCCATGCATACACACTCCTTATAGAACTAATCACATTGCATCATAACTGTCAGTTTGTCTTTCTACTCTTTGAGAGCATAAACAAGGTCTAATCATCTCTGTATAGTCGTATCTTAGCAAAGTTGTTACACAGAGGACATATTCAAATTGCTGAATGAATGAATAAATAACTGAATTTATGAATACATTCTATAATAACTTCTCTTTCTGGGTCTTCTTGGCAATCGTGATCATCTTTGGTGTCAGGCACAGACAATACTGGGTGCGGAATAGCAGGATTATGAAGTCCACCATTCTATACCAGAGAACGATGATCTTTTTGATCTTTTAAAGAATATTTTTACAAGGAAGCAATTTCAGATTAATGGGATGCTTTTCTGCCAGCTATGTACATCCTTTAAAAAATAATAGTTTATAAAATTTTCATCCCAGTGCTAGCCAAGCATCTTAAGACACACTCAAGTATGAAGGCATCTCTTGATGATAATGAGGGTGGGTGAAGTGGGAAAACAGTGTTTCTGTAACTCAGGCTGTCTCTAGGATAAAGTATTATCACCCTTCTCGGAAACTACATCAACAGCATTACCATGGGGTCCCCGTGAGACATCTACCCTTACTCACGCACATGCATTATGAAGGGTCTATGCCATTCTGCTGTCAGATGGGCTGGTGGTTAGCCAGTTCGGTCTTAGTGAAAATAACTCTTTGGTGTGTGATCTCATATACAAATAGCTATTTATGTTGGGCTTTCCTCTACCTCAACCCATCAAACCACACTCCTTAGAGATTTCTCATTGGGTTTTAATGTATTAGCAAAGCAGAAGATATCACGTGGCAAAGGAATTTTCCACCTTATGCTGCTATCTGTCATAATATATGCCTTTCCCTTATTATATGTATCAAGCTACTCAGATACACATGACTGCATTATATTGGCATTTGTCTTTCTTGAAGAGTTTGGAGACAAATGATACATTTGGAAGATACTTTAAAAAAAAAGTGTATGAATTCAAAGACAGGGATGGGTATAGCAGTAATGACCAAGGGTTTGGTTTCTTCTCTTCTCTTGCTGGAATTTCCAATGGAAAAGACCGCAATTGATGTTTCTGTTTCAGAATTTCACATGTAGTTCATATATTCAGAGGGCTAATTCACAGGGGTGATGAGCTTTGCAATCCTGATCAGTCCTGGTATTCAATCTTACCTTTCTCTCCAACTAACAGTGCCTAGTGTATATGTTCAATAAATAATAAGTGGTGTTATCACTATTGCCAGGTCACTTCAAAGCTTGGTGACACAGGCCGGGCGCGGTGGCTCAAGCCTGTAATCCCAGCACTTTGGGAGGCCGAGACGGGCGGATCACGAGGTCAGGAGATCGAGAGACGATCCCGGCTAACACGGTGAAACCCCGTCTCTACTAAAAAGTACAAAAAAAAAAAATAGCCGGGCGAGGTGGCGGGCGCCTGTAGTCCCAGCTACTCGGGAGGCTGAGGCAGGAGAATGGCATAAACCCGGGAGGCGGAGCTTGCAGTGAGCTGAGATCCGGCCACTGCACTCCAGCCTGGGTGACAGAGCAAGACTCCGTCTCAAAAAAAAAAAAAAAAAAAAAAAAAGCTTGGTGACACAGCCATGTGTCTCAGCCATTTCACACTCCACCTGACTTATATATTCACCCCACTTGGGATGATTATTTGCACTTGGGTCCAATTGTCTGCTGTTGTACTGGAGCTGAGCTCTTTGAGCTCATGTTTCATATTGCAATGCTAAATGTGCTTTACATGCTTCCACTCTTGCCTCTCTAGTCTCAACTATTCTTTCCCTTCTCCTAGTGTCTTCACCATCATAGAGAACTATCTATAGGCAGGGTGATCTTAGGGAATTTATTTAGTATCTCTGAGTTTCCTTACCTGTATGATGATAATGATCATGGTACCTACCCGAAGGCTGTTGGAAGACTAGTTGAGTACATTCATACAAAGTTCTTATCAGCATTTTATTACTAAGCTGTTCTTTAGTGAAGATAAACTGATTGGGCAAAGAGGAAAGATCAAGTAGGAGGGAGGGAATTACAACAGAGATGCTGAGAGTGCAGATGCAGCAGTGGCAGAAGTGAACACATCTAATGTGTAGTGGCAGCATACTAAAAGGTACATGACTAAACATTTTACCTGAATTGATGTCCTAACATAGAGAACCATGAAACGTAGGCAGCCCCATTTTGAAAATGAGGAGACTATATTTCAGAGAGATAAAAACAAAACAAAAAGGTTTTTTGATTGGTAGAGCCAGAATTTGTTCAAGATTTGTGTGAGGCAGGAATATTGGTCTATATTTGAAACAGAAAAGAAACAGAAAAAATAATAGTTTGCACCGTGTTTGAAGGTTACCAAATGCTCTCAAACATATTGTCTAATTTGCTTTCAAATCATACAGTAAAATCAAAAAGAACCATCTTTAGTTTGAAATAAATAGGAATATTATTATTTAAGGAGACAATGAACTTAAAACCAGGTAAAATGGTTCATTCACGTAATGGAGTACCATGCAGTCATTTTTTTAAAAGATGACACAAAGCCTATTTTGACATTGAAAATGTGCCCTGCATCTTGTTGATTGACATAAGAAGGTTAGAGAGTCATATATGTGGTATAATCAAATATTTATGAATGAGCATGCTTTGCTTCCATAATCAGAAAAAATAATTATGCTATTTGAATTTTGAAAATAAAAATAGTTTACAGTCCCACCAACAGTGTAAAAGTGTTCCTGTTTCTCCACATCCTCTCCAGCACCTGTTGTTTCCTGACTTTTTAATGATCGCCATTCTAACTGGTGTGAGATGGTATCTCATTGTGGTTTTGATTTGCATTTCTCTGATGGCCAGTGATGATGAGCATTTTTTCATGTGTCTGTTGGCTGTATGAATGTCTTCTTTTGAGAAATGTCTGTTCATATCCTTTGCCCACTTTTTGATGGGGTTGTTTTTTCTTGTAAATTTGTTTGAGTTCTTTGTAGGTTCTGGATATTAGCCCTTTGTCAGATGAGTAGATTGCAAAAATTTTCTCCCATTCTGTAGGTTGCCTGTTCACTCTGATGGTAGTTTCTTTTGCTGTGCAGAAGCTCTTTAGTTTAATGAGATCCCATTTGTCAATTTTGGCTTTTGTTGCCGTTGCTTTTGGTGTTTTAGACATGAAGTCTTTGCCCATGCCTATGTCCTGAATGGTACTACCTAGGTTTTCCTCTAGGATTTTTATGGTATTAGGTCTAACATTTAAGTCTCTAATCCATCTTGAATTAATTTTCGTATAAGGAGTAAGGAAAGGATCCAGTTTCAGCTTTCTACTTATGGCTAGCCAATGGCGATCATTAAAAAGTCAGGAAACAACAGGTGCTGGAGAGGATGTGGAGAAACAGGAACACTTTTACACTGTTGGTGGGATTGTAAACTAGTTCAACCATTATGGAAAACAGTATGGCGATTCCTCAAGGATCTAGAACTAGATGTACCATATGACCCAGCCATCCCATTACTGGGTATACACCCAAAGGATTAGAAATCATGCTGCTATAAAGACACATGCACACGTATGTTTATTGCGGCACTATTCACAATAGCAAAGACTTGGAATCAACCCAAATGTCCATCAGTGACAGACTGGATTAAGAAAATGTGGCACATATACACCATGGAATACTATGCAGCCATCAAAAAGGATGAGTTTGTGTCCTTTGTAGGGACATGGATGCAGCTGGAAACCATCGTTCTTAGCAATCTATCACAAGAACAGAAAACCAAACACCGCATGTTCTCACTCATAGGTGGGAACTGAACAATGAGATCACTTGGACTCGGGAAGGGGAACATCACACACCGGGGCCTATCATGGGGAGGGGGGAGGAGGGAGGGATTGCATTGGGAGTTATACCTGATGTAAATGACGAGTTGATGGGTGCAGACGAGTTGATGGCTGCAGCACAGCAACATGGCACAAGTATACATATGTAACAAACCTGCACATTATGCACATGTACCTTAGAACTCAAAGTATAATAATAAAAAAAAAAGAAAATAAAATAAAAATAAGCACATTCCACTTTTTAGACAAAACAAAAACAGAATTTCCGATTTGATTGGCACCTATCTTTTTGTAAAATTTGAATTTAAGCCCGTAATGTCTTTTCCTGGGGTGTGGAGGGGGATTAGCAGCTCTGTAATGACTGCGTCTCCTACTAACCTGTAAGCTCCGTGAAGTCAGTGCTCATGTCTTTCTCTTTATCCCCAGCACCTAGAACAGAAGCTAGCACAGAGGATGTTCTCAAGAGAAAAGGTTTCCTTTATGTGCTTGTGTTAACACTGGATGTGTGTGTGTGTGTGTGTGTGGGTGTGTGTGTGTGTGTGTGGTGTATTGGAAGCCTCATCATTCAGACTCATCTGTCCTTAGTTTTCTCAGTTTTGTAAAGCGCCAGATAAGTGCTTTTTATTCCTTCATCTGCAGTCCATGGGAAACTGTAGCTCATCTCATAATGTGTTACTTTTGAAGGTTCTACCTAAAATGAATAGATAATAGAAATTAACCAGAGTCCTTAGTTCCCTTCTCCCTCACTGCAGAGAAGAAGACTTGCTGCTACCGTGCCAATGCAGATGACAGAGCTGAATGTCCCATCACTCTGGGAGTAAGGAGGCCACATTCTCTCTATGCTTCCAACTTGTGATGAGAAGGTTCCTGGAGCCCCCAACATCAGATTTCAGAGCCAATATCTGTCTTGCTCAACTGGACCACACCCTTGCTGTTTGCTAAGCCTGTTCTCCCTACTCATCAATTTGATACATCTTCCCTGTGCTTCCAAAGTGAGTGCAAATGAACTTTGTTTTCACTATTCTTGTGCGGCTTCATTTTCTTATTAACAAACTGGAAAAGTCCTTTCAAGGAGATGCAAAGTCCTTTCAAGGAGATCAAAGATAGAAGCAAAACATAGGTAGGGCTTTTTACTCAGTGCAGCTAAAGTCAGTGGAACTGAGGGGAGAATACCAATCTTAGTCCAGAATAAAGCAAGAGATTGTATCTTACTAACAAACTGTAAGGAAGACCACACAGACACACACACACACAACACACACACACACACACACACACACACACACACACACACACACACACACACGTCATCAAATGAGAGGAAGAATGAGACACCCTTGTAAATACAGTGTGGATTATGTCAAGAGAAATAACTTAATAGAAAGCCTGGGCAAAATGCACAGCAAGAGTCAGAGGAGGTCTTTCATTTGATGCTATCAGGAATGGGCCTAATAATTCAAAGGATTCAGAATAAACAAGAAAAGTTAAGGGCAGGCCAAGCTGTTTCTAGCAATGTATTGAAGACACATCCTTTCCCCCACATCTATTTTAGATATATGAATCTTCCTAATTCAGAGACCTAAATATTGATGTTCAACTCTCATATCTTATTTCATTCCTCACCAGATTATGGGGGGAAAACAATAAGTAGTCTAGAGGGAGGTAGAGAAAAATTCTGCATTAGCATGCTTCTAAGATACTTTTAAATCTCTTTTATCTTTGCAATTCACTCTAACAGCCATATCGTTTTTGCTCTTGAGTTCCAGGTTTTATAGGGATGGTAAATACACTAGTATTCTGAGTTTTCCTTAACTTACTTGGTGTTCAACTTTGCTAAACTTGCGGACGCCAGTTTGGGGACATTCACTGGGAATACAAACAGCCACTAGGATTTTTTATTGATCAAAAGAAATGTGTTTGAACAATCCTCAATAGATTTAAAAATGAGAGAACCCCAATGTTAGAATTTTACCCCAGGAGCGTTTCCTTCTCTTTAATTGCCCGCTTGCTCCTTCATTATGCTACGCTCTCCTTCAGTGTTTAAATACCGCAGCTGTTTTTCCTCTGTGTTTGTCTCTTTTAGAGTAAACTATTAACTTGCTATTTCAATCTTCTAAAAAAATGCTTATGATTGACAAAACTTTATGAAATAGTGACAAATGAGAAGAAAATTAGTGCCATGAACAAAGAACAGCTAAGCGACATTCGGAGAGAAATCTGTCATTGTGGGCTAACAATGTAATTGGCTGGTTAAATATATTATAAACAGGCTGGGTTCTCTAACCCCACCCTTCTCTTTTCTTTGAATTCCTGCAAGACATAAAGTTGTACAATTTCAGGATGCTTGGCTTTGGAAGGATTTTCATTTGATACGTTTTTGTTTGGTTCCTCTTGAAGTGAATACTATGAATACAGAAAGTACTATATGATAATAATCTTTTTGAAGATAAAGTAGCAGAAAACCCTTAATCTTCTGTTTTTTTTCACTAGCAGTCAGTGGCTCTCTTAATCACCATTCCTTTCACTTTGGGTAATAAGACATTGAAATAGCCAAGGAAGACAGAGATCTAAGTAAACTGGACTTTTCGCTTTCCTTAATACTTATTTCTTTTTAATGAAGGTATAACTTACATATAATAAATACATACATTTTAACACTTTAATGTGGAGTTGAGTGGCTTCTGACAAGTCTATACTCCTGTAATTGTCATCCAAATCGAGAGAAATCAGATTTTTAAAAAGTAGACTTTGAAGCACATTTTTATAGGTTTTCAGATCCTGTTCCCCCAAAAATGATAGAGAAAACTTCCTTATGAAACATGCTCCTTTAATTTTTTGTAAAGAACTCATGATTCTAACTCCAAAATAAACTTTGTCCGAAGACCTTATTTTTGAAACAGCAGCTGGGTAAATGAATGAAGGAAATTCAATGGAGTATAATAAGTAGGGTAAAAAATCAGCCACTTTTTCCTGAACTGAAATTTGTCATATGAGAGGTGCTGTTTTTAGTCTTTCTCTAACTACCCCTTGAGCCCCAGATCACAACTCTGTGTTCAGAAATAGAACACTGACATCAGATAGAGCTGGCAAATCATCTATATACTTATTTATTCATTCATTTATTTATTTTCACTGTGTCTACAGCAGCTCAGCTGCTAAATGCCTGTATAATGGCCAATTAAAATAGCTTTTAGACATTATATTTTTTCAATTAAGATGTGATTCACTAAACCAATCAATTATAGGTTATGATAAAATTTCAAAGGTGACTTAAAATGCAATAGCATGGAATTAAGAAATCATAATTGGCTCAAAAGGGCCACCTTCATTTTGAAGTCAACCAATACACTGTGTACGAGCTCCTAAAAGCATGGCAATCTTGCCTACTCCCTCCCCATGTCTAACTGATACATTAAAATAAATTAAGAGGCCAATTTCAAAACATGCCTCTGAAGTTGTCCCCACACAATTATATCAGGGAGAAATAGAATCATATTTTTCATAACAAGTAGCCAGTGATTTATTCTACCCTTGAGATAAATGCAAAAATGGGAACAGCTAACATCCCTTTATGGAAAGGAAGCACTTGTCATTATGAAAGTTTGCTCTTCTTTCAGCTTTGCTGATACACCCCAGTATGTGCCCAGATGTGGTGCACTCTTCTCCTGATGGAAGCTCATGATAAGGACATTTTCTCTCTTTCTTTTTCCTTTCTTTTTTTCTTTTTTTTTTTTCCCAGACGGAGCCTCGCCAGGCTGGAGTGCAGTGGCATGATCTTGGCTCGCTGCAACCTCCGCCTCTGGGGTTCAAGCGATTCTTCTGCCTCAGCCTCCTGAGTACCTGGGACTGCAGGCACATGCCACCATGCCCAGCTAATGATGAGAACATTTCATTAGGCAGGAGCTGTAGTTGTCACTGAAAATGAACAAGATTAATATTGACTGTGGGAAGCAAAGGTCAGAGAGGGTCCTGCCTTTCCCATTAGTGTTCCTTTCCCTATGTATCTATTCATTTCAGGTCCCAACGAGCTCTTCGTGTGCAGGATTCCTGCTTTAAATGTTATAATACGTCAACCCAATGTTCATCTCAAGAAATGTGCTTCAAAGGCTATTCCAATTTTGCTGCTGTAAATGTATTACTTAAGGAAAATGGTGTGACATACAATATTTTAGTAAAAATGCAGGAGGGGTGACAGAGGGCAAAGACGGGAAGAGGGAATGGACAATAACCTTCATCACTCGTTATTGCAGGAGGGGTAACAGAGGGGAAAGACGGGAAGAGGGGATGGACAATAACCTTCATCACTCGTTACTGCAGTGGGACTTCCCAGTGTGGCCAGAGAGGTCAAAAGTGGTGGAGGATCCAGAGATAACAGAGTAGAATAGAGGAGAAGGCCTTTTCTGTTGTTTGCTGTGCTCCCAGGGTGACTCTTCAGCAGAGGCCCTGGGAGGCACTAGTGGCTTTACAAGCTTGATAAAGACACCTGATCACCCATTCCTCCTTTAAAAAGTGCCAGCACTGACAGCATTAGCCTCTAACTACACCACTTCCTTCCCAGTTCTCTGGCTAGAAATGCACACCCTAGGGCCTCAAGCTATATCCCACACCCAGGTCCATTTTGTCAGCAAAATAGAATGTGTCTGGTTATTGCTTCCAGACTCTTCCCAGATCCTAAAGAAACTAAAAATAAATGCAGTCTGCTGGGGCCAAGGCATGGAGGGCTACGGCATCTCAACCCTGAGCAGAAATCTACAGCCCCAACGAGCATATTCTTGGTGTCAGAGAGCCTGGGCTTCCATATTCCCAGTCCTGTGCTCTGGGAAAATCTTACCCTCTCTGTGCTATGGTAGCCTCATTTGTAAAAACACAGTCTCTGCCTCATGATGTTTGGACAAATTTACCCCATAATGATGCAATATGCTTGGTATAGGGTTGGCACAAAGTGAGGACTCAGTATGTGTTAATTCCTTCTTCACCTCTTCCTCTAATGCCTCTTCCAGCTACTTTCTTCTTGTCTATATTTCTATTGTTTTGCAGCCCCAGACAATTTTTTGTGCCATCAAAACAATATTGGAGAGCAAGGTTGGATTCCTTTGCCTAAATCTTAAGGGCCCTGGTGTAAGAGGCGTGCATTTCTGCACCTCTGTTTAGGATCCAGTATTCGATGCTGCTGGCTTCCTGTTGGCCTCCCCTTGCAAGCGGTGAAGGCGCCTCTTGTGCTCTGAACCCACCTATAATGAAACACCTGCCATGACACTGTGACATCCTGAAACTGTTTCTTAAGTGCAGTCATTTGTTTGCCCATTTATTAATTTCAGTTTCATATGTTTACTAGGTACTGACTGAAGTCTTCCTCTGTATCCTCAACAGGGTTATTAATTTCAGTTTCACATGTTTACTAGGTACTGACTGAAGTCTTCCTCTGTATCCTCATCAGGGTTATTAATTTCAGTTTCCTAAGTTTACTAGGTACTGACTGAAGTCTTCCTCTATATGCCTATCAGGGTTATTAATTTGAGTTTCCTATGTTTACTAGGTACTGACTGAAGTCTTCCTCTGTGTCCTCATCAGGGTTATTAATTTGAGTTTCCTACGTTTACTAGGTACTGACTGAAGTCTTCCTCTGTATCCTCATCAGGGTTATTAATTTCAGTTTCCTATGTTTACTAGGTACTGACTGAAGTCTTCCTCTGTGTCCTCATCAGGGTTATTAATTTCAGTTTCCTATGTTTACTAGGTACTGACTGAAGTCTTCCTCTGTGTCCTCATCAGGCTTATTAATTTCAGTTTCCTATGTTTACTAGGTACTGACTGAAGTCTTCCTCTGTATCCTCATCAGGGTTATTAATTTCAGTTTCCTATGTTTACTAGGTACTGACTGAAGTCTTCCTCTGTGTCCTCATCAGGGTTATTAATTTCAGTTTCCTATGTTTACTAGGTACTGACTGAAGTCTTCCTCTGTGTCCTCATCAGGGTTATTAATTTCAGTTTCCTATGTTTACTAGGTACTGACTGAAGTCTTCCTCTGTGTCCTCATCAGGGTTATTAATTTCAGTTTCCTATGTTTACTGGGTACTGACTGAAGTCTTCCTCTGTGTCCTCATCAGGGTTATTAATTTCAGTTTCCTATGTTTACTGGGTACTGACTGAAGTCTTCCTCTGTGTCCTCATCAGGGTTATTAATTTCAGTTTCCTATGTTTACTGGGTACTGACTGAAGTCTTCCTCTGTGTCCTCATCAGGGTTATTAATTTCAGTTTCCTATGTTTACTGGGTACTGACTGAAGTCTTCCTCTGTGTCCTCATAAGGGTTATTAATTTCAGTTTCCTATGTTTACTGGGTACTGACTGAAGTCTTCCTCTGTGTCCTCATCAGGGTTATTAATTTCAGTTTCCTATGTTTACTGGGTACTGACTGAAGTCTTCCTCTGTGTCCTCATCAGGGTTATTAATTTCAGTTTCCTATGTTTACTGGGTACTGACTGAAGTCTTCCTCTGTGTCCTCATCAGGGTTAATAATTTCAGTTTCCTATGTTTACTGGGTACTGACTGAAGTCTTCCTCTGTGTCCTCATCAGGGTTATTAATTTCAGTTTCCTATGTTTACTAGGTACTGACTGAAGTCTTCCTCTGTGTCCTCATCAGGGTTATTAATTTCAGTTTCCTATGTTTACTAGGTACTGACTGAAGTCTTCCTCTGTGTCCTCATCAGGGTCATCAATTTCAGTTTCCTATGTTTACTAGGTACTGACTGAAGTCTTCCTCTGTGTCCTCATCAGGGTCATCAATTTCAGTTTCCTATGTTTACTAGGTACTGACTGAAGTCTTCCTCTGTGTCCTCATCAGGGTTATCAATTTCAGTTTCCTATGTTTACTAGGTACTGACTGAAGTCTTCCTCTGTGTCCTCATCAGGGTTATCAATTTCAGTTTCCTATGTTTACTAGGTACTGACTGAAGTCTTCCTCTGTGTCCTCATCAGGGTTATCAATTTCAGTTTCCTATGTTTACTAGGTACTGACTGAAGTCTTCCTCTGTGTCCTCATCAGGGTTATCAATTTCAGTTTCCTATGTTTACTAGGTACTGACTGAAGTCTTCCTCTGTGTCCTCATCAGGGTTATTAATTTCAGTTTCCTATGTTTACTAGGTACTGACTGAAGTCTTCCTCTGTGTCCTCATCAGGGTTATTAATTTCAGTTTCCTATGTTTACTAGGTACTGACTGAAGTCTTCCTCTGTGTCCTCATCAGGGTTATTAATTTCAGTTTCCTATGTTTACTGGGTACTGACTGAAGTCTTCCTCTGTGTCCTCATCAGGGTTATTAATTTCAGTTTCCTATGTTTACTGGGTACTGACTGAAGTCTTCCTCTGTGTCCTCATCAGGGTTATTAATTTCAGTTTCCTATGTTTACTGGGTACTGACTGAAGTCTTCCTCTGTCCTCATCAGGGTTATTAATTTCAGTTTCCTATGTTTACTGGGTACTGACTGAAGTCTTCCTCTGTGTCCTCATCAGGGTTAATAATTTCAGTTTCCTATGTTTACTGGGTACTGACTGAAGTCTTCCTCTGTATCCTCATCAGGGTTATTAATTTCAGTTTCCTATGTTTACTAGGTACTGACTGAAGTCTTCCTCTGTGTCCTCATCAGGGTTATTAATTTCAGTTTCCTATGTTTACTAGGTACTGACTGAAGTCTTCCTCTGTGTCATCATCAGGGTTATTAATTTCAGTTTCGTATGTTTACTAGGTACGGACTTAAGTCTTCCTCTGTGTCCTCATCAGGGTTATTAATTTCAGTTTCCTATGTTTACTAGGTACTGACTGAAGTCTTCCTCTGTGTCCTCATCAGGGTTATCAATTTCAGTTTCCTATGTTTACTAGGTACTGACTGAAGTCTTCCTCTGTGTCCTCATCAGGGTTATCAATTTCAGTTTCCTATGTTTACTAGGTACTGACTGAAGTCTTCCTCTGTGTCCTCATCAGGGTTATCAATTTCAGTTTCCTATGTTTACTAGGTACTGACTGAAGTCTTCCTCTGTGTCCTCATCAGGGTTATCAATTTCAGTTTCCGATGTTTACTAGGTACTGACTGAAGTCTTCCTCTGTGTCCTCATCAGGGTTATTAATTTCAGTTTCCGATGTTTACTAGGTACTGACTGAAGTCTTCCTCTGTGTCCTCATCAGGGTTATTAATTTCAGTTTCCGATGTTTACTGGGTACTGACTGAAGTCTTCCTCTGTGTCCTCATCAGGGTTATTAATTTCAGTTTCCTATGTTTACTGGGTACTGACTGAAGTCTTCCTCTGTGTCCTCATCAGGGTTATTAATTTCAGTTTCCTATGTTTACTGGGTACTGACTGAAGTCTTCCTCTGTGTCCTCATCAGGGTTATTAATTTCAGTTTCCTATGTTTACTGGGTACTGACTGAAGTCTTCCTCTGTGTCCTCATCAGGGTTATTAATTTCAGTTTCCTATGTTTACTGGGTACTGACTGAAGTCTTCCTCTGTGTCCTCATCAGGGTTATTAATTTCAGTTTCCTATGTTTACTGGGTACTGACTGAAGTCTTCCTCTGTGTCCTCATCAGGGTTATTAATTTCAGTTTCCTATGCTTACTAGGTACTGACTGAAGTCTTCCTCTGTATCCTCATCAGGGTTATTAATTTCAGTTTCCTATGCTTACTAGGTACTGACTGAAGTCTTCCTCTGTGTCCTCATCAGGGTTATTAATTTCAGTTTCCTATGTTTACTAGGTACTGACTGAAGTCTTCCTCTGTGTCCTCATCAGGGTTATTAATTTCAGTTTCCTATGTTTACTAGGTACTGACTGAAGTCTTCCTCTGTATCCTCATCAGGGTTATTAATTTCAGTTTCCTATGTTTACTAGGTACTGACTGAAGTCTTCCTCTGTGTCCTCATCAGGGTTATTAATTTCAGTTTCCTATGTTTACTAGGTACTGACTGAAGTCTTCCTCTGTATCCTCATCAGGGTTATTAATTTCAGTTTCCTATGTTTACTAGGTACTGACTGAAGTCTTCCTCTGTGTCCTCATCAGGGTCATTAATTTCAGTTTCCTATGTTTACTAGGTACTGACTGAAGTCTTCCTCTGTATCCTCATCAGGGTGCAGGTACAGTGTTCTGCTCTCCAAGTTAACACGGCCTTAGTTAGCTTAGACGGGAACAGATGTTTTTTCTCATTTCTCATATTCCTTTTAACACTTGAAAATCTCCTTCTCTACCAGACTTAGTTTCTTTTTTAGGTATGACACTCTTTATGGTGCTGCTGACCTTGATATAGACTAATTATGGCAAGACAGATGTTTCTCCTGAGGATATATGAATTAAGCATAGAACATCTTTCTGCAAACATGAATGTAGCATCTTATGAAATCCTCCAGCTCTGCCTATGAAAGGCTGTGTGACCTTGGCAAGTGGCCTGGCTTCTCTGAGCAGCATTTCCTTCCTCTCCTACCCCAAACTTAAATCAGACCTGATATTATTCCCCTTCTTCAGGATTCTGTGAAATAATCTCAAAGGAACCTTTTGGCCATGGAATCTCAAACTGAGTATATCATCAATGTTATCATTCTCCCTTCATTCATCTTTAAAGTTGATTGTTCTCAATTCAGTTTGTCAGAGTGTCCAATGTCACAGGTATAAGACAAAGTTGAGTCTGTTCCTAGCTTTGCTGCTAACCAGCTATGTGACAATGAGCAATTTGAGGATGCTGAGACTCAATTTTCTTTTCTACAAAATAGGTATATAAACAGTACGTTCCATTGAGGAATCGTGAGCTAATGGCTCTAAAACATTCATCTGTATCTCCTGACAATAAAAACAACAAATGAAAAGATTTTTATCATCATCAATTTCATCTTCAAAATTATTATGAAAAAGGCAAGTCCTTCAATAACCTTGGTTAGTGACAGCTAAATGGAATGAAGAAGCCCCCTTTTCACCAAAGAAAAGATTACTGGAGAACCATCAAGTAAAGAATAGTTTTCATGGCCAGGCGTGGTGGCTCACGACTGTAATCCCAACACATTGGGAGGCTGAGGCAGGTGGATCATGAAATTGGGAGTTCAAGATCAGCCTGGCCAATGTGGTGAAACCCTGTCTCTACTAAAAATACAAAATCTTAGCCAGGCGTGGTGGCATGCACCTGTAATCCCAGCTACTTTGAAGGCTGAGGCAAGAGAATTGCTTCAGTCCTGGAGATGGAGGCTGCAGTGAGCCGAGATTGTGCCACTGCACTCCAGCTGCTTGGGTGACAGAGTGAGACTCTGTCTTGGGGCGGGGAATAGTTTTCACAAGAAGACTGGAATGACTTGCAATTCAGTTTTTTAATGTGACTTCTCACCTCTCATCCTGTTCTTTGCTTAAATTTCCCAATGCCCAGTGATATAGTTTGCTTCTCTGTACCCACCCAAATCTCATCTCAAGTTGTAATCCCCACATCAGGGGAGGGGCCTGGAGGGAGGTCGTTGAACCATGGGGGCGGACTCCCCCTTGCTGTTCTCTTGATAGTGAGTGAGTTCTTAGGCGATTTGATAGTTTAAAAGCGTGCAGCAGTCCCCCTCACCATCCACCACCCTCCAGCCATCATGGTAAGACATGCTTGCTTCCCCTTCGCCTTCCACCATGATTGTAAGTTTCCTGAGGCTTTCCAGTTGTGTTTCCCATTAAGCCTGCAAAACTGTGAATTAGTTAAATCTCCTTTCTTCATAAATTACCCAGTCTCAGGTAGTTCTCTACAGCAGTGTGAAAGTGGATTAATACACCCATAAAAGCACCCATAGAAAACCTCCCTGCTACACAAATGGTGTATGTCAGCTGCATAAATTATTCTCCTGATCTGCTGTTTGGGTAGTAGTCAATTTAGACAGTCAGTGTCTGTAAGGAACACGAACTTATGGATGTCTACCAAAGACGCATTGGACAGATATTTTTGTCATGTGCACTCAGACGTACTGACACTGAGAGCCAGTGCAAATTATCCAAGAACCACTTTTTGTGTGATCACTGTGTGCTTCAGAGCAGGAATTCTACATACATCATCCCTTTGAATACTTAGAATGAAACTGTAAACTAGATAATATTCTCATTTTGCATATGAATAGACTGAGCCTTACAAAGGTAAATTAACTTGGTAATTTCAGTTTCCATCACTTTTATAGGAGGATCTGGGATTTGGTTGTAGCTCTGTTTAAGGCTAATCCTTTCTCTATTCTGCTCTTCTTCCTCTAGGACAAGTCAGAAAATGTTGGGGAGAGATTTTCTGTTGAATGCCTGTATATTTCATAGTGAACTGATGAACAGGAGGCATTAAGTATGGCTTTTTGGGGGAACTGAGAATTTAAAGTGAATTCTGCTCTTTCCATGTGATAGACAAAGGGTTATATTCCCAGTGCTAGTGTTAAAGTTAATGGACTGGATCATAAATGAATTAGACAGATGAATAACAAAATAAAAAATAAAAGAGCCTGCGCTCTAGTATGTGGTATTCTCCTAATCTTCACAGTAAAAATATACCCCTCTCTGAAGCTGTAAGTAAAACGCTCTGACATTTGTAAGAGTGATGTGCAGAAGCTTCAAGAATCTTGCATTGTTTAAACGCCTCTCGAATACATCTTCTTATTCCCACGTTATAGATGAGGGAACCGAGGCTGAGAAACGAGTTGCCTGAATGTCAGCCAGAAGGAAAGTGGGAGATCCATTTGGGGATCAGGGTGATCTTTCTGGAGCTCAGTGCATGTGACATATCCTTTTCTAAGCTGTCTTCACTCCATAGGACTTAGTGAGCGGCAAGACTACGAGCTTTCTTCTTACACGGATAGGACCTTGCTAAGCCCTGTCCCCGCACCCACCCTTCGGACTTCCGGTTTCCCGTCTGGAAGGCAGAAATGACACTGTTTGTCCCATGAGGCTGTTGTGACTATTAGATTTAGTAATAGCTGTAAAGTGTGTTTTGTCAGGTTTAGCACACTCTTTATGCTTTTAACAAATGCTACTTCCACTTCTTTCCCTTTGAATAGTCCTTTGGATAAATAAAATAAACATTACTCCATTTCTCAGATTAGGAAGCCCAGATCACAGCTGCTGACAGCTTGCATGGCTTTATGTTCAATAAAGAGGCACACAGAAGATTTATCACCCAGATGTGACAAGTGGGCCCTTTCCCTTTTCATTAACTTGTGTCAGGCCATATATTGACATTACAGTGTGTCATCATTCTTGATGACCTTTGAGCTATTGATTCTTCCAATTTTCATAAATGAATATTCCGTCCATAGGACATGTATCTGCCAATTTCGGAGATCAATACCATCTTTTGCGGTGATCATTACAGGAACTTGTAATGTAACCTCTCAAATAGATGCTTGAGTCAGAAGGAAGCAATTCATTCTATCCAGTATAAACAGACCTCAGCATTTTTGTTGGGAAATGCAACAATCTCAGACAATCACTGTCTCTAATGCACAATTCTTATTGGAAAGGATCCCACGCTCCAGGGGAATTTGAGTCTGTTATTTACACAGTCATTAAATACCTTTTTAATTTTTTTAAACACCAACAATGTGTCATACTCAGTACTAAGCACAGTGTCTATAATCGGTACTACAGGATGTGCATACACAAACATACACATTATGTACATTATGAACATATGTATATGGTAGAACCTCTGATTTGCAGAGATGACATGAAGATAAATAACTAACAAATGACCAAATGTATTATATTTGGAAAGAGAGACATAGCTAATAGGCTATAAGAGTTTAGAAGAAAAAAGAAAACACCAGTTCCACAGTAGATATATCAGAGATGATGTCATAGATAGTGAAGTTTAGATAAGATTGGACAAATGTACACCAGGAAACGGAGGGTTTTGAGGACAGAAAAACAATACAAACTGAAAGAGTGACTATGAAATAGTGAACATATTGTGCTCATTATAAATTAAGTGTAATCACTGTTTCTCACGGATCCTTGTTTTCGTGGCACCTGTGTCAGCATGGAGTTGGTGAACATTAACAGTGTGTTGAATGAGAGTAGCTGTGGACAAATTAAACAAGGCTTGTGGATGACTAATTTTCTGCAATAATGTAAGTATTACAGAGATGATCCCCAAGGTTTAGAACAAAAAGGGGAGATGATATAAACATGAATATGGATATAGAAATTAATCACATACATATTTCTCCCCCCAGTGCTAAAATGCATTCTTGTCACATTTCACACTATGATAATGATTGACCTTAGAAATATGTGGTATTTGAATAACAAATATTACTTCATTCCATTTAAAATATGGCTCAAAATTCATTCTTAGATTGTGGAGAGGAAATTGCCAAGAAGGTCTACCTACCTCTGGAGAAAGAAGCCCATTTCTGATCTGTGAATCTGACTTGTGGGGTTCACTGGCTTGGAAAAGCTTCAATTGTTTCTGGCTGTCCTTTGAATTAGTAAAGATCTCAGAGCTAAAAGGTGCTGAGATCCTCTGTGGCTGACTTCATCAGAATTCATCAATGAGTACGCACTGGACTCCTGAAACAATGTCCTTCCTGGTGTGCTAAGGATGTATGTGGACTGGAGGCGGGGGTGAGAGCAAACACCATTCATGGGCCCTCATGTTTCACCTATAGTCTCACAAAACTGCACACTGATAGTAGCCCTGATCCTTGGAGTTGGGCATGTTATTACTGAAGAGATGTCAAGAATTTGAAAGAAGGCAAGAAGAAAGCTGTCTTTAAATAATCCAAGTGGGAAACAGGTATTTACTTTTTCACATAATTAGAAAGTCTGAGCTTGGAACCAAATATCTCCATTGACTTCAAGAATATCATGTCCCTCTCTTTCCATCTACTTCCCTCTACCTTCTCCTTTCTTTCCCTTTCCCCTGTCTTAGTTCCGCTTCTCTCAATAAGTTGTCCGTGGCCTGTCCTCCTATAGTAAGGCATCCTCCATATAGCTAGCAGAAAAAGGCACAGGCATATCCAGCTCTAGGCTTCCATTAGCTTAACTTTCTGAGCATGAAATAAATAGAAACTTACTTAGCCTACACACAATCCAGAGAAGGTATCTAGTCTAGGTTGGTGACAGACTCATCATTGTGCAGTCACTGTGGCCAGAGGGATGGGGTACCCTGAGTGACCTGACCTGGATCACATGCCCACATTTAGTGGGACAGAACACTGTGATTTGCAGCCTGTGTAGAACCACGTTATGTGGAGGAGGGGCAGTTTCCTATTGACATGTCTGGAGTGGGGAACCAGGACGAAATAGGAGATGAGAAGGAGACCACTGGACCATTTTAGAAATGGGGGAAAGGCTCTTCTCTGCAGTTCACCACAGTGAGCAGTGGAGTGAAAAATAACTTTTGCAGAGTCTTCCTTAATTAACGGGGGTAAAAGAATAGACACAGAGAAAATACAGTAAAGCTCTGGGCGTATCTACAATATTCCACCATGAAGTAGAGTAGCCCATTCTATAATTAAGGGGAAGTGGGACCTTTTGAAATGTTGCAGGCTATCCTCATTATCAGCCTTAAAAAAATCCAAATAATAGAAACAGCTTCCGCTGGATGCCTAGTCTTATGTTCATCACACAAGGAATAATAATGATGACAATGATATCCTCAGGTCAAAGATATGCCGTAAGTCAGCTGGGTTTAGTGATTGATAGATCTGTGCATTTTCAAATTATGTGGTGGCTCAGGGAAGGAGGTAATGGAATTAGGCTTGATAGGCTCAGGGTGGAGGGAAGTGATGTGACTCTTGGAAGCGATACACATAATAGAGTTCCGAGTATCAACTCCATGTCAAACCTCCTCCCTTGCTTTATTTTACCGTCTCATTCAATCCTTCAGCAACTTCCGCTAGAGAGGCAATTATTCATTTTTTTCATTTAAAGAAGAGATTGAAACACAAAGAAGATTTCCTTGTACCAGGTCAGTGTCAAGGTGAACACCTGTTTTTGCTACAGCATCACAAACAAACGAAGGCAGGCCAGCAGCAGCCGCAACACACTATGTCACGATACTTTCTTCCAACGCGGTTAGAATTATTGGAATAGGAAGACAAAGGAGTTTAGAATCACAAAAGAATGAATAAGAAATGTGCTGGTCTTGTATAATGTCAGCCAGAATGAGCAGGGGAAAGGAAAGCTACACATTGGGATTGACACTGCAAAGGACTGAGGCTTTTAAAGATTGAGTATTTCCATTGTGAGCCCTTGACACAATAAAATGGTCTTCCAGAAATGCACATTAAAAGAGTAAATAGATGATACGTGAATGAATGAATGGATGGGTGTTCATTCATTCAGCATTTTTTACTTATAAATTTTCATTATTAATTCACATGATATATTATGTCTGCTTGAGTCTTTGCGGAATTGAACAAATCAATATATTCCTCATCTCATTTCCACAAAGCTTTCCACAAGAATGAAGGTTAGAGGAGGTGTCTATTCCCTGCTCCCTTCCCACTTATTCTCACCCCCAGATATCCTTTCTTAAAGCGTTTGTAAATCTCTGCCTTAGCAACAAACTGCACTGATGTCTGACAAATAAAAATTTCATGTGAATTACAATTAAAAAAAATATATAGGACAGTGAAAATGAAGCTTTGTGGTGGCCGCTTAATTTGGAGGGCATTATTTTTAGCCTTGCAAAGGACCAGTGGCACGAAAACAATTAGGATCTTTTGTCAAGTTAATTAAATTTTACTAAGTGTAGTAATCTCAGTGGGCTTCATACACCAGAGGTAAAACTAATTAAAACGCAAATTCTTCCTAGCCTAATAAGGAGTTCTAAGTTGGATAGCTGAGGAATGTTGTGCATACTGAGAGATATTCAAAACTAATTTATAATGAGATGAGGGCAAACCCTTAAATGGCTCAGTTCTGTTGAAGGCTCACTTGAGAACACCAATAAGTTAAACTGGAGGCTGCCACTTCAGGTAAAAAAAAAAAAAAAAAAAAAAAAAAGGCAGACTGGCAAGCTTTGCTGGGTACAGGAGAAAAATGGATCCAGCTTAGACAAGTAAGGATGGGGAGGCCAGTAGAAATGAGATATCCAAGTTTTCTCTAAAGAGTGCTATTTTCTCCCCAGGTTTCTTCTCTTCATTAAATTCTCCAAGGGCAGGCTGAGCTAATGGCAATTGCTTTTCTTGTAGTAGTCTTTTCTTAGAAAGCTACCTGGAGCAAGATTATTTAGTTCACAAGGAATAAGATCAGTAGTTAATCCACACCGCATCTCCTGTGTGGCACTGACAGCCCCATTTTTAAGATAAAGCCACTGAACAACTAAAAAAAATAAAAAATAAAAAACTCACTCTAGCTAGACATTAGCAGGGTATTAAGATGACAATCCAAAACGGTTCAGTCTTAGCCCTTTCCTAAGAACCCACTGACACCAGTCAAATGTGTATGAATATCTGCAGTTGAGAAACTTGAAATGATTGTTTAATTGCAATGGGCAACCTTCATATAAACTTGGGCACACTTCAATTGACATGCTATTACTCCACCATTTATTGAAAGTGGCATGTGCCTACTGACATTTTCACCGTTTCTCTGTCTCATTTCACACCCTGTGGTCTGGCTCCGGCCCCTGATAGCCCACTGACTTTGGCAGGTGCTGCCAATACCTTTCTAATCACCATACCAAATATGTTTTCTTTGTTGCAACTCTCTTCAACCAGATTGGATTATTTGTCACATTGTCCACCCAGTCCTTCTGACCACCACTCTGTTTTGTTTTGTCCAATAATGTTATAAATGCAACAAGACGTGCTGGGGGAAAAAAAGCAATATTAAAGTTTCTTTCTGAGAAGGCTTCTTGCCTAGTTTTGCTTAATAGGTGTACCAGGGTTCTGCTGGAAACAAAAGATAGCTTCCTTCAAATTTTGTACCTATAATAAAACTAGAATATTCTCCTTTCCTACATTATTTCAATATCTGCATTATGTAAGTAATGTATGCTCACTGTAGAAAAACAAAAGGAAAGTCGGGCGCAGTGGCTCACGCCTGTAATTCCCAGCACTGAGGGAGGCTGAGGCGGGTGGATCACCTGAGGTCAGGAGTTCAAGACAAGCCTGGTCAACACGGTGAAACCCCATCTCTACTAAAAATACAAAAATTAGCCAGGGGTGGTGGCACACACCTGTAACCCCAGTCACTCCAGAAGCTGAGACAGGAGAATCATTTGAACCTGGGAAGCGGAGGCTGCAGTGAGCCAAGATTGCGCCACTGCACTCCAGCCTGAGTGACAGAGCAAGACTCTGTCTCAAAAAAGAAAAAAAAAAAAAAGAAAAAGGAAACCATAAGGAAAAGAAAAAGATGCATATAATCAAATCACAACTTCACTTTTTTCCTTCTTCTTCTCCTCCTCCCATTCCTCTTCCTCCTCCTTCTTTTTCTGTTTTGCCTTCAAGGTCTTGATACAATGCATGCATCTATGATTACCTTTGTTATGTTAACACTCTAGCCTGAGCGTTTTCTTATGTCGCTAAAAGTATTCATAAGCTATTATATATACTGGAAAGAACATGAACTTTTAAGTTTGTCACATCTGACTTGAAGTCCCAGCTCTTACTAGCAGTGATGTGATGTAAACAAGACTACCTGTTCTTTTAGCCTAGATTCCTTGTCTATAAACTAGGGATGATAATAACTATAACATAAACATGGTAAAAGGATAAAACTGTTTACTCTTTAAAACTTGTTTAGCTGTGGCTTTTGTTTTTGGTATTATTAGAAGTATTATTTTAAATTAATAAATACAGTAGTTAGTATTTCCACAGTATTTCATCATGTAGATGTCTTATAATTTGTTTATCTCTAGTATTACATATTTAGTTTCTTCATTAGTTTCCCAATTTCAATAATTCTAGAATAAGCATCTTTTCATCTTTATTAACAACATTTTCTATACACTCAGAAGTTACTTTCTAGAAAGTTTGCATCATGTCCTTGTCTAGCGTCCTGTGCTTGAGGAGGAGGTGTCTCCTCAGCTCCCCCAGCTGCTTTGGTAAGTTCAGCAGGAAGATGGCTGGCCACTCCCCCACCGCAGCCATCTTTAACACACCAATGGTCTCACCAGAAGGCTTCTATCTCGGGCTTCTGCCCAAGATTCAAAGGTCTCTACCTCCATCAGGGTTGATTTACCAGCTTATAATTTTGAGGAAACAACTTTCACTCAAAGCCCCTTTTTAAGATTCTACAAGCAACTCTGATTAATTTTTCTGAGTTCTTCAGTATCACTTCTCTCCTTTCACTCTCAGTACTGAATTCATAAGAGAGAGAGGGATCACATGACTTCATCAGTCTGAAATCGTGCCTGAAATTACATATAGGTAAATAGATTTCAACTCATGTGTGATGTATTTAATAAGATGTAGGCTCTTGGCTATGGAAGGATAAGGAGGCTCAACCCGAAAGAGGGCAACTAAAATAAGAAAATACTTCAACCACTGTTGAAATAGAAGGAGATCAAATTCTCTCTACTCTGTACTCCTCAGCTTTTTTTTTCATTGAACATTACTAAGCAGCAGTGTCCCAGGTGCCATATTAGTCTCTGGGAATACATGATCAATAATAAAAAGTTTTTTTTTTAAGAACTCACTGTCTGATTGGGTGGGGATCCCCAGAAATGGGGTCACCAATAATTACACTCTAAGTTGACAAGTTTCATGGTGGGGAAAACGCTGGAACATGAGGAAAAGAGGTCAAAACTGATGAAACAGAAAAAGTTCTCACTTGAGCTGGGTCTTCAATATTGAGTGTACATTCACCAAGTTGACTACAACGGATAACAAGACATGCTAAGAAATGGATACCCTGCAGTTTGTGTGTCTGGTTTGGACACTGTTTGGAGGAGAGAGGATGGGAGATGAAGCTGAACAAATGGGGAAATCACGTCACAGGGAAAATGCAAATGTTATTCTTAAGACTCTAGATTTTGCCATTGATGTGTGCAAGGATCATTGCAGATTTTTGTGGAATTTGTTTTGCCAATTAATGGCTTTAATTTACCAAGATATTTCTCTCAATCATGATGATTGTGGTGAAGCTAAGAGACTCAGTTCGTACATTTAAAACTAAGAGGAGGGATGTTTTTGGAGAGGCATGTAACTTTCCATGAAAAAAGTGAATGCAAAGCTAAGTATAAGGTAAGATTTCCTTCCAAGAGAGTTACCCAAGGGGGAGATTCCTGTGGAGACTGCCACTGTAGCTTTTTAATAATTGCAGGGCAACAAGCTAATTATTGTGTTTCATCTTCTTCCTTTGTAGACTCTAAACTGAATGAATAAACTTGAAAAATTAATTTAGGGCTATGAACAAACAAAACCACTATCCCCCAGAAGGAAACTAATAGAAGAGACATATTACAGTGTTCAGACTTTGCATGTAAACTCTGCTTTCCCTCCACAAACCCAAAGCTCCTTCTGTTTGTCTCCATGGTTTGGATTGCATCCCTGTGAAAGCCAGTGTGGGGAAAGCTTGTCTGGACTTAAGGTTCTAATATGGTTTATATTTCTACAGCGCAGTCTGACTATGAGATCCTGGCTCTGTAACCTTCGCAAATTGTCTGTCTTCTCTTAGACTCAGTTTCCCTTTCTGGCTTTCGACAGCTTGGATTCAATTTCACTGGTCCAACAGTTGACCTTTTACTCACATGTAGCTTTTCTAATCCTAGGAGCACTGAAAACTGTAGTTATTGGGAATTCTATTGATTTAATGCCTTCTTTTACAAAAAGTATTTTAAAACATTTCCTTTATTATCCTGAAATAAAACCCATTGATAATATAAGTTATCTACATCAATAATTTTAAAAATCAATGCAATGCCCTGATTGTAATGCAGAAAAGAAATTAAAGAAAATAGATTATAATAAAATAACTACTTCCCATAAGTTAAGAATTCTGACATGACATTATAAGAAGATATAATGAAGTAGCAAGATACCTACATTCATATAAAAAAGTCATGAAAAATGAGACTGCCTAAAATATAGACAAACAGATGTACTGTAATGGAAGCATAAACACAAATAGGGATATTTCTGTAACTATGATTTTTCTAAAAGGTAAACAACTTTTGGCAAAAGTTTAAAAAATCTAGTGGTTCCTAATTTAGACTGAAGTTGTATTCCTGGAAATTTCAAAAATTTTCAAACAATGAAATAAATTCCCCATGTTCATATTTAAAATGAACGTAAATCTAGGTACCAACGATTTTAAAGAGTTTCTAGTCTACCTGACTTCCTGATAAAGACTCTCAAAAGTCATGTGGAATGCAGGGTAGGTTTCTTGAACAGGACTGTTCTTTCATGGAAACCGTAATCTCCACCCATTAAAAAAACCAGGATCCCCTCATCCCCACAATTTTTAAAACACATACACCACCTGGGCACGGTGGCTCATGCCTATAATCCCAGCAATTTGGGAGGCCAAGGTGGGAGGATAACTTGAGTCCAGGAGTTCAAGACCAACCTAGGCAACTTGGTGAGACCCTGTGTCTACAAAAAAAAAAAAAAAAGAAAAGAAAGAAAAGAAAAAAAATTAGCCAGGCATGGTGAAGTGTGCCTGTGGTCCCAGCTATCCAGGAGACTGAGGCAAGAGAATCGCATGAGCCTAGAAGTTGCAGGCTGCAGTGAGCTGTGATCATGCCACTGCATTCCAGCTTAGGTAACAGAGGGAGATCCTGTCTCTAAAATAAACACAACACAACACACACACACACGTACACACACACACACACCCCAATCCCTTATGGATTTTCTTAGCATTCACACTAAAGAGGTGATACTCTCTTGGTGGAAGACCACAGGTCCAGTGTCTTGCTCAAACCATTGCACAGGTCATTACTTCTGAAATTGACTGTCCTAAATTCCATGTAAAGTATTCTAAAGGATCCCTGACCCATGGGAAATTCTTATGTGGAACGCCTAATATTAGGAGGTGAACTGTTTTCCCCCGCAAACTCATATGTTGCAGTTCTAACCCCTAGCACCTCAGAATGTTACTACTATTTGGAAATAGGGTCTTAAAAATGAAATTAAGCTAAAATGAAGTCAATAGGGTGGTCCCTAATCCAATAAGACTGGTGTCCTTATTTAAAAAAAAAAGGAGATAAAGATAGATATTCAAAGAGGAAAGACCACATGCAGACACAGGGAGAAGATGGCCGTCAACAAGACAGGAAGAGAGGGCTCAAAATAAATGAACCCTGCAGATACATTAATGTTGGACATTCAGCTTCCAGACTTTTTGGAGAAAATAAATTTCCATTGTTTAAGCCACATAGTCTGTGGTGCATTGTTATAGAATTCCTACAAAATGAATACATTTACTTTTCTACTACGATTGCAACTATAGCTCTTAATACTATTACAACCACTACTGTGATCCTCCCATTACAATTAGTAATATCTCTTGAGCTTCAACTGTGTTATTTTTGTGGTGTTTATTATTCCCTGTGACAAGCAGAAGAGCAGTATAAGCCCCTGCATGGGGCACTCAGCTAACCAAGTGGCAAAATGGGCTTCAGACTCCAAAGTCCATGTTCTCTATTTCTAGTGTATATTTCCCCTCATTTCCAGGTGAATCATGCTTGAGGCATATTATGTGTTTAAATCACAAGTCTAAAACCTCTTGGGCCACCATTAGAGATCAAATTTATGTGTATTTTGATTGTTACTGGCTTGTTAAGAGAACATGGTCAACTCTGCAACCAACAATAATGAGATAGTAGTCATTTACAAATTAGTTATGTTATGATATATTAAAAGCAGTATTGCATAATTGCGAATAACATTGATTTCAGAGTCAAGTTGTCAAGTTACCTTAGATCAAATCCCAGCTATGTCACTTACAAGCCAGATGTGTTAACCTCTCTGAAACTCGGTTTCCTCATTTGTGTAATGATATTTCCTAACTGATACAATTGTGTGGATAAAATGAGTTAGTTCACATAAAGAACTTAGAATAGTGTGTTATGAAATGGCCAATATAAACCACCCAATGTTAGTAAGAACTTTACCTACGCTACCTCATTAGACTTAATAGCAGTGGAGAGCATTTCAGCCTCTCTGATACTCACATGAAAGCTCAGAGAAGGTTAGTAATTTTATCAAGGTCACACTTGTAAATGGAAGCTCTGTGTGACTGTTGAGTATAGCAAAACTCACGTGGGCTAGTTTATCCATACAAACCAGAAATAGATTCCTATGGCATGCCATTTGATATATCCCATAAAAATGTGTAGATGTAAAAGGAAATATGAAATATATCACCTCGTTATTTTTTTTTAACTGTTAGGTGCCAAATGCCTGAAGATATGGAAACATGTATATGCTCAACAAGGAGAACATGTCTGGAAAAATAATCATATTTTTCACTTTCTTTTCAGATGCTGTAGAATCACATGGACATAATCATGGTCCTTAAAGAATTTTAAATGTTTTTTTTTTTTCTTAATCTAATGGCTCCATTGCAGACAGACTTGGCTGTGTCCATACCACAGCATGAGACCCTCACTGCTTTTTGGTTATGTCAGTGAACTGTCTTCACTACCTCTCACCAAGAAGCATAGGAATGTATTCTCCACCAGATTAAAACAGCATCAATTTGACTCTCTGCTCTACTGCACTCTATGTTCTGTGAATATTAATAGAAATTTCTTCGTTGGATGGTTGACTGCTTAAATTCATCTGCCGTTCCTTGGTTGGAGTCATTCGGGCCATTAATGTTGAGCATGCACCCACACAAGTAGGGGCCAAGTGTAGGTCACAGGCAGGCAATCAGTGTGTGTAACTAAAGGTCAGACTTGTAAAATCCAGCACATAAGAGATGGTGTAATATCGCCTAAATTGAAGATTTTGAATATATTTTAGGTGCAAAGTGATATAGCAGCAGCTGATTTTTCATTCACATTCAATAACCTTCAAGCCCCAGGTCTAACAACCACCTTCCTGTGAGTTTCACCTACTGCTCCTATGCTTTCCATGCAGTGCAGGCACCTCTCATGGGTTCCATCATGTCATCTGCAATGGGAGGTGAGGTGCTACCAGGAACATCACTGCAGAAGGGTGTGTAGTTATCTGGTGACAGACTTAACTATCCCATGCAGTCACTGTGCAGTCATAGACCAATTACATAACTTTTCAGGGCCTGTGCTTACTCATTTGTAAGATGGGGATAATAATAACCTTGTAGAGCTGTTTTAGGTGAAATGACTTCAAAGGAAGAGGTAAAGTTTTGGAAAAGTGCCTGGAAGAGTGTAAACGCTGAGTTATCAATTATTGTTTTCAAAAGGGGTTGGACAAACTAAATCACTTCAGCGAGAGCATCAACGATAAATAATCAGGCCAGGTGCAGTGGCTCACGCCTGTAATCCCAGCACTTTGGGAGGCCAAGGTGGGTGAATAACTTGGGGTCAGGAGTTCCAGACCAGCCTGGCCAACATGGTAAAGCCCCATCTCTACTAAAAATACAAAAATTAACCGGGCACGGTGGCATGTGCCTATAATCCCAGCTATTCAGGAGACCGAGGTAGGTAGGAGAATCACTTGAACTTGGGAGGAGGAGGTTGCAGTGAGCCGAGATTACACTACTGCATTCCAGCCTGTGTGACAGACTGAGAGTCCATCTCAAAAAAAAATTAATAAATAAATAAAAAATAAACAAGTAATTTCAAAACAGCACCAAGATCAGAAGTGTTAAAAATATCTGTTTGGTAAGTCTAATATCCATATAAGTTTGCCGGGAGCCAAAGGTACTTTAGCAGAGAGGAGAATGTTGCAGAAAGAGGACAGTCACTGGGTCAGCCTTGGGGTTGAATCTCAGCCTGGTCTTTCATTAGTTGATTGCTCTGGGGGAACTTGCTGAACTTCTGTGGCTCAAATTTCTCATCTATTATGAGAATAATGTCACTTGTCCAAGTGATCATTCTATTTACTTATTTATTTTTGTTATACTTTAAGTTCTAGGGTAAGTGTGCACAATGTGCAGATTTGTTACATTTGTATACATGTGCCATGTTGGTGTGCTGCACCCATTAACTCGTCATTTACATTAGGTATATCTCCTAATGCTATCCCTTCCCGCTCCCCCGCCGCACGACAGGCCCCAGTGTGTGATGTTTCCCATCCTGTGTCCAAGTGTTCTCATTGTTCAATTCCCACATATGAGTGAGAACACGCAGTGTTTGGTTTTCTCTCCTTGCGACAATTTGCTCAGAATAATGGTTTCCAGCTTCATCCATGTCCCTACAAAGGACATGAACTCATCCTTTTTTATGACTGTATAGTATTCCATGGTGTATATGTGCCACATTTTCTTAATCCAGTCTATCATTGATGGACATTTGGGTTGGTTACAAGTCTTTGCTATCATGAATAGTGCCACAATAAGCAAAGCAGCATGATTTATAATCCTTTGGATATATACCCAATAATGGGATGGCTGGGTCAAATGGTATTTCTAGTTCTAGATCCTTGAGGAATCGCCACACTGTCTTCCACAATGGCAGAACTAGTTTACAGTCCCACCAACAATGTAAAAGTGTTCCTATTTCTCCACATCCTCTCCGGCACCTGTTGTTTCCTGACTTTTTAATGATCGCCATTCTAACTGATGTGAGATGGTCTTGATTTGCATTTCTCTGATGGCCAGTGATGATGAGCATTTTTTCATGTGTCTATTGGCTGCATAAACGTCTTCTTTTGAGAAGCAACTGTTCATATCCTTTGCCCACTTTTTGATGGGGCTGTTTGACTTTTTTTTTTTTTTGTAAATTTGTTCTTTGTAGATTCTGGATATTAGCGCTTTGTCAGATGGGTAGATTGCAAAATTTTTCTCCCATTCTGTAGGTTGCCTGTTCACTCTCTGATGGTAGTTTCTTTTGCTGTGTAGAAGCTCTTTAGTTTAATTAGATCCCATTTCTCAATTTTGACTCTTGTTGCCACTGCTTTTGGTGTCTTAGACACGAGTCCTTGCCCATGCCTATGTCCTGAAGGTTTTCTTCTAGGGTTTTTATGGTTTTAGGTCTGACATTTCAGTTTTTAATCCATCTTGAATTAATTTTTGTGTAAAGTGTAAGGAGGGGATCCAGTTTCAGCTCTCTGCATATGGCTAGCCAGTTTTCCCAGCACCATTTGTTAAATAAGGAATCCTTTCCCCATTTCTTGTTTTTGTCAGGTTTGTCAAGATAAGATGGTTGTAGATGTGTGGTATTATTTCTGAGGGCTCTGTTCTGTTCCATTGATCTATATATCTGTTTTGGTACCAGTACCATGCTGTTTTGGTTACTGTAGCCTAGTTAGAAATCAGGTAGCGTGATACCTCCAGCTTTGTTCTTTTGGCTTAGGATTGTCTTGGCAATGCAGACTGTTCTTTGGAACCAAGTGAGCGTTCTTAATTCAATAAGAATTAAGGAAGTAAAATATATGTCCTTAATAAATAGTAACTTAAATAAAGAGCCCAGACCAACCTTTTCAACAATTTTCTCAGTACTCCTAGAGTTGTAGAACGTACTGTTCCCATATTTAACCAATTTCCAGAAACTTCTTGCCCCCTTTTCCAGCTGCACAAACAAGGTCAACTTCCTATAATGCCTTTCCTCTTGATTTGTGCTCAACAGAGCCTAATCACTCTTAAAGACTGTACAGAGTGTGCTTTTTAGAGAGGAAGGGATAATCAGAGAATGCCCCAACCTTCAGCCAGATCCTGTGATATTATAGCCCCAACTATAGAACACAAGGTAGAGCTAACAAAGAGAGGAAAATACCCTGCTAGGAGCAGAATAGTCATCACAGGCATAAAAGGTTTGCTTGTGACTAAATAGCTTAAGGCCAAGTCTGTTGCCTCAACCACCACCCACTGTAGACAAATGTCCTGTGATATGTACACTGTACACCCAGCTGTAGGAAATCTGAATTGGTACAACTTCTCCAGAAAGACATTCAACAATTAGCATAGGAAGCCATGGAAATGCTTATGATGATTGATGCATAATTCAACTTATAAATATTAAAATAAACATATGGATTGATCAATGCAGACCAGATATTCATCAAATTACATGTTTCAGATCCACCTGCAAATCCAACAATGTAAAATTCATCAGATATGTTAGATCTATGAAATGATCTACTTCTCAACCATTAAAACTGAGGAACATTTCATGATGAGACATAACAGTCATAGCACAATATTATGTAAAGATATGAAAGAGAAACCTTTATTTGCAATGCCAATCCATGTTATGTGAGAGTGTGTTTAATAGAGGAAAAAGTTATCTCAAAAATCAGCAGTGACTCTGTTGTGGACTGTTGGGTTGTTCTTGTTTTATATTAAATATTAAATTTATTATCTAAAATTAACTCAAATAAGCAGGAAAGGTATCTCAAATGTTACTTTGGAATTCCTTTGCTTTTGTTTGGGTGGCTCCTTGTACAGTGTAATGGACTGGTTTACTCTCCCCTAGAAGCCCACCAGGTTGCTGTTTGATCTGGGTCTCAGCAGTCCTGCTGGGCCATCAATGGTTGCTTTCTTATGGGTCACTAGGTGGTCATGGACACCCACCCCACCATAACATGGAAGGGAGCCAGGCATAACATCTGGATGTGGTTCTGGCTGCACCAGGCACTTGTGCTTGTGAAATTTGCTGATTAAAGGCCAGCATGGCCCAGGTGCAGTGGCTCACAGCTATAATCCCAACACTTTGGGAGGCTGAGGCAGGCAGATCACCAGAGGTCGGGAGTTCGAGACCAGTCTGACCAACATGGAGAAACCCTGTCTATACTAAGAATACAAAATTAGCTGGGTGTGGTGGTGCATGCCTGTAATCCCAGTTACTCAGGAGGCTGAGACAGGAGAATTGCTTGAATCTGGGAAGCGGAGGTTGTGGTGAGCTGTAATCATGTCATTGCACTCCAGCCTGGGCAAGAGCGAGACTCCATCTCAAAACAAGCTAACAAACAAAAAAACCCAAGCATTTACTAAGTGGCTGTGCTATGTTGTGCAGTAGGTGCTTTAAATGTGTCTATTCCTATGATTCTGAGGCCCAGAGACAGGGACAGTGTGAGGGTGAGGCGAACAAGATGCTTTGGGTACAAAAGTTGAGGATACTCTCAGGGTCCTGCTTGTCTCTTTAAATTTTGCACCCTAGATGCTTCTTTAACACCACCTTAGTCCTGGTACTGCTTAGAGAAACGAAATAATTTGCTCAAAGTCATGGGGTTGATAAGAATTTGAGTTTAGAATCAATGCCAAATCCAGCTTATTCTGAACCCTATGTCTTCTCCATTATACCAACCAGTAGATTTTTAAAAGCTCAGTATATTGTAAAGTACATAGGGCACTTAGATTTGTGGATATGCATGTGTTTACCATAATGCAGTAAAATTCTTCATTTTTCAAAGTATAAAGAGAGTATATAATTGCTCAAACAGCAAGCTCCGTAGTTAAGTGTGATCATCTCCTCCATTTCAAAGATGGATACTGTCAGGCATTTCTCAGACTCCAGCCAGAAACTGACACACATGGCAAGCGCCATACGGTCATCGAGATAGGACACACAAATGGTTCTCCCAGCAGCTCATGGATTCTGTCATTCTGTCACTGGCAGTCAAGACTAATGTAATTAGACAGCACATCCTCCCCAGCTGAGTGGAGCTCTGGGTTCACAGAACAGTCCCAGGCCACTGGAAAGCCAACTGGCAATTAACTAATGGGCCAAATCACCGTGCCGCAGAAACAGAGGGAAAAAGGCTTCTAGCCAATTTCATTTTGTTATGAAAATATAATCATTCTAGCAGAGTCTCCCAGTGCCTGGGAAAGGCAGGTCATTGTTGTCTCCTCCCTGTTTGGGATGGTGTTCTAACACCTGGGAAAACCTAGCCCAGCCTCTCCACTCCACTTCATAGTCTCCAGGGGCTATTTTATAGTGATGGAATCATTTGCTTTACCACAGGAATAGATGGATTCTGGTTTGCACAGTTTCCCAAGTAGAGAAATAACCAAAGTATCTGTTCAGAAACAGATATAATCATTAAAAGGAAAAAGAGTGTTTATTTCAGTTACTCATGCATTAGAAAATACATTTTTTTATTTTTTAGGAAACATTTATTAAACACTTATGTGCCAGGCACCGGACATCGCATGACTTCATTTACTCTTTCCCGCACAAAGCAAAGTCATTATAATTAGTCCTCCTTCTTTTACTGATGAGGAAACTGAGACTCATGGGGTCAGTAAGTACTGAAACCGTGATTCAATATTGCATCGGATGTTCTTTTCTCTTGCTTCCCTTCAAATACTTGTAAAAATGAATTGATTTTAATTGAATTATGGCATGATACGCGCAAGTGATTAATACATGCTGGCAGAATGAGTGGTTGGTGACTATATTTATACCTTGTATCCATAAATGTAATATATGTTGTGCTGAAGGAGATGCCTCAATGGGAAGATGACAGTTAACAAGATCATTTTCTGATATGGAAAATACATAAATGTGTGTGTGTCTCCTGCATTTAATTTTCCCACTGCTTCTGAAATGGATATTTGCCAGTCTTCTGAGAGCTGTTGCTCTTTGTTATCTGAAGGTACCATACCATCTTGGTTGCATATTGTGCAGAATGAAGAGGGGAGATTAGTTCCCTGGAAATTTACTCACGTCTCCCTAGAAATGGAAAATGCCAAGGCAGCCAGAGAAATCACTTCTCTGACTCTCACTTGCTCTGTGAATTTTGATAACTCAATTCCTAACCCTCAGTTTCCCTGCCTGAACAGTAAAAGGTTAAGACTCAAACTTTTCTCCAATTATCTCCACTCTTGAAATTATGTCAAATTTTTAGGATCCTAATATTTAGGGGTTGATTATAAATATTGTGGCCTTACTCTAACCTTTTTGTACCATGAAATTATGTTCTTGTTAAAAAAACAAAAGGGACGGTTTTCAATTTTTTTTTTTTCGAGACTGTGTCTTGCTCTGTTGCCCAGTCTGGAGTGCAGTGGCACAATCTCAGCTCACTATGACCTCCACTCCTTGGGCTCAAGCACCTTCTGGGTTCAAGCGATTCTCATGCCTCAGGCTCCTGAGTGACTAGCTTCCCGAGTGACTAGACATGTGCCATCATGCCTGGCTAATTTTTGCATTTTTAGTAGAAATAGGGTTTTGCCATATTGGCAAGGCTGGTCTCGAACTCCTGGCCTCAAGTGATCTGGCTGCGTCAGCTTCCCAAAGTGCCAGGATAACCTTTTAGACACTGGCTTAGGCAAGAACTTGATGACCACGAACCCAAAAGCAAATGCAACAAAAACAAAGGTAAACAGATGGAACTTAATTAAATTAAAAAGTTTCTGCACAGCAAAAGAAATAATCAGCAGAGTAAACAGGCAACCCACAGAGTGGGGGAAAATTCTTGACACTCTACACATCCTACAAAGGACTAATATCCAGAATCTACAAGGAACTCAAACAAGTCAGCAAGAACAAAACAAAAAATTCCATCAAAAAGTGGGCTAAGGACACAAATAGACAAATCTCAAAAGAAGATATACAAATGTCCAACAAATATATGAAAAAATGCCCAACAACACTCATTATCAGGGAACTGCAAATCAAAACCACAATGCGATACTACCTTACTCCTGTAAGAATGGCCATAATAAACAAAAAAAAAATAGACACTGGTGTAGATGTGGTGAAAAGAGAACACTTTTACACTGTTGGTGGGAATGTAAACTAGTACAACCACTATGGAAATTAGTGTGGAGACTCCTTAAAGAACTAAAAGTATATCTACCATTTGATCCAGATCCAGACTCCTGGGTATATATCCAGAGGAAAAGAGGTCATTATATGAAATAAATATTGGAAACACATGTTTATAGCAGCACAATTAGCAATTGCAAAAATATGGAACCAGTCCAAATGTCCATAAATCGATCAATATGTATGTATACCATGGAATAGTACTCAGCCATCAAAGGGAAAGAAATAATGGCATTTGCAGCAACCTGGATGGAATCGAAGACCATTATTCTTAGTGAAGTAATTCAGGAATGAAAACCCAAAGGTAGTATGCCCTCACTTCTAAGTGGGAGCTAAGCTATGAGAACGCAAAGGCATAAGAATGATACAGCGGACTTTGTAGACTCAAGGGAAAAGGTGGGAGAGCAGTGAGGGAAAAAAGACTACACATTGGGTGCAGTGTACACTGCTCAGGTGATGGGTGCACCAAAATCTCACAAATCAACACTAAAGAACTTATTCACGTAACCAAACACTACCTGTTCCCCAGAAACCTACTGAAATAAAGAAAGAAAGAATATATTCTAATTATGGTAAAGAATATTGCTTCATTATAATCTACACAATATTCAAAGAGACTTGCACAATTTTTTAAAGCATACACATGAATTATTGTTATTTCATTTGTAATTAGCAAAAATGATGATTATAATAGTAAGCGAGGTCTGACAGTCTAAATCATACTCTGTCATCTTAAAATATTGGTCCAATATGTTTCCATACACTTGCATAGAAATATATTATGAAATTATAAAATTGATAATATGCTTTGTCAGTTTTCTATAATCCCAACAGAATTAACATTTTAAGAATTAAATATTTTAAATATTAAATATTTTAAGAATTAAATATTTTAAATATCAAATATTTTAAATATTAAATATTTTAGCAATCAAAAACGGAAGATAAAGTGAAGTAGGAGAAAGAAGAAAATAGTTACATTTGTTCAGTTTAAAATAATTTAAGAATTGCCGATCACCACTTCAACTTTTTGTAACCAGGTTATTGTCATCCCTTCAACCCAGAAGAAGAAAAGATCTTCTTTAGTTAGAAATGGCAACAAACAAAAAAGGATTTCCACATTTTTTTAAAAAAGGTCATGATATTTGATTTAGGGATGTTTAATTTCACAGTGCAAATTTTAGTTGAGAATGTGGTGGAGATATCGTTTGCTACCTTCAGAGGATCCCAACTTGGTAGAGTTTTCTTAAGATTGCCAGCTGCCATGTAGTCACATCACTATCTCTCTGTCCAAGATGGAAAAACCTTTGGGTTTCTTCCCACTGATTTTAGAGGCATGCTAAACCTTGATGGCCTAAAGGCTTAGTTACAATCTGAAGAACTCCACCTGCTTCTCCATCCTTGCTGGTATTATTTACATGGCAGGGCCTTTGTACTTCTGGGCCTTTGACCTAACACACACTGAATCATCCACACCACAGACATGTTTATGCCTGCTCGCTCTTCAGATACTCACTAAATTGTTCTTTCTTCTTTCTTCATTAGAAATGTCTTCTATGGAGATCGAGACCATCCTGGCTAACACGGTGAAACCCCGTCTCTACTAAAAAATACAAAAACCTAGCTGGGCGAGGTGGCAGGCGCCTGTAGTCCCAGCTACTCGGGAGGCTGAAGCAGGAGAATGGCGTAAACCCGGGAGGCGGAGCTTGCAGTGAGCTGAGATCCGGCCACTGTACTCCAGCCCGGGCGACAGAGCGAGACTCCGTCACACACACAAAAAAAAAAAAAAAAAAAAGAAAGAAATGTCTTCTATGAACCTTTGGTCAGCTTTTTACCTGAGTATCTTTCTATTATAGTCAGTTTCTATACATTTGCTTTTGACGTTGTATTGCTTACTACTCCCCTGCACCTTGAAACTCTGACAGTTTTTGCTCAATATAGTATTCCCAGTGCCCAGCACCATTCTAAACAAGTAGTAGGCACTGGCTCCTTTGCTTAGTAAATGAATAAGTGATATATAGAACTATGGTCCAGTACGAGGTAAAGGAATTAAAATGTTGGTGCTGTCTGTGGGCAGTTTTGGTATGAAGTTGTGGCATTTGGCTTCGTGTCAGAAGCTGAGAGTATTGTAAGTCACTATCAGCATCAAACTAGGCAGTCAGTGTAAGTCCCTGGGCCTCTGTTTCATTCTCTAGAGAAGGACAATTATGACCCTTCCTGTGATTTTTGTGGGGACTAATGAAACAGTGAACCCTTAAAAATAAGAAAGCGCTGTAGGAATTTCAGGCATTTCTACTCCACTTCCTAAGGATAACTGTGATTCTGCTTGGTTTTTACAAGCAATTTACATAGAGTACCCTGCTGGAGTAGGGACAATGAGAATCTTATTAAGTGTTTACCAGGTGACTCAGTGCTCAAAAACCACTACAATCACAGGATGGTGATGCAGCCTTTTTTTCTGATTTCCGTAAGTATTTTAGTTCTTTTGGAATTTCATTTATATGTTTCTAGAGTGCTATGAAGTTCTGCCCCAGAGAAAAATAATCTCCCTTATAAATGGATGATTGGTTCCCATATACTTAGGAACTTAAAAGTGGCATCCATAGTAGTATAAAGTTTCTCTGCATTTTGAAAGAATAAATAAGATTTTATTATATTCCAAATCAAAACAAATAATTTAATAGTGTTATCTTGTTAACTAATAACCCTACTATTAGCAGTAAAAGGAAGGAAAAGAAAAAAAGAAAGAGGAAAGAAAGAAAGAAAGAAAGAAAGAAAGAAAGAAAGAAAGAAAGAAAGAAAGAAAGAGAAAGAAAGAAAGAAAGAAAGAAAGAAAGAAAGAAAGAAAGAAAGAAAGAAAGAAAGAAAGAAAGAAAGAGAAAGAAAGAAATAAATGGTGAATATATAATCTTTCTTCCCCATAGTAAATTTGAACTGGCATTTAAGGAGGAATGTCAGACCCTCTTGTTTTAGAAACAAACATTATATATTTATAATGCATACATCCTCAAAACAATAAGTTTACTGAAGAAAGGCATATGTCAAATATTAATAAAATATGAATTATATTAATCCAATGCATTATAGTTTCCTATTTAAAAAGAAGGGCAAGGTTGTTTGTAATATTTCATAAGAAATTATTTATGGAATTAAATTTATGTCTATCAGATTCTGGGTGTACACATTATTAAGTGTTTGCATTGTACTTTTTCTAAATTTCTTTAATTTGTTCCTTTACTGGGAAAGATTATGCCTGAGGAAGCAGGCACTGAATTCCTAAGTCAGAAGTTTAACTCCTAGGCCTTCCTCTTTTTAGGTTTATACGTTACGTACACTTATCCAAATATAGGTCACTCACCTGGAAAACCAGATAAAACTAGGACCTCCCTCATGGAGGTCTTGAGATGATAATAAATGATTAATTCTATTAAACACGGGACACAATATTTGGGACAGAGTAGGTACTCAATAAATGTTGATGTCTTTCAACTAAACATTGCCTCACTCTCTAAAGTATTACAGAGTATTAAAGAAGAGGTTAAACATTCCCCATCCTCATTCTCTTGGCTTCACTTAAAATCATGATTTTTTGTGGATGACCTTTTCCTAAACTATATTATTGCTGGCAAGAAAAGATTTAATTAAAAATTAAAGTCAGGAAAGTTCCCCCTGAGATTCAAAGTGCTCTTGCCCTCTTCAGCATAAAACGCTGGCTTTTAGACAAGAGTATTGATGAAAAGAATTTGTTCTTACTGTTAGAACAACCCAGTCAGGGCAATTCTTCAAGAGCTGGGCTGTAGCCTTTTATTCGTGATTAGATATTTTGGTTTTAAAGTTTCTACTTTGAAATGTACAATTCTGGACTTCTGAAAAATAAAGGAAATGATTGGGAATTTAGGGACATTTCCATTTCCTTAGAAGATGTTATCTGAATGCACTTGACGAAGCCCCTTGAAATCTAGAATTGCCGCTCTGACCCCTGGCATCTTAAAAGAGCAATGGCCAATTAAGATTCCTCCTCTTCCATATATCTGCAGATGGTGCCAGCCTGTGTCTCTCTGGCTCACGTTTTCTAGGTCTCATTGACAGGTCACCTCCTTTTACTTTTTTGGATGGACACACACTGCCTTTGGCATAAGTTATTCCTCTCAACCAGGCAATAATCGTGTCATCTTGCCCAGAGAGCCAGAGGTCTAAATTCTCATGAGTCAGAGAGCCATGCTTAGCTTCTTCCTCGAGATCAGCTCATTTACTTTATTAGTTAGTTCGAAAGCACCTGTGTGTAGTCCCAAGAACTGGTAACAAATAGCAAAACCACTGTACACATCTGTATTAATCTGCCTTCTATTTCTAGGTTCTTTTCATGCCCCAAGCTACCTCTTCGGAGCTCAGAGAAAAAATGAGGGTGTGATCCTTCTTTCGGGACCTATGTAAGACTTTTGGGCCTATGTGAGAAACTGTGGGCTTGGGTGCACCAGGTGGTGGATCCTGAAGTCTGTCTGTTGACCCATTAACACACTCGTACACCAGGTTTCTTTTTAATCTAACACCTACTGCCTTGATAACATTATTATTAATCCTTCTAGATACTAAAAATAATTCTTCAGTCTCTGAATGAGATTTTCTCAGCTGAGAATTTTCTCAGGTCTTTATCTGTTAACAAAGTCAGGACAAAGGGTGTTGCAGTAGTTACATCTAAAGAGAGAATTGCAGAAATTACTCAATTTTCTGAGCACTGCTTCATGGCTTAGCATGCTTTCCTCTTTAAGAGTTTGCAGAAACATTTATTGTTTCCGATTTACATGAGGGATATACCTTTATGGAAAGGTGTTTGTTTCTTTTGCAATAGGATAGATATTGTACCACTTGGATGGAATGTAAGTTTCATCTTAGGTGGCAACTCTAGTTAGTAATGGCTGCTGAAGTTCTGTGTTGTTGAGAAGGGTCCTATTTCAATTCTGGTTCAGAGAGACAGAGTCATAATTAGGATAGTGTGAAATGGATGGTGACGTAAAGAGTTTCACAAATGATCAGCCTGTTATAGCAAATACAGTTCTATTAAACCATTGAATCTTTAAAAAAAGGTTTTAAAAACTATTTTGTATAATTTTTTTTTTCATTTCTCATATCAGAAACCCAAGGTTTCAATTGTGGAGACTGTATCTTCATGTAATACTGAAAGTTTGAAGCAGAAACAAAATTTATACCCACTTTTCCTCACTTTGTATTCCCTCTGTCCTCCTGTCTCCTAAGGTTAATGGACTAATTTGGAGTCATACCCTAGGTCTAAGTTCACAATGATAAATTTTTCCTTAACAAGCAACTTCTTGATGCAAGATTTTTTATGTAAAATAAGCTGGTCTTATCCAACATAAAATGCTAGTAATAGTACTTACCCCCAAAAATTGCTGCCAGGATTAAATAGGTTAATCTATATAAAGTAACACAATGGTTCTGCCACATAAAATTTAGCTATAAAGATCATTACTAGTACTGAAAATTAAGTATTTTTGTGTGTTTTTTGTTTTTTTACTACAAGTATAATATACAGGTAATTTCCACACTCCCAAATATGAATTGGCAGATCTATTCGGGCCAAGAATAAAACATTTTTTGAACAATAAGGCAGGAACTTCCCTACGTATTTTCAAAAACCTATGAGCATGTCCCATACTTTGCTAATAAGAAGAATGATAGCAGCCTGGCTTCTCATCTACACTGGTTTTAGTGGGCTTGTTCTTATTTCTACATAAATATGCTTTCTCACAGATAACACTACCTTTAAGAATTCCTGACAAGGGATGGGACAAGAAAACGATGCAGGAGAGCTTACAGGTATTGTTACCAACCAGATGTATTGATACAATTGTTTTTCCATTATGCCTGAATCCCGAGTCCCATACTTGGCTGTTCAATAAGTCCAATAGTGTTTACCTCCTTCATATGTTTTAAATCTTCTGTCTTCTCCATCTATATTCTTGTCTGTGATTCTGAAAAATGCCTTGTTACTGACCTTTCTATTCTTCCTCCTCTCTGTCTAAGCCATGGTGCCCACGGTCTAATCATCAGGGTGCTATTTCTAAGACACACACTGAACCACATCAATGCTTAAATCTTCAGTTGTTTACCTTACGCTCACATTATGACATGATAAGGCTCCTGATGCCAGCTGCTGTCTGTCATTCTTGCCTCAGATATCTCCATGCACAGCTGGTGTGATCAGATACACAGAACAATTTAGGGTTTTTCAAACACTTCAAACACATGGGATGCAGGGATTGGACGACCAGCTCTGGTTTCAGGTTTTCCACATTCTAGCATCTGAGAAAGTTTAATTACCAGAAACATCAGAGAATAATATATACCACATGTGTGTTACTCTGGGGAGTGCAATGATATAAGTAAAACAGAATAGTACATCATACATCTATGATTAGTAAAAAAAAGTATAGGCAGTAGTAGGTAATACTTGATACAGTGTGAAAGATCTCTTCATTTTTCTTTGCCTGTCTGACCATTTATATTTTCTAGTACTTGTTATTTCTCAGAATGTCAGTTACATGGCTGTTAAAAAAATAAGAGCAAGAGAAAAAAGGAGGTGCTTACTTGTTTGTGCACGTTAGCACAAAAGTACAATAGAACGTTGGATATTTTTAGATGAGGAATTTAATAGATTATTTAACACATTGCATTGGAATGTGTTGTTCTCAGAAAGTAATTAAATATGGAATAGGGCATTAAGTAACCTGAATGAATGTTTGTTAGTGTGTCTACGAAAATATGGTTTCTGTATATTGTATGAATGGGAGCCTTTATAAAACCAACACACATATATGCAAATCACTCACATCAAAACATTTTATAACCTGCTTTATATTTAATTTTGCAAAAATCTTTCCCTCCCAACAAATCACGAACTCTCACTATTTTTATCTCTGCAGTACCCACATCATCTGACATCTTTATTTGTTCACTCAGGCACTTTGAAAATGCTTGGTGAATTGATCTGTTCACTGATTATCAAAAAACCATAGCACTGGGAACAATGGGAATAAAATGGCCCTGGTGGATACCACTGATTAAATCGTGAAATCCCTACATATACAATGTATGTGTGATTAAACCAGGAATTTAGAAGTTTAGAAGTAAAAGTCTGTGAGCTGTTTTGTTCTGACCAGAATAATGTCCCTCGCACCCATCTTAGTGGCATACCGTTTCCATATCTCAACCCTCTTTACATGCTCACAACAAGGCATCGCTTGCCATTTTCCTCCAGAAAACAGAAGCGCATTTTAATGGCAGGAGCAATTATAGAAAGGAAACAAATGTAGTCATTATTAAACATTTATTAAGATCCCACTGGGTAGGAGTCACTGATGCATTTAAAAAAATAGCTTTCTCACCATAACACTTGCACCGTAACCTAGCTTACTTTGCTTTTAATTTTTAAATGTGTATAAAAAATTATAATTGTTAAGTTTCTGCAGTTCCCATGGTGGTCAGAGCACAGGGAAAGAAAAAGACCAAAGTAATATTCTATTAGTCTTAAGAACGAATCCTCTATAGCGGTCATGGATATCAGGCTTCTTCTGACTTTGTGGTGATGGAATGCAAACCTGAGATACCTAGGGATTTGGAGTGGAGGCCCATATCAACTGCTTAGTGTAGGAGAGGTGGACAGTTATTGTTCCAGTAGTAAAAATTCCTATTGGCATAATGAGTGCAGTGTTGTAATGACCACTACATATCTAAGTACTTTCAGAAAATATCTGTTGTTTGTTTCTGTCCTGGTCCATTGAGAGCTACACCTGCCCACTCCGTGTGGTTTATCAGAGACTCTTGTATGCTTTTTCTTGCATGCACATTGTCTTGCATGATTTGTCTGTTGACAGAGATAGGTACAAATAGTGAACACCTGACTCAAGCAGGTTTTTCCATGAAATTAGGAACAGATATGGGAATACAAGGTTGTTGTTTTTTCCCTCCTACATCATAAATTTGTGGATATGGGTTTGTTGCTGGCAACAGCCATCTTTTCAGCTATAGGAAAATGCTATACATGAAGCAGAAAAGAACCAGTCTGTTAGGTAACTAAAAGTAGGGACACATAGAACAGCAAAAGGGAAAAAGAGAGGTGAGAGGGAGAGAGGGTGGCAAAAAAGAATGAGAAGAGGATGAGGATGATGACATCTTTGCATCTCCTGAGTTCATATACACCTACAATCTTCCCAGTTATAGGAGTCAATAAACTTGCTTTCTTGCTTAGTCTTGACTTTTCTTTCCATTGGTCATATCCAAGAATCTCAATGCATTTCACTTCAAAGGTTTTAATTGACAAAAGTGTTATGATTCTACAGCATTATGATTAATTTAAAAAATGCTAAAATAAGTTCCAGGTACTAAGCAACTGAGTTGAATTTATTCAATTATTTCTTTACCCCATGTATTAATTCTACTACTATCATTAGCACGTTATAGATGAAAACACAGAATTGAAAAATGGTGAAGTGACTTGCTGAGTGAGAGATATTCAGCTATGAAGAGATAACATTGTCAAAATTAGGATTCATTTGGGCAAGAGAAACCCAAGTGTTAGGTTCAGCTCTTGAAACTCTGACTTACAGCAGTTACTTCCCAGTCAAGAGGACTTGCCTATTTCCTTCCCTTCTCCATGGGAGATATACATTTCTTACCTTATAAAAGTTGGACTCAGACATATGATCTGCGTTGGCCAATGCAATGTGATTGAGCATAACATATGCCACATCGAGGAGGAGATTTTTAAGTGTGTGTGTGTGTCTGTGTGTGTGTGTGTGTTTTGACTTGCTTCTTGCATATCTGCCTTCTTCCACGGGAAGAGTGCACACTAAACACATTCAGTTTTTGCAGCCTAGGTATTGGAATTAGAAACACAGCGAGAAGACTGACACCCAAGCACAAACTACCTGCAGATTTATTAGTAAATACTTATCATGATAAGTCACTTAGATTTTTAGGGGGATACTTGTTACGTGGCACTGCTTTTTTTTTTTTTTTTTTTTTTTTTTTTTCTGAGACAGAGTGTCATTCTGTTGCCCAGGCTGGAGTGCAGTGGCATGATCTTGGCTCACTGCAACCTCTGCCTCCTGGATTCAACAATTCTGCTGCCTCAGCCTCCCGAGTAGCTGGGACTACAGGTGCCTGCCACCACACCTGGCTAATTTTTTTGTATTTTTAGTACAGATGGGGTTTCATCATGTTGGCCAGGACGGTCTCGATCTCCTAACCTCGTGATTTGCCCTCCCTGGCCTCCCAAAGTGCTGGGATTCCAGACATGAGCCACCACGCCCTGCCCCCATGGCATTGTTTAAGCAGAAGTTGAACCATACAAGCCTGAAAAATTCTGAAAGAAACCACAGTTGGCTTGATTCAAACATATTTGTATGTGCCTACTTTGAGGCAGATGATATTCTAGTCGTTAAGAAATAGATCAGTGAACAACAAAAGTCTCTATCCTCATGGAATTTACATTTATGTGTGTGTGTGTGTGTGTGTGTATGTATACACTATCCACATGCAGGATGATTATTTTCTGTAACATTTTCACAAAAGTCATCGTTTAAGGTAACATCTAAATAGAGAATTGAAGGCTATGAGGCCACTCATGCTAACCAACAGGGTAGAAGTGTTCTAGGCAGAAAGAACAAAAATCAGTCCTGAAAGAATCCTCAGGCTGACTGAGTGGGGAGTGTGTTCTAGAGACGGGTTCTCAGGACTTTGTGCGACCAATTTTCTTTTTCTTTTTCTTTTTGAGGTGGAGTCTCACCCTGTCATCCAGGCTGGAATGCAGTGGCACTATCTCGGCTCACTGCAACATCTGCCTCCCGGGTTCAAGCGATTATCCTGTCTCAGCCTCCTGAATAGCTGGGATTGCAGGCACCTGCCACCATGCTCAGCTGATTTTTGTATTTTTTAGTAGAGATGGGGTTTTGCTATGTTGGCCAGAGTGGTGTTATACTCCTGACCTCAGTCGATCTGCCTGCCTCTGCCTCCTACAGGCGTGAGCCATAGCCTCCTGTCGTGCAACCAAATTTCTATGAGTTTTCCTTGCCTCATCAGCTCTGCAGATGGAAGGATTGAGTGCTATAGTGTATCTACTTAAAATTGTTCACAATTAAATGTGTATAATGATGAATATGGCTGTAGGTTAGTGATCTTTAGCAAATACTTTTGTTATCTTCACTCTACTCTGAATTTTTTTAGGTCATTTATGTAGGACACTGTAGAGTAAATTAGTAGACAAATTACCTACCAGTTGATGGCCAGGTAGATGGAATGCTAGATTGTTTGATTGGTCTTGGGCCAATGTACCATGATTACTGTTCACATGAGAAAAACCTAAGAAATAGACAACCCCTAAAAGAACATTTCTTTAATTGTTATTTCTGTCATCATTTTATGATTTATCCTTTTATGTCCATTATCTCACTGAAACTAATGAGATGCACTTACATGAATTATTATTGTTTATAATCAAGTAACAAGGGCTCATTGAGACCCAGAGTCTAATCCAAGATGTCACAGTGATTGACATATGGAATGTGTGAACCCTGGTTTTCAGTAAGAATGTGCTATTAACACTTGTGTTATCAAATACAGCATCTTCTTTACTAACCCTGGTGACAGAATTCTCATTAATGATGTTTTAGTCTTTCTTTTTCACCTTTTCACTCCTAATTGCCTTTTACTCTAATTTCTGCTCCCCCCCAGCAAAAAAAAATTCTTCATCCTCCATTCTGTCCCTATTGATTTTATTGCAGATGAATTCTTTCTTTCTAGGCTATTTCATGATAGCTATTTAAGAACTTCATATAAGGAAGAGAAGAAAGAATTTTGAGGAGTTTTTATTCTTGTGGTTTTTAAATATTACAGCTAGTAACCAGGAAACATTTCCCAGAGACTTGGCTGGGTCAAATTCCACCTGGAGACGTATGTTTGCATTACTTGTTGAAGATATTCAATAGTCCTCTCTACTAGGTCCCTCTCATAGGACCCTTCCATAGGGCTCCTTCCCGTTGAGTGTACACTTTTAATTGATATCAGGTTTGGTGATGTGAATTGTTTTGGCTTTCAAATCTAAGCAGAAGTGACATGCACCACATTTGGGCAGAAGGTTCAAGAAGTATCATGAGGTTCTACTATTGCTTTTTCTCTCTACTATGAGGTAGTAATATCCAAGGTAGAGGGTTAGGCTTGATCCTGGAATGAAGAAGAAGACATTCGGTGCAGAGTGGCATGCAGCCACAAGGTGTAGCATGAATGAGAGACAGTATTGTGGTTGCAAACCATTGAGATTGGAGGATTCTCTGTTCTGCCCGCAAAAACCCCAGTTCATTAATGCAAACAGTAAGGGCATTTTTTTCAGGGTCTTGCCTGCTTTCTTATGCATTACATTAATATCATTTGGGCCCCATATCCATATTCTAAGCAAGTCAGATTTGTTAGTATTCTCATTTTAGATATAGAGAAGCTCAAGCTTACGTGGCTTACTAAAAAGAAAAAAATTCTCATTCAGGAAATGGAAAAAATAGTCTTAGTGAAGTTCTCTTGATTCCTCTTTTAGCTCTCTGTCCTTAATCATATCCTGCTACATAAATGAGCTAAGTCCAGGCAGTTCCTGGACTCTTTGGAAGCTACATTAAACCATTTGGGATACTAAGTGCACTTACTATGAGAAAGACATGAATTATTGAACATTATCCGAGTGACCTGGAAAGTTCATGCAAAGGGCTTTTCTTATACCACGCTGCAGTTTATGCACCCAAGAGGCCGCCTCTCAAAGTGGTGTTAGGTATGGTGCATCTTGTGTTGCAGAAATGGAGAGGGTCCTTTTCAGCTGTCAGCCTGGTGACAAACGGGACCAGCTGTGTCAAATGCTGGGGAGGGGAGGGCAGTTCAGCAAATTCCTATTTATGAAGAAACAGCAGAGTCAGAGAGATGATAGAGGTGGACCCTGAACTGACTCAAACATGGACAAGCCCAATTTTGGGTAGAGGAAAATTTGAGAGTAGGGTATAGGGAAATAGAGAAAAGCCAAGCTGGGGTGGGACAGAGAAACATACTACCAAGGAAATTGAGAGGTATCTATTCCAAATCCAGAGTACAGGGACCAGAGAGTGTAATCACCAACCCCACAGACATGATTATGACTCTTTCAGCTTAAATTTGATGGTAAGAAAATTGGACTGAGGATTTAGATTTTAGATGTTTTAGTTAAGCTATAATTCTGCTTTTTGCTTTTTATAAAAGCTAATTTTTTTTTTTACTCTCTTAATGTTACCTCAGACAACCACTTCTCTTTTGCTCTCCGAAATGAGATACTATATGAATTCTTGCCAGAAATATCAAGTTAATGCCCAAGCCAGCTCTATGTTCTGATTTATCTTCCACGTTGACTCAGAGTAACAGAGCCATACATTAAGGAACAAAGCTCGCTGCTGGAGTATTTATAACCTTGTCTTTTAAAACATTTGGCAGACGTTCAGACCCTCCATATGTTCACAGTATTAAACTTCACCATAAAAGGAATGGAAGAGTTACATTTGAAGAAAGCTGGTATTGTATGGTCTGAAAGTCTGGCGGTTTAAAAAAAAAATAATCAAGTCCAACTTGAAATAACAGACGTTCTGTGATCCTGCTGAAAGTTTAAATCCCACACAACAAAGTCCTGCTCTCCCTAACACTGAAGATGTCATATTTCAGGAGCATTGTCGGTGACTCAGAGTAGACACACTGAGCTTCTGAGCCTGGTTTAATAAGGATACATTCCTGAGTGATGAGGACTAGAAAGAAAAGCTATGGGGTGGGAGCACAGCAGGCCAGCCCCAGTGTGCACTACTACTTCCTCCCAGCATCATGAAAGTCTTGCAGGAGTAGGGAAGTCTCCTAGGGGGTCAAGGTCCTTCTGGTGGGTACACAAGCAAATCTACGGGGATATGGGCTGGACATGCTAGAACTTACATTTATATTCATGCATATACATGGAACTTATATCCATTTATCCAACAATATGTTGTTGTTGTTGTTTTTTCTGATGTTTAGTCATTAATTGAAACTGGCACCATTAGTCTGTCCATCTTTAAGAGAGTTGCAGATCTTGAACAATCTTTGATGCATCCTGGAAAAGGGTGAAGGTTCCCTAGCCTCACTAGTTTAACAATCATTCTACTGCTTGTGCTGTGAAGTTCTGCTATTTAGAGCTGCTCACTTAAGTGAATTTATGGATTATATAATGGGGGTTTGATTAAATTAACTAATTTAAAAAGAAATGAATTTTATAAATACATGGAAAGAGAATATGGATTGAAAATAATACTAATAAGACATGCAAAATGGAGCCGTAGACAAGAAAAGAAACTGCTCTGAGTATGAGCCTTCATCAGCCACAATTCAAATTAACGTAACAACAACCTAGGCTGACTTATAATGAATGAGATAAATTCCAAAATGGACTAATCTCAATGTAGTACTCCGAATTGGATTCCAGAACAGAAAAAGGGCATTGGTGGAAAAACTAGTGAAATCCAAATAAAATCTATAATTTAGTGAGTAGTATTGCATGGATGTTAATTTTGTAGTTTTAACAAATACTTAAGTATTTAACATTAGAGGGAAGTGGGTGAAGGCTATACAGGAACAGTCTATGTTATCTTTTAAACTTTTTTTGTAAACTTAAAATTATTTCAAAAATAAAAAGCTTATTAAAAGAATTCAAGGTGAATTGAGGACAAATAATTATAGAAGAAACTGAAAATCCTGGCAATGAAGAAAAAAATGCCAATTAACTATTAAAAAAACTTGAGATGATAACCAAAGAAAGCTATTTTAAAGACATATTTTCATTCCCTACATCCATAATAAACCTTATCCTAAGTATATAATTATTAATTCATGAAGAAATAAAAATAGCTTTTTTTTGAAAGAAACATGCTATGGAGAAAACATTTTGCGGATGTTCCCATTGCTGTATGATTTCTTGCTAAAAATGATTTACCTTACCTAAAGATGTGTTAATACACAAAATAATTTAAAATAAATATGGGTTCACAATTTAAGAAAAAAAATAGAGTTTAGTTCTCATCGATTTATAGCAATTCTGTTTCTTGAAATAGGATTCACTCTTCTAAGGCAGCATTACGATTTGGTGATGAGGAGGAGAAAAGGCCAATTCAATCAGCATGAAATGTAACTGACTGCATTACCAGCTCTTTCTTCATTAAGCAAGTAACTTCCTCTAAACCTTGTTTTAAAATTACGATTGTCCACAATATCACGAGTTGCCTCGTTGTGTTTGGAAACTTCTCAAAATTTGGAAAAAGATGTTATGACTAAGACATGTTCATAGTACTATATCTACATCTAGGAATTCATTGAAGGGGATGACCAGATATCCATCCTTTTATATTAAGGGTATTTATAATAGCATTGTTTGCAATACCAGAAAAAAGTGGAAGTGACTTAAATGCCCCCAAAAGAAATGATGATCCATTAATTTGACTGAATATTACTTAATCCTTATAATCTGGTTCCAAATATTATATAAAGAATTGGAAACATCTTCAGCACCTTTTTTTCTTCAAACTAATGTGTATATACAAAATGAATTTAGTATACAAAAACTAACAAACAAAATCCCTACCTGAATGTGAACTTCTCCTAAGTCAGAATTTTGTCATTCATAAAATAGAGATAAATGTATACTGCCGTCTCGTAGGCTATTGTGAGAACTGTACAAGGTTAATGCCTGCAAAGTGCTTAGAAGGGCAGTCTGGCCCAGCCTCTTGCCCATAACAAATGCATGTTAAGTGAAGATAATGATAATAGCCTTTTGAAAACCTCCGTGGAGTCTGAACTCATAGATGGATTATGGATATGTTATTTCAGCTTAAAAACTATTGCTGGTCAGTACTTTCAGGAAAGACTTGCTTAAAGTGGATAAGGCATCCCCAAGATGTAGGTGATTCTTCCCACGAGCTACTTCAAAAACAATGCCTGCCACTAAAACTCTCCACCAAAATGTGTGCCACTTGGGTGCACCTGGTTCAAGTTCCCCCAGAGCCACTTGACTCTGGCAAGTTGGGCTGCATTTGTGGAGATAATTAAAGAGTAAAATTATTTCTCCCTTTATTTTCACACAGCCTTCCATCATCTCTCTGATCTCCTTCTTCCCTCCCGTGTCTCTTACTCCTTCTTCTTCTCACCCTAATTACAACTGCCCTATGTGTCTTGTCATCTCTCTCGGTCTGTTATTGTATCATTCATGTTTATACCCTATGTCTAGCCTATTTATGCTCCAGTCACCATCAAGTCTCTCTACTTACTGTCGAATGCCTCTTCCAAATTCAAATCTGAGAACTTCAGTTCTTGTTTGAAAAACTTTTCTTAGTTTCCTATTTTTCTCAGGGTAAAATTGATCAGCATAGCATAAACATTTATCTATCACTGAGGGCTGGGCGCGGTGGCTCACGCCTGTAATCCCAGCACTTTGGGATGCCCAGGCAGGTGGATAACTTGAGGTCAGGAGTTCGAGACCAGCCTGGCCAACACGGCGAAACCATGTTTTGACTGAAAATACAAAAATTAGCTGGATATGGTGGCATACACCTGTAATTCCAGCTACTCGGGAGGCTGAGGCATGAGAATTGCTTGAGCCTGGGAGGCAGAAGTTGCAATGAGCCAAGGTTCCACCACTGCACTCCGGCCTGTGCGGCAGAGTGAGAATTTTTCTTAAAAAAAAAAAAATAAGAATAATAACAATAAATTCTCTATCATTGAACTTCAACATGCTTCTCAGATACATTTCAAACCAACCTTGCCAGTCCACATTTTGCTCTTCTACTACAGAAAAACTTCCTCTTGACGAAACACACTATTTCCTAAGTCTCTCTCTTGGTTTTTTTTTTTTTTCTTTTTCTTTTTTTTTCTTTTCTGGAGACAGAGTCTCACTCCTTCACCCAGGCTGCAGTGCAGTGGTGTGATCTCAGCTCACTGCAACCTCTGCCTCCCAGGTTCAAGCGATTCTCCAGCCTCAACCTCCTGAGTAGCTGGGATTACAGGTGTGTGCCACCACGCCTGGCTAATTTTTGTATGTTTTTTAGTTGAGATGGGGTTTCACCATGTTGGCCAGGCTGTTCTCAAACTCCTGACCTCAAGTGATCCACCCACCTCAATCTCCCAAAGTGTTGGGATTACAGGCGTGAGCCATAGAGCCTGGCCTTTATTTTATTTTATTTTATTTTATTTTATTTATTTATTTATTTATTTATTTATCTCTAAGTCTCTTGGCTAAAGAACATGGTGATCCTGTCTCTGGAAAATGTTAACCCTGTTTGTCTACGTGGTTGACCTCTTGTTTCCTCTTCCGTTGCCAGAGATGTGTTTTCCTTCAGGAAGCTTTCCGTCTTATCTAGAAAGATGATTTTTCTTTCCTTTTTACCATGACTGCACTTTATGTTATCTTATTATGCAGTCCTACAAGTGATTGCTTTACGTGTGTCTCCAGCACTGGACTGTAGGCCTCTTGAAGGGTTCACTATTATCTATCTATAGCTTCAGGCTAAGGGTATTTCATACAGAGTAGACCCACAGTAAGCAGTTGATGATTTGATCAACCAATACTTTTTGAATGTCTACTATGTTTTAAAGAATCTTATCTTACCATTAATATGCATAAGAAATACATCTAGGCCAGATTCAGTGGCTCACACCTGTAATCCCAGCACTTTGTGAGGCTGAGATGGGTGGATTGCTTAAGCCCAGGAGTTTGAGACCAGCCTGGGAAACATGGTGAGACCCTCCCTCTACAAAAAATATAAAAATTATCTGGGCATGGTGGTGCATGCCTGTAGTCCCAACTACTCAGGAAGCTGAAGTGGGAGGACTGCTTGAGTCCGGGAGTTGGAGGTTGCAGTGAACCATGCTTGCACCACTGCACTACAGCCTGGGTGACAGAGTGAGAACCTGTCTCTCTAGAAGGTCCCAGATAAAATGCAAATAAGTTACTTAAGTAGCATTCACCGTATTAGTGAGGCATATCTATCAAGTTAGAATTTTATTGGTGAGTTTACCTATGGAATATAGATGTATTACTGGTACTGATAGATTCAGATATTTAAAAAGTCATCAAAACTTTCTTTTGTGTTTTCTCTAATCGACTTCATTCTTAGGTGAACCCTCCCTGTATACTGGCACATTGGAACAATGGGCCTTACAAACTTACATCCTCCTAGATAACAAACCCTGAGAAAGTCCTCACTGTCTGACGAATAATGAATACAAAAATGATGGGTGTGATTCTTAGTTGGTCAAACTTGGGCAAGTATAAATCTCTAAATGAATCAATGCCCTACTCTGATTTACTAGGCAGGGGTCAAACACAAATATAATTTATGGAATGAGAGAAGAGGGGTGGTTTTTCTAAAGGATATTTTTATATTAAAATAGGAGAGAGAGAGAAACAGACAGTCATTATATTGGACAAACAAAACAATAATTTCACACCACAGAGAGGTTAACAAAAAAGAAAAGAAAGAAGAGAAAGAAAGAAAGAAAGAAAGAAAAAGGAAAGAAAGAAAGAAAAGAAATTCTTTTAGCACTATAAATTCGTAAAAGGTTCTCTTTTTTTTTTTCCATCTGTCAAAACCCTTCACATCCCATCTCAACTATAATTTGTTTTGTGAAGTTTTATCCCAAACTTCTGGGAAGAGCATGTCATTTTTACATCTGTATTTCCCAATTCTTTGGAGATACTTCCATTTTTTCAAACGCCATATTGTACTGCAATTGTTTGTTTACCACATCTTCTCCAATACACTCTACCTTCCTCAAGGGAGGACCACTCAGTATCTTCTTGTGTATCCTCACATTGAACACATAGGAAACATCTTTAGAAATGTTTACTAATTGCAGGCATGGCTATAAAAGAAGATGCAAACTGAGTGAAAGGGTAGGAACAGTTCAAGACATAAGATGTCCAGGAACTTTCTGTTCACCTCATGAGATTGAGGCCATTCATAGAGAAAATAGATGGCCACTATCTCCTACTACCCCACAGTGGTACAGTAAAGAATGTAGGCCCAGTGTGCTGGCTCACGCCTATAATCCCACCACTTTGGGAGGCCAAAGCAGGAGGATCTCCTGAGGTCAGGAGTTCGAGACCAGCCTGATCAACATGTAGAAATCCCCTCTCTACTAAAAATACAAAATTAGCCGGGTGTGGTGGCGCATGCCTGTAATCCCAGCTACTCGGGAGGCTGAGGCAGGAGAATCGCTTGAACCCGGGAGGCGAAGGTTGTGGTGAGCAGAGATCATGCCATTGCACTCCAGCCTGGGTAAGAAGAGTGAGACTCTATGTAAAAAAAAAAAAAAAAAAAAAAAAATGCACTGGTTATAATTCAGACAAATAAGATCAAATATTATTGATAGAAACTCTTATTGACAGGGGAAGCTATTTAAATTTTCACAGCCTCCAGTTCATCACATGTAAAACAGGGATTATAACATCCATAAAAAAAGCAACTTAAAAATACAATTTAAAAGTATATTTGAAAGGAAACAGTGTCAGGCTTTCAGTGTGTGTTAGTTTTGCTTGCCTTCCATGCATCTTCTTCACCTCATTACCCTTTATTTAGTGACATCTGTCCCTTGAAAGGCTCTTTAAAATTATGCAGCCAACTGCTAGGCTAACTTCTTTTCTAAGTCAGGCTATGATTTCATGACATTGTTTTATTTGAATTCTCTATTTTGACTTTCGGAGCATCACTGTGATTTGCTTCTGATGTAGTAACAGCATTCTTTTGTTTGTTCAACCTGTAAATTTGAAAATTTCTCCTGAACCTGTCTTCTCAGCAGGTTTCCTCCACTTTGCTGGAAACAGAAGTTGGTGACTGTTCTGAGTGCAGAATGCTGGAATGAAATTAGACAGCAGTCCATGCAGATATCTTAGACATGGGAAGAGTTTGGGTAATGATGCACCCAGGGAATATGTACCACCCACTGTATTGCTAGGATTACTGCAGATGACAGAAATACACATCTAGACAGTAACAGACAAAAAAGAGCTCCATGGGCTAATGTGATTTTTAAAATTCAGGGTGATAAAATCATTTTATTTCTTTTTTTTTCTCCCAACACCTCTCTTCTTCCTTTCTCATTCCCCTCCATCCTTTGCCTCTTTTATTAGCTTTATTTATTCAGATAGTCTGTATGAGTAGAAAAAAATGAATGGAGTTGGTAACTCCTTGCTTTCAATATTCTTGCAGCTTTTTAATCTCAGGAAGAGAGCTCCCTCTTCTCCTCTCCCTCATTTCTGCTCCCTGTTTTCTCCCTGTATCCCACTACTCTCAGCTTTCTATATTAAATCTTATAGAAGAGCTATGACTGGCCCTGCTTGGGTCAATGTCTAGCCCCCTGATGAATTCTGTTGCATACAGAAGGAAGGAATGAAGTGCCATGATTGACCAGGCCTGGGTCAATGGCCTTTCTTTGCTGCCAAAGGCTCTATGACAGACAGATCTATTGGAATTCCATGGCATGAGGGAGGACACTGGAGAGAGACATGTATCAGACATCCACTTACCAATGAGAACGCTCAGTGTCCTTGGTGAGGTCACCACACTCATGGGGATTTTTACATAACTGTATTAAGGAATTCAGACCTCTGACAATCTGAGATCTTTCGAGACATACTTCTACTCCAACACAATTCAGCAGCACTCATGGGATGGATCCCTTCATGAGAAGGGTGGTTTAGCCTAAGATGATGCTGCAAGGAAGCCTGATACTTCATAAAAAATCTTTATTATTATTATTATTATTATTATTATTATTATTATTATTATTTTTGAGACAGAGTTTTGCTCTTGTTGCCCAGGCTGGAGTGCAATGGCGCAATCTTGGCTCACTGCAACTTCTGCCTCCCAGGTTCAAGCAATTCTCCTGCCTTAGCCTCCCGAGTCGCTGGGATTACAAGCATGTGCCACCACGCCCGGCTAATATTGTATTTTTAGTAGAGATGGGGTTTTTCCATGTTGGTCAGGCTGGTCTCGAACTCCTGACCTCAGGCCATCTGCCCCCCTCGGCCTCCCAAAGTGCTGGGATTACAGGCATGAGCCACTGCGCCCAGCCAATTCAATGTTTATTTTCACAAATGTATAGACTTTAATTTTTTAGAGCAATAATAGGCTTACAGAAAAATTAAGTGGAAAGTGCAGACAATTGCCATATGCCATCTCAGTCCCTCCCATCCCCAACAGTTTTCCCCGTTATTAACATCTTGCATCACGTAGTACATTGGCTACAATTGCTGAGTCGATATTGTTATATAATATTATTAACTAAATCTGTAGTTTACATTGGGGTTCACTCTTTTTGTTGTATATTCAGTGGGTTTTGACAAATACAGGATGATGGGTATCTACCACCATGGTATCATAGATTTCACTGTCCTAAAAATCCTCTGTGTTCCACCTATTCATACCTCCTTCCTCCACCCCCAAGGCCCTGGCACTGATCTTATTACTGTCTCCCTAGTTTTGCCTTTTCTTAAATGTCATGTAGTTGAAATTATACAGCATGTAGCCTTTTCAGATTGATTTCAGTTAGTAATAGCATTTAATATTCCTCCAAGTCTTTTGGTAGCTTGACAGCTCATTTTTTATTATCATTGAGTGATATTCCATTTTATGGCTATACTACAGTTTGTTCACTTATTGAAGGATGTCTTGGTTACTTTTGCATTTTGACAATTGGGAATAAAGCTACTATACAAATTTTTACACAGGTTTTTGCATGGCTATTAGTTTGCAACTCATTTGGGTAAATACCTAGAGGCATGACTGCTTGATTACATGGTAAATGTATGTTTACTTTTGTAAAAAAAACCTGTTATACTATTTTTCAAAGTAGATGTAATATTTTGCATTCCCAATGGCCGTGAAAGAGAATTTCTTTTGCTCCACATTCCTTCACCATTTGATGTTGTCAGTGTTTTAGATTTTAGCCATTGTAATTGGTGTATAATTGTGAAGACATTTTATTCCAAGTTTTGTCTGTTTTCATTCCCCGTGACTCTGAATGACTAGCTTATCACTTTCTTCAGTGAGACACAATTATTACCTGTGACCTGGCTAAATGGATTCTTCACCTTCATCCCAAATAGTACATCTTGCAACAAGGTAATGTACAACCCTAGACTTCATTACATTCTTATTGCCCCAAAATATCTTATAGGGGCCTTGGAATCTTCATATTTCACAAGCTCCCTCAGTGATTTTTGGGAACATCGGATGCTATTGTGACTTTTGTTTCAAATCATTCAGCTTCATTTCTTGTCCATGGGCTTTCCTGGGAGAGCCCTACATTCTCATCTTTGTGTTCTGAGGCAGCACCACTCTCCCTGGACATAGATTTAAAGCAGTAACTTCAAGACTCTGAGCCCCCAGTTCTTAGTTTGCACAATAGCACTGACACTACCTACCCCGAAGAGCATCTGATAGGATTGAATGAAATAGCTGATATGAAGGCCTTTGGGGCAGAGGGCAGCAGAAATAGCTGCTCAACCAACTGGCTTGTTCCTTCCCAATTCCTTGGTTTTCATAAAACTCTGTTTGTGCAGCTGATCACACCAGTGCCTAATTCTAACAGTTGCATTACCAAGCCCTGATTGAACCTGTTTAAAGCCCTTTTGAGTCCATATGCCTTACCTGACACTTCCAAAATTAAATAAAATGGCATGGAGAGGAGGGCAAAAACTAATCACAACTGGACTTATGTTAAACCTGCCTGGCTTTTTACGTCTCTGTTTGCTTCATAGAGTGAAATTAAAGCAGGCCGAAGACTGCAAAACAAATGAGGAGATACTTTTTTTCAATCACAAAGACTTTCATATGTGTATTTTAACAATGCTTAGGCATAACGTGTACATTAGACAATCCTTATAAAGGGAGATTCAGACTTGTTCTTTGAGTTTACGTGATGTTCTCAACGAGAAGAGACCAGGATAATGATCCACCCCAGTCTTCCTATTTGGGTAATGAATGAAAAAACTGTAGTCGAGAGAGAATAAGCAAGCTCACACTGCCATTAGTGCAAAGCTGGGAGCTAGAACTCCTTAATTTGAGGACACGGCACACATTTACTTATGTAACAAACTGCACATTGTACACATGTACCCCGGAACTTAAAATAACAACAATAAAAGGTAAAAACAAATAGAATAAAGCAAAGTCTTCCCTGACATCTTTTAATTGTGGGTTTAGGTCTAGGCTCTGCATCTGAGGTCTTCCGCTTCCATCTGACCATGCTCCTTTTTGATGTCCCTGTTGTCTGTGCCACCTTTACCCTATCTCTTTGCTTAGAGAATCAACTGTTGACAGTTCAGGTGTCCAGCTCTGCTTCCTGGCTTCTGATTTGATCTACCTTGGTTACCCAAGGGCTGACGGTGGGCAAAGGTATCTTGTTGATGATATGACCACAACATACCTGTGTACTTCTCTCCATTAAGACCCTTGTCTCTCTGAGTCCCACCCAAAATGTTCTCTTCTACCTTGTTGCCTTGGAAGAAAGCACTTCGTCCTCCATCTATGAAAGTGACTTCTCAGGATCATATCCCAACACCGAAGCTTTCCTGTATTACTCCTACTTTATTTTGCAGTTATTCACTTAACATATTTTTATATCTATGTACGATTGAAATATACTCTTTTTGGTGTACAGGTTGTTATGTTGACAAACTCCTAGACATTTGTAACCACCACTGCAATAAAGACAGAATACTGAGGACTGACTTTTAAACTAAGTCTGTTAAATGATATTTAATTCATTTCCACATTTTTTATTACTAGAATTTATCTTCCAATCATGGTTTCTGAACTGAGTGCAATGAAAATGATTTGTTAAAAATTTCCAATAGTAAAGGGATGTGTAATTTTATTTGCCATGGGCAGCCTGTTTGCCCATAAGATATCATTTTTTTTCTATAGGCAATTTAAAATAGTCAAAGCATCTCATGGATTCCTAATACTACCTCAATAATATCTAGATCAGGTCTTAGAGCTTTTAGTGTGTCTGTTCTAGAACTGGATAAAAATGCTTTCTTTAAATACCTCGAGGTTATTCCAAGGGATCTCCCTGTGGGGGCACTTGCAAATTGTCAAAAAGTTTATATCATGGGTCTTGAAGATATGAGGTATTATTCCTGGCACAATATTAGAGTGTTTCTTCTATCAAGTCATTTTGACAGCTAAGTCGGTATTGATCTCTACATTCTCAAATATCAAAACCAACTTGTCAGTGATAAAAAGAAAGTGGCCAGAGACCTCCCAGGAATTTCCTGCTAGAAAAAAGAAAAAAATCTTGCTCTTTGCTGTCCAAATGCTCAGCATGTTAAACCTCACTTTGAATCAGTCTTTCAGACAGATAATGAGGTGGTAACACAATACAAGACTGTAATAAAAACGGATGGAGTGAAAAAGAATTCCTCAGGATATGAACTGAGATATGTATACAAACCAGGCTGTAATCATTAATAAAACTCTTTTTTTTTTTTTTTTTTGATCTCACTCTCAATCTTTCTTTCCTGCGCAGTTGGATACTGGGATTTTTAGGAAGGAATAACACATCAAACAACACATCTGCATGGTTTATGAAGGTGTCAGACTAGAGTTGGGTTTTAAAATGGAACTCCTTTGGCATACTGCAATAAGGAGATAAGATACTTTTTATAGATTGCAAGAATTTAAATACTTTGAGTTGCTTTCACAGAATGCTCTTCAGTTTTAATAACATCCAGTCATTCTTATTTTGCAATGAATGAAGAAGAAGAAAATGAATGTGTCATGCATTGCAATAATTACAGAGAGACTATTTTCAAAATAAAATAAAGAATAAAATCATAGTTTTTCTTATGTTTTTAAATGAGAGGCAATGTGGGGCCAATCTCATCCTATGTCTTCATTTTACAAATGAGAAAACAAAGGTCAATTTATTTGTTCTCTGTAGATATATGACCCATATATTAGGGGGCTGAGCGTCTTTTGACAACCTTGTTTTACCCTAAATGTAAAGAATATGGAAGTTAGTGGTTGTTTAGATCAGAATGGTGGTCAGGAAATAGAACCTTAAATATAACCATAAGTTTGTGAGGCTGTTTTTCCTAGAGAAATTAATGCTGAGAGCAAAAATAATCGCATGAATAGACAGAAAGTAGTAGCAAGTCACTTCTAACATAACCAAGCTCCTCCATACCAGGTGGGCAATCTTGGGCAGGTTTGGCCCTCTTTAGGTTTCTTCTTTTTCTTTTCTTTTATAAAACTAAGGGGAGATATTTACTACACACCATACAAAAATTATTTTATAAAATCTATTCTATTTGAATAGGTTAGCTTTAATATAAAACACTAAAGTTTTTGGAAAAATAAGGGGAATATCTTCATGAACCTAAGGTAGACAAATAATTAAGAGACACAAAATGATGAATGACATACTTGAACACACTAAAATTAAGAACTTCTATTGAAAATGATAACACTTTAGAGAGTGAAAATCCGAGATACACAACTGGAGACTATATTTACATCACATATATCTAACAGGACTTGAATCCAGAATATATAAATGACTGCTACAATGAGGAAAAAGCAGACAAACCAATTAAAAAAAAAATAGGTGAAAGATTTGAACAGGCACTTTGTAAAGCAGGATACTAAAACGTCCAATTAATACAACAAAGAGTGCTTAATTACTCATTAGGGAAATACAATTAAAATCATAATGTGATATTGGTATACCCAATTACAATGGGTAAAATGAAAAAGACAAATGACACCAAGTGAGGGTGTGGAGGATATGGAGCAGCTAGATCCTGATACCCTGCTGGTTGGACTTTAACTTGGTACAATCTTTTTGAAATATAAAAGTCCAGAAAACTAAAGCTGAACAAAAAGATATGTCTTATGACCTAGTAATTCTATCCCTAGTCATATTACCCAACAGAAATATGCACCTATGTGTGCCAAAGGCATGTATAAAAATGTTCGTAGCAGCCTTATTTGCAATAGGCAAAAACCGGAGATAATCTAAATGTCTATGTACAATAGAAAGGATAATGACATGGTATATCCATGCAGTAGACTATTGCACAGTAAAGAACAGACACAAACTACAACTAAACAGAACAGTATGAATGAATCATACAAAATAGCATTGAGGAGAATAAGTCACTTTTCCCAAAGTACCTATTACTTTATTTTACTTATATAGAGTTCAAAAATAGTCAAAACAAACTGATGAAATTATACATCAGAAGAGTGGTTAATCCTTCTTAGGATGCAGCGGCTGGAAGGGGGTGTAAAGGGATTTCTAGGGTTCACGTCTGGTTCATGTTCTGATACAGGCACTAGTTATGGAGATATATTCATTTTCTTAAAATTCATGGATTTGTGTTCTTTTCTGCATGTTACATCTCAACAAATTTGAAAAATAGTGAGGTAAATCAGATTAGAGACTTTCTGACCCAGTAATTATCAGACTTTTTACAAAAAAATTCGAGGGAATTTACTAGAAAGACAGATTTCAGGACTTCGGGGAATATTATTAAGATCACAGTTGCTTGTTTTAAAATATGCAACCTAGATAATTCTAACTCAAGTGGGTTCTTGGACACATTTTGAGAAATGGTGTGATAAGAAGTCTTTCAACTTTGGTATTTCTAAAGTTCTGTGGGCAACTAGCAGATGAAGCTAATCAGAAAGCCATGACATTGTCTTCACTAAAATATTTGACTGTAGAAGTGACCATGGAAAATATCTCGTCTCCGCCACTGCAGAGTTTGCTGTTTTCAAGGGGGCCACCCTTCTTGGGCTGTGCTTAGTTTAACATTTTATAGAGATCTTGGAAGCAGATCTTTAGGGATGGGTAAAGTTCTGACAATGAGTATGAAACACTTTTTTAAAAACATTTTTGGCATTTTATACTTTTAAAATTTTTAATTGGTGCATAAAAATTGTACATATATATGGGGTTCATTAGATATTTCAGTACATGCAAAAAATGTGTAACGATCACATCGCGGTAATTTTAATATTCATCACCTCAAGCATTGATCATTTCTTTTTGAGAACATTCAAAATCCTCTCTTCTAGCTCATTGAAATATGCAATACATTATTGTTAACTATAGTCACCCTACTGTATTATAGAATACTAGACATTATTCTTCCTTATTTAACTGTAATTTTTGTACCCATTAACCATCCTCTCTGTATTTCCCCCTCACCACTCCTCTTTCCAGGCCCTGGTAACCACTATTCTATTCTACACTTCAATGGGATCAGCTTTTTTAGCTACCATATTTGAGTGAGAACATGCAATATTTGTCTTTCTGTGCCCAGTTTATTTCACTTAACATAATGTCCTCTAGGCTCATCCATGTTGTTGCAAATTACAAAATTTTATTCTTTTTTTGTGGCTGAATATTTCATTGTGTATATATACCACAAGTGTTAAGATACGGAACCCATCCACGTGTCCGTCGATGAATTAATGGATGATGAAGCACTTGTTTTTTAAGAGAAGCTTTAGGTTTATAACCAAATTGAACAGAAAGTGCAGATAATTCTCAAATCAAAAGTGCAGATACTTTCCATATACCCCCTGCTGTCACACGTGAATAGCCTCCTCCACTACCAATATCCTCAGGCAAAGTGGTACATTTGTTATAATCAATAAGCTTACATTAGCACATCATTATCAATAAAAGTTCATAGTTTTGGGAATCACTCTTGATGCTGACAGCCTATGAGTTTAGACAAATGTATAATGGCAGGTATCCACCATTATAGTATCATACAAAGTAGTTCCACTTCCTTAAAATTCCTTTATGATCCTCCTATTCATCCCTCCCTCTCTTGTATCCCCTGGCAATTACAATCACTGATGTTTTTACTACCTTCATAGTTTTCCCTTTCCCAGAAGGTTGTATTGTGAAAAACATATAATATATAGCCTTTTAAGATTGGCTTCTTTCACTTTTGTAATATTCATTTAGTTTTTGTAATATATTTTCATGGCTTGATAGCTTATTTTGTGTTTGCAATGAATAGTATTCTATTGTCTGGATGAACCACAGTTTAAGTATCAATTCACCCATTAAAGGACATCTTGACTGCTTCCAAGCTTTGGCAATTACAAATAAAGCTGTTATAAACATCAGGATGCAGGTTTTGTACGGCCATAAGTTTGTAGCTCCCTCAGGTAAACATCAATTAGTGCAATTAATGAATTCTATGGTAGGAATATGTTTAGTTTTATAAGAAACTGCCAAATATCCTTCTAAGGTGGCTTCATCATTTTATATTCCCACCAGCAATGAATAAGAGTTCCTGTTGTTCTGCATCCTTGTCAGCATTTGGCATTGTCTGCGTTTTAGATTTCAGCCATTGTAATAGTGAAGGTATGGATAATTTTTCAGGCGCAAATCATTTTTTCCAATCCAGTCGTTGAAAAGAATGTTACAATTCATTTCAACACAAAAAATTTTATGATATTTTTGAGAAATACGTTTGGAGTCTGGGGGAATACAACATCACTGGGACTGTCTTCACTAAAAAAGCCCCAGAAAGTGTGACACCTTGCATGACTTTCTACAGAGGCAGCAACTGCAGCATCAAAGGATGCTGCCAAGAACATTTATCAATTATGATTACCACTAATAAAAACCTCTACAGTCTAGTGATGGTAGGGAACACTGCATTTTGTTTACTTCTCTTGAGACAATAAGAAGACCTTCAATATATTTTGCAGTAAAGAAAAGCATTTTATGTTGTTTAACATAGAACTATTTTCATTTAATTCCTTAATATGTACATCATGGAATCTACTGGTTTAATACAAATGCTAGCAAAACAAATTTCTCTGCCCTACGTTGGCCAGATAGAAAGGATGGAGACAGGCAAGATGAGAGAAGTAGTAACGGGAAGTGACTTCATCCACCAGGCAGTAATGGGAAGATTCCTTCTTTGGCTGGAATTATATTAAATCAGTGAGATAGCCAGACTCGGTGGCTCGCGCCTGTAATCCCAGCACTTTTGGAGGTCAAGGCAGGTGGATCGCCTGAGGTCAGGAGTTTGAGACCAGTCTGGTGGTCTCAACATGGTGTAACCCTGTCTCTACTAAAAATACAAAAATTAGCTGGGCTTGGTGGCAGGAGCCTGTAATCCCAGCTACTCGGGAGGCTGAGGCAGGAGAGTCACTTGAACCCAGGAGGCAGAGGTTGCAGTGAGCCAAAATCGCACCACTGCACTCCAGCCTGGGCAACAAGAGCGAAACTCCATCAAATAAATAAATAAATACACACATACATAAAATTAAAAATTAAAAATTTAAAAATTTAAATCAGTGAGATAACAGATTATGTATAACTTATCAAGCTCTTTGACCACAGTAATATGTATGCCATAAATTAATTTAAGAAGGAAAATGATTTTTGATGTTTAAAGGAATTAACCAAATTGGTTTCTGTCTCTACCAATCTCTTCTCACTTTCTTGTCTCGGGAGAATAAAATTTCTTCCTTCTATAATTCATCTATCCACAAAATCTTGCATTGTTTTATCTCTTGGCCCCTGAGTGTTCCTGCTTCATTAATAGATCTTTCCCTCTACTTCAACATTTCTTTTTCAATGGCTCTTTCCAGTCAGCATGTAAATATACACAAGTATTTCTTATTGACAAAAAAAGTCCTGTCTATTCTTCTTTTCATTCTTTTGTTCATGTTTGTCTATCCTTCCCTGCTAAACTGCTTGAAAGAACTATGTAGCCACACTGGAATCACTTCCTTGCAATTCAATTCCCAAGTTATTGGCATTTGGTTAATACCACCATTATACCTCTGAAGTTTCTCATTAAAACTCATCAAAGACTTTCTAGTTGAAGAATCCAATAACTAATCTGCAATTGCTATTTTAACTTGAGGTTTCTGGGATATTTAATTTTATTGATCTTGCCCTCTTGTTAAAATTCACTTTCTCTTTGGACTCAGCCACACCAGTTTTTCCTGGTTCCCTAGTTACTTGCAGTAAGGGATTAATTTTCCAGGCCATAACTTTCAATAGAGAAAATGTGCTAGTCACTTTATTTCTTTGAAGATAGTGTGGAGAGAAGGATCATGCAAATGTCCCCCTTATCTTGTGTCTTAGATATTCATAAGGAAAGCACAAAGAACTAATCTACTCACATTGGGGATGACTTGTCTTATTGATGAGAGAGTAAAGATCCCTGATTTTATTGGCCAGAAGGTAAGTTCTTAGTCCTGAAAGGAAGTTCATGGATCCTTCTTTTTCTGCCCCCAGAATTGAGTCTCGTCGACTCAAATTGTGCTCCTTGTCTTTGGGTAGGAAATAGACCTATTCTCTCTGCTCCTTTCCTTCAGTTTCTCACTTTTCTACTACATAAGTACGGCAGATCAAGCCTGTTTAAAATAGAGAAAAATTGACTCTTTTCATTTTTTTTTTTTGGTAGGGAGGTGGTTATTGTCTGAGACTCCTACATAGCTAGTAGGAGGTTTTTAATATTTTGGCTTTAATTTCTAAATAGGTTTTAAAAATATATGGGTGAACATCATCACATCAATTCAAGAAAACAGGGACCATTCTAGGTAATTCAAATTTAGTACAGGTAATTAATTGGTGATGCAAGGGCTGAGAAGCCAACTAAAGCATGGTGAAAAACAAACAAACAAACAAACAAAAAACAACACAAAAGAGACTTTAATAATGTTGAGAAGTTGCTAATCCTCTGGGAATGGAGGGACAAAGGGAGGAAGGAGGTGGTGTTAACAGAACCCATGGGCTAGGTCTGTTTAGCAGGAGGCAGAATCAGAAAGAAGGCTGCCCCATTCCAAAGAGAAAGAGAGCATCCAGTTAGAACCTGGAACCTTGATGGAGACTCAGCCAATATAATAACATGACTACAAGCCATAGAAAAAGACGAAGAAAAATTTGGCTTCTTTCTTTGTTCCTATGCCCTCCGTCTTCCACCAGGGTAACTCATTGACCAAATATAGCCAGAAGCTCATTGGTGTGGTAGCACAGAATCATTGTTTGTAGGAAATATTCAGGGATAGTACTTTAGGTAGACTGAACTTGCTGAGTAGTGTGTTTTAAGCATCATTGGCACATGAATAATGGAATCCATTGATCCCCATGTAGCTGCCTGTGTCTTTTCTCCACTGGCAATAACTTGGAGATCAGAAGGTGATGAATTTGCACTTTAAACTTCTATACCTTCTTCTTGTCAATTTTGAGTGTGTGATTCTCTAGTTCTGCTATATCTAAATATTGATATTCCGAAGACTATCTTCGTGATTTAAATTTCCATTTTGAATTAAATTGTCATGCTGAATCCTGTTAAATAAGCAGGAGGGTATTAGCCTATGGCTGTCTATGAACTTTGAGTTCTTACATAACAAACCATATTCTAAGTATGCAAACAAACTGAAGTTTAACTTAGGAATGTAACAAAGAGCAGAGTTTCCTCCAATCACATGCACCTGGGTTTCAACCAATCACAGGGACCAACTCATCACATCATGCCCACCTAGTTGTAGCCAATCAAGTGTTTCTCTACTTTGCTTCTGTGTTTGACCCATAAAAGCTTGAGGCTCACACTACTGGATGGAGCTCTCTGCACCTCTTTGCTCTGAGTGCTGCCAAATTCATAAATCTGTTTGCTAAAGTAATCGCTGCTAAATTTATCTAAAGTTTCTTTTTTTAACACTCCCAATATTGACATGCCCATCTTTGATCTATTTTCTGAATTTCAGTTCTATAATTTCTACCGTCTGGTTGACTTCTTTCTACAATATCTCACTTATGGGATAAGTTGGTATATTCAACTTAACATATCTCAAACAGAAAGCATGTTGTTCTCTATTTTGTGTCTTTTCTTTTGCTGCTCATCTTAATAATGGCACTCACATTATCCCACTTGTGTGATCCAGGATCTTGGAAATCTCTTTTACTTATCTTCTTTTCAAATTATTCAATTCCTCAAAGGAATTGAATTATATACTCTCTATATACTTATATAATCATAATATATATATGAATTATATAAACAATTATATATAAATTATAAACAATTATATACTCTCAAAGTATCATTTAAGCTCTGACCACTCTACATTCTCATCGTCTCTCCTATCTCTGTTGTTGATGCCCTTTTTCAAGCTCTCATCTTCTTTCATCCATGTTATTGCAATACCTCTAACTCTCTTTTGTATTTCCTATGTTCCCCTCCTTAGTCCAGCCTTGATATGAGCTATCAGCTTATCTTTTCAAACAAATCTTTTCCATGACTTATCTAGTCATTTTCCTTTCATTGTTGAAAGCCTTCTTCAAAGTTTTTCTGTGATTCTTAAAGAGAAAATGTCCAGTCATGTTGCCGTATCATATAGTGCTTTTCCTTCTCTGCTCCCTCAGCAGTAGTTTCATTTCTCATGATTGCTCCATACATGGAATATACGAATCTATGTGCTAGAAGCAGAGCAAGGATGTGAAAAGATAGATCACTGGGAAAGGTTTTAATTTGTGCCATAGTGAAATAAGAAGCCAATGAGGGTTTTGATTATAAAGTTATTACTGTTATAAATAATCAAGGATAGAATCAAAGAGGCCTGTAGTAATCCAGGTGAGATATAAGGGTGGCTCAGACCAGGGCTCTGGTATTAGATATGGTGAGAGATGATTATATTTTTGCTACATTTTGAAGATGGTGCCAACATGACTTCATGAAGGATTAGATGTAGGGCATAAAACAAGGATTAGATGTGGGACATAAAATAAAGATAAAACAAGGATGGGGCATGAAACAAGAGCCATTCCAAAGATTTTGACCTGAACAATTAGTAGGTGGAGTTGCTATTACTGAGATGAGGAAGAGGAAAGGACTGAATCTAAATATGTTAAGCTTGAGATATCAATATCTGCGTGGTGATAGTGGTGATGCTGTGTAGGCTTCTTGTCCTTGAAGACATAGCTGAATTGTCAACTCATCTCAGAAACTACAAGCTAAAATGCATCCTTTTCCACAGGCTCTCGACACCTAAGATAGTTTCACAAATTTTAAATTTTTGAATAATTGTAGATGAATGAAAAAAAATAAGTGAAAGGGAAATGTTTACATTTAATATGAGAATAAATGAGGTAAAGCAACCAGCATAATGTCTGCAGAGAACCACTTTGCCCATAGTTCCACTGTTCCTTAAGTGGCTCAAATCCAGCGATAGTTGAGAATATAACAGTTAGGCTATCTCATTCTTATGTGAGACAACTTTGATGTGCCATTTTAACTACAGAGATCCCCATCCAATCTATCAAGGCTGTCACTGGGTCCGCATTTCAGTTTGAATTTTCCCTCAGCCCAACCCTGCTTCCTTTCTTGTCCTGCCACAGGTGTTAATCCCAAGACTCCCTAACAAAAGTCTGCTTCCAAAAGAAACAAACCTCTGGAGTTGACACTAGGAGTGATCTGGGACAGTAGTTCTTCAGGTAGCACTTTTGGCCTGGGCCATTTACTGGCTAGCTGGTAGTGAACATGAAAGGGTTGTAGGTGGAGAACAGACAGCCCCTGGCAAAATATAGTGGTCCAACTGTTAAACTTTTACTCACTGTGAATTGGGATGTATTGGACAGAAATACAGTAGCTCCTGCAGTGTACTGAATCACCGATTAAAATGGAGGATATAGTAACTACAAAAACAATAGAAGATGTGGCTATTTTAGGATCCTGCCACTCTCTAAATAAATACAGTAAAGGGCTGAGAGTGATTAATGAACGACTGAAAGTCTGTAGGGAAGCCAGAGGGCATCTTTGGCAGCAGACAAATAAGTTCTCCTCTCCTGTGCAAGACAGCAGAGAACGCTAAGCCACAGGACCAGGATTTACTAGTCAGATTAACTTAAAACTAAAGCAGATCTGCTATGCCAAGATCAGAGTCTAGGTTGGATAGAGGAAGATTAGATGTTAAACTTGTAAGAGCAGATTCTGTATGACAGGAAAAACATGGAATGGGAACAGCTAAGTTGATGAACCTGAAAATCTTGATTTTATATATTTTCCTGAATCTACTGAGCCTACAGCAGTGGCCCACACTGCACAGTTGAAAAGCTAGGAAGTTCCTCTTGCTGGAAAGCAATTCCGACATTTCTCCTCTGAAAGATAACAAGTTTCCTCTGGTTGTCACTTCACTCTCATCCTGGACACTAGACCTATAAGAGCTTGAGATGTGCTGAAACTGATAAGAGAGTCAAAAGTCCATTCCCTAAAGGAACTACATGCAAAAAGGAACTACACACAAAGAATAATAGCAAAATTTTTACAGGATGTGTAGAGTTGGATTCTAAGTTTACTCAATCAAGTAAACTGTTTGATTTTAACTGCAGAGCCCCTTGTGGGGTTAGTTTTGTACAAGCAGTACTTCTTGACTTCCTCCTCTTCCTAACCTTTTCCCACTCTCCAACAGGCATTGATTCTAAGAGCATTCCTTAACAAACACTCTGCACCCTAAACTCCATCTCTGAGTCAGGGTTCCATGGAAAACCAATCGATAACACGCATAAGGAAATACTTGTAATGACTCCAAATGACTCCAAACATTACATGCAAGTACAGAATGCACACTGTAGAGATACATATTTGTGTCCAAATCAGAAAAGACCTATTTGAGACCTGTCAAAAAAAAATAGAATTGACAGCCTCAAAAGTAGAAAGAGCCATATCATGTGAGTAACACAGGCAAGGACAAGAGGATCATGTAGAGAGTTGGCTTTGCATTAATATGTATTTCAAAAATTAAATTACAAGCTCATACCTGCAATCCCAGAACTTTAAAAGGCAGAGGTGAGAGGATCACTGGAGTCTAGGAGTTCAAGACCAGCCTGGGAAAAATAGAGAGATACTGTGTTTACAAAAAATTAAAAAATTAGCTGGGCATAGTGGCGCATGTCTGTAGTCTCAGCTACTGGAGAGATGGGAGGATCTCTTAAGCCCAGGAGTTGAAGGCTGCATTGAATTGTAATCATGCCACTGCACTCCAGATGGAGTGTCAAAGTAAGACCCTGTCTCAAAAAAAAAAATTTTTTTTGGAGAAAAATTGAGCTTCTTTAGTAGCTCCACTAGATTTCAAATTCTGTAAAAGGTTTTGCTCAGGTTGAAGTAGGTCAGAGGACTTGTAGCTCTTCTTTCTTGGTCTTCCTTTTCCTTTTTGTGGATCCTTCAGTCATTTTGTTGGAGCCCTAGGGTTCCATGGAACACACTGAAAATTGCTGGTGTAGATGTTCTCACTGCTTCTTTCTAATTCGGTATTCTTTCAACTTATGATTTAATGATTTAGTGGGAAGTAATTCATCAGAAAGATGTGAAACAAAAAGATATCACTCGGGTGTATGTGTTATGTCCTAAGCATTGCAGTTGTCCTAATTAGTAATTCATATATTCAGCATATGAACTATGATATAATCACACGTTTAAATATGCAATCATTTCTCGACTTGATTGTAATAACCTGTCTATCAGAAAAAGACTTTTCCCTTCATTGCTATGTTGACTAAATGTTAAATTAATCATGGACCCTTGCCAAATCTGCTTTTTTAAAAAAAGAACAGCAAATAAATTGCTTTTCCAAGACTGAATCATGCTGCTTCTCTTCCAAGAGCATTTTTGTAATTACTTCTTTGATTACCCAAGTGATAATATCAAGATAGATTCTTAACCTTTATACTAGGCCTTTGTGTGCAAATACATTGGAAAAGATGGCCAATGATTTAACACTCCATGCAAGGGGGCAGCTATAAGTACTCCTCCAGTTCTCTAACAGACTGAATGGCTTCTGATGGAACGAGGAGATAACAAAGGGAGAAATCTTGGCAGGAAAATTACTTTGCTTTGAATCCTAATTGCAAGATATCTTGAAACAGCTAAAATTTCACATTGAGGTGGTTTCAAATGTGCAGAGATTCAAAGTAAGACAAAAATCACTACAACATGTAGCTATAAAGAAATAAAATATGGGAGCCGGGTGCAATGGCTCACACCTGTAATCCCAGCACTTTGGGAGGCGTAGGTGGGTAGATCACCTGAGATCAGGAGTTTAACACCAACCTGACCAACATGGTGAAACCCTGTCTCTACAGAAATACAAAAACAAGCAAGCAAGCAAACAAACAAACAAAAACATTAGCCAGGGATGTGGTGGCAGGTGTCTCTAATCCCAGCTACTTGGGAGGCTGAGCCAGAAGAATCACTTGAACCTAGAAGACGGAGGTTGCAGTGAGTGAGCTGAGATCGCACCATTGCACTCCAGCCTGGGCAACAAGAACAAAACTCTGTCTCTAAATAAATACATACAATACAATAAAATAAAATATGTGGATCTACACCAGGTGCATGAAAACTTATTAAAATCACACTATTTTAGAGACCTCGCAAATTTTTGAAACTTTCATAAAGAAGTTATTGAACATCATTGAGAAATGGAGTTGTAGGTTTTGGAGGAGAATAAGAACTTGTTTTTTAATTTTACTTTAAGTTCTGGGGTACATGTGCAGAATGTACAGGTTAGTTACATAGGTATACATGTGCCATGGTGATTTGCTGCACCCATCAACCCATCATCTACATTAGGTATTTGTCCTAATGCTATCCCTTCCCTAGCCCCCCGATCCCGTCAGGCCCTGGTGTGTGATGTTTCCCTCCCTGTGTCCATGTGTTCTCCCTGTTCAACTCCCATTTATGAGTGAGAACACAGGGTATTTGGTTTTTTATGTAATTGAGTCCATCTACCTATTTTTACAGATGAGAAGACAATTTTATTAAGAAGATAAGTGACTTATCCATGGTTCTCTATCAAGAATAGCAGAACCACACACAACCATCCTTTAAAACTAGTTTAACCCATGTGTTACATTGCAATTTTGGGTGAAAATTGACTTAAATGTATGATTTTGGAATTAAAGACACTTTAACTGTGCTTTTGCTTCAAAATTCTTCACTTTTATTTTCTTTCGAGACTTTTACATTTCCCACAATTGGATTTACTTAAGAAGTGTGCTCAGGATATGAAAAGAATAAGCTGATCTCCCTGGGATGAGGCCCTCACCTTTCGGGTGAGTCAGACATCAGTAATTTCCATATTGTGGTTTGAGGCTTGAACATGGTATCCTGATAACTCAGACAAGAAAGAAACAATTCTGTTCCCCCTGTAACCTAAAAGAAGACACACTAAGAAGGTGTTGAAGACTAAGACAGAACAAGGATCTCATTCTATGCAATGGGGAGGTGATTCTTAGCAAAAGCAGCAGCAAGGACAAAGAAAATTCAGTCCCCTGCCAACATGTTTAGTTCTACTCCAAAGGAGGAGGGTGACTTATCCAATCAGGTGGGAGTTTCAGACACCTCTCAGATGGATTTTCAAGAAAGGACTGTGTACCCAGCTGTGTGGAGTGGGCATTCTTGAGAGGGTCCCTCTGCTAGCCCCTTTAGGATCAACCTCTCCACTTTTAAGCCAAAACCATGCTTTTCTCAAGGTGGTCCTTGGTCAATGACTGAGTGAGGTAGTGGTAGCCTATGACATGCCATTCTTGAGGTAGTCCCCTAAAAATGACTGTGCAAGGTGATGATATAAGGGCTTGTTTCTGCCCCACACAGGACTTTTATACCAGCCATTCCTTGCCACAGAGATCTCCATTGAGCTGGTAGAGAGTTTGTAAGTTCTGCGTCTGATCTGATCACTTTGCCAGAACAAACCTTCCTTACCACATTTTCTTTTATAGATGTTAGTCCCCAATAAGGCTTTCCTTCTTAGCTTTGTCCACTGTCTGCTTCCTGCGGAATCTGATCTGCGACAGTTGATAAAAGTAGGAGGAAGATGAGGTTTTGTACGGGGCCACTGCACCTGTCTGGCAGTGAGGATAGCTTCTTGGGTAGCAGGCGGAGCACAAATAGCCCCTGGTGCAAGGTGACAATCACATTTTTTAAATCTTACTGGTGATGATTTAGGAGAATGTGGCAGTGGAGGAAGTAAACTATCCAGTGTGATGATTCAGACTTTGGGGGTGATAACAACCATGAAGATAATTAATGAATTTGTATAGTTGTTACTAAGTTGCATTGCTCCCATATACATGGATAATAAGATGATGACAAGTAAAACCAAACCAAACCAAACAACAACAACATAAAAACATTTGAAAACTAAGTGTGAGAGTGAGATAGTCTCTTCGGTAGCTTTTAAAGAGGCCCTCCTCTCACACGATGACAGAGCAATAAAAACAGAACAGTATGTACTGCATTGAATAGTTAGCATAGCTTAACATCAAAGAGGGCTGAATGTTCAACCAAAGCAGGCCAGTTATGACAAAATTGGAGGCTCTAGTTGGGAAAACATGCGACCCTGACACATGAGATGGAGAGATCTGAGTAGGAGCCATGTCCCAAGGAATTAACATTTCAAACTTCTCTGAATCTTATGAGTTTGCAGAACTGCCTTCTCTGCACCATCATCCACTAAGAGCTACCACTTCACCTGTGCAGGGAGATAACGCAGAGAGGCATTTCCTCCTCAAGCCAACAGGTGCCTGCTTCTGTCAAGAAATGCCCTTACCACCTCCACTGGCCATCAGGGTTACTACTCACGGTTAAACAGCAACCACAACCCCAACCACTGAGGTGCTGGGATTCCTAAGGGAGGAAAGAGACCATAACCCAAAGGAGCTCAAAGACATAAACAGCATGAACTGACAGTGGCCACAGGAGTACCCAAGAGACTAGATTCTAAGGGTATTAGATCAAATTCAAGGGGCAGGAGCATAGGATTTAATAAAAGAGAGTTTATTGATTAGAAGCCATTCTCTCAGGATTCCAAATCTTGGTAAGCATCCCAGAGGATGTATCAAACTTGCAGCAGACATGGCTTCTATAACCTTGAAAAAGTGATATGCGTACTGAGCAACATTGAAACACTTGAGTTTCTGTAACAGATGGTAGGAAAAGGGATGAAAAGGCTCAAGGAAGAGGGCATGCATGAACGGTTATATTTAGATGATGACAGAAGACTTATCTGAGGATTTTATTTCATAGGAACACACAAGAACAGACTGGTAAGTGAACACCAGCATCATTAAGTTCAATGGTGGCTCTCTCCTCAGGCAAGAGCTGGTAGCAGGGAGATTGTCATCCAGTTTGGCTTATTGGTAGCCATGGAGATGAGAGAGATACAACAATAGATGTCAAGTTAGATGGCTCTTAACTACCAAATCCAGTAGACTGCAATTATCATAAACTTCAACAAGGACAGAGTGGCAGCCAGGGTGAAGTACAGAATTATGGTAATGGCAAATGGAACACAACATCTCTAGAAGCAAAACAGAGGGGTAGACAGCAAAGCAGCAAAAATACTTCTCTCTCCTTCTTTCTCTGTCTTCATTTTATTAATATCTGTATATGTTAAGTATATAGCAATAGCAAGAGAAGGGGGCTGAAGGTGGTTTCTCTGATAAAACATCATAATCTTTTGTTTAAATTTCAGGGCAAGTTTGTAGACCTGAAACCCACTGACTGAAGAAATGCCCAGGTTCCCAGAGGGAAGGCTGCTGTAGGAAAATGACATGCATACATTACAGTAATTACCCTGAAAGAAATCTATGAGTGTTTATCTAAGTGACCGTAGACTTGGTAAAGGGGACTCAGGCATTTCAATGACAAATGTACAAAAACTCCAACTTGACATTGATACTAAGAAACCCAAGGAATCATCATAGCTTCTCTTTTTAAGAGTGAAGTCATTTGAGAATCAAGTAATAGATTAAGTCTCGTAAAAAACTGGACTTGCAGTGAACAGTGGGTCCATTGATTTTTGAACCAGCCTGTGGTCTTTTATTCCAGTCCTCTAATGTATGATGGGATTGACATTCTTGGAAGGTTCAGCAACCATACATTATGGCTTTGGGCTGTGAGATAAGAGCTATCATGCTGGAGAAGGCCAAGTGGAAGACTTTAAAATCGAGTAAAATCAAGACAATGTCTTTATTGAGGAGTGTATATGGTCAATCATGGAGATTATTGTCACTCTTAAATATCTCAATTGATTGGATATTCTGGCTCCTGGATGAATTCTGGATAACATCTGTACACAACTCAATCTTACCCTTGCAGAAACTAGGTGAATTCTATAGAATATTTGTGGACAACTCAATCAAGTAGTAGTCCCAATTGCAATTGCTATGCTGAATGATGTACCTTCTAGAGAAGATCAATAAGGCTTTATGGTATGCAGACATTATTTGGTAAATACCTTCTTTCTTATACTAATTGGGAAAGAGGATAGGAAACAGTTCTCACTCATATTCATTCCTATGGAATGGATACAATGTATATTTATAATTTTTCTACTTGGTAAGTTGAATGACCTATGGACTATTACACTAGTCTAAGGAGATCTGAATCTTCTGGATATCCCCCCAAAATTGTGTTGATTTAGTCAACAGATAACATTATTCTAATTGAACAAGATGAGCAAGAGGTGGCTGGATGGTGGAGATAAACTCTACTAATATTCAGGAACCAGCTGCAGCCACTGTGCAAGGTGGCAACAGAAGGGCTTAATCGTTTCTGCCCAACACAGGACTTTTGTATCAGCTAATCTTTGCTCCAGAGATCCTCATTGGACCTGTAGAGACATTGTCAGATCTGCATCTGATCTGATCATCTTCCAATTAGGTTTTTATCATCCAGTAGTCAGGGATATGCAGGACATCTCCTCCTGCATAAAAGACAAGTTGCATCCCCTACATCAGATATTACATCACCTACATCAGAGAAGCTATCATAGTATCTAACATCCTGTTCTAATTGTGGAGGGAATAATTTCCACAACTAGTAAAATACAAGTATGATCTATATTCTTGATGAAATAGAAGTCTTTGAATAGGGTTAGGATCAGGAAAGGGCTGTAGCAAGTCAGACTAATCATGATCATAGCAAGCCATGGAGTTTGATAGACTCTACAATACTGGACATGTAAATGGTGGAAAAAGATGTGGTGTGAATCAGATGGCAAGCTCCAATGGGAGAATCCAATGTAGACCACTGGAGTTATGGAGAATAGCCATGTCATCTATTGCAGAAAATTAAATTAAACCCATTTTGAAAAACAGCTTCCGAAATGCTACAGAGCCATGGTAGGAACATAATGTTTGACCATGCAACACCAAGTGATCATGGACCCAGAATTGCCCATTAAGAGGTAGTTTCTAGTAAAAAAATTGGCTTGGTTTGGAAAAAATCCATCATGAGATGGAAATGTAGAAATGGTAGGTTAAGGTCCAATCGTAAGCATGAACAGAGGGCATCAGTAACCCAGGCTCCCATGTCACTCACCACTATTGCACCAGTGCCCCTCCCTCACCTCACTCCCATTGTCATCTTCACTTAAGAAAAGTTTGGCTTGGTGACTAAAAATAAATGGCAGCTGCATTATAGCCTCAGACAGAGGTGACTTTGAAAGAGGGGAAGGGCAGATCTTCATGGAGCAGAAGGTGATGACATCAGTCATCTGCCTTGTCGGAAAGGAAATGTGGCACAAGGTAAGAAAATATATGGATTTATAAGCAATGAAAAGGCATATGAAAGTGGGTACAAAGTGTGAACAGTAGATCTCATGTTCATGGCACCACTTTTGCGTGTCCCTCACTGTAAAGTGTCTCTCTCTCAGTCAAATGCTGTATTTTGTGGGAGCCAATGACTGTGGATCAGGTACTCCACAAGCCCTGGAATAATGGTGATGGCTGAGACCCTATGAGTAGAAACACCAAACTCATATCCAGAATATGTGTCTCGCCTGTGTAAATAAATAAACAAACCATCCAGGAAGGAAGCGTCCCAATGCTGCCAACTTTTCTTTCTTTCTTAATTTCTTTCCTTCTTTCTCTCTCTCTCTCTTTCTTTCTTCTTTCTTTCTCTTTTTCTTTCTTTCTTTTCTTTCTTTCTTTCTCTCTCTCTCTTCTTCCTTCCTGCCTGCCTGCCTTCCTTCCCTCTTTCCTTCCTTCCTTCCTTCCTTCCTTCCTTCCTTCCTTCCTTCCTTCCTTCCTTTCTCTCTCTCTTTCTTTGTTCCTCCCTCCCTCCCTCCCTCCCTCCCTTCCTTCCGTTCTTTTCTTCCGGGACAAATTAGCCTCTTTAGGAACTAGAACTCTGCCAAGTGCTCAGAATTGGTCTCTCTTGCTGGCAAATTAGGAACTGAGGCAGCAGTAGATCAGCCTTGGCAAGCAGGAGTCCATGCAGTTGAACCCGTTACTAACCTCTGTCTCTTCCATCACAACCATTTCCTTCATATGTCCATCCTGCCAGTGTTGGGGTGGACATCAGCAATAGCTGTTTAACATTAACTGGCCAAGTCATACTGTCTCCTTAGTTGCTTGTTGCATTTTCAGTGCTGGAAACATGCTAGTTGATGTTCATATGTGATGGGGATACTGACCATGTCGATCACACTTTCCAGAAGCAGCTAGCCTCCTATAGCTTTGAAATGGTCTGTTGAAAGTTTAGTCAAAGTGCCAACTCAAAATGATACTTTAAATAATAATAATAATAATACTCTGCAAAGATAGATTGTCATCTGGAATGTGGTATATCTAAAGCCATTTGTACGGTGCTATGCTTTCTATATGAACATGCCAGGGGTTTGTGAATAAGGAATAGAAGCAATAGTAGATCCACTTATCATCATTTGCAGTGACTCACTGGGGAATTCTGTGCTTCCTATCCAAGAAACTCAGGGTTCTACGAGATCAGAGTTCCCCACGATACCCAGCAAATGTCACATCATTCACAAATTATGACTGTCACCAGGGTACTTTGGGCGAATTGTATCCAGGGACCATCAGGCAATAAGAAAAAGCAATCATCTTGTTAGAGGTAACTCACCCTGATCAGCAGGAAGAGGTGGGCTGCTGATACACAGTGGAGGTGGGAGGGCTATCTGTGGGACTTGGACAACCTGCTTAGGTTTCTCTTGGTTCTCTCCTGCCTATCAGAAACTGTGAATGGGTAGAGAGAAATGATGCTGCATAAGAAGAGTATGGTCAACAGGAGCTCAGTGTCCTCAGGAATGATGTTCAGATTATCAGGTAGCTGAGATTTAGAGTAGATAATTAGGGAAGGAGAGGTGAGAATGAAGTCCAATTATAGCCTTGAGACTAGTTATACCAACAAAGACAGTAATTCATCCTCCTATCTTCCATCTTCTAAATTTCTCCTGAGGAAGACAGGCCCCCAGATCCTTGGATATTGGTGCAGATTTGCTCCATGCAGTACCAGGAACATACAGTGGCAATGACAAAAATGCACTGTTCTGATCCCCTTCAAGAAAGGATTTCCTCCCAGCTGTGAGATGTGTGGCTAGCTGACAGCCCCAACATGTAAAGTCTTGCATTATAAAGATGACCTGTGCATTTGAGTCAAAGCCACACTACATTTGGATTGGCCACCAGGCCATGACTGAGTGGCTGGGGTCATAGGAGCCTAGGCATTTCTGTCCAGTGCAGGAATGCAATCAGTAATTGTTTCACACCTGGGCTTTGGGTTGTTAGGTCCCTATCTTGGTGTAAGGACGCCTCCTGCCCAATCTTGCTTCCTTCTTTTTTCAATCACAGGTGTTACTTCTGAACAAAATATCTGTTACTGGTCCAATAAGTTAGATATGGAGCTATGCTGCAGAACTAAATGTCTTAGAGTCAGCAAACAAAGGATAAGTTTGGAAACCTCAAACGCTATCATCCATTTTGCCTCCATCAGAGTTCTGTCCTGGGGTATATTAGGCACTGCCTAGCCTTCACCAAGGAGATATTTTAAAAGTGGAGCAGAATGAGGGTCAGGATAGATGTGGCAGGATAATAGTACTAAAGCTAAACAAGAACCCACAGAATGTTACACAACTGACTATTACTGGAGAAGAGAGCATAAAGAGAAGTTGCAAGATGTGGTCAGATACTGGGGTAGGCAAGGTTCAGATTATACAGGGCCTTAAGTGGTTTTCTAAAATGCACAGGTAGCTATTGCGTTATGACAGGTCATAAACTGTGGGGGCCTGGTGAGAGAGAAAGAGTGGCAGTGAAAATAGGAGAAAGGGCTGGGTCTGAGAAACGCTTTAAAAAAAAAAAAAAGGTCAATTAGCAAGAATAATGGTTTATTGGATAGGGTAGGAGGGAAGCACAAGAGTATATTCCAGGTTCAAATTTGAAGAGTGGCTTAGATGCTGTTTTCTGTGACGAGGAAACAGAAGAGAAGACTGAATGGAGCGATACTCAGTTTGATTTTATCAGTTAATTTTGAGGGGCTCCTGATATATCTTGGTGGAGATCACCAATGGGTAGAGTGGATCAATCTATAGTTGGGTAACTGCTGGCTCCTCTAAATCCAGAGCAATTTGGTATTCCTTGGGCCCACACCTGGCTGTAGTGTAATATGTGTAGGATTCTCCTGCATAATTAGATCAACATTGTTATTCTGTGTGCATATGTGTATTCCCCATGACCTGGAACACATTTTCTAGCCTTGATTATGAACTCCATAAAATGTGGTGAATTGAAGCAGTTCTCAGAGGTGATGGGGGGAAAAATAAATCTATTTTGTTTATAAGGAGGCCCAAATTCCTTCGTAGAATTAAGGCCAATTTTCTATGCATTTTAGTGTAATGAACCATTGTATATGTTGGCTTCTGGACAGCTGTCTGATCAATTAAAACTCTCATGCATGCTTTTTGAATTGAACTGGACTTTTAGACACCTTAAAAGGAGTGTGAGGTTTTTTTAGCTCATAGATGAAATAATTCTAATTTAAAGGATTGCTACGCTGCCTTTTTGTCCATTTGAAGGATCTCTTAAACATCATTATCAAAAGTGGTTGATCTGAATTCTTTTGAGCTAGTCTGTTGAGGTTTACCACCACACAGGGTAGCCCATTCCACTGGACAGCTATAGTTATTACAAAGTTTCTTTATGTGAAATCCAGGTCGCTATCTTATGGTCTGTGAAATGTTTGCTCCTCCTTCCCTGTTACATATAACCTTGTGTCTGATATTTGAAGTCAGTCCAATTCTTCTCTTGAGTCATGTATTTTAAAGGTCAAATATCTCTCATTTCTTCATTATTGCCTTTGTTAATTTACTTGCAATTATCAACACTTTCATCCTCAAACCAGCCAATCTTTATTTTTAATGTTTAAATTTTCCTAGTTTTAATACAAAATTTGTTTTTTTGACTTTTTAATCAATTCTATTAAAATATATTTTACATAAATTAAAATGTATCCATTTTATTTTATTTTTGAGACGAGTCTCTCTCTGTCGCCCAGGCTGGAGTGCAGTAGTGCAATCTTGGCTCACTGCAACCTCCACTTCCTGGGTTCAAGTGATTCTCCTGCCTCAGCCTCCCGAGTAGCTGCGATTACAGGCATCCACCACCATGTCTGGCTAATTTTTGTATTTTTAGTAGAGACCAGGTTTCTCCATGTTGGCCAGGCTGGTCGAACTCCTGACCTCAGGTGATCTGCTTGCCTCAGCATCCCAAAGTGCTGGAATTACAGGTGTGAGCCACTGTACCCAGCCAACATGTACCCATTTTAAATGTTCATTAGAGAGAGTTTTTACAAGTACACACAGCCAAGGAAGAAATTACCACAAGCAAAATATAGAATATTCTTATTGTTTCCCAAAGTTTCCTAGGGCTTGCTTCTTTGCAATCCACCTCAACCATTAGCCCAGGGAATAACTGTTTTACTTTCATCCCTGTAGGTTAGTTTTGCCTGTTCTTGAACTTCATATACAAGGAATCACTCATTGTACACTCTTTTGCACTTGCTTCTTTTGCTCAACATGTTTCTCTGATACATCTATGCTGTTACATGTATCAAGAGTTCTTTCCTTTTTATTTCTGAATGCTATTTCATTGTACTGGAACAGAATTTGTTAAACAATTCGCCCGTTGGTAGGTATTTGGGTAGTTTCTATTTTAGAACTATTATGAAGAAAGCTGCTGTATTAGACTATTGTCATACTGTTAATTAAGACATACCCAAGAGTGCATAATTTATAAAGAAAAAAGAGGTTTAATGGACTTAGAGTTTCACATGGCTGGGGTGGCTTCACAATCATGGAGTAAAGCAAAAGAGGAGCAAGCACATCTTACATGGCGGCACATAAGAGAGAAGTGCAGGGGGACTGCCCTTTTATAAAACCATTATTTCTCATGAGACTTATTCACCATCACAACAACAGCACAGGAAAAACACACCACATGATTCAATTACTTCCTACTGGGTCCCTCCCATGACACAGGGATTATGGGAGCTACAATTCAAGATGAGATTTAGGTGGGGACACAGCCAAACCATATTATTTCATTCCTAGCCCCTCTCAAATCTCATGTCCCCACATTTCAAAACCAAGTATGCCTTCCCAATACTCTACCAAAGTCTTAACTCATTTCAGCATTAACTACAAAGTCCACAGTCCAAAGTCTCATCGGAGACAAGGCAAGTCTCTTCCACCTATGAGCCTGTAAAATCAAAAGCAAGTTAGTTACTTCCTAGATACAATGATCTCCTTTTACTCCATGTCTCATATCCAAGTCATGCTGATACAAGAAGTGGGTTCCCATGGCCTTGGGCAGCTCCACTCCTGTGGTTTTGCAGGGTATAGCCCCCTCCTTGCTGCCTTCATGGGCTGGTGTTGAGTGTCTGCAGTTTTTTCAGGCACACAGTGCAAGCTGTTGGTGGATCTACTATTCTAGGGTCTGGAGGATAGTGGCCTTCTTCTCACAACTCCACTAAGCAGTGCCCCAGTGGGGACTCTGTGTGGGGGCTCCTACCCCACATTTCCCTTCCACATTGCCCTAGCAGAGGTGCTTCATGAGGACCCCACCCCTGCAGCAAACTTCTGCCTAGACATCCGAGCATTTCCATGCATCCTCTGAAATCTAGGCAGAGGTTCCCAAACCTCAATTCTTAACTTCTGTGTGTCTGCAGGCTCAACACTATGGGGAAACTGCCAAGGCTTGGGACTTGCACCCTCTGAAGCCACCACCCGAGCTGTACTGTGGCTCCTTTTAGCCACGGCTACAGCAGCTGGGAAACAGGGCACCAAGTCTTGAGATGGCACACAGCAGGGGGGCCCAGGACTGACCTATAAAACCATTTTTCTCTCCTAGGCCTCTGGGCCTGTGATGGGAGGGGTTGCCATGAAAGTCTCTGAGATGCTCTAAAGACATTATTCCCATCATCTTGGCAATTAATATTTGGATGCTCGTTACTTATGCAAATTTCTGCAGCCAACTTGAATTTCTCCCCAGAGAATGTGTTTTTCTTTTCTATTGCATCATCAGGCTGCAAATTTTCCAAACTCTTGTGCTTTGCTGCCTCTTAAATGCTTTGCCACTTAGAAATTTCTTCCTCCAGATACCCTAAATCATTTCTCTCAGGTTCAAAGTTCCACAGGTTTCTAGGTCAGGGGGAAAATGTCACCAGCCTCTTTGCATAGCAAGAATGACCTTTACTCCAGTTCCCAACAAGTTCCTCATCCCCATATAAGACCACCTAAGCCTGGACTTCACTATCCATATCACGGTCAACATTTTAGTCAAAGTCAGTTCAACAAGTCTCTAGGAAGTTCCAAACCTTCCCACATTTTCCTATCTTCTTCTGAGCCCTCCAAACTCTTCAAACCTCTGCCTGTTACCCAATTCCAAAGTTGCTTCCACATTTTTAGGTATCTGTACAGCAGTACCCCTACTCCTGGTACCAATCTACTGTATTAGTCTGTTCTTATGCTGCTAATAATACATACCTGAGAATGGGTAATTCATAAAGAAAATAAGGTTTAATGGACTCACAATTTCACATGGCTGGGGAGGCCTCAAAATCATGGTGGAAAGTGAAGGAGAAGCAAAGGCACATCTTACATGGTGGCAGCCAAGAGAGAAGTGCAGGGGAACTGCCCTTTCAAAAAACCATCAGTTCTGGTGAGACTTATTCACTATCACAAGAACAGCACAGGAAAAACCCACACCCATGATTCAATTACTTCCCACCAGGTGCCTCCCACAACATGTGGGGAACTTCAATTCAAGATGAGATTTGGGTAGGGACACAGCCAAACCATATTATCTGCCAAGAGCCAGTATGTATGTTTTTGTGTCAACATATGTTTTTATTTATCCGATTTCAACACCTAAAGTGAAATTGTGAGGCCATCCTTCTTTGGTTTTTGAAAAACAGAAACAGAGGGCAATTGAGTTATACCATTCCAAACTACAAAACAATCTTTCTCTTTCTAAGAAAATCTAAAACTGCTTCTTCTATAAACCTAATAGGACTGCTTATATACACTATATTCAAATAAACAAGTAAAATTCTGGAATCAGATAGATCCGAGTTTGAGGCTCAAGTGTCACTGATTGGGTTTGTGATATTTGACAGGTTACTGGATTTCTCTGAGCCTTAGTTTTTCTCATCTGCAATGTGAAGGGAATAGAAATATCACAATAAATAGTTGTGAGTGTCTAGTGAGATTTGAAAAATGAATGAGAGGCATTAATTTCAATTCTTGAAAAATAGCAAGTACTACACAGATGACTACGTGCACTTCAGCAAGCTACAGAATGGTTTATAAAACGGGTTGTTTATAAAGCAGAGTTGCAAAAGATAGAGACTGGCCTCAGTATTACAAAGAAATTGCTTGTTAAAGGCACAGGAGAGCATAATGACATTTATGCAATGAACCATAAATGAATACATAGGAAGTTAAGGCTTTTCCCCTAGTACACATCACCCCCACTGGAAAATATTCATATTTTTGAGTGTAAATAAAAGATCTCACATTACAAAGCACTTTCTCAATCACTGTATATTGAACAAAGTACTGCATATTGGCCTGAGAGGACCTCAATCAATACTAGTTTGGATTGCTTAAAGAGGTCAGTGGCAGAATCAGTGAAAAAACAAACAAACAAAAAATACAAGGAAATGTAACACAATTTAGTAATTATTGCTGGGGCTCTGACCTCACAACTGCAAGTTTAGATGATGTTGTAAACAAGCCTTCTAAAGATGACTTTTAAAATAAAATACTTACATTGTGGAGGTCACAAAGTTGTGCTTACAAGATGAATTGAGAAGCATAGAAAACAGTAGAGCTTATTATAAGAATGGTTAATTTGGAGAGAGTGGCATCATTGTATAGGATTCAAAGCCTCTCTCACTTAGATAGCTTCGATGGAAATGAAAATGATGTGCTTCAAAGAACAGTGTTATATGACCCAAAGACATTTATCTTAAGGATGAAAAAAGTTTGATGTTTCATTTGAATAATAAAAGAGTCTACAATTAAATTTGTAAATTTAATAAATTAGGTTGATGAGAGACTTTTAAAAAAATTTCCATATTGAGAAAACAGAAGATCGACTTATATTTAGGCATTTATAGTACTTGCTACTCTAGGGAAAGGTAAATATTTATATCTTGGTAGATAGGAGCCTGTGAATTAGAGACCACTGAGACTTGTTTCAAAGGGATAGGAGCTGTCTGTCCGAAGGCTGTGACTTTGATCACATGAAACCCATTGCCAATTGAAGTGAGTAATGCCAGACAGTGTGTTTTCTAGTTTAAAGAAAGTATCCATTTTGTTAGCAGCAGGAAGTAGTGGGAAATTACCCATGAACAATGCTGCATTTTACAGCCTGGGGCAGAAGTAGTGGATAAAGTGGGGATTAAATTGACAGCAGCATCACTATTTCAAGGCTTCAGAAATTACTTCAGTCCTTTGATAATACTGTACATTCAAAATGTAAACCACTGTAAATATCAAAGGCATTTCCCGCATTGCTGGGACGTGTGTGTGTGTGTGTGCGTGTGTGTGTGTATTTATGTCTATATGTAGACACAATTGTGTCTGTATATTATATATCTATATATTTGTATACATGCTTTTATATGTATTTATATGCATTTACTTTGTATAGTCTTCAAGATTACAAAGAAGAAAATAGCACAATATTGGTGTAACTTAAGGTATTTTGTATCATCACCTGAAATCATAATTTAAAATGGTTTGCCCAGATATAAATGTTTTTAAAGTATTAACATATCCAAAACTGATAAAGGTGTAGTGTTTTTGGTGGAGTCAGTAAAATTATTATCAAATATGAACATGAGTATAAACTCTTTTATGGTATAATCTAAATTTGGGAGCCTGAGTTTTATATTAAGTTTGAAAATATGTACCAGATACTGTATTAGATGATTGGAACATGTTATCTCAGTCCTTAGAAGATGCTCAGATCAAACATTCTCGGATATTATTCTCTTTGAATTATAAATAAGGAACCTCAGTATCAGAAAGGTAACTTGTTCAAGGCCACACAGCTGGAATTAAAAGTCGTATATCTGGGTCTGGAAAACCCTGCATTCTTTTTAACAAATTTAAATTTTGAAGGAGAGAAAAAGAAAACGAGAGAGAGAGAAGCAGACAGGCAGAGACAGAAGGAAACAGGGAGAGGCCTAATTTGTTTCATTTCGTCTTTCTATTATATCCCAGAGGGTGGGGGAGTGCTGACCATGTAGTAGATGTTTAATAAATAGTCTCAGTAAATACTTATTTAGTGAATAAATGCCTTCCAAAATGTGTATTTCTCTCCTGTCCACTCCACTTCTCTTCAAGGACATTTTTATTTTACAAACTAGGATATACCTATACACACATCTTTGACTTTAAAAGTAATTCATCGGTTCAGCTTCTTCTTTAACAGTTGTAATCAATGAAATGTGCCCTAACTGTAGAGAGAGTTTTACGGGGTAGAAATAGGACACACATTTTCAAATAAGATACACGCACTGAGCAGTCGTATAAAAATGAAATAGCAATTAGTTTTTATTTCAAATAAATGCAGGCTAATAATGTCTACCAACGTGAAATCATCTAATAGAAGAGCAGGAAAAAATCCTTAGAGATCTGTTGTCAATAGCTTTCTATTGCACTGCATTTGGTCTCCCCAGATCCACCCTGGCTCCCTCCAGTTCTCTCCTGAAGTTGCAGCCAAAGTGATTTTTTTTAATGCAATTTAGTTCATTTCATTTTTCCGCTTGGGACTTCCAGTGGCACCCAACTGTTTTCATAGTAAGATCCTGTTCTTAGCCTATGTGTATCTAAATGGAAAGAGATATATGAATAAGATCATGTTATTTTCTGTTAGCTGCACTACTCAGCATCTACTCCTCAGAGTCTGAGCTTCAATGCACCCTTGGGTCCTTGCTGTTGCTGCCCCCCTTTCCCTCCTTTGGCATGTTGCATACTTCCACCTTGACTTGTCCTTCAGATGTCAACCATAGGATCCTTCTCTCAAACAGGATTTCTCTCTCCTACTAAAGAAAATCATGTTCCTTTGGTTTACAGGCTCCTGGATGCCTGTTCCTTTATTTCAGGCTGTTTATCTCAGTTGTATTTATAAACCCACTTGCGTGGGTATGGCACTGACACTGGTCTCCCCTGCTAGACTGTCAGTTTCATTGCTCACCCTGTATTCCCAGCACAGTGCTCATTATATAGAAGTTCAACATATACTTGTTGAGTTAATCACTTAGCACTGACTCTCAACCTTGTTTCCATGGCAGTGTGAATTAATGTCATGGTGTGCTACGTGAAACACGATACAGGAACCCCTAGGGGGTTTGGAACACAAATGGTATTTGTAGGCTACATTGGACCCAAACCATGACACCTTCATGGACAGCCAGCCCTGAGAGGAAGTGTCCTGTGGCTGGGATGGATCAGATGTAGGTATTAGCGCTGCAAAATGCTATATTAAAAGAGAATGAGTTTAAATTCTATGAGAAAGGAAGCCAGAACTGAAGCTAGAAAAGTGGCATCAAAAGTCAGGTTTTAGAGCGAACACCATAATAAAAATAAATAATAAATTGATCACAATAAAATAGTAAATAATAAAATAAGCTATCATCATTATCAGTAGTAACAGCAGTGGCGGCCGCAGTAGAATCAAGCTCAGAGGGCCACAGTCTGAGAAGGTTGGAAATAGGTAAGGAATTGGAGAGCAAGGTGAGCTGGAACGTGGGATCAGTTACAATTATAATAATGTGAGTAATCTGTAGACTGCGCTGGCCCATTATTTTTGTAGTGGTAACTGTGTGACAGAAACGCAAGACTGCTGGGTGTTAGCATAATTCATTGCACTTCTCAAGATCTGATTTCAAATCTTGCCTCTCCCCTTTATCTGTGATCTTTGACAAGTTCCTTAATATCTCCAAGCCTGAGTTTCATCATCCGGAAATACGATGCTGATACTTCTAATTAACAGTTGTAATCAATGAAATGTGCCCTAACTGTAGAGCTAATTTTTAGAGTCTTTACGATAATTCAATGAAGAATACATGGAACATGTTAAAATTGTTGCTGAACTGTAACAAGGGCTGGATAACAAAAAATAGTAACTGTTATTACTAAGCAGCAAGGTTGGGAAAACGCCACCTCAAAATTGATTTTAAAAGAGGAAGATGTTAACGGGTGCCAAAATAATTAAAAATAAATAAGGAAATTAACATGTAAAATTGAATAAATTCTCTTCATTTGTTCCTCTGTGTCCTTTGGGGCAATGATTACCATTCTTGTTTATGTTGAACACTGTGTCCTACAGAAACACAAATTAAGAATGGCTTGCCCATCCCAGTAGGTTTCAAAGTTTGGTCCAGGGAGGATTTTCAGTCCCTTAAAGTGATCTTGCAAATGAAGTCCATGATCAAAAAAGGGTTTGAGGAAAATCTTAAAGCATCTTAGAAATCCTACAACAACAAAAAAATCTGTCATACTCAAATTACTCAATCAAAAGACTTTTTTCTATGTTATCCTAAGTAGCATGCCAATGAGTGTACTTTGTGAATTGCTTATCTTTTTCATTTTACAGATGAGGAAATTGGGCCAAAGAGAGGCCAGTTACATATTTTCCTTAAGAATTATGTTTGAATTAGAAAGAAAAACATAGTTGTAAATTTCCAAACACAAGGGAGAATGAGGAAATGCATATCATGCAAAAAACCTTAGTGATTCATCAAGGATTTATTACACTTGCTTAATAAAAATCCACTCTTTTATTTTCTAATTTTTAAGGTTAGTCTTGTATATGACATCGAAATTGGAATCAATGAAGATCTATTTCTAACTGAATCTCCCTTTAAAATTTCAGAACATAATTTTGTCAAAATTTAGATGTGCTGGAATACTGGTAAGAGATTAACATAAAAAAAGTTATTTTCCTAGCTTCTTTTTGTAACAAATAGATGGGTTGTATCCATAGGGATTTGGATGTCAGAAAGTGTGGCAGATTATATTCTCCAAAAGTGGCCACAGTAATATTTGCCATCTCTTAGGCTCTTCAAGAGCCTTGCCACCCCGCTTCAAGAGGTGGAGATATTTCTCTTTTCCTTGAATCTGACTGAGAAATGACTGCTCTGACCAACAGAGTAAGCTATGGGACTCTGAAGCAAAGTTATAATACAGCTTCAGCTTCTATCTCTCTCTCAGGATGCTTGCCTATGCAATGCAACCACCATATTGTAAGGAAGCTCAGGTCACATGAAGAGTCTATGTATAGATGGTCGGACTGGCAATCTCTGCTAGATTCTCAAGCTACAGCCAGCATTAACTGCTAGATGGGTGATTTATGGAGCCTCTAGATGAGTCCAGCCCCTGGTCTCCAAGGTTCTAGATACTGTTGAGTAGAAACAACCCATTGCAGCATTGACCCATCCAAGTCTGTGAATCACATATCAAAGAGTATAAAAAATTATAGTTTTATGCCCCTAAGCTTTCCGAGGTAGTTGAAGTAACTGGAACAGGGGGCCAATTGAATATGAAAAGGAGAGAAGAAACCCAACTTGAATTCAACCCTACTATGTTTCTTTGGAGCTACTCATGTGCTTTATTAATTCTTTCAAACTCTACACATCCTACTTCCTTCATATCAGTCGTGTTCCTAAGTGTATTTTATGTAACTATCACAGCTCTGTGAATATCATGCATTATCTCTATTTTTTTTTCAGGTAAGAAATTCCATACATTTGCCTTCCATTTGCCAGTGTTTGTACAAATTCAGTGCCCAGACTATATAGGGAAAGAGCTCATATTTCTTTATTATAATGATGATAGATTTCGTTAGAATTTCCTTCTGTTGGCAATAATTGTCATGTACCTGGTGTGTCCTGTAATATACATACCACGTTAATCACTAGCTTTCAAGGAAAGGCATGAGTGTTCTGTTCCTTTCACCTCTGTGCCCATGCTCCTGACCTGATCTGATAGTTGATGATTATAGGGTCCATCCAAAGTTGATACTTTCGTGTTACCACACTGGCACCTGCAGTAAACACTTGATGGTAAGTGGAAGGAGTGATCCAAGTTGCAGCCACATTTCACTCCTAAATGAATCCATCTAAGAACACCTTGGACTTGGCTTAACTTAAACACATAATCTATCCTCGTAATTCACTCTGCACTAGGTACCATATGTTACCATGACTTTCTCTTTTTCTGATTTGGCAGTTGAACAATAGGTCTTATCCTCTCTCCAATGGCTTTACTTTTCTTAGTTTGATTCATTCTATTCAATCAGTAACCATTCATAAAATGTATCCCATGTCTCACGTAAACATGGACCGCCCTTAACCTGTGGGCATCATTGTATGATGCATACTCTCACCAGACTCAGGCCAATTTCAATGTGGTGCCAAAATAGACTGTACTTCTCCTCTGGGTCAATCCGGCACCCTTAGAACTAGATGCGAAATGTCCTGTGACATTTTGGAACACAAAATCAGCTCCTTGGCACTTAGATCATTAATAATGTTTGAGTTTCTGGGTTCAAATCTCAGAATTGCCTTTTAACTACGGTGGTACCTGGAGCAGGATAAGTCATTCACTCTTAGGCTCTCCATCTATAAACCAGGGATAAGTTTTCTTAGACAAATGATAGAATTTGTGTAATGGGCATAAGTTAGTCTCTGGCACACAATAAAAAACCAATATAGTATTGGTTGACAGTATCTCCAGATGACAGTATCTCCCCTGTATGTCCAACTTCATACTGGCTACTCACAATTCCTACGGTGAGTCTAGAGTCAGACATTACTTTCTCTCACTTTGCACCCTCATCTGGCTCCATTCCACACTTGGCTTCAATTCTCCATGTTATCTTGGCTATATACATCCTTTTTGGTGTCAGTTTCAATTTTCTGCTCACCAGTTTTACATGCCATGCCATAGCAGGGAAATATACTGGGTCACTGATCTGTAAATGAGGGTAGTACATCAGCTGGCAACTGCTCAGATTTGGGCATATCTGAGCTGGTGCAAAGTGAGATTGGATGCTATGGAGACTGGATAAGAGAGCTAAAAATTTCTTGGCATGAGATACATGCAGCATCAGCTAGTGCAGTCTAAAATCAAAGACTCAGGAAAAAGAACTGCTTCTGTTCAAACACAAGTTCTGCAGGTTACTGGTTTTATGACCTTTGGTAAGCTACTCAACCTTTCTAAGCCTTGGTCCCTCCCTGTATAAAATGAGCGTGAGAATAACACCATCCACATGATAATATTGTGAACGTTGAGTTAATGCCTGCAAAGTGCTTAGCACAGTGCCTGGCACACCCTGAGCATTTTTATTCTTTGGGTGTATTTGAAGCCCTGCCACACAACCTCGGGTCCTTAACCAGTCCCACAGAAGCGTATTTGGTGCCAACAGCAGACATCTACTCAGCTGTGAATTCAGCTGTGGCCATCTGGCAGGCAGTATCTGGGAGGGCTGAAGAGTGAGGTGGCTTCTTTGTGGGGATCAGCAGCATCTGCTTCTGGGAGAGAAGCTCTCCATGCCCCCTGGCATGTGCTCCACTCATAAATTCCCAGAAATGGGGACACAGCTGAGACCCACTGCTTGTGGAAGCAGACACACTCCCTCCTTCTCTGCTTTATCTATTTGGAGCTGGGGCTATGGTACCACTTGGATTGACATTCAGCTGCTGCTTTATAATGGCTTTCCCAGCAGAGTCCCTGCAGGCTTCACTGCCATAGTTCCTAGAGAAGAAAAGCCTATTGCTAACAAATACCCACAGAGAAACAAAAACTTATTTAAATGGATTTAGGCAATGTGTTTTAGTTCTTTTAAAATATTCAATGACTCCCACGGTAGGCAGATTGGCTGCCCAAAGGTGTCCCAGTCCTTCATTCTTGAAACCTGTGACATTAAACAGAACAAAGGACATTGCTGATGTAGTTAAGGTTACAAACTTTAAAGCAGTGAGAATAACCTGAATTATCCAGGTGGCCCCAAACTAATTATGCAGGTCTTTAAAAGCAGAGAACTTTCTCTAGTTGGAGTTAGTGTTGTGGCAGAAGAAGCCAGAGAAATTCAAAGCACGAGAGGGACTCCACCTTCTCTTGCTTGGAGAGCATGACCAAATTTGTGGGCAGCACCTAAGAGCAAAGTCAGGCCCCTCATTGATGGTACCAAGGAAACAGACCTAAGTTTTGTAGCCTCAAAGAACCAAATTCAATCAACAACCTGTGGAGCTTAGAAATGAATTCTTCTCCAGAGCCTCTAGATAAGAGCATGGCTTGATTTTGGTCATGCAAGACCCTGTACAGAGAACTCAACTGGATCCACCTGGACTTCTGACTGACAGATCTATAGGATTACACATTTGTGTTATTTTAAGCCACTAACTTTATGGTCATGTATCATGGCAGCAATGGAAAATGAATACAACTTCCAAAATAAATTTCCAGTTCCTTATGATGGTGTTCAGAAGGCCTGTCCTGGTCTAATCCTGATTTTTCCCTAGTGCTGTATTCCACATGACTCCCTGTAATGTCATGTTTCTTCCGACATCACCACCCCTAAGTGCCATTCTGTAGCCCAGGTTTTTAAAATGGAATTATGGGAATCTGGGGCAGGACCATTCTTCATTGGATGGGACAGTACTCCATGCTTCGCAAGACTTTTGGTATCTATGACTCCTTGGGTTCTAAATGCCAGTGACACAGTCTGGTCGTTGTGAGGACAATAAATACAGTTCGCTGGGGTTTGTGAAGTTAGAGCACCACTGTAAGTGAACAGTAAATTGTCAGCCAGTATGTTCTGAATGACTACTAATCCCCAACAAGTCTTTTAATACTGAATAACCTGAGTGAACAAGACAGAATTCCCTGACTTTAAGGGATTCACACTGTAATATAGCAGACTAAAAATATGTAAAGAAACCGATGAATAGTTTTAAAATGCTAAGAAGATAAAACAGAATAATATGGTGGAGAGTGGAGAGAGTGTGCTGTATAATTTATCTGCAGTGATCAGAGAAGTTCTCTCTATGGAGGTTGCTTTGAGGTGAGACCTCATTTGAGAGGAAATGGACACCTCAAGGTTAAGAGAAAGAAATCCCAAACAGAAGGATGAGTGGGTTCAAAGCTCTTGAGATAGGAAGAGTTTGGCATTTTCAAAGTCCAGAAAGGTCAGTGAATCAGGAGCAGAGGGAACAATGGGGTGAAAGAAGCATCAAGAGGCAAGCATGGGCCAGATCACACATGGCTTTGTAGGCTATGGGTGGGAATTTGTGTTGTATTAGGGTTTCAATGGAAGTCCACCAGTTTATTTATTTTTTACTTTTTAAATAAACAACTTGAAATATGAGTTGATAACATAGTATAAGTTGCCTTGTGTTAATGTCATTAATCACCTGAGCTTTTTACAATCAATTTTGTATATTCATATCTGCATCCACTTCTTCCACCCCCTCTGAAGCAAATCCCAGATATTATAAAATGTCATCTCTAAATATTCCTACTTTCAGTATTCTAAATACAACAACTCTTTTTTAAGCACAACTTTAATGCCACTGTTACACCTAAAATGAACAAAACTTACATAATATCTTCAACTATACTGGAGGGTTTTAAGGAAAAGGGTAATGTTGTCTGGGTTACCTGTTAGAAACCTCACCCCACAACCCTACAGAGGGCAAAGTGTGAGGTGAGGTGGTGAAAGCAGAAGAGGGAGACTGTCAGGAGGCTGCACATTCTTGGAAGCCAGAAAGGATTGTAGGTTTGCCAGTGGATTTATGGTGGGTGGCAATGGCTTAAATACAGACTCAAAAGAAAAAAGGAGAAATTGAGAATGACTCCTAAAGTTTTGGTCTGGATGACAAGGCAAATGATTGTGACATCCATAGACGAAGAAAGCTGGTTTGGGGCGAGGATAACAATAATATTATAAACTCCAGCAACACAGGCTTCTTTGTATATGTCAAGCACATTCTTGCCTTTAATCATCACTTCCAATGTCTCCACAGCGTGACTCACAGAAATTCTCCCTGGTGATCAAACCAAGCTCATGTGCTTTCTCTTCCTGGAGGCTTTCTAGATACCCTGTTTAATAGTTTATGTTGTTTCTGTCAATATCTAATTAAATCAAGCATTGTAATGAATGGATTTGGTTAAAGATCTTAAGTGATGGCGAACGACTTCTTACAGGAAACAATGGCATACACACCCTGGATCTGCTATGCTTTTGCTCCCTGGCCTTGGGCAAGTTACTTCCACTCTCTGAACATTACTTTTCTCATCTACAAACCAAGATCATTTCTCATTACCTTATTTACAGTTGGATGACATAAGGATTAATTAATAAAAGGCTTTCTGCTACCTATTTGGCACTAGTCAAAGATGACGAGTCACAATCCTCATTGTTGTTGCAGTTATTATTATCATTGTTGTTGCTGTTCATCATCCTCACTGAAGAAGAAAAAATGATGGTGCCCAACTGGGATTATGCCATTCGTGCTGGGCTCACAAGTTGATATATCAGACTCAGGAATCAGAGGTGAGGATAATACTGAGGAAGACAAACTGCAAAGGTCCAGACACGGTGAATGGCTCTTTGAGGATACTGGGTGGAAAGCTTGAAGAAAAGCCACTTCAGGTTTGAATTGGCAAAAACAGACATTATTTAAAGCTGTAGACTTTCATATTAGTCTAATTTGTATAAACAACCTTTCTCTCCTGCCCCCAACACACACACACTTGCAATTGGATGCATGTTTGACCCATCTATTCAGTCATTGAAGCTATGTTTGGTCATTATTTAAGAGTTCAAGAGAAACCTCAGGATTCTATTATGCAGAAATTTTATCATGGGCACCCATAAATCCCAATTAGGTAGCTTGTAGCAGAGCCATATGAGAAAGAACAATTTCTGTTTGTTCCTGGTGTCTCATTAATGACATGGCTTCACAATGGGGCACAGATTGAAGCAATGTATCCAAGCAGGATGGTTAGCGGACACAGGGTGGGAGGGTGGGAGCACAGGCTGTTCTTTTCTCTGCTACAAAGTTATGTGAAGGCACCAATCTAAGGCTGGAAGTTAGGAGGCATAGATGTCAGCTCACTTCACCTCTCTCAGCATTGATTTCGGACCAAGACAGACCTGATTTTGAATCCAGCTTCCTCTGATCTCTCCAAGTTCTCCAGACTTTCTTTATGCAAAACATGAGGATGGGCAGTGCATTAAGAGCCTGAATATAACGTGCCTAGCACAGTGTTTGAAAAATGGTTTTGTAATTAAAAATAGAAGTAAATTCTATTCTTTCTTCTACTTTCCTCCGTTTTCTTATCTATAAACAGAGGAGCCTGGTTTCAGTAGGATATTATTTTATAAGAAAATCATGGTATGAACAAATGAAATCACACACACACACAGAAAGAGAGAGAGAGCGAGAGAGAGAGAGAGAGAGAGAGAGAGAGAGAGACTCTGTTTCTGAAACAAAGTTTGCTATTTGGTCATCTAAAAAGTCAGTTTAGAACACCAACTTTTTGAAGACGCATAATTAAAAATCTGTCAAATGAGTACTAATGAGTTAATTTAGAAGTTAAAAATCAAAGACAAAGCCTATGAAAAAAGACAATAAACTATTTCCTAAATTGAATATGAGCTTGAAAATAACATTTCCCCAGAATACTGTAATTTCTTACTATGTGTCAAACAATTCGCTCCTGGTATTTATAACATTCTCACCACTATCACACAGTCAATTTTCATAGGAGGAATTTAGGTCACCAAGGGTATAAGCAACTGGCCTATGGTCGCACAGATAGAGGCAGGGATAGGCTCATGGCCCAGCTGTGTCAGATTCAAGACGGTGGATTGGATTTTTAAAATGTGGTACATGTACAGCGTGCAATACTACACATAAAAAAGAATGAAATCATGTCCTTTGCAGCAACATGGATGCAGCTGAAGGCCATTATCCTAAGCGAATTAACACAGAAACAGAAAACCAAACACTGCATAGTCTTACTGATTAGTGGGAGTTAAATATTGGGTACTCATGGGCATAAAGATGGAAACAGTAAACACCGGGGAATTGAAAAGGGCCGAGAGAGAGAGGGACGGCAAGTGTTGAAAAGCTCCCTATTGGGTACTACACTCACTACCTAGGCGATGAGATCAGTCGAAGTCCAAACCTCAGCATCACCCAATATACGCTTGTAACAAACCTGCACATGTACTCCATGAATCTGAAATAAAAGTTGAAAAAAAAAAAAAAAGCAGAATGGCCTCTCTTTTAATGATGTGCTATTTTGTGTTAGTCACCAGAGTTTTCTTACTTTTTATTTTGTATATATTTAATTATGACCTAATTAGCTAATCACTAATTCTGTAAATTCTGAGTCCCAACTATGACTTGGATGCTTGCATGCTCTTTAAGCACTCACAGTAGAATAGGGGAGAGTTAAGAGCAAACTGACTAATATTAAAACGTGATGCAGTAAACCGTGTGATGAATGAAGGGGAGGATGCTGGAGAAACTGTGAAGTGAGGGGACCTGATTGTGTCTGGGAGGGAGAAATCTCAGAGGGATGAGTTGCTGGCCAATGAGCTGGGTAAGAAATGGACTTCTCATTTCCAAACAGACGCAGAAACTTAACAGCCTTGGGACAGAAAAGTTTGGTGGACAATCTACATAAACACCTTTTTTAGTTGAATTTTATGGTGTTAATAGTATTATTTTCCTGAGTAATCTATCTGTGTGTTTCATAGTGGAAAACTTAGAGTAGAAAAAGGAAAATAAAAATTTTTAAATTTCCACTTCCTGTATAGTCACCATTAACATTTTGGTAATTTCCTATCTGTGGTTTTCTTTGTCTATATGTATGTTTATGTATTTATATGTATCATATGTTATCTGTTATATGCAAACACAAACTCATTTACTATCTAACTTCATTGCTGTCTTTTTCCACAGGTTCTTAATCAATGTTATCTAAATATTATTTAAATGTCATTACTTAAAAATTATGCTCTTGTAATGGCAGTGTTCAATTCAGTGAGAAGACCTGACTATCTTAAATATATATGCAGCCAACACAGGAGCACCTGGATTCACAAAGCAAGTTCTAAGAGACTTCAAAGATACTTAGACTCCCACACAATAATAATGGGGACTTCAACACTCCACTGACAATATTAAACAAATCATCAGTCAGAAAATTACAAAGACATTCAGGACCGGAACTCAGCACTGGATCAATTGGAGCTGACAGACATCTACAGAACCCTCCACCCAAAAGCAACAGGATATATATTCTTCTCATCACCACATGGTACATACTTTAAAGTCGACCACATAATTGGACACGCCTCAGCAAATGCAAATACTCATCAGCAAATGCAAAATAACTGAAATCATACAATCACTCTCTTGGACCACAGCACCATCAAATTAGAAATCAAGACTGAGAAATTCACTCAAAACCACAACATTTATATGGACATTGAATAACCTCTGGAATGACTTTTGGCTAAATAGTGACATAAAGCAGAAATAAAGAAGTTCTTTGAAACTAATGAGAACAAAGATACAACATACCAGAATCTCTGGGACACAGTTAAGGCAATGCAGAGGGAAATTAATAGCTCAAAATGCCCACATCAAAAAGTTAGAAAGATTTCAATTTAACAACCTAATATCACAGCTAAAAAAACAAAAGAAGTAAGAGCAAACTAATCCCAAAGCTAGCATAAGACGAGAAATAAGCACAGAGCTGAATTGAAGGAGATTGAGATACAAAAACAACCCAAAAGATCAATGAATTCATGAATTGGATTTTTGAAAAAATAAAAAGATCACTAGCTAAATTAATAAAGATGAAAAGAAGAAGATCCAAATAAATATAATTAGAAAAGGTAAAAAGGATATTGCCACTGACCCAAAGAGTACAAATAATTTTCAGAAAACATTATGAACATCTCTTTGCATATAAACTAGAAAATCTAAAAGAAAAGGATAAATGCCTTGATACATACGCATTCCCAAGTCTGAGCTGGGAGGAAATTGAATCCCTGAACAGACCAACAATGAGCTCCAAAATTGAAACAGTAATAAATAGCCTACCAACAAAAAAAAAGTCTAGGACCAGACAGATTCACAGTCGAATTCTACCAGATATACAAAGAAGAGCTGGTACCATTCCTTCTGAAACTATTTCAAATAATTGAGGAGGAGGGACCCCTTCCTAACTCATTCTATGAGGTCAGCATCATCCTGATACCAAAGCCTGGCAGAGACACAAAACAGCAACAAAACTTCAGGCTAACATCCTTGATGAACACTGATGCAAAAATCCTCAACAAAATACTGGAAAACTGAATCCAGCAACACATCAAAAAGATTATCTATCATGATCAAGTAGGCTTTATTCCAGGGATGCAAGGTTGGTTCAGTGTACACAAATCAATAAATGTGATTCGTCACATAAATAGAACTAAAGACAAAGTCCACATGATTCTCTCAATAGATGCAGAAAAGGTTTTCAATAAGATTCAACTCCCTTCATGTTAAAAACTTTCAATAAACTAGGTATTGAAGGAACATATCTCAAAATAATAAGAGCCCTCTATAACAAACCCACAGCCAGCATCACACTAAATGGGCAAAAGCTGGAAGCATTTTCCTTGAAAATCGACACAAGCGAAGAAGGCCCTCTCTCACTACTCCTATTCAGCATAGTATTGGAAGTCCTGGCCAGAGCAATTAGTCAGAGAAAGAAAGAAAACACATCCAAATAGAAAAAGAGGAAGTCAAATTATCCCTGTTGGCAGACAACATGATCTTAAATCAAGAAAACCACAGAGGTGTGGCCCAAAGCTCCTTAAGCTAATAAACAATTCCAGCAAAATCTCAGGATACAAAATAAACATAAAAAATCACTAGCACTCCTGTACACTAACAACAGTCAAGGTAAGAGACAAATTAGGAATGAAACCAAATTCACAATTGCCACAAAAAGTATAAAATACCTAGGAACACAGCTAACACGGGAAGTGAAAGATCTCTACAAAGATTATTACAAAATAATGTGCAAAGAAATAAAAAATGACACAAATGGAAAAACATCCCATGCTCACGGATAGAATCAATATTGCTAAAATAGCCGTACTGTCCAAAGCAATTTATAGATTAAGTGCTATTCCTATTGAACTACCAATGACATTCTTCACAAAACTAGAAAAAAACTATTTCAAAATTTATATGGAATCAAAGAAGAGCCCTAATAGCCAAGGCAATCCTAACTAAAAAGAACAATGCTGGAGGCATCACGCTACACAACTTCAAACTATACTAAAAGACTATAATAACCAGAATAGCATGGTACTGGTACAAAAACAAACACATAGACTAATGGAATAGAATAGAGAGCCCAGAAATAAGGTTGTACCACCTACTACTATCTGATCTTCTACAAAGCTGACAAAAACAAGCAATGGGGAAAGTATCTCTATTCAATAAATGGTGCTGGGATAAATGACTAGTCATTTGCAGAAGATTGAAACTGGACCCCTTCCTTACACAACATACAAAAATTAACTCAAGATGGATTAAAGACTTAAACGTAAAATCCAAAACTATAAAAATCCTGAAAGATAACCTATGCAATACCATTCTGGACATAGGAATGGGTAAAGATTTCATGATGAAGACACCAAAAGCAATTGCAACAAAAGCAAAAAATTGACAAATGCAGTCTAATTAAACTAAAGAGCTTCTGCACAACAAAAGAAACTATCAATAGAGTAAACAAAACCTATAGAACGGGAGAAAATTTTTGCAAACTATGCTTCTGACAAAGGTCTAATATCCAGAATCTTTAGGAAATGTAAACTAATTTACAATAAAAAATTAAAAAGTAGGCAATGGACATGAACAGACACTTTTCAAAAGAAGACATACATGTGGCCAACAATCATATGAAAAAAAGCTCAACATCACTGATCATTAGAGAAATGCAAATCAAAATCACAAAGAGATAACATCTCACACCAGTCAGAATGGCTACTATTAAAAAGTCAAAAAATAACAGGTACTAGTGAGGTTGTAGAGAAAAAGGAATTCTTATACACTGCTGGCGGGAGTGTAAATTAGTTCAACCATTGTGGAAAACAATGTGATGTTTCCTCAAATACCGAAAAGCAGAACCGCCATTTGACTCAGCAATCTCATTACTGGTATATAGCCAAAGGAATATAAATAATTTTATCATAAAGACATATGCACATGTATGTTCATCATAGCACTGCTCAAACTAACAAAGACATGGAATCAACCTAAGTGCCGATCAATGGCAGGGTGGGTTAAAAATATGTTCCATATATACCTTAGAGCATAAGAAAGAGTGAGATCATGTCTTTTGCAGGAATATGGATGGAGCTGAAGTCCATTATCCTTTGCAAACTAACACAGGAAGAAAACCAAATATCACATGTTTTCACTTACAAGTGGGAGCTGAAATATGAGAAGACATGGACACATACAGGCAAACAACAGATACTGGGACATCCAGGGGGTGGAAAGTGGGAGGAGGGAGAGATCAGGAAAAATAACTAATGGGTACTAGGCTTAATACCTGGGTGGTGAAATAATTTGTACAACAAACCCCTGTGACATGAGTTTACCTGTATAACAAACCTGCACGTGTACCACTGAACTTAAAAGTTAAAAAAATTATGCTCTTGAAAGTCTTCTTTATAATGTGATAGCCATAGTTATCATTCCACATTGTGGGTTTAACAGTACTTACTTGATCAATTTCAAGAGGTACTGTACCCCAAAAAGGTAATGACTACCCTCCTACCTCACTCACTCATTACCACATCCCCAGTACCTACTTTGGGTCTAACACATAGTAAGCATCCAGTAATGCTCAAATGACTAACTGGCTACAGTTGGATATTTACATGATTGTTATCATTTTATTTCACTTATGAATACACACACACAGTCCTACCATGAAAATTTCTCAATCCAGGTCTTAGTCTGACTCTTTACTTTTTTTAGAAAGTACTAATTTACTAGAAATAAATTTTTTTTGCATCCAAGGCCAAGGTAAACTTGCAATTCTTGGTTACATGTTGCCAAATTTGCATTGCACTAAAGGTTGTCAACATTTTTTCCTCCCACCACTAATCTATGACAAAGTCCTTTCCCTGTACTCCTGCCAACAGTGCATATTATTTATTTTTACATCCTTGCTAATTAGAGAGGTAGGAAATTGTATCTTATTTCATTAATGAGTACTAAGGCTGAACATTTGCTTATGGGTCTATAGTAATTTGTAGCTCTTCAATGAATTATGTCCTTTAGTTTTTGTTTGTTTGTTTGTTTGTTTTAACAAAACCTGCCTTTCAGTTCTGGATTATAAATATTAACACAAACAGAACCATGCCTGATATGCAGTAAGTTATGTGTTAGTTATTGGTTAGCAGATGTATTTCGGCTATGGGGAAAAGCTAAATTTGTGAAACGTTGTGTTGATGTGTGCGTTTTAAATAAAAATACAATGACATAATGCATTCATGTATGATAATCCCTAAAATTTTCAATTTAAGTTGTGAGAGAGAAATAATATACAGGGCAAACAGGCATACAGGATTGTAATTAAGAGAAAAGACTCTGGATTGAGACTTCCTAGGTTCAAATCTAGGCCCTTCTACTTACTATCTAGTTATGAGTAATTAACTTCAATGTGTCTCATTTTCTTGGTAAAAAATATGGAGGTTAATTATGTTACCTACTCTATGTTAGTATAATGAAGATCAAAGGTTTTAATAACTGTAAATACTCAGAAATTGGCTGACACATAATAAGTGTTCAATCAGTTTTAACTAGTTAGAAAGTAAACAGATCAACTCATCTTATATAGCAATAATTATACAGAGGAAATGTACAGGGTTGTGTGTAATAGAGTAATTGTTCGATACAGTGGGGCAAGGATTGGGAGAAATGCTCAGGCAGAGGAAGTAATATATGTAAAAGTCCTGCAATAGAAAAAAATAAAAGGAAATCAGTGTTGCTGAGGGAGAATGTTGCTGAGAAGGCAAGTGGAACAACATGACATAGAAAAAGTCACTGAAGGCCAGACTATTCAACGCCTTATGGACCATGGAAAAAGAGAGTTTGATTCAATTTTACCTAGTAGCAGGGTCATATTAACCCTTTCAACAAGAAAGTTAGAATTAAAGTGAAAATAAATGGGAGATAATTTGAATGACATTTATTTTACATCTTTGAAGCAAAATAAAATATTGCATTTCAACACAAAGACCTATGCATGTCTATCAAGCCTTAATGGTGCTACAATCTTGTTGGTAAACTCTCTTTGCAGAGAAAAACTTAAGCCATTTATAAGCAAAATACAAGCAGGAAGCCCCCCAGACTCCATATCCTCTAGGAGAGTGCTCCCAGTCCCCCCAACCCCCAGACAGGCTTGGATTCGTCCCTGTTCTCCTCTATGACACTAAGGGATTGCAAATATTTTACATCCTGTCCATAAATTGGTCCATCTTATTATCCTCTTTCCTCATAGTTTGGCATTTGGGATAACAGCTATTTTATATTGATTGTTTTATATCTTTAGGACCCAAAGGAAACAGCAAGAATGTTTGGCCACCATCAAAGTTAATACTAATAAAAAGAAGACGGTAAAACAAAACAAAACAAAACAAAAACATTGTTCAGTAATAGATGTCTGTATGAGGAGGATCAACTCTAACCAACTTCCTTAACTAAACCCACTCATTAAGCCTGGAGGGAGAGCTTCTCATTTGTTCTCTAATCTAATTTTTGTGTTAGTCATCAAGTAGATAATATAATACACTCATTTTTTATCCCAGGATTTGGGGGAGGTATTAATCAGCATATTTCTTCTTCAATCCTGGAACATCTGTATAACAAAATGTTAATTGACATTGGAACACGTTGCTATTCCAATATACAATGCATCCACTCAGCTTACCATGTAATATTACAAAAGCTTATATCATGTTAAAAACCCCAAGTGACCTCAGAGATATGTATAATATATAGTTCCTTGACCAGAACACTGATATTATGAACTAATATTTAAATGATGGCAATTGGTAGGTCTTTGTGAAATGTTAGATTATAAAATTTAAGAATTCACTTCACTGACCCAAATGTGGAGAGCAGCAGAAAAGAGCACAGGCTTTCACTCACATCCACATGGATCTCAATGTTAGCTTTGCCATTTGCTAGCTGCAAAGAACTTGACTAAGTCTCATTCCCTCTGATTCCCATTCTTCTTCACTGATCTCCTTATATGACATAAAATGAAGATATTGTCAATGCCATTTTTAGTATTGCTTTAAGAATTATATAATATTTAGTTAATGTTTACTAAATGGGAGTTGCTTATGGAAATCTCAAACTTCACAAAAATCCTACGGTGTTGGATTTTTTAGACCCATTTTTAAGGAAGGAAATAATAGTAGATGACTAGCCCCCAAAACTTGGGATTGAACTCAAGTCAGACTAACTCCAAATTTCCAGAACTTTCCAATCCAAAGCATTAACTTGCTGATGTAGCAGTCCTGTACTCCCCTGGAAATCAATCTCAAGAAAACCACTGCTTATAAACAATGTAGAGATGTTCACTCCCAAACACATTTTCCTTGAGTAAATAGCACTCAAAGGTCCATGCTTTTTGCTATCATAAAAGGTGGAGAGTGAACTCAACTTTTACTCCCCCTGGCCAGGACTGCCCTCATCTAAGGAACTGCTAGGCTATCTATCACCTCTGTGTCTGACGTCACTTTCACAACCACTCCGTTTTTCATCTCTGCTACAGCTGTAAAATATATGCTCATAGTCCCTTGTATGGATTAATAACTTACCCTACTCTCAGATTTCCCCCTTAAGTCCAATATTGCCTGGTAGATTTCCTGTTGTACAGCTGAACTTACTCTTTACCAACACCACAGAAGCCTGGCATTCCGTACACTGGCCCCTCCCTTTGGGGATCTTTCTCCTTCTCACACTGTCCCTCTGCAGTAGCAAATGTTTCAGCCTCCTGCTTCTCCCCTACATTGCCATATTTGTTCAATCTACGTAGATTCATCACATGGAAAAATGTATGTCTTCCCACCACATCCAAATCCTACCTAAGCGGAAAGGTTTGGTTTGAACTTTATATATTCTGCCTTCCACAATTTACCCCAGATAAAAGAATGAATTTTACGTAGTAGTTTTTCTCATTAAATTTAAAGTTATTAATGATGTGCATGGTGTTTTTTTTTTTTTTTCTGATGTTAGACTGCAAAGAATGCTTGCGTTTTCTTCAGAGATCTCTCCTGGTGTTCAACACCTGAAACTGTATGTAGAACACACACGCAGAGTAACTGCTACATGATTGACCCTACATTGTAAGTTTTTCAAGGTTAAAGTATCCTGCCCTAGAGTTCCTATCACAGAACGGAGCCTGAACTTCTAAAATCTAGGATCCATTGAGACTTCTGGTAACTGTTTCCTCATATTTATTTCTGTGGGATAAGGATGGGAATACACCTTAGTTCAATCTAATGTCCTTATGTGGAGCTCCATCAATCATCATATCACATTGCATAGCCACAGTGATTATGTGATTGGTTTAGGGATGGGCATTCAAAGTCAATGATACTCAGTTAGAATGGAAGATAATCAAAGCTAGGGGCTGCTTCGGTAATCCTGTTGTCACCACTAGGGGAGATCATCTCCGAGAGTGGATTCAATATCCAGGAAGCAGAGCTGAAACATGGTAGCAGAGAATTCCCAATCTGATTCTATCATTTGTGCCCAGCTATGCTGAAACCTGAGGCTAGCTAGCTCTCCTCCTCATTCTTAATTTACTTGAAAGGATAGGATTCTTCTCTCTGTTTAAACTAGTTTCAATCTAGTTTTCTGTCACTTGCTACCAACTGGGTCTTATGTATTACGTTGGTATTGGTTAATTTTTTGAAGAGATTCTTAAGGCAGTAAACAAAGCTGCCATTGAAAGCCCCTGGAAGAGCCCTTAACAAGGAGCCTTTGAAATTGGAGAGAGGATGTGAATATTAATGGCATTTCTGCAGTGAGGGCAGTGAATCTTGGTTCTGACCTTCAGTAAGAGCTAAACAAACAAGACTCTATCAACTCCTCACGAGTTCCCGTCAGAGAGCATTAAAAACGCAACACTGCAGAGCAATTCATGCAAAGATCTTTTACAGTGCAGAACTGCTTATCAATAATCTACTTAGGACATCATGGGGTAAAGGTCGGGATGAGGAGTGCCAGGTTAGCAGCTCAGGTTGTTTAAATGGCATACAGAGATGGTGAATCAGGACCTAAGCAGACCAAACAATGAGACGATGTTTACTTTCTCTCTGGTCCTCTGTCTTTAGCCTATTGGACCTTGTGGTTAGAATACTTTAGAGTCCTCATTGTACCACTGCATCTCAGCCTCAGTCTTCCCATCTGTACAATGGGAACTGTAAGTAAATACATGTAAACTTTTAACAGTTTGGTACTCTAGGTTCCCTAGTTCAATGATTATCAAACTTTTTTGACTCCAACCCACAGAAAGAAATACACAGAACTTCTTAACCCAGGATGCACCCACAATATACATCTGAAACAGAACTTTCAGACAAAAATTCTTATTCTTGCAATGCAAAATGTTCCTGATATTTTCATTCTATTATTATTTTAACATTATTTTTCTTTTAAGATGGCTATGGTTCACTAAACTAATTTCATGGCCACAATGGGTCTTGACCTGAAGACTGAAAAATTTTACTTTAGGTCAACCTATGGTGCAAAATGCACTTTAGGTCAATATACATTAAATCTGAGAAGAGCTTTAGTTCTAAATCCCTGGGGAGTCACCTGCCCTCATAAACAAGGCTGTGCTACTACTGATTTTTAAGTGCTCCTTTGGTCCCAGGCTTAGACTAGGAGTTGAGGATGCAGCCTGTCCCATACCCCCTTCCCCCGGACACACCTCTTATTCTCATTCTGCTTCTTAAGTGGTTTCCTCCACCTGTTTTGCTTTGTGAGCAAACACCCAAAATGAAAAAAAAAATGCAGAGGAATGAGAGGTTAAGGTTCTCACACTTTTGTTTTTAAAATAATTTTCCAGGGAGTTTTCAAATAGTTTAAGATGCTCAAAGATTATATTTCAGTAGGTTTGGCGTGGGCTCCTGGAGTCTGGATATTTAATAAGCACCCAGGGATTTTGGATGAAAGTGGAGAGACATATTATCCTTGGATAAACACTCATATTAACAGAGAACATAAGGTTTTTCTAAACTCCATTAGAAGCTGGAGATATGGAATCATGCTCTTAGCGGTTAGCAGCAACAATGTGAAGGTTTTCTTCAAACTGAGAGTTGAGCACAGGGATGGAGAAGAAGCAAGTTGCCTCTATCTTCAGCATAATCAGAAAGTCCAGTGGGAGAGACCACACACAGAGTAGTTCCCTGTCTACACTCCCCCTCCAACACCCTTCCACTTTAGACAGGTAGGCTTAAGTTCTTGAGCCAAACAGGTGGCGGTCTTTATTAAATGATAAGGGGATTTAGGGTTGAGGAGGTGGGTGTGATGGGGTAAGTAAAATCAATGCAGCATCTTCAGTCTGTTATTTTTAAATGTGATATTCTATATGTCAGATCCTAGTGAGCACCGGCTTCCTTGTGTCCAGGGGAGCCATGTTCCCATGTTTGCATAGGGGAAGAAGCTTCATGTTCTTTCATTATTTCTCTATCCTCCAGCAACTCTATTCAAGGAGAGCCTGTTAGGCATTTGTTAGAGTCATGTTTAGAGAAAAAACTTGAGTAGTCAGAGTAGTAAGTCAGTCAGCAGAGAACAGAGAAGAGAGGCCATGGTTTTCCACCTTACTTTCTTCAATAGGAATGGTTACTTAACCATAGTTCTCTGGACATGTATTTTAGACTTCATGGCTCTTAAGGTTCCTTCCAGCTGTAGAATGTCTAGAAGTCTATGAGTCAATGGCATACAAATGTTATTTTGTTCAAAGTCTCAAGTAAAAGATTGAAGAACAGAATTGTTGGAAACAAAATGTGGCCAATGAGTCTCAATGGTTTGGGTTTCTGTGAGCTGGCTTTGGAAATAGCAACAGCTTGCAGAAGACAAAGTTGTGGGAGACTGGCAGGAAAAGGCAACATGGGTCCAGAGGTAATTGAGATAAAACCTCAGATTTCTAAACTTTTAGCTGCAAGGTCTCAGGTAAGATATTCACTTCTCCAGATCAGTTTTATTATTGGTAAAATGGGAATAAAACAGTTATAAGTGAAAAGTTCATTTTTTCAGCCAAGCATACATTTATTTATTTATTCTTTGAGAAAGAAATGACTGTTTTCTATTACATATTTGTTATTGAAGCAAGCATTGTTTGGTCTACTGAGGGATAGTATGTGAGAATCTCAGGTTTAGTGAAATGCACTATAAATTACTGGCTGAATACTATATGCAGTTTTCCTTCCTCAATAGCTTTCTTTGTATATTCCATCATGAATCCCCCTTATACTGGATCTCTTCCTGAGACACCTATTATTTTAGCATTTCTAGTCTTATACCCTACTTCTCTTCTTACTACTTCTTCTTCTTCCAAGAACACCACTTTTCTTTGAGAAACTATTCTGCCATCATTCCGGGTGGTTCTGGTAAGACTGTCGATCTCAGCACCCATCTCCTCATCGTAAAGCTGGGCATACAAACCAAGCTGTTCAATGAGTACTCCATCGTTCCTGGCCATAGCAATTGGTCTGAGAAGAACAATTAACCAAAGCAGGGCAAATTATAGTTTTCCCTACGGTGTACCATGTACCTTTTGGGAAATGCTATCTTTTCCTTTAGATATGAGTCATACAATTTTATGCTTGAATACGTCATGATTCTCCCAACACACAGAGGGATTTATAACTCGGAAACAAAAAAGGTATCAGGGTCCTTAAAGCTTCATTTGAATAGCTGGATCCAATTGTGCCTGAAGCCAGATGTGAACCAATATATTCCTTTTTTCAGTTTAACATATTTAGAGTTCAGTTTCTGTCCCTTGCAAATCAAAGAGCCCCGAATAACTATCCTTCAAAGTCTGCCTCAATCTATACTTCCTCACAAGACGTCCTTTGATCTCTTTGGCTAGAGGTCACCAGCAGAGTACATATATTTTTTCTCCTTGTATTGAGATTTTCTATTTTACAGCCTGGTTTTAAAGTTAATTGCATACATATTAGTGACCCTTTTTTCTCCAATATTAGACATCTATTTGTAAAGGAAGTTACTTCAAATATTGATCATTAATATTTTCATAATTAATAATTTAAAATTCATAATAACTATTCGGTGCCAGGACTTACACTAGTAGCTTTAAAAGTGTTATTGAATCATCGTAACGTTTCTAACAGACAGGTTTTATTATTTTTTTATAGAGTAAACATAAAACAGATTCAAGGAAGTGACGTCATTGGCTTGCCCAATTTCCTATAGCAGAAAGCAAGATTAGAACCAGGTCAGCCTTCCTCAATAAGTTGTGATTAATAGTGTGTGTGTGTGTGTGTGTGTGTACATACACATATGTATGCATGTATGTGTGCATATATACACACACTTATATGTTTTATTTTAGATCACGATAAGTGTTATTGTGATCTGTACTCCTCAGTGTTATCCTGTACCCCACATCCTCCTCTCCCAGTTTACTGCTCCTGGGGATATGCCTAATGCAATCACATCAGTAAGTGAATGAATTGATTGCATAAAATTGATACCCAGAGTGGTAAAATTACATGTAAAGGACATTTCCTGCATCATTCCTGGAAAAACATAGATCTGAATATAGATGGCATGGTCTTCTGATCTCACAAGTTAGTGCTTGGCAAAAACTCTATAAGGCTACCAATTTCTGAAAGACAAGCCCATTTAGAGAGGAACAAGTTATGATGGATGCGTAGTCCCAGAAAATGAACAATAAAAGATAGAAACATTGCTACGCATGATTTTTTAATAACTACAAAAATATCCCATGTACAGGATTTCTGAAAATTGATAGCGTTGCCAATGCCGCTCATCTCTTTAAACAAGCAAACTCATCTTCCCTGGTGCTGTTACATCTGTAATAAATTGGCTCCTCAGACATATCTGCTTGCAGGTTAGAACTGAGATTGAATAGATAATAACTTTTGGGGTAGCAACACCTGCCAGGGCAAATAATAAAGAAATTTATGACCTGAGAAGTGCAGGGTGATAGTGTTCCAAAAATATATTTCACCTGGTCCCAAAGTAGGTTCATTAGGTATCCAGGAAGCTGCCGAAAAATATTCAGTACCTAAAGGGAGGTGACTAAAAAAGAACAATCTCTAACGTAGATGAGCCACTAGTTATAAAAACATTTAGGTCAAAGAAAAGCTTGCTGCTAAATGCCTTTTAAAATCAAGACACGAGGGCTGGGAGTTTGGCTGGGGCATGCCTAAATCCTGCGCAGGGAATCAAGCTGGGCTTTTTTGGTGACCTTATGTAGTGTGGCAGCTTTTGCAAATATCACACTGAATACAGATGGCTTTGATAGAGCTTCAGTAAGTGGGTTCTCTGTTTTGGGTAATCATTTTTCTCCCTTACAAAAATAATTAAATCTCACCATTGAGCTGAGTCTACCAACATCATGCAAACACAATTAAACTGAATGAGGGAGGAAATTCCACAGAAAGGTGGCCATGTCAAGTGGACAGAAGCCTACCTGGGAGTTAAGGTCTTCATTAAAGTTCTGACTCTAATATCATAGTTTGTGTGACCCAGATCATAGCACTTAACTGCTTTGAAAGGCAGTTATTCATCCTTAAATATTAGGAAGTTGTAACAGCAAATACTTTTACTCATGAGAAGTGATGATTAAGATATTGTAAGTTGAGGAGGACTTGAAAGTGGAAGTCTTCACACTTGAAGCAGCAGTGGATTACATTTTATTCTTATTATCAAGTAGGCTACTGACCTTTTCTTTGAACGCTAAAAGTCCTAAGGCTGGGTGCGGTGGCTTACATTTGTAATCCTAGCACTTTGGGAGGCCGAGGTGGGTGGATCATCTGAGGTCAGGAGTTCAAGACCCCCTTGGCCAAAATAGTGAGACCCCATCTCTACTAAAAATACAAAGATTAGCTGGGCGTGGTGGTGTGCACCCGTAATCCCAGCTACTCAGGGAGGCCGAGGTGGGCAGATCATTTGAGGTCAGGAGTTCAAGATCCCCTTGGCCAAAATGGTGAAACCCCATCTCTACTAAAAATTCAAAGATTAGCTGGACATAGTGGTGTACACCTGTAATCCCAGCTACTCAGAAGGCTGAGGCAGGAGAATGGTTTAAACCCGGGAGGTGGAAGTTGCAGTGAGCCAAGATGGTGCTGCTGCACTCCAGCCTGGGTGACAGAGCAAGACCCTCTCTCAAAAAAACAAAACAAAACAAAAATACTAAGGCAATAACAGATATTACATGTCTACAAAAATATTAGTGCTTCTCCAACACTGGTAGTGAGTTTTTCCATTGAGTGCCTATTTTGGGACCCACCAGAAAGCCCTGCCCCATGCTATTTATAAGACAACACTAATCAAGGAAGGAGGTACATGAACAAATTCTATGCTTTCAGTGTGTGATCCTTGATACCAGCATTTTTTGTGTCTTTGATTGTTTTCCTCCATGGACCTGAGGTAGGCTGGTTAATGATGAGCCTGCACCACTATTGCGGCTCCCCAAGATAACGACACATGCCCTCTGCTATATTGGCCAAATAAGACAGCCCTTGGAACACCAATTGTGTTCGTCCTGTTCCATGAACAGTTTCTGTCTTCTGTCTTTCATTTGCCACAATCCGAACTCTTCACCCGCTTCCTGTCTGCTCCCTTGCCCTGGTCTGGATCCTGCTGTTGTTCAACTCACCCAGAACTCTGCTTTCCCCACTGACTTTGAGAGTGGTCCAGGAGGACTGTAATTTCTTACTGATGAGCCCCTTCCTTCACATTAGGCAACTGTGGTACTTTTCCCTGGTCTTTGCATATAGGACTAGGACATTGGCCATCTCCGCATTTCTATCCAGGTTCCATTCGTGGGGAAGAATGGATTTGTTTCCCCAGCCCTGATCCCCAGGTTACACATCCCCTCTCCTGAACCCATCACCCATGTTGCTAAGGTCATAGGGGGTTCAGGTTTGAACCTCCTTAACTGTGCCCAAGCCTATCTTTTTTTTTATTTTTATTTTATTTTATTTATTTATTTATTTTAGACAGAGTCTCGCTCTGTTGCCCAGGCTGGAGTACAGTGGCACCATCTCAGCTCACTGCAAGCTCCACTTCCCGGGTTCACACCATTCTCCTGCCTCAGCCTCCTGAGTAGTAGAGACGGGGTCTCATCATGTTGGCCAGGATGGTCTCGATCTCCTGACCTTGTGATCCACCTGCCTCGGCCTCCCGAAGTGCATCATTTTAAAAAATTACATTAGGTGCTTACTTCTATAAATAAGTGAAGAACTCTATTAAAAATATAAACAAGGAAACCTCTTAGCACAACGACTTGAACCTTTGGACTCCTGTATATAGGATGAGTTTTGAAACACATGATGTCAATGTGCATATAAGGTTTTATATAAGAATAAACATCTTTAAATTGGTAAATTAAACATCATGTTAAGCTGCCACATTCTAGTCCCAGAGGATTTTTTCGTTTGCTAAAACAAATGTGTTGATATTTTTATCCATGAGGACCCTGGTGCAGACACACTCACAACAATAACACATAGTACACAACAATAACACATAGTACACAACAATAACACATAGTACACAACAATAACACATAGTACACAACAAAAAAGATTTAATATTCCCATTATTTTTCTTAATAGTCATTAAAAATATTTTTAACATTCTCTCATATTTAAAAGATGAAGTAAGCACTTCTGGGCCATTATGCCTGAAAATTATTCTTCAATTGGCATTTATTATTTTGATGAAAACTCTAGTTATCAAGGTTTATGTTTTATTTTCACCCATGTCCATATTGTGGAAAATTAAACAAAAAAGAGAAAAAATGTCAGCAGGCACAGACCTCAGAGTAACTTCATATTCTCTTTTTAGCTTCTATCTTAGAACGCCGAAGTGAAAACTCACCACAAAATGATTTTGTTCTCCATATATGGAGCAGTGAGGATGGGAGGAAGAAGAAAGCAAAACAAAGCAAACCATAAAGCAGGAAATTTGTGGTGTACTTGCTTGTTTCTTTTCAAAATATGTTTTGGATTAGTTTTAATTACATTAGAAGTATTCATCCATTATCATAATTAAGCAAAATATTAAGATAGAAAGACAGGGTTAGGTCACCCTTTTCTAAGCCTCTTCTAAGAGGTAACTTCTATAATCAGGGAGGTGTCTTCCCAATATATTTACAGGCATTATATAAATATGTGTATATAGAGAAATATAAAGTTTTGTTTTAGATGTGCACTGCAACTTTTGTTTCACTTAACACATATATGGTATGATTGTGTGTGTGTGTATATATAAATATACAGATATATATACAACATATTTTACATTTCATAGGAATGCTAGTTATATTCCTATGAAATATACCTATTAAATTGTGTAAATTTACATACATATATTTATAAAATTAAATATTTATATATCGTATCTTGATACACATATTACATATATTTTTATACTCATATATGTAATATCTACATTATTTTCATAGAATACAATACATTATAGCAGTAAAAGAAAATATGTTAGATACTATATGGAAGATACCATGTTATCCTTTATTACCATAACGTATTTGAGAGAAAGTGAAGGCCAGAGTTTATATAACTTTTCTTTTCTTTTTTTTTTTTTTTTTTTTTTGAGACGGAGTCTGGCTCTGTAGCCCAGGCTGGAGTGCAGTGGCGCGATCTCAGCTCACTGCAAGCTCCACCTCCCAGGTTCACGCCATTCTCCTGCCTCAGCCTCCCGAGTAGCTGGGACTACAGGAGCCTGCCACCACGCCCAGCTAATTTTTTGTATTTTTAGTAGAGACAGGGTTTCACCGTGTTAGCCAGGATGGTCTCGATCTCCTGACCTTGTGATCAGCCTGCCTCGGCCTCCGAAGATGCTGGGATTACAGGCGTGAGCCACCGTGCCCCGCCGTTTGTGACTAACTTGTTAATGATCATTTAAGTTGTTTCGTTTTAACAATGTTAAAATAGTGCTGCAATAAGCACAAATAAAAAATTTGTTATTTTGCTGGTAAGAAACTGAAAATCAGTCAAGTTACCTCATATAATGGGTGGAGGTGTGAAATGAAGCATATGCAAGTGGGAAAACCCAACAAGAGCTGAAAAACCAGGTCCCAGACAGTGAAGAAAAACCCCTCCAGTACAATGATTTCTGGACCGAAATCTGCTCATAGGACTAGGTGGGTAGAAGACATTGCACTTCCCTTTGGGGCTCTTCTTTTAGCCCAGCCTCTCCTTTCACCTCACAATGGATTCCTCACTTTCATGTGTCTCTTCCCCCAGAGGTGCTGTTCACACTCCAGGCCTCTCGGTCCATAGCCTGGTCTCTCAACCTCAGTGCTCATGGACAACTATTTGATTCCTGAATTTCTCAGCTTGGATTCTCTAAGGCAGAAGTTGGTTGGTTGTCCTGGTGTGTGTGTGCGGCGCTGGGGGTGGTGTGTGCACGTGCATTCATTGTTAGGTCATGGCCTAGACAGGACTTTCCTTAATGTAGAGAGGAATGAGAAGAAACATCTCCCTTGTGAAAATAGAAACTACACCTGGTGAACTTCATTCTCAATGTCTGGTGCAGTGCTTGGATCAACATGGATCCTTGTTTACTATACTAGATTCCAGGGGATCATGGAATTGTATTTCCCATATACAGGATGTAAACAGTTATCAGTGGTGCTAGATGATGAGTCCAAAGATCAGATCTAGCTGCTGCATGCACACTGGGCCTCACATTGCAATGTATAAAATGAATCCAATAATGCACACTTTACACAAATGTGAAGATTAAATGAGACAATGTCTAAATAGTCTTTGTAAACTTAAAGCACAACCAATATATAAAGTCAGCTCTAAGAAAAACAGAGTAAATCAAGAACCAGGAGAACTTATGACTTATGACTTATTCGTACATGCAGTAATTTTTATTCACCGTGATGACAAATACCAAGAAGGAGAAAGTGATGGTGACTTGATAATTTCCTGTCTCAAGTACACCACAGCACAATCGTTTTGTTCAGACTCCATCCCTGCTTTGAATAGCCACCTCTCTGCTTGTTAAAGTCCATCTCTTCTTTAGAGACTTAGACGTAAGCTTGACTCAAGAGTTCCTGGTTTAAGCCACTTTGGGACATGAGTGAGACTCAGAAAAGCTTCCTGTTTGCGTGTGACACTTTTGCAGGCTAAAGTACCTTAGAAAATCTCAACACCTATGTGAAGTCAATCTAACTGAGCATTGGATTTATGACATATAGTTTGAGGGATTTTTCTTTGTTTATTAAATTTAACTGTTTTAAGTTTCTTCTGAAAAAAAAACACGGATACATGTGCAGAACATGCAGATCTGTTACATAGGTATATGTGTACCATGGTGGTTTGCTGCACATACTGACCAATCCTCTAATTTCCCTCCCCTCATTCCCCAACCCCAGCAGGCCCTGGTGTATGTTGTTCCCTTCTCTGTGTTCATGTGTTCTCAGTGTTCAATTCCCACTTATGAGTGAGAACATTTGGTGTTTGGTTTTCTGTTTCTGTGTTAGTTTGCTGAGGATGATGGTTCCCAGCTTCATCCATGTCCCTGAAAAGGACATGATCTCATTTCGTTTTATGGCTGCATAGTATTCCATGGTGTATATGTGCCACATTTTCTTTATCCAGTCTATCGTTGATGGGCATTTGGTTTGGTTCCATGTCTTTGCTATTGTAAATAGAACTGCCATATGGTGATTCCTCAAGGATCTAGAACCAGAAATAACAGCTGACCTAGCCTTCCCATTACTGGGTATATACCTAAAGAATGTAAATCATTCTAGTATAAAGACACATGAACACGATGTTTAAATTTAACTTTTGCCAAAAGTTTTACTACATGCATTGCATTAGTTCTCCTTAGGAACATCAGAAAATGTGGACAAAGCAATATATAATTAAATAGCCTTGAAAAATTCAATCAGTCTTACCCACAGTCCTTCTCTCATGATCTGCCCAATAATTTCACAAGAACAAACGATTAATATTCCCATTTGATAGATCTGGAAATGAAGCTTTGGGGAGGCTAAATCACATACCCTAGGTCACAGAGTTAACAATAACTGGTTTCCTGTACTCAAAGCCAGGTGTCCTTTTCCCAGCTGCTTTATTCTAGGTTGAGTCCTGCGACTTGATTAATGAGCCCTGCATTAGGTGAGCTGAAATCTTGCAAGCATCAGCTGCTAGGTAGCACCTGAGCTTTTAGAAACCTTTTCCGTTCACTAAGTAGTGCCATTTATAACCTTCCATTAGAGGTGAATAGGAGAAGACTGTTTTACTGGCATTCTGGAAGTAACACAAGGGCAATCATATAGTGAAACCTCATTTTCCAGGAAAATTAAGAAGTCCACATCATGAAAGTGTAAAACTGGAGATAACCTAAATATCCACCAATAGGGGATTGATTATATGTTATATTCACACCACGGAATATTGTATAATTAATTAAAGTGGTGATGTGGGCACATATTAACTGGCTTGGAAAAAAATATAGGTGATATTGATTAGATATACAAAGCAGGTCTCCAAATATTTTATGTAATATAATCTCATATTTATAATAAATGCATTTATGCATATTAAAATATTGCTAGTGATTATACATTTTTTGCAGTAAAGTTAAATATATATTAGTTTATATTGATATGAATGATTAGTTTGAAAAAAGGGAGTCCTCCTCGTACCCTAAGAACTAAGGAACATGAACTGAGCATGTGACAGTTCTTTCTAATATAGAAGGTACACCAAAAATAATTGTAATTAAGTTCCTGTAATGCATGTAGCAGGAGCAACTTGCATGCCTGCTTGCCATGAAGGAACTGTTTCGTGACTATTACATGTTTTTAACCAATATTAATGAATACATTTTGTGCTGGTCCCAACTCAATATATGAAAGTCTTATCTCATTCTTCTCCCTCATTTCTCCCAGAGTTTGGTTTAGATCCCTCTGTTTACTGCCTTCACCCAGATTCTCATCCCATGGATATATATATGCCTCTCCCATATATATATGATTATGTGTGATTTACTTCTATCTTGCTGACACCTAGCTTAAGAACTCAGTGTAGGCCGGGCGCGGTGGCTCATGCCTGTAATCCCAGCACTTTGGGAGGCAGACGTGGGTGGATCACTTGAGGTCAGGAGATCGAGACCAGCCTGGCCAACATGGTGAAACCCCATCTCTACTAAAAATACAAACATTAACCAGGCGTGGTGGTGGGCACCTGTAGTCCCAGCTACTCGGGAGGCTGAGGCAGGGGAATTGCTTGAACCCGGGAGGCGGAGGTTGCAGTGAGCCCAGATCGACCACTGCACTCCAGCCTGGGCAACAGAGCGAGACTCTGTCTCAAAAAAAACAAAAAACAAAAAAAAAAAGAACTCAGTGTATATATGCAGCCATAAAAAAGGATGAGTTTATGTCCTTTTCAGGGACATGGATGAAACTGGAAACCATCATTCTCAGCAAACTAACACAGGAACAGAAAACCAAACACCACCTGTTCTCACTCATAAGTCGGAGTTGAACAATGAGAACACATGGACACAGGGAGGGGAACATCACTCACAGGGACCTGTCGGGGGGTGGGAGTCAAGGGGAGGGATAACATTGGGAGAAATACCTAATGTAGATGATAGGTTGATGGGTGCAGCAAACCACCATGGCACATGTATACCTATGCAACAAACCTCCACGTTTTGCACATGTACCCCAGAACTTAAAGTATAATGAAAAAAGAAAAGAATACAGTGCATAATGAGAACCTAATGAATGCTCTGAAATGTATATCTTTGTAAACTTGTTGGTGCCTGAGACAGAAATGACCAAGATGCATCAACATATACTCTCTGGAAATTAGCATGTGTGTTTCAGGTCAATGAATAAAGGTACTGGGTAAAGGTTTGAGAGGGAGTAAAAGGCAGTGTGTATAAGTACTGTCTCAAGGGTTTCAGATTGGAGAATTGCTGTCAACAAATGTTAGAAGGTAGGCTCACTTCAGAGAGTCCCATCTTTAGAGAAAGATTCCTTAGATCTCAGGTCTTTTTATTCAGCTCTTCATTTACTCATTCCACAATTACTGAACTCTGTACTTTAGAATCGAGGAAGTTAGGGCAAATTCAGGAAGCTTTCTCTTGCCTTCATTCATCTGGAGTGAAGTTTGTTCTGCCCAAAGCAGGTAAAGGATCCTTTAAAGCTGAATTCTCATTTATTTCTTATATACTTATTTAACCAGGAGTTAGTTTTTCCTGCTCTTGAACTTCACATGAAAGGAAATAGACAGTATGTATACGCTTTTGTGTCTGGTTTCTTTTATGGAGTAAAATGTGTTTGAGATTCATCCATATTATTCTGTGCTTCAGTAGTTTGTTGCTTTTAGTGCTGTGAGAATTCCACGGTATGAATATACCACTTTTTAAATTGATTTACCTGTTGATGGATAACTGGGCTGTTTTCTGTTCGAGGCATTATCAGTAAAACTGCTATAAACTTTGTTGAACAAGTCTTTTCATGGCTATGTTTTCATTTTCTTGGATATATACCTGGAAGTAGAATTACAGGGCCACAGGTTGCCTCTAAAAGTGGTTGGGGAGGACGGACTGAGAAAGAGAATGAGAAAACTCTTGGGGGTGATGTGTTATTCTATATCTTATTAAGGGTTTGATTACACAGGTGTGTACATTTGTCAAAGCTCTTAGAATTGATACACTTACCTTTGTGCATTTTAATATATAGAAATTCTATCTTAAATAAAAAGAACAGTAAACAAATGCTGAACTTTGTTTAATGATATTGTGCTAAAGTATTTGATAGGAATTGGACTACTTTCTGAAATTTAATTTGGAATGCCTCAAAAAATAACATATATTGATAGATGAACAAACAGATGAATAGATATGTTCTAAAATAACTACAGCAAAACAATTACAGAATGTAAGTGATGGATACATGAGGCTATTCACTGTATAATTTATTCAATTTTTTTGTATGCTCGAAATTTTTCATAATAAAATGCTAAGAAATAGAAATATTATTTCTTTTTTCTCTTCCACAAAAATCCTCCAATGGCTTTTTAACCTACCTAGAGCAAAATCTAAGGTAGTTATTTTGGATGATAAGGCACTGCCCAGTATAGTGACGGGAGCCTCTCTGGCTTCATCTGCTCCCACGCTTACCCTCTCTAACTTGTTTCCAGTGATGGTGACTTTCTTGCTTTTCCTAGTGCACCCCTAGCCTGTGCTGGTCTCAGAGGTCTCACACTTACTGGGACCTCTGCATAGGATGCTCCCACCCCAGATTTTGGCATGGCCACCCTCTCTCTGTACCGCTGATTCATGTCTCCTCTGACCCCTCCCCCAAGAGATCTCCTCTTTCTACTTTGTAAATATCTCCTCCTCACTGTTATGCTGTGTTTCTTTGTTCATACAGCATTTAGCAGTACAAGATATCATTTAAAATATATTTACATTTTATTTATCTTCATTTCCTTACTGGTGTACAAACTATCTAACAACCAGGACTTTGTTTTTACTAATTATTATTTTTAATTATTTTATTTTTGTATTTTTACGTTTATTTTTACATGTAGAAATGTATGGGGTACAAGTGCAATTTCATTACACACCCAGATTCCATAGTGGTAAACTCAGGGCTTTTAGGGTATTCCTCACTCAAATAACATACATGGAACCCATTAAGTGACCTCTCATCATTTTATCTTGTTCATTGCTGTATCACCAGCTCCTAGAACAGTGCCTGGCACATGCAGCAGCTACTCAATGCATATGTGTTGGCTAAATACATAAATGGTACTTTATAATGCCATTCAGCAAAATTAGATACACTTTTCACTTTAGAACAGTTTAGATATACAGAAAAGTTGTGAAGATATAGAGTTCTCACATACTCTGTAACTATCATCCCCTGTTGTTAACATCTTACATAATATGGTATATATGCTAAACTTAACGAACCGACATTGATACATTTTTGTTAACTGAAGTCTGTACTTAATTCATATTTCCTTACTTTTTATCTAATGTTGCTTTTCTGTTTCACAATGCCACCCAGAATGCCGCAATGCCACATTGCATTCAGCTGTCACATCTCCTGAGGCTGTTGACTGTGACAGTTTATCACATTTTCCTTGATTTGATGATCTTGACAATTTTGAGAAGTACTGGTTAGGTCTTTCGTGGAATGCCTCAATTGAGAACTGTCCATAGGCTTTTTTTCAAGCTTGAGAAAATCTTGTTCCCTCAGGAATTGTGACATGTACCCAATATCCCAAAACATTTGTACTACTTTAGAATATAGATGTATCATACAGGTCTTTCTTGCTTGGTGTTCCTACAAACCCTGTGATGAGGAATATATTTCTATGTGCATCCTGCATATGAGATAACAGAGCTTCCAAAACGGTATCTGTGCCAGATCACACAGAATCCATGGCCGAGAAGAACCCTAACCTGGGCTTTCTAAGTACAGGTCCGGCTCACTCTCTCTCTGCCTCTCACATCAGCCTAGTCCAGAGCCCACATGCTGTTGACACCATCACAAACTGCCCTTTGCAGACAGCTACCCAAATCTGAAACTCTTCAAAGGCATGCAGTATCATGATTCCTTGCTCTGTTGCTTTCAATCAAAAGACTAGCACTGACTCTAACAATACTGTTAGCCAGAGAAACTAATGCTCTGGAATAATATTTAAATTTAAGCTGGTAGAACTTATCAAAATATCATGTTCTGGGCTTATCAATAGGTGCAATGTTTCTGAGACACTTTCATTTGAAAAGAACCAACGGTCGTTGGGTTGATAGCACCTGTTCCTGCATCTCATTCTGTGCAAGAGCAGAATGATCAGGAACAGATTGAACATGGAGCACTTCCCCCATCACAGTTTACTTCGGGAATCTTGTGGGGAGAGGAACCATCCTGGGGAATTCTCCACAGTGCTAACCAGTGTTATCAGTTGCAAAAATCTTACTTTCCTTATAAATACAGACTCTAAATTGACTTGTTTTATTCCATTATAAAATGCCTCATTCTGCAGCTTACAGGTAACTTATTATGCTGAGTCCAGAAGAAGGAAAAGTACATCAGCTTCATTAATTCCAGTTTCACCCCCCAGGGAGATTTCCTTCACATTGCCATATAGACTCATCACCCCTGGGCTTTGGCTATCATGTCTTTTATGAAAATCTATTATCCATCTTCTCATAATTGTCTGTTTTAAGAGTGGAGCTATGCTCACCTTGTTCATTCACTGAAGCCCACAGCAGGATTACTCCATCATATGTACCCAAAAATTACACCTGAAATAAAATGTATTTGTATGAATGACAGTTGATATTTATAATATTTTTTTCTTTGTGCACAATTGAAATAGTTTATAATTTATATATTTTACAATAAAACAATTTCTCTTAGGACATGGGAATGGAAACTATGTATACTGGTGAGAAATAAGCAGTTTTGAACAAATAGGTGAACGTTATACTCTGAAGAGTGCAATATTCTCAAGGTTAGATGAAAGCAAACCAACATGCAGGTCCATCTTACTGTGGGAACAACTTCCTACAAGCATGGGAGAATCCAGAGGTTCTTTTTAAATACTTACCTTTACTAGAGAAGAAATTACATCATGTACTTTACTTAACAATAAGTATCCCTGTTAAGAGTAGTCCTATTTCTGAACAGGAAATAAAGCTAGTTTCTGACTAGAAAAAAAGGTAACTGTAAGTGAGTATAAAATATATGCCCGTGAAGAAACTGATTGGGGCCATAAATTAGAAACTTTGAATCTTTAAGTCTTCCCCACAAGAGAACATCTCCATGTCTCCACTGGATTCACTTCTAAAGTGAACCCGAAAGAGTCATGTGGAATTGGTCCAGTTGGGGAAGGGGATATCTGCAGAGGTCGTGACTGACATCAATTGGGGTCTTATTTTTGCTGCTACACAGATGTGTCTTTTTGGTTAAAAGCCATGTTTCCTTTATTTTTTCTTTTTTTTGTAAATGACATGCAGTTAGGTAAAAGGCCACTCACCTAGGATTTAATATCTTAATCATTGGTTAACAACCAGAACAGACTTGTGATTTTGAATAGGGGTGCACCTATGGGCTCCCAAACAGACCCAAATAGGTCACATTTGCAAGCTTGCTTTCCATAACCAATGAATGGTTCATGCATTTTCTGAGGACTTTTTCCTCTCTAAATCTAGATCTTCCTTGAAAACCTCTTTAAAGTCTCCTGAGGCTGATTCTGCTATTATATTCTATACCAATCTCTGTTGTTTTGTGGCATCTGTAACAGCTGGGACACTATCTCGTGCAATATTTTTTTTAAATTTTAATTCCATTTTCTTCCCATCTTATATAGTTTGTTGTTTTCTCTGTTTAACTCTTTCTTCCATCTGGATCATAAGCACATTAGAATTTTACTATCCTTCTATGCCATAAATTATACATTAATAGAATAGTTATGTCTTGAGAGAAAAAGTTATTTGTAATTTGCAATTAGAGAGATTTTAATCAAGTTTACCATTCTCAAGAAGTCTGTTTTGCATATAAATAAGGACCCCTAAAAATCGATCTGTTTTGCTCAATTATAAAATGCTTCATTTAGAAGCCTAAGGGTAATTTATTATACTGAATGGGAGGAAAGGAAGATGTATTGCATTATGTTTAATCTTATCAAATGGCTGCTATATTTAATGACAATGTCTGTTTATCATAATTATTATAAGTTGTCTAGGTTAATAAAATCAGAAGACCTATGTGAGATTTTTAAATGCTAAATTTATTATTTACACACTGTCTCGAATACCAGCTGTCCCTCACGGATGTGCCGTCATCCCGTGTGTTTGATTTCTCTGAGGTAGCTGGAGGACTTTGTGTCAGTCAGACAAAGTAGACTATAAATCCAGGCCCTTAGAACCTTCTACAATAAAATATGTAGAAAATAAAAATGTAGAAGAGGAAGAAAATAATACATGTAGGCTTCCAGGTATTTAATATATGCATTACAAATTCCATTCTTTCATCATTGAAGATGTTATTTCCAGACAGACTCAACAGAAACCAAAGCAAAAAGTCTGCTCTCTTATAATCTCATAAGCAATGATGTATGTGTGTATAAGTGATGGGGACAGAGAGTAGCATCATATATCTTACTGTTTCTCCAAAATATTCTGCACATGTGGATCTCAGGCAAATTTAACCTTGAGGAAACTGAAGCTCTGAGAGGTGTGTAAGGAACTGTAGGTCACACTGTTGGAAGAGCTTTGTGTTAAACTCCTCTGCTTTCAAAGCTCACTTTTCCCACAATAAGTTGATGACTCAACACTGATGACTCTAGTGCTGGAGATATAGGGCAGGTGATGAAAAGTTTTTAAGACTCAGAATTAGAAATCTGTAGTTGGGTTCTTGGCTTCCCAGCCTTGTGATCCTGCATAAGGCAAAGTTTTTTGCTTTTTGCTGTTACACCTATGAGTCTTTTTGGTTAAATGCCATGTTTCCTTTTTTGTAAATGACATGCAGTGGAATGCATGTACATGACATTCTAAAAAGACAACTGTTTGTTCTTTGTCTCTGTCATGAGCTTATTGCAAGAATGAAAGTTGACAAAATTACACCTGTAGGTCTACCCAAATCCACTGCTTCTGTGGAAACACACACACAACTATTGAAAGCACCATCCATGAAAATGGGAAAATCCAGTTCAGTTTTTGCAAATGCCATAGTTATAATTACAAGACAATGGAGGTGCATCCTTTTTTCCCCTATACCTTTACACTGGCAGACATCAGTTTACAAAAGGGGAGAAATTTGTTCACTCTTGGTTGTTTAAAACTCCCTTCAGAGACATTGTCTTTTGAGTGGGCCGGTTCCCCATTTCCCAGAAACAATGTTGGTTTGTGCTAGGTGTTTGGCAGCTGACATTTTGATAAATGGAAGTATTAGACCATGCATTAAATTACAGTTAAAACTTTACCTGCTATTTTTCCCCAGATGTAAATGTACTTTAAAATAGAAGGGAAAAGAATCACCATGGTAGCTTCACTTTTAAGTACATGCTTTTTTTTTTTTTTTTTTTTTTTTTTTTGCCAAATGTGCTTCATTATTTGCCATAAAAATATTCTAGTTTTAAACTGGAAGGAAAATTCTATGACACATTGCTCAGGACCTTGATGTTAAGATGATTGCTCTGCAGAGATAACCAGGCCTAGAATACAGGAAAGTAATGTCTTGCTCAATTTGTATCTAGTAAGCAGAACTTGTCCAGCAAAACACTATGGAATTGAAAATAAGGGAAAGCTAAATGAGGTATGGCCAAGGCAGTGACTTGGGGATTCAGTTAGTCCCCTCCATATTCCTCCTCCAACAGTTTCCATCAGAAACCATACTCTGTAAACCCTACTTCTTTGACATCCTGCCTAAAGTTCATTCTTCCCCATTACCACTGAAACTACCAAGTTCAGGATGTATCATCTTTCCAGACCCCATGCAATAACTTCCTAATTGCTCTTCCTGCGTTCAGTTGTGTCCATTCCAATCTATCCTTGAACCTGGATGCCAGAACCATTTTGACTATTAGCAAATATGGTGCTGTAATTCATCCATTCTCACCCATGGCTGAATATAAGAATTACCAGGAAAGTCTCTAAAAATATTGATGCCTTGGGCCCATCTTTAGACATTCCAACTGCATAAATTTGGACGAGAGAGCGGGTATTGTTATGGTATTGTTTTACAACTTCCCAGATGATTCTTTTCTTTTTCGTTTTGAGACATGGTCATTATCTGTAACTCAGGCTGGAGTGCAGTGGTGTAATCATAGCTAACTGAATCTTTGACCTCTAAGGTTCAAGCAATCTTCCTGCCTCAGCCTCCCAAGTAGCTAGGACTACAAGCATGCGCCACCAAACCCAGCTAATTCCCCCAGCTATTGTAACATTAGGACTAGGAACCGCTAATATAAATCCCTGCACGTGGTCTTGTGATATCTGCTTAGCACTTTCACATGGCCCATGAATACCTCCAAGGTAGGGCCTCTGCCTACCTCCTTCATGTCTTCTTTCTATTCATCAAGAAGCATCAGTTTTTGCTGGTTGACCATAGATTTCTCTTCATTCTATGACTTTGCATGTCCTGCTGTTTTCTGGGAGTATTCCCTTTATCTGGCTTATCGACTTATACAACTTTAAGTGTTCATGTTTATAAAGGCTTCTCTGACCTGCCAACATACCCTATGTCTCTATATAGTATAGTGAAAACTCCTTTATTTATATTTCATTGTACTGTTACATAAATATATGGGTATACCAAATAAATGTGTGTGTATATAGGTGATACCATCTGAAACACCAAATCTCTTATTTTTATGTTTGTTTTCTCAGAGTTCAGCAAAGCACATGATCAACGTTTCAAGCATTTCTGATAAATGGGAAATATAATGATTTATGATCATTAATTTAATTTAATGATTTACGATAATTTAATGAATGTCTGGGCAGTAAGAGAAACTCTCCTTAAATATTTGGAAAGAGATACTATGATGAATGTTCAAAGCACTGGTTATCTCTCAGAAAAATATAGGATTTTGAACTAGGATTCATTTCAAAATAAATTTGTCAAATATTGGCAAAACCAACTATGTGAGGTCAAATTAAGGCATGCCAGGTCAGAGGCTGTGGGCTCAATAATGCCCCATAGTGTGCTGTAGAATTGCATTTTTAATATGCATATGCCATTTTCTTTTGCATGAACCTTGCACCTCTCACCCTGCTCTGAAGTAGCTCTCCATTAATGGCTTTCCTCTAGGACAACTGCCATGGATTCTATTGTAGAAGCCTTTTGCAATCAGCGTTTTTATGGGAGAATAAGCTCTAATCCTTTAAGAGTATGGTTCTCAAAGTGTGGTTCCTGGACCAGCAGTACCAGTATCACCAGTATACTCAAAAATGCTAGTTCTTGGGCCCCAATTCAGACCTACTGAACCAGAAACCACTAAGGTGGAGCCCAGCAATCTCCAGCTTCACAAGTCTTCCAGGTGATTCTGATGCATACTCAAGTTTGAGAACTACTGGCCTAGAGTCATCATAGTCAAGCATTTCAACTTTAGAACTACAGAGCCAGCGCAGATGTGCCTCTGTGAGAACCACCTGAAGAGAGTTGTAGTAATACAAGTTCCACGATTTTTACACATTCCGTGGGTCTAAAATAGGACTTTGCAATCTAGATTTTAGCACAGATTTCCTTGGTTATTCTGACCTGCACCAAAATATAGGAATAAAGTGCCTGGATAGTTTCTGAGCTCTTTGTCAATCAGTGGATGTTGCCTTGTTACATTCATTGCTTCCTTCCTTTTTACTTAACTTCTGCTGGAGGCAACAATCTTCTTCCCCATAGATTCTATAATTTGGTTGCACATTAGAATCATTTAAAAAGTAAAGCATAAAAACAAACAAACAAACAGGGCTCACCTCTATTCAGAGTAACTTATTTAGTATCTAGGAGTAGGGTCTGACTACTGGTATTTTTTAAAAGCTCCTCAAATGATGCTCATGTCAGCAAAGACAATATGAGTAGAAAACCAGGCAATATGAACACTGATTTGTGAGCCACAGTTGAGTATGAGATTCTTCAATATTTTGCCAGAGGCTGTGGCTGTGCAAACTCCAAACCATAGTCTTTAGATCCCTGGGTCTCTGATGCAAGCTCAACCAGTCAGATTTTCTTCAGTGGGAATTTGAACCCTGAGTGTGGAGTTGACCACATCAGTAGATGGTGTCCGAGTAGAGTCTCCCTTGGCCATGTTCTAGAAAGGAGGCCTGACAATGACTGTCCCTATACTACACTGGTTTCTCCCCACCTGAGGCTTGGTTGTTAACCTTTTGTTTTTATTCTGTGAGCTACCCTAGCATTTTTCTGACGAGTCCTTACTTTTTCTTGAAAAAGTTGAAGTTGGTTTCTTTAGCTTGCAGCTCAGAAGACTTTAAGGAACACACTCTGCCACTAATTGATGGTAGAACCTTGGGCAAGTCATCTTACATTTTTAGACCTCCATTTCCTTCAGCTGTGCAATGAAGCTAGTGATATAGATCCACATTTATTAACCACTTATAAAATAACACTCATTCTTTAAAAAAATGACTGCAGGAAACTTGGATAAATAAAATGAAGGAAAGTGATAATTGATTTTCCCACGTCAAATCTTTCTTTACTGTTTGACAAAACTTATTTCACTCTGAGCAGAGGCCTGAAGAATCCTCTTAGTAGACTAAAGAGTTCTCTTTCCATGGTTTTGTGATTCTTATTTATTGCTCTATTTTTAATTATTATTATTTTTACATATTTTTGTGGGTAAAAATCTAATAGTCCAATCAAAACATGGGCAAAAGGTTTGAATAGATATCTCTCAAAAGAAGACATACAAATGGCAAACAGGCATCTGAAAAGGTGCTCAACATCATTGACTATCAGAGAAATGCAAATCAAAGCTACAGTGAGATATCATTTCACTTCAGTTAAAATTGTTTATATACAAAAGACAGGTAACAACAAATGTGGAGAAAAGGGAATACTTGTACACTGTTAGTAAGAATGTAAATTGGTGCAACCACTATGGAGGACAGTTTGGAGGTTCCTCAAAAATCTAAACATTGAGCTACCATATGATCTTATGATCCAGCAATCCCACTGCTGGGTATATACACAATAGAAAGAAAATCAGTATATCAAAGAGATATCTGTATTCCTATATTTTTGCAGTACTGTTTACAATAGCCAAGATCTGGAAGCAACCTACATGTCCATCAACAGGCTTTGTGATTCTTGATTCAAAGCCTTGAGACAGAAACAACTGGAGTTTTCCATTTTAGAGCCATATACTGCTAGACAAAAAAGGCCACGTAATGATACTTAATGGAACACACAAAGGGGTAAATGTGATGCAAACTCAAAGGTAAAAAACTGCTTTTCCAGAAGGCCTTTTAAAAGAGAACTGATTGACTAATCTATTTTCTTTTTAGCTATGGAAAATGCTATCTAAAAATAGGAATCATATTATCCTGGAATATTTGGACACCTGTTGAGTGTTGCCTCTGAAGTCTTTTAGGATGCAGAGTTAACACCCATGAAAAGGTCAAGACAGTTCTCTGTTTCCAAATGAAATTGCTTGGAAACACACTTCAGAAGGAAGTTGGGTTTTTGGAGACCTGCTGTGAAAGTTAGCAAATGAAATGTAAAATGTGTGAAGTTTTCAGTTTTAGAAAAAAATACCAATTTTAAAAGATTGTGGCATTTTTGCTTTACCAAATGAGGCTCTTTTGGTGGACTTAAATATATCTCCTGCATATTCTGGGCTTAAATTAAAAAAAAAAAACTTCAAAATATCATTTTATTAAAATCTTCCCACACTGCTAAAAATTAAGAGGTCATAGTCTAAGTTATTTCTAGCAGGATCCATGCATGAAATTTCTGTATGATACACTATGCATAGATTCTACTGCAAAAGACAATACAGGTGAACATAATAATGCCTATGATGACCACACCATGGGCAAGGGCATCTGCTGGGCATTCTTATAATCTTAGCTCACTCAGACCCCACAATCCTTCCCTGCTAACCTATTCTCACTTACTGCAGTCTGGTCCTTCCCCACTCCTAAGCTGCAGTTACCATTGGCAAAGGCTGGAAATGGTCTCTGCCCAATAACCATGATGTTCCCGTCCTATGATTCGCTTCTCTGCTCGATGTTGATGTTGGTGTTGATGTTGGCTATTCTCTTTCTCAAAACGATCGGCCATCCTTTACATAGGTTATTCTGCATTCTTTGAGTCTTCTCCCCCTTCTATTAATGTTACTTTTTGGTCTCATCACTTCAATCTCTCCCCAGCTCTTCCCATGAATGTTGGCATTACCTAGCACTCTGTCTGTAGGACCACTATTTTAACATGCACTTGCTCCTTGGGTAAATCTACCAAGTGCCTAAACCCATTCTTTATGAGTTTTAAAATGCCATATCCAACATATTTTGGGGCACTTCTGCCTATCTTGGCATGAGAACCTCAAACGCAGCATGCCTTAAGGTGATGGTTACTAATAGAGTGGTGTCTGGCATCAAAATGTCTAGCCATGAATTCTGCTAAGTATGTGTTATAGATATGACCATTGGCATGTTTCCTAACTCCCTGGGTTTCCCTTTCCTTATTTCTAATGTTTTGAGGATTAAATAGGACAGTGCATGTAAAGTGTTTAGCAAAGTGTTTGGCACACTAAGCCCTAAATAAATAAAAATTTATCTATATTTAGACAATTCCAGTTGAACTTGCTAATTATTTTATATTATGGATCTTAAACTAGCTGCCATCCAAACCAGAAATTAGATTAATTATTTTTGACTTGTCACATTGGCTCACCTACACATCAATTAATCATTGAATGCTATTAATTTGAAATTTTAAAAAGTTTAGTTTTTTATTTTTATTTTTTTTGAGATGGAGTCTCTCTCTGTTGCCCAGGCTAGAGTGCAGTGGCGAGATCTCGGCTCACTGCAAGCTCCACCTCCCGGGTTCACGTCATTCTCCTGCCTCATCCTTCCGAGTAGCTGGGACTACGGGCACCTGCCACCTGCCTGGCTAATTTTTTTGTATTTGTTTTAGTAGAGACGGGGTTTCATCATGTTAGCCAGGATGGTCTCAATCTCCTGACCTCGTGATCCACCTGCCTCGGCCTCCCAAAGTGCTGGGATTACAAGCATGAGCCACGCGCCTAGCCAAATGTATTATCTTTTCTATGTCACCATTTATATTGCCCTAGTTCATGTCTGTTTATGCTTCTATATATCATCTACCTCTATCTATCTATCTATCTATCTATCTATCTATCAATCAATCAATCATCTATCTATCTCTGTCTGAATGTTATCTATCCTTAGAAAGCAAGGATTGTGTGTGTATGAAAGACAGGGACAGAGAAAGAGGGTGATAGATTTTACTTAACTTGAAAAAAATCTAGGATATGTTCTTACCAGAGCTTAAAGATATGGGGGGAAATACAGAAAAAAGAAAAGCTGCTAATAAGCACACTTGTACATGGTGCCAGTACTTAAAGAGGTTGGCAAGCCAATGCTAATTGAATAGAACCACAGAACCACACTGTTGATGCCACATTAAAATAATCTTTCCTTCCTCTAGGGCTGTTTAATAAAAATGCAGTGTTTTTATGTACATCCTAAATGTTGCTTTATTGAGGAACTTAAAAGCAAGTTAATAACAGCATGCTTAGGGTTTAGGTGGGAGACTACAATAATGGCCTATTTGAAAAGAAAAATTACATAGTAAACCCAGTCACACACTGGAGGTGATTTTACGAATCAGATTTGGAATTCTAAGCAATCAAATACAGGCAATGCTCAAGGTTACAATATGTGGTACAGTTTACTGAATACAAGGAAACACACAAAGCAAACAATATCTTAAACATATTAACCATTGTGGGTCTACTTTCTTATGTTTCCCTGACATTGCCACAAATCAGAAATAAATAGCATCATTTTAAAGATTAAGGAGGTTTAAAACCATACTTTAAAAATGGAATAAAAAACTAAAATAAAATATGTTAACTTTTATAAGCTATTTTTTTCTAAAAGGAAAGTCACAGAAAATGCTCATATTTTGCAGCTTCGTGCACTTTCCCTTTCTTATATAACCAGCCAAATTAGAGCCATGAAATATATTTCCAAGTTCCTAATTTGGTGTCTTTACCTGAGTTGCAAGATTAGTATAAAATAGTTTAGGTTTTGTGCTTTTAATAACGCAGCAAAGTTACTATCTGGAAATATCATTAATTGTACTTTAAAAATAAAAACATATTGAAACAGCTTTCACAATCTGGTAGTTATCACAGATAGAATAAATGACCAATTTCTTTCTGGCTATAAATAATATATCTGCCCATAAAGGAATTGAAAATGCACACTAAGAAAAACATTTTCCTAATTGTGACCTTCATACAACAAAATTACAATAAGAAACCTGATATATGGAACTCAACAACAATTTACAAATTATTAGATTATTTTTACTACCTTAGAGTTTAAATAAAAACAATTTATCTCTCAATAGATTTTATATATATGTGAAGTAGTCATTGTTTGGTTTTTGTTGCCTAAACTTAGAGTACTCTTTCTCAAGTACGTAACACTGAAATTGTGTGGTTAATTTTCAATTAAGGCATTCATTTGTCTAAAAGAGGGACATATTGAATGATCATTGTTATACTTTCTTTACATTTTAATTTACAATCTAGTTTATTAGCATTTACATTACAAGAAAGGAAGAATAAAAGGGAGCAGGATTTTGTTAGATTATATGTTTTTTCATTCTTGTTAAAGAATACATATCTGAAGTAAAATATGAAGTAAAAATATAAATACAATGATCAAATTCTTAAAGTCAAGATTCTATAATACTAAGTGGTGAAGATAAATATGGCATGTTCCATTCCTGAAGTGAATTTTAATTGGACTAAGTAATAGACCCTACCAAAGACATGCTTCTTTCTAAGTGACTCGTAAGTAAGACTATGAGGTAATTTGTGGCCGAAAATAGGCCCTTGAAAATACACCCAATGAACTCAATTTGAAGTAGTTTTTTTATGGCCAAGTATAACTATCACATACAAAATCATTACAAAAAAAAAATCAGAATGTGTTGAGGAACAAGCTTTTTCACTCAGATTAAGAACAAGACAACACCACTCCTTTTAATACTCATACTAAAAATCCTAGTTAATGCAATAAGAGAAGAAAAGGAAATAAAAGGTATACAGACAGGATGAAATAAATAAAACTGTTTATTTACAGATAACATGATTTTTTAAGCATAAAATCTGCATATACAGTCACATTGAAGGTGAGGGTTTCATCTCATGAATTTTGGGGGGAGGGGGCTTAAATAATCAACAATAACTCTCTTGTGACTAATAAGCAATTGTAGCAAGGTTGCAGGATACAAGATTTACATGCAAAAGCCAATCACATGTCTACAAACCAGCAATGAACAAGTAGAATTTTAAATTAAAAACAAAATACTGTTTACGTTAGCATCCCCAAAATAAAATACTTAGCTATAAATCCAACAAAATAGGTGTAATATATGTGAAGGGACCATTGAAACTCTGATGAAAGAAATCAAAGGTAAACTAAATAAATAGAGGGATATTTCATGTTTGTAAATAGGAAGACTCAATATTTTCAAGATGCCAATTCTTTTTAATTTGAACTATCGATTCATTGCAGTCTCAATTAAAATCTCAGCAAGTGATTTTATGAATATTGACAAGCTGATTTTATAGCTTATATGGAAAGGCAAAGGACCTAGAAGAGCCAACACAATATTAAAGTGGAACTGACACTCTCTGGTTTCAAGACTTATTATAAAGCTACAGTAATCAAGACAGGATGATATTGATGAAATAATAGACAAATAAATCAAAGAAACAAAGTAAATACTAACAATAGACTCACAGAAATATAGCCAACTGATCTTTAGCAAAGCAGCTAAAGTAATGTAATAGAGAAATGATAGCATTTTCCAAAAATTGTGCTAGAACAACTGGACATTTACATGCAAAAAAAGTATCTAAACAGAATCATTATAACTGGCAGTAGTCAACTGAGGGCTTCTATGACTGAATATAACTGATTGGGTAGTTTAACCTACAGAAATTTGTATTCTCATAGATCTGGAGCCTGGAAGTCCAAGATCAAGGTGTCAGTAGGCTTGGTTTCTCTAGAGGCCTTTCTTCTTGGCTTTTAGACATCTGCCTTTTTGCTGTGACTTCACATGACTTTTTTATGTGTGTGTACACTCCTTGTATCTCTTCCTCTCCTTATAAAGACACTAGTGCAATTTCATTTGAGATGCACCCTCATGACCTCATTTAAACGTAATTACCTCCTTCAAGACTATTTCTCCAAATAGAGTCACACTAATGGTTAGAGTTTCATCTCATGAATTTTTTTTTGGGGGGGGGTATAATTCATTCTATAATACACTCTCCAAAAAATTAACTCAAAATAGATCACAGAACTATATATAATGCAAAATTTTAAAACTCCTGGAAGATAACATAACAGAAAATCTACATGAGTTTGGGTATGGTAATAACTTTTTTGATAAAAGACCAAAGGTGTGTTCTATAATAAAAATAATTGATAAGTTAGGCTTTACTAAAATTTTAAAAACCCTAACTTCTGCTATGCAAAAAAAAAAAAAAATGATAAGCTAGGTTTTACTAAAATTTTTAAAACCCCAGCTTTTGCTCTGCAAAAGACCTGTCAAGCAAATAAAACAATAAGACACAGATGAGAACATTAGTTGAAAGATACATACCTAATAAAGAACAAAACTATGTAAAAAACCCTTAAAATCAGTAATAAGGAAACAAACAAACAAAGAAACCAATTAAAAACCAGGCCAAAGCCCTGAGAAGACCCTGCACTAAAAAAGATATTTAGATGGCAAATAACTTATGAAAAGTTGCTCAACATCATATGTCATTAAAAAATTGTAAATTAACCAACTGAGCTAACCGGCCATCCCATCAGAGTGAACAGGCAACCTACAGAATGGGAGAACATTTTTGCAATCTACTCATCTGACAAAGGGCTAATATCCAGAACCTACAAAGAACTCAAACAAATTTACAAGAAAAAAACAAACAACCCCATCAAAAAGTGGGCAAAGGATATGAACAGACATTTCTCAAAAGAAGACATTCATACAGCCAACAGACACATGAAAAAATGCTCATCATCACTGGCCATCAGAGAAATGCAAATCAAAACCACAATGAGATACCATCTCACACCAGTTAGAATGGCGATCATTAAAAAGTCAGGAAACAACAGGTGCTGGAGAGGCTGTGGAGAAATAGGAACACTTTTACACTGTTGGTGGGATTGTAAACTAGTTCAACCATTATGGAAAACAGTATGGCGATTCCTCAAAGATCTAGAACTAGATGTACCTTATGACCCAGCCATCCCATTACTGGGTATATACCCAAAGGATTAGAAATCATGCTGCTATAAAGACACATGCACACGTATGTTTATTGCGGCACTATTCACAATAGCAAAGACTTGGAATCAACCCAAATGTCCATCAGTGACAGACTGGATTAAGAAAATGTGGCACATATACACCATGGAAAACTATGCAGCCATCAAAAAGGATGAGTTTGTGTCCTTTGTAGGGACATGGATGCAGCTGGAAACCATCATTCTTAGCAAACCATCACAAGAACAGAAAACCAAACACCACATGTTCTCACTCATAGGTGGGAACTGAACAATGAGATCACTTGGACTCGGGAAGGGGAACATCACACACCGGGCCCTATCATGGGGAGGGGGGAGAGGAGAGGGATTGCATTGGGAGTTATACCTGATGTAAATGACGAGTTGATGGGTGCTGACGAGTTGATGGGTGCAGCACACCAACATGGTACAACTATACATATGTAACAAACCTGCACGTTATGCACATGTACCCTAGAACTTAAAGTATAATAATAATAAATAAATAAATAAACAAATAAAAATAAAATAAAAAAATAAACATACAAGAAAATTTTTTTAAAAAATTGTAAATTAAAACTACAATAAGATACTAGTATGTACCTATTAGAATGTCCAAAAGCTAAAACACTGATGACAGCAAATGCTAGCCAGTATGTGAAACAATGCAAACCCGAATTCATTGCTGGTGTGGATGCAAAATGGAACAACTATTTTAAAAGACAGGCTGGCAGCTGCTTATAAAACTAAACATATACAAAACTAAACATATTTTTACAACATGATCCAACAATCATGCTCCTTGGTATTTATCCAAATAAATTAAAAACTTATGTCCACACAGAAACCTGCCCACTATGTTTACAACAGCTTTCTTCATAATTGTGAAAACTTGGAAGCAACCAAGACGTCCTTCAGTAGGTGAATAGATAAACTGTGGTTCTTCCAGACAATGGAATATTATTCAGTGCAAACAAGAAATAAGCTATCAAACCATAGAAAGATATGGAAGAAACTTAAATGTATTTTACTAAGTGAAAGAAGCCAATCTTTCCAGGCTACAGGTTGTATGAGTCTAATTACATGACATTCTGAAAAAGGGAAAATTATGGAGGCAGTAATAAAATCAGTGGTCATAAGGATTTAGAAGGAAAGAAAGTATGGATTAGGCAGAGCACGGAGGAATTTTAGGGCAAGCTAGGTTTTCATCAAACTAATTCTGTCCGATTCTGTAATTGTAGACCCATGTCATTGTGTATTTTTCCAAACACATACAATATACAACACCAAGAGTGAACCTTAATGCAAACTATGGACTTTGTGTGATAACGATGTGTTAATTTATGTTCATTGATTGTAACAAATGGACCGCTTTGGTGTTGCTTGTTCATACTGAAGAACTCTATATGTGTATGGGGCCGAAGGTATGTGGGAACACTATACTTTCCACTCAATTTTGCTCTGAACCTAAAACTGTTCTAAAAAACTAAAGTCAATTTCAAAAGCTAACAAAATGTCATAAAAACAGCCTCTTCTTTAAGAAGCATACTTCAACACCTACTACAAGCTGGATCCTGGAGTTATCTTCAAGGAATTCAAACTCTATTAGGTAGAAAGAGAAGTTAGACAATGCTTAAATGTCAAGTGAAAGTCCAAAGTTAGTGTTCCTATAAGCCCTGAGCAGTAGATCGAAGGAAAATGATATTAATTAATCTCCCAGGATAATCAAAGATGAATCAATTATCTCCACCTATCTTTTGCTTTTTAAATATTTAAAAGTAAATCTTGTAAGTTGATGAATATTTTCCAGGCCATCTTTACATCTGAAGGTCTTTCAGATAGAAGAAACAGCATGCTCCAAGATTTGGTATTTTAAACAAGACACCATATTTTAATATGTATTAATTTAGTTAATACAATTTTGAAGCACAAATGATACCAATGAAGATGATAACGTTAATAACGATAATTCAATGTGTCAAGTGCTTTCTATGTGTCAAGCTTCATGATTTGCATTTAATTTAATTCTCACACCAACCCTATCATAATTGTTGTACATTTTACTGATAAGAAACTCAGATAAGGGCAGTTACCCGGCTTTGCCAAACTCAGACTGCTACCCTGAAATGTAGACAAAATTCAATTTTAGGTCCCATAAGAGTCTATGTTCTTATCATGTGCATTTTGCTTCAGAGAAGTCAGTAGTCAAGTTGTTATGGTCTTAAACCTATTGTCTAGAATTTGCTTGTTTGCATAAACAGAAAATTATTCTCTTGTTCTTTTTTGTCCTACTGAACAATCAGACCAGAGACATAAAGATAATCCCTCACTCCCCACGGAAAACAGTATCCTAAATAAAAACTATTCATCAAAGATGTCTGAATTGCTGAGAAATGAACAGAGTTATCTGGAATTGCTCACCTATGTTGCACAAAGACAAAAATAAACTTATGTTTTAACAAATTGTGATGGGATGTCAATAAGCAGCCAAATGACAAGTTGTAGAAGTTATTGCATTTCACACTTTAATACTCTGCAAACGTTTCTTTTTTTTTCCTTGAATCTAAATGATACCTTTGGTGACGCTATGGGGAAATAGTATGATTTCTTTGTCACAAAGCTGCTTGCAAAGTGTTCATCCCTCTTCAAACAAAATATATGTTAAAAAGAAAAGCATCACTTCTGTTTCTCAAACAGCAGAAAAACAGACCAGACTCTTCAGGTTCAATCTAAGAAGCAGTAGTTTAACTTGTAAAGATAATATTCTTGCAGTGATTGATTTAGCAATGTCAAGGATAATATGGTTTTTATGGTCACAAAAAGGCTGTAATCTAATTTTGCAGAAATTCTTATCTCACTGGTACTGTGTTATCGCTTTTAATCTCACCGTTTTTATTTGAATTAGGTTAGAAAAAATTCAATGGGTTGCTTTACTGACAGCTCACCCCTCAGATTGGTCTGCTGCACTAAATTTTCTGGTGCCAACATTATGTTTTAAATCATGTTATCATTACTCTCAACAGTCAATTAGGAGTTATTTTTGCAGACTATTACAGGCTGGAATTGCTGGGTATAATTTTCTCCCCACAGTAAGAACTATTTCTTTTAACAATAGGCATTGTAAACTTAATGAGAATGGCATGACTGGTTCCATGACAAATTTCAGCATGGGATGATTTTCAAATATCTAGATATTTGAAATAGAAGACATATATTTTTCTTATTCTCTTGCGTATGCCACGTAGCCAAGCAGCCTCCCAAATGATGAACTCATTTCCCCAAAAGCCTGCAACTTGCTTCATCTCCTTAATTTTGAGGTCTGAAATATCTTCACAACAATGGAAATCAATAGCTGTTCCTCAGTTGGCCCTATTGTGAGAGTTGCAGGACTGTATTCTAGACAATAAATCGTGCACACTCCCCCTTGAACATTCTGTTTAGTTTTATAAACATTTCCACTGGCAGAAGAATACATCCATGAACATCAACCCCTGTCATTCTTGATTTTACTCCACCCACTTTTCAGACCAAACCATACTGGCAGCAGTTTAGAAAAGGAGGTGAGGAAATCAGGTGTTATTTTCTGATAATTCAATTGAATTTTAACTACCTAGTTTTTCCAAGGGGAATAATTCATGTGTTATTGTTCCTTCTGCCCTTGACCATCTAGGTAATGCACTACACAAACAGACAGTTCTTGGAATCAACATGTGAACTCTTTCGTGTAGGTTTCTGTGAAATGGTCCTTGGAAACTCACTGTGACCACCCTGCTCAACACATAGTTAAAGGAAATGGAAGAGCCATTAGTCAGCCTGCTCCACCTCAAGGTAAGATTCAGCATTATATTTGGACATAAACCATTGGCAAATTTAGCTGAAAGATCATGACCTTTCCAACTCTGGTAGAGCCACCACCTGATAGATGAATTCAGTTATTTGCAGAATATATATCAAAAACACAGTCAGGAACAGCAAAGGTCTCTGCCATTCTGAAAAGTGAATAGTATTCGTGATTTTTATTATGATTTTTTTAATCAACAATGGTAGCGGGAACAGCACAGGTGTGACTCTTATCTCTAATCAAATTGATTTGATTAATATCTCAATTAGGAACATGACAAGTGAAGAGGTATGGTCAGTTCAAGGAATATAGACAGAAAATTTAATCAATAATCTTAGATAACCAGAGAATAGTTCAAATACATTAAGTTCAAGGTATATATTAAGTTCGAAGTATAATTCTATGTCATCCACACAGGTAAGTAAACAATTGGCTGAAAAAACTCCATAAAATAAGGATTACTAAAAATGGCACACATATACCTTTATAAAAAAGAAAGAAAATACAGAAACATGGGCTAATTATATGGAGAATTGAAAGTGTTCCTTTTCCAAGTTAAGTGAAGTCCTGACTATAAGAATTTTTTTATCTATGAAAATGGAGGCATGAGCTCAACAGGCTTTTGTAGTTGAGGACAAGTAAATAAACCACTTTTATACTGCCTGAGGCTCACACAGCATTATGACATGTACTTCTTTATGTCTATTTGCACAGATGTAATTTTACAATTATTTGTGCATTTTTACTGTACATCTAACACTTCAGCTAATCTGTAAAGTTCAAAATGACAGTTTCCACTTTTGCTAAACATTGCGTCCCAAGTATGTAGCTCAACCTCTTGAGTGAATGAATACATGAATTAATTAATAGACCTATTGTTCATTGTTTGAGTTTCCATAATCTGAGATTTACTGACTCAAATGCTTGCATTTGCATTTAATGCCCTTTGTCAGTTATAATTCTCATTTTTAGTTAATAAACTGGGACATTTGATTCTTCAATTTTGGGGGGCTGATTAATGCGAAATAGTGGTCCTGAGTCTGATACGTGCATGCACAATGAGATTTTTTTACTTCAGCTTGAGAAGCTGAAGTTGGACTTATGTTGACTTTACCAATATTCCTATCTGGGGGCCTGTTTAGTGACCAACCTGCTTCTAATGGTTTTATCTTTTCCATTCCTATAAAGGCATTATCATAAATAATATCCACCTTTCAGAATGGCAACTCTTACTCAAATCACATGCAGACATCAATAAATGTCTCTCATGTATTTCCCATGGTGAATGTAAAATTAAGTATACAATGCTTCAATACTTTCCACTTTAAGTGAATCAATACTGAATTCTATCCACTATCCAGTTAATTTGTATGATCTAGTAAGAAGAAACAATTTTTCTACATTTAAAATATGTACTTTAATAGAGCTGCATCTGTATCTATATCTATATATTAAGCCCTTGCTCATAACACAAAGATATTGCAAAGCATAATGGAATATGTCTCAAAAACACACATGAGGAAAGTTTATTTTGATTTCGTTAGATGAAAGTCATAGACTAAAGAATTTTAATATTCTTTTTCTTTCTTGCCAAATTCAATTTCAGATTCAGATTAGCTAATAGTACCTACTATGCATCTGGCTCTAAGTGAAAGAATTTTACAAGTGTTATTTTGTTTAAAACGGAGATATTTCATGGGGTACAAACAGGCTCCACAGAAACTGTTTAACTTGTGAATGTCAGAAAATGAGCAGAGTGACAGGATTTAAACAGAAATCTCTCAGTCCAGGTAAGAATATGCCATGTCTTTTTTTCCCTTGCCTTAAATGGGTTGATATTACTATCTACTTCATTTATAGTATTGAGGAGTTATGACATCACTCTCAATGGTGATTGTATTAGGCCATTCTTGCATTGCTATAAAGAATTTCTGAGATGGGGTAATTTATAAAGGAAAAAAGTATAATTGGCTCACAGTTCTACAAGCTGTATAGAAAGCATTATGCTGGCGTCTGCTCAGCTTCTAGGGATGCCTCAGGAAACTTACAATCATGACAGAAGGTGAAGGAAGAGTGGACATGTCACATGACCAGAGCATGGGCAAGAGAGAGAGAGAGGGAGGTGCCACACACTTTTAAACAGCCAGATCTTGTGAGAACTCACTCACTATCATGAGAACCACACCAAAGGGATGGTGCTAAACCATTCATGAGAAATTCACCACAATGAATCAATCACCTCCTACCAGGCTCCACCTCCAATATTAGGCATTACAATTCAACATGAGATTTGGGTAGGGACACATGTCCCAACTGTATTAGTGATACACTGAAAGCTTTTTCTCAAAGATCAGGAACAAGGCAAGAATGCCCACTCTCACCACTTCTATTCAATGTAGAACTGGAAGTCCTAGCCGGAGAAATTAGGCAAGACAAATTAAATACACACACACACACACACATATATATATATATATATGAATCAGAAAGAAAGCAGTAAATTTGTCCCTGTGTGTAAATGATATGATATTACGTGGAAACTTTAGAGACTCCATTATTAAAAAATCTGTTAGAACTGTAGACAAATTCTGTAAAGCTACAGGATACAAAATCAACATACAAAATCAGTTGTAAATTTTATGTACTAATATTAAACTATCTGAAAAGGAAATTAGAAAGACAATTCTATTTACAATAGGACTAAAATAAACAATGTACTTGGAAATAAAGTTAACTGAGGAGGTAAAAGATATACACTGGAAACTGCAAAACATTGATGCAAAAATTAAACAAGACAAATGGAAATATGTCTCCTGTCCATGAACTGAAAGACAATATTGTTACAATTCTATACTACCCAAAAGAATCTATAGATTCAATGCCATTTGTATTAAACTTCCAATGCTATTTTCACAGAAAGTAAAAAAGAAAAATAACACTTCTATGGAATCACACAGAAACCCAAATAACCAATTTAATCTTGAGAAAAAACAAAGCTAGAGATCACACTTCCTGATTTCAAAATATATTACAAAGCGATAGTATTTAAGACAGTATGGTAATGGTATAAAACAGACGTATAGGTGAATGGAACCAAAGAGAGGGCCCCAAAATAAATGCATATATGTATAGTCAACTGACCTTAGATAAGGCTGTCACGAATACACGATAGGGAAAGAATAGTATCTTAAATAAATGGTTTTGGGAAAGTTGGATATGCATACACAAAAGAATGAAATTGGACTCTTAGGCTGTACATAAAAATCTACTCAAAGTGGATTAAATATTTACATATAAAACCTAAAATTGTAAAACTCCTAGAAGAAAACACAGGAGAAAAGGTTTATGGCATTGGTCTAGGCAATCATTTTCATTGATCTGACACCAAAAGCATAACCAAGAAAAGCAAAAGTAATCATCGTGAGGACATTAAACAAAAAAGCTTCTGCAAAGCAAATTAAACATTTGAGAGTGAAAAGATAACCTATGGAATGTGAGAAAATATTTGCAAAATATTATTTGTCAAGAGGATAATTTTCAAATACATAAGATACTCCTACCACTCAGCAGCAAAATAATGAATGACCTGCATTTTTAAAATGCGCTTATGATTTGAATACATAATTATTCTCTAAAGAACACAGCCTAATTGGCAACAGGTATCAAAAAGATGCTCAATATAACAAATCATGAGGAAAATGAAAATCAAAACCACAATGAAATATCAACTCACAACTGTTAGGATGGCAAAGACAAAAGAGAACAAGTATTGGCGAGAATGTGGAGAAACTGCAACCCTGATACCATTAGTAGGAATGCAAAATAGTGCAGCCTCTATGGAAAACAGTATGGAGGTTCCTAAAACAATTAAAAATGGAGCTACCATATGATCCTGCAATCCTACTTCTGACTATTTACCCGAACAAATTAAAATCAAGATCTCCAACAGTTATTAGCCCTCTTGTATTCATTGCAGCACTATTCACAATAACAAAGATGTGGAAACAACTTAAATTTTCATAGAAAGATGAATGAATAAAGAATTGTGTTATATACATGTAATGGGATATTATTCAGTCTTTAAAAAGAAGGAAATTCTGCAATACGTGGCAACACGAATAAACTTTGAGGACATTATGCTAAGTGAAATAAGTCAGTTACAGAAGGAAAAATACTGCATGGTCCCACTTAAAAGAGTTTTCTAAAATAGTCAGATTTATAGAATAAAAGAGTAGAATGGTGGCTGCCGGGGCCTGGAAAGAAGTGGTTGCCAGGGCCTGGAATGAAGAATTGCTAATCAAGGGCATACATTTTCAGTTAAGAAAGATGAATAAGTTATAAAGGTCTGCTGTACAAAATTGTGCCTATTACTAACAATAATGTTCTACACACTTGAAATTTTGTTAAAGGGTAGATCTCATCTTTAACCTTCTTACCACAGTAAAATATAATTTTAAAATAAGTAAATGCCCGCAAAGCACTTAGAACAGTGTGTAGCACATACTCAGTGGTAAGCATAAGCTATTACTATTTATTTTTATTGTCCTGAGTCTATGAGTACATGCACCTAACGTGCTGATAAATGATCTGTGCTTTATTTTGTTTTTATTGTAAATAGACAGCTGAATGTTATTTGCTAGTAATCCACTCAATGTATTCATAATGGCTTCTAAAAGTAAGAATGCCTCATAAAAGTTAGAATTCCCTGAGGACTAGTCAGTAATTTTCTGAGAAGTTTGACTCATGCAATTCTTTGAAAGTTTTACAGCTCCTAATGTGCACACCTACGAATAGATTTTGAGAATTTCATAACTTGAAAAAAAGTTCATCCCTGATGTAACCCCCGTTTTGCCTTGAATTGGTGGAGGAATTTATGCTGGTTTTACTTTATGTTGCAAATTACTATTAGTTTAATTTCCTCATTAGCAATATAGTTTACTGTGTGCTGTTCCAATTGTCCTTAGAGGGAGAGTAATGCATATTTTTAAAACATTCTTATAATCGAACTTTAATATTTGTGTGAACTGCAGTTTAAATATGTTTAAATATAATAGTACCTATACCCATTTCTGTAACAGATGTCAATAATTAGTCCAAATGTGCTTATACACTAGTTTTTGATTGGTAAGAGACTACAACTGAAATTTTGCCACTTAAATAACTTGTGTTACACAATTGATAAAGGTAATTGTTCATTTCAAAGTTTGAATTACTTTGTTTTATAGTTATATATACATAAAGTATCTGAGGAAACAAATAATGAGCAACATATGGATATTTCTCTCCAATTCGGTGTTATAATTGAATACTTCCAAATGAGAATGAGATAAATATGCAGGTCTAGAGGTTTTTTGGCCCTACTGGGTGCACTATGATCAAAAAGTTTGCAAGCCACTGCTCTATTCCCTGCTGAGTCCTTAATGGCAGATACTGTGGGTGACACTTTAGTGTACATATTCTGAAAATGTCTGGCCCATATCTCCTGCTCAGCACTGGACTTCCTAAATAAACCCACTCAGTTTATTATTTTCCATGTAGTGCTCCATTAAGAATTTACAAAATACAAGGAAACTGTGTACCTCAGACTTATTATAAGCTTATTCATTTTCTTTTAATTTTATGGAGTATTTCAATCTCTTTCCTGAACCTAAATCCTACTCTGACCAGATTTGACATTATGTTTTCATTTGAGCTTTGGAACTTTAATCTTATTACTTCCTGTTTTCCTAAAACTGGACTGAATAAGCTACTTACAAGAGCATAAGCCGAATCTGTTCAAAGCTGTTTAGCTGTATTTACTATGCTCTGTGGTTGATCCTGCTTCCCTAGTTCCTCATCTTGTAAAAATTTCAGAGAAATTGCAAAATGGATAAACATAGCCTTGATTGGGACGTGACTTTGCTGGGACATACTTCTCATCGCCAATCAACTTGATTTGTCTTCCCTAAATGTCAACATCAGGCATACACACAAACACGAACATGCACAAACACACACACACACACGTACATGCACAAACACACACGTACATGCACGCACACACATACGTGCACGCACACACGTACATGCACACACCCACAATTATCAGCGTGGGGTTTGATAGAGTTTGGATATTTGTCCCCCTGCAAACCTAATGTTAAAATGTAAGCTCCCATGTTGGAGGTAGGGCCTGGTAGGAGGTGCTTGGGTCATGGAGGTGGATCCCTCATGGCTTGGTATGGTCCTTGCAATAGTGAGTGAGTACTCACAAGATCTGGTTGTTTAAGTGTGTGGCATCTCCCGCCTGCTGTCTCTTCCTCCTGCTTTTGCCATATGATGTACCTCTTCCTGTTTCACTTTCCACTGTGGGTAAAAGCTCCCTGAGGCCTCCTCAGAAGCCAGGCAGACGCAGGCACCATGCTTGTACAGCCTGCTGAACTGTGAGCCAATTAAAATTCATTTCTTACAAATTATACAGCCTCAGGTATTTCTTTTTAGTGTCACGGGATTCTTGGGTTGACACTTTTCTGGCTGGAAACCTCTGTTGCCAGTGGTGCCTTTGCTTGAGTTTTGCTCAGACTTGCTGGGCTCGTTCTACCCACGCGGTGTGGCAGGCAGCACTCAGCTTATGCTACCGGCCTAGATCCCATGCCTGCCAAAAGCGAGTGGAACGGTGAGGGGCGTTGTGAGCGAGTGAGTGTGGCATTCAGACACTGCATACAGCCAGGCACGCTGACTTCAGTAGGGCAAGCAGTTTCAGATGCTGGCACAGGCACCAGCTCCCTGCGAGGCTTCATGTTGGGCTGTGGCTGGACCAAGCATACCACAAGCAGCTTCCATGGCTGGCACCAGGGAATGCAGTAACACTCAGAAGTTTAGAGATGCCAGGAACCACAGAGCCCCAAAGAGGGTGTCACAGCCCTAGCTTAGGGAGCTCCTAGGTGTGGACTCCCTGAAGGGCTGCAGCTATTCTCTCTTTCTTTCTTCTGTCCTTCTGCAATGTGGCAAGCAAGGAGCATGTTTCAGCCCTGTTTGTGTTACAGTTCTTTTAGCCCCACCATTTCGTGAGTCCTGAATTCTTGTCCTGTGTCTAGGAAGAATGAGGTACACAGGCAAGTGGAGAGTGAGCAAGATAAAAAGGAGCTGTATTGAGTGACAGAAGGGTTCCAAGGAGGCCTGCATTGGGTAGCTTCTCCCCACTAGCAGGTTGTCTTGTCTAGTGTTCAGGTCTAAGCAGAGAGGAGACATTGGAGTGGTAGCTGCTCTCTACACCTGGTCATTGTCTCCTTGAATCTGGCTGAGTCCAGGGCTTTCATGAGCCTCACAGGGGAGGAAGTGGGTACCGATTGGTCCATGCGAGGCCATAGGTGGTCCTGGAAAAAGCACCACAAGTTCCCACTCCAGTCTGCAGGACTGGCAGCCAGGCCCCCAGGCTTCAAGCCTTCCCCAGCTTGAAGGTGGAGCTTCACTGGTGACCCACCCTCTTCTACCCAGGAGCCGGTCTGCCTCCTGCTGCTATTCATGGCCCCCAGGCTGTTCATGCTGTGAGGCAGCTGCAGGCCAGCATCAAGCTGCCCTCAGCACCCCCTTGACCTTCCTCCCATGCTTGTTGGTGCCCAAAGTCTGAAGGGGGCTGAGGCAGCAGGGGACTGGTGTGTCAGTGCTTCCCAAAGCATTCACACACTCCCTGGGCTGCTACAACACCTGAGCTCGGCCTCAACCTCACTCTGAGATTGGAACAGGTGCAGGGGCGGGAAGAGACCACACAGCGGGAGCAGACACATCTGAGCCTGCAGGGGTAAGGGGGGCCTTCCCAGGCCCCTGAGACTGCAGAGATGCCTGGGTCCACAGCTGCAGCTTGGGCGGCTGCAGCTGCACTCAGAAGGGTGGGGCTACTGTCTGCTCCCAGCTCACAAGAGCACAGGGAGTCCTGGGTCCACAGCCACAACTGGGTGGTTGCAGCTGTGCCCAGGAGGGTGGACCTCCCACCTGTTTCTGGCTCCTGCTGCTTCCATGGAGTGTCCAGCCCAGCCATGCCTCCCCTGCTGCAGCCAGTGTCTTGGCAGCGGCCTTTCCAGGTGGCCCATTGCTGCCATCAATAGCAATGCATGAATGGCCTAACACAGTGTTCCAGTTTGATTTTTTACTTTTATTTTAGTTAATACTTTCAAAGATCTCAAGAGAAATGAAAAAAAATTTTATTTTATCTATCAAAAACACAAGCATCTGCTCCCAAAGAAAGCCTTTGGCTAGGTGCTAAGGGTGTTATCTTTGGCTAAGCAAGTAGGTTGGGGGTAGAAGTTCTAGTATTGGCTAGGCAAGCAGGTTGAGGGTAAAAGTTCTGGTATTTATGTAGTCCCAGAGGGCAGTGAGTGAGGGTGTGCTCCTGGTGTGCTGTAATGTCAGAAACAGTCAGGTTAAAGGTATATGCATTCTCTGTGTGCTTTTTCTACTGCCCAATCCACAGCTAACAAATTTCTTTATTACAAAGGCATGAAAGCCAATGGATTGCTCTTTATTCCTAAAGAAACCACACTAATGTAATTTCTTTGTTTTGCAATTGCTCATTCAGTAAGCCATTGCTCATTAGACTCCTGGGAGTTTGCAAGCTTGGAACAATTGTTTCTCTGTTGATCAGGCCCCATTTGTCAAATTGCACACAGACAAGTTTATTTGCTTATAACACAACCAAAATAATTAGCTGTTTATCTGGCAGGTTGATGATGATTACATACAACAAATGACCATAAATGAATACATTCATACTTTGTTGAAAGAAAAAGGACTGGGCCATTAGGCATGACTTTCATCATTGATTTTCCTCTCAGACTGAGAGTCTTAAACTAAGAATATATGTTATGATCACGAGAGATGTACCAGGTTTCCTGGGTCGTGTCTTGGCAGAATCAAACAAACCAGGACTCAATGTGTGCCTCTGCCATTTATAACCATGTGATTTGGGGCAAATTTCTCTAACTCTGTGAAACTGTGTTTCCAAATGTGTAAAAAGGATGTGATAACATTTAAGTCATGTGTTGTTTTGATGATCAAATGAGTCAATATGTGCAAAATAACCAGCATATATTAGCTTTTCAATGTATATCAAGTAATCTCTATACTTCCAGGTTCAAATTATTTACACTTGAAGAAGAGCACTCAATTCTGAGATTCATCTTGTTGAACCACACCATGTGAATAATATCTACTGTAAATGGTTCCTAAGAAGATTAAATAGAATAACACGTTAGCAGTGTCTAACACATAGTAATCACTTGCTAATTGTTATTTAAACAGTCATAGGTATTTGGTAAAAAATCAATAGATGGTTTATGCTGATGTTGACAATAAAGTATTTTCTGAAATTATTCGTTAACTTTTTCAACAGTCTGTTTCAGGAAACTTTAGGTCAATTCAATGTTCTTTCTGCTATTCCATATTAAATTATCCTACTAAAGTAACCCCAGAACAGTTGCCATGTTCTCTCTCATCTCCTCAAATCTGTTTGAACTCTATTCCAAACTTCATCTCTCCCTTCCTTTAGGAGCCAATGCTGTAATTCTTTATCTGTGACTTGTGATTACAGTCAATTCTTGATATCCATAATTGCCTTGTTTTCTGCTCTACTGTAAATGCAGAAACATTTTCCATTCATTTCCTAACAAGATTTTTTTTAAAATTAAATACAGTGCTCAACAGCACAGTCTATTTCATTTTTATTCTTTAACAATGCCTCTAAGAGTCCTTATCCTGCTTTAACACAGAAGAAGGAGATGAGAATTCAACAAGTGCCTACTATGTGGCAGGGGCCCTCCCAGAGTCTTTGCAAACACAAGCCTGTGTGTATCCTATTCCCACAACGGGCCTGCAGGGTAAATGTTATCATTCCTTTTATGTATTCTATTTCTATGTCAAGTTCTCAGACCTTAAGTTCCATGCCCTTCTTCCTCTCTGAAAATGATTTAACAGAGAACAATAATATAATCACACTTAAGACACCTGACAATAACAGAATCACACTTTGCATGCCAGGACAGGGGCAGTTGTCTGTTCAACACTGACAAGAGAAAACTTCCATCCAAACCAAATTAAACATTACCCTCCATCCCCCCACTCAACCTTTTCCTATAAGTGAGAGGAAGACAAATTAGAACCTAGACACCAGCAAATACTAAATCACACCAAGATTTTTTATGTCACACGAGGAGCCTGTGGGTCTCACACTTTCTGTGCTGGCTTTTTAAGCTATGTGCTTGTCTATCCTTAGCCCTGATAACTTTCAAGGGAATCTGAGTAAACTAGAAACATCATCATGATTTTAAATGTCGTTTAAAGAATCTAGAGTCGTGGATCTGAATTCTGACTTTCCAAGTGATCTTGAGTAAGTTACTTTGTGCCCCAGTTTCCACATTTCAAAACTAGGGAAAATTATACACATCTTACATGGGGTGAGGAGTTAGTGAAAAAACTCCCTAAGGTACTCAGCACAGTGTCATCATGTTGTAAGCATCTCTTCCTATTAGTAATAAATGAATATAGTTTTTATACATGTCTCCACCCAAATCGCATGTTGAATTATAACCTCTAGTATTGCTGGTGGGGCCTGGTAGGAGGTGACTGGCTCATGGGGGTGAATTTCTCATGAATGGCTTGGCGCTGTCCCCTTGGTGCTGTCCTCACGATAGTGAATGAGTTCTCATGAAATCTGGTTATTTAAAGGTGTGTGGCACCTCTCTCTCTCTCTCTCGCTCCTGCTTCTGCAACATCATGCGCCTGCTCCCCCTTTGCCTTCCACCATGATGGCAAGCTTTCCGCGACCTCCCTAGAAGCTGAATAGATCCCAGCACCATGCTTCCTGTAAAGTCTGCAGAACCGTGAACCAATTAAAACCCTTTGCTTTATAAATCACCCAGTCTCTAGCATTTCCTTATAGCTAGAGGTACAAAGTTATTTATAGCAATCCAAGAATGTCCTTGTACAATGAGTAAGCCCATTTTATTTTTCAAAAGTAAACTCTCCTGTGTCCTTTCTCCCTTGGATGTGAACAGCACTTATCACTCCCTTTCCTATCACCTCTCTTTCTCTTTCTTGTTAAAACGGACACAATGCAAAGGATGGCTCATAACTGGAAATTGTATTATTTCTAAATGTCAGTCAGTGATATTTTCTCAGGAGAAACTATCCTTCAAAATATCCTCCAAAAGAACATTATTTGAGAAGAAAAACAACTGAGGAATGAATTCAGAGTTTTGAGATGATATTTCTGATGATTAGATTTGCCTTCCTTCTCTTTATATAATTTTGGGTGAGATTTTCAGACCAGCTAGGTTTTTCCGGACCTGTGGGCCTGAAGTGGCTCTCTCCCTCATTACCTGTGAGAAGTACTAATATGCATACACTTTTTAATTTTTTTCTCTAGAAAGGGGTTTCGAGAGCTTTTATGAAATCATTATGCCTGTATTGAATGCATTTCTAGGTCCTTGCTGCAGACAATTTTGAACCCAACTCTATTTTTATTTAATTCTGCAGAGAGTTATTAGGGACAGGTACTGAACAGTCCTTAACAGCAGAACTGTGTGGAAAGTCGTGTCTGTCTTGAAGGCAGCATGTGTCCTTGAGTATTGGCCTAGGACTCTAGTAAATCTGCACGTCTGCTCACCTAGGAGTCACGTGCACTTGGAGCCTTCCTTTCCTCTAGCAGAGTTGATTATCTCCATATATGCATATGCGCTGACTCTTGTTAATTTCTCCACGGTGAAACATAAACCACCTATTTGTTTACTTGTTTTCAATCTTTGAATTCCTATACTGCTTCTCACCCTCTCTTCTTAACAACAGTGAACACAGTTTGAACATTTCTGTATGCCAGACACTTGCTAAATGTTTTTCATTCTGCATCTCAGGTATTGAAATCTCATCAAAACTCAACCTCCATTGTAGAGATGAAAAAACAGAGGCACAGTGACTTAAAGCACATTGCTCAGGGTTACAGGACTAGGTTGTGAACTCAAGTAACATGCTTCCTTACCAGTTGATCTTTGTGGCCCCTTCAAGTTATATGACTCCTGGCTGTATGAAAGGTCTTCAGTAAATATGTATAAACTAAACGCACAAATTCAGAACTTCCCTGAATCTGGAGGGTCTCATTTATAAAATGGAGATAATAGTCCCAACTCCTGTGGTCATTATGAGCATTAAATGAGTTCATGTCAGTGAAAACAACTAATAGAGAGAGCTAGGTATACCTTAAATGGTGAGCAAATGTTAGTTCAATCTTATCAACAAGGCACATTTTCCTTTAGGAAAAATGTAAATGGCTTATCTAACCCCCATTCTGTCTTTTTAGGTTATGACTGGGACCCACAAAAGGGTGAGGCATGAAAGGAACTTGGCATTGTGGAATGCACGGATCAGTGGAATGCACCCTGGGGAGTGGGAGGTGGTCCCAGGGGTTATTGGCGGGGTCTGTGTTGGAGGCCTGTACAGAGGAGTAGTGCTAATCTTGTGGCACTCATTCAATTGTGAGAACTCACCCAGCTTAAACCCATTTATGGGATTGGGGATACAGTGGTAGAGAAAGCATCAGTGAAGGCACAGATATTATGCAGTGCCAGGTGTGTGCTGGAATCTCTCATATTCATAATTAAGCTGAAATAAGGATTAATATCACATCTTACAAATGAGAAAAGTGTGACTCTTGGGAGGCCAGTGACTCACCCAGGAGCATACAGCCTGTAAATGACAAGACAGAGTTTCAGCACAGGTCTGCCTGGCGGGAACACCTGTTTCAAGTGAGTGCAGTCCCCACTGCTGATCTTCCCTTTGGAAAGGGCAGGTCACATCGAAGCCAAAGGAAAAGTCAGCATGTTTGATGATAGTTTTACTTTTCTTTAGCTCACCTCCCAATTTCTCACTGGAAAAATAGTGCTCTCTGTTAGAAGGCTTGGGAACCAGTCTGGGGCAACTCCTGAAAACAGAAAGCACCGCGGTACATCGTGGAGGAGTGTGTGAGAAGAATTTATTACCTCACTTACTGATATTTATGGTACCCCTACCCCTTCCATGTCAGGCACTGGGCAAGGCCGAGCTGGGGAAGGTGATCAGGGATCCCTGACCTCCAGGACTCAAGGTCTTGCTATACAAACAGATGGACAACTTCAGAGCCATATAAAGAATGCTGCAAGAGAGTCATACATATAGCTTGATAAGAGTGGAGAAAATAACTCACACAGCTTTGAATTCAGAGAAACCTGGGTTTTAATCATGACTTGTGGTTTTTACTAAAAGTATGAACTCTGGTGAAATTCTTAACTTCCCTGAGGCTCAATTTCTTCTTTTGGAGATTAAAAATAAATTTACCTCCTAGTGGTCTCACAGAATGAGGCTCCCACAATCCTGAAAGTAGCTAATGGAATAAAGGCCGAGATTTTCCCTATCTTTTTTTTAAACCCACATAAATGAAGATAGAAAATACAAAAATTTTAACTAAGCATGATTTATAAATTAGCATCTTTTACTTTTCAAATAGGTATCTTGAATTAGGTATTGTTGCTCTATTTGAAGCATATGGAAGCCAAGTCATAGAGAAGTTAAATAACAGCTAAAAGTGGCCGAGTTGGGGTTTGCATTCAGGATGTCTCACTCTGTGGTCAGCGGCATGAACGTAATCCCATGGTTATACTCCTGCTATTGGGTTGAGTGAAAAGTTTGACCAAGGATTTTCAAATGGAGAGAGGGCAGGGAATGGTGGTTCAGGCTGTAGTGCCTGTGTTGCTAGTGTGTGTCCGAGAAAGGCTAAAATGGTTAAGGTAATTGGTGTTGCTTGCCCAGATGTACGGATGGACATTGTTGCAAGCAGAAGATGGGAAGAGACTACCATAAGCTGACTGTTTTGGCAGATAATTACAATGATCAGAGCCAAAGGAGACCTTCAGCAACTCAAGCTTCTGATGCCAGAAACTCACTCCCTGGAGATCCCATAGGGAGCTCACAGCTCCACCATACTCCTCCTCAGGGCATCCTACTTTCACAGTCAGCGAATCCATGAGAAACCTAAGATGGGCTTCTTTCCTCCTGACAGCACTAATATATAGTGAACATCAGGAAACCTGAGTCCTGAACGAGGAGAAAATGTTTCCTATACTGAATGTGAATCTTCCCAATCTGCCATCTGTTTGGAAAACAAAACATAAATACCAGAAACATTTCTGTGGGTCTTCCACTTTCTTCAATATATAAATCTTCCCAGTATCCAGGTCCAAAGAGTAAAATGTTAAGGACTCACGAAAACAGAAAGAGGAGGCAGGAGAAATTGTGCTATTGGGAATCCGAAGATTGTGCTTGGAATTGGTTTTAAAACAATTAAGGGTGATACTTTCAATTTGCATCTGGGAAGACACTGTAAGGATGTGAAAGAAAATGCAACTGATTCAGTTTCCAGCCTTTCGTTGGGCCACTTCTCTGTGCCAGATGTGATAATAGGCCCTGAGGACACAGGGATAATTTAAGGCAAGCTTTGGATTCCTCAGGCACTCTTTGATGGACTCATCTGAAGTTGTATTTACACATATAAAAAGATGATTTCACAATTACTATCTTACGTGTACCTTAAGGTGCACTGACAGCAAAAAGTGAGTCCTCAAACCAAATCAGAGACTGGATGGCTCCCTGAAACAGGTGACATTATCTTAGAGGAATTTTGAAAATTTTCAAATAAAGTACAAAATTGGAAAGTGTATTACAGGAAGAGGGAAGAGAATAAATAAGGACCCTATCAAATGAAGTAGTCTTTTGTGTTCAGGGACCTATAGGTAGTTCAATATGACTCAGGTGGCTTATATAAGATCTAGAATTTCTGTTCCCTAAATAAATATAAGAAAATTCTCCAACTCATTAATGTGTGAAAAAGAGATAACATGAGAAGAGGAATTTTTTATATACAGAAAGCTCTTCAAAGTGAGGAAGAAAACACATGCATTTAAAGCAGGCTATGCTTCAAGAGTATCTACAGATATATACAGGATAAATTTAGGGGGCATTGGATGATTGAGTCTTAATTTTAACATACTTATTTAAATACATATTAGAACAACATAAAGCAACACAAACCCTGTAATTGTATAAATGTCTTCAGAACAAGGATAAAATCATTAAAGTAAGAATAAGAGTTGATTGAAATAAAATTATGAAAGCTATTAGGTAGGTAATCCAAATTGTGCTTATCTAAAGTATAATTCATTGTGTTGAAGGAGGCAATGGAATCAGTGTTGGTTAGATATAAAGTGAGTTGTTATTAAGTGTATAGTTCAAAGAGAGCTTGGGGAGTAGTAACAAACAAACACACAAACAAGAAAGGATTTCCAGGAGTAGTAGGAGGAAAAGCAACAGCAAAAGGAGAGAAAGGGAGGGTGGAGAAAAAAAGAAGAAAGAGAAGATGAGAACTTATTGGTATTTGCATACTTGCCACCATAAGCAAAAGATGAGACTAAAGCTCAACATGGTTGGTGTTTATCCATTTGACACGGAATTCTCAACAAAAACCAACCCCAGCGGGTTGCTCTGGCAACAACCACCCTCCCTCATTATGTTAATGATATGATGATAAGAAATCAGATATAAGCGAAGGAAACTACAACAGAAGGGAAGCCATTCAAGGTCTGTCTTGTTCCACTTTGAGGGAGGGTTGGTTTGAGGAGGGGTCTTGAATGTAATTGGGCAGCAATATGTGAAATCTTGATGGAAAAAATAAAAGTTGTGCATAAATTTTTATTTTATTTCATTTTCGAGACAGGGTCTTTTCTGTTGCCCAGGCTAGAGGGCATTGGTGAGATCCATGGTTTCTGGATCTTCAGTCTCCCAGGCGTGAATCACTCTCTCACCTCAGCCTCTCGAGTAACTGGGATTACAGATTGTGCCAACATGCCTGGCTAACTAAGAAAAACTGTTTTTGTAGGGATGGGGTCTCGAAATCCTGGGCTAAGATGATCCCCCTGCCTCAGTCGCACAACATGATGAGATTACTGGCATGAGCCACCCAGTCCATACATTTGCTTAATAGAGCCTGTGTGTTTAGGTATTTGGAGTACTACTGGCTATGGAGAAGTTTTGATTAGTATTTGTTGTTATTAAAAATGATATTAATTAACAAAGGCACATATTTACTGTGAACAAAAAATAGAACTGCTGTCAAGTCTTGTTAATGGGAAATAAGCTCTGGAAATAAAATTTGCCTGCCGATCCTGACTAGAGATTTCCTCATTCCTGGACAGGGAGCCTCTCACTCTCTCCTCTCCAGAAAATAAGTCTGCCTGATGGGAGCTTACGGTTGGGGAAGGGAGGTTCTGGTTATTCCAGGCTCTTCATTTTCCCCACCTCCAGAAGCAATCAGCCACATAAAACTGAATTACAGAGAAAGACTCATAATGTTTCTAATTTTTTTGTGGATGGAAATAGGGGTGGATATTGAAGTGAGTGAGTTTCCAATGCTTCTCAAAATCTCTTCTCAAACGTACATTTAAATCTCATCTCCTCCTCTTCCTGCTCCTTTTTCTTCTTCTTTCTTCTTTTCACATCCTTCTCCACCTCCTCCTCCTCCACTTCCTCTTCCTCCTCCTTCTCCTTCTCCTTATCTTTCTCCATCTCGCTCTCCCTCTCCCTCTCCCTCTCCTTCTCCCTGTCCTCCTTCTCTTTCAAGGTATGGAATGTCTTACTGTCCTCACATTCATGGTAAAATAACTGAAGTTCAGCAAGCTTATGTGACTTGTCCAAGGCCACAATGGTAGTAACTATCACAGCCAGCTATACTGACTCCAGATCTGATGTTCTCTCTACTGCACTTTCTCATGATGTTTCTAGATGCTGGGAGAAATCTAGATGCTAAGAAATTAAATGGGATAGATTTTATCCTGCAAGTTAACCTGCCATAGCCTCATGAATAATAACAAAAGACATGCATCTCCTGGTTCAGAGACAAAAGACTATTACAGCAATAGCCCCAGCTAGAGTAACATTTTTATTTTCAGTTCCCATATCCTCAGTCCCCTCAGGATGACTCCTGAACATGCAATAACCTGCATTATAGGAGGTTAACACTAAGTATAGGGAACCTATGACTTTTATAATTGGTATTGTGCATGCATGCTTTTTACGCTGAAGGTAGACATTATCATTATTATACTGGACGGTAAGAAACCTGAACTTCTTTTCAGAGTGATGTTTGCTATACAAACATTCTTTTTTTTTTCTTTTATAAAATAGATTTACACGGTACAGGTGCAGTTATGTTACATGGATATATTGTGTAGTGGTGAAATCTGGGCTTTCCAAGTACCCATCACTCAAATAGTGTATATTGTACTCAATAGGTGGTAATTCATCTCTCACCTCTCTCCTACCCTCCCACCTATTGAACTCTCCAATGTTTTTTATTCTACTCTGTGTGTCCATGTGTAGCCATTGTTTAGCTCTCATTTGTAAGTGAGAACATGCAAGTTTTGACTTTCTTTTTCTGAGTAATTTCACTTAGGTTAGTGGCCTCCAGTTCCATTTATGTCTCTTCAAGAGATATGATTTCATTGTTTTTTATGACTGAGTAACATTCTATGGTGTATATATATATACATATATATATATATAAATAATATTTTAATACAATCATGCATTGTTCATCTACTTCTTTACATGGACTATTTAAACAAATATTGGAGAAAACATAACTCTTGTATACTGTCGATGGGAATGTATGTTAGTACAGCCATTATGGAAAATGGTTATGCAGGTTCCTTAACAAACTAAAAATAGGGCTGAGCATGGTGGCTTATCCCAGAGATCCCAGCACTTTGGGAGGCCAAGGTGGGAGGATTGCTTGAACCCAGCAGCTCAAGACCAGTGTGGGCAAGATAGAAAGACACTATCTATACAAAAATACAAAAATTAGTCAGGTGTATTGACTGGCATCTGTGATCTCAGCTAGTCAGGAGGCTGAGGTGGGAGGATCACCTGGGCCCAGGAATCTGAGATCTGAGGCTGCAGTGAGCTAGGATAGTGCCTCTGCACTCCAGCCTGGGCAACAGAGAAAGATTTTTTCTCTAAAAATAAACATCAAAAAGAAAACCAAAATACTAAAAATATCACTACCACATGATACAGAAATTCCCCTTCTTGGTATATACTCAAAGGACCTGAAATCAGTAGGTCGAAGGGACATCGGCACTCCCATGTTGATTGAGGCATTATCCACAGTAACCAAGATATGAAATCAAGCTAAGTATCCAAAAGTAGATGCCTGGATAAAGAAAATGTGGCATATATACACAATGGAATACTACCCAGCCTTAAAGAAATGAAAATTCTGTCCTTTTTAACAACATCAATGGATCTCAACAACCTGTGCTATAAAGTCATAATATCTATTCCAATGTTGTGTTGACAACCCTGTCTCCTACCATTCTGAAGAACAGCAAAACCCACTCTTCATAAATCTGGAACACAACTCTGGCATTAAGAATATTTCAGTAGGCCAGGCAAGGTGGCTCATGCCTGTAATCCCAACACTTTGAAAGGCCGAGGCGAGCAGATCACTGGAGGTCAGGAGTATGAGAGATGAGAGCAGCCTGGCCAAATGGTGAAACCCCATCTCTACTAAAAATGCAAAAAAAGAAAAAAATTTCCAGGCAAGGTGGGGCACATCTATAATACCAGCTACTCAGGAGGTTGAGGCAGGAGAATCCCTTCCACCCGTGAGATGGAGGTTGCAGTAAGCTGAGATCGCACCATTGCACTCCAGCCTGGGGGTGACAGAGCAAGACTCTGTCTAAACTAATAATAATAATAATAATAATAATTCAGGAAATGAGCATTTAGTAATTTAGTAAACTAACTTCTTACAAAACATTAAGAATCTGCTATGTGTCAGCCCTATTGGTAGGCAACAGGAAAACTCAGTAAATACTTGACATGAGTTAATGAACTATAAAGATTCATTAAGCATATAATAAAAAAGGATTTTAGCATCATTAGCATATATGTGCTAGTCAGAGGAATGGATACAACTATCTAGCAAGAGAAAATAAAGGATGGCATGAGGAGAGAAAACGAAGCAAAGCAAGAGAATAGAGCCTGGGAATACCATTTTAAGGAGTAGTATCTCGAAAAAGTATATCATAGCGGTCAGAAGTTTAAGATAATGAAAGGCAGGGAAGAGATTGACTGGAGAGGGAATAGTCAACCATGTCACGTACTGGATTTTGTCTTTTTGATAAGAATGTGAGCTCCTCACAAGCTTGCAAGCTCCAGATCAGGACCGACCATGCACTGTTTACTAGCATCCCCTTCTCACACATGATCAGACTCAGTAAATGTGTATTGATTTATATTACATACCTTGTATAATATCTAGAGCTGTGCCTGACACATAACAGATGCTTGTCATTGCTGTTCATGAAATGAAAATGTAGTCAATACTTTTAAGAACTGAAAATTGTCTCCTGGCAATTACATATTAATCAGCTGTTTGAGAAAGCTCAATTCTGAATACGAGTGTAGTTACCCTTCTTGTTGTTTGCTTGCCTCTTTGAGAAGCTGAGCACCTCCATTTAATAAGAAAACCCTGGGAAATACACCTGGGAGGATAATCCTGGAAAGTACTTATTTTACAGCAGTGTTTTCCAGAAATGTGTTCCTTAGAACTACTGCTACATGAGATACTAAAAAATGAACAAACAAATAAAACAAAATAAAACAACAACAACAACAACAAACATAGTCAATAATGTTTGGGAAACTGTAGCCCCTGGGGTAGCAACAGAGTAAATGTAGACATCATCCTTACCTGCATGGTGCTTAGCATCTAGCAGGTGAGACAAATTCATCTGTTAATTTCACAAATGAAATATTAAATTTAACTGTGAGGCTAGATGTGGACTAGCAATTCTGTAATGACCTTAGGGTTTTAATGTGCACTTAAGCCCTCTGAAGGCTCTGAGAATCCTTAGGTTGCAGGTATTTCTTACATATATCCACCATGAACAAAGAACTTAGCTCTGACTGAATTTTCAGGCAGCCGAGGAGCTGGCTAATGTGCCTGCATGTGAGCCCTTCTCAGAATAAAGAAACCTGAATTGCTAAGAGGAGCCCAGGTATGATTCTCATATGCAGCCAGACTTAAGAACACTCTTCTTAATCTTTACTGAATTTGACACCGGAATTACCCCTCGGTTAAATTCACGAAGAAGTAACAATATGGGCAGCTCTGCTCTCAGTGCTGGGTCTTCACATATTCCTGTTCTGCGTGCTCAGTGTCCAGCATCCTTCAGAACATTTTGTCAACTATGTCTCCATGGTGGAAACTCAGTAAATATTTGCTAAGTGAAAAATCATACTATTTTTCATTCCTAATGGAAAAAGTATGCATTATCATAATTTTTGAAATTTTGGGCTATATCATAATGTATGACAAAAAGTAAAGTAAAAAAAAAACATGTTATGTCTTACAGGTTATTTGGGCACAGTCCAAACAATGGTATAGAAACTATAGAATAGCATCAATATTAGGACTCATTTAAAAAAATATGAAACTGAAATGAGACTTATCATCATGTGTCTATTTAATGTGGTTATATTTTCAGTTGTCATTAAATTAATGGTGTAGCTTAAATCAAAGGTATATTAGGTTTTATTAAAATGTCACTAGAATCAGTAAATGTTTATTATAGTGACTGACTACAAAATAAGTAAAATCAACTGTTTTTCTGTAAAGAACAGTAATATGTTAGATGATAAAGACAAAAGGTCAATTTTCATTTTCAATCATGTAGAAAAAAAATCATATACTAAAAATAATGGAAAGTATTTGTGAGCTATATTTGCAAACAAAGTGTATAAAAGAGGGCTTGCAAGAAAGGGAAACAATCTTTGTTTCTGCATGAGCAAACCGAACAATATAAAGATGGCTTTCTCAGGTTAATTTTGAAATGTTATTGTCAATGTAGTTGATTGAACTGTATTCATTTATTTACTTATTCATAAAATGTTTTTGAGCCACTAATAGGTATACTATTCTATGCTGAGTACTGACAATTCCATGGTAGAAAACCAGATGGATCCTCATATAGTTTCACATTTATAATCTTAAATATAAAAGCTACAAAGTAAATATATACAATTTATTTTCAAATACTTATGCATTTAAATAATAACTAAAAATATAAGAGACTTGTTTTCTTAGAAGGATCAGCAAGTATGTCTAGCAAATATTATTTTGATAAAGAAATATCAAGCAGAAATTATTTGCAGAGAGTAATAGATAGTAGAGATATGCTGTTCCCTTCAACATACACACAGAATATAGATCACAGGAACACAACAGAAGTCCAAGGAAAATATCTGATGACATATATGGAACGTAATGTATGATGAATTAGGATTTCATAGTGATCAGGACAAGGATGGTCATTTAACAAATGAAGTTGGAAATACTTGTTCATAATTTAGGAGTAAAAATTAATTAATATGCCGTATAGCATATGCCAGAACAAACAATAAATGGATTAATGAAGTATACACATGCACACACAAAATTGTAAAATAGACTTAGATCATATGAAGCATGACAACAGCTAAGCTTTAAATGATTAGGGAAAATCAGAAAGAAAGAGGTGAATTTAATGATGCACAAATCTTAAACACTCATGTATGGAAAATTAAGATAAACATTTAAAAATACAAACCAAGAATAACATTGACACCAAATATAACTGACACTATTTAAAATGAAGGTTTTTGTTTTTGTTGTTGTTTTTGTGTTGAGACATAGTCTCACTCTGTCGCCCAGGCTGGAGTGCAGTGACTTGAACTTGGCTCATTGCAACCCCTCCTCCGGGTTCAAGTGATTCTCCTGCCTCAGCCTCTTGAGTAGGTGGGAATGCAGGTGCACGGCACCGCTCCCGACTAATTTTTGTATTTTTAGTGGAGATGGGGTTTCACCATGTTGACCAGGCTAGTCTTGAACTTCTGACCTCAGGTGATCTGCCTGCCTCCAGCTTTCCAAAGTGCTGGGATTACAGATGTGAGTCACTGTGCCTGGCCTAAAGTTTTTATATCTGATGAGAAACGAACTCACACAAATTGATAAAGAAAAACATCAGATCCTCAATGCATTTAGGTTTAAATATATATTCTGTTTAATAATCATGGAATGTATAATGAATTCATTAATATGCATAATTTATATATTTTAATAGATAAAAGGACATTACTGTAAAATATCTATACTTAAAATGGAGTGGTTTTGGTGTAAACAAAAAACCATTTGAGAAATCTCATTAGCCATTGCCCTCTTTTACTCAGTCTATGGCTTATATTCTTAAGACACATTAATTCTGCTTCCAAAATGTATCTTGGATCTGACCAATTCTCCATTTCTACTTCCATTGCCTTAGTTTAAGCCCTATCAGCTCTTGGTTGGAAGAGTGCAGTGGCATCTTCCCTCATCATCCCATTTTGATTCTTCCTTATTCTGCACTCAGAAGCCCAGAAGACAGAGGGATCCTTTTTTTTTTTTTTTTTTTTTTGAGTGGGAGTTTCACTCCGTTGCTCAGGCTGGAGTGCAGTGGCAAGATCTCGGCTCACTGCAACCTCTGCCTCCCAGGTTTAAGCAATTCTTCTGCCTTAGCCTCCTGAGTAGCTGGGATTACAGGCTCACACTACCACGCCCAGCTAATTTTTGTATTTTTCGTAGAGATGGTGTTTCACCATATCGGTCGGGCTGGTCTCAAACTCTTAACCTCAGGTGATCCACCCACCTCGGCCTCCCAAAGTGCTGGGATTACTGGCATGAGCCACCATGCCCGGCCCAGAGAGATCCTTATAAAACAGAAATTGCACTAAGTTTTCCTCCTGTTTAAAAGTCTCCCTTAGCTTCTTGTTACATATGAAACAAAATCTGTACTGTTAATTGTGGCCCGGGAGCTGTGGCACCACGTGGCCTTCACTGGTCCTCGACTTTATTTTCTGTGGTTCTTTTCTTCTCTACAATGTCCTGGCCGCTCTGTTCTTTCTAGGCTCTTCCCAGCTTCCAGATCTCCTTTGCATGTGCTGTTCCCTTTGCCAGGGATGCTATTCATTCTTTCCTGGACTTTAGAGAGGACTTCACAGGGATAGCTCTAACACCATACTTAAACCAAATCACCTATTGCCCACCTCTATCCCCCTCATCCTTCACCATTTCCTTTCCTTTTTGCCATTCACACAATTTGTGATTATTTATTTGCTTTTCCTTTCTTGGTAGTCTCTTCCCTAAATTCTCAGTTTCATGAGTGCAGAATCAATTCTGTTCTCCATTCTGTGCTTAGAACCTTGCATAGCTGTGTGCATAGTGAATTGGCATGTGATAACTATTTGGAGAATGGATGAATTAGTGAATTATTACATGGATGAATGAATGAAATACCTCTGCCTCCAGTAGTGTCGTCTTCCCATCCTGGCTTTCCAGGCAGGGCGATCTTTTCTACAGGACGATGCTATCTCTAAATGTAAGTGTGTCAATGGCTGCTTACTGCACTCAGATAAGGTGCAAAACTGTTTATGGGTTTATTAGTTGCCTATGGCTGCCATAGCAAATTACATGGAAAGAATGAAAATATTTGCAAAGTATTTTAGGCAAGGAAGAAATAACAATTATACCTGTATTACGAATACAAATATGCAAAATATGCACACATACAGAGAACAACTCAAATGATAAAAAGATAAAAACCGCTCACAGGATAAAGTGAGAGAATTGTTGGGGTGTCATAGTGTGAATTTTTTACCCATTTTCTTTCAGTTTTGCCCAAATACTCTTTGCAAAGTAGAAGCAAATTGGGTCAAAACCCCATGATATGAGGAGCACACCAGTTTGCATCTACCGAGTACGTGCTACTTTAACAAAGAGCAAGATAACATTAGTAATAATATTTTCCCTCAGAAAAAAGTGCTGATGTGAGTCACAGTGGGTTTGGCTTAAAATCAACTGTGAAGAGTGCCCTGGGGGGACGTCTGCTCACCCCTCTCCCTCTCCCCCAAGTTTCTTCCCAAAATCCAACAGCAATAGTCTAAGGCCCCCAAATACTTGCACTTTGCAATTTTATTGCTTTCTCTCTATAAACTATGTTTCTATAATGTCTTAGTTCTGCAGAATTTAAAATGTGTTTCTCCCTTTTAGCCGAAATCAGGTCAATTTTATTGGCCCTTAAAAATAGGTGGGTAGTTGGTTAGCAAGACTATGAAAAGGTATCAGATAACCCCAGGTTTATGGAAATAGCTTTAAATAGATTCCAAGTTTATGGAAGGACTGAATCTCAACCATGCTGACTGCAGCAGAAAGTGGAAATTAAGTCTTCCCTGAGGATGGTCGACAGTTTAATATAATTTTTAATGATGAAACATCTTTAAATTAGGAATGCAGTTATTTTGACCACAGAGGAAAATACATAATGTAAACCCCTGAAAGAATGAAAGTGAATTGAATAAGGAAAGATGAGAAGCAAAATAGCATCTCAACTTCTAAGATGATAAAAGTCTGTCCTCTGGGGACCCACTTTCAAAAGTGTCCTCTACAATAACACCCTTTCCCAAACAGCAGTGGTGTTTGCAGATAGGCCCCAATTACATGCCTCGATTACAGATTCAATCCAGGGTCTTAGGTACCAGCGAGACTCAACGCCCTTTTTCTACCTCTATGCCCTTGCAGTGTTGTATAAAGGGCAGCTCCGCAGAATTGCAAATAATTTTCTCTTGGGCAGGAAAATAGGAAAAACACATCTTTAAAGTGATAAATGTTACAGGAAGTGTCCAAGGGAGTGAGGTTTGCTACTTTCTCTTTCTTTTTCTCTTGCTTGGGCATGACACTGCTCCTGACAATTAGAAGTGTGTGTGTGTGTGTGTGTGTGTGTGTGTGTGTGTGTGTATTTCTGTGTTTGGTTTTGCTTTTGCAGGTTCACCTAAATGCATTTATATCCAAAAAGCATTCTAGGCATATTATTTGTAATACACAGTCAAGGACAGGGTTTACTTTTGTTATTCCAGATCATGTCTGACATTTCCAGAGAAAGCAGGTGAAAACATCCTTGCTTTAAAGAATAGGAAACAAAACCACAGAATTTAGAGTCTTTACTATTTGCCTGAAAGACAAACCGGAAGACCAACCTCCTGACTGGTAAATTGGCGTTCTTTCCATTAAACGGTGCTCAACATGTGTAGAGATAACATTGGAGTCTTCTTTGAGTGCCAGTTCTGGTGAAGCCGGTCTGGAGTGAGCCTGAATTCTGTATCTCTAATGAAGTCCAGTGCTGCTGGTCCATGCAGCACGCTTTGAGAAGCTAAGTATTAAACATAGTAGCTAGTTGGAGCACAGTACTTAATCATACTTTGGGCTGAACATGCTGAGGTGATCTAGTTTTTTCCAGGATAATTTTGTTTTTCCTCTGGTGAGAGGGTCCCAATGAAGGTGAGGAGAAAACAAAGGAATGGTAGAAAGTTAAGGTTTCTGAAGTAGTTAATACGTGCCAAGTACTGTGACAGACATCTGTTCATCCATTACATCACTCAATTCTCGCCAAAGTAATGTATTATTGTCTCCTTTATATCCACCGTGAAATATCCTTGGAGAGAATACGAGGCTTCCCCAAGATAGCCAATCCAAGCAACAGAGCAGGGATCCAACCCAGTTTTTCTGACTTAGAATCCTACCTGCGGTATATATCACAACGTAATAAAGAAAGCATGTTTGCCAGGCACAGTGGTTCATGTCTGTAATCCCAGCACTTTGGGATGCCGAGGCAGGCGGATCACCTGCGGTCAGGAGTTCAAGACCAGCCTGGTCAACATGGTGAAACCCCATCTCTACTAAAATACAAAAATTAGTTGGGCGTGGTGCACGCCTATAATCCAGCTACTTGGGAGGCTGAGGTAGGCGAATTCCTTTGTGAGCTGAGATTGTGCCACTGCACTTCAGCCTGGGCAACAGATTAATAAGACTCCATCTCAAAAAAAAAAAAAAAGAAAGAAAGCATCTTTAAAGTAATTAATACGCACCTTGATGACCTTGTTTATTTTTAATGGATTTTATTATTTCCAGATGGAGTGTGTGCAATGCTTCTCACAGCTGCATTACAGCTGACTGTGGAACCTCACACAGGAGTTCTCAGCTGGGAGGAGAATGTACAGAGATTCCAATTCTAAGATGCAATTTTGGATGGATACCAAAATAACTTTTACTTTCATCCCTTTGGTGTGGAAGATACAAATCTTTTAAAAGCTGCAGCCCAAATAAATGTAAATACAGCTTATTCAGGTCTGACATTTCAAAAGAGGTCACCCCACCGGCAGTATCATCTCTGGTCTATTATCAGGTTTTCTGTCACTCATGGTGATTAAGGGTGATAAACAGTGCAAAGCACTTGGAGTAGGCCAGAGGGCACGAAGAGAGATGTAGTTCACTTGAAAAGGACCACATTTCCTGAGAATAGAAAAGGCCATTCACTCTCTGTGTCTTTGCTTCCAAAGAAGAAATAACGGTTCTTTCAGAGATAAAGCAGTCATCTCCCAGAATTCTGCTAGAATGTCATGGGGGGGAACAGTTAGTTACCCAGGCTATGGAACCTACTGGGTGGAAGAGTCGCTGCTGTGGGAATCATCTGGTTCCCACTGTGATCCCCATTCCACCCTCTCAGACTGCTTTTAGATTGACTTTGAAATTAGTAGAGAAGTGGATTATTTCACATAACAGAATGCTCTCCAGGTTAATCCATGTTGTTGCAAATGACATTTCTTTTTATAGGTTGCATAATATTCCATTGTGTGTATATACCACATTTTCTTTATCCACTTATCCATGGATGAGTACTTAGATTGATTTCACTTCATTTATGCATGGGATTTTAAAAAGTCAAACTCATAGAAGTAGAGAATAGAAGGGCAGTTACCAGGGGCTAGGGGCTGGGGAGACTGACGAGATGTTGGTCAAAAAATACAAAATTTTAGTGAGGAGAAATAAGTCCAAGGGACCTATTGCATGATAGCTAATAACAATGCACTCTCCACTTGAAAATTGCTAAGAAAGTAAACTTTAAGTATTCTCACTAAAAATATGTGAAATAATACATATGTTAATTAGCCTGATTGAGCCATTCCATAATACATGCATAGTTCAAAACATGTAGTACATTATAAATGTATACAATTGTTATTTGTCAACTTAAAAGTAAGACAACTGGGGCTGCATGTGGTGGCTCATGCCCGTAATCTCAGCATTCTGGGAGACCAAGGCAGGTGGATCCTTTAGCACAGGAGTTCGAGAACAGTCTGAGCAACGTGGCAACACCCCATCTATATAAAAAATAGAAAAATTAGCAAGGCGTGGTGGGATGCACCTGTAGTCCTAGCTACTCAGGAGGCGGAGTTGGGAGGATCACTTGAACCCAGGAGGTCGAGGCTACAGTGAGCCAAGATCTCACCACTGCACTCCAGCCTGGGTGACAGAGTGAGACCCTATCTCAAAAGGGAAAAGAAAAGGAAAAAAAAAAAGACAGGGGCTGGGCGCAGTGGCTCAGGCCTATAATCCCAGGACTTTGGGAGCTCGAGGCAGGTGGATCACCCGAGGTCGGGAGTTTGAGACCAGCCTGACCAACATAGAGAAATCCCATTTCTACTAAAAATACAAAACTAGCTGGGTGTGGTGTTGCATGCCTGTAATCCCAGCTACTCGGGAAGCTGAGGCAGAATCGCTTGAATTCGGGAGGCGGAGGTTCCTGTAAGCCAAGATCGCGCCATTGCACTCCAGCCTGGGCAACAAGAGCGAAACTCCATCTCAAAAACAAAACAAAACAAAACAAAACTGGAACACATGAAACCTTTTGAGGGATACAAAACATCCCTTTGTCAGCGCTGTCTTATTAGCTGTCTTATCTTCACTTTTATTCATGCTGAGTCGTATTTCCCAACATTGGAGATAGTCCCATACTCTTGTCCTTGCCTAGAAGAACAGTGTTGTTGGCCAGTCACAGTGGCTCATGCCTATAATCCCAGCACTTTGGGAGCTCGAGGCAGGCGGATCACCTGAGGTCAGGAGTCTGTGACCAGCCTGACCAACATGGAGAAGCCCTGTTTCTACTAAAATACAAAATTAGCTGGGCGTGGTGGCGCATGGCTGTAATCCCAGCTACTCAGGAGGCTGAGGCAGGAGAACTGCTTGAACCCAGGAGGTGGAGGTTGTGGTGAGCCAAGATCATGCCATTGCACTCCAGCCTGGGCAATAAGAGTGAAACTCTGTCTCGAGATAATAATAATAACAACAATAATAATAATAAACCAGTGTTGTTGTAATTGTTTGACTCTTAGGTCTGGCACTCTGCTGCTTCTTTACCAACAGTGAAGCAAGAAAACCCATGCAAGCCCAAGATGCAATGAGTCAGGGGCTGGTTCTGTTTCCTTGTGATTTTGGTAATCTCTGCTTTCTTTCCTCTCTCCCCTTTAATGCATACAGCATTTTCTCTTCAGTGTTTAGGTAGAGACTTTGGGTTCAACAATGTCTTCTGTCTTAGAAAACTTCCTGAGGCAAGGAAATGCAATGGGAGGGGAAATACAGGGAAGACAAATTTGTATCTCAATAAATTATAACTGTGATTAATTTTCTTGATTATTTCCCTCTCCAAGAAACACATTTTCAACATATGGTAAAGCTTTAGGGAAACAAACAAGCCAAAATTCAAAGTCCAGATCTTTAACAGAATAGCCATGTGAATTTGTGTATGTTACTCAAAGCTCAGTTGCCTCTACTGCAAAATAAGTATAATAATACCCCATCAGTTTGGCATGCAAATTATGTCAAAAGTTCTAAATGCTTCACTGGCTCATAATTCCCAGTAAGTTGTATTTATGTTGTCTAGGATGTATTTAGCCGGAGCAATTATATATTCCAGAGAAATAACACAATTCATATCTACAACATTCAGAGAAGTTTGGAAGGAAACTTTACACCAATTTCAAATAATCCTCAACCTATGAAACTCTAAAGTGAGATTACCCCTCAGATTTATACCCACCGATTCTAATAGTTTAAAGAAAAAAGGAAAAAAGAAAAGAAAGTTTCCAGTACGGATTTCATGACTAGATTAATTTCCTGAGCTGTTTCTGCAAAATATGGAGAAAATTCCACTCCAGCATATGAGATTTTAACATTATTCTAATTTTCATATCATGATAAACAGATGACATGATAGTATTTGTACAATATCCTGAATTAAATGGATGAGGCTGTTTGCAGTGGAAAGAAATGGACTTGGGGTCCCAGTCAGCCTCATTTCCCATCTGTCAATCTCTAGGGATGACAGAACCAATCTTTTGGCCTACCTCTAACCTATCCAGAAATACCAGAGGTTGGAAGTTGGTACTCTCTGAACTAGGACACAGAAAACAGTATCATGCATGTATGGAATATGAAGCATGTTACTCTATTTGGAAGTGGAGTTTAAATTAGAATAAATAGTAAATCAATTAATCAATATACCTACCGATTTAGCCAATCATTCACTGCCTCCTAAGCTTCTCACCCATTATTTGAAAAGAAATAAGAACTTGTTTCTGCTCTGTGAGCTTACAGTCTAGAATAGCCCTCTCCAATAGAAATACAATTCAAGCTTTAGATGAAAGTCATATATGTAATTTATAAATGTAATGTAAAAAGTTATGTATAAATAATGTAGTTATATAAAAAGAAATAGATGAAATCAATTCTAATAATATATTTAAATCAATCTATTATACCCCAAATATTTAAGTAACCCAATATCACACAATGAATGAAAAAATAACCCAGCATATTAGCCTCTCAGCACATAATTAATATGAGTCACTGAGCTACTTTGCATTCTGGTTTTGTGCTAAGTCTTTGAAATTTGGTATCCACAGCTCAATTTGGACTAGCCGTAGTTTGGATGCTCAACAGCTTCATGTGGGTAATTGCTACACAATTGAAGATTTCATGTCTAGAAAGATAATTTAGGCATGTAAACAAATAAAGGCACAAGAAAGGCAGACAGAGCTGAGTGAGAAAATGAAGGAGACAAGAGCCAAATCCACCTTTCCAGAGTAATCAGGAGCAAAACATAGAGTTTTACCTCCTACAATGCTCAGGAACAGGCGTACTTTCCTTATTCATTTGTGTAAGAAAATATTATGTTAAAGCCTTCTTTTAACAGCTGTAGAAATTATGAAAAAAAATCACTGTAAACATAGTATACTGTTACCCACAACACTGGTCTCCCCAAGGATGGAATCTCTCTGTTTGGTGTCAGAAAGCCAATACACAAAACTGAAAGGGAATGTCAAGCAGTGCAGGCTTTACTCAATCACCATGGAATTGAGAAACAGGAGCATGGCTCACACATCAACTCCTGGACCAGCGAGGAGTGAAGGGGTTAAAATACAGGGTTTTTCTGATGAAGGTATTGGACATTAAAAGTGAGAGGAAGAACGTCTATGTCTTTTTCCAGAAATGGGTGGTGATATGGTTTGGCTGTGTCCCCACCCAAATCTCATCTTGAATTGTAGCTCCCATAATCCCCATGTGTTGTGGGAGGGACCCAGTGGGAGATAATTAAATCATGGGAGCAGTTTTCCCCATACTGTTCTCGTAGTAGTGAGTAAGTCTGTGATGGTTTTATACAGGGAAACTCCTTTTGTTTGACTCTTTGACTCTATCTTGGTGCTGTCATGTAAGAAGTGCCTTTCGCCCTCCACCATGATTGTGAAGCCTTCCCAGTCAGGCAGAACTGTGAGTTCATTAAATCTCTTTTACTTTATAAATTACCCAATCTCTGGTGTGTCTTTATCAGCAGCATGGAAATGGACTAATAGAGGTGGTGAACTTCCTGGAACCAGAGTGCTGCCTTCCTTTTTGTCCTTTTCTGGCTTATTCTGGTTGTTGTCATGGCGCACATCAACTGTCATGGCGCTGTTGGAAGTGTCATTTAGCATGGAATGTAGCCTAAAGTCTTTTGGCGTCGTTTGGTCCTCTAACTTGGTTTTAACAAGTTTCAACTGGTTTGGTTACAAAGGAAACTTATGATCACAGGCATCCTTTTCCTTCAGGATAAGGGGAGTTAGAGCAGGGTAGAAATTCAGCTAGTCTGGGTTACAAAGAAAACTTTTGATCACAGGCATCCTTTTTCTTCAAGGTAAGTGGAGTTAGGGCAGGGTAGAAATTCAGCTATGCCATATAGGCATTATACCAGGTCACAGTAACATCTTATGTTTATTTGCTCTTTTTTATTTGGCCATTTATAGATTGCACAGCACATGTGTTAAAATTCCACAGGAATTAAAGATATAGTTTTTCATCAGGATGACTTCTGATCCCATCATATTCCTTTCAGTTGATGGGGCTGTGGTCGCTGTCCAGTGTGTGTTTCTCATCCAACCATATAAAATCAGGCAATAAAAGGGTGGGCTTCAGTGAGCTGAAAAGTCAGTGAGGGAGGTGAGAAGAAAGAAAGAGAGACAGAAATAGAGAGAGGTCTAACTTGACAAGATTTTCTATTTTAATAAACATAATCAAGATGGCTTACAAACTATTAAATCCCAAATTCCACAGTCATTTCACTTTCAGATGATTTGCGGCTGTTGCCTCATCTCGGAGAAACTGATTTAGTTATGATCTTTGTGAAGGGACAGCCTCTAGAACCAGACGAGGCAGCAGAATGAAGTGTAATTGACTAAGTGGCTCAAAGGAAGGGGAGAAATGTAATTCAATACGTAAAAGTACTAAAGATATATGCAAAATTCATGGGCTTCTTATGCCTGGCATTTTAGGATAAGACTGTTCCTTATTTTAAAATTGGACTCTTTAGTAGGATTACTCAATATCAGCAGCATAGAAGTTGGCTCTGGAACTGTAATTTAAGGTGTAAATTAAGGTGACCTCAACTTGGATGAAATACCTTTAAAGAAGCTGAGATATAAATTATGAGCCGTTTTCAGGAAATGGAAGATGATTGGGAGTTGTTGAAAATGGACCAACAAAAGTGAAAAGGGGAAATAAAGAAACAGATTACAGGACAAAAGCCTGAGTACCTAATTTAAAACAAAAATGGTTTCCTATGGTTTATGATGAGTGATAAACAGAGTCCACTGTGTGGCCATAAAAATATATCTTTAGCTCAGAAAATATGAGCCTCACTGTCAGCTTAATGTAGTGATTTAAGCTCACAGCCTTTCTCCTTGAAAGAGTTACAAGGCTAAAGTTACCAATCATTCTAAATGATGTGCCTTTGGAAATTATGAACTATGGCCAAGAGACATTAGTTTTTAGTGCAACTTAATCATGAATTTACCTATTTCAAGTTATTGTTTAGTTACATATTTCTTAGCACAGCTGGAGTGGTGGAGTATTAATAGCTATAAAACTCCATTAAACTGGCATTAAACTTCTGAGAAAAACCCATAAAATTCTAAAGAAAGCCCAACACTGGAGTTCTGCCTCCTCTGGCTCCAAGTCAACTTTATTATAATAAAGTCATTCAAAAGACTCAACAAGGAGCCAAGAGGGTCTATTGAGAAATCTCATGGTGTTACAGCAGGAAATCTCTGATTCACCTAGAAGACTAATGCACATACAAACCATAGGAAATTCTGAGATAAAGCTTTCTAAGAAACATTAAAATTGCAAACAGGGCTGTTGATTCCATTAGCATACGAAGCCAAGGCAAAAAACAAAAAGGAAGACAAGAAGAAAGAAAAAACAGTGGTAAAATGACCTTTCACAATTCTTCCATAGAAAGTCTGCTCCCTGCATTTGGGCAGCAGAGTCTCCAATCCCAAGGTCGTCATTTTATAAACATGTTCAGGAAAGAGCAGAATCACAAATCACTGATTGTCAAGCAGAGTTAAACAAAGTGCAGGAGCCGCACTATTTTAAATGAGGAACACAATTGAGACACCATCAGACTGGACGTTTGGAGTAAATAAAAATCCATTTCTGTCTCCTGGAATTTTCCGATAGGAAGATGGAGGGAGGAAGGAGAGGACAACATTTCAGAGTGAGTATTAATATGAGGTGCTTTATAGCGTTGCTACTCAAGCTGTAGCCCATGGGCCATCATTTACCTCCTCTGGGAGCTTGTCTGAAATGCAGAATCTCAGACTCTTTCTTTTAGACCACAGTCCTTTTTACAAGATGCCAGATGATTTTTAAGCATAAGAAAATTTGAAAAGTAAAGCTTTACATCACTTTTGTGATTTTAGACATACAACGCTTTTTACCAGTTGTTACCCTCACTTAAGAGAGAGGAAAATAGAAGCTCTGTAAACTGTTCAAAGTTACCCTGCCAGCCAGCTGTAGAAACGCAATTCCGACTTAAATCATTCAAATTCCTCTAAAGTGAAACATAAAAATATCAGGAAATTCAAATGAACAACAAACGATTCCTGGGGTTGTGTTTCATTTGTTCTAATTTGCTTTCCTTGTTTGCATGGAGTATGTAATAGTTGTGTAATAAAGGGTTGCTGGATGAAGAATTTATTTGGGGAATGCCTGCTTTGTGTGAGACATTGTGTGTGAAAACAAGTAGTATGAGACAAAACCTCATACTTGACTGGAACGTTTGTCTGGGAAGACATGATACACGCTTTTACAAAAAAATATCAAGAGTGGACAGTTCTTTGTGTTGAGTACAGCAGACAAGAAGTGCTACCCAATGGCATCAGAGTGCCCATTGCAATTCACATCAATCAGAGTAGCCCAGAGAGCAAGCAAGTGATGTAAGTGTTTAACAAATATTAAGAATTGATATAATTGTCATTGTTAACTTTCCCAGAGGTGGGAACGCCATATTTATTCTGGAGACAATGGGAGGGGTGGTCTTGCTGGTGGACAGGGTGAATGTGAGGAGAGAAGTTTTGAATAAACTTTAAAGGCTTAGTTGTGAAAAGTCAGGCAGTTCGATGAGTTGAGATGGTATTCTGTAGGCAATGGTGAGAGGGTGACTATCATAATGAAAGAGGAGCCTTCATAAGCATCTTAATATATTAGTCATTACTGGAAAATTGGATCATTCCTAAGATTTTGGGCAGTCTTATGAAAAATAGCTCTTATGAAAAAAATTGTCACTGGGATAAATGCTCCAGACAAAATTCTGATAGGGTTAAAATAGGCATTGAACCTATTCCAGAAGAAATGAAATCTCTGTCCTTGGTTTCTAATGGGTGTTTGCAGAACTTTCAGTAAGAAGATGTTTCTAATTTCCCAAGTCTAGACAAAGCTTAGTTCTTGATTCATTCTTATCATGCTCTGTTTTTCCTTTGACATAAACATCAGCACATTAGAGAGATAAATAGGTAAGGATAGATAGATGGATGGATGGATAGATAGATAGACAGACAGACAGACAGACAGACAGATAGATAGATAGATAGATAGATAGATAGATAGATAGATAGATGATTGATGATGAGACAGGCCCCACATTCATCTTACTGGAGATCCTCAGCACCTACATCAGTGCCTGGTCCATGGTAGATACCAATATATGTTTGCATATTTGGATTATTGAGTAAATAAATACATAGAGTCATTGAGTTGGTTTACTGCAGATAGTCTCCAAGCATAGTGAAATAGGAGGCAATGGAGATAAGAAAGTATTCAAATAGAAAAATAATACTCAATAAACGTTAGTTTGAATGTAAAGAGCTGTTTTTCTCCCACATGTAACCTCAGAAAATCTAACCCCTAACATTCAATTCATAAGATCAATATTATTTATCCTTTTTATAAATAAAGAAGTCAGGACCAAAGAGATGTAAATTATTAGAACAAGTGCTCAAAGCTAACAAGTATCAGACTTTTGTTACTTATCCCCATTTGCTTATATGAGTCTAGTGCTACAAATTCCAAGTCCAGTGCACCATAATGTTTATCTTAGCCTAGGATGATGGACAGACTGAAGGCTTGAATGTCTAATAAAATCAAAATGGAAACAACATTTTGGAAAAAATATTGTCTTCAAACTACTATTAAAAATCACCCAAACAATTTTTTTGTTTATAGAACCATGGGAAAAAATAGTTATTTCCAAAGGATTCTCTCAGTTTATAAAAGGTAAAGGGAGTTATCAAAGGAAAAAAATAAACCATGATAAACTTCTTTCAAAAAATGCCTAATTTTTTTAGGTGAGAAATTACTCATTGATTTTCCTACAGCAGCAGGATTTCTGAGAGTTAAACAATTGCAAGTCCCTTTTGTAGGTTGTCGGAATAATAGCTACTTAACCAATTACTGCTCTTTTAGCCTGACCATGATCTATCTTGCTTAACATTCGAAAACATGTATAACCTTGAGGTGATGGCAGCAGAATGATTTGATAATGGGTCTTGTGAAGAGTCTAAATGTTCTGGAGTGGTAGATTAAAGAAGGATATAGATACAGTGTTTTTCTCTTCTCTATGAGGTAGATTCCAGATTTTCTTACCTTGAGTCTGAGATGACCTGAGTGGTTTGTCCATAAATGAACCTAGTAGCAACTGATACTCTGATAAGAACTGTTTCAGCTTCCAATATGGCCTTTTGGAACTCTCTGAGAGCCCCAAGATGTCAAGTAAGAAGTTTGTCTGACACTGCTTGTTGCAGAGGCCAAATGGAGGTACGCTGATTGACAGTCCCAGCTGAGTCAACTAGACAAGCTTTCCCATCATTCCCTGCATCCAAGGTACCAGGCATGTGAGTGACGGTATATTGGACCCTACAGTTCTTTGATGGCTAAATCTTTTTAAGTTTCCTTTGCTGTTGTCACTCAATTTCAATTTTTGATTTACCAAATTATGAAATATATGTCTTTTGTTTTAAACCAGACAGTTGGCACGGGGGGCGGGGGTTGTTTTTCACAGAGCAGTAGATAACTGGAAGAGCTGGTACATCCAAATCTATTCATTAAGGAACTTTTACTCCAGATCTAGTTTTATCATTATGGTCATAGCAAAAATCAAATGAATTCAATAAGGAATGGATCTACTTTGCAAGCATGTCAAGAAATTTCAGAAATGTATGAATTGATTGTGTAATAAACAACTAGTCAAGAATCCCAACCTTTGGTTGTTGCCAAATTTGCATTTATAGTAGGAGATTATTGCCCTCTCTTCCCAAAAATGGAGCAAAGCAAGATTCGCAGCAAGAAGCTACTAGTCTATGCAGATGATTTAAAGGCTTCTAACACTCCCTATGTGCAAAGAGCACCTTGAGTGTTCCAAAGCAATTACTACAAAGATAACTACAGATGAAAATGAAGCAGAGTGTTGGATTTATCTTCATGTACCGTTTTCTACGTAGTAAAATGTCTCCCATTTATCTCTGTTCCTTTGACATTAGATTGATCAGTTAACCAGCTTTAGAAGCAAAAGATCAACCAACTGACAAATTGTTCCCCTTGACTTCAAAGCACACACAGGACTAAATTTTAGGACTAATGATTTTAAATCACCTTTCTTGTTACAACAAAATGCATAATGCAACTTAATCAAATCTCTAAGCAATTTGTAAAACAAGGTTGGTTTGTGTATGTCAGAACCATTAGGGTAATGAATGAATGTGGAGTGAATGGGGGTAGTAGTGTCTTCTATACGTACCATGTGTAGGATTCTGTTGAATTAAATAGATGTCTTTGTTAATGAAGCAACCACATAAATGGACCCAGCTATAAATTAAGCAGACTTCATTAACCTGCCTTTCTAGGGAAAATGAGTTCCTTTTTGTGGATAAGAGTGAAATAGGTTCTTAAGATTTAATGTAATAAGAAGAAATTGAAACTTTTTACCTGGTGATAGCAAAGCACCCAATGATTTAAATGTGATTCATCCACCAATTTTGGCTCATGTTCAAATAATTGAATATTAATAATAATAATATTATTTGTTTACAGTGAAATATTAGTAATGTTATGGTGTTTGTAATTATTATTATTAACACTAGCAATTATACCTTCTATTTAAGACAGTTTTCTTAAAATAATAGGAAATACAGACAACTTTGAGAATCTAATAAAAGTTAGGAACTTTTCCCTGAAGAAAAGATGCTCATATGCAGAGAAACACTCACAATATCAAAGGGGTTATGCATGCCTTATGTTCATGTAAAGACCACCAGAGCCCATTCAAGGGGTCGTTTGGTTTCCAGATAAAGAATCTTAAGATAAGAGCATAAATGGAGCTAGTCCTATAATACAACATCTATTTCACTGATCAATTCAACAGTGTCCATGTTTGGTGTTACTATCCTCATTTTAATGTTGGGAAAAGTTAACCTCCAGGATGAAGAAGTGAAGAATTTGAATTTCATATTTATCTGCTTTCAAAGCCCTTGGTATGTTCAATAATGTAAATTAATTTCTAACCCTTCCTAAAATTGATATTGAGGTAAGGGTAGGGATGGATAATGCACCCTCTTTTAATTCCCAGGTACCGGAGAACTGTCATGTTTCAACCAGTCAACAAGTGTGTGTGTGTGTGTGTGTGTGTGTGTGTGTGTGTGTGTACATTCCCATCTCCATGCATATGTGTCATCAGTAAACATTTAAGAGAGGACTGTAGTCTATCAATTACCTGTTCAAAGTGGTTAAGTTGTTTCCTTTCTTATACATCTTATTTTTCTCATGTATTAAAAACAAAGGTGTTAAATATTTCAAGCCCTGTGCAAAATTAACACTTCAAGAGTTTACAAGTATGGTGTGGGGCACAGGTGAGAAAGGAAGAAAGTAGAAACAGGAGGAAAGAGTGGGCCAGGGAGTATGTAGAGAATGCAATGGAAAAAAAGGCTTAACAAGGAAGACAACGAGATTTATCCCAGGATTATGCTGTGCTCTTTCTTTCCTTCAGAAATACACCTCTTCTCAGACATCCTTTGCACCATTGCAAGCATCCCTACTTCATTGACAAAATGGCATTCACTCTGAAAACAGAAATAGAGTCAGTCTTCGAAAATGTTTTCTACCTTATGATACTAAGCCTAGTATCTGGACCACAGTAAGCATACTTTCTCCTATATTTTAAAATAGCAATACTAGACATATACAGCTATGTGTTGGTTAATTTCATAATGAATCAGCACTCTCAACCATGGACTTTGCTGAAGAAATTATACAGTATAGTTCCCCCTGGTGATTTACAGTTCATTTGCTTTCTATAAGCTCTTTTCTAAAGCTAGTTTTGTTACAATTATCATAATCATTATAGATATTTGTGGAAAAAATTAGAACACTTCAGAATGGAAATGAATTAAACAATAAGTCACTCTATGAATCTTTTCGCCAGTTTCATTCCCTAGAAGCATGACTATTAAGAGTACCTTGTGTATATAAGCCTATCTATCTATGTGTCTATTTGATCAACCTATTTCTTCTTTATCATCATAGTCTGTAAATCTGACTAAAAATGATGGTTTATTATAAACAAATATATTAGTAAGTAAATATATATTCTCCAACATTTTAAGTTAAATACTTTAAAAAATTCCCATCCGTACACAAAAAGATCTGCTTCATTCTTTTTATTGGTTGCATAAAATTCCATTATATATAGTGTCATCATTTATTTGGCCCACTATTGATGGATACTTAAAACATTTCTTAGAATTTTGCTATTACAGCAAATGCTTCAGCAAACATCTTTGTATGAATACCTTTGTACAGCTGGGTAAGTGAATGTATTGTGCACATTCAAAAAGTTGCTGGGTCAAAAATATGTGGGTGTGAAATGTTGACAGATATTGCTAAATTGCCTTACAAAATGGTTGCATCAATTTTCACTGCATTTAACCATGTTGAGCATTGTCTGTTTCCCACTTGGTCAAAATGCAGCATTACCAACTTTTTCTTTTACATAATCAGTGATATTAGTAAATTATGGCATCTTAACAATTTCTAGCATTTCTTCACATACATTATTAATGCATTCCCCTTTCCCTCACCTCTTAGTAGTTGTCAAAAATCTCTGCTTCTATTTTCAAATCATTGTTTTAGGACAATGAATTACTTCTGAGGCACCAGTTATATCTGCTGATTATAATTTACGGAGGAAGAATTACCCTTTTGGATCTTACAATTTCCATATTACACTCTCTCGTCTCCCATTTATTTATGCTGTTGCTTGCTAATATATTCATTTATATTCCATCCATTTCCAAGGCTGATTTGAAGTGGCATATGATAAAACAGTAGACATAAAGAAAAATAACATTGAAATGGAAGGAAAAATATCCTCAAAAATTAATATTGTGACTTTAGCAGTAAATCTAGCTCTTGGCATCCTAGATATTAAGACCAAAAGGAGCAGTCAATTTTTGATTAATATGTAGCATATAGAAAGAAAAACCATGTCAGTTAATATGGCAATAAGCATTTTTTCCATTCCTCAATTATTTAATGAATGTTTCAGGTAGCTACAAACAGTAGAACATACAGTGTCCTCCAAAATTATTGGCCACAATAAAACAGATATTTTCTTCATAGGATTGCTTTTAAAAAGAGAGAGAACTATAACCTGAAAACACCATGCACAAAAGGTATTGCTTGTAAGACAGAAGCAGCTTAGCTGTCACTGTTAGATATTAACTTGCATATAAATCATTTTATTATATTTAATGTATTCCTTAAATGCACAGGCTCACTGCTATTGTTGTATTGACTTTTAGGTCTGAAGAGAAAAAATGTGAGATATGTTTAATTGTTTGAGCAAAGGAATATTGATGATAATTATGATAAAGATAATTATGATTTATTCTCTTACAAATTTTAGCTGCCCTTTTTGTCCTTTGCATCAGTATTAATTTTTTCCTTACAATGACACAAGAACTTCAGATAAAGCAAGTGCAAGAAATTTGGGAGCACAAATAACCTTTCCCAGCATTTAATTCAGTTCAATCCCATCTACCAACTGAAAGACATCATGGTACCAATTCATCAAGCCCTTTGTGTGTATTATCTTTATGAGACAGATCTTATGTTCTCTAATCACATGGGTCTCAGTGTTCTCTAATGAATGTCCTGATCTGTTTTTCAATATATTTATCTTCTGATACTTTTCTATGCACTGGTTGAGAAAATTATTGATATCACAGTCAATAGCATCTGTAAGAAAAACTGGGGAGAAGCCTAGATAAATCAAGTTCAATCATTTCACTAAATGGGATTTTCTTTTTGAGACAAGATTTTACTCTCACCCAGGCTGAAGTGCAGTGACCCAATCATAGCTCACTGTGGCTTCCAGCTCCTGGTGTCAAGGGATCCTCCTGCCTCAGCCTCCCAAACTGCTGAGATTACAGCCTTGTGCCAAACCCAAACAGGTATTTAAGCTGCACGAATTTCCACCCACCGCACTCACTGGACAGTGTCCAAACTCTGGTCCACCCTTTCCATTAATTTATTTCCATCCTCAGTAGCACTTGAAGACCAATGATTCTGAACTACTTGCCATCTGAATACCCACAACATTCCTTGCCTTCTAGATTTTCCTCCTGCTCACTTTTGAAAGAATTCCCATTGAATGAATTATTGTTCTCCAAAACCATTCTATGCTTAAGGAATACTTTACGTTTTTCACATATGTTTATTGTTTTCCTCACCCTCCCAAGAAAGAAACTGTCTCTTCATTTTGAAAGAATAGGAGGCCTCCTAGCATAGGAACGTGCTTCTGCCTGCCATAGCCCCCTGGATCTGCTGAGTTCAGATGCTTAGGGTGCACTTCAGAAAGGCCTCCAAGTTGCTACAGTGATTGCTGTTCTCACTTCCCGCCCGAACTGTCTACACCTCCTCCTCCATCATTTTCTCTCCCAGGCTGGTGAAGACATGTGTGAGCTCTGCTCTCATGACAATCATTCCCCTCCTTTATTTTTCAGTAAATACATAGAGTTATTTCATATCTTTTGGTGTATGACATAGACTGGTTTTGTAGTTTTTAATGAAGTAAAATAGAGACTTCTAAATACAGCAGTGTCTGTGGGAAAAAAAAGCCATGAGAAAAAATAAGGTAATTGATAGAACTATATTGGCATGAAGGAATTAAATGAAAAGCATGGCATCATGATCAATTGGATAATGGTATGTATCATACCTTGTAAAACTCTATAGACTTAATCATCTCTTCCAACAGATGAATATATATATGTATATACATATGTATATATGTATAATACATATATGTATTATATATATATGTATATGTGTGTATATATATCTGTGCCTTAGTTTGTGTTGCTACAAAAGAATACTTGAGGCTGAATAGTCTATAAAAAAGATATTTTATTTGGCTCATGGTCTGCAGGCTGTACAAATTGCATGGTGCTAGAGTCTGCACCTGGGGAGGGCCGCAGGAAAGTTCTACTCCTGGTGGAAGGAGAAGGGGAGCAGGCATCATATGGTGACAGGAAGGAAGCAAGGCAGAAAGAATAGGAGGTGCCAGGGTCTTTTCAACAACCAGTTATGGGAAACTAAGAGTGAATGACTCACTCTTAGTAGAATGACACCAATCCATCCATGAGAAACCTACCCTCATGATCCAAAAGCCTAATACCAGTCCCCATCTCCAATATCAGGGATCAAGTTTCCACATGAGGCTTAATGGGGTCAAAAGAATCATATCCAAACCATAGCCATTTGTATCTATATACATATCTATATCTGTATCTATATCTATATCTAATTTATATCTTCCTATATAAATCTAAGAATGTAAGAGTGTGTGTGCATATGTGTGTGTGTGTGTGTGTATTTGGCACCATTTTCTTGGATTAGTAAACATTCAGTAAACATTACTTTTCTTTTGTTGTTATATAGTTTTTATTTCATAATCATAAACTTAACTCTGCAATCCAGCTAGAGGGAGAGCAGACGAACGAAAATGTGGAACCCAAAGAACTTCTGCAAGGACACAAAAATTATAGGATATTGTGAGCAAATGAGGTGGAGGAATGTTTTTTTGGCTATAGAAAAATTAGTCTGGTAGTTAAAACAAAACATAAGTGAAATTTATTGGAGTTGTCCACAGTCGTCAATCGTGGTCTTCTTTCTGGTTTTCTCATTCCAGAACGCAAAGTATGCCATGGCTTCCAAGATTTTCAAGCCCTCTTTTGTCTTGCCAAAGACTGCTCTCTTGCCATCCAACCACAGTCTTGGTAGTGCAGATGAAAAACTGGAAACCATTTGTGTAGTGTCCAGTATTTGCCATGGACAAGGAGCCAGGTCTTGTATGCTTCAGGATGGAGTTCTCATCATCAAACTTCTCCCCGTAGTTGGACTTGTACCAGTGTCATCATGACATGTGAAGTCACCACTCTGGCATATAAATCCTGGAATAATTCTGTGAAAACAGGAACCCTTATAGCCAAATCCTTTCTGTCCAGTGCTCAGAAAATGAACATTTTCTGTTGTCTTTGGAACTTTGCAAACAGTTGGAAGGAGACATGTCCCAAGTGCTCACCATTGACTACAATGTCAAAGAGCAAGGTGGAGTTGACCATCACTGGCAGTGGTGACATCAGTAGAAGTGGCAACAAATATTTTAAACAAAAAAACACAATAAATTAATATTTCTTAAACCAATAAATAATAAAACTTTCCAGTCACTCATCAGGCATTTGTTTATAACTACTTGGTGCCGTTCACAGTAAGAGATTTTGCTGATGCAGTGACAGCTATGCCCAATCCCTGCTTTAAGAAGCCTATGGTGCAGTAGGAAAGGTTTGTACACACATTAATGGCCTAGTGATGGAGAGTGTTGGGGCCAGATCAAAGACACACTGAGGCTTCTCTGAAGGTACCCAGAAGGGAGCATCTTCAACTTCATGTGTGTTTAAGAAGGCCTTCATAAAGGAAGTGACAGAAGTATGCAGGTATCTGAAAGTTGAACATACACTGAGGCTTACACTGGGCAGAAGGCAGAAGGGTAGTGTTGTCCCTGACCCTGAGGCCTTAAATCCCTATTAAGAAGTGCACACACTGACAGATTTTCACATACAAAAAGAGATAAACAAACCCACTTAAAACCATGAGTGGTTGATTTATGTGACCACTCCTATGGATGCTTGCATACACACAGGACACACAGAGGGATAATCTGAAATAGAAATATGCTAGATATAAGGATTAACTGCATGATATTTACTAGTAAGAAGCTGAAACACTAACTTAAATTTAAATTGTTAACTCTGAAAAATAATGGAGGGGAGAGCCAATTGGAGAGAAGGTCATGAGCAAAAAAATCCAAGAGCCTCGGGATTAGATAAAATTTAAAAAGTGTCTGACCGGAGAATGACATACTTTTATAACCTCTTCACTTCTCCAAACATCCTCTATTTGTTACAAAGCTATCCCAGTCCCCAGTCTTGTGGTGTCTGGACCCTTGGGGTCACTTCCTAGCTGGTCACTTGCTTACACTCTTGCCTGGCCACACAATTTGTAAGCCTCATTGAGCGATCCTTCTAGACCATTAGCCAGATCATGTAGCTCTCCTTTTCAGAACCTTCCAACAACTTGTTCTCTTGCACATAATTAATTCTGATGTCCTCATCCTGGCTTCTAAAATAGATGACCTGGCCCCTTACTAATGCAGTGGTCTCATCTCCCACCTCTCTTCCTAGGTAACTCTAGTCAATCAACCTGTACTCATTTTGAAATGTCTGAACCATGCTCCCCTTTCAGGACTGTTGCATTGCTCTTCTATATATCCATGTGTCCTGCACTCTCTCTTCATTTAGGCTCTGCTCAAATATCCGTCTTTCAAAGATTGTTTCTCTGAATGCCCTTATGAAATAGCATAATCCTCAATGCTTTAGTTCCTTGCCTGCTTTACTTATCTTTATTCATTTATTTTGTTTCCTCTAACTAAAATGCAAGCTTCATGAGAGTGAGAAATATTTCATAAATAACTATTCCCTGTGCTTAAAACAGTGCCTTAAGCATGGTAGACACTCAATAGATACACACTGAAGAAATGAACAAATACCTTTCAGAGCCCTTACTATGTAATATGCATTATCAAAATAAAATAAATCATAAAAATTCAAGAGAAGGGTATAATATTCAGTGCTTCTCAACAATTTAGACATGCAGCTCTTTCGCAGATTATTTCCCTTTTATCCCTCTCTTCAGCAATGATTTACCTATCATGTTATTACCTGCCTACCACAGAACCTATCATGCTCTGAACACACTTTGGAAATTGCTGTTCTAACAGATACCAAGGGAAGGGAACTACATTTACTTTCAGGCCTGAAATAAGTCAGAGCTAAAGGAGTAAAAGTGTGCAGATCTATCTCAATGACAGTCCAAAATTGTGGATGTGTGTACGCACTTGTGTGAAGAGGGGACTCTGGGCTGTGAGATCTACAGGAAAAAAAAAAAATATGGCTGAAGTCACTGAACAAACTCATCAGAAAAAAGATTAGATTATTACAGAAAACAATGCTTAAACTGCTAAAATGCAAATGGTGATAGTTAATTTTATATGTCAACTTGACGGGGCCATCGGATGCACACATATTTAATTGAAAATTATTTCTGATTCCAACACAAAGACATGAGAAAAGTTTGAGATGATGGATATGCTAATTATTCTGATCTGGTCACTATATATTATATGTACTGAACTATCACTATGTACCCCATGAATATGCACAATTATTACTTGTCAATTTAAAAAATCAAAATAACTTACCAAAACAAGGATAAAATAAAGACATTTTCTAATAATAAATTATTCTTGGATGTGTCTGCAGATATTTCTAGGTGAGATTAACTTTGGGTTGGTAGAGCAAGTAAAGCTGATTTTCCTCCCCAGGGTGAGTGGGCCTTAACCAATATGTTGAAGGTCTAATAGAAAAGAAGACTGAGTAAGAAAAACTTCTTCCTCTCTGCCTGATTGTCTTTGAGTTGGAACATCAGTGCTCCTCTGCCTTTGCATTTGGACTTGGACTAGAATTCTACCATTGGTTCTTCTGGGTCTTCAACTTGCTGACTCCAGATCTTAGGATTTCCTGACCTCTAATGCATGAGTCAATTCCTTATAAGTAAATCCCCCACCCTCTCTCTATATATATGTATGTATATATACACCCACATGTGCAGACACACAGGAGGACTTTAAAAAGGTTCATGGGAGCCGGGCGCGGTGGCTCACGCCTGTAATCCCAGCACTTTGGGAGGCCGAGGCGGGCGGATCACAAGGTCAGGAGATCGAGACCACGGTGAAACCCCGTCTCTACTAAAAATACAAAAAATTAGCCGGGCGCGGTTGTGGGCGCCTGTAGTCCCAGCTACTCGGGAGGCTGAGGCAGGAGAATGGCGTGAACCCGGGAGGCGGAGCTTGCAGTGAGCCGAGATCGCGCCACTGCACTCCAGCCTGGGCGACAGAGCGAGACTCCGTCTCAAAAAAAAAAAAAAAAAAAAAAAAAAAAAAAAAAAAAAAAAAGGTTCATGGGAAATGGAATTAAAAGATAAAGATAAAAAATATAAACTTTATTTCTCAACCTAAGCTCCATCAATTTCAAGACACTTTTGTAAGCAATGATACCAGTTGTGTAGTCCATCCCTAAAGAACTGAGAGTCCTAGGAATTTGATCATGTTAATGTAGTCTTTTTTATATCATTAACTGAAGAAAAATAAGTGTCCTTTACAGATGATTTAAGATTAAGAACAAAAAGATGTTAGAAGGAGAAAAATCAGGACTGTAAGTTGAATGCCTAGTAATTTCCCATTGACACTCTTACAAAATTGTCATTGTTTGATGAGAGGACAAAGCTGGAGCTTTATTGTGGTGGAGAAGGACTCTCTGGGGGAGAATTTTATGGTCATCTTCCTGCTAAATATTTGGTTAACTTTTTCAAAACACTTTCTTCATAAACAGATGATATCATTATTTGGCCCTCCAGAAAGTCGACAAGCAAAATGCCTTGAGCATCCTAAAAACTGTTGCCATGATATTTGGCAACAAGTCTTGACCAAATGACTTCTACCTCTTTGTAGCCATTGTTTTGATTGTGCTTTGTCTTTAGGATGATACCGGTAAAACCATGTTTCATCTATTATAATTCTCCCAAGAAATTCTTTAAGATCTTGGTCGAACTTACTGAAAATTTACATTGAAAGCTCTGCTCTTGTCTGCCGCTGATGTGGGTACAGTAGTTTGCGCACTCAAGTGGAAAGTTTGCTCAACTTTAATTTTTCCATCAGAATTACGTATGCTGAATCAATTGAGATGTCTATGGTGTTGGCTGCTGTTTGTGATGTTAATCATCAGTTCTTTTCAATTAGGGCATAAACAAGACAATTTTTTTCTTGCAAATTGATGTGGATGGTCTGCCATCGCAGGCTTCATCATCAACATAATCTGATTCCTTTATAAAATGAGTTATTGATTTGTTAACTGAAATTGCTAATTTATTTGGGGCATTATTACCATAAACGTTTTGTAAAGCATCAAGATTTCACCATACTTCTACCGCCAAGTTTTGCCATGAATCTGATGTTTGTTCTTGCTTCAATATTAGCAGAATACATATCACTTTGACAGGGGCTCTTCTCAAACTGCTCTCCTATCCTTCTCAGTGCCTCAAAGTAGATCCTATTCAATCTGTTATAACAAGCTAGTATCAGTTTATTTAGGTGCAAAAATATTGAAATTTATAGTTTTTTCATAATATACATTTTCCATGAATTTTTGAAGTCCCATTGTGTGTGCGTGTGTGTGTGTGTGTGTGCTTAAGGATGTGTGTGAATCTATCTCTCTGTCTCTCTCTCTTTCCTATTATTTCCATTTCTCTGGGAAACCCACACTAATAGAGAAATTAAGAAAAGGAGAAAATAGAGCAAAAGGCATCCTCACAATGGATTGAATCCACAACTCTAAGTGAGAACTTTAAATCTCTATCCACTGAAAAGTTGAAAATCCCCATAAATACTCTGTAGCCCATCACTTCTCATGCCAGACAGAAGTGACTTATGAGGGCCATGGTTCTTGCAATATTATCTAGATTCTGGTCAGAGGAGAGATGCTAATGAGATAGGAGAGGGCTCAGGGAATGGGAAAGAAGAAGAGGAAGGAGGGGAAGAGAATGAAGATGGAGAAGGTGAAGGGAGGGAGCAGGACAATCCAGCAAAGGCCAGGCAGTTTCCTGATCGTTTTTCCCCTGTCAGTTTCTAAGCTTACTCTTCCAAAACAAATGATTATTCTCAAAATTTATTTTTTCCTCCTCAGGAGACCCAAATAAAACTTTAGGGTTGGGAAGAGGGAGACTGCCACTTAGTTGGCCTGTAAACACCTCTGATTCCATAGTGGCCCCTCTACCATATTTTAATCATCATGGTGTTAACAAGATAATCTGATGCCAAATTATAAATATGAATGACAAGAGGAAAGCAAGGATTGGTGTTAGGGAAGTAGGTATAAGGGGAAGGCACTTGGCCCAGAGGGGAGCAGGGCCAGATGGATCTGGATGGATCACGTGCCAGGCTCATCATGGTCCCACTGCTCTGTGGAGTGAGATGATCAGAGCAGGGACACCAAATTGCAACCAATCAGACTGTGAATCTGGGTTCTTTCAAATAGACTTGCGACCTTGTACATTTCTTGCATTCTCTGTGCGTTGGATTTTATGTAAGCTTTGAGATGAAGATAATGATGCCTACCGTTTATATTGTGCCACGACTATTAAATAGCATAAAAACATGAGGTACCTAGGATGTGGATGGAGTATATTTCCTATTCAATAAATGTTAATTCATCCTTTCTTTATTGAAAGAATATTTTCATTCACTTGTTCAATAATTAATTTATTCAAAAATATTTACTGACCACCTATAGGCACTGTTTAGAACACTGATGATAAAATGATGAGAGAAAGAAGAAAAGCAAAATCCAGCTGTGTTTACAACATTTCTTATTATTATTGGAGTTGCATCTTCCGTTTTTGAAATTGTTGAGTCTTCTAAAGACCTGGGATTAGGAGATGGTCATTTCACTTTAATGATGAGGAATGGCTCCATACCTTCACATTGCTGTTTCTTTTATCTAAAATACTTCCTTCATTCTTGTTTTTCCTGAATGTTATTCAGAGTTCCTCTCAAGACTGTTATATATACCAGTGCTTGACATTGATAGCCTAGCATAGAACTAAAAACACACAGTCTTTGCCCCCTGAGGTTTACAATCTCTTTTTATATAGCCTAGCACCAAGCAGCTAACGCAGGACCTAGTAAATAATGCAAGCTTATTGAGACAGCAAATAAGTTAATGACTGTTCTAAGGGAACTAAGAATGTCCAGATAATTGCAGTAAATACTGTCATAATAACAGTGTGACGTGGCAAGTCCATATAGTCTCAGGGAGGTGGGGGTGAATGTAGTGGTTCGCAGCCCTTCGAACATGGGCTTCACCTGGAGAACTTTAAAAGTTACTGATTTAATTGTCAGGAGTTTTAGAGACTCTCCACATGATGCCAAAGTGCAGTCAAGGTTAAGAATGGCTATACTAAAAAGGGTCATTGTGAAATTGCCCTACAGTTCTCTCTGAATTCTTCAGGCTTAATAGATGGAGTGCTGCCCTCGTAGACTTTGGATGATTGCTCTTCAGGCCATGTACTATTGACGTGAGATCATTTCATCAGCATAGGGTGATTATGAATGTTGTTATCCAAAATGGGAAACTTAAAATATAAAACAAGTATACTATACATATTCAAGAATGCACCTAAGTATACAATTCAATGCATATAACAAAACAAACACATTAATGATACCAAAGTCCAGCGGCAGAAAGAATGTTAAGAACAACGAGACTCCGCTTCACACTCTGTTTCAGCTTGGTCTTCTTCAAGGGTGACCACTGTTCAAATTTTTAGCAGCATGTGTTAGTTTTGCAGATTTTTATATTTTATATAAATGTATTTATTGTTATGTGCTATTGTATCTGGCTAGTTTCTTTCAGTATTATGTTTGAGAGATGTATCCTTATCATGTGATCAATTGAAGATCATTCACACTTGTTGCTGTATAGTATTTTATGTCATGAATGTATCCCAGTTAATTTATTTATTCATTCTACTGTCGGGCATCTGGGTAGTTTCTAACATTGGACTATGATGACTAATGTTACTATGGGAAATTTAATGCATGCATTTTGATGAACATAAGTGAGTGTTTCCTTTGGGTGTATGCCTAAGTAGTAGCATTGATCATGGGCATACTCATGTATACGCTGAAATTTGGTACAAAACTGCCCCTAATATTTTCAAAGTTGTATCAATTTGTTCTTCCATTTTCAAGGCAAGGGGAGAATTTCACTTACCTCACCAATACTTGGTATCACCAGTATTTAGCATTTAGCAACCGTGATTGACTTTTTTTAAAATTTTTTTATTTTTATTTATTTATTTTTTTTTTTTTTGAGATGGAGTCTCGCTCTGTTGCCCAGGCTGGAGTGCAGTGGCCTGATCTCACCTCACTGCAAGCTCTGCCTCCCGGGTTCACGCCATTCTCCTGCCTCAGCCTCCCGAGTAGCTGGGACTACAGGCACCTGCCACAACACCTAACTAATTTTTTGTATTTTTAGTAGAGACGGGGTTTCACCGTGTTAGCCAGGATGGTCTCGATCTCCTGACCTCATGATCCACCCACCTCGACCTCCCAAAGTGCTGGGATTACAGCCATGAGCCACCGTGCCCAGCCGATTTTTATTAATAGCTTATTGTGGTTTAAATTTTCATTTCCTCAAATATAAAGTTGAAGTTCTTTTTTTTTTTTTTTTTTTTTTTCGTATGTTGGCTAGCCATTTGCAGAGTGTCTTTTATGAAATGAATGTCCAGGTCTTTTGCCTAATAAGTTGTCTGGTCTTTTTCTTCTTGATTTGTTAGGGTTTCTTTTTATACTTTTAAAATAAGTTTTATGAGTTTGTGAATACTGGTGTATTTAGTGTACACAAATTATTTGTTTTATATATATATATATGCACTAAAATACTTTATTTATAATCCTATGGGGTGTCTTTTCTAAATTTTAATGGTATCTTTTGAGAAGCAGAAGTTCTTAGTTTTAATAAATTTCAATTTATCTTAATCTTTTGTAATTAACATTTTTTAAATAACTTGTTCCTTACTCCAAGATCAGAACACATTTGAGGGTAAAAAGTGGTGCTATAATATACCAGTACAAGAGACATAAGCCAGACTCTCCTCAGCATACCAAGACATCTGTTCATTCTAAACACATTCACCCCACTCTGAGCTACTTCAGATCAATGGGTATAGACCCTGGTGTCATATTAAGATAACTTAAAAAGCTTTCAGAAACTATTGCTGCCAGGATCACCATCCCAGAGAAGTGAAGCATAATCTCCAGGATTATGGCAAAGTGTGGTTAATTTTTATTTTTATTTGAGAGCTACTCAGGCAACTTTGTGACTTAGTAAGAGTAGATAACAACCACTCCAACCTACTGCTTCTCAAACTATAATGAGCATATGAATCCAGTGGAGCCTTACTCCAAGATTCTGATTCAATTTTGGGGGAAAGATGAGACAGCGCGTTTCTAATAAGCTTCCAGATGATGCTGATGCTGCCAGTAAACAGACCGTCACTTGGGAAGAAGGGTGGTAGCACAGGTTTTCCTACCGGGTACTATCAACATTTTGGATCAGATAATTTTGTAGTGAGGGCATGTCCTACGCACTTAAGTATTTTTACCAGTCTTCCTGGCACTAACTACTAGATGCCAAAGAATCCTCCAACATGTGAGAGTCAGAAATATTTCCAGGCATACTCTAAAGTCTCTTGGGTGGAAAATCAATCTTAGTTGGAACCGTGTGTCTAAATCTCATAGACGCAGTTCCAAATTACTGAGAAACACAGGAACACCAAGGTGCATCCCGGGTCACATTACCAAATAGTTGAGTAGAACAAATGTTATACAAATATTGTATGTTATTTCACTGTTATGAATATATCACAATCTAGCCTGAAAAAGCCAAATTGGATATGCCACATCTGGATTGGTTGAGCTGCTTAGATAGTTATTCCTCTAAGTAAGATGACAAAACATGGCACTTGATTGGTGGGTACTTCTCTATTTTGGCTCCAGATATAGTAGGTACCCCTGAGAAGTATGGTAGAAGAAGAGAGGCTGGGTGAGAATAACCATTCCTTTCCAATGGCTTCAGAACAAGCAGATCTACCTCCCTCCCCAAAATCTCTGAATGTCTATTCCAAAATGAATTAAAAAACAAATGCATCACTTTGAGTCATCAGCATATGAGATCCCAGAAAGCATTTTTTGCTGTATTTTTTTCAAGGTCCTGTAGACTGAAAACACCACCACCAACATCAAAACTCACTTACATACACATGAAAACACTGCTTTACTTTGAGGACTGAAGAAGATTTACAGGTGCACTATTTTTTCCTACTATTGAAATTGTGTACCATGCGATTCATATCATGACTATTTCCACAGCCACTCTTCCTTCTCTACTTCCCTGTGATGCCGTGGTTGGCTCCTAGTTCATTCCGCCTTCCTTGGGAAATGAGATGCAGTGGTGCACAGAGAAATAATAACCCACTGTCCTTCCCTCCCTGTACTTTAATTTTCCAGGGATGAAAATTCAAGGAAGTTCCAGTGAGGTAGCACAATGAGCATCTTAACGGCCACAATCATTATTATTAGATATCCACCATCCTTTTTTTTTTTTTTTTTTTTTAGGAGCGCTTCTTGCTACATTTATTTTACTTTTTAAAGAAAAAAAATAGTGTGCTAGATACAATAGAAATAATCAGAATTCTGAATGCCAAATGGGATTCAAAATACCCATGAATAATCTGTGCTTTATACGCTCTTAGCTTTGGCTTAGATAAGAGATCCTAGTCATAAAATAATACAAGAAAATTGATGCAAAGAAATTGTTCAAAATGTAAAGCCTATATCTTTGGCATTTGCAAGCCTTCAATTACCCTTACCTTGGTAGTTTCCAAAGATACAATCATTTTTGAAAGATAAAGAAAAGGTCTAAAGAAAAGTCTTTGTGATGAAAACAACTCTAAAGTTTCAAAACCAAATACACCAAGAGCATGGATTGCTTCAGGTTTTATCTACGCATTACTCAATCCAATTCAATCAGTATTGTTGAGCACCTATTATATGCCACTCTACATGCTGAAGAGGAAAAAACCATTAAAATATACTCAGTTCATTCTCCAAGAACTTCACCTTTTAATATTGAAAATAAAACAAGCACCTAAATGATCATTATTATTATAGTCACCATAATCATCATCATTTTTATTATCATCAAATATGTATTAAATATAGTATTTTATATATTTATTAATCTACATTTCAGATATGTATTAATATATTCTGTATACAATAGTCACATATATTTAATATATTTATTAATATATAATTTTATATAAAATATATAAAATACTATATTATATAAATGTAATAATATATTTATTAATATACTAAATATAAACATATTAATAGTTATATGTTATATAATTATAAAATATTAAATATAATATATATTAAAATATGTATTGTTATAGGAAATGAACAGATACAGGGCTTCAGGTTTTATTAAAAAAACAAATAAATACATCCCAGCACTTTGGGAGACTGAGGTGGGCAGATCATCTGAGGTCAGGAGATCCAGACCAGCCTGGCTAACATGGTGAAACCCCATTTCTACAAAAAATACAAAATTAGCCAGGCATGGTGGTGGGCACCTGTAATCCCAGCTACTCAGGAGGCTGAGACAGGAGAATCGTTTGAACCCAGGAGGCGGGGGTTGCAGTGAGTCCGGACTGCACCACAGCACTCCAGTCTGGGTGACAGAGTAAGACTCCGTTTCATTAAATAAATAAATAAGCAAACAAATAATAATGAAAAAAATACAAAATTTAGGGAAAACCTTTAGCAGTAGATGCGATTTTAGGCTGATGTTTATGTATTGCATGACTGCACAAATGAAGGGAGGAAAGACTTTGGGGCGCTTCAGAAATTGTAAACAACAAAACCATGGTAGCTTTTTTGTGAAGTTAACAATGCCTAGGTTAGGAAGGCAAGAAAATCTGATGTGGCTGCAGGTGACAGAAGGACAAAAAGAGACTAAGATGGTTTGGGCACAGTCACTTTGGGCCTAAAACATCAGGATACATGGAGACTTTTACATGGTAGTCCGCCTGAGTGACACACAATCTGAAGTATACAGATGCTTTGGAATGTGTGTGCAAAGTGTCTAACTTGAAAGCCAATCTGTCAGTTATTGTGGCTCTCTGAACGGCAGAGTCTCACCAGAGCTGCCTCTAATAAGCTCTTGGCAGAAAGCCTCTTTGCCACTTGCCTGAAACGCAGTGAATTGGACTCTCACATTTGACAGGAGAAGATGCTGGAGCATGGAGGGACATCAAGTAGGAGAGAGTATAAGCTGGGCAGGAGCCCGGCTACATATGCAGACCCTTTGGGAAACCTGGATGATGTAATCAGGTGAGCCTAATTGAGTCAGGCGTTACCCTTGGAGAAGGTATTTGGTATAGACCTGGATGGAAGAGGGAACTGTCATCATTTCTGTTCTCTTTCTCAATTTTGTTTTTCCTTTTCAAGCAAGCAGTTGAAGCCAGTGGCTAGTTTTAGTTCCCTGTCTGAGGGTGAGTGATAGAGTACATTAGGATGTCGGTGGGGCTGGAGGTAAACTTAAGTGGGAGCCTTGGTATAACCCCATGGAGTTCATCGGGGCAGAAGATTGGAAGCAACATTACAGAGACCAACAAGATCTAGCCCAAATTTTCAGGGCTGTAATTTCAAGCACTGCAGCTCATAGACTCTTACATAAATAGCACTGAGGGAGCACAGGGAGGAAGCTAAGGTCTAGGGCTGATTTCTTTCTGATTCGGATGCATAGGTTCAAGAGATAGCATAAATTGAAGTCAATTTCATAGGCACTAAAGATCCCACTTGATGTACCCAGGCAGTCTTGAGTTTGGTGGACATTTTAGGAGTTGAGCTTATATTTATCAGTCTAAAGAATTTTGAAGTTATTTTCCTCTGTATATCCATTGTGGGGGTGTGTGTGTGTGTGTGTGTATTTTTTTTTTTTTTTTTTTTTTTGAGACAGAATCTTGCTCTGTTGCCCAGGCTGGAGTGCAATGGTGTGATCTTGGCTCACTGCAACCTCCACCTCCCAGGTTCAAGCCATTCTTCTGCCTTAGCCTCCAGAGTAGCTGGGATTAATTTCTGTAGTTTTAGTAGAGATGGGGTTTCGCCATGTTGGCCACACTGGTCTCGAACTCCTGACCTCAGGTGATCCACCCGACTCGGCCTCCCAAAGTGCTGGGATTACAAGTGTGAGCCACCGTGCCTGGCCTTTTTATTTTTTAACACCAGCCTTAAACTTAAGTTCACATTAACTTTTGTCCCAAGAAAATGTTCCTTTTTTCACAGTGAAGAAGAAAGATGACAGTTATTCTTTTGATCAGGTATTTACTGGGAACAGGATCCCACACATACACAATATAATTTAATGATATGTGTGTATTTGATATAATTTACTATTCAATGTAATCCCTCAATGTAGACAATATCCCAAATGTGTGAATGAGTAATGTGAGACACTCGGAGGTTATGATACGATTCAGTTCCTACAAGTTGCAAGGAGCCGAAAATAGGCACTTGAATCCAGATCTGCTTGCCCATGTATCCCATGATGTTTTTCGCGTTTGTTTGTTTTATGCTGTGCTGCCTGTTATGTGCCAGTGGGTTAATCAATACCAGAGGGCTTTTGATATATCAAGGTTCAGAAAGATGACTAGAAGGGATCCTATCAGGGAGCTCTGCTTTAGTGAAAAGAACTAAAAACAGTTCTTTGTAAATGGTTTTCACAACAGCTGTTAAATGATCATCATTTCACATTTTTAAAATAGATCAACCCTGAATACAAGTGGGTTATGGAAAAGGAACATTGGCAGAATGTGATCAATTTACTGTGGCGACACTAACTAGACTCAGCTAAATGCCTTCTAGGCATGAGCTCCAGAGGAGGCTGCTGCATCCAGTAAGCTGCGAACTATGGAATAATATGATTCCTTTCATTAGAAACCTATATTGGTCTAGGAAAATGTACACAGGGAAAGAGAGGCAGAGACAAAGGAGAAATCAAACTTCTTGCTGTCCAGTGAAGGAATTTCACGTAGATCTAGAGATCAATAGCTGCAATATGGTCCCTGAATTGCAATTAATTCTGTAAAGAGAAAACAGCCCTTGTGGATAAGTGGGGCTGGGGCGAGCGCTCATGCTTCCTAGAGAAGCACTTGAAGCTAAACTCGGGAATGGGTTGCCAGTCAAAATCTCAGGAATAAATCAGATGTCAATCAGGTGTCGCAGGAGTGAAGCCCCAGGAAAAGGCAACTCCATCAAACTACTAGAGACGACTGGCCAAAGCGGGACCAGGCTAGTAGCCAAAAGCAGGAGCAACGACCTGGCAGCCAGGACTGTGGCTCTAGTAGAGAGAGTGATGTTTGTGAAAGGTGGTTGTTTGCAGTGGTTGCCTACCCTGAGCCTGGGGATCCACCCTGAGGGCACACTTTCAAAAGCCTTCACACCACCCCCTTAACTTTGCTTTAAAGTAATCCCCCCTGAAAGCGAACAATCTTAAAAATTACATGCCCTTACCACCTCCCTCCACACATGCAAAACATGCATCTAAGACACACCAAAGTTCTCTCTTAGAGATTATAGCCAAAGCAATCTTGAGATAGAGTACAGAGCCATCATATGCCATATGCGTTTGCATAATAAATGCATAAATGGCTGGAAATAGAAAGAACCATGAGCTTGCCGTTGCTGTTGGCTGCTGCATGTGTGTGTGTGTGTGTGCACGCGTGTGTGTGTTTCCCAAAGCACCTTAGTGAAGCAACGTCCTAAGACCTATCAAAACAGAAGGGCCTGCAAGAGCCACCTTTAGTTGTGGGAATATTTGAAGTTTGGGATAAACAAGTTTATATTTCTTGAATAAATCTAGAAAAAAAGATAAATATTCAAAGAAATTCTCAAGTTTAAACACTGATAATAATAACAGCAGTTATTAAACTCTTATTTTGTACAAAGTACTATACGATGTACTTAACGGACATTTTCTTGGTTCATACCATAGTCCTACAAGGTAGGTATTATTATAACCCCTTTCTATTGATGAAATTGAGGTGCAGTTAGATTAAGTGATTCACACAATGTCACTTAAGTTAATAAATGATGAAGCTGGATTGTCCTCCCGTTCAGTCTAATGCCAGAGCCCAAATGAACTGGGGCAAAATAAGACAAATGTTAGGAACATTGTCCTCATAGTTCTACCCTCTACAAGGACAGGAGAGGCAGGAATTTTTTGGAAAAGTCCATTCTTCAGTGGCCTCTTCTTTTTTAACTTCTTATGTGTGGAATAGATCTATTCATGCTCACTAACCCCACTGAATCTGTGCTTGGGAAATCTGGATGTGAGTAAGCTGTTGAATTGAGTAAATGTTCATTACTTCAGGGTCTACCATGTCATTTGGGATAAGGATCCATCATTTCTTCTTGTTTTTCAGAGTGACGTTCATCTGTACAATCCAAAAGGAATTTACACAGAAAACTCACAGGAAACGGAATTTACCTCTCCCTAGCTAAATACCTTGCAAGCTTTTGAGGGTGTTACAAGTTGGGGATGAAAAACAAAGACTGAGCCCTCCCTTCATAGTCACAATGAACTTTTCAATCAAACAAAACCCTAGATGTGTGCAATTCGATAGGAATGCACAATTTATAATGGCTATATGAGTAGTGTAAAAGAAGACTACAAACTTTTCCTCTTTTCTGACTAAATCCTTATGTGTTCAATACCTCAACCATTAGGGAAAATGGATAAGAATAAGAACCAATGGAAATAAATTCTAAATGTAGGCTTACGTGACCGCTTTGAAGCTCTCTTTAGAATTGAGGAGTTAATATCCCAGAAATACATGAGGATGTGTTCAAATCAAAGTGTGTCCCCTGGATGGATTTTAGTTGCAGAAATTTGGACTAATGCCTCCTTTTGTTGGACGGGGAAGGTGACGAATACTTCCCAGAAGCAGCCTCAAAAGATTACTCTATTTTGACCTGGAAAATTACAATGAATTGTTTTGCATTTTATCTTAAGAAGAAAGAAAGATACCCTGAAGTTTATATTTCTTCCATATCCACCCACAGCAGGGACTCATAAATGCCTGCTAATGAAATTAAGGAGAACTATGTGTTCAGGCTCTATTAGCCCTAAGCACTGAAAAATAATTAAATTAAATACTTAATGAGAGAATTTTTTTTAACTTGGTTCTAAAATGTTTAGCTTATGGGAACATTTTTGACCTTACTGTATCTGCTTCATTTGGACTGAAACTTTTGCATTATATTTGCACAATGAATGTTTGATGATGATGAAAGTCAAATAGTCTTGAGTATTTCAACAATAGCAGGAACAGCAAAACACTCATGGTGCATGTTCCATTTTTTTATTGTCAATGCCCGTGAACTATTATCCCACAAAATCAGCAATGTGAACTGAGAAAACAATCTTTGTCTTTGTCTAATAGGTAGGAAACAATGACTGTTTGGGAACTTTTGAATCCAGGGTAAATTTTAGAACCATTAAAATATAACTTTATGTAAGTTTTCAAGTTGCATTGAATTTTATTGACCTTTCTGCAAAATTCAGATGAAAATGTTGAAGATTTTTCAAAAAACAAGTCCTCTGCAACCAGATTTCAGCCTCTAATGCCAGTGGGATCACTGCTTTCCTCAGTCACTGTTCCCTATTATTTCACTTGTAATGAGAGTGAGGTCATTAACCATCAGCAGCCTAGAGTGGAAATCTGGTGAGCAAAACTGTTTTGTGTGGCTTATTTCGTGTTTGAAAATTGAGATATTTTACTTAAAAAACTAGAACTTTGTAAACACTCTAAAGAACTGAAAGATCTGGATGGCCGGGCGCGGTGGCTTACACCTGTAATCCCAGCACTTTGGGAGACCGAGGCGGGTGAATCACCAGGTCAGGAGATTGAGACCATCCTGGCTAATATGGTGAAACCCTGTGTCCACCAAAAATACAAAAAATTAGCCGGGCATGGTGGCGGGCACCTGTAGTCCCAGCTACTTGGGAGGCTGAGGCCTGAGGCAGGAGAATGGCGTGAACCTGGGAGGTGGAGCTTGCAGTGAGCAGAGGATCAGGCCCCTGCACTCCAGCCTGGGCGATTACATCTCAAAACAAACAAACAAACAAACAAACAAACAGAAACTGAAAGGTCTGGAACAGTGGGTTCCTGGATGACAATAATTCGCTGGAACCGAGAAATGACTGAACTGAGAAGAGGAAAGTCTTCTGTTTTCCACAGTCCGAACATCTCTCTATTATCTTACCTTTGGGCCATTTTGCTCATTTACAATACATATTTGGGCCATTGTAGTCATTTGCATTTGGCCACTGTGTACTTCTCTACTTTTCTGTCTTTATTTATGACACCCCTTTGGTCTTCCATTTTGCCTTTTGCTTTTACCCCTCTCTAATAGATAATTTTTCAGTCTTTTTGAAAGATAATGTATTTTTTTGTATCTTTGTGTAAGAAATATTTATACCTTTTCCATTGAATTGATTTTGCCAACTGTCTGCATACATTCAGCAAGCATTCTGGGAGTACGGGGCGTGTGTCAGGCATTCTGCCAAGCATTGAGACTTTAGTGGTAGGTGAAACAAGTACAATTACCCCACGTGTATCTGGGACCTGTTCCCAGTATTATTTGATCACACCACTGTTAAAGCACTCTGATTAGGCTTATAGATTTGAGGACAAATTGATGGGTTCTACGTCACTGAGTCTCTCAGTAATTAAGTTTACTTTCAGGCAGAGGACAGAATTGTAGTTCTCTTCCTCACCAGTGCTGGGTATGGCCATTGGACTTGTTTTGAGTACTACAATGTGAATGGTGCTAATGGGTGTCACTTTTAAGGCAAAACATTAAAACGTAGTGAATCATTTACTGCACTCTCTATCTGGCCATAGTGACCAGCAAAACTGGTGGCCCCTCCATAAACCTAGATCCTACAATAGGATGATACAGAGTTGAGTCCTCCGATGACCCAGGATGGACATGAAGCTCTGAGTAAGAAACAAACCTTGTTATTTTAAGGTCTTGAGATTTAGTTTCCCATAGTGTATCCTAGCCTATCCAGATTGCTACATTAAGTGCATCTTTAAACTGTAGACAAAAAAACTAGTAAGATTAAAACAAATAGTCATAATCCAAGAAATACATTTTATAATTTAGAATGATTAAACTTCTCATTTGCTGTGGTTACATTAATTGAGAACAGGTTTAAATACTAAGATTGTAGTTTCTTAAATTAACTGGTCATTCACACTGGTGTCTATTGACAAATTGAGTCCTTTGACCTTTACTTAAATAGAAATATTTTCCTTTTTATAAAACCGTTCATCTACATACTTAAATTTGAGAAATACTCTTATTGGTGAAAATGTCTTTTTTTTTTTTACCAGCATTTAATTTTATTTTTCAGATAAATTTTAATGGAATATAAAGTATATGCATAAAATTTCATAAATCATAAAAGCCAATAAATGTTTATAAAATGAGCCCAACCTAGTTATTATCATCAGTAATAATCATACAAAATTACCAGCATTCTCTCTCCTTAAAACTTCCCTTTTACCACCTCTTCCAATCAATACCCTTCCTGCTCACTTCTACCCAGATTTCTAGCACCATAGATTAGTTCTGCTAATTTCTAAACTTTATATAAATACATCACACTGTATCTACTCTTTTGTGTTGAATTGATTTTGCTTAATTTTATCTTTGTAAGATTCATTCATCTTGCATTGTATAGCTAGTGTTCCTTCATTCTCAATATTATATTGCAGTCCATTGTGTGAGTGTGTCATTATTTATTTCAGTACTGATGGGCATTTAGATTGTTTTCAGCTTTTTACTACTAAAAACAACGTGTTGCTGGCTGGGTGCAGTGGTTCACGCCTCTAATCCCAGCACTTTGGTAGTCTGAGGTGAAAGGACGGCTTGAGGCCAGAAGTTCCAGGAGAGTCTGGGCAACATACTGAGACATAATCTTTATAAAAAATTAAAAAACAAATGGGTGGGACTGGTGATGTGCACCTGTAGTTCTAGCTACTCAGGAGGCCAAGGTAAGAGGATCGCTGGAGTACAGGTATTTGAGGGTGCAGTGAGCTATGATCATGTCACTGTACTCCAGCCTAAGCAACAGAGTGAGAACATCTCTAATAATAAATAAATAAGTATAATATAATAAAATAAGTAATATATAAATAAAAATGTGTTGCTGTGAACATTTTTGAAAATGTACATTTTGTACATGTCTTTTAGTGAACATATGAACATTCTTATGTATATGTACATTTGAGCTTGGAGTAGAACGACTGGGTAACAGGATATGAGCAGTTCAGCTGAAGAGGCTATTGATGAGCAGTGTTGCAAAGTGGTTGTACTATATAACATTTCTACCAGAAGTGTGGAAGAGTTCCAGTTACTGTAAATCTCGTCAACACTTGCTATTGTCTGTTCCTTCAGATTCTCCTTTCATCTCTTTCTTCCTTCTTTCCTTAGGCCCTTTCTTCTTCCTTTCTTCTTTCCTATTGTTTTGGGTAGGTTGTGATATATATACTTTTGTTTTAATTTCTCTTGAGCATTTATTTATATATTTTCCCCATCTAAAAAATATTCCTTGCCTTTTTCTTATTGATTTGAAAGAGTTCTTTATATATTATGAAAAAGAGTTCTTTGTTAGATATATACATTGTGAAGAACTAAAGAAAATATCATCAACCCCTTATTCAGATTGAAATAGCCTTTGCAAAAATTATAACTGAGAAAATTGTAACAGTGAAAGAGATCTGACCTAATTGACTCCATCTTACTTTTCATCTCCATGCTGTCCTTGTTCATTCCCTGGTGTAGGCTGAACTAACTTTGGGAGAAACTTGCAGTTCACAGTCTAACTTTGAAGCAAAGATGATAACAAACTCCCCTCCTGCTTGAGGGCTACGCTGCCTTTTCAGAACTAACAAATTAGGCACCAGATTAGCAATTATGGCTGAGAAATCCTACAGCTGGAGGCTGCAAGATTCTGAACCTCCCCAAATTGCTCCTGGGGATAACATACTATTGTAAAACCTAGGAGCAGTGCTAGAGATACTTTCCAGACCCTGTACTCGATGGGTCACAACCCAGATTGATAAACTGGCTCATCTGGTCTCGTGGCCCCCGCCCAGGAACTGACTCAGCACAAGAGGACAGCTGCGACTCCCTGTAATTTCATCTCTGATCAGACCAATCAGCACTCCCCACTTTCCTACTCCCTACAAACCAAATTATCCTTAAAAACTCCGATCTGCAAGTTCTTGGGGAGATTAATATGAGTAATAACCCCATCTCCCACATGGTGTGACTGGCCTCACATCAATTAAACTCTTTCTTTACTGCAATGCCTTGGTCTTGGTAAGCTGACTTTGTGCAGCAGGCAGGAAGAACCCATCAGGTGGTTACAAGATTCCCTCAGTATTAACATAACACTAAATATATATATCTATGTTCCTCCCTGCTTCATTTAGACAGACAGATAGCGGTTTTTTTGTTTTGTTTTGTTTTGTTTTTTTATGATAGAGCATTTAAGTTTTATTGTCACCCAGTTTACCTTTTTTCTTTTTTCAATATGGTTAGACCTTTTAGTGTCCTGTGTAAGAAAACTTTTTTTCTGCTCCTGAAGTCATAGATATAGTCTGCTAAGCTTTCTTCTGCTTCAGTTTTTTGGAGAAAAATTCATGCTGACCTTGTTGTTTCAATTCCCAGACATTTGCCAGGTGGCAGTGTGGATATTAGGTAAACTTGTGGATAGAATTATAGACATATATATTATTCCCTTCAGGGTTAAACATTTCTGTTTGATTATTTGGTTGTATATTTTTTGTTTTGTTTTATTTTGTATATACTTTTTGTTCTTGTTGTAGTAACATGTTGTTATTTTAGACTTACTAAAGTGATAAATTCCAAGATGCAACTTAGGGTTTAAAGAGAGGTATCATTAAAAATCTCAAGCGATAGCAAAAAATTATCCACTTAACCCAGCTCAGCATCCTAAGTTTAAGGCTCGAGTCATGAAGTTGTAAATTGACATTTTGCATGTCTTTACCTTCTTTGTGCCTATAACTCTTGTAACAATGGGAAGGAATTAGGGCTAGATGACAGCAGTGTCTGTGTATTCCTAGATCCTATCAACCAAGGACCCCTTATTAGCCTCTGGTCCTCAAGTTCCCAAGAATATGTGTCTTATTGCTCCAGTGAAATTTCTGCTAAATGAAGAAAAATCAGTAAGGAAAAGGAAAATAAAGACTGTTTGATTCACTGGAGAGTAAACTTTATGGGGAAGCAGACAGAATTGAAAAAGGAAGTGAGTAAGAACATTATCTTTGGGGTATAATAACTTATTAATAAAGCATATGGAAATTAAATGAACTAGACTAAACAGTTTTTTCTTTCTACCATATCCCATGAAAAACTTTATTATCTTACACTGGGAGAAAGCCTTCTTGCAATATGCCCAAATATTTACTTTCACATTAGGAACATTTGAACCCTTTTGACATTTTCTACAAACCTCAGAGCATCCATTTAAACCCAACTGCTCACTTCTGCCTTTTAATTTCTTCATGCCGTAATTTAACACTAGAGGTACTTTTCTGATGTATTTGGTATGAATAAATTACATTCTACAAATGTTTCAAACGTTCAATAGGCACTAACCAGTCATCATTTATCTATGAGTACCCTTTAGAAAAGAACAAAATGATCTTCATTTTTTTGATTTGCACAATTTAAATCTTAAAAATGTGTAGTTATATAAGTGCATGATTAAGGAGTTCTCTCATTGCAAATTTCTAATCCTCCTGCTGGGGGATTATACACTCCCATACTGTTATAAAGTTCTTCTGTATACCAGGGTCTTATAACGAACTGGAAGATTAAATGTATTTTTTTTTCTCTCTTTATGTATGTTTGAATCATGGGAGTCCATGAGAAAAATACAGCTTCATTGGAATTAGGAGAAAATATACCCTTTGTTCAACATTTAAGATTGCATTTCCAATTCACATATGATTGCTTATACAATTTTCAGTCTCCCACAACCCAAATAAAAAAAGGTTTTATATTCTATAGCCATGCATTTCAAAAGACAACGTCAAAACATTCAGTAGAACAGAACTTTCTTATCGCTCCCTGCAGACTCTCAGCACCAGTGTGGCATGGGGGAGAAAAGGGCTTAATTATAACAGTTTCTTATTGCAGAAACCTAGGTGGTTGCCACATGTGGCAAAGTTAACAGACATGAAAAATGTGGACCTTGTTTCTTTCTGTTTATTTTTCCAAGATGTTTAGGGAGGGCAGTTGCACCAGGGATCAGAGTTACCACCTTTAGGGTACCCCTTAGTGATCACTAAATTTACAATAAAATGAACTATAATAGAATTAAACAGTCTACATCCTGTGTGCCCCTGTATTTAGTGGGTTATTTAGTAGACCTCAAGTCTTAGTTTAATTCAAGCCATATGTGTGTGTTGGGGTGGAGGGAGAAGGATTTTTTTTTTCCCTGAGCTTGGGCTTAAATGAATAAAGGAGGAGGAGAGAAGCGGCCTCTTCCCTTTTCTGTTGACTAAGGGAAAAAGTACGAGAAGGATCAGTGACTTTGTATGATGAGGACCTGGCTATTTGGCCATGGAAGTGGCCTTGCCACTTGGGCTTGTTCCAGTATCTACAATGCATTTAAAAAAAGAAAGAAAGAAAAATTTTTAAAAAGTTGGAATTTTCTCCCAGTGGTAGACCTGACTCAGGTCAAGCACACCTGGTTCTCAACTTTGATCAAGGGTACCTGGTTCTAGATCGAGCTCTACCATAATGGTTCACAATGTGAGGCTTGGCCATGTCATTTCTCCTCTCTGGCCCCAATTCAATCATTATATTAAAATGGGAGGGTAGGATGATGGTTCATCTTCTGAGGTTCCTTCTGGCAGTGTGCTGCATACTAACAAGGGTCTAGAAAATGCTGGGGACTCGCCTGATAACCAGGGGTGATGACTGAGACAGGGTAGTAGACCAGCCCATATCAACAACATGAGCCAGAGGAAATGCTGTGTGTACAGTGATGTCACGCTGTCAGCAAGCTCATCACTTTTCTCTCCCAACAGTGCCTTATTTGGGCTCAACCAAAAGTGAGCCAATCATAGAGCTGGGCGCAGTGGCTCATGCCTGTAATCCCAGCACTTTGGGAGGCTGAGGCGGGTGGATCACCCAAGGCTGGGAGTTCGAGACCAGCCTGACCAACATGGAGAAACCCCGTCTCTACTAAAAATACAAAAATTAGCCTGGTGTGGTGGTGTGCACCTATAATCCCAGCTACTAAAGAGGCTGGGGCAGTAGAATTGCTTGAACCTGGGAGGCGGAGGTTGCAGTGAACTGAGATCATACCACTGCATTCCAGCCTGGACAATAGAGTGAGACCCTGTCTCAAAAATAAATAAATAAAAAATAAAAGTGAGCTGATGACTACAGTACCCCAGGTTCTCCATTGCCTATGTTTGATGTGTTGGTCAAATTATGCATCAAGCCAGCCAGTATAAAAAGCTTCCCCCAGACCTTCTAAAATACCAGCTCCACATCTAGCTGCATAATAATCTGAATTATTTTTTAATTGGTTGGGCACAGCAGCTCATACCTATAATCCCAGCAATTTGGGTGGTAGAGGCACGCAGATTGCTTGAGCTCAGGAGTTTGATACTACCCTGGGTAACATGGTAAAACCCCACCTCTACCAACAATACAAAAATTAGCTGGGTGTGGTGGTGCACACCTGTACTCCCAGCTACTTGAGAGGACCTTTTCAGCCTGGGAGATCAAGGCTGCAGTGAGATGTGATCTTACCAGTGCTCTCCAGTCTGGGCAACAGAGAAAGACTCTATCTCGAACAAACAAACAAACAAAAGTTTAAAAATTGACGAAAATAGGAGAGAAGGACGGAAACTGCTGCAATGAAAGGAAAAGCTCTAAACGTGGATTTAGATTAGCATGAAACTCCAGCATCCCTCCTTCTCCCACATTTCTGTCTCTCTTTCCCCTTCCTTTCATTCCCTAATGATCACTCTCATGCTATTTCCACCTTATTTTATTTGCTACTTGTGCCAGGTGCTGTCATGGGCAAGATGAGGGCAAATGTTGAACAAGAGAGCTAAGTCTCTGCCCCCATATGACTTACCATCCAGTGATAGAGACAGAAAGCACAGACCTTTCAAAATGATTGCATACTATCTGAGATGACAGATGATCTCAGAGTGAAGTCCAGGGTCTTAGAAAATGGACAGTGTGAAGGAGAACTATGGGATTCTTCAAATTCCTTTAACAAGAAGACTTCATCTTTTCAGGGAGGTCAAGACATCTCTGAGGAAGTGGGCCTTTAAAGGGATACCCACTCTCTAAGGAGGAGCCAGTGTCAACTCTCCAAGCTCATCAAAATCAGGGACAACATTTCAATTTATTTTAGATTTTAATTTACTGTAGGTTTTCTCAATCACTTATGTGAATTTCTTTAGGTAGTCAGCACATATGCAACTGGTTATCATTCCTGATGTAGTTGAATTTTTTGCTTTCTTCTCTCACTGGTGGTGAATGAGGCTTTTACTTCTACAAAACGCTTATATGCTCTGTCCTTTCCTAAATTCATGTCCAAAAGGAAGCTCATAACTCCCATGGCCCATGTTATAACGTGAGGGTGCTTCTAGGCCTCAGAAGCAGGCATCAAGAAACAAAATCTCTCTTTCCGACTTTCTCCTGTCCTCCTTCCACCAGCCCAAGGTAGGTCTCTAATCCAACTTTGGGTCAAAAGATGCTCATTCCAGAGAGGGTCTTGCTCCACACACTAGAGGAAGGAACGCTACACAGAGAGGCCAAGAAAATTCTGGCAGGCCTTGCTGGGTTTCGATCACATGATTTTTGTCCAGTGCCATCTCTATATGGTTGGTGACCATGCCTATATATTGAAGCCTACATAAAAACGAGAAGACAGGGCTCGAGAGTTTCTGGATCGCTAAACACATGGAGGTTCCTGGAGGGTGGTGTGCCCAGGGAGGGCATGGAAGCTCTGTACCCCTCTTGCCATACCATACCCTAAGCATTTCTTCAGCTGTATCCTTTGTCATATACTTCATAACAAATTGGTAAGTGTTCTGTGAGCCTCTCTAGAAAATTAAACCCAAAGAGGGAGTTGTGGGAACCCCAACTTGAAGCCTGTCATTCAGAAGTTCCAGAGACCTGGACTTGGGACTGGTGTCTAAACAGGGGGAATGTCTTGAGACCGAGGCCTCAATTTGTGAGATCTGACACTCTCTCCAGGTAGACAATATGAGAATTGAACTGGAAGACACCCAGTTGGTGCTTGCTGCAGAAGTAACTGTGGTGGTGACAAGAACCCCTCCTCATCCCCCATTTGTTAACAAAAGGCTTCTGTATTGATTATTTTTATGTTGGTGTAGCAGTGAGGGAATAGCACAGTTTTTTTTTTTTCTAAACAGAAATGTACTGAGTATTTAAAATACACAATTTTGTTTAATGTTTGCACAGCCATGCAAGATATTTACTATTGTTTTCCTATTTTGCAGATGACAATACCGTTACAGAGTGATGAAGTCACTTCTTCAGAAGCTAGTAAGATATTGAACCTGGAATTTGCAACCAGAAATTTTTGAAGCTGACATATACATATTTAATTTAATTCATTGCATATTTCTTCATTTTAATCAGCTTTTGTTTTTTTCTGAAGCCCAAGAAGGGGAAATTGACTTGCCTTATGTGGCAGGGCTTTGTGAGAGAATAATGTCCTCATGTCTCCAGTATCCAGTAATCGTGTATGGAAACAAATAAATATAATTTAAAATGTAAGTTTTCTCTCTCTGTATTTCTGTGTGTGTGTGTGTGACTGTCTCATCTAGGTAAAGAGATATATAGATGATGTTTAAGGTACAATTAAGATGTTAAGGTAAATGTTTAAGCTATATTTAAATTTATCATTTGGATAAGTTTACAGATAGATTTAATTATGTATTTTATGCGTGTACATTTTTTATTTTATTGTAGTTCAATTGATCATTTTCTTTTCCTTCATAGTTGGAGCTTTGTTTTCAAGACTGCAATCCAGGCTCCAATGCATTCTAGCTGTGTGACTTTTGGCTAACAGCTTAAAGTCTCTATACCCATTTTCCCATATGTAAATGGAGTGAGTTACATCATGTGTCTACTATGCGGTAAGCAGTTGATGAGATGTACATAAAATAGCCTCTTCTGTGGTCAGCAGACAGACAGTAGACATCAATAAATGTGAAATTAAGTTATGGTGAACTCATGAGGCAGGCTTGAATGGAAAAAGAATATGCAAAGAGAGTCTGAGGAAGATGTGTGGATGGAGGGTGGTGGTGAAGTGAAGGCATAACACTTTTTTTTTTTTTTAACCAGCTGCGCTGTATTTTTTAGTGTGTCTTCCCAAGCTGGAGGAATTGCAGGAACTCTAACAACATAAGACCTTCCCCCAAATTATGAGCAGATTTCCTTGCAGTTGAGTAGGCTGACAATGATGGATCATCTCTGACATCTGTTCTTTCTCTGATTCTCTAAACCAATGTATGTGTACTGCTCTTCCAAAATGTATCTCTTCCAACCTTTGTGACTAGGTGGATGCTCCCCTAAGAAAACGTTAAGTTCCTTAAAGACAGGGTCAGTGTAATCACTTTGTCCCCTGGCTGCCCTGAGCGTAGGGTTATGCTTTCCCACAGAGGAGGTGACTAATAAATGCTGGCTAACTGAATACAGAGTAATTTTTTTTTAATTACCTTTTTTTTCTCTTCCTCTGCCCTTGGCTTAGAGTTACCATCACACTCTTTTTTTTTCTGCAGTTCAACTGTCTTTGCTCCACAGCACCATGACATTGCTTATAGAGTACATATCCAGGTTTTCAGTCATTCAGCTGGCCATGATATGAGCCTCGTGATAACCTTTTGTCTAGTTTATACTTTGTCACAAATTGCCTTGCACGGCCTTCAATAAGCAACTGCCCCTCTCTGAAATTGCAACTTTCTCATCTGCAAAATGAGATAGCATACCTGCTACTTCTTAAGATCATTCATTATCCAAATTCTATGACTTTGGGCCGAACACCTTTACCCCAGAAATAAGTGGGCTCTGAAATAAATAATTTGGGAGGACACAGGTGTTCTGCTGAAGAGGTGATGCTTATAGATTCCTGTGAGACAGATCACAAGGCAGGAGGTCTCAGGGCAACTTTCTGAATTCCTCCATGTCTGGATCTTGCCTGGCTTTTGTGGTTACAGCCCTCTTTCCATAGACAATAGCAAAGCCTCAATGAGTGCTGTTGTGTGCCAGACGACCTCCTCTCTATCCTTATAAAAATAATAATAATTAAAAAACTCTCGGATACGTTCTAAGTGGTGAGATACACATACTATGTAAACACTTAATTTTATCCAGAAAACAAAAGTTTAAAAGGAGAACAAAATGTGTTTTTGACCATACTCATTCCATTCCTCACTTCATATGCCACTAAATTCAACACAGAGAACAATGGGTTAGCTAGCAGCAAAAAATAATCTCCGATCAATGGAAATTTTGGCATACTTGGTTCTAGCTCAGTCACTGCATTAATGTGATATTTTAAATGATTTGCTTAACATTTTTTGACTCAGCTCTCTTTCTGTAAAATGGGGATAATGATGCTTTACTTTGTTCCTGAGGACAGTGTTACATAGGACCACTGGAGAGAAGGGATCTGACTCTGGATTCTGTCTTTATCTCTTGCTCTCCGTGTACTCAGGACTAATCACTTAATTTTTCTGAACCTTCTAAAATGGTGACCTCCATCTCATGGGATTGTTATGAGAATTAAAAACAAACAAAAAACAAACAAACAAACAAAACCTGTAGTTTACTTTTGACCACTGGGCAGGTGTTCAACAAATAGTAGTATTTTTTAATTTTTTGTTGTTGTTGTTTTTTGAGATGGAGTCTCACTCTGTTGCCCAGGCTGGAGTGCAGTGGTGCTTTCTCGGTTCACTGTAACCTCCGCCTCCTGGGTTCAAGCGATTTTTCTGCCTCAGCTTCCCAAGTAGCTGGTACTATAGGTGTGTGCCACCACACCCAGCTGATTTTTGTATTTTTAGTAGAGGCTGGGTTTCACCATATTGGCCAGGCTGGTCTCAAACTCCTGACCTCGTGATCTGCCTGCCTTGGCCTCCCAACATGCTGAGATTACAGGCGTGAGCCACCGCACCCAGCACAAATGGTAGTATTAATTGATACATGGAGATCATGCCCAGCCTGAAAGATTATATTTTCATATTGTTAAGCCCAAGATATGGAGCAAGATGACTGTTGCTTTAAGAAGCAGGGGGAAGGACGCATGATGTGTCCTGTTGCTTCTTTTTTTTGAGATCTAGAAGAAGACATAAAATAGAGAAAAACATTGGGCTAGATCCTAACTATTTTTGCCACCTTTTGACAATTATTTCTGATTCTCTTGGCTCTTTTTTTAAAATTGTAATTTATGAAGTTCCAACTAGGTGACTGCCAATGTTTCCACAGGCTCTGCAATGTTAGGGGTGAAAGATGGAGATTTTCTCTTTTTCCCAGGAGTAGTCATTGGGATTTGATACTTTCAAGATTCAAGTAAATTGTGGCTATGCCTTGGAGGTATAATAGGGAAATTCATGTGTGTTAAATCCATTGTACAGTAGGGAAACCTTAGTTTCAAGGATACCAGCAGCAGTGCTCTATTTGTAATTTTAGTAGTTCATGCAATTTTTTGGCCAGTATATTCACCAAGCCTCAGGAATATTTATGCCATTCTTTATTCTACTCAAAGACCAAAAGACTTAGGCACTCAAAACTACATATGCATTATTTTTTGCTCTAGGGGTTGATAAACAACAGGGTATGCTAATAATAATCATTATGAGAATTTTTTTATGATAAAAGTATATGTATGCCAAATTCTCTAGGCACCTAAGAATGCCAAACTGAATATATTGCCTAATAAAAGGGCAGCCCAGCTCTATAAATCTGAAGCATAGTGAAGAAAAATTCTCCATAACCACCACCAACTGCATAATAAATAAAGCAACTATTCACCCATGTAAAACAAAGTAAAGAAAGAGCTTTAAAAAGCACCAGCACTTTGTATCCGAGGACTTTAAAGTAGAAGCTGAAAACCTAGAAAGATGTTGTATGTTGAAATGGTCTACTAGGTACTCAAAAGTTAAACAAAACCTCTCCTTAGGTACTGGTTAAACCAACCAGCTACTGACATTCTAGCTGCTGAATTAGTTAGAATGGGATATATGTCCTGCAGTAACACAAACACCCGAAAATTCAGTGGCTGAACATGTCAGATTTAATTTCATACTAATGTTAACTTGCACATAGGTTTGGGGCTCTTGGTGTTCCATCCTGTACAGGATGGAGGTTTAACACTCTCATCCATCATCAATTGGGACATCTAGGCTGGGCCTTGGCTGCTTCATTCCAGCAACTCTGGTATTGTGGTGCTCTTCACTTCCAGCCATGAAAATAATGGAAAATGTCTAAGAGGCCATAAAGAAATTACATCCTTTCCTGACTACCTTGGGCCAAGAATAATTCATACCAATTTTGCTCATAGCCCATTGGCCAGACTAGCCACATGACCTTAACTTTACTATGAAAGAGGCTGAAATAAAGAGGGTTGCATGGTGAACAATACTGCTTTGCTATAGCAGTTCTGTTTTTATCCATTAGGGTAGGCATCCTAGTCAGCTTGGACTACTGCAACAAAAATATTATTGACCAAATGGCTTAAAAACAACAGAAATACATTTCTCACAGTTTGGAGGCTGGATGTCCAACATCAGGGTGCCAGGGTACTGTTGTTGAAATTCTGACACAGATACTTATTCAAGCCACTTTCTTCAAGTTACTTGGTTTTCATAAGTTTTAGATTTCCATTATTTAAATGGAATAATGATGTTTGTCCAAAAACCATCAGGGGTAAGTTATGCATTTCTCTTTAGATGATATATGTAGAAATGTGGTCAAAATCATTACACACTTAATAAGTGCAATGCAATGATTGATAGATTGAGTTAAGAGTCATAGGCTACTAAGGATCCTCTTGAAGTCAGATAGAATGCCTTTAGCAGCAAGTAACAGATGACCTTACTCAAAATAGACTGAACCAATAAGGAAATTCATTATCTCCTATAACATCAAGTCCAGAGGTAGGATAATGTGACAGATCCTTAATGACTCACATTTGTATGATGCCTCCACATTGACATTCTTCGTGCTAACTTCATGTTTAACCCAGGAACAAAGACTTTGCAGCAGTTCCAGGTGTTACGTCCAGACAAAAAAGTTAAGGGGAAAAAGAAGGATCATCACTTATTGGTTCTCTTTATCATGAAGAAATGTTTCCCAGAATTCCAGCCCTGTTTCTTCTCAAAATTTATTTGCCAGAATTAGATCATGGGCCCACAATGAAATTTATCACTGGCAGAGGGAATGGTATCACCACAATTGGCTTGGACTAAACCTGTCACATGAAATTTAGCTGCATTCCTTATTTTTTAAAAAAAGGTTTTCTTTGTGTGTGTGTGTTTTGTTTATTTGTTTTGTTTGTTTGTTTTTTATTAGCATCTGTGTATTTTTTGGAATCTAACCAAGAAACTTACCTTTGCTATGGCTGTCAGGGGGTCCACCTGACCCCAGAGTGAGAATCATGGGCAGACCAAAGTAGTATGGCCACCAGATTTTGTGAAAAGGCAAGAGTATTTTAGGCAGACATATTCAGATTCAAATCCTGAGTCAGTCACTAGTGACACGAGCTTTGTTTACATCTCTTATGCTTCAGTCTCCTCTTCTATGAAACCTACCTCACGAGTCTTTTGCATGACTAAATTAAATAATGCAGCATGCCTGGCACATAGTAGGCACTTACATAAGTGTTAACATTGGTAATAATATTAATATTAATATAATGAATAACTACAAGAAAAACTTTTTATTGTATCTTGTCCAATATCTTTTTTCGCCTGGTCATGTTAAGTGTATATTACCCTGTTTCCTTTCCAACAAACCCTATGTCAATATAGATAGTTCTCATGTTTTATGCAAATGTAGCTTGAAAAATATGTCTGTCCTCAATGTTCAAAAACAGGGGCATAGTTAATTAAATCGTGGTAAGACTGCATGGTGAAAATTTAAACGTTAGTAGTGATGTTTGTGTAGCATTTTTAGTAGCATGGGGAATTATTCATGTTATAATATTAAAAATGTGTTTCCAAAATATATTCGTAATATGATCTCAGCTATGGAAAAGAAAAACATTCAGTGGAAAAAAGCTTAAAGGGAAGAGCACCAAATTCAATAAAATTTGCATCTCATTGGAGAAATTATGTGTGATTTTTTTGTTCTTTCATTCTGTATTATTCTGAATACATTTTTTCAGTGTGTAGAACCTATATAATTAAATGAAATGTTATTGAAAACAGAAATATAAATACGGACATATAGATAGATACGTAGATATTATCAGTTATTGAGCTTCTACCACACAAACATAGCTTTGTACCTCATGAATTTTGTGCTAATGTCCCAGAAGGTTGACACCATTATTTCTATTATTATTTTCATATGATGACATTGGGTCTTAAGAGAGGTAAGTAGATTACCAAGATCACCCATTCATATAAGGGAGCTTGGTTTAGAGGTGCTGGGGACTTGGACCACTTCAAATACCTCTTCCATTATAAAGCAGAAACTCTAAGATAGGGAATCTTCTACAGGTGATTTAAATAAACAACTAGGTGACCTGAAAGACATTATTCAGTGCAGCGATTCTTTGATTTCATGAGAGAGTGAGGTGGAATGCATGGTTTGGATCCGTGAGTGTCCAGCAGAAATTGATGTGCAAATAAGTGAGAAATGCATGGTTTGGGTACAGATGAAATAAGGAAGAGCAAGATGAAAGTCATGGGAAGCAGAAAGTGGTATTTCTATTTTCCTGATTATATTGCTGTATATGCATAGTAGACATTGGGTGTTTCTGGTAGAGACTTGTATATTGGACTTCCCATTATACAGCTTTCATTTCACACAACACTGTGGCATGAAGACATTTGCCTTTCAGGGTGTGAAACAATGCTTGGTAAGTAAGAGTGGAAGCTGCTTTGTCTTGGAATGGGAGACACATGTACTTTGTTTAAAAGTCAAATCATTAAATATATAAATTAAGCTGAAACAGCTAACATAGGCATACAATTCACCAGTGCTGGCTATGTCAAGATAAAATTTGTGCTGGCATTTTTATGACCATAGCAACTCCAGCAAGGATCCTAGAGTGGTGAGATAAGTTGAAAGAAGTTACTTGAGTTAAATTCCATAGTCATGGTTAAATCTGATCTTCCACATTTTAATGATTTCCTTGATGTTCACCAATAGGATGATTTCACTGTGAAAAATTGTTCCTTGAATTTGGTTAGACCTTGACTATGTAAGTTGAAAGAGAGTAGTCCCACAAAAACAAAGAAAGCAACGAACAAAACCCATACCATTTGTGCTACTGTCTGTGAATTTTGTCCATGTCATGTTGAAAAAAATACAAATGGAAAGACTGTGTTTGTTGCTAATGGTTATTCATAGATGACTTCATATGAACAGAGCTCAATGTCTTTAATGTGCACTGTGGAACAGATTATTTTAAAATGTCAATCTCAAGCTATAGATGCTGCCTGAAATATGATTTGGGAATGGAGTTGGATATGATCTCCACACAGTGAAATCTACCAGATCTTGATAAGACAGTAAAATACTGAGAGCACTTGCGAATTGGTCATTAGAGAGGTGGAAGTATAAGAATAATATTATATTTGTATTATAATTATAATATGATTTTGGTGTTCCTATGTACTCAGCATCCAATACCTTTTCATCTAGTAAGAGTACCCTGAATCTGGAAACATCTTCTTTAGTCTTTCTGGTTTGGCGAAGCTGACTCCAAGTTTAGTGTCAAGAGTTGAGTATATGACCAGGCTTGGCCAACCAGGCCACAGAGTTTTATTTAGGAATAGTGAGATAGCCCAGACTGAGCCATTCTGAGCCATTGAGTCTCCAAGGCTAAACTCTACTATTTTTTTCTGAATTTTAGAGGAAAATACAATTTTCTGTGAATCTTAAAAATCAGAGGATATATATCTTCAGCAACTAGGTGGTGGGGAGATAAAAATATGTAGAAAATATTTTTATACTGAAAACAAAAATATGGAGGACAACAGAGTATAAAAATGTTGAATAAAAGCCATATCTTAAAACACATGGAAGAGTCCCTGGATCCAGTCAAGTCTGAAATCATACTCACATCTGGACTTTTCAATTACATAAGCTTATAAAGTTATTCATTTTTTATGCCAGCCTGAAATGGGTTATTTTCATCCAAGCATAAGAATATGCACTAGTAAAACATTAGATATATATATACACACATATATGAGTTATATATATATATAGTTTTATATATATATATGAGTTATATATAGTTATATAAATATAGTTTTTTATGTATGAGTAGGAGTGGTGTAGGGGAAAGTTTTACTATAGTTAAAACATTGATAATATTTTTAAAAAGTATTGTAGGTTGTACATTTAAAAAAACAAAACAATTTCCCAATGTTTTACTGTCAAATGGAATGATGTGTTAGAATTAATAAAACTAACAAGCATCACTTGCAGCAGGTTATCGAATACATCAAGATTTGTTCCTTGTGCTTGGGTATTCAACTTGATGAGACAATGACAGCTGATCACCGCATTCAGCTGTCAGTGTTTGTGTACTTCATACAAGAGAAAGTGATCAGAGACAAAGGCTTGTGTTATGAACCACTGCATCCAAAAAGAAAAGACAATGATGTGTTCAAGCTTATCAAAGACTTCTGCTAAAAGCATAAAAACACGTTGTCACATATGGATGGATCTACACCAATGATGCCCTTGCTAAGCTTGGGTAAACCCCAGAATTGCTTTCTAAGAAAGAAGTACCTCACAGCTTCATTACAGATTGTATGTTTCACAGTCATGAAAAGGCTGCAAAACCCATTCATCATAATCAAAGGATGCTTTGCTTACTACAGTGAATGTGGTCAACTTCAGGGGAGGACGTTTTCTCAGTTATCACTGATTTGATTTATTTTATTAATAAATTGATAGAAAGCACTGCTTTTCTATTGCATAAAGAGGTGAGGTGATTTTCATGTAGCTAGATAATTACTCATATATATATATATTTTTCAAATGTGAAAAATGAAAATCTCTTTCTTTACAGCAGAAACAATAGTTTACTTGATAATTTGGAAATAAGCATGCATAGCATTTACACTCACATACTTAAATATAACAAATATTTATTAGATAAAACCAGGATAAACCTAACGATAGCCAGAGTGAAGTTATTTCACATTGTTAGGAAACTCTAAGTGGGTTAAAGGGGCTGGATAAAGTGATGATTTGATTACTGGTTTATTTTTTTCCCTTAAAGACAGATTTGTAGAAAACGTAGAAACAACCTTCACTTGTGAAGTGACAAAGCATTTGTAACATTTGCATTCAAGTTAATTGCTGCTATGTAAGTACTTACTACTGCTATTTTGTCATAGGTTTTCTGGATATTTTGTAGATCCTTTTCTTTCTTTATAATTAGGTGATTTCCTCTAGTGTTTTGCCTTAATTCCTTCCTTTTTTTTTTTTTTTTTTTTGTATCTACTGTAACTTTTCGCTTTGTAATTACGAGACTTATATGAGACTTACATGAAACATCTTGTAGTTATAATAGGCCATTTTAAGTTGATAGCTACTTAAATTTAATTGCATTTAAAAAAACAAGATTTTTATTTCATCTTCCCTAACATTTTATGGTTTTGATTTCACAATTTACAGTTTTTTTACACTGTATATTTCTTTAAAGTTACAGTAGCTATTATTATTAATAGTTTTGTCTCCTAACATATTATCTTAAATATATTTGACTTACACAGTACTATTACAGTATTAGAATATTTTGAATTTGCTTGTGTACTTTTATCAGGTAGTTTTATTCTTTTATATGTTTTCATGTTACCATGTAGTGCCCTTTTCTTTTAACTGGAAGAACTCTCTTTAACATTGAGAAATTCTCTGTTTCAGAAGGACAGCCTTTTCCAGTTACAATATTCTTGACAGACTTTTTTTTTTCCCTTTGGCAATTTAATCTATCATCCCATTTTCTCCTGGCCTAAAATGCTTCATCTGAGACATGAAACCTGTAAGATTTCATTTCTAACCAAGGCTAGTTTCTGCTAGCCTTATTGTAACTCCTTTATACGTGACATGCATCATTTCTCTTCTTTAATACAGAATACTTTTTGTCTTTGATTTTTGACAGTTTGATTATATGTCTTGGTACAGCCTTGTTTGGGTTAAATCTTACTGGAGACCTTTGACCTTCCTATCATCTCCATGTTTGGAAAGTATTCTGTTATTATTTCTTTAAGTTTTATTGTTTTGTGTCTCTTGTTTCTCCTTTCAAGCTCTTATAATGCAAACACTGGCTCTTATCATTTTTCCATAAATCCCATAAGTTTTCTTTACTCTTTTTCATTCTAATTTTTCCTTCTTCTCTGTGTATTTTCAAATAATTTATCTTTGAGTTCACAGATTTTTCCTTCTGCTTGATCAATTCTGCTGTTGACAATCTCTGTCACATTTTTCATTTCCTTTATTGTATTTTTCATCTGCAAAATGTCTGTTTGATTTTTCAAAATAATCTCAATCTGTTAAATTTATTAATTTGATTATTTATTGTTTTCTTGCCTTTGTTAAACTGTTTCTCTGTATTTTCTTGAGTTTTGTGGAGCTTTCTTAGAAACAGTTTGAATTATTTGTCAGACAGTTCATAAATCCCCATTTCTTTAGGGGTGGTTTTGGTGCTTTGTTATTCTTTTGTTGGTGTTACATTTCTCTGATTGTTCTGATCATTGTGGCTGTGCATTGGTGTCTAAACATTTGAAAAAGTAGAGATTTATTTCAATCTTTGGAGACTGGCTTTTGTTCTGGGAAATCCCAAAAACGGTCTGCCTGTCCAGAAATTCTGGGCAGGCCACCTGGAATTGTCTATGGGGAGGCTTGCTGTTAGAGTCCTTGGGTTGATTGGTCTAGTGCCTGGGCCAGTGGGTACGTGAGCCTGGGTTTGTGGGGTAACACCTGGAGCCTGAATTCACTGAGCAAGACCTGTTGATTTGATCTACAGAGATGGCACTGGAGCCTGGGTCTGTGAGGGCAGGCCTGGAGTCTATGTCTGTTGAGACCACCCTAAAGCCTGGGGTCATAGTAACTGAAATGACACTGGGTGGGTCCTTGAGCCTAAGTATTCAGGAGCTAGGTAGGTACTGGGATGGGCCTGGAGACTAAGTGCACTGGAATGGGCTTTGAGGCTGGGTTTTAAGGGATGGACCAGGGTTCTGGGTCCATAGGAGCTAGCCTAGAGCCGGAGTCTGCAGATGTAATCCTGGAACTTCAGTATTTAGCGGCCAGGCTGGCAACAGGGTCCACAGGACTGGGTATGGACCTTAGTTCTGTCGGAGCAGGACTAGATCCTGGATATACCAGAGCCTCAGACTGGCATGGAGCTTGGGACTGGCCTCGTGCTGGAACAGACATGGAGCTTGAGTCCACCAGTGCTGATCTAGAATCTGAGATCACAGGTGCCGTCCTGGAGTTTAAAGCCACAGGAGCTTAAATAATGCCTGTTTGTGGGGACCAGCCTGGATCCTAGGTCAGTTAAAACTGGTCTAGGTTCTGGGGCAATGAGATCCAGTCTGGAGCCTGAGTCCTTGGAGTCGGGCCCAGTGTTAGGATCTACTGGAGTAAGCCTGGCCCCTGGGTAGGATGGAACAGGTCAAAATCCTAGGTCTGCTTGAGCAGGAGCCAGAGGGGCCATTCAGGAGGGTGAAGCCACAGGCACCAGCCTAGCAGTAGGCAGGCCTGGAACCTATGTCTACAGATGCTGACCTGGTACCAGAGGTCTTTAGGTGCTAACTTAGTGCTGGAGTGGTCCTGAAGGTCGATGTTGTGTGGGCTGACTTGGCTCTGGGCTGGTCTGGAACCTCAAATGAACCTAGAACCCGGAGTTGCAGGGCCTGGCCTGGTGTTTGGGTTGCCCTGAAGCCTGGGACCATGGGGATCAGCTTGGCACTTAGAGTGGGCTTAGAGAGAGCCTGTGGGGTAGGCCTCATGCTGGGGTAGCCTGAAGCCTTGGGTCACTTGGCCAAACCAGAACTGGGGCTGATCTGTAGCCCGGGGTCAATGGTTCACTGAACATGCCTGGAGCCTGGGGCTGTAGGATCTCGCCTGGCATCTGAATGCACCTGGAAGCTCAGCCTGCAGGTACTGGACTGGAGTGTGGGGCTCTGGGAACCTACCAGTGCTGTGTTATACTGGGGAAGGCTCAGTTTTGGGGTCTGATGCAAAGTCTGGGGCTCACATACTTCCCCTTCTCCCATTCAGGGTCATCTCCACACTGTACTGCCTGGGGGAGGACTGACATGGGTGATGTACATGAGCCATTGTATTGCTGGAACATGATCTGTCAGCTAGTGGCTCTGTGAGTGGTGCTAAGAGTAAAGTAATGTCCAAAATGAGGGAGATGAAACTTTTACTTTGGGGAACAGTGGCCATTCCACTCCTGGCATGTTGGTTTTCACTCTGGGTACCCATCTGGTTCATTGCCCTGTCCTGCTTCCTACTCTCCTCAATGAATCTTTTCATATTTCTGTGCTACATTCATGTGCTACAATCTATCATTGGGTTTCCTTATCATTTATGAAGGTATTTTTGTACGTGGACAGTTGTTCAAATTGATGTTTGTACAGGGAGATGAGCACAGAAGCGTTCTATTCTGCCATTTTGCTGACATTCAGCCTGACGTTATATTCATTTGCAATATTATAGTTATCCTTCCCATCGATGTTTTCCACCCTGGCGATCTCAGTGTAGAAAAAAAAATTGAGGGTTGGAATCTTTCCTGATAAGGATGTGACAGAGAAGCACATTAAATGCAAGCTTTTACATGGTTGTGTCTCAAATATTAGCATCTAGTACAATGCCTGACACAATGCAAGAGCTCAGCAATATTTTGTGATAGAAAGAATGAAGGAAGAGCGAGTTTTTACAAATGAAGAAAATTATATTCAAGTTGGAGAATGTCTGATGTGCTCAGGTTTCATCCTTTGTCACAATTGTGAAGACAGAGCTGCAGACCTAGGTGCCAGACAGAATTATTGTCACTTTGCACATTAAGCAAAGACCTGGAACCGCTTACGTGTGAGTGATGACACACACAAGTCTATTTCAACAAAGGTGTCTCATTTTTCCAAAGTCATATACAAAATTTCTAACAGAGGAGTGATTGACCTAGCAAAATATGTTAATAAAAAATAAACAAGAGACATTGAATTTGAAAATGTTAAATGTATTCTAAGGACTACTTTGAAAATAAAAATAAAAATAAGGTATAGTAAAACCTTTCTTGCACATTTATGCTCTATGTATAATTTTAATAACTAAACCCTCAAGTGGTTTTAAACCAGAGGCATAAGGACACATTTTAAGAACAAATGGAAGGAGTGTGGAGAAGACTGCAGAGAGGTTAAGCATCACTGATTTATAGCAAGTGAGCACAGTGGTGCCAAATGCACAGAAGCTGTCAGAAAGTAGAGACAGACCACTCTTAGTTTATGTTGTACAATCCTCTTGTATCAACCTCTGACCTTGCAGAGCCAAATGGAAGGAGACGGAAGACTCCACGTTTAGCCTGTATTCTGATCACTGCCCTTTCCTTCTTGCTCTGCCAAGTCCTCCGTTAACCCTGGGTTGTCATTCTCAGGGCTCCTGCAGAGCAAGTCACAGGGTTCCAAATCCACCTGCCTATTACTGAGGAATCCAGGCAGTATTCTAGGTTGGCCGCCTACATTTGAGAATGAAGCTCTCAGAGCAGGGGAACCCAAGTCAGGATAGAGGAAGCATGCACTTGCAGAAAGAAAAAAAAAAAAAAATTCGAGTGTTTGTTAAATTCAGCCTCATAGTTTATTCTTAGACCAATGGACAGATGGATATAACCCCAGTGCTAGAGTTCCCCAAAATAAAGACAAACAACTACTCTTAAGATGAGCTTGATTTAATCTCCCAAGCCAGGCATAGCTGGAAAAGAAATCTGATGTACATTGGTAGCTTTTCTCCAACCTCCTCATGGGCAACACAAAGGTTATAACCCTAATACACAGGACATGAAAACATCCTGTCAGCACACAGACAAGCTTACATTGCTGCCTCTGAAGTTCAGCTCTTTCCCCCAGGAGGCCTTGGGAGCTACTCCTCTGGCCTCCAAGATGCCACCGTACAAAACACCTGTCTTCCTTTCCCACTATTAATTGTAGATGGTATTTCTCTTTCCCACGGCAAACCTCCTATTTTAAATTATCCCCTTGAAGTCTAAATTATTGTTGGCTCATGACTGGTCAAATAATGGGTTTGTGAATGGCGCTAAGAGAAACAGAATGTCTAAAGTGAGAGAAAGGAGACTTCTACTCTGGGGAACAATGGCCATTTCACACCTGGGGTGTTGGCTTTTGTTCTGGGTACCACTCTAAATGAACTTTCACAAGTGAATTGTGTTCAGAGGGAGTTGGCAAGAATGAGGAAGGAATTAAAATTGTGCCTCTTATCTTTGTATAGTAGAGGAACTGGAGCCCAGAAAATAAATGAACAATAGAACATGAGGACAGCATCGATATATTTCAAGAAGCATCCTGCAAAAGTAGGACTTTTTTTTTTTTCAGTAATTCCAGAAGTTTGAATATACATTTATTTCAGTAAATTAAAATGACTTTGTAAACATCAGATAGGTCCTCAAATTAAAAACAAATAAACAAAAGAAACTTTACAGGATATTGTGAGATGCCTGTGTTCAGAGGGTCCATAGAGAACTAGGAAAAGCATCTGAACAGGATTTTGTAGAACACGAGTCAGCAAACTACGATCCCTGTGCCCAATTCAGCCTGTGGCCTGTATTATTAGGACTCAGCACCCCGACCCATTCGTTTATATATTGTCTGTGGCTGCTTCAGCTGTATGAAGCAAAGCTGAGTAGGTACAGCAGGGACTTGGTGGTCCAAACCACCTAAAATATTTGCTAGCTTGCCCTTTAAAGAAAAACTTGCTAATCCCTGTGTTGAAGAAACTCAAGTGAGCATAATAAGACCCCGAGAGGTTAAACTTTTTGACTTCATCTTGCTGACTTGTTAAAAGAGAAAAATCTCCATTTGGAAGCAATGAAGAGGAAAATGATTTAATTTCCAAAAATACTTTGTAGAAACACACCCTTATAAATAAGTACTATAAAGGGAATTATGGCTTGATGGAGAATTTATGGAATACCTCATTAAAATAATCATGAGTGGGAGGCATTAATATTTGGAGTTTAACAGTTCATAATAGCTACTGCAAAGCCGTTTTAATGATCATCAACAAAATATTATTACCTATTTCCTTTTGAAATACATGGAATAATTTCAGATTTCATCCCTGTAATGTATGCATGCAAAGCACATTGAGGGAGGAAGGAACACACTGAAAGAATACAATTTTAAGAAATAAATGATAAATCTCTATGTAATAAAGGATACTCCAACTTTTATAGAACCTTATTCATAGTCTTGAAGTACATTTGAAAGGTTCAGACGTGTTTTTTCTGTACCTGAAGTCAAGTAAGTCTTTTAATTGCAAACATTATGTTCATTTCCATATGCTCATAAACTTCAAAGATGGTGAATAGCAGACATTTTGCAAGATTTATGGGAGCGGTATTTCCTGTAGGCACTCATTTGGTGAGTTTTTATGTGATGAATGCATTTCTAATTGGGATTATTTACATAGGCATCTGGGTCCTGGTTAGTGATGGAAGAGAGGGACAGGGAGACTCAGGTTTAGGTGATGCTATGTTTGATTTAATGTTTTCCAGAGTGGAACAAGGTTCCTGTTTTGCCATTTCTGCCAGAGATTTGATGTGATGTAGGTAGCTTTTATGGTTCCCCCCAGCTCTTAGTATCTACAATTGTATATTCCAACAAAATTTATCTTTACAACTCCCTGGATCTATGTTAAAGGGGAAAAGAGGAGAATATAAAGAGGCCACAAAACACTAGCTTAGACTGAAGATTTGTTGATTTTGTCAGTTGGGTTAGGTTGAAAGGAAAGTACAAATGAATTTTAACGAAATGAGGCTTTTTTTTTTTTTTTTCAAATGCTGACTGTGTGCCATCCTGGTAGGGCTTTGGAATAAAATGAGGATTTAAAATAAAAGTCTATAAATGGATATATTTACTCAAAACTGTTTTGATGCATTTATGATGTTGGCATTCCTCACTTAGTACAGCTATTAAAATAAGATATTTTTCAAAAATCACTGTTAGTCTGAATCTCTCTCTTGCCTAAAATAGTTTCGCCATTTAGACTCAATCAACAGCAAAATCAAGAATAATAACAGAAATTTTTCTCTCTATGTCTAAGTTTGTAATAGCTAGATAGTTCTCATTTGGGGTTTTTATTGACAAAGAGCTCAGAGAAAAGTAATGGAAATTTCTAAAAGGAAGGATATGGACTGGTTTGGAAAAGACATTTGAAAAGGAGAAAAAGGTCAGGCTTACAGAAGCTGGAACTATCCACCCTGGTGAGTGTGCATTTAGGAGTTACGATTAAGACATGAGATTGTTGAACCCTGGCAGAAAAGTAAGCATATAGCAAACATGTGCATCATATCAGAGGAGAGAGGAATCTCCTCCCATTGTTGTGCAATTTTTAACCTTGAGGCCACGCGGTTTTCCAATGTCCATGTACAATCTAAACTGAAGGCAGTAGAAAGTCACAAATATAGAGCCTGCCCTGGATTCTTCCCCATTGCGTGAGATAACTATGTTTTGTTTATTTGTTGCTATACGACAAAATACTCCAGCATGCAGTGGCTTAAAATAACAATGATTTCTTATTGCTCATGATGTTGAAGTTTGGCTGGTTGGGTCTTCTCCACGTGGCGTTGGCTAAAGTTTCTCATGTGTTTCATTCAGGGGGGAACTTGTAAGGCTGGAACATTCAAGAAGGCTTTACTCACATATCTGGGTGCTTGGTTCTAGCTGTAGGCTGGAGAGCCTCAGTTATTCTCCATGTGGTCTCTTGTTGTCTCTACACAGCATCTCTTAATTTTGTATCCTGTATCCAACGTGTTTTACATGAAAGCAAAAGTTGACACTGATGCGATCTCTTGAGGGCTAATTCCAGATCTGAAACAGTGCTATTTCTACCACATTCTATTAGTTACATAAGGCCAAGGTAAATAGACTCAGCCTCTTGAGAGGAGTAGCTGTAAATATTTATATCCTTCTGTGATACCCACAGCTGCCTTTGGAGATAATCTACCCAACCTGATTAGTGGAAGTGTTCAAAAAATACCAAATTAAAATCGTGGAAAATAGCCTATGTCCTATTCAGGGAATGAGTGAAACATGATGTCTAGGTAGAATATCAAACTAGAACTTAGTTCTGTGAAATTTGAACCATGATCATAGAACAAAGTACAAAAATGTCTGTGCAGTCATATACACTTGGAAAATGCTTACTTGAACTTACTCAAGGAGCTTTCTTTACTGTAGGTCTTCTCAGCACTTATATTATGCTAATATGCATGCATCATTGGTATCAAAATAATGAATGTATTAGGCAGCATTCCTTAATGGACTTGATCACTAATTTCTTTTTCAGGGAACACTCTATGGAATACATTTCGGGCAATGCAACAACATAAGAGAGAGCCAGATAAATGATACGTATGAAATGCCCTCAGAGACCTCAGGGAGATAAGGAAAGTAAAGAGAAAACCCACCAAGCATAATGGGATGTGGAGGGAAATGCCAAATAAGTGGAGTGAGGATCCCTAACTTTCATTTCTAGTCCTGTTGGCGTGGGAGTAATTTCATCTATCTGAGCTCAGATCCATAGAGGGGAAATAATAATGTTACCGGTCATGTAGAATGGTTCAACGGTTTGATTATGATATAAATTATAACTTTGCGTGAAGTAATTTCCAAGTTTTTCACAATCAAAGAACAGTGTTTTTTTTTCATTATTTTTCTGTTACTCTCATGATTTAAATTAGCTTACCAAACAGTGGCCAAGGAAAGATTTAAGGGTAAATCTTTGATACACTGTAAATATTTGTGCCTAAGCAACTTAATTTGATTTTTATTAATAACTATTCAAGCAATTGGTTGGCCTCTCTGGTGCCAGCAGTGTCAAAGGATTCTACTACATGGATTTACAGCAGTGTTATTACATCTCCTGTTGGCCATTTCTTTTGTCTCTTAGTTTTACAATGCGCTGTTCCCTTCATCTTCATTCTTCATTCCTGACACTGTGTCTACAAAATAGCACAAAGAGAAAAAAGAGGAAGGGAAGATAATACTCGCCTCAGATGACAGTGATCTTGAGGCGTGCTTTAAAAATGGTGTAAAGAAAGTAAAAACTTTTAAGAACTATGAATTAAGGACATTCAGGAAATTGTACCATGTCACAGTGATTTTTGTCTTTCATATTTCCACCAGGAAACACGGATGTTCTCTCTTTGTGAATCACATATCTACTTATCTTAAATGTTTTGTTTATCTTATTCTTCTAAAAGTGAATGCTTTAAGCTTCTGAATCAAGCTGTTTTACAACTTTGAGCAGTTTTGTTAATATCATCTGGTATAACAGAACCTGTCATTATGTAATTATTGAACAGTACTTTTGGTTGCAAAATCTAAAATTTAAGCTGCATTAAAGCTGGATTCAAAGAATGAGATATATCAAACCTGGGTTTAACATATAACAGGTGTTTAGTACATTTTGTTGATATGTTCACTGCTTTAGTGGAGCTCTACAGTGCAGTAGGAAAAAATCTGATAGAATAATTTATTTCAGAAAACTTGCATTCTTCTTAAGAAGTCTAATATATGTTATCATTTTAATCTCTGACAAGTCCTAGAATAAGAAATAGTTGTCTTTCTTTAATGCATAGTTTTCAAATATATCTGAAGAAATTCTTTTTTTAATTAATACTTAACCATATGTAGGAGAGGGAACAGAGAGCAATGCAGAGAGTTTTGGAAACCAACTTTGAAGTTTCTCTGAATTCTTCAGTCAACTATATGATTACAAATTGGCAGAATCTCTTCATGAATTTGTTTTACTCAGGTTTAATATTTTCTGAAAATTGCATAGCCCAGAAAAATATCTGGCTTACTGGAATCCAATGATTGAGATATATATTATAATCTTGTATAAAGTGGTTTCAAAGTTTTCATGATCAAAAGACTGTAATATTATTATTCTATAAACCCCTGTGATATGAGTTTGCTTATCAGACAGAACTGCATCTATTAACAGCTCCTTTTTTTCTTATGATTATTAATCTGGACACATGTTTCAACCAGAGTGCCTTACCAGCACAAGCTAACCACAGTGACTTCATATAATTTCAACCAAAAAAAAAAAGGAGAAAGAAGTTTGTTATTTTATTTAAACAGGGTAGTATAAATAGGAGTAGATTTTTCTAAACATGAAAAATAGCTCACAAACCCCAATTTCTGCTGTTGAAATATCCAAGGACCTAGAGCAGTTGTTCTTAATTTTGATTGCACATCATAAACACCTGAAGAGGCCTGATAAAGAAAATGCCAATGCTTCAGCCCCAGCCCCAAGCATTTATGTCCGAATTTATGAGACAGTCCCGGATTCCAGTATTTTTTAAACCCTCCAGATTATGCTAATTTATAACAAAAGTTGAGACTCTCAATCCCCAGTATTACTAATTAGATTAAATGATATAAGTGAGATACACATTTTTACAGAGGTAGAATTACCTGTCTGAGACAGAGAGTGAAGGCATTGTCTAATAACGAGACACCTCAGTCAAGGTCATTGTTACTTTTGAAAGGATCACTGGTTTTAGTTTATTTCCAAAGCTGTTGTATGATCTTTGTCATAAATTAAATCTTCCTAAAGCAATCATGTGGGATGTACGTGGACGTTAGAATTTAGGAACTAGGTAAGAACATGGAAAAGAACTCCTCCTACTTAGATTACTTTAAGCAAATTATTTAACTCCATCTCTCTAACTTTCAGTTGCTTCATCTTCATTCCAATGAAAGCACCTGTGTTACAGACTTCTGTAAAGACTCAACAATAAAACACACATCAAAACAGTCTGCACAGTTCTCAGTACTGTTGGCACTCAATAAATAGTAATGGATTCTAGATCATTAATTCCAATACAGCTAATTTTATATTTTTAAGATAAATGCCAAGGATAAACTTCAAAATTAGCCAAAAACTAAAGTAAATAGAAAACTTGCTTTTAATTAGGACCCTAAAGTTGTGGCAATATAATTTGATAAACATATACCATCTCAGCCATCTCAGTCTGCACTGCCAAATATTAATAGTGAAATGCCCTGCCAAGTGTTATTAGACAACTGCATTTGAGAAATACATTTGTGTGCTTTTTTCATGGAAACATTTGCATTATTCAGTCTAAAAAACTAATATTTGTTCCTATGCCCTCCCCCATGATCTCAGATTAGTAGGATGACATTAATGATCTTGGTTTTTACATTTACTGTGCATTTAAAGAACGGCAAGGTGGCTGAATAGGTGCATGGTGTAGAAAAGGTAAGAAAAGAGCTCTCTCGAATTGCATTAACACCTGTAGATCTGTAGTCAATCAATTCAGTTCCTCTTTGAATTGATTATTTTTCAGTATATGAAAAATTTCGAATATTCTGGAGTCAAAACCCTCAATTCTTTCCTATGTTATTTTATTGCATGAATAGAAAAGTCTTGCCCCTCCATGATGTATTCTTTATGTATATTTGCTTTTTAGTTTAAAAAAATATGTTTGGACTGGGTGTGGTGGCTCACGCCTGTAATCCTGGCATTTTAGGAGGTGAGGCAGGTGGATTGCTTGAGCTCAGGAGCTTGAAACCAGCCTGGGCAACATGGTAAAACCCCATCACTATGAAAACACACACACACACACACACACACATACACAAACACACACACACACAATTAGCTGGGCTTGGTGGTGTGTGCCTGTAGTCCCAGTTTCTTGGGGCCTGAGGTAGGAGAATCACTCGTGCCCAGGAGGCTGAGGCTGCAGTGAGCCAAGGTTGTACCATTCCTCTCCAGCCTGGGTGACAGAATGAGCCCCTTTCTCAATAAACCAATATAGAGCATAAATAAATGCTTGAATTGTATATTTAGTAATTTAATATAGTCAGAATTAGGTTTGATATATGTTCTTATACAAATAACAGTATTGATTTTTAATATTGGTATTTAGAAAATTTTAGCATATGAAACAATTTTGAGTTATTTTCATAACATCATTCCATCTCTATATTTAAAGTAGATGAATAAATGTAGCATAAAAACTCATCATGGCACACATGTACTTGAAAATTCAACCCTAACTCCCTTCTCTGACCCACACCCTACCCACTGCATTGGCTTGACTCCTAGGAAACATGCTCATTCACTACAGAGAATCCAGCCAGCCCTGGATCCTACCACATGCTTTCAATTCACAACTTAAAGCATTTACACCCATTGATGCTGCCTCTTCAACTGGTAAGTTTATAAAGATGAGAGAGGGAAAATGAATAATGTCTCTCAGAAATTTCCTGTATGCCTGACTATATCAGCAATTATGTTTGTATCTTTTTATCCCCATAAACTCTTTGGGTGAAACTTGTTTTCTCCCCATTTTCATACCTGGGAGATCTAAAGTTGTGAGATGCAAAGAATGTGACTGGTGTCCCACAGCTGGAAGTGGCTAAAATGGGATTTTATAATCTAGGTACATCTCAAACCAAAGAGCACCTCCTTACAGTCAATACAATGCTGTTTCCAATTTCAAGCTTTCTGCTTACAGTTCAGACTCTAGTTACCTACATTTCAACATATGTCTACATATATTTCTATTCATCACGTATTTCTCATGTATTATACTACGGATACAGTATTTTTGCCCCCTCACTTATGGTCTTATGAGATCTTTGAGAAATCATATATAGGATTAATGTTTGTGTCTTAAGCAGTCAGCACAGGGCAGGATAAGAAGAAGATGTGAAAATGATGTATGTTGGGTTGATGGATAGATGGATGCAATTTGATTTCATAGTATTGTCTATTCTCTTATTTTGCTTTCCATTTTAGTTATATTACACCTTCCAGAATAAAATTACATTATAATATATGTAGCATCCAAAATGGTTTGGACGGGGCTTTTATTTTAATTGAAGACAAAGTATTACAGTTGTATGAGTGATATCACACCTCTGCAAGAGAAAAAGTCTATTTTTTAAATATATACTGAAGACTTTGCATAGGAATTGTTTCCAACCCATAAAATTATTTACTGTGGCAGTAAATAGAAAACAAAATCAATTTCCCTCCAAAAATTTATGAGTGGTCTAGATAGAGCTTTAGCTAATATATCTCAAGGAGCTCTTTCAATAGGCCCTCACTGCTGCTGTTATTTCTTTTAAACTACACTCCACATTTCCTAATCAGCTATATCTAGACATTAAAGTAAAATTTATGATAAAAATAGAAAAGCCTGAAGTCCTTGAATTCCATCGATTTGAATAAAGCATACTTTATAATTGTTCAATAGTTGATTTTTCCCATTATTAGTTTTATTTCAATATTTTTGAGTCAGATAAATAGAAGCACATTTTTCCACATTTTATTCTGTCAAATCTAAGGTAGGGAAAGTTTCCTACATGAATAGTGTTAGAAGCAAATGAACTAAACAACTCTTCTTGTCAGTATCCTTCATTGTCAAGAAGTGGATTTTAGTATATTTTAAATTTCAAAATTAGGAAAATGGAATGAGAATTTATTTTATAGAGACCAAAAGTGTGAAATCAGGAATTTAGTCTAGATTACATCTTTAACACTGCTAGGCTAATTAGATACGTTTGAGCAAACTAGTCTGATCTTACTGTGACTCTAAAGAGTACACTGAAAGGAAGCAAACTATAGTATATAGATAGATATAGACAACTCTTTATAGAGCTGTATATCTCTATCTCCACTGTATATCTCTATATGGAGCTCTATTTATCTCTATATACTTCTATCTATAGATCTATTTCTATCTCTAGATAGATCAACATAGATGTCTATATATATCTGTAGATAGATATGTATAGATGTCTATATTACAATAGAAAGTATAGTTATCTACCTATAGCTATGGAGATACATAGGTAGGTATCTATCTATAAATAGCTATCTATAGATAGTTACCTATCTATATCCATAGGTACTATCTACAGATAGTTATCTATCTATATCGATAGATATAGATAATCTGTCAATCAATCATTTATCTATCTAAACAATTGAAAGTATTCAATGGCATGGTCATTTGGTCCAGTGATTTTCCTTTTTGGTAAAAAAATAAGAGGAAATAAAAGAAACATAGGACCCATTCTCATGCAGAAGGCCACTATGTAAAACAGATGAATGCTGAACTGCCCTGGTAAGCAAGGATGGGGATTTGGGACCTGTCTCTTTCCCTGTCTCTGAAACCTCACTCTAGAAGCCCCTCAATGCCACATGCCACAGATGAAAACCACCCACCAAATTCTATCATTGCCTCCAACATTGTGGAAATGGAGACAGAGAAGTAAGGGACTAGCCCCAAATGAGAGGCCTACTCATATAACAGCCACACCATCTGCATAGTTTTCAATTCAAAAACCTTGAAAATAAAAAAAATTAAAGCATTAATATTATTTTCAATTGAAAGAAAGTTAAAACATGGGAATTATGCAACTATGCAGTCATTTAAGAGTCTTAGGAAGAGAAGAGACATCACGTTTGTTCTGACCTTCTTATTCTCAGTCCAGAAAACTTTCCTTAGAATTAAGACTTAACACGGTTCCCTTTTCCATTCACTACCACCAAATACAGAATAATTTAAAACCTTCTAATTCATTTCTAAAAGGGGCCAGAGGGGATGAGAAGTATCATATTTTAAAACCACATAAGTGAGGCAAAGTCTATTCCTGCCATAAAGCCACTGCTGGACTGAGTGTCAATTACACATGTAATATATCTAGTCTCCCTTCTTCAGTAACTTATTTTATGAACAGGGAAGGCCTGTTCTTCCTCTCATTGGTTCTACAGGATAATATTCTATTTTCTCAATTCCTGCATTGATGTACACATGCCTCAAGCTCATTTTTGATTCTATTGCTTTTATTTTTGACATTTGACAACAGACAGAGGATGTGGATTTATCTTCATCTCCCTGTTCACTTGAGTGCTTGCTGGTCAACCTCATTTTCAAAGTCCATGTGATGTCTCCTGTTACAGAGCTCAACTTTACTGTACAAGAAGTGGTTGGTTGCTGTCCCCAGAACCTGATTTTCTTTTTTCTTTTCTTTTTTTTTGAGACGGAGTCTCACTCTGTCACCCAGGCTGGAGTGCAGTGGCCGGATCTCAGCTCACTGCAAGCTCCGCCTCCCGGGTTTATGCCATTCTCCTGCCTCAGCCTCCCGAGTAGCTGGGACTACAGGTGCTCGCCACCTCACCCGGCTAGTTTTTTGTATTTTTTTTAGTAGAGATGGGGTTTCACCATGTTAGCCAGGATGGTCTCGATCTCCTGACCTTGTGATCCACCCATCTCGGCCTCCCAAAGTGCTGGGATTACAGGCTTGAGCCACCGCGCCCGGCCCAGAACCTGATTTTCTAATGCTCCAAATGGGTGGAGAAGGTGAAAATTGATAGCTGAATCAACTATTAAAAGGGGTTTTCTTTCTCCTTGGGAAAAAAGAAAAAAAGACTTGGACACAGCTTTTACTTCTAATGTCTTGTTTCTGTCTCCAGGAATGAAATTGCCCAGCATTTCCTTTTACTTCTGTCTAGTTGCCTTCTTTGAGTTCTATACTGTCTTTGATGTCGAATGGAAATTTTTACAAGGGGTGGGAATTGAACAGCATTCAGAAAGCCACACATACTTACACAGACACACAGATACACATGCACACACAATCAAATGACAAATTGGCATGGAATGCTGCGGGTAAGATGGATAACAGCTTGTCTGATGTTTGTCACATTATAAAGTATGAACTCATGAAATGAAGACCAAAGAGTGATGGGAGCCATCGGGAATCTTCTTACTTACTTTTTGGGAAAAGAGCATACTCTACAGTTCTAGTGGTTTTTTCCATTTTTTTTCCCTTGGACTCGAGGTTAATCAAACTTCCTCTCAAGTTCTGCTTGCAAAATATTCACGTCTAGCTTTCAAAGATGTGATTTCCTACCTCTGTTGCTGTCTTCACAGGTATTTTGGCAGAAAGGTAGAAGAGATGTCATCAAGGGCTGCTTTCCAAATGCCATTTTAAACCATCTTTGCAACCCTCTTTTAATAAAGGATGAGTAGACGAGGGATGTTCTGTGCTCAGCTCCAGAGAATTTTATTTCCCTCTTATGTAAACCACTCCATGTCAGAATTAGAGTTTATATAAAATTAATGTGTTATATATGCCAGGCCTAAATGACTTAATTTTGAATATATAGACAGTTTCAATGATTAAATATTAGTATGTGGAAACTGAAGGGCCTCTCAGGAATGACAGAGCTCCCAACCCTCCTTTATGTTTTGTCTAAAGCAGAATTTAAAGGTTTTTAATAGAATTTAGAAGGGCTAGAAATCTCCATATATACAGCCTAGTCTGCCCTGATTTATCGGTGGATTTCCTGTGGAATTTTTATGCGACACTTGATTTTCCCTGTGGGGCTTGTTAACTCCTGATTGGGTAATGTAAATTTCCAGCCAAGATTAAGTACAAACAAAGCCAAAATTCATTTATTTTAATAAGGAAAATTGAGGTTCTGAGGTCTGGTGTTTTCTTTCGCAAATAAACTAGTCTGTCAGGCAGCTCATTTTAAAATATTTGGTAGGAATTAAGAAAAAATAAATTTAGTGCTCCAATTTCTGGGTTATCCTTTAAAGTTTTGAAATGAGAAATGATTTTATATACAAGTATTCTGTTTTAGCCCCATCCTTTCTCCTCTTTTGGCTCATAAGACAAACTGCTGGGAGAAATATCTACTTTTCCTTAGACCTCAATCCTTTCCACCTCAAATGCCTTGCAATACTCATCCTCAACATAGAGATGGCATTTCTGCTGGCATTTAGCAGATGAACATGAATTTTCTAGCTGGAGAAAAGCTAATGATATACTTGTACTGGCAATTGTATAAGCCTCATATAATTTTTCTACCATTTATTTTTCACACACAAAAAAGTTTGTTATAATGCAATGAGAGACCTTTGCAAGTGTAATGATGATATGGGATTGAGAAGAGAGTATTGCCCAGAGAGAAGAGACATTTAGCAAATACACTTGATGGTGTGGGAATGCTGATTGGGAATGCAGTAGAAGAAGGAGGAAATCAAAATTCCAGATTTCCTGGCTTAAGTAAGTTGATGACAGATTTACAGATGGGAAAAACATGAAATGGGGTAGATTGTTGATTGAAAGATAAGAAAGTTAATAAACTAGCATTTGGATATGTTGAGTTTAAGACACCTTTGGGGCATTCAGGAGGTAATGCCGATATTTTGAAATACAGATCTGATGCATGGTAGACAGTCTGAAGATATAGTTATCCGTCTTAGAAGAGTTTGCAGAAAAGTTTATTAGACATTCTGGATATTGAGACTATAATGTACAGTGTAGTTTGACTTCTGCTATAATCCTGGCATATAAATGCCTATATCAGTCAATGTATATTTTTGAATACATGAATAAATACAAAAGTGAATCAGTGAAAGAATTAAAATAATATTAGAATGGAGAACTTATATCAAGATGAATGAAGACAATTACTAAATATTTTCAAATGAAATATTTCAGTACTCTATCATTACTTATTTGCTTACAATTTTCTATGCTTTATTATTCAGCAAGTTCGTTTTTTAAAAACAGTTTTCACTCTTATCTTTTTTGGTAATCTTTATCAGTCATACCTTGCCACAACTCTGCTTAAAAAGTCAGTCCAAAACTCAGTGTATTGAAAAAATCAATTATTTATTCTTGCTCAGATGTCTTCACATTGGTTGGGGTTCAGTTGGCTTAGATTTTTTTTTTTTTTTTTTTTGAGACGGAGTCTCGCTGTGTCGCCCAGGCTGGAGTGCAGTGGCCGGATCTCAGCTCACTGCAAGCTCTGCCTCCCGGGTTTTTACGCCATTCTCCTGCCTCAGCCTCCCGAGTAGCCGGGACTACAGGCGCCCACCACCTCGCCCGGCTAGTTTTTTGTATTTTTTAGTAGAGACGGGGTTTCACCGTGTTAGCCAGGATGGTCTCGAACTCCTGACCTCATGATCCGCCCGTCTCGGCCTCCCAAAGTGCTGGGATTACAGGCTTGAGCCACCGCGCCCAGCCCAGTTGGCTTAGATTTAATTCAGCTGGGCTTGGCTTTAGGCTGCAGGTTAGATCCAATATTTCTCATATATCCTTCATCATTCTTAGAACAGCAGCTAAGCTTCTCAAAGCAGAAGCATAAGAGGAAAACCTCTACTTTCCAATCACATTTCCAACTTCTTGCATCCTGTATTTTCTCTTAAAAAGTCACATGACTGGTCCAAAATTAAGGTGCAGAGAAATCCATTCTCCATACAGAATCATGGGAAATGGGTGCATATTTTTGAATAATAATTCTATTTACCACACTTGCCAAAATCAGTACCTTGTGTTTGGATCTTCCCAAAGTGTGAAGTCAATAAATTTCCTACAGGATATCTTTCTTTCAATGCCCCATGTCAATTCTAAGGGGCATCATCTTTGGTATTCCTGCCAAATGGAATCTCTCCACCTTAAACTTTCTATACTTACATGAGTTCTAGGCCAGAAAGCAGAAACCTTTCAAAGTAATCAGTCACTGAATGTTTCCAAATTTCTCTATGATATTTCTCTCCAGCTTTTTTTTATTTGCTGCATTGTTTCTGAGCCCAGTGTACCAAATCCACTATTTTATCTTTCTTATATAGCCACTCAAATTATGTCCAAATTCAAGTCATGCCCTACTCAAATAAGCCTGCATATAATTTCTGCCTGCCTATAAAAAAAGTACATTCTTAATGAAAAACTCCTATTTGACCATTGGTTTGCTATTTTATTAATGCAGGAAGTATCTGTTGAGCAAGTGCTGAGTGCCAGATGCACTGCTATGGGTAGGAACAAAGTAGTGAAAAAGAAGGCAAAGTCTCTTGTTCCTCATGCAGCTTTATTCTAGTGAAGTCAGAGAAAAAAGAAATACAAGAACTGTCTAAGACATATGTAAGAAAAAAGCTTAATAATGCTAAGTACAATGCAATCAACTAAAGGAGATTATTTGATAGACAACAACTGGCCTCCCTCTTTAAGTTGGGCACAGAGAAAGCCTCTCTGAGGACAAAACATTTGTGTTAATGCTTAAATGGCAAGAAAGTGACAGACATGCAAAGATCAAAGGGATTAACATTCTAGGGAGCGAGAACAGCTAGTACCCAGGCCCCAAAGTAGCAGGAATGACTTCAGCAAGCCTGAAAAACAGGAAAATGGCCAGTATGTCTGAAGCATGGAGAGGGAAAATATATGGGTTAATAAATGATATTGGAGAAAAACAGGAAAAACACCATTTAGGGCCTGAGGTCAAGAAATAAGATTCAGATTTCTGACACAGTTTGGCTGTGTTCCTACCCACATCTCATATTGAATTGTAGCTCCCATAATTTCCATGTGTCCTGGGAGGGACCTGGCAGAAGGTAATTGAATCATGGGGGAGGGTCTTTCCCCTGCTATTCTTGTGATAGTGAATAAGTCTTATGAGATCTGATGATTTTATAAAGGAGAGTTCCCCTACAGAGCTTCTCTTTGCCTGCCACCATATAAGACATGTCTTTGCTCCTCCTTCATCTTCTGCCATGACTGTGAGGCCTCCCCAACCATGTGAAACTGTGAGTCAATTAAACCTCTTTCCTCTATAAATTTCCCAGTCTTATTAGCAGCTTGAGAACGACTAATACAATTTCATTCTAAGGATTATGAGAAGACACTGAAAGCTCTTAAAGATGTTGCCTTATGTTTTTTTCAAAGGGCATGTTGGCTATGTTTTGGATAATTGATTGATCAGAAGTAGTCAAGATTGAAAGAAGAAACCCAATTTTGTGTCCAAGGGAGTAGTATAAGCCAAAAAAAAACAATGGTGGTGGTTTGGAGTAATCTGATAGTTCTCGAGATGGAGAAAAATGAAACAGTGAAAAAATTTTAGATGGAATGTGAAGGAAGAGTTGACAGGCCTGTGGATGGATTGGATGCTGAGTGTAATGAAACGACAAATTAATGATGGGTCTTAGGTCTTTGCTTTGAAAAATTAACTAAATGAGTATGGCGCTTGCTAAGATGGGAAAAAACTTGGGATGATAAAGTTTTGTTTTCTGTTTTGTGTTGTTTTGTTTCATGAATAAAATGAAATCAAGAGTTTTATGTGGCAAAATAAGTTTGAATTGTAATGGAGATGTCAAATAGACAGCTGAATTAAAGGTCTGACATTCTGTCAAAAGATCAGGGCTATAAATTATAACAATTATATCAATATCGTGTTATGGTATCATTTTAATGTATGAATACATTTTGGATCAGGTAACCTGCTTGATTACAGATATGTAACGAAGGCTTAGTAACCTGTTTTATAATAGGTATGTGATTGATATGGTTTGGTTCTGTGTCCTCACCCAAATCTTACCTCGTAGCTTCCATAATTCCCATGTGTTGTGGGAGGGACCCAGTAGGAGATAACTGAACATGGGGGCAGGACTTTCCTGTGTTATTTTTGTGATAGTGAATAAGTATCACGGGATCGGATGATTTTAAAATTGGGAGTTTCCCTGCACAAGCTCTCTTTTTGCAGCTGCCATCCATGTAAGATGTAACTTGCTCCTCCTTGCCTTCCACCATGATTGTGAGGCCTCCCCAGCCATGTGGAACTGTAAGTCCATTAAACCTCTTTTTCTTCCCAGTCTTGAGTATGTCTTTATCAGCAAGGTGAAAATGGACTATTGCAGTGATTAAGCTAGAACTAGAACACAGACAATAAATTTCCACCTACCACAAGGCTCTTAACTGGCTTTCTCTAATGCTTGACACAGAATAGGTAGGCAATACATACATAGAAACAACAACATCAATAAAACAAAACAACTAGATGAAGTGAGAGTCAACTGTCTTCCAAGGTTTCACAGGTCTTGAATCTGGCCATGTTCGACTTAATAAGACAGATTCCCTACTACTGCTCTACACAAATTGGCCACTCTGGGCAACCCAAGCTCCCTGTAACCAAGGTGGGCTTTTTTACATCCAACTAATTGCCCCTACCTTTTCCTTGATTTACAATGCCATTTCTATTCTCTGTGTTTTCCAATTTATACTAATTATCCAAGGTCTTAAGCATACTAGTCCACGAAACCTTGGTTTATTTTCCACTAGTTTACATTAACATCTAATATGCTTTTATTTCTTTAAAAGAAAAATTGATGCTCTTATATTGTATTGTATTTATTTAATTGTCCTTGAGTTGTCAAGTGTTTTTTCTTCTCAACTGGACTATGCTGCCATTTTGGGGCTTCATATGCTTTTTATGAAAACATTAATAAAAAAAATATGGGCTCTGGAATGAGAAGATCCAAGCTTAGATTCTGGCTTCATGCTTTATCAACTTTGGGTTGATAGGTTATTGTTTAGTCATTCTAAGCCCTCAGTTTCCTTTTTGGTAAAATAGTCCACCATTTTGGTAAAATGGTTCCACCTCATAAGGATGTTTTAGGGATGATATGAGTGCAATATGCAAAACTTGTCTTACACCTTTGCACCTTCAAAATTCTCAATAAATATTGGATTTCTTTATTTTCTTCTGCTTAACACCTTAGTACCTATGCAACTATTGGGATCACGATAGGAGCTGCCACATGCTCTGTGGAAAAAAAAGCAGAAAAGAATGTAATTCGTTATGAATTTCTATACCAAAGATTTCTGTTTGTTTGTTTTTCCATTTGCAATACCCTACTGTGACTCACTTGATTTTCTGAAATGTCCTTCTTAATCAAAGTGTTTCGTGGACTGCAATTTTGCAAATTAAAGTGGATTAAAATTAGTTCTATCAGAAAATTTCATGACATCCTCAAGCCCCACCTGGAAATATTTGGAGACACCCTGGGGTATCACAGACTTGGTCTCAGGAATCACCACTCTCTATGTTGCCTCACTTGTGTGTTTATAAGAACTAAACTGACAGCAGCAGTTCATTAGGAGAGCGTGATTGAATGTGCATGGTTTGCTGATAAACTTGCAAGCACTTAGAGAACCATGAAAAATGCCTTCTCTCTTACCAAAAAGTTGAACATAAAAGGTCAAAGTGGATGTGTGCATACATTTGTGTTTCATAAAAATGAATTAGAAATAAGATGATCCAGATATCCGGTTCTAATGAGAAATTCGTCAATGTTAGGAAAGGTATTTAGAGATTGCTTTGATATGTTTTACATCTTTTTCTAATATGCTACCTAAGATGTATGCAATTCAAAAGAAGGAAGCAATGAGAAAAGGAGTGTAGAGGGAAGGAGCAATATAAACTCTCAGCACTGTATCTATTTAGTATTCACTAAGCGGCCATGAATAAAGAAGAAAATCCCTCCTCAGTATTTAACTACTTGGGGTGGGTCATAGAAAGTGGCAATTCGGCCAGAGTTGAACAGGTGCTAATCATGGATTTCTGAGGAAGAGCTATCTCTCGGAAACCCACTGGCATGTACAAAGGGTGAATTTCCATAACCTTTCTTAATAACATACACCTAGCTGGGCATGATAACTCACGCCTGTAATCTCAGTACATTGGAAGGCCTTGGTGGGTGGATCGTTTGAACTCATGACTGCAAGACCAGTCTTGGCAACATGGCAAAACCCTGTCTCTACAAAAAATACAAAAATTAGCTGGGTGTGGTGGCATGCACCCGTAGTCCCAACTACTCGGGAGGCTAAGGTGGGAGGATGGCTTGAGCCTCGGAGGTAGAGGTTGCAGTGAGCTGAGATCATGCAATAGGGCGCCAGACCTGGTTTAAAAAAGACATATATGCATATATATGTGTATATATATGTGTATAAATATATGTGTTTGTGTGTGTGTGTGTTTATGATATTTAGATAGATAGATGGATGGATAGATAGATAGATAGATAGATAGACAGACAGACAGACTTTAGGCTGGGTTTGGTGACTCATGCCTGTAACCCCAGCGCTTTGGGTGGCTGAAGGGGGAAAAGATGGCTTGAAACTAGGAATTCAAGGATCTAGAGATCCACGACCCCGTCACTGTACTCCAGCATGGGTGACAGAGTAAGACACTGTCTCTAAAAAATTTTTTTTAAAGAAAGAAAATAATTTACAGTTTAACATTGTTTCCTGAGTTTCCTTTTAGTACCATTGTCTTTCCTAGGACTTGCATTTTGAAATATGTCGCCTTGTTTCTCAGCACACCAAGTCAGGGAAGGCACTCTGTAGAATTATCCCAAATTCTTTGAACATTTAAAGGTCATTCTGTGGCTAAGGCTGTGCTCATTAGCAAATGATCTGCACAGTAATTCCTCAGCCCAGAGGGCTCACAACAAGAAGGGACCTCATTAGGAAGTCCACTGACATCCCCTTCCTTTCTCCTTTTCATCTGTTCACTTCTTCCTGAGAAAAGCATGTGCCCCTCCAGATCTGCCTCCTTTGGCCAACGGCCTAAACTCATGGAAGTCAGCCACACAGGAAAGTGGATTCAGCAGCCTCATTTGCAGTCCCCAGGGACTCTTTCAGTACTAATTACAGCAAACGTATCAGGCAGGCATCATGTCCTCCAGCCAGTGATAATGGGTCAAGGGCCAGAGCTTCAGGGACCTTCTCTCTTGCATTTTCTGAAATATTTTTGATCTTAATGTTTTCTCTCTCATCTTCCCCATGAGAACCTTCGTGCAAGTTCGAACATGAGGATAAAGTTTAGTTTGAAAAATTCAGTCATTGTAATAGATGCACATAATGAAATGGCTTATGTAATAATATTACTAATAGCTAATATTTATGGACTGCTAAATCACCTTGTCTGTATTCTCTCATCGGACCCTCAAGGCAATTCACAGGTATTACTGGATCTGTTGTTTCAGTTAAGAACATTGTGACTCATGATTAGAAGTAACTTGTTCAAAACCAGTAAATGGTAAAGTCAGGTCTTAAATCTTAATCTCTGCTATGTCATACCCTGTGCCCCTTCCACCAACTTAGGCTACCAATAGTTAAGAGAATGAATGAATGAACAAAGGAATGGATTGAATATTTATAAGTACAAAATTGACTTTTAAAAGATCCCTGTTATCTAGCGGAAGATCTTACGTCCTGAGAGTCTTCCCAGAATTCACAATGTAGGAATTTTTTGACTGTTTTCTCCTGGGTCATCCTTGCTGCAGATCAGATTTTCTTCTGCTCCTGAGGATAAATATTATTGATTACCTTGACACAAGCAGTAAGTTCTGAATTGGTTCCTACCTGAGTTGCATCCTTTGATAGTGATTTGTCTTTTTCCTCTGTGTTCATTGGCTTTGGTGGGTTTTCCTTTAAGTAAGCAAATTGTAATTATGCTTGGAGGCATTGCTTGATTTCCATTGCCCAGTGCCTCAACCTCTCTTCCAAATAAACCTAATCACAGAAAATCTTAAAGCTAAAATAAATCGGGAGGTAATTTTTTTAAGATCATAAAATGAGTTGGGTTCTAAGGTTTTGGGTGTTTGCTTTTTTGTTGTTTTGTTTTGTTTTCAAGGTCAGAGAACTTCAGAGAGCTGACTGTGGGCAAAAGGTCTGAGTGAGGATAGAACAGCATAGACAGAATAAATAATGAGGTTCAAGTCCATTCATTAAGTTATCAGTAAAGCAAATGTAGTAATAGTTAAGGACTAGTTGAGTGACATTGGATAAACCTCTGTCAGTCTGTTTTCCATCTGTTTCATAAGTATTTGAATACCTAACTCATGCTTTCTGGAGGTGAGGTTTAATGGGAGTACACTGTAGAAAAATGCACAGAGAGATGCTAGTCACATTGGATATGTGCAGTAAGTGTTTCCATTTATATAAATACCCATCTATCTACCTGTTTGTTTGCATAATCTGAACCCAGCTACTTTCTCTAAGACTCAATTTCCTCATCTGTAATATGAAGACAGTATTACCTGTCTTGTGGTTTTCACTGTGTTGTTCTACTATTTGGATTCTAAAGGCAGGACATCAACTGAATGACTTGAAATTAGACAGAACTGGCTTTATCATCAGTACTTTTCTCAGTAATCATGTATGAAAACTTTAACAACCATTTTAAATTCCATGAGATTCTCATTTTCTTTCTATGACACTGGTATTACCAGTCTTGCAGGATTTTTATAAACATTTGAGCCAATGTTGCCAAGAGTCATACATGTGCTACTCTACTCACTTTTACCCTACCATCAATAGTGAAAATCATTATTATTCTAAAATGGGAACCTAGAAAGTTAAGACAAATTAAATTGTAAGTGATCAGTAGTAAGTAATTAGTAAGCTGGGACCTGTAGTCACATAGGAATCCTAAATGCCTGTTTCTTTAACAAGGCTGGAGAATGCTGTGATGGACCTGAATAAAAACAAGACTGCATCTCAAACACAGAGAGGTAACTGAATTCAAGAGAGGTCTACCACTCTCCTAATGCCAGCCTTGTCTTAGCCTCCTCACAACTACAAATGTCAAAGCAAGGCTTATTTACTATTGTGCTGAAGATGAGTTTACAAGTCGGTTTGAGATGTTGATCCACCAAAGACTCAAGTTGACGCTGTAGGGGTCTGGCACTCTGGTGATCACCTCTGGTCATGGCCAATTCTGTCGTTTTACTCAGTGTTTTCAGAAACATTCCCAACAAACAGATTGTACTATATTGATAGCTTTTTTACACACCTGTCTAGAAGACACCATTAGAACCAATTTCATGATGTCTCTTATCTCTGCCTGCCTTAGTCGCAAGGCCTCTGGTTGTCCACAGAGCCATTAATCTAACTCAAGTTCCCCTCTCTTCCTGATCCCCTAACCCAGTGATTCTCAAAGAGTCATCTTCAGATTAGCAACATCAGCTTTGCCTGGAAACTAGTTAAAATGCACATTCTAAGACCTTACCCAGTCTCACAAAATCCAAAGCTCTGGGTTGGGGTGGAGCTATCTGTGTTTTACATGTCCTCCAGGTGAACGCGATGCACCCTGACATATGACAACCAACGCACAACTCTTCACTGCACCCTTGGGAACTCACAGTCTGTCAGCAGCAAATCTCCACTGCCTTACTTGTCTCCAAATGTTTTCTTCACTGTCTTGCTCTAACTGTAACCTGAATGGACTCTGATGAGGATGCTACTTCATTGTAGCTTTCTCAAGTACTTCAAATATATATTTTCAAGAACTTAGAAAGTATATTTCCATGATAAAATATAGGTCAAGAAAAGCACACAAGTTAAATGCATGACTTAGTGAATTGTTACAAGATGAATACTATCCAGTTCACAGAGAGAACTTTGTAATCACTCCAGAAACTCTTCATACGCCCGGTCCAATTACAAACCCTCTTTCTTACCGTAAGTAACCATTATCCTGACTTTTATAGCAATCACTTTCTTGTGGTTTCTACTTTTATGATCCACATATGCATCCCCAGGCACTGTAATTTTTTATTGCCAATTTTTTCTTAATTTGACATATCTTTTAAGTCTGTCTTTTATGTACAGGTCTCTTCTCCATCCCTTTTCTTTCCCTATATTTTATGTGATTAAAAACCCAGGTCATTTGACATATAATCCAATCTGAATTGTGCTGACCACATACTCATGATACAGCTCAATGTGTTCTTCTGTCCATCGCAGTTAGGTTAATATCATCATGAAAACTCTTATAGTTTTATCTTTGGGCATTGGGAGCCTCTTCAAGTTGGGCCTTAAATCTTTTTGGACATGATTTTAATGGCCTTCCTTGATATCTTGTCATACCAGAGTGTGAGCTGATATTCCCAGTACATCCTGTACATTTTCTGCACCAGAACTGAGATAACATATTTCTTCCAGCTCTAGTTTTTATTTCTGAGAAATAACTTTCAAGAACACAGCCTTATGTGAGGACTATCCATTGCTGTTGTGACAAAGGGTAAAAAGTGATGACTTACAGAGAAAGAAAATAGATCATCATCAGACTTCTTGAAGACAACACTTTATGCAAGGATAAAAGAGAGTAACACATATACTCAAAGGAAAGATGTAAGCTTCAATAATTTTATATCCAGCAAAACTGGCTTTCAGGTATAACAAATACAGACAAGCTGTTATCAACAAGAAAGCACTAAGGGAATATTGTACTCATCTGATCTATTTCTGAGGAATCTACTGGGTAACAAGCTTCAGATAACCAAACAACCAGAAAAACATCAGCATAAGGAGTGGTGTCTTTCCAATTATTTTGGTTGTCTGAAGTTCATTATCTGTAGATTCCTCAGAAAAAATCAGATGAGTACAATATTTTCTCAGTGTTTTCTTGTTAACATTGTATGTATACACAAAGACACACACACATCATACATACACATCATATACACACATACATATGTCACTATATGTGCATCTTCTCTCTATATACTATGATAATATGTAATATATATAGATAATATACATGTGTTTATATATACATGTATATGTATATATACACGGACACATATGTATGTGTATGTTTATATGCATGTATATGTATGCATATGTGTATATAATGTATATATACATTATATACATAATAAGCATTTACACGCATATATGCATGTATATATAATGTATAGATATATACATTGTATGTAGTGTATGTACCTACATACATATACATGCATGTATGTGTGTATATGTGTGTGTATATATACACAGTTTTTAGTATGGAGAAAAGAAGATACAGATCTTACAGAGAAGAGGTTAATGTAAAGCTTTTTAGTCTTTAAACTGTAGACATCAGTGTGAAGTTCTGAGGTATTTTAGCTTATATAGCTCTTATAAACCATTTATCATTTATTTCTAGACACTCAAAGAACTTTTTCTTATTCTTGAAAGTCCAATCATTTTATTAGAATATACCTTGGTGTTGGTGATTCTTGGTTGATATTTTCAACACATCATTTCTATTTGCTTTGTTTTCAGATTTTGTGTTCCAAATTACAGTTTTCAGGATTTATTCTGTTCCTTTGAGTTGATTTTCTTCCTCATGGAATCCTAGTCTCCATGTGTTCAATTTTCTTTGTCTATTTTCAACAGTTATTGCTTTTTCTTTTCTCCTTTTTATCGATTTCTTTAATTTTTTGAATTTTAAAATTGTCTTCATTTTTATTTTTTACTTTTCATATGGCATTTTAAGTTGAGTTTATCCACTCTCCTGTTTCTTCTTGCTTGATTTTCAATATTAAAATATTTTTGTTTCTAATTTTTAAAAATATAATTGTTTATTTTTTATAATTCTAATTTATTTTTGTTTTATGTCTTGTATGACTTGCTAATTAATGTCTTTTAGCTTGCTTTGAAACAGTTACAGTGTCGACTGCTTTTATACTTACTTTTCCTGTTTATTTATTTATTTTCCATAATCTGCAAGCATGTTATTTTTTTTTCTTGCCCTCATTCCTCTTATAATATCTTTGTATAGAATTTTACTTTGACATTTTTGGGTGGCTAAATTTCATGAGAATCATTTTTCTAAATGTTTTAAATGAAGTAGTGTTCAGGGAGGTGCTCTAACTTCACACAGCTACACCTCTCTCTCTTTTATGAATTTTAAAACATACAGAGCCTTACTGTTGAGCTTCTTCTAATTTTTAACCTTTTATCACTTTGCACTTTGGCCTTTCTCTTTACTTTCGTTCTTGTAACTTCCCAGAAGCCTAGGACAGTTTTGAAAGTTCCCAGGGCCAGGGCTGCACCTACCTTTCGGACTTCCCTAGATAGGACCTCTCCTACTGCAAAGGTACAGATCCCCCCTAGTTTCCTGTGCTGCCCTCTAGTGGATATCTGCTGGCTAATTTTTGTTAATGTTGCCTTATTGGGTGTTTTTCTCCTTCCAAAACAGGTACCATGAAGCTCTTGTCGCTGTTGGTGTTTTTTCCTTACTCTATTGAATTTTAGCATTTGTGGTGATGCTTTGTCACCTAATATTTTTGTGAATATTCTCTATTAATTTTGGGTTGTGTATCTAGTTGTTCTGTGTTTAATGTGGTATTTGGAGAGTTTCAAACTGCTTTCTTGTTTTTTGTTTTTTTCTCACCTCATGATTACCATAGCGTCTTTAAGTGGGATGGACCTCTCTCTTGATTTTTGTTACTGGTTCAAACCATTTATTTTCCCTCCTCCTCCAAAGCCTGAGTTCTCTGAAGCTCATAAGATCAGACCATTCTACTTACTATTCCTTTATTTATTAAATACTAATTTCAAGTCACTTCTTCTCATTCATTAAATATTTTTACCATTAGATCTCTATACACCATTATTCACTATTGCTGCTTTTTTCTTCTTAGAAAGTTCAATATTCACATAAATTATTCATTCAATATTCCAATCTTATGACTCTCTGAATATATTCTATCAGCCTATTATTTCCCAGCTCAGCAACACATGCCCATGATCATATTTGAGACATCATTGATAACCACATCATTTGCAAAATCTTAATTTCAAGTGTAGCACTCTCCTCTCAACACTTTGTCTTTCTATATCACTGATGTTATTACCCCCAATCCAGAAATTCTTTGACCTTACTGAGACCTCCAATCCATTGACAGTAATATGTTTCATTGTACATATCTTCATGTGTTTACTATCATCCTTAATATAGAGAACATAGACCACCATTAGTTCACTCTCTTAAATATATCATCCGTTCTCTTTTCCATTCCTCCCATCATTAAACAAGTGTGGTTAAATCCTAATCATGGTTAAATTTCAACCTCTACCTACTGTGTGACAGACTATCACCACTGAACATAACTGGAAAAAAATAGAAAAACAGAACCGTGCTCACTGAGGGAATGTGACATTTGTAAGGAACATTCAGGACTGCCAGATACTTGTACTATACCTCTCTATTTATCTACTCTCTACTGGGGATGTCAAACTCCCCAAGCCCACTTTCTCTCTTCTCTTTCATTTGATGAAGTTAATCACTGTTTCACTGAGGACAAACAAAAACCACTATAATATGTATATGAAAACAACCTCATCTTTCTTCTACCAAATTTAGCTATTTGCATTTATAGCCATATTCACTGCATTCCTCCTGTTACCATGGATCAAATCTTTCTGCCTCTATCCAAGCTTAACTCCAAATTTAATCACTGGATTCCATCCTCATGGACTGTTCAAGGACTTTGTTCAAATAGTTACTTATTTCTACTGCATGGTTATGTCTTTCCTCCCTATACTTGTTAGTGTGCAAATTTGCTTTGCATCTTAAAGGAATATAAAGGAAAAATATTAATTCAATTAATCCCTTGAGCATCTGTCTTTTTTTCTCTGTGTCCTTTTGTGGGAAATTAAAACATCTGAACACGCACCTCCTCAATCATTGTTTCCATTTTCTCACTTCAATGACTCTCTTATCTATTGCAAGCAGGCTTGGGTCCTATTGTCCGTTGGGTCCTATTGTCCCCTCAAAATAGCATTTTCTGCAATCAATGGTGATCTCCATTTTGCAAAAATCAAATGGCCAATTCTCAATCCCCATATTTCTTGGTCTTTCAGTTGGATTGTGCAGAGCCCATCTCTTCTTTTTAGGGTGAGGCTGGAGGGAGTTACAGGACAGTACATTTCTCCTATTTCTTATTCACTGACCACTGATCTCAATCATTTTTTTCTGAGTTTCTTTTTACTTCTTGCCTCTAAACACTGTGGGTCTCAAGGCTTTGACCCTAGTCCTTTTCTTTTCTCCATTGTTATGATAACAGAACCTGAACTTTCAGACTCTGTGTTTACACAAGAATCTCTCCCTTTGGCCTAGATAGCACTTCTTCTTGTTTTCCTGGTTAACTCTAATTCATCAATGGGAAGAAGTGTAAGTCCTCTGTAAACATTCCTGATTCCCATAGGAAGATGAAAAACTCTCCTTCATTTCTCCCAATGGAGAAACATAGTCCCTGGAACACAGGAGGCATTAGATAAAGGTTGTATATTAAGAAATGGCTTTCGATGGTCTTCAAACTGAAGTTCAATTTCAGATGATTAGCAATGTTGGCATGGATGGCCCAGGTGAGGAGGTTTCTGCAATAGCATTTGGGCTCACTGCTAAAAATTACCATGACAAAATAGCAGAGTCTGTTATGGACATGATGGTACAGATACCACATCTGGTCCATCATTTTTAGAGGGAATTCCATTTTCAAAGGCCTGAGGTGAAAGAAGAAGGTACTTTTAAGAGAATAGGGTTTGATGTTTTGAAGGTCAAACTATGTGAAAGAAGTGTTAGGCTGAACAAACACACATACATTCGGTAAAAAGAGCTTCAAAGTCTTGCCAAAGAAAACTGGAGTTCATGTTTGCTTGTTTGTTTTTGTCATAGGAAACACGGTACCATTGAGGGCTGAGTTGTTTGTGGTATTCTGGGTTGTATTCGTTTGCTAGGGCTGGTGTAACATAGCAGACATTTATTGTATCTCTTTTCTGGAGGCTAGAAATCTGAGAACAAGGTGTTGGTGCAGCCATTCTTCTTCTGAAAGTGCTAGGAAAGAATCTGTTCCAGAATTGTCTCCTAGTTTCTGGTAGTTCCTTAATTGAGGGGGCATAAATCCAATTTTCACATGACATTTTTCTGGTGTGTGTGTCTCTGTGTCCTAATTTCCTCTTTTTACAAGGACACCAATCATATTGGGTTAGGGGTCCACTCTATTCCAATGTGACCTCAACTTAACCAATTATATACACAATGATCCTCTCTCCAAGTAACGTCATATTCTCAGTTACTTGGGGTTAGAACGTCAACATAATCTTTGGAAACACAATTAGACCTGCAATGTGAATGTTCATCAAAAATATTTCTGACATCATACGTAAATTCAAATGCCACCTCTCCAAAGAGGACTCCATTTTCACCTATCATTAGAAATTCATTTGTTGTAGAATAGATTGGGAAAACCCAACAAGGGAACTTTTGTAGATTTCTTCTTTCTGCAAGCGGCCTGGTTAAAAGGTGGAGCAGGAATCGCAATATTATGTTCAGTCAGCACTCACTGATCTTGCAGAGGATCTACATAGCAAAAGAGAAAGAGCCGGGGCTAAATACAGAGATGGAAGCCGTACCTCTTTATTTCCGTGGGTGATGCTCAAAAAGGCCTCCTTTTCATGTCTGGTAGCATCACCAAAGTTAGGCCAAAAGAAGTCAAAGTAATTTAGATTCAATCTTCTCTCAGAAATGAAATGAACAGAAGTTTTATTAAAAGGAAATGAAGAGGAAATTGAACTTTCATATTTCATTGTGCAATTGTGATGACAAAAAACAATATTCGTGAACAGAAGTTTGAAAGATTGTTATTTATATGTCTTTCCTCCCCCGTTGAATTCACCCACACTCTACTTGCTCTTGTCAAAACGGGGCAAAGCATTTCTTTTCTCTCCTTATGAGCTGATTCATGTTAATAGCGCAGCTAATCTAAGCAAATGTGCTCTGTACATATTTTTAATTTTTATTTTACATTTTGCTTATAGAACAAATTTACTTAAAGTAAGTAATAGTGGGAAGATAAAATTAAAAAGTCATACATTTTAATAACATTATTAGCTACAATGTAGATAAAATATTTTTGGCTTTTAAAATATTATCTTGAGAAGAGTGTATTAGAATGTGGCTGCAGTAAATAAAATCATAAAGGAGTTGACACTGCTTTAGCAAATTTTCCTTTGGAGAAATCGGAACATTTATTTTTAGGGTTTCGTTTCTAATTGTACCCATCTATATACAGACAGTATCACTGAATTAAGGCTTACTATGAGCAAATTATTTAAAAGAAAGAGGATTTGCTTGCCTTATTTGAGCCACTCTGGGCACTAAAATATTGACTTTGATTGTCAAGTGGTGCCCTCAAGGTGAAAAATCTATAACACAATCTTGAGAGGTCCTTAATATAGGACTTCATGAATATGGAATGGGGCTGTTGGGAATACCTGAAGGCACAATTAGAAATGGGTACTAGAAGCTGCTTTGTCTCTATACCTAAAACTCAGCTCCCTTCTCCATGGCATTTAGTGTGTCTCCTGTTCTTTCACACTATGGAGATGGAGATCATTGTTAACCAATGGAGATTGTAGGATGTATCATCAGACTATGATAATAACTCTGGCCATGATGTCCTAGCAAATAGTTATTTCTCACTCAGCCTACCTGTCCCACCTAGGTGAGTAGGGGGCTCTGCTCTGTGTAGTCCTTGAAGTATCTGGGCTGCAGAGGCTCCACAATCTTGTACCCGCACCTTAAGATGCACAGCAAAGTAGAACAGATCCTAAAGATTTGCATATGGTGTTTTGCAGGTGCAGCTCCCAAATGATACAGATTCGTTCTAACCACACTGACAAGCTAGAATTAGTCCTATGCAACTGATTAACTCCAAGAAGCTGGGAAATCTTGGGAATGTTTAGTGAATAGTAATGTAGGTCCAGTTCTTCTTATGACACACCACAGCCCATCTCACATTTCCCTCCACATGTATTACCCCAGTTTTTTGTTTGTTTGTTTTTTGTCTTGAGATGGGGTCTTGCTCTGTCACTCAGGCTGGAGTACAGTGGCATGATCTTGACTCACTGCAACCTCCGCCTCCAAGGTTCAAGTGATTCTCCAGTCTCACCCTCCTGAGTAGCTGGGATTACAGGCATGTGCCACCATGCCTGGCTAATTTTTGTATTAGTAGACAAGGGGTTTCCCCATGTCAGGCAGGCTGGTCTCTAACTCCTGACTTCAGGTGATCCACCTGCCTCAGCCTCCCAAAGTGCTGGGATTACAGGCGTGAGCCACCACGCCCAGCCTACCCCAGCTTTTTGAGGTATAGTGTGGTTGGTGGCTAACTTTCTTTTGACTGGTTGGCAATGCTTCAGGAGGGAGGTTCCACAAACCTGGACCATCATGCGAAGTAAGGTCAGAGGCTGGGGACAGAAAAATGGAGAGGAGCCTGTAGTTTGTAATAGTTATGTTTTGGAAAGATTTTTCAGGAGTCAGATCATTTCCTTGACTTTTTCAACCATGAGTTTATTACATCATCAACTCTGTCCTTCTTATGGCCATGTTCAAATCCATAGACTGTACAATAAGAAAATTAGGGCTGGACATGGTGGCTTATGCCTGTAATCCCAGTACTTCGGGTCGTTGAATGAGTGGATCATGAGGTCAGGAGTTCAAGACCAGCCTGGACAAGATGGTGAAACCCCGTCTCTACTAAAAATACAAAAATTAGACCAGCACAATAGTGGGCACCTATAATCCCAGCTACTCGGGAGACTGAGGCAGAGAATTGCTTGAACCCAGGAGGCGGAGTTTCCAGTGAGCCGAGATCGTGCCACTGCACTCCAGCCTGGGCGACAGAGGGAGACACCATCTCAAAAAAAAAAAAAGAAAGAAAGAAAATTAGGCCACCAAGATAGGAGAATAGATCTTCTAAGGGATGAAGGGATGCATCGAAGAACTAATACGTATTTGAGAGAATCTGACAGGCGACATTCGTGGCCTTCTAACTAATTAAAGAGGTTATTTCTGATTAGGATGCTGCCTTAGGAGTGGCTCTCAAAGTTCAAGGAGGAGCTAGAAAAGAAGAATGGATTTGCATTAAAGCAGAGGAGACTGAGGTCCTAAGTAGAGGAGCTTCTGCCCTTGAATATAATAAATGCTGAAACTAGTTAGCAGTGCAAAGGAGTGGAGCTGAGCTATATTCTTTCTTACAAAGCAGAGGTCTTGAAATTTAAAACTGAGTGTGTCCTTAAATGTCACCTAGTCCACCATTTTAATTTTATTTTTGAAATATAAACATCAGAAGAATACATTTAATGGAATGTTAATAGTTATTCCTGGAAAAAGAGTGTTCTGTGGATAATTAAGTTTATAAAATGCTGCTTAAACAAAGTTAAGAAGATACATTTGCTGCAGGGCTTATTTCAGTCTTTAATATATAATGCCCATAGCTACTGACCAAGAGAAGGGATACATTAAGGAACATTTCCTGAAGACTTAACCAGGATACATTTTTGTTGTTGTGTTGTTGTTGTTTCTTGTTTTGTTTTGTTTTGAGACAGAGTCTCTCTCTGTCGGCTAGGCTGAGGTGCAGTGGCGTGAATATGGCTCACTGCAGCCTTGGCCTCCTGGGTTCAGGCAATCCTCCCACCTCAGTCTCCTGAGTAGTTGGGATTACAGGCACGTGACATCATGTCCCGCTACATAGTCAAAATAAGCTCTGTAGCAAAATGTACGTGTATTAATACTGAAATAAACAGTCATTTCTTTTTGAGAGTTTAAACACTAACACTTTGGTTAGAAAAGAGATGGACCTGTAAGTGTTTTTACCTCTCAAATTCATCAATGTCAGTAGTTCAAATAGCTGTCCCAGAGATAGTTTTCTTAAAGGCAATCTTAACCATTATCACTTATCAGCTCTTCCCTTTCTTGGTCTTTGGGTTCCCCATGGGAATTCAAATCTCACTGAAAATGCAACATACAGTTGAGCCTTTTACTGCTATCCACCTAGAAACATAGGTAATCTGCACAAGTGCTTGTTTGCGTAGGAGAATGTTCTCGCTGACATCTGCAAAATTCATTTGCTCATTGATTTCATTTATACAAGGATGATTTGGTATTTAGGTGAGCCTAAGCTACAGATAATCACGCAAATACCCTCGGAAAGTCCTTTAGTGCAGGGGTTCCCAACCTGGGTCCGTGGACTTTTAGGAACTCCGCCATACAGCAGGAGGTGAAGAGCCTCGGGCAAGGGAGCATTACCGCCTGAGCTCTGCCTCCTGACGGATCAGCTGCAGAATTAGATTCTCAAAGGAGGGCAAACCCTGTTGCGAACTGCGCATGCGAGGGATCTGGGTTTTCCGCTCTTTATGAGAATCTAATGCCTGGTGATCTGAGGTGGAACAGTTTCATTCTGAAACTATCCATCATGGCCCACCCCCGCCCCGCACGGGGGAGAAATTGTCTTCCACCGAAAGGTTGAGGACCGCTGCTTTATTGTATTACCCAGGCTGTTCACCTGTTTTTCAACTGCAACATTGGTGGAATAGAATCTCAGAGACAAACTTTGCCGCATGTATTTGCTCTGACTTTAGCTTCTCATTCCCGTGTGTATATTTGATGCTTGAAAACGACCAAAATTACAAAATATAATAAACATATGAACACATAGGAATTTGTCTAAGTAGGATAATATCAGTCTCGGTTAAAAAAAAAAAAAAAAAAAAAGAGTGCCACTTTCAGCTTCAGAATTCATCACTGGCACATGGTGCTCATTAATGGCCCTGACGGAAGACCCTGAATGTATAAAAAGGGCTCTGGCATTTTCCAGTTAAGAACACATAAATAAAAACTCAGAATGAAAATCATATTACTCCCAGGCCACAGTTTATTTTCTATGATTGGTTTGAAAAGTCAAAAACAGCAACAGAACCTGCGTTTCTGACTTGTTCACTTAGTGAATTTGTTCTGAGGCATGGAAAAATTGGAAGTTTTAGCTAAAATTAAAATTTGATAAAGGTCAGTTGAGACTATAAGAATAGCTGAGTGGATCCCACTAAGCTGACCTGTGGCCGTTAATAATAGTGATTTCCAAGGCAAGGCATGAGGAAACAAACTACTTCTGTGAACCAAATAATGAAGCAGTTTTAAAATAAAATTGGGGGGAACAAGGGAAAATGAATAGCCTTTGTTAACATAATTAAATATCTTTCTTGCTGGGATCATTGCTAGAGTAATTGTCCATAGTACTTCCATTTTTATTAAGGGAAAGCTTTTATTCATGCTAAGTTAGATCATATTAATGGCATTAGGGACTTTCAAATATATTTCAATAACACTTTTTGCAGGAAAGAAATCCATTTTTGAATCCATTTGGAGAATTAAAATACACCATAGAACATTTTTGCATTTATTGAAAATTCAAAAATCTGGCTGGAATGTGAATGTCAAAATAGCTTACTGGGGCCTGCTTGAATCTGATAACAAAAATCACTACGTCACTTTACATATCATTGAATAATGGACTCCAAAAGGTAAATTTTGCTCTTTTGTTTTGGTTTTGGTTTAGAATGCAGGGATGTAAAACAAAAGGTGTATAAACAAAAGGTATAAAACAAAAGGTGAGCACATGGGTGACACCCTTGTGGTCTGGTACAAAATGAATTTAAGTCATGTAAATACTTCCATGTAAATTTCATTTTAACTCAAATTATGTACAGTACTGAGACGTAGTGGTAGATTATCAAACTGGTAATATTTTAAAGGATTTTTTAAAAAGACATTGAAATATACTTAAGAATATTGAGATGATAATGCTTATAATAAGCCAGCATTTTCTCATTCTAATTCTTATCATGTTTCTATGAAGTGTGTATTATTATATCCTTTTGGAGTTTAGGAAAGTGAGTCACTACATAAACTTTCCTGAAAATTCATAAGAATCTACTAAGTCTTTTAAATCTGCATGATGGATCAGGTTTGTCATTGCACAGATGAGTAAAGAATAAATACCACATATTGCGAAGTAGACAACAGCTTCCTGCTTAAATAGAAAATGGATGCGCTGACATCTGTGGAATTTTGTGGTGATACAGGTTAGTCCTTGCACCCTGCAGAGCTGTGCTTTCTTAATGTTCTCTTGAATACAATATGCACACAGCCATTTTAGCACTGGATTAAGTTTCAATTTGTTTTAGCAAGGGTATCAAAAGCAAACTGCAACACAAAGCAGGAGCCGACACAGGAGAGCTAAGTGTGCCTCTCCCTGGCCCTCAGAGTCCCTGACACGATCAATCAGCTGCTGACAACCCTGTATACTCAACATGGAATTTATGGAATCAAAGAAACAGAAGATTTAGATACAATGAATGAGGTCACCGAAACATATTATTTATTTATTTTCTATTAGAGACAGGCGGGAGTGCAATAATAGCTGACTGCAGTCTCTGACTCCTGGATTCAAGCGATCCTCCCACCTCAGCCCCCCAGATAGCTAGGACTAAAAGCACATGCCACCACACCTGGCTAATTTTTGAAAACAATTTTGGTAGAGACAAGGTCTCACTATATTGTCCTGGCTGGTCTAGAATTCCTGGCCACAAGTGGTCCTCCTGCCTTGGCCTCCCAAACACTGGAACTATAGGAGTGAGCCACCAGGCCTGGCCAAAAATTGATGAGCTTTTAGCAATAGATTTTATTTCTATTGCATTCATAGTGATAACGAAGGTATTTTCTATTATACATACAATGCATCTATCAAATTATTTTCATATCTAATGTCTCCTGACAGCCATTTCTTATTACTTCAAGAAACTCATGTCATGTTAAAATTTCTTTTAAAGCCATGAAGAACTCTTAAACCTGACCACAGTTCTGTTCATTTGAGGTTGGCTCATGGTCACAAACCTGTTAGAACTCTGTGTGCTATGGAAAAATATTATAAATTCAGAATCCATCTTCTTGTTTGGAAAGGTGAACTCCCAGTTATTATGAATCGGTGGGAGCAGATGCAATGTTGTTGATTACTTTTTAAAATCTTTCAGGGTCATTCTACATGATTTCATGCTAAATAACATCCACTTTCAGTCCATTTCATATGGATAATGATTTCCTAGTAAGCAGTCATTTCCTCCTGCAGTACCTGAGAAAACTTCTCGTTTTCTGAATGCTTTGACTTGTTTAGGGAAGCTCACATGTATATGACTATAATGGATGGTAATGGTTATAGAATCAGAGGCAAGCTTTACTGATGGAAAACTGGTTGGAAAAGAAATGTTATCGGCAATTTAAAGCTTAACATAACACATAAAAAACGAGTTCAAGTGCTATGCTTGGAAGCAAAGACAGTGTGGAATTCAGTCCTCTTCAAAGATTATATTTCTTTCAAGGGGTCTGGAAGCAATATTATGAAGGGATTGTAAGCCCAGGCACTGGAACCAGTCTGATCTGACTAAATCTTGTCTTTGTTACCTATTAGCTGGGTGAGCTTGTGCCAAGTGTGCATGATTTCAATGTTTCAGGTTTATCAACTGTTTGGAAAATCACTAGTTTGAGATCATCATAACATGTATTTTATGAAGTAGTTAAGAAGATGCAATGAAGTGACTACGTGCTTTAAATCATGTCTGCACATATCAAGGACACAGTAGGCATCAAGTGATGATAATCATAACAGTTAGTATTTTCCCATCTCACTGGAATTACATATGGTTATGTCTTTGATCTCCTTCCACAAATTCAGCTCACTAATATTCTGGAAAACTTTCCCTGTGATTTTTTTTGTATGTATTTCTTATCCTACTATTTTATCATTCCTTATGTACTCATTCATTTAGTTATTGATTAACTCATTTTCTCAGCACACATTTACTGAATATCTATTTTGTCCAGGTCTTGTGAAAAATACCCCTCCCCGCAAAAAAACAAACACACAAACAAAATTGTCTTCTGATAACTTGTAGTAATTAAATAGCCACATTGGAAGGATTAGGGTAATGAACTTTGGGAATACTTTGGGAACACTAAGAAAGTTACCTATTGAACCGTCTTAACAGTCTTGAAATGCTTCCTGGACAAAATGGCTTCAAAAAAAAGATGCAAAGATGAATAGGAATTAGACAAATTGAGAGTGTGGGGAGAGGTTATGGTGGTGAGAATATGATGGGATGATGGGAAAGCGCAGATAAAGACATTGTATTGGGGCTTTCTATTCCACAGAAACAGAACCAACAGGAGATGACATATACATATAAACATACAACATACATATTTAATATTTACTTATATATACATGTATATGTATATATACACACATACACATTAATATGTGTACACAATAATATGTATATGTTTATTTGTATATATACATGTATATATGCATGTTTATTTTATGTATGTGTATACAATATATGTATTATGTATGTGTATTTAGTACATATATGTACATATGTGTATTATGGTATACACATGTATAAAATATAATATATAATATTGTATATACATATATAAAATACAACACAATAATATGTAATATGTGTATATATATACATGTGTGTATACTTGCATATACATGTATGTGTGTATATAGATGTATATTTATATGTATAGATGTGTGTATGTGTATATATAGAGAGAGAGGAGAGAGAGAGATTGATTTTAATGAATTGGCTAACTGATCACCTGATTGTGTGAGCGTTATGAGTGCTGGCAAATCTCAAACCTGTAGGTCAGCTCAGTGGGCTGGAAATTCAGATGTGAGTTAATGTTACAGTGTTGAAAATTCCTTCTTCCTTGGGCAATCCCTTTCTTTGCTCTTAAGGGCTTCAGCTGATCAAATGGCTAACATTATGAAGGGTAATCTGATTATAAATGTTAATCACATCTAAACAACATCTTCATAGCGGCATCTAGACTCGTGTTTGGCCAGACAGCTGAGAATCATAGCCTAGACAAGTTGACACATAATATCAACTATTACAGAGATCAAGAGAGCATCATACTCTGAGGTACTGAAAGAAATGAAGGGTAACTGGGAAAGAAACAGAAAAGACAGCAATTACCCATGAGAGGTAAATTACGATCAGATTACACACAGACTCTTAAAACAGGAGCTCACTCTCAATCTTAGCTGTTTGGACTTTAATATTCACTCTACTAAAAGAGGAAGTGGCTGAATAGTTTCAAGGAAGAGAGTTATACTTTAAGCCCATAGCAATGCCCCTCTGCCTCCGTTTCATTCCTTGAAACAGTCACATTCTATTTTTTTTTTCTTTAAGGGGCATAATCCTACCATTCTCATATATATCATTGTACTTGAATGGAGCTAGATTTGAATAGTACTAAAGTAAAATAAGATATGGTCTTTATTTTCTATAAAGACAAAGTTCCAACATTAGATAAATTATAAAATTCCTCCTATATCCTAACATACTTTGTCACCTTTTTTCTCAATTCTCTTTAGTATGATAACTTGTCCTAAACCAATAATCTGTGAAGATGGAATTCTACTTCATTTGAGTAAATGTGTTTCAGTAGCATGGCTGTCAAACCAAGCTGCTGGAGATTTGCCTACTTCAATGCTGTCCAAAGGAACTTTGTTCAATGAGAAAGGTGTTCTACATCTGCACTAACCACAGTGGTAGCTATTGGCCATTTTTATCTATTGAGCATTTGAAATGTGGCTAGTGAGACTGAATAACTAAATGTTACATTTTATTCACATTTAATCAATTACAATTAAAATTGAAATAGCCAGATGTAGCTAGTGGCGTCTGTATTGGACTGCATTGCGTTCACCTTTGGCCAGGACCCTGGCATCAGAGACCCTGGCATCAGAAGAAGCATGAGTGCCTTTCCTCTTTAAGAGAAGAATCTGATGGCTTAGGGAATATTTACAACTAGAGCCCATGTACCCTTCTCTTCTAGACCACAACTCAGAGGCTCCAGAATTCCACCCCCAAATGGCCAGAAATGTACATCTGAGACCTATGCTGACAATTTTCTCAAGTCTGCCCTTTGGAGGGAATTTCTTGTAATCAGAGTAGGGAGTTGTGGTTAGAGTTTCCAAGTGTGCTCCTGGTTTTAAATTGATGTGTGAGAGACCACAGAGAATTGAGATGAGGTTAGATATCTGAACAGAAAGGGTGTAGGCCAATTATGTGCGCTTTCTTTTGTGCCAATAAGTTGAGAATTGTAAATCTAAACCTGGCTTTTGAGTCTCAGGTTCCCAAGGCGAATATGGGCTATGAGTCCCTTACAGATATGTATTCATTTGAACTTGGCCAGAGAAGAAGAAACCCAGCAAAAATGGAGGAGGGAGCACTGTGAGCTTATCCTGGACAGGGGGAGAAATTAACTTCTACCGACCCCTCCAAAAAACAAAGAGGAAAATAAAGTAGAATTTTGTCCTGTGGATTTCTTAAGAAATTAGAGGAGAAGGTTAAGGGAGAAAAAGGAACAAGTTAACAAGTATTCATTCTGTTTTTGCTATGACCATGTATTTATCAAGATTCAATATTTTATTGAACTGTTATTAACTATATTTATTACTCTTAAATATTTAGAAATAAGGCAGATGGGCCTGCAGGTGCACGCTTGCCTCAGGCCTCAAACGTCTTAGGGGTGAGCCTGGTGACTACAGTGGAATCTTCCATTTTGATACCCATTATACTGTCTCATTATTAATGTGTATTTTCATTTTTGTCTTACCAGATTGTGAGGCAATCTATTCTTCAATGACTAATAAATAACTTAATAACATAATAATCCTTAATAGATGAGAGTTAAAGGAAAAATATAAAATAAATACCACAAAAACAGCACAGATTTATTCCCTCTGCATCTGCAGATAGGGAGTTTCCCAGTACTGGAATAATTAGACCACCAAACATATATTTTAATCTTAAAACTCAGATAGTCTTACAATGAAAATCACTTCCTCCTTCATCAGCTTAACCAGGAGATGTAAGAATTTTTACATAATTTTACAAATACTTTAATGTGGATGAGGGAAGGAGGGAGAGAAGGAAGGAAGCAGGGAGGGAAGGAAGGAAGAAAAGAAGGAAGGAAGGGAGGGAGGAAGGGAGGGAGGGAGGGAGGGAGGGAGGGAGGAAGGAAGGAAGGAAGGAAGGAAGGAAGGAAGGAAGGAAGGAAGGAAGGAAGGAAGGAAGGAAGGAAGGAAGGAAGGAAGGAAAATAAGGGAAGGAGAAAAGGAAGGAGTGGGGAGGGAGGCAGGGAGGAAAAGAAGGAAGAAAAGTTGGCCGGTTATGTATATGTTTTCTCACTTCAGATCTCAAATCATTAACCTGTGGGCAGCCCTTATTTGTCATGGTCTGGCCTTAGGTAAGCTTGAGACTCACAATTTGATGGAAGAATATATTTAATGGTAAGCATGTCTCAAACATCAGCTGTGTTTTAGATCTGAGTTACACAATATGCAACACGTTCTCTCCTCTCCTATAGTTCTAACATTGTTCATTTATTCAGCAAATGTTAGTAGAGAACCCCTCTAAAAATATCTTCTCCCAGAGGCATACATTTACCTCCTAAACAACAGAATTGGGCTTTTTATAATTTCAGCAATGAATCACTTCCTTATAGTGAGAGGAATTTTGGATTTAGCATGTCATATTTCACTAAAAGTAAATGTAAATGAAATATGTATATTCAATTCTAGGATGTGTCCTGTAGAAAGGTACTAGGTTTACATTTGGAAATAATAGAATAATTAATAGCTCTCTATTTGACTTAATAACAGATTTTTGATTACCATTTTATATTGCAGTAACTTCTTATTTAACATCTTTTATACATTCTTTCTGCCTACTAATCACCTCCATTCTGACATGTCAACTTAAGGTGTCTAAGATGGAACTTATAACATACATACATTTCTTCAAAAATAGCTTTTGCTTTGACTTCTGAAATTTGCCCTATAGAATAACTATTTTGTCCATGTGACTCTAGAATCCTCTGACATCCACATTTGAAAGGAAGAAGTGCAATAGTCTCTGTTTGCAGATGAAATGATCTTATATGTAGGCAATCCTAAAGACTTTACCAAAAGCTGCTAAAACAAATTCAGTAAAGTTGTAGAATACAGAATCAACATGCAAAAATTAGTTGCATTGCTATATAACAACAACAAACTATTCAAAAAGTTTTTAAAAAGATTTTATTTAGGATAGAATAAACAAAAATTAAAATAGAAATAAGTTTAACAAAGTGAGTGATCTATACACTGAAAAGTACAAAATATTGATGAAAGAAATTAAAGACACAAATAAATGGAAACATATTTTGTGTTTATGGATTGGAAGACTTAATATTTTTAAAATGGCTTTACTGCTCAAAGCAGTCTACATATTCAATGCAATCTCTATCAAAATTCCAAATGACTTTCTCACAGAAACAGAAAAATATATTAAAATGTATATGAAACCACAAAAGACCCAGAATAACCAAAGCAATCTTGAGATGGAAGAACAAAGCTGGAAGCATCCCACTATCCAATGTCAAAATATATCACAAAACTATAGTAATCTAAACAGCATGGTACTGACATAAAAACAGACACATGGAGCAATGGAACAGAACAAAAAGCTCAGAAATAAACCCATGCATTTATAATTAATTGATCTTCAACAAAGATGCCAAGAATATTAATGAGGAAAAGACAGTCTGTTTAGCAAGTGATGTTAGGGAAACTGAATATCCACATGCAGAAGAGTAAAATTTGGCCTTTATCTAATACCATATACAAAAATAAAATGAAATAAAGCCTTAAATGTGAGACCTGAAACTATGAAACATGTGTGTCCAACCTCATGGATTGTGGGCTGCTTGTGGCCCAGGACGGCTTTGGATGTGACCCAACACAAATTCGTAAACTGTCTTAAAACATTATGAGATTTTTTTTTAACCACTTTTTTTTAGTTCATCAGCTATTGTTAGTGTTAGTGTATTTTATGTGTGGCCCAAGACAATTCTTCTTCTTCCAATGTGACCCAAGGAAGCTAAAAGTTTGGACACCCCTGCAAAGTACTAGAAGTTAACTCAGGGAAAAAGCTTTTGACATGAGTTTGGGCAATGATTTTTTGGATATGATCCCCAAAGCACAGAAAACAAAAGCAAAACTAAACAAATGGATTCACATCAAACCAAAAGCTTCTTTATAGTGAAGAAAACTATCAGTAAAGTGAAGAAACAACCTATGGAATGGGAGAAAAATATTTCAAACCATACATATTGTATGAGGGATTAATTTTCAAAGTGGGTCATGAACTCAAGCAACTCAATGGCTAGAAAACATATAACCTGATTAATAAATGGACAAAGAATCCGAATCAGTATTTTCCAAAAGAAAATATGCACATTACTAATCATCAGGGAAATGTAAATCAAAACCACAATGAGGTATCATCTTACACCTGCTCAAATGGATATTATCAGAAAGACAAAGATAACTAGTGTTGACAAGGATGTGGAGAAAATGGAACACTGTTTTTCCACTGAACACTGTTGTTAGGAATGAAAATTGGCATAGTAATGGAAAACAGTAGGGAGGTTTCTCAAAAAATTAACATGCTGGGTGCAGTGGCTCACACAGTATGAAAACTGTGTGGAGAACTATGGAGGTTTCTCTAAACAACAACAACAACAACAACAAAAGCTAAGCTGGGTGCAATGGCTCACACTTGTAATCCCAACACTTAGGGAGGCAGAGGCGAATGGATTGCTTGAGCACAGGAGTTTGAGACCAGCCTGGGTAACATGGCAAAACCCCATTTCTACAAAATCAGAACAACTAGCCAAGTATGATGGCACATACCTGTAGTCCCAGCTACTCAGGAGGCTGAAATGGGAGGATCACCTGAGCCTGGGGATGTTGAAGCTGCAGTGAGCCTTGATCACACCACCGCATCCAGTCTGGGCGACAGAGTGAGACCCTGTCTCAGAAAAAAAGAAAGCAAGGAACTACCATAAGATTCAACAATCGCACTTCTTGGTATACATCGAAGGAAATGAAATCAGTATGTCAAAGAGATATCTGCACCCACATGGTCATTGTATGATTATTCACAACAGTCAAGATATTGACTTAACCTAAATGTCAACAGATGTGAGAATAAAGAAAACATAATACATAAACACATGTACATATATATAAATATAATTCTGCCTTAAAAATGAAAGAAATCCTGTCATTTGCAATAACGTGAATGAACCTGGAAGACATTATACTACATGCAATAAGCCAGGCACAGAAAGACACATATGCATGATAGCACTTATACGTGGAATCTCAAAATGTCAAAGTCACAACAGTAGAGAGTAGAATGGTGGTTTCCGGGGCTGGGGTTGTGGAAATGGAGAGATGTTGTTCAAAGTGTACAGTTTCAGTTATGAAACTATGCAGGATGAAAAAGTTCTAGAGGAAAAAAATTTAAAAAGACTCTGGAGTCCTTTATAAGTCTACTCTCCCTTTCTCTCCATTTCCAGTCACCCACATCTCTCTGCTTTGTTTAAATAAACTTACTCATCTAATTTTCCATTGCTAGCTCAAAACCTGGGCAGTTTATAAGTAAGCTATTCAACTAGTATTGGCATCTTTACTCTCTGTTCCTGTTACCATATTAAATGTAAAATCCCAAACAGTCCTAAAATACAGATGTGATTCCTTCACTCCAAAACCCCTAAATCATCCTGTGCTTTCCCTTCCCTCCTAAACCTAAACCTCTAACACTTATGTATTCCTGTATGCTATCCTATTTTTATCTTAATATCGTCCTTCATCTAAATTGCCTTTATTCCCTCCCATGCCTGATGTCTTTCTGTTTCTTACTTGGACTGATGGAATCCTTTCATTTGAAGTACTCTTCTCGTTGTTCTTGTTTCTTAAAATTTTACCTATTCTCTCCTTTAAAACTCAGAACATGTGGCCTAAAGTGTCAGCACATCAATCATTGGTTTTATTCTATCAGTCAATATTTTTCAAATATTAGATAAGTATATACTATGTGTCACTAAATACTAGTTAACTCCCTTTGGAGTTAAAATTAGAGAAACCCAAATTAAACTTCTTCAATGAGAGACTTATTTAGAACATAATGGCTGAATTGCAATAAGGAATAATGGGAAATTATATACATTAGCTGTTCTGTCTTATTGAATACCATGGTAAATTTAGATTTCAAAACAATAAACCCAGAATATTTTAAAATAAATAATTAAGGAGTTTTCTGTAAAGGTAATAAAACCTCTCCAAGAGCCTAATGGCAACATTGCAGTTTAATTTTAGGAAAACCTGGATCTGTGGACAAAACCATCATCATATTTCTCTCCCTATCAAGATCTTTCTGCATGCTCTGTGCCCTCTATCATCAAACTTACTGAAATATTTATTTCCCCTTTACTCATGGACATGACAAAGAAAGTTCCCAAGATCATAGCCTTCCAGTTTCAAAATAATGTGGCTAGACTGAGTTGGTGTTTTTATCCATTCCAGATATCCAGGTGCCTTACTTCATTTGGGCTGTCATAACAAAATACAAAAGACCAGGTATAAGCAACAGAAATTTGTTTCTCATAGTTCTAGAGACAGAAACGTGGCTAAGATCAACATGCCAGCTGATTCAGTGTCTGGGTAGGACCCACTGTCTCGTAGATGAGACCTTCTTGCTTTGTCCTCAGATGGTAAAAGGAGCTAGCCAGCTCTCTGGGCTCTTTTATAATGGTACTGATGCTAATCATGAAGGTTCTACCCTCTTGACCTAATCATCTCCAAGGACCCTCCTCCTAGCACCATCACCTTAGGGTTTAGGATTTCAACATATGCATTTTGAGGAGACACACACATTCTGACCATAGTGCCAGAAAATTATCTGGTTGTTTCTACTTGAAATATTTGCTGATACAGTATTTTTGAGCCAGGGTTTGGGGTTACTTGGTCTCAGCAAGGCTGGGAAAAGTGGCTGCTTCCAGAACACAGGGAGTTCTGGGTATCCCTGATTCATAGGTGCCCATTGCTGAGATTGGTAAAGATGAAGAAGAGGACCAAATCCTGCCTCAATGATGTCAGAATAGAGTAGAGGGATGTGATGCTTCCCTCTGGATATATTTGAAGCCATTTTCCAATTCAGTAAGATATTTGACCTAATCTTAGTATTCTTCTTCCCTTTATTGCATTCATGTGTAATTTTACATTCTTAAAGATTAATCTCAATTTTAGCATTTTGGGGTAGTTACATTTAACATGGACTTTTAAATAACTGTACTTGTGGGGAAACATAAGAACAAATTAGTCTTTAATATACTTTTCATGTAATTGAGTTGCAGCAGTGTGCTTTCACTTCCCTAGCTAACCTTACTTCTCTTCATGACTCTTCTGAACTATTCTCCGTTTAATGGGATTGCTCCAATTAAATTTTACAAAGCCTTATGAATGTTACTATCCAGGTATTTTAAAAGGTTTGGAAAGCACTTAAAATTCTACTGGGGTAACAAAGCCAGCAGCACCTCCTGCAGTATTTATTTCCTTCTTCCCTTACACCTGGGCTACTTTATTTATCTGGCAGAGTTCTTTGCTGCCAAAAATATATTTAGTACACTTACTCCTCTAATTACCAGAGCACAGAGAATCCTCTCAGAGAAACTTGGAGAGGGGTCCCCACACTAAGAGCCAAATGGGAAGACGAGTGAGCTATTTCTAAGAAATCTGTTGAATAAAAATGTGTGATCTACAGTGGGCAGCAACCTGAGTAAGTTTTCAGGCAGCCACATGGTGGGATCGCTGGGCATTGTGTCAAAAGATCAGAGAATGTGAGGAAATTATAATAACAAGTGGATGATATTTTTAGAATCATTTTAACATTCTTTATGTTTCAGAAGAATAGAAAGAGAAGCATAATGATTATAAAATTTACCTAACATTTCCCAGTTTTCCATTCCAACTTGTTCAATAGTTCAGTACCATTCTTTTATTAAAATAATTTACCATTGGACTTTTATAGACAAAGTTTACTTGGGGGTGACTAATCTTTATTTAGAACCCTTCTCTGTACTACCCACTTTTCCCTAGTCTTATTGATTATCACTTCCAAGCAATATATTGAATAGTGATCTCTCCTGAATAATTCCAAATTTCTTAATTTTTTAACATTTCCAGAAAATATGTAAACACCCTCATATAAAATGGAAGGCAATTATTTAAATACTATAAATATGTGCTTTATTTACAATAAAAAGTAGGTAAATTGAGATCCTTGTAAAGCTAAAGTAGTTTAAATTTCAAGGGTTGATATGTGTTTATAATATTTAAGGGGACAGAATCATAAAAGTGTTTCCTTATTGAGATGCAAGATGAAGTAAAAAAGAGTTTTCCAGAAAAAAAATTTAAAAGTACACTATGTTAATCACTAGCTTTGTTGTTGCTACTGAATATGAATGAATTAAGTCATTAATTGCTCATAACCTTTTTCTTAAGTGTCAAATTTACATACCTTTAATTCAGTATTTGTAACTTTTTCTGATTCACTTTTGGTTATAATATATACTGATATGTATGCATATGCAGCTTTCGGTGATACTTGTATTTTTGTTTCTTGTATCTTCAACGACTCAAATTGAAAATATCATTTAAAGAAATATAAGAGAATCCAGGATTTTCATCTGTTTTTCATTTGTAAGTAAATCTATGATCTTATTATTTCCCTTACAACTAAGGGATAATTCAATAATTCAACATTACATACCATTTAAAATTGAAAAACTTACCTCTAAAGTAAGGTGGAAGATTTTAAACTAGTATAAAGGTAAGATTTGATGGTATATATTTTGTTGAAAACAACTTCTGTTAGCTTTGAAGTCCATGGTCTATTCTGAGAGCTTTGACCATTTCTATTCTCTTCAATCACATTGCCTGGCATGTGACTATAAATTATCTATTCACAAAATGATTGTCATTTTAATCTTGCATCTTGTTACAATCTGGTAAAATACATTTTACGTGTCAATTAAAAAATTAAGTTTAAATTAAAATTCATCCCTATGGGGCACCACCACTCAAATGCCTCAGCTTGCCTCAGTCATGTAGATAATCATATAATGAGATACCTGCATATAACACTAAGCTTGTTTGCTGTCAGTATCAATCCCTCATGCCTCTGTGTGGCTTTTGACACCTGTGAAAAGACTTATTCTCATTCCGAAAGTATTAAACACTGGAAAAAAATGTATATCCAACTCAATAAAAGTTCAACAAATAGATATTTCAAAGAAGAAAAAATAAATAAAATCACACAGATTCACCATCTAATTTCTTAGATTAATAAAGTGGATCTAGGTAGACCCCAAAGGGTCATTAGTTTAACACATGTGACATAGCATTGTAAGGGCAGAGACTGCTTATTTTTTACTGATTTATTTTTGCTTCCAGCTTTTATTTTAGGTTCAGGAGATACATATACACATTCGCTACATGGGTAAATTGTGTGTTGCTGGGGGGTGGTGTACAAATGATTTTTGTTATCCAGGTAATGAGCATAGTACCCAATAGGTAGTTTTTTAATCCTCAGCATCCTCCCACCCTCCACCCTCAAGTGAGCCTTGGTGTCTGTTGTTCCCTTCTTTGTGTCCATATGTACTCAATGTTTAGCTCCCATTTATAAGTGAGAACATGCAGTGTATGATTTTCTTTGTTGATTCCCTTAGGATAATGGCCTCCAGCTGCATGTATGATGCTGCAAAGCAAATGATTTCATTTATTTTTATGGTTGTGCAGTATTTCATGGTGTATATGTACCACATTTTCTTTATCCAGTCTACCACTCATAGGCATCCAGCTTGATTCTATGTCTTGGCTACTGCGGTAACATATATGTGCATGTGCCTTAAGGTACAGCAATTTAGATTCCCTTGGGTATATACCCAGCAATGGGATTGCTGAGTCAAATGGCAGTACTGCTTTAAGTTTTTTGAGAAATCTCCAAACTGCTCCCCACTGTGGCTGAACCAATTTACATCCTCACCAGCAGTATATAAACATTTCCTTTTCCAGAAAACTCACCAAGGTGCTATTTTTGGACATTTTTGTAATATCCATTCTGACTGGTATGATACGGCATCTCAGTGTGGTTTCACTTTGCATTTCTCTAATGATTACTGATGTTTAGCATTTTTTCATAAGCTTGTTGGCCTCAAATATGTCTTCTCGACAAGTGTTCTTCATGCCCTTGGCCCATTTATTAATGAAATTGTTTTTGTTTGCTGGTTTGTTCAAGTTCCTTATAGATTCTGGATATCAGATCTTTGTCAGATGCACAGTTTGCAAATATTTTCTCTTATTGTGTAAGCTATCTTTTTACTCTGTTGATTGTTTCTTTTGCTGGGCAGAAGCTTTTTAGTTTAGTTGGGTTGCACTTGTCAAATGCTGTTTCCGTTGCAATTGCTTTTGGAGTCTTCATCATGACATCTTTGCCAAGGCCTATGTCCAGAACTGTATTTACTAGGTGTTGTCTTGTTCTGGTTCTCAAGAGGAATGCTTCCAGCTTTGGTCCATTTAGTACGACGCTGACTTGGGTTTGTCATAGATAGCTCATATTATTTTGACCTATGTTCCTTTGATGCTCAGTTTGTTGATGGTTTTTAACATGAAGAGATGTTGAATTTTATCTAAAGCCTTTTCTGTATCCATTGAGATAATCATGTGTTTTTTGTTCTTCGTTTGTTTATGTGATGAGTCACATTTATTGATTTGTATATGTTGAATCAACCTTGTGTACCAGGAAGTAAGGCTACTTGATCATGGTGGATTAGCTTTTCAATGTGATTTTGGATTCGATTTGCTAGTATTTTGCTGAGGATTTTTGCATTGGTGTTCCTCAGTGACATTTGCCTGAAGCTTTCTTTTTCAGTTTTGTCTCCGCCAAGGTTTGGTATCAGTATAATACTGGCCTCATAGAATGAGTTTGCAGGAGGCTCTCCTCAAATTTTTGAAATAGTTTCAGCAAGATTGGTACCAGCTCTTTAAACATCTGGTAGAATTTAGCTATGAATCCATCTAGTACAGGGCTTTTTCTGGTTGGTAGTTTTATCTTATTATTATACTGATTCAACTTCAAAACTCATAACTGGCCTGTTCAGATATTTGATTTCTTTCTGATTCCATCTTGGGAGGTTGTATGTTTCCAGGATTTTATCTGTTCTAGGTTTTCTAGTGTTTGTGCATAAAGATGTTCATAATAATCTTTGAGGGTTTTTGTAGTTCTGTGAGGTCAGTGGTTATGTCATCTTTGTCATTTCTAATTGTTTTTATTTGGATCTTGTTTTTTTTTCTTAGTATAGCTAGTGGTCTATCAATCTTATTTATTCTTTGAAAGAAGCAACTTTTGGTTTTGTTAATCTTTTTTATGGATGTTCGCATCTCAGTTTTATTTAGTTCAGCTCTGATTTTGGTTATTTCTTTTCTACTGCTTGCATTGGGGTTTGTTTGCTCTTATTTTTCTAGTTTCTCTAGTTATAATATTAAGTTGTTAATTTGAAATCTTTCTAACTTTTTGATGTAGGCATTTAGTACTGTAAACTTCCCTCCGAACACGGCATTAGCAGTGTTCCAGAGATTCCTGAATCTTGTCTGTTGATTTTCATTAGTTTTTGACGAATTTTTTTTCTGTCTTAATTTAACATCAGTCAGAAGCAAGTTGTATTTATCATTATGTAATGTCTTTCTTTGGTTTTCTTTTTGTTGTTGTTGTTGATTGTTGCTAAAGTCTGTTTTGTCTGAAAGAAGAATAGCAACACCTGCCTTTTTTTGTTTGGTTGGTTGTTTTCTCTTTGATCAACAGATATTTCTCCAGCCTTTTACTTTGAGCCTGTGGGTGTCATTGCTTGTGAGATATGTATCTTAAAGACAGCATACTATTGAGTATTGCTTCTTTATCAAACTTGCCACTCTGTGCCTTTTAAATGGGGCATTTAGCTAATTTGTGTTCAAGGTTAGTATTGATATGTGAGTATCTGACCCTATCATTGTGTTAACTGGCTATGTAGACTTTATTGTGTCTTTATTGACACTTTATAGTGTCAGTGGGCTATGCACTTATGAGTGTATTTGTGGTGGCTGGTAATGGTCTTTCATTTCTGTGGCTGGCACTCTCTAAAGAACCTCTTGTGAGGCAGGTCTGGTGGCAACAAATTCCCTCAGAATTTATTTGTCTGGGCTGGGCCTGGTAGCTCATACCTGTAACCCCAGCACTTTGGGAGGCTGAGGTGGGAGGATCACTCTAGGCCAGGAGTTTGGAAATGTGCTTGTCTGAAAAGGATTTTCTCCTTCACTTATGAAGCTTAGTTTGGCTGGATATTAAATTCTTGGTTGGAATTTCTTTTGTATAAGGATGCTGAATGATATGACTTCGCTGTGTCCACACCCAAATCTCATCTTGAATTGTAATTCCAATAATCCCCATGTCTCATGGGAGGGACCAGGTGAAGATAATTGAATCATGGGGGTGGATTCACCCATCCTGTTCTCATGATAGTGAGTTAGTTCTCACAATATCTGATTGTTTTATAAGGGGCTTCCACCTTTGCTGGGCACTCATTCTCTCTCCTGCTGCCCTGTGAAGAGGTGTCTTTCAGCATGACTGTAAGTTTCCTGAGGCTTCCCCAGCCATGTAGAACTGTGAGTCAATTAAACCTCTTTTCTTTATAAATTACCCAGTCTTGAGTATGTCTTTATTAGCAGCATGAGAATGGACTAATACAGTAAATTGGTACCAGGGAGTGGGATGCTGCTATAAAGATACCAAAAAATGTAGAAGTGACTTTGGAACTGGGTAACATGCAAAGGTTGAAATAGTTTGGTGGGCTCAGAAGAAGACAGGAAGATTGGGAAAGGTTGGAACTTCCTAGAGACTTGTTGAATGGCTTTGACCAAAATGCTGATAGTGATATGGACAATAAAGTCCGAGCTAAGATGGTCTCAGATGGAGATAAGGTACTTGTTGGAAACTGAAGTAAAGATCACTTTTGCTATGCAAAGAGACTGGTGGCATTTTGCCCCTGCCCTAGAGATCTGTGGAACTTTGAACTTGAGAGAGATGTTTTAGGGTATACGGCAGAAGAAATTTCTAAGCGGCAAAGTATTCAAGTGGAAACAGAGCATAAAAGTTCAGAAAATTTGCAGCCTGATGATGCAACAGAAAAATAATCCTCAATTTCTGGGAGAAATTCAAGCCCACTGCAGAAATTTGCATAAGTAATGAGAAGCATAAGTAATAAGCAATCTCCAAGACAGTGGTGAAAATGTCTCCAGGGCATGTCAGAGACTTTTACAGCAGCTCCTCCCATCACAGGCCTGAGGCCTAGGAGAGAAAAATGGTTTTGTGGGCCAGACCCAGGGGCCCCCTGCTCTATGCAGCCTTGGGACATGATGCCCTGCATCCAAGCTGCTTCAACTCCAGCAATGGATCAAAGGGGCCTATGTACAGCTCAGGTCATTGCTTCAGAGGGTACAAGCCCCAAGCCTTGGTAGCTTACAGATGATGTTGGGCCTGTAGTGCACAGAAGTCAAGAACTGGGGTTTGGGAACTTTTGCCTGATTTCAGAGGATGTTTGGAAATACCTGGATGTCCAGGCAGAAGTTTGCCACAGGAGCAGAGCTGTCATGGAGACCTTCTGCTAAGGCAGTGTGGAAGGGAAATGTGAGGTTGGAACACCCAGAGTTCCCACTGGAGCACTGTCTGGTGGAGCAGTGAGAAGAGGGCCACCATCCTCCAGACTCCAGAATGGTAGATCCATTCACAGCTTGCACTGTGCACCTGGAAAAGCCACAGACATTCAACGGCAGCCCATGAAAGCAGCTGGGAAGGGAGCTGTACCCTGCAAAGCCACAAGGGAGGAGTTGTGCAAGGATGTGAGAGCCCAACTCTTGTTGGGCCTGTACCTCCAATGTATCTAGGAAATAACCAACTTGCTTTTGATTTTACAGGCTCATAGGCAGAAGGGACTTGCCTTGTCTCAGATGAGATTTTGTACTTGGACTTTTGAGTTAATGCTGGAATGAGTTAAGATGTTGGGGGACTGTTTACAGGGCATAATTGTGTTTTGAAATGTGAGGACATGATTCAGGAGGACCTAGGGGAAGAATGATATGTTTTGACTGTGTAGCCAAATCTCATTTCAAATCATAGTTCCCACAATTGTCCATGTGTCATGGGAGGGATCCAGGGGGAGGTAATTGGTTCATGGGGGTTGATACCCTCATGCTGTCCTCATGATAGCGAGTGAGTTTCCATGAGATCTGAGGGTTTTATAAGTGGTTTTCCCCCTGTTTTACTCTCATTCTGTTCTCTCCTGCTGCCATGTGAAGAAGGACATGTTTGCTTTTCCTTCCATCATGATTGTAAGGTTCCTAGGGCCTCCCCAGTCCTGCAGAACTGTGAGTCAATTTAAACTCTTTTCTTTACAAATTACCTAGTCTCAGATATTTCTTCATAGTAGTGAGAGAATGGACTAATACACTGAATACAGGTTCTCAGTCTCTTCTAGCTTGTAATGTTTCTGCTGAAAGGTCTGCTGCTTGTCTGATGGACTTCCTTTTGTACATAACCTACCCTTTCTTTCTACCTTCCTTGAATACTTTTTTCATTTTCATTGACCTTGGATAATCTGGTGACTGTTCTTTGGTGATAGTCATCTGGTATAATATCTCCCAGGGGTTTTCTGCATTTCCCAAATTTGCGATTTAACCTCTCTAGTGAAATTGGGGAAGTTTTTGTGTATGATATTTTCAAATATGTTTTCCAAGTTGCTTACTGCCTTTCTCTGTCTTTCTTAGATTCCAGTGAGTTGTAGGTTTGGTTTCTTTACATAATTCCATATATCTCAGGGATTTTCTTCATTTTTTAATTATTTATTTTTTATTTTTATCTGACTGAGTTGATTCAAAGAAACAATCTTCAAGCTCTGAGATTCTTTTCTCAAGTTGGTTTATTCTGATGTTAATACTTACAATTGTATTATGAAATTAATGCAGTGAGTTTTTCACATTTAGAGTATCAGTTTGGTTGTTTCTTAAAATGGCTACTTCAACTTTTAGCTTTTGTATCATTTTACTAGATTCCTTGGATTCCTTAGATTCTTTTGATTGTGTTTTAACTTTCCCCTGAATCTTGATGAGCTTTGTTGACACCCAGATTCTCAATTCTGTGCCTGTCATTTCAATTTTTTCAGATTGGTAAATAACGATTGCTGGGAAGCTAGTGTGATAATTTAGATGTAAGTGTCTTCTTACATCCAAATGTAAGTAGAGTTTAGAGTTGCTCGTGTTCTTGTGCATGTTTTTTTTTTTTTTTTCTTATCTAGTGTTTAATGTTTGAAGGTGCTGTCCTTTAGATGGGGCTTTTTGCTTTTAAATTCTTTGATGTCTTTGAGGGTTTGACTGTGGTAAAAGTTGAGGTTAGTTAATTGGCTTTACTTCTAAATGATTTTAGAGGGCCAAGCTCTCTTCCACACTCCTAAGCTGCATTCTCTAATCCTGGAGGCTTGGTACTTGGCCCATGGCTTTATTCCCTGGCCCACTGAGGTTGAGCAACTGCTGTGCTGTAAGGGCCAAAGTGTTCCCAGTCTGTTGGCAACAGCCTCCACTGGGGGTGCTGGCAAAGGTGCTTTGGCTGACTGGGCAGCAGTCGGTCAACAGTAGTTGGGGAAGGCAGCCAGTGGGTGCACAGTGGTGGAATTCAGTCTGCAACAGCAACCTTGTTAGGCACAGTCTGCCAGTGAAAGAGCTATGATGGTGGCAGCTGGAATGCGTTATGACCGGGCAGTTAATGCTGCTCTGAAAGCAAGTACTTTCAGTCAGGAACCCTGGAAGGGGCTGGCATATGGGGGGTGGGCGGCTCAGATCAGATCAGCCTTGTTCCATGAGCAAGATAGCCCTGATTTGTCCAGGTCAGGCAACCAATGAGGCTAAAGCCACCTAGAGGAGCATGACAAGCCTTGGGGAATGTGTGCCACCTCATCCAGCTCTCTGGGCTCCATGCAGTCAGGAGTTTTGCCTTTGCCAACTCTCCAGGCAGTTCTCCCTGACAGCTCAAATGTCCATGTTGGTCATAGGGTCTCCTGCAGCTAGGATTCTGGAGGTCTGTGGAAAGAGTGGGCCACTGCACACCTATTTTATTCCCCCTTTCCCCAGCAGCCACTTGGGGCCAGAAACAACTTCTGGTGCTCAGCAACCCTGTGCAGGGTTACAAACTTCCTCCCCTTTCAGCCCAGGATATGCATCTTCCATCCATCCACTTTCAGTGCCTTCTTTCTCAAGATCTGTTCAGTGTGTGCTTGTCTTCTTCATGGCCTGGTCTCTCAGTAGGGGAAGCTATTCCTAGCTGCATCTAATTGGCCATCCTGGCTCCTCTCACCTGCTTATTTTAATTTTCAGTCTAATGCTCCTTCTAGCATGACTATCTCCTGTCTGAATATAAGAACATGTGACATTTGTATAAATGAAAAATAATAATCCAGAGACATATAGACAAGAGGATTACCTCAGTGGATAGCTTTCCACATATTTTGGGTTTGGAGGTTATCTCAGAGATATAGTAATGAGAGTTAACAGGACAGATAAGGCAACCCACCAGGGGAAAACATTTAAATTTCATCAGGTAAGTAGTTCTAGGAACAGAAGAAATTGAGATTTCTATGAGATTCATCAAATTCCAGATGCTTGAGAGGAAACTCTAGTTTGTAAAATGGATTATATTCCAGAAACTATTAGTAAATTTATAAAATGAAAGTTTTTAAAGTAATCATGCTCCATTTAACATCTATTCAACTGGCAAACTTCAAACAATTAATATTTAATTGATGAGGATGCTGTATTAAAAATAACCTGCCTTATTGGCAAATGATTTGGCTTGCAAACAAAAATATTTTGACCTAATGAATCAAATTCTGGGAAAGGGTACTAAAAATAATCACAAAAGTGGTAATATAATATGCACATTATATTTTACTTTGCATGACTAATTATAATCATAAAAAATAGAAATTCTTAAAATGCCTAAGAGTAGAGAACACCTTAAATAAGTTACTATTTGTCTTCAAAAGAGAAAATAAAACAGACATTCACTATGGTAATTATGAATTGGAAAAACCATGAACAATTCTATTTGTATAATAGTAAGTTTAAAAGGCAGAATGCAAAAGTATTATGGTTTGAACTCACTTTTATGTTGAGAAACATTGGAAGCTATATTTATAAATGTAAATACCAATTTTAGTACCTGGGGAGTATAAGTGAATATCCTTTCTTCTTTGGCTGTCTCTTTAAATTTCTAACAATGTTATCAATAGATGCAATACAAATTCCCTAACTCATTCCAGCTTCAGTGATTTGGGCTACTTCTCGAAGTCCTCCACTGGAATTTTGGGAAATACCTATAGTGTCACATAAGTCCTCTGCAGAGCAGGCCTGGGTATTTTCTTTCTCCTTTCTAGATGGCTTTGTATGTCTACGAAAGAACACCAGAATCATCCTTGAGACTGCTGATGCCTCTCCAGAGAAACTGCCTCTGGAGTTTTCAAGAGAAGACTGCCTCTCTTAGAAACTAACTCTTATTGGTCACAATGCTGCAAGACTCATACTAGGTCCTCCATCTCCTGGGGCAGGAAGATCCTGTATGTTCTGTGTAAACACTGGAAGACCCTTAGAAAACAGCCAAGAGTATTCTGAAAACAGTCAAGAGGAAGGAATACTCCTCTGGATATATAAAATTCAGTTTCATAGACTAGGACAGAATTCCATAGGTGGCAGAATGGAGGACTCCAGAGGATAGAGAAAAGTCCACGTTAGTTTTCTCCCACAATACGCTCTTCCATTCTCCACTATAAATTGCACAATATCCAGAGACCAGCACATTTTTTTTTATTGATTATTTCTAGCATATATTTTAGACCCATAAATGTAATAGATACTCAACAGATATTAGTAAAATAAATGAATAAATAAATGAATATTGCAGATAGATCACTGAGAGCTGCTAGTCACCTGGATATCCATCATAATGAGGTTTAGTTAGTCAAGACACCACTAGATAAAGGGATGTCCATTTGAGTCCTGTATGAATGATGTCCAATATGCAAAATATATCTAACTTGGCCATTTCTAGGGGTATCCAATCTTTTGACTTTCCTTGAGAAGAAAAAAGCAAAACAAATCTCACAATGTTTTAAGAAAGTTTATGAATTTGTGTTGGGCCATATTCAAAGTTGTCCTGGGCTGCCTGTGGTCCGTGGTCTCAGGTTAGACAAGCTGGATTCAGGCCTGTTTTCTAACTATCCATGGTAATTCAGTCCACAAATTTCTAAAATAAGCTTATCCTCCTTTCTGCCTCTTCATGTTTTTCATAGGCTACTGGCTCACTGACCTTCTCTTAATAAGCCTCATATTCTATCCCCCTTCCAGAGGGAAACTCTCATTTCCTTATTCTGACAGGCTCTCTCTCTTACATCTCTGCTTTGTTACATGCTGTTTGTTATTGTAGAAAAGCCTCCTTTAGCACCTAGATCATAGTAGATATTTAATACAAATTTTTGAATAAGTCAACTATTCATCTGTCAAAGACTTTGTTTGAAAAAATATGTAATAACTCAATGATCCCTTTTGTAGATTTAGGATACTTTTATGAAAATAAGTGCTTTCAATTCTTCTTCTATAAAAATATTTCCACATTTATAATTTATGAGAAAAAAATAAAACATATTCTCTTTATCTTTCTCTTATCTTTGGGAAAATGCAAACTCTTTTAGAGGAAAAAATGTATTAATGTCTTTTCTAAAACACAATCTGTTTTATCTTGTAATTCTTGTTCATATATATTGGGTTTTCCACATATTTTTACATTAAAAACACTCTGGCAAACATATTGTGTCATTTGATCTTTAATTAATTTATTCATTTATTTAGCCAAAAAATAATTATCAAACATTTAATAAAATGCACTCCATTAGCCAAAAGGGATTTGAAATGGATTGCATAAGTGTTTAAGGGGAAGAGCAAAAACAGTGGCAGGAAGTAAGCATGCAAAAGTACATAAAATAATGTCATTACAGTTGTAAAAGGGCTACAAAAGAAAAGTTCAGGGTACAATGATATTTTGAAACACTAAGAAAGCTGTCCCAATGTAAATGCTTTACAATTTAATTCTAAATGATGGCAAGGAGTCATCTAAGCTGTAGGAACGGAACATACAATGCCCCCAGAAAGAAGTAGAAATAAGCTTAGACTGTTTGAAAATAAAGGGAAGACCAGGATGACTGAGATACAATGAGATATAGTAGAATGACTCGAAATTATGCTGTAGAGAAAAGTATACTGCAGATTATTTAGATCCATGTAAGCCAAATTTACTATTTTAAGCTGGATTTTTAAAGCAATGGATCTAACAAACACACACAAAACACTCTACTCAACAACAGCAGAATACATAGTCTTCTTAGGCAAACATGAGACAATTCCCAGGAAAGATGACATATTAAGCCATAAAAAAGTCTGAAATTTAAGAAGATTGAAATCATATAAAGTATGTTTTCCAACCATAATGAAATTAATCCAGAAATCAACAACAAAGTAAAAAGTGGAAAATTCATAAATAAATGAAAAGTAGTGCAATGTTGAATAACCATTAGATCAACGAATAAATAAAAAAGGAAATTAGAAAACACTTTGAAGCAAACAAAAATAACAACACAGCGTAATGAAACATGGGATGCAGAAAAAGCAGTATGAAGAGTGAAGTTCATAGTGATAAAGCCTACATTAAAAATGTAGAAAGCACGAATAGTGGGTCAATTGGAAAAAATTCAATAAGGTTTGTAGCACTGTATTAATATTAATTTGTTGATTTTTGCGCTGCAGTTATGTTTTTGGGAAAATATACACAGACTTATTCCAGAGCCAAAATGCACTGTGTCTGCAACATACTGTCAAATATTTCAGAAAAAAACAGACTAAAGTAATCGTGGCAAAATGTTAACATTTGAGGAATCTGAAGTTTATACAGGAATTCTTTGTACCATTTTTGTAACTCCTGTAATTCTAAAGTTATTTCAAAATGTAAAGGCTAGTCAATTCTCTAAAATTAATAAGAAATATCACAAATAACCTGACTTTATAATTCAAGGACTGTAAAACAAGAACAAACTAAGCCCAAAGTTCGCAGAAGCACGTAAATAACAAACGTGTAAGCCAAAAGCAACAAAATATTTTCCAACATCGAAAAAGAAAATAATGAAGCTGAGCTAATTTTTATATTTAATCTTAGCCAAAACACCAAGAAGCAATAATAATTGTTTTTTAGGAATGATAAAATTGACAAACCCTTAACTAGACTAACTAACTAAGAAAGATAGAATACTAAAAAGAATAAAGTCAGAAATAAATGAAAAGGCATTACAACTGATGCCAAAAGAATAAAAAGGATTATAAGAGGTTATTATAAATAATTATATACCAACAACTTACTAAGACAAAATCAAGAAGAAGCAGAAAGTTTGAACAGCCTAATGGCTACTAAAGAGACTGAAGCAGTAATACAAACCTCCCAACAAACAGAAGTCCAGAACCAGATGGCATCACTGATGCATTACATCAATAATTAAAGAACAAATTTCAATCCTTCTCAAACTCTTCCAAAAATTGAAGAGGAAGTAAAACTTCCAAACACATTCTACAAGGCCAGTATATCCTGAGATCATAGGAAAACAAAGACTCCAGAAAAACATAGAACTATAGATCAATATCCATAATTAATACTGATGCAGAAATTATCAAGAAAAGACTAGCAAGACTGAATTCGGCAGCATATTAAAAGGATTATACACCATGACTGAGTGGGATTTATTCCTGGTATGCAAGGATGGTTCAGTATATGAAAAGTCAATTAATGTGATATACCACATTAACATAATAAAGAATAAAATTATACCATTGTCTCAATAGGTGTAGAAATTGCATTTGAAAAAATATGGCAATCTTCCATGATACAAACACTCTAAAACCTTAGAATTAAAGAAACTTACCTCAGTTTAGTAATACAGGCCATATATAAAAAGCCCACAGCTAACACCATACTTAATTGTGGAAAAAATCAGTTTTCCCTCTATGATTAGGCATGAGACAAAGATGCCCACTATTGCCATTTGTATTCACCAAAGTACTGGAAGTCCTATCCAAAGCAATTAGGCTAGAAGAAGAAATAAAAGGCATCCAAATAAGAAACAAAGAAGTAAAATTGTCCTTGTTTGCAGACAATATAACTTCATATAAAGACAACACTAAAGACAAAAAAAAAAAAGAAAAGAAAAAAAGGTTAGAACTAATAAAAATATTTGGTAAAATTTCAGAATACAAATTCAAGATGCAAAATCAGTTGCAATTTTATAAACTAACCAACAATCTTAAAAGAAAATCAGGAAAACACTCCTGTTTAATATAGCACTAAAACAAAAAAAAAAAATACTTAGGAAAAAAACTTGATTAAAGAGATGAAAGACTTAAGTAATAAAAACTGCAAAACACTGATAAAACAAATTAAACAAGACACAAGGAAATGAAAAGACATGTTCATGAATTGTAAAACAGAATTATTAATATGCCCATACTACTCAGAACAACTTACATATTCAATTTAGTCCCTATCGTATTCCAATGATATTTTTTAAAAGACAGAAATAACATTCAAAATCCACATGACCATAAATAGTCAAATCAACCTTGATATAGAAGAACAAAGCTGAAGGTGGCATACCTTTCTTTTTAAAAAAAAAAATTATGAAACTAAAATAATCAAAACAGTATGATACTGGCATAAACACAGACGTAACGATCATTGAAATAAAATAGAGTTCTTGGAAATAAATTTATGAATACAGTCAACTAATTTTCAATGAGGAGGCAAAGAATACGTGTAAGGAAAGAGTAGTTACTTCAAGAAATAGTATTGGAAAAACTGGATATCTAGATGCAAAGTAATGAAATTGTACTTTTATCTTATACAATATGTAAAAACCAACTCAAAATGGATTAAATACCTAATCATAAGACATGAAACTATAAAACTAATAGAAAAAAAACACAGGAAATCTTTCATGACATTGATCTTGGCAATGATTTCATAGATGACACCAAAAACAAGCAACATAAACAAACGTGGGACTACATCAAGCTAAAAATTTTCTACATAGCAAAAGAAACAACCAACAGAGTAAAAAGATAAACCATACTATGGGAGAAAATATTTGCTATTCATACATCCGATAAGGGATTAATATACAAACTATATGGGGAACTCTTAAAACTCAATAATGAAAAAATGTATAACCCAGTTAAAAAAGAAAAAAAAAATGGGCTAAGAACTTGAATAGCCATCACTCCCAAGAAGACATATGAATGACCATCAGGTATATAAAAAATGCACAAGGTCACTAATCTTCTGTTTGCATATCAAAACTACCAGATATTAACTAACACCTGTCAAGATGGGTATTAAAACACATGCACATACACACACACACACACACACACACACACACAACAAGTGTTGGCACAAATGTAGAGAAATTGGAACCCTTGCACATTGCTGATGGGAATGCAAAATGATGCAGCTGCTATAGAAAATAGTATGGAAGTTCTTCAGAAAAGCAAAAAGAGAACCACCATATAATCCAGCAATCTCACTTCTGGTTATTTATCCAAAAGAATGAGAATCAAGTTCTCGAAGAGATAATAGCATTCCTATCTTCATTGTAGAACTGGACAAAATAACCAAGATGTGGAAACAACCTAGATGTTCACTGATACATGAAAAGCTAAAGAAAAGGGATTTCCTATTCAATAAATGGTGCTGGGAAAACTGGCTAGTCATATGTAGAAAACTGAAACTGGACCCCTTGCTTACACCTTAAACAGAAAACACTCAAGGTGGATTAAAAACTTTAATGTAAAACCCACAACCATTAAAAAACCCTAGAAGAAAACCTAGGCAATACTATTCAGGACATAGGCATGGGCAAAGACTTCATGACCAAAAAAAAAAAAAGGAATTTCCATGAAACCAAAATTAATAAATGGGATCTAATTAAAGATCTTCTGCACAGTAAAATAAACTATCATTAGAGTAAACAGGCAACCTACAGAGTGGGAGAAAATTTTTGCAGTCTATCCATCTGACAAAGTCCTAATATCCAGAATTTGCAGGGAACTTAAGCAAATTTACAAAAAAAAAAAAAAAAAAAAAAACCCCATCAAAAAGTAGGCAAAGGATGTAAACAGACACTTCTCAAAAGACAACATTTATGTGGCCAACAAACATATAAAAAAAAGCCCAACATCACTGATCATTAGAGAAATGCAAATCAAAACCACAATGAGATACCATCTCAATACAAGTCAGAATGGCAATTATTAAAATGTCAGTAAACAATACATATTGGCAAGTCTGTGGAGAAAAATAATGCTTTTACACTGTTGGTGGGAATGTAAATTAGTTCAACCATTGTGGAAGACAATATGGTGATTCCTCAAGGGTCTAGAACCAGAAGCACCATTTGACCCAGCAATCCCATTGCTGGGTGTATAACCAAAGGAATATAAATCATTCTACTATAAAGACACATGCACATATATGTTTATTGCAGCACTATTTACAATAGCAAAGAAATGGAACCAACCCAAATGCCCATCAATGATAGACTGGATAAAGAAAATATGGTACATATACACCATGGAATACCATGCAGCCGTAAAAAGGAACAAGATCATGTCCTTTGCAGGGATATGGATGAAACTGGAAGCCATCATCCTCAGCAAACCAGCACAGGAACAGAAAACCAAACACCACATATTCTCAATCACAAGTGGGAGTTGAACAATGAGAACACATGGACACAGGGAGCGGAACATCACACAGCATGGCCTGTTGCCGGGTGGGAGTTGAGGGAAGGAAACTTAGAGGACAGGTCCACAGGTGCAGCAAACCACCATGGTACACGTATTCCTATGTAACAAATCTGACTGTTCTGCACATGTATCCCAGAACTTAAAATAAAATAAAAAGAATTAAAAAAGAAAATATGGTACAATTGAATACTATTCAGCATTAAAAAGAAAAAAGTTTGAAATATGAACTTAAATGAACTTTCAGAACATTATAGATGTGAAATAAGCCAGTCTACATCAAGACAAATATTGCATAATTCCACTTATATGAGGTATCTAAAATAGTTAAATTTATAAAATCAGAGTGGGAGAGTTGTTACCAGGGGCCTGAGATAGGGAGAAACGGGAAGTTATTAATCAATGGTCTTAAAGTTTCAGTCAAGAAAGATTAATATGATTTGGAGATCTTTTGCACAATATTGGACCTATTTACAGTCAGAAATAAAGTATTGTTCACCCAAAAACTTGCTAAGAGTGTAGATATCATGCTAAGTGTTCTTACCATAATATGATAAAAATAAACTGGTTATATTGAAGATCAAAGAATTATTGAAGCTTAGAATATATTTTAAGATTAAACAAAAAGTTTAAGTACGTAAAGCTGGAGGTAAATAAAATAGAACGAAAGGAGTTTTATGTTTTTCCTTTTCTATGAAATTTTTTGTATCAAGAGAGGTATAGATAGCTGCAAATCATAGTGAATTCTGGGAATAATAGCCATTGGAGTTGTAAAAATTACTCTAGCTTTAAGACTTGTCAAAACAATTTCATCATTTCAGAAAGGAATTCTAGCACATATGTCAGTGTCAGCTGTGTGACAGTAAAGAATCCAGTTTCAGTGTAAGTGGGTTTAAATGGCTCTTGCTGCCCCCTTAGCTCTCCTTTTCTTAAGAGTGGTTGTAAGAGAATATCAACATATGGTGTATTTGGCAGTAAAACATCATTAGTGAAAAACACCCGCAACTGCAGAAAGTTGGAAGAATTATGACAATTACAAAGAAACTTAGCGCTTGACAATATATATGGTTTAAAGATGTTATTTTTCTATTCTACAAGGGATATTACGCTGGTACTTCAGCAGCATTCATTTTCCTAGTTATATAGCAATAGCTTTCAATTTTTGTTTAGGAATTGATCCTAAATAAGCATAATACCATTCAGTGGCTGCAGTGATTGTTTCAGGGTTAAATCCACGACACATAGACACATGATCAGATTTGCTGGTACTTCTCGAAAAGTGTCTTTCTGCACTAGATTTCCAATTTTGACAATGTAGAATTGAAGTTTCTTTTGCCACCTTTTTTCACAACACAAGGAGAATAGAGTCAACCTGAATAATTGCAAATGGGAGATAGAAACTGGATCTGTTGATGTTATCAGAACCCTTGTATCCAGTCACATCCTCAACCTGGATCTGTCTGCTACCTGAGCTAAAGAAAATTTTTCTTTTTGCTTAAGCTTATTTGGTTGAGTTTGTTGGTGTATTACTCCGTTTTCACACTGCTGATAAAGACATACCAGAGACTGGGTAATTTATAAGGAAAAAGAGGTTTAACGGACTCACAGTTCCACGTGACTGGGGAGACTACAATCATGGAAGAAGGTGAAAGGCATGTCTCACATGGCAGCAGACAAGAGAAGAGAGATTGTGTAGGGAAATTCCCCTTTACAAAACCATCAGATCTCATGAGACTTATTTCCTATCACTAGAACAGCAAGGAAAAGCCCCACTCCCATGATTCAAATTACCTCCCACCAGTCCCTCCCACAACACATGGGAACTGTGATAGCTACAATTCAAGATGAGATCTGGGTGGGGCACAGCCAAACCATATCAGTTGGTATTGCTATGGGTATAATTATATTTTTTATTATTATTATTATTATTATACTTTACGTTCTAGGGTACACGGCATAACGTGCAGGTTTGTTACATATGTATACTTGTGCCATGTTGCTGTGCTGCACCCATCAACTCATCAGCAACCATCAACTCGTCATTTACATCAGGTATAACTCCCAATGCAATCCCTCCCCCCTCCCTCCTCCCCATGATAGGCCCCGGTGTGTGATGTTCCCCTTCCCGAGTCCAAGTGATCTCATTGTTCAGTTCCCACCTATGAGTGAGAACATGCGGTGTTTGGTTTTCTGTTCTTGTGATAGTTTGCTAAGAATGATGGTTTCCAGCTGCATCCATGTCCCTACAAAGGACACAAACTCATCCTTTTTGATGGCTGCATAGTATTCCATGGTGTATATGTGCCACATTTTCTTAATCCAGTCTGTCACTGATGGACATTTGGGTTGATTCCAAGTCTTTGCTATTGTGAATAGTGCCGCAATAAACATACGTGTGCATGTGTCTTTATAGCAGCATGATTTCTAATCCTTTGGGTATATCCCCAGTAATGGGATGGCTGGGTCATATGGTACATCTAGTTCTAGATCCTTGAGGAATCGCCATACTGTTTTCCATAATGGTTGAACTAGTTTACAATCCCACCAACAGTGTAAAAGTGTTCCTATTTCTCCACAGCCTCTCCAGCACCTGTTGTTTCCTGACTTTTTAATGATTGCCATTCTAACTGGTGTGAGATGGTATCTCATTGTGGTTTTGATTTGCATTTCTCTGATGGCCAGTGATGATGAGCATTTTTTCATGTGTCTGTTGGCTGTATGAATGTCTTCTTTTGAGAAATGTCTGTTCATATCCTTTGCCCACTTTTTGATGAGGTTGTTTTTTTCTTGTAAATTTGTTTGAGTTCTTTGTAGGTTCTGGATATTAGCCCTTTGTCAGATGAGTAGATTGTAAAAATTTTCTCCCATTCTGTAGGTTGCCTGTACACTCTGATGGTAGTTTCTTTTGCTGTGCAGAAGCTCTTTAGTTTAATGAGATCCCATTTGTCAATTTTTGCTTTTGTTGCCGTTGCTTTTGGTGTTTTAGACATGAAGTCTTTGCCCATGCCATCCCCATCAAGCTACCAATGAGTTTCTTCACAGAATTGGAAAAAACTGCTTTAAAGTTCATATGGAACCAAAAAAGAGCCTGCATCTCCAAGACAATCCTAAGTCAAAAGAACAAAGCTGGAGGCATCACGCTACCTGACTTCAAACTATACTACAAGGCTACAGTAACCAAAACAGCATGGTACTGGTACCAAAACAGAGATATAGACCAATGGAACAGAACAGAGTCCTCAGAAATAATACCACACATCTACAGCCATCTGATCTTTGACAAACCTGAGAGAAACAAGAAATGGGGAAAGGATTCCCTATTTAATAAATGGTGCTGGGAAAATTGGCTAGCCATAAGTAGAAAGCTGAAACTGGATCCTTTCCTTACTCCTTATACAAAAATTAATTCAAGATGGATTAGAGACCTAAATGTTAGACCTAATACCATAAAAACCCTAGAAGAAAACCTAGGTATAATTATATTTATGTATTTGTCATTATTGACTAAAACAGTGAAAACTGATGAAGTACTCTCAAGGTAGATTATCTCTAAGAAGAGTATCTTATATTCAATAATAGAAAATCCAAACTATCAATGAAAATATTTTTAAATTGTCAATCCAATAAATATTTTGGAACCGTTTTTGTTTGTTTGTTTGTTTGTTTTTTAATAAAAGGAATGGGCTTGGAGAGAGTCGTACACAGACCTGGCCCTTCATGAAGGCTTTCTTTATCTGGAAAAGGAAATTCAATAGATAATTGCAATGGCAGACATTCATGTCAGAGATATACATATACATATACAAACACACTTGTTCTCACTAAACATATTATTAATTGAAGAAGTGGTATGATACAATTGTGTATGATACAATTACCTACACAAATATATTTGTGAGAGATAGTAGCTTCCATGAGAGCAAATAGGTAACACAATTATGGCTGTTGACATTGAAGGCAACCCAGGGAACAAATGTACTAGTTCTGTTTCTGGGTACAGAAATCAACTCTTGAATTGGGTACTACCTGAGAGCTTGTTGCATCATTTCAGCCTATAGGACACTAGCTCCCTGACTCTTCCAATGGTACCATTTTCTTTCACCGGAGAATCTCAGATTCCCAAGACTGCCCCATTCCCTATGACATGTGCTATTCTTAGTACCCTGTTCAAAGCTACACCCTATAGTCTGAGGTTGTGGAGGCTGCTTTCTCATATAATCACAGACAATTCTTTCCCTTGGAACTACACTGTATCCTAGACCTTCTCCTTTTTAATTTTTAGAGATTATTTTTCAAGACTCTATTCTCCATTCTACAGCACTTGACCTATCTCCCTTCTCCCTGGGTATGAGTGTTGCAGCCCTACACAAGCCTGCTAAGGTGCTGAGGACAATATGGGGAACAGTTAAGGATTTAAAAGTCTTAAAGTATAGGTGATATTTTAAGCAGTAAATGATAAATCTAATGCTTTAAAAATTAAATTCAGAGTGAAAGAGAATCAAAACCAACTGTTTGGAAATATTCCCCATAGTTATGGAATTTTGTTGTTGCAAATGTATGTATTTTCTGTTAAACCTTCATATATGTACATGTTACCAAAAAAAGGATAAGAAACAAGTACACAGAAAATATAATTTCTTCTTAATAAGTATTTCTAAAAGTTCTTTGGATTCTAAAACCAATCATTGTTTAATATCATAGGAAACTGGCATTTATTAAGTGCGGCCCACTCCCAATTACATAAATGGAGAACAGATATCATGAGCTTAGATATCGTATACACACAAACACAAACACACACACAAATGTATCTTGTTGGGCTTACTGTTGACATTAAAGTTAATAAAAGAGAAACTGCAATTGGAATCAGATCTTTAAATATCTCTATCACACACTCAAAGCATTTTAAAAAAATACATATACAAACACACTTGTTCTCACTAAACATATTATTAATTGAAGAAGTGGTATGATACAATTACCTACACAAATATATTCATTATATTAATAGTGATATCAAAGCATGTATAATGTTAATATATAAAACAATATTTTAAAGACAATTCCATCTTACTATGTATTTTATTGCATTTTGGCATATGGCAAATGCTTTACAGAGTATTTATATTATAGGATGTAAATGTATACATTTTCTTCACAAATACATATATATGTATTTTTGTTACCATTTAAAAATATCGTGCTGTTCAGTGTGTGATTAAAAAGTAAAAGATTGTAATCACTGTGTTGAATTATACACTGCCCGAGGATAAAAGTTCTTTCTACTTATTGTTTCATCCCCAGAGTTTAGCAAGTGCCTGGCACAGGAGCCACTAGTAAATATTTGGTAAATGAATGAAAAACTAGATGAAACCATTATTTCTATGTAACCTTGTTTCCAAGAAAATATTACTATTAGAAATTATGTTATTTAGATAATATTTTGATGTTTAGCATTTTGTATTATGTTTTTGTTTGTTTTCATGTTTGTATTTCCATCTAGGTGCTTATCTCTTGTTACTTTTAGACATTAAAAATTGTTTGAAAAATGAATAAGTGAACAAAAAATAGGTGCTAGTATACTTATACTCACATTTCCTATAGGACAGAGAGAGCATCCTTTTATAATAAGCAACTTTTTTGCCTACTGTAAAATGCCAGAGCTGAAATTTGTCTGTTGCATTTCAGCCACACACAGCTGTTAGAGTTCCTGAGTATTTTTAAAACCAGTGACGTGAAGATTTGGATTTGGAAAGCTTAGCAGTCTTAAGGAATTTCATTACCTTATTTTGTTGAAGGGAAAACGGGAATTTTGATCTAGTTAAAAAAAAAATCTTTTATGATATATGTTTAATGTCAGTGCTCCAGAATTTCAGTCAGTGGTGACTGGGAGTAAATGTGACAAATTCTTCTGAAATCCAGGGGACAAACAACGAGGCTGAGGTACTTGGATCTATTTGTTAATGGAGAATACTTGACTAAGATGTATGGCACACTTTTTATTTATTTGCAGTGGCTCAAAGGCAAATGCACAATTCAAGGCTCGTTTTTAATGTGAAGCATTAAATTAAAAGCTTCCCTTGGGGACTTTAAATGGATGTCTAAGAGAATAGTAACTCTTAGGTCTTTTATGATTATTTTGCTTGCTTTTAAATCGGTTCAGATGGGTTGGAGTTTTTGGATGGCATTTTCTCATCATCACACCACTTGGACAGATATTTAGTAACAGGGATTGTGTTAACAGATTTAACACAAAATCATAAAATTTTTGCTATGAGAAATTAACAATATAAATCATTTTAACATAATTTATCTACTTCAGGATTTTTTATATCGGATGTAGCAAGGAATAAATTATTCAATATACTTCTCAAGGGATTTCATATTTAACATCTGCATGCTGTAGGTGGTAGGGGATATTTAGTTTCTCTTCTTTAGGAAGACATATTTCCCCCCCTAGACATTTCTATCCTCTTCTTCCACTTGTTTTTCCTCTCTGTGGACATAGGCAGTCACTCTGTTGGTAGGTACAGTCACTGGTTCACCTTTCTGTATTTGGTGGAAAAAATCAATCTCAAATCCCCAAGGCAAGGAATTTGGTTGACAGTTATACTATTCCCTCTACCACACCTCCAGCCCTGACAACTGGGAGACAGAGACTCTGGTTTTCTGTGTACATTTCAAACATTTCAAAGTTCCTGTTAAGTTGTGTGTGTGTGTGTGTGTTGGGGTGTTTTGGTGATAAAAGTTGAAGAAATATTGAAATACCCAGTGCTGATTGTACTTATAAGCTGTCTTGTACTCCAGCCTTTATTGAAAATAAAACTAATATGTAGTGATCCATTTTAATGTATTCGTTATCTAACCTAATGGTGTCTAATTCAAGAGGAACATAAGAGAGTATCATTTATTGGCTACATCAAACCCCATCTGGTCTTCTTAACGTTACCCACACAAATTCTGTTCTACAGCTAAATCAAATTACTTGCACTGTCCAGATATTCCAAACTCACATAAACTTGTTATTTTGCATAGACTGGCATGACACTCTCCTTTTTGTTGACTGGAAAATGACTATTTGCCTTTTGGGACTTTAAACTCGTTTGCCCCAGGACAGATCTAGTGACCCAGTTTTTCTTGAAACAGGATGTCATACAACCCTGAACCCCAATTCCTGTAAGAGAAGGTTCTGTAAACTACTTCCAAAAGGCCAAATCTGACCCACTTCATGTTTTTGTAAATAAAGTTGTATTGGAACATAACCATGACCATTCACATATGCATTACGTATGCCCACATTCACAGCACAATAGCAGAGTTGAATAGGTGTAACAGATATCATGAGGTGCACAAAGCCTATAATATTTACTATCTAGCCATTTACAGAAAATGTTTTCTAAACCCAACTCAAGTCTACGATTGCCTGATATCAAATTCCAAGTATTCCCTTTATATAGAGTCACTGTTTTCTAATTTATCATAAGCTCTGAGTAAACAATAACTTTATAATTTTTACACCTGCCACCACTGAAACACACACACATACACACACACACACACACACACACACACACACACTCTTTCTGGGAAGGTACCCGTAAGAATAAATCTGTAGGAAGAAACAGCTTTGTCAATATAGTCAAGGGGTCATAAGCCTGGTGATAGAATAAAAATAAGGCCCAAATTTAAGGAAATAACATAATTGAGAGAATAAGAATAAACACTAATGCTGGGTTATTAGCATAATGTGATCTTGTGTATCAGTATGATGAGACTGGGTTCAGCTGTTAATTCCAAGAGTAGATTCAATAATGTATTTACACATATTATGGGAGAGGATTGGTACTTTATGGGAACAATGGGAGACAATAGAATCTCACCATTTATTTGTTTATTCCTTATAGACATATTCCTGATGTTTTATGCTGCCTGCTGAAGATTCATTAGATAGCTCAAGGGATTAGGCCTATTAGCCTCCAACAATAATAAATAGGTCTAATAGTTGTTGACACTCTTTCTCTTTGTTAAACCTCTTTTTATAACATTGTTGAAGAAGGATTATAAGTGGAGTGCATCCAGTTGTCTCAGGGAAAGGCTACTGTGAGTCTCTCTGAGGGAAGGAGCTCAATGAAGCTTTGTATTTCCAATAAAGTTATCTGTATCCTTCCTGCCAGAAGAAACTCCAACATACAGGCAATATATCAGTGCCGCAAGTTTTCTTCAAGCACGGAAGTACAAGGGTGTGGATGAGCATTCTTCTGGACTAAATTCAACATTATGGTTCCTACAAACTTGACCATAAGTAAGAAACATAGAAAGCAGTTGATGCTGTAAAATTGAGGAAGAATTTGCTGAGCAATGGCTGTAGATACTACTTATGCAACTGGCATCTGCTTGAAAAATTGGATGAAGATAAAAGCTACAGAAAATTGCAGAGTCTGAAGTTTATGATGGTGAGGAATCGAATGCATTGCCAACATCAGAGTCCCACTCCTAGGAGATTAAAAAGATCTGCAAAAGCCTCACCCCTTTGAAATCACAAATGGCTGAGACAATGATAAAAATGTAAAGATAGTCAAGCTGTGTTTTCTTACCTTTAGAAAGTGTAGTGCAGACCATTTTAATATCAAAACAAATTTGATAATTTATGCCAGATGGAGCTGTCTCCTAGAATACAATTTCAAGCATTTACCCACAGATTGTGAGCCCTAGAACAAATGATTTCATATCTGTAATCCTCAATGTTCTTACCATTAAAATAAAGATAAACGTAGGTTTACCATGAAGGTTAGATGAGATAATGACTAATAAGTAGGTGATTAGTTTTAGTAAATATTTGTTTCTTTTTTCATCTTATTATTTAGAGCTGAAATATCTTTTTGGAATCTTGAGTTGATTGATCAAATAATATACACACTCTACCAATTAGTAGTTACTACTCTTTATAACAGGCTATAAGATTTTAAATGCACTGCACCATTGTATAAGGCACTGAGATAACTTCTCGATATTTGAAGAGATAGCCTTGTAGAATCTTCTGATTTATAATATTATCTATATTGTGCTTGAATTTAATTGACAGATAGACTAAATAGATCAGTCCTGTTTGGTCACACTCATTTCATATTGGAAATCGAACACAATTTCATGAATTCAGAAGTTACCCATGAATTTAGCCTTTGGAATACTTTTTTTTTTCCAACTTGAAAGCTTATATGCTTTTTTCTTTAAAACTAATATTATAAAAGTAATTTGTGTGATTTGAAGTTGCAAATTTCACTCAAATAAACTGATTAGAGAGTCCTGTTGACATTTTAATTATCTCTTTTAAAAAATTTAATTTTAAAGTTTTCCAAAGTTAGATTTGTAATTTCTTAAATTCCCCACCAATCTTCTGGATGAGGAGATTGAAGCCTGAGAGTTGAAATGAATTCACATTGAATACTGCTGTAGCTAAGAATGCCACAGGTCTTCTCAGTACTAGGTAAATGATGTTTTCCATTCAAGCGTGCTACCATTTCCTTTGCTTCCCTGCAAACTTTGGCAAACATTCTTTTTTTTTATTATTATTTTTTATTATTATTACTTGAATGCACAGATGATTTTAAGGCAAAAGTAGTTTCTGTACCAGTTATTCTGTTGGAAGCCTCCAAATGGCTATCACCTTGCTCCTATGTGAATATACATATGTATTTTTAAGTACAGTTGTGTTATCCTGTGCATGCATTATCTCATGAAACTCTACTCCTTACAAGGAGTTATATTTGTAGGGTGGCAAAGTACCCCCAGGAATGTTTGTTTATAGAATAGAGAAGAATTTGACAGCTGCAATTTGCATTTAGAAGAGTTACTGGCAATATCCCACTAATATGTTTGTCACTTATAAACAAGTTTGGAATGCTGGTCCAAGTGTATCTCAATTTAAAGAATTTCAATAATTAGAAATAGGTTACTTAAAAGAATTAGCAGTTATAATAAACAGAAAACACCCACTATAGTATGAATTTTAATTATTTATAAAGCAGAAACTCAGTTTACTAACTCATTTATGTAAAATTTTAGTTCAACAAGAGAGTTCAGAGTATTTTTAGTTGTTTTATTTTTTAATATATCTCGTAGGAAAGATAGTACATACAATATAATCTCCATGGAAAAGGAATTTACGATTCAAATAAACTGATTAATTTATCTAAAAGATTCAGTGAAGTGTGTGTGTGTCTGTGTGTGTTTGTGTGTCTGTGTGTGTGTGTCTGTGTGTCTGTGTGTGTGTGTGTGAAGAGGAAATGTCAGAGATCAATCCAATCACTTCTCTAGGTTTAGAGTCCTTTCCCATTTCCTATTCTTTCTGATATCTTTGCCATTGGGGTACAGAGCAGCAAAGGTGAGAAACTCTTTATTTATCACACCACGGACATAGTCAACAACACAAGCAGCAGTTTCATTACCCCTTTTACATGTAACTCAAAAAGAAATGTGTTGTCAAAGTTTAAATAAAGCATAATTGATTCTGCTGGAAGACCTTTTGTGTCAAAACAGAGAAAAGATGTAATAGCGGAAGTTTGGACATTAATCCTCTGACTACAGAGACATTTTCAACGAAAGAAGAATTAAAGCAGAATAGGATTGTTTTTGAATTGAAACTTGTGAGAAAACTTAAGACGTGAAAAATTGCTTGCATAGAAGTAGAAAATCCAAACGTTGCTTAGGGAGTGGAAAACTGTACTGATGAAATGACTCTTTAGCAGAACTGACAGGTCTGAAAAGTGTGACTGCAGGAATGACAAATTGTTTGTAATTTGACACAGGAAACTGGGAACCAGAGTAGTATTTTGGCAAAAGAGCGCCCAGAAGATTAGTCATCCCTAGAAGAGCACCCTCTCAAGTAGGCAATGTGAGAAACACAGGTGGTCTCTGAATCAAATCCAGGTTTTTCTGATCATTTTGATGGAGGAAGGATGGTCTGCACAGGAGCTGATGAATGTCTTTGATAAGAAGACAGACCAAAAACAGAATATCCTTTGGTCAAGTCTAGCAATGTCAAGGTCTTCTGGTTTAGGAAAGGATGGATTACTACAAAGAAAGTGTGATGACTTGTGCTGAGTTCTCCTCTTCCTTTCTTTTCTCAGCCTTTCTATCACCTTCACTTCCTTTTCTTTTCTTTTTTAATCTCTGGGTTTTTTTTTTTCTCTTTTCTCTACACATTCATGGAACACTCACTGTAATATAGGTGTTATTCTAGACAGTAGGGACACTGAGATGAACAAAGTATGATTTCACTGCACTTAAGGTGTTCTTAAGTGCAGTGAAATATATTGTAGTGAAATATATTGTAGCACAATCTCTTGAACACCCTTGTTTCCTGGGAGTCACCTCTCTAAGCACCACATCAGCAAAACATACAACCTTCTCCCACTTCTTCTTTAGGTAGCAAAATCCAATGGCTGTACCACATTTTATCTATAAAGCTTCGTCATCCGTGGCAGTCTTCATCTTCACGTAGGTTATTGGTTCAAGGATGGCAATTTCAGAAGGGATACCACAGAGAACGTTGTCAGAGTCCTTACAGAACCACCATTTGCCTCCGCTGGGGCATGTTTCATAGGTTTAGACATCCCACTAAAGTTTACTTAAGTAATGGGGAGGGTGAGTCAAAGCATTCTTTCACTAGTCAAGGACAAAAAACAATTTCTGGAAATCCTGAGAATCAGAGCTTAAGAGACAAAACAATATCTGTTAGATTACTAAATACAAACTATTCATTTTAGAGTGTAAAGACTCTGGGACTAGATAAGAAGGGGACCCATATTAGGATCACTATGATCATAAATAGCTAAGCCAAGGCTTTTATTTCCCTCCAAGAGGTGGATTGGAGGCATTGTTAGTCTGTCTTTTCTACTTGGAAAGACAAAATAGTGTGTAGAGATTCGCATTGTGAACTTTCAAGCCAAAAGCAACCCAGGAACTCAACAGAAAAACTGAAAGAAAACACAGACACTTTGAAAGAAGTGGTGGGCAGCAGCCTACACCGTGAGCGAGGCGGAGAGCTGTGTCTCCAGAGCATGAAAGGGTGAGAGACTGTCTCCATGAGGTACAGTCCTACTAGGGAGCCGGGTAATCCAGGCCACGTGACAGCACCTTGCCCCTGCACCTCGCTGGTGCTGACTTAATCAGCTGTGGTAAGTATATGAGAAGTAGAATAGGGACATGCTTTACATGCATTCCCAGACCCCAGCAGGGAGGGAAACCATTCCTGATACTAACTCACAGTGAAATGGTATGTTCCCTGATCCCCCTCACACGGTGCGCAATGGGGGTGCGGCTAGCTTCTTCAGTGACTCGTTACTCAAACCTCTTGCGGAGCATACAGAAGGGCAGGCTGTGGTGCTCTGACCCCACAGCAGTGTCTAGGGGTGAATGTTTACAGCTGAAGCCCCAGAGGGCGTGTGTCACAGGGTACTGTTTTAGTTTAGCTGTCTGGCAGTGGCTTGTGTTAGCTGAATTAAACCTCTGCCTTATCACAAAGACAGAGAGCTTTCTGTATCCCTGGGTTCTTGCGTTGGTGTACCTGAAGGAGCAGATCACACGTGGGCTTGGAGAATGAGCGCAAGGTTTGCTTGAGTGGCAGTAGCTCTCAGCAGATAGGGGAGCCAGAAGGGAGATGGTTTTCCCCTGGAGTGGGGCCACTCAACAGCCTGGGCTCTCCTCCAACTGCCCCAGCCAAACTCCACGTCATTCTGCCAGTCCACTGCCTGCCAGTGTGCTGGCATCTGTCTGTATGCTCTTCCATCGGTGTGCTCCCTCAATGTCCAGCCACTAAGGTCTTGAGGTTTTTATAGGCACAAGATGGGGACATGGCAGGCCAAGGTCTTGGGAAATGCAACATTTGGGCGCAAAGGCAGGAGTGCCTGTCCTCACCTAGATCCCTGGGCATAGGCCTGGGGTGGAACCCTGACCAAGGACCACTCCCTTCCCTGCCCAGAACTTCCCTTCCCCGTTTCTGTCTCAATAGGAGAACTCCTGGAAGTCTGCCGGCTAACTCAGGTGGTCGTCACAAACTGAGAGAAGCTCCCAACTGAGATTTATGATATGATCTTGAGTGGTGACTAACCCCTTGTCCAAAACGAAGGAATGAGCAAAAAATGTGCTGTAGCCACGCAGGAGCTGGGTGCCCCTGCTTTGCTAGTAAATTAGGAAGGGTGTGGCCTGAAAGCTGACAGTTTTTGTCTCCGTGGAGAAGCCTTGTGGCCTTGGGCAGTTTTGCATTCTAAGCACAGGCTGCCTGGAACCCACCCAGCTAGCTGTTGCTAGCAGAATACCTCAGGTGTGAGACCTGCCTTATTAAATACGTGGGAGCTGAGTGGGGCAGCTGCTTGGTACCCTCTCCTTCCCAGTGCAGAGAATTCTGTGCTGTGCTTCTCCTTGGAATATTACCCCAGCAGCCAAGGAACTGCCCTCTGATCCCCACTGAAACCGCTGATTGTACCCATACATGGGGAGCCAGGACACACCTTGCCTGACCCAGCCTCCACCCAACTTTGCCCCTCCACCTGTCCTAATAATGTTATACAATAGAGAGGGATGTTTGAAAGCTCCAAAGCCCCACCCCTTGCCTAAGACACCAGATTACCTACCCTAAGTAACATAAGGCAAGCACAAATCCCACTGCTACCACTCCAGCTGGCACCCTTTTGCAAGAACCACCTCCTTGCTGAAGGCCAATCAGCACAGCCCATTGCAGCATTGCAGGCACGATAACACAGAGCTTAGGATGAAGAAAACTTCTGTGCAACCTCAGTTACTACAATTGCCTACATCACCCTGGCTAACCAGGAGGTCTTGAGCCTGTCCATGTGCCCAGTATATTACAACTACAGCTGACACTTGAGAAAGCCAATACACTAAGGCTATATAAAACCAAGAAAATCTTTCAGAGTCTACAGCAGTTACCTGCCACCCCCAGCAAAGCTGATGCTGGTACTCACTGCTGGGAGACTAGAGGAAGTGTCAGCTCGGTACAGCTCCACCCAACATTGGAGCTAAGAGTGGAGCCCAAGCCACAGCACATCCTGTAGACCTATTCACAGACTAAGGCATTAGAGAGCTTCTCTAGTTGGCTGGCAAGAGACAAAGATGACCAATTCTCCTAAGAAAGAAAAACCAAAATTAATGGTGTATAATCATAGCCCAAATGGAATGTTACCAGGAGAGTGCTAGAGTCTATTGGAGAGTTCACTGGAAGAAGTTACAGTACGTACACATATGCACAAAAGAAAGTAACATGAAGCTGGCAGAGATCAAACACTGAGAGATTTAGTATTCCATGGAAAGGGTGGGTGGGAGTCCTCTCAGACTCTCTAGCCCCTGTGGCAGACTGCTGGTTTCCAAGATCATGGAGAGTTTCTTGCACGCACAAGCACAAATGCTAAAGTAGGCAATGATTTGGGGCCTCCTTGAGGGCATTACTTGGCTCACAAAAGGTTCTTGTCTTTCCCCCCAGAACTGAGCTGTAGTAGCAGGCATTGTACTGGGTGTGCACTCATTGTGAAACTTTGTTCTGCTCAGGGTCCTTCAACTCTTCTTCACATCACTGGATTCTTTGCAGACATTCTCCAGCACCAATCTGGAGTATGGCAGCCCCATAGGGCAGCTATACACAGAAGGACAGCAGGATTCACAGTAGTCTAGCCCTCAGGGACTGCTACTCATAGGGGAAGTTGGAGTGCAACACATCAAGGGAGCACCCTATGGGACAAAAGAAACCAGACTTAAGACCTTGAGTCCCAGAACATTCTGCTTATGGGAAGTTTCTTTCAGCAGAGGCACAGGTGCAGTGCTGGACTCTGGAGAAAGACTGTAGTTCTATCCCAACAGTCAGGCAGCCCTTGCGGTTGTGAAGGGTCTTGAAAGGGGGGAATTCTTCTTTCCATCACCCATCACTACAGATACAGCTGGGGCTTCTCCCCCAGAAGCTTGGTATGATTGCATCTGTAGACGACCTTTCTTGAAAACTTCAGGGTGACTGCATTCCTGCAGGAGCAGTGCCCTCCAGGTTCAGGCTTGACTGGATGGTAGAGTCACAGTCCATTTCAAAATGGAACATCAGTATTCCTGAAGATGAAAATGGTTGCCTATTCGATCTAAATAGCTATAACACTGGGTCAGGAGTGTGACAGGGAGGTAGATTTCTTTCCTCTTGGCCTGGAGGGGGAGCTGAAGTGGCTCCCCTCCCTTCTGCGTGAAAAGGCCTCAGTGCACTTCAATGAGAGCTTTGCCAGCTCCTGCTGTCAAAGCTGGGACTTCTTCCCATCACTGGTATATTGTATTTACCCTGCTATACCCACAGTCTATTTTTACCTGTGGACACCTCCCGAAGGCCTGAAGCCTAAACTATTCAATCCAATGAATAAAATATTGGGGAAAAGAAGTTTTAAAAGTACACACTACTGGGAACAATGTAAGTTTCATGAGACCTCTGCCATTCTGGCCCCACAGGAGACAGTGCAGCTACTCACACACCCAGAACATTGCTACTACAACCAGTATCTGAGAAAGAAACTGCACAAAGATTCTCTATAACCAAGAAACTCACATTGAGTATTTGTCACTGAATGCACTCAGAGTCAAAACTAGGAGATAAATTATAAAAATTGGTGTCACATCATCAAAAGGAAAAATAATTTTTTAAAAGCAACCCAGTGTAATCAAAAATAAATTTTAAAAAATTTATCCAAATGAGAAGGAACCAGAAAAATAATTGTAACAATATGAAAAATGAGATTATATAACTCCCCCTTAAAAATTACATTAACTCTCCAGCAATGGATAGGAACCAAAATGAAATTTTTTAAATACCAGATACAGAAATGAAAAGAATAATTATTAGGTTATTCAATGAGATACAAGAGAAAGTTGAAAACCAGCATAAAGAAATTAACAAAACAATTCATAATATAAAAAGAAAACGTTTCTAAAGAGGTATATATTTTAACGAAAAATCAATCAGAAGTTCTGCAAGTAAAAGACACATGTAGGAAACTACAAAATGCAGTGGAAAGTTTCAACATTAGACTAGACCAAGTAGAAGAAAGAATTTCAGAGGTTGCAGATAAGTCTTTTGTATCTACCCAATCAGACAAAAATAAAGAAAAAATAAAATAAAATAAATAAACAAAGTCTCTGAGAAATATGGGATTATGTAAAATGTAAAATATCCAAACCTAAGAATCATAGGTGTGCCTGACGGAGAAGAAAAAGTGAAAAGTTTGGAAACTGTGTTTGCAGGAATAATTGAGGAAAACTTTCTTGGCCATGCTAGAGATTTAGACATCTAAAAACAAGAAGCTCAAAGAACTCACATGAGATTAATTATAAAAAGAACATCACCAAGGCCTATAGTCATCAGGCTATCTAAAGTCAACATTGAAGAAAGAATTTTAATTGCAACGAGACAAAAGTATCAGGTAACCTATAAAGGAAAACTTACGAGACTAACAGCAGACTTCTCAGCAGGAACTTTACAAGCCAGAAGAGTTTGGGGTCCTATATTTAGTCTCCTTAAACAGAATAACTATCAGTAAAGGAGTTTGTATTCAGCAAAACTAAGTTTCATAAATGAAGGAAAAATAAAGTCTTTCCTAGACAAACAAAAGCTGAGGGAATTTGTCACCACTAGACTAGCCCTACAAGAAATGTTAAAAGAAGTTCTAAATGTTGAAACATAAGGTCACTACACACCAGTATAGAAACTCTTCAGATCATAAAACAGTAAAACAATGAAGAAAGAAAAGCAACTAGGCAACAATCAACACTATGACGAATGGTAACTCATATCTCAATATTACTGTCAAATGTAAATAGTTTCAATGCCGCATTAAAAGATACAAATTGGCAGAGTGGATGAAAAAAGTCACAAACTGTATATCTACTGTCTTCAAGAAACCCACCTAACATATAAAGATTCTTATAGGTTTAAGGGAAACTATTGGAAAAAGACATTCCACACAGATGGAAACCACAAGTGAGCAGAAGTAGCTATTCTTATATCAGATAAAACAGACTTTGAAACAATAATAGTAAAAAAAAGACAAAAAGGTTATTACATAATAATAAAAGTATCAATTAAACAAAACATAACAATCCCAAATATGTATGCATCTAAATGTGCAGCTCCCAGTGTCATAAAAATAATTATAACTAGATAAATAGTAGTGATTTCTTTTCTCTTAAAATAATAAACAGCAATAAAATAATAAATAAGCAACACAGTAATAATGTGGGACTTCAACACTCCACTGTCAGCATGAGACAAATGAGTGAGGCAGAAAGTCAACAAAGAAACACCATACTTAAATTGAACTCAATAACAAAGGGACCTAACAATATTTACGGAACATTCTACCTAAAAACTGCACAATATACATTCTCTTCATCAGCACATGGAACATCTTTCAAGACAGACCATATGATAAGCCACAAGAAAGGTTTCAATAATGTTTAAAAATCTAAAGTATATCAATTATCTTCTTTTACCATAGTGGAAAAAATGTAGAAATCAATTCCAAAAAGTACACTCGAACTCATACAAAAACATGGAAATTAAACAGTCTGCTTACAAATGATTTTGGGTTTAGCAATTAAATCAAGAGGAAGATTTTAAAAAATTTGAAATTACTGATAACATTGAAAGAAATATCAAAACTTCTGCGATGCAGCCAAATGAGTGCTAGGAAGAAGGTTTATAGCACTAAACACCAACATTAAAAAGTCAGAAAGATCACAAATTGACAACCTAACAGCACACCTCAAGGAACTAGAGAAACAAGAACAAACCAAGCCCGAAATTAGCAGAAGGAAAGAAACAACAAAGATAAGAGCAGAACTAATCAAAATTGAAACAATATAAAAGATTAATAAAATAAAAAGTTGGTTTCTTGAAAAAATAAACAAAATTGATAGAACACTAGCTGTATTAACCAAGAAGAAAGATGATTCACATAAGTCCAATTAAAAAAGAAAATTGAGACTTTACAACTGATACCAGAGACATACAAAAGATCATTTGAGACTACTATGAGTACCTCTACGCACATAACCTAGAATATCTAGAGGAAATGAAAAAATTCCTGGAAACCTACAACTTCCCTTGCTTGAATCAGAAAGAAACAGAAATCCTGAACAGACTAATAACCAGCAGTGCGAGTGAATCAATAACATAAAATCTGCTAAAATAAAACCCCAAGACTGATTCACAACTAAATTCTACCAGACATTCAAAGAAGAATTGGTACCAATCCTACTGAAACTATTCTAAAGGATCGAGAAGAAGAAATCCTCCTCCAACTCATTCTACAAAGCCAGTATCACTGTTACCAAAGCCAGGAAAATATATAACAAAGAAAGAAAACTATAGATCAATAGTCCCAAAGGACGTACATGCAAATATTTTAAACAAAATACTAGCAAACAGAATCCAACAGCATATAAAAAAAATTCACCATGATCAAGTGAGTTTCATCCAAGGAATGGAGGTTTGGCTCAACATATGCCAGTCAATAAATGTGATTCATCACATAAACAGTATTAAAAACAACATAAGATTATCTCAATAGATGCAGAAAAAAACATTCAATAAAATTCAGCATCTCTTTATGATAAAAACATTCAACAAACTATGCATAGAAAGAACATACCTCAGAATAATAAAAGCCATATATGATAAACCAATGGACATCATACTGAATGGGGAAAATCTGAAAGCATTTTCCCTACGAACTGAAAAAAGACAAGGATGACAACTTTCACCACTTCTGTTCAACACAGTACTGACAGTCCTACCCAGAGCCATCAGCAAGAGAAAAAAAAAAAAGAAAAACAACAGAAAATGACCATACTGACCAAAGTAATCTACAGATTCAAGGCTATTTCTATCAAAATATCAATGTAATTTTTTTAAAAATGAGAAAAAAAATCCTAAAATTCATATGGAACCAAAAAAGAGCCCTAATAGCCAAAATTGGAAAATCCAAATTAGAAAATAGAAACTCAAACTACAACTGTTTGCCAATGATATGATTGTATACACAGAAAACCTTACAGCCTACTCCAAAAAACTACTAGATTTGATAAATGAATTCAGCAAAGCCTCAGTTTACAAAATAAATGTGCACAGTTCAGTAGAACTGACATAGACCAACAATGACCAATCTGAGAATCAAATCAAGAACTCAATTCCTTTACATAACTACAAAAAAAAATTCATACGAGGATTCTTAACCAAGGAGGCAAAAGATCTCTACAAGGAGAACTAGAAAACACTAAAGAAAGAAATCATAGATGACACAAATGGAAATATATCTCACACTCATGGACTGGAAAAACCAATATCATGAAAATGACCATACTGACCAAAGCAATCTACAGATTCAAGGCTATTTCTATTAAGATATCAATGTAATTTTTTATAAAATTAGAAAAAAAATCCTAAAATTCATATGGAACCAAAAAAGAGCCCTAATAGCCAAAGCGATCCTAATCAAAAAGAACAAATCTGGAGGCATCACATTACCTGACTTCAAATTATACCACAAGGCTGCATTAACCAAAAAAGCATGGTACTTTTATAAAACAAGATATACAGACCAATGGTTCAGAATAGAGAACCCAGCAATGAAGCCAAATACCTACAAACACCTGATCTTTGACAAAGCACACAAAAACATAAACTGGAGAAAAGATACCATTTTCAATAAATGGCCCTGGAACAAATGGATAGCTGCATGAAGAATGAAACTGAATCCCTATTTCTCATCATATACAAAATTTAACTCAAGATGGATTAAAGACTTAAATGTAAGTCCTGAAACCACAAAAATTCTAGAAGAAAATATAGGGAAAAAGCTCTTCTGTACATTGGCCTAAGCAAAGAATTTGTAACTAGGACCTTGAAATCAAATGCAACAAAAACAAAAACAAATAAATGGGACTTAATTATACTAAAAATCTTCTGCACAGCAAAATAAATAATCAACAGAGTAAAATGATAATCCACAGAATAAGAAAAATATTTGCAAACTGTGAGTCTGAAAAAGAACTAATATCCAGAATCTACAAGGAACACAAACAAATCAGTAAGAAATAAACAAAAAATCCCAATAAAAGGGGCAAATGACATGAATAAACATTTCTCAAAAGAAAATATACAAACAGCCAACAAACATGAAAAAACGCTCAACATCACTAATCAATGAAATGCAAATTAAAAGCACAATGAGATACCACTTTACTTCAATCAGAATGAACATTATTAAAAAGACAAAAAACAACATATATTGACATGGATGTGGTGAAAAGAGAACACTTAACACACTACCTGTGGGAGTGTAAATTAATATAACCTCTATGGAAAATGGTATGGAGATTTCTTAAAGAACTGAAAGTAGATCTATCATTTGATCAAGCAATCCCACCAATGGGTATTTACCCAAAAGAAATTAAGTCATTATATCAAAAAGACACCTGCACACATATTTTAATTGCAGCACAATTCACAATTGCAAAGTATGAAATCAACCTAAGTGCCTATCAAGTGATGAATAGATAAATAAAATATGGTATATATAGGCAATGGAATACTACTCAACCAGAAAAAGAATGAAATGATTTCTTCTGTAGCAACACGGATGGGACTGAGGCATTATCCTAAGTGAAGAAACTCAGGAATGGTAAACCAAATACTGAATGGCCTCAGGAATGGTAAACCAAATACTGCATGGCCTCACCTATAAATGGGAGCTAAGCTATGGGTATGCAAAGGCATACAGAGTGGTATAATGAACATTGAAGACTTAGAAGGGGGGAGGGTGGCAGAAGGGTGAGGCTTAAAAACTACCTATTAGGTACAACACATACTATTCAGGTGACAGGTACACTCAAATCCCAGACTTTACTGCAATACAATTTATCCACGTAACCAAAACCCACATATATCCCCAAAGTTATTGCAATAAAAACAAATTACAATGAAAAAATAAATAATATTCTTTAAAATAAACCAAGGCATAGATATTGGTATTCCAGTATTAATCCAATGCTATTTGACTTGTTTAAGAAAGTAAGAGATAAAAAGCTCTTTTAAATGTGGAGGAGAGGGAGGAAAGATAATTCTCAGCAGTTGTGCACGTGTTAAGTTTATGAATGACCTAGAACAGAATATGGTATTGAATTGAGATAAATATTTCCATCACTCTAAACACTGCGCTTTGATTTTTCCACAATTATTTCACAATGATGTTTTTAAAGTCTGTTAGTTGGAGAGAAAGAAGTAGAATGACTTTCAATGTTTTTACAATTTAGTTTCTTAAGTCACCAAGAAGATGAATCCTCTTTAGCTCTATGTGTTTAGGTGATCTGAGACAGTTCAAGAGTTGTAGCTGTTAACAGCCAGGTCACCCCATTTCTTTAGTTAACGAGGTGACTACTCTTATAACATGGATACCCAGAACAACTAACATCTCTCTGACTGTTGGACTGGAACTGATGACATCAAGTGACAAATAAAGTCATTCTCAGAATAAAGTGTTGGTTATATCACCCAAACCCATCAATTTCTCTCTTACCTAAAATTTTCAAAAAATTATGGCAGCATGGTTTTTTTGGCTAAAATATCCACATAATTGCCTCAATTCTTCACATCATGAGTGTGAAATATTACCTTGTAATTCTTACATTAACTTATCTTCTTTGTGAACCAACATTCGAATACTTTGTCAAATGTAAGGTAGACAGTGTGGCATTCACAGGTTAAATTAAAATGCAATTAGAGAAAGTAATGGTTCTCACTCTGACAGGAGTAGTGTAATAGAGATGGTGCCTTACTAGAGAGCATTAATTTTTAAAGGGAATTAAAAAAAAAAAAAAGACTCCTACTTCTCTAGCAATTCTACTGCATTAGTCTTTACCACATTGCTAAACATTGCTTTAGCTTTCCACTTTAATAGTGGCAAACTCTGAGGTCTGACATGAAATAGGCTATTTCATCTGAGATGGTTTAAGCTGGTCTAAGGAGTGACAGGAGAATACAGCAAGCAGTCAGTGCTAATGACAGCATACCATTTTTATAGACTAAAGGTCAAGCAATGAATTTCAATTATAGAGTGTCAAGATGCCCAAATGCTGGTACCTGATAACAAGTCAGAAGCTCACCATTTCGGTAAGGCTCCTGTAGAATTTCAATAAAGCTCTTAGCCCTCAGTACAGCCTTTTTTAATGCTTTTTTTCCTTTGCCAGAAGCCAAGAGATATAATCTTTTCTAAGCAACTCCATCTATAGCACCCTTCAGCCAGTGTGTTGCAAAAGCTAAATGAAGCATGCCTTTCTAACGTATGGGCTTCCCCTGTGGTTCATCTTCCAATGTGTTTGGGAGTGACATAGAGAAGAGGCATAGATTTTCATCTGCACCATTTAAATGGAGTTTTCAAAAAACGTATTATTAGCTCAGCAATAGTAAAGGCTCCATGATGACCCGATAAGACCATTTTCCACTCAAATATTTGAAAAGGTTGGAATAAAAAAGTAATTGCAAGGGACCACACTACTCATTTCAAATACAGCATGTGAAGATTTATGTTAAAAAAGCAATAAATATCACTGATTCTATTAAGTTCACTTCCTGTATTGCTTGGGGGAATGCTTAGGAAAGCCAAAATGAGAACAATCAATGTATTCCATCATTTTATGCTGAAATAAATGACAAATGGGTTGAGTTTTCCATCCAATTATTTAATATTTTTTTAAATTATAAAATGCCCCAAAGACAACTTCTGATTTTCCTCTTCAAAGTTGCTTCACCTGTGGTGTTTCTCAACACAGCTGTTGGAAGTTCCCTTTAAATACTAAGGCCAGTAAAATTGGATTCCTTCTTGATTTACCATTCTACTCTCACGTTCCACAGACTACTCAGTAGGAAATCTTATTGACTCTGGCTTCAAAAAGTAACTAGAACCAAATAATTTAGCCCACTCTCATTGTCACCATCATAGTTCCAAGCACCAGGATAAGCTGCATGGGTCTGCGCAACTAGCCAACTTCCAGCCTCCTCTGCTTCTATTCTTGTCCCATCCTATCCCTGAATCTTTTCTCAAAATAGAAAATTGGATGATTATTTAAATGTTTAAATAAAATCATGTTGTTCCTTCGTTCAGAATCTTACAACAGCTTCTCATTTCACTCACAATAAAAGCCAAATTCTATCAGACCTTACGTAATTTGGCCCCTTTGTTACCCTCTGGTCTCATCTTCTAGTCTTAATCTCACACTCACTTTGCCCCAGCCACTAACACTTTGGCTGCTCCTCAGAAACACTGCATGGATTACTCCTGTCCACTAGATACCCTCATCATTTTTCAAACATTTTACCTCCTTCAAGTATTGCCCCAAATTACAATGTCACCTTCTTCATGAGGTAATATTTAAAAAGCCTATTAAAAATGGCTGACAATCTCTACCTTCACTTACTGTTTGTGTGACGGAGAACGGACAAGATGGAGGAAGGTGAACAAGAAGGCACAGTCCCTGTTGCTTCCGGGTTCTTCATCACCAACTTACCCCGGCGCGGGAAAATGTAGCCCGCGCCCGGGAAAATGCAGATCAACTGAGCAGGCCCCTCGTGACGTCAATCTGAGGAAACCGAAACCTACCCGACCACACCTGTGGAAACGCCCAATCCCCCCTACTGCCCTCCCCTTTCAGGTAACAACGCATAAACGTCGGCCACCAGCGGGAGTCCGCGTGACTTCTTCCGCCCCTCCTACTTGTAGACCGGAAACCTTCAAACTTCACGAGAGAGCTGCCGGCTTGACTTCCCTGGCCCCATACCTGAGGACCACAGAACCTGCCCGGAGAGTGTGTGCATATTTGCAATAAAAGGCTGCTGCTTTCTTATGTACTTTGGCCTCATGTTTAATTATTTAGCTCTCCTAAATTAAATTAAGACACTTACATCATGACCAAATCCTGCATTTTCTATTTTTCCATACAGTGTTTATCATGTCCTAATATATAGCTTTCTTATTTTTGTGTTTATGTCTACACCTACTGTTTTCCTTTGTTAGAATGCAAGCACCACGAGGGCAGGAATTACTGTGTTTTTCTCAATGATGTATCCTGAGCACTTAGAACAATGCCTGTTCCAAGAGAGTACTCAAATATTTGTTCAATAGGTGAAATGGGCATGATTCTTTATCTCTATACATTTAACCATCCAGAAACTGGTTTACCCCTTAAGTTGAATAAAGTATTTTGAAAACATCAATCTGATTACATTCAGATAACGAGGATACCACCACAATCAACCATAATCATTCATTCTTATGGAATATGTGAAAAAGAAGTATTAATTTGGGCATAAGTTCTGAAGTGGGCTTTGTCTTGAGCTAGCAACATAGACATGAACCACATTTTCCCCAGCGGGATCCTACCTTCAGCCTCCATAAAAAGAAGATAAGGTGGGGGCAGGGCCAAGATGACTGACAAGAAGCAGCCACATTCTGAGGCTCCAATTGGAAAAACAAACAAAAAACAAAAACAAAAAAAAACGTAATAAGCATATGAATCCTTCACCGGCAACCAAGATATCCAGGTTCTCTCATCAAAATTGACTAGAAGGCTGGCCTGACTCCCGGAGAGAAGGAAGAACAGTGTGCTGCCACGGCCCACCTGACAGTCACATGGGGAAGGGAAACCTCCTCCCTCCAGCCAGGGAGGCAGTGAGTGAGCGTGCTACCCAGCCATGGACACTGTGCTTTTTCCACGGAACTATGCAACCCATGGATTGGAAGATTCTTCTCGTGAACCCAAGCCACTGGGGCCTAGCATCCCAACCCTGGAACATACAGATTCTTATAGCCTCTCAGCTACAATCTGATTAAGCCTGCTGAACTCCTGAGGGGAGAGACAACAAGCACCAGCTGTGGCTGCCTGCTGGCTAAGCAGTTTGAGCTCCTTGGGGGAAGGGACAGCAGCCAGCATTGCCACTGGCAACTGCCAACACGCTAAGCTCCCTGGGCGGGGCAAGGGTGGCACTAAATTCTATAGCTCCAGGCTTTTTTTTTTCTCTTGCTGGAGCCAGGAAGGCTGGACAGCTTAGTCCTAAGACTTCTCCCCGGCCGGGCGCGGTGGCTCAAGCCTGTAATCCCAGCACTTTGGGAGGCCGAGACGGGCGGATCACGAGGTCAGGAGATCGAGACCATCCTGGCGAACACGGTGAAACCCCGTCTCTACTAAAAAAATACAAAAAACTAGCCGGGCGAGGTGGCGGGCGCCTGTAGTCCCAGCTACACAGGAGGCTGAGGCAGGAGAATGGCGTAAACCCGGGCGGCGGAGCTTGCAGTGAGCTGAGATCCGGCCACTGCGCTCCAGCCCCGGCAACAGAGCGAGACTCCGTCTCAAAAAAAAAAAAAAAAAAAAAAAAAAAAGACTTCTCCCACACTGGCTGTGGCAGACTGCTACCAGAGTGCCTTTTCAGGCCTAAACTTTACCCATCCTTCCTCACTGGGTGGGGCTTCCCTGCAGGATCTCCAGTAACTCTAGCCAGAGGCTCAGGGACAGAATTCAGATCTCCCTGGGCCTGAGACCCTAGGGAGAGGGGTGGCCACAGTCTCTGTGGGCCAGAGGACTTACCCTCTCCTCCTGTTCTGAGGAATCCAGGCAGCCCAGACAAGTGGGTTTCCCCTCAGTGAAGCACACTCTCTCCACCAAGGAACAAAGTGCTTTCTTAAATGTGTCCTGCTCCCTGTGCAACCCAACTGGGTAAGACCCTCCAACAGGGGTTGTCAGACACCCTATGCAGGAGCGATCCTACTGGCATCAGGTTGGTGCCTCTTGAGGACAGAGGTTCCAGAAGAAGAAGCAGGCACCCATTTTTGTGTTTTCTAGCCTCCTTGAGTGACATCTCCAGGCATGGAAGCAAATCAGATGAATAGGGCCTGAAATGAACCCCCAGCAAACTGCAGCGGCCCTACGGAAGAGGGAGCTTACTATTGAAAGAAACAAACAAACAAGCAGAAAGTGACAAGAACATCACCAACAACATAAAAGGCCCCCACAAAAACCCCATCCAAGTGTCAGCAGCCTCAAAGACCAAAACTAGACGAACTCATGAAGATGAGAAAGAATAAACAAAAAATGTTGAAAACCCAAAAGGCCAGAGTGCCTCTTCTCCTTCAAATGATTGCAACGTCTCTCCATCTAGGGCACACAACTGGATGGAGGATCAGATAGACAAATTGGCAGAAGTAAGCTTCAGAAGATGGATAATATAAAACAACCCTGAACTAAGGAAGCATGTTCTAACCCAATGCAAAGAAGCTAAGAACCTTGATAAAAGGTTAGAGGGATTGCAAATTAGAATAACTAGTTTAGAGAGGAAGATAAACGACCTGTTAGAGCTGAATAACATAGCACAAGAACTTCATGAAGCATACACAAGCATCAACAGCCAAATCGACCAAGCACAAGAAAGGGTATCAGAGTTTGAAGACTACCTTACTGAAATAAGACATGCAGACAAGAATAGAGAAAAAAGAATGAAAAGGAATGAACAAAGCCTCCAAGAAATATGGGACTTCATTAAAAAACCGAACCTACAATTGATGGGAATACCAGAAGAAGATGGTGAGAATGGAAACAAGGTGAAAAACACACTTTAGGATATTATCCCGGAGAACTTCCCCAACCTAGCAAACACACCAACATGCATATTCAGGAAATACAGAAAACACCATTAAGATACTCCATGAGAAGATCAACCCCAAGACACATAATCATCAGATTCTCCAAGGTCATAATGAAGAAAAAACTGTTAAGGGGAGCTGGAGAGAAAGCCCGGGTCACTTACAAAGGAAGCCTATCAGACTTAACAGCTGACCTCTCAGCAGAAACTATAAGCCAGAAAAGATGGGGGGCCAATATTCAACATTCTTAATGAAAAGAATTTTCAACTTAGAATTTCCTATCCAGCCAAACTAAGCTTCATAAGCGAAGGAGAAACAAAATTTTTTCAAGACAACAAATGCTGAAGGGTTTCCTTACCACCAGGCCTGCCCTGCAAGAGATCCTGAAAGAAGCACTAAATATGAAAAGGAAAACCTGGTGCTAGCCAATGCAAAAACACACCAACATGTAAAGACCAATGATACTATGAAGAAACTGCATCAACTAGTGTGCAAAATAACCAAGTAGCGTCATGATGACAGGATCAAATTCACACATAACAATACTAACCTTAAATGTAAATGGACTAAATGTCCCAATTAAAAGTCACAGATTGGCAAACTGGGTAGAGTCAAGAACCATTGGTGTGCTGTATTCAGGAGACCCATCTTACATACAAAGACACACACTAAAGGGATGGAGGAAAATTTACCAAGCAAATGGAAAGCAAAAAGCAACAACAGCAGCAACAACAACAACAAAAACAACAGGGGTTGCAATCTGAGTCTCTGACAAAATGGACTTTAAACAAAGATAAATAAACAAAAAACAAAGAAGGACACTACACAATGTAATGGAAAAGGGAACAATTTAACAAGAAGAGCTAACTATTCTGACTATATATCCAATAAAGGTGGACCCAGATTCATAAAACAAGTTCTTAGAAACCTACAAAGAGACTTAGATTCCCACACAATAATAGTGGGAGAGTTTAACACCCCATTGTCAGTATTAGACAGATCAATGAGACAGAAAATTAACAAGGATATTCAGTACTTGAACTCAGCTCTGGATCAAGTGGACCTAGTAGATGTCTACAGAACTCTCTACCCCAAATCAACAAAATATACATTCTTCTCAGTGCCACATGGAACATATTCTAAAATTGACCACACAATTGGAAGTAAAAAACTCTTTAGCAAAAGCAAAAGAACTGAAATCATAACAGTCTCTTAGACCACAGTGCAATCAAATTAGAGCTCAGAGTTAAGAAACTCACTCAAAACCACACAATTTCATGGAAATTGAACAACCTGCCCCTGAATGACTCCTTGGTAAATAATGAAGTTAATGCAGCAATTGAGAAGTTATTTGAAAGCAATGAGAACAAAGAGACAATGTAGCAGAATATCTGGGACACAGCTAAAGCAGTGTTAAGAGGGAAATTTATAGCACTAAATGCCCACATCAGAAAGCTAGAACAATCTCAAATTGACATCCTAACATGACAATTAAAAGAGCTAGAGAGGCAAGAGCAAACTAATCCAAAAGCTACCAGGAGACAAGAAATAACTAAGAAGAGAGAAAAAATGAAGGAAATAGAGACACGAGAAATCCTCCAAAAAATCAGTGAATCCAGAAGCTATTTTCCTGAAAAAAAAAAAAAAAAAAACAAAATAGATAAACTGTTACCTAGGCTAATACAGAGAGAAGAATCAAATAGACACAATAAATAATGATACAGGGGGTATCACCAGTGACCACACAGAAATACAAACTACCATCAGAGAATACTATAAACACCTCTATGCAAATAAACCAGAAAACCTAGAAGAAATGGATAAATTCCTGGATGCATACACCCTACCAAGACTAAAAGAGAAAAAAAGTTGAATCCCTGAATAGACCAATAACAAGCTCTGAAATTGAGGCAGTAATTAATAGTCTACCAACCAAAACAAGCCCAAGGCCAGATGGATTCACAGCTGAATTCTACCAGAAATACAAAGAGGAGCTGGTACCATTCCTTTTGAAACTATTCCAAACAATTGAAAGGGAGGGACTTCTCCCTAACTCATTTTATGAATGAGTTATGAATGAGAATTATGGCACCACTCTGATACCAAATCCTGGGAGAGACACAACAAAAAAAGAAAACTTCAGACCAGTATCCCTGATGAACATTGATGCAAAAATCCTCAGTAAAATACTGCCAAACCAAATCCAGCAGCACATCAAAAAACGTATCCACCATGATTGCTGCGATGCAAGGCTGGTTCAACATATGAATATCAATAAACGTAATCCACCACATAAACAGAACCAAAGACAAAAACCACATGATTATCTCAATAGATGCAGAAAAGGCCTTGGATAAAATTCAACATCCTTCATATTAAAAACTCTCAATAAACTAGGTACTGATGGAACATATCTCAAAATAATAAGAGCTATTCATGACAAACCCACAGCCAATATTATATTGAATGGGCAAAAACTGGAACCCTTTGAAAACTGGTACAAGACGAGGATGCCCTCTCTCACTAATCCTATTCAACACAGTATTGGAAATTCTGGCCAGGACCATCAGGCAAGAGAAAGAAATAAAGGGTATTCAAATAGGAAGAGAGGAAGTCAAGTTGTCTCTGTTTGCAGATGACATGATTTTATATTTAGAAAACCCCATCATCTCAGCCCAAAAACTTCTTGAATGGATAAGCAACTTCAACAAAGTCTCAGGATATAAAATCTATATGCAAAATTCACAAGCATTCCTTTACACCAACATTAGGCAAGCAGAGAGCCAAATCATGAATGAATTCCCATTCATAATTACTACAAAAAGAATAAAATACCTAGGAATACAGCTAAGAAGGGATGTGAAGGACCTCTTCAAGGAGAACCTCAAACCACTGCACAAGGAAATAAGAGATGACACAAACAAATGGAAAAACATTCCATCTTCATGGATAGGAAGAATCAATATCATGAAAGTGGACATACTGCCCAAAGTAATTTATAGATTCAATGCTATTCCGATCAAACTACCTTTGGCATTCTTCACAGAATTAAAAAAAACTATTTTAAATTTCATGTGGAATCAAAGAAGACTCTGTTAGCCAAGACAATCCTAAGCAAAAAGAACAAAGCTGGAGGCATCATGCTACCTGACTTCAAACTATACTACAAGGATACAGTAACCAAATCAGCATGGTACTGGTACCAAAACAGACACATAGACCAATGGAGCAGACCAGAACAGAGACCTCAGAAACAGCACCACACATCTACAACCATCTGATCTTCAACAAACCTGACAAAAACAAACCATGGGGAAAGGATCTCCTATTCAGTAAATGGTGCTAGGAAAACTGGCTGGCCAAATGCAAAAAACTGAAACTGGACCCCTTTGTTACACCTTAAACAAAAATTAACCAAGGTGTATTAAAGACTTGAATGTAAAACTCAAGACCATAAAAACCCAAGAAGAAAACCTAGGCAATACATAGGCATGGGCAAAGACTTCATGACAAAAACACCAAAAGCAATTGCAACAAAAGCCAAAATTGACAAATGGAAACTAATTAAACTAAAGAGCTTCTGCATAGCAAAAGAGACTATCATCAGAGTGAACAGGCAACCTACAGAATGGGAGAAAAAATTTGCAATCTACCCATCTGACAAAGGTCTAATATCCAGCATTTCAAAGGAACTTAAACATATTTACAAGAAAAAAACAACCCCATCAAAAAGTGGGCAAAGGATATGAACAGACACTTCTCAAAAGAAGACATTTACGCAGCCAACAAACATATGGAAAAAAGCTCAACGTCACTGATCATCAGAAAAATGCAAATCAAAACTACAATGAGATACCATCTCACGCCAGTCAGAATAGCAATTATTACAAAGTCAGGAAGCAGTACATGCTGGCGAGGGTGTGGAGAAATAGGTATGCTTTTACACTGTTGGTGGGAATGTAAATTAGTTCAACCATTGTAGAAGACAGTATGTCAATTCCTTAAGGATCTAGAACCAGAAATACCATTTGATCCATTAGTGGGTGTATATCCAAAGGAATATAAATCATTCTACTGTAAAGATACATGCACATGTATGTTTACTGCAGCACTATTTACAATAGCAAAGAAATGGAACCAATCCAAATGCCCATCAATGATAGACTGGATAAAGAAAATGTGGTACATATATGCCATGGAATACTATGCAGCCATTAAAAGGAATGAGATCATGTCCTTTGCAGGGACATGGATGAAGCTGGAAGCCATCATCCTCAGCAAACTAACACAGAAACAGAAAACCAAACACCAAATGTTCTCACTCATAAGTGGGAGCTGAACATTGAAAACAAGAACACAGAGAGGGGAACAACACACACCAGGGTCTGTTGCTAAGTAGGGGTTGAGGACAGGGAACTTAAGAGTATGGGTCAATAGGTGCAGCAAACCAGGATGGCACATGTATACCTATGTAACAAACCTTTGTGTTCTGCACATGTATCCCATTTTTTTAGAAGAACTAAAGAAAAAAAAAAAAAAAGGAGATAATGGAACTATAGAATTTCTGTTCTGTAACTGACATGAACATGCAATTTAAACTTTTGATTCCACAGCAGCCTATCTGAAAGGACAAGTAGGGATTGTGATGCTCATTTCTAAAATATTTTATAATTTATTTAATTTTTTTAAGAAAGAAGTTATGCAATTTGCTCAAGGTCACAAAATCAGTCTTGAAAAGGATATATGTAGTGTCCCAGTTCCAAATACACAGGCTTTCTCTGGTGTAATGTGATGATACTGTCATATCCAACAGTCATATGCAGCAGTTAATGTCTTCGTTGTATTCTGACAATCTTAGTTCCACAGATTTTTATTGGATGCTAGATATTTTGAATTAAAAACTGTAGATGCTATGAACAACACTACCTACTTCAAAAAAGACTTTTTTATTTTTATTTTTTCCTGGCTGGCAGGGAGAACCAGTTGATTATCTTGCTGCTGCTGTGGGTTAGTTTTGGCTTTATTCAGGCTGGTCTGTTTCCATTTTCTTTCTATTCTTAAGTTGTAGTCACCATGTTCTTGTTACATTTGCAGGGCTTTAATGCCAACCTTCCTCTTCTTGTTGACAACTGAATGCTAACATTTCTGTTAAGTTCTTTGGTCTTCCAGATGCTGGTTTATTCTGAGTTACCTGGTCTTGTCTCACGCTGGAGCAGATTTGGAATTGGCCAGTTCCTCAAGAAGATACTATACACAGAATTTGTACCTCACTTCTTTCCAGTTCTCTTCTATCAAAGATGTTGCAACTATACCCAGCTTATTTGGTATTTTGGAATTCTATTCTCTGTTTCCTCAGTAACCAAGACTGAGCTTTCTCCTTGAGTTTCATTTCATTTTGCGGTAAACTGGCACGAAACCTCATGGAAAGGATGGGGTGAGTGTAGAGCTTACCCGTGTATTTACTTTTTCACAACATTTTAGTCTCTCAAGGCCTGCCTGCTGTCATTGTTCTATCATGTGTTTAGGCAAGTTTGTTTTCAAAATTAAGTTGTATGTAGTACATAGTTAATTCCAGTGTTAGGGTTATTTCAATTCAAATTGCTTACTAATGGCCAGCTTTGGAAATCCAGTTCTTCCTGATTGTATTCTCCTTGAAATTACTAATTATGATCTCTCTATTTCAATGGCGCTTACTGTTTGGGCTCTTGATCTTTTCTTACCTCAATTTAGAAACCATGCTCATTAAAGAATTTTGAGATCAAATCTGTTTCATAGACCCTCCAAACCAACTCTATGTGTATATCTTAACTATTAAACCCATCTCAGTGTTAGTTTATTTCTAGATAAGGAAGTTATGTCACAACAAAATAAAACAGAGCAAAACCTCATCTTTTCACGTTAGTTTTAAACATTTTTTGTAAAGTGTGTTATTAGGCAACTCTGCTTGCTGACTCATACTTTCGGTATTATCTCAGCAATTTTAACATCTTTTACTGCAGGTACAATAGCAAACTTCAACAATGAGCCTGGCATTGTGTGATTGATTTGCGTGCATTGCCAATTTTATCTGCATCTCAGTGTTTTGAGTCTCACTATTAGCATTTTTTAGAGTCCCAGTTTCCAAAAGGCAAATTATAATTATGAATATTAATAGTTTTAGAAACTAGATATCTATCGTGTTTCCTATATAATCTTTGGCTTTTAAAAGCCCAAAGACCTATTTTGTGGTCGAGACATAACAGTCTCAGTCAAAATCTATGTATGAATATTTCCTTTTATTCCCAAATTATTATATAACTTTTGCTTTTTCCATACTACCTATATCTTGAATTTGGAAATTTGATATTTTTTTGTCTAAAGCTTAGCAAAAATATTGTGTAATAGATATAGTCCCCTAGGTATTCTAAACATACTTGTATGTATATAAGACCTCTTCATTAATGGAGAATTTATATGAACATATTTTTCTGAGAAAGGCTGGGACTTTAAATTTGATGGATCTCTACTATATGCTGCAGAAGAAAATTGGAAGATTTGCTGAGGATTTTAATATTTCATTCAAATGAAGAATTTTCTGGTTTGTGGTGAAAGATTAAAAACTAGTGTCTTTACTCTGTCTGGCTGAAATCTTACAATTAAAATTAGAAAAATAGTTTCTCATGTTCTAGTCAGGCTAACTGCTTTCAAATCTCAAATGCCTACAACACACACACATGCACACACACACACAAAGTTATAGGTACTTGGGCACAGATATGTTCATTATAAGAATATTTTTAAAATACAGTTTCAAATGTGTATATGAACTAATGATCAATAGCAGGTAAATGGATGAATAAATCATGTTTCCTCAACAGGATGGATGAGTATCAACTAATAAAAATATATAAATAAAAGACAAATAAAAATTATAAAGTCTGCAATAACATGAAAAACTAATACAAAACAACAGAGTTAAACATACATCTATGTTGATTGTAACTATGGATATACATGTATGCACCTGAAAAAGGTTGATTTTCCAAATTAAAAATCACAAATGACTATTTTAATAAGCTGATGGGATTAATTTGCTTTAATGGGTAAGTATCTTGACCTTTTTAAGCTTTATTTTCTTCACATATATCTGAAAGAAAAATTATTCCTCACCTTTCTAGTTCTAGAAGTTATTGTGAAGATGATATGAAGCAGTGGAGATGTTAAGAGTTCAGTTCATAATTAAGTGTTAGGAAGGTATCAACTTGAAAAATAAGTGTTCAAAGAAGCTTCACTATTAAACTATCCAACCAACCAACATTTTGCCTTGTTATTTCCTTTATAGCTAACACATAGTCTTGATGTTTTACACTATTTATGTTTTGGGAGGTAACTTTAAACAGTTGTTTTGCTGGAATTATTTTTAGATTTAGGACAAGGATTTATAATAAATAATAAGATGAATACAGCTAATTTGTTATTTTCATTCTTTATTTAATTTTGCATTATTTTAGACTAATTCTTCTTAAATTTGGGATATCTGCACTAACATCTCATGAAGACTTTACGGAAATGCAGATTTCTGTGCGTCTTCCAAGTTGTATGGAATCAGAATCTCATGATCGAGCCTGATAATCTGTATTTCTGAGAAGTTCCTTGAGTAATTCCTGGAAGTGTTTTCCTTTGTGAACCAACATAAAATGCAATATGCTGAGGTGTTGATATGCAAAATAAAAAACTTACAGTTTTATCATCAAGAGTCTCACAGTGCAGGAGATGGACAATAATTTAATGAATACTACAAAGTGATGAGCCCATCAGAAGATGAGGAGGAGTGAACCAGGGAGAGAAGTAAGCGGTGACTGACATTCCTGACAGAGCAATCTCATGCTTTCTGACGGGCTTGATTGAGGGTGTTTGGAGGGATACGGAACATGGTGAACTTGGACGGTAAGAAAAGTAGCTTTCCAATTGTCTCATTTTCTGGATTTTTGATTTTAGATTTTGGAAATCTGGATTTTGGATTTTCTGCTTAAGACCAAGAGGGCGTTGAAGAAATAGAGGAACAGACTTTCTTGAATAAGAGAGAGAAATGGTTTTCTGATTAGGTTCATTTATTGGGGGTAGGGGTTGGGAAGGGAATCAAGACATCCTTAGAGCAAGAATAAAAATGTTGATGACTATCCCATAAGGCCCTGAAATAGAGAGTAAGACAACTCGCAGCTGCAGCTTAAGGAGAAAACAAATGCAATAATGTAGGCAGCGTGGTTCCTGTTTTTTTCTTATTATCCTTTATTTGTTACAGGGTTTGTAGTTGTACTCTCTCTTTCACTCATGAAATTGATAATTTGTGTATTCTCTCTCTTGTCTGTTAGGCAACAGTTTTTTCAATTTTATTTATGTGTTTTCCATAAAACAGAACATCAATTCATTGATTTTTTCCTACTGTTTTCCCATTTTCAGTTTCATATATTTTTGCTTTTATCTTCATTATTTTTTTCCTTCTGCTGCTTTGAGTTTATTTTGCTTCTGTTTTGCTGGGACCTTCAGATGCGAGCCTAGAGTTTGTTTCAAGGCTTCCTCTTTTCTAATGTATGCATTTGGTATAATAAACTTTCCTTTCAAGGCAGTTTTAGTTGTGATCCTCAAGATTTTATATACTGCATTTTTATTTTCATTCAGCTCATTGCTCTTGTTTTTTACAGTTTTCCTTGGGACTTCCTCCTTTACCCATGGATTATTTTGAAGTGTGTTGTTAGTTTCCAAGGGTCCATGGATTATTTGAAGTGTGTTGTTTAGTTTCCAAGGGTTTAGAGATGTTCTTATCTTTCTGTTATTAGTTTCTAGTTTGATTTCACTGTGTGTCAAATATTAGTAACATTGTATGTCATTTCAGTTCTTTTAAATTTGTTGGATGGGGTTTTATGTAATAAATGTGGTCTACTCTAAAATACCTTCCAAGAAAAGTTTAAAAAGATGTTTGTTTTGTTGTTGGGTGGAGTGTTCTACGAATGGCAATTATAGCCTATTGATGATGTTGTAGTTGACTTATTCTGTATCCTTGCTAATTTTCTATCTAGTTGTTTTATTAATTATAAAGATAGAAGTGTCGAAGTCTCTCATTATAATAGTTAATTTGTTTATTCCTCCTTTAAGTTATGCCGGGTTTTTTTTTTTTTTTTTAAATATGTTGTAGCTCTGCCACCTGGTGTATGCACATTTAGGATTGTTATATCTTCTTGAGACACTAATCATTTATCATTATATAATTTCCCTCTGTTTCTTCTCAGGTCTACTTTATCTGATATTGATATAGCCACCCCTGCTTTCTTTGGAAAGCATTGTAGGTTGACAGTTTTCCCCCTGAAAATCGATGTGCTACTTTCTTTTGGCCTTCACAGTTTCCAATGAGAAATCTATTGTCATTTGAATTGTCCCCCCAAATGCAAGTTGTTATTTCTTTCTTGCTGCCTTCAATATTTTCATTTAGTTTGCCCTTAGTTTTCACAAGTTTGGGTATGATGTATCTTTGTGTGGTTCTTGGTGGGGGTGGGGTTATGCTGTCTAGAGTTTATTCAGTTTCTTAAATCTGTGGGTTTATATATTTTGTCAATTTTGGTGCCATTATGATTTTTTTTTGAGTATACTGCTAGTGATATCCTCTGTTCAGATGACCTGAAACACATATGGATGTGGTATGATTATCAATGGACAGTGGGGAATATCCTGGCTCTTTACTCAATCTCCTCTGATACCACCTCAATGGGGAGAATGGGTTGCCTCATTACTGCCAGGTGGGAGTCAAAGTCTAGGCTATTACTGCTGGGCAATGGGGAAAACTCTGAAACTTTCTCAAATTTCTCTGCAGAAAGGTTGGAGCATCTTCTTTCAACCTGGAAAGGATGGAAGTCTAGGCTCTTCACTCTACCTTTGTTGATGGGGTTGGGGGTGGAGTCACAGAGTGTGTGCATGGGTTTGTGTGCATATGTGTTATTTGGCTGCAGTGGGGCAATTATTACTGAATGTTTTCTGTCTTCCTTGGCTGCCTCTTTCCTGGTCTTTTTACTGGAAAGGGCAGATTTTTTTTGAGACATTATTTTGTCTATGTACTGACATTTCCAGATTACCTGCATCTTCATCTCCATTTCTGGAATTTATTGGGCAAAAATAAAATCAGGAAACTCACCACCATGTCATTCCTTAAGTCCTGAAATCCCTAGTCTTTGTTTTCTTCCTTTCAGCTTTCAGAATCTTTTCACATTTGTTTTAAATATAAGCTGTAGGGTGAATGTTTATAATTAGTGGGAGGAATAGGGCAAAGTACATCTCTTCCATCTTTCCAGAATTAGAAGGTCACACATTTTGTTTTTACATTGGAATCCCCAGATATCAAACCATTCCACTAGCCCACACTTTTTGCTAATGCTCGTCTTCTTACTCTGGTCCCAGCGAAGTCTCTCTATCAATGGTAGGAACTCTTCCTTTTGCTAGTAGTTTGAATAGCCATTCACTCCTAGGTATGGGGCAAAGGTTAACTGAGATAACATACCTGAACAGTCAAGCTGAAGTCAACATGAGAATGTTTTAAGCTATGCTAATGACACTTGTATTCTCCCTAGATAAGTTATGTTGGTCCACCAGGTATTTTTACACAGGAGAATAATCAAATCACTGTTTAGACAGCTAGGAGTTGATAAGATAGTTATTCTAAGCTTCAAGTATTGGGTGATGAAAATTACTTAGGTATTTCAAGATGCTCATGAGAAAAGATTTAGTTTCCACAGAGCCCACAAAAGCACAACAAAAACAAAATGTGAACATCAAAGTTTATCCTGCTCATTTAATTATTAATAATGCACCAGGCGATAGTGGTGTCCACAATTCATTTGGAAAACATTTTTAAAAGAATAAGTATATACATTTATTTCCTATATAGTTGGATGTATAATTATTGAGCGGGTTTTAAGCTGCATTGGCCAACACTTAGGATCACCTACACTTTCACGGTTGAAAATACAAGTCTATCAATGCCTACAATCATGCGATTCATCTTCATTATTGTCAACATTGTTCCATTATTTTGATACATGAAGGTGCCATGCCCCTGGCTATTGTGGGAACCTCCATGCATGAATATCAGATCCCAGAGCTTCAGTCCTCATTGCATAATGTCATTCTTACCCTTGAACTGATTTAATATCCATTTTACCAAGCTGAAAGTATGAGAAGCCATTTTTACAGCTATTCCAAACATCCCTAAGTGCACAAACTCTAGATAAAAAGTACTAATAATCCATTATATGTATACTATACAGCATTTTTTGCTTTTCAAAGTATATATTACTCGTTTATTTAACATAGTTTTAAAACATATATGCAGTAACAATGTCTGTGTTAGATGCAGGGAATGCAATGTGGAATCATGCTTTCAGAAGCTTTTCTCAATATACGCCCATGGGAAAGAGAGGAAAAGCATTGGTTACCCACACTTTACAGATGAAGAGAGACCCAGAAAGATTTTCCTATCTGCCCAAGGACACCCACAGAACTAACAATAAAGTTATCCTGATTCTTCATGCCCTTTGTCCTCTATTCCACCTCACATTTTAACCATGTGTTTACTTAATGTATTATAATCCATTAGCACTGGATGGCCTTGCTCATCAGAGAACAGTAAAAACATGAACTAGGACATCAAACTTCAGGAGAAATGGAGCACTATCCCATTTCAAAACTTCAGCTTCCTTACTTGACGGTCACAGAAATCACCCTGTACATTATTAGGACAAGTGAAGAAGAATCATAATGGTAATTAGACAAAGTATAGATGACTCAAAGTATGCATTCAGCAGATGATGTAATAGTCATGTCTCAAAGAGAATCCTAGGGTACATGGTGTTGGGGGAAATTGATCGACTTGCAAGGTAAAAAGGTAAAAAAAAAAAAAAAAGGTAGAAAGCCACTCTGTTATTGAATTTATCACATAGTTACAGAGAAATTGATTCTTATGCCTGTGCCCACCCAATACATTATCATTAATATAGTTATCATCACCCTCCCTCCTATCCAACATAGTTCTGCTATTTGGCAGGAATGTACAAATGTCTGATGAATTAAAGAAAGAATAAGAGCAAGAGAAGTAGAATAGATGAAGATAAGAAAAAATATGGATTCAAACAGTGTTTTTCAGATTGGAAAATGAATGAAGACTAGTAAATTCTAAAATACCCCGCAATTCATATCTCTGTGTAATCTGAGCACACTCCTTTAGCACCTCACATTCATCATGATATCTGCTTCTGTCTGATGGCAGCAGAAGTGAACATGTCTTGCTGCCCAGTGATTTCTCAAAAGAGAGAGTCACAGTGGATTCCTGGAATCGCTCTGAAACCTGGAAGATCTGGCACTAACTTTAAACAATGATATAAGTGGATACTTCGCTATTGAGATTTGGCTCTGAGAACATGAAGTGGTCAGGAAGAAAAATTATGTTCTTTATTTAATTTAAACATTTACTATTGTTTTAAAATATATTTAAATACAGAAAAGAAATTGTCAAAGTTTACACTTATGAATGGCACCAAAGAAGATGACAGGCAAAAGATCTTCTGGTGGAAATTAGAATTTCCAATTTAGAATTTGTCCCATTCCAGTTCTTTGCATTCTAGGTATCTGTCATTGAGCTACTTCTTCCTTGAGAGTCCCAAATTCCCCATTTATCATTCAGTCATGTTTTTATATTCATCTGTGCTCAGATAAAGCAGAAACTATGTAAAGAAGACAGCTAAATCAGGGCCGGGGTGTAATGGCTCACACCTGTAATCCCAGCATTTTGGGAGGCCAGCGTGGATGGATCACTTGAGGTCAGGAGTTCAAAACCAGCCTTGCCAAGATTATGAAACCCCTTCTCTAGTAAAAATGCAAAAATTTTAGCTGGGCATGGTGGCGCATACCTGTAATTCCAGCTACTTGGGAGGCTGAGGCAGGAGAATTGCTTGAATCTCGAAGGCAGAGGTTGCAATGAGCCAGGATCATACCACTGCACTCCAGCCTGGGTAGCAGAGTGAGATTCTGTCTCAAGAAAAAAAAAAAAGAAGAAGAGGAAGACTATAAAATCAATAGTTTGAGTCAAACTCAAAAGTTTTAATCGTAAGGGGAAATGTTAAACATATATTTAACAACTTAGCATGGATTTGTTTCCAGGTAAAAAAAACTGGTATCAAATCTATTTGACAATATATTCCACCATTGAATACTGATACTTGTCTGATAAAATCCTCTCATCACACTAAAAATTGTGTGGAACTATCAAAGTTCATATCTAGAAAGATCCTTAGAGATCACCTACAAGCATGGTCTCTAAAACAATGGTTTCCTCAATGCTAGAGAATATATTTTATCTGTATTTATATTTTCAATATTTAAAACAACATAATCATTTATTGAATATATGTTGCATAAGTTAAAGGTATTAAACACTTGCTCTTTAAAAGCCCTTATTTAATAACATCTTACATGGACCATTCAACAAATCATGAAATAAATTTGACTTAGCAAAGTGAGAGAATTTGACTTAGCAAACTTTTATAATAGCAGTTTTAAGAGTAAGAAGAAATGTTAAGCCCATCTTTGAAAGTTGACGGAGATTTTTTTTTTCCTGGTAAGAACATTGATGTCAAATCAATTCAACAGTGTGATAAACTACTGAGAACAGATACTAGACTGATTAAGTCCTCTAATAATTTTGCAGAGTACAGTAAGAAACTTCAAACAACTTCAAGGAAATACAACATTTCTACTATGTCACTAATATCCACCATAGATTCAAGTCAGTTACTTTTCTCCCGAATGTCTTATGAGTCTTCCTGAGCTTATAACAATTCCCTGAATATTCCATAACCCATTCTTTAATTACTAATGTTCCTCTTTCTCATTTGGAAAAATCAAAAGAACCAGCACCACACCAAAACCTTTCAATGTCTATGAAATCATCTCATACTTCCCCAATAAAATGACACATTCTGATATCCCACAACAGTTTGTACCCATTACAATTCATAATCTTGTATTTAAAAATATAAACACCATATTCACCTCCTAAATTATAAGATATTTAAGGAAGATGATGATTCTTATATATTTCCATGGCACTTAAAACATGCTGAATACAATTCTTAGCTGTCTCTCTCATATACGTACACATATACATATACATATGTGTATCTATATATAGGTATCTATATTTGTGTGTGTGTAGATACCTATGTGTGTATCTATATATGTGTGTGTATATAGATACCTGTGTATAGATACATACACATGTATATATTCACAACACATATATAGATACACACATATACATATGAATAATTAATAACTGATATATTTCCTATGTTCCAGGTGATGATATAATCATATGTTTGGATAAGTAAGTATAATCATGTGCAATTATGTATATACATATATGTAGATACATAGATATGTAGATATACACCATGTAGATACATAGATATGTAGATATACACTATATACATGTCTACATAGATATGCAGATATACACCAATATAGATATATAAATGAATATAATAAGGTACAAATGAATATACAAAATATAAAAAACATTATCACTATTTTACAAAGGAGTAATTAAGGTACAAAGAAGTTAAATAATTTTTCCGTGGTCACAACGGCAGAGAAGGTAGCAGAGTCAGAACGTGAAGGCAGGCTTCTGCGTTCTAGGTTTTAGAAAAATGTCACATTGCCTCTCATAGGTGCTATATCCCATTTATAGTTAATTCACCAGTGTCTACCACTGTCCGACCTAGAGTAAAAAAACCAATATATATGTGTTGAATAAATATCATTATATGAATGTTAACATTCCATAAGTTCAATTTCCTGTGGCAGAATCTTAATAAGATGGTTTTCCTGTGAATTGCTTTAATATGGGCTTCCACTGAAGGTAAATCATTTAGAGGTAACTTATACTTAATGGATTTCAGTGTATGTTTTAGATAAAGTCAAAGCATTTATGCTCCAAGAGTTTCCAGTACACACTAATACGACAGAATTAAAATATTATTTTTATGTTGTATGCTGTATGGTAATAATTTTCTTTCCACAATTCATTCCTATTTGTATAGAAAATTTTCATCAAAACTGTACCTTTTGTGACTTTAAAGGCTTTCTTCCTTTAGACTGCAGAAATTTCTCCTACATTTAATGCTACCCTGCCTCCCACATCTTCTTATGGATCCTTAATTAAGTGGGTGCCTATTCTATGGAGGTCCTTAAGCAGAATGGGTGGAGTGGCCTGGCTTTCTCTCAGGTTACTGAAGTTCTCCAGTATAATCTTCCTCTGCCTCCATATGCACAAAACCTCATCCAATTTCTGAGTATCTAGTTTTCATCTCTAAAATGTAGCTTTCCTGGATCAAGAAAAGATCTTCTCTTGCCTTTGTGTATTCTATTGACTGTGCACGAGGAACAATGGGAGTCCATCTGAAATATTTTTTGTTTTTTACTCACTGCTCAAAACCACCAATGCGCACCATTATTGGGTAACCCCTGTCTCAGCCTTGTACCCTGCCTCTACCTTCACATGTCAGAAAGCAATAGGGATATATATCTATATCTATATCTATATCTATATCTATATCTATATCTATCTATCTATCTATCTATCTATCTATCTATCTATCTATATCTAATGAGCTTGTCCTGGAAGGCAAATTCTGCAAATTGGGCTACTTAGAAGCAAATCCTCCAAATTAGAACTTTAATTATTTAGGTTCAAGTACAAACTCTTAACCATTTTTCTTTCTGGGTCCCTATTGTGTCTTAACAATTTAGTTACTAGAAACTGATTCTAGTAACATGATATTCCTAACTCCCAAAATTAGTAGAGCTGTGCATTTGTTCACCTGTGTTGCATGGATATTTTGGTGGAAGGTAAGAAAAGGTGGCTCAGGCATCATTAATTCTCCTTTTCCCAATATAACTATCATGTTGCCTTTTCTTCTGTGTCATTATTTTTTGTGACATTGTATGATAATTTCAAGAAGTTGTCTTCTTGTCTTTTCTTAAAAGTGACAAACATATTCCTACAAAATTCTGTGGTTTCCAGTATGTCCATTACAAAAGCGTATTCACCTGACTATCAATTTCTTTTTCTCTTGTTTTTCAAGTTTTATTTGTCAGGTTTTGTTCTTTTATTCAGTCTTGTTGAATGAGGAAATATATATCCAGATTCATATTTTTTTTCCAATAGGCACAAGATGCAAATTCTCCTTTCATCTGCTTGCCTTTGGGGGCTGGAAAGAAAACCTTTGCCCCACTCGCTAACTGATCCTCTGAATGTGTAGAGTACAAACTAATAGAGAACAGAAAAAAATAAAGATTTAGCATGTTTTCTATATCCACGTCACCTAACAATGTCTTATTCATCATGTGTACTACATATTTCTTAGGAAACCAGTAACCACTAGTCTCACCAAAGTCCCTTTATTTCTCTCCTAATTTTGGTTAATTACTGAATTATCTGATAATGTAGAGAGAAGATCCTTGCTGTTGATAATTTTATTTTTGCTTAATCTACCTTGTCATTACAATGCGCAGACAACTATCTCAAATTTAGGAATAGCCAGCTCTCAATTTTAGTACGTAATGTTATGGTCTAGATTTTGTTGGGTTTCTTTGGAGAATTTTCTGAAGTATTATTTTGAGATGACACAAGAGGTATTTTCAGAATCTACCAGCAAGTTTCAACTTTAAACTGACAGTCCTCTGAAATAGTTTTAAGTCCATAAAGTGCCATATTGCCTAACAGAGAAAAATAGTAAGTTTTCTCATTTTCCTTTTGAACTCTCTAATATTTTGATAATGTAATTCAGGAGACCATTTTGTCTCTCAGTCACCCTCATTATCTTTCTTCTAACCAACATTCCATGCTAGCTAATCACCTCATCCAGAAATTAAGATATAATTGATGATAAAAATGAAATTGCAAAATTATTGAAATGTGTTAGTTTGACTAACAAGGCTTATATCTAATAGTTGATAGCTCCCATTTAAATGCCTTAGCTGGCTGATTTTGGAACTCAGTAAAGTAATTTTATTAAATCGGGTCTTTAAATTTTGCCATAAAATATGTCTCTGTAAGTTATAAAAACTTAGAAACCCTGTTAGCCCTTGGCCTTACTTTAAACAAAAAATGTTTCTGATAATACCAAACTTTTATAATTTAGAAAGTAACAGATCGATTCAAGTTTATAATTCTGAGAGCCAAAACATGAGAAAATGTGTCTGGAGTGCTTTTCACATGTAGAAAAAGAAATTCAATAAACAAACAAAAAACAAGACAGACACACAGCTACAACCTCTTTCTAATAGATCTTGTTAAATACCTCTATTTTTAAAAATAATGTAAAGAATGCTGTCTTTTCCAGTAAAGATATAGGAGAATATGAAAGCTCTTCATTTATATGGTTAAGAAAAATGGCAAAACCAAGATTAAATGAAAACCTTACCCTTCTGCAAGGGGTCTTTTGCAAGGTCTTCCTCCGTCTTCCAGACTGGAGTGCATTGGTGTGACCATGGCTTGTTGCAGACTTGAACTCCTGGGTTCAAGTGATCTTCCCACATCAGCTCCCTGAGTATCCAAGTCTGTTAGCCTTCTTTTAGTTTTCTTTTTTATTTTTCCCCAACAAACTATATTTTACCATGCCTCTAGGTCTTCGTATCTGCTTAACCTATGCTTCATTTAACCCCTGCTACCCAACTAATTTGTCTACTTAATTCTTACTTACTTTACACAACTCACTGCAGAAGTCTTTTCCAGAGAATTCTTTCTGGATTCTCAGACCAGGTCAGGTCCCCAATATATTTATATTCATTTCTCATTATATTTCTACTTGTGGCACTTATCCTCTGCTACTTTGCATTATTATTTTAGTGTATGTTATTATTTGATTACAAACTATCTTTTCAGTGAAAATGTAAACTCTATGATATTAGGAATCTCATTGACTTTAGGGCATTGTTATAACAATCGTGCAGAACATAGTGCCATATATGAAGTAATGTCTAATAAGTATCATTATTTCAAAAATGTTTAGAGAACTGAGTGGAATTATTTTATTCCAACACTATTTCCCTAAAACCAATAGATTGTTATATATATATAAATTGGCTCATGGAATTATGAAATCTGTAGAGTATTATAATTTTCTATGTGCCAGCTGGAGAGCCAGGATGGCTTGTGGTATAGCTCCAGTATGAGTCTGAAGACCTGAGAGCAAGGAGGGTTGGTGGTATGAGTTCTAGTTTGAGTTCAGGAAAAGAGCAATGTCTCAACTCAAGAGCAGTCCGGTAGAGAGAGGAAATTCTCTCTTACCTCACCTTTTGTTCTATTCAGGCATCTATCAGATTTAAGGAGTTCCACTCACATTGGAAAGTAAAATCTGCTTTACTCAGTCTACAGATTCCAATCATCCAAAATCACCCTCACGCACACATCAGAAATAATGTTTAACCAAATATCTAGGTATCCTGTGGCTCAGTCCAGTTAACACATACAATTAACTATCACAGATAGGTAGAGAAAAATTTCTTCTATTTCCTAAAAATGGTATTTATGTTAAAAATGATCAATTCTTTGGCACTGCCACCATTCAAAAAGGATGGACGGGATACAGAATATTTAAATCTAAAATGTTGAAATAAAAAACCAATGATCCCACAGTAGGCAGGCAGTTGATTCCACCGAACAAAGCTCTGAACTTAGAATGAAAAGTTGTAGTTGTGGATTTGCCACTCACGTGATGTATGATTGTGGGCAAGTCATCATCTGGTTTTGAATGGTTGCCATGGATGGGGAGAAGTATGGGAAGAAACAAACATTTATCGACACTCTCCTACAAACTACAAATTCTCCAAAGTGTTCTGCATTTGTTAGGCTACTTTATCTTAAATTATATCTGAAACACCCTAAAGATTAACATTCTCATCTCTTTACACGGAATCTCCCATATGTGAGGTGATGTGGTCAACCTCACATACATCAGCTCGGTGACACTGACTACCAATTCCAAAATTATACAGTATAAAAGGTGTAAGTGATAATACTAGTTAAAAACTACATGTTTTTTGGACTCCAAGAAGATTCTCCTTTTCACTATAAACTGCTGTGTTTATATTTGGGAATAGTAGCATCTTTCTCACACAGTTGTGAGATTTGAATGTGATTATGTATGTGGCCACAACTAACAGTGCTTGACTATTAGTAGATAATTAGTCCATATTCAATGAATACAAATAAATGTATATTCAATGGAATAATTTGTGTCTAATAAACACAAACTGCCATATAGCACAGGCTCCTCACATCAAGGCTTTATTCGTCACTGAGAAGTTCTGCAAATATAGATCGGATTCTTCTACCGTAATGCTCATACAAACTAATTTACATCTTTCTATAAGAACACTTGGCTAGAAGTCTGAATCACTGAATACATATGAGGCAACTTTGAAAATAAAAACTTGCATATCTAAGACATTGTTTCACACAACTAGTAATTAAGATCTACTAGCTGTTGAGAAACAGTAACCTTGAAATACATTTTTGGCTCTGTATATCACAAAGCAACATTTTATGATTGTTCATAAAAACATGCATGGGCCTAGAAGCTCTGGTTATTAAATGAATAAATAATGTGGCAAGTGCACAGGAAAATAATAATTTGAATAATAAACATGAGTTGTTTGGGTATTTCAATTATTTATTTATAATGATAACACTTTAAATTAGATACTGGGATATTCATAATCATTGCACAAACTCTAGTTGACTATTTTAGCTCTGTGGACTTAATATACTATACATTTTCAATGTGAGCCAATTTGTCTAATAAAATGATGAAAAACATCTACCAGTTCAATGAAGCAGCTTTATAAAGACTGTAATTTAAAGACATTAGAGTATTAAGCAATCATTTCATGCTGTTTCCTGCCTGCATGTTGAACAGTAGACACACAAATCTAAAAATTCTGATGCTTTAGAACAGTTCCAAAAAACTTAATATCAAACAGAAACTTCTTTCAGACAAACAGAATACTCCCCAGGTACAAAAGTCAGAACAATACAAATGTCTAATTTGCATCTCTCATAATCAAGCGTGCATTCAAAAGTGCAATTAACCCAAAGTCAAATTCAACCTGAATGGTTATGAGTTTGTTAATATGGAGAAGTTGAGTTTTCTTTTCTTTTTAATTTCTTTTGTTAGTATAAAAATTTAGTTATATTGCTTCACACCTTTTCTAATTCCAATTTACACCTGAGCCCGAGAAATTTAATGTTTGGACTTCTGAAATCAGGCTACTTTTTTGTGAGTTTGTGAAGCAATGAGAGGAAATAATTTTGTCTTATAAAGATTGTTGCATAAACAGAGGACTTTTCCCTGAGTATGGCATATAATAAAAAAGAACTTGTATAATCTCACTGAAAGGTTATAAGGGAATCGAGGGGAAAAAAATCAGTAAATCAAAGTAAGTCTGTGCTCTCGAAGCCTGAAATTATTTATATCTGGATTGGGCTTGGGACCTTTGGGCATGAGAACGATTTTCCTCTAAGGAAAAAAAAGTTCTCTTTGTTGTGATTTCATGACGTTTTCTCTAAAACATTGAGGAAAGAGCACGGGCATGACAACTAGAATAAAATTAGTGGGAATGTAAAACTGAAAACTCAAGGATGCAATTGTGTATATTAAATTTCCCACACATAATTATGTTTGGTGTTATCTAAGGAAGTAAATGAATAGCCACTTATAATTATTTTCATAATCATTTAAACTCAAGGTCTGGCTTTAGGAGATTAGAAGTCAGATTGGTCAGCAGGGCAATGAGAGAATATGTTTCTGGCCATTGAGAATAGTGTTTTCATTTTACGTAGAGACAAACCCAGTGAGATACATAGCAATTTTCTTCAATAGATTTCAATTCAGCAAATAATCTTCAGCACCATACCTGCCCTGGAAGTACATATCTTTGAACAAGGCAGTGTTTCTTCCCTCAGGATGCTTGCAAACTAGTGGATGATTCCCAGATGTCTGGAAATTAATTGCCGCACACTTTTCACTCGGTCTATTATTCTAATTACTATACCTGGTTAATTTAGCAAACAAATCTAAGAAGCCACACTAGCAATATCTAACAGTTTCAAGAGACTCAAAACAGATGTATTTCCTAAATACTCTCTGTATGAATGCATCTTGGGTTGTAGCTTTCCATAATGATAAGTGATAATTTGAAAGGAATTCCTTCATATGAAAATGCACAATGTACTTGTATGAACAAACTTTAACACAGTCCAAGCCCACGGCACATTAGCAAAATGGATTGTGGAAGAGCACAATTGGCAAATAAGTGTGATAAAGTGAAGGGAATTTATTTATTTATGAGGTACATGAACGTATACATACAAATTTGGATTGTTCCCTTTCAAAATTCTTAAAACATATTAATGAACAATCAATTCTGTAGGGAACCTTGAACTATTTACACAACTTCCAGTGCTTGATAGGAAGTCAAATATTTGTTTAAAGGAAGATTTAAAAAATGAATAGGTGGGTGTTTGGATGATGGATGATGCTATTGCTCAAGACAATCAGAAAGCTAATTTTAAGAGAGTTGAACTGTTCTATTCGTTACTGTCATTATTAACAAAAATTTATTACCTGACTGAGGATTTAGTATTTCTGAAGCCTATGAGTAATAAATAAGAATCAATTAAAAAGAATTATCACCACAAGACAATGAACTATCACAAGCTGTCACTGATGATTACCACAACAGGACAGGAATATGAGAGGGGGATCCAGGAAACCACAAAGGAGGGACTTACGGAATTGTAGCTTCCATGTTATCTTTACTTAGAAGAAAATTCTCAGCTCTGTTCTCCTTTTCTTCACAATCTACTAAGGTCATCAGAATCTCTCACATCAGAACTTTTTGACAGACTGTATAAGCATAGGTCATTTCACTCTGAGGGTTTACATAAATCATCCATTCAGTAGTGATTTCTGTCTCCCCAGAAGCTCTAGTACTACAAAAGAATGCTATTGTCTAAGCAACAGATAAATGATTGTAAATACTTTATGTTCTATTGAAAATATCTCTCTATATTAAAGATTAAACCTATGACTAGTAGCTGGAAAAGAAAATGAGATATCTGCAATTATTTATATATTTAGTATGCTTCAACTCAGATTCCTGAAAGTATTCCTCTATCTTTAAAAGCAGAAGTAATTACACCAGGCAGAGAAAGAAGACTAGACTGGAAATATTTTTAAAGCTGTAGATATTGAACAAGAGAGAAAAGAGAATATGAGACAATGAGGACATTAGAATATGAGGAAGTTACTTGAGGGCAAGGACCTATTAGCACTCATTGCTGTATCCACAACTCCTAGAGCAAGACCTATGATTAATGTTTTTTAAATACTGGTTGACTCACTTGCAATGCCCCTCCTAGCAAAGGAATTCACCAAAGCTATTCTGGTTGCAATATTCAGATAGTTAAAAACCAGACCTCTCTCCCTGTAGTCCTAAATTGCTTTATTTGTAGTTTGAATAAATATGTATTCATTAGATTACTCTGCGGTATATTAAACAAAGCTTACTCTGCAGGGAACAGTAACTTCTCAACAAATTCTTCAATTGCTATTAAACATAGAATTAGAATATTTCATTCATTGAACACATATTTACTGAGAACTCCAAACAATAGGCCAGGTTAAAACTAAGGGTTAAAAAATGAATGAGAAAACACAAACTCTTCCCTTCAAGAGCTTATAATTAGAATTATTTTATTATTATTATTATTTTTATTTTTGAGGGGAAGATTCCTTACTGAGGTATTCCTAAAAGCTTTTACAAATCATTCTTTTGGTACCTGGAGTGGGAAGAAGCATCCCATTTTATACTGTGATGCCAGAACAATTATGTAAACTATTATTGTTTGGATGCAACATCGCTAACATTTGTGAACATCTAAAATTAGTCACTCAGAGCCAAGACTGGCAAATTGGGCTTGTTGTCAAGCTAATGTGCAGTCCCAATCCAGTATGAATACAAAATAGCAAAGCACAATTTCTTACGTCTCATAAACTGTGGGAGTAATATCCAGAGATGAGTCTCTAAATACATTGAGTCATAGCTGCGTTGCTGAAATATGTGTAAACTTTGCCAAGGGACTCACTCTGATGGCTTCTGCTTCTTGCATGCACAGATTCGGGTGTAAATACCAGAAACATCCATATCTTTGTGTCTCATACAGAAAAATCTTTTTAAATATTTATTACCAAAGAAACTTAAAATGTATTGTGTGTGCCAAAGACAGAAAGGAGAGATAATTTTAAGTGCCTTGTTTGTCCTTTTTATTTCATAAAAATACCATTTGAGTAATTTTGTTTTGTGCTTTGGATATATCAGCTCAAATATCACCTCTGGAGGCCTCTCCTGAACAGCTTAATGGATGTCATCCTTCATTTTTCACCTTTCATTCCCTTTGACTCACCTTACTTGGCTCATTTTCTATCGTAAGAGTTTATATATAAATACAGTAACTTTAAAATAGTGATATTAGTCTACTTGTTTACTCTCACTGCCCCTCACTAGAATGTAAGCTTCTTAAAAGCTGGAGCCGCCTGTCCAAAAATACTACTTTTTTTCTATTCCCATATCCTAGAATAGTGTTTGGTGTATAAAACATTCATAGTAAATATTTGTTATTGAGTTATAATTAATTAAAGTTTTTCTGTGCAGCAATTTCCTTTTCCCTCACATTCTACATTTATTTGGAATTATTTCATGAATAACTCTAAAATCAAACCAGCGGGTCTCAATTTTGTATAATTTCATTCCGATTAAAGTCATTTTCAAAATTAAACTCTATTCCCATGTAGGGCAGCAGAAATAATATTTCTCAAATGGTGTATTCTCACAAACACCAATGCCTGCTAAATATAACACAAAAATATAAAAACACTAGATTCCAATCTCATCTCTGAACAGGAAATGAAAAATAACCTGTTAGCATATTGAATCCCATAATAGAGTAATATATCATGGCCAATTGAGGTTTAATTCAAAACTGTAAAAATGATGTGGTTTTGGTAGATTTTATAATATCATCATCTTAATAGGAATTAAGACTTTTCAAAAATTTAAAGGTCAATAATCTGCATCATGCATGATTGTGAAATGTTAAAATATTTTTATTATGGTAAAAATAAAGATGCAAGTGTTCATAATAACCACAGTGTTAAACACTAGTTTGAAAGGACTAGAGAAGAAAATAGAAAAGAGAAAGAAATCTAATTGGCATATTTTGGAAAAAAAGTGGGCATGTTTATAATCATTTTGAAATTATAGAAATGTATTATTGGAAAATACATGGGTAATAAATTTTTTAAAAATTGAAATATTAAGAGAATGCACTGATGTTGCTGACTATTAAATGAGTGAAATAAACCAATGGTTTCTTTATGCATAAATCACAGCTGGCTAAAAATATAAAAGAAGAAATAAAATCCTCATAATGATAAAGATCATTCAATAATTAATTACTAACCTCAAGAATTGCATATAGTCTTTATGTAGTGAAGAGCATAACGATCAACTTGGTTACAAATAGATCTAAAATCTGTATAAGGATACTCAACTTATGAATTCTTACACTGATATGTACATTAAATGAATTTGTCATGAATTTTATTGAAAGAAAAACTTCAGAAAAATACATTCAACAGTGTATTTGAGTAAGGAACAACTCATGAATTGGGCAGCAGTCGGAACCAGAAGAGGTTCAGAGAGCTTTGTACCAGTAACATAAGCAGTGAGCCTTAGTAGACTGAACATGGAAGCAAAGGCAAGAAATTACTTGATTGACTATAGCTAGGCTTTTCCCTTATTTGAATATAGTGTCATGATGCATTTACCCTATTTGGCTATGGTCTGATGGGAGGTTTCTTTCTGTAGTTAGTTGACTGTTCATGATTGACTGAAACTCTTTCTTTGCTTTTTGTTTTGTTTTCAAGTCAGTTACAATAAATGTTTATAAGTTAAATTCACATATATTTGTGTAAGAGCTCTGGTACAGAAACAAAAGCAGATTAATGGTGTGCTGCTTATATTGCTTTAACAATAGTATAAAAACATTTGCAGGGGAGACATGAAAAATTAATCTAAATTTAAAAATTTATTTAAAAGGTCAAAATTGTAGAACTAGCTAGGAAGAAAAAAAGAATGAAGGAACAGAATAACAAGGCATTACCAGATATTTTAAATATTTAATAAGTTATAAATCTATAGCACCAAAAAGTACATGATAGATCAATCGAAGGAAGATAATAAAGTCCAAAAATTCAACAAATATGTATGCAAACTTAGCACATGAGAAAATGCTATTTCTCACTTTAAAAAAAGGGAGAAATAATGAATTACTAAAAATTATGTTGGTATACTGGTAAACTCTCATAGGGAGAGAGAATTCTTGTGTCACTCTTTTATTTATCAAAATAAATTATAGAGACAAAAAAATATTTAAACAAACAAACTAGAAGAAGTCTTATCTTCTTATTTTCCTGCAAGTAAGTTTTTCTATGCAAATCATTAAGCCAATAAATTATAAAAGTAAAAATTGATGTCTGACAACATTAAAAGCATTTAAAAATTTTAAAAGCTGCATGTCTTTAAATCCTTTTACATAAGATATAGTTAGGATAAAACACACACAACAAAGAAACTTTTGCTATTTTTAATGTAGAAAGTTTCACTTCAAATACTTAAGTGAAACAATAGAAAAATAATGGAAGCAATGACATTATTATAAGTGCATTCAAAGGGCATTCCTAAATTACAGCCAGAAAAACATTCTAAATTCAGATTTTAAATCCCCATACTGCAGCCAGCACTAAACACACCCTAGCAATTTTATATAAACTATAAAACAGAAATTTGAAAAGACATTGTAGCATTCAACAAGAAAAAAAACGAAAACCACTTCCACAGAGCAGATTAGAACAGAAAGGCAGTAAGGCAAGAAATCTAATAAGGCAAGCAGAGCTAATTCTGGGGTCTTGCATGGCTCCTGCTTCAGAAGCAAACATTTATGGCAGAGACTGTTGGTTTTTGTCAAGCAATAGGGAATAAAGTGACCAACACATGGCTGGGTTTGGAGTCAGACTTATGACTTGAGACCACAGGCTGGAAAGGCACATCTCTGACCCTGAACAGATGCTGATGAAAGCTGCAATTTGCTGCAGCTTTGGCTAATGTAATGTGGAAAAAAAAGAGGATGGAAAGCACCAGCAGCCTCACAGCCAGGAACTGATCAATCCGCATGGGCAGAGTGACAGCATATGTCACATCCCCATTATCAAAGAGGAGTGGAAATGCCATGATTCTGACCTCATAAGCAGGACTGCCATAAAGGGGAGGGGGAAGGAGGAAGATGGATGCCCTGACAAAACCTCTATTAGATAATGAAGATAGAAAGAGAGAGAGAGACAGAGAGAGAGAGAAAAACTGATTGAGTCTTAGTCAACATAAGCCTACAAAAAATATAAACCATACTAACATAAAGAATCACAAATATTAAGTCAACATATATAAAGAATCACAAACATTAAATACATGAGGAAACAAATGAATCCATCAAAAAACAGACACTGATAGAAAAACATAAAATAATTTAAAATTAATGAAGTCCCAAATCTTCAGAGAAAGGGAGAGGTAATTTAATCAAAACAAACACAAAAAAAGAAGCCACAAAAGAACAGCACAAAAGAACATGAATATATGAAGATACGAAAAAGACGAAAACAAAATGCTCTAAATGTTGAATACAGTAATTGAAATAAAAGGCAGAAACAACGTTGATATTGCACAGAACAGAGGATAGAACTAGTGAAAAGCAAACACAGAGTCCACTATGCAGGACTAAAATTAAGGACACATGGAGGAGAGATTGAGATGTTACTGCAGAATTATATTATTTGAGAAAAGAACAGAGGAAATTAAAAGGCATAATATTTAAAAAGCTGATTTTTTTTTCCAGAAATGAAGAAAAACACGCCGGATTGAATTGAAATGACACTATGAGTCTAAAGAGGATTAATACTATATTGTGTGCATCCAAATACATACTAATAAAACTGCAGAATACAACTATAAAGTTAAAATGTAAGGTGCAAGAAAAAATGAAGGTAAAATTAGGGGATTTCTAAGAAGGGGGAGCAGAAATGGAGTAAGAGGAGGAGGAGAAGAGAAAGAAGATGGAGACAAAAGATGAAGATGGGTGAAAAAGGAGGAGGAAGAGGAGGAGGAAAAATAGAATTTACCACCCATAAGGCCTCCCTTTAAAGCACCAATGACAAAAACCGTCAACATTCTTTGGTAAATTTAATTAACAATTGTCTGTAAAAATCATTATAGAAAGAAATTCTAAAAAATGTTATTGTAAACAAATAAAAAGGGAATTCATGGAAGATGACAATTGAATAGTAGTATGTGTTAGAAGATTCTCAACTCTCCTAATAATCAGGAAAACACCCTATTATCAATACAACTACAATGAAATGCAATGCCATGCATGTTGGGTTGGATTATTCAGAAACTATCAATTCCGTATTTGCATGTGATTACTTAAATGCCTGAATTGTCTGTAGAAAATCTTTGCATTTGATAAAGCGCTGAGGTGTGCAGTCCTCGTATGTTTTCTATGGCTTTCTGTATGTGTATAATGTGTTGCTGATACATATGTCTTTTCTAAAATAGTCAGCATTTGTTCAATTTCTAGTGATAATTTACATACACAGTGGTCCCCTCTTATCTGCAATTTTGCTTTCCACACTTTAAGTTACTTGCCGTCAGCTGAGGTCTAAAAATAGGTGAGTCCCGTACCATAAGGTATTTTGAAAAAGAGCGAGAGGCCACATTCACATAATTTTGATTACAGTATATTGTTACAATTGTTATATTTTATCATTATTGTTATTGATCTCTTCCCATGTGTAATTTATAAATTAAACTTTATCATCTTAGGTATATACATGAAGAAGCACCGTATACATAAGGTTTGACGTTTCAGACATCCACTACAGCTGTTTAAATGTATCTCCCATGGATAAAGGCAGAAATACTTTCAGTAAATATTTTACATAGGTCTATGCAATATTGTTAAATAAAAAATGAAAGTTGCTAAAATATATATAATTGTAACTTTACTTGCACACATAAACATACATTTAAAAGAGAAAGAGAAAGGGGCAGAGAAAGAAAGCAAGAAAGAGAGATACAAGGTCAGGCAATTAGGTAGATCAGACATACGCAAAGTGAAATACAGACAGATATAAGAGGGGAAGGCAGCAGAGTGTCAGATACGGACAGACTGACAGGAAAAGATAGACTGACACAGACACAAATGAAGACCTTTGGACAATGCACTAATTCATGTAGTATTCTCCCTGGGGAATTCAGTTGTAGTGTTTTTATTTCTACTTTCTATTTTTTTTTTTTCTGTTCATAACTTTACATTAGATTAGCATCATTTTAGAACAACAATAACGATTTTTTAAAATATTGCTTCTATTTATGCCAATGTCACTTCTTAAGATATACCCTGAAATCCTTAAACACTTCTTATATCATAACCAGAAAAATAATTTTAGAATGTGAATAAGATGTATAATAAGAGTAATTAAATATGTACAACTAATGAATTCATTAATGCCAGCATCTCCCTTTGGAATATATAGTGAAATTCCTAAACACTTCCCACTCCTTAATGAATAAAATGATTATCTCTTTTCACTTTATATTTTTTTAAAGTCCTCATAAGCCTATTTTTAAAAGAAAAATAAGACACATGCACCAATTAAGTGATTTCATTTATTGAAGCTATGACTGATAAACTGTGGAAAATCTTTAGTTTAATTAACAATATTAACTAGTTATGTATGTAAACTCATTTACATTTTCATTAAAATCAGCCATTTATTTATTCAGCCATTTACCTGTTCACAGTAAACATGAAGCTTAGGCAGGCATTACCTTACTGCTACAAATACATCTACTGACCTTTAATTGTACTTTTCACCAGTCATAAATACATGTGCCATGAAGAACAAACCTAAATATTCACCTGGAGATGGAAGAAATAACTGTACTTAACGTCATTTGCAAATTATTATCAACCCCAACAATAATTTCCAACAATAATTATAAGCATGAGGAAATTGAATCTACAGTCTCACTTCACGTTGACCTTCGTGTACTATGCCTCACCATTCACTCTGCATAACATGCATCTATTCAAACCTTTGAGCCAAATTCCCTGAAGTGCATTGTTTAAGGACTAAAACACTTCAAACCAACTCTTCATGGCCTCAAGTTTTCTGGCTCACCAACATTATTAAAGCAGTGCGACATCCCAGGATACGTGCACAGCGACTTGCTCTTCTTCCCACAAAACACAGCTTAGCTACTGCTGAATGTGTTTTAATAGGCAGGAGGAGTAAGTTCTTGTATAATTGCTTCTTGGGTGATGATGAAAAGTTCCAAGTGAAGAAAGGACTGTGACTAAACAAGAAATCGAAGATGAACTACAAAGATGTCCCATTATCAGGGTCATCGGGAGCCCTCTTGTTCAGCAATTAGGAATCAAGGAAGCCAACATTAGGTATGCTGGATGTGAGCCTTATGCTAGGAGGCCTCCCACTTTCTATAAATTTCTGAATTATTTATTAACTTAATCCAATATTAAACAGTGTGTGTATTGGAGAGAACAAGTTTCTAGTTTCTCTTCTCACCACTCTCTCTTCCTTTTGTGTGTGTGTGTGTGTGTGTGTGCGTGAGAGAGAGATACAGTCTCACTCTGTCACCCAGGATGGAGTGCAGTGGTGAGACAGTGACTCGCTGCAGCCTTTGCCTCCTGGGCTCAGGTGATTCTCCCACCTCAGCCTCCTGAAGAATTGAGACCACAGGAATTCACCACCACACCTGGCTGATTTTTTGGCATTTTTTGAAGAGACAGGGTTTTGCCACTTTGCCTAGGCTGGTCTCGAACTCCTGGACTCATGCAATCCACCTACCTATACCTCCCAAAGTGCTGGGATTACAGGCATGAACCGTTGCACCCAGCTCTTCTCACCATTCTCAAGCCCTCCTATATGACTAAGACCAAATTGAAAAAGCAGGCACTGTCATTTCCAAATTTATGTATGTTGAAATCTCATCAGGTGAGAAATGAAATCTATCCAAGGGCATAGAACTAATGATACTTTGTAAACACAACTGTAGAAAATATGTGAGAAATAAAGATTTTTAAAAAAAATCTGTATCAGGATTACTATGCACAGGTTTTGTTGTTTTTGTTGTTGTTGCTGTTTGTTTGTTTTTTAAGCAGCTTTTCTACATTCTTAAGGTAAATTCGAGACACATCCTGTTAGATACAGGGATGCAGGCATCACTGTATAATTTTAGGTTAAACATCATTCTCACCCAAAACATATTTAAAAGAAATTAGATAATGCAATTAAAGTGTATACACATTCCATTTTAGTGATGTTATTTATTTTCCAAGAAGTTTATACATTTAATATTCTGTGATTTGGAACCTATTAAAAAGTATATTAAACGTAAATATTCTGGGAGTCATTTTGGTGGCAGAATAATATTTTAGACACAGCTAATTGAGAGCACAAATCATCCCACTTAAAACTGCGTTAAGTCTAACGCAGTTTTAAATTAAATTGAGAACGAACCTGTGCTTTTCTGATCATCATTCTTTCAAAGAGATAAAGTTGGATAAGGACTCAATTTTTAAGGGAAGGTTTGGAAGTAACCAAAAGAACAAAATATCAAAACTTTATAGATGGACGTTTCCTCATGGCACAATTCTAATGCAAACCCAGCAGAAATTAGACAATATTTGTTAGGCTAAAAGGGTTGTATTTTTAATAATCTTCATATTTAATACCTTTTTATTCTCTCGGGTTCTCTAGAGGCAAGCCCTGACAGATACATGCACTAGATGGGGTGGTGGTCAGTTCTAGAGAGAGGAGCTAGAACCTCACCTTCTGCCTGTACAGCACTAGCACAGCTGGTTGATAAACAGGATCCAGGCGACTCCCAAATGTAAACCCTATCCCCTACTTCTCCTCTAAGTTCTAGGTTCGTATATCTAATTGCCTGGTTTCTTGTTTCCTATCTACTAGAAATCTCAATATGGCCAAAAGAGAACTGCTCATCCTTTTCCAAATTCCAGCCCTCTCCCAACACTCTCTGTTTCAAAAAATGGCATCATTATTCACCCAGTTGCTCAGGACCCAAAGTGACAATGTATGATGGTTTCCTCTGTTTTCTTCACATCTCATACCCAAAACATCAGTAAACCCGCTTGCAAATCATATGTCAGATTTGACCAGTTCTCACCATTGCCTCTGTAATTGCTGGAGTCTTTGGTTACTTTCTATTCTTGCCTCATTTACAAAATAACTAGAAAGATCAGATAACTCCTTGCGACCCCAAAATGAGCACAAAATGCACACTCATTGCAAAATAATTACAAAATACAGTACTCCAAATTCTTACCAAGGTGTAGCAAAGCTTTACTTGATGCCGATCAATCCCTTACCCTCTTTAGAAACATCTTGATATTATTGTTATTTTACTTCTCCATTTACACTTCAGAGTCAAGTAACATCATAAAGCCACAATGTATTTTAATTGAAATGCCACTGAATTCGTGGGATTAAGTCTGTAAAATAGAGGCCTTTATGCTAGAAACTTCCTGTCCATGTACATAGTATTATTTTGTCATTTATTCAGGTCTTTTGAATATAATGTTATACATTTATCTATAGAGGTATGATACATTTTTGTTATATTTATTTTGCATTTGATATCCTCTGGTGCTGTCATACATTCTTATAGTTGTATTTTGTAATCCTTTCTAGCTCTTTGATAGAAATTCAACCACTTCCATTATGTTAGTATGATGCCCACCTACCCTATCCACATTTCCTATTACTTTTTGCAATTACTCTGAATATCTCTTGTAGTCCCTACATAAATAATCATATCTTCTGTAAATAATTATAGTGAAATGGCTGTGTTGTCTGGGGTAGATATTCTGGTTCTTGGTCTCAGTCGAGAAAGAATTCAGGACACAGACACACGTGAAGAGTGGGTTTAGGAGCAGAGAGTTTAAAAATAAAAGAATATAGAGAGAAAAAGCTTCCTCATGCTGAGACAGTGGGTTGCCCAATAGAGGGTCTCTGGTTTGCAGCAGAATGCAGTCGGTTTTGTACAGAGGCTTGAGGAGGAGGTAATTGATTTACATAGAGCCCAGGAGATTGGTTTGACCAGGTGTGCCATTTACATAGCCCGTGAAAAGACTGGCCCTCGCACCCTTGTCTCTTGTGATGCAAATATGGCTTCTACCTGGCTGGTTGCCATGATGCCAGTACATGTGGTTTTACCTAGAGGGTGTCATGACACCTGCACACGTGGTGACAAGGAAAAGAGGGCGAGAGATGCCATATTGAAGGCACCTGGCTTCCAGGTACAGCTGACGGCATTTACATATAAAAGCTTCTAGTCTGCATATCTATGCCTGACATTTCAGGCTGCTTTTTGTAACAGAATAAATGGTCTGGCAGCTGCTTTTTATTAAAGGAAATTTCCACTGAGTACTTTCACCCTTTCTGGCTGCCTAAAAATAATTTCTTAATAACTCCTGTATTAACAGTTTTATGTTTTTTTCCAACCTCAAACATCGAGTTTTTTTACCTTAATTTAATTACTGATAAATGGTAAATACAAGTATTATACTGGCACCCTGACTCATTTCCAATTTTATAGGCAATATTCCTAATAATTTTTTGTTTGAGATTACACTTAATCTTCATATTTCTTTTTTTATTTTTGTCAGATTAAGGAAACTCTATTCTTCCTTTACCAAGCAGTTTGCTTTGTCTGCCACTCCTCCCCCACTAATAATAAATTAATTTTATCAGGCATAGATTCTCTATATCATTTGAAAATAAATTATTGTTATTTTTAACATGTTAATATTGTGAATATATGAATTATTCAAAGTTCCAAGATCAGTTTGTTTATCCATTCAATAAAATGTACTAGAATTTTCTTTATGACCTAGAACATTATCGTGCTTTTAAAACATCCTTATAAATTCTTGGACACTTCACTCATAAGTGTACCTTGGCAGGCCTTTGTGACTACCTTGGAGAAGAGAACATAAAGGGCATAGTCTTTGTGACTTTCAAGATTACATCATAATAATCAATACAACTTATGACTGCCTCTTTTTGTCTCTGTGGACACAAACCTTTGGACCTTGGGTTATCAGGAAAGGAGTCCAGCTATTCTGAGCCTCCATGATGGAAATACAACATGGCAAGATTACATGGAGATGGAGAAGCTTATAGAGCCACTATTGTTCCAGCTCATAGTTGTTGAATTTTCCCAGTGCAAGTGCCACAAATGCTAATGAGTAAAACTTTACATGGTTCCAGCCCTCGGTACCAACTGTAGCATCATGAGAGATAATACAATTATTGTTCTTTTAACCTTTGAAGTTGAGTGATTTAATATCCAGTGATAGATAATTGGGGGAAAAGTTACCTTTTTTTTTTTTTTGGTTAATATTTCAAGTAAACATGAGAACTTGAGAAATAGAAAGCACTGCTCTGTTCATATTATTAAAGTTATTGATTGCTTTGTTCAGAATATTTGTTACATTATGATATTTACATATTGTACATTTGTCTGAAGTTCATTTTATATGATATTAATAAAGTTACAAGTATTCTTTGCTATGATTCCCTATGTTTTTCTTAATTATTTATTTAGTATATATTGTATACCGAGATTTTTTTCCTAATATCTTTCTCTTTTAACTTCTGAGTTTAGTCCATTTATATTCATTGTACTTAGTCCATTTATATTCAATTATTAATAATTTGAAATTAACTTATTACTTCAATATGTAATTTTTTCTCTTAATTTTATCACATGTAAATGGATATTCACACTCTTTAGTAGTAAGAAAATAATTTTATAACAATGTAGGATTTCATGTTATACTCACACTTTCAACTCTCATTGTGATGACATCTTTGAGACCAGAAATTAGGAAACCAATAGCCTGAGTCAAACCCTGACTGCTGTGAGTTTTTGTAAAGGCTTATCAAAATAGCTAGACAATTTATTTAAAAATTATCTATGATTACTTTCTTGTTACTGTGGCAGAGGTTGAGTAGTTTCAACAAAGACAATATAGTTGTTTTTAAAAATTGTTTATTTTAGGCCAGGAGCGGTGGCTCACACCTGTAATCCCAGCACTTTAGGAGGCTGAGATGGGCTTATCACGAGGTCAGGAGATCGAGACCATCCTGGCTAACACGGTGAAACCCTGTCTCTACTAAAAATACAAAAAATTAGCCGGGCATGGTGGCGGGCGCCTGTAGTCCCAGCTACACGGGAGGCTGAGGCAGGAGAATGGCGGGAACCCAGGAAGCAGAGCTTGCAATGAGCCGAGATTGTGCCACTGCACTCCAGCCTGGGCGACAGAGCGAGACTCTGTCTCAAAAAAAAAAAAAATTGTTTATTTTAATAGATGAATAGAAGTTGCATATATTCTATTTGCTTCCTAAAGCCTAAATATTTATCATCTGACTCTTCCTAGAAAAAAAGTATTAATTTATTTTCTAGTCTATTAAAGATACAGTCTCTTCTTATGTCTGTTGGTTTACAAACTTTATTGAGTTATTTGGGCATCTTCACTTCATATATCTCTGGCAGCATCTTTTTAATTTCTGTGTCATCCTATTTTAGTACTCTATAAAATACTTTTGACCATTGTAATCTGATATCATCTGAATTTGGGTCTCTCTGCCCAAATCTATGTCAAACTGTAATCCCCAGTGTTGGAAGAGGGGCTTGGTGGGAGGTGATTGATATCCCCTTTGGTGCTGTTTTCCTGATAGTGAGTTATCATGAGGTCGGGTTTGTAAAAGTGTGTAGCACCTCCCCACTCACTCTCTTTTCCTTTTTCTCTAGCCATGTAAGACGTGTCTGCTTCCCCTTGGCCTTCCATCATGATTGAAAGTTCCCTGAGGCCTTCCCAGCTATACTTCCTATAACAGGCAGCAGAATCATCAACCAATTAAGTTTTAATTGGCTTTATAAATTACCTAGTCTTAGGTATTTCTTTATAGCAGTGCAAGAATGAACTAATACAGTCTTCATGTGACAAAACTTCTGAGGCTTTATCTGGCTGTAAATACTTTTAACGTGACTTCAATTGCATGACCATGTGGGTTAACACATCCCTTCTTTTCCTCTAATTTGTTGAAAATAATTATCTGTTGCTTTATTGTGTTCAATATTGTTATAAATTATTTTAGCCTTAATCTTGTTGTATTGCATGTGATATTTTTTCTATAAAAATTTTAACATGCACATAATTTTTTTAATATTCTTGAATTTCACTCTGAAGTAGGTCTAGGTGTGGCCATTTTCCTTATCACTTCCTTGGTTCTTGACAAGACATTTCAATCTGAGTTGTCTTTTATTTCTTAAGTATTAGTATTCTAAAAAAGTAATTAAATTATTTATTTAAATGTTTCTTTTTCTTCATTTTAATTTTCCTCCGTGATTTTTTTCTTTGAATCACATTCTTTGGATGAGAGAGTTTATATTTCTGTTTCTGTACCTCTAAGTTTTCTTTTAATATATTCTTCATATTTTATTTTAGAGAGATTTCTCAGAAGATATTCTCTCAAATTAATACATTTTGCCTGGGCTCAGTGGCTTGTGCCCGTCATCCCAGCACTTTAGGAGGCTGAGACAGGTGTATTACTTGAGGTCAGGAGTTTAAGATCAGCCTGGCCAACGTGGTGAAACCCTGTCTCTACTAAAAATACAAAAAAAAAAAAAAATAGCCATATGTGGTGGCACATGCCTATAATTTCAGCTAGGAGGGTGAGATAGGAGAATCACTTGAACCCTGGAGGCAGAGTTCACAGTGAGCTGAGATCTCACCACTGTACTCCAGCTTGGGTGACAGAGCAAGACTCCGTCTCAAAAGAAGAAAAAGTAATACATTTTTTGGTCTTGCCTTTTTCTGAGACATTTCTCAGAAGATATTCCCTCAATTCAATATATGTTTCTAATATCTTGATCTGTATTACATTTTTACATGTAAGATTTATCTTTTAATGTTTTTCTGTCTTTGCCTCATATTACTAACATCTTAAATGTTTAATTTAACATAGGTGAATCTTTTTATCCATATGCTCTACAATTTTTAAATTGGTGAAATATTTAATTCAGAATGCTTATTTGTTTTTAAAATGGTTATTGTACTAAATGTCTTGTTTTTGAGTATGCGCTTATTTTCCTTAAGGAGTTTCATCTGTTTAGTGACGTAGTATTTATAAGGAAAACCGAAAAATACTGGATCAAGAAAGTCCCAAGTATTTAATGGGTTTGTAAGAGATGCCCTCTACAGTAAAGAGCTTTAAACACTAAGAAACTGCCATTATAAATTACCCCTCAAAGAACTACTCCCCTTCACCTCCCATCCCCTACTCAACCCATGAGGTAGCTGGGAGAGGAAACACTGTGTTGAACCTTACCATGTAATGCCTGGTACTGAAGAATTTGGAATGTGGTGCTGAAAAGTAACAGTGCAAGGCTAATTAGTTCCTGCCTGTTTTCCTGGCTCCTCACATTAATGGAGCTCGGCTGCTCTGTTTTCATTTTTTCTGAGCCCTCATCACCATCCCTCTAATATCCACATTTCTATCAATAGTTTATTGAAGTCAACCTAGGCTTTTTATGTGTGATATGCCAAAACTCTTTCAACTTCTGTCAATTATCCTGCCCTAAAGACACTTCTGCACATTTATGTATTTGTTGCAACAGCATTGTACCTTTTGGTACCAACATGTGTATTAGTTTGCTAGGACTGCCATGCCACAAGAATACAAACTGTATAGATTGAACAAGTATCTCATAGGTCTGGGCGCTAAAATGTCTGAAATCTAAGTTTTAACAGGACTGGCTCCTTCAGAGGTCTGCAAAGGAAGGATCTGTTCCAGGCCTCTATCCTCATCTGGTAGATGGACACCTTCATGCTCACACAGCCGTCTTTTTGTACCTATATTTGTGTCTCTGTTTTCAAATGTCCCATTTTTATAAGGACACTAGTCATGCTGGATTAGAGTACATCTAATGACCTCATTTAAATGTTGTTACTTCTGTAAACATCCTATTTCCAAATAAAGTAACTTTCTAAAGTACTAAAGGTTAGGATTTCATGAAATGAGTATTGAAAGGACACAATTCAACCCGTAACATACTACAATATGTGGGATAGAAAAAATGTGAATGGCTCTGTAAGTATCTACCTTTGACCCATCTTGTCTCAATTGTTAAGTTTGATGTTCTCAAGACTAATATATGTTAGGTAGAAATACTATCTAGAGATAACCAATCTCCATTCCAATTTATCTTAAATAATGGAAAATATTTGTTTCAGGCACTATGCATAAAAGTGTAGTTTTATCTATTTAATATTAGAAATACCACTTGTATTCTGATTCAACACTCCTCTTAGCCTATACGTCTGTGGTTGGGCAACAGCATCATATTCATCTTACAGGTCCTTAATGACTTTGGGTAAAGACATCTTCACACATTTTAGTCTGTGGAACTCAGGCTTTATCATATGCTGTTTAGTGTATACACCTTTGGAATTATGAAATGATAGCTGAGCCTTCTAAATTACTCCCTACCTCTAATAATGATGAGGGCTGGATTATTTCATCTACAAGTCCATGACCATAATTTTTTTACCATTGGATCACCCCATAAGAACATCAATAAATTTTGTTCTTAGCTAATTTCTCATTTTTATTTCTAAAAAACCCTTTTCCTTTACTTTACGGCCTTTCTAATTCCGCTTCAGAATTTCAGTTAGGTATAAAGTGTGCATAACTGCTGGAGTTGACTCCATCAAAAACTGCAACCTGTGGTCTCCCTAATACCAGAACAAAGAGCAAGCATATGTGAAATCAAAGCCTCACCTAGAAATTCACAGTGTGTGACCGCCTTGGCTATGTGTCATCAAAGTGTAGATTGGAAACATCTTTAAAAGCATTGAAGTAAAACAAAATGCAGTGATATTAGCTAATTTTGTCACCATCAAAAGGTGCTTGAGATGTGACTCTGCCACCCTTGTCAGGGAATAGATGAAACGTCAATCATACTATCCAAATTAGTGCCAGTTATGGCACTACAGAAGAAAATGTTGGGGTGAATCTCTGGGGATGAATAGAATTTTCTTGAAATGAAAAGAAAACTGCTAAGGTAGAATATTGACAAGAGAAATTCTGATTTCCATTACTGTTTCTTTTTCCCTGACTCTTAAATCATAACAAATTTTTTATTAAAATTTCTCAACTTCTGTATAAATCCAACCTAAAACCAGTATGTTCACAGTACTCTATTAAGACATGGGATATAACAATTAATGTAACTGTTTGCATTAAAATAAAAAGTCAGATATACAAAAATTCTATATTGTTTTTTAAATAAAATAAACTTTCCTTTAAGTGACAGTATTAAATTGGAGTACTGGTGTTGTTAAGGATTTCAGAATAGTAATCTCCCTAGTATTTGAATAAGCATTTTAACTTCAGATCGTTGATTGGAAATTATAATTGAATTTGAACTGTAGTATTAGCTAATGACAAAGTTTATGATGCAGATATATTGTCATTCATTAAAAATATTTTGCATTGTAAAAGATCAAAAACATAAAGGCTTACTTGACAAATGTTCATTCAGAAGCATATATTTTCAATAATGTGAACTTTTTACAGCAAAGTGTATACTAATCATGTTTTTTTATAGAATTTAAAATAGTTTAACAGCATTTTGAGACAAATGTCTTACAAAAAATCTGTTGCTACTATGTTTAAATGATCTCATTAAAAAAAAACAGGTTAAAATATACTGAATAGCCTTTTTCTTCTGGTGAAATACGGCAACTTAAGATAACTTTCTCAATATTTTTATGTGTAAAATAGGAAAAAATAATGATATATATTTGAGGAGCTAGGGATGCAGAGTAAGTTAATAGGTATGAGACAGTTATCTAGAATATAGTATGTGCCCAATAAAAAATAACGTGTTTTGTCATTTATTTTCTAAAAATTAAAATGCTATCTTCTAAAGTTATTCAAATTTTCAGACAGTAAGATTTCTTTTTAATAAATCATGCTGCAATACTCAACCACGAAGGACAGTGTGTGCGTGTGTATGTGTGTGTGTGTGTGTGTGTTGTGGTGTGTATATACTGTGTGGGAGTGGGTATGATGTGATGTGTGTGTATGTGCATGTTTTAAATGTTAATAAAAAGAAGTTGGTTCATTAAAGTAAATCACTGTCCAGGTTTGATATAAACTAATAGGTTGGATTTAGAATAAGGACTTTGTAAACAATAACATTTACTATGTTGGGTCCACAAGAATTCATGAGAACCAAAGGCAGATTTTAAAAGGTAGAGTCAAAAAGCAAGCAGTAAACAGAGAATGGGTCAGCATCAGAGATGCAAAGAAACAGAAAGGTGTCAAAAAGCTAAAGCAAGGACAATAATATAAAGTAGAAATTAGTCTAAAACCTATCTTGGGTTGAGTTCCTCAAAAAACAAATGCTGTGACCAGGTGCAGTGGCTCATGCCTGTAATTCCAGCACTTCGGGAGGCCGAGGCACGCGGATCACGAGGTCAGGAGATTGAGACCGTCCTGGCTAACACGGTGAAATCCCGCCTATACTAAAAATACAAAAAAAAAAAATTAGCCGGGCGTGGTGGCGGACGCCTATAGTCCCAACTACTCGGGAGGCTGAGGCCGGGGAATGGCGTGAACCCGGGAGGCGGAGCTTGCAGTGAGCCGAGAACGCTCCACTGCGCTCCAGCCTGGGCGACAAAGCGAGACTCCGTCTCAACAACAGCAGCAGCAACAAACAAACAAACAAACAAACAACCCAAATGCTATGGTGGAGTTCTACAGCAGACAGTGTCTTCAGGGTGTACATCTACAGGGGAGTGAAGGAAGCCGGACTGGCAAGAGGGAGAATTGATCTGTGATACAGTTGAAAGTAGGGTTGCAGCCATTCCCACTACTGGCATGACCCTTCCAAGTGGGACCACATGAAGACAAGCAAAGAGAGCCTTTATACTCCCTTACAATTGACCAGTCATTGGGTACAGGCTGCCCATCAAAAGGGGCCATGGCCTTGGAAGCAATTCTCTTCAGCTGAATGCAATTTTAGGAGTGGCACCAACACGGAAGAGGGGGAATGAGCACCTCAGATTTGAAATGGGGATGGGGGTACATGCAACAACATCCACTGCACCATGAAGACAAATTTTGAAGCGTAATTTTATTAGCCTTTGGTTTTGAGGAGAGAAGGGAATCGCAGCAAGAAGTCAGGAAAAGAATTGGAAGATCAGATAAAATTACACTCAATATATACTTTTCAGTTTTCTTTAGAAAAGTAAAAGTTGACCAAATAATGTGGAAATGGCCAGCATTCAGAAACTCCCTTTTTTGATGATAGAATCATACAATATTATCAGTATTGTGAGTGGAATTTGTCAATGAAGATGTATTAATTAAACTACTTTAAATTATATTTCTGGTGTGCACAGCTGTTTCCAATTACATGATTATAGCTTACATGGCATTATAGCTTAATGCCAACAATAGAAATCATGTTTTTTTTAGCATCCATGGGAGAATACAGTATACTATGTAACTATAAAAATAAGACCTCATTCGGCAAGAACATGGGAAGCAGAATGAGAACTACAGATCAACCGTTGAGGGAACTCATGCAGAAATACGCCCTCTGGCATGACGCTTAGACTTGTCTCAGAGCTCTCTTTTTGCCAAGCAGATCTTTAAATTAACAATGGGTCAACTTTAGAAGCATTCAATTATGGAGTAGTCAACATAGATATATGTTTCCTTGTAGTATTGGCCCACAGCTTTCAAATAAGGTGTCCCAAGATCACTAATTATGTCACATATAAAGTTCAGTGAAGCTCCATCACTCTTGCTTTCAATCATTCTTCCTTGGTCTTATAGACATAGAGCCAAGGAGAATAACTTGTAGCTCATAAACCAGAAGAGCTCAAGATTTAGCCCTCAGGCTTTGTGCTCAGACACATTTGAGTTTAAATCCAAGGTTTTTTTTTTTTTTTTAACATAGTCACTCTGATTTTTAACAGTTAGATGAGGAAATAAAATAATACGCATGAAAAATTCATTAGTAGAGATACTACTTCAGCCTATTAATTGATAAGTTACCATTTATTGGAAACTTCCTGTGTGACAGAACTGTTCTATTCACATGTATTAACTAATGAGTACTCAAGTCACATACACATGGCCAGTACTATTATTATGCCCATTTTATAGATGAATAACTAGGGCTTAAAGAGATTATGTAAGTTGCACAAAGTGACTCTGCTACTATGTGGCAGGGCCAGGATTATCAATTAGTAATAATAATAGCTGATAGTAATGACAAACAAATGTTCGATGCTGTGGTCATTCATCTATAGTGCTGCTAATTCTACTTCTGCTACCATCACTGCCATTACCAGTAGTACATAGTGTTAAGATACTAAGAGAAAGTACAATCTGGCTATAGAATTATTTTATTATGTCTACTTCTGGTTGAAATGTTGGTTCCTTATGGTAATATTTAGCTAAAAATTATGTCTACTTTGTGATTTTTTCAGGTTTAAGTTATTTGCATATTTGCTATACAATTTTTCAACTTAAAATCTCCAATATATTACTTATAGAAAGTATTACTCTATCCACTGTAGATGTGAAAAGGACTGAAGCACAACGGCAGGAAAATAAACAGGCAGGATCTGAAACTTGAGGTGTAGAAGGACTGAAATTAAAACTCTGAGCTCTGAACTGAGATTTTGTCCACTGAGTTTATTATAAAGGACAAGAGAATTAACAATCTTAAGTCTCTCTCTTTCTCTCTCTCTCTCTCTTTCTCTCAATCAGATGGGCAGAATTTCACCCCATTTGGACAGTGTATTTGCAATGGTATGATCTAAAATATGGGCTATGTAGAGTAAACATTTCACCTTTGGAGCCTTGTGTGCTCCCCTTTTGTTAAGTTGTCATGCACAAGAATAGCTAAATCTCAGGAAAAAGAGGGATCACATGATTGACAATGTATAGTCATTGAAGAAAGCATAGAGCCATATAAAATATGGGATCCAGTTTGAACCACAAGACCAACCACTTCAAAAAGCATACTCTGACTTGCCATTCAGCTGCTTCTCACACAGCCAACCGTAGGTAATAGGTTCCAGGGTGAACAGCTATAGGAAATCAATACTCAACAATGGTCAACAATTCTTCAATCAAAGAATGGAAAATAAGTTACAATGGGCATTCCATCAAACCAAATTTCTCCATTTCAGTTCAAAACATAATTTGCTGATCCACAATGTCTGTTTAGGTACCACCAAAAACAGTCTCAAGTCCTAGCGATACGTGTACTAAATGTGAAAAAATCTGCATTTCATTATCCAGGAGATATTTGTCAAATGTTCTACCAGAAAAAGGAGTAAACTCACTTGAATCACAGCTAAACTATGCCTTCAAGGAACTTACGAATTATGAAGTAGAGAAGAAGAAACATATCAGTAACTACAGAGCCAGAATGAAACTATTAAGTACCCTTGGAGCAAAAGGGTGAAATCCTCATCCAACCAGATGGGCCTGGCTTGTCTTGTCTTGTCTTGTCTTGTCTTCTCTTCTTTCTTTTTTTTCTTTTCTTTTCTTTTCTTTCTTTCTCTTTCTTGCTTTCTTGCTTTTCTTTCTTCTTTTTCTTTTTTTAACACTATAGTGGGTCATGGGACCTCTCAAGTAGCTATTACTGCTTTCTGGAAGTACACTACAATAATTTATTTTCAGAACAACAAACTTTCACTTTTTCCAAATTAATCTTCAATATCTTCAGTTCTGAGAATGTCTTCTCATCATCACCATTCCAATGCCTTCTACCTTGTATAAATTATTACTACCTGGTATTTTCTTATCTCCTTATTCAGATATGTTCTTATTTTTTTCTCTATTAGGCTGTTCATTCAGAAGAGAATGACCCTGTCTGATTTGTTCTCACTGGGTCAGTCATGTGCTGGGGCTGGCTTGTATGAGTCATGAGAGTGAATTGTTAAACTTTTGGGAATTTTGTGTTCTGGCTGACATCACACCAGTAGCTTAAAATCGGTCATTTTAGGTGGTATTAGGCTACAAGAATCAACAAAAGCTACAAATATGTTTTTCCTGGAGAACCGTTTGTTAAACACTTAGCAGCACACCACTTGCTGTGTCTCAGTGTCTAGAAACTTGATTACAATATGGAAAGGCCCAATCAATGTTGACTGGATAAGTGAATGCACGTGTGAATAGTTTTCATCTGGAACTGGAGTAAGCTGACCACCCTTAGAAAGCCTGGATGGACATTTCCTAAGGAGAGGAAAACAGGCTGATCAATCGATTTATCTGTCATCTAGATATCTGTATCTATCTAACATACAAAAAGTATTAACCAGTGTTAGTCAATTTTTCTAAGAGCTTGAATAGAAAATATCATTCAACAATATTGCAACAATGTTTCATATTGACAGTCTGACTGTTTAAATACACTTGCATGTTAGAGAGAACCTTTTGACACATTCACCAGCCCTAGTGGGTTGGGGTGTGTGTGTGTGTTTAACTTACTTCTTGTCTATAAACAGTATGCCATCAATTGCCTTAGGGTTTGAAAGTGTTCACTAATTGGGAAGCAGATTTAATCACTACATATTGAGGGGAGCCATATTCAGAAGAGTCTTTGTCACTTCACAAGTACAAGCTAAAGGTAAATATCATATATGTATTGCAGCTTATAAATAGATATCTAGCATAATGTTCAAACACAGCAATGTTTGAACCATTGGGTATGAGTTAAAAATCAGTTATGTGGCGTAGGACAAATTACTTAAACCCTACATTTCAGATTTCTCATCTATAAATTTGAAAACTATTACATTATTTACTGCCAATTTTAAGAATTAAATAAATACTTATGAAGTGTTTGGCCAAGTACTTACAATATATTAATATATTAGTTTCTCCAAAGAAACAGAATGAATAAGATGTATATGTATATAGAGAAAGAGATTTATTATAAGATATTGGCTAACATAATGTAGATGCTGTAAAGTCCCAAGATCAGTAGTCAGTAAGCTGGAGAGCCAGGATATCTGATGGTATAGTTCAGTCTTAGTCCAAAAGGCTGAGAACCAGGAAAGACATTGGCGTGCTTCCAGTCCAAAGATGGGCAGATTCAACACCCAGAAAGAGACAATGGTTCAGTTTGAGTCTGAAGGCAGGAAAACAAACAACAACAACAAAACAGCAAAATAGAAAAAACCCACAGAAGTCCCAGCTCAAAGGTAGTCAGGCAGAGGAGTTCCTTCTTACTAGTGATAAAGGGTCAGTCCTTTTGTTATATTGAAGTTTTTGACTAATTGGATGATGTCCACTGCGTTAGAAAGGTTAATCTTCTTTACTCAGTCTACTGACTCAAATGTTCATCTTATCCAGAATTACTCTCACAGACACATTCAATGTCTAACCAAATATATGAGCACCTCACGGCCCAGTCAACTGACACATAAAACACACATCACAGTTAAATTTCCAATATATGTTATTACAAAACTATTAGTATTTATTATTATTAATATTATTAATATAAGGTGCAAAACAATATGCTGGGCATTTTCACATGTGATATGTCTTGCTGATTTTATTCTTTCACATATAGTATCTCTATTAAGTTTCAAAAAGTGCTGCAATAGAATCTTATCACACTACCATTAGCACTAACTTAAAAAATAAATAAAATAAAAATTCTTGAGAAATCTGCATTAGTCTGCTCTTGCACTACTATGAACAATTATCAAGACTGGGTAATTTATATAGAAATGAGGTTTAATTGATTCACAGTTCTGCATGGCTGGGAAGGCCTCCAGAAACTTACAATCATGGTAGAAGTTGAGGGGGAAGAAAGGCAAATTCTTCATAGGGCAACAGGAAGAAGTGCCAAGCAAAGGGGGAAAAGCCCCTTATAAAACCATCGGATTTCATGGGAACTCACTATCACAAGAACAGCATGGTGGTAATCACCGCCGTGATTCAATTAGCTCCCACCAGTTCCCTCCCACGACGCATGGGGATTATGGGAACTGAAATTCAAGATGAGATTTGGGTAGGAACACAGCCAAACCTTATCATTCCACAGCTGGCCCCTCCCAAATCTCATGTCCTCACATTTGAAAACACAATCATGCCTTTCCAACAGTCCCCCAAAATCTTAGCTCATTCCAGCATTAACCCAAAAGTCCAAGTCCAAAATGTCTTATGAGACAAGACTAGTCACTTCTGCCTATAAGCCTGTAAAATCAGAAGCAAGTTAGTTACTTCCTAGATACCATGGGGGTACAGGGATTGGGTAAATACACCCATTCCAAATGGGAAAAATTGGCCAAAACATACGGGCTACAGGCTCCATGCAAGTCTGAAATCCAATGGGGCAATCATTAAATCCTAAAGTTCCAAAATCATCTCCTTTGACTCCATGTCTCACACTCAGGTCATGTTGATGCAAGAGGTGGGCTCCATGGCCTTGGGCAGCTCTGCCCCTATGGCTTTGCAGGGTGGAGTCGCCCTCCCAGCTGCTTTCATGGTCTGGTATTTAGTGTTTGTGTTGAATGTCTCTATCCTCTACAAAGTACACGGGTTAAGATTTATTTTTCAAATAGTTAGAGTATTTGTGGCTTTTCCACACCTACAGTGCAAGCTGAGGGTGGATCTACCATTCTGGGGTCTGGAGGACAGACTCACTTCTCACAGATCCACTAGGCAGTACCTCAGTGGGGACTCTGTGTGGGAGCTCTGACCCCACATTTTCCTTCCTCACTGCCCTAGCAGAGATTCTCCATGAGGGCTCTGCCCCCTTTAGCAGACTTCTGCCTAAACATCCAGGCATTACCATACATCCTCTGAAATCTCGGTGGAGGTTCCTAAACCTCAATTCTTGACTTACGTGCACCCACAGGCTCAACACCACATGGAAGCTGCCAAGGCTTGGGGCTTGAACCCTCTAAAGCAATGGCCCAAGTTATACACTGGCCCCTTTTAGCTATGGCTGGAGCTGAAGCACCTGGGACCTGCATGCAAGACGATGTCTTGAGGCTGTACAGAGCATAGGGGACCTGGGCCTTCCCCATAAACCATTTTTCCCTTCTAGGCCTCTGGCCTGTGATGACAGGGGCTGCTGGAAGGTCTCTGACAAGTCCCGGAGACATTTTCCCCATTGTCTTGGAGATTAACATTTGACTTCTCATTACTTATGCAAATTTCTGCGGTGGGCTTGAATTTCTTCCCAGAAAATGGGTTTTTCTTTTCTATTGTATAGTTAGGCTGACAATTTTCCAAACATTTATGCTCTGATTCCACTTGAATGATTTGTCACTTACAAATTTCTTCCACCAGATACCCTAAATCATCTCTCTCAAGTTCAAAGTTCCACAAATCTCCAGGACAGGGGCAAAATGCCCTTAGTCTCTTTGCCAAAGAATAGCAAGAGTCACCTTTGCTACAGCTCTGAGCAAGTTTTTCATCTCCATCTGAGACCACCTCAACCTGGACTTCATTGTCCATATCACTATGAGTATTTTGGTCAAGCCATTCAGCAATTCCTTAGGATGTTCCAAACATTCCCACATTTTCCTATCTTCTTCTGAGCCCTCCAAACTATTATAATCCCTTCCTGTTACCCAGTTCCAAAGTTGCTTGCCCATTTACAGGTATCCTCATAGCAGCGCCCCACTCCCTTGGTAACAATTTACTCTTTAGTCCAATCTCATGCTACTAATAAAGACATAATTGAGCCTGGGTAATTTATAAAGAAAACAGGTTTAATTAACTAACAGTTCTGTATGGCTAGGAAGGCCTCAGGAAACTTACAATCATGGCAGAAGGTGAAGGGGAAGAAAGGCACCTTCTTCACAGGGCAGCAGGAAGAAGAATTGCCAAGCAAAATGGGAAAAGTCCTTTATAAAACCATTAGATTTCCTGAGAACTCACTCACTATCACCAGAACGGCCCCATGATTCAATAACCTCGCACTCAGTCCCTTCCATGACTCATAGGGATTATGGAACCTACAATTCAAGGTGAGATTTTGCGGGGGACATAGACCAACCATAACAAAACCCTACCATTTAACCCTATATTCTTCTGCTGTGTGGCACACAGTAGAGCCTTAAGGAGTTCTTTGTTGAATATGCTTTGGGAAAATCTAGGGCAGTACTCAGGGGCTTTATTTTGGGAAATAAAATGGCACACATATCATCAGAAAAAACATACTCTTATTTTAGCAAATGCTATTTGAATTATTTTTTTTTACCTCCATCCTCCACAAAGTCTATGGGTTCAGGTTTATTTTTCAAATAGTTAGAGGTCATTATATTAAAATGACCTCTGAATACAAGAATAGCAACATAGTTAAAAAGTTCATAGTTTGGACAGTCAGCGTTAACACAGACTGGAGAGGTAATTTGGCAATCTCTTCCCTTTCCCCTAGGTAACTTGATGAATGACCATTTCCTTTATTCTCTGTTCAGAAGTTTTATGGGCCATGGAGAGTGCAAGATCAGAGTTTCTGTTCCTAAATCAAAAGAAGTATTATGCAGCCACACTTAAATAAATGAAGTAAAATACCTGAACAAAGCATTTTCAAATACTAAAAATTCCACTTTTCAGAGAAATTTTGATAGTGTTTGAAAATAAACAAGAAGAAAAAAACCTTACCTTTGTGGTTTCAAGGTAAGGTCAAGACTCCTCACATGGCAAATTATTTTAGGAATTGGCATTTATGTAGTGCTGACTTAAAGTAAGGAGTATGCAAGATTGTTTAGAGCTTTGTTTAATCTGGAGAAATTTCTAGGTATTTACAAGGATCATCACAATATTGAGATAACCATCAGTCTGAATAAAACAAATAAGTTTTATTCCAGTTCTGGGAGAAAAACACAAAATATAGAATGGAAAAAAGAGAGGATCTCAAGTCCTATAGTTGAATTTCAAGATTTCCATTTATGATACTCATATAATCAGAGGCAATCTGTTTTTAATAAACATATCTCCAACATTAAACCACATGTGCTGAAAATTACTATCTGAATACTCTATTTTAACAACTCTCCTTAATCATGAGTCCCAAAAGAAAGATACCTCAATTCTTCTGTACTTAAATTTGTCTTAGAAACATATGTATATATTTTGTGTCATCTGTCATTCTTCCTTCTTTTCAACTTCTGTGACCAACATAATTTTGACTACTACTAACTTTGCCTCATAGATTTCTCTTGAATTCACATACTTTGCTTCTTTCCAACCACCATTTGTCCCAAGTGTGGGCTATGCTAAACTTTCATCACAATTTTCAAAATGTTCCCTGTATAATTCTCCCTTCTTCACAGAGAACCAAAGAGTTATCAAATTTAAGAGGCAGTTTGACCGAGTGATTTCTCTGAAAACCTTCTCTTGCTATCAGTATAAACTCCAAACTTCTATCTCTGTCTCATAAGATCTTCCTGAGACGGCCACTGCTTTGATCCCCAAGCACTCATCACTCCTGTGTTCCAGTCTTCACTGCATCATACTACTTCCATCCTTCCAAAGCAAGTTGTATTCTCTGTTGAACTTTGCAAACCCAATCATCTAAAACCTAATTCATTTTCTGTCACCTACTCATTTACCTGGCTGAAAGTCATCAATTCTCAGACTCCATTTGAGTTGCAACTACGTTACCTGACAGGCCAGGAATTGCTCATGTGCCTTCCTTATGTGTCCTCATCATACCTATCAGTCCATTTTTGTAGCTGTGTTTCAGACTGATTCTTAAAGACAAACTGTAGCAGATCTTTCATTATAAATTAAGGCTTTGTCACAGGTTCTGGACATAGAAATGACTCAATATTTGTGGAAGGAAAAAAAAGAACTTTGCTGTAGGGTACAATTATAGAAAACAAGAACAAGGCAGGCCAATTTTCTTCTTCCTCCTCCTCCTCATCCTCTTCTTCTCTCTTCTCTTCTTCTTCTTCTTCTTCTTCTTCTTCTTCTTCTTCTTCTTCTTCCTCCTCCTCCTCCTCTTCCTCTTCTTCTTCATCTTCCCCCCCCTTTCTCTCTCTCTCTCTTACATGGAATCTCATTGAACACTGTATGACTTATTCCACCCTGCTTTTCCATAATCACAGCCATACTGATGAGGTATTTCAATTTATATTAAAGATCCAGATGGATTTATTTTAAAGAGAGAGGAAGAGAGGGAAAAGAGAATATCAAACACCAGTAGAAAATTTAACACTCATGAAGCACTTATTGTGTGCCAGACCCTCTACTAAGTATTTCACCACCATCTATCATTACATCCTCACATCAGTAGCATGTGAGAGCCACCATGATCATTGCCCCTTAACAGAGAAGAAAACTAAGACACAGAAAGAGGGACAACTAAGAATTGAAATACATCCATCCACCAGCCCCCCATGTGCACACTATGTAGCCATGGAACTTTCCTCACTATACATTAAACCGCTGCTCAGATCATTGAATGTATCAGAGCTCTTGAGCAATGCTTTTTGGTTCATCAAGGCCATAGAGCCAGAATTCAAGAATTGGAGATGTTGTCATAGATGTGTGTTTAGGAATGCTGGAAGGAATTAAAGCACATTTCTTTTTTCCCGATTCTTATATTTCCTCCCTCCCTATGCTAATGCTTTCCTTCATGGCCATCCTGCCCAGAGCAGTGCAGTGACAAGGAAATACACAGAAAAAAAAATTGTCCCAGGAGTACCTTCTAACCTTGTCTAAAGTCAAAGCACTTGTTAGTAGAAAAAATCTACTAACTAGGGTTCATGAAGCCCCTATCATACCATGAGTTTCTGCTTTTGCTGCAAGACTCCTGAGTCTGTTTCTCCTGACATTTAGTGTTTCCTACAGATCTCCAGGCATCACTCCCTGTCATAGTCCATTACATTGCTAGCTCCTGAGAGATGAAAGCTGCTGTTAACGCACCTGATGCCCTTTCTCTCCAGGAGCTGCATTGATTTTAGATCCTGTATTGCAATTTCTTTTTCATATATTTCATGGGAACAGGGTCCACCCATTCATTTATCACAGGTGCTACTTCTGCAGTATTTGAAGTTTGCCCTGTGCTCCTCAGGGACCTGTACAAGCCAGTGCTATGCACATTATAGGTGTGTGATAAATTTCAAATATTTACAAATAAATCTAAGCACTTTCTATCATTATTTAGGAAGGGAAAAACTGGTTATCCTTGTTCAGGTTTCTCAAATACACCCACCTATCTGTTTCTTGCATTTACTCCCCTGTCTACAAGGATGAGTTTTCTTTATCCTTTTGAGTTAACTTGCATTAGCTAACATTTGACATTCAGTTCAGAACATTCCCTGTTCTATGGAATCAGACTAAGTCCACATGTCTCTCTCTGTTACAAGTCAGGTTATGATGGTTCATTCACTCATATGTTTATGGTGTCTCCAATTAGCCTCTTTCTTTTCAAAATCAATGGCTATAGGTTCTTCCTATCTAGTATCTTTTATTACAGCTGGAACCAAGAGATGACTCAATATTTTTCTGTTGAGTGAATAAACAGTATTCTAAACATTTTACTAAGTTCAAGAGAAGCATATCAATTCAATCACCTGAAGTCCAACAGTTTGAATAGGACAATGATTCCAGACATCCATTTCATGATATTCAGCCTCTATGTTATGCTAAAGGACCAAATATTGCTCATTTATTGAAGTTTGACACATTAAATAATAATTGTTCTAACACTGCTGCCAAGTTTCAAACTGAGAAAAAGAAGGTCAAGAATTCTTTTCCTCTTCTTCCTCTCTCCACATTGTTCTCCTTCTTCTTCTCGCTCTTCTCCTCCTCCTCCTTCTTCTTCTTATTCTTCCTCTTCCTCCTCTTTCTCCTCCTCATCTTTTTCTCTTTTTTCCCCCTTTCCTTTCTCCTCCTCCTCCTCCTTTTTCTTCCTCTTCCTATTCCTCTCCCTCTTCTTCTTCTTCACCATGAAGGGGTGCATTTGCAGAGATTCAACATTTAACGTTCTGAGAGTCATTCTGAGCTTTGCTATTTCCTAGGGATTGCCATTTAAACGGAAACTCTTGATTTTCTCATCCCAAAAATGGAAGTAATAATAAACACTTTTATATCTTAAAAGGTTTTTTATAAAGGTCAAAATATATTAGTTATTATTCATATTTGTGCTCCCTGGAAGATATTCAAAGTAATATAACCTCTGCTGATACTGTGTAGAAGCTCTCTAATCTATCTATCTATCTATCTCTCTCTCTCTCTCTCTCTCTCTCTCTCTTAAAGTTTCCAAACAACTTCAATTTATTTGCAGTTATTAGGAACCTAAACCCATGCTACTGTACTTTTTATTTATAATTTTCCCTGGGTGCATGTTTTTATTTCACCAAATGAGCCACAGGGGTGAAATGTAAGAGTTAATTCAACTTGAAGTAAACTTAATAGAGTTTCTCATCTAAATACAACGGAGAGCATTTTAACAGGACTGGGTTACAGTGTTGTAACATTATGATTTTCAAATACAGCTGTTTCTCTAAATTATCACCACAGCTTACGGGAAAAATAAAAACATCTTGCCCTTACTGTAGACCCACTGGGAATCCATGTGAAATATCTCCCCTGCTGATTCCGATGATTGGTGCTCATTTTTCTTAGCAAATCTTGTGCCCTAGCAACTGTGTTTTGTTCCAGGACTTTTCACCTTGGCTACAGACGATTGAACCCAGGAAGACCCGTCATTCAACGGAGTCAAAGGCTTATCAGTGATTTGTCTGTTTAATACACGGGCCAGTCCTGTTTGCTAGTAGCAGGAATCTGGTTAGACATGCCAATTCTATCACCCACTTGATGTTTTAACTTAGCCGAGTCACTTAATCATTGTAAGCATCAGTTTAGGATTAGATAAAACAAATAGAATTGAAAATGTATGGCAGAACGCAGTGGCTCATGCCTGTAATCCCAGGACTTTGGGGGGCCGAAGCAGGTAGATCACCTGAGATCAGGAGTTCGAGACCAGCCTGGCCAACATGGTGAAACCCTGTTTCTACTAAAAACAGAAAATTAGCCATATATGGTGGTGGGTGCTTGTAGTTCCAGCTACTCAAGATGCTGAGACAGGAGAATCACTTGAGCCTGGGAGGCGGAGCTTGCAGTGAGCCAAGATCGTGTCACTGCACTCCAGCCTGGGCAACAGAGTGAGACTCCGTGAAAAACAAAAACAAAAACAAAAAGAAGGAGAAGAAGAAAGAAAATGTATGATTTGTCCTTTTGTAAAGTAACAATAGAACTCAACTCACAGGCATTTAAAAATTTAGAAGGTGCATAGAAAATATCTAGATTATGGGTACTTTTCATCCCACATCTCATGGAGTTGTTGAGAGGAGTGGCTTAGCCAAAGTATATAAAGAGTTTAGAATAGCTCCTGGCACCTATAACTATTCAATGGGAGTTAATTATATGTTGGGATTATTATGTTATCTAACTCTAGGTCATGTGCTTTCCTTAGTTTCCTATAACATCCACTTAAAATGTATTAAATCCATGCCTGCTCATGCATTCTTTTGGCAAGATTCCCTGAACACCTCCTGTGTGTAAGCACATGCTGAGTCCCTTTGCCTGGAATGCCCTTTCCTGTGTTCCAGGACTGCCTAACCTCTTCTCATCCTCCACAGTGACTTTCAGATGTCAGATATGCCTTCGAACCTTCACTGACTCCTTGCCCTAGAGAAAGAATCCTTTATCTGCACTTCTTCTGCCCCTTGGGACACACTTTATTGTCTGAGCTCATTACAAAATATTAACATCAGTTGTTTTCATAAATACACACAGGGCTACAACATACAGCTATGAAGGTTGTGCCCTGTATGGAATCTTATGACAAGTCAGGGATGCTCAAATGTAGTCCCGGCGTTTAGACAATGCTCTTTGGCATGAGCTGAACCTAATTAGTACAATAAAATGGCACATGTTTTGCAATGTATTTACCCAAAGAGATTGCATTTTATGATTAATTGGAACCAAGAGGAGCACCTTTTTCTAATCGGCACAATTGGTCATGGTGACCCTGACCATGTCCTCATTAGCATGTGCGTTCTTTGACATCTGGAAGCAGATTCATCTTAAAATTCATTAATTTATACATCCATTCATTTAATCATTAAACAAATATTAATTGAGAACTTACTTTGTTACAGTCACTTATCTTAGATTCTGGTTCTCTTTCCTTTGCCCCTTACGTGGTGTATAATATAAATATGCTTCAGTTTCTGCATGTAATTGGTTGTAATTTTGTTTTCATAAATGCCTGAAGGAATGTGAATAACTAGCATGCTAGACAAAGTCTCCTTCTTCCTTTAATCTTTGTTTTTCCACCACTTACGGAAACTCTGATTTCTGCATCCCTTGCAGATTATGTGAAATCATAATAAAAACTGAAGCCAGCTCACAGAAGCTACAGGTACCAAGTATGTTTATAATATAGATTCATCCATCCAGCCATATTTAATATTGATGTGCAACTAAAACATGCCTGGTTTGAGTCTATGCCTTAGGTATATACAGGTAATTAATTTAGGGCCCCAACTCTGTAAAGTTTTTGAGGTGGAGTTTCACTCTTGTCTCCCAGGCTGGAGTGCAATGGCACGATCTTGGCTCACTGCAACCTCCACCTCCCGGATTCAAGCTATCCTCCTACCTCAGCCTCCTGAGTAGCTGGGATTACAGGTGCCTGCCAGCACGCCTGGCTAATTTTTGTATTTTTAGTAGAGACACGGTTTCGCCATGTTGGCCAGGCTGATCTCGAACTTCTGACCCCAGGTAATCCTTCTGCCTCTGCCTCTCAAAGTGCTGGGATTACAGGTGTGAGCCACCACAGCTGTTCTATAAAGTTTAAAGTAGATAAACAGTACAATTTGTTAAGAAATTGACTTAAACACTAGTAATCAATGGTAATAGAAATTTAAAGAAGGAAAAATTGACACTACTTTAATTGTCTGAAAAGACAAACTTATCTTAGGATTTTGGAGGCTGGATATTCATTGCAAAACCTATAGGAAAGCAGAGTTAAAAATTAAACAACACTAAGAAAATGTGTTTGGAGGAAAACTGAAGCTTTGGCTAGACTTGAAATTTTTATGCAGGCATTGAAGGGAGTGTTTGGCATGAGGGGGAGAATATTTTGTAGAGGCTCCAGAAACCCCAAATATCTGGCCTCCCATTAGCTAAAATCTAGAGGTAGATTGGCATCATTAAAAGGAAGAGTTGGGAACTAGTGTATCAGATAAAGTATGGTGAGTTTTATGCTCAAAGGCCTGGATTAGTCCTGTTGGAATCATATTTTAAATGCAGCTTTAAATCTGTTGTTTTCTATGAAATCTCCCGTATTTAAACATTGGTAACATATTCAAAATTGTTTTTTAACTGTGTAGGCCCAACTAAGCATATCTTAATATATAGATCTCCAATGTATAACGTCTAAGATAACGGTTTTGCCAGTTTTCATTTTAAAAGGTGTTCCCGGAGAAGGGAGGAACAGAATGGATGAGGTGATGTAGACCAGGTTTGCATTATAAAGATAGTTACTGGCCTGGCGAGGTGACCCAAGCCTGTAATCCTAGCACTTTGGGAGGCCAAAGCGGGCAGATCACGAGGTCAGAAGATAGAGACCATCCTGGCCAACATGGTGAAACCCCATCTCTACTAAAATACAAAGAATTAGCCAGGCATGGTGGCCTGTGACTATAGTCCCAGCAACTCAGGAGGCTGAGGCAGGGGAATCGCTTGAACCCGGAGGCTGAAGGTTGCAGTGAGCCGAGATACTGCACTTCAGCCTGGGCAACAGGGAGAGACTCCATCTCAAAATAATAATAATAATAATAATAATTCCCACATAGCTAGAAGTATGGCTCATAATAGGAATCCTCGGAAACGTGCATCCCAACCCTTTGAAGTACTTGTTAAAAAGACTTGGTCTAAGGCTCCACCCAGACTTTTGGAATGAAAGTAGTTTGTGAGTGCCCTGGAGAGACTGAGTACTCTTACACAAGGGGAATCCCAGAGGGACAAAGATCGCACAGTGTGTTATCTCCTTGTTAAAGCAAACTAAATATGGCCTGAGAAGGACTCTGTTCTTCTATATTTGAGTCCTTGAGGATCAACTGTAACCTAGCTTAATTGTCAGACAAAATTGAAAACTGAATTTAATAGTATGCACCCGTAACTATAGCTGAGTGTTGGCCAATCCCAGAGGCCATACTTCAACCACTCACAGACTGCCGAGTGTTCAAACTGCATTCAAATAAGGCAAACACCGAGCTTTAACCAGTCTCACTGTTTCTGTACCTCACATCCAATTCCTGTGCGTCACTTTACCTTTTTGGTCTATAAATTTGTTCTGACTGCGAGACACCCTTGGAGTATCTGTGAATCTGCTGTGATTCTGGGGGCTGCCCGATTCACGAATCATTCATTGCTCAATTAAACTCCTTTAAATTTAATTCAGATGAAGTTTTTCTGTTACCATCCTCATCAGAAGAAAACATGATTTCGTGCTACCTTATTCAGTGTAATAAAATAAATTTTGCTTCTTAACTGCTGTATAAAATGAGATATGCCTCTTTTATGAAAGTAATGGCAGTCTTTGAAATATTAGCGATCATGAGAGTTAACTTCCAATTTAGTGCCAATGCCACTCATTTTTAGAGATTTACCTATTGATTCAATAACTCCTTGGTAATCATTGTCCATAGCACCTGGTACACAAAGGCCTCCAGATTAGTGCATTATTGACCTAGGAGATGATGCTTTTACCATTCCATTCCGGCCAGTGCAAAGTTTCAATGTGCTCACTTCATTAATTTCCACTTAAAAAAAAAACACACACACACACATTACTCTCATTAAAATTGATGACTGTTATGCTTACCCACAAAAGAGAGACTCCATCACTCACTCTGTAGCAGCAAGAGATATCATAAGATCATTTTAATTGGCTGTATTAAGGCATAAGCACTTACTTTTCCATTTATTAAATTAATAAAATTATCAAGTCCTAATTTTAAATCCTTTTACTGTCACTCACAGAACCTTCCCTGTTTTGACCTATCTTGTCCTTTATCTACTACTAAAAATTTTACCACAGAGAACATAATGATAAACTCCAAGGTATATGAAATATTCCTGTAGAATCCAATTGCCTCAAAATCTTAATATTAGGCAACCATGGGCTAAAGATTCTGTTTTCATCGGGTGAAAAATTGGGACGTTTATCTTTATTATTGAATCAAAGTGGGCCTCAGTTAATGGTAAGGGTGAAAGAGATTGTCTTAATTAAGAATAAACATTCTGGGAAATCACATACTGGAAAAACAGATACAGAACCCCAGTGTATATATGTCCAAATTGTATACTTTTCTTACCAACTGAAGTACAGGAAGAGTAAATTTTACAAAAATTATCAAACATCACAAAAGGCCTTTGCAAAAAAAAAAAAAATAGTGTTATAGGCCGGGTGTGGTGGCTCATGCCTGTAATCCCAGCACTTTAGGAGGCTGAGGCAGGCAGATCACGAGGTCTAGTAGATCAAGACCATCCTGGCTAACACGGTGAAACTCCGTCTCTACTAAAAATACAAAAAATTAGCTGGGTGTGGTGGCGGGCGCCTGTAGTCCCAGCTACTCGGGAGGCTGAGGCAGGAGAATGGCGTGAACCCAGGAGGCGGAGGTTGCAGTGAGCCGAGATCGCGCCACTGCCCTCCAGCCTGGGCGACAGAGCGAGACTCCATTTCAAAAAAAAAAAAAAAGTGTTATAACATGTATAGTGGCACAAAATGTGTTCTTTAGCATCAAAGAAACATTCTGACCTCAGAGGAGCCAACTTAGAAATAAGTGCCTGAAGTTTCCTTAAAATGAGAGACCATCGTAATGTAGGGATAGTGCCAGCTTAGAGGCCATCCTTTATTGGCAAAAATCATATGAAAGGGCTCTCAAGGCTGAAAATAGGAAGAGAGCACAGAGTGGAAAGAAAGGCACACGATTAGGAGAGCTTGAGGCTATCGTTATATACTAACTGGTTGTGTGTTTTATTCCATGCGGTGAGCCCGTTTCCAATCCCAATGATTGATCTCATGAATGCTATAAGTTTCACACCATAAATTATAATAAAATGATAATACCAGAAAAACCAACGTCAACTGCATTATTTCATTCAATATTAATTGAAGTATTGGCACACCATTTCTTAATCCTCATAAACACACAAAAAATGCAGAAAACATTAAAACTATTTTACTCCACCATGGGGCTTAACTATAAGCCAATAATTTAAATAAAATTGTGGACAGAAGCCTTTTTATGCAGAAATTTTTGAAGCTGCATTAAAGCATTAAAAGTGTGCCTGGCCAGGCGCAGTGGCTCAGCCTGTAATCCCAGCACTTTGGGAGGCCGAGGTGGGCGGATCATAAAGTTAAGAGATCGAGACCATCCTGGCTAACATAGTGAAACCCCATCTCTACTAAAAATACAAAAAATTAGCTGGGCGTGGTGGCAGGTGCCTGCAGTCCCAGCTACTCGGGAGGCTGAGGCAGGAGAATGGCATGAACCCTGGAGGCAGAGCTTGCAGTGAGCCGAGATCGCACCACTGCACTCCAGCCTGGACAACAGAGCCAGACTCTGTCTCAAAAAAAAAAAAAAAAAAAAAAAAGAGAGAAAAGAAAAATGTGTGCCTAATGAGGAAAGTATTTTAATAGATGTTATTTCTTTACGTTCTATCTTTGTTTTGGACATACAGTTCAGCCTTATTGCATTTTCACAATGTGACTCAAAAATTAGAACAAAATTAAAGCAAAAACTTAGATTGTTTATTTATTCAGTAATCATGGGCTCTCACCTTCTGTGTCTGAGGCTTGTGTTAAAAAATAGGATTACAGATGTGAGTAAAAATGGCGCAGATCTTTAAGGAGCCTATGATGAGCTACTACAAATGGTTTGCCAGGCCATTCACTCTCCTCAAGCCTTAAGTTACTGCAACGTACTTTGAACTAGCTGGATACAATTTTCTTCTGTTCTCTTTTCAGACAGAAACTTTGAGTAACTCAGAAGGCTGCATGGAAAAACTGGCTTGCAAACTAAATATGTGGATGTTCCACAAGTATGCTGGGCAAGGCTGTTGTGCAGATTCATTTTAAATTTCTGTTACCATTGAACAAATCTTGCCTTCTCATCAGTGTAAGATTATAACTTGTGTTTACAGTTTTTATATTCATTACTATTTTATTCCTATTTGCTACATCCTATTGTCTATGTACCAGGTAGTCATTGAACAAGAAACTTTAACTGCATTATTTTGAATTTGATCTTCAACACAATCAAAACACTATTATTATCTATATATTACAAATTTAAAAATGGGACTTAGAGAAATTGAATAACTTGCCCAAGGTCATGAAGGTGTCAAGTGAGGAGAACAGGATTCAAATTCAGAGGACAGATCAATCTCTCAGCCAGATACTCTTAACCTCCCCATTATCATTGCATTGGGTCCTTGTTAAAACAAATAAACAAAAATATCTGCTGTATTCTTTTGTATATATTTCCAGAAATTGGATTGCCGAATTATATGGTAGTTCTGTTTTTCTTTTCTTTTCTTTTTTTTTTTTTTTTTTTTTTTTTTGAGAAGGAATCTCGCTATGTTACCAGGCTGGAGTGCAGTGGCGCAATCTTAGCTCACTGCAACCTCTGCCTCTCGGGGTCAAGCGATTCTCCCCCCTCAGCCTCCCGAATAACTGGGATTATAGGCATGCACCACCATGCCCAGCTAACTTTGGTATTTTTTTTTTTTTTTTTTTTTTTTAGTAGAGACGGGGTTTCACCATGTTGACCAGGATGGTCTCCATCTCCTGACCTCGTGATCTGCCCGTCTCGGCTTCCCAAAGTGCTGGGATTACAGGCGTGAGCCACCGTGCCCGTCCTCATTTTTCATTTTTTAAGGAACCTTAGTACTGTGTTTCATAGTGGCTGCACTGCAGCATTATTTCCAATTAGCCAAGATAAGGAAACAACACAAATGTCCACCAACAGATAAATGAATGAAGAAAGTATGGCATATACATACAATGACATGTTAACCAGCCTTAGAAAAGCCGGAAATTCTACGGTTTGTGACAACTGAGATGAACCTTGAAGGCATTATGTGAAATGAGTGAAGCGAATCTCAGAAGGACAAGTATTTCATGATTCCACTCACATGAGGTCTCTAAAAACACACAAAAGCAGAGAATGGAATGGTGGCTCCTAGGGACGGGAGAGAGGGGGAAAAGGGAAATTGCTTTGCAGTGAGTATAACGTTTCTGTAATACAAGACGTATAAGTTCTAGAGATCTGCTGTATCTCATAAAACCTATAGTTAACAGTACAGTATTGTGAACTTTAAAATACTATATGTTGAGTGGATAGATGTTCAGTGCTCTTACAAAAAAAACACACATGCACAAAAGAACACACAAACATTTCTGGAGGTGATGGATATGTATAGTACTTTGTTACGATGATGATATCATGGACATATGCTTATGTCTAAACCCATCAAAATATTTACATTAAATGTGTGCAATTGCATCTAAAGCAAACTAAGCAAAAGCGACAACAAACTGCTCCATGTCTAGCCATAGCACCATACTAGAAGCCAAGCACTAGCCCCACTAGGGACATAGACTCTCAAACGGTCCACAGTAGCACAGGTGTGATATGCTCTGGATGTATTTCTTGGCATCTCTCTCCAATCTGGTCATAGTGGAGCTCCTCCCTTATTCTTGCTGCTATCCTTGTGCAATAATGTCTGTTAGTTTTATATTCACTTATGTTTCCCACTAGATTTTGACCCCCTAAAACCATTTATGCCATATTTACCTTTATATCTCCACTCTGGAGCACACGATCTGACCATGACAAATAATATATGTGGAATATGTGTTGAATCAACAAACAAATGACCATGTGAGCAAATAAATGCAATATTGCTTATTCTACCCTGCTAACTATAATTAAATCATATACTTTTACTGAGTTGTGAGAAACTATGTTTGAGAAAAGGCGCACAAACCAGGAAAATAATTCACTCAAGTTTTACTGCCATTCAAGGAATTCCAATTAATTAAGAAGAACAAATATTAAATGACAGAAAGGGAAGTCTATGACGGAGGTAGCATTTGTTGCTACTATCCCTAGGTTGTAGAAAGTGTTTCGTGTAAAAAATAAAATAGAGCAGTGGTTTTTTTGTTTGTTTGTTTCTTTGTTTTGAGACAGTCTCATTCTGTCACCCAGGCTGGAGTGCAGTGGTGTGATCTCAGCTCACTGCAACCTCTGCCTCCCAGGTTCAAGCAATTCTCATGCCTCAGCTTCTCAAGCAGCTGGGATTATAGGTATGCATCACCATGACCAGCTAATTTTTGTGTTTGTAGTAGTAGCGGGGTTTCCACCATGTTGCCCCGGTTGGTCTTGAATTCCTGACCTCAAATGACCTGCCTGCCTTGGCCTCCCAAAGTGCTGGGATTACAGGCGTCAGCCAACGCACCCGGCCTGGATTCATATTCTTGAACGAATGCAATAGCACTAAGTGAACATGCTAACAAAAAGCCACTGAACATTTCCATCTGTGAACACAGTAAGCACTCAATAAACATTGCTGACTGATTGAAGAGATGACTTGGATTGAGAACACAGATCATACCTTCATACCAAAGAGTTTATTTTCTGTTAATGGGTTAACATAATACCCTGTCAGAATAGGACATGCAACATTTGAGCCCTACAGATTCTATTAATGGACTCTACGATTCCACTTTCTTTTTCCACATGCAACTGTACAAGCTCTCTTCAGTTGCTTTCAGGAAAATCCATTTAGAATTATCTATTGGATATTACTGGGTGAGCAAAACCCATGTACCTCTTGTTTTTCTTTATTTCTGTGTCATTTTCTCAAACAAACAAACAAGAAAACAACCCAGAAGCACAGAAGGCAGCATCTGGAAAATGTTCTTTGTAGATGGATCGCACCTCTCTCATGTTTGTGGGAAGCTCTGTTGTGCATTGCTGGAATGACTTCGGGGAGAACAGGCTCTTTATCTGCACAAGTGAGAGCTTTTATTTTTCTGTCTTCCTCAAGGAGAAGATGGTACAATTATAGTTCAGCAAAGCAGTCAGGAGAAGGGAGAGGAAAATAGTGTGAACGAAGCTTTTATCTGACAAGGCCTCTTTTCCTTGGCTTCTTTTTTTGGCCTTAAAACTAACACACCCAGTGATACAAACCACCTCAGCCTTTATGTAGATTATCCAGTTCAGAGAATAAGGTGAGTTTGCTCCTGGAAAAGTTGCCAATCCTGAAGTGAAGCCAATCCTAAGGGAATGTCCAACTGCAGCTTTTGGCTGATGGAAGCATGAACTCACTGGTGTTAAGACATTTCAGCGATGGGGAACACTCAATTTTATTTTGGAGCATCAATATTGCAAATGTCCACTTTAGATGTAAAACTGGTTCATGTGTGTTTAATTTATTGGAAACACACTGCAGACTATTGATTTTTTTTTTCTCCTGCAAGAAAATGAAAGAAGCATACCAGTGTGTCCTTGGGCAATTGACGTAAGTTGCATGTCCCTCTCCTTCCTCATCTACATCAGGTACAGAACTGAAAGAAGCTCCTGGCATAGTTCATTTATTTTGCATTCATGTATTGAGTGTATCATATATATCAAATCACATGTAAAGAAGATGGTGGCAGGGGCAAAAAGGGAGCAGAAAGAACAGAGGAAGAGGACAGGTAAAGGTGAGATGCTCTGTGTGGAAAGAGTGAAATACCTCGTCAACACATATTTAAAGAAAATGTACGTGAAGAAATGCATATACTAGGTAGTGGGCCTGTACAAAGAAAGTAATAAATAACTCAACTTCAAGGTCTCAAGGAGTCACAAAGGGAGGGCAATTGAGTTATTGACTAGAAGAGTACCGGCAAGGGTTCTGTAGGAGGAGGAAGGGTGAGAGCTTTTTAAGAAAAGGCTGAACATTTTTGAGAGGGTGGAAACAAAAAAGGCCATTGACAGACCCTCTACTGCATAGAGAGTGATGAAAAACAAGCTGGGAAGTGTTATAGACCATAACTCCATTTTTATTTTAGCACAAAGAAAATGCTTAGAAATAAATGCACCAAAATGTTAGCAGTGATTGTCCCTGCATGCCACAAGTAAGAGTTGATTTTATTTTATACCTTATACTATGTGGTATTTTCCAAATATTCTGTAGCAAGCAAGTATTATTTTAAAATTAGAATAAAATGCTATAATATGTTGTATCTCTCACAAGTTACATGGTGCTATGGATTCTTTTAACCTAATGAATATTTACACACCTACTATGTACTATACGTGCTGCTAATTTCAAGGTCTAAGAAGACAAAAGGCACAATGCTTATTCTCTTGAAGCTCAACAGTTTTACAAGGAAGATGGAAAGCCAACTGGACTAAAGAGAAAGGTCAGATTACACGGAATCACCCAAGAGTATTCCTCGCTTCAGAGCAGTTTCCTGGGACAGTGTACCAGGCGAGGGGAGCCAGATTAGTCTCTGAAGGATAGGTAAGAAAGAGTAGTCTGGATGGAGAAGTCAGAGGGAACAGAAGAAGGATTGAGAAGGGGTGTAGGAAAAATCACAAGCAACTCTGCATAATAATGTAAGATGAAAAGAATGAGCCACCTGCACTGTATGGAATCTTCATGGTCCAGCTTAAAGATCACCCAGATTGGATGGAGTGGAGACCATTATCCGTAGAAAACTAATGCAGGAGCAGAAAACCAAATACTTCATGCTCTCATTTGCAAGTGGGAGCTAAATGATGAGAACACATGCACACATAGAAGGGAACAACACACCTTAGGGCCCATCAGAGGGCAGAGAGTGAGTGGGAGGAAGGAGAGGATGAGGAAAATTAACTCATGGATACTAGGTTTAATACCTGGGTGATGAAATAATATGTACAAGAAATCCTCATGACACAAGTTTACATATGTAACAAACCTGCACATGTAACCCCAAATTTAAAATAAAAGTTAAATAAATAAAACCAAACAAATCACTTCTATGGCAAGAATATATCAGTGGGTTGTTGCTCAGTTCTAACAGTTTCTGTCAAATGCTCCTATCATTGATCATTTCTATATTCTGTGTTTCTATGTTTTGGAAAATCAGCAACTGGAGCTGCTTAAATGTTTATATGTTAAAATGTAACTGGATCAAACAGTGGCTTTGCGAAGAGAAGGGAAGGGTGAGGGGAGATTCCTTTGAAAAAGAATTTGAAAATTTAGGAATTGTGGTATACAAAATTGCTTTAAAAGTAAAAAGATAAAAAGCTGGGATAGTTGGAGAAGTAACCTTTGAAAGCGTTGAGTGATGAAGAGTTCATTTATCATGAAATTAGGTTCTAGATAGCCTGGGACTTTTCTTAAGAGAGACGGGCAGGAGAACATAGGTATAGAAAAACAGAAAACTAAAGAGTTGAGGACATGAGCCTCAATAAATACCAAATGGGATGTAAGGCTGTGTCTGAAGCTGGTTGGATTTTCACTTATTACTTCATGGCCATCTGCTACTTTTTCTGAATTTGTACTGACATTTTTCCTCTTGGAAATCCCCTGCAATGACTCCATGACACTCTCTTATGTCAATCAGTCATGTAACTCAACTGATCAAGGTAGAGGCTTTGCCAAGATTGGCCAGAGAGGAGATTATCCCCTCAGACAAAATAATTCACCCAGAGGTGGTCACATGATGACAGGGTTTGGCTGTCTCCCCACTCAAATCTCATCTTGAATTGTGGTTCTTATAATTCCCATGTATTGTGGAAGGGAAAGATAACTGAAAGATAATTGAAAGATACTTGAATCATGGGGCCAGTTTTCCCCATCCTGTTTTTTTGGTAGTGAATAAGTCTCACAAAATCTGATGATTTTATAAGGGGTTTCCTCTTTTGCTTGTCTCTCATTCTGTCTTGCCTGCCACCATGCAAGATGTGACTTTGCTTTTCCTTCATCTTCTACCATGATTGTGAGGCCTCCCCATATGGAACTGTAAGTTAATGAAACCTCTTTCCTTTATAAATTACCCAGTCTTGGGTATGTCTTTATTAGCAACCTGAGAACAGACTAATAACACGTTATATAACCAGAGAGAAGATAAGTCCTTTACAGAAATGTTTAAGAACAGTAATGAAGAAAAGGTTAGCTTGGGAGATGCAGTAATCCTGGAGTTGGTGGAGGCAGCATTGAGCTATATGGCAAATCTTTTCTTGAGAATGAAGACAATGGAGACAAATGTGGAATTTGACTGGGGAAAAAAGTCAGAGAAAGACAGGAAAAAAAAAGAGAACAAAAAGAGTTGCAGAAACAGTGAGGAGGACAAGTGGGAGGAAGACCAAGAAGAAGACACAAGGACAATGAAGGACAACACGGTGTAAGCACCTGGAACTAGCTGAGTCTGACACCAGCACCCACCTATTGGACTCCTCTATAGAAAAATATTGAAGAAATCAATGATTTTTTTTCTTAAATTAGTTTACATATGCTAATCAGGGATTGAGCATGTGTTATATATGGAATTTCATGTAAAGAATGAAGTTGAGGAGGAGTGAAAGAAAAGCCAGGAGAAGAAGGTAAAGGAAGAGGCAAAGACAAAGAGCTCAGTATCTGGTGAATGAAATGAAGGAGGCAGGAATATAACTAGATGAAAGAGCGGAATCAGGCTTTACGTAATCACAGAAGTGGGTCATGTCAGAATGGAATTCTCTGGGCAAGTTTCCAGAGGACAGGATCCCTGGCTGAGATCTTTGAAGAACAGGTGAGAAGGTGCAGTCCAGGAGGAGAAGGCTGATCAAATTTCTGTTGGTTAACCACTTTCTTGGCTCTGTGGTTCTATTATCAGCAGCCTTCTAATAATCCATAAGCTTTCCCTGCCTTATATAAAGAGCATTATCTTTCTTTTATTTCATTTACTTATTCATTCATTTTTAGAGACAGGGTCTCATTCTGTCCCTCGGGCTGGAGTGCAGTGGTGTGATCATGCCTCACTGCAGCCTTGAAGTCCTGGGCTCAAACCTTTCTCCCGCCTCAGCCTCGTAAGTAGCAAGGACCATAGGCATGCAACATCAAGCCCAGCAAATTTTTAAATTTTCATTTTTGTTGAGATAGGATCTGGCTGTTGCCTTGCTGGCCTCAAACTCCTGACCTCAAGCGGTCTTCCTGCCTCAGACTCTGAAAACGCTGGAATTACATGCATGAGTCACCACATCCAGCCATCTTATTATTTTAATGCTAAGGAAAATCACTTCTCTTTTTGCCTAATTATATTCTGATTTCCAGCATTCCCTGCAAACAGTATACTACACAGAGACTTAATGAAAGAAGTGGGTGTAGCAGCTATCACATGGTCTACAGTTGAAATTATTTTGCGTTTGTATTATCTATTGCTACATAACACATTTAGAGGTTTAAATAAATAATATATGCATATTACATCACAGTTTCTGTGGGTAAGAAATCTGTGCTAACCTGAGTCTTCTGTTGTAGGGTCTGAAGAGACTGCAATCAAGGTGTCAACCAGGCCTGAGATCTCATTTGAAAGCTCACTGGGGGAAGGATCTGCTTACTAGCTAATGTGATTGTTGGCAGGATTTGGTTCCTGCTGGCTGTCAGATTAAGGACCTCAATTCCTTTTTGTCTGTCAGCCAGAGGCTACTCTCAGTTCCTTGCAACACAAACCACTCTATAGGGAAGCTTAAAGCATGGCAGCTTTAAGCTTCATCAAAAGCCATCAAGGAAGAGTCTATAAGGCGAGTCAGCTAGCAAGATGAAAGTGGTAATCTCATATAACATCATCATGGAGTAGCATCTCCTCATTTTTGTTATATTCTTTTAGTGAGAAGCAAGTCAAAACCCTCACCCATTCTCAAGGAGACGGTATTATATGGGAGTATACTATCAGGAGATGGGGATCACAGGCAGCCACCTCCATGTGTGTTCCCAGCAGTCTTCCTGCTTGGTAAACATAAAATCCCTCCAAGCTTTTCCAAAATATTTAAATTTACAGTGTAGTGAAATGAAGGTTGCAAAATATGTAAAAAGTAAAATTGGTAGAGGGAGGTGGCATTTCTAAATTTTTGCTTCAATAATCTCTTTAATCACCTTATAAATATGCATATCATTGTATCATCATATCATATCATATACTCGCAGAGTGAAAATAAAAGAATAATTTAGGATTTGAGCAGCTACAGTATGTTAAATATCCAGCTTCTCTCATTTGACTCACCAACTTTCTACGAGGTTGCTGGTATTATTCTATTTTATTCAGGATTATAGAGGTTTTGTAGGTAGAAAAGAATTATTTTTAACTAGTATTATGCAAACTAACCTCTGAAGTAAGATTCATTATCCTTTGTATCAATCCCAATTATCAAATTGACAAAACATCTCTAAATCTCATCAATTCATCTACAAAATGGGGATAAGGTTATCTTACAGTATTTTTGTGAGGACTCAGAGAGATAAAGAAAGCACTTAGCATAGAGTTTTGCACCTACTAATTGCTCAATAAAATTTAGCTTTTATTATTGTTAAACAATAATTCCCACATAGGGAATTCCAGATGTTGAACCCAATCCTGTCTGACTGTGCTCTATTATATGCATCTCTAATAAACTTTAGGCTGATTTAGTGCATCTCTAATTTAGAAATAAAAACGGGGAGCAAAGAATTAAAGTGGCATTTATGATAATAATACTGCAGAGGCAGAACTTAACTTGGTTTACCTGAATCTAGAGCAGTGTTCTCCAACTTGAGTGTCCATCAGAATCCCTAGAAGGGCCTGCTAAAATACAGATTGCTGGACCCCACTCCCAAAGCTTCTGACTCATTAGATTTGGGATGGAGCCTGAGAATTTGCATTTCCAACAGGTTCCCATGTGGTGTTGACGCTGCTAGTCCAGGTATTGTACTTTGAGAACCTCTGGTCTAAGGTATTGAAGTCATAGCATTATGCTCCAGCTGTTGTGCAAATGTGAAATGGATTCCATTTTATGTGTTCTACTAAAATTTTGAGCAGATGTGGTTTGTGGTTGACTGCATATGACTGTTTCATATTTAGGCTGCCAGGCAGAGCTATTTTTGTTCGTAAGTATGAATATTCCAGGCTAGAGTGTCAAATCACCTTACTATACTGCCTATGGTGGGGCTTGCTGTGGCATAAAGGTGTGCAAACTCAGTAAACTCTTATTAGAGCTGTGCTGTGATGTTTCTCTATTTCCCCTAAACAAGCAACTGGCCAATAAAAATCATGTGAGTAAAAGCTACCTAGGATCAATCTTAACTTGCTTGTATGGAAGGATTCAATATAAATTGGGTCTAGTTGGCAGAAAAATTAATTTCTTGGATTTCTCTAGAAAGCAAGCCAGATGTACTTTATTACATTTGGCTTTTATTCAACATGCTGCTGCAGGAATTCCAAGGTTCTCCTCTGACACTCGACTGTCTCTCCAGACAATCCTCTGTTATATACTAACGTATCATATACATGAAATACATGCATACATTGAATATTCAAATGCCTTCTTTTTCAATAGCATATGCTTATTTTCCTCATACTACATCTACTGTCTAGTAATGGTTTCCAAAGGCTCTGATCCTTTGAGAAAATCCCTATTTAACATTAAATAAGTCACTTAAAATACATCATTCTTAGTCTACAAAAGAGATCTTTATTTGTTTTGTTTTTTGATAAGACATGTCAAAGACATATGTATCCTGACAAACAGTTATAAAACCAGGAACTCCTTCCAAAGGAAATTCTTTCTGGATATTTGAGCAATTTTTAAACATCCATTTCTATGAATTAATTTCTTGGACTTTTGGAGAGAACAAACATAAGGCTAGCCATCAAACACTGACACATAAATAGAGCGTTATGATTAATATCAATCTATTTTAGTAAATAAATACGTATTTTTATTTCTGTCTGAAGGAAAGAGAGAATGAGAAAAAAGCATTAAAAATAAAGAATATAAACAAAAAATACAAATATATTTGTTTCCTTTATTTACCATTATAGACCCAGGTTCCAGCAAATGTCTAGGAATTACTGAAAGACTGAGAAATATCTTGGAAAAAATGAAAGAATAAATGGATAGTTTTAGAATTGAGAAAGACAATTGCCTGCAGACATTTTGAAGAATATAGGATATGTCTTAATTTCTAAAATATTGTTAGTATTTTTTTCTTGTATTCTTTCTTGCAATACCTACTATTTTTCCACTGCATGCTGAAAACTATGCTAGAGGAACATAACAGTGAGCAAAGAGAGACAGACGTAAATCCAGGAGTCACCAAATATGTTGACTACACTGAACTTAGAATTCATATAGGGTAGGGGCTGGAGATTTAGTCAGCCAGATCTGAGAAAGCTTCTCTAAGAAAATGAATAGGAGTTAACTAGGCAATACAGAGAGGAGTGATCAAGGCAATTGGAACAGAACCTGCAAAGTTTTAGTGATGGAGAGAGCATGGTCCTTCAAGAACCAGTACAACTTGCCTTTCCAATTTGACATAAAGTCATAAAGTCAATTACATTATGACATTCACTGTAAATATAGAATGAAGCTTGAACATTTCACTTATTCATTTCACAAGTGACATAACCTGAGGGTTATTTATTTATTTTTTTCATCATAGCATAGGGCACCACTGCCCTTGCAAGGGGAGAAGTAGTACTTTGACTGAGATAAGAGGGTGACTCATGACTGCACTAGTCTAGCTCTTTTATAGTCCATAGTTGCTGGCTTAGCTAGTGGAATATATAAATATAGAGGGCATTTGGCAGTTAAACCCTTAATCTTATATTTCTACATAAAAAATACTCTTATGCAATCTCATGCAAAATACCCTCCTAAGGCAGCCAGATTTATCTTCTCAGCTGAGGAACTAGCGTGGAAGCAATCTCTAATGACAGCACATTGGTGAGAGTACACATAGTGTTTATAATGGTCAGCATGCAGACCTCCAGACCACTGTTACTGACCTGATCAAAGCCATGGGCACCACTGGGAGGTTGTGCTCACACTTCTACTCCATAAATTTAGCAGACCAAGAAGTTTATTACTACCCTGAGACAAGCTGATGATGGAATGGCTAGTTGAGTTAGTGCCTCAGCCTTTTCGATCTATTTCCAATCACTGTTGGAGGAATCAAGTCTCTGTAATGTGTCCATTTTTATTTAGTTCATGTTACTAAGACTATATAATAATGCTCCTGAAAGACAGTGTGTTGGACTTTTAGCAAAATCTCAAAGGGATGGTGAGACTCTTCTGGGGAGTAGGGGATGAAACATGAGCATTAACTCAATAGTCTTTCTGAAAGATGCAAACTAATCAAGAGGCTTGGAGAATTTGGCAGCTGGTTAGACGTGGCTTAATTTTAGATCCTATTGTTCAAAGCATTTTTAAGTAGAATTTCAGTATAACAGAGTTGTCAAGGATCTAGTAATAGCCAAATGTCTTAGTTTGTTTTCTGCTACCATAACAGAATAACTAAAGCTAGGTAATTTTTAATGAACAGAAATGTATTTGCCTCACGGATCTGGAGGCTGGAAGTTCAAGGCTGAGGGGCTGCATCTGTTGAGGGACTTCTTGCTGTGCCATAACAAGGCAGAAGGCATATCACATGGCAAAGGTGCATGAGACAGAAACCAGGGGAGTCAAATGAAACCTTTTATCAGGGACCCACTTTCTTTATAACTAACCCACTCCAGCAATAATAGAATTAATCCCTTCATGAGGGTAGAGAGCCCTTGTAACCTAATCACCTCTTAAAAGTTTCCACCTCTCAACACTGCTGCATTGGGCATTGAGTTTCCAAAACCTAAACCTTGGGGAAAACATTCAAGTCATAGCATTCTGCTCCTGACTCCTAAAATTTATGTTCTTTTCACATGCAAAGTGCATTCATTTTATTCCAATAGCCCCAAAGTCTTAACTCATTCCAACACCACCTCAGAAGTCCAAAGTCCACAGTCTCATCTGAATCAGGCATGAGTGAGACTCAAGGCTTGATTCATACAGTTGCTAATTTCTTCAAGCCTGTGAAATTAACAAGTTAGGTGTGTCCAAAATACAATGGTGGAACAGGAATAGGACAGACATTCTCATTCCAAAAGAAGAAACAGGCAGAAAGAAAGAGGTAGCTTGTTCTGAATAAGTCTAAAACCAAACAGGGAAAACAGGTTCTAAGCTGGAGAATAATCTCCCTCAACTCTGTGTCCCATATCCTAAGCACACTGAGGTGAGGATTGAGCACCCAAGTGTTCAGGCAGACCTGCCCCTAAGACTTTGCTGGACTCAGCCCACCCAGCAGATCTCACTGCTTGGAGTTTCCCACCTGCAGCTTTCCTGGGCTGGAGTTGCACGCTGGTAGCTCTACAGTTCTGTGGTCTTCAGGGCTACCTAACTCCCACTACTCCACTATGCATTTCCCTATTGAGGATGCTCTGTGGTGACTCCACCCCATGAGAAGCATCTGCTTGTGCCCTCAGGATGTCTGATATATCCTTTGAAATCTAGGCGGAGGTTTTCTTGACTCCACAGCTCCTATAATCTATGCATCTGCAGAGTAAGCCCCAGGAGGATGTTGCCAAGGTTTAATGTGCAACTTCTGGAGCTGGGCAGGAGATGCACCTGAGCTCACTTGAGCCATATCTGGGGCAGCCAAGGAGTGCTGTGCCTGGATGTGTGCAGCAGAGTCCTGAGGTTATGGGCATGGTGATGCTGAGGTCCCACAGGTGCCTCTCTGGAAAACTTGCCCTCAGGGTCCTAGCTTGTCTTTAGATCTCTGAAGTGCCTTTGGGATCATTTTCTCATTGTCTTGATGAATAAAACGTGGCTTCCTTCTATCCCTATTAATCTATTTAGCAAGTAGGCACTTGGCCACATCCTTAGTATTCTCCCCAGCAAGTGATTTTTTTTTTTTCTTTTTGAGACGGAGTCTCGATCTGTCACCAGGCTGGAGTGCAGTGGCTCGATCTCAGCTCACTGCAACCTCTGCCCCCTGGGTTCAAGCGATTCTCCTGCTTCAGCCTCCTGAGTAGCAGGCACTACCGGTACATGCCACCATGCTCGGCTAATTTTTGTATTTTCAGTAAAGACAGGGTTTCACCATGTTGGCCAGGATGGTCTCGATCTCTTGCCCTCATGATGCTCCCACCTCGGGCATCCCAAAGTGTTGGGACTACAGGCATGAGCCACCACACCCGGACTTTTTTTTTTTTTTTTTTTTTAATTTTTTACATGGCTCAGCTCAGAGTTTTTAAAATCCTTCCATTCTGCTTCATTTTTTATTTCAAATTTCATCTGTAAATAATTTATCTCTTCTCTCACTTTACTGTAAGTGGCCAAAAGTAACCATGGAGCACTTTGAATGCTTTCCTGTTTAGGTATTTCTTCTGCCATGTTTCCTAATTCGTTGTTCTTAAACTCTACCTTCCATAAGCCCAACGGCATGGAAACAATTCAGCCAAGATTTTTGCCACTTTATGACAAGGATAGTTTTTAACTCCAGTTTCCAACAAGATATTCCTAAAGGAAAATCATGGACACATTTCAGGATTTTGTCCATGCCCTCATGGACACCTCATCAGAATTTTTTTTTTTTTATGTTCCATATTTTTACCAACATTCTGATTACAACCACGTAAGTAATCCCTAAGATTTAGGCTCTCCCTACAGCTCCTGTCTTCACATAGGTCTTCACCAGAAATGCCTTTAATGTTCCATTTGTGGCAATATAGGCTTTTTCTAGCCTACTGCTCCAAATTCTTCCAGCCTCTATTACCTAGTTCCAAAGCTGTTTCCATATATTCAGGAATTTTTTACAGTAACAGACCTGTGTCTCAACAGCAATTTTCTGTCTTAATCATTTTGTGTTGCTATAACAGACTGCCACAGATTGCATCATTTATAATAAATACAATTCTATTCAGCTCAAAGTTCTGGAGGCTGGAAAGTTCAAGATAATGGGGCCTCATCTGGCTTCATCGTAACATGGAAGGGATCACATGGCAAAAGAGTCCTCCAGAGAGAGCCAGAAAGCGGGTATAACTCAATATTTTTATTCAGGAACCCACTGCTATAGTAACTAATCTGATCCACAGCAATGTTAATTCATTTGTGGAGGTAGAGCCCTTATGATCATCTGTTAAAGGCCCCAATTCTCAACACTGTTGCTTCAGGAATTAAGGTTCTAACACATAAACTTGAGGACACATTCAAACCATATTACCAACTTATTTCAAGTCAAATAATTTTGCAGTCAGTAAAACTAGGGATAATTTCTGTGAAGTGGTATAATCATATTTGATTATATGGCTTATAACCTCCAGTTTGATTTTAGCACATTAACCTTTGTCTACAAATAAAAAAAATTGAAATGATTAGGACATGGAACAGTGGTTAACCGTCTATGTTCTGGAGATTGTCTGTCTGTATTTAAATTAAGACTGTGTCACTTACTAACGGTGTGACCCTGGGAAGTTTAGCAATACCCGAACCTCAGTTTCTGTATCTATAAAGTAAGGACTTAGGACTAAAGTCTCACTTGTTTTTTTCTTGCTCAAATTCCTACCTAAGGGGTTTGAGGGGCCATACCCTACAAACCATAAAGTCTCATCAGACGGGTTTATTTAACCCTATATAACGTGGCCTGTTTTCCAACCTGACCCTGCTATAACATCACATAACAAATAAAGAAAGAAATCAAAATATTTTAACCTCAAATATATTTCCTTGTCATATCTTGAAATTGCCCTGCAAAGTTGTCTCTTGTGGGGAAAATCTACATTCTATAAAGAATCCTCTTTCCCCTTTTTTTCTTTCCATATTCAGGAGATAATCACCTAAGAGTCAGACATCTTTTTAAATCCAATAAGAAAACATGTTAGACTCTATTCTCTCTGAAGCCTGCTAGCTAAAAGCTTTCCTCTTCACAATAAAACTTTGGACTCCACAATCCTTTCTCTTACCCCAAACATTTTCCTTCTATTGATCTCAGGTCCTTAGACAACTCAACCAATTGTCAACTAGAAATTTTTAAAATTTACCTATAGCCTGAAAGCCGCCATTTTGAGTTGTCCCTCCTTTCTGAATCAAGCCCGTGTACATCTTAAATGTATTTCATTAATGTCTTATGTCTTCCACAATTGTATAAAACCAGGCTGTGCCCTAACCACCTCAGACACATGTTCTCAGGATCTCCTGAGTGTTGTGTCATGAGCCATGGTCACTCATACTTGGCTCAGAATGAATCTCTTCAAATATTTTACAGAGTTTGATTCTTTTCATTGACAGGATAATAACACCACATGCTTCAAAGCATCGTCATGAAAACAGAATAAAATATTGCACATAAAGTGCTTAGCATAATTCCAGGGTTAATCATCTTCATTAAGATAGAATATAATCCTGTGAGCTCCACCACAATGCCACAGTCCACTGCTGTTTGGGCATAAGAAGTTACGAAAGGGGCTGGGTGTGATGGCTCAGGCCTGTAATCCTAGCACTTTGGGAGGCCAAGGCAGGCAGATCACCTGAGGTTGGGAGTTCGAGACCAGCCTGATCAACATGGAGAAATCCCATCTCTACTAAAAATACAAAAGTAGCTGGGCATGGTGACACATGCCTTGAACCCAGGAGGCAGAGGTTGCGGTGAGCCAAGATTGTGACATTGCACTCCAGCCTGGGCAAAAACATCAAAACTCTGTCTCAACAAAAAAGAAAAAAAAAAAAGAAGAAGAAGAAGGTATGAAGGTCAGAGTCACCACTGCACTGGGCTCTTTCACACCACATAATGTAATCCATTACAGCCTCTCATTGTGCAGATCTACCAGCATAAGTCCATGTATTGAATGCAATACATTTTATAAGGTAGCTATCAAAGAGTGTTAGGCAGGCAAGGGACAGGATCCGGTTTGTATTGCAGAAAGAACAAACTGACAGCATAAGGAATATGGGTTAGCTTGATTGACACAAGGCCAAATTCTACAACAGAGATTGTTGGGAGAATTATGACAGTCTGACCAAGGGTAATAGCAGTGAAGACGGGAGGAGGGAACATTCTTTTTTTTCTTTTTTTTTTTTTTCGAGACGGAGTCTCGCGCTGTGTCACCCAGGCTGGAGTGCAGTGGCGCGATCTCGGCTCACTGCAAGCTCCGCCTCCCAGGTTCACGCCATTCTCCTGCCTCAGCCTCCGAGTAGCTGGGACTACAGGCGCCCGCCACCACGCCTGGCTAGTTTTTTTGTATTTTTAGTAGAGACGGGGTTTCACCATGTTAGCCAGGATGGTCTCAATCTCCTGACCTCGTGATCCACCCGCCTCGGCCTCCCAAAGTGCTGGGATTACAGGCTTGAGCCACCGCGCCCAGCCTGGGAACATTCTTAAAAATGTTAAAATGATAGAATTATTTAGATTTGCTACCTAAGTAGGTTTAGGATTTTGGAAGATCAATTCTTCTGGTGCCCAGCTTTCCATTTCATTTCCCCAATCCTTCTTTACGCTTTCATTTGTTCATGTGTCCTGTTTGTCTCATGTATGAGTCTTCTCTATGCATAACAGAGGAATGATAAAATAGCTGTACTGTTGATTGTTCAGTTTAACGTTGTGGGGATTCCCAGAAAGAAGATGAGAGAGAGAATAGTAGGGGAGAAGAAACCAAATGGCAGAGGAAGAAGATCTGGACCCAGGAGATCTGTATGATAGTACGGTCCTCTTGTGCTCAGCACATTCCAACCAGTCACAGGACTCTTGGAAGAGGATGGTGCACAACTTTTCCAATTCTGGGATTCTAAAAGACCAGGAACACTCTGCTTTGAAATGTTACACCAAGAATTTCCTTCAAGACTAGTGCTCAGAATGGAAAGGCTAGACTGTAGATCATTCAGTTGGACTGAAACAATCACATAAATATGACTGAAGAAACACATTTCAGTTTCTATTTAGAACTGAGAAGCATAATGCCAGTGCATTTGAAAGGGAGTGAGCATTTGCTATACAGTCTAAGACTAAAATACTCAACACGGTCTACAAAGCCTACGAGGGCTGGCCCGTGCCTGGCAACCATCCACCCTCCATTGATACCTGACTGTCATATTGCCCATTTATTTTCTCAACCTCCACCACAAGGCGCTATACTGGGGCCTTCACTCTTGCTGGCCATTTTGATTGAAGCACTTTCCCTACTCCTATTCATCTGGAACGTGTCCATTCATTTTGCACACCTCACCTTGGCTTAGGGAAAGGGGACCTGCTGTGTTATCTCTTCCAGGTCAGCCTCCTTAGAGAATTTTCTATGTGAACAGTCTGTGTTTCCATAATATCTATTTTCATTCTCCCAAACATGTATTCTGATTGTCATTATACAATAGTTGAGAGATATGTGTGTGTGTGTGTGTGTATATATATATATCTATTTATTTATTGTTATTTTTATTTTTTTTCAGCTAAACCACAAACCACACAGGAGTAGGTTCCAGGTTTGCTTTTCCATGCCACTACTTCTTCAACTCACAAAAGGCTTGGAGTATTCTAAATGCTGACAATACTGAATGAAATGATAAACGAGTACATTGGCATTGGAACATTTAATTTTGTGGAATCCAGATTCCATGAAATAATCTGGAAGTCATGAAGGAAGCAGTGATTCAGGAGTCAAGTGAAAAACCCAAAAAGAAGAAAAAAGAAAAAGCCTCAGGAGGCTCCTTGGGAGAATGGAATGGAAGACTCATCTACCTCTTTCTCCAAATCCAAGAAAAAAACACCTTTTTCCAAGGAGGATTTGGACAGTAACTGCATTGGTCTGCTTTCACGTTGCTATAAAGAAATACCTGAGCTGGATAACTTTTAAAGGAAAGAGGTTTACTTGACTCACAGGTCCATATGGCTAGGGAGGCCTCAGGCAACTTACAGTCACGGTGGAAGGCGAAGGCAGAGCAAACCTGAATCTTCTCAGGAGGCTGCAGGAGAGAGAGAAGTGAGCAGCGAAGGGGGAAGGGCCCCTTATAAAATCATCAGATCTCAGATCTCATGAGAACTGACTCACTATCACAGGAACAGCATGGGGTAAACCAGCCCATGGTCAAATCACCTCCCACCAGGTCTTCCCCTAGACATGTGGGGATTATGGGGTTTATGATTTGAGTTGAGGTTTGGCTGGGGACACAGCCAAATCATATCTGCAGTGATCTTGAAGAGGCCACTGGCAGCACAAGTCTTCCTAGGAAGAAGAAATCTTCACCCAAAGAAGAAATAGGTAGGGATCCCAAAGAGGCAAACAACAGGAGCATCTCCCAGAAAGAACAAATTCTCTTCTGAAGAGGTGCCCGTCAGCAGTGGATCTGAAGAGGCTGCTGGCAGCAACAGCAACTCCAAGAAAAAGAAAATGTTCCATAAAACCACTCCAGGAAGATTAGAATGTGAATGGACATTTCATGGGAGGTGGGGCAAACCATACCCCAAGGTGACATTTACCACCCTGTGCCCTACAGCCCACTAAAAACAAATTCACACACATGCAAATCCTTTTCCCAAAGCAAGTATTATCTCCATTTGTATAGACAAAGAAAGTGAGGCCCAAAGTGATTATGCTAACCTTGCTGCGTCACAGATGCTGGATTTGACTCTTACCCATGGCAACTTATACACCAGGGTCTTTTCTATGTGCCTATTTTGCTTTCCACAAAGGTGGCCTCCACATGCAGTATGCACAGAATTCACATAGGCAGTCCTCATCTGGGGGATATTTCCATTCTCAAATCCTTGACGATTTATTTATGAAAGCCACATGGCCCAGCAAATGCTGAAACACAGATTGAATGCCACAAGGAAGGAAATGAAAAACTAAATTGTGAATCCCTATATTTGTTTCTGGTTGATGTTCCCTGAGAAAAATAGGCAACTAAAAAGAACTTACACCCCACCGACCTACCCACCCTCTGACTCTGACTCACACACAACTTACATTTCTCAACCCCTTTTAAGTGGCTCAGAAATGCCGGAAACAGTAAGGCCCATCATAACCTCCACAAAGAAGTGCTCCACAAACTGATAACCAGAAGCAGTAAATAGCAGACAGGGAGAAGAAAGATCAGAGTTTTGTACAGAAAATATAAGGTTATAGCACATAAAGAAAACTATGTGAGTGGTAACTTCAGTTTCCTATTTAATTTTTGTGTTTATACTCTGAAAACTCATTCTTTTTAATATGTATGTGTTTAGTTCAAACTCTGGAGTGCTTGCCATGTACTAACTTTCTGCTACAACCCTGGGAAAATGGAGATGAATAAGGAAAGGTCTTTGGCCACAGGTTCTTAAATTGGTGGGAGGAAAACTTATACCAGAGACTTTTAATTAAGATGATCATGACCATGATACTGGTACATTTTCAATATCCTGGAATTGTGGAGAAGGAAACAATGTGGCTCACCATTTGGAGTTTATTTTATATTATTATTATTTTCTCTTCCTACACAAAAAGTTAGTATCAGAGTCAAGAATGCAACATGTATTACATTGCTGTTTTTACATGACATCTGATTCAATTGACTTGGTTTGAAGCAGGACAGGTTATGACCTGATTTTAAGGTCATAAACCAATTTAAGTTTAAGAGTAATCTGTAAAATGTCAGTGTGCTCAGTTACTTTCTTGGCTTGTCAGGTTTAGGACCTCAAAAGTGTCAGCTTAGGATATTCTACTATTTCTACAAGAGTGGCCTGCACTGTATTCTACCATGCACAGACAGCAAAATCATATTGGAGATGTGAATTTTGAACAGACAGAGCTTCTGTGAGGGAACCATCATGTACCAACGGAGACTCTGCAGGTGAAAACTGCCTTATACCATTAAGGGTTAAGTGTGGTGTCCCCAGCAACAGAGAAATGCATATCTGTTTCTGAGGGCATTGAGGAGCCGGCCTGGTCATTCGTGGAATGAGAAAATGAAGGTTCCATTTAGCTGGTGCATCAGTCTTCAGGAGCAGAGGTCAGTAGTGATGGAGTAGATTAAAACAAGGCAGAGGCATCCGTGGATTTCTCCTGCTATTTCACGAGTGACCTCATTTGACTCTCCTCCCTGCTGCTGACACGTCCTTTCCTTTAAAATTACACATAGTGCTAAACAAATGGGTCTCTTCAGAGTCACTTAGCAGAACTAATCAGCACACCAGCCTGCTTTCAAAATGAAGGGTCCATTCCGCGGTGGAGGAGGGCGATTACTTTTGTATCCTCCATCCAACTTGGGGTCACCTGCAACTCTGAAGGAATTGGTGCTCTGTTCCTTTATTCAAGGCAAGAAATTGTACCCCTGTCACACTGAAATCTCATTCTTTCATCTTAAAACTCATTTCCTTTTATAAAAGTGTTTTTCTTCCAGACTTTTCACATACTGGCTAGAAATTGTGTTCAGCCCCCACGCACATAAAAAGTTAACATTGCCTGTAATGCTGCCAGAGGCGGTGTTTCTCCTGGAGGGAGAATTGCCGGGTAGTGAGAAGAGGTTAGTGAAAAAAGCACATGCTTTAATAAACCTTCATTTGATAACTGAATCTCATTCTAATCAATGGCAGAATGCAGCCACTCTGCTCTCCACCCACAGTGATTAGGGCTCATAAGCGAGTGCCGATGGTTCAAGCACGGGCTTGAAAAGGAAATGCAGTGTGGCAAACAGTTTCACTTTGGTTTGCAAACATTACATTCTGCCCTATTAAAAGCAGATCTCCAAATTGAATCTTTCTTATATAATATCTATTTGAGAGGTTCTTCCATTTTTTTAATATTTGTATAACTTCCAGTAACTACAGTGCACCAAGGAGAAGACAGGTTAATAGTAAACCTAATTAAATCTCCTCACAATGACGTAGTGAGTCCCAGTTTACAATGTGGCTGTAAGCTGAGATCTCATTTTACATCTGCAAATACCTGGAGTGCCTGAAGGAGCTATCTTTATTATATTATTTTTTTCCTTTCTTCCTTTTTTATTTTTAAAAATGATAGATAGATAGATAGATAGATAGATAGATAGATAGATAGATAGATAATAGATAGATAGGAGATAAATAGATCTTTTTAAATAGAGACAGGATCTCTCCACATTGCCCAGGCTAGACTTGAACTCTTAGCATCAAAGGATCCTCCTACCTCAATCTCCCAAGTAGCCGGCACTACAGGCACATGTTGCTGCTACCAGCTCTGTTACCCTCATTTTACAGACGGTGAAACTGAGGCTCAGAAGGGCTAAGTGGATTCATTGTCAAAAACAAAAAGCATGGTAACTCATGAGTAAGAACAGGGACCTCATTTTCTTACTTCCAGCCCTTTGAGCTAAACAACAGTTATGTATGGTTTTGAAATAAATTCCCTGGCCTAAGTGTATCATAGAGCATTGTATCTGTCTCAATCCTAGAGATATTAAGAAAGAACGTCTCTGGAGGACACTTTGAAGTGCCTACGAGGATCTGGAAGACTATATATTATAATAACAGCCTTAAGTCCCATCTCCAATCCCTTTGGAAAGAAAGAGGAAGGGCAGTAGCGATACGACATTCCTCTCTTACTGTTGCCGACTAATATTGTAGAAAATATCTTTATTCATAAAGGGATCCTAGCATTAACTTTTTCACACTTGTAACAAGTGCCTAAATACATTTTTTTTTCCAAGTGACTTACCATAGTGAAGTTTTCAACTACATTTTGGGCATGAATGCAGATTAATGTCTTAACACTGTTCATCTGTGAGAATCACTTGCGGGTCTCTGTTTAGATTTTTATGAGGTGGTTTCCAAATCAGACCCTGTCTATGCTCCTGACTGAGTACCTAGTTGTGCAAGAATAAGTATGATTTCACACAAGCTTGGACAGCGAGGCTAATTGCTCAGACATCTTTAAATAGTGACAAAAAGAAAGTTAAGTGTAGCCCTGTAAAAGACAGGGCAACACTTCGACCTTCAAAAGCAGTAACTAATTAAAAAGAAGACATCATTTACAAGACAAGTTCAGTATCTTTAGTGTAACACATACAGAGAAAAGACATGCCCATTAAAGATTATCTGTCTCCTCTGCACTCATATGAGCAAGGATTTGTAAATAATTTTTACAAAGTAATCTCAGAATCATGTTGCTAAAATCTGGCAGCCAATATATATCTCCCAAAATTTTGTTCCCGTAGAGACTGTCATAGTTCTGGACAGGCAAGAAAGTTCTCTACAAATATTTGCTTGTGTTTGCTGAAAGGTTAATTCAAAGTGAGGATTCCTGGCATAGAGGGGCCATAGAAACAGATCAATGAAGTCGAGTCTATCCATCCCCTAGAATATTGTAGGCATCTGATTCAAGCAACACGTATAGTTTTAAGTTCTGATGTCAAGTAATGCATAGGCCGCATGAGAGTTTACTGGATAAACAACTCTTTTAAAATGTTGCTATACCTTGGAAATGAATAATGAAATATATGAGAATATGCTCAGTAGAATCTTCTTTTTCTCGTAGCTTAATATGATTGACAGTAGCATGTAGTTATTTATCTGGAGGTAAAAACAAATATTAATCTGAGCTGCACTAAAATTCTCTGAAGATTTCTCCCGACACACCTTGATGAAGAAAGGAGAAAAGCTGGTTTTTTTTCTGTTTTAAATCTTTTTATTTTTTATCATCTCCAATGAAGCTGTCAGAAAGGTTTTCGAAGACGAGAGGTAAGTTTTATTGGGGAAAAAACAACAATGGAAATTTTACTCAGGGTTTTGTTTTATAATGTCTATAGCAAATGATTTTATGACTCTACAAGTTGCTATTGCTTAAGTTAAAGTTGAGAGAGTTTGGTTTTTGTTTATGTGTTTATAATATAAAATAAGTATATATTCATGATAGAAATTTGGGAAATATAGAAGAGGGAAAAGATAAAACAAATTACCAATAATTTTGCTAATCCTTGAAAACTGCTGGTAATACTTTGGTAATTACTTCCCATAGTTATGTATAAGCTTCAGATACCTACGTTTATTATTAGGCATACTGATTTTTAAATTATTTTATTTTTATGTATTCACTCTAAATAAACATAAATGATTGATGAAATAATAATATTCTTTATGAGATTAACCAAAAATTATTATTGTTGAATATTTCAAGTGATTTTCAATGTTTTGTTGATATAGTAATACTATAATGAATATCCTTTTATAAAAAGACTCTTCTGTATTTCTTTTGAACAAAGTTTTAAATGATAATTCCTGAGCCAAATGGTCTTCGTTTTTCAAGCTCCAAATGCACATACCAAATGAATTTTCAAATTGAATATGACTTTTCCCTGGTAGAATCCCTTCTTCCCCACTTTTCTTTCCCCTTCTTCTCTTTCTCTTTCTTCCTTACCCCTTCCTTCCTTCCTTTCTTACATTCATCAGAATAAACGAAGGTCACAGTTTCCCCATGAAATAGCAATGCTATCCCTTTTAGAGAGGCATAAAGCCATTCTGCAATATAATGCTATCATTAACTGTTAGTATGTAATTGAAACATTGCTATGGTATCATGAAGCCTATTTTTCAGACTATTTTAATGTGGAATTGCCTTGAAACTCCACAGTAAGAGTATTTCTGACTTCAGCATAAATTTTATTATGAAGTCTACTGGTCTTACTGGTTCTATTTCTTCTCATGACTCTTCACTTTTTGAGCAGCATAACATACTGAAAAATAATAATTAAATTTAGTTTATGCTCTGTATCAGGTATTGTGTTTAGGATTTCACATACATTATCTCATTTAATCTATACAACAGTGGCATGAGAAAGAACTAGTATCTTTTTTTTCTCATTTTACAGATGAGAAAATAAAGACTAAGAAAGTTTAAATAATTGCCCTGGATCTCGTAGTTAATAGGTAGTTGTATTAATCTGCTGGGATTGCCATAATAACATACGATAGATCGGGTGGCTTAAACAACAGAATTTTATTGTTCACAGTTCTGGAGGTTGGAAATCCCAGATGAATGTTTGGGAGAATCAGTTTCTGGTGGGGCCTCTCTTCCTGGCCTGCAGATGGCCACCCTCTTGCTTTATTCTCACATGATCTTTTCTCCATGCCTGACCTCAGAAAGGAATTGAGAGACAGAGAGAGTTCTGACATCTCTTCCTGTGAGGACACTAATCCTATTAGATCAAAGCTCTACCTTTATGACCTCATTCAACCTTAATTACCTCTGAAAGCTAACTGCCCAAATGCAGTCACATCAGGGGTTAGAATTCTGGGGTTACAAAATTCAGTCCATAGCAGTAGTGAAGCAACAATTCAAACTCAGCTGTTCTGTTCACCTATTGCCGTATGTCAAAATATCTCCAAAATTAGTGGCATGAAGCAAATCTCATTTTAGTATGCTTACAATCTTATGGGTTAGGAATTGAGGCAGGGTGCAATAGGAACAGCTTATCCCTTTTCCGCTATGACGAAGGCCTCAGTTGGCATGGTTTAAAGAGTTGAAAATGTCGGAGACGACTCCATTGGGATCATATGCTTAGAGCCCTTGTTCTGACTCTATCTCCAGTTCTTCCCCACATCATATCTGCTAGGTCTCAAATTCCCAATATTTCTTCTTCACTTACCTGTCTGATATCTTGGCTAGGATGACTCTCACAGCCAAGACTTCCAGGGGTGTGTGTGTGTGTATTAATATATAATATATAGTGTATATTAATATATAATATATATCAATATATAATATATAATATATAAATATATAATATATAAAATATATATTAATATATAATATATAAATATATAATATATATAATATATATTAATATATAATATATAAATATATAATATATATAATATATATTAATATATAATATATAAATATATACACACACACACCTGGAAGCCTTGGCTGTGAGAGTATATATATTTATATATGTATATATAAATGTATATATGTATATATAAGTATATATTATATATAATATGTATTATATATATTAATATATATACACACACACACATATACTTTCTTCTCTCTTTCTCTCTCCGTGTAACTAGTCTGGGCTTCCTCACAGCATAGCAATGTCAGAGTAGTCACACTTCTTACATGATGGCTGATTTCTCCCAGAGTAAGAATTCCCAAAGACTTAAGATATAGCCTCACTTCTGCCATACTCTGTTGGTCAAAAGGGAGTCATAGGTCTAGCCCAGAAATAAAATAAGGTTAAGGGATATAGACCCCACCTCTTAATGGGAGACATATCAAACAATGTGTGTACATTTGAATCTATTACGCAGGGTTTGATGGACTCAAGAACCCATACATTTTGATACCGTTCTTGGGTAAGGATATGGTTGGTTGTTTCTCAGTAGAGGGAATTTTATAAAATTGTCAACATTTCTTATATCTTCACCATGCACAAAGTGGAGTTCTGTGGAAAACCAGGGGATGCTTGGGTCGACCTTCTATTGCCTCAACTCTATTTTCCCTCATAGGTCTCTGTATTAGTCTGTTCTCACACTGCTAATAAAGACATACCCAAAACTGGGTAATGTATAAAGGGAAGAGGTTTAATGGACTCACAGCTCCATATGGCTGAAGAAGCCTCACAATCATGGCAGAAGGCAAAAGAACAGCAAAGAAATTTCTTATATGGCAGCAGGCAAGAGAGAGCTTGTGTAGGGGAAGTCCCATTTATAAAACCATCAGCTATCATGAGACGTTTTCATTACCATGAGAACAGTATGGAGGAAACTGCCCCCATAATTCTATTATCTCCATCTGGTCCCACCCTTGACATATGGGGACTATTACAATTCAAGGTGAGATTTGGGTGGGATCACAGCCAAACCATATCAGCCTCCCAAGACAGAAAAGTGGTGAGCTCTCTATGCTTTCAGGCTCTCTCTTTCTCTCCTTCCCATCAGGTGATAAGATGATGAGAAATTCTTTGGGAGGAGCTCATGAGTGATTTTTGTCTTTTGGCTTCCTGAGGTCCTGCCTACCCAGAGGTCAAAGATAAATGTTATCTCCTATACTATTCTGTCAGCCTGTGAGAATGGTCACAGCAGTGGATGGAAGCCAGTATTTGTCCTACTGCTTTGACTATGATTGCAGAGGCAAGTTTCTTTCAGGGAGAAACTTCCATGTGAGTTTAGGTATAAACCAGAACATGTGTTGTTATATATTTGACCCTAGTATCTCCTTTTCAAATAATTTAGAACCCGAAACCCAGTGATGTGAGCAATCAGCCCCCTCAGGTTTCCATACACGGTGAATTGGCCTGGTATTGACGTCCACCTCTATTATGGAGGTGAGAATTTATTGGGTTTATATTTATTTTTCTCTAATTTTCAAGTGAATATAATATGTATATATGTCAACATATATATGGAAATTACATATACAAAATTATATATAAACACATAAATATAATTTTATATATATACATATATAATCTTTTATAAATTCTTATACTTGTCTTTTCATGTTACTCTTTGGTTTCCTTATTCCTTTCCAATTATATTATTAAGAATTTATGCAACAGTGTTAAAAATTGCATTGGCACAAATTTGTTTTTTGTTCTTCTTGATTTGACTGTCACTAATGATGTACTATTAAGTAGGAGTTAACATATTTATCCTTTGACACACGGACACACACAAAAAAACCTTTATGAGAAATATATTACATCAATTGAGATAGACATTGGCCTTTTTATTCTTATTACATCTAGAGCTACATAGATGTTTAGGGACAGATTTTAAAACACTAAAATATTTTGGAGGGGCAGCAAACTTCATCTGGTAAGAGAGAAATCATATAGATGTAGCTGTACCTACAAATGAGAAGGATTTTCTAGGATTTTCTTCATATTAATATATTTGTATTCATGACTGATATTTTACTATAGTTTCTTTGTGTGTGTTTTCTTTTATCTATCCTGTCTTTTCAGTATCAACATTTTGCTAACTTCCTAAAATGTAGCAGATAGCTTTCCACTGAGAAGAACTGCTTTGATTAAACTCTTTAAACATATTAAATTGACACATTAATTTTGGTGACTATTTTACTGATCACAAATTGCTTTAGTCAGAAGGTCAATTAGTAGAAAAATAGAATCTGTAAAATATTTAAATATACAGCTAATGGGCTGGGAATATGTGTTTTAGAAACAGACACAGGCAGTATGTCTTGCATATAAACATTCCACCAAGGAAGGAGAGTTTATATATTCGCTGTTGCTTTTGTAAGAGGAAAAAAAATCAATGCTATTTAGTTCTGAAGGGACTTTCGCCACACAATCCTCATTTGAAGAGACAGCAAGTTAGACCAAACACTGGCTGAATGCAAATACCCTATTTACCATGTATGTCAGAAATTAACAGCATTAGACTTTTCATGACAATAGTATAACTGGCTTGCACTTAATGAACCTAAGAAGAGAAGGAAAATTAAATCCAATCCCAAATTTACTAACTCAGCAAACATTTCGAGTGTGATAGTTACAAGGTCAAGCTAGGCACTGGGTCATAGGCATGAGAAAAGAGAGGAAAATTATTATGTCTCTAATAAAGTGATATAAATGGTTATTGAGCTCTCTCAAATAGAATGGTTTATAATGCTTGCTCACCAAGATAATTACAGTGATGACTTGACTCATAATATTTATACAAAGCTTTAAGAGAGAATTATTTTTTCTCAGCTGTGTCATTTCCTTTCTTCTGTCTTTTTTTTTTTTTTTGTCAATTAAGTGGGGGAGAAAGAGAAAGAAAGAGAGAGAGAGTGAGAACAAGTAAAAGTCAAATATAGGAGATTATACTGCAGCATTCTTGCAGTCTTATCTGGCATTCCACACTAACAACTTATTATGTTAATAAATAAAGAAACTAATAAAGAATCTTGATATCAAACAAGCCTACTGTGAAATCTTTTCCATCAACATGGTCTCTACTTTGAAATCTGACACATGCTTCAAAAACCAATTCAAATGCCTTCTTAGCCCCCCAAATGAAAGAAAGAGATTCCATCTGGCATTTACTGGTCACCTGCTACAGGCCAAGTGCTCTGTCAGGTTCCTTGAAAATAACATCTCTTTAACTCTCAGAATATACATTTTTCTAATACAGTTTTGACTTCTATTTTAGATTCAGAGGGTACATATGCAGGTTTGTTAGATGGGTATATGGCATATATTGCATGATGCTGAGCTTTGGGGTACAACTGAATCCCTCACTCACTAATCGAGTATAGTATCCAATATTAGTAGTTCCACCTCTGCCCCTCATCCTCCTTTCACCCTCTAGGAGCCCCGGTGTCTATTGTTGTCATATTTATGTTCAAGCGTACTCAGTGTTTAGCTCCCACTTGTAAGTGAGAACATGCAGTATTTGGTTTCTTGTTCCTGTGTTAATTCACTTGGAGTAATTTTCTCCAGGTGCATCCATGTCACTGCAAAGGGCATGATTCCACTCCTTTTTTATAATTGTGTAAGTATTGCTTGGTGTCAGTGTACCACATTTTCTTTATTGAATGCACTGCTGATAGGCACCTATGTTGCTTCCATGTCTTTACTATTGTGAATAGTGCTGTGATTAACATATGAGGGTGTGTATCTTATTGGTAGAAACATTTATTCGTATTTTATTTTGGATGTATACTCAGTGATAGGATGGATTGGACTGCTGGGTCGAATGGTAGTTCTGTTTTTAGTTCTTTGAGAAATCTCCAAACTGCTTTCCACAGTGGCTGAACTGATTTATGCTCCCACCAACAATGTATAAGTGTCAGAACAATTCTTTATACCAAACATTGTCTCTGATTATTAAGTTCAGGAAACAGGCAAAGGCAATCATATTGCTCAAAGTTATCAACTAGGAAATACATATCCTGGCTTGAAACCTGTGTTTTATTGACTTAAAACATCGATTTATTCTACAATTCAGGGCAGGATTTCCTCCAAACTCTCATACAATTCTGTCGACCTGCCTTAAAGTGCTTAGCACATTTTCCCTCATTTTATATATGAACACAGGACTTGGCACTTTGCACATGTTATTAAATTTGACTTAGATTTATTTGTATCTGTTTGCTGGAGAACAGGTAAATGTTACATTCAGCAAATGATAAGAGACAAGGACATCTTTTGAATTCATGCCTGTCAGACAGAATAGGTAATAAGAATATTAGAAAAATAAATAAAATGTGACCACTGTAAGAATATATATCTAACAGAATACAATTTTATTTTGCAATATTTCTTGATGCTTGGCTATCTTTAGAGACCTTATTTTCCTTTAAAGGCATAATTTCAAAAATTCCTTAAAAGAGGAATTTACTGCAGGCAAAACAGACAAGGTACCTGTGTATGAATGAATATTCCACTCACCATATAGTTACTGATGGGCTATCTTATTAGTCATTGATAGAGATATTTGCTGGAGCACGTGGCTCATATTGGGCAACAGAACCAATTTAGACTTCTCTTAGAGGGAAAAATTCCCCCTTAGGCACTAAAAGCAGCCCCAGGAGATGAAAATTACAAGCTAATAAGATCATTTATTTTTATGTTTATATTTTCAGCTGAAAGAAACACATTAACCACTAAGGGAAACCTCGAGAGAGAGTGCATAAGAGTGAAAAAGGATGGTTTATTCTCTCATCTTGCAAACCAGACCACGAGCCAAACAACTAAGGTGCGACCCAAACTTCACTACAACACCACCCTGGTAATGCAGGGCAGGAGAGGTGCAGAGTAAGAATCTATTTCAAGGGAGTGACACTGGGTCTGACATTCATTGGAAAAATCATGGAATAGCTTCTAGATGCTTCCATATTTGTTCAGTAATTAACAAATGTTCATTAAGAGCAAATGTGGTAGATACCAAGGAGATAAAGATAGAAAGCTAAATCAATCTCCAATCCAGAATTGGAAACTAACAAGATGCTATAATTCATTGCGGTATTATTCACAATAACAAAGATATATAAACAGCTTAAGTGTCCATTCATGGATAAATTAATAAAGAAATGGTGATTTATGTCATTAATATATGTTTCATCATATTATAATTATCATAGTTATGATATATATCAAATATAATGAAATATGTAGCTTAATAAAGAAGGAAATCCTTCCAATTGCGGCAACGTGGATAAACTTGGATGATATTACGCTAAAATTGTCTACTACAGACAGCACTGGAAGGAAGGACCTGGGAAGAAACCCCTGACTTCCCAGATCTCTACTTAGTCTAAGTCTTTTGATATGTTTGCCAGTCTCTACAACATTATTTAGGGAAAATCTCTGGTTGACAGGAATATGGTTGGAAAATCAGATCCTGTATGTAATGAAGGGTGTTAAGGGCTTCTCAACATTGATTGTCCCTGGCACCACCCCACCCCTAGTTCTACCAACCTCACAGACACCTTCATAAATAGTCTTTCATTAAACTTTACTTAATTACTCTGTTTGAATATGCCATCATTTTCCATAAAAGCATGTATGGATGGGCCAGGCACAGTGGTTCACACCTATAATTCCAGCACTTTGGGAGGCCAAGGCAGGTGGATCACTTCAGGTCAGGAGTTCAAGACCAGCCTGGGCAACACGGTGAAACCATGTCTCTACTAAAAATAGAAGAAAAAAAAAAGAAAAAAGAAAAAGCTAGGTGTGGTGGCGCACGCCTGTAATCCTAGTTACTCGGGAGGCTGAGGTAGAAGAATTGCTTGAACCCAGGAGGTGGAGTTTGTAGTGAGCAGAGATCACCACACTGCACTCCAGCCTGGGCAACAGAGGGAGACTCTGTCTCAAAAAAAATATAAAATAAATATATATATATATATATATATATATGAATGAAGTCATGAACACTGCCCCAAATTAATCAACAAAAGAAAACTTTATTACCTTTCTTGTTCCATTTTTTTCTTTGATTTTTCAATGATTTGTTTGCACCCTCCCCCCAAGATGCTAGACATAGCAGGTGCATATGATGCAAATGCATGTGATGCAACTGCATTAAGTAGAAGACATGACTACTTAAGTAGACAGAGGTTACACGGCTAACCTACCTGGGGATCACACGTATAATTGGTCATCAAAATTTCTTTGCATTTCTATCATTGGAACTTAATATATTTGGTACCACATTTGTGGTGACTGGTCAGGCCTGCCTCCCCAGGGATCTGAAAGCACCCAGAGTTATTCAAGGATTCCAGGAGTAGTATTTGTCCTGTGTGGATGTCCCACTAAAATTCACTCAAATTCATGGAAACATGAAGAGCTTCTTCCTGCCAGAAATTAGGTTAGTTATCCAACATACCAAAATCTAAGTCTATTCCTTGTTATTTTCTTTCTTTCTTTCTTTTTTTTTTTTTTTTCTGAGATGGAGTCTCACTCTGTCGCCCAGGCAGGAGTGCAGTGGCGCAGTCTCAGCTCACTGCAAGCTCTGCCTCCTGGGTTCATGACATTCTCCTGCCTCGGCCTCCCAAGTAGCTGGGACTACAGGCACCCGCCACCACACCCAGCTAATTTTTTGTGTTTTTAGTACAGATGGGGTTTCACTGTGTTAGTCAGGATGGTCTCGATCTCCTGATCTCGTGATCCGCCCGCCTCAGCCTTCCTTGTTATTTTCAAAGATACCATGACTAGAGACTTTTACTGCAATATTATTATATACAGTAGAAGACTTGTGGACCGGAGCCAAAGAATGGGTCCAGGAGTGGCACTAGACATGCCAGGAGACTGGCCCCATGGATGATTGCCTTGAGGAAACTGATCAGACTGACAAGCAGCCAGGGCAGAGCAGAATTCTCCTGTCTCCTTTTGAATAGAATCATCACATTGTTAATACCAAGCCTGGACCACCAGTTTCCACTCAGCTTCTATGTCCAATCGCTGTGTACCATGGACAACCACAACACTAAAGGGGATCTCTGAAAAATCTAAGAGATTAGTCAAACAAGATCCCACACCTATCATGGAAATTGAACTGCACAAGATATAAATTACCCGGTGGAAAGAGTAGAGGATCCTTGAGTCGTGACCTATAACAGAGGTGTCTGTTACCTATAATCTATGTTATAGATAACGACTCAAGTATCTATTGGTGATAGGTGCTTGGTATAGACAGATCTGGTTGTAAGTTCTGGTTCTTCCTCTGTTACAGAGCAGCTGCATGATTTTGAGAAATACATGTATGTGTTTGTTTACACACACAGAGGTATATACATACAAATACATACACGAGAATGTATAAAGAGTGATTAGAATTGGGTTAAGAAATTATTCAGTACTCAATAATTGGCAATTATTATTTTAGCAGCATTCCTTAATATTGCTAATTGAGAGCAAAACATATACTTTTTAAAATTGGTAACATTTTCCCATTTCACTTATAACGTTGTACAAGCCTAAACTTACATTCCATCAATCTTAAATGTCATTTTTCTCAAATCATACCGCTATGAGAGAGAATTTCTCAAATGCATCTCTCCTAGGAGATGCCTATTGTTTTCTACAGACACATTACATTCATTTTATTTTCTAAGATTTTGGCCAACAGGAAAACATCGAAAAAGTTCACTTAATATATAGGTTTAGAGATCTGCTTATCTAGGAAACATTTTAATCATTATCTTGTTTTGTTTCTACCTGGTTCTGAAGAAGACAAGGACTGGATATTTACAATATAAAAATATATCTTTAGTCCATTCAAATCACATGAGTATAGAACTGAATCAATGGTGCTGGATGATAACACTTGTTGCCATCACTCAGAATATCTGAAGAGGATGGAACAATTTCAATTCATGCTTTGAAAGGCTGAAACATTTCCACATACTTTACTGAGGGCTTAGGATATCCCACTCAGCCAAGACCAAATAAAACGATAATTGAATGGATAAACCATCTATAAAATATTTTCTATATCTATATAGGAGAAGTTAATAGAAGGGATAAAAATGAAAGAAAAAGTACAGAGTTTCATAGCAGTTAAAATAAATGAAGATAAAGACATGTAATAAACACACAGTATTTACACTTCCATCATTGATAATAGGTTTATATTTAAAAGTAAATACATTGAAATTATCTCCAGATTGACACATACTCTACTGAAACACCTCCATAACTTGTAATCAGTCTTGACTTTTACTTTGGAAATACTATAATAAATAAGTCGTAGTTGTATCTCTTGTATCTCAATAATACAAGTTTGGCTAAACTAGAATCCCCTTTGTGTTTTTTTGTATTACAATGATTATATTGGTGTCAATCAGAACTAGGATCCAAGTTGGTCTTGTATAAAGAAAATTACAGGGTATTTCCCGTTAGCATGCAGAAATGAGATAGGGTGAGATAGGGCCTACATTGGGCTGTTTGTTTGTTTTGTTTTTTTTTTGAGACAGAGCACCCAGGCTGGAGTGCAGTGCGGCAATCTCCACTCACTGCAACCTCCACCTCCTGGGCTCAAGCGATTCTTGTGCCTCAACCTTCTGAGTAGCTGGAATTACAGGCATGTGCCACCATGCTTTTTGCAGTTTTAGTAGAGACATTATTTTGCCATGTTGGCCATGCTGACCTCGAACTCGTGACATCAAGTGATCCGCCTGCCTCGGCCTCCCAAGGTGCTGGGATTACACGCATGAGTCAACATGCCCGGCCTGGGTGTTCTTTTTTGAATAAATATTTTAACTTTGATTTTAGGTTCAGGAGTACATGTGCAGGTTTCTTATATAGGTGAACTCATGACTCGACAGTTCGTTGTACAGATTAATTTGTCACCTGGGTACCCAACATATTTTTTTTTTCCTGAACCTTTCGCTCCTCCCACCCACTTCCCTCAAGTGGGCCCTAGTGCCTGTTGTTCCCCTCTTTCTGTCCATGTGTTCTCATTATTTAGCTTCCACTTAGAAGTAAGAACATGTGATATTTGGTTTTCTCTTCCTGCATGAGTTTGCTAAGGATAATGGCCTCCAGTTCCATCTACGTTCCTGCAAAGGACATGATTTTCTTCTTTTTTACAACTGCATAGTATTCCTTCATTTTAAAACTCTTAATGACACAGCTTTTGACACATATGCCAATAGTTTACTTTTTTGGGGGTCTTTCCATTCCAGTGAGAGCAAAAGAGAGCCATTCACGTAGGGGTCCACAAATGTGGGACATGTTAGCAACTGGCAGTGTAAACAGTTCACTTTCACGTATCATAAAGTTACAGAGGAGCTCTGTGCCATTGGGGGAATAAACTGAGTCTATGCTGTGATGATTACTTTACTTCCCAAGATATGAGTGATGGGTGTGATTTGAATAAAGTGACGCTATGTTTTATTTCTCAAGAAACTGAAAATGAAATAACTTTTCTATCAGTATCTCTGGATTTAAAGGGATATTTTCTTAATTTTATATCATAATGGTAAACAGGATTTATCAAGTATAACTTTTACTGTTAATAATGGAGAAATAGGAAAGAATATCATGTTTGTAGTTCTGTGCATACTGCTAATTAGTATAATAAATGTCATACAGAATTTATCTCAAGTATTCTTTGTAATAACTCTGTGGGGTAGGAATTAATTTATAAGCATGGAATTTAGTTAACTTCTCCAAATCTTCAGAGTTTCTCTAATGTCTTTCCTATCATTTAAATTGCATTTCCATAAGCAAACCAGAGCCAAAATTTACTTCCCCTATGTGACCCTTTTCCAGAATGAGAGAGGGGGAGAAAACAGAAAATCATCTTTGTGGTTTTATGTGGGATCAGTTAGATTTGGAATAATAGTGCCTGGAATGTGGCAACATATATAATTCAAGTTCAATATTTGTGAGTTGCTATTAGTAGCAATATTGTGGAACTTCATTACAGCAGAATTTCATTTACTTGTTTGAATCTCATAATTGACTCACATGGAATCCCTGAAAACACAGAATCTTTAAATAATATTCATACTCAAAAAAGTAAAAATATGGAGGGGTATGTGCCCAGGCTAAGGTCCTGTCTTCTTTGCATAGTAGGTGCTTTATGGATGGTTTTGTTATTATACAACAGTGAAAAATCATATGTGGTACACCAGAAAGAAAAAGACAGTGTTTGATCCACAAAGACTTCCTACTCAAACAGAAGAAATTCACTATCCTTAAAAGAGTAAGGAAAGCATCTGGGGCACGATGGCTCACATCTGTAATCTTTGCACTTTGGGAGGCCAAGTTGGGCGGATCACTTGAGGTCAAGAGTTTGAGACCAGCCTGGCCAACATGGTGAAACCCCGTCTCTACTAAAAATGCAAAAATTAGCCGGGTTTGGTGGCGGCACCTGTAGTCTCACCTACTCTGGAGGCTGAGGGAGGAGAATCACTTGAACCTGGGAGGCGGAGGTTGCCGTGACCAAGATGGCTCCACTGCCCTCCAGCCTGAGCAACAGGGCAAGACTCTGTCTCAAAAAGAAAAAAAGAATAAGAAAAGCATGGCTTTTCCCCTACCATGCAGTTCACTTTTGCTTTTAAAGCAAATACTATGAACCATCTTGAAAACTGGTCCTTGTTTTTAATGCTTGCTGTTTGTTGAAAGTTTAAATCTGTGTATCTTTTTAAAAACTAGGATTTGCTACCTGAGATCAAGTCAGATAAGGTAACCTCAGGTAGAACATCGTTCACAGAGCTCCCCCTCAAAACATCTTGGTAATAGTCCTCTGCTTTCTGGAGGGAAACGTTCCTGCATATGATGCACTAAAAATTCTAGATGAAGAAGCGTGGTAGAAATGTCTGTTTTACCACATACTTTTTGTTTGGAAAATAAATAGGAGCATCAAATTTTCTATTCCAAGGCAAGAAATATAGATATTGTAATGTTCTATAAGAAGCTGGAAATTGCAGGCCGGGCGTGGTGGGTCACGCCTGTAATCCCAGCATTTTGGGAGGCCGAGGCGGGTGGATCATCTGAGATCAGGAGTGCAAGACCAGCCTGGCCAATATGGCGAAACCCTGTCTCAACTAAAAATACAAAAATTAGCTGGGCGTGGTGGCAGGCGCCTGTAATCCCAGCTACTCGGGGGGCCAAGGTAGGAGAATTGCTTGAACCCGGGAGGCGGAGGTTGCAGTGAGCCGAGATCAGGCCATCGCACTCCAGCCTGGGGGACGAGAGCGAGACTTGGTCTCAAAAAAAAAAAAAAAAAAAAGGTTGGAAATTGCTCAGAGGCTACATATCAACTTGCACTCCATATGCGCAGGAATCTTACTCCTATGGAGTAAGACAAGGAAAAGATTTACAGGCGCAACCATGCCCGGCTGCTTTTTGTATTTTTAGTAGAGACGGGGATTCACCATGTTGGTCAGGCTGGTCTGGAACTCCTGACCTTAGGTGATACACCTGCCTCGGCCTCCCAAAGTGCTGAGATTACAGGCATGAGCCACCGTGCCCTGCCATATTACTTTATTTCTAATCACATGGTAAAAGATTTTTCTTACTCCATGGAAGATCCATACTTCCTGAACCTTGGGCAGATTCCACTTTCCAGATAGGTCTCTTCCCAATCCAGAATGTAAAATCAGAAAATAAAGCCAATTAAAAATGAATGAACACAAACACAGCCATCTCATGAACCTATGAAAACATATTCGTATGGTCATGAAGACTAAGTGGCTAAGGGACTGCTGCTGACTTTTTTAAACTATAGGAATAAGATAAAAACACACAGATCAGTTCGATTATAGAAAAGTGAGATACTGGATTCACTTTAACTCTTGTCTTAGGTAGGGAAAGTGTCACCATGTCACAGTCCAGCCTAGTGGTGTGCATGTGTGTGTGTATGTGTAAGTGTGATCTACTGAGGTATAATTTGTATGCAAATGTAATTCAGACACATTTAGTATACAGTTGTATAGACTAATGTACTTTTCATAGTTGCACATGCTGATGTAACCAACAACTCCATCAAGATAACGAACGATTCAATTGCTGTAGAAAATTTATTCATTCTTTCTCATCCTCACCCCTCAAACCAGGGAAACATTGATCTGATTTCCATCAATATAGATTGCTTTTGCCTGCTCCGGAATTTATATAAATGTAGCCATACAATTTGGAATCTTGTGTGCAGTTTCTTTTGATCAAAGGCATAGTTATTTATGAGATTAATCCAGTGAGTAGTTTTTCTTAGTTCTGCTGAGTAACATCAGTTCAATGGATATACCACAGTTTGTTTATCCATTCACTTTTAATGGACATTTGGGTTATTATTAGTTTGGACTGTTAAACATGTACCTGTTATTTACATTTACATGCAAGGTTTTTATGAATTCATGCTTTCATGTCATTTGGGTAAATACCTAGAAGACATACTACTATGTTTAATGTATGTTTAACTTCACGAAAACCTGTCGAAAATGTTTTCAAAAGTGGTCACACTATTTTACACACCTTCCACAGCACATGAGATTGCAGTTGGAACATACTGTCTAGAATTGGTATTCCATATCTACTTTAATGGTGGTCAGTTTAGCAAGCATGAAATGGTATCCCATTGGGTTTTAATTTGCACTTCCTAGATGACTAATGTTATTAAACATCCTTTTATGTAGTATTTACCATTTGCATATCTTCTTTAATGAAGTGTTTGTTTAATACTTTTGCTCATTTTAAAATTACTTTATGTTTTTTCCATTTATTTCTACATTCAGGGCTTAAGTATTTTTTCAGATATATGTGCTAAGAATGTTTGTCACCTAGTACTTAGTCTTTTCATTTTTAGATGGCACATCTTTTTAAACATAGAAGATTTTACTTTTGGTCAAGCTGAACTTAATTTTTTAATATTATATAATTTTTGTGTAGCATATTAGAAATATTTGTCCAAACAAAGGTTGAAAATTTTTTCTCCTATTTTTTTTTGGCATGTGAGTTCAGTTGTATATATGATATATGGTAGAAGTCAATTAAAGCCAATTTTATATAGTTAGAAATATTCAATTTTTTCAATATAATTTGTTGAAATTGCTAGTATTTTCTACTAAATTAGTCACCCAACTAAACAACAATTAACTATATATTGGATGTCTATTTCTGGACTCTATTCCGTTTCAATTATTTACATGTCAGTTCTTATATTGATATTATTCTATATTGATCATTAATAATTTACAATAAGTCTTTAAGTCAGATGGTGTCAGTCCTTGGGCTTTTTATACTATTACAAAGTTATTTTGACTATTTGAAGTCCTTTGTGTTTCCATGTGAATTTCACAGTCCACTTTGTAATTCCTACAAAAATTCCTGTTGAGATTTCAATTAGTATTGAGCTGAATTTATAGATCAATATTGAGAAAATGTACTCAAGTCTTTTAATCTATGAACATGGCATACATTTGTAATTATTTAGATTGTATTTATTTCTGTAAGTAATGATTTATGTCTTTTTATTGTACTGGTCATGCACATATGTTGTTAAATTTATCTCTAAGTATTTCATATTTGAATAATATATGAATGTTATTTTGAAAAGTTTGCTTCTAATATAAAGAAATAAAATTCACTCTTGAATATTTATTTTATGTCCTGTGACCACGCTAAATTCATTTGCTTGTTTCAGGATTTTTTTTAAAATCCCAAGGATTTTCTATTAAAGAATTGTTTTGGAGTTATCAAGAATAGAAGCTGAGAGTTTTGTCTTTTCAATCTTTAAGCCTTTAACAGTAATAATAGTAATCATCTTTATTTTAAATGATGATAATATTATTATTATTATTACTTTATTGCATAGATAGGTTAAGAGTAGATAGTATTTCTTTCTTTCTTTCTCTTTTTTCTTTTTTTTTTTGAGACCTTTACCTCCCAGGTTCAAGCAATTCTCCTGTCTCAGCCTTCCAAGTAGCTGGGATTACAGGTGCCACCACACCCAGCTAATCTTGTATTTAAGCAGAGAAGGGGATTCGCCATGTTGGTCAGGCTGGTCTCAAACTCCTGACCTTAGGTGATCCACCTAGCTTGGCCTCCCAAAGTGCTGGGATTACAGGCATGAGGCACTGCACCCTGCCATATTACTTTATTTCTAATCACATGGGAAATAATTCATTTACCCTTAAGAATGGTGTTAGGTGTAGACTTATTTTTAATGATCTTGTTCAGGTTTAGAAAGTTTCTTTATCTAGTTTGCTGATATTTTTGATAGTGTATGCATACTGAATTTTGTCAAGAGTTTATTTTTTTAGTATTATTTAATTGATCAAAAGTAACATTTTTCCTCTATTCTGAGAATACAGTACATTTTATTGCTGTCTTTTTGAATATTAGAAAAATTTTGTTATTTTTGATGTAAGTTCCACTAAAAGTCATGGTTCATTTTATATATCTAGATATCTACATGTAGATATTTATTTATTTATTTATTTATTTATAGATTTTAAGAACTAATTTTTTTTAGATTTTACATACAGCTTCTTAAAGAATAGTGGTTTTAATTTTTCTTTTTTTGTATTGTTATTGTCAGACTCGGCGTGTAAGGGTGATGCTGGCCTCATAAAATAGTTGGGAAGTGTCTATCCCTACTTTCTGGAAAGTTTTGAGTAAACTGATATTTTATTCTTCTTTGTTTAAAACATTCAAATTCATTAATATTTATTTGTTGGTAATTTTGTTAAAAACGACTTTGATTTACATAATGAATTTAGGATATTCAGAGCTTTTATTTCTTCTGCCATCAATTTTAGTAATTTGTGTTTAAGGAATTTCTCCTTCCATCTGCTCTGTAGAATGTATTAGCATAGAGTGGTTATAACATTTCTTAACTATTCTTTGACATTGTAGAATAAGTACTGATATTTTTACTTTTATTCTAGTTATTTGTAAGCTGTTCTGTGTTTTTCTTTCTGTATGTTAATTAATTTTATATATCTTTTTTAAAAATCTAGTTTTTTAAATAATTTTTTTTTAAATTTTGTGCTTTCTATAGCATTGTTTTTTGCTATGCATTACTTCTATTGTGCTACTTCAGAAATTGCTATAGGTTCTTTTGACTTTGAAGTTAAGGTGAAAGTATAGGTTATTGCTTTGAAGCATTTGTCTTTTCTAATGCAGACATTTTAAAGCTGTGACTACTATATCTACTACTTAGAGATTTTGATATGCTTGTTTTTTCCTTTTCATTTAATTTAAAATATTCCACATTTCCACTGAAATTTTCTGTTTGACTCATGGATCATGATCACTGAAATTTTCTGTTTGACTCATGGATCATTTAAAAACTTTTACTTGATTGGCAAGTGTCTGAAGATTTGATAACTATTTTTATGTTATTGATTATTAATTTACTTTTTCAGAAAGTATTTTCTAAGTTTTCAAACTTAAAATGTATGGAGATTTGTTTTATTGTCAGGCATAGGGTCTCTATTGAAGAACATTCAATGGGTTCTTGAAAAGCATGTGGATTTTGTGGAATTTGATTGGGATGTTCTATACATAACAATTACATCCAGTGGGTTGATAATGTTGTTTAGTTCTTTTATATACTTCTTAATTTTTTTTGTCAATTAATTGCATTAATTGTTGAAACAAGGATGTTAACATATCTGGCGATCTTTGATGATTTATCTATTTATTACTTTAGTTCTGAGAGTTCAGCAAATGAATTTTGATTACCTTTTTTCTGGTGAAGAGCTATTTAGAAACGGCTTGTCTTCCTGGTGCATTGCTTCCTGTATCACTATGTAATTTTTATCTTTTTCTCCCTTAATACTTTTTGCATTAAGTCTACTTTGGTTTTGACTAATGTAGCCATGCCAGGTTATTTTTTATGCTTACTATATTTGCATGATATGTTTTTTGCACGCTGTTACTTGAAATTCATCTGTTATTTAAGGATAAAATGCATCTCTTGTAGACAGAAAGAGTTAGATCTTGCCCTTTTTTTTTCAGGTGACAATCTTTGCTTTTATTTAAGGCATTTAGTACACTTACTTTATTAATTAAATCATTGATATGTCTGATTTTAACCCAATCAAATACTTTCAAATTGTCCCTTCTTCGTTGTTCTTCTGTTGCTTCCTTAATGAATTGCTTGGTTTCATAAAAAATGTTTTAGTGACCATTTTATTTCCTCTATTGATTTCTTAGCTAGGCTTAGCAATAATGCAGTTTTAACTCTTTAGACTCTATTGTACCTTCTGATGCTTTAGACTTGATCTTGATACTTCCCACATCACAAATGTAATTACCTTATAAGAGTATAATTTACCGATTCAAGACTCCCTTCTCCTCTATGCAATAGTTGCTTATCATTAAAAACCCTAACTGACATTGTTATGCTTTTTGCTTTAAGTGAACAATTTTCTTTTAACTGAATTATAAGAAGAGAAAACAATATAGTAAACCTAAAGGTTTACCGCTTTTGTTAAGTAAATTATGAGAAAAGAAAACAATATAATATTTTAGGTTTATCTACTTTTGTTACAATGATCAGATTTAATAAAAAACAAACAAACAAATAAACAAAAACATGGCAGCGCAGTGGCTCATGCCTGTAATCCTAGCACTTTGGGAGGCCGAGGCGGGCAGATCACCTGAGGTCAGGAGTTCGAGACCAGCATGGCCAACATGGCAAAACACTGTCTCAACTAAAAAGTTGGTTTTTTGAAACGATAAACAACATTGATAAAGCACTAGATAGACAAATCAAAAAAAAAAAAAAAAAGAAAAATCCAAATAAAATCAAAAATGAAAAAGAAAACATTACGATTGACACCACAGAAACACAGGTCATCAAAGCTACTATGAACAATTATAAACCAAAAAACTGGAAAATATAGAGAAAGTGGATGAATTCCTGGACACATACATTCTACACAGATTGAATCAGGAAAAAATAAAACTTGAATAGATGAATACGAAGTAATTAGGTCGACTCAATAATAAAATGTCTTACAACAAAGAAAAGTCCAGGACTAGGCAGCTTCCCTGCTGAATTCTATCAAATTTACAAAGAACTAACACCAATTCTTCTCAAACTATTCCAAAAAATTGAAGAGGAGGAATTTCTCCGTAACTTGTTCTATGAGGCCAGTAATACCCTGATACCAAAATCAGACAAAGACACAACAACAACAAAAGAAACTACAGACCAATATTCTTAATGAACATAGATGCAAAAATCCTCAGTAGAATATTAGCAAACCAAACTTAATAGCACATCAAAAAGATAATACACCATGATCATGTGCAATTCCAGGGATAGATCAACAAATGCAAATTAATAAATGTGATATATCACATTAACAGAATGATAAACAGAAACCATATGATCATTTTGATAGACACAGAAAAGCAAGTGATCAAATTCAGTGTTTCCGTATAACAGAAATTCTCAATAAACTATGCATAGAAGCAACATACCTCAACATAATAAAGGCTAATATACTGAATGGGAAAAATGAAAGCGTTTCCTCTAAGTATTGGCACAAGACAAGGATGCTTCCTTTCACCACTACTATTCAATGTAATACTGGAAGTCCTAGTCAGAACAATCAGGCAAGAGAAAAAAATAAAACACATCCAAATTAGAAAAGAGAAAGTCAAATTACCCCTCTTTCCTAATGATATAATCCTACATGTAGAAAAACCTAAAGACACTACCAAAGCATTCTTAGATTTGATAAATAAATTCAGTAAAGTTACAGGATACAAAATCAACATACAAAAATCAGTAGTGTTTCTATAATCCTATAATGAATTAGCTGAGAAAGAAATCCACAAGGAAATCCCATTTGCAATAGCTATAAACAAATACTTAGGTATAAATTTCACCAAAGTGGTGAAAGAGTTCTACAAGGAAATGGACAAAAGACTGATGGAAGAAATTGTAAAGAACATGAAAAATGGAAATACTTCTCATGCTCATTAATATCTTTAAAATGGCCATACTGCCCAAAGCAATCTATAGATTCAATGCAATCCATATCAAAATGCCAATGCAGTTTTTCAAAGAAATAGAAAAAATAAATCCAAAAATTTACGTGAAACCAAAAAAGCCCTAATAGGCAAAGCAATCTTAAGCAAAAAGAGCAAAACTGGAGGCATCACACTCCCTGTCTTTGAAAGATATTACAAGGCTATAGTAACCAAACAGTATAGTAGTGCTATAAAAACAGAGACCTACACGAATGAAAAAGAATAGATAACCCAGAAATAAATTGATGTGTTTATAGCCAATAGACTTTTGACAAAAGTGTCAAGAACCTACACTAGGGAAAGGACACACTCTTCAATAAATGGTGCCGGGAAAATTGGATAACTATATGCAGAAGAATGAAACTGGACCCCTATTGCTCATTATATACAGAAATCAAGTGAAGATGGAATAAAGACTTAAATGTAAGAACTAAAACTATAAAACAAGAAGAAGACACAGGGAAACACTTTAGGACATTAGTTTAGGTAGAGATTTAATGACTAATGCCTCACAAGCATAAGAAACAAAAACAAAAATAGGTAAATAGAAGTATATTAAACTAAAATGTTCTGCACAGCAATGAAAAAAAATTAACAGAATGAAGAATCAACCTATTGAATAGGACAAAATATCTGCAAACTGTTCACCTCGTAAAAGACTAATATCCAGAATATACAAGAAACTCAACTGTAAAACAACAACAACAACAAAAAACCCTAAATAATCCCATTAAAAAGTGGGCAAGGGGCATGAATAAATGTTTTGCAAAAGAAAACATACAAATTACTAACAAGCATATGAAAAAATGTTCAACATTACTAATGATCAGAGAAATTCAAATTAAAACCACAGTGAAATGACATTTTACACCAGTCACAATGGTAATTATTAAAAAGACAAGAAATATCAGATGTTGGCAAGCGTATGGAGAAAAGGTAAGTCTTATACACTTTTGATAGGGATGTAAATTAATAAAATCTTTATTGAAAACAGTAAGGAGATTTCTCAAAGAGCTACAAATAGAATTATCATTTGATCCAGCAATGCTATGCTGGGTATCTACCCAAGGAAAAAATAAATCATGTTAGCAAAATGCTACCTGCACTCACGTTTATCACAAAACTACTTACAATAACAAAGATAGAATCAACCAACTGACCATCCATAGAAAAATGGATTTAAAAACTGTGAGATGTATACAAAATGAAGTACTATTCAGGCATAAAAAATGAAATCAAGTCATTTGTAGCAACATAAAGAGAAGTGGAGACAATGATCTTAAGTATAACAACTTTGGCACAGAAGGACAAATGCCACCTGTTCTCATAAGTGAGAGCTAATATTTTGTACACACAGATGTAAAGTTTGGAATGACAGACAATGAAAACTCAGAAGAGTGGGTAGGAGGGGGACAGATGATGAGAAATCACTTAATGGGTACAACGTACATTATTCTGGTGATGGATAGCCTAAAAGCCCTGACTTCATCATTATGAAATGTATGCATGTAAAAAAAATTAAACTTGTACCCCATAAATATACATTTATGTATATTATTCTAATTTTAAACAAATGAATAAAATACATGAACAGTCTTTTCTCAAAAGAAGACATACAAATGACAAAAATGTTCAACATCACTAATCATCACGGAAATGCAAATCAAAACCACAATGAGATATTATCTTACCCTAGTTAGAATGGCTATAATTAAAAAGGCAAAAAGAAACAGGTGCTGGTGAAGGTAGGATAAATAAGAATTCTTATACATTGTTGGTGGTAATGTAAATTAGTTCAATCACTGTGAAAAGGATTTTGATTTCTGAAAAAATAAATCTAAAAATAGATATACCGTAGATCCAGCAAGCCCACTATTGGGTACTCACCTAAAGGAAAACAAATTGATGTATCAAAGAAACATCCACACTCCCATGTGTACTGTGGCACTATTCACAATAGGAAATATATGGAAACAACCTAAATGTCCATCAATGGACAAATGAATAAAGAAAATGTGACACACACACACACAGACACACACACACATTACCATACAGGAATACACACGCATGAGAATACTATTCAGCCATAAAAAAGAAGGAAATCATGTCATTTGCCACAACATGAATGAATCTAGAGTTAAGTGAAGTAAACCAGGCACATAAGGTCAAATATTCCATGTTTTCACTCATATGTGGGAGCTAACCAAGTTGATCTCATGAAGGTAGAGTGTAGAATGGTTAATATCAGATCCTGGGAAGGGTATTTATTTGTACAGAATGACTAAAGAGAGGTTGGTTGATGGGTACAAACATACAGTTAGATAGAAGGAATATGTTATAATGCTTGATAGCAGAGTAGGGTGACAGAGTTAACAACAATTTATTGTATATTCAAAATAGGTAGAAGACAGGACTTGAAATGTTCTCACAAACTGATAAATACTAGAGGTGATGGACACCTCAAATACCCTGACTGGATCACTATACAGATTATCCATGTACCAAAATATCACATGTTCACCAAAAATATGTGCAAATACTACATACTAATAAGAAATAAGAAATCCAATGATAAAACATAAAGAAAAAATGAAAATAAAATAATAGTGGTATATTCATTATAATCTTTGTTTAAATTGCTGTAAATATGAATCATGTACAATTAATGTAAATCATGTAAAAATCTCAAGTCCTGAGACTCATATTCAGATCAATTGGGTCTTTGAGAGTTACTTAATATAGTAAAGATCTGAAACTGCTATTTGTAATTTTATAACAAGATGTTAGAGTGCTAAAGAGTTTAAATAAAAATAAAAATGAAACAGTAAAAAAATTGTATATTGTCACGAAATGGCTATTTCTAAACTAAAGAAAGATACATTGCAATGTGTATTGTTTATATTTATGGTAGGAAAAATATTGCAGCTCATTCTGAATGGAAGAAAATTCTCAAATGTATCATATTTTTTATTATTGATAAAGGATTCATGTCCTGTCTCCAAAATAATGAGACTTCCGCTTAAAGTTTTAACATAATCTAATATAGGATAACTGACAATAAAATTATAATGAAGACACTCTTAAAGTAGCTGAGGTTATATCATCTTTCCTCTGATATAAATGTATTGTTTGTTCATGTTTTCCCTTTGACAGAAATAAAAATAATGTAAGCTTATTGTTTTCATTTCCTGACTAAGAAAAATGTTAGAATATAGTACTTTTTGTACTCTACAAGTAAATGAAAATTAAGATTTTTTTTTGTACTTAAAAGTATTATAAGAAGTTACACACTGGTCTGATAAGCAAAATTATGCCTTTAAATTTAATGACCAATTCAAAATCTATAAAATCTAGACTGATAATTTTATAAATTATCAGATTTATGATATAATTTTAGGATAATCAAAAATTCAAATATATATTTTTTGTATTCAACTTTAATCCAAAACACTAAGTTATTTAATATTATTATAATGGATTTGGCATTTTGTATACAAGATTACCTATAAATTTAAACTCTAATAACACAAAGTAAAGCTAACTAATTCAGGAAAATTTTGTGATATGTATATATTTTCTCCTGTCCCCACTGGCAGAAGTCTTTTGCAGATTATGGTTTATTCGTATTTATCTTCTTGTTAAAATGATGGAAACCTACATAACATTTTCTGACATATTTACAAATAATCTACCACCATCCCTTTGTCTTAGAAATAGCCATTAATACACATTTCCTCTCTTTGTTGCTTGTTGTGATCAACACATTTCAGAATGTTGATGAGTGATTATCTTCATGGCACAAATATTTTTCCAGGGTTTACTAGGCATGGTAAATAACCTGATTACATATTTAATTAGTCCAAGGAAGGTGTTTTAAATAGGAAGGTGACAGTGGAGGTGGTGATAAGCCATGAATTAGCGTGTCCTATTGAGGTAAAATTGGTTTGCAGCAGCTTAGCTGCAAGATTCTTTCTCAAAGTTTTGAAATTGTCACATACCCATGTCCTTTGCATTGTTCCTTGGTCCTAGACTTCCTCTTTACCATAAACCAATTGTTTTACAAAGTGTGTGCCATATGACTGGCTGAGCTCAAATGTGTACATCTGAATACATACATTTTGATAAATGGAAAACAGTGCTTTCTGATTATGGTGGATTAAAGTAATCTTTGCGTATGAACAAGTCTCCAGCTACTGAGTCTTTTTCCATTTCTCACTTATTTCTTTCATGGTCCTCTGAGTAAATACATAGTTTTCCACTCATAGTACAATTTTGAATTATGAAGATTTATACTTATAAAAATCTAGTGCATTTCATTTGTTCTGATGAACTTTTTGCAATGTTGTGATGAATGCATTTTACATAAATTGTAAGTTATTGGACATATATATATATATAGACAATGACCTAATGTAGAAAAAACTACATGTAAACATATGTATTTGTTTAATATCCACTGTAAGTCCAGGTGATAAAGATGCTATGCAAAGTGGTAGGAACCTAAATAATACATCTGGTGATCATAGCAATTTACATTATTTAAGCTTATTTTGTGCCGGACTCAGTGTTAAGAACATAGAAAATATTACTGACTTATTTTCACAATAACCTTTTTCAAAATTTTAAGTAATTTATTTTTGTAGAAATAGTTCAGAAAACTGTACTTAAATTCATTTTAAGTTAGCTTATGCAGACACACTGAAGATCGCACACTCACATTTGCATATTAAAAAGAAACAAACGCTGAAAGGGGAACCAAGCTATACCTCACTCAAGGAGGTCACAGTACAATCAAATGCTTCATCATTACAGTATCTCAAGTTAATTGGGATGAAGAATAAAAATGGCTTGTATTTTCACATATATTATTATCACTGGGTACCTGTCCCTACAGATGTTTGATCCCCTTTAGATTACGTTGTGAACCAGTTCCCCATCTCCTCCCCATACACATGTCCTTCAGTAAGATGTGAAACAATGAATTTATCAATAATCAAGGTACAGAGACTCTTGAGAGTCTGCTGACTTATTACCAGTTGTTTTACCATAGCTATTAAGTCAGTACTGAAGTCTAGTAATTATTAATCGCAATAACCTTTTAAGTTATCTACAATTTTTAACCATCTTTGTACAAATGAAGAAACCAAGGTAGAGAGTGGCTAAATACATTTTCCAAGGTGCTACATTTCGGAACCTGCATTGATTTTTGGTCTGTGTGATTCCATGGCGTATTGTTACAACCCACCTGCAATGCTCCTCCTATCAAGTATTTTCCTACCCAGTAAAATGGATAAGACATGAAAAAAGGGGGAAAAAATCTATCTTGCACAATTCACCCGGCCTGCCTACACTTGTGCATCTTGGCTATCTGCAAAACCAAATTGAAGATGTTTCTGTATCACATCGCCAACTTCAGCAAAGGAAATCTGGCCTCCCAGGCTCCTGCTCTGTCTACTGTCTCTTTCTATGTTTTCCTGCTTCATCAATCCCTATTTGATGCTATATCTTCTTGTTACTCACCTCCATGCTTCACCCTCAAATGACTGACCAGATAATTTGGACACCCTGATCCACAGTCTCACACTCTCCAGTGAAAGAACCTTGCAGCATTTCTTAAATGGCTGCCTTTACTGAGCAGGCAGGTCCTGCATTTTGTCCTCCACACAATGTTAATAATATGTCAGACTGATGGTTGGATTCAGAGAATATAAAAATAGTACTAGTTTCCATTCCATTAATTTTAGATTTTTTTTTTTAAGTACTCAAAATCCTTATTCTGAAACATTTAAAGTATAACTACCTCTACTGAACAAATCCAACTTGGCTTGGTAGGTGAATAAATGAAAGGTTTGTTACATGTCTTACAATAATAAGAAAATCTGTCACTGCTATAATCACTGTTAGAATCTATTGAGCAAATGACCTGTTTAAATAAAGCTTCAGGTTCCCCAAAGTGAAGTGTTCCCACAGGAAAGCAGACTTCAAATTCCCTTAAGTGACATCTCTGTAAATCTGCCAAAGTGTGAGGGCAACAAGTGATTTAATTACTGTATAGATTCTCCTTCCCTAAGGTCTCTTTGTGGAATTGTATTCAACAATTGTCTGTAAATTTATTCCTGAAATGTGTCATCACTACACATCTTTTTATTATTTTCCCCATAAGCCAAGAGATGGATTCTTTTCCAAATGTATTTATTTGGGTAAGATTTTGGCAGCTTTTTAAAAATTATTATTAACTTTGATGCTACTTCTCCTTGAAATAAAGCAAAAGTTGTCAATCATTTTTAGAGCTAAACTTACCTGCTTGTGAGAAAGTGTGGTTAGTCTTCCTAATTAAATACGAATCTGTTTTCTACAGTACTTTTTGGTACTCCAGACGACTCTATTTATTCTTCCCCACCTGCTCATTCTCTCTCTTTCTCTCTCTCTCTGTTTCTTCATTCAACATATATATTGATTGTATTCTTGTTCAACATATTTATCGGGTATATACTCTGTTGCAAAAACTGGAGACGGTATGAAGTATGCTAATAAGTTTGTGTAAAAGGAAGATTCTTAGTAATTTACAGATATTAACATTTAACTTATTTTAAAACTATATGAAGTCTGTACCGTTATTATTTCCATTTTAAATATCAGAAGATTGGAACAATGAGAGATTAACCAAATTGTCTAAATTCACATGGCTGACAAAAGAGTGTGAAGATTTGAACCCGCAATATTTGCCTGCAGAGATTGTACTTACAAATGTTACACTATTAAGCAAGTGTATACTAATACCGAAGGAGAAATAAATAAAACCAATGTGAGTTACTTTGAGAGTTACTCTCATGACTAAGATTACCATTTAAAATAGAGGACAGTAAGTTAAATTTCAATTTCAGATAAGCAGTAAATTATTTTAAGGTAAATGTGTCCCAAATATTCCAAGGGACATATTTATACTAATAAGATTTCTATTTCTTGCCTTAAATTCAAATTTAACTGCATGGTCTGGGTGGATATTTTTTCCTTTTGTCTTATTCTAAGAACTCTACTCACAGCAGTTGTTAGAGTTAATTAACATTTGTAATTACATATATTTTATATTATTTATTATGTAGTAAATATAAAATACACTTACAGTATAACAAATACCATTAAAAGATACATATGTAATATACACTACTTATATACTTATATAATATATTCTACTGTTGTATTATTTGCATATTGCTACCTTTACACACTTATAAAATGCACCATTTACATACTTATATAATGTATTCTATGGTTGCATTATTTACATATTATTACTTTTTCACACTTATACAATGTACTATTTACATACTTATATAATTATTCTACTGTTGTATTATTTACAAATTACATTTACTTACTTATATAATGTACTATTTACATACTTATGTAATGTATTATTATACAATTTTACTACTTACATACTATTACATTTACATAATTATATAATATACTATTTACATATTTATATAATGCATTATACTATTGTGCTAGTCACATACTATTGCATTTACATACTTATGTAATATACTATTTACATATTTATGTAATGCATTATTATACTATTGTGCTATTTACATACTTATATAATGTACCATATACATATTTACAGTGTTACAATACTATTGCACTATCTACATACTATTACATATATACTTATGTACTATTTACATACTTACATAATGTATTATACTATGATACTATTTACATACTATTACATTTACATACCTATAAAATGTACTATTCACATACTTACATAATGTGTATATTATATATAATTTCATATAATTTATATTAACATGCATTCCATATGCAAAGAGTGCTGCTCAAAGCACCCATAGCCAAGTACCTAGTAAGTTGTAGGGTAAATTTCTTACTTCTGGCTTTAACATACTATGTCATGTGATCTCTTATTTAATTGAAACTTCAATGTCTTTGTGGCAGAAAAGAAAGAAAAAAATGAATGCAAAACAAAAGCTACAATAATGGTTTTGTAAAATATAATATTAAAAATTATTCTATGATAATATATTCAGCTTAAGGGAGACATAATTTAGTGATTCAAACTATAGACAATGTAGCATCATTTTATAGACAAAACGTAATGACATTACGCTGTAGGTTAGCTGTGGAAGTCATCATTTCCATTTACCAAAACATCTCCAAAATGCTCTATTAACAGACTTTAGCAACTTCAATCTCCAGGAAGTTGAAGATCTCTCCTCATAAGTAAACAAGAGAGAATAATTTATGATTACTGAAGCTTATTCTTCAAAATGTCAATGAAAACAGCATACATTCTGTGGAGGCTGAGATGCTTAGCAACAGGAAGTAAATAACCACACAGTTAGAAGTCCCTCCCTCCTTCCCAAGAAGGGAAGCTCTTAAAACCAAGCTCCGTGAGAGGAACCATGTCTTATGCTGTAGCCTGTTTCACAAGCTCTATGTGGTCTCACCACTGACAATCTGCTAAATTATTCAAACATCTCCATTTTTCAGGAAAACCCTGGCAGTCTCTTTCTTTAAACATACATGAGAATGAATCCATCTTCAGGGACACACTCCTGAGCAAAGCCATGTACTCTTCAATATGTGCCATTTGAGAAAAAAAAACCTGGCACATAGTAGGGTCTTTAAGTCACCCTTGTAAGGGCAAGGGCCTAGGTTTACTTAGTTTGGCTATTACTTTTATTATAAACACTGCCACTACAATTTACAAATGAGTGAAGGGATGAACAAGTAAGATAATCATTCAAGTCAATAAACAAGTTAATCATTACCTACACATACATATGTATATAATGGTCAAATATACATATGTACAATAATATGTAGACATCATTTACACACACACACACATCATTCAGGTACTATTGAAATAGCCTCTGTACCATAATTATTTTAACCTCACAGCATGTGATAAGAGTAAACACTTAGATTCCTAGTCTGTATCCCTATTTCTCAGAAATTTCCCTGCAAATTCAACTTAGGAAATAACTTAGAAAAATAGATTGAGGAGTGGGGAGAATTTTTTCTACCTCGTGAAACTAGCACTAACCTGTTCACCGACTATAGACATGCTTCTAACCATGCCCAAATAAACAAAAGTAATTACACTGACCAAGATGAGTTCTTGCCTGTTTCTTGATGGAGAGACAGAGGCACAATCAAACCAAAACAAAGAATAAACATCCAAAGTTTTCCCATACTTTCAACTACTGAAATCATTATTTAGGTGTATTGGTTCATTTTGCATTGCTATAAGGAATACCTGAGGCTGGGTAATTTATAAAGAAAAGAGGTTTATTTGGCTCACTGTTCTGCAGGCTATACAAGCATGGCGCCAGTATCTGCCTGGCTTCTAGTGAGGCCTCATGAAGCTTTTCCTTATGGCAGAAGGCAAAGGGGGAGCTGGTGTGTCACATGGCTGGAGAGGGAGCCAGAGAGAGAGAGAGTGGGCAGGTCCCAGAGTCTTTTTCACAACCAGATCTCGAAGTAACTCATTACTACTGGGAAGGCACCCAGCCATTCATGAAGGAACCTTTCCCATGACCAAAAAACCTCCCACCAGGCTCCACCTCCCGCACTGGGGATCACATGAAGTATGGAGCAGGCAAACATTCAAAAACTCTGTCACTAGGCTTAGGAGTTTGCTTTTGCTCTGCGCTGACAGATAGTGATGACGGAATTGCACTCAAGCACATGGTTAGATTCTGAATATACCAAAGGAACAACTTTCCTGATAAAAAGACCTGAGAGGAATTCATCCCATCTTAGGTCACCAAGAAAGGGGCACTGGATGGATGGCTCAACCTCATGACAAAGTGTTAAAAATCAGCTGTGCATTAGGTAAGTGTTAAAAATACAGCTGTGCATTTCATTGGGCCTAGTCACTACTCTATAGAAAGGTAGAAATAATAAGCAATTATTCATTTTACTTCCAGCTGTAACTTTACCTTTAGTTGCTGTGAGATTTTCTGCATTAGAAAAAAAGTGGGCTGCTTCTAACACCAAGATTATATCTCAGTTGTTGCCAACTTTGAAATCTCAATTGTTACCAACTTGAATCTTGCTTAAGCAAACATACATAAACTATACTTACCTCTGGATGGACAAAAAGGGCAACTCCCGAGACTTCACTCATGAAGTCTCTGCTATGCTGAATAAATGAGGCTCAGAACAAGCCTCATTTGGGGCCTGACTGCATAGTACATGTTTGTTGGCAAATTTTAAATAATTGCCTTGACATTTTTCTGTAATGATGTTATAGTTTAACAAAATGATACAATGATAGTAAGTAATCATTAAACCTCAAAAAGCCATTTATGACAACGTCTAAGGCAAATATCTTCCCAAAATTTTAAAGTTTAGTAAATATTTGAGATTTTTAAGCTAAGAGAATTACATAGTAATGCTTCTCTAAACCAAAAGTTTACATTAAAGCAAGGCGATGATGCTATTTAATCAGGTGGTGGTGTTTAACTCTCTCTTCTTTCTCTCCTACTTAGTTGATAATATGATTATAAGATTGACAAAGTTGAGCATTTTCTAAAACTGACCTGCTTTTAAAGATTGAAATACATAGATGCTGTCTTTCTAGTTCAAAGTAGAAAAATGCCACTGATCCCAGATAATGGTACAGTATCCCTAGATTTTCCATGATTATCTGTATATGCTTTTCAATAATGATTGAGCAAACTGTTAGCTAAATTTCAGTTAATTTTTCTTTTGTCATGCTAACAATATATTCACAAACAGAAAATCAAAATAAATGCTCTTATGAGATCACTTGCCCTGTTATTTGAACTAGAAAATATGGTAATTGAGAAAAATGTACAATATCCAGGCATTTGAAAGGAATGACATTTATTTTAGAAGCAAAACCACAACAGATAAAAATTTTACTTTTGGTGTTACTAATACCAACGCTAGGAAGGGGAGCTCAGACATAGAATGGCTCCATTCAGACTAATTTGAACTAACAACATTTTAGACATTTTGAACTCTATATCACTACTCAAAATTACATCACGTCTAGATGTGTTTACTTATTTATTGTCTTCTTCTTCCGCAGGGTCTATACCCCATAAGAGAAACTCACAGATTGGCCACATCTATTTTTGTGTCTCCAAATCATCAAAGAGAAACTAGTACATAACAGCCACTTAACTGTTGCTTGAATCAATGAATGAATGAATGAATGCACGACATTAGAGAATTTTGAGTACTGAGCCATAGAAAATTGGTTCATTTGACTTTAGGCAAAAATAAATAAATAAATAAAAAGAAAGAAAGGCAGATTATAGCTAATACTCCTTAGACCAGCACTGTCTAATAGAACATTCTGTAATGTTAGGGATGGTTTACATTTGTGCTGTCCCATATGGTAACCACTAGCCAAATATGGCTATCAAACACTTAAAATAAGCAGCAAAAGTTTTAATTTAATTCAATTTAATTAATTAAAATTTAACTTAAAATTGCTGCATGTGAATAATGACTACGGTATTGGAAACACAATATTATATTGTATTGGGTGAGTTGGCCAACTCATGCTATCTTAGTTCCATACCCATTCCAAAAAAAATGTGTAAAAAGGAAAATGGTCCTGTTTCATAGCTCTCCATTTCCCCACAATTCAGATAACTAATTACTCTGTTAATTACCAGGTCCTCAGTACTTGCCTTACAATCTTCCCTACTAATTTGACTCAGATGAGTCTTAATTATGTAGCCCAGGGATGCTCCCTGGCATCTGTCCTTGCCCAACATCACCCAATTCTCCCTCTGTGCTTTATTTGCCCTATCTCACATTTGTTTTTCTTTCTAGACCCAAGATCCTTGAATAGAGTGGTTAGGCATGGTTTGTCACTGTTTCACCAGAGTCTACTGTGTACAGTGTAGTGGTTGAACAATAAGTGTTCAACGAATAACTGGAAGAAGAGGGTGAAGCAGCAGATCACCTCGTCTATGAGTCCCATCTGGATCTTTTTTCTTTTGTCTGATATCTGAGACTTTTTTTCCTTGTCTCTGAGACTCTGAACTACTCAACATCTCCTGTTCTGTTAAGGCTACCAAGTTATTGACATATAACCCTGCTCTTTCTAGAATTCAAAGCCCAATATCTGGTCAAATTCCCAGTGGGGACTATTCCTGTGAGTGCTGTTCATTCATTTAAAATTTTATCCAAACTCACTACATCAGGCTTCATTTATGGTACTTGGAAGATATAATCAATATGATAGACAAGGCACTAGCACTCGCAAAACTGACTTTCTAATTGGAAAGAAAGAATGTCAAATAATGACATACATGAACAATAAGTTTCTGATAAAGGTAAGCACTGAGAAAGAATAAAACTGGATGAGGTAAGGGAAAGGGGGAAAGGCACATTGAAGAGGGTGTAGAGAGCTCTAAGATAGTTGGAATCATGGAAGAAAAAGAGAAGACTCTCCTTAGTTATATATCTAAGCCCAGGTGGTCATTGGGAGTAAACACCTCTGCCCTTGTATTAATTTTACAGTTAAATTGTAAAATTAATTGTAATCTGTATCTCTCATAAAAATATCCTTTTTATATCTGCATATTTTTCTGTACGTCTCATACAAATTTACCTGACCCTCTTTCTTCTGATGGCATTTGTGTCCCTGCATTGTTTTCCATATCATTTATGCATTTATATCAGAATTCTTTCATGATTTTTATTATAATACAGTATTCTAAACTTTTCATAGCCTTGAAGCCATTGTTCCTTGATTAAGCCCTTGTTCCAGGCCAAAACTGCTTATAAGTTTGACTTGCCAATGGGCAAGTTGGGAATTGTGTGTCCTGTAAGCACACATGCCCATATACTGTCCTCAAACCAGGGGGAAATACTGAATTGGGAGCCCTCCTCCCCTTAACTTTGCTGGCACTGGTCCACAAATCTTATTGCAAGCAGATTTATTTCTCTCGTTCTTTTCCAGTCCACCCTATTATTTCAACCTTTTTTTTTTTTTTTTTTTTTTTTTTGCCCTCAACAGCTGCAGTTAGTCTTATGACTATGCTTCTTTCATTAAAAGCCTATACTTAACAAAACCTGGGGTCCTTTGTAATTAGCATGTTGCACACAATTCGGAGGAACACTGTGGTTAGGGCATGCATCTTTTATAAAGAAATATTTTTTATTGTAAACTGCTAATTTTGCTAATTTCTTTTCAGAGTTTTAAAAATGTAATTTTTATAGCCCAGTGGGTCATAAAAGAAGTTCTGAAGAAAATGAGTGACTAGTAAAAGGAGAGAGGGTACACACCATTCTGCCAATGTCTCCATTCATTAATTTTAAAAGAGTTCTAGGATTGGTTTTGGCTTCATGTGTCTTGTTTCCTCATGAAAGAAGTCTTTATTTGGCTTGAAAGAATGGGAATTTTATTTCTTTTCTTCTTAAAACTATTTTGATAATGATCAGTAGCCTCTTCCAAGTGGATTGTACACATCTCTTTCTCTGATAGTTAAGGTGCTAGAGGATTGTGCAATACTGGAATATCCAGAAAAGTCCTCTTGGAACACCCAGGGACAAGCTTAAGATATTGTAAAGAGGCTCTGCCACTAATTATTTATTCAGTAGCCTAACAAACATCCCACAGAAGAAAGCAACAAAGTAGTTCAGACCACAGGCTCTCGGTCTAGGCTTTCTGGGTTCAAATTCTAGGTCTGCTGTTTACACAACCCTTTAGTAAGATATTCAACCTCTCTGGGTCTAGTTTTTTATCTGTAAAATAGGAGTTATCAAAATAGAACATACTTCATAGATGTGTTATGAGTGAGGATTGGATGAGTAAAGTATAGGTAGACAAGTGCCTAGAACAGTGCCTGACACATTATAAGTTCCACATAAGTGACATTATTGAAGGGCCATTCAAACGTATCATTAACACGTTTGAGTTAGTTCTGTATATGTGGTGTACACAAACTAAAGAACAAACTAACAAAAGGTCGGTAGAAATCTTACGGATAGTCAATTTATTCATGGCACATCACTGATAACACTTCATGTCCTCTTCCATAACCTAAGCATTGCCATTGGGAAACTGAAATTTTCTGAGTCCCACTTATGAAGCAAGAAAGCAGCACAGATTGGGCAAAGATGTTACATGCACACAAATATGTTCCTCCTCCCACTCAACTTATCCCCTGGTCCACTGCAGTCATTATTAAATGATCAGGCACTCACTCCTACAGAGCCAGGACAAAGCCACAGGCCCCTATCCAACATTCCGTCCCAGACAGTCAGGATGGTGAAACCTCTCTGTAGAAGCTGGTCTGCATTATTACTCTGGTCCCTTCCTGCTTCAAAATTCTGAGTCAAAGATTATAATTAGGACTTGAAAATGTAGTTTCAGTTGATCTTTTTGGAAATTAAAGCACAAGGATTTACTATGATTGCAGGAAAATTTGATCAACACTCAACAGACACAAAACCATCAGGCCTGCCTTCAAGACCATCTTGGCATTGAAAGCTTTCCCCTATCATATGGTCGCTCCTCCAGATTGATTCATGAACAATGAACATTTAACTTCTTGCATAACTTTACTGATGGAAGCTTCCTACCTTCTGAGATAGCACAATATATATTTGGATAAGTCTTTCTATTAGAGAACTCTTTTATTAGAATCAATTGACCTCTATTGCTCCTTAATTGACCTTCCAGATTAATATGAATTATGGTTGGATTCATTCAGTTACACGTAGTTGTAGTCAGATCTTTGTTCTTTCTGATTTCTCATCATCAAATTAACCACGCACTGGCCTTTAAATGTTATTCTAATAGTACAAGTATTTTTTTTTTAATTCTTCACTATTTCAGTTGTCCTATTTTGAATACCATTTAATGTGTTGATTATGTCCTCTAAAGCTCATAGTCTCTCTTGTCTATACTTGGTAAAGATCTTCTTTCCTGTTTTTGTCTCATCATAACATGGACTGATTTGGGGAAGAACTGCTGTGTTGTCCATTTGGTTTCTTTTTGTTTGTTTGTTTAAGACAAAGTCTCACTCTGTTGTCCAGGTTGGAGTGCAGTAGCATGATCTCGGCTCACTGCAGTCTCTAACTCCTGGGTTCAAGTGATTCTCCTGCCTCAGCCTCCCCAGTAGCTGGGATTACAGGCGCACACTATCACGCCTAGCTAATTCTTTGTATTTTTAGTAGAGACGGAGTTTTGCCATGTTGGCCAGGCTGGTCTCAAACTCCTGACCTCAAGTGATCCACCCTCCTTGGCCTCCCAAAATGCTGGAATTACAGACATGAGCCACTGCGCCCGGCCCTCTTGGTTTCTTAAAAGGACAATTCAAACAATTCAATGTTCCTAGTCTCCAGGAACATTTTCAAAATGTTTGTTGAGAATTGAAGAAAGCTATCTGTAGGAAACACGGGACTCATCTAGCAGAAGGGTCTACTGTGGTGAGTGCGGGCATTGAACATGGAAGTTCCTAGCCCTTCGCTAACACAAGTCTTTTCTAGGTTGAATTCTCACTTGTTGTGAACCATTGTGCTGGTTTGTGATGGGGCTCCAAAACTGTTTATACTTAGTTCCTTTCTTCTCTTGGGAACTACCCCTAGATATACAGTTGTTCATAAATGGAATTAATAATATCATGTACAGATAATTAATATGGATATTACTACCAGGTCTCTATTACTACTTTTACTACCAGTACGATTTATAATTAAGGAACTTTTGACCAATGCAAGCTTTGTATTAAGGGCTTTGTATTTATGTTTTTGTTTAGTACATCAATTTTTTTAGATAAGTATTATTCACCGTCATTTGGCAGGCGAAATGTTTTGGGAATTTTTTTTTTTTTTTCTGAGAAGGGGATATTGTTCAAAGTAAGGTTTTAAAATACTGGCAATTAACTCAAGGATGTATTGAAGTTGTATCTGGCTTCAAAGTCTGAGCTCCACAGAGCCTGTAGCCATTATAGTTAACTTCCTTCTATAATGCCAGATTACTCAAAAGTACAAAACAAACAAACAAAAAACAGACAAAAGATAAATGGCTTTAGGGCCTAAGTGATGGAGTTATTGGGAGGTTCATGGTGCTTAACTAGCCAGTGGGTCCAGTGCAATTTAAACATTACTGAAATTTTAAAAACACATATGACAAATGTGCCTGAGTCTTTTCAAGGGAGCTAAGCTGTTTCATTTACTCTTTGTTCCTTTTGATGATGATCTTATCCTCATCTTCTCATCTCATGGAAAGACATCATTTCCCCAATCTGTGTTGCCACATAAAGCTCTGTGCACATGTTGTTTAGAAATCTTCAAAGTTTATGGATAATCATAGTCCCATACATTCATATATGCCTTCTGTATAATTATACTGACTGCAAGAATTCAGACTTAATCCAGGAATAGAAGAAAATCCTATGTGCAAAGATACATTTGCCAGGCATTCATATTGCAATTTTAATGAGTCTGGAAAAAAGTTTTACTGCTTAAAATATTTTCAACATGATTGAACCTAGGATTTTTCAAATGACATCAGTAAAGAAACAAGCAATTTTTTTGCACGTGTGTGTATGTGTTTATTTGTGTCTCATGTATCATTTGTGTGGTATTTGCAGTGGTTTCTAAAATATTGTCTTATCTTTCCAAATAAATTGCAAGCAGAGACATCTAATGTGGTAATCGTTTTCACAATAAGCAAATTCTGCCACTACAACAGGAAATTCAGTTTTCCAATGACAAAGACCTGCAGACTATTAAGATGTCAGAGACAACTTCCGAAGAAGCTACTCCAGGGTTGGATAACTTGACTGGATTCCCCAGGCCAAAGGTGCATTTCCAGTGATCTTCAGTGGAGTGATGCTAATCATGATGAAGGAATCAGCATCGTTAACTTATGTTGATGATGATATCAGGATAGGCTTGGTGCTACTGATGAGGGAAATGAAAGAGAAGGCTGGAAGGGGCACCACTACCACATCTGACCAGTATACAAGAATCTCCTCTGTATTACTGCCAAGTCCCCATATGAGTTTCTCATTCAGAGAAGAGCTAATATATTAAATGTATACACTGGTTTCCCATTAATTTCATCAATAAGTCAAAGCCAATATTTCACGACGATTTCATTGCATGACCTAGTTTTGTTTTTTCACCACTGATTGTCACTTATTGGAGGTTCTGTATGATAAGACTAAGCTTAACATTCTGTTTGACTGACAAGTTTTATAGAAGAGGAGTTCGATCCCTGACACTCAAAGGAACAAGAGCATGGAAAGACTGTGGTTTGTAATCACCAAAACTCCCGCTCAAGACTCAGCTCTTTCACCACTCATTGGTCTGGAGAGCCACTCTGGAGCTTTGTTTATTCACTTGTGAGATCTGGAAATTATACCCATCTCACAGGATGGTTGTGATGATTAAGCGAAACCACCACTGTAATGTGTTCTGTTCTATGCCTGGCACATCATGGTTCTCTCTAAATGTCACCCTCCTCCTTTTCTCTAAAGGGTTTACTTTCCATGAATTTGGAAGGAAGAAAATAGATACAGAAAAATGGAAAACAAAATACTGAAACAACTTAATTCTAATTATTAAAGCTGTAAAATAATTTATATATAGATAGAAAACAAGAAAATCAAAACATGAAGATTATGCCAATGTATCAGAACAATGATTTTCAGAGAGCCTGAGTTCTTTGTAAAAGCTTTGAAATTATACCGGATATTTGAAAACTCAATAAGAAATCAGATTATTGCTTTAAAGTACAAGTTCATAATATGCTTCGTAAGAATTGAATAAGTGTGTGTGTGTAAGTGTGTGTGTGTGTCCATGCACGCATGATGTTCAGGTCAGAGACTCAAGATGGTGGTCAACTTCTAAGCCAAGTGTCAGGCCACATTTAAATGAAACTACTGTCCAATACTGTGTTGAACCAAACAGATTTCATGATGGTTGCTCTACTACAAACCTCTAGTTTATTCCTTTTTTCTTCCTTTTTTAAAATAAATTTGAACGACTGCTTCTTTGGTGTATGGTTGATGTCATGTTGACAAACAGAATGTGGGGAATATCGGCCTGGTATTCTGCTCTGATGTTATTCTGAGAACACAAATAGACACCACCCTCAACTTGGAGTCTAACAACTCCCCAGTAGCAATAAGCATTTTCCAAAGAGTGATTATGTATGTACATATGTGTATTCCTATATACGAGCCACACTAATAAAAACCCCAATATGCATATAAAATAATAATACACATATATCTATGTCATAGGTTCAGACATAGATCTCCATATATTATTATTACTTTTTATTAGTGCCACCTGACATGTAAAGAAGCTGCAAATCTCAGAACATCAGTGTATTGGCAAAGATCACACAACCAAACTACCTCATGGTATTTTCATACACTGTTCTGCTTTGATCTCTTTGAAAGAGGATAACCTGCTGGCTGCCATTCAGTTTCAGCTCAGTTTATTCTATGACAATTGTCTGTAACAGGCATGGTTTAATAAAACAGATTTATTCACATGTAACTGTAATAGCTTAAAAATAATGCAATGTTTCCAATTTGGTTAGCACCAATGAAATTACAGCCTGTGAATAAAGTAAATATATTTACATTTTCTTATGTATCAATTGTCTATCTCACCTTTAAGAAGCAGACATAACCAAAGTCCCTGTACCTATAGGTAGAACTGTACTAAATTTCTAACCCACTTGGAATGATAGCTGGCTATATAGCATCATTTTCATGCAAATGTCAATCACAAGGTAATGTAACACCACTCCCTGTGTTGAGTTCCTACTGTGTGAGACATGTATTAGAAACTTACATCAATCACCTTTACCTCACAGTAGATAACTGTAAGGGAGTAAATGCAGTCTCTCTGTAAATTCCAGATGAAAATATTTAGGGGCCCATAGAGATTAACATTCTTACCAAAGGATGAGAAGTTAGTGGAGAAATAAGATTTAAATGCCAGTATCTTGACTTCAAATCAAATGTATTCCATTTCCTTTACTGTATTCTACATGTTTTAGTAAGCCAAATAAGGCCCATATTCATTGTCATAGTCCTATAGTTTCAAATCTGTATTCTCTCTCTCTCTTTTTTTTTTTTTTTTTGGTTGTTTTTTTACCTGGTCACCATCTGAGTTGCTTGAGAAGATTAGCATTTTTCTCTATTTTACTGCCCTTAGTAACAGACACAACTAATAATACACAAATAATCTTGCAATGCTAGGGGGAATTACTGTTGATAAGAAGCATATAATCTCCTCTAAAAACTGAATATTAATAAATGAAAATAAACATGCCTCAATTTAGGTCAGATTTGTGTATATCCTATTTATATGCTTCCTACAAAAGGAACATGACTACAGTCTATTTTTCATTCCTAAAGTAAATCTTAAATCTTGCAAATGTTCAAATGTTAAGATCTATTAAAAAAATTTTTATGTCTGATAAAATCTTATAGTTGAATGTAAGTCGCATTTGGTGTGATTTAATTATCATTCAGGTGATCAGGAAATTCCACGGAGATGAGAGGAATATATAAAATGAAAACTAGAGACAGCTTTTAATATTGATTCCAAGTTAAATCTTAGCAAAGGATACTTTTGCTTTTTTGATACTAGAAGCAACAGTTTAGTTGAATCTCTATCTGAATAGAAATTTAATAGTGCTTATTTCATGCTCATATGGTCAGATTTTTGGTCTAATTTGTTTGTAATGAGTTAGAGTAACTGATATGCTAATCAATGTTAGTTAATTAAAAGTGGAGTTTCCATTCAGTTACAAAACGCATTAGGGTGCTGAGCATATTGCATGCTAGATGACCTGATTCACATATTTGAACTTCTAAAATGAGAAGGAGTGGTAGAAAATCTTTTTGATGTGTTGCCAGAAGTGCCACTCAGATCTTTCTGGAAACAGATTTAGCCTGAGGATGAGAAGACTTGAATTCTAATCCCTGCTCCACTGCCTTTTTACTCTGAAGCTTGAGCATCATCTCTTAAATCCTCAAAAACTCAAATTTCCAAGACCAAAAAATGGAGTAGGATTAGATAATGTCTATGCACACTTTCTTGTGATTCCATGTTCAAAATTCAAAAGTAAATGAGAGTGTTGACTGTCTGCTCACCCCATTTTCTAGCTCTGTAATTTTAGATAAAATTCTTAATCTTTTTGATCTTTGTAATTGCGATGAAGTGAGGAAAAGCATGGTACTCACACTGCATTCATGCTCAAAGAAAGGTTATTGTGGTGATGGAAAAAAAGATAGAGTGTATGGATTTTACAAATATTATAAAATTATATCAAACTCCTAAAAAAGTAGATTTTAAAGGAAGAAAAAATCTGTAAGTATAGGCACTGAAACATACTCTAGTGAAGCTTAGCAAACCCTTATTTACAGGGTTCCATTAGTAGGTGTTAATTAAACATGTATTTCATGTTTGACTAAGTTTTGGGAAAAAATCAGTTGAAACTATCAGCAGAAAGTAGGGACTCTCAGAGCTTTCAGAATAATATTAGCATGTACAGTGAATCTTCAAGACTATTCCCCAGATATTTATTTTTGCTTCTTTATTTTTTAACCTTATTGCAGGTAGGGAATGAAGGTTTGGATGTTGTACAGAACTAGTGTTCTATGGAATAAGCTTTAGCAAGCAATGAAGTGAAGAAAATAACTGAAGATTTGTATCCTAGACCCCTGGGTGGAATCTCACTCCTACCACTTAACTATGTCACTTAAATTAACCTTGTGTGACTGGGGGTGGTGAAGATAATTCCTGTTTTGAAGATTATCCACCTTGCTTTGAAAGTGAGGAACAACACGTGTAAAGCTATCAGCCTGGGATAAAGACTCAATAAACTGATGTTGATGATAGGATTGATTCCAGGCACCCTAGCAAAGCATCGCCTTCCTCCTGTGGAACCACAAAACCGAGGAAACCGTGCATCTTCTCCCGTTCACTATTTGAAACCCATTTGTTGTAAAACATCAAAGAGTGAATCCCATATGTGGAACATTGTGGAAGTAATTTGTTGTTGATTGTTTCCTCCTTGAAACAGAATTACAAGAAAACAGGGTGGAAAGCTAAGGGGAGCTTGATGCTCCAGAAGAAGGAATCTGAAATAAGATTGAGGGGGTGGGCAGGATACACTTCCTGAGGTTAATGCTATTAGAAGTTAACTAATTCTTTCTGGAGGACGGATATCATTTGCAGTAAAGCATCTGCCAACTGTTATAAAATATCAGGATATCTGAACCTGTCATTGAAACAAACCAATAAGAACAGGCCATTTCCTGCAGGGGGCATGATTAAAACCAGAGCCATTTTCACAGATAATCCATTTATAAATCATGGTAATAAAATGGCCATCATGACAGCAGCTCAGTGACATTTTTTTTCACAAGCTCAGCCGTATCCAGGCAACCAACACATCTTAACTCAAATAAAAAGAAAGGCAGCCTGGGGTCCCAGGAGTCAAGAAGAAGATCCCACTGCCTGGTTCTCTTTTCCCATGAGGGAAGGTGATGGGCTGATAGCTATAGGAACTTTATATGACCCTAATGACTGCAGTTTGCTTTATGTACATGTCAGAATCAATAGATATCAGGAATTTAGATGTTTCTCAACTCTTTTATCATTCTAGGAACTGATAAGTGGGGAATTCTGAGGTCCATCTTTGTTCCATATCTTATTGTGAGGTTCAACTGATCAGCAGGAACTGTAGAGAATAATAATACATGACAGAAATCTAGATATTCTGTATTCAGCTCTTTACAAGTGTCATTGAATATCAACACTGGCTCTCATATTGAGAAAAAATTTTAATATGCACCGTGATAGTAACATCATAAGTCATAATCTTAGAAAAGTATGTCTCTTGTAGCCCAGATGAGAGACAAGAGTTCTCTTTGCACTCCTTTGGGACTTTTCCATGCAATTTATACATGCAAACTTTTGATGATTGAAACTGCCTTGACTCAAAAGGGACTTAAATACTTAAAAATACATTTTATCAAAGACTATTCCCCTTTTCATGTAAAGCACTACAGCAAAGATATATTTGTATAACGAACATTAATTAATTAATTAAATGACCTACTTTCATGGTAAAACCAAATATCATGGAATAAATTGTTAAACAGGAAGTTTAAAATATTGATGTCTATGGATGTGTACATATGCATGTATGTTAATTGATATTCACCTAAACCATCTATCAATGGGACTAATAATCCTTACCCAGCAAAATGAGATGATGGCAAAAGTACAAAGGGCAGACTACTATGTTCATGGAAACTTTTTGCTGGGATGTTAATGTCAGGAAAGCAGAAGCCTAGGAAAGCCAGAGTGCCACCATTTTAAAATCAACTCCATCTTAAAACTGGCAAGGCACAGCCTTTGCTAGTCATGACCTATAGTCCTAAGATGTTTCTACCTATGGAGTCAGCTTGGTCATGCCTGTAAGGACAAACTCCTACAAAAACAGAAAGCCTAGATGCCTCAATAACCATAACAACATGTGCTTTCAAGATAATTATAGTTATACTTCAAGGTACTTACACACTAACATGTCACAGATAGTTTTATTTAAAACAATAGAACAAATTTTGTCACACTGTCAGCCCACCCACATGTAGTCACAGCTTAGTTTATTCTTTACATAGATAAGACTCCTGTATAAGAAAATCTTCAAGCAAAGATTTGAATTCCTCCACGTGGTTTCTGAGGACACTCTACTCAGTAATGGAGTAGTTTTCAAGAAACTATCTCTTCTCACTGTGAAGCACTCCTCTTCTTGCATTCTGAGTATGCCCTACTCTGTAATAGGGTAGCTTTCTATGAACCCCCTCCTCTCTCTGCGACTCACCTTGAATTCCTGTCTGCAAGAACACACTCTTAGGGGCTGCATTAAGACCCCTTTTCTGATAACATTAATATTAGCATTATTGTTATGGCAGATGTTGTCAGGGCTCTGCCTATGTTCCTATGATTCCTTTTACACTGTTTTCATGGTCAGTTCCATGTACACCTTTACTCTCAACAGCTGGCACATGTGCTTCTTAGCAGGCAGCCCTTCCCTCAGGCTATCAGTAGCTAACTTGCTTTAATACATGGAGACCTTCAAATTTCTGGGGCAGCCCTCAAATAATAAGTGATGGATGTAGCCAGTTATCTTGCCATCTGTTTGGGATAATTCCAATATTTTCAGGGAGTTAGTTTACCTGCAAACCTGTGTATAATCCATACTGTCTCCAGAGATCATGTGTGGGGCTGCGCCAACATTTACCTCCCTGACACATTGTTTGATACCACACTCTTGTGGGGCCTTCTTTTCTTCCCCCATTCCCTCTTATCATTTTTAAAAAAAACGATTCTTGATTTATTTGTATTCACGTGGATCCTTTTCCTGATACCTACTTCTAAGAAGCCCAACTTAATATACCTGGAAAAAAGGTGAATGTGGTTAGGACCTGAATGGGGATTGAACTTAAGAAAGGTTGGGATAAAGGACTGTTCATATTACATGCATCGGACCTAGGAATCGTTAAATAGCTACAAATGTAGTCCAGGTGAAAGTGTCCCACAAGAGATATCTAGATGGACAAAGATTAGAAAATAGAAATAGCCATCTTGATTAAAATGTAAGTAATTCAAAATTCACAGTGGTCAAAATATTCAGAATTGATCGAGGCTAAGTTTGTGTTAGGTTCCATATTATGTTATGGTTAAGAGTTTTTATACATTTTCCCTCTCATTCAGCATATACAGCATTGAGGTAGGAACTTTTTTTTTTTTTTTTTCCATTTTACAGATGTGGAAACAATTGCTTAACAATGTTTTGCACCTTACTCACGTTCACATAGTTGTGGACTTGAGATTTGTGCCTGTATCTGTCAGGTTCCAAACATTATATGCTTAACTACTATACTGTAAGATCTGCTTACCAGCCGAAAGTAGTTCCTGAAGAAGAATCCAGACAGACAAGTTTAGAGACATGGCTGATACGATCAAGTTGATGTGATAACTGCTTGCAGCAAACTCTGCATTTTAATGCACATCTCTGTGTCTCTTGCGTGTGTCTTTGAGTGCATGGAGACAGAGTAAGCAGGGTTAATATCCATTGTTATAGAAGTCTTTTGTGCTTTGCTCTCAGTAAGTGTCCCCTGTCTGGACCGGGGGAGAGACAAAGACGACTAAGATGGCGCATTTCCGGGTTCTTCATCACCAACTTACCCGCGCGCGGGAAAATGCATCCCACGCCCGGGAAAAATACAGACCAACTGCGCAGGCGCAACATGGCGTCCGATCAAGGAAACCGAAACTTACCTGGCCGCACCTACGGAACGCCCCCGACACGCCCGTGTCCCGCCTATTGCCCTCCCACTCCCAAGCCTTATACAGAAATGCCGCTCCCGGCAGGCGCCGGGCGCGAACTTCCTGGGTCCCTCCTCATATGCGGACCTTAGGAACCTAGCCTGAGAACGCCGGAGGGACTTCCTCGGCCTCCACCTCCGGAGACCGGTGAACCTCGGCCCTTCCTCCTTCACATTGGCTAGCTAATAAAGCTTTTTTACCTTGCCTACTTGCCTCATCTCCGGTGCCTGCTCCGGTGGTCGCATAAAACAAATCATCCCCCACTCCCACCCTACTGTCCTACCTTCTAACCCTCAGCAATGCTAAGTGCCATATTCAAGGTCACAGAGCTAATAAAAGCAAGTTTGTTTTCTGACTCTTAGCCCGAGTAGATTTCTTTCCAACAATATCAGGCTAATTTATTGTCTCATACCCAAAATCTGGGCAAAGTCAGAACTGGTTTAGAGTTAGACTGCTATCCAAACATAAGTTTCCGGTGGAGTTGCCAAAACCAACCCTCTATAAACCTCAGCTTTCTAAAGGAATGTGGAGAGTCAGCTTTCCTCATCGTGTGTCTACCAGCCCTCTGCCCTTTGGACTCAGCTTTATTTAGAAATGCTGATTTAGAGTGCTTTGAGTAAATATGAACTGAAAAATTAATAATAAGTACTTCTCAGGCTCAAGTGTAATAGGCCCCATAGAAGACTCAAAATTGTTTATTCAACAAATTTAAATGTGTCATAAATGAAGTAATTGCTTTCCCTGGGTGTTTTGCCAGATTGGTGGCTTCATCCATACACTGAAGATTGAGAATCTGAAGGAAAGAGGCTATAGAGCATTATGCTTTGTTATCTCTCAGTGCATCCACAGAAAGGGAGGTATTCATGTCAGTAATTTATAGAAGGAAGTAAGGTCAGGAATATACTTTTTGAGCTCTGTTCACATCCAGAGGATGAAAAGCAACTTGTACACAGTCGGTCATCCTAGGCAACTGTATTTCTCCATTTGTGAGATATTATCATGACAACCCCCCTTACTCCTCTGCCATTTTAATTTCCTGACATGCAGGATCATTTCAACTCCATTTCCATATGAATTTGCCCAAACGTTAACCCTTGATTACAGCTGATTTTCTTCCAACAGTGGGCTGACCCTTTGCCTATTTGCTTTCAGATCTGCTTTTTTTTTTTTTTTTTTTTTTTTTAGCTGGTGAATCTTAGGTTTCACTGCGCCCACAAGTTCTGATTCAGTAGGTCTGAGAGGGGGTCTGAGACTGCATGTATAACAGTGCTCCCAGGTGTCGCCAGTGCTACTGGTCTGTGCACCATGCTTAACCACTCTGAGTAGTCAGGATCCAAACCAGTTCTCAAAGCGTGGCCCCAAAACCAAAAATATTAGTATTACCTTGTGGGATCACCTGCATTTCAGATGATCATTCCAGTTCATTCCAGACCCACTGCCTCAGAAACAGGCATGATCCTAATGATCTGTGTTTGGGGTGTGTGTGTGTGTGTGTATGTGTTGTGTTTGAGACATACAGTCTCACTATGTTTCCCAGGTTGACTGTGAACTCCTGAGCTCAAGCGATTCTCCCTTCTCAGCCTCCAAAGTAGCTGGGGATTACAGGCACTTGTCAGCATGCCCAGCTTATGGATGTGCTCTTTTCTTTCCCCTTGCTCTGCTCTGATCCTTGCAATGTATACTAATGTTTTTCCTTATTGGTAAAACTGGTTTCAGCTACTTGTCTTTTTATCAGAGTAGGAATGTGTAGTTATTCTTAACATTGGTGCCTCCCTCAAATGAGCATAGCAGAATGTGTATTCTCATAACATGCATTATAATGTTATTTTGAGGATATTTGAGCTTCATTTCTATACACCTTTACAGTGAGCTTCTATCCTTCATGCACAAAAGTATGACTTTTTGAGGAGTTTCCAACACTTATAAGCAAGACCTCACTTATCCAACAAGAATCCTCAAGGATGAAGAGTTGAACCCTGAGCAGCCAAGAGAGATGTTCAAGGGCTGCTCTAAGAGTCCAGGGACTCACCCATGAAGTCCTCCTTAGGCCTGAACTGAGATTCTGCTCTTCCTTTCTGTGAATGTAGATACCTGATTTACCAGCAGATAAAGAAAGAACAAATGGGAATACCGACATCCACTGGCACACAGTAATAATACTGATGGTTGATGGTGAGGAAGTAACTGGAAGCAAAAACTGAAATTGAAATATAATTATCCTAGGGTAAAATAAATTAGGGCTCTTGGTATAAGATAAAACAAACCTGCTCATAAAAATGAACTGTAATTCAACATCAAAATACGGACAAAGAGAACGCCAGTAGTAGTCATGTTCATGTCTCTGCATGCCAGGAATCATCTTAGGCATTAAATATACATTATTTCAAGATTTAAATACTGATAAAACTGTTAGTTACATAGTATGCTCACAATTTTACAGTTAAGCAAAAACAGGCCCTTAACCCAAATTCCTTCACTGGTGTCACATGTCTGTGACAAGAGTAAGCACAGAGGTGTGAAAACTTAGCCAGTCTCACTCAGAATCTCTTGGCCTAGCCATGGTCCAGGCTGTGAAGCTGTTTATAGTCACGAACCTCACTTTTTTTTAAGAAACAGTTTTTTCTAAATATGCCCTTTTTAAGAAAGTGGTTAAGCATCTAATATATTGTAGAAAAAAATCCACTTACCATGAAGGAAAAAAAAAATGCTTTGGCAAATGACTGTTAAAAGCTTTATAAATCCAGAAAAGAAAAAAAGAAAAGAAAAAAGCTGATGTGAAACAGCTCAGATGCAGGCAGATCTACTGAACCTGACTGCACTTCATGTGGTTACACAGTATCTATTTGTTCCTGGTGACCATTTATAAACCAAGTGGATAAACTCTGGCTTTTGTCTCCCTCTCTCTCCAGAAATATCCACATTGTCTAGGACGGCCAGATTCAGAGCAGCTTCAGACATATAAATACCAATTGCTTCCTCTGCTGGTGAATGGAATTTAATCAGACTAGCAAGCTAAACCAAAGTCACACAAAGGGTAACATTTGATGTGCTTAACAAGAAACCTTTATGCAACTGTTCCCATCAGTCAGACTTAGAATAATATGGTGCTATTTTTACTTCATCTCGGCTTTCCGCAGAAAACTTTAAAAGGCTTATGATGAGTGCCGATTGTCAATAGATGGTCTCTCACCCCACGTCAGGACTCATTGCTGTGTCCACGAGACCTAAGAAAACATCAATACTGCTGTTCAAAACAATTCTACATTTATTTCCTTTTCTGATGAAGTAACAGCTGAGAGCGCTACAGCTTACTGACCTGCTTTTCTTCTTCTCTTTATCCTCTGCTATCAAGTGAGAGCCTCCCGCCTCATCAGAAAGTGTGGCGTTTATTTATTAATTCAATATTTGTTGCTCATTTATTCCACATCCATTGTAGTGTTTGGCTGTGGGGATAATAGGAATGAGATACAGACACAACTTTAAGAAGCTTGCAAAAGAGAGGGAGAGAGTAAGTTTACACAAAATCCTAAGAATTTTCTGACTCCTCCTGATTCCTCAGTGACCAATCATTGAGCCCCTTAATATCCATCGAGTATCACTTGAATCTACTTATTTATTCTTATACCTTCAGGTCTGGGATGTAATCCTCACCTGGCCTGTGGCCATTATTCTTTTTTTTTTTTTTTTTTTTTTTTTGCTTTCTTGGTTTTATTAAACTGTTAATTGAATTATAAGATACACAATGAAAGGGCAAAAATTACAATTGTGCAACTCAATGAATCATCATAATGTAAATTCCCATGTATCCCACTTCTCTGTGGATCAAGAAATGGAACATCATTAGTATCCCGAAGCCACTTCCCCAAGGTATTCCCATTCTCCTCCTCAAAGACAGCCAGATTCTGAATTCAAACACTAAAGGCCTAGATTGAAAATTTATATCATGAAATCACATAGTATGTATTCTTGTACATTTGGCTCCTTTGCTCAATGTCTTGTTTGTCCTAGTCCTCAGTGTTGTGTGTAGCAGTAATTGGTTTATTCTTATTGCTACAAAGTATTCCATTATTTGAATGCGACATAATTCATTATATAATCTACTTTGGATGAATATTTGGTTTGGTTTTAGGTTGGAGATACTACAAACAGTGCTGCTATCAATTTCAAATGTTTCAAATATCAAATGCTGCACATCTGTTTTGGTGCAAATATTCATGCATTTATGTTGGGTAATGTACCTAGGAATGGGATGAATAAGTCACCTGGTTGCATGCATGTTCAGCTTTAATAGTACAGACAGTCAGTGTCGAGTCTTTATATGCCTATTAGCAGCTCAGGAGAGATTTTAACAGGCATCCATGCTCCACAAGATGATCTCGCTTACTCATTTTACAAAATGCAAATATGATCATGTGATGCCCCTGTTTAATACCTTTTAATTGCTGCTCATGGACATTTGGAAAATACTCAAAATCAGAGATTCCTGCAGGATCTGGTCTCACATACTTTTCCAGACAAATTATGCACAGCTCTGCCCCTGATGTTCTTCTGTCTCAGCCTCCCAAGTAGCTGGAATTACCAGTGTGTACCACCACTCTTGGCTAATTTTTGTATTTTCAGTACAGATGGGGTTTTACCATGTTGGCCAGCCTAGTCTCAAACTCCTGACCTCAGGTGATCCGCCTGCCTCAGCCTCCCAAAGTGCTGGGATTACAGGCATGAGCCACCACGCCCGGCCATAAATTTCATTCATTACACAGGTCAGTGCTAGAAACAGCATCATTTTCTCATGTGTTTGTCTTCCCCACTAGAATTTAAGTTCCAAAAGAAGGTGTGCACTCTGCCTTCCTCACCAGAATTTCAGTTCCAAATGAGTTAAAATTTTCTAACTTGTTCTCTTCTGAGTTTCCACTATCTCCAACAGTACTCAGCATCAGTTGGGCACTCAATCAATGTCTGTTGAATAGATAAATAAATGCATGAAGGAGAGTTAGCATATTTGCATATTTTTTTCTCTCCTCAAATTGATTGTCTCCTTTTTCAATAACTGGATAACTTGTACTCATCCTTGAGGTCTCAGCTTAAACATCATTTCCACAGGGACACCTTTTTTTTTTTGAATGGCCAAGCTAAGTTTTACACTCTTGTGTATGATATATAACTTTTCTTAAGCTTTACCTTCCTGGCATTTACTCTTAAAAGATCAGTTGGTGATCTTTTATGTATTAACAAGTTGATGATTTGTATTTTTTGTTTGTTTGTTTATCATTCATATTGTCCCTTAACCTACATGTTCTAGGAGTATCTGGATGTCTGTTTTGTTCACCACTGTTTCCCTTGTGCCTAGCACAGTACTGCAGGTACACTGCGGACTTCTTAATACACAAAGGCAAAAACTCAAATATCGAATAGCAGATCATAAAAATATTGTTCAAGAGTGTTCACAAGGCAAAGAATCTCGTGTTGTGCATAACTAAAGAAGACGTATTCAGGGTCAAGTACGTGAGAATTGGGGTCATATTCACAAAGGCTATAGTAAATATTCTAAGTTTTAAATAGCATAAGAGAATTTGATAGTCACCCAGATACATCAGGACAGAAAACAGTCCTTGTAAAGCAGCAACAGAGAAATGTCTATTTAGATCTTTTGACCATTTTAAATCAGATTATTTTTTTCTACTGCGTTGTTTGAGCTTCTTCTATATTCTGGTTATTAATCCCTTGTCAGATGGGTAGTTTGCAAATATTTTCTCCCATCTTGTGGGTTGTTTCTTCACTTTGTTGATTATTTCCTCTGTTATGCTGAAGCTTTTTAGTTTGATGTGGTTCCATTTGTCCATTTTTACTTTGGTTGCCTGTGTTTTTGAAGGCTTACTCAAGAAATCTGTGCCCAGACCAACAACCTGAAGTGTTTCTCCAATGTTTTCTTCTAGAAGTTTTATAGTTTCAGATCTTAGATTTACGTCACATCTTTAATGCATTTCAATTTGATTTCTTATGTGGTGAGAGATAGGAATCTAGTTTCATTTTTTCTACATATGGATATCCAGTTTTCTTAGCACCATTTTTTGAAGAGACTGTCCTTTCCTCAGTGTATGTTCTTGGCACCGTTGTTGAAAATGAATTCACTGCAAATACCTGAATGTATTTCAGGATTTTCTATCATCTTCCATTGGTCTGTATGTATAGTTTTTATGCCAGTATTGTGTTGTTTTGTTTAATATAGCTTTATATTATAATTTGAAATCAGGTAATGTGATATCTTCAGCTTTGTCCTTTTTGCTCAGAATTGCTTGAGCTGTTCTGGGTCTTTTGTGATTCCATATGCATTTTATAATTTTTTTCTATTTCTGTAAAAATTATATTTGTTATTTTGATAGGTATTGCATTTATTATATAGATTTCTTTGGGTAATATTGACATTTTAACAATACTAATTCTTCCTATCCATAAACATGGGATATCTTTCAATTTCTTGTCACCCCTTCAATTTCTTTTATTAATGTTTACAGTTTTAAATATGGAGATTTTTTACATCTTTGGTTAAATTTAATTCTAAGAATTTTATTTTATTTGTAGCCATTGTAGATGGAATTGCCTTCCTAGTTTCTTTTTCAGACTGTTTGCTATTGACATACAGAAATGCTACTAATTTTTGTATTCGAATTTTATATTCACAATTTTACTGAACTTGTTTATCAGTTCTAAGAGTTTTTAGGTAAACTCTTTAGGTTTTTCTAAATATAAAATCATATTATCTGCCACCAAGGATAATTCCACTTTCCTTTCCAATTTGGATGCCCTTTATTTCTTTTATTGCTTCGTGTGTGTGTGTGTGTGTGTGTGTGTGTGTGTGTGTGTGTGTGTTTGTAATTGCTCTGGCTAGAACATCCAGTGCTTCTATTTTTTTCTTACAATAAAAAACATTTTCTTTAAAGACATCTTTTGTCATTATCCCATCCAGCAGCACCAACTAACAGTATTACATAATTTTCAAAAATCGATATTGAACTGTACATACCCCCAAAACACCAACTCATAAAAAATAAGACATGTTTCAAAATGGATAATTGGGATGGTGGGAAATGACCTAGGAATTTTTTTTTAAAAGATGCAAGTGTATTGGGAAAAGATACATATACATGAACACACCCACACGGAGGCACTTACACAGGTTTTTTTTCACACCTAAAGCTACTTTTATGGGAGTATATATAGTATTAACTGACATTTACTGAGTGTTTACATATCATGTATTCCTCTAAGACTATCTTTGTCTATTTACCTATCTTGCTACCGTGTGGGGACATTAATTTGGCCTAAGCAGACTTATTAATCTAGTTAATTAACTGAGATACATTTGCCTCAATTAACTGCAATTTGGTCTGGAATAATTTTTTTCTTTTCTTGCTGATCATCAGCATCATCATTACTGTACTGCCACTAACTTTTGTTGAACATTTATTATATGTCAAAGTATTCTGCTGGCACCCAGGGAGGGAAATCAAGTCCAGGGGGCGTCTTAACATGATTCTAGCACATAATCAGGGCAACGACGATGATGACGATGATGTGGGGCTTCAAGACCGAACTACAAAAGTAGAGGAGAGGACATCCCTACCAGAGCAAGTGATTATGGCTGAAAAAGAGAGAAGCTCTTCTTCAAGAAATCACTTAAACATTGGCATCACATCTCAAGCAAGTGGAGACAATCAGACTCTTTCTGAGAAATTTGGAATTATGACTGGGGGCCTGTAAATGAGTTTGGTTTTACTCGCATAATAGAAACAATTTAACCTAGAAAATTTGTGTTTTGGACATGAAGCAACCAAGACGAGTAGTTTGTACAAAGGAGAACATACCACAGATTTAGAGAAAAGCATAGAAGAGAAGAATAAGGATTTAGGATTGCCTGGGCTCTTTGTGGCTTTTCTAATTCCAGTTCTGAAGAGGTCCTAGATATCTTCCAAAGACATCCCAACAGCTAACCAACAAGTGGTATTCCATATGGTTTCCCATATATTATGACATCTTTTTTAGGAAATTGTGTTTTAATATATCTGTGAAATTCCTTTATGATTCTCATAGGTAATGGTAGAAAAACTGTCAGAAATGTTTGTTAAAGGAATACACAAGAGAGAGAATGAGAAAGGAGAGAGAGAAAAGGAAAGAAGGGGATACAGAATTGAGAAGGGTGCAACTAACCAGGCTAAGAATATGGAATAAGAAAGATTTTAGAGACTCAAAATTATCCTGGTACTCAACAGTCCATTCCGATAAGCCAGCTCTAATAATCAAAGTTGACTCCCCAGATTCCATATAGGAGGTAGCAACTTAATCTTAATCCCTGTATATTCATAAAAGGGGTGAGAGTAAGTTTAAAGTATTGAGTATCTTCCTCCCCCTGCCAGCAGTGTCCCAAGGAGCAAGTGGTTCTGAGACAGCAGAGAGAGCTGGAGTATAGCCCATAGCAAAGAGCTGTAGAAGCCAGAGAAAGGGAAACCAAGATAGGTCTGTATTTCCAGTGGGGTTAAAGAGTTCTTTATTCCAAAATTAGAACCAGAACTTTACCAATTTAATAGACTTTTTTTTTCTCTGTCTCTCTTTCTCTTCCATTTTTCCTCCAACAAAAATCAAGAGTCAAAGAAACATCAAACAAGCTTACTGCAGACAACCCAAATAAATAAGCTCTTCTTCTTTCAAGAACAGCATCTTTTGTTGTCTGTCAGAAAATAGCTCTCAAGACAGCGTGTACAAATTGGCCTTTGGAAGCTCTGTGCTCTCTCTGGAGCTCACCTTTATTTTTGAATGTTTAGTCTAGCATTTGTGACAAGCTGTGTCTTGCAAGAGGAATCTAGATTTACTTCTGCCCTGAAAATGGGAAATAGGAACTGTTGATATCATAACCTCTTTGCAAGGCAGGCCTAAAAATGCATAATCCTTTTTCATTATGCTTAGCACAAGCTGCAAAAGACCATTTTAAAGAATCTACATAAAGAGTTTCAGATTCCAGTGGTATTCCATAGAATTAATGTCCAATATGTGAAAATGATCTTACAATCCACCTCATAATATACTGTTTCTATACAATTTAGCAAAGCTCCTCTCTACTCTTCCCTTCTTGTTTTACACACAAACACACACACACACACACACACACACACACACACAAAGCAATTCAGGCCCACTGATAACCAGACTGACAGAAAACTGTCTGTAGTTTGCATAAAATTGGTGTTCTGTATCAGTATCCCTCATTTTATCTAAAGAAGCTGAAAGGATACAAACCTATTAAATGTCAACAACACAAAATATTCTAATGAAATATATTAGATTTTGAGTTACTCAAAAGATGGCTGAAAACACTGACTCAGAAGCCAGACCACCTGTGTTCAATCTGAGCGATGCTTTGGTTCTGCCACTAATAGGGTCTGAAATGTCGGACAGGACACTTCACTGTACTCCAGTTTTCAGATCTGTTTCATTTGTTCATATACACAACTACTTAGAACAGTTCCTGACACTGTTTTGTCTTTAAGTATTTTGAGTAATTTGATATTATAAATATTAGTTATTATTATTGGCTAAGATAAAAGAAAGAAACTACATCCACACCTTCCAATCTTTTCATGATTGTCTTTTGGTAACTCAAAACACAACTTTCAGAATTTTTTTTAAAAAAAATTTAAAAATTCCGTTCCTTGTAATAACAGTTTTTGGGGACACATACCATACCATGAAACCACTGTATAGTTTAAAGTGAGAAAGGTTTAAAAGAAAAATAAGTATCTGCCTTTTCAAGTCACATGGGTGCCTAGTGTGGTGGGCATTTTGGAAGGGAATGAGACAGAGGCCAATTTAAATGCCTTGCAATGGTCCAGGCCAAGATGACAAGCCTGAATCAGTGTTTCTCAAAGTGAGGGATCCATACCACTGATGAGGCATGGAATGAGTTACAGGGTGCAAAATAGGTTAAAATTAGCACCATTCACATGATGAGGTTCTTTTTTCAGTGCTTTTTCAGTCCTGATTACATGGAAGAGAAGGTCACAGTTTGATCATGGCTGTTAACACCTCTCTAAAATTTGCTAATCCCCTTCTCAGCAGTTAGAGGTGACCTCGTCATAATGGCTTCCAGGTAGAATTAAACAACTCCTTTTGTTTTTCATTGTAATTGCTTTAAGGTTATCTTCTCTTTCTGTCTTGAGGTTGTTTCTCATTCCTGGATTATTTCTTTCAAAATAAATCCAATTATGTTTGTGATTTTAGATAAATATGTTAGCTGAATAATTTAGATGTAACATGGAAACAGAATATAAAAAATATAGTAGTCAATATCCTAAACTAGTTGTACACTGGAAAACAGAGATTAGGAACAGATTAGTATTTAGATGGTAGAATAAGCAGATATGGGTGACTTGCTTTGAAAGGAAATAGCTACACATGGGCAAGTGGGCAAGTGATTATAAGCCTCAACTAAACCTTTTGGTGATGCAGAGTATCTGAAGAATTATCTACCTGATTAACTCTGGCATTCCCTGCAGGTGGGAAGTCCATTAGAGAAATAACTAATGAAGCTCAACTCCATTCCTTATTCCATTTCTTGCCAAATGTGATTGCTGCACAATTCTATGTTTTCTTGGCAGTTTTGGGGGGTATTCCTCAAATCAATGCTCTTCTAAAGGGTTTAAATTGTCATTGTTAATGGTCCTCATTTATTTGTCGGATTATTATTATTTTTTAATTATTCTTTAAGTTCTGGGATACATGTGCAAAACGTGCAGGTTTATTACATAGGTATACACGTGCCATAGTGGTTTGTTGCACCCATCAACCCGTCATCTACATTAGATATTTCTCCTAATGCTATCCCTCCCCAACCCCTCATCCCTCGACAGGCCCCAGTGTGTGATGTTCCCTTCCCTGTGTTCATGTGTTCTCATTGTTCAACTCTCACTTATGAGTGAGAACATGTGGTGTTTGGTTTTCTGTTCCTCTGTTAGTTTGCTGAGAATGATGTTTTCCAGCTTCATCCATGTCCCTGCAAAGGACATGAACTCATCCTTTTTATGGCTGCATAGTATTCCATAGTGTATATGTGCCACATTTTCTTTATCCAATCTATCGTTGATGGGCATTTGGGTTGGTTTCAAGTCTTTACTATTGTGAACAGTGCTGCAATAAACATACATGTGCATGTGTCTTTGTAGTAGAATGATTTACAATCTTTTAGGTATATACCCAGTAATGGGATCGCTGGGTCAAATGGTACTTCTGGTTCTAGATCCTTGAGGAATCGCCACACTGTTTTCCACAATGGTTGAACTAATTTACACTCCCACCAATAGTGTAAAAGCATTCCTATTTCTCCCCATCCTCTCCAGCATCTGTTGTTTCCTGACTTTTTAATGATCACCATTCTAACTGGGGTGAGATGTTATCTTATTGTGGTTTTGATTTGCATTTCTCTAATGACCAGTGATGATGAGCTTTTTTTCATGTTTGTTGGCTGCGTAAATGTCTTCTTTTGAGAAGTGTCTGTTTATATCCTTTGCCCACTTTTTGATGGGGTTATTTGCTTTTTTTCTTGTAAATTTGTTTAAGTTCATTGTGGATTCTGGATATTAGCCCTTTGTCAGATGGCTAGATCACAAAAATTTTCCCCCATTCTGTAGGTTGTCTGTTCAGTCATGATTGTTTGTTTCGCTGTGCAGAAGCTCTTTAGTTTAATTAGATCCCATTTTTCAATTTCGGCTTTTCTTGACATTGCTTTCGGTGTTTTAGTCATGAAGTCTTTGACAATGCCTATGTCCTAAATTGTATTGCCTAAGTTTTCTTGTAGGGTTTTTAAAGTTTTAGGTCTTATGTTTGTCTTTAATCCATCTTGAGTTAATTTTTGTATAAGGTGTAAAGAAGTGATCCAGTTTCCGCTTCCTGCATATGGCTAGCCAGTGTTCCCAACACCATTTATTAAATAGAGAGTCCTTTCCCCATTGTTTGTTGTGACAGGTTTGTCAAAGATTAGGTGGTTATAGATGTGTGGCATTATTTGTGAGGCCTCTGTTCTGTTCCATTGGTCTATATATCTATTTTGGATTGTATATTTAGAAAACCCCATCATCTCAGCCCAAAATCTCCTTAAGCTGATTAGCAACTTCAACAAAGTCTCAGGATACAAAATCAATGTGCAAAAACCACAGGCATTCCTATACACCACAATTCACAATTGCTACAAAGAGAATAAAGTACCTAGGAATACAACTTACAAGGGATGTGAAGGACCTCTTCAAGGAGAACTACAAACCACTGCTCAAGGAAATAAGAGAGGACACAAGCAAATGGAAAAACATTCCATGCTCATGGATAGGAGGAAAGGTGAAAAAGGCCATACTGCCCAAACTAATTTATAGATTCAGTGCTATCCCCATCAAGCTTCCATTGACTTTCTTCGCAAAATTAAAAAAAACAAAAAAAAAAAAAACAAAAAAAAAACTACTTTAAATTTCATATGGAACCAAAAAAGAGCCCATATAAGCAAGACAATCCTAAGCAAAAAGAACAAAGCTGGAGGCATCACACTACCTGACTTCAAACTATACTACAAGGCTACAGTAACCAAAACAGCATGGCATTGTCAGATTATTTAACTAGGGTATTGTTAAATAATAGAAGGTCTCTAATGAGGTTAAAAAAAATCCAAGACACCTGATACTTAATCACCCAAAAGTGCAACTTTTGGTCCAACAGCACATTATCATTATACCTTGTGAAGAATTTCTGATATTTCTCCTGTCTCTTCATTGCTAGAGTAGACTGGCTTATTTTCAGCAATTATCAGACTTGATGAGCAATGCCATTTACAAACAGTGGTGACTTAGGACTAAGAGGGATATATAAAACAAAACATGATCCCTTTGAGTTTTACTTTTCACAGAAAAATAGTATTTGTTATTTGTTCCATATCCATGACAGAGTAGTTGGGAATATTTAACAAAATCACCTGGAAAAAATATTCCCCAGTAATTTTGGTGAAAATAAACCGAAAAGTATTTTCTGTCATTTGCTGTTTATTCTATAAAGTTTCCAGTTTATAAGAAATCGTGCTAATGTGTAGTGAAGTCCACAATCGCCAACTGAAATGCCTTCTTCTTGGAAAGTCTTTTTTTGACCCTCAAGATGGTGAACCAAACCTTCCTTTTTCACTCATAGCCATCTGCATTTGTCTGTAGAGTGAAGTTCATTTGGGGCACTATTGACATGTGGGGCTGGATGACTATTTGTTGTGGAGGGCTGTCTTGTAGACTCTAGGGCGTTTAGCAGCACTGCTGTCTTTTACCTACTCAGTGCTGGTAACATTCCTCAGGTCTGACAATCAAACATGTCTCCAGACACTACTAAATGTACCCAGGTAGGGCCATATAGTCCATGGTTGAGATCCGCTACTATTGAGTTATGTAACACTTCCCTCACTGCAGTGAAGTTTGCTTTTATGTCTGCATATTTTAGTAGATTCAAAATAATGTATTTGGCACTGAGCTCTATGCATAGTGGTTACTCTTTTGGTTTTCTGGATTTTTCTGGATGACATATACTATACGGTAAGCACTGTATCCTATTCATCTCCTCCCTACATTTCAGGAACTCAGAGAAGGGTTGTCTTATAGAAGTCCCAAAAATATTTTTTCAGGGATTAAATAATGAATGGTTCTTTTAAAGGAAGCAAGTAAGTAATGATGTGTGGAGGCTGAATCAGTGAATGAATGGATAGAAGGAAGAATTGAGAAAGGCAGCTTCACATTCACACGGCCAGACATCTTCACATAGGTGCATCCCTAATCTTCCGCAGGAGTTACTATTACTACAAACATCTCAGCTGCCAACTTGCTGCCTGAAACTCTAAACAAGATTCCAGGTGAGGAAGTGTCCTTGGCAGGGCCCCAGCAGACCAGCAGCAGTTCACAGGAAGAAATCTGCACAGAACTAAGCAAAAATCAGATTCATCCTAGCTGAACTAATCAGTGACTAGCAAAAAATTTAAAAAAATCATTGGAAGTCGCTGTGGTAGGGCAGGGCAGGGATAGAAATGGCTAAAACCAGTCAATTTAATACCAGAAAGTTTCACAGAGAAAGTTATCAGAACTAGAACAGGTATTCACAGAGCCATTGCTTCTAGAAAGTCCTACAACAGGCCTCTCTGTTGAATCAGGGACAGAACATTTTAGCTCTAAAGTATATCTTGAGAGAGATGAATATATGTGACACCACAGAGGTTTTCCTTTTTATTCCTCTCTTGTAGGGAAATCTGACACTTCTGAATGGAGTGAGATTTGGCTGGGAGCTTTATAAACCTCAAGAGATTTGATGGTCTGCATTGAAGAGAAGGGGTCAGAATCTCCGGAAGAGGATCTTCTACCACTATCTACTCAACCTCAAGTTGATTTGGGATTGAGACAGTTTCTTTCACATCTATGCTCAAGAAAGTTTTAATGCTGAGAATTCCTTTTCCTCTACTAAGCTAAATCATACTCAAAATTTAAGATATCTCCTAAACCAAATACTCTAAGACTCATCTCCTGTACTCATAGCACCTCTAACATCTACCAAATTTCTTTCATTTAATGTTTTTATTTGTCTTTATATTTGTTGCTTTCATTAGATTTCAATTCCTGAAGACAGAAATAGAGTCATCATTATCATTATCATCACCATCATCAACAAATAGGAGGAGGAGGAGAAAAAATAAACTCCATGATTTGATAAACATAATCATAACCCAGTCAATGTGCTTAGCATTTTAAAAAATCACATTTAAGTATCAGCACAAATATATGAATTAGATCCAGCTAGGTATTCTTTTTCCTTTGCTACCTCCTATGGGGTCTGGCATGGTGGTGATCATTGTATAGTCTTGCATTGAACTTATATAAAAGGAAATGGAAGAAGAGGGTTCAAGAACAGACTGAGGACAATTGATTGGGTCCCAGTGTTTTCTAATCAACATTGGACCTGAATTTGGGAATTTACTTAATTATCTGAGTCTTTATTTTCCACATTAAAGATTACTGATCATGAAATTTATCAAACAGAATGGCTGAGAGAATGAGGTATGTAGTGAGCATTTAGTTTTATCTATAATTAATACTTTTTTTTTTTGGTGCGATCTCAGATCACTGTAACCTCCGCCTCCCAAGTTCAAGAGATTCTCGTGCCTCAGTCTCCCAAGTAGCTGGGACTACAGGTGCACACCACCACACCGGGATAATTTTTCTAATATGCACTTTTGAATGGTAAATACCATAAATAAAAAGAAATAAAGCTAGAGGTTACCCAGATCAGAACCAGATAATAACCTCCCTGACTATAATCTCAGACTCTATTGATTATGAAGCTAAATTTATTGTCTCTACTCCAAAAACAACAACAACAACAAAACATCTTAAATTATAGTTTTTAAGTCTGGTTATTCCAAAAACATTCTTAAGTTCTTCTGCCCATTTTCCCAAATCCATAGCTTGCACTTCGTATTCAACTTATTTGGAAGGATAGAATGACACTAAGTATTATTAGCTAACACTCAGGGAATTTATGAGATATCCTCACCTTGACAGTCTTGTCATCTCAGGCCAACTCAGAGGCAGTAACTCATACTTCTTTACGTGGCCAAGATGAAGAATCACATGATTATTTTAAGTAAATAGTCACGAGCACTATTTATTTTAAAATGCCATATCTTCTTTACTAAACCTCTGAGAATAAAATTTTAAGCAACTTGTTTTGATGATTTAGGTAATTGCAATTCTATTTCCTTAATACTTTAACATCTAATGAGATACTTTTGATGGGTTTTAATAGCTCCAAGTCCTAGATACATTTTAATCTTGCCAACCAAGTACTAGATAATATTGTTACCATCAATAAAACACCATCACATATTTTATTTTGTTTTCCAGCAGTATTGCTTCATGCAGTTCTATGAGCATTTGTTATTTTTCCCATGAATTATTTTCCAAAACAATTTGAGGACATTTTCAGAATACTTTATAGTAATAAAAGAATAAGCTCCATTAGCATAATATGTGTGTATAACTAAAAGATGCTCTGCTTCTAGACACTGGTTCATCTGCTTTAAGTAAGTAGATTTTTGACGTTGCCAAGGAAAATGTTTCGGTTTACTATGGTTTGGATATGATTTGTTTTCCTCCACTAAAACTCATATAGAAATGTGATCCCCATGCAGTGGTATTGAGAGGTGGGACCTACTAGGAGGTAACTGGTTAGGGGTAGAGATCCCTATGAATGACTTGCTGCTGATATAGTAGTAATGAGTCAGTTCTCACTCTTGTGAAGCTGGATTATTCTTGGGGAAATGGATTAGTTTCCACCAGAATGAGTTTTTCATAAAGCCAGGACACCACTCATGTTTTCTCATTTCACATGAGTCCACTTCCTTTTTGTCCTTCTCCACCATTCTCCACTTGTTGTAATACAGGAAGAAAGCCCTTGCTGGAAGCCAGGGCTATGTCTTTGAACTTCTCAGCCTGAAGATCCATGAGCTACATGAAGCTCTTCTTTGTTTGTTTAAATTACCCAATCTCAGGTATTTTTATAGCAACACAAAGTGTACCAAGATAGTGTTTTACAAAAATACCCCAGTTCACATATACTACTCTTAGTATATTCTTTTTCACCCTGAAATTATGTAGGAATTAATTTAAAAATTAGTAAACACTTTTACTTCCTTATATAATAAACAGATAATAAAGCCACTCGTAAGTTTATTAATGTAAATTCTACCAGGATAAAACTATAATTTTTTAACAATTGTAATTTTCTTTAGTATAGTGGTGCCTCATAAAGCCAATGTAAAAATGGAATGAAATAGCGCATTTAAATTGCTTAAAATTGGTGCATATTAAGGGCTAAATAAAATTAGTGATTTCTATTATGGTGGATATCAATTCATTAATTCAAAATATATGTTGAGTGTTTGCAATATGCAAACATTGTTACTGAAGCTGAAAACATGGTAGCCAATAAGCCAAGCAAGATACTTTATCTGTAGAGTTTCAATTATCTAAAGAATAATATTCACAAGCACTAACAAATAGTATAATGACAAATGTAATAAATAAATAAAAGGTGATATGTTAGGGGAAGATGGGCGAGGTGGTGATTTATATTGGATTGTAAGAAAAAGCCTGGCTGAAAGATAATATTTGGGTACATGTGGGAATATTCAGACTTCCTCCTGGAGAAGATCTGGAGGCTGATCATTCCAGAAGAAGAATACAGCAAGAAAAAATTTCCAAGATAAGAATTCACTTTTATTTTCCCAAAATTAATAGGAATGTCATTGTGCTTTGAAGAATAAACAAAGAAAAGAATGATAAAAGATTTGGAAAAATGAGCAGGGGTCATGCCAAGTAGGAATGTGTAGGATATGATAGGTGTCATTGGTATGTTATAAAATGTATTATGAAAAGATTTTGATGATATTTCAAAAGGGTAATAATGCTACCTAATGATAATATGAAAAGATGACTCTGGCTGCTGTATGGAGACAATATAGGCTTGGAGTTGAGAGAAGAGTGAAAAAGAGGCTAGTTGGGGACAATTATACTACATTTAGCTTTAGGAAGGTGCTGAGGGAGTCATGGATTGAGGTGGTTTTCCGAGTTTTGAGTTGAACAATTTCAATATGGTGGCATTACTTAATGACATAGGGATGCCAGAGAACAAACAGATTTGGAATGATGTGGTAGAGAATAAAAGGTTTGCTTTCGGCTCTGTTAATGCTCGAGTAGAATTTTATGAAATCTAAGTAGAGATTTCAAGCAAGAATTTGAATTAATATATCTGGAGATTAGCCAAGATATTGCAGATGGAGATGTAAATATTGAGTCATCTTCATTGAGTTGGAAGGCAAGGGGCTGACAGAGCTATTAATGACAATGAATTTGATTCATTGTGATAATTTTAAAAATCATGGCTACCTTGAAGGCCAACATTTATATCATCTCTTGCAGTTCCTATGCACAAAACAGTTTTGTTTGGTAGATCCCAGGTTATTACTAGATGAATTTCACTAGCTGGTGATTTATTCCTGGCCACCATCTAACAAGACATTTTAACCAAATTCCCATTTATCCAAAGGCTTCCAAATGATTTTGGATAACTGAGGTTGCTTATGGATACTTAAAATGGCTAAATATCTTACATTCCAATGAATTTACTCCTCTTTCAAAAATTTGTCAACACTCATTCAAAGTCCATTTTAACAACAAAAAAAACCCTAACTCCTCAAAATATTGTTTTTGTTAAAATAGGCCTTCATATACAATTTGCACTTAAGTTGTTATGTGTGTCACATTATCAACATGAATACTTATCATTCATTCAATACACACACACACACACCTGCCTCCCTTGCCCCCATCCACACACACACACATACCGGTAAAGACGGCTTTGCCTTAAGACCAGGAAAATCCTCCCTCTTACATAGCAGTCTTTTCCACAGACTCTAGAAGGTCTGATTCACTTGGTTTTAGAGGAGTATTAATTAATATAATGACCTTGAACCAATCTTCAGAGATTGTTATTCAGTATTCAACATATTCCTAATAGTAGTAGTGTTTCAGAATCACACTTTGAGAAATACTGTATTATTCTTACAGGAAGACCATCATACTGAAATTTTTCTTATGATATATTTCCAAAAATTAGGTTATTAAGACATTTTTACCTATTGGAAGGTTCTTAGACCTTACCAACTATAGGAGCCTATGCAACACTGTCCAGATCTTGCTTTAAGACAGAAAAGGACTTATTCCTCAGCTGCTGGGAATGCTGCCAACAGACAGCCCTCAGTTGTCAAGCATCTTGGAGAAATGCCTCAGATAAAGACAGCTGTCTTGCCAAGATCACATCCTCTCCCCTGGAGGCAGCCTACCTCAAATAACTTTTTCACGGAGACGCATAAAAAGCACCTCATCCCAACTGAGGACAATCTTGAAGACAGCACTCACCAAGAGAAAAAAAAGTCTTGCCCACACATCTCCATCTCAGTATTTATTTCTGGGAACCTAAATTAAGCAGAAGCTATCTGAAAAACAGCAATTATTTATACTTGTTGAAAACAGTTCATTGACTCAAATATCTAAAGAAGAGAAAGAGTGTGAGCTCCAACTATGTCCTACAAAAAGTAGCATGTTTAAGATGCAGGAGTTAAATTCTACATGCCACAACAACATGAGTTCTAGAAGTGAGAGAGACCTCTGAGAGCTCAAGAACTTGTTACGCAGCAGAACTGAGTAAGAGCACGAACCTATTCAGGAGATATTGAGGGGGTCTGGAACTTTGTGATGTAATGCTGGAGATGTAAGTTTAGTTTGTACTAGTTTTCTTCGTTCCACTTCATGCTTATGTGGACTGGATAGATTTAAGAGTATAGGATCAGGCAGACAAAGGCGGCAGCTATAAAATTCACCAGAGTTCATAATCTATAAAAATGTTAGAGTAGAGTTAGGGAGTGATTACTTAAATCAGTATCAAGGACATAATTGCAATATATGTACACCTCTACCCCTCTATTCTGATGCTTGACATTCCATTATTTGAAATTTACTTTAAGACACAAAGAAGATACATAAGTTTGAAGTCATTAGAAATCAATTGTAAGACAAAGTGAACACATTACATTTTTAGGCACAGTAGGGGATACTGCAATATAACGTATTTCCTGATCATGGTGAAGATTGTTCCAAATCTTAGAGTGTACCCAAATGTTTATGCTTCAAAAAGGTTCCATCCACATGTGGCTTCCCTCCTCCACACCTTCTTCAGCCATCATGGAGAACGGATGCAATTCCCTTCATTCAACTTCAGGGTTTGCTGTTTAATAAAAAAAAATGTAGGAAAGAGAGCTAAATAACTGTAATAGGTGGCAGGAAGTAACAGACATTGCAAAGGAGCAGAAAACTCAGTGAGGATTGATTCTTTTACCTGGGATAAATCAATGCAAACATCATGAAGGAGTAGCTTTTGACCCAGTCTTTGATGGATAGGAAATAATTGTACATGCAAAACTATACCAAGATATTTATCTGCTTTCTAGAGAAGATGCAATAAGCTATAATTTTACATACTTTATTGGTATGCCCAATATTTCAGGTATATTATTTGATGCTATGAATGCTTCTAAGAACTAATTTCATAAGATTCCTGTCCCCATAGTGCTTATATCCTGGTGCAATGTAATACCAAACAAAATTAGTAAGCAATAATCAATAATTTAAAAACAATATGGATATAAATTATGTCCTTTATTTCCACAGATTTTTGGCATTAAAATGGATTATTTTAGTGTCATTCAGCATTCCAGTGTTTGGCATATGTATAATTAGATTTCTTGGGAATAATAAGACAGATTTGTATTCAGTGCTCTCTGCTCTACTCTGTGGAAGAGAAGGTGGAAAGCAGAATTGGGCAGAGGTAGAAGATGGGCTGCACTGCAGTCTCAGCGAAAGATTTAGCCACCAACACAAGAAGGTCTGGACTTTGGATGTCATTTCTGAGTTGTCCCATCCATGTAGGAGCCTAGGGGCTAGGCTTTGGAAGCCTATATTGGTGCATCGTTGGATTTGTACTGCTACCTAGCATTGAGCAAGGAAATTGATTTTGGCTTTGGGAAATTCTGGAAAGCAACCTAGCCTTGAACTGTCTCAGCAGGCAACACTTCCAGCAGCTGGCGGAATGAATGCCCTAGTTTTGAAGGGGATGATAGGGTAACACACCACAGCATCCACTACAGTTTCCAATGCTATTGTTTTTCCTGTTGCCAAAAGTCTAGTTTCTGATTGTGCTGAAGATGTTTCCTTAAAGTATAACTCTAGAAGAAGAGTTCTCTTCTTCATCATTTCCTCATCAGGGAAATTTATGGCAGTTATGGAATGAATTGCGTTGCCCCAAAATTCACATGTCAAAACTCTAATTGCCAATGTGACTGTATATTTGCAGGTTGAGGTCAGAGGACAGGTTAGTTAAGACCCTAATCTAATATGTCTGGTATCCTTATAGGGAGAGGAAACGGTATCAGGGAAGCACAGAGAAAAGGCTATGTGGGGACACTGCAAGAAGGTGGCCGTCTGCAAGCCAGGGGAGTGAGGCCTCAGGAAAAACCAAACCTGCCAACACTTTGATCTTGGACTTCCAGCCTCCAGAAATGTGAGAAAATAAATTTCTGTTGTTTAGGCCATTCAGTGTGTGGCGTTTGCTTATGGTAGCCCTAGCAAACTAAGGTAGTAAGATATTGAAGTAAATGTTTTGATGTATCAGAAAGGTGGGCATTCAATCATCAATACAAGGTTTATAGTTCCATGTTTGGATTTCTGACATCATATCTGAAAAAACTAGGGCTACAAAACCTTCTTCAGGTACTCTGTGATCTATTTAATATATATATTTATATATTAATATACATAATATACATTTATATAATATATTAATATATATAATAAATGTATATATTTGATTTATTATATCAATAATACAGGTACATTCTGGTTCATTTAATATCAATAATACGGTACATTCTGGTTCATTTAAAATATTTATATTTATATATATATATATATAAATATATATATATATATATTTGAGGCAGGGTCTTGCTGTTCTGCTCAGGCTAGAGTTCAGTGGCTATTCACAGGCATGATCATAGCACACTGCAGCTTCAAACTCCTGGGCTGAAGCCTCTTCCCAAATAGCTGGAACCATAAGTGCACACCATGGTGCCTGGCTGAAAGTCTTTATGTAATGAAGATTTAAAAGGTTTGATTCTAAAATAAAACATGATGTGGTTTATGTAATTATTATATCTGAATTAATGTTTCTACTTCTACACAACCAAAATATATACTTTTTCATTAACATGTATTATCAAAGTATATGTGTGTTTATAATTTATATTCATATATAAATATGTATATATAACACATTTATACATGCATACCTAGATATGGCATTGTAATTTAACTCAGAGTAAAATTAATGCTAATTTTTATTCAATATGCATTTTTCAAAACATATTATGTCTACTGATAATACAAATTTGAATGAAGTATAAAGCACCAGGCCCAGATATTTATGATCTAGCTGAAGAAAGAGAAGTCTTACATTTCCAACAGTGAAAATGCTGGAGTCCTCCTATGCGATCTCTCCGCAACTAGTTTTGGTTGCTCTGAGACTACCTTCTGCCCAGAAGCCAGACAATTCTTCCAAAATGCTAATCAGTGCACCTTCGTTTCTTGCTTAAGCCTAGTCCTATTGCCTTCAGTGGAATGGCCAACAGCAGTGTACCAAGACTGTTCTGAGCCATCTCATGCTTATGTCTCAAGCCCCATCTTGTACATCTTGATAGCTCAACTCTGTATCCCTGCTGAAATACTTGTGATTCTTTGTTGCTGTTGTTGTTGTTGTTGTTGAGAGAGAGAGTCTTGCTCTGTCTCCCAGGCTGGAGTGCAATGGCACGATCTCAGCTCACTGCAACCTCCACCTCCTGGGATCGAGCCATTCTCCTGTCTCAGACTCCCAAGTAGCTGGGACTACAGGCGCCTGCCACCACGCCCAGCTAATTTTTGTATTTTTAGTAGAGACAGGGTTTCACCATGTTGGCCAGGCTGGTCTCAAACTTCTGACCTCAAGATCCGCCTGCCTTGACCTCCTAAAGTGCTGGAATTACAGGCATGAGCCACGGCGCCCAGCCTACTTGTGATTCTTACACAAAAATATGTTGTTTCATTTATTTGTGCCTAGGTAGAACTGTTCCCTCTCACCTCCCATTGGGTAAACTCTTACTCTGATCTGTTCTATGTAGGAATGGCCACACAACCATTATAAAAGTGATTCTGTTCTTAGAGCCCCTATTATTACACTCTGTTGTCTCACTTACCCCTCACCCCTCCTGCAAGGCTCCTGTTTGCTTGTCTCTTTCCTCCAGAGTCTGCTGGCACCAGAGAAACCACGAGGAGGCCTTAATCTTCCCATCCTCAAGGGCTTCCAGGCACTTTGCACACAGTAGGTTCACGATGCAGGCTCTTTGATGTAAACCAAAGGAGGAAGAGTAAGACACATATGTATTTTATTGGGGAAAACAAAACAAAACAAAACAAAAACAATGTTTTGAGGGATAGTCCATTCCTACTATTTTCAAAACATAACTACTAAATTCAAAATGAATAATTTTTTTGTGCTTTAAAAAAGGATATTCTCTTCCTTCAGATGTTCACATTGAACACTATACAGAGACTCAGGGAAGATTTAAGCAGTTTCATAGTCACTAGGGGTCACTCTTATAATTTTGAATCTTGCAAACCTGTGTAGGTTATTTTCCTTACAAAGATTTAATTTCAACGCTCCCCTGGCCCTGACTCATACATAGAAAGATTCCAGTAATGATACCTGATGGGCGTCTCTGCCACATAAATTACCTAAAAGCTATGTTTACTTTTTTGGTTGTTAACTATCATCAGAATGGTGGTGTTGCATGTGTTTAAGAGAAGCAGCAAGATAAAGTGAAAAGCTGATAGTCAAAGGATTTATTAATGAAAATCTTAATATTTCACCAATTATGTTCTCACTAGAAAATTTCACCTTGGTGTTTTTATGTCAATTGTTACAGACTTTTTAAAAGGTTACGGAGAGCCTTGCTCTTATAATGTGTGGGTGGGCTTCCCATGGATGCATTGCTAAATTACCTGCGGAAATGCAGAAACACTTGGCTTTTCAAACCACCAAGTGTCATCTCAGCAGGATTCTTAATCACAAATATGCTGAAAGAAAACCAACAGACATTTGCAAATGACAGGGGAGCAGCAAAAAGAGAAACAAATCTCTTTTTAACTGTTCTGTGATCATCTTTATTCTTGTACCCACTCCCAATCCTTCCAACCAATTAGTACATGGCAATCAATCATGGCTCTTCAGGCAGGCACCAGTTCAGGTATGTGGTGTTTGATTCACATCTCCCAGGAGCAAGAATTAAGGAGTTAGGAAAAGACAGGACAGGCAGGAAGCTGGGTAGAATAGATAGAAGGCTCAGGACAGGGCAACTTACCCCTTTACCTGGCATCTGAAGCCAGATGACCAGGAGCCTGGGGCATGTTCTCAGTAGAAATAGTTTTGGATGAAGATGGAAAAATTTACCCTTAAAAAATAAGTTTGAGGATATAGGAAGATTGAGAAAAATGACCACAGGCTTTTAAGACAGACTATCAGGTTGGAACTCTATGTCAGCTCCTCAAAAGCAGTATAGCTAAGAGAAATTTGTAGGTTTCAATTTTTCCACTGTTATAATGGGAGCATGATAAGGACAAAACACACACACACGTATTCACTTATGTATACATATGTACACAAGTATATCCTTATGTGTGTATGTGCGTGTATGTGTGTGCGTGTGTGTGTGTGCGTGTGTGTATGTGTGGGTGTGTGTGTCTCCAAGTCTAATTTCTTGCCAAAAATGTTGATGATCAAAAAGGCTTCCTTTCCTTTTCTGCTCTCTGAGGAAAGCGTATCTCTCTAATAAAAAGTCAGCAAATATTGACCTAATATACAAATGGGGGACAAGGTAGGATATTTGAAATTGGATCTATTCCAGAGTGTTTAGTTGGCGTAATACTATGGAAAAGCCTGCTTTCCATTCATTCAATCTCTTTGAGAGGCATCATAAAGCATTTATTGATTTTTAAAAAGAGAAATAAGAAGAAAAATGTTCCAATTGAATATGAAGTCAGGCCATCCAATTTCAGTTATAGACTTGAGCAATGGGTCTGCCAGGCCCTCTAGGTGGGTTCAGCTTTACTGAACATAAAAAACAAAAAGAGAAATTTACAAGTTGGAAATTCCTCAATTCAAGGATAGGGGAAAACCTAAAGCTCTTAAGCCAGCCTGCAGAAGAGATGACTATTGCATGCCCTAATACTGGTCTCTGCTGACTCTGAGTACCTCATGCTAGGGTTAACTTTATATCCAGCCACATGTTTCCCATAGCCTCTAACTACAGATGGTAGGAGGAACATTGCAATGAAAGCCACAAAGCACAGATAGGGCTATTTAAAGATTTTAGTGGCCAATATAGAGAGTGAAACTCCATGAGCAGCTTCAGAGGGACATGCAAGGAAGTGTGCTTATTGCACCTCCAAGGCGTTTGCTTAAGAAGCTTTTAAAAACACTATTGCTTTTAATCTTTATGTTCCAAAAAGAAAAACATTCTATCTGGAAAGTCCATCTCTTGTGTATCTTTCTACAATCTTAACGATTTTGGACAAGCAATGGTGCCGTTTTTGAAATGGAAATTACAATGCTTCTGTGGGTAGCGAGGCATAGAACTCTGTGGTGGAGAACATGACTTTGCATGTACAGAGGTACGATATTGTCTACATTATTTAACCTCTAAGATAACTTTACTATTGTCTAAAATTGGATAATAGCACCTCCTTCTCAGATGTTTCATGGAGATTGAAAACAAACTGAAGGCTGGGCACAGTGTTTCATGCCTGGAATTCAAGCACTTTGGGAGGCTGAGGCGGGCAGATCCCGAGGTCAGGAGATCGAAGCCATCCTGGCCAACATGGTGAAACCCCATCTCTACTAAAATACAAAAAAATTAGCTGGGCATGGTGATGTGCACCTGTAGTCTCAGCTACTTGGGAGGCTGAGGCAGGGGAATTGCTTGAACCCAGGAGGTGGAGATTGCAGTGAGCCAGGATGGCACTCCAGCCTGGCAACAGAGTGAGATTCCATCTCAAAAAAAAAAAAAAAAAAGATAATGCACTTAGATATTAGTACAATGTCTAACATATTGCAAGCACTAAATAAATAGCAGCTACTATTATTAATAGTATAACAATTATCAATATTGCAAAATAAACAATAATTTTTTCTACTCTTGTTAGTTTGTTTCATGAGGAATTGCAGAGCTTTATCTATCTACTCCACTTGCAATTCTAGTAGCAGCCATTGTCAGCAGGGTAAGGGTCGTACCATGCCTGGCCTCGCTTTCCTTTGTACTATTTGAAAGAATTTGCAGAAAAAAAAAAAAGAGTTGTAAATAAATTAATTTAAGTTTAGTCCACAAAGATGATATTAACATGGGGCTGCCCTGCATTTCAACATAGCTCTTATCTCTAGAAACAGAAGAACAGACAGGATGATCTGTAAGATTCTTTAGAATCTAGAGGTCTTAACTTCTTAGCCATTTGAATTTCCTCAAATGATGCGTATTCTGCATGATGCTCTTGGCTGAGTGGATGGAGTGTCTCTCATTGGTGCCAAAAAAGGAATTACTTCTCCATAAAGTGAGAGCAAAAGCACAAACAGAGCAATTTCCTTATTCCTAATTTTTACTCTTGAAATGATGCAAAACTGACCTCATGGACAGAGTTGAATATTTACCATTTGAAAAGATTCTGAAATAACCTATAATTCCCTTCAAATATCCGTATCATATCTCAGTGTCTAGTTTGTTTTTTATCTAATGATATATCTTTACATATCTACATATCGCCTAATAACCCTGGTTGAAATACAATTTCCTCAAAGAGAAGACAAGTATTATATTTTTTGTTAAAAACATCTTAAAAGCAGCTATCATCACAGTATCTAGGGGCAAAACCCCATCCCAATGAGGCAGAAAATGTCATGACAGGGCAGGAAGTTTTTGAAAGGAAAATGTGAGCACCAACAACTGACTTTTCCCATGTCATTAATCCATTAAGCTATTCATCTATGTTTTTTGCTCATCCATTATACTAGAGACCCATTATTGACCATACTTCATGTTAGATATAGATGTAGGGACACGATGTGTGTAAGACTTAGTACATAAATGTAATGCATTTCCAGTTCAGAGGAGGAGACGTACTTGCTCGCAGGCAGTTGTTTGCATAGTTCTATGAGGAATGCTGCAAGATACGCCTGCAGCAGGTACACCAGACGGGCCAAAAAGCTGAGTGATAATCCCCTGGCTGTTATCAAGAAGGTATAAAATAGAAAAATAGGTGATATTTCAGTTGAACCTTCAAATAGGTATAGTTACTCATCAGAAAAATAATTTTGCACTGGGCTGATCTTGGCTGTAGTTTTATTAAACATTATATGATCAGAACAATGAAATTCACTTTAATTAACTTTCATGGGGAGTTTTTGTCTTCTTATTGTTCTGATACATTTGGAAATAAATCAGAATAATATAATCATAGAAGTGAAAGGTACTATATTGTTAAATCTAAAATATAACCACTAACATTATTGAGGAGCTTATTATGTGTTAAGCATGACATCAAATGTTCTACATACAAACATATTCTCATTAATCTGGTCCAAGACAATATGAAAGAGGCAACAGCAATTCCTATTTTATAGATGAGAAAATTAAAGCTCAGAAAGGCAAGCACCTTTCCCAAAGTTACATCTGATAGAAACTCATATCAGGGCTTTCTGGTTTTGAAATTTATGTTCCTAACAATTATGACATACTACGACATTTCCCTATTATCTGGGGCATCGTTACTCAGAGTACGAACCACTGAGCAGCAGTATCAGCATTGCCTAGGAATATGTTAGAACTGAAGAATCACAAGTTTCACCCCAGATCTTCTGAAAAAGAATCTGCATTTAACCCAAATCCTCAATTGTTCACATGTTTGTGAAATGTTGATTTAGTCTCCTCCCTATTACTATAAATGCAATGCAAATGATTGTTCGCCTCCTGCTTAGAGGGCAAAAAAACTCACTATTTTATGTGGCACTTTCACTTGCTAACTTGCTAAGGAAGCCTGTCCCCCTATAACACAGAAACAAGATGACTTTCTTGTAATGAGTGTCCTTTCCTTTTGGTACAATGGGACGTGCATTCCACCGCCCTTTCATGTGTCATCTCTTCACCTAGGTGGCCCCAGTGTGAATACATGGCAGCTCTTTTATTCTTCATGTTCATCTAATTATCTCAATTTATTTTACTTTAATGATGTCATGTCTATCCTCCATCTTTTTGGTTCCTCATTTATGGGCCAGCTGTAACTCAACATTGTCCCTCTCAAAAAATATCCTATGCAGTGAACCAACTAATGCAGATGTATTCTCCCTGAGGGCGAGTATAGTAAAAGATTCGCTTTCTGTGATCTGAATATAACACCAAACATCTACAGCATCTCATTAAGCCAGTGATCATCTCAAATGCTAGATGCTATTCCCAGACACCAAAACAAATCATCTCCATGTTCTCTCTACTTATGGCCGGATTTGGGGAAGTAGACCCTATGTATACCCCTTCACATTTTGCCAGGGTGTAGGGAATCACATATCTGAAACTCATTCTCTCTTGAAAACTCTTCAGTAATTTTCTTCTCTGAGAGCTTCAGACATTTGGACGCTCACTGAGTAATTATGAATTTTCATTGTGTGTTATTTAGGCAGTACTAGCAGGATTCATTTATCCTTTAAAAAATGTTTCCTGAGCATCTAGGCCTTAGGGAAGCAAACGTGAGTAAGTAAGAGTCCTTGCTTTATAAGAGGTCACAGACTGGAGAAAGAGAAACAGGTAAGTAAAACGATTATCACCATAAAAAGATTATGCACAGTTCTAAGGGGAATAAATGATGAATTGCCTTGGGGAGGAGCAGAGGACTTCATAGAGAGATGGAATTTGAGCAGTTGGACCGCTATAAGGATATAGCATAAGGATGATTTTGCTAGTTAAAGAAGACAGAGTCACTCCAGGTAGAGGACCAGGTTGTGAACAGGCAGAGAGAAAATAACATTATTATAGAATATTTAGAGAATGGTGACGAGTCCAGTAAATTGGATTCAGAAGAAGGGAGAGTAAAAGCTACAGACAAATTGTTGTTAAGTAATATTTTAAGAAGTCCTTGTACACTAAACCATGTATTGAGAATTTTATCCTTTACACACAGGGGAGTCACGCAAGATTCTTTTAAAATAAGGGATATTACGATCCCATTTGTGATTAGAAGTAAAACACAGCTGGTAAGTTGGACAATAGATTTTAAGGGGAGAGAAACTGAAGGTTGAAAAGACCTCACTGAAGGTTGGAACCATAGTCCATAAAACAGTTGTTGAAAGTACTATCTGATCAATGCTTGTAAAATGTATCATCCAGATATAAATGGCCAAAGCACATTAACAATAAGAAAAGCTTTGCCAGCACAGTTGTTTTACTCCTAAACAAAACAAATGCTTAAAGCTCCTGGAAATTATAATAGAATTAATTTCAACTCCCCATTGGTAGGGGAAAATCCTGAAGCACATTTTCTGCTGAGCATTTCACTGGATGAACGAACCAGAAAGTCTGAGTACATATTGTTAATGAAATGTATAAATATTCTACCCATTCAGAAGAAATCTGTACTGTAAATTCAAGGATGGAAGAAAACAGCTTTCAGAATAAACACTAAATAGGGGGAAAGTCAGATCATATTCAGAAAGAAATATAAACACATAAACCCCTGTGTATTCTAACCAAGCAATCACTTAACCAGCAGGGAGTGAAAGTTTATAAACCCAACAATCTCACTGGGGTTTTTGAGGATTCTAAATGCAATTCAAATTACTTTACAATTTTCAATATGTTTTTCCACCCAGTGTCTCATTTAATGCACATACCTCTGAAAGATTGCTGCTATTGTCCACATTTAACAGAAAGAGAAAAATTTAGGTTCTAAAAAGTTGAATAACTTATTTAATTTTCAAGTCTCTGTGTTACAACAAAGACTGAAACAAAGGTTTCCCTTAGGGTAGACCATAGAAATTGCCAATTCTTAGGTTAAAATGTTTAAATATCAGTAACTTTGTATGGTTCAACCTAACCGATTCCAGGTACAGTGCTCTAAGATTGATAATCAACAACAAGTAATTTTATTCTGCTTCCATGGTTGCAAAGGCAAATTAATTCAAAATTTCAAATGAAATGTCAAGTAAAATGGTTCTAGATCTCAGTTCAACTGGACCAGAAAACTGGTTCATATTTGTCACTGAAATGCATGTTAAACTGAAAGAACAGATATTTACAAACCTTCCTTTCTCTTATTTTTCTAAGAGCCCCCATGAATATTTTCATTACTCATAGACTATCATCTCTACAATATTATAGTGTGAAGGATAATATGTTAAAGTCATATTCTATGTGATAACATATTTTACACATAACTATTTGTATATATGAATCACACATAACTATTCTATGTTTTGTTCCAGTTCAAAATATCCTTTTTATTAACATGTAGCATTTTATGAGCTATATTTTACCTCCATGTTTCAGGAAATTAAAAAAAAGAAGATGTTCAGTAATATAATTGTAAAGATGAGCCTGTGCCCTATGAATCATGATAGCTTATGCAAAAAAAGTGATATAAGATCCCTTGCTGGTAGGATCCAATCAAGAACTCTTTGAATCATATCCTTTTGCTTATAAGGTGAAGGCCACAGATTTTTAAGGACCTTAACTTTGTTTTTTGCTTCTAATTGAACGAATGTGTCTACGAGTACAAAGAGTTCTCATTATCTGAACTTCCATCTCAGCCCTTGAGGAAGCTTGCTCCCCTAGTGACCTTTAACTAGTTTGTTTCGTCTTTCTAGTGGCTGCATATGGTGACCAAAGCTATCCACATGGGTATACAGTCTTTGCAAAGAACTTAAGTAGACCCAACCCAGTATCCACTGGATATGTGCACTTACGGCATCAACCAGAGGTCAATCAGATGCAAAAGGCAAAACATCCCATCTTGAAACAACTCTGAACATCCAGAGGCAATATAGTTATGCTGAACTGAAATACAGCACCAATAATTAATAGGTTTTTCGGTTTCCAAAAATTTTGAGTAACAACGTTTCTTCCTCTTTCACATGGCATATGGTATCCTACATTGGTCTTATCCCCTCAGATTAAAATCTGCACCAGTTCTATAATCTGTTCCTTATATAATAAAATGTTAATTCCTTCAACAACCTGACATTTTCCTCTGACATCCCCATGTGATTTTAAATGTAGCAATCAGAAGTACCTTCTTTCCCACCTAAAATAATAACCAAACTATGTTGCTCTCTTACTTAAAAGCCAAAATTATTTTCAAGCCACTATCAGAATAAAGGATGAACTCTTGCCTCTCACATTTAGTGCTCATGATGTTATATTTGCCGATCTCTTCTCTGACTCACTGATAGCACCCCTTGACATTGCACCTCTGTAGAAAAGCCTTGTTTTCCTGACTCTCCTGGCCTTTCCACAGGCTGTGTTTTCCCCTTTTCTCATAGAGAAGCCCTACAAGACTCAACTTAGGCCACCTCTCTGAGTAAGTCTTTCTTTATTGACCTAGGGTCAGGTAGGGGCTGTTCCAATGTATTCTACCCTCTCCACTACTGCTACTTACCATACAGTAATACATTTGGAAGTTTCTTTCTTTGTCTTCCTCCCAAACATGCACGAATGGATTAGGACCTCTTTGAGGGTTGGCACTGTTCTCTTCATCTCATCTTCCTTTCTTTTTATATCATTCCTGATAGAACAAAGGCCCGAGTTAAGTAAACAACTTAAAACTAATACAACTTAGCAGTTGGGGAGTGACAAAGACTACATACATAGAGCAGACTTTAATGGGTTGTAAACACTTGGATCTTAAAATGGTTTTCCGATTGATTAACAATACCGGTCTACTGGGCAATTCACTCGCCAGGTTGGACGTGGGTAACTCTATTGCAAAAAAAATGTTTAAATCAGCCAAAAGGTGATTATTTTTAGGAGTTATTGCTCAGGGAGAGGATGTGTTATGGCTCAATGACTAGAGAGTTGTCATTCTCCATCTCTGAGCTCCCACACAGTCCTGGTCCTTACTACCACAAAAAGAAATGTAAAGTCATGCTTAAAACTGGAAGAAATAAAGCTGTATTGAGGATAAGCAAATTACATTCCGGTTTCTTCTCCTTTTTATTTTTACCTGACAATGTCAGGGTGATCTTAACTCCCAGGATTTTCAACAGTTTGAATGCACTTCTTGAATACCCAGCCAGCAAGATAAAAAGTGAGACTTCAGGTCAGGAGGAAAATGGTCTTTCTTTAAATAGGATTAGGATGGCTTCCAGTGAGATGATAATTTGATTATGGAACAACCAAGTCAGAGGGAGTGTGTTTAGATCAACTTTAAGAAATAGAGGAAACTAAAAGCTTCTTTATTGTGAGCCAAAGGATGAGAGCAGAAGCCATCGCTGAAAAGTGAAAATATTTATAAATAAGTGTATAGTAGCCCTGTGCAGAATCTCTGACTAATATTTTCTAGCCCCACTCCCCTACCCAAATGCTAATTCTTCCTGGAATTCAAATTCCTTCATAAACTGGTCCCTTCCTAACTCCAAATCGACTGGTGTGGGAGTGATTTAAAAATGTAAGAATACGCAGATTCCAAACCAAGAGATTCTATTTTAATTGGTCTCAAATGGGACTTGGGTACAGACATTTTTTAAAGCTCCTAGGTGATTCTAATGCCTTTCCAACATTGAGAGATTATGCCACACCCACAACTCAACTGTCTTTTGCTAGTACCATAAACAGCAGTTTTTAATTTAGCATTTAGTTGTGATAAAATTACCTTTATTAAACTGTTTGCTTGAATGTGAATGACACTTGTGTCTGTCAACTGATACTGGCTCCATACTAATTGTTGCTTTAAGTCACTAGGTAGCCTCAGGAATTAATAAATAATAATAATTATAGCCAATGTTTATTGAGGTACTGTTCTAAGCACTTTAAAAGTAATAATCCATTTAGTCCTTAAAATAAAGCTATGACTTAAATACTCTTATCATCTCATTTACATTTTACAGATAAGGAAACAGAGGCTCAGAAAATTTGGAATGATTGGCTTGAGACGACAGAGTTAATGTAAGAGGAGACTGTGTTCTGTGAAAACCAGCAATTTACCTTGATACTTGTTCAGAATGATTTTGATAAGCATTCAATACAGTAGGAGATGTAAGGGCAGGTCCAAGAATGTGGGCAGTGGTGCTAACACATCTGGTTTAAACTTGACCCTGTGGCTTACAGGCTGTGCGATCTTCCATGAAATATCTCAACTCTTTGAACTTCGGTTTTCTCATTTGTTTAAATGGGGATTTCAATGGTTTCAGCTTCATGGTGAGTTTACTAAGACCTGGAATAGCTAGATAACTTAATAATAGGGACTCACAGGGTTTAATGGCAGAAGAATTAAAACTTAGACATTTGGATTTATAGATTCGTTTTCATTTGAGCATAATATCTGTTATTTGAGAGCCTGGTTAGAAGTACCTCTAATACTCAGGTAAAAAAGGATATTTTCTAACTGTGTGAGATATGACCCAGTACAGAGAACACACCAATTATCTATAGGGGGTAAGCCTAAGTGCTTAAACTAGTTAATGAGTTAACTAAAAACTCAACGGGGATCCTCTTTTGTTAGTGCTTTTTTTTTTTTGGAAAAGCACATAAAGCACATGGAGCCTGCCAGTGACCTATCAATCTTCAGAATCTGACATGAGAATCTGCAGGTTATGAGGCCAAGAATCCCACTAGAGTCAGACAGATGTTTCTTCCTGCTTTATACTGCATGCCACTACATAAGGAGGTGAAGCATTACCTGGACCACGAGGAGACCCCATTCTTGCTTCTATGCTTTCTGATTGACCCGCTTTTTGTACTATAAGCACTTGGTCTTCATTATGTTCTGGAAAGCAGTGAACCACAGATAGTACAAGGGGACTTATAAAGGGGACATATGGTTTGTGTGTAACCTCATCTATAGCTCCATTCACCTGCAGGGCATCTGCTCTGAAACTACAGTGTGTAGCCAAATAGAAATTTAATATAAAAGCCAAAACCAATTATCTTATTTTATTAAGCTTGGGACATTTCACTTTTGTCTGAATGAGATAATTTGGCATTCATTACTTCAGTGTGCTAGTAGAACTCGGTCTTATTGAAAATAAATTGAAATTCTATTTTGCTGTATTATACAAAACATGCTGCTCTTCACTGAGGCAATCTGCCATTGATTTTCTAACTATGTTTTCAATATATCCAATTCATGATCTGAAAATTCAGATAATATTTACCTTATGAAGAATTTACATGTCTACTGATAGCTAATATAATTATCTCTAATCATAGTGCAGGTACTATCATGTATGTTCCTTCAATTGTCACAGAAAATCCATGAGATAGCATAATCATCCTCATTTTCAGAGAAGTAATCTAAGCAGGGGAGGGAAAGAAAGTTGCCTAACTCATACAGCTAAAATTCTTTTAACCATTAGACTCCATTAGCTTTCACATAATGATCTTGCTATCAATATGAAACATAAACTCCTTCTTTATTGTTTGTATCTCAGATAGATAGAGTCAATAGAATTGATATGGATTCGTTAGGCTATCTGAGATGTTAAACAGTTTGGGGATGCTCAGAAGTGACTTGCACGAGCATGGTAACTGGACAGAACCAACTTCTTTAGAAATAATCATTAAGGAAATGATGAAGCCAGAATTCTAGTACCCCAGATCAGGACACTGCTATTTAGGCTTTGCTGGAAACATGCTTTACCATGATAGATTCGCTTAAACCCACAGAGTTTTCTTCCTATATCAAGTAGAGAAAATAATCCCTGTCATTCATATCCTCAGAAGTGTGAAAGACCAATTGAAATGTTTACCGTTTCTTCAAGGTATGTTCTGTGAGGCTCTGGAATTGCAGAAGGGGTTTAAGAACGCACAGTGCCTCGCCTGCGATCCCTCCGCTTCAACCAGTACAGTGATGCTTCTATTTCTTTAACATTTTGGTGAGTGAAGATGTGAATAAAAAAACCGTTCTAAAAATAATAAAAACTTCACGACAATTGAGATGGTGCATGTGAAAACATGCTTTATGGTGTACAATAAGTAATGGATTGTTTTTTCCTCCTTAGTATTAGCATAAAATGTGAGCCAGGTTTCATTCGGAGAGGAGCATGCACGTCATAGAAAAAGCACTGATGGTGACATTGGAGAGGATGCTGCTTGTCTTCTATATTAGGGCTCTTGAGTGAAACAGAAACAATATATACCCTATATATTGTATCTTCATCATTATTATTATAAGAAATTGGCTTGTGTGATATGGAGGCTAAAAAGTCCCAAGATTTGTAAATTTGAGACATAAAATATGTGGATGTTTCAGTTCAAGTTAGAAGACAGGAAATATCTGGTGTACTCTGATAGGAGGGGTCCATTTTTTTAGAGGTGGGATCTTGCTATGTTGCCCAGGCTGGACTTGAACCCTTAGGCTCAACAAGTAATCCTCCTGCCTCACCTTCCCTAGTAGCTTAAACTAAAACACACTGGGATCAGGAGGGGCCTTCTTCCTTATGGGAGGGTGATATAGTTTGGATATTTGTCCTCTTCAAATCTCCTGTTGAATTTTGATCCCCAGCATTGGCGGTGGGGCCTAGTGGAAACCGTTTCATCACCTTCATGCATGACTTTGTGCTGAGTCTTCACTCTATTAGTTCCCATGATAAAAAGAGCCTGGCAACTTCTTCTTCTCTCCCTCTTTCTACCTCTCTTGCCATGTGGCATACCTTCCCCTTCTCCCTTTCCCCAGGTGCCATGATTGGAAGCTTCCTGAGGTCCCTTTCCAGAAGCAGATGCTTGTGCCATGCATCTTGCACACCCTGCAGAACTGTGAGCCAAATAATCCTCTTTTCCCTATAAATTACCCAGTCTCACATATTTCTTTACAGCAACACAGAATGGACTAAGATAGTCAACATTTTTTTTTTTTCTATTCAGACCTTTAACAGATAGGATGAGCTTATATCCATTGGGGAAAGCAATCTGCTTTATTTAGTCTAACAATTCAAATGTTGATTTCATCCAGAAGGATCCTCACAGATACAACAGAATAATGTTTGACTAAATGTTGGGCACCCCATGGCTCAGTCAAGCTGACGCATAAAATTAACCATCACAGCTTTCTATTCTGCCACTTCCTGAGAGGAACTGGATAAATCACTTAAACTGTTTAATCAGCAACGCAATGAAGATAAGAAATCATATAATGTAGGGCATTTTGGAGAAATAATTGTGTCATTTTCTATGAAGCGTCTTTTAGCATATGAATTATATCTGTTTTTATTCTGCATCCTTTCAAATAAATGCTCCTTCATCTGTAAAGTGGGAATAATCTTTGCCACATCTACACATCATAAAAGATAATAAATGTGAAAGAATAAAGAATGACATAGGAAGACTTATACCCTGAGTAAGTCCATCTATAAAGAGAGTCTTGATTCTCTTGTTTCCCTATTCTGAGGACAATAGGCATGCCAGAAACATTCTGTAACATACATGTACACACATAAACACATACACAAAGATCCTCGTGGCAATAGGCATCACAGTTCAGGCTTCCCAAATACACAGTTCAGGCTTCCCAGATAATAATGCTTTTTTATCCATCCACCATTTTGTCAGACACGCATTGTATTTTGAAACCAAAATATACATGCATATTAAATAATATATTCTAAACTATCTGCACTGCCAATTTGTTGCCTCCATATGTTGAATCCATACCCTTTTTTGTCCACACTTGCATTTAAGTTAGAAAACTATGTTAGTTATCAATTAACATATAATAAATTCGGCACACTTAGTAGCTTCAAATAATACACATGGATTAGCTCACAGTGTGGAGCAGGAATTTTGGTATTGATTGGCTGCTTCCTCTGTGTGACTGCAGTCATGATGTTGGCAATGGCTGGGTTCTCTTCTGAAGGCTTAACTGAGGATGGATCCATTCCCAAGCTCCCTTAGGTTTTTGATAGAATTGATCATTTATGAATGTAGGACTGAAGTACCCAGGTCTTAGTTTTCTTATAGATCACTCTCCGATTTTAGAGGGCTTCTGCAGTTCCCTGCTAAATGTTCTCTTTAAAAGCAGCTCATACAATTGCAGCTTGCTTCTGCAATGCCATCAAGACAGCAAGAAATCTAATGTAGATCTTCAAAGAAGATTATGTCTCATATGATATCATGTAATCATGAAATGACATCCCATGACCTTTGCCATATAATGTAACACAATGGAAGGAGTGACAGTCCATCTCCTTTGCAATATTGTATGGCTTAGGAACAAGTCATATCGCCACTCTATGGGAGGAGACAACACAGTCCCTTCTGCTGTGAATACTAGAAGGCAAGAATAACTGGCAGTTCTTTCAGGGTCTGCCCTTTGCAGTAATGAACCAGAGATATATGCAGCTATTACAAAAAAAGGTGAGATGGACTTTATTTGTTAACCTATTATTTGTTAAGAGATATGATTTTCTGCAAGTAAGTTTGCAACATGTTCAGAGTACCTATTTGCTAATGTAGACAGTTCAGAGGAGGCTCTATTTCCCATAGTGACACAAATATAATTTTAATTGCCACTCCAAAATACGAATTTATATACATGCACATATATATTCTGTTCTGGCAAAAGTTAAATCATTCAGTAAATGATGTGATGAATTCCTAAAGACACTCAGTTCTCCCAGTGCTGAGGTACACTTCGGCACAGATTCTCTGATTCAAGCATGCTTATGCACTACACGGAATATAAGCACTATGGATTTCTTTCATGGAAAGTTCAGCTTCCCCATAGGAAAAGAAAGCATTCATTCTTTTTTTAAAAAAGTCTCAGCACTATTCTTTTAAAATCACTGTTTGTAGTTGCAGCTGACATGCAATTTTACACTAAAATACTATTGCTTTTGAGAGATGCTGTTCAGCTAATGAAAATAATGATAATTTGGCTTGGGTGGGAGGTATGATATGTGTACATTTTTGCTTTCTTCTTTGTGTTTTTCTGGATGGTTTTAATTTTTGGTAATGAGCTTTTTATTTAAAATCACAAGAAAGTAATCAGCTTTAAGTCATTGTATTGTGAGATACAAGGTAGTTAAAGGCAGGAAAAACATATTCACAACTCACACAGCTGTAAAACAAGGAATATTTGGTACCGCAGACCAGCTTGCATGTGGACTGTAAGACAGGCAATGTTAATATGGATTTACAACCATACCAGCAGGCCTGTGTCCAGCACAGCTTTTGAGGCTCCCTTGTTGCTAGGTCAGTAATGCTACGGATGACTGTGTCTGAGTCATAAACCACATAGTGACATGTAATCCAAATTGAGAGAGCAAAAAGGAATCCTCCAGTGCAAATCACAGTCTAAGATGGAAATAATGAAACTTAATTTGAAAATACTGGACACTTAAAACTGTATTTCTCAATCTCTTTCCCAGAAATACTGAATCCCCCTGTTTCCAATCAAACGTGTGGAAACCCTAAACCAGAAATGTGACTGTGTAGTTACAACCTCTCAGCATTGACATTTCCTGGACCCTATTTGCTTTCTCCTCCATTATGACTTTAACTTGTTACTATTGCCTGAAATATAAGTGGAACACATTCAGAAACAAGCAATAAACTTTGTACACTGAATAAACCGTTAGTTACTAACTGGGAAAGATTGCTTAGGGGAAAGCTGAACTGCACAGAAAATCAAGAAATGTTATGAAGAGCATTTACCAGGTGCTGGATGTCACTTGTCTACAAGTGTAATAAAATCACACTTGGAGGAGTCCTAGATCCTGTGTTGACATTGGATTTGAATTATGAAGGCATGAGAGAGGAGTGTCTGATTCCCTAATAGGGTTCTTCTGCACCTATCAAATTTGCAGATAACATATAATCACACACATAAATGCACACACACAAGGACATAAACACAGAGTTTACATCTTTATTAGAAACATATTCATGGTGTAAGAGGGACATTTCTAACTGATGTCTTTATATTAAACATAAGGAAATATTAAACAATGATGCCTTCTTTGAAATAAGTGGAAGTGTATTGTTTTATAAAATATATACTACAGATAGCTGATATATCCAACTTTGAAATCTAAATTTGTTTAAATCAGTCATTTTGGCTTTATATCGTTTTGAAACACCTATGTACTTCCTGTATTACTAAACATAAATTGTAAATTTAAGTTAAAACCATTGATTATCGTGACCTTCTTTATAGATACCAATTGCTGAAGAGTGGCCAGTTACTTGCTCTGTAGAAAAATGACCCCTAATTACATTATTTATTTATATATCCTTTTGTAGTTACATTCTTACTGTTATTTGTATAACTTTCATTTCTGTCTCATTAATGTCACAGTTTCTTGCTTCTACTTTAATGTTTCTAATATTCCTTTTGCAAGAAAACCAGTCAATCAAGTTAAGGTAAAGAATCAGAGAAAATAAAATGGCCAGAAATGTAATGTATAAGCTTAATAAACCTTAATCAAATATGCCTTTGCCTTAGTGTTAAGTGCTCATGTTTTTTTATCTTCATAATTTTTAGATAAATATAATAGTCTCTGAAAAGTTGTTATACATATCTTTTAAAAACATTATATCTTTAGGGTTGGGCAGGGTGGCTCACGCCTGTAATCCCAGCACTTTGGGAGGCCGAGGTGGGTGGATTACGAGGTTAGGAGATCAAGATCATCCTGGCTAACACGGTGAAACCCCATCTCTACTAAAAATTAAAAAAAAATTAGCCAGGCACAATGGCGGGCGCCTGTAGTCCCAGCTACTCGGGAGGCTGAGGCAGGAGAATGGCATGAACCTGGGAGGCAGAGCTTGCAGTGAGCCGAGGTCGCATCACTGCACTCCAGCCTGGGCGGCAGAGAGAGACTCCGTCTCAAAACACACACACACGTACACACACACACACACACACACACACACAAACACACACAGTATCTTTATGAGATGTAATTCATATAAAATTCACACATTTACATCATACAGTTCAGTTTTTTTTAGTCTATTCACAGAGTTGTACAAACATCACCACAATCAGTTTTATGACATTTCATTACCCCTAAAAGAATCCATATCCATTATTGACCAGTGTCAATTTACCTTAGAAACCCTCAGCCCTAGGAAACCATTAGTTTACTTTTTGTTTCTATAGATTTTTCTAATCCAAACATTTTATATAAATTGAATCATAAAATATGTGGAGGGTGTGTGTGACTATCTTTCTCTTAACATATCTCCAAGATATGTCTATGTTGTGGCATATATCATTAATTAATTCCTTTTAATTGTCAAATATCATTCTGTTGTATGGATATACCAAGTTTTGTGTATCCATTCATTGGTTCAAGGCATTTGGGAATTTTCTACTTTTTGACAATTGTAAATAATGCTGCTGTAAGTATTTGAATATATATGTTTTTTCGTGAACATATATTTTCACATCTCTTGGGTATATACCTAGGAGTGGAACTGTTGGGTTACATGATAACTATGTGTGTAAACTTTGGAGGAACTGCCACATGGTTTTCCAAAGTAGGTGCACCATTTTATATTTGCACAACAGTGTTTGAGGGTTTCAATTTCTCCACATTCTTGTCAATACTTACTAATACTTTTCTTTTTGGTTAGAGCAGTCCTAATGTATATGAAGTAGTGTCTCATTGTGTGTGTGTGTGTGTGTGTGTGTGTGTATGTGTTTTCTTTTCTTTTCCTAATGGCTAATGTTGTTGGTGAGAAACACACTCACCTGTCCAAACCCAAAAAATGGACTTAGAGACATGAAGAACAGCAAAAGTGAGACTTTAATGACCGTCTTGTAAGATTGGGTATCTGGCAAGCAGACACACCCAGTGCAGTTTCAACAAGCAATTTATCCCCTAGTGTGCAAATCCTTCCCCCAGTTCCTCATAGGGGGAGAACTATGGGGTTACGATCTTCCCGGAGGACGCCTAAGTTTCATTATCCCCTTGTAAAGTTATATCTTGTCCCCTTCCCCACTTTAAGTTTCAATTTCCCAATGGCAAAGCTTTCATTCCTTTTATGGATTAGGCCCCCGGCCTTTTTCTCCGTCCCCTCTGACTTCTGTGCGTCTTATCACTCTTCCCAGATGTCTGTACCATGTGATTTGTCATGTCCGCAAGGGAGCTGTCCGGACTTGCCTGGGCCTGTTTTCTGAAAATAGACAATTTTAAAAGTACTTCTTACAGTATGGACCATATTTTTTATGACTTTATTGGCCTTTTGTATTCTGTCTTTGAAGAAATATCTAGTCAGATCCTTGGCCAATTTTTAAATTGAGTTACTTGTCATTTTATTGTTCAGCTGTAAAAATAAGTTTATATGTTATACATAAAAATTTCATACCAGACTTATCAGGTATATAATTTACAATGCACATTTGTAATCCCATCCTGTGGGTTGCCTTTCACTTGTTTGATGGTATCCCTTGAAACACAAACTTTTAAAAATGAAGTTTATCTCTTTTTTCTTTTATTGGTTTTGCTTCTGGTGTCATGTGTACGACAGCTTTACCTAACCCAAAGTAAAAAAGATTTACTTCTATATTTTTTCTAAGTGATTTATAGCTATTGCTCTCACGTTTAGGCCCATGGTCAATTTTGAGTTAATTTTGTGTATTGTGTAGAAAGCACCCAACCAACATTTTGGATGTAAATATTCTTTCACATGTTAATATTCAATTATGCCAGCACTATTTCTCCAAAGGATCAGTCTTTCATATTGTATGAATTTGAGAGTCTTTTAAAAAATACAGGCTAAGCACGGTGGCTCATGCCTGTAATTCCAGCACTTTGGAAATCTGAGGCGAACGGATCACCTGAGGTCAGGAGTCCGAGACCAGCCTGGCCAACATAGCAAAACCCCATCTCTACTAAAAATACAAAAATTAGCCGGGTGTGGTGGTGGGCACCTGTAATCCCAGGTACTCAGGAGGCTGAAGCAGGAGAATTGCTTGAACCCAGGAGGCAGAGGTTGCGGTGAGCCCAGATTGCACCACTGCACTCCAGCCTGTGTGACAGAGGGAGACTCCGTTTCAATTAAAAAAAAAGAATACACTAGATACAGATGTGTTTACCTCTGGTCTCAATTTTATTTCATTGAACTACATATCTTTCCTTATTTCAACAATAGTACTAAGCTGTTTTGACTATTGTAGCTTTGTGGTAAGTTTAAAAATTGGAAAGTGTGAGTCTCCCAAATTTGTTTTTTAAAGGTTGTTTTTACTATTCTGGATTCTTTAATTCATATGAACCTTAATAGCAGTCATATTTCTGAAAAAAGTACAGCTGGTATTATGATAGGGATTTTATTAAATATGTACAACAATTTAGAGAATATCTCTATCTTAACAATAGCTTCTAATAGATGAACATATAGTGTCATTTCATTTATTTAAGCTTTAATTTATTTGATAAATGTTTTGTTGTTCCCAGAATATATTTTTCACTTCTTTTGTTAAACTTAATTCTAAGAATTTTACTAATTTTGGTGCTACTGAAAGTGCATATTTTTCCTTAATTTTATTTTGGATTGCTTATCGATAATTTATTCAAATGCAATTGATTTTTGGATATTTATTTTGTATTCTGCTACCTCATTGAATTCATTCATTACCTCTAATTGTGTCCTTCCCCATCTCTCTCTCTCTCTCTCTGTGTGTGTGTGTGTGTGTGTGTAGATTCCGTAGGTGTTTCCATAGTTAAGACAATGTCATTTGAAAACAGAAATAATTTTACCTCTTTCTTTCCAATTTGAATGTCTTTTATTTCTTTTTATGCCTAATTATCCCAGCTAGAACCTTCAGTATAACATAGAATATAAATAAGAGTGGACATCTTTATCTTCTTTCTTCTTTTTGGTCTTGCTGATTCTTTCCTCTGACAATTCAAATCTACCCTTGAGCTCCAAGATTAATTATTTTATTCAAGTTCAGCCCATTTCAGTTACTTTACTTTTCAATTCCAGAATTTCCAGTTGGTTCTTTTCTGTAATTTCTAACTTTTAATTCATATTTCCTTTTTATTGGGATATTGTCATTCTACCTTCCTTTACTTACTTAAGCATGAGTTCATTTAGTTCTTTCAACATATTTATGTTGGCTTCTTTGAAATTTTCATCTGTTAAGTCCAATATTTGGGCAGCTTATTTTCCAGTATATGGAGAACGCTTTTCTGCTTATTTGCATGTCACATAGTTTTTTTTTTCCTAAGATTTAGGTAACATAATGTAGCAACTCTGGACACTGAATCCCATCCAACATGGATTATTACTGTAGTTGTTTATTTGTTTATTATTTTAGTGACTTAACTGTGCTATTGAATACCCTGGTCTATTTCTCCCAGAGTTTGCATCTAATGTCACTTTTTCCAGTATATACACTTGGGCATGTCCACAGTCAGCCTTGGATGCCAACAGTTTTGTCAGGTCTTTCTTTCTTTTTTTTTTTTTTCCCCCTGATTTAGCGGTTAAGCTGTCTGCCTTGGTTGGGTTGGTATCACATCCAGTTAATCAGCTCCATAAATTACTAGCTGATTGTGCTATTACTTTTGACTATTTCCAGGGATACAAATTACGATAAAATAGGTCCTCTTTGCAGGAGGTGACTTTGAAGCCATTCTTTGAGAACTGTTCTGACTTCAGGAGAGATCGTCTTAGCTGCCCTTTTCTCTGACTCTCTGAAAAACCTCTGGCAAATGACTTAGTTTTTTTTTCTTATGGAACTACCAGTCTCTTCTGAATTTCTTACCACCAAAATATCCATTGTTTGTGAGAATGCTCATTGGCTTGAACTTCTCTGCATTCTGTTCCAACTAATTTCAATTCATTTGAGGGGAGTTTTAGAGCTCTGCATCTTAAGGGCCTGCCTTTCTGCCTGGGCAAAGTATCTAAGAACATGCTCTTCAGTTGAAGTAGGGACAATGGCCCACTACTTTCCCAGTCATATAGCTCTCATCCTCCAGCTCTTTGAGCGGATCTATGGGCAGGAGCCTCTAGTATTTTCAACATGCTTTTCCCACTGTGGAAACTTCACTCTATGTGATTGCTATGCTGAGAGCAATCAAGGACCCTTGTATTTATTCTTGGACTGTTACATCTGGCATAGAGCCTCTGCCCTATAAGTGAGAGCTGGCTGGAATAAGGAAGCACCCAGCCTCTTGACTATACTTGGGGAATTTAGCCTCTGCAGCGTGGAGCTGGTAGAGATAAGAAAGCTGGTGTCCTGTTTCCCTCTGGAAAATATCATAGACCTGGTAGCCTGGGGGAAGAATACAATCTACCTTCTTTTCCACACCTGTCAGTAGAGGCATTTCTGTCCCACTGAGCTGAGGGGTCAGAAAATGGGTCATGGCTCAAGTTCTGGAGACTTTTCCTGTTCATATGGGGATTCAGTATTTTTTATTAAAAAATCTTTTTAAGTTACTTTATGTGCTATATATCCTTATGAATTTAAGTATTGTGTTTCTTTCTTTGTATTATATGTTTTTTAGTGTTTACAAATTTTGGTTGCTTTCCTGTGGAATAGGTCTACAGAGTTTCTCATTTTCTTCTCGAACTCCCTAATCTTCCCCCAACCCCACCATTTGAGCAAGGGAAATGGGAGTACTATTTTAAAGGTCACAAAGGTACATTCCATCAATACCTTGTTTATTGAGAGTTTAGGGCATGAAGAGGGGTTGAATTTTATCAAAAGCGTTTTCTGCATCTATTGAGATACCCATGTGCTTTTTTCCATTGGTTCTGTTTATGTGATGGATTATGTTTATTGATTTGCATGTGTTGAACCAGCCTTGCATCCCAGGGATGAAGCCAACTTGATTGTGGTAGATAAGATTTTTGATGTGCTGCTGTATTCAGTTTGCCAGTATTTTATTGAGGATTTTCCCATCGATGTTCATCAGGGATATTGGCCTGCAATTTTATTTTTCGTTGTTGTGTCTCTGCCAGGTTTTGGTATCAGGATGATGCTGGCCTCATAAAATGAGTTAGTGAGGAGTCCCTCTTTTTCTATTGTTTGAAATAGTTTCTGAAGGAATGGTACCATCTCCTCTTTGTACCTCTGGTAGGATTTAGCTGTGAATCCGTCTGGTCCTGGGCTTTTTTTTTGGTTGGTAGGCTATTAATTACTGCCTCAATTTCAGAACTTGTTATTGGTCTAATCAGAGATTCGACTTCTTTCTGGTTTAGTCTTGGGAGGGTATATGTGTCCAGGAATTTATTCATGTCTTCTAGATTTTCTAGTTTATTTGCATAGAGGTGTTTGTAGTATTCTGTGATGGTAGTTTGTATTTCTGTGGGATCAGTGGTGATATCCTATTTATCATTTTTTATTGCATCTATTTGATTCCTCTCTCTTTTCTTCTTTATTAGTCTTGCTAGCAGACTATCTATTTTGTTAATCTTTTCAAAAAACCAGCTCATGGATTCATTGATTTTTTGAAGGGTTTTCTGTCTCTATCTCCTTCAGTTCTGCTCTGATCTTAGTTATTTTGTGTCTTCTGATAGTTTTTGAATCTGTTTGCTCTTGCTTCACTAGTTCTTTTAATTGTGATGTTAGGGTGTCAATTTTAGGTCTTTCCTGCTTTCTCCTATAAGCATTTAGTGCTATAAATTTCCCTCTAAACACTGCTTTAGCTGTGTCCTGGAGATGCTGGTATGTTGTGTCTTTGTTCTCATTGCTACAAAGAGAATAAAATACCTAGGAATACAATTTACAAGGGATGTGAAGGACTTCTTCAAGGAGAACTACACACCACTGCTCAAGGAAATAAGAGAGGACACAAGCAAATGGAAAACAACAACAACAACAACAAAAACAACACTCTATGCTCATGAATAGGAAGAATCAATATCATGAAAATGGCCATACTGCCTAAAGTAATTTATAGATTCAATGCTATCCCCATCAAGCTACCATTGACTTTCTTCACAGAATTAGAAAAATCTACTTTAAATGTCGTACTGAAGCAAAAAAAAAAAAAAAAAAAAAGCCCATATAGCCAAGATAATCCTAAGCAAAAAGAATAAAGCTGGAGGCATCATGCTACTTGACTTCAAACTATACTACAAGGATACAGTAACCAAAACAGCACTGTACTGGTACCAAAATAGATACATAGAAAAATGGAACAGAATAGAGGGCTCAGAAATAATGCCACACATCTACAACCATCTGATCTTTGACAAATCTGACATGAACGAGCAATGGGTAATGGATTCCCTATTTAATAAATGGTATTGGGAAACTGGCTTGCCATATGCAGAAAACTGAAACTGGACCCCTTCCTTACACCTTACACAAAAATTAACTCAAGATGGATTAAAGACTTAAACATAAGACCTAAAACCATAAAAACCCTAGAAGAAAACCTAAGCAATATGCTTCAGGACATAGGCATGGACAAAGACTTCATGACTAAAACATCAAAAGCAATGGCAACACAAGCCAAAATTGACAAACGGAATCTAATTAAACCAAAGAGCTTCTGCACAGAAAAACAAACTATCATCAGAGTGAACAGGCAACCTACAGAGTGGGAGAAAATTTTTGCAATTTATCCATCTGACAAAGGACTAATATCCAGAATCTACAAAGAACTTAAACAAATTTACAAGAAAAAAAAGCAACCCCATCAAAAAGTGAGTGAAGGATATTAACAGACACTTCTCAAAAGAAGACATTTATGTGGCCAACAAACATATGAAAAAAAGATCATCATCACTGGTCATTAGTGAAATGCATATCAAAACTACCGTCAGATACCATCTCACACCAGGTGGAATGGTGATCATTAAAAAGTCAGGAAACAACAGATGCTGGAGAGAATGTGGAGAAATGGAATGCTTTTACGTTATTGGTGGGAGTATAAATCAGTTCAATCATTGTGGACAACAGTGTTGTGATTCCTCAAAGATCTAGAACCAGAAATAGCATTTGACCTAGCAATCCCATTACTGGGTGTATACCCAAAGGATTATAAATTGTTCTACTATAAAGACACATGCACATGTATGTTTATTGCAGCACTGTTCACAACAGCAAAGACTTGGAGCCAACCCAAGTGCCCATCGATGATAGACTGGATAAAGAAAAAGTGGCACATATAAATCATGGAATACTGTGCAGCCATAAAAAGGAATGAGTTCATGTCCTTTGCAGGGACATGGATGAAGCTGGAAACCATCATTCTAAGCAAACTAACACAGGACAGAAAATCAAACACTGCATGTTCTCACTATTAAGTAGGATTTGAACAATGAGAATACATGGACACAAGGAGGGGAGCATCACACACCAGGGCTTGTCAGGAGGTGGGGGCCTAGGAGAGGGACAGCATTAACAGAAATACCTAATGTAGATGATGGGTTGATGAGTGTTGCAAATTGCCATGGCATGTGTATACCTATGTAACGAGCCTGCATGTTCTGCACATGTATCCCAGAACTTAAAGTATAATTTAAAAAAAAAGTCCCAAAGGAAGGCTCAATGGCTCAAAAAAGGAAATAATTGATTTTCACTGAAAATTAATATCTTGCTTGAATATAAAAATTAGTCTCATTGTATTTTAAATCTATGCCATGCTTAGTCATCATAGAGAACAAGCTGAAATACAAGAAAAATGCTGTGGCTGATGTGACAGTTCTTGAAACTATTTAGAGATATATCATTTTATTATTATTTTTAAATTTGTTGACTTGTATTTTTAAGGAGCAACTAAAATGGTTTCATAAATCTAAAAGAAATTAAGGTTTTCATCCTTTTAAAACCAATAATCTTGGACTCTGAAATTCGTAATCATGACTAGTCTCTTCTTACTTCTTCCTGGAGTTGCATCCTGGCATCACATTCAATTCTATGACTTTTATACTGATGTTGTATAGATTATTTTCTGATCTTAGAAGCTGAACTTAGCCTTGAACTCCGAGTCTTTATTCCTACTTACCAAATATTAATTTTATATTTGTGCATTGATTTTTTTTTCTGGTAAAAGAATCACAGAAGGCTCCTGAATACATCAGATTCTTCTTCCAATACAGCTTCTTAAAATATATTCTAATTTTGGCTTCGCACAGTGGCTCACACCCGTAATCCCAGCACTTTGGGAGGCCGAGGTGGGTGGATTACCTGAGGTCAAGAGTTTGAGACCAGCCTGAGCAACACGGTGAAACCCCATCTCTGCTACTAATAAAAAATTAGCTAGTCGTTGTGGCATGAGCTTGTAGTCCCCGCTATTTGGGAGGCTGAGGCAGGAGAACTGCTTGAATTCAGAGGTGGAGTTTGCAGTGAGTCGAGATTGCACCATTGCACCCCAGCCTGTACAACAAGAGTGAAACTCTGTCTCAAAAAAGAATTACATATACATATACACACACACACATAAAATTTTATATATATATAATTATATATATAATTCTCTCTATATAAAATTATATATATACACACACATATGTATATACATGTACATTCTAAATTTACTAATGACTAGCCAGTAGACCAATTTTTTAAAAACTCATTATCTCTGATTTCTGTTTTATTATGCCATTCAAAAAAACATATAGGTTACAAAGTCAAGCTTATTCTTTATATACAATATATCTCATATCTCTTTTCTCTCCCACTTTGTCATATCTATCACTCTAGATATGCAGTTTATTGCATTTCTTCCAAAATATTGCAAATAATTTTCATCTGATCTTGATGTCCTTTCCCTTTCTCAATGCTTCATGGACACAGTTGCCAGATTCCTAAAATCCCAATACCTGTACAGAGGCAGATATTCACTATTACTTACAGATTTTATTAATTTTTTATTTGACAGGATCATAAAAAATATGCTTTGTTTCTCAGGCAATGGTGGTAACTGATGCATACAAATACGGGGGAGAGGTGGTCTTATTTCCTGACAATAGATGTCCAAAATCTTGCTAAGTATCCTCTACCTATACTTAGGTACACCTCCACAAATTTTCTTTTGTATTTCTTTTTGTAAAATAAAGTCATATTATTCAGTATTTGATTTAATGATGATATTTAGCATTAGTGTTTTTTGAGAAAGAAAAGTAATTCTTGTATATAATTTGGGGAAAAATTCATTCAACCTTTATGCTAGGCAAAAATGCTAATCCAAACAGTAAGGCAACTTCTTAATTCAACCTTTTTAAATGGTAGTTTTAAATATGCATCAATAGCCTCATTCCCTTCACAGAAAAAAAAAAAATTCTAGAAATTAAATTTTGAAATAATCAAAGAAGTTACAATTTTGTACATAATAGTGAACTGCAAATGGACAAAATTTCAGCATTAGGATTTGGACTAAATGGCTTATGGTGTAGCCATATAAAAGAATGAAATTTACATAGCAACCAATGTTCATATTTTCCACCAAATAACAGGTTTGCACAGAATGATGCTATTATACATGTAAATATACTCATATATACATGTATATATACAGTTGTTCCTTGGCATCCATGGAGGATTGGTTCCAGGATCCCTGTGGATAATACAATCAGCAGATGTTCAAGTCCCTTATATAAAATGACATGGTATTTGCATATAACCTACACATATCCTCCTGTATATTTTAAATCACCTCTGGATTACTTGTAATACCTCATATAATGTAAATGCCATGTAAATAGTTGTTACTGAATTTATATTTGTATTACTTTTTACCGTTGTATAATTTTATATTTAATATTTTCAATTCTCAGTTATATCTCTATAGTATATTTTCCCCCAGTAGGCCAGATATCAGACTGAGTCTGATATTATGTCCAACCATAAGAATTTTAATACAACATTTCTACATACTTTAGGCTGAGTTTTTAGATGATATCTTTGCCAGTTTTTAATTTTGTTGATCAGCTGAGCTCAATATAAACAGAAGAAAACATTAGAAAGCTACTTGATGATTTTTGCCTGGCAAGCACTGCTGCTCTGACAATCAGTGTCCACGTGTATAGAAACAAAATCCCATGTGTGTCTGGCTTTTCCATTTTTTCCTGCACATAAAACTTTCTGTCATCTCTTCAGTGCATTCTGCCTGATTTCTTTCATGTTTTGCAATTCAGAAAATTAGTTTTAATGCATCAATGAGCTGCACATGCAAAGCTGCTTCACACATATGCATCATGTTAGCCTCATGGTATCTGATGACATTTCTTCTGGCAATGTGTAATCTTACTCTGGTAGAAAAGACCATAGTTATGGCGGGAATACGACAAAAATCATAGTCAAATTGACATGAAACGGACACCTCTTGCTTGGGAACAAGCCAACATTTCCCGTCTATGAGTAATCACCCTTGAACCCTGTGGTTGATCTTTAGCAGCTGTTATTTGGCCTCATAATCCTTTACTACTCGGTGTTGCTTATTACACCAAGGCTTCACTATTACTTGTTTTGAAAATACGGTCTGAGAAAATAGCCAAGACAATCTCTGCCAGTGGTTAGATCGATATCCTAGAATCAAGAGATGTGAAACAGCCATTTTCTGTTATGTGGACTGGGTAGACAGAAAAGGTGGTTTCTGTGAGAAGAAAAAGTGAAGCAGATTTTCAGAAAGAGCAGAGAAAACACACAAGGAGAGATTGCAGCTGTTTTCCTGGTTTATAATCCCAAACTCTTTTGGAAATCCTAAATTTACCTGATAAATGCAAAAATCCTCAGAATAGATTTCCACTTTTGCTTGGTTAAGTCAGTGTAATAGGCAGAAAAATAATCCACAGAATTGTCTATGACCTAATCCTGAAACCTGAGAATGTATTACCTTACATCACAAATGGAATTTTATAGATCTGATCAAGGATAATACTCTCGTTATGGGGAGATTACCCTGGAATATTGGGTTAGCCAAATCTAAATAAATGAGTCCTTAAAAACAAATAATTATTTAGAACCTTTACAGGACACTTGGTTAAAGAGAGCTGCAATTACAAATGAAGGGGCAGATACACCATGTGAGAAGGACTTGATCTGGTATTGTAGACTTTGAAGATGGGGAAAGGAGACATGAGTCAAGGAATGTGGATAGCCTCTAAAATCCACAAAAGTTAGGAAATGAGTCTTTCTAAAACCTGAGAAAGGATAGGATACATCCCTGATGACACCTTCATTTTAGTCCAGTGAGGCCTCTGTCACATTTTCCACTTTGTGGAATAATAAATTTGAACTTGTAGGATAATAAATTTGGATAGCTTAAGCAACTATGTTAGGGGTTATTTGTTACAAGCTAATACAGTTATATATATGTGGTATATAATCACACACATTCTTACCTAAACAGTGAATCACTCAGTGATATGGTTACAGGTTACAAGCTAATACAGTTAAATTTCATTTATTTCTACTATGTAAGAAATAAAAAACAAAAATAAACAAGAGTCAACAATTGAGTATTTAATTTAGGCTCCAGAAAGCCAAAATATCCTCTCTGCAACTTAACTGAAAGAATATCTTCCATCCTGGGCTGTGACTTTTGCTTGCAATTAAGGAAACACTTGCCTTGGAAGACAATCCATACCACCCTTGGTGAATGCTATGGTGCAGCAGATGAATTTTTTAAAATGGTCCATCAGAGATGTTCCACTTTAACCTCATGTTATGGTCTGAATGTTGGAACCTCCTTTAAGTGTATATGTTGTAATTCTTTTAGATATTAGGAGGTGGGGTTTTTGGAGAACTGATTAGTTGATGAGGGAAGAACCCTCATAATTGGGATTAGTGCCCCTATAAAATAAATGAAAAAGAGCCAGCTAACCCCTTCCACATATGAAGACAGGGTAAGAAGGTGCCATTTATGCAAAAACAGGCCCTCACCAGACACTGAATCTGCTGGTGCCTTGATCTTTGACTTCCCAGCCTTCACAAAAGCCGGAAATTAATTTCTGATTTTTTATAAGGTACATAGTCTTTGATATTTTCTTATGGCAGCTCAAACTGAATAAGACAACTCAGAACTCAGAAATATGATGAACTATCACTTCCATGGCTGTGTATGTTATATAGCACAAGTGATTTGGTTAAAGGGATTAGTTGGGTGGGCCTGAACGAGTAAAAGTAGTGTCAAAAACCACAATTGCTTTTGCACCAACGTAATAATTGCATAGGCTGTTAAAAGCAGGACATTTCATCTGGATAGTGACAGAAAGAGAAACCAAGGAAATTAAGTTTGAGATTAATTGACACACTGTTCCTGATTGGAAGATGGAACAGGCCATCTGAAAGGACCTGGGGATGGCCTCTAGAATCACACAAGGAAACAGGGGACCTTCCAAACAAAGTATTCTGTCAACAACCTGAATGAACTTGAAAATGATTTTTTTCTTCAAGTCTCAGTCCAGCCCTGCACATCCCTTGATCTCAGCCTCATGAGACCTTAATTAGAGAACCCAGTTGAGCTCACATGGACTTCTGACCTGGGAAATGTGAGAAAAGTATGAGTTGCTTTAATCTGATAAATTGATGATAATTTGTGATGTGGCCATAGAAAATAAATGCAGAAATTTCTTTCTTAAAAACTAAAACCCAGTTTCTATTTCTGGCTCTGCTACTTACGGACAATAGAAGTCATTAAGACAGTTCATAACCGTTAAATTTCTTCTAAGCACAAATATTATGGAACTTCCCTATTCACTGATATGAAGTGTGATTTGTGGCTTACCTTGAACAATTCAATGTAAATAGAAGTGAATTGTATCAATCCACTAAGATTTTGTGGCTAGTTGTTAGCAAAATGTAGCCTTTTCTGGCTGATGCAACACATATGTGAACTTAGGCAAGTTCTTAATTACCTTCTTCCTCTGTCCCTTTTTCCTCCTCCTCCTTTTTTTTTTTTTATTTATCATCTTTAGTTTTATGACAATAGTAATTATTATTGTTATAGAAGTTATCATTTTACAGAAGTTACTGAGCATTTATTATGCACTCAGTAAAGGACTCTTAAAGTATGGTAATTCTAACATAGTGGTGAAGATCACGAATCTTGGAGCCAATTTGACTTAGTGGATAAAACCCAAAACCCAAAAATCTTTGCTCTTCCAACTATAAACTCTTTCTTCCGTGCATCAGTTTTTCTGTTATCCAAAAAAAGATAACAGCACTTGCTTCATAGGGTTGTGGGAGGACAAAAATGAATGTACACATGTAAAATGCTTAAAACACCACACAATAAGTGCCTCATGAAGAGTCATTCTTAATATGGTCTAATATCTTTTTCACAGCCACCCTATAAAGTTGTTCTAAGTATTATCTCCATAAGTTAAGTATTATCTCTATTTTACAGGCACAGAAACTGAAACTCAAAAAGTTTAATATTTTGCCCAAAGTTATCCTAGTCACTCTTTCTGATTCCAAAGTCCATGCTCATAACAATTTTCTCATTGGTTCTACCTGTTTCTGCCCTTAAGAGTCAATCAATTCCTTTTTCCTCAAGACAGCTATCATGCTTCCACTATGTTGTATCTTTATGTCAGGATGAAATCTCCTAAGTTTCTTCACAAATCTGTTATTTGTCATAGCCTCAGCATACTGCCTCCCCAGTTTGCTACCTCCCAATATAATCTGAGTTCTCCACAAGCTGAGTTATCATAGCATGCCAAATGGACTCTATATGTGGTAATTATAGAGGACAGTTTAAAATTACCATTTTATTACTTTTTTTCTCCAGAAATGCAAAAATATATATAATATAAATAATATGGTTATTTATATTATATATAATATAATAATATAAATAAGAAAATATAAATAATATGGTTAGAATAACCAAAAAGGTGTGATTGAAGACATCAGGAACCCTGAATTCTAACCTAGGCTCTGTCACCACTGGCTGTGTGACCAGGGACAAGCCAATTAACTTCTCTGGACCCAGGTTTTCTCATTCATCAAAAGAGGGGATTGAATGAATGGGATATGTTTCAGATCCTCTGAGACAATAAGCAATGTGCTTATTGAAAGCTTTGCTTTAGTTCTTGTGTGTTGGTGGCTCATGAGAACCTAATTGGGGAAGATGCTCAGTTTTGTGCTGTGCTGGAGTCAATTGTACCAGAAGGAAGAGGGCATGTAAACAAGAGCCTACTGTGCTTATTTTCCTAACAAAATATCCCAGAGTGTGAGAATTCAGAGACTTGAGCTCTGTTGGCAATCAATAAAACATGAATGCATCTTTCCGAATGCATTTTCCTCATCCCCCTCAGGTTCCCTGTAATGAGGAGATAATGAGCTCTAGACATAGCCAGGGGTGCCTGGGAGCTTCTTCTAACATCCACTTTGTTAGAGAAACTTTCGCAGCTGAAAGGCAAAATATTTTCAAGGGATATTCTACCAACTGTTACACCCTGAGTTTAATATCATGATATTTTCTCAAGAATGTAAAGGTACCTACGGGGGTCTCTCTAATGGGTGCTACTCAGTTGGTGCTAAGGAAAATAAGTTTTTCTGTTGCTTCATTATTTGTTTTTTTAATCAAATCTGAGAAAAATACATATTTGAGAACTACAGGTCTCAACTATATAAAGCAAAGCTCCTGAGGTCCCTATTATATCTCAGATATATTTCTGACATTACTTACTTTTCCTGCCTCTTTGAAGGACTTTTGAGACGCACTGTTCCTTTCCTATTGCTTAGTATTTCTAACAACTACTCTATCTCAGTCATCTTATATACCCAGACTGCAGTTGAAGAACAGCCACAGCTCCCTGCTTGTCCTAACACAAACACATACGTCTAGGACAGTAAAAATATTTTATCTATTTTCTCAACATTAATCAACTCTGGCTGTCTGGAAAGTAATAATTGTAAGAAGAATGCCAGAGTTGCCACAGATCTCAGGGAGACATGAGGCTGTACTTGGTTAGTGATAATTTCCAATGTTCAGAGAGGAAGACCTGTTACGTTCAACATTTGCTATTAAAACGATTGTCCCGAGTGAAACAGGGAGGAGGATGGAGATGAGGGTGTTTAGTGTAGAATATCAAAATATTGCATATGGGGAAAAAACAAAAGTTGGAGACAAGTTAAATAACACATTTCATTTGCTATGGTCACCTGTAGAGGCAGATAAACTCCCACCCAAAATTTATTTTGGATGTCAAGATTAATGACGCTTTCTCTCTCTCTCTCTCTCTCTCACACACACACACACACACCCCAAGAGGGTTTAAAAGGTTTATTACTTATATAATTTAAATCTCTGAGACAATCAGGGCAGGACTTTCAAGAAGGTCAAAATATGGCCTGAGATAGCATAGAAAGAAAATTGGTTTTGTAACCCAGGGTTCCTGGGTTTTAGGGTATGTACTGTGAAAAAGTTTCCACTTGTAATGGTTGAACTTTGAGTTCTTGTTGTTTCAAAAAGTGTCTGGAAGAAGTTCAGCCTGGGAAAAACAAAAAACTTGTTGGACCCAGAGACACCTGAGTTGGAGATGAACCATGGTGAAATTTCTTCACTACAACACTAAAAGCACCTCCCTGGGAGGAGCCTATCTGCTATTTCTTATACACATGACATATGCAGAAGCATGATTGGTGATTGTATCTGCTCTGCCTTTACTCCACCTCTACATACAATGGCTCAGCTCACCAGCCTAATGAAAGCCCTGTTTTCCCTGTTGTTCGAGGTGACATTGCTTTAAGGGACTACCCCGGTGGGTGTCCGTATTACTCTTTACAAGTAACAAAATCTCCTTGTTAAATCCTCCTTGGTTGTGGTCATTGGATTGTCACTGCAAGCAAGTGATTGAATTCACCCTTTTGTGGGTAACAGTTTGGGTTTTTATTGTTAAAGGATGGGTCCCACAATGAGAGTTACAGGTGGGCAGTGATGTGCACAGTTTTAATTTCCTATGCGGGCCAAGGGAGGAAAGCTTGCTTGCGTTTTTTTTTAGATGTGGAGAACAAGGAGATGAGTCTAATAGCTGTCCACAGTCAAACAACAAGAAATAGAATCAGACTTCTCATTCCTACTTCCTGAGATGCAATTTTAAATTGAAATAAGGTTAGAGGTTAGAGAACATGGGTTCAAATCTCAGCATAGCCACTTATAAGCTTTTGACCTAATGAAATGTACTTGATTGGAGCCCAGCTGATTTTCTTCCTCTGTAAAATGGAGACAACATTAGGATCCATGCAAAAGATGGCAGATGATTAATGGAGATGTTGCACTCAAGGTTTTGGTAGTATATTATAGTTGTGTGTAATCCATCATTGCTTCACCATTGCCTTTCTACCACTACTGCTTTGGGTACAACTACCTCTTACCACTGCTATTTTATCTGACTTTTCTTCATAGAATAAAGTTCAAGATCTGCCTTTTTTTTTTCTGTGTATTTGTCCCCAGATCTGACTTTGGGCTGTTCAGATGGGTTTTAAGATCTGGGCTAACAATCCTATTACTAGTGAGAGAGGAGAAAGGAAGAAACCGATCAGGAAGACAGGGTGGGTCCTAGTTTTAGAGCAGGTCCTTGGTTAAATTCTTTCAAACAAAAGAATAACCTGAAAAATCAAGCTTCAGGCACAGATAAGGGAACTTTCCCAGGGGGCTTGCCTAAGACATCCCCACAGGCACATAGATGAGAAAGGCTACACAGAAGACTTTCCCACACATGCCCACAATGGAAAATTTTGTCCCCTGACACATGCACAGTAAAGGGAACAAAGCAACATGAAGTAACTCAAGCTAAGAGCCCACATGCACACTAAGAGGGTGGGGTGGAACTACCAGAAATGCACGCCTTATGCAAATGAGATGCCCAACCCACTATGGGTTTCTTATAAAAGCTCCTGTATCCAAACTTTGAAACAACAACCCATTTTTCTGGAGCCCCTCTCTGTAGCAGAGAACTATTCTCTTTCCTTCACCTATTAAATTTCTACTCTAAACCTCACCCTTTGTTCATCCACATCCTTTATCTGAACCTCTGGTGTCTGCTTCACTAGGTATATAACCAAAGTCTGCTTCACTAGGTATATACCCAAAGGAATATGAGTCATTCTGCCATAAAGATATGAGCACATGTATGTTCACTGCAACACTACTTACAAGAGCAAAGATATGGAATCAATGTAAATGCTGATTAGTGGTAGACAGGATAAAGAAAATACATATACACCATTAATTACCATGGTGTCATGAAAAAGAATAAGATCATGTCCTTTTCAACAGTATGGATGGAACTAGAGGCCATTATTCTAAGCACACTAATGCAGGAATAGAAAAGCAAAAATCGCATGTTCTTACTTGTGATGAAAACATCATCATAAGTGATGAGATGATGAGAAAACATGGACACAAAGAAAATAACAGACACCAGGGTTTACTTGAGGGTGTAGGGTGGGAGAAGGGAGAGGATTAAAAAACTATCAGATACTACGCTTATTACCAGGGTGACAAAATAATCTGTACACCAACTCCCCATGAAATGCAATTTACCTATATAACAAATCTGCACATGTACTCCTGAGCCTAAAAATAGAAGTTAAAAAAAAATCTGGGCTGGATATTCTTATTCCCAATGGCTATGTTGACCTCAGCACTGTCAGAACTTTGCGAGACCTAAATATGTTAACATCTGACTTCTTGTGGCATATTCCTTCCTGGAAAGTGGGGCAACCATGTCATGATACATGTTAAGGGCAGGTCTTTGTTTGCTTGCTGTATTTTACTATTTAGATTTGAGCAAAACATACTCCTTCTTCTCACAGAGCATCTGTGACTGAAATTTCATGATATTTTAGCTGATGAGAAAATTCATTTCTCAATTGCAAATCCTAGAAGAAGTTTACCTGAAAATAAGTATTTTATTATTCAGATATAAAGCTTGCTTTTTGGTTCAGATATATTTTATCATTTAGTCTCGCTCATTTTATTTTTAATTGTATATAACAATTGTCTTTTTCCTAAATACATTCTCAGAATCAGAAAATTAGGACTTTATTTAGGGGTATTTTTCCCACCTTGGATTTCCTAATGCATTTTGTTTATGCTTCTCTTAATGCAGGAATTCATATATGTGTTTGTCTGCATGGATGATCACTGAATAATATCAAACAATTTGTATTACGTGGTTATCTGTTAAACAAGTAGCTTTCTAGCTGTTCCCTAGAAGATTCTGATTCAGTGAATTTTAGAATGGGGCTTAGGGCACAGTATTTTAACAAGCACTCATGGATATTCATAAAACACTGGCCTTCTCCCCATAGATTTTAAGTTATGTGGGATTTATTTTTTCTTCAGTACCACAAGAACCAAGGTGTTCTGGACCCAGTGAAATTCCTAGTGTTGAGTTTGCATTCTTATGCTTATTGGATTTTTCTGGAGTAAAATAACAGTAATAATCATAGCAATAGTTAGAATTCATTATATTTACTATTTACATTATTTTGGCGTATTACTAAATCTTACAGTACATTCTAATCCAGAATGTATGATTCCAAGGTTAGAGATTTGGAAACTGAGGCTTGGGGTAAGGGTAGTAAGTGCTTCAGTTCATGGAGTTGAAAAATAGCCAAATCCATCTTCATATCCGGTACTGACAGCCAAACCCCTGTGACTTGTGAAGTGGATTGGGCATATTTCTCCAGCCACTGCCGCTTGCCCTAGTTAACATTCTCCTTGAACGACCTACAAGGTCTTTAACTTCTCAGTGGCTTAAGTGTCTCTGATGCTCCCGTTTAAAAATCGCAATACACACATAAATAATTCAAGCAAACAACTTGATATAGTGGAGTGCATTAGGGCTAAAATAACCCTCCCCTTTTCAACTAGTTTAGAAAACCATCATCATTTTCTAGAAATACTCTCTGGGCTTCATGTGGTGCATGGTACATTGAATTTGTTAGCATTTTGCCAGCTCTGCCATTCAAAAGAAAAAAAAATTACTCTAGAATCACTGCAAAATCAGCGTAAATGCAGATTTAATTAGCTTTGCCTCACAAATAACCTTCTTCATGCCAGCTTTATTGCCACTGTTGGAGAAGAGCCTATCTTTGTCATCAGTATACCCGTTATGTCTATTAACAATATTCATAGTGAAAATCCAAGAAGTGTTTACTGATAGGCTAAGGTCTGCATGAGTTGTTTTTAAGCTGATTGTTTAATCCCATCAAGGTTTATCTCCATAGAGAAGTAGATGGACAGATTGATAGAGAGATAAATCTGATTTATCTCTAACATCATCTGATAACAACCCCCTTCTCTGTTTGATCATGTCCCCAAGTTACATTGCTCATATCTGAGGACACCAAACAGGCTAAGGCCATTCCAGCCTTTGGCCTTCGCTCACATTATTGCCTGTTCCGGGGTCCCCTCTCTATCTCCATGTGGCTGACTTCTGCTCATCCTTTATACCCTTGCCTAAATGTCACCTGCTTACCAAGGTCATTTCTGGAATCCTGTCTGGCGTGGTCTACTCTCTGTTTGTTTTTGTCTTTGCTCCTCATTTGTTTCATTTATGTTGAGGATTGACAAACTCTTTCTGCAAAAACCCAGGTAGAAATATTTTAGGCTTCACAGGCCCTAAGGTGTCTATCACACTCATTCAACTCTGTCACCATAACCTGAGAGCAGCCACAGACACTACGTAAAGAAAAACCATGAGTGTGTAACAATATCATTTTATTCACAAAATAGGAAGCTGGTAGGATTCAGCAAGCAGAGGTAATTGGCTGACTTTCTGGTTCATAATACTTACTACAAATTATAATTAGAACATTTATGTTATTTTATACCTGTTTATTGTTATAATACTAATTAGAATGACTACTTCAGGAGGACAGAAGGCAGAGTTTAGCTGCACTTCAATTGTACACAGTAGATGCTCAATAAATATTTATTTGAAAGAAGAATGTATTAATCAGCTCAGAGTTTAGTTTGATTTAACATTTAGCCATAATGATCCTTCATATCCTGCAGCATAAAATCCTAAGTAATTATCATAACACATACTCCAACAAACTCCCAACCTACTGAGGTGTGTGTGTGTGCGTGTGTGTGTGCTTGTGTGTGCGTGTGTTTTAAAGCATGGTGTCACTCTATCACTCAGGCTGGAGTACAGTGGTGCAATCACGACTCACTGCAACCTCAACTTCCTGGGCTCCAGCAGTTCTACTGCCTCAGCCTCCTAAACAGCTAGGACTACAGGTGCACACCACCTCACCAAGCTAATTTATTATTTTTATAGAGGCTGGGTCTCACTATGTTTCCCAGGCTGGTCTTTAACTCCTGGCCTCAAGTGATCCTCCTGCCTAGGCCTCCCAATGTTCTGGGATTACAGGTTTGAGCCACTATGCCTGGCCAAAATTTTTAGTTTGAGGACTCACTACCTCTTTCATTATCACAGGACAAAAGCTGTAGTTTAGTCATTCATTTACTCTTTCATTTAGTATTTCATGTCCAATAAAAATATGCTATGCACTGTGCTAGACACATTTAGCTAGGCTAAAATGGAACATGAACTATACACAGCCACTTACTTATGGATTTTAAAGTCTGATGTTGTCTCAAAGTACATGGGAGTTCACTTCTCTATGTTTTGCATGCAGTTCAGCATGATTTCCTGTGTCTGTAAGTCTCTGCTCTCAGATTCCATGAGTAATCTCCCACTGGTGCCTCTCAATTTAACTGAATAATCTCTCTGACTGTCTCTCAGTTCATCCCTCCATTCTCTGCATTCCTGTAACACTCAGTTCCTATTGACTTCTCATTGAGCCTTAGCCACTTCTCTAAGGAACTGCCTCCTTCAATTCACAATGATTTCTGGTAAACCCAAGAAAACAAGTGATACAAGTCTGACATTCTTCTTTGTACCACCAGGGCCAAGCACAATGCCTGGAATACAGAAAGTACCAAATAAATATTTGATGGATGAGCCAGTTTTTACATTCTACCCAGAGACTTAAGTAGTGCCAAGTATTTGTGGGCTGAATTCAGAAGAATTTAACTTGGATCCAAAAAAAAAGTACTGTGTTTGGATTGTTATCAAGTATCTTTTTTCTAAGAGTCAAATATCTTTGAGTTAAAAATATTCAAATACTAAATGATTTCAGATATTGTATTTTACAAATTTTTAAAATGATATGACTTTCAAAATCCAGGGTTTTAATTGGAGCAACAAGTGGAGACTTGACTAAGGTGAAAAATGTAATAAGGGAAAAATTACATATGATGCTTTCCAATAGTGAAACTGACCTGGTGCCATGTTCTCTGGTACAGAAATGGGTCATACTACTTTTATTTCAAATACATTATATTATAAAACTTTCTGCATAGAATCAAAAATTCCACTGATTCTTTTGATGTGTCTATTTGAAGGTTGAAATTCTAAACATGCAACAGTATAAAACTTTTAAAAGTCAAAACGAGCCTTTAGAAAAGCCATAAAATAATAATTCTACATAATGGCTTCAAAATATTTTTGTTGAAAAGCTGTCATATCTGCACGAAATAAGAAACCTAGACCTATGCAAATCATGTCAGCCTTAGAATATGAAATACTTTTACAAACAAAAATGACAGGGTTTCAGAGAAAGCACAGGTTGGTTTTTAAAGTAAGTGATAGAAGGGTTGTATATGGTATGAGAGCCTTCTGAAATGGAGAAGTTTTAATGTATACTCACTGACTTTGTAGCAAAGCATCCCAGGAAGACAAGTATTTTAAAGCAAGTGGCAGGGTTGAAATTTTTCTAACTTTCTTTTATCTATTTTCACTTTTCCCAGAACATATGTTTCACAATAGTTTTATTAGCAAGTGGAGAAGACGTCACTGTCCAAAATCTGTGGTGTGATTAGCGTTATTGAATGGCAGGTTTTGTGTTACTCATGTTTATTTTATGCCTTCCCAAGCCATCTGTCTCCTTGTGCTGTCTTATTCAGATAATGAGAAACAGTGACAGTAAAGGTGCACATTGCCACTACAGTACTAATGGTTCCTGACATTTTGGGTTTGGGTTTCTATTTTTCTGAGTGTCATAGGCAAAACTAAATAACATGGTCACTCTTAGGAAACAAAGCCTAGAAATAATTGATGCATTCATTTGACTCAACTTTATTGAATATTTACTCTGCTTCAGGTATTAGACAAGGAATTGTGGTTACCAACACGTATAAGACACTATCGCTACCCACAACAGTCTAGCGGGGAAAAATGGCATGAAAACAATGTCCTATGACAAGACTAAAACCGAATTAGGATAAAAGTACGATGGCATCAGGAAGTGAAAGTGAAAGCATTCATTCTAAGAATGCACTGGAGTCTTGAATTGAGTCCTGAAGCATTAAATTACAAATATAAGAGGCAGGAAAGCTGCCAGAGAGTACTTCAGGCTAAAGCACCTACATTAACCATGGTATCCATAGAAATGTGAGAGTTTGTTTTTGAGCAATTTTAATTACTTGCATTTGGCTGAAATACAGGGTATGCCTGGGAAAGCAGGCGAGAATGAGACTTTGCAAGTTGGTAACAATAGCTACTACATCTGGAGCTCTTGGTTCGTGCCTTATACTGTTCACCCATTTTCTCATTTCATCTTTCCATTGAATTGTGACACTGGAACAATTTTACTATTTATCCTATTTAGCAGATTAGAAAGCTGAGTTCTAGAGAGTTTAGTGGCATGTCAATTCAGTTGGTGAATTCACAGAACATTCAAACTGGACGATTCTGGAGTGTGTAATAAAGGGACTATTTATCAAGCTGTGAACATAGTTTAAGCCAATGGTCCTCAAAGTTGGGTTCCCTAGACCAGCACTGTCAGCATCACAGGAGAATTTGTAAGAAATGCAAATTCTCAGGCCTTATCCCAGAATTACAAAATCCCAATTTCTGGGAATAAGGTCCAGCAATTTCTCTTCTTAAAATCCCTCTAGATGATTCTGATGCACTCTGAAATTTGAAAACCATGGGTTTAGGGAAGTCAACATGGATGGTACAGTACCATGGGGCTGTGGCAATATGGAAAAAGATGCTATGATCCTCAGTCCATGAAGAAGAGAAGGCAATTATCAGAACCCAGAAAGAAGAAATAGGAGAAGTCTATCTAATTGGAGCTGTGGCCATCAGTAGACAGCACTATCAACCCGTGCAGCCCAGCAGGGAAGGAGTACTCTCTTGGTGTCCTGAGGAGGTCCTGCAGGTGGCTTTCAATGGCCAAATCTGAGTGGCACTGCAGGGCTGGGGAGCTAGGTGGCTCCAGAGGGCAGGGGAGCTAATTGGCAGAGCAGGTGAAGGGTGACATATAGATTCGGAGGGTTAAACAGGAGACGCCTATCCCATGTCCCCAAGATGATGGGGAGGAAGAGGTGAAGGCACATTTTAAACCCAGACAAGATGACTTTGGAGCCCTATTCTTAACAATTATACCATGCAACCTCTAAGTAAGAGTAGGTAGGACTCAGAGCATGACCCTGTAAGCCAGGCTAAGTAGCTGGGAATGGGCCCTATAAGCAATATAGACCCTAAAGGAGTTTTTGATGGGGGAGACACATGATATTAATTATTTATGCATTTTTTACTATAGTTTGGAAAATATTACTCTCATAAGATTGACCTTAGGATAGAGGATGGAGAAGGGTGTGAATGGTTGATAAAATTTTTGTGCTAATCCAGCTGAGATAAGAATTCAAGCTCCAGGAATGAAAATGGAAAAAGAGTCTAATTTATTAAAATCTACAGAATTTCTTTTTGTTAAAATCTACAGGTGAGTTAGATGCAGGCATGGGAAAGAGTCTAAGATGCTTCCCAGATTTTAACACAGGTGGCAGAGTAAATTTATGGTGATTTTCTTATTATTATGTGTTTGTTCCTTGTTACTTATTTTTTAAAATATATTTCATTTTGCTGCTATATGTGCTAGAAGCAGTGGGAGTTGTCTACTAGGCTGTCACATATAAAAGTTTAGAATTTATAGAATAAAATGAAACCAAAGATACAAACTGAGAGTTACCAGAATATACATACTCGTTAAAGATAAGCAAGGGTATATGTACAAGATGAAGAGCCAAGAGTCAACCAAAGGGGAAGCTAAATTTAAGAAAAGAGGAAGAACTTTGGGAAATGTAAAGAAGAATGATAATGGTAACAACAATAGGAGCAATAAAATTGTATTGATAACAGGTGCTTAGGGAATATAAATAAATAAATAAATTGTCCAAGAGTAAGTGGCTGGTAACTTAATCAATGGAAATTCAAACCCAAGTCTCTGCTTACTGAGTTCAGAAAGCTCACTCTTTATTTTCAGAAATAGACAAGAAAACAAAACAAAACAAAACAAAAACATGCAAAGTAAACCACAGTTGGTAAGATTTTCAAACAAAAGGACATTTTAAGAAGACTTAACAGTATTAATGTTTCTGATATAAGGACAAATAGTATTTAGGACTCTGTGCACTGAGGAATAGATTCAGAAGGGTTCTACGAGGGTAATGAAGTACATAGCTAAACAGAGTGAATAGCATGAAAGAACACAGAAACTTCAAGTTTTCCACTAGGCATTCAACAACTTGGCAGTAAACCAAGAGAAGAGATGCAGCAAAAACTACTAGGATTTAGGGTTAAAAAAATCATTGTTTTGTGGATTTTTGTTGATATTAAAATGGAAAAAGAAAATAAGTTACAGGTCAGAGAAAGGAAAAATGAAGAGAGTGAATGAATATATAAAAGAAAAATGGAACAACTTATACCTAAGGTGATAAAGCAAACGAAGAGTTCATGGTTTCTTGGATGAATTTCCTTTGGATCTGGGCACATCCCAGTTACTGAGAGAGGCAGAATGTTGTTTAGGGTAGAAAATCCTCCCTCCCTCCTCTCCTAGCTCCTGTCAGCCTCCAGGGCCTTGTACGATTAGTGAACCATCCCTAACATGGAGTAATCCACAAAGTAGGTCAAATGGTGAAATCCCATGGTTCTAAATAGCACTATCTTCAGAGCAGAGCAGCATTTCAATCATGGCAGGAAACTTCTATTCCTGAAGCGGAATTGTTTTTATAGTTTGGCAAAACAACTGGTCCCACAAAAAATTTAACTGCAAGGTTTTCAGAATATAACTCTCCTGTAAAAGATGAATTAGTACTTTGGTCATGGAGACAAAAGCAGAATCCCAGACCTAGAGAATAAAACAGACTGGCCAGAGATGAGTCTTCCCACCTTAACAACTTTCGCCATTTAGCTATTCACTGTTGGAGGGAGAGTGCCAAAGACATCTTTCTGATGTGTGCCTAACCCTGGGCAAGGTACAGAACAGACCAGAAGAAACCAGAATTAGAAATAAAATGCATTTTTAAGATGTTAGCTTGGAGGCTTGGTTAACATGCCTCAACATGTGGAAAGAGAAAGATAATGTGTAGAGAGTCACATGGTGATCTTTCATCCAAGAAGAACGTGGGAACTCAACAGAAATAGTGAAAGAAACTTTGAATTATTTGAAAGGATCAGTGAGCAGCAACTTGTACTGCGAGTCAGACAGAAAGCTATAAGTCTCCAGAGCCTGAATAGGAGAGAGACTGTCTCAGTGACACACATTCCCACTGGCGAGCTGGCCAACGACCACACTGCCCAAAGCAATCTGCAGATTCGGTGCAACTCCTGTCAAAAAACCAATGTTATTATTCACAGAACTAGAGAAAATAGTCTAAGATTTGTATGGAACCAAAAAAGAACCTAAATAGCCAAAACAATCTCTAGCAAAAAGAACAAATCTAGAGGTATATCACTTTACCTAACTTCATATAACCTAACAAGGTTATAGTAAGCAAGACAGCATGAGACTGGTGTAAAAATAACTCATAGACCAATGCAACAGAACAGAAAAACCAAAAATAAAGCAAAATGCACGCAACTAACTAATCTTTGACAAAGCAGGCAAAAATATCCACTAGGGATGAAATATTCTATTCAATAAATGGTGCTGAGAAAATTGGATAGCCACATGCAGAAGAGTGAAACTGGATCTCTGTCTCTCACCATATACAAAAATTAACTCAAAATGGATTAAAGACTTAAGTATAAGACCAAAACATTAAACATTCTAGAAGAAAATTTATGAAAAACTTCTCTGGACATTGGCATAAGAAAGAATTTATGACTAAGACTCTGAAAGCAAATCCAACAAAAATAAAAGTAGATAAATAAGAGTTAAGTAAAAGGCTTCTGTCCAGCAAAATAAATAAACAACAGAGTAAACAGCCAACCTACAGAATGGAAGAAAATATTTGCAAACTATACATCTGTAAAAGGACTAGTACCAAGAATCTGCAAGGAACTCACATCAGCAAGAAAAAAATTAATAATTAATTTAAAAAATAGGTAAATGACACAAAAGACATTGTTTAAAAGAAGATATACAAATGTCCAACAAACTTATGAAAAAATGTTCAACATCACTAATCATCAAAGAAATGTAATTTAAAACTGTAATGAGATATCACCTTACTCCAGTCGGAATTAAAGTCAAAGAACAATAGATGTTGGTGCAGATGCAGTGAAAAGGGAACACATACACTGTGGGTGGGAAGGTAAATTAGTACAATCTCTATGGAAAACTGTATGGAGTTTTCTCAAAGCACTAAACTATACATTCAATCCAGCCATCTCGCTACTGGGCATCTACCCAAAGGAAAAGAAGTCACTATATCAAGAAGACATCTGCATCTGTATGTCTATAGCAGCACAATTCACAATTGCAAAGACATGGAACCAATCTAACTTTAGCTGAGGAGCAGATAAAGAAAATGTGGTATATGTACACCATAGAAGACTACTCATTTTGTTTTGTTTTGTTTTGTTTTGTTTTGAGACAGGGTCTCACTTTGTCACTCAGGCTGGAGTGCACGGGCACAAACCAAACTCAGCTTAATGCAACTTTTGCTCCCGGGCTCAAGCAGTCCTTCTGCCTAAGCCTGTCAAGTAGCTGGGACTATACGTGCGCCACCATGCCTGGATAATTTTTTTTTGTTGTTGTATTTTTTGTGGAGATGGAATCTCACTATGTTGCCCAGGCTGCTCTTGAACTCCTGGGCTCAAGCAATCCTCCCACCTTGGCCTCCCGAAGTGCTGGGATTACAGGTGTGAGCCACAGTGTGCTGTACCTTGCTCTTTCATTAAAACCAAAATAATGCCTTTTGTAGCAACTTGGATGGAGCTGGAGTTTATTATCCTATGTAAAGTAACTCAGGAATGGAAAAGCAATTACTGCATGATCTCACTGATAAGTGGGAACTAAGCTCCGGGTAGACAGAGGCATACGGAGTGGTATAATTGCCTTTAGAGACTCAGAATCAGGGAGCATGGAGGAGAGCTCAGGTTAAAAAAACTACCTATTGGGTACAATGTACACCATTTGGGTGATGGCTACATTAAAAGTCCAAGCTTCATCACTACACAGTTAATCCATATCACTGAAAACCACTTGTTTACCTAAATCTATTAATTTAAAAAAATTAAAAAGAAATAAAATGCAACATCAGGCCTTCAAATAAAACTTGTGGGAAAAATACCCCATTGGTTCCTTCTCTAGGAATTCCATATTCCCTGTAACCGAACACAAAATTCGACATTTTCAACAGGAGTACTTTGACCATTAACATATAATATATTTGAGGGGGCGGAGCAAGATGGCCGAATAGGAACAGCTCCAGTCTCCAACTCCCAGCGCGAGCAACACAGAAGACCGGTGATTTCTGCATTTTCAACTGAGGTACTGGGTTCATCTCACTGGGGAGTGCCGGACGATCGGTGCTGGTCAGCTGCTGCAGCCCGACCAGCGAGAGCTGAAGCAGGGCGAGGCATTGCCTCACCTGGGAAGCGCAAGGGGGAAGGGAATCCCTTTTCCTAGCCAGGGGAACTGAGACACACAACACCTGGAAAATCGGGTAACTCCCACCCCAATACTGCGCTTTAAGCAAACAGGCACACCAGGAGATCATATCCCACACCTGGCCGGGAGGGTCCCACACCCACGGAGCCTCCCTCATTGCTAGCACAGCAGTCTGTGATCTACCGGCAAGGCAGCAGCGAGGCTGGGGGAGGGGCGCCGGCCATTGCTGAGGCTTAAGTAGGTAAACAAAGCTGCTGGGAAGCTCGAACTGGGTGGAGCTCACAGCAGCTCAAGGAAACCTGCCTGTCTCTGTAGACTCCACCTCTGGGGACAAGGCAATAACAAACACAGCCGAAACCTCTGCAGACGCAAACGACTCTGTCTGACAGCTTTGAAGAGAGCAGTGGATCTCCCAACACAGAGGTTGAGATCTGAGAAGGGACAGACTGCCTGCTCAAGTGGGTCCCTGACCCCTGAGTAGCCTAACTGGGAGACATCCCCCACTAGGGGCAGTCTGACACCCCACACCTCACAGGGTGGAGTACACCCCTGAGAGGAAGCTTCCAAAGCAAGAATCAGACAGGTACACTCGCTGTTCAGAAATATTCTATCTTCTGCTGCCTCTGCTGCTGATACCCAGGCAAACAGGGTCTGGAGTGGACCTCAAGCAATCTCCAACAGACCTACAGCTGAGGGTCCTGACTGTTAGAAGGAAAACTATCAAACAGGAAGGACACCTACACCAAAACCCCATCAGTACATCACCATCATCAAAGACCAGAGGCAGATAAAACCACAAAGATGGGGAAAAAGCAGGGCAGAAAAGCTGGAAATTCAAAAAATAAGAGCGCATCTCCCCCGGCAAAGGAGCGCAGCTCATCGCCAGCAACGGATCAAAGCTGGACGGAGAATGACTTTGACGAGATGAGAGAAGAAGGCTTCAGTCCATCAAATTTCTCAGAGCTAAAGGAGGAATTACGTACCCAGCGCAAAGAAACTAAAAATCTTGAAAAAAAAGTGGAAGAATTGATGGCTAGAGTAATTAATGCAGAGAAGGTCATAAACGAAATGAAAGAGATGAAAACCATGACACGAGAAATACGTGACAAATGCACAAGCTTCAGTAACCGACTCGATCAACTGGAAGAAAGAGTATCTGCGATTAAGGATCAAATGAATGAAATGAAGTGAGAAGAGAAACCAAAAGAACAAAGAAGAAAAAGAAATGAACAAAGCCTGCAAGAAGTATGGGATTATGTAAAAAGACCAAATCTACGTCTGATTGGGGTGCCTGAAAGTGAGGGGGAAAATGGAACCAAGTTGGAAAACACTCTTCAGGATATCATCCAGGAGAACTTCCCCAACCTAGTAGGGCAGGCCAACATTCAAATCCAGGAAATACAGAGAACGCCACAAAGATACTCCTCGAGAAGAGCAACTCCAAGACACATAATTGCCAGATTCACCAAAGTTGAAATGAAGGAAAAAATCTTAAGGGCAGCCAGAGAGAAAGGTCGGGTTACCCACAAAGGGAAGCCCATCAGACTAACAGCAGATCTCTCAGCAGAAACTCTCCAAGCCAGAAGAGAGTGGGGGCCAATATTCAACATTCTTAAAGAAAAGAATTTTCAACCCAGAATTTCATATCCAGCCAAACTAAGTTTCATAAGTGAAGGAGAAATAAAATCCTTTACAGATAAGCAAATGCTTAGAGATTTTGTCACCACTAGGCCTGCCTTACAAGAGACCCTGAAGGAAGCACTAAACATGGAAAGGAACAACCGGTACCAGCCATTGCAAAAACATGCCAAAATGTAAAGACCATCGAGGCTAGGAAGAAACTGCATCAACTAACGAGCAAAATAACCAGTTAATATCATAATGGCAGGATCAAGTTCACACATAACAATCTTAACCTTAAATGTAAATGGGCTAAATGCTCCAATTAAAAGACACAGACTGGCAAACTGGATAAAGAGTCAAGACCCATCAGTCTGCTGTATTCAGGAGACCCATCTCACACGCAGAGACATACATAGGCTCAAAATAAAGGGATGGAGGAAGATTTACCAAGCAAATGGAGAACAAAAAAAAGCGGGGGTTGCAATACTAGTCTCTGATAAAACAGACTTTAAACCATCAAAGATCAAAAGAGACAAAGAAGGCCATTACATAATGGTAAAGGGATCAATTCAACAGGAAGAGCTAACTATCCTAAATATATATGCACCCAATACAGGAGCACCCAGATTCATAAAGCAAGTCCTTAGAGACTTACAAAGAGACTTAGACTCCCATACAATAATAATGGGAGACTTCAACACTCCACTGTCAACATTAGACAGATCAACGAGACAGAAAGTTAACAAGGATATCCAGGAATTGAACTCATCTCTGCAGCAAGCAGACCTAATAGACATCTATAGAACTCTCCACCCCAAATCAACAGAATATACATTCTTCTCAGCACCACATCGTACTTACTCCAAAATCGACCACGTAATTGGAAGTAAAGCACTCCTCAGCAAATGTACAAGAACAGAAATTATAACAAACTGTCTCTCAGACCACAGTGCAATCAAACTAGAACTTAGGACTAAGAAACTCAATCAAAACCGCTCAACTACATGGAAACTGAACAACCTGCTCCTGAATGACTACTGGGTACATAACGAAATGAAGGCAGAAATAAAGATGTTCTTTGAAACCAATGAGAACAAATATACAACATACCAGAATCTCTGGGACACATTTAAAGCAGTGTGTAGAGGGAAATTTATAGCACTAAATGCCCACAAGAGAAAGCAGGAAAGATCTAAAATTGACACTCTAACATCACAATTAAAAGAACTAGAGAAGCAAGAGCAAACACATTCGAAAGCTAGCAGAAGGCAAGAAATAACTAAGATCAGAGCAGAACTGAAGGAGATAGAGACACAAAAAACTCTCCAAAAAATCAATGAATCCAGGAGTTGGTTTTTTGAAAAGATCAACAAAATTGACAGACCGCTAGCAAGACTAATAAAGAAGAAAAAAGAGAGGAATCAAATCGACGCAATTAAAAATGATAAAGGGGATATCACCACCGACCCCATAGAAATACAAACTACCATCAGAGAATACTATAAACACCTCTACGCAAATAAACTGGAAAATCTAGAAGAAATGGATAATTTCCTGGACACTTACACTCTTCCAAGACTAAACCAGGAAGAAGTTGAATCCCTGAATAGACCAATAGCAGGCTCTGAAATTGAGGCAATAATTAATAGCCTACCAACCAAAAAAAGTCCAGGACCAGATGGATTCACAGCTGAATTCTACCAGAGGTACAAGGAGGAGTTGGTACCATTCCTTCTGAAACTATTCCAATCAATAGAAAAAGAGGGAATCCTCCCTAACTCATTTTATGAGGCCAACATCATCCTGATACCAAAGCCTGGCAGAGACACAACAAAAAAAGAGAATTTTAGACCAATATCCCTGATGAACATCGATGCAAAAATCCTCAATAAAATACTGGCAAACCGGATTCAGCAACACATCAAAAAGCTTATCCACCATGATCAAGTGGGCTTCATCCCTGGGATGCAAGGCTGGTTCAACATTCACAAATCAATAAACATAATCCAGCATATAAACAGAACCAAAGACAAGAACCACATGATTATCTCAATAGATGCAGAAAAGTCTTTTGACAAAATTCCACAGCCCTTCATGCTAAAAACACTCAGTAAATTTGGTATCGATGGAATGTACCTCAAAATAATAACAGCTGTTTATGACAAACCCATAGCCAATATCATACTGAATGGGCAAAAACTGGAAAAATTCCCTTTGAAAACTGGCACAAGACAGGGATGCCCTCTCTCACCACTCCTATTCAACATAGTGTTGGAAGTTCTGGCTAGGGCAATTAGGCAAGAGAAAGAAATCAAGGGTATTCAGTTAGGAAAAGAAGAAGTCAAATTTTCCCTGTTTGCAGATGACATTATTGTATATTTAGAAAACCCCATTGTCTCAGCCCAAAATCTCCTTAAGTTGATAAGCAACTTCAGCAAAGTCTCAGGATACAAAATTAATGTGCAAAAATCACAAGCATTCTTATATACCAGTAACAGACAAACAGAGAGCCAAATCATGAATGAACTTCCATTCACAATTGCTTCAAAGAGAATCAAATACCTAGGAATCCAACTTACAAGGGATGTAAAGGACCTCTTCAAGGAGAACTACAAACCACTGCTCAGTGAAATAAAAGAGGACACAAACAAATGGAAGAACATACCATGCTCATGGATAGGAAGAATCAATATCGTGAAAATGGCCATACTGCCCAAGGTAATTTATAGATTCAATGCCATCCCCATCAAGCTACCAATGAGTTTCTTCACAGAATTGGAAAAAACTGCTTTAAAGTTCATATGGGACCAAAAAAGAGCCCGCATCTCCAAGACAATCCTAAGTCAAAAGAACAAAGCTGGAGGCATCACGCTACCTGACTTCAAACTATACTACAAGGCTACAGTAACCAAAACAGCATGGTACTGGTACCAAAACAGAGATATAGACCAATGGAACAGAACAGAGTCCTCAGAAATAATGCCACACATATACAGCCATCTGACCTTTGACAAACCTGAGAGAAACAAGAAATGGGGAAAGGATTCCCTATTTAATAAATGGTGCTGGGAAAATTGGCTAGCCATAAGTAGAAAGCTGAAACTGGATCCTTTCCTTACTCCTTATACGAAAATTAATTCAAGATGGATTAGAGACTTAAATGTTAGACCTAATACCATAAAAATCCTAGAGGAAAACCTAGGTAGTACCATTCAGGACATAGGCATGGGCAAAGACTTCATGTCTAAAACACCAAAAGCAACAGCAGCAAAAGCCAAAATTGACAAATGGGATCTCATTAAACTAAAGAGCTTCTGCACAGCAAAAGAAACTACCATCAGAGTGAACAGGCAACCTACAGAATGGGAGAAAATTTTTGCAATCTACTCATCTGACAAAGGGCTAATATCCAGAACCTACAAAGAACTCAAACAAATTTACAAGAAAAAAACAAACAACCCCATCAAAAAGTGGGCAAAGGATATGAACAGACATTTCTCAAAAGAAGACATTCATACAGCCAACAGACACATGAAAAAATGCTCATCATCACTGGCCATCAGAGAAATGCAAATCAAAACCACAATAAGATACCATCTCACACCAGTTAGAATGGCGATCATTAAAAAGTCAGGAAACAACAGGTGCTGGAGAGGATGTGGAGAAATAGGAACACTTTTACACTGTTGGTGGGATTGTAAACTAGTTCAACCATTATGGAAAACAGTATGGCGATTCCTCAAGGATCTAGAACTAGATGTACCATATGACCCAGCCATCCCATTACTGGGTATATACCCAAAGGATTATAAATTATGCTGCTATAAAGACACATGCACACGTATGTTTATTGCAGCACTATTCACAATAGCAAAGACTTGGAATCAACCCAAATGTCCATCAGTGACAGATTGGATTAAGAAAATGTGGCACATATACACCATGGAATACTATGCAGCCATCAAAAAGGATGAGTTTGTGTCCTTTGTAGGGACATGGATGCAGCTGGAAACCATCATTCTTAGCAAACTATCACAAGAACAGAAAACCAAACACCGCATGTTCTCACTCATAGGTGGGAACTGAACAATGAGATCACTTGGACTCAGGAAGGGGAACATCACACACTGGGGCCTATCATGTTGAGGGGGGAGGGGGGAGGGATTGCATTGGGAGTTATACCTGATGTAAATGACGAGTTGATGGGTGCAGCACACCAACATGGCACAAGCATACATATGTAACATACCTGCACATTATGCACATGTACCCTACAACTTAAAGTATAATAATAAATAAATTTAAAAAAAAAACAAAAAAAACATATAATATATTTGAGCCAGATGATTTTGGATTTCATCTTTGAAATATAAAGCTACTTACTAGTTTGAAATACATCAGTTTGAATTCATAAGAAACAATCATACTTTGAAACAGAAACACTGTATTAAAATATTTGCATAACGTTGGCCCCTAAGAGAGAAAGTAGAAGAAATTTACAAGTCCAATTCCGTATCTGTCATTGACTAATTCTGTGACTCTGGGCAAATAGCATAAACTTTCTGTTTGTCATTCTTATCACTTGTAAAACAGAGATACTAGTAATAGCAATTTTATAAGGACTTTTTTGAGATGAAATAATATAAAATGTATGAAAAGGGCCTGGGCATAAATCTGCAGAAAATAAAATAGGTTTTTGATAAAGATGCATTGGGGTGAATCCCATGATTTCAAAATTCTCCTGGGAAGATGACTAATACATTGACCGGAAGGGGGAAAGAAAGAAAATAAAAGAAAAGAAAGAACTGCCCAAACATCCGAGCTCCCTGAGGGAGAGCTCCTGGGAAAAACATCTATTTATAGTTAGAACCATTCTGTAAAGTAATAAGCTTCTAATGATTGATTAAAAGAAAAAGAAATCATCCAGAGATGAACATTTATTACTAGAATTTAACTGGGTTGACATTTGAATAATTCAGATGGTTAGGGCTGGAGACCTGCAGACCAAACTATTCCTCAAATATCCCTAGAGGAGGAGGCGAAAAAAGGGAAGTCAGTGATACAGCTACTAAGAAGATGAATTGATCTGGCTGGTATTGTATCAAGAACACTCATGACCAAAGGTCAAAGCAGACAACAAACCACAGGAACAGGATTTAGGGTAAAAATTAGAGTGCCTAAGAAGTATGACGAAAGCAAAACATATCACCCTGTTAAGAGAAGGGATAACTAGACATTGTTCTAAGGTAGTGACCCAGTTTTTGCCAGAATACCAGAAAAGACCGGATCCCAGTTACTCAGGCTGAGGAGCAAGATCAGGAGGAGGGCAGACACTCCTTACCGGGAGCTCCTTGAGTTTCTAGTCTGCAACAGCACTAACTCAGTATGTGAAGGTCACATTGCCCTAGATGGGGCAATTAGGCGATCACACTCATCTGAACTTTGTGATGACATTAATTTGTGAGTCCTCCTTATGGTATCGCAACACATTGCTAACAACAAAGGCTACTGTTGAGAGAATTTGGAGAAATTTAGTTACATGGATTTGAGCTATGTGCATTCTCTCATTCCTATTCACTCCTTGTGACTTGTTATTTGTCATATTATGTATTTTTACTGAAACACAAACTACTTTTAACATTAACTGTAATATATTTTCACTCTAATTAAGAGAATGCAAAATAAAACCGGGACATTGCACATCAACTATAATAAAGATCTGGATGAAAACACTCAAGATAAAATAATTATCTTGTTCCTTTCCATGATGAAAACTATATAAATTATAATGCTTAGCTTTCAACAAAATTGAGGCCAACTTGGAGGTGGGAAAGTGGCCATAATGTGGCAGAACACTTAATTTCATTTTTCACCATGATTTTGAATTTCTATTCTCAATAATATTTCCTCTTACTCCTGTTTTCTTACTCTCATTTTGTTTTTCATTATTTTATTATATATATTTTTTGTTTTGTTTTGTTTTTTGTTTGTTAAAATGCACTTTAAATCTTTAGGGGGTAGTATGCAAATAAATGCTACTAAATAAAAAAGATACACTGATAGTTTTCTTTTTCTTGATATTAAAAGCATAGAGACTGAGGGTAGCATTCCCCTGAGTGAGGGAGTGAGGTGGTCATTTGAGCAGCATTTATGTGAGGAAACGATATGGTCCTCACATTGTAAGAACAGTAAAGAAAACAGGGTAAAAATAATCGTGAGGTTGAGGCATTAATACAGCCACAGCAGCTCTGACATCACAACGAAATGTAAAGAAAATGAAGTGGAAAAAAACCAGTGAGTTTTCTTGCAATAATTTTTTTCATTTATTTTCTCTCTAAGCTGTAAGAAGATACCTAATTTCTAGTTAAGTCCCACTGAGAGATCTTCAACTCCAAACCTCAAGAGGGGGTAGTATTCTTTAAACACCTTAAAGTTGTCCTTGTATGAACCTCAGTGACCACTCCTTTTGACACACAAAAAAATCACCAATCTAATTTCAAAGGCAGAAGCTCTACTGAGCTTCATCAGCCACACCTCAGGTTGAAAAGTAGTGCCCATTTCACTCTCTTTGAAAAAGTGGTGGAAATGGCTGAAATGACTCTGTAGGTGGCTGGAAAATTGTAGTCAGGTATTCCTCTGTTGACCCAGGACCCAATGCCCAAGACTTGAATATGAAAATAGGGGGAAAATTATAAAAGAAAGACTCAGCAGCCAACTGAAGTCCTGAGTTAAAGTCATGTCTAGTTTTGAGGAAAAGTAATTAATCTGAAACAACTTCTTATTCTTACCTGACTCCCTGAGTGTGATTCAATTAAATAGGAACTCAGTGGCAAGGTGTTATTAGAACCATCACTTATTCTTCAGAAATTCCATTGGCCAAACCTGAGCATGTTATTTTCACAGGTCACTGACAACAGGAATGCTTCCACAGGAAACAGTCCCAGAGTCTGGGTAATAGGTCTGGTGAAGAACAAGTGAAGGGATTTTGTAATTTTTCATAGAAAATAGAAGAGGAAAGTTCTGCAGCATTGGAACATCAACAAAGAGAGAAGCAAGTTGTACATGGACATGCTGCTAGTGATGGCAAAACTAAAAACCAATTATAGAATTTCAAAAAGAAACATGGAAGTTGTCTTTCATTCAAATCAATGAAAGATAACTCAGTCTATGCACCGTGACATGCTGATAGTGAAATGCACATCTCTGGTGAGTGATCTGAAGCCAGGGATGCAAGAGAACGCTTCCCACCTCTACATGGTGGTTGCAGACTCCAATGGAACTGGGCTGGAGGAAGTCCTCCCCATGATGCCTGCAACAATCTCCCCTTGATTGTCTCAGAAACTAAATATATTCATTAATACAAAAAGGCAAAATTTGCTTTTATCAAAAATACTTCATTATTCACTCAGAAATAGAATGAATCAGAATAAAATGTTTTTTTCTGGTTTGAGTTAGTGTTCCTTATTGTTGGATGTCAATTGACTCCCATTTTGTACGTGAAAATAACTTTCAGGCTCATTCCAGTTGTTCTTAACAAAGAAAATTATGGGCAGCCTCAGTTTGGTAGAACTTTCAGCTTATTCAATAAAGAAATTGATAAGGAAAAGAACAGTACGACTCTGGCGTAGGAGGGAATGTGCCGCTTTCTCTGCACATCCTGACCTTTCATCCACACTACAACTAATTATATTTTGACAACGTTTTACAAATGACCCTGACCATTACTAGCAGCACACCCTTGGACAACTTCCTTCTCTTTGTTGACTTTCCAATGTTGAGAAGAACGTTCCTTTATTTTTCTGCATTGAGTATTATACTATCCATGAAGTACAGAGAAAAATAAAAATAGTGTTCTACCCTTTCCTTTAGAGAGGGCTCTATGTGCAGACACAAAATTTTGCAGAAAATTTTAAGATTATAAGTAATAGGTAGTGCCTTGTCTTCACTGTATCTCTGTTTTCCCATCTGTACACTGAGTGTGGATCACATAATGTTTAAGGTCTTTTCCAGTGCTGATGGAGTCTCTGTGACTAGTCCTTAATCTTCAGCTACCTGGAGCTATCACTTACCCTCCCTTGAAAAGGTGGGTTTCTCAAGACATCAGTGGAATCTCATTGCAGCCTACAGGCACGTGATAGAGCAAGGGTTCTCCAAGGGTGTTGAAAGCTTCCTGTGTGTTCACTACAATAAACATCCCGCCCCAACAGTTGACTTATGTCTGCTTTTTAAACAATTGCAACAGATGGTTGACACTTGAACAGAATGTATAATTAGCTTTGCAATCTAACACCTCATTCTTACTTGCTCTTTCTCAAAGGAGAGAAGCTGTGCCTTATGCCATTGGGTCTAATCTGTTAGTTTAATCAGAAGCAGTGCTATGTAAGTTCTCAGGAGACATGGGTTGTGGGAGGATTCCTAATCCCAGCCTTTTGAGGACATTAAAAAAAGCTGGGAGGGGGTGTAGAGAGAAATCTCAGTACTTTTAAAAAACTCATGCCTCATTCTCATTTGTGTTCCAAAGGAGGAAAGTTTTTATGCCTTTTTCTCTTCTTTCCCCCTCCTCATCTCCCTCAGCCTCTGCTTCTTCATCTGGGATAATGATTCCTAACACGGAGGCTGCTCCGAATACTAAATGAAATAACTCCTCCAAATGCCTAGCAGAGAAGCTGACACAAAGCAGACACTCCACAAGGAACTGATAGTCCCCTCACTATAGAGAAACTCCAGGGACATCAGTTCCTATTGGTTTTGGCACTGTTAGTGTGACTAGAGTCCCTGAATCCATCCACTCAACCTGTCACCTTTCTCAAACCTACTTTCAAGGAGGAGGCTCTGTATGTGTTTGTCTTTCTCTTCCATGGCATCTTCTCTGCAAATGTCACTTCTCCAGTTTCTTAGCCAAGACATCTCCTATGTTGGCACCAGTCCCTGGAAGTTAAGAAATTCTTCTACTTTTTTTTAATCAACCACCCTTTTTCCCTATCAGAACCTATTCCAGGTTCCACTATCTTTACCTTTCTCTGAGTCAAAACTCTTAAATCGAATATGCCACTCCCTACAAAGTTTCAATTTATAGAATAGAGCTATCACTACCCTATTTGTTATTTTTATGATCAATTTATGGGGATTTTCATATGCAACCATCTCCAGCTTGTCAGAGAACTATGTTGTTTCAGAGAAAAAAAGAATGGTCTAAGAGTGGAAGGCACAGAGTTGTCAAAAAATGGAACTTGGCATCTCAGAAGAGAATAACTCTGCTTCACTCAAAGTATAAAGCCACCAGACATGGTGGTGTGTGCCTGTGGTCCCAGATACTCAGGAGACTGAGGCAGGTGGATAGCTTGAGCCCAGGATTTCAAGACCAGCCTGGACCACACAGCAAGACCCTATCTCAAAAAAATCCCGTATCCTAAATCCATCAAATGTGTCATCGTTAGAGAAATACTGCATTTATTGTGGGAAAGATTACATGTCATCACTGACCATGCTAAGATTTGGTAATTCGTTGAACTTTATACCACTCAGAAAGCAAAATGTTCATTCCTTTAAGAAATTTAAAGTCTTTAGGGAAATGCTAACAAAGTACAATCTAAAATAATTTACAAAACCCAAAGAAAAGAAATTAGACAATAGAAAATATGTAGAAAGTTAATTGGAATGGTCTTAAGAATTGAATTGCCATAAAAAAGAAATGTATTTTTATTGAGCTTTATGCTAAGCAATTCATATACTTTGCATACAAGCAATATGGTAACATATGCAATGCTTTTAGCACAGAGAATGTACATAGCAAATGCTTAGTAGGAGCTGACTCTTATCATCTACTTCAATTTCAGAAGCATTTCTGTTTTGCAGATAAAGAAAATTGGACTTGAATATTTGGGCAGCCAGGCAAACTTCACAAAAAGACAATGTGACAAAATCAGGATTTCTTTTTTTTTTTTTTTTTTTTTTTTTTTTTTTTGAGACGGAGTCTTGCTCTGTCGCCGGGGCTGGAGTACAGTGGCCGGATCTCAGCTCACTGCAAGCTCCGCCTCCCGGGTTTACGCCATTCTCCTGCCTCAGCCTCCCAAGTAGCTGGGACTACAGGTGCCCGTCACCTCGCCCGGCTAGTTTTTTGTATTTTTTTAGTAGAGACGGGGTTTCACCGTGTTAGCCAGGATGGTCTCGATCTCCTGACCTCGTGATCCGCCCGTCTCGGCCTCCCAAAGTGCTGGGATTACAGGCTTGAGCCACCGCGCCCGGCCAAAATCAGGATTTCAAATGAATCTGTCAGATGTTAATTCCCATCCCTTATTCTTGCTATGCTACATGACTTGCTATTGAAACTAGGAGGGCTTTTCTTTAAGAGAATGCCTCATTGTTTATTCACTACCTATCTGAGTAGAGACAAACACAATTTCATTACAGGTAAAGGACACTTGAGTTCTGCTTCAAGTTATACTTAAGCTCATTGTAATAATTTTAGTGTGCATGAGATTCATTCACTCATTTAACAAATATTTAATAGGCATCCCACTCTGTGTCAAGAACTATTCTAGCCACTAAGGGTACTATGGAGAAGAAAGTAGACATTTATCCAAAACACAAATATATGAAGTGAACTGAAATATCTATTTCCGCTCAAAACCTCTGACTCAGAATAACAGCTCTATTCCCGGTCAAATAATTGTACTCATTTTTCTTGAGCATAAACTCTGTATAAGACTTCATAGGTATTGTGATACAATGATAAAATCTTTGGCTTCATTTATTAAAGTATATAAGTAATCATAACAGAAAATTATAAAATATATGATATAAAAACATAATTACCCATAACTGCAGCATCTAAGACAAAAAGACCTTTAATATGCTTTAATGTTCTCCAAAGTAATTAAACGCTCCCACACACATATTTAAAATTTATCAGTAACTCTACATATGTATTGTTTTATGATTTATTTTTAGGCATAATTTAATATGCACAAAGCATAAGACCAAAGACATTTGCAGTACCCCAAAAGGCTTCCTATTGACCCTTCCAGTCAAAACCCTTTCCAGAGATAAACCACTAAACTAATATCTATCACCATATATAAATGTTGCTTGTTCTTGAACTTCATAAAATTGAATTACATAGGATGTACTCGATCTTGACTGACTCCTTCTATATAACATTTTGTGACATCTTACTTTTAATCTAGCATTACATAATAAATGGTTTCTTCATCAAATTTCATTCAATAGAGATTCATGTGTTACCAATCAGGTGACAGGCACCGGCTTAGAGACTGTGCAGGGATATTCACTATCCCCATTATGATTAAATAATATAGTGAGACTTCAGCAAATAAAATAAAAAGAACATTTTAAAAAGCTGATATCATGTCATTACAAAGACAAACTAAATCATTGTTTTAAAGGGTTTGATTCAACAAAGTCATTTTAATGTTGGTGGTGGTTGTAATCATTATTATTTCATTATATTGAGAGAGAAAGGAAATTGTGGTGTAACTATGAAAATGCTTAAACAAAGTGTGAGTAAAATAAACAAGTCAAAGCTATGTCAAGTCTATGTGTTAAAACTTCATTCATAGGTGAAAAGCCCTGGTATTTTAATTTCATCACTCCAGACATTCCATTCAATTGTCCATTTCTATAAGAATTTCTTTTGTTTTTAAAATCATGTATTGTTTATATGGTAACATGTATAAGATTTTATCAGATTCATTAGTGTTTTTTTTTTTCTTCTTCTTCTTTTGAAAACATGTGGCTGGGCAGAAATGATTGCAACAGCTATATTGTGGAATTCGGTTATGACTTCAGTTTGTTCTGAAACCTTTTGTAAGAAATCAGCTATCAAACTTGAAAGGAGAACCACAGATAATATAAAAGTGTGATTTTTTTGTTTTATGTTTTTCTAGTAAAGCCCCAGGAATACAAGTGGGAAGAAGCTTAAAAGTTATTATGACAAACCTGCCCCTTTCATTTAGCTCAGTAACTGCACTTGGACAGACAACCTCTTCTACCTGAAAAGTGCTAGGTAGTTTGGACATTCTCATTTTCACCAAGGAACTGTTATGATTTTGATCCCAAAGTTAATCAGTACCCAAAAAAGTATGTTTGAACAGTTTTTCTGGCCTTATTTATTTTTGCTTTCCGCCTCTAAAATGAACGTATTCTAGTTATGAAAATAACCCTTCACTGAAATCAATGGTGATCAACCCCATTTAGTCATTTCCCAGGAGACATTTGCCACCTCTTTTTGTTCCTGCTGCTCCCAACTCAGAAATCAAAACGCCCAGTGTTCTCTCCTCCTACTTCTTTGGTAACTAACATGTGGTCACATGACCTGGCTTCTCTGTGGCAAATCAGCGTTTTTTGCTCAGGACTTGGAATCTTCAGTGAGTAATGAGAAAGGTGTAGACACTTCACAGTTTATTTTGAAGTGGAGGCAGCAGCATCCCTTTCTTGGGAGGAAAGGCAGAGCCAGAAGTAGGGATGGGATCTGTATTTCCTCTGGCCAGCCTCCTCTGGTTCACTCGCCTCCCTGTGCATTTGCTGATATCCTTCTATTGAACTTCTTTCTTTTTGAGTTAATTGATTGTTTCTTATTGTTCACAAAAAAAACCCTTAATACAAATATTTCAACTTTAAAAGAAGAGGCAAAATAGCAGTATATGCTGCCAAATCTTTCTACTCAGGAGGATATACATTTTCAATGTGTTGCTAGAACAAAAATGATTAAGACAGTTCTTGTTCTTGACTTCTAGAATTTTTTTTAAACCAAATTTGTATTATACACATGCACACGTGCACGCACACACACACACACACAGAGACACATATACTGGCCGAGTTGAGTTTAATTTAACCATCATTTGTCGATGTTAACACAGTATTTGCCAAATTTCAAATGCACATGGTGCAATGTGAAATGACATATATAAGTGCATGACAATGATTGCTCTTCATTTAAAAGATGAAAGAATAATATTTTTAAAAAATAACACATGATAGAAATTTATTCTCAGTTATGCAGTTCAAGATGAAAGAATATAAACATCTTATAAAAATCCAAGTATATATTACTACTTGATTGTAGACACTAGCTACCTAAATGTTGATATTATAATAAAAACATGATTAGCACCAGTGATGGAGTTGTAAACATAGAAGTTTTCTGTACATTTTTCTTCCACAATAAAAACAAGTAGTGATTCTAAACCAATGCTGTGCTAAACATCAATACCTATTTAAATCCAGTCAGTGTGTATATCTATATATGTATGCAAAACTCATGCCTTTTGATCAAATAAAAAACATAATTGAATATTTGAATGAAGATGAGTCAATGTGGACAAATGCAGTTCCTCTAGGAGCTAACTATAACCCAATTTAACATTTTTAAAACCCCACTTTGTTATGATAAGCCCTAGGTGTGCTTGGGAAGAAATCCCCATAGCATCTGTCAAGTGGGTGCTTCTGCCCGGAATTGAAATAGTGAATGAGTGACACAAATATACAGAGACTGTGCCAAATCCATAGTAAAGGTTAGAAGCATGTGTCATAACATGACACAAAACATAGATGATTCCTTGGGGCCCAGCTCTGCCCACTTTGATACGATACATCACACACATCTGTCTGGTGTTGCAATTATGATCTTGAGTAGGTTATCCTGTAACCCCTCTGACCTCAGTTTTTTCATCAGTTACATGGAAATACATTACTATTTCTAATTTATATGCTGTTCATGAGGATTAAATGAGGTTTCTGACATAGAGTGTTTAACCCAGTGTTTATCATGTGGACAATGCTTCGGAACTGCTGGATGTTATTAGTATTAGTGTCACTCATTTCTTTGTTGTTATCCATTCTTTTGTCAGTTACTAATCTTATGTTTTCTTACCCTGTAATTTATTATTACAAGAAAATAGTCAGATTTTAGAGAAGCTGAAAGATAGTGAATATCTAAAAGAGAGAGAGTCCACAATTTTATTCAAATAAATGGTGTTACACCTAATTGCAGGGGTTCAAATTTATCATAGTCCAATGGTCATCACTAAATGTGCCAATATACACAAGGGAAATCCATGAAATAAACTAGAGTTTTCAATAGTTAACACAATCCAGATTGATGTATGTGTTAATAATGATTGCTTCTACCAGATGACATCAGTTCTAAGTGAAAACTAAATGAACAGTAGCAATTGAGAATCAACATTTTGGTTCAAATATGATCATATTCTGCAAAAATTTTCTCTTGGGTAACATAGCCTCCAGGAAGGAGTTAAAAATGCAATATTTTATAAGAAGAAGAATTGCTGACAAGCTAATGGGTATTAACATAGAATAAGGTCAAACTTCAATTCTTTTTTTTAAGTAAAATTATATGCAAAAAGAAAATTGGAGTTTTGGACACGTAGGAAAGAGGTGCATTGGTTCTGTTGGACATCAGCATTGTATATCCAACCCCTTCTAAATTCCAGTGATCAAGTGGAGTTTGCTATCTCCTTAAACATTTCTGGAAGGACTTCAAAATAAATAGAACATGATGACCCCAGCAAGGGGGTAAAAGGCACTTGGTAGATAATTAACCATAAAAGGCAAAAATCACCTTGGTAAAAAGATGTTAGAAGCATCATCACTTTTTGTTGGATGACTATTTTTCTTTCAGTTCACCCCAAATGCTCCCTTTATCTATAAAGCTGAAAATACTTTTGATTGGAGCCAAAGCTCCAAATATCAAACCTATGTATGAGATGTTACAAATCCTTCATTCTTATAGAATAGCTGAACATACATATACACACACATCAAGGGATATTTTCAGTGATAAAGTGGACTAAGAAATAAGTGACAGATATTTAAAAATGTTGTCTTTAAGCCTAAAATTATTTTTCTCACTGTTATAAATGAAGACACTGATGGTAAGAGAGGTTAAATAAACAACTCTCCCAAGATCTGGCTGCTACTAAATGTCAGTGAGAGGATTTGAACTGATTTGGGCCTGATTTAAGAAGTGTGACTCATTATTCTATATACCCATTAATATGTACAGATGTGTATCTGCTTGAATATTCTCTAAAAAATATTACAACATTAAGTCAGTTGATAGAATCTCAAGAAATAATATCTACTTAATTATAATTTTAAAATTTCTCTTTTTATGTTAAGCTACCTATAGATAGTTTCTTAATATGTTCCCCTATGCATTAAGGATCCAGGCTTATTTTAAATTCAGTGCTTCTTAATCTATTCTATAACCTGGGAGAAATGAATTGCTAGTGAATTTTAAATTAGTTCTTCAATACTAGTTAAATGAATCCCTCATTTTTTAAAGAGAGACTAATAATCAGAATCGTACATGATCTGTATTCTGTTATTAATGTGAGGGACCTAATCATACACTACAGAAAAAAGTGTATCAATGAGTCTCCTTGGGAAATCAGAAAGAAATTGAGCTTGTCCATTGCTGTCAGCCTGACCTTCAAGATATGACAAGACGCCAAAGGGGGAAAAATTACTTAAGATTTTCAGAAACTCAGAGACATAAGGAGAATATTTTGAAATAGAAAAAAAAAATCCCCTCCTTTCCCAATTCACAAGTAGGGTTGTATAATGATTAAATTCTGTGTTATTTCATGTGCAGACAGTGATGGTTGAAAACCATATACCTACTCAAAAATCGCAGACCAAACATATTTATGCATATATATATATGTGTATATATATATATATGTAGTCTCATCTCTAAATTTATCCTTCTATCCTTGTAAGTAAACCATCAAACTAGAATTCCAAAAAAAAAAAAAAAAAAAAAGACAGAATGGACATGTTCCATTGCTTCTTGTTAAAATGAATGCATATGTGTATATAGCAGGATATAGGGTGTTGAATTTTGTTTCTTTAGTCTAGACATTATATTCTTCTTAAAACTCAATGGTGAGGTAGTTTCTTGCCCAGGAGTGCCTGGGGTAAGGTGTGAGAGCAAACAAACACGTACAGTTCCTCCTGTACTGTGCTCACCACTGTTCATTTAATTCTGATAATAACCCAAAGAGGTACCTACTATCATTGCTTCCATTTTACAAATGAGGAGACTGAGGCAAAGAGCACTTTACTGACGTAAACACAGTGACACAGCTGTAAATAATGGAGCCAGGATTTTAACCCAGGGGATCTGGCTTCAAAGTCTACCTCCCTTCCCTATACTATGCTACTATGCTATATAGCATTCCTCAGAAGATATTCTTTTCTCTGCTTCATCATGATGCTACAAGAGTTGAAAGGCAACCACAAAAAATTGCTCACTGAAATGTCATTAAGGAGAACTTAATTTTATACAGATCAATTTGAATTGAATCCTATTTTACCATTGGCTAGCTCTGTGGTAGTTATCACTTTAATCTTCAGAGTTCTTATTGTAAAATATTAACACTAATATCAACCATAGGCTTGTACTGAATATTACACATAAAAAGTATGAACCAACTATAAAAGGACCTGAAACATACAGCATACTTTAAAACTATAATTGTTTTCCATGAATATTGGTTTTGTCAACTCTTATAGTGGATAAAACAACCTATTTACATTATTCCAAGAGAACAGTACATATCATGAATCACGGATCACATTAGTTGTGAGAAACAAAGCAGTCATCTTCCTTTAGTTCATTCTATAGCTTACAAGAAGAAACTGGTATGGACAGGAAGGAGATAAGACAATGTTCCATCTGCCTTACCTACCATGAGCTCTGAAATACAGCCACCATCAAAGAGCAGCGTGTACAGGTTAGACTGTGAAGCATTTGGAAAACATATCTTTGAGTTTTATTCTAAGAGGAAGAAATGTAGAACTCATTCTTTGTACTGGCAAAAGGCTATATGAATGTGGAAAAAATATTTTAAGAGCACGCGAAACACATGAACATTTTCAGAACATTTTTGCAGATATTCCAATCTCTTTTCAAATGTTAGCTCATGCATTATAGGACAGAAAGAATGGGTCACTTGAGTGTTCACTTGTGTGGAAGTGTGCAAATGTCATTGCAAGTACAGACTCTCCAAGCTTTTATTACGCTCTTCCCTTGGCACAGATAAATACCCTAATGTGCCTTATTCATTGCGTGTGAACTTTTGAGGCACTACGGGGCAATGGGACAAGCATGGAGCTTAACTCATGCTCATACCCACTAGTTAATCATGTGACTTTGTTCAATCTCTCTAAACCTGAATTTTTATCTTTGCCATAGGCAAAGGCATAATAAGGCACCATTTTAAGGAGCACAGAGCTGGACATCAGCATGCAGGGACGTCTAGTAGTGGATCCCTAGCAGTCAAGAAAACAGAATTATTTAGATATTACTGAGCAGTTATGATGCGCAAAGCACTATGCTGCGCAGAGGAAATAGGATAATTAGATAGGCCCCTGTCAAAAAGTTACTCACAATTAAAATCAATGGAAGAGTTTGAATAGGGTTTGGAAGGACTAAGTAAGATTATAAAAGAAATCAGATGAGTTATCTTATTAAAAATCAGTACAGGGTTAAGAGTTTCACAAGCATTTTGAGGTCTTTGGTAATGCCTGAAGATGGATCCAGCCTGCTAGACACATACGATGAGTTCTGAGAAGGAAAATTCAGGAGGGAGGTGAAAGAACTCGGATCATTGGTGGGCTTCATAAAAGAGTTTAGACTGGAAACATATATGCCTTCATGCTAAACAATGCATGCTCTCTGCCTATTCTGCACACATAGTTTTACCTGCCTACCCCTTTTCAACTTTCCCAGGCAGATCCAAGTTTGTCAGGTGACAAAAAAAAAAAAAAAAGAAAAAGCAAAACAAAAAACATAACACATTTCTTGATATGATCAGGCTCTTTTTTCTTCCAAAAGCCATTAACTAAACTATAATGCAAATAAATTGCTTCTGGGGCACCTAGAGTTTTCCTAAGATTCCTCTGTCTTCTGAGAAAATACTAAGAACTGATTCATCCTAATAAGGTGTGAATCAAGTGTTAAAATGTAACTGAATTATACAATTAATTTTACTTTTCCCTGTTTTCTCCATTTCTTCCATGGAGTTATATAAGCTTATAACAGGATTCCTACTGTTACTTAAAATGTTTCTCTTGGAATTACTATCCCATCCTATACTCATAAATTATTTCAGATTTCTTATACTTTTCCTTCTTCTTTTTTTCTTTATTCTATACAGTGGACATGATCCTAAGGTTTATTTTCACTTGTGGTTGGTCTTTTTTATTACTTGAGCAAGATATGCCAATATGAAAATAAGATATAGACTTACTTTCTCAAGGTACTATCTAGGTGTAGAAATAGAGATAGGCATAGATATATAGATATGTGCACACAAAGAAACATTGATAGTGATATGGTTTGGAACTGTCCCAACCCAAATCTCATACTGAAATGTAACCCCAACGTTGGAGATGGGGACTGGTGGGAGGTGACTCATCATGAGGGCAGATTTCTCATGAATGGTTTAGCACCATCCCCCTTGGTACTGTTATCACAATAGTGAGTTCTCATGAGATTTGGTCATTTAAAAGTGTGTAGCACCTCACTCTTGCTTCCTTGCTTCTCCTTGTGATGTGCCTGCTCCTGCTTCACCTTTCCCATGATTATAATTTTATGGAGTCCTCCTCAGAAACCAAGCAGATGCCAGCATCATGCTTCCTGTACAGGCTGCAGTACCGTGAGCCAAGTAAACCTCTTTTCTTTATAAATTACCCAGTCTCAGGTATTTCTTTATAGTAATGAGAGAATGTACTAATACAAATAGATAAAAATACATCATGTGTATTTAGATAACAGATATTTAGACAGGTAGAACAATTGGGCTAAGATCTTATCTCTGTGTCATGGCTCCGGGCATTTTAAGTATTCATTGCAACTCGGCCCCACATTTGTAAATAGGAGTACCCATCTGATAGAATTATCAGGAGGATTACACAAAGTAATACATGCAAGTTTCCTGGGCGATGGACAGGCACTTCACTGGTATTTGAGAAACACTTATCAATCCTTCTTGATCGGTTCTTGAAACCAACATTATAACTGAGTATTTGTATAAGGAATATATTTTAAAACACAAGTATTTAGAAATGCCTTCTATCCCAGAAGTTTACGTTTCTTAATTTCATTAATTATCTGGAATCATTACTTGCCTTTGGCTTAGCCTTCGTTAGTTGTCCTAGCATCTTTAGATCCCAGATTCCAGGTCCTACTACACAGTTCTCAAATTCTGGGATCCTTCTAAACAGTTTCAGATTCACTTACAGACACTGGTAAAGATCCAGTACCTGCATGACCTAGACAGAGAACATGCAAACAGATGTTAAATGACAGAGAAATGTTATATCTATATACTGACATATTTATATATATATGTTAACATTTCAGTCCTCAGGTGTAGTACATCCTACTGACTAACAATGCTAATAGAATCATCAGCAAACATTCACATTTTTAGTAAACAAAACATATATTCATATATACAGCTTCATGTGATTTACCTAAAAACCCTGGAGAAAAGCTGGTATTGGCATAGTTTTATATATGAAAAAACCGAGGATACAAAACCAGATCACAAAGCCGTTTAATGACACACTCAAAACTCAGATCCAAGCCTTTAGACTCCAAATTCCTTGGAAAATCTCTAAACTCCATCAGGTTAACTTTCATAAACTTGTAACTATCAAGCTTCCTTTAGAAAATAACAAGCTTCAGTTCCTTCCTTTCTTCCTTTCTTTTTTTTTTTTTCCCCCCAAACTGGTAAGAAATATTGAGGCCCAAAGAACAAAAGTTATTTATTATATTATATAAAACTAATTAAACATAGAATATTTTGTCTTGGTAATATTTACATTTTATATAAGGAGTTGGCCTCAAGCTCTTTATAAGAAATGTTTACATAATTAGCCTAGACATGTAATAGGCTGTATTGTCTAGGTTTTTGTATGTACATTAGGTCAATGCATGACAAAATCGCTTTAGGATGCATTTATCAGAAAGTATCCCACCATTAAAAGACCATGACTATGTATTAGGTAGGTAGATAGATAGATAGATAGATAGATAGATAGACAGATGATAGACAGACAGACATAGATATCTCTCTATATAAATATGTAGATACCTATATATGTGTGTGTATATATATAGAGAGAGATCTATATCTCTCTTTATCTATAGATATCTAACAACAGATAGGTGATAGGTAGCTAGAGATAGATAGATAGATAGATAGATGATAGACAGACATAGATATCTCTCTATATAAATATGTAGATACCTATATCTACCTATATCTACATATAAATATGTAGATACCTATATATGTGTGTATGTATATATATAGAGATCTATATCTCTCTTTATCTATAGATATCTAACAACAGATAGGTGATAGGTAGCTAGAGATAGATAGATAGATGTGACATATAGATAGATATCTAGAGATAGATAGATCGTTATCACCTTTTCATTATCCATTTATCTATACATGGACTTCGGGGTTATTTCATATATTGGCATTTGTGAATAATGCTAGAATAAACTTCAGACTATAAATAATATCTCTTTGAGATTTTGTTTTCAAATCTTTTGAACACTGTATGATTCCAATTATCTGAGGCATCTAAAGTACTCAAACTCTTAGTAGCAGAAGGTAGGATGGTGATTGCCAGGAGCTGCAGGGAGTGGGAAATAAGGAGTTCTCTGGCTATAGAGTTTCAGTTATGCAAGATGAAAAATTTCTGGAGTTATGTTATATACAATGCACATAGTTAATACTGTACTCTATACTTACATGTTTATTAAGTAGGTTTTTTTTTTTTAAAGAAACTCTATCAGTTCACTTAGCTATTGTAAAAGCTTTCCCTTAGGCTAAAGCTGTGTTTTGTTTGAGTAATATAATTTAGAGGAGATACAGGAGGTTGTTTATGTATCATGTAATTTATGTATTTTCAAAGATTAAATTGTATCTTTAATCATTAAATATGAAAGAACATTTCTACCTCCTTCAGCATCTGTACAATTGTACACCCAGCTTTGTCTTTCCCATCTTTTATTGTAGAGGTCACAGATCATGTGTCTTTTTACGACCATAAGGGCCACAAGCCTCCTATCCAATGCGAATTGTCAGTTCAATCATTCTGGAGTAATTTTAGGCAGACTCTGAACAAGTTGAATAATCATTTTTCTGTTCTCTTCTTCAGCTGGTCTTTCTAGGCATATGTTCAATAAGTTTTCAATTATTGCCAGAAATCCTAAGGAAGTGAAACTTACTTGTTATCTTAATGGTGGTTGAAGGAGTTTTAATGTCATCTGCTGGAACAACAGCTGAATTTGGAAAGTTATATAACAGTCCCAGCATAACATTTATTGGGTAACAAAGTCAGATGTAGGCTGGATATGATAAAAATAAGTGAACTCATGTTGTATCCTCATGTTCAATTTAATCTTTGGTTTGGATCTAGCCGAATCACTTTTATTTTCTTTTGAGTTGTCATTGCTTGCAAATTCTTTACCTGTATTTATATTTTTTATTATGAGATATATGACAAATTTACTCTAAAATTATTTAATCAGTATTATAAGTAGTGAGTATCCATGTATTATAAATATTTACAAGCATACACACAGAAGTTACAAATGTAAGTCAAAAGTATTCTACATACAGTAACCTAAAAGTCAGAAGGTCTCTAATACTAGCTTTCTATCTTTATAAATTCATGTCACTAGGTTTTGATATACTATTTTTAAATTCACGGTGCTTGTGTAAACTACTTTGAAGGCGTGTACAACATCTAAATTTGTCTAATTTAGATTTCTAATAATATAATAATACTATTATTCTAATAATAAATTATGATTTATTTTCCACATTATAATCCCTGCAGCACCCTTGAAAGAAAGATAGCATTACAATATTCCAGATCAAAAACGTAACACGGCTTCTCAAGAAAACATCAGCTGATAAATGATATATTGAGAAAACACAGTCAGGGCCGTCTGTCTTCAATACCTAATTTACAGAGTCAGGGCTGTCTGTCTTCAATACCTAATTGTCTCTATTACACCAAATATCCACTCACGACATGAACCAAGGTTCAGAAAATTCCCTGCTTTTGTTCCTAGCCTATCCTATCATAGAATAAAAATATTTCACAGATATTAGGAGAACATGACACACCTATTTTAATATAAAACTCAAAGTTAAAAATTGGAATCCACAAGTGAGAAGTTCTTAGGCAAGATCCTCTCAGAAATTTCCCCTAACATTCTTGGAGGCAAACTTCTATTCCTAGCTAAATCCTGACCATCAGCATGAGGGTTATTTTCAGTTTTTCTCATTTTAAAAATCCCTTTCCAGCTAGAAATCCAGGCTTGAAAGGCCCCTACTAAAGATCCGAGTCAGATGACGCAGCAGAGAGCAAATATTATTCTATTCCCCAGCACTTCTGTTACCTTTCACTCCCTCGCTTTTCTTGCTGCAGTGAAAAATGATTCATATAAAGGAAACCAAAATAGTAAAAACAGAAAGAAACTCTGAGAAAGACTGCTTAACAATTTCCAGTCGCGGCTGGTGCTTGGAGAAATTGAAAAGAGGCCCAGGATGCTTACTTTTCAGCCATGCCTAGGATATGTTTTAGTTTCAGTATCAAGAGAATCATTTCCATGAAGGAGAGCTAAAGGAGACTGCAAAATCACACGTCTTTTCCTTGATCAGGAGCAGGAGCATTGTGCAGGGATCAGGCAGTCCCTGAAGAAGCACCTGAAAGAAACTGATTAGAAGCAACATGAAATACATGGGCTTCCTTCTCACCCGCCTCTTTGCGCCTCCACCCTCAGCTCCAGGGTCAGCCCAAAAAGGCGTCTGAGTTTTATGAGAGATGTATTCAGTAACAAAAGAACAAGATTGAGCCTTGATAATGCAGGAAAATGTAACGTTGAGAAGGTTAAATTTACCATTTTTGGAAGCAGGCATTCCTTCCAGAATACACATGAAAGGCCTGGGGACTTCTCTGTTTGTGTGATACTAACAGAGAAAGAACTTTGCTTTTACTAAGTCAGACTCTCATTATTATCTTTTTCTTTCCATTCTTTTTCATGATCTCAGGGTGAGGTTGGAAAAAGGCAGAAAAAGAAAACACAAAGTATTTTTTACTTAGCATCATGGGGATTCCTTTTGTGTGTTTGAATCATTATTGCACTGAAAAAAAAAATGCCAACTCCACTACTTAGAGTAATAAAAAGCTGTCTATGCCTTTCCAAGTCACACCACCACCTCCTTACCCACCCGAAGCCTTTGGTGAAACCATAAGTGTATATCGATTTGTTAAATTCAGTTCTGGCCAGAGCTGTATCAAATACAAAATGGTCTTCCTTTAAAAACAGTTCCCCCCAAAGACCAAGCTCTCAGATTCACTGGGTTATGCATGGTTTAGAACAAATACATTCTCTCTGATAGCACTTAAAAGTGCATTGCTAAAGAACCCTGGAGTAAAAGGTTAATGTGTGCAAAAGAACAGAGTGAATTAGGAACATTTGCCAAAATTACTTACTGTAACCTGTACAGTTCCAAACTCTTGCCAAGATCCTATAACCATGTTGTTCTTACTATTGGGGAAGTTGTATTCTTCCACTGGGTTCCAAGTTGAAAAATGCTGGAGGGCCAAGTTAGATGTGGAGCTATTCCTCTTTGACACATCAATAAAGGGACATGATTTATAGAGAATTTAATGAGAAGCATTCACAAGAAAGATCTTGGGAAAAGAATTTTTTAACTGTTACCTATGAGAAGTGTAAGCATGAGATGGTAACGATGAAAAAAAATTGAAAATTATATTAAATATCTGAGGAGTCTGGCTAAACACACTGTGGTACAATCACATAATAGAATACTACCCAGCACTAAAAAGAAAGAAACTGCAGGTAATGCGACAACCTGGATGGATTTCAAGGGCATCACACTGAGTGAAAAATGTCATTCTTTGAAAGTTAAGTGCTAGATGATTCCATTTATATAACATTTTCTAAACAACAAAACTACACCAATGGGAGGACAGATCGATGGTTGCCTGTGGTTAGTGCAGATGAAGAGGGTGTGGCTATAAAAGTAGGTCCTTTGAGTGGCAGAACATTTCTGTTTCTCACTTGTATAAATCTAAGCAGGTGAGAAAATCTCACATAACTATACACAAAATTACAAAAATTAACACACACACAAAGAAAGAGTGCATGCAAAACCTGATGAAATCCAAGTAAACTTGAGTTAATTGTATTGTGCCAATATCAATTTCCTTGTTTTGAAGATGTAAAATAGTTATTTAAATGTTTCCATTAGGGAAAGCTGAATGAAGGTCAAAGGGGAACTTTTTGTACTATCTTTTCAATTTCCAGTGACTCTATAATTGTTTGCAAATATAATTTAAAAATATCTTGGGATACATTTCTGAGAACCTGTACTTACCAATGAATCCATTCCTTAAAAGCATTTTTTTTTCTTGCTAACCATCTATTTCTATGTGAAGATTTTAGATACACAGAGATAAGGCATGATGAGAACATAATGTAATCACAAGATACTAAGTGGGACCAATGGACAGACAAACCCAAAGTTAAACTATACAGTGAAGTACAACCCAGGGTACAAAGTTCTTTGTGAGCACAGTGGAAGTTGTGACATTCTTTTTCTGGGAGATTTTAAAAAATTCATAGAAATGTGATGTTTTGTTTGACCTTCAAGACTGAATTGTCAAGTGAACAGTGGTTGTGACTTTCCTTTGAACATGACTCAAACATTGTATCTTATTGTGGAGATTGTCCCATTTAGGAAAGTGATCAGTAGTTTTTTTAGAGACTCAACCACTTGCTGAAAAGCTGCTGTCCCTGGAGAAATAGCCCATAACTCCAAAGCAATTGAAATGATGGAAATGAAACATGTTTTATTGAAAGATTTTTTTTCTTTTTCTATAATGCCCTTTTGACAGTTTTCCTAGTTTGCCATCCGGCTAAATACAGCACAATAAGCTTCTTTCATCTAAAACAGCAAAGGGATGAGCAGATGCTGGTACCAGTATCAGGTTTATGTGTATCTTATGATCCTATGACTTTATCCCAGGTTCTCATTAAGAAGATCACAGATATCAAGTAAATATATGGGAGAGGATGACAAAAATGCCTCGCTTAATCTGTTCCATGCATACCTGAAGTTTGAGATTATATCGCAATGGAACAATGTCACACTCAAAGACTGGACAAGAGCTCGGTAAACGTCTCCTCCATTTTTTTTCTGTCTGATGATAAAGAGTATCTGTAGACAGAAGACTACGTAACTTTAACTTAAAAGGAAATAAAGAGGACAATGGAAAGGAGGAGTTTTTTTTTTTTTTTTTTTTTGAAACAGGGCCTCAATCTGTCATCCAGGCTGGAGTTCAGTGGCACAATCATAGCTCACCGCAGCCTCAACCTCCCAGGCTTACACTATCCTGTATCAGCCTCCCCAGTTGCTGGGATTACAGGCATGTGCCACCACGCCAACCTAATTGTTTTAATTTTTGTAGAGATTGGGTCCCACCATCTTGCCTAGGCTGGTCTCAAACTCCTAGACTCAAGGGATCCTTCCACCTCAGCCTCCCAAAGCGCTGGGATAACAGGCAAGAGCCACTGCGCCTGTCCCGTGTGATTCTTTAAAGACTCAGTGCTGCCTGGAGATTTGGCTCTAGTTAGACCAGTGCTTATTCCCCACGCTTCTCAGGCATGGATAAAACAAGCATGACAGAAGCAACATACAGTTCCACTCAAAAAAAAAAAAAATTTGGCAAGGCAAGAGCAAATAAGGAAATTAGATATGGGTAGAGAGAAACTAAGGTATAGTACAGGAATTCTATGTCCCAGGCTCTGTATTTGACTCCATTTCAAATCCAATCTGCCCCATTACACCAAAGGGTATCTAAAACCCATTTGCAATAAGCCTAGGCAGTTTACAATTATCATTACCTTTTAGATAAAGAAACATATCTCCTCCTTTCAACACTGCTCTCCTAGCCATTTTTTTCTTTTTCCACAGAGAAGACCAAGTAATTTTAAAAGCAACTTGAGGCTGGGCGTGGTGTCTCACACCTGTTAATCCCAGCACTTTGGGAGGCCGAAACAGGCAAATCACGAAGTCAAGAAATCGAGACCATCCTGGCCAACAAAGAGAAACCCCGTCTCTACTAAAAATACAAAAATTAGCTGGGCGTGGCAGTGCGCGCCTGTACTCCCAGCTACTCACGGGGCTGAAGCAGGAAAATCGCTTGAACCTGAGAGGCGGAAGTTGCAGTGAGCCGAGATCGCACCACTGCACTCCAGCCTGGCAACAGAGTGAGACTCCGCCTCAAAAAAAAAAAAAAAAAAAAAAAAAAAAAGGAACTTAAATATAATCCCCGCTTCTGAAAACTGTTCAATAAATTTCAAAAACCCTTGATAAAGTATAAGTTATTCGGTTGGCAAAGTTTTGCAAGTTGTGGCTTTGCTTACTCTCAGTGTTATCCCTTTCTTCTTCTTCTTTTTTTTTTTTTTTTGAGACGGAGTCTGGCTCTGTTGCCCAGGCTGGAGTGCAGTGGCCGGATCTCAGCTCACTGCAAGCTCCGCCTCCCGGGTTCACGCCATTCTCCTGCCTCAGCCTCCTGAGTAGCTGGGACTACAGGCGCCCGCCACCTCACCCGGCTGGTTTTTTGTATTTTTTAGTAGAGACGGGGTTTCACTGGATTAGCCAGGATAGTCTCAATCTCCTGACCTTGTGATCCGCCCGTCTCGGCCTCCCAAAGTGCTGGGATTACAGGCTTGAGCCACCGCGCCCGGCCCCCTTTCTTCTTCAATGTCTCAGATTTTGTCTTCTCCTAACATTCAGGTTTAATCTCTTTCTTCACCTATTATTCCAAATAAACGTAGACATTTCACATGCATGAATGTGTATGGTCTCTCGGATCTACTCATTTACCTTCCCACATGCAGACCCATTCCTCTGAAAAAAAAGCAAGCCCTATTCAAATACTCTTTTGCCTACCACTAAACTCCTACTTTTTTGTCTGCACAATTTATATTCATCTTTCAGGTCTCACCTCCAAACACAGCTCAGAAGCTCTTCTTAATGCTCTCCAGTTCTTTGTGCATCTCTGTCCTAAACTTATCTGTGAGTTTTCTGCACAGGTAGAAAAGTTGTCTTTGACTATTTTATTTCTAGTGCTTGGAACAATAACTGACCTACAGTAGGTTCCCCAAAGTTGTATTTTCAATCAAAGATCATCAGTTGGTTCAAGAAGACAAACTCGTACTGATATCACACAAACACTAACGTGTCATAGACAGCACATGATTCTGAGTAGTGACAACAGTGGGGAGGTAGCATCAGTGGGGAGGTAGCATCAGTGCCCACACACATGCACACTTACAGGTATAATAACCAGGTGATATGGTTTGACTGTGTCCCCACCCAAATCTCATTTTGAATTCCCATGTGTTGTGGGAGGAAGCTGGTGGGAGGTAATTGAGTCATGGGGGCAGGTCTTTCCCATGCTGTTCTTGTGATTGTGAATAAGTCTAATGAGATCTGATGGTCTTGAAATGGGAAAGTTCCCTGCACAAGCTCTCTTTTTTGTCTGCTGCCATGCAAGATGTGCCTTTTGCCTTCTACCATGATTGTGAGGCTTCCCCAGCCATGTGGAACTGTAAGTCCAATAAACCTCTTTCTTTTGTAAATTGCCCAGTCTCAGATATGTCTTTACAAGCAGCATGAAAATGGACTAACACACAAGGGATTTTCATGATTAAGGGCTTGGGAATCACTAACAACTTCCTAAGGCCGTATGTAAACAAGTGGAAGTATTTTCCATTTACAAGCCAGGAATATATTAATCCATCTATCAATTTGTTTGTTCAACATCTATTCATATGTATTTTGTGATCACATTAAGTGGCCCAAGGACCAAATATAATAATAATGAAAAATTCCATGAACTCACGGTGCTCAAAATGAAGTGAAAAACACATTATAGTTCTGGGCCAAAAAGACACAGGAAAGAAGATGCTAAGAACTTAACCATGTATCACCTTCAAGAAACTATTTCCCAACTATGGTGTGTAGCACACACCCTTTATCTACGTCCAAAAAAAAAAAAAAAAAAACAAAAAGTAATATCAGTATTGCAGAGAATGTCTTCTGTGCAGTTATATTAGTTACATGTTTTTGAAAACTAATTTTCTTTATTCCTCTAAGTATGAATTATCTGTTTTCTACATTCATTCAATATCTCACCCCAAGATATTCTATGAGGGAAAGGATGGGGGAGGATAATGTCAGAAAATACACGTCTAGTCTGACATTGCTGATAATTAACTGGGTGACCTTGGGCAAGTTACCCTTTTTTCTTGGTCTTGGCTATTTAATTTATATAAATCTAGACAATCTAGATGAGGATGATTCAAGATGCCAGACGTAAACAAATGTGATCTTTATTGCCTAAAGAAAGTGTTTCACAAAGTTGGAAGACTTGCTGTTTTCCACTTGGAATAAAATATAGAACATCTATGGCCCTTGGTTGACATTTATATTTGTCTTTTCTTTTAAATTCTTAGGACAAAACGCTCTTTATTTTCTCTTTTCTGTTGTGAATGTTTTGGCATCAATGACTTCGGGATCGTTTGTCACTTATCCATGGAATTTCATGAATTTCCCAGTAATTCTTCAATTCTACTCCATGGCAATTTGCTGGCCAGATGTTTCCTTCTGACCTTCCTATAATGGGGAATATGGCACAATAATCAAAGAAGAAATTTGTCCCCAGTCCAGGGAACTTTTGCATGTTACTTTATTTCAAATTTAAACTTCAAAAAGTTTGGGAGATGCTGGAAAATAGTAGCAAAAATCCTGACAGAACTCAGAGAAGACAATCAAGCTTTATATGTGGAAACATCTAATTCAAGATTCTCACGCCCTTTTGTCTAGAGAACACTGGCATGGTTAAGAGAGAGAAAGAAAGTAAGGGGGGTGGGGCAGAAGGGAGAGAATGTTAGCTACATCTGGCTTTGTTATTCACTATGTAAATTTGTATATTTATTGAGGCCTCAGTTTCCACATTATACCACAAGAATATTGATATAAACCAAAGATTATTAAGTCTATGTTTGTAAGCTTGAATTGTTATGCAAAATAAAATACTTGTTTGGAATATATATATATACACACACACACACACATATAAATAATTGTATGTACATAATAATGTATAAAACAAATATGACAAATTTACAATTAAAACAGGGTGGTAGTACCAAAGCCAGAATTACTGAGCATCTTTCTCCAAATTTCAAGTCCATCCAAAAAACACCTGTGTGAGTATGTGTACACATGTGCAGTCTTTTGCATACACACAATCAGGTTTTATAGTTTATCAAGATTTTTTTGTCCAAAGATTTTTAAATCAGTACTTAAAATGATTTCTATAAAAAGGCTTACAGAGATATAGAAGCGATCACTTAAAATTGTACTTTCAATAAATGTCACTAATGTCACTAGATATTTACAGATTGCTTTAAAAATAGACTAATTGATATTTCCATTAGCAAAGTATATCCTTATATTTTAGCCATCAATTAGAATTATAGTTATTTTCTTCTTAACTTATGCCAGTCTCATAAGTATTTCAAAAGTCACTGTTATTTTAATTTTCATTGACTTCACTACCATAAAGGTAGATAAACTCTCATATGTCTGTTGAACTGTTGGATTTGTTCTTTGTGAATTGCCTTCAACACATTTAACTCATTTTTCTATTTTGCGTAAATTAAAAATGTAGTATATCTTAGGTATGGCAATTAGAATTTTTCAAATCTATGGTTTGTGTATTTTCTTTTTATGGTATTATAACTCAAAAAGTTTTCTAATTTCTATCTTGTCAAATGGGGCTCAACTTTGAATTTTTGCATATAAAGAATGGTTATGTGAGAAGTTATTAAAACAGCCTACAATAGTCTGTATGACCTGATTCCATTTTATCTCTTAATATCCCTCCAGTTCTTGAAGCCAGATACTGATTATGCTCTTCTGTGTATAAACACACACCTTAGAACCTTTACCTCAGTTCCTGACTCTGCTTAGAGCTCTGTGTTCTAAGGCGTCTGCCTGAATTACTAGTCAGTTTCTTTAAATTTTGGCTCAAGTGCGATATTTTCTTTCTTTCTTGTTTTTAGAGACAGGGTCTCACTTTGTCAGCAAGACTGGAGTGAAGTGGTGTGATCATAGCCCATTGCTGCCTCAACCTCCTGGGCTCAAACAATCCTTCAGACTCAACCTCCAAGTAACTAGGATGACAAGAGCATGACACCATGCCCAGCTAATTTTTTTTTTTTTTTTTTTTTTTTTGGTGAAGATGGAGGTATCACTGTGTCATCCAGGCTGGTCTGGAACTGCTGACCTGGAGTGATCCTCTTGCCTTAGTATCCCACTGGGATTACAGGTGTGAGTCAATGCACTTACCAAATGACACATTTTCAATGAGTCCTATTTTATGGTATTACAAAGAATCGTAATCTAGCCTACTCTTTACCCACCCTCTTCGGCCCCAGCATTCACAATCTCTCTTTCCCAGTTTCATTTTATTTATACTTTTTTCCACAGCCCTTGTTATTTCATGGCAAAATAGATTGTACAATTATTTATTTTGCTTGCTAGTTATTGTCTCCTATTTATTCAACATGGAGATCCGTGTTTCATTTAATTGTGTGCCTCAAGCACCCAGAATTACACCTGACTAACAGGATTCAATAACTATGCATTTAATGAATGAAAGATGTATTCACTTTCTAGTTTTCCACAAGAGAATTTTGATATCATTTTTTATTACCATTAATTTTACATCTAGGTTTTCTTCTAAATGAGTTTTATTTTTCTGCTTAGTATGAGAGAGCAGTCCCCTCTTATTTACTTTCAAACGGATTGTTCCAGCTTGATTGAATAAACAGAACATGTCTCATTCCACTGAATTAAAGTAACATCACTACTATACATTAAACTATGATACACTTTGGGATCCAGTTCTGGAAACATTCTGTTTTTTTTTCACGGAATATTTTGTCAATCTCCATACCAATGTCATATCAACTTTATTATGTAGCTTGAGAATATAATCTCTCAATCTAGAACTGCATCCCTTTCACACTCCCAATTTTCTGCTCCCTTGCTTACATTTGTACTCAAACACACTTTTCCACTTGTAGTGTCACAGGGTTCTTGGGGTGTCACTTCACCAGCCAGAAACCTCTGTGGCCAGTGGCACCTTCTGCCTCAGTATTTCTCATACTCAGAGCTGAGCTCATTCTCCTCACTTGGCCTGGCAGGCTGCACTTGGCTCACTTTACCAGCATGGACCCCACACCTGCTAAGGGTAAGCCAGGTGTAGAACAGCACGGGCTGTGTGAGCAAGCAAGCATGGAGTCTGGCCACTGTGCATGGCCAGGGATGCTGACTGTGCAGCAGAGCAGGCAGATCCAGGCACTGACACAGGTGCAGGCTCTGTGCAAGGCTACAGCTGGACCACATGTGCCACACATGGCTTCCACTGTGGGCAACCATGTCTGGAGAAGGGAACACAGCGACACCCAGAAGCCTGGAGATGCCAGGAACTGCAAAGCCCCAAAGAGGGTGTCACTACTCTGGCTCAGGGAGACCCTAGGTCTGGGCTTCCTGAAGGGTTGCTGTGCTTCTCTCCTTCTTATCACAAGCCACATAGTGAGTGGAGGGCATGTTTCAGTCCTGTTTATATTACAGCTCCTTCAGTTCTGCCATTCAGAGGCTCCAGAGCTCTTGTCCTGCATCCAGGAAGAATGAGGTAGGCAGAAAACTGGAGGGTAAGGCGGAGAGGAGCTTCAGTGAGTGACAGAACAGAACTCAGGAGACCTGAAAATGGATAGTGCCTTTCCACAGGCCATGCCAACGAGTGTCCAGCTCTCAGCAGTGTCCAGCTCTCAGCAGAGAGGAGAAGTGCAGTGGTTACTTCCTTTCCACAACTGGTAGTCCTGACATCTGTACAAATCTGGCTGAGTCCAGGGTTTTTATGGGCTCAGAATGAAGGAAGTGAGTGCTGATTGGTCCAAGGATAGCCATGGGCAGGCCCGGAAAAAGTACCATAAGTTCTCACTCTGGGCCAAGGACTCCACCTGGAGCTGGCAGCTCAACCCCCAGGCTTCAGGCTGTCCTGGCTTCAAGGTAGGGTTTCACCTGGGACCTACCCCTTTCTTCCCAGGAGCCTGTCTGCCTCCTGTCCTCAACATGCCATCCACAGCACCCAGGCTGTTCATGCTGAGGAGTGCCTGTAGGCCTGCACCGAGCTACCCTCAGCCCACCCCTGGCCTCTTTCCTGGACTCCTCAGTGCCCAAAGTCTGGATGGGGCCAAGGCAACTGGAGGACTAGCGTGTAGCACCGCCCTGAGTGCACACACTCCCAGCGAGGTCACTACAGCACCTGGGCTCGGTTCAACTTTACTCCAGAATTAGAGCAAGTGCCAGAATAAGGGAGAGGCCAGGGAGTGGGAGCAGGCAATTCTGAGCCTGTGGGGATAGGGGGCTTCCTGGGCCCCCAAGAGTGCAGGGATGCCCAGGCCTGAAGCCATGGCTGAGTGGCTGCAGCTGTGCCTGGGAGGGCAGGTCTCCCCTTGACAGCTCAGTAAGGGGAGAGGCTCCTGCCTGTTTCCAGCTCCCAGGAATCCCACCAAGTCCAACCCCTGCTGTACCTCCCCTGCTGAAGCCAGCATCTTGGCAACAGCTATTCCAGATGGGCCACTGCTGCCATCAGTAGCATACCATACAATTGCATTTATCTCTTGGGTTTACTGATTATATTTTACTTATCCTATCTAGAATTGTACTCAATAAGGTCAAGCGTTTTGTTTCTTTTGTATATTTATTTATACCTATCCACCAACAAGTGGGACAAATGCAGGTTAATGACTAGTAATTCCTTGATAAATGAAGAAATCAATTATGATTTCTGGAAGTACATTGTTGAAACAGAGGAAAACTATTGTTAATTGTATGTTTTCTCCATTAACCTTACTAAATACTGTATTAATTCTAATATATTATTTTAAATTCTCTAGGTAAACAGTCAAATCACGATCAAAACAAAAGATAATCTCTCCTTTCCAAGTGTTTATATTTTAATCTCTTCTTTCCAAGTGTTTATAAATAATTAATGCTTTTCTCTTAATATCCATACTTCTGAATCAACCTAAAACATATGTGTCTTTACCAGCCTGCTGATACAAATAATAGACAAGTCTTACATTTTGATATCCTAGGAACACAAAGAAAAGTCAACAGCAATTTCCAGGGCAATACCTGTCTTGTTTTAGCCCTCGTTCCTACTGCATTTAACTGAACAGCTAGTCCCTGGTTTCATATATTGTTTTTACTTTCTCTCTTTGAACATGGTCCTCATGTTGTTTCTGTGGATCAGTCTTGAATCTCTTTAAGAATATGCATCATGTATTTTTTTGTTTCCATTTCTTGCTGTGATCCCTTGTAAGCAAATCCCAGAAATAAATAAGCTCCAATCCCAACTAAACAACACTGACATCACTCCTAGTGTCCAGATGGGTGGATATTATTATCCCTACTGGAGAAACACAGTAACAGAAACTCAGTGGGTTAAAGCCACTTGCTCCATTACAGCTTTTCTGATATTTTTATATAAAAACCCACCTAAAAATTCCTCAAAGTGAATATAAATGTAGAAAAACTTAAATTTTTATAATCCATACATCTGAAGTCATATTATACATTATAAAATAGAAATAATGTATGAAACAAATTATTAAATAAATTATACTACAGAGAATTTGACATTTAAATTGAAATAATTTAAAAAATTCAACTGATGACCTTATTCATTTGGGATCATTTTCCCTTTCTAAACTACTATCATAATCTACCAACTGATAAAACTATTTCTTGCATGTCTTGATTGTCTCCATCCAATCCATTATTTCCACTTTCTAAAATAAAAATGTACACTCATGTCCCCCTCAAAACACACACATAAAAGGATATGAGTCCCTGCCTTTTGCAGCAAAATTCTAAAATGGGTCCTTTTTGATTAGATTAATTTCAACTTAACTTTCTTTCCATTACTGCTCACCATTTCTAGACATATATATGTGTGTATATAATATATGGTACTTTCTGAAAAGCGCTGGATTGCCTTTGCACATATTGTTTTCACTCCAGGCAATGCCCCAAACCTAGATATCTTCTACAATTCCCCCAGGATCCAGGTCAGATTACTTCCTTTATGAAGATTTCTGTGTAAATGGAAGCCCAAGGATTGCAAGTGACAGGATATCCAAACCTTAATAGATTTGGCAAAGGCAAATTCTCTGACTTTGTAAGTCAAAGCTGACCACCCCATTCTCTACACCCCACTTTACACTGAACTGTGTCTCAAATTTAATCCTTTTCTTGGAAGAAAAATATTAGAAACATATCTTATTTCTTGATATATTGAAATTTCACAGCATGATTTTTGGTCCATGGTTCTTAAATAATTGCATCAATCTACATAAAACTTTAACAAATTGAATTTTAAATTTGAGGAATGGAAAGAAAAAGAGATATAGGAGAAAGAAAGTAAGATATAAAGAAATGGAAAGCAAGAGAGAATTTTGATCAACTCCAAAAAGAAGAAACTTCTGTGCTCTGAACTTGTAAGATGAAGGGAGTGCTATTTATGAAGTACAGTTTTCTATAAACATAGGCTCATATTGATTTTGATGACTTTTCTTTTTTATACTCCAAGCATCTGCTGAATATTGTTGTTGAGTTAAAGCTTGGTGCCTCAGTACTGACAAGTAACTGCAGTTCAGTGGGTGAGCTAGATCTCTTACGAGTCAAAAATCCTAGATCATAAATCTCAAAATAACAAATATTCATCAAAAGTTTTGTGACACATTTTTTTCCCATTTTTAGTTCCAAATGTTCCAGTAAGATCCTCCAAAGACATAGGCCAGCAAAACCTCTCATTGTATTTATCAGACAGTACAATGCACTTTTACATTGTGAGAATATTTATACTACTCTTAAGTCGTTCTGCAGTAGTGCATATCACGGATTTTTAATGTACATTTCCCCTAGAAGTAGAACATATATTCATTTTTTTTTAAAATGTGCACCATGAAATAGCTAACAGTATCTTCTGAGTGGTAGCATACTAGGAATCTTTTGTTTTTACAGAAAACAAAACCTACAAAAATACTAGCAAATACTACAATTCTGAGTCACGTTTAAATTTTAGGGAAAAAAATGTTTCTCTTTTCCCCACTGAATGTGTTGTGAAACCTGAACAGAATAAATGTAGCAACTATTTGAGGACTAAATAGAGAGCAACAGGCAGATTGAGGAAGAAAACAAGAATTTATGTACCATTGAAATTATCGTTTTTCTCCCCTTTTAGTGTCTCCCAGCCTATACTCAAGGCAACCCCAAAACAGAAATTGGGCTGTAGCCTTAGCAGTGAGGGCTGAAAGACAAACTTATAGTTCATACAGGAGATGTAAGAAAGAGGTCTCTTAAGAATCCTAGATAGTAGAAAAAAATCTTCTGTTTTCTATTATTTCTCTTTTCTTCTTTCTATTGTTCCTCGGGCCAGGATAGCCCATAGGCGCTGAACACTGGAGGGAAAACCATGGGTCTCAAAAGGATAAAATAAACTTCCTGATTATTTTTCCTTTCTCTCTTTTTTCTACCACTTGGCCCCAGATGTAGGTGCATTTATAGGAAGTGCATGGGATAACAGTGTAAATAAAGCCCCAGCTCTCTGGGTGAATATTCTCAAAAGGAATCTCAGGGAGTTGTAAAGTATAGAAGAAATGAAGAGAGAGGAATTCAAAAAGGAGACATCATATATTTGTTTATGAACTTCTGGGATCACCCATGAGCCATTCTTGCATGATTCTGACTCTGAGCAGTATTCATTAGCCTTTAAGAAATGACCAACAGGATAGACCACTCTGAAGTTCCCAGGTAGGCCACAGGGTACCGCACACAGGAAACCGTTCTGATTACTTCTGCAAAAACTTTGAAAATAAAACTCCTTAAATATTAATTCAATTTATTTAGTAATTATAGGACTATACCGTTTTCTTTCATTCTTAGTGAACATTTTTTAGTTTATCGCTTCTCAGGAAATAGTTCATTTCTTGAAAATTGTTAAATTTATCTGTGTAGAGTTGTTTGTCGTATTCTCTTAAATTTTTGTAGTGTCTATGTGGTCTGTGGTGATAACCCTTCTTTCATTACTAATATTGATTATTTGTTTCTTTTTCTTGTCTGTCTTGCTAGATGTTTATCAGTTTACTTTTTCAAAGAACCAGCTTTTGGTTTTAGTGATTTTTCCTATGTTCTTTTCTGTTTCTATTTCATTGATTTCTGCTATTATTTCTTACTTGTTTTATTCTACTTGCTTCAAATTCATTTTTTGTCTCATTTCTCTACTTTTCACAGTTGAAAGCCTAGATTATTGATCAGAAATCTTTCTTTTATACAAAATAAAAATTCAATGTTAGGAGTTTTTCTCTGAGCACTGTTTTGTTACATCCCACAAAATTTGATATGTTTTGATATGATTGATTTAACGTTTTTTGTTTGTTTGTTTTTTGAGATGGAGTCTCACACTGTCGCCAGGCTGGAGTGCAGTGGTGCGATCTCAGCTCACTGCAATATCCACCTCCTGGGTTCAAGAGATTCTCCTGCCTCAGCCTCCCAAGTAGCTGGGACTACAGGCGCGCATTACCATGCCTAGCTAAGTTTTGTATTTTTAGTAGAGATGGGGTTTCACCATGTTGGCCAGGATGGTCTCAATCTCTTGACTTCATGATCCTCCCACCTTGGCCTTCCAAAGTGCTGGAATTACAGGCGTGAGCCCACGCCAGACTGATTTCTTTTTTATTTAGTTCATAATATTTTCTATTGCTCAGATTTAGTTTCTTTGGGGTGAGTGAACAGAAGACTGCAGTTTTTCTCTGGTTGTTGGCTGGATGCATCCCCCATTTCCTAACCATGTGGGCCTCTCCATAGAACAGCTCACAAAATGGCAGCTGCCTTCCATCAGAATGAACAAATGGGAAAGTAAGAGACACTGAACAAAACAGAAACCAGACTCTTCTTGTAACTTAATCTGATAAGTTATATCCCATTCCTTTTGCTAAATTTTGTTCTTTAGAAGCAAATCATTAGTTCCAGCCTAGACTCAAGGGGAGGGGATTATAAAGCGCCGGGATACCTGAAATGGGGCATTATTGGTAGACATTTTAAAAGCTGCTGCTGAACATACAAACAAAGCACAAACAAACAAACAAATCAATGATAGAGGCACTGGAAAATGAGATACTGAGGTCCCAGTCACAAGAGATGACCTAACCAGGTAGACGGACTTCTCTCTCAACATGCTATCAAAGGCAATGTCTATTCTAAGTTACAGTGAAGTAAGGACTCATTTAGATATGAACTCAGATTTCTTTGTTACACTTCTGAGTTTCTATACCCAGGGTAGCAATTGAAATATTAGCATTTTCACTTGGCTTGCTTTTGTATTTCATTTCAAGAGTTGGCTCTGCTCCACTTTCTTTCATTTGATTAAAAAACAAACAACAACAACAACAACAACAAACTGCTTTTCAGACTATTTTACTGACTTCCAAACATGGAAACTTTGAGTCAGGGAAAACACATTATACCCTGGGACAGAGAGAGCAGGACAGAGCTGCTGAAATCCAAGGAACATCTCAAAGCAGCATGCATACTGGGCCAAGCCACATTCGCTGAGTCAGTGAGACTGCTCTCCAGAGCCATGCAATTTGGAAACTTCCAGGCGAAGATAAGAATGGCTCCACATTTTTGTGTCCTTCTATCAGAGTCTGAACAAGTGCTGTGCCATGGAATGAGTTCTTGGGATCAGTGTGGATTTTCTGCAAATGCAATCTCATTTTTGAAGTTTATCATATTTCTACATTTAATAAACATAAAGGAAAATTATACATTCCAAGGGCTGACTTCATGCCACAAACTGGGCTAAGGCTGAAAGGGAGGCCTTTTATAGTTGATGTATGAGTTGCAGGAAAGAGGTCTCTTAATGCTCATAGTGGCTGGAATTTATATTTATCTCACGAAATACTTGCCACCACTCTGTGAGGTAAGAAATATAATTCCTCCTTTACAGATGAGGTATCTGAGGTTCGGAGGTTACGTGATTAGCTCACATTAAGTAGAGCAGGGCCGAGGCATGCTTCTCATTCTAGGTCTGTCTAATGTCAAAGCCTGAACTTTTCCTTGAGTTAACTCTCTTTAAAAAGACTTAAAGTGCACAGTTTAACAACAGATCACACCAGTAGATATTCCATCCTTTTTGACAGATTTTGTGGATGTCTGTTATTTTCTAGACAATCGTGTCATGAACTGGGAATGCAAACTAAAAGACTTCAATATCATTTTTTGGAAGTTTGCAATACATGGGAATGTATAACTTGTAAACAAATGTTATCATACAATGCAATAAGAAGTAATAAAACACGATCAAAGCATTAGGGCACTAAAATTTGGAAGAAGCTTTATAAGCAAAGCTAGTTTTGTTTAGTAGGATATATATATCCTCTGGTACCTGTAACTTTTAGCTTTCTGGAGTAATATAGAGGAGACACACATCTCTCAGCTATAATAATCTTAGTATATTTTAGGGAATAATTGGCTTCTGCTGTATCATATTATTGAATGAATAAACGAATAAACAGGTGAGTCTATGGTCATAGTTCTAACAATTATTTGAGTCGTAGATCATGTAGTGTTATGAGTTAATTACGGTTATGCATATGTCTGCTTATCCTTAATAAATAACTCGAAGATTTTTAGAAGCTATCTGATTAATATCTGAACACAAGTAGCTTTTAACATGCTAATTAGATGTCAATTGTTTTGCAAAAATAAATACAAACATTTGTAATGGTAATTGAAGTTGAACTTGCTATGATTATTTATTAATTCTAGTTTTCAAACATGTTAATTACTGCAGCTGAAGGAAACCCCCTCTCAAGATTTAAGAAATCCCATTAACTCATCTTTACCTGCTGAATATGTACTCCTTGTAAGACAGGCTAGTTTCAGTATATTTGCTGTTTACTGCTAGATACGTTGAATGACTTGTTTTTGGAGCAGATAACCGAATAGATGGCCACCTAGAGAATGGAGGGTTTGAAGGAAGTAAAATAAAAGGTAATTGAGCAAAGGGGGTTAAAATCTACTGTCAATAAAACACTCATTATGGGAGAATAATAGCTTACACATCTTTTTACAGCCTCAAGGTAAGACTAGTCTTGCATGATCATCTTTCCAGCTGTACCCAGTCTGAACTAGTCATTTGGTTTTCTGAACTTTCACAGCAGACTTTTTAAAACACCCACATAGACTTACCAGTTTTTCTCTTTTGGGTCTTCCCAAAGAACCTAGGCTAATTTAGATTCTTGAGTGGAAAAAAAGATATTTGGGTTATGCCCTTTTTAAGTATATATTAAAATATTACATAGAGAAGGCAATGTGGCCTGTTAGAAAGAGGGGTTATTTTCTTGTCAACTCTCTTCAATATCAGGTAAATCTTAGCTTCAATCATGATTACGTTATCAACCACACCAAACAGTGAGGGACCTTGGATACAGATTCGCAAGTCCCACCTACTGTTTTTCAGGCACAATTATAAGATTATAAGCCCTCCTTTTTTTGGGGAAGGGAGGGATAAGGGTCTTGCTCTGATGCCCAGGCTGGAGTGCAGTGGCGTTATCATAGCTCACTCTGACCTCTAGCTTGTGAAGTCAAGCCACAACTACACCACACCAAGTTAAGTTGTTCAGTGTTTTGTTTTTGTTTTGTCTTTCTATGTTGCCCAGGCTGGTCTCAAACTTCTGGCCTCAAGCTCTCCTCCTGCCTTGGCCTCCTAAAGTTCGTGGATTGCAGGCATGAGCCACTGTGCCTGGCCTCTAAGCACTCCAGGCACCCCCTTTTTAAATGCCAACATCCTTTAATTGTCCGAGTCTGCATTTCCAACAAAGACATTATCCTGACTTTTCTCCTTGCTTTGTCTGATTTTTCAAAGAGCTATATGGTGGTGTGGGTAAGAGATAGCATTGTACTCATATAGAAGAAAACCTGTCTCAGTTACAGATTATCTGTGTAAAACTGGGCAAGTTAAAATAACGTCTTGAAGTCAAATTTCCCTGTCTATAAAATGAGGAAGACATTAGCCTTAGTTCACTGTATTGATCAGATTAAATGGTGTTCATAAAGCCCTTCATCTAAAATCTAGGACATAAAAATAAAAGCCAACACTTAATTAGACTCTGCCACATATCAGACAACATTCTAGTTACTCACCCTGTGTTTCCCTCACAGAAAAAAATTACATGACCCATAAGGATTCCATATTATGGATGATGAAATTTAAAACATATAGGGGTTAAATGTCTTGCCCAAAGTCATTCTAATAGTTAGTACCAGAAGTAGGACTGTAACACACAGTCTTCAGATTCTTGTTGTTACCTCCATATGCCTCACTGCCTACCTTAGTGTCAGCTGCAGATATTACTCGTAATTATTAATTCCTAATTGTTTTCAAACATCCCTAGCAACACTTTATTGTAATTAATTATATAGCTAATTATATAAATGGATTCCCTATTAAAACAAACAACTTGTAAACTATGGCTAGATCTTCTGTGTATTTCTTTTCCTAAGGTTTTTAAATGGTCCCATATTTGATAGTCATTGACAAATATTGTGAATAATTGAATACATGTGGTACCTCTAGTAATGAATATATGTGGTACCTCTAGGACATGTACTCTGTAGACTCATGCCACACCGTAATTTGTTCATCCTGGCTCATCTGCAGAAACTGTCCCATGTGTCATGCATTGGGCTATGAGAACATCCCATAGGAGCATTGATTAAATGAATTATATCTGAGTTATGATGCTGTAAGCGCCAGGAAGTACTCTAGACTGGCAAATACATTTCATCCAAGGTAAGAATTGTTACTGTCACCGTGTAGCCCAGCAAACTGAGGGTTGCAGAGATTATGTCACTGTCTTCTGTCTAGTAAAGGACACAGTCATAATTTCAAACCAATTATCTGTCTGCTTTCATGTATTTCACATAGAACTGCATGCTGTTAAATTTCAAATCTCAGATGAGGCTTAAACTGAGCTTTGAATCTGAAATAGTCCTAAAAGAGCAATTAAGTCACCTAATTATATCGAATAGAATACCCTTACATGGACTTAAAATTATTTTGCATTGGTTTTATTTTTTTATAGTATATTTTACTGTTTTTGTTATACATGAAAAGGTAATTATACCTTACCTATAAAACCCAAGGAAAGGTACTATTTTCATGTATTGATAACTTAAACATAGACATTGCATGCACAGATATCCACAGAGAGTACTGAACAAAATGCATAAATAACTCTTCTAGGTAAATTGATATATTTAGATGTCCACACACCAAGACAGAACCTGAAAATTTCATTGTCTCAGGCTGTCTCCTCTTCTTTGCATATTTTCTTTCTTTTCCTGGTTAAATAAGTTGACCTGTTTGCTCAATGTAGACATGGCCACAGTCAACACGTGGAACCATAATTCTTTTAGCCTTTTCTCTGGTTCTTACAATTATTTAACAAGATGCTTTGTAATTAATTCACTTCCTCCCTCCTCCTATATGACCTTTCCTTTCCCTGGCGTTAATATACATTTGCTACTTAGTAAGTGGACTCATAATTCATTCTTACCTCTATCCTCACCTTCAAATAAAGCACCTCTATCCCTAGATAAAAGCACTTCAAATATTATTTTACAAGGACTTTCAACATGTGGCCCAGAGACTTGATTGCCTTAAAGCTTAGAGTATCCTAAGAATATTTAAATGGACCCTTTGTCAGCCACCCCTTAAAAGTGAAATATAGCTATGCTTTTCTTTGTGTAGTTCGTTGAGAATGGGCATTGTTAGACCTTTTATGTATGTAATTCCAGCTGATGTTCAATAACACTTTGTGAAATACTGATGATTCTACCCAATGTACAGATGAAGGTAAGAGCAGTTTAAGTCACCTACCTAGTACAGCAAGGGCCCCACCCAGATTCCTCTCACATTCATGTTTCCAATATATATTCATAGGACCTTCCTGCAACTCCCCTAGAGTGCCAGGATGTTAATGGTCTCAGAAGTAACTTCAGGCAATGATCAATAGAAGTGAGAAGAAAAACACCTAGCTTCTTGGCCTACCTGGTGGGAAAACTCTGAGGCATGTTCTATACTGTCTCTTAGAGTTTCCCAATGGGACTGAGCCTCAGTTGCCCATAACTGTAAGCTGCTTATTAAAATATCCTTTGTTAACTACTAATCCTTCCCCGTCTCTCTGGCTCACTAGTAAGCACTCCCTCTTACTAAGTAAGAAGGTACTTCCTGGGATCTTTTTTCTCAAATCCTTGTCTTGGGGTCTGCCAGATCACAAAAGACCATTGCTAGAAGGTGGAACTCGGGTGAACAGTTACAAATTTTGGTTCGTCTGTGTACAAAGCCCACACTTGCACCCACACTTCCTACAGTGCCCTAGTTCAAATTTAGTACCCTTGTTCCTGTGATTTTCTTCCTGGTACAGAATTCACACTGGCAATGAATGCTCCCATCTTAGAAAGCTCTGATGAGGAAGTGGCATCTTAGAATTAATGTTTTTGTTGCTGTTAACATTTGAGCTTAGGCCAGATTCTTGTCCTTGGCAGGAGAAGAAAAATCCCCTTCCTTTAAGCACACCTAGAAAGGTCAGTCTTTGAAGATGCAAAAGGGATATTTATCTGGCCTCCAATTTCTTGTGTCCTTAGGTGACCTCTGTGGAGAGTCACTCAGATGTGTGCCAAGAAAGACTTAGCTGCTCCCTGCTGTGCACTGAAGCCCATAACATGGGGAGAAATGGCCCTGCTATTCCATTTAAATAAGCACTGAGCCAGCAGCAATAGCACTTTGCTAATATTGCTATAGGGGCATTCAATGAAAGCTAGTGTTGCTTTTGAACTCCATGAATCCGATGGCAAAATATAGACGTACAAGCATACACAGATAGAAGTAGATATAAAGGGAGATGTGTGTGTGTGTGTGTGTGTGTGCATGCGCATGTGTATGTGTTTTCTAATAGCTATTCAGAATTGAGAACCTCTTTCAAGTTTTAGATGGTACTTTTTTTTTTTTTTTTTTTTTTGAGACGGAGTCTCACTCTGTTGCCCAGGCTGGAGTGCAGTAGCACAATCTCGGCTCGCTGTAACCTCTGCCTCCCAGGTTCAAGTGATTCTCCTGCCTCAGCCTCCTGAGTAGCTGTGATTACAGGCACCTGCCAACATGCCTGGCTAATTTTTTGTATTTTAGTAGTGATGGGGTTTCACTGTGTTTCCCAGGCTGGTCTTGAATTCCTGAGCTCAGGCAATTCGCCCGCCTCGGCCCTCCAAAGTTCTGGGAGTACAGGCATGAGCCACCGTGCCTGGACTAGATTGTACTTTAAAAACATCTTCAGAGCATATTTAAAATGATAACTTGAAGAATAGCAGATGATGAAAATGATTCTGAAGAATATCTGTATCTTAACTGCATATTTCTCAGCATCTGATGTGTGTAGTCCATAGTAGTAAACCCGAAGAAGAAAATGTAGAAGTATTTTTTAATTGAGTTGAAGAAAGAAAAGAAAAATACCAGGTGCGTTTGGGTCTCCAGATTGACCATGGGGAAGCTGGTTTCAGTGGAACTGACAGTAAAGAGAGGGTGAGATGTGACATGCAGAGATAAAAGGCTGCATGGGACAAGGTCAGAATCTTGACTTCATCTTTAAGGGGACTTAAGAGGCAAGAATGCATAGGAATGGTGAAAAAGTGTATGTAAAGATCAAGGTTCAAATTCAAATTCTGGCATTCTCACCTATATACAACTTATGTAGCTTTGATTAAAGTTGCTAACTTCTCTGTGTTAACTTTGCATTAAAAAATAGAGGTAATAATGCCAACCTCACAAGTAAAAGGCCCTAACAAATTAATTCAGAAACACCTCTTTCTTTTCATCCATTTCCTCTGTGGAGAATCAGACTCATTCATTACTCAGGCTATAATTATAATTATTATTAATCTTAATAGTAATATCATTAATAATTTATATTTTATAATACACTTTTATTGAAACTATAGGAAATATCTTTTTCTGTGTTAAAACAATTCAGAATTGATCAGAAAGGCAATATTATTGTAGCTTTTTTGAACATATGTTTAAAGATTTAAAAAATGTTAAAATGTTCTCAACAGATCTTGTCCAATTAATAAACTGCAAAATGGCCTGATAGCCATAGAGCTGATGTATAAAATTTTGAGTTAAAAGTGATTCTAAGTAAAAGAGAATAACACTAAATAAGATATATTTGGACTTCATTATACAATAACTGGTAAATTTAATATGGTTTTACTGTATTTTTACTGCTTTTTGCTTGTTTTTAATCTAAGGAAAATATATATTCATTTAAATAAAAATATTCTGAAAAGAAATAATATTTAACATTTTCATTTTCTTTTAGGATTTTGTGTAAGTTTGTGTGTGTTAACACATGCATATGTTATATACTTGGCTTTACACTTTATAATAAACAGTGTTTCTTAAATTTGAGTAATGAATCATCTCTTTTGCAAAGGGAAAAATATGTTTTTCTCAGACTGCTACAAATATGTCCTTTTGGAGCCTAGGAATATGCTATTTGAGAAACAATACCTTGAGAAAGTTAAAGCCTATCAAGTGAAATAGTTGTCCACTGCACATTGCCACTGTGAAAGACATGCTTTGCATTTATAACTATTAACTATTTTAGGTAGTAGGTAGTCACAAAATGAACACACACACACACACACACACACACACACATATCATACAACCCTAAGGCCATTGTAAGTTGAATATTTTCTTCTTTCCATTATTTGAAAAAAATACATATACCATTTTCTCAAAAAAGTCTGTCCTTATTTGAGATTGTTTCTTTGAAATGTAATCCTAAAATTAGAAATAAATCATTTAAAGACCTGTCCATTTGTAAGGCACTTAACATATATTCACATATTTACTTATGGCAGTAATATGTAGTGCTACTTGTTACAATCTTTGATAGTGTATCGGTATGTCTTTCCTTTGGGATGCAAAGCCAGACTGTTGTAATTGCCAGGTGTTCAAAGTGACAACTCAATGTGCGATGCTCATAATAACCATTTTTGTAAAAAACACTAGAAATTAGTAAAATCATGTGAGCTTCTTTTAGACTTCAAAAATCAGTGCCTTTCACAGCTAAAAACCCTGGCCCAGCACTTCCCTCGTCTCACACCCATAACTTCAGGAATTCTAGGGACTCTGGGAAAAATCGTTCTCCAAGAGCTCTTCTTATGCTTATGAATCACGTTAAAGAGTTGAGTTCCTTGGGATGACCCCGAGTATCTTTTAGCTGATTCTCTGGCATGAGAATCATGCCAGAGGCTGAGTCAATTAAGGAACTGCTTCAGGTTTACTCATTGAGGTTCCTTAGTCTAAACATTGGCAGTTTAATTGTTGGCATGCAGAACAATTTCTGAAAGAAATTTCTGATAGATATTATTTGTTGTAGCCTTGACTCTGCCACTATTAGATAGGTGAACTTGAGCAAGACACTCAGTCTCACGGAGCCTTGACTTCCAACTTTGGGACATGGATTAATTGAAAGTGATGCCTACCCTATATGCTTTTATAAAAATCAACACACTAGTAGGTCCTTAAAGACGGTGAACAGTTCAAATTCATCTTCGAATTATCAGTGGTAACCTTATGCCTAACATAAAGCTATTACCATTAGAAGTTCTTAGGATTAGTTTCATTGGTAATTAGGTCAATAAACATTTACTGATTACTTACTATCTGGCAGGTAATGTTTCAGCTACTGAAGATATAACTGTGAACAAAATATAAACATGTCATTGCTCTCTTGAAATTTACTTTGTGGTAAATCTTTTTTGGGAGATAGACGGTTAAATAAATTTTAATATACATATATTAGATATACATAAACATATTTATATTTGAGTATAACAGCATATATTTAAAAATAGACAGTTTTATATTGAATAATATTTAATTACAATATATTGTTTATGTACAGAAAATGCATTGCAATATTCTTTTCACTGAGATAAAAATTTTAGGCAGTTCGAACTTTAAATGTTCACCAAATTGTTTTTTGCGATTATACATACCAACGTATGTGTTGTCTCAATATTTAACTTGCCTTTAAGGTAATTCTCTTTTCTACATATTTTTTTCACTGACATAGAAATTCCATGGAGATATTTTACAGAAAGTGTCCTTGGTCATGGTATTAGTTGTGCTCATGATGGTCAAAGGAAAGTATTTTTAGAAGAAAAGTAACCTTGGTGGTCTTGTATTTAATTGGCAATAGCTGGAAAGGACTGTAATATAAATATTGAGATTATATATATGGATATATAGACAATTAAACTACATATTTGTCCCCCCAAAAAGGACAGAAAACATAATGGAAATTTCAGGGGCCAGATTTTGGCTTATAATAAGCTAATCACAAGTAACTTTTTTTAAAAAAATAGATAATAACAACATCATTTTTCCATGTTTGTGTGCATGTGGGTACAGATGCGCCTGTGAAAATGGAATAGACAACATCAGATGCTGTGAGTTCACTGAGAAGGTGTTAAACATGAAACAATCACCTTCTGGATGAGACTGTCATAAACAAGCTTAATAAGTAATTTCAATAACATGACAAGGCAACTGCCCCTGGCTAGACCAGTTTAAAACCTCCAGCCCCATAAAATGGAGTACTTAGGCGGGTATTTGGTGCTATGATGAAAAGTTCATCCACACAGGCAATTCAGCACCTGTTTACTGAACACCCATAATATGCTTGGCACTGAGGCTACAGAGAAGAAGGAGCTTCCCCATCCCCATAATGAAAAGATGAACATTCAGAAGACTCCATTAGGCAGGGGCAGGGGCTGCGGTTTAGAAGCCAGAGAGAAATGGATTTGAGTCCCAAACCCCTGATTTAGAAATCATGGGAACTTAATCATTCTTTCTGCTCTCAAATCATCAGGTTTACGGAAATAAAGATTCACAAGCATTCTCATGGCCCATTCTACTGAGCAGATGCATAGACCGCTCTGTTTTTCTAAATCTGCATTTCTGATAAAGTTCCAGCCTGAGAGCTGAAATTGCACCATTTAGAGAGAAACATGACATTCTCTATTTCATTAGTCAGAAAACCTGAAATCATTATATATTAGCTAAAAGAATTTTTTTCCAGGCCCTCCGACTCTGCATAATGTATTGCTTTTCACTGCATTAGTCCATCATTCAGAAATAAGTATATCCTAAAACTGACCCAGGCTAAGAAAGGAAATTTTATTTATCATAGGGTTAAAGTTTTGATAAAGACAAGTATTGAACTGGATGTTTCCTGACTATGTGGTAAAACAAACAAATACAAAATTTTAGAATGAGTGCAGTTTGATTGGAAATGACATATAATTTTAGTAGATTGTTTCCACATGCCGTCCAGTACTTAATTATAGAATGATGTAAAAGTCACTTGGCATCTCCCACAATCAAACTCTTTATCTTAAAACGGGAGATATTCACCTTTCTTATCAGATTATTGTAAATGTTAAAATAGATAATGTCACTCAAAAGCACTTTATGAATTATAAAGCATATATAAAAACATATATATATACACACACATTTTTTCTTTAGAAGTTAGTATGTATCTAGCACATAATAGACACTCAAATGAGTTTTGAATAAATTAATAAATTTATTCAAGACTGTAATCAAATACTCCATTCAATCCTTACTTCCAACAAGCAATTTTGAGTTTGGAATACAGGCATAAGAATATTTAATTTACTGATTACTTTCTTGTGCCAGAGGAATTAGTCATTTCTATGTCATCAGGCTAGAAATTAAACTTGGAAATAAACCAAGAATGAAGATACTTTAGTAACTGATGAAACATTAAAGTTAACTTTTTAGATAAAACTGAGGTTTTTATAAGTTGGTAACTGAAAGCCATAAAAGAGTAGCATTGGTGTACAAATATTCCCACCACACTTTTTCCACAGATGGAAAAGGACCAGGAAGTTTAGGGGACTTACCTGAATTCTACATGAACAGAGAGAATGTCTTGGATACAAAGTGAGATGATATTACTGGACTAAAGAATGCATCAATTGCAAGGAAAAGATTCCATAGATGTCATCTTCATCTGTGTATCTGTTAAAGAGAAGTAGAAATTTTTTGTGTGTAACTGAGAGCACTGTACTTTTGAGATTGTAAAGAATCCACTCTCTATTTCTTTGAAATATTATCCATATGTGTTTCTGGGAAAAAAAAAAAAACTGTTCTAGTCTGGTGAGACGTCTGTAGCAACTGAAATTTTGTTAAATGCCAATTGTGTGCCAAGCATACCGCTAAGCTTTTTGCACACATTATGCTACTTAATTCCCTTTGCAATCCAGTGACGTAAGCATTATTACTGCTATATTATTAAATAAACTAACAAAAATTATAATCTGAAGGTTTAAAAATAACATGTCTAAGATTACATTGTGACAAAATAACAGAACCGAGGAAGTCTACCTTCAGAACTTACAGACCTTTTAAACTTATGGAGGATGCTATGTTGCCTCCCAGCATGCACTTGTAATCAGCAGCTTATGATTAAGTAAAGAATTTAAATATAGGACTGTGGTGTTGTTGTTGTTGCTGTTGTTGTTGTTGTTGTTAAAGCAAGTTCATGCTGATATAAATTGAGTCAGAGGAGGAATTAGAGAGTGTAAAACATAACTAAAGCATGTTGCCAAGGAAACTCTGTTGGCAAACCAAGTATCATGGAGCTTAGGGACGTAAAGGCATGTGTCTGTAACCACAATTATTTGCTTGATCATTCTACAGATCAAAGAGGAGATATTAGGTGCTCTAACACTCTGGAAAGGCTAAATCATGGGTTGAACAGAAATTTTTTCGAAGCTGATTTTAGATGTCCAGGAACTTAACACATTCCCTTGAGAAATTATAAATCATTAATTGAAACTTTCTTCAGAAATTCTAGAGAAGCTACATTGAGGACTTTTCATGTCAAAACTTCTATGAAGCCCCAAGGTAGCCCTTGACTCAAAGTCAGAAAACAAGGTTCTGACCCTATGAGGTTTCTGAACCAAAGTTCAGGAAGGGATGAAAGTGTCTCTTAAAAACTAACTAGGAAAAGGAATGAATGTATACAATGGCCCAGATATCCATGACCTCTGCACCATCATTCACCTGGGAGCAGCCACTGTACTGGAAACATAACATGTAGAACAATCAGAGGAAATTTATTCAGGTCTGACTTTGCTATAGGCAGTGCTTATCCCATCTAGAAATTCTGTGTCCTCGTATGTTGCTGCAGTGACTTTTTGGATACATTTTTTGTTTATTTTATATGTGTATTTGCTTTAAATATCTTTCTCTGGGAATAAATGAAGACTTTGTGTGTGTGTGTGTGTGTGTGTGTGTGTGTGTGTGTGTGTGTGTGTGAGAGAGAGAGAGAGAGAGAGAGAGAGAGTCTGATGCTATCTTCTCATATCTGGGAACTTCTAAAAATTTTACCTTCCTGTAATTGTGAGAGCTGTTTCTCTTCTGGCTGTACTAATATCCTCAAACTTCTCATTCAATTACCTAAAACTCTTTTCTTCTTCCAATTATCTCATCTCTCACATCCTTCACTTTAAAATGTCCTTTTCTTTCCATCAGTATTTATACTAAATGCAGTCAATTCTTAGCCCCTCTTATGCAATTAGGTGAAGCTTACGTTTCAATTATAGTGTTTAAAGCTATTCCAAGAACATGAGCTATTAGCTGCCCCTATTAGCCACTGTCCACAAACACAAAGTTCTGGAATATAAAGTCTGTCCTTGATCCTGTGATCCTGCAATACAACATTAGCAGCCAAAGGATTCTCTTGTTGTATCGGTGTGTTTCAGCTCCTATCTTGTATTCTGTGTCTCTGGTCACTCAGATAGACTGAATTCTCAAGAGATAAGGCAAGAGCTTTAGATCCAGCGTGATTCTTCAAAAGGTCCATTTTCACCAATATTTTAGTGACTGGGTCCATGAAAATTGTCTATGCTTCATTTCCAGTGTCTTTCTTGGCCATCGTATCTTCAGATTTCCTGTTTAACTGTTTCACATTCATCTCAATGAGTGCTATAAAATCACAAAGCAAAGGAAGAATAGTCTCTTAGTGGCAGCATAAAATTAGAAACGATTGGCAGATAGCACCCAGTTTTAATACCTTTATAGAATGTGTTTCATAGTGCCCACTGAACATTTGCGCATATGAAATCTCAAAGCCCATAGCACATATATCAGCAATAATTTCACGGAAGCAGACTCTGGCTAATATGTGCAGAGTCTTATATTACTTTATCAAACTGTCTTTGTGTAATTAGTCTGTCTGCAAAGCCTGGCATATAAATTAAGCATCTAATTTATCTTGACTGGCCTCCGGATTGCTTGATCAGTCTATTCTGCCTCTGTGGCTCTTTAGTGAATGCCAAGTAAAGTGAAGGACCCTCTGGCAATAGGGAGTGAGAAGAAGCAGAAACTCCCTTCGAGGTCAGAGGCAATTTTACATTTACTCGTCACTGACACACGGGCAGAGAGCGTGGCATTCCTTCCGATGACAGCAATCTTCATTGGGTGGGGAGTTGGGGGGGTCATAATTGATGTCCCTGGTGGCAGGTTACTTTGTATCATGGATGGTGAATAATAAATAAGTACAATGCAAGCTGTAAAGTCAGGTTTACCGAATGAAATCAAATTAAAAGTAAATTATACTTTCCTCCTCATTCAACACCATTTCTCATAAGCCACTTATCAATACAACTGCAATCTGTACAACTGTAAGAGACAAGTTACACAGCTATTCAATCCTGATAAAAACAAAATAACTCCTGCAGCCATAATCATTCCTCAAGAGCATTTAATTTGTGGGCTTTTGCATTATTGCTATCAAAACAAAATCTTGCAGCTTTATTGGAATACATAAATCTCTTTGATTTAAGGACACTTTATCTCTCTTTTTCTCAGATGAATTTGAAATGGCACAGAGCTAAATTTTTATGGAGTGATTTCTGGGGGGAAAGGCTGACATAATTTTCAGCACGGGACATTGTGTTCTGCTGACAACTCAGAAAGTTTGAGGGAAATGTTTAGCTCACTAGATAGTTTTTCTCAGAGTATATTCTCTCTTCTCTGCAGTTGTGGATGCTTTCCCCAGTAGGGTCGTGTGTATCTTTCTATAGAAGAGGAGGCACATCCATTACGAATTTGTGATCTCTCTCCTGACTTTGTAATTGGGTACACAAGAGGGTAACAAGAGGCCTGGATGCATGAAATAAGACTATCTGGGCCTTCATCTTGTGACTTTCTACCAATGAGGATTTTTTCTGCTTTTAGAAACTTGCCATGATTGTCTATGGCAACCATGTTTTACAGTGAATTTACCAGACCTCTGTTTTTGCCCCAACTCTCCAAAGACTGTATGACTTAGTGACACATCTGAGACTCCATGGACCTTCCAGATAGTGGGGGCTGACCAGACACTAAAAATCAACTCTGTCATTACCTGATTTATATTAACATAGCAATTCCACATGCTTTATTTGAACAAAAAAAACCACTCTTTTTTAAAAATAAAAAACAAAATATATATATAGTGACTTTAAATATTCCCTGGTTACAGGTCTACTTGGAGGATATTTCAGACTATAGAACCAAGAAGATTTTTCAAATGGAAGCATGCTCATGTCTATGTTGTTTGATATTCAAATAATAAGCACTTCTCTTTCTAGCATAAGATTATATAGAAGTGCACTATATGTGGAGGGTAAGAGAGGTAAGGGTTTGGACCTGTGTAGATGTGAGCTCCAGTCTGAGGAAGTAAATGCTATGGCTATGTAAAGGTGGTTGATTCTTTTCCAAGGCAAATGCCTCAACAAAGAGTGGCTGTTACTGATTTATTGAAAAACAAAAATGCCAAATTTATCTTCATGGTATTTTGAGTCATTAAAGACTCGACTACAAGGTCCATTTTAGGACTCTAAATGCAATAACCAACTGTGAAGACTGAGGCCCATGAAAGAAAAATGACCTTCCTAAAGTCATACATTAAGTTTGTTTTAAAGGGATTGCTAAAGCATTGGACTCTTAAATCTCAATATTGGGACTCTATCATCTCATCTGTTTGTTTATTTATCTGTATGTCAGGCACTGTGTTACTACTTGGGATTCAAGCAAGATTAATTAAAACAGGTATTTCTGCTCTAATGGCCTCTGGTCAATTGTGGAGCCCAACATTAATCAAATAATCACTCAAATAAAGAATGTAAATTTTACATAATGACAATGAGAATATGTGTAAAGAGAGAAAGCCAAGAACAGAATAATTTATCTCTGCAAGCAGATGGAAGGGAAATAATCAGAGTGCATGTTAATGAAACAGGTTGTTTTCTGTCATGGGCTTTCTTGTAAACATTATTTAAGATGCATCTCAGGGATTAGCCCTTCCCACTTAGCCTTCTCTGACTTTCCTAAGGTGATTTTACAAAAACAGTCTCAGTTGTTCCATTTGCATATCTCCTCCACTACCATTTTGGACTGAATGATCTGCCTTTCACATTAAATCAAGCATTTATGAATGGGAAAGTATCTTGTCTTGCCTATTGTTAGATTTTTACACGGTATGTGAACATATTTTTATTTTCAGGCAGGAAGAAAAAAAAGAACAAATAAGAATAGGATAGTAAGAGAAAGTCACTGGAAGCAGACACTACTTGAGGTCCACAATATATTCCCTTGGCCCCCCTAGTTTCAGCATAGCAGTGGGGGACAGCACTTTGCAAACTTCCAGAATCTCATCTCAAGGAACCCTGTGGCAGCTTTTAGGCTTTCTCCAGTGTTGAGTGACTGCTCTTCTGGTCGCATAGGCACAGCCTGATGGTACAGAGGAAGGGAGCTCACTTAACACCTGGGGCAGGTAGAGGGTAAATCCTCAACCAAAGAGCTGCAGAACTTATTGGATAAATGTCCACATTCTGATCATTTGCTAGAACATTTTTGTGAAACTCTTTCCATGGTTCCATAGGTCAACAACAGGATTGAGTCACAGGTGTCCATGATGGTATATACTTCAATAATGTAAACTTCACTGGCTTTCTTGCTTCCATTGATCGCCTTCTGTTTCTTCACTCTATTTCTTTAGCTTTGTTTTTGTTTTTGTTTTTGAGAGAGAGTTGCCCTCTGTCTCCCAGGCTGGAGTGCAGTGGTGCAATCTTGGCTCACTGTAACCTCAGCCTCCCAAGTAGGTGCCTCAGCCTCCCAAGTAGCTGGAATTACAGGCACGTGCCACTACGCCTGGCTAATTTTTGTATTTTTAATAGAGATGGAGTTTCACCATGTTGGCCAGGCTGGCCTTGAAATACTGACCTCAAGTTACCTGCCCGCCTCGGCCTCCCAAAGTGCTGGGATTACAGGCGTGAGCCACCACACCCAGCCAGCCTAAGATACAATTTTAAAAACAAAAGACGACGACAACAAAAATCACTACTTGTACCCAAGTCTATGTTTCAGGCACTGGGGAAAGCGAAGAGGCAAACTAAGATAACCTTTCAAGTAGGAGTCACAAATTAATATCAGATCCTGCAGAAGGTTCCAATGAACCTATTATTTTAAAACATTAACATTAACTGGACACTAATACTCTCCAAGAAAGCAGGTTTAATTGAATTGTTGGGATTCATAACATAAAGGGTATGAGTTGAAGTATAAGAAATTGTGTAGAGCTGGAACCTACTTTTGATTCTCAATCTTGACTGAACCCCAATATTACAAAGACTTAAAACTTGCTGGTACTCTAGATCTCCAAATGAGAGTTTCCTGGGATGGGCATCTAGTATATATGTCTTACAATAAAAGAAAAACAAATAAGCAAAAATTTCCATAAGATATTTTGATATGCAACAGGATTAATAACTACTTGGATGGTTATCATTAAAAAGTTTGCCGGAGAAGTATACTAGAGGTTCACATCATAACATGAATAGATCTTAAAGCCATAGTGCAAGAAAATTTTTAAAAATCAGGTAAGATCTATTGTATAATACAACTTATGTAAATAAAAAATGCATGTACACAAACAAAACATTTAGCAATTATACATAACAAGAAAAATATATACACCAACATTTTAGAAACATTGTTCATGAGAGGGTGAGAAGGATGTGTGTGGAAAAGGAGAAAAGGAAACCAGTCAAGCAGGAGAGGAAGTCTCGCACAGTCTACTGACAAGAGTGTGCTGAGAACTACTGGACATGATTAACTCATCCTATTACATCCATGTCCCACTCTCAAAAATATTTCCTGAAAACTGGAAGAAGATATTTATCCCAGATTGTGTTAGTTTGAATGCTGTGTCTGTGTGTTCATACAATGATATACACACATTCCAAGAGGGAAATAAAAGCCTAGAGCTCAATTGGCTGCAAGCACCAAATGACCATTGCTGATAATCAATCATTGACATAAATTTTCTTCATCTACTGGCTTCTTAAAGCAATCATATGTGTAGATAATCAGTATATTCTCATCTGCCAATCAAATCAGTGGTAGCCAGAGCTAACAAAAAGCCAAAACTGAATATGGAAGATAAAAATGATATAATTGGATAAATTAAGTGAGGCTAGTTCTCAGTCTCAGAGACTGAAATGATGTGGGAGAAGACTAGTAGAATATATGGTTCTGCGTGGGAAGAAGTCTCCAAGAGGAGGCAGCATCATCCAGTGTACAGGATTCAGTGATATAATATGTACTCTCATGTTCTTAGTCTTGGTGTCTACTCAAAGTTTACATTCCTTTTTTTCCTTCCCTCAATTCAGGGAGTTAGGGACAGAGGGTCTCACCTTTGTTTAGGGGAATTTAGTTTAGTATCTGATGAATTATTTTGCTTCCTATTTACTCTATGGATGATTTTGTTTTTTGAAACAACATAACCTTTTCCCTGGTGAAAACTGAAGAATATAGTTGGGCATGATGGCTCATGCCTGTAATCCCAGCACTTTGGGGGGCCGAGCGGGGAGGATCACTTGAGCCCAGGAGTTTGAGTCCAACTTGGTCAATACATGGAGGCCCCATCTCTACAAATAATAGAACAAAAAATGAGCTGAGTGTGGTGACAGGTGCCTGTAGTTCCAGCTCCTCAGGAGACTGAGGCAGGATCTTTTGAGCCTGGGAGTTCCAGGTTGCAGTGAGCCACGATTGTGCCACTGCACTCCAACCTGGGTGACAGAGCGAGACCCTATCTCCCCAACACCGAAAAAAGAAAAAAATAAAAAAATAAATTAAAAAGAAGAAGAAGAAGAAAACTGAGGAGTATGTTTATCAAACCTCTTTAATGTCTCAACTAGCAATGTGTAATAATAGAATGATAAAGATGATAAACTGGCTATATACTTTTAGTAATAGATTTTCCACGTATGAAGTTACATGTGCATCTAGTTAGATAGGTAGATAACTCTTCTCAGCTCATGCAACTGTCCTCTTTTCAGCTTTGGGTAATTTCAATCTGGATATTTTTAAAGTAGAAAATTAGTATATGAGGTCCAAATAGTCACTAAGTTATTTTGGATCCACTTAGTTTCACTTTATAATGCCAAGGTTATTCACATGCAGGCAATATTCTTAGTTATTATCTCCAACTTCTTAATATTTTCAACATTTTTGAAAAGTAGCTTCAGAGGAATAAGTGATTTGTGTTTTCTTAAATAGATTACACCTACCCAAATGTGTTTTTAGTACCCAGATCCTCAATTAAGATTCCAAATAATGGTTTTAATACTTTCTCCCTAGCTTAGAACAGTATGTTAACTGGTGATGTAAAATTATGTGACAGCAAATTTGAACAAAGAAAAATAAAATGATTTCCACGTATGTGGCCATTTTTCTACCAAGCATATTTCTAAGAAATATTAAATATGATGACATGCTAACTATATTATAAAAACTTTCCTAAATGGACTACATGTGGTAGTAATAGCACTTTTGATTTTAATTCGAATGATGCAATGAAATAAACAATATTACATGATATAGTTCAATTAAAGAGAAATTGGTGGTTTGGACATATTTTGTTTTGAATCTCAGTTTTTCACTTGCTCAATTTTAGTACAATCCACCTCCTACACTGTTCTCGTATAAGTCAAATAACAGGACGTACACTGTCATTTTCTTAAGAACTTTGTAACATTCAGGTATAATACACTAATATAAGCTGTGCATTTCAGTTAACATGAAGTCACTTCTTCCTCTGGTAGCAGTAATGGGGAAAAAGTGCCACTTCAGGTACAATTAAAGCAGGGTTCCATGCGTAGCTTAACATTAAGCAGAACCGTGTGTGGAATTCTGCAGAGAAAGCAAAAAAGAGGTGACTGTGAAATATGCTGATCTGGCCACAAAGTAGTTGGTTCAATTTTCACATGTACAACAGTTTCAGTTGGTTAAAAACTTAGACCTGTAATTCCTCCACAACTTATTATCTTGTGACTCATCTTCCAGGGAAGAAATGTCTCAGACTGTGAAATTGAGCAAAATTCTGGTTTATGGAGGTTGCTCAACCTTCTCACAACTCAGATGTCTCATCTGGAAAAAAAAAAAGTCTCATGCAATGATTGTCAGGAATAAATGAGATGGAACCTAGGAAACACTTAAAGAGAGCTCTGGATAGGATGAGTGTTCAAAAAATGTTAGCAATGATTTCAAAGCAAAATTTTAAAATAAATGAATATGAGCCTGAAATCTGCAAATACATCTGGGATGCACTGGGGCTATGTTTACAAATTTCTTTTATGTCCAGCATATGAAAACAAAGATCTCCTCTGTCCCGTTTCTTTAAGTCACTCTGTAGTTTATTATAACCCAAATAAAATATCATTTAAAAACAAAGAATAATTATGAGGTGGTTTTCCTGTGGTAAATGAGCAACAAAGCTGTATATATATTTTTCTAAACTGACAGTAAATATGCTCATTTATTTGATTTATAAATTGACACTGGATACTGTTATTTAGTTTAGAATATATTATTATTAGACTATTGCAGGACAGGTCCATATTTAGAAACATAGAATACTCTGTTTTTTTGTTGTTGCATAAATGTTCAATTACTTAGACTGGTTACATTTGACTGAAATGTGTGAGGTGTGTCAAATAAATATATAAATAATTTTATAATAAATGTTTTTCTTTAATTTTGAAAGAATTTCCTTTACTCCTTGTGCTCCCCTGTTATAAAAGGATATAAGCACATTCTTCCTTGTATTAATAGTACCTGGCCTTAACATCTTAGCTCCTCTTTTAATCTGTTAGATTCTAAATATATAGACTTTATCTCATGTAGCCTGTGTCTCTCAAGGGCCAGAATAAAACATACTAGGTGCTCAGTACTTGCTTATAGAATAAAAGAAAATGAGAGATCACGTCAGATATATCATGCTGCTCCTGAGCACTTTGCACAGCACCTTTTACCTGGTAAATTACAGGAAATGTTGGGAAATTAATGAATACCGGTATGTCAAATACATAAGGTACGATGCTTTCCATCAAAAATGGGACACAGTTTTTATTAAAGTGCTAACAAATACCATAGAATTGGTAACATAAAATATACTTTTAAAAAAGAAAAAAGCCTATAAACTATTAGAAGGAGGCTCACTGTTCTAATGAACTGTAAATCTATAATCTTGGCAAAGAACAAGATGTCTTTCTACTTGAGCTCTAGAGTACCTACTTTAGGGTTAAAATCAAGTTATTTGGCAGCATGTTGAAGCTAATTTTATGATCCATCAGTTAAACCAAAGCTCAAAATCAGTAGAAAAACTTTGGTACAGCTGCTGTGTACTCATTTATATAATGGAAAGCACTACACAAATATTTGCTGAATGAATTATAAATCAATAAACCAACAATGAATAATTGTTGGACAGATGGCAACTAGAAAATCTAGGTGGGTCAATAGGAGAGAACTCCGCAATCCTGAAATTCCCAGAAAAGTTAAATCACTGTTTCATGTTCACAAAAAAATTTAAGATTCATATCCTACCATCTAAACTTTAAGGGTAGGGCTTCCTCTAACCAATACTCCTGAATCTTTTAAGAGTCATTTATTGCTGAAAAGAACTCAGTGTCATTGGGTATTAAAACTGCATCCTTAGTGCTAAAATCAGACTGAGATTTTGAATAATGGCACTGCCCTAGTAATCATGAAGCAACATTCTCCTTGGAGTCGATCAAATGTTTCCATTAGCAGAAATCAGTGGCAAGACACTGTTCCCCTGGAGTGACATTTCCTGCAATCATTTTATGCTTTAACAAGACAACTTGCATTTTATAACTTTGTAATCCCCAGCTCCCCTCATTCTTTCTTGACTTTGGAAACGTTTCTGAATTTATTGCCAAATAGAAATTGCCCTGGGAAAGAATAGTCATTGTCTATGAGAGAGAGAGAGAGAGAGAGAGAAAGCGCAGGGGGAGAAGGAGAGACAGAGAGATTCTATATCTCATCACTTTCATTGCAGAGTTGATAAAGACATTTTAGAAAAACTTTAAAATACAGAGAAAATATAAGGAGTCTTCAGAAGTTGGTTTGAAATATTTCCCTTGTGCTAGAGAAGAGCAACTCAAATACAAACTTGAAAAATAATCTTTTGTACTTTTTACAATACTTTAAGAAGTATTGCTAATTTTTCAGGTTTCAAATGTAAGGATATGTATTCATCCTGGGTAAGAATGCAAGTCCTATAAATCACAGGATATATAGTCTTGTATTTTTTCATTTTAATGGTAAAATGAGCATAAATCTGTGTGAGTTCAAGTTAGGAAAACACATGAGTAATGATTCAGAGAATCATGAATTTTCTGTCTCATAATCCTGACCTTGGAAAGTTTCCAGAGACAATTCCAGAACTTTTCTGAAGGAATATTGTTTCTTTCATTGTATACTGAAAATATTTTACGTAGGCTTGGGAAATAAATGGATTGTGAGGCAGAAATAATGTGCTGGCTTGTAATGTCTTACAGTGCAAAGGCTAATTGATTTTTATGCAACTGTTTTGCTAATAACTATGATTAGGGTTTTTGAATTCCATAAGTATCACAATTCATATAAGGTAACCGTCAAGCATGTAATAATAGCTCTGATCAATTTATGTAAATACACATTTATTAGCTTTGGCTATGGGAGAATAAGAGGACTGATATCTACATTTGCTAATTTTCCTACCTTTGCCTCATATATTAGCTTGTATTTGATCCCTATCATGGTTTCATATAAGTAAATCCTTACTCATAAAACTAGGTACTTTTTATATGTCCAAACTATTGCTAATGGTTAAAATGCCTCTGCCAATACCACAATTTATTTAGAGTTGATCTAAGTCAATGTGTCAAGTCACTGTGACTTTTCTAAATGTCAATTTTATTTAGACATGCAGAAAAAAAATTAGAATGCATAATTTAAGTGACATGGAATTGGCATAAACAGGATCTGCTACATTTGGGATGACTATTCTTTCTTATACTGTGTCCCTTAAATTGTATGCCACGATATATCTTCTACACCTATGTATCGCATATATTTTTATCTAATTCAGAAAGCTACAAAAATGATAGCAGATAATATTTAGGATGATATGCCAAATTGCAGTCCTAAGAGGTTATATGTGGATTCCTTTTGAATCTCACAATAATCCCAAGAAATGGGTATCATAGTTAGAATTTTGTGCACATGAAGTAACTACAGGTGGGAGACATTTAGTACATCAGTTAATGATAGAGCAGTAATATAAAGCCCCCCAGGGTCTGGGTAGTGATATGAGGAAGGTCCTGAATAATAGCATTAACTAACATCAAAGACTTAGATATGTGAGTAGATAGTTAATTATATTCTGCTTGATATAAAGACGATACTCCGTCATTTACATAAGTTCATCGGTATATCCAGATTTGGCATAAATATCAACATCTAACGTCATTCAGAGGGCAGGTTCTTACTCAAAGGGTCTGTATGTCTCTGTCTTAGTCCATGTGGGCTGCTATAACAAAACACCACAAACTGGGTGGCTTATAAACAAAAGAAATTTATTTCTCACAGTTCTGGAGGCTGGGAAGTCCAAGATTAAGGTACCAGCAGAATATGTGCCTGGTGAGGGCCCACTTCCTGGTTAATGGATGGCTGTCTTTCTGCTATATTCTCACATGGTAAAAGAGGGAAGGGAGTTCTTTTTCATAAGGGCACTGAAATCACTCATGTGGGCTTTACTTTCATGGTCTACTCACCTCCCAACAGCACCACCTCTTTGCATGATTACCTTGAGATTAGAATTTCAACATATAAATTTGGAAGGGGCAGGGTGAAAATTCTTCCTGTGGTCCTCCAAAATTCACATCCTTCTTAACTGCAAATGCATGCATTTTAATCCAATAATACCAAAGTCTTAATTCATTCCAGCATCATCTCAAAAGTCTAAGGTCTCGTGTGAACATTATCTAAATCAGACATGGGCAAGACTCAAAGTATGATTCATCCTGAGACAAACTGCTTTTCAGCTGTCCACCTGTGAAATCAAATGTACTATGTGCACTTCCAAACTACAGTGGTGGGAAAGGCACAGAATAGACACCCCCATTCCAAAATAAAAGAAATGGGGAAGAAGAAAGGAGTAATACATCCCAAGGAAGATGGAAACTTAACAGGGCAAATTACATTAGATCCTAAATCTTGAGAATAATCTTCTATGGGTCTGTACATCCCACGTCCACTAGGGCAGAGGTCTCACCTTATGAAAACAGTGGAGTAATTGTTCTATACCACCCATATTGCCAGGTTGGGCCCCCAAGCCTCTGAGAAGCCTCTTTGTGTTGTCCCACACCAACTATAGCTTCATGCCTGGGTTTTGAACCAGCTCTTTCCAATGGCTGGACTCCCATGTGTGTGGCTTTACTGTTCTAGGGTCATTCATACAGCCCCACCTCCCTGGCTCCACTGCACTTTGCCCTAATGGAGGCCCTCTGCAGTGGCCCCTTACTCACTGGGACCTGGGATAAGAAAGGCAATCTTGGATTATTTTTAATTACCTTTGGAGTCATTCTTTCATTGTCTTGAACAGCAGGTTCTGGCCTCCGTTCCGATGGCTGACTGATCTCCTTAACACATGGTTGTTCGGCCACACCCTTCATGTTCTCTCCTGAATAGAGAATGTTAAGAGGCTCTCTTATTGTTTCCAACATTAATAGACAAGAATATTCAAAATCTTTATATTCTGTCTCCTTTTAATCTTTACGTTCTGCCACTTGCCCGGGCTGGAGCACAGTGGCATGATCTAGGCTCACTGCAATCTTCACCTCCCAAGTTCAAGCGATTCTCCATCCTCAGCCTCCTGAGTAGCTGGTATTACAGGTGTTTGCCACCTCACCCAGCTACTTTTTGTATTTTTTAGTAGAGATGGGGTTTTGCAGTGTTGGCCAGGCTGTTCTCCAACTCCTGACCTCAGGTCATCCACCTGCCTCAGCCTCCCAGAGTGCTCGGATTAGTACAGGTGTGATCCACTGCACCTGGCACCTTTTAATTAATAATTCTGTCTTTAAGTCATTTCTCTCTTCTCAGATTTTATGAGGAGCAGTCAGGTAAAACCAGGCCACTCCTTCAACACTTTGCTTAGAAACTGACTCAATCAAATAACCAATTTTGTTGCTTACAAGTTCTACCTTCCTCTAAACACCAGAAGACAAGCACAATTCAACCATGTTTTTTTTTCCAGTTTATAACAAGAATTGTATTTCTTCCATTGTCCAATAATATGTTCTTTATTTCTGTCTGAGACCTCATCCGATTGGCCTTAGCCATCCATATTTCTACCAACATTCTGTTCAGGATTATTTAGATATTCTCTAAGAAGACTGGGGCTGTGTCTTCAGTGCTCCTCTTTTCTTTCTGGTCTGTCACCAAAAACACTCTTACAGGTCCATTTATGGCAGTGTAGGCTTTTTCCAGCATGCACCTCAAAACTCTTCCAGTCTCTGCCCATTTCCTGGTTGTAAAGCTGCTTCCACCCTTTTAGGTATTTATTGTGGCAACATCCCCACTTCTCAGTGCCAAATTTCTATATTAGTTTGTTCAAGTTATTATAACAAAAAAATACAGTAGTGTCTTATAAACAAGGAAAATTTATTTATCATAGCTCTGGAAACTGGGGAGTCAAACATCAAGGCACCAGCCAGTTCTGTGTCTGATGAGAGTGTCTCTCCTGGTTCATAGATGTCTACATTTTCACTGTGTCCTCACTTTGTGGAAGTGGGAAGAGAACTCTCTAGGGTCCCTTTTATAAGGGCACTAATCTCATTCATGAGGGCTTTGCTCTCATGACCTACTCACCTCCTAAAGGTGTTATTTTTTAATACTATTATCTTGGGGTTAGGATTTCAACATATGAATTCAGACCATTGCAACCTCAGTAATAAAAATTGTTAGGCTGGACAACTCATTTTTGGACCACCCCCTACATACTGCAATGCATTTTCTTTGTTTTAATTGAAGCCCAGTACCTTCAGTGAGGGAGATGATGGTTCCTACTGATTAAGAATGGGCCTGCTCAATTACTACTCAATACACTGATAAACTGAAAGCAAATTGCCAATAAGAAATGATTAAAAGGGCAAGTCTCATGTTAGGTGCTCCGACTACACACACACACACACACACACACACACCCCACATATACAAAAACATGAGAAAACTTTGGGAAGTAAGTCTATTGCCTTGATTGTGGTAATGGCATCATGGGTGTTTGCCTATGTCCAAACTCATCAAACTGTACACATTAAATATGTTCCATTCTTTATATATCAATTATACATCAATAAAGCTGTTAAACAAAAAGAGAAACAATTAGATGGAAAAAATGAATCTGAAATTGAGAGCATCTGCTGAATTGGTAACATAAATTACTCTGAATGATTTGAGAGAGAAAACACACTTTGAGTTGTGGGTGAATTAAGGACATGAAAAATTATACTTTTAACACTTCAGTGGTGCTGTAAGATTTGAGAGTCTCTCTTTTTCGTAGAAGAAACATATCAGTGGAGAGAAGTTTTTGAGTAGTTCTTTCTTGTAAAAATTTCAAACTATTTTTAGCAAGCCTGAGTGTTAGGCATTACTAACCATGATGTCTGAAAACCAAAAAGTTGTTTTATGAGTACATAGACCATTATTAGGACCCCTTAGGGAGAAGAAGAAAAAGAAATCATGTATCATATTGGCAAGTCACTGCATATTATATGAAAAATAAAACATATAACTCTTTCTATAAATACGTATATGTATCATGTCTATTCTAATTTCAGAGCAGCACTAACAGTTAACATTGCCTTCATTTTAAGAATTATATTTTTGCATTTCATTTAACAATTAAAATAAACTAAAGGACTAACAATATGCTTTGTCCCAAGATACCAGAGAAAATTAAAGGCTTATGATAGCATGCTGAATTACATACTTATAAAGTTGCTGTTAACTCTGAGGGTCTACAACTGTCTAGTAGATCAGGCTCAAATTGGATAGTAATTATAACAATTATATTACTCACATTTCCTTCAGTGACTTCCCAGGGAAGTTAAATTATGGAACTGAAAGGAGGTGGAGGAGGAGGTTTTAGGATTCCCCATGGAGAATGCATTACCTATAGGACTCCTTACTCAATCACAATCTCCATAACAATGACTACCCATTCTTTTCCCCATTCCTCATCTGAAATACTGCTTCAGAAGTTACCAAAGTTGACCTCTCCTGGAAATGCAACTGAAACAAATGATCTCAATTCTCATTTTATTTAACTTTTCATAGCATCTAACATACAGAGAGTCTCCTCTTTGCAACTCTCATTGCTGTTGCCCTTAAGTTAGGTTAATAAGAGAACAAATGTTTTTGAGATAAATGATATTTGATATGATTGTTTTAAATTTTTAGACCAAGCGTGTTCCTATCTATTCTCCACTTTATTTCTGACTTTGAAAAGCTTCTTAACATCTCTAAGCCTCAGTTTCCTCTTTGGAAAATTTGAATAATAATAGTGCTTCCATTATACAGTTGTTAAACAGCCAGGCGCGGTAGATCACACCTGTAATCCCAGCACTTTGGGAGGCCAAGGCGGGCAGATCACCTGAGGTCAGCAGTTCAAGCCCATCCTGGCCAACATGGTGAAATCCCATCTCTACTAAAAATACAAAAATTAGTTGGGCACAGTGGTGCATGCCTGTAGTCCCAGCTACTTGGGAGGCTGAAGCACGAGAATCACTTGAACCCAAGAGATAGAGGCTGCAGTGAGCTGAGATTGTACCACTGCACTCCAGCCTGGGTGACAGAGCAAGACCCTGTCTCAAATGAAACAAACAAACAACACCAACAGCAGCAAAGAATAAGATAGCATATATTAAGTATTTTACATGTACACTGGTGTCTTTTAATCCTTTGGCAAACATGGACTAATGTATTCTGTTTTAGCAAAAAAGAATAGAATTGAAATAAGACAGTAAACACCCCAAAATCCTTTGGAGAATGCAATGAGTGGGAACATAGCTGGGATCTCCAAGAGATCGTATGTCAAGTGAGATATTTCACTTATGGGAACTAACACTATGTCTGGTACATTATAGGCCCACAAAAATCTTACGTATTCGCGGATGAAGCAAGGTCTGAGATGGGCTTTAAGGATTGTTGCCTTTGTACGAGCAGAAATGATAGGGCAGTATTTGGATGGCACATCCCTTAAACAAAGCCTCTTCCGTCTTTTGTTGAACACAAACATGTAGCTTCAAAAGACACTTCTACTTTAAGTCTCCAACTAAGTTTCATATAAAGAGGTTCAGTGTTTTTAAATGTTATGTTCATATTTCATCCATCAATTTTCTTTTTGACAGGTTTGCTGTCAGCTGAGTGTAATGTAAAGGTATAAAAAGACTTCTTTTATGAGTGAAAAGATTCATAATTCTTAATTGTTATTATCACAGCAAATCACTCTCCATGAAACCTGGAAATATTTATTGGTGTAAAATAGGATGGTTTTTGTGAAGTTGCATTGAATAAATGTCTACTTGAGAATATTTACTGAATCTGATTTATCTACCCCACCTTTCCCAGTCTATGTCACTGTTTAAATTCAACTATTTATTTCTTACTTGTTTCATGGCAACCAAGTTCCAAATCTTTCTTGCCATCTTCTAACTTCAACATACATTATGTTACTTTTCCTTGAACCCAGTGCTAATCATCTCCTTCCTTTTGTTAATTTGTTCTACAGATCTCACCTTGCCACGCTTAGTGAATTATAGCCCTATCAGTTGGGCTTATTTTTCATGAAACTCCCACACAAACTATATTCTATATCCACAATGTCCAATGCAGCAGCCACTAGCCATCTATGGCTATAAAGCATTTGAAATGTGGCTAGTTCACACTGAAATGAGCTGTGAGTGTAAAATACACACCAGATTTCAGCAACTTAGTACAAAAAAAAGAAAGTATCTTATTATTTTATTATCAATACCATAATAAAATGATACTACTTTGAGTATATTGTATTAGACTAGATATACTCTTAAAATCACTTTTACCTGCTTATTTTCAATTTTTTGATGGGTCTGCTAGAAATTTAAAATGTACATATGTGGTTCACATTGTATTTGTTTTGGACAGAGTTTTCTCCTGATAAAAAGTACTAATGTGTAGAAATCAGACACCTCTCATTTTTGGTCTTGCTCTTGGGCCTTTTCTTCTAAAGTTTACTGCTTACGTTGAGCAAACATTTATTGAGTGGCCACTAGTTACTAAACACTTTTGTCTATATTGGGAATATAGAAAAGTTACAGGTAGATAACTTACGACATTCTTAGAGCTTACATTTCCATTTGAGATATCAAAAAATAAATCAAGGAAATAACAAAACCACAATAATTTCAAATTGTGATAAATGACGTGTGAATAGATGACGGTGACACATTTGATAATTCCTGGGGAGTGGGACTTCTTTATAGTTTCACCGAAGAAAACCTCTATGAAAAGGACATATTTGAATGAAGATGAGAAGAATGAATGTCAGTATTTTTCCAATTTGAGGTATATAGACAGATGTAGATAGATAAAGAAATATGTGATGTATACGTAAAAATAACTACATGAAGATCATTAGTTTTTAATGTAAGTACACATTCTGATTGATTGGTAGTGGCTGTCCAGAGTGCTATCATTGATCAGTGATGTGTACCAGGGTGTATAAAAGATCAATAACACAGACTGTGCCATGTATTTTTCCCTGGCAGATACATAATCACACATATCACATGAGGAAACTACGCAATACTATTTATTTAGTAATAAATGTCACAGGATCCTTGGGGTGTCACTTCATCAGCTGGAAACCTCTGTGTCCAGTAGTGCCTTCTGCCTGAGTATTGCTTGTACCCGTTGAGCTCATTTTGCCCACTCGGCCTGGCAGGCTGCACTTGGCTCATGCTACCAGCCTGGATCCCACATCCACCAAGGGTTGGCTAGGCACAAAGAGATGAGCAGTGTGTGGGTGAACAAGTTCAGGGTCCAGCCACTGCATACAGCCAGGCATGCCAGCTGCTGTAGCGGGGCGGGCAGCTCCAGGTGCAGACACAGGTGCCGGCTCCATGTGAGGCTGCAGCTGAATCAGATGTACTGCACTGCAGCTTCCACAGCAGGCACCTATGTCTGGACAAGGGGAACAAGGTGACACCCTGAAGCTTGGAGAGACCAGGAACAGCAGAGCGCCAAGACGGTAGTTGCAGCCCTGGCTCAGGGAGCCCCTAGGTCTGGGGTCCCCAAAAGGCTACAGCTCTTCTCTCCTTCTATTTGCCTGCAACATGGCAAGCAAGTGGGTATGTTTCAGCCCTGTTGGTATTACAGTTCTTTCAATCCTCCCATTCAGCAGGTCTTGAGTTCTTGTCCTGTGTCCAGAAGAATGAGGTATAGGGACAACTAGAGGGTGAGCAAGGTGAGAAGAGCATTATTGAACAACAGAACAGTTCTCAGGGGACCATAAGTGGGAACTCCTTTCTGCAGGCAGGTCCTCTTGACGAGTGTCCAGCTCTCTATGGAGAAGAGACCCATGGTGGTTAGCTCTTTTCTGCAGGCAGGTCATCCCAAAGTCTGTGTGAGTCTGGCTGAGTCTGAGGGGTTTTATGGGCTCAGAATGGAGGAAGGCACAGATAAAGCACCATAAATTCTCACTACAGGCTGTGGACTCCACCTGGAACTGACAGCTTGGCCTTCGGGCTTCAGGTTGTCCCTGGCTTGAAGGTGGGGTTTCTCCAGTAACCCACCCCTTTCTGCCCAGGAGCCTGTCTGCCTCCTACTGCCATCAACATATCGCCCACGGCACTCAGGTTATTCATGCCAAGGAGCACCTGCAGGCCCTGGCAGAGCTGCCTTGAAGCCCCTGCTCAGCTTCTCTCCCATGCTCATCAGAGCTCCAAGTCCTGAGGGAGCCAAGACAACAGGGGCCTGATGTGTCGGCACTGCCCTGAGTGTGCACACACCCAGCCAGATTGCGACAGTGCCTGGGCTCAGCCATAGCTTTGCTCTGCCCTGGAGTGGGCACAATGAATGGAGAAAGGCCAGGCAGTGGGAGGAAGCACTTTCAAGCCTGCAGGTTCAAGGGGCTTCCTGGGCCTCCAAGAGCACGGGTATGCCTGGGTCTGGAGGGGCAGCTGTGCCCAGAAGTGTGGGGTTCCTGCTGGCCCTGTGGTGCACACAACTCTGGCCACATCTCTCCCACTTCAGCCAGTGTCTTCTCAGCAGCCACTCCAGAGGGACCACCACTGCCATCTTAAACACATTACCAGTTCTTTTCTAAGACTTTTTGTCTATGTTTGGGATCAGGTGAGGTGAACCAGAAATTTATTCTATATAACAAAAAAAGAGACAGTTCATTGTACATAGCCTAAAAATTAATTAAGCTGCAGATCTTTAATAAGTTTTCCTGATTATTCTCTGTACGCATGAAAATTTGCTAATTGCATTCAATATTTTTTTATTCGCCTCAAATTTGGCCAATTCTCTTTTCATCAGTTTTGCATCTGGGTGTCTGGTTGAGCCTTGGAACATCTGTGAGGCAGGTGTTTTCTCATGCCTTCCAAAAGGATGCAAAAAGCAACATGGGATGCAGACCAACAGATGGTGTAAAGTAAAAGAAAATCTAGAAGTAGTGCAGGAGAGAATTTATTCAGGCCTATTATATACTGAAATAGACATTCCCCTGAGTGACTTTTTCCATTATTCCAATGATTGCCCAATTTCTTAAGAGGAAATTCCAATGACATTGGTTTTTCATAACCTGGATAATTTTTCTTAGGTATGTAAAATTTTATTTTATTTTTTATTGCTATATAATAATTGTACATTTTTATAAGGTACATGTTATATATTGATACATGCATATAATAATCAAATCAAAGTGATTAGAATATTAATAACCTCAAAAAATTATTATTTCTTTGTGCTGAGAACATTCCAAATGTTCTCTTCTAGATATTCTAAAATGCACATTAAATCATTGTTAACTATTGTCAGTCTATTGCAAGCCTGCCATGACCAAATAGAAAATTTTACATTCCCAATTGTTCAAACACTAGAACTTATTCCTTCTATCAGGCTGTGGTTTTCTACATATAACCATCTTGTTTTCATCCCCTATTACCTCTACTCTTCTTGGCCTCTGGTAACCATCAGTCTACTCTTTACCTTCATGAGATCAACGTTTTTGACCCCACATGTGGAGAGAACGTGTGATATTATGACATGAAGAATGTTGTATGCCACCCAAAAGAAGCTTCCTCACTGAACTGTGGGACAGAACATTCTGGGCCATTAGTTCTACCTTCCCCAGATATTGAAAAATGAATAATAGAACTCTGCAATACTGTCAGACTTTTTACACATTTTGAAATTCATTCATGACTTTTGTAAGAATTTGTTTTAACTTTTTGCTGATTTGAATATATATTCTTATGATAAAATAATTATTATTATTAATCACTTTTGACATTCTCCTTTAGCACAAGTTACCACTTTCATATTTCATTAAGGCAGATAAACCTTTAGCAAAGTTAGTAAAAACTTTGTACATACTTTATTAATCTAGCAAACCTTTATTTAGCACCTTTGTGTATCAGACGTTGCTCTAACTCAAAGAGAATTAACATTATGAGAGGCATTCTCTTAAAGGTATAGGATGAGGGGAGCCTACAATATAGAAAAAAATTATAATATGAAGCATAAAATTTCTTTAGTAATATCACAGGCAAAATGCTAAGGAAATATAGAAGACATATTTATTCATTTTGCCTGGGAACTTCAGAGAAAACTTTACAAAGGAGGTAACTGATAACTTTTTCTTGATTCATTAATAAGAAATCTGGCCAAGTAGGGTGGCTCACGCCTGTAATCTCAGCAGTTTGGGAGGCCAATGTGGGAGCAAGGCTTGAGGCCAGGGTTTCATGATCAGCCTGGACAACATAGTGAAACCACATCTCTACAAAACTAAAATAAAATTAGCTGGGCCTGGTGATGCACATCTGAAACCCCAGCTACTTGGGGGGTTGAGGTGAGAGGATTGCTTGAGTCCAGGGGGTTAAGGTCACTGCACTCCACTCTGAGTGACAGCATGAGACTATCAAAAAGAAGGAAGAAAAAGAAAGAAAAAAAGAAGAAAAGAAAGAAAGAAAGAAAGAAAGAAAGAAAGAAAGAAAGAAAGAAAGAAAGAAAGAAAGAAAGAAAGAGAAAGAGAAAAGAAAAAGAGGGGAAGGAAGGAAGGAAGGGAGGGAAGGAGGGAGGGAGGGAGGGAGGAAGGAAGGAAGGGAGGAAGGACGGAAGGAAGGAAGGAAGGAAGGAAGGAAGGAAGGAAGGAAGGAAGGAAAGGGAAAAGAAAAAGAAGTCTATCACTATTCACCATCTACCAAGTAGGATGCATTAGGGCATCTCTAGACAGCATGGATAGACTGGTTAAATTAAAGATTGTTTAGGCTAGGTGCAGTGGCTCACACCTGTAATCCCAGCACTTCGGGAGGCTTAGGTGGGTGGATCACCTGAGGTCAGGAGTTCGAGACCATCCTGACCAACATAGTGAAACCTCATCTCTATTAAAAATACAAAATTAACTGGGCATGGTGGCTCATGCCTGTAATTCCAGCTACCCAGGAGGCTGAGGCAGGAGAATCATTTGAACCCAGAGGCAGGGATTGCAGTGAGCCAAGATTGTGCCACTGCACTGCAGCCTGGGCAACAAGAGCAAAACTCTGTCTCAAAAATAAATACATACATACATACATACATACATACATACATACATACAATTCAAATAAAAAGATTAAAGCAAAACCAACAACAAAATGAAATAAAGCAATGACAAATCCTCTGGGTTCTTTTGGGGGACTGGAAGGCAGGTTGTTTGATGCATACTGATAGAAAACTAACAGAAAGGGTAGGTGGGACTAAGTTGTTAAGGTCATTTGAGTACTGAGTGTTACAGATCCCTAGATACTTTTCATAGCCTGAGCCTTTTGGAATCTTAGGTAAACATGGCATGATTATTTTATTAGGAAAATTTTAGGGGGTGTTATTCATTGTCCAGTATTAACAATATCATAAAACTCATCCCTTGTTCTGCTCAAACATTATTCAGATAAGGCTCCTTTAACAAAGATTCAATAATTATGTCAACCCAACTTTCTCCAAATTCTGGTCCTCTTCTTTTTTTCGTAAAAATTTACACAACAAAAGAAACAGAAGACCTTTTCATGTGCCTTGTCCAGGAAACTGCTCTTGGTTTTTGATATTCTTAGTTCTTCATGGCAATCTGTTTTATACATGAGCCAAACAATAGTCTGTAGGTATTAACCCCTAGGTTATTTCTTCACTGTAAATTAATATCTGTTAGTTCACAATCCTGCCATGACCAAATAGAAAATTTTACATTCCCAATTGTTTTAAAGATAATCCAAACAACTGGGTAATGAAACTTACATATACGCCATGGAATACTACACAGCCATAAAAAAGAGCAGAATCATGTCCCTCACAGCAACATGGATGCAGCTGGAGGCAATTTTCCTAGGCAAATTAATGCAGAGCCATTACTCACGTATAAGTGAAAGGTAAACATTAGATACTCATGGACATAAAGATGGCAACGTTAGACACTGGGGACTACTGGAAGAGAAGGAGAAGGAAAGGATTGAAAAAGTCACTATTGGGCTGGGAGCAGTGGCTCACACCTATAATCCCAGCACTTCGGGAGGCCAAGGTGGGCGGATCACTTGAGGTCAGGAGTTCAAGACCAGCTGGGGCAACATGGTGAAACCCTGTCTCTACTAAAAATGCAAAAATTAGCCAGGTGTGGTGACACACACCTGTAATCCCAGCTACTCAGGAGGTTGAGGCAGGAGAATCACTTGAACCCTGGAGACAGAGGCTGCAGTAAGCAGAGACTGGCCAGTGCACTCCAGCCTGGGTAGAAGACTGAGACTTCATCTCAAAAAAATAAAAAAGTAAAAGAAAAAAAACCAAAAACTACCTCACTGTTGGGCACAATGCCCAGTAGCTGTGTGATGGGATCAATTGCACCTCAGCTCTCAGCTCACACAGTATGCCCTTGTAACAACCTTGCACATATACCCCCTGAATCTAAAAGTTGAAATTATTAAAATAAATAACCCAAATAAGTACACTTCTAGTCATTTAGAGACTATTTGCTTTGTGTACCCACAAAATCTTCTACTGTATCTGTTGGCCATTAATAAGAGAGAGGTGGCCGGGCGTGGTGGCTCAAGCCTGTGATCCCAGCACTTTGGGAGGCCGAGAAGGGCGGATCACGACGTCAGGAGATCAAGACCATCCTGGCTAACATGCTGAAACCCCGTCTCTACTAAAAATACAAAAAATTAGCCGGGCGTGGTGGTGGGCGCCTGTAGTCCCAGCTACTCGGGAGGCTGAGGCAGGAGAATGGCATGAAACCGAGAGGCGGAGCTTGCAGTGAACTGAGATCTGGCCACTGCACTCCAGCCTGGGCAACAGAGCGAGACTCCATCTCAACAACAACAAAAATAAATAAATAAGAGAGAGGTTTGTGGTTTTAATAATCTAAGCCAACCATCTGCCAACCTTTTTGGCACCAGGGACCAGTTTCATGGAAGACAATTTTTCCAAGAATGGGGGAAGGGGAATGGTTTGGGGATGATTCAAGCACATTACATTTATTGTACACATTATTTATATTATTATTCCCTTGTAATATATCATGAAATAATTATATAACTCACCATAATGTAGGGTCAATGGGGGCCCTGAACTTGTTTTCCTGCAACTAGATAGTCCCATCTGGGGGTGATGGGAGAGAGTGACAGATCATCAGGCATTAGATTCTCACAAGGAGCATGCGACCTAGTTCCCTCTGCCACTGATCTGACAGGAGGTGGAGCCCGGGCAGTGACGTGAGCCATGGGGAGTGGCTGATAATACTGATGATGCTTCAGGCATCTACCACTCAACCTTGCGTTCTGCAGACTGGTTCCTAACAATCTGGACTGCCATTGGTCTGTGGCCTGGGGACTGGGGACCCCTGCTTTAAGCCACTATTACCCTTCAGAGTTCTCTGACAAAGACAAACTCCGTATTATGCTGCTGAGTATCATCACCTATAATAGGAAGCCCATCTTTCATCCCCCTATCTCACTGGAGTTTCCTTACCAATCTCTCCTTCTGGCCCTGTCACCATAAGCCTCTGGATGGCCCCCTGCCATAAAGTAACACCTCTCTCGTGTGACCCTGTTTGAGTATTGCCCAGTGAAGCTTTTTGTACATAACTGCCTCTTGTGGTCCTATATTTTTTTCTTGATCAGACTCCAAATCCCTCAAATGCCCCACATAGTCTAAGCTTCTAATCCAGTATCAATACCAAAAGTTTATAATTGAGCTTGGAAGAGCCCAAGTTCTTTCAATGTTACTTATCAGTGGGATACTATTTGTCTCAAAGAACAGTAGAAATTAATAGTGGTATGATGAGGCAACTGAAAACATAACCACAGGGAAAGAGTTCTGCAAAATTTACCTAGCTAAGACTGATGACAGACTGGTGCTGAGTTTTCATATCCTCTGCCCCCTTTACATTGTTTCTGTCTTGATATTACCTATCTTACAATTAATATTGCTCATCATCACAATAATATATATGTGTGTGTCTGCACATACAACTATATAAATACAAATATATATATATATATATATAGTCACTAAACAGTCAATAAGAAGGATGGAATGCAGACAGAGTTAGAAATCAAGACTGAGTATATTAGTGGCCATAAAGAAATTTTATGGAAGAGGAATATAGCCAAAATCAATGAAGTGTTCCAGTATCAAACCAGGATGCAACGGACAAGAACTTTCTAACTTCAAAATCTTCTTTTCTGGCAAGAGACCTTCTCTGTCAACCCAAAGTGAAGGTCATTATTCAGGAGAGTAATTTAATTCAACATTTTGAGCCCAAGATTGACCCTGGGCTGACAATCTAAAGCATATTTTATTTTAAGGAAACACCATAAACTGTTACTACTATACTATTTTACTATACTTGGCTGCCTGGAGATTCTTCAGGAAAGCATCAGGAGCTGACAAATGAAGTGAACTAAAAGGTCCCTTTCTATGTAGTCACTTCTACCTATACAGTATGTATTTCGTTCATGAAATGTCTTGCTGGTGACAAATGACAACCAATATGTCTGTCTTCATATTGCCAGACTGAGCTGAAGTATCATAATACAGTGAACTGAATTAACCCGGTATCTCTAAATACCCAGATGAGTTATGCATAGGGAAAATAGAGATATTTTGCCTTGGCACAAATAATTTTAAAAATTTTTGATAAGCCAAAAATTTAACCATCACTTTTTCTTTTTTGTTGCACTTGCCAATTTCTCATCAATCTAATTAATCACTTTTACCTATAAAGTGTTTATTTATTTCACAAAATGTCTTGCAGGTGACAAACAGAAACTTGGGAATTTCTCCAAGCTTGCATCTATAAAAACAATATTCAAACCCCATGGCTATCCACATTCCAAACACTGGCCTTGAAAGAAGTACTAGGTTCCGATTTCCCACCCTTGTCTTCATTACAGGATTTCAAATGGGCCACTTATTTGCTCCTGGTTGTATAAGCCCACTAGCAGGGCTCCAACTGGGGATGAGGGAAGATAGAGGCAATAAAGACAGTCTCTACAAGTTACCCTGTTTATGCTCAATTTTTTACTTTTCTTGCCCCATTGATTCCCAGCTCATCCTCAAAATAGAGCCAACCATTTCTCCAGGTGGCATCCAGGAGTACGGTTTCCCTTGTGGCTAGTGCTTTGATTGTTTTATTTTCCATTCTATGATAAAAACCACTCTCTTAAGTCCTGGAGAAAAGTAGACCTAAGACATAAAAATTTGTATATATAAATAAAATGGCAGGAAAGAGCGAGATAGTGAGTGAAACAAGGAAAAAAGTAAGGAAGGAAGAAAGGAATGAAGGAAGGAAGGAAGGAAGGAAGGATGGAAGGAAGGAAAGAAGGAAGGAAGGAAGGAAAGGAAGGAAGGAAGGGGGAGGGAGAAAGGAAGGAAGAGGGAGGGAGAAAGGAAGAAAGAGAGACTGAGCTTAGAGGTGGCTGTATAATCTAGAAATGCTCTGAGTGTTCACACCATTTTATGGCTTTAGAATTTATCTGTTGTTCTATTTTTTTCTTGATAAAACATCAATTCTGATGCTTATGTTGCCATAGGGGAGAAAACAGAATATGTACCCTTTATCTCATAATTGACATGATTGATTTAAGAATACTGCTTGATCTATTTTAGTCAGTTAGTTACAACATCTCCCTTTGCTGGGAGTTAGGAAATTCTGTTTGGAACAATGGACTGGACAGGATGGGTGCTCAGATGTAGGTGGGGGAAACCTTATGTTTTGATAATAATGTTCCTTCCTCAAACGCACATATAGATATACATTCATGTATGTTCACAAACACATTAAAAACTACTTTGTCTAGGAATATCCTCACTAGCAAGTCTAATATTTTCAAACTCATCTGTAATACTTAGGGAAGAGTAAGAAACCAAAGGACAAAATTGTGTCTTGAGCTTTTAAAAAGGGCAGCCAGTTGGGAGGTGGCAAAGAGAAGAGTCTCTCTGCATATCACACTCCACATTTTAAACCTGAGTGAGGAGGCTCCACAGTGAACAACTGTCTAGTTAATAAAGTGGTGGGAGGCATTGGAGCTTGAAATTATGGATCACTTTTGATTAAATGTAGCTCACAAAAAGTAATCCCTGGCTTTTGGTGGCACAGTCCCCACTATCATATGCAAAAATGTAAATGCCAGCACTTATTAAATCTAGCCGGAGCGATAACTGAGGAACACCCTGGGGATGATTCACTTTAAAAAATAAAAATAAAGAAGACCTACAATTCTCCTCGAAAATAATTAAATCTTCACCAACTGGCCAGGTGGTTGATGGAATATTTTTTGGTGTTTTCTGTTTGTGAGGAGTAGTAGGGTTTATAGGAATGATCATTAAATTTGGAGTTCAAATATAATCTAGATTGCATCATGTATTAACTGTGATTTGGCACCAGTGAATTGATATCTCTGAGCCTCTACTTTCTCATTCTAAAATACAGTCATTAAAATACAGACCCCCCAAGGATTGCTACGATTATTAAATATGATAATTTATGTTAAAAAAGTCAAGTCTCCTGCCTAGAATGCATTAGAATCTAAGCACAATTTGTTCTCCGTGGTAATCTGAGCTTCCATCCCAGCACCTGATGTGCAATGAGTGCTCAATAGGTGGAAGCTGCTACTGTTACTGTTGTCATTATTTACTATTATATTTGTTTTGTTAATTTTTCTACCACTATTATTCTACTACTTTGTTCAGGACCAGGCAATGAGTTGAGGATTTTCTAAAAAATAAATGTTATTACAATGTCCCAAGAAAAAATTGCTTTTGATCTTGACTCATTTTACTTTTCTATATTTTTATTGATTTTTATATTGAAATTCTCCTTTTGATATATTTTAACCATAATCTTTGTTTACAGGAACCAACACCCCAGCATCTGGTAATAAGTTGCTTATGAAAAGGTAACATAATTTTTTTATTAGAAAATCAAAATCAATAAATCACACATTTTGCCCTTAGCAGAGGTTAAGTGAACACATTATCCGTAACATCAGGTTTTTACCTCATTATGAGCTTGTATTTTCAGCAGTAAAATGGACTTTTTTCAGTCTTCAACTGTTAGCATATGCTGGAAAGTTTTATTGATTTAAATCTAGGGCTGTCAGGATGCCAGATCAGAGTACTGGAGGTAATGAAGAGTGTAGCATTTTCTGCAAAGGACTGGGGACTGCTAGGTACAGGCAGAAAGTATTGTCTGGGGATTGCAAAGCCAAGTTTGTGAAGGCGAGCTTCAAATCCCAGTGTGGAGCACTGCACTGAGAACATATTTCATGGGGAGCTGTTTTATATTTGCCCACTGTAATCCTCTAATTAATTTAATAATTCATTCATTCATAAAGTGTTCATTGAACGTTAAGTCCCAGTCATATTAAGTGTGTTAGATAGAGGTTTTCGGTCCTATCTTTCATGGAGTTTATAGCCTTCAAGGTGATACACAAATATATCCATGCCTTCTTTGGAGAAGTGTCTATTCAAGGAAATAGCCCATTTTTAATTATTAAATTTTTTCACTATTGAGTTGTAAGAGTTCCTTATTTATTGCAGAGATTAACCCCTTATCAAATGAGTGATTTGCAAATATTTGCTCCCATCTGTAGGTTGCCTTTTCACTCTATTATTGTTTGTTTCTGTTACTGTGCAGAACTTTTCAGTTTGATATCATTGTACTTGTTTATTTTTGTTTTTATCATATGTGTTTTTGGTGTCTTGTTCACAAGGTCATTGCTAAAACCAACATCATGAAGTTTTCCCTTATGTTTTATACTAGAGGTTTTACAGTTTCAGGTCTTATGTTTCAGTCTTTAATTCATTTTGAGTTGATTTTTGTTTGTGGTGCAGATAAGGATCTAATTCCATTCCTTTGCATGTAGATATCGTTTTCCCAACACCATTATTTTGAAAAGACTATTATTTCCTCACTGGGTGTTCTCGGGCCCTTTATCAGAGAACAGTTGACTGTAAATGCATGAATTTATTTCTGGGCCCTCCACTCTGTTCCATTCATCTATTTGTCTGTCTTTATGCTACTACAATTCTGTTTTTATTACTGCAGTTTTGTAATATATTTTGAATCAGGAAATTTGGTGCTCCTAGTTTTGTTCTTCTTTTTCAAAAATGATTTGGCTATTTTGTGGTCTTTCATGGTTTCATAGGAATTTTAGAATTTTATTTTCTATTTCTGTGAAAAATGACATTGTGGTTTTGAGAGAGACTGCATTGGATTTGTAGATCATTTTCCGTAGCATGAACATGTTAGCAATATTATATCTTCCAATCCATCAACACTGGAGAACTTTCCATTTGTGTGTGCTTTGCCTAATTTTTTTCATCAATATTTTGTAGTTTTCCATATACAAGTCTTTCTTTTACCTATGCTATTGTTTGGCTCTGTGTCCCCATTCAAATCTCATCTCGAATTATAATCCCCATAATCCCCATGTGTCCGGGGAGGGACCTGGTGGGAGATGATTGGATCATGGGGGCGGTTTCCCCCTTGCTGTTCTCATGATAATGCATTATCACAAGATCGGATGGTTATGCAAGTGTTTGACAGTTCCTCCTTCTCACACACAATCTCTCTCACCTGCCGCCATGTAAGATGTGCCTGCTTCCCCTTCCACCATGATTGTAAGTTTCCTGAGGCCTCGCCAGCCATGTGGAACTGTGAATCAATTAAACTTTTCTTTATAAATTACCCAGTCTCAGGTAGTTCTTTATGGCAGTATGAGAACAGACTAATACATACCACCTTAGTGAAGTTTAGTGTTAGGCATTTTATTTCTTTTGGTGCCATTATAATTGGGATGGTTTTTCTAATTTCCTTTTTAGACAGTTCCTTGTTACTGTACAGAAAAAAAAAACTGATTTTTGTATGTTGATTTTGTATCTTGCAACTTTACCAAAATTGTTCATTATTTCTAACTTTTTTAAATGGGGTACTAAGGATTTTCTATATATATAAGATTGTGTTGTCTGCAAAGATGGACAATTTTATTTCTTCTTTCCAATTTATATCACTTTTCTTTCTTTTCCTTCCTAATTGCTCTACTGAAGACTGCCAATATCACATTGAATAGAAGTGACAAGAGTGCGCTTCCTTCCCTTGTTCCTGACCTTAGGCAAAAAAAAAAAAGTTTCAGTTTTTCGCACTTGATTACAACGTCAGCTCTAAGTTTTCATTTTTGATTTTTACTATTTTGAGGTCATGTTTTTCTATATCTAGTTTGTTGAGAGTTTTTATAATGAAAGATTGTTTGATTTTGACAAACTCTTTTTCTGCATCTATTGAAATGATGTAATTTTTATCCTCTATTCTGTTAATGTGGTGTATTACATTAATTGATTTCCATACTTTCACCATCCTTGCATCTCAGAAGTAAATCCCACTTGGTCATGTTGTATGATTCTTGGATTCAGCTTGCTAGTATTTTGTTGAATATTTTTGCATATATTCACCAGGGATACTCGCTTGTAGCTTTCTTTTCTCTTGGTGTCTCTATCTGGTTTTGGTATCAGTTTAATGAGTTTGGATGTGTCCTTCCTCTTCAAATATTTTAGAAGAGTTAGAGAAGTATTGGTATTATTATTATTATTATTATTATTATTTTTAATGCTTGGTAGAATTCATCAGTGACGCTATCTGGTCCTTAGATTTTCTTTGTTGGAACGTTTTTAATTACCAAATCAATCTCCATACTATTTATAGATTTGTTCAAACTCTATTTTGTCATAATTTAGTCCTGATAATGTGTATATTTTTAGGATCTTATCCATTACTTCTATGTTATCCAGGTTTTGGTGTGTAATTGTTCATAATATGAGTCCTTTTCTTTTCTGTGTCTTCAGTTGTAATATCAGCCAGATAGAATCAGAAGCCCTGGAACTCCCCACACTACCACCAACACATCAATTCATCAACGATTCACAGACAAATTCCCTTTGTGAGAAATCAGAAACTAGTTGAAAGGGTCTTGCACCCTGGGAGAATAAAACCAAACTCATCAAAGGAGGCAGTGCGATTTTTCACACCTTCTTGCCATAGATCCTGACCCCAATAAGCATCATATGATCAGGAGGAGACCCCCTCCCCCAGGTCCCAGCTTCACCCAGGGCAGGGAAGGGGTTGGTTTCTGCATCTGTCATCCCACATTTTCCAAGACAGCTTCCCCAAAACTGGCCTCTGTCTTGCCAGTTGGTGCTCTGATTGGTATGGTAGAGTCTAGCATCCTTGGGGAGTACGAAGGCAGTGGCTTGGGCTGGCAAATACCATTGGTCCTCCTGCTCAGCATAGAGTAAGTGAACAAAGAGAACACAGCTGCTTTCTTCTCTCTGGGGAAGAAAAGAGTTGACAGAGGCTCCCAGAATTTCTGCTCAGGCTAATTGGTGCAACCCCTGTTTATTTTTTTCCTCTTTTTTTTTTTCCAAAATTTTAACACTCAGTCTGCAGTAAAAGTTAAATAAAAATTGAATGGATATGAAAAGATAGATTAGTTGTAGTTACAAATCTGTACCTGCGTACCTGTGTTATTTCATTTGTCAGAATGCTTTGGCCTTTGATTATGATAGAGGAGAAAGAGTTTAACCTTTTTAAAGTTTGAACCAGGCTTGCAGAATTTGGTGGAAAGAATTGAGAGAATAATTAGGGTTGGAAAATGAGATCCAAATGGCAAAATTAGAGAGCGCAAAGTATTAAAAAATATCGAGGTCGGTAACACGAATGAGGATACTCTGCGCAATTGCTAATGTGCCTTCCGTGGCAAGTGTCTGCTCCTTTCTCATACCGTCTTTCCTTTCTTTAAAATAAATATCTGCCCTGATGCTCATCTCCTTCTTGCCATCATACCTTGAGCCCTCAGGCTCTTTCAGTGACAACTACCTGGAGTGCATACCTGCCAGCTCCCACAGCATGTTTCCCACCTGCGTCAATCCTCAAAAAATATGTCAGGAGCTATTGTCATTTGTTATTTGCTCTCACCAGTCAAATATGTCAAGAAATTGTGTGCATGAAGTATTGTTTTGGTGTCATCCTTGTGGGAAACTCAGGACAGACACTCGGTCCTCACTTCCATGTTTGTCAGGAAATATTAAAAGGACCTCAGGCATTTTAACTTATATCCTCTGTTTAACCTCTTTTCATCAGTTCTAGAGTCATCTGGATCTCAGGTAATTATGGCCTGGTCCTTGGAGATATAAGAAGTAAGACACTGTTTTCATCAGATCTCCTTCTGTTATTCTACAACTCTCTTTCCATGAACACTTCTATGGTTCAAGAGAATGCACACAAATAAAAGTATCTATTAAGGAATTCTACAGGATACATTATTTACTTGATTTTGCCAACTCTGGGTACCACAGTCTTGACTCTGATGTGATATAAGATTTGAAGACAATTTCCAAAGAACTCAGGCTAAGTAGTTATGCTACTCAGACGCATTTGTACTTCTCCAGTTCTCCTGTTTCCAGCCCCAGGAGAAAATTATGCATCTTTAATTCAGACGTGATCATGGGCATCCTCTTACCACAGAACACGAGTGGACAGCCTATGGGCCTCCTTCAGGTGAAAGTATTTAAGAGAGGTCTCCCACTCAAAGGCAGATCAAACATAATGAGGAGCTGAGCCGCCTACCTACATATCATGATATGAACAAGAAATAGCTGTTTCTGGTTCGAATCACTGATGTTTTATTGTCTGTTACCATTGCATGACTCAGTTTAAACTGATAAATACGGAGGCATTTAAAAGAGGTCCTGAGGCATTGGGAGCCCTTATAGTAAGTTTTTCAATAATACATACTTTACTCACTGTCATATGAATAAAGCAGTACTGAAATGCTTCTTAAAGAGTTGAAAGTTTTATGATGGTGCTGGAATCACCTTATCTCTCTGAATGTTCAGTTTCACATTTGTGAAAAGTGAGGATTTAACTTAATACTGTCTGGAGTTTCTCCCCAATCCATGACTCGATTACTTCTCTGCATGCTTTGAATTCACTGCACATTTCCTCACCCCACACATGGAAAATTACATGCACTGAGTATGTGAACAAGAGGAACACCTTTAAAAAGGGTAAAGTCCTTAATTTCATGATATAATTTTTCAGGAGTATGTTGCCAAAATTATTGTGTTAGCATGGGTAAGCATGAATTAGACTCTTCTATATAAAACAAACTTCGTGGAGCTTTTTTCTTTTTTTTTTTTTTCTTTTTGAGATGGGGTCTCACTCTGTTGCCCAGGCTGGAGTGCAGTGGCATGGACACAGCTCACTGCAACATCCACCTCCCAGGCTCAAGCTATCCTCCCCGCTCAGCCTCCTGAGTAGCTGGGACCACAGGTGCTTGCCATCACGTCCAACTAATTTTGGTAGTTTTTGTAAAGATGTAGCTTGCTACATTGCCCAGGCTGGTCTTGAACCCCTGAACTCAAGGGATCTGACCACGTGGGCCTCCCACAGTGCTGTGATTACAGTCATGAGCCACCGCACCTGGCTGGAACTATTAACATGAGCGTCTGTTTGTTTTTGTCCTTTGAAAGATTAAGCAGTCATTGGGAGAACCCATTTCTTGCCATAAAAAGCCAGTGTTTATTCATGCTGGCATTGGTGTGAACCCTGTAGAGTTCTATCTCTTTTCAGTATTTCACTCTCCCACCCACACACAGCTAATCAATCACCAACTATGATAATTTGACTATTTCAGAATTGCTAGTATCCATGAACCTTTTCCCATCCCCACTGGCAATATCTTGATCCAAGAAAGCTTGCTTGCTGCCACCTGCTCCTAACTGGTATTTTTGATGGCTTCTTTGCTTCAGATATATTTTCCTCCAAGTCTCAGCCTTTCCCTGTGAGATATATATATATATATATATATATATATATATATATATATATATATATATATATAAAATATATATGTATATATATAAAATATATATATAAAATATATATGTATATATATAATATATATATGTGTATATATATATATAAATATATATATATCACCTCTCTTTCCTGCTCTTCTTCACTTTGAAATTTTTATTTTTTCTTAAGGAAATTTTCTCTGCCTGTCTCTCTTCAATTAAGGACAAATTCCCTTTACATCAACAGCAAAACAGTTTTATTTTCATTCTCATGAGACTAAAGTAGATAACTATAATTTCTTGCTGAGATTGTTGCAATTGGTGATCTTACAATTACTTATCCTGCTCCAGTGTGCTCTTCATAATGCTAATTGTATCTTCACACAAGATAAAGTTCAAGTATAGCTTGGCAAAAAATGATCTTAATCTTAGTTATTTCTCTTATTGCACCTCCTACTGAGCTGCAATCTCACCTTAGCTGTTAGGTCCATTGACCTAAGGGAATTTGCCTAATAGAACATTTTTCTCTTGCTTCCAACAATTGAAGCTTTGCTCCTCAGTCTTTAATATTCCTGATCCAGATTATCCCCTGGCTAACTTCTAATGGTTTCTGAGAGCCCATTCAGAAGGACATTTTCAATTCTAAGAAGCATTTTTTTAAACTCTAAAGTGAGTTAATTTCCTGCTATTCTCCACAATTTTCCTGGCATTTACTATCATTTTATTACACTAAATTTGTATTTTCATTTTGCCTACCTGGATCTTCCAGTAGAGTTGATGTTCCTTGAGGGCAAAGCTTAACTTTTATTCATTTTATAGGTCTAAGGCACATCTTTTACCCTCTCTTGAACTTACTCTTCTTGCCTGAAAAGAAACCTCTTGCTCTTTCCTCCTGACAGCTTTGAGGCTTATGAAAACTGACCTAAGGTAACGGATATAAAATTGATGCATTAACAACAAAATACTGTACAGGTGGAATGGACATATTCCAGTTCCTAGCACATGGTAGACTTTTAATAAATGTCAGTTGGTGACAGTGCAAATTGAAATCTAAGCAACATGTGTTACCTCAAAAGGTTAGTCTCTACTCAGTCATTCAGATTCTATCAATATCTAGACAAAGTAATGGCATCCAACAGCCATGCATTTTTGTTCCACAAAACCAACAGAAATAAGCATTATCTTGATGACTTATTGAGGCAGTAATTCAAAATTCAGAAGTTTCTTTTTAGCTTGTTTGTAAATAGTTCAGTGAAGATTTTGGACCCAAGCGTTTTTCTATTTTTTTGCACTACACAACTCATTGTTACATGCTTGCATGCATACATCTATTTACCATTTACTGTGTAGTAGGCAGGAACTTGGGGAAATATTTGAAGATCAGGAACTGCCCTTCCTATCAAGAGTGCTACTGATCAGTGGAAGAGATAGATGGAAAAATGAAACAAAACAATGAAACGTAAACCAAAATTAATGAAAACACATACGGGTAATAAGGGCTCCAAGGTGGGTGCTCCCTGGGTGGAATGGTGTTAACAAAAGAGAATAGTCCAAAAAGCACTGTAGCAGAGGGTCAAAGCAAGATCTTTCAGGGATAAAGCAAAGTTATTTAGATTTAAAAAGAAAGTGATTAGGAAGGTATAGGATTTTTTTTTTTTTTTTTTTTTTTTTTTTGGTGTGTGGGCGGAGGGGGCAGACTCCAGACAGAAATTTTCTAGCATGTAAAAGTAAAGGTGGCGAGAGATATTCCATGAGGCATTTAACATTAAGGGAAGTATGTGCGTTTTAAGAAACCCAGGGCTTGGCATTAATAGGGACCTGTTGTTTTGTAGTCAGAACAAGAAGAATTTCCAAAACCCCTCTAAGTTGGTCACCTATATTTGAAACCGCCCAACGAGTTCACCCTGCCGTCTTCCTAGAGAGCCAGTTTATCAAGACCGGGGAATTCCAATAGAGAAGGAGTAATTCACACAGAGCCAGCTGTTGGGGAGACTGGAGTTTTATTATTACTCAAATATCAGTCTCTCTGAGCATGGGAGGATGAGCTTTTAAGGACAATTTGGTGGGGAGTGGGGAGAGTGAATCAAGGAGTGCCAACTGGTTGGGTTGGAGATGAAAATTATGGGGAGTCCAAGCTGCCCTCTTGTGCTGAGTCAGTTCCTGGGTGGGGGTCACAGGATCAGACGAGCCAGTTTATCAACGGGTGGTGGAAGCTGATACATCAAGTGGAGTGTCTGCAAAACATCCTAAGCACTGATCTTAGGTTTCACAATAGTGATGTCATCCCCAGGAGCAGTTTAGGGAGGGTCGGAATCTTGTGGCCTTTAGCTATACAACTCCCAAACCATAATTTCTAATCTTTTGCCTAATAGGTTAGTCCTACAAAGGCAATCTAGTCCTCTGGCAGGAAAGGTTTTGCTTTGGAAAAAGGCTATTATATTCATTTCAAATTTCGAACTAATTTCCTCCCAAAGTTAGTTTGGCCTATGCCCAGGAATGAGCAAGTACAGCTTGGTGATTAGAAAGAAAATGAAGTCGGCCGGGTCAGATCTCCGTCACTGTCTCAGTTATACTTCTGCAACAGTGGTTTTCATATTCTGTGGCCGAAAAGGAGGCCCATTTCAGCAGAATTATATGACCGAGTAACACGTTAGACAATGACTTAGTGAGAGTAGGGAGGAGCAATGGTAAGTCTAGAAACGGATAAAGAGGCTAGTATTCCTGAGGCTTAAAGAACATAAACAAGAATGAAGGCTGTAGAAGGATTTTAAGTGATTAGTACAGCAGTTTTGTTTTTTTAGTACAGAGCGTTTATTTTTTTCTATGTATTTATTTTGCAAAGGAATCATTTTCTAAGCAAAATCTTATGTCAGGGGTTTCCCAGTATTTTATCTGTCATGCCACCTCTGATCATTTGGGACTAGTTTCTTGTATCACTGTGTCAAGAAGGATTCAAAGGCTGTATCTAGCCTGTAGGGGAAAGAAAATGTGATTGGATGATGATGTATGTCATGGACAAGATAAATAGTGCCAAGATAAACCACAAATTTGGTATCTCTGTTTTCCATGTACATTCAATACAATGGAACAGAGATGTGATGTTCATGCTTTAGTCATGAGATGAGAATTCCAGAGTTCTAATAGGTCATCCCTTTGGTCTTTGCACCATCTTCATCCTGCCTAATATACTGTCCAATGATCTCCTAGAGCATTTATTTATTTATTTATTTATTTAGGAGTTCAATGGCACAGTCATAGCTCACCGCAGTCTTGTCTTTCTAGGCTCAAGCAATCCTCTTCTCTCAGCCTCCTGAGTAGCTAGGACAACAGGCATGCACCTCCATGTCTGGCTAATTTTTATTTTATTTTTGTAGAGATGGAGTCTCCCTTAGTTTTCTAGGCTGATCTTGAACTCCTGGCCTCAAGCAATCCTCCTGCCTTGACCTCCCAAAGTGCTAGGATTCAACAGCACTGCTGGTATAGTAGTATTATGCAAGATTCCCAAAGTGTTGGGATTATAGGCATGAGCCACCATGCCCAGCCATCTCCTAGAACATTTAGATCTTTGAATAATAAAGCTTGCAAACTACTGTTCTAATTAAAACACCCTTATTTCATAGATGGAGAAAGTTTTCTCTAATTGTGGAGCTGCAATAGCTATTTTCACGAAGAATGTTCTCAAAACTGGGGTTAATGCTTTGTTTTTAACAGATTACTTTGCAATAACAAAGAATACAAGGTGAAAAATTCTCATTTCCATAGATTTAAGAACACAGCTTCTGGCTAATGAAATACCTTATAATTTCTAATTGGTTTAGATGTCCCTTGTCCTTCTCAGGTGAATAATATCATTTAAATATTTTCAGTAATTTTCCTTTAACAGGCTTTTAAACTTAATGTTTCTGCCTTGCTTCAGGACAACATCTTTTAATTGCTCTAAATTATCAGTGATGTCTGTAGCATTTTCACTGAACCTGGATTGATTTCAATTAACTTTCTCACGCTTTTGCATAAAAGCAGTCTTTTTCAATTTGCCTAATTGGATCATACAACCTCTTACAGCTGAGGAATGACAGTCGTTTAAAGGTTGAGAAAGGAGACAAAATCAAGGTTGTTTACTGCCTAATGTCTCCTTATGGAGTTTTCAGTTGTGCTTGATCAAGAAAGACCATTGGCTAAGAATGTGGGTTACAATCGAAATAGACTATCCCACTAATGGAGCCCTTTGAATTTCCTAGGAATGCCTTTTAGCTCCAAGGGAATGATCAAAAATAATTTCGTTAAACCCTGTTTAAACAACCCTTCCCCAAAGAGAACACTGTCCTCTTCCCATTTTTATCTTCCTGTGGATTTGATAGAAGTGATAGGCCCCCGATGTCTTCTGCACCTGTGTACAGTGAGGGGCGGAAATAGAGATCTGCTGGTGCTTTTATTCGGGATTATTGTTGGATGATGACATTTGGGACTATTATATACTAGCAAGCAACTTTTCTAGGGAGAACAAAAAGACAAGGGTCTCAGAATATTGGAGGTTACAGAAATTGAAGCTACAAAATATAACGTGAGACAAAGTAGATGGTACAGAACCTAGAGTGAATCGAAAAGAAATAGGAAAAAAGAGAGAGGATGAGACAAGGATGAAGAAAGTTAACTTTTAGTGCCATATCTAATAAATCCAAGAGACCCAACTGAAAAAAGGAGCACTGATAAATCAACAGAATTAGATGACTCACTGCAAAATTACCATAACAAATCCAAGTTTCTTAAAAAGAATAATAGAGTGAGAATAAAGAGATTTTATTTAATCTTCCATGAAAATGTAATATACCTAGGAGTAATCTTTCAAAATGCATGAGATCTATAGAACACTTGGGTCTATAAAGAGTTAGTCATTATTTTGGGGTACAACTTAATATGTTAAAGAAGTCAGTTATCCTTAAGGTAATCTAAAAATTATACACAGTTGTAGAGTAAGTTGTAAGTAGAACTTGATACTTAGAAATAGACTCTAGTTGATTCTAAATTATAAGCAAAAAAATAATGAGGGAAAAACTCATATCCTTAGATAACAACATGAATAATATGTATCATATATAAATATGCATATATAATTTATGTATATATGTGAATAATATACATATTTATATGTATTTTAATTCTATCAAATATAATCAGATTGATCATGGATTTATTTTAAATACAAATCAAAATGGTAGTAATATAATTGTAAATAATGCTCCAAAATTATAAACAGAAAAGACATTTCTAAATAGGAAACAAATGAAACAAATTCCTAAACAAACAAATCACTAAACCAAGACTGATATGGCTAAATCAGAATTCAAGATTTGTTTTTGAAAGACAATCTTGCAGAAAAATAAAGAAAGATTCAATAGGAAGATAAGGAGAGCGTGTCTACTTTTGTTGTTGCTGTAAACAGATGAAAAGATATTTACACTAAGTCAAAATTTAAAAAGTAAAATTTCAACCAAAGAAGAAGATATCTTTTGTATAAAGGTAATCCTATTCAGTGAAAGTGTGATAAGCACCAACATTCTGACAGACTATAATCTACACAAATAATTGTAGTAACCTCATCTAGATTACTAATTTCTGTTTGTTTGTATTGAGACGGAGCCTCTCTTGGCCCCCAGACTAGAGCGCAATGTCACAATCTCGGCTCACCACAACCTCCATCTCCCGGGTTCAATCGATTCTCCAGCCTCAGCCTCCCAAGTAGCTAGGAATACAGGCCTGCCCCAGGCTAATTTTTGTATTTTTAGTAGAGATGGACTTTCACTATGTGGGCCAGGCTGATCTCAATATCCTGACCACAGGTGATCCACCCGCCTCGGCCTCCCAAAGTGTTGAGATTACAGGCATGAGTCACTGTACCTGGCCAATTTCTGTTTTGTTGTAAAGACAAGAGACTATGTATCAATATGCTGATACACATAGCAAAAAGTCTTTCATACCAAAAAAAAAAAAAAATCTCCAATGGAGTGGCAACAGAAATTAATTTTTTTCACATTTCTAGAGCCTGGAAGGCCAAGACCAAGGTGTTCATGGGCCTGGTTTCTTCTAAGCCTATCTTTGGCTTGCAGATAGGGCCTTTTCTCTGAGTCTTCCCATGGTCCTTCCTCTGTCCACAGGCATCCCTAGTGGCTCTTTTTGTCCAATTTTCCTCCTTCTACAAGGAGCCTAGATGGACCGGATTATAGCCCACAGGAATGGCCTCATTTTAACATAATCAACACTTTAAGGATCCTACCTCCCAAATACAGTGACATTGTGAGGCACTGAATTTTCTGGGGGTTACATATTCAAAATATAAATTTTGAGAATGCGAGATTCAGTCTGAAACAGACTAAACAACCTGAGTAGCCATCCATAGAGTATTCATTAAATAAGTCATGGTGCATCTCTACAATAAAAAACATATAGATGTGTTGCATAATCAATCCATTCTGGCTCACATGAAATCCTTTCCAAGATGCATTAAATAAGAAAGTGTATTAATATAAAGTAAGATATGCTAATGTATTAAAAAGACACAGAGTTTGACAAACGCGCGCACGCACACAAACACACACACACACACACAAATAAACATGCTCTTAGGATTATCATATCATAGGAAGGATAGCCAATGGAATGGGATAGTGTTCACTTGTAGAGAGAGAAAGAGACATATCTCATGACCTAGGGATGGGAAGCAGATTATTTTTGATTGCTTATTATTATTATTGTAAATGTATATGCATTATTTTAAATGAAACAGAAAGAAAAAAAATTTAAGAGGAGTGATTCTAAGACTTGTAGAATGTGCAAAAATGATGATGATGTCCTTAACCAAGAAAATGAATGCAGAAATAAAAATAATAAAACAAATGAATTTGTGGAAATCAGCATCCATGACATTCAAGCACTTCTTTCTAAAGACCTTTGCAGTGATATTGTTATAGTGTCATCCTCACCCTTCTGATATTTTAAGTAATTAAATCTCCTTCAATAAGGTCATGCCTATGTAATATTGAACTCCATAGTAATGTCAGTCCTATTATATTGAGCCACCAATGTGTTACTTCACTTGTGAGACTATATTTCCGCTAGACTACACCACAGACACATTAAAATGAGTGGAATATTAAATTGACCATCACTCCACTACGGAATATGTTATCAGTCTCCATTATAATGCAGTGCAGCTTTCTTGAGGGACCAGGAAAACTTTTTGGTATTGTTGGTAAGTTTCTGCTGTCTCTTTCATGTTGGTAGATATTTAATTTAATTATCAGGGTTGAATGAACTTGGTGCAGCTGAGTGATAGCTAACTGCTCTGTGGAACTGGAACTGTCCACAAACAAATTAGTTCTCCAGATGTGGAGACATAAATAATCATGCAGGTGCTGTCTGTGTGTGGGTGTAAAAGGGAAACAGGCATTATGAGCAATCACTGAATATTTTCTGCAATAGTAGGGAGAGCATTTGGATGCAGAGAACAGTATAGTTTTTTCATCTAGAGGAATACCCTTCACATTATTTTCTATTTTAAACCTCATCTCTACCCAGTCATAAATTTATCTGCATCCTACCTTTTCTATATGTCCTGTGTCCACATTCTGACTCACCTGCCTGTGCCTTTGTTCATGCTGCCACATGTAAACCATGGAAAAAGGTTTTATAAACCATCCTCTTTTTTCAGTCTCATCCACTAAAACCTTCCCACCAAAACAAAACAAACAAACAAACAAACAAACAAACAAACCCTATAATAAATACAACCAATCAAATAATAATTATCTTGCTCAAGTTTATTCTGAGGTCGCTTGTTGACTAAAGGAAAGAACCTCAACTCCTCGGATAGCTGTGCCAGAGATTTCAAAATATGGTTCTTATTTATCCCTCCATTCCAATCCCCATGAATTTCCTCTCTTATGCTTTATACTCCAGAAATTCTGGAATATTCCCAGTGCCCTGAATGTGTCCAATATATTTCTGGTCTAGAAAGATCCTAAAGAAATTGCATTTCAATGTAAGTATCTAATGAACCCCCTCATCTAAAGACTAATATATATATTTATCTCTTAAATTTTTGCTGCAAACAAAATTAAAATGACCAATTATTATTCATTTAAATAAGAAAATAATTATAATACTTTAACAAAAGGATGCCTTTTATAGAGGAACTCTATGCATCATAGCAAGGTAGATTTAGCCTGGATTAGCATCCTACTTTCAGCAACCTAGTTAATGTCACCCTCTTCTTGCCATACTGAATAGTTGTTGACAGACTTGACATCCAAGCCTTGAAATACAGGCAAACAGAGAGTGAGGACATGGTTGCTTTAATTTTGAGCACATTGATTCTAAGAATTTCTTTGTTAGGATCTGATTAATGATTTCTGCAGATCTGAAAACTTTATGTTATTTTTTAAAGCTAGAAAATCACTATTGGCCACACATTTACTGACATTCAAAGCATGGGATACCATAGTGATTCAATTACTATCAGCTACGGGTGGAGCAGAGATGTCAACTATTGACTGGAGGCAGCAAGAATTTCCTTCCTGCAATTTCTACAAGTAGCAATAGAAGTAGGCATGGAGACACAATCCCTACAAGTTGCTTTGTTTTGTTATGTTTTGGTATATATAGAAACATGGTTTTCCTGTTCTTTAGAGTTGACTGAGAGGATTCCGTTTTCTATTTGGACTGAGAACAAATGTTTTCTTTGTTGTAAAACCAGGGTGTAGGTGTCATGGAGACATTTGGAGTAACAGAGGTCAAGCACATTTGCACAGATTTTTGTAAGACAGGGATTTGAAACAGGACTTTCTGGAATATCAGGTAGTCTTCAGAATTCCCCATGTGATCTCAATGGTCTATATGCTACTTCACCTGTTTAGAATGGCCACTTCTGTTTGGTTCACTCACAATCTCAGTAAGCCACTAAGCATCATTTGAAGTACTCCTTCCATTTTAAAGTCTCCATCCACTCCCCCACAAAAATATTCTAGTATGGTTGCTATAGAAAACAGTGTGGAGATTCCTTAAAGAACTAAAAGTAGAACTACCATTTGATCCAGCAATTACACTACTGGGTATCTACCCAGGGGAAAAGAAGTCAATATCCAAAAAAGACACTTACACTCACATGCTTATAGCAGCAAAATTCACAATTGTAAAATCGTGGAACCAACCTAAATGCCCATCAATCAACAAGTTGATAAACTGTGGTATATATATACCACATATAATATATATATTATAATGGAACACTATGCAGCCATAAAAAGGAATGAATTAACAGCATTTGCAGTAACCTGGATGGGATTGGAGACTATTATTCTAAGTGAAGTAACTCATGAATGGAAAACCAAACATTGTATGTTCTCAATAATATGTGGCAGCTAAGCTATGAGGATGCAAAGGCATAAGAATGATACAATGATACAATGGATTTTGGGGACTTGGGGGGAAAGTGGGAGTGGGATGAGAGATAAAAGACCACAAATATAGTGTGGTGTATACTGCTCAGGTGATGGGTGCACCAAAATCTCACAAATAACCACTAAAGACTTTACTCATGTAACCAAATACCACCTGTACCCCCAATATCTTATGAAAAATTTAAAATATATATATTTTTGTACCTTCTACTATGTCTCTACTGCTTCAAGAGAGCAATTGTCTTAGTTGCTTATTTGCTCCTTGAGGACTAGAATCTTATACCCTTTCACCTTTGTACCTGGAGAGCCTAGCATAAATTCCTACCAGGTAGTAGTTGGTGCATACATTAAAGAAATTCTAGAATGGATTGCTAAATGCAAACTAAATTAATGAGTTGATGAAGAATGAATAAAAATGATTTCTTCTATTTGAGTTCTTTGAAGAGGAGAACAAGAGCTTTGCATAAATAAATATAAATACTTGGTACATATAAAGGGAGTAATTTGGGGGGAAAAGAGATCTCCCCTGGCCGGACACGGTGGCTTGGAACTCGTCTGAAAATAAAAGTGTGTGCATGGTAAGATTAGATTATAAGAATGATTACTGATAGTAACAGTTGATAATAGTTATTGGTTGATGACTGCATAGAAAAATCTATACTGTGTGGTTGATGTAATTACCTAAAATAATTCTCAGCATAACACTTTGATTCAGCTGCTTTTTTTAGCACACCCATTTTATAGATAAAACAATTGAAGCAAGTGATAGTGTGGAATTTGTGCTAAGGAATTCTAACTTTGGAGGCCACTCTGAAAAAACTTACAATATATTCTGTGTCGTAAACCAATCTTGTTCAATTATCCTGAATCATTATCTACATAAATATCATACTTTTCAGTCTTTCTGTATGGATTTTTAACTTGTTCTTATTTTTCAAATAGTGCCTCCATATGAATCTTCCTAAATGTGCATAAGCAATTACTGATTTCTTAGAAATACCATTGAAAAGCACCCTGAATGTGTCCACTATGTGAGGACACTAACAACAAATCTATCACATTATTTCTTAATATGTTTATAAATCTTGCTAACACATATTTTAGCAACAATAAGAAACTATTGATAAATGTATTTGTTGAATAGTCAAGTGATACAAATATAAACATATTAACCCAGGTATATTTTTGTCAATATAATGCGCAAATATGTTTTTAAAGGTGTTGAACATTTTCGAGGGTTACACATTATGAAAAAGACAGTAATACACCATCAGGGAAGTGCAGGCAGCTAGGTTTGTGGCATTTAATAGTAAGACAAGCAGGCAGCAGAAACTGGAGTCTTGATCAAAGGTCTTCCGAAACGATAATTTTTATCTAGGTCCACCTGGCTCAGGAACTTTAAATGTAGCTTTCCAGAAATTAATTTGGAAAAAGAAATCTATGTAACACGGCAAAAACGTCCACTCTGGAGTTTTGAAGCAAACTTGTCAGGCATTCAAAAGACATGGAACAAGATGTCTTCATGAGGATAGTAAGGAGCCTTAGAAACCAACAGGAAAAGACAGAGGTGCTCAGGTAGACTGGAAAACACTAGAGTCAGAAAGTTTCATGGAAATCGGTGCTTTGAGCGGCAAATCGGATTACAGCAGGGTTTTTGGCTTGGCATCACTGACATTTGGGACCAGAAATTTTTTTATTGTGGAGTGTTGTCCATCACATTTTATGACGTTTAGCAGCAATGCTACATCTACCCTCTAGATGCCAATGGCACTGCACCTCCAGTTGTGACAACTCATAATCCAGTTTCCCCTACAGGGCAAAACCTCTCCTAGATCCTACCAATTTACAGACTCTATGATTTTGTAACTACTCTCTAATTCCAAAGTAGGATATATTAATATATCCAACTTGGCATAATGTACTGGTTTTGTTTCAAATTAATCCTGGGTTTCCTATACATCCTCTTCTTTTGTGCCTTTTACAAATTATTTCACAATAAAAACTGGCATTCATTTAGTCCATTTGTAAAACGAAGTCTCAACAATAGGAAATTATCGATTCAGAACAGAATGTACTCTCTGTAATCCTTAACAAAGTAACACTAATATAATTAGCAATAAAAAATGGGATGTGGGTAAAAAGTTTCAGAGTGCTAATTATCTTATTTGCATAAAAGGAAGTCAATCCATACTGCCTTAAACATGTGGGTAGAATAATGACTCTAACCTCTTAACGATTTTAATAATGTATTTTCTTAATTTCAAATTGATCTTTTAATAAATTATACCCCCGATATTAAAAAAACCTTTTTTTTTCCTGAGACAATATCTCTCTCTCTCTCTCTCTCTCTCTCTCTCTCTCTCTCTCTCTCTCTCTCTCTCTCTCTGTCTCTCTGTCTCCCAGGCTGGAGTGCAGTAGCATGATCATAGCTCACTGTAACCCCCAACTCCCGGGTTCAAGCAATTATCCCTCCTCAGCCTCCTGAGTAGCTAGAACCTCAGGGATGTGTCACCATACCCAGCTATTTTTAAATTTTTTTTGTAGAGACAAGGTATTGCTATGTGGCCCAGGTTGGTTTTGAACTCCTGACTTCAAGTGATTCTCCTGACTTGGCTTCCCAACTTGCTGATATTACAGGTGTAAGACACTGTGCCCGGCTGAAAACATTCTGAAATGTAGCAATTATTTCAGTTTTTCTTAAGTTTCTTTTTATCTTAAATTCAAATAAAAGAAATAAAGTACATTTATTTAACATATCAGTACTAATAGAAATAGTTTGTTTACAAATATTACGTAGTAATGTTTGTAATCATCCAGGCAACTTCTTCTTTCTTGTTTTTCCCTCTAATTATCTATTTATTATATATATTTCCATCCATCCATCCATCCATCCATCCATCCATCCATTCTTCCTTCCATTAATCTGTCTATATATACAGAGAGAGAGAGAGAGGTTTAATGACTGACTTACAATGTTATCATCAAAATATCAATCAAATAATTTTCGGGTCACAGTATTTGGTGCTATCTGTTGCCTTCATCTTTCTTTCTTTTCTTTTCTTTTCTTTTTTTTGAGACGGAGTCTCACTCTGTTGACCAGGCTGGAGTGCAGTGGCGCGATCTCCCCTCACTGCAATCACCGCCTCCCGGGTTTACGCCATTCTCCTGCCTCAGCCTCCCGAGTAGTTGGGACTACAGGCGCCCGCCACCTCGCCCGGCTAGTTTTTCATAGTTTCAGTAGAGACGGGGTTTCACCACGTTAGCCAGGATGGTCTCTATCTCCTGACCTCGTGATCTGCCCACCTCGGACTCCCAAAGTGCTGGGATTACAGGCCTGAGCCACCGCGCCCGGCCTCATCTTTCTTTTTATATTACTTGAGATGTTACATAAACATAAACATTTGTAATATGGTTAAAATTATTCTGCTTTAAATAGGAACATAGAACAGATAGAAGAAAATAGTAGTTTGTATAATCTGTTGAGGAGCTGGATCACAAGAATTATTTCTCATCAAACATGGAAAATAATATTATCTTGAAATAAGAAAAAAAGGCATTCATTCCAAGTAGAATAAACATTTCTAAAGATACTAATTTTAAAGACTTCGTGCATCTTCCACGACATCCAACACAGTGCCTGTGTCCTCAAATCGCAAACTTCATATTGCAGCAGAAGCCAATAGCATACTCGGTCAGGTTCCTATTTTCTCCTCCTCGCAATTTCATGTTCCATACAGTCTTGACTTTGCAACTTGTACACTCTTCTCATCTTGCCCTATTTATCTTTGGTATTCTGGATTGGTTTTTATTTTCTGGTTTTCAAGAACTTTAGGAAGCTGGAGACAGAAAATAAGATTAACTATCAGATCATGATATTCCAGCTCTGGCCTTTGAACTGTAACAGGCTGATGCCAATCTGTTGAGGGCGGACACTTTGTACTTAGGAGATACAAATAAATCACTGAATAGGATGGTGTGGGCTACATCAGTCTAAATAGATTTTATGCATTTCTTCTTCTGTGTTCTGTCCCATAGGCAAAGTGACCTGAGTCAGCCTCTACGTCCAGGTGACAAGCATGAAAAAAGGAAACACTAGTTTTAGACATCATCTCTCTCAGGGGTTATCTTTGCATCTAGCATTGGCATGTATCAATTAAACTTATTAAGATAAAGAGTACTTAAAGAGTTTATTTAATTTCTTCGATAAAAGAGATTTTTTTAAATTGAGAGTTTTCAGTGATGCTTCATTCAGGTCTTTTATCTGGGCCATGACATCTGAGGTATGTCTACAAAGAGGCATATCAAGGCATACGGCATCTGATGGCTTTCTTCCTCCATTTCATGTGGCACCAAGCTTACCTTTATTCTCAGTTCCCCTGGTCATATCAATTGTCTTTTCTTGAATGCAACTTTCTGGCTTCCATCTTTCATAAGGCTCATGCTGTTGGGAGTGAATAAAAATAGATGAACATATGATTTATGATTTATGTAAATAGAGAAGTTAGAGCAACATGATGGAAGTATACCCTTCTTGGAAATCTACATTCTATCAAATAAAAGAGGATCATTGTAGCCAAAACTTGACTGGTACACCATACATAGGAAAACACTGTGATATTGCATCGACAAATATGGTATTAGAGTTCCTCAGTTTAAGGAAACTACCTAGTTAAAGCAATTTACCATTGAAAATGGAGTACCTAGGGCACAAGCTAGAAAAAGATACAAATTGGAGAAACAAAACAAAACAAAAAACTATGTGCATGAGAAAATAGTGGGATTCAGTACTTTGTATAGAGAGGAGAAAGACAGGAGAAGAGGAACTTGAGAAAAGAGGAAGCAAATTGGTATGTCCAAGTCTGTAGCCAATAAGGTTAGGTGGCCAGTGAAAATTGTCTAGGGCAAGTGGTCTCAAAACAGGAATTTGAAACAGTAATGTCTAATATTTTGTGGCTTACATTTTTCATCTTGTGATTTAAGTAGAAATTCTTTTTAAAAGTCTGTATACACAGAGAGCCCAACAGCAGAATTATTTGCAGTAATAAATAGACTTGCTTTTCTGAGTGCTAATGCAGCGTTGGAAATGGGACAGCAGGTCAAAAATAAACGAGAAGTTCTCTAATTCAGTTGAAGGAATAAATTGGAGGCAAGAATGTGAGGGAAAAGTTCAATCAAATCCATAAATGGTCATAGTTGGGGGGCAGGAACTGGAATCTCCTTCTGAATGTAAGATGGCAAGATGATTCTATTTTAGCTGAAAATCAAAAGACTGACCTAAACTGATATCTGAATTATTTATTGGGCATTACTTATAGAAGTTTTTAAAATATAACTTGGAAAAAAAACTGGACCGGCGCCTGCTGTGTCAGAAATATCATTGAATGAGATTTAGGAAATACAGATTTTAATCCAGACAGTCACCAATTTTCTCAGTGATTTGACCAAGTTATGTATTTTCTGTGATCTCTCTCCAACTGTAAAATAGAGGCATCTGACCAGATGTCACATTTTCATTCCTTTGAATCCATAAAGGATTCCTGGAATGTGCCAATTATATTGAATATGACATAATCAACATGGTATTCACAGATTCTCCTTGCTCTCTCTCCATTATCGTTGTAAAGTTTTGTTTTGTTTTGTTTATAGTAGTAACATTCCTGATTAAAAAATGTTTTAATCATTTTTAATCTTTCACCCATTTCACTGGGTGAAAGACTTCAGTAGACATTTCTCTAAAAGAGACATATAAATGACCAATCATTATATGGAAAGATGTTCAACATCAGTAATGATTAAAAACTGGAAAACAAAACAGCAATGAGACTTCAACTCACACTTGTTAAGATGAGCATCATAAAAAGATGTTGGTGAAAAGGTAGAGAAGTTGAAACTCTTATATGCTGTTAATGAGAAATAAAACTGGCACACCCACTATGGAAAACAGTATGGAAATTCTTCAAAAAATTAAAAGTAGAACCACCATATAATCCAGCGATCCAACTTCTGGGTATATACCCCCCAAAACTGAAATCAGGATCCCATAGATGCATCTGCACTCTCATGTACATTGTGGTATTATTCACAATAGACAAAATAGGGAAATGGTCTAAATGTTCATTGACATGTAAACAGATAAAGAAAGTATGGTGTGTGTGTGTGTGTGTGCGTGTGTGTGTGTGTGGGGTGTATACAGTAGATTATAATAAAGTTGTAAAAGGTGAGGACACCTTGCCATATGCAAAAATATAGATGAATCTAGTGGACATTATGCTAAATGTAATAAGCCAGACATAGAATGACAAAAGCTGCATAATTCCACTTATATGGCAGCTATCTAAAATAGTCAGGCCAGGCATGGTGATTCACACCTGTAATCCCAGCACTTTGGGAGGCCTAGGTAGAAGCAACACTTGAGGCCAGTAGTTCAAGACCAGCCTGGGCAATGAAATAAGACTTCCTTCTCACAAAAAAATAAAAATAAAAATAAAATAAAAAAATTAGCTAGGCATGGTGGCGCCTATCTGTGGTCTCAGCTACACAGGAGGCTGAGGCAGGAGGATTTCTTCAGCCCAGGCGGTCGAGGTTGCAATGAGCCATGTTATCGCCACTGTACAGAGGCTTAGGAAACAAAGTGAGACCCTGCCTCAAAATAAAATAAGATGAAATAGTCAAACTCATAGGAACAGAGAGCAGAATAGTAGTTACCAGGAATTGGGATGGGGAGGAAATGGGGAGTTACTATTAAACAGGTACAAAGTTTCAGTTTTACAAGACAAATCAGTTTTAGAGATCTCCTGCACAACATTTTGCCTATAGTTAATAATATTGTACTGTGCTCTCAAAGATTTGTTAAGAGAATAGATCTTATGTTAAGTGTTCTTACCAAAGCAAAAATAAAAATAAAAATAAGCAAATACAGTATTAGCAATCATGCTAACAGAAATATCATGAAACATACATTTTGAAGAATTTTTTTTTCTTTTTTTCTTTTACAGTAGCAATGGTTCAAGCTATGTGAGTGATCACTAAATGAATAAATCTGGGAAAATAGCATATCATTCTGTGTGCTGCATTTCCTGAAAGCCATCATGTGCATGTAGCGTCTCAGTGAGTTTTTTGAGCCACACAAGCCATTCAGTCTTGGAGCTTAACAGTTTGCCCCTAGTTTTAGGACATCTTCTCCTAGGACACTTGTATGGTTTCTACCCTTTTCTTCTTTGCAGCTACAGCTCCCTAATAATGTGGAGCTTCCTCTAGACTAGCTCAGCAAATTCTGCTCATTTAAAAAACATCATTCTCTTGGCTGGATTTACCTTCCCTTCAATGACTGTAATTTGATTGTTTGCATGCTGTGAAATGATAGATGGAACATTTGGAGGGGTACTGTGATTCTGAGTACTAGTGGAAGACTCTGATGGTCCTGTCTTTGTCTGATATGAGAAAACTATTAATTAGCTTGCTCTCTTTTATATCATGGTTTCTTTCAAAAATGGTAAACACATTCAACATCTGTATCTAGGCTTAGTGTGTAAGGCTCCATTGCTTATTAGAAGGCAGTAGTGTGGGATGGTCAAGGCAAAGAACAAAGAATTTGGCACCAAATAAACATACGTTACATCTGGTTCTGCTGCTAGCTGTGTGACCTTGCTGTGTGGCCTTGGGCAAAGCACTTAGCCTCTTTAAACCCAGTTTTTGTAGCAACAAATCAGAAGCAATTATGGCACTTGACTCACAATATAGTTTTGAAAATCAAGTTAGTTAATAGGTATAGAGCATTCAGAACAGTGCCTGCCACAGAGTGGCCCTCAATTAATACTGGCTATCATTTTTTTCTGTTTTTATGTGGATGTCATCATTCCATACAGGTGAATTATAGGAAGACATCAAAACTTTGGCTATATAGACATCCTTCAATATATCTACTTGCACTTGGCAATAGAAATCTTATTTCCCTGTATCCCAGCCAGCTAGCTGCTCCTTGCTGAGTCAAGAATTTACTGCTTACAACCAGTGACATACCTGGATACTTGGTTTTTGATGATCCAGCCTGCAGATCTTCCAGAAGCATTTATTCATATACACAAGTCCTAGTACATATCATTTAATGCAAAATACAGGTCTCTCCAAACACATCACTTCTAATCTATCCAAATTCAATCAATATTCACTGTGCCATCATGTGAATGTCTTTTCTTAATTCAGTAAAATCTTTCATATGCCAAAAGACTGTATTTTTGTTTGTTTTTTGTTTTTGTCTGTTTTTGAGATGGAGTCTCGCTCTGTCACCCAGGCTGGAGTGCAATGGTGTGATTTCTACTCACTGCAACCTCTGCCTCCCAGGTTCAAGCAATTCTGTGTCAGCCTCCCAAGTAGCTGGGGTTACAGGCACCTGCCACCAGGCCCGGTTATTATTTTTCTTTTTTTTAAGTAGAGATGGGGTTTCACCATGTTGGTCAGGCTGGTCTCAAACTCCTGACCTCAGGTGACCCACCCGCCTCAGCCTCCCAAAGTGCTGGGATTACAGGCATGAGCCACCATGCCCAGCCCAAAAGACTGTTAGTTTGTCTCAGGTACTGTTTTGCTATTGCATGAATTATTATTTTTTCATGACTTATATGTATTGGATTTTAATGCAGCTATACCCTTAACAGGGTTAACTAACCCTGTTGTTCTTTCAGATCCTGAGCAATGCTCTATTATCCCCAAATTACCCATGTCAGTGTCTGGCTTATCCTAGATGGAAAATAAATGATAGTTTAATATACCAGAGTTGAAATAAACCTAGCTATAAAATTCTTAAAGAGTTCTAATCCAATCCACTACTTTCCTCTAGACCCTTTATGTTTTTCATAGTATGAATAAAGAAAAGACTCTGAAAATCCATTTTATTTGAAGAAGAAATCAACAGGACTATGTGTGTAATTAGCCTTATTCAAAAAATTCCATGGGTATGATTCACCATTGCTGGTCACGATACTCTTGCCATAGGAAGGGAAATAAAATCATTAAACCATAGAATTATTGAGCAGGAAGGTGCCTTAAACTTTGACTTTTCCAGTACATCTTATGCTAACAGCATCAAGATCAAGCACTATTGGGTGAAAGTATATTTGTATGAGGCCTAATATTATACATTTTAACACTCTCCCTCAGTAATTCTGTTTGCAAAATAAATTGGAAAATTGCTTCTCTTGTTCGACACACTTATAATACAAATTAAGAAGAGAATGGGTCCAAGAAAAAGATGTTTAGCTGAAATTACCTTTCCTAATCTCTTTAGTCCTAACATGATTTGGACAGAATTTGGCCAATGGGAATGATAAAACCATCCCATCTTGTCATGTCAATTTCTCACTGTGAAATGATTCTGTCAGCCCACATGGCTCATACCCCAAATGTTGGGGAAAACTTCATCACTTTTCCCTAGGTTATCAAGTACATAATAGAATACAGTATTATATAATTAATAGGTCTAGCCCAGCCTTAGAATCAATGTGACTTTAAGGGAAAGGTACACATACAGTCACACACACACACACACACACACACGCAATGAGAATAGAAAAATAAAACTTTGTTATTGGGTTATGTCTTCTCTTTATCAGTCAGACTACTTTGTTCATAAATCTTTGGATAATTGGCTCTGCTGTGTCCTAACTCCATGAAACCAGGCTCTCAGCAGAGACGCTTTATACAATTTGACCTCCCTGAGGATATTTTTCTGAGTTTTGCTCTTATATTTTCTCTAAAAGTTTTCAGCCTAAAAATAATTATAAGACCTGATAGCTAGTCAGAAAATGTGGATTTGAACTGCTTATCATGAAATCTGTTAAAAGAACAGCTCTTTTGATTGCAAGATTTAAGCAGCTAACTGTAAATGGATGAGTACCATATAGACATTTCAGATCCAGACATCTTTCTATACCTGGCTCCAGGGTCTCTAAAGCTGAGTGAGGAGAAGACAGCATCTTCCCTCCAAAGCTCTATAACTTGAGCAAAGTCATGCACCAGGCTAAGCCACTCTCTCTCTCTCTCTTTCTCTCTCTCTCTCTCTCTCTCTCCCTCCCTTTTCCTCACCCCTGGCTGGCACATCAACTAATGCTGGTTATACCCTCTTCACTGTTATTAAAATCAAGCCTTTCCCTTACCACCTGAAATATTGTTCTAGTTTAGTTCCTTATTTATTTTCGTTTTATTTCTACTAAGTCCTCCAGATGGGCTCTTTGTCTTCAAACCCTTATCTACCATTTTTTGGCAGTTTTCTTTCGGAGATGTAGCTGGGAATCTGTCATTTTTCTTCCCTGTCTTCACCTCCTCACTTCTCTTCACTCCCTCCCTTCCTTCATTTTTTCTCTCCCTTCCTTCCTTCCTTCTTCTCTTTCTTCATTCTTTCTTCCTTTCAGAGCTTCCTATAACTTTAAAGTTCAAACTTCTCATTTTCATTAAGTTAAATTCACATGACCTACAATCAAACATTTTAAAGTGAAAATTTAGTGACAAACAGTGCATTCACAGTGTTGTGCAATCACCACTTCTATCTAGTTCCACAATATTTTAACCACACTAGAAGGAAACCTCATACCTATTAGGCAGTTGTTCCCCATTCTTCTCCTCTCCCAGCTCCTATGTAACAGCAACTGGCTTTCTGTCTCTATGGATTTACCTATTTTGGATATTTCCAATCAGTGGAATCAGACTGTAAGTGACCTTCTGTTTCTGGCTTCCTTCACTTAGCATGTTTTTGAGGTTTAGCTACAATGCAGCATGTAGCAGTATATGATCCCTTTTTATAGCTGAGTAATATTCCAGTTTATGGGCATACCACAATTACTTATCCATTTATCTGTCCATGAACATTTGAGGTGTGCTCCCCTTTGGTTATTGTGAGTGGTGCTGCTATGGACATGTCTGAATACATATTTGGCTGAGTACCTTCAATTTTTCTTTTGGTATAGACCTATGTTTGGGATTTCTGGGTTATAGGATAATTTTAGGTTTATATGTTTTCCAGAGTATTTGAACCATTTTACATTCCCATCAGCAAAGTACAAATGTGCTAATATCTTCGTATTTTCCTAAACACTTGTTATTTTATTTTATTTTTTTGACACTCAGTGGTGTGATCTCGGCTCACTGCAAACCCCACCTCCTGGGTTCAAGTGATTCTTCTGTCTCAGCTTCCTCAGTAGTTGTTACTACAGGTGCCGGCCACCACGCCTGGCTAATTTTTGTATTTTTGGTAGAGACAAGGTTTCACCATATTGGTGAAACCCTCCTTGGCCTCCCAAAGTGCTGGGAATGCAGGCAGGAGCCACCACATCCTTCCCAACACTTGTTATTTTCTGTCATTTTCTTTTTTTTAAATTTCAAGTATAGTCATCCTAGTGTCTATGACATGGTATCTTGTGGGTTTGATTTGCATTTCCCTAATGACTAATGAAGTTGAACATCTTCCCATCAAACTTCTCCTTTTCTTTTTTTTTATTTTTTTATTTTTATTTTTTATTATTATTATACTTTAAGTTCTAGGGTACATGTGCATAACGTGCAGGTTTGTTACATATGTATACTTGTGCCATGTTGCTGTGCTGCACCCATCAACTCGTCAGCACCCAACTACTCGTCATTTACATCAGGCATAACTCCCAATGCAATCCCTCCCCGCTCCCTCCTCCCCATAATAGGCCCCAGTGTGTGATGTCCCCCTTCCCGAGTCCAAGTGATCGCATTGTTCAGTTCCCACCTATGAGTGAGAACATGCGGTGTTTGGTTTTCTGTTCTTGTGATAGTTTGCTAAGAATGATGGTTTCCAGCTGCATCCATGTCCCTACAAAGGACACAAACTCATCCTTTTTGATGGCTGCATAGTATTCCATGGTGTATATGTGCCACATTTTCTTAATCCAGTCTGTCACTGATGGACATTTGGGTTGATTCCAAGTCTTTGCTATTGTGAATAGTGCCGCAATGAACATACGTGTGCATGTGTCTTTATAGCAGCATGATTTATAATCCTTTGGGTATATACCCAGTAATGGGATGGCTGGGTCATATGGTACATCTAGTTCTAGATCCTTGAGGAATCGCCATACTGTTTTCCATAATGGTTGAACTAGTTTATAATCCCACCAACAGTGTAAAAGTGTTCCTATTTCTCCACAGCCTCTCCAGCACCTGTTGTTTCCTGACTTTTGAATGATTGCCATTCTAACTGGTGTGAGATGGTATCTCATTGTGGTTTTGATTTGCATTTCTCTGATGGTCAGTGATGATGAGCATTTTTTCATGTGTCTGTTGGCTGTATGAATGTCTTCTTTTGAGAAATGTCTGTTCATATCCTTTGCCCACTTTTTGATGAGGTTGTTTTTTTCTTGTAAATTTGTTTGAGTTCTTTGTAGGTTCTGGATATTAGCCCTTTGTCAGATGAGTAGATTGTAAAAATTTTCTCCCATTCTGTAGGTTGCCTGTTCACTCTGATGGTAGTTTCTTTTGCTGTGCAGAAGCTCTTTAGTTTAATGAGATCCCATTTGTCAATTTTTGCTTTTGTTGCCGTTGCTTTTGGTGTTTTAGACATGAAGTCTTTGCCCATGCCATCCCCATCAAGCTACCAATGAGTTTCTTCACAGAATTGGAAAAAACTGCTTTAAAGTTCATATGGAACCAAAAAAGAGCCCGCATTGCCAAGACAATCCTAAGCACCCAGATTCGTAAAGCAGTCCTTAGAGACTTACAAAGAGACTTAGACTCCCATACAATAATAATGGGAGACTTCAACACTCCACTGTCAACATTAGACAGATCAACGAGACAGAAAGTTAACAAGGATATCCAGGATTGAACTCATCTCTGCAGCAAGCAGACATAATAGACATCTATAGAACTCTCCACCCCAAATCAACAGAATATACATTCTTCTCAGCACCACATCGCACTTATTCCAAAATTGACCACATAATTGGAAGTAAAGCACTCCTCAGCAAATGTACAAGAACAGAAATTATAACAAACTGTCTCTCAGACCACAGTGCAATCAAACTAGAACTCAGGACTAAGAAACCCAATCAAAACCGCTCAACTACATGGAAACTGAACAACCTGCTCCTGAACGACTACTGGGTACAAACTTCTCCTTTTCATCACAAGGTCTTCAGGGTCTTCCCTTGTCCACCTCTCATCCCTCCCCCAGGCTCCGCACAGGGTTTTGCATCCCTAATTGTGGTTCTCACAGTTGCCTACCTCTGTACATTGTTTCCTCTGCCGGAATTATACCTGCCTATTTGTCTCTTGGCAGCTGTGACTCCTCTAAGACTTATCTCAGACATCAACTTATGTTACAGGTCCCCCTCAAGTTGTATTTGTTTTCTTTCTATAATTTAGGATATCACACTCTACTTAATTATACCATGTTATTTATACCAGAAGTGCCCAACGTTTTTGGCACCAGGGGCTCATTCCATGGACCAAAGTAGTTAATTTTGGAATGAAACTGTTCCACCTCAGATCATCAGGCATTAGTTAGATTCTCATAGGAGTGCCAGTCTAGATCCCTCACATGCACACTTCACAATAGGGTTGCATTCCCAAAGAATCTAATGCTGCCGCTGGTCTGACAGGAGGTAATGCCCGCTGCCCTCTGCTTACCTCCTGCTGTGTGGCCCAGTTCCTAACAAGACACAGCACAGTACCAGCCCAAGGTCCAGGGACTAGGGCCCCTGATTTACACTACTTTGCTTTGCTTTTGTTACATGTTTCTTTACTTCTTTCTCTCTGTATTAAATTCTAAACTTTTAAAGGAAAAAGTCATTGTCTTTCTTTTATGTAGCCACACTTCTGATCATGGCACTGTCATGTTTAACACTCCAAGTGTTTTATGCAATTCTTACAGAATATGCAACATTGGAACATGGCTTAAAATTGTCTGAATAGTCCAGCCTTGAAACCCCTTACCCTTTCCTACCTATCCCCGATTTCAATTTTCTTTCTCTATCTTCCTCTATTCTCCTCTGTCTTCCTCTTTCTCTATCTTCCTCTCCTCTTCTCTCCTCTCTTCTATTACTTTTCATACCTTATCCTTTCTTTTCTTTCATCTCTTCTCTCACTGTTATCTCACCTAATAGTTCTCTATCTCTTTGCCTCAGTCTCTCTTTTTTCCCTCTCTCTGTTGCTGTTTCTTTCCCAGTCCTCTCCCTTTCCCAGTTTCCTTTCTTTCCCTGTTCCTTCTTCTCTCAGTCTCTCCCTTTTTCTCTCTGTCTTTTTCTCCCTCATTCCCTTCTCTCTCCTCCATCTCCCTTTCCTTTCTCTTCCCTCCTTCTCTTTCTGTCTTTCTGTTTTTACTTTTCCCTTTTCCCCTTCCTCCTTTTCCTTCTCTCTCCCTCTCTTTCTCCCACCCTTTTCTTTCCCCCTCTCCTGTTTTTTCCCTCCTTTCTTATCTCCCTCTCTCCTCCTCTTCCCCTCTGCCTCCATCTCCTTCCTTCCCTTCCCTTCTCTTCCCTCCCTCTCTCCCTGCTTTCCTCTCTTTTTCTTACTGCTTCTTCCCCCCTCTTTCTTTCCATCCCCTCTGTCTCTCTCCCCTCATCCTCTCCATCTCACACCCACCCTCTATCCCTCCGTCTTAGTTGATTTTGTGTTGCTACAAAGCCACACCTGAGGCTGGGTAATTTATAAAGAAAAAAAGGCTTATTTGGCTCACAATTCTGATGTTTGGAAAAGTTCTGAATTGGGGATCTGCATGTGGTAAGGGCCACAGGCTGTTTCCACTCATGGCAGAAGGTGAAGGGAATCCAGCCTGTGCAGAAATCACATGGCAAGAGGGGAAGGTGGAGAGCAGCGGGGGGCACAAGGCTATATTTAACAACCAGCTGTCCCAGGAACCAGTAGTGGGAAGTCTCTATCATTACCACCATAGCACCAAGCCATTCATGAGGGATCCACCCCCATGATCCAAACACATCCTAATAGGCCCCAAATTTCAACAGCAGGTTTGCAGTGCGAGGTAGGGGGGAACATCTTAACTATAGCAGCCTCTCATTTTCCTCTCCTTCTCCCTCTCTCTCCCTCCCTCCACTCTCCCTCTCTCTTCCTCTCTTTCTGTCCTTCCTTCTCCCCACTCTCCCTCCCTGTCCCACTTGTCTTCTCTCTCTGCCCCTGTCTCTCTTCACCTTTCCCTCTCTCTCTCCCCTATCACTCTCCCTCACTCTCCAGCTTGCTCTCCTCAGCATATGCTCCATTTCTTGGAGTCCTGCAAGGCCCCTTGCTTCTTTCTATTGTTCCCTCCTCTGTTGTCTCCTAAACCAGAGCCCTTCATATACTGCCTCCTGCACGGTTAACTGTTTATTATCCTGTGCATCTCAAAGTGTGCTACCTCAGGGATGCCTCTCCTGATACCCTACACTAAATTAATTCAATTTTAATATTCTGTCTCATAGTCCTGCAATGATTCAATTTCTTTTTAAGATCTTCTCTTGGGAAAAAGCTGAAAGGTAGGCTGCAGCCAAATTGCAAAGAGCTATGCAGATTTCTCCCATACCAGGCAAATGAATCCTGGGATCCAGGGCACAGTGCTTGACACACTGAAATAAAACAATAATCAAATGATATAATGTGCCTCAAACATGCTCTGCCAAGGTATAAGGTAGAATACAAATGTCAGGCGTTGCTATTGTCATCTCCTGATTCCACTCATTAGATTACTCCTGGCAAGTACAGAATGAACAGTGTTCCCCAATGGTAGTATTGGGGATACACCATTAACTCAATAATAAGGTTAAAAATTCTAATTTTTATTCATTTGACTTCTATTAAACCTATCACCAGCTATTTATAGAGGGTTCTAAAGAGAAATGAAAAGAAGCATATGGTTATCGAAGACAAAGTTAAAGGTTTATTATTCCAGTGATACCATTCAAATAGCTTTAAAAACACTTAGTTTTGTCTAAAAAGTCATTCATTTAGCTTATGATACACGCAATAAGAAGCACTTATAGAAATTCTAAAGCAAACAATAAAGAGAGTCTTATACGAATGGTCTGGAAAATAGTAACTTGAAAACAGAAAAATAAGACGAAAGAGGTAGATTCTCTCTTTCTCTCTTCCTCTATCAGCCCTCCCTCACTGCATGCCATCCACTTCCCCACACCAGCAGCAACAAATGAGGTCAGGGTTATTCTTGAACAGTCTACCATATCACGTTGTTCTTTCATAGACACAAAAGACCTGTTCATGTTGGCCTTCCAAAAATTCCTCTGGTCCCTGTCCTGGCTATTCCTGTTCCACCAGTCAGAAAGTGCGTTAAAAGATTGCAAAACCAAAATGAAGCCTTAGGTATTTTTGTCCCTTTACCAAGTGACTGCAGGTTTGTGTTTTAATAATAGTTTATTTTCAGTCTATTGGTTCTGCCTAACCTTCCAATCCGCTCTCCATACAATGGCTATGGAAAATTACAGGACTTCAGAAAGGCTCCCAGATTATGCTCAGACCACCTAAAGAAGGAGGCTGGCATGTCTCATGCACTAGCGGCATGCAGACATTACTGTTGTTGATGCCAGTTACATTTCATTCAAACCTCACAGTAAGCCTGTATGGCAAGAAGTCCTCTAATTTCGTGACTGATTAAAGTGAGCTTCAGAGAGGTTGTACAATAGCCTGAGGTTTACACAGCTTCTGTCGAATTCCTAAGCCCAAGTGGGACACAGTGGAGAGTCTAAATGAAGTTTTGATGAATTTCACTGGTTGAACAAATTCTGAAAACGATTATAAATATCTAAGGCGATAACAGGACTTTCAAAAGAAACAAGTGATTGATGTGTGATTTTGGGCAATGTATTTCTTTTCTGGCCAACGGCCATATATATGTCATACTTTAAGGAAGTTCACAAGATAGAGCAAACATATTCTGTCAACCAAAAAACAACTGAAAATACACTTAAATTATGAAAATTTTACTATCAAAAAGCATAATGTTTGGGGAGCTACCATTCATAGCATTTCTCCTTGGAGAAAATTCCAGATACTTCCTTTCTCAATATCTTTGGAGGCACCTTTGGAAAGAGTGACTGAGTCTTGGAATTTATGTCTAAGAAAGGATTTCTAAGGTTAAATTTTATTTCAGAAAGATAAGTTGCCAAAAGTTCACCAAAATACTTCAGTCAGTTTCTCTTTTATGCGGCTATGCAAGGCTCATTTGGGAAAAGAAAAAGAAACAAAAGGAAAATAGAAAATAAACTTCATTACAACTTTGTTGGATGCATTATAAAATAAAGAGATGCAAAACTGAGTGGCTGTGGATACTTTATTGGATTAAAACAATGCAAACTGCATACTGTGTCTAAATGTTTAATATAAACATTGACACTGAATATATTTGCAGATCAACAGCTGCTCAAACAAAAGCAGCGAATCTAATGGATTTCATAGTTGAAGCCCCCAATCAGAATGGAGTTCACATTCACTCATAGCTTATTCAATTGTGCTTGTGTACTGGCCTTTGTGACAAACCGATTATCTACTTTTAATCACCTCCTAAGAAGCAATCAAAACAAAGTTACTTAGTCGGTGTTTCCAGACCAAATGAGTGCAGGACAATTAATTTTATTTCCCAAACAAAATCCAGTTAGTACTATTGATATGCAATAATGCTTTGCTATCATAATGCCATTGTGGCATGCATGCCCATCTCAAACATTTACAAAGACATTCCAATTGCATTTGAACTCTCTAATCCTGTCCTATGTATAATTCAAGTATTTCATTTAAGGACACCTACAAAGCCTGGTGATTATAGATTGAACATCTCCCTTTGTGAGAAATGAAGAACTGCGTGACCTAAATTGATTTATGACATTGTAGGAATTTGAATGTTAGTTGAAGATGCTGGCATGTGAGAGTCAATTAGTTGGTATAGGTGTTGATAGCATATGTCTCCCAATGTACCTATATGATAGTTGATTATTCACTGTGCACAAAATAACTTTTGGAAAGCAATGGAAATTGAGGTTGTTTTTTATTTATTTATTTTTTTTGTAGAAAATGAATGTCCACTGTTAATGCTAGTCACATAAGTCAGGAGAAAATAATGTCATATTCACAACAAAAGCAATAAAGCATAAACAAAACAATCCCTCCACAACATACCCCCATAAGAGGGTGAATCTTATTGTCATATTAATTAAGTGACTTATAACTAAAGGTCCTAGAGTGCATGCATCATAAACAACAAATCTGTAATAAGTGTGATTAAATGAAGGTACAATTATTTCGTTTCATATAACATTTCCTTTGGGGATGAATTTTGGATTTGGCTATTTTCATGACTTAGTCAAAAAAGGAGATTAAGGAGACTGTTGTAGAAGGTGGAATGCACTAACTCTTTCGGGTCCTCTGAGTGTCTTTTAAGTAGTAAGACTTAATCTGTTAGAAGCCACTTCTTCACTTGGGGTTCACTTACATCCCTTCTTATTCTTAATGTAGGCCATGCTATATTTGTTTTTTTTCAGCCAAAACCAATTTGTTATTTTATCCTTTTCTTTTTCATTTGACTTAAGAACAAAGTGCTTTCTTAGAATAAACACTAATAAAAATAGTTATTTTTAGTAATAAATATATACAACTTTATGATGTTTTCCTTCTCGTTTCGGAAAGTAAAAAAATTCCAAAGCTACTCTGATAATGAGGTTTTCTATCTTCATGGCCTGGTATTATTTTGATAAAATATTCTTATAAATACTCCTACAATTGCTGTATCTTCATGTTTAATTCCTAATCTACCTTTTTATAATGCTAACAAAATATATCTCCTAGAGTATTATTTTTAACATGAAATTTCGCAGCCCTCAAATTTTAATGCCTCCCTAATGTCAACTGTCAGGGATTCAGTTTGTTGTTGTTGATTTGCTTTGTTTTAAATGAAAATCAATCTCTTTAAATTATTGAAGTGCAAATGTCATCAACTCTAAAATAAGGGGAGTTAGGAAACTATTATTTATTATGTACCTGGTTACTGTTTGAAGCTGTGCCACATGTATCACAAGATTATCTCACATAATCTTCCCAGTAACCCTGAGATATGGAGAAGTAAATTGAGTTGTGGGAAGGAATCCTGTAACTTACCTGTAAAGGCTAAAATTGAAAAGGGTCAATGTATATGAGAGCAAAGGAAAAAAAAAAACCTGATATAAGAATTTATCAAGAAGGTGAGTAATTTTTGAGGGTCTGAGACCCAAATGTTTTATTCCTCTATTCTTTACACTGCAGGTCTTGTAGATTGCTACTGTTTGAACACAATTGATGCCAGCCCATGCCTACACATGCAAGGGACTTTGAATACCATTTTCAGCCTAAATCAAACCAACTCTAGAGCATAGGTCTCAGATTTTGGGCCACCTCTCAACTGTCAATATCTAGAAGCTCTGTTCCCAAAAGCTTGGCCTCCAACCAATAAATATATGCTATGGAAAGAAACTAAGGCTGTTTCAGGGAGTTCATTGCATACTAGTATTCTAAATAAACACTTCCTACTTAACTTTGTATAGGTTATTATGTCTAGTTGGGTTCTTGTCTAGACATGCTACAAGAAAGAAAGCAATGTCATAATATGTATGTATCATTCATTTATTCTTGCATTCGCTTACAAATATTGGAGCTGATATACCATGTGGCAGGTATTTTTCTATAGCTTGGCGCTATAGTGGCAACACAAACTCCCTGCATCCCAATAATCTCTAATCATTAGTAATTTTTGAAACTATTTTCTTTGGAGTATTTATTAGAGGTTGACCAAAATCTCTCCATTTATCCATTGCTTTTTTACTTACAAATATTAATCAACTTAAATATATGATAAATAAAAATAAATAGAGCTATGCCTATAGGATGGAAAAGTATGTAGTAATTAATATTTATGCACTTTTTATAATAATATGAATTTTTATGAGTTAAGTTAAAATTATAAACATGGAATTATATATATACACACACATATATACACACATATATGGTAGATTATTATACATAAAACCTATGTACAAAAATTATGCCTGAGATAAATTATATAAAATTATTAACAACAGTTTTCTCTGTTAATAAATAAATAATTTTTTGTGACTTTTCTAAATTTTCTGAAATTCCTAAAATAATTACGTATTTATTTTCTGAAAAAAACAAACACCTATTCTACAAATAAACTATTCTGCCTTCTAGGTGATACATATCACCTCTCACTATTTTTAACAATACCCACACATATCACCATGTGTGTCTTAGTTGAACACACCACTAGGGAGACATTGTCATTATTATACAACCATAGAAAAGTATTTGTGACCAAAACACAGAGAAGGCAGCATTCACAGTAGTGGTTACATAAGTGTGGGGTTATTTTGGAAATGTGCAAATTGTATTATTTTCCAACACTCTTCAAATCAGATGCAAGCACTATTTAGACCAGTTTAAAATACATTTATATATATTATATATATATATGTGTATGTGTGTATATATATATACTGTTATATATATATGAACAATATAAACAATGAAGAAATGACTGAAGCTTCTCCACCTATTAAGAAAGAAGGAGTGGGCTGGGTGCAGTGGCTCTTGCCTGTAATCCCAGCCCTTTGGGAGGCCGAGGCAGGCAGATCACCTGAGGTCAGGAGTTCAAGAACAACCTGACCAACATGGCGAAACCCCATCTCTACTGAAAGTATAAAATTAGCCAAGTGTGGTGGCACATGCCTGTAATCTCAGCTACTTGGGAGGCTGAGGCAGGAGAATCACTTGAGCCCGGGAGGTGGAGGTTGCAATAATCCGAGATCATGCCACTGCACTCCAGCCTGGGCAACAAACACTGAAACTGTGTCAAAAAAAAAAAAAAAAAGAAGAAGAAGAAGAAGAAAAAAAGAAAGAAAGAAAGAAAGAAAGAAAGAAAGAAAGAAAGAAAGAAGGAAAGAAAGAGAAAACCACTTTCTTCCACTGTGAATTTGGCAAAGCTTATCAACTCATGACATACTTGACAACAAACTGAATACAGCTAGAGCATACCAGATTTGCAGAAGGCCATTATTCACACACTCTATAGCAGAGACCATGAGTAAGTTTTTGGAAGCAGTAGAACATTCCCTTCCTCTGGTTATCTGTATAGCTTATGATTTCAAAATTCCCTTAAGATGAGAAAAGAATCAAACTTCTGTTAAGTAATAAAGGAGATAATTATAGACATAATAAGAAAACTATGCTGAAGCAGGCTTAAGGATAACTTATGGGCTGCTTAAAGTTCCACTCCTTTATAATTGGAAACAAAATTCCCGAGGTTCAACCCAAGAACCAGTCTTTTATTTTTTTTTTCTTCAAGCTCTGTTGTCACTGTAAAGCTCAAAGATGGAACCAACAGCTTTCCAAAGATTACAAATACATAGAGACATTTGTCAGTACTGCAAGAAAAAAGAGAAGAGTGTGTCAGTCTAGGTGAAGAGCCTCAGATGGCTTCAGAGTTTTATACTCGTAGGACACTGCTCTAGATAAAGCATGCAAACTTGTTATTTTTAATTCTTCTTTTTTTAATAGCTTTCAACTGTGATTTCATTATTCTGGGTTTTGAAGAGATATCTGGCTATAAAAATCTTGAAGGAAATCTTTCTGCCTTCATGACAAAGTTAACAGTAATAACATCGTGTTGAGGTTTCCTGTGTGTTCATTCTTTTCATTCGCACAATCATTCTTTCAGGTGCACACTATATTTTAAATAAAAGTGGCATCCAGAGAGATGTCCTAAATATCAAGGACATGCCACTTGAAGGTCTTCCACGTAAGATGTGAAGCCAGCTGCCTCTAACTCTGAGTTTAATAGGCTTTCAATGGTATCATACTGCAAAGACATGGGTTTAAATGTGTGCTGTAAGAATAGTTAATTTATTTTAAAATGAACTCTCATGTATTAATTATATGACATTTAATACATCAAAATATACTTTTTAAACTGTCATTTTAATGTGAACTCTCTAAATTCATCAATTAGTGCTTTGTAGACTCAAGCCAATTTTAGACCAAACATTGAGGAAATCCTATTTCTCAAGGATAATTTATTGGTTTCCTAAAGTATGATATACCCCAAGATCATATTTAAATTCAAATTTTCATGATAATATAAATAGGTACATATGGGAAATAATGCTATTGCATTGTTTATAAGGATACCAAAATAAAGTAAACGTGATTAGAAGAGATGATTTAGGAGGTATTAACATTATGTTGTAAGAATATGCTGACCATAGAATCAGTAATTCAAAACCAGAACTTTGAAATTTCACTTTACTACTAATTGAATATCCTCAGATAATTCAGTTAAACTCCTTGAACTTCAGTTTCCTCATCTGAGAATTGGAGGTAATTATGGCCAACTTGCAAGATTGTTACAACAGAGAAAAATATATAGCAGAATAAATTTCTCAAAGTTTGTGGAAAACTTGTGTTATTAAAATAATCACTGCAAAGTTTAATTAAAAATCCATGAAAATCTTTCTTGATTATGGCTTTCTAAGTTTCATTTATTCAACACATTTTTGTTAACTGTCTACATTTACCAGTATATTATTCGACGAAGGCTGCCATAGCAAGATACCACAGACCACGTGCCTTCAATAACAAATTTATTTCTCACAGCCCTGGAGGCTGAGAGTCCAAGACTAAGGTGTTAGCAGGTTTGGTTTACCGAGACCTCTCTCCTTGGCTTGCAGACAGCTCTTTCTAACTGTGTCCACACATCATCTTTTCTCTGTACCCTTGCATGGCTGATTTCTTTTCTTCTTCTAAGGACACCAGTCATATTAAATTAGGGCCCATTCATAAGACCTCATTTAACCTGACTACCTCTCTAAAGGCCCTATCTGAAAATACAGTTATATTCTGAGTTATAAGGAGTTAGGAATTCAACATATTAACTTTGTGGGGGATGAGGCAGTGAAATAAGGAATTAATGTTCCCTAACCTAATGCTTGGGAATCGCGTTAGGGTATTGAATCAAACTATGTGCAAAACAGATGAGTTGCCTGCCCTCATGGAATTTCAACCTGGTGGAAGGTCATATGAATTAAAAGGATAAAAGAATACAATGTGATGAGTTACTTTAGGAAAATTACTGGGGGAATGAAAACAGAGAGTTAGGGCATTTTATCCAGATTTAAGAGTCAAGAAAAGATAACCAAAGAATTTCTTCTAAATTTACAATTGGTATACAAGTGTGACCGGGAAGTGCAGGAATCCTCGGTTCTTTGTCCTCTTGGAGAAAGCATTCTGCCTAATGACTGATTTTGCCAAAAAGAGAATTTACTGAAGGAAAATAGCAGAGAGTTATTTGAGGGGACAGTACACTCTGCAAAACTGAAGCAGAGCGCCCGCGGAAGGGGTTGAGCCAGCAGCAGCTTGAGAGTTCCGCACCGGGTTTTTATTATGTCAGACCCCTTCTTGACGTTCCCACCTCTGTCTTAAGTTTCCGCCTTTTTCTTTGTCTAGGTTTTCTGCTCCTGTTTACTCCCCTCCTAGTTCCTGCCCCAGGTCTGTGGTACCCCAGCATCACTCTTAGTTGGTGCGCATGTGCAGGTTGTTGCTAGATGGGAATCCTACCTATTGGCTGCGTTGCTCATTATTGCCACCCCAGAAAGGTCGCATAGTGGTTAAATCTGCACTTATTACCCCTGAGTGTATCTTAGGAATTTCTCCTTTGCCCTCCTTAGGAGCATATAACCTACATTCAGATAGGGTAACTACAGAGGGAGTGATTACTGAGCATTGTAAGGGGCAATCCTTTCTGCTTGGGTATTTCCGCTCCTTTCTGTTTATAACTAGCATGCAGGTATCAGTGGTCCCAGGGGTGTGAGACTTTTCAGACTTTTCCCTTTTCTTGGGGGCTTCCAGCTATCTGCCTACCCTAATGGAAGTAGAAGTCAGTCTTACAAAGCTCAAAGGGGTCAAGTGTGTTCCAGAAACAAATGATGAAATAAGCAAAGCTCTAAAGTTGAGAACATGCATTTGGGGGATTTACTTAAGGCTATAGGGTGGGGCAAAAGAAGGAAGAGAGAAAAGCAGAGTATACAGAGATAAATGTGCATGACACCGTCCTAATGGGCCTTTCAAGCTAAATCAGAGCTTTTGACTTTATCCTGAGGGGAACAAGAACCTCATAAATATGTATGAGGTAAGAGAAAGACATTAGCAAGTTTGTGTTTCAGGAAGATTTATGATACAGAAATTAGGTTGGAAAGAGATAAAAATGAAATCAGAATCTCCAGTCATGTAGTTGTCCCAGTATTCCAGTCTAGATGGCCTGGGACATGGAAATATCAAAAGGCATGGAAAGACATTGATACATTTGTCAGCTATTTATGGGGTAGAATTTATACCTGGATTGAATGGGGAGGGAGGAGAGAGCATGCGGAGGAGTATGAGATGATACCTGCCAAGCTCTGGCCTCCAGTACATGTGTGGGTAGGAACCGTATTACCTGGTGGAGAGAACTGAAATGAACGGCAGGATTTGGAGGGAAAGGGTGAGTTTAGTATGATTTTACTCCTGCTTTTCGGATGGACATCTAATTGGAGATATCAAAGAAGCAATAGGCTCTATGCGTCTGGTTTCTGCTACTTGTTAACTTGTGTTTTGCTATTAATATACCATCTTAAACCAAATTCAACTCTATTGTTTCTAAGGTAAACTGCATCTTATATCACATTGTTACCAAAAAGGGGTCCTGATCCAGACCTCAAGAGAGAGTTCTTGGACCTCGTGCAAGAAACAATTCAGGGTGGATCCATAGGGTGAAAGCAAGTTTATTAAGAAAGAAAAAGAATAAAAGAATGGCTACTCTATGGACAGAGCAGCCCCATGGACTGCTGGTTGCCCATTTTCATGGTTATTTCTTGATGATATGCTAAACAAGGGGTGGATTTTTCATGCCTTCTATTTTTAGACCATGTAGGGTAACTTACGGACATTGCCATGGCATTTGTAAACTGTCATGGTGCTGGTGGGAGTGTAGCGGTGAGGACGACCAGATGTCACTCTCATCACCACCTTGGTTTTGGTGAGTTTTACCCAGTTTCTTTACTGCAACCTGTTTTATCAGCAAGGTCCTCATGACCTGTATCTTGTGCTGACCTCCTATCTCATCCTATGACTTAGAATGTCTAGCCATCTGGGAATGTAGGCCAGTAGGTCTCAGCCTTATTTTACCCGGCCCCTATTCAAGATGAAGTTGCTCTGGCTCTAATGCTTCTGACAACATCAGCTCTTTATTTTTGTTAAGACACAACTAATAATTGGTAGCTTTCTTGTAGCTCCTTTGGAGTAAATTGTGGATTATAAGAAGTACCTGGGCCGGGTGTGGTGGCTCATGCCTGTAATCCCAGCACTTTCGGAGGCTGAGGTCAGGAGTTTGAGGCCAGCCTGGCCAACATGGCGAAACCTCGTCTCTATGAAAAATACATAAAATTAGCTGGGCATGGTGGCCGGCAAGAGAATCATTTGAACCCAGGAGGCAGAGGTTGCAGTGAGCCAAGATCGTGCCATTGCCCTCTAGCCTGGGCGACAGGGCGAGACTCCATCAAAAAAAAAAAAAAGTACCTGGATTGGCCCTTTTGATCTTATTTCATTTTTCTATGAATCTGTAGATAAGAGTTCAGCTCAGCTTATATTATGTTATGGGCCAGTGCATTTAGTAAATTGTGTAAATCCATGCTGAAAGATGCAAAGAGGCAACCCATGAAAATTTATGTAGAGAAACCTCATTTATTGTTGTAAAGACACTTGAATAAAGTTCAAATCCATGAATTTACAAACACTAAAATGGGGGAAAATCCAATTAAGAACATAATTTTACTCAATAACTACAAAAACCCCAAGGTTATTTTTTAAAATTATCAAAGAATTTGAATATACATTTCTCTAAAAACAGACAAATAGTCAATGGATACAGGAGAAGACCGATGCTGAACACCACTAATCATAAGAGAAATGTGAGTCAAAATCACAGTGACGTATCATTTCGCATCATTAGCATGGATTTATTAAAAACAAAACAAAACATAATAAGTGTTGGCAAGGATATGGAGAAATTGAAACCCTCTGCATCGTTGGTGGGAATCTAAAATAGGGCAGTAACTTCAAAAAAATGATATAGCCATTCCTCAAACAATTATACATAGAATTACAAAATGTTGCAGGAATCCCACTTCTGGGTATATAACCAAACAGAAAAAATAAAAACCCCAACACATATGTTGTACACACTTGTCCACAGCAGCATTATTTTCATTAGTCAAAATGTGAAAACAACATAAATGTTCATCATCAACAGATGAATGGCTGAACAAAATGTGGTATATGCAGGCAGTAGAATATTATTCAGCCTTAAAAAGAAATTCGATTGTGACGTACGCATGGATAAACCCTGAGGACATTGTGCTAAGTGAAATAAGCCAGTCACAAAAAGACAAATACTCTATGATTCCATTTACCTGAGTTACCTAGTGTAGTCAAAATCATAAAGACTGAAATTAGAATAGGGGTTGTCAGGAGATAGGGAGAATGTGGAATGAGGGGTTACTGTTTCATGGTTACAGAGTTTTAGTTTTAAAAGTTAAAAATGTTCTGAAGGTAGATGATGGAGATGGCAGCAAAGCAATGTGAGTATACTTAAAGCCCCCAAACTCTACACTTAAAATGAATAAAATGGTAAATTTTATGTCTTACATCTTTTTCACCATTAAAACAAATTTTAAGAATCCCCAATTTTACAGTACTGTCTTTACTTGTGGATTACATTAAAAGTAAAAATCTCAGTTTGTCATAGAGCAAGTGTATGGTATCAACACTCCACAATATCAGCAATAGTGAATGCTATCAATATGTAAGGAGGTCACATTATTCTACAAATTGTTTATGTGCTGCATATGCATCAAAAACAGTATTTTGAAACAAATGTCAAATTTACAGCACATATGGGGAGCTCTAAACCTTGAGATAGTCTTCCCATCCCCGTTAGCAGAAGCACAATTAGATGCTGAGATTAGAATTTACTTGAACTTAAGTACAGGAAAAAAATAAAATAGAAGTTAATTTACAAGCATTATTGTTTTAAGTCTATAATTTGTATGAATATTTCAGAGGATATTTAGAAAAAAAAGCCCCTTGGTAATGAGTTCCAGTACATCAAAGCAGAAATAAACACATATGTTCACAGTGTCTGGGAGAAAAATACAAATAAATTATTACAAAATGAGAAAAAGATTGATTGGATTGATACTCCTTGGAGCTGCTGTTTCTTTTTGGTTAATTCCATTTATTACATGAAGTTGCTTGAAACTCCTTAAAAGTCTGTTTAATATTAGCTTGTTAAATATTGTCATAAATGTTTTAAAGTTTGGTTATTGCTTTCTTCAGATCCATAACCTTGCTTTAATAACCCACATATATTCACATCCATTTAGCAGACACATTACATTGTGTCATTAAGTTACACAATGAGTGTAATTGCTTTACTTCCTACTGATCCTCTCCTAGGTCTAAGTCATCAGAAAAGAACATTAGAACATTCTCGCAGAGACTTACAATCTGAAAACCCACTGCTTTTTGAAAGGATCAGGCAAGGTAAGAGGCTTTCTATCTCTCCCAACATCTTAATTATTTATCACCTAACTCTAAGCAGGTCAGGGGAGTTTTTTGGAGATACTCTGTCAATCCGATTTGAATCAGAAAAAAAATCTCAGCACTTACTCTCAGTTACAGGAGAACAAATGTCCAAGAGCTGATGAGAACCCCAGGGAGCCTCACACCCCAATTAGGATATAAATGGGAATTATTGATCCACATTTGCACATTACAAAATCAACTCACTAAAAAGAGTCATCTCTTGGTTAGATGCTTCAAATCCTTTGGGTTCACCCCTTTGGTATATCTCCTGCTTCTTCTGGACATCTGTTTATTTCCACTCTCAGAACTCCTTTGCACCTCTCAAGAGACCAAAGGGAAAGCATCACGTAAAACTGGAATTATTGTTCTGGGCTTCAGCTACAGTAAGCAATTAGATTAGATATGAACAGAACTTGAAACTGTTGGCAAATGATGATTTCAGAGCAGGTCATTTCCCTTGCCTTGATATCCTACCCCTATTATATACACATGTACACCTTACCACCCCTGAGTGTTTTTCAGACAACAACAACAACAAAAATAAACTCAACCAACATGATTCACTATGTATTAAATCTTAAAAGTAATCTTTTCATCTAAGTATACATTGTCCCCATGAAAGACTTGAAATATCCACAGGGGAATACAGAACAGGGTCCCTGGGTTGGGGGGTGTGTAAAGAAGAATATTAATGTAACCACCTGAAGAGTTCCTTCAGTCCACTGCATAAAGCAGATCAGTTTACAGAGACCATGGCATTGCAGTAAAGAGAGTGTAATTGACATGAGGGCGACCACGCCAAGCCAAAGATTGAGTTATTCCTCAAATCAGTCTCCCTAAAGGTCCAGAAGTTAGGAATTTTTCAGATAGTTTGGTGGGTAGGAGTCCAACGAATGGGGAGTGCTGATTGGTTGGGTTGGAGATGAAATCACAGGGAGTCGAAGCTGTCTTCCTGCACTGAGTAGGTTCCTGGGTGGGGGCCATAGGACCGGTCAGTGAGTCCAAGTAGGGCCATCTGGTTTTCATAAATGTAAAAATCTAAAAAGACATCTCATAAGGCCAATATTAGGAATAGTGATGTTATCTGCAGGAGTAATTGAGGAAGTTGTAAATCTTGTGACCTCTAGAATAAATTATTTGTATCGTTAGTAATCATTTGACCACACCTACATCTTAGTAAAATTCAGGCCCCTCTCATCTTCTTAACTTGTGGCCTTTCTTAGTTTTTCAAGGGCAGTTTAGTTTTTGGAAAGTGCTATTATTTAAACTATAAACTAAATTTTCTCCCAAATTAGCTTGCCCCACGCCCATGCATGAGCAAGGACAGGCTAGCCTGTGAGGCTAGAAGCAAGATGGAGTCAGTCATATCAGATTTCTCTGATTATCATAATTTTCCAAAGACAGTTTCATTAGTGGAGTCCTTGGTCATTGTATCAGGTAAAGTAGCCTAGTTTGAATCTCAGGAGAACTTTGCAGGACTATGTGCCTTTAGACAAGCCTCATAACCTCTCTCAATCTCATTTCTATTATTTGTAAAAGTTAAAACCGCAAACGTTACCCAAATCAGTTCTTCCATTTAACACTGTAAGAGACATACGCAATGTTTGAATGTATAAGACAGAGACTGAGCTCTCAACCAGGTGACAGTCTAGACTTGGAGCTCATCAAATTAAAATGTGCATACATATCCCTGGGAAACTTGCAATACATGAATATTCCTGCAGAACACAGAGAAACCCTGATTAGGAATTGTTGAAAGAGCTGATTTTTCTTCTTCCAAACAAAAATTTGAAGTATATTATTCATTAAACAATTTATTATGATCAATGTGTTCTGATAAAGAACGTATGTATATAATATTGTGAAAGATATATTTGGTCTTCTTCCCAGTTTTCTAACATACAGATACTAAAATCCTTGGTCTTTCTAGGGTGACAAGTGTTTTTTGCATGCTAATGAGATGACTGGTGGCTGGGGATCCCTAGATAGCTTCAAGATGAGGCTTGGTGACCAGAAAAAAAGGTATGATTGGAGAATTGGGACTTTCAGCCCCATATCTGAACCTCTGTGGAGGGGAAAGGGGCTGAAGGTTGAACTGATCACCAATGGCCAATGACGTTATCATTCATGCCAAGGAAATATCATCCAAAGGACTGAGTTTGGATGGGCTTCTGGATAGTTGAACACATGAATGTTTCTGGAGGGTGGCAAGACGGGGAAGTTCTGTACCCCTTCCCATATACCTAGCTCTATGCAATGATTGTTCATCTGTATTCTGTATAATATTCTTTATAATAAACCACTAAACAGAAGTAAGTACTTGTTTCCCTGAGTTCTGTGAGGCTTACTAGCAAATTAATTGAACCCAAGGATGGGGTGGAGGGAGCCTTGATTTATAGCCAGTCAGTCAGAAGCATAGACAAAATCTGTGGTTGCGACTGGCTTCTGAATTGAAGAGCAATCTTGTGAGACTGAGCCCTCAACTTATTGGATCTGATGCTATCTCTCTGCAGGAAGTGTGAGAACTGAATTGAATTAGAGGACACCCAAATTGTGTCCTCTGGAGCATCTGCTGCAGAATTGATTGATTGGTGGTGGGGATGAATCTCCACACCTTTTGGTGACCAGGAGTCACAGAAGTGTGCTATAGTAAAAAATGGTATGTTATTCTCAGAGTGTGATGTTAACTCAGTGTGTAATTGTTAACATTGTAGGTCAGCTCTCTTCTGCATTGCCATGAAGTTGGAAAACTTCGTTTAAACACTCCATACTTTACCTGAAAATGTAAAATGTCTCATATTATGGCACCCACATGCCCATATATGTTACAATGGCATACATTGGTAATCACTTAAATCCAAAGAGTGTTTTTAATTTTGTCTATTTCAGAGATTTCCCTTTCTGTGAATACTGCCGTTGTTTACGTACACTATTCTCTCCACATTGTAAATCTGATATTACCATTTCTCTTCTGGATGTCCCATCGTTGTTACCCAATTATTCCTGCAATATTTTCCAAACTTTGGCTAGGGGGGATACTTAGGGAATACCAGCTAGAAACGCTGTTGGTTTTACTGTTTTGCCAATCCTCCCCACACCCATAACTAGAAAGCTATAGTTTTAATCTAGTTTTGAACACTGAATTTCCAAAGATGTTGATTAGGTTTTAGAGTTAATAAAAGGCAGGACCAAAGCATTAGATTTACTCTCTCTGACATGAGACACAAGTTCCATTATCTACTGGCTCCAGCTGTCTTGCTGAGGTTCCTCTCTCTTCCCATTTCTCCGTGCATTCACCATATGAAATTAATTGCATTTTCTTGAATGTGCTGCACTTAATAAAAATCTGAGCCCGTTTCCTGGGCTTGGCATATACAGCCTTCCTGTGGTGCTCTGTTAGCTCACTCCTACTTATCTTCCAAGTCTCAAACATACCTTGAGACTATATTTTGGGTACCTTTTCTGTGTATCTACCAAATGTTGTGGATAATTCTACTGTAACCCACACCACTGTATACTTTAATCATAGACTTACTTTTTGGTGTCTTTTATGAGACAAAGAACCCTTTGAAGGCAGCCATTCTGACCAGTTTTTATTTGTTTGTTGTCTTAATTCCTAGTGACTAACATCTTGCTGGGGACAGGGTATGTGCCACTAAGTGTTTATGGAATAAATAAATATAAATATAAAATAATTTATTTTTTCTTTACTCTCTTTTAATGTATTATTGATGTTTCTCTATTCCGTTTCTCAAAGACAAGATTTACTCTCTTGTCCTTGGTCATTGTATGATTGTGTCACTGAAGCAAAACAAATAAACACATACAGGCAAACAAATTCAGAAGACCACATCAATTTTGTTAGAGATAAAATAGAGAAATTAAATGAAATGACAAGTAAATATTTGAAAGGATCTGGTAATATTTTAAGATTCTTTACATTCGCAATGTTTTTAAATTTTGTTTTGTTTTAAAGCTATTTAGACAATAGATGGGGAATCTGCTATGGCTTAAGAATGTTTAGCAATTCTCCACATATATAACATACAAGGGTTCAACTTACTCCACATCCTTGTGTGCAATTTATACTCACGGTATTTTTCATGGCTTTTCTAATAGGTGTGCAGTGGTATGTCATGTTTTTAATTTGTGTCTATCTAATGACTAACAAATTGAACATATTTTAAATATTCTTTTTTGACAACGATACCCTTTTTGGTGAATTATCTATTCAAGTTTGTTGGCCATGTATTAACGGGCCATTTGTTTTCTTCCTGTTTAGTTATTCAGTTTTGAGACTTAGTTATATACTCTGGATACAAGTCTTTAAGTCAGACATGTGATTTGAATATATATTTTCTCATTCCATAGCTTATCATTTCATTTTTTAACAGTATCTTTTAAAAAATGTTAAATTTAAAATAAAATATTTTTAAGTTGGGTAATATGATTACTTTAACTTTATTAGTTTTCTTTTCAAAGCTGTTTTGCTTCTTCTTATTCCATTGCTTTCTGAAATAAATTTTAGAATGAGCTTCTCTAAATCAATAAAAATATATTGCTGGGATTCTATTGAAATTAAATTAAATTTGCAAAAAAAAAAATGGAAAGATGACATTTGAGTCTTTCAGTCCATGAAAAGCGTATGCATCTTTATTTATTAAGGTCTTCTTTGATTTGTTTCATGTGTCTTGAACTTTTCAGAATATACTTTCTAGATATGTTTTATACATTTATTAATGAGTTTTATCTTGGAGCTAATTTAAATCTTTTTCTAGAAGTATTTTAAATATTTACATTTTTTAACTTGCATCTATATTGATAAATTGCATTGGTAGTACATTGAAATGTAGATTTTTGTGTTTTAGTCATGCATCTTTCACTTTGCTAAAGTCACTTAATAACCCTGAAAGATTTTATTCTTTTATTGTTTTATTTTGTTTTTATGTTCTTTATGATTTTCTGCTTAGGCAATCATGTCACCCACAAACAGTGGCAGTTTTAGTTCTTCATTCCAAATCCGTATGCCTTTTTAAAAGTATATCTTGTCTTTTTTTTTTTTTTTTTTCTGAGACGGAGTCTTACTCTGTCACCCAGCCTGGACTGCAGTGGGGCAATCTCAGCTCACTGCAATCTCCGCCTCCCGGATTCAAGTGATTCTCCTGCCTCAGCCTCCCAAGTAGCTGGGACTACAGGCGCCCGCCACCACTCCTGGCTAATGTTTTGTATTTTCAGTAGAGACGGGGTTTCACTGTGTTAGCCAGGATGGTCTCAATCTCCTGACCTCATGATCCGCCCACCTCGGCCTCCCAAAGTGCTGGGATTACAGGTGTGAGCCACCGTGCCCAGCCTAAAAGTATATCTTGTCTTATTGCACTAGCTATAGCTTCCTGTTTAATAAGAATGACATATTTAATGGGACTAGATATCCTTACCTTGTTCTTGAACTTACGGGGAAATAGCTTTGTCTTCATAATTAAGTATAAGGATAGATATAGTTTTTCTTGTAGGTGCCCTTGTAATAAGAATGCCACAGCACAGCCTACTGCCTAGATATTAGAAATAGGACACCAGATCTATGACAGGAGATAAGAACTTAGAGACCTCTTTCCCACCTGGCAGACTGGGCTCCTCGCTTTTCTGCTGCTTCCTCCAAAGGAGCCATTGAATCATTTGCCTTCAAATTTAAAGTGACCCACATCCTATTCCCTATGTATGTATTTTGCTAGTTGCAATGCTCTCTCTCTCCCCCTGCCTGACGCTTCATTCCTGCCTCATGTAACCTAGTAACCCTGAGGTTTGCCCTCCCAACACATTGTGCCCTGCCTGCTCAGAATCTGTAGGTAAAAGTATTTGAACGTTTTTTCTATTGTGGTAGTGTATTGAAGTTTCACTTTCCATCTGAAGAACTGGGGGCTATCCCCAAGCTAGGTTTACCCTGGCATATCAGGGAGAACACAAGGCGGGGCCCTGACACTAAAGCAACAGTTAGGCAGGTATTACTGGACACATATCAGACAAGAGACCCAAGGGCATCTGCCAGCATAATCAAGTTTTCTGGGTGAGGAACTCCTGGTCATTAGCAGGACGACTAGGCGTTAGGCCATCAGTCAGGTAAAAGAAGTATTTCATGAAAGACACACTGTAAACACATGCTCAGCTTCTATTCATTTTTCGTTAAGACAGGGTTGCTAATCTCTCTGGCACTAGAATCGCATTTTAGCTTGTAGCTCTCAAAATAGGCTTTTATCAAGTTGAAGAAGCTCTTTATAATTTTCTGTGAATTTTCATTAGGATAGATGTTGAATTTTGTCAATTACTTTTTCTGCATGAATTTGTAAGATCATGCAGATTTTCTTCATTAGACTGTTTATATAGTGAGATAATTTTTTTTTCACATATTAAACAAGACTTTCATTCTTGTGAAAAACCACAGTTGGTTATAGGTTTATTTAAATATATGTATTTAATCCTATATATATATAATTCTCTTTATATATATAATCATATATATAGAGAGAGAATTCTGTTTTATCTATATTATTTATGTTATCAAATATTACTTATTCAGTAATATTTTGTAGGAGATTTTTGAGATTTTATGTACTGCATGGAAACCTGCTTTACAAAAAAAGCAACTGTCGGCCAGGCACGGTGGCTCACGCCTGTGATCCCAGACTTTGGGAGGCTGAGGTGGGTGAATTACCTGAAGTCAGGAGTTCAAGACCAGCCTGGCCAACATGGTGAAACACCGTCTTTACTAAAACTACAAAAAAATGCCAGGCGTGGTGGCAGATGCCTGTCATCCCAGCTACTTGGGAGACTGAGGCAGGAGAAACACTTGAACCCAGGAGGTGGAGGTCGCAGTGAGCTGAGATTGCACCACTGCATTCCGGCCTGGGTGACAGAGCAAGACTCTGTTAAAACAAACAAACAAAAAAATACAAGTGTCAATATAAGGCTTTAATAAGGTAAATGATTGTTACTGCTTTTTAATTAAATTTTATTGTAATCCAATAACATAACATAATTATATAATTTCTATTATTTAAAAAATATTAAGATTAGTTTTATTGCCCAAGATATTATCCTTCTTGGTGTAAGTTCCATGTATACTTGTATGCATATTGTTTCATTGTTCGGTTAAATATCAATTAGAAATTTTATATTTATAACTGTATAAATATCAATTAGAGCCAGTTGATCAATGGTATTGCTCAGTTTTCCGATGCTAGTGTTGATTTTGTTAATATTAATTTTTCTTTTTTACTAAGTGAAAGAGTTTACATCTCTAATTATTGTGGATTAATCTATTTCTTTTTTCATTTCGGTTAGATTATGCTTGTATAATCCAAAGCTCTATAGAGAGGTATAATAATTTTTTATTCTTAGGGAGTCGATTCTTTTATTATTTGCCATGTCTCTTTTTATTTCTAGTAATTTTCTTTGGCTAGAAGTCTTTTCTGATATTAAGGTAACTACTCCATCTTTCTCGGGATTAGCATTGCATAGTATCTCTTTATTTTGTTTGTTAGTCTTTTAGTTTTATTTGACCTATATCATCATATTTGAAGTGAATTGGAGTGAATTTATTTTTTCTTTTCTTTTTTTCTTTCTTTCCTTTTTTTTTTTTTTTTTTTTTTTTGAGACCGAGTCTTGTTCTGTCACCCAGGCTAGACTGCAGTGGTACAGCCTCAAACTCCTGGGCTCAGGTGATCCTCCCACCTTAGCTTCCTGAGTAGCTGAGACTACAGGCATATGCTACCATGCCCACCATGCTTGAGCAAGAAAGACTGGTAGTAACATATTCCAGTTAATTTTTTGTAGAGATGGGATTTCACCATGTTGCTCAGGCTGGTCTTGAACTCCTGGACTCAAGTGATCCCTCGCCTCGGCCTCCCAAAGTGCCGAGATTACAGATATGAGCCACTGCGTCTGACTTGAAGTGAATTTCTTATAGATAGTGTATGGTTGGGTCATATCTTTATTTTAGTATCCATTCTTGGGCTAGGCACAGTGACTTATTATGCCTGTGATCCCAACACTTTGGGATGCCAAGGTGGGAGGATTGCTTGAGGCCAGGATTTTGCGAACAACCTGGGAAACAGAGAGATTACATCTCTACAAAAAATTTTTTTTAAAAAAGGATTAGCCAGGTGTGGGGGTACATGCCTGTAGTCCCATTTACTTGGGAAGCTGAGGTGGGAGGGTCACTTGAGCCCAGGAGTTCAAGGATGCAATTAGCAATGATTGTATTACTACACTCCAGCCTGAGTGACAGAGTGAGACTATGTTTCAAAACAATAAAAAAATAAAAAAATAAAAATAAAAATAAAATAAAATTGATCCTCGCAATCTCCTTCTTTTATTTGTTATATTTAGATACTTTACATTTTGATATGTTTGGATCAAATCTATAATTTTATTACTGGTTTTCTGTGTTATCTCTTTTTTTCTACTTTCCTATATTTTTGGAATATTTTAATATTTTTAGTATTGCCAATAACTTTTGCTATTGATTATAACTTTTTAATGTTTTTAAAAATTATTCTAATGATTGCGATATAGATTCTTAATATTTTTACAGTATAGTTAGTATCAACATGTCATAACTTCAACTGAGATATCAAAACTTCACCACCATACAGATGTCTTTACTTTCCTCTTTGTTATAATTTTTATATATATTATAGCTATATATATATATTTATAGAAAACCTTATCAGATAATATTATCATTTTTTCTTTCTTTTTAAAAATTTTTATTTGTAAAAGATAAAGATGAGATCTCACTATGTTGCTCAGGCTGTTCTCAGACTTTTAGGCTCAAGTCATCCATCCACCTCAGTCTCCCAAAGTTCTGAGATTACAGACATGAGGCACTGGGCCTGGCTCATTTTTGGTTTCAACCGTCAAATATTTTAGAGAACTCAAAGGAGAAGAATAGTTTATTATATTTACCCAAGATATTTATCATTTTGTTGCTCTTTCTTTATTCCCAATAGTCTAAGTTTCCTTCTGATATTATTTCTTTCTATAGAGAGTACATCCATTGCTGATAATTTGAGAGAAAGACTGATGGTAACAGATTCTGTCAGTTTTCCTCAAACTGAAAATGCCATTATTCAGCTTCATTTCTGAAATATAATTTTACTGGACATAGCATTCTGGGTTAACACGTTTTTTTCTGGTTTATTTGTTTTATTTTATTTTTTTGATTCTTATTTTTCTTTAACCACTATAATAGTGTAGTCACTTTTTTAAGCCTCCTAGGTTTGTGATAAGAAATCTTTATTCATTGGGACTGTTATTCCTTATAGCTTATTTTCCTGTGGCTATATAAAAAGTTTATTTCATTGTCTTCAGTTTTCAGCACTTTGAATATATTTCAAGGCATGTATTTTTGGAGGACTTACTTAGATTTCACTGAGCTCCTTGAATCAGTGTGTTTATTTCTCTTCATTTTTTTTTAAACATCAAACTCTTTCCTGTCTTTTTCTGGGACTCTGATGGCATGAATATTGTATTTTGTATTGTGCCACTGATTTCTGAGGAAAACTTTAGCAAAATTTAAAAATATACATTATAATTACACTTTGAAAATAATGGCTTCACAGTCAATATGGAAACGTCGCTGGATTAAACGATTCAGTTGGTAACAAGTAGAAAGCAAAAGCTGAAACAGCAATATGTAGAATTAAAGAACGAAGTGCAGCACTTTGGGAGGCCGAGGCAGGCGGATCACCTGAGGTCAGGAGTTCGAGACCAGCCTGGCCAACATGCTGAAACCCTGTCTCTACTAAAAATTCAAAAATTAGCTGGGCGTGGTAGCGGGGGCCTGTAATCCCAGCTACTCGGGAGGCTGAAGCAGGAGAATCGCTTGAACCCGGGAGGTGGAGGTTGCAGAGAGCCGAGATTACACCATCGCACTCCAGCCTGGGGGACAAGAGTGAGACTTTGTCATAAAATAAAATAAAATAAAATAAAGTTAAATAAAATAAAATAAAATATTTCTGGGAACCAGGAGGATAGGAGTACATAGGAAATAAGCAATAACAATCTGGTAATTTTATCTTCCTCATAGCTGTTGCCATGTTATAAGTGAATGTTTATGGCACTATCTATGGCTGCCAAAGATGAGTTATGCATGCAAATCAGTTAAATATTAATTACTTTAGACTCATAGTATGCTTTAAGCAAATCTTTGAGTGGTGTTCCAAAAAGTAAAAACTTTTAGAGGCAAAATGAATTTTTAAAGTGATAATGTAAACACAAATTTCTGGGTAGTACTGTTAGCCAGCCCAGGAGTGCTGCAAGTTATCTTATTCAAATACAACTCAATAACGTTCACTGGGATTTCCCGGTGTTTCAATGCTCACGATGTAATGTTAATCTTTTAGAGAATAGATGCAAAAAGAATATATGAATGTTGCTGTGGAATACTCTTAAGATAAAATTAGAAACTGATCTAAAATCTGAAGTAGAAAAAGCAGTCCATATTTTTATGGAAAAATTAAAATTAAGACAAATAGACAAAAAAAATTTTCATTTAAAAAAATCTTTATTGAAACAACATATATCATATCACCAAACGTGAATGTGATTTTGGGTGAATTTATACTAAATCAACGAGCATCAATGCAAAATTAAAGAAATTTTTCTGTCTGGAAGATTTGCTGTAGAAAAGAAATTAAGGCTATGAGATGGTCTTTGTGCATTTTGAACTTTCAGTTTTAAAGATAATAACTTTTAAATATTAATTATCTCTGCTATTATATTTTAAGTTTAATTACTTTATTTTGTATTCGTTGAGTGATAAGCTTCCCTTCTTTCATGTTTTTTGTTATTAAATATTTATATTAGGCAGCATTAATTTTACATACTATTTAAATAATCTTATCGTATTTGTTTATATCAAAAACCATGTGTATATTCTATATATTTTTTGACAAAATCCCCCCTGAGATATTTCATACCATCTTGTCACAAGAAGATTCATTTTTTTAACTGCTCATTATATTATTTTAAGACATAGTTTTAAATGCTATGAAAATGCAGAATATATGATTTCAGAAATTCCTGAATATTCCTGGGAATTCTTATCTCTCGTTATCAAATTCCAAAGATTAATATATTTTAGGAATGTGGAATCACTAAGTGAATTCTAGAACTTTGTTATAGAATCCCAAGAAATCTAAGAAGCTGACTGTGAAAACATGTAAACCGGGAGCTCCTAAGGACTTTGTCTCTTCGGGGTTTTCAGTCTTAATTCTAAGTTCATCTACATGCGGAGTTAGGAAGTACTCCACATCTAATCATGCTTTCATGTTTATATTGGGAAACAATTATCCTTAACTTAGGACAACATTTCTTTTTGTAGCTTTTGAAGTTTATATTTCTGCTGAGTGTTAAAATTTCAAAGGTGAGCAACTATTTACATGAGGATCAGTCAGTCTAAAGAAAGCCTGACAGTTGCAGTAAGTCTGCTGAGACTTTAGAAATTTTAAAAAGAAAACACACACACACACACACACACACACAAATAAACCAAAACCCAAAAACAAACAAACAAACAAACAAAAAACCTTCTCCTCCTGGCAGTTCTCACAGTGGCAAATCCTGCCTTGATTTCTGAATTAATTTACTTTTTGAGTTTACAGGTGTCATACAGAAAACCTACTTTACATGAAAAAAGATTTAAGAGCAAAAGTTGATAAAAAAAGTTTCAAGGTAAGGCATGTGGAACCAGAAAACACAAGTAAAGTGAAGTGCACTTAAGTTGTTGGTGAAATATTCGCTCTTCTTTAATAACCAGTGAATGGATCCTCTCACCTAAGATATCTGACTCATTGTATAGGTTCCAGCTGACTAATTTCTCTTCCAGGAAAGAGAATATATACTACATGAAATAAATTTTGAGAAAAGCGAAACCTGATGTTTACCTTAAATAGCCCAATTTCTTTATTTTTCTGCACACCGAATTTCCTGCTTTTTATCCTTTCCAGAACAGAAAACTTTATGAAGAGGGAAAATTAGAAAGAGAGAACTAGAAAATACTAATTCTTTGTTCCTCACATCATTAAGAATCTCCAATCCAACCAGAAGATACCAACCCAATGAAAAGCTGCTCAGAAAAAGGAGACTTACCTCTTCGAAATCCTGATTTCAATTCCTTTGGGCATATACCAGAATTGGGATTGCTGGATCATATGGCAATTGTATTTTTAATTTTTAAGGAATCCATCCTGTTTTCCATGGTGATGGCATCATTTTACATTCCCACCAACAGTGCACAAAGCTTCTAATTTCGCCACACCCTCACCAACACTTGTTTTCTCTTATCCTTTTAATCATAGTTGTTCTACATGTTAGGTGATATCTCATTGTGTTTTAATTTGCATTTTCTTGATGACTATAATGTTGAGCACCTTTCCATATACCTATTGGCCATTATTATGTCTTCTTTACACTCCTGTGTTCAATGAAGCTTTATACATAATAGTCAAAATGTAGAAATAGACTAAATGTTCAGTGACTTATGAATGGATAAATAGATGTGGTCTAGACATATAATGTAATATTATTCAGCCTTTAAAAGGAAGAAAATTCTGCCACATGTGACAATATGGATGAACCTTAAGGACATTATTCTCAATGAAATAAGACAGAGGCAGTAACACAAATACTATGATTCTACTTATATAGGATACCAAATTCACAGAAGCAGAGAATAGAATAAAGGTTGCTAGGGTCTGTGTGGAAAGTGATATGGGTAGTTGCTAGTCACTGGATATAAAGTTTTAGTTATACAAGATGAATAATTTCTAGTGATGTGCTGTACAATACTGAGGCTACAATTAACAATACTGTATTGTATACTTAAAAATTCATTAAAAGGGTACGTCTCATGTTAAAGCTTCTTACTACAATTTAAATAAAAAAGAAAGAAGAAGGAAGGGTACATAACCATTAGAAAAGAGAGTCCCGTGCAAGTCAGGGCACACTATTTACTCATCTTGGAAACAGTGCACTGGGAGTTGTTTGTGGTTGTAATAGAATAGGGGAAATGGGGAAATACAGTTTTAATAAACATCGTGATATGTAAAACAAATACAGTTTGATGCACTTTGAGATAATATATCAATTTAAAAACTTTATATTACTGTATTATGTTAACGTAATTGCATTAGACGGGGCTAGAATTGGGCCACAAAAATTTTCTCTGCTTTTATAAAGGTTGTGTCAATTTGATAAATATATATAAATATCTGTGCACTTCCCCAGTAAAACAAACCTATAGGACAGACCCCAGCCTCTTTCTTGAAAATTCTGCCGGTGTAGTTCCTACTAATGCTGTATGACTTATATTATTATCATTTCCAGGAAGAAATTTTTCTGTCATCATTTCACCTACACTCTTATTTATTACTTCTATGTGCATCCATTATTTCAGTCTTAACTTTGATCACATTAGACGCTCAATTTCATGATCACTGATTTCTGCAGTTTTGTAATCTCTTTTCAACCTCCGAGGTAGCAGTGGGTCTGCGGTGGAGAAAAGTACCCATAAATATATTTTAAATACATACATAAATATATTAACAAGCTAAGGTAGTGGAGACAAGTGACACGGAAGACTATTTATAGCCACGTATCCATTTTTAGGGATTAGACTCTAATGTAGAAGAAATTATGTCACTTTGAAAATAAAAGTGGAAATGAGAGTGGTACAATTGATAGCATTTACTCTTCCAGTTCCCCACTTAATAATGCACCCAGATTGAAAAGGGTCTCAAGAAATATTTGGAACTGACACAGTGTAAGAGAAGTTAGAAAAAAGTTCTGTATGTAAGATGAAGTCCTTGGTATCTGAGGGACATAAGCAGAGAAAGATCTAGAGAGGTCCAATAATTTGATCTGATATTCAAAGCAGACATGGGCATATATCCATATAGTTTGGTGGTAGCCTATATTCACCAGGACTTTTCCTTAATTTATTGAGCATCTACTTTATTTCTTGCACTATGAATATGTATGTCATGCTTTGCATAATAATTACTTCTAATCATTTGTCACAGACATCTTCTCTTCTTTGTGGTGTATCTTCTTTGCTGTTAAATCACATACTCCACCATATATACTTTGTATTTTTGATTTTTCCCTCATGTCTTGTCTTAATTATTTTTCATCAATAGCACTAAAGTCACATTTACTAAAATAGAACTTTATTGTTGGATATATAATTCCCTGCCCCCATCACAACTGCCAATACACTTAAATAAATTCTTCAAAACTTCCTTATTTAGACTATCAAAATTGACCAAAAAAAAAAAAAAAAACCACACACTTTTAAATATTCTAGGTTCAGACAAAATGATATTTTGAAATGATAAAGTATGAAGATAAAAATGCCCTGTTTACTCACTAATTTAAATTCAGCAGGCTATTTTTTTCATACAAAGAAGAAAAAGAGAAAAATGTAAGTTCTCATTCTTTCCCACTGGGTGTATTTACTTAACTTCATGCACTTCATATTTTTTCATCCTTGGTATTCACTATAATTAGCTGAACAAGATGCTTGAAATAATATATTTTTAATAAAAACAATTATATTAAATTGCTTTTTAAAGTTAATTGAAAGCCTAACATAGCAATTGTCGACTGTGTTGCTAGATATGTTACTAAGGACACTCTATGGTTTAAAAACAGAAGTTTGGAAAATGCTAAATTACACAAAGTTAAATGGTTATTCAATGGTGAGATTTTCTAGAAATTATTGGCATAGGAATCCTTAAAGGATTAAGCAGAATTTATGAAAAATGTGTTACTATGTATGTTTTATTTTATTAATTTGTAATGCTCTATCTGTATGGGTACTAGATAGTAATTATTTGTTATTTATTTACTTTTTTCAAGGTAATTGGAAAATGAAACCTAAGTTTTGCATTTGCATTCAGTGAAGGCAAACTGAGATCTCTGTATTTTGTAATAAGGAAGATTTCACTGCAATTTAAACATAGAAAAGTGGCATACAACCTGAGTCATCACAAGGTGTACATAGCATAGTCATGCAGAATTCAAAGAAAAATGCCTATATCATGCACTCAGTCAAAAACAGGAGTTCAATTACTATACATAACCTCATCTTTCACGTGAAATTAATGATCTATTAGATAAATGTTTAATTTGTATAAATTTATGTGGTTTTATGTATAAATTTATATAAATTTATGGGGTACAAGTATAATTTTCGTAAATGCATAGATTATGTAGTGGCTAAAGTCAGGGCTTTTAGGGTATCGTTCACCCAAATAATATAAATTGTACACCTTAAGTGGTCTTTCATCATCCACTCCTCTCCAACCCTCTCACCATTCTACTCTATCATTTCTATCCATTTGTATCATTTCTATCCATTTCTATCATTCCACTCTCTATATCCATGTGTATACATTATTTAGCTCCCACTTATAAGTGAGAACATGCAGTATGTGTCATTCTGTGTCTGACTTGTTTCACTTAAAATAACGGCCTCCAGTTCTATCTGTGTTGCTACAAACAACATAATTTCATTATTCATTATAGCTAAATAGTATTCCATTGTGTATATATGCCACAGTTTTAATCTAATCATTCATCTATGAACATTTTGGTTGATTCTATATCTTTAGTATTGCAAATAGTGTTGTAATAAACATACAAGTGCAGGTATCTTTTTGATATAATGATTTCTTTTCCTTTGGGTAGATACCCAGCAGTGGGATTGCTGGATCAAATGGTAGGTCTATGTTTAGTTCATTAAGAAATCTCCATACTCTTTTCACAGAGGTTGTACTAATTTACATTTCCATCAACAGTGTATAAGAGTTCCCTTTTCTAACATGATAGGTGATATCTCACTGTGTTTTAATTTGAATTTCCTTAATGATTATAATGTTAAGCACCTTTCCATATACCTATTGGCCATTATTAGGTCTTCTTTACACTCCCGTGTTCATTGAAGCTTTAAACAAAATAGTCAAAATGTGGAAATAGACTAAATGTTTAGTGACAGATGAATAGATAAATAGATGTGGTATAGACATACAATGGAATATTATTCAGCCTTTAAAAAGCAGAAAATTCTGCCATGTGTGACAATATGGATGAACCTTAAGGATGTTATTCTCAGTGAAGTAAGACAGATGCAGAAACACAAATACCATAATTCCACTTACATAGGATACCTAGAGTAGTCAAATTCATAGAAGCAGAGAATAGAATAAAGGTTGCTAGAGTCTGTTTGGAAAGTGGTATAGATAGTTGCTATTGACTGAATGTGAAGTTTTAGTTATGCAAAATTAATAAGTTCTAGTGATGTGCTGTGCAATACTGAGGCTATAATTAACAATACTGTATAGTACATTTAAAAATTCATTAAGAGGGTACATCTCATGTTAAAGGTTCTTAATATAATTTTTTAAAAAGAAAGAAAAAAACAAGGAAGGATACATGACCGATAGAAAAGAGTCCCATGCAAGTCAGGGCACACTATTTGAACATCTTGCAAACAGAGTACTTGGAGCGGTTTGTGGTTGTAATAAAATAGGAGAGATGAGGAAATACACTTTGGTTGATTCCATATCTTTAGTATAGCAAATAGTGTTGTAATAAACATACAAATGCAGACATCTTTTAGATACAATGAGTTCTTTTCTTTTGGGTAGATACTCAGCAGTGGGATTGCTGGAACAAATCATAGTTTTATGTTAGTTCATTAAGAAATGTCCATACTGTTTCACAGAGGTTGTACTAATTTACATTTCCATTAACAGTGCATAAGAGTTTCCTTTTCTTTCTATCCCCAGAAACATCTGTTATTTTTGTCTTTTTAATCATAACCATTCTGACTGGTATAAGATGATACTTACTGTGGTTTTGATTTTAATTTTTCTGATGATTAATGATGTTGAACATTTTTTATATTCTTATTGGTCTTTTTATGTCTTGGTGAAATGTCTACTCATGTCCTTTTGTCCACTTTTTAATGGGATTATTATTTTGTTGTTGTCGATTTGTTTGAGTTCCTTGTAAATTCTGGATATTAATCCTCTATCAGATGCATAGTTGTAAATGTATTCTTCTATTCTGCAAGTTGACTGTTCAATCTGTTGATTATTTTTTTGACGTGCAGGAAAGCTTTTTAGTTTAATTGAGTCTCATGTGTCTATTTTTGTTTGTCTTGCTTGTGATTTTGATGTCCTTGTCTTGCATTCTTTGCCTAAACCTATGTCCAGAAGAGTTTTCCCCAGGTTTTATCCTAGTATTTTTATAGTTTCAGGTCTTATATTTAAGTCTTTAATCCATCCATTTTATTTATAGTGAGAGATAAGGGTCTAAATTAATTTTTCTGCATCTAGTGACCCAATTTTCCCGACACCATTTATTGAAAGGGTGTCCTTTCCCCAGTATATGTTCTTGCTTATTTCAACAAAGATCAGTTGGCTATGGATATGTGGGGATTTTTTCTGGGTTATCTATTGTGGTCCATTAATGTATGCTTCTGTTTTCACACCAGTACAAAGATGTTTTGATTAAAATAGCCTTTTAATAGAATCTGAAGTCAGATAATGTGATATCTTCAGCTTTTTTTTTTTTCTTTTTGCTAAGGGCTGCTTTTGCTCTTTGGGCTGTTTTGTGGTTCTATATGAATTTTAGGATTTTTTTTCTAATTATCTAAAAAATGACATTAGTATTTTGAAAGATTTTTTTACACTGAATCTGTAGATTGCTTTGGGCAATATGGTCACCTTAATGATATTAATTCTTCTAATCCATGAGCATGGGATGTCTTTTCATTTGTTTGTATCACCTATTTTTTTTTTTATTCGGGTTTTGTAGTTATTCTTGTAGGGTTTGTTGACCTCTTTGATTAAATATATTCCTAGATTTTTTTTGGTGCTATTATAAATGGTATTGCCTTCTTGAGTTGGTTCTCAGCTGGATCATTATTGATGTATAAAAACACTAGTGATTTTCATACTTTGATTTTGTATTCTAAAACCTTACAAAATTCCTTGATAAAATCTAAAATATTTTGGTAGAATCTTTAGGTTCTCCTAGATACAAGATCATATCATTCGCAAACAGAGATAATTTCACTTTCTCTTTTCCAATTTGGATGCCTTGTATTTCTCTTTGTTCCTTGATTACTCTGACCAGGACTTCCAATAACATATTGAATAGAAATAGTAAAAGTGGGCATCCTTTTCTCCTTCAAATTCTTAGGGGAAAAGCTTTCAACTATCACCTACTCGGTATGATGCATAATTTTGTTTTATCTATGATCCTGTTTCACTTTTAAAGTTTTATAATGGCTATTAAACTTTTATACCTGAAATTATGTTCACATATATGTAATAGCTAAATCAACTAATGGGCTTTAAGGTTGTTTTTTCTTCTTTCAGTGAGGAATAATTTTGTTATTCAAGTTTAGAAGCTATGTCAGCTGATAGACATAACATAAAGCTTCATTTGTTCAGTGATGTTTGGGTTTCCTAACTATTCATTTAGAACTAACAAACCATTTGTGTTATTTAAACTTATGTCAGGCATAAAAATAAGTGAAGAGTTATGATCTCAAACTATATTAGTCTCCAAAAAACTTACCCATTAAAAGAAAAAATCTCACTCTATTATTATACAAGTTTCTTAAGAACAAAACTATGATGTTATCACAGAACAAATATAGATTTTAGCAGTTTCTAATTGTGAATGTTACTGATACTTTAAACCATGCCTTTGTGAATTTCCAAAATTTTATAATTGCATATATTTAATTTTTTATTTAAAAATATTTTTATGGGATTATATATATTCAGAGACATAAAATCTGCTCAAGATTGGGAGTACATAAACGTCGAAAATAGTGTAGAAATACCTGCTCTGATATTTAATAATTTTATGACACTGAGCAGTCAAATACTAATAATATAGATAAATAAACTTCTTAAAAGACCTCTCTGAAATTACATGAAACTATGCACTTATGCTAATGTTTTCCTCTCTTACTAAATATCCCCTATTCAAATTTAATGGCTACAAAAAATAACCTATCTTATATATATTCTTCTGTGGACTTTAATCTCAAATCTGTTTCCTTTCAAATCTGTTTCCTTTGAGAAGAGCATGTAATAATATGCATCAAGGAAGAAATGTATAAGCTCTAAGTCTTACCTAAGGATATATTATGCAGAAAATAGTCTTTTTATGAGACTGTATCACCTCATGCTTTTATGGGATAAATATTGTTTTTCCATTTCAAATGTCTTTTGAATGGATTTGATATTCAAATAAATATTAAACATAATTCACATACAATGCACATTGTGAAGGTTATCAGTAAGAATTCAAGAGAAAACTTTTTTAGAATAATGCTCAAAAGAGTTCATTGTCAGAATGTATTTTTCTTCTCACTTAGATCATAGATTTCTAAAAACTAAGAACAATAATCACTTATGTGTTCCAGTATTTTTTTATTCTGTGGTATGTAATGTATGTTAAAGTTAAGAAATAGGGATAAAAACACTGAGAGTTACTGGCTATTTAACCTATTATGGATGTATTTATTTACAATCTCTTTATAAGTTTGGTTGGAATTAATTCATGAATTAATTCACCACTCCACCCATTATTCTAGAGACAAAAGAATGGTCTCTATAGACCTCTGAATGTAGTCATTTATTTGATGAGTTTGCACGGCTATTGAAAAAAATCAATATATCTTCAGTTGTTTATGATATTATTATCATCCTCAATTTATTTTAAGTGAAAGAGGAGCAAATAGTATTACTATGTGCTAGTCACTGCGTAGTATCTTTTCATGCACGGATATTATTTTATTCTCAGAAAAATTTCACTGAATATTGCCAAGCTCATTTTATACTCAAGGTAACTAAAGCTTAAAAAGTTAAGGGAAATCACTGTTTATGCAACAATTAAGTTGTGAATCTGGATGTATTTGCCATCCACAGTCTTGATTATTTTAAAAGCCAGACAGCTGTACGTTGTGACTATCACAGATGTCCTGAGCCTCTTAGTCTCTTCTGTTTTTTTGAAAGTTCAAATTTCAAGCCTCTTTGACTTGTTTTAGAGAGATTCATCTCATTTTGTTAAAAAATAAACAAATAAAATAACCTCTTTTAATTGACACTTATTATTACACTCCCCCTCCTTTTTTTTTTTTTTTTTTTACACTTAAGATAAAGCCTTTCAGGTACAGGCAGACCTCAGAAATACATGCCCATGACCTTGCTGGTTGAATCCTGCCTGTGGAGGATACTCACAGTGATTCAAAAGTTGTCCTAAATAAATGTATCCTATTCAAACCTGCTCCCCTAAGGACACTGATTTCTTTCTGGAGCTTCTGCCCTCCTGATAAGACACTGCCAGGAGCTGAGCTGCAGAGGAAGGTTTCCTGCGGTAGCACATCTAAAGGTAGAAAAATCAGGGACAAAAGCCAGGAGAATACAGGTGAAGGTCACTGCAAGAAAAATTTTCAAGCCCACATCTAAAAATTATGTTGCAATAGATAAAACCTATAATCCTTACACACTATCTATCTATCTATCTATCTATCTATCTATCTATCTATCTATCCATCCTTCCTTCCACAGTGCTCATTAATTTTATGGCTACATGATGCCCAGATTTGGTCAAACATTATTCTGGGTGTGTCTGTGGAGGTGTTTCTGAATGAGATTTACAGTTACATTGGGCACCTTTGAGTAAAGCAGATTGTTCTCTCTGTTGTGGATGGGATTCATCCAATCAGTTGATGGTCTAAACAGGATAAAATGAGTGATTTTCCCATTATTAAAAAGCCTGTCAGATGCCTTGGACATTGTTGCTTTTCTCTCTCTTTCCCTTTTTCCCCAATTTTAATTTATTGGGGTAAAATACACATAACAAAATGTACCATCTTAGCCATATTAAGTGTATAGTTCAGTGGTTTTAAATACAATCTTAATGTTGTGCCACCATCAGCACCATCCATCTCCATAACTTTTTTGTTCCTCTAAAACTAAAATTTATACTTATTGGATAAGAACTCATTTTCTTTATCCCCTTCCAGCTCCCCTCTGGCACTTGCCATTCTACTGTCTGTCTCCATGAATGTGATTGATCTAAGGATCTTACGTAAGTGGAATCATAAACTATTTCTTTTTTTGTGACTAGTTCATTTCACTTAGCATAATGCCCTCAAGATTCACTCAGGGTGTAGCATATGTCAACACTTTCAATCTATTTGTGTTTTTAGATCTAAGATGAGTCTCTTGTAGAGAGAATCCAGTTGGATCATTTAAAAAAATCCATTCTGCCAATCTCTTTTGATAGGAGAGTTTAATCCATTTACATCAAAAGTAATTACTAATAAGGAGGGACTTATGTCTGTCATTGTGCTATCTGCTTTCTGTATGTTTTATAGCTTTTTTGGTACCGTATTTTCTGCATCACTCTTTGTTTTTCCTGTGTGTTTGCTTTTTTGCAGTGCAATATTTAAATTCTTTTCTCTTTTTTGTATATATTTTACAGCTATTTTCTTTGTGGTTACCATGGGGATTAAATTTAACATCCTAAAATTATAAAACTCAAATTTGAATGTATATCAGCTTAACTCAAATAAAAAACAAAACTCTTCTTCTTTATAGCTCAATTACCACCACTTTCAGTTGTTGATATCTCAAAATTGTATCTTTATACCTTGTGCACAAAAAGTATAAACTAACAATTATTTTGAATATATTTATCTCTTAAATTATATGGCAGACAAAATGTAAAGATTTAAACCAAAGTTACACTAATACTAGCTTTTAAGCTATTTTTTAATATGTTAGTCTCTTAAATTGTATTTAAAATGCTGTTACAAACCATTTAAAAATAATGCTAGATTTTTATAATTGCCCATAATACTAGATTTTATAATTGCCCATTTACTTTTATTGAGATATTTATTTTTTATACAGCTTCAAATTAATTTCTAGTGTCTTTTCATTTTTCTCTGCAGGATATTTTTGAGTATTTCTTACGGGTCATGTCTAGTGTTAACTAACTCCCTCAGCTTTTGTTTATCTGCGAATGTCTTAATTTTTCCCTCACTTTTGAAGGACTACTTTGCCACATTCTTGGTTGTTTTGTTTTTCTTTCAACACTTTGAAAGTATGGGCTCACTACATTCTAGCCTCAAGAGTTTCTGTTGAGAAATATGCTGATAATCTTATTGAAAATCCCTTATACATGACAACTTGCTTCTTTCTTGCTGCTTTCAAGATTCCCTCTTTGACTTTTTCTTTCAAAGGTTTGTTTATAATGTGTCTTGGTGTGGGTCTCTGACTTCATCTCACTTGGACTTTGTTCCACTTACTGGTTGTTTGTATTCACGTCTTTCATTAAATTTGGGAAGATTTTCAACATTTTAAAAAATATTGTCTTTACCTTTTTTTTCTCTCTATTCTTTCTCTAGGATTACCACAAAGCATAACTTGTTTCCTTGATGGTGTCTTATAGGCACCATGGGCTCTGTACACTTTAATTTTTTTTTTTTTCTGTTCCTCAGACTTAATTATTTCCATTGTTTTATCTTCAAGGTCAGTGATTTTTGATCTGCCTGTTTATATTTGCTTTTGAATCCCTGTAGAAAATTTTTTATTTCAGTTATTAAATTTTTCAGCTCCAGAATATTTTGTTCCTTTCCATGTGTTCTCTTTATTAATATTCCCAATTTTGTTCATATATCAATTTCTTGGCATTCTCCACAACTTCCTTTGTATTTTTAAGCATTTTTAAGACAATTGTTTAAAGTCTTTCTCTCAGACATCTGCCATCAGGTTTTCATTAAGCAATGTTTCTATGAGTTCAATTGTTTTTCCTTTGAACGTACCATAATTTCCTGCTTCTTCTATGCCTTGGGAGTTTTTGTTGAAAACTGGACATTTTGAATCTAATAACATGGTATCTATGGACATTAGAGTCTTGTCTTTCCTTGAGATCATGTGCTATTTGTTACTTGTTTGTTTGTTTTATTGTTGAAAGCTGCCTCTGTGCAACGATTTAGGTCTCTTTGGAGCCTGTGCCTTTTTCTGGGCGCTGTTGTCACTTTCTAATTTTGCCAGCATAAACAGTTCTTTTCCAATGTCCTTGTCTTCACTATGTGACTCTTAAAGGGGAAAAAGAAAAATGAAGTGGGATGGAGAAGGGCATCATCCCTATAACTTCCCTAGAAGTTACTTCAACTGAAGTAGGAGAGGATTGCCACAATCAAGGCAGCTGTAAAGGCAGTGACCACCCATCTCTTTTGTCTGTATCTCTGCGATCAGAAGCAGCAATCAGTCATCAAAACACAGATTCCTGATTTTTGAAGGACAGAGTTCTTTTTACTTACACCATGTGCAGTCTGCTCCAGAAATATGTGCACAGCTGCCTGCCACGGGGCTGGTTGTGGCAGATGAGTAGCTGCTTCTGTGCTTAGAGCTAAAATAAACTGAAACTAACCACAATTTACTATCAAATTCTTCCCCTGGAAGTTGCAAGGTGTCAACAAACTTCGGAGTTTCAACATAGTTACATCAGACAGATTCTACCAGTTTAATTGTTGTTTAGGTGGGGAGACAGATAATCTGGTGCTTCTTAGTCCATCCTGGAATTATCTCCTTAGGACACTGGTATTTTTCTGCCTTTGGACTCCAAGTGAAACATTAGCTCTTCCTGGGTCTCAAACCTGCCAGCCTGAAGGCTGGAACACCATCAGTTCTCCTGGGTCTCCAGTTTGCTGAATGCATATCTTGGAACTTGTCAACTTTCATAGTCATGTGAGCCATTTTCCATGCAATGGTTCTCTCTATTTATATATAAATATATATAAATATACATAAATATATTTATATAAATATATTATTTATATATATAAATATATTAAATATATTTAAATATATTTAAATATATAAATATATAAATATATATAAAAATATATTGATATAAAGATATTTATCTCTTTATATATTTATATAGCTGTTGCTGTTGTTGTTTGGTTCTCTGTCTGGAGTAACCTGACTAATATACCTATATTAATGTGCTATGGATAGGATCTCAAAGGGCATGAGATCATCAATTTTATAATTAATTCTTCCATAACCTTCTCAATGTGGGCCCCAGAATTTTCTAACAGAAACATGAAAACCTCAAAAGGAACATTTTTCTTAAGAAATCTGAAGCTAGTTAAAATTTCGTCCCTTACTTATTCTCTCCCTATTCCTAATCACACAGAAGTATGTTTCTGGCAGACTTGTGATAACCTGCTATTTCTTTTAATTGTATAAATTTAAGATATACAGTAACCTAATGTTTTATTTATCCATAGTGAAGTAACTACTGCAGGTGAGCAATTTTTACATATCCATCACTTTCTATAGTTACCTCTTATTTTTCATTTTGTATCAGAGCACATAATCTTCACTCATAGTAAATTTTCAATGTACAATACAATATTGTTAATTGTAGTCCTACTTCTGTACATTACATCTTTAGACTTATTCTATGTAACCGCATGTTTGTGCCCTTTGACTTACATCTCCCCGTTTTCTCCTTCTCCCTACCACTGGTAACCAGCTTTCTGTTCTCTATTTGTATGTATTTGGTTTTTTTTCTTTATTCTTCTTTTTTATTTTTTACATTTTATATATAAATGAGATTACGCAGTATTTTTATTTCTCTCTGGCTTGTTTCACTTAACATATCTTTCTCCAGGTTCAACTGTGTTGCTATTTTTAAATCTGTTACTAATGATCTAGTCAATTCTTGCCATAGTCACAGTTTTTTCTCAACCAAGTGTAATCTGCACTATTCATTTGGTATTTTAATAAACTCACTGTTTTTACTTAAGCATGTGTACTAAAGAGATTTGAATATATTGGTGTTTTACATGGAAAACTGGTATCACTTGCCATAACGACAAGGTAAAAATAAATCTAAGAAAATAAAAGAGTGTTATTAAATTCTAATAAGAGTTTATTTTCTCCAAGACTCTGAACCTAGGGGCAACTTTTTCTTTGTCTCAAATGGAAATTAGCAAGTGTTAGAGAGGCATTAAGAGATGCCACCAAATGAAGACTTTCTCCTTGATGCAATCAGCATAACCAAAAGATAATTCAAAGAAAGGAAACTTCTTAATACTTCAATTAGTGTTAAAGAGGTATATTTTCTACTATACCCCTAAATTACTATAATTTAACCTTAATTACCTCTAGTAATACAAATAATAAGTGCACTGCATGTTGACGAACATTATTATTAAGCGTTTTCATCTTTGTGGTAAATTACACCTTTGGGCCATTCTCTTCCTGGTCTCAGTCCTCCCTTCCCCACACTGACTTTTCTACATAGAAGTGCTTCTTTGGGCAGGCACCATCCTGTTGTGAGCAACTGACTTCCTCAGATCTGATACTAGTATATCAGAATCACCCAAGAAGCTTTATAAAGGTCACCATTGGAACCTATCCATAAAATGGAAAAATCTCTAGAGCTAGAATCTAAAAATCTTTATTTTTAAAAGCAGCCCATGTCAAGTCATACACTAGTCCAAACTTAGGCAGCCAATCTAAATTCAATAACCTGGAACCTATTGCCCCAGGGTCCATCAATGACCAAGAAATATTGACCAAGTTGAACCTATATTGACAAGCGTTCCAAGAGATCATGAAAATTTGCCATTAATGAGCCACAAGAGCATTAGAAGCACAAGGGAGGTCTTGGCAGCAGCAACTGATAATTTAAAGAGGGACCAGACTCTTGTGTGCTTTCAAAGTAAAGCAAGATTCTCAGTGAAAGATAGAAAAAGGAAAATTTTAGTAAAATATAAGCAAAACAGAACTTTCATATTGTTAGAGTGGCTCACTAATGTATGAACTTGTTCCATAATTTCTTGGATTTTTACCATTTCTCAAGGTAGGAATTTAAGTTACAGAGATAAAGCAGACTGTCATAGTTCTGCTTGTGTTGCTATTATAACTCTTGGCTACTTTATTTCTAGGAAAAGGAAGTAACTAACATTGCTTTGACACTGGCAATTCTATCTTATTGTCTGCAGTGAACAGTGTAATTTCCAGTTAGTGTGGTAGGGATCACTTGCAATTTCAGGTCCTCGTCTCTATCATTCACATCATATTGGGTAGAGTTTGAGGCAAAAGAGTGAAGAAGCTAAAATTGTGGGAGCAAACGTTATGACAAAGCTAAAAGGGTTTTGGTGCTCCCCTTCCCCCTTTTGTTCTTTGGTCCCTATAGTCCCATTTCTGGGCAGTCAAAGCCTTCCTCTTGCTCCTTGGAACAGTTCCAAAGGACTGTGGTGCCTATTGGAAAACCTGGATAGTCCCTTTTTCCATGCATATTTATAAACTGTGTGCCCAGCTATGTGTTAACCAGAGAACCCAGAGAATGGGAGCCTCTGGCCCTTGAAAATTATGACCTTACTCAGTAATGTAGTGGGGAAAAATACTTGCGAAATGTTAGGTTAAGTGCTTTAGGGTGTCAAAGGAGGGATATTATCTCTAACTGTTGGGGGTATTTTATTTGGGCCTTGAAATATTGCTTTGCAAAAGTGATACTAGATGAGAGAACAAGTAAAAGCAAGCTATGAAGACAGTCACAGGTGATATATATATGTCACTAGATGTTTGCTCTACTGATTTTTTTTTCATTCATTTTTTAGTCATGATTATGTTTTTACCAACAGAAAATGTAGTACTGTAGAAAATTTGAAAATATGGAAAAGCATATAAAAGAGCATGCAAGTCATGCAAAATCCCTTACTCAGAGAAGATAATTATACATTTTATATATTTGCTTCCAGTTAACCGTGAACATATAATCCCTCCAAACAACATATATGTTGACATTGATAGAGGTAGATTTATACTGCATGTATATTTTTTTACTTTTTAAAACTGACTTACACCTCATTCTATTAACTAGTCTATCAAAACAGACTTTCCTTTACAACGTTAAATTATAAGGTTTACAGGAGTTGTCCTTTGGTTTCTGAGCAATGTATCTTTCCATTGCTCACTAATGTATTTCCAACGAGATATAAAGATTAAACAGATTTATTTTATTTTTATTTCATTTTGGTTGCCTGAATAGAAGAGGCCTACTAATTGAAATTGGCTTAACCATCCCATTATATGGAATGCCTGTGGCATTCCACAGCTGGAAGTAGGTTGTTGTAAATAGCTGTGAGCCCACTTCCCAGTATAGTACCTGCTTTAATCTACTACAGATTGCTAGACTGAAGTGATACAGTTTTATCCCAAATATCAGGTTTGCAGTCCAGCTGCCAGATGGAATACCTGACAACGACAATCTCCAGCATGTATGCCCACCAGGAGCCGTCCTGCCGCCTTCTCTATCTGCAGGTAATTCCTATAACTGCTATGTCCTAGCCAAATGTTTTCTAGGTGTCCTAGTCTGAGAGGAGAAGTAGCAATTGAGATCCTGATTGTGGATAAGAAAGAAAGAGCCGTCGGCTTGCCCTTGTCCCAACTGAAAATCATATGCAGTGGTAGAAGAATGGTTGCAGTAGTTGATAGATAAATCTTTTCTGAACCAAGATAAGAACTATCATTAAAGAGGTAAAGGAACTCTCTAAATACCTGACAGCTGGATTTCTACAATTTGTTGCCTAGCAAATATTGGCTGCCAGTTTCCCAATCTGGCTCCAGTTCTTGGAAATTCCTGATGAGAGGTGAAGCCAGCTGGACTTCCTGGGTCCAGTGGGGACTTGGAGAACTTTTCTGTCTAGCTAGAGGATTGTAAACGCACCAATCAGTACTCTGTGTGTAGATAAAGGATTGTAAATGCATCAATCAGCACTCTGTAAAAACACACCAGTCAGTGCTCTGTGTCTAGCTAGAGGATTGTAAATGCACCAATCAGCACTCTGTAAAATGGGCCAATCAGCACTCTGTAAAATGGACCAATGAGCAGGATGTGAGCGGGGACAAATAAGGGAATAAAAGCTGGCCACCCCAGCCAGCAGCTGGCAACCAACTTGAGTCCCCTTCCATGCTGTGGAAGCTTGGTTCTTTTGCTCTTCACAATAAATCTTGCTGCTGCTCACTCTTTGGGTCCGTGCCACCTTTAAGAGCTGTACACTCACTGCGAAGGTCTGCGGCTTCATTCTTGAAGTCAGCGATACCAAGAACCCACCGGAAGGAACCAACTCCAGACACACTGATATTTTGGGGCAATATGTGAACATAATTTTTTTCTTCTACCTGCACAGTTGGCTAATCATTTGTAATATATATCCCTATGAATATCTTTAAGTCTGCCTACCTTTACATATGAATAGCTCAGGGATTAACCTGAACCTTCCTATCTTTCAATCTATTCTCTCCTGTATTTCAGGAACCGACTTAATGGCCTCCACTTTTTTTTTTTTTTTCCTTTGGTCTCCCAGCCTGCTTAAAGCACTTTGGCATTGATGTTTTAGGAGAGAATGTCTTCCGTTTTTTAACACGACCTTTATCCCTGGATGCGGCAAGTTCTATGAGAGTTGGGCTGCATCTATATCTACTCAGTTTCCAGACCCTACCAGAGATCTTTGACTGTCTAGGAAAAAAGGTTGAGGATTTCTGTGGGTTTCTAATTATTCCTATAGGAAATTAGGAGAGACTAAGCCAGCGATTCTTGGTTACTTAGAAGCTATTCTAAAACTGGAAATAATTTCAATGGACAATTTCTGAGGAAATAAGTGAATCACTGGTGTTATACTTAAAGATAATAAAAACCGAGCTACAATAGATGAAAAGCTTTAAAGCTTTTGAAAAAAGCTTTTATTGTATTTGAAAAAAGTCAGTTAAGAAAACTACTGTAAAACTTCAAGCCAGAGGTAAGGAAGGCCTGAAATAGAGTCTTATTTGGGACAACAGATAAACTCACCATTTGCCTCTTGACTCAAAGCCCAGCAAATAAATAAGTTGGAAGACATTGTATAATATCTAGACAATTGAAGAATAAAATGGTGAGCATTTTACTTAAATGAAGTAGTTTTGCTTTCTTTATTACTTTTTTAGGGGAGAAATGAAGACTGAAAATAATATGGCCTTCAGAAAATGTTGTGATTATTAAATCAAGTGATATACTGAAATGAACATGGCACACAATAGATGTGAGATAAATTGTAGAGCTCTTTCGTGTAATTTTTAGAACTATTTATTTAAACTCAACTGGTTGTACTTGGCTGTTTTTCTGTTGATCCACTGAGTTACAACAAATCTTTCTGTTGTCTTAATTTTATTAAGCTGAATAAATAGTGTTACCGTCTTGTTTTGTTACCTTCATCCTGCATCACAAATAAATGATAAACATCACTATCTCTGAGACCCATGGGTATTATCTCTGTTTTTCAGAATGGCATGTCTTTCCCATGTATGTTTACAGGCTGATATGTCTCACGAAGATAACTCAATGTGAGCTGCAGAATTTGTATCATAGTATCACTGAGGCTTCCTATCATTTGCCATGGCTGAAACAACCTGACATGAAATATAACACTATAACATGTCAGGTGGAAAATTTAAACATTGCTTTTTCCCAAGGAAGAATAGAATATTTATATTTTAAACCACACTATTTCAACAGTGGGGAGGGGGGAAGTTATGATACGGTATTGATTCTTCTAGAGAGCTGAATTAGCAAAAAAAATCCCTTTCTACTTAAGAATTGTTCATTTCGCCCCTGCCTTTTTTTTTTTTTTTTTTTGTGACACAAGAACAATTCTAAACAAGCTGTTTCATGGCTAACTGAAATCCTTTAAAACCACTGACAAAATATCTTAGAAAAGCATTCTAATAAGTACCAAACCAATAAAACCATGTGTACAAATGTCTTGCCAATTTCTGCTTTCATATTTTCCTGGCAAAGCTAAAGTTTTCAAGAGGATAGCATCACTTACAATTTCTAAGTCTTCCTCCTCCTAATTTGAACAAGAGAAAAGTCGAATTACAATTAGACTAAAAGGTTAAAAAGCAAATAACTAATTATACAAGAAAGTTGAGTTGTACACGGAGTGTCAATTTCTCTGAAGTGATGAGTTTCAAGTAATTAGTATAATTTAAGGAATCTTTTCTCTTTGTTTATCTTTCTTTCTTTGTTTTTTGTCAGTATTATTATTTTTCTCGCCCTCTGACTCTTTAACTATCTTACCTATTAAACATTCTCCTTGGCCTAATCAGAAAACAGGTTCTGTCCTAGTCAATAAAAAGAGTATATAAATTTACATTTGACCTTTCTTTCTGAGAGCTGACTATCTGATTGACCTGTTGTCAGTCTGTCTTTCTATTGACAATATTTTTCTGGTCAAAAGAGTCATTGTGGTGAATGAAGAAGCAAGTAATGATGACATGAAGATAAGGATAATGATGACAATAAAGATGAAGACACAAAGAGTTTATATGAGTATTTAGTATGCAAGGAAACAGTGAAAAATATTTCCCAAGGGGTGTAAAAAACACAACAGCTCTGTGATAGGTACACTTAGCGTTCATATTTTCTCATGACAGGATTGAGGTTAATACAAATCAAATGATTCTCCTGAATTACTCTGTTGGTAACAGAACCAAAATAGACCTTAACTAGTCTGAATTGAAATGCCATGTGCCTACTGCACATTCTGCACTGGCTTGAAGGTAGATTTATGTCATCACATAAGACTCGGAGTACTGGCCAAATTTTGTTTAGTGGGGACAGATCCAAGGCGCCCCACAGGCAGTGCAGTTTCCTGGTGGTTCTGCTTTTATAAAGCATATCTGGAATTGTAAGTTTATTCTTGTTCTTTGGATTATTGGGTGTTTGGATTGTTGGATGCTTGGACTCCACAGATAGAAGTTGATAGAGCAAAATGCTTGTAATTAATTGGCATAGATGGGCTAAAGGGCAAACTACAGTATTTTGAAAGATTATAATGGCATCACTGCAGAATAAACAAGGATATAAATTTTCAAGTGAACATTTGTGATTTTAAAACACAATCCAAACTACTATTTTTTTTTTTTTTGAGATGGAGTCTCACTCTGTCTCCCAGGCTGGAGTGCAGTGGCATGATCTTGGCTCACTGCAAGCTCTGCCTGGCGGGTTCACGCCATTCTCCTGCCTCAGCCTCCCAAGTAGCTGGGACTACAGGTGCCTACCACCACGCCGGGCTAATTTTTTGTATTTTTAGTAGAGACGGGATTTCACCGTGTTAGCCAGGACGGTCTCGATCTCCTGACCTCGTGATCCGCCCGCCTTGGCCTCCCAAAGTGCTGGGATTACAGGCGTGAGCTGCCGCGCCCGGCCTTCAAACTTTACATTACTTTGACCAATTCAATTCTGCCTCAGTTTCTTTATCACATGCTGATATTTGTTCTTATTTATTTTTTCTCATGGAGTTGTGAAGCTTAAATAATAGATTGTATATAAAATGTGCAGGTCAGTAGTTATGAAAAACAAACATTCCAAGAATGCTTCTTATCGATTTTCCTTTATCTATAGAGTATTGGTATTTTTTTAGTCACTCTGGGGGAAATGATCTACATTAGACCATCAACAACAAAAAGAGTTACAACACACACTCTTGTTGTTTATAAAATCCTTCTAGATTTAGCGACATTTCCTTTCTAAATTTAAAAATATTAAAGACTTATCCAAAGTGGTAAAGATTAATCTTCTTCCCTTTATCTCACAATACCTTGGAACAAGGTTACATTTGAGGAGACTTCTTGAGACTCTGCTTTGCTCTTAAGACGGAAAAGCTATATATGCATCCCATGCCCTGTTTGGGATGGTTATTTCACGCTAGTGGGAAATTATAGCGACATATCCGTGTTCTAATTATTCCTTCAATTTGTTCAATGCACTAAAACTGAAGAATATAGTCTTAAGTGGTGGCCAACAGTAAGTCAATGACAGGTAGAGAAGCATAGTATTTCAATGCAACGTTACGCTGGTGTTATTTCTGCTGTGTGGAGTGCCTCAAACCCCTGGAGCATGTGATGTCATCTTAGAAGACTCTGTGCAAATGTCACTACCTTGGCAGGGCGTTCCTTAGCCCTTCAAGTGAGTATAGAAATGTTTCTACCTCACTCCTGTAACTGAAAATAATATTGAATAATGGTTAAGTATGTATTGAGCACTTTATTATGTGCTGGGCATTGTGCTACTTTACAAGACACCAGGCTTCATTAATCCTTATAAGAATTCCATGCTAAAGACATTATTGCTCTCCATTTTTGACTGATGAGAAAATGAAGGCTTAAAGATGCCATGCAGTTTTCCCGAGGTTGCAAACTAGTCTGGGGTTCACCTGAGAGAAGGTGACTGTGCTTTGCCCAGTTGATACATATATTAGGCTATTCCAGAATATTGATGAAGTAAATTAATCTTTTTATTATAACCTCCTCAGTTCTCCGGATGTGTTTGTCCAATACAGAATATTAATAAATAATTAAAATGCAATATTCTGAATAATTAAACCCACAAAGGCCTGATTTATCTTTAATGCTTTTAATGATATTTTTTAAAAAGGAAAGTGTTGATAACATATGTTTGGGGCAGCATATGAAGAGATGAACAAGCTGTGCCTTCGTATTGTTTATTCTTAGAGGCTGCTGGTGGTGAAGCAGAATGCCAAGGACAGTGATACTGTTGGTAGGATTGCTGAGCACATGTGTTTGGTGGTGTATTACATTTTTCTTCCTCTGCTAAGTTTTATTTTTGTTCTCTGTTTTCAAAAGTCATATTCTCAATTGTGCCTTTTCCTGAAAGAAAACATTTTAATTTTGAGTCTGTTTTTAATTTTAGCTTTTGTACGTTCAAAAATCTTCATCACTAGGTTCAAAGGAATTGAAAGTTGTGACAATCACGGGCATAGCATGCAACTTGCCTAATGAATTATCACAGCAAAAAATACAATAAAATAAAACAAATATGAAACTGAATGAGCATCAAACCACAAAAAAGATATGGAGGAAAGTTAAGTGTATGTTACTAAGTAAAATAAGCCAGCCTAAAAGCTAGGCTACCTACAGTGTATTTCTATGTATGTGGTATTCTGGAAAAGGCAAAACTATGGAGACAGTAAAATGACCATTGGTTTTGGGGGAGGGAGAAATAATTATATGGAGTAATGGGGAATGTCGAGGGCAGTGGAACTATTCCACAGGATGCTATAGGGGTGGATACATATCATTATACATTTGTCAGACTCAGGATGACAGACGACAGAAAGAGTAAACCATAACACAAACGTAACACAACGAGTGAACTACACTGTATGCTCTGGCCTTTGGTTAATAATGATGTGCCAATTGTTAACAAATGTATCACCTTGGTAGGGAATGTTGACAGTGGAGGAGACTGAGAGAGACAGAGAGAGAGAGTAGAGGGGAGAATGTGGGAACTCTATTGCACTTTTCACTCTGCTGTGAATCTAAAACTGCTAAAAAATAATGAGTCTATTAAAAATGGAGGGAAGGGAATAAAACACAGTGGTTCTTCTTTTTATATTTATTCTATGTCATACGATCCCACTTTGTAACATCCTAAAGAAATGTGGTGATAAGAACTCCCAAGAAACATGTCGAGAAGCAGCAAAACTTGCGGAAAATAGGAAAACTACAAGTCATAATGCTTTTCTTCCTTGTAATGCTCACTTCCCCATCTTCCCCAACTTCTTTCTTGTGCTACAGATCTCAACTGAAATATTACCAACTTAGAAAGAGGCCGTTTCTGCCCAGCCCACCTATCGTAGACACATCCTTGGTGCTAGCATGTTAACATGCTCCAGTTCCCCAACTCACACTTATCACTATCTGTTGTTTTTATATTTATAAATGCCATTTTTTTTTGTCTGTCTAGATCTTCCTATCTCACAGTTAAATTCCTTTGAGGCATCTTCATCTTCCTTTCCATCTCACTGTTTTCACTTGGGAGTATTCCAGTCACAAAACACATTTTTGTGATCTTAAACATAAGAAGGACCCTTAAAACAGAAATGAGGCCATTGGACTGAATTTCAAATACAGTCCTATGTAGCAATGATGTTTGCTCAAGCAGCATTACTTAAGCCAAAATGAGATTTATTCCACTACTAAAAAACACTTATTGTGTATATACTATCTGACAAACTTTTGTGTTAGGCACAGGAAATGCAAAAATGAATAAGGCAGGACTACTGAGTCCTCCAAATTCACAATGCAAAATTGGAGAGGGAAGTGTAATTTTATTTGTATAGTACTACTTAGTATCAGTTGCAAGCCAGGCTCATGTTAATGTTGCAAAATGTAAAATTCTGCCACATACTTCACCACACAGGTAAATTAGTAACAGACGTTCAAGATTTTGGAGGTGCTCAGAAAGCAAAAGAGGGAGGAGTTTTATGAGCAGATGTTACAACATGATCAAAGACTGAGGGGCATGACAGCACAGGGCTTTTATGGGAAAGACAAGCACTTCAGGGTGCTAAAATGAGAGATGATAAGTAAAATGAATACACATCTCTGTTTGCTAAGGGAAGTCCCAGTCAATACCTGTTGTCTTAGATAATTATTAATGAAAGTGTTCTCTTCCATTTTAAAAGCATATGGTAATGTTAATGACAAGGCCAGGAAAGTAGACAGGGTCTGGAGTGTGAGGAGCATGCTATATTATGGCCAAAAGTTTGTGCTTTCTTCCATGAGGACCCAGATTATTATCCTGGGAAATATGATGGCTGGATAGGATTGTCATTTTTCATCTATATTTGTGGTGTTTTAAAAGAAAAGTTACTCTAATAACAACACAAACAGTAAAATATACAAGAACTGAGGATCCTCAAGTGATCAGATCAGCAGTCTACTGAAAAAAGTAACTAAGCAATAAGACAACATAGACTAAAACTAAAGCAGAAGTAGTAGAGACAGGGAAGAAAGAATGTATTTAGGGTCATTTCTATGAAACAATCATTGGATGTGGACAAACAGTGATGACTCCCAGTCTACAATATAACTTCTTGATAGCCTGAAAGTAAAAAAAAATTCAGAAAGAAACAAGGTGCTTGGCAATGGGAGATGACTACATGAGGGTTAACAATGCTGAGGTTGAGGGGTTTGCAGAGGATGAAGTGGTCACAAATACACAGGAAAAAAAATTGGTAGACGGTAACAATCACTGCAGCCAAATAAAGGCTGGCTAAGACAGAGTCTTATGGGATTTGCAGTGCCATTAAAGATTATAGTGGCTGGGTAGAATAGGCATCCTTTGACATCTAGTAATTTAATATCAGTCAGGACTCGGAGGTTTGTTGAGGTCATATTTGATGAGCCCCTCAGAGGAGCAGGTGCTCTGTCGTTATTTTGCACCCTCGTAAAAGCATGTGTATCTCGTAGCAACCCAGACATAGGTTGTTGTTCTCTCCTTCCTCCAACAAATGTTTACTTAATGTATCATGTGTTTCAGTTGCTGTAATCATCATTAAATAATTGTTTTTTACTTTCAAATGTGAAGAGGTATGTTCAGAAAGAAAGAGATTTATCAGACTTACAACTAGTGGAGGAGGGATTAACCTGGCTCTAGTTAATTCACAAGTCCACACACTTCTTTTTTTCTGAATCACTTGCTTTCAAGATATTACTCTGAGGACTAAATCTGATTATGAACTGGTTAATTGTATTTGAGTGCAGGCGGGTTGTTTATGATAGGACTTACTATCTTACTGTAGTATTCTACATAGAGAAGAATCACAGTGTCAGGCTTTTAAGGTACATCTAATTAGGCACAACAAAAAAATCCCACAAGATATTCAGATGTTATGTGCACAGACATAGGAAAAGACTCATTCATAGACATTTGTTGTCATCTGAGGCCTAACAAAGTGGTAAAGGTGGTTCCCGGTAGGTGGATAAAATAATCTGAACATATTGGGATAGGACAGGTGTGACCAGAAATGCAGACTGGTTCTTGACATGAGCGACATTTTCAGCAAGGAGACTGATTCAGCCTGTGTCCGTCATGATGTAAGGATGTTCTTATTAACATGAGGTTTGTGTGTGCTGCTGAGTGATGGACCATTTTGGAAGCAGTTCAAGCTTTGTCCCTCCCCTCCCATTCACTCCCTTCCCTTCCCTTCCCTTCCCTTCCTTTTTTTCTTCTTTCCTTCCTGTTTGCCTTACTTTCTTTTTTCTATCTTCCCTTCACAGATACAAATTTACCACTTACTATATGTACCCTGGGAAAATAATAAGGAACAAAGGGACGTCATTACTGTAGACTTTATGTTTTTGTGAAGAAAGCAAGAAATAATAATACAATTAGTGATAAATGATATAGAAATAAAAACTTGGGATTCAAACTTAATCGATTCTACCTAAGAAGTTCAAAACAAAGTCTTCTTAGGATTGGTGTTTTAACCAAGTCTTAAAGGATGAGGATGAGGAACTCCATACACATGCGAGACTTCCAAATATTAATAAGAGAAACCTACGACTACCTTGTTGCTCAAATCTGAAGCTGTGGTTCCTCTATTGCTCGCTCTCTTTATAACATCTATCACCTCATCAGTGTCAGTCCAGGGCCTAGCCAGGAAAATAAAATCCACTGTAAGTACAGCTGGCCCTCTAAATCCGCAGGTTCCACACTGACAAGTTCCACATCCTCCAGGGATTCAACAAACTACACATCAAAAATATTTTTAAAATAATAATACTATAACAATTTAAAAAACACAAATAAAATACAGCGTAACAACTATTCACATAACATTTACATTGTTATGTATTATAAGTAATCTAGAAATGATTTAAAGTATACAGGAAGATGTGCGCAGGTTATATGCATACACTATGCTATTTTATATGTAGCATAGTATAAAATAGCATAGCATTTTATACTGTGGATTTCGGTATCTGTGATGTCTCAGACTCAATCCCTGGCCAATTTCCAGGGATTATTGAACTTAGAACAAGGCAATTTAGCCAGGAATTGGTAATACTCATGGTAGATAAACTGAAAGCCAACAAAACAATATACAGCCACCCAGGAACACAGGAAATTTCTACCACACTTTGGCTGATAAAACAGAGGTGGGATTTCCATGGCTTTCCCCAGAAGCCATGCAGGAGACATAGATGCATCTGAGGATGGATGTAGGAAGCAGAGAGAGAGATGAGGTGAAACACTCCTGTACTCCTTATTTCTTTTTATCCAAATCTCTTAACTGTAACTCCATTGACTGAGAATCTCTATGACCAAAAACCTTAAAAATTAAGCCTACTGGAGTTAGTCACAGCTCCATCCTTGCAATAAAAAGCAGAGCTGGGGAAGATTTCAGGATGAAGCCAAGGACAAAGAGTATTGGTGTCTCACACAGGTTTATCTCAAAATGATATCAAGACTAATTCACTTCTCTCCATTTCTGTACCCCGGTCTGAGTCATCACTGGCCCACAACAATCTTTTAGCTGCCTTGTTTGGTTTAGTCTGATGCCCTGACAATGCAATACACAGAGCTTTTAGAGGGAATGAATGAAGCGATCAATCAATTAATTACATCATTGAAATGTTAGTGGATATGGTGGGCAGGTGGGGGGAGTGAATTTTAATATCAATATTCTGTATGATACTCCTGATTTACCTATTTGCAGCAAAATCACAAACTTCTCTCAACCTCTATTCTATATTGATAAAATATCCACAACCACTGTCTGTCAGGAATGATAAAAGATAACACAATCTCTTGAAGGTGAAATTGCTTACACTGAAAACAGTGTAATACTGTGGAAAAGTCAAAATCATTTGTCTCATGGTTATCTATGTTTGACTCTTCACTCTGCTATTTACTGTTCATGCTATTGCTTACTCGTTCTGAGCCTTAGCTTTCTCATGTTTACCCATCTGTATTTCTCTACTTTTTTTCAGTTTTTAAAAAAAATTTTAGGGTGATATATAATACATATACATATTTGGGGGTATATGTGATATTTTGATACATTCATATAAAGTGTAAATATCAAAGCAGGGTAATTTGAAATATCCATCACCTTAAATATTTATCTTTTCTTTATGCTAGGAATATTTGAGTTATTCTCTTCTAGCTATTTTGAAAGGTGCAATAGATTATTGTTAACTGTAGTCACCCTACTGATCTATCGGACACTCGGTCTTATTTCCTCTATCTATCTGTGTATTTGTGCTCATCAATCAACCTCTCTTTAACCCACACCCCAACCCTTCCTAACTTCTTGTAACCAACAATCTACTCTCTATCTTCAATAGATGCTGAAAAAGCATTTAATAAAATTAAACATTCCTTCATGATTAAAAAATAATAATTCCTCCACAACTTGGGATAGAAGGAACATACTTCAAAAAAAGGGGGTGCATATATGACAACCCCACAACAAACATCATACTGAACAAGAAAATAAAATGAAAGCATTTCCTCTAAGATCTGGAACAAGACAAGGATGCCCAGTTTTACTTTTGTTCGACGTAATACCATGGCAATTAGGCAAATGAAAAAAAATAAGGAGCATCCACATTGAAAACAAAGAAGTTACATTATTCCTGTTTTCAGATGATATGATCTTATATTTAGAAAAACTTAAAAGACTTTACCAAAAACGATTAGAACTGATTAAAAAAAATCAATAAAGTTGCAGGATACAAAATCAATACACAAAAGACAGTTGCATTTGGACATGCCAACAATGAACAATCTGAAGAAGAAACCAAAAAAGCAACCCCATTTATAATAGAGTAAAAAATATAAAATATCTAGGAATTAGTTTAACCAGAAAAGTGAAAGATCTTGCAAGAAAAGCTATAAAACAGTGATGCAAGAATTTGAGGAGAGCACAGAACCATGAAAAGATTCCATAATCATGATTGGTAGAATTAATATTGTTAAAATGACAATTCTTCCCAAAGCAATTTACAAATTCGATGAAATTCTTATCAAATTACCAATGACATTCTTCACAGAATTAGAAAAAAAAATCCTACAATTTATATGCAAACACAAAAGACCCCAAATAATCAAAGTAATTCTGAGCAAAAATAACAAAGCTAGGGGACGTCACACTCCCTGACTTCAAAATACACTGCAAAGTCATAAGAACCAAATCAGCATGGTACTGGCATTAAAAACAAACACACAGACCAATAGAACAGAACAGAGAACCCAGAGATGAATTCGTGCATTTACAACAAACTCATATTTGACTAAAGCATCAAGAACATAAAATGGAGAAAGGACCGTCTTTTAATAAATGGTGCTGGGAAAACTGAATATACATATGCAGAATAATGAATGAAACCCTTCCTTCCTTCCTTCCTTCCTTCCTTCCTTCCTTCCTTCCTTCCTTCCTTCCTTCCTTCCTTCCTTCCTTCCTTCCTTTCTCTTTCCTTCTTTCTTTTCTTTTTCTTTCTTTCTTTCTTTCGTTCGTTATTTCCTTCTTTCTCTCTCTTCTTTCTTTCTTCTTTCCTTCTCTCTTTCTTTCTCCTTCCTACCTTTCTTTCTTTCTCTCTTTCTCTCTTTTTTTCTTTCTTTCTTTCTTCTTTCCTTCTCTCTTTCTTTCTTTTTTCTTTCTTTCTCCTTCCTTCCTTCCTTCTTTCCTTCCTTCCTTCTTTCCTTCCTTCCTCCTTCCTTCCTTCCTTCCTTCCTTCCTTCCTTCCTTCCTTCCTTCCTTCCTTCCTTCCTTTCTTTCTTTCTTTCTTTCTTTCTTTCTTTCTTTCTTTCTTTCTTTCTTTCTTTCTTTCTCTTTCTTCTCTTTCTCTCTTTTTTCTCTCTCTTTCTTTCTTTCCTTCTCTCTTTCTTTTTTCTTTCTTTCTCCTTCCTTCCTCCCTTCCTTCCCTCCCTCCCTCCCTCCCTCCTTCCTTCCTTCCTTCCTTCCTTCCTTCCTTCTTTCCTTCTTTCCTTCCTCTCTCTCTCTTTTTATCTTTCTTCTCACCGTTTCCAAAAATCAAATCAAAACGTATTAAAGACTTAAATCTAAAGCGTGAAACTCTGATACTACTAAGAGAAAACCTTGGGAAAATGCTCCAGTGCATTGGTCTGGGCAAAATTTTTTGGAGGGGGTAAAGCACAGGCAACAAAAGCAAACAACAGACAAATGAGATTAGAGCAAGATAAAAACCTGTGCAACAAAGAAGACAATTCACAAAGTAAAGAGACCACCTACAGAATGGGAGGAAAGATTTGCAAACTATCCATCCAACAGGGGATCAATAACCAGAATGTATAAGGAGCTTCCTACTTTTTGAATGTGTACTGAACTGGTGACTTTCATTGGGAAGTCTCTCACATAGTTTTATCTTAAAATAATATCAGACTAATCCACTTCTTCCCATTTCTATATCCTGGTCTAAGTCATCATCATTAGCCCACAACAATATATTAGCTATATAAACTATGGTTAGATAGAAAATGGTGGAGAAGAAATTGTGCAGCTTCCAAGGATGAGCCTTAAAAGGCTTTGTAAGTTCTATTTTCACCCTCTTGGAATACTTCCTTGGGCCTGCCATTTGAGGAAGTTGATCTGGTCTACTGGAGAATGAGAGGTCACGTGGAGGAGAATGGAGGTGCCTCAGCAGACGGTCAGCTCGAACTACCAGACATGCAAATGAGAGCATCTGGCAGCTTCTAGGACAGCCAAGCCTTCTGATAAATGCAACGCAAGAAGGAATCCAGGTAAAAATAGTGGAGAATCTCTTAATCACTTCGCATACTTATGATAAATAATGAATTGCTGTTTGTAGCCACTAAGTTGTGGAGTGGCTTGTTAGATGACAATAGTTAACTGAAACAGTCTCCATATGTTATCAAGTGATATCACTTATTATTGGGAAAGCACTAGTAGCACCATTATCAATTGTTAATTAAATAATTATTAATGTTATTATTGGCATTATCATATTATAAATTTTTAAAAATAATTAAAGGCATGTTTTAAGAGCTATTTCAATTGGCTATGTATTAAATCATGACTTCAACATTATACTTCGAAGAGCAGGGTCCAATTGCAGTTTTTTATTTCTTAGTCTTCCTGCTTCTCCACTGCTTAGCATGTTATCTCATTCATAGTAGTTACCCATACATATTATTTAATTTAAAGGAGTATTAAAAATGTGTACTTTGCAGAAATGAAGTCCATTTTGTTTCAACATTGGAAAACAGACATTTTATGTAAAATCTACTGAGGAAGAATTTAGGTGGCATAAGCCACTTTGCTGATGTTTGGAAGGACGACAGGACAGGCAATTGAATGCCAGATTCAAGGTCAAAGTTTTGCCCCACTTGTCCTGAGACCATGTCTTGTTCTCCGTTGGAAGAAGTCTCTTGAAAGTCATCTGCATAGCCAAACTTAGAGAGCACTCTTATCTAAAAGGAACTGCTTGTCTTCATCTATGACTCAGATTATTTCTTTGCATATTAAATTACAAGAGACAGTTCCAGCTGGATCCATCAATGTATTTATAACTCAGCCACACAATTTTCCTCCAGGCAGAAAACTTGGCACACAGGCTTTCAGCCTGGCTGCAGCATTCAAAGATGAGAACAGAAAAATAATCACAGCAATTTTTATATCAAATTTTATGTAAATTCTGAATATAATAGGATAATTTCAATCTCCCAGTGCACAGTAAGTCACCATTTTCACCGAAGGAGGGAGTGAGAGGGGCAGTTGAGGAATTCACCAAGAGTCACAATATAATTTCTCCACCTCCCTTAGATTCTATTCTCAGTGAACAATATTTGGTAACAACGGCGAGAATGTCCTGTGAATTCTGGAAAAGAAAGGAGTGTTGACATTCATTAATGGTCTGGCATAATGTCTAGCACAAAATCTAGACCACTGTACTGAGTGCTATGTATACTCTGTCTCATTAATCAATGAAATAGATTAGATTTTCTTCCTATAAGAAAGTAGCTCCTGAAGAGAGCAAGACTTTTATTTTCAATTAAAAGAAAAGAAAAAAAAATTGTCTTTGAAAAATTAGTTAGCGCGTTTAGCGCACAGTTTTATTTTCTACAATTTGTTTAGAGCTTTGTTTCCTGTAGAAATTACATAAGTAATTATACATACATGTGACCTAAAGTGTTCTTATATAAAAGAAATTGCTTGTGCACGTGTATTAGTCATAAACATCTGTATTTTTATTTACCATGTAACAGAAAACCAAACTGAAAGTGGTCTAAATAGAAAAGTGATCTGTTTAGTCATATAACTAAATATTCAGGAATAGATCTCTATCTTCAGTTGTACCTTAAACATGATCATGGAATCCAGCATCTCTCTCTATTTCTTTGGCCACCTCTGATATTGAAATATTTCTCCGCGAGTACCTCCGAGATCAAGTCATTCTATACCTAGAAATTCTAGCAGAAAAGAATCCGTTATTTCCCAATAAATTAAATTAAAATGCTTAATTATAATTGGCCTATTATAAGGCATTCAGCCATGCCAAAACTAATTGCGATAGCCAAAGGGAGGGATTAGACTGAGAAACCCAACCTGGACCCCATGAATTCTAGTAAGATCTATTTATTAGTTAATATAATTATATCAATGTTAACCTTGTTTTTGATAATTATACTCTGACTAGGTGAGATATTTATATTTGAGAAGCTGGATGAAAGTTATGTAGGAAGTCTAAGTGCAATTTAAAAACTCTTCCATAAGTCTAAAATCGTTTTTAAACTTTTTTTGAAATTATTCTCGAACTTAGTGGGTTATATGAAAACAAGCACTGTAATATGAATATATCTGTGAAAGGCTTTGCTTGGCAATTTTTTTTCCATCATTTGAATTTCAGTCTCCAGGCCTGATAACCCCAGTTTTCTCTTAGTTTTTCTTTTGGAGTCACAGACCATGTCTTTAATATGGATATTGTTGATCACAAAAACATGTACTATGATGTATATATTTGTATATTTATCTTCCCAGCTAGATTATGAGCATCTTGAGGGCCCAGCTTGTACCTTGTTCATCTTTAAAATCTCAGAACCATGCAGAGGGCCCAGCACAGAATGGAAGCTCATTAAATGTTAGTGTAATATAGCACTAACATGCTGACTTGTTAACTCACATGAGCATCTGGAATCACAGACTATTATTTTAACTGGCTAATGGCTTGACTTTTGAATAAATATTTAAAAGGAATTTTAATTTAAAATGTGCATTTAATTCTTCTCTGTTACAGACACCAGTGTCCAATACCATGCTACAGCTGGGGAAAACATATTCTGTGTCTGTTTCTGAGAAGAATAAAATAGAAAAAAATGTGAATAACATTTCTGTCTTTACTGCGATTTGTGTGTATGTGAGGGTATGAGTGGGGAACAGCCTTGAGAGTTTATCTATGCATTTATTCTATGATAATTTATTAACTATCTCAATGCTGTGCTAAGATATGGTCTACACCGTCCCATCTTAAGAGATTAGTGAAATCATCTGAAGAAGCAAGCATTTCAGTGAGGGGGGAAAATCCCGTTAAAGTGTATCATATTGAAAGTGAACTCAGACTTCCTCCACCTCGCCCCCTGCCCTTGTCCCCTGCTTTTTTGGAATAAGCCAATTTTCCATCAGCTGTGGTGTTGTCACATGATATATATCCATCAGCAAACATGCAACAAGCTCCTGCTGAGGACAAGTGTCATGAGATTAAAAAAAAAAAATCTAGAAAAATTCTCACCTATCTGAATATGTATTACTGCTGATATTTTGTGTATTGGACATTTGGCATTTTTAACTAATTAAAATTATTAAGGTGGTTTAGATGTAACTGTATACCTGTTTTAGACAATGCAAATGTAACTTTTAGCTACTAAAATATACTCAATTCTATCTCAGGGAAATGTAATCACATATCCTATAAGGGTAAATATAATAAAAGCCAGAGGTCATGTATGTGTTGAAATTCAGGAAGAAAGAAGTAGTTATTCGTATCTCTGAGGCTGACCAAATGCTACGGGCTGGAGATCCAGCCCTCTGTGGGTCAGCATAAAGTCAAAACGACTTCCTGAATACACATTAAAGCATTCTTGAGATCAGTTTCCATGGAGTTATAAATAATACAGTAACTGTTCAATGACTGTTATTATTGAAATTACTGAAAATGGAAGTTACCCAATCCCTACCTGTTATAGACTGAGCCCTCCACCCCAAGTTCCTATGTTGAAGCCCTGAACCCTGTTGTGATGGTATTTGGAGATAGGGTCTTTGGGAGATAATTAATTTTAGATTAGGTCATGAAGGTGCGATCCTCATAATGAGATTAATGCCCTTATAAGAAGAAACACCAGAGTGCTTCCATTTTTCTCTTTCTTTCTCTTTCTCTCTCTCTGTGCATGTCTTGTGAGGACACAGAAAGAAGGTGGCCATTTACAAATCGGTAAGAGAACCATTTCAGAAACCAACAATGCTAGCACCTTGATCTAGCATTTGTAAGTTTCAGAACTGTGAGAAAATAAATTTCTGTTGTGTAAACCATGCAGCGTATGACATTTTGTTATGGTATTTCAAGCTACTAAGAAACTACGTTTCCCTCTCTCTATATTTAATGACAATAGAGCTGTGAACACGTGGATTCAAGTCCACTGGTAAATATTTTTGCTCTGGGTGCCTCTTCCTTCTGAAGGGCTAAAGATTAAATTTGATGGGGGACATGGGGGTTTCAATAAGATGTTGGGAGACCTAGAAATAATCAGGATTACTTTAGAGAAGCTTTTGTCAATACATATGACATTTTAGGCTTTAGAAAACCCGTAATCCAAGGATATTGTCGGCTGTGGGAAATATCCTGCTTTATAACAGAGGCCTGGTGAAAGAAATGGGATACTACACCTTGTTTCCTGGCTTGATCATTAAATTCAAGTATAAATTGTTTCTATATAATGTTATTGGTGTCAAAAGCACTTAATTCAAATGGCCTGTTTGGTTTACTTAAAATGATTGAAATAAATAGTTCTTACATGTGGGGCATTATTCCTTTCTGTGGTATCTCTAAAGACTTTTCTAAATCCACTGTTAGATGCTTGAGGAAGCACTGAGCCTTGACCAAGCCTGACCAAGACCTAAAACATATGATTACTGGGAAAACTCATAATCTCCAAAGACTCTGGATTTTAGTGTAGGAGGTTTGGTAACTGGGTTGGGACTAAATGTTTTTAAAGTTTATTTCTTTTATAATATTTTATAGATACAAGTATTTTAATATATTTATGTGACACTTGTGATATTTTATTACATGCATAAACTATGTAATGATCACGTCAAGGCATTTGGGGCATTCACAAACTCAGGCAGTTATCATTTCAATGTGCCAAGAACTTTTCAAGTCCTTTTATCTACGTATTTTGAAATATACATTATTGTTAATATAGTCAACAACTCTATGGAACATTAGAACTTATTCCTTCTATCTAACCATATGTTTGTACTCATTAACCAGCCACTCTTTATCCCTGCCTCCCCCTACCACACACCCTTCCCAGCCTCTGGCATTCATCATTCTACTCACTACCTCTATGAGACCAACTTTTTTAGCTCACACACATAAGTGAGAACATGCAATATGGTCTTTCTGTGCCAGGTTTATTTTACTTAACATACTGACCCCCAGTTTCACCCGACATGTTGCTGCAAATGACTTGATTTCATTCTTTTTATAATTCAATAGTATTCCATTTGATATAATGGTATTCCTTTGATACACTGATTTATTTTCCTTTGGATAAATACCCAGAAGTGACATTGTGGGTCTATATTTAGTTTTATGAGAAATCTCCATACTGTTTTCCATAGTGGCTGTATTAATTTACATTCCCACAGTGTATCAGCATTCCCTTTTCTCCACATGCTCACCAGCATCTGTTATTTTTTGTCTTTTTGATAATAGTCATTCTACCTGGGGTAAAATAGTATCTCACTGTGGCTTCAATTTGCATTTAACTGAGAATTAGTGATGTTGAGAGCATTATTTCACGGATTTATTGGTCATTGGTACATCTGCTTTTGAGTAGTGTCTAAGTATGTCCTTTGCCCACTTTTTAAAAAATAATTTGAAATTTTATGTTAAATTCAGGGAGACATATGCAGGTTTATTACATGGGTATATTGTATGATGCTGAGGTTTGAGGTACAAATGATCCCTTCACCCAGATATGAAGCATAGTACCCAATAGTTATTCAACGCTTGCCCTCCTTCCTCCCTCCACACTTTCAGAGTCTGTGGTGTGAGTCGTTGTTATCTTTATGTCCATATGTACTCAATGTTTAGCTCCTACTTATAAGTGAGAACAAGCAGTATTTAGTTTTATGTTTCATTTGTTAATTTACTTAAAGTAATGACCTCCAGCTCTATCCATGTTGCTGCAAAGAAAATGATTTTATGGTTTTATGACTCCGTAGTACTTCATGGGATATAGGTACCACATTTTCTATATAGAATCCACTGTTGATGAGCACCTAGGTTGATTCCATGTCTTTGCTATTGTAAATAGTGCTGCAATGAACATAGGAATGCATATGTCTTTTTGGTAGAACAATTTATATTCCTTTGGGTGTATACCCAATAAGAGGATTACTGGGTCAAATGATAGTTCTGTTTTAAGTTATTTGAGACGTCTTCAAACTTCTTTCTACAGTGGCTGGACTTAATTACATTCCCGCCAACAGTACATAAGCGTTCTCTTGTGTCCATAGTCGTGCCATCATCTTTTGGTTTTTGACTTTTTAGTAATAGCCACTCTGAGTAGTGTGAGATGGTATGTCATTGTCGTTTTGATTTGTGTTTCTCTGCGAATTAGTGATGTGGATCATTTTTTCATGTTTGTTGGCTGCTTGTGGGGTTTGTTTTGAGACGCGGCAGTTCACGTTTTTTGCACATTCTTTAATGGGATTGTTTTTTGCTTATTGAATTATTTAAATTCCTTATAAATTCCGGACATTAGGTCTTTGTTGAATGCAGTTTGGAAGTTTTTTTTCCCATTCTATAGGTTGTCTGTTTACTCTGTTGATAGTTTTGCTGTGCCCTGCATAGTTTCTTTCAGTTTAATTACGTCCCACTTGTCAAATTTTGTTCTCATTGCAATTGCTTTTAGGGACTTATTCATACATTGTTTCCCAAGGCCGATGTCCAGAACGGTGTTTCCTAGTTTTTGTTTTTGTTTTTGTTTTTTTTTCCCTCAGATTCTTGTAGTCTGAAGTGTTACATTTGAATATTTAATCCATCTTGAGTTAACTTTTACATACAGTGAAAGTAGGGGTCCAGTTTCATTCTTCTGCATAGGATTAGCCAGCTATTCCAGCAGGCTATCTATTGAATAAAGAGTCTTTTTCCCCAATGATTATTTTTTGCTGGCTTTGTTGAAGATCAGATGGTTATAGGTAGATGATTTTGTTTCTTCTGGATTTCTTTCTTTCGGGATTCTCTGCTCTGTTCCATTGGTCTATGTGTCTGTTTTTACACCTCTACCATGCTGTTTTGGTTACCATAGCTTTATAGTATATTTAAAGTCATAATATTATACCTCTGGCATTGTTTTCTTTTTGCTTAGGATTGATTTGATTATTTGGTTTGCCCACATTTTAATTTCTGTCAAATTGTATGAGTTCCCTGTATATTCTTGATTTTAGCCCCTTGCCATATAAATAGTTTGCAAATATTTTCTTCCATTTGACAGATTGTCTCCACTCTGTTGATGGAATGGAATATTTTAGAGAGAATAAGGCAGCTATTTCAAGCAAAGTGCCTTCAAATATCAACTCAAGAGATTAATAAGGTTTGACTGGGGCCAGACTAGAAACAGTTTAGCATAACTACAACAATATAAAGCATCCATTGAACCAGGAAATAGTATGAAACATGTTTTAGAAATTCTGAGCCAGTAGCAGTTTATCTTAGAGGGGATCCCAGGTGGGGAGAGTTGAGGCACAGAAACAAACAATGCTGGAGAATTTGGGTGGTTTTAAGAAACAACTCTCTTTTTTCTCCAAGGTTCTAAGGCTTAAAAAAAAATTCACAACAGGGCCTGGTAAACTAACAGGAATTATAGAGCCACTTTTATTAGTCTCAAACCAACTTGACCAGACAGGCTCCATCCTTCAAGCTTGACCTTCATGATGTTCCATTTCATTGATATATTACTGGTCTTTTTTCACTGACCTACCAAATCCTGAGATAGGCCATATTCCTTCCAGCAAGTGTAGTTTTACAAATTTCCACATCTCCTCTGCCTGGAAAACTTTCATTCTCATACTAAATTCATACTCAGCTTTTAGGTTTCATACTTTCATGATTTTTTTTTTTTTTTTTTTTTTTTGAGATGGAGTCTCGCTCTGTCGCCCAGGCTTGAGTGCAGTGGCACGATCTTGGCTCACTACAAGCTCCACCTCCCGGGTTCACACCATTCTCCTGTCTCAGTCTCCCAAGTAGCTGGGACTACAGGCACCTGCCACCACTTCAGGCTAATTTTTTGTGTTGTTTTAGTAGAGACGGGGTTTCACCTTGTTAGCCAGGATGGTCTTGATCTCCTGACCTCGTCATCTGCCCACCTCAGCTTCCCAAAGTACTGGGATTACAGGCATGAGCCACCATGTCTGGCCACTTTTATGATTCTTTTAGATTTTAGATTTTAGATTTCTCATGGAATATAACTTCATCAGGCTGTCTTCCCTACCATTCTCACGTGTAGGCAGGCGTATTCTCTGCTTTCAGAGCCCATGTTCATATTCTTGATGAACTTATCTTAATTTATGCTTACACATTTGTTTGTGTGCATACTGATTAGTGTCTATGTATTCTCACTGAAATGTAGGCTCTTTGAAAGCATAGGAAATATCTTTAAGTAATAGGGATGCAATAGTGCACAAAATCAAAGTGTTTTGAGCCATATTTGTCATTGAATAAATATTTGTTGAATTTATGAATCAATTAGTCCTTAAAAAACCAGCCCATAGCTAGAAAGTAGTGGAGGCTAGAACTAGCTATAAAGTAGGTGTCTGTGAAAAGATAGAAAACCCTGAAACATATCTCAAACAGCCTGAGATGACTGAGGAATCCTGCCAAAATAGAACACAGGATTAAGCCTACTTTGGTATCACAGAGACAAAATATCCTGCACTAAGATTTGAAATATTTTACCCTTAAAGAAACACAGTACACCAAAAGTTACATTTTACTCAAAATTCAGACAATGTCAACTTTTTGACATGGGAATTTGGAATAGAGATGTACAAAGACACGAGGGAAATGCTTGGAAGCTCTCAAGTGCGGAGAATTCTTTGCACAGACTCCTTCTCTCTGCACAGATGAACACCATGAGCTTGCTGGAAGGGGTTCAAAGAACAGCCCACAGCAGCACTCGAGTTTGCTAAAGTGACTGACGTTGGCTTCAGTTTGGAATCCAAAGGCGACAACTGACAAGGAAGAGCGGAAGGGAAGGGAGAAGTGAGATTTGAACAGTTGCAAAAGCCCAAGGCAGCAGAAGGCAAACATCTTCTGGGGTTATCAAGTGTTCATAGCAAGTGGCACCAGAGATCTTTCTAACAGAGTAACATCTGGTGATTGAAGCAGCCAGCTCTAAAGAAATACCTCTCTCTCCCTCCAATGTAGAGTCTGAAACAATAGGCAAAACAAGAACGGATTGTTTGCATTTTGATATCTCATTTATTCATCTTTGATGGGAGAGTTTGTTATAATAAAATTGGGAATATTAAATAGTGCCTACTGTACATCAGACATTCTAAGTGCTTTGCTTATGTTAATTAATTTAATAATAAATCTAACAATCTTGTCATATAGATATTATTATCGCCCCCCTATTTTCAGATAAGAAATGGAAGCACAAATCATTCAAAGGGTTTGTTCAAAGCCATACATGTAGTGTTTGACAATCTAGCTTCTAAGTTTTTAACTATGGCCTATGGTGCTTCTATATTATGATATTAAGGTTAACATTTATTGAATGTTTAACATGAGTGTTTCATATGTCTAAGAGTTATCACATGAAATTCCCAGTTCAAGATTTGAAAGAATGTTTTTTTCCATGCTGGCTGGTCTTGGTGGCACATGCCTGTAATTCCAGCATTTTGAGAGGCTGAGGCAGGCAGATCACTTGAGCCCAGGAGTTCAAGACCAGTCTGGACAACATGGCAAAACTCCATCTCCACCTAAATTACAAAAAAAAAAAAAAAAAAGTAACCAGATATATTGGTGCATGCCTGTAGTCCCAGCTACTTGGTGGGGGTAGGAGGTGGTGGCTGGGGCAGGAGAATTGCACCACTGGGCAACAGAGCAAGAACTCTGTCTCAAGAAAAAAAAAAAAGAAAAGAATGTTTTCCATTCTGACTTTACACACAAGAGAATTGAGGCTGAAAGAGTTGTTACATAGATAACCAGTTATTGAGAAATTCCAATGCACTTGATAATGTGTTTTGTGATACAGGCATATAGAAAGATGAATGCCCTGTCCACAAGTAGCTCTTAGTTAATCAAGAGACTGGAGTTGAGGCATAATGGCAAGAGATGGGAATAAACATTTATAACCACACACCCTGTTCCAGGTACTGGATAAGGCATTTTACATATATTATGCCATAGAATGCTTAGCTCATTCCCATGGAAAAGCTCTAATTCTAACCCAACTTTCTATAAGTGTATAGTTTTTATTATATACATATCTATAAATACCAGTGAAGAAACTGAGGAGTCTGACTGAGCAGGGGTGTTTAGGTGAAAAGCTGACATTTATCATACCCAAAGTTCTCATAATCAATTAGTGGCAAGGACCAAATTCAAACTCAGGTTCTTGTTAAACTTATACCACCTGTCTACAGTTTCTCCAGGTCTCAGACTCTAGCCTAATTCACATCTTTAATCCTTGTCTTTTCACAGAGAATATGTAAGAGAAACTCTGTATTGATAAACAATATAATTGAAAAACCTTTAGAGAATGATCTATTTGCAGGATTATCCATGGAAAACATCCAACGTGCTCAATAATTGATACAAATAACCAGGTGCTTATCCAAACTTTTTTTTTCTCTTTTTTGCAGCACATTTTTAAAAAAGGACAGATGGGAACAGATTTTATTAAAAAAAAAAAAAGAAAACAAAAAGAAAAAATATATTTGCATAAAATAAAAAAACACACAGACTCTGTTTCAGATGCTTTTGTAGCAGAAATAGTTATTTTCAAGAATGATTAAGCATATTGTAGAAATGTAGCATGGATTTTCCCCTGGCAATAAAATCAGTAACTCATTGCATGGCCTTGAGTACACCTCATCATCTCTCTTGACAACAGTCTACTCAACTTTTAGTTTCGTTTCTAGGTCATGTGGCAAGATTCAAAAGAAACCCCTTTGTTCAGAAATCCAAGAAGACGATGCCTAGAGCATCAGTGGTTTCCCCTGGCCTGAAAGAACCAGATTTTGCAACTTGAATTCTAAGGCTCTGAACTGGCCTCTACTCTGTAGTTATCTGGTCACTGTATTTCTTACTATCTTACCATCACACAGATCTAACTCCAGGCATTCTGACCTGTGTGGTTTTGTTGTTGCTTCTTTGTTTAATGTCATTTTTGTTTAAGTATCAGTTTCTTTTTAGATGTTGTTTAATCTTGGTATGTATTTTCATACCTTTTTCTCTGAACAGAGGACTTCTCATTTGTATTAGTCCATTTTCACACTGCTATAAAGATACCACCTGAGACTGGGTAATTTATTAAGGAAAAAGGTTTAACTGACTAACAGTTCCGCATGGTTGGGGAAGCCTCAGGAAACTTACAATCACGGCAGCAAGCCAAAGGTAAGCAAGCACGTCTTAGACAGCAGGAGACAGAGGGAGCGAGGTGGGGATGTGCCACACTTTACAACCATCAGATCTCATGAGAACTCACTCGTATCAGGAGAACAGCAAGGGGGAAAAATGCCCGCATGATAAAATCACCCCCCACCAGATCCCTCCCTCAACACATGGGGATTACAATTTGAAATGAGATTTGGGTAGGGACACAGAGTCAAACCATATCACCATCCTTCAAGACCCAAAACTTGCGTTCTATGAAAACAAGGGATTTAAAAAGTACAATTGAAGTATTGTCTTTAAAAATACATGTACTTGCCTATGAGCTAGGAGAAAAAGGTCTTATTTTGCAATCCCCCCATTTCTAAAAAAGTTCAAGCTTTTGTTATTTGAAAAATGTGACTTTTCTCTTTTTTTGAGACAGAGTCTTGCTCTGTTGCCCAGGCTGAAGTGCAGTGGCACAATCTTGGCTCACTGCAAGCTCCACCTCCCGGGTTCACACCATTCTCCTGCCTCAGCCTCCCGAGTAGCTGGGACTACAGGCGCCCACCACCGTGTCAGGCTAATTTTTTTGTGTTTTTAGTAGAGACGGTGTTTCACGGTGTTAGCCAGTGTGGTCTCCATCTCCTGACCTCGTGATCCACCCGCCTCAGCCTCCCAAAGTGCTGGGATTACAGGCATGAGCCACCACGCCTGGCTAAAAATGTTACTTTTCAAGCTAAATCTTAAGTGTTAGATCTCTTTTCATCTATTGAGCCAAACATGTCTATGTGCTTAACTTGTAAAGTTGTTTCTTCCCTGTTTGACTTACAGGTGTGTTTCTCCCTTATGTCCCTGCTTACAAACATCTAGGTCTTTAGAATATATTTTTCAGATGCTCAGTTAAACGGTATCTTGTCATTTAGATTTCTCAGGCAAAGTCAGGTGAGGTTCTGTTGGGATTTACCAAAAATCTACTCTGGTTCTTCTAATTGATGATATGTAGGTGGTATAGCTATTATTTCTGCCTGATAGAACTCATGAATGAATGAAGGTGATTTTTTAAAAATATAATTTAAAGCTGTTCTTAGTTGTTCTCTATCTGAAAGAACATATGAGGAAATACGGTTCCCAGAATTTCTTACATCTTTTCCATTATCTTCTGCTCCCTTTCTATCTGCAAATCTATATGACTTTATATTGCAGAATGTAGCCTCCAATCTTCAGCCCCTTCACTTCTAGCACTTAGGTTAGTAGTTTTCATAATGAAACGAGAGAGGAGAAGAGTGTGTAGGTTGGGACTAGTTTATTGATTGACTCTCTAGCTGATGGACCATGGATCTGTACAAAGTCAACCTCAGGTTTCTTCTCAATTGAGCCTCTCTATAGTGTAACGCATGGTAATTTCCTCAAAGATATTTGAACAATTTGCATATGTATCAGTGTTGTAAATTTGAAAGAGTCACTTTTCTTTTCATGGGCATTTTTTTGGAAAGCTTTTAGGCAATGGGAGTGAATCAGCCCTTGCTAACTAGTCAGTGAGTCATGTGCATCATATCCTAGCATTTAATTCTCTTAATTTACTGATGCTTCCCTGTAGGCCTCTAAGCCTAGCATTGCTTCTGACATTTAATAGGTGCTCAATAAAAGGTTGATTGATGAATTGATTATTTCAATGTGCACTTAGGTAATATGGTATATGCTAAATTAAATACTTTCTTACTTAACCCAGCCACAAGTTTAAATGTAATTCTGTCCCCGTGGCAATTTCTCAAAAGAGATAGGCCATTAACTCTGCTGACATGTGTAATCTCCAACTTGACTTAGGGCCCCAACCCAACATTTCTAAAATGGGTTTAGTTGATTAAATGAAACTATGTGGGATTATTTGTCTCTCTGTCTGGTAGAATTCATGACTGAGTGGCTCCTCATATTTCACTGTTCAGGCTTCAGTGGGTTTCTGAGGAAAATTGACTTTTTTGGAGGAAAGAGGCTTAAATATTTTATTTTAAGAAAGGATGCAGATGATTAAATGTACAACTTAATTGGAATAGTTCATGTTCACTGAAAATTTTAATTTATTATTCCAAATTATCTAGTATACTACAGCTTTTCATTCATTCTCTCCTACTTACTTAACCCCCAGAGAAAATATCTATCTCAAGAATGATTCAAAAGCGGTGTCAGAGTAGAATTAATGCTGTGCTCTTTTCGTTCTTTTTTCTTATTAATTTCCAGATACTTAACATAGGGCAATTTAATGTTTTGAATTTATTTTATCCTGTAAGTACTTTGAAAGTATATAGAAAGGTCCTCTGGCAGAAGCACACAATTTAGAGCAAATAAAGTTACTTTAGAATTAACTGTCACCATCATCATGTTGTTCATTTTAAGAAGTGAAGAGAAGAAACAATTTCTGTTCCTTGTTGGCAAGTTTTCCTTCAAAGAGTGAGTATCAATTTTGACTATATTGTTAAGTGCTATGTGGGGGTCATTATTTATATGGCAGATACTGAGATGTGCCACTCATATTCTCCTTCAAGGAAAGACTTACTGTCCAGCTACAAGGACTGTGTTAGCTAACAATCTTCAGTTGGCAGCATTTTCAGGGTTTGCTTCAGCAATTATCTAGCCCAGAACACACCCTCCTGGGGCTTTCATCTAATTATTGAAGAAGGCAATGGTACAAAACCCAGCCATTTCATTCAATACAGGATTCCTCTGATGGATGATCTTTGATCCAAACTTCCTTGTTTAGGTTGCCAGAGATTTTCTTCAGGTCTGTACTGTGATCTGACACCTTCCCCTGCCCGCTCATCCTTCCTCCCATGCCCTTTCACAGAATGACTCCCTCTAAACCTTTTGTACCTCTAACACTGTCCTAGAATCTGCTTCCCAAGGAACACAGCGTTTGGATGATATGTTAGGAAGGTCAATAAAAAGGTAAAACAAATGGATTTGAAATGTCAAAAAGACTTGGCTTTACTTTCCCTCTCCTCTTACATCCAAATAAACAAGGATGCTCTCTCAGCATTTGAGCGGTCCTTTGCTAGTATCACTTGAACATAGCAGGAAGGAGAAGTCCTTTCTATCTAGGGTTAGAGTGAGACCAACTGCTCGCTTTCAGAGAGCTTGTGAGCAAGGGTTTAAAGAATAAGCCTGTGCTAATAATCGAATAATAATAAAATGGTCCCGGTTTCCTTTGTGCTTACATCACTCTCTTCATGGATAGAAGGCACTGATAAACCAAGACATCAAGCCTTTCTGGTCCCCTGGACTCATTCTCGCAACAATAGCAGAAAGTCACCATAGTACTTGAGTGCTGAAGAATGTCATTCTCCTGTGTGTGCATAGCTTGACTTACAATGGATTCATCATCATTTAGGATACTCCCTAAAATCCTTTGAATTATGAAAAACATATTCACTTAAAGACATTGTAGTTCAGGGAGGTGAGATGGTGTTACTTTTGGTGTTATCATTATCATCATCATTAATAAATACTGAGTATTTAATAGGTGCCAGTACTGTGCTGGGTGTTTTATATCCATCTAATAGACATTTTACAATGGCTCTACCAGGTTGATATGATTTCCAGTTTTCAGATGTGGAATCTAAGGCTAGAGATTTTAGGTAACATGTCCAAGGACACATTGTTAAAAATGCCAGTTGTGCTGGGCTCATCAGGTCTGATGAATGAATTCATTTCATCTAGATCCAAGGCCATTGCTATTTTCCTTTCATCTGAGAGTGCTATTAATAAGAGCACAAGAGAGAGTTTATAACATTTTGGATGGATTATAGCTTTTATTCTGACGTGTCTTCCTGGCATGTGTGATATACACAGATTTCATTACACAGAGTGCATTTTCACTTCTCTGAGCCATTAGAAATGTTTACTTCCTTTCTTTATTTCGCTTTTTTCTCATTAAGAGTGCAAAAATTATCCTGGTTTTCCTTGTAAGATCTATATTGGTTTTTTTGGTGTAACTATTCTTTCCAAGCAATAACTATTTTCTCCTTTATACGGTTGTATTTTAATTAATTATAATGTTGCTGAGTGGCAAGAACAGAAACGATATTTCCAATAGATAAGGCTTTGAATCCTGGAGTTGATGATGATACTAATAATTAAATCATCATCTGTTTTATTCAGAAGCTAACACCTCTTCTGTAGGTTTTCTATGAAGGATAAAATGAGAGCCTTCATTCAGCCATTCCTTCATTTATTCAGCTATCATTCTTCGGTGACTGGAAAGGCAAACACAAAATATCATATGCAGCGGAACATACACATAGGTTATTATGGCTAAAAAAAGATAAGGTGATTGGACAGGCAAGATGTTCTGGAAAACTTGACCACTGAGTTCAGGTTTTAGGTTTGAGAAGATGTGGCTAAAAGGAGAAAGTTCACGGAAACAGGAAATATCAATCAGAGCAGAGGGATAATAAAAGCAAATGAACAAAAAAGTCCGTAGAAAAATACATTATGGATGTTTCAGGCAATAGTTCAGAAACAGTTGCCTGTTGTGGGATATAAATTTTGAGGCAGCGAGTAGATGGCCTTATGCTATTTAGATGTTAATCTGTGTGTGTTAAATATCCAAAGACTAGAATGATGCCTCACACATAGTAAGTACCTAAGAAATGGTATTTCTCCGTTTTCTTTCTGAGGCTCCCAGTTTTATATGTTTATTTCTTCCTTTTTTTCTTAGTCCTTCACTATGACCCACCTAATTCCCTACCAATCGCCAGAGTCTGCTCATTTGAACTGGCATCCATTAATTTGGACTCCAATCAATGAGCCAAAAGTATTTACTCAGTTTTCTTTATATTTTTCACCAAGTGATTTTCCACAGAAACCCCGTGTCTTCTAAGTCATGCTGGGTGCCTCCTTTTTTTGGCTTTAGGCATGAATCAGGTCTTAGGAAGCAATAATTTGGTATCACAGATATCTTTAAAAGATTTTATATTGAGAAAGTTCTCGTAAGGCTGGAAAAAGAATAGGGAACTTGTATACTTTTAAACAATGAGCAACTTGGAACAAGGATTGGAATTCTTGAAAATCAACTAACTCAGTAAATAAGAAATGAGTATATTCATAAATGACATAGAAAAATAACAGGAAATATTTTGTTCCTTTCTTAAATTATTTGTTTTATTGTTGGATTTATTGGTGTTGAATGAAAACAGAGCTGTGCAGAGAATGTTGTAAAACTGGGAGAATTTTTTTTATCAAAATGGAGTTTTAAAAAGAGCTTTGAGGGAGGAGAATTGTTTTCATAAAGCCATCACTCAAGGAGTTTTAAAAGAATTCCTGTGTGCAAGTGGGAATTACAATTCTCGTTTACCAGATATGCTTTTTTGGCAAAGATACCTTTGCAGAATAATGTCAGAGAACATTCATTTATTTTTGTTTATGTTTTCATTTATTCAATCACTTACTTTACTTCCAATCATACATAAACCAACTATTACTAGTTGGGTTTTGTGCCAGTTGTTGAGTATATAACAAAGACAGGTTATCACCTTTACCAGATATTAGCATTTTAGATGGGAAGGCAGATTATAAACAAAAGATTGTGATTGAATGTGGTGTGTAGTACTTAAGCAGAAGTGGTGTTTGGTTGTCTTGGAAGCACAGACATATAAGCCACAACCTGCATGGAGAATATTGGTGTCGAAAGATGAATACAAATTCTCTGGATGACTATGTGACCGGATCCCTAGGATGTCATTCTTTCAGCTGGAAACCTCTATGACCAGTGGCACGTTTGTCCTAGTTTTGCTTGAGCCCACTGGGCTCATTCTGCCCACTTGGCCTGACAGGCTACACTGGGCTCATGCTACTGGCCTGCATCCCATACCTCTGAAGACTGGAACCAGGTGCAGAGTAGCAAGGGATGCATGTGCAAGTGAGAGCAGGGTCCAGCTCCTGTCACAGCCAGGCATGTCAGCTGCTGTGGTGGGACAGGCAGCTACAGGCACCAGCACAGGTGCTAGCTCTGTGCAAGCCTGTAGCTGGAACAGATGCACCAAAGTGCCTTCTGCTATGGGCACCCATGTCTGGATGAGGGGAACGCAGTGATGCCCAGAAGCTTGGAGATGCCAGAAACCACAGAGTCCCAAAGAGGGTGTCACAGCCCTGGCTCAGGGAGCCCCAGCTCTTCTCTCCTTGTTGTCCACAAGTTGGGGGGCAGGGGTGTACATGTTTCAGCTCTGTATTACAGCTGTTTCAGTCCCTCCATTGGGTGGGCCCCAAGTTCCTTTCCCCACATTAGTAAGAACGAGGTACATGGACAACTGAAGGATGAGCAAGGCAAAGAGGTGTTTTATTGAGCAACAGTACAGCTCCAAGGACACCCAAAGTGCGTAGCTCCTTTCCAAAGGCAGGTTGTCCTGAGGAGTGTGCAGTCCTCAGCAGAGGGAAGATCCAGAGAGGGTAGTTCCTGTCCTCAAGCAAGTTGTCCCATCATCTGCCGGAGTCTGGCTGAGTCCAGAGTTTTATGAGCTTCAGAAGAAGTGCGTGCTGACTGATCCATGGGCAGCCATGGGTGGGCCCAGAAAAAGCACCATAAGTTCTCACTCCAGGCCACAGGCTCCACCCAGAACTGACAGCTGGGCCCCCATGCTTCAGGTTATCCCTGGCTCGAAGGTGGGACGTCAGCAGAGACCTGTCTCTTTCTGCCCAGGATCCTGTCTTCCTCCTGCTGACATCTGTATGTCATCCACAGCACCCAGGTTGTTCATGCCAAAGGGCACCTGCAGGCCAGTGCTGAGCTGCCTTCAGCCCCCCAAACCCAAAGTCTGGAGGGGGCCAAGGTGGTAAGGGGCTGGTGTGTCAGTGCCACCCCAAGCATGCGCACACCTGGTCAGGTCACAACAGTGCCTGGGCTTGACCACAGCTTTGCTCTGAAATTGGAGCTGGCACTGGGAACGGGGAGAGGCCAGGGAATGGGCACAGCCACTTCTGAGCCTGTGGAGGCAAGGGGCCTTCCTGGGCTCCCCAATAGTGCAGGGATGCCTGGGTCCATGGCCATGGCTAGGAGGCTGCAGCTGCACCAGAAGGATGAGGCCCCTGCCCCGCCAACTCTGAAGTGGGCAGGGCTCCCGCCTGTTCCTGGCTCCCACCGGTTCTGTGGAGCACTCAGCTCCAGTTACTTCTCCCGCACTGCAACTGGTGTCTTTGCAGTCCCCCCGCCACATGGGCTGCTGCTGCTATCAACTACAGAGAAGGAGCTTAAGGAATAGTACAGAGTGTCAAAAGTGTACTACAATAGAGCCAAATGGATAAGATTTTACATTATGGAGGGAGAATGATAATTTTGAATTCTTACTTTTTTCCCTCTTAATCCTTCAATATCTCACCTCCATTGCACACTTTGTACTAGGCATTTGTGAAGAAAACTATTGGATCAAGTTCTTCAATTCTTATAGTGGCCTTGTGACCTCACAATCTTACAGATGATGCAACTAGCATAAATTAAATAGTTTGTGTTGGGCTCACAACTTAAGCAGGGATTCTGACTCATGTAGCATGGCTAAAGATCGTGGCTTTCGGGAAAGCTAACATTACTCAATCTCTTTGCTTCATCTGAGCCTTTGCATAAATGGTGATCATCACTGACACTTAACCAGCTTTGTGCTAGGTATTTTTATTTCATTTTATTTTAATTATTTTTTTGAGTCAGAGTCTCACTATATCAACCAAGCTAGAGTGCAATGGCATGATCTTGTCTCATTGCAACCTCTGCCTCCCAGGTTCAAGTGATTCTCCTGCCTCAGCCTCCCAAGTAGTTGGGATTACAGGAGCATGTTGCCATGCTTGGCTAATTTTTGTATTTTTAGTAGAGACAGGGTTTCACCATATTGGTCAGGCTGTTCTCGAACTCCTGACTTCAGGTGATCTGCCCACCTTGGCCTCCCAAAGTGCTGGGATTACAGGCGTGAGCCACCACGCCTGGCTATGTGTTAGGTATTTTAATAAACCTGATAGTAACAACAATAGCAACAACAGCAAAATAGCTACCTGCAATCAGCCATGTTTTGTTGAAGACAATGTTGTAATAAATGCTAAAACTTAGAAATTGTTATTTTTATTTGAAAGATGAAGAAACTGAGGTTTACCTAGGTCATATAATTTTCCAACAATATAGCTTGATGGTGATAAAACAAATGAATATAGAAACCGGGTCTATTTGATCCTAGAGTCCATGCATATCCAACCTCATCGCCAGGACTCCCTCCTGCTTAGAAATGGGCCAGTTCCGTCTCCTCACCCGCCTGCTGCCTATGCTCTATGAAGAACCAGAATATGCCGATACCGGCAGTGAAAAAACTGCAATTATTCAGAGACAAGTAATAGCACAAGGCTCAGGAACAATAGCTTGGAAGTGCTTACCAAGGCCCTCAGGGAGAAGCACCCATCAGGCAGCTGCATCAAACAGCACTATCAACTCTCATTGATTTGACTGCCACTGTTATTCAGGTGAAAAATTGCTCCTTTAAAGACCTCTCCAAGATACATTCTGACTGCAGACATCCTCAGAAAACTCCCACACATCTCCTTAGCAGCCCACCTATCACTTCCTTGCAGGGCTTAAGATGCTATTGTTTTTTTTCTGAAAATATATTTTGAAGCACTGGAGTCAGGTGTGTTTGGTCTCTGCTCTTCAGCTGTAAAATCTAATAATCATGATTAGGGTTTTTTTTTGGCATCAATTACTTCATTAGAGTTACAATGAATAGATAACAGGAAGAATTAAGTAAGGATAATTGGCATGATAAATGAGATAAATAATTATAATGGTAACTAATATTTATTAAGCATTCACTATATGCCAGCCTCGTGCTGACTATGTGTCACTGAACTCCTCTGAAAGACCTGTTACTTTCTCACTTTAAACATTGGGAAGTTCGTTTAGCATTTATGTGTTAAGGTGACCCCCATATAACTCTTTCCCCTTGAGTGTAGGCAGATCCTGTGATTTGCTAAAGGTGAAAGAACTTTTCAGCTGTAATTAAGGTCTCAAATCATTTGACTTTGACTTAATCAAAAGGGAAATTATCCTGGTTGTGTCTTACCTAATCAAGTGAGTTCTGAAAAAGAGTGCCAGCTATTCAGCATATGAAGAATACATGATACACTTTTTACCAGAAGTTAGCATTCTAGGTAGAAAGGCTCTAGACAAATGATTATAATTCAGTTTGATGTGTAGTACTTAAGCAGAGGTAGTGATTGGTCATCTTGGGAGCACAGATACATGAGCTACAGCCTACATGGAGAATGTCAATATTGAAGGATGAATACCAATTTTGTGAGTATATTACAGAGGAGCTTAAGTAATGGTACAGAATCTTGAAAGTGTACTGCAATGCAGCCAAGTGGCTCAGACTGGGGGAGAGAAGTCAGAATTATTCTCTTACTGATCTTGAAGATGTGAAATACCATTAATTCTACAGCTACAAGGAAATAAATTCAGCTGACAACTTAAGAGAGCTTGGAAAAAGATTCTTCCCCAGTCAAGCCTCTGATCAGAATTCAACCTGACTAATGCTTAGTTAAAGTTTTTTAAGACCTTGAGCAGAATAATCAGCTAAAATGTGCCCAAGCTCCTAATCCACCCCAGGGAGACTGTAAGAAAATAAATGGATGCTTTAAATCAATTTTAATTGAGGTAAAATTCATATCAAGTTAACCATTTTGAAGCATATAACTCTGTGGCATTTAGTACACTCATGTTGTACAACGATTACCACTGTTTCTAAAACATTTTTACCACCCCAAAAAGAATCTCTACCCATTAAACAGTCACTCTTCATCCACCTCCTGCCAGCTTCTACAAGCAAATAGTTTCTGTATCTATAGATTTACCTGTGAACCAGGTGAACACAAAATTTTGGTTTTTATGTGTTGCATTTAATGAATCATTAAACATTTAGCAAGAACAGCATCTACTTGGAATTTCATTTCAGAAGGCTGAATTTGGTGGGGGAAATAGTGGTATGTGGATAGGAAGACCTTGTACAATTTTCTATTTTCTTGAATATGTAACATCACTAGGCCTCAGTGTCTTGTTCTCCAAAACATTAGTGCACACTAATTTTTTCAAGTCCATTTAGCGTCTTTATTAAAGATCAGTTATTGATGACATTTGTGAAGTTTTCGTTTTTGACAGTAGAAATTATAATGCTATAAACATTGCTCTTATCCAAATTATTCAGTTCTCTCTACCTTGATGTTCTAAGAATTATGACCAGTTAATATTTACTCAGTTAATAAGCATAACAGTGTTTACTGAGTTAATAAGCATAACAGTGTTAAATGAGTGCTTAGTATCTGCTAGGAATAATTATAAGCACTTTTCTTTGCATTATTAGAGTTATATAAAACGATGCTTCTCTAATTTTAATGTTCATGAGAATCATTTGTGAATCTTGTTAAAATTCAGATTATGATTCAGAAGTTCTGGGGTTGAGCTTGAGATTCTGTGTTACTAACAAGCTCTTAGGTAATTCTGGTAATCCTGGAGTGAAGATTATAGTTAGAGTAGCAAGCATGTAAACAACCTTGTTTTGTATATAAGAAAACAGGATTCAGAGGTAAAATAAAGACAACAGTGCTGGGAAGTGGTTGAGTCGGATCTAAACTCAGGTGCATCCAATAAATAAAGCAGCTACCAAGATGCTGGAAGATTCAGAGATCAGAGTCAGCTGAATGTGTTTTGAGGCTGACATTGGCCTATCTTAAATGGTGAGAATTTGCTGGGAAGAAGCAGGAGATGGATTTAGATAAGTTGATGGGAACCTCTTTATGGAATTTTGTGAAAACTGCTGAATAATTTTGAGCTAATATAGTCTCTAAAGTTTAGATTTGAACCAAAGTTAATTCATGGAATGTCACGATAAACATTTAGAGCTGAGAACGAGTGTATTAGTTCATTCAGGCTGCCTTAGTAAAACACCATATACTGAGCAATTTATATCTAATAGAAATGCATTTCCGATAGTTTTGAAAGCTGGAAAGCCAAAGGTCATGGTGCCAGCGGGTTCAGTGTCTGGTTAGGACCCATTCCATGGATGGCATCTTCTGGCAGCATCTCCACATGAACAAAAAGGCAGATGGGTTACTAAAATGCCCTTGAACCCCGTTACTCCTTCAACAAATGTGTGTGTGTGTGTGTGTGTGTGTGTGTGTGTGTGGTGTATGCACGATATATGTTATGAACAAGACCTTTGTAACTATAGTTCAAAAGATAACACAAATGACAGAGCCTCTTTTATAAGGGCACTGATCCTATTCACAAGGGTGGAACCTTCATGACCTAATTACCTCCTTAAAGTCCCGCCTCTTAATACTATTTCATTGGGGATTAAGTTTCAGCATGAAATTTGAGGGAACACATTTGGACCGTAGCAAAAAGTGACCTTAGGACTATCTGAGTCTTAACTGCTATTTTATAAATAGGAAAACTGAGGCCTATAGAGGAGCTCTAAATGAAACATGTGAAACGTCTCAAGCTAAGATTGAACAGGAGACACCTGGGTCTTACCCATGACGTTTGGTACATTACGGGGCTCAGTAAGAAATTAAATGCAAAGGCAGACTTAACATTGTTAGTAGGATACACTGAACTAGGTTCCCTTTTAAAGAAACGGACAAAACGAGAGGGTATTTTCATATGCTTTACAGCGTTCTGCTTTCTATGTGTGTGTGGGTTTGGGCTCTACGTCCCCACCCAAATCGTATCTCAAATCGTAATCCCCAGGTGTGAAGGGAGGCAAGTGATTGGATTGTGGGAGTGGTTTCCCCCATGTTGTTCTCCCGATGGTGAGTGAGTTCTCACGAGATCTGATGGTTTTATAAGACTCTCTTCCTCGTTACCTTCTTCTCTCGCTCCTGCCATCTTGTGAAGAAGTTGCCTACTTCCTCTTTGCCCTCTGCCATGATTGTACGTTTCCTGAGGTCTCCCCAGCAATTCAAAATTGTGAGTCATTTAAACCTCTTTCCTTTGTAAATTATCCAGTCTTGTGTATTTCTTCACAGCAATGTGAGAACAGACTAATGCAGCATGTTTGTGTGCTTCCACCATTTTAAAATTATTTGTTCTTAAAGTTAGTAAACTGCCTGAAAATGACTTTGATAAAATAGCAATATATATTGACACGTTTTCTGGATTAATTTTGGTGTGTGCTTAATGAAGCAGCTACGTTGTCTGGGGTGTACACCCAGGGTTTGTCATTTCGTCCTGGGAAAATTTAGGACATGAACACACACGAGGAGTTTAGGAGTGGAAGTTTAACAAGAAGGTGAGAAGAGAAAGAGAAACAGCTCTCTGTAGAGAAAGAGGGGTCTCTCAGCAGGAAATACCTGCTGGCGGTGGTTATGCTGGATTTTGTAGTACAGCTTGAGGAGCCAGTGTCTGATTTTCTAGGGCTCACAGATTGGTTCAATCAGGTATGATGATTACATAGCATACAGGAAAGGCTGGTTGCCCCACCCTAATCTGATTATGCAAATGAACGCTCATTGGCCCGCGCCGTCTTTTCTGGTCCTTACTGTAAATGTGGCTGGAAGAGAAGGGAAGATGGAGCTGCCATCTTGAACATGTGTAGTCCCTAGTTCCTGCAGGCATTCACCCGTGCAAGCTCCCAGCTTTTCTATGTCTGCAGCTCGACTTCACATGCTGCTCTTTATTAGGAAAATGATTTGGGGCTGCTTTTCATTAAAAGGAGAACCTTACCGAGGTCTTCCGTACCTTTGCTATCTGCCTAAGTAATTTCTTCTGAACTCCTGTGTCACTAAGAAAAACATTCTGCCAGAATGAGTGCATATTGGGTTTGGGAAGGGGGAGTGACAGTCTCCCTTTCAAATGAAAATAGCCAACGTAGGTGGTGCAGACATTGGCAGATTCTACTGTTAGGGCCATTATTTCAAATTTAAGATTTTCTCTCAGGTTTTTTTCATTTGTTAACACACTCAAAGGAGAAACTGGCAATCTCACTTGAGCATAGGAGAACTCCAAGGTGAGTGTTAAATGGTCATATTGCAGGGAGTCAGAGGGCTCCCTGCAATCCCGTCTGAAACCCCAACACCAAACTGAAACAGAGATTACCTTAGATACTCAACATAATTTGAGGCAACCAAGCTGAAAGTGATTTGGAACTTTTCTTATTTATAGGATTTGCCACTCACTACACCTGCAATCATTAGAGACCACTTTGGAGCCCACAGCTGAGCTGTGGAACACCTAATAAGTAGAGTGCTACTTTCTACTTTTCATTTTCAGAAGCACTGTTAGAGCTAATCTTTAAGTAGAAAAACACATGATTTCAATTAGTTTCTAGGGGTTAGCAACATGGGAACTCATTTGATACTTTAAAGTCTCAGATTGCTTTTATTCACCACAGATGTAGAAGCTAAAGAAACCAACACCTTTCACTATGGTTTGTGTATCTTCTGAGCTATGATCACAAAGAACTTGTTCATAATAAATACATGTTACACACAATTTGTTGAAGTGGTGATGAGGTTCCAGAGCATTTTAATCACTGACAATTTGCCTTCAGGCATCTTGAGATACTTTTCCTTGGAGAATTATTTTTGATGTAGATTACTGGATCCAAAAAAAAAAAAAAAAAAAAAAACCCAGTAAGTCAATGGTATTATTGAGGGAGGTGGGTAAAGACAAAAAGGAAAAAGACAATAACACACACCTGAATCGCATCCTTTTCCCCTTCCCAGTATTCTACCCTATTATCTAGAAGGGAGGGAAGATTTAGTGTGAAAGTTCTCAGTATACTACTACCAAGCAGTGACCTTTGTGATTGCAAGTGGCTCTCACCTGTCTGCCTGCCATTACGGTACCACAAAATTCAGGAACTCAATATTCTGGTGGTATGTCTCCAAAAATAGGTGGTGTGGGGTATTGAGTATTCCACAAGCTGCATTTTCTTCTGAATATTTTCTGCTGTGTATCGATTCTTCCATTTGTCCACTAGGTCTTTTCTACATCACTTTCTTAGGCTAGCTAACACATAATATCTATGTTGAATGAGCTGGCCACCTAGAATTAATTTGTAAGTATGATGTCATGAATCTCCATTACTCCCTTCTGGGGAAGAGTCATTCTGATGAAAATTTCTTGTGCCCGGCCCTTAACACCTACCTTTCCTGAACATTCCCAATAATTACTTAAACATACCAGACTCAAACACCTCTCTAACCCATTATAGTGCTCCATTTTTTTGTTTAAATCTTAGAAGGCAAAACTCTAGCCCTGACACTTATTTGTCCAATTATTCTCTTTATTTAATATTCTCCTTTGCATGACTTTGGAAAAAAACTTTTTCTCTGAGTCTTACTATCTCTTATCTATAAAGGAAGGAATTGAAATGGTGGTTCTCATAATCTTCTGCATTTCTATCATGTCTATCAAATCATGGTGCTAGGAAAGGATGAAATGTGATATGCATTACTGGTGGGTGAACATCAAACCTAAATCCAAAAAGTATCTCCAAAAAGTCAGTGTGAGGCTGGCAAAATTAGACATGTCCGCATTTCCATAACCAAAAATCAAAAAATCATCCGTCAAAATACAGCACTGCCAAGCCTACTCCCTTCTCTGTTAATTTGTAGCATTTCCTTAATACAAAGCAGAGTGAGCCCCAGTTGTCTATTTGGCCTTTGATGTATGACTACATAGAAGACGTCTCTCTAACAAGTACACAGTCACTAAATATAAAGTTCTTGGGATCATTGAGATGACACAGATAATTGATTCAGAAAGAGCCTCTTGAGAAAGCTGTGCATGAGGTAGAAGAACTTCTGTGATGTGCTTTAGAGAACTCGGATTGTCAAAGTGAAAAGCAGTAGAGTCACAGGAATTTTTCAAAACTGCAATTTGGTAAGAGACCGAATTTACATGGTATTCATTAGCCTGTGACACTCTACCATTAATAATTCTCAAACATGGCCGGGCGCAGCGGCTCATTCCCGTAATCCTAGCACTTTGGGAGGCCGAGGCAGGTGAATCATTTGAGGTCAGGAGTTTGAAATCAGCTGGCCAACGTGGTGAAACCCCATCTGTCTTAAAAATACCGAAAAACAATTAGCCAGGCTTGTTGGCAGGTGCCTGTAATCCCAGCTACTTTGGAGGCTGAGACAGGATAATTGCTTCAACCTGGGAGGCAGAGGTTCCTGTGAGCTGAGATTGCACCATTGCAGTCAAGCCTGGGCAACAAGAGTGAAACTCCATCTCAATCGATCAATATCAAAGATTTCCACCATGAACGGCGCATAGACACTAAAAGGCCAAATATAGTTTGTCAACTTTACTTCCTCTCAGATCACTAGGGTTAAAGCCTGGGAGCCATCTCCACTTCTTTTCCTCTCTTCACCATTTCAGCCAATCAGCTGCAAAACCCCAAACATTTTATCACACAGATTCATGCTCTTATGACAGCCCCATTGCCGGGGCTTCTGTTTAGGCACCATTAAGTGTTACTTGAATTGAGCAATTATTACATTTAATATTTTTCCTTTCCTTCTATCTTAACCTTTTAAACCTGCCATATGATGCTATAGTTATGTCTCTAAAATTACATCTCTGATGTCACCCCCTGCCTAATAATTTCCCATGGATATTTGTGGTTCTTGCTTGGGTCTATTAAACAGTCCTTTCTAGTTTCATCTTCTCCCATCTAACAATCTCCATATCACTGACCTTCCTCTAACCAAATATTTGAGAAACACACTCTTCATTATAAATACCATACATTTCCAAATCTTTTTATTTTCAACTTCAATATATACTGTTGCACAACGATATAACATTCTTTTATGCTTGGTAAATCTTTACATTTAAATCTCTGGTCTGTGAAAAATATGTACTAGGTCTTCAAAAACAATTTGGTGTGCTTTCTCTGTAATGTAAGAGTAACCTGTTGATCCGTTTGTTACTATTCGTAATTCTGGCTACTATGATGAACCTTGAGGGGGAACCCAGCCTAATTCAACTTACAATTCCAGGGCCTGTGCTGTGCCAAGAATATTTCAAGCACTAAATAAATAGTATAGAAAAAAGAAGTAGAGTGGGAAGAAGTAGAAAAGAGCATTTCCAAGAGTGAGAAGAATCCATATGGTGGAGCTTAATGTAAGGCAAGAGTAATGCCCTGAGTTAGTTCTGTGTTGCCTTTGCTGGATAGCGTTCAAGAGCATTGCCAGAAGTTGCATGTGGCCTATATTTATGTTCACCAGAGGATCAGTTTCTCAGAATGTTCTCTAAGCAGCTGGCAATTTTCTTGTCCGAAGTTAGTTTAAACTTTCTTCTCAACCATGCATAAACATAGCCAACTTATAAGGCACAATGTGGCAGGTACTGTCAATTGCGTCAGACAAAGCCTCTGTGAGCAAACACAGATGAAGAGGCAGAAACCTTGGACTGGGGAGATACAGTGGAATATCACAGCTACAACCAGTATTTTGCGGAAAGCACTGGAAGTAAATAATGTTGTGTAGAAATTCATGAAAACGCAATAATCAAAAAGTATTCTTGTCCCAAAGGGAGATATGAATGTAATTTAGAAACAAACTAGCAAACAGTAGACATCCTGACCCTAGCTAGACATCATGGTACATGCACAAGAGGACAAATACTGAACAATATTCTTAGCTTCATTAGGTAATAGCAATCTTCAGATCCTTATACTGAATAAGTGGGGGCTAAGATCCAATTTTACTTTATCCACTACACAAAATTGCATAGTTTCTGTAGAGTGAGGTGTAGTTGTTTGTCTACATCAGTGGTTCTCAACTGGAGGTGATTTGGCAACAACCCTAGGCAACATTTGACAATGTCTGAAGATATTTTTGGTTGTCACAGCTGAGGTTGGGAGGAATGGTGGTATTACTGGTATCTAGTGGATAGAAGCCAGGGATACTGCTAACCATCTCACAGTGCACAGGTCCACCCTATAACAGAGGAGCATCTGGGCCAGAGTAAGTTTGAGAACAGTGCTAAGTTTCCCAATAGTGCTAAGTTTGAGAAGCCCTTTTATAGATTGTTGAGTAGGATAATCTCAGCAATTCCTTTATCAATTTGAATAAAAGTCAGTTGAAAGAAACAACCGTAAGAACAAAGTCCAAACAAGGCAGATACCCAGACATAGTGATTTTATCTGACCAGTGGCTATTTGATCATGGTGCTCAAAGAGAGGTAAGTTCTCAACTCTTCCCTTCCTATCTCTTACTATCTTTGCAATTTGATCAGGATTTCCACTCACATATGGATGAGCTGCATTTTATGTAAGCAAGCAAACAGACCAGAGCATTAGCAAAGATGAGATAATTCATGACCAGGAGGCAGAATCCCATTTGTGGTGCATCTTGGCAGGAAGGGGCAACCTACCTAAGACAAAAGAAGTCTCTAAGGTGAGATTCCATTCCCTGTATTCTTCAGGGTTCTAGAACCCAAGCTTGAAGGAGCACTGGATTGAGAGTCACAGGATTTGAACTTACAATGTCCTGGATTTGCTTCTCTGTGCCTAAGTTTTTATATCTTCAAAATGGATGGTCCAGAATGTTTAGATATGTCCCCACCTAAACACAGAATAATTTCTAAAGATGTAATTTCATGTGGAAACTAAAAATATCCAGCTAAAAGTGGTGTTTCTCTGGTAAAAATAATTGGCTATTTCATGGGCTTTTCCTATTCAGTCACCTGTCCTGAAGCTTTGAGATATCTCTACAGATCAGAAAGGGGCAAACACCACTGGAACACACATGTGGCTATTCTCTTTCTAGTGCATTAGAACATTATTCTGAAGATTATCAAATATTAGTGTCCTAACTCTTTTAAACAATATGCAAAATGCTTACAGAGGTACAAAGAGTGATTCTTCAACCATAGAGGTACAGGAATCATACACAAAGAGTGATTCTTCAACTGTAATGACAATATTTATCACCCGGGAAATCTGGTAAAATTGCACATCCACTAGTCAGACTTCTAGAGATTCAGATATGTGAGTTGTAGTGAGCAAATTTTGGCTAGGTCACCATCATCTACTTCCTGCTTCTTTAACCAACAACACCTAAATTTTCTTTTAACGGGCCACCCATACCTTCAGTCCTACAGCTTGTCTGAAATTGATCTCATACTTATCCACTGGTAGCGTGAATGGATACATACCTAATTTGGAACAATGCTGGCTAATGCTGCTGGAAAATAGCTTGCTTTTTTCATCAGTCACCTCTTCCTGTCCGTTGAGTGGTATGCAGTTACCTCTATGAGGTCTGTAACTCTTTCACCAATGGCTGGTACATGTGAGGCATTCACCTAAGATAAAACCATGCACAGAGCTTCTCACGTATATTTGAAATAGAAAATATATGGTATATTTTCATGTTGAGCATTTAAAAAATGTATGTATTTTGCAATGAGAGGTATACTCACATTCCCTTAATTTATTTAGAAGTAGATCTTATACTGCTAGCATTTGATATTGGAGTAGAGGAAAAAATACATATGTGCTGTGATTAAAACCCTCAAAATAGTTTATATTATGTTAGTGCTTGACACTATGCTTATGCTGAAAAAATATGTTGGTGCCTATCGAGCGTGTTTTATTTTTTAACACATTATTTTATATGTCAAAGTAGGCTTTTGAACTAATGTTCATTACCAATATTGCATCCTTGAGTGCAGTTCCACCTTATATCTCATTCTGAAGAATTTTAAAGCTTAAATAAGATTCTGGATTCAGAGGTCAACCATTCTATTTAAAATGTAAAAGCACAAAATAATCTCTCTTGCACATGATCCAATAATATTAAACTGACATAAGTACAAGTTTAAAACATGTTTTGTTACTGTTAGGAAAATATTGCAATAAACTAAGAGAATCTAGTTCAAACATGTTATCAAATTTGTGACAAAATGTATATTTTGACTTCATTTCAACGAATCCTGCGGAATCAACCAGCTATCTCTCAGATCTAATTTTAACTCTAAAAAGGGAATATTGCCAGATATTCCTTAGGAATTTGTTGGAAAATAGGTTCATTAATATTTCTGTTCTGTGCTAAGGACGGTGAAGATAAGCTTGAAAACTAGATGCCATTGTACGGCAGGTATACTATAAAATGCAGATATCTCTCATATGACTGAAGATGTACTATGCTTTAGAAAAACAATATGTATAAATGAAATGGGCACTATTAATAAGAATTATTTGTTGACTGTTTTATGTATGCAAGGCACTACTAAGATACATATCCAGCCACTATCTATAATGACCACTGCTTATAATTATGTTTATGAAACACAATTGATGCCAAGTTTTTAAGGACGAGGTGATAAACCAACTTTTTTCAAATGATATGAAATTCAAGAACAGCTTTACTGGGAAAGACATGGCCTACAGGGGTCTTAAGGAGGGTTGAATAATCTATCTCTCCTATATATATGTGGTTTTTTTTTTTTTTTTTTTTTTTTTTTTTTTTTTTTTTTTGCTTCTTGCCAAGTTTCTACAAAATCATTGCAAGGGCTCAGTGAATTGGGGATTATTTTCATGGCCCCTAAGACTAGGTCTCACACCTTACCCTCCTTGCCAAGATTTCCCAGAGATGTTCCTGAATATTCATTCCATCAAACAATGACTCCTAATTTCTTTTACCCATGCAAGCCTGGCAATGCAGCAAAAAGCTATTCTTCACTGTCACACACATCATATAGACGAGGTTCTGCTGGCAGTTCAAGATAAGTAATATCTGCTGGAAGAGAGTCAAAGATGTAAATCCTTCCTCTGCCTTATGTACTGCAGACTTGTTTAGCAAAAGACTGTCTGGATGCTGGAGAAGTTGATCTCCTCCAAATGACTTACAAACTTCAAAATCACAGCCGTGTTGAGGAAGGGAAAGAGAGGACAGGGTTATGAGGGGGAAACACAGTGGGGCAGAGGGAAGGTCACAATCACTGTCGTGCTGGGGAGGAACTGTGAAGTAGTGGGTCTGGAAGCAAACTTAAGAGTCAGAAGTTACAGTTCTCTTTGATGCTTCTATCTGGATATAGAACTTTGGATAAATCACTGAACTCTCTAGTCCTTGGCGTCCTCATTTGTAAGGTAGGAATCTCTACCTATGATACTTACTTCAGCAGGGTGGGCGTTGTAAGGGTACCATGATTTTATTGGTGATATAGTTTACACTGCTGCAGCTCTGCCTCTGTACACAATCCCTCTACAAACAACCCATGCCTTCTCCTTTCATATGACGATATAAATAGCTGATAACTCTCGGAGACACCCCCTAATGGTGTAAAAAGGCAAACTCTAAGAATAGTGTTGGCAATTAGTTTTTGGAAACTAAACTAATTGGAAAATTAGTTTTATTATCTCTACCTAGGAGTTGGGAGCAGATAGCAGCCAGGATGGTGAATGGTAAAATATGCAGACTCCGTAATCAGATAGACTTTGGTTTGACATCTAACAAACTATTTACCTTGTTAAACTTCCTGATGATTAATCTGTGGAATGAGAGTGATGATAGCGACTACCTCTTCGGGTTGTTGTGAGTATTAAATGAGATTATGTTTGGCCCCCATTCTGGCATAGAAATGCTCTCAAAGGTTTGTTAATCTTCTGGTATTTTGTTATCTTTTTCTGTTCTTGCCTGGAGTATCATGCTTAGCTTTTACTGAATAAATCTGTGCAGCATTTATTCAGTCCAGCACTTATTCAGAGTTGTCCACATGAGAAGCAGCCCCATAGCATGTCAGCATCTACAGTTTTGGATCCCTGTCTCAGGAACTTTTGATTGGGTGCTCATCTCTGAAAGCCCTTTTCTTTTCATGGTATTCTAATTCATATGTGCTATGTCTCTCAAGTGACAGTCACATGAGTATTTTATGCCTTCGTTTCAACTATTCTGGAGGATAATGACATGTTAGTTTGAAGGATCTTACTCTTATTTACCCAGATTTTATAAAATACAGTGTGATATATGCCACCTAGTCTATATTTTAAGCCAGACTATCAACCACAAATATACCCTTAAAATATGGTGATGTATTATGGATAAAGACACAGAAACACATGCTTACTTATTTATAAGAGGGTTCTACAGATTGGAGAAAATTCCTTTTATACTCCATGAGTGTGGACCCTCCCTTTCTGAGGTCCGTGGAGCTGAGGGCTCATAGTACTGCTTTGGAAGAAGCTGAGGAGCTCTGGCATGGCTCCTATTGCTTTCTTGCTGACTTCTCTCTGTTCCTGCTTTCATTCAATCTTTATTGCATGCAAGACCACCCCAGAAGGGCATATTTGGTTCTCAGGGTCAAAGCATCTCAGATTAGAATGACTTACGACCCTCCATAGGGCCACAGTACATACACAGGTATCTGTAGTATTACAATTTCATGGAAAGGGGTTTTGATTAGGGAAAGACAATATCTAAAAAAGGCTCCATAAGGAGTTAATAAAAAAAAAAGTTGAAAACCACTGCTGTAAGTCTATTGAGGTTCCCAAAATGACTCACCTGTATTCTACCTAAACACAAGGTTTGGAAACAACTGAGAGAAAGACCACTATGAACCTGTTATGAACTCAACTCTGTCCCTGTGAAATTCATATGTTAAAGCCCTCTCAGTGCTTTAGAATGTGACTGTATTAGGGAAAAAAGAGCCTATAAAGAGGTAATTAAGGTCAAGTAAGGTTATAAGAGTAGAGATCCGATTCGGGATGGCTGGTATTTTTGTAAGAAGAGGAAGAGACACCAGTGATACACATGCACGGAGAAAAGGCCATGTGAGGACACAATGAATGAGAAGAGTGCCATCTGTGAGCCAGGGAGTGAGGCCCCAGGAGAAAGCAAGCCTGCCTTATACCTTGGTCTTGAACTTCTGGCCTCCAGAATGTGAGAAAATAAGTTTCTGTTGTTTAAAGCACCCTGTCTGTGATATTTTATTATGGTAGTTCTAACACAGTAATACAGAACCAAAAAATCAGTTTCATATCCTGAAACTCACAGTATTACACACTGCCAGAATGTGTACTTTCTAATATTGAGACCCAGAAGTAGTCAGACTTAGTAAGAATAAGTGCTGTTAAACTGCAAACCTACCCATGTGAGGGCCTGAGCCTATAGAGATTTTGCAGAGCACAGAAAAACCAAAGACCTTCTATGTGAGCAGGGCTGAGAGTAGCTCTCAGGAGACAGGTAGCAAAAGTGACTAGGCAATGTAAGCCCCATAGTTCTCCATCTAAACCCATCAATCACACTAAGTGGCTTCTGCATGCCTGCGAGGCATTGAATGAGGAAGAGAAAGAGGTCAGAAATGGGAAATTACTGGAGCTCCCTCCTCATGGAGGAAACATCTGGAGAGGGACCACTTTTACCACCAATCTTGTACAGATCACAGAGAGTTTGTTAGAATTCTCTAAATCTATCTAAAATGATTAAGCACAACCACTGGAATACCAAGAGGGATCGACCCTTTTGCTATTTTGTCTTTTTGATTCATAATCACCAGCCGGAGAGCAGACTAGTTCATAAACTAGAAATCAGCTAATTTAAAAAATTAAACCTAAGAATGAGTGAGTTAAAAAATAATGGCTAAGATATATTGCTCATGTGCTGTAAGTTAGATACTATTCTAACTACTATGCATATGCATTCTCTACTGTAATTCACATGATGACAAGTATTCTTCCTATTTTTGACATGAGGAAACACTCAGAGATTAATTAACTTTCTCATGCTCATTCGAGTAGTACATAAGGAAGCCTGAATGAGAAAGCCTAGAAGCAGAGAAATAAAGTGGGATGTTGTGTCACCCACATTTTTGAGTGGCGGTAGTTTGACTTGTGCCTGAATGCATTTCTTCAGTGTCTGTGGTTGGAATATAATAGTTCTCGTTAAAGTAAGCCAGGATACCAGAAGCTAGAGAGGAAAGAAGAGTAAAATAATAATTTAAAAAATTTGGGGGAAATCTATAAAATGACCACATTGAAGAGATTAGAGGCAAATATCAACATAGGAATGGAGAGACAACAGAGGAATGCTGGGCACAGAAAGTAAGAAATTATTGTATGATGGCAAGAGTAGATAGTTCATCAGTGGTGATTGCTTAGATTTGGGGTTAATGATCATACTTTATTGACTTTTAAGGGTGAAAGGTGAAGGAGTCTGAGCAGATTCAGAGGTTCAACAGAAGTGGAAGGAACCAATAGAAACCTAAAATCACAACAAAAACAAGAGTGTAGAAAATTCTACTGGGAATCATAATACCGCTCCAACATAGTCTTCAACTTACCCAGGGTAGCTTTGTAACACCTGACAATTTGACCTGCAAAAATGAATATGCCAATTTTCAGAGTAATTTATGTTTGCAAGTTACTTTGTTTTTATCTTGAAAACCATCCTATGAATTGCAGGAATAATTATTAATGTAATTTTACAAGAGAAGAAACTGAGAAATGACTCATCTGATGTTACACAGCAAACGAGTGAAGCCAGGTCTCTGGCTGGCTGGCTTATTTATTCATTTATTTGAGACAGGGTCTCACTGTTATCCAGGCTGGAGTGCAGTACTGAGATCTCAGCTCACTGCAGCCTCTGCCTCCTGGGTTCAAGCGATTCTCGTGCCTCAGCCTCTCCCGGGTAGCTGGGACTACAGGTTTTTGCATACTACCACACCTGACTAATTTTTTTTGTATTTTTAGTAGAGATGGGGTTTCATCATGTTGGCCATGCTGGTCTCGAACTCCTGACCTCAAGTGCTCCACTCACCTTGGCCTCCCAAACTGCTGGTATTACAGGCGTGAGCCACTGCGCCCAGCCTGACCTGAGAAAATGTTTACAAAATCATCGAGATGGTCATATGTGTTAAGAACTTGCCAACCATTGCTGTAATTCATTTCCTTATAATATACTGGAGTCTAAGGTCTTATTTATGTTGTATACTTAAGTGATTAGGGTAATACCACATTTTGTAAAGGAGCAAATCTTGCAAGGTCTCCTTTTTTTTCACCTGACTCCTTTTTTCTCTCCAAGAAAAACATGTTACTAACTTCTGAGATGTTAGTTGAAGGAGAAGCAGATAATGGACTTATATTTCTCTCTCCTAAAAGAATAGCATATGTGTAAGGAGTGAATGATAGTATAGAAGGCTACAACAATGACTTTGAAACTGGATCATGCCATTTGGAATGGATAATCCCAACAAAAATAATTAGACCGCAGCTGCAAGCATTTCAAGGAAGAGTGTCACATACTCTGTGACCCAAGATTTGGCGCTCTCATAGGATATACAAGTGGAACAAACACCTGGCCCGCAAGCAGTTCATAACGCAGTGATATTTATGCAGACACCGGGGCCATGCTTCAGCTACGATGCACCATTTCCAGATGTTTGATAAAACACCATTGGCAGCATCCTTTGAGAGTCTGTTGGAAAAGAACATAGCTGGAGCTTTCTTGATTCTACTGTTCCTGCACTTTCTTTAATGGGGAAGCAAGAATGCCACCCATACCACAGGAGAATGTTGTAATGTCAATATGTTGCTTTTGAACTTTAAACCTTCACAAATGTTTTCCATTATGTCTTTGCAATGGTGCTTATGTCCCAGAGCTGCATGGGGACCAAGAACAAAAAAGGCAGAGACTACTCCTTAAAGTATTCCCATGACCTTAATCTAGCTGATTTTTCTTACCAGCCCCATAACAGGCGTTAGAGGGGAGGTGATGGTGGATGGGGGGAAGGGAGATAAAGAAAATGAAAGCCTATGTAAAAATGCTAATATATGATTAAGGTTTACAGATGGACAATGAATAAATATGGGTACTTCATTAGGAATTCTGAGGAAGAGAATATCTAGTAAACATCTTTGTGACTGGCTTTTTTTTTTTTTTTTTTTTTTTTTTTTTTTTTTTTTTGAGATGGAGTCTTGCTCTGTCGCCAGGCTAGAATACAACCTCTACCTACCGGGTTCACGTGAGTCCCCTGCCTCAGCCTCCTGAGTAGCTGGGACGACAGGCAGGTGCCACCACACCCGGCTACTTTTTTGTATTTTAGTAGAGATGTGGTTTCACCATGTTGGCCAGGGTGGTCTCGATCTCCTGACCTTGTGATCTGTCTGCTTCGGTCTCCCAAAGTTCTGGGATTACAGATGTGAGCCCCTGTGACTGGCTGTGAATGGCTTTTTATCTCCTCAATTACATGTAGATTGGCATGCTTCATTGACTGTTGCCCTGGATTTCTATCCATAGGAGCTCTCCCCAACCAGAGAGTCCTGCCCTGCCCTTCCCTTGACCTGTTCCTTAGCTATCATCTTCCACAATGATTACTGAACAAATCACTGGACTTTTCTGGATTCTCTACCTTCATCAGATTTAATTTAATTATTGTAGTTAGTTTGTTGCCACTTCTTTTCTGCCCCAGTAGTATTTTGCTACTACTCACCTACTATTTTGGGTTATACAATCTTTCACCATTTTAGGAAGTTCACAGATATTTTCTATAAATATAAATGAATGCATATATTTTCCATCTATAATCTCTGATAAAATTCAAGTTCCACCTCCACAAAATACAATATTTTCCAGAACTTGTTAAATGAGTAGCAGATAATTAAAATATTATTTATAAAAAGAGATTGACATTTCTTCCCCACAAGCCCTCTTTCTCTCATCAGTCAACCCAGGAAAAGAGATGATTTATATTTTCCTAGTATAAAATTCTTACTTTCCCAATAAAGATTTTTTTTCAAACAATTTCAGGAAGGAACAGATTCATTTTCAATACACTTCTGTTATTCTGTTTTCCCATTTATATGAGTAACTTAGTCTTTTATTTTCTTTCCTCCTCTTCAGTTAAATTTCCTTTGGATGTAATAACATTTTCTCTCCTCACTACCCCACCAATCCATACCAAATACTCTCTGCACAGGGCTGTTCATTTTCAGTGTCCCTCTGAAAGTTTAAATGTCACATTTGCATTTCACTCAATGTTTAAAATACAAGGAGCTGGAAATGAAATAGAACCATACGAAAAGGCCTTTCGGTGAATGGAAAATGTAATAAATCCGGTGTTCTGACCCCAGTTACGGGTGTTCAGCCTCGCAAGGCCCCTTTCATTTGTCCTGCTCACCAGCAAGTGCTGAAAAGATTCCCACACCAGACCTCACACGCGGGTCCCTCTGTTCCCATCGGAGTTTCTGAATGGGGAGTGATCAGTGTTGAGACATTTGCTTTCAGTTTGTCTTTGTCTTCCCTCATATGAGGCCTTGTAGAAAAACAAAACTAAATCTTTCAGTGACTATACTGGACTTTACAACTATAAGGATAATAAGAACTTCAGTGTGTTTTGATAGACTGAGAACTATGTCTACCCGTTTTCAAAAGCAGATGTGTTGCCAATGAATAATGTAGCAGTTTTTATTCCTTGATGGAATTAGCTAGATTATTTGTCATTGAAAAACAACAGGCAGTGAGAATAAAGCAGATTGCTCTATGGAAGAGTCTTTACAAATAATGTCTTTGGAGACAGATACACCTAGGGGCAAATACTGTCTGTCACTTCGGGAGAGGTGAGGTGGGCCTCAGTTTTTTTGTCTGTAAAATGGGAACAGTAACATCTGCTTCTAACTTTGTTGAAATAATTAAATGATAGGATATATGTAAATTTTCCTTAAACTTAGTTGAGTAATTACTATACATTCAATCTACCATTATTACTATTATTGTAAACAATATTTACTAATATTCTGCTACTGCCTTTTTCTCTCCGTTGACCTTCTGCCTCTATTGTGAGAGACATTTAAATGGATATCCTATTCCTTGGAAATGTGAACTTTGCCAGAACATGTGTACTCTTATGTGAACTCTTAAGTTCAACAAAACTTCAGGGACTATAGTTAATTCATTATTCTGCAAGTATTAATTGGAAGCCTATTCTATGCCTCATATTTTTCTATATAATGAACATTCAGTAATGAACAAGGTATATGAATTTTGTAGCACTTATATTTTAGTGGAAGAAGACAAGGAATAATAATTAACCAAAAGATCAAAGGTAATTTTATTTTATTTTCCCCCACCCCTCGCTCTGTCGCCCAGGCTGGAGTGTAGTGGTGTGATCTTGGCTCACTGCGAGCTCCGCCTCCTGGGTTCACGCCGTTCTCTTGCCTCAGCCTCCCCAATAGCTGGGACTACAGGCGTCCACCACAACGCCCGGCTAATTTTTTGTATTTTTAGTAGAGACAGGGTTTCACCGTGTTAAACCAGGATGGTCTCGATCTCCTGACCTCGTGATCTGCCTGCCTTGGCCTCCCAAAGTGCTGGGATTACAGGCGTGAGTCACTGCGCCCAGCCCAAAAGAAGTAATTTTCTACAGTAGAATGTGTTATAAAACAAAGTAAAACAGAAGCATGCAACTGGAGTTGCAGTAGAGGGGGTGAAGAATCATTTGGAATTTTTAGTCATGGACAGGAACAGCCCCATGTTAAAGATGATTTTAAGTTTATTTCTGAATTTCAGGTAGGTTCTAGTCATAAGAAACGTTGGTTTGGGAGTAAAGGTCATTCCAGATAGGGATTAGGCAGAGGAAACTCCTGAGATGACTCTGGACATATGACCAAAAAATCTGAGGCTACTGACTCAGAGAAAGGGGTCTTGAGAGGTGAAGAGGAGGAATACACAGAGAAATATGTGTCAGCCTTGATAGAACACAAGAAGGGATTTGTAATTTGTAATACTTGGAAGAGGCGGAGGGGGTGCCAAAATGAGATGATTAAGTTGACTCTTGTTGGCATCCACTTGTGATGTGATAATGCCTTGGACCAAATGGTATCCAGGAACATAGATGGGGAATAGTTTCATAATATATTTTGGAACAAGAAATAAGAGGCTTCATTGCATTGATGTGAGGAGTAAGAATGAGTGAAAGAGAGGAAAAATGAATTGATCCTAAATTATTTCTAATCATAGAACTAAGTAACATGAGAAATTTTTAGAAAAATAATAAATCTCAACTATAAAGTTATGTCTGGGTATGAAATCAGAAGCTTGGGACTTGAATGCCAACTATTTAACTTACTATGTGGCCGCAGCCAATGTAATGTCTCAACTTTCATCTTCTACAGAATGGGGATAAGAAAACTGCATTTACCCAAAGGAGGTTTTTTGAGCAAAATAAAGTTTTTGTAATTTTATGAAAATATTTTTGCTGAGTGTTCAATATGGACAATATGCTGAGCACTTTTACTATTCTTAAAAAAGCAACATAAGGTAAAAAATATTACTAGTCCTATTTTACAGATGCTAAAATGTAGGCATAGAGAGTAAAACTGTGTATTTGGTCAAATAGATATAGATTTATTTCCCATGCATTTTTGAATCCAGTCTATGACATCACCCATAACCTACAATACTTAAGTCCTATAAAGGTTGCAGAAGTGTATAGATAAAAATCATCTTTAATATTAATAGGAATAATATTAAAAAAGAAAATAGCAAAAAATTCAAAAATCATAAGAGAAAGGATATATGAGTACAAGTTCAAAGTACAACTTTGGCTGAAAATGGTTACTATGTAATGGGAAAGCGACCTGGAATGAAATTATGTGATACATTATCTTAATCCTTTCAATAAGAAAGAAAAGATACAGTGTGACATCAGTGACAGTATCTGATATTATTCGCTATCTCTTATAGCACCTAGTAATAAGTCCCTAAATGGGTATTTAATAAACTTATAGAATACATAAATAGATCTTTTGGATGATAGGTTTTTCCATAGTATGAATTTCTGAAGGATGAAGCTTTTCTTTTTTTTTCCTCCTTATTTTGCCTTCCCTCACAGTGTTTGGAATAGTAGAGATTCATCGGATTTATTATTTATCAAAAACGTTCTTGTTGCTAGACACTAATGAGAAGGAACGCAAATGCAGATGGCTCAAAAGTGCAAATGAGTCAATGACTCTTCTTGCCATTATCTTGAGGCAAAGCAGTAATCAAATGGTGGGAAACGAGGGTCAGAATCTTACCTGATAGTTTACTCTCGTTTTTGTTGTTGGTTTCATTTCCTAATTGGTTAAACTTTTGTTTAAAAACCTGGGATCCCAGAGCACATGGAAGCTTACAGCCTTCACAATTTATATAATGGATTTTACCTATAGCCATGTTTTGTGTTCTGTCTTATTGCTGAGTTTTGACATGGTATATACCCAAGAGATACCAAGATATTTCATTGGAGAGTTGGGAAATAAAATCCAGCCACTCTCCTTTTTGCCTCTCTGCCCCCTGACTAGGTCACATTTGCCTGGTATATGACCTTGTATATTTTTATCTGCATTAGCACTTTTCACTATTTGTATCCTTCTTATTTACTTAGCTATTCAACGATAACACCTGTCTCCATCCTGTACTTTATATATTCTAGGAGTCCAGGAAGTACAGTATGCTTAACTACAAACTAGCCTTGTCTGGAACAGAGTCTGACATAACATGTGTTTGTTAAATAAAGGAGAGATGCCCATGGCACTGGGCCTGTACTCACATTTTCCTGCCAGAGAAGAGTCTAATTCTTAAACAACAAAAATAACAGGGTGTAAATTGCTGTATTAGAGGAGGTATCAGCTATCGCTGCTCTACAGCAAATTACCCCCAAACCTAGTGTTTTAGGATAACAATCATGGTAGCATCTCTCACATTTTCTGCAGGTCAGGAATTTGAGAAAGCTCAGGCTGGTGATTCTAGTTGTGGGCTGTAGTGAGATGGGAGCTGAAGGTAGAACAGCAAGGGACTGGGGCAGGTGGGGGCTGGCTGTTTCCCCTCTCTTCATGTTGTCTTGGATATTCTCCATATGATATCTCAGCATTAACTAGTTCAGGCTTCTTTACAGTATCATGGCTTCAGGGCAGTCACACTTATTCCATGGTGGCTCAGTTCTCTAGTCTGAGTCTTCTAGAAAATCAGTCGGAAGCTATATCACCTTTATGACCTGTACTTGGAAGTCATGTCATGTTGCTGTGGCCATAGTCAGCTAGTAGACTATTTACTAAGGTCAGCCAGAATCAGAGAAGGCTTATGACCCTCAACTTTTAATAGGAATGTCAAAGAGTTTATGAATATGTTTGAAAGTTACCACCATGAGTTACATAAAGTATCAATTTCTCTGTCCTGTGCTTTTCTGAAATTCTTTTTCTTTTTTTTTTTCTTTTTGAGACAGAGTCTTGCTCTGTTGCCCAACTGGAGTGCAGTGGCATGATCTGGGCTCACTGCAACCTCCCCCTCCCTGGTTCAAGCAATTCCTCTGCCTCAGCCTCCCGAGTAGCTGGGATTACAGGCACACGCCACCACGCCTGGCTAATTTTTTTTTTTTTTTTCGTATTTTTAGTAGAGACAGGGTTTCATCATATTGGCTAGACTGGTCTCAAACTCCTGACCTCAGGCAGTCCGCCCACCTCAGCCTCCCAAAGTGCTGGGATTACAGGCATGAGCCACCGTGCCTGGCCTCTGAAATTCTTATGACTACCTTTCTTTTATTTCCCCATTTAACTCTTTATCCTACTTCAGGAGACAAAAACGTGTATGCTGATAGGGCAAACACCATTCGTCAAACAAAAATTATCTACTTGTGTAGTAGATAGGGGGCCAATTTCTATGGGACTCTTCACAAAAAGTAGATAAAATTCGAATATGTGCTTGATGACTGACTTCCTTTCTACTTCCCCCACAGACCCTTAGGCTGCAGCTCTGTTAGGCTGGGTTATTTCAGAGGAAAATGCAAATGAGCAGAGATGTATGAGCTGGTAAAAGGGGAAAGCCTCTGTGGGGATCCCATGGTGAGTGGGAGAAGACAGATGTGTTAGCAGCTGTTCTGCTAGATAATGAGTCAGCCCCCAGTGCACACGGGTAATCGACAAGGCGGCTAATCCATTCACAGACAATCAAGAATTGACCATATGCCACAGCTGGACTATGTGTGGAGGCAGCTCATAAGGAAAGAGGAAGAACAGGAATTTGACTATTATCTTAAAAAAATACTCATGATACAGATAATAATGGCCCATTAACATAAGCAATGTGTGTTTTCCAAAGCACAATCACAGGCTCCTTTTAATTTGCTTTCTTGTATAAAAGGCAAGATAGTTTTCTTTCCATTTTTTTTTCAAGATGGAAATGCTTGAAAAGACTACCATTTACTACTACACATTAAGTGTTTAGACAGAAGATGTGCCCAGAACTATAGAAATAATTATTTCACTTAGCAATGCAATTCTTATGCAGTGTGATATTAATTACCTACTGCAAATCTAATAAAACATACCTTTCAATTGCAAGTATGTTTTTTATTACTCAGTGCATCTGCAAATCACAAAAATATATGTTAAACTTACAATCACTGTCCTCACTCTTCCTCAGGAATGAGTTTCATTTTGTGGTTATCTCATGTATTTGCATATTAAAGTTACAATTTCCTCAATATCAAGCATGCTTGTGAAAATACCGATTCCCAGAATCCTTAGAGATTCTAATTTAATTAATTTTGAGAAGGACCAGAGATCTTCAAATTTAAACAGACACTCTGTCTCTGGGACTCAGAAACATTTTGAGAAACATTTTTCTATTGCAGTGGTTCTCAACCTGAGGTAATGCTCACTGCCCCATCCCCCCGCAGCTGACATTTGGCAATCTCTGGATGCTTTATTTATTTAGTTTTTGAGACTGAGTCTCACTCTGTCGCCCAGGCTGGAGTGCAGTGGCTCGATCTTGGCTCACTGCAAGCTCTGCCTCCCAGGTTCACACCATTCTCCTGCCTCAGCCTCCCGAGTAGCTGGGACTACAGGCGCCCGCCACCACGCCCGGGCTTATTTTTTGTATTTTTAGTAGAGATGGGTTTCACCGTGTTAGCCAAGATGGTCTCGATCTCTTGGCCTCGTGATCCACCCACCTCGGCCTCCCAAAGTGCTGGGATTACACGCGTGAGAGCCACCATGCCCAGCCTCAATATCTTTTTGTTTGTCACAACTTAGGGTTAGATGCAACTTGTATCTAGTGAGTAGAGGACAGCAGTGCTGGTAAACATCTTACCATGTATAGAAGAGCATCTCAAAGTGACCCACGTCTCACCTGGAGTGTGAATAGTGCTAGGGTTGAGTATATGTGTGTTTTACAGGGACTAAAAAAATCAGTCACATAGAAATAGTGGTTTAATTACTACTCCATGAAATATAGACATAAATACCACATTTTTATATCTCATACATTAATATGTTTTAAAAATATATATCAAGAAAAACACTTACGTGCAAAAAACATCTTTTTATATTAAATAATATAAACTTAACTCTCTTTCCTGCAAAATATATTAAAAATTTTAGCTGCATCTCGAAGTGCTTTATTTTGGTAAATTTCAGCTACAAGACAGGAAACTAAAGATGTTCCTTATATTTGAAATGATTTTGAATTTCCTAAGATAGCATAACCATTCCCAAAGTCAGTCCCTCAATCCATAGATACATATTGAGTTAAATAGGTAAATTTAGAAGTTGTGAAATGTCTTTAAAATATTTTAAAATCATATTTGGAAAAGTTTAGTCTAAAGTGTACCCATATGTATGTGACTGATTATTGCCTTTTAAACTGTACTACTTGGGGCTGTCACCTATACGTACAATATTTTGAATATTCTGAAATTTGCACATTTATTTCCATTTGTAGTACAAAGGTAGAGACTGGAAAAAGGAGAAAGAATGGGACATACTATGAATCCAATTAAACATTACTTATTTAGAAAAGCAAGATTAAAAAGAGATGATAATTTGTTTTTCAACTGTTACCTATACTTGCTGATATGGTTTGGCTGTGTCACCACCCAAATCTTGCCTTGAATTGTAGCTCCCATAATCCCCATGTATTGTGGGAGGGACCCTGTGGGAGGTAATTAAATCACAGGAGCAGGTTTTTCCGGTGCTTTTCTAGTGATTGTGAATAAGTTTCACAAGATCTGATGGTTTTATAAAAGGCAATTACCCTTCAGACTCTCTTGCCTGCCACCATGTAAGACCTGCTTTAGTTCCTCCTTCACCTTCTGCCAAGATTGTGGATGTCTCCCCAGCCATGTGAAACTGTGAGCCCATGAAACCTCTTTTTCTTTACAAATTAACCAGTCTTGGTAGTTTTTATAGCAGTATGAGAATGGAATGATATACTTGCCATTCAGTATTTTCTCTGCTGTCCAGGACACCCACTTTCTATACATCAACTAGATACCCCCATCGGATAACTCTCAATAAACAGTGGGATTTTCTCTTATCCTTTCGTCCAAGCACCAGGTTGGTAGAAACAGACTTTATTCTGACAAATTATGGCTATTCTAGTTATAGTAGCTTTGGAGTTCTGTGCGGTTTGTACAAATGGACAACTCTCGGGTCATCTCTGAAGTTTATTTCAGTAATCATCTGATTATTCAACAGTTCTTTATTGAGTGAGCAGTAAGCGTAGGCTTTCTTCTAGATGCCATCAATGAGTGAATAGGAGGGCAAAGTTTTGATCTTCCTTGGGCTTAATGAGCAGGGAAGGCAGCAAACAAACCTGTATATATATGATGAAGGAAAATGTGGCAGGATAATGAGATACAGTTAGGCAGAGAAGTGGCTTTTTCATGTAGGATAGTCAGAGGCCCAAACTGAAAACATTGTTTTTATTTTTCTGTAGAAACCTATTTTGTCATAATTCTTGATTATTCCACTCCTTTACACTTCCAGTGTGACTATTTCCTTATTCCAAAAGTTCCTTAATGTGTCTAATTGGACAAACACGGTAGAAATTCCAGAGAAGACTTTTAGAACTGCCATAAGAAATTCCAGAGAAGGGCTGGTGTGGTGGCTCACGCCTGTAATCCCAGCAATTTGGGAGTCCAAGGCAGGCAGATCACCAGAGGTCAGGAGTTCGACACCAGCCTGGTCAACATGGTGAAACCTCATCTCTACTAAAAATACAAAAATTAGCCGAGCATGGTGTCGGGCACCTGTAGTCCCAGCTACTGAGGAGACTGTGGCAGGAGAATTGCCTGAACCTGGGAGGCAAAGGTGTCAGTGAACCGAGATCACACCACTGCATCCAGCCTGGGCAATGGAGTGAGACTATTTCTATATATATATTCAAGAGAAGGTGGACAATTCAGGGCAGTTGAGACCCTAATGCTGCCTTCTGATAAGAGTGCATTTGCATCTAGAAACTCATCTTGAAGAGACCAGGCTCTAATTATTCTCTCTGCACAAGCAAATAAGTTCAATTTTCTTGTATTAGTATTCAAATCCTCGTGACGTAGTGAGAGAAAAATTTAGAGTTTTAAAAAAAATAAGCTGATTTGAAATCTTGACTCCATCACTGTAAATGTTGGCAAGTCTTCCTGAATTCTATGATTTATTTATAAACGGAAGATAAAGCCCTAGCGCCAGCCCCAAGCATCATTTCACACAGTTGAGTTACATTTTATAAAACTTGCTGTTATTGCTTCCTATGATATTCCATAAGCATGAATGCTTTTCCACCCTTCTGCTTATAGTTCTCAGTCTTATTTTCTATAAATATTATTTATAAATTATTGATTCCTAACATTTTGTCTGCAGTATGAATCCCTCTCATCAGCTGTTGACCCACGTACGAGTAGATGTGTGTGGGTTTGTAAATGTAAAATTGTCCACTTGGCATCTGCTCTTGAATCTCTTAGAGTGATGCCAAGCTTAATGTGTTCAAAACAGAACACTTCATCTTTACCACAAATTTGATTTCCTTATAGTTGTCATCTTTAGTAAAGTGTTCACAGATGCTCCAAGTGCTTCTACGCACTTTAAATCCTCAGTTCGTCTTTAAACCCCTGAAACCTAAGCTGTCATGGCGACTATTGCAGGAAACATTCATCCAGTAGACTCCTTGCCATTCTTGCTCCTTTTAATGCAATATTGTACACAGAAGATAGAATGATCATAAAATACAAACCAGTGTCAATTAATGCTTTGCCAGTGGTCTTAGAACCAAATACAGAACCTTTCACGTGAGATTGCTAACCTGTCTTATGTGGTCGGCAGGATCTACATTCTCATTTCCTGCAACTCTTCTTGCTGTTCATCATTCTTCAAATGGGTTACCTCTCAGGCATTTCACATGTTCTGTCTTCTCTATCTGAAATGCTTTTCTCCTTCCTGCTGGTTGTGACTCAGCTAATTCTTTTTCTAGATTAAATGCTTCTTTCTCAGGGAGATTTTTCCTTCTACCCCCATGTACTTCTAGTTTGAGTTGAGTTCTGTAGTTAGAAAACTCTTTGTTTCTTTTACATAGCTTACCACAGCTATACATATTTTGTTTATATGTGATATTCAAAGTAATGTCTGTTTACCCCTTGAGAACATACAGTTGCTAAAGGAAGAGACTGTTTTGTTCACTGCTCCATTGCACACCAAGCACGTTGGCTCGCCTATTATATGGTTCAATAAATGCCTTTGAAGGAACACGTAATAAGTCCTTGCTAAATCTAGCCATCCTCATTATTATTTTGAGTAAACATGACATCTCTTATACTAAAAGAACTGTTCATTTAAAACAGGATGTTTTAATGCAGTTTTGCTATATTGCAATGATTTCAAACCATCGTAAATCTTGTAAATAAGTGATCATATAATTACTGATTTGTTTCATCATGCTTGTTTTGAGACCCGTAAGTCTCCATTTTGTGAGATGCAGAAGATTCAAACCTAGGAGAACTTTGCTTTTGCCCAGGCTTTTGAAGTATGTTAAGTCTGTGGAGTTAACATGTATCAATCAAAGATTTCCTCTAAAATAGACAGTCATCATAAAAAGAAAGAAGAGATGTTTGCAAAAAAGATATTTCTAGGAGAACAAAAGACACTTTTTCAGTGTAATATTTTTAACAATCCAAGGGCAAATCTGAGGGTTGTGGAAAATTTCTGTAGCCAAGAGAGCAAAGAAAAGGTCACTAAGTTATTTTAATTAAAGCAATTCATTGGAGGACATAGGGACAAATTCTATGGAAAGTAAAGCCCCCGGATTTCAACTGTGCTGTCAGTGGTAGACTCCACCTCTAAGTGAGAGGGGGCAATTCATGGTGTAAGCTAAGAGCAAATAACTTTAATTAAGCCTGGCTCAGGGGACCAAGCTCGGGAGACCTTTTTAATAAAAGAGATCACATGAATGAGGAAAATTTTATTCACAGCCTCACCAGGTTATTTTCCCCCTCCTTTTGAACTGCTTTTGACAGTTTCTTCAACATATTTGAGGACAAAAATAGATGAAAGAAAAGCAATTCTGACCTATGGCATTAAATTTATGAAACAAAAATTGGTGATGTATTATAGACACTTCACTGACAACATTCACGATTCAGAATAAGATGATATAATAGTTTTTTAGTCTATGATACTTCCCTATGCCAGAATCATTGTTCATCCTTTTTTTCTCATTGTAACAAATCAACTTAAGTAGTTATGGAGTATTTATTGTGTTCCAGGTACTTTTCTAGATTCTGGAGTTGAAACAGTAGAGAACAGAATTTCAAAATTATGGAACATATGTCATGTATAGAAAGACATACAGTTTTTAGAAAAGAAAAAGTTTATATCAGAACATATAGTATATGGTATAACGTAAAATGCAAAGCAAATAAAATTATTAAAATTGCAGATAAAGTTAAACATGCTGGGATGGGTCGATGTTTGAGAGAAAGCCTCCAATAAATCACTTTTAGAAACCTTCACCTCTGGACTTGTGGTTGTCAGAAATTCCTAAATTCTAGGTGTACCTTTCTTATATTGAGCTAATTTACTCTTGGAGTGATAATCTCTCTCTCTGCTCACAGTTTTTTTACATAGCACATATTTCTAAGATATTCATCTGGGGCTAGAGACACAATCCACTGTGTCAGGGCCATGTAAGACAAATGTTGTATGATGTTCAGTGTTTATTTTGAGATGAAGTCTCACTCTGTCACCCAGGCTGGAGTTCAATGGCATGATCTCAGCTCACTGCATACAACCTCCACCTCCTGGGTTCAAGCGATTCTCCCACCTCAGATTCCTGAGTAGCTGGGATTACAGGTATGCACCACCACGCCTAGCTAATTTGTGTATTTTTAGTGGAGATGGGGTTTTCCCATGTTGGCCAGGCTGGTCTTGAACTCCTGACCTCAGGTGATCTGCCCACCTCGGCCTCCCAAAGTGCTGGGATTACAGGCATGAGCTACTGCGCCCAGCCCTCAATGTTTGTTTCTATGAAACGTTATTCTCAATAACTAAGTTGATCAGCAGCAGAATCAAGAAAGTCATACTTGATGTATCTGGCCATTCAATGTAAATATTAAGATATAATGTGAGCTATGTAATTAACATATAGAGAGACACACCTCTGTGCAATAGTATATTTCCATTACACAAGATATCTCAGCATATAGTTGAAAGACATGCTGGTTCACTAGAGTTCCCTGAAAACCAATAAATACACACAAGCACATACACACACACCACCCTTTTATTATTAAAAAGTACATGATTATGTACAGTGGAAAAACATTGGACTTGAAGATAGGGAATCGAGGGTCAGATACCGATTTACTAGTGAGGTGCTAGTGAGACACTAGTGAGATTACAAGCATGTTTGTCTTCTCTGTCAAATGGGAATATATACATTTATCTCAGGTATATGTGAAAGAAATTACTTTGGAACTTCTCCCCAAATTTAAGCAGCTAAGTAAATGTTAGTGAAATTGCAGTGCAGCTACTGAGTCTAATTTTTAAAATAGCATGGCCAGTAATGAGAAACGTGTTAGGAATTTGCGACTTGAATGAAAAAAGGTGTCAGAAGCATAAAGTTAGAGCTAAATATTTTTCCATGATTATTCATCAGTTGATACGAAGGAAGGGAGAAATCTCTGAGCCCTTCAAAATATGTTGTATTTGTTTGTTATTTTGAAAAAGCAAATCCCATGTTGCTAAGAAGAAATAAATATCTGGTTAAATTGTATGTTGTGGTACATCTTTTTAATTGAGAAAGCACAATTGATTTGGATTCTTGTTAATCATCACTTTTGTCAACAATTAATAGAGCATAAATTATAATTTTCATGTGTCAACATTAAACCCATAAAATCTTGTTAACAGCTGGCATAGTTGTCTCTTAAAATGTTAGCCTGCTGGATAAATATGTGTTTAAGAAGACAGAGTGTGTGGCCTTCCCAGAGCCATGCTTCTAAATGTTACAGCAGTTCTAACATACTTTCAATTAAATAAAAATTAAAGCTCAGAAAATGTCACAAAAGGGTAACCTAATATTTGATCATTAATGTGCTTATGCAAAGGGATATTTACAATTGGTCCATCCAGCAGTGATCAACTCCCCTTTCTAAGTTCTATGAAACTAAGGTTTAAGATAATGTTTGGATAAACTTTGTCAGTTTCCAGGTAGTTTGTATCCTGTATACAACCTCTGATTTTGATTCCAATGCAGTGCTTAGAAGAATTTGTAATGAGATTTCTTTTTCTTTCCTTTTTTTTTTTTTTTTTTTTTAAGTTTAGCAAAAAACGTATCTTACGATTAGCATTAGTTAAGTTCTTGGTCAAGATTATGAAAGATCACCTTATCAAAGATCATCTTGTCCACATTATAAAAGACATTCAGTGGTGAATTTGTTAATCTCTTGCAAATGGATATACCAGAAGCACCTGTGTGAAATATAGAGCTAACGGATCACCATTAGATCCTAAGTGTTTATGGCTCTCTCTTCTACTTAAAGTGTGACAGATCAGTCCCCTCCTCTTTCTCTGGTGATTTAAATGCATTTGGTGTTTACTCATATGAAGAATGTTGAAAAAGGGATCACCGCCCTCATTCTATGTTATAAACCAGCATGTCTTTGTAGATATTCAGCTATCTAGCAACACTCATTGCTTACAGTTTAATATTCCTAATTTCTGTTGCCTTTTATCATAGCTCTTACTTTTAACACTTTAATCATTGTAAGAAACTTTTCACATTTGCCCTTTTTAATACATCTATTTCCATGAAGAACAGTGTCACCTCTAGGTCTAAAACAATTTTTGCTGGAGTCTATCAGAATGTAAAAGCTAAGGCCAGGCACAGAGGCTCATGCCTATAATCCCAGCACTTTGCGAGGCTGAGGCGGGAGGATCACTTGAGAGGCCAGGAGTTTGAGACCAGCCTGGCCAACATGGATAAAACCCATCTCTACTAAAAATACAAAAAAAAAAAAAAAAAAATGTGTGTGTTGGCGGGAACCCGTCATCCCAGCTACTCTGGAGACTAAGGCAGGAGAATCACTTGAACCCGGAAGGTGGAGGTTGCAGTGAGCCAAGATTGCACCACTGCACTCCAGCCTGAGCAACAAGAGCGAAACATCATCTCAAAAAATAAACAATAAAATAAAGTAAAAATGAAGTTATCTTATGAGGGAAGATTTGGCTTTTAAATGAAATAGCAAGATGTGCATTGACATCATATATCCTTCCAGATCTGTGCCTCAACAGAGGCACATAACCACTCCCTCTGGCAATTTCTCCCTGGTTTTGTGTTAATTTGGTGCAATCTCTGATGTATTCTCCCACTACACAGTAATATTGTAGAGATGAGGATCCAAATAAGAATAGAAAAGTATACAATTAGATAGCAGGATATTCATTGATAGCACCCATTTGAGCAAACATGCATTTTCAAATCACAGAGATCACAAGTTCTATGCAATCTTCGCTCTACAAATGAATTTGTATTGTTTTATATTTGGAGGAATTCCAAGGCTCAGTAGAAACAGGAACTCTTGCCTTACATGTATTTGTGTGTTTACTATATCAAACCAGGTGGCTGTGTTTTAAAAAAAAAAAAAAAACAATTTTAGACGTTAAATTGTCAGAAACTACCATTCCTCCAGTAGAAAGGCATTTTTCCTCAAAAGTTGTTTACATTGTACTCTCCCTTAGATCACAATTGAGATCCCAATTTTGTATTTTAGTTCCTTAAACATATTTATCATATCATTTATTGGAAAATCAGGTTGATAGGTACTCATATGTTGAATTAAGATGTAGAGTTATTTCTAATTTAATGAGGGTAATGCTTTGGATTTGTTTTTTCTGATTCAGAATCAGATATTTTCTTAGGCAGATCAGATTTTTTAATGCCTAGTGTCACAGATGAATTTTTCACCTCTTAACTTTCGGTACTTTTGTGAAAGATGAAGAACTTGTGGGAGTCCCAATTAGACTCAATTATAGTTTGATTGACTGACTTTGGCATTTAAACACCTAGAAGAGGTTATTTCTTTATAAAGAAAAAAAATCCTTTTCTGTCTATCAGATTTAGAATTTTTTCATTCTTTTCATGAAATTTAGCCATGGCACTTGACAGAATAATTAAAATATATACCACTGAAATATGGCATACAAAAGTCTGAAAGTTAACCAGATAAGAGAGAAGGGAAGGAAGTGAGTGAGTGAAAGAGAGAGAGAACTTAAAATATATACAGTATGACAATTTAATAAAGATATCTATACCTAATATGTAGCCAGAATATTTGCCTTCTCAATATAGTTTTTCAAGTTTTCACATTGCCGTGGGACCATCAGGTGTTTTTACCTGGCCTGAAAATGCTATTCTGTGATTTTTTTTCTTTAGGTCACTTTTCAATTTGTATCCGCATTTTGTTGTCCTCATTTTAAAATATATACATGATAATGACAGAATTTCCTCTTTTAGGGCTGTGTAGCATTCCATTGTGTTTATATACATACCACATTTTCTTTATCTGTTGGACACTAAAGTGGCTTCCATATCTTGACCATCATGAATAGTGCTGAAATTACATGAGAGGGAGTTATGCTAAGTGCAATATGCCAGATATAGAAGGACAAATACTCCATGATCTTACGTAGATGTAGAATCTGAAAAAATTGACCTTGCAGAAGCAGACATTAAAATGGCAGTTACCAGAGGCTGGGGTGTGGGATGCAGAAAAGGAACGTGTTGGTCAAAGGGTACAAGGTTTCAGTTAAACAGTAGGAATAAGTTTTAGCCATCTATTGCACAGCACGGTGACCAGAATTAATAATGTATTGCATATTTCAAAATTGCTAAGAGTATATCTTAAACAGCTTCACCACAAAACAATGATAAGCAGGTGAGGTAATGGACATTTTCATTAGCTTGGTTTACCGCTTCTAAAATGTAGAAATACATTAAAACATATATCATAAATGATGCAATTATCTGTCAATTACAAATTTTCAAAACAAATGCACACATATTAGGGAACACGAATTAAGACATGGAGCTTTTGTGGAAGACACTGAAAATAATGATGCGGCAAATAGAAAGCAACAACCATTTAAGGACCGAGAGGCAAATTTTGATGCCAAGATGACTTAAATGAACTGAGCCTTGTCCTCAAATGTGTAAGAGGCTTCCATGTTGAGAAGGATGTGAACCTGGTGGTATTCCTCTTAGTTAACCACTACTCCCTCCATTTCCATTACCATCACCATCATTGCAACATCAAAATAGCTAAGAATGCTGAATGCTGAGTCAAGAAGTAAGGTCAAACCATGTTTATGTATTGGGTCACATCGTTCTTATAACATTTGAGATAAAGAATCCAGAATCTCAAATCTATGTGGCAGTCATCCAGAGTCTAGTGCCCAGGTTTATGTCTTAATCAGAACAGATTCTTTTTCACACTAAATGTTTTGTCCTCGTTATTTATCTTCATTTAACATCACATAGTTCACCTCCCTTCCACCCCTACACACAATCTCCACGAATGCGAGGATTTTCTTCCTGTTTACATCGCTGTGACCCAGCACTTAAAAACCAGTGCTGGAGATGTAGTAGATGCACAAACATATTATTTGAATTTAATAATGGATTGTAGCATATATAATCAACAATTTAATATGTTTCAATTAAGCACAAAGCACATTTAAAAATAATTGCAGTTGAATTAAATATAGTGTAAAACCACCTCAGGTAATAGGGAGTTCCCAGTCACTAGAAATCATCTTATGGAAATTATTAGCGAGGATTTTACTCTTTTTTAGCTCTTATTTTAAAGTTCAGGGGTACATATGCAGGTTTGTTATATAGATAAAGTCTTGCTATAAGGGCTTGTTGTACAGATTATTTTGTCACTCTGGGATTAATCCTAGTACCCAACAGTTATTTTGCCTGATCCTCTCCCTCCTCCCAGTATCTGTTGTTCTCCTCTTTGTGTCCATGAGTTCTTTTCATTTAACTCCCACTTCTAAGTGAGAACATACTGTACTTGGTTTTCTGTTTCTGTATTAGTTTAGAAAAGATTTTCTATTGGTCTGAAAAACAAGGATGTGGTGCCAAGAAAATGGTGGGAGCAGATGATTATTTTAAAGTCATTTCTATGCTTATTTTCTATTATTCACTTATTTTTCTCCAAACTGTTGACCAAATGTACATACACGTGCATACATGCATACACACACACATATGTATATATACACATTGTTTTCCATTCCCCCTCAATGATTTGGTCTTGTTAAAATTGCTATATATATATTTTAACAAATTGTCTAAGATTCATCTGATGCACTATACAAATGTTTAAAACATGGAGTATGACTGCCTTTGGGTTAATTATTTTAAATCATTTCATAAGTTTTTGTAGCATAATAAATGTGGACTTTATATGCTCAGGAAAAATTTAAATTTTACATGCATTCATAACTGACTAAAGTACAAAGTAATTAACACTTTTCAATGCTTTCTGATAAGTGCAGCCATAACATAGCAATTAAACCCTCAAAATCCACAATGTGAAGATACAGAAAATTATAGTCTTTAAAACTTGAAAATCTGTTTTAGTTGTCTGTAGAATATGCATGTGTGTATTAGTTAAAGTGGAGAAGAAAGTTCAATTTAGTTTAAAGTTTTAATGAGAGAATGCACAATCAGGCACTACTGAATCATTGTTCGAAGTGTACAATTTGGAGTTGAAGGATTTTTAACAACAAAAATATATTGGTATTCTTAACTATGGAACTAAAGCACTTAAACTAATTCAACATATACAAATTACCCCCTCTAGCACCCACCCCACTTCTATTTTTCAAGGTATAATCAAAAACAAATTCTGCATGCAAATATATAAATTACATCTAATTTAATGATGACATATATTTAGCCTTACTAAAAAATTGTTGCTAAGGGTTCTTTTTATTGTGGTTTTACTGCAATTTGCAGTAACATCTATCCAAAATACTACTTATGATCTATCTAGTGGAGAAATTATTATAATAAAACAACCCTTGGATCTGAATTTGATTGCAGTGAGACATGACCCTATGACAAACATTTCTGGTTTACCCAAGTATGGATTTTATGATGAACCCAGTGATCAAGAGGGTAAAGGTCTATAAATGTAATTTCTTTCCATCTTATTGCAAATTATAGTATTTATTTTAATAAAATCAACAATAAAACACATAGTATGTTAAAAGTGTAGTATAAAATTAAAACAATTACGTTAGTATGAAGTCACATCTCAAAATACTCTTCAATAAAATGAATTCTTGGGCTATAATTTTTAGCATTATACTAAATATGTTATAGGAATATTTTAACTTATTTCTTTGTAAAATTAAGTTATTTCTGGTTCATCACTTTGGCTCGGAGGCCTTGCACAGTGGATACATAGCTCTGTGCCTCAGTTTTTTCACCCATATGCTGTAGATATCAATGACACCTTGGGGTGTAATGAGAATGTTTCAATAAAAGTACATTGCTTACACTATTGATGGCACTTAATAAATTCTGAATAAATTTTAGATAATGTTTTCTATTATTTACGTTACTCATAGCAGATTCAAATAAGTTCTCTAAACCACAAACATGGAAAATCAGACAATCACAACAATATTGTAGTGAGGACATTATAAGTAATCTCCTACAAATACTGAAGTCTACAAATACTCAGTCTGTATTTCACAAGTGAGAAGAAACTTACCCTGGCCACACACAGTGGCTCACTCCTGTAATCCCAGCATTCTGGCATTTGGGAAGCTGAGGCAAGTAGATTGCTTGAGCCCAGGAATTCAAAACCAGCCGAGAAAATATAGCGAGACCCTGTCTCTCTAAAACAACAAAATAACAATAAAAATGCCAGAAACCCCCCTAATATGATAAATTGGAACTTTATATTTTGAATGAGTTCTGAGCTTTAGGATGTAATTACTAAGGTGCCAGTATATTTAAATTATTAAGTTTATGTATATTCAATATTTTGTGTGTGTTCACTGTTATACATGTATATGCTTTCATGTGTATATATAAGTATGTGTTTACACACACATGACCTTTTCAGAACTTGTATCTGATTGGGCAGTTTCTCTGGCTTCCCTCCCTGATTAAAGAGGGAAAAAAGTTAATGTGAGGGTAAAAGGGGGTATAAACACATTTTCTCAAAGGTGGTTTCTAGCAATCCATTTATATGGAATATTGAAAAGGTCAATGTAATACAGGATGATCTCTAATTCTTTGAAAAAATGAGGCATTAAAATTCTGATGCCTCATTCAAGGTTGTAATGAGAACATAACACAAATTGAACCTATTTTGACAGTGATAGTAATGAGAATGGGAAATGAAATAAACTTAATGATACTGCAAGTGACTTTTTTATTTCAAAATTTCTGAACTTCTTGCTGTTTTGCAACATGAAACCATAATATACATATAAGTACTAAATTATTTAAAACTATGTTATGAAAGAGTGGACTGATAGAATAATTTTACCACCAAAAAAAATGTTTCTGATTTAGTTGTATAAAATCAGACCAGGAAAGACCCCTTTTTGTTTTTTTAAATAAGGATTCTCAATTCTAGGAGGGCAGATGTTCTGAAAGTTTTGAAATTAAAAGCAACAAAGGTTTATCTGGAATTGTTGAAATAAGAGAGCTATAAAAGTACTTAACATATTAACCCTTTGGTAAAGAAACTGACAAGAAAATTTTAAGGCTATGGGAACAGAGCAGAGACTAGAATTCAGCTCTCTGGATCCCCACTCCATGCCTTATTCATTGCTCTTTTCAAATAATTACTGGTTTTCCACTATGTGCCAGCAACTACTCTGTCTTCTTTCCATTCATTAAAAAATGAAATACTTCTGCAACTTTTACAGACAACCATAAGGATTAGACAGCTATGGAAAGGTAAAGAAAATTCATTCTTCCCTTATACTGTCTTTAAGAACTATTAATGTTTTGGTCATATCAAGAGCAGAGATGTTGGCTGAATGCAGAGAAGGGACAATTTGGCATTTTGATGGTAAATTTGATCAACATTACTACAAACTGATGATTTAACACCCAAAGTATACTTTGGACTCCAAGAGGTCTAGACTGATGGACCTCGTTGATCAAATTAGGCTGGGCTTTTCACATGGCTAAGCTGTGATGAATGTTCTTGTTATCTCTAGGTGTGTGTTCTGTGTATAATACTGTTTTTGTGCTTTGTCTTTATCAGCTTAAAATGGGGGCTTACAAATCGGTACATGTTTTACTCATGAATGAGGATGTATAGTAATTCCTATACTTGTCAAATCCAAAGATCTTATTCTTCCACTCTTATGATATTGAATCATACTTTTATTATTCATTTACTCATTCTGCCAATATTGGGTACTAAACTGCTATGAGCTTCAATTCAAAAAGTCAGCACAGACAACCATGCTTCCCAGCTTCAGAGACCGGACAAATGAATGAGGTGGTAATTATTAAAGCATTATGCTGATAGAAATTAAATTGCACCAGTGATAAGTGATGTTCAGGAGTGAGATGATTTGTTTACTGCTATAGGCCAATTTCTAGGACAGGACATGGCACATAATGGTTGCTCAATCAGTTTGTGTTGAATGAATTTGACCTTGTTAGGAATGGCCTACCTAGGAAAATCTTGTTCTGCTCTGGAGGTGAAAATTATTGAAGACAGTATGGTAGAGAAAAATTATGAATTCAAGAAACAGGGCCAGTGTATTCATGATCTAAGGAAGAATGAGTGTATATGCGTGCACGTGTGCGCACACACACACGAGAGAGAGAGTTGGGGAAGGATAAACTCAGAGATAGAGGCAACATTGTGTAGGGCATTCTAGATTATATCAAAGAATACCCCCAAATCACTGGGTAGCTTTGAAGTATTTTCAGTGGGATTTGAATTGACGTCATCAGATTTTTCTCCCTATATTTTAATTAACCTAAACATGTAGTTTAGTAAAAGTATCTATTGCTCATTGCTGAAGTGATATAATTCTGCTCAATGATAAGCCCTCGAAAGTACTGGTTAGCATCTTTGCTTCTGTCTTCAGTAATGTAGCATCTTCTTAGACTTTTGGAAATACAGTCAGCCCTTCCTATCTATGGGTTTTGCATTCACAGATCCAACCAAACTCAGATAAAAATATTTGAAAAAAAAAACCAATAAAACATAACAATACAATAAAAGTAATACAAACAAGACAGCATAACAACTACATAGCATTTACATTGTATTAGCTACCATATGCAATCTAGTGATGACAAAGTATATGGGAGGATTTGTGTAGGTTATATGCAAATACTTTGCTAATTTATATGAGAAACTTGAGTATCTGAGGATTCTGGTGTGTGTAAGGGGGGCAGTGAAACCAATCCCCTGTGAATGCCAAAGGACAACTTATTTAATATGTCTCACGAATTCCATAAGTACCAGATTCCCACTGGCTTGGGACATTGAAGATTTGATAGGTTGCAAGGAAACTGGGATCTCCAGGTGAAAACTTTGGCCCAGACAAGTATTGTTGAATGCAACAAAGGAGGAAGAAAAGATGAACACTGAGAAATATCAGGAAGCAGAGCTGCGGAAACCTAGAAGGAAACAGTAAAACAAAGAGATATTAAATCCCGGATAGAAGATTTGGAGGCTCGGGGAATTAATACTGGATGACTAGTACTAGTACATGACCAGTCACATAAGATGGAGAATCATACATTAAAAATATGGTGCCAGTCTTAATTGTATTTACTGTAAGATAAAGACAATTTGTAACTGGATCAAATCAGAATAACTCTTAGAATTAAAAGCAAGTGAAGGAAGCAATATAAAGAAAACAATTCCAGCATACTGGGCAGTAGACAAGAAACAAGTGTATCCTAAATTATTAATAAGCATATTCTCAATATAATTAATTACTGAATATTACATTCATTAAGAATATTGAATGCTTCACATGATTCAGGGACAGTGGTTAAACACACACACACACACACACACACACACATATTCATGAATCCTATTTATCACACCCTGCTGTAATAACTGATGTATTCTTCAATTGAGAGTAAACCCCTTAAATGATCAAAACTAACACGTTTGATTCTACTGGTGCCCTGGCGGTGCCACACAATCATAAGAAATGAGAGGTATTAGATAATCTCCTTGAGCAGGCCACATCTGAATCCTATCCTATGACTCTCTCCTCCAATCAGACTCTGAGTTCACCATGGTACTCCAAGCCTACATCTAGTGTACCCTGGCATAGCTCTATCAGCTCACATGTTCACCTTGCCACAGTTCTATATTTTTCTCTCTGAATTTGAGTTCCCTTGATTCTGTTTATGGATAAGCTTTGTGACTCCCTGCAGATAGAACTCTTTGCTGAAACCTGACAATTTAGTCAAGGTTCTGACACTATGAATAGCCTTCACCTTGCTTCTCTTTTCCAGGGATAGCCATTACACATAGCCCTAGACAATTCAAGCATCCTTGGCTTAAAAATCACATGGCCGATGGAGGATTATAATAGACTTTCATTAGCACTACCTGGTATCCCTTCTTTTGGGGCTCCGTTCAACATATGAGATTCCTTCAGACGTTCACAGTGGCATGAACTCCAAGCATCATGCGCTATTGGATATTGCTTATGAGTGTATTGGGCCTCAACTTCCTTCATTCTCACCATTCTCTCCTTCACTTACAATCTGCATTGTGCTATTACTTATGCTTGGAAAACCCTCTGTTCTCCTTTCCCTATCTTCTACTTATATTTCTGGTTTTCACTTGGATATTGGTTCCTCCATAAAGCCAGGACTTGGTTAGCAGCATTATGCATGTGCCCCAATAGCACTATGTCCTAATCATTTTATTTCCCCATCCATCTATGTACCTTTTGGTGTAACTATTTACTTCTTTGTACCCCCTAATCCGAAAGCCAGGATTGTTGTTTATATCTTGTTCATCATTATATCTTGAACTCCTATGAGTGATATCAAATGTTTATGTGTGCATATATAATATAAATATACATATATACTCCATATAGATGCTATATCTATATGAAGCATATATCTATAGCATATATCTATATGAAGTATATATGTATATTTATGCATATTTAAATATGCATTTGTCAAAGCTTTTGATCAGCATGAAGAGCTCAGTGTACTGGTATAATTTAAGGCAAAATAAGAAATAGATAATTGTTAGTTTTGCCTGCTTATGTTGCAAACAGTTTTTAAGAATTAAATCCTTAAAAGCTATAGAGTAGTCCCTAGGTCTATTACTACCTTTGTTCATGGAGATGCAAGGACTGGAAAGCACTGGATCAGTCAAGTCTGAATTCCTTTCTGGGTATAAAGAACTTGTGATGTTATCTTTCTATCTTTCTATGAGTGAGTGCTTTAAATGTTTTTTTTTTTTTTTGAACTGAGTCTCCTTCTGTGGCCAAGGCTGGAGTGGAGTGCAGTGGCTCGATCTTAGCTCACTGCAAGCTCTGCCTCCCGGGTTCATGCCATGCTCCTGCCTTAGCCTCCCGAGTAGCTGGGACTACAGGCGCTCGCCACCACACCCGTCTAATTTTTTGTATTTTTAGTGGAGATGGGGTTTCATCGTGTTAGCCAGGATGCTCTGGATCTCCTGACCTCGTGATCCGCCCTCTGCAGCCTCCCAAAGTGCTGGGATTACAGGCGTGAGCCACGACGCCTGGCCTAGTGCCTTCAGTGTTTTTAAGGGAGAACTATTTTTGTGGGAAATAGATGTGTTATGTTTGCTATGTTTAGTTGTTACAGTAAACTTTTTTTTAAAAGACAGTAAATCTTTGTTGGGTTTATTTATTCCCTTTTAATGGCAGTCTGGCTTGAATGCATCTGGTATTGGTCATATAGAAAAAAATGACAGCATTTCTACTACAGAAACTGATAAAGATCTACATAATTTTTCTAATTTCAGCTCTAAATTTTCACAGGTGTGTTTTCAATTGCTATTAATTTTAGCTTACCTGCTTTTTAATAGAATGACCTACATTTTTTGTTCTGTCAAATGTATGCGCTGTTACTAAAAGAACAATGAGTTAATTTGAAAGCCTAGCATACATTAAGATTTTTTTAAATGTGTGGTCACTGGGGATCACATAAATCGTTTTTGATGTCCATTTCTTCCTAAGTATAAAATTAATGCATTAATTAGTCATTATAAGGAAGCTTTCCTAAGTCCTTTCCTAAATGAAATACTAAACATTAAGGTCTCTTCCTCTGATCATCAACTGTTAAACAATGTCTTCCTGTTCACATTGACCTTGCGTTTTTCTTCTACAGCAGGACAGCAATTACAGTAATAATAGCTCCTTTTAGAATAGGATTTTAGAGGAAGTTACTGGCAATAAAGGCCTGTAAAATTTTTTAAAATTTACTATTATAATAATCAAAATAAGATGTTTATTCCAGTGCTATTTAGAAAAGTAAAAAGCAAAACACAACCAGGAAAAAAAAAACCTGAAATTACTATCAAAAACAAAATATTAAGGCACGTGCACCTGATGAAATACCAAGAAGTATGTAAATGATGGTTTACAAATTTTGTAATAATATACAAAGAATGGTACTAATCCTGCATGCAGGTTTTTGGAAAGAATCCTAATACATATATTTTGGAAAAGCCAGTAGATATTCATTTTAAAAAATTGGAAAGTACAGAAAAGTATAAAAGCAAAAAATAAGCAGAAACTCATATTCATGTCTGTTCCACTATGCCAATATTGTAGAGAAACTTTTTTAAGCTTAATACATTTAACTATAAAAATAAAGGCTAACTTATATTAAGTTTGTGTTGTGTTTTATCCTGGGCAATTTAGAATGTGTATTACCATCTTAATCTTATGTTGTTAGTTGGCTAAATTTATAGATAAGGAAACTGGGGTTATGAAATCTCATAACTTAAGTACCTTTGGACAATAATTCTTACTGGATGGAATAATCCAACTAAGTGAGGATTTTGTTTCAATTCTTGGTTCATGTGGTTCTGCATCAAATGACTATATATGAAAGGAGCTGGAGAAATATATTATTCCCCAACTATTATGTTTTGAGAGAGAGCCTCACTGTCATCCAGGCGGAGTGCAGTGGCATGATCTCGGCTCACAGCGACCATTGCCTCCAGGGTTCAAGTGATTCTTCTGCCTCAGCCTCCCAAGTACCTGGGACTACAGGCGTGCACCACCACACTGGGCTAATTTATGTATTTTTAGTAGAGATGGGGTTTCACCATATTGGTCAGGCTGGTCTCGAACTACTGACCTTGTGATCCGCATGCCTAGGCCTCCAAAAGCGCTGGGATAACAGGCGTGAGCCACCACACCCCAGCCATATTTTTCAATCTTCAAAAATTAACTCATTGCTACTGCTCATACCCAAGCATATCACTTATCTACCACTTCCGTGTGATGATAAAAGTTGCTCTGCACACCCAACCGATGACTTTGTGGGCCAGGTGACACTCAGTTCATGATGGGCATCTCAGGTTGCATGGCAACTTGGTGATTTATGGTCAAGCATTCAGTCTTTACCAAGGCCAAGTAGCAGGCTAAGAGTTGTTGTTGAAAGGAGCGTGGTTGTCTGTGAATGGCGGCAGAGACTCGCTCCAAAATACTAAAGGCTTGTACTGTGATTCACCTATAGGGGCTTGCCAAAGACTCCAAACAACTGCCCTATCAGCTGCTGATACTTCAAGCACAATTGGCTCTGTGGGATCATATGGCCCAAGGGGCAGAGCAGCTTGCACAGCAGCTTGGAGCTATTCTAGGTGTGTGGGCCTTTCCATTGTCTTATCACACTCAAACCATTCAATAATTTAAAAAAGGAAAATTCCTTTGAGAAATGAAAATCCCAAGACTGAGGATCATTCTAAAACAGGATAGAAAATAATGCCTATTGTCAAATTACTGTATTAATTTATACATATTTCCCTGAGACAGTTTTTTTTCTAATCAGTAAAATGTTGATACTATTACTTGTAAGATATAGATAATAAAACAGAAACTACTCAGCAATCATTTGACAATGTTTTAAGGTTAGGATGTACACTGCAGTCTGAGAGCTGTTTTGAATACAACAAAGTAAAATACAAACATGGTCTGATCCCCTGGAGAGCTTACACACAATAAATAACTCTAGCATTACTTGTATCATCTTTAGTTTACTCTTGTTCTAGAAACAGTTATTACAAACAAGTATATGGAAACAAAAATCTTGTGCAGAAAATGGATGGTTGAAAGGGATAACATTTCTTCTCTAATTGTTACCCTTCCAACTTTTCACATGGATTTGTCTTATAAGCCAGTTTCAGTGACAAGAAAGTGGTAGTGATAAGGGAAGGCTCTCATCTAAAGCTTTACAAGTTTGCAGGAATAAACTAATGTGCTGTCTTGACTACTGTTGCCAGGGGTACATTGTGCTCATGTTAAATTTCTTTTAGAATCTATTGCCTAGCACCTGGGAATATAGTTGCCAAGTAGTGTAAGCACTCCAACCCCAAGATTATGCTGTAGAGAAACAGCAGCCCCTATTTCTGGCAGACAAAAATAATGGTAACAAAATAACCTTGATGTACTATTAGTTGATATGAAAATTATTCTTGACATAGAACACTGAGAATAGAAAAGTCATTTGGTATGTGCAGTGTCAGATTTGGAAAAAAATAAGTGCCAACAACATACTTCTTCCACATCCTAGTGACAATTTAAACAAGGGATAAATACTACTTACCTCTCCATTCTGTACAGAGCTGAGGCAGTAGGGGTGGAATGGAGGGGAGTGGGGATTGTTAATTGCTACATTTGGCCAGTTTTGCACTGGACTCTGTGATATTCGATAACTTCTAGTATAGCATTATGGTTAAGATAATAGACCAGAATCAGTCAAACTCAGGTTTGAATCCTGACTTTTGTTTTGTTTTGTTTTGAAACAGTCTTTGTCACCCAGGCTGGAGTGCAGTGGCATGATCTCAGCTCACTGCAACCTCTGCCTCCCAGGTTCAAGCAATTCTCCTGCCTCCACCTCCTGAGTAGCTGGGACTACAGGCACATATTACCATATCCAGCTAATTTTTGTGTTTTTAGTAGAGACAGGGTTTCACCATGTTGACCAGGCTGGTCTCGAACTCCTGACCTCAGGTGATCCACCCACCTCGGCCTCCTAAAGTACTGTGATTACAGCCGTGAGCCACCGTGCCCAGCCTGAATCCTGACTTTTTGACCTAGGGCAATTTAACAAAATTTTCTGAATCTGTTTCTCCATATTTCATGGAGCAATAAAAGTGTCTTTCTCACAACATTGTGGTGAAGCTTAAAATGCAGAAGAACAAAGCAACATAGAATATTAAACTCAATGCCTGATACATAATCAATGATGTATACATTAGTACTATTAGAGTCAGGTGTTGCTATGTCTATGACAAAATATCTGCAGATGTTCTTTATTAGAAAGTGAAGAAGGAACAAAAATCTGGTATTTTTGAACTGCATCTTGTCTGGAGTCTCAGACCTCATGTATTTCCAACATATTTTACTATGTGAGGGATTTCTGTTTTTATTTTCTCAAGACTTGAGAATTAATATGTATATACATATATCTCAGGTGAAGGTATGTGTTTGTAGCATTGCATACATTAAATATATAGCATGATGGAAAAGTTGATATATTACTACAAAAATAGTACAATGTGAATGTCTTCAAGCTTTCCCCATTCACCAGTTGTAACGAGGCCTCTGACTTTTCTCTCCCGTATAAGCTCCACTCAGACAAGCATACTTTCTGTTTTGAGAACTAAGCAAGGTGATTGAGTGATGATTGAAATGATGTTCTTGATCTCTAGAAATCCATGTGCTAGAAGAAGTGAGGGAGGACACAGATAACACACACTTAGCCCATAAATTAATACAGTAAATCCAGAGATACATTGGTTTAAAGAAATGCATGGGATGGAGGATAAGCAGGTGATGCTTTAGTGTGGCTACTTGGAGAAAACTTTCTTCAGGAGGTGATACTTGAGATGAGGAGGGTACTGTCTTACTTAGGTGTCCCATTCGACATTGTTCATGGGGATTGTGAGTCAGAAATGGGGAATGGAGAGTAGGAAAGAGGCACAGGCCAGGGACTGTGAAGTGTTTACATAGCAGGCAGTAAATGCAGAGGCACTGGAGAGGATGATGCTGGAGTCACTGAGACATATGAGAGCAATACCAAGAAAAAAAGGACGAATAAAAGCATTACTTCAGACCTTGTGCCCTTTTACAGCATTTCAGATCCACAAGTAAAATGCATGAGCTATTTTGAAATTGTTTGACCTTTTTTGCTTTCCACAATAGTGATATTTGTTAAGTTAGGAATGCGGGACCGGGAATCAGCTGATTAGGTTGATAGTGGCTGAGATATTTCCTACCCCTGTAACCTCATTTTTCTCAGCTGTCAATTGGGGAAATTATAAACATTCAATAGCATTATCCTGAAAATTAGTTAATATTTGTAAAATGCTTTAGAAAGTGTTGGAAACATACTAATTACTAAATAATAATTAGCTATTATTTGTTAATATTTGTTAAAATATTTTGCATTTGTGAATGCAATTTCTCTGTAAAATCAATTGCTTTTACCAGACAGTGTCTGTGGGGGAATAAACATTTTTTTCTTGATTAGAATTCTCCTAAAAAATTGTTCCCAAGTTTCACAGAGCTGTCATAAATACCCTGCAACACACCCAGTCATCAATTGTACATAATATGATCACATAAGAACCAACATCATTTGGTTTATAAACACAAATACTCAATCGCGAGTTATAAAGCTAAAGGGAGAAGAAACTAATTAACAACTCCATGAATGCAACGGATGTAAGAACAAGGCAAAACAAAGGGTTTGATCTGTGTTTTAAAGGTGGTGTTTTTCTTTTTAAATAATGGAGTTTTATTTTAATTCTTTCACACTTTGTAATCCCAATTAGACTTTTTGTGAGTACTGTATATTCAATCCCTTATACATTTAATACCTAGTGTTTTTCAAGCCCTGTAGACGCAGAAGTGATAAACTGATGATCTTTATCCTCTAGGAGTCCTAGCTTTTCCAGGAAAACACACACACACATATTAATGATGGCACAATGTGATTAATCTATTGTAAAAATATGAATAAAAAGTTCTGAGAACACAGGTACGAACAATTAATACACTTTAGCAGCGAAGGAGGCATGTGAGTTTGGCCTTGCAAGTGGGTCAGGTAAAAATTCCCAGTGCAGAAGGAAAGGTGAAAACATTTCAGACAGGAGGCTCAACATGAGCTAAGGCCTGGAAGGACCTAAATTGGGGAAAAGACTGATGTGAGTGAGGGAAGTGAAAGGAATGGTCAGATTGCTAAATGTCCTCTTTGCTGTGCCAGGGACATTGAACTTTGTCCTCTTCATCTAGGAGTGCCATTAAATGGTTTTGAGGAAGAACAGGTCATGTATACAATCATCTAAAACAATTATTCTGAACATTCCTGTCCAGCAAGGACAGGATAGGCATGGGAACTTTTTCTGGCCAACGGTATGAATTTTCCTGGGAGCGGTGATATCAAGTACGATTTGAATTGTCTTTCATAGCTACTGTGTAAGATGTTTTGCACGTTTTCACTTTATCTAAACTTCATCTTTTGTCTGAAACTATTAAACAGGCATCATCATTACCACTCAGATAATAAACTATATATATCATCCATTTTCCAGTCTGGATTCTGAACGACCTGAACTAGAACAAAGAATACACAGGGAAGCTTAAATAGCTCTTTGGTGACCATGAAGGCTGTATGAGATCAAAGGAGGTCACATTAACTCTGTTAGCCAGATGAACTTGCTGCTACTTTAACCACAAGTTAGACCGTTGGACTCACCCAGTCCCAAGCAACTCTGGGCCACGGTAGCAGGCCTAATCATGTGGAAAGGGTCTACCTAGGTAAGAAAGCTTGAAGGACCACTGGACATGGGGACTTGAACCCCAAGAGGAAGTAGTGCAATGTGGAGCTGAATATCCCATCTTTCACAAATTTACCTATGTGATTGTCATGCCAGATTTCCTGAGATGTAGAAGGTCAAGACATGTACCCAGAAGTATCCCAACAGTCAAGTTTCCTATAGCTGAAAATAAATAAAATGCAAGGGGAAGAAGCATCCCTACTGTGACACTCTTTGAACCCAGTTAGTTATTATGGATCCCATGTTGTGTCCGTTACACCCCATTGATCTTAAAACTGGGTCATTGGTTCTCATTCTCCTCCTCCCTCACTCCCAAACAGCAACATTGAGATCAAACCAGAGATTTCTGGCTAATGGACAGTGGAGTTGATTTTTGAGTGATGAATGACGACTTCTGGAACACTGTTCCAATGCAGGCATTAAGCTAAGCATGCTGGGTAGAGGAGAATGCACTGTGGTGTTTCTTTAAAAACTCTGAGTGAAAGCTGCCAGTGAACATTAGCTGCATCCAAGCGGGAGACCCGCTATGCAGCCACCTGTGTTTTTCACAGAGAGGGATTTTGATGATTCTACTTAACACACACACACACACACACACAACTTTCCAACATCAGTGGTGTTGTATTTTTATAATAAAAATATGGTATTCTATGTGGATTTCACTATTTGATGGGCCAGGAGGATCAAATTATATCATCAATGATGTCTCCATTACATCACCTGGGGAGTGAATCAAAAGAACTATTCTTCTTTCTACATAATTATATACCTCTATGTAGATCTTGTGCTGCCTTTGCTGAGAAAATGGTGTTCGTTTTTTAACTTAGCCGCACAGTGAACTTGGTGAATGTGTGCAATAAAAGAGGTTCCTATTTTGAGCTGCTTCTTAACTAAGAATATTTGATACTACTGCACCTACATAGTCTTTAACACACTGACATTATGTAAATTAAATATGTTAATCCCCACCTCTGTGCAGTCTTCTTCAATTTGAACTTTTATCCCCTTTTGTTACCAGAAAGGAGAAACAAAAAGGAAAAAAAAAAAGATGTAAGAAAAGACTCCTGCCAAAAATAATAGCTATGTTCAATGTTTTCCCTGGTTTCCTATTGTTTAAAATGTGCTTTTCCTGCCAAGGTCCCGTTTAAGTGCATTACCTCTACATGCTAATAGACTAATTAAAATATGAATAAATAAAAAATTTCCTTTGAACTTTTTTTCCCCTTTTTTGGTGAAGTTAAAGTTGAGTTTTCTGAACTAGGATTAATCAAGAAGATATTTTTTACTTCATTGTTTTCCTGCTGGAAAAAATATCAACTCCCACTCCTGTCTTCAGTATGAATCTAAGACTGGATAGTGCTCCATGAAAGTAAAACACAAATGTTAAGGTCAAGAAGCCTATGTTTGAGTCTTGGTTGCACGCCCTTAGTTTGAGTATCTCAACTTCTCTCAACCATCATCTCCTTATATATAAATAACTCCCATGGATATAAATTTACTCTATCTTAACAAGAATTACAAAGACATAGAGGTTTTGACAAAGACTCCTTTGCATCTGTCTATCCCTGGTGTACAAGAATTACATCTGAATCATCTTTTAATCATTTAGCTCAGGCCCAAAGCATAATAGGACTTGAGAAAATGTTCATCATGTAAATATAGTTTTGTGGATGTAGAGTAGATAAGGTTGTGGGATTGGAAGATGCAGATCCAACATACAACTAGAAGGATTTTGGCCAAACTATTTGTCCTTGGTGTCATAGAGAAAGATGGGAAGGCAAATAGTGTGTAAGATGCAACACAAACTGGATTTACAAAAGATATCCCTGTTATCTAAATGCAGATACATGGATTTTATAACTATTGAGTGTTTAGTAATTAGCTAAGAGCACACTGTCCTCTCTACTTAGTTAATGCTGAAAATGTCATTACAAACTGGACAGATTACACATTAACTCAAATGAATCATTACGGGGGATGAAACTTTGTTGTTTTTTCTGGGTGAGAGGTATCACCTTTTTTAATGTTTTTTTTTTTTTTTTTAAATGTTTGTTTCAATAGCTTTTGGTGTACAGGTGATTTTTTTGTTAAATAGATGAATTACATAGTAGTGAATACTGAGATTTTAGTGCATTCATAACCTGAGTAGAGTACTTTGCACCCAATGTGTAAGTTTCTATCCTTAGCCCCTCCCACCTTCTACCTTCTGAGTCCTTAAGGTTCATTATATCACTTTGCTTACTCATAGCTCTTCTTTATGAGTGAGAACATGCGGTTTTTGATTTTCTACTCCTGTGTTAGTCAACTTAGAATAATGGCCTCTAGCGCCATCCAAGTTGCTGCAAGAGACTTTATTTCATTCCTTTTAATGACTGAGTAGTATTTCATGGTATATATATATATATACCACCTTTTCTTTATCCACTCATTAGTCAATGGGCACCTAGGTTGGATCCACATCTTTGCAATTCTGAATTCTGCCCTTATTAACATATGTGTGCAAGTGTCTGTATAATGACTTACTTTCCTTTGGGTAATGGAATTGCTGGATTGAATGGTATATCTACTTTTAGCTACTTAAAGAACCTCCATACTCTTTTCCAGAGATTATACTAATTTACATTTCCAACAGCAGTATATAAATGTTCCCTTTTCCCCATATCCACACTAACATCTATTGTTTTTCAAAATAATGTTCTTTCTTGCAGGAGTAAGGTGGCACCTCATGATGGTTTTAATTTGCATTTCCCTTATTAGTGATGTTGAGCATGTTTTCATATGTTTGGCCATTTGGATATCTTCTTTTGAAAAATATTCATGTCCTTTGCCCACTTATGGGTGGGATTATCCCCATTGTCTTGGGGATTAACATTTGCTTCCTCATTACTTATGCACATTTCTGCAGCCAGTTTGAATTTCTCCTCAGAAAATGGGATTTTCTTTTCTATCACATTGTCAGGCTGCAAATTTTACAAACTTTCATTTTCTGTTTCCCTTTTAAAACTGAATGCCTTTAACAGTACCCAAGTCACCTCTTGAATGCTTTGCTGCTTAGAAATTTCTTTTGCCAGATACCTTAAATCATCTCTCAAGTTCAAAGTTCCACAAATCTTTAGGGCAGGGGCAAAATGCTGCCAGTCTCTTTGCTAAAACATAACGAGTCACCTTTGCTCCAGTTCCCAACAAGTTTCTCATCTCCATCTGAGACCACCTCAGCCTGGACCTTACCGTTCATATCACTATAAGCATTTTTGTCAGTCATTCAAGTCTCTAGGAAGTTCCAAACTTTTCCAAATTTCCCTATCGTCTTCTGAGCCTTCCAATCTGTTTCAACCTCTGCCTGTTACCCAGTTCCAAAGCTGCTTCCACATTTTGATGTATCTTTAGCAACACCCCACTCTACTGGTACCAATTCACTGTATTAGTCCGTTTTCACACTTCTAATAAAAACATAGCCAAGACTGGGCAATTTATAAAAGAGGTTTATTGGTCTTACAGTTCCACATGGCTGGGGAGGCCTCACAATCATGATGGAAGGTGAAAGGCACATCTCAGATGGCAGAAGACAAGAGAAGAGAATGAGAACCAAGCGAAGTGGGTTTCCTCTTATCAAATCATCAGATCTCATGAGACTCATTCACTATTATAACAGTGCAGGAAAGACTCACCCCCATGATTTAATCACTCCCCACTTGGTTCCTCCCATGACACATGGGAATTATTGGAGTTACAATTCAAAATGAGATTTGGGTGAGGACACAGGCAAACCTTTTTTTTCTTAAAGATGAACGCATAAAAATTGGAAGCAATATCATGAAACTTCATAGGTCAGGAAGCCTTGGGCAAGCATCTAGTGAATTGATTCTCTGTCCAGAGCCTGGACCAGAAAGATCTTCCTTTCTTCTGACCCTCTCACAGCCCTAATATCTTTTAGAAATACAGGTCTAACAGATTTTATCCTATGATGTGTGATCTTTTTCATACATTGTGTCATTTGGAAATTGAGTTTGAGGTAACAGATTGCAGCTGCATAATTTCACTAAAAAGCAGAACAGATCCTCTTCCAGCAACATATTTCTCATTCCTTGAGATGGTTAGGATCCTAAGAAAGGGATTTGTGGCACATTTGTAAGTTTTAAACAAACATCTTTTCCAAGCTGTACTGCAACTCATTTCCATCGTTGTGGTTAACCAGGAGAACAAAAAAAAATGGCTGGAATTCAGTCTATTGTTCCTGAGAATGGAAGAGGGATTCAAAGTGTCAACTCTTGGGCTCAGAAATCAAATTTGGCAGTTTTATGATAGTTGCTGGTATCAAAGTGTAAAAACCAATCATTCTTACACCAAGCTCCAAATAATATTAAACCTTTTTAATGACTCATATACCCAATATTCACTTATTCACCAAATATTTGAGTGATTATTTAGTAGCAATGCCAAATAATGGGGATGTGTTTGTCAGTTAAAACAGCTAGGGTTCGTGGTGTCAGGGAGCTTGCAGTCCGGTAGAAGAGACGGATCAAGTACAGAAACAATTCATTACATAATTACACATTACATATTCTATAGAGGAATCATAGAAGGCCAGGCTCAGTGGCTCATGCCTGTAATCCCAACACTTTTGGAGGCCTAGGCAAGTAGATAACTTGGGGTCAGGAGTTTGAGATGACCCCAGCCAATATGTGAAACCCCATCTGTACCAAAAAAAAAAAAAAATTAGTTGGGTGTGGTGGCACATACCTGTGGTCCCAGCTACTTGTGGGGCTGAGGTAGGAGAACTGCTTGAACCTAGGGGTTAAGGCTGCAGTGAGCCAAGACCCTGTCTCAAAAAAAAAAAAAAATGCAGTGAGAATAACAAGAGGAACCTACTTATATCCAGAGTAATGTTTACAACTGTGAACTAAAAATTAAAAAATCAAACTTTATTTTTATTTTTGAGACAAGATCTCTGTCACCCAGGCTGGGGTATAGTGACACTATTATAGCTCACTGCAACCTCAGACTCCTGGGCTCAAGTGATCCTCTTGCTTCAGCTTCCCTAGTAAGTGGAACTATGAGCTCATACCACCATGCCCAGCTCGCGCTCTCGCATATTAAATATATATAAATTATATTAAATATAAATATATAATATATAATTATATATAATTACATATAATAAATAAAATTATATATTAAATATAGTATATATTTTATATATTAAATTAATATATGATATGTTAAATATTAAATATAAATATAATTTATATATAATTAAATATAATTATATATAATTTATATATGATATGTATTAAATATTATATATAATTAAATATAATTATATATAATATATATGTATTAAATATAATTATAATTATATATAATTTATATTATATATGTATTAAATATAATTATTATATATCAAATATATGTAATTATATCAAATATATGATTATATCAAATATGTAATTACATCAAATATATGATTATATCAAATATGTAATTATATCAACTGTAATTACATCAAAATATGATTATATCAAATATGTAATTATATCAAAATATGATTATATCAAATATGTAATTATATCAAAATATGATTATCAAATACATAATATCAAATATATGATATCAAATATGTGATTATATCAAATATGTAATTATATCAAATATATATAATTATATATATAATTTAGAGATGAGGTCTTGCTATGTCGCTCAGGCTGGTCTCCAACTCCTGAACCCAACTGATTCTCCCACCTCTGCCTTCCAAAGTTCTGGAATTACAAGTGTGAGCCCTTGTGCCCAGTCTAAAAAGTCAAGCTTTTGACAAGGGTAATGGAAGAGGTTCCAGGCAGATAAAACATAATGTGCAGAGGTCTTGTGGTGAGAATCTTATATGGAGAGTTGTTGAGTTTTCTGTCACGACTTGATGGCTTTCTACTCTGCATGCTATACTCCTTCTGAGACAAACTAATTATCTCACAGATACTGCAAAGTCAGCACCACCAAAATAAATGTTTTATTTTCTTCAGTCCTAAATATCCTCCTCCATTCTCTTAACTTTCTAGTTCACCCTCATGCCTAATTAGTAACCAAAGTTCATCAGTTCATCCTTAGATTTTGTTCCCTATATATTTCCCACCTTCTTGCCTTATTTTCCTTTTCCTCTTACTCTTCTTTTTCCCTCCACTGCTTCCTTTCTCCTTCAGATTTTCATCATCTTTTTCCTTGGGCTATCATCTAGCTTTTAATCTGGCATTTCTTTTTATTGCCTCAGAATAATTTTTATGTATCCCAAATCTGGTCATGTCACATCCTGCATAAACCTCTGTTGACTTCTCATTGCCCCAGGAGAAAGTATAAGTTCTTATTGGAGTAGATAAAAAACTTTATCTGGAGCCAGAACATTTTTCTTGACTTTTTTCCTAATAATACTCTAGTCTATAATTTATTAGTATATTTTATAAATATCTTCTAGCCATTTAAATAGAGAAGACTGTTGTAATGTCATTCTGCCTTTGCACATGATGTCCCTGTGGCCTAGAAATTAGCCTACTTCTTTGTGGACTAGTGCTACTTCTCATCACATTTTGGCCCCTCTTTCACATGTTGAGTTCAACACTTGAAGGCTAAGTCTATCATTGCAGTTAGCACAATGGACTCTGTTTATATGTTTTTGGTTCATGGTTATGATCTTTTGGGGTCCAGGGATTTTCCTTTCATTACTGCATCTTCTAACCACATAAACACATCTGGTACAGAGTGAGTTCATGAAATCGTGAGTACAGAAAATGTCAGTGAACAGAAGTCTCTTTAAAGAGCTGGGTTTTTTTTTCCTTATTATTCAGAAGACTATAAAATAAATGCCACAGGTGTTTCCACCATAGAGAATCATGACCTTGCTGAAACTTCAAGTCATTGGAGAGAACAAGTTAAATTGAGAAGAATGTACCTGAAGTCAACAAGCAGAATGTCTTTGTTTAAAGAGCTGTTTCTTTCCACTCAGTTTGATGAGAACAGAGATTGACATTCTCTGCCTATCCAAAAAACAGACTTTGAAGTATCAGATTTTATTGATTGCTCAGTAAGCTGTTACAGCAACAGGCCAGAAAAAGAAAGTTTTGGGAGGGATATAGATGGTGAAGATTTGGTTTTTGACTGACTTACTCTAAATATTTAGTCAGTATCTTTCAAGAATGCATTGTATTTGTTGAACCTATCACACTCTGACTTCTGTAAAAAGGAAAGAGTGTTTTAATTTGTGTCTCTTGAGGGCATATGAACTGCAGGTTAGGTTGAGGGCAGGTAAAGGAAAGCAAAGTGAAGAAAAAAATAAAATGTATTCATATATGAGACCCTCAAAAGCAATGATTTTCAAGTTAAGAGTGATTTTGCTCACCAGGGGATACTTGGCAAAATCAAGAGGCATTCTTGTGCTACTGGCATCTAGAAGGTGTGGAGGTCAGGGCTGCTACTTAACATTTTACAATTCACAGGACAGCTCTTCTCAACAGAATAATTCAGCATGAAATGTCAATAGTGGTGAGGTTAAGAAACCTTGTTTTATAGTCAGTAGCACTAATTGATCCAATAACCTTAAAATAGTCATTTATAATGTTAGGACCTCCTTTAACTCATCTGGAAAAAAAAAAAAAAGGTTGGACCAGATCATCATTAAGTTTTCTTCCATGTTTGGTGTTATATGAGCCTTAATCCTAATATGGGATAGAAACTTCAAGACAATATTAAATAGCAACAATTTGAATATGACACCTGGCAAAGGTGAGAATGTTACTCCATAGACTCGAATCAGTTGTTTTAAAATATATAGTTGGTATAAAAGGTATACAGATTTTTTGTTTTGCAAATACTAAGAGTTGACCTTCAGAAGGTTTTATTGATCTTTGAAATTCTCACTTGAGAAGAAAGACTGCAGCAAAAAGAAGAAGATGTACCACATAGAATCCAAGGCTCTTTAGAGCTGCTTTTTCTATAGATTCTAAATGACCAAAGTTCCTGTGAAAGGCTGTTTTATGTGAGACTATAGCAGTGTGTGCCACTGATACAGACTCCGGGACATGGCGATGGTTTGCTGAATGATTGAAAGAAGGTGTTCATGTGGACAATTTACTCTGTTTTCAGTTTCAAATGTTAGTATTATGCTTCCCTTCATCCTGCCAAAAGTGTAATAACTGACCCTGATTCACAGCTAGAATCTCCCTATACTGACAAAAGTGCATCTTGGGATAAATGGCCTTCCATTGCTAGGTTAGAAAGTGCAGTGTGGAAAAGAGATAAGAAAGAACAGGCGGGAGAGATACGTGCTGACTTTCTCTCAATCCTTCTAAGCCTAGAAGTGAGAAGAAATTGACTTTCTGTTTTGGTTATCTATTGTGGTATAACAAAGTACACCAAAACTTGGTGGCTTCAGTCATTACATTGTTGTAATTAGATCTCTGTATTTTTTGGGTCAGCACACATCAGGGCCAGCTGTCTCCGATCCATGAAGTCTTAGGTCTTGTGGAAGCTAGAATGGCTTGAATATCCTGTTGCATCTGTTTGCCTCTCTCTGCCTCTCTCCGTCTGTCTCCGTGTCTCTGCATTTCTCTCTCCTGTCTCCCTCTCCCATATAACCTCTCAATGTTGCTAGTTTGAATTTTCTTGCCACACAGCAGGCTCGCATTTACAAATCTCTTCCCCATGTTATCTTGCTGCTCCAAGAGAATAAGAGAGAAGCTACCAGTTGTCTTCAAAGCTAGACAGAGAACTGGCATAAAACATTTCTGATGTATTCTATTTGTCAGTGCAGTCACAGGCCAGCTCAGATGCAAAGAGAGGTGAGATATACCCCATCTGTCAATGAGAGAAGTGTCAACATTTGTGTGACCATTTTTAATCTGCCACACTCTATCTTGAAATTAATCCTTCTATAAAAATGCCAAGTGTACATTCTAAATTCTCTGGGAGCATCACTGTTTCACAGGGTTGGGTAAGGGAGAAGTGAAAAGAAAAGAATTATGAAGAAAAAGCTGCCTATATGAGACTATTTAAATTGTTTAATTTGTTTTAAAATCAACATCCATAATGTGAGCTCCTGTAGCTGAATTAGACTTCTTTTCTGCTCCTACAGCAGTATTTGTATAAGCATGACTTTTGCAATCTGTTTTTGTCTTGCTTTTTCTTAAAGACCCAGAATGGTGAATGTAACTTCTGAAAATTATCAATCAGCCACTAATTGAAAATTTTCATAAGTTACTTTCATCATTCTGAGTCTCAATTTCCTTATCTATAACATGGTGATATTAGTACCTCCTCCATGAGATGACATGTGATAAAGTTATTTGGAACAGCTACTGTTGGACATGGCAAAAACCCCACGAGAATTTGCTGAATGAATTTGCAGCTTCTCAAGTTAAGGGCCACATTCGCAGTCTCCATGTGTTTTGTGGGAGGATGGTTAGATATGTGTGAATGAAATAAACCTTTTGGTGGCTTAAATGAATTAGCAGGGAAAGGCATCTTATCCACTTTTTAAACTCTGTTTTGCCTTGTTGATATTATCTATCCCCATTTTATAAATTATCATTTTGTGTGCTATGGCTACTAAATTTCTCTCACCAGTGCAGACTTTTCCTTGTAACTCCACACTGATACATGATTAGTTGTACAAAATATCTTCAAACACTACACATCCAATACTCGATTCATGTCATGAAGTTGTTTATTTGAGATGGAGTCTCACTCTTTCTTGCCCAGGCTGGAGTACAGTGGCACAATCGCAGTTCACTGGAACCCCAGCCTCCTGGGTGCAAGTGATTCTCCTGCCTCAGCCTCCTGAGTAGCTGGGACTACATGCACCTGCCACCACATCTAGCTAATATTTGTATATTTAGTAGAGATGAGGTTTCACCATTTTGGCCAGGCTGGTCCCGAACTCCTGGCCTCAAGTGATCCACCTGCCTCAGCCTCACAAAGTGCTGGGATTACAGGCATGACCCACCACGCCCAAACATGAAGAATTTTTTCATCATTAGTTGGATCATACGACTCAAGAGGGCAATAAACAGCAAAAAGTGTAAGTCTGTATAACTTTATCTGCCAAAAAATACTATTAACAGTGTTGACATATACTTTCAGATGTGTTCCTGTTCATATGTTCCTAGAGAAAGAAAAATAGATGGTTAAAGATTTAGAGGATTTAAATAGGCTTATTTGGCAAACAAAGATAAAATTTAATCATATTATGTGTGGTCTGAAGATCAAATACAACACTCCGTGTCAAAGTGACTGGTGCACAGGGAGTGTTTGCTATCTGCTATAAAATTGTCTATTATTTGTATTCTCCATCTTGAATTTCTATTCTTTCACTGATTTTGTGTTTATATCACATTGGTGGACAGTATGTCATTACCATAAAACATTTATTCAGCCTATACTACGTGTCTCTTACTAGATATTAGATATGAAAAAACAAAGGGTAGTTTTTTCTTTTAGGAGATTATAAGGAAAAGATAAATGAACAATTAGTAAACGACATATTGAATGAGCTGTTGGTATGATATGCAAGCTTTATTTTAATTTTTATTTCATTTTTTCAGACAAGGCCTTACCCTGTCACCTAGGATGGAGTGCAATGGCATAGTCAAGGCTCACTGTAACCTTGAACTCCCAGGCTCAAGTTAGCCACCCACCTCAGATTCCCAAGTAGCTGGGACTACAGGTGCACACCACCCATCCAACTAATTTTTATTTTATTTTATTTTTTTAGTAGAGATGGTGTCTTGCTGTGTTGCCCAGGCTGAGCTGGAACTCTTGACTTCAATTGAACCTTCTGCCTCAGCCTCCCAAAGTGCTGGGTTACAGATGTGAGCCACTGTGCCCGACTCACATGCAACTTTTTTTTTTTTTTTTTTTTTTTGAGACAGTCTCACTCTGTTGCCCAGCCTGGAGTGCAGTGGTGTGATCTCAGCTCACTGCAAGCTCCGCCTCCCAGGTTCATTCCATTCTCCTGCCTCAGCCTCCCGAGTAGCTGGGACTACAGGTGCCCGCCACCACGCCTGGCTATTGTTTTTTTTTTTTTTTTTTTTTTTTTTTTAAAGTATAAACGGGGTTTCACTGTGTTAGCCAGGATGGTCTCTATCTCCTGACCTCGTGATCCACCCGCCTCAGCCTCCCAAAGTGCTGGGATTACAGGTGTGAGCCACTGCACCCGGCCTCACATGCAACTTTTAAAAGCAGAGTTGGACAAGGTACTGAGGGACTGATGCAATGAGGCATCATTATGGGTAACCAAACATGGTTGAACTTTAGGATATCCATGCAGCAAAATCCTCAAGAACACAGGCAGCGCTATCTTTGCCAGTGATTATGACATTAGGCAAATTATAGCACCTCTCTAAGGCTAAGTCTCAGTTTATGCATCTGCAAATATATATGTTGTGAGAGTTAAATGACATAATACACATAAAGAACATGGAAGAGTGCCATGCATACTGAACACTCCAATGTCAGTCAAAATAAAAGGGGAAAGAGTGGGAAATTGGGGGAGGAGGGGATATTCAATGAGGACTTTTTACAGGTTGCCAGGGAATATAAACTTTAATTTGTTAAGTGATGGTTGCCATTGGAAGATTTTTAGCAAAAGAGTGCCATGGTCAGGGTTTAGCTATTTAAAAATTACAACACCTTCTAGGAACAAATGAAACTTATGCACAGTCAGAACTCACCAACCATGTACTTGCACCCTGAATGGAAGAACACTAGTGGCCTTTGGTTGGCATGATTGAATGGCAGCATTTTCTTCTGTTACATAAAACTTTCCATGGCTATGAGGTTTTAAACATCTATCTTGTGATTAAGAGACTGAAAGGACCTCCCACACTACGGCATTCTCCAGGTGTGGATATAACCACCCCAAAGTATGATTTGGATCTGAAACCCAGAACCAAATTTAGAAACAATTTTTAATTATAATGAGTGGTCCAGATGACATCAAATTTTTATTATTCAAAACTTCACACAGGGTCTTGACTTTGCCATAGTACAATCAAGAATAAAAAGGGGGGACAATTTCTCCCCGTGTTTATGGGTAGCTTTTAATTATTTGTAAAAATTTTCTTAGAAAATAAAAACAGAGGCCAGACACGGTGGCTCATGCCTGTAATCCCAGCACTTTGGGAGGCTGAGGTGGGCAGATGACCTGAGGTCAGGAGTTTGAGACCAGTCTGGCCAAAATGTGAAATCCCATTTCTACTGAAAATACAAAAATTAGCTAGGTGTGGTGGTGTGTGCCAGTTCCAGTTACTGGGGAGGCTGAAGCAGGAGAATCTCTTGAACCTGGGAAGTGGAGGTTGCAGTGAGCTGAGATCATGCCATTGCGCTCCAGCCTGGGCAACAAAGCGAGTCTCTATCTCCAAAAGGAAAGGAAAAAAAAAAAAAGTTGTCTAAATCGAAGGAACTTAAAATATTTTATGTTCTACATTGCCAAGTCATTTTGATTCCTGTATTTGAGTGAGTCTTGAATATGAACCAAGATAGGTGTCCTGATACTTGTCAGGTCATAACATGTTGGGGTTTATACATTGTCAGGGAATCATCATTACCCACCCCATGATATTTTCTTGTAAGTCATTCCTGTAGGTCCACCTTAGAGTCTGACCCAAGTGAAGTCAGTGCCATCTGCTCACAGGCAATGGAGGGCAAGGGCTGAGTCAGTCAATACCCAGCTGCTGCGGATTTAATGAGACACAAATAAAAATAGATAATTGTGGCTGAGTATCCAAGAAGCAAGGCGTGGAGCCCATGCATGGCTGAACAGGAAAACATGCTTTTTCCCTGGTACGCTACAGAACTGCCAGACAAGTGTGATGAAGGCAATTTGCACATGAAATTCGATTATGAATAAAAGGATTCCCCCTTTTTCCATGCAAGTTACGTGAGGGAAATTTTTGAGTGGTCTTAATTAAAAATAACCAGTAGCTGATTGGCAGTTGGGCATTAGGTTGGAAACTGGCAACCGCTAACAGGAGAGGAGATGGAAAATTAACATCAAGAGAAAGCTTTGTCAGAAAAAAAGGACTGGGTGCCGGCTGTCAGTCATCCATCCTGTGCCGCCAACTGCGGCGTATTCTCCGGAGGATGCAGCTGCGAGACTGGCTTCTGCAACACAGCAATCAATATCACACTTCTCAAACACAGTCTAAAGTGATAGGGGACTTTGGCAGTGGTATGCAGGTGTGGATAAGGCAAGATCTGACTTTCCTCATTACCAAACAACTCAGACTTTTCTGCATATATACTTTCCTTTAGAAGTCACCCTATAAAAATTATGCCTACACTCCTACTCCTATGAAAACCAGGAGGAGGACAATGATGAAGGCAGTGAAGATGACTAATGAAAATGTTCTGGAAATTTTAATAGTTTTTTTTTAATAGTTTTTTTTCACTTTTAATAGTTTTTTTTTTTAACTCAGTGTGAAAATGGACAAAATGAGCATAAAAATGAAACAAAAACAAAATAAAAATAACCTGTTAATAAACGATTAGAATAGTAATTATGAAAAAAACCTGTTAGCTTTTTATTTAAATAGTATGAAATCTGTATATTGTACAACACATCATCCAAGATAAACACAATGAAATTGGTGCTATTAGTCCCATTTAATGGATGCAAAAAAACAAAAACCAACAGAAAACTGAGAAACAGCAGGGTTAAAAGGATTATGTAAAATCTTGTTAATGAATTTCAGAATTAGAGGATAAACTGAGACTTAGATTCTCAATTCAGAACAATTCAAATTTTTATGCAAATAGGAACTGAAGATTAAATTGTTTTTCCTAATATGAAGAGTAGAAAAATAAAATGGGGAACGTTGGTATAAGGTGGCAGAATGGATAATAGGTATAATTAGAGCTAACGTAATGGGCTGAAGGCAAGTCACATAGCAACATGAGGACATCAAATATGGCTTATGTTCTATTCATACACTTCCCTTCAGAGATCCTCAGCTTCTAATGTGGCCTTCACATTTCTGTTGTATAAAACACATTCATGTAAGGTATAAAACAAAATCTGCAGTTTCTAGGGGCTTCCATTAATTAAAAGTGCCAGAGGAAACATATTAAACAGGAGAGGAAATTACAAACCAGTTACCAGGTATTTAATCATTTTGTTGAATAATAAATTAATGCAACTACCCTAGAATATATCAGGGAATTAGATATTTGTTTTTAAGTTCGAGATAAAACAGAGTATCCAAAACATTCAATTAGGATCATTGAGGCTTGATAAGTCATGAATATGAATGTTCTATTTCTATACCACTAAAGATATAAAGAGTTCATTTATAAAAAGAACTAGTTCAGGGCTGGGTGCAGAGGCTCACATCTGTAATCCCGACACTTTGGGAGACTGAGGCAGGAGGATTGCTTGAAGCCAGGGGTTTGAGACCAGCCTAGGCAACATAGAGAAAATGCATCTCTATAAAACAATAAAGAAAAATTAGGCATGATGGCACATGCCTGTGGTCCCAGCTACTCAGGAGAATGAGGCAGGAAGATGCCTCAAGCCATGAGTACAGGAGTTTTGGGTCACAGTAAGTATAACTATACCACTGCAATCCAGACTGGGCAGCAGAGTGAGACCCCATATCTTAAAGAACTATCCAGAAGAATGAAAGGTGAAGGTTATGAATCATTCCTACTCAAAATTGTTCCATAAAGACCTCCATGTCTATATGTCAGTCTGCAAGTGCTTTAGAGCGAGCTGAAGCAAAGCAATTAAAATGAAACTTCTCATTTCCTTTCTGTACCTCAACCTTTTCTCTCATGCTTTTTTTTCCTCCCCCTTCTTTATTCTACCACTTCTTTCTCCTTCATAATCCTCACAGAAAAGATCAGTTTAACAGAAACTGAGTCCTAGTGAAATTATTACTTGAGATTGAGTTTCGTTCTTTTGCCCAGGCTGGAGTAAAGTAGGGCAATCTTGATTCACTGCAACCTCCACCCCCCAAGTTCAAGTGATTCTCCTGCCTCAGCCTCCCGAGTAGCTGAGATTATAGGTGCCCATCAGGACAGCTGGCTAATTTTGGTGTTTTCAGTAGAGATAGGGTTTCAACATGTTGGCAGGGCTGGTCTCGAACTCCTGACCCCAGGTGATCCACCTGCCTTGACCTCCCAAAGTGCTAGGATTACAGGTGTGAGCTACGGTGCCCGGCCCTAGTGCCATTAAATAACTTGTCCCAAATCTCAGTAAGTGACAGAGCTGGTACTTATACCTAGCTTGTTCTGCATCCAAACCACACATTGAAAATTATTTCTTCACCTCTCAGATTCTAGACCTTTTATCTAATTTTGTCATTTTTTTGGATGGAGATATCAAACTGTAGTTACTGAATTACTGAAGGCTCCGATTTGGTATTAGCTTGAGAATTTCTGACATGTCAGCCTAAATATTTCACAAACCCTACTGCCAATGCATCCAAGCAGCCTTTGATAAAATGTTGTATTTTTCTAACATGATTCTTCAGGGATAAAAATTTATGTGAACCGAATCCACAGGTTTGTCATCTGCGTCTAACGCCATTTCTTTCAGAAATTTCCTGGAGTAAGAAACATGACACTTACAGAGTAGCTTACACAAAATCCAGAGGCTTTTCAGAACATCCAAGTTCAGGAAAGTTAGTTGGGCCTCTCTTGACCTTAGGACTGAAGAATAAATCACTATTGGATTGAAGGCGGCTAGATTCTTCTGAGGACAACATAGCTTCTCATCTCTAGTTCTCTTTCTTTCTCTTTATCTCCCTCTCTGTGTCTCCTCTCTCCTTTCTTCTCTCTGCTGTCATCTTTCATTTCTTTTCACAGCTAATTCCCTTTGCTTTTTACTGCTCTGCCAACACAGGACCAAATATAACTGCCGCAGGTAGGGCTTCACATCAACTCTGATTTCAAAAGAGAGCCTGACTGAACAAGTTGAGACTGGATGCCAAATTTCTAGGAGAAAGAACATGTGGACCCTGTTTGGGAGGAACTCTTTGCCTCTGATCCAACTACTAGTAGGTGGGGTTAGGGTCACGGGACCCTCCACCCAACTCACTGAGGCATACTTGGCCAACTGAGAAGGCAGCATGGGCTTCCAAGATAGGGGCAACAGTTTGGGGCAGAGATGGTTAGGTTCTTCGGGTCCAATGTCAGGCATAGGTGTATGGATAAGATGTGGTACTCAAGAGCTCCTAGAGTAAAGGCTAGGATAACATGAGGCAGAGTAATTAAAATATAGTTGGACAAATGTGTTAATATGGTAATTCTCATCCTCATGCCTTAATGCTTTCTTAAACCAATTTAAGAATAGAAGGTCATTGCCTTCACAATTGCCTTTATTCCTTCTGCATCTTTGCCAGATGCATTTCTGAAGAAGTAGGAGAATGACAGAAAGCAGGAGTAGGTAAATTAGGCCGGTGGCAGAGGTTGTGGGGGCGGGGTGGGGGGAAACAGAAGTTGAATGGAATATATAACATGGACCGGGGCTGGGAGAGAGTGAGAGATGGGGAAACAGAGGAATAACGTAAGGGAAGTAAAGATCTCAGGTCAGTGTAGTCTAAAGAGAAAATACATGTGTTGGTGGATGCTATTAATTGTCTTAAAAAATCTGAACTTCCTAACAAAGAGTTGGATTGATCGATGCTAAAGTCTCTGGATCTAGGATTCACAAAATAAGGATCTGACAAAAGGAAATTGCTATGGGTATCTTCAAATTTAAGGAAGAAATATTTGTCTTAGGAAAAGTTAAATACTTCAAGGAATTGGTAGGGTAGACTTTTAAGTTTGGGTGTTCAGGGATGTGAATTCTAGATGAACTAGTTATGTTAGAGATGGCAAAAAAGAGAAGTGGGATGGGGTAGCATTGAATCCCTTTCACATGCCAAAGTGCTAAATAGACTTTGGACACAGTTAATTTTCCCCCAATTCTTCTGAGTTATTTAAGCTCATTTTTTGGACAAGGAACTGAAGTTTGTTTTAATGTTATGTCCCCCAGCTCATAAGTGGCCAGGTGTTAACTGAAATCCTCCTAATTCCAAGAGCCATGGTTTTCCCAGTTTACCAGCCTTTTTCTCTGATATAAGATACAAACAAATTTGTTTATTGTGTTGTGTTTATTTTTAGGATATAATTAGTCAAAATTTGGTCTACTCCTTACATGGTTGATATTGTAGCAAACGATGAGTCAGGGACTCTGATTTATATTCAGAAACGTTCCATGCCATGGCTCATGACTGAAACCAGAGTATAGAACTTTACAGTGTCCACATATTCTTAGCTCTTGACTTTCATCCTTGAAACAGGCAACATAGAGAAAATGCATCTCTATAAAACAATAAAGAAAAATTAGGCATGATGGCACATGCCTGTGGTCCCAGCTACTCAGGAGAATGAGGCTATTCTCTATAAATGTAACTATTTTAAGTTACATAAACATAAAATTTTCCCTATACTGTGTTTGGGAATGAATGTTCTTTTGTAAGGTTAAAGACCTTTGTAGACTTTCAGAATGGAAAATTTGACATATATTAGGGCATTCATGAGTTCCCCTTTCTGAAATAAAACCAACTCTCACAATAAGGCTAAGGTTCTTTCAGGGACATTTTGGAGAGTTTCCAAGAAAATCTAAAGAACTGATCAAAAACTTGTAGAGAGGAATTCACCAAAGGGAATTTTTCAAAAGCATGACATTTTTAGAAAAGAGGTTAAAACTCTGAGCTGCCGAGTGACTGTCTAGGTCACATCCTTGTCCCAGCTGGTGACCTTAGACAAGAGACAAGTGCTTTCAGTTTCCGTGTCCTCATCTGTAATATAGAATAATACTATTACCACATAATGTAGTGATGTTTGAAATAATTAAACTATGAAAAGTACTTATACCATATCCTGACACGTAGTAAGAGCTCTATAATTGTATCTATTGTCGTCATTCTCATGTATTGCTTTTTTCCACCCCACATCTCCACTTTTTTTCTTTAAAGAGATTCTCAGGAAACTGGAAGCTATGTGATAGGGATCTGGAGAGGTGGAGATCCAGTCTGTAACCATTCGAAGAAGCAACTGAGAAAAGCATAGGGCAATGGTGGGAGGTGTAATAAGGCCAAAACAGATGTAGTCAGCTTCCTGAAAATTGGGGTCAGAACGGAAAAAGGAACAATGAAAGGGAGGGAGAGAGGAAGAAGGGCAAGGGGGCAGAAAGAGAGATCTTGGATAAACAATAGTGAAGAATGGTTCATTCCTTGAGAGGCTACATACTGAGTGGCTATATCATCCTGATGTATCGTGATCATAATTTGTAAGTGAAACAGATTTTTTTTAACATCACTGTATTTTAGGTGAAAAAATCATAAGTAAAGCATCAAAATGATAGTTTAATAGATAATATTGCTTAGATTGAGGCACAACTATTTTACACTAAAAACGTTTTAAAAAAATACATAATTTGATCATAGCGCAGAAGGTGCTTAAATGATGCAAGTTTGAAGAACACAGATGGAGTAGTTAAGAAAATATCGGCTGGGCACAGTGGCTCATGCCTGTAATCCCAGCACTTTGGGAGGCTGAGGCTGGTGGATCACTTGAGGTCAGAAGTTCGAGACCAGCCTGGCCAACATGGTGAAATCCTGTCTCTACTAAAAGTACAAAAATTAGCTGGGCATGGTGTCACATGCCTGTAATCCCAGCTACTGGGGAGGCTGAGGCAGGAGAATCACTTGAACCCAGGAGGCAGAGGTTGCAACGAGCTGAGATGATGCCACTGTATTCCAGCCTGGGTGAAGATGCGAGGCTCCATCTCAAAAAAAAAACTAAAATAAAATAAAATAAGAGACTATTTCGGCCATCCAACAGTCGTGGGGTTTGAACCCCTGCATGAACCCTTACTTGCTGGGTAAATCTATTTAGGTTACACCATCTCGTAAAACCTCAGAATCTCCTGCATAAAACAATTATATAAAATAAGCTAATATATTTAAATTGTGTATAATTATATAGTAGGTAGTTATAAAGATTTAGATCTGGCATGTAAAGTATGTGGAAAATTCTCAGTGTCCTGCTGTCATTTCACAGCAGAATCCTCCTGCTCCTCAGGAGACCCAAGTTAAGGTTGCCTTCACCAAATCATTTTAAAGCAATTTCAAGGCTTTCAGTCTGCAAGAGCAGCATTTTCCTTGGGGTCAGAGCTGCTTGGAGACAACTTTCCAGGGCTGCATAAAACCCAGCCCTGGCTGGGTATTAGAGGCATCTCCTGCTCTGCACAGCCAAACCAGGTGAGGCCACCTACATGGCCCAGCATCCCTGTGTGGCGAGCATAATCCATTGGCTTCCTGACACCGGCAATGGGCCTCTGGGATCCTGTGTGACTCACTCCCCACTGCAATTTCATCATAACTTGTAGAAGCTTGAATTTCAACACCTGCTTGACTTACAAATGAGCAGGAGCTGCTGCTTTTGCCCTCAACTAGAAGCATAGCTAGAGAACAAGTTTTGGAGATTCCTCGTATCTGACCCTTTAGGGTAGGCTTGCAGAAGCCCTAAGCCCTACAACTTGAAGTAAGGATAATATTGATCTGTTTGCCCAAAGCCTCCATAAGTCTAGAGTTCACAGGAAAATACTTGCTTTCTCATTTCCTACTCTTCTGCTAAAACAATCAAAAGATCAAGGTCACTGAGGTCTTGGACACTGCATCCTTTCATCATCCTTAACGTTGCAATTAAGGATACTTTGATTTGAAAAAAATATATTTTATTGATTGATAGTGTCTCACTGTGTCACCCAAGTTAGATTACAGTGGTGCAATCTTGTCTTACCGCAACCCCTGCTTCCCAGGTTCAAGCCATTCTCCTGCCTCAGCCTCCCGAGTAGCTGGGACTACAGGTGCATGCCACCACACCCGACAAATTTTTGTATTTTTAGTAGAGACGGGCTTTCACCATGTTGGCCAGGCTGGTCTCAAACTCCTGACTTCAGGTGACCTGCCTGCCTTAGTCTCTCAAAGTGCTGGGATTACAGGGGTGAGTCAACATTCCTGGCAAAAGAAAAAAGAAAAATTGTATTTCGCATTTCATAAACACAGTTTCTCCAATTATACAATGTAATATACCATAAACAATTGTGGCATTAAATCCTGAGTGTCAGGTATACAAAATTAATGACATTTATGGAACACATGAATAAAGAATGACACTATTCTATTTTTATTAAAAAAATAAATTTACATCTTAGATGCTATGTGAAAGAGCTGTATAATCATCATAAAACTAAATAATTGTTATTTCCAGCTTACACACATGCACATGGAAGATGTGAATCTTACATTCAAATCTGTTTGATTCTAAAGACCTATTTTTTCTAGAGTGACATGGAAACGGGCATTATCAAAGCAGTAGTAATTGGTGGTCTTATTAAGTGACATACATGCCAGGAAAGTTAAGATAAAAAATAGAGATTTGACTGTTTGCGGGCATCCCTGGATTCTCATTATTCTTAATCTTTTAAGAAGGTCATGGAATGAAAAAGTGGGAAAGGACCCCAGTATCATTTAGTCCAATGATTATGATTCAGCTGTCCTGGGTGTGGTTCAGAAACGGACTTGTGTTTTGTTTGTTTTGTTGTTGTTTTTAACTTTGCCAATTGATATTACCGTTTGACCAATTTTGAGGCCATAAATAGGCCTCGGAGCAACAGTCTCCAAGCTGGTCTCTCAGCAGCAGCAACAGCAGCAAGAAACTTGCTAGAAGTGCAGCTTTCTTGGGATTCACCCCAGAATGCTTGAATTAGTAATTCCAGGAGTGTTGTCAACAACCTGTGTTTTCTCAAGCACCATACATTATTCTTAAGCATGCTCAAATTTGAGAATCACTGCCAGAGATGATAAGGAACGATAGGAAGATACGAGGAGAAGAAGTGGAGGTGGCACTCATTGATCTTCTCTTGAATGCCCTGGTGACAACATGGCAACAGAAGGCATACATCTTGCTTCCTCTTTCTCTTCTAAAGTCAGTAGAAAACAATCTTGTAAGTGTCTACTTCCCTATCCAGGGATCTACTCTCTCCCTCTTCCTAGTGTTACTGAGATTTTAACTGTATGTATACCTGAAGGAGGAGGTTTTAAATTAAAAAGTGCCTATTTTCAAAAAATTAGAAGACCAGATTTTTAATGTTGCCAGCATGAAAAAATGATAAATGTGGCCGGGCGCGGTGGCTCAAGCCTGTAATCCCAGCACTTTGGGAGGTCGAGACGGGCGGATCACGAGGTCAGGAGATGGAGACCATCCTGGCTAACCCGGTGAAACCCCGTCTCTACTAAAAAATGCAAAAAAACTAGCCGGGCGAGGTGGCGGGTGCCTGTAGTCCCAGCTGCTCGGGAGGCTGAGGCAGGAGAATGGCGTAAACCCGGGAGGCGGAGCTTGCAGTGAGCTGAGATTCGGCCACTGCACTCCAGCCTGGGCGACAGAGGGAGACTCTGTCTCTGGGGGAAAAAAAAAAAAAAAAAAAAGAAAAAATGATAAATGTTTGAGTTGATGGATATGCTAATTGAGTTGATTGCTATGCCCTGATTTGATCATTATACAATGTATACATGCATTGAAATTGCATTGAAATATACTGTACATCATAAATATGTACAACTTTGGGGTGTCAGGTAACACTAAAAAAAAAAAAAAAACACGATGCTTAGCTACTGCTGTTTTTTATCTTGCTCATAAAGCCAATGATGGAAGGAAAAAGAGACAGTGTCCATGGTGTGATTCTGGAAAGATTTTGGACTGACTTGTATTTGAGTCTTTGTTAGATAGGGACACTGTGATCTGCCTGACAGCTACAGTACCTTGGTGTCTTTTTCAAGGAGGGGCATTTCTCATTGTACCATGAGGAATGGACCAGGAAAATTTACCTCACAGCTTCTGTTTCACTTCAACATCCACATGGTAATTATGAGACAGCCCCAAACTCAGTGATCTGGAAGTCCATCCTGAGCTTCTGTAGAACTTCTATGAACTTTGCCCTTATGTCAAACACTACCCACCAACACAGACTTATATATTCATTCTTTTACTCAAAGTGCTTGAAGCATGCTCAAATCAATGCAGGTAAAAGATTAACTTAAAAAAAAAAAAAAAAAAAAGGAGCACTTCGGTCTAACTCAACTCATCCCTTGTGACACCCAAGATGGGTGGAGGAGGAGGATCATATACCATGTCTTAGGCTTCTGAAGTTTATCCATATGGACCATTCTCTATCCTCTAATGCCCTATAGTTCTCTAATCTTCTCCTGCCTCTTCTTTAATCTCCTATTTAAGAACACTTTTCTTCTTTCCCAGAGAAACTCAACTTCTCATGAACTGAGAAAGGACTATTGGCCATTTTGTAATCTTTTAATCAGGTAAACCCTATCACGTCCAGCCTGAACACCATGCTAATGGAGTACGGACTCTACCTAGACTTCTAAGGCTTTGCAGAGTGTGGTCCTGCATGGTGGAAAGAATGCCGTCAAGTCTTCTGTCCATTCATGGTTGTGGTCAGATTGTTTCTGAAATTTTGAGGAAGAGACTGATCTAGACAGAGTTCACATTTCTTTGCTCAGAAGACAATACAGTCTATTTCCAAATAAGAAAAGTCTGTTCCTGCTATTAATATGATTTTGACCACTCCCCACTCTTAACTCTGACATTATTGAGTCACTCTGGCTGTGCCCCAGACCACTGGGAGGAATTTTCAATAGTACCAGTGTGCCCTCCGCAGGACAATCAAATCAGGATCTCTCAGGGTGGAATCTTAGCATGAGAGCTATTTAAAAAGCTCCCCAGGTGACTTTAAAATATAGCAGGATTTGGGAAGCCATTAAAGTAGAACATTAGTCTACTTCCCAGTCTGCTTTTATGGCAAGGTCTCCAAAAGAAGCTGAGAAAAGTCCTGATTAACTCATTTATCCCTGAATTACATTATTGCTGACCCCCCAAATTCATCACATAGAAGGATAGGATGAAGCAAACACCTAACAGTTTGCATCAATTAAAGTTGTTCAGATTAAGTAAATATATCAGGGACACCAGCACCAGCATATCTTGCATATAACTGGTAAAGAATAAACTATATATTTCCATCTTTTCCTCTAGCTCTCCATAAGAAAGAAAAAAGAAAATGACTTAGCATTGACAAGGCATTGCAGGGACTTTGGAGCTACTTCAGAATTGGGTTCAACTTCTCCCTGCATCTGCAGACCATTGTTTTTTTTGGGGGGGTGAATGGGGGTGCTGAAGAATGCTTTAATACAACTACTTCATAGGGTAAAATGAGTGAACCCACTTGAAAATGCCAGAAAACACAGGGGAAGCTCGGTATATATTGGTAATGCTCCTCTATGTGTTCTATTTTTTTTAGCACTGAGGTTTTGGCTAAGCTGCCTGAGACAGTCAATGCTAAGATTTCCATTTGCTATGGATTTAACATCTCCCAGAATACTAACAAATGCCACTTCCCCCTGGTTATTTGTGATGGTTCTAATTCTTGTTTATCTAAGCTGCCAGCCAGTGCTTTTAACACTTCCTAATAATCATGGCCTATGCACTCACATTAAGGGCTCTGAAATGACTGCTTCTTTCCTCAAAGGTCCACTGTACATGTTGGTAAATCAGTCTTCATAGAGCCGAGACCAGGCTGCTGGGAGGGGTTTCATTTTCAAATTTTCCAGGTTACTCCCTCAAAGAACAGTCAATGTTCCTAACAAATATCTGTCTTAAACTTCTATTTCCCTTCTTCCAGTGGACCACCTGCACAATGACATTCATCTAATTAAACAGATTCTAAATATCCACTGAAACATTCAGTCTTGTCTTAGTTCTTATTTCCCCCAACTCTGAATCTTGAACATTTGCAGTCATGCTTTGCCATGACCAGGCAGAAGTTACATATTAGCAAACATTACTGCAATATTTTTTAGGTTTCATTTTTTCCAACTCTTAGATTATCCATCATTTTCCTTTTAATTTCTGACAAAATTCCTTCGAGACATTTAAGACCTTGCTGGATTTGTCATTAGTCTGCAACCCAAATCCACATATATCCAGGCATCTCAAGAACTGGAAGAGTTTTGTGCTTTCCATTTCAACTGACCACTGAAATTGTGGTCATTCTTCAAGATGCTCTTTATTTGCACCCAAAAGCATTTCCTCTTAGTTTCCAGTGGGGATTTTTCCCTCCTTTTTCTGATTGCACACTTATCCTAGGGACTGTCTCATTCTCACACTAGCTTAGTTGTTTCAACGCTAACATATCTTTCTGGCTAAACTAGAAAATCTTAGACTGAGATTGTCTCTATTAGTGTCGGTATGTCTGAGACCTTGGTGTAAACTAAGGATATGCTCTATAAAGCTCATTGAATTGGATTTTCCAACTATGAACGATTGTTTTTTCACAACAATATCACCATGAATTTAAAGCCAAAAGAACGCTGTACTCCCTATAAACTTACTGATCCTTCTCAGTAAGTCCAGATTTGGTGTATTTCTTCCCCTGTTCTCTTGCTAAAGATCTTGCCATTCCTTCTCAGTTGCTTTTGGAGACTCTCCTTCTCCCTTTTTAAAAATCAACTTCAATTATTTTTTAGTTTTGAATTATTATTCACTATTCACTTTCCTTGGGCACCATAGTCCATTGCTAAGATTTTAATTATGCAAATTGATACCTCCAAACTCTTCCTCCAGCCTTCATCTCTTCTCTGAATTCCACAAACTGTTCTAGGGCGTGGAATAGAGCAAATACTCATATAAGTGTTTTATGAATGAATGAATCATAGCTTATGTGGCTACCCAATCTTAGAAGGCTTTAAAAAGTCAGAAGAAAGTTCAGACTTATGCTTCACAGCAGCACTGTTCAATTAAAAAATAATGCAAGCCACATGTTTAATCTTGAGTTTTCTAGTAGTCACATTTAAAAAGCAAAATAGGTAAAATAAATTTTAATATATTTGAACTCAATATATCTAAAATTACATCGTTTGAATTTAATCTATATGAAACGTTATTTGTATATTATTTTTCATATTTTTTTACTTTCTATGTGTATTTTGCACTTACAGCTCATCTAGATTCAGACGCCAAATTCAGTTCCTCCGTCAAACTAACTACATTTTTAGTGCTCGTTAGCCTCATGTGGCTGGTGACTATGGTATTAGACAGCGCAGCCAATGGGAATGGAAGTCACTGCAGGTTTTAGAGTAGGAAATAAATATAAAAAGACGAGGCTTTTGAAATAAGTTAAAAACATATTCTATCCTTAACTGGTATCATTAATCTTTTCTGTTTGTTAAACAGATATTTAGATATTTAGTTATCTTTTGCAATATAGCAAAAAGACTACACCATTAGGAAAGTGGTGATCATTAAACAACTTGAAAACTTACATATTATTTAAAAGATCTGCCTATTTGGGACTGATTTCTGCCATGGATTTAAACACCAAGATTTAGCTCCTCATTGCATCCATTTGACCCTTGTATTTTATTACTATCTATTTTCATGTCTATAATTTAATATACTCAGTCTGTCTTGTAAATTTAAGTCAATTCTTTCACTTCTTATTTTTCTCCTTCTCACAGTCATTGTCCATCACATCTTGTAAGAGGTTGGAGAGGAAATTGAGAACCAATATGAATTGATCTGACCTGATTATGGAATTACAGTCTAAAATAATAAAGGAAAAATCGTGTCATATAAAGTGAGTGTGTTTCTTGCTAGATTTGCTGCCACACAACCTCAATACAAATAGCCTTTTCTCTTGCTCTAAATAGTATTGGGATTGAGGCAGTGACGCAGAACCATCTGAGACTCTTCCTGAGGTGTGGACATGCTAGTCACAGGTATGCAAAATGCCTCCGGCCTTCAGCTTACCTCCTGGTTTTTGACCTTGGCTTTGTCCTCAGTCCCACATGTCAGATCAAGAAAACCAGGCAACAGCTTGAAGGAGGCAAGGTGTGTAATATAAATACAATGAAATCTCTGCCCAGATAACTCCTATCGATCCTCAGGGGCTTTGAGCTACTTGCCACATTGAATTTTTTTTCAAGGCGTGCTGACTGCACACAGATTTCACTGGATTTATATGACATTTTTAAGCCACTAGGATACCAATTAACAAAGCACTAATGCAGTACAAGACCGAGTGGCCTGAAATAATTAATGCAGCTTTGTGAAGACTGAAATCCCGAGGAACATTTTATCCTCCAGCGAAAACCAGCTGGTTAAAGGATCTGGAGCTGCTGACCCTCTCTACAAGAATGAAAATGGAGGTACAATTGATCTGGTTCCTTTTCTTTTCTCCTCCTTGCTCCTTTGGTATCCTTTTGAATATCAGCCACCTTCTGCCTATTTCTGATGAACTGTGGAAAAGGGAAATGGAGTGAAATATAAGCCCCAAGCCTTGAAAATCAGTGTGAGATTTAGAGAAGGTGGCTGGCACCTCCAAAGGTAAGGGCGGCATTCTGGTCTTCCAATGTTCTGTCAATAAAAAAGCAAGAATTCCACAGCTTTTTCAAATTAATCATTGCTTTAACTTGCACTTAGTCATAACTACTATCTCACTGAGAAGAATTTCACTCATAAATAGGATTTTCCATGCCTATTTGGGGCCATGAATTGTCTGATCACTACATTTGAGGACAAAAGTAGGCAATAGCTAGAAAATGAGATGAACAGAATTTTGGGTGAGGGTAGCTGTTATTATTGAAAGGACAATGATGTGACTATTCTGATATGTCAGGAGTGGTAGTGAAAGGGTGTCAAAGAGGCAGTTTTTACCTCAGCATACAAAAAGGAAATCTAAAAATTGAGCATCTCTGCCTTTATACCCTTCCCATGTCAAAAATTAAGTCTTTAAAAGGAGATCAATGCAATCACTCAGGAAGAGATTGGACATCCATATGTGGGAAATATTAGAGGGAATTTGAGCATCATAAGGGATTGGCAATGGGAAGAAACAAGTTGTGTCCCTTTTAAGCCTGGAATTATGAGGTCCCTGTGTTTAGGGAGATCGCTTGCTATAGAAATCCTAAGCCAACTTGTTTCATAGTTAGAATCTTTTAAGGGAGAAAGCCCATTGGTGACATCAAGAACATGTGGGCAGCAATCCCTGTTTGGAAATGTCTATTGGGGACAGAGTAGTATGACATGGGACTGAGGACATTAGCAAAATGCCTATGAAATCTCTGAATCTGTGGCATGTTAAAGAAGAGTCATCAGGTGACTCTCACAAAGAGCTCTGCACTTCAGATGTTCTAATACAGAAATAACTATGTGGTCTGAAATAGTACGTTAAAACACAGAAATAGCACGATTGATGGGTCCTGCCTGCAATGTAAACAGAACAAATTAAGGTTGGCAGGGGAAATAGTCCTTTTTTAGAGCCATCAGCATCTGCTCAATCAGATGACCTAATAAAAACAACACACAGATGCATTTTATGGCCTGGGGGTGTTTTCTGGGGGAATGAATTAGATGCAGCTAATGAAGGCCAGACAGTCAGCTTAATGCCTGAGCTGGCCCTGAGTGGCATGCCTGGCCAAGAAAAGCTCAATAACTACATGGCAAAGAGAATAGATGAGTTCTGTAATTGGCAAAAGGGAAATGTACTGGGGGCAGCATTGGAGTTGGCTGAATTGCATAACACACATTTCAGCATGTTCTTTCTCACGTATTCTGTGGTGCTAGGAATCAGTAGGGTGATTCTAGGTTGCACTGAAGAAAAATGTTAGGGTTTGGTAATACCTTCCAAATTTCTACACCATTGCTGAATCAATTTCCAAGATATATTTGACAAGTGGTTAAGTCTGTACTTGGCTATGTATATCAATATTCAATTTTAAATTTAACAGCTGTTCATTGAGTGTCTACTACGAGTTTGCCTAACCTCAGAGTGGGGGATATAATTAAGAACATTTTCTACTCCCTGGGTAGCTTAAAATAATGGAGAAGACAAAAACAAAACACATAAAAGTCAAGTAAACAACCCCCAGACAAGTAAATAAAATAGTATATCAAAGAAACCTAAGTATTGTGAAAGAAAGTGTCTGAAATACAGAATGAGATGGACTCCTTCAGGTGTCATTTGACTTTAGACTATGGAATGATAAGGTACTGGGGAGTCATTGTGAGAGCATCCTAAGGATGTATACTTGTATTTGTGAGACATTATTTTTTCTTGTTAAACTTTTCTTGGTTCAGCAAGCTTTGCATTAAGTGAGTATATTCAGTGAGTCAAATGCTATCCTAGGTAAAAGAGACATACTCCTTCTCTTTTAAGGGTTTGCAACCCACTCTTGGAAAAGACTTAAAAGCCAACAAACATCATACATTAGAACACATTCAATATTAGAACTTTATGTCTGACATAGATTTAGCACAATTGATGGTAGGGTTCATCTTTCCCCTGAATATTTAATAGAAAAAATAATGTCCAACTAGTGTATGGCAAAATAAAGTAAAATAAAGGAGGTGGGGTACAACCCAGCATTTGCAAAGAAAAACATTTCAGGGTTACTGGAAGTGGTGTGGAAAATTAGAGATAGAATGGGGGAGGTAGAGATGAGGAGTAATTTGGCCAGAGAGAAAAGTCAGACGTTATTTAAGAAGATATAAAAGGGCCTTAGAATCTATCTTATAGCTGATAAGAGGACTTGGAAAAGTTAAAACAGTAGAGTGAAATAATGATGATGATAATGATGACAGGAAGGAGAGGATGAGAAGGTAGAAAAAGAATAATGGTTACTGAGTATCTCGTATATGAGAGAATTTTTATTGAACTTCCTTGTAACTCAATTTTTATAAAAATCATCTGAAAAAACCAGAGGCTTTTAAAATGTGTCTGAGATAGCACAGCTTAGCAGAGCCAATGTTTAGACCAAATAGTCTTTCTCTAGAGTTTGTGTCCTATATAATGTTGCCACTATACTCACATGACCCTGTTCATTGTATGTTTAGGAGTCACCTAGAGGACCATGTATGTTTATTGTATGTTTAAGATTCACATCAAATACTATGTTAATGATGGGGTTGTAGGAACATTGCAATAGTTCAGTCATAAAAATAAATATCCAGACTTTGTTTCTTCTATGTAGTATTTCTAGTGTATCCAGTTAAATTACACAGTATTCTTCAGTCTTTGGATGTTAGAAAAACAACTCTTCCTGGATTTTCTCCAGGACACCAATCCTTAGTTTCAACAGCTGTTTCTCATATGGTGTCTCTGTATGTATATACTCACTGTTGTAGTCATTGTTCATTGTTTCTTCAAATGGTCCAGATGTAATGTCACCTCTGTTGCTGCCTAGGATGTTGTCCAAATTTCTAAATTATGACTCATCCATGTATAAGGTCAATCACTCCTAGTTGTAATATAGAGCATGGGCTGTCAACTTAGTCTTCCTTGTGGTAATTTGTGAAGTATAAACATGTGCGAAATAGTCTGTAGGTCTCTCTTGAAAAAGAGACAGCAATGCCTTCCAGATATTCTCACTGTCCTTCCCTCTTTTAATCTTACAGAAAATACTTTTGGTCTCATGAAAACATATGACAAATATTCAAGAAATATACATTATCTAATCTGGTTGTATCTATTCAACATATTTGACACTGTACATATTAGGAATTTTGGGTCTGTTTCAAGTGTCAGAAATGCAACTCACATTAGCATAAGAATGTTTCTTGGAACATTCTAGAAGAGCTCACATTTTCACTCTGAATGTACTTCCTTTTCAACTCATCTCAGATTCTTGCATTATGTGATGAAGTTCCACATTTTACACTACAATGTCACTATGGGCTGACTGTGTGGTTTAAAGACCATTTTGGACTTCCCACTACAAAGCAAAAACTGTACATAATAGAATATCAAGAATCAGAATTAGGTACTCAGACCTGTCTGCATCTCTCTCTCTTTTGTTTGTGCTTCTATTGAGCTCATCATCTTCTAATGCAGAAAGGACCCAACCTCTCTGTGATGGAGAGGAGGTCTGCCAACATCCATAAATTTGTGTCCCTTTGGCATGTAATCCAAGAGGCAACAGCTCCACCTCACTTCCAAATTGATGGATGTCTAATTGATTTATGTTGGTTTCTGTACTTCACCCAACTGGAATGGGTCACATTAATTGACAAAGAGGACAACATCAATGAGAGGGATTTCTCAACAGGTGATGGTGCAGTTATAAAAACAATGGTAGTGAGAAAATGATTTCTGTGGAGAAAGGAAGGTAGGAAGGAAGGAGGGAAAGAAGGAATGAAGGAAGAAAAGAGAAAAAGGGAAGGAAGGGAAAGGAAGAAATGGAAGGAGAAAGGAAGGAAGAAAAACAGTTGCCATCATGCACAATCATTTTGGAAAAGGGTTTGACATGATCTAGTAACTTTGTACATGTTTAATCTTTGATCCATCATTCCTAACGACATCGTTTGGAGAAAGTTTTGCACTTGTACAATAGTATATGTACATGAATGTTCATAACAATTTCTATAATGGCCAAGCCAGGGCCAAAAGATTGATCAGCAGTAGAATGTGTGAATAAATGTTGATATATTCATATAAATTTGGTATAAGATAGCATTGAAAATGAATAACTTTAGTTCCTATCACAAAATAACTCTCATTTACTTTAGACCGGCAAAAGAAGGAAGGCATAGAGTACAAATATATTAAGATTCCACTCATGTAAAGTTCAAAATAGAAAAAAGCATACTATATTATTAGATTAATAAATCACTTATAGATAATATACAACCAATATATTATTTGTTGATAAATCGAGAAAGAAAAAAATAAATTATTATTATTACAAAATTCATGATGGTATTTACTTTTATAAGGAAGCAATGAGTCTCCTATCAGGTAAAAGTATATGAGAACTTCCAGTAACCAATTTCTTAAATAATAGTTATATAGAATTTTCTCATAATTATTTGTTAAACTACAGATGTATTCATTCACTTTTTGGTGTATTTGTTGGACTTTGCCATTAAAGAAGAAAAAAATGTAAGTTTCACTGCATATTCTTTTGAACATTAGCTTTTGAGTGAAAGATATTCACGAATTTTGCTCCATAGCATGTAAATTAGGAGATGTTGAGAAGTTGTTTCATCTTTGTCCATAATTTTCTTGTCATATAATTAAAATAGTAAAATATAATGATGAAATAATAATCACAGTTAAAAACCACAACAAAACAACATTAACAATATTCATGAAGTTCTAAGATCAAATATGTGAGTAAAATGCCTAATAATCTGGTTGGCATATAGTAAGTATTCAACAGAATATGCACATTTTTTCACTTTCTTTGTTAATTGTAATTTAAAAGGAGTTAATTGAGGATATTGCTTCTGTCCTGCTTTCTGATAACAAGCAAGCCCTTATCTTTGAGTTCTTTTAATTAAAACATAAACCAAACTCATTTTTCATTTGGGTATCAATATTTTAGGGACTGTGGTCATTCCTGGGGGTCAGACGCATTAAAAAAAAGGCTTGATGTTCAATAAGTTCTTAGAATAGTCTGGATTTCTCCCTCATTACCCTTATACTTCCAGTACTAGGATGCATAGAATATGTCTGTGTCAGTATTTTTGTGCAGTATTATCACATGGTCTTACAATTTTGTAAAATGCTTAAAATGAAAATATTTTGACCACAATTAAGACCATTTCTCTTTCTGTTCTGACTTGTCCTGCATCGTACTTTATCTCACGTCAGGTAGTATTAGACTGTTGTCATCCAGCTAAGGGGAAATTGAATTGAGAATGTATTTAATTTATATTTACATAGAATGTAGTTATGTGATTTACCATCATGTCGGAATACAATTAGGCTAGTTTTGGCTTTCTCTTATAGGAACAGCTTCCAGGAATACTCCTTATGCAAACTTTGCTGATTTGCCTGACATTACCCCACAAAGGTGAAGGGACGAATGCTATATCCTAATATGAATGGAGCTTATGAATCCTAGCACTCAAAGTGTGTGGGCACAGGGGGAGAGGAAAGATTGTAAATATGTGAATCCAGAAGCTAGTCTATGAAATATTAAATTACTCAAACACTATAATACAAAAAGTACAAAATTCAATTCTCATCAATGCCTGGTTAAGTAAATCCTCTCTTCTAATAGGAATCTATTATTAAGATTCAAAATGTATAGAAAAAAAATAGGTAGATCCATGGATAGATAATTTGGTATAAACCACATGGGATACAATGTATTAGAACCCCTGAATCTGAAGATGAAAAACCGGTAGCAGTATTCCATGCAGCAAACTTCATGTTTTATACATTTCAAATATCAATGGAAAAATCAAACATGCTAGAAGATACAATTCTATTTAGTGTAAATTCTATTTACACTAAGCTATAAAAGAAGGTGTCTATTCTTTCTGTAAAAAATTAACATGTTATCTGAATAGATGTATCATTGAATAAGATATATAAGTGGTCATTCAGCACATGAAAAAATTCTCAACATCACTGATGGTCAGGGAAATGCAAATCAAAACCACAATGAGATACTGTTTTACACCCACTATAATGATCAGAAAGACAATCACAAATTCTTGTGTATGTGAAGATATCAGAACCTTCATACACTGTTTGTGGGAGTAAAATGATACAGCAGCTTTTGAAAACAGTCTTGCAGTCTCCTAAAAATGTTAAACATAGAGTTACCATATGGGCCAGCAATTTCACTCCTAGGTATGTACCCAAGAGAAATAAAAACATATGTCTACACACAACATGTACATAAATATTAATAGCAGAATTATAACAGCCAAAAAATGGAAACAACCCAAATGTTTATAAGCTGATCAATGGCTTAAATAATGTAGTATAATTATATAATGGGTTATTATTTGGCAAAAAAGGAATGAAGGTACTGATGCATGCTATGTCATGGATGAATCTTAAAAGTATTATGCTATGTGAAAGAAGCTAGTTACAAAAGACCACATATTGGATGATTCTATTTATATAAAGTATGTGAAATAGGCAAATCTATAGTGGTTGCCCATGGACAGAGAAGTGGGGGAGATTTGGGAAGACGGTGCCGGTGGGTAGTGGATTTCTTTGTAGGGTGCTGAAGATGTTCTAAAAGTGATTATAAGAATGGTTGTGTAACTTTGAGAACATAATAAAAACTATTGAATTGTGTATATTAAATCGATGTGGCATATGAATTATATCTCACTGATGGTATCAAAAATATGTCATATAAGGTGGTCAAAGTACACAGATGAAATAGTAGGTAAAATTTTAAGGTAGTATTTAATGTATTATGCTACTTCATGGATTCAGTAATGTCAAAAATATGTGTCAGTATATTAACCTTTTAGCTTGTAATGACTTATTTTCACATACTAAAAATCATACTTCCTTACCTAATTTTTATATTGCAATTTGAAGAGGAATCTGGATGACATAAGCTTCAGATTGTACAAACTAGCTCTATTCCTTTTGAAAGTTTCTGAAAACTCTCTTCTGAGCTGGACATTAAAGAGAGGTAATATGTTTGTGACCTAGTATCCCGGGAAAATAATTACTACAGATGTGCATGTTAAAAAAAATTCCCACATATCTGAACAGGGCTGGAAAAAATTTCAGTTCTGATAGAGAAAAGCTCATTGAACCCTCAGAGTATTTAGTTGATCTGCCCCCCACCCTCTGACTCATTCCTGAGGATTAGAGAAAAGCTAGCAATAAAGTCTTGTCTATGCAATCCTTAAAAAAGCTTAAAAATAAATTTCAAAAGGATCGAGCTGATCTGCTTAATGTAAATTTACTGTTTACTGTCTGCCAGAACTAAATCAAAAGATTTTAAAGAAAAACAATAAAATCCAGCATTTAGAAACATAATGCAATATCCAGACAGAAAAAATATTTCAGACCAAAACTGAGAGTAATTTTTTAAAAGGACTTACATTTAAAAAATATTAAAGTTCTTCATAATATGGAAAAATAGTCCAGTTGGCATATACAAATAAAGCCCATCGGAAATGGTAAATAAGTGTGTAAATAAGAAAGTTTACCAAAACACTATAAGACATCTGAAGGAAGAACATATGACCAGTAACCAGGAGAAAAATCAGTCAATGGAAACAGACACATCAATAACAGGCACAGTATAATTAGAAGACAAGGATTTTAAAAGTTAAGAATATATGCAATGATTAAAAATAAAACATAAATGTAAAGAAGAAATGCAAGCTATAAAGTAAATAGGAACTTGGAAAAAATGAAAAATACTATGTCAGATTAAAAATTCTTTAAATGCTCTAAACTGAAGATTAGATGCTGCAGAAGAAAATACCAGTTAACGCAAAAAAAAAAAAAAAAAAAAGAAATTTAAACTAAGTCAAGGAAAGAAAAAACAATGGAAGAAAAAAATATAGAGCATCAATGACTATTAGGACTGTATTAAGTGTTTTAACCTACATATATTTGAGGTACCAGACAAAATTGAGAAAGAAGAGATAATGCTAAAAAGTTTTCCAATTATAATTACTAAAATATCACACCTCTAAAAGGCTCAGGAAAACCTATGAAGAATGAAACAGATTACAGGAAGACACATTATATTCAAATTCATGAAAATCAAAGTTTACGACACTATCTTATAAGAACCCAGAAAGAAGAATAAATGTTTATACAGAAAAATTATAATCCTCTTAGAAACAGTTCATGACAATGGAAAGATGTGTTTAAAATGCTAGAAAAGAGTGTTAGAATTCTGTATTTCATTAAAATTTCCTTTAAAATTAAAGGCAAAACTAATAATTTATTAGACAACAAAAGCTGAGAGAATTTTTTACCCAAGAGACTTGTTTAAAATGCAAAACTATGTCAGAATATTATAGAATATGGAAAAAATAATGCAGAAAGTATATGAAAGCAGGAAATAGGAATGAAGAACACAAAAGATGAATGTAGATAAATATGATTTTCCTCACTACAATTTTTAAAAATAAGTTTAGCACACAGTGTTGCAGAAGTGCTTTTTAAAAAAGTATTCAGATTGAATCTATATAAAATTCACCCCCCTTTAAAGTGTATAATAGTGATTTTTAGTATATTCACAAAACTGTACAACTATCACCACTATATAATTCCAAAACATTAAGCTGAGATACAAAGACCATGAGAAATTGTTCCTATCAAAATAAAACTCAGTCTGGGCGCACTGGAGCAGGCCTGTAATACCAGTACTTTGGGAATCTAAGGCGTGCGGATCACCTGAGGTCAGGAGTTTGAGACCAACGTCGTCAACATGGTGAAACCCCGTCTCTACCAAAAATACAAAAAATTGGCCAGGTGTGATGGCACGTCTGTAATCCCAGCTACTTAGGAGGCTGAGGCAGGAGAATCGCTTGAACCCGGGAGGTGGAGGTTGCAGTGAGTCGAGATGGCACCACTGCACTCCAGCCTGGGCGACAGAGCAAAGCTCTGTCTCCAAAAATTAAAATACAACCGAGCAAATGCCCATAGTCAGTTCTTGTCACCCGGGACACAAGCCCACTTTGTATTTATATCTTTCTTGGAATGAAATCAAGAAATGAAGTAGCATTACTGGAAAAAATTATATATATGTATATGTATATAAATCTTAAAGCAAAACTAGTAAGAACAAACGAGGTTTATAACATAGAAAATAGTAAAATATATGATAGCAGTAGTGCAAATAGGTGTGGATGGAATAGTACATTGTAAGTTGTACATAAAATTCATTATGATAAACTTTGTAAGCTATATTTTTCTAAGTTGTGCATTGTGTGTTAGATGGCATACTATTATCTGAAAATAGACTAGAAAGTTAGATTTATATTAACTGTAGAGAAGTCACTTAAAATAACACAAAATAATAGCTAATAATGAAAATGAAATGAATTACAAATATGCCCCATTAAGTAAAGAAAAGATGCACAGAAAGAGAAAAGGAACTGAAGGGAAAACAGAAAGAAATAGCAAAGTGGTAGACCGAAGCCAACCATATTGATAAACACGTTAAATGCTAAAGGTCTAATAGCATCTTTCAGAAGAACTTTCTGAGATGACTAGAATGTTCTATATCTGCAGTGTCCAACACAGTGTGACTACTGATTGAAATATGGTTGACGTAAGAGAGGAACTACATTTTTAAGTAGACTTTGCTTCTTAAACACATGTAATTTTACAGCAAAATTGAACAGAAAAAGAGTTTCCATGTACTCCTTCTCACTCTGTTCAGTTTTCCCAATTACTAATATTTTATATTGGTGGGGTGCATTTGCTATGATTGGTGAATCAAATCAATACATGTCTTAGTCCATTCTTGCTGCTGTAACGAAATATCTTCGACTAGGTAATTTGTAAATAGCAAGAATATATTGCTCACAGTTCTGGAGGCTGGAAAGTGCAAGATCAAGGCTCCAGCCAATTTGGATTCTGGTGAGAGATGGCATCTTCTGTGTGCTTACATGACAGAGGAGCAAGGGAGCTCCCTGGAATCTCTCTTATAAGGACAGTAACCCCATTCATGGGGGTGGAGCCCTCATGACTTAACCACTTCCCAAAGGACCCCTCTCTTTATACTATCACATTGGGCATTAGGTTTCAACACATAAGTTTTAGGGGGATATCAACATTTAAACCATAGCAATACAAAATTTTAACTAAAATTCACAGTCTACATTGGGGTTCACTTTGTGCCGTATAGTTCTATGGGTTTTGACAAATGCATAGTGTCATATATTCACCATTATAATATCAAACAAAATAGTTGCACTGCCATAAAAATCTCCAGTTTTTGGCTTATTCATTCCTCCCTCCAAACTTCCCAATCTCCAGTAACCACTGTTATTTTGTCTGTCTTTATAATTTTACCATTTCTAAAATGTCATATATTTAAAACCATACAGCTTGTAGCCCTTTTAGTCTGGCTTCTTCCACTTAGCAATATGCATTTAAGATCCTTCCAGCTCTTTTCGTAGCTTGCCAGCTCATTTCCTTTTGTTGTTGCATAATCTGTTATATGAATGTACCATAATTGATATATCCACCTATTATAGGGCATCTTGGTTGCTTCCAATATTTGGCTTTTATGAACAAAGCTGTATAAACATTTGTGTGTAGGTTTTTTTTTATTGACATAAATTTTCAACTCATTTGGAACTTGATTGCTAAATTGTATGGTAAGATTATGTTTAGCTTTGTAAAAATCTGCCAAAATGTCTTGCAAAATGCTGCACCATTTTGTATTCTCACCAACAATGAGAGTTTCTATGGGTCCACATCCTTTCCAATATTTGGTATTACCAATTTTTTTAAAAAAATTTAGTCATTCAAATAGGTGTGTAGTGGTATCTTGGTTTTGTTTTAATTTGCATTTCTCTGATATGATGTTGAGCATCTTTTCAGATATATATATATATATATATATATATATATATATATATATATCATCCTTCATAAGGTATCTGTTTAGCTGTTTGCTCCCCTTTTAATTGGAGTGTTGGAGTTCTAAGAGTTTTTGTAAATTTGTATATTTTGGATGCAAGTCATTTATCAGGTATCAGTTCTGCAAATGTTTTCTCCCAGTATGTGACTTGTCCTTTCATTCTTTTAGCAGTGTTTTCATAGAGCAGAAGTTTATAATTTTAAATAAGCCTAACTTATAATTATTTTCTTTCATGGAATGTGCTTTTGATATTGTAGCTATATACTTACTGCCAGGCCCAAGGTCACTTAGATTTTTTTTCCTATATTATCTTTTGAATTTAAAATTTTATTTAATTTCAGTTAATTTGCCTTTAAATAGCCACAGATTGCTAGCAGTTATAATGCTGAACCACACATTGTAAGATAGAGATTTCGTAATTAGATAATAAAGTAAAACCCAAATATATGTTGTGTGTTGACATGACCTTGATGTAAAGTTAGATAGTTAAAAGCAGCTAAGTAAAATGTTAAAGTATAGGAAATGATAAACCATAAAAACCCTAATGTTAGAGAAAGCTCAGGTTATTATAAGAAAAGATCTCAGATGAAGAAATTAGGTACAGACAAGATTCAAGGTATTAAGGTATTAGGCATTAGATATAAAGATGAATGATTCACAATGATAAAGTATCAATTTATCAAGAGACCATAAAAATCCCCAAAGTTTATGCACATCACAAAAGGGCTGCAAAACACATAAAGTAAAAACTAACAATTAAAAAGAGAAATAGAAAATACATAATTGCAGTTTGATATTTTAACACTTCACTCACAATAATAGACCAAATAAAACTAAAATCAGTGAGGATATATAGACTTGAACAACACAGTCAACATACAATCTAATTTACTTTTATAGAATATGCCATCCAACCAGAAAAATACATATTATTTGCAAGTACACCTGGAATCTTAATCATGGCAGTTCATATACTGGGAGAGAAAAGTGTCATTAAATATAAAAATTTAAATGCTAAATGTTGTCTGACCAAAAAATAAATTAACACTCAAAAAAATGTGAAATTTTTAAAAATTGCAAATACTTGAAAATTAAATAAGCAAATGAAGATTTCACTTGAGACGTTAGAAAATAAGTCAAATCAAATGAAAATAAATGCATATATTATCAAAATGTGAGAGCCGCAGCCTATGCTGTGTTTAGAGGGAAATGTATAACTTTAACATTTTAAAGGTTACGTCTGATCATCTTAAAAATAAAAAAATCAAGGACCTGAGCTCTGTACACCTACCTTATGTTCCAGCATTTCTAGGTATTTACCTCCCAATAAGGAAAACATATTCAAACTAACTCATGTACATAATAGTTATAATAGCATTATTCACAATAGCCAAAAACTGAAAACAACCTGAGTGTCCATCAGCTGGCTCATGGACAAATAAATTGGACTATACACATAACACAGATCATCACCAATAAACATAAACCAAATGTTGATGCATGCAACAGTATGTATCAATATTTGGGGAATCTCCATACACACTGTATTGAACAAAAGAGGCTACAAAAGGCTACTTCTGAATAATTCTATTCATATGACTGTCTCAAAGTCATATGTCTATGGGAAAAAAAATTATTGATTGAGGCTTGTGAAGAAACTGCCTGCAAAGGGACATAAGAAAACGCTTTGAGTTGATGAAAATGTTCTAAATGTTGACTGTAGTGGTCTTATTATGCATATATTTGCAAAAACTCAATGGACTACACACTTTGGATGTGTGTGTTTTATTATATGAAAATTATACCTCAATAGAGTTGTATGAAAACTGTCCATCTAAAGTTTTTGAGTGCAAGGATTCAAATTTATTTTTATGCAAATACCAGCTACATGACGTAAAGAGTGTAACTTACTATCTTGGAAATCTGTACCTCATTTAGATATCGTGAATAATATCTACCTCCCCATTTGAGGTAGGAACAAATGAAACCATGCTTGTAAAAAGTATTCCATGTAAACTGTTCCATCAATATCACCACAGCACTTTTATCCCTCCTGAGTTACAGCCAGGCTTTTTGTAATGTCTGTACCTGTAAAGGCTTTGAAGTAATGATGTAGTCACCTACCCAAACTAGATTTCCATGCACCAGCATTTGGTGTATACAGACACCAGGTCAGGTCTGGCAGTTCCTCTGTTTTGCAAGCTTCATGGTGAAGGTCTGTATGTATGAACTACTGTAGTTCTTTTCAGTTCCCAGAAGTTTGTGTGCAAGACTGTTTGAACAGTCTTGAATCCACAGTCTCCATTAGCAATGACAGGAACTGCCTCAACGTGCCTTGAGCAATTTTTCCGAAAGGTCAGATATAAACACATTCATTCCTGTACATTCTATCCCCCCTCCTCCTAGCACCAAGCTCAATTACTTCTGTTTTGTATGTCAGTATCTTTATTAGTACTGCACAGCAGAAAGCACAATATACTGAGGTGACAATTTTTAGCTGGCGGCAGATCTGATTAATGAGGCAAGGCTGAAATTAACTTTTTCTCATGTCACGTAGATTTCCCAAGTCATGTAAAATTCCCCTTGTTACACTACCCATTAACATCTTCACCACCAATAAACACATGGAAATATATTGTACTTTTAACTGAAACAGGCATCCATCCATGTCCTATTATCCCTGAAAATAAAATGTGACATGATTTGATATTAACACAGATAAATGTGTCCATTTAGAAAGTTCCTTAGTCAATACAATATTTTCTGATTTGTATGTCTGCTAAACAAATATACAGATAGGCATTTTATGTTAAAAATAGTAATAGGTACATCTTGATGACAAAATGGAATATAGCGTAAGGCAGAAATCTTTGACAGGTAATTATTGTGAATGGCAGCAATGCCATACACATTTAAAAATAATCAACGATGTAACCAAAGGCAGAATGCCTTTCCCATTTAAAATTAATTATTCAAAGGAACTCTGTACAGCATGCTGAAATTGTTTTCAGAGCTCAATAATAAAAATGGCAAGTGCTCCAATTCCTCTGCTTTGTCTGTCTATATTTAAGGAAATCCATTTGGCTCAGATGCACAGAGCTCAACAGCAAATGTTGCATATTATTATGTAATTAGACATAAATAAATTAGAAATCTGCAAATAGAAGATGTGTTTATAATAGTTGACCAAAAAATAGTCAGATGTTTTTAAAAGGGTAAAAACATAATTAAGTAATTTTCTTTTTGCTGTATGAAAACACTATAATTCTCATAGATATCATCTTAACTAAAAATTGTTAACATATAGTCAATTTACAGCTTAGAAGCAATTAGATGCATCTAATGAGAAAACTAGATTATTCAGTCTCCAGTAATATAGGGACAAAATAGTATTGATTTTGCAAGTTTAAAATACTCAACAAGCTTTTACACATAAATCACCTAAAACAGTACCTTGCCTATTAGTGATCAATAAGTATTAACTACTAATTATTTTGTCATTAATTTTCCTGTTATTCCTTACAACATAAGGGTGTCATGCTTTCTAGTCTGGTTTACAGAGCATACAGTTATACAATTTATTTTTGGTTTTGCCACTAAGTAACGTTTGGCCTTCATCAAGTTAGCCTATCTCTCTGGGTACCTTTTGTTTTACTTTTTAACAGAGTACCTTAATGTACATAAAGGTACTTTTATGATCTTATTGACTATAAGTCAATTCACAACTTATATCAAAATGTTCCTCAAATCAAAAACATATTTGCACTTTCAGAGTGACTTTAATGAACTTATACAAAAGGTGGATTGGTTATTAACTATGTTTCACAAATTTGAAAAAATAATGGCTTTAGTATTTTGGGTTCAAGGTGCATTCTCCCATTGTCTAACAATATCTCAGTGAAATTAAGCCTCATGGGAGCATAGTGAGCACCATCTGCATGCTAGGAAAATGCTAATCATGAGTCCTATTTGACAGATGTCGAAACTGAGGTTTACAGGAATTAGTTGCCTGAGGACCAACAATTCAGGAATTATCAGTATTATCACCCTTTCTCTTTTGTAAATGCAGTTTACACTCTTAATGAAAAACTAAGTAAGTGTAAAAGAGCTTACAAATTTACATCCCTACTTCCTCTGTTCAAACCCTACCTTTCCAGTAACAAACATATATATTTGTCATATATAACATACAATATATAATATATAATATATATTATAATATAGATATAATATAATTAAAATATATGATATATAATTATATTTATTATATATTTAAAATATATAATTATATTTATTTAAAATATATAATATATTTATAATATATATTATATATTTATAATATATATTTATAATATATAATATATTATATATTTATAATATATTTATAATATATTACATATTATATATGTATTACATATATATTATGTATTACATATAATATATATTATATATTATATAATATATATTATATATTTATATCATGTGATATTTATATATCTATAATATATTATGTAATATCTATAATATATTATGTAATATGTATAAGATATATCTATAGTATACCTATATTATATCTATATTATAATTGGGTTGATATATAATATATGTTATATAATATGTTTTACATGTATATGTTTTACATATGTATCACAAATGGGTTGATATATATATTCTATATAATTTATATGTTATCTATATCTGTTTTTAAAGATATATGTGTAATATATATTTTTAAAGATGCATAAACTTTTTATGCATGCATAACAGTTTTTAAAGATGCATAAACAATGACAAAGAGAAAGCAGGCCAAGAAGATATGTGAAAGACAGGACGGGAAGAAAAGCAATGAAAAACAGTTTTGTCATCATTTGCTTGACTTTAGAGTCAGTGCAAAATGGAAAGCAGGAGGTAGAAAGAGCAATTCAAGAAGATGATGGGTTCCTTCAGAAATACCATTTGACCCAGCAATCATATTACTGGGTATATACCCAAAGGATTAGAAATCATTCTATAAAGACACACGCACATGTAAGTTTATTGCAGCCCTATTTACTATAGCAAAGACTTGGAACCAACCCAAATGCCAATCAGTGATAGACTGGATAAAGAAAATGTGGCACATATACACCATGGAATACTATGCAACCTTAAATAAGGAGTTCATGTCCTTTGCAGGGACATTGATGAAGCTGGAAGTCATCATTCTCAGGAAACTAACACAGGAACAGAAAACCAAATACAGCATGTTCTCACTCATAAGTGGGATTTGAACAATGAGATCACATGGACACAGGGAGGGGAACATCATACACCAGAACCTGTCTGGGGGTGAGTGTCAAGGGGAGGGAGCACATTAGGACAAATACCTAAGGCATGTGGGGCTTAAAACCTTGATGATGGGTTGGTGGGTGCAGCCTGGGTCACAGAGACTCCGTCTCAAAAGAAAAATAAATTTGGGTTTCTAAGACTCCATTTTTCCTATTGTATTTACTCTGCCAGAGCTGTCCAATGGAAAGACAGATAATACTATGACTAAAACATCAAAATAACTTTTTATGCTGAGTTTGGGAAAGAATTCCTGAAGAATGCTGTATCCTTGAACTTCAACTTTCTTGAGACTCTTTTCTCATCTTTGAATTGGGGGCAAGCATTCTAGTCTCTGCTAGGCTTTGTGAAATGAAAACAAAAAGATGGGTATGAAAGTGTTTTTAAACCTCTAAAGAGAGCTTACAAACATGAAAGCAAATTTGCAGAAAGAAATACCTTAATGAGAAGAAAGAGCTCAATGAGAAGGAACAAATTAGTATTAAGTATTTAGACCAACATTTTCCAAACTTTGTTCTTAAAATTTCATAATTTGATTTCTGAAACTACAAGTGCTTCTAGGGAAAATATCCCAAAGTCTATTTATTGTCATATTTCTTACTTTTTTCTCCTTTATTTTTTAAGATACCATCTCGCTCTGTTGCCTAGGCTAAAGTGCAGTGGCTCAATCATGGCTCACTGCAGTCTTTACTTCCTTCACAGGCTCAAGAGGTCTTCCCACATCAGCCTCCCCAGTACCTAGGACTACAGGTATGCCCGATCATGCCTGAGTAATTTTTAATTTTTTTTAAATTTATAGAAACAGGAGTCTAAGTATAAATATTAATAATTCTCCATCTACATGATGATTCCCTTGGATGTGGCCAGGATAACTTGGTCGTATGTGTGTTCACAACAGTACTGCACAAGGTCTATGAGCTCAGTAGGGGCAGCCATAGTCTCAAGCCTAGCACAGTGCCAGAAACAAACCAAGTCCACATAGAAGCCTTTGGAATTACAAGACATTCCTGAGAAAAACTTTGATGGGGATCTCACAGGTGTTGTACTCCTGGGCTCAAGTGAGTCTCTCACCTAGGCCCCCAAAGTGTTGGGATTGTAGGCACAAGCCACAGCACCCTCCCTTCTTCTAATATACATAATTCATATTGGCATATTAAGGACTCTGGGATTTTAAACAAAATAGACAACACTTTTTTCATTTAATATCTTTGTGAGTAAAAATAAAATTCTTATCCATACAAATACTGAATGAAAAAGTTCTAGGTTCTAATGTCAGCTATATCACTTATTAGCTATGATACTTTAGCCAACTTATTTATTTAGAGACAGAGTCTTGCTCTGTAACCCAGGCTGGATTGCAGTGGCGCGATCTTGGCTCACTGCAACCTCCGCCTCCCAGGTTCAAGCAATTCTCCTCCTTCAGCCTCCTGAGTAGCTGGGATTACAGGTGCCCGACACCACACCTGGCTAATTTTTTGTATTTTTGGTAGAGACGGGGTTTCCCCATGTTGGCCAGACTGGTCTCAAACTCCTGACCTCGGATGATCCACTTGCTTTGGCCTCCCAAAATGCTAGGATTACAGGGTTGAGCCGCTGCGCCCGGCCTAGGCAACTTATTAAATCTCTTTGATATTTGCTCATGAGATAATTGTGTAATCCTATTGCAGAACAGTGTTAATTGTGAAACATTTTGTCTATACAGTACTTTATTCAGTGTCTAGTACACAGTAAGTATTCAATAAATAGTAGATATTCTTCTCCCCTTCCTACTACAAAATTCATCTGTTGTTGCACCAGGCAGATAATTGCCTTGGAGCAAAAGCATTGTCTATTAGATGCATTTGCCTTGTGTGAACAGAGTTTGTGTCAAATCTTGGTTTTAGGAAGGGAAGAATTTCTAAGCACTTTCTGTCACCTTGGCAAACATCCATCCCTTCTTGGAAACTCCCAAGATAAAAAGCTGCAAGTCAGTTCCTCCATGTCATTTTATAAAATTTCCTTTTCATTGAAAAATAAAATCTGAAGAAAAACAAAATTGTTTCGGCGCTTTTTACCTTTCACATACAAGGACTAGAGAAAGAGCTGAAATTGCCTTCCCCCATCCTCTTTGGCCTCCCTCAACTCTTCCCCTCTCACCCTCCTCCTCTCACCCTCCTCCTCTCACCCTCCTCCTCTCACCCTCCTCCTCTCACCCTCCTCCTCTCACCCTCCTCCTCTCACCCTCCTCCTCTCACCCTCCTCCTCTCACCCTCCTCCTCTCACCCTCCTCCTCTCACCCTCCTCCTCTCACCCTCCTCCTGTTCACTGCACTGACACCTCCATTTCTCTGGGATCCTTATTTGGAACTTGTTCATATTTACTCAGTAGCTTAGATTATCTCTTTTACTTATGCAGGAATTCATTAAGGTGAACACGAGTGAGGGATGATCTTTCACTTGTAAACACTTCATTATTTGCCTTTGGTATTTGAAGACAACAAAACAAAGCCTATCCTTACAGAGTGTCTCCTCGGTAATTACTACTGGTGGTGTCAGTTCCAGACTGCCCTCCTGCCTGCATCTGAAATATCTAGCAGAGAAAGACGGAGACAAGGAGTTAGCCATTTTTACTCTTCCCAGGCCGGGAAGACAGTCTAAAATCAACTCAGCTGTCATTGCTCTCTGGCGAACTCCCAAGCCAAATGTGCTTCTCCTGTTTTTTGCTGCTAGTCCTCCTGAAATCAGGTTTGGACACGGGGGCCAAGGAGCCAGCCACAGAATTGAACCAGTCATTTTGCCAAGACAACACCTGCCCTTCAGAGTTCCGCTTTTCTTTCATGAGAACATCCTGTGCATACTACAGCTGTCCTTATTGTCTTTGCCTGGCATTTCCCAGAAGGTATGTTTTTCATTGATCTTCTTTGCTTCTGTGTTTGCTGTGACACAATTTGATGAACACATATACTTTTCCCCCTGAAATAAATGATATTAGGTAAATAATTGTTTCTCAGAACTTGTACTTTTTGGTTTTTTATTTCTGTTGTTTTTGTATTTATTACACTGGTTCCACATGCAAAGAAAGAGACAAAGTGAAAAGGAATTTTTCCTTTAGCCCTGATAGTTGAAGCTTGATATTTCTGCTGCCACTTGCTCACTTCCTGACCTGGAACAAGTAACACAAGATGTGGTACCTTAGTTCCTCCCACTGACAAATGGGGAAAATGAATATCCGTCTTCATTTTATGAGTGAAAATGAATATTGTAGGGACTTCCAATTCAGGAAAGATGGCACAGACCTATTTCTCCCTGTTTTTCGTTGGTGAACACAACATAAATACTGGAAATAATGTAGAGGAAATAACAAAAGGACAACTCTGCAAAGATAGTAAGAAGAAGGTAAAATGTTTGGAACCCCAGGACTAAAAGAACAGCCCAGTAGCAAGATACCCTGTCTCCCTCCTCCATGCAATAGAAGAATTCTTCTTAGACGTGTCATTTCTTGACTCTCAGCCTAGCCATAGCAGTGGGCCAGGCAGGCTCATTCTTCTCCTGAAAGGACCGGAGTTCTAGGTGACATCAATACCAACACCACCAGCAAGGAGGATTCATCAGAAGCTCTGCTAAAAAGAGATGTCTAGCAAAATCTCTCTTCTATCCCACGTGCCCTGAGACTCCTTTTTCCCCAGTGAGAAATACAGGGACAGATAGATAGGATCAGCAAAGAGGATCCAATTACAATAAGCAGTTCCACTGGAGAGCTCCTTTGTCCTCAGGGTCCTGAGATCCTCCTTCCTTCTCCTGCCCCAGTATTCTCACCCCAGTGTAGAAACACTGGGGCTGGGGCACAGCCAAAAAAAGGGACCCAGCCACAGCAGGTGACGAGACCTGGAAAACTCTGCCCATGTCTAGAGGCACTGGAGTGCTTGGAGAAAAACAGTGAGGAGAGACCAACAGCACCAGGCTGCCTGCCTGCAGATGGTCTTTGACTTAGAGGGCCTGAGACTGGTTGTCTTTCCAGAGACAACAGGCAGCTGGGGTGGGGGAAAATGCTAAGGGGATCTAACACCACAAAGGCTCTGAAAGTTAAACTGCCATTGGAACCACAGCCCACAAGTGCAGGTCAAGATTTGCGCGCTAAACATGAAGAGGGGATTTGCCTGTTAAGTTGAACATTTAAATAGAACCCACAGTCTCTAAACCTGATAGAGAAAATGCCAAGGATATAATAAAAATCCACCCATCATATCAAGTACCAAGAAAACCACCTGAATGAGAAAGAATAATAAACTAATGTGAATACCCATATGAATCAAATGATGAAATTATCTGATGAGAATTTTAAAGCCATCATTATAAATATTTCAATAATCAAATACAAAGTGTCTTAGAACAAATAGAAAATAAGAGAAAAATGTTATGCATACAAAGAAACCAAATGAAAATTTAAAAGCTGTAAAACAAATATAACAAAAAATTAAACCCAATAAAAGAAATAAGAAAATTCACTGGGCTCAAAAGTAGCATGTGTACAACATATGAAACTAGCAAACTTGATAGCATATCAGTGCAATTTAACCACATGTGAGCAACAGAGAGAAAACATACTGGGAAGAAAAAAAGCCTCAGAGGCCTATGGAACAATGACACAAACCCAATATTCATATTATTGGAGTATCAAGAGGAGAGAAGAAAAAGTGAGGTTGAAAGAATATTTGATGAAATTATCACTGAAAACTCCCCAAATGTGTTGAAAACACTATCATACAGATCTGAGAAGCTGAGGAAACCCCAAACAGAATAAACTCAAACTCACACTATGGCAAGCAATAATTAAACTTTTGAAACTTAAAGACAAAGAGTCTTGAAAGTAGCCAAAGAGAAGCAATATATTACCTCTGGGGAATTCCATTTTAAATGTCAGTGGATTTCTCATCTAAAACCTTGGAGGGCTGAAGGAGTGGCACGTTTTTTCAAGCGGTTAAGGAAAAGAACCGTCAATCACAAATTCTATTTCTGACAAAACTACTCCTCAGGAATGAATGGGACATGAAGAAAATCTCAGATGGAAAATGAGAATATTTTGTTGCTAGCTGACCTACCCTTACAGATTCTTCAAAAAAAAAAAAAATAATGAAAGAAATAACTTTGGAGCATTAGGAATGATGCAGAAATGGTTAAAGAAATGAATATGGGTATATAACATACCATCCTTTTCCTCATGAGTTTTGTAAATATTTGCTTATGAAGCAGAAATTGTAACACCATCTGATACTGAAGACAAAGATATTTAAAAATGGGGAAGGCAAAGGGTTCTAAATGGAAGTGACATCTCCACACCTCACTTGAAGAGGTAAAATGTTGGTATCAGTAGATTTTGGTAGGTTACATATGAAATATGATACCCAAAGCACCTAAGAAAAACCACAAAAAGTAGTTCATAAACGCCATAAATAAGTCAAGATAGAATTACATGTAATGATTCTACAACATGTTTTTATTATAGCATATTGAAATTGTTAAAATATAACATGATCAAGTAACATACAGGACAGTATATAAAAACATTAAAGATGAGAATGCAAAGACACAAACAATAAACACAATGGCAGATATGAGGGCTAACATATCAGTAATTATCTTAAATGAAAATAATCTAAATATACCAACCAAGAGAGACTGGCAGGACAGATAAATGATGACACAACTATTGTCTGCTTATAAAAATAGAACTTAGAGTTTTAAGACTTAGGTAAGTTGAAAGGAAATGGATAAAAAGCTTAATATGCAGATATTGATCTTAAAGAACAAAAATTACTACAATAAAATCTAATTCGAATTCAGAGGAAAGAAAATTACTGCAAACAATGGGAGCATATATATTTTTAAAAAATGATTATCTGCCAGGAAGATAGCGATCCTAAATGTGCCAGAAAAAGGGAACAAGATATATGAAGCAATAATAAAAAGAGCTGAAAGTAAAAATAAACAAATCAATTATTGTTGGGAACTTCAACACTCCCACTACTCAGAACTTGATAGAAATAGAACATCAGCAAGAATACAGAAGATCTGAAAAATGAATCAATCAATGGGTTCTAGTCATATACAGAACACACTATCCAGTAATAGCAAAGCCATTCTGCCCTGTATTAAGACTTACTATATATCTACAATAATCAAGATAGTGTGGTTGTGGCAGAAGGACAGGTGTACAAATCAGTAATAATATAGATCCCAGAAAGAGACTCACACAAACATGCTCAACTGATTTTTGACTAGAGTAAAAAAAAAAAAAAATGGTAAAAGGACACTCCTTTCAACCAAGAGTGCTTGCTAGAGCAATTGAATATCCAGGAGCAAAAAAAATAACCTCAACCAAAACCTCACACCCTATGCTAAAATCAGCTCAAAATAACTTACACACATACATTTGAAATGAAAAATTACAAATATTTTAGAAACAAGTTAGGAGAAAACCTTCACAATCTAAGTCTAAGCAAAGAGTTCTTAAACTTGACATCAAAGACATGATCCATAAAATGGACAGTTGATACACTGGTCCTCATCAAATTTACTCTTTTAGTTTACTTTGTGAAAAGTCCATGTGAAAATTGAAAAAGAATGTGTAGATTGGGAGACCATATATATAGTCTATATAGTCAACTTAGGTAAGTTTGGGAGAAAAACATCAGGTTATCTTTTATTATATATATGTGTGAATATATACATACACACATATATAGTCTATATAGACTATATAGCCTCCCAATCTATACATTCTTTTTTAATCCTCTGTGTGTGTGTGTGTGTGTGTGTATATATATATATACACAGACTATATATAGACTGTCTGGTCTCCCAATATATAGTTTATAGTCTCAACATAGTCTCTATATAGTCCTTATGTAGACTCTGTATAGTTTCTTAGTCTATATATAGCTATAGGTATAGACTATATATAGACTATTTTTCTAGAAATACATATGTAGTTCTGAAAACAGAAAAACAATCCACTGAGAAAATGGGCAAAATACATGAACAGACATTTACTGAAAAGATAGATGGCAAATAATCGCATAAAAAAGGTTTGATATCAACAGCCATCTGAGAAATGCAAATTAACGTAATTATCACTACACCCATGCTTAAAATATATAATAGTGACAATAAATGCTGGTGTGGATGTGAGGAAACTGAATTACATATGCATGGCTAGTGGGAATGTAAAATGGTACAGCCGCTCTTCAAACATATTGGCAGCTTCTTATAAAACTAAGCAACAACTATACAGTGCAACAATTTTATTTCTTGGTATTTATCCCCCTAAAATGAAAATGTATGTATACACAAAAAATCATGTGCATGAATAGTTATAGGAACTTTGTAATAACCAAAAACTGAAATCAGTTCAGCCGTCCTTTAACAGCTAAATAATTTAATAGCTAAATAATTATCCAACCTGTGGTGCATACATACCAATAAAAAGCAATGAATTATTGATAGATGTAACACCTTCCATATGTCTCTAGATATTATGCAGAATAAAAATCTCAAAAGGTTACATGCAACATATTTTCGTTTATGTAACATATTTGAAAGGACGGTTTTAGAAATAGAGATAGTAGTTGCCGGTAGTTATGATGCGGGGAGATAGTGTGGGTAGGAGTAAGATGTGTGTGATTAGATATGGAAGTAATCGTTGTGTTATTATCTTGACTGGCAATGAACACACATACAAAGGTGTATACAAAATTTTATAAAACTCAATACAAACTCACATGTGCAAGTAAAACTAAGGGCATATTAATGTGAGTAGATTTTATCATGTCCTGGTTATAAAATTGCACTAGAGGTTTGTCAAATGTCACTATTAAGGTAAACTGGACAAAGTGTACAGGAGATTTCTCTTTACTATTTCTTACAACAATCCTCTTATTTCTTACCCAACATATAAATCTACAGTTACCTCAATATACGTTTCAATTTAAAATAAATGAAAATTTTTTAAAAGGCTATTGTAAGCAAATGGACTACCACATATCACAGACCCAAAACAGCATACTACAATGATGTTACATTTTTATCTTTGTTTATATTTTTGAGTTTACTAGAAATCTCTCTGCCTGCCCCATGTTTTTCTCCTTTTTATAATCATTCATGCATTCACTTACTCATTCAATAAGCAATTCCAATCAGCATACTTTCATGAATCTTGAAATTTTTCAGATAAGGAATTTAAAATAAAAATCCAAACACTCCTGGAAAAAAAAATCACAGAAAAATTTCTAATTCTGAAATAAGTCTCTAAAGTAGTATCCTTGCCTCATACAACTTTATTACTATGAAGAGTTCCTTGTCACTTTCTCATATTGCATTACTCAGGTCAGCATTATGTACAGAAACCCACATGGAATAGTTATTGGATGTTTTAGCATTTGACTAGAAATGTCACGCCATTATAAGAAATTTGTATTTTACTGACCAATGTTAAAAAATTTTTTTTAGGGAATTTGAGGAACAAATCATGTTACATAGTTTCTTGATCCAAATTTCCAAGTAAAGTGCCCTGCAGAATGTTTAACATGGTCAGGCCTGTGTGATGATTATTTTTTTGGCTTAATACTTTCATTTATGTTAGAGTTTTTATTAGTAAAGGCAGTAAATAATACATTGTTCTTTGAAAATGTTGTTAGAATAAGTGTGCGTTATCAATAATGTACTGTGAGAAATCCATTGTTTAGATTTAAATTTTAAAACTCATTTATTATTGACCGGTTTGGGAGAAAAAAATCAGGTTATCTTTTACTTGAATTGTCAAGTGCTTCACATAATATACATCTTGGGTCTCAGGATAGTCAAATGGCATAGCAAATGCTGGATCAGCAGTGCTCGTATGAAAAACAACGCATTTGAAATCTTGAATTTTAAGCATATACTACTTCAGTGATCATCTATCTTTAATATTGTTTTTGTACTTCTTATTTGTGGGGCTAACTAAAATGCAAAGTTTGCACTTGTGTGTAAGTCTGTGCTGGTAAAACATAGCCAACACTCTCTATATTCATGTTTATTACATTCCTCCAAAATTATATAACATACCTAAGGGCTGCTTGTGAGGCAGGCATTTGTTTACTGCATTGCTTGAAAACAAGTTTATGAAAAAGAACTAGAGGCTATCATTGTAAGGGCATCATTTGGAATAGGAGTTTAGAATTAGTATTGCCAGTTAATAGACAAGCAAAATGTATAAACAGACCAACAAACTTGACCTGTCTTTAGTGGTTCAGTTTATCCCAAAAAGTTAAGGAACAGGCCAGGCGCGGTGGCTCACACCTACCTGTAATCCCAACACTTTGGGAGGCCGAGGGGGATGGATCACGATGTCAGGAGTTTGAGACCAGCCTGGCCAATATGGTGAAACCTTGTCTCTACTAAAAATAGAAAAATTAGCCAGCTGTGGTTGTGGGCGCCTGTAATCCCACTTCCTTGGGAGGCTGAGGCAAGAGAACCCCTTGAACCCGGGAGGTGGAGGGTGGAGTGAGCTGAGATGGAGCTACTGCACTCCAGCCTGGGCAACAGAGTGAGACTCCATTTCAAAAAATAATAAGGGACAAAGCCAGGTAGCTTAACATTCTTTATTTCTCGTGATGTGCACAGTGCACTCCATCAATTAATTCATGAAAATAACACCGAAAATTAATCTAGTTCAGTATCCAGAGTTTATTTTGTTCTGGAATTAGACTGCTTAGTATCAGAAGTAGGACCTTGAATTCATTATCTGTGCCTCCTCGTGAAAGTAGTTTAACTCTGTGTGTCTCAGTTTCCTCATCTGCAAAATGAAAATGCAATAGAGTATCTATCAAACGGAGTTCTAGAAGGATTAAATGTGATAACACATATAATATGTGTAATATACATATTATAGATAATTTATATTATATGTACATATATGTATATTATATATACATAATTTATATTATATACATACATATCTACATATATGTATATTATCTCTATATAATATGTATATTATCTCGATATATGTATATTACATCGATATATGATATATCTAATATACATATATAGATATACATATTATGCATAATATACGTATATATGCATATATGTATGTAATATACATATATAATAGGCATATGTATATTGTATATAATATGTATATTATATATTATAGATCTATTATATATTATATAATATACATATAAATTACATAATATATATTATATAATATATAAAATATATATTACATGTATTATATAAATTATATGAATCTATTAGAGTAGGATCTGGCACGTCAGCAGCACTCTATATATGTTAGTTATTTTTATTCTCTTACTAAATTCTCACATTTGTCCTGCAGAGAAGTTGTGTTTTTCTCGAATTACTCAAGAGAATTTTAAGGCACAGAGAAGCCAAATCACTTGTCCAAAATCAAACAGAAAACAGCAGAGCCAGGTCTCAAAGACAGATGTGTCAGGCTCCAAAGCTTTATGTCTTTCCACTTGGGCCCTACCTTCTCCAGTATTTTATCAGATGGAAAACAAAATCTCACTTCACATTCCATGTGTACCAACTACTTGGAGCGAGACTGATCCTTTCCCATGTCTAAATGTAATCACTGTAAATCACCAGCAGTTGTGGGCAATGCCATTGTGCTGCTTCTTTTGAGATATTTTAAATCAGCTATGCACACTTTTATTATTATTGAAAATTCTAGATTGGAGAGGTGATGGTGAGATAGCCTGATAACTTTGATCGCTTTAGGTTAGTATGAAATACAGTAGGATATTTTGCCGCCATTGGCCACTGCAGCTATTGGGAAAAAATACTTTCTATATTTTAGTTTGTAAAAAAGACAATAAATGGATTGATTGTTCTTCATGAGTACCCTAACAATATCACTAGAAACAGTCTGTGTTTGGAAAGCATTACAGTGATTTTGAAAATGAACCTGTATTCCTGAGATTTTAATATTGTTTGTCTGGGTAGAGCCTGGAATTCTCAATGCTTGTAAGCACTTCCAGCTACGTGTTTGAGGGTGGTCTGGAGGCATAACATTCATCTCTGAATGATGCTGGATGTTGCAGTGATACTTAGATGTTCCAACACCAGCATAGATACCACCAAGAGGGCCCTCAGTCCTTCGGAATTTTTTGACACCTCTGTTTTGTTTTGGGGGGTTTTGTTTGGTTGGTTGTTTTTTTTTACCTGGGCCTGCTCTGGGCTTTTTAATTTATCTTTTCATTGACAAGTAATAATTGTGTATACTTATGGGCTACAATGTGATAGTTTTGAACCAAGGGTTTGTTTTTCCTTAATTGTATCTTCTTTTTTAAAAATATATTTTATTATAATAAGTGTTTCATTGGAGAATAATCTTCATTTTCTTAAAGCAACTAAAATGTTACTTGAGGTTTTTGCATTTGCTTAAACATTTTTAGAAAAATATAGAGAAGATACTTTCTCACAATCCAATAATTTGTGAAAGTTAGATTTAAATAACTAATTTCAACTTCTACTTAATTAGAAAATATGTATTCATACCAGTTAATTTAGATGACTTGGAAGTCAGTAAATACTTGCATACAATGTCATGATATAGCTGCTAGGTACTAATTATTCATAATGGGAGATGTTCAGGATATGTCCATAAAATTTTGCAGTTCTCATGACACATGTTTACATCACAACCCCCACAAACTCTAATTCATTTTCCCTGAACACCAGATTGCCTATAGGCAACTCCCTTAGATTGTCCCTTAGAATGTGATGTCCAGAGCTTGACATATTGTACCTGTGACTTTAATAAGGATAATATGGCAGAACTATGAACTCCCTTGTGTTCTAATAAACTCTGCAAGGAATTTCTTAGAGTTTCTAGCCCAGTGATCTGAGAGGTCAGCAATGCTTGTATTATCAAAAGATTTTTTAATTGTGTTGTCTGCCTCTCAAAGTCCAGTGCAATTTTTATGTAATTAGCAGCCAAGTAAAAACAGTAATATCACCTTATCTATGAGACTGACTCAAAATATTCTGTTGATGGAGTATACATCAATATTCTGTGGTTCAATGCAGAGCTCCAGAGTAGAGGACATTGTTTTAAGCCTTTCTGGTTTACTTTTTTGTTGACTTGTTTGTGGAATGCATAGCCAACCCATGTAGAAATAAACTTGTGAAGATTGTTTTCTCTAAGTACAGCTCTTGGCTGGTTCTAGGCACCAGAACATTGACAGCACTAATTAAGTTGACTATATCCAATGCCTTGGGTCAGGTCTTGAAATAGAGCCTGAGACAGGGTTTCTTGTGAAAGTGATTTGTTGAAATAGGGTTCACAGGAGAAATCTGTAGGGAATGAGAGAAGAGGTGAAGATGGAGAAACAACCTGGCAGAGGTGTGATTTCCAGAACTCAGCCTCACATCACAGGAAACTCTAGAGCATAAAGTGGTATCACAGAAGTCCCACCTCAAGGACAGAACGCAAGGGAGTGATATTCCATCAGTCACTGTTTGGCTGCAAGATGCCAGGGAGAAGTGGGTTGAATAACCTCCCAGTATCCCAGACATCTCTGTGTGTGCTGCCTCCTGTTAGCCAAGGACAATGTTCTGGTGAAGGACAGTATGAGTTTTAGACACTAGCAGCAATACCAAATAGAAACAATATCCTAAGAAAGAAAGAGGACCCGGTCAGAAAACCAATAGCATCTGCTTCAGTCCGTCCATACAGCAATAGGAAACAGGGACTTATGAGGTTCTTTATCTCCAGACTTTATGAATGCAAAAAATATATAATTGAGCAAGGATAATTAAAACCATAAAAGAAAGTGTCTAAATTCAAACTTTATTTTATTATGCTGGGATTAAAATGACAATTGCAGAAATTTCTCCATCTCTCATATTGCAGTTGCTTAATGTTCACCCATTAAGTTTGGAACCTTCATTTGTAATCCACGATATGGTGTGTATACATATCCATGCAAAAACAAGTTTTAGAATGTGTTATTTCTGTCTTTCAGAACAAACTGGAAAATGGTCACTTCAGCTTCCATATAGGAATCCTCTGTAGTTCTAAGGTTTGCATCTTTGAGCAGTATTCATTGTTTTCTCAGCCTTGAGACTTGTTTTATGACACCACAGGAATTTTCTGGTTCTTGCTGATAGTGAGAAAGTCACATATTCCATTTTAAAAATAACCTATTGCAGCCAAGAACCCACTTGACTTAAAGCCATGTCCTGTTTGTATACAGGAAACTGCTTTGTGATGTACATTGATGTGGAGTTTAATGGTTTCATATTCTTCAAATAGACTCTCCTTGACAACTATGATCTCAATTGTGGCAGGTTACATTGCTGTTCAACAATATATGGTTTTCGTCTACCTTTGAGTCCAGGAAGAGTGCTTGGTTTCCTCTTCTCAAAGTCATGTGTATGGGGACATGATTTCCTTTTTGTAAATGACATATAATAATTGTACATATTTATTGAGTACAAAGTGATCTTTTGATCCATATGTATAGTGATCAGATCAGGGTAATCCATCATCTCAAGTATTTGTCATCTCTTTGTGTTGGAAATATTCAGTATATTCCTTGTGGCCGTTTGAAACTATATTATTATCTATGATTATCAGCTTGCAGTGGTATAGAACACTGAAAGCTACGCCTCCTACCTTTCTGTAATAAAGCCCAAATTATATGCATTGTTTCCAGGTGGAGACATTTAACTGTTGGTGCTTAACTTTCCAAACCATGCTTCCTCTACAACAATGTTTGTGGAAGCATACAGTCAGGTAGAAGCCGCCAGAGATGCTGAGTTAACACATAGAAGACAGCTGGTCTGGGGAATCGCCTAGACCAAAAGTTAATGTTGCATGAGCAAACCATTTGTTATGATGTGACACTGACTTTTTGGGGTTACTTGGAAACCACATACGACCCAGACTATCCTGACTAATAAAAAGATTCAATCACGCAAGTCTTCTTGTATATATGAAAGAACACATATTATTGTGCCAATTTTATGAATTAGGGAGCTGAACGGCTAGAAAGTTACACGATTTTACAGAAAGCAACAAGAAAGTGGAAAAAAAATAAGATTTAAAAACGAATGCTCTCTGAACCAGGGCAATTTTCTCCTCTTGCAGGATGGGAACTAAGGGTCATCTCGGTTGCCTCCTTGCAGTGGATTTAGCGATGTGATAATTACATGTAAGCGTACTGAAGTCTGCCAGGTACAAGACCATTTGAACTTTTATCTCCATAAATGCCAATAATTTGATTCCCAAAATATCTTTATAAAAATTGATCTTATAGAAAGAAACCCAATCATCAATGATTTGCACTTCTATAGAACTAAATATTTTTATTCCAAATACAATTCAAATCTAAATCACTGAATTTGTAATTAGAATAGGAGCAAAATAATAAAACCACAATTATTATCATGTATCAGTTTAACTAGTTACATATGATATAACTTAATATTTGTCAAAATATAACCCAGATATTACTACTGACAGTTTTATAGCTGAAAAAATTTGAGAATTAGAAAATGTAAACAATCTGCCCAAGGTCACAGAATTTGTGAGAGAAGATTCAGTCCAATTTCTTATGCGTAGGATCTTATGACAGTCTGTGTTTTAGCTTAAACGCTGCCTGGATGAACTCAAACAAGCCCTTTAACTGCTTCATTACTCAGTTTTTTAATATGAAATTAGAAATAATACTATCCAGTAGTTTGCTGTTAGTATAAATGATGACTTATATGAAAACATTTGTACATTAAGAACTCTTACAAGGTGTTGTAATTTCCTTATTATAATTACAATCATAGGAATGCTATAGAGATTATTATGAATCTGTGCCACACACTTTGTTCTGTTCTATACTATTTCTTTTTAAAGAGCAGCATATTTTTAAAAGCTATCTTACATGTAATTATGCAGTGGGCAAGGATAAGTGGTGAGTTAACTGTGTTGGTAGTTCTTTTCTGAAGTATATCTCTAGCAAATAGCTTCATGGCTCACTGGAGCAATCAGAATTAAAAATGTATATGTGAGGCTTAAATACTCAAAAATAGCTCACAGTTAAACACATCATACTGCTTAAAATTTTAAAAGATGCAATTATCTTTTTTTGGCAAAATCTGAATATTCTCTGGAATGTTGGCGAATATAAAAGGGTTTCAAACAGTAATTTTTACAAGGTGCCGTTAAATGGAAACACAGAAGAGTATGCTATTTTCCTCTTTTACTATAATCTCTCTTCCAATTTCCCCTTGGAATTTACATACTCCCTGATAATTGATTCATTCAGTCAATTTCAAAACTTTGAAAATAGTGGTAGGTAAATAGAAAATCTGTCCTTACAAATTTATGAAGTAAAATAATTTTGGAATAGCCATCCCAGACTCTCTCTTTCCCTGTCTCTATCACACACACACACACACACACACACACACACATGACTGCAGTTTTGAATAAGTCATACAAGCACAATTTTCTTAAATTTGAAACTTTTAGGATTTAAAACTTTCACAGTATAATTATTACTGGTTGTGATAGTGGAAACAACTTAGTATATAAAAAGAATATTTTTCTTATTCTACAGATATTGGAGGAAGAGATGAAAACTAAAGCTAAGTGGCAATGCTATGATAAATGTGTATGATTTCTATGCATATCATATAAATATGGAAAAAAATATATATATATGACCTATATGGCAAGCATTGCTCTAGATGATAGGATGTCACGGTAAACAGAATAGACAAAGTCCATTAACTTGTGGGTTTTACATTATAGTGAGCAAGACAGTAAACAAACAAATATATAGCCATGCTAAATGGTAATAAATACTCTGAAAGAAAATAAAGCAGTGTAATGGAACAAGAGTAATGGGGCCTCTATTCTATACAATATTGCATATCACTTAGGGTTCTTATAGGACCCCGGTGGCACATTCAAGTTGAAATAATTGAAGGTAATTTAATAAAGGAACTATTATAAAAGGTATGGACAGGGTGTTGGGAAAACCCCAAGGTGGTTTTATAGCTTTGGGTACTGGCTGTCTACCTTATCAGTGTGCAAGAAGGACTGAATGAATCTGGAATAGTATATAGAGTAGAAAATGTATAAAGAATCACATGCACCAGACTCTGAACTTCAGTGATGACTCTCACAAAAACAGAGGAATAAATACCCCAAACTAACATGTCTTCCCCCGTCTAGCCTCTTCCCCCAATACACAAACCCTATCAGAAACAAAATGTCAAGGAAGTTCACCAGTGTAGTAAATATGACCTAGCCTGGTAGAACTCAGGGCAGGATAGAGAAGGACAGAGAAGAGTCTGGGAAGCAAAACAGGCACTACAGGCATATGTGGTCAAAACAGTCCTCTCTGAGTGGGAAGAATAGTTAAGCAGAGATCTGGATTAGACAAAGGAGGGACAGCATAGTAGTTATCTGGGGGAAGCTCTTACAAAACTGAGGGAACACAAATTTTTAAAGTGCTTAGCATGTCATTTCCCAAAAGTACATTTTGCTTTTAATAAAAGGCTCCCTCTCCTCACAGTTGCTGATCTGCTGTAGTCGGCCCTCACCTCCAGAGATCGCCCATGACTCTTTGAACTAAGCTCACCAAAAATATACGTTCTGAACCAGAAAAGTCTTGACTTTGCCTTTATGTCTCTGACCTATACCACATATTTAACACTATTTTTCTTAGCTTTCCTCTTGTATCCATATCCTTCCAATGTTATCATTACTTTGATGCTAGCTCCCCCTCTGTATCGCTGATAATACATTTTCTATTTTATTGCCTCATTCCCCTAAGGTCCTACACTTGGACCTTTCTCCTATCATTAAATTTTTACTTGCTTTATATTATCAATTTTCTTTCCTTCTCTTCTCTATATGGTGAATCAGAACATAGGGGGAGGATGGATGGATAGATGGATGGATGGGTGGGTGGATGGATGGATGGAGAAAGGGAGAGAGAGAGAGAGAACTGAATTACTATAAAAGACTAACACAGGCCTTTAAAGTGGCCTGCTTGATCTCTCATCCTCAATATTTCTACAATGGAAACAACCATCACCTTCTTTGTTTGCTTCCAGTTCCGCTGAATGGCAGCAGCAATGTTTAAACTATCACCGCTTAAAATTTTTGTATCTTCAAATCTTTCTATTCTCAAGCTAACTTTTCCAACAAATAGCCACATTATCAACATATCTACAGTGGAACTAACCATCTCCACCGTTTGTTCTGCTCTTCCTCCTGAGTTATCACAGTGAATGGCAACATATTCTTCTGTTTCTCATATATCTGCAACATTTTCAGCTCATCTCTTTCAGTAAATTGTAATGTCCTATTTTGTCTTTTGGATTCATATACCTCTTTCATTTCCCACTATTATCACTCCAATTTAACTCTTCATAATTCTTACCAATATAATGGATGATATTTTTCATTTCCACATATCTAACATGTAGGAGCCCAGGACTGATCAGGCGGGTCCTTGCTGCTAAGACCTAGGTGGATAGTAGTAGACGGTTAATACTAGCAGGACCGGTACCATCATGGTAACATACCCACCCTAAAATAGGGAGAGAGAATTTCAAGTTACATAATTGTAAACTGAAGGAGTTGACAGTTATGGGGTAAAGGAGTTGGTTGTAGATGAAACCCTGATCCAATTCCTGAGTTCATGGGTTGGTGCCTCTGATGACCATTTCTGGACGTATGTGTCACAGTGGTCGTGAGCAATATGGCAAGAGATCAAACATGTCTATTATTTTATGCATTCATTCAGAAAGTATAATTTCAGTGTCCAACACATTCCAAGGTCATGTGATAAAGAATAATTGAGAGTATGTCCTACTTTAAATGGAGTGGTCGAAGAAGGTCTTTCTGTAGAGTAATATTTTATACTTGCACTGTAAAGATAAGAATGAGCATGAGAAGAAAAGAGAAAGAGTATCCTACGAAATGTAACAGTCTCCTTCTAATGTTTTCCCCTTTCTTACTTCTCCCATTAATATAGAATTTGTCCCTAGAGTCAATGTTCATAATGATAACAATGATGGTGATAGTGATATCGAATGTAACAATGATGATGTTAATGGTAACAGCAATTGATAAAGTAAAATTCCCATGAGAGCAGAGACCATGTGTCTATTGTTTGATGCTTTATCCTCAGCATCTATCACAATATCAGGCACAACATTGATATTCAGTAAATATTTGTTGGATGAACAGAAGTATGAATGAAAGATGATGGTAATGACTAGGAGTGGTTCAATTCAATTGAGCTGATGACAGTGTATTATGTACCTCAAAACTAGAGACTCTCAATATTTGTCAGCTTCAGTTGCTTTTAAGGAAATGAACTATTCCAGTGATATCGTATCTCAAACAATTAATTTTCACCTTATTCTGTTGAGCATTATCACCTAGTATTTAGCACATTGTTAATTATCACTTTGTAACACTTTGTAAAGTGTGAAAAATCCTGCTGCACGGATTCCTCTTTTCCACTAATTGTGTTTCACTCCAACCCAGCCAACACAAGCAGAAAATAAAGCATTTACAATAACATAACTAAAATAAAGTGAATACAACGTTTATTCTTAAAAAATAGCATGCCAGTAACTCTTCTATAAGCACTGATAAAAGACAGAGGTGTTATGAAGAATAAATGTTTCATTGAAAAATCTATAATAATGTATTAGGAAAAAGAGCAAGGTGGGCTTGCAAGATGAGATGAGTGTGATTGCCCATGCACAGAATTTGTCCTAACTGGCCTAGGTAATATTTATTTTTTCATTTATAATTTTATTTTTAAATTTGATTAGATTTTGAGTATTCAGGACAAAGGCATATGAGATGATGGGGAGCAATATCTGATTTTTTTACTGTACTCCCACTCACTATCCCTACTGCTTACCACAATGCCAAATCAATTGTATTTATATATCTATAATCTGATACTGATACAGGAGAAGGTAAAATAACAGCTTTGAAGTTAATAACTCATACAGGATTCAAATATGAACTATGCAATTGGCTATCACAGTGACCCTGGGCAAATTATGTACCATCTCAATTTCAACATAATTATAAAACTAAATTACACTCAGCAGAAAGTAGATACTCATTGGATACCAGTTGCTGACTGCTTTCTACATCCAACACAATGTCATATTAGAGCAATTGCTGAGCAACAGATAAGACAAAATCTGATAGTTTTAGCTACTCAAATAAGCTCTCAAATTTACCATCCTTTATAACTAGTGACAGATTTTACTAGATGCGTTAGGTTGTAAAACATAGGCCTTGCCATTAATTACAATCTATAAATAGATATGATCTTATGCACCAGTAATTCTGAATCAATGTTTATTAAAAACCAGTAAGAAAATATTCTAAAAAAGTGTAACTTTTAGTCTAATTCTTTGTAATCATTTTGTGCAATCATAAAACAATGCATAAATGTTTATGATTAATATTATACAATTATGCATGAACAAAATTTTGTTACATTTTCAAAAGCATCATCTCTCTCACCAATGCACTTTTACCTCATGTTTTTCCATTTTCTCAGCCCCAGGAATACACATCATCCATACTTTCTTACAGAATTGTTACAGAGAACCGGAGACAAGCCAAACCTTATTCCTATCTGTGTGAATATCCAGACATTGAAAGAATCAGAGATTCCCAGTTTAGAGAATATACAATCTGATGAGTTACAGGAATGATAAATACCTATGTCGTAAACAATATATTTGCAAGCATATATGATTAACTATAGTTGATTTCTTGCACCACAAGTCATTAATGTTTGTAACAGCTGGATAAAAGTGAAGATTTGGGAGACTAGGTTTTTGTTTGGCCTGGAAAAGAAACTATTCCTAGAGTTGAATCTGGGGAGAGAAAAACTTATAAACCCTCAGATAGGTTTGGAGATTTGAGAGAAAAGGAGACCTTAAGTTACTTGCAGATTGAGACTTCTAGATCTCCCTGCCATTCTCTGTGCATTAGAAATAGTAGAAAAAAACTTGCTATGTAAGATGTTTTCAAGGATGAGCTCAATGCTCCCTTATAAAAATTGTGTGTGCAATGTAAGAAGCAACATATTGTTTTCTATGTGTTCTAGACAAGAGCAGCATTGGCAGAGAGACCTGGCAAACCTAGGGAGGCCATGCCACTGGTACTAGAAAGAAGTAGCCATTATCTGCATGAGCCAATAACCTGGTAGAAGTGAGGATGCTGCAGTAAATGACATAAGGTTATGTGACAACCAAGATCCAAGTGTTTCCTTCCTCAGCACAAAGGGCAGGCTGCCATGCAGTTTCCTGGAAACTCAAAAGATCTGAGAAAACAGGTATATAGTTCCTGAATTGAACAGGTTTACTAATCAGTTACTGGGACCGGAACTCAATCATAGAACTTGTTTTAAAGAAATTTACAGGTTGCATTTTTTGAACAGCAAAGTTGGTCTTGTGATATCCATACCTGATGTATAACTGAAAATCAAAAACTGTTGCCATGTGTAAAGTAGAAAACATAACAATGTATGGATGATAGGGTTAGACTTTGTCTCCACCCAAATCTCATCTTGAATTGTAATCTTCGTAATCCCCATAATCCCCACATGTCAAGGGAGAGACCAGGTGGAGGTAAATGAATCATGGGAGCAGTTTCCCCCATACTGTTCTCATGATTGTGAGTGAGTCCTCACCAGATCTGATGGTTTTATAAGGGTCTCTTCCCTCTTCGCTCAGCACCTCTCCTTCCTGCCGCCTCGCTTCCCTTTTGCCTTCTGCCATAATTGTAAGTTTCCTGAGGCCATCTCAGCCATGCTGAACCATGTGTCAATTAATCCTCTTTCCTTTATAAATTACTGAGTTTTGGGAAGTTCTTTACAGCAGTATAAAAATGGACTAATACAATAGACTTTTGATCTTAGCTCTGAAATATAAAAAGCTTGAAAGTTGTCACTTTCATTCTAACAACTAGAAATAGCCAAAGAAAAAAACTAGACACTTTTTCTTAGACAAATTGAGTTCACAAAAAAAACTGCCACTCGAAAATATGAACAGGTGGGTAAAACCAGAGAGCTGCAGTCAAGATCTGTTTACCTGGAACAGAAGACACTGGAACAATAAATTGATAGACTTAAAGGATAATTTTGATAAATTGTTGGACTAGCGTAAGAGTAAGAAAACCCTGAGGTTGAAACAGTGTTAGAGGGATTCCCAGACTTCTGGGAGTTTTATCTCCAGGAACCCCATGGAACCTCACTAGATTCTCATAATGAAGATCTGAGAGATATCCTCTCTTGGCTCTGGCAAGTGGATGGGAAGAGTAATAGTTTATTAAATACTCCTACAGCATTCTCTCTAACGAAAGGCTTCCTCTCCAAGAGAACATACTTTACCTGAGCTTTGTTTAATGTGGAGGAAAATAAATCACTTAACTCCAGGCCTCTTCTAGCCTGCCTTTCTCACCTAAGGCTAAGCAAAAGTTCAGAAACACTTGTGACTGTCACGGCCCAGAGAAACAGGGCTATTAACAGACTAACCTTTGATAATATGATTACAGACGATAGAATGCTCCCCTCCTTTGCACCTTACTACCATGCCAGTAGAGCTCCAGCATAATAACAGTGTGTTGCAACTGAAATCGCTGCAGGACACAGTTGTTCTATGAGGAGAGCTACTTAGGGAAGATCAAAGTTAAGAGGGAAAGGAAAAGAAGAACACTTAGAAGACTTTGAAGCCTTTAGGATCTACAGCCACAACAGACATTGAAAACATCCCATTACTGACCAGATTAAAATAAATCCTCACACTAATGATCTACTTTCCTTAGTTACCATTATCCAATACAGTGTGTCCATCTTTTTAAAAAAGTTTCAAGGCATGCCAAAAAGTAAGAGAAAAAGAGTCAGAAAAAGCAAACATAATGTGGAGTTGAAATTATCAAATAAAGAATTTTAAATAACTGATTAATATATTAAGGGCTCTAACGGAAAAGTAGACAGCATGTAAGAACAGATGGTTGACGTAAGCAGAGAGATGGAAGCTCTAAAAAATAAAGGAAGTGATAAGCAAAGACATTGTAAAAGATGAATAATTTAATACTTTCAGACTGGACGTGGCCAATACAGTAATTCATGAGCTTGAAGATAGGTCAACAGAAATTCCTTAAGCTGAAAGACAAAGAAAACAAACAAAAACAGAAAACCCAGAATATCCACCAAGAAATGTGGGAGAATTTTAAAAGGTGCAAATTACATATTTTTGAATATGTAATTCATAAATTTAGAATAAAAATTTTAGAATAAAAAAGAAATAGAGCAGAAGAAATATATGACTAAGGACTTCAAAAAGTTTTACACATAGGCATATCATATTCAAACAGCAGAACACCAAAAGCAAAGAAAAAGTCTTGAAGAAACTAGAGAGGAAGGAAAAACAACCTAGTTACAGAGGAAATAGGATAAGAATTACGGTGAACTTCTCAGAAGTCCTGTAAGCAAGAACAGAGTGGAGTCCAATATTTAAAGTATTGGAAGAAAAATCACCAAACTAAAATTTTATACTAAATCAAATTGTTCTTCAAAAATGGAGAAATTTAACCTTTCTCAGACAAAAACTGAAGGAGTTTACTGTCAGCAGACATGTCCTCCAAGAAATGTTAAAAGAGGTTATTCAGAGAGGAGGACAATGATATAGGTAAGAAACTTTATGTAAAAAAATAAATATATGAGAGGAGGAATACATAAAGATATTTTCTTTCTTATTCTTAATTTACCTAAAAGATAACTGATGGTTTAGATTAATAATAGTAACGATGCATTGAATGATCATTGCATATAGATAAATAAAAGGAATAACAACAATGGTCATAAAGGATAGGAGGAAGAAATTGGGAATATCTTTATTAGGAAACTGGGCAATACATGATCTGGTATAGTATTATTTGAAGCTAGCTTAGTAAAAAATTGTGTATTGAAAACTCTAGGAAAAACACTAATATATTTTAAAGTCTGTTTTATAGGCTAGGAGAGGAGATAGAATCATATAAAACATTCAATTTGAACCAGATAAATCAGAAAAACATGGGGTGGGGGGGAACAAAGAAAAAATACAATTAATAAAAAAAATCAGAAGATATTAAATAACTGCAAATTATGATCATCAAAATATAAAGACACCATCAGAGTGGATAAAAAAATAAAGATGCCATCATATATTTGGTCTGCAAGAAACTGATTTCAAATATAAAAGGTAGGCTAAATGTAACTGATGGAGAATGACATTCCACGGTTATGGTGAATCAGAAGAAAGCTGGAGTACTAAACTAGTTTTGGACACATGAGGCTTCAGAAAAAGGAAATTATGGAGGATTAAGAGAGGCATTATATATCAAAAAGGAGTCAGTTCCTCAAGAAATAATCCTAAAGGTGTATGAACCTAACAACTGAGTATCAAATTACAGACTGATGGAAAAGAAATAGATAGAAATATATAAACTTCCTATTGTAATTGGAGATTCAACATCTTCTTTCAGTAAGGGATACATCAAGCAGATATAAAACTGGTAAGGGTATAGTTGACCTGAACAGTACTATCAATCAACTTGATCTAATTGACATTTTATGAAACACTTCATACAGCAACAGGATGGAATATTCACCAAGATAAAACACATTCTGAACCATGTGTTCTTCAACAAATTTAAAAGAATATATGTTCTTTTAAATGTTACTTAAACAAATATAAAAGAATAGAAATAATGCAAATTATGGTATCAGCCCAAAATAAAATTAAACTGAAAATTAATATATATTGAAAATATATCTGGAAAGCCCCCAATTATTTAGAGATAAAACACACACACTTCTAACATGGGTCAGAATTCTCAAGAAATATGTAAGCGTTCTATTTTAAATTAAAAGTATACCATTAAATTTTGTGAGATGCAGAAAAATCAGTACTTAGAGATAAATTTGTAGCATTAAATTTATGAATTAGAAAACATTGAACATTTTAAATAATATAACTTCCATATTAGGAAAATAGAGAAAGAAGAACAATTCAAGCTATAGCAAGCAGAAAAAAAAAAAGTAAATAAAAATTAGAGCAGACCTCAATGAAATTGAAAAAAGAAAAAGAAAAATCAATAAACTCTAAAGTCAATTCTTTGAAAATTTCAGTTAAAAGTGGTAGATGTGTTGTACTTCTAATCAAGCTAACCAAGAAAAAAAGAAGATACAAATAACGGTATTAGAAACAAAAGAGAGGTCATAACTTAGACCATTCAGGGTTCTGTAACAAAATGCCTTAGACTAGGTAATTTTAAAACAACGGAAATGTAAAATGTATTTAATACAGTTGTGAAACTGCGAAGCCCAAGATCAAGGTGTCAGCTGATTCAGTGTCTGGTGAAGACTCGCTCTCTGCTTTGAAGCTGGTGCTTTCTTGTGGAGTCCTCACATGGTAGAAGGGTGCAAGACCACTCACTTCAATCTGTTTTATGACAGAACTAATCCCATTCATGGAGATGGAATCCTCGTGGTTTAATCATTCCATAAAAGCCCCATTTCTTAATATTATCCTACTAGATATTAGGCCCCCACCCCCACAAAAATCATGCTCTTCTCACATACAAAATACATTCATTCCATCTCAATAGCCCCTAAATCTTAGCTTGTTCCAGAACAAATTCAGAAGTCTAAAGTCCTAAGTTTTATCTAAATCAGATGTGAATGAGACTCAAATATGTGATTAATTATAAAGGAAATTCCCTTTCAGCTGTGGGCTCGTGGTATCAAACAAGTCCTCTGTTTTCAAAAGACAGTAGTGGGACAGGCATAGGATGAAGATTTTCATTCCAAAAGGGAGAAGTAGGAAATAACAAAATAACAGGTCCTGATCAAATCCAAAAGCCAACAAAGCAAACATAAAATCTTAATGTTCAAGAATAATTTTTGTGGCAAAGTCCTGCTTTTCTTGACATACCTGGGTGGGGATTGGAACCCCACGATTTCAAGGGGCTTTATCCCAGTAGTTTCGCTCAGTGCTAAAACTCGGATGAGTTGGAAAGTTGTGCCTGTGACTTATGCAGATTGGGGTTTTAGTGGCAGCCCTGTCCACACAGCTTCATTAGGCATTGCCCTATTGGGTGCTATCTTCAGTAGTTCTGCCCCTGTGACAATTCTCTGCCTGGACTCTGAGGCTTTCTGTGGCATTTGTTGAAATCTAGGTAGAGGAGTCACACCCTCACAGCTTATGTACTCTGCACCCTGGTGCAAAGGCATTGCATGAACAATACCAGGGTTTACAGTTTGCCTTTTGGAAGGGCAACTGAGCCACACATGGGCCCACTTGAGCCACAACGGGGACGGCCAAGGATTACCGCATCAGAATACAGGTAGAGAACCTTGAAAATTTTCTGTTCCCAAGTCTTGATATTCTAGGCTCTGTGATAGGCAGAGCATCCCAAAAGATTTCTGAAATGCCTTTGGGATCATATATACATTGTCTTGATGAATAGTAGCAGGCTTCTGCCTATCCACGCTAATCTCCTTATCCAAGTGTAGCTTGGCCACGTCGTTGGTGTTCTCTCCTGAATGGGGTTTTTCATTATTTACAATGTAGTGAGGCTGGAAAATTTTTAAATCTTTAAGTCCTCCTTCCCTGAATTATGAGAAATTCTACCTTTAGTTAGTTTATCTTTTCTTGCATTGTACTCTAGGCACTCAAGAAGTCATGCCATACCCTCAGCAGTTTGCTTAGAGATTTCTTTTGCAAAATATCCCATTTTGTTGCTCACAAAATCTGCCCTCCACAAAACACTAAGATACAAACATGATTCAGCCAAGTTTTTTGCCACTTTGTAATGAAAATGTCTTCTCTTCAAGTTTCCAATAGAATGTTCTCATTTCCAACCGAGGCTTCATTAGAAAGGCTTTTAGCATCCATATTTCTACCAACATTCTGTTCACAATCTCTTAAATCATCTCTAAAATGATTGAGGCTTTCTCGACAGCTCACTTCTTATTCTGAACCCTTACCAGAATCACCCTCTATGGTCCATTCAAAGTACAGGCTTCTTCCAGCATGCACCTCCAAACTGCTTCAGCCTCTATCCATTATCTAGTTTCAAAGATGCTTTCACAATTTTAGATATTTGTTATAGTAGCACTCCACTTATGGTACCAATTTCTGTTTTGGTTCATTTGGGTTGGTATAACAAAATACCTTCAACTAGGTAATTTATAAACAACAGAAACATATTGCTCAGTTCTTCAGGCTGGAAGTCCAAGATTAAGTCACTGGACAATTTGGTGTCCAGTAAGTACTTGTTCTGTACTTCAAACATTGTGCCTTATTGGTGCAGCCTCACATGGTGGAAGGAGGCAGGACAGTTCCTTTCAACCTCTTTAATAGAAACATATTAATCCCATTCTTGAGGGTAGAGCCCTCATGACCTAATTATTTCCAAAAATGTCCCACTTCTGCAAACCAGCACATTGCATATATTGGATTCCAATATATAAATTTTGGGGGGCACCAACATTCAGACCATAGCAGGTCATCACAGCTCATCTCATAGTTATTAAAAGGGTAATAAAACACGAACAACTCTATAGCCCAAAATTTGATAATAGAAAATGGACCAATTTTTTGAAAGAAACAAACTACAAAAACTCACACAAAAAGAGATATGTAAAATAGTTAGGCCTGTATCTATTTAAGAAATTGAGTCAGTAATAACCTTTTAAGAAAGAACCTGTAACAGGTGGTTTTGTGGGTGGATTCTACCAAACATTTAAGGTAAAAATAATAGTAATTCTCTCAAATATATTCTGGAAAATATAAGTAGAGGAAAACTATGCTTATATCTGCAAACTCATTCTATAAGGACATTACCATAATAAAAAACAGCTAAAGGCATTACAAGAAAGGAAAACAGTACATTTCTCATAAACACAGATGCAAAAGTCTTCAACAAAATATTATAGAAAATCCAGCAATGTATAAAAAGACTACACCATGACCAATCGGATTTATTTCAGATGTACAAAGTTGGCTTAACCTTCAAAAATCAACATAAGACATCACATGGACAGTCTAAAGAAGAAAACATAAGCATATTAATTGATAAGGGATTCAAAAACTCCAACACTAATGATAAAAACTTTCGGCAAAATAAAAATTTTCAGAAATAGAAGGCAACATCCTCAACTCGATGGAGAACATCTTCAATAACCCTGCAGCTAAGATAATACTTAATGGTGAGAAATGGGATACTTTTCTCCTAAGATTAGCAACAATGCAAGGATATCTTCTTTCAACTTTCATTTACAACGTCATACTGAAAGTCCTTAGAGTTAAATAAGACAAGAAAAGTAAATAAAAGGCATAAAAATTGGGAAAGAATAAGTATGCATTCTTTATTAGCAAGCTACATAATGTAATAGAAAGTCTTACAAAATCAACAAAACAATTCCTGGAACTAATAAATGTGTGTAGCCAGGTTACAAGATACAATGTTAATATAAAATGCTAATTTCCTTCCTATATATTAGAAATGCATGATTAAAATTTGAACTCTCATAAAATATCATTTACAATATATATTAGGTCATTTTTGCATTGATATAAAGGAATACCTGAGGCTGGGAAATTTATAAAGAAAACAAATGTAATTGACTCACGATTCTGCAGGATGTACAAGTATGGCACCAGCATCTGCTTCTGCTGAGGGGCTCAGGAAGGTTCTAATCATGATGGAAGGTGATGGGCAGCCAGCATGATATACAACCAGAGAGGGAACAAGAGAGAGGGAGGGAGGAGGTGCCACACACTTTTAACCAACCAGATGTTTCATGAACTAACTGCGTGAGAACTCACTTATCACCAAGGGGATGGTACTATTCATGAGGGATCCACACTCATGATCTAATCACCTCTCACCAGACCCCACCTTCAACACTGGAAATCACATTTCAACATGAGATTTGGAGGGGTCAAGCATCCAAACTAGATCACAGTAGCGCTGGAAAAATGAAATAGGTATAAATTAAAATATGTGCAAAATCTGTATGTTAAAAACTATAAAACTGTAATATAAAGTAATTTAAAAAGCTAAATGGAGTGAGATTCCATACTCATGGATTAAAGGATCAGTATTGCTAATATGTCCATTCTTTCCCAAATAATCTATAGATTCAGTATAGTCCCAACCAACTCCCAGTAAACTGCTTTATAGATATCAAAAAGCTCCTTCCAAAGTTTGTACTGAAAAACCTTCAATAGCCAACAAAATGCTTAAGAAGAGCAAGCTGGAGTACTTGTATTACTTGACTTCTAGACTTATACAGAAAATCAAGAGAGCATAAACACTTATATCAACAGAACAGAGCAGAGAGTCCAGAAGTAGACCTACAAAAATATAGTCAACTGATCTTTGGCAAAGGAGCAAAGGCTAGTCAATAAAAAAATGATGTATTTTCAGTAATTTTACTGGGACAATTATATGTCTATATGTCAAACAACCTAAACACAGGCATTGCACCTTTCACAAGAATACATGCAAAATGGATGTTACATTTAGATGTTAAACACACTACTATAAAATTTTAAGAGGAACACCTGATATAATCTAGGTGATCTTTGGGTTTGTCTGTGTGTTTTAAATATAGCAAGAAATGCTTGATCCAAGAAAAAGAAAGTTGGATTTTGTTAAAATTAGAAACTTCTACTCTACAAAAGACATTAAGAGAATGCAAAAAAAAAAAAAGTCACAGACTTGGAAAAAATATATGTATTTTAAATATATAATTTATTTCAAACATACAAAGAAGTCTTAAAAGTCAACTATAAGAAAGCACACATTTCCATTAAAATATGGGCAAAAGATCTAAACAGACATGTCTACAAAGATTTACAGATAACAATTATGTATGAAAAAAAGTCACGTTACACTACAGGGCTTCAAATGAAAGCAACAGTAAAATATCACTACATGCATAACAGAATGAGTAAAATTTTAATAATACAAGACAATGTCATTTGTGAGAGTGCTAATCAAGAGGACTCTCAGTCATTCTTGGAGGGGATGTGAAATGATTCAGCTGCTCTGGAAGACGATTTGGTAGTTTCTGACAAAGCTCAGAACAGCCTTCCCCATATAATATGGCAGTTCTGCTCCTAGATATTTATACAATTGATTTGAAAACTATACCTACTCAAAAATATGCAAGTAAATGATTATATTAGCTTTATAATAGCCCCAAAATGGGATCAACCAAGGTATCTTTCAATAGGTAAATTTTTAAACAATCTCTGATACATCCATACAATGGAATATTGTTCAGCAAAAAAAAAAATCATGAAAAGACAGGGAGAGTACATGTGCTAATGATAGGTGAAAGAAATCTGAATAGGCTATGTACCATATGCTTTCACATGTATGACAGTTTGAAAAAGGTAAAACTTAGAGATTATAGGATCAGTGGTGACCAGAGAGGAGCGGAGAAGGAAGGAGAAGTGAGGAGTTGAAACACAGGGGATATTTTTAGGGTTATAAAACTATTTTGTATAATACTGTCATGGAGGATACATGACACCCTACATTTGGCAAAAGACATAGAACTTTACAGTGTAAAAAAACTTGAACCCTGGTGTATGTAAAGTTTTAAATACACAAACACCACATCCCTAGTGTATGTATGTGTGTGTGTGTATATATATATTTTGTATATATGGACAGATATGTGTACATATATATGTGTATATACACATAAGTATATATACATGTATACATGTATACATATATGTATATGTCCATATACATGTATATGGTTGAGTCCCCAGGTGGAATGTAGAATGGGTAGAATGGGACAGGACAATGGAACTGTTTTAAATATATACAAAACTATTTCATTAAATGAGGTGGAGAAAAATATTTTTGACCTAAGTAATTTGGAAATGCATGTAGTCTAAGAATAAGGGAAAAGAAACTATACATAGAGAGTGTACCCTAGTTGAAAAACTCCTTTCCTACAGGAGTACTGGCTAATCATTCTATTACTGCTATAAATTCACACTAGAGTTGTAAAATGAAACAAATGAATAGCAAGTGGTGAAAGGTTTCTCAGTGCTGGAGGGGGAGTTTACAGACATGTAAGAACTCTAGAATGATCTATGAGGCGCAATGAGTTAATATTGGCATCAATATAAACTCATGTTTACGTTAATATAGATAGAGGTGGTTATAGATAGGAATATATATATCTCCATAAGTTAATATATATCCATGAGTTAATATACATATACATTTTCTTGCCTTCTCAGCTTAGAGGGTATACAAGCACCACCACCTCAGTAGACACAAGCATACTATTTAGATCTTGTTTTCTAATACCATTCTCCAATGAAAGGAACCAGATCTCATTAAAGATTAGACTGATTCTAAGACTAAGGTATTATAGATACAAAATAAACCTCCAGTATCCTGTAATGCAGAAAGTAAAATAGTGTTAAAAATCACAATAATGGCAATATGTGATTTTATGTCAAAGATACACAGAAGTCAATTGAAAAAGCTCCCAATAACCAACGGTGGAATAAATTGAGCAACAAAATAAAGTTTTATTGTATTATAGCCCAAAATATAAAAATCTGTGAATCCATACAATGTGAATAAATGATTGAGGTAGGAAGATCTCTTGAGCGTGGGAGGTCAAGGCTTCAGTGAGCTGTGACCACACTACTTCGCTCCAGCCTGGGGGACTATACAGAAGGACAAGCGGGGTGGGTGGCAGAGATCCTGTCTCAATAATAATAATAAGTTATTGAATTTTTTTTTTCGAGGCGGAGTCTTGCTTTATCGCCTAGACTGCAGTGCAGTGGCGCGATCTCGGTTCACCGCAAGCTCCGCCTCCCGGGTTCACGCCATTCTCCTGCCTCAGCTTCCCGAGTAGCTGGGACTGCAGGTGCCCGCCACCATGCCCGGTTAATTTTTTGTATTTTTAGTTAGAGATGGGGTTTCATCATGTTAGCCAGGATGGTTTCGATTTCCTGACCTTGTGATCCACCCGCCTCGGCCTCCCAAAGTGCTGGGATTACAGGTGTGAGCCACTGCGCCTGGCCCATGAATACTTTTTTTAAATGGCCAGAATAGACAGCTCTCTTACGACCAATTCCAGATAACTTAAATAGATACTTTGCTATTAAGGAGATGAAAAATAACTCTTCACTTTCAAGTGTGGGCTGTGTATACTGACTTCCTTCCACAGAGTACAGTATGAAAGAGTCAATAGTCACTTTACAGTGGAGAAACCTGAGAAACACTGCTTCAGGTAGGCATCAAGGTTCACATCGATAGTGATGTCATGTTGAGAACACCCTCCCTTGATATCACATGAGAAAATGGCACTTTAAATTTTTGGTTCTCCTCCCAAAAGCACATAACTTGCTTTCTCACTCTAGCCTTGAGAAAAATGCCAGACAAATCTCAATTGAGGTACAATTTACAGAATGCTTGACCAATTCTCACAATTGTCAAGGTCATCAAAAACTTAAAAGTCTGTAAAACTGTTAGAATTAATGGGTGCCTAAGGATCTTTAACTACTAAATGTAATACGATATCCTGAAACAGAAAAAGAGCATTAGGTAAAAACTAAGAAAACATGAATAATGCACAAACCAAATGTATCAAATTTGGTTCATTCATTGTAACAAATGTGCCATTCTAATAAAAAAAAGTTAATTATACTGGAAACCAAATGGGAGTTATATAAGAACTCAAACAATATCTAAAACTGTTCTAAATTAACACTTTATTAAAACACACAATAAGAGTGACATGTACAATTTAACATGCTTAATGACATAAATGCTAAAATGTATCACTTTAATAGTAAAGTTATCGTAATCTAGTTTTGCACTTTAACTATATTCACATTTTTTCTGGACAAAAATATTTTTCAAATTAAAATGAGATTTTTTTTATCTCTAAATAAATAAAACATGTTTCATATACTGTAATACAATTCCAATGCATTATTTGCCAGCAGAAAAATCAACCATTATGCTAACCCCAAACAGTGCCAGGAAGCAATACACTCTAATTAGATTTATCTGTTAATTTTCTAAACTTGTTTTCTTGGAGATAAGTTCAGCAATAAAGTACAATTGAAATTAGATGCTTATCTAATTAATAAAACACATTATTTAGTGGCCATTTGCTACTACATTTGATACTGATTATCTTTTCACTGATGGAAACTAAATACTATGTCTACTCACTATATAAATACCTACACATACACATTTTATCTCTCATATATATGCATGTAAGAGAGATGAAGGTAAATATACATATACGTGTATATATACATACATGTAACATAACATCTATCTATAACATATATAGTTACTGCTGGCAGTTATGGTTTAGTACTTCATGTTGCTTTATAACATCAATCCAAATAAAATGTGTAGGGGTGTGTGTGTGTGTCTATATTTACACAAATGCACAGTGAATATTGAAATAATTGTATTAAAATACTGCATTATTGAACTGTGATTAAATGAACATGCTTGTGAGACATGGGAGAAGAAAATCTTATTTAATCCTCTGTTGGCATTGTGCAGCGTGAATTAAAGAAGCCTTCATGTGTTAGCATTGATTTTTTTGTAGGCTAGAACTAACCTATATCAAGTCAATAAGAATAAGAGCAACTATTTTTAGAACATTCATAATGCGTCTCTTGCTCTCTATATATTAACAGTATTTTCTGGAATTATTTTCCATTTTTTATATTCTTTTCCATGGTTGACATATAATAATTGTAAATTGAAACTCAAGAGACGTCAGGGAATTGCCTAAAGAAACAAGATACTCAGTGTCAGAGTACAGATTGAATCCTAGGTTTCTCTAATGGTAAAGTCCACTTAACAATATATTACAATTTCTTCTCAGTATCCTAACTGGGTAAAAATAGGTGGGCAGTGATCTTAAGCGATATTGATTTGGTTTGGCTTACATTTCTCTGTGTGAACTGTTGATTATTAAGGTATTGTTACCTAGAGATGAATGATTTGTTATTAGCAAATACCAGCATCATCCTGTTTCCTCTCTTGGAATTCCATACCAAAGTTTCTCTTTTTATTTGTATTTTCTTGTACAAAAAATAATGAGTCATTTTTTGGTTTGGCAACCCCGTGTGAATACTGGAAAGTTTTGAGAGTTGAAAGATTCATGCAGCATATATCCTAAAAGGAAACCTATAAATGAGATTAAAATGTGTGTGTCTATACACATGTGCTGCTTCAAAACTGTGTTCCGTCCAGGCATTGCAACGTGAAAACATGCAGCAGGCAATCATAGTTTAAATTGTACTTTTTTGTTGTATTATGATTAATGATAAATGTCTAAATGTCTAAGTTAACATGCATAGGAAAGAATTGTATTCACCAAACATCTTTCCTATCAGTCATTGTTCACATCTGGTTTACATAAGTGTTTTTTTTTTTTTTTTTTTTGTGAGACAGAGTTTTGCTCTTGTTACCCAGGCTGGAGTGCAGTGACACGATCTCAACTCACTGCAACCTCCGCCTCCTGGGTTCAAGCGATTCTCCTGCCTCAGCCTCCCGAGTAGCTGGGACTACAGGTGCACATCAGTTCTTTACACTTACATCAGGAATATATTTTTTAAAATCTTGTAGCAAATTATACTTAATATTTATACATAAAATATATCCATCCCTAGACTGAAAGAGAAAGAAAAGAGGGCCAGTAGTTGAGGGGAAGCTATCATGTTTACTACATGTTCATTGCTTGTATCTTTTAATTTCATTTTAGTAATTTTTTCATGAAGAAATTAGGCTATTATAATTCCATTTAAATCATGTCTATCTGACCCTCCAAAACATGCCAGTTTCAACATACACGTGTTTATTGAAACCAATGAGTTTGTTAAAAGAAAGCTAGATTTGACATTTTCCAAATGCCCTTCTCTTCACTTAGGAAAAGTTTGAGACTCAATATTATTTTAAAATTTCAAAGTTTGTGATAGAAATACTAAATAAAGGAAACGTAAAGGCAATTGTGCCTATCCTCTCATTCTTCAGCTTTGGAGAATTTCCTCTATAGAGGTCACATTTTAAATATTGAATCCTTTTTGACTATTAAAGTTGGATCTAACTCCAGTCTTCCAGCTATAAAGTATACTTCCAATATTCATAACCCCCTATGTATCCACTGAGAGCAAGCTGACGTAGAAAATATAAGTGACGGCTACCACTGATGAGTGCCTGCTGCACATTAATGGTGCAATCTGTGATCAAGAGCTTGGTCATCAGTTTTAGCAACTTGGAACCACTAATTATTCATATAGACGTAATCCATTCCTAGACAAACTCTAAGAAACTAACAAACTAAAATACTTCTGTGTTAATTTACAATGGGATGTAAAATGTGGCAGAATCACCAGATCTATTTTTCCATTTATTTTACTACGTATGTATTGATGAAAAGTTTAAAGTGTGAAGATGGACATTGTAGATAACACACTTGGATACCACTCAGTTAATCACAGTCGAGATTCTGGGGCTCTGAGGCAGAATTGAGGAAATGGCTCAAAAGATAGATCAGTCAATGTTGGGGAGCTCTTGAATAGCAGAATGATAAATTATGACAATTTATTTGACAATTAGAAGATGTTGAAAGTTGTGGACTAGGAAAATTATATGATTAGAATTACATGTCAGGAAAATTGATTTTGCAGATATGTTAGAGTCCTAAATATTTTTTTCTGACTAAGATTGATTTTACCATATTCTTGGGAAAGTGCCCTATTTAGAAAGCCACCCCATTCATAGTAATAAAAGTGCCTTCACTAGGTTGAAAGAGAAAAGCATTAGCTCCTAGACCTGTTGATGTTATTAGCATGGTCAAGACAAGAGGGATAAAATCCTCCTGGGGGAGACACTGAAGGGGATAGGTTCTAAGTAATTAGTCAAGTGAAAAGCTACATGGAGACAGGGAAACGGACAATGAAAGGATGGTTCATTTGGGAGATAGAAAAATGTGGTCGTTTTGACAAATTTGACGATATGATATCTGTTGGGGAAAAAGTCATTTAGAAAACCAGGACATAATCCTTGCCCCACCAAGCAGTTGTGTGACCTTAAATGAGTCCTCTACCTTCTCTATTGTATAAATGTTTCACTGTGACATGATGGGGCAGAAAAAGACTGCCCCTCTCTAAGTTTCATCTGGATCTAAGATTCATGCTATAACTGAAATGACCATTTTTATTTTATCACAGAAAATTCAATTTCTTGGATGATTACTTATTTGAGATCCTTATGTGAGCATAAAGTTCATTTCATACACTATTACAGAAACAGATTCTAATTAAACCTTAGAACACAGAAACATAGCATTAAGTGCAATTCTCATAGCAAAAACTGGGAATGACTATTTCACAATACAGTGATAAATGCACTACTGCTAGTCAGCACCTCCTCATCCTTTACCCTGGACTTCCACCTCTCATTCCTCCTGGGGCTGCAGGGCCCCAAATATAGACTTAATGAAGTCTTAATCCTATGACTATAGGATAGGCTTTAAAAAGGTCTTTGTTTTATACTCTGATGACTCACTACTAAGCAAGCCATCTTGATAATCTAGTCCTTACTATAGTTGTTATTGGACGCCTTATATATTTGAGACCAAGGGTCCTTAATATTTCAGATGTAGGATCTCAGTCAAGTTCCCTGCACCTGAATCTATTTGATGAACCACCATATATGTATGTATGTGTATATGTGTGTGTGTGTGTGTGTATATATAACCAAAATAAGTACTTAGGTCAGGAATGAATTAAATTTGAATCTATGAGTTAAATACATGTCCAGAGATTGGACAATGTCTTACACTTGCTTTCTCTGCCCTGATAGCAATGCTACCATTTTAATGGTGTCCACTTAATTTGTCAAAGTACAGAGCCTTAATTATTTTGTAGTGTTCTCCACATGAATATTCTTAGCTTGGGTGGCCGTGGATGTTAACACAATGTAACTTTTTCTGTCAGCATCTCTTTAGCATATTCTACCCTAACTTATTGCTAAACTTTTCTATCCAGCTGCACAGTTATAGTGTTGGGTTGGAATTTTTGATGTCTTTTTTTTTTTTTAAGCTTAGTTTCTTCAGACTTCCTTCAAAGCAAAAACTCAAATTAATTTGACCAATATACTGCTGCCCTTTGCTTTATCTTTGAACACTCTTTTTCTTCCAGTGTGTCAATCCCTGAGAATGAAATCTAGATAACCAAGAGTACTTCCAGAACCAGAAATTTTCAACACATTTGCATCTCATCCATGTTGTAAATGATATCATCAACACAGCGCTCAAGTGCGGTAAAATTGAAAGAGTTCAGGAAAAGAGCCAATTTCCTGATAGATGGCTGGTGACTACCTTTTCTGATCATGTTTGGAAGTTGTACTCTGATTCTGAGACTGGGCTCTACTTTGTTTATTTTTGGTTCTCTCAATTTGAAAATTAAGAGGCTTACTTAGATCTCTCTGTATTGCTTTTCAGTTTTAATTTTTTAACTAAAATATGTATCTTGAAAAAATTTTTTAAAGATGTTAGAGAGATGTTTTTCTCTTAGCACCAAAATACCAAAGGGAAAATTGGTCTTCTAGCCTTTAAATGGGCACCCGTGATGCAGATGAGTCCTTTCTATCACAGAAGCATCCATTCCATTTTTATGAAAAGAAATTTTACACTTTGTGCAAAAGGAACCAACTTGTTGGCAAGAAAATCTTGCTTCAGGTCATCACTTGAATATATACTTGGACACATTCCTCAACGTTTCTAAACTTCAGTTTAAAAATACATTAAATAGGAATTACAATGTTACCTGATTTATGATTTATAATGGGGTCATATGAGTTCTTGAATTTAACTTAGTGTCAGGCACATAAAAATTCTCATTAAATCTAAATTATTATACAGTTGGTAGAAACATTTTTTCTAGTAGTGTGTTTGTAAATGTCCATTCCATGAGCATAAGTGTACTTGTGGACATTGTTGATGCCTTCATGCAGAGACTCCTGTAAAAGTCTGTACGCTCATTAATTAATCCTCAGTAGTTAGTAGTTTGCTTTTTGAAGACAGAATTTTTCCTTAAATTTGTATCACCCACTAACCCTAGCACAGGCCTCAGCATGTCGTATGTGTTTTGTTTAATGTCTGCTTATGACATCATCTTGTCACTGTGTTAGGACTAATGGAACACATCATCTTTCTTTGAAACTTGATTTCCTGTGCAAGCTTCAACCAATTCCATCACCCTGGACTTTAATCCTGGAGAGAATATTATGAATCATCTATTCTGGAATGGAATATATGTGGCATGCCTGCTTCTTGGCAGATTTATTCATACAGCATTTTTATTCTATGGGGTCTTCACATTGCCTTAGAAATATTTTCCGCAGAATGTCCCAGAGGTCCTTTCCAGTGCATCAGAGGAGTTTAAGCCTTCTTCACAATAGAGAGCTAATTTTCTTATTAGATGTGTGTTGAAAGTGAGGCCCAGGGAACTTAAGTGACTTTCCTATGAAAATCAAGATCTCTGGTCTCATGGGCTTAGAATTATAAAATTGTGAAATTGTGGAATTTAAGATTTTGAAGGAAGGAGAAGTGGTATTTACTAATTACTTATGTTGTATCAAGCCTTTGCATGTGTAGCATGAATTCACCTTCACAGCTCCCAAATTACAAAAGTATTTTCTTACTTATAGATGAGGAAATAGCCAGTAAGCGACAGAGATAACATCCTGACCCTCAAATTCTCAAAATTATTTTTGCTTAAAACTTTCCTCCTTCAATCATGCAATTAAACCCCCTCATTTAATAAATAAATGCCCAATTCCAAGTTTACTGAGGTGGATACTTTGTTCAAAGTTGCCTATCAAGTTAATGGAAGGGTGGGTGCATTTCTGAGGCAGGCAGAATTCATTTGTCAGTCACAGTTAAAGTCTTGACCCTGATGTTTTCTTTCATAAAATGGAAACTTATACTTGGTCTTTACTGATAATGGTAGATTTATTCAAAATTAGAAATAGGTTAAAGATCTTAGTACATTTGTAAACAAATTTAGATTTGAGATCTCTTTGTGCTGGGTTTGCAGTAAACACCCTGCTTCATCTAATGCTTTGGATGCTTCTGGAAATATACTACGTGAACTATGACAATTCATTTTGTCAATGTTCTTAATTTGTCTCAATAAATTTTTACTACAGTGCATATTTAAGATAATGAGTCTTAGCAGGTGGATTCTCTTATTAAACAAACAGAGCACTACATACCACACACACACACAAACACAAATAGGTCTGCATTTCCCTTTGGAAAATGTTGTTTGGGGCAATTTTTATGCTTTAAGAAGAGTTCTCATGTTTAATTCATCTGTCACCAAAGGGACTCACTTTAGGGATAATGAACATCAATAGAGACCTCTTCTGCAAAACATTTAGCCTAGTGAATGGTAAATTACTTTGAGCTTAAGTGACTCCACCAGTTCACTGTCTAGAGGAAGCTCAACATAATTGACGGCAGCTGAGGATCGCAGTAGACCAGTTAGCATTTTTCTCTGTCATGTTTGCAAGGAGCCTAAGTGATGTAAACTATATCTAGGCAAACTTTCTGAAGCTTTTGGCTGTGTCATTTGACATTTTGCTAAGTGATCTCTAGCCAGTCCCTCAAACCAGAAGGCAGCAAAGACAACAGTGGCAAATGGTGAGTCATAATCTACTAAAACCAAATTTGACTCCTGGTGTTTCTTAGGTTGTTATGTCAGGAAGGAAATTTTACCTCTCTAACTTTCGTTTCCACTTCCTTAAAGTTGAGATACTAATGAGGCCTAAGTAATGTTCTTTTTCCAATTAAATGTTATTCTCTGTAAAGTACCTGATACAATGTTGTGTAACAACGTCCAACAAATGTTTTCTACTTGTATTACAGGGCACTATCTCTAATGCTCAAAACAACTCTATGAGAGAGAAATCATTGTCCCCATTTCATGGATTAGAAACAACACAAATCACAAACAGAAACCCGAGCCTTAAGGTGACACCATAATTGACAAACTATTAAGCAGTCAAATCAATTCACACTCTAGTGTGTTTAGCTTCAAACCCTTTGTATTTTCCACCCCACCAAGCATGATATTACCATAATATTCAAGTAGTGGTCCTAGGAGGTAAATGAACCTGTTAGCAAAGCACCATTAGGAAGAACAGCTCAATTTCAGCCCTGCCAACGTTCTGACCATTGTGTTTGGCAGACACGCTTCAGCTTCCAGATGGATAATATTGAGCCAAGCCACTAATCAGGTCAGTAGGTCAATCCTGACCAAGTGTTTTGTAGCTAATATATTCTGGCAGGTCTATCAAAATGTGGTCATGCTCAAAAGCTGGTGGTCTACAGGGGCCATTTCCAGGGGCTTTCAGTGCAGATGCAAATGTTGAGAAATGCCTGTCTTCAAACCCTCCCATGCCAAGGTCACCTTTCTCATGCTTCACGGAACAGCACTACAGGCATCGCCAGATATTTGCACAAGTCTTTGAAGAAATGTAGTCTTGTTGACTAAGAGAGATTTTGGAGGACAAGTGTTGTTGTCATCTTCCAGGCAAAGTGCATATCAGAATTTTACTCATCGTGGAATAATGTAAAGCATGCCCTTTAGAGAGACAACATAGTGAAAGAACACAGTGTAAACTTGAGGCATGAGTTCATCTGATTTCATCCCTGGCTCTTGTCATTTGTGCTCTTGGGAAAGTTGCTTAACTCTACTAAGCTTCGTTTCCATCATACATAACATTTCACTAATAATGTAAACATGATTGGGTTGCTATGAGTAATGAATAGAAAAAAAGAAAAACCCTCAAATTTAAAGCAATTGACATAGTCCTTGACAAAACTTCATCTGCCTTCTAATCACCATCTTGCAATTAAATTACTAAACTCTGACACCTTAAAAATCACCATAGAGTGAGACGTTCTATACAGTGCCTTGAAACTGATTTACTAAAACTGCACTGATTGGCTCTGTGAAACCCAAGAGCCCAACAGTGACTTGATCTAATTATAAATTAATGGTTACCAAAATGTAATTGGTTTGCAACAATCTAACAATCTTGCTTTATCTTCCTTTCATTTTATTGCTTTCCCACTCTCCATGACTATATTTATAACCTCTCCACTCTCCTCAAATGTTTATTACCTCCTTTTCTACCCACTGTAGCATCACCTTGGACAAATGACCCAGAAGTTCTCCTCAAAAATATTCTGCAATAGCAGCAACTTTTTTTTTGGTACTAAATGTACTCAAAATTATCTATTGAACATGGTTTTCTTATTAAAATAAATTTGGTGCACCTGCTCCACTTAAAATAGAGGTTCAATAGGTATATGCTAAATGAATGAACAAGTTTCCGCAATTAATGACATGGGTGATTTGAAACAATAGATCCTTGTAAAATTGGATTGAGAATAACACCCCTTTTTAATCTCACCATTCATTATACAATATGGTATATTTTTATTTTCATATGATAACTTACAACTCTTTTATGATGGATGTCAGAGATTAAAACTTCAGAAAAATGTGGGTTCAGAGACCATACACAGCTTTCCAGAGAGAGTTAATCAGCTGCAATTTAAATAAGTCTTTCCCCATTCTTTTTCCATATACTACATAATATTATACATGTTTATCATGAATAACAATGTCCACACTCAGAAAATTCAGAGCTGCCTAAAATTAAATGAAAGGTTAGTTAATATCTATAGGTGGCAAGGATCTGGTCAATGTATGCTATATCCCAGATTTGTTCAATCTAGCCAGTATGCCAGCAATGCTCAACTTTAATTGTTGAAGACTCAATTACTTAGCAGTGCCTTTACTTGTTCAATGAGTTTCATGTCAATCATATGCATCCCCAGCACTTGTGATCTTGTAACTTCAGGAATATTAAAATGTGATCTTTTTCCACACAAAAAATCGGTACATTTGGCAGCAGAAATTGTTTCTTCTATGTGGCCCTAAATAGTCATTTGTATGCACAAACAAATTCCTAAGAGTGAAAATATTTTAAGGGTATCTAAAAGTCTAGAAAATTGATCGATAAATTATTCAAGAAATGGGAAGTTTTAATCAGCACCTTTAATTTTCCCAGCATACCCACGCACAAGCACACATCATTGCAATTTTGACACATTTTTCTCTTTAATCTGGCTTGTATTCCTAAGTGTGCTGTGTGAAATCTACAGAAGATTGGTCAAGCTAAATGCAGAATTCTACAAGCACAATAACATTCAGATGAATGAAAGAAGGGGACACAAAGGTACTATTGTTTATATCTATTCTGTACCATTTAATGATCCAAAGATAAAAAGCAAAGCAAAACCAAATGAACAAATACAAATGTTTAATATAGGTATTTTCCCTTACTTTACAGGTAAGAATGTGTAAGCTTACTAGCTTGAGTAAGTAAACAAAGGTCACACAACTATTAAATAGTGGCTTTGGAATTCAGCCTAACTCACATCTGACTGCATCTCATTCCTTGCCCTTGAATAATGCATGATTAATCTGCCTTGTTTCTTTTCTTTGATACACACACATACAAAGCCATCTCATACCAAATGTGGACAACAACCATTCTCCACCACCTACTTGCTTTGCTTTCTTCTCCTCCATGTGTCTCTAATTTCTTGCCTTCCTTGCTCTGAAATCCCATTTTGTCTTGACTTCCTTGATGAAACCATTAAGTTTTCTCTTGGTTGTAATTTGAGCTACAATTTAGAAGAATTGCCACACTGCAACCTGTAGGCTCTCTACATCTCTGTTCGCCATTCTAACCACACTGAACCCCTCAGTAAGGAAAATCCCACCATGCAACCATCTTTTTATTGTAGAAAGCAGTAAGTATATCAGATATCTGTTCAAAACAAAAAATTATTGACATTACTAAGTTCTTCATAGTGAGTTATATGTAACACCCTCTTGAGGGCTATAGTCTGCTTTAGTAAACAACCCACACAGTGGGAGAAAATCTTTGCAATCTATACATCCAAAAAGGACTAATATCCAGAATCTATGAGGAATTCAACAAATTAGCTAGAAAAAAAAATCCTGTCAAAAAGTAGGCTAAGGACATGAATAGACAATTCTCAAAAGAAGATACACAAATGGACAACAAACGTGAAAAAATGCTCAACAACACTAATGATCAGGGAAATGCAAATCAAAACCACAATGTGATACCACCTTACTCAAGAATGGCTGTAATAAAAAATAATAATAATAGATATTGGTGAGAATGTGGTCAAAAGGGAACACTTCTACACTGCTTGTGGGAATGTAAACGAGTAAAACCACTGTGGAGAAAGCAGTGTGGAGATTCCTTAGGGTGCTTTAAAAAACGCTTTTAAATACTCATCTGGGTACTGGGTTGTATGTACAATTATTTTGTTCTGTAGATTTCTGCTTTTATGTTACATGGACTGAATATGTAATATGGATTATTAGCATTTGCCAGACAGGCCTTTTATGGTATAGCCCAGTGTTTCCCAGTCCACTTTAGCCCACAGTAGACTCAACATTGTCACATCTCTATTTCTGATTAAAGGAGTAAGGGAAATGAAAAGAGAGTACATAAGCTGGCCGCAGGCTGTGTCTCTGCAAGGGGACTAAGAAAAGGACCAATTATGGGGACACATGTTCTTGGCTGACCGAAATAGGCAATGAAGAATTGCTAATCTTACTTCTCATTGGGCAAATACAAATATAGAAACTTAAATACCTTACCAAATCATATAATATATTAATGGAAGTAGAAAGACTCGAATCTAGAAATTCTGGTTTACAAATAAATGGTCTTACTTCCTAGCCATACTCACTAGACAATCTCATGTGAGTCCTAATCAATGCCCTTTTCTGCCATTTCTAGCAATTAGGTATGCAGACTGTTCCAAAATGAGGCATCCTCTTTATTTTCTTGGAACTCTTAAGAATGTTATGTCCAAAGCAGGGTATCCAAAGCAATACTAAGAGATTTAATTAATGTAATATATTATTTAACACATATATGAAATAATAAATAGACTAAGCCTAAAAATAATTTAAAAGTCAACCATCATGTGCCAGACACACTCCTCAGCACATTCTTAACCCTCACAAAGTTAGGGGTAGAAGCTCTGCTGCAACTGTTACCATGAGCTAGACACTATATAGCAGTTATAATATTCCAGCCATGATTATAAGTACACACACACATATACATATGGGAATATATTTAATCCTGACAATAACTTTAAGAGGTACGATTGTTATTTTATCCCCACTTCACAGATGATAAAGGCTCCGAGGTACTAAATAATGATTAGTCAGCAGACATTAGTCAAATACCTCCTCTTATTGGCCATTATGTAAGCATTGGAGATATAAGGATACCTATAAAAGGAGTAGTCCTGGAGCCTTCAGTCTAATGAGGATGACAGCTTTTAAACTGATTGCAAGCACTAGTAATTCATTAGCATGAAACCACTATAATCAAGGAATGTAGGGTACCATGGAGTACATCATATGAAGGTAAAATCTGATCTGAAATTATAGCTTTCCTCTAAGCCATTCTAGTAGATTAGAACAGCTGTCCAAGCAAAAGTAGAGGGAGAATGTCTTAGTCTGTTTCCTATTGCTAATAACAGAATGCCTGCAACTGAGTAATTTATAAGGAAAAGGAATTTATTTGTTACCATTATGGGATCTGAGAAGTCCAAGCCCAAGAGGCTGCATCAGGTAAAAGCTTTCTTGCTGGTGGAGAATCTCTGCAGAGTACTGAGGCAGCACAGGACATCACACAGCAAAGGAGCTGAGCATGCTAACATCCTAGCTTAGGTCTCTCTTCCAAATCTTATAAAGCCACAGGTTCCCCTCCCATGATAACCCTTTCTTCCATTAGTCCGTGAATGGATTGATCCTTTCATGAAGGCGGACCCCTCATGACCCAGTCACTTCTTAAAGACCCTGCTTCTCAATACTGCCACCTTGGGGACAAAATTACAGCATGAGTTTTGGAGGGAACCCTCAAACCATAGCCGAAGAGAATAAAAAAAGCAAGGGTTGAATCTACATTGTCTGATGCAGGACATGAAATGTGACTAGCATTAAGTGCAGGTGTGTGTTAGTGTGAAATACACAACAAATTTCTAAATCTTACGAAGAAATAAAAAGAAACTAAAATAATACCTAGTCAATACCTCACTTTTAATATGGATTACAGGTTAAAATGCTGATGTTTTCAACATAGTGTGTTAAATAAAACGTATTAAAAGTAACTTTCTCATACGGTTTGGTTCTGTGTCCCCATGCAAATCTCTCTCGAGTTGTAATCTCCACGTGTCAAAGGAGGAACCTGGTGGGAGATGATGGGATCACGGGGGCAGTTTTCCCAGGCTGTTCTCCTGATAGTGAGGGAGTTCGCACCAGTTCTGCTGGTTTTATAAATGACAGTTTCCCCTGTGCGTGCTCTCTCTCTCTCTCGCCCCGCCACCATGTAAGACTTGCCTTGCTTCCCCTTTGCCATCTGTGATGATTGTACATTTTCTGAGGCCTCCCCAGCCACACAGAACTGTGAGTCAATTAAACCTCTTTTCTTTATAAATCACTCAGGTAGTATCTTTATAGCAGTGTGAAAACAGACCAATACACTTTCCTATTTAATTTTTTAATGCAGCTGTTATAAAATGTATAGTTACACGAGGGACTTGGATTTGTTACTCACATTATGGATGTACTTGACAGGCTGGCTTCAGGTTTCAGTTCAAAACAAAGGTCAGTAGCTGGAAGGACTCAATGGATGGGAAGCAGGCCTGTGAGGCCTAAGTGTGGTGAACTTTGGAAAGTGGCCCAAGATGAAGCTGTAGATACAGATAGGATAAGATCATCTGCTTAAGATACAGAAGTGACCAGATTTATGCCTAGTTTGGTCTGATTCCAGACCTGTGACTTCCTAAAAACAATACAGTGCAGCCTCTTCTGAAATAGTGGTCACCATCGGCCAGGCACGGTGACTCCTGCCTGTAATCTCAGCATTTTGGGAGGCCAAGGCGGGTGGATAACCTGAGGTCATGAGTTCGAGAGCAGCCTGGCCAACATGGTGAAATGCCGTCTCTACTAAAAATACAAAAAATTAGCCAGGGATGGTGGTGGATGCCTGTAATCCCAGCTACTCAGGAGGCTGAGGCAGGAGAATCACTTGAACCCGGGAGATGGAGGTTGCAGTGAGCTGAGATCATACAGCTGCAGTCCAGCCCTGGGTAACGAGCAAAACATCATGAAAAGAAAAGTAAGAGATAGGGAGGGAGGAAGGAAGGAAGGCAGGCAGGAAGGCAGGCCGGTCGGCCACCATCTCAGTAGCCAACTCTTTTCTCTTCATTTGGACACCAACACTTGCTTCCTCTGGCATGTCTTCACTTACTATCATGTTTTGACATTGGGGTATTCGTGCCTCTTCACTCAACTAACCATAAGGATTTCCATCATCCCAGGGCCTCTTCAACACACAGATCCATGTTTCTCCAGTTTATCTTGTTTAAGGTGAATCTCTATCGGTGAATGCCCCCTAAACTGGCATGGAGGCAGGTGGTGGGTGGAGGTTGTTGGAATAATTCTTTATCTCTGCAGACTGGCTGCCTTTTTGAGTCTTCTCAATACGTTTGTCTACCTGATCTATCTTTGTAGTTCCAAATCAGAGAATCCTTGCCAATTTCCTGAATGAGCAAGGTTTTCATCCCGGGAAGGGGAAACAGAAAATACATAGAACAGAAAACAAGTATAATTTGTTTTCCTTCTGGTTACTTTAGCCTCCCTCCTCTTTTTCTAATCCTCCTCTGTGGTATCACCACTTTCATTTTTCTTCATTTTTCTTCATTTTTCTGTTTCATTTTCAATGTGGCAATTCTTGGACAGACTCCACTAAGCAGACCTCCAGGGGTCCGCTCTAATATCTCTTGTACTAAGCCCCACCACTTTCAGAAGGAGCTAATCCTATCTCAGTCCAATGTGTATATTGTTCTGGAGCTTATTGTATCATTTTTTGAGTTTTAATTGTATGATTATATTTTTCCAAGGGAAAAACTAAGGGAATTTACTGAAGCAGAAGTGATACTGGATGTGAATATTCCAGTTATTACCATAACAAGCTAAATAAATAAATAAGACACAGGAAAGAAACCACCTAGGAACTCTAAGAAATACAATCAAAGTTTTGTTATAATGTGTAGATTATTGGTCAGCTTGTGTTCATAATTAGCAAAATCTATTTTTAAAAAGTGTGTGTGAGAGAGAGGGAGAGAGAGAAAGATAATCGTATAGGCTAGATTTGAGGTACATATTTGGACCCTGTGCTTTTCCTGTCTAGCAATAACTAAAGTGTTTGTAGAATTTCTACTGCAATTTCTTTCTTTGCATATGTAGCAGCTAACAAGGCCTGTGTGCTTTTTTGTTGATAAGTATCTACCGTTTCAATAAATGCCCAGTTCAAAATTAACTCCCCTCAAGAATACATCTAGCTAATCTTTGTAATTATAGAATGTATTTGCTTTGGATTGTCACATGGATGAACTAAAGGGTATCTTATCGCTCTCCTGTAAGAGACATCTGGATGTTACCTGCACATCCTGCACATGTACCTCAGACCTTAAAATACAAATTATGATTTTGAAAAAGAGGTATCTGGATGGTTTCTTGTAATGGTTTTAATTTTGTGCTTTTGTTTTTTATCTTCACTTACCCTTTATCTGTTTTTTTTTTCTTAGTTTTTTTGCGTATTAACCAAAAACTGAATGGCTACTATTCTACCACATACCTTGAGACAGTCAAATTCTATCTACCCCAGGAAGAAAGTATATACACATAAGAGCTGCCATTGATGCGTTTTGGAAGCATGCATATGTTTCAGGAAGGATGAAAAAGTACAGAATTATTGAAAAATGTAGTATTTGAAATAATTCTTCAAAGACAAGTGCTTGCCTTTTAAAGGATGAAACGAAATTTTAGGTAGAAAAATCAGAAATGAGTAAAATTTTAGAAAAGTGAAAAAAGTCACATTCTAGAAGAAATAAAAAGTTCAATGTAGCTGGAACTAAGACACAAAGAGATTAGCATTTTAGAGGCGAGGATCGGGAGATGGGCGTGGGTTCAATTCATGTCATGTTAAATTTGGCCGGGCGCGGTGGCTCAAGCCTGTAATCCCAGCACTTTGGGAGGCCGAGACGGGCGGATCACGAGGTCAGGAGATCGAGACCATCCTGGCTAACACCGTGAAACCCCGTCTCTACTAAAAATACAAAAAACTAGCCGGGCGAGGTGGCGGGCGCCTGTAGTCCCAGCTGCTCCGGAGGCTGAGGCAGGAGAATGGCCTAAACCCGGGAGGCGGAGCTTGCAGTGAGCTGAGATCCGGCCACTGCACTCCAGCCCGGCCTACAGAGCAAGACTCCGTCTCAAAAAAAAATAAATAAAAATAAAAATAAAAAAAAATAAAATAATTTACACTTTGTCCTGTAGACATAGGGAGGCATCAAAGCTGTTTAAACAAAGTGGCATGTAATTGGTTTTATGTTTGAGAAATAACATCCTTATAGTAATACAGAAATTGCTTCCTAAATGTTCTCCCTTGTAATTTATACTTAAAAATTCTGGAAGAACAAGACCTCCTACCATCCTTTGCTTTCTTTGTAAAGAACCTAGTACAATCTCAGCATAAGAGGAATTTATTCATCTCCATACAAAATGAGAGAATATTATTGGAACTTGTTTATTTAATAAGTAGAACGTGTGCTTCGACACAACCTGGGCCTAAATTAAAAATCTAGCTTTACTGCTTAATAGTCATGTATCATTTTTGAGCCTCAGTTTTGTCATCTGTTACAATGGGAATGGTACTATTCCAATGGTTATTTTGAGAAACATTTTCAGTATATTGAAGCCCCTTAGTCACATTTTGTTTGTATGCTGGTGTGTATATGACTGTTTTCATGGATTGTTAAATTATTCCTCTTAGACTATACCTTCCAAATGAACTGAATGAAATGCTGTTGGATTTACATTGCCATAAAAATGAAACAATCAACTACCTACCACTGAACCAAACTTTATTTTGAACTTTATTGGTATATGTCAGTGACAGAAAAGATTTCAGTGCAACCACTTTAAATTCCAAACAATGTATAATTAGGGCTCAGAGCAAGAATCAAAACCTAGGTACACACTGGGTTTTAAACACATTCTAACAGACCCTGAACAAAAACCCAGATTCTGTTCTGCACAGATGATGGAAAACAATATTCCTATGCTGCCAAAAATGTGTGTTGACTGAGTGAAGAACTAAATGACATTAGGGTTGTTCTTTGAGTAGTCGCTTCAGACTAAATGGAAAACGTTCAATGTTCAATGACTTATCAGAGAATGAACAGCGCATACAGGATGTTAATGCTTTGTCAGGATGTGTTTCAATGTGGAATAAGATTTCAAATTGGATTAATATGCAGAGTCTCAAATACCAAACACCAACACTGCTAGCAAACTTGATAATCTGAGCTTCAGAGATAAAAGAGTGGGAAGGCTTCCAAATAGTATTTAGATTGGGCCCAGCCCAGTGTCCATCTCATCCCATGTTTTTTTTGCGGGGGGAAAGTACATTTTCTCCTGGGGACATCCTGATCTAAATTTTTTCAATACACAGCACTGGCTAAATCCAGATTTGCTGACCCCTGGAGTCTAGCTATTCTGCTCTGCCAATCCAAATGATGCTTTCTCAACACTTGCATTGTCTGAATTATTTAAAATGGTTTAAATGATATTTTGAAGTTTCTTTTATTTTTTTTAATTAGCTCACTGTGCCTGGGGGCCAGATGGCAATGAATGTTGCCATCGTTAATTTAAATAAATAAAAATAAGAGGTCAGGAAAATTTCCAAATGTTCCTTGTGAAGCAAAGCATAACACACATCCCCTCATTTTTCTTTTTCTTGTCTTTTTTTAATGATCAACTTCAAACATTCAATCAGAATATGTCTGAATCATTTACACTTAGCACATGAAAATGTTTAAGTGCCAGATTCTGTTAAACATGAAGATTTGTACAGGTAATTTTTAGCCTTCAGATTTGGGAAGTTGAAAGTTGCATTTAATGTTACATGGGACTGAAAAGGTTGATTTTGATACTGCCCTTGAAATACACAAACAATAAGTGCAGTCAACTTCAGAAAAAATTTATTTCTCCATGGACAATGTTATAATATGGAGTTTTTGTGAGGCACATGTCTGAAGCACACTCTTCCTTGTCATAAAAGTAAGAGGGTAACAATTAGGTGTTTGAAGAGAGTGAAACATTGAAGTGGAAGAACTGACTCTGAACATGATGTTATATTAAGTTACAAAAAGCGTTCAGCTTGTAGGTTTTATAATTTGTAGTAATTAATACTTTATACGTCTATCAATTCTAAATCTATACACATTTCAGGTTTAGAGTTAGCAATCCCAGATAGAAACAAGAGAGTTTCTGTTGTAAAAGCCAGAATTAGGGTGAATTAGTCTACTTGCATTAGTTTAGGCTAGGTTTAGGCAAAGTAACAAGCAAACCCTGCTCTCAGTTATTAACCAAGTAAAATTTTTGCAGATAAAAATAAGCATTTTATTACTTGTGACCATTTTGGGATCGAGACTGAAAGACATTTTATTTTATCATGTACTTCTACATTCCACTGTGATACAAAGGCCACCTGGTGAATTGTGACTACCTCCTTAAAAATTTCACTGAGAGTGATGTATCACTCTAATGCTCATTTCTATGACAAAAGCAAGTCACATGCTGCATTCTTCTAAGAAAAAGAACCAATAGGATGTGTATCTATATAGAAAGAGATTTATTGTAAGGAATCAGTTCCTGCGATTATAGAAACTGACAAGTCTACATCTGTGGTGAGAGTCAGCAAGCCTGAGACCCAGGAAAGTCAGTGGTACAGTTCCCATCCACAGGCCAGCAGGCAGAGATCCAGGAAAGCCCATGGTGCAGATGTAGTCTGAAGGTAATCTGCTGGAGAATTTCCTCTTGCTTGGGGAGGCCAGTCTTTTTGTTCTAATCAGGCTTTCCACTGATTAGACAATGCCCACTTACAGTATAGAGGACAATCTGCTCACTCAAATTAACAGTCAAGTGTTAATTTCATCCAAAACACTCAGCAAGTTGACATGAAATTAACCATCACATGTGTTCACACCTAACTTCAAAAGGGGTGGAAAACTCAATCCACCATTTACCTAGATTACTGAGAGCCAGAAAAATTTGCTGAATTCCATTTACATCTACTGCATTAACCAATGCAGCCATGAATAGAAGAGCCAAAGATAATATGCCCAGAAAAATTCTTACAGGCCATCTAAAATCAATCAAACTCCAGGAAGCTAGATCACACCAAAAAGAGTACGGCCGAAGCCATTAGAAGAAAGTGAAAGTGTAGAGGACAATTGAAACCAAATGAAAACAAGATTGAATCTTGATGACTGTCATGCCTCTAAAATATTCCTGACTCATTGCCTAAAAATCAGCCTCTCTATAGGTACAAAGTCAAACCTGGTAACCAATCTTTGAGAGTCTCTGCATCACCAACCAACTCTCTCTTCCCTTAACTTTTGATATATGTATTTGTCCTTCACTCAATGGAGTTGATGTAATTGACTATGTGATTGTGCAGTGCCCACTTTAAAACACACACACACAAAAATGCCTTATTATTTCCAACCTATTTGTTGTGCAGTTGCTAAGACTTGACTACAGAGATAATACATTTGAATCATTTTCTTCTGGGATTGAACTGCTCCCATAATAACAGCAGGTTTTCCAGATTCAAGTTCCGTAAGACTTGTCCACGTGGAAGAGTCCTCTGTATCTGGACCCTTGAGGCTTCTTTTCCTACTTTTGAAACCCATTTGTGTTCAACCGTAAGCCCTAGTGGAAAAACTCTGAAATCCAAAGTCAAAAGACAGGCTATGCCGGTTTTTACCTATGAGTTATCCCAGCTCTGAGTTTTAACTTTATTCTACATAAAACGGGCATGAGATTACTTATCTTGCATTGCTTTAATGAAGATAAAATACCAACTTAAAAATACGGCTCAACACTCACTAGATAGTAGATACTTATTAAATATTACTGGAGTAAACTTTTCTCAAACCATTATTTTAAAAGAGATAGTTTGCTGTAGTATTGAAAACCATGTGTTATAGAATTAGACTGCCCTTGTTCAAATCCTACTGCCACTACTGTGTAACCTTTGGCAAGTTAATACTCTAAGATACATTTTCCCATTAGTTAAATTGAGATAATGATAGAAATGCCAACCTTATGGTATTTACATAAGACTAAATGAAATCATCTACCACAAATTAGTTTTATACTGGACAGTCAGTGCTCAATACATAATTAATGTCTGTATTATTTTTGTTGCTTGTTTTTGTTTTATTTTAATAATAATTGACAAATTGCATATAGTCAAGCTGTACAATGTGATGATTTGGTATATAATACACATGTATTGATTATCACAAATTCACAAATCCATCACCACGTATAGTTACCGTTTTGTGTGTGTGTTGTGTTGTGTGAGGTGGGGGGAACATTTAAAATCTGCTCTCCTGTCAAAGTTTAGTTATTCTTACTACGTGAAATATGTAAAACTGCTTTGTAAGCCATGACATGATGTAAAATGTTAGTTTCAAATATCTTTTTTTTTCAAACTTAGTGTATTAAAAGGAATTGCATTAACACTATCAGGTTTCATAGATTAGTGATAGTTACTCAAGTTAAATTGACCAAATGGTAATTACAAGTCCCTTCCCTCTCTAACAATTAGTATATCACTGATACTCTAATTGAATTCTATACACAATTGGGATAATATTACTTACCTTACATTGCTTTCATAAAGATAGCAAGTTAAAAATATGGTTTGATGTCCAGCATGTAGTAGATATTAAATGTTTATTTCTGGGCCAAACTTAAAATATCATTGATACACTAATGGTTAGAGAAGAAGGGGACTTGTAGGTGAATGTTTTCACACTGTGATTGTTTAGTTTTTAGAGACAAGGTCTTGCTCCGTCATCGCCCGGACAGGAGTACGGTAACGTGATCATAGTTCACTGCAACCTTGAACTCGAGGGCTCAAATAATACTCCTGCCTCAGCTTCCCAAGTAGCTAGGATTACTGATGTGTGCCACCACACCTGGCTAATTTTTTAATTTGTTGTAGAGATGGAGTCTCACTATGTTCCATAAGCTGGTCTCAAACTCCTGGCCTCATGTGATCCTCCCTCCTCAGCTGCCAAATGCACTGGGATTATAGGCGTAAGCCACCATGCCAAACGCAGTTTGTTTTTGGAAGTGAAAATATTTTTGCTTATCCTCAAATGAGCCAAATAGAACCCAATACAAAAATCTTAAATCTGAAATTGTGACAGGTTGGTTTAGAAAAAAATGTTTTAGTTGGTTCTGATTTGAATGGTTTATTACGTATACGTTCTATCATATTTTTATTCTTATGTCTGTTAAATCACACATATTTTTAAACATATAAACTTCAGTGCTTGGTTAAATTAAATTAGTTAATATATCTGGGAAATCCCTCAATGTAATTATTTTAATGTCAAGTTAAAGACTATCTTAAAAAAGAAATCTTCAAGACATATTGAGCCAGCTCTCTGTCTCTTTCTGTCGATCTGTCTGTTCCTCCCAGTCACTTTCTTACTCATGTACAAATGTCAGTACATATGCTTTCCTTTTTCACAAAAAGCTAGTAATATCAACAATAATATTAAATAAGCTTAAACATTTTATATATTTTTCTCACATATAAGAATCTCATGTTTGAAGAAATCACATTTTAATCTTAAGTGCTTACCAATTAAATACAGAACATTTTTTCATATTATGCTCTACATGAGAGGTTTGCTAACCTCCTGAAAAAGCTTATAATTCAGGAGGAAAGACAGGCAAGCATACAACTAAGTTTAAAAGAAGTCAGTGCAATATGCACTCCAAATGGTGTTTGACGTGAATTGCCATGTGTGCATGGTGGAATGAATGATTAATTCAGGATCGGAGTATCAGAAAATGCGTTCTGGCTTTATCTGCGTGGCATGGGTTGGGGGAGCACAGGACTGTTTTAGGTTCTATATTTTTGACTTCCAAGTGGGCTCTAATTAATTTCCAACGGGCTCTCCCTTTAGATCGGCACTTCCCTTTAAAGAACAAACCCCATCTCCACCTCTCAACCTTTTAATTTTCTTGCATTGATTGCTGAGAAAACTTTGGACCAAATGGTAAGTTATTCATTTCCCCGCATTTCTTGAGCACTGGATATTTCAATCGACATTTTCAGTATATCAGGGATTTAACCATGGCACAAACCTTTTTTATTTTTTTAAAGGTTATATTTTGTTTGTTTTAAATTCATACTATTTCTCTGGCCAATATTTGTTTGATTGTTCCATCAATGTATGGGAAAAGTTTCAATGATATAATTAAATCGACATGTCATACATAATATATATATAGATAGATAGATAGATATACATACACACACAGACATATACATGCAGACATACCTCAAAGATATTCCATTTTCCATTCCAAACCACCAGAGTGAAGTGACTATCTCAGGAAGACAAGTCCACATGCATATTTTGGTTTCCCAGTGGATAAAAAAGTTATATTTACACTAAAATGTACAATAGCATTATGTCTAAGAAGCCAACATGCATACTTAAATTTTAAAATATTTTAATGCCGAAAAGTGCTAACAATTATCTGAGTCTTCAGCAAACTGTAATCTTTTTGCTGAATGAGGGTCTTCCTTGATGTTGATGGCTGCTAACGGCTGCTGACGGCTGCTGACTCATCAGGGTTGCTGAAGGCCAGGCTGGCTGTGGCAACTTCTTTTCTTTTTTCGGGGGAGTGGGTGGGGGATGATGTGGAGGAAGACAAAGTGTTACTCTGTCACCCAGGCTGGAGTGCCGTGGTGGAATCTTGGCTCACAGCAACCTCTGTCTCCCAGGCTCAGGCGATTCACCTGCCTCACCTCCTGAGTAGCTGGTATTACAGGTGCCCACCACCACGCCCAGCTTTGTATTTTTAGTAGAGATGGGGTTTCACCAAGTTGGCTAGGCTTGTCTTGAACTCCTGACCTAAGTAATCTGCTCCCCTCAGTCTCCCAAAGTGCTGGGAGTACAGGCGTGATCCACCGCACCTGGCTGTAATTTCCTAAAATAAGATAACAGTGAAGACAATACATCAATTGACTCTTCCTTTTATGAAAAATTTATCCATAGCAGGCAGTGCTTCTTGATAGTATTTTACGTACAATAAAACTTTCAAAATTGAAGTCAATTCTCTCAAAACCTTTCACTGCTTTATTAACTAAGCGTGTGCACTATTCTAAATCATTTGTTGTCATTTTAATAATGATCACAGCATCTTTGCCAAAAGTAGTTTCTATCTCAAGAACCCACTTTCTTTGCTCATCCACTAGAAGCAACTCTTTATTATAATGGTATCATGAGATTGCAGCAATTCTGTCACATCTTGAGGTTCCACTTCTCATTTTAGTTCTCCTGATATTTCCACCACATCTGCATTTGCTTCCTCCACTAAAGTCTTGAATCCCTCAAACTCATCCAGCAGGATTAAAATCAACTTCTTCCAAACTTCTATTACTTGGTATGGTGACTTCCTCTCATGAATCATAAATGTTCTTAATGCCATCTAGAATGATGATTTTTTTCATAAAGTTTTCAATTTCTTTTGCACACATCCATCAGTGGAATCACCACCTATGCAGCTATAGCCTTTAAAATGTACTTCTTAAATAATACAGCTTGGAACTCAAAATTACTTCTTGATCTGTGGCCTGCAGTATGGACATTATGTCAGCAGACATAAAAGCAACATTCATTTCCTTGTAAATCTCCATTAGAGCTCTTGGGTGACCAGGTGCATTGTCAATAAGCAGTAATACTTTGAAAGACTTTTATATATATATATATTTATTTTTCTGAGCTGTAGTTCTTGGTAGTGGGTTTAAAACGTTCGGTAGGGTCAGTTGTGATGGCTCACTCCTATAATCCCAGCACTTTGGGATGTCAAGGTGGGTAGATCACCTGAGGTCAGGAGTTTGAGACCAGCCTGGTCAACATGGCCAAAGCCCATCTCTACTAAAAATACAAAACTTAGCCAAGTGTGATGGTGCACACTTGTAGTCCTGGCTACTCAGGAGGCTAAAGTAGGAGAATCGTTTGAACCCAGCAGGCAGAGATTGAAGTGAACTGAGATCGTGCTACTGCATTCCAGCCTGGGCAACAGAGTGTGACTCTGTCTCAAAATAAATAAATACATATGTACATACATAAGTAAGTTTAGTAAAACATTCTGTACACAAATGTACTGTCATCCAGCCTTTGTTTTTTACATTTTAGAGCACAGACAGAGTAGATTTAACATAATTTTTGTGGATTTAGGATCTTTGGAATGGTAAATAGGCATTGGTTTCAACTTAAAGTCAACAGCTGCATTTACCCTTAACGAGAGTCATCCTGTCCTTTGAAACTTTGAAGCCAGGCATTGACTTTGCCTTTCTAGCCATGAATGTCTTAGATGCCATCTGTTTTCAAGATAAGGCTGTTTTGTCTACACTGAAAATGTGTTGTTTAGTGTAGCCACCTTCATCAATTATCTCAGCTAGATCTTCGAAATGACTTGCTTTAGCTTCCACAATAGTACTTGCTGCTTCACCTTGTGCTGTTATGTTACAAAGAGGGCTTCTTTCCTTAAATCTGGTGAACTAAACTCTGCTAGCTTCAAACTTTTCTTCTGCAGTTTTGTCAACTCTGTCAACCTTCACAGAACTGAAAGAAGTTAGAGCATTGCTCTGGATTAGGCTTTGGCTTAAGGACATGTGGTTGGTTTGATCTTCTATCTAGACCACAAAAACTTTATCCAAAGCAGCAATATAGCCGTTCTGCTTTTCTTTGTGTGTTCACAGGAGTAGCACAGTTAATTTCCTTGAAGAACTTCTTTGCATTCACAACTCAGCTAATGGATGTAAAAGGCCTAGATTTTTCATTATCTTGGCTTTGATATGCCTTCCTCACTCAGCTTAATCATTTCTAGCTTTTGATTTAAAATGAGAAACATGCAACCCTTCCTTTCACTTGAATGCTTAGAGTCCATTTAAGGTTATTAACAAGCCTAATTTTAATATTGTTATGTTTCAGGGAATAGAGAGGCCTGAGGCAAGGGAGAGAGATGGGGGAATGGATAAGCAGTCAGAACACACACAGCACATTAATTAAATGTGCGGTCTTATATGGGCACAGTTTGTGGCACCCCAAAACAATGATAACAGCAACATCAATGATCACTGATCACAGATTACCGCAATAATAATATAATATATGAATATATGTAATATGTAATTTCAATATAATAATAAAACATTTGAAGTATTGCAAGCCTTACCAGAACATGACAGAGAAATGTGAAGTGAGAACATACTGTTGGATAAAGTGGTGTGCTGATACACTTGCTCATTGCAGGGTTGCTCCAAATCTTCAATTTATAAAAAATGATATATCTGTAAAACACGGTAATACAAATCACACAAAAAAATGAGGTTTGCCTGTCCACACACAGTGTTTAAGTGCTGGACACTTTGGTATCAGGCTTATAGGGGAGGCAGAAATGGAAGAAATTAAATAAGTAAATAAATAATAGGCAGCAGAAACAAAATATAAGTTGAGTTGAGATAATAAAGTGACAATCTGTGGCTATATTCAGTCAGATTTTTGGTTTTCTCTCCCCCATCCCATCCTACTGCAGACATCAAGAATACTTCAAGATTTCAGGTCTATCAGAGTCTATAAACATGCAGACACGGAATGCTCTATCAACAACCTGTTGTTTAAATCAAAGTTTTCATGTCCACACTCATATTTCACAGTTACTAAAAGGACATTTAAGCTCAGTTAATCTTCAACAGAATCTCAGCTTAGATGGTTATGGTTATGGTTATGGTTGCAACTATACCCGAGTCAGTTGGATGGTACAGATTTTCCTCCACTCTCCCTAGTCACCTGTACTTCAGGCATCATCTTCTCCTAGATTCTCAGAAGACCCTTGGCCTAGATCCCATTTCCTCTTTTTCCTCTTTTTCCTCCTCTTCCTCCTCTTCCTCCTCTTCTACTATTCTATCCCCTCTTCATTTGGGGTCCAGCTTTGTCCCTCTACTTCGCATGTCTACTGGGAAGTCCCATCTCATTTCACTGGCATTTAGTTTGAGTGGTGTCAGTGGGAATTCTTCATCATGGAGCACTGAAGACATCCTACTTCACCCTTAAAAGCATTGCTAACCACACACAACGTAAGTTCAATTAATTATTCTGCTCACATGAATGACATCTTTCCAACCACGAGTGAGAATGGAGGGATTCCAAGGGATGGAGACAGGAAACTTCTATCCATCCTACCATATGTGCACACATTCTATGGGATTGTTAAACAGCCATGAAAATTATGTTTCCAGGAATATCATGAGAACAAGCTTATGTTACATTTAAATGCAGAATATAGCAAGTGTGTACAAAGTATGAACATTCTGGAAACACTATTCAAAGGCAAAATAACAGAATATAACAACATGATTCTAGCAGCAGATTATATTTTTGCTGAAATCATAGGTGTCTTTTTACTGCCTTTTCCCCCTTTCTCTCTCACGTACATTCATTGTGCACAATGCCCCTATAAGTAATACCATTACTACAGAAGCAGAGTCTATTAATATATATATTCTTAATTTTATAGAAAAATGCATATACTCAATGTTACATTAAGAAAATTTACTGTTTCTTTTTTAGTTTCACTGGATTGATGTGACGATACTATCGGTTTAGAGGTCTCAGTTATTTTAATGTGCACAAAACATATGTACAGTATGATTGTTTTTCTAAGTGGTAATTACAAAAGGAAGTCAAATAATATGCATTGTACAAAAAGAGATTGCTGAAAGTTTCAAAATATCAACCTGGCATTATCGATAGAGCGATGATTAATTATTTCTACTGCTGAGGGTGAAATAAATACATCAATGTAGAAAGAAGGAGAATGATAATTTGAAGAGTGATTCATAGTATAATCTAGGTAGTAGAAGATGGGAATTCCTTCTCTTTTGTTTTTAATTATTTTCCCTCCAGTGGCAGAAAACTGTAAGCCAGAAAGTCTTAGCATCTTCTTTGTAAAAGTCTGAAGATATATATACACACAGACACACACACACACACACACAGAGTATATGTGTATATACATACATGTGTGCTTTCCAAGTTTTCATTTACACGATACTTTTCTTTCCCTTGATAATAAGTGTTTAGAACAACTGAATTATGACTTTGGCTCCCGGTCAGATTCTGTTGAGTCACAGAAGATAAATTGGGGGAACAGTACTAAAGTTAAGGCTCATAATTCAGTTGTCCGCAGTACATCTTGCAAAAGCAGTTTTTATAAGCAACAAAAAATTGGGGAAAAATGCCAGAAATGCTCCTTCTTCCACTTTGTTTTGGTTCCTGGAAAGAGTTTTGCCCAGTAGATGTGTTTTACATCTGTTGAATTTATTGCTTTTTGAGCCAAATGTAAACTGTCTGGGTTTCTCGATTTGATGGTTTATTATCTATAGAAAAATTCGTGTTTCTTAAAAAGAGTTGAAAAATGCTTTCATGCAGTAGGATAGCATTTCTGACTCAGAATCCATACAGAGAACCCTGACTACTCTTCAGTATATCTCATTCACCCATAAAAGCTTGCATTTGTGCAATTCCATGCATTGAATATATTTTACATGCAGGATAAAATTATATGTTTAATGTATGTTTTATTGACCATAAACTTCATCTGGCAGGAATTACATCTTTTGTGTGCATTTCTGTATCACAAATGTTAAGCAGAGTGGCTAGCACATGGTTTAAACACACAACCAATAACCAATAAAATCTGAGTATTAGTTACAATACTCAATAAATAGTATTTATTTAATTCTTACTATGTACCAGACACTGTGACTGATATATAACCATAAAAATAGCCAAATAAACAAATTGCATTTATCAAACTATCAATATATACTGAGAATTATGTCAGGTACTTTATATTCATTTTCTCATTTAATTTTCAAAATGAGTTTAAAAGGTTGGAACCATCAATTTTTACATTTTATAGATAAAGATGTTGAGGTTAAGACAGTTAAATAACTTTTCTAATCTCAAGGCTATTAAGTAGCAGAACTAGAATCTTACACAATATTTTCTGTTAAGTAGCAGAACTAGAATCTTACACAATATTTTCTGTATATACATTTTCTCATTTGGTACTTAACAATGAGCACCCGAGATGGAGATTATCACACTTGTTTTTCAAGTGATAAAACTGAACCTCACATAATCAAAGGACTCTGAATAATTTCTCTTATTTAATGAAAGAGGTAGAAAACAATTTCACCCATTTCTGGTTACCTCCAATCTAATCTTCCTCCCCAGAGAAGTAGATTCTTTGGAGGTTTTAAGGAGGATTTAGAGACCAAACCTGCACTCAAGAAGCTAGAACTTGCAGAGCGGGCTCTTTCACACAGAGTGGGAAGGGACAGATGCTCTGACAACATGTCAGATGTCAGACAGCAACATGTGATGGGACTTTTGGAAGAGGAGGCTGAATCATGAACAGCTTCACAGCAGAGGAGGCAGTTGAATTTTCCTTAAAGCACAGGGGGATGTGAGCATGAAAGAATGGGAATAGCAGTGAACTCGCCACAGACCCAAAAGGTTGGGTTGATGTTTTGTAAAGGCTAAGTTTTTACCACCCCCCCCCCAAAAAAAAAAGAAAGAAAAAATATTAACATACAATTTACAACAAATCAAAGTTATATTCTGCAAACAACTTAAAAAGATGAAAAAAAACTGATTGGGACATTATTAACTAAGCATTTACTCTGCGGAGGGCCCTCTAACAGGAATAGAGGGAGGAACTGGGGGAGATAGAGTAGTAAAGAAGGCTAGCATTGTTGCTGACCTAGAGGGAACTAATGAGACTCTGATCAGTTAGAGGAGGGAGCTTTTGGTCAGAATAAAAAGCTAAGTGACTCATACAAGAATTGAATTTACAACTGGCCTCATTAGAGCTGAGCTGTAGTTAATTGAGTTGTATGTTAATGTGCTGGGCAGTAAACAATGTTGGAAGAGAAATGAAACAGTGCTCCATCTTCCAACTTGCTCTATAGCGGATATGTAGAGTACCAGATGGTAACATTTATAAATGGAATGAGTCATTATGGAGGCACAACTGAAGTATCAATAAATATTGGATTTACATAAACACGAGTTTATCTACAAATATCTGCTCTAAACAAAGGTAGAGAAAGGAAATGTGAGTTTGGACACAGCAAGGGATTGAGAATTGGGAGACTGAAGATTCAGTCCTGCTAAGAATATTTTCACCTCCTCCTCCCTATGTCTGAAGTTCACTTCTCCCAGAATTTTGCAAGGCCGACTCCTTTCTCAACCTTTATTTATACTTCAGGTGTCATTCCTCAGATAGCATCTCCTAACAGATTTAAAGTAATTTTTTTCTCATCTCAATCCCACCACTGTGTTGATTTTATCTCAATCTCTGAAAATTTAATATATTTACTTGTTTGTCTTTATTATTTTTCAATGCACTAGAGTCAAAGCTCTGTGAGATCAGGATTTATTTTATTTTTATTTATTATTATTATTATTATTATTATTTTGAGATGGAGTCTCGCTCTGTCGCCCAGGCTGGAGTGCGGAGGCGAGATCTAAGCTCACTGCAAGCTCCGCCGCCCGAGTTCACTCCATTCTCCTTCCTCAGCCTCCTGAGTAGCTGGGACTACAGGCACCCGCCACCACGCCCAGCTAATTTTTTTGTATTCTTGGTACAGACGGGGTTTCACCATGTTAGCCAGGATGGTCTCGATCTCCTGACCTCATGATCCGCCCGCCTCGGCCTCCCAAAGTGCTGGAATTACAGGCGTGAGCCATCGCGCCCGGCCGAGACCAGGATTTTTTTTTTCTGTCTTGTTCACCAGTGCTTCCCTGGTGTCTTAAGTAATATCTGGCACTTAGTAAATGTTAACTAAATATATAGAATGGCAAAACAGTGGCTTTACTCCTTATCTGTGTGACTTCAAACAAGCCATTTGGTCTAACATGTTGTTTTAATGAGGATAAACGTAGCAACGCTGTGTGCTATTATAAAGATTGAAAGTGTCAAATCCCCTAAAGGTCCTTCAGAAACTTAGTGGGGTATTAGAACATGAGTTTTCCTAAAAGAACAGTCCATGGAGGATGATGCTAAATTCACAAAAAGTAATACTGACTGCCTTTCTTTAATAAGTTAGTGAAATTTTGTGTCCTTGGCCATTTCTGTTGTCAATTCTGAACTTTAATTTCTACATCTGTGAGATCCTTCATAACTCTAAAATGCTACCACTTGCTGATTATGAAGCGATCTCGTTCCACATAAATTTTAAAATAGTTCTTTTTCTAGTTCTGTGAAGAATGCCTTGGTAATTTGATAGGAATAGCATTGAAACTATGAATTGCTTGGTGCAGCGTGGCCATTTTAAATATGTGAATTCATCCTATCTATGAGCATGGAATGTTTTTTCATTTGTGTCATCTCTGAATTCTTTGAGCAGTGTTTTGTAGGTCTCCTTGTAGAGATCTTTCACTGCCCTGGTTAGTTGTACACCTAGGTATTTTAGTCTTTGGGGGCACTCGTAAGTAGGATTGATTTCCTGATTTGGATCTCCACTTGACTGTTGTTGGCGTACCAAAAAAAGAGCCTGGATAGCCAAGGGAATCCTAAGCAAAAAGAACAAAGCTAGATGTGTTACATTATCCAACTTTAAACTATAGTACAGGGCTATAGTAACCAAAACACCATAGCACCTATACCAAAACAGACGCATAGACCAACAAAACAGCATGGAGAACACAAAAATAAGGCCACACACTGACAACTACCTGATCTTTGACAAAGTCAACAAAAACAAGCAATGGAGAAAGGTCTCCCTATTTAGCAAATGGTGCTAGGATGACTGGCCAAGTACAGAAGATTGAAACTACTAGAACCCTTCTTTACATCATATATAAAAACCAACTCAACATGGATTAAAGATTTAAATGTACAACTCAAAGCTGTAAAATCCCTGGAAGACAACCTAGTCAATACAGTTCTGGACATAGGAATGAGCAAAGATTTCATGACCAAGATGCCAAAAGCAATGGAAACAAGCAAAAATTGACAAACGGGATCTCGGGATCTGATTAAACTGAAGAGCTTCTGCACAGCAGAAGGAACTATCAGCAGAGTAAACAGACAACCTATAGAATGGGAGAAAACTTTTGCAGACTATTCTTCTGATAAAGATCTAATATCCAGCATCTATAAGGAACTTAAATTTACAATCAAAAATCAAACACCATCATTACAAAGTGTGAAAAGCACATAAACTGGCACTTTTCAAAAGAAGGCATACATGTGGCCAACAAGCACATGCAAAAAAGCCTCAGTATCACTGATCATTAGAGAAATGCAAACCAAAACCACAATGATACATCATCTCACACCAGTCAGAATGGCCATCATTAAAAAGTCAAAAAATAACAGGGGCGGATGAGGCCACAGAGAAAAATGTACACTGATACACTGTTGGTGGGAGTGTAAATTAGTTCAACTATTATATAAAACAGTGCAGTGATTCCTCAAAGACTGAAAACCAAACTACCATTTGACCCAGAAACCCCATTATAGGGTATATACCCACAGGAATATAAATCATTCTATCATAAAGACACATGCATGCATATATTCATTGCAGCACTTTTCACAATAGCAAAGAGATGGAATTAACCTAAATGCCCATCAATGACAGACTCCATAAAAAGAAAATGTGGTACATATACACTGTAGAGTACTATGCAGCCATAAAAACAAACTCATGTCATTTGTAGTAGCATGGATCGAGCTTGAGGCCGTTATCAATAGCAAACTAACACAAGAAGAGAAATCAAATAGAATATGTTCTCACTTATAAGTTGGAGCTTACTGAGAAGAACACATGGACATATAGAGGGGAATAACAGACAGTGAGGCCTACTGGAGGGTGGAGGGTGAGAGGATGAGCAGAATCAGAAAAAATGATAATCAGTACTAGGCTTAATAACTGGGTGACAAAATAATCTGTACAACAAACCCCCTTAACATGAATTTACCTATATATCGCACTTGCACCTGTACCCCTAAACTTAAAATTTTAAAAAGATCTATTTGTGATTCCACAAATATAAATGTAAGGATGTAGATTTTCACAACTATTGGTGGCTGTGTTTAACACAATGATGTTTTCTTACATTCTATTTGTCAGGCCATATTTAAATGCCTACAGAGAGAAATTTGTGTGTGTATGTGTGTGTGGTCTTTATTTTCCTACAGAACTGTCACAATAGTCAATAGTTAATCTCCAAAATTAAAATGTCCAAAACATAGTGTGGAGCCAGGATAGGGCAAGCCCTATTGGTTGACAAAGAGGTTTAGCCGTTTCAGGGGCATAGAAGCTGGATACTGATATAAGAAATAAATGTTTGGCCAGGCACTGTGGCTCACCCTTGTAATCCAAACACTTTGGGAGGCCGAGGCAGGCAGATCACCTTGGGAGGTCAGAAATTTGAGACCAGCCTGGCCAACATGGCGAAACCCTTTCTCTACTAAAAAAACAAAAAAATTTCACCAGTTGTGGTGGTGGGCCCCTGTAATCCCAGTTACTCGGGAGGCTCAGGCAAGAGAAACGTTTGAACCCAGGAGGCAGAGATTATAGTGAGCTGAGATCACACTACTGCACTCCAGCCCTCCAGCCTGGGTGACAGAGCAAGACTCTGTCACACACACACACAAAGAAAAGAGAAAAATGTTTGAAACAGTGCACATTGCCTCTTTTACAACAACCGCATATTCTGAAATAATAAAGATTAGATTGTATAATATTGAAAAGAAAGGAAATAGACTATGATCAGAAATGTTTCATAGATATCATCTATAGTGAGCTTAAAAATGAGCCTGGGAAGACAGAGGCAAATACTGGAGAGCAAGAACACATCTCAGTCAAGATACGAGGGAAATTACCCAGAGGTTGACTTTCTGAAAATTGGTTGAGAGACAGCAAGTTCCAGGCTGGGAAAATGTGAGAGACAGCTTTCATGGGAAATGCAGGGGTTTAAAATTCCAGGAACAAAAGGATGAAAGAAGTAAATTACAGTTTCTTGAAACAGGTACTCTGCAAACATGTATATTATATCTTGTTTATCTTCAGGAAACCTTGCACTGAAGGTATTATTTGTAGGAGTTTACAGAAGAGCAAACTGTGGCTTACAGAGTTCTAGTGGCTTGCCCAAGGTCACACTGACAATATGTGTCAGAGCCACTTTTGAATCTTAAGAAGATATAAGGAGTTCAGAATACTTGGATAAAAAACAGATCTTTTTTTACATTGATATCACTTTTGTAGATTCATGCCACTACATTTCATTTAAAACTTTGCCTGTCTAAAAGTGCAGCAAACTGAGGCTGATGTCCAAAATTGTTATAGTACAGCCATAAATTTGAAACTAGTCTACTTTGAAAGGAGATTGTAAAACATTTACCATGACTCTTCCATGTGACAGCCTGTTTCACAGAGGAGGCTCCATAAAAACACATTGAAAACCCTACCTTATGCAATGAATATCCCAGAAGCAGCTATAGGTACGGTGCAAATGTCTTCCTACTTGTACAGATCTAGTTTTTTTTTTTTTTTTTTTTTTTTTTTTGAGACAGGGTCTCATACTGTCACCCAGGCTGGAGTGCAGTGGTGCAATCACTGCTCACTGTAGCCTTGACCTCTCTGGGCTCAGGTGATCCTCCCACCTCAGCCTCCCGAGTAGCTGGGATTATAGGCACGTACCACCATGTCCACATAATTTTTATATTTTTGGTACAGACACGGTTTCACCATATTGCTCAGGCTTATCTCGAACTCCTGGGCACAAATGATCCCCCCACTTTGGCATCCTAAAGTGCTATGATTACAGGTGTGAGCTACTGCACCTGGTCTGCATCTAGATTTTAAAATTTTTCCAAAGGACTTCAATAAAACATAAGTAAATTCATTAGAAAGAAAAAGTACACAATCAGGTACACTGAAACTGCTTTTAAAATAAATACTAAACTTTTTGAAACTTTGAAGAATTGATTAAATTATTTTTAAAAAACTGAAAATAGGCCGGGCGCGGTGGCTCAAGCCTGTAATCCCAGCACTTTGGGAGGCCGAGGCGGGTGGATCACGAGGTCAGGAGATCGAGACCATCCTGGCTAACATGGTGAAACCCCGTCTCTACTAAAAAATACAAAAAACTAGCCGGGCGAGGTGGCGGGCGCCTGTAGTCCCAGCTACTCGGAGGCTGAGGCAGGAGAATGGCGTGAACCCGGGAGGCGGAGCTTGCAGTGAGCCGAGATTGCGCCACTGCACTCCAGCCTGGGTGACACAGCGCGAGACTCTGTCACAAAAAACAAACAAACAAAAAAAATTGAAAATAAGAGGATGAATAAGAACCAAAAAAAGCCACTGAAGTTTTTTAAAAATATTTTTATGCCTTACAATTAATAATGTCTAAGTTTGCTACTTTTTTTATTTCTATTTTTATTTGTTTTTGAGACGGAGTCTCACTTTGTCGCCAGGCTGGAGTGCAGTGGCCCAATCTCGGCTCACTGCAACCTCTACCTCCTGGGTTCAAGTGATTCTTCTGCCTCAGCCTCCCAAGTAGCTGGGATTACAGGTATGTGCCACCACACGCAGCTAATTTTTGTATTTTTAGTAGAGACGGGGTTTCACCATGTTGGCCAGGATGGTCTCGATCTCTTGACCTCATGATCTACCTGCCGCGGCCTGCTGCTTAATACTTTTATAAAGCCTTATGTAGCATTGTTTGTTGGTGTTTATTTAGTATCTCCATAGTTGTATTTCTGGACCAGGCATTGTGCTAGATATTAAGAATTGAGAGATGCAGATGAAAGTCTCAGCCCTCTCATAGAGATCATGGTAAGTAAAATGATTAAATAAATAAATCTAATTTAAAATATTAAATTCTACAGTGAAATTGGACCACTTTTGACCAGTGGCTTTTCAGAAGACATGCATGAAAAGTTTTTAGGGGGTGGACATGTCAAAAGTGGTCATGCAGATGTCACAGCCTGTGCCAAAGCAAATTATGGTACGTCGTGTATGGAAAGACCCAATCATAAACAGGCCTAAACCCAACTCTCAAGACCCAATCAGACAGAATTCCATGGGATTGAATGTTGACCCATCTGTGAAGGGGAGTGACAAGAAACAAGATTGAGAAGTCATTTCACTTCCAACATCGAAGCGTCATGGATGTCATGCCAAGGATTTGGAGCCATCATCTCATTTTCAGTTGGACCCCTCAGAGTCAGACCCTTTCAGAATTAGGCTGAATAATATAAAGTACTTTCATGAATCTAGGGAAAATGGGCAGAAGTATACGTAATACAGGATTTAGTATTTCAGTTAGGAGAAAATAACATGACAGAGTTAAGCAGTGTGTGGTTGAATGGAAAGTATTAGCAATGATTATATATTGGTCTGAATTCTTAGACTTGTAAGACAGCAGGTATAGGTGAATCTGATTTTTATTGCCTATGACAGTTTGAAACAAGGAAGTATGCCTTTTTGAAATATTTAGCATTGTTCAGTACTTGCAGTCATGGTATCAGTGGTTTGTAAGCAACTCTTGCTTACCCATGTTTTAGGGCTCAAGGGATCACTCATTGTCCACAGCCTAGGAAAAATCTTAAGTTTCTGGAATATTCCCCTTATATGTATCAATTTCCATTAATGGTGCCAAAGATATTGAAAGAAACAGATAAATAAGCATATACTCAACCCCCCTTTTCTTTTTCCTTTCTTCTGTTGTTCTTTTCACCCATTTACCTCCCCAACTCTCCATTCCTCCCTCCTTCCCTCCCATATTTTCTTTCTTCAAAATCCTTTTGAGAACCTACCGTGTAACTAACATGGCTTATAACAGGGACTAAAGCCAAGTCTCTCTCCTCAATGAGTTTACATCCTGGAAAAGATGTGACAGAGTACAAGAGATAAACAACAAACATAATTCAACAAATGGATGGTGTGTTGTGCATTGAAACTGTTTACTTCATGGTCTTTTCCAACACAGGATGACCAAATGTTTTTTATTTGCCCCAGACTTTTCTAGCTTTAGCATTGAAAGTTCCATATCCCAGGAGTGCTCTCAGTCCCAGGTAAACTTGGACAATGGGTCACCCTACAAGTTCCAAGAGCATTCACATTATGAATATTGAGCACCAGCTATAAATAAAGTGGAGACCCTAAAAAAATATTCCCATGCTCAACATCATTGATCATTAGAGAAATGCCAATTAAAATTACAACACGATATCATCTCACCCCAGTTAATTAAAATAGCTTTCATTCAAAAGACAGGAAATGATGAATGCTGGTGAGAATGTGGAGAAAAGGGAAACCTCTCATACACTGTTGGTGGGAATGTAAGTTAGTGCAGTCACTATAGAGAACAGCATGGAAATTCTTCGAAAAAGTAAAAATAGAGTTACCATATGATTCAGCAATTCCACTGCTAAGTTATACACCCCCAAAGAAAAATCAGTATATCAAAGAGATATCTGTACTCCCACGTTTACTGTGGCATTATTCACAATTGCCAACATTTGGAACCAACCTAAGTGTCCATCAATAGATTATTGGATAAAGCAAATGTGATACTTATACATAATAGAGTACCACTCAGTCATAAAATGAATGAGATTCTGTTTTTGGCAACAGCATGGGTGGAACTGGAGAGCATTTTGTTAAGTGAAATAGGTCAAGCACTTGAAGTCAAACTTCAAATGTTCTCACACATTTGTGGGAGCTAAAATTTAAAACAAATGAACTCATGGAGATGGTAGAAAGATGGTTAATAGAGATTGAGAAGGATAGTGAGGGGTGTGGGGGAGGGATTTGGGATGGTTAATGGGTATAAAATGCAGTTAGAATTAATACAATCTGGTATTTGATAGCACAGCAGGATGATTACAGGTAGCAATAATTTATTGTACATTTAAAAATAACTAAAATAATATAATTAAAATACTTATAAGGCAAAGAAGTGATAAATGCTTAAGGTGATGGATACCCTATTTACCCTGATGTGATTATTATTCATTGTATGCCTGTATCAAAATATCTCATGTATCTCATAAATATATATACCTACTATGTACCCATGAAAATTAAAAGGTAAGAATTTAAAACAAAGAGAACATTCCCAACTTAGTCTTAAACTGCATTTACTCGAAATATTCTTCTGTCCGGGCTAGGGACATAAAGCAGGGAGAGGTTTCCCAGGTCTTTATTTATGTGAAAGATCAAAAACCCTGTTGGGAAATAATGTTTCCAGACGTCAAACATAATTTAGCCCTAATGTTTGGTTCAAGAGTAATAGGGCATGAGTAAATGTGTGAGCTCCTAAGAGTGTCAGCTAACACTGACCTGTAGTTTTAACCCTGTACTTCTTGAGAAGAATACTACCATGACTCCTTAAGGTAGTGTAGCTGAGAACTGCTCTGGAGAAAATGTAATTTGGTAAAGTAGAAAGAAGGGGCAAAGTAAACCTAAATTATCCAAAGCTATTGAACAAAGGTACATAACTCTCTCTCTATATATATATACACCTTAAAATATTTAATACTACACTGATATATTCAAGAAAGTAGTGATTAGAATAAACTTTAATGAAAAATAAACAAAATTGATTTACTTATTTAATTTTTTAATATGGCATTTAAAAATAATCTGGATACAGAAGTGAAGGATACCCATATGTGTTGAGGATTTACTGAATGGTAAGCCTTGTGCCAGATATTTTGCAAAATTAATCATCTAAATCCTTTCAAAAGACACAATGAAGAAGGTATTGTTGTCCTCCATTTTACAATCAGGAGACTGAATATTAAGGACACTGGCTGACTTGGCCAAAAGTCACAAAACAAATTAATGCCTCTACACAATGTCAGTAGAAAACCTGGATAAAAATGATGTTATGAAAACTGCTATGGAAGACGACCAAATACTCAAAGCACTGAAAAAAGGGAGGTTAATTTTGCATGCAGTTGTCTAGGAAGGCTTAATTATGCATTGTCAGAATGCACTTTAGGGAATGCTGCCTTTGAGTATCACTTTATTATAGCTGAGGGTAATCATTGATGAAAACAAGAATGATCTTGAGTCAACAAAAATAATAAGCATTTTTTATGAATGCAAAGGCTTTAGGATGATTTTATGTACACATTTTATGTAAAACCTTAAAAATGCTAACCTCATTATAGTTACTAGAGATGCAAATCAGTCTGAAAGTCTTTCACCTGCTGAATTTTGGAATTTTCTCATGTGAATGCAACCAAAAAAACTAAAGAAGAAATCAGAAAGGAGAAAGTTCCAATCAGAAGGGAGAAATGTACTTAATACTCAACTCACCTTAGGAAAGTCATCATCTGAATGGTGAAATCAATCTTTCAATCTTTCAATCTTTCTTTCCTTTTTTTTTTTTTTTTTTCTTTTTTTTTTTGAAAAGGAGTCTTGCTTTGTCATCCAAGCTGGAGTGCAGTAGTGCGATCTTGGTTCACTGAAACCTCCGCCTCTAGGGAGGCAATGGATTCTCCTGCCTCAGGCTCCCCAGTAGCTGGGATTACAGGGGTGTGCCACCATACCCAGCTAACTTTTTTGTTTTTCGTAGAGACGGGGTTGCAACATCTTGGCCAGGCTGGTCTCAAACTCCTGACCTCAGGTGATCTGCCCACCTTGGCCTCCCAAACTGCTGGGATTGTAAGCGTGAGCCACTGCGCCTGGCCGTGAAGCCAGTCTTGAGCTAACTGCAATAACACTTGGGATTTGCTCCTGACTTTGTCACACACTAGCTTTGGTCAATTCCATTAACCACTGTGGATTTCCTGGTATAGATCACTACATACATCAATACTGGTCCTCATTTCATTACTCAGATGAAATGAGGAAAGACCAAATGAGAAAAAATATGTAAAATATGTTCAAAAATTAAAAGTTTATAGTGTCAGATGGCAAATAAAACAATTACTTTATATTGTTTAAATAACAGGAATAGATAGTAACATAAAATTAGTATAACTTAATATTATTAACATTCTTTCTTTAGCATTAGAAGCCAAGATCATCCATGGTCTGTCTGTCTGGAATTAAAGAAAAAAAGCTGGGCATTTCTATCCCCCTAAAAGGCCACTACTGATAAATAAACAAATATTAATCATAACTTAAGTATATGTAAATTGCATACATATAAAGCATGTGTCACATGCCAGGAGCTGGATTGTTCTTTGCATAGTTACCGCACTTGATGTTGCAAAAGATACGTGACAAGTTGAGTGTTGCTTCTACTTTATAAGAATGGAAACTAGGACTCAGAGAACTAAAGGGAAATGCCTGAGATGATATCAAATGTAGTCAATGGAGCTGAGGTTAAAAGAAGTCTATCAGGGGCCCCACAATAGCAATTGCCCACCACACAAAAGTATCTTCCCAGGTTATTCCTAAGAAAAGGTGTGAGAAGTAGATGAGGAAACGCAGGCTGCATACTTTGTCTTCTCTGAAGCAGTGATCTTGACATTAAATGCCTACCGTGGCAAGCATGTAGCAGTGCTGTGTGGATCAGGCTTCTCTATGGAGAAGAATGTGAGTGAAACTCACTGGAGACAGCCTGCAACTGTTCATAGGCTTATTTGTCTTGCTTTTATTTTTGATGTTGGTTTAGTTTGATTAGTTTTCATCTTTGTCAAACAGATACACATATTCTTTCTGGAGCTGGAATAGGCAAGGGCTTTCTCGTCAACTTCATGTGGCTTTTGCTCAAAAACAGTGGAATCGGCCAGGCAGTGACTCAAGCCTGTAATCCCAGCACTTTGGGAGGCCAAGGTGGGCAGATCACCTAAGGTCAGGAGTTCAAGACCAGCCTGGCCAACATGGTGAAACCCTGTCTCTCATAAAAAATACAAAACTTAGCCAGGTGTGGTGGCAGGCTCCTGTAATCCCAGCTACTCAGGAGGCTGAGGCAGGAGAATCACTTGAACCTGGGAGATGGAGGTTGCAGTGAGCCAAGATTGTTCCGTTGCACTCCAGCCTGGGTGACAGAGCAAGATTCCATCTCAAAAAACAAACAAACAAAAGCAGTGTGATCTAGACTATTTTGCATCTAATATTTCACACTTGATTAAAATGCTTTGCACCAAGAAACATTTATACTTGTCTGGTCCATCCCCCATTATCTAGTATAGTTCTATGTAGAGCTATGCTATAGACTTTTGTTATTTTTGTAACTGCAATGCTAAAAATTAAGGGTAAAGCATGAAAACAAAACGTTTTAATTCTCTCTCCTCTAAAAACGCTCTTGCCTTGAAGATTATTTGAAGAATCTAGAAACTACCATATGCCCACCGCCACATCAAATGGAAGTCAAATCTTCAAAGCATACCCAATATTTAAACTTTGGCAGAAATAGTAAACTAATTATCTTTGGAAGCAGCATTGTGCATGTTTATTTTGTGATTTAATAAAAAAGCTGACATAGCGGCCATTAGCTTCCCAGAGTGCGTTCCGTTTAATATGCAAAACACACAGAAATTAACATAGTAATTATGTTAGAACTAACAGGATACAAACATTTTAAATGGATTTAACACATTAAATAATTTCATGTCTTATGTGGCCCTGGTGTCTTTCACAGATGGTCACAACATTTGCTAATTTGTTCTACAGGTACTGAAAATTAATGTGATTTTCTTTGACTCTTATTCTTTTATAATGTGGACAGATAACTTTATTTTTAACTTAAGATCATGGCTACCCTGCTTAATGTATTTTGAGTTCCTTTAATAAAGAAGATCTATGTTCTTTTCAAAATGGTAGCTTTCTTTGCAACCAAGTTTGAATGTTGGGGAAGAAAGAAAGTTACTGAAAATATGTCCATTTGATATCTCAGCACAGATGTTAATGTCACTAATATTACTCCACTAGAAACCATTTATTCCTTTGCATAGCAACCATTTCTGAGACACCAACTATTCACAAAATACTCTACTAGCTGCTGCTGGTACAAGGATTGTGTCTTCAATATCTTTATAGGTACTGCTAAAATAAGATTTGCAAAAATAAATATTATTTTCCCCTTAATCCCATCTAAGCAGTATAAATAGTTTTCTGTAGTAATTTAAGGAATAAAATATAATTATTACCAGTTAAGTAGTAACGGATTTTAATAAAAGAAACGAGAGCTTTTTGGAGAAATGCCTGATTCTAAGCCTATGCAGAAAATATAAAGGATTAACCTAAAACATTTATTTATACAAAATATTAAGGAAGTACTCAAAGACTAGTGTAGTCATATCAAAACTAAAGAATTCAGTAATCAAATGGAAGAGGTCATATTTGCCAAAGATAAGTAGATCATCTATAGGAATACTAATTACAATGGATTTAAATTTATGTAATATGATTTTATCAAAAATTCACTATTATAAAGACAAAAATTATCAGTTCTAGTTATCTTTGGAGAAGGCTGGGACTTTTCTGTAAACTGGTAACAGGAAAAAAGATCAAGCATTATTCTGCCTTTATTATACAAACTTTATCTCAGACTAACCAAATAATCAATAAGAAAAACATTCTCTTAATAGAAATATCTCAGCCAAAAACAAATAAAAAAGGAAAACAAATACGAAAGAATTGATAGAAGTAGAAAGTCACCATTCTGCAACCCGCAATGATTTTATAGGTATGAAAACTGTTCATTGAAGGCTGCCACCATCAGTAAAAGAGAGAACTGACAAAAGACAACATCTCCTAGGAATTAGTCTAAAAATAATATGGGTTGGTGCATAATTGTAGTTTTTACCATTAATTAATTTTGCACCAACCTAATAATAGTAAATAAAACAGAACGACAAAACCACAAAAACTTTGGCCTAGAGCAGTGTTCTCAACCAGGTGCAATTTTGTCTCCAGGAGACATCTGGCAATATCTGGAGACATTTTTTCACTGTCACAAATGGCGAGGTACTAATGGCATCTAGTGGGTAGAGGCCAGGAACGTTGCTAAACATCCTACACAGCACAGGAAGGCCACCCACAACCAAGAGTTATCAGAATCACTTAATTTTTAAAAATGTCAACAGTACTGAGATTAAGAAACCCTGACTCAGACCTATCAGTTTGCAGAAAATACAGAATACAAATGGTCATATTAAATAATACACTGTGGGTGCAATGAGCAAAATGTGAACCTAGGGAAACTGCAGGGCAAATGATCTGGTTCTAGAAAATGTGGCACATATACACCATGGAATACTATGCAGCCATAAAAAAGGAGGAGTTCGTGTCCTTTGTAGGGATATGGATGCAGCTGGAAACCATCATTCTCAGCAAACTATCTCAAGAACAGAAAACCAAACACTGCATGTTCTCACTCATCGGTGGGAATTGAACATTGAGATCACTTGGACATGGGAAGGGGAACATCACACACTGGGGCTTATTGTGGGGAAGGGGGGGGTATGGGGGAGGGATAGCATTAGGAGATATACTTAATGTAAATGACGAGTTAATGGGTGCAGCACACCAACATGGTACTGGTATACATATGTAACAAACCTGCACGTTGTGCACATGTACCCTAGAACTTAAAGTATAATAAAAAAAAAAAATTAGGAGAGAAGAAAAGAGAGAGGAGGTATGATTTTGTAACTTTAAGGTTTAATAACTGCCCTATTGGATTTCAGATTTGCATTCGGCCTGTAGCCCCTTTGTTTTGGCTATTTTTCCCATTTGGAACGGGTTTATTTCCCAATGCCTGTACCTCTGTATCTGGGAAGTAACTAAATTGCTTTCAGTTTTACAGGCTCATAGGCGGAAAAGACTTGCCTTGTCTCAGATGGGGCTTTGGACTTGAACTTTTGGGTTAATGCTGGGATGAGCAAAGACTGTGGGGACTGTTGGAAAGGCATGATTGTGTTTTGAAATTGTGAGGGCATGAGATTTGGGAGAGACCAGGAATGGAATAATATGGTTTGGCTGTGTGCCCACAAATTTCATCTTGAATTGTAGTTCCCATATTCCCCACCATTATGCCATGATAATGTCATAGGAGGGAACTGGTGGGAGATAATTGAAACATGGGGGCGGTTACCCCCATGATGTTCTTGGGATAGTGAGTTCTCACAAGATCTGATGGTTTTATAAGGTGCATTTCCCCCTTTTCTCAGCACTTTTCCTTCCTATTGCCCTGAGAAGAAGGTACCTTTCTTCCCCTTGACCTTCTGCCATGATTGTACGTTTCCTGAGGCTTACCCAGCCATGCGAAAGTATAAGTCAATTAAACCTCTTTCCTTATAAATTACTCAGTCTTGGGTATTTCTTCATAGCAGCATGAAAATGGACTAATACAGGCAGAGAGGGAGAGACAGAGACAATCTATAGATTAATAAGGTTTTTGAGACATCACTAGATCATGATCTATGACTTTTATGCATTCTGATGCATAAAACCACACTGTAAGAGATAATATTAATGGAGTAATTGGGTACATTAGATGCTGGCTAGATACTTTATAATGTTAACAAATTATTTAATACATGACAATCGTGTGAATGTTTAAAAATATATAAATCCTATGTTTCAGAGATGACATTGAAACACTTAAGGATAAAATGATATGTCTGAAATTTTCCTGTAAATCCAGAGATGGGAGAAATAGTGTGTGTGTGTGTGTGTGTGTGTATATATATATAAAAAATTCATGAGTTGATAATTGTTGATACTAGATAATGGTTATCTGGGGATCATTAAAATATGTAGTGTTTGCAATTTCTGTAATATTTTAAACAGCTATTGGAATAAAGTGATTATATCGCCATGTTGTAGTACAAAGCTCATAAAATAATTCATCCATTAATTTATCTTATTTATTTATATATTCAGTTGATCTAATTTACTAGAGGAAAACCTTTGGCTTTTGAGTCAAATAGCCTTGTATTTGAATTCCAGTTCTGTCATTTAGTATGTATCTTATGTGGGCAAATTTCTCTCTCCTATCATCAGTTTACTCTTTTCCAAAATGCCGGATTATATGGAGTTCCATTGTGTAATAGTTAACACACTAGACTCTGACAAAATGATGTATTATAATATCTAATGTTAATAGCAGTTATACTAGAAGTTATATATGAAAGTACCTAGCACATTGCTTGGTATAGAATAGGTATAGAATAAATAATTGCTAGTTTTATGACCGCAAACTTTTCAAGAAGCAAAGAAGTCAAGGTATTACCCTTAAAGCAATGTTTGCATGCTATTAAGTAGTTTGTTTGTCTTCACTGTATTATTTATTAAGGAAGTAGATTTTGTACTGACAAAATTGCCCTACGAATGATCAATAATACTAGAAACTCCTTTTAGTTGCATAGAACCACCCTTTCCAAGTCTGAATTTTCTTTGTAATTTATTCAGTGATTTGGTTTGACTCAGTAAAGCTGACTGTTTATGACTTCTACTGACCTTAAAATCCCTCAACTCTTCAGAGTGACTAATTATTGATTTTGTGTAAAGACTATTTAATTAAATAGATACCAAGAAGAGAGTGTTTCTGTATAGAGAGAAATGGCTGAAGGTGATTATTAAATCTGTTTGCCTTGTAGAATCTTGATAAAGTCATTGTTAATTTATATTTTCTTCCTTAGGACATACCTGTCTATTCACTTGACTCCTTTTCTGAGATTGTCACTCCATTGGGAGGATGCCTGTTTATTTGAGATGCCTGACATTTCTCAGAGTTGATTTGACATGAACACTAATAAAGCTCAATTATGGAAAGATTAATAATTCATCGAGAAAGGTCATATATGAGCAAATGACTTATGTTTTGATATTTGAGACTTATTTAGGTGGTTAAAATAAATTAGGCTGATCCGTGTCTGCCTGTACACAATACCATGATCAACTCAAACACTATTAAATGCTGTACATTCATATATATATATATATATATATATATATATATATGCTTTCATTAAAAACATTCAATGTTTTTATCCCATAAGCAAAATATTTATGGAATGTTTTTTGGATTCCAAGCACTGTGCTATGGTTTAGGATATTCTGGTGAATAAAACTCAGCGAGTGTCTTCTCTTAACGGTTGTGCAGATGCATGGAAAGTGTGGTACAGTCAGAGAGCACATCGTGTAGGTGGTGAGGATACAACCCCAGGCAGAGTAGTGACCCAGAGAAGGAGCACACCTGGGGACTGATAATGTAAAACATCACTTTATGGGTCGGGTGCAGTGGCTCATGCCTGTAATCCCAGTACTTTGGGAGACCGAGGCAGGTGGATCACAAGGTCAGGAGTTCAAGACCAGCCTGATCAAGATGGTGAAACCCCATCTCTACTAAAAATATGAAAATTAGCTGGGCATGGCGGTGGGAGCCTATAATCCTAGCTACTTGGGAGGCTGAAGCAGAGAATTGCTTGAACCCAGGAGGTGGAGGTTGCAGTGAGCCAAGATTGTGCCACTGCACTCCAGCCTAGGTGACAAAGCAAGACTCCTTCTAAAAAAAAAAAAAAAATTCACCTTGTGATAAAAACCCTCAACAAACTGGGTAGTGAGGAAGCATACATCAAAATAATGAAGGCCACATATTACAAACCCACAGCTAACTTTCACAATCACTGCAAAGTAAAAAATAAATTTTTTTTTTGTGGCTGAATAATTTTCTATTGTGTATATATGCCACATTTTCTTTACCAGTTCATCCACCGATGGGCACTTAGATTGATTCCATATTTTGGTTATTGGGAATACTGCTGCAATAAACATGGGAGTGCAGATATCTCTTCAATATGTTGATTTCCTTTCTTTTGGATATACACACAGTAGTGGAACTGCTGGGTCATATGGAAGTTCTGTTTTTAATTTTTTGAGGAACCTCCTTACCATTCTGCATAGTGGCTGTACTAATTTACATTCCCACCAACAGTGTATGTGGGTTCCCCTTATTCCACATCCTCACCAGTATCTGTTGTTGCCCGTCTTTTTGATACAGGCCATTTAACTGGAGTGATATGATATCTCATTATGGTTTTGGTTTGCATTTCTCTGATGATTAGTGATGTTGAGCATTATTTCATATACTAATGGCCATTTGTACATTTGCTTTTTAGAAATGTCTATTCAGATCCGTGGCCTACTTTTATTCAGATTATTCATTTTATTGCTATTGAGTTATTTGAGCTCCTTATGTATTCCAGTTTTTAATTCCTTTTCAGGTGGATCACTTGCAAATATTTTCTTCAGTTCTGTGGGTTGCCAGTTCACTTTGTTGATTGTTTGCTGTGCAGAAGCTTTTTAGCTTCACATATCCTGTTTCTCTATTTTTGCTTTTGTTGCTTGTGCTTCTGAGGTCTTACACAAAATTTTTGCCTAAGATATTTTCCGAAAGCTTTGTGCTACTAGTTTCCTATGTCCTGAGGTATTTTCCAAAAGCTTTATGGTATTAGTTTCATAATTTCAGGTCTCAGATGTAACACTTTTATCCATTTTTATTTGATTTTTGTATATGGTGAGAGATAGGTGTCCAGTTACATTCTTCTGCATATGGTTACCAAGTTTTCCTAGAAATATTTGTGGAAGAAATTATTGTCTTTCCATTTTTCTTTGTTTCAAAAAGTTTTTAATTTTCCGTCTTAATATCTTCATTGACCCCTTCACTGTTCAAGAGAAGGTTGCTTAATTTTCAGGTGTTGTGTAGTTTCTGGGTTTCCTCTTGTTATTAATTGCTAGTTTTATTCCATTGAGGTCAGAAAAGATAATTGGTAGGATGTCTACTTTTTTAAGTTTGTTGAAACATGTTTTGTGTCCTAAAGTATGGTCTGTTCTGTAGAATGGCCCATGCACTGATGAAAAGAATGTGTATTTTGCAGCTGCTGGGTAAAAAGCTTGATAAATGTCAGTTAAGCTTATCTGGTCCAGTCTGTAGAATAATTCCAAAGTCTTGTTGGTTTGTCTAGATGATCTGTTCATTACTGAAAGAGGCATGTTGAAGTCCCCTATTATTGTTATATTGCAGTCTATTTCTCACTTTAGATCTATCAATGATTGCTATATACATTTGTGTGCTTTAGTGTTGGGTGCATGTATATTTATTATTGTTATATCTTCTTGCAGAATTGATCTCTTAATCATTGTATGATGACTTTCTTTTTCTCATCTTATAGTCTTGAACCTGTAGATTTTTTTCTAAGTATAGCTACTCATATTCTTTGTTTTCTACTTACGTGCAATATCTTTTTCACTTTCAGGGTATTTGTGTCTTTATAAGTGAAGTAGGTTTCTTGTAGACCCAGCTCATAGTTGGGTCTTACATTTTTATCCATTCAGACACTCTATGCCTTTTCATTGAAGGATTGTATTCATTTTCATTAAGTGTTATTATGGATACTAAAATCTTACTCCTTTGTTAATTATTTTCTGGTTATTTTGTAACTTTTCTATTCCTTCCTATCTTCCTTGTGGTTAAGTACTCTGGTGGTATATTTTAATTCCTTCTTTTTTATTTTTAGTGATTCTATTATAAGTTTTTGCATTGTGGTTACCATGAGGTTTGCAAAACCATTTCATAGATACAACAAGTATTTTTAAAGAAATGACAAATATTTTCCTTTTGTACGTTAGTGTTTTGTTTTGTTTTTGTTGTTTCTTTCAGAATGAAGAACTCCTTTTAGCATTTCTTGGAAGATAGTTCCGGTAGTGGTCAATTGTCTCAACTTTTGTTTTTCTGGGGAAGACTTCGTCATATTTAAAGGATAGCTTTGCTGGATTTTTGGATGGCAGTTTTGTTTTGTTTTTTTTTCTTTCAGCACTTTGAAAATATTGTCCCAGTCCCTCCTAGCTTGTCTGGCTTCTATTGAGAAGTCTGTTGCCAGATAAATTGGAGATCTTTTTAATGTTATTTTCCTCTTTTCTCTTACTGCTTTTAGAATATATTATTTGTCCTTGAGGTTCAAGAGTTTATTTTATTCAAGAGGTGTAATTGGCTCATTTTTCTGTGGGTTGAACAAGCATAGAGTTGGCATCTGTTTGGCATCTGGGGAGGCCTCAGGAGCTCTTATTCATGGTGGAAAATGAAGCAGGAACAGGCATATCACATGACTACAGCACAATCAAGAGAGAGTAAAGGGGAAGATTCCACACACTTTTAAACAACTAGATCTCACAAGAACTCACTCACTATCATGAGGACAGCACCAAGCCTTATAGAAGGGATCTGGCCCCAAGACCTAAAGACCTCCCACCTACCTCCAACACTGGGGATTAAATCTCAACATGAGTTTTGAAGAGGGCATTCAAACTATGTTATTGGGTTAGTCTTATTGGGGTGAAATTTGTTTCTCCGACCTTACTGTACTTGAATATTTATCTCCTCAAGTTTTGGGAAGTTTTTTTTTTTTTTTTAAATAAGCTTTCTATTCCTTTCTCTTAACTTCTTTCTCAGATGTGATCTTTTCAGGCAATTTTTTTTTTTTTTTTTTTTTGTAGTGGGGATGGAGTCTCACTCTGTTGCCCAGGCTGGAGTGCAGCAGTGCAATCTCGGCTCACAGCAGCTTCCACCTCCAAGGTTCAAGTGATTCTCCTGCCTCAGCCTCTCAAGCAGCTGGGATCACAGGTATGCAGCACCACACCCAACTAATTTTTGTATTTTTAGTAGAGATGGGGTTTCACCATGTTGGCCAGGCTGGTCTTGAACTCCTGACCTCAACTGATCCTCCTGCCTCCGCCTCTCCAGGTGCTGGGATTACAGACATAAGCCACCACACCTAGCCTGAGGCAATTTTCTGTCTTGTAGTGAATCTCTTTCCTTCTCACTTTTTTTTTCTCCTCTGTGTATTTTAAAATAGGCTATCTTTGAGCTCACTGATTCTTTGCTGGATCTATTTGGTTGTTGACAGTCCCTAATGAGTTTTCAATTCAGCAAATGTATTTTTCAGTTCCAAGATTTCTGGGTAAAATCTTTTTTATTATTTCAGTTTGTTTGTTAAATTTCTCTGATAAATTTCTGAATTGCTTTACATGTTGACTTGGAAAGCACTGAATTTCCTTAAAACTGCTATTTTGAATTATTGGTTAGAGAGCTCACATTTTGCCATCTCACTCAGGCTGGTCACTGATTCTTTGCTTTGTTTGAGGAGATCATGGTTTTCCTGCTTGCTGTTTTTTTTTGTTTGTTTGTTTGTTTGAGGAATGTCTGTCTTTGCATTGAGGGACTAATTATTCATTCCAGTCTGCTCTGACTGTTTTGTTTATTGGAAATATTTGCATAGAGAGTCTTTGTAGTTTACCTATTGAATATCCCTTTAATTTTTGTTTCTGCTCGCTCGCTCGCTCTCTTTGGCACTAGATGGCACCTTAAGCCCAGGTTTGTTTCAACTCTATTAAAATATCAGAATACTGCCTGTCCAGATTGGGAGAAGGTTCCTGAGAAGATATGACAGCAGTTTGGAAGAGTTGGCTAGAGGTTTGTGCCCAGGGGACCTGTGGAACCTACCCCCTACAATGCAGTGCTACTGCATAACCACTCTGATCTGAAATCTTGGGCTGAGTTACAGAGGAGAGATTCCAGGCCTGAGGCTGAGGGTAAGGATGGTAGTCTCACCTCCCTTCTGTCTCTGGCTATCATCAGGGATATTTCTCATGTAAGTTACTTGTGATGCTTCCGTGGCTTGAGGCACAGGAAACCCAAGACAGTGGGGAAGCAGGGTTGTCTATCTCAATCTCATTTATTTCATTGTAGAAACCATATATTATGGGAAAATTTTTCATGTGCTTGGTGCCAGGCAGATGGAGGGTGGGGTGTTGCGAATGAGGAAGTCTGATTCTTAGAGTTTGTACACTTCTTTGTGGCCCTGCGAATTGTTTCATCCTCATATTTGAGTTGGATATTGAGATATTGCTGCTGATAATCTCAGCACTGTGTGTGTGTATATATTCATTCCAATATACATATTTGCGTGTATATATAACATATAGTGTGTGTTATTGTGTGTGTGTATATATATATGTACATATACAGATAGATAGATATAGATATATATTGGTATGTATATGAAGGTAAGGGGAGTGAAGCCAGCTTGCTTGATCCCACCATTTTAAACAGCACTGATTGTTTCTCTTTTGTGCTGCTTTGATTTAGCATAATGATTTCAAGAATTATTCCTCTTGTAGAATAAATCGTTACTTCCTTTCTTTGTATGGCTGAATAATATTCCATTGTATGGATGTATCACATTTTGTTATTTTTGTTTCAATTTATGAACAATTGAGTTATTTCCATTTTGGGGTATTTATGATTAATGGTGCCATGAGGATTCACATACAAGATTTTGTGTGGACATGAACATTCAGGTCTCTTGGGTATATATCTAAAAGTGAAATTGCTGCATCTTATGGTAATTTCTTTAACTAGTTGAGGAGCTGCCAGGCTGTTTTCCAAAGTAGCTGTGCCACTTTATAATTCTGTAATCAAAGTATGAGGGTTTCAATTTTACCACATTCTTGGTATTATTTGTAATTGTCTTTTTGTTTTAACCATCCTGTGGGTGTAAATTAGTATCTCATTTTGGTTTTGATATGCATTTTCCTATGGCTAATGATGCTCACTATCTTTTCATGTACTTATTGGCTATTAGCATATCTTCATTGGATATTGTGATTTTAAAAGCAATTTTAAATTTAGCAACTTATAACAAATCTTGGTCAACATACATTTTTACATATTGAATTTCATCACCATGAGATTTTTGTATAAGACATAACTTATTAATGAATATTCTTCATCTTTCACTAGTGCTTGTGGGGAGCTGACATTTATTAAGAATAAGAAAAATAAAATAGAATTTAAAGACAGAGTTTTCTACTTTGACAATAATGAGAATATTCTTTACACTTTATCAAGTTTAGCTGAGATAGTAGCATTGTATAATGATGGAAGAAAAACAAAAATAATTTTTGGCTCTTAATATTTTTCTCCCTTTAATTCACCTCTAGTAAACGCTTTTAAAAATGGAGGAATTTTAGGAAATAATCAAAAAAGTTTATGTTCATATTTGTCTACCCTCGTACATACTTAACAGCGTGTATTTTATTGAATAAACTATGAAAAATTTAAACAACAGAATAACAAAGATAATTATTTCATTCACAGAGCAAATGTTCTTTGGGTGTCCAGTAGTTAAAGATATTTGTATTAAGTACTTGGAAAGTAACAGTGAAAAATAAAAATGATACAATTAACATATATATGTATGTTATATATATATTTATATGGTAAGATGTATAGAGTACATTGTAAGTGGAAAAATAAGTTTTAAAAATGAGTGTAACACCTGTATATTCTAAATATGTAACTAGATGTGAAGTTTATGTTTAATGTACCAGAGTATGAGTAGCATTCATTCATTGATGATAAATTATGGCTGGATTTTTTTCCTCATTTATAACATCAATTATATAAATATAAATTATAAAAATAAGTTTAAATTTAGGTAGATTTAAGTTTGAAGATATTAAATTGCTTCTTATCTGAAAAAATAAAGGTCATATCTGGATTATAGGGATAGTATAAATATCAAGTGGCATTTAAAGTAACTAAAAATTACCTAATAGTGTTTGTGCCAGCAAAAGTATTTAAGTGTGTATTCACATATAATTATCACTACAACTCTATGAGAAAAGAAAACCATCCTATATTTACAATAATTTATTGTAACAACTGTAAGTTCTTAGTCAAAGTCCCCAAGTTGGAAAGAGGCTTGATATTGACACAAACCCTAATGTTTGTCTTCGACGACTGTTTGGTTAAACTTCACCAAACCACAGTAAAAGCAAACTCTATTTGGGATCTAATGTAAATAATTCTTAAAGTGCTAACTGTGAAGCACTTATATGGTTGAGTGGTCACCAGTTTTTGTACCCTGTGTTCTCCTACACATAGTGTTGCCAGATGGGTAGAAATTAGCAATATTAAAACACCAGAGGCTTTTCACAAGAGGCCTTTTGTGCCTCCACTTAGTTCTTCCAAGAGTAGAGGCTGTCATGTACCTGAGCTCCGATGAGTTACTTTGCCAGCTGCAAGACTGATATATTTTAAAGGCATTGTTCCTGAGAAACCTAGGATATGATTTGAGAGGAAACTCTCTCTGTGCTTTCTCTCTAAACAGAAATCAGACAGAAGAGAGGGTTTTACCTTCCACAGAACTATACAAATATTGAAAGGTAATTTTATTTGAATTTCATATCTCAAATATGAAATTCTGTTCTTATTTATTTTATTTTGTTTTTGTTGTCACAAAATAAAGTGAGGTGTTTTTTCATTCAGGTCCTCAGTTATCAACTTCAGTACGTTTTCTGTTGTTTTCTGAATCCTCCTATTTCTGCACTCAGTTTAGACAGAAAATGTCTAAAGTTTGATCTCCCAGCTCATTCAAACGGTTGAAAATTAAAGAATGTTATACTTTTATCTTCTATCATTCACATGTTTAAAGCTCTACCCGAGTTCTGATGTAGTGTACTCCATATGGATACTTTGTCATATGATGCACATAATCTGTTTTCATAACTAATTTATTCTCTTAATAGATTCAGTATTTTCTCCCTGTGTGTGAATGATAAAAGTATTTACCTTGATCACATTGCTACAGTTGGAAGAGCTTCTCTAAGGAACCTCTCTGGGAGGCTTATTATCAATAAGTTATGAATGTGAGTTCACCCTGAGTCTCTGACTCTCCAAGTCCCATTCTGTTGCTCTTTTCTGATAAGGTGATGAAATTCAGTTTCTTCTTGTTCCAAATTATTTTTTATTTATTAATGTAGACTCCCTATTGCAATCAAATCATAACCATTCTCTATACATAAGGCTCATCCATTCCCATATTCAAAACTACTCTCAACTCTTTCTTCCTATCATCGACTATTCTCCCTCTCCTCTTTGACCCATCCATATCCTAAGCAATTTATAAAGGTAAGTGCAATTCTTCCTTTGCAAAGCTACTTTTGACTACTGGAGTTCACAGAGCTGCTGTCTCTCCTGTGAATTACTAATCTCAAGGTTTCTTATACCTATTCAGACACAATTTTTCCACTATATAGTGACTGGAGTGATCTTTTAAAAAAAGTTATTGCGGTCATGTGACCATTGTTACTCCATATCATTCAATGACTTCCCACTGCATGTAGAAAAAATGCTAAAGTTCTTATCATAATCTACAAGACCGCTAAAATTTGACCCCGGCTTATGTCCCCATCTTTATCTTATTCCAGCTCTGTAACTCTCAATACATTCCAGCCACATTTACTCTATCAGTTATCTCTTACTACCTAACAAAATTACATAGAAGTAGCATCCTAAGGTAATGGTCATTTATTATTTCAGTTTCTGTGAGTCGGTAATCAAGATAGAGCTTAGCTGGGTTCTCTGCTGCAGAATCTCTCAGCCTGCAATCAACATTTTGGTTAAAACTCATCTGAAAGGGGTATCTTGATCAAGGAAGGATTTGCATTCAAGATTACATGGCTGTTGGGAGGAAGGAAGGAAAAAAGGAAGGGAGTGAGGGAGGGAAGGAGGGAGAGAAGGAAGGAAAGAAGGAATGAGAGACAGAGGAAGACGAAGGGAGAGGGAGAGGTAGAAAGGGAGCCATAAAGAAACTTGTTATGACTCATTTACATTACAATAGTTCCCTCCTTATTCAGGACCCCTTGTGGATGCCTGAAGCCCAGATAGTATGGAACCCTATATGTACTGTGTTTTTTTCCCCAATAAATTCATACATATGGTAAAGTTTAATTTATAAATTAGGCACAGTAAAAGATTAACAACAATAATAAAATAGAACAATTATGACAATATACTGTAATGAAAATTATGAGAATTTGCTGTCTCTCTCTAAAAGTATCTTACTTGACTGTATTTACCTACCTTCAGGCCATAGTTGACAACAGGTAACAAACTGTGCTGTGAATAAGGGATGACTACTGCCTGTGTAATATAATAATTCTAATTTTTGTCATATCAGTATGATGATTCAACATGCTATAAGCCTAGAGTTAACTATCATCAAATTATGTATACTATTAATATTATCAATAACTATATTTAACTAACTTATTGAATATGTAATTTATTTCCAAAGGAACCAACATAAGTATTTTAATGTCTGGATAACCACATGATTCATTTAAATAATATTTACAGATATCATATCTATCCTCTGCTCCCACAAAACATATTGTCCATTAAATTACAATTAAGAATAGTTTAAGCATAGTTCTCTTTCTAGTATCCTTCCATTTGTGTTCTTTTATTCATTTTCCTTCATTCAATATTTTGTATGTCTTAATTAAAATAAGACATCTAAAGTCTAAAATCCTGTTTATTTTTAAATTAAATTTCAATTTTAATTATTTTTAGTATTTAATTTTTTTTTTTTTTTTTTTTTTGAGACAGAGTCTTGCTCTGTCACCCAGGCTGGAGTGCAGTGGCCGGATCTCAGCTCACTACAAGCTCTGCCTCCCAGGTTTACGCCATTCTCCTGCCTCAGCCTCCCAAATAGCTGGGACTACAGGCGCCCGCCACCTCGCCCGGCTAGTTTTTTGTATTTTTTGTAGAGACGGGATTTCACCGTGTTAGCCAGGCTGGTCTCGATCTCCTGACCTCGTGATCCGCCCGTCTCGGCCTCCCAAAGTGCTGGGATTACAGGCTTGAGCCACCGTGCCCGGCCTAGTATTTAATTTTTATGGGTAGACGGTAGGTGTATTTATGGGGTTCATGATATATTTTGGTACAGGCATGCAGTGCATAATAGCAATTTCATGGAAAATTGGGTATCCATCCCCTCAAACATTTTTCCTTTGTGTTACAAACAATCCATTTATATTCTTTTAGCTATTTTAAAATGGACAATTAAATTATTATTGAGTATAGGCCCCCTGTTGTTCTATCAAATACTAGGTATTATTCATTCTTTCTATTTTTTTAAACCTATTAACCATCCCCACCTTGCCCTTATCCCCAACTGCCTTTACCAGCCTTTAGTAATCATCCTTCTATTTATCTCCATTAGTTCAATTATTGTGATTTTTGGAACCCAGAATTAAGTGAGAATATGTCATGTTTGTCTTTCTGTACCTGGCTTATTTCACTTAACAAAATGACCTCCAGTTCCATCTATATTGTTGCAAATGACAGGATCTCATTTTTTTTAAAATGGCTGACTGGTACTCCATTGTGTATAAGTACCACATTTTCTTTATCCATTCATTTGTTGATAGACACTTAGGTTGCTTCCAAATCTTAGCTATGGTGAACAGTGGTGCAACAAACATGGAAGTGCAAATATCTCTTAGATATACTGATTTCCTTTGTTTTGGGTATATACCCAGCAGTGGGATTGCTAGATCACATGGTAACTCTATTTTTAGTTTTTTTCAGGAACCTTCAAACTGTTCTCCATGGTCATTGTACTGACTTCCATTCCCATCAACAGTGTTCAAGGTTTCCCTTTTCTCTACATACTCACCAGCTTTTGTTACTTTTTTATTTTTACAGAGTCTCACTCTGTCCCCCAGGCTGGAGTGCGATAGTGTGGTCTCAGCTCACTACAACCTCCACCACGTGGGTTCAAGCAATTCCCCTGCCTCAGCCTCCCCAGTAGCTGGGACTACAGGCACGCGTCACCACACCCGGTTAGGTTTTTGGATTTTAGAAGAGATGGGGTTTCACCATGATGGTCAAGCTGGTCTCGAACTCCTGACCTCGTGATCCACCTGCCTCAGCCTTCCAAAGTGCTGGGATTACAGGTGTGAGCCACTGCGTCTGGCCCAAAAGGCTTAAGTATTGCAGATTTTTAAAAATATTATTTATTTATTTTTTCAGCTTTTGTTATTACTTGACTTTTGGATATAAGCCATTTTAACTGAGGCAAGATGATATCTCATTGTAGTTTGCATTTGAATTTCTCTGATGATCAGTGATGTTGAGCACCTTTTCATATGCCTGTTTGCCATTTGTGTGTCTTCTTTTGAGAATATCTATTCAAATATTTTGTCCATTTTTAAATAGGATTACTGGAATTTTTCCTATAGAATTCTTTGAGTTCCTTATATATTCTGGTTATTGATCCCTTGTCAGATGGATGGTTTGCAAATATTTTCTCCCATTCAGTGAGTCATCTCTTCACTTTGTTGATTCTTTCCTTTGCTGTGCCAGAATCTTTTTAACTTGATGTAATCCCATTTGTCCATTTTTGCTTTGCTTGTCTGTGCTTGTGGGGAATTACTCAAGAAAATTTTGTTCAGACTAATGTCCTGAAAAGTTGCCTCAGTGTTTTCTTATAGTAGTTTCATAGTTTGTGGTCTTATATTTAAGCTTTTATTTCATTTTGATTTTAGTTTTATATATGGCAAAATATCGGGAATTAGTTTCATTCTTCTGCATTGTGGATATTCAGTTTTCCCAGCACCATTTATTGAGGATATTGGCTTTTCCTCAGTGTATGTTCTTAGAACTTTCATCAAAATTGAGTTCACTGTAGGTTGTAGATTTGTTTCTGGGTTCTCTATTTTTTTACATGTGTTTGTATGTCTATCCTTATGCCAGTATCATGCTGTTTTTGTTACTATAACTCAGTAGTATAATTTGGACATGATTCCTTGAATTTTGTTCTTTTTTTCGGGATGGCTTTGGCTATTCTGGGTCTTTTGTGATTCCATATAAATTTCATAGTCTTTTTTTTTTTTTCAATTTATGTGAAGAATGTCATTGGTATTTCAATAGGGATTGCATTGAATCCGTAGATTGCTTTGAGTAGTGTGGACATTTTAACAATATGAATTCTTCCAATCCGTGAATATAAAATATCTTTCCATTTTTTGTGTCCTTTTTAATTTCTTTCATCAGTGTTTTATAGTTTTCATTGTAGAAATATTTCACTTTTTGGTAAATTCCTAGGTGTTTAATTCCTGGGTATAAATTTAATTAATTTGTGACTATTGCAACTGGGATTACTGTTGCAATTTCCTTTTCAGATTGTTCACTGTTGGCATGTAGAAATGCTACTTACTTTTGTATGATTTTGTATCCTGCAACTTTACTGAATTGTTGATCAGTTTTAATTTTTTTGTAGAATCTTTAGGTTTTTCAGAATTTAAGATTATATCATCTGCAAACGAGGATAATTTGACTTCTTTCTTTCTAACTGGGATACCATTTATTTCATTCTCTTGTCTAACTGCTCTAGCTAAGACTTCTAGTACTATGCTGAATAACAGTCGTGAATGTGGGCATTCTTGTCATGTTCTAGATTTAAGAGGAAATACTGTCAGTTTTTCCACATTCAGTTACATCTTAGTTGTGGGTCTGTCATATATGGCTTTATTATGCTGAGACATGATCTTTTTTTTTTTTTTTTTTTTTTTTTTTTTTTTTTTTGAGACGGAGTCTTGCTCTGTCACCCAGGCTGGAGTGCAGTGGCTGGATCTCAGCTCACTGCAAGCTCCGCCTCCCGGGTTCACGCCATTCTCCTGCCTCAGCCTCCCGAGTAGCTGGGACTACAGGCGCCCGCCACCACGCCCGGCTAAGTTTTTGTATTTTTTAGTAAAGACAGGGTTTCACCGTGTTAGCCAGGATGCTCTCGATCTCCTGACCTCGTGATCCACCCGCCTTGGCCTCCCAAAGTGCTGGGATTACAGGCATGAGCCACTGCACCCGGCCGACATGTTCTTTCTATACCAACCTTTTTTTTTTTTTTTTTTTTTTTTTTTTAAATCATGAAGAGATACTGAACTTTATCAAATGCTTTCTCAACATCAGTTGAAATAATCATATGGACTTTGTCCATATGATTCGCTGGGATATATCCCAGTTGATCATGGTGAAAGAGCTTTCTGATGTATTGTTGGAAAAATTTATCTGATAAAATTTTGAATGCCTTCTCTAGGTTATCTTGAATTTCTATGAGTTTCTGCAAAACAGCTATTTTGAATTATCTGTCTGAAAGGTCATATATCCCTGTTTCTCCAGGATTTGTCCCTGCTGGCTTATTTAGTTTGTTTGGTGAGGTCATCATGTTTTCCTGGTTTGCGTTGATGCTTGTAGATGTTCTTTGGTGTCTGGGCATTGAAGAGTTAGGTATTTATTGTAGTCTTCACAGTCTGGGCTTGCCTGTGCCTTTCTTACTTGGAAAGGTTTTCATGGTATTCAAATGCACTTGTTCCCCAAGCCTAATAATGCTGCGACTTTGGCAGACTTGTAGAGGGTATCACCTTAGTGGTCTTGGATAAGATCTTAAAGAATTCTCTGGATTACCAGGCAGAGATTCTTGTCCTTTTCCCTTATTTTCTTCCAAACGTATGGAATGTCTGTCTGTCTGTCTCTCTCTTTCTTTCTTTCTCTCTCTGTGCTGATCCACTTGAAACGGGGGGTGTGGTGATGCAGCACCTCTGTGGCCACCACCACTGGGACTTTGCTGGGTCAGACCTAGAGCCAGTACAACACTGGGCCTTGCCTAAGGCCCTTTCTTGAGGGTGGTGAGCTCCCCCAAGCCCCAGTAATCAGAAATGCTGTCTGGGAGCCAGGGACTGGCGTCAAAAACCTCAGCAATTTACCTGATGTTCTCTTTTACTGCAGCTAAGCTGGCATACAAACCACAATATAAATTGCTTTCCACTCTTTCCTCTCCTTTCCATGGACACCGGAGCCTCATTCTGTGGCCATCTCCACCACTGGCCCATGGAAGGTTGGGGGGCCCACCAGGCCCCTACCTTAAGAACTACTGCCAGCTCTTAAATGCAAGAGGTCTTCAGTCAGTTTGCAAGGCCTGGAACTCACCTTTGAGAGCAATGGACTCTCCCATGGCCCAGTGTAGATGCAGAAATGCTGTCCAAAAGCCTATACCTAAACATGGGGACCTCAAGAGACTGCTTATTGCTCTAACCCACTGTGGTCAAGCTAGTATTTAGCATGCAAGACAAAGTTCTCTGTAGTTTTTCCTCTGCTTTTCTCAAATAGAAGGAGACTTTAACTGTAGCCACTACAGCCGGGAATGTACTGGATCTCCTCTGGAGCCAAGATATCTCAGAGCCCAAGGCCCATGCCATCCTCCCTGGGTATAGCTGGTGATGATTCAGGGCCCAAGGGCTCTTTAGTCAGTGACTGATGAATCCTGCCAAAACTGGGTCCTTCCTTTCAAAGCAGTGGGTTCCCTGTTGGCCCAGGATATGTCTAAAAATGTCATCCAAGAGCTAGGACCTGGAATGTGGGCCTCACAACTCGACCCAGTGTCCTATCCTGTGGCTGAGCTGGTATACAAGATGCAAGACCAAGTCCTTTTTACTCTTCACTCTGCTTTTCTTAAGCGGAAGGAAAGAGTCACTTTTATGGCTAAGAGCTGCACTACTTGGGGTTGGGGAAAGAATGGCGCAAGCCCTATCTTACCTGTGTCAGCTGGTGTCTCCCTAAGTCCCAGGCCACCCTAGTCTACTGGCTCTGGGCCCAGCTCATTTCTGAAGTTGTGGGAGGGACCCAGTGGAAGATGATTGAATTATGGGGTGGGTTTTTCCTGTGCTGTTGTGATAGAGGATAAGTCTCATAACATCTCATGGCTTTAAAAATGGGAGTTTGCTGCACAAGCTCTCTCTTTGCCTGCCGCCATCCACATAAGATGCGACTTGCTCCTCCATGCCATCTGCCGTGGTTATGAGGCCTCTCCAGCTATGTGAATCTGTGAGTCCCATTAAACCTCTTTCTTTTGCCCAGACTAAGGTATGTATCACAGCAGCGTAAAAACAGACTAATACCATCACATTGTACTTTAATATCTATATATATATAGATAAAATATAGACCAAAAAGCAGACAATTAAAGTCTGCTTTATATATATAATATATATTTATATATTATGTATTTTATAATATAAAAATATTTATATATTTGTATATATTTATAAATAACTAAATATAAAAGTATATTTAAAATATATGAAAATATATATAAATGTATATTATATAAAAATTATATAGTCTATATATGTCTATATATGTAGACAAAATACTCAATCCATATTTCCTCTTGTCTGCAAACTTTTAATATCTATTAGGTTTAATAGATATTAGGTTCTGTGTTTCACCAGGGAAAAATCACGATCCAAGAGGATATCACAGTCTTGCAATATAGTAGCCATTTAATAAATCTTGGTTGAAATTGGGCAAGAGTGTGTGTGTGTGTGTGTGTATGTTTATGCACATGCACCTGTGGGTATTAAAGTTCATCTGTTAAGTAATAAATTCTGGATAACTGGAAATTTAACAAGTGGAATACTATCGCTTTTATAGGAGGTGAAAATGACTTCCAAATATATAACTTTCTGAAGTATTGCTCATATATCCTATGTCTTTATATCTCCAAAAGAATATCAAAATTAGCATGTTAGAGGAAGAACCACCAATTTCCCCCTGAAGTGCTCCTCGTCCATCTGTCTCTGAATAAGAAAATGATGCTGTCATATAACCATAGGTCTATTGTTGCCATTTCTCTGTCACTTACTCTACACCCAATTCATGAGCAGGTAGAAAACTCCACCTTTAAAACACATTTTATCCTTGTTTATTTTTGTCTCTCTGTATTTGTCTCTGTATATTATTTCTCCCCATTTGGATTTTAAGCAACATAATATAAACCACCTTTATTACTTACCAAGTTTACTCAGTAACCTGGATATTATTCTGCTCAGGCTGCCATAACAGAATATCACCCAGTATGTGATATTCTGTTAAATCAACAGAAACGTATTTTCTCACAACTCTGAAGTCTCGACATCTAAGGTCAAGGTGCCAGGAAGGTTGGTTTCTGCAGAGACCTGGTGTCCTTGCTGCAGACGGCCACCTTCTCACTGTGTTCTCGTCCTCACACAGCCTTTCCTCTGTATGTTCCTGGCTTCTCGTGTGTCTTCTCCTCTCATATGTTCACCTTTCCTTTTGGATTAGAAGTCTACTCTTTTGCCCTTATTTAACCTTAGTTATCGTCTTAAAGGTCTTATCTCCAAATACAGTGACCTTGCCATTTAGAGCTTCAGTAGATCAAATGGGAAGGGGTACAGGTGTCACAATTCATTCCCTACAGCCTTGTAATATGGCTCCCTATTTTCATCTTTAACTCACGCAGCCCATTGTTCATTGGGCATACAGGTGATTTTCTTAAGACTTAATTAGATGATATTATTTTTTAATTAGGCCCTCCAGGCTTTTCAATAACCCTTAAACTAAAACACTAATATCTTGGGCTGGCCTAGAAAGCCCATGTCACTTCTTCCTAACTCTCTAAATTCATCCTGGACTACTTTCTCCTTTATTCACAGACTTAACTCATCTTTGCCTCGGTGCTTTTCTAGTCTGGTCCCCATTTCCAAAGCTCTTCACCCAGACCTTTTGGTTTTCAAGTTTCAGCGTAAATATTACTGCTGCGCTTTTTCACCTCCTTATGTACAGTGGATACAACCTTGTAGAATAGAAGCCATTCTGGCCATGTTTCAGATGGCACGTGATTTTATTTGTCGGCAAGCTGAGGACTGGATGATACAATCCTGAGAGGGTAGTTTTCAACTTCAGAGTCAAATGTTTTCATATTGTTAACAAGAAAACAACTATTTCTGAATAGATGTTTCTATTCTGCTGAAATACATCCCATCTAAGTAACAGAAGGTAATTAGCAAAGAATCTAATCAGCAACATTGCTTTAGTGCCCATCATTAAAAAGCTTAACTGTTGCACCATTTTTCTTTTCTGCTTTATGAAGAACTCATTTATGTACCATTTCAATGCTATTGTAATTGTGAGCGAGTTTTATGGGGGGATTAAATTACTGGCCTCAATTTTACAACACAAACATTACCTGGAGCCTTCTATAACCCAGTCACAGGAGAAAATGGAAAAAAAAAAAAACCAGAAAATTATCATAAAAATACTGATGCTGGAACTGAACTTTGATGCTTATTGGTTAGATCTGCGGCACCACATTAAGATTTCAAGTCATGTGTTATAACACAACCTTTTTATTTCAATGGCTTTTTTTTTTTTTTGCAACTGAATCTTCATAGCTATACACTAGGGAGGACGCATGCACCTTGAAAGACTGAATATTTAAAAGACACAAAATGTCAATTCGTAAATATTTGAGCATTTGGTTGACATCTCATTTCAAGAATAGAGTTGCCAAAACTGCTTTCACTAATGAAAAAAAAAATCTCAAGTAAGTCACGTAGCTGGAGGCAACTGCAGTTATCTTTGTAGAGAAAGGTCAGTGTCTTAAGACGAATAAAATTCACTCAATAAATTATTTATTCTCAATTTTTTTTTGTAACTATATTAAATACATGTGCAAATCATGTGTTTCAGGGTTTTTTTTTTTAGAATGCAAAGGCAGACTTTTCTCAAGAGCTGCTGATTTCAATCTACTCAAACAAAACAAAAACAAAAGCAACACAAATCTTGCCCTTTCCCCATCAAGTATCATTTAATTTACAAGTTTAACTATTGTGGGCTACACATAGAATACTTTTTTCCACTGTCTTCGTATTTTTCTCTGTCTCTCCTTTCTATTTCTTTGTCTCTTTCTCTCATTCTTTCTCTCATTCTTTCTTTCTCTCTTTCTTTCTCTCATTCTTTTATTATTAGATTAGAAATAGATGTTGATGATAAAATACATCCTCAAATGTAGGACATAGTTTATTTCTCCATTTTATAATTTACATGTTATTTTGTTTTACATTTCATTCTTAATGCAACCTTTTTAACCCATTTAGTCAGAAGTCACTGAGCCTATCTCTCAGTTGAGGAAATTAAGACTCAGAAAGGTTAAATGACTCATGCAAGACACACAAGCATTTAGTTATAAAACCAGTTTTGAAAGAATTTTTCTATGGGGACCTCCCAAATCAACTTGCAATAAAGACAAAATTGCCAGGTGAAATATAGATCCAGGAAAAACAAAATATTTGTCAATGATTACAGCTCACTTAGATGATAACTGTATGATAAATGCACTCATGGAAGAGAGTGAAAAGAGAGGATTTCTGAGACAGGGAATATAGTCTTCAAGGTGAGGAGAGGCAAGAGTGTGGATTCAGGAAAAGCAGTTTCTGGGAATTAGCAGATATATTTGAATGAACCATAATATCCTTTTACTGCTTTGTGTGGACTTGACTTTATGGTATCAAATTCTTCCCTTGCAAAATCAAAGGGCTACAAGAAACAAGGGAATCTTGATTACTGGAAATGGTGAATGGGAAGGAATTGGCTGAGGAGATAGGCAGAATTCAGGTTTGGGAAGGCATACTTAAAAGTTCAGCAAGTTTTGTCTTCTAGAGATGCTGTTTGAAAGGGTCAGGGAGATTCAGAACTGCACACAATACTTCAAAAGTTTTACAATAGGGTGAGGCATTTCTCATTACTGAGGAGAGAAAGATTAAAGCAATTTCATAGAACAATTAAGGCATTACATTACTGAAATGCTAATGAAGTTAGCCAGTAAGTAATTCAGTATACAGTCTAGGATGGCTAATGTTTAGTTCCTTTTAAAAAGATATTGCTCTTTTCAACTGTGAATTTATGCGTTCACATACACATACACAAAAGCATGTACATTTTAGTATACCCCCACCTATTTTTTAAAAGATATCAAGTTAATAAATGCATAAATTAAGGCTAAGTAGAGACAAATTAAGTACTCTGTTAAAGAAGATGAAATTGTTAGCATATTCAAAGACTGTTGTTAAATATGAACATCAAGAGAAGAAAAGCAGAGATGAACTTTGTCAATGTAAGTATAAATCCAGAAGTTTAATTTCTAACAGGAGATAAATATGTTCCCTTGTAACTCTCGCAATGTGAATGGAGAATAACAGTCTAATTTATGAAGCTAGATTATCATTCCAAATTTAATCATTGCTATCTTTTTGCTTCCTATTCTGAAACCTGTCAAGTACTAAATGGAAAAGGTGAAGAATGAATACTAAGCACGAAGATGGTACTTTGGGAGCCAAAATGTAATACTTGCATTGTCATCTTTTTTTCTTTCTTTCTTTTCCAATGTGTTTACAACTGGCAGGGGTAGGTGAGGGAGTCAGGGGTAATCTGATAAAATAAGGCTGTCATTTAAGCTATATGTGCAAGGGATATATGGAATTCTGCTAATAACTTTGGGATTAGGACAGAAACTAAAGCCAATAATCACTTCCTTATTTTCTAAGGAAGTATTTGTAAAGTTAACTTATGAGTGTATCTGTATGCACTTCAACATCTTCCTGTGTGAGCGTTTCAATTCATCTAGCTATCCATCCATCTTCCCATCCATCAGTCTATCCATCAGTCCATCCACCTATCCATTAATTAATTCATTCATCCATCTATTTATTCCATTAGCATCTCTTCAATATCTGTTGTATTTTAGAAAATCTTTCGGGCACATTTCTTTAAATATGGCAGCAATTCAGGAAACTAGGTATTATGATCCTAATTTCAATGATGAAGAAGAAACTAATGGTTAAATAACCTAATTCTTAGCAGGACAGTTGGTAAATGACAGAGCCATAACTTAATCCTATTTATGTTTGTTTTTGTTGGTTTGTTTGTTTTGTTCAACAAATACATTTTTTCTGGGCACAGCAACAATGCTAGGAGTTTGGAACCACACAGAGTTTGGGGTATTCATGGTTCCTAATCTTGTAGAGCTTGCTGTCTACTAGGCTTGTTTGGTGTCCAAATCTCTTCCCTTTCTATTCCTTGTTTTCTAAATGCAGCCAACAGATAATTAAAAAGACATACACAGAATACCCATCCTGTGTATGGCACTAATACTGGAGCTAGAAAGAAATTATTTAGGCTGATAGGGTAAAAGAGACTTGGGTGGAATTTCCCTTTTTAACAAAAGGTAGTTCTCAAATCATTTCTTTTCTAACAAACAGAAGTCTGAAAAATTGAGCTGCAGACATAGATAAGCAAGCTGGAAGCTTATATGGGTAAATGCCAGCAGCTGTGCCAATAGAATAGGGCTACCTGAGGTCTGGGCATGTTCAACATGGCGACTCCATCTTCCCTTTTCTTTGTCAACCACATGTACAGTAAAGAAGCAGGCAACATGGCACCAGCCAGGTAGAGAACCCATCTATGTAAATGGCACACCTGGTCCGAACAGAACAGTCTTTTGTGCCCTATGTAAATCAGACACCACCTTCTCAAGCTCATCTATAAAATCCCTTGCATTCCACCGCCAAACCAGCCACCCATTTATCCACTACTCCTCTCTGCTGCAGAGAGCTCTTCTCTTTCGCCTGTTAAACTTCCGCTCTAAACCTCACTTTCTGTGTCCGCGTCCTAGCTTTCTGTGACCGTGGGAAAACAAATCTCGGGTATTTACCTGAGACAACGACGTGGCTTCAGCTCCAGCTATGTTTCAGTTTCTATAGCACCCACATATCCCTGTCAACAAATCTACTTTACAGTGCACCCTGTTTTAAAAATAATAAAACAAAGATTTGTTTGCAAACAATATTATCAGGTGCAAGGGCAAGTATGTGTAGGGTCAAAGTATCTCAAAATTTGGAGCTTACACAAAGGTCATGGAGAAATCTGTGTTTATTTACCTTTCTCTATCCAAAGTAGGAAAGTGGGTACTTGACTTCCTTGTGAAGTTTCTACCACATAAATCAAAACACTCCAGGATTTTCTCCTGGTATAAAATTTAGTTGAGGCACAGTGAACAGAAAATGCATGCACTCACAAAGCTAGAAAAGATAAACATCCTTAAGACCATACTGATGTTTTCTTGCTCAGAGAGTTGCGCTATGAACCACATATATATCTCACAAAATGATGTTAGATACAAAACTACACGCAAACTCATACTTGGGTAGAAGTAAAAGGAAGATGAATAAAGGACTTTAGCATAATTGTTTCTTATGGGATAATCCTTCAGGTTAGCCTAGATCTCATTTCCTACAGCCCATGTCTAGAGAGTTCCTAAAAAAACACACCAGCCCTGGGACTTAGAATAGCTTGCAATTAATTATCATAAAAATAATAATTGCAAACGAATAGTAATAATATGTCACAGTTAAACCATAAGACAGAAGTAAAAGGCATAAATATTTTACATTGTGGGGAGTTGGAGGATATTTTCATTTTTTTGAAAATATTTACAGAGAACAGTAGAATCATGCACAAAAGTGAATTAAAAGTGTGCAGAATGTACAAGGGTACAAAAAGGTGTAGATTAGGAAAAAAGATAAGAAGGACATACAGGTGGATGTAAAACTGGGAAATATGTAAGTGATTTCCTCTAGCTTTTCTTTCCATGACTAATTTCATGGCCATTGTTGACCTAACTCACCCTGAAAGACAACCAAGCAGTTTTCTCCATATTGCAGTAAGTTGGGAAAGGGAGATGTAAACTAAGGAATAATCAATTTAGGATTGTTTTTATATCCTGAGGATTCCTCTAGGAATACAGCTGAGAAAAAGAACTACCGAACTGTGGTTCTGTTACAATAAACAAAACAATGCATGCATATAATTTAGGGGAGGATGTAGAGATATGGGGAGTGCTTTAGACTGAATGTTTATTCCACCCCCCAGTTCATACACTGAAATGCTAACACCCAATGCAATGTTGTTATGTGATAGGGCCTTTTGGAGGTGAGTAGCTCATTATTGCACAGCCTTTATGATTGTAATTAGTGCCATTATAAAAGCTCCAGAGAGCTCCCTTTTCCCTTTCACCATTTGAGGACAGTGAAAAGATGGCCGTCTATGAACCAGAGAGAAGGTCCTCATCAGACACTGAGTCTGCTGACACCTTGTTCTTGGACTTCCGAGTCTCCAGAACTATGAGCAACAAATTTCTGTTGCTTATATGCCACCATTCTGTAGTATTTTGTTATAGAAGCCCAAACAGACTAAGGCAGGGAGATAATAAATTTGTCCGTCAAGAACTCACAATCCAGTAAAGCAAACTGGAACATGAGACATATTGTTCTAAGTGTCTCATTAAAGATATGAAGGTTAAAACTTTTAATGAAAGATCAGGAGAGAGGAAAATTTAATTTGAACTAGATAGGTCTGAGAATTGGAGTTGTAGGCAAAGAATTCAATCAACAGGTAGGAAAAAAACATCATGGACATCGTTAACTTGTTGATGAAGCATATGTGGGTTCACAGAACATGTGGGATGCCCAATAACACAGTAGAAAAGTGCCATCAGTTTGGAAAAACAGATCTTGGGCTGATCAATGTCTTTGAGAGTTAGGAAAGCCACTGAGAGATTCTCAAACCTTCTATCTTAAATCTCATAAAGATTGGCTTAACAAAAGTGGGCAGAGTGTTGTGAAACTAGAATGTAAAATCCAGGGAGTCAGCCTGAGAAATTACTGAAATAGCTCAAGCAAGATATAGCAAAGATTTTTTTTTTTTTTTTAAATGAGACGGAGTCTCGCTCTGTCTCCCAGGCTGGAGTGCGGTGGCGGGATCTCAGCTCACTGCAAGCTCTGCCTCCTTGGTTCACGCCATTCTCCTGCCTCAGCCTCCCGAGTAGCTGGGACTACAGTCGCCTGCCACCACGCCAGGCTAATTTTTTGTATTTTTAGTAGAGGGGGTTTCACCATGTTAGCCAGAATGGTCTCGATCTCCTAACCTCGTGATCCGTCAGCCTCGGCCTCCCAAAGTTCTGGGATTAGAGGCATGAGCCACCGTGCCTGGCCAGCAAAGATTTTTTTTTTTTTTTTTTTTGTGGGCCAATATACTCACACATTAAAGTTCTCTTTATACATAATGTAAAAAGACTAGTCACAGTAGGTGCTCAGTCATTAGAACTTCATTATGTCAAACTGCCAATGTCCTGATGACAAATTCACATGCATTGAAATCTGTATGGTGTGGAAAAATAGTACTTACATCAGTTGGAAAACAACTAGCAAAACGAAAAGAAATGCATCAAAAACTGAATTCAGTTTGGCTATTTAAGTTCAAACATGGCTATTTTCTTTACTCTCTGCTTTCTATCTCTAAAAGCACCTGCCATAATGTTAAGTGTACATTTATTTTTTCTGCATAAGTGAAAAATTGACTTTTATCTTCTTTAGTGTAAAATGTTATGTACTCATGCATTAATATGACAACTGATGGGAAACAGAAACACTCATCCGGAGAGCTATTCAAAACCACCTTTGCCCACCCCGCAAAAAGGGCAATACCTTTGCTTTCCAGTGTTGATTTTCCAAAAAATAATGGCTTGTATTTCCAAAGATAGTTTGTACCTATCTATATTCTGCGTGTTCAGAACCTGAAGCTGATTTGTGATTTGGGGGAAATAATACGTAAGAAGGAAGACTGATTCCACTGCCATACGAGAATGCATTGATCTGAGTTCCCGTTTCATTTTGCTGGGCCTCAGAAGATAAGGAATAATATAATTCAGAAATGGGTTTGGCTTAGGAGATCCTTCCTAAGGTTCTATACATCAGTACCAGTTTGTGGCCTGATAGGAACCAGGCTGCACAGCAGAATATGAGCGGAGGGTGAGCAAACAAAGCTTCAGCGTTATTTGCAGCTGCTCCCCATCACTCACATTACCGCCGGAGTTCTGTTTTGTCAGATCGGCAGTGGCATTAAATTCTCATAGGAGCACGAACCCTACTGTGAACAGCACATGCAAGGATTCTAGGTTGCGTGCTCCTTATGAGAATCTAGCATCTGATGATCTGTCACTGTCACCCATCACCCCTAGATGGGACCATCTAGTTAAACAAGCTCAGGGCTCCCCTGATTCTATATGATGGTGAGTTTTATAACTATTTCATTATATATCACAATGTAATAATAATGGAAATAAAGTGCAAAATAAATGTAATGCACTTGAATCATCCAGAAACCATCCTCCCCAACCCCAGTCCATGCAAAAATTGTCTTCCATGAAACCAATGCCTGGTGACAGAAAGCATCTATTAAATACACTCTGGGTTTAAAATGTGTTGTCACTGCTCAGAGTGCATCCCGCATTCAGCCTATGCGCAATTAATTGCAAAATTTCAAGTGTGCTGTGTACAATTCTCTCTCATTTCTGCATCCTTGCATCATATTCCTATCACTGATTAGAATGTTCTTTCCCATGTCCATCTCCTTTCTATTGCTGGCTAACTTTTCCTTATTGTTTAAACCTCTATTCAATTGTCACTTCCTCTAGAAGAACTCCTCAAATTTCCAGGATGATATTGTCTTTTGGGTCATCAGAGTCCCTTGATCTTAAATCAATTGTAGCCTTATTGTTTTCCTATTAGAATTTACATCCTTGAGGTTAGGGATAAGGTATGTGTGTGTCTGGTGGGCAGGGGGCCATGAGAGAGAGAGAGAGAGGAGGTAGAGGAGAGACAAACTGTAGTTCATGGGAAGATTTTTATTCAAAGGGTGCTCTGTCATTTTTAAAATTAAATAACTGAAAATAAATGTAATGGGATGCATGTAAACAAAGATCATTTACTCTGTGAGATCATTAATAGAAATTAAAGAAAGTGTTCATAAATCCAAAAATAAAAAAGTGGTCAGAAAAAAAATGAAGGTATAGTTATCATTCTTCTCATTAAAAAAATAAAAATAAAGGAAGAAAAAACAGGGAACTGCCAGATGTCCAGTTTTCAGACCGGCATGTAAGGAGCTTCAAAGTCACCAATCCATCCTAACCACAAGTAACAAGTTGGACAAACTGGAAAATCAGAATCTCTTTTTAGATCTCTCAGAAAGGTAAGGTCACAGGGCAAACCACTGGTCAAAAAATTGGACAGACAGGCAGGTGCAGAAAATCACAGTTTACCTGAGCAACAACCTCCTCGAGAATCAGTGCTGGGGTCGTAAAATTTGAGCTGTATTTGACACATTGCTGGAGGCTCAGTTTGGACAACTCTGAGAGTTAGAAACTCCAAGGGGGTCCAGTCATAGAGAGGCTCCTACATTATTGCAAGTTTTACCACCCAGGAGCTCTTCTAGTTCCCCACAGTGAATATTAGAGAAAAATCTCTTGTGCTTCCAGCAGGGGGAAGAAAAAGGATGCCATTATGAAATATACCAGAGCTTTCTGATCTTACTTAACAAGGCCTTTCATCAGGAGAAACAAGGTTCGTCAGGGTCTAACTTTCTGGGGTTTTGTCAGAGCCTAACCTAACTAAGGGAAGAAAAATAACCCCAGAATTTAGATTTATGTGGGGGAAAGAAAATACTCAACTCCAGCTCACTCCAATTATCTTGTCTTACCTAAGGTGATGAAAAACTGAGAAGCACTAGCAAAGTCCACAGGTTATAAACTATTGGAGTTCATAATCCTACAATTTAATCATAAGACTATAGAATGCTTCTACTCCCCAACACCTTACCACTACATAACTAAAGGCCTGTTTTCCAGATTTTCTTCTATCCAGAACGTTGTGTACACCTTTCAACAAAAAATTACAAGATATACTAAAGGGAAAATAACAGTTTGAAGAAGCTAAACGAACACCAGAACCAGAAGAAAATGTGGAAAGAATGTTGGCTTTATCAGACCAAGAATTCAAACAAAAGAAAACAAAAAAGTAGAATTACTAAGCTGAGGGCATTAATGGAAAAAGCAGACAGTGTGCAACAACAGATGGATAATGTAAGAAGAGGGAGAAAAATTTTAAGAAAATATCAAAAAATGCTGGAGATCTAAAATGCTGTAACTGAAATAAAGAACGTCTTTGATGCACTCATTAGTAGGTTTGATATGGCTGAGGAAACAATCTCTGAGCTGGAGGTTGTGTCAATAGAAACTTCACAAACTGAAAAAACAAAAAATAAAACTAAAAAGAAATCAGAAATCTCAGAAGTGGAATAATTACAAAAGGAATAACATATGCATAATGGGGATTACAGAAGGGAAATACAAACAAACCAAAAACAGAAACAGAATACTTGGAGCAATAATGACTGACTCTACATTATAGTGAGTTGTATAATTATTTCAAACTTTACCAAATTAATAACAGACACCAAACCACAAATCCAGGAAGTTCAGAGACCACCATGCAGAATAAATGCAAAAAGAAAAGACTTTACATCTAGGCATATATTATTAAAACTTCATAAATCACAGATGAAGAGAAAATCTTGAAGCTTGGTGTAGGTGCAGGAAGGAAAACCTTACCTATAGAGAAGTGAATATAAAAATTAGAAAGGATTTTTCCTTAGAAAACATGCAAATGACAAGAGTATAGAGTGAAATATTTAAACAGTTGAGAGGAAAATAAACAACTAGAAGTCTCTTTCTTGATACGATAATCTGTGAAGAATAATCTTCAAAAGTAAAAATAATAAAAGACTAAAAACTTGAGGAAATTTGTTTCCAGCAGACCTGCCTTGCAAGAAATGTTAAAGTTCTTCAGAGAGAAGAAAAATAATACAGGTCAGAAACTCAGATCTATATAAAGGAAAAAAGAGCATTAGTAAAAGTGAAGTTAAAATAAAGGGATTTTTTACATTCTTAATTGATCAAGGAGATAGATCAAGCAATAATTATTTGATTATGCATTTTTATATATACATATATATGCTTATGTTAAGTGAAATGAATGATATCGATGCAAAGGAGAGAAGAATGAAGAACATTATGTTGTGTTAAGTATTCACACTAGTGTTATTTGGAAGTAGAGATGAAAGAATGTATATTGCAAATTCTAGCGGGACCACTGAAAAATGCTGGAAAGAATAAGAATAATTGACATGCGAAATAGGAGAGAACTGAATAATATAACACGCTCACATAAAACCACAAAAAGTAGAAAAGTGTGGAAGACACAAAAAGGAAAAAAGAACAGGACAATAAATTAGGAAAGACTAGTAACATATGATAGATATTAACCCATCTACATCAATAATTAATTTAAACATCATGATCTAAATACCACAATTAAAAGATATAGATTGTCAGAGTGAATCAAAAAACAAGACTGAACTATATGTGGTCTGTAATAACCCCCCTTAAATATAAAAGCACATAAAGATTAAGACAATGGACAAGTATAACATGCTAACATTAATCAACAGAAAGTGGGAGTAGTTACATGAATCTCAGACAGCACAGGAATCAGACCAAAGAAGGTTATCAAGTATAAAAGTGAGCATTACACAATGAGAAAGTGATCAATGCTCCAAGAATCCATGCAAATCCTTAATGTGTATTCACCTAACAACAGAGCATCAAAATATGTGAAGCAAAAACTATTAACATTGTGAGGAAAAGTAGATAAATCCACAAATATAGTTGAAGATTTTAACACCCTCTCCCTTAGAAATGTATAGATTCACTAGGCAGAAAATCAGTAAACACATACTTGAACTCAGAAGCATTATCGGTTACCTAGATATAATTAAAACTGTTGACTACTTTATCCAATAACAGCAGATTACATATTACTATTAAGCTCACACAGAACACTCACCAAGATAGACCACATCCCGGGCCATAAAACACACCTTAACAAATGTAAGAGAATGGGAATCATATAATTCCTGCTGTCAGAACACAGTGGAATTAAACTTGAAATCAATAACAAAAAGATAGCTGGAGAATCCCCAAATACTCATAAACAGCAGAGTTCTAAATAACAATTTGTCAAAGAAGAAATCTCAACTGAAATTACAGCATGTTTTAAACCAAATGAAAATGAAAACACAATAAAGTTTGAGATATGCAGTGAAAGCATTGCTTAAAATAAAATTTATGACATTGAATACATATCTTAGAAAATAAGCAAATGAGATCTTAATCATCTAAGCTTTTGCCTTCAGAATATAGAAATGGCAGAGCAAACTAAATTCAAAGTAAGTTACATGAAAGAAAAAGAGCAGAAATATAACATAGAAAGTCAACAGAGAAGACTGACAAAAACAAAAACTGTTTTTTTAAAGATCAATAAAATCTGTAAGACTTGAGCCAGGTTAACTAAGAAAGTAAGAAAGAAAGGCTTACATTCCTAATATCTGTTGTGAATATAAATTAAGGCAATTATTATTTCCTACCCTCGATTCTTCACAACCTTCCAAGAAGAAAGGGATACTCTGAATAGACCTGAATCTATTTTAAAAATTGAATAAACAATAACTTTCCAAAACAGAAAGCACCAGGCCCAGATGTATTCACTGGTGAATTCTGTCAAACATTTAATGAAGAAATTACAGCAATTCTATGGAATATTATTCAATGCTAAAAAAATGAACTATCAAGCCATAAAATTATATAGAGGTAATTTAAATGCATATTACTAATTGAATAAAACCAATCTGAAAAGACTATATACTGCATGTTTGCAGCTACATGACATTCTAAAAAAAAAATAAAATGACAGAGATAGTGAAACGTTTAGTGTTTGCTATGGGTTAAGGAGATGGAGGGATGCATAGGCAATACATGAAAGATTGAAAGCAATGAAATGATTCTGAAAGATACTAAAATTGTGGATAAACATCATTATATATTTGTCAAAATTCATGAAATGTACATCATCATCAGGAGTGAACCCTAATGTGATGGAGTTTGGGTGATAGTGATGTGTCGTTGTAGGTTTATCAATTATAACAAATGTACCACTCTGGTGGGGTGTATTGATAGAGGTTGTGTGCATGCATGAGGAGCTAGGGATATCATGGGAACTCTGTTCTTTCTGCTCAGTTTAGCAGTGAACCTAAACATTTCCTAAAAATAAAATTATTGGGGGAAAATAAAGACTGCCATTGTTGATTCCCAATTTCATATCCGGCAATATAAAGAAGCTCTTTCTACATATCATTTAATCTTCATACTTCTAAATATATCTATATATTATTGTTTTCATGTAAAAGGTGAGATAACTGAGGAGTCATCTATCCATTTATTTACTCATAGTTTTATTCTTTCATTTTTTCCTATATGAATTGAACACCTACATTGTGAGTAGTAGCGGTAGCCATTGTAGACACAGCAAGAAAAAAAGAGAAAACGCTGACAAACTCACAAAACTAACAATTTTAAAAGATAAAATGGCATTAAATGAGAAATTCTTCATTGCATTATTTTGTTACAATTATAAAAATTTCGAGGAAAAAGATACGGATCTCATCAGATCGCAACCGGTGGGTGGGATCATGGATAAGTTGGCCCTTTCGTGATCAGGTAACTTTTGTCCTGAGATCTGAAAGATAAGCAAACTTTTTTCAGGTTTAGATGAGAGAGTATGTGACATTCCATGCAAAAGAGTAATCCTTGCTGAAAACTGAAATGTTTCCTCCAGTACAGTGCATATTCTCTCAAAATTGGATATACCACCCCTAATTATCTACTTGATTTCCCCTAGCTTGAAATAAAACTCACTGTGTAAATGGGACTTTTCTTCACTCTATCATGCGCTTTCATTGTCGTTTCTAGATTGAAAGCACATGAGCATAATTCTTTGGAAATTTAGGGGATTTTGTAAAAAGAATGAAATAACTGTTTTTCAAGGTTGTAGAGATGATTAAACATCATTATGTGTCTGCAAACCTTTATTTCATTATCTAACACATAATAGGTATCTGATATATATCAGTGGTCATTTCTTTGTCGTTCATTATGGTTTAGATAATATAACTGCAAAATAAATGCAAGAAAAAAGATATCTGTGTTTCATCAGCTGGAAAGGTTTATTCTCCATTCTCTGATTGGCTTTTGTTTGAGAAGACATTTGGGGTGAGGACAGTAAAGAATGGCAAGCATACCATTACAAAGGTAGAGGAATATTTCAGAAACTTTACCTTAGTAAGGACTGAGTCACAACTACATGATAAAAAATATCAAGTGGAGTTCTAATCAGTCTTCTTTAGGCATGTCAAAGAGTTTTCATGGCTGGACTTTAATTTCTCTAGCATCCAAGATAGACATCCTTCAAAGAGCAAGGAACTCAACACTGCACCAGTGTTAAGGGCACTGCAAAAGACTACTCAGTTTTAAATTTTTTGTTTTTTAGAGATGCAGTCTTGCTATGTTGCCAGGTTGATCTCAAACTCCTATGCTCCAGCAATCTTTCCGCTTTGGCTTCCCAAAGTTCTGAGATGACAGGTGTGAGCCACCACACCTGGTCCCAGAATACTCTTTCACAGCTGTCCCTGGGAGATACTGTCAGTCCCCTACAGGTGACATAGTGGGTTGTTATTCTGTCTTCAAAACTAGCTTAGTCTTTGAATGAGGACATTGAGGAGGTGACCATATAACCACCCTGGGCAATGAGTCAGTGGCCATGATGACATTTACGTCAAAAGAAAGAGCAGGAGCAGGTGGTAAATACTCTGTGAATTCTGTGAAATTGATTCTGTGAAAATGAACACCAAGACAACCAAAAGTAAACCTCTGCAGAGTCAGTCTATGATGGTTCTGCAGGGGAGACGTACACTCAATAGTAAATAAAAGGTTTTGTTTTCTGAGGTTTCCTAAGAAGAGACAGATTACATTATGTACATGACAGACAAGAAAATGCATACATTATTCTTCAGGATATAAGGAAACAGTATTAAAAACATAAAAGGATGCATGAGGAGATAAATACATTTTAAAACGCTATGTTCAATAAAATTAACTTCTTTTTTTCTAAACTAGTCCTCAGGATTTTTCAGATATGTTAATCTCTTGATGATGATAGCTGTTTTTCAAAGATGGTCTGAAAACAGTAACATCACTGCAATATATTTGATTAGAAAATAGATTAGCCTTAGATTTTTTGTGTAAATGTTGTCCCATGGAATACAGTTTATCAAATGCACATATAAAACATTCTTATTAAATAATCTCAACCTTACCATTTTTTAATTAAAAGAAAATGTAACTATGAAGCAATCAGAGATAGATAAATGGTATCTAGATGATACTTAGACAGATAAAAATTAAAAGAGGCCAAAAAACAAGCCTTGGCAGATAGGCTTACAACAGGTAAATGATTAGGAAGATGCATTGGTACTTGAGATATTTAGAGATTGACATCATTCATGCTGAGACTGCAAGACCGTTCTTTTATGCTTCTCTGAGCTAAAGGTGAGGCTGGAAGTTTTGAACATGGATAGATTTGCAAGGAGATCTGCCAAGCCAGACATCTTCTAAGTAAAAAAACAGAAAATAATTCACCATTGATCTGTGGCTATAAGGATAATTTCCTTCCAATATCTGTGTTTTTGCTTTCTTATCTGTAAACTGAAAAGACAAAGTCCCTTTTCTTATAGGGCAATTGTGACAAGAATATGATGTTTGAAACTACTGAATGCAGATCTTTGCACATAGTAGTACTCAATTTATATTAGTCGTTGTAGCAATCTGTTTAGTTTGTCAATTCCTCAACTACTCCCCTGGCATGAAACCTATGAGCAAGTCACGGCCCAGAAGGTATGATATTTGATATAAAGAGCTTGGATTTTGACTCAAAATCAAAGCTTCTATTTTTAGCTTTTAATGGCAAAATATCTTTGAGCAGAGTACTTATTTGATTATCAATATCCATGCAATATTAACTGTTGTCCTGATGACTCCCAGGGTTGCTGTGTTGATGTGAGTTGTTTGAATCCTCCATGAGTAGTACAGTCATGTTTTTCCAGAGATTAATATAAGCATGATCAATGTCATATCATCATGCATGCAAAAATGCTTTGATAAATGCCAAGTACCCCTTGGGCATAGGGATTATTGTCAATAGAAGTAATTCGGCAAGCGGAAATTAAGCTATGCAAATGATTACAAAACTTTTTGAGATCTGTCTGTAGGAAATAAGTAATATTTAAGACATGTTGACGTATGTATTTAATTTTAGGCTGAGATAAACCCATCAACAATTTTATTCAAGCACTGATATTTTGAAGCAAGAGGAAATTTATAGAAAGTGTAGAAATGTGAGCATTTCTCACTGTCTGGGGCTACTAGTACACTATAGGATGTTAGGCTTCCTTTCTGTGCTTGATTTAGAAATATATACTTGGCTCAATAGTCTATGGAATTGTATCTTTATTTAGTTACTTGGTTCACTGAGACATGCCATTAAACTACACTTGTCGGAGTCCATCAGTAAATGGGGAACACCATTTGGCTAAGAATCCTAAACTGTCCCTAGTTAAGCAATAAATAAACTCTCTCCACTCCAGTTTCTTCCTTTTTCCTTTGCCTCACACCCCCAGGATACACCTACACTCTCCGCTGAGTGTTCTTCCCCAGGCCCAACTTCAGCATAGTGAGAAATATTCCCAGCCATTCCTTCTTTACCACCTTAGAAGACAAATATAGGAGTTCTTTCCATCTGAATCACTTTTTTGTTGATCACTAAGGGGAGCCCATCAGGGAGATACAAGTCAAAAGAAACGTAGGGCATGTACAAAGTTGAGAATTTTGTTGTAGTCCTGCTCCCAGGTGTCCGGTGCCTCACTGCTCCCTAGTAGGATAAATAAAACCCAAATACGCCTTTTGCTACACGAAAGCTCAGTAGTGTGCCTGACTGTTCTTTTCAGTAAAGGATTTTTGGTACTGGTTTCCCAAAATTACTGTGAATTACAATCACAGGGGGAGCTTGTAGAAAGTACAAATTGGTTCAATTAAAAGCATTAAGTTTTTCTGTGCTTTTCCTCCAGTGTCACATGAAAAAAAGTTTATTAGCATTAAGTATTGTCCCCATCCCTTCAAGAAGTGTATTAGTATTAACCTCCTACTGAGATCATCAAATAGGTTCTTAAAATCTGAGATATACAAATAATGTGAAAAGGCTCGGCTAATTTTGTAATTTGCGAAGAACATTCATAGAATATTACTGTATATCTCTTCAGGATGAGTATTTAAATGAAGAATAAAGCTTTTTAAATTTTCTTTTGTTACTACAGTCCCATTCCACTCTGACCTCATCTAAAGGAAAAGAAAAAAAAAACTATTTGGTATGATGAGAAACATAGAAATAAGCAGAAATAGAAGTTTTGCTTTGTCTTTAGGAGCTGATAAGGGGTAGCAGTGACAAACAGATCAGATAAGTAGAAAGAGCCCCATTGTGACCAGAAACTAAAGGGAAGATGATTCCTGGATCTCCACGCAAGATATATTAACTAATGAATGTTAGATAACTAGACAGAAACATTAAATATTTTATACCATTCCTTACATGTGAGTCTTTCTGGTAGTAGACCCTCTCTATATCACGCCCTAATTACTGTGGGTCTAAGTCAGAAATTACGTGAAAATAAGAATGCTTTTAATAAAACAGGTAACATTCTGGGGGATAAAAAAGTCAATGAGGCTGGGAACGGTGGCTAACGCCTGTAATCCCAACACTTTGGGAGGCCGAGTGGTTGGATCACGAAGTCAGGAAATCAAGCCCATCCTGGCCAACGTGGGGAACCTCGTCTCTACTAAAATACACACAAAAAATTAGCTGGGCATGGTGGCGCATACATGTAGTCCCAGCTACTCAGGAGGCTGAGGCAGGGGAATCACTTGAACCAGGAGACAGCTTTCAGTGAGCCAAGATCGCGCCACTGCACTCCAGCCTGGTGACGAGCAAGATTCCATCTCAAAAAAAAACCCAAACAAAACAACAACAACAAAAAAAACAGTCAAAATGCAGCGGCCTTTGGCGATTGATTGGTGAAGAGTAAAAAAGCAAGAGAAGAAAATTTAGCATTCTACAAAACAAAATACAGCCATAAAATTGGAGGAACTACTACTTTTCCTCCCACCAACAAAAATCCACTAATGTATCTAGGCTTTGCAATACAGACAGAAAAGGGTAATATTTAGCAATTTTATAAAACCCTAAAATGCCACATATATGAACGAGAGGAATTAATAAGTCCACGCAGAAGTCTTGCCAAAAGAAGCAAAAAGAAAGACTATCAATATAAGAAAATTCCTGGTGGGGGGATGGGGGGGACGGGGAAGAAGAATTAAAAGTGTCATCAAGCAAACATTTGAGAAGATTAAAAAGAAAAATTCTGAAATTAAAATACTAAGAACATTAATGGATTTTTAAAAGCAGAGAAAAATGAAGAGAACTGACTGAACTTAGACACAAATAAAAGCAAAATTATCTCAGAAATGAGGTACGTTGTATTATGAGTTTGAATAGACTCAAATAAAAATTTAGTAAGAATGGAAAACTGAAAGTACAACTAAGTGAGTAGAAATGAATTCAACAAAATAGGTCAAAGGCTCACCAAAAATATACTGGAAAATATATTTCTACTGGAAATGGAAGACACACAAGTAGGGACAATGTCTATGGTCTTATAGTCTCTGCAAAAGAAGAACAAAACAATCTAATAGCACTAAAACTTAAAATTGTATTCAAAGAAAAGATTACAAAAGAAGAACACTTCAATCTCTAAAGTGTTCATAGGATACCTTAGATAAAAGGCTTTGAGGCGATATTAGGAAGGGATGAAGGTAGTCCTTCAATAATTGTTTGCTTTGAATCCTATGTCCTTAGATACTCAGATGTCAACTATATTATACTGGACAACTTAATTGCTAAGTGAAAATTCACTTTTATTTTCTATCTTTTTTACATTTTTAAAAATCTATTAAAGACAACTGAGTGATAACTTCTGTTCTCATTTACTGAGGCCTCATCAATTATTGGTGATAATTATCTGAGGCGATGCCAGAAATGAATTAACTTGAAAGCATGGAAAAACTAATTATGAATAAACTTAACCAAAGAGGTATAAAACCTCCAAATGAAAAAAGTGCAAAACATGGCTGAGAAAAACTAAGACCATTAAATATATGGAGACATATACCATGTGAATGGATGGGAGTTTTGCTATTTTTAAGATGATATTCTCCGGAAATTGATCTTTAAAACCAAAATAATTCCAGTTAAAATCGCAGCATGTAGTTTGTGAAAATTAACAAGCTAATTCTAAATTTTATATGAACTTTTTTAAAAACCTAAAATAGCCGATGTATTTTTGGAAAGGAAGAACAATTTCAGTTGTTTATGCTACTTGGTTGCAGAACTTAGTATAAAGATACAATATATAATGCAGTGCATTATCATCGTAAAAACAGGAATGTAAGAGAGCCCAGAATAGACTGACACATTTATAGTCAATTGATTTTTGAGAAAAGAGCCAATATAATTCCAACAGAGAAAGGATAGCTAGATTTAATCTGTAAATATTTATATTGGATCTCACAAAAATATGATTTGTAAATTTTTTGAAATGTACCCTAAAATGATCATAGTAAAGTCATTTGTAATGTGAAATTATACTGGAAAAAATATTGAATTCAATACACATTTAAATGAATTCATAGAAAAAATTACTAAAAAAGTAAAAACATTCTTATAGCTCGTGGATCTATCAAAAAATAAAACTGATTTTATATTAACAAATGGTATTCTCTTCACTATATGTCAAAAATAAGATATGCAGTCTACAAGGAATTTATAAAATTTTAACATTTAAATGATAGTAAGACAATAAGAATAAAAACAGATTACTTACAAATTATGCTCTAAAACATAGTAGACAGTAGTCTTATTAATGGAAAACAAAAGCAGCAGAAAATAAGGACAGTACAACCAAAAACATATGGTAGTGTAAAAGAAACACAGACATTGGAAATAGCAAAATTGTTGCTCTTCAAGGAAATAATCATCAATAAAGTAGAAAAGTTTCTAGTAAATACATCAGGAAAAGTATACACAAAAATAAGATGCAGAAATACAGATACAGGAAGGCATTTTAAAACTATAACCAACCACTATATAATTGCTTAGAGTAAAGGATTACATCTCTAAATCATTCTTCATGTTTAGAAAAATGTAAAACATCCAGCCTGTATCTGGAAAATTTAAACAGAAAAAGACCTGGAAAAAAGAAAACAAGAACATAGTTAACAAACTGTCTCCACCCACCAACCCGCATCTACCCACCATACATACTCCGAGAAAGAATATTACCTACCTACTTGTATGCCTGCTTACCTATATCAATCATCTGGTGCAGAGATTTTAGCAGGAATTCTTTCAAGAAATAAATAAGTCAGATGATCTGCTCATAACACTTCTCTACATAAAACCTTGCAATGGGCTTCCATTGTAGCTAGAATAAAAACATAACATCTTACAGTAAATTGCAAGCCCTTGAATCCTATTTAATATCTTCAGGATTCTTCTCTATCTTTATCCCAAGTCAGTCTTCCTTTCTCACCAAACTCTAGCCACACTGGTTTCTTTATTAGGTACAGTTGTCACACTCAAATTTTTAACACAGGATCTTCATTTCTTTCTTAAGTCTTAACGTTACTGGTTTATTACTTTGGGTTCTCGTTGTATAATGGGAATGACCGTATATAGTACAGAGACTGGAATATACCAAGCTATTAGAAACTCTAGATATGGAGATTAGAAATGTCTTTTGTTTCCTCATTCTAGTTCTTGCTCCATCCAGCTCTGTGCCCTAGAAATCAGGGCCTCAGAAAGAGTATCAGTGGACTTTCCATCCTCTGGCTTCAGGTTACATGGGCAGAAAACAGTAGGTGGCAGGGATGGCATAGGGGAATAATTCCATTGACTCCCTTCATACAATGTCACTGTCGGTTGACTGCATCTTTCTAGTAAGGGTCACACTTCTTGTCAAGCAGTCCTGGCCATGTAGCTACCCTATTTAACCCTTTTTGCTTACCCTTCCAGGCAAGAGATAGTAAATGTTATCCACTATCACTAGTCCCATGGTACAACATTGCCATTTTCTGGTTTCCTTAAACCTGACTACAATTTATAGTTTGTTTATTAAACTCTGCTTTACTATCCAATTTGAGTCTATACTTGTACAATGAATGAGTAAAATATAGGTATCACATTCAAGAGTAGTTTAACATAATGACACCATTTAATCCATCAAAACAGTGGGTCAATAAAAATAAATCACTTGAAGAGAGACATTAAAGACATTTTTAAAATTCAAAATCCATACTTACTATAAAATGTTAGTAAAGTAGTAATCTTCCTTAACGCAATAAAAATGAACTTTAGAAAAAGAGAAGTTGAAAAAACAAGCATTAATAATAATATAATAAAACATTAGATTAAAAGCATTCTTTAATGCAAATAATCAAGATGAAAATGACTGATATCATCATTATTACTGATCTACATTCTATACATAATCTTCAATTAAACCAGAAAAGGACAAAATCACAGGTTGGTTGGTTGGTTTTTTTTGGAGTACAGTTTTTCCTGTTTTTGAATTACATGATTTTTCACCTTGGAAACCCAACAAAAGTAGCTGAAATAAAACAGGCAAAAATAATCCAAAAACCCAGTAATGGAATTGATAGCAAAATTAACATAAAATTAACAACTTTCCTATTTACACTCAAATAACTGGTTAGGAAATGTTATGTAATCCCGTTTATGATAGCCATGATCAAAACAGTGCCATACAGTTCTAGGTATAAAATCTTAAATATCTACCAATGAAAGATTGAAAGAAAATGCATTAGAATATTTGAGACTGTGGAGTAAAGATGGGGGGGAAGCTCCAATACCAGTTGATAAAAATTTAAAAGTTGGAGGTGGAGTGACTTTGTCAACAATAAAACACTTTAATGATTTGCTTCACAAAGTTATCTCTATAAGACCATGAGACTTGGCAATCAGAGGCTACTTTTTGCATTATGTGTTCCCAGAATCTAGCATCTAATATAATGTAGAAGCTAAATGTATGTTTGTTGAATTAGTGATATATGTGAATTAGTAATTGACTAAATGCATGCATGTATACTGAAAGAGTGGCTACCATGGCAGATGTTCAATTTCCAGTTCAATCTACCTTTCCCCAAAAACAAATTGTATACAAAATAATTACTGCATAAATATTTGAGATGTACAGCTCTACCAAAAATAAAAAAGGACTTAACAATGGTTGGGTACTACCTCCAAATGCTCATACTTATCACTAGATTGAAATCAGGATATCCCCAGAAATGTAACATGCAAACTTCATATTTAGTAAGACTCAGAAAACTCATTCAAACTCAGTAGTGTTCATTTCTGATTTCCCTTCAGAGTCCTTTTGGGAGACCAGATGCAGCTGGAAGGCACTGTAGATGTCAGAGTGAGACAGTCCCTTGAACTAAATGAGGCTAAAAATAAAGCAAATGGTGCTTCCACGTGAAGGATTAGCCATAAAGGACTCAGGCTTCCCTAAGAATTACTGTTATCTCTAAAACTGTTTGCACTGATACTATAAGTGGGAAGAAATTCTGACAACATATCATAAGGGATTTTCATAGAGAGATTAACTGTATTGGTTCATGAAACTCAGATATTTCCACTGGGTATAGGAAAGGTTAGTGATTTTAGGTTTTATTGAAAAGAAAACTTGTTCAAAAATTAGACCCAGGTGTGTCAAAAGGTGAGCGATTTAGGAATGAGTAATTTATTAAGTCTTAGAGTAGGGTGAAGTTTAATATATACCATGGTAATCATAATGTTTTGGAACTAAAAGACCAAGTACAAAGTCCTGCCTCCCCCACTGAGCTATGTGGCCTCTGTTAATTCACTTAACTATCCCAAGTTTTGCTTTTCTTATCTGATAGAGTAATAATGCTACATCAGTTATCTTAGGACAGATTGTTCAGAGAATTGTAAAAGAGTAAACAGATTAAATATTCTTTCTAGAAAAGGATGTCCCTGCATTCCATTACATCGAACATGATGGGCTTAGAAAGAATTATAGATACCAGCCCCTGCCTGCCGGGGTCTTAACCCTAGTTTGGAAAAGCACATTCCCATTTCATAGACCACCCTACCTCCTTTCTCCGTCCTTCTTTCCCCCTCCATTTTCCTGCTTGCTTTCTCTACTCATGAAAACATTTATTGAACACCTGCTGGATCCTGAGCAGGGTGAACAAGGCACGCCCACATTCACATCCAAAGCCTCTCATTCATTCCCACCAAACAGTGTGGGAACCTAGTTCATCACAGTGTAATTCCAGCATTTTCTTAAGCCATTGATAGTAACTCCTAAAGTTCCCCCATCACCCTCTTTTACATTTCTATCTCATGTTCTATATCCTTACAATGTATGTGTATACCTCATGCATATTTCTGAATATATAGTACATGTGTGCTAAAAAATGAATATGGAAATTTCCTAATAATTTGGCATCAAGGATAGTATTGTGTCTTCACATACAAGCATCTCATTTTTGTTTGAATAGTTGGAGAGGCAGAAGAGTTTGATGCTTTATAAGGTAGACTTGCATCAAATGATCTGTCTCTGAATCCCAATGATATCATTAGCAGCTGTGCGACCTGGAGCAAATTATTGAGCTCCTCTCTCTCAGGTCGCTTAACAGAAAATAACTAGGCACAGTAACAGTACCTAAACCAAAGAACTGTTATTAAAGTTAATGGATTAATATCGCTAAAGAGCAAAGAATAGTGTTTGGCAAATAATAAAAACAGGGATTAATTATATATACTTATTAGTTATATATTAAATCTGAAGTATCTGTGTTTACAGTATATATGCATATGTACTTTTCCCTGTATAAATAGAAAAAAAGGGAGAAAGCAAACAACTATAGAAGGTAATGAACATCATTTTCCAATAGAAGAAACCTTCATTTATGTATTACAGAATTATTTACTGAGTGTATACTGGGTGCAAGCTATGTATCTAGTGCTAGGGATACAGGTATAGACAAATAAGATGTAATAAGCATGCAACTGTGACAATGAAGGATTAAATTCTGAGAGCCAAACAAGGAAATCAAGCATGCATAATTAAGGCTGTTAACTAATTCCTACATTTTATTTGCACTTTAACTGTTGTTTTTGTACAATGGAGAAGCACTAAGATTAAGTACGAAGATCTACTGTGAATCAGCAAAATGCAGGGAACACCATTATATGAAGAAGCATTTTCAGCCATCTTTCCCATTTTAGAAGACATCACTTTACTACTTAATGAGCAGTTTTAAAGGATACATGAGATTATATACTAATGTTTTAGCTCCCTAAAAAAATCATTATCAATGCTAAATCCACATAAATTACTTCAGAAGAAACAGAAGAGAAATGAGGCTAGTGGTTACCAAAGTTAATCTGGGTATAGAATTTGGCATCTATAAAAATGTATATAATGAGTCCTAAAACTCTACCCTTCTCCCCAAATTGCCATAACAGACATCAAACTTTTTCAATAAAGTCCATTAGCTAGATCTGTAAAACCCTCTTAGGAGAAATACTGATTTTCAGTACATTTCTCAAATTGGGTAATTTAAAGGGTAATTTAAGAGTTTTGAATCATTAAGACTACTTAATCCAATTATATAGTGTCTGCTTCACAATTACTACTTTAAATTTTCTTTTGCCTATTATAAAATGTAGCTTTTATCTATATTATTTATACGTGTAAATAAAAGCAAATTAACAATTTTTTTCTTCTTTCGGGGCCTTGCTTTACATAAGTAAAAACATGCTTATTTATTGATCACCCCATTTGCAATTTGTAGAAAATAAAAAGGAATACTTTTCATAAGATACATATTCATAAAATAGAGATCTGGTACTACAACTTGACTAAATTTTTGAATCTATTCTCTGCTTCTAAGTATCTATAGAAAATCAGGTACTGTTTTCTTTATAAGATTGTTTTCTTTGATCATGGCCCTATATTTTATCCTGTGGTCAAGTTGTTTTCTTAGATTTTCTTGTCTGCTTTCATTTATCTAATACCCTGCTGTTTACTTCACTCTCATTAAATGATGCTGGTTCCTAAAATGCTGTGTTTACTTCACTTTGGTTTATCATGGTCCTAAGCTAGCTTTTTTCTTTCTTTCTTTCTTTTCTTGGTTTTTCTCTTTTTCTCTTTTTATATACTGAATTTCTATTTGCTGAAGAACAAAATTAGAGAGCATTTCCAAAAATGCTCCCTGCTACTTATCAAGACATCTAAGTTAATGTCCAGTTAATTTGATGAAAAAAGTCAAATAATTTTGCAAATGCGACGTGTAATGCAAGCTCCACTCCCCCAACCTTTTGATTCTTTTTGTGGTGAGAGTTTAGGGAATATGGAGGGAAATTTAGGTTACTGCAAAAAGAAAATTTTGGCAACAGATACATAGAGACTCAAATTCCTGAAATGCATTGACACTTCTTATTAAGATGTAAACAGTCATAAGTGCCCATTGCTTCCAGCCTAATCACAGGGACAAGTCTGTTATGTTGCAAAACCATGGTTAAAAGAAATCACAGCTTGGAGACCTAAACCTAAGTGATGAACACTTCTTGGAAAAGAAGAGATCCATAGGTGTTTTCTTGTCTGGTAGAGTGGTAACAGGTAGAGAAATGTGCTATAGAAAGTGATTGGAAGAAGAACGCCAAGCTTTGATCAAACCTTCATGGCAACATGTGAGCTGACATGCATCCCTAGGAACCTCAGCTGAGGAGCAAGCCTGTAAATATCCACTGATTCTTTCCCATGTTTCTTCACTGAATCCAGGGGGGTAGTATGCAAAGTATGGCAGGGGGAAAGAAACTGAGAAAGATTCCCACCTGAGGCATAAGGAACCTTCACAAAGCGGGAAGGCGATAGGCACCTGAATATTGGGAGGAAAGTGAGAGAGCCCAAAGAAATTCTTCTGAAAGCTACCAACGCTTTGTCCCTTAAAAGGCCCCTTAAAGTCTGGATAATAGATCAGCAAGAGGTCCATGGATGTAGAAATGCAAGACGTAGAAACGGATGTAGAAACGGAAATGGATGTAGAAATGGAGAAAAGGAAGAATTCACCAACGTTACAAAAATACGACATCTGGTCTATAAAGCAGAAAGAGATTTCCCGTTTTGGAAACCCAGTAGTTGTGAGGTAACACGTAAAGACATACCCAAAGTTGTGCCAGTGCTCAGATCTCATGCCCAGCTAAGGAAAAGCACTGTCTTCAAACTATTTTAGCCAGTAGTAAGCTGAATGTAACTAAAGCTGCCAAAAACTCTACATGCATCTCTAATATAGATTAGATTGAGTCAGCCTACATAATAGCAGCCTGAAAGAAAACAGAACTACAATAGCTCCTACCCCTCAATGGGGTTAAATCATAAATACTTCAGTCTTTACTGTTTTCTTAACACATTCTCTCTGACATATAAAAAAGAATGTCTGACAGAAAACAAATAGTCAGCAGAATTTGACTCAAAGTCAAGAGAGTTTACACAGTAAATAAAAGTAGACTTAGAAATAGCCAGATAAGAGAATTATCACAGTGGAATTTCAAAATGAAAAATATATTAAATGATCCAGGAGATGGTAGACCACATGTATGAACAGATAAAATTTCAGATGGGGGCACAAAACAATGTTATAAATTAGGATATAAGATGTTAACTAAAAGGTATGTAAGGCAGGTCTCAATTGAGAAATTTATTTAGCGAAGGTTGAGGATGCTCCTGGAAAAAAGTGTGTCACAAGAACATCTGTGACCTTTCCAAATGGAGTTTTGGAAACTTTATTTTTTTATTTTTTGAGACAGGGTGTCACTCCGTCACTCAGGCTGATTGCAGTGGCGCAGTCATGGCTCACTGCACACTCGACCTCCTGGGCTCAAGTCATTCTCCCACATCAGTCTCCAAAGTAGTCGGGACTACAGGCATGAGCCACCACACCTGGCTAATTTTTTATTTATTTTTTATTTTTTGTAGAGACAGAGTCTCACTAGGTTGCCCAGACTGGTCTCAAACTCCTGGACTCAAGTGATCCTCCTGCCTCAGCCTCCCAAAATGCTGCAATTGCAGGCATGAACCACCATGCCCAGCTATGGGTTTTCGTGGGTTTGTTTGTCTGTTTGTTTTGAGACAAAGTCTCACTCTTTTGCTCAGGCTGGTCCCGAGAGATCTTCAGTATTTAAAAGGGAAAGAACAAGGAGAGCCAAGAGGATTTAAAAAAAAAAAAAAAAAGAGGGAGAGTAGGTATTGAGGCAGATGGTTACATTTGTATGAGACTGATTGGCCTAAGTAAACTGACATTTTACTTGTGAAATGAGGAAGCAGGAAAAAAGTCAATTATCCATTGTCTCACTCTGTAACTCTACATTTTACATAAGATAAAGTAGGCATGCTAAAAGAGGGAGTAGAGGGAAAAGCAAATCATGAATTTGTCTCAGGGTAGGTGGAAGAATGATTTCTAGTCTTATCCTTGTCTTATACCTATGAAAATTAACTGGTAATTGACATTGTCAGGGTGAGATTCAACAGAACATGGTTTTAGGGCTGGTTCCTAGGGGAGATGTGTATCCTGAAAGTTGCAGAGGCTTACCAAGGTATTTTCTGGTGAGAAGTTTGTGAGGGAGAGCATTTGGGGAGGTATGTGGCCTTCCATCACTGTGGAAACCTGGTTTATGGATGAGGCTATGACACAGGGTTGTAAAATTACAGCTGTCTGTTTGGGGACAAAAGGAAAGCGGTATTGTGAGACTCAGTTCTCAAGCTTAAACTTTATTTTTGTCATAATAGCTTAGGGTCCGAGATTCTATTTTCTTACACGGAGGTATCAGAAATGAAAAACTCATTTGAGAGATTTAGCATCATATTGGATACAACAGAGAAAAGAGGCATTGTATTCATTTTCTATTGCCATGTAACACTTATTACAAATTTAACTGCTTAAAATAACACACATCTATTATCTCACAGTTTCCATGAGTCAGTAATCTGAGAATGGCTTAGATGAATCCTCTGCTTAAGGGCTCACAATGCTGCTGTCAGAAGCTTGACTAAGAAAAAGATCTGCTTCCAAGCTTCTTCAGGTTGCTGGCATAATTCATTTTCTTGCAGTTATAGGACTCATGGCAGCTTGCTTCTTCAAAGCCCACAATCAGCAATGAATGGAGGGAAGGGAAGAAAGAGCGAGAAGGACACAGATGGAGGAAGAGAGACAGGAACTCCAGCACAGTGGATAATAGAATCTTATGTGATCACATTTATGTTGGTTAGAAGCCAGTCACACATTGTGTTAGTCAGTTTTGCATTGCCATAAAGGAATACCCGAGGCTGGGTAATTTATAAAGAAAAGAGATTTGGTTGTCTGATTGTTCTGCAGGCCATATAAGCGTGATTCCAGCATCTACTCCTGGTGAGGCCTCAGAAAGCTTACAATCAAAGCAGAAGGTGAATGGGAAGCAGTGTATCACATGTGAGTGAGGGAACCAGAGAGAGGAGGAGGCTCCAGGCTCCTTTCAACAGCCAGCTCTCCTGTGAACTCATTATCATGGGGAGGGCACCAAGCCATTCATGCCAGATCTGCCCCCATAACACAAACACCTCCCACTAGTCCCCGCCTTCAACACTGGGGATCACATTTCAGCATGAGATTCAGAGGAGACAAACATCCAGACCATGGCACAGGTCCTAACCATACTCAAAAGCTCAAGGAAAGGGGTTTACACAAAGGTGCAGATACCAGAAGGAGGAGCTCCTGAGGACCATCTTCAAGTCTGTCAAAGCCGTCAGTGAACTTCAAGAGGTCGATTTAAAAAAATCCAAATTGAAACAACAATATGAAACTCTTCAAGATCTGCAGAACAATGTTAAACTGTATAGCAAATGTGAAAGTAAAACTCCCAAATTAGAAGAAACAAAGAAGAGAGCAGAAGAAATAATAAAAAGATAATAAAGTTTCTAAAACCTGAATGATTTTTAAATGTCAATGTACAAACAAAAAAAAAAAACTCATCAAATATCATTCAGGATAAACACAAAGATAAAGAAATCTAGTCATACCATCTGTAAGATGCTGAAAACCAAAGATAAAGAGAACATTTTAAGTCAGCCAGAGGGTAAAAAATGAGCTATTTTAATCAGGGAAGCAATGATAAGAATGGCAGCTGACTTTTCATCAAAGACAAAATGTAGGACAGAAGATAATGGAAGAACATTTTTAAAGTACTGAAAGTAAATAAAAATGACCTCACAACCTGCAATTCCACAGGCAATAAAAATATACTTCAGAGCTGAAGGTGAAAAAAACATATTAAGAATCACCAAAACTAAGAGAATTTGTCTTAATTACAAAAAATAGAGAACTTCTTTATTCTTAAGGGATATAATATCAGAAGTAAGTCCCAGTCTGCAGAAATAAAGAGCATCAGAAAAGAGAAATAAGTAGTTTAAAAAACATGATTATTTTTTGTATTTTTAAACTTCATTAAATGACTGTTATCTGTTTAACAGAAAAAGCAATACCTATATCTTACAAGATTTATAACATATGTAGAAATAAAATGTATGCCAAAATGGAAAATTGAGAAGAGAAATTATAATTTGTAATATCTCAACATTGTTCATGAAGTAGCAAAATATTATCTGAAGATAGTGTGATATGTCAAAGATGCATATTGTAATCTCTAGAACAGCCACTAAAACAGAATAGTTTTAGCCAAAATGTCATAGCAGATCTAAAATACAAAGGGTATATATGTATATCTTTAATTGATGTATATCTTTAATTGATTGACCCAAATGAAGGAAAGAGGGACCGAAAAATGAAGCAAAAATAAGGCATATAAAAACAAATTACGAGGTGGAAGAATTATGCACAAACATATCAATAATTACATTGAAGGATAATGGACTCACCACAAAAATTAGAAGGCAGAAATTACAGTCAGTATAAAGAGTAAAACTCTACTATATGCTGTGTACAAGATCTATAGTTTAAATATGAAGACACAAAGAGATCAAATGAAAAATATGACATTCAATAAACTAATCATAAGAAACCTGGAATGGCTGTGTTAATATCAGATAATATAAACTTCAACACAAAGATTAGTACAAGAGAAAAAGGAAATTTTATAATGATAAAAGAGAAAGGTGGCTGGGTGCAGTGGCTCACGCCTGTAATCCTAGCACTTTGGGAAGCGAAGGTGGGTGGATCAGCTGAGGTCAGGAGCTCGATACCAGCCTGGCCAACATGGTGAAACCATGTATTTACTAAAAATACAAAAAAAATTAGCCAAGTGTGGTAGTGGGTGCCTGTAATACCAGCCACTCAGGAGGCTGAGAGAGAAGAATCGTTTGAACACAGGAAGCAGAGGTTACAGTAAGCTAGGATCGCACCACTGCATTCTAGCCTGGGCAACAGAGCGAGAGTCTGCCTCAAAAAAAAAAAAAAAAAAAAAAAAAAGAGAAAGTATAAAAGGGCATAGCAATCGTAACTGTGCATCTTAGTTATGGCTGTTATAACAAGAATACCATAGGTGGCCTAAACCAGGGGTCCTCAACCTTTGGGCCACAGACCAGTCACCATCTGCAGCCTGTTAAAAACCAGGCTCCACAGCAGGAGGTGAGTGGTAGGTGAGCCAGCAAAGCTTCATCTGTATTTATAGCCACTCCCCATGGCTCACATTACCGCCTGAGCTCTCTCTCCTGTCAGATCAGCAGTGGCATTAGATTCTCATAGGAGCACGAACCCTATTTTGAACTGCTCATGCGAGGGATCTAGGTTGTGTGCTCCTTATGAGAATCTAATGCCTGATGATCTGATGATCTGTCTCCCATCACCCCTAGATGGGACTGTCTAGTTGCAGGAAAGCAAGCTCAGGGCTCCCCACTAATTCTACATTATGGTGAGTTGTATGATTATTTCATTATATATTACAATGTAGTAATAATAGAAATGAAGTGCACAATAAATGTAATACACTGGAGTCATCCCAAAACCATCCCCCAACTCTGGTCTGTGGAAAAATTGTCTTCCAGGAAACCAAAAAAGTTGGGGATCACTGGCCTAAACAACAGAAATTGATTTCTCACAGTTCTGGAGGGCAGGAAGTTCAAGATCAAAGTGCCGGCCCATTCAGTTCCTGGTGAGGGCCCCCTTCTTGGTTTGAAATGGATGCCTTCTTGTTCTTTCCTCACATGGCAGAGAGAAAGGTCATCTCCCTGGTTTCTCTTCTTATAAAAGTATGAATCCCATGAAGAATATACCCTTATGACCTAATTACCTCCTAAAGGCCCCACCTCCAAAAACCATCACATTAGGGATTAGAGTTTCAACATAGGAACTTTGGAGAGGCACAAAGATTCAGGACATAGCACAGTGTAAATAACGAATACCACTGATTAAAAATAGAGAACTAAAATTGGTAGATATAAATACACAAATCAACCATGACAGTTGGAGATTATAATAATCTTTCAGTAATTGATAGAGAGGTAAAAGAAACACCAATAAAGATACAGAAGAGTTGAACAACACTATTTTAAACTTATGTGATATTTATAGATATCATACCCAACAGCTGTTGAATACACAGTTTTTTCATGTGGAAATAACAAAAAGCTGAAATACACTTCGTAATGATTCTTCAAACAAGTTTCAAACATTTCGAATAATTAAAACTACAGAATATATTCTCTGACCATTCCACTATTAAAGTACAGATACAAAAGTAATAAGATAGTTAGAAAGTCCCCAAATACTTGAATATTAAGCAATACACTTAAGTAATCTATGTATTGAGGAATAAAAATAGAAATTTGAAAATATTTCAAATATTTCAACCTGAATAATACTGGAAACTCACCGTATCAAAATTTGAGAAAAAGTGGTAAAAGAAATACGTTGAGAAATTTTTTAAGAATGTAAATGTTTGTATTTGAAAAGAAGGGTCTAAAACCAGTAACTTAAGCTTTTACCTGGAGAAGATTTTTTAAAAAGCCAATTAAAATCAAAGTAGAAAAAGGAAACATTAAAATCATTCTATCTGTGCCAAACATGAATTCATACCATCTCCAGCTGTAAGCCAGTAACACAAGCATTCATTCTAACCTTCTCCCCTGACTTATTTGTAACTTCTCTTCTTCCTCAGTGAGAAACCAGGTTCCACCCCCACTATTCATTTACTTATATTGTCAACCCTAGTGCACATGTAACATAGCTCAGAATTGTTGACCGATAGTTCCATGAGAAATAAATCTGCTAACTAGAGTACAATGTTTATACAGTTTATTTTTTCTTAAGTCCTACACAAAATCTTGTATACAATCCAACATTCAAAGAAAAACCTATCTGCTTGGGAACAGAAGGAAAATAACTTAGGAATTTAGGAATCCCCTAAGTTCCCTAACTCTGGAAGCAATCAAAATGTCCTTCAAAGGGTGAATTGCTAACCAAACTGTTGTATCCTTACAATAGAATACTATTGAGTAATACAAAAGAATAAACTGCATGGATAAACCCAAACATGGAAAGACCCAAAATACATTTTATTAAGTGAAAAAACCAAACCCAAAAGTAAATACATTGTATGAGTTTACTATCATGACACTCTAGAAAAGGGAAACATAAAACGGATTTAGTTGCCAGATGTTTCCAGTGGAGGAGTTGTTGACAACAAAGGGAATGGACAGGGAACTTTTTTGGGTAATGGAACTGCTCTGTATGGTGCTGTGGTGGTGGATACATGACTCTGCACTTGACAAAATTCGTAGAATCACAAAGAGTGAACTTTAATTTATGTAAATTTAATAAACAATCAACCAGGATGTCTGGGGGTTCATAAGGCTGAATAAAGACTTAGACCACCCCACCCAAAAACATTCAACTATATTACAAATTATATTAGTCGGCTTGGGCTGCCATAAAAACTACCACATTCTACCTGGCTTAAATAACGGAAATTTATTTATAATAAGTAAATTTGGAGGCTAAGAAGTAAAAAAATAAGGTGTCCGACAGTTGGTTTTCTCGTGAGGCCTCTCTTCCTGGCTTACAGATAACCATCTTCTTCTCTCTGTGTCCTTACATTGCCTTTCCTTAGCAGTGTGGAGAGAGACAGAGAAGTGTGTGTGGGGGTGGGGCTGGGTGGAGGTGGGGAGACAGAGAGAGAGAGAAAGAATGTCTCTTTTTCTTCTTACAAGGCCACCAATCCACATCCTTTGACTCCATTAAACCCTGATTACCTCCTAAAAGCCCTACCTTCAAATATATTCACATTGGAGTTAAGGCTGCAGCATAAGAATTTTGGGGGTAGGGGGGACACAGTTTAGTCCAAAGTACAAATGTATGACCAACCCTCATTGAAGGAATTGGGGAATCAAGAGCTGACCTAAGTAACTTTGGAAAATGATGTTTGTGCTCTTTGACTGGAAACAATAAGTTCAAAATTAAAAATAATTTAGTAATTGATACATAAATTTAACATGTTCCTTCATTTTCTGCCTTCTCTCCAATTGTGATTAATTTGATGGTGCATCTTAAAATTTATGGCATTTAATGTCTTACAGAGATTAATTTTATAACATCTTTAAAGCTTCTAGTACATCCTCTAACACAGAATTACCACTTAATTAATAGTAGCTGTTTACACTTCTTAAACCTTTAATGTAGTTAAAATCATAGTGTGTATACAATTCTGTACTCTGCTATTTGCTATATTTGAGTGTCTCTTTGTTTTGATGGTGATAATAGTAATAATAAATGTTATGTTATAGGTTTCCATAGAGTTGATGCACCATTATTTATTTACCTCTTCCCCTATTTTCAGACATTCAAATTACATCCAGTTTTATGATTTATGGCAATTTCCTTGTGGATATATAAAGCTGTTTCTGAGTACCTAAGCTTAAATGGAACTGAAGCATCAAAAACATGCAATAAATAAATAAATTTATTTTTAAATTTATCTTAAAAGTTAATTTTGAAAATAATGACAGATGTGGATAATTATACTTGTTACTTCACTAGGAAATAATTCTCCTGGTCTTTTAAGTAATAAATAATTCTCCTGGTCTTTTAATAATTCTCTTTATCTATTAGGATAAATTCTTAATATTTATCCTATTTTGCCATAGTTTAATCAATCTCTATCTCACCTCATTAACCACTTATCATAAAATTGTTATTCTTTGTTTTCTTTACTTCTAAAAACAGCTTCATTGAGATACAATTCATGTATCATACAATTATCCCCATTTAAAGTGCGCAGTTCACTTAGTGTGATGGCTTATGCCTGTAATCCCAGCACTTTGAAAGGCCAAGGTTGGGGAGGATCACTTGAGGCCAGGAGTTGGAGAACAGCCTGGGTAACATAGCAAGACCCCATCTCTTTAAAATAAATAAATAAATAAATAAATTTAACCGACTGTGGTAGCACATGCCCGTAGTCCTAGCTACTCAGCTACTCAGGAGGCTGAGGTAGAAGGACTGCTTGATCCCAGGAATTTTAGAGGAGTTCTAGGTTGCAGTGAGCTGTAATCACAACACTGCACTCCCAGCCTGGGTGACCCTGTCTGGAAAAAAAAGAAAAGTGAACAATGCAATAGATTTTAGAATATTTGCTGATATATTGTAACCATTACCATAGTAAGAGTTATTTAAGTATTATGAATACATGTCTTATCAGATATATAATTTGCAAATATTTTCTCCCATTTCATGGGTTGTCTTTTCATTTTCTTGATGGTGTCCTTTGACTCACAATAGTGTTTACTTTTAATAAAGTTTAATTATCTTTTTTTTTGTTCCTCATGATTTGGATGTCATATCAGTAAATCCTTTGCCAAATTCAAGAAGATTTTCCTGTTTTCTTCTAAGAGATGTATATGTTTAGCTCTACTATTTAGATATATCTATTTCGAGTTATTTTTTCTACATGGTGTGAGATAAAGGTGCAACTTCATTATTTTACATGTGGCTACACAATTGTCTTAACACCATTTGCTAAAAAGATATTTTTACCCACTGGATGCTGTTAGCACCTTGTCATAAATTGATTAACCACAGATGTATGGGTTTATTTCTGGAACCTCAATTTTTTTTTTAGACTTTTAAGTTCTAGGGTACATGTGCATCTCAATTCCGTTCCATTGATACATACGTCTACTCTTGAACTAGCGCTGTCTTGATTATCATTGGTTTGTAGCAAGTTGTGAAATAGGGAAATAGGACTTCTGTTTTATTAATCTTTCTCCAGGATTGTTTTGGCTATTCTGGATTCCTTACCATTACATATGCATGTTAGCATCATCTTGTAAATTTCTACAAATAATTCTACAAATCTTTATCAGTTTGGAGGAATATTGCTAGTTTAGGTATGAATATGAATACTGAAGACTTAAGTCTTCAAATTCTTGAATAAGAGATGTTTTCCCAATTATTCAGAACTTCTTTTATTAAACAATATTTTGTAGTTTTCAAAGTTCATTTTGCATTATTTTGGTAATTTACCAAATATTCTTTTTGATGCAATTATAAATTGAATTTTCTTCATTTTTTGAATTTTCAAGTGTATAGAATATGATTAATTTATACGCATTGATTTTGTACCCTGAACATTTGCTAAATGTGTTTATTCTAATAGTGCTTTGTAAATCCTTTGGAGTTTCTAGATACAAGATCGTGTCATCTTTGAATAGAGGTTGTTTATTTTTATTTCTTTCAGTTTGGATGATTTTTTTTTTTACCTGATTTTCTTGGCTATAATCTCCAGTACAATGTTGAATATAAATGGCAAGAGTGGATTTTTCTGTCTTACTTTTGATCTTAGGAGGAGAGTACCTCGTCTTTCACCATTAAGTATGATGTTAGTTGTGGAATTGTTATAGATGTCCTTTAGCAGATTGGTGAAGTTCCTTGTTTTCTATTCCTAATTTGTTGAGTAAATGTTTATCATGAAAGAATGACTGTGTGATGTTTTGCTTTATTCCATTAATATAATGTATTAACTGATTTTCAAATGTTGAACCAACATTGTGTCCCTGGGATAAAGCCCACTTACTCATGGCGTATAATGTGATTTATATGTTGCTGGATAGAATTTGCTAACATTTTGTTGAAGATTTTGTGTTTATATGCACAAGATTTATTGGTTTGCAATCTTCTTTTATTGTGATGATGTGAGAGGAGAGAGAGAGAAATCAAGTAGGCAGATAGTTAGGGCAAGGGTTCTTGATAGAATTTTCTTCTAACAAAAAGCAGCCTCTCTTCTCACAAAAAGCAGCCCAAGAGGTCACTTTTCCCTCAGCAAAGAGCAGCCTGAAAGATAAGGCTGCAAACACAAGGAAGGCAAGTTCTAACACAGAAAGGGGCCTCCTGTGTGACAGACAGACAGACAGTGGCCCCCAGTAAGCACAGTCCCCTCTTTTCTTGGAAATACTCAGACAAGGAGGCTTGTGCGGGGAGAGGGCCTGCAGCAGCACCCATAAGAAGAGTTACCCTGAACCAGGCACATCCACCTCAAAGTGTTCTGCTCCGACGGTACCTTTTGTTCATTTTTTACACATGAGCAGCAGGAAGAGAGAAACAACACAGACTAAGAAGCCCACATGCGCACTAGAAAAGGTGGAGGTGGAAACGCAGAAATTCGCACCTTATACAAATAAAACACCCCTCCCCTCCAGCTTTTCTATAAAAACCCTTGCACTTCACTGTAAAACGGCCACCCATCTTTCTGGAAAGCCTCTTGGCTCCAAAGAGCTTTCTTCCTTTCACTTATTAAACTTCTGTTCTAACCTCACCTTTAAGGCATCCGCGTCCTTAATTTCCTTGGCCATAAAACCAAGAACTTCGGGTGACACCTCAGACAAGGAGGCCAGTTTCGGTGGCTTTGTCTGCTTTTGGTATCAGGCTAATGGCTTCATAAATGAATTTGGGAGTGTTCCCTCCTCCTCTATCTTTTGGAAGAGTTTGTGAGGAATTGGATTTGATTCGTCTTTAAATGTCTGGAAGAATTCAGTCATGAAGCCATCTAACCCTGGCATTTCTTTGTTAGTAGGTGGTTCATTTGTTTTTTTGTTTGTTTAAATTTTATTTTGTAATAGATACTGTGGGTAGATTTTTTTTTTTATTAGCGCTTCAGTTTCTTCGCTTGTTATATGTTTATTCAGATTTCTCCTTTAGTTTCTGTTTCTCCTTACATTAGTTTCAATAGTTTGTGTCTTTCTAGATATTTTGTCCAATTATCAAACGTGTTTCCATACAGCAGTGTATAGTATTCCTTCATTATCTATTTTTATTTTTGTAGTATCTAGTAATAAGTTCCTTCATTTCCAATTCTAGTAAAATGAGTCGTTTTTTTTCAATCAATCTTGTTAACGATTTTGCACTTTTATTGATCTTTAAAAACAGCTTTTGGTTTTATTGATTGTCTCTATTGTTTTCTACTATTTTATTGATTTCTCCACTAATGTTGATTATTTCCTTTATTTTCTTGCTGGAAATTTAGTTTACTGTCAATAAGTTATTGAGTTGAGATATTTCTTATTAATACAGATATTTATAGCTATAAAATTCCCTCTAAAAACTGCATTTACTGCATTTCACAAGTTTTGCTATTTTTTGTCTTTATTTTGACATCTCAAAATGTCTTCTGATTTTTAAAAATTTTTTTCTCAGTGGGTATTAATGCTTTAAGTTTAATTTATTTGTGAGTTACCCAGTTTTTTTCAGGCTTTTGATATTTAATTCATTCCATTGTGGTCAGAGAAATACTTTGCATGATTTCAATTATTTTAAATGTAGGATTCTTGTACGACCTATTATATCGTCTGTCCTAAAGATGTTTCAGTGTACACTTGAGAAAAATAAATACTCTTTTATTTGGGGATGGTGTTTTATAGGTGTCTGTGAGATCTAGTTCTCTAATAGTGTTGTATAAGTCTTTTGTTTCCTTATTGATTTTTTTTCTAGTTGTACTATCAATTATTTAAAGTGAGAATTGAATTCCCCAACTATCATTGTTGAATTGTCTATCTCTTCATTCATTTGTTTGTTTTCAGTTTATTTCAGTGCTCTGTTTTTAAGCTCATATGTTTATCATTGTTTCGTCTTTGTCACAGAGTGACCCCTTTATCATAATAACATTTCCCTGTTTATACTGAGTTTTTGGTTTTTTAAAGCCTAAGTTGTCAGGTATCAGTATAGCTACTCTTGCTTTTTTGTGGTCCTGTTTTCTTTTTTTTTAATTTTTATTTTTTTGAGATGGAGTTTCACTCTGTCACCCAGGCTGGAGTACAGTGGGATGATCTCGGCTCACTGCAACCTCTGCCTCCCAGGTTCAAGCGATTCTCCCACCGCAGTTTCCTGAATTGCTGGGATTACAGGTACACACCACCATGCCCAGATCATTTTTGTATTTTTAGTAGAGACAGGGGTTTCACCACGTTGACTAGGCTGGTCTCAAACTCCTGACCTCAAGTGATCCACCTGCCTCAGCATCCCAAAGTTCTAGGATTATAGGCATGAGCCACCGTGCCAGACCAGATTGTTTTTATGTGGGAAAATTAGCTACTGTGGTTATTTTTGAATCGTTTTTCTGCCTCTTTCTCTCTTTCCTCTCCTCCTTGTGCGTCCATGGTATGTAAGTTGATGTAATTAATGATGTCTCACATATCTGTGAGACTGTCTTCATTTTTGCTTTTCATTCATTTTTCTCTTTGTTCTTCAACTCACATCATCTCTGTTGATTGATCTTCTGGTTTGCTTATTCTTTCTTCTGCCAGTTCAAATCTCCTGTTGTGTCCCCCTAGAGAACTTTCCATTTCAGTTAATTTTCAACTCTATTTCAATTTGAACTCTACTTCAGTTTTCAAATTGAACTCTATTTCAATTTTCATAATTTTTTAAATATAATTTTTATCTTTTTATTGATGTTTTCTAGTTCATGCAACAGTGTCATCATACCTTCCCTTCTTTCACTTTAGTTTTCTTAACTGTGAACATATATCTATATAATGGCTCATGTGGAGTACTTTTCTGTTCATTCTGATATAGTTTCCCTCACAGGCAATTTTTGTTGCCTGTGTGAACACTGAAAATTTGAGCCAGGTCTCAGTTAATTTAGAAAGTTTGTTTTGCCAAGGTTAAGGACATGTCCCCGTGCCACAGCCTCAGGAGGTCCTGATACAGCCTCAGAAGGTCCTGGCTATGTGTGCCCAAGGTGGTCAGAGCTAGTTTGGTTTTATACATTTTAAGGAGACATGAGACATCAATCAACATATGTAAGATGAACATTGGTTCTGTCTGGAAAGGCGGGACAACTCAAAGCAGGGAGGGGCTTCCAGGTCATAGGTAGATAAGAGACAAATGGTTGCATTCTTTTGAGTTTCTGTTTAGCCTCTCCAAAGGAGTCAATCAAATATGCATTTATCTCAGTGGGCAAAGGGGTGACTTTCAAAAGAATGGGAGGCAGCTTTGCTCTAAGCAGTTCCCAGCTTGACTTTTTCCTTTAGTTTAGTGATTTTAAGGGCCCAAGATATTTTCCATTTATACCTGTTTTTTTGTTTTGTTTTGTTTTGTGCTGGTGTATGGGTAGTACTTTTATATTTAGTTAGATGCCTCACATTTTTGTTGTTGTTGTTAGAAACTGGATGTTTTAAGTGATACATTGTAACAGTTCTGGATATTGCCTCTCTCCCATGGCTTGTTATTGTTTCTGTTTGTTTACTTGTTTAGTGACTGAATGGGTTATTTTGTTAAAATCTATTCCCCCCACCCCCACATACCCACTGTATTCAACTTTTTATACTCCTCCGAAAGGCCCAGCTTTGTGTGTGCCCACATCACCCTAGAAAGACAGTGGGTTTGAAAGGGCTGTCTTCTCTTGCTCAGCTGTTTTACTCTATTAACTGTGGGCTAATTGCTCTATTGTTATCAACAATGCCCTGTGGCATACATTGCTGTACAAACAAATCCAATCCAAATCTGGCACTTTTAAAGAAATAATGTCTTTTTTTATTTAATTTATTTTGAGACACAATTTCACTCCGTCAGGCAGGCTGGAGTACAGTGGTGTAATCTTAGCTCATGGTACCCTCAAACTCCTTGGATAAAGTGATCCTCCCACCTCAACCTCCCTGAGTAGCTAGGACTACAGGCTTGCACCACGATGCCCATTTATTTTATTTTTTGTAAGGGGGGGGTGTGTCTCGTTTTGTTGTCCAGGCTTGGCTCAAACTCCCAGTCTCAAGTGATCTTCCGACATTGGTCTCCCCAAATCCTGGGACTACAGGCATGTGTAAAACACCAAGTTAATTTTTTAATTTTCTGCAGAAAAAGGATCTCACTGTGTTGCCCAGGATGGTCCTGAACTCCAAGCCTCAAAAGATCCTCCTGCCTTGGACCCCCAAAATGCTGGGATTACAGGAATGAGCCTCGGTGCCCAGCCCTGAAGGAATAATTTCTAAGCGCAATGTTTGATTTTTGTTCTAACCCCATGAAGTCTCATCTGAACTGTCTTGTTACCTGATTTTTCTCTGCAAACTATCAGACCTACAGTTTGGCTTGTATCTTGAATCTGGTCCCAGTTGCCTTTCACCACAACCTCCACTGTTTTTGAGAGCACCTTTAGGCTCGAAGTTCTTCACTCTCTGTTGCAAATTAAATCAGGTCCTTTGGGAACAGAATAGAAGCTAACCTTTCTATAGACTCATTCTTCAGGAAAAATCTCTGGAGTTCAGAGTGGGAAGAATAACAAGCTTCTCTTTAAGTCAAATTCTTACTCTATAGCTGAGTACTGCACAGGGAGAAACTGGAAGCCTGAGTCTCTCTCAGCTTGTCTCTTGTGGCACGGGATCACTACTTCATGAGCTGGGTAAAGAGTAAGTGAAGACCAGTGTTATCAGCACATTCCATCTAATATGGAAACTTTTGTTTTCACAAGTTGTGTCTGGAAAGAAGAAGGCAGCCCCCAACGCTCAACTATATTCCCCTGGGACTTAGCTTCTACAACATGTAGTGGGGATAGAATAAGAAACACGGACATTCTGCTTCTCCCAGGAATTAATACCTTGTTCTGATTGTTGCGGGGAACGAGAAACCAGTGTAGTCTTAATTCAAATACTACAGACTCCTGCATTTTTTGCCTATTTTCATGTATGTTCCTGAACAGATATTTCTTCATTTGCTGTTCACCTTTAGGGCCACTTTCAAAAATAGTTCTCACCTGTTGCACTGGGGAGTGTAGCTCTTCAGGCTGCCGTTCCAGAACGCTTGCCCAAATTTCTGTTCTTGAACAGTATGTTAAAGGGATTCCCCCCCCCCACCTCCCTCTGATAATAACGTGTATCCCTTTTCTGTTTCCTAACATAGACCAACTATCATCTGGGTCCTGTCAAATTCCAACTTTACGATTTAATAGCTACTTCTTTTTAATTGAATGATACTCCTGTCCTTCATTTTCGTCATCTGTAAAATGGAGAACCACTGCAAAAGAGAACACTAAAGAATCCTATTGATGAGACTGAAAGTACATTCATAAATAATATTGAAATCAGGGCAAAGAAAATAAAGCAGGCTCAGAGATCTGTGCCTGTGGACCTTGCTGATCTGTTAAAAGCTGTTTTGATTTACTTTGGCTGAGCACTAAAGTGTCTTGTGTTTTGAAGTAGATTTGTTGCTTTTCAACTCCGTAATACTGGGAATTGACCAAAAACAAACAAACAAACAAAAAAAAACAAAATTGGTCCAATTACTATAACAAAGACCCAAATTCTTTTTATTTTGGTATGATTTATTGGAAATATATAAAAATCAAGCAGGTGGATACTAATTCTCTTATATTGGAGTTTTAAACTCCACATAATTTATCCCAATGTCACTCAAGAAATCTAATTCTTGGCTGAGTGCAGTGGCTCACACCTGTAATGCCAGCACTTTGGGAGACTGAGGCAGGAGGATGGCTTGAGGTCAGGAACTTGAGACTATCCTGGACAACATAAAGAGACCCTGTCTCTACTAAAAATCAGAAACATTAGCCAGGAGCGGTGGTACGCAGCTGTAGTCCCAGCTACTCAAGAAGCTGAGGCAGAAGGATCAGTTGAGCCCAGGATGTTGAGGGTACAGTGATCTGTGATTGTACCACTGCGCTCCAGCCTGGGCATGGAGTAAGGCCATCTCTAAAGAAATTAAAATGTAAAAAATATCTTGTTTTTCTTATTAAAGTATATGGAATTCTCTTCCACTTTTTTTGAATACGAAATAAAGACATTTCTGTCACAAGGTATTTCATGTATTTTAAGAATACATAGCTGCTAATTTAAATGAGAACACATTAAAATGAGAGATTGCAAAATGTAAATTATTATGGTCAAATGAAGTATTTGTGATCGCACAGAACACTGGATGGGCACATACTCTTCTTTGTTTGCTAGAGCTTCAGTAGTTGTTTCTACTCATGTGTTAAAAATGTTTGTGTATATGTCTAGTTGCAGCTTCTTTTCCATGCAGTACTCCAGACATCACACAAAATAAGATTACTAGTGAGTACTCACTGGTGAACTACAGAGTGCATTGTAAACCAGATTCACATTTTCTCCCATGCCATTCCTTCTGCAGGTTTTTCTAGATTCCTTGTTGGATACTTGTATCTTGTGTTTATTTTCCTCTCCTGCCTGGGACATGATACCTGGTGCTTACTTTTTAATTTTTTTATTTCTTACCAGAAAGCACTGAGCTCAACTTAAACAGTGATTTTAAATAAGCAGTGTTCATGGTTTTGTTGGTTTGTGTGTCTTTCATAGTTTCTTGCCCATTATTGAACTCCTTTCCTGGTTTTACTATGAACTTTAAGTTTGATGGGAGAAGGATCAAAGAAGACAAAAACAAAACATATTCCAGTTAATTCAAACAGTATTTTCGTGAGCACATCATGAACCTAGTCAATGTGATGATCATCAAAAACACGTCTTCAAATAATGCACAACTAGTCCTTTGCCCTGCCCTCAAAGTGCTAAGATCTGACAAGATGCTGTGTTGCAGGCAGCGGGAATCTGGAGTTCAGAACAGAGGTCTAGACACAGTGGGAGTTGACATGAAAAAGGTGAAAGTAGATATTATAAAGACAGAATAGGAAGATAAAAAGCCAGAGAAACCTGGGAGCCAAAGGCACATGAAGCTACCATGGTTGAACTGTGCACAGGAAGGGAAAATGCTAAACAGTTGTTACATTAGCATATTCAGAGCTTCAGGGAAATAGGCACCTTACAATCTCTCATAATAGTCGTGAATTTACATGTAATACTCTAGTTGGGGACTGAAGGCTTTCTTGGCTTCTATATAAACATACACATTGTCAACTCCCCCTCTCCTCCAATTAATGTCATCTCTTAAGAAAGGAAAGCACACAGGTCAAACTTTGGATGTCTTTGCTCACTTGTTCCCTGGGGCTAAGTAACTATATATATAGTTTTTACAATAAATATACTATATATGTGCGCACACACACACACACACACATTGTTTTTCCAGTAAATCTCTGGAGCATCTCTGATGGGCCATGCCCTATGCAAAGTACTAAGTATATTAAAACGAACAAGATGTTGCGGCCGAGCACGGTGGCTCACGCCTATAATCCCAGCACTTTGCGAGGCCGAGGAGGGTGGATCACCTGAGGTCAGGAGTTCGAGACCAACCTGGCCAATATGGTGAAACCCAATCTCTACTAAAAATACAAAAATTAACTGGGCATGGTGGTGGGCACCTATAATCTCAGCTACTTGGGAGGCCGAAGCAGGAAAATCGCTTGAACCTGGCAGGCAGAGGTTGCAGTTAGCTGAGATCTCACCATTGCACTCCAGCCTGGGCAACAAGAGCAAAACTCCATCTCAATTAAAAAAAAAAAAAAAAAGATGTTTCTTGCCATCACAAAGCTCACAGAGCTGTCCAAAGAAGTACACGTGATTGAATTGTGCTTTATTTCTGCTCTCCAATATGGTAACCACATGCCACATGTAACTATGAGCATTCAACATGTAGCCAGTGCAACAAAAATTATGTTTTTTTAAAAAGAAAAATTGGTTAATTTAAATGTAAATAGCCACATGTGACTAATGACCACCATATTGAAAAGTAGAACTACAAATTTGTTTAAGATACCTGCGGCTATACCATAATCTAGAGTATGGGCCCTTCAGTTGGATTGCTTAGAGCCCTAATGTTTGACCTCTATTAAAGTCCAATATAGGAGATAAAGGAAATTCATGGCACAGGACTCCAATCCATTGCTGCTTCAAGAGGAACATGCCTTCTTTTTGTTTACATTTATAGTAGTTATATTTCATTGAATAAAATAACTTTAAAAAGATTTACTAGCTAATGAGCTTGAAGTAATCAACCGTGGTCTAAATTGGACCTCGATGTCCTGATCTTTAGTGCTATTTAATGAAGTGAGTGTTGTGATTCTCAAGTCAACCTAGCCCTAAGAATCCACTTAAAATCTATTTATTGGAAATGTAGTAGTTAACAGTGGTGAGTAGGTATAAAGCGTACTATACCTAGAATTTACGTATGTGCTACTTCTCACCCTATAGATTTTCAAGCATTGAAACCCATAATTTAGTATGATTTATATAAATTCAAAATGTGTTTTTTATTACGCAATTTTCCATCCTTGTTGTGTGTATAAATGCATCACTGTATAAAAATCATGTCATTACATGAGTTTCTGGCAACAGAATCACTGATCCAAAAAATAAGACAAGCTGATTTATGTCTTCCTAAAGTGTCCATGGGCATGATACAATAACAGTCATTTAGAAATAACTTTATGGTTGTAAAATACCATTAAGGTTAATCTTCAACTTTTCTTCAAAATAATTGTTTGAAAAACTAAAACATTTTCTGGAAAAAAAAAAATACAGGGACTTGGATGGTATTCAGGGGATTCCTGGTAGCTGCTGCTATTTTAATCAATTAATTGAGAAAAGTAGGTAATGCTTAACTATAGAAATGGCTCACACAAGTATTATTTCAATGATGTACTAGCCTTGCATAGAGCAAATATATATTGCTGGGAATTATTTTTAAAATAAGACAACTGTCAGGAAACCAGACTAGAAATCTGTCTTTTTCACTTTTATTTAAAATGATGTTGTAAATTAGGCTTACTCTGATAATGGAAGCATATACTCAATTCTATTAACATGTACAGAAAAACTATTACCTTCATGATAATGTTTAACCCATTATATGGGGTAATGCAGAGTCCAAAAATTGAGTTCAGAAAATGCTACAAACCAACTTGGTTATTTCAGACCAAAAACTTAAATTATCTCTATTTGTTCATGCCATTATCTTTCAAGTAGGCAGTTTTATTTCCTTGAGAATGGAGAGCTTAAGAATAGAAGTGATGCTCATTGAATATTGATGATTGATATATGTATATATATATATATATATATAGTCCTTCCTCTTATGTGATCTTCCTACCTTTTCTAATCATACTCAACTGTGCTGTTCATGCCTCACAAGTCTGTTGAACCACTTCCTTACAGTGGTTTCATATCAGCATTGATAATACTGAGTTTCTAGAACTCAACTTCATGTTTTATCCATAAGTCTCTGGATGGAAAGAGAACAGAAAAGGGGGAGAGAGGAGATGGGTGAAAGAAGAGAGAGAGAGAAGAAGAAGAAGAGAGGAGAAGAGTGGAGAGGAGAGGAGAAGGGAAGGTGGGGGAAGAAGAGGAGGAGGAGAAAAATAAAAAGGAATAAAAGATGGAGAAGGAAAAGAAGGAAGGAAGGGAGAAAGAAAAGAAGGAAGGAAGGAGAAAAAGAACAGAAAAGAAAAGAGAGAAAAAGGAGGGGAAGGGAGAAGAGGGGAAGGAAAAGGGAGCGAAAGGAGGAGGCAGTGGAGGGAAGGAGGCAACAAGGAAGAAATTCTGTAGAGTCAAGAAACCAGAATTGGAAATAAACAAAAGTACACAGCTATGGCATACTATAAGAGCACTGTGGCTTTCGGTGAATTTCTTCTCTGGGAATATGTTGCATGCTGAGATGAAGGCACTGTTGTGTAGTGGCTAGGAAAGTTTACACTAGACACAATTTCTTCTTGAAAGATATGTACCACATCTTAGTTCTTAACACATTAAAAGAGAACAGAAAAAGGAGAGGGGAGTGAGAGATGTACACAAGGCTATGATGGTAGTGAGGGCAGGATGTCTGTCTAAATTTTTGACCACTGTATTCCCAGTTTTTAGCACAGATACTGCTTCATACTTAACAAATATGTGTTAAATGGTGACTGTTGACTAAATATTTCTTCCCAAATAGGTGCAGAGATCAGTACAGTGGAGCAAGAAATATTAAGGAGATTTGTTTTGTTTTGTTTTTTTCTTTTTTGTTGGTTGGTTGGTTTTGAGATGGAGTCTTGCTGTTTTCCGCCCAGGCTGGAGTGCAATGGTGCAATCTCGGCTCACTGCAACCTCTGCCTCCCAGGTTTCAGCAATTCTCCTGCCTCAGCCTCCTGAGTAGATAGGATTACAGGCACTCGCCATCACACCCGGCTAATTTTTGTATTTTTAGTAGACACCATTTTGGCCAGTCTGGTCTGAAACTCCTAACCTCAGGTGATCCACCTGCCTTGGCCTCCCAAAGTTCAGGGATTACAGGCATGAGCCACGGTACCCTGCCAATGAGAAGTTTTTGAATGGACTATATCCAACTACATGAGGTTAATTAGCTATGTAAAATATCATGATGGCATTTATATTCGAATCTAGTTTTTATGACTGCAAAGCAGTGAAACAGAAATGCAATTCAAATCAACGAGCTTTAAAACACTCTCTCCTTAACCCTACTTCTCTCCATCTTCTTGAATATTTGTTATCTTGATACCTCACCTTTAAACTCCCATTTTTTTTTTCCAGGTCTTGATTTAGACAAAAATCCCATCATCCAAAGGCCATTCAATTCAATCATATTATCTTGAGACTGGTTTCTGAATATTACCTGGAATAATATTAATAAAGAAATTAATACAATATTGAAAATGTATTAAGGAGAATAAAAGTTTGTTTAATGAAGTATTACTATATACAACAATATTGTCAAATCATTGTCATTAAATATTAACTTTATATATACATGTAAGCCATTATTAATGTAATTTGGAAAAAACTATAATAAATTTCAAATTGTTACTATTATTAAATACTAGAAAAATTGTGACGTTGCTATTATTAAATATACAGAGATAGGTAATTTGGAACACTGTCTTAGCCATTCTCCCGAATACTGTCTGCTAAAAACTGATAGATATTATTGTACTTATCTATATAACCAATACCCTTAATTTTTATAAACACTATATTAACTATAAAATGAGACTATTCATGATCACTTGAACTAATTTTTAAAAATTTGTTCTAGGGAAGTCACTGTCCCTGGACTGGAGTGGTAAATTTGACTGTGATTTTGTTCATTTTGTTCATTGCTTTAAAGTATTTGAGCTCTGCATTGCATATGACTCTTCCAACTCTTCACTGTGAGTGTTTACGTGACTTCACTTTTCGTAGAACAAGGCCACCAACTCCGTCCATTATATTCCAACTTTCAAGTACCAAACGTATTTGCAGAAATATTTAGTTGCCTATAAAATATTCCAGCCTTTAATATTGACTGGTGGACATGCTTGAACATACTAGAATATGAGCATTGAATGGGTAGACAGTGATGAAATTTTTAAATCTATTTAAGAGAGTTTACCTTTTTCTGCAAGCTTTATGATTGTTGCCTGTTTATAAAAGATCATCTGTCAACAATACAGGCTGGAAGAAAAATACTCTTGTGAGAGTTATATCTCAAATTCATTAGATGCATTTTCATGATTAAAATTATTTCCTATTTAATGGTCAAACTTTTATTTATTAAACTATCTTAGATTTTGAGTCTGTGTTACCAGCTCTGTGTTAAATCATGCATTGAAAGCTATTTTTAGACAATGCATAAAGCAACTGCAAATGATTTTCTGAGAACTGGCTAACATCCTTGTCTGAGTACAGTCTCCCTTTGCAACACATCAATCAGATAGAAAATACAAATTTCAACTTCTTGAGCTGAAAGTCATAATTAGTATTTTTAAAATCCTAATCATTCAGAGAGAAAGTCTTTAGATTGAATCATGCTTATAAGTTCACAGTTATAAATACACATATATACACTGACGTATGTAATACATACAATATAATTGTAATTATGATATACAATATCATATACATCTTCATACACTATAAATTCAGAAAAATCTACATATTCTTATAATTAGGAACTTATTAAGTTCCTACTGTGTGCCAAATTGTAAGGACAGTTGATATCATTTAGTGGAACAAGCACTGTTGGGAGCCAGATGATCTGATTTTGTCTGTTTTACTGTTCACTATATTTTAGTTCTTGGAGAAGTTCCTTTAGGTGTTTGTACCACACTTTAGTTTCCCTCTCATGTGAAATGGGGCTAATAAGCCCTACCTCAAGGGTGTTTTCATAAGGATTAAATGAAATGGTATCTTGTTAACGTTTTGCAGAGTAAATGGCACATTGTAAGAACTCAACAAATGTAAGCTTACTCCACTCAAGAGTTACAGGGCAATCAATACTATATACAAGACATGGCTTCTGGCTCAAAGAAATATACTGACTACTGATAACAAAAGTCAAGGGAGAATCATAGAAGAAAATGAAAAGCCACTCAGAAGGGAAAAAAAAATCTTATGCCATTGTCAACTTAGGAGTAAAAGCTTCCTTCTGTATTAGGAATTAAGGGGAGGAAGAAATGGTTTTCTAGAATAGCTTGGGGTGGCTCACTGGTGGAAGAATTTAGTAAATGGGTAAGATTTGGGTAGGTAAAAATAAGCAACAACTGAAGTCACACATAGGAAAATTAGGCCTCCATTTTTGTTTATAGTCATAATTGTCTAGTAACTTTTACCTATTGAGAAGTAAAAGTTAAAAAATTTTTGCAAAATAAGTTGGAAGAAGCTGTTTCTTTTGAAAACGTAATACTGGAGAAGTCCTTGGCAAATATTACATTCATAGCCACATTCAATAAGGAAGAAAGAGAGCAAGTAGGAAAAAGTCAGTGGAGATTGTTTGCTGATAACATAATCTGTGGATAACTCCTGATTAGACCTGGTATCCTCCCTTAGCCACACGTTATCTAATGACAATGATAATGAGCTTTCTCCATCTGTAAGGTACAGATTCAGTCATCTGTAGAATGATGTGGTTGCAATTCAGAATATTTGAATCCCTTGCAGTTCCAGTACACTTTCAGAACAAGCCCAACTCTTATTGCCAGAAACTCTTGGCTATCCAGTGAGTTGTGGAAAGGAAACCTATTAGAAATTAGAACACAGGAGAGAGGGTGAGATAATTAGATGAGCAAGTATAACAGGGAAGAGTTAATAAGAAACGCTGTGCGTCAGAAAGCTGGAATTTAAAACCATGAAATCAGTTCCGAATTAGATAGATAGATAGCCTTTAAAACAGGAAGTAAAAAGATGTGTCTGTTTCTAAGTTTACCATTAAAATAAAGACTCACTACCTCTTTTCAGGATTCTTTTTTTCTTTTCTAGGACACTTTCTCTTAGTTAATAGATTGGCATGATTAGATTTGGCCTCTGGAGAATGACTTAGAGGTTGCTATCACTGCGAGGGAAAGGAGGACTCCCCCCATCTCTTCCCCATTTCTCACCCTCTTAGGAACAACCTTGAGACTATTTTCAAAACCACACAAACTACTAACATTCTAGGGAAGTCTACTTAATAACCACAGTTAACTATCCCCCATATAATAAGAATTTATGTTTTATGAGCTATTCAAATGCTTTCACTTAACTCTTCTCCTTCAACTGTCCTGTAAAACTTACAAATTGCATTTATCTTGGTCACACTGTAGATACAATTAAGTGAAAAGAAAAGGGTAAAACTCACTTAATGACGATTATTCTAAATAAGGTTTCAGTGGCAGCATGGTGGTTCTGAATGTCATTAGACAAGCTTATAGCTCAGGTCATTATATTCTCTTTTTAATATTCTTAGATTTTAATATTCATAAGTATTGATGTTTCATATCAAGACAAAGACAATGCTCCTATATATGGTTTTCGTCATGGTAGAAATGGTTTTACTGGTCTTTCATTTTGTTATCCCCCTCAATTTGGGAGGATTTAGTAGGAAAAAGTTTTGCGTTCAGATTCCATTAATTGGAAGATGTCTATTTGACATTTTGTTTTGGGTTTCAGTTAATGTGAAAATACTGAACTTACTATGCTTCATCTTCACGTGAGCTACTATAAAGGTTCTTGCTGGATTTGTTCTCCACTTGGTTTGTTTCGGAGTAGGGTGAGCCTCAAAACAGCAGCTTGAAGAACAAGGGGTTATTTATGTTTTTCTCACGTACTTGGACAGTTGAACAGGCCAGGTCAGTGGCTTAATTGCAATCCTCACAATCATTCAAGGACCCAGGCTCCTTTTAGTTATTGATAAACCACACATAGTTCCAATAGGATTATTGACGTATTTGAAGCAGAGTCATTACCATGTCCAATTTTCAGCAGCTGAGAAAAGGAAATCATGGGGAAAATGGTGCAGTGGTTCATGCCTATAATCACAGCAATTTGGAAGGCCAAGGCAGTAGGATTGCTTTGGCCCAGTAGTTCAAGACAAACCTGGGCAACACAGCAAGACCCATCTCTCCAAAAAATAAAAACCTTAGCCAGGCAGGGTGGTGCACAACTGTAGTCTCAGCTACTTAAGAGGCTAAGATGGAAGAATGGCTTGAGTCCAGGAGTTTGAGGCTGCAGTGAGCTGTGATTGTGCCACTGCACACTGTACTCCTGGGTGACAGAGTAAGACCCTGTCTCAACCAAAAAAAAAAAAGGAAGGAAAGAGAGAAATAAAGAAGGAAAGAGAGAAAGAAGGAAAGAGAGAAGGAAGGAAGGAAGGAAAAGAAAAAATGGAACGGAACAGAAAAAAGAAAAGAACAGAAAGGAGAAAGAAAGAGAAAGAAAAATCAAATCATGGGAAATTTAGTCTCATTGTCATAAAGTAGAAGTTTAAAACTGGCACACATTACTTCACACCAAATCCCATTGTGAAAGATCACCACCTGTGATCATATGAAGATCCCTGGACTGGGACTATTGAATGTTGAGAGACCACATGGACACAGGCAACAGAGAAAGTTGCTCTGACAATTGCAAATACCGACAGCCAGACCTATTACTAAGGTCAACTTGGATCTTGTGGCCACAGGAGAACCTCCAGAAAATTTCATCCACATCACTGATCTCAGATGATACCAGCAGACATCAACCTAAATTTCAGAAAGGAGATTGGGGAATAATGCTGATGGATCTAGCTAAAATTCTCTGTGAAAGATGTGGATTTTTATAGATGATTAATAGTCTCTACCTCACATTCCATAACCGGGTAAGTTGGTAGTAAAAGTGGTTCTGGCTTTAGGCTGCAAGGGAAGGGATTGGGGAATATTTTCTGATTTACTAAGCTGATGAGCTCTCTCTTGTAAATCCTAGTTTCCAGAGAATGTTACATTCCATTTGATCTACTAGACAAGACTTAGCATTGAATCTATGCATTAAAAAGCAAAGTAGGAAAAATTTGGCATAAATTGGCTAATATGACCACAGAGGGAATTTGTATGAAAATAGAAAGGATATACACAGAATTTAGTCTTTAGGAAACTAGTTGGCTCCTGCGTGGGATGATCATGGCCAAAAATTATCTGTCATAGGACTATGGGTCAGGGTTTGAGCATATCTGGTAGGAAAATGCAAAACACACAAGCAAAAGTGGGGCTGATACGTTCTTGGACAGAAACTCAAAATATGCATCACTTGTGAGTAAAGAGTGGAGATGACATATAAGAGAGGAGGGATTTAGGGTCAATAATGAGTGTTGAAATTGTCCTGTTGGGAACTTTGTGGATATTATTGGTCCGTGTTGGTACCAGAACACAACATCCTTGGCTAAAGTGTGGGTGTGTACATCTATGTATTATGTGAGTGGCCTGTGGATCTGTTGAAGTGTATGTATCCTTTCTTATGTGGACAGAGAGAAAGGAAAGGGCAAATGGACCTTCCATTTTTATTAACTACTACTCTGGCCTTAGCACCATGCTCAATTATTTTTATAGAAATCTCATTTAATTCATACAAATGAAAAAGTAGTATACATTTCTTTATTTCCCAAATGAAGTTATGTGGCCGAGGTCACTCAGAAGTCAATAATGGCCCTCTGATGCCAAAGCTTATGCTTCTTCAGTTCTAGGACACAGGCCCATGCTTGTATCGTTCAGTCCAATAATCTAGCCTGAAGAAGAGATGTCTAGAGATGCTAATATACAAATAGCATGGACACTAGAATTAAGGACAACAAAATAGAGTGCAGAGAACAAAAGCAGAAGAGCCATATTTGAAAACAAAAACGAAAAATATTACTAAGGATTTAAGAAAGCTGGCTGGATGCAGTGGCTCATGTCTGTAATTCCAACACTTTGGGAAGCTAAGGCAGGAGGATCACTTGAAACCAGGAGTTCAAGATGAGTCTGGACAACAAAGCAAGACCCCATTTCTACAAAAAAATTAGATTTTAATTTGAGCCCAGAGATCGAGGGCACCACTGCACTCCAGCATGGATGACGCAGAGAGACCTTGTCTCTACAAAAAATAAAAATAAAAATTAGCTGAGCATGGTAGCTTGTGCCTGTAGTCTCAGCTGCCCAGGAAGCTGATGGGGGAGGATTGCTTGAGCCCAGGATGTCTAGCTGCAGTAAATAATAATTGTGCCACTTCACTTCAGCTTGAGTGACAAAGTGAGACTGTCTCTTAAAAAAAAAAAAAAAAAAAAAAAAAAGAAAGCATCCTATTTGAGATAGCATTTTAACCAGTCTCTTACGATTGATATCTGCATTTGACGGATCTAACACCTTGTTCCATGTTCCATGTTCCTTGCCCAAGGCCATACTTGACTGAACACCGAGGCAAAGATTCAAGTACTAACACCCGAAGTAGCTGACTCAAAAACTTCATTGTTAGTAAGTCGTATGATCTAAATCGGATGAAAATATGCTTTATACTTCAAGCACAGGAGCCTCTTGAAAGAGTTAATTTACCGTAGTGCCAAGAAGGAAGCAGGGCTTCCAAGCCAACCTTTATAGGAGACATATGTGAGGTGAAGTCTGACCTGACTTTGGGGCAAGTTTAATTGATCTGGGCATTTGTCTTTTAATTGAGAAAATGGGGATGATAGCACCTTATATAAATGCCTGTGAGGATTGTCAAACATATATACGCTGGCTTTAAAAACTGCAAATATATAGAAGGCATGAAAAATAGTATAATTCATATCCATTTGATTAATGTTGCTATTTCAAGTACAAAATCAGCTCAACTTAGCGTTTTCTAGAATCTCTCTAATAGTCAGGAATAATGAGGAATGTGAACTCTTGATTCAAATTAGCTGACTTCAAATACTGACTCTTCCCTATCTCTCTGACATAGGGCAAGAAGACACTTTGTCTCCCATGCTTCACTTTACTAGGCATAAAATGGGGATAATCAATATTTATCATATCATGTGGCTATGAGAAGGGTAAAGTTCATAGCATCATGTTTATCACATAGTAAGATCTATAACATTGGTATACTATGCCATTTCTTTCCAGTGTTAGTTTAATTAAAGGTTCAAGGTCACCATCCAGGCTGCACATTTAATCATCTGGAATGTCTTCTTCTGATGCCCAGGTATCACTTCCAGAGCAGGGCTATCTAATAAAAATATAATGCAGGTCGCATATGTAACTAAACTTTCTAATAACTACCTTAGGAAAAAAGTAAAAAGAAACAGGTGATTAATAATACGTTTTATTTAATCCAGTATATTCCAAATATCATATAAAAATATTGATTTTTTAAAAATATTCTTTCATATTGTTAGAGAAATTCTTCACTGGAAACTTGTTAAAAAGAGAAAGATATTATTCAAAAATATTGCAATAAAGAAGGAAATGAGCTCAACTCTGAATACAACCTAGACAGCTGATGCGTTATAGCCAATGAGCAGAAATCGAGGGGTCAGTAGATAAAAAATGTTGAAGAGGCAAAGTCAAGTATAGAGGGATTCTTGCTAAACTGGTTCAACAGGATCCTTTCTAAAGACAGGCCAAAGACATTAAGGGTAGAAGGTGAGAAACTTGATCAGAAATCAAGGGTGATTAGCTACCGTCGTCGGAGAGATTCTTGCTAAATTAAATTAGTAGGATTTTTGTTAAAACTGGGCCTGGCAGATTGATTAAGGATAGGGCTCAAGAACAAGACCCAGTTGAAAAGATTGCTCAGAAGAGCCTGTGTAAAGGTTGGTGAAAGTCTTTATCAGTATAGAGTCTCTGTTAGTATATCGGTTGGTTTCAGAGTAAATATTTGAAATCTAATGTGAATTTTACACTTACAGTGCATCTTAATTCAGGCTAGTTACCTTTCACCTGTTCAGCAGTTGTCATGGGCTAGTGGCAACTGTATGGAACAATGCAGTCCCAGAGAATCCAATTCATGTTTATGTAAAGTAGGTCCCAGACATTCTTATTCATTTATTTTTTATTTATGTATATTTTTAAGTTATTGAAGTGATACATTATGCAGACATATTGAAGAAGAAGGATTTGCTCCAGGTTGCATTCTTCACTGTTGCTTTTATGAACTTTTGGGTTTTGCTAGACCCAAAACATCACCAAGAATTTCGTAACCCAGTTTGGCACTCCGTCCTGTTTAAAACCTTCCTGGCCTGTTTAATGACAGGTGAATTACATGGGAAAGTTCTATTATAAATGCAGTACACAGGTTATTTCAGGAAATCAGCATGTCCTGAACTTTTTGAGCTCTGGCAATGAATCCTGTTGATATTTAAAACCAAGCCTGTGTTCTCAGAAAATAAACTAAAACTGCAGCTTTGAGAAAGCTGATAACTTCGAGTAAATCCACTGTTATTTATCAAAGATGAAACTCATCACTACATTTTACATATCTAAAATACCCTTTTAAATGAATCTCGATAGTGTTAAATTGAGTTTAGCCTAAAGTTGCCTCTTTACATATTTTATGTTCAGCCTAAAGGTTTCTCTTTACCTAGTGTACTGTAACCAAACTGGATGTGTCAACAGATTGTAACCTACCCCTCTTTTTTTCTTTTTTTCCAGAGATAGAGTCTTCCTCTGTTGCCCAAGCTGCTGCAGAGCAGTGAGCAGGTCATAGTTAATTGCAGCCCCAACTCCCTGAGTGATCCTCACACCTCAAATTGTAACAAGTAGCTTAGTTTCAGCCAATCACAGCAGCCGATTTTTGGTTAATCACAGGGTTCCACTGTTCAAACCATATTCAAATAAGGCAAACTCCAAGCCGTAACCAATCCAGCCGTTTCTGCTCCTCACTTCCCTTTTCGGTGTGTAGCTTTCCTTTTCCTATCCATAAATGTTATTCAGTCATGTAGCGGCTCCTGAGTTGTTCTGAACCTATTCTGGTTCTGGGGGCTGCCTGATTCACGAATCATTCTTTGCTCAATTAAACTATTACATTTAATTTGTCTAAAAGTTTTTCTTCTAACAATAGAAACCTGAGTTGCAACCCAAGTCATGTGCTGCACGACCCATGAATGAGAGTTTCAGTATGTACTACTTTTCAGACTTTCTAAGTTTCTGTTAATTATTCTGGTGTAAATTGGGCTATGTCATAACCACCCCTGGAAAGCTCCCTTTTTCTCCCAGAGCTGGAGTTGCGTTTCTCAATCACAAGCCCAAAGGCTGTTTTATACACAGGCTACTCCTCAACTATTGTGTAACTGTACACAAAAGCCATTAGTATTCCAGAGGGAGGATTTGTGTTTTGTGTTCGAGGAAGCTCACATTAGACTCAAGGTCTTACTACTCGTTTGAGGCATCTGAGGCCCCCATGGTGACTCGTGAAAAGGCTTTTATTTCTTCAACATATGTAAATTGCAAAGGGTGAAGTCAATGTGATTTAAAGCTAACATCTCCTTAAGAGTTCAGAGGAGACAAAGGCTTTATGAAATGAAATAGTAGAGAAAATTGAAGTTCCAACATTTCAATATAATGTGATCATGAAGATGGAAAATATTTAGTGAAATTAAAAGTTCAAGCTCAGAATGCACATCGCTCTTAATCTACATCTGTTCCTTCCATTTAATTTATCTGACATGCTTCGATTCTTTCAAGAGAATTCTCAAACAAGATATATTGGATAAAGGGATATTAGTGAGATGACCTTGGGGGTCATATTGCAATTTATGCAACACTTTTTAAAGAATGTTTGTCAGGCTTAGATGAGAGCATATTTTAAAGGTTTATTAAATAAAGGTTTATTTAACACACTTAAACCTTGACCAAAGCTTTGCATTGTCATTTGGCGTAATATAATCATTTATAGTGATAATCCTCACTTTGTTATTTTAAATTTCCTCAAATAGAAGAATCGCTTTTCTTCTTAAAGATTTAGGTGGTAGATAGATAGATAGATAGATAGATAGATAGATAGATAGATGGATAAATATATCATAGCTGTGAACTACTCATTTGAGAAAGTAATTGTGCTTAACATTCAGTGAGAAAACAGCAAAATGTGTTTTCTTTAGGTTAAAATGTGTTTTCTTTAGGCTTAATGAGATGCTAGTGTTGATGTATCATCTGTACTTAGGCAGTGTGTCACAGGTCTGCATTGCACTGTATTCTTAAATAGAAATCCAAAACTAGCAGCAGTGTGTTTGCATTGCTGTGTTGTGTGTTAAAGAGGAATGCAAGCCCTTTCCTTTGTTCCGATTGTATAAAAACAAAGCAAACAAGGAAAAAAATGGATCTGCTTATATAGAAATGCCCTTCTCACTCAAATGGCCTACAAATAAAAAGACAAACTGTACAGAGCACCCTCGACATAACTAGCTCATCTTAGAAAAACACTCCATTTTATATTTCATAGGGCATTTTGCCAACAAGAATAAGACTTTCTGCATAATAAACAAAAAAGATTGCATCCAACCAGATAAGGCCACAAACAAGCACACTCTTATCACCAGTTCTCTGAGAGGACTCCGTGACTGTAAAAGAGCCAGGTCTTCAGCAGCTAAAAATGGTCATCTTAACTGACACCATCTTGTAGTCACTTGTGATAAGAGTGTGGCATCTGCCACCAAAGGCTCTGCCACTTCAAACACTCTTCCCTGAAGACCAACGGATCCCCTGGCCCAGACCAGGACTCCTTTTGTCTTCTTAGCTTCCCCTGGACTGGTTTATTAACCCTTTCTCCTATCTCCTTTTCTCTTGACTTTAAATGTTGCCTTGCTTATTGTGGAATGTCTATAATATTTATACATGAGTTAAGTATACTCTTACGTGTGGTTTGCAATATTGACTAACTTTTGGAGTGTCTTGGACGTTCCTGTGGCTCTGACTCCTGAATGAATGGGAAGTACTAAGGAGAATTTTGCCTTCTTGGAAATTCCATGTTGCTCATGGCTTTTGTGATTGGAGTAGCGTTAATAAGAGCCTGACGTGGCAAGTGGCAAACAGGCATACACCTGGTTATCTCTAACTTTGCACCTCTCATGACACAAACACTTCCAAAAAGTGGGGAGGGGTGCACAATAGAATCAGTGATGTGTTTAGAAAACTAGAAGTTTTATAAACATACCTGACTAAATTCAATACTGTAATTTTTAACCCACATTTACTACATATGAAGATGTTACACTGGTTCCAGTATGATTTATTTACTTATTCTTTCATTCTAAGAAATATTTCATGTATACCTACTATGGGTCAGACCCAGGACCAAGTTCCAGAGATTGAATTAAATGCCCACCAGAATAAAGAAAATGTGGCACCTAAACACCATGGAATACTATGCACCCATCAAAAAGAATGAGTCCATGTCCTTTGTAAGGATATGGATGCAGCTGGAAACCATCCTTCTCAGCAAACTAGCACAGGAACAGAAAACCAAACATCTCATGTTCTCGCTCATAAGTGGGAGTTGAACAGTGAGAACATATGGACACAGGGAAGGGAATATCTATCACACATTGAGTCCTGTTGGAGGGTTGGGGGAAAGGGGAGGAGGAGAGCATTAAGACATATACCTAATGCATGCAGGGCTTAAAGCCTAAACCTAAATGATGGGTTGATAGGTGCAGCAAACCACCATGGCACATGTATACCTATGTGACAAACCTGCACGTTCTGCACATGTATTCCATAACTTAAAGTAAAATTTAAATTGTAAGTCCACCGGACAAAATCCCTGTCTTCATGGAGCTTAAAGCCTAAAGCAGGAAAGAGCCATAAGAAATATGTAATTTAAAAAATAAATAAGACTGGGGTGGTGGCTCATGCCTGTAATCCCAGCACTTTGAGAGGCTGAGGTGGGCAGATCATCTGAGGTTGGGAGTTTGAGACCAGCCTTGTCAACATGGTAAAACCTTATCTCTACTAAAAATATAAAAATTATCTGGGTATGGTGGCATGCACCTGTAATCCCAGTAACTCTGGAGGCTGAGGCATGAGAATCGCTTGAACCTGGGAGGCAGAGGTTGCACTGAGCCAAGATTGCACCACTGCACTCCAGCCTGGGCAACAGAGTGAGACTCTGCCTCAAAAAAAGAAAAAATTAATAAATATAAGCACCTGAGACTACAGGTATAAAAGATATAGGCTACAAGTATAAAAGGGCTTAGCTTACCCTGGGGAAATCAGACAAGTCTTCCTTGAGGTAGTGTCTTCTAAAGTAAGTGCAAAAACTTGAGTAGGAGCTTTCAAACAGCTACTTATGAAGATATATTTTTCAAGGCCCAAGGTTCAAGGCTGATGTTAACAAAAAAAGCCAAACTGTAAAATATTTAGAGGTTTGTTCTGAGCCAATGAGTGACCATAACCCAGGGAATAATCTCCAGAGGTCCTGAGAAAGTGTCTCTTAGAGAGTCAGGTTCCAGTTAGGTTTAATACATTTCAGTGTGAGAGAAGATATAGGCAGACACATAAATCAATACATGTAAGATATGCATTGGTTTGACTTGAAAAGGTGGACATCTTGAAGAAGGGGCTTACAGGTCATAGAGGAATGCAAAGATTCTCTGGCAATTGTTGAAAGAGTTAAGCTTTGTCTAAAGAGTTAAGGTAAATGTTTGAATGAAGGTAAGGGGGTTTGTGGAAGCCAAGGTTCTTGTTATGTAGATGAAACCACCAGGTAGCAGTCTTAGAAAGAATATGGTAAATGTCTGTTTTCAGACCTTAAAGTGTCAAACTCTTCTTTAATCTCTCCTAGATCAATGAAAGACCTAGAAAGGGAAGAAGATTATAGATTCAAATTTATCATACAAAAGATGGCTTTGCAGGGTTATTTCAAATGTGTCAAGAAATATGCTTTGGGGTAAAATGTTTTTATTTCCTTTAGGGTTGGCTTTCTTTCCCGTGATGCCACACCAGAGTTAGATTGGAATTTGGTACCAAACTCATTGCTACAAAGAGGCTGTTTTTATCAATTTTATGACCCCTATGTCATAGTAATGCCTTAACATAGAGATCATAAGAGTGATGAAACAGACTCGCTTAGGTTACTTGGGCCTAAGCCCAAAAAGGGAGAGGGTATAGTGAGGTGTGTCCACCTCCCTTCCCATCATAGTTGGGAATTCAATTTTTCAGATTTTACTTGGCCCAGACTGGGTCCATTCAGTCAGTTCAGGGATCTTAACATTTTATTTTTGGTTTACACTAAGACCTGAAATCTACATAAGAAACATACATGTGCACAAATAATTACACTGCAATAAAAGGAATATTATAATTTAGGCATGAAACAAAATGCAATAAAGATGATGACTTTTTTATTTAAAGACTAAAAAAATTTTAGAAACCCAGCATTTCTTACTGCTTTAAACACATGATGTTGAAAATCTTCCCTAAAAATATACTTTCATAGCTGTGTTAATTTGGGTATTTCTATCAGAGCCATCTAGTTGACATTGTGTCCCTTGCCCAGATTTCCCTATAATGCAAAATTATTTAATTTGTCCCATTTACATAGACCTCTCTTCCTCTTTACAAAGTCATTAATAACTTAACCAACTAGGACAATATCTCAAAGCTTGTGGAGGAAATTAAATGGTTCATAGAGGCATAGATATTATTTTAATATTACACATGCTAAATTTTCTTGAAGAAATCTTTAATAAAATGCTACTGTTTATTAGGGAGTTTTCTAAAGGATTGTTTGCACATATTCAATAAACTGATACACTAAACTTAAGATCCCTGAACCAAGTCTGCTAGATATTAGGTTTTAAAATCTTTATATGAAAGACTCGTTCTTCAGCCTAAATGTGCAGTTCTAATAACATTGTCCATGATATGTCACTGCTATTAAGAAGGAAGATACAGAGTACTGTGAAAAGTGAACACATGGTTTATTAAAGTTTAAAGTAACTTCTCTTTGGAAAAAATTGACATTTTAAACGTTTACAGAAATAATTTCATGATTTTCATTGGTGAGACATGAAAAAGATATGAGCACCGAGAGCTGTATATTTATTCAAATTTTATTCAAACAAAATGAAATTTATTTTCAAATAATGTGTTCAATGATTTAAAATAGAAAATATTTTAGAGATCATCTGTTATAAAGTCTAACTTCCTCATTTTGTACACAAGCGCTTGGCACAGATAGGTTTATGGCAGGTTTGAGATTATTCAGCTGATGAATAGTGGAATCAGGAAGAGAATTCTCTTTTTCTGTCAGTTTGATGCTCTTTCCACCTCACAGCACAACTGTCTTCTCTTTATTACTTGGTCCATATTTCTAGGAGAATAACAATTGCTTAGAAAGAGGAAGGGTAAATTATTGATCTATTTGTGCATATTCAACACAGTAAAATCAAGCAATAGTGTCTCTAAATAAAACAGAAAGTAAATGTTCGTGTCGCATTAAAAAAGAAACTAAAGATTTGTGTACTTCTTTAAGAATCCTCTAAAATACTCAAAAGAATTGACAGTATTCTCTTCTTTTTAGTCTTTCGATCCTGTCAGGAAACTCAGACAATTTAGATAAACATTATGGTTCTAGAAGATTGCAAATCTGTATTGCAGGGCATTTTCGCAACAGGAGGTTTAGTGTTGCTCAGAATTTAACATGTAATTGGATGAATATGTTTAAACTGTCAAAGGCAGTCCTGTCTTCTTTACCAAAGAAGAGGATAAATGGAGCTATGTCAAGACTATGTTCAGGTAAAAGGCAGATCCAAACTAAAATCTCCTTCATTTGACCTAATCCTATATGACTCAGAGAAATAAGCATTTACTTTACTGACCATAACCCGGTGCCTCTCTAGCTCTCTTCCCTCCACTCCCATTCAGATGTTGTCTGGTATTTTTTTGTTTTTTGTTTTTTTCATTTTTTACATTTTTTACATTTATAACATAAATCTTCACTCTGACCTCCATGTCCCCCTCTACCTTCAAATATGCACACGTGTATCTCCATGAACTTTACAACTTGGTCTTTTGCAGGCAGCCCCTGCCTCCCTGTGCATGGACAAGTACTTCCAGAAGTTGGCTCTCTTAGTGCTGCCTAACTCTCGCTTTAATACCTTGTCCAGAGGACAGTCTAAGCCAGTGATGAAGTGTGAGATCTAGAGCTGGGCCATGCTGTTCTGAATGTCCACTCTACCTGCAGTGATGAGCTCCTCAGCAAGAGGGTTAAATAACAAAAAGCTAGGTTTACTCACCTGTGAAACGCACACTTGAAGTTCCGGGAATGGATGACAGGATGACCACTAATTGAATGAGATTACAGCAGCATAATACAATGACAGTAAATATCGGTTATTTGTTATAATCTTGATATAATCCCAATCATTTATCAACTCCTTTCTATGCATCACATTTTATAGAACTCAGATCTACCCAACCCTCTTCACACAAATCTAAATTTTGAATCTTGGACTTTATTATAAAGCTTCTTACTTAAGCACATATTTCACGCCCTCAGTTGAGACCTACAATAGACCATAGTCTTTCTTTTATAGGTCTATGTAAAATATTTTAATGATGTTGGCTTGGGGAAAAAAATGCTTGTTGTGATTCAGACTTTCTCAGGTTGTGGTCAGATCCTTAAGGTGTAGTACCATTGAAGAGGACACTGGTTGGTATAGAGAAGCAAACATATTATTTCTCATTCATCCTAGATGTATGGCTGAGGCCCCTCTGGCAAAAGACGTATTACCAAGAGAAAAGCATACACATTTATTTAGTATAGGTTTTGCATAGCACAGCAACCTTTGCCATGAAATGAATACTCAGAGAAATGGTAAACCTGTGTGTTTTTTTTACATTTGGTTTTGTGAAAAAGTAGGTAGTCCTGTGATCACATAAAATAGTGTAACGTAATGGTAATAAACTGGGGTGAGGAATTTGGCAAGGCTTGTTTGTTCAAATTCTTCTTTGTGTCGCTGTATCTTCAGATACATAAATGTGCTTTTCCTATGGGTATGGGGAGGGCACCATTCACATGAGGGTCTTACGATATCCTTCACAGGAAGGTAAGAAAATTGCTCCTAGGTTTCATGACTGCTTCATGAGACACACGTGGAAAAAGGCCAAAGAAGAACCCTCTGGCTGGCTTCAGCTGCTTTCTCAAATGTCAAGGTGTCACATTTTGGGGGTAGTAGTATTTTGGTGCATGAGTAATTGAGGTTTTGCCATTACTTTTAACTGCAATTACCAACCTAGTATGTTTTGAACCAACCTAATATGTTTTGGACCCCATCATTAGAGACCATCCTACGTCAGAAGTGATAACCTGATGTCACTTAAATGTAAAGAAAGGAGTGGATATGTGATTCCATAAAAGGAAGTTTTGTTTTGCCTTTTTAGAATACAAGGCCACCCCTGAGCACAATAAATAGGAGGGATCAATAGTGGAGTCAAGCCTCTGAACTCAAACAGGAGGGCCAGTGGTATAAAAATATAAAATCTAATTATAAGATTTCTCAACCAGATTAGCTGTATGCATAAAGTGCTGTTTCATTTTCTTTGTGTTTTGTTTTTAATTTGTTGTTGTTGTTAGTGGTGGTTTTTTGTTTTTTTTTTTTCTTTCTTTCTTTCTTTTTTTCTGGTTGCTAGCAACAGAAACTGACTGCGGCTAATTCAAAAGGGAACAAGAAAAGTAAACTAAAGAAAAGGAAAAGAGATGAAAGAAACAAACATAAAAAGAAAACAGTTCACCTAAGTTTATGGGAAAGTTCAGCAAGTCAAAGCAAAGCTAAAGAATCAGATCTGAGAAAGGACAGCAGTCAGGAGCTAGGACAGGTTGGGGATTTAGGGTGAGTACACCAGGGACAGCCTTCTTAGGGACCACCTGGGATGGAGCAGCTGCAACACACGTGGTCCTTAATACCACTGCTTAAGGTTTACATTTCTGGGAGAATGAATCAAATGTTCTAGTTATAAGTCACATTGCATAAGTTTGACCGAGGAAAGTCTAAGCATTTTGACTGCCTTTTTCACAAAGAAAGTCAAGCAAGTCAAGTCTTAAGCAAGTCAAGAAGAGAAGCAATTCTCCAATGGAGAATTGAGCTGCTGATATCAGAAGAGAATAAACATAACCTAAACCAGCCAAATCAACAAATTAATGCAATGACCTTTCACATAGGGATCTGTACATTCTGAGAAAATTCACATGAGATAATTCTGCTGGAAAAATCAGTGAAACATTACACTGGCAAAGCTGTAAAATTATTGTTGAAGGGTGGGACCACCATTAAAAATCACATTAAAGCAGATCAAACCATATAAAGACACTGTAGAAAACATTTATATCGCCTCATTATCTCAAAATTAATATGCTCCTTTAGGTTGTAGTTTTAACACACCCAATGAACACAAAACATCACGAACATCTCTTGAATATTTATGGGGTGCCAAACTTGTGATCTGCAGGGACTGTCACCACTGGCATGTCACAGTTATTGTCCAGGAGCCTGTACCAGCTACCTGCCTCTCTACACACACACACACACACACACACACACACACACACACACACACACACACACACATTCTCTTTCAGATTAATATACATAAGATTTTCCTACTTTGATCATTTAAGCAATTTGAACAAAATGATTCAATTGTTGCACTGTCCTAGTGCTTAGACACTTCTGATGATGAGACTAAATTCATAACATTAATCTTCAGTTTGACATGCTTAATCCTGAATCATAAAATCACCCATATGTTATTTTTATGTGTTATTAAGGTGTGTGGGGCTGGATTACACACCATCTACATTATTTTATTTTTATTTGTCAATTTTTTGTCATTTCCATTATTGAGTTTGTTTTATAATTTATGTATTTTATTATGGACTTTTATTTTCCTTGTATTCTCCAGAATAGTTACTGGAGTCTACAACGTGTGTAAAATTGGGGTGGAGGGAAATGTAATATTTGACAATTTTTTGTCATATTGCCATTACACTGGTAGAATAGTAAGAACCCACAAATAATTATGTAGGGACTCATAAGACTAGGAGATAGAATAGTGACTTTTGTTACACACATACACACACACACACACAGTCTATGTTATTCGGGCAGATAGAACTCTCAGTTTGCATTTTCAGACACAAACTAGATCTGATATTCTAGCTATGCAAATTTAAACTTTATGATTGAGATGTTATTTTTCCTATGTGTAACATAATCATAAGTAAACATTTTCTAGCTACATGAGCTAACAACCGAGGATTCAACAATCTCACAAAAAGGGACATGTTTTTGTAAAGTTCTGGTCACATATTAATTTTAGTACTACTGGACTTCTTTTGACATTTTGTAAATGAGTGCCAGACTAAGAAGATAGAATTTTACTTGAATACATTGTTCAGGTTTCAAATTCAAAGGTTTAATTTGTAAATGATTTTTCCCTATGTGCATAACACCTTTCCTTCCTCCAGTCTAATTCCTACTCAATTACTGAAGTTTCACTAAAATCCAACTTGTATACAGTCTTCTCTATTTCCTTCATGTTAAAGTGATGGCTCCATGAGCTTGCTTTGCACATATTGTTAGGGCTTTCAAGTGATAATTTTATGACAGGTAGTCTAAGGACTGAGGTAATCTGTGATTTCAATACTTTGAACAGACATAGAGCATGGAAAAATTCAGGACCCAACACAATGGAAATCTAAAAAAAATGATTTTATTTTGGAGACCGGACCAACTTCCATCATTCAGAGAGACATTGCCCAAAATTTAAATCTGGCTGGAGTATTATTGTTCAGGGAAATGTTGATGTCATGAGTTCTCATATAACAGCAGCCAGACAATCAGTATTTGCTTGGACAGTACCCATAGTTCCAGGAGACATGCCTTTATGGAAGGCAGATGGGTAGATTAGCAGAAACATGGATGCTAAATTGAGACACCACCAAGTTTAAATCCATTGACCATTCTTGAGAAGTTGTGGATGACTTGACCTCTCTTAGCATTATCAGTATTAGCTATAAAATTGGGATAATTCCTACTGAATATGCCTTAAAATTAATGGAATAATGTATAAATAGATAATACATTAAAAAATATTGATCCCATATCTTCTTTGTATACTACAAAGACATAGAGACCTGGGTGATATCGAAGGATGCATCTCCAGGCGTAGAAGATGAAATGGAGAGTGCACCTGAAGAACCAGTGCCCCATATTAAGTGGGCTTTTTCTAGGGCTACTGTCAAATTGTTCCTTTATTTAGCGTTGCAATAATTTATGTCTTGTCTTCTCATGTAAACTCTAACACACTCTAAAATGATCTTTCCCAGTAATCAACCTTCATTTTTTTATGAGTTGTTGTTTATATAGTAATTCTGTCTTCAGAATCTACCTACATTATGCCAACATTGTGTTCAATGTTACAGAAAATTTGAAGATAGTCTGTACTCTTTTATAAGCCACTTTTATTCTCACCGCAAAGTGAACAATGATGCATATCAACTAGCAGAAATATATTTAAATGTTAACTGTTTCTTTAATTTGGAAGAGATGAATTTTTAAATAAATTTTTAATATAAGCAAAGGTGGTATCCAAATAGGTAAACAAGTATCCTCAAGATGACAGGGTAAGTAGTTTGAGCTCTTGAAATATTGCGTGTAGATAAATATGTTCACTTAATATTATTTGGACAATTAATATACATATAAACCCTTTTGGAAAGCATTGTGAAGGTCTAAAACATGAAAGATTGAAACATATTTTATATATTTTGATCGACGATAGATGCAAAAGACATGTATGTTCTTATTTAACATATAAAATTGATTAAAGTTATATATCTTTCAATCATATATTCACTGCTCAGAATACTATGCAGCTGCTAAAATGGTAATTGCAGGTTTGAAGCAACTAGGAAATAATGTACGATAAAAATTTGCATATTTTTTTCTTGAACTTGATGTTCTATTTCTGCCTGTAATTAAATTGTGTGCTGTAGTAGTTTTTAAATAATTGCCAGACATTCTTTAGAAAACAATCAGAAAATAGATTTAAAAATTAAATAGATAGTGTCATTTTGTATCAAGGCTGTTTGTATTTAGCTTTATACTTAATATTATAAATGTGTTTTCTAGTTTATCTGCAGAGCACTTAAAGTATAGAGAGTTATATCAAGGATTATACAAATGATATTCTTTCATTAGCTCGGCATCAAATGGTAAAGAGATGAGCTTCTTCTAAGATGTGTTATAACTAAAATTCAGAGAGAAATTAAATAAGTCTTATAAGGTTCACAGCAGAGCCCAACTTTTTGCCTATAATCAAACGCTTTGAATGCAGACACATCAACCAAAATTTGCTCTTCAAATTGCAGTTTTTTCCTAAGTCCCAGAATGCAGAAATTTGTGGCAGAAAATGCGGGTTTTCATGTAAGATAAACCTTGCAAATCATGAAAGGCAGCAATGAAATCATTAGTCGATTTGCATTCTAAGGCATTAGACATTTTCCTATGAAGATAACTTACACAATGTTGTGATATAGGAGTTGAAGTGTTTATTAATAATGATGAAATGAATAATCCCTTACATTAATACAGCACTTTACAGATTACAAGGCACTCTCATATTTTGTCTTTCATTTAATTCTCTTAAACACCTTATAAAGGAGGCAGGATGAATTTTTATTATCCCTATTTCATCTGGGTGCAAATTCAGGGTCAGTGAGGTTAAGCTGATGCCAAAGCTTTCAGAGAAACTGGAGGGGTTGGCACTTACTCTTGACCTTTGAGTTTAAGAACAGTAACTCTTCTTCCTACTACAATAATATTTCTCAAACTGGGAATGTTTCTAAGAGCAAAAATAAAATAATGATCTATAATTGTTTCTATATTATTAAAATATATTCTCACATAAACTACTTTAAACATCTTAGGCTTTAGCCTAAATAAAATTATGTATAAAATACTAAAACAATTAAAAGATTCTCACACGTCCAATGTACCCCAAAGTATATATATATTAAAAAAAGGGTCATAATTTACTGGAATTAAATTATTACCTGGAATGCAAAACTAACACCAACTGCTAACAATAAAGTTTCTTTGAATTGCATAGTATGTATTATTATGGGTGTCACATAAAGATTTATTTCTTCCTGATATTGTCTCTTTGGAAATGTTGAGAAAACTTCTTTGGTTGAATTCATTCTGTTCTGGTTCTGGCTTGACTGCATATGATTGTAACACCTTTGCATTAAGTTTACTTCAGCTTTTTGTGCATTAACAAAATAGTACTATTTGATATAAATACTTTCACAAATCCAAATGCAAATTTACGCACTGAATTCTGAGGACAATATTCAGTTATATGGTGGGTGATTCATAGAATTAGGATATGTTTATATAGTTTATCTGATTACAATTAAAGTGAGTAAAACAAAATCAATTTACAGTGAATATTTATACTTTGAAAAACATTTGTGGAAATCTTCTGAAATTAATATATGTTTTTAGGAATGTTTTATATGCAGTATCTCCTTAGGGTAGAACAAATATTCACTAGCTACAGTGAATTTTCCCACCAGCTATCGTAACTTGTGTCTGAGTTCTCACACCCCTTAGTGGAATAAATATTATCTGAATCTTACCAGTAGATGGAATGAGATTGAGAAAAGATAAAGCACATGCTGAAACCAGGGTGTTAAGCTAGATTTATGTGTGCCCCAACTACTTTCCTTCATCCATGTGCCTCTAAGTCTGGGAATGATCTCTGTTTAATTGACCAAGAACAGTTTTGATTTTAGCCAACATCCAACAAAACATTCTTAACATACAGCAAAGAATATCAAATATTGATTCCTTACTATTAGATACTACTTCAGTAAATTATAGTGCATATAGACCTCAAGGCAACTTTCAGCATGAGATATAGTTTTTAAGTAAAGTCAAGGTCAGTACTTATTAATGCTTTGGGACTATGTTTCTTTGAAACACAAGTAATATGTCTTGATGTTGCTTGCTGAAATGTTCGTTTCTATATTGAAGGAGAATATGACGTTCTCAAAATGTTAAAAAGCGTGCCCTGTAGGTTTGCCAGAAATCTATGGATGTTAACAACATAAAACTTCCAAATTCAAGGTAATAAATATTCCAATACAGTAACACACAAGATAGGACAATGCCCCCATTGGGGACTTATAATTTTTGGTTAGAATTTTAAAATCACATGGGATGTCTATATTAAAAGGATACAAGATACTTACGAAAATATTTATATCTAATATTTATGCTAAATGAACATAAGAAACTTGGGCTACTAAAATCTAGCTTTTTTGTGCATAAATCGTCATTAAGTCAGTCTTTCAGATAATTTTCATTTAAAGTCCCTTTATTTAAAGCCCCTTCATTAGTATAAACTTCAATTATAAAATTATATATATATAATATCCTTTTATGTATATATACAATATATATTGCATATGTTGTATAATTATAAAATTGCATATATGTATGATTGTGTATATATATACATATATATATTTGCCTGTCTTCTTTATTTCACATACAGATTACAAGGCATTTGGTGTTTTTTTTTTTTTTCTTTTTGTTCTGGTCTAGTCCTATTTCCATATGGCTGATTTCTTACTGATTTTATAACTCATAACACTGATTCTTACTAAGCAGGTCTTGGCATGACCCTAGAGACACAGGAAAATGTGATACCCACTCTTACTATAGATTAAGAGAGTTTTTTTTTTATCCTTTCTCCAGCAATCAAATATTTTAGCCTTGCTTATCTCATTCCTGGATAACTTTTCATAAGCACATGCCGTTAACATTGTTTACATACATTTTAGCTTTTTCTCCTCAAAATTCATTTGATTTTTTCTCAAATCACATTGCCAGTGTGTTTACTCTAAATCTGTTATACTGTATACTCAGTTTTCCAGTTCTCAATTTCAACTTCTCTTTTGCTAATTATTCCAAGTAATTGGTGTGCCATTTTCTCTTAATAACATCAAAAGTCTATTCATACAAATGGGAATTTGGATTTGATGCTACTGAATATTGGAAAGTTATTTTTCTTATAGATAGGAAGATATTCAGTTGGACTGCAGATTTTACGTCCCACTGGTGCTGATTCGTTAATGGGCATTTTGTCTCACTTTATTGTGAAATTAACAGAAGCAGGTACTATGCCTATAGTGTTGGAGGCACAATATTGAGTCATACTCAGTATTCTGTAAAAACTATTTTTATATAAACAAATGACTGCTATTTATTAACCTATTCATTTGTTCAAGCTATTAATCAAAGCTTCATTTATGTTGTTAATGTCTTTCAATTGATAATTCAGTCTAGCTTAGGTTCTTCGTTTTGAAACTCTGTGAAGTTTGTTCTATTCTGGAGTAACTCTGGCAATAAGAGTCTTGTTTTTTCTTTGCCAAAATCTGGCATGCAGTTTCTGCTGATTAATAGTATTTCTAAAATTAAATAATATTTCTAACATCATATAATGTTGAAGACTTATTAGAGCTTAGAAATTTCTAAGGTGAAGAAATGTTCAATTTCCAACTTTTTTCCAGGGTGAAGATTTTTGGGATTTTGATTTCTAATTCATTTATAATTATCATAATTTTAATCTGATCAGGTTCTAAATTAATTACATATCTCTTGAAAAGTCCAAAAAGTAGCCTGCCTCTTCCAGCAAAAGTCTGTTTGATTGTCATATAGAAGACTGGACTCTCACCTCCAGCATTCTGGACATTATATTATTTTAATCTAATATTTGTTCTACTTTCTATTCTATAACAATAGTCATGTTTATCCCTTATAGGGTCATCAATTAATGTTCCTCAACCAGATGCACATACCAGTAATTTTGTAATTTTTAGTATATTATGTTAAAACTTAATACAGAAACTAATTCTTCCATTTACTCCATTATCCTCTATGACATGCTATCCCAGTCATACAGAAAATGAAGAATAGTTTAGAAATTAATCCTGAAATATTTTTGAAAACATTTTAAAAAATGATAAATTAAGTTGTCATAGACAACACCAAAGAAAAACATAGTTACCAGATAATGTCTAAGTATTAATTTATTTTTATTTTACCGTATGTGCTCCTATAGGATTCTTTAATTTTGATGTTTGCTTTCATTCATTCCATTTTGTATTCTGGTTAAATCTGGCTCTGCCTAAAACATGAAAATTGTGTTTTAAAGATAAAAATTATGGTATCATTTTACATTCTTTACTCAAATTGCAACTTTAGTACTTTCTAGTTATACATATATGTCTGATATTTTATCAAGCCTCAGTGTAACATTTCCAAATGACATTGGAGAATGTTATACATCAGACAGCATCAGAATCACATTGTGCCACAAATGGATCCTTCATATTTAATGTCCAACTATGAATCTAGAATATAAGGGATTTAATACCATTATTTAATGGTAATTCTTCCAATGTTCACTGAGTTACAAAGAAGAAAATCAGAATAGAGAAAATCAACGATGAGTCAGCATTTTACTGACATGGTTATGTCTATGTTGATATTTAGTGATATGTGTATTTACTTATCTATGTTCAAGAGGACAAAAAAAGAGCTGGAGTAAAATCTGGAGAGAGACATGTGTAGAGAGAGGGATTGAGATTTTTGTCCCATATACATTTTTCTCTTAAGTTTGACCTGTTGTAGAGTAGCAACATTACAGCCTTGGAGTCGGAGAAATTTGAGTGTTAGTCTCACCTTTGTGTGACTACTTCCCTTACAATTGCATGGCTTGTGTAGGCTTTATAAATAATTTATCCGAGATCCTCTCTGCCCATAATTAAATTTTAAAAAGAGGACGGTGAAGGCTAATACTGTGAGAAGTATTAATTATATATATTTCCTATCTACATATTTCATAATGTATCCTGAATATAGTGTCTGAAACGTAGATACTCTCTTTGCTTCATCAAGTGCTACTCTGTTTTGTGCACATCAGGCAGTGGTGTTTTTTCTGAATGTTCATCGCCTGTGATGTTTCCTGAGCCAAAGAGGATATGAAGTATGTGATATTTACATCATCTAATGTATTTAGACTTAAGTTAACTTCCTAATTCAGGTATAAAGTTAGCTCACTATGAATCAATGGAGAATTACATTCATGATCTCGGATGTCCCTTGGAAATCTCTTGAGGATTATCCTGTTTCCATACTTTCTCCTCCTCCTCTTCAGCATCAAGTAGAACTGGTTCACTGAACGTAGCTCTCACCTCAATTGATGATTCTAAAGTCTGAGTTGTAGAAACATTGAAACCACTATTGCAACATCAATCTATGACTTACAAATTTTGTCTCCCATAGACCCTCATATTATTTATATTTGTTTTGGTTGTGATCATACTGTAGACCATCTTATTACAGATGGAGTCACAAGTGGGATTTCTGGGTTTATATAGTTTGGTTCAATTGTCTTGACTCAATCTCTGGATCCTCTTAATATTGTAAATGGATATAGAAGGCATTCGTCTTTGTATTAATTTTCTCTCAATTCTGACTACATCTCAAGTTAGGTTTCATTGTGCTTTCCAAAATTATTTAGACCATGCCTCACATGCTAAGTGGAATGTGAGAATACAATGAAAAGCAGGTCCCTGCAGTCTTAGCAGTTAATATTCTAATGTATAAGTATACAAATCAGTCCATAGTCACTAAGATTAACATGGTGAAGTAAAAGCATTTTTCAGTGAGACTGTATAACAAAAGGATCTGATACAGATGGGGGCCTGAGGAAAGTTCTCTTGAGACAGCTATGTTTTATCTGTTGTTCAAAAGACGAGAAGGTAACTAGGCAAAGATGGGTGGTGCAATGGAAAGAAGCATATTAAAGGTAAGATATTGTATAAAGCTTCCAAGGCAGGTGAGTGATCCTATGCATGTTACAAGAAGTAAAAGAAAGGGATGTACGGGTGGGTAGAACTGATGTTCTAGGAATACTCAATGGGTAATGGGAGGATTAATTAAGCCATGTTAAAACGTTGAGATTTTATCTAAAGACCAATGGAAAGACATTGAATGATTTTGTGCATGGAAGTGGAATACAGGGATCTGCATGTTGAATAGATACTCGATAGGGAAAGGGAAATGTGGTCCAGAAATTGATATTCAGGGAGGCAAGTGAGATAGAGGATGTGTATATCTAGGAGATAATTAATCTTATTTTGGACTAAGATGATGACAAGAAAAATGGGAAAAACATCACAAGTAAATATACACTTTAAATCATTATATGTATTTTAAAGTATTGGGAACATCTCTTTGGAGTAATGATTCCACCCGTGAACAGAACACTAGTGATACCATACTCAAATTTTGCAGCCTGGTGACTACTACAAATAATATTTTTTTGTTTTTTTCTGGAATGGCCCTAGACCTTGAAAACCTCTAGAAAGCTTGAACAGCATCTCAGAATGTGCAGAATCTTGAAAATTTTGCACTGTGCACCTCATAAATAAGTTAAATACTGTCTGTAGTTGATGAATCAGGCATGCCACATGTTAGGTTCTGTCAACAGCAAAGACGACTATCACTTCCTCCCTCACTGCTTAAATAAGTTTAACTTGAATGGAATTTGAAAAGCACTAAGATGAGGTACATTGACTGGAAACTGTAATTGAATCATTCCCATAAATGATTAAGGCAATGGGAAACAAAAGGGAAAGGACTGAAGATTTTATAACCGTTTTTGGATGAAATAGAAGCAGCTACGCCTGCCCCCAACTGTCTGTGTTAGTCAGGGTTCTCTAGAGGGACGGAACTAATAGGATAGGTGTATATATGAAGGGGGGTTTATTAAAGACTATTGACTCACAATCACAAGGTGAAGTCCCACAATAGCCTGTCGGCAAGCTGAGAAGCAACTAAGCCAGTGTGAGCCCCAAAACCTCAAAATAAGGAAGACCACAGTGCAGCCTTCAATCTGTAGCCAAAGGCCCGAGAGTCCCTAGCAAATCACTGGTGTAAGTTCATAGTCCAAAAGCTGAAAAACTTGGAATCTAGTGTTTGAGGACAGGAAGCATCCAGCACAGGAGAAAGATGAAAGCCAGAAGACTCAGGATGTCTCTATTCAAATTATCCTGCCTGCTTTATTCTGGCTGCGCTGGCAGCTGATTAGATGGTACTCAATCAGATTGAGGGTGGATCTGCCTCTCCCAGTCCACGGACTCAAACATTAATCTCCTCTGGCAATGCCATCCTGACACAACTAGGAACAATACTTTGCATCCCTCAATCCATTAAAGCTGACACTCAGTATTAACCATCACACCCCTACAGATAGTACCTTATAGCCTCATCCCCAAATAATAATAATTGTTGACATAAAACAATTGTTTACTCTGTGTCAGGCACTGGGGTAATCTCTTTACATAGATGATCTTAATCTAATGCTCACAAAAATCCAGTGAAGTAATTTTTAAAGCTACTTTTTTTAGATGAAGAAAGAAGTCAAATGGCTTGCCTAAGGTCATAAAGTTTGTAAGCGATAGAGCCATGAAGGCTCATTTTTCACACTTAAGCAATACTGCTTTGCGTTATGTGGTTCAGGAGTTCTGATGTCTTGCCATGGAAGTGAGCAGTCTCCATGAGGGAATGTATAGTGTGTATTTGTGGCATCTGCTCATTCAACAGTAACTGAGTAAGCACCTACCATATGCCAAATACTGTGTTCATGTCTGCTCATGTAGTGAGCATGACAAGTGTAAAGTCTGCCATCCTACCACTTGTAGACAAGCAAGAAAGGCAGAAAATTGAATGAGGATTAATTTTTAAATATAATAAAGGCTATCAAAATGAAATAACAGAATATCCTAGAGATTTATAGCAGGACCGAGTATCCTACCCATTTGGAGAGAAATTTTGAAAAAGGAAATTGTAGACAGACACAGTCGGGCAAGAGACAAATAAGAGAGTATTTGTGAAAGTTTTCAGGTGAGCAAGAACAGGGCATGTTTTGGGAGTAAATGAGTACATTGTGGCTAGGGAAGAATCAGAGAGAGCATTAAGTGGTTTGATAGGTAAACCAATTCAAGACCATAGAAGAAAATGTAAGTTATATTAAGAAGGTTAAATTTTATCCTAAGGACAGAGGGAAGCCACTGAAGAAGAAATAATAGGCATAGAAGTTTAAGACTTTGGCTGGGTATATTGTGTCCAATGGATGAGACTGAGGGGAGCCTAGATAACCAGTTATTCGGGTATGCAGTAGTTACAGGATGAAGGTGGCAGATTACAGTTATCTTGGACAAGAAACTGCTAGTTAGGCTGGAAAGAAACAAAATTTGAAATCAGCAAGTCAGAATAATAGTTTTATGGTATAGAATGTGTGGGCTAAGGGAAAGGAAAGGCTCAAAAAAGACGTAAAGCTCTCTGTATTGGGTAAATTACTAGATGGTGGAGCTATGCTCTGAGATGAGAAACAAAAAGTATAGGGGAAGTGATGACTAATTTCTTTTTCGATCACCTTTGTTTAAAGTACCATGCCAAATGGGGGTATATCTCCAATGGGCATTAAATAATAAGTCTGGGCGTCAAGAATGAGGCTCTTTCTTACCAGAATTGAGAGATGCCTAATGGATCAGGTTGCAAGCTAAGATTGTGACTAGGACTATAGCTAAATGTTTTAGAACTAGGCACAGTTAGGGTTCTGATTTTCCATAAAGAAAACAGATGGTACAGATGTTAGCCTTTTGGAAAAGGTAGAGTACAGACTTCAGTTACATAAGGGAGTCTTAGAAGGTAGAAAGGGAAATAATAATAAATGTGGCAGAAATTAAGACCTATGGGTTGCTCCAACTGTGGAAAGAAAAAGGAAAAACACATTAGGGGATTAAATGGTTAATTTTTGGGAACGTAAGGTAGTTTGACCTCAAAGAAGGCTTGGGTAACAATTTGATAGGGATATGAATAATACTTACTCCCACTACATTTCAAATATAGGAGAGAACCATATTAACCCTTGGGTATGGAGCACACTAAGCCTTTGAATTTGAGTATTAGTATACATACTACTACTATGCATGAGTTGCAATTCTAGTTTTGAGTTTGGGCACTCAGTGAGCTTAGATTAGAGAAGGCTGGATATGGCAGAGGGAAGGTTGTTATCCGGGAATCTGGCTATATCTGGTCATTATGTACTAGTAACTATGATTGTCTCATGTAATATTCACACATAAGACAATTAGCCCTGAGAAATGAAGGAATTTGACCTAAGTTAAAGTGTTTATGAATGACAGAGCAAGATTTTGGCCTGGGTGGGGACTGGGAACCAAGACTGGCAATATTTAAAGCCTGATCTCTAGGACAGATCAGAAGCTGTTTTTCTTGGAAAGTTCTTCCTCACCCAAACAAGTGGGCTTCCTTGAAAACTTAGGTGATATTCCTTAAAGCTAACATCTCTCCATATTAAAGGCAAATTGCCAAAAACCTGATACATATATAAGTCATTTCTTTCCAAATCATGTTTTAAGCCTCATTCTATGGTGTTTTGTCAATGATTGCCCTCTGGCATCTTTTTTCTAGGTTGGAATATTAAAAATAATAAACAAGAGCCAAGTCATACCCTAGATAAAAAGGGTAGAACGTCTAACTAAAATCACCAATATTAATATTTATGGAGAGCTTTCTATCAAAACACTAGCTGATTGACAGGACTTATATTTTATTATGTGACAGATGAAGATACTGAAGTTCAGACACTTAATTGATTATATATATTTTTATAAGTAAAATAAAGTGGATTTTTCACCATTTGCACACATCATAGAAAAAGAAAAAAATTCAAACAATTTTACCCATTTAGAGATTATGTTTGGCATGTCTCACCCAATATGTGACAAACTGGCAGAGCCAAATTTCACTTTGGCAACTGTGGCTGGGGGAGATTTTGTAACTACTGGATGGGAATTTTATACTTACTTATAGCACGCCAGCTATCCCTGAGTATTTTCCAGCTTCCCATGCAGTTGGGTTAGAGCCATGCAACCAGCTCTGATTCATGCAATGTAACCAGAAATAATTCAAGTCACACTGGGACAAAGACTATTTAGAGAAAACTTGTCTTCTCCATCTCTTTTCCTCCTCTGTCTCAGTAACCTTGGAAGCTCTGCATTACAGAAAATACTAATTACAAGATGGAGTCAGCCTAGATAATTGAATACACAGTTTGAGGAGAGTGACAGAAAAGCATGTCTCTATTCTGAAAAAAATAAAAATAAAAAGATTAGTTGTTTAATTAAATGTTACACTCTTAAGCCACAGAGATTTGAGGATTCTTTGTGTTGCAGAGTAGGCTATCCTATGTTGATGCAAACTGTAGATACAAAGCAGCTTAACCTGAGAGACCTTAGGAAATCATAGCGAGTTTCAATGAAGAGAGCCATGCTGTGTATATTCAGACACCAATGGGCAGAGAACAATTATGCAAATGTTGCAAATAAGAGCCTTGTGTTCAAAGTCACAGAGTTACACGATAGTAATAGTAGATATTACACACTGAGTTCTTCAAGAAGTTGATTCTTAGATGGATATTTTAATGCAGTAAGTTTATTGAGTGTTTTCAGGATCAACATTGTTGAGGAAGTAATAAGGCATGATTGAACAAAGAGAAATGTAAACTGAAATGCAGTCATAGCATTTTCCTGAAATTTTTTACAGGGCTCTCGAGCTGAAATGGATTTCCAAAAATGTCTTGAATCAGGTTATGGGCACCAGGCCTTTAGACCCCACATAGACCAGTAAATTGTTGGAGGATGCTGTCAGAAAGAAGTCATGACTTTGTCAAGGCAGCTTAATTCAGCTGAGGTTGCATCCCCAAAAAAGGGGAATTAGCTGAGATTTGTCCACTGTCAACACTCGTCTCAGCAGCCCCAGGAGTCACTGTTGCAGTCTTGGAGGAGCACGTATGCAGGGAGGACCAGGGAATCCAATTCAGTAGGCATTGAAGTGAGGTCAGCAGGCTTCTTACGTGAGCATCCTATATAGCCAGGCAAGTTGAAATGCAAAGATGCCTAGTAAGTCTGTAGGGTTTTGTTTGTGTTTCTTTTGTAAATCTAGACAGAGTATTTCAATGCTGTAATGTGTCCACAACCTTGTAATGGCTCCATACTATGATTAGAGAATTCCTGGCCCAGTCAGCTCAGTCATTTGGAGACGATATTGACTTTTCATTTAATTCCACCACATAGTTAAACACAAGCCTGTGACTTTTTGGTGTACGAGAGAAAGGAGGCTCAGCATGTTTTCCTTAATGAACCATTCTCTTCAGTTCCTCATTCTAACCGTTGATGCAGATCACTGTCCCTCCCTTCTACCATCTCTTTAGGATAATAAATCTCTCTTTCTCTTTGAGAAAAGTATTAATATTTAATTGCAAAAACTCTTAAAATGTTGGGAAAATATTAAACTAAGCACTAAATAATGCCCAGGAGAGTAGGCAGCTTGATTTGTGCAGTGAAGTTTAGTTGTTCATTTGCATTTTTTTCTAATAACAGTGACCTACTAAGTGGATCTTTTTCATGTTCTTTTTCAGAAGTAAAGTTCTATTGAGTAAGAAAATAAGTAGCAAAAGGGAATGTCGGTTTACATTTCTGTTCCAAAGTGCCCTTTGAAACAGTGCTTATTTGAACACAATAAATTTGTTCCAAAAGTATTCGGGTCATGCATAATTAAATATGTAGCTTTTAGCAATTTTAGCTCTTCCAAAATATGTTGTATACTGCATAATTCGTACTTTTTACTAAGTATTACTGTTTCATCCTTCCAGATGTCTCTGTAATTTGCTATTCAAAGGTTAATTTTATGCAAGTAATGAAGGTCAAGATTTAGTGGAATTTTAAATGATAAAGTGTACGTGTTTCAACGCATACCATTGTAAAAAAGTTGGACACAAATATATTCAAGGGACGGCTCAAGATTAAAAAGGATTAGGGCCATTTTAACATACAAAATTTAATGTATTGTATTGATTATACTGAATTATTTATATCACCAAGGTTATGAGTGCAAAGAAAGAGCATAAGTTCTGGAGGTCACTCGATGTCCATGAACAGTAGATTTTTTTTCATATCCACACAAAGATTACTCCCACATTTCATCAGGAATTTTTGGTGTGTGGTGATGATTTATTTAACTTATACAAATCTCTGAATAGGATATGCAATACCAAAAAAATCTCCCTATAATAGTAATAATAATAACAACAACAATGATAATTGTGCCTACTATGTTCATGTAGTATTTCTAGTATATCCACATATTTGTCTTCCTTTGATTCTCACCAAAAATAACAGGTTTCCTTCTTATCCTAATTTTACAGATGAAAAGTCCCAGACAGAGAAAGGCTCCATAAGTAGCCTGAGGTTACATGTCTAATAAGAGGCATAGTAGGATTTTCTTTCCTCACTATTACAGACTAAAGATTGTGCTCTCTGCCCCAGATTCATATACTGAAATGCTAGCCTCCAATATAATGGTATTTGGAGGTTAGGCATTTAGGAGGAAATTAAGTCATGAGGGTAAATCCTTCATGAATCATTGATGGGATTAGTGTTCTTATAAATGAGACTCCAGAGACCCCCCCCCGACTTCTTCCATCATGTGAGGACCTAGCAAGAAGATGACAGTCTATACAACCCCAAAGCAAGCCCTTAGCAGATACTGAATCTGCTCGTGTCCTGATCTCAGACTTCTCAGTGTCCAGGACTGTGTGAAAAAAAGAAAACAAAAATGTTTGTTGTGTAAGCCATCCCCCAGTCTGTGGTACTTTTGTTCTAAGAGCCTGAGCAGATTATGACACTGACAAAGAATAACCTTAACTTTAGGACAACTCGCTGATTTGTATTTCCTTAACCCCTAAACCCAGAATAGCACTCACAATTTCTTTATTATTTTTCCTCTCCTTTACAGTCTTGATAGTCACTAGCAGCCCATAAGGGCGAGTGGAAGCACAGTAGATACTAGGAAGGAAGTGACACAATGTGAGGGACTCCAGAAAGATCATTCCATATAATATTGGTTATTTGCTACTTCAATTATTATGTTACCATAATAAAATTATTTTAAAAATTATCTCCCAAAACGAATAGAATCTTGATGTATGGTGTCACAATTAATGTTACTTTCTTGAAGTACTATGGTTAAAGGTTATTTTTTTAAAAATTTCTTTATATGGGACATCACAGAATGACACTGAGAGTTAATAAAGGAAAAAGACAAAGATGAGCCCAAGTCTGATCATATGGATTACGTTCATCTTTCTGCCACTGGCCTAATTATAAAGATCTACACCAATGTGGACTCCCATGAAATCAGGCGGTCGACGGCAGTGTAATTCATGATATTTTAAAATAAATATAATGCACAAGCACATATGTGCACATGCAAACACATGTATACACATTCTCCATATGTTCTTTGTAAAGTAGAAAATAATTCATTATTTTCAAAGTAGAAAATAATTTATTGCATGTATTTCTGATCAAATAGGAAAGATCCACAAGCTTCCTCCAACATTGGAAGCAATACTGTTTCTTTCCGAAGGCGAAAAAAATCACAACATCTGTATAATCAAAATATATTTTCACCCTGAGGGAAATATGGATTTATTATAACAGAGTTCAAATGAAATTCCCAATATCCAATTAAGGCAAACCATGCCTCATTAACTATTAACTTTCACCCATTGATTGAAAATCAAATTGATCAACGATTAGAGTGACCTGTGATTTGGAACTTCTGATCACCAGCATATCACTTGTCAAAAACATGTATATTCAGTACCCAGCCCTTTAGGGTTGCTTGGATTAAAGTTATTCAATGCAATCTGTGTTCTCTGTAGTTGCTGCTTAACATGTTTCATGTGGCTGAAACATGCATGTGTTCCATACTTTGAAAATGAGTTTATCTATCACAATTAGACATATAACAATAATTATTTGGATTTTAAATTTCTTCTTTTAAACAATTAAAACAACAAATTTTTCTTTACAATTCTAACACAAATTGAACAACATACTAGCATCCTGTCATAATTCAGAACATGATTTTTAAAAAATGTGCGAAGCTTGCTTGATCAGGAGGTAAATAGCTGAATGAGCACAACCTCTTTCTACCCTCCTTCCAGTTCTCTGCCTTTCCTCTGCCAGCCAAAAGACTCTAGAAACTCTTACATGTTTACATATATACACAAGTGGAAATGGGTCAAACAGCCAGTGACAGACAAAATTCCGGAAACAAGTTGATATGTATTTTCAGGAAGAGAACAGAAAAGAATACATTTAGGAAATGAGGAGTAGGGTAATGGAAATCAAGAGCCAACACACACTAGGTTTTTACAGAGGTGTGTGAAAATTTGGCCAAAGCAGGTAGAGATGGAAATGTGAATGGTGGTGGTAAAAAGATTAAGGACAGCATTGTCCATGAATTGGACTTGCAGAGAGGGAGAAGAATTTTTAAACCATTGGCTTTTCCCTGTAAAGGGAATTCCTTACTTGTTTTTCCTGAGGGATTACTTTGAATATTCAAACTCATTTTTAGCTTCTCTAAGATTGTCAGAAATGATGCATCAACTTGAGTTTATGAAGTTGCAAGTCAATCTTTATCTAATATTTACCTGGCTTATCATCTTTGGCCACTAGAGTCTTCAATGATATAGTCAGCTGGGATACATTAAATCTAGACATAACTTTTTAAATGTTTTTGTATCTATGCTCCTAAAAAGTATCCCAGAGGTTGTGTCTTCATTAATAAACATTATGTAGATAGAAAGGAGGAAGTATTAAGCTAAATAAAGTTAACTCCCAACAACTTTGCTTGATGTAAGGGTTCTCAGTAATTTTCATATGTCCTTGGACATTGCAAATCTCTAAAAAGCTAAGAAAATATGCCTCATTTCTCAATGATAATTATCAATTATTGCAGCACTGTGTGTGTGTGTTCATGTGCATGTACATGTGTGACACATGGCATTAACATATGAAATATAGTTGGGATTGTCTAAATCAGCAAGCACTATTTTTTTTTGTGAAAGACTCCAGTCGTATCCCAGACACTAACTATAATTGATTAATGAAATATAAGCTTGAACAGCTTATATATGTGTGCATGAACACATAAACACACATACACACAGGAACAATGCAAATACTATATCTAATACTGTTCTTGTATCAGTTTTCAACATCTAATAACTTGGTGAACTTCTTAGCATGCACCACTAATTGAAATATTTCTCCCATGGTCTGGATTACTTTCTTCGGTTCTTGCAATCAACACTATGCATCAATTTCTTGATGTGTTCCAAAGCCAATTTTGGAGGAACTGAACTTTGCTTAAACGTTTCTCTTCTTTTTTTCACCTGAATCAGTTTTTGTCTCCAAATATGGAATACTCTTAGTCTATCTTCCCATTTCAAACTTTCAGACTTAAAAAGCAAAGGTTGTGTCTATTGTTTCATTAATTTTGTTTGCTTTTGTTTGAATTTACAACAGTCTTTGCGATGGTACTCCCATCTAGTAAAAAGTGGAATATTTCTACTTTTTTTTCATCTAGAAACATCTCCCCTTTTCTGTTCTGTAAAACATAGGCTGCCGCTTTCATCTGAATGCTATAGGTTATAGTTAGTTTAACTCGAATTCAGATCATTTTAAAGGGTGGCATGTTTTTTCCAGATTTTGCCTGGAGTAACAGTAGTCTCCTGGCAAGAGAGCAGCCTGATAGAAACTACACTGGGCACTCACAGACTGCCTATCAGTGAGCATCATCTCTTTCCAGCTAATTCAGGCATTTCTTAAAACACACTTATGGGTTGACTCATTAAATATGTTCAATTAGACAATTATCAAATTTGGAGAATTCACATTTAATAGTTTCTAAAGTGGTGGTGGGTGGAAGCAGGGGTTATGATTGCAAAGCCTACATAAAATAAAGCATTAGTTTGAAGTACATTTAGGTACTTAAAATAAAATTGTGGTACAAATTAAAAGTTATCATAATTTAGGCACCAGAGATCAAATTTTAAAATTTGAAATCCAAAGAAACTAATCTCTTTTTCTCCCCCTCTTTTTTCCTCTCTCCCCCTCCCTTTTATTTTCTCTGTCCAAAGTCACATAAATTCTTATGCAGAAATCGTTATTTTATAAGGTTTTACTGTTAATTTACTCTTATTATAGAGAAAATTTGGTTATCAGATATTTGAAGTCAAGAGGAAATCCACAGATACACTTTTGAACAGAGTTAAATAAGAACTCAAAAGGCCTATTCTAAAAGAAGACATTATCTTCAGCACAGAAATTCTGAATAAAGGATTAATGCATGAATAAATGAATCACTTGGAGGAAAGTTTATATAAGGACATGGTTCGGGAAAATATCAATAAGCTTAAATATGGAATAAATTAAAAATGGAAGATTAGAGAAATTTAAGGCATATACAACCTAACAAGGAAAAACTTCAGTAGTTTAAGCAGTTTATGAATCACTGATTCTTCATTGAGAAAATAACTAATTTGTGTGTGAGAAATCTGCACCTCTGAAGTGGCCAAGTAAGCTCCTACCAAACCACCATTCCTACATTTAGAGACTATAAACTCTGAATGAAAATAGAAAAAACAACTCAAACTACTGGAGAGCTAGATATTACTGACACATTGCAGAGAGCACTGAACACCTGAAACAGGAAATAATTGGGAGGAGTTTCGTCTTTTAAATAAGATTTAGCCTGGGGACAGGTCAAAATCAGTGCTGCTTGGAGGGGCTAAAATAGAACACCAAGTATCTTTCTGTTCTGGAAAACAAAAACAAAAACAAACGAGAATAGAGTTCTGGGTAACCATAACTACCGACCTACTGACAGCGAGGGAAGGGAATCCCAGGAAAGAGCAAGCCAGAGGCAAGGAACAAATTCTGATCTCTGAAACCTGCATTTGTGAGGTAGATTCCAAACAGCACAGTTAAGGATTAAAAAACTGACCTAATATTCAAATGATGTCCAAAAGGGTTTGCAGTTCTAATCCAACCAAATTAATTGCCTATTAATACAAATAAGCAGAACAAAACACACATTTTTTGGGGGGAGGGGGGTTATAACAGTATCCAAAGTTTCTATAACACAACATTCATAAATACAACCCTACACTGATCAATTTTTCATCAAGTGATTTTTATGCAAAAATTACCTCAAAAGTAATCAAGAATTTAAATGTATGAGTTAAAAGTATATGATATTTGATATGGTTTGGCTATATCCCCACCCAAATCTCAACTTGAATTATGTCTCCCAGAATTCTCACATGTGTGGGAGGGACCCTAGGGGAGGTAATTGAATCATGGGAGCTGGTCTTTCCCATGCTATTCTCATGATAGTGAATAAGTCTCACAAGATCTGATGGGTTTATCAGGGAATTCTGCTTTGCTTCTCTCTCTTTTTCCTCTTGCTGTCATCATGTAAGAAGTGTCTTTTGCCTCCTGCCATGATTCTGAGGCCTCCCCAGCCATGTGAACTGCAAGTTCAGTTAAATCTCTCTTTCTTCCCAGTGTTGAGTATGTCTGAATCAGCAGCATGAAAATGGACCAATACAATTATTTAAATACATTAAAAAACTTTGGGAAAAAAACACCTGTTCATGAAGAAATAAGCAAAACCCTGAGCAAGTATAAGATGGAAGTGAACTTTCTTGATCTGTTACAAGGACATATACAATAACAGGTGACTGAAGTTACTTAATAGTGAAATATGCAATGCTTTTCTGGCCAAATTTTAAAAAATGCGTGCTTACTACCCCACTTCTATTCAGATTTGTATAAGTTGGTCTTAATTATTAAAAAATAAGAGAATAAACTTAATGTCCTAAAGATGTGAAAAGAAAAAGTAATATCATCTCCATTTGCAACTGACATGATTACTTGTGTAGAACATGTTAAGAAATTCACAAAATCTTATGACTCACAATGAAATGTGTCACAGTCCTAAGTTACAAGTTAATGTATATAATTATTACATTTTTGTATTCTGGCAGCAGTCAGAAAATAAGATAAAAATTAAACATTTCTACCTAAAGTATCATAAATAATTCAGAAATAAATTTATCAAATATATGAATATCTTTAGACTCAAAAAACAAAATAAGTGAAAATGAATACCAAAGTGAACAAAGAGATATACCATGGTCATGGATTGAAAAACTTAATATTGTCAATATGTCGATTAAATGCCAGCAGCCTTTTTCTTTAAATCAATTTAAAAGCTTATTTTAAAATGTATTGCAAGCACTAAGGGCATAAATTTTTTTTTTTAAAAAGAGAAGAGCAAAGTTAGAGAAATTATACAATTTCAAGATTTAATATGAAGAAAATATAATTTCAGAACCACAATATTAGCATAAGAAAAAATAAATAATTGAGATATAATAAAAATGCATCCCCCCAAATAGTCACTTTGTGTTACTATTTAAATTTTCACCAAGAGCACCAAAGTAATTCAAGGCGTAAAGATAGAGCCTTTCAACAAATCATGCTGGATGAAATAGATGTTCACAGGAAAAAAAATAAATAAATAATAGTCTTAATCTCACCCTCACATGATACATAAACTTAATTTAAAACAGAAGATAGATCTCAACATAACAGTTGCAATCATAAAGATTTTGAATAAAACATAGGCCAATGTATCCATGTTTTTGGGATACTCGAAAGTTCCTTGAAAGGACACGGAAAGTAATCACCATAAAAGAAAAAAGAAATAATTTAAGTGTCATAAAAACACTTCTGTCCATTAAAGCATAACATTGAGAACATAGGTAAGTCACAGGTTGTGAGAAATATTCACAGTCTATATTTTTGGAGAGAGACAAAGGACTGGTATTCAATCTATATAAAGAACTACAATTCCATAATAAAGACAATTGAATAACAAAAGAGCAGAGATTTGAACAGATACTTCAAAAACAGTTATGCAAATGGCCAATAGGCATATTTTAAACAGCATAATAGCATTTGTTATCAGGTAAGTACAAATTAAAATCATAATGAGATAGCACTATTTATCCACTTAAATAGGTGAAATTAAAAAGCCTGAGTTGCTACTCAAAGTCGGCAGGAATATAGTATGACTAGAACTCTCATAAATTGTTGGTGGAATATACAATGATGCAACCACTTTGCAAGACTGGAAATTTCTTTTCAATATTATGCACACATTTCTCTATGTAATAGCCATTCTTCTAGATATTCACCCAAGAGAAGGCAAAAAAAAAAAAATCATTGGCTTAGAATTATAAAAAGGTGTATAATGCTTTATGCATATTAGCCTTAAATGAAAAATTGCCCAGGTAGTCATCAATAAAAATAATTGACTAAAAAAACACATATTCATACAATAAAAAACTATCAGCAACACAAGGGAATATATTACTGATACACACAATGATATGAATAAATATTGTGGTAACTGAAAGCTGACTTACACATTAAGCACATAAAGTATGATTCTTTTTATATAAAATTCTCTATCAAATAGAAATCATGTTAGAAAAATTCAGAATGGTGGCTGTTGCTGAATCTTTAGGGCATGTGTTAAGAGAATTTTCTTGAGTGATGGTAATATTCTATAATTTGATATCCACGTATGCATTTGTCAATGCTGAGTAAATACTGACTTAAGTTTTAGTTTCATAAATTTATCTAAAAAGTAAAAATACTGTAAATAAATATCTTACACTGGGTAAAGATGTGAATCCTAAAGTATTTAGTGTACTAATGTAACAATTTACACTGAAATATGTCCAAAAAAAAAAAAAAAACCCAAAGCAGATGGATTCATAGATAGTTAAAGAAATTCATAAGTTGATTAATATGGTGTTAATAAAAGTTATAGTAAAATTGTAATTGTCGAATCTGGCTGGTGGATATATATGTATTCACTATAAATTTATTTCAACTTTTTATGTATTTGAAAATGTATAATAAAAAATTGTGTGTATTTTAATGATACATTTTGGTTTTAAAAGGCATGTCAGCAGGAGTAATTTATTATATATCATTCATTTACACTGGAATTTTAAAACGTCTATCTTTTAGGGGAAAAGTAAAAAATCTGCATTAATTTCTGCTATCAGTTGCTACAGAAAACCAACTTTGTGAGAGACTACACATAAACCCAGCACACTATTCTCAACCTTCAGTTTGGGAAGAATCAACAAACTCTGGTTTTCAAGTCCTGAAACAAAATGCATCAAGTATCCTATCCTAAGTATCAAGTGTGAATCTTGCTTTTCCTGATGCCGTTTGAATGAAACTTCTCTAACAAACAAAATAGCATCAGAAAAGTACAGAATTTTATAAACAGAAATAACAGTAGAAATAGAAATGTATACCATTAAAATCAGATTCTCTTGTTGACTTGTGTTAAGGTTTGGGTAGGGACCCTCCATCTGGGCCCCTAACTCCTTCCCCCACTGTGGCTTCTAATGAAATCACAGTAATTATCAAGAGTTCTCTACATCACACATAGAAATTACAGATCCAGTTTTATTCCCTTGTATTAAACAGAACACCAAGGCTCAGAGAAGTAAAGTGACTCACCAAGTTCACAAAATGTAGTTCTCTAATTGCCAGTTGAACTTTCAATTAAAATAATAATTCACACTAATATGGTAACATAGAACAGTTGCTTGTGGGATTCAATTTTCACTTCTTTCTTGCAATTATTGGTAGACTAGAAAACATACAGTAGCTTTTCTTCTTCTATTTCCTGAATAACTTAATAATTTTGAATAAGTTTAGAATAAATTAAGAATAAAAGGTACTCTTTCCTTGTGTTGTACCTGTGAAACAGTTTCAGTGAATTTGCTTAGATGATGCCAATTCCTCCGTATTGCTTTTAATCATCTCTTTTTTTTTTTTTTGAGATGGAGTCCTGCTCTATCACAATCACACAGGCTGGAGTGCAGTGGCACAACCTTGGCTTACTGCAACCTCTTCCTCCTAGGTTCAAACGATTCCCCTGCCTCAGCCTTCAGAGTAGCTGGGATTACAGGCGCTCACCATCACACCCAGCTAATTTTTGTATTTTTAGTAGACACAGGTTTCACCATGTTGGCCAGGCTGGTCTCGAGTTCCTGACCTCAAGTAATCTGGCCACCTCAGTCTTCCAAAGTGCTGGGATTTCAGGTGTGAGCCACCACATCTGGCCTAATAATATTTTCAAATACGTTATTTCTTCATGCCTAATTAAGTCCTCATATATGTTATTCCCTCAAAAGTTGTTATCGTAAAAAGAAAATGGTCTCAAATATCTAAGGCTCAGCTCAGCTCTCGTCTTCTCAAACTGAATAACTGCTAACATATTAAAGGGCTACCTTTACTTCATCTAGTTGCTTCTTAATCATTATCAGTTACTTAATATGATAGGACAAGAGTACTGCCATCTTCACAACACCCCACCGTCTTAAGCTTTACGTTTCTATTTGGCCACCTGGCCAAAATGGGAAATGTTAGCCCTTTCCATAGCTTCAACAGAGCATAAGGGCCCTAATCCTCATAGAACAGCCAGCACTTTCCTAACCCCTGTCTAATAGAATCTTGCTTCAAAGCACACTTCTCCACTGGGCCCTTTAAAAAAACATCAGGCTGTAAGAGAAGCTTGCTCCTGACCTTGCTGGCCAGAAGCCCTTCTCAGGTTTACTCGCAATTAGCCTGTCTCAACTGTAGAGCCACCTTCTCGTCTCTTCTTCCCTCTTCTTCCCTCTTCTTGTCTATCTCAACATAATATGCATAAAGACTTGAAATTTCAGCTATCAAATAGAAATGTAGGAACATAAGGGTTAATTTGAAAACCTTGAGAACACACTGTACAGATACCAACACATTTCTACCTAAGCAACCGAGCTATCTGCCTTTATCTTTCTGTTAGGGAAAATGCTGGCAATTATATATGATGGAACAGCCTTTTGGTATTTCTACTCTTCTATTATAATTATTGAAGCTTCACCTTTGAAATCTGACGGGAATGGTCTTAATTTCAAGCTTAGAAAAACACAGAACCAAGTCTTTGCTATTGTGAATAGTGCCGCAATAAACATACGTGTGCATGTGTCTTTATAGCAGCATGATTTATAATCCTTTGGGTATATACCCAGTAATGGGATGGCTGGGTCATATGGTACATCTAGTTCTAGATCCTTGAGGAATCGCCATACTGTTTTCCATAATGGTTGAACTAGTTTACAATCCCACCAACAGTGTAGAATTGTTCCTATTTCTCCACATCCTCTCCAGCACCTGTTGTTTCCTGACTTATTAATGATCACCATTCTAACTGGTGTGAGATGGTATCTCATTGTGGTTTTGATTTGCATTTCTCTGATGGCCAGTGATGCTGAGCATTTTTTCATGTGTCTGTTGGCTGTATGAATGTCTTCTTTTGAGAAATGTCTGTTCATATCCTTTGCCCCAAATGTCCATCAGTGACAGACTGGATTAAGAAAATGTGGCACATATACACCATGGAATACTATGCAGCCATAAAAAAGGATGAGTTCGTGTCCTTTGTAGGGACATGGATGCAGCTGGAAACCATCATTCTTAGCAAAGTATCACAAGAACAGAAAACCAAACACTGCATGTTCTCACTCATAGGTGGGAACTGAACAATGAGATCACTTGGACTCGGGAAGGGGAACATCACACACCGGGGCCTATCATGGGGAGGGGGGAGGGGGGAGGGATTGCATTGGGAGTTATACCTGATGTAAATGATGAGTTGATGCGTGCTGATGACTTGATGGGTGCAGCACAGCAACATGGCACAAGTATACATATGTAACAAACCTGTACGTTATGCACATGTACCCTAGAACTCTTAAAGTATAATAATAATAAAAAATTAAATAAATAAATAAATAAAAAGAAAAACATAGAACCTCACTTTAGCATATATTCACCCTATTTTGAGAAATTGCCCAATAGATTCAAAAAGAGAATGAGTGTTTTTTTTGTTGTTGTTGTTTTGGTTTTTTGTTTTGTGTTGTTTTGTTTTTTTTTTGAGATAGAGTCTCACTCTGTCACCAGGCTGGAGTTCAGTGGTGTGATCTCGGCTCACATCAACCTCCAATTCCCTGGTTCAAGTGGTTCTCCTGCCTCAGCCTCCCGAGTAGCTGGGATTATAGGCCTGTGCCACCACGCCCAGCAAATTTTTGTATTTTTTAGTAGAGACGGGGTTTCACTGTGTTTCCCAGGATGGTCTTGATCTCCTGACCTTCTGACCTTGTGATCCTCTCACCTTGGCCTCCCAAAGTGCTGAGATTACAGGCGTGAGCCACCACACCTGGCCATGAGTATTCTAATGTACATGTTTCTATACAAGTATTCTGAAACTTTAGGTTCTATCTAAAACACCCAGAGGGTTTGATAAATCACAAATTCCTGGGTCCCAACCTTAGAACTTATTCGATAGTGCTGACTAAGAATTTAAGAGCAGGAATTTGCATTTCTACCAAGTTCCTCTGGGGAGGTCCCTGTGATCAATACACTTGAGAACTATTGCTTCACACTAATCACTCTGTGAGACAGATTTGAGTCATTAGATTCTCTTAAAGAGAATTCCAGAAGATTTAATGAAGTTCAAGGTTATAGAATTTTTTTTCTCTATTATGCTCCATGCTCAAGTTACACGAATAGAAAAAAAATAGAGCAAAATGTGTAGAATATATGAATTAAATGTCCATTTATAGAGATTCTATTTGATATTTGAATCCCAAAACATTTGATAACCCTGAGATCTAATTATTTTCACTGATTTTTTTCCAATTTTTAAAACATTTTAAACAACGTACAATTTGGGTGTTTTTGGTTTTTATTTTCTTCCCCCTTTCCTTCCTATAAAATAATTAAATACATAGGTTTTTTTTTAATTTTTGTGTTTTGTTTTAATATTCAGACCAAAGCTGAATCCCATTTACAGGGGTGTAGCACAGGAATATAGCTTGTAGGTGCTGGAAGTTGGATATTATTACAATGTACATTCATATCCTCACTTGTGAGATTTAACACCTTCACAATGCCAATGGGAAAGCACTGAACAACTAATGAGTTACATACATATGGAAACATGCCACAGTACTAGTTGCCCTGAAATGGAATAAACACCATAAATGGGGCTTCAAATTAGATGTTTTGAAAAGCGTAATCTTATATAAAACCCTCCATGTCATTTCACTTTGCTTGTGACTTGGAAACAGGCGAGCACAGAAATGTGAGGAGGTGGGAAATGTAGAGATGAATTTCTCCCATCATCTTCCACCCCACACTGTAAGTCTATTTTAGTAAGTTTGCTTCCTTTGGAAATGTAAACGAAGAGCTGGTGAGGCTTGGCAAACAGTATAATTTTCCTTTGTTTCTTTCTTGCTAAAAGTTCACAAGAATAAATATATAGTTTAAGTCTTTTTTTCTTTTATGAGACGGAGTCTCACTCTGTTGCCCAAAGCTAGAGTGCAGTGGTATGATCTTGGCTCACTGCAACCTCCGCCTGCCAGGTTCAAGCAATTCTCCTGCCTCAGCCTCCCACACAGCTGAGATTACAGGCACCTGCCACCACGTCCAGTTAATTTTTGTATATTTAGTAGAGACAGGGTTTCACCATGTTGGACAGGATGGTCTTGAACTCCTGACCTCAGGTGATCCACCCACCTCGGCCTCCCAAAGTGCTGGGATTATAGGCGTGAGCCACCACACCTGGCCACTTAAGTCTTTTTTCAAAAGAGCTGGGATAAAATATAAATAAATATATGTGCGTGTGTGTGTGTGCATGATGTACATGCATTATATAATGTGTGTATATGTGTATATAAAATAATACCATCTTTGCAGTAACAAATGTTTTCTTGTTGACCCTGGATATCAGTTTTCTCATCTGTGAAAAGGATATAGGAGTGGATTAAATAATTTCTATCTCTTGCATAAAATATTTTAAATTTTTTTAATACTTTCCTCTTAAAGCATGGCAAATAATGGTAAATAAGATACTGGGAACCCATTTAGTCAGTTTGTTGAGGACGGTACTGAACCCATCTGCACATATTTATATCAGGTACAGAGCAGTAGCTCCTCACATGTGTGGTTGTTATGCACCTTATTTCCATGATGGCTGTCTAGCAAATAAAGGCTTGTGATTTTTTTTTTCTTCCCCAGATGTGACTTACATATACATTTTTCCACTACATGTTTCTGGAAAAAAAAAAAAGTGCTATTCTTCACAATAATGTACAAGTGCCTGAAACAATGGAGAATGCTTCTCTATTCTGACACAGTGTGCTCTCATCTTTTGGCAAAAATCCTACATTCTTGGTACTACTCAATTCATTTTAGCCACGGCTGTACTGCTTTTATTTTTTTACTGATGATCCACAACCTTAAAAAAATGTAGAAGAATTGGAACTAAAATACTTGGCATGTTATGTGAAAACAACTGATGAATGTGACTTTGGTATTCAGTTAGAATTCTAAATTTTAATATATGTTCCTGAAATTTATTAGTTATATCCATAGCAGGATCAGATTCTTGCATGTTGTGGCATTATTTTACTTATTAATTTTTGCTCTTGGAAAATAAAGAATCACGTTTTTCAGCGTCCAACTTTACAAATCCCTGATGAGGTCAGTGCTTTCTAAAGTAGAAGGCAATTTTATACACTCTAAATGAACAATTAGCATAAATTCATCTTTCTTGCATAGGATGAATTCTCCATTTAGAGCACCATGGTTTATTTTAACATCTTCTGCACACTTCAATAGCTTGAAGAATTCTGCATGCTATTATCCCAAAATGATTTTTGGTTTTCAAATTGCTAAACTTAATAAGATGGGCTTTCTTCATCTCCTGTATTACCATATCACACCTAATGAAATAAGATTCAACCAATCAAATTCTTGTAGTACTGACCTTTATTAACTGTAATTCAGAAACATGATTTCAGAAAGCTCTATCTTATAATGAAAAAAACAAATTACACAAGTAAGATTGCCTCTCATTGGCCAAGGAAATAAAAGGTCCTCTGGAGACCAGTCAAAATTAAGCTTCAAAATATGACAGAATGATAGAGAAACAATGTGTATCCTTCCATAAGATGACATTAATTCAGCTACTTTAATTATATGGCTTTATGTCTATTGTGTGTTCTTTATTATCCTTGGGTAATGTCAATGTATGCTTGAAAATCGTGATAAAGTGTTTATTATATTGACTCTATTCAGTCTTTTGCAAGGAAATACACTTTCTTCTAAAGATATTTCTTTCAAGACACAATACACGATGTCACCATTCTTTCATCAAGCATGTTTGAATTGTATTGTGTATAAGTTACTATATGGGTGTATAGGGAATGCATTCAAAGCTCTTTACCAGTCACCTTCTTTTTGTGAAGGACTAATATGAGTACTGGAGGTACAGAGAACCAGTCTGTACTCTCAAGAATATACAGTCCAGGTTGAGAAAGAAATTGCCATGTTGTGCTTTAAATGGTAAGACAGAAGAAATCATTGTTTGTAAGCGGGCACATTCTCAGGTTGCAGTGTACTTTCTTCTCTTGTTCTGGGCCACCGTGACACTGCTGTACACCCTATTCTTCTTCCCCACTTGCATTCTGAGTGAGTAGTTTTTTTGTTTGTTTGTTTGGTTTTGCTTTTAAGCCAAAGATTCCCTAACATTAGCTAGTTAAAAATCGCAGACCTTTTTGGTTAGTTTTAGGGATTTTATTATAAATTGCTACACAGATAAAGATCAAACACAAAAATTTTAAATATGGAATATTGCTAATGTTTTGTGACTTTTAAATTATGTATAATCCTAGGTATTTATCAACGAATAGGAATGCAAATCTGGCACATATCCTGTCCCAAAAGTAAATTTTTAGGTGAGACAAAGTGTCAATATAAATAAATTAGGTGTATCAGTTAGGGATCTAGCAAGAAATGGATGATACACTCAGACTGAGTAATTGAAAAACAGTTTGTAAAAAGTTATTTATTTAAATAGGTGTACAGGGATGTCCCCTTCTAAGAAGATAGACTAGACATACATTTCCTTATTCTTTTCTCTAAGATAACTAATAACCTTGGGCATTAAACCTAAAACAAGCATAAGAAGCCTCGAGAAGGCAAAAAGAAGGCGGCTCCCAAACTACAGAACTTGGGACTAAAGGAACAGCACAGTGGTGAGTTCCTTTGGTTTTCTCCTTGCCTCATATATTCCCATACTTAGAGGAGAAGAAGCCAGCAAATCAGAAATGCCAATCAGCACAGAAGAAAAAATACTATAATAAAAGCCTGCTCTTCTAGCCAAAGGACCAAGAAAAGAGTAGCTTAGCAAAACAATATTTACATAATAACTGGTTTACTTTAGCCAAACACCAAAGGAAAAGCTGTGGCCCCACCCTTGTTCACACCAGAAAAGGCCCAGCGGAGAAACTAGACATCTGTCTTGTTAGGCTGTAGTGAGGTTTCATAGCCCTACTGCTGGAGTGGGCATCAGAAAAGCCATGTAGACAGCAGAGACTCCCATCCCCATCTGACTGATGTTGAAACCCATAGCCACACACCATGTGGGTATATCAGAGGAAGCCTAGTGATGAATGTGTGTGGGTTTCCTAAATACCAGTTGGGGGTGAAAGTCCTGGCTGCTTACATGCCTTTCTGACACTATCCTCGGTAGCAGAGTTAGATGCCTGTTTCAGTTTGGCATGGATAAAAGTCTAGGTTCCTGAGAACTTTCACTACTGCACAGTGCTAACAAGGCAGTGCTCTCCCACCTTACCACTGGTGTCAGTAGAGATTACATGGGTACGAGTAAATAAAGTACTTTTACCTTTTTCCAGCCAAAAAGTATCAATGGGAATCCAGATGGCATACCCCAACCCAATGGTAATGAGGAACAGCCTCTACAGTATCAATAGAGGCTGACTGGGAAACCTGGAATTCTACCCCACCTGATTGTATATGAGGAGACAACCACCCTTTCTTTGCTAGAGCTGTGTCAGGAGAAGCCAGTTAAAGTTTAAATAAAATCCAGAATCTCATAAGACCCCAAATTTTTAGATTTCAATTAAGCACCACGCTTCATACCAGGAATCAGAAGGCCTTTGAGAAAGAAAATCAATAGATGCCAACACTAAAGTAATAGAAATGTTAGAACTACCTAATAAAGATTTTAAAGTGGCATACTTAAAAGCAAAGTGCTTCAAAAAGCAAGTGGCAAAGTACCTGAAAATTTTTTTTTAAAAAAAGGTAATTGCAGCAAGCAAATGAAAGGTTTTGGCAAAGAAATAGAAATTATAAAAAAAAAAAAAGGAAATTTTAAAACTGATTAATATGGTAACCAAAACAAAATAGTGAATGGGCACAGCATAAGAATGGAGAGGGCAAAAGAAGGAATCAATAAACTGAAAGAACAAAGAAATTAAACAATCTCAACAATAGAGAGACTAAAGACAACAAAAAAGACTAGAGCATTAAAGATCTGTGAGACTAATATGTAACATTTGTGTCAACAGAGTATTTAGATAGAAGACAAGAGTCTTTAGATAGGAGAAAGAGCTGAAAAGTACTACAAATTATAATATCTGGTACCTTTCTAAATTTGGTAGAAGACATAAACCTATAAATTCTGAAAACTGAGCAAATCCCAGTTATGATAAACTCAAATGTACTCCAAGGCACAACAGAATCAATCTCTGAAAATCAAAAGACAAAGAAAAACAAAAGAAAAGAGAAATAACACCTTATAGGGCAAAAATAATTAAATGGCAGAGGATTTATTACTAGCAATAATAAAGGCACAACAAGATAAAAGTGGCAAAATGATTTTCAAATGCTGAAAGAAGACTATAATCCAGAATCCCATATCCGGTAAAAAATATCCTTCAGGAATGAAGAGAGAAAACAAGATATTTTCAAATCTAGAAAAACCAGGAGAATTTATTACCAGCAAATCTATTCTATAACAATGGGTAAGTTCAGTTTTATAAAGAGAAGAAAATGACTGTATTAGCCTGTTCTCACACTGCTAATAAAGACATACCTGAGACTGAGTAATTTATAAAGGAAAGAGTTTTAATTAATTCACAGTTCCACATGACTGGGGAGGCCTCACAATCATGGCGGAAGGCAAATGAGGAGCAAAGTCACATCTTACATAGCAGCAGGCAAGAGCACTTGTGCAGGGAATTCCCATTTATAAAACCATCAGATCTTGTGAGACTGATTCACTACCATGAGAACAGTGTGGGGGAAATCACGTCCATATTCAATTATCTCCACCTGGCCCCACCCTTGACACATGGGGATTAATACAGTTCAAGGCGAGATTTTGGTGGGCACACAGCCAAACTATATCAATGACAAAAGGAGTAATTCTGAATATCAAGAAAGAATTAAGATCTTGATAAGCAAAATATGGACAATGCATTAATGCATTAGACTATTTTTCCTTAAAATTTCTATGTCTGATAATTGAACCAAATATTACAGTACTTTTGATGTGGTTTTAAAGGTATGCATAGAAAATACTTAAGGCAATTACATTATAAATGATGGAGAATAAAGGCACATAAATGTAGGTAATTTTTCTGTGTCAAGTGTCAAGATACAAAATCAAGGTACAAAAATCAGTAGCATTCCTATACACCAATGGTGTCCAAGCTCACAGCCAAATCAAGAATGCAATCTTATTTTCAAAAGCTACAAAAAGGATAAAATACCTAGGAATACAGTTTACCAAGGAAGTGAAAGATCTCTACAATGAGAATTACAAGAAACTGTTGAATCAGAGATGACACAAACAAATGGAAAAACATTCCATGCTGATGGATAGGAATCAGTATTGTTAAAATGGCCATACTGCCCAAAGCAACTTACAGATTCAGTGCTATTCCTATGAAACTACTATTGTCATTTTACACATAATTAGAAAAAAAACTATTCTAACATTCATATGGAACCAAAAAAGAGCCCAAATTGTCAAAGCAATCCTAAGCCTAAAGAACAAGGCTGGGGGCATCAAAATACCCAACTTCAAACTACTATTAATACCAGGCTACAGTGACCAAACAGCATGGTAGTGTTACAAAAAGAGACACACAGACAAACAGAACAGGATAGAGAACCCAGAAGTAAATCCATGTACCTACAAGCACCTGATCTTCAACAATAACAAGCAATAGGGTAAGAACTCCCTTTTCAATAAATGGTGCTGGAATAACTGGCTAGCCATATGCAGAAGAGTGAAACTGGATCCCTTCCTTTCACTATATACAAAAATTAACTCAAGATGGATTGAAGAACTGCATATAAGACCTATAACAATAAAAACCCTAGAAGAAAACCTAGTAAATAATAATCTAGACATTGGCTTTGGCAAGGAATTTATGACTAAGTCCCCAAAGGCAATTGTGACAAAAAACAAAAATTGACAAGTGGGACCCAGTCAAACTGGTGTCATGTTGGCAGTCAAAAAGTTTCAGATTCTGGAGCATTTCACATTTCAGATTTTCAAATTAGAAATGTTTAACCTGTACTGAATAATCTATGGCTCAAATAGAAAGTCTCAAAAAATTTTTAAAATACATGAAACAATAAAAATGAATGTGATATATCAAAATTTGTGGGACTGTATAAAGCAGTGCTGAGAGGAAAATGTGTAGACAAAATGTATACATTACAAATAAAAGTTTTAAATAATCTAAACTCCCACATCAAGAACCTAGAAGAAAATAAACCCTAGCAAACAGAAAGAATGAAATTAATAAAGAACAAAGACAATAAAATGGACAGCAAGAATGATAGAGAAAAATCAATGAAACAAACAGCTAGATCTTTAAAAGCTTAATAAAATTGAAAAATTTCTAACAAGAGTGATTTAAAAAAGAGTAGACACAGATAACTAGGAATGAAACAGAACACATTATTACAGACTTTGCAGACATTAAAAGAAGGAAACTACTATGAGTTTCATGACAGAGGTAAACTTGGCAATTTGAATAAGATGGGCTAATTTCTCAAACAAAACAAACAAAATATCATAAGCTACCACAATTCACTCAACGTGAAACAAATATTCTGAATAGTCCCCTATTAAAGAGATGTAATTCATAATTTTAAAACTTGATAAAAAACATTAAATAGTACAGCTAATATTTTTTTCAGTGGTGACATTCTTAATGCTTTCCCACTAAAATTAGAAACAATGCAAGGATGTTTGCTATTGCTGTTTTAATTCAGCCCAGAGCTAAAAGCTATAAACAGGCCAATAAGGCAAGAAATAAAAGACATACAGAAATGAAATAAGGAAATCTGTCTCTATCGCAGATCACATAGTTGTCTACATAGGTAGTTCCAAGAATTTAGGACTAATAAATGCACTCAGTAAGAGGCAATTTAAAAATAAAACTCCCAGAACTAATAAATGGGCTCAGCAAGGTCACAGGATATAAGAAAGCAAAAATCAATTGTATTCATATATACTAGTAATTAACATGGAAACACATATTTAAAAATATAGCATGATTCACATTATTTCAAAAAATAGGTATAAATTTAACAAGACATGTTCAGGACTTGTATGCTTCAAACAATAAAGCATAAAACTTTGGTGAAAGAAGTTTAAAGGTCTAAACAAATTAAAAAGTGTACAATATTTATGGATTGTAAGTCGCCATAATAGAGATGTCAGTTGTTCCCAAACTGATGTGTAGATTTATGCAAATTCTCCTAAAATGCCAGCAAATTTGTTTGTTTATATAGGCAGGATTATTCTAAAATTATACAGAATTTGAAGGAACTAGAATAGGTTAAAAAAGCTGTGAAAAATAATAAAAAGGGATAAATTGTTCTACTAAATTTCAGACTTCTTATATAGCAACAGTAATCAAGACCATTTGATTTTCATGGGGGAATAATAAATATGTATATCAGTGGAAGCCAGAAATAGACACACACAAAAGTGCCCATGTGATTGCAAAAGCAATAGAATGAAAAAATAGTCTTTGTAACCAATGGTGCTAGGCACACACATATACACACACACAATTCTCAACCTAACTCTCATACCTAATACATATATTAACTCAAAATAGATTATAGATTTAATGTAAAATATAAAACTGTAAAACTTTTGGAACACAAAAAATTGTGGAAGCAATCCATATGCCTAGCAATACGTGAATATTTAAACAAACTCCGGTTTATCCCATGGACTACTACTGGGTAATAAAAAGGAACAAGCTATTGATACATATAACAACATGGATGAATCTCCAGATAATTATGATGAATAAAAAAGTCAATCCTGACAGATTAGGTACCATAAGTTTCCATTTATATAACATTCTTAAATCACTAAAATATACAGATGGGAACATAATATTAGTTGCCAGGGATTAAGGAAGGCATGAGGCAGGAAGGAAGTGATTGCGGCTTTAAAAAGACAACATGAGGAATTCTTGCGGTGATGGAAATGTTCTTTGACTCGAATGTATCATTGTCAACAACCTGGTTATAATATTGTACTATAGAAAGATGTTATCGTTGGGTGAAGGCAAATCTTTGTACTATATTCTAAAACTACATGTGTATTTACAGTTCTCTCAAAATGAAAATGTCTAATAGAAAATTAATTTATGATGAAAAAACAGAAAAAAACAAAATAAAAAATAATATCCTAGTGAATAACCCAAAACTAGTGAGAACAGAGAGCTTGCTATGTGTCCATTCTATGCCCCTAGGCTCAAAACAAAGAAGGAGTTATTCAAACCAAGGAAAGAACTGTATTAAAAAGTCTACACCATAATTAGTATGGCTCAATGAAAGAATATTTCAGGGAGGGAAATGGGAAAATACAGATTCCAGCTTCCCTTTGCTCCCATCCAGTGATATGTGGACAGAATATCCTAGTGGGTGCAACAAATTGAAATATAAAAGGAAAATGAGTCTATTGTACTAGACTGGGACAGAGAAGCAGGGGGTGTGTAAGCTCAAATAGACTTTGGAAAATCTTGATGCTTTCATTCCAGGAAAAATTTGTTCCGAGATAGGCTTTTTGAAATTGTTGTCCACAGGTCTTGGATATACTCATTATAATGTGTAGCTTTTAGGTGCACATAGCAAAACTCAATTCTTTACCTGAAAATGGGAAATATTCATTTCAGTCTCCAACATTGTAATGGATATTAGATGAGAAAAGAAAAACTTTTAAAATATCACCTGGAGCAACAAAAATTACCTAATTTTTTTCTTTTATAACCTGTTCCCTTGAGTCTCTTCTCATCCTTTGTCTCTTGCTTACACATAAGTTAAGATAGTGAAAATTAATGTATTTTATTCTACCTTCATGTTTATTTTTGCATAGTCTCTTCTAGACCTTGTTTAAAGGCATCTACGGTGGTACATAGTGACGGGTATATTGTTTTCAGAGACTGGTGCCCATATAAATAACAACAGATATTCTGAAGAGAAGAGAGATTGACTGTTCAGACAGACTCTTGGTGGGTAGCAACTCAAGCATTATGGAGTTCAAGGCCTGGATTTAATTGTGCAAGGAAAACAAAATTCCACCCTACTGGTTACCCACTAAAGTGGAACCTCATATAAATGTAACAAGCAGAGAGTGAAAAAAATGGTCTATACATGAGAGGCAGAGGCCCCAAGACACTAAAGTGTCAAGAAATGAAAGGAAGAGTAATATTCAAGACGGAAAGCATAATTAACTGTCTGAGATTCAAAGGTTGGAGACCAAGAAAATGACCATTGAATGCACTGAAAAAAATATTGATGGCCTGGCTGGGTGTGGTGGCTCATGCCTGTAATCCCAGCACTTTGGGAGGCGAAGCGGCGGGGATCAGAAGGTCAGGAGATCAAGACCATCGTGGCTAACACAGTGAAACCTCGTCTTTACTAAAAAATACAAAAAATTAACCGGGTGTGGTGGCGGGCGCCTGTAGTCCCAGCTACTTGGGAGGCTGAGGCAGGAGAATGGCTTGAAGTCGAGAAGTGGAGCTTGCAGTGAGCGGAGATTGCGCCACTACACTCCGGCCTGGGCACAGAGCAAGACTCCGTCTCAAAAAAAAAAAAAAGAAAAAAAAAAAATATATATATACACACACGCACACACACATATACATATATATTGATGGCCTGCCAGGAGGTAATTGAGTTAGAGGTTACATGAGATTATATAAGAATCAATGAGATTTATATCTCTAAAGAAATAAACAGCTTAATGTGTATATTTGCTGTATCATTATTGATCATGATGATCATAATGACAATAATAATGATGATGTTTTATATATGAAAGTAAGTGTAGTACCGTTTGTTCATTCTTAGAGCCCATAACTTATCCTCTGATTTTTGGTTTATATTGTCACTTGTTACTATGATAACTTAGGGAATACCAGTGTTTAAGAACACACCCTGAGAATTGGGATTCTCCACACATAAATATGAAATTTTTCCAGTTTTTAAATATTTTCTCTTAAAAGCATTTCTTTCAATATTTCTGTCATGCTATATAAGCAAATTACAATTAGAGCTGTTCTCTAGACTCTTATTAGTCCAGTTCCACTTTGAGGAATTGTATTTATAGTTGGTGGAGGGGTTGGATATTTTCAAGAACTTTTAAAGCATGTATGTGAACATTTGGTGTACAAAGTTCTTTAATAAATTAAGCCTAAGAAAAAAATCAAATGCAGTCACAATTATGTGGAAGTCTAGTGGATTTGGGATAAATGATCCATCTTACTACTTTTATACTTTTTATACATTTGTATATGGTACCAATGTATTCATTAACTTATTCAACTATTCACTAAATTGTCATCACTATGGGCAAGCGCTCCCTTGGGATTTAGGGGGAAGCTACTTAATTGAGCTTATACTTCTGAGAGAGAGAACATTACACATTTCTAATGTAGCGATAAATGCTATGAAGATGAAGTAAGGGAAAGGTCTACATAGAATAGTGCAAGCAATTTAAAGAGACTATTTTAGATTGGCTGCTGAGGAAGAGCCCCTTACAGGAACTGGCATTTCTCTGTATATATGAATGAATGGAGGGAGCATATAAAGCTATCTGAAGAGGGAAATATTCTAGGCAGAGGAAGTAGTGAGTACAAAGCCTCTGATAAAGACATGTGGTATTTCCAGAAGTAGAAATACAATGAGTATGGCTAGAGCTGAATAGGAGAGCAGGAGAGTTTCAAGTGATACAGTCGCAGTGATACAGTTAGAGGATTTATTATATTTGACTTAGTCAGCCACATAGGGAATTTTAGTCTTATTCTGAATGTGATGAGAAGACACTGGAGTTTTTTGAAAAGGTAAGAAACATTGGATTCACATTTAATGGATTCACCCTGGCTGCTGAATGGAGAATACACTGTAGAATAGCAAGAGAAGAACCAGAGAAACCAATTAGGCTATTGAATAGTTCAGGTAGGAGGCTATAGTGGATTAGACCAGGATTCAGACTTGAAGGCTATGCGTAGATACTCTCTTCTGTACATGGTTTGAAGTATGAATCCACATAATTTTCTGACTGATTAGATGGTTGTACAAAGAAAAGAGACAAATCATAATAGGGTTTTTGGCCTGAACAATGGAAGGAAAGGCAATGCCAGTATTTAGCTATTACTTGAAATACATGGTTTTTGTTTTAGCATCACAGTGGGTGATAATCATCTCTGAAAATCAAAATCATGTTTTGATTCTGAAAGACTGGAATGTATATGCCAAAATTTCTACATTATACATATGGGCAAAAATCCATACATTATGAGAAATGAATTCAGTTTATCAATGTGGAGTTTCACTTTTTGTTAACTTTTGAGTTTGGGTTGATGCCTAAAGTCATATGCTTAAAAGATCCTATTTTAGATTCAATAGTGCAAGAGTTCATGATAGTATTTTAAGATCTTTAAAAAAATAAAAAAAGAAATTCCAAAATCTATTATCTTTTTATACTGCTTAATAATTATGACTATGACTCACTCAAATCAACCTTTCAAGTAACTTGTCATAAAATAAAGGACAAGTCACAGGTACATTAATAAGAAGTTAGTAAAGAGAATAAATGCATTATCCTGTAGCTTTCACTTAAGTTTAGAACCCTCCAAACTAATCATTAAAGTTAATTTCTGATAACATGTCCTAAAATTGCTCTTTCAAATTAATTTTCACCTTATACTTCATATTAAATTCTAAAAATCCTTTTATGATGTGTATTAAATGGTTATAGCAATTCCATTCCAGGTTTTCATTCAAAAATCGGAAAGATGAGATGTGGTAATTTACATATGGCCATATAATTATCCTGGCACAGAGATTCAGAAAAGACAGATTCCAACTCAGTGTACAATGACACAGAAATGGAAAGAAATGACACACCACGTAGCTTTAATAATCACTTCATTATCAATTAGTGTCATGAATAAATTACCTTCTTAAGTGAGAAATTATAGACAGCCTTACATAGCCGAACAAATCTGGCAGTGGATGTCTTCTGCAAATAAAGTGGAAATACTGTATTTAGTTAGCTTCAATTTTAGGAGCTGTTATGAAAATAGGATTAAAAAAAAAAAGACAGTTGAGTATAAAAACATGTATCTGGCATGTATAACGACACACCTACCAAGGCACCTGGTGTTAGCCCCAGGGAAATACCTTAAACATTCCTTGATTACATTCCAAAGTCTTTCCAGAAAGCTTAATTTGAAGATTAAACTTGTTTGCCTGAAATGGTTGAACAGAAGGATGGAAGACTGGAAAATATAGAGCATGTTTATCAGGCTCAGGTTGTATCTTGATGGCCCATTCTGATGATATATGAGTTTAAAAAAAAAACTACAAAATGAAAATAATCACAGAAAGTAGCTACAACTTTATTGTAAGGCATCTCTGAGTTAATACATATCACACATTTAGATATTAATTTTCCTAATTATAATGCCTTTATGCTGCATTCATAAACAAGCACAGTTTTGAATACCATAGCAGTGTATATCACTCAGCACAATTAATAGCTTAGAGTCCTCTGTAATGTTCCTGTTTTAGTTCATGCCTCTTTCTTCTAGGGCATATTCCGAGGTTGCTCTAGGAAGTAATGATCTTTACTCCTTCAGGACTAGTCCTTAATATGCAGAGCCATATAGTCTCCATGTCAAAAAGTGTTTTAATGGTTACACTGCATGGCCTCCCTTTAGTAATTTCCCCTCTGTGATGCCTCTGCAAGTAATCACCGGGTCTCTACCCTTCTAGAGCAAGAGAACAGGTTCCATCTGATGTGGTGGTGGAAAAAGAGCACTAATCTAGCAAGCAGAAGTGGCTCTTCTCTTACCAAGTGATATGGTTTGGCTGTGTCCCCACCCAAATCTCATCTTGAATTGTAGCTCCCAGAATTCCCACATGTCACGGGAGGGACTAATTGGGAGGTAATTGAATCATGGGGGTGGGTTTTTTTCCCATGTTGTTCTTATGATAGTGAATAAGTCTCATGAGATCTGATGGTTTTATCAAGGGGAGTTCCCCTGAGCAAGCTCTCCCTTGCCTGGTACAGCGTAAGGTGTTTCTTGCTCTTCTGCCATGATTGTGAGGCCTCCTCGGCCATGTGGAACTGTGAGTCAATTAAACCTCTTTCCTTTGTAAATTACCCCATCTCAGGTATGTCTTTATTAGCAGTGTGAGAACAGACTAATACACTAAGGTTCCTAAGGTAGATCTCTTTATTACTGTAAACCTCTTCTTCATAACATTTGAGGAGACTTCAAAAAGTTCACAGAAAAATGGAAATAAATGATAAAAATGAATAGTATAAACTTGATTTCTCAATGTAAGCTCCACCAAGGTCATGACACCTTTGTAAGCCACAACGTCAGCCATTAATTTAACCCTAAAGAACTGAGAGTTCTGGGAGTTTAACCATACCAATGAAGTCTTTTATAAATTATTAACTGAAAAAAAAATGGGTTATCTTTACATTGAAAAAAATATTTTACCTTTTATTTTGGATTCAGGGGTTATGTATTAGGTTTGTTACATGGGCATATTGTGTGATGCTGAGGTTTCTGGTACAGTTGGTCCCTTCACAAAGGTAGTGAGCAAGTACACAGTAAATAGTTTTTCAGCCCATGCCCTTTTCCCCTCTCCCCCCAGTAGTCCCCAGGGTCTATTGTTCCCATCTTTATGTCCATGTGAGCTCAATGTTTACTTCTATTTATAAGTGAAAACACGTGGTATTTGGTTTTCTGTTCCTGCATTAGATTGCTTAGGATAATGGCTTCCAACTGCATCCACGTTGCTGCAAAAACACATTTCATTCTTTTTTATAGCTGCATAGTGTTCCGTGGTATATATGTACCACACCTTCTTTATTCAATCCATAATTGATCGGCACCTAGGTCAATACCATGTCTTTGCTATTGTGAATAGCATTGTAATGAACATACAAGTTCACGTATGTTTTTGGTAGAATGATTTATTTTCCTTTGGGTATATACCCAGTAATGGGATTCCTGAGTTGAATGGTAGTGCTATTTTAAGTTTTCTGAGAAAACTCCAAACCCATTTCCGCAGTAGTTGAACTAATTTGCGCTTCCACCAACAGTGTATAAGTGTTCCCTATTCTCCACAGGCTTACTATCATCCATTATTTTTTGATTTTTTAACAAATGGTGCTGGGATAACTGACTAGCCAGATGTAGAATATTGAAACTGGACCCTACCTTTCACCATATACAAAAATTCGCTCCAAAATAATCAAAAATTTAAATGCGAGACCTCCAACTGTAAGAATCCTAGAAGAAAGCCTAGGAAATAACCTCGTCATCATCAGCTTTGGCAAAGAATTTATTCTTAAGTTCCCAAAAGCAATTGCAACAAAACAAAAATTGACAAGTAGGACCTAATTAAACTAAAGAGCTTCTGCACAACAAAATAAATAATCAACACAGTAAAGAGACAGTCTAAAGAAAGGGGAGAAAATATTTGCACACTATGCATCCAACAAGTCTGATATCCAGAATCTACAAGAAACTGAAACAAATTAACAAACAAAAAATAAATAATGCAATTAATAATAGACAAAAGGCAGGAATGGACACTTTAAGAGACACAGTAGTGGCCAAGAAACATGAAAAAATGTTCAACATCACTAATCATTACAGAAATGCAAATGAAAACCACAATGAGATACCATCTTGCAGCAGTCAGACTGGCAGTTATCAAAACGTCAAAAAATAACAGATGCCTTTAAAGACTTGTTAAGCTTAGGAAGCAAGAAGTAGCCAGAAAGAGCCAAATCGAAATTGTAAGATGGATGCCTAATGATTCCTCATCAAAACTGTAAAAACATCACCTTTGTTTGATGAGAGGAATGAACAGGAGCATTGTTGTCGTAGTGAAGGACTCTCTGATGGAGCATTCCTGGGCACTTTTTTCTGGTAAATTTTTGCCTACATTTCTCAAAACACTCCCATTATAAGCAGATGCTTTCATTATTTGGCCCTCCAGAAAGTCATCAAGAAAAATGCCTTGAGCATCCCCAAATTCATTGCCATAACCTTTGCTGTTGACCGGTCCACTTTTGCTTTGACTGAACCACTTCCATCTCTTGATAGTCATTGCTTTGATTATGCTTTAACTTCAGGATTGTAGTGGTAAAGCCATGGTTTATCTCCTGTTCTAATTCTTCCAGGAAATGCTTCAGGATCTTGACCCCACTTGTTTGAAATTTCTATTGAAAGCTCTGCTCTTATCTGTAGCTGATCTGGGCACAAGAGTTTTGGTACCCATCCAGTGAAAAGTTTGCTCTACTCTAATTTTTTGATTAGAATTGTGTAAGCTGAAACAATTGAGATGTCTATGCTGTTGGCCATTGTTTGTACTGTTACTAGTCTTCTTCAATTAAGGCATGAACAAGATGAATTCTTGTCTTCCAAATTGATGTAGATGGTCTGCTGCTGCAGGCTTCATCTTCAGTGTCATCTAATCCTTCTTAAAATGAGTTATCCATTTTAAACTGCTGATTTTTTGTGTCATTGTCCCCATAAACTTATGAAGCATCATTCCATTCACCATTTTCCACCCAGGCTTCCCCATAAATGTAAGTTCTCCAATTTTTTATTTTATTTTATTTTTATTTTATTTTATTTTATTTTTGAGACTGAATCTCGCTCTGTAACCCAGGCTGGAGTGCAGTGGCACTATCTCGGCTCACTGCAAACTCTGCCTCCCGGGTTCATGCCATTCTTCTGCCTCAGCCTCTAGAGTAGCTGGGACTACAGGTGCCTGCCACCACACCTGGCTAATTTTTTTTTTTTTTTTTTTTTTTTTTGTATTTTTAGTAGAGATGGGATTTCACCACGTTAGCCAGGATGGTCTCGATCTCCTGACCTTGTGATCCACCCACCTCAGCCTCTCAAAGTGCTGGCATTACAGGCGTGAGCCACCGCGCCCAGCCCTGTTCTCCAATTTGAGTAAAATTTATGTTTCTCTGAAAGAGGCTCTTTTCAAACTAATATCTTATCCTTATTAGTGCCTCAAACTAGGCCCTGTTCAGACATGTTATAACAAGTGTATACAACTTTATTTTGGTGCAAAAAATTTTGAAACTTATTCATAGTTTTATTATAATATGCGTTTTCCATGAACATTTTGAAGAACCCTTATATGCTTGTCTGTAGAAATGACCTCAAAATATTCCTTGAGCGCTATGATTCTGTTATCTTGAAGTATCTCATTTCATGTTTTATCCTCTGTTGTGTAGAGTTCTTTAAACATACACAATCAATAGTGGAAGAAATGACTTACTTTGATACAGCATTAGTGAGCTATTGTGCAATCAACAAAATGACCATACAAATACACATAACAATTTCAGAATAAAACGTTGAATTAGATTTTCAATGATATGTTACAAATATTTTTAAAAGACTTGTTATAGAAAAGATTATAAAAGATCATGCAAATATGAACATGCTTATAGAGTGAACAATTATAAGAACTTTCCAAATTTTAAATGTATTTATATAACTTACATATAGCCCTTAATAATGTAGTACAAGGAAATAGACATATTTTTATATTGAGCCAAAATAACCGCCCTGCCACTTTCAATAGACTCCTCTTTTCCCTCTCATCCCCCCGAGAGAATCTAGTCTCTGTAACATCACCTTTCCAGTAATTTAAAGGTAAATTGCATACTGGTCTATGTTTTTTTTTTTTTTTTTTTTTTCCCAAATGAAATCTCTGACTTCTTTGGTTATTTCTCTTAGGGCATTATGTTTAAACCAGCACCATTTTGTTTTATTTAATGTCCTTTTAAAAGTGAACAACAGTCTTCCTGTGGTCATCTGACAAACCCAGGGCTGTCATTATCCTAGTTCTAATGAGTATGCAATTTCTATCACTATAGCTGAAAATTAATTAGCATTTGAAGTAACCACATCACATGGTTGACTAGATTTACTGTCATCCTTAGTCCTACATTTTAAAACATGCATTGCTTCTCTGCTTTTTTCCCATCTCATATTTTACTTTATCGAAGTAATTATTTTGTATATATTTTGTACATATTTTTTCTATTTCTTCTTCCCAGTGGAGTCAACAACTTGACTAACTTTATATCCCCTACAAATGCAATGCAAATGGAAAATAAAAAAATGTTAAGCCACCGAAGCAGAGGTTATCAAAATTTTGAATGAAAATGCATCAAATAAGTAATCTTTTATGCAGATTTTTAGGCTCAAGTTTAAGAGATTCTTATCAGTCTGATACATGTGGAGCCCTAGGAATTGCTTTTGAAGGCATTGCCAGGATGTTTTGAAGCAGGTGACTTAGGGATCCACTATCGAAAACTGTTATCGAAAACAACTATTTTCTGAGCTGTTCTCCGGCACTAATTATACTAGTTATTTAAATAGTTTTTAGATTTCACCAAAGATCCTGCTAAATAGATATTGCAGAAGAGCCTCCAAGTCCTGGAATTTTAGGATGAAACTTGCTCACTTAGTTTCTACTGCATACCTGAGCACAGAGAGGTCTGAAATATTTGATTGCATCAAATACTAAGGCTTTTGGTACCTATCTCTGAGGATATATACATCTATCAGTATATCCATTTGTTCATTTGTCTAACATTTATTCATTGAGTGTGTATTATGTGCCAGGTACTATGCAAGTCTATGACATAAGATGAACTCTTCTTATTCATAAACAAAACTAAACAAACAAGCATACAAAGCCACAGCTAGTCACCAGCCATTCTTAGACTTTATCACATTAAAGGCATAGAAATGTCCACTCTCGTTGTTCTTTGGGTATTATTATACGTTCTAAGCTTATTTCTGCTCTCCCAGTTCTGTCCTATATATTGTTTCCTTGTTGGCTCTTTCATTTTCAACAATCTCTTTAATTCAATACTGCCTTCTCAGGGCTCTCTGTGTCATTTTTTAGGGTTCTTCATGTATTCAAACAATGATCTATTTGGTCAGATACACCATGAATATCCGCATGCTACAGATCAGGACACATGGGTGAAGAGGAGGTAGATACCTTGACCAATGTAGCAAAGATACTAAGTAGAAGAAAAGTATTAGAACGATGCTCTTACTTTCAACCCAGTCTATTTCCATTTCCTCATGCTGCTTTCAAAACTGCATGGTGCCTGGCACATTTTCACTTGACAGATGCTCGTGAGAAAAAATGATGCAATTTGGTATGCCCCTGACAATACTAGGCAGTTTAGTGCTAAGACTTATTCCAAGTGAATATTGATGGCTCGATTCAATGTATAAGGCATTGCATTTTGAAGTCCACACAATAAGATGCAGGTGATAAGAATCCAGAGAACTTGGAGTGAATGAGACAGAAATAAATAAGCATATAATATCCCTACAGGACTTTTGCCTTACTCTCAATTGAGCCTAACCTTTCATGCTCATTAAGCTATAGCCACACTAGCTTCCCTTGTAGTCTAAGAACTTTGGCTATGCTCTTTTTCACCTCAACACTTGGAGGTACATTTGTTTCTACCTAAAATACTCTCAGCCCTCTTCATCGGATGGCTTCTTCTTGTCATTCAGGCCCCCAAACAAATTTCACCTTCTAATTGGCATCCTCTTTTGCCTACTATTGATTCCCTCTGTTGTTTCCTTTGTAGCACTTTAGAATGTCTGAAATACGCTTTATTTATTTGGTTATTATCTATCTCCCTCACTAGAATATGGATTAAGAAGTAGAAATTTTTGATTTATTTGCAAGTATAACTCTTTAAAAACAAAATCTGCTGAGCAATAAGCACTCAAATATATAGGTGAATGAATTAATGAATATGAAGCTGTTATGTGCAAATAACTATGTGTGCTCAGAGACAGAATAAGGTGAAATGGAAGATCACTATATCCATTATCAGAAGTTGTATGTATGTTTCATTGAGATTGTTCTGAGTTATCGTAGGATGAGTAAGACTTGCATAGTAATTATTAAATCCCATAATGGCTATTTACTTAATCTTTGATTAGAAAAATAAAATATACTTAAGGATACACTGTATTTCAAGAATATTCCTCCAAATAAGTAACTACTACATATTTCACATATATTACAATTTTTCATTGTTCAATCTGAAAACACTTTTATTCTCACCTCTAAAAAATATGTCCCTGAATGGCATTATCTGTCACTATTATTCCTTCTAACAGATCTTTGTCATTGTTTTTTCCAGTGGTTTCAACCACCAGGAGCAACTAGAAATGATGAATGGTAGAAGAAAATCTGGCTGCATTCTCTTTAATTTCCTGAGTAGTAAAGTAAGGCACAATACTTTGTTTCTTTCTTCAACAAAATTGTTTCTTGCTTCTTTTTCAGTCCCTTTTCTTTTCTTTTCTTCTTTCTTTTCTCTTTTCTCTTCCTCCCTTGCTTTTTCCCTTTTTCCACTTTATATTGACTTAGGATACTTTAAGCTTTGGAATGAGATGCATTTACAGAGTACAATATTAAAAATTTGCTCATGATATTATGGCTTGCTTATTCAATAGGTTATTTATTTGTTTATACATCATCCTCGGGAAATACCTCTCTTGGAAACACTCACCTTCCAATAGTGAGAAACACCATTCCATTTGGCTTTTTCTGCATATGGTTCGATAGAAATCCCTTTCAAATTTAGAAAGTCAATGCATTATTTTTTGGGAAATTCTCTTTGGAACTCGGGGGATTTGTTAAAATTGATTGGATTAAGTGCCAAGAAAAGAGAATATGATTTTCTACACATATGGTTCCTTCCTGCTTAAAAATACAGAACGGAGTGGGGACAATACATGTCACATTCTACAATCCTGCTTTCAGCTTTGAACGTAATTACCCATTTGGTCACGATCTTGGGTTGTTTATTACTCTCTCTCAGCCACGGTTTCTCCACCTTATACTAGTGAAAACACCTCAAGCCTGCTATTGAAAGGATTAAAGGGAATAAATAAGCATTACATGTACTAAAAGCTTTTGTTTTTCCTTTTCGGAAAGGATCACATGGTTTGGAAATCATTAAAACACACACACACACACACAAACACACATACACAGACACACACACACATAAGAACACCCCCCACAGGCCGGGTGCAGTGGCTCACGCCTATAATCCCAGCACTTTGGGAGGCCGAGGCTGGCAGATCACAAGGTCAGGAGATTGAGACCATCCTGGCTAACACAGTGAAACCCTGTCTCTACTAAAAATACAAAAACAATTAGCTGGGTGTGGTGGCGGGTGCCTGTGGTCCCGACTACTCAGGAGGCTGAGGCAGGAGAATAGCGTGAACCCAGGAGGTGGAGCTTGCAGCGAGCCAACATCATGCCACTGCACTCCTGCCTGGGCGTCAGAGTGAGACTCCGTCTCAAAAAAAAACAAAAAACAAAACACCTGCCACATACATACATGCACATAAATATACACACAAGAAATGCAATTTGTTTAACAGTAACTCTTTGAAAAAAAGTCTTCCAATTGGTTCCAATTTTATTGATTACGATTGTCTCAGTCTTCTTACATTAAAGGATCAGGTGCTTCTATTTTTCAAGGAGATGTGGTTAGTATTACAGTATTATTTTATTCTCAGAGTAAAACATTTAAGTTGTATGTGGAAACTTATGAGAAGATACTGAATACCACTCTAAGTAGAGATAAGCCTTCTTCTGAAAGACCTCAGATGGAAGGAGACCCAGAAGTGGGTGTTTTAATTGAGGATTTTTAAGATGAAGAATGCCTCTTCAATGATTCAGAGAAACACAAGATGAATATAGTAATTTTATGACTTACGGGTCTTGGGGGTTACACAGCATGTTTGGAGGCCACATACATACTTGGTTCCAGGGCATTATCCAAACAGGTTTTCTGTGGGAAGGTTTAATAGATGGGTTTAAAGCAAGAAGGCATGAGTTTTAGGTGTTCACACTTTAACAGTCAGGTGGTCACAGATGTCTGTCTACACAGTCCATGTGGTCCGAGAGGGGCCAGTCAAGTAGGTTATATCTAGTTGTTTCATAGGGAAGTGACCACCAGGAGGAGGTTGTATTAGGCAGATACCTAGATTGACAACTCTGAGGAACTGGGAGGAAGTGTAGAACTAGCCACAGTGCAAAGGATGACTGACCCCTGCTTCTGGTCTGAGAAAGTTGAACTTACCTTTCCTTTTTTTTTGTTTTTTTGTTTTTTTGTTTTTTTGAGATGGAGTCTTGCTGTGTTGCCCAGGCTGGAGTTCAGTGGCGCGATCTCCGCTCACTGCAAGCTCCGCCTCCCGGGTTCACGCCATTCTCCTGCCTCACCCTCACCAGTAGCTGGGACTACAGGCGCCCGCCACCACACCTGGTTAATTTTTTTTGGTATTTTTTTTAGTAGAGACGGGGTTTCACCATGTTAGCCAGGATGGTCTCGATCTCCTGATCTCGTGATCTGCCCGTCTCAGTCTCCCAGAGTGCTGGGATTACTGGCGTGAGCCACCGCGACCGGCCTGAACTTATCTTTAAAATGGATGTTGATGAGATGGGTGCAGCTACCAAAGCTAAGCAGATCAGGGAGCAACTTTAGTCAGAAGATGAGGGGGGGTGAAGAGGATATCACAGCAATCTAAAATTATAAGAATTCCCTACAGTGAATTTCAAGTGGAAAGTTTCAAAGTCAAAGAAGAGTTGTTTGCTACCGGGTGCGGTGGCTCATGCCTGTAATCCTAGCACCGTGGAAGGCTGAGGCGGGTGGATCATGAGGTCAGGAGTTCGAGACCAGCCTGACCAATATGCTGAAACCCCATGTCTACTAAAAACAAACAAACAAAAAAGTTAGCCGTGCGTGGTGGCATGCACCTGTAATTCTAGCTACTCAGGAAGCTGTGGCAGGAGAATCACTTTAACCTGGGAGGTGGAGGTAACGGTGAGATCAAGCCACTGCACTCCAGCCTGGGTGACAGAGGGAGACCCTGTCTTAAAAAAAAAGAAAAAAGAATTGTTTGCTCTAGTGAAAGACTATTGTTGCAAATAGAGACTAGAATAATCAAAGGCACATATATTTGACAGTTGTTTTGTTTATTATTATTATTATTAATTTAAATGAAGATAGGGTCTTGCCATAGGTTGCCCAGGCTGGTTCTGATTGCTGGCCTCAAGTAATTCTCCCACCTCAGCCTCTCAGAGTGCTGGTATTGCAGGCGTCAGCTACCACGCCTGGCCACATGTATTTGAATTTAAAAGAAAAAACAATGAAATTTAAATATCCTAAATAAAACAAATATTTGAATCAATACTTCTAGTCTGAGACTTGAGATGTCAGAGTCATGCAGAGTGAAACTCGTCAGCAGATGAAATTGTTTCAAATAGGTATTTCATAGTAATTGACATAGTTCTCTGAATGTAATAAAAGTGAATGTCAACAAATAGATTCCCATGACAGTGGCCTGCCGGCATACGGATGCTGTCTTGTGAGGGAAAGTTTGAGTGGAGAGGAACATATTGTGATTCCATTTGGGAGCCAGCAGGAGACAGAGATCCTTTGAAATGCTAAGAATAAAATAGACATTCTCATTAGGAGAAAAGCGAGCTTTGACTTGGAAGTTTTCACTGTTCTCACCCAATTCAAGGAAGAGAGACAAGGATATAGAAGAAGAAAAATGTTTCGTTTGACTGAACTCAGATTGATAAAATCATAATGGAAAGTAACAAGTGACTTTGGGCTCCAGCTTCCTGAGGTATAAAGTTTAGCTCTTACACTAACCAGTTCCACAGATCTCTACATATATTTTCATTGGATTTCACACATCATTATAAATCTATTGTAATATAGCATAAGGTTTGTTATTTAAATAACATGTAATAGCCAGGCACAGTGGCTCATGCCTGTAATTCCAGCATTTTGGGAGGCCTAGGTAGGTAGATCCCTTGAGCTCAGGAGTTCAAAACCAGCCTGAGCAACATGGCAAAACCCTGTCTCTACCAAAAATACAAAAAGTTAGCTGGGCACGGTGGTGTGCACCTGTGGTTCCTGGTACTCAGGAGGCTGAGGTGGAAGGATCGTTTGAGTCTGGGAGGTGGAGGTTGTGGTGAGCTGAAATTGCACTGCTGTACACCAGCCTGGGCGACGGAGCCAGACCTCATCTCCAAAATAAAATAAGTAAATAACATATAATAAAATACACATTGATTTTATTTACCAGTAAATATTTTTATATAAATATTCCAATATTTAAAAAAAAATTGGTAGCATTTCTAGGCTCACACGTCATACTAAGGTGCTCAAAATTTGCAATATTAATCAAACAGGTGGAAAAGTAATGTTACGTAGCTGTAGAAAAGTCTTCATTGTAAAAGGTGATACTGACTTACAAGTTTCCCATTTGAGGAAGTCATCATGCAGACAGAATTCAAGCATTCTATGAGAAATTGACTTGGCCTTTTGGATCTTTCTCATGTCTAATACTTTGTGCATGTGAAATTACAAACATTTTGTTAAGAAATCGTAATCACATGTAATTATGGGGTACAGAGTGATGTTACGATGTATGTACACAGTGTGTAATGATTGAATCAAGCTAATTAACATATCCATTACCTTAAATACTAATATGTTCCTCCTGTCTAACTGCAATTGTGTACCCTTTGATCAAAATCTCCACATTCTCCCCACCTCTCAGTTGCTGATAACTACCACTCTACTTTTAGTCTGTATCTATGATTTCTACTGTGTTATTTTCCACACATAAGTGAGATCATGTGTATTTGTCTTTCTGTGCGTAGTTTATTTCACTTGGCCTAATATCCACTAGGTTCATCCATGTTGTCTTTTGTGTATTTTTTATTTAACTTTTATTTAAAGTTCAAGGGTACATGCCTGGGTTTCTTTTTTTTTTTTTTTTTTTTTTTTTGAGACGGAGTCTCGCTCTGTCACCCAGCCTGGAGTGCAGTGGCCGGATCTCAGCTCACTGCAAGCTCCGCCTCCCGGGTTTACGCCATTCTCCTGCCTCAGCCTCCCGAGTAGCTGGGACTACAGGTGCCCGCCACCTCGCCCGGCTAGTTTTTTTTTATTTTTTAGTAGAGATGGGGTTTCACCGTGTTAGCCAGGATGGTCTCGATCTCCTGACCTCGTGATCCGCCCGTCTCGGCCTCCCAAAGTGCTGGGATTACAGGCTTGAGCCACCATGCCCGGCCCATGCCTGGGTTTCTTATACAGGTAAACTCATGTCACGGGGTGTATGGTGTACATCTTACTTCATTACCCAGGTATTCAGCACAGTACCTGAGAGGTATTTTTTTTCTGATCCTCTCCCTCCTCCTATTCTCCACCACCAAGTAGGTCCTAGTGTCCATTTTTTTCTTGTTTGTATCCATATGTTCTTACTGTTCATCTCTCACTTGTAAATGAGAACATGGGATGTTTGGTTTTCTGTTCCTGCGTTAGTTTGCTGAGAATAATGGCCTTTAGCTCCATTCATGTTGCTGCAGAGGACATAATCTAATACTTTTTTATGGCTGCAAAGTATTCCCTGGTGTATATGCACTACATTTTCTTTATCAGGTCAACCATTGATGGGCATTTAGATTGACTCCGTGTCTTTGCTATTATGAATAGCACTGCAATGAATGGACATGTGCATGTATCTTTACGGTAGATTCCTGTGGATATATACCCAACAATGGGATTTCTTAGTCAAAAGGCAATTCTGTTTTAAGTTCTTTGAGGAACTGCCACACTGCTTTCCACAATGACTGAACTAATTTATACTTCCATCAGCAGTGTATATAAGATGTCCTGGTAGTCTTGATTCTACTTTCATTCATTCAATATATATTGTTGTAATCCATACCCTCATGAAGTTTATAATCTAGAAGAGAATATGGTTAAAAGTACATTAAAAAATATCATTAACTAATTTCAACTTTGGCAAGTGCAAAAGAGTACAAGTGATGTTATAACATAACTCAGGCAGGCAATTTTGTTTAACCTAGGAAGGGCATACAAGATTAACTCTAAAGTATAAATAGGTATTGGTCTAGAACCATGTGTGCAAGGAAGGATAGAGGAAAATAAGTTTAGTCATGAAGGACAGATGTTTAAAAATTTTAAACTGAGAAAAATAAAACTTTCTGCAGCAAGGTAAAAGATAACTACCTGTTGCACAGAAAATAAAAAGACAGAAAATATCTCTAAAGGTCTCCTAAGTCATAGTGAGGGGTTTGGAATTTATTTTAAGTTCAGTGGAAAGCAATTAAGTAATATTAAGAAAGAGAATGATATAACCAGGACTGAATTCAATACATTCTATTAATGATTAATTGACAGTCATTTCTCCTCTCTTTTTCCATTTCCTCACCTGTAAAATGAGAACATATGGTCATTTTTAATAGTTGCATTTTTTATAGTCTATTATGCCGTAGATTCTTTTCTGGACACACACACAATAAATCAACCTATCCAGACACTGGGCATTTTATGAGTCATGGAAGAGATGTGACATTTAAATTTCATTCAGACCTGCCCATTAGCAAATGTAGTAAGAGGGAATAGTAGCTTCCCACTCACTGGCTATATGGGGGCCTGGGAAGTTTCTCAACTGCTCAATGTGCAATTGCCCTATTTTTATATTTTTGTTTCATTTGTTAAGTGGAAGGATAGTAATATTTTACTGGTAAATTTCTGCATACACCAAGTGATTTTTTTAATGGCTTATCTCGTTCCCTTCTCTGAGACATTTGAAAAATGTGATTCAGTCTCAATTGGAATTATTTCCCCCTTTCATCCTGCCTCCTGCCAATGTCTACCATTTATTTTTTGTCAAACCAAAGACACTTCCAAGCCTTCTAAGAATAAAAATGGTGTCACATACTCACATGAAGCCTAGATGTTTAAAAATCTTAAGCTGAGAAAAATAAAACTGTCTATAGCAGGATAAATAAAAAAGAATTTGACTACCTGTTGCACAGAAAAAGCAGAAAAGAATCTCAAAAGGTGTCCTGATTCATGGTGAGGAGTTTTGCCTGTGAATATGATGGAATTTGGTGTCATTCATACTTTTGGTGAAGTAAAGCATAGGGGAATTCCAAATATTTATTTAGGTTTTAAAAATGCAAAATGAAAAAAAAAAGAAAGGTGAAGTTAGTCATTGCCTAACTTAATAGTCTCAACCTTGAACTGTGCCAAGGCACTACTATTTTTTACTATACCAGTGCTTGTGTGTGGAGCCTGAGGATATCTGCACATTTCTGTGCAGTTTGACACTGATTCTCTCTGATCTGAGCTACCATGAAACCCACAGGGCCATCTATGTGTCCTGTTGACATGCTGGAATAAAAGCCTCGGCCCAGGTTAGGCACCAGCTCTTTTTACTCCTGTTCAAATAGGTTTACAATGGCGATTCCTGGTCTTTTACCATTGCCATTTGTTTTCATAAAAAGTCAGAGGCTAAAAGAGATTTCTTCCACAGCTGACATGATGTAATTATTTTCCCCTAGTGTTTCATGGTGAGAGTTTGTCTTCCATTTACTGACTTACAGCTCTGGTGGTTTGTCTGGTTTCACTGAAAGATGCACCTCAGTTTTGTTTTCAGGGTAAAGAATAAAATACCAGACACAGTGAAACATTAATCACTTGCCCCAAGGGGAAATGCGAAGGACATTTTGGGATCATAACACTAAATAATGTTTGTTATATTTTTTGTGTGTGATAGTAATAAAGCTCGTGATACATACATAAAAATTTAAATAATTCATTTTCTTCTCAAACATCCTCAGAGAGAAAGAACATCAAAAGCTGACATCTCCTGAACCATAGCATATTTATAAAATGTACTAATAATTAATAAACATCACTGAGATATGTTTTCAACAGTTAGGAGGTCAGCCCTTTATGTTTGTGCATGGCTTTGTGCCTGTATACATTCCCTAGGAAGGCTAAAAATATTATTTGCAAAAACTGCTTCCCCTCTTCCTGATATATTATTTTCGAGAGAGAGTCAGATAAAGTAGACTTTAGAATGGGTTAAGAAAAGAAAGACATAAATTTAAGGGTTAAGAATGAAAATATATACATTTGAGGGCCAGATGTGTTGTAAACCCTTTGGAAAGACAGTCTCTTGCTCAATCTGGCCCTCACTGGTGTCATTGGTGACTGTAGAGGATTCAGCACATGCTCTAAAAGATCCTTTCTCAATTTGAATATTTACTATTTTTTTTTCTTGTTTAATCTGTGAAAACCTCAAAAAAAAAAAAACACAACCAGAGTAAAATACAAGAAACTTAATTTACAAGAACGTTCTGATGAATTTTATTTGTAATTTGTTCTAGACCAGTGTTAATTTTGAAGCATTTAAATGTTTAACTCTCATAATGTTTTACAGAAAAGTATTAAGGTTGCTGAAACAACCATTGTCAGAAATAGTAAGTTTTCCATGATTTCATCATGTTTTCTAAGAAGCTTATTGAGATTTGAGAAGAAAGATACCTCAGCCCACAAAATATATAGAATAAAATATAAACCTCATTCTACAGTATTATGTATTCTATGGGCTAGTATTAAAAATCCAATAAAAATAAAAGGTGAAATAGAAAATAAGTCATGAATAAATTCAAAGGGCATCAATGTGTTTACTTGTGAACTACCACAATAGTCTCTGAAGATGCTGGCCCTTAAAAAAATATATATATATATGTGTGTGTATATATATATATACACACACACACATATATGTACATATATAGAGAGAGAGCATATATATCTATATATCTATATCTAGAGAGAGTATATAATATATAATATGCTGATAATGATATGGACAGTGAAATTCAGGCTTATACAGGAACCTGTTGGGGAACTGAAGTAAAGGTGACTCTTGTTAACATTGTAGCAAAGAGACTGGCTGCATTTTGCCCCATTCTAGAGGTTTGTGGAACTCTGAACTTCAGAGAGATGATTTAGTGTATCTGGGGGAAGAGATTCGTAAGCAGCAAAGCATTCAATAAGTGACTTAGGTGCTATTAAAGGCATTCAGTTTTATATGGAAAGCAGAGCATAAAAGTTTGGAAAATTTGCAGTCTTACAATGTGATAAAAAGGAAAATCCCATTTTCTGAGGAGAAATTCAAGCCAACTGCAGAAATATGCATAACTAATGCGGAGCTGAATGTTAATCCCCAAGACAATGGGGAAAATGTCTCTGGGGCATGTCAGAGACCTTCACAGCAGCCTCTGCCATCATAGGCCCAGAGGCCTAGGAGGAAAAAGTGGTTTTGAGGGCTGGGCCCAGGGTCCCCATGCTGTGTGCAGCCTAGGGAGTTGGTGCCCTGCATTGCAGCTGCTCTAGCCATGGCCGAAAGGGGCCAATGTAGAGCTCAGGCCATGGCTTAAGAGGGTGCAAGCCCCAATCCTTGGCAGCTTGCATGTGGTGTTGAGCCTGCAAGTGCACAGAAGTTGAGAATTGGGGTTTGAGAACCTTTGCCTAGATTTCAGAGGATGTATGGAAATGCTTGGATGCCCAGGCAGAAGTTTGCTGCAGGGGTGGGGCCCTTATGGAGAACTTTTGCTAGGGCAATGCAGAAGGAAAATATGGGGCTGAAGGTCCCACACAAAGTCCCTACTTTGGGCACTGCCTAGTGGAGTTGTGAGAAGAGGGCTACCATCCTCCAGACCCCAGAATGGTAGATCCACTGACAGCTTGCAGCTTGCTACTGGAAAAGCTGCAGACATTCAATGCCAGCCCATAAAGGCAGCCTGGAGGGAGGCTGTACCCTGCAGAGCCACAGGACAGAGTTTCCCAAGACCATGGGAACCCACCTCTTGCATCAGCATGACTGGATATGAGACATGAAATAAAAGGAGATCATTTTGGAACCTAAAGATTTGACTGCCCCACTGGATTTCAGACTTGCATGGGGATTGTAGCCCCTTTGTTTTGGCCAGTTTCTCCCATAGGGAATGGTTCTATTTACCCAATGCATGTACTCCTACTGTATCTAGGAAGTAACTAAGTTGCTTTTGGTTTTACAGGCTCATAGGTGGAAGGCGCTTGTCTCAGATGAGACTTTGGACTGTGGGCTTTTGAGTTAATGCTGGAATGAGTTAAGACTTTTGGGGACTGTTTGGAAGGCATGATTGCTTTTGAAATGTGAGGACATGAGATTTGGCAGGGGCCGGGGCAGAATGATATGGTTTGGCTCTGTGTCTGCATCCAAATCTCATCTTGAATTCCTATGTGTTGTGGGAGGGACCCAGTGGGAGGTAATTGAATCATGGGGGCAAGTCTTTCCCATGCTGTTCTCATGAAAGTGAATAAGTCTCACGAGATCTGATGATTTTATGAAGAGGCGTTCCCCTGCACAAACTCTCTCTCTTTGCCTGTTGCCATCCACGTAAGACATGATTTGCCCTCCCTTGCCTTCCAACATGATTGTGAGACTTCCCTAGCCCTGTGGAACTGAAATTTCATGAAACCTCTTTCTTTTGTAAATTGCTGAGTCTCAGGCATGTCTATCAGCAGGATGAAAATGGACTAATACAGCTTTTCTTTTTAAACCTCCCTTATAAAATAGGGGTAATTACTCTCTTCTCATGCTTTCACCTTCAAGTTATTTTATTTTGGCTTATCATTGTATGTTTAAATGTATTTGTTTCTACACCAGCTCCATATTTTGTCTGTGTTACATGTTAAGTTAAATTTTAATGTATTTAAAACTTAAAATAGGTGAGATGAGAACCTAAGAGTTGTTCATATTTACTTAACCCTTACTGTGAACTGCAGACTATGTTGGACACTATCCACTATTAACCCATGACATATGGAGTGACCCAAATTTGTGTCCTATGTTATTAGGAACACAATGATTAAACACACACACACACACACACACACACACACACACGAGGAAAAGAACATTTTTGTTATTGTTTACTTAGCCTTTCCTCTGATAACTAAGCTATCTTTATGAGATGTATATCCAATTATAGGGGCTGGAGTTAGTGAAAGTTTTTAGGGCATCCAAATAAATGAATAACAACAACTTAAAATTATTAAAATAAAAGGATTGAAAACCTCACATAGAATATAACATAAATTACATTCATATAAATTTTACATCGTCCCACAAATACACCTAAATGCTAATGGTAACACTTACTTTACTTTGTGTGTAAATGTCATGGGATCAGGAATTATATTTTCTCTACTCTTCTAAAATTTTTAGCATAGTTATATTACTTTTACTATTGAAAAGTAATTATTTTAAAATAACTTAAAAATCCCACATGGTTAAATGATTTCCTTGGTTCAGGAAAAATGTTTCTATTTATCAGTGTGGTTAGCAATTTTTCTAACTGTGTTTATCCATTCAATTTTAGGTCTGTAGCTGTTCTTTTTTTCAAACTAAACTCTTTCTCAAGAATGGCCCCAGTTTAGGTCAAATCAAACCATCTGAGAAAAAGGTTTACACTACATTATAGTAGGCCAGTTACAAAACTCCCTGGGTTTTTCCTTGTGGCTTCTATTGTAGTTTACTCCCTATGGTAAACCAATCACTCCACACAGCCCAGCACATCAAAGAGACCTACACAATCTTCTTCTGCACAGTCAGGCTTCTCAGGTAGAAGAACATGCCTGTTGGCCGGGCGTGGTGGCTCACGTAATTCCAGCACTTTGTGAGGCCGAGGCAGGCGGATCATGAGGTCAGGAGATCGAGACCATCCTGGCTAACACGGTGAAACCACATCTCTACTAAAAATACAAAAAAATTAGCCGGGTGTGTGTTGGGCGCCTGTAATCCCAGCTGCTCGGGAGGCTGAGGCAGGAGCATGGCATGAACCTGGGACGGGGAGCTTGCAGTGAGCTGAGATCGTGCCACTGCACTCCAGCCTGGGCGACAGAGCAAGACTCCGTCTCAAAAAAAATAAAAAATAAAAAAGAACATGCCTGTTGAGCAATAACCTCTGCAGATATTCCAGAATGTCATAGAGACCTTCCCCATCTCTTGCTGCAAGAGGCAGATTAGAAAACCTACCTGTGAACATTGTCAAATTCAATTGTTTTTAATAAGCACGTGTGTGCTTTCATGTTAACACCTTATTTTTTTTAAAAAAGTGTTATTGGTGGAAACCAATTTAAAATTAAAGTCACAATTATGGGAAAATTCCACCTGCCTGAAAATACATAAACACTCCACCAGGCTATCTGCATTTTCCATGTACAGACAACAGCATGCAGAGTTGACAAACCATGGACTTTGGAATTAGAAGAAGCTAGATTTGAGAGACATGGCATCATTTAGCAACTGGTTATCTTACGTTAAAGGTGCCTCAAAAACAAGACTCTGGAATCAGTATGAGAAAGAATAGGTAAATTTATTTGGAAATGACTAACAGGACACATCAGATGGGAGTTGAAAAATGACAAACAAGAGGAAGAAAATAAGTTCAGGAGCACAGAGAGGCACAGATGAGTATTAAAGGCAACTGGGGCTCTATTCCATTGGAAAATTCAGGGAAGCATTAGAGAATATGTTTTTAGAGCTACCCCTTCAAAAAAGCAAGAAAGTGCATTACACTTATTCCTATCACTAATTGGTGAAGATAAATAGGGAAGCTATTGAGAAGGTGCTTAGTGCATGTGAATGCTTCCTGGCATATAGTTTGTGATATGCAGAGGCAGGTGTTTTTTTTGTTTGTTTGTGTTTCTTCCATTTCAAGGTGTTGATTCTGGACATTGTTCAGAGAAATATCTCCTTTCCCTTATCTTAACTGCTCATCTTTGTCTAATTTCTAACTGAAAATCTTTGAAACTGATTGAAGAAGGCATGTCAAGTGTTTCCTAAGTAGTACATACATCGAGTGTGAGTTCAGGACAAGCCAAAGCTGCTCATGAATGGCAAAGATTGCTCAAAACCAGTTTGGTGGGTCAGAGTCAGTCATGGCCAATCAAAATCAGTCAGAGCCAGTCAAGGCTGGTCATAACAAGTCATAACTGATCTAGACTGGTCAAAGTTGGTCATAACCAGTCAAGACTAGTCAAAGCCAGTCATAACAGGTCTGGATTTCTCAGAAACACTCATAACCATTGAAAGCAAGTCGTAACTGGTATAGATCAGTCAAAGATTATCATAACCAGTTGTCAATTAACTGGACCAACCAGAGTCAGACATAATAGGTCAAAGCTGATCATCAACAACCTAGACTGATCAAAGTCATTCGTAACTGGTCATTACCAGTCAGAGATGGCCATAGCTATTTATAACTGGTGTAGAGCAGTCAAAACCAATTATATTTATGTGTAGCTGGTCTAGACCAGCCAGAGTCAACCATAACTGAGCAAAACCAGTCATAATCAGTCTAGACTAATCAGTCTGTCATAAATCATTCATGGCCTGTCAAAGCCAATCATGTCCTGTCTAGACCCATCAGAGATGGTCCCAGCTGGTCAAGTTCAATCAAAGCCAGGCATAACTGGTCAAGACTGGTCTGCCCTGTTCAAAGTCAGCCAAGATGGATCATAACCTCTCATAGTCATTCAGATCCCTAAGATATAATAATCCAGAAATCTGTTATTTTCTGTGTTATTTTCAATCTGTGAATATTAAAATTTGACAAATACTTTGCATAAATAAAGTTTTATGTGAAGTGGAACTGTATAAGGTCAATAAAATAGAGATTGTCTACTTTAGGCAGGGGTGCAGCGGTGCAGAGACATAAATCAACACACACATGTTCCCCATTACCCTACACATGGACCCTTCAGGTACATTTGAGAAACTCTGGAACCCTGGAAATTCATTAAAGTAGGCCTAATCAGCTGGGCTAGTCCATGGCTTCCTGAAGGTGAGGGCAGGGATGGAAGCAGGCATATGCATTTCTGAATGGCATTCTTCCTGGTACACAGTGCAGTACATCTAATTATGGCTGACACAACTCTCCGGTGAAGGAGGTCCTATAAATCTCCTTGTGGGCTTTCATAACACAAATCATTTTGGGTTAAAATTGTTCCAGTAGGATTTAGAGGCAAGAAAAAAGCACATTTCCGACATGACTGTGAAGATGAATTGTTCCAAGCAGAGGGATGTGGTCTCAGATATGCAAAATCATAGTATACAGCCTCCAAACAGTATACTACAAAGACAGACCACCAAAAAGCAAACAGAATAGGGGGAAGAATTGTTTTATCTGGAAAGCAGAGAATGTGAGGCTAAATAAATAAATAAATAATGTGAAATATGGTAAAAGGAGAAGAGGCCATTACTATATTATGGTAACTATTATCAATGCCAAAGTTGTAAAAAGGGAAGAAACCAGTATTTCAGGTAACACAACTGCTACTTCTGAATTCAACATTTATAGAGTTCTAGATTGTACTCTATAACTCAGAAAAGGCAGTACAACAAATTTTTTGTGCCCTGAAGTTTTTGAAAGGGGATTTATATAACAGATAAAATGGCACCATAAAGACAGTATAAAGTAGTTCTGCATTATTTTTTCTTCCAAATGGCAACATCACCTATATTTTAATAAAAACCCAACATTCAGTGTTTTCTCAACAAAAGCCCAATCACTTTTGAGTCTGATATAGGTTCTCAAGATTCAATACTTTATTGTTGTCAGTGGGTTGATACCTTTCAATTTCTCATTAGTTTTGTGAAATTTAGTTCTGCGTAATTACACAAAAAACATAAAGTTTTGATTTTTCACATTTTGAAATCTAAAGGTCTGTATTAATTACCAATGGCCAATACACCTCAGCGTTACCAATAGTTTTGAAATCTGTTTAAAGTTTCAAACTAACTTGTTTGCCTTCATTTGACATATTTATCATTGATTTGTATGATTTGCATGTAGAGAAATGATTGTTCAGATTATCATGTATTAAATTTCTTTCTTGTATCAATTATCCAACTTACTCATTTAATTACTTATTCCATTATTTAAATATGTGTTTTCCTAATAAATACTTATTGAGCCTCAATTACATGTCAGGCACTGAAATACAGCGGTAACTAAGGTAGGAAAGATAGTTATATTAATGGACATCACATTTAATTGATTCAAGATTTAATTTTGGTTTGTGGGTGTTATTACTAATTTTGTTTCATAGGGAGACTGAATTGTGTCTAATTATCTTGACATCCTTGCAAGGTGGCATTTTCATATCTATTTTATTGGACTGGAAACCATAGGCTAAGATAAGTTCAATGATGTATATACAGTAAAACTGCCAACTTAGTGACTAAGCAATATATGGAACCAAAGTCTTTTTGGATGGCTGAAAAAAAAATGCACTATCATATCACACTAATCTTAGAATTTTCCAAGGGTGAAAAATGATGACTGAAAGTCTCACAGACTGTAGTATGTAATTATAGCTTAGCTTGGGAACAGAAATACTTGTAGTTCGCTATTGTAGTTTAAAGCTATGACATGGTATTAATAAAGTAATCACTCCATGTTTTATTTAATAAATGATAGCTTTACAAAGTAAAAAAACCTGACTTTTGTGGACACCTCTGAGATTTGTTTTGTCTTTTCCTTCATTCACATGTGAATGTGATGTAACTTTACCACCCCATAATACGTTTGATTTTATTGGTCTAGAATTGAACTCCTGGCCACAGGCCTTTTAAAACTTTCTTTTTTAACACGAGAGCTGAGAAAACTTTGCTTGAATTGTCCTCTCATAGTTGAAAGTATACAACAGAAAACTTAAAAAATTTTCAGTGATCATACTTCCTAGTATGTGACGCAGTATCTGCAGAGAAAAAAATGTGACTTTAAGAGACAGAAATTAATTTAGTGCCATTCAAGACCTTTATTCCAGCTGTTTTTTGGATGACATTTTCTTGGATTTTGTGAAACCTATATGTAGCGTATGTTTTTGATACATCTTATGTGACTTAGCTTTACTTTCACTTGAATCTAAGACAATTCTCACTAATAATAAAGCTGTGTATTAACACACCGAAGTATTATTCTCAGACCTGTCACTTTCTATTTGAGTGAGATTATCCAAGTGATGTCATACTCTCGGTATCTCTTTTTCAATCTGCAAAATCCTTTGTTATAGCTACTACATAGTGATATGATAATTCAATTGGATATTGTACATAAAAGCACTTGATAACCATCCATCATTTGCTTAGGCACATGTAGATAATAGTAAGAAATTAAGCAGTCAAGTATGTGAACACCTTGAATGGCCTCCTATGGTATCATTCATGAGGTGCTTTGAGAGAGTGCATTGCCTTGCCTCTTCAGTTTTTTCTCCTCCCAATCTGTACTTCAGTCATAATAAATTTCTCATAATTCCCTAAACACTTCCTTTTGCCTTTGCACATACTTTTTATTCTTCCCGAAATGTCACTACCTCTCAATCCCGTGCTGATTTCAAGATAAAATTTGTGCCCTCTCTGTAAAGCCTTGTGTGGCTTCCTTCCTAAAACCAAGAAGAGATAGTACATTTTCCATACTCTTTGGAAATTACTGTTTTATAGAACACTTTTGTAGAACATAATGCTAATCAATAGTTTACTTCCAACTTTTGTGCCCTTGGTTGGGATCTTTGGAGGTAGGCACCATCTCTTCTCAATCTTTAATTATAAACACACACACACACACACACACACACACACACGAAGTGAGAAAGAGGCATTAAATGTAGATTCAAAGTGGATTTTGTTTCTTGAATCTTCCTTTTTTTCTTCCCCCAGAACACTCCCTATAATGTTGTGATACTACTGTATTTGTTTTAATTTCCTGGAATATGTTCTTCAGCAAGCGCATTAATATCTCATGAGAATCTATAGCTTTGTTTAACTTTAAAATAACTACGTTCCTGGTGTGGACTGAATCATAATGGGACACTAAAGGACACGCATGCCTCTACTTATCTTTAGGAGATAATTGCTTTCATTTAACTTTGTTACATTTTAGGAATCTCAATTCAGTTTGGTTTATGTACCATGTGAGATCAAAAGGGATTTGTTCCACATTTTTCTCAATAAATGATTATTACTTCTCAGTGAGTAAATAAACTAATCATCATCTGAAATAACTGTGACCACACCCTAATACTACTCACTTTTCCAATAGAAAGGCTTTACTATATCTAGAATCCATGCTAAATAATTTATGAAACAGGAAGATACTGGTATATAATTAATTCCGTAATTTATTGTATTTCATCCTCATACTGTGAGAATTGTATTAGCATCTCATCTAACAGATTAATAATTAGAGCCTTTGTCATGATTGAAATCACATGGCTTTTTCCTTCAAGAAAAAATGAGTGCTGGGTTGGAACATTGGCATTAATTTTCAACAATTCAAAAGAAGAAAAATCCTTTCACTATTCATTAGTTTTTATAGACTCTTAATATCCTCATGTGTCCCTTTCTGACTTACTAGCTTCTACCTGTCTCATGGGTCTAGCGTAACTTCCTTGGCCATTGGTCTAGGTGTGGTACTCTTTGATTCAGCTCCTATGTCCACTTATCTTATAAAAAATAAAACAAAAATTATGCTATAAATATTTTATATGATGGTCTGATTCTAGTCTGTTGAGCTACTACAAACTAGGAATGAATCCTTACATACTTTGTATTCTTACTACTTGGTACAACACATAACATGTTGATTGCATTCAATAAATATTTTTCAGTGAATGAAATAATGTATCTTTAATTTCCAAAGTTACATTCTCAGCCTTGCAATACTTAATCCTACTGCCTTACATGATCCTGTTACAAGGTGTGACCAGAAACATCTCCAGATAAAAAATGGTTGATTATCTATTTGCTTTACCTAATATCTAGTACCTAGTATCTAGTACCTCATTTCTAGTATCTAATCCTTCAGAGTGGCCCCTATTCTTTCATTCTAATGCCTGGGCCAAAACCAGGGCCATTTAAACACACATGAACTATTTTTCCCCATTAAATCTATCCCAAGTTATTAGCTTTCCTGGTCAGAGCTTATCTAAAGAAGATAGAAATAATCTAACTTCATATTTGTTGAGTTATATGAAAATAAACCAAGACATTACTGTCTTGTCCCTTGTATTTAAAATTCCAATGAGTGTATCTCATCACATTCTGTAACCAAAAACAAATGGAGAAGCATCAAAAAGTATGTCCCTTTTTCAGACCAGCATGGGATGGTTAAGATATAGGGTTTATATAAAAATTACTAGGATTGTTTAAACCTCTGCTATGTGGCAGGTGTTCTGTGCCTTACCATAGAGAATTCTTATAATAGACACATGAGGTAGACAGTATTATCCCACGTTAAATATAAAACCAAAATGGGAATCACTGAAGATAAGTATGTACTCCAAAAGACAAAAAATAACTCTAGAATTTAATCTCTGTTCTTTGTCCCCAAAGCTCAAATCTAGACACTTTGACTAGATTTTATCCACATGGCAACAGCCAAGATAGTTGAATAAAACTGACCAGGGTGATTATTCAAATTACAGGTTCCTGGGTTCCAACTTACTGAATCAATGCCTGAGAGGCCTTAGGAATGTATATTTCTAAGAATTCTTTTCTTGATGATTTTATTGTGTATGCAGGTTTGGTGAATTGAACTGTATTACCGATGTTCTCTAAAATAAAATTACCTTTAGGTTGTCCAAGTCAATGTAATTAATTTAAATTGTTCAACAGGCATTAATGGATAGCAAATATGTGCCATGAATTTGCTCAAGACGTAACAACAAAGTGACTAAAACACAAAAGCCTCTCAAGTTTTCTGTTTCTACTGCTGCTCCCGAGTTTGACCTCTCACAGTGTTCTTTTTCACGTCACTGGCAATTATGCAGTCTTCTTTTTCTTTTCTTAAATACTCTAGAGTCAACCCAACATAGATAGTAATTATAAAAGAACATATGTTTTTCCCTACTTTCTTGAGGTATAACTGACAATTATAAGTTGTACATAGTTAAGACGTATAAATTCACACATCTGTCGTCAACTGATTGTTGACAAGAGTGCTAAAAACACTCAACGAAGAAAGGATGGTCACCTCAATAAATGGTGATAGAAAAACGAGATACCCACATGCAGAATAATAAAATTGGAACTTATATCATATGTTTAAAAATCAACTCAAAGACTTAAATGTGAGACCTGAAATCATGTTTACTAGAAAAAAAAAACATAGAAAAATAAAAGCTTCTTGAAATTAGTCTTGAAAATGATCTTTGGATAGGACATTAAAAATATAGGAACATACGTTTTGGAGTCTAATGAGCTCAGCCATAGTTGTCTCCTGTTTTGTCCCAGTGTTTTGAGATGGAGAAGTAGCTTCACCACTTATATCCTCAGTTTTTTCTTCTATAAAATGGGAATCATAATACCTAATTATCAAAGATCTGTCTGGATTCATAATGACATACCCCAAATGCCTAGCAGAGTGCCTCATAAAGCAAGTGTTTCTTAAATAATAAATATTCCTACGAATGGCATCTTCTGTTCTTTTGAGGTAGAGCTGCTGCCTAAACAAGTATACATGCATTGATCTTAATACTTCCAATATGAATTTAAAGATTTGTCTCATTTTGGGAAGAGAGGATTGCAGGCTGTACTGCAGCTCTACAGACCAAGCCTAGGACCCTTGCTTTTGAGGATACAGAGTGGCTTTGTCAGTGTCGTCACTGAAGAGAAAAGAAAATGAACATGCTAGAAATATAAGAACTATCAAAAACAACACATTTTGGAAACTTTCTAGAGCAAGACAGGGCAAAGTATTCTATTTAGTCCTGTATATTAATTATTATGAAAATATCTTAATATAACCCATTGATTAATACCACTGAGACTTAAAACTCTGGGAAATAGTATTTTTCCTGTCTGATTTTAACTTACTCTTCTATAATCCTTATATGAAATTGGGTGAATTACAGCAGCTGAAAAGATAAAGTGGCTGTAAGTTTCTGTAAGGAAAATTGATGACAAAAATTGCCCTGGACGAAAATACCAGTTATAATTACCAACCAACTGGTAAGGAGGAGGAAGTGCTATTCATCTCTAATTCCAACTGTTAATTACCTAAAAATATATGTATTTCTTACTTATATTTTTGGCATATTTATGATTTAATCAAAACATGGCCTGTCATGAGTTTAAGAAAAGCACATTCAATTCATGGGGTATTTTTAATAGTGTAATACTTCTGATGGCTAAGTAGCAGGAGACATACAAGAATAATAGAGGAACAGACGATATTTAGTATTGTAAAAATACTAATATCCCAAATTAGGTGCCAGATGACAGAATGCTATACTTACTTCTAACTTATTTTACAATTTACATGATAAAATCTGAGCTGCCTCTTGGCGGGGTAACAAAAGCATTCTGTATGGTTGGGCAGAGTAATTAGAGGTGTGTGGAAGTAATATCTAGCATCCTCAGGTAGAAAATAAACTCTGTGCAGGATTGGTCACAAAGGATAGATGTAGGTAAAAAATACTTACAGTGTTGTCTCTACTAAAAAATACAAAAACGTAGCCGGACATGGTGGCGGGCACCTGTAGTCCCAGCTACTCAGGAGGCTGAGGCAGGAGAATGGCGTGAACCTAGGAGGCGGAGCTTGCAGTGAGCAGAGATGGGGCCACTGCATTCCAACCTGGGCAACAGAGAAAGACTCCGTCTCAAAAAAAAAATATATATATATATATATGTAAATATATATACACACACATATATATTTATATATATATATATATTTTTACACAGTGTTAAGACATCTATTACAGCACCCATCCATTGTTATGTGTATAATGTTGGGAGAGATGGCTTTCATCTCTATGTCTCATTTCCTTGTCTGTGAAATGGAGTAATACAAATATGATAATACATTTCAAATAATATTCTCACAGTGTATTATTTATTACTGAGAGTGTATATTGTGTATACTTATTTCATACATAAATCACTGAGTATTCTCAAATTATATTTATCTGTAGAAGAGGATACAAAAATACAGAGATTAAGGGGCTTGTTCAACCTCATGTAGCCCTCAGTGGTAAAATCTGAATGTGAACCCAGGAAAACAGATACTGATTCCTGCCTTCTTAACTATTACTTCATAGAATCTCATATAGAGTGAATACAAGTAAGAGCAAGTGGCAATTGTAACTACAGTGATTATTACCTAGGAAAGAGGATGAATATTGTTACTGGAGTTAGTAACTGTCTATCATACAAATACAGATTTCACTAAGACATGTAAAACCCATAAACACACAAACACGCACACACTCACATATATATGTATGTGTAATATACACATATACTTCTTTCAGTTAGAAGAGGCATTTGAGTTGAACCATGAATAATATGCACAATTGGAAGTGAAAAAAAAAAGTGTGGTTGTTGGAGGAGAAAAGTAGGTGGGAAAGACAGTTTCCAATCAGTGGGAACATTTGTCAGAAAAAGGTACAGAGTCAGAAAAAGACAGATGAAACTAAAAGAAGGTTGTAAAACGTAGTCTGGCAGATTCTGAAACATTATTATGTTAGGAAGTGTAAGAGATTAGACTTTGCCAGTATTTGACACTGGATACTAAAGTACCAATCAAAACCACTGGAGCTTTATCATTCTATAATTCAACAGTCAACCAAATTTTTAAGTAGTAAAATCATGATGTGATTTAAAATGAAATTTTAAGAAAATAATGATGTAAAAATATAAATAATTTTTTTATTTAGCATTACTTGTCTTTCATAATGCTGAATGTCAACTGGAAGGCAAAAAATCCTTTAGTAAGGGAAATCAACTGGTGATTTGATTTCTTCCATTTGTCTCTTATCAAATCATAGAGCTTCATTTTCCATCAGTGACTATCTCTATTGCTCTTAAGTTTTCTCAGTGACAGCACTTCTTCTAGATTTTCCCAGCTTTTTACAGTTTTGAAAAAACATTCCGAATACTGAGTTCTGTGCTCATTGTAACTGTTGAAAATGATCCTATTTTGACCTAATGTGTGGGCAGCTATAAAAAGACAACTTTAAATCTAGCATAGGAAGATGTTCTAGTCGAATGAGTTGTACAGTACTGGGGCTTGGTGTTCTGGAGTCAGTCACTCCCTGTGAGCATAGGCAAGGTCAGATGGGAGCACTTAGATTTCAAACTCCAGTGTGCATTAAGGATCACTTCGGGAAACCTTCTTAAAATTCTTCTGATTCCTTATCCAGTTCCAGAAATGTAGTAAGTGTGCACGAATCCTATAAATATTTAAATTGAACAGGACTCTTAGATGCTTCTGATTCAGATCAGCTTCTACCCTATTGTTAAGAAACAACATCTTTGTTATTCTCTTTATTCTTTTAACACTTAAACTCAGTCACCAAAATGAGCCCTTTGGATCCTGGGCCACATATTCAGAACAAAATGCCACTAGGGTGGGGGAACTGTGTAGTATGATGTGATGGTGGTGGTATCTAATTTGAACTACACTGTGCTTTCTTCCTTGCATAGAATTATTTTAAGGTTTAGTCTAATAAGTGTGACCCAGGGCCCCATTATGAAATTTTAAAGGGGCTCTTTCTCCCCAAAACAAGAACTCCTTAAAAAGAATCACTTATGTTAACATGACTCTGAGAGCATGAAAAATTGATTAGACTTTTAGGAAGTTGATCTTTGCTTTACACTCAGAATATATGAAAGATGACAGAGATCTCAGTGGTGCAGTTGAGTGTTGACCAAAAAAAAAAAAAAAAAAAAAAAAGGCCCCAGTCTTGTGCCAGGTTCCCATCCTGCCTCTAGGAGGTTTGTGGAATCAATAATATTCTTCAGTATTGTTCCTTTCAAATTAACAGAAAAGATTATGACAAAGATTATAGGCACTCTGACAGGGATGTTGGCAAGCATTTTGGAAATAATAACAGGACAATGATAAACATTGCTGGTGAAGTGGGCAACAGTTTATTTAAAGTGATTGAAACCAGACAACCTTAGAATCACTATATACCTACCTTTGTCTATTGACACTTACTCTTCATTTGCCTTTGAAAGTGTGCCATTACTTGCCAGTGTAGTATGGTTCTTTTAGTTTTCAAACCCAATCTGGCTAACAGTCACACCTAGAAAGCCTTCTCTGCATCAGCCAGAGTAAGACAGTAGAAATTATGTGTTATTTTCTAGCAAGTAGAAGTGTGTTTGGATTTCAGTTGAGTCACAGTGACGTATAATATGGAACATGATATTGTGAGAATTACCTCAATCCTCTAATATTCAGATTCTTTGTCTGTAAATTAGGAGTAATGAAACTATTCTTGTAATATAAGCTTATTTTGTTAAAATATCATCCAATATTTGGGAACCTGATTTTTTTTTTCTTTTCCTTCTTTTTTTCTGTGTGTGTGTGTGTGTGTGTGTGTGTGTGTGTGTGTGTGTTTTTCAGAGATGGGATCCTGTTCTGTTGCCTAGGCTGGAGTGCAGTTGTGCAGTTATAGCTCATTGTAATCTTAAAGTCCTGGGCCCAACAGACTCTCCCACCTCAACTTTCCAAGTTGCTGGGACTACAGGCATGCACTACCATGCCCAGCTAACCTTTCTTTTTTCTTTTTTTGTAGAGATAGGATCTTGCTATGTTGACCAGGCTGGGGAAACAAGTTTTTAAAAATACATCTTCTGTAAGTGCAACCATACAAGAAGTTGTATAAATAAAACATACTATTTCTCCTCTAATACTTAATTGATACCTAACATTCATTCTTTAGTCAGTTTAATAAACATTTATTGAGTACTTTTTATATTTCAGGCATACTGCTAGACTGAGATTCACTTTTAAAGAAACGCATAATATCTTTCCTCTCTCAGAAACATACTTTTAGTAGAAGACAGTGACAACAAACGGGAAAACACCTGAGTAAGATGTTGGAGGAATCTATTATTGTTACCTGTTGATTCACTGGCTTCTGAGAGTAATGCCAGCAAGATGGTGGTGGAACAGGACTTTCCAGAACTTGTCCCTTCACAGACACATCAGTTTGAAAAACTGTTCATGCACATAATACATTCGCGAGAGCAAAGGAATCTGTATGAGACATTACAGCAGCTGGGTTTAACACAGAACTAAGAGAAGACCTAATAAAGTAAGTACAAAGGAGTGTTTTAAATTACCGACATCACCCCTTCTCAAATGTGGGCAGCACAACCTAGAGAAAAATATCCTCTGTTTGGGGGAAAGAGAAGAAAGTGAGCATTAAAGTTTGCTGAGAATTCCAGCATCAGGCCTGCCCCCGTGAAACTTGATGCCATTTCAGTGTCCATGGCCCCAAGCTACAGTTTGGTCCCTACAGACTCAGGCTCCAGGCTGGCTACAATTCCAGGTCAGTCCTGTAACCCAGGACTCCATGCTGGCACCCATAAATCTAACCTCCAGCCTGCCCCTAGCAGGCCCCCACAGACTCAGGACCCAGGACCCAGGACCTTCCACGGCTCTAGACCAGCTCCAGTGCCAGGTTAGCCCCAGCAACCCCAGGCTTCAAGTCTGCCCCAGTGCCAGGACAGCCCCCTTCAGTACTAAGCTCTAGACCTGGGTTCCAAATTCACAAATCTCCAGGCTGGCCCTAGTGGCCCCAGCTGCCCCTGGCTGCAGAATGGTCACCTGCGTCAGACTCCAGGCTGGCCCTCAGGGATCCAGCCTCTAAGTTGGTAACACTGTCAGACCAGCTTTAGTAACCCTAGGCTCCAGGTCTGCCCTAAGCCCAGATCATCCCAGAACTTCCAGCATATCTGGGATCCAGGTCAGTTCCAGTAGAGATACTGGCACTAGCCTGGCCCCAAAAGACCCAGTCTCCAGGCCAGTCACTGTGGACGCTGAACAAAGATCCACACCCATGGATCCAGCCTCTTGACCCCAAAACACCGACTTATACCCATGAATCCAGCCACTGGGGCTTCAGAACACAGACCTATACTCTTGTATCCAGACGCCCTGTGGCTCCACGGTCCAAGCCAGAGTGCAGGACCTAGTGTCTAGTCCAGAACCCACTGATCCAGCCTTCAGACCAGTTTCCAAAGACAAAGGTTTCAGTAGAATCAGGATCCAAAGCCACTCTAGTTTCCAGGTAAGTCCCTGCAGCCCCAAGCTCCAGGCCAACCCCTGTGGGCCTGGGCCCCATACCAGCTCCTGTGGACCCAGTCAACAGGCTGACCCAAGTAGATCCCAGTGCCAGGCCAGCCCCCAATGGACCCAAACACAAGGCTAGCCACTGTGGTCACAGGTGCCAAGCCCGCCCACCTGCACCCACCAGGTACCAGATCAGCCAGCCTGAAGACTATCAGTAAGCCTACAGGCAATCTCTCTGATGGTCCATCTATAATCCCTAGATAGGCTGAATGATGATGGGCTTTTCCTGCCAACGCCAGTCTGTAAAGACTGATATAAATGCCTACTTCTCCAAATGTATAGATGCAAATGCATATTCAGAAGGATCATGAATAACCAGAAAACAGAACATCACCAAAGGAACAAAAGAAAGCAGTAGTAATCCTAAAGAAATTAAACTACAGACTGCCTGACAAATAATTTAAAATAACCATTTTAAAGAAACTCAGTAAGCTACAAGAGAATACAGATAGACAACTAAACAATATCAGAAAATAATACATGAACAAAAATTAGAAGTTCAACTAAGAGATAGATGTCATAAAAAGAACCAGATAGAAATTCTGCAGCTGAAGAACATAATTATTGCACTAAAAATTACCTAATCACCCGTCTCTACTAAAAATACAAAAAAAAAAAAAGCCCGACTTGGTGGTGGGTGCCTGTAATCCCAGCTACTCGGGAGGCTGAGGCATGAGAATGGCGTGAACCCAGGAGGCAGAGCTTGCAGTGAGCTGAGATCGCGCCACTGCACTCCAGCCTGGGCGACAGAGTGAGACGCCGTCTCAAAAAAAAAAAAAAAAAAAAAAAAAATGAAAACAGTGAAGAAAGCCTAGATGACTTATGGGAAACCATCAAGCAAACCAAAATATGCATTATAGAAATATCCGAAATAGCAGAGAAAAAAAAGAAATAAAATATCAAAAGATAATTTTTAAAAAATGAAAGAAACTGCAAATCCGGAGAGGAAAATGAACATCCAAATCTAGGAAGCACAAACAACTCCAAAGATATTTAATTAAAAATATACAAATAAAACTAAAGATTATCTGGTTTCTTTTTTTAAAAATTTAGGCCAGGCACAGTGGCTCACGCCTGTAGTTCCAACACTTTGGGAGGTTGTGGCAGGCGAATCACAAGGTCAGGAAATTGAGACCATCCTAGCCAACATGGCGAAACCCAGTCTTTACTAAAAATACAAAAATTAACCAGGTGTGGTGGCATGTGCCTGTAATCCAAGCTACTCAGGAGGCTGAGCAGGAGAATCACTTGAACCAGGGAGTTGGAGATTGCAGTGAGCCGAGATCAAGCCACTGCACTCCAGCCTAAACAATAGAGCAAGACTCTGTCTCAAAACAAAAAAACAAAACAAAAATAAACACAAAACAGAAAAGACCAGGCACGGTGGCTCACGCCTGTAATCCCAGCACTTTGGGAGGCCAAGGTGGGTGGATCACAAGGTCAGGAGTTTGAGACCAGCCTGGCCAACATGGTGTAACCCCGTCTCTACTAAAAATACAAAAAATTAGCCAGGCATCATGGTGCATGCCTGTAATCCCAGCTACTCGGGAGGCTGAGGCAGGAGAATCGCTTGAACCCAGGAGGTGGAGGTTGCAGTGAGCAGAGCCGAGATTGCACTACTGCCTACTGCACTCTGGCCTGGGTGACAGAGCAAGACTCCGTTTCAAAAATAAATAAATAAATAAATTAAAAGGACTGTGTTGAAGTAAAAATACTGTTTTAGCTGTATGCTTGTGATCCTCTCATCCACACCTATTCACTTTGCAAACAAAATCCCAAGATGGACTCTGGTCCTGCTATTTAAGGGCTTTAAAGATTCTCCTCGGTCTTTTGTAAGTAACAGACCACTTCTTTGGAATAGCTGACTAGCTATTGATAGAGAAAGGAGATACCATACCAAATCATGAGTTAGGAGACAATCATATTCTTGTTTTAACAGATAGCTGCTGTGCAGTTCCAAAGAACTTAAAGGCACATGCACACACACATTTGTATATGTATATTGATATATGTATATTCATATTCACAATTATGTTTCTATGATTACAAACCAAAGCACTGTTTAATCAAGGATTATCTTCAAAAATGACCTTTAAGAATGAAGTATAGAGAAGAGACTGTAACAACTACTTCTGAAACAGGCCGCCTCTCTTCTAGCCACACTTAGCTCAATATATATAATGGTCTCATGTCGATTATCTCCTGTTTGCCTTTCGTGTGCAATTTTTTCATTCTCTATACTGCTCTCTGTAACAAAGGCTTGACCTGTATAAAGTCCATCAATGAGCTTTCATGTTTCTGTGTTAGGGCCATGTTAGGACAATAGGAAGCCCTGGCAGGAGATTGGGAAGAGAAAAGAAACAGAAGTTGATGTATTTGGGTCTCTAATTTCCTTCTTGCTTTTCATTATGGGCTTGCTGTGCTCTCCACCAAAGGCTATTATTGTTTTTCTCTTTTTTCAAAGTGTATTTTTTTTAACATAACACTATTTAAATTACCATTTGCTACCCTTTTGTAACACAGGACAAGAAGTAGTAACAGCCCTTTTAGCATTAGCCCAATGTTTATGCATCATTCACAATGCAATGCAATGCAATAGTAAATTACCCTACTATTCACTCTTCAAAACATTGTCCCTGTTTAAGTAAACTTTCCTCAAAGTATCCTAATGTGAGTATATTTCGGATCCATTAAGTGAGGCAGAATGTGTGTAAGAGAAAGTGTGTTGAAATTAGAAATTTAGGATTTGAATCATGGCTTTTAGTGTGTGTGAACTAAGGCAAAGTACCTGGACTCTGAGTTTTAAATCTCCTATGCAAAACAAGGATATTAATATTTCAACTGCAGCATCAAAATATGAGCCAAAGTTATTGTATGTGCAAACAACTTACGTGGGGCCTGAAAACCAGTCAACATACACAGTAGTGTTAGTATGTATAGCAATATTTGTAGTCCTTATATGGCATATATCCCTGATTTCACACATTTTATAACATTGAACCAGTGACTGTTCTCAATTTACCTTTTACCCTTGTAATTCTAATGTGGGGTATGTTGACAATTCTATAAATAAGGGGGTATGTAAACACCTAACACCCTAGAGCAACTGATTATGAAGATCTACTATTTATCAGAAACATTTTTACAGCTTTGTTTCAAAATGTAAATTAATTAACACTTCAAACATATTTAAATGCCTCTTAAGCTGAAAAAGAAATACTAAAGTCTTCAATTGAAGACTGACTAATTGCCCTGGGAAGACAACTGTCACCAGTAGGGAAGCATCTGTCTATCTTGTAAAATATTAAAAAGCCAAGACTTCCTGTTAAAAATGTAATTAGTTTCAATATTGCAAGCTTTAAACTTTGTTAATACAAAACGTTGAAGTTTTTTCTTACAGATAATGTATTGATAAATCAGAGTAACACAATTATTCGGGTATGGCAATTCTGTGGCCTAGTTTACCAGCACGAGCAGTTTCTAATTATATCAAAAGGAAGGAGCCCAGTAAAGGAATTTGTTCAACTCCCAAAGAAATTCAGACCAATGTTCTCATTCTTCTCCAACTAGTAGATCCATATATAATAAGATTATATTTTTTCTAAATTTAGGTGATTTTAGGTCGTTTTGTGTCATGAAAATGTGGATATAAATTGTTGCAAAATCATTTAGAGTGCAACTATTGATAAAAATGGTACTTCTTGAGTGCCTCCTCTGTGTCTGGAGCTAGAATGAGCTGCTTTACATGAATGACCTAATTGAACACTTGAAACTGTTTGAGAGAGTATTAATTCTAAATAAGAATTCTAACTCAAGCATCAATTCTAAATGAGGATTCTAACTCAGGCAATTTTACACCAGACCAGTGGTCTTAACCATAAAGCTAGAAAGGTATACCTACTTTTGTTAATTATATTCCCATCTTGTGCCAAGATAAGATAGTTGACTTTCTATTTTCAAATGAATTGTATGACCTGGTTTCATTTTGTTTTTCACACTTAGCTTCCAGAAATATCAGCTATCTGTATTTTTCAACATCCAATGAAATACTTCCTCAATCTGATGCCCCTCACTATTAAGGCTCCCTATCACTTCGGTTGCATTGCGTGATGTTCTTAATGCTTGCCTGGTTCTGGCTAAATGAAGATGCTTATGGCATTCAGTCCTGATTGTTTTTGTGATTACCTTCTATCTTTCTGCATAAAATGCATCCATTCAATACTGATTTTTGGACAACTATCTGCCTACCACTCCTTCAACATTTGAGCTGTGTTATATATACTGCCCAGAATGCTTTTGGCTAACACGGTCAGTCTCAGAGAGTATTAGTCACTGCTTCCGTGGCCACCATCCTCATTGCCCAACACCTTACAGTCTTCCATGCAATTCCCCACTCTTCCCATCTTTGTCAGTGCTTGTTATTTTGTCCAGGACTCCCACCATTCATGGAAATGCCACAAACCCAACCCATTCCCTTTCTCTGGAACGTCATCTCTTATCCAGGTTGAGCAACTCTCACTTTAAATGAAAAGTCAGAATTTATTAATATATTTTCAGTGGAGAAACATCCGTTTAAATTATTTTCTGAGCTAGCCTTGAATTATAAAGCCCTTGGGGTGTCCTCTTTAAGCTGATTCCTGAAATGCAAGAAAGTCGCTAAGTCTCCAAGGGTGGGGTGGTCTGTATAATAAAGAGAGCTCAGATCTCAAATCACAGAAGTAGTAGAGGAAAAATAAAAGGGGAGAGTGGCGAAGAAAGTAGGGTAGGATTGATGTGGAGTTTAAACACTAATTCTTTAAATAATGTATGGCTTTGAAAGGATGATTTATTCCTTCCCCTAACAATTGATTCACTCTCCTGAGTGAAAAAGGCATGAATTTGTAGCTGACTTTAATCAAGTCTTGATATAACTGAGAGATTTTACATCAGAGACGTGCAAACAACTTACATTTGAATATTAGGGCTCTAATTCAAAAAAACTCAATTACTTATTCCACTATACTGCTTAAGTCTTCTCTTTCTCTGTCTCTCTATCAATAATTTCTATCACATCTTATGTCCTCCTTTTGCTTTGTAGTAAAAATTACCTTCACGCTCCCTATTCATCTCTGTTTACCTTTGTATACACAGACATTGATTATTGTGCTTTATTAAAAAACAGAAACTTTATTGTAGGTCTACCAAATGAAGACACAAATCTAGGTACAGAACATTTAGAAACAGCTTGATAATTGCATACGTCTTCTTCCTCCTTTCTTGGCTGGTGTCTCATAATGAGAAAAAAAATTTCATCATTATAATGAATTATATTATTTAGGCTTTATAATATAAAAATAAGAAATTTTAAATTTAAGTTTCTTTTCCAACTACCCTTAACACCATTTTCATATAACTACAGGTTAGATATTGTTATCCAAATATTACAAACATGAAAAAGAGAGATTGATTTGCTCAAATCTTACATCTAATAATGTTCAGAAGCTGGGGTTGGAACCCAGACAGTTCCATTTCTATCTATTTTTACTATATGACATGTTTCCAATCCACAAAAATAATATTCAACATGAACGATGCAGAAAAAAGTAATTTTCAGAAGCATCTTAAAACTGGTAAATATTGGTATTAGTTTCTAGCATGTCATGCAGAATGAAGTTGGAAATGGTCAGAGGTAATTTGCGCACAGATATTACTCTTTCCCTAACTGCATTAGAGTTTCTGAATCATGATCAGAAAATATTTTAGAAGTTCTTGAACTTTGGAATGATACTAGTATTCAAATTATGTCTCAAATTGTATGAGGTTTATAATTTTGAGCAAATAACTTCTTAGAGAGCTCCAGTTTCTCCCTCTAATAGATACAGATAACACCTGTCCTATAGTACTTTTAAATTTAATTTTTTTTAGCTGAAACCTATTCATTCTGCCATGAGGAAACCACAGTAGTTCTTCAACAACCTTCTTCATATCCCCCACCTCTCCTCTAAACATCCCCCACTTTTTTTTTTTTTTTTTTTTTTTTTTGACTCTTGCCTTTAGTCCTCGCCCACAGTCCTCGCCCACATCCTTCATACTACTGGACAAAGAGATGAGGGAGTCTTCTCAGTACCCTTTACAACTGCTTCCTAGCAATTATCCTGCCTTCTCTCTCAAAGCTCCCAGAATTAAATGCTATATTATTATGCCAAGATGCACTCTAACGCTTTTGTGGTAGCCGAGTTCAGATTATCAGACATTCCTCTTTATTGCTTAATGGCATTAATGACTTACTTTCTCTCTCTCAAACACAGCTACTTTCAAAACTCTTAATGATTGTAACGTCTATGTAGATAATCCCTTCAAGACTCTAGCCTCTCAGTTTCTCTAATTCTCTTCCATTAATCTTGTCTTCTGCCTTACGTCAGTCCCTCTACACTCCTAGCTCAGGTTTGATATTATTAAACGTTGCATCCTCTCCTTAACAGAAATGTTAAGCAGTTCAACCTCCTACCATTCTAGTTCACTTCTCAAATATGCCAACTTTAAATATTCTTCAAACCACCTAGACTTTTAATACTTTGGCACTATTACCCTTTAGTTATTTCTCATTACCCCTCGTATTCCCTCTTCACTTCTTTCTGACCTTAGATTCCATGGCCAAACATTATACCATCAACTCCTTTATTTCTTTCTCCCCTTTTAATATTCCTCTGCCAAGCTCCAATATTGGGTAACATCATCTTTATTCTTGCTGCTTAATAAAAATATAGGGAGTGAGGAGGCATACAAAACTGCCTAGTGGTCTCACTTTAAAATTTACCATGCTAACGACAAGACAGACGTCAGTTTCACCAGACAATCCTATTCTATTTTCTAGTTCATTGTTTTCTTCTATTTCCTACTAGACGCCCATTTTGCCTTTCTTGAACTTGAGTATGTCCTATCTCATCTTACTCTAAGCTCATGCTCTTGTCTTCTAGTTCACTAAGAAAAAAGGAAGCAGTCAGGAAATGATGTCTATAAGCTTCAATTACTTTATCTCTCTAGAAACCACGTCTATACCACTATACTCAATCTTCCCTGCTATCACTTTGGATGAATTATCTGGACTCTTAGCTAATGCCATTTTCTCTACCTTTGTACTGCTCTCCATAACCTGCAGCCTACTCAACGCATCTCTTTAGGAATGTCTCATCTCTTTACCCTGTTATAAAATTTTCCCTACAAAACTTTATAGCTGTCAGCATAGAAACATGGTGTTATTTCTTGCATCTAAATCCATATTAAATATATCACCCACCAATTATCACTTTATCCCTATATTCTACTTTATAGCAGCAATATGCTCTGGAACTCGCTTCATTAAAACTCTTGTATTCACCTTCATCTCAATCCATCAACACTGCTTTTGGCAAAGTCTCCAACAGTCTCAGAATGGCCTAACACAATGATCAACTCTTAATTCTCATTTTGCTCGACCTATCAGATTTATTTGACATAGTTCATCAGATCTTCTCCAATTATCCTCTAGGACATGGGCTCTCTCAGGTCTCCTCTTCCCTCACTGGCTTCTCCCTTCACCATCTCCTCTGCTGTTTCTTTCATCTAATCAAAGTAGAAATAACAGCTTTTATTCTCTCCTTACACACACTCCACAGGGCCTAGGGTCCGATCTCATCAACTATGTTAGCTTTAAATACTATCTGCATTGAGTATCTGTCTAGTTCCCTGTTTGAATGTGGTCCCTGATCATAAAATATATATAGATATATATATACACACACACACAACTGCTTACCTCTGTGGAAAGCTGAATATCTGACTTCTCATCCTCTCAAATCCCATTCCTTCCTAGATCTATTTCAGTAAATAACAATTTCACTCTCAATTTCTTTGCCATAAATGGTGACCACATTTTCTCATAATACACTCTGTCTTCTAAATGTTTTTCCGTTCTCCTGTTTTTGCTCAGTATTACCCAGTCTATTTTTACCCTAAAGCAAGAATTATCTTTTAGAAACATAAATCAGTTAATTTCTCTGCACAAAGTCTTCCAATGGCTTCCTGTCTTACTTAGGTTGGATGATTGGTTATGATTGCCTGCAAGAGTCTAATCTCCCCCTACATTTTGACCTTATTTTCTAGAACTCTCTTCTTTGTTCATTTACTCTAGTCACACTGGATTCTTGCTATTTCCCCAAAACAGAAGCATTTAATCCTACGGGGTATTCTCTAGATTTATTTGTTTATTCGAATATAATCTATGTCCCTGTTTATAACTAGACTATAAGCTTTACAGGGGGTAAGGTAAAAACTGCGATGTTCTCTGCTGCATCTCTAGAACCTTAGAAAAATGTCTACTTCATTGGTCCAATGAGGAAAAATGTGAATAAATTATTCAATTCTAAAATTAAATATAATATACATGCAATTTTCAGTAAACCTCCTTTTTTTTTTTTTTTTTTTTTTGGCTTCCAAGGAAAAGTATCCAGCTACCTTCTGGACATAGAAAACCTGAGAATGCTAGCTTAAATAATTCTTCAGAAAAGTTATATTCACTTTCTCTAGTTCATATTAACAGTATTTCTTTCTATATATATGTATATATACATATATTTAAAATTTTTACACACAGACACTTCTACCATGTAATGTATCTCTCCATATATATAACTTATAAAAACACAGATTATCTATCTATCTATGCAGAATATAATTTTCTAGACCTCTCAAAAAATTAAACAGATATTTGAAATGTGTTAAACTAGTTGTTCTCATAAATTTGTTTTGTGGGAAATTGTGCTATGCCCTTGGTCCAATTCAGAACTTTTTAGGTTATCTGACAAGGATATCTCATTGTTTCTTAATTTAACCCATTCATTTTTACTTCTCATCGAATTCTTCTAAGTTCTTTCCACACTCACTTTCTAGGCTATCCCAACCAACTTATAGAAATCAGCAGTTATCTGTCATCTTATTGACATATGAAGGACATTTCTACACCTACTTTCTAGTTATTGCTGCTCTGCAAAGGCAAGGGTGGATGTAGGTCTTGCCATGGGGAGGTGAAATGACAAATTGTTTTCCTATAGAGAGTGGTAGGAGTGGAAATGTCATATGTGAAGGGGAAGATGTGTTCTAGAGGAGCTTCCACTCTAGGCTGCAGCTATTTATTTTCTAGAATACATAAAATTGTATTTTGCCAAAATAAGAAATAAATTTTCACAAACCTCTAGTTAGTTTATACGAGAAATTCATGTAGCTTCTAATGGCACTAAATTTCATAGAAAGCAGTCGTTTTTAACCCTGCCCTTATTACACTAAGAGAAGCATCCTTGTCCTCCACATCCTTTGCCCCCTGAAATTACTGCACAAAGTGTTTTTCATTAACTGGTCATAAATGGTATCCTGTCTAGATGATTTCTTTGGGGACTCGAGAGAAAACAGAAGTCCTCCCAGATATTATCATCATTCTTCTCTTCACACAATTATTAAGAAAATATTTATCCTTTGCTTTCTTTTGCTATCAGAGTATATTAAGTAAATTATTTTAGATCCAAGGAAATAACTCACAGTGGTAAAACAATATGAAATGTTGTTCATAAGACTGCTGCCTGCCTAACAATTTCAACATCTCTGAGATAGAAGGAATGAATGTACATTTGTCAAGAAAACATTGAGACCAAGTTAAAAAGACAAGAAAGGCTTTATTCGAGGCTTCTGCAAAAGGAAAGAGACACGGAAATCTGCAGAAACAAAAGGCAGGAGTGTTCTTAAGCAGTGGGTGATACAATGGAAAAGTGCCGGAAGACTGTCAGAGGGGAGCTTGGTCAGTGTCACTAGGCCATGATCCGTGTTTGCTAATTGGCACTTACGGAAGTTGGACTTCTACCCTGTCACAGAGCCTGGGAGATAGGAGTGCTATCTTCCACAGTGATTACATTTTTAAAACATGGCTTCCAAATTCTTGAGAAAGATATTTCTGGGTTGTAAAATGGACAAAAGACTAGAATAAAATTTACACCTCAAAGGAACAGATAAAGACTACAATAGTGCTTTTTTAGAGTAAAGTCTCCAGGAAAAATAATATCATAAGCCAATGGCTAGGATGAAAAATATCTAAAGTTTGGTCAAACTGAGGAAAACGTTATAACCATCACATAAAACTACATTCCTGGAAAGCAGGGAATATAATACACACACATACATGTGTCATATATGTATATATAATTATACATACTACATATAATACTATATATATTATGTTATATATGTATATGTATAATATACATACTACAGTCCTAAAAAGTAGAGAATATAATATATATTCCCTATTTTATTTTATATATTACTGGTTATATTATATAATATATATCTCTATTATATATTCTTTATTATATTTTATATAGATATATTTCTACTTATTGGATTACATATATTACTTATATATTACATATTATATATTCTCTACCTACATATCATATTAATATGTATATCCCCTACTTTCCTGGAATATAGTATGCATATTATATATGCATATACATATATAAAATATAATGTATAATTATGTGTGGTACATATATATAAGGGTTAAAAACACTCCAAGTGTAAAGTGGCCAGCCTAATAGAGAAAACTGGTGAGAGAAAGTTTCTCTCAATTGGCGTAAGGGAGCATGGTCTCCCTAGTCATCCTGGCCCATGTAATCTTCTCTCAGAATTGCATAAAGTGCCTGCGGAAGCCACACGGAACTCCTAGAATTGCCTTCTCAGTTAGCGAGACCGCAACATCCACAGCACTTTCTGCTGAACAAAAATGTTTTCCAACTCTCCCCAGTTCCACCCCACTCACCCCAGGCCTCTTTTCCCTAAGGTCGGGCCCACCCTGAACTTACTTCCCATTTGGGAAAGATGGAGGCTCTCCTTCCAGCTCCAGGTGGCCTGCGTCATGCGTTCTTCTTAAATAGCAGCTCACTTCAGACCTGGCTGAGTGCTTTTTAAGTGACTATCAAGGAAATCACTCTGGGGAAAATGTTTTAGGGGCAGGAAAAAGAAAACAAAGCTACCTGTGACAAGACCTTTTGGCTGGTGGAAGTAAGATCAGGAAAGACAAAACTCAGTTCTTTAAGGAAATATATTTCTCCCACAACCACCTCTAATTCTAGCTCCACCAGATTTTTAGTCTTGAATACTGGGAAAAGTCCACGTTAGGAAGATTTCCTCTACCCTCAAAATTATTTTACAATGTAACCATAATAGGCTTATTGCCCAAAATACACAGCAAGTCAGTATGACAAGACATCAGGCTACAACAGAGAAAGGTTTAATCATAGGGTCACCCAGTGAGGAAATGGGAGGAAACCTCGATTCCATCTCCCCAAAGAATTTGGAATTAGAGAGTTTCAGAGTGGGCTGAAGTATGATGATTATTGATTGGTTGAAGAGTGCAAGGTGAAGTCATGGGACAGGGAGAGGAAGAAGTTATATTTGCCTGCTGATCTCATTCTTCTGTGAGGGTCTTCAAACTGGTTGCTGGAATTTGGGGTCTGAAAATCATCTTAAGTGATTCTTAAACAAAAGCCTTATGATTTTAATGTCAGAAATCCTATCTGTAGAGACAACGGGGATGCAAGTCATCAATATCTAATGCTACCTGACATTTAACAACAAGGAAGTGGGCCAGAATGCAGGTCTATTGATGCTTAGTTATAGCCATATTTCTGTCCAGAACCTGGCACGCAATTCTTGTGAATCCTGTTGGGACAGTTTCAATAATTTCTATTTCCAAACGAATGCTAGAATAAATTACTTTATTGGTTAATTAATACCCTTGTTATAATAAGCCGTGGTTGTTTGCTAAGTCAAAGATGTAATTGAATATATGTATATACACACATAATATATATATGAAATATATAAAATATATTATACACATATATGTACTGCCTGAGGTTGTAGAGTGGGAAGTAAGCCAATCTGTGGTGAATCTGACTGCACAGCATATGATTCCATGTGATTTAGGTCACAGCCCTGTGTTTATTTCTTAAGAAGACATATTTCAACCTGGACATGACATATAATTGTGATTGCATAGGATTGTATAAACTTGGCTTTTCTGAGAGTTAACAGAAGAATTCAACGAATATTTATCGAACGCCTATTTCTTTACCTCTCCAATCCTTCCTCCATATTCTCAACTAGAGTAATCTTTTTAAATAAAAAACAGATGGTGTCACTCTTATGAAGTCCCAATGGCAGGGTGTTTTTTAGCTGTTTCTTTGACTAGACACAGATACTAGATATATAAAGTGGTCTTCCACGGTATGCAATAGCATAGGATGAGCACGGAATTGACTCTCCTAAATAGTAGGACACTATATAACATTCATAATAAAGCTAACTAATAATGGTTAAATGCAACATTCGCACAGATGTTTGAACGGAAGTACCATATTTTAAAAAACAAAAGAGCTTATTGCTGGCTGTTGAGGCTGTATCTGAAGTCCTCTGAGGAATGCATTCTAGCTATTGTCTATCAAGAATATTTAAATGGAAAAATTTGAGAACCATTGCCTTGGGTGAAATCCAAATTCTTCAGAAATTCACACTAGTCTCTGCATTATTTAATATTGGCTATTTTGGCACTATCACCGTTTTACATTTCTGCATCCTGTTTTATTCTCTACCAGTTCCCAACAACTTCCAGTAGCCAGAGTACAAGAGTTTGCTTTTGTGCAAACTGTGTTACTCACCTACCATGACTCCCCTGGTCCTTGCTCTTCCAACATATTTCTATGTGTGCATCCAAACCTTGCTCAGAACTCTGCTTCTCTCTTGAGCCTTGTCTATAAACCCGAAATGTAATGAATTCACTATCACCACTTTGAAAACGCAGTTACTACCATATAGTCTACATATTTTCCTTATTGCCATTTTATATTCTTGCACAAGTTTTATACTTTTGATTCTCAAGAACCTGAAGTGTAGCAAGGAGAGAAAGACCGCTTTCTCTCTCAGTAATCCTCATTTCCTCTAATGCTTTCAAGGTAAGCATCAAATTCTTGACCAGCTCCCAAGGCCCTAGCCATCTCTCTGCTCTCACCTGGAAATTCTCTCTCCATTCCTCTCTGTGTTCAAACCCTAGAGGCTTTCACTCACTTTCTTAACTAGACCGTCTTCCTTTGCCTCATGGATTTTATACATGACGGTTCCTGGATCTCCACCTGGATGCCTAGAACACTGGCCAAATTCCACCCACGCCCAGTACACTTTCCAGTTAACTTATACGTAGCTTTTGAATCCCAGTGCTGCTATTGTTTCCTTGAAGTAGTTCTTCCTAATATCTGCAGTTATATGCTGCCAATACTTTTTACATTACTGATTCATAGTTACCTATTGATATGAATATTTCAATAATGTGCATTTTCTTTTCTGTAATCCACCACTGGGAAAAGAGAGACCATACTTATTTTGCTCAGCACTGAATAATAAGGCATTCAATAGGCAGGACTTGTGGATACCTGGGATATGAGGTGTGAAGGGGGGAGCAGATTAAAAGAAAGTTATGTTATTGGCAAAATCAGTGATTTTGATCACTTCTGTTGGGTGGAAGAGATTGGGAGAAAATAGATTCCGAATGGGTTGGAGAATTATGGGTAATAACCGTTTGTACATGCTGTCTTCTTTTATCTACACATTTAAAGAGGTCAAATTATAAATGGGATATATAACTCTGTATTAAATAAGTGAGTGACTTCTTGAAAACTTAGACAAAAGCTAAATAGATAAATTGATGTTAAAGTTAAATTCATATAAATAGAATTCTACAAATGTCATACATTTTAAGTATCTCTCAGTATTAGGCCATTCCAGTTCTCTCCCAATCACAGTTAAAGCACAGTTATTTTAACTAGCAACACCAATATAGAGATTGAATTTATAGTTGCTTTGCTCTTAATTATTTTTTCTTCTGATCCCCTGTCTTTATTTATGTGTGTTTCATGCCAAAATAAGAAAGTCCCAGTTTCCAGGAGAATCACAAGAAGCAACCCTGGCATGGACCCTTATGCAGTATGGTTGTGGTAACTGGAAAAAGCTTAACCTCATCTTTAACCTTGTCTTTCTCCTGTGAATTGTAGGTATGTTTGGGTGTGGACACTGGTAATGAGCTTGGAAGCTCTTGTTTGATAAGAATGTTTGTGGAATTTTGGCACTGTTGTACTTCCCAGTGCACAGCATGAGTCATCTACACTGAGGTTGCCAAGATTACACAGAACCTAGATAACAATTGGCTGCAAAATGAAGTTGCAAATTTAACTATATCCTAATTACAAGGATGATTATACAATATCTTTGTGATAACAGAAGGGCCTGCAAGATGGTACAAAGCACAAAGCAGCTTTAAGTATGAACTGAGGAAATGCTGAGAAAAAATAAAGAAGCATCATGCTTGGGAGAACACTGCAGAGAGAAAACCACAACACATTTACCACAATCACCTCAAAAGAACAGTAACAAAAACAGTAATAGAAAAAAGAATACTAGCAGAGAGACAGGCTGAAGACATTAATTGGAAAAGTTACTGCTTTTGGTCAATGTCTGGGAGGTAAGGTTTCCTCCAGTTTCTTTATTATCCATTTTTAAATTTTATTTTTAAGATTTCTGAGCAAATTTTAATTCTTTCCTCATATCCATCATTTTTCTTTCATAAAGCCACTTCTCTCTTTAGTAGAACCTTATGTCTTCTATATTTGAATCAAACAAAATTCCTGCATTTGCACTCTAAACTTCAGACAAGAATGAAATAGTTCACAAGATAATGATTTACAAAACAAAGTAGGCATCAAATCATTGTGATGTAGTAGCAATCCTTCAGTCATTAGCATTTCTTGTAAACATATAACACGTATTTATCATAGGATGTACCTGCTGTTACCAGGTACTCTAACTTTTTTCGTGCCATGCATGTAGTATAGCAATGAAAATAAAAATTACCCAAATAATAGTATAATTGATTTTATAAATAGGGATATACGGGGTGTTATAGAAGCTTGATCTTTGGCATAAATAGTCATGACATTGGGTCTTTGAATGTAAAAGTCCAGATGATTTCTTACTGTCGGAGTTAATGGTTACCTCAAATAGAAAAAATTTTGAAAAAGAAGAGGAAAGTTGAAGCACTGACATTTCCTTATTTTAAAACTTACTACAAAGCTACAGTAATCTAAACAGTATGGTACTAGCATAAAGTCAGGCATATAGATTAGTGGAGTAAAATAAAGTTTCCAGAAATAAATCCTTGCTATAAAATCCAGTGATTATTGACAAGAAGAATAAGATCATTCAATAGGAAAAAGACAGTCTTTTCAGCAAAAGTTGAACATAATCAAAGAAATACAGAACTATGTCACGAGGCTTTACCCATTAGACAATTAAACCCAGAAGGACAGTTTGCCTGGAATTAAATGTAGCATGGTAAAGAAATGCAGGTTCTAACATAATTTAGGATATTGGTGTAGAATTGTGTCTTTCTTTTTTTGGCATTGGTGTCATTTTTGCCATCTTTCTTGATACCCTTATAACGATAATTTGAGAGCTTTCAGAGAATTCCTGGGTAAGCTCTTTAGAAATTTTGTGAAGGTGTTATTTATCTTAGTTTCCTAGATCCTATTGGGAATTGAGCAAGTATTTTTTAAGGAGCCACCAAGAAATTATCAAGTTTTAAAGAACTAACCTTGCAGTGAACACAGATGACATAGAGAACAGGATATTGAAATCCACCTTTTTTTTTTTTTTTTTTTTTTTTTTTGAGACGGAGTCTTGCTCTGCCGCCCAGGCTAGAGTGCAGTGGTGGGATCTCCGCTTAGTGCAAGCTCAGCCTCCCAGGTTCACACCATTCTCCTGCCTCAGCCTCCCGAGTAGCTGGGACTACAGGCACCTGCCACCACGCCCGGCTAATTTTTTTGTATTTTTAGTAGAGACAGGGTTTCACCATGTTAGCCAACATGGTCTCCATCTCCTGACGTCGTGATCCACCCACCTCGGCCTCCCAAAGTGTTGGGATTTCAGGTGTGAGCCACCACGCCTGGCCAAGATATTTAAATCCTTAATGGTATACCTAGGCCTAGCGTGGCATCTACATACCTATATCTATCTCTTTATATCGAAAATGGTATTATTCATGCCAATAGGATTTTAAAAGAATGAGTGGTCATATTTATTATACTCTCTGAATCTTAGTTTATTTTCCTGTAAAAGAGGGAAATATCAAAAACATCCCAATAGGTTATCATATATAACCTATTGGGCATATTATTCATATCCACATAACAAATAGCAGCCCCTATTATTATCGTATGATCATGTTTCTACATTTCTGTCTCCTTTATTTGGGGACTCTTGGAATCAGAAACATTGTTTTGTTCAACTCTCTGTTTCCTATGTCTATCATAATCCCTGATGGCCTTTAAATATGCCTTGTACATGACATTTCTAACAAATGTAAGGAAAAATCTTAAGGTGTGTTTCTTATAAAGTTTCTTTATTGATTCAAGTGGCTTGACAGATGATTGGCATATGGCAAGTGCTCAATAAATATGATTTAAAATTATTATCTTCTATTCTTTCCCTCTAGCAGGTCAATTTTCTTATATCATTAAAATGGAGAGTTGGTAGTGGATGCTTATTTGATTGTCCATTCTCACCACTAAAAGGGTTTGAGGACAGGTCTGTAGTTTGAGTGAATGACAGTGTCCCAGTAAACCTGTCACATATGCTTAAAACACCCAGAGGAAAGTTATTTTAGAAAAAGGAAAACAAAGAGTTTTAACTACAGCTGGGAGCATAGATGCATTGAAATGCAATTATCCTGGCATTGGCTTTTAGCCAGATAACTTGGAACTAATGATAAAGTGAGTTTATGTAAACCTCTCCTTTATCTCTCTCCTCCTACTCTTGTTCTCTACTTTTCTGGTCAGCCTCTCTCAGAGGAGATCTTAGAGGGATTGGGTTGGAAAGGAAGAAATTTATATCTAGACTGGGTACAAGACACTTCACATACATGATTTCATTTAAATGTCAAAGTACTTTATGTCTTATTCACTTAATTCCTATACTTAATAGTGCAGGAATGCAGTAGTTGAGGTTCAAAGAAACTAAGTAATTGGCCCAGACTAGAGTGGCCTGATCATGATTGGAACCTTGGTCTTTCTGTTTTTGAAGTCCTTGCTCTCTCTACGTTACCACTCTTCCCCTGAGTTTGCCATCTGTCTCCATAACATCTGCCCAGGTACTGCTAAGTGACAATTGCCCACACAATGCAAAGAATATGAGGACAAGAGGTCCTGAATTACTTTGTTAATTATGTTTCCCATGTCTCCTGTGTATCCAGCCAAAGGCCATTACACATCCAGGTGGTGACCTCGGAGAAGCATAGTCTTTAGTTTTCCAGCTTCTGAGGAATGTGGATGACTCAGGAGAAGCCAGTGGCTTCACCAGGTTCTGCCATGGGGACTGGTGGACTATATCACTTAGTCTGAAACTTATAATAAAATGAGCTAATTACAGCATTTCATTTAGCTATTGTGTACATTACATATTTCTTGCTTGTGTTCTTTATTATAAAATGGAAGGAAAAAATCATGTCATCCTTTTCTTTATTTGCCAAGACATATTTTGGCAAAAACAAATTCTGAAAGAGATAATATGAATGTATTTGTTAAGACTTTGGCTGTAAAATAGATAATAAAAGCAGGAGCTTACATGAAAAGGGATGGTTCTTGAGCAGGACACTGAAATAATATCACAAAATCACCAAGCCACCTGAGGGAGGGTGGGCTCAGCCACCAGGGCAGCAGTTACAGAGGCACAAGCCTTTTTGGAGCTCTCAGTTTTGTGCTGTGGTGTCTAAGTTCAGGGCATTTGCATAAATCTTACCTTCCATGCAAGACAGTTTTTTTTTGTGTGTGTATTTTTTTGGTGGTGGTGTTAACATGATGGAAAACACAGTCCCTGACAATTCTGAGTAGTATAAATTCAGCTTTTGTTTTTTCCATCTCCAGTCAGCCCAGGGAAGAAATGATTGGCCCAGACAATGCCCAGGTCTATAGCAAGGTGGTCAGTGGGAGTCAGAATACTATGGTTGGCCCAGTTTGGGTCAAGTGATCATCTGTACATCAGTGAACTAAAGAGCAGGGTCAGATAAGTTCCTCACTCATCTCCTAACAGTTATACAACAAGGCACGGTGCGATGACTAAAGTGGTGTCTGACGGTAGGAGCAAGGGAGCCATGGCAGTGTGGAGTCCACTGGAATATAAGGACGAGATGCCCTGGACCTCAGTCATTTGTCTTCTGCACATCTTGTTTTTCCCTAACAAGGATTCTGGCTCATTCAGCAAGATGGCTAACTTTTAGGACTCTGGCTGCTTAGCTTTCTTCAGCAGGGTTTTTCAAGCTGCTGGTGGGCAAGTAAGATGCAGTGATGAGCTCAAACGCGTGGGGTATCACAGCCCAAGCGTGCATTCTGTGTTCTTTTATCCACACCAGAGATTACAAGCAGGGGATAATTTGAAGGACTCTAGGAAATTGCCTGTGTCTAGAGATGTCCTTCTCGGGATCCTGAAATTTTATCAGAGAATTACAAAACTGTTGGATATCAGGGTGGAAAGGAAAATAACCATTTCAGATCTTCTTCCTCAGCTGGCTTTTAACATTTCACATAACCTAATAAAGATCACAAACTTGCTGGTTGTGGGCCACCAAACCCAAATATAGTCTTGTAGTATCCTAAAATTATTGTTTATGCATAAACAATTTGTAAGTGCCTACCTAATACGATATAAAAGTGAACCCTTTATACCATGTATATTCTCCACAATCGGTCAGTCATCACTAATTTGAATTCATATTTGTGAACTTCATGAACTGTCTAGACCCTGACCATTTGAATTCGAACACCCAAGAAACCTTTCTTTTTTTTTTTTTTTTTTTTCTGAGATGGAGTCTCACTCTATCGCCCAGGCTGGAGTACAGTGGCGCGATCTCGGCTCACTGCAACCTCCACCTCCTGGGTTCAAGTGACTCTCCTGCCTCAGCCTCCTGAGTAGCTGGGATTACAGGCATGTGCCACCACACCCAGCTGATTTTTTCATATTTTTAGTAGAGACAAGGTTTCTCCATGTTGGTCAGGCTGTTCTTGAACTCCTGACTTCAGGTGATCTGCCTGCCTCAGCCTCCCAAAGTGTTGGGATTACGGACGTGAGCCACCATGCCTGGCCCAGGAAAACATTTCGAAGAATTCTTCTTTAAATGTGAGTGTGAAGGCTTCCAGTGACAAGGAACTCTCACTGTCTAAAGTCAGACTTTTTCATTATCAGCCTGTTTTGATCATTAGGAAATTTCTCCTTACAGTGATATGGGTTATTCCACCCTTTAACTTTCTCATAAGGATAATTGTTCTTTTCTCCCATGGCAATCATGCAAGATCTTTTCCTTTGTAACACATGGAACAGCTTAGAATAGTTGAAGCTATTATTGCTCATATGAGTGGCAATATTTCCACACACTTTTGAATTTTGTAGAACTTTCAAGCTTTGTGACGTTTTTTTCTTCTAGTATAAACTTTACCTGCACCCATGTTTTTTCTCCATGTCATCATACCCTTCAGTAACTAACATTCCCTCTCATCATAATTTGTATCTGCTTTGCCCACTAAACTATCTATGGCAGGTAAGGATAGGGTCTCCTTCTCCTTTTCATGACTGTTACTGAATGACTTCTACGGTGCCTGATATAATGTAGTTGCTCATTGAATGTTTTGATAATCAAATGAATGAAGAGGTAGCTCATCAGAAGCACTGAGAATGACTTTCACTTATCATGTAAATGGGAAAACATCAAATTAATTATTAAATTGAAAAAATGCTAACTTTGTTGAGAGATTTTTTAAGTCTATGTCTACAAATTGAACTAAACTTTGTAAAATATACTATCAGTTATCCAGGGATGCACTTTTGTATTTTTCTACTCTGAGGGAGTAAACTGAGTTGGGTTCCTTTCAATATTCCACAGTCTTTTCATGAACTTTATGCTGTCAATTTTGGCAGAAGTGCAGTAAATCCTTTCTTATCATTTGCTCCTCATATATAATCTATTGCATTTCCATCAGAGTTCATTAAAATTGTTCTTGCCTCTTCATCCCTCTGCTGCTAATGTCCAAAGTTCAGCTAAGATGAAGATGGCTTGAAATATCTTCAGTTTTGATGATTCAACTTCATCATCTGTGGTTTAAAAAATGTATTTAAAGTTATTTATTTTTAAATTGAAAAATAAAAATCGCATATACTTACGATGTACAACATGGTGTTTTGATTTATGTATACATCGGGGATGGCTAAATCAAGCTAATTAACATATACATTACCTCCTATAGTTTTTTTGGTAGTGAGAACACTTAAAATCTATTCTCTTGCAAAAACAATAAATCCATTCTCTTCAGAAGAAATAATCTTAAAAATTGAGATTTTTCTCATAACTCTCCTAAGTTTATAATTTTTTGATAACTCCCTGATAAGAAAGACTAATGCCTTGGATATCACATGAAAATTGTCTTCATGACCCCTACTAAAATAACATTAATTACATATTTCTTTGGGTGCTTATTCTGAAGTGTCTACCTACTCCACTAGAGAATTTCTCATTCTCCAAGAAGGCAAGGACCATCTCTCTTTAAATCTCACTGTATTACCAGCAACTTGTAGAGAAGCAGCTTAAGAAAAATGTGTTGAATAAATGAGTCAGTTGAGATTCCAATTCAGGAATTTGTCCAAAAATGTCATTCTGTAGTTTCCTATCTAGCACTTTTCACACACCATCTATTGAGTATGTTTTGCTCTAGTCATTTACCTTATTCTTGGGGGAAAACCGAAACAAAAATAAAACTAAACAAACAAACAAACACCGCTGTCTTTACTAGTTGATTTTCTCCCTGAAAATTCCTATTTCTAGTTCATATTTTCTAAGTCTCTAACTCCAGCTCATTTTTAAATGTTCAAACTTTGTCCATTTGTATGATGTTGTCCTGAAGACTCTTACAGCTGTGTTTTTATTAGCCAGCGATATCCCTATGATGGAACCTAACATGCTGAGTGCAATCACTCAGTTATACGCCTATTTCCCCACTCCATCTCCCATGATGAAAGCATTAAGAACAGAGAGCCCTTTCTTATTCCATATTCTAACCACTTAGCAACTTGCTGAGTGCTTAAATGAATGCTAGGTGGTACAATTGCTAAGTGAATACCTCAGAGGGCCTTTTTATTTTTTCATATCACCTGTCTTTAGATGATGATTTCAGGAAATGATGACATAAACTAGTCTAACAGCCCTCAAGATACTTAGAGTCCTTCTGTCTTTAAGTTCTAATATTATTTAGAGTACTAGTAAAAATGGCTGCCTAATTTTACAAGAACCATTTAATTCACAGAACGTTTATGTTTTCCTATTTATTTATAAATGTTTCAATAATATTTTTTTCTATCCTTTAAAAGAAAAAAAAAGGCAACAGAAATTTTCATATTCAATATGTGCCATCTTCTGACAAATGCACCAGAACATATGTCTTCACAGAGGAAGGGTGAAGGTAGGGAGGGTGCAGCCTTCACAGGAAGCAGCCCATCAGGCATCCTTAGCCATTTCTGGTAATGAGACTCTCTGTGCAGAGAAGACCCAAAGGCTACAAATTGACACATTTCCGTATGTAAGTGCTACCCAAATGCATTGGAATACACCCTTCAAGATGCTGCAGAGCAGTTTTCTAGCCAAAGAGGCTGCACTATGTTTTTGTGTTCTTTGGATTTACGTTTGTGTGTGCATGAGAGAGGGGGAGAGAGAGAGAGAAATGGCAGTTTTAATTTTTTATGACACCTTGGTGTTGACAAACAACTTGAATTTGTGGAATGATATGTAATCAGAACTATATTCGGTTTGCCTGATGATCTTGTTCAATATTCTGGTCATTTTAAGATACCCACCAACAGCAAGTTGCTGAAAGAGGCTCAATATTTTCTCATTTTCTAATACTCCGTGTTTAGTTAATGTGTCTGGCTTAAGATTTGTTCTTTGTTTTCAGACTAAAAAGTCACATATTTAAATTGAAATATGAACAAATATAGAGTCAAAGATACTTGAAAGTAAGTAATCTTGGAATAAGTTAATAAATAAACATGGGAAATAACATTGCTCTCACTATTGGAAAACTTCTTAGTCCATATTTATAGTCTGACTTCAAAGACCAAGGGCAATTGAAGAATACTATTATATTTATAGTTAGCAGTCCTAACTTTAAATCAGAAATCTACCTATGTGTATGATGTGGCAAAAAATCGATTAACTCTCTGGAAAGGCTTTCTGATGGGGCCAAAGATGCCTGTCCCTTTTCCATATTCAAGTGGTGCAGAAGAGCAACTGAGACAACGTAAATGAGTTTTCTATATAAGGAAATACGATGGAAACATAGGCTACAGTAACATCTCACTGAGAAGCAGTAACCTAGGACACAGCTGGGGATCAGCCTCACCAGACTATCCCCTCTGACTCTTTGTCCTGCCTTCCTGTGTGCTAAAAGCTTGAGAGGAACAAAATTCTACTCTTATTTGTTTCACTACACCCATTCTAATCACATCTGAAAACTTTTTGCTTCTTGAGTATTCCACATTTTCAGGCATCAATGTCTTTTGTTGTTTAATTTTCATTTCTGTTCGTTCTCTGAACTTCTGCTAATCTTCCAAAACTCAGTCCACCTCTTCAAATCTTTCAGTGGTTTTCTTTGAATCCCTCTCCTACCCAGGCAGAATTATGACAACTGCTCCCTTCTTTATGCTTGGCCAGTATGTTGCTTATGCCTCCTGATACGATTTGGCTGTGTCCCCACCCAAGTCTCACCTTGAATTGTAGCTCCCATAATCCCCACATGTTGTGAGAGGAACCCAGTGGGAGGTAATTGAATCATGGGGGTGGGTTTTTCCCATAGTTCTCCTGATAGTGAATAAGTCTAACGAGATCTGATGGTTTTATAAAGAGCAGTTCCCTAGCACATGCTCTTTTGCATTCTGCTATGTAAAACGCGCCTTTGCTTCTCCTTTGTCTTCTGCCATGATTGTGAGGCCTCCCCAGCCATGTAGAATTGTGAGTCCATTAAACCTCCTTTTCTTTATAAATAACCCAGTTTGAGATGTTTCTTTATAGTAGTATGAAAATGGACTAATATACCTCCATTACAGCAGTAATCAATTATTTTTATTATTTATTAATAATGATAAACTTTATTAGTTATAATAATAGATCAACTATTATATCTGGATTTTAATGGAATGGGACAGGTCTTAACAGCCATAATGAATTAAATACCTAATCTGTGTTTGGCAAAATATCTACACAATTATATTTTTAGAAGCAACTCAGCTCCTGGCTGTGGGTCCTTCATTAATCAAGCAGGAAGTGATTTAAAAATGACTCCATGATGTTGCAATTGGCACTTAGACACTATTTTCTGAGAACTCAATAGGAGGAGCTTTTCTCTGTAACATGGGAGGACCAGTGAACTCCAAGTTCCTTGTGGGCAAGCATCACACTTGACACTCGTCTCCTTCATACCTCTTAGCATACTGCATGTGGCAGATGCTCAAAGAGTCATGATAGATTGTGATGATCCCCATCACTTTTTGTTCCTCTTTTGCAGTATTTAAGATTTGAGGTCAAGTCATTATATTGAAATGTCCTGCTGCTTTACTACATTGTACATTTCCCAGGGTGTAGATGCCCAGTGCCTTGTCTGTTAGAGCACTGCCAACATAACAGATGTGACAACAGTTCACAGCTCTTTTTTTTGTCCCCAGGCCACTCTGCTTATGTGTGGTTTATCATGATTAGTTTGATAAATGACTTTAGTTCTTAGGGAGCCAATCGCTTCATCTTCTCTCAAACACAGTACCATTATAATGTTATACAAAGAAATGAGAATGTTTGTCTGAAGCTTAAAATAATCTGCATGTCCTTAGAAAAAAACTTTTAATTTGAGAATCTAAGGAAATATAGTGATGTTCAGGATTCAAGTAGCTCTGTAACTTTAAACTGAATCTTGAATACTAATATTTGTTGAGGTACACTTTTCCTTTTCTTTGAGAACAGGAGCTAAATTTGTTAGATTCCAAAAGATCCATTCATTTGAAAAAGATAAAGGAGCAAATATTTATAGCAATGTTACTCATGTTAACTTTAAGCTGAAAATACACTACCCATCAATGTGCAAATGGACAAGCAAAATGAGATTCATCCATGAATGGAATGCTACTCTACAACTAAAACAAAACAAAATTACAGAAAAATGTAACAACATGGATAAACCTCAAAAACATACTAAATAAAAGTCAGACACAAATGAGTAAATATTGCATAGTTCTATTTATATTCAACTTCAGAAGAGGCAAAAAGTAAGACAGAAAGTACATCAATGGTTGCTTGAGATTGGGATGGAAGTAAGAATTCACATGCCAATAGACATGAGAAAACATTTTTTGTGGTGATGAAAATATTCTCAAACTGAATCATGATAATGTATAAGCTTACTGTATATAAATATCCTAAGAATCATCAAAATGTTCACCTATGGTGGGTGAATTTAAGTTTTATAGTTAAGAAAAAAGTTAAGAACGAGAACTTTGGAATATATTGCTTCACTTGTAATAATTAGTTTACAAAGCCACAAAACACAGGTTCACCAATACTAATATTTTTAGCAAATAAAGTTTAGAAATTAATATATCCATCAATGAGACAGTAAGGTTAAATTATCCTTTAAAGAATACAGGAACTATAAATCGTTGATTATTCAGCTCATATATATAAGTGAGAACATGCAGTGTTTGGTTTTCTATTCCCGTGTTAGTTTGCTGAGGATACTGGCTTCTGCAGATGAGACTGTTTCATTTCCTTTTATGGCCACAAAGTATTCCATGGTATATATGGGCCGCATTTTCTCTATCCAGTCTATCATTGGTGAGCATTTAGGTTGATTCCGTGTCTTTGTTATTATGAATAGTGCTGCAATGAACATATGCATGCGTGTATCTTTGTAATAGAATGATTTATATTCCTTTTGGTATATACCCAGTAAAGGGATTGCTGGGTCAAATGGTATTTCTGCCTCTAGGTCTTTGATTAAAAAGTGGGCAAAGTACATGAATACACACTTCCCAAAAGAAGACATACATGCGGCCAAGAAACATTAAAAAAAAGCTCAACATCACTGATTATTACAGAAATGCAAATGAAAACCACAATGCAATACTATTTCATGCCAATCAGAATGGCTATTCTTAAAAGGCAAAATGCAACAGATGCTGGTAAGGGGGCGGAGAAAAAAAATGCTTTTACACTGCTAGTGGGAATATAAATTAGTTTGACCACTGTGGAAGAAAGTGTGGCAATTCCTCAAAGCCCTATACTAAGTACTTTAAGCACATTATCCCACTCAGTCCTTACAATAACACTATGATTTAGTACTTCTCACATGTTATGTTTTCAGATATACGGAGTTTCAAAAGGGTAAAATTAACTGGTTACAATTTGAACCTCTTTGACTCCAAAGTTCCTGCACACAGCTTCATTTCCTTATGCTACCCATTTTCTTATTGCCTTTCATAATAAATTATATATTATATATGTGTATACATACGCATTATGTATATACAATCTATAGATACAGAGACACACCACCAGGTTGGCAGAAGGGGAAGTTGGATCTGGAATAAAGAGGCAACAGAATCATTATCCAGTTCCAAATTCACATATCGGAGGCACTCATTGCTAATATCAGCTACCACTATGAAGCTTTTCCTGAGGTGTTACCACTCCTGCTTTAACACATGGGTCCCAAAATAGACCAATCTCCCACCCACTTTCTGTTTAGAAAAGCTGAGATCTTTCAAAAAGACTAGTTAACTCAGATTCCTCCTTCAAGAAACCAGGGCTAAGAGGGTGAGCCAGGCATCCTTGTTTGTGGGGGTGGGGGTGGCATGGTTGTCAGTGGGTGCTGAATTTCATTTCAGTTCCAACAAGGTCTCTCATACCCACCCACAGGACAGAGGAGAGTTTCCTTCACACGTATTCTTTTTGCTGTTCAGGAGTATCTCAGTTTCTGGGAGAAGCAGAACCACTGATCTCAGCTGAACAGGGCAAAGGATTAAATGTTAGAGCCTATAAACTGAACAGACTCACTACCAGAATAAAACATCAACATCAGCTAACTCAAAAAAAAATTAAAAAGATACGAATGAGCCAGGTAAATAATCTAAGGAAATACTTAACAGTTTCTATTTCTCCATTTGGTTAACGAAATCCCTTCTCCTTCAGGCTGAAAGTTGTCTCATTAAGAAGGCATGGAAATATCAATAGTTATAAACAATATTAGTTGTGTTTGTCAGTGATCCATGCTGGCCCAATTACCATTACTCTAAAAAGATTTCAGTTGCCAGTTGAGCTTTATAGAAAGAGAAGATCAAAACAAGCTTGCAATTAGACGTGTAATTTTAGAGTGTTTTTTTATATTAACACGTTATTTGTGCCCCCTGATGCATTTCCCTTTTGGACTTGTGTAGCAGAGAAGCTGTCCTCATTAATAACTTTCTTTTTAACATTATTTAATGTCCAGAATGAGATGATCATGTTTCAAAGAAATTACAGACCTTTATTTTGCACTGCAGTTAAGCCGAAGATAAGATGATGGAGGGAGAAATGCTATTATTTGAGCTGCAATTAGGGTACTTTTTAAAGTTGTGACAGCTTAAGGTAAATGTAATCACAGAACAATTAGCAGGTAATTATGCTGTTACTGGTTAAATTCATGTCTGGAGTGAGCAAAGATCCTGAATTTCATTCTGTGACAAGTTAGGTGAATTATTTATTTTCATTGAATAACGATCAAGGAAAGCAAATGAGGCAAGAACAGAATATCATCCATTCAGCTGACAAAGCTAAGTGTAATAGTCAGACTATCTACTAAATAAGTGGAAGTCCATTTGGAAACGATTATTTACATAACTCTTCCCTTGGAAAACAATTACATGGTAAGATATCTTTTTCCAAAATAATGTTTTAAATTATAGCTTGGCAGTTTTACTATAAAAAACTAAGTTTTTGTGGCCAATATACCATTTATCTTGAACCCTTTTAGTTCTTACCACATTGTTTTCAAACCCTATAACAGTTCTGTCTATGAGGTGCGCATATAACTCTTGATTTCCCCAGAGCCTGAAAGATTGCCTAACACATACTGCTTGGTAAATGTTTGTTGAGCAATTGGACTGCATATTCTCCAGATCTCTCAGTTACATCTTTAGTATTGGCTTCTCTGTTGCATGATTTGCTGTTGGGAAACCTCCATATTCTCACTTTCACAGGGTTTCCAGCCTGGTTGGGTCAAGCGATTCATAGATAGTAAACACGTAGATCTATCTCTCAGGTGTGAATTTGATCTCAATGTATTAAACCCCTCCTGTGTTACAGGTACTAGAATGGCTACTTTCTCATATCACATGTAATTCTTATAAATGTCTTCCAGGGAGGATTTTTTTTGTTTTTTGGTTTGTTGGTTGCTTTGTTTTTTCCTGAACAGAGAGTTTTAGAGAGGCTACACTGAGCAGTGAAAGCACAAGGCCTTTGGCTCTGTCTGACCTAGGTTCTAATTCTTACTCAGTACTTGGCCTAGGCTGTTATTTACAGCTTATTTACAGTTATAATTGTGGGTTTTAACCAATTACAATATGGAGGCATTGGGGAAGTTGGTATTAGGTTCATGAATCATGTTTTCTGTGAGGCAAGCCCAGCACAGAGCTTGCCTCATGGTAGGCACACAATCAGTGGAGAATATTTTATATTATTGTTCTCTTGTGGTAATAATACAGTTGTTAATCATGATGACTGGTGAGTTGGCTGGCCACACACATGGTGCAAGGTGTGAATTAAAATAATGTCTCTTACACTTATTTGCAGAATCAAAGGCCAGATCTGTTTTTACTTTACGTAATCACTTGCTTTTGAGATTCATGGAGGACACACACACAAATGTGCCCACATAGGCATGCAGAAAAATAGAAATCATCTAAAACTGGCAAAGTAATTGAAGAAAAAACACATCATATATTTCCTAATCAATATGTTCAGAAAATATACACATCTGACCCATTCAGGAGTTGCTAATATATATTACGATGTTAAAGTTACTGATAGATAATGATTTTAAAGAGCACATACTTTGTTTCTGTCATGTTACAGATATATATATGTAAATATCAGATATATTATTGCAAGAAACTAATAGCAGATATTAATAACATAAATTAACAGATTTATGCACAATTTTAATGACAGCAACAATCACTACAGCCACCACTACCAAAACAACTACCACTGCAACGACAACAACTATGTATCTACAGTGATTGCATGCTGTAAGAAGAGTATAAAGTATTAAACAGGTGGATGCAACCCAGAGAGGGAGGTAAGGGAAGGCTTCTCTGAGGATCTGACATTCAACTTTAGATCTGAGGTAAACGGGAGGAAACTTACTGAATAGAAGGAAGCAAAATCTATGAAGAGAAAATGCATTTCAAATGTCATTGTTCTGTAGTTGTGTGGAGTTTATAATACATAGAAAGAGAAATGGTGGTTTTCGTAACAGAAAGAGAGCTTTCCTTCTCGAATAGAAGAAAGAGACAAACAAAATGGTGGTTGATTTGCATCTCCTATTAAGTTCTACTGTCAAAACAGTGTGCTCTATAATTTTTGAAGGTGTAAGAAATATGAAATGTTCATTTTTGTCCAGGATTAATTTTTGAATTTAAAATTAAATTTGTAATTAAAATCTTAAATTTTAAAACCAGGTCGGGCGTGGTGGCTCAGGCCTGTAACCCCAGCACTTTGGGAGACCGAGGCGGGCGGATCACGAGGTCAGGAGATTGAGACCATCCTGGCTAACACGGTGAAACCCCGTCTCTACTAAAAATACAAAAAACTAGCCGGGCGTGGTGGCGGGCGCCTGTAGTCCCAGCTACTCGGGAGGCTGAGGCAGGAGAATGGCGTGAACCCGAGAGGTGGAGCTTGCAGTGAGCCGAGATCGCGCCACTGAACTCCAGCCTGGGCCACAGAGCGAGACTTCATCTCAAAAAAAAAAAAAAAAAAAATTGTCTATAGATTCTTTTTTTTTTAAATTTTGTGTGTGTGTGTGTGTGTGTGTGTGTGTGTGTATATATTTTTTTTTTTTGGCGTGAGCCACCGGGTGCCCGACCAAAAACAAAAACAAAAACAAAAATTTACAACGAAATCTTAAATTTTCTTTGCATCTCATGGCTCTTCTCGTCTTTGACGATTCCTCAACATTTTCTTTTTTTGTTTAGTATTTTCAAATATATTTCATCTTGGATTTTTGACTTCTTATTCTTCTTTGAATGAGGCTGGGGGAAAGGGGCATTTTACTCATTTTATTAACTGTTTATGTCTAAGGTTTGGTGCTACAATTTTCCCATGAATCCTCATTATTTTACAGTCATCTACCATAGGATAATAAGACCTAGACATAGGGTCAGAGAGTAACTATTCAAGTCTCATTTGTTTTATTTCTTTGTTTTTAATTTGGAAATCTACTGAGTGTTTTGTTGTTGTTGTTGTTGTTGTTTTTATTGTTGTTTTCTTTTTAAAGCCTAGTCAACGAAAGCAAAATATCTCTTGTCCTTCCCTTTAACTGGCAGGGATAATCTCAAGGTTAGTAATGTGGTGTAGGGGAAGAAATACCAGTTCAATAGAGAGTAGAGTGTTGAACAAAACTTCTAAATAAGAATAATATCAAGCATGAACATACTTCCAAATTTTATTGATTTAAAACTTACTGCTATGTTTGCAGGAGGTGAGTGTTATATATGTTTATTGGCTCATTGCCTATTTTTTAAAAATCTGCTTTGTGTGTTTATGTTTCTTGATTTGATAATAGTATCTTTTTTACAAATGAATGTATTAAATATTGATAGAATCTAATTATATATCAGGAATGTTTTTGGTTTTCTGTCATTGCAAAGGTTTTTCACCAAAAGTAAGATTTTGAAATATATCTATCAAACACATTTTCTTATTCATTTAAGATTAATGTTCTTAAAATATTGTGTTTATCTGGAATTTATTTTACCATAGTCTTTTCTCTAAAATCCTAACCAGTCGTTTCAACTGCACTTATTAAAAAAGACGTCTTCTCTTATTGATTTTATATGTTGGCAATATAGTCTGAATTTAGTTTATCATTGGAATTGGGATCTCAGATATATTGTTAACAGCTAATTCCATCTCTATACCAGGACCAAGGGATGTGTGTGCATAACTGTGTGCGTATCACTATGCGTGCATGCACGTGTGTGTTTTGTAATTTTACCCTATACGCAGTCTATTCTTGTACTGCATAATGACATTTCGGTTAAAGATGGACCACATGTGTGATTGTGGTCCCATAAGATTATAATACCCTATATTTACTCATCTTTTCAATGTTTGGGTATGTTTATTTTTTATTTTATTTGAGATGCAATTTCGCTCTTTTCGCCCACGCTAGAGTGCAATGACGCCATCTCGGCTCACTGCAACTGCCTTCCCCTGGATTCAAGCAGTTCTCCTGCCTCAGCCTCCTGAGTAGCTGGGATTACTGGCCCCCAGCACCAAGCCCAGCTAATTTTTGTACTCTTAGACATGGGGTTTCACCATGTTGGTCAGGCTGGTCTTGAACTCCTGACCTCAAGTGATCCACCTGCCTCAGCCTCCCAAAGTGCTGGGATTACACGTGTGAGCCACCACGCCCGACCTTAGATATGGTTAGATACACAAATGCTTATCATTGTGTTGCAATTGCCTACAGTACTCAGTTCAGTAATATGCTATACGGGGCTGTAGCCTAGGAACAATAGGCTATACCATATAGTGTAGGCGTGTAGTTATGCCATCTAGGTTTGTGTAAGTATGTGCCATGATATTTACACAACAACAAAATTGCCTAAGGATTAATTTCTCAGAATGTGCCCCCTTCAGTAAGCGACACATGGCTGTATATGGTACAGCTCTCCCCTCCACATTCTTCTTTTTGTTCTGCCTCCCTAAAGCCTGTTTGTATGTTTCATTTTCACCAAATGGACTTCTTAATTTGATTGGAGAGTATCTTTAGGGTATTTTTATTGTGAATCTTTTGGATTCATTTGTTAAACTAGATATGCTTTATGTCTTTTTAATAGTGTGGCTTTATATCCACTGCTTCAAACCTCCCTCCGTTACTCTTTTAGAAAAATAAGTGGGAGTGACATGTTGACATGTTAAGACCATGGCAAATAACCAGGCAAAAGAAAAAAAAAAAAATAGAAGGTCTGAACCTGGAAAATGGCAAATTGTAGAGAAAAAATAAAGGATTAGATTAACAGCATGTTTTTCAAGTAGACATAATGAACCCCTGGTGTAATAGGTTAAATTTGGGGTTTTAAGAAACACTAATAAACTAATAAGATTCATTTTATGTAAAGAGCAATTGTTTTACTCTAAGGTTAATGATATGGAAATAGTAGTAAAAAACAGGGATCTGTGACTTGTTTGGCTATTTGACATATTTTCCTTACTCATCCCTCCGTCTCACAGAGCCTACACAGCAGATGGAGAAGTGTAAGAGTGGGTACAGAGAAAGCGAGTGAACTTTATTAAATAAATAATTGTCTATTTAGTTTGCAGAAAGAAAGTTTTGTGTGGCTGTGAGTCTAGGAAGCTTTAAGCTTAATTGTCCTACACACATATAGTACGAGAGCTTCTAATAGAAATTTATATTTGTGGAAAATGCACATAAATGGTTTCATCTTGGTGAACACTTAATAATTTATATATCTATTATATAACATTTGATATAAACACAATATCTGCAACACATTTAACTATTATAAAGCATAATAATAAATTGAAAACACCCCAACTTAAGAACATATGCATTATCTATATCTTTTGCAGATATTTTTGTGTATTGAACTCTATTTGACCACAGGGGAGGAATATGTGTAAAATTATACATTATCATTTTCTCTTTCAAATCTGTTTCTCTACTGTCTGTATTTGTCTAAATAGCATGCCGTCCACCTAATCACGTACAAGATCATATTTAGCTGCTTCTCTTTCAACAATTACCTACTGAAATAATGAATGAAATACAAAATTTGCTTTTTACTTCTGTCATCTGCAAAAATTGCATCCTCAAAGAAATTTTTTTTCCAAGCAAAGTATATATTTCAAAAATCAACAGAGTGGCATTTTAAAGGCAATCCCTACATTTATTGCTGAAGTCAAGAAACAAAGTTATAAAGACAATTTTAAGGAAAGATAAAAGCACGAGTGAAGTCAATGAGATAAAGGCAAAACAAGTGAATGAAGCATGAAGATTACATAAAGGAAATGAAATAGAAACAGAGAGAGAAATGACAGATGAAAAGAATGAAGAAACTAAGAAAGACCTATCCATGACAACAAGCATGTTTTGATACAAATGTTAAAAGCAGTTGATAATGCGCTGAATGCTGTCTACATGAGGGGTGAATGCTGAATGTGAGGTGGATGTTGCAAGCCCATGTAGAATGATTGGAAGGCAGTTTGAAACCAGACTGGGATGTAAAAAATGGATCAAGATGATAAGATACGGGTTTTAGAATCCATTGCATACAAATAAGTGTGTAAACTTTGAACATGAATTTCAGATGGTTATAAAATGTAGACCGAAATAAAGAAAAATGGAAGTGACAGTTAGGAAGCAGCCTTATGTAAATAATGAAAGAAAGAGTAACAGCTATAGGATAAATACATTTGTCAGATCTATAGAACATGTGTAAGAAAGAGCAGATTTGAAAATGTAGAAAGAAAACATTACAAGAAACAAAGACAACCATATAGAAATTATGAGAATTGAGAGGACATTATTATAAAGAATCGTTAGGTTCTCTTTCACATTTGAATAAATGGATTCCACTGGGATATGAGGTTAGTTAATTGTGGGAGGCGAGAATGTAAAAGTGGCCAGTGGAGATTAAGGTCTTATAATAAACCTGTTTTCATTTCAAGAGTGACATCCCAGCATTCCCAGTATAATTATCTCTTAACAATATGACTGAATTTTCTAGATTTTAGGAATTTTTATTTTAAAAGAAATAACAATGGTCAAGTGGGTTGTCTCATATTATCACAATCTATAGAATGTATCATTAACTGCACACCATGTGTCATACTGATTTTAGTATTAAGACCACTAATTTTTTTTAAATAAACTTTTAATTTTGGAAAAGTTTTAAAGAAAAATTGCCAAGGCAGTACAGAGAATTCCCACAAATTCCCATCCAATATCCCTTCTCATTAACATCTTAAATTACTCTGGCATAGTTGTCACAATTAATGAGCCAGTATTGATATTATTATTAACTAAAGTCCATACTTTATTTAGATATTCTTAGTTTTTACCTGGTATCCTTTTTCAGTCCTAGGATACTACCTAGAATATCACTTCACATTTAGCCACATTACCTGTAGACTCCCCTTAGCTTTTACATTTTCATAGAGTTTTCCTATTTTGATGAACTTAAAACTTTGGAAGTTACCAGTTAGGTATTTTTTTAGACTACCCCACATTTTGGATTTTCCAAAGTTTTTTCTTATGATTAGACAGGGGTTATGGGTTTGAGGGAGGAAAAACATGGGGATAAATTGCCATGTTAATGATATTATATCAAAATACCTATTACCAACATTACTTATTACTATTCATGTTAATCATGATCACCTAGTGGAGGTACTGTATGAGGCTTCTCCAACATAGTTTGTTTTTTCCCCTTCCCTACTATAGTCTTTAGAAGGAAGTCAATACATGCAGTCAACACTTGAGGAGGGTGGAGTTCTGCCTCACCTGCTTGAAAGCAGAGTATCTACCTAAATTATATGAAGTTCTTCTGTACATGATATTTGTCTCTTCTCTCCCATTTATTTATCTCATGATTTATTTATGCCAGTATGAATTAATTGATTTTTGTATTATACTTTGGGTTATAATCCAAACCAACCTTACTTATATTATTGCTCAAATTATTCCAGCTTTGACCATTGGGGACTGTTTCATTTGGCTCCTGTGTCCCTTTGAAATACTCCCATTATTTGGTTCCATATGAAATTTAAAGGAGTTTTTTCCAATTCTGTGAAGAAAGTCAGCGGTAGCTTGATAAAAGAGCCTGCATAGCCAAGACAATCCTAAGCAAAAAGAACAAAGCTGGAGGCATCATGCTATCTGATTTCAAACTATACTACTAGGCTACAGTAACCAAAACAACATGGTACTGGTACCAAAATAGATACATAGATCAATGGAACAGAACAGAGACCTCAGAAATAACACCACACATCTACAACCCTCTGATCTTTGACACACCTGACAAAAACAAGCAGTGGAGAAAGGATTCCCTATTTAATAAATGGTGCTAGGAAAACTGGCTAGCCATAAGTAGAAAGCTGAAACTGGATCCCTTTCTTATACTTTATACAAAAATTAACTCTAGATGGATTAAAGACTTAAACATAAGACCTAAAATCATAAAAACCCTAGAAGAAAACCTAGACAGTACCATGTAGGACATAGGCATGGGCAAGGACTTCATGACTAAAACACTGAAAGTAATGGCAACAAAAGCCAACATAGACAAATGGGATCTAATTAAACTGAAGAGCTTCTGCACAGAAAAAGAAACTATCATCAGAGTGAACAGGCAACCTACAGAATAGGAGACAATTTTTGCAATCTATCCATCTGACAAAGGGTTAATATCCAGAAGCTACAAAGAACTTAAACAAACTTACAAGAAAAAGAAAACCCCATCAAACGGTGGGCAAAGGATATGAAAAGACAATTCTCAAAAGAAGACATTTATGCAGCCAACAGACATATGAAAAAATGCTGATCATCACTGGTCATCAAAGAAATGCAAATCAAAACCACAATGAGATACCATCTCACGCCAGTTAGAATAGTGATCATTAAAAATTCAGGAAACAACAGATGCTGGAGAGGATGTGGAGAAAAAGGAATGCTTTTACACTGTTGGTGCAAGTGTAAATTAGTTCTACCATTGTGGAAGACAGTGTGGCGATTCCTCAGGGATCTAGAACTAGAAATACCATTTGACCCAACAGTCCCATTACTGGGTATATACCTAAAGGATTATAAATCATGCTGCTATAAAGACACATGCCCATGTATGTTTATTGCAGCTCTATTCACAATAGCAAAGACTTGGAACCAACCCAAATGTCCATCAGTAATAGACTGGATAAAGAAAATGTGGCATATATGCACCATTGAATACTATGCAGCCAAAAGAAGGATGAGTTCATATCCTTTGCAGGGACATGGATGAGGCTGGAAACCATCATTCTCAGCAAAATATGGCAAGGACAGAAAACCAAATACCACATGTTCTCACTCATAGGTGGGAGTTGAACAATGAGAACACATGGACAAAGGGAGGGGAATATAACACACCAGGGCCTGTTAGGGGGTGGGGACCTGGGGGAGGGATAGCATTAGGAGAAATACCTAACATAAATGATGAGTTGATGGGTGCAGCAAACCAGCATGGCAAGTGTATACCTATGTAACAAACCTGCACATTGTGCACATGTACCCTAGAACTTAAAGTATAAGCTATAAAAAAAGAAATACCTTCATTATTAAGGGCTTCTTTTTCCCTAGCGCTTTCTTACTTTTTGGTACTATGAAATACTCTGGACTCACTTTGCATAATTTCTGTCCAGTCATAAAATCAGCAACTCCTCCAAAGAGTTCTTGTTCCCTTTACCAGAATTGTACTATAAAAGGAGATCTCTGTGTTAGATATGCTCATTGCTACTGTGGTATTGATGTGTCTATACCTCTCAGATATCAGAGCATAGACATATATGTTTGTATACTAATCTCTATATATGCACATATCCATAAATTTTTCTGTATAATCATATATAGTCCTATGAAGCCTAATATAACTTCATACAGATATTTCCAACCCCAATCCATAACCACATGGATTACTGCAGGCTCTTCTATTTGTTAACTGGCAACCTCCCATTCCAACAGTAAGAAATCTGGCTTCCACCACTGGCCATGTATTTATATAATTGTTTATTTTGAGTATATATATAAAAAGAAATAATACCACAATTGTTAGTCCATACTTTCATGATAAACAGTTTTATCAACTACAGTCTAGTGTTTATGTGAAGTTTCTTTTGCCTTTAGTCTATTCTAAAATGTATTTTTATTATAGTTAGAACACAACACGCGATCCACCCTCTTAACAGATTTTGAAATGTACAGTAAAAAGTATTATTACCTATAAGGATGCTGCTATACAGCAGAGCTCCAGAACTTATGCATCTTGCATAACTGAAATTTTATACCTGTTGTCTCTACTTATTTCCAAAGTTACTTACGTCCATATCCTTTCACCCAAAATTTATCAGTGAAGTTGCTTCGTGTATTTGTACTATATTTAGATTGTTTTGTTATGTATTCCATCCAAGTATTCCATGACCTTCTCAATGATTTTTAAATTTGCATACATTAAAGTTCAGTTCTTGTCATAAGTTCCATGGGTTTTCACAAATGCACAGCATCATACATCAACCATTAGTATATCACACAGACGCGTTTCACCTAACATGTCTTTTGTGCTTCACCTATTTAATCTCATCTCCTGCCCTCAAACCCATGTGAACCACTAATATTTTTAACCATTATTGTATTTTTTCTTCTTCCAGAATGCCATGCAATTGAGATCACAAAAATGCACCCTTTTTAGATTGGCTTTATTCATGTTTTTGTGCAGGTTTTTATATATGTGTGTTTTAAAATAAGTTGGATAAATACCTGGCAACATAATTGCTAGATCATAAGTTAAGATCATGTTTTGCTTTATAAAAAAATTGTCAAACTATTTTGCAAAGTGACTTTAGCCTTTTGCAGTTCCACCAACAAAGATATGCGCTTCTGTTGTTCCCCATCCTCTGCAGTAGTAGGTAATGTCAGGATTATTTGGATTTTAGCCACTCTAGTAAGTGTGAAGTGGTGTCTCATTGTTGCTGTTTTAATTTTTAATGTGTGTGGGCACATAGTAGGTGGATATGTGGGGTACATGAGCTGTTTTGATACAGGTATGCAATGTATAATAATCACGTCAGGGTAAATTGGGTATTCATCTTACCTCAAGTGTTTATCCTTTGTGTTACAAGCAATCTAATTATACTTTTTGTTGTTTCTTTTGCAATATACGATTAAATTATTATTGACAGTAGTCACCCTATTTTGCTGTCAAATACTAGGTTCTTATTCTATTTTTGTGTGTGTACTCATTAACCATTTCCACCTCTCCCCGACCCTCATACCTTTCCCAGCCTCTGGTAACCTTCTCTCTATCTCCATGAGTCCAGCCGCTTTGATTTTTAGACCCACAAATAATGAGACTCATTAACTTGCAGTTCTTTAATGAGAAATCATGCTTATTTTCCATCTGCACATCTTCTTTGATGAGGTGTCTGTTCAGAGCTTTTGCCCATTTTAATTTGTTTCTTCTTGTTGATTGTTAATAGTTCTTTGCATGTTTTGGATATATGTCCTTTATCAAATATGGTTTTGCAAGTAATTTGTTCTAGTCTGTGGTTTGTCTTTTCAGTCTCTCAACAGTGTCTTTCACAGAGCTAAATTTTCCAATTTTAATAAAGTTTATCTTACTACTTTCTGTTTGTATGGATTATGCTTTTGGGTATTGTATGTAAGACTCAACACCAAATCGAGATTCTCTGGACCTTCTCCTATGTTTACTACTAGAAGATTTATAATTTTGCATTTTGCATTTAGATCTATGGTCCGTTTTTATTTCTTTTATGTGAAAGGTATAGTCTGCATCTAGGTTCCATGTTTTCCAATGGTTACCCAATTGTTCCATCGTAATTTGTTGAAACAATTATTTTTATATTGGATTGTGTTTGTTCCTTAGTCAAACATTAGTTGATTATATTCGTGTGGGTCTATTTCTGGGTTTTCCATTCTATTTCATTGATAAAAGTTTATTATTTTCCCAATTTCCCAACACTACAGCATTTTGATTACTATAGTTTTATGGTAAGCCTTGAAATAGGATAGTGTAAGTCTTCCAACTTTCTTCTTTTTCTTCTCCCTTTTCTTCATCTCTTTATCTCCTTTTTTCTTTCTTTCTTTCTTTTTTTTTTTTTTTTTTTTTTGACAGAATATTGCTCTGTCACCCAGGCTGGAGTGCAATGGCACAATCTCGGCTCACTGCAACTTCCGCCTCTTGGGTTCAAGCAATTCTCCTGCCTCAGTCTTCCAAGTAGCTGGAACTACAGGTGCACACCACCATGCCTGGCTAATTTTCAAATTTTTAGTAGAGATGAGGTTTTGCCATGTTTCCCAGGCTGGTCTCAAACTCCTGACCTCAAGTGATCCACCCACCTTGGCTTCCCAAAGTGTTGGGATTACAGGTGTGAGCCACCATGCCCAGCCTGCATCTCCTTTTTCGTATCCCTTTTCTTCTCTTTCCTCCCTTTTTTTGAACAGAATTCTTTATATAAATAAACATTGTAAGGCCTCTGCCTTCCAAAATGTTCTTAAAACGGCATAGGAAAATAGGAAAGACACTGTTCATGGAAGAGCAGGAACAAAGTTCAAAAAATAATAACAATAGAGATTCATGCAAGGGCATTGCAGATATAAAGATAAATCAATGATCAAAGGAAGGGGAATGTAATCATGTGCATTAGTATATTCACAAATTGATTGACATGGTTCTCCAAAATATTTGCTTCTTTTCTATTTAGACTACATAGGAATTCATCTTAAATGAGATGTACCATGTGCTAAGAACTATTAGTTATCTGTGTTATCTCGTGTAATAGTTAAACCAACCCTACTATGTATATATTAATATTCCTCACTTGAAGATAATGCACTGGGGATCATAGGGGTTAAGAAACTTACCCAGTATTCTACAAAGTGCACAAAACCAATATTCAAAGTTTTGTTTGGCTAACTCCTTTCACGGTATATTTGGGTAATGTTTTCATTTTAACATTGAATGTAGGGAATCCATGACCCAGAGCTGTTTGAGTATGCTTGGCAATGAGTAACTAAATGACTTTGGCCAATTACTGTGGGTACAGAGTGACTGTCTGTAGGTGGCTACAGGAAACAAATAGACCACCCAAGTTAGTATAATTTGAGGAAAGTTTAATCAAGGGACTATTTATAAAGGTATGCATGGAGAGCAGGGAACCACCCCCCCCCCAAAATAAAAACAGAAACCCAGAATTAATGAAAACAGTGATTATCTACTGCTAGACCTAAAGAATTGAGGGAGGGAGTGGTTTCTAACACCTGGAAGGTGAGATGTGAAGATAAGGTTGCCTTAAGAGGAACAGTGACCTTTATATGAGGGACTCTGTGCACTTACTGACTTTCCTCCCTCTACTCCTGCCAGTACCCCTTATTAGCTAAACCAAAACCAAAGCAACATATCAAAGGAAGTTGCTGATATGGTCCATTTACTCAGCCTCTCAGGGCATAGAGCAGGAAAGAGAAGGGAAGGGACTAGACATGGAACAGCAGATGGAGATCCAGCAGAGCAACCTCTTCTATTCTAAAAACCAAGCCTAGGCCAGGTGTGGTGATTCAAGCCTACCATCCTAGCACTTTGGGAGGCTGAGTTGGGAGAATTGCTTGAGCCCAGGAATTCAAGAGCAGCCTGGGAAAAATGGCGAAACCCATCTCTGCAAAAAAATACAAAAAAAATAGACTGGCATGGTGGCACATGCCAGTATTCTTAGCTACTGGGGAGACTGGGGTGGGAAGAGCACCTGAGCCCAGAAGGCCGAGGCAGCAGTGAGCCATGATTTTGCCATTGCACTACGTGAACTCAGTCCTAGGCAATAGAGTGATACCTTGTGTCACACACACACACACACACCCCCCCCAAGCCTAAAGCATTATGTTACCTAATTAATCTTCATATCATTCTGAAATGTATTACACACACACACACACGCACACACACACCTTGGTGCTCCCCCAAGTGAAGTTAACATTCCATTTTAAAAGCTGAAGATTTATATAAAGGGTAAATATACTCCCTAGAGAGATCTCAATTTTCACTTTTAAATAGATCACACTTAGTGTTCATTTATGTGTTGAAGAACTCATGTAAAAACAAAGCAAAACATTGCCAAAGATTTATATATATTATAAATACATACATATACTTTGTGTGTGTGTGCAAAATTTTAATTATTTTCCTTTTACAATTTCTAGGTGTCCATTTTCTTAAATATATTATAAACATCAAACAACAATTGAACAAGCTGACCATTAAATTCTACCTGACAGATGCTAGGTAATTTTTAGGTACCATTTAACATTTTAATTCACTCAACAAATGTATACTAAAAGTTCAACATGTGCCAGACATTATGCTATGTATTGATTTATTTCGTCAAACTAAGTCACTTGGATGGATTCTCTGGAGTTATTTTCCAGGTTTAATGGCAGGGAGAGAGGGAAGGCACTATATTAGTTTAGATGTCGAAAAGAAGGATTTGATTGACAAATCCAGTTATAATGTGAATGTGTGTAGATGTCAGGAAATAAAAATAAACAACCATTTTCATATTAAAGATAACAAACCCTGATTTAGTCAAGACTTGTTTGTGGACTTTTTCTAAGGCAATTCAATAGTTCTGATCCTTGCGTAAATTATAACTCCTTTAGAGAATCTTCTTCTCAGTTATAAATAAAAGAACATATTGAAGTTAGTGAGCTAGCATTATGTGAAATTACAATTTATTTCCACATGAGTTAGTCAAGAAAACATGAACTACAAAGTAAAAGTAGAAAATATATGTGGAAGTATTTGAATTTATGTTAGTGGCAGAGTACCTTAACTCAGAACATCACTATCTCTAGAAATAACATCTATCAAATACTAAGTTAAAAAATAAATTAAAAACCGAAACAAAAGCAGAATTTGAAAAAAAAAATATTTTCCATGCAAATGTTGTGGGGGGAAAAAGCCTAAAATCAGAAAAGTATGTAAAATATAGGAGCATCAAGACTACATATATTCTAAAGTACTCATCACAAATGTTTTGCAGTTCCCTGGTCCCTCTGAGCCACAGCCAGGATTAAGGACCCAAGCTTGAACAGGGGTGAGGTTGTAGTATCACCTCCCAATATTGATCCGGGGTCTTAATGTCTGTGTTCTCAGGGTGAGAGGAAGCCGAATCTATAATTTCTTCCTCCTCTCCTTTGGCAATAATATCTCTATTCTGAGAATTCATAGCCTTGATGATCAAGGGACTCTCAAACTTTGAACAAGATTGGATGTAGTACCGTTAAAAGTGACCCTACATGCCCCTAGGTGCTTAGCAGGAACAAATACACAGCCTCTTTATAGAACAACGTATCAATCTGAGTTTCCAGGGACACACACACAAATAATTTTGAGGGCAATGGCAAGCAAGCAACAACTGCTAGGCTTGTAGGGAAAAAGACAAAGAACGTATGATAAAACTAACCAAATCCAGCCTGTCTATACTGTTAACAAAAATAAAATGAAAAAGGAAGTTAAGGCAAAATTCATTACTAGACATAAAGGAACCTATTATTGATAGTGATAAATTGTGAATTAAAATCACAATTTAAATAACTTTTCTCATCTAGTAATATGGCCTCAAAATATACCAACAAAAGCTGACAGAACTGCAAGAAGAAATATGCAAATCTTAATGGGCATATTATAAAACGTTGAAAAATCAGTAGAAAACCTTGATAAAATGTTACAAATATTATAACATAAATACCATTACTTAAACATTTAAAAAATTGAGTTTTATAGAACATTGCATCCAATAACCACTAAATCAACTTGTTTTTCAAGCATTCACAGAACATTTTTAAAAAGTTGATCATGTGTTTGGTGATTAATCAAAGTTTGCCCTCCATCAATAGTGCAGTCAGAATTCAAATATAAAGATAAAACTAGCATTGTGTTATGTTTGGCAATTAAGAAATTCATTGCTCAATAATTCATGGATGAAAAGAGAAAATGAATACAAATAGTTTATGTTTTGACTTGAGTAACAAAAGAAAACATTCCAAAACCAATTTTTATCAAAAGCAATACTTAGAGAAAAATTTAAAGCCTTTTATTTATGTTATGAAAAAGGAAAGGGAAGAAAAGCTTCAGGACCTTGGCATTGGAAACAGAAATTTGAGAAAGAATATAGCAAAATAAGTTCATAGAATGTATAAGGGAAGAAATATCAAAGGTGAGAGCAAGAGTAGGAGGAAGAAAAAGCAAAATATAGAGTGCATCAATAAGACCCAAATTTGGTGGCTTGCTTAGTTAGTTTTTTGAAGGACTAATAATATTGACAATTCTATAATGAATCTTATCAAGAAATTAAAATAAGATGGTCATGAGAAGAAGGCATGGCTACAGATGATACAGTTAGTAAAAACTTAATACAATAATAATTTTAAGTAGATAAATTTGAAAATACAGATGAAATGGACACATTCTATGCATATAGTTCCAAGAAAAAATAGAAATGCCTATACAGTGATACAAAAATTAAGCAACTATAAAAAGATTTTAAGTGTTGATACAAAGAAAACTCCAGTCCTACATTTCTTCAATGAAGAATTCTACCAAATATTTAAAAAATAATTTCAACCTTGGATATATTCTTTCATGTAGTAATAGAAAGAAGTATTTCTCAACTTAATGAAAACATTGATCCCCAAAACAAATAAAGATGAGTAATCATGTTCAGTATTATTGATACAAATATATTAAGCAAAATATTAGCAAAGTTACTCCTGTAAATTATAAAATATGTTAATATATCATGACCTAATTAGTTTTACCCCAAGAAAGAAAGACTTGCTTAATGTTAGAAAATCAGTCAATGTAATTAATCACATTAAAAGATTAGAATTATTCATTGCCTAATTAATTTCAAAGATGCATACAAAGAAGATTTATAAAACAATTTAATGTTTCTTCCATTTTTGAAAAATAGATTGTATAGCAACTTGGAAGATAAGGGTTTTTAAAATTCTAATAAAGAGAGTATCTACAATAAATCTTAAACATATTTTGTAGAACATGGAAAACTTTCTCTTTGAAAAAGGAGAAATTTCTCTACTATTACCTCTTAAAATAAACTTTGCATTAGAAATCCCTGCCTGTGCAATAAGGAAACAATAAGAAACAAAATGTATGAGAATTAAAAAAAAAAAAAACACACACAGCAAATGAAGTTTTCTTATTCATATGTGGTATCATGGTGTTCATAGAAAAACTATGGTTCCTAAAAAGGAATCAAACTTTAAAACAGATTTTTGATGGAGAAATCAGTACAAAATAAAACAAAATTTAAAAGGAACGTTTTAATATCATTAAAGATCAAGAAAAAGTTGTAAATCTAATAAAACATCTTTGCAAAACACTTTTCAGGAGACATTTGAGATGACTTAAATAAATAGAAAGATGGTCTATGTTTATAGATTAGAACATTCACTATTATCAATATATCACTTCTGCCTATATTGATTTAGAGATTCTATCAAGGCCAAACAGAGCCCTAATCTTACTGTATTGTTTTGTCCTGCTTATTTTCAATTTCAAGACATCATTGTATCAAAACACTGTTGTATAGAACATTGTATCAAAACACTGTTGTATAGTTGTATAGAACAGATCTTATAACTACAAAACTATAAAATTGTGAAAGTGCAATGATAGAACCGGAATAAACAAATAAAAATAGGCCTTCCCATTTGATTTCTGAAAAATATAGGAAGTATTAGATACAATCTGGGTTTTGAATGAATGAATAGATCTAGAATAATTCGGTATTTTTATGTTTAAAAATGCTTCCCTATTTTACATCAAACCACAAAATCAATCAAAAACAGATTAATGACAAATATCAAAGGGAAAAAGTATAAAGCATTGATAAAGGATTGTGATTATGATCTTATTAATAGATAATGTTTGATCAAATATATACATGCAATACCATATCCTCTTATTATCTATCTAGATAGCTGCCAAATAATATATATGAATATGTTTCCATATTTAAATATGTATATATATTAATGTATTCATATATATGAATAGCTCTTAAATATTCATATATATCATATATGTACATAGCCTCAATATATGCACATACTTTTATTTATACATATATGCATATGCATGTGTACATATGCGTATACTTTTATTAATATTAATAAACTTGAAAATATCAAAGAAAATCAGATTTAGAGTTATTTTTAAAATACATATCTGTATTCTTCAGAAACATCAAGATTATGTAAGGCAAAGAAGGACTGAGAAAAGTTCCATTTTACAACAGACCAGACTTTTTCTTTCTTTTGCAATGAAGACAGTAGTGGGGCAATTGAAAAAAAAATTAGATAGAAAAAAAATTAGATCAGTCCTGTGTTTTAGGTGATGATAATTTAAGAATATTAATTTCCTGATTTTAAGAATACTGTGATTATGTAAGATAATTTCCTTGTTATTAAAAATAAACTGTGAATTTCCTGGGGATAAAGGGGAATATGTATGCAACATCTTTCCAAATGATTCAGAAACAAAGTGTATATATGTACCTATTATCCATTTGTGTGTGTTTGGAAAAATGTGTATTCAGGTACTTTGTCCATTTTTAAACCAAATTATTTATCATATATATATATATATATATATATATATATATATATGTTGCTATGTAATCGTGTGAGTTATTTATATATTTTCAATATTAACTCCTTTTTAGAATCATGGTTTGCAATTGTTTTTGCATTTCATAAGTTGACTTCTCATTTTTATTTTTATTTTTTCAGTACAAAAGATTTTTAGTTTGATGTAGTTTCACCATTTTACTTTTTTTCAACTGTGTTTTTGGTGTCCTATCCAAAAAATTATTGCCGAAAGCCAATTCTCAAGAACTTTTCCCTATATTTTCTTCTAGAATATTTACAGTTTAAAGTCTGACATTTGGGTTCTAAATCCATTTTTAGTTCTTTTTTTTTTTTTTTTTTTTTTTTTTGTTAGCGGTTTAAGGTAGGATTCTAATACTGTTCTTCTGCATATGGATATGCAGTATTACTAACACCATTAATTGAAGAGATTATTCTTTCCTCATTGCCAATTCTTGGCTTTTTCCAATGATTTGTTGACCTTAAATATATAGATTTATTCCTGGGCTCCCTATTCTGTTCCACGAGTCTACTTTGTTTTTGTTTTCATGTCTGTACTATACTGTGCTGATTACAATTGTGTTGTAACATAGTTAAACTTGTTTGGGTTGATGGTGTCTCAAAGTTCCATAGACTTTCTTCACTCTGTTTCAGACTTTTTTCTTTTTCCCTTTCTGACTTGACAATTTCTTATTACTCGTCTTTGAACTCATTTTTTTTTCTTCTTCATCACTGAGTCTGCTGTTGAAATAATCTGTTAAATTTTTGAGCTCATAAAATTCATGAGAATAAAATTAATTATTCAGCTGTAGGTTTCCAAAAATTGTTTGTTGAACTCCTCCTTTTGCTTATGTATTGTTTTTCTAAAGTTGATTAGTTAATTATAATTCACTGACAGTATCTAAGAAGATTATTTTGATTTCTTTTTCAGTCATATCATAGATCTCTATTTCTTTAGGGCAGATTATTAGAACTGTATTAGTTTTCTTTGGTGATGTTCTGTTTTTCCAATTCCTTCTGATCCCTGTATTCTTCATTTGTGTCCAGGCATTTGAGAAAGTGATCACTTTTTAAAAAACTTCAGAGCCTCTCCTTGTTAAGAAACAATCTTCAACATTCAGTGCAGCCTGGGGTTCTAGACAAGCAAGCATGTAATGTCCGCGGGTATGTGGGACTTGCTGCCAAGACTCTAGTCAGGCAGAGCCACTGTACACACTCTTGAGGTCAGGTAAGCCTGCAGGCTGGCCTCTCCAGTCACTCAGCATAAGTTGAACTTCATAATTGGGCATAGTCTCAGGCTGGGCTCTGAATCTTTCATATTTGAGTGGGGCTACAGGGTAAGTGGTATTTCTGTCTATACTCTGTGCTCAGGTAGTACTGCAGGCTGTATGCTGCAGTCAGGTTGGCAGGCAGAGACATTATCTATGCCCTTTAGTAGCATGGATTTGCTTGCCAGGCTTCTTAGTCAGCTGGGCATAAAGGCTGTGTTCCACAATTGGTTGGGTTATAGGCTGGGCTCCACAGCCAAGAGACGCCACAGGCTATACTCCACAGTTGAGCTGAGTTGCAGGCTTGCTAACTCCCTAGTCAGAGCTACCTGTTGGGCTCAATTCCCAGGCTAGACCACTGGCTGACTAACTTAGATAGGACTGCTGAACATTCTCCCTTGCCAGATGGGGCCACCTGGCTAGGTTCCATGTGTGGGCAAAATATCTGGCTGGGCTTTCTGGTTGATTAAGGCAACCAACAGTGATACACACGAGCTAACTAAGAGTTAACTCTGTACCCCTTCTTTGTTCCTAGCTGATCCCAGGTGTTCTAGCCTTACCAATTTCACCAGTGTTCCTTGCAGGGTGAGACAAAAATAGGTATCCTGGGAAGTTCCCAATAATGCTATGGAAGTTAGATTTCTGTCTCAGGTTCTCTTTTTCCCATGGAAAACCTGTAGCCTCGAGGGATCCTCCTCAGCGTGGTGCTGTGAAGCCTGGTGAATGAGTGGCACCTTTTCTTGGTTTTTGAGCTCCAAGGGGGTACTTCAGCCTTATCCCTAGATTCTGGGATTTTCACAGAGGTGTTCTTGTTTGTGGATAGCTAGTCAGTAATTTTGTGAAGGGAACTAGAGCTACAGATCCTCCAGTTCCATCATTTTGCTTACAACCACAAGATATTTAATTATAAATAGTGACAGTAATTAGGTCAACTATAATTTACATACAGCAATATGGGAATCAATGAAGTCTTTGAAAATATTTTTTAAATGTTTCAGAAATAGCATAGCTAGGAATTGCTTATATGTGATAATTACAGTTGTCAAAATTTCTTAGGTATCTGTATACTCAGTGTTATTTTGAAATTCAATAGATTTTTCTTGCCTGTTTAGAAGTCTTATGTACATGGTTTACTTGTTTACTGATGTCACATTAAAACACTTCTATTTATGGCTTCCATGCAAAAGTTGAGATCTGGCTACTGCGAGCTCTCATTTCTCCATCTCAAAAATTGGTTGGTACATATATTCTCCAGTTAACCAAGGCTCCTGCCTCACTTGTGTGTGTGACTGTTTCCTTCATGCAGTTCACATGCATTCTTGCCACTTGTAGGAATCTTAGTTTATGATTTCTGCTCAAACCTTTCCATTGCAATTTCATACAGAGAAAGAAAGAAAAATGTTTTGTAGATGTTTTGTAGATGAGGAAATCAAGTGCTGAAAGCTGATTTGCCTTGGTCAAGGTTTCACAGCTGTTAATAACAGATTTAGGGTTTGAGACCAGAATGGTGTGACTGTGAAGTCTCAGGTTAGCTGCTTCCAAATAAAACAGGTATATACAGGAAATGTTTTTTCTGTACACTATGAAGTGATTTTAGAAGGATGTAGTAGCCTAAAGAATTGCAAATAAAGAACATTATTATTTCAACCATTCTCATGTATTCAATAAATGTTTCTTCAGTGTCTTCGTCATGTTCAAAATCCCGAAAAATACAAAATAAACTAACTTTTCTTCTTTGTGTGAACATACAGATTATTATATGTATTTTAAAGCTAGAGATAACTTCTAGTGTAGCAGATAAGGTGGTGGGAAATTTTGGAAAAGTATGTAGATAATTATAGGCAAAAGTTCAGCATAATGTCATAGTAAATTTTATCTAGTAAGCTTCATGGAAGTACAAAATAAAAATCTGAATTAAGCCTGAAGTCTCAATAGTAACCCTCTCTTTCCTTTCCTTCCTCCTGCACCCCTTCCGCATGTAGATTATCCCATGTCTTCTCTTTAACAATGATTTATACATTTTTCTCTAGAACTTGCTATGTTTGACCCATGTGCCAAAGTCTCTGTGATAAAATTACATAAATAATCCTTAAAGATAAATAGAATACTTAACAGAGATATTAGCTACTGACAATTGATTTGATTTTATAAAATATAAGAACTATGTAAAATTTATAAGAAAAAATAATCAAAGGAAATTTGGATAAAGGAATAGGTAATTCACAGAAGAGAAAAATTCCAGTTGCAAAATCAACACATGAATAAGTACTTAATCAGGACACACACACACACACACACACACACACACACACAGACATACACAAATTAGATTGGTAAACAAAAAGGCTGTAAATATTGATTGGATTAATATACGGTGGTATGAATATTTTTATAATACTGGAAAGAGTGTAAACACTGAATACTGCTTCTGACATGTTGGGTAAAAATTTGTCACTGTCTGATAAATTTAATATGTGTATCCCTACTAAGAAAGTCTACTTTTGAGCATATATGTGTATATACTTTACTGCAGCATTGTTTTGCGATAAATAACTAAAAGTCAAAGTGAGAACAATATAAATGTCATTGTATAGGTGAAAATTTAATGACATGTAGTATATTGGGAAAATAAATTTTTTAAAATGGTCCTGATTGCTGGCAGCTGGTTGCTGACAGCAAGATGGCAGGTCAGCAGTATTACCGACTGAACATAAAGAGCATTCACAGAATATGAGCAGTACTACAATAAACACTGTGTAACCATGACGAAACAAGAGGGAGATATGAAATCACCAGGGAAACAAGACAGAACAGACACTATGCAACAACCAAAACAAACCAACAAAAAAGAGAGACAGAAAAAGAAAGAAACACACACACATAAATGCAAAACAAAAACAGTGAACATCATGGTTTTTGATTAACTGGCTTATTGTTTCTTGGAAATAAATTGTATGAACTCTAGATAGATGAAATATAATGAAAGCTCTAGCTGCACATTAATAATCCTTCCTCCTATATAAAAAGGTATCCAATCACTGGCTTGTCACTATGTTTTTTAATCACACCCAATTAAAAACTAGCCATTACTTTTCTAAATCTTTCCCAAAGACCCTTGGCACAAGACAGGCTAAGGATCCTTCTAATTATGATTGTAGCTTTACATATTTACTTTAGTCATGACACTTATTACACAATTTTTATTACATTGTTGTGTTTCTATGCCTACTTTTTCTCAAGAACTTGAGTCTCTGAGGAAACAGATCTTGCATTAGTTTGGCACCTTGTGCCCAGCACAAGAACTGAAATGTATATGCTCAAGAAACATTTTATTGGCTCAGTGAACAAAATAATGGATTCATTAATGCATTATTAACCAAATCAATACAGTCACCAGAGAACAATCTGCATTTTATTCCATGCATACAATATTGCATATAAAGGAGATATAGATGACTTAAAGACTAAGTAAAAGTAATCTGGTTTTGTTTTGACATTTCCTTCTTTAATCTCACATCTCACCTCTCTATAATCCCACAAAAGGAAAGTTGTGGAGATGAAATATAAGAAGATGAGAGATATTGCAGTTTATCGATTTTCAACCATGCAGCCTCTATTTACAACTTCTGAAGCCCAATTTTGAAAGTTGTATGCACAGCAGTGTATTCATTATGAGGATTATGAAACCCTGTAGCTTGATGTGTTGAAATAGAAGAGGGTTTTAATTTTAGGAGAACTCTCTCTAGATTTTCATGTAAAATAAAAGTTCTTGCATCGACCGTGCACTAATGAAGATCAGAATGTTCTCTTAGTGTGATCAGAGCTACTCCCATGTTGATTACCTCTTAGTGAGTTGAGAGGAAATGGAAAAGCAAAAGCATTGATTTTGAAGAAATTTCTCATCTTGCAAACCACATATTACCCAAATAGATTTAGTCTTAATCTTTTAATAAACTGAAACAGTTAGTGATTTCTGCAAATGGTGTCTCAGCTTAATCTCACAGAAGACTCTACAGCTCTGCAGTGGATTAGAAAAGTCTCCCATCTTTCAATATTTGTCTTTGTTCCTTTCAGTAGCTGAATTTAATTCTTATTATCCTCAATGACAAGGCAATTTCACATGATGAAATTTCTCATGTGAAACCTACACCTTTCAAATAATAATTTGCAACTTCAAATTGGATGTGTGAGTGTGTGTGTGTGTGTGTGTGTGTGTGAGCATGCATGCATACACAGCTACCTGAAAGATGACAGTCTGATTTGTGAACATATGATTCATTTTATAGATCAAAATATCTTTAGACGTAAGAAATGAAACACCATTGTTTGCAAGAAAAGAATAAACTGACATTATTCTCAGTTTCATAATAAAAGATGAAGTTTCAGAAGTGAAAAATAAATAAATAAATAAATAAGCAAGTAAATAAATAAATAAAAACTTCACATTCTAATCAATGTGGGTGAGCCAGTAATGTTAGGTGGGAATGAAAGGCTAGTGCTCCTTTTTTTCTGATTCTTCTTGTACCTCACCAGTTCAGATGAGCATTATTTTTTGCTTAGATCACTATATATATAATCTTCCTAATTGATTTCCCTATGAAATCTCACCAATCTGTCTAATCATCACATCTTTTCTATTAAGTGGTCTTTCTAAAACCACATTTAAAAAAGGCTAAAACAAAGATAAAATTTTTCTGGCTATTATCTAAAATGTTAAAGCTCTTAACCATGTACAGGCATTGTTATGGATATCACCATCTATTTTGATTTTAACTGTCACGGCTTCTACATAGATACGACTCTCCCCTTTAACAAAGGAGGAATCAAGAGATTCACAAAATTTGAGAGGTTTAGAATACAGGCTAGAACAAGGTTTCTCAACAGCACCATTATTGGCGTTTTAGGTTGGACAGTTCTTTGTTTTGGATACTGTCCTGTGTACCACAGAATCCTTAGCAATTTCATGCCCTTACCCTTTGACATGAAAACCAAAAATGTATCCAGACATTGCAAAATATTCCCTTGCCAAATTCCAAAAATTTCCCCCAGTTGTGAACTACTGGGGGTTTAGACACACTGTTTCTTTTATAATAAATTAATTCACAGTTAAAATAGACACTCCCAAAGAGTCATTAATTCATTCTTTGATTCAGGGTTGGAACATGTTTAAGAACTTGGACTCAGTGCTAGTCTGCCTTAGTTTGTACCCCAGCTCTGTCATCTACTGGTTTTATGATCTCTGTTAATTCTCAACTCCTCTCTGCTTTAGGTGGCTCATCTGGATTTGGGAATGACAAACACACTTAACCCACAGGTATGTTCTGAGTACAAAATTAGGTTTTCTACATAAAGATTTTAGAAATAGTGTCATTCTGGATTGGTATTCATGATGATCAGGATAGAATATCTCAAAGTTTTCCATTAAACCGCTTTTTTATCCACTCTTACCCCGGGTTAACCATGTCAAAGAGCAGAGAACCCATCCAGTGAAGTAACCCCGTTGAGATGTCAGAAGGTATCAGTAAGTGCCTTCTCTATCACCCTCACCAGAACTCCTGCCAAAAACATATCATCACTACAATGTCTGGTTACCATATAACCTGCCGTAATTACTCCTTTCTCATGACACTCTTCAGCACGCTCTTATCGCTGGAAGGGTCACCAGAGTTGTTACATTTCTAGCAAATAGGAAACAGGGATCTGCTGTCATATCTTTTCTTGAGACTCTTGGATAATGTCTTATTCTGCATTGTGAACCATTTTCCACTTGCTTATTTTGTGTGAACACATATGCTAATTCTTTCAGTTTGGGCAGGCTTTTTAATCTTTCTAGAACTAATGATTTTCTCTTTACATCTTTATTAAACCTTTCTTACATATTTGGAGTGGCAGTGCACATTCATCTGTAGATTAAATACAGAAATGTCTTAACAGAAAAACAGAAGGCCCATATGTATTTATAGTTAAGGGCCATGGAAACCTTGTATGATGTTTGCATTTAAACCTAAATGGAAGAGTCAGTATTAGCCAAAAACAAAGGAATGAGCCAGTGAGAGAATACCCTGGCAAGAGAAAGCCAACAAAATACTAATACATGAGTCCACAGGTGAAAAAGCATGCATACTCAAAACACTGAAGCAAAATCAATGTACATATATCTGTGAAATAAATGAATGCTTTGGCATTTGATATATTGGAAGATCCTAGTTGAAAACGTCTGATTTATGCACTGATTCACATGAAATAGTCCACTTCCACCTTTCCCACCTCCATTCTTTGTTCTTTCTGTCACCAGCTCTATTTCATCTTTCAGAGGTCAGCTCAAACTGACCTCCCCAGAGAGTTCTTCTCTTACTACTCTGCCCTGGTATGACAGTTTCTAGTAAGTGTTATGGAGAAAATATAAACTATAAATAAAATCTCCCAACAAGAATTCTTTGTCTGGGCCTGGTGGCTCAGACCGATAATCCCAGCACTTTGGGAGGCCAAGGTGGGTGGATACTTGAGATCAGGAGTTGGAGACCAGCCTGGCTGACATGGTGAAACCCCATCTCTACTAAAAACACAAAAATTAGCCAGATGTGGTGGCACACACCTGTAGTTCCAGCTGCTTGGGAGGCTGAGTTACAAGAGTCCCTTGAACCCCAGAAGCGAAGGTTGTAGTGAGCTGAGATTGTGCAACTGCACTCTAGCCTGGGTGACAGAGCAAGACTCTGTCTCAAGAAAAATAATAATAATAATTTGCCTAACTTTTTATTGATTGTTTTCTAGCCAATACACACAAATGTCCTGAGAGCAAGTGTCTTCTGTGTTTTGTTATCTTTTGCATCTCCAGTGCTTAGAACACTGTCTGGCACACAGTTGGCACTCAAAAAGTATTTGTTAAATGAATGAATGAGTGAATGAATGAATGGGTAAAAGTAGCCTTCTGCAATCCCACCCACCACTTACCTTCAAGCAACCTGAGGCTTTTCCAACAAATCAGTATCCTGTGATGCTAAGGACATCACTATGTTCAGAAAGGAGGGAAAAAGAAAACTTCCTTTCAATAAACCTTTCCCCCACACGCCTTTATACTGGCTTAGTCAAGAATCTAGCTTTTCCATTCTTATCTAATGCCAAGAATAGGTGTGTGCCAGGCCAAGATATCGTACATAGGCTTAATTTGGAGTTACCTTCCATTTCTGGAGGCTAAAACAGGAGAACTACGCAAATTCATTGACAGCAGGAGATGAGGCACAAATATATATTTTTAACAACAGAAATTGTTTATACACTAGATTTACATTAAAATACACACAAAATTTTTCTAAAGCTCAGTTACCATTTTGGAGGTTCAGGGCTGTGTGCTTTAATTTTTTAAGTAGCTAACATAGGCAAAATACATATGGAGGGAAGCTCTGTTTTAAATGTGGGTGGGAAGCAAAATTAAGTCCTATACTATGAACCACATTTTAGCAATACTAATTTGCTCAGTTTCATGGGCCTCATTTTTTTTCTAATTGTCATTAGGAGTATAAAATGAGTGCATGTGAAGTACGTTTCTTCATGAGTTCAGATTTCTAAGCATCTCATATAGTAATATATACAATTTAAAATGTATTTCCAGTTATAATAGTTTCAAAACTCTATGAATGCAGTACAATAATGGATTTTTTTTTCAAGCAAAAACCAGCTAAAGTCTAGTTTATATATTTGTCATTTTCATTTCTGACCCCTTTCTGCAGATGTGGGTCCACGAAGTCATGATTCTGTTGAATTCATTTTCTATTACGCTTCCTAAACAGTGTTTTGACCACGTCTGATTATATAGCTCAATTGGAGTGGAGGAAATTACCCGATAATTTAGAAAAGAATTCCCTTTCAAAGCCTGCAGGAATCTGCTCTTCAATTTAGAAAGAAATTTACAGAATCAGGTTGTTTGTGTGAGTTGTAAGTATTGTTTAGTGTTTTGACCCAGGGTTGCTTGATATGTCATTCAACCAAATACGATTTTATATCTGTCTCTTTCCTCCTCTCTGTGATATGAATTCAAATGAACTCAGAATATCTTCTCTGCCATCAAGTCTTGCACAGTCTTTCTCTCTATAGTGTAGTTATACATTTCCAGTAAATGTGTTCAAACCATAACTATAATAAAAAAGATTCCCACTTATAACTTTGCTTAAAGTAAGAGACGAGAGCATTTTCTATCTTCATAAGACTGCTTTTTAAGGTATTTCCATTTTTAGAAAAAGAAAGAAAAAAAATCACAAATGTGTATGTTAACAACCTGTGTTGATTGGAAATGCCCAAAGGTGTTTGTGAAATGGAGCCTTCATGAGATCAGTCTTACTTCCTTTTATGTCTTAAACTTCATCTTCATTGCAAATTGCCTAGCCCTTGTGGAAGATTGCCATTGGGCACACATACGAAGAGGTTAATTACTACCTTATCTCCCACACATTTCTCTATTTCACAGCATCTAGGCTTTTTCTGTTACTCAGTGGGTATGCGTTACATTTTGTCCTTCAATTGCTGAAAAGGATTCTGGCTCTATACAGAACTTAGAATAGACCTTCCACACAACATCATCACACTTTCTGCTTTTGCCATGCTCCCAAGATCAAATGCTAGGCACTCTATGTTCACCAATAACTGCAATATGCATTCTGTCTAGTGAGATCAGGTTGGTACACAGGCAAAATAAAATATCAAAATGCAGTATCAGGAATGGACACTGGACACAGCAGACAGGGAACAGTGTGGAAAAGGAGATGATTGACTCTTCCTGAAAAGCTTAGGATACATGAGACCGGACTTTGAAAGGAGGCAAAGGGAGGAAGGACATTTTGCAAGGAGGGCATAAAATATGTAAAGCCATGATAACCTCGGAAATATAAGATTTACTTGGAAATATAAAAACATATATTTTAGCATCTCAGGGCTTAGGTGGGGGAATGAGAGTATCAAATTTGAGAGCAAGGATCAAAACATAGGGATATGTCATAAAATTTTCAGGTCTTATCAATCCATATTCACAGAGTAGACCCAAACAAAATTCTAGTATCTATTTCTGTAGTAGAAAGAACACAGGGCTTGAAATCAGAAGTCCTGTGTTCTCACCTGCCCACTGAGTTATTTTGGGCAAACTGTCTTCTCTTTGGCCTTAATTTCCTCAACTGAACAATCAGGACAACATAATCATTAACATTCTAAGTCATTTCGTAAATTGTATGCATGTTGAAAGAGTTTTGAAATTTGAAAAATTCCATTCAAATAAATGTCCTTTCATATATTTATTCATCTACTTTTGAATATTTGATGGCTTACCGTGTATAAGGCATGGAGCTACGCATGGCCAATTTATCAGTAAGCAAGACAAACAGATAGGACCCCTTGTTTTCTGAGGCTCAGGATCCTCTTTACTGTCACCTGTAATCTGAGACCTGTAAAAGACAGAGGGAGAAAGTGTTTCAGGCAGAAGAATCAGAACATATAAAGACCCCAAAGCAGAAATAATATTGGTATAACACACACACACACACGTACGCATCCGCACAAACATGGACAGAAGATGAGAGTGCCCTTCAACTGTTGAGTCCCTTGGGAAAGGACTGGAGCAGTGGAAATTTTGTATCCAACTCTTATAATTGCAGCTATAGGACATATGGGCCATGAGGCCAGCAGTGTAGGTGCCATGGCTTTAACCTTGGACACCCTCTCACTAAAACAGAAGGAAAAATTTGTGTTACTAGGATACCTCCGCATTCTAGATTCTGCAATGCCTTGAGCCTTTGACTCTTGACTTTTATGTCTTTTTTCTGTGAAAGTTCTCAGATGAAAGGAGGGTGTCAGGAAGCCATGCATTGCCATCTTGCTTTGCAAGTTACAGATTGACTTCTCTTATTGCTTCTCTCACTTACGCGTTCTCCTTTCCTTTCTTCTACTTGGTTGCAGAAGTTCTTTATGCAAATGTCATGTTGGGTGAACAATGGCAAATGTGTGCTAACTTAAGTGCCGTTTCTGCCCCATTGTGGCAGCTGCCTAGAAAACTATGTGAAGAAACATTCTAAGCTAAGGTAAAGGGCACATCAGGCAGTGGGAGAGAAAACTAGTCATCTTTATTGAATTAGGTCAGTAACAAAGTGGCAAAATTGGGCTAGATCTTTCTAAAGGAAATCTGCTTTATTACTCTTTGTAAGATTAAAATCACAATCAGATTGCTATTTTATTGGACATATTTCATTTTCCGTATATTTGTTTAGGTGCCAGATAAAAGAAAACTTATCCTAGTTGCCTTACATTACAAACATTACTGCCAAGAGTGTGGCCTAAAAGACTACAGGTATTAATATTATTGCTTATGGTAGTTTTTTCCCTGAATAATAATTTCACATAGACCACCACTGATGTTCTCAGCTTCTTGGACATTATGCAAATGACTTAATATTTCCTAGCCTGCATTCTTAGCTGTATTATGGAAGTCATAATAGAGCTTACCTCCTACATATGTGAAAATTCAATGAGAAAATTCCCTTAATGTACCTGCAATAAGACTAACACTTAAAAATTCCTTAATTTATTAATAAAATTTAAATATAGTGATGCTAATCGTATCTCCGATGCTTGTGAAAATCGTTCTCCCCAATTTCAACCCCAAAAAGGAGGAGCTAGCCAATTCCTAAACCTAATCTCATCAAATAGGATCATCACATATTTGAGACTTGTTTATTTACTCCAAAAACCCACTGAACTGCTCCACCCAGCTGTCATTAGAAGAAGTTAATTAACGAGACATGCATGATTTCTGCCACTCTCTGTCCCTGTTTTCTTTCAATCCAAGTTCAGCTTCCATTACATTTCCTTCATATTTTGTATATGTGCTACTTTTTCTCAGCTGTAGTAGATGAAGCTAAGAGTTAAATCATGCAGAATTAATCTCAATAAGAAAGAAAAAATAATAAAATAAAATATAATTTACAAGATAGCTTAACTTTGTGGAAATATAGGTAAATCTAATCTGAATTGAAAGATTATTTACAAAATGGACAAATTATTTTAATGTATAAGTTACTAATTTATTATCTAGGTTTCAATTGTCATATTTCCATGTTTGGACAGTGTCTAGATCAGTGCTGTACAATACAAGTAATAATCCAGGATACATCTAAAATTTAACTATTTTAGTAACCTCAGTAAAAAAGTAAAAAGAAACGTATGTAGTTGTAATAATATATTGTATTTAATGAAGTATATGGAATACATTATTCTTTTTAACATATAGTCATTAGATAATGTATTCATGAAATATTTTAGGTTCTTTATATATTAGGCCTTGAATATGCAGTTCTGCATTTTACACTTTTAGCATATCTCAATTAAGATGCTGCATCTTCATCAAAGAAACTTAATCTGTTCTTAGATTTTATAAGATTTGCAGTTAAAGAAGTAAATCCACATACCCTGGTGTTCCAAACATATTTTAAATTTTTCAGTAGGTGAATAGAGTGCCCCCAAATAATTTTCTTTGGATATTCACATTGACAAAACTAAATCATCATTTTAAGAAGAACTGATATGACTTTGAAGCAAAAACCAATTAATTTCAAAACTATATTATTTCTAGTTAAGTAAACTTTATAGTTAAGACAAAATCTTGAATCAACTCATTATTTTAAACATCAAATTAAAAGAAGTGTTAAATAAATTGAAAAGCAATACTACACATATCAATATCTAAAAGTATCATTTTCTCTTGTAGCTTTATAGTCAATTTACATGATGTCATTGTTTGAAAATACAGTCTTCTGTACTGATTCTCATTACACAATGTAGTAAATCATAGTCAATTATCTGTTTTATGGAGTTTCAAGTCTAACATAAAGTCTCTTCCATAGCAAAGTCATGAATAAGTTTAATTTTTCCTTGGAGCTTCACATTTATCTCTTTAATATTCAGCTTAATGTCAATGAGAAAACATAAAATAGGCTGTTGTTTTTAATCTTTGATTATTGAAGATTTGGCAAACATTCTTCTATTTCAAGAAAATTTTGAATTAAAATTAACAGTATAGTGTATCTTTGTGAATCTCTTGACTTCTCAACCAATGAGCATAGCAAAGAACGTGAGACCATTTAATTATCTTTTTGTAAGCATTTCTGAAATATTTACATAAATATGTCAATGTTATTTTTCAGAAAACTAAATTTACTTTTATTTTTGGAGACAAAGTCTCACTCCATCAACCAGGCTAGAGTGTAGTGGCGTAATCTGGGCTCACTGCAACCTCCCCCTCCCGGGTTCAAGCGATTCTCATGCCTCAGCCTCCCAAGTAGATGGAATTACAAGCATACACCACCAAGCCTGGCTAATTTTTGTATTTTTTGTAGAGACGGGGTTTCACCATGTTGGCCAGGCTGGTCTCGAACTCCTGGCCTCAAGTGATCCACCCGCCTCGGCCTCCCAAAGTACTGGGATTACAGGTGTGAGGCACCATGCCCAGCCAGTGATGTGTTTTACATAATATTTCAAGTGTAACACACATTTTTATCATGCATACCACATGGGACAATATCTTTTGTAACATACATACATCAAATAAAGTCAAATGCAGACCTGAGGAAACAAGAAAGATGTGTTCAATGGAAAAATAAATCATGCTGCTTCCTTTTTTAATGTAAATGTAAATTAATTGAAATGAAAGTAAAACAAGAAATGCAGTTCCTCAGGCACATAGCCATATTTCCTGTGCTTGACAGTCATATGTGGTTAGTGGCTACTTTCCTGGTTATTGCAGGTCAAGATCCTGTCATAGCTAGATAATAAGGACTTAACAGAGTGGCCATAGGTGATTAGTATCAAGTATATACTTTCAAATATTTATAATCATCAAATATTTGCTTTAAACATGCTTTGCTGTGACAAGTGGTTGTAACCATTTTTTATTTTAATATTTTAATTTTTAAATAAATATATACGTGTGCAGTTTTGTTGCATGCATTGATTGCATGGTGGAAGTCAGGGCCTTAGGGGTATCCATCACCCAAATAGTGTACATTGTATCTATTAAGTAATTTCTATTCATTGACCCCCCTTCCAAACCCCTCTCTTCTCAGTCTCCACTGTCTATGTCCATTCTCTATGTCTGTGTACACATTATTTAGCTCCCACTGATATGTGTCAACATGAAGTATTTTTCTTTCTGCATCTGACTTGTTTCACTTATGATAATTGCCTCCAGTTCCACCCATGTTACTGCAAAATACATGGCTTCATTCTCTTTTATGACTGGATAGTGTTCCGTTGTGTATATATGCCGTATTTTCTGTATCCAGTCATCCTTTGATGGACACTTCAGTTGATTTCATGTTTTTGCTGTTGAGAATATTCAGATTGTAACCACTTAGACTGAAAGAAAATCTCCACTGTATCACGTTGGAAGAGAAACAAAGAAGCAAATGCATACCTTTAGTATTTTTAGTTGAATTTGCCAACCTGAGTCCTCTCAGAGTCATTGTCAATTAGGACAGGTAAAAGTTAAAAAAGAACATCCAAGAATGTGGAGGTAGCTGTGGATGGAATCTCTGCAAGGTAACCTCTCCAGCTTAATTCAGATCTATGATTAAATGTCATCACCTTAGGAATATTCTCTCTTCTTACTTCTCTCACCCATTTCCTTTACGTGGTTTAGTCTTCTTTGTATCAACAGTCTAGAAGTTTTTAATATATATATATGTGATTTTTCTTACCTCCATTCCCATAAAAAATACCTCCATGAAAACCAAGAGCTGGGGCACTTGTCCCTTTTAAAATTTTCTTTCCAACTTTTATTTCAGGCTCAGGGGGCACATGTGCAGGCTTGTTACGTGGGTAAATTGCGTGTTTTGGGGATTTGTTGTACAGATTCTGCTATCCTGGTAATGAGCATAGTATCCAGTAGGTAGTTTTTTGATCCTTATCCTTCCTCCACCCTCCACCCTCAAGTAGGCCACAGCGTCTATGGTTTCTTTCTTAGTGTCCACTTGTACTCAATATTTAGCTCCCATTTATAAATGAGAACATGCAGTATTTGATTTTCAGTTCCCACATTAGTTCCCTTAGGATAAATGACATCTAGCTCTATCCACATTGCTGCAAAGGACATGATTTCATTCTTTTTTTATGGCTGTGTAATATTTCATGGTGATATATACCACATTTTCTTAATCCAGTTAACCATTGGTGGGCATCTAGTTAGATTCCACATCCTTGCTATTGTGAATAGTGCTATGATACATGTACACTTTTATGTGTCTTTATGGTAGAACAATTTATATTCCTTTGGGTATGTACCCATTAATGGGATTGTTGGGTCGAATGGTAGTTGTACGTTTTTTGAGAAATCTCCAAACTGAACTAATTTGCATTCCCACCATCAGAGTATAAGCATTCTCTTTTCTCTGCAACCTCACCAACATCTGTTGTTTTTTTGACCTTTTAATAATAGTCACTCTGACTGATGTGAAAGTGTATCTCATTTGCTGTTTGATTTGCATTTTCTTAATGACTATTGATATTGAGCACTTTTCCATGTGCTTATTGGTCACGTGTCTTCTTTTGAGAAGTGATTGGCCATGTACTTTGCCTCTTTTAAATTGAGTTGTTTTTGCTTGTTGATTTATTTAAGTTCCTTATCGATTCTGTATACTAGACCTTTGTTGAACATTTGAAAATATTTTTTTCCCATTCTATAGGTTGGCTGTTTGCTCTGTTAATAGTTTCCTTGGCTATGCAGTAGGTCTTTAGTTTAATTGGGTCTCATTTGTCTATTTTTGTTGTTTTGCAATTGCTTTTGGAATTTTCATGATGAAATCTTTACCAGGGCCTATCTCCAGAATATTTGCTAGTTTTTTTTTTTTCTAGAGTTTTTACAGTTTGGGGTTTTATGTTTAAGTCTTTAATTCATCATGGGTTGATTTTTGTATATGGTGAAAGGAAAGGGTCCATTACAATCCTTTGCATATGGTTAGCAAATTATCCCAGCATCATTTATTGAATAGGGAATCCTTTTCTTATTGCTTTCTTTTATCAACTTTGTCAAAGATCAGATGGCTGTCGATTTGTGGGGCTTTATTTCTGGATTCTGTAACGTGTTCCATTGGTCTATGGTTCTGTTTTTGTACCAGTACCATACTGTTTTGGTTACTATAGCTTTGTAGTATGGTTTGAAGTCAGGTAGTGTGATGCCTCCAGCTTTGTTCTTTTTGCTTAGAATTGCTTTGGCTATTTGGACTCTTTTTTGGTTCCATATGAATTTTATAATAGTTTTTCTCTAGTTCTGTGAAAAATGACATTGATAATTTGACAGGACTAGCATTGAATCTGTACATTGCTTTGGGATGTATGGCCATTTTTAATTCCTATTCATGAGTATGGAATATTTTCCCTTTTTTGTTGTCTTTGATTTGTTTCAGTAGTGTTTTGCAAATCTCATTGAAGATATATTTCACTTCCCAGTTTAGCTACATTCCTAGGCATTTTATTCTTTCTGTGGACATTGCAAATTGGATTTCATTCTTGATTTGGCTTTCAGATTGAACATTACTGGTGTATAGAAATGCTACCAATTTTCCTACATTGATTTTATATCCTAAAACTTTTCTGAAATTGTGTATCAGATCTATATGACTTTGGGCAGAGACTATGGGGTTTTCTAGGCATAGAACCATACCATGTGTGAAGAGAGATAGATTGACTTCTTCTCTTCCTACTTGGATGCCTCTTATTTATTTCTCCTGCCTGATTTCTTTGGCTAGGACTTCAAGTACTATGTCGAATAGTAGTAGTGAGAGGGGGCATCCTTCTCTTGTTCTTGTTCTCAAGGGGAATGCTTCCAGCTTTTGCCCATTCAGTATGATGTTGGTTGTGGGTTTGTCATAGATGGCTGTTAATATTTTGAGGTGTGTTCCTTCAATGTCTAGTTTGTTGGGGATTTTGAACATGAAGGGATGTTGAATTTTTTCAGAAGTCTTCTCTGCATCTACTGAGATGATCATGTGGTTTTTGTCTTTAGTTCTGTTTAGGTGATGAATCACATTTATTGGTTTGTGTATGTCAAACCTTGTATCCCAGGAATAAAGCCTATTTAACTGTGGTGAATTTGTTTTTTGATGTAGTGCTGGATTTGGTTTGCTAGTATTTTGTTGAGAATTTTTACATCTATGTTCATTAGAGATTACTGGCCTGCTTTTTTGTTCATTGTGTCTCTGCCAGGATTTGGTATCAGAATGATGCTGGCCTCATAGAATGGGTAAGGGAGGAGTCCCTCCTCCTAAAATTTTTGGAATACTTTCAGTGAGATTGGTATCAGCTATTCATTATGCATTGAGTAGAATTTGGCTGTGAATCCATCTGGATCAGTGCTCTTTCTGCTTAGTTGGCTTTTTATTAATTATTCAATTTTAATATTCCTTATCAGTCTGTTCAGGGTTTTAATTTCTTCCTGGTTTAATTTAGAGAAGTTGTATATTTCCAGGAATTCATTTCTTCATGTTTTCTGGTTTGTATGGATGGAAGTGTTTGTAATAGTCTCTGAGAGTTCTTTTTTATTTCTGTGGGGTCAGTAGTAATGTCCTCTTTTTCATTTCTGATACTGTGTATTTGAATCTATTTTATTTTTTTCTTAATTAGGCTAGCTAGCACTCTATTAATCTTATTCTTTCAAGTAGAAAACTTTTAGTTTTGGTGATCTTTTGAATGGGTTTTTTGTGTCTCAATTTTATTGAGTTCAGCTCTGACTTTGGTTATTTCTTTTCTTCTGCTACATTTGAGATTGGTTTGCTCTGGTTTTTGAGCTCCTCTAGGTATAGTGTTCTGTTGTTAATTTGAGATATTTCTAACTTTGTGATATAGCCATTTAGCATTATAAATTTTCCACTGCTTTAGCTAGGTCCTAGAGATTCTCATATGTTTTATCTTTGTTTACTTCATTTCAAAGAAATTCTTGATTTCTGCCTTAATTTCATTTTTTTACCCAAAGTCATACAGGAGTAGGTGGTTTAATTTCCATTTAATTGTGAAATTGTGAGCAATCTTCTTGGTATTAATTGCCATTTCTATTGTGCTATTTTCATTTATTTTTGTTATTTTATCTGAGCATGTGATCAGTATGATTTATATTTTCTTGTATTTGTTGAGAATTGCTTTATGGCTAAGTGTGTGGTTGATTTTGGAGTATGTGTCGTTGATTTTAGAGTTGATTTTAGTATGATTTTGCTATGTGCAAACAAGAAGAATATGTGTTCGTTGATGTTGGGTGCAGTATTCCGTAGATGTCTTTTAGGCTCATTTGGTGAAATGTCAAGTTTATGTCCCAAATATTTTTCGAAGTTTTTTGCCTCAATGATTTGTCTAACACTGTTAACAAGATGTTGAAGTCTCCCACTATTGTTGTGTGGTTATCTAAGTCTCTTCATAGATATTAAAAGCTTACTTTATAAATCTGTGTGCTCCCGTGTTGGGTCCATATATATTCAAGATAGTTAAGTCTTCTTATTGAATTGAACACGTTAATACTATTTAATACCCTTCTTTGTTCTTTGGATGATTGTTTATTTAAAGTCTGTTTTGTCTGAAATTAGAATAGCCACCCCTGCTCTTTTTTGTTTTTTGTTTCCTTGATAGGTTTTTCCCTATACCTTTACTTTGAGCTTCTGTGTATTGTTAGCTGGTTGTTAGGTAGACTTTAGTAGCTTTATGGTGTCAATGACCTCTGTACTTGTGTATTTTTTTTGGTAGCCAGAAACGGTCTTTCATTTCCATGTTTAGCACTCCCCTAAGGACCTCTTACATGGCAGGTCCGTTGGTAATAAATTTGTTTAGCATTTGCTTATCTGAAAATAATTTTATTTCTCCTTTTCTTATTAAGCATAGTTTGGCTGGATATTACATTTTTCGTTGGACTTTCTACACAAGAATGATGATGATAGGCTCCTAATCTCTCCTGTCTTGTAGCATTTCTGTTGAAAGTTTCACTCTTAGCCTGATGGAGTTCCCTTTGTAGGTGACCTGCCTCTTCTCTCTAGTTGCCTTTAATATTTTTTCTTTCACATTCACTTAGAGAATCTGATGACTATGTGTCTTGGGATGGTCATCTTGTATAGTATCACTGAATGGTTCTCTGAATTTCCTGCATTTGAATGTCAACCTCTCTTGCTAGATTGGAAAATTTTTTGTGGACAATATCCTCAAATATGTTTTTGAAGTTGCTTGCTCTCTCTTGCTCTCTATTAGGGATCTCAATGAATCATAGTTTGGTCTCTTTGTGTAATCCCATATATTCATGGATGTCTATTAATTCTTTTTTATTCTTTTTTTTTCCATTATTTTTGTGTGACTTCACAAAAAAAAAAAAAAAGAACCAGCCTTCAAGATCTGAGATTCTTTCCTCAACTTGTTCTATTAATACTTATGATTGTATTATAAAGTGTTTGTAGTGAGCTTTATTTTTTAGCTCTATCAGATCAACTTGTTTCCTAAAATGTCTACTTCTTTCAGCTCTTGTATCATTTTACTGGATTCCTAAGATTCCTTGGATTGGGTTTCAACTTTCTCCTGAATCCTGATGGTATTCATCATCATCCAGATTCTGAATTCTATGTGTGTCATTTCAGCCATTCCAGACTAGTTAAGAATCATTGCTGGGGAGCTAGTGCAGTTGTTTGGAGATTAGAAGACACTCTGACTTTTTGAGTCGCTAGAGTTTGTGCATGATTTCTTTCTTATCTGTGTGGACTAATGTTCCTTTAATCTTTGAAGTATCTGTTATTTGAATGGGACTTTTTGATTTTATGTTCTTTGATGCCCTTGAGGGTTTAAGTGTGGTATAAGTTGGGTGTATTCAGTTGGCTTCATTTCTGGTCAATTTCAGGGGGCTAAGGCTCAGCTCAGAATTTCTGAACTGCGTGATCTTACCCTGAGTGACTGGGATCAGGCCCACAGATTCATTCTGTGGCCCCTAAAGTTAAGCACCTGCTATGCTAGATGAGCCAAGGTGTTCCTGGTTTGTTGGCGGCAACACTTCAATGGGGGAGTGCCAGCCAAACCTTTTTTTCAGGGCTGTGGCCATGGGGTCTGCACATATACACACACACACGAGCCAGTGGTGGTAGGGTGGCAGCACACTGGGATCTATATACACCCATGCTTTGGCAGCAGGTAGGACATGGGGTCTGTATGCATGTGCTGGCAAGAGCAGGGCAGTGGTAGGTTCCTGTGCATGCATGTGAGCAAATTAGTAAGGGGAGGCTGTGCACAGGTATGTGCTAGAAGGTGCCCATCTGCTGAAGCTCTCTGATGGTTAAGCAGAGTCTCCTGGCAAAGGAGCTATGGTGGTGACCACTGAAAAGTGCCCTGGTTGGGCATGCAAGGATGTGCTACAAGTGGGTGCATCCAGGTAGGGACCCCGGGAGAGGCCAGCAGACAGGGAAGTGCTCAGATTTGACTGACCCTGTCCAGTGGGCAAGACATCCTAACTCTGTCCAGGTCAAATAGTCAATAAAGGTCAAAGTCACCTAGAGGATCAGGGCAAGCCTTGGGGATAGACGGCCATAGCCATGCTCCACTGCTGTTCTTCCCATGCCAAACCCTCCAGGCTCTGCGAAGATCAGAGTCTTGTCCCTGCCACCTCTCCTGGCAGCTCTCCCTGACAGCTGCAATGTCTGTGAGGGCCATGGAGGCTCCTACAGCTAGGATTTCAGAGGTTCATGGCAAGAGTGGACCACTCCATGCCTCTTTAACTCATTTCTTCCTAGGAGTCACTCAGGGACGGGAATGAGTTCTGGTGCTCAGCAACCATAGGCAGGGTTCCAAGCTTCCTCTCCTTTACATCCAGGGTCTAGATCCCCACCTCTCTCCACTCTTAATGCCTTTCTTGTGATGGTCTGCTCAGAGTTTGCCCATCCTCTTGATGGGCTGGTCTCTCAGTAGGAGAAGATCTTCCAGACTCTGTCTAGTTGGCCATCCTGACTCATCTCCAGAATAGACCTTTTCCAGGAAATAGTTTGTATCCTTCCGTGAGGTGTCCAGGAACCAGTGCAGGAGAACTCAGTAGCACACGGACTGCCCATGCACTCTGAGCCTCCCCATCTCCTCACGGCAAGTCAGTTGTCACCCAGCATGTGGCTTGTGACCTCTACCCAGACCTGCATCTGCTCATAAATTGCTCAGATCACTTGTGATTGGGCCAAGCTAATCACCCTGCCCACCTGTCGGTCACACTCCCTCTGCCCCTTCCGTCCATACACTGCCCAGTGACTCAGCTGACTCCACTGCACACCACTGCATATGGCCTGTGATGGCCTGGGCACATCCAGGTGTGAGGCATCACCAGGCAACTAGAACTAGGCACTTGCCAGCCCACCCCAACATGTGTCCTTCTGTCTGTCTTGTACACTGTCCATCTGCCTTGCCTGCCTCATCCACCAGTCCAAGGACCACTGAGGTGGGAACTGGCACCACCCAAAGGTGGAAATCAGCCCTTACCCTTTCTACCACCCATGTGCTAAGACTGGCCCTGAGATTTTCCCTTTGGCTCATGACTGTATTCATGAGTGGAGGAATTTCAGGTCTCTATTGAGCAATCAATACGTACACAAACATCCGTGAAATGAATTAATAAATTTGTTAATAATGAATCCTACATGCTTTAAAATTGATGTGTGTATATATGTAAACATACATACAAATGTCTATTATCATGTAAACATGTACACTTCAGTGTGTGTTTATATACAAATATTTATTCATTCCTTATTCATTGAGATATCCACTATAAGAAAACAATGAAACAATGATGTTGAGGAAACACACATAAGAGCATCTGCCTTTAGATAACTTAGAATCTAATTAGAGAAATATATGTAAATCAAACTATCACCCAAAATGATAATTGCTAGCAATGGTGAATGCTAAGAAGAAAAGACACACCATTTAATAAGGGCACAAAGGACTTCAGCTTTACCTTGAATATCTGGGAAGACTTATCTCATGAAATGATGCTTGATCTGAAATATGGTTAATAAAGATAAGTAGACAAAATAGAGAAAGGGGAACAGCAAAAGCAAGGGCTCTGTAGAGGAGGTCACACGGAGTCCTTAAAGAACTTTGAGAAGGACAGCAGCTGAAGCACATAAAGCAAAAGAGTGTTATAAAGTGAAGCTGTGGGGCCACGTCCACTCTGTTGGGACTTGTGTAGTTGGTACTTTTGTAGTCAACACTGAGTATTTCGATCTTTACCCTAAGAGAAATGAGAAGTTATTGAAAGATTACTAACCAGTGGGTGTGTGGTGTTTATGAAATATGGAATCAGTATAGATACCTTGGATTAGAGGAGTTATAGCACAGATCGTTTAAGACCATGTGTACATGAAATAGCACAGAAACTGCCCCCATCTTCCTAATAGGAGATTCACCATGTCAACTTGAAGTTTTGCTTTCCAGACTTCAATGTTTTACCTGTATCATTAAAACAAGACTATATCACTCCCCAAACAGTCTGTAAATGACAACCAGAACTCAAATTTTAACTGTCCCCTTTTTAATAGTGCTTCTCTGAATTCAGACACAGACTTGCATTTACCCTGAATATAGCAATCATACTTAACACTCCATAGCACTAACATAAAGATCGTATTCTCCATCTTTTACTTCTGTTAAAGAATTATTCAATTGTCCAACTGCCCTTTGATATAGGTAATATTATCCTAATTTTACATATAATGAGCTGAGGCATGGAAGTGTTAAATAACTTGCACAACTGCAAAGAGCAAATAGAAGCCAGAATTCAAAACTCGAGACTCAGTTTCCAAAGTATAAGCTTTTATGAAGCATACTGTACTGTTTTGCCTATAAACCATCATTTTAAACTTCACAAAATGTAATATACATTTTGTTGACTAATTTAATGGGTAGAAAAACATACTTCAACATATGAAACCCCTTGTCCAAGACTGCACAAATAGAAAGCGGCAGGACTGGGTTCTAAGATTCCCGGATGTTAACGGCTACATCCATCTACATGTCTCTAATTAGAAGATGGCTCTCACCCTGCAACATTGTGATCATTTTCAAGAATGGAAACTCATAATATACAGCCCTTCCAGAGTTTCACCTGGAAGGCATGTCATTATTATCTTCTGTAGGAAAATATACCCCGCAATGCTATGGTCATAACTCCGTGTTTCATCAAATGCATGGTGAAGTGAAGCGGTAGAGAAGGTTATAAAGTTTCTTTAGAATGTCGTTAAGCAGACCAATGCCTCAGGATATTTGACTAGCTGGTGGGGCCAGACATCAGATGAGAACTGGAAACAAAATATTAAAGATAGTCATTTATTTCTTCAAAGACATCACTTTTTAAATGACCATGATAAAGTCTAGGGCTAGAAGGTAATTTTAGATGGGCCTATTTCATCAACAGCAGCTTAAGTTTTCCCGGCTATGCTTAAGAAAGGACCAAGGAGACTAAAATAAAACATAATTATCAGTAAAATGCTTTCATACTTAGGCATCAGCTTCAGTTAACTACAGAATAATTGTTTTAGAATTACTGAGGGATTCTGCGCTGGGTGAGAAATAAACTACAAGGTCACAAGTTTGTAATATGCTCTTACATTCTTTCTCCTTTCTGACCTCTTTTTTGTTTTCATCTTTCTTTTTTTAAAGAGAGATTTAAAGAAACTCATTAGCAGCTATAGTAAAAGGTTAGAGCCTGATAGACCTTGGTTTAAATCTTGGCTATTCTACACAATAGTGTGACCTTGAACTAGTGAGTTAACCTTTTAATTCCTTCCATCCTCACAAGGAAAAATGATTTAAAAATTACTGTGCAATATTTTGAATTTTAAATGATGCAATGCTTTACTAAACTATCTGGGACATAAGTGTTTCTTGGTAAATGAATGACTGAATGATTTCATGTTATTTCCCTTACATTTTTTATTTCCAAGTTATTTGCAGGAAGAGGGCTAGGACAAAAAAATTGGATAGTGAACGAAATAAAGCAAAATACAAGTAACATTTGGGAAAGCCCTCTACGTTACACCTTTCTTGCATTCCTGTAAAGAAATATCTGATATGGGGTACTGTATTTCAATAGTATACTTCCAATAGTGACTCAGTCTAAAAGCCTTTTTAAAGCCCAAATGGTACTTGTCCAGGTTTTTACCACATATGCAAGAGATACTTCTAGAGAGGGAGTAGAAAAGGTGTCCTCATGATCCCTAAGAGTTCCCTGTCAGAAATGATAAGACAAAACGCATTCAAAGCCTTGACACTCTTGGGTAAAAGAGTGTGCTGACGTGTCTCAGACCTCAGTCCTTTCAGACTGGCCACCTGATATGAACCTGAAAATTCTTGCCCTCCAATGGCAGAGAGCAAGAAAGAGGACCTCCACATGGTCACAAATCAAGCTCCCAAGAACGTGAAGCTTCAGTTTTTGTTCAGGAACCTTCAGCAATGTTGTATCTGAGCAGTCTGCAGGGCTGACTTGAACAACAGGCTCGTAGAAGACATAGGCCCATGTTTTATCTTATGGTAACTCTCTCTTTGACAGAACAACACAGAAAGGCAAATTCATAACACAGTGTACACCAGATTCACTACAGCCTCAGACTAGTGTCATAAATCCATTTTCCCACTAATCAAAACATTGCAGAGGAGACAATCAGTAATTTTTACCATTCACTCAACTAGCTTGCACACACACACACACACACACACACACACACACACACACACACACAGAGGGAGAGAGAGGTCGAAAGCCCAGCTGGTAAGAAATTATTATCCTTTTGCTGGCTTGCCAGGTTTCTGGGTTCCCTTTCTCTGCAGCTTCTAGAAGAGCAAAGCTGCTTTTGATGACTGTGTACTGCACCATAGCTGTGGGATCCAAGCCATGTTACAAAAAAATGGTTCTTTTTCTTTTTATGGAACCATAGGCAAAAACATTTTAATTTTGCAAGATGCAGCCCAACAGCCTGCCTGAGAGAACTGAGTTATCATTTCCCATCCCTGCCAGAGTGACATACACGTGACAAAACACAGACACGAATCATCCTGCTCAGTGCCCAAGTATCAACGTAGCAAGGCTCGAACTTGTCCTTGTTGGTCCTTGGCGTCTTTGATCTAGTCAAGGTTTGGAGGGATGACCTCCAACCAGGAGTTTACATGGGTGGTCTGTGGGCAAAGTGGAAAAGCTGAAGGTCACCCTGAGCTAGCTTCTGCTAAACGGTTCCTTCAGGGCTCACCAAATGTGACTGATCAGACAAGTAGGAGAGCCTGCTGGATGTCCATCAGCAATTTCTTCAGAGATCTCCTTTGTACGTATAAGCTCACACAACAAAGTAAAAACAAGCAAAAGGTCTTCCAAACCAAGATCCCAGACCAGATTCCAATCCAGAAGAGTATTCTTCCAAACAGGCCCCCTTTTTCCACTCTAGGTGGGGAGAAATCTCCCGAAACTTAGATTCTTGCTGCAGTCCACGGAGAGGTGAACAGTCCCCATGATGGGTTTACAGTCCTCCAGAGAGGCCAACAGATCAGAAAAAGGAAGGTGGCATTGATTGTGCCTAGTATGTTCACCAGACTGGTTTAAAGACATTTTCCAGGAACTTTCTTTCCACTGAAATTAGGCCTAGGAACCATGGGTTGACAGTGCCTCATTGGTATGGACAGAGACAGAGGTGACTCATCAGCTTGTCAAAAGTAATCGACTGCCAGAGTTCACTTCCAGGTCTGTTATTCTGTGCTGGCTGACAAAGTGTTGGCAGTTACCCACAAGGGGTGACTACAGATGAGCCCTCAAATTAATCTCCAAAATATTTCTCACTGTCCACTGCAGAGACAAAACCAATTTACCTGGACTCTGGTATTGCATTAAAAAAATGTAATTCACACTAGGCTAGTTATGTGAAAGATAGCATAATATTGTTCAAATCAATCTCACCAAAGGTTTGGAGGGTTGTTCAATAATAGTTTGGTGGGCAGATGACTAGGGAATTAGTGGGGAAGGTTGATTGGTTGGAAATGAGATCATAGAGGTATGGAAAATAGTCCTCGTGCACTGAGTCAGCCTCTGGGTGGGGGTCCTAGGGCCAGCTGGGTCGTGGGTGGTGGTTCTGGGTAGAGTCAGTTGGTGACCAGAAATGTGAAAATCTAAAAGTCATCTCAAAAGGCCAATCTTAGTTTCTACAATAGTGGTGTTATCTACAGGATTAGCTGGGGAAGTTGCAAACCTTTTGACCTTCAGAAGAATGACTGGTTATCATTTAAGCATGTATCTTAGCAGAATTCAGGTCCCTCCTATAATTCTACCTTGTAGCCTTTCATTCGTTTTACAAAGGTAGTTTAGTTTTGAGAAGGGTTACTATAATTTTGCTTTAAAGTTAAACTGTAAACTAAGTTCCTCCCATTGTTAGGTTGGCCCAAACCCAGGAATGAGTGAAGATAGCCAGCCTGAGGCTAGAAGTGAGACAGAGTCAGTCATGATAACTTTGTCTCACTGTCATAACCTTTGCAAAGGTGGTTTTACTTTTTCTTCATTTTTCTTGGGCATTGCTATCTGAATTTCCAAGTTATGGAAATTTAAGTAACTATTATTATTTTTTTAAAGAAAAATATTATGTCTAAATGCGGCCTGTCATATTCACGTACTTAATTCAGACAGGAAGTATCTGGCCCAAATCTTTTGCATGTAATTGGTGGGTTGAATAAAATGTCTTCCTTGGTGTAATTTTTCTTTAACAGCAGGTAGCTGGGTTTTGGATTCTGTCCCATGTCTAGTTTTTACTTCTAGGCTGAAATTTTTTGAGCACGAAACTACCTTCCATTAGGTAAAATTATAGTTATTATGTAGCATTAGAAGAAAAAAATCCAAGTATGTTCAGCAAAAATTTACATCAATTGCTAATAGTTCTTGTATCCTTAAAAAATATACATATACCACCACTTTCCATTTTAGGATTTTTATTTCTAGTATGAAAACCCAAATACCAGATTAATTCAAAGAGCTGTAGCCCCAAAAGGACCGAGCTTCTCTCAGTGAGGAGGAACAAATTCTGATTAGTTTTGATTAAATTACAAGTACCACATTTTTTTCCTGAGACATACTAAAGGACACATTTTATAGGCAGTGAGACACTTAACTTCACCCTTAACCAGCTGCTGGGCATGACTAATTCTGATGGAATTTAGCCGTCTTTGGAAGTTAACAGAGCTGGCTGAAATTAAAGACATTTTCTATTTTATTTTTTTTTTCTGATCTAAAGCTTTTTTTTTTTTTTTTAATTATACTTTAAGTTCTAGGGCACATGTGCACAACGTGCAGGTTTGTTACATATGTATACATGTGCCATGTTGGTGTGCTGCACCCATTAACTCCTTATTTACATTAGGTATATGTCCTAATGCTATCTCTCCCCGCTCCCCCTACAACAGGCCCCAATGTGTGATGTTTCCTACCCTGTGTCCAAGTATTCTCATTATTCATTTCCCACCTATGAGTGAGAACATGCAGTGTTTGGTTTTCTGTTCTTGTGATAGTTTGCTCAGAATGATGGTTTCCAGCTGCATCCATGTCCTTACAAAGGACATGAACTCATCCTTTTTCATGGCTGCATAGTATTCCATGGTGTATATGTGCCACATTTTCTTAATCCAGTCTGTCATTGATGGACATTTGGGTTGGTTCCAAGTCTTTGCTACTGTGAATAGTGCCTCAATAAACATACGTGTGCATGTGTCTTTATAGCAGCATGATTTATAATCCTTTGAGTATATCCCCAGTAATGGGATGGCTGGGTCAAATGGTATTTCTAGTTCTAGATCCTTGAGGAATCGCCACACTGTCTTCCACAATGGTTGAACTAGTTTACAGTCCCACCAACAGCATAAAAGCTTTCCTATTTTTCCACATCCTCTCCAGTACCTGTTGTTTCCTGACTTTTTAATGATCGCCATTCTAACTGGTGTGAGATGGTATCTCATTATGGTTTTGATTTGCATTTCTTTGATGGCCAGTGATGATGAGCATTTTTTCATGTGTCTGTTGGCTACATAAATATCTTCTTTTGAGACGTATCTGTTCAGATCCTTCATCCACTTTTTGATGGGGTAGTTTGACTTTTTCTTGTAAATTTGTTTAAGTTCTTGGTAGATTCTGGATATTGGCCCTTTGTCAGATGGGTAGATTGTAAAAATTTTCTCCCATTCTATAGATTGCCCATTCACTCTGATGGTAGTTTCTTTTGCTGTGCTGAAGCTCTTTAGTTTAATTAGACCCCATTTGTCAATTTTGTCTTTTGTTGCCATTGCTTTTGGTGTTTTAGTCATGAAGTCCTTGCTCAGGCCTATGTCCTGAATGGTATTGCCTAGGTTTTCTTCTAGGGTTTTTATGGTTTTAGGTCTAGCATTGAAGTCTTTAATCCATCTTGAATTAATTTTTGTATAAGGTGTAAGGAAGGGATCCAGTTTCAGCTTTCTACACATGGCTAGCCAGTTTTCCTAGCAACATTTTTTAAATAGGGAATCCTTTCCCCCTTGCTTGTTTTTGTCAGGTTTGTCAAAGATCAGATGGTTGTAGATGTGTGGTATTATTTCTGAGGGCTCTGTTCTGTTCCATTGGTCTATATCTCTGTTTTGGTATCAGTACCATGCTGTTTTGGTTACTGTAGCCTTGTAGTATAGTTTGAAGTCAGGTAGCATGATGCCTCCAGCTTTGTTGTTTTGGCTTAGGATTGTCTTGGCAATGCGGACTCTTTTTTTGGTTCCATATTAACTTTAAAGTAGTTTTTTTCAATTCTGTGAAGAAAGTCATTCGTAGCTTGATGGGGATGGCATTGAATCTATAACTTACCTTGGGCAGTATGGCCATTTTCACGATATTGATTCTTCTTATCCATGAGCATGGTATGTTCTTCCATTTGTTTGTGTCCTCTTTTATTTCACTGAGCAGTGGTTTGTAGTTCTCCTTGAAGACTTCCTTCACATCCCTTGTAAGCTGGATTGCTAGGTATTTTATTCTCTTTGAAGCAGTTGTGAATGGGAGTTCACTCATGATTTGGCTCTCTATCTGTTATTGGTGTGTAGCAATGCTTGTGATTTTTGCACATGGATTTTGTATCCTGAGACTTTGCTGCAGTTGCTTATCAACTTGAAGAGATTTTGGGCTGAGACAATGGGGTTTTCTAAATATAAGATCATGTCATCTGCAAACAGGGACAATTTGACTTCCTCTTTTCCTAATTGAATACCCTTTATTTCTTTCTTCTGCCTGATTGCCCTGGCCAGAACTTCCAATACTATGTTGAATAGGAGTGGTGAGAGAGGGCATCCCTGCCTTGTGCCAGTTTTCAAAGGGAATGCTTCCAGTTTTTGCCCATTCAGTATGATATTGGCTATGGGTTTGTCATAAATAGCTCTTATTATTTTGAGATATGTCCCATCAATACTTAGTTTATTGACAGTTTTTAGCATGAAGGGCTGTTGATCATGGTGGACAAGTTTTTTGATATGCTGCTGGATTCGGTTTGCCAGTATTTTATTGAGGATTTTTGCATCGATGTTCATCAGGGATATTGGTCTAAAATTCACTTTTTTTTGTTGTATCTCTGCCAGGCTTTGGTATCAGGATGATGCTGGCCTCATACAATAAGTTAGGGAGGATTCCCTCTTTTTCTATTGATTGGACTAGTTTTGGAAGGAATGGTACCAGCTCTTCTTTGTACGTCTGGTACTTTATTCATTTTGGCCAACCCTAAGTTCTTTATTCTGCCCTGCTCTGTCTTTCCTGAAGAAACCCCAATACATGGTCTGCCCTAGGTTTCTCCCTCACTCTTACTTCTTGTCTTGACAAAAACCAGATGCTTCTCCTGTGGCCCTGCATAGCACAGTATGCCCCCTCTTTAGGGAGATATAAGTAGTAAAAATATTTTATGATGGTTAGCCTTTCCATGGTATCAATCAGTCACCTTTATAAATGAAGATCTAGGCACAAAACATTTGGACAAGAAAGAAAAACAGAAGGAAGGATGTTATTATAGGAATAGAGAACAACTAGTTCCGCTACCTCATGCAACCGATAGGACATCCGATGACATAAAATCTAATTCCAAGAAGGCTACATTCAGACACTCCAAGTTCCAGTCTCATGGATTTGAGGAAGTGTATTACTTTACAATTTTTCCCCTCAGATAAATTCCAGAACAAAGATATCATGCTTATGTATTTGACATCTTGATCATGTGGTCATTATTTTGTCAGCTGAATCGTCTTGTAAAATCTCATAACTTATTCTTGGTAGACTATTTTATTAGTCCGTTTTCATGCTGCTGATGAAGACATACCCAAGACTGCGTAATTTACAAAAGAAAGAGGTTTAATTGAAGTCATAGTTGTTCCACGTGGCTGGGGAGGCCTCACAACCACGGCAGAAGGCAAGGAGGAGCAAGTCACATCTTACATGAATGGCGGCAGGCAAAGAGAGTTTGTGCAGGGGAGCTCCTCTTTTTAAAACAATCAGATCTTGTTAGGCTCATTCACTATCATGAGAACAGCACAGGAAAGACCTGCCCCCATAATTCAATCACCTCCCACCAAGTTCCTCCCATGACATGTGGGAATTATGGGAGTTACAATTCAAGATGAGATTTGGTTGGCAACACAGCCAAACCATATCATCTACCTTTCTTCAGCCCATGTGTGTCCGTATCTTCTTCTCCTAATGTAGCCTATTTGAACATAATATGAATAACTCTATAAGTGAAAACCATGGTATAATATGCATTATATAAATATATAGTAATACTAAAATACAAATACTCTTTTTGCTAAGATATACATTGACCTGAAATTTGTCCTTTGATGTTCTCTTTTACATACTTGTACAGAGACTGGAAACATTTTTCAAAATCATTTGGTAAATATAAGGAAAAAAAGGGTCTTTTTCCTAAAAGATTTGAATCAAGAAGGATCTTCGGCCGGGTGCAGTGGTTCATGCCTGTAATCCTAGCACTTTGGGAGGCCGAGGTGGGTGGATCACAAGGTCAGGAGATCAAGACCATCCTGGCTAACACGGTGACACCCCGTCTCTACTAAAAATACAAAAAATTAGCCGGGCGTGGTGGTGGGTGCCTGTAGTCCCAGCTACTCGGGAGGCTGAGGCAGGAGAATGGCATGAACCCAGGAGGCGGGGCTTGCAGTGAGCCGAGATGGTGCCACTGCACTGCAGCCTGGGCGACAGAGCGAGAGTGTCTGAAAAAAAAAAAAAAAAAAAAAAAAAAGGATCTTCACCCACTTTTCTTGTTTCTTGGCTAAACACATCAAACCCAGAGCTGCACAGGTTCCTGGTGACTAAACTTCTACTTTGTGCTAATTGCTGTGCCTGGACAGTGTCTCAGTAGTGACAGTGGGAGGGCTGGCCTGTGGGGTGCCAGGGGTGCTGAAATGCCTTGCTGTAGTATATAGACATTCCTGTCTTCAAAGGATAGCTGTTGGAGAGAACAGTGTCTGAAAGCGTTAAGAGAATATGCTAAGAGAAAATGCTCATTTAAGAATTAGTTATCCTGATAAAACGTTACCGAGGCACAGGGAAATAGCAGATTGCTGACTTGAGGCTTGTTACAAGAATCTGCTGTAGAGATGCAGAAGATCACGGCCCCTGACTAATGAATATTGTAGCAGGGAAATGGCATGACAGGTTCCTTCTTGTTCCAATTGAGCCTGCTTCTGCAAGAACAAAAGGTCAGTTGTGCTAAAGATATTGAGAGAAGCTTAGTTTGGACATGCCTTTCAGTGCACCAGAGTTCGATGGCTGCTGTGGAATTGATTTCTTACACCAAGGCCAGATGGTTGAAGAAAAAAAAAAGTTAGAATATGACACTCTATGCACCAAGGAAAATTTAGAACAAAATCACTCTCAAGAGAAGATGTGAATATTCAATGGGCCTCAGAGGTAGCCTTTTATTTAAGAATAAAATTGGCTCAGTGAAATGCCGATCAACCTATTGCATCAAACAGAGTTTTTTAATAATAAATAAATCATTATTTAAGTCAAGGATTTTTGAAAATAATAAAATGAAGCATTCTTCATATCCCGCTGCTTTTTGGCATTCTGAACAGAAATTTTTCCTTTTTTTTTGAGTGTTGTGTGTGGATATATATGTAATTGTATACATTTTTAAAATAGCATTGCTTCATTAAGAAAATTTCAAAAACCCACACAAACAAAATAAAAGAAAATATAGTTTAACTACCCCTGCGTCTCAAAACAGACACTATCCTTTCCCCATGCAGCACTCTTTTATTTTTCTCTTATGTTAATTCATATAGATTTTCTTTAGTTCCTCTCTTTCATGTTGGTGAGGGGAAGGAAATAGATTTTTTAATGTATATACTATTTAAAATAGTTCTTATTTTTCTGATGTGTGTGTGTGTGTGTGCGCGCTCATATGCAGAATTTTAGTGCTCAACTGGGCCATTACAAATTGTTTATTGTTTAGTCGTAAACTCACAATTACAGAAAGAAAAAAAAGCCTATGTATGTTAAATAATTTTACATTAATGTTTCTAGTAAGTCAGTCTAGATATTCCTTTTCACTTGCTTCTTCATTTACCTTTCACAATCAGCTGAGAGCACGTACCTAAAATCACTATGTATTTCAGTACATGTGTAATGTAATGTTCCATTGTGTTCAAATATATTTTTAGAATATGGCAAGTGCCATGCTGAGGTAGAGATATTATAAAATTCACTTTGGGCTCAACATACATCATTATCTGCAAAATGTGTGGTATCAGCAGTATCACAAAGGGAAAAAGGTACAGACTGAGGCAACATTGCTTTATAGAATGTCATATACAGTATTTAGACATATAGTTTATAGATTTTTCAGATTGACTTCTTTCACTTAGCGGTGTTGACTTGTTTCCTCTATGTCTTTTCCAATCAACCATTTCTTTCTATCACTGACTTATATTTCATTGCGTGCATATACCATAATTTGTTTATCTGTTAACACACTGGAGGCCATCTTCCTTATGTCAAATTTTAGCAATCATTCATAGAACTCCTATAAACACCCATATGCAAGTTTTGTATAGACACGTATTTTCAACTCATTTGAAAGGAGCACAATTGCTGAATCTCGTGATAAAAGTGTTTTAGTTTTGCAAGACACTGCCAAATCGTCTTCCAAAGTGGTCATACCATTTACATTTCCATCAACAATGAATGAGAGATCCTATTGCTTCATGTCCTCCCTAGAATTTGATTTTGTGTTTTGGATTTTAGGCATTTTAATAGGTGTATGGTGGTATCTCATTTTTACTTGCAGTTCCCTAATAAAGCATGACGTTTTCATTAGGGAGCTGTAAATAAAAGTTGGGGTTTTATTTGCATCTTTCATATGCGCATCTGTTATCTATTTATCTTCTTTGGTGAATTGTCTGCTTAGAACTTTTGCCTATTTGTTAATTGGGTTTTTTCCTTATTGTTGATATTTCTGAGGGGCTTGGGGGCTAGAACTAAGTACTTTCCTTGCTCCAGATTGGTTATTCTTTGGTGCAACTCAAAACTGTAGGGGTCTGGCAAAATAGTTTCTTTTGCAGGCAGGGTTTTGTTAAAGAGAACAGAATACTCAGAAGCATTTAAAAACTATTACTTTTCTTTTCCACCTGATAAATATGAGGGGATTGTTTTTTTTCATTCTGCACACCGACAACCTAATGGGGTGTCCGGAGGTAAAACTCAAGAAAGTTTGGGGCTCCCTTAAGACTAGACCCCTGGAGTTTTTAACTCTAAAGCTTGTTCACACTGAGCCTCCAGTCTTTCACCTACTATGATTTAAGTTTTTCTACCCCAGTACTTGCCTCAGTGGCAGGTTGATGCAATTGGGCTTCTATAATGAGCAATGATTCACTGCATTTAACCATTTCTACAATTTTCACGGTCCACACTTTTGTCTTGGGACTTCAGTTCTCCCATGGACCCAAGAAAAGTTGTGGATTTTCAGTTTCTTCAGATTTTTTCTTGTTCTGTCCATGCAAGTGATAACTTACAAGCCCTTACATCTTGAAATGGTAACCAAAACTTTACCATTTTACTTTTAATTTTTCTCCTGTCTTTTTTTTAAAATTTAATTTAATTTAATTTTTTTTTTTTTTTTTTTTTTTTTTTTTTTTTTTTGAGACGGAGTCTTGCTCTGTCGCCCAGGCTGGAGTACAGTGGTGCAATCTCCACTCACTGCAAGCTCTGCCCCATGGGTTCACGCCATTCTCCTACCTCAGCCTCCCAACTAGCTGGGACTACAGGCGCCCGCCACCTCGCCCGGCTTATTTTTTGTAATTTTAGTAGAGACAGGGTTTCGCTGTGTTCGCCAGGATGGTCTTGATCTCCTGACCTTGTGATCTGCCTGCCTCGGCCTCCCAAAGTGCTGGGATTACGGGTGTGAGCCACTGCGCCCAACCTCAATTTTTCTCCTTTCTTATACATAGTTTGTGACTTTTAGAAATTTTTCTGTCTGAAAATATTTTTTTGTTGAAGCATTCATGTATTTATATTTAACATACTGACTTATTTTGGTTTAAGTCTATTATTTAAATTTTTATTTTCTCTTAGTTCAATCTTTCTTTTTTCCTAATCTTTTTATTAATGAAATTTGTATTTTAATTATTCAGTGTTTCTACTAGTTCCTAAATATGCATACTTTTACTCTAGTATTACTTGTGTTTTCTTTAAATTGCACTGAGTAATCTTGACTCTGTAAGGTCTAGTATAAATAAGTAGGTGTACCATTGACCAGAAAATGTAAGTATTTTGGATATTTAAGCTCCATTTAAAAGTTGATTTTCTGTTAATGTTGCCATGTATTCTGTTTCTACTCATATTTTAAATTTCAAAGAATATTATAATTTTGTATAAAATAGATCATGTAGTTTTAAATTAGCAGCATATTTAACCCTTTGAGATGGCGTTTCTTTCTCTTCATTTCTGATATTTTGTCTGGGATTTTCTTCTGCTTTAATGCTTGAAAAACATTTTTTTTCTCACAATTTCTTTACCGTAAGTCTGCTCTGTTCCAATTCTCTAAGCTTTTGTTTGTCAGAATGTCTTTATTTTACTTTTATTTTTGAGGGATACTTTTACTGGTTCTGGAAATCAAACTTGCAGTTATTTTCCATCAGCATTCCAAAGATACTATTTTTTTTTATGTCCGGGCTCCATCATTGTTGCTGAGATATGGCCTTTAAAATGTAAAATTGTTCTTATTTTGATAATGTATATTTTTATTTTATCTGTTTTTAAAATTTTCTCTTGCTTCTGGCTTTCAGTACAGTTATATCCCTAGGGTTTTTATATTTTTGTTGTTGTTGTTGTTAGGTGTTGATTTTGGTTATGGTTTTGGCTTTTCCTGCTTGGAGTTCCTAGAATACGTTAAAACTACAGGTTGGTGGTATTTACCAATTTTGGAATATTCCAAGGAATTAGCTGTTGAAATACTGCTTCTTCATCAATCTCTCTCCCCCTCTTTTGAGTTTCTAATTACATTTAGTTACTACCTGTAGCCATTATCTTTTTGTCTCTGACATTATTTTCTGTGTGTTCTTTCACTTTCTGCTTTTTGTGATTCAATCTGGATGTTTTCTTTTGGCAGATTTTTAGATTCACTATTTTCTTTCTTTCCTTTTTAATCTGTTATGTCCACTCTGTTGATAAATCTACAAACTTAAATTTTAGTTTTCAGTTTTAAAATTTCTATTAATATTTAAATATATATTCCAATTTCTGTTCAAATTTTTCACCTTGTCATCTATTTCCTTAAAAGTATTTGTCACTTTTATATTAAGATCTGATCATTAAAGTGATCTAGGTCCCTGTTTTGGCTTATTCCCTAAATTTATTTACTCATTTGTATTTGTTCCATGCAGAGTAGGAAGTTAAAAGAATAAAAAGAAATGTACCTCATAGAGGTTGAGAAGCTCAGCAAATATTTTAGCAGTTACCTAGTGTTGGGAGAAATATAAATGGAATTCAGAGCCCAGTATGGGTTAAGAGTCCTGATAAATTCCACAGACACTCAGGTGTGACGTTGAACTGTGCAAGCCCAAGTTAAGGGCAAGCATGGCTGGGCTAGATCTTTTAAACACTGGTACCCAGCTTTGAATTAGCTGGATATTCAATTCTAATAAGTATGTGAATATATCACCTTCCATAAAAAAAATCTTACAGAATCTCTTCAGTTTTTCATACATGATATTCGATAATCAATATTTTAAGGTGATGCAAAAGAGATTAAGAGGGGATGAAAAAAAAAAAAAAGCAACAGGTGAACAGGTGATCTAGATGCTCTGATAATCTTCTCGATAAGCCAGTATGTGACTATGGGCAGAAGGCTCAGGTCATGTTTGTTCATGCAGGACTCCCTCTTTTACAAGAATATTTTTAAGAAACATGATTGATATACATAGTAAAGAGTTAGCAAACACTTGATAATTAGAAAATGAAATGCTTTCACTTCAAGGCAATAAAAGTCTTCAAAATGTTTACAAAATTATTTCTCAATTCTATTTGCTGTTGCAGAATATTTTGGTTTTATTTTCAATACCCCTCATACTGATCTTGAGCCTCAAATGAGTGGAACAGTGACATATTAGTGATTTGTAGGCATTTCTTTGGACCAGACAAGCATATAGATTCCATACTAACAGGAAAGCAGATAAACTAGTTTTGCCAATAGATGAAGGACTCTACAGAGAAAGATTTAATCTGCGAATACTTTTTGGTTTATTTCCTGAATTGATAAAAATGAATAAGAAAATACTCTATCTTTTCTCTTGAACTTGAGAATAAAAACATGCCCAAACATGTATTCTCAGTCACATACCTTGGAAATGTGATTCCAATGTAGATTTTTTGCCTTGGTTCCAGTAACTTATGTACAATAATATCCTGCTTTGAAATAATCCTTTATTAAATAGGAATATGAAAACGAACTTCCTTTCGCTGTCTTTGCTTGCTACTCTATGTGCAGGTTGAAGGCAGAAGAAACAAAATCTTGCCACATCATTTTTGTGAACTATTATTCCATTATGAGCAGAGGGATTCAGATCCTGTTAGAATAAATTCACCCAGAATTTTTGTTAAGCAAAGGAAATTAAAAGTATACTACTAGAAAATATGTTTATAATAGATATCAAAAGTCTTATGTTTATGCTTTTTAGCTTAACAGTATCACAGTTAGGAAATAATCTCAAATGTGAACAATTGGAAGAAAAAGATGTTTTATGCGGTCATGTTTAGAATTGTTAAAATCGAAATCCACCCGAGTCATCAACAAGAAACTAATTATAATTCAGCCACGTGATGTCTTTTCATCTAGCACAGTATCTGGATTAAGGAGGAATTCCTTTAAAAATGAAAGCCTATGTTTTAATTTTCATTGAACAAAGCAAAATAAATGATGATGTAATTTGTATAGTACATCAAAATTATCAAAATGATTTAATATTCAGTGATGATAATATCACCAATTGTTTCTTTAGTGTCTTTGTGCAAGAAATGTCATATAGCTTTAGGAAAAAAAAGAGAAATCTAGTTGTAATTTGGAACCAAGAAGTAAATATTTCCAGAGAGATTTAAAATGGCTTCTACTTTTACAGTGGAGAACAGGTAGCTGTTAGATTTATGCATCATTATAATAAAAATAGTTTTGGGTTGGAGAGAGACCCTAAGTATCAGAGTCCCTAGGTATAGCTAGACCATGTAACCCAAAGTCAGTGAACAGTCATGGATTAATGCAAATGTTCCAACATAGATTAAGTCTTTTCTAGGATACAATTAAGTGAACTCTGGTGATGAGAACCATATCATTTTATACAAAAACCAGTAACAGATGTCCTCAGTTTGGACAGTAGTGCAGAGCTGCAAACATACATGCACATAGAAAGTGAAAAGTGGGGCAGGGCATGGTGGTTCACGCCTGTAATCTCAGCATTTTGGGAAGCCGAGGCGGGCAGATCACGAGGTCAGGAATTCAAGACCAGCCTAACCAACATGGTGAAACCCCGTCTCTACTAAAAATCCAAAAATTAGCTGGGCATGGTGGTGTGCACCTGTAATCCCAGCTAATCAGGAGGCTGAGGCAGGAGAATTGCTTGAACCTGGGAGGCGGAGGTTACAGTGAGCCAAGATCGCGCCATTGCACTATAACCTGGGCAACAGAGCAAGACTCTGTATCAAAAAAAAAAAAAAAAAAAAAAGTGAAAAGTGGTTTTAAAAATCAGTTGGAAAAGTTGTGATTGTCTGTGATCTTCATAAAAATTGTCAAAATGATGAAAACTCTCTTGCTTTTGATCACCGATATATCTGGGAAATAAAAGGAAAGTAGTAAATTGAGATTTATTTTGTGTACTCTAATTAAAACACTAGGGACTTATGCATTAAAATATTTCATGCTAAAAAATAAACTGATCAGGTATAGTCTGAACTGTGCTTATTCTCTTCTTGTTGTATAATTTACCATACAGGGTATCATTTCTAGTATTAATAAATTATGATAAACCTTTCTATATTTGGATCACTTCCCAACACTTTATTCTTCATACTTTATATGTTGTAAAATGCCTCTGAACCATACTTTTAAAGGAGCTATTCTTTTACACTGAAGTTTTTGTGAGTATCATTTCCTCTGGGTAAGTTTCATCTTTTTTTTTTTTTTTTTTTTTTTTTTGTCACAGCCACATTCCTCAGGTATGTGAGTAAATTTACCTTCTCTAAGTTTCTCTGATCGCATACCCAGAGTCTCTTAAACTGTGGCAGTGGCAGTGTTCCCACGGTCAGCTATTTATTCTACAACTCCATTTTATGTTCAATGCAAACAAAGTACAGTAAACACTTCAGTCACCTTGTATACATATTGTTGTTATTTCCTCCAGGGTGCTTATCACTTTGCTGTTGCCATTTTCAAATATTCTAATCAAATCCAGTTTCACTTTCGGTGTTACCACTTTTTGTTTCTTTTCTGCACATTCATTCTTGTTACCTAATTCTTTCTTTGGATTATCAAATTTTGTAAAATGTTACCATGGGTTCATCACTGCAAGATAAGGAGGTAACACAAGTACATAACCTCTCTTTTATGCATGACCTGAAAAATAGATGTGCAGTGTCCAGTCACTGCCAAATGTGGAAAGAAGGAATGTAATTGATCAGTGGATCAGGATGCACATTTGCCATTCATGTAGTGTGATTTGTGGACTCAAGAGTTAACAGTGAAGTTTGTACTTTATGCAATTGATCACAGTTAATAGACTGTGGTAACTGACATTTGAACTGTGTTGTTGAGGGACTGGTGTGTTATTTTAATAAGGCATTGCAACTGAAATGTCCCTATTGAAAACATACAAAGCAAGGACTGCCTTTGATTAGTTCTGAATGGTAGGATTTGGCTGATTATCATTTTCATCTTTATACATTAATGCATGTGCATATTTTTCAAATTAGGTACTGACTACTCACTTAAGAAGAAAGAAGTACATTATAAAACAAAATCCTTAAATCAACAACCAATTCCTGCTGTTATTTTTCTAATAACCTTGGATGGAGTTATTAGAAATAAGATGGTATAATCTTACCATTAGAATAGTAAAAGATCTCTTCTAGAAAATGTCACTTGTAACTCAAAAATATGCACATTGGAATCTGTTCCATGTTATCCAAATCACTTAATTGGGTTGCTTTACTTTTCTGTAAAATTATAGTAATGTTACTTACTGTTTTATGGTTGGTATGAGGATGCAATGAAATAACAAATGGATAGTTACAGCACAGTACCTAGTTCATAGTGGGTATTTGAGATATACCATTAGACATCCTAATAGTCTCTACAACAGAAATATCAAGAGACTTTGAATGACGTGCAGGATGAAAGTACAGGAAATCTCAGAGTCCACTTCCCCTCATAAAAAGTTCAACTGAGAACTATCTACAGACCAGAACATCCTTGAGAAATGTCAAGAGAAATTTGTCAATGTCTCATCTCCCCATTTTGTTGTGTAGTGGCCTCTACAAGGCAAAAATTAAAGGTCTTCTCTCACTAGACCATGTGTGAAATCACTGTATAATAAAAAGCCTTGGCTCTTATACAAAAATCCCTTTGGCAAGTCTTCTGACGGCCTGGAAAATTCAATAAAAAGGTCTTCCAAGGTATGTTAGTTTAGTCATCAAAAACAATCTAATGGAGCTCCAAAGCACCAGACAGAAATTAATCTGTGCGTGTATAACAGCAACGTAAAAAGAAGGCAGTACATTGCAGCCACTAGGCAGGCAAGCAATTCTGGAAGGATTTCACATGATGATAATACTCACAGAGATTTCTCCTTTACTTTCTGTGCTTAAAAGCTAATAAATGCCTCCTGTTAAATGTTACAATTACCACATTCTTTGACACATTCTGACACCTTTATGAACTGGGTATCTATTTACTTTATTGAGTAGTGGAAGTAACCGTATATATACTCTGTGTGGTTTAAAATGGGAAACAGTGCCAATAAGATTGTCTCTTCTTTGCTTCTCTATGAGTCCAAGATTAATGGGAGAATATAGTCATGAATCAGATACCTTCCAAGAAATGCATCATTAGGCAATTTTGTCATTGTACAAACATCATAAAGTGTACTTACATGGACCTAGATACCATAGCCTACTACATACCTAGGCTATATGGTATAGCATGTTGCTCCTAGGTTACAAACACGTATAGCATGCTACTGTACTGCATACTGTAGGCAATCGTAATACAATGACACATTTATGTATCTAAACATACAATAAAAATACGGTACAGAAGATTTAAAATGGTACACCTGTATAGGGCATTTACAATGAATGAAGCTTGCCTGACTGCAAGTTTCTCTGGGTGAATTAGTGAGTGAGTGAATGTGAAGACCTGGACATTATTATACAGTACTGTAGACTTTATAAATACTTTACACTTAAGCTACACTAAGTGCACTAAATGTATTTTTATATTTATTTATTTATTTTTTGAGACGGAGTCTCACTCTCTCGCCCAGGCTGGAGTGCAGTGGTGCAATCTCGGCTCACTGCAATCTCCTCTTCCTGGGTTCAAGCGATTCTCCTGCCTCAGCCTCCTGAGTAGTTGAGACTACAGATGCCTGCCACCATGCCCAGCTAATTGTATTTTTAGTAGAGATGGGATTTCATCATGTTGGCCAGGCTGACCTCGAACTCCTCACCTCAGGTGATCCACCCTTCTCTGCTTCCCAAAGTGTTGGGATTACAGGCGTGAGCCACTGTGCCCAGCCCAATAAATGTATTTTTAAAATATCTCTTTCTTCAATAATAAATTACCTGTACCTTACACTGTAACTTTCAAACTTTGTAAACTTTTAATTTTTTTTAACTTTGACTATTTGTAAGAATACTTAACACATGCTGCTGTATAAAAATATTTTTCTTTATATTCTTGTTCTATAAACGTTTTTCTATTTAAAAATGTTTTAATTTGTTTTATTGTACTTTTTAAACTTTCTGAAAAACTAATACACAAACATACACATGAGCTTAGGTCTACACAGGTCAGCATCATCTGTATCACTGTCTTCCACTTCCACCTCGTGTCTCACTGGAAGGTCTTCAGGGGCAATAACAGGCATGGAGCTGTCATCTCCTGTGATAACAATGCCTTCTTCAGAAATAGTTTCTGAAGGACCTGCCTGAAGCTGTTTTACAGTTAACTTTTTTCCTAATAAGTAGAAGAGATAGACTCTAAAACAATAATAAAACATGTAGTATTGTAAACACATAAGCCAGTAACAGTTGTTCATTATCATTATCAAGTATTAGGTACATTATGCAAATGTGTTAGACTTTTGTATGACTGGCAGTGCAGTAGGTTTATTTACCATAGCATTCACCACAAACACCTCAGTAATGCATTGTGCTATGACATCACTTGAAAATAGGAATTTTCCAGCTCCATTAAAATCTTTTGGGAACACCATTATATATGTGGTCCTTAGTCGACCAAAACTTTATTGTGTGGCACATGACTGTACTGTTAGATAAATAATACCCTAATATAAGGTCAGTATGAACAATTCCTATGTTAACAAGAAGCAAGAATTTAAGAAAGATCTCTAGACTTCCTTTCTAAGAGTGAGAGAAGACAGAGCGGAGGGAAGGTAGAATTAATTAAAATTAGATTTAAAAAGTTATTGGGAGAGAAAAGCAGAAAAAATCTAAGAGAATTGAATAGGTAAAGATTTTGAGGACATCAAGATGTAATGTTTGCTCCAGGACTTACATATGGTTGGAATTGCAATGATACAGTGGACACAGGATATAACTGTTGTGAACCTAAAAAGAAATACTACTTTAGTCTCTAAACATTAAATATTTATGCATTAGTGTCAGATGTATTCAAGTGTCAGCACCAAATACATCACTAATAGTATAATTATTTCAAATGTTATACCAATATATATTCCAGAAATTCTACAATGGATGACTATAATTATTACATATACGTATGCTATGATTGATAGAGTGTTATCAAGTTAATATGAATTTGCAATATTATTGCAAATAATAATTAGAGTGTTACCAAGTTAATATGAATTTGCAATATTATTTCAATGCCTAGCAAGTACTAGACACTCTTTAAAGCATTTTACAGGTATAATCTCATTTCATGCTTACAAAAACCTAAGAATTATGTATAATGGAAACCTTCATATTACAGATAGAAAAGCTGAAACACTGAGCCATCAGAAAAAATACGCATGATTCACACAGTGGTAAAAATTAGAGTCTGGATTCAAATTCAAGGCATCATGAGTGTAAAACTTAAAGACAATGAAGCAAAGGAAAAGAGTAGAAACAAAATAAAACTATAACATATTGCAAAGATCCCAGCTAGACATTAAGTATGATTATCTCTACTATTTAGGAGATCACTGTTTCTCTGGAGAAGCAACACAGATTCAAGAAAGACTCACAATACAAGAAAAATAGAACATGAATGTCAAGTTCAAAGGAGTCAGACATTGCTTTTAACGATGTGGCGAAAAAGAACTTGAGGAGGTCCAGTATGAGTAGAAAATTGGAGCAGATGTACATTTATATTCCATTTCTTAGAAAAAGGGAACAAAGTGTCAGAATAGAATAATGCTAAGATGTCAACTTTACCTATCTTTGGTTCTCTAATCACAGATAAAACACTTTGAATCAGAAGAGCTGCAACAGTACCTGTCTTAACAATATCATTTACTTTATAGAGAACAATGAGACACTTGATAGGCACTCAGTTTTTTTGTTTGAAGGCGTACATACACTCAGTAAAAATTGATTTGTTCTTTCTGCAATATTATATTTGTCATTTTCTTAACTTTTGAAGATGTAAATCCTACCCAGAGGAGTTAACACGTGAACTACTACATATTAAACACCAAGTAGCAAATGTCACTCTTAGTATTTAATAATATTTGAAATCCTAAAATCCACCTAAAAGAGATTCCCTGATGAAGCAAATTGCAAGTTCCAATTTCACCTCTGACTTCTACTATGGCCATGAAAAACTTCTCTTATCTACGAACAAGGAAAGTTAGACAAATTTTAGCTCCCGTTTTTGAAAGTCCAGATGCTTGAGTCTAGGTCCTAAATTGAATGCATCTTTCCTGGCCTCTCACTTTGAAAGAACTCTTTAGTTGGGTTTTTTATTTAATGGTATGAACAATTCTGTACAACTTAGCATCCCTGCTGCGTCCATTGCAATTGCTTCCTATTTTCCTTCTGAAAGGAAGATTTAGCAAATTGGACTTTAGGCTTAATGTCCTTCAGAAGATATCTCCTGTATATTTTTTTCTTGATAAACTATTTCAGAACTACTTAATACACCATGAACCAACACTGATTAGTATTCATTTTGGTGTTATACATTTCCTGAAAAATAAAATGGTTGCATGCATTTAGTTTGAAATGTTCTACTAGTTGCTTTAACAGCTTTTGAGTAGTTTCACAATATAATTCCATTTAAGAGGACAGAAAATAATAGGCAATAGAGATAAACCGAAGTAGTAGCTCAGAGGAAGTTAACACTTTAAGTGACAAAGTAACCTGGTGAAAACACATATTTAGTAATTATTCCCAAACTAGGGTGGCATCCAACTTTCTTCACTGGTTTTCTTAGCAAGAGATTGTTAAGAGACAACTTCTTGGTGACAAACTTTATATTGCAATGCCAGAGGATGAAGCTGCCCATTTCTTGTCTGGGTAAGAACAAGCTAGGGCAGGCAAGGCTTCTGAGCTCTCAGAAGCATTCAGGGTTCAAATCACAAAGCCACTTGCAGGTATTTCTCTGAATCCCTAACAGTAAATCCTTCATTTTACACTATTGCTAATTTATTTTTCTCTTGTTCTTTCATTCTTTTGCTCTCTTTTAATTATTACCTTTAGTAGTTATTTTAAAAATAGCCAATTGGAGGTGGAGCAAAATGGCTGAAAAGAAGGCTTCACTACCCTGCCCCTACAAAGACACCAATTTAACAACTATCTACACACACCAAAACAAACAAACAAACAAAAAACAAAAAAACTCATAAAAACCAAAACTCAAGTGAGCATTCATAGTACCTGGTTTTAACTGCATATTACTGGGAAAAAAAAAAAAAAGCACTGAAAAAGTAGAATAAACAGTCCTGAATCACCAATGCCACCACCCCCACCCCCAGCAACCCCAGCATGGTGTTGAGGGTGTTTTTGGGCACTGGGAAAGGGAGAGCACAGCAATTGTGAGGCATTGAACTTGGTGCCATTCTGTTAGAGCAGAAAGAAAAACTGGAGGAAACTCAGCTGACGCCCACCCACAGAGGGAGCATTTAAACCAGCCATAGCCAGGGGGAATCAGCGATCCCAGTGGTTAGAACTTGAGCTTGTACAACCCTCACCACCATGGGCTGAAGGGCTCTGGGTCTCTGAGTAAACTTGAAAAGCAGTCTAGACCATGCAAACTGCAACTCTTGGGCAAGTCCTGGTGCTGAACTCGGCCCAGGACCAGTGGACTGGGGGGTCATACAGCCTACTGAGACACACGCAGGGTGGCTAAGGAAAAGTTGGCAACACCCCTCTTGTAAACCCAGGCTGGACAGCTCACGGCTCCAAAAGACAACTCGCCTTCTTTCCACTTGAGGAGAGAGGGAAGACTGGGGAGAACTTTGTCTTGCATCTTGGATACCATCTCAGCCACAGCAAGATAGGGCAGCAGTCAGAGTTGTGAGATCCCTATTCCAGACCCTAGCTGCTGAATGACATTTCTAGACACACCCTGGGCCAGAAGGGAACCCACTGCTTTGAAGGGAAGGACGCAGTCCTGGCAGCATTCATCATCTGCTAACTGAAGAGCCTTTGGACCCTGAATAACTAAGAGTAATACCCAGGTACTATGTGGAGGGCCTTGGGTGAGCCTCTGAGACTTGCTGGCTTTAAGGGAGACTCAGAACATTCCTAGCAGTGGTGTCTATGGGGTGAAACTCCTTTTTCTTGAGAAAAGCAGAGGGAAGAGTAAAGGGAACTTTGTCTTGCTACTTAGGTGCCAGCAAGGCCACAGGAGGGTACAGCACCAAGTGGAGTCCCTGATTCCAGGACTTGACTCTTAGACAACATTTCTGGACATACCCTGGGCCAGAGAGGAGCCCGCTGTCCTGAAAAGTGAGTCCCAGGCCAGGCAACATTCACCACAAGCTGATTTGAAAGTCCTTGGGCCTTAAGGGAACATCAATGGTAGTCTGGGAGAACTCCCCATAGCCTGTGGTGGCAGTGGCCATGGGGTGAGGATCCTCTGCCTTTGTAAAGAGGAGGAAAGAGTGGGAAGGACGAGTCCCAGCTCAGCCACAGTGCAATAGAACACCAGATATATTTCTAAGGTTTTTGACTCTAGTCTCTGATTCCCACACAACCCACAGCACCTCTGGACTCTTCCAGGGCCTGGGAGAACTCACTGCTCTAAAGGGAAGGACACAAACCTTGTTGGCTTTGCCACCAGCTCACTGTAGAGCCTCAAGGCCTTGAGTGAACATAGGGAGTAGCCAGGGAGTGGTTACAGCAGGCCTTGGTTGACACCCAGTGCTGTCCTGGCTTCAGGTCTGACCTAGTGCAGTAATAGTGGTGGTGGCCACATGGGTACTTGTGTCACTTTACCCCCAGCTTTTGGTGACAGAACAGAGAAAGAAGCTCCATTCGTTTGGGAGAAAGTAAGGAAAAGGAACGAGAGTCTCTGTCTGGTAATCCAAATAATTCTCTTGGATCTTGTCCAATATTATCAAGGCAGCAACTCAGAGAGTCTACAAGAACCCCAGTGTTACTAGGCTGGGGTGCCCCCTTAAGCAGATACAGCTTATATCACAATACCCAATTCCTTTATAATATCTGGAGAGCTTTCCCAAGAAGAATGGGTACAAATAATCCCAGACAGTCAGACAGTAAAGACTCTAATAAATACCTAACACTTACTTCAATGCCCAGATACCGAAGAACATCTACAAGCATCAACACCATCCAGAAAAACATGACCCCACCAAATGAACTGAATAAGCCACCAATCCTGGAGAAACAGAAATATGTGACCTTTCAGACAAAGAATTCAAAATAGCTGTGTTGAAGAAATTCAATGAAGCTCAAGATAGCACAGAGAAGGAATTCGGAATTCTATCAGATAAATGTAACAAAGACATTAAAATAATTAAAAAGAATCAAGCAGAATTTCTGAAGCTGAAAAATGCAATTGGAATACTGAAGGATGCATCAGAGTCTTTTAATAGCAGAACTGATCAAGCAGGAGAAATAATTAGTGAGAGTGAAGAAGGCTATTTGAAAGTACACAGAGGAGATAAAATAAAAAGGAATAAAAAACAATGAAGCATGCCGACAGAATCTAGAAAATAGCCTCAAAAGAGCAAATCTAAGACTTACTGGCTTTAAGGAGGAGGTAGAGAAAGAGATAGGAGGAGAAAGTTTATTCAAAGGGATAATCACAGAGAACTTTCCAAGTCTAGAGAAAGATATTGATATCCAAGTACAGGAAGGTTATAGAACACCAAGCAGATTTAACCAAAGAAGACTATCTCAAGGCATTTAATAATCAAACTCCCAAAGATCAAGCATAAAGAAAGGATCCTAAAAGCAGCAAGAGAAAAGAAATAAATAACATACTATTAAGCTCCAATATGTTTAGCAGCAGATTTTTCAGTGGAAATCTTACAGGTCAAAAGAGAGGGGTATGATGACATATTAAAGTGCTGAAGGAAAAAAACAAACAAACAAACTGTTACCCTAGAATAGTATATCTGACAAAAATATCCTTCAAGCATAAATGAGAAATAAAGATGTTCCCAAAGAAAAGCTGAAGGATTTCATCAGCACCAGACCTGTTCTACAAGAAATGCTAAATAATTCCCAAGTAACTTATGTTTTAAGGTGGGTTGTGCTCAGCAATAAGTTATTGATACACCCTCCAATAAAGTTATTTCCAAACTTTGACCATAGTTCAATTTATATGCCTGCCACTTGCAACCACATAGTCCTGACTTGAATATCTTTACTTACCCAATTACTAGCTACATTACGTTGGGCAAGTGACTGTTAAGTTTTCTCACCTGTGACAAGGATAGCAATGTTGTTGTTTGGTGGGGAAGATGTGAGGATTGAAATAATGCATTTGAGGTCCCCATGGAAAGAATAAATTTACAAAAAATTATTATACTTGTTATTATAAATTAATCTTTTATCATATACTTAGAAGATGATAGGGAATCTGGTACAGAACAGGTGCTTTATTGAATAAATTAATAGAAGTCATTGATTGATATATTTAGACTAAGGTTTGTTTTAGGAAGACACGAATATGATCTAAAAGGAGAATTCACACACATACAGATACACAAAACTATGCCTATAGTGTAACCATATGTTCTTAAAAATATTTAAAATTAAACAATGCCTGTGGTTTTGCATACTTAGAATTTGTTTATCTACTTTAAGTCTCTACTGTAATCAGTTAATAAACATTATAGGACATCACATTTATTTTACATCATATAATAGAAATTGACTTAAAATATTCTAGTGAATTTAGCTAATTATGTTTTGTCCTGCCATATTGAGACATTTAAAACATTATTAATAGGAATGAAATAGACAAGTAGAAATGGAAGTGAGCACAGAATATCTTTTTGAACAGACTATTTAATGGGTCTTATTTTTAGATTCACAAAGTAATCTGTCCTTCTGATTTTAAGAACCTAGACAGAATTACCCCTTATAATCCAAGTATGGAAAAAAAGATATTGATTTATTTTATTTTATCTGTTGTTATTGATACATCATAGATGTACAAAGTTTGAGGATATGTGTGATAATTTCATACACTCATGTAATTTGTAAAGATCAGAGCAGTATGCTTGGAGTATCTATCACCTTAAGTATGTTTTTTTCTTCATGCTACAAACAGTCAAATTATTCTTTTCTTGTTATTTTGAAATGTACAATAGATTATTGTAAACTGAAGCCACCCTACTATCTATCAACTACTAGATCTTATTTCTGTTATCAAACTGCATTTTTGCGCCCATTAATCAACATCTTTTCATTCTCTCCTCCCCTACCATTCCCCATCTCGGATAACCACAAACTTCTTCTCTATTGTCATATGATCCACTTTTTAGCTTCAGTATGTAAGTGAGAACATGTGATATTTGCCCTTCTCTGCTTGGCTTATTTCACTTAAGAGAGTGACCTTTAGTTCCATCTATGTTGATTTTTTATGGCTGAAAACTGTTCTGTGGTGTATATGTATAGGATTTTTCCTTTATCCAATTATCCATTGATGGAGAGTTAGGTTGATTTTATATTTTGGATATTGTGAATAGTGCTGCAATAAATGTGAGAGTGAAGATCTATCTTTAATATATTGACTTCCTTGTCTTGGGGTATATACTCATACCCAATAGTGGAATTATGGAGCCATATGGTAGATCTATTTTTAGTAATTTGAGGAACCTCCATACAGTTTTCTATAGCGGCTGTACTAATTTACATTCCCCTTTCTCCACATCCTCACCAGCATCTGTTATTTTCTATCTTTTTTTTTTTTTTATGAACACAATTTTTACCTGGGGTAGGATGGTATCTTACTCTGATTTTGATTTGCATTTCCCTGGTGGTTAGTGGTGTTGAACTTTTTTTTATATACCAGTTGGCCATTTGTATGTCTTCTTTAGAAATTCAGATCTGTGCTTTTTTTACTTGGATGTTTTGCTTTTTCTGTTACTGGGTTGTTTGAGTCCTTATATATTCTGGTTAATAATTCCTTGTCAGAGGCCGGGTGTGGTGGCTCACGCCTGTAATTCCAGCACTTTGGGAGGCCAGTGTAGGTGGATCACCTGAGGTCAGAGGTTCGAAACCAACCTGACCAACATGGCAACATCCTGTTGTATTTTTGTATTTTTGTATTTTTAGTTTGTTGTTTGGTGGGGAAGATATGAGGATTGAAATAATGCATTTGAGGTCCCCATGGAAATAATAAATTTACAAAACTTTTTATAAATTTATTTATAACACAACTAAAAATACAAAAATTAGCCAGGCATGGTGGTGGGCGCCTGTAATCCCAGCTACTAGGGAGGCTGAGACATGAAAATAGCTTGAACCTGGGAGGCAGAGGTTGCAGTGAGCCGAGATCGCGCCAGTGCACCCCAGCCTGGGCGACAGAGGGAGCCTCCATCTCAAAAAAAAAAAAAAAAGGGGGGGGGGCGGAGCAAGATGGCCGAATAGGAGCAGCTCCAGTCTCCAAATCCCAGCGCGAGCGACACAGAAGACCGGTGATTTCTGCATTTTCAACTGAGGTACTGGGTTCATCTCACCGGGGAGTGCCGGACGATCAGTGCTGGTCAGCTGCTGCAGCCCGACCAGCGAGAGCTGAAGCAGGGCGAGGCATTGCCTCACCTGGGAAGCGCAAGGGGGAAGGGAGTCCCTTTTCCTAGCCAGGGGAACTGAGACACACAACACCTGGAAAATCGGGTAACTCCCACCCCAATACTGCGCTTTAAGCAAACAGGCACACCAGGAGATCATATGCCACACCTGGCCGGGAGGGTCCCACACCCACGGAGCCTCCCTCATTGCTAGCGCAGCAGTCTGTGATCTACCGGCAAGGCAGCAGCGAGGCTGGGGGAGGGGCGCCCGCCATTGCTGAGGCTTAAGTAGGTAAACAAAGCTGCTGGGAAGCTCGAACTGGGTGGAGCTCACAGCAGCTCAAGGAAACCTGCCTGTCTCTGTAGACTCCACCTCTGGGGACAAGGCACAGTAAACATAACAAACGCAGCAGACACCTCTGTAGACGCAAAGGACTCTGTCTGACAGCTTTGAAGAGAGCAGTGGATCTCCCAACACGGAGGTTGAGATCTGAGAAGGGACAGACTGCCTGCTCAAGTGGGTCCCTGACCCCTGAGTAGCCTAACTGGGAGACATCCCCCACTAGGGGCAGTCTGACACCCCACACCTCACAGGGTGGAGTACACCCCTGAGAGGAAGCCTCCAAAGCAAGAATCAGACAGGTACACTCGCTGTTCAGCAATATTCTATCTTCTGCAGCCTCTGCTGCTGACACCCAGGCAAACAGGGTCTGGAGTGGACCTCAAGCAATCTCCAACAGACGTACAGCTGAGGGTCCTGATGGTTAGAAGGAAAAGTATCAAACAAGAAGGACACCTACACCAAAACCCCATCAGTACGTCACCATCATCAAAGACCAGAGGCAGATAAAACCACAAAGATGGGGAAAAAGCAGGGCAGAAAAGCTGGAAATTCAAAAAATAAGAGCGCATCTCCCCCCTGCAAAGGAGCGCAGCTCATCACCAGCAACGGATCAAAGCTTGATGGAGAATGACTTTGACGAGATGAGAGAAGAAGGCTTCAGTCCATCAAACTTCTCAGAGCTAAAGGAGGAATTACGTACCCAGCGCAAAGAAACTAAAAATCTTGAAAAAAAAAGTGGAAGAATTGATGGCTAGAGTAATTAATGCAGAGAAGGTCCTAAACGAAATGAAAGAGATGAAAACCATGACACGAGAAATACGTGACAAATGCACAAGCTTCAGTAACTGACTCGATCAACTGGAAGAAAGAGTATCAGCGATTGAGGATCAAATGAATGAAATGAAGCGAGAAGAAAAACCAAAAGGAAAAAGAAATGAACAAAGCCTGCAAGAAGTATGGGATTATGTAAAAAGACCAAATCTACGTCTGATTGGGGTGCCTGAAAGTGAGGGGGAAAATGGAACCAAGTTGGAAAACACTCTTCAGGATATCATCCAGGAGAACTTCCCCAACCTAGTAGGGCAGGCCAACATTCAAATCCAGGAAATACAGAGAACGCCACAAAGATACTCCTCAAGAAGAGCAACTCCAAGACACATAATTGCCAGATTCACCAAAGTTGAAATGAAGGAAAAAATCTTAAGGGCAGCCAGAGAGAAAGGTCGGGTTACCCACAAAGGGAAGCCCATCAGACTAACAGCAGATCTCTCGGCAGAAACTCTCCAAGCCAGAAGAGAGTGGGGGCCAATATTCAACATTCTTAAAGAAAAGAATTTTCAACCCAGAATTTCATATCCAGCCAAACTAAGTTTCATAAGTGAAGGAGAAATAAAATCCTTTACAGATAAGCAAATGCTTAGAGATTTTGTCACCACTAGGCCTGCCTTACAAGAGACCCTGAAGGAAGCACTAAACATGGAAAGGAACAACTGGTACCAGCCATTGCAAAAACATGCCAAAATGTAAAGACCATTGAGGCTAGGAAGAAACTGCATCAACTAACTAGCAAAATAACCAGTTAATATCATAATGGCAGGATCAAGTTCACACATAACAATATTAACCTTAAATGTAAATGGACTAAATGCTCCAATTAAAAGACACAGACTGGCAAACTGGATAAAGAGTCAAGACCCATCAGTCTGCTGTATCAGGAGACCCATCTCACACGCAGAGACATACATAGGCTCAAAATAAAGGGATGGAGGAAGATTTACCAAGCAAATGGAGAAAAAAAAAAAAAGCGGGGGTTGCAATACTAGTCTCTGATAAAACAGACTTTAAACCATCAAAGATCAAAAGAGACAAAGAAGGCCATTACATAATGGTAAAGGGATCAATTCAACAGGAAGAACTAACTATCCTAAATATATATGCACCCAATACAGGAGCACCCAGATTCATAAAGCAAGTCCTTAGAGACTTACAAAGAGACTTAGACTCCCATACAATAATAATGGGAGACTTCAACACTCCACTGTCAACATTAGACAGATCAACGAGACAGAAAGTTAACAAGGATATCCAGGAATTGAACTCATCTCTGCAGCAAGCAGACCTAATAGACATCTATAGAACTCTCCACCCCAAATCAACAGAATATACATTCTTCTCAGCACTACATCGCACTTATTCCAAAATTGACCACATAATTGGAAGTAAAGCACTCCTCAGCAAATGTAAAGGAACAGAAATTATAACAAACTGTCTCTCAGACCACAGTGCAATCAAACTAGAACTCAGGACTAAGAAACTCAATCAAAACCACCCAACTACATGGAAACTGAACAACCTGCTCCTGAATGACTACTGGGTACATAACGAAATGAAGGCAGAAATAAAGATGTTCTTTGAAACCAATGAGAACAAAGATACAACATATCAGAATCTCTGGGACACATTTAAAGCAGTGTGTAGAGGGAAATTTATAGCACTAAATGCCCACAAGAGAAAGCAGGAAAGATCTAAAATTGACACTCTAACATCACAATTAAAAGAACTAGAGAAGCAAGAGCAAACACATTCGAAAGCTAGCAGAAGGCAAGAAATAACTAAGATCAGAGCAGAACTGAAGGAGATAGAGACACAAAAAACCCTCCAAAAAATCAATGAATCCAGGAGTTGGTTTTTTGAAAAGATCAACAAAATTGACAGACCGCTAGCAAGACTAATAAAGAAGAAAAGAGAGAAGAATCAAATAGATGCAATTAAAAATTATAAAGGGGAAAATCACCACCGACCCTACAGAAATACAAACTACCATCAGAGAATACTATAAACACCTGTATGCAAATAAACTAGAAAATCTAGAAGAAATGGATAATTTCCTGGATACTTACCCTCTCCGAAGACTAAACCAGGAAGAAGTTGAATCCCTGAATAGACCAATAGCAGGCTCTGAAATTGAGGCAATAATTAATAGCCTACCAACCAAAAAAAGTCCAGGACCAGATGGATTCACAGCTGAATTCTACCAGAGGTACAAGGAGGAGCTGGTACCATTCCTTCTGAAACTATTCCAATCAATAGAAAAAGAGGGAATCCTCCCTAACTCATTTTATGAGGCCAATGATACCAAAGCCTGGCAGAGACACAACAAAAAAAGAGAATTTTAGACCAATATCCCTGATGAACATCGATGCAAAAATCCTCAATAAAATACTGGCAAACCGGATTCAGCAACACATCAAAAAGCTTATCCACCATGATCAAGTGGGCTTCATCCCTGGGATGCAAGGCTGGTTCAACATTCGCAAATCAATAAACATAATCCAGCATATAAACAGAACCAAAGACAAGAACCACATGATTATCTCAATTGATGCAGAAAAGGCTTTTGACAAAATTCAACAGCCCTTCATGCTAAAAACGCTCAAGAAATTCGGTATTGATGGAACGTACCTCAAAATAATAAGAGCTATTTATGACAAACCCACAGCCAATATCATACTGAATGGGCAAAAACTGGAAAAATTCCCTTTGAAAACTGGCACAAGACAGGGATGCCCTCTCTCACCACTCCTATTCAACATAGTGTTGGAAGTTCTGGCTAGGGCAATCAGGCAAGAGAAAGAAATCAAGGCTATGCAGTTAGGAAAAGAAGAAGTCAAATTGTCCCTCTTTGCAGATGACATGATTGTATATTTAGAAAACCCCCTTGTCTCAGCCCAAAATCTCCTTAAGCTGATAAGCAACTTCAGCAAAGTCTCAGGATACAAAATTAATGTGCAAAAATCACAAGCATTCTTATACACCAGTAACAGACAAACAGAGAGCCAAATCAGGAATGAACTTCCATTCACAATTGCTTCAAAGAGAATCAAATACCTAGGAATCCAACTGACAAGGGATGTAAAGGACCTCTTCAAGGAGAACTACAAACCACTGCTCAGTGAAATCAAAGAGGACACAAACAAATGGAAGAACATACCATGCTCATGGATAGGAAGAATCAATATCGTGAAAATGGCCATACTGCCCAAGGTAATTTATAGATTCAATGCCATCCCCATCAAGCTACCAATGAGTTTCTTCACAGAATTGGAAAAAACTGCTTTAAAGTTCATATGGAACCAAAAAAGAGCCCACATCTCCAAGACAATCCTAAGTCAAAAGAACAAAGCTGGAGGCATCACGCTACCTGACTTCAAACTATACTACAAGGCTACAGTAACCAAAACAGCATGGTACTGGTACCAAAACAGAGATATAGACCAATGGAACAGAACAGAGTCCTCAGAAATAATACCACACTTCTACAGCCATTTGATCTTTGACAAACCTGAGAGAAACAAGAAATGGGGAAAGGATTCCCTATTTAATAAATGGTGCTGGGAAAATTGGCTAGCCATAAGTAGAAAGCTGAAACTGGATCCTTTCCTTACTCCTTATACGAAAATTAATTCAAGATGGATTAGAGACTTAAATGTTAGACCTAATACCATAAAAATCCTAGAGGATAACCTAGGTAGTACCATTCAGGACATAGGCATGGGCAAAGACTTCATGTCTAAAACACCAAAAGCAACAGCAGCAAAAGCCAAAATTGACAAATGGGATCTCATTAAACTAAAGAGCTTCTGCACAGCAAAAGAAACTACCATCAGAGTGAACAGGCAACCTACAGAATGGGAGAACATTTTTGCAATCTACTCATCTGACAAAGGGCTGATATCCAGAACCTACAAAGAACTCAAATTTACAAGAAAAAAACAAACAACCCCATCAAATAGTGGGCAAAGGATATGAACAGACATTTCTCAAAAGAAGACATTCATACAGCCAACAGACACATGAAAAAATGCTCATCATCACTGGCCATCAGAGAAATGCAAATCAAAACCACAATGAGATACCATCTCACACCAGTTAGAATGGCGATCGTTAAAAAGTCAGGAAACAACAGGTGCTGGAGGGAATGTGGAGAAATAGGAACACTTTTACACTGTTGGTGGGATTGTAAACTAGTTCAACCATTATGGAAAACAGTATGGCGATTCCTCAAGGATCTAGAACTAGATGTACCATATGACCCAGCCATCCCATTACTGGGTATATACCCAAAGGATTATAAATTATGCTGCTATAAAGACACATGCACACGTATGTTTATTGCAGCACTATTCACAATAGCAAAGACTTGGAATCAACCCAAATGTCCATCAGTGACAGATTGGATTAAGAAAATGTGTCACATATACACCATGGAATACTATGCAGCCATAAAAAAGGATGAGTTTATGTCCTTTGTAGGGACTTGGATGCAGCTGGAATCCATCATTCTTAGCAAACTATCACAAGAACAGAAAACCAAACACCGCATGTTCTCACTCATAGGTGGGAACTGAACAATGAGATCACTCGGACTCAGGAAGGGGAACATCACACACCGGGGCCTATCATGGGGAGGGGGGGTGGGGAGGGATTGCATTGGGAGTTATACCTGATGTAAATGACGAGTTGATGGGTGCAGCACAGCAACATGGCACAAGTATACATATGTAACAAACCTGCACGTTATGCACATGTACCCTACAACTTAAAGTATAATAATAATAAATTAAAAAAAAAAGAAAGAAAGAAAAAGGAAAAGAAAAAATAATAATAATTCCTTGTCAGAGGGACGATTTCATGAAAAGCTTTTTTAAACAAGAAGCTATTTTTACTAACTGAATTTCTATATTCTAATTGGTGGAGAGTTTGGGAAAATCCAAAATCATAGAGTTTAATCAAATGTAACTGACTACGACATATGTCATGTGCACATATCTTTTAATTTGGCTTTAGGTTTTAAATATATTAGAAAAATAAGACTAATATATTTTTAACAAAGGAATTACTTGGCTAGAAAGCCAACCTGCATAATTAATGTAAAATTAAAAAAGCTTTAAACAAAATATTATTATTATTATCCATGCTATTAAAATTAAAGAGGAAAATAAGACAAGTGGTCAAAATATAAATTACTGGCTAGATAAAATAAGGTATATAGATGTGTATGTTTTTAGTACATATTAATAATATGTAAATGCAGAGGTAATAAAATTGGATATTATTTTAGAAGTTAAGGATACAAGCCAATGTATAATATAATGACAACTATAACATAAAACTCAACAGATATGCAGATACATATTTACACAGGAAAAATATCTAAAAAAACCACATCCTACAGTAAAAGCACAGATAAATTATTTAATCCCACTGTGTGGTTTCCCTCATCTATAAAAGAGAGATACTAGTTTCACTTACTTTGCAAAGTAAGTACAAGGATTAAAAATAATTTATCTGAAACACGAGGACCATAGTTGAATAGTCAATTAATTAATTAATTATTATTGTTTCTATTGCTGGTAATTAGGTGGAGTAATTGTTGGTGATTTATTTTCTATCTTTCCATCAATTCTATACTAATTACTTTTACAGCGGAAAGCCTATATGTACAAAGAAGGAAACTAGAACCCAAGCCTTGATAATTCCTCTTTCTGATGTCAAATCAGGTTTCCAAGACTAGGGATGCCATTCTTCATGTGCCAGGTGATCAGTTACATCCTCAATTACACATCTGTACTTTTTCTTTCCTATAAGTAGAGCATAAATTTCTGACAGGGACCCAAACCTTATAAACTGCAGAAAGTAGTTAAGAAGAATATAGTCACACATCCTTAGTCCCCCATCAAATTGAATTTTTCAGAAGTAATGCCAGTTACTTCATCTACCAAATATACAGATACATAAATGTAAATATCACAGCATAAAATATCTAAACTATCCAGGTAATCAGTGCTTCACGGACAGAAAGGAGACTCAGGGACAGATTCGCCAGGTGAAGCAAATTAACTTTCACCTCCCTGCTAAATTTTTTCTTCTGTTGTACTGTTGAAGGTAATTACAATTTTTATTTGAAGTGTATTTGGTGGATGAGAAGTTTTCATTCCAATCATCTGTCATTAAAAGGTATGCCTTTCCCACCAGTGAAAAATCCACAAGTAACCTTAGAGGTCACATAGAGGTCACATAGCAAGTCACATAGAGGGTGACTTTTCCAAAAGATTTTTTTCCTATATTTTTCTAAGTTCTTCTATTTTCTGGTCTAAGGTTTCTAAAAATGCCTAATGTCAGGTAAATCCGAAAGCTTTTACTCAGAAACACTACATTGTTAAGAAATTTATGAATACGCACATTTTTATATGATTCCTATGACTTTTTTCATTGCACAATTAGTTTCCTTACACACTGTGTGTTGAAATCAGCTTTCAGGTTTATTCTGATAGATACTTTTTTAAAAAGTGGAATAGGAGAAAGGTATCATTAAATGTTACTTCTCAATTTAAGTGGTATTTCCACAAAGAAGCTTTTTCTGATCTAAGAGAATGAGCTTTTTTCTTCCTGTTACACTGTATCAAGCCAATTTACGTTTTTAAGATCTGAGTTTCATTACTGCTTCCCCAGGCAAATCTTCCCTGAACTCCATGACTATGGAAAATCTTTTTTTTTTTTTTTTAAGGACAGGCACACGAACGTGTACATCTATCTCATCCACAGCACTTTTCCAGTTGAATTTTACCCTGGTGTATAAACATTTGAATATTATCTTTATCACTATTAGGCTGTTAATGATACAAAGGCAAAAAGTGAAGTCTGTATTTGCTAACAATTATATCCCTGTTGTCAAGGACAGTGCTGAGAACATCGAAGTCACTCAGTTAATAGTATTGAGTGAGCAAATAAAGAATGTTAGCATTAAATAAAACCATATATGTAGAAGATCTGGTACATATTAAGTTATATGTTGTAATTAGAGTAACTTCTTTTGGAGATAATTTGGATTTTATAAAATGATAGTTTATCAAAATCAATCACTATGGGTAGCTAGTGTAAATTACTTTTTAAGGTATTACAAGAAATAAGAGTTGACATGAAAGATAGAAGAGGCATTGATCCTTTTGAAGGAACAAGGAAGAAGTGTGAGCAGTGCATGCACACTGGCTGCTGCATTGACAGAACATGTGACCTTCTGAGTGGGACCTGCTGGAAAACACTATATTTTCATCTTAAGTAGTTCTGGAAGATTATTTTTAAAACAACCACACATATATTATGGTTTAGCATCCACAAAACCATGGATAGTAACATGGATAGCTCTCCACGGAGAGAAATATTATGTGGCACAGCAGAAATGCTTTGGGGCGAGATTGATGTGTTTTTTAAGTTGAGCTCTGTCACTTTCTAACTCTTTGTTAGTCTCCTCCCGTGTAAAAGGGAGGCCATGATACCAGCAATCAAGGACTCCTTATAATATTAAATTAATATGTTTCTCAAATGTTCTGAGCCATATAGTCACATAGATAATGATCCTTCTCTCCAGAAATCAAACATACAATCAATCGAAGGTAGACATACAAATGTCAGTTAACTAGTTGTCCCAAAAAGGAGGAATAGCGGCAACATTACATGTTAAAAAGTTTAACATCTGCAAGGTATATTCATGTGAATCACCTAATATCCTCATAAACAATCTGAGAAGTTGATGCAAGAGAGGAAACTGAGCTCAGCATGATTAACTGCATTGGTCCAAATTCACAGTCTTCCTTTCAAAAGAAAGAGGTGAAGCCTTAACCTGTGAGGCATATTCAAATTCTGTTGACAGGAATATTTTAGTAGATAAACCTACGTGCTACAGAAATGAAATCACTTTAAAACTCTGGCAAAGGAACACACAGCACTTTTTTATATTCCTGTTTGTTTGTTTTTTTTTAATTTTCTATTAAATCTATCTACTAATTGTTTAACAAACAAAATAAAAGCATATGAAAGGAAAATTCAACATCAAAGCTATGCAAGGAAGCCATCATCTTGGTAAAACCACCAGTATTTCAAGCAAAGACTTTATCTTGTTGAAGGCATGAAAACATCCAAGTTGAGCAAGTGCCAGAACAAGTTCATGTGATGTAATGAAATTTTTTGCTTTTTATGACAAAATGATGAATATTCCAAACTGACCTGAAAAAATTCTAGCCATATGATCTTACCCTTATAGTTAAGGTCAAAGAAAAAAAATAATACTGGTTACTATTTTTCTCTTTTCTCATCAATATGAATTTTAGATGAGAATTACCAAGATAGTATTCACATACAAGGTGATGTGCACAGGGTCAGTGCTCGATGAAATAGCTATTATGCTGCATGTAAAATGTCTCAAAGACAGTGCCTGGCTCACTTTGAGTGCTCACATTGCTAATTCCCTAAATGAGAGAATTGAGAGCTTATTTTGCTTTTACTAAATTAAGACCTGCCTCCTACCACCTACAATGGACCAAGGCACCACAAATGAATGAAGACGGGTAGCGTAATTACTAATTAAATCGCTGTAGCAATTTACTTATTTTTTAGCAAGAAATAAACATTTACATAGCAAAAATCTTAACCCGGAAAAAAAGAAAAGAATGAATAACTGGGATGGAATACTAATGCACAGAAAACAACCTAATTGTGATGTTGGCCAAACTAGAAATACAGCATATTCATTGAATTCCATTGAAAGTAGAATTGTCTAAGTAATCATTCAGTCTCAACAAGATTTGCCTAATAACAGGAGAGTTACTTTGTTCATTTCTTCCACAAATATTTTTTATATTTCCAATTATTTCCAAAGCTCCAGATATAAATGAGGGAGAGAGCTCAACCTAAAAAATAAAAGGCCAGGACATTACTATCTTGTGGCATCTGCACCAGAATGGCTATATCAGAATTCCGTAAAGGGGACAACTCATAAATGTCATAGAGAAAATACAAAATCTGATATGCTAGTCCCTGAGCAAAGGAAGACTACTTAAAATTTGTTTATACAGCAAACTTTATATAACGTTTATAATCTTAAACTTGGACTTTCTTGATTCAATTCTGTTACCATAGCAATTTTCATGTATTTCCTTAGATATTGATGTGTTCTTTGCATGGTCTATCATTGTTAAACAATTGCAATCTGTACATGCATGTAAGAATAATTTGGATTTAATATACAATAATTTATATTTTATGATCTACTTTTCAAAGCACCTTTCAAATATCAAACACTTTTATGCTCATTGACTTTATGTTCATTGGTAGTAAAATCCCTGAAATCATGTAACATGTAAACCACAGATATAATAATCTGATTTTACAGATGAGGAAACTGAGACTTAGTTTAAGCTATAAAATATGTTGATGTTCTTATAGAAAATTAATGCAAAAGCTGAAAAGGAGCCATATTAGTCAGTGTTCTCCAGGGGGATAGAAACAATGGGAACCAAAGTTTCTCCAGAGAAACAGAACCTATATACGTGTGTGTGTGTGTTTGTGTGTGTGTGTGTGTGTATGTTTCTGTGGAGAGAGAGAGAGAGAAAGAGGGGTAGTAGATAGAGAGAGAGAGATTTCTTATGAGAAATTGATTTATGAGACTGTGGAGGCTGGGGAGTTCAAGAACTGCAGTAGGCAAGCTGGTAACCAAAGAGGTAAGACTGACATAAGTTCCACTCTGAGGCTAAGTGCAAAGTCAGAAGACTGATGTTCCAGCTGAAAGACAACTAAGGGAAGAAATAATTAATACTTGCCTAGCCTCCTTTTCCGTTTGGGCCTTCAATAGATTGGATGAGGTTCACCTACATAAGGGAGGGCAATCTGCTTTATTCAGTCTACTGGTTTAAATGTTAATATCATCCAGAAACATTCTCTGAGACATCCAGGAATAATGTTTAACCACATATACAAGTACCCCATGATGCAGTCAAGGTAATATATAAAATTAACTATCACAAGAACCTAGATATCTAGGTATTCAATGGAAAATATAGGGTAATCAATCAATAGTTTTTAATTACTATGTATACATTATATAGTTCCAAATAAAAGAAAAGCTTATGGATGACTTCATATTTGCAAATTTATTTCTAGAAGGAAAGGTTCTTTTAGTTTAGCTGAATCACAGGAAATTCAAATCATTGAATCCTCACCACCAGTCTTTGCCTGAGAGTCATTTCCACTGAGGTGTACAGCTGAAGACTAGTCATTTAACCCGGCCATATGTCTTCTGGTTCCATGCATTTGACCATATGGGAAAAGCACAGATGACTGGATAATCAGCCAAAAATCTTGGAAGAGTTTCATTAAAAACTGAGCTCTAACAGTCAACATTACAGATTTGCTGCCTGTTTAAATCTTTGTGATAATGCACATTTGTATAATTTGCTCCCAATGTTTATTCATCCAGCATTTAGTCGACAATCTTTATCGAATATTTTGTTGGTGAATTTATAGTGGAGGGTGATGCTAGTGTTAGAGGACACAATATTATCTGTGCCTCCTGGGAAAGTTAAGTGTATTAAGATGTTTTCCTTTAATAAAACACAATTGCCTGAATAGAGATATTGTCTGTCTGTAACGTGATAAGATTCCCTAAGGAAAACTCAGTTTACTCACTTCAGTGTTGTTTCTGGTGCTAATTAGATACAAACTGGAAGTTGGATATTTTTGGTACATTCTAAATTTGGACAGACGCTTTCTGACAGGCCACTCATAACTAATACCGCATGAGCTCCAATTTTATATGAAGGGCATTGTATTATATTATTTTGAGTAATATATTTTCCACATCCCCACATAGCCCTAATAAAAATCAAATCAGAGTGTTCAGCAGAGGTGAAATTAGAGAAACTTAAAGGGACCATTTTTAAATAGATATTTTTGTGGTTGGAAAAGTAATGCCTATTAATTAGAGAGCATTAGAAAACCTAGAAATAGAAATAAAATACAAAGAGTAGACCACCTAAATATAACCATTAATAGCCATAGTTAAAATATAACCATTAACAGCCATAGTTATTAAAATATGCTTTTAGTTTCTATACATGACATATAAGATAGCTAACATTTATGAACTGCTCTTCTGCTACAATTTCTGTTCACAACAATTTACATACATTATCTCATTTCATCTTTTGGATTAGCTATTTTTAGTATTTCTACCTCATAAGTAATAAAAACACAGCAGAAAGATAAAATAATTTTCTCTAGTTAGTCATATCTAGTTAAGTAAATAAACTTTGTTGCAGGTGAATTCAAAATGTGTGCCCTTAATTACTATATTCTAATGAATATTTATACTCATAGACATACAAATTCATCCATGTTCATAGTTGGGTATTTTTGTAGAAAGCAAGAGCACTGAGTAAATTCTGTTTGTAATATGCTTTGTACAAAATCATATTATAAAAACATTTTGTTATTTATGTGTTATGTATGTTTTCAGAGTCTTAAATTGTTTTAGACGATAAACTAGAGCCTTTTATAACACACATGGTAGTTGGATTTTTATTTTTAATTTTTTACTATGATTTTTATGAAGTATATTGCCTCGAAAAATATTTCTATTCTTTTCACTCTTTTAGAAAGTGAATAATTCTTGGGAATACCTATTAAACCATGGTAAGTCCTAATGAATTAGAACAGAAAAGACTTTGTGGGGAATGTGAGGATTCATGATATTCCAGATAAAGGTTAACTCTTCAGGGATAGTGTTGTCCACATACTGAGTGCATTTGCTCCTGTTTTGAGCATTGACACATCTAAAAAGAAATAGTATGATTTATCTTTTTTCCACATGACACTGGGAGAGAAATGATAGAAAGTTCAAATAACCTTTTTGGTCCATGCTGTTTTCTTTTTAGTTGACATATAATAATTATACATGTTTATGGGATACACAGTGATATTTTAATATATGTAATGATCAAATTAGGTTAATTAGCATGTCCATCACCTCAAACATCTATTATTTCTTTGTACTGGGAACATTCAAAATCTTCTAGCCTTTTGAAAATATACAATAAATTGTTAACTATATTCACTCTACAGTACAATAGAACAATAGAACTTATTTCTCCTATTTAGCTGTAATTTTGTATCTTTTATCCAACCTCTCTCTTTATTCCCCTCCTCCCTAATCTTCCCAGCCTCAGAAAAACACAATTCTACTCTCTACTTCTATGAATTCAATTTATTTCAGCTCCCACATATGAGTGAGAACATGTGGTATTTATCTTTCTGTGTCTTTTTTTACTTAACATAATGCCCTCCAGGCTCATCTATGTTTCTGTGAATGATAGTAAGGCAGGAGATCAGCAGGACTTACTTTCTAGTCACAACTCTGCTAACCAAAATAGGATCTTGTCCAGACAGGATAAAGTGAAGATACCACAGGAACCAGCAGATGGCGACGAAAGCAATCCTCAACTGCCCTCACTACTCATTAGCATAAGATACTCCCACCAGCACCATGGCAGTTTACAAATGCCATGGCAAAAACCCAGAAGTTACTACCTTTTTTCATGGGCAATAACCTAGAAGTTACTGCCCTTTTTCTAGAAAGTTCTAAACAACCAACCCACAATTTGATCATCCCTCAGTTTGCATGTACTTGGAAGTGGGTTTACATGAGTATAAATACAGTTGCCAACAGCCCATATGTTGTTGACTCTAGACACACTGCTTGGGAGTTACCCTGTTCCACACGGAGCAGCTCTGGTTCAATTAAAGATTCTTGTTCAATAACACTGGCTTGCCCTTGAATTTTACCTCGGGGGAAGCTAAGAACCTACACAGGCTAAGCCCCAATTTTCAGGCTTACATGTCCTGCATCATTTGGTGACCATGAGGGGACAAAGAAAGCAAGTGACGGACAGTGACTCATGCCATTGTGAGACACAGCAGAGATGGCAGTGATTGGGTGGTAAGATGGCAAGTCAGTGCTGATCAGCAGAGAGATGTTGAGACTGCAGTGATTGGTCACCAGTGGAGATATGGTGAGGTGGCAGTTGATAGGATGTCAAGACAGTGAAAGGCAGCATTTGGTAAGAAACAGTGAGATGGCGATCAATGCTATAGAGTTATAACACTAGCCAAAGGCTCCCTTAAGAGCCATCATCTTTCCTGGTAGGCCATGGAGCTGAGCAGATGAGCAAGTGGCACTAATGCTACTGCCTCATATGGGACCCGCTGCTCCATCCATTAGGATGAAGCTATAAAAGCAACAATAATACCTCAAACCTTTATGAGTCAACTTTTAATATGACCTTTAGAGTTTAGAACAAAAGGGGCAGGGCAAAAGAGGTGAAAAAAAAAAAAAAGAACAAAAATAACCAAAAAGCACAACTGGCAACAGTTGCTTTAAGCCCCTGGCACCTGAGAATAACCCATCCTGAGAAAGTGTTGTGTGATTGGCATCTAGGATAAACAGATAAGAATCCCCAATATTCTGGCCCCTGGGTCAGAATCAGTGTGCCTACTATAAGACAAGGTACTATTGACAATAATAATGTCCTAACCACCTCTCTGGTGAGAAAGAAAAAAAATAATAAACTCCCCATCAATACTAAGGTTAACCTTCTTCCACTAGCCCCAACATGCTGACTTGCTCCTGGGCTCTTCACCCAATGTTTGTGTAATGTGTGTTTTGTCTAGCATGCTGTCAAACTGACTTATAAATAAAAGAACCCTCATAAATTAAACAGATAGGATTAATCTGAACTTGTTAGTCTGAAGAAAATGTGTTTCCTAAAATTTAAGATTTTTACCTAGGTAAGTCACTAATGTTTGTAGGCTTTAGAGTGTTTAAAATGGCTTTAAATGGCAATTAGCTTTTTATTACTTTTTATTAAAAGTAAAAAACTTAAATACATGTGAATAGAATAGATGATTAAATAGTGAACTTGTTGTATCATTTAAAATGTTAGAATTACAAAATAGTTCTCATGTATAGAATGCCAATTTCTCATAGGCAGTTCAGAATTTCTTGCTTCCTAGGCTTATACAAAATGTGCCAAGGAAATATATTTGTTTATTGGCGGGAAATAATTTTTGTCTAATTCAGAAGTTATTAAAAGGATCAAATTATGAGGGAAGCAGTGAGTAGAAAATAGAGCTGTAAAGAATGTTATACATAAAAAATGTATTTTTTTATGCTTTAAGTTCTGGGATACATGTGCAGAATGTGCAGGTTTGTTACATAGGTATACATGTGTCACGGTAGTTTCCTGCATGCATGAACCCATCATCTACATTAGGTATTTCTCCTAATGCTCTCCCTTCCCTAACCCCACATCCCACGACAGGCCCTGGTGTGTGATGTTCCCCTCCCTGTGTCCATGTGTTCTCATTGTTCAACTCCCACTTATGAGTGAGAACATGAAGTGCTTGGTTTTCTGTTCCTGTGTTAGTTTGCTGAGAATAATGGTTTCCAGCTTCATCCATGTCACTGCAAAGGACATGAACTCATCCTTTTTTATGGCTGCATAGTATTCCATGGTATATATGTCCCACATAAAATTTATTTTTTTGGCCAGGGGTGGTGGCTCATGCCTGTAATCCCAGCACTTTGGGAGGCTGAGGCGGGCAGATCATGAGGTCAGGAGATCGAGACCATCCTGGCTAACACAGTGAAACCCTGTCTCTACTAAAAAATATGAAAAATTAGCTGGGCATGGTGATGGGCACCTGTAGTCCCAGCTACTCGGGACGCTGAGGCAAGAGAATGGTGTGAACCTGGGAGGCAGAGCTTGCAGTGAGCTGAAATCACACCGCTGCACTCCAGCCTGGGCGACAGAGCGAGACTCTGTCTCAAAATATATATATATATATATATATATTTTTTTTTTTTTGCAAGGAAATATATAAGAAAGAGTATTTTGTATAAAAAGAATATTGTGCAGTAAATTCTTGTCCTAGAGTAAAATAACTGGCTATTTAAGAAAGAAGTAGCATAGGACAAGTCAGAAAGTCAAAGCATGTTGTAGATCGTCAGTGTAAGGGACGGCAGGATTTATGAAGGGGGATTTATGAAAGAAATTTTGTGTGTGATTAAGCTAGCTGTAATTAAAAGAAAATTTTTATAATAGACTTTATTAAAAAATGGTCTTCATGTTAAAACCAAACTTTCTTAAGGGATTGGTTCGCCAAATTACAGGAAATATTGCTTTTAATGCTATAACCAGTTTCTCTTAGTACCTCTCATATTCGTGTCTCAAAGATTCAACTGTTGTTGTGTCTTGCTGTCAGCTCTTTCTCCCTTTAGAAAGGCCTGGAATAGGAACCAGGTCTGGTGGCTCATGCCTGTAATTCTAACACTTTGGGAGGTCAAGGCGGGCAGATCATGAGGTCAAGAGATTGAGACTATACTGGCCAACATGTTAAAACCCCGTCTCTACTAAAAATACAAAAATTAGCTGGGCGTGGTGGCACATGCCTATAGTCCCAGCTACTCAGGACGCTGAGGCAGGAGAATTGCTTGAACCCAGGAGGCGGAGGTTGCAGTGAACCAAGGTTGCACCACCACACTCCAGCCTGGTAACAGAGCGAGACTGTATCTCAAAAAAGAATAGACCTAGGGTAATGGCTGTCTCCTTTAGCTTCTTTGTCAGCTTTTATAACTTTTTCTCCTCCAGTTCTGAGTGTTATTTTGGCCTGATGATAAAATATTTAATCTTAGTGGTCTACAAAAGCAATCTTTCTCCAAGTATAATTTGATTCTATACTCTTGGGTTTTTTTTAAGTGTAACCTTATTTTGGGGTTTTAGTTTTTGTTTCTTATATTGTTTAAAAGGATTTTAAGTGTTAATCAGTGCCTGCTCACCTCCATTCCTGTCTGGCCTAGAATGTTTAATTGGCTATAAATCTTTTGACCCTGTGTCCCTTGGCCAAAGGAAGTCCCAAAGAAACTTGAAAAACTAACTAAGGCCATTACAGGAGACTTCACTATGCCACCCTTGATATTTACACCGGGTTCATGATGCCTTTCAAAAGTATTGAAAACAAACTATTCCCCTTTTCCACAAAGGAAAAAAAAAATAGCTCCTTGTTCAACCAAAAGATTTAGTCATACTAAAAATTATAACAAATGTAAAAATAAAAGATACTCTGATAATACATTACAACCAAAATAAAAGTGCCTTTCATTATCAGATATTAGTAAGTACCCCTATTGCTGTTAAACTTCAGAAAGTCACTACTTGAGTATATTTGTCTATGATTAAACCTGTTTCTTATGAGTCCCTACAGACAGAAAAGGTGAACTCTATAACCTACACTTATAAACCCTGGAAAACTTAAGACTGTTTTTTTTCCCCATACATATAAATAAATAACGTGGGCACAGCAGCATTAATTTTTCTCTTGTTTTGTATTTTAATTTTCTTCTTCAGCCTCCTAGTAAAGTTTATATCTTCTAGATTTCACATAAAGATGATGCTGGCACAAGGATTTCAATGCACCCCATTTTCTGAACTGGAAAATTAAGACATCCTTCCATTGAGCCCCTTGGATCAGGTATCCAAAGAAAGTTTACACCTCCAATGCAGGTCAGGGACTACACCCATAAAATCAGCAAGAAGCAGTTCCAGAAGGTGGACATATGCCCTGCTGCAGCCCCGTTAATATTAAAGAGGAGTATTTAATCTCTGAGGTGGGGAATAACATAGGAGACCAGCAGAACTTATTTTCTGGTTACAACCCTGCTGACAAAACAGGATCTGGGCCAGATAGGATACAGTAAAGAAACTAGCAGGAAGCAGCAAATGGAAATGAAAGTGATCCCTAGCTGTCCTCATTGCTCATCAGCATAAGACATTGCCACCAGTGCTATGACAGTTTACGAATGCCATGGCAATGAATGGGAAGTTATCACCCCTTTCCATGGCAATGACCTGGAAGTTATGGCCTCTTTTCCAGAAAAATCCAAATAATCCACCCCTTAATTTGCATGTCAGTGAACCTGGGTTTATGTGGGTATAAATATAGTTGCCAAGAACCCATACCTTGCTGACTCCAGACACACTGCCTCTTAGCCCTGCTCCACATGGAACAGCTTTGATACAATAAAAGATTGCTTTTTAACAACCCCAGCTTGCCCTTGAATTTTTTCCTGAGAGAATCTTAGAACCCTCACAGGTTAAGCCCCAATTTGGGGGCTTGCATGTCCTGCATCAACGGGATTTCATATTTTAAAGACTGAATAGTGTTCCATTGTGTGTAAATACCACATTTTTTGTTATCTGTTCATTTGTTGTTGGACACTTAGGTTGACTCTGTATCTTGGGTACTGATATTTCTTTTCCAAAGGAAAGAAAATATCTTGAAGAGATACCTGAACCTCTAAGTTTATTGCGGCACTATACACAATTGTCAATGTTTTTAAAATCAGTGCTCAGGAATCCAGAGGCAATCCTGGATTCCTACATGCTCTGATAGGAATAACCCAGTCAACCAAATAACTGTCTTCAAAGGTGAAAAAAAGATCATATATAAAAGAGAGGGAGAAACATAGTGGAAGGGTTCAGAGAAGACAATGAGTCCTTCAGGTGAGCTGAATAGGAGACCTCAAGAGGAGGTGACATTTAAACCTAGAATGAAAAGAAACCCTTTAGCAGAGCTGTACTGTGTAATACTAGTGGCAAAGAAGCTCTTTCATTATTACAAATATTTGCGCTTGTGGGGATAAGAAAATATTTTATCACTAGACATGGGCAAGCACAGTACGTCTATAGACACATGACAAGATCATGCTCAAGTTCATTTGTTGTTAGTAATATTTGGGAATACTACTATAAAGTGTGTTCTTCATTTTATAAAATACAACCTTGAATCATACACATCCTTAACAAATTTTAATAATTTACCACAACCTCTGCATGCATTGTCTAGCAAATTAACATAGCTGTATGCACAGAAATATAATTTAAGTAATGATTGGAAAAGCCAAATGAAAACCTGACAGCCTCAAATCCCGTTTAATTTATTTAATCAAAGAAACTATTACATGTGATCAATTGATGAAAACTGACAGAGTTAGATATTTTCAAAACACCATACTTTGGCCAGTGGTTTAGGGAGTAATGAGAAAACCTAATTTGTGCTTTCCAATTTAGCAAATGATACAGCAATATTGAGAGAACTATTAGCATATACTGCAGATGAAATTGTGGACTGAGCGGTTGTATAACTATCTAGATGCATTTTATTTACTAAGAGCAGTGGGCCTCGTTGACTTCAGTTCTAAGATTGATTTAGGTATATATTATCAATAAGCTGAAATAGAATTGGAATAATTATCTGAACTATAGAATCTTACTCTTTGCTCTTTGGATTTAGCAATCTTTTCTCTTCCTTTTCCTGTCCACAAAATAAAGAGTCTATGAGGTAGACTTTAATATTAAGATCTGTCTTTTTAGAGAAATTTTCTAAAAGTTTCTCGACATGAGAAGATTTAGTTTTTGCATCCCAGATCTATTTATTTGTCCAGAACACTAGGTTGAGGCTCTCTTAATATGTCTTAATTCCATTTATATCCCTAACCCATACCATCTCTGCAATGAGATAGATTTGAGAGGGGTTTCCTAGTGAATAAACATGAGCTTTCCACAAATATTACAAGTCAGGCATCAGAGCAACATCTGCATTTACAAACATCCTCGGCTAATCAGTCAGTGAATTTAATAAATTATCAGGCTCATGTGTAAAGTAGTGTCCATGCCTGATTTTCTCTCACTACCCAGCCAGTGCCTATTTTTATAAGTCAGATAAGAGAAGATAGAAATCTGCTCCTTCCACAAAAGTGTAATAGAGCAGATATTGATAGTAAAGTGTTTCTCATGAAATATAGGATTAATTCCACTTGAGAGAAAGTTGGAAGGACTGGATACAAATCTGAGTAGTTCCTTTATTTATTTTTGCTATGATTTATTGAGTGATTGTTATGTGCTACACAGCGCTACATGCTGGAGACACAAAAGTGAGCACCTCTCATTGAGGACCTGGTCTTCTTGGAACTTACAGACTAATAGGTGGACATACTTTACTATATACTCATCTAGATAAATATAGACTTACAATTTTTATAAATGTTTAAAGGAAATAAATGATGCTGTAAGAGCATATAATGAATTATTTGTCCTCATAAACAGTTTCCATGAAGTCTTCTTGGAGGAAATAACATTTCTGGTGAGAAGAACAAGTACAGTATAAACTGATTTAGTGATGGTTGAGTACAACCATATTACAGAGAAGATACATCATATTCAATGACCCTGCTGGGAGTGAGGGAACAAGGGCAATTCAAAACATTAGAAGTCTGAGTCACAGGGAAACTCCATAGTTCAGGTCAGCATGGTGGGAGACATTGTTGGATGGGAGACTGGTGTAAAGAAAACATAGTGGCTATTTGCTATCTCCCACGTGTGGACATTGGAAAGTTCCTCTATAACAGTGGCTGCCTTTTTGTTGAGTCCTTGCTAAGTACTGGGAACATAATATTCATTCTCTGATTCCACCACACATTCTGTCTCACTGCTGTACCATTTCTTAATCTCTGTGAATTTCAGTTCTCTCAACTATCTTCAGAATTCCCGGTTATACCTAATATACCTAATATATACTCTAACGCATATCTAGTATACTTATGGAGCAACTACAAGCCAAGCACTTTCATATACCGTATCTCATTCCATCTATATGTCACTCTTCCTTAATGCAGGCATTATCGCTCCAATTTAGAGAAGCAAAACTAAGACTTTCTTAACGGTATTAGGCAGGTGGAGCTGTAAGCTATATATAACCATGAGCTTTCTATTGCATCACCTGCAAATTCAAAACAGCTCTAGGAATGTTTTTGAGGAGGTACTGTATAAATTACAATTGTCTAATCAGGTGCACATAGCAATACATATAAAATAGTATATATACTAGATAAATTATTTAGTATATATTTAGTACATATGAAAATGTTATAATAGTACATTTATTTAGATATTTATATTTCACACATAAGAAACTTCAAAAGTTTTTTAGAAGAATTTCAACCACTTATTTCTTATTTGATCTTAAACAGCTAAGAGTTATGCGCCTGTATGTATTGCTTTCAAAGAGTTTTGAATTTAAATGTGTTGCCACGAAATCATATACACAATGAGATATGTATATCATTATAACTGAGCACATTATAAACAAATCTAGTGTAATATACATGTATTAGTCTGTTCTCACACTGCCATGAAGAAATACCCAAGACTGGTTAATTTATAAAGGAAAAAGATTTAATTGACTCACAGTTTCTGACAGCTGAGGAAACCTCAGGAAGCTTACCATCATGGTGGAAGTTGCCTCTTCACAAGGTGGCAGCAGAGAAAATAAGTGCCAGCAGGGAAAATGCCAGATATTTGTAAAACCAGCAGATCTTGTGAGAACTCACTGTCATGAGAACAGCATGGGGGAAAATGGCCCCATGATTTAATTACCTAAACCTGATCCTACCCTTGACACGTGGGGATTATGGGGATTACAATTCAAGATGAGATTTTGGGTGGGGACATGAGCAAACCATATCAATACACACCCCCCACATGGAGATGTAGTGTATCCTCCTTGCTAGGGAGGGCGTGGGCTGCAGAGTCATATAAATCAATGCTGCATCCTTGGCTCTGCCACCAGTTATGTGACCCTGGGTGAGTCATTTCCCCAATCCAAGACTCAGCGATTTGTTAAACTTGTAAATTTAAAAACAATTAGACTATTTTAGGCTTATAAATAATATATTAGTTTCACCAATAACAGTGTTTTCTTCTAACAGAGTCTTTTTGAAAAGTTAGCGAACAAGATTATTGTACAATATTGAATTGGTCTATTATCAAGGTTACTTTTCTCCCAGTAGAAAACCCACGTACATGATCAAATCACATCTCTGGTTTATCAGAAAGCCTATCCACTGAAAAAAAAAAAAAAGAAAGCCTTTGTTAACTCTTAAATTAAAAAAGAAGCAATAAGCCTACTTTCCTCCAAGCCAAATTCTAGCTGAACATTTTTCTTTACAACATGGTTTATTGATTGAATGTACATTGCATCTTGTTTGGTACTTCTTTCTATAACCAGCACAGACAGTGTTCTCCATGATATGTTAATACAGCAGATGCGTAGGATTTTTATCTGATGCCCAAAGGAACTTAAGTCTGAAGGTCACCACATGCGCGTTTGTTCGTAACATTTGTTTTGGTTTTGTAACTTTGTTTTAAATCCTTTCCTTATAAATGGGTATCAGGAAGTCTATATTCTAACTCTGGCCCTGCTTTTGTTGTTGTTGTGTGTTGTTGTTTGCCCCTAGGCAGTTGATTCCAATTTTCATCAGTACCATACGCAGGTTGGATTACTTTGGGATGGTAGATAGATATTATTTGTATGGCATTGTAAAGGAAGCATAATATAGAGTAATAGAAAATAACTATGAAGCAAGGTACCTGAAAATGGATTAGTTAGTCTTCCATGAGAACAAGAAGGGGACACGAGAAGAGGTACATTATGCATATTTTACATCCTCTATTATTTGCTTTTACGGGTCTTCCCAGCATAGACATTTTATGATGAGGCTAATCTGTGAAGACAATTAGCACTTTGTTACATCTCCAAGGGCTTTTAGTGGAAATAATATATATTTTGAATAATATTTGTAACTTTATGTGTTTTAAGTGCATGAAAATCAGCTCTTTGAATCATGATTTTTCTTCTCTTGTCTCTTTCTCTCCCTAAATTCATTTCACTTACTTCTAGAAAAACAAGATAAAGAATGCTTGCAAATCTGTGCTAAGAATATCAAGCTATTTAAGACATAAACAACAAGTGTGAGAAAGAGATGAATTAAAAATTTCACCCAGAATCTTGAGATTAATAAAAATATTAATCTACACATACACAAAAAATACATCAGCACCTTTCTCTCTTTTATTGATACTAGACATTGCTGATAATAACTCCATGAGGTGGCTATTATCCTTATTTTGCTGATAGATAAACTGTATACAGGAGGATTAAAATGACTTCTCACGGTCATATAACTAGTAAGAGGTAAATTTGACGCAAGTCTCCTTTTTAAATATCAGCTCAGGATTTCATAGCTTCTAGTTCACTTACTTTCAAATTAAGATAGCACTCTCTGATATGTAAAAATATCTCTATGTGAAACTTTTGAATATGTCTCCTTGGACAGCTTCCACTGGCATCATCAAAGTCCACATAAAACTTTTTAAAATAAATACATAAATAAGTGACATGCAGTGTCTTTGAAAACCCTAATATTCCATTTTATAAAAGCCATGCCAAATAGGAGGATTGTAGGCCTGATCGTCATCCTGACAATTGTCCAAGATTCCATGTATGTTCATGAGACTAAATAATCCCACTTATGATAGGGTATTTTCTCTCTGAAAAATTCTATGCATATATGCAGAAATGCACTTCAACTTTCTCTGTGTGTGTGTGTGTGTGCACGTGTAAATTTACATAAGAATTTTGGGGCTTGGGGAATCTTTTTATGGAACCAGGACACCTTTTACCTTTAGATCCTTCATCTCCAATGATATTCCCTTTGAAAATAACACTAGTCTAAGTCCAATGTCTATCACAGGGCCTTCACGTAATGACGAAAACTAAGGGCATCAGAGTTGAGAAAGAAGAGCAAACATCAAAGATACCATTTGAGGTGCTTGATATACGTTACATGACAGTGCCTTTCTTTTTACCAGCTCTAGACTTCCCAATAAGATGAGCCAAGAACTTCTCTTTCATGGATTGGCTGGTTGCTGCTTGCAATGGAAAGTATCCTTAAGAGTAGAGATACAAAGATATAAAACCTCAGTTTTCTGGGCCTTTAAGCAACCTTCAGCCTTCCAGTGGGATATTTGTGTGTACAAGCAGCAGCATCCCAATGAGATTCTGAATGGAAATCCTCAATTACTGGGTGGCAAAATACAATGAGAAGTTCTTAACAATGTGAATTATGGGAAATAGAGGATTACTACTCAGATTTATTACTCCAACCTTTACATTTTACAGTCACTTTGAAGTGACTCTTCTGGATCCTCCAGAGATCAATAGTGTATCAACAGTCTGTGTATTATCATCATCATATTTTCAATAATTAGTACACTTGAATATTTCATATGTGCCAGGTACTTTGTTCTAATGATGAACAGACACCAGATGTGTTCTGGAAATATATGCACTCTGCTGAGAAAGACAAGGATTTCAACAGAATATGACAATAACCAGTGATATACCCTCTGGTAGAAGAAATATAAGCATGGATTGTGGGAGCACAAAGGCCAAAAACATTTCTATGCATATTAGACTTAGCCAGTTAATGCTTAGGAAAGGGCAGAAACTGTTCTAAAAGAGAACAGCCACTACAAAGACATGGAAGCATGAAGGAACATTAACATTTTCAAATAAACAAGTGCGATGGTATATTCAATGTAGATTTACAGGGAATTAGGGTTGGGAGGGGAGACTAGAGAGATAGAGAAGTACATGAGAAGGAAGGGCCACAGTTGATACAAATGAAACAACCAAAGTGTTTAAAAGAACAGCTTTAGCCCCTGGTACAATGTGGAGAATGGATTGGATGGTAATGAGCCTGGTATTGGTTAGGTGTTTTAGGAATCCTGACAAAAGATGGTAAGGACTGCATCCAAGTAAGAACAATGAGTCTTAGAGCACTCTTTACAATAACTTGTGATGATATCACATTTGCTATGTGCCTGCAAAAAGTTATTCCCATTTCTGAATCTCAGTTTGTCTACACAACCCATAAGATCACATGTGCCAGATAGACCCCAAAGAGTCTTCCTTTTCTAAAATGTGAGACTCTATGACCCATATATCAGGTCTGTGAAGAATTTAAAGCATTTCATAGGTTGGCTTTATCCTAAAAACTCAATGAAGTTCATCAATTCAGTTCCAATAATGCAAGTGACAGTTCTGCCTATCTACATTGAGGAACCTTACTTTATTATGTCTCCATTAATTTCTATAAAGATGCTAAATTCACCATTTACCTTTTTTAGTGCAGCTGTGGTTTTCTACTCTTACTCCAAAGCCGCCTTCTCTGCACAAAGATCTATCTCTGTGTGTCTATCAACATTTGACATAATTCAAGTCCTTATTTTTATGGATAAAATGGTTGGTACCCTGCTAAGATCCCATGAAATTCATTTTAGCACATCTTTGGACCCATCATTCAGTTTTTTTGTGCTTTGCCCTTAACATCTTACACCTACAAACTTCTGAGGCTGGCTTTTTGGGCACTGGAACTTCCATACCCATGGGAAGACCCAGAAACACTTGAGAACTTACCATCCCACTTCCTCCAATTCCAGGCTGGCCCACACCCCATGACTGGTGGGGGAGTACAACAGTCCACGTCCTTTCTCTCAGAATGTGGTCAATGCAGGTGTAATTTCTTCTTCAAAGCTCTACTGCGGATGATGGTGCATCTGGGGCTTCACCTGAAATCGCTTCTTTGTTTGGCTTCTCTCCCTCTTAGACTGGCTCTCCTCACTCCTTTGCTATTAATAGTTCTTCCTAGGAGCATTTTCTTCACACATTTCAGTTGTACCTGAATCCTTCATCCAGGCTCTGCTTTTGATAGATGCCAATTTAAGACACCTGAAATGTTCAACGTTAGTCTTTTGTGTGGCTTTTGTTAGGCAGTTGATCCTGGAGGCATGATTACAGTATTTGGAAGCATAAGGGACTAATTCTTAAATACTTTTATCCTGTGCCTTAGAAATTGAAGCTAAACAAGAAAGAGATTGTGAGTAGCAAATGATTCTGTTCAGAAAGACTCCACTAAACATAGAAAACTAGCCAAGTGGAAGTCGGATAAAAGTGTCAGAGGTCACTGCAGAGAACATGAACACTGGTGGAAATAAACATTCTAGACCCTGTCTTATTTAAACAGGCCTCAGTCCTATCTGGATAGAACATCACTCAAGATAAGCTGCTTTTGTTCACATTCTGTGATTCTCAAATAGATGACTGAGAAATATGGAGAAAGGAAGTGACAGTCTGGGGAAAAAGTAATTGAGTGACCAGTTCTACCTGGTTCTAAGATAGTCTTTGTTCCAGTTTTCCAGCCTTGACACTGTTCTTGAAAAATCTCTTACTTCTCGCAAAGCCTTTCCTTGGTGGCATCATGTAAGATACCTTTCCCTACTTCTGGGTCCCAGAACTAGCCTTTAGCACCAGACCTTTCCATACCTATGTCTGGGAGAGTCCTATGAGGATGCTGTCAGCCACCAGAATGTACTACTAAACTATTACATCAAGCTTCATTTACATGTTGTCTTGGAAAAGAGGCTACTCAGCACATCTCTGTGTCCTAATACATCCCAATATATAAAACACAGACAAAAACAAAACATGACTTGTAGTCTCACTGCTAAACAGAATTTTCTGCACCGAGCTGTGGCTTGCCATTTTGTAGGTTTAGGCAAACCTGTTCCACAAAAGAGAAAAATCTAGATGTGTTAATTAGTGTATTTTAATCATCCCACAATGTAAATATGTATTTAAATATTACATTCTAACCTGTAAATATGTACAATAATTGTCAATTAAAAATAAAATAAAAATTTTAAAGGAATATCTAAAAAAAGGAAAAATCTGGAGTCCTTGCTATTCAGGCTATTTTATTAAGAAAATGGTTTATGATGGAGGTCTCTGATGATGCACTAATCACAGGTTAGCAGCCGAAGTAAATTGTAAATGCATGGTTAGCTTTTTTTTTTCTTAAGATTGAGCAAATTCATTGTGTCATTTTATATAAATTAACTCATATCTCCACCAGCACTCCAAACAGGACACATGCTCTCTGTCTTTGATGCATTCAATTTGAAGATCCATTTTTGGTCAAATATATACATTGGCCAGTTTGATATTATAAAATTTGAACTCTGCCACACAATTGCAACCCACAAGAACTCATTAAGCATACGGTTATTGTAATCCTAAAAGAAAAGTTACTCACTTTTGCAAATTCCTAAAGTTATTCATATATATTATCTGAATATTTCTGAGCCAATGCAGATGTAGCTATTCTGTACAAGTGCTCTTAAGATCGAAGAGCCACTGTTTCTAGGCTCAGAGGGTGGACATGTTACAGTTTACATTAATTATTTAAGCATGACTTTTCTAAAATGCCTATTCTCATATCAAGATATCTTAACAATATAAATAAAGTAGCTTAAGGCTGGACTAGGGCATTAATCTTTATGCAGTGTGAATTGTGGCAAGGAACTATGTCCACATAGGATAGATAAGACCTATTAAGTAGCAGGCTTTCAAAAAAGGCCAGATACTTATTAGATATCATATACACACTTTTCAGTAATATATGAGTTTACAAATAATGATGATATATATTTCAGAATGCTTTGCTCCTTATATAATATGTACGGTTAGAAACAGGGAATATGGAAAGAGTATAAGCATGAGAAAAAAATCAATTTGTAATCATTTAATGCACCACACTGGTCTATCCTAAAGTAATAGGCAGTTGAAAAGAGTGCAGGATATTCCATTTCTCTCACTGCTCAGTTATGAAAAAAAAAATGTGGTTGCTTCCATTTTTCAACATTATGCTAATGAAATGCAAATAGAAATGGTAGAAAGGAAAACTGGATGGCAAGATGAGACTTTCTGCTGGGTTCAACATTTTAGAAAAGAAGCCCACGGCACAAATCTCATTTTCTGTGTGAAGCAAGAAGGTTAAAATTTGTATTTAATCATGGATTGGACTTGCTACAGCTCTGAAAAGCCATCATAAAGCATTGCTAGCGTGGCCACATTTGTTGACCGGATAGTAGCATAAGATTCAATTTTCCACCCTTTGCAGTTCAACACAGATAAAAAAGGAGTGAAATGTATAAATTCTCTTCTCCAAAATGATATTTCTAGTTGATGATATTCAGCTGTATCAGAGTCTGCAAAATTTCTTGGCTTTCCAAAGGCAAGGACTAAAAAAAATTGGAAAGTTGACAAGTTGGCAACCTTAAAATAGAGATAAATTTTTAAAAGAGAAATTAATAAAAGTAAATACGGAAAGAACGTATATGTCCAGGGTGTAAACCGTCCTGCTTTTCAGCTGCCCAGGTCCTTGATTCAGCAAGGACCTGGCCAATGAAAGCTCAGTCCTTGTTGGCCCTGAGAAGTCCTGGTTTAGCAGAATGTTTTTTCTGAAATAGCATAAAATACCAATGATGCAAAGTGATTCTAACTTTTTAGGAAAATCCAAGTATACCAGCACCACATGCCACAATCAGGACCAAATGTAGCACCCTGGCTGTGATGAGATCAGGAAAAGTGAGAAAGGTCCCGGAGAATTGTCAGCAATGGCAAACAGGTATGAAGGGCAAGCAGTGGGGAAGATGGTTAGTGAGGTCACAAAAGGAGGGCTTAACCAGCTAACTGGCAGAAACACTGAGCCAGCTGGAATTAGCATAACTCGGCTGATAGAGATCCCAGATGTTAAGCCACACCGGAATTGAATTGCAGCGATTCTCCTTTATGGACTGACTAACTTTAAATTTACAATCTCCCAGCATTGTAATTTCATCAATTTTAAAGCAGTTTCACAAATTTTTAAATGTGAGAATTAAAAGAAACAAATATTTACCATGTATCTGACTTGATTCTTGTCACATAGGATGTCATAAAGAAATATTTTCCTCCCATTTTACTAGAAAAGACAGCATAAATTTTGCTTAAAAAGATTATCATGGATTTGTGTTTCCTCTGAAACATCAATGTGAAAATCAATTTGAAAATTTTTGAATTACAAAGTGTAATGTCTGTTCATTTACTGAGACTGTTGGGAATATTCAAACCATCTCTTGAATTTATCCACCAGCAAAAAGCCACAACTTTGGAGAATAATCAAATCAAGATAAAATATACTAAAGAATAGTCCTCAATTCAATTCCAAAAGTCAAATATAGGAGATTAAAGATGGAGACAGAGGGTATTCCTTATGATTGCCGAGATCTTAGCCGAGGGCCTGTGGCATGGCTGGTACATGTGCATGATTGGAGAGTGTGTCAGACTTATGAAGCTACAGTCCAGCGTCTATGAAACAGAAAGCGAAGACGACTATATCATGACTGCTGAAGGAACTCCCAAACCCATTATTGAATCACTTGTTTCTAATCTGTTTTTATTTTTACCTCTGTTGTCTAGTTGAGCTTCTGATAGTATTGCCAGGCCTGCAACTTCATAGCAATAGAAAAGAAACAAAACAAAACAACAAAACAGTATTTAAACTTGGCTTTGTTTGACATAAGCACAGATACTGAGTTACTGAATCTGGAAACAGCCGTGATTTCCTTTTACTAGGAGTTTTAATTTGGAAGACATAGAAATGAAAATGAAACTACAAAACCCCTGTTTGTGTGTTTCTTTGGTAGCTGTTTAGTGGGGCATTTTATTTAGTCGGTGTGGAATAACCTCAAGCTCCAGGGACCCAAACCCAAGTCAGCTTTCAACATGAGAAAACTCATTTTGATTCCCCCATTTGACAGAGGTGACAAACCTGTGCTGACCTTGGTGACAATTACAGGCAGGAGAAGGGCACGGGGTGTAGAAACAGCAGGCATCAGTGAGTCGGCTCTCAGAGGTAATGAGCCAAAGATGAGACTCTCTTTCAATTCCTCTGGGAAATTGCTAAAATTAGAACCTTTGCTGACTGTAAGTATAAAGCTAAAAGAAGGATTTGGGAATATTGAGGCCATGAGATTCAGACATAAATTTAAGACCTGTAAAATGAAACAAGTTTCCAAAGGTGAAAAGATTGATTCTTGAAGAAAATTAAACTTGATTGAAAGTGACAACAAAATCCATGTGTCCATAGAGTGTCATAGCTGGAAGGTCCCTAAGGAAACTAATTCACCTCCTTGATTTTATGGAGGAGGAAAGAAGCCCCGGAGAGCTTAGGTAACTTTCTCAAACAGCTGAAAAAGTTTGAGGCAGAGGCAGGTCTAGAACCCTGCAATTTGGAGTAATAGTTTACAGTTGTATCCCACTATCATAAATTGCTTCCTGTGTAGGAGCTACATGTTGTTATTTTCTTAGATATGATAGAGGTTAACTAAAATATTTCAAAGTGATATAGATTATTTCAAATACTGGAAGCTGTATTCGCCTTCACTAACATTCAGTCTTGTCCTTGATACATAGGAATCGTGACATTCACAGTGTTTGGTGTATGTGTGTGTTGAGTGTGTGGGGTTTCTAATAACTTTTTGGGGGACCCCTATGGATGTGAAATGATTAAGTAAGTGAATTATCAGTTAGTATTCAATTTTAAATCTTGTTGACTAACCCATAGATTTTAACTGAATTAAATGGGCTTTAACTCTAGGCATAAAAATAGAAAAACACATTCTTGCTTTATGAGCAAAGAAGAAAAGACACAAATTATAGTAATTTACCACATGACCATTTTCATCTTTGGCCCCAGAAAAGAATATTGCTTTCCCTTAGCATGACCATGGCCTTCAGACATATGTTAAGTGAAATTCCACGCGGGCCACAGCTTCACTTTGCGGATCTCCATTTTTCTCATGCGAGGGAAATCCAGAGGTGTAGGGCTTGTCTTGGCATTGTCCTGGTGGAATGGAATGCCCAAGATGCAGAGTTTTTATTATACATTATGCTAATTGTGGCCAAGACATGTATTTGGCTATGTCAATATTTGTTTTAACCTTCTACAATAATAATAATAGTAATAATAATAGTAACATTTTTGGCTGGTCACATGTTAAACATGAGCAAAGACTACACCTTCTCATAGTTTTGTCTCAGTAATTAAGTTCTTAAGAAGAAGAAAAAGGGAATGTTGTGGGCTTTCTGATTCTTGGTTAGAGAAGGAGTTTACCTCTGTTTGCCATTATTCATTTTTTTTCTATTCTGTTTCTTGAAACAGATGTGATGGTTGGAGAGCAGGCAGTCATGTTGGATAATGAGATTGAGATCTGTCACCAGGTTCTTGAGGGATTCATGGAACCACATCAGGCATAAACTGCCTATAGTTGGCCTAGGTTGAAGTGGAGAGTACTATCTTGTCAACTTAACCCATTGCTTTAAGTTATATATCGCAAGGAGATAAACCTTCTAATACATCACCCTTCATCAGAGAAATGATGATTTATTATTGGTACTTCTCTCTGGGGCTTAAATGAAAGCTAATATCTGTCTAAAATCAATGAAAATAGGGAGTCTTACTATTATTGATTCAATAGCTTTGTTTAGGAATTTGGGCCTAATAAATTAGAACAGTGTTTTGGCTGTACCTTGTTGATCAATTAAAAAAAAAAAGTTAGTTTACAGCTAAGTGCAGTGGCTCGTGCTTATAATCCTAGCACTTTGGGAGGCCAAGGCAGGCAGATCACATGAGGTCAAGAGACCAGGCTTGCCCACATGGTGAAACCCCATCTCTACTAAAAATAAAAAAATCAGCTGGGCATGGTGATTCATCTCTGTAATCCCAGCTTTTGGGGAGGCTGAAGCATGAGAATTACTTGAACCCCAAAGGCAGAGGTTGCAGTGAGCCATGATGGCGCCATTTCACTCCATCCTGGGCAACAGGGTGAGACTCTGTCTCAAAAAAAAAAAAAAAAAAAAAAAAGCTTTTATTCTTGTCACATCCTGTAATGTTGTATACTGAACAATACACTCAGTTTTCAAAGGGAGGGGAAATATTTGCCTATAAATATCACTGGTTAAAATATTAACTACCTTATAATTTCAACTAAAATGTTAGATAATCATCTATAGAACATAATATAAACAAAAATGTCTCTACATTCAACCCCATCAATATTATACCATCATCTATTGGCTTTATTGAATAATTATTGAGTACCCTGTTCTGTGCCAGGCACTGCACTCTGTGTCTTGGATATTTTGCTCTACTTCAATGCTCTTGAAAACCTAGGAGATAAACTTAGTTTTGCCAACTTTTGATTTAGTTCATTTTTCAATGGACTTTCATTAAGGCTTCTCTTGATAACATTACCCTAATTTGCTTGCAGGAATTCTGCACGATCCAGGCTTTCTTTGCCATCCAATATGGCTTTCACGTGACATTGAAAGAGAGCAAGAAAGAGAGAAAAAATACAGGGAGAAAGAGTGAATGCTGGCAACTGTTTGTGTGTGGTTGTGTGGAGGGATGTGTCAGTGCATATGGTCAACCTTACACTGCACTCCTAGATTCTAGAAAACAACATTTACACAGGGTTTTGAGTACTACAAGTGCTGACATCCACTGCCTTAGATTTGTCAGGCTGGTTACGGGGTTGCTCGGGCAGCTGGAGGGGTGCTCTTATTTTTCTGGCACTGTAACTGTACCTCCCAGCTGGGCTCAGTGTGGTCAGTGACTCCCTCAAGCCCCAAAAGACTTTGTAAATTTGAATACTACAAAAAGACCATGAAATTTTAAGACCTCTGTGCTATCTCAGTGTCAGCTGTGCATTCTTGTGACAGTCTTTGCATCCCCCCAAATAAATGTATGATTTTAAGACAGTACTAAGGTCTGGGCCGCCTAGTGTTTCTGTTGCCTGGGTTAACACTGATGGATTGGGTAGGCTCTCGGCATGGTCAAGAATCATTCTTTTTGCTCACCAGCCACAGGTACCTGTCAAACCAACTTCATTAATTTGAAATAATAGTGTCTTAAGAGCTGACTGTGTCAAAATAATAAAAGACCTGAATTATTAAATATCTTAAAATATTTAAGTATGGATTTTGTTTTGGGAAGGCATGTTGCTTTATTCCCTTCAAAAACACCGTAACTCCAGTGAATTGCTAATACTTTGTAGTGAAAATCAACTTTGATATTTAGATGAGGACTGCAAGACTGTTTTACTAAGAGATAAGACTAACTATGTATATTTATGTGTAGCCGTAATGTGTTTCAACATTTAGTTTGCTTTCATGTAGTACGTGCCAGGTGGGGGCTTGTGAAAAGTGCCCTACTTATATACAGAAATCAACTGCGTAGAGTTCCAGACCACAGGCAACAGGATGACAAAATTTAAATGAGTAGCATTTGAAGTTAGATTTGGATTCAAAAATCGATTCCTGTATTTAAAACATTTGTGTTTTGGATGATGTGTTATTTCTCTGTGTCTTTATATGAGCATCAGATATTTGTGGAAAGAAGCATTAAAGTCGGTTCCAAGCTCAGGGTATTTGTGTAGCCTTTGTTAGTTCCCTTCCAGTTCATAAGAGAGAGGAAAATATAACGACCCGGGAATTTGAAGAATGGCATGATCCCTTTTGGCAATCATAGAGAGAAAAGGTTATTACATGAAAAAGTATTGGACTAGAGCTTGAAGCAGGGATATTCTGCTTGGATAAGTTAAAATATGAGTAATGTTTGGAAGGGTAAACTTTGGTTGACAAAGGGGAATCATTTGAGAAAAATATTGGAGACAGTAATGCATGATGCCTGTGTAGAATATATGCATTGTCAAATTTACTTGAAGCATAATTTAATTATCTGAAACTATTTTCCTCTGCAATTTCTCAGTCTTATTTAAAATCTTTGTTGCATTATTAAGCCTATGTGTTTCATGATATTATTAGACTAGGTATTTCAAATAGCCAGAGCCTGAATTATCACACTTTTTGAATTAATGGAATCTACATGAACACTCAGTGAGTACCGAGCACATGACAGCCTAAGAATAAACTTATCATCTTCACTGTCTTCAATGAGCGCTTGACATGCACAGCTCCAGAAAAATAATACAATGTCTCTGTCACAATGTCTTTTTTTTTTTTAACTTGGTCTTCCTTTCTTTGATATAAATATGCAGAGAATTGTTTATAAGATGAGATCACCTGGCTCTCTTTGAAGTGTTTACAACAAAGATTCCCCAGGCTGTTAAAGAAAGATTATAGAAACTATCAAAGCCTTGTTAATGACCATCAATAAAACTATGGCTTAGTTCATCTCATATTAATCTAAACAACATTTTGTGATCCAAGGTCAGCCTTTCATCTTGGTTAGGCAATCAAACCATGAATGAAAATTCATTTTAGCAGTTATTGAGTGGCATAGGTATTGGGATCAGAAAGATCTTGATTTGATTCTTAGTTGTACCATTAACTAGTTTTACACATACAAATATGTTTTTATACATATATATCAGTTCTAATTTTCATCTTTAAAATGGGATGATATCTTTCTCATATAGTAGTATGTAATATTTTCAAGATATATTTTTTTAAAAATCTGTCACAGGGCCTAATAGTAAGATTTTAATAATTATTTTTATCTCAATCGTGTACAGAACATGTAGTATGTGCATGTATACACTAGACCCAATCACTATCTTAATGGAAATTTATAGTGGAGGAAGGATTCATTTATTACTAATAAATTATGGTAGGGTAAAATTAATCTTTAATAAATTCATAAGTGTAGTTCTGAAAGAGTGCAGATGAAAGAATGATTAATTTGGGCTTGAGAAATTAGGGCAGGCATCCCAGCAGCATTGACATTTGAATTTAGCCATGAAGGATGAATATTCTAATAATCTGAGAACGAAAGAAAGGGCATTTCAAATGAAGGAACTGCATGGAACTCAGGAACAGGAATAGCAGTCCTCATGAAAACTGGAGTGGAGAAAAGAGATTAGTATTATGGTCTCTAAGAGACAATGACATTCCTTATATTTGCTTCCATCTGAGAATCTACTGCAGCTACATTGCCATCTTTGCCTTCCTCCTCCTCCTCCAACTTACATTTCCCTTACCTCTCTCTCTCTCTCTCTCTCTCTTTTTTTTTTTTTTTATCATTTTGCATTTCATAAAGTCCTGCCACAGCTGTGTTTCCAGAACACCTATGTTTAGCAAAGGAATCACCAGTATACATCACTAGAACCATACATATTTTTGGGGAGGAAACACATACAAATAGAGGAATAGTAGCTTAGTAGCATGCATGCCACCTCTCCAAACTTTAATTAAAGCACATCATAATGCAGTCATAGATGTTTATACATTACAGGCAAAGTTCCAATGGAGAGTATCCCTGCACCCATGATTTTCTATATGTTATAAACATAGGAGGTAGGGAATATTGATGTGTTTATATGATGATGGTAGCTCACCATTTGGGAAAACTACCTTGCTAAAAACAGGAAGCTTCTGTAGCTCATTGACTGCCATTAGCTGGTTCCTCCATCTAGCTAACTCAGAAATGTTAAACTGTCTTCTAAGCAGCAGTATTCAGATTTGTCTTTTATCCAGCCAGCTTCTAGCTCTAGTCCCAACCATTGATTGAGTCTCTGCTATCCAAGTGTAGACTTTCTTTCTTTTTCTTTTCTATTTTTTTGTTTTGTTTTGTTTTGTTTGTTTTTTGATGGAGTTTCACTCTTTTTGCCCAGTCTGGAGTGCAGTGGCGTGGTCTTGGCTCAATGCAACCTATGCCTCGCAGGTTCAAGTAATTCTCCCGCCTCAGCTTCCTGATTAGTTGAGATTGGAGGCGACTGCCACCACGCCCGGCTAATTTTGTATTTTTAGTAGAGATGGGGTTTCACCATGTTGGCCAGGCTTGTCTTGAATTTCTGACCTCAGGTGATCTGCCCGCCTTGGCCTCCCAATGTGCTGGGATTACAGGCATGAGCCACTGCCCCCGTTTTCAATGAGAAGCTTTGATTGTCCTCACCTGGGTCAGGTGAACACTCAGCACTCATGGTGTGGGCCTGGGCACTGCAATTAACTTGACTGGAATAGAAACCCTGATATGACAAGAAATGCGAACCAATGTATCACTCAAGACTTTCCAGAACAATGGGGAAATGATATCCAGAAAGGTATGAAGGCAGAGGTAGCACTGCAAGTTTTAGAGGAATTATTACTCGGTAGCATAACTCAGAAGCATAAAGATATACTCTAGGAACTAACAGTGAGGGTCACCAAATGCCTGGCAAAATGGGGCAAATATTATTAATTATGCATGGTATTGTACCCCTGAAAACTCTTGAGTCTTTAGAGCCTTTCTCAAGCCAACACTACATGCAACCAGAACAGATTGCTTCAAGTCAATTTCATTAGACAAAACTTATCTGGCATCCTAGAGTTCTACACTACAGTCATAGAGGAAGTGAATCTCTGTGGATGGTACAGATGTAAAAATTCTTTAGCTTCTGGGCCTGTCTCCAGGTTTCTATCTCCTTGGTGCTTATATTGGTTAAAGATTTTCTAGGATAAAAACGTTAATGTTGCTATGACAAATGGAGATCTACACCTGCTTTGTATTCCTATCACTAGATTCTCATCCTAACTTGTAATAGCAGGGTACGTGATGAAGGATGAAGGGGAATATGAAAGGTCTGAACTAAAAATAATTTAAAAATTAAGTTGAAGGGGGAATAAAAATTAAAAAAACTGAAGAAACTAGAATATGAATATCTTATAAAATACCATATATATATAAAATGACATAATGAAACTAAAAGCATTTTGGAATATGATTTGGCTTCATTCATATGCTTTATAATCAGGTTTCTGAGCCATACTTGTTGTGGTTGACATAGGAGCTTATATAAGCAACATGGGCTCCCCATTTCTGGAATTACCCATTAGATAAGAGCAGTAAAACACAGGACAAAAAACATGTGTTGATCGCATCTCCTTTATTTTCAAACCACAGATCATAAAGATTTCACTTTCAGTAAACTAACTTGAGTACATGGAATCTATAGATGTGTTAAGTCACTAAATTAATGGAGGGCTCACTAATTCGATATAGAATGTATATACACATTCACTATGTACTCATTTTCACTATTTACCTATATTTAAGTCAAATACAGGGTTTCTTCAACTTATTTTAAGTGCTTACTGAATAATTATAGTTAATCTTCGTAAATTAATCATAACTATAAATTAATAATTGATTACAGCACTGCTCTTACTTGATATATTTGACAAGAAAGAATTATTAATGAAGGTTTTATATTGCTTTTGCCATTGGGGATTTTTCTCTGTAGACTTTGATTGGCTACAAATTCAAATACTCAACATTTTCAGGCTGATACCCAGATATGTGATTCCAGACTGCTTGGATTTGGTAGATTTGGATAAACTTTCATAGTCTCGTTTAATAAACTTATGTAACACTTAATCTATCTAAAATTTCATTTTATAAATTTTTAAAAAATAAATAGAAGTATTATGGGGAAAGATCATGTTATTCTAGATATTTAGATTCCATCTAGATTTAAAATTGTCCAAAAATAGGCACTTTATTTTTCTCTGTTTTTGCAAGGCATGGAAAAGCCTAGGAGAAATAATCCATATATATTCAAATTGCTATTGTAGTTATTTTTGTACCTGAACAATAAAAGAGTTGAAATTGGACTGTAATATTGATTGTTGTTGAATCCATTCGGAAAGCACTAAGTGTACTTGCAATTTAAATAGCACCATTTTATAGTGTTGATTTAATCCTGCATATAAATATGGTTTACTAGACTTCTAACAAAAGGAGTATAAATGGATAACGACATACATGGAGTTTAACATTACATACTTCAACCCACAAATGAATTAGATCAAGAGAGCTTTGAAAAGCCCACTCAGAATTGCTCTCCAAGAATAGAATACAAAAGTAGTAATTGATAACTCTTCCTGGGGACCCTTCCTGAGAATTTACAATAATTTGTGATAATTACAAACAGAAGATCAAGAACTGGTATACTGTTTCTGATTATTAGAAGTCTCTCAGTTTCTCATACAGTAGAGACAAATTATAGCGTAAAAGCAAAAAGTGAAAGCCTGTTTTATTTTTGTTTATTTGTTTGTTTTCTCCCCACACCCACACTCTGATATACACTATACACTAAGCACCAACCACACTGCTTGGCACAAATTAAAAATATTTCATGAAAATCTTAATAGGCTAGTTTTCAAAAAGCAAAGAGCTATGGAAGGAGGAATAATACCTATTTATAGTGTTTTCTTTAAATTTTGGTTGATAAAATAGTCTTTTCACTTATGCCTTCTAAGATGTTAACTACACACGTTTATGTTTTTTTCTTTGCCAGGAATTAATAAGTGGTAGATTTTCAGATGTGTGGGACTGCATTAGGGTTCTTCAGAGAAACAGAATTAGATAGACAGATAGGTAGGTAGGTAGGTAGGTAGGTAGGTAGGTAGATAGATAGATAGATAGATAGACAGACAGACAGACAGACAGACAGACAGACAGACAGATAGATAATTATGAGATTTGCTCTAGTAATTATGGAGGCTGAGGAGTCCCCACAGTATGCCCTCTGCAAGCTGGAGAACCAGGTAAGCCTGTGGTGTGATTCAGTTTGAGTCAAAAGGTCTGGAAACCAGGGCAGGTGATGGTGTACTCTCAGTCTAAAGCTGAAAGCCTGAGAAACTGGAGGACCATATGTGTAAGTTCCAGAGTCCAAAGGCCAAAGAAACTGGAGTTCTAATGCCCAAAACCAGGAGCTCCGGAAAAGAGCAGCTTCACCTTTCCTCTGCCCTTTGTTGTATTTAGGCCCTCAACAAATTAGATGACGCCTCCTCACACTGGGTAATGATGGATCTTCCTTACAGAGTCTACTGAGTAATGCCTTGCCAGCTATATGGGTATCCCTTAACCCAATGAAGTTGACACATGAAATTAAACGTTAAGCTGTTCAGTAATCCTATGGCTCAGGAATTGGTCAAAATAAGTCAAAAATGTCATTAATAATACAAAGATAAAGGCTTAACTACTGATTCATAAACTCTGTAACTTAAGTAGAAAGTTTCAAAAATGAACAAAAGGCTTACAATCTAAACAAATTACTAAATGAATTAAAGAAGTAATATTCAAAACTATCAAGTTATAGTAAATGTATCTCTAATGATTATACCCATCTTTATTGAAACAACTGCATTATGTGAAGTTTAAACACAACATGAACACATGTACATGAATGCATGCCCCACTTTCATATTGAGTGGCGTTTACTACTATGCTCACCTAAGCCTTGCGAAACCAGCTGACATTGATGCTATTGTCCCTCTGAGAGCAGCATCTCATCTCTATCCTTATGTGCAGTAGAGTACCCTTCTAATGCAAGCTATAGCACATTTGTGTTTTTGTTGCTGTGGTTTTGTGTGCTATTAAATCCTCAGTGGCCCAAACAGTGTTGGATACCTAGTAGGTAATCAATACATTTTATGGAATGAATGAAGATGACAAAATACTTCAAATCCTGTAAGTAACCATTGGTACGAATAAACTTCACATATTTTCTTGCTCTTAAAGTTGGACTCAAGTCCAAGAGACCAATTCAATATAAGCTTATATATTTTCCTAATACATTGCTCTATAATATTATCTTATCTTCCACAGTGACTTTTTCTCTGGTCATTATTTAGCAAATAATAATGCCGAATAGGGTCTATTTAGCACCTCCTGTGTGTTGTAAGATGTGTTGGCATCTTCTTAAAAGAGTCAGGTGCCTCTTTTCAAGTTATATTCCAGCTATTCTTAACAGAAACCATTTATGAAAATAGAATATTGGGGACACAATTATTCTGCCACATCTGAACCAGAACTGACATTAAAGTCGGGTTTCCAGAAGTACTTTATAACTCTGGAAGATATTTTCCCAAATAACTTTTTTTTACTTATCTTTGTTACATTTATTTGTGTCTTGTTGCTTGTTCCTAGAGGCTATTTTTTTTTAGGAAAAAAAAGTACATTGCTTTTATTAGCAATGCAGAAAGCAAGAACTTCAGCATTATTGTTATACAAATTATTTAAATAGAATATATTTTACAGAAAAATCTCGAGATTGTAAAATAGCTGTGGCTCTGTGGTTTCAACTTTGGTGACGAAAACCAAATAATCAATGTAAGTACCAGGAACTTTTTTTTTTTTTTTTTAAGACGGGTCTCACTCTGTCACCCAGGCTGGAGTGCAGTGGTATGATCTCAGCTCACTGCAATCTCCGCCTCCCGGGTTCAAGAAATTGTCCTCTCTCAGCCTCCCGAGTAGTTAGGACTACAGGCGCACACCACCATGCCTGGCTGATTTTTGTATTTTTATTAGAGACAGGGTTTCACCATATTGGCCAGCCTGGTCTTGAACTCCTGACCTCAAATAATCCACCCGCTGCAGCCTCCCAAAGTGCTGAGATTACAGGCATGAGCCACGAGCCACCACCCCCGGGCTAGCAGGAACTTTTTAGTAAGTAGGCTTGGACTCTTATCCCTGATAATTTTTAGCTTTGGAGCCTTGACCAAATTACTTACATTACCTTTTGAATCATAGTTTTCTCCTTTACTACATGCAATTAAAAATGCCTGCAATTAAAGGTCATAGAGTTTTGTAGAAAATGTATGCAAACATGATTCTCAGAAAATGACCAATGCATGACTTGGGCTATTGTGATTGTTTTAGAACCCCCTTTTCTGAAAAAAAGAAAACACTTAGTTTATCCCCATTCACATGCTAGCCACTTTGAATAATGTAAGTTGCATTCTATCAAATAATTGGTTCATACTTATAGATTTTTTCTTAAAACTATTTTTATTAACACGTATGAAATGTACATGTTTTTGGAATGTATGTGGTAATTTGATCATGCAATCAAATCTGGGTAATTGGGATATTCATCACCCTATTTTTTATGTTTATGTTTATTTTTGCTGGGAACATTTGAATTACTATGTTCTAGCTCCTTTTTTTGTTTTGTTTTGTTTTGTTTTAAAAGACGTAGGTTCACTCTTGTTGCCCAGGAGTGTGCAGTGTGCAATAGCACACTCTTGGCTCACCGCAACCTCTGCCTCCCAGGTTCAAGCGATTCTCCTCCCTCAGCCTCCTGAGTAGCTGGGATTACAGGCATGCGCCACCACGCCTGGCTAATTTTGTATTTTCAGTAGAGATGGAGTTTCTCCATGTTGGTCCGGCTGGTCTTGAACTCCCGACCTCCGGTGATCTGCCTGCCTCAGCTTCCCAAAGTGCTGGGATTACAGGCATGAGCCACTGAGCCTGGCTTGTTCTAGCTATTTATAAATGTGCAATAAATTACTGTTAACTGTAGTCAATCTAGTGATTTATCAAACAACAGGTCATATTTCTTCCATCTAAATGTATAGTTATACCCATTAACCAACCTCTCTATCCCTTCTCTCTACCTTTTCTGGTCCTCTGGTAACCACCAATCTACTATCTACCTTCATAAAATTCACTTTTTGAGTTTCCACATCAGGGCGAACATGAGTGAGAATGTGCGATATTTGTCTTTCTGTGTACCTGGCTTACTTTTTAACACAATGACCTCCATTTCCACCCATGTTGTTGCAAATGACAGGATTTCATTAGGTTTTTACTTCTGAGTAATATTCCGTTGTGTATTTATACCACATTTCTTCATCCATCCATTGATGGACACTTAGGTCGATCCCATATTTAGGCTATTATGAATAGCGCTGCAACAGACAAGGGAGTATAGTTATATCTTTGATATATTGATTTTCTTTCTCTTCGGTATATACCCAGTAATGGAGTTGTTGGATTATATGGTAGTTCTATTTTTAGTTTTTTGAGAAACTCTGTACAATTTTCCATAAAGACTGCATGAATTTACATTCCCACCACCAATGTACAAGGGTTCCTCTTTCTACACATCCTCACTGGCGTGTGTTATTCCTTATCTTTTTGATAAAAGACATTTTAATTGGAGTGAGAGGATATCTTATTGTGGTTTTTAATTTGCATTTCATTGATTATTAGTGATGTTGAGCTTTTTTTGCATATACCTGTTGGCCATTTGTATGCCTTTTTTTTTTTTTCTTTTTGAGACAGGGTCTTGCTCTGTCACCCAAGCTGGAGTACACTGGCATGATTATAGCTTACTGCAATCTCAAATACTTGGACTCAAGCAGTCCTCTTGTCTGAGCCGCTTGTGTAGCTAGGACCATTGGCACATGTCACAAAAAATTGATTTTTAATTTTAATTTTTTTTTTTTTTTGTAGAGATGGGGGTCTTACTATGTTACCCAGGCTGGTCTGGAACTCCTAGCCTTAAGCCACCCCATTCTCTTGCCTCAGCCTCCCCAACTGCTGGAATTATGAGGATGAGCCACCCCACCTTCCCTGTATGTCTTTTTTTGAGAAATGTTTGTTTAGATCTTTTGCCCTTTTTAAAAATGAATTATTTATTTTTTTGCTATTAACTTGTTTGATCTCCATAAATATTCGTTGTTAATCCCTTGTCAGATAGATAGTTTTGCAAATATTTTCTCCCATTCTGAGTTGTGTCTTCATTTAGTTATTTCCTTTGCTATGCAGAAGCTTTTTAACTTTGTGTAATTCCATTTGTCTATTTTTGTTTTGTTACCTGTGCTTTTGAGGTCTTATACAAAAAAAATCTTTACCCAGACCTGAAGAGCTTCTAGGAGCTTTGTAGTTTCAAGTCTTAGATTTAAGTTTTACACTCTTTTTACTTGATTTTCATATATGGTGAGAAATATGGGTCTAGTTCCATTTTCTGTGTATGGTTATCCAGTTTACCCAGCCCCATTTTTTGAAAAGTTTGTCTAATTCCCATTGCAGGCTCCTGGTGCCTTTGTATAAAATAAAATAAAATAAAATAAAATAAAATAAAATAAAATAAAATAAAATAAAATAAATTAAATTAAATTAAAATAAAATAAGATAAGATAAGATAAGGTGGCTGTAAATGTGTAGATTTATATCTGAATTCTGTATTCTGTTTCATTGGTGTATAAGTGTTTTTATGCCATGCTGATTTGATTACTATATATCTGTAGTATATTTTGATGTCAGAGAGTGTGATGCCTCCAGTTTTGTTCTTTTTGTTCAGGAAGGCTTTAACTATATGGGAGTTTTTATGTATTGTTGTAAATTTTAGGATTTTTTTTCAATTTCTATGAAGAATTAGTCGGCATTTTGATAGAACTTGCAGTGAAAATATATATTGCTTTGGGTAGAATTATCATTGTAACAATAATAGTTCTTCCAAACCATGAGCTTGAAATATCTTTCCATTGTTTATGTCTTCTTAAATTTATTTCATTAGTGTTTTATAGTTTCACTTGTAAACATCTTTCACTTCTTTAGTTAAATTAATTCCTAGGTGCTTTATATTTTTGTAGCTACTATAAATGTGATTGCTTTCTTGATTTCTTTTTCAAATTATTTGCTTTTGACATATATAAATGCTACTAATTTTTGTATGTTGATTTTTTATCCTACAGCTTTACTGAATTTGTTTATTAGTTCTAGCAATTTTTTGGTGGAGTCTTTAGATTTTTCTAAATATAAGATCACATTGTCTGTGAACAAGGCTACTTTGACTTCTTCCTTTCCAATTTGGATGTATTTTATTTCTTTCTCTTGCCTAATTGTTCTGGCCAGGACTTCCAGTACTTTGTTTAGCAAAAATGGTGAAAATGGGTATCCTTGCCTTGTTCCAGGTATTAGAGTGAAGGCTTTTGATTTTTCACCATTTGGTATGATACTGGCTGTGAGTTAGTCACATATGGCCGTTCTTACTTTGAGGTATGATTTTTCTCTGCCCAGTTTAATGAAGGTTTTTTTCATAAAGGCATATTTAATTTTATTGAATGATTTGTTTAGAATCTTAAAATGATCACATAGGTTTTGCTCTTCATTCTGTTAATGTGATGTACCATGCTTATTTGTTTGCATATGTTTAACCATCCTTGCAAACTTGGGATGAATCCCACTTGATCATGTTGAATGATCTTTGTAACATTTTGATGAATTCAGTTTACCAGTATTTTGTTGATTATTGTTGAATCTATGTTCATTGGTGATATGAGCCTGTAGTTTGCTTTTTCTGTTGTATTATTGTCTCATTTTGGTATCAGAGTAATTACTGGCCATGTAGAATGAGGTTGGGAGTATTTACTGCTCTTAATTTTTTTGAAGAGTTTGAGTAGAACTGGTGTTAGTTTTTCTTCAAATATTTGTTAGCTAGGACTTGGCAGTGAAGTTATCAGGTCTTGAGATTTTCTTTGATAGGATTTGTGGCTTTGATTTTATTACTTGTTATTGGTTTTCCAGGTTTCTTATTTGTTTATGTTATATTTTGGCTTTGATCTTATGACTTGTTACTAGTTTTTCAGGTTTTCTATTTGTTTATGGTATAAACTTGGTAAGTTGTATGTGTCCAGAAATTTGTGCATTTCTTCTAGGTTTATCACTTTGTTGGCATACAGATGTTCATAATAATCTCTAATAATTCTTTGTATTTCTGTGGTCACAGTTGCTATGTCTTATTTTGTTTCTGATTGTATTTATTAGGTTTTCTCTTTTTCTTAGGTAGTCTAGCTAATGGTTTGTGGATTTTCTTTACTTTTTTGAAAAACATTTTATTTTGTTGATTTTCTGTGTTTTTCTTTAATCTCAACTTCATTTAGTTTTGTTCTGATCCTTAACATTTGTTTTTCTTATACTAATTTTGGGTTTGGTTTGTTCTTGCTTTTTTAGTTCTTTGAGGTCCATCATTATACTGGTTATATGAAGTCTTCCAGCTTTTTTTCACATGTGTTTATTGTTATAAACTTCTCTGTTAGTACTGTTTTTGTTGTATTCCATAGATTTTGAAATGTTTCATTTGTATTTGTTTCAGAAAATAAATTTACTTTTACGTTTCCTTCTTGACCCATTGGTCATTCAAGAGCATGTTGTTAAATTTCCATGTGTTTGTGTATTTTCCACGGTTCCTCTTGTTATTGATTTCTAGTTTTATTCCATTGTGGTCAGAAAATATCATTGATATAATTTCTACTTTTTTTTGAATGAATTGAGACATATTTTGTGGCCTAAAATATGGTCTATTGTGGATAATGTCCCATGTACTGATGAAAAAGAAATGTATATTCTGTCGCAGATGGGTGAAATTTTCTGTAAAGGTCATTTAGGTCTATTTGGCCTAGTGTGTATTTTGACCCTGATATTTTTTTTGCAGACTTTTGTTTAGGCAATCTGTTCATTAATTAGAATGGGTGTTGAAATTCCCTACTACTATTATAATTCAGTCTATCTCTCCCTTTCCATCTATTAATGTTTGCTTTATGTACTTGTGTGTGTAGATATTCACAGGTATTATATCCTCTTGCTGAACTAACCCCTTTATCATCACATAGTGACCTTCTTTGTCTTTTTACAGTCTTTGATGAGTAGTCTATTTTGTCTGATATAAATAAAGCTACTTGCTCTTTTTTGGTTTGCACTTGCATGGAATGCATTTTTTCCATCCCTTCACTTTCAAGTCTATATCATAGGTAAGGTGAGTTTCTTTTAGGCAGCATATAGTTGGTTCTCATTTCTTAATTCAGTCAGCTCTTCTGTGTTTTTTAATTGGAGAACTGAATTCATTTACATTCATTGATATTATTGATAACTAAGGACTTACTACTGCAACTTTGTTGCTTGCCTACTTTATTTTGTAACTCTTCCTTCCTTCCTTTCTTAATGCCATTCTTTGCAGTTAAGTGATTTATCTGATAGTATGTTTTTAAGGGAGGAGACCACCCCTTATACTGTCTTATGACCAATTTTTGCCTCCAAAGAAAGAAGACTTAAAAACTAAAAGGCAGAAATGAAATCTACAGGCAGACAGCCCAGTGCCACACCCTGGGCCTGGTAGTTAAAGATCGACCCCTGACCTAATCGGTTATGTTATCTGTAGATTACAGATATTGTATAGAAAAGCTCTGTGAAAATCCCTGTCCTGTTCTGTTCCGTTCTAATTACCGGTGCATGCAGCCCCCAGTCACGTACCCCCTGCTTGCTCAATCGATCACGACCCTCTCATGCAGACCCCCTTAGAGTTGTAAGCCCTTAAAAGGGACAGGAATTTCTCATTTGGGGAGCTCGGTTTTTGGAGATGTGAGTCTGCCAATGCTCCCAGCTGAATAAAGTCCTTCCTTCTATAACTGGATGTCTGAGGGGTTTTGTCTGTGGTTGTTCTGCTACATTTTAACTTGTTGAATTTTTTTTAGTGTACCAGTTATACATTTTTGCATTGTGGTTTCCGTGAGGCTTACAAAAACCAACTAATAGATATAGCACGTTATTTTAAAGAGTTGACAACTTGATCATGAAATAAGTGTAAAAACAAACCAACTCAAACCAAAAATCTCAATTTTAACTCCATACCAAACATTTTGACTTTTGGTTGTCTCCATTTACATTTTTTAATATTGGCTATCTTTTAAAAGATTGTTTTTAATAGATTTGTCTTTTAGGCTTAAATTAGTGTTACAATTGGATTGCACACCACAATTACAGTAATAGAGTATTCTGGGGTTGCTTTTGTACTTAATATTACCAGTGAGTTTTATACCTTCAAATGCTTTCTTTTTGCATATTATTATTTATTTGTTTGTTTAAATGTTCATATTGAAGACTTTTTAAATATTTTTTTATAAGATGGGTCTGGTGGTTGTGAATTGTCACTGTTCTTGTTTGTCTAGAAAAGACTTCATATCTCCTTCATATTTGAAGGATAGTTTTGTTCTATTCTCAGATGGCAGTTTTTTCTTTCGGCACTTTAAAAATGTTTTACTCCCTCCTGGCCTATAGGATTTTCATTTAGAAGTCTGTTGGCAGAGGAATTAAGGCTCCTCTGTATGTTATTTGCAACTGTTCTTTTGTGCTTTTAGGATCCTAAATTTGTCTTTGACCTTTGAGAGTTTGATTATTATATATCTTGGAGTAGTCATTTGCATCAAATATGTTTGGCATTCTCTAATTTTCCTGTAACTGTATATCTATATCTTTCTCAGGTTTGGGAATTTTCTGTTATTATTTCTTTAAGTTTTCCACCTCTTGCTCTTGTTCAACTCCCTACTGAACATCAATAGTTCTTAGATTTTTTTGAGATAATTTTCTGTATCTTGTAGGAGATTATCATTTCTTCTCATTCTTTTTTTTTCCTCTAACAGCGTAATATCAAATAGTCTGTGTTTAAGCTCACTGATTCTTTCCTTTGCTTATTCCATTCTTCTGTTCAGAGCCTCCAATGAGTTTTTCAGTTTACCAAATTCATTTTTGATTTCTAAGATTTCTATTTGATTTTAAAAATCATTTCAATTTATTTGTTAAATTACTTTGATAAATTTCTGAATTGCTTTTCACTGTGTATTCTTAAATTCTTGGTCAGACAACACACATATTGCCATCTTGCTATGGTCAGTGACTGTTTTTTCTTTTTTTCTTGGGATGGGGGTGGAGGGAAGGTTATGGTTCCTAGCTGGCTGTTGTTTCTCATGATGTAGGTCTGTGTCTTTGCATTGAAGAACTAGTTAAATATTCCAGTCCTCTCTGTCTGGTTTGATTTTTTTCCTTCAATAGATTAGAAGTGTATTTAGCTAACATTGAAGATGCACCTGGAAAGAAAAACACACAAATTACAGTAACACTTGTAATCTATGCTTTTTCCAAGGGGATTTTGTGAACTTCAATATTTAAATGGGAAAGAGCAAGCAGGAGGGGAAAAAAAGATAGGAAGTGTAGGCAGTGAGTCAAGTGGTTACATTCTCATGAAGCTCTAATTAGCATATGTAAATCTACATTTTACATGTGAAAAGAGAGTAGAGAAAAAAATCAATTATGCACTGTTTCACACTTAGTGTATCTACATTTTATATAAGATAAAGTAAACATTTGAAAAGAAAATGTAAAGAAGAAGTAAAGGAGATGAGGCTATGACATGTGATTGAACAAAAAGAAGACAGCTTTGATGACTCAGTTTCCAAGCTTAACTTTCCCTTTGGCATAGTGAGTTTCATGTCCCAAGATTCTATTTCTTTTTTCTAATTTTCCCCCATTCTTCAAAATCTCAGAGAAAATATTGCAGAAGAAATATGTGTGTGTGTGTGTGTGTGTGTGTGTGTGTGTGTGTACACATACACATATAGTCTTTATGCTTCTTCTCTTTTGGGATCCTGTTTTGGCTAATTTTTTTTTTTTAGTTGGCTAAAACATTTTTCTTTTTTTTTTTTTTTGAGATGGAGTCTCGCTCCGGGGCCCAGGTTGGAGTGCAGTAGTGCGATCTCGGCTCACTGCAAGCTCCACTTCCCAGGTTCATGCCATTCTCCTGCCTCAGCCTCCTGAGTAGCTGGGACTACAGGCGCCCGCCACCACGCCCGGCTAATTTTTTGTGTTTTTAGTAAAGACAGGGTTTCACCATGTTCGCCAGGATGGTCTCGAGCTCCTGACCTCGTAATCCACCCGCCTTGGCCTCCCAAAGTGCTGGGATTACACCAAGTTCGGCGGCTAAGACATTTTAAAACATTTACGTAGTTGGCACCACTGTTTACTTCCTTTCTTAAAATTGTTCTATTTATTTTTATTCCACCTTATTCCTCCTTTCTGCCATCTTCAGTTTCTTTTGCATTGCGCTGCAACCAGCCTCCGGGGGATGTCCTTACAATCAGGTACACTGTGAAAGCATTTTATCTTGTAGCATTTTCCTCTTTGGAGGAACCCAAGATTTGATGTAAAAATAGGACCCTTGATTTTTGGGGGATCTGTGTTCTGCCTTCCAGCTGTGCTTGCTTCTCACGTATTTGAATATTAGGCCCTAAAATCTACATGTTTCCTTCCCATATTCACCACAGGGCTCCATCAAGAAGCTGGTATTCTAATTAAGAAACAAACTAAGTTTGAGAGCCAAAATAGAAATTTCTATCATTTAGCTGACTCCCCTCAAACACTTTTATACAAAAAATTTACATCTTTATAAAGGTTTCCACTTGGAAGGGTGTCTGCCTGTGTATGTTAGAAACTCATAGCACTGTTTTAGATTTGTAAGTAATACCTTTGTTTAAGGTACTTTTCCTGGACATCTCAACTGAACTTTTACTTATACCACTGTTTCTTCTTGGTTTGAGCAAATGACGGTACAATATTTAGGCCTAATATTTTGGTTCTGTGCTTTGAGACACAAATTTTCTACCTTGTATCACTTATGAGTTGTCCCTTTAGAAATTCAAATTCAGGCTTACCTAGGTAGCAATTATTTGGTACGGAAAACAGAAAATCAAGAGATAGGGAGTCTAAGGTATAGGAGAGAAACTGAAAACTAGCAAATGAAGAATCTTATACATTTGTAAGATCTGCTTCTATATGTATCTATGTCTATCTATATATTTATATGTGTCTCATGTATGTGATATTGCATACCAAAAGATATAAGAGCTGTAATTATTGGCTTAAAACTTAAACGAAGCACTCAAACCAAATATTGTATCAAAAATATAAAAGCTAGCTCAAATGCCTTTTAGTTCACAGAATTTTAGTAATCTTTGGTTAATGAGACAGTTTTAGAATTATTGGTAAGAAATTTTAAAAGGCTTCAAAATTTAATTTAGACATTTGGTCTGAATTAGGCAGGTCAGATTTTGTCTGCTGGATGGTTTAAGGTTATAAACTACTTCTGTGATATTTTTGATAATTGTTTAAGGTGTCTGTATTAGAGCCATTAATTTCTAGGCTGTAAAACAAATGGCCATGATAAGGCCTAGTGACATGTGGAGCTCCCCTGGGCCCAACTCTGCCTCCTGGCTATGCCGGGAAGGTTCAGGCCTCATCTGCAGCTCTGCCCTTTGTCCTAGACTCTGCATCTGATTCATAATTAAAATTGCTTACTTCCTAGTTTTTTCACTAAATATAAGTTAACATTAAAACAAATGTATGTAATTAAAACAACTATGTATAAGATACAAAATTATTCATGCAAAATCCATAAGGAAAGTAGGACGTGTTTTTTGTTAAAAAGAGAAAAATAGTAAGGCAGCATGGGAATATGGTTTTTGCTCAAGTATAGTAAATTTGCCTAGAGTTAAAAAAAAAAAAAAAGAACTAAAGGAATAAAAAAAAGATAGGTAAAACCATATGGATATAAAAAGTTGGGGAAAACAGTAAATTTATATATAGGCAAGATGATCTCGGAGTATAAGGAGAAGTTATAGCCACTTGCAATAAACCTTCACCTTCTGCTACCAAATCCCAAAATGAAACACCAAACCAGCTCCTTACCTGAAGATAGGGTCCAAGCTGAAAACTTCTCTTTACTATATCAGATGTTGGAAACTTGCCTTCCTTATTGGAAATCAATAAAAACTCTCAGAAAAAGAAGTTCCATAGCACAATAAACCTCACATCTCAACCAAAATTTTTGGGAGATCCAGATCTCTGGAGGGAGAAGCTCCCAGACCCCCGCAAATTGTCCAATTGATCAGAGTCATAAAGAGCTCTACCTGATACCAGAACCCCAATAGGAGAGTTGTTGCAGGCCACAGACCAACCCCACTCAGAGTATCCCTTTGTAGTTACCAAAACGTAAACCAAAAAGTGACTGAGGGAGGTGTCTCAATTGATCAGAGGTTTATTTAGCCAAGGTTGAGGATGTGCCTGGGCAAAAATACACAAATCATAGGAGCATCTGTGAGCTCTGATTTTTTTACTGCATTAGTTTTTATGCTTTGAGATTGTTTATAATTTACATATTAAATATTTTATATTTTTTCCCACTAGGTCATTGCCTCCTTTTTGGCAATAGATGGTGCCTATAAACCAGGTTTGCCTTGGCTACAGCAAATGACTAGAGCCCTATGGTTCCAGAATGAGAAATGCCCTTAAGGGGACATTCAGGCAGTGTGGAAAGGCTGGCTAAGGATTCATGCTCAGGGAAATGTGAAAGGTACATCTTACAGCATGGTGCTACTAAATAACCACTCCGATTCGGTGTCTCCCCTTTTTCCCAGTTGCAAAGCAGAGTGAGGACAGTCAGTCCCGCCTCCTCTCTTTGTCTCTTGGTGTCCTCAAAACTGTGTCTCCTTTCATGCATTTTTGATGCTTCCGGTGGTCTGAGGCCTGGGTAGGTGTCCTCCCAAAGAACTGAAGATGGGAAAGCTAGTTGAACACCTGAACCTGACATTTTTCCAGTGTAGAAACTGAGTTGGGGGAATTTTTGCTTGCCTGGTACCAGACGTATTAGGGGAGGGGCATTGTGGATATGAAAATTTAATTCTCTTACCATGTGGTCAAAGATGTTTTCACTTCTCTGTGGCTCCAGAAACTGACTCATCATATTAGAGTTCTGGGATGTTGCTGGTGATAATCTCAAATATATATATATACTTGGTTTTCTGTGATGGAGTGAAACCTGCTTGTATCTGTATCATCATTTTGGAACCAGCGGTCCTTTATACATTTCTAAGTAATTCTGCTTGTTTACCTACCTAAAATTAAGTAAATAGGCTTATGTGTAATTGATAATTTCCACTTCATAGAGCAGTTGGTTGTTGAGCTAAGCAGACTGGCACATTACTTTCTGAGAAATAAATGAATTATGTATGAGAACTTTGGAGCAAGACTTTTCTTTCCTGGTCTTTCAACTTCTTTAGTATCCATTACAAAGGTATTATGAGCTTTATTTGACCCACTTTAGTTGTTTTCTGTCAAGTGAAATAAGTTAAGCAAAGTGAATACTGCAACATTCCGCCTAAGAGAAGTTATGAATGTAACAAGCTAAATATCAAAAAGTCAAAACTTAATTTTAAGTTTCAAACAATTTTGTACACTGTGTAAGTAAAAGCAGATGATAACTACCACAATTTTCTACGTGGCTAATTTTAATGAGACCATTTTTTCTACTTCTTTTGTGAAATTAGTACTAGGATTCCAAAGACAGGAATATTTTTACTCATCACATTTCATATTCTCAACACCATTAGGTATTTTGCATATGCTACTTTGTTTTGTTTCTACAACTGTTGTCTGCAACAAATATTCTTACACCTGAATTAATCAAAACTTCTGGAGTTGAGAGTGTCAGAAATAACTTAGATTAACTTGGGTATAAGGATAGGTTAATTTTTTGGCTTATATACTGACAGGGAAGGCAATGTAAAGCTAAACTGTTAGGGTTTCATAAAGGAAAGTGAGACTTGAAAACCAGTGGTGTTCTCATGTGCAATCTATAAAAAGCAACTCTGATAAGATTAAAAGGAAAAGTAAATTTTGAAAGATATTAGGCATTTTTGGAATCAATGTAGGTTGAGACCCAAGTTTGGAATATGGCAGAAACAAAGACATTTCTGAAAGTCAGAGAGCAATACACTTAGTGTTTTTTGTATCAGGAATGTTCCTCTAGGAAACCACTTCTGTTCTACCAGGATGTAGCTACCTCTTTCTGTTAGGCCTCTGAGCCCAAGCGAAGCCATCATATCCCCTGTGACGTGCATGTATACATCCAGATGGCCTGGAGCAACTGAAGACCCACAAAAGAAGCGAAAATAGCCTTAACTGATGACATTCCACCACTGTGATTTGTTTCTGCCCCACCCTTGCTGATCAATGTATTTTGTAATCTCCTCCACCCTTAAGAAGGTTCTTTATAATTCTCCCCACCCTTGAGAATGTACTCTGTGAGATCCACCCCCTGCCCGCAAAACATTGCTCCTAACTCCACAGCCTATCCCAAAACCTATAAGAACTAATGATAATCCCACCACCCTTTGCTGACTCCTTTTTCGGACTCAGCCCACCTGCACCCAGGTGAAATAAACAGCCTTGTTGCTCACACGAAGCTTGTTTGGTGGTCTCTTCACTTGGACGCACGTGACACTTCCAATTAATGGTCACCACCAACAAATCCGCAAATATATTCTTGCAGTTACTCTGTGTATTCTACACTCTGCACTGACAATGGGAGAGTAGCATCCAATTAGACTAGCCTAGAAGTTGGCCATCTCTCCTGCAGGTTTTTCTCAAGGAAAGAGTATGACTCTCTGTAAGATTGCCTAAAAAGAGGGATTCCGCAAATGAGCAAAGGTGACAGGAGCCTAGAAAACTCCTGAGCTATCTCCCTTTAACCAGCAGTTTTGTCTGTCTCAGTATTGGCAGTATTATTTCCTATATGTCTTTTTTCATTTGTCAGGAAGAAAGACTTTCATCAAGTTGCAAACTGACAAATCCTTCACCAAAGGGAAAATATTTAATTATCTTTTAGGCTTCTTTATAAATTCTGGGAACCTCTTAGATTATGAGTATCAAAATTTCAAGCCCACCTCTGATTTCATGCTAGTTCCCATTTAAGCATCTTCCATTATAAACATTGTTAAGTTGGCCCTAGAATCATTACTCTAAACATATTAGCTTTACACAGTCACCCAAAATTTTATTTTATTCAAGATAGTATTGAATTTAGCAAAGATTAATTAATATTTGTATAGTTATAAGAATGCTAGTTATTAGAGTTGCTATTGAAATTCAGCAGTGTATGGCTATTTTTCAACTGAATTATTCTATCTTCCAACTTCTCTATGAAGAAGAAATATGGTCACATTAGCAACTTAATGTGCCATACCTAAATATTTGATGAAACAATGGAAAATTTATGTTTTCAAAAATGAAATGGAATAATGATTTTAATCAAATCTTCAGAAGTAAACTATTTTATTTATCTGAGCATGTAAAATGTCTGATTAGAAATTTCTAGTCAGCTTATTTTTAATGGAATTAGCCTGATTTTAAAGAAAAAAAAAGTCCTCTAGAAAATGTTAAGTATTGCCTTGATTTCTCAAGTAATAATGTGTAAAATAGTCTTGCTATGACCTTTAATTATTTGGGGGTTATTTATTAAAGACAAAATGTCATTCCAGTGATTAGATAATACTATCAAAGTAATAATTACTTAGGCAGAAATTTGTACGGCAAATTATATAATAGCGTGCTTCTTAGTCGATTTGTGTTGCCATAAAGGAAGGCCTGAGAGTGGGTAATTTATAAAGAAAAGAGGTTTATTTGGCTCATGGTTCTGCAGGTTGTACAGGAAGCATGGTGCTTGTATCTGGTGAGGGCCTCAAGGTGCTTCCACTCATGGTGGAAAGGGAAGGGGAGCTGGCATGTGCAGAGATCATATGGCAACTCAGGAAACAAGAGAGAGAGAGAGGAGGGAAGTGCCAGGCTCCTTTAAACAACCAGCTCTCACAGAAACTACGAGGATGCTATGGGGATGGTACTAAGAAATTCATGAGGGATTCACCGCCTTGCCCAAACCACCTCTCATTAAGGCCCACCTGCAACATTGAGAATCAAATTTCAACATGAGGTTTGGAGGGTCAAATGTCCAAACTCTAGCAGTCATGAAGTAGGTATTTTCATGTACATAATAAGAAAGTCCTATATTTAGGAAGAATTGAATGCAGGAGCAAAGAAACAAGGTAGTAAACACAATGCGTGAAGATGGAATAGTTAAAAGGACAGGTTAGAATTGCCGTTTTGGTATGAGAAATGACTGGAAGCCAGGTGTAAGATGTATCAGTGTAGAAGACATTAGGGTTTTAAAGACTCAATTTATACATAACTGTAGGAAGTAAAAATCAGGGTTTGACAAGATGAGAATGAGAAAATACAATAGAATTTCAAATTTTGTCATCTGTCTACCTAGCATCCTTGTTGGGCTATCTTAAGAACTATGTGTGTTACAGTAGATTGCTAGTCGGATGTGAGGAAGGCTGAAGCCTCAGCCCCGCAATCAGGAATGTGGGCAACCATCTGGTGATAGGCAGTTGTTATACTGTCTGTCTAAAATAATAACTGGTCACAAACAGCGTCAGGGAAAAGCCATCTCCCAATAGCTACAAAAAAACAGAAACTGGTGATCAGCAGCTTCCCGATAAGATCTCAGGAATTAGGTGAGTGGGCTCAAGCATGTGCACTAAGAGGAAAAATGGTGGAGTTTAACCGGTATATGACCTTCTGGGAACATTTGGCTGGTAAGGGAAGAATGCCTCAAGTGAGCATGCGTACAACTCTGGTAAACACGCTGCACATGTGGCCTCTCTCAAGTGCTGGAAAGCCACTGTGCATGCAGACAACTTACCCCAAAGGAAGATTCTGGCCAGGAGAGATGCAGACCCCGGAAGAATACCAACATAGACAACTCCAAGTCAAATGTCAAACTGCATATGAGAGTCTCTCAGGTCACACACTTGGCCCTCTTCCAAGTGTGCTTGACTTCCTTTTGTAACTGCCCTAAGACACTTGAATAAACTTTCACTCCTGCTCTACCACTTGCTTTGCTCTCTCACTCTGCCTTATGTTCCCTTGATCAAATTCTTTCGTCCGAGGAGGCAAGAATTGAGGTTGTCGCCAAGGAAGCAAGAATTGGGTTGACCCATGGGAATTCACCACTGGTAACATGTGCAGATGCCTTTTCTTTAGATGAGATAAGCTTTTGCCTGCAACCCCTACATGTTATGGAAAATTCGAATACCTGCATGCAATTGATTTAATGGGATGATGCTGATATTTAGCCATAAAGCTTCCCAACAGGAAAGCTACTTTCCTGCAATGGTATACATTCCTGAAGTCTTGGCTCCAGCTTACACTACTTTTTGCAATCAGAAGAATTACAAACTGTCAGAAATAGTCTGACTATACCCCAAGAAGTGTTGCTAAAAGTTGAAGTTTATTGCTTCCCATCACAGTCAATATGGTTTCCTTCCTAAGTTTTAATTACCTCTTGGCTTTATTCGAAGTGTTCCTCATACTGACTAATCAGAGCTTCTGTACTGCTCATTTCCCATCCTTATACATTTTCCATACCCCTTGCCTTTTTCACATACAGTTTGGCTCATTTTGATTTGTCTTTTGGCGAGATACTTTTTTTTTCAATAAAAGTCTTTCCTTCTCCTCTTTGCCCATATGTAAGTGATATCATGCCTATAAACCCCAACCTGTGCTTGAGTTGCTGTACTCGGCTTCCTTCATAACAGAGGACCATCTCTCTGAAACTGAAGCTCCAGAGGAACTTTTCTACTACTGATGCTGAGACTGTTTGATTGTTTTATTATACCCTTTCTGTTCTTTTCCATTTTCTACCTAGTCATGCTGCAAGACTATATTTTTGTGCTCTCCTTGCAGTGAGTTGTAATGTTGTAACTGAATTCTGGCCAGTCGGATATAGGCAAAAAATGTCTCTTCAACAACAGCACAGCAACAGCAGCAACAACACATTCCATAATCCTTCATGATCTTTCTCTCACTCTGCTGGCCTAATGCAGGGGAGCTATTGGAGGACCCCAAATCTCTTGGTGATGTCAGATTTACCAGACAGAAGATGTAGGGGTCCTTGCTGACTTGAATTGCACCCTGAAAGTAGAAGAGAAATAAACTTCTCCAGTATTATGGCACTGAGCTTTTAGGTTTGCTACCAAAAGTTATCTTTGTGAATTATATAGCTGAGCACAACTCGGCCAGTAGTCTGGAGCTAGACCTGAAGTTGCTGGTAGACAGACCCTGCACAACTCACTGAACTTGGCTGAACCTTAGCTTCATTAGCTGAAAAATAAGAAGACATAAAGAGAGAGAACATTTACTCTTTCAGCTTATGGTGATGTTATGGACTGAAGGTTTGTGTCACTTTAACCTACCATCCCCTCTACTCCATGGTATTTGGAAGAAGGGCTTTTGGGAAAAAGTTTACATGAAGATGACTCACTGATGATGGCATTATTGGACATATAAGAAGAAGAAGAGAGGCCAGATCTTCCTTTTTTCTCCACCATATGAGAACACAGGAAGAAGGCAGCCGTCTGAAAGCCAGGAAGAGAATGCTCACCAGGAGTCAAATCAGCCAGTACCTTAATCTTAGACTCCTAACTTCCCAGACTCTACAACTGAGAAACAAACGTCTGTTGTTTAAGCCATCCAGTCTATGGTAGTTTGATATGGCAACCTGAACTAAGATGACAAATAAATAATACACAATTACTAATAATATTTAGCACAAGGCCTAGAACACAATAGGTTATCAAATGTGAGTTTCCTTTATTCATTCTGCTTTCCTGATTAAATATTCCAAGTCAAGTATTTTATTACACATTTCCCTGAAATAAGAGTCAAAAATATTTACTTTATTTTTCTTTAAAATTTAACAATTTACCAAACCACATAATTTACACTCTAGTGATTATATTTTTTCTCATTCCTTGCCACTGCCCTATTGCTTTTTATTTTTAATTTTGAAAATAGACTCGGTAGTAAAATTAATAGAAAAAATTTTAAATATCTCTCAACTAGTCACTCATGAATAATAAAAGAATTTTATAGTCAGCATTATAACTTTTATCAAGAAATAGATACTTTATTAACCATTCTACATAATCTGCATTGAAAAAACTATTCCAGGATAACCTGGGATGGTAGCTGCTATCACTCTGGCTTTCTTGATCCACCTGAACTCTTAAAAATGGGAAGATTTAGAAAGTAGACATGCAGATTAAATTTGGCTAAGTATAGTCTTTGCAAAAAAGATTTTTTACTTTTTATTCCATTAGACTGTGAGTAACTTGTAGATCAGCACTATTCTTTACAAGTTTGTCAAAGGAATGAATAAGTGATAGACAGACATATATATTTATACTTTGTTTCCTGTTTCTCTGGCTCCCATGTAACTACATTTTTTAAAAATGCTAATAAACCTTACTTTTTAGAAAAAGTTTAGATGTACAGAAAAATTGTGAAGATAGTAAAGGAAGTTCCCAAAACTCTAAATCCAGTTTACCCTATCACTGAGATCTTCAATTATTATGGTATACTTCTCACTATTAATAAATCAATACTGATACATTGTTGTTAAACAAAACCTACCTTTTATCTAAATTTTCTCAGTTTTTTCCTGTTGTCCTTTATGTGTTCCAAAATTCCATCTAGGATATCACACCGTATTTAGTAATCATCTCTCCTTAGGCTCATCTACACTGTAACAGTTTATTAGCCTTTCCTTGTTTTTGATGATCTTAATTTTAGGGAGTACTGGCCAGCTTATTTTATGGAATGTTCATTAAATTGGATTTGTCTGATGCTTTTGCTACGATTAGATTGCGATTATGGGTTATTGAGAGGAAGACAACAGAGGCTGTCATTTCATGACATCATGTTGACGATGCATACTAACAACCTTCGTTATCACCACTGATGTTAAACTTGCTCACATGGCTGAGATAATGTCTGTCAGATTTCTCCTTTATAAAGTTACTACTTTCTCTCTCTTTCCACACTGCATTCTTGTAAAAGAAGACACTCTGAATAGCACAAACATGAGTGGGGAATTACGCTCTATCCCCTTTAGGGCAGATTATATAAATTATCTATATTCTGCATGTGATATTTGTCTTTTTTGCCCCATTTATTTATAATGAATTATTATTCATCACTTATCTGTATATATGGGTTCATAAATATTGCTTTACTACTTTGGGCTATTATTCTATCCTACTGTCTTTGTTTTATTGCCTAAATTGTTCCAGCTTTGGCCATCGAATGCTTTTTCATTTGAATCTTAAGTGACTTTGTTATACCTCCTACCTCGTGTTTTGCTTTTTGTTGTGTTTTTAGTACTTCTTTACATTTGTTACTACAAAATGCTGTAGGCTCATCTTGTATATTTCCTTTTCCAGCCCCAGAATTAGTAATTTTTTTTATAGGTAGTTAACTATTATGTGGTTGCTTTATAGTGTCAATGGTCTATGTACTTAAGTGTGTTTTTGTGGTAGCTGGTAAAGGTCTTTCCATATTTAGCACTCCCTTCAGGACCTTTTATAAGGCAGGTTTGGTAGACAAGTATTTGCTTGTCTGAAAAGTATATTTTTTCCCTTTGGTTATATAGCTTAGTTTGTCTGGATATGAAATTCTTGGTTGGAGTTTCTTTAAGAATCCTGAATACACACCCTCAGTTTCTTCTGGCTTATAGGGTTTCTGTTGAGCCTGGTGGGAATATGTTTTAACCAATCTTGTCCCTTCTCTCTAACTGCCTTTCATATTTGTTTTTTCATGTCCGCATTGGAGAATCCGATGACTATGTATTTTGGGGATGGTCGTGTGCTATAAGTATCTGGTAGGGATTCTCTCCATTTACTGAATATGAATGTTGGCCTCTCTAACAAGGTTGGGGAAATTTTCATGGACAATATCCTCAAATATATTTTTCAAGTAGTTTGCTCTCTCTCGCTCTCTTTTCTCTCTCAGATGCCAATGAGTCTAGGTTTGGTCTCTTTACGTAATCTCATTTTTCTCAGAGACTTTGTTCATTTTGCCTTATTCTGAATTCTTTATTTCTGTCTGACTGAGTTATTTCAGAAAACCAAGTGTTGAGCTCTAAAATTCTTTCATCAGCTTGGTTGATTCTGCAGCTAATACTTGTGATTGTATTATGAAATTACTGAAATGAGGTTGTTAGCTCTATCAGATCAGTTTGGTTCTTTCTTAAAATGGCCAATCTTTCATCTCCTGTATCATTTTACTAGATTACTTAGATTACTTGGATTGGATTTGTACTTTTTCCTGATTCTCAATCCTATCCGTATTCTAAATTCTATTTGTGTCATTTCAGCCATTTGAGCCTGGTTAAGAACTATTGATTTGGAACTAGTGTGATCATTTGGAGATGAGAAGAAACTCTGGCTTTTTGAGTTGTCAGAGTTCTTGCAATGGTTCTTTCTCAGCTGTATGGGCTGATGTTCCTTTAATCTTTGAAGCTGCTGTACTTGGATAGGCTTTTTTGCTTTTATGTTCTTTGATGCCCTTGGGTATTTGATTGTGGTATAAGGTGTGTTCAGTTGACTGGCTTCATTTCTGGAAGACTGTAGAGGGATAAGACTCAACTCAGCACTTCTGGGCTGCATGCTGTAACTCTGGGGGTTTGTATTGAGCTCCTGGTTTTGTCCTCTGGCCCCTTGAACTTAGGAACCTGGTGCACTGAAGGGGCTGAGATGTTCCCAGTCAGCTGGCCACAACACTCTGAATGATGTTGATGGCTCACTTTGTTGGGGCAGTGGTAGCAGGATTTGTGCTCGCTTGCACATGCCAGCAGTCGCAGCAGTGTGTCAGTGTTCACATGTGTTGTCATGGGTTGGATACCATTAGTAGCAGGGCTGTGGCATTCCTGCAGTTGTTCACATGAGCAGAGGCAGAGCACTGGCAGGAGTGAGGTGGCTGGCATTCGTGGTTGCACTTGTACCAGCCGCAGCAGCAGCAGCAGATTCAGGGCACTGGTGGGTGTGAGACTACCAGCCTCCATGAGTGCATTTGCACTAGTGGCAGTGCAGGGAGGTTGGGGTCACTGGCATCCTTACACGCATTCACCCTGGTAGCTGTGCCTGTGTGGGGAAGGGGAGGTGGTGGGATTGCCAGAGTCTGTGCACATATTGGCGCCTGCAGTTGAGGTGTGGTCTTGTGCCTGTGTGTCAGTGGGGAGAGAAGAGATGGTTTGTTGTGCTTATGCCAGCAGCAAGCAGTGGCACAATGCAGTGCATGTGCACACATACACTGGAGGGGAAAGGGAAGCTAGGTCAGCCTGTGCCATCCACCAGTAACATGATGGGTTATGGCTGTGGTCAAGTTCATGCCAGCAAGCAGGGTGTGGGGGAGGCTGAGGTGGTGGGAGGATGTGGGTGGGCTGGTGCGCTTTGGTGGGGTTCCCTCTACTGCAGCTCTCCAGTGGTCAAGTGTGGTCTGCTGGCAAAACAGCTGTGATGAAGGTCCCTGGGAAGCACCCTGTTTGGCCATCTGAGGCTGTGCTACTAGCAGGCATAACTAGGCTAGGGCCCTAGGAGAAGCCAGCAGACTGGGAGGCACTCTGACTGGACTTGCCCCATCTCATGGGCAAGACTGCTCTGCTCTGTCCAGGTTTGACATTCACGCTAAGGCTTAAGTCTTCTAGAGGAGCATGGTGAGCGTTGGGTACCTGGTATTCCAGGTTGTGCTTCACAACACACATTCCTACACCAAACTCTCTAGGCTCTATACAGACTGAAGTCCTGTCCTTGTCACCTCTCTAAGCAGCTCTCCTTGTAAGCCCAAGTGTCCATGGGGGTCATGGGATCTCCTGCTGCCAGCATTCTGGAGGTCTGTGGCAAGAGTGAGTCACTCCTTACGTGTTCTATTTACCCCTTACCCAGTAGTCACTGGGCGCCATGAACGAGTACTGGTGCTTCTTAGTCCCATGCGGTGTTCCCAGTTTCTTTCCCCTTTAGCCTAGCCTCTGTGTCTTCCCTCCACCCATTCTCAATGTCTTCCCTCCAAAGAACTGCTTGGAGTATGCCAGTCTTCCTGATGTCCCAGTCTCTCAGCAGCAGATGTTCCTCCTGCTGTGTCTCGTTGGTCATCTTGGCTCCCAAAAAGCTCAGCAATTTTTCTAAGGAGGCCTTGGTTGTTCCTTTTGTTTAATAGTGGTATTAGAAACCAAGATCAGGGTGCTGGACGAATTCATGGCTACTGAGTTGTTGCTTCTGGACCCAGTTGAAAGAACAAGAAAATAGATGTGTATATACACATGTATATATTTATACATAAAATCTTCTGAATCTATTTTGACCCAAACATTTCATCCTAATATCCTCAACTCTAATCCCTATATAATTGTTATAATCATTGTAGACACTTCCACTTACTGATCTCTAAACTCCAACTCCAGTGATGGGAAACCTGGCTACTGGTATCTATTATTTATGTACTTAAGTGTTCCATTACGTACTTCTTCTATTTAATTATCTGAATTGTTAAACCTACCTCTATGAGAAATGACTGTATCAGCTAGAATACAGTACTTTTGTATAGTTTTTGTTTTCATAGTTGTTGTTTTAGTTTTATAGATTCCACTCATTTCCAAAGTTTCCTAGGTCACATTTTTCTCTGGCCTTTTCAGTGAGGTTGTTCCATATATTTGAAAAGCAGTACACTGTTTTGCTATTGTCTCCTTACCACATAGGATTCTCCAGACCTTCTAGATTATTTATTTGTAATTTTCCTAAATTAGGGTTCATTCTTTGTGCTATACCATGCTCTCTATTTTAACAAATGCCTAATGCTTTTTGTCCACAATTTCAGTATCAGAGAAAATAGCTTCATCATCCTGAAAATTGCTCTGTGATTCAACTCTTCAGTCTTCTCCTCTTACTGATCTGTTTGTTGCTTGTTTATTGCTTTTTATAGAATGTCATTTCATAGAGTCATGCACTATGCAGTCTTTTCAGGCTTGCTTCTATGAACTAGCAATGGACATTTAAGTTTCATCCTTGTCTTTTGTGGTTAGATAGCTCATCTCAGCTTATTGCTGAATACGCTGCTATTGCATAGATGCACCATAGTTAGTTCACCCATTTACCTACTGAAGTTTATCTTGGTTGCTTATTACTTCTTACAAACTTTTTGGCAATTATGGGTAAACTGATATAGACATTCATTTGTAGGTATTGGTGTGCACATAGTTTTTAATTTTTTTTTTTTTTTTGGTAAATAGGAAGGATATTGCTGAATCATATGTTAAGACTATGTTTACTTTTGTAAGAAACGGCCATACAGGCTTTCAAATTGGTAATATCATTTTTGCATTCCCACCAGCAATGAATAAGAGACTTTGTTGTACAGCATTCTCATCAGAAATTAGTATGGCCAGTGTATTTGGATGATCAAGATTTTTGCTGTGGTTGTTGTTGTTGTCTTGATATTGTCATCATCTTAACGTCAATTTTTAAAAACCGTTCTAATAAGTATATAGTTGTATCAATTTATTATTTTAATTTACAAGCCCCTAAAACATATGATGTTGAACATCTTTTCATTTGATTATTTATCATGTCCATATCCTGTTTCTTTTATGAGGTGTTCATATCTTTTAACCACTTTTAGTTAGTTTGTTTCCTTTTTGTTTATTTTAAGGGATCTTTTTTAAGGAGGGTGGTGCATATTTTGCATACCCGTCCTTTATTAAAAACATGTTTTGCAAAGATTTTTCTCTCAGTTTGTGGCTTATTTTTAAGTTTTCTTACAGCAGAAGTTTTCATTTTAATGAAGTGTAGCATCAGTTTTTTCCCTCTTTCATTGATTATACTTTGAGTGTTGTGTCTAAAAAGTCACTATTATATCCCAAGTCACCTAGATATTCTCCTGTCTTTTATTCTAGAAGTTTTATGTTTAATGGTTAAGTCTATTATTCATTTCAGATTGCTTTTTGTGAAAGGTATAAGGTCAGTGTCTAGATTTATTTTTTTTGAATATGGATGTCTAATTGTTCCAACATGATTGATTTAAAAAAACAAAACTATCCTTTCTTCATAAAATTGGCTTTGCTCCTCTGTCAAAGATGAGTCAACTATATTTGTGCAGTTCTATTTCTGGACTCTATTTTATTACATTGATTGATGTCTCCATTTGTCAATACCATCATATTCATTATTTTTGCTTTATATTTGGTCTTCAAGCCAGGAAGTGTTAGTTCTCCAACTCTTTCTGAAGTATTGTGTTGCTTATCCTAGGCCTTCTGATATTCCACATACACTTTAGAATCAGTTGTTAGTACATACAAAATAGTATATTGGGTTTTTGATTGGGATGGCATTAAATCTATAAATCAAATTTCATTCAATTGACATCTTAATAATATTAAGTCTTCCAATACATAAAAATGAAATATCTCTACATTTATTTATAACTTCTTTGGTTTCTTTAATCAGACCTATGTGGTTTTCTGCATATAAATAATGCACACAATTTGTTAGTTTTATGCCAGTTTTTAAAAATCTGGTGTTATTGTAAATGGTATTATCATTATTTTTACTTCAAATTCCTATTTCTGTGCTGATACAAAAGACTAAGTTTTTATTATTTTTACTTCAAATTCCTATTTCTGTGCTGATACAAAAGACTAATTTTTTCTATATTAACCTTAGATTCAGTGGCCTTGCCATACTTCCTTATTGTTTACAGGAGTCATTTTGATGACTCATCTGCAGTTTTCTAAGTCTTACTTTTGATTCTGTTTACTTTTTCCTTCCCTTCTTTTGTATTTGAACCATCAGAAATGTTCAGTACAATACTGAACTGAATTGGTGAGATGACTTTCTTGCCTTTTCCCTGTTCCTGTTCAATCTCTTACCATTTAGTATGATGTCAGTTTTATTTTTTTATTTTTTTTTATTTTTTTATTTTTTTTTAAATTTATTATTATTATACTTTAAGTTGTAGGGTACATGTGCATAACGTGCAGGTTTGTTACATATGTATACTTGTGCCATGTTGCTGTGCTGCACCCATCAACTCGTCATTTACATCAGGTATAACTCCCAATGCAATCCCTCCCACCTCCCCCCTCCCCATGATAGGCCCCGGTGTGTGATGTTCCCCTTCCCGAGTCCAAGTGATCACATTGTTCAGTTCCCACCTATGAGTGAGAACATGCGGTGTTTGGTTTTCTGTTCTTGTGATAGTTTGCTAAGAATGATGGTTTCCAGCTGCATCCATGTCCCTACAAAGGACACAAACTCATCCTTTTTGATGGCTGCATAGTATTCCGTGGTGTATATGTGCCACATTTTCTTAATCCAATCTGTCACTGATGGACATTTGGGTTGATTCCCAGTCTTTGCTATTGTGAATAGTGCCACAATGAACATACGTGTGCATGTGTCTTTATAGCAGCATGATTTATAATCCTTTGGGTATATACCCAGTAATGGGATGGCTGGGTCATATGGTACATCTAGTTCTAGATCCTTGAGGAATCGCCATACTGTTTTCCATAATGGTTGAACTAGTTTACAATCCCACCAACAGTGTAAAAGTGTTCCTATTTCTCCACATCCTCTCCAGCACCTGTTGTTTCCTGACTTTTTAATGATCGCCATTCTAACTGGTCTGAGATGGTATCTCATTGTGGTTTTGATTTGCATTTCTCTGATGGCCAGTGATGATGAGCATTTTTTCATGTGTCTGTTGGCTGTATGAATGTCTTCTTTTGAGAAATGTCTGTTCATATCCTTTGCCCACTTTTTGATGGGGTTGTTTGTTTTTTTCTTGTAAATTTGTTTGAGTTCTTTGTAGGTTCTGGATATTAGCCCTTTGTCAGATGAGTAGATTGCAAAAATGTTCTCCCATTCTGTAGGTTGCCTGTTCACTCTGATGGTAGTTTCTTTTGCTGTGCAGAAGCTCTTTAGTTTAATGAGATCCCATTTGTCAATTTTGGCTTTTGCTGCTGTTGCTTTTGGTGTTTTAGACATGAAGTCTTTGCCCATGCCTATGTCCTGAATGGTACTACCTAGGTTTTCCTCTAGGATTTTTATGGTATTAGGTCTAACATTTAAGTCTCTAATCCATCTTGAATTAATTTTCGTATAAGGAGTAAGGAAAGGATCCAGTTTCAGCTTTCTACTTATGGCTAGCTAATTTTCCCAGCACCATTTATTAAATAGGGAATCCTTTCCCCATTTCTTGTTTCTCTCAGGTTTGTCAAAGATCAGATGGCTGTAGATGTGTGGTATTATTTCTGAGGACTCTGTTCTGTTCCATTGGTCTATATCTCTGTTTTGGTACCAGTACCATGCTGTTTTGGTTACTGTAGCCTTGTAGTATAGTTTGAAGTCAGGTAGCATGATGCCTCCAGCTTTGTTCTTTTGACTTAGGATTGTCTTGGAGATGCGGGCTCTTTTTTGGTTCCATATGAACTTTAAAGCAGTTTTTTCCAATTCTGTGAAGAAACTCATTGGTAGCTTGATGGGGATGGTATTGAATCTATAAATTACCTTGGGCAGTATGGCCATTTTCACGATATTGATTCTTCCTATCCATGAGCTTGGTATGTTCTTCCATTTGTTTGTGTCCTCTTTGATTTCACTGAGCAGTGGTTTGTAGTTCTCCTTGAAGAGGTCCTTTACATCCCTTGTAAGTTGGATTCCTAGGTATTTTATTCTCTTTGAAGCAATTGTGAATGGAAGTTCATTCCTGATTTGGCTCTCTGTTTGTCTGTTACTGGTGTATAAGAATGCTTGTGATTTTTGCACATTAATTTTGTATCCTGAGACTTTGCTGAAGTTGCTTATCAGCTTAAGGAGATTTTGGGCTGAGACAATGGGGTTTTCTAAATATACAATCATGTCATCTGCAAACAGGGACAGTTTGACTTCTTCTTTTCCTAACTGAATACCCTTGATTTCTTTCTCTTGCCTAATTGCCCTAGCCAGAACTTCCAACACTATGTTGAATAGGAGTGGTGAGAGAGGGCATCCCTGTCTTGTGCCAGTTTTCAAAGGGAATTTTTCCAGTTTTTGCCCATTCAGTATGATATTGGCTGTGGGTTTGTCATAAATAGCTCTTATTATTTTGAGGTACGTTCCATCAATACCGAATTTATTGAGCGTTTTTAGCATGAAGGGCTGTTGAATTTTGTCAAAAGCCTTTTCTGCATCTATTGAGATAATCATGTAGTTCCTGTCTTTGGTTCTGTTTATATGCTGGATTATGTTTATTGATTTGCGAATGTTGAACCAGCCTTGCATCCCAGGGATGAAGCCCACTTGATCATGGTGGATAAGCTTTTTGGTGTGTTGCTGAATCTGGTTTGCCAGTATTTTATTGAGGATTTTTGCATCGATGTTCATCAGGGATATTGGTCTAAAATTCTCTTTTTTTGTTGTGTCTCTGCCAGGCTTTGGTATCAGGATGATGTTGGCCTCATAAAATGAGTTAGGGAGGATTCCCTCTTTTTCTATTGATTGGAATAGTTTCAGAAGGAATGGTACCAACTCCTCCTTGTACCTCTGGTAGAATTCAGCTGTGAATCCATCTGGTCCTGGACTTTTTTTGGTTGGTAGGCTATTAATTATTGCCTCAATTTCAGAGCCTGCTATTGGTCTATTCAGGGATTCAACTTCTTCCTGGTTTAGTCTTGGAAGAGTGTAAGTGTCCAGGAAATTATCCATTTCTTCTAGATTTTCCAGTTTATTTGCATAGAGGTGTTTATAGTATTCTCTGATGGTAGTTTGTATTTCTGTGGGGTCGGTGGTGATATCCCCTTTATCATTTTTAATTGCGTCGATTTGATTCTTCTCTCTTTTCTTCTTTATTAGTCTTGCTAGTGGTCTGTCAATTTTGTTGATCTTTTCAAAAAACCAACTCCTGGATTCATTGATTTTTTGGAGAGTTTTTTGTGTCTCTATCTCCTTCAGTTCTGCTCTGATCTTAGTTATTTCTTGCCTTCTGCTAGCTTTCGAATGTGTTTGCTCTTGCTTCTCTAGTTCTTTTAATTGCGATGTTAGAGTGTCAATTTTAGATCTTTCCTGCTTTCTCTTGTGGGCATTTAGTGCTATAAATTTCCCTCTACACACTGCTTTAAATGTGTCCCAGAGATTCTGGTATGTTGTATCTTTGTTCTCATTGGTTTCAAAGAACATCTTTATTTCTGCCTTCATTTCGTTATGTACCCAGTAGTCATTCAGGAGCAGGTTGTTCAGTTTCCATGTAGTTGAGAGGTTTGGATTGAGTTTCTTAGTCCTGAGTTCTAGTTTGATTGCACTGTGGTCTGAGAGACAGTTTGTTATAATTTCTATTCTTGTACATTTGCTGAGGAGTGCTTTACTTCCAATTACGTGGTCGATTTTGGAGTAAGTACGATGTGGTGCTGAGAAGAATGTATATTCTGTTGATTTGGGGTGGAGAGTTCTATAGATGTCTATTAGGTCTGCTTGCTGCAGAGATGAGTTCAATTCCTGGATATCCTTGTTAACTTTCTGTCTCGTTGATCTGTCTAATGTTGACAGTGGAGTGTTGAAGTCTCCCATTATTATTGTATGGGAGTCTAAGTCTCTTTGTAAGTCTCTAAGGACTTGCTTGATGAATCTGGGTGCTCCTGTATTGGGTGCATATATATTTAGGATAGTTAGCTCTTCCTGTTGAATTGATCCCTTTACCATTATGTAATGGCCTTCTTTGTCTCTTTTGATCTTTGATGGTTTAAAGTCTGTTTTATCAGAGACTAGTATTGCAACCCCTGCTTTTTTTTGTTCTCCATTTGCTTGGTAAATCTTCCTCCATCCCTTTATTTTGAGTCTATGTATGTCTCTGCGTGTGAGATGGGTCTCCTGAATACAGCAGACTGATGGGTCTTGACTCTTTATCCAGTTTGCCAGTCTGTGTCTTTTAATTGGAGCATTTAGTCCATTTACATTTAAGGTTAAGATTGTTATGTGTGAGCTTGATCCTGCCATTATGATATTAACTGGTTATTTTGCTCGTTAGTTGATGCAGTTTCTTCCTAGCCTCGATGGTCTTTACATTTTGGCATGTTTTTGCAATGGCTAGTACCGGTTGTTCCTTTCCATGTTTAGTGCTTCCTTCAGGGTCTCTTGTAAGGCAGGCCTAGTGGTGACAAAATCTCTAAGCATTTGCTTATCTGTAAAGGATTTTATTTCTCCTTCACTTATGAAACTTAGTTTGGCTGGATATGAAATTCTGGGTTTAAAATTCTTTTCTTTAAGAATGTTGAATATTGGCCCCCACTCTCTTCTGGCTTGGAGAGTTTCTGCCGAGAGATCTGCTGTTAGTCTGATGGGCTTCCCTTTGTGAGTAACCCGACCTTTCTCTCTGGCTGCCCTTAAGATTTTTTCCTTCATTTCAACTTTGGTGAATCTGGCAATTATGTGTCTTGGAGTTGCTCTTCTCGAGGAGTATCTTTGTGGCGTTCTCTGTATTTCCTGGATTTGAATGTTGGCCTGCCCTACTAGGTTGGGGAAGTTCTCCTGGATGATATCCTGAAGAGTGTTTTCCAACTTGGTTCCATTTTCCCCCTCACTTTCAGGCACCCCAATCAGACGTAGATTTGGTCTTTTTACATAATCCCATACTTCTTGCAGGCTTTGTTCATTTCTTTTTCTTTTTTCTTTTGGTTTCTCTTCTCACTTCATTTCATTCATTTGATCCTCAATCGCTGATACTCTTTCTTCCAGTTGATCGAGTCGGTTACTGAAGCTTGTGCATTTGTCACGTATTTCTTGTGTCATGGTTTTCATCTCTTTCATTTCGTTTAGGACCTTCTCTGCATTAATTACTCTAGCCATCAATTCTTCCACTTTTTTTTCAAGATTTTTAGTTTCTTTGCGCTGGGTACGTAATTCCTCCTTTAGCTCTGAGAAATTTGATGGACTGAAGCCTTCTTCTCTCATCTCGTGAAAGTCATTCTCCGTCCAGCTTTGATCCGTTGCTGGCTATGAGCTGCGCTCCTTTGCCGGGGGAGATGTGCTCTTATTTTTGGAATTTCCAGCTTTTCTGCCCTGCTTTTTCCCCATCTTTGTGGTTTTATCTGCCTCTGGTCTTTGATGATGGTGATGTACTGATGGGGTTTTGGTGTAGGTGTCCTTCCTGTTTGATAGTTTTCCTTCTAACAGTCAGGACCCTCAGCCGTAGGTCTGTTGGAGATTGCTTGAGGTCCACTCCAGACCCTGTTTGCCTGGGTATCAGCAGCAGAGGCTGCAGAAGATAGAATATTTCTGAACAGCGAGTGTACCTGTCTGATTCTTGCTTTGGAAGCTTCCTCTCAGGGGTGTACTCCACCCTGTGAGGTGTGGGGTGTCAGACTGCCCCTAGTGGGGGATGTCTCCCAGTTAGGCTACTCAGGGGTCAGGGACCCACTTGAGCAGGGAGTCTGTCCCTTCTCAGATCTCAACCTCCGTGTTGGGAGATCCACTGCTCTCTTCAAAGCTGTCAGACAGAGTCGTTTGCGTCTGCAGAGGTTTCGGCTGCGTTTGGTATTGCCCTGTCCCCAGAGGTGGAGTCTACAGAGACAGGCAGGTTTCCTTGAGCTGCTGTGAGCTCCACCCAGTTCGAGCTTCCCAGCAGCTTTGTTTACCTACTTAAGCCTCAGCAATGGCGGGCGCCCCTCCCCCAGCCTCGCTGCTGCCTTGCAGGTAGATCACAGACTGCTGTGCTAGCAATGAGGGAGGCTCCGTGGGTGTGGGACCCTCCCGGCCAGGTGTGGGATATGATCTCCTGGTGTGCCTGTTTGCTTAAAGCGCAGTATTGGGGTGGGAGTTACCCGATTTTCCAGGTGTTGTGTGTCTCAGTTCCCCTGGCTAGGAAAAGGGATTCCCTTCCCCTTTGCGCTTCCCAGGTGAGGCAATGCCTCGCCCTGCTTCAGCTCTCGCTGGTCGGGCTGCAGCAGCTGACCAGCACCGATCGTCCGGCACTCCCCAGTGAGATGAACCCAGTACCTCAGTTGAAAATGCAGAAATCACCGGTGTTCTGTGTCGCTCGCGCTGGGAGTTGGAGACTGGAGCTGTTCCTATTCGGCCATCTTGCTCCGCCCACCCCAGTTTTGTTTAATTTTTGTTCATTTGTTTGTTTCTCGGTAAATGTTCTTTGTTAAATCAGGAATGTTTGCCTTCATTATTAATTTGCTGAGACTTTTAAAAATAAATTATTGTCAATTTTTAAAAATAACTGACGTAATCATATACATTTTCCTCCCTTATCCTGTTCACATAGCTCATTGCAATGATTAATTTATGAATTCTCAACCAGCCTTGCATACCTGGAATAAATCCCACTTGTTGGAGGTATATAATTATTTTTATGTTTTCTGTGATTTGATTTGCTTATATTTCACTGACAATTTTTGCATCCATGTTCATGGGAGATATAGATATGTATATTTCCTTTCTTATAATGCCTTTGTCTTGCTTCAGTATTAGGATACTGCTGGTCTCATACATTGATTTAAGAAGTTGTCTCTCTGTTTCTGGTTTCTGGACAATATTGTGGAGAATTGGGATTATTTCTTCAATAAATGTTTGGTAGAATTCACCAGTGAAACGATCTGAGTAGGGGGCTTTATTTTTTTGGAAGGTTATAAATTATTCATTGAATTTTATAAAAAGACACAGGCCTATTCAGATTATATATTTAACCACATTCAAGTTTTGGCATTTTATGTCTTTTAAGAAATTGATCAATTGTATTTATTTATTTATTTATTTATTTATTTATTTATTTTTAAGACGGAGTCTTTGCTCTGTCCCCCAGGCTGGAGTGCAGTGGCGCTATGTCGGCTCACTACAAGCTCCGCCTCCTGGGTTTACGCCATTCTCCTGCCTCAGCCTCCCGAGTAGCTGGGACTACAGGCGCCTGCCACCTCGCCCGGCTGGTTTTTTGTACTTTTAGTAGAGACGTGGTTTCACTGTGTCAGCCAGGATGGTCTCGATCTCCTGACCTTGTGATCCGCCCGTCTCGGCCTCCCAAAGTGCTGGGATTACAGGCGTGAGCCACCGCGCCCGGCCCGATCAATTGTATTTAAATAATAAAATTTAAAGTCATGGAGTTTTTTGTAACATTCCATTGTTATTCATTTAATATCCATAGGGCCATTAATGATCTATCCCCCTCTCAGTTCTGGTATTTATAACTTGTATCTTCTCTTTTTTATTCTTGGTTAGCCAAGTTTACATTTATCAATTTTATTTATTTGTTTAAAGAATCAACTTTTGGGTTTATCTATTTCTTTTACTGTTTTCTGTTCATTAATGTCTTTTATTTCTGCTCTTTTATTGCTTTCTGCATGGTTTAGGTCGAGTTTTGCTAGTTTTCTAAAGTGAAAACTTTTACATTTTTTGTTTGAGATCTTTATTCTTCTGTAATACATGCATTGGATGCAATAAATTTCCCTCTAGTCTTTAATTTTGTTATATCTCACAAATTTTGATAAGTTGTAAATTCATTTTCACTTAGTTCAATATATATTCTTATATATTATATCTAGTACATTATACATAATGTGAAAATTGTATAGAACATATTAACATATCTTAATTCTTTTCTGTTATGTATATGTTTTTTAGAAGTTTTTTTTTTAATCTCCAAATATTTAGGAAATTTCCATATATCTTTCTCTTTTTTATTTTTAGTTTAATTCCATTGTAGTCCAAGAACATACTTTATAGCTTCTTTCTTATAAGTTTGTTAATGTGTATTTTATTTGCCATAATACATTCTATGATGCTGAATATTACCTGAGAAGCTTGGGAGAAATGTTGATTGTGTTATTGCTGAATGGAATATTCCAAGAAATGTTAATTAGATTAAGTTGATTGATAGTGCTGGAGAAACCAACTATTCCCTTAATGTTTTTCTGCCTTCCTATTATATCAATTCCTGAAAGAGGCATGGTAAAGTCTTCAACTATAATACTGTATTTTTCTATTTATCTTCACAATTCCATCAGTTTTCATTTCACATATTTTATCACAATTCTATCAGTTTTCATCTCACATATTTTAATACTCTGTTGTTAGGTGCATACACCTTTAGGATTGTTAGGTGCATATACCTTTAGGGTTGTTAGGTACATACACCTTTAGGATTATAATGCATTTTTGGAGAACTGAACTTTTTGGAGAATTGAATTATTATATTAATGCCATACTTATCCCTGGCAATTTTTCATATCCTGAGATTTGCTTTGTGTGCAACTAATACAGATACTCCAGCTCTATTACATCAGCGTTAGTATGGAATATCTTTCTTGATTCCCTTACACTTAATGTATCCTAATATTTGAATTTAAGTTAATTTCTTGAAAATACCATATAGTTGGCTATTCTCATCCACCTTGACTGTCTTTTAATTATTATTTCATATTATCTATATAATAAGTGATTATTGGCATATTTGGATTAATATATATTATATTTTTGACTATTTATTTGTTACACTTCTTTGTTTCTTTCCAACCCTCAACTTTTAATGTCATCTCTGCTTCTGATTAATCATTTTATATGATTCTATTTAATCTAATTTCTTAGCATACCAAGATATTTTTATTTTTAGTCATTACCCTGGAGCTTGCAATATACATTTTTAACTAAGCCTATCTTCCTATGAAACTGTAACTCTTCACATGAAAAAATATATTCTATTCTTTCATCTATTATTTTCAGATGTTTCTTCTTTATTTATGTAGATTTAAGTTCCAGATATTTTTTATTTAAATCTTCCTTAAAGAAGTTTTTGGAAATTTTTTGCAGGACAGTTCTACTGGCATGGAGTTCCCTCAGTTTTTGTTTGTCATAGAAAGGCTTTATTGTCCGTTCACTTTGGAAGGATAATTTTATTGGTATAGCATTCTAGGTAGGAGGGTTGTTTTTATCCCCAAACTTTAAATATTTAATTCTACTCTTTTCTTGCTGGCATAACTTCTGAAAACGCATTCAGTGTAATGGTTTTTCCTCTAACTCTATTGGTAAGTAAATGGTTTATTCCCTGTCTTCTGTCACAATATTTCTTTGTCTCGGGTTTCTATAGTTTGCATATGATATGACTCTTTTTAAAAAATCCTTCTTGGTGTTTTCTGAGCTTACTGAATCTGTAGTTTGGTGTTTGTCATTCATTTCGAAAAACTCAGTCATTATTACTTCAAACATTTCTTCCGCTGTGCTCTTTGGTTTCCTGCTTCTACTATTCCACTTGCATGTCTGTTAGACATTTTGAAATCATCCCACTGTGCTTGGAAATCTGCTCTTTTTTTAATTGCATGTTGGAAGGTTTCTATTGGATTATCTCAAGCTCTCTCATTCATCTCTCAGTCATATGCATTCTACTGATAAATCTATGAAAGTTCTCATTTCCATGTTTTGTTCTGATTTTTAGCTTTTCTTTGAAACTTTATTATACTTTTCATCTCTCTGAATGCCTACTGTTACTTCTTATTCCTGGTTCTTTGTTTACACTGTATATTCAATTTTTCGCTTTAATGTAGCTCTTTTTTACATATATGTCACACACCTATTATGCCAGTGTACTCCATACTAAGGGTATGGAGAACATGATCTACGCACATCTCACTCTGATATAATTTATTTTTTTCTCTCTCTCTCTCTCTGCGTATGCGCATGCACACACGTGAGCATTGTGTATTAGAGTTGGAAGACATAAAGACAAAAAATGATAACCATATGAATGCAAGCTAATGTCAGAAAATAATATACGTTAGGAAGAAATTGTACCATGTTGGTTTGTTACTGAGAGAGTCTTGTGCAAGAGTTCTTTATAATGTGTAATCATTCAAGAATATCATTGTGAGGAGATGACTTTGCGCTGAAATAAAATTCTTTAGAAGAATCCAATCATTTGAAGAATCGAGGAAAAACATTCCAAGCAGAGGATAAGAATGAGCCCGATCTATTTAAAAAGAAGAAAAAATCCCCATGTGAGTTGCTAGAACATAGCAAATGCAGTAAAGCATGGTATATAAGATGAGATTTTCAGAGCGTACTGGACGAAGATAAAATAGGGACTTGGAAATAAGGTGATTGCATTTTTATCGTATGTAGGAGGGCAGTAACTGGGAAGGTTTAAATATGTATGTGGAGAGGCTGCAGTTTTCTTAACTGATTCACATATTTGTTACCACTAATAAAAGAAACACTCTCCTATCTGTTACCTCTTAGGTTAGATGCCTACATTTGCCTCCATAAAAATATGAACTTTGCCAGGCGCAGTGGCTCATGCGTGTAATCCCAGCACTTTGGGAGGCCAAAGTGGTGGGTCACCTGAAGTCAGGAGCTCCATACTAGCCTGGCCAACATGGTGAAACCCTGCCTGTACTAAAAGTCCAAAAATTAGCCGGGTGTGGTGGTGGGCGTCTGTAATCACAGCTACTCCGGAGACTGAGGCAGGAAAATCCCTTGAACCCAGGAAGCGGAGGTTGCAGTGAGCGGAGATTGTGCCACTGCACTCCAGCCTGGGCGACAAGCGTGAGACTCTGTCAAAAAACAAAACAAAACAAAAAAACAAAAAACAAAAACAAACAAACAAAAAGCTTGATGAACTTGATTCTAAGATAAGTTTATTCTTTCCAAATCTCTAAAACTGGCTTAGTGCTTGCATACTAAGTGATAATAAATGCCTATTCTTTCAGTTAAATAAGTAAATTTACTTAATTACATAGACAGATTTCTTACACTAATAGAAGATGAAAGAGACATAAAAGTGATTTGTTCATTCATATCCTGAGATGATGGAGGATATGCCACCATAGCTTGCATACCTTGTTCAGTGCTAACTATCAGCATGAACAGGTGAGCTGATTCTTTGCTTAAGAATATTATTATCCATGGTTTTCTCCAAAGCCATCTACTACTGTCAGCCCGGAAGGTCTGAGATTCCCAGCAAATGGATTTTGTGAGAATCACTTATTATCAAAAGCAAAAAATAAATTAAAGGTTAATTAATCCAGTTCTCCAAGCAGTTTGAAGTTGCCTAACACTAACCTACTTTGGTGATTTTACACTTCTATCATAAGGGAGTTTGCTGTCTCCTAAGACAGCCAATACTATTTCTAATATGAGTGCTTGGCAAGTAGCCATATATGGGCCTCCTAAAAAAAATTAGTAAAGAACTCATGCTAGTATTAAGTAACTTTAAATTTGAGAATAATTTCCTTATAATGAGCCTAATTTATTATTGAATTATATATTTGTGTCTTATTCCTGTCTACTGTGGACATAAAGTTCAAGTCCAATCTCTAGCTACTCTGCACATACCATTTTATGAAGATTTCTATTTCTTTCCATATAATTCTAGTGAATGACTCATGGGCACTCTTCAATATGGGACACCACGAAAAGAATATAGTTATCTTGATGAGCTTGTGCAGTCTTCAGATGTTCTGGAAATTTTTGTGCCTTTAAGAGGGATGAAGTTCCTGCCTGGTTTTTGAAAGAATAAATAATGCTGGACTGAAGCAGTGCTTGTGCAGTCATTGTGGTGACATTGAAAACAACCATGGCCTTGGAGCCAGACACACCTAGTTCAAGTTCTGGAGCTATACCTTATTAATTCTGCAAGTGAGATCAAGGCACTTATTCTTTCAGAACTTCATGGACAATATGAAAAATGAAGACTTGTTTACTTGGCCATTTGTAGGAGCAATAGATACTAACATAGTTTTAAAATTGTAATATTCACACACAAAATATTTTTACCTTTGTCAACATTGTCATTATTTTTTTGGTCATTGATTTCTCATGAAACAGCGAAATGAAGCAGATTTTGAAAACAGTAGAGTGACTAGGAAGTAGTAAAAGGGGCATTGAAAGGTGGTGTAAATTGTAGGACATAATTAATGAATTAAAAACATATATTACCTCCTTCGTGGTTTGCCAAAATGCAGAACAATCCCCATGTGGTCGTTTTTTGGTTATAACCACCTTACCATCTCTTGATCTGTTATTTTTTCACCCAGTGTGTGGTATGAGGCAAAACTAAAATATTTGTTTTCCTTGACAATCCTGAGCTATGAACAAGAATAATTTTTGCTTATTTTAAAAATGTGGAGGCTGGGCACAGTGTCTCATGCCTGTCATCCCAGCACTTTGGAAGGCTGGGGCAGGTGGATCACGATGTCACAAGATGGAGACCATCCTGGCTAACATGGTGAAACCCCATCTCTACAAAACATACAAAAAATTAGCCAGATGTGGTGGTGGGTGCCTGTAGTCCCAGCTACTCAGGAGGTGAGGCAGGAGAAAGGCTTGAACCTGGGAGGCGGAGGTTGTAGTGAGCTGAGATCTCACCACTAAACTCCAGCCTGCCTACAGAGTGAGACTCGGTCTCAAAAAAAAAAAAAAAAAGTGGAAACTAGGGTTTTAGCATCTAGAAAATAAATATATGCAGTCACAAATTTTGTGTTAGAGATGAGCTGGAATCCAATTCAAAAATACAGAGAATTTATTTTCACGCTTGTGCCAAAGCTCCTTTCCCTATACAACATGGCTTCTCGCCAAATGTAGGTCATTTGATGCTCCATTTAATCCCATCGGTTTTTTAATATGTCAGTTTCTTACAGTCCAAAACAGCTAGAAACTCATGTGTAAGACTGTCTATGTGCTACTGACACATTCAAAATCCCCTAGGTTTCAATAACCCTTTTTCATCCTGAGGGCAGAGTAATGCAATCACAACAGTTAAGCAGGGAACATATCTATCCCAACCTGGAAAAAAAAAAAACAGTGAATTCTGGTTTAAACATCTATTGCACAGAATAAATGTTTGGACACATTCTAATTACATAAAGAATGTCACATTGCTCTAATAAGCTATCATTCCACTCTGGTTTTAGATACATAATTTAAAAAGTGAAAGGGTGAACTACCTACAACCCACGGGTGCTGTTTCTCTAGCCATTGTTATGGTAGTAGTGATAATCTGTTGGACTCCTTTAGGGAATACAGGCATAGTTTGGTTCAGTAGCATTATCAGCAATGCTAAAAGGAATAGTCCTTCAAAGGAGAGAGATTTCTTATACATCTGTGTGTGCACATGTATCACGTACTATTAGCGCATAATCATTCCACTACAGAATATGGCTTCCATTTTAGAGAGTAGAAAGAAGGTTTGAGTCTGATTCTCTGCCAACTAGTGACCATTTCATGAACTGGAAGGCACGAAAGGGGCCACAGAAAGTCTAGGAGAAGAGGCTACACTAACTTTTACCGGTCCATTAAAGGCCATCTACTAATCTTAAAAGAAAAAGAAAAAGAAAAAAAAAATGCAATGCTTCTTTTCTTCCTAGAAACATTGTCCAACAATGTGCCTATGATTTTACCATTAGCGTGGCAAAATCATGACTTTGCTTTGGGAAAAGCAATGTTGCATAGTGCTGGAAGGGCCATTTGGCTTTTGCCTCCAAGAAACATGAGTTTTGTGGCCAAGTGCTCCAGCTCAGGGCATCAAATAGTCATACTAAAGCATGTTAGAGTTTCTCATGCATCACTTCAAAATCTTCTTAGTCATTCATAGTTTCTGTGACAACTGATTTAAGTAGGCCTTGACTAGTTTCGTGGAGGAGCAACATGAACAGCACATTGTCTTGGTTCTATGTTGTAAATATTTTTGTTTCATACTCGGGTTTCATTTGATGTGTAAAGATGGGACTGTCATAGAAAAAGTCTCTTCAAGCATTCATGTGCAACCTGGAAGTGCAGGCTCATGGATCCACCCTTGGCCGATGGGAACAAAATCTGATAGAAATTTTCCCCCTATTATTCCCCAGGCAGCAAATTTTGACATATGTTTCATAAAGCTCTTCAAAAATTCCCAGTGGGACTGGTCACTGGTTATTCATACTAGTGGCCAACTTGATCATTTATCCTTGTATTGGCTTTTTTTCCTTCTCTGTGCCACTGACCTGCCCTATATTCCTATTCCCTGGTATCATATTACCAAATAAATCACCTTCCATAAACATTTTTTCTCAGATCCCGGAAGAAGACACTTGCTTTAAGTCTCTGTTCCTTGAAGTATGGTCTGTGTAACATCAGTATTGGCATCACCCGGGAGTCTGTTAGAGAGATAAGCCTTAAGGAGTATCCTGGACCTAGAGAATTATAACCTGCATTTCAGGAAGATCTTAGATGCTCATTAAAACCTGGAAACTTTGCCTTAAAATTCAAATATCATAGCAATTTGTATCAGATGACAAATTCAAATGCATCAGAGGCCAAATTATTTAAGTGAGTTAAGTTGACTGTCAGACAACAGAGAATACTGGAGTCTTCAAATTGGAAAGCATCCCTACTGTGCTGAAGGGTGAAGCTACCACATGAGTATTGAAAACTGGAACCATACAGTAACACAAGTCTCACTTCTTGCAAAGTGTTCTAGAGACACAGCAAATAGAAGCTATAAGCACTCTGTGGGCCCAACAAAGCCACCTAGAGGTTGTATATAACTTAAAGGCTCCCACATAGCCTCCTTCTCTCTAGACATTTAAGCTATTGTACTTATGAGGCACCAGCAAGTGAAGGGACAGCAGAAATGGACAATCCAGGAATTTTGCAAAGGTATCTTGCTAAATCTCAACTTTCTTCCATTTTAAACTTACTAATTCCTTCCACCTCCATATGCTCGCTTGTCAAATCCATTGTCATGTATTTCTCAGATTTCTCTCCATGCTCTTGAAGGCACAATCTGGCCTCTCAGTTTGATCTTACTCTATGGTCTTTACTCCACAAAGGAATCAACTGTCCCTTTCTCTTTCAACTTTGTTTGAGGGGATATGCTATCATAGACCCCACTGGAATCAACTATGACAATCACCTCCTCAGACCTGCTAGGTTTTCTTGAAGGTCAGGAATTATTTGGATTTCAGAGAGTTGTTTTGCTTGCTATTGTTACCACTGCTGTTTATGATCATAAACTCTGCACATTTTCCCATTTTTAAATTGAACAAATTCAATATTAGCCATTATTTCTCAATAAGTACAATGTTACTACATTAGAAGATATTCCAAAAACATGGTGACCATGTAGAAAAACAGCAATAAAAATGTTCCAATTCAAAAAATAAAATGTTCCTCCCCTTGGAAGGGAAAAAATAATCACTGTGCCAGGTTATCGCTAAGGATCCTTTAATTTTTGACTTCTCATGATTTTCTCATTCACTGCAAATTATTCTTATCAGCAACTTACGAGGTTCCCTTGGACAGAAAAATGACATGCACCACGGTAGGATTATTTCCTCTTCCCATTTGATTATGAATTTTGTTATCACAGTGTAAGCAAATTCTACCCTAAGCCTTGTGATTTGAAGATGGATAATAAGAATCAGAAAATCAATACTTTGTAAAATAATTTAGCAAAAAATAAACAATACATTTTTGTATTTGAAGATTAACTTGGTTGTTTGTCTCTCCTTATGAAATTACTTTTGTTCAAGGCCTACTGTGCAGAGAAGGCCTTAGGGAAATAAAGTGGTACATTTTTCATTGTCTTCAAATCTATTTTCTGCTTGAATGGAGTCAGCATTAAATTTAAAGCAAGAAAATCACTCGTTGATGGAAGTTTTAGCATACAAAGCAAGGTAGAAAGGTCCACTCACTTCTACGTGTTGAGTTTTAAGTCACTCAAGGGCACATATCCTGACCACGTAAACATCAGGGATGTGATTTAACACAGCTTGAACACCTAACCTGTACCACTAAAAGAGGAGATTCTTATTTTAAGAACACAAATATTGCTATTTTTAGGTAATCTGGCAGAACAAAGAGCCTCACCTTTTATGTCTGAGAGACCTGGCTTTAAATCTGTGCTCTTATACTTATTAGCCATGTGATCTTAGATAACACACTTAACGTCACTGAATATTTTCTGACTCTATAATCCCTGGTATTTCTATTGTATTAGCATGTGTTGGCACATATACAATTTTTATTGCAAAAAGATTTACGTAAAATCTTTTTCTAAATTTCCAAAAGTGTTATATTCTCTGCCCTCAGAGTCCCTAACATGTCTGTTCTCATCCCGTAATACTTTATCCTACACAAATACCCATTGAATTTCTGTAGCTAGTAGTCTATTTATCAGATCATGACCTACATAAATCCAGTGTCTGTTTTTTACATATCCATTTCCCTAAATTAAAGGACCTCTGGAAATTAGTCATTCCTTAATAATTATTGATTCTTCTCCTTCTTAGTCCATTTAAATATAATATAGTTGTCCCTTGGTATCCATGAGGGTTTGATTTCAGCACACTCTATGGATACTATATTATGCAGATGCTAGAGATCCTTCTATAAAATGGAGTAGTAATTGCATATAACCTACACATATTCTTCTGTATACTTTAAATCATCACAAGATTACTTATATTAATGTAATGTAAATGCTATGTAAATAGTTGTCATACTATATTGTTTAGGGGACAATGACAAGGAAAATGTGTTTACCTGTTCAGTACAGAAGCAACCATTCTTTTAAACTTTTTCAAACATTTTTTTATCTATGGCTGATTGAATCCACTGATGCAGAGTGCATGGATATGGAAGGCCAGCTGTATACAGTAGTACTCCCTGATCCATGGTTTTGTTTTCCATGATTTTAGTTTTCCCTGGTCAACTTTGATCTGAAAACATTACATAAAAAGTATCAGAAATAAACAATTTATAAGTTTTAAAGTGCACGTCATTCTGTGTAGCTTGATGGAATCTTACACCATCCAGCTCCATCCTGCCTGGGATGTGAATAATCTCTTTGTCCAGTGTTTCCATGAGGTAGATATGACTTATCCATTAGTGATTGACATCATCTGTTCCTGATATCCAAGTATCAACATCTTCATGGCTCGATGATCCAGGATCATCTGAAGCAAAGGATCCTCCTTTGGATGTATCCCCGGAAGGTCAATAGTAGCCTAATATTATGTCACAATGCCTATATCATTCACCTCAGTTCATCTTATCATCATAGGCACTGTATCTCACACCATCACAAGAAGAGGAAAAGAAAATAGGACTAAAATATTTTGAAAGACCACATTTTCATAATTTTTATTACAGTATATTATTATAATTTTTAAAATTTTATTGCTATTTATCTCTTATGTCTAATTTATAAATTAAACTTTATCATGGTGCATATATATAGGAAAAAAATAGTATATGTAGAATTTGGTACTATTCTTTGTTGCAGGCATCCAGTGGGGGTGTTAGAAGGTATCACCCATGCGTAAGAGAGGAGTACTATGTGTTCAATGAATGTAGATAATTGGAAAGTAATATTATCTGTAGATTATATCTAGCTTTGGAGTATTCTGCTTAAAGGTGAGAGAAGTAATTCAAAAAGTTGAACAGCATTTTATGTTAGAGAAAGAGCTGTAAACAAGCTAGTTGTTAGTAAACAGTGTCTCAGGTTGATGGCTCAATTTTCTCTCCTTTTAACTGTGTTCATTTCTCAGGGTAATACGTGTTGCTGGAGGGACAGAAAGGTCATAGGTATCATGAGACATATGTCACCTCCTGTGTCATTACTAGGAGAGTTTACTTTGCCTTGTTTACCTCTTGACAAGCTCCTACTTATTTTCCAATTCCCACTCGTATAAACTTGTTTCAAGGATAAAATTCAGGGAGCAGTTCTACAGGAAGAAAGAAGGCAGCATGGGTGGTTTTCAAACAATTGTGCATGTGAAATGTTTTCCGTGGGCAAATATTCAGCTTTGTATCCTGCTTTTGAGTATAATTCATCCAGCTGAGTGACTCCATTGCAAAAATGAGGCCCAGGGAAATGCAATTTGTCTCTTTGCTTAACCCAGTATTCTGGTTAACAAAGTTCTTTGATAAACAGTGAATGTTAAATTTTGATTAAGAAGAGAGGCAAATATAAGTAGAAGAGAGAATAACATGATTGAGATTTATTCACCAACTCAGCTAATATTTAATAAGCAATTATTTTATACCATACACATAATTGCTGGAATTTTGGTCCATGCTATGATGACAAAAACTGTCTAGTTAGGAGAAGAAAGACAACTATGCCAATAATTAAAAATTATTATAAACTGGAAGAGTTGATATCAAGGAAATACATAGAGGATGTAATATCTAATGACATGAGGAAAAGGTAAGAAGAAAGTTCATAGCAGACCTCTTTGATGCAGTGAAATTTGAGCTCAGCCCTGAAAAATAACATATTTCTGCTGTGATAAAAATGAAATAACAAGGACTACATTTACCTTTGACCTAGAATAACAACAAAAATCATAAAAAGCAAAATAGATAAAGCAACGGTTTTTCAAGACCTGGGACATCAGGTAACAACAGCATCAAAAACATCAGCCCTGAGAGATGACAAGCAAACTCAGCAAGTTCTACTATGAGCCTACCTTATTGCCTTTTGAAAGTTTCCTGGCAGCAATGTACATAATAAAGGCCAGGCTGCATGCAGCTATCCCCCTGAATTGGGGAGACAAGGCCAAGAATGTGAGATCCATTGATTGAGTTCCCAGAACCAAGGAACAGAAGAGATGGCTGCACTCAGAGAAAATTATATGTGTCTGTAAAGGATCCTCCTTAAGTATCAGAGCATCTACGAGATGCAACAACCTGACACCAGGGAAAGAACTACCCAGAAATTTAAAAGGTAATAGTGGTGGCACTTATAGAGAGCTGGAAATAGTGCTTTTTCCCAATAGCCATACTGGAAAACTTTACGATTCATGGAACATTGAGTACAAAACACAGGGGAATAGCCCTAGACTGAGCACTGATAAATTCCCACATAAGAAATGGTAAAAGTAAGACCTGGAAGGACTTATGTAACTATTTCCACGTTCAATAACTGTGTCCCAGAACAAGATTTAACAATATTTACAAGAATATAGAAATAGCCAGCACATACATAGTAAAACTTACAATGTCTGACATACAATAAAAGGTTATTAGACATGCAAATAAGTAGAAAATATGACTATAATGAGAAGGTAAGTCAAGTAACTGACACTGACCCAGAAGGGACACAGGTGTTAGAATTAGTAGAAAAGAACATTAAGATGATTTTCATAACTATTTTATATGTGCCAAAAAATAAGTGGCAACAAGGAAGGTATAAAAAAGAAGTCAAATTTCTAGAGATTAAAATTATAATTTCTTTGAAGAAATATGCACTGAATGGGAGTTGTGGAAGATACAATATTGCAGTAATACAAATAGTTAATTTGAAGGTGTAGCAATAAGAATCATCAAAAATGAAACAGATATAAAATTAAAATGAAAGAAAAGATCATCTGTGAGTTGTGAGATAGGTTCAAATGACCTAATACACATGTAGTTACAATTCTTAAAGTGCAGACAGACGAGAGGTGTGGTTTCAAAAACATGATGGCTGAATAATTTTGAAATTAGTTTACAATAAAAATAGATCCTGAAATCTCAATCAGCCCCAAGCACTAAGCCCCGTCATAATTGAATTGTTCAAAACCAGTGATAAAACAGAATACTTAAAAGTACACATTATGGGCCAGTGTGGTGGTTCACACCTGTAATCCCAGTGCTTTGTGAGGCCGAGACGGGCAGATCACTTGAGGTAAGGAGTTTGAGACCAGAGTGGTCAACATGGTGAAACCCCATCTCTCCTAAAAATACAAAAATTAACCAGGCATGGTGTTGGGCACCTGTAATCCCAGCTATCGGGGAGGCTGAGGCAGGAGAATTGCTTGAACCTGGGAGGCGGAGGTTGCAGTGAGCCAAGTTCACACTACTGCATGGGTGACAGAGCAGGACTCTGTCTCAAGGAAAAAAAAAAACAAGAAAAATAAAGGTAAAAATGACAACAGAAACTTTGTTGGAAATAACATAAGCAAGAAGATAGTGAAGCAATGTATTTAAGATGCTAAAAGAATAAAACTATCAACTTAGAATTCTTTTCCCAGAAATCATATCTATGAAAATAGAGATGAAATAAATACTTGTTCTGACATACTAAAAAAAAATTAATCACTAACAGACCCACATTTCAAGAAAGGTTAAAAAGTTATCCTTCAAAATCATTTAATCTAAAAACCTACATTTACACAGAAGAATGAAGAGTAACTACAAAAGTAAACATATAAGATATTTTCTATTATTTTAATCTCTTTAAAAGACAATTGAGTGTTTTTACAAAAATAATTTAGTGGGGATGCTTATTAACATATATAACAGCAAATTCGGTGACAGTAACAGCACAAATTTCAGGAGGGAGAAATGAAAGGGGACTTCGTCAAGTTTGTGAAAAATTAAATGAAAAGAGAAGATAAAATACATGAACTTTATTTCTCAATACAAGCTCTATCATGGTCAAGACACTTTTGTAAGTGACAATACTAGCCATTTAGTCCATCCCTAGAGAACTGAGGGTACTAGGAATTTAACCATGTCAATGTAGTATTTTTTATTTTATAAACTGAAAACCAGTGGGTGGCCTTTAAATAATTTTATAAGATTAGGAAACAAAAAGATGTCAGCAGGAGCCAAAGCAGGACTGCGAGGTGAATGCCTAATGGTTTTGCTTTGAAACTCTCACAAAACTGCCCCTTTGATGAGCCAGGAGTATTGTTGCAATGGAGAGGGGGTCTCTAGTAAAGTTTTCTCAGGCGCTTTTCTGCTAAAGGTTTGACCACCTTTCTCAAAACACTCTCATAACAAGCAGATGTTACTGTTCTTTGATCCTCCAGAAATTCAACAAGCGACATATGTTGAGCATCCCAAAAAATTGTTGCCATTATCTTTACTCTTGATCATGTCACTTTTGCTTTGACTGGACCACTTCCACATCTTGGTTTCCATTGCTTTGACTGTAATTTGTCTTCATGATTGTACTAGTAAAGGTATATTTCATCTCTTGTTATAATTCTTTGAATGAATTCTTCAGGATCTTGATCGTATTTATTTAAAATGTCCATTGAAAGCTCTCCTTTTGTCTGTGGCTCATCTAGGTGCAATGGTTTTGGCACCCATTGGGTAGAAAGTTTGCTCAACTATAATTTTCCAGTCAAAATTGTCTAAACTGAACTAATTGAGATATCTATGGTGTGGGCTATTGTTTGTGCTATTAACCTTCAGTCTTCTTCAATTAGGGCATGACTAAATTGAACTTTTTCTTTGAAAATGAATGGGGATTGTCTGCTACTGTAGACTGCATTTTCAACATTGTTTCATCCCTTCTTAAAATGAGTTATCCATTTCTATGGAGCATTGTTCCAATATAAAATTTTAATAAAGCATCAGTAATTTCACCATTTTTCATCTCAAGTTTCACTATAAAATTGATGTTTGTTTTTGCTTCAATTTTAATGGAATTCACCTTGCTTAGGTAGGAGTTCTTTGTACACTAGTGTCTTCTACTTATGACCTCAAGTTAGATCTTGTGTAGACACATTATAACAAGGAAGTATAGGATTATGTTGGTACAAAAAATTTTAAATCCATGCATAGATTTGTATAATATGTTCTTTTCATGAATGTTCTGAAGACCCCCAAATATACTATGGTAAGTTTCTTATATTATGCATGAAGTGATATTATATTACTCTAAGATACATTTTGAAAGGTTATGATGGAGGCCATAAACCCTAAAGCAACCACTAAGTTAATCAAACAAGAAATTGTAGCTGATAAACCAAAAAAGGAGATAAAATAGAGTCATAAAAATTTGAAATCATTCAAAGAAGGCAGGTAAAGATTAAAGAAACCATGGGACAAATACAAAGCTAAAAATAAAATGATAGACCTAAAACTAATCATACAAATACATGCAAATAATAAATATCCCATTAGATTTTTTTTAAAAACCTACAAGACCCAACTACATGCCAGCTGAAAGAAATTATCTTTAATAAGACAAAAGTAGTTTACAACTAAAAGAATTGAAGAGATATACCATGCTAATATTTATCAAAATAAAGTTGGATATAATATTATATAATAGTAATATTTGACAGTAGATTTTGGAGCAAATATGAAGAATACTATGGACAAAGATGATCATTTCATAATTATAAAGGAGACAGGTCTTCAAGAGACTATAACTACCTTAAACATTTATGCACCTAATAACAGAGATTTAAAATGCACAAATCACAAACCAATAAAACTGCAAAGAGAAATAGACAAACACACAGTCAGATATTTCAGTGTATATATCTCTCAGTAATTGATAAGAAAAATACATGGAATATCTGTAAGAATCAAGATTTAGACAACACTATTATTTGCCTTGATCTAAATGGCATTTATGGAACAATCTTTTCTAAAACATGAAGGGGTGGTACCTAACAAACTCCAAGACAAAATACCTAATGAAGACCAAAAAAAAAAAAAATACAATTTTGAATTAGTCAAGCCTCTTCCTGTGCTAACTTTTACATGCCTGTACTCCTGAAGTAGTCTCTTACTTGAACTCTCTGGACTGTTCTCACTTGAATCCTTCTTTTGCATCTCTCTCCAAAGGTTATCTTCTAATGTCTTTGGTTTTTCAGTTCTCCTTCAGCATACACTGAAGACGTTTGTTCTGGAGCCAAGTGCTTGAAGTTCCATTCATCTACATTACTCAAGGGTCTGCCTGTATTCCTCATGGACTTCCAACATTACTCCTCTGGTCCTACCAGATTCCGCCATATTCTAAGTAAATTATGTTAATCCTTGAGCACCAAGACCTTTTCCCTGATTCTTCTTTACACACTCCTCTTCTCATCACCTCCATGAAATCTTCAATTCCAGAATAGGATCTGTGTACATTTAAGTCCGTTCAACATGATTTATATTGAAGCAAAATAATCACATTCCATTTCCCATGACCAATATATAAGAAATCTGATTTCAAGGGAAAAGTGTGTGAGTAAATATAGTTCAAAAGCTTATTAAGTAGAAAAGAAAAATAAATAAGAAGTTTGAATACTTCTTGTCTGGGATTTGAGAATGCTGTAAAGTGAGATCAATTATTTAAAATTAGTATGTTAACCTAGGAATACAGCTAACGAGGCATGTGAAGGACCTCTTCAAGGAACACTGCAAACCACTGCTGAAGGGAATAAGAGAGAACACAAACAAATGGAAAAACATTCCATTCTCATGGATAGGAAAAATCAGTATCTTGAAAATGGCCACACTGTCCAAAGTAATTTATAGATTCAGTGCTATCACCATCAAACTACCATTGACATTCTTCACAGAATTAGAAAAAAACTATTTTAAATTTCTTGTGGAATCAAAGAAGACCCCATATAGCCAAGAAAATCCTAAGCAAAAAGAACAAAGCTGGAGGCGTCACACTACCTGACTTCAAACTGTACTACAAGGCTACAGTAACCAAAACAGCACTATACTGGTACCAAAACAGCACTATACTGGTACCAAAACAGACGTATAGACCAATGTAGCAAAACAGAGGCCTCAGAAATAACACCACACATCTACATCCTTCTGATCTTTGACAAAAACTGACAGAAATAAGCAATGGGGAAAGAAACTCCTATTCAGTAAACGGTGCTGGGAAAAATTGCTAGCCATATGCAGAAAACTGAACTGGACCCATTCCTTACACCTTGTACAAAAATTAACTCAAGATGTATTAAAGATTTAAATGTAAAACCCCAAACCATAAAAACTCTAGAAAAATACCATTAAGGACATAGGCATGGGCAAAGACTTCATGACAAAAACACCAAAAGCAATAGCAACAAAAGCCAAAATTAATAAATGGGATCTAATTAAACTATAGAGCTTCTGCATAGCAAAAGAATCATCAGAGTGAGCAGGCAACCTACAGAATGAGAGAACATTTTTGCAATCTACCCATCTGACAAAGGTCTAATATCCAGAATTTACAAGGAACTTAAACATATTTACAAGAAAGAAAAACCTTATCAAAAGTGGGCAAAGGATATCAACAGACACTTCTCAAAAGGTCACATTTATGTGGCCAACAAACATATGAAAGAAAGTTCAACATCACTGATCCTTAGAGAAATGCAAATCAAAACCACAATGAGATACCATCTCACGCCAGTCAGAATAGCGATTATTATAAAGTCTAGAAACAATAGATGCTGTTGAGGCTGTGGAGAAATAAGAACACTTTCACACTGTTGGTGAGAATGTAAATTAGTTCAACCATTGTGGAAGACAGTACAACGATTCCTCAAGGATCTACAAGCAGAAATATCATTTGACCCAGCAATCCCATTACTGGGTATATACCCAGAGGAATATAAATCATAAAGACACATGCACACATATGTTTATTGCAGCACTATTTATAATAGCAAAGTCATGGAACCAAGTCAAATGCCCATCAATGATAGGCAGGATAAAGAAAATGTGGCACATATACACCATGGAATACTATGGAGACATAGAAAAGGACAAGATTATGTCCTTTGCAGGGACTTGGATAAAGCTGGAAGCCATCCTCCTCAGCAAACTAACACAGGAACAGAAAAGCAAACACCGCATGTTCTCACTCATAAGTGGAAGTTGACCATTGAGAACACATGGTCACAGAGAGGGGAACAACACACACCAGGGCCTGTTGTGGGGTGGGAGTTGAGGGGAGGTCACTTAATGGATGGGTCAATAGATGCAGCAAACCACCTTGGCACATGTATATCTATGTAATAAACCTGCACGTTCTGCACACGTATCCTGTTTTTGTTTTTAGAAATCAAAAACAGACGTTTACATAGGTGTGTACATTTGTGTGTGTATATGCATATGTATATATTAGATAAATTCAAGTTCTGTTGTAATAGACTATAAGTACTTGTGTGAGCCATTTAACTTCCCTGATCCAGTTACTACAGCTATAAAACGAGCGTAATAACTCCTGCGATGCTGCCTTCATGGGGTTGTTATGAGAGCTATAACAGAAATAGGACATGAATGGTCTTTGAAAATATGCTTTTTTTTTTTTTTTACATGCATGAGAGATTTTTATTGTGTGTATATTTGAAATATAGTGAAAGTAATAAGGTAGTGAATTTCAAAATGTTATTTGTAAAACTTAGATATCAAATTAGATCATAATTAATCAAAATGTTCCCAGTCTGTCAGTGGTTTATATGAGAGCACTTAGGTTCCTATCCTGGTTGTACCTCTTATTGTTTTTGGATTTCACTACCAATTATTGTTTATAGATTTTTAAGCTAGTTACTTAACTTCTCTGAACCTTAGTTTCAACATGAGTTGAAGGTAATAAAAATATCTGGTTCAAGAATATTTGTGAGAATTAAATGAGATAATGTAAGACTCATCCCTACAGGATATACACGACTTAATGGGCTTCGTATATAGATATATAGACGAAGGCATAGAGCACGTGGAAAGGCAAATTATCAACATTTTCTTGATCTTATTAGACCCTTAATTCATTGTGTAATACTATGGTTCTCACTGTTGCCCCCAAGAAACATTTGCCAATATATGGAGATATTTTTGTATCACAGACAGGGGCAGAAGGGTGCTAGTGGCATCTAGTGGGTAGAGGTTAAACATGCTGCTAAAAATGCTACAATGCACAGGACAGCCCCATGCAACAAATTATTCAGCCCTAAATATCAATAGTGCAGAGGTTGAGAAATCCAGTTGCAATGAATAAACAAAGCAGATATGCAAGATTCTATTCCTTATATGTGTACAGCTTCTAACAAATGAAAAATGTATGTATGCAGAGAGAGAGAGAGAAACAGAGGGAGAGAAAGTAAAGTAGAGGTATACATTTTGTTATTTTCTTTCCTTTGTCTCTTTTGTTTGCTCATATTTTTTTGGTGGGCTATTCTTCAGTTTTGTCATGGTTACTGGTCAGCAGGGTCCAATAAAGCAGCCACATCTTATGCAGAAGCTGTGACTACTGTCATAATAAAACTGGAACATTGTGCCCAGCATGGTGACATTATTCCTGATTCATTTTCCCCTGTATCTTTTCTCTTGGAAGATACTTAAATTATTTCTTAGAGACTTTCTGTATGTCTGCCTCCATAAACTAAATCAAAATATAGGCTGGTTTGGGATAGAGAAAGGCAGTCTTCTCAATCTTGAATTCTATTCCTAAAGACACTAGCAGAATTACAACTTTTGATTCTGATTGGCAGGGTCATTAATTTCCTTTGTAGGCTAATTTCATCAAAAGTAAAAAATTAAAATGAAAAACAACCCTTAACATGTATCACAAATTCTCATATTCCACATCTAGACGAAGAACAATTTCTGATTGCGTGAGACAGATATCAAATTGTCATGGATAACCCCAGATTACAAATCCTGTGCACGTGACCCATGAAGAGATGCCTGATCTGTCATTGTAAGTCAGGTTATTGCTCCTCCCACGAGAATTCATTCATGCGTGGCGGCACAAATGAAGAGAGGTTCAAAGTCACAAAGACAAGTGATAACACTGCATTTTTAGGGCAATAAACATTACACGAATGGCATGAGAACAGGTATATGGATGAAAACAGTGGAAGCATGATCCTGGAAAGAATGCAGGAAGGTTATTTTATGTCATGTTTTTGTCAGGAAAGTCATCTGGCTATTTTATTGTATTTTATGGCAGCAGTAGAGGTAGAGACAAGATTGATTAGCCATGAGGTAGGAACTCACAATGTTTGCCAAGCATAGTTAATTATTAATAATACTTGGGTGGCTCCTTAAGATGAAAGGATGGACTTCCCATTGTTCTTAGGGTAAAAGCCAAAATCCTTTATATGATTTGCGAGAGTAGCTTTCTTTCAATGCTGTGAATCTTGCCCTCCACAACTAGGGCCTTTCCTTAAGCTCTTCTTTCAGCCAAAATATTCAGGAAATAAACTGCTGTTTATTCTTCAGATTGTGGCTTAGAATCTACCTGAACATCTTCCCTGATTCCTAAACATAGCACACGTATCTCTTCTTTGTATTACTTATTAAATTTTAATTCTACACTAATCAATGCAGTCATTTGGTGAATCACCTACATATTCTATAATAAAGGCAGAGGATACAACAATCTTAGCTTATCGGTTTATCACCAATGTCTATACATAGTACCTGTTCTTTATTGGGCCCTCAGTAAAGACATTTGAAATAAATAAATAAGTGAATGAACATATGAGTCTACACACCCTTTGTGTTTTCTCAGGCCATTCTAGGCACAGAAAAATATGACAAAATGTGTAAACTGTATTTTCGTGGAAGTATCTCACAAGCTAATAGAGGCTCAGATATGTGAGCATACAAAGCAAAATAAATATGAAAATAAATAGATATAAGAACAGTGAAGTAGGAGTATGTATAGATATTTGCACCCCTCACCCCCCAGGGAGCAAGGTATATGTCATTTCTACCAATTTCCATTTGTTTATCACATTCCAATAAAACCATTCTTCTGTTGTTATTTTTCTTTCAAACAGAACAAATTTGGTTCCATTTAGATCTTTAGTATTCCTATATCATGTTTTTGAAATCTCTGTCTCTCCCACTCTAGCTCCCTTCACTCATTCGGTTCAAGTAAAGGTTCCTAAAAGTTGCCTCCCTAGGCTGGGCGCGGTGGCTCACGCCTGTAATCCCAGCACTTTGGGAGGCTGAGGTGGGCAGATCACAAGGTCAGGAGTTCGAGACCAACCTGATCAACATGGTGAAACCCTGTCTCTACTAAAAATACAAAAAATTAGCTGGCGCATGCCTGTAATCCCAGCTACTCAGGAGGCTGAGGCAGGATAATTGCTTGGACCTAAGAGGCAGAGGTTGCAGTGGGCCAAGATCACACAACTGCACTCCAGCTAGGGTGACAGACTGAGACTCCATCTCAAAAAACAAAAAAAAAGTCGCCTCCCTAACAACCACGTTTATGACACTCATCCCTTTTCCCTGGCATTTTTACACTATAACCTTGGTTTTATTGTTGTACTCAATATTCTTTTTAAAAACATGCTTATTTTTAATTTTTATATCCTTTAAGATATAAGTGCTATGGAAGAAAAAAAAGCTTTTTTTTCTGTCTTTTTTGTTTTTTAGCATTTTTCTCCCTGACATCTCAAAGACAGCCAAGGACCTAGAAAACACCCTCAAGTATTTTTTGAATGAGTGGATGGATTGAGAAAGGATGAATGCATAAGTTAGGAGACTATAGAAATTCTAAAATTTAAATTTGATCTTGCAGGGTGAAAATGGTTTCCTATTCAAAAAGAGAGAGGTAAAAAGGAAGCAGAAAAAAAAAAAGATATACACTGAGTCACTGAGGCATAAAACAAGTTATGATATATTAGAGTGTTTTTGTTGTTGTTGTTGTTGTTGTTGTTAAGGGGGGAAGCCTCCCACTTGTCTTGATCAGGAGCCAGAGACAAGGTCACACAAGTAGAAAGGTGAAAGTAGGGCAGATTATGGCAAAACCTCAAAGTTAATGAATGTATCTTCTCTTCTCTAAGCAATAGGAAGTCACAGAAGGCATTTAGACTGCTAAATGAAATGATGCATTTTGCATTTTAGGAAGATCAGTTCAGCAGTTGGATGGAAATGAAATGGAGGAGAAGGTGGCTGCTAGCCAAGACACCAGCTAGAAGACTGTTGCCAAAGTCTAGGGAGTATTTCTAAAGTGCCTCCTTTAAGACTACCAGTTTTGTTTTCCTTAAAATATAGACCTGACAATATTTAGTATCACAATCAGCCTTAAAAATGTATCCCTCTCGGCCGGGCGTGGTGGCTCACGCCTGTAATCCCAGCACTTTGAGAGGCCGAGGTGGGCGGATCACAAGGTCAGGAGATCGAGACCATGGTGAAACCCCGTCTCTACTAAAAATAGAAAAAATTAGCCGGGCGCAGGGGCGGGCGCCTGTAGTCCCAGCTACTCGGGAGGCTGAGGCAGGAGAATGGCGTGAACCCGGGAGGCGGAGCTTGCAGTGAGCCGAGATTGCGCCACCGCACTCCAGCCTGGGCGACAGAGCGAGACTCCGTCTCAAAAAAAAAAAAAAAAAAAAAAAAAAAAAAAAAAAAAAAATTAAAAAAAAAAAATGTATCCCTCTCATACTATTTTGTTTCTTTTATTTTTAATGCATTTAATAGCTTTTTATTCCAAGTTTATAAATGTAGGAGAATGCAAAGAGACAAAAAAGGATCAGAGACTTTTTTAAGCCTATTCTATTTAATATGCATGTTATCAAAGGTTAAGCTATATAAGTGCATTCATAAATAAAGGATAAAGAGAGACCAAGGTAATACACAAAGAAAGGCTAAAGCCAGGGTGTAAGGAGGCCAAGAGAAGGTCAATATTACCATATGAGACTTAAATAGAGATTATAGGATGGCATATATGAAGGAAAAACAGTAATATTAAAATTAAGAGCACTGGTAGGTATCAGAGGACAAAGATGGTCATGAGGGCAAAGATGTTGATACAAATGCAACAACATGGATGAACCTGGAGGGCATTATGCTAAACGGAATTAGCTAAACACAGAAATACAAATACTGCATGATCACACTTATATGCGGACTCAAAAAAATTAAAATTCAAACTCATAGTAACAGAAAGTGGAATAGTGGTTATCAGGAGCTGAGGGAGAGAAAGAAAAATGGAAATATTGGTAAAGGTACAAATTTTCAGTTAAGTTCTGTAGACATAATATACAGCATGGTGACTGTAATTAATAATAATTACTCTTGAAATTGTTAAGAGAGTAGATCTCATGTTCTCACTGCATAAACACACACGTATGTGAACACATACAGATGGTAGGTAAGTGAGGTGATGGATATGTTAGCTTGATTGTGGTAGCCATTTCACAATGAATATACATAACAAAACAACACATTTTTACACTTTAAATGTATTTTTATCAATCATACCTAAATAAAGCTGAAAGAAAACAGTGCAATTAGCCAGGGACTCAGCTCCATCCAGGCTCCAGTTCTTACTGTGGTCCTCACTAGCAGTGTAACACTGCGTGAGAATACTACTTTCTCTGCTTAGAACTTAACTTCTTTTCTCTCTTAAAGCATTGGTCTCAAGGTGCTATTAAAATTAGGGGTTCCCTGCTTTCTAAAAGACTGCAAATTAGAGCTACAGATATGAAAACCACATGTGTCATTTCAGGACTCTAAAAGGAGTTCTACGTTTTCTGATGAAAATGCTACAGCAGGTATTGCAACATCAGAGTCCCATTTTATGTCTGAAAATATGACTCATTGTAGTAATTTTGCATTGTTGATAGCTCTGATTGGTGATTATATATTTTGTATTCATAAAAATTGAAACATTACGGCTGTCTTCAGGTGATTTATTTTGCAGACAAAAGTTTATCACACATAGACCAAAAAGGAACCACACATAACTGAAGAGATGCCCAAGAGACAGGCTCAGATTTTCAGTGCCATATGATGAATGACGATCATTCCAGCTCTTTTACCAGTTTCCTTCTCATCATGTTTGGGTGAGAAAAAAAACAGAGTTTTCATTTTATAGCCTCAAAGAAGCACCTGTAAGAATATTTCCTTAGCAGATTCATGAGGCGTTATTATTATGAAATGTTAATTTGTGATAGGCAAAAACATAACTGGGAATCTCGGGGCTCTTTTGTCGTTCTTTCCTCTGAAGTTTCCTGTGGGTGGTCTCTGAGATTACAGGAGCTCTGCATGAGTTTCTCTTACGGTTTTGGAACTAATTTGTTGACTTTATGGATGAGATAAAATATTCCATTTCCAAAATTTCTCATTTTCCCCCCAGTGGTGGAAAATGAGTTACTTGGCAAAAGAGCCTATTTTCCTTTTGATAGAAAATAATGTAGAGCATGTAGAAATGTTGGTCTTTGGGAAAGCAAATTTAGAAAGTGAATCTTGGGCATTGCAGGACACTATTTGAGGAACAAATAGAACCTGATAAACTAGAATAACGTGGAGAGGCAGGGCAGGGCGCGGTGGCACTTTGGGAGGCCGAGGCAGGCGGATCATGAGGTCAGGAGATCAAGACCATCCTGGCTAACACGGTGAAATGCTGTCTCTACTAAAAATACAAAAAATTAGCCGGGCGTGGTGGCGGCACCTGTAGTCCCAGCTACTCGGGAGGCTGAGGCAGGAGAATGGCATGAACCCAGGAGGCGGAGCTTGTGGTGAGCCGAGATCGCCCCCACTGCACTCCAGCCTGGGCGACAGAGCGAGACTCCATCTCAAAAAAAGAAAAAGAAAAAGAAAAACGTGGAGAGGCATTAATTGGCATGAGGACATGCTCAAGTACCATCTGAGGAGTGGCCTGGTGTTACATATGCAGGATCAACACATACTGGAATTTTTTGGAATCATCCTAGTTTATTACTTCTCTCAAAATATGACTATTATTAGGGTCCTCACACACTTCAAGAAGGGTCCAGATTTGGATGATAAACTAAATAGTCACCCTGTATACATGGGATTAGGTCCAGGAATTAGGTAATTTTGAAGTGTCTTTGATCCTCTGGGATAATACCCAAGGTTCGTTGCCTCACACCAAGGAAATCAAGAACACAGGCACACAAGACGTGAGCTTAAGAGTGGAAGTTTAACAGGCAAAAGAGGAAAGCTCCCTCGTGCAAAGCGGGGGGGGTTCTGAGCAGATTTCCCCGTTCGTGGGGAGATGTAGTTGATTTTATAGATGAGCTCCAAGAGGCAGTGTCGGATTTACATAGGGCACAAGGGATTGGTTGGACTAGGTGTGTCATTTACATAGTGCATGAGGAAGCTGGCCACTCTACCGTAGTTAGTCTTTTATTATGTAGATGGTTCTCTACCTGGCCGGCGCCACGTTGCCTGCTTCTTTACTGCACACGTGGCAACAAATGGAAGAATGAGCCTCCATGTTGAACATACCTGGCTTCCAGGTATCTCTTTTCTATTGGCACAGCTGCTAGCATTTACGTATGCAAGCTTCCTGCTTGCTTATCTATGTCTGCAGCTTGATTTTTCAGGCTGCTTTTTGTTAGAAAAGAAATTACCTTGGGGTTGCTTTTCATTAAAAGGAAATTTCACAAAGGACTCTCTTACCCTCACTATCTGCGTAAATAATTTTTTTAAGCTCTTGTATCAATTTCACAGGCTTCCCACAGCTTCTACTTCAAAACTTGGGTATATCCAGCAGAGGCCGTATCTCTGTTGTTTGTCACCTTTAGCATGGTACCTAACTCTACCTCTTTAATTCATCCGATGCTGATGTTTCATACCTGGGAATTTCATTTGATTTGCCAGATCTAGATTTGGAAAGGGATTTCCCCCTTTTTTTTCCCCTAAAGTAAATAAGAAAAGAAGGGTGGTTACTTTCTCTAGCAAATATTCAATATTTACTATTTGTTCTTCACATTGTTTTTTCTTTTCTTTTTTTTTTTTTTTTTTTTTTTTTTTTTTGAGACGGAGTCTCGCTGTGTCTCCCAGGCTGGAGTGCAGTGGTGCGATCTCGGCTCACTGCAAGCTCCGCCTCCCGGGTTCACGCCATTCTCCCGCCTCAGCCTCTGAGTAGCTGGGACTACAGGCACCGTCACCACGCCCGGCTAATTTTTTGTATTTTTAGTAGAGACGGGGTTTCACCGTGTTAGCCAGGATGGTCTCGATCTCCTGACCTTGTGATCCGCCCGTCTCGGCCTCCCAAAGTGCTGGGATTACAGGCTTGAGCCACCGCGCCCAGCTCTGGTTACTTATTGTGGAACTCTGGGTGTGGATACCAATTTCTGCTTATTTTAGGCCATCAGTTTCTTGTTAAGACTTTCTAGTGGAGAGTTGGACTTTGGATCTCTAAAACTGATTTATTCTATCAGTTATTTACCCCTTCACCAGCTGTGTTATACTAGATCATCATCAGTTTTAAGTAATGTTCCATTCTTTCAACTCTAAAAAGAAAATAGTGTGATATAACATTTTGGGGGGAAAAATAAAAATGTGGGCCAATCACTCACCATACTGCATGACATAAGTAGATATTGATTAAATGTTAGTTCTCACTTTTCCTAATTCAAAAATGCCAAATAAGAAGAAAGAGATCAGGGAATTGACATGTGACTACTCAGCTTTTGACGTTCCTGACTTAAAATATCAGAACAAAAGAAAAATACCTAGGGTATCATATAAATAGGTCTAGAATCTGATTTTTTGTTTCTTATGATGGCATGACCAAAATATTGGATATTGGGGAGGCTTGGATTATGTATAAAATGAACATAGCTGAATGATTTGTTAAAGAAAATGTATATGAATTGTCAGACACATAATATTTGCACAAGATATTTTTCATTTTGCTTTCCTCATTACAGAAAACACACATGATTTGGAGTAACAAGTGTGACGCCTTGTAAAGCAGAAATCCAGGATATTTAATGCCCCTGCATTTGGTACATTCTAATTCAATAAGGTGTCCTCAGGTCTACAGAAACTTCTTCATTATCTTAAGAAGAGTGCATTGTTACGGCCGGGTGCAGTGGCTCAAGCCTGTAATCCCAGCGCTTTGGGAGGCCGAGACGGGCAGATCACGAGGTTAGGAGATCGAGACCATCCTGGCTAACACAGTGAAACCCCGTCTCATCTAAAAAAAAAAATACAAAAAAACTTGCCGGGCGAGGTGGGGGGCGCCTGTAGTCCCAGCTACTCGGGAGGCTGAGGCAGGAGAATGGCGTAAACCCGGGAGGCGGAGCTTGCAGTGAGCTGAGATTCGGCCACTGCACTCCAGCCTGGGCGACAGAGTGAGACTCCGTCTCAACAAAAAAAAAAAAAAAAAAAAAAAAAAGAGTATATTGTTTATTGTGGTAGAGGATTACCTACATGAGGCAATTGCTATTTAATACGAAGTGCAAAGTTGTTTAATGAAAAAGCAGGAATAATCAATGATAATGACTGAGGGAGAATATAAAGTCACACAATGTGAACTGTAGTATTCAAAAAAACATTAAGTCCTAAATAAATAAATATAATGAAATAAATTAATAAAAGCATAAAGGAAGCGTCAACCTTAATAGAATCAGGAGGTGTGATTAAGTATAGAGTTTATTCAAGTGCAAAACTTGAGGATAGCCACCTGGATAACACTGACTGCAGAAGAATGGAGTGAGTGCTTGCAAGTGGAGAAGTAAAGATTTCGCTTATGTAGGGAGAGATGGAGAAATTTAGGAGTTGCAACATTTTCCATTCCAAGGCCAATACATAAGTTGCAGCAACATGATTGGTTACAGTTTGCTGCATTCCAAGGAAAATTGCTTTAATGTTCCCTAAGGAGGGTTAATGGACTCAAGGGGGGGTCTTATCTCTTTCACCTTTTAGTCTTTCCTAATCATCCATAGTACAGGAATAAGGGTGGAAATTAATCTATAATGAGAGAAGCAGAAATTGCAGCTGCATTCTATGTGATTCAGGCTTCATAGTCACATTCCTCTCAAGGCTCAAATAATTTAAAGTTTCAACAGCTTTATGTTTAAATTTTTTAATTTTAAATTTCTTCCTTTTCATCAAGATCTTTCAAGGAAAACATCATAGATGAATTCAAGCTGTTTTGGCTCCTTTTATGTTCAGAAGCTTAGTCCCACATTGCTAGGAAGGCTCATTCCTAGAAAGTCATATCCCACAGCAGAAGGAATTTGTCAGGTTATAAAGCTGGTGGGGTATAAGACTGATTTAGAGCAATGTGAAGGAGGTGCTTGTGTGACCTGACTCAGACTACACAGCTGTATCTCTTCAATTAATGCAATTCTTTGCCTGATCATTATTTCATTATAATTAGTTTTGCACTGGGTCTACTGCAAACAAATACCACAGCAGCAGTAAAGGCAAAAACAGAACAAAGCACAACAAATGATTATAATTCCTAGAATAGGTAACAGCTTCTGCTACCAGGGTCCTCCAAATCCGAACAAGCTGCTTAGCCAATTGTTTAGAAAGGACTGGTTATTTGGGTTTTAATATCAGCCACTAATTTAGTGATGTTATCTTATTCATTTGGGATGTACACACAACACCCAGTTTTTATGATAGACCAGCTTCTCACTTAGGCTCCAGCGAGTATGTCTAATGCCATATGGGTCTGTAATGCAGCTTTCTCATAAGATGAACTTTATTGTTGAATAACAAGATATCCATGAGGTATTGTTTCGTGCTTTTTTTCCTATCATTGATCAGGGCATCTACATGCCAAATGCCATCTGCAATACCAGTTGTGGCAGAAAGATAGAAGCTAAATGATCATACCAGTAGAATACAGAATGAACCCGACAAGAATGTTGTAGATAAGGAAAATGTTTGTGCTTTAAAAGAGTATGAAATATTTGAACTTGTACCTAGGTATAACCTGCAAAATAGAGTCCTAAATATCCTCCTGGTGTCCATGACCATAGATTGGTGCTGCACAGTCAATAGGCTTCATTTGGAGCTAGTGATTAAACACCCAGTCATTCTTCCCAGGCAGTGGCACGTCAATCAGTACTTTTAATATAATGGTGTGGAACACTGTTCCCTTGGGTATCCTTCCCATAATTCTAGTGCTATTGAGCCATGTGTCTTTGATGTGATTCTTTTGTTCCCAACCTGAAGGAGCAAGCTCAGTAAGCAGACCAAAAGACAGGGTAAACCAAATAAGACCATCTCAAATTTGTGTTCTATCCCCCTCAAATTGAGTTGCCTTATTGCTCGGTTTGATCAGTGCTATCATTAAAGCTAAATAATTGGTTTCATTTACCAAAAATCTTTCCCTATAGCCTTTACTTTGTAAAGTACTATAATTAAGCCAGTGATGTATAACATCCTTCGTCATACCAGTGTTAAGCACCAATGATTATTCTTGAGAAACAGATATATTTCTGGTGTTCTACCCTATCTTGCCCTTGGAAAGGAGATACCCACCATAGTAGGCCAGACTCACTGGAAAGAGGCATGAGGCTGTATATCCAACAAGTGGTTTTCTGTAATCCATTAGTCTTGGGCCCATTGCAAAAAGAGGTTTGCTTCATTGGCAACAGCTGATGATAGTAGCAATGAAACATAACAGTCTGGTGTCTTGGAAAAGCTGTCTACCTCAGATATCTTTTTCTCATCTTTACTAGTTATGGGGAATTTCCATTGAAGATCACAGGTTTGAGATGAAGTACAAATTGGCAAAGTAACTTTTTTTAAATGGGTGATGTGTATTTAGAAATCAATTACTTTTGCTGTGCAGAAGCTCTTTAGTTTAATTAGATCCCATTTGTCAATTTTGGCTTTTTTTGCCGTTGCTTTTGGTGTTTTAGACATGAAGTTCTTGCCCGTGCCAATGTCCTGATTGGTGTTACCTAGGTTTTCTTCTAGGATTTTTATGGTTTTATATCTAACATTTAAGTCTCTAATCCATCTTGAATTAATTTTCGTATAAGGAGTAAGGAAAGGATCCAGTTTCAGCTTTCTACTTACGGCTAGCAAGTTTTCCCAGCACCATTTATTAAATAGGGAATCCTTTCCCCATTTCTTGTTTTTCTCATGTTTGTCAAAGATCAGATGGCTGTAGACATGTGGTATTATTTCTGAGGGCTCTGTTCTGTTCCATTGGTCTATATCTCCTTTGGTACCAGTACCATGCTGTTTTGGTTACAAGAGCTTCTGCACAGCAAAAGAAACTACCATCAGAGTGAACAGGCAACCTACAGAATGGGAGAAAATTTTTGCAATCTACTCATCTGACAAAGGGCTAATATCCAGAACCCACAAAGAACTCAAACAAATTTACAAGAAAAAAACAAACAACCCCATCAAAAAGTGGGCTAAGGATACGAACAGACACTTCTCAAAAGAAGACATTCATACAGCCAACAGACACATGAAAAAATGCTCATCATCACTGGCCATCAGAGAAATGCAAATCAAAACCACGATGAGATACCATCTCACACCAATTAGAATGGCCATCATTAAAAAGTCAAGAAACAACAGGTGCTGGAGAGGATGTGGAGAAATAGGAACACTTTTACACTGTTGGTGGGACTGTAAACTAGTTCAACCATTGTGGAAAACAGTGTGGCAATTCCTCAAGGATCTAAAACTAGAAATACCATTTGACCCAGCCATCCCATTACTGGGTATATACCCAAAGGATTATAAATCATGCTGCTATAAAGACACATGCACACGTATGTTCATTGTGGCACTATTCACAATAGCAAAGACTGGGAATCAACCCAAATGTCCATCAGTGACAGACTGGATTAAGAAAACATGGCACATGTACACCATGGAATACTATGCAGCCATAAAAAAGAGCGAGTTCCTGTCATTTGTAGGGATGTGGATGCAGCTGGAAACCATCATTCTCAGCAAACTATTGCAAGAACAGAAAACCAAATACTGCATGTTCTCACTCATAGGTGTGAATTGAACAATGAGATCACTTGGACACAGGAAGGGGAACATCACACACCAGGGCCTATTGTGGGGAGTGCGGAGGGGTGAGGGATAGCATCAGAAGATCTACTTAATGTAAATGACGAGTTAGTGGGTGCAGCACACCAACATGGCACATGTATACATATGTAACAAACCTGCACGTTGTGTACATGTACCCTAGAACTTAAAAGTATAATTTAAAAAAAAATCAATTACTTTTAGCTTAGCAGCGCAAAGGTTAGTTTGAAAGCACCTGATAAGGTCCTTTCTAACTTGGTTGGAGGGAGTCTTTTAAAAGATTCTGTTTCAAATAGACAAAGACTGGTTGAATCCCAAGGTCCTTGAGGTCCAGGAGCTCACTGTGGAAAGAGTCTTGTTCTAAATTACAGTTTTCAGTTAGCTGTTTTTAAGACCACTGCAATAATAGAACACATTCTCTTTTAATATCATTGATTCAAAATTTTCCTAGAGACATTTTCAAAGATCTACCTGTTACAGTTCCAAGTAGAGACAGTTGGTGCTTAGCGAAGGGAGTTAATCTTAGGCTAAGCAAAACTAATGGAAAAGATTTTGGCCAAGAAATTTTAAAAACCTCAGTTAATTTTGCCATTTGAGGTTTTCATTCTTATTTAAGAGTCTCACTTTGTCTCCCAGTCTGGAGTGTAGTGGCATTATCTTGGCTCACTGTAACCTCCACCTTCCTGGTTCAAGCCTCAGCCTCCAGAGTAGCTGGGATTATATGCATGTGCCACCATGCCCAGCCAATTTTTTGCATTTTTAGTAGAGATGAGGTATCGCTATGTTGGCCAGGCTGATCCTGAACTTCTGGCCTCAAGTGATCCACCCACCTTGGCCTCCCAAAGTGCTGGGTTTATAGGCATGAGCCTCTGCACCTGGCCTATTTATTTATTTTTGAGACAAGTTCTTGCTCTGTTGCCCAGGCTGGAGTGCACCGGTATGATCAAGGTTCACTGAAGCCTTAATTTCCTGGACTCAAGAAATCCTCCCATTTCAGCTTCACAAGGAGCTAGGACTATAGACATGTGTCATCATGCCTGGCTAAGTTTTAAAAGTTTTTTTTAGAGACAAGGTATTTCTATGTTGCCCAGGGTGGTTTCAAACTTCTGGCCTTAGTCTGTCCTCTTGCCTCAGCCTCACAAAGCGCTGAGATTACAGGTGGCCAATTGAGTTTTAATTATTTTGCTTGTGCGTTCCATTAATTCAGATGACTGGCAGTGATAGGTATTTTTCATACTGACTGAGTTATTTGCCTAGTGAAATGAGCACCTCTGTCAGTATAAAGTTCTAGGGGAACTCCTTAGGTTGGAATACTTTTTTATCTAAGATAATTTTACTTGCTGCTAAGGCTATTGCTTTTCTGCTTGAAAATACTTCCACTCAATGAGAAAACATACAAACCATCATTACAAAATACTTGCATCCTTGTAGTAGTGGCAGGTGAATAAAATACAATTGCCATACTTTGAAAAGCCCTTCTGTAAAGAAAAAGGACCTTGAAAACTATGAACGCTTCCCTGAGTTATGTTTCAATGAGTTGGAAAATATACTAAGAAAGATGACTGTAATTTTGTTAGAACTATGGGTAGACCATTTGGTCCATACCACAGTCAGTCTCAGAAGAGGATGCTCCCCCTGTCTTTCCCAATTTTCTTGTTGTGCTTTTGGAGCTTTGGATTGAGCTAATTTTATATTAGAATCAAATGCTTTCTTAAAAGCTAAAATGGTTTGATTTTCCTGTTTAGATATATTTAGAGCAGTTCTTTAGACCATGTAATCTACTAATTGATTTCCCTTGCTTTCTGCAGTATTTGACTTTGTATGGCCTGGAATCTTGATAATCGTAATGATTTGGGCAATAATTTGACTTCCAATAATTTTAAAACAAGGTGTCCACTTTTCTATGGACTGACTGAAAGAGGTCAAAAAATCCTCTCTGTTTCATAGTATTCTAAAGTCATGAACTACTGCAAAAGCATGTTTGCTGTCTGTATAAATATTAGCAGTTATTACTTTTGACAATTGACAAGCTCTAATTATTGCTATTAACTCTGCTTGTTGAGTCAAGATTGCTTCTGGAAGACAGGCACTTTCTATTTCCTCAAATGAACATACTATAGCATAACCTGCGTGATAAATTCTGCATTATACTTCAAGTAAGATTCATCTGTCACCCAAACAACATTAGTGTTTATGGGGAACAGGGGTTGCAGGTGCCCTAGGAAAGAGAAATTATGTAATCATGTGGCATTTCTTCTGATGGCAGGAGTAGAAGAGTGGCAGGGTTTGGATTATTACATCTGGAGATTGTAATATGAGGAAAAGAAAGAAGAAGAACTTTACAAGAAGTTATCCTACTCAGTGAATAGCATTGAGTGTGGTACAAGTTTAGAAGCACTTACACAGAATGAGGAACAAAGACCCTAAAGGGACATCTCATCACTATTTCTTTGATTTCTCTGTGCTTTGATTAACAGGGCAGTAGCAGCTATTACTTTCATGCAAGTTGGAAATCCTTTAGCCATAAGGTCCAGTTGTTGACTGCAGTATCCTACGCATCTATTTTGATTTTCACGTTTTTGAGTCAGAATGGCTAGGGTGTTTCCCTGATTTTCATGAGTAAACAATGAAAACTGAATATTATAATTTGGATATCCTAATGCTGGGACATCTATAAAACTCCTTTTAATGTTTTCTAGTGTTAACTGATTTTTCTCTGTCCATTCCAGGGGGTCTGGCTTATCTCATTTTAAAAGAGTATATAAATATTGAGCTTTCAAGGTGAAATTTGGAATCCAATTTCTGTAGTATCCTATCAACCCTGAAAGTCCTCTCAGTTGTTTAACAGTTTTGGATTAGGGAAGGCTAATATTCCTTTTATTCTATACAGATTGATAAAAAGAACTTCCTTCAATACTAGATGACCTAAATACCTCACCTGTTTTTGATAGAACTAAAGTTTTTCTTCTGAGACTTTGTGTCCCTTTGAAGCTAATTATTCTAATAAAAATTATTACCTATGGAGGCTTGCTTATTCCCTGAGCAGAGAGTAAATAATCTATGTACTGTATCAAGGTGGATTTTTTAGGGAAGGCCACATCAAAAAAGTCTGCCTTTAATATTTATGAAAAATAAGTTGGGCTCTTCATACATCCCTGAGGCGTGACTGTCCATGTGTATTGTCTGTCTTCCCAGGTGAAAGAGAATAGAAATTGACTATCTTTACCCATGGGAATGCTAAAGAATGAACTACATAGGTCTATTGCAGTAACAGTTGGGATGACAGTCAACAATGTATGGGAGTCTGGTACTCATAGATGCTGAGGAATAGCAATAGCATTCATTGCTCTCAGATCCTGTAAAATTCTTCATCCTCTACTCTTCGGTTTTCTTATAGGGAGGATTGGAGTGTTACGTGGGCTTGTGTGAGATATAATCAAGTCTCTTAGTATATATTTCAACATTATGAGTCTTTTCCCTTTCAAGGCCTCTGATCTTAGAGGGTATTTTTTAAGGTTCAGAAGAGATTCTGTTAGATCTCTTTGAATTTTAATTGGCACAGCTGAGATAATTTTCCCAATATTGATGGAGGATTTTAACTCCATCAGGTACTGATGATCAGGTAGTATTTTTAACAGTTCTTATAATTTTTCATGATTTAACATTTTAGTTACTTCCATGACAATATAAATAGCAATCTGTGAATTAAAAAGATCTGAGTTCAAAGAAAAAATTTACCAAATGATTCTATTTTGTTTTCTAATTCTATATACATTTTCCCTTTCTGAGAAAAAGAGATGTGGTATTGTATAATTCTGAAAAGGGTCTTTTTATCAAATGGGTAGGGACTGAGGGAACCAATAGTAAAATATGTGTTCCCCTAGGGGATCAGACTGAAAATTGTAGGTTGAGGTTTACATGCTTTTATAGGAATATTTGTTAATTTCACCGTTTGTATTGTTTTGTGATTCTGAAGAATGAGACCTTGTAATAAGGTGGGATTTATCACTGCTAAGGTAGGTCCTGTGTCAATAAGAGTTTTGTTTGTTTTCCATATAAAATAGTTTAAATTTACACTAAGGTATGAGTGAGGAGGAAACAGCAGGTCCCTTTGGTTTTCTTGAAACATTCTATCCTTCCTTTTCTTTGGTCTCTTGTTGTTCTTTCCATTTTAATATTCTACAGTCTTTTAAGAACTGTCCAGTCTTTTTGCAGTAATTGCAAACCAGGGATTGGGTTGGTTCTGAAATGTACTAGGCTGTTTAGGGGTTACAGATTGGTTGAACAATTGTTCTAGGTGTAAACTCATGACTGTATTTGCCTTTTCTCTCTATGTTTAGCTTTCCTTTCCTTTTCCTCCTTGGTTAGGGTACAGGACATTTGATTGGCACAGTTAACACGATCATGAGTTTGACAGACAGTCTAAATAGGGTGTTGTCTCTTTATTGTAATTGCCAGTTCTTCATCTAATATGTGTATAAAGTTTGAGTTAAGCAGTATTTCATTTTGGTGGTAAGTATAACTTTCTTCTGACAGGTCTGAATATTGTTTAAACTTTTTTCCCCCCAAATCTTCTACAGTATGTCATTACAGGCTCTTCAGTATTTTGTTGGCTTTGTTATACTTTGTTTCAATCAACTAACTTTCAGAAAACTTAAGGGAAAACATCTTGCAGAGTTTTGGCAGGATTGTTAGGGCTATTCATGATCTGCTTTAGAAAATTTATTGATCTCCTAAAGCATTTCTTTAATTTGCCATTTCAGTCCAATCTTTGCCTTTACTTTCTGACACTAACATGTGAACTCACTGATACAAATCAGGGAATCTGGGATCATACATTCAAATACTTAATTCAGATTTCCTAGTAAATCAAATATGGTGCTGAAGAGGATCTGAGAATTCTTTAATTATGCCTTCAAGTTCTATGATGGCCCATGGTTAGTAAACCAAGGCAGGATTTTCTCTAACAGACATGGTGTTCCTGAAATGGAGTTGGAACACAGGAGGAGGAGGAGCATAAGGAATGGGAAGTGAGCCCAGTGAAAGAAGTTCTGTCAGTGGGGCATAAAGAGAAGGAGGAGCTGAAGGAGAATAAATTTCAGCCTTCTTTTTCAATTCAGAAATTGTTTTAGTCAGTTTTTTGTTTTCCTTCTGCAAAGCCATGATTTTATCAGAACGTCTTTTAGAAACTTCTAAGTACCACTGAAAATAACTCTCCCAGGTATTTCATTTTATTTTAGAGATTATTTTCTAATTGAATACACAGATAAACTACTTTAGGTATTTGAAGGATATCCCTTTTTGGACATTGCAATTTCACGTCACTGAGAGTTATGTGAGACCGTTTTTCTAAATATTTGCATGAAGAGACACTGTTAAGTATTAGACATGAATCCAGCAGATGTTTCTAACGACGAGTCTCTTCCTTAAGGAGGAAGACTTGGTTTTAGAAGGGCGACTGCCATAATTTAGATTTTCCTTTTGAAATTTAACAGAGTTGTCAGAAGACCTAGTGGGAGGTTTTAGGATTGGGTGTGCTGCTTGTGAGAATAGCTCCTAAAGGGGTCACCCTTGAGTTGATTCTTCCCTTTTATGTGTCTTGGTGATCCCAAGAGACTTGAAAGATTTTTTTGCTTTCTGTTTTGTTTTGTTTTTTTGAGACAGAATCTCGCTCTGTCACCCAGGCAGGGGTGCAGAGCCATGATCCCAGCTCACTGCAACCTCCTCCTTCTCCTGGGTTCAAGTGATTCTTCTGCCTCAACCTCCCAAGTAGCTGGGATTAAAGGCACCTGCCACCACACCCAGCTAATTTTTGTATTTTCATTAGAAATGTGGTTTAACCATTTTGGCCAGGCTGTTCTAGAACTCCTGACCTCAGGTGATCCACCCACCTCAGCATCCCAAAGTGCTGGGATTACCGGCACGAGCCACCACACCTGGCCAGGACTTGAGTTCTTAAGGAGCTAGCTGATCAGCATTTACATGTGCCCCTCAGATTAAGCATAGTTCTCTGTATGTTCTGCTTAAGGGATTTCCGATTAGACCATTTCGCGTCGTGAGCTATGAACTCCAATACCCCTGTAACACCTCTGTCAGCTATAGTGTCTTTTAGCCAGGAGGAACAATGTCTCATCTTCAGGATGTAGTTTGTCCTCATAAAGAATATTTATGATTTTGGTCACTCAAACATAAAACTACAGATTTGTCAGTTGAACCTAGCTTCAGAATCTGGCCGGTTTAAAAGATTACATATTTTTCACTTAAGTCACAAAGATAGGTCTTTCTCTTTTTAAAGAAAAACCATTTCCTCCCTGATCAAAATTTTAAATGAGAGAAAAGGTTGTAAAAATTCTGAGTAACTGAAACAAACAAACAAAAAATTGGCCTCACAAAGTAGTGAAAACCATAAATCTACAATGAGCAAAAGTATTGAGAGAATAGCAAATGAAACTTCTACCTTGCAGGTAGTGCTTCTATTCCAACCCCGTCAAATTAGGAACTTGTACTGCTTGAATAAAGTCTGAATCTCAACCAAGCCCGGAGATTCAAACTAAAGAGGGGCCTTACCAGAGAACCTCGGTGACTCCAGCAAGGTCTCATGTTACTCATCATGGTACCAAGGCTCTGGTTGTCAGTGAAATGATGGGGATGATTGGAAGTTCACTCTGATTCCCTTTTTGACAACTAAAATGTCAGCCTTGAATAATGAGATTCAGAAAATATGATTAAGTTTAGAGTTTATCCAAGTACAAAGCTTGAGGATAGGCACTCAGGTTAACTCCAATAGAATAGAGTCAGTGCTCCCAAGGGGAAGTTAGTATTTCACTTATATAGGAAGAGATAGAGAATAGGAAGAGATAGAGAACTTTAACAGAGTTGCCATATTTTCCATGTAAAACAATACATAAGTTACAGCAATGTGATGGTGACATTTTACTACGTTCCAAGGAAGATAGATTGCTTTAATATTCCATAAGGAGAGGTCATAGATTTGGGGTGATGGTTGGTCTTATCTCTTGAGCCTTTAGGTCTTCAGACCTAAATACTTTTTTTATTTTTATTTTTTTACTTTAATGATCTTCCTTTATTTAAATGATCTGTATGGATTCGGTGATGACGTTGAAGAGCTCCTGACACAGACTCCAGGGTTTCAGCATCTATGGAAATCAGGGCTGTTCCATGATTTCTTCCTCTATTGCCATGGGGCCTTCTTGAGCCCTAATCCAGCAATGTCGTGGGGCTGAGGTAGCCAGTGGGTATGGCCGATGAGTGTGTCTTTCTGGATTTTGTTCACCATGGCAACCACGTACCCAGATTTTATTTTGGAAAATGAGTAATTTGGTCCCAAAGAGAACCTATTCCAACATGGAGTAAATAATCATCTTGAAGACCATCCTGAGAAATGCTGACATCTGCTGTTACACGACAGAAGAAATGCAAGACTTCCCAGACCCCACCCCAGGGGAAAGTGGAATAAAAATGGCAGCTGGCATCCATTATCTGACTGAGAACTTGAACCACTGGCTCTAACAAGTGACATGTAGAAAATGAGGTCTTTCCAGGATCTGTGTTTGAGCGGCCACAGCTCCTCATGGTCTCCAGGTAGCAGCAGATGAGCACATCGGTCTTCACCTTGTTCTCCCACCAGTAGGAGATTCCTGGCTACAGCTCGTGGTGCCGTCCCACAGAGCTCTGGTCCTCATAGTAGATGATGACCTGCTGGCCTCGTGACCACAGCTGCTGCAGCATCAGTGCCGCCTGTCAAAGGGCAGGACCCGTAGTCTCTCAAAGGCTGAGTCACCTTTTCCTGGGGATCTGTATATGCCTTGCTAAATCAACTCTTGCCATCCACCCATTCTCCACATATTTCTGCTTCCTACAACTTGCTGAAATGAATTGATGGAATCTTGACCAAAAGTGGATGTGGATTTAACATCTCAGGCTTCCTGCGCACAGGGGAACCTGTGTGAAATCAGAGTGGAGCTGCCACAAGCCAGGAGGCACCTGCTTTTGGAGGGAGTCCGGGGCACCCTCTATGGGGGCCTTCAGGACACCTTGATTCTGTCTGCAGAAGTGGGCAGGCACACATCTCTTCCTACAGTACAGGAGTAAGGGAGGTAGTTAATCTATAATCAGAGAAGCAGAAGCTGCAGCTGCATGCTATATGACTCAGGCTACTTAGTCACATTCCTTTCAAGGCTCAAATAATTTGGGTTCCAATGCTTTTAAGTTTGAATTATTTAATTTCATAGAAGGCATACAAGAAAAAAAATAGTCTGTCCTTTCTCTGGAAACAGAATATTGATATGCACCATCCACAATGTTATGTATGTTCTTTCCCTATTTACTTAAAAGAAAAATCAGGTATCCCTACTCTTTCTCCTCCCACATTTCAATTTGTCTGCAGTCATATACTGATATATGAAAAATTCAAATCTCAGAGGACATTTATATTTCTCAAAAAGTCCTAGAAAGCATTAAGGTACATTTATTGAAGATGTGTTGATGGGGTGACTGAAAATTTACAAACTTATAGACTCTAGCGAGGAGATTTTATTGGAACTGGCAATAAAAACACAACTTGTTTCTAAACCACTATATTTGCTGGTGGTTGTCATTTTTATCTTGGTCATAGGCAGGTCATTTGTTAAAATACAGTTGGCTGTCATGTACCCTATGCTTATTGACTCAACTGGTAGGAACAAGGCTGAGACATCTCACCCAATCCCCAGGCCTCAATGGTCTCTGATTGATTCCTCTTTCCCTTTCTTTTATTCTGAGATTTTCTTCCATGTGGCGATGAAATAAGTTAGAACAATAAAGAAAACATGGCATCATGAACATGTGGTTTAATTAAGGTGTTCATTACTGTGTCAGGTGGATAATGAAAGGCTACTATTTTCCAGGACATTCTGTAGCATGCAGTATAAATGTCTGCCCCACAGGTAGGTATTGATGGAAAGGTTGAAGTCTGCTCTTAGGGGACAGTTTTGTTGTTTTATTCCCATAACCCTGAGTCCAACACTCACAAAACACACCCATATATTTTTGTTTATTTTTCACCAACTTTAGCTCTTTAGTAACTCAATGGTTTGTCTATTTCTCCCTCGAGGCAGTACAAATATCAGCTCATTTGGTCAGAATTGACTAATGCCCGCTGGATAGCGGAAGTGTTCATGCCCTTGTTCCCCTCTTGTTTTCAGCTTCCACTGATGGTTTGAACCTTGAGGATGTTCTTTAATTTCTTCTAAGTTCAACTAGGTAATAGAAAGCATTTTTATTATTTTTATTCAATATTCAAGGGGTTCCATAATGTTAATTTTTCAGGAATCTGGTCCACTGTATTATTGAAAATGGTGTCAAATTATTCTGTTTCTACTAATAAACACAATAATATTTTTAACTAAATCCCAAAAAGAAATGATCATGTACAGAACTTCTTATAAAGTGAATTTCCTAGAAAATCTGTTACTCTTTCAAATCAATGAAATTCTTTCCTGGCACATAGTACCCATTCCTAGGCATACAATTTTCAATTCTGCAACACATACCCAAGGTATTAACAGAGTGCCAAAAAGTTTGTCAATGCTGCCCTGGCTATAGCTCCTGCCTCGCTCACCTGGACTTGCCTCATCCTCTGGTAATACAGTGCAGCTAACACTTCCCACTTCTCACATTTCTGCCTCATTATTCTCTTTATCTTGAAAATCTTGCTGTTCTTCCTCATATAATAACATACGGTTGGGTAAAATAACTGACGCTGGTAATCCAGCACTTTGGGGGGCTGATGAGGGCAGATTGCTAGAGCCCAGTAGTTCAAAACCAGCCTGGGCAACACAGAGATACTTTGTTGTTACTCAAAATGCAAAAAATTAGCCGGACGTGGTAGCACACACCTGTAGTCCCAGCTACTCGGGAGACTGATGTGGGAGGATCATTTGAGCCCAGGGAAGTCAATGCTGCATGGTGCGACTGCGCACCGACCTGGGTGACAGAGTGAGACCCTGTCTCAAAAAAAAGAAAAAAGCAAGTCCAGTGACATCTTCTACAAAAGCTTCTTGGATTTCTAAAAAACCTCAATCCCTATGACAAACGCAGTCTCTCTCAATAATTGCTTATGTAACCCTAAGATAAATAATCAAAGCAATGCATATGTTACTATTCTTTAATTTCTTATATTCCATAAATTATTTTTATGATAATTTTGTATTTCTTAGTTGTACATATTGGAGATTGCTCTATATCATATAATACTATATTAACCAATTATCCTAACTCTTAAAAAGCATTCACGTTACTAGCTTAGACATTTGCTTTGTACTTGGACAATTTCCTTCTTTGAAGACAGGAGATAACTTCCTCATCTATGTATATGGAGTGCCAACAAGGGTAGCAGTTATGGGGACATTCAGGACACAGTTGTTAAATAAATGAAAGTGGGTTAGTTTCTACTCATTAATATGTTTTTATTTCAATGGGTAATGTTTATACTGTGTCAACTATCTCAGAAAATTCCAGTAACTATTATGTCACTGTTTCAGCTTTTAGGGACAATGCTTTTCACCTTAAATTGTGGAGAAAATTTGGTTGAACTCAATGTGGCTTAAAAAATATAGATTAAGGATTTGAAGTACCTTGAATATTGCTTCATTTGAGAAAAAAAAAATAGAAAGTTACCTCTAAAATTCTCCTGTACAGGCCCACCCTGCAGGCATATAGAATCAGCTTTGCCTTTCTGAAAATTTCTAGCTAACCTTTAGACAAAGCTGAGTTTTGGAGCTCTGCAGTAATAACACAAAGTGTTGCTACTACCATTACTAATTTTGAACAAAGAAAACCTCATGAAATATTTAAAAAGATGGTCTTAGTTACTTAACAATTATTATTTTTAAGTTCATGAATAGAAATAGGATTTTAAGAACAGGAATATTCAAACATAGATACCTCTCTCTTGCTCATGCCTGTTTATGAGTGGGTTTTTTTTTTGTTGTTGTTGTTTGTTTTTTTGTTTGTTTGTTTTTAAGTTTCAACTTGCCACTTACTAGTTGTACTGTTTAATCAATTTCTGCAACTCTTTCCCCTATTTCCTTACCAGTAAAATGAATATAGATTAAGGATTTGAAGTACTTTGAATATTGCTTCATTTGAGAAGAGAAAAAAAAAGAAAGTTACCTCTAAAATTCTCCTGTACAGGTCCACCCTACAGGCATATAGAATCAGCTTTGCCGTTCTGAAAATTTCTAGCTAACCTTTAGAAAAAGCTGAGTTTTGGAGCTCTGCAGTAATAACACAAAGTGTTGCTACTGCCATTACTAATTTTGAACAAAGGAAAACTCATGAACTATTTAAAAAGATGGTCTTAGTTACTTAACAATTATTATTTTTAAGTTCATGAATAGAAATAGGATTTTAAGAACAGGAATATTCAAACATAGATACCTCTCTCTTGCTCATGCCTGTTTATGAGTGGGTTTTTTGTTTGTTTGTTTGTTTTGTTTGTTTTTAAGTTTCAACTTGCCACTTGTACTGTGTTTAATCAATTTCTGTAACTCTTTCCCCTATTTCCTTACCAGTAAAATGACAATAATTGTAGTAAGGTATACAGCATAGTATAATTGGAATCACTTCATATTGAATCAGATACAAAAGCTACCATGAACATCCCCTGCCAGATGGTGCAACCTAGAGGAAAGACACTGTCTGGTTAATCAGAGGATAAGGGTTTAATTCCGGCTTTGCTGCTAACTCCCGTTTTCTCCATTCCTCTTTTGTGATCAAATGAGAAGTGTGGACTGAATGTCTATAGAAGCCTTTTTCGTTTCTTCAAGTTGAGGAAGCGCTTGCCATGGCACAATACCTTATGGGCTTCCCCTGTATCCTCCCAGAGGTGTGGCTTCTCAATGACCTTCGTTAAAACTTCTGAAAACACATGCCTTTCACATGGTGTGTGCGCCTGTCAAGAACTTATTGAAAAACCTACTGCTTCAAAATCAGGAAGTTTACTGAGGAAAAATAAAACAGCAAGGAAGCGTCTGATGAAAAAATCAATATTAGAAAGAAGTGAGGTGAATTCCAAAATGGCAGCTGCCCGCCATACCTGGGAAGCAACCCGTGTTTTCTGGAACAAGGAGCTGTGAGAGTCTAGATGGAGGTCTTTGAGGTAAAAACAAACACATTTTTAAGAAGTAGCCGGGCGTGATGGCACACGCCTGTATTCCCAGCTACTGGTAGGCTGAGGCGGAAGAATCGCTTGAACTTGGGAGATGGAGGTTGCAGTGAGCCGAGATCGCGCCCCTGCACTCCAGCCTGGGCGAGGGAGCGAGACTCCGCCTCAAAATAAATAAATAAATAAATAAAATATAAATAAATAAATACCATAATAAAAAAAGAGGTAATAAATTATCGGAATTTTTGACAGTACCACAAGTTATGTTAAAAAGGCATTTTAGAGATCCCTTGGAAGTATAGAAACACTTAGATTTTCAAAGACTATTGAGAGAATAAAAATGTGACAATATTATGTATAAACAAATCAAAAACTAACACTTGTTCAAAATGTGGAATGAAGCCACAGTTTATTTCTTGGTTTAGTAATAAATACTACTTATATACATACAGCAATAACAATATAAATATTCATTTATCTGAAAATGGAGACAGTTTATTTAGTGGAAGAAAGGACGGAATTGTGAATAAGCTCAATCTACATCTACCTTAAAATAACATGTAATGTGGTCGGGTGCTGTGGCTCATGCCTGTAATCCCAGCACTTTTGGAGGCCAAGGCGGGCGAATCACCTGAAGTCAGGAGTTCGAGACCAGCCTGGTCAACATGGTGAAACCCTGTCTGTACTAAAAATACAAAAATTAGACGGGCATGGTGTCAGGTGCCTGTAATCCCAGCTACTTGGGATGCTACATTAAACGTTATGGCAGTAGTCTTGCAGTTTAACAGATTAAAAAAGCTACATGGAAAATGCAAGCATGTTATCACCACACAGTGATTTCCATTGTAGCAGAATTTTATTTGCTGTCCCTGGAAAAAATACAAATAATTAAAAACAGTCTGCACAAAACTGACCTGACCGGTAATTAGATAATAATTTTTCTAGCTGTGTGTTTGGATATTGAGTTTGCAATTTTCTCCTCCAATGCTTCTGGGTATTCATTCACCTTTATTGATTGTTGACAATAGTCATCATTAGCAAAAAGATATTCCAGAGGCCAAAACCTCAGTGCTTCTGGCAAAGGAGAGAATGTATGCAATAAGAAAGCACTCACACTTCTAATTTTTAGTAATCTGCTTCTATACAAATATTTCAAATAGGATGGACTCATGGGGCATATTTCATCTTGATTATAAACTCTGTAGTACCCGGTACCTGGTATCGTTAGGTTCCAAGGCTAACTATCACAATCAGGGGTGATAGCAATACAAAAGGAAAATGGCAGAAAGCTATTATTGTGGCATTTTTTTCCCCCGGGACACCTATTAACATATAAAGTCTAATACAATTTGACTGCATTCAATACTTACTAATAAGTACTTTTATCTTCTAAATGATACCATTCATTAATCCTTCCATGCATGGATGGATACATTCACCTATTCAGATGTTTGACAAATGGATACCCACCACATGCCTGACCTCGTTCTGTGCCCAAAGGATACAGTGATGACAAGCACTCTTCGTACCCTTTATATGAGGAGACAGAATGGCAGGACATGGTTTTAATGCAAAATGACAGATGGGATAATCAGAGTGGAGGAAGACCCCAGCTTGAGTTCAGGGTGAACTCAGCTCTGTCTGCTGTGTTAGAATTCCCTGTACAATTAGTACTGCTGAACATTTCTTTCCACAAGAAGGAAAAGAGGGAAGATTCAGAGAAATGGACCTGGTTCCAAGAGAATGGGTGATTCAAATCATATCTGTACCTTGCTTCTCTCATTGTCCTCCAGCCCAGGTCTCTCCAGTTCTTACTGAATACTAACTAATGTGAGGGCTAACACCAGAAGAATGAATAAGAATTGTAATCTCTCTTCCCTCTCCTATGTTTCCTCCATGAGCCTTATGTTGAGACAACTGGGAGAGTCAAAGGCAGAAGTCAGACAGAGGTCAGACGCAGTGGCTCATGCTTGTAATCCTAGTACTTTGGGAGGTCGTGGCAGGTGGATCACTTGAGGTCAGGAGTTCAAGAGCAGCCTGGCCAACATGGCAAAACCCCGTCTCTACTAAAAATACAAAAATTAGCCAGGCACACACCTGTAGTCCCAGCTCCTTGGGAGGTTAAGGTAGGAGAATTGCTTGAACCTGGGAGGCAGAGGTTGCAGTCAGCCGAGATGGTGCCACTGCACTCCAGCCTGGGCGACAGAGTGAGATTCCGTCTCAAAAGAACCAAAAAACAAAAAGGCAGAAGTCAGACAAAGATCAAAGATCAATTTTACCCTAAGCATATCCTTCATTGGGAAATATCTCCTAGAATTTTCATCAAAACACAATATCTTCAAGATACACCCAAATATCATACTCTGAAACAGATCTGAAATAGGTGTTACCTGCCCTCTCAGCTGTAGGTAAAGGACACATAAAACAATGGCAAGCCTGTTTTTCAATTTGGCCTTCAGGAATTTTAAATAAGAATAGGATAGTACATTTAAAAAATGTTAAATAATATTAGGACACCACCTAAAACCTTCTTGGCTTACCTTGTCCCCATAATTTAGCATGTTATTCAGTGTAGTTTATTAGCTTGGTGAACCTTACGTTAATTTTGAAACTGGGAGGAGAATTAGGAATATATCACTTAAGTATATTCAGAGTCAAAGCAAACACTGTTGTTTTTGTTTTAACAGCTGTTGGGAAATAACAATTTTAAGGAGAATTACAGACATAAATTGGAGAAGAAATACTACTTCTGATATCCTGTGTGTTTCTAACTTAAACACATTTCAAAGCATCTTCAAATATTGATGACATAAAGCTACTATTTTTACTCTCCCAGGACAAAAAGGAAAGATGTTTATCTTACACAGATTTTTGCCTTACTGAACAGTTTTTCTTGACGAAAGTGTCCTTTCATTGGTTTAATAGCTGAACAAATGGTGCTTTCAATCTTGTGTAATTTGGTCTAAGTATCTGTCATTTCCTAGGATTAATGCCAGATGGACCCTGGGAACATTTCTAAGAGTTCACTGCTAAAATAAAGACAGGGTACAAATACACACCTGGTCACAGGTGATGAGAGTGTGTGGGTAAGAGAGGCATCTGTTCAACAGGAGGCTATGCATGTGGCTTTGCAATAAAGGTATGAGATGGAGGCTGACCTCTTAAAGCAAAATGCCACAAAGCAAAAGCCAGAAGACTGGTTTATCTCTCCTCTTAAGTGACTGCTTGATTCACTTCACTGAGCATTTACTGTCTACTGGGCACTGAGCTAAGAATAGTCCTTACAACGAAGTTCAATGCTCACCCTCATTTTACGGATGAGAAAACAGACTCCAAAAGGTTAAAGACATTCCCAGATTCATGTTAAAAAAGATTGGCAGAGGTGGGGTTTTAATCCAAAGCCCTCTGACCTGAAACCTATGTGTATTCCACTATGTTTTGGAAGCTTATGAAATCTTATAATTTTAGGGCTGAAAAGGATGGAATCATCCATAAATCCGTCACCCCTATCTTTCACCAGAATTCCTTCCACAACGTAAGCAGATCATCTAACCTATTCTAATACCTCCACTGCTTATTCCTCTGAACATTTTTCAGTCATATATTCCCTTTTCAAACGTTACATATTGTATTTGCTCACTTCTTTGCTCCTTCATCCACAGTGCTGCCAGGCTGACCTCGTATACAGACCACAGCAATGATTTTCCCTTCCAACCTCTTGATGGCTCTCCTTTGCCTATAGGATACATTGTAGAACCCTTCAAAATTTGATGAAAATCTATCTATCTGGACTCTTTCTGTTCCCACATATTGTGGACAACAGTGATTAACATAAAAAAATACAATTGAATTATGAAAATGCATATTATTATTTTAGATTCAGGGGTACAGGTGTAGATTTGTTATATGGGTGTGTTGTATAATGCTAGAGTTTAGGCTTCTACTGAACCTGTCACCAAAATAGTGACCATCGTACCCAATAGGTAGTTTTTCAACCCTAGTGCTCCCCCTCCCTCCTCCCACTTGGAAACACTTGGAGTCCCTAGTGTCTATTGTTTCTCTCTTCATGTCCATGCATACTTAGTGTTTAGCTCCCACAATTCACAGTATTTGATTTTCTATTTCAGGATGAATTCACTTAGGATAATAGTCTTCATGCATCCATGTTGCTGAAAAGGACATAATTTCAATTTTTTTATGGCTGCATAGTATTCTCTTGTGTATATATGCCACATTTTCTTTATATAACCCACCATTGTGGGTACCTAGGTTGATTCTATTACTTTACTATTGTGAATAGTGCAGTGATAAGCCATGAGTGTAAGTACCATTTTGATAGAGTGATTTCTTTTCCTTTGGTGGAAGCCCCTTAGTGGAATTTCTGGGTTGAATGGTAATTCTATTTTTAATTATTTGAGAAATCTCCATACTGTTTTCCATAGGGGTTACACTAATTTACATTCCTACCAACAGTTTACAAGCATTTCCTTTTCTCCACATATTTGCCAACATCTGTTAATTTTTGTCTTCAAAATAGTTTCTAAATTTTGTGAAGATTGCATCCCTATGTCACTGGTTATCCTTTTTTCTGCCTGGAATTGGCTCTCTAGACCGTGCCATCTGTAGAAAGACTATTCATAAATCATAACCCATTCTAATGATCAACTTATTTGGGAAGTCCTATTAGGTTCTTCAATCAAAACCAGTCTCACTGAACAATGAGTCTGATATTTATTTGCTTATAGAATTTTATAACAAAAGAAGCAGCATATCCTGATTTATCTCAACATGTTTTCTTTCCCAAAGGATCGTAAACATCTTGGGGACAGTTTCCATATTATCGTTTGTGCCTGACTGTGTTGCCGTATATCCCTGGAACACAGTAAGTAGTATTAGTATAATACTAAGTATAGCTTAGAAATTATCCAATGTGTGAATTTAACTTGAGCTGTACAGCTGCAAAGTTATATTTTTCTTGAACTTCATTTTCAGTCTATCCCCTTCTGTTTAGACTCTCATTTCATTATATCTTCACTACATTCTAGCTTGAATTCTTTCTAAATCATTCGTAGGTATACACAATGATTAGCTCATCTGGGTGTGGTTATCACATGATTACACCTCCACATAACTCATGCACACATAGTGGAAAATCAAACTCATAGATTTATGAAAATTTATGGACAGTGATAGTCACCAGCTAGGCAATGACTACTGATTAGAAACGTTCTCCATGCTAAGTATTTATTTCATTTTTTTAAAAAAATCCTAAAATTCCCATCATGTGCAACTTCACGACATTTTAAGAGTATTTGAAGATTGTTTATAAGGATTTTGTAAAAATCCTTACAAAGTACTTTGTCTTTTTATTTAACAAATTTAACAATTGTACATGATTTAAACATTTGGGGGTTTTTTAGTAAAAAGTTTAAATACTTGAAAAGTGTACAACTAGTATTATCCCGAAAAATATTTGGCAATCAATACATTGTGTATGTATGTTACTAAGGTAAAAATTGACAATGGTTAAGATAACAGAGGATGCAATGAAAGAGAAGAACTGTTAGAGAAAAGGAGGCTAGGCCAGGCATAGTGGTTCACACCTGTAATCTGAATACTTTGGGAGGCTGAGGCAGGAAGATCACGTGGGGCTACGAGTTTGAGACCAGTCTGGGCAAAATAGCAAGACCCCATCTCCACTAAAGATAAAATAAAAGGCCGGGCGCGGTGGCTCACGCCTGTAATCCCAGCACTTTGGGAGGCCGAGGCGGGCAGATCACAAGGTCAGGAGATCGAGACCACGGTGAAACCCTGTCTCTACTAAAAATACAAAAAATTAGCCAGGCGCGGTGGCGGGCGCCTGTAGTCCCAGCTACTCAGGAGGCTGAGGCAGGAGAATGGCGTAAACCCAGGAGGCGGAGCTTGCAGTGAGCCGAGATCACGCCACTGCACTCCAGCCTGGGCGACAGAGCGAGACTCCGTCTCAAAAAACAAAAAAAAACAAACAAAAAAAAGATAAAATAAAAAATTAGCCAGGTATGGTGGTGCACCCCTGGAGCCCCAGCTACTTGGAAGGGTGAGGTGGGAAGATCACTTGAGCCTGAGAGGTTGAGGCTGCAGTGAGCTCTGATTGCTCCACTGTACTACAGCCTGGGCAACAGAGTGAGACTCTGTCTAAACAAACAAACAAACAAAACAACAAAAACATGAGAGTGAAATGTCATAATGCTAGCACTAATCAGCTAACAAAACTAGCAATCTAGGTGTAAACAACCAATGAGCTGCAGTCAATCTGAATATCCTAGCAAGGGAAGTATGTATTCCAAATGCCAAATGTGAACACTGCAATGAAAGCTACGAGGGGTGAAAGTTAAACATGTGAAATAAATACTGAGTTTTCTCCATCCAAACTGTGGAATACATGAACTATTAAACTGCTATTCAAGTTTAAAATAAGAGCTTCTAGGATATTATGTCAGATTCAGACATTATATAGAGTATATATTCTAGTTTTTGTCATCTATTTCCTATATTTTTCACCTTTATCTTTTCTTTTTCTCACAAGAAAAATACACTTTTTGTTATTTTTTATTTTTATTTTTATTTTTGAGATGGAGTCTCACTCTGTCACCCAGGCTGGAGTACAGTGGTGCAATCTTGGCTCACTGCAACCTCCACCTGCCAGGTTCAAGCCATTCTCCTGCCTCAGCCTCCTGAGTAGGTGGGACGACAGGCACACGGCACCATGCCCAGCTAATTTTTTTTGTTTTGTTTAAGACCGGGTTTCACCATGCTGGCCAGGCTGATCTCAAACTCCTGACCTTGTGATCCATCCGCCTTGGCCTCCCAAATTGCTGGGATTACAGGTGTGAGCCACTGTGTCCGGCCGACACTTTTTTAAAAATGAGAATTAAAGTAAAACCTAGACACAAGTGAAAGCAGTCAGTAGGGTATATGTCATGAATGTTAAGACAAACTAACCATCTTTCTTGCTTTAATCCAGCTTTGGCTCTTCCTCCTTTATAGCTTCTGATTCCTCATTGCTAACACTTCATAGTCCCAAAGTAATATACAGAAAGTAATATACATGTCTTACTGTATTTCAGTTAATCTACATGGTGTCTGTCTGCATTTCTGCCAAGAAGGCTACATGCATTTATTCAATCATAAAAAAAAAAAAATCCATGGCACCTACTATAGACAGTAGACTACTATAGACACTGAGTAGATATAGATAAATAAAAATATTCTCCATCCTCAATGGGATCATAGTATTCTTGCAGAGTGCTAACTTCTTTTTTACTTTTTTTTTCTTTTATTTTTTTTGAGACGGAGTCTGGCTCTATCCCCAGGCTGGAGTGCATTGGCATGATCTCAGATCACTGTAATCTCCACCTCCCAGGTGCAAGCGATTCTCATGTCTCAGCCACGTGAGTAGCTGGGATGACAGGCACCTGCCACCACGCCCAGCTGATTTTTGTATATTTAGTAGAGATGGAGTTTCGCCATGTTGGCCAGGCTGGTCTCAAACTCCTGACCTCAGGGGATCTGCTTGCCTCAGTCTCCCAAAGTGCTGGGATTACAGGCCTGAGCCACTGCATGCAGCCCAGAGTGCTAACTTCTGACTGAATGTTAGAACTTAAGTAGAGGAAATCTCAGGAAATGAGAGACAAAGGCATTTAAGTTATACTAGAACACATGTTCAGGGAAAGCATTAAGTATGAAGATATATATAAGCTAGGTTGTTAGAAAAAAATAAGAGCTTTCTCTTTGAAACAAATTCTTGACAAGCAGAAGAGCATGGCAGTTTTACTGTTATTGAAGTATGCATCACCCTTTATATAAGACTCTATGCATTACAAATGCTGACTTCTTTATATAATTTCATCTCTCCCACCATATGCTCCCGTTAATAGTTCAAAATTAAGTAAAAATGCAAATTCCTTTAGATTTGAGGTTTGCTCAACTAGTTAAACTGTGATATTTTTACCATCCTCTTTAATCTGGTGGTCAAAACATGTAATAGATATTCTTTGTAGTGGATTCTGTAGTGTTGCACCAAGATCCTCTCTTCATGGTTAAGAAAAACTACACACAGCTGCTGGGAATATCTGCTGTTGATGGCCCACAGTTGTGTCTTTTATTATTCCGTTCACTCAGCTGCAGGAAACCGCCCTGTACCTTCTCCCAGGGATGGCCCATAGTCATGTATTGGCTGACGGGGAACAGAGGGCCATTTCTTTTATTTAAATTTAGAACAAGTAAAAATATTCTTTATGAGCTGAGCTCCATTAGACCCATCAAGTGATAAGGTCAGGTGGAATCAACATAAATTGGAAGCAGAACAGCCAGGATCTAATAATAAAAAGAACAAAAAAGCCCAGGTAAGCTGCAAAAGCAGGCAGTTTGGAACTACCTACTACTGCTGTGCTTGTGCCTCACCCTCTGCTTATACCTGTGTTTATATGGGGAGGTGGATGTTTCTTTTCACCAAGTGATGGAAGAGGAAATGGGATGGTGTGGTTCTTACAAGTACTGGCTCAGTATGTGGATCACAGATAAAATTTGACTGTTTTACTACATGCCAATTAATGAGTGGTCGTGAAAGGCAACATAGAAAGCAAAATCAATGGGAAGATCTCTTGGTGGTGTACATTGTCATCCAATATGTATCAAAAGTATAGTGGCCTGGGACAAGAATATACATGGACTTATAGGCGCTAGCAAATAGCCAACCTAATTGGTCAAAATCTAGAAGGAAAAATATTGGAAGATTATGGCCAAAGAGATCTAGCCAACAAGCATGCAGATGAACATATGAGAGTGGGCACAGAATATGATATCTTTATATTATGTGTTTACACCCATCAGACAGCATCTATTATACTATGGGAAAAACACTGGACAAGTAGACAGCACAATCTAGCCAACCAACCTCAGTTGGCCTCTATCATTGACCATTTTAAGGAGATGCACTGTGATGCATGAACACAATAGCCACGGCGGTGGAACAGAGGCTATATGGGGTAATGGCATAAGTTACCATTCGTTAAGGCTGATCTAGGTCTTTCACTGCTGAGTTCCCAATATGCTAAAAGTAGAGACCAATGCTGAACCTCCAATATGGCCCCACTGACCAAGTAAACCAATTAGCTACTTGGTGGCAAGTTGACTACATTGGACTTTCAGTTTGAAAGAGCCAGTTATTCAGTTTACAAGGAATAGACACATATTATAAGTAGAGATTTATTTATCCTGCCCTATGGGCATTGGCCAGAACCAGTATAGTGAATTCTACATGAGGTACCATGTATTACTCACTTTACAGAAGAGGAACTACAATAATAGTACACAATGATGGATTACTGTTCTTACTGCATACCACATATTTCAAAATTATTGGTATGATATATGATACTGTGGTGTAATGACCTCATAAAGATGCCTCTCAGATCCATCAAGCAGCTTTTTAAATTAGAAAAGGAGACATTTTCTGGCAAAGAAGGAACACTAACCTCCAGATACAGCATACATCCTAAATCCAAAGCCATAGTGTGTACTCAGCAGGTGGTATCCATGGATTTGGAAACCACCAGGATAATGCTACACAATGAGAAAATGGAGGCATGTTTTTTCTCTCAGGTGATTCAATGGGGTATGTAAGTGCTTCCATGCCCAGTTTTAATGGTAAATGGAAAGGTAACACAGCCATAGCCAAAAAGAAAGGAAGATGACTAGGGTCCAGACATATCAAGCACAAAAATATGGGGAAGTCCATAAGGCAAACTGCCAAGACCAATAGACATAGAAGCTGAAAACAAAAAAAAAATGTAGAATTGTTGTTATACACAAAAGAGGATTGTTAGGATAACTATAAATCCTTAGAAGAAAAGAAGAAATTATATTTTAATGAGTCAACATTAATGTCTGTTTTTCCCAGTCTACATAAGGCATCGAGAAATGTGTAGTTTTAAATTTTGTTTATTTCTAATTTTTATTTTCATATAGTTAGTTAATTTTAATTTTTACTTTTTGAGATAGGCTCTGTCATCCAGGCTGGAGTGCAGTGGCACGATCTTCGTGCACTGCGACCTCTGCCTCCCAGGCTCAAGCCCTCCTTCTACCTCAGCCTCCCAAGTAGCTGGGAGTACAGGCACATGCCACCATGCCCAGCTCATTTATGGTTTTTTGTTTTTTTTTTTTTTTTTTGGTAGAGATGGGTTTTCGCCATGTTACCCAGGCTGGTCTTGAACTCCTGAGCTCTGCCTGCCATGGCCTCCCAAAGTGCTGGGATTACAAGCAGGACCTTATTCTAATTTTTAAACTTCATTTTTCCAGCTTTATTGAGGTATGAGTTATGAACAAAAGTTATATATTTTTGTATTTCATAGTATATATTTTATAATATTCAAACTTAAAAAGTACATATTCATGGTGTACATGATATTTTGAGGTTTATATAGAGGATAATAGATGATAAAATGATTACCAAAATCAAGCATAAACATCACGTGTGTTTATGTGTGTGTTGACAACACTTGAGATACACTCTGGTAGAAAATTATAAATATATAATACATTATTATTAACTAAAGTCTCTATGCTGGATGTTCAGTCTCCAGAACTTATTCATCTTATAACTGAATGTTTGTAAGTTTTCACTAATAATACCCCTTTTTCTCCACCTCTCAGCTCCTGGTAAACACCATTCTCCTTTTGTTAATATGAGTTTGATTTTTCTTTAGAGTTCATATATAAGTGAAATCATGTGGTATAATAAATCTCTTTCAATTTATTTTACACACACCACACATGCATGCACACAGATATACATACATTTCTTTATCCATTCTTCAGTTGATAGACACTTAGGCTGTTTCCATATCTTAGCTGTTGTGAATAATGCTGCAATGAACATAGGAGTGGAGATATTTCTTGGCAATATATATTTTTTCTTTTGGATATATACCCAGAAGTGCTATTGCTGGATAATATGGTAGTTTTATTTTAAACTGTTTGAGGAACTTTCATACTACTTTCCTTAATGGTTGTACCAATCTACATTCCTCCCAGCAGTATAGAATACTCTTGTCTCCATATCCTCAACAATACTTGTCATCTTTTGACTTTTTTATGATGGCCATCCTAATAGGTGTGAGGTGATGTCTCATTGTCATTTTGATATACTTTTCACTGATAATTAGTGATGTTGAACATTTGTTTTATGTGTACATATATGCATATATGTGTATATGTGTATGTGTATATATATGTGTGTATATATATGTGTATATATATGTGTATATATATTTATTTGACCATCTGAATATCTTTTTGGGAGAAAGTGTCTATTCAGATCACGTGCTGAGTTTTAAGTCAGATTATTTGTTTTCCTTTTTTTCTTTGCTGTTAAACTGTATGAGTTTCATATATGTTTTTGAATTTGACCATTAGTTGAATACATGGTCGGCAAATATTTTGTCCCATTCTATAGGTTGCCACTATTCTCTTCATCCATGTTGGATGACCGTGTATACCACCCAGATATCTGCCAATTGTTTGGTTTTTTCTCTATGTGGTTTCATGACCACTCATATATGAGCATGCAGTAAAGCAGTCAAATTTTATCTCTGATTCACATACTGAGCCTGTCCTTGTAAGAACCACACTCATCCCATTTTTTCCTCTTTCAGTTGGTAATAAGAAACATTTTGAGGAAAAATATCAAAGCTGGAGGCATCATACACCCTAATTTCAAATTATATTACAAAGCTATAGCGATCTAAATAGTATGGTAGTGGAATAAAAACAGATACATAGACCAATGAAAGACAGTGGAAAGCCCAGAAGAAAACTCACATGTGTAGAGTTAAAGAATTTTTGACAAAGGTGCCAAAAATACACAATGGGGAAATGATAGTTTATTCAATAAATAGTGTAGGGAAAACTGGATATTAACCTATAAAATAATGTAATTGGGCTCTTAACCTTACACAAAAGTCAACTGAAAATTGATTAATGACTAAAATGAAGGACCTGAAACCATAACATTTCTAGAAGAAAACATAGGGGGAAAGCTCCTGGATACTGGACTTGGCCATATTTTAGGAGGTGGGTTGAGGGGTATACCAAAAGCACAGACAACAAAAGCAAAAATAAATAAATAAGGCTATACCAAACTAAATAAACTTACTTGTTTGTTAAGTGTTTTTTACATTGTAGATGCTGTCTGGTGGGTGTTATCACGTAATGTAAAGATACCATATTCTGTGCCCATTCTCATATGTCCATTTGCATGCTTATTGACTGAATCTCTTTGCCCATAATCTTCCAATCTTTTTCCTTCTAGATTGTGACCAATTAGGTTGGCTATTTGCTAGCCCCTATAAGTCCATGTATATTCCTGTCTCAGGCCATTATACTTTGCTGGAAGCTTTTTAGTTTCGTCTAGTCCTACATGTTTATCTTTGGTTTTGTTATCTATGCTTTGGTATAAACCCCCAAAAGATAGCCAAAACTGAAATCCAGGAACTTTTGCCCTATGTTTTCTTCTGGGAATTTTATGGTTTCGGGTTTTACATGTTACTCATTAATCAATTTTCAGCTGACTTTGTGTAAAGTTTAAAAATCAAATTACATTCTTTTGTAGGTGGTTCTCAAGTTTTCCATACACCATTTATTGAAGAAACTATCCTTTCCCCATTGTGTATTTTGGAACCTTTGTCAAAAATTCCTTGACTCTCTCTCTATACATGAGTTTATATGTGGACTTTTCATTCTCTTCCATTGGTCTGTGTACCTGTTTTTATTTTAGTGCCACACCATTTTAATTGCTATAGCTTTGTAATATAATTTGAAATTAGGGAGTATTATGCCAGCAGCTTTGTTATTTTTCCTTGAGATTACTTTAGCCATTTGGAGTTTTTTGTGGCTCTGTGTAAATTTTAGAACTGTTTTCATTTTTCTGTGAATAATATTATTGAAATTTTAATAGGGATTGCTTTCAATCTGTAGATTGCTTTAGGTAGCATATACATTTTAATAATATTAATTATTCCAATCAATGAACACAAGATACTTTTTCAATTATTTGTGCTTCTTCAGTTTTTAAAATCAGTTTCTTATAGTTTTCAGTGTACAGCTCATCGACCTCCTTGTTAAATTTATTCCTAAGTATTTTATTTGTTTTGATGCCACAATAAACAAGATGGCTTTCTTAATTTATTTTTCAGATAGTTTATTATTAGTGTATAGAAACACAACTGAATTTTGGATATTGATTTTGTATCCTAAAACTTTACTGAGCTTATTTATTTATCACTGATAACAGTTTTTCTTTCTCCCCTGCCTTTTTTTTTTTTTTTTTTTTTTGATGGTGTCAAAGATAACCTAAAGGTTTTTTGATGTGTAGATTCATGTCATTTGCAAAGAGACAGTTTTACTTTTTTCTTTCCTGTTTTGATGACTTTTATTTCTTTTTCTTGCCTAATTGCTCTCCTTAGAACTTCTAGGACAATGTTGAGTAGAGGCGGATGGGAGGACACTTATCTTACCTTGTTCATTATCTTAGAGGAAATGCTTTCAGATTTTCACTGCTGAGTATGACATTAGCTGTGTGTATGACATATATTGCCTTATTATGTTGAGGTAAATTCCTTCTACATCAGTATTTTTAGAGTTTTTGCTGAGAGAATGTGGAAATTTTTCAAATGCTTTTTCTGCATCTACTGAGATGATTATATCATTCATCCTCCATTTTGTTAATGGAGTGTACCACATTTATTGAATTGTATATATCAAACCACCTTTGGATCCTAGAGATAAAGGCAATTTAATCAAGGTGAATGATACTTTTAATGTATTGTTGAATTTGGTTTGTTAGTATTTTGTTGAAAATTGTTGCATTTATGTGAATCAGGGATATTGATCTACAATGTTCTTTTAGTTTTCTTGTTTGGCTTTAGTATCTGGGCAATGCTAGCCTTATAAAATGGGTTTGACTGTGTCATGTTCTATTTAATTTTTGAAAGAGTCTAGGGAGACTCGGCATTAGTTTTTTTTATTTATTTTTATTTTTATGTTTTCTAGAATTTACCAGTGAAGCCAACTGGTCCTGGACTTTTCTTTGATGAAAGATTTTTGATTACTGATTCAATCTCCTTACTCATTATTGGTCTGTTCAGATTTTCTCTTTCTTCATCTCACTCTTGTTAGGTTGTAGCTTTCTTAGAATGTATCCATTAATTCTAGGTTATCCAATTTGTTGTCATATAATAGTTCAAAGCAGTCTCCTATGTTCCTTTATATTTCTGTGTGATGGTCATAATGTCTCCTCTTTCACTTTTGATTTCTTTTGGTATATTTGAGACATGTCTCTTTTTTTTCTTAATGTAGCCAAAGTTTGTCAATTTTGTCATTTCAAGAAACCAAGTGTTAGTTTTACTGAACTTTTGTATTGTTTTTCTAGTCCCTATTTATTTTTTGATTTTTTTATATCCTTGATTCTGAGGACTTTGTGTTTAGTTTTTCTTTCTTTTTCTAGTTCCTTGAGGTATTAACTCAGGTTGTTTACTGGAGATCTTATTTTCCTAATGTAGGCCTTTATCACTATAAATTTGTATCTTAGAATGCATGAGATGCTTTTCCTGCATCTAATAAGTTTTAGTATATTGTGATTTCAATTTTTATTTGTATCCATACTTTTAAAAAATTGTCTGTTTTGGTTTGTTCTTTGATTCAGTGATTATTCAAAAGTGTATTTGTACGTATTTGTCAATTTTCCAATTTTCCTCGTGTTCTTGATTACTAGTTTCATACAATTCTGGCTGCAATAGATGTTTAATATAATTTCAAAATTCTTAAATGTGTTAAGATTTATTTTGTAGCCTAATGTATATTCTGTCCAAGAGAATGTTCTTTGTGCACTTGAGAACGATACGTATTCTGTTGTTGTGGAACAGAATGTTCTATAAATGTCTGCAGGTCCGTTTGGTCTAAAGTTTGGTTCAAGTCCAATGATTCCTTATAGATTTTTTGTCTGGATGATCAATCAATTGTTGAAAGTGGGATAATGCAGTCCTGTACTATTATTGTATTGCTGTCTATTTCTCCCTTCACATCTGTTAGTATTTGCTTTATGTATTTATGTGCTGTAGCATTGGATACATATATATTAATATCTATAATTATTATATCATTTTGAGGAGTTATTCCCTTTATCAATACATAATGACCATCTTTGTCTTTTGTAAAAGATTTTGACACAGTCTATTTTGACTACTATAAGAATAGCATCATTTGCTTTCTTTTGATTTACATCAGAATGAAATATCTCTTTCCATACCTCCACTTTTAGTCTATGTGTATAGTTAAAGCTAAAGTGACTCACTTTAAGCAGTATATAGTTGAGTATTGGTTTTATCCATCCCTTCTATGTGTTGTGATTGGAGAATTTAATTCATTTTAAATTCAACATAATTATTGAGAGGTAAGGACTTACTACTCCCATTTTGCTAATCGCTTTTTGTCTGCTTTGTTGATTCTTTGCTTTTTTAGTTTTTTCCTTCATTACTATGTTTCCTTGTGATTTGATGATTTTCTGTCATGGGATTCTTTGATCCCTTTATCTTTATCTTACATTTATCTGCTATAGGTTTCTGCTGTGTAGATATCATGAGGCTCACATAAAACATCTTATAGTTAAAACAGTATATATGCTGATAACAACATTGATCATATACAAAAGCCACGTGCTTTTACTCCTCACCACATATTATTTGTTTTTGATGTCACAATTACAACTGTGTATATAATATGTCCATTAACAAATTATTGTAGCTATTGTTATTTTTATGACTTTGTATTTTAACCTTTATACTGCAGTTATATGTGATTTATATACCAACATTACAGTATTAGGATATTCTGATACTATTTATTTATTGTTACCAATGCATTTTATACTTCCGTATGTTTTTATATTACTAAGTAGCATTCTTTGGTTTCATCTTAAAGATCTCCTTTCAGCGTTTCTTTAAAGGCAGGTCTAGTGGTGATTAATTCCCTCTGATTTTGTTTCACAGGATGATCTATATCTCTCCCTCATTTCTAAAGGATAGCTTTGTTGAGTATATTATTGTTGGTTGGCTATTATTTTCTGTAAAAACTTTGAATATATTATCTCTCTCTCTCTCACTGGCCTGTTAAGTTTCTATTGATATCTACTAAAAGCCTGGTAAGATTTCCCTTGTGATGAAACTCTCTTCTCCTGCTTTTTTTCAAAACTCTCTGTCTTTGATGTTGACAGTGTTATTATAATATGTCGTGGTGAAGTCTACCTTTAGTTGAACTTGATTGGAGAATTTTTAGCTTCATGTACCTAGATATCCATATCTCTCCCCAGATTTGGCAAGTCTCCAGCCATTATTATTATTACTGTTATTATCATTTGAGACAGAGTCTCACTCTGTTGCCCAGGCTGGAGTGCAATGGTGCAATCCTGGCTCACTGCAACCTATACCTCCCAGGTTCAAGGGATTCTCCTGCCTCAGCCTCCCGAGTAGCTGGGATTACAGGCACCTGCCACTATGGCTGGCTAATTTTTGTATTTTTAGTATGGACAGGGTTTAACCATGTTAGTCAGACTGGTCTCGAACTCCTGACCTCAGGTGATCTGCCTGCCTCGGCCTCCCAAAGTGCTGGGATTGCAGGTGTGAGCCACCACGCCCAGCCCAATATTTTTAAACCAAGTTTATTGTCCTCATTTGGTCTTTTTTCCACTATAATTTCTATAATGTGAATATTAACTCTATTAATGGTGTTCCATAAAATCTCATAGATGTTTTAAAATCCCTTTTCATTTTTTTTCCATTTTCTTCTATGATTACACAGGTTCAAATGATCTGTCTTTATATTTGCTGATCCTTCTGCTTGAAGCTCTCTATTGCATTTTTTTTTGTTATTTTTTTAAGGTTTTTTTTTTTTCTTCAACTTTTATTTAAAGTTCCAGGGTGCTAGCACAGGATGTGCAGGTTTGTTACATAGGTAAACATGTGCTATGGTGGTTTGCTGCACACATCAACCCATCACCTAGATATTAAGCCCAGCATGCATTAGCTATTCTTTCTGATGCTTTCCCTTCTCTAGCATCTCCCAACAGGATCCAGTTTGCGTTGTTCGCCACCTGTGTTCATATGTTCCCATCGTTCAGTTCCCACTTGTAAGTGAGAATATATTGCATTTTGAATTTTGGTTACTGTATCTTTTAGTTCCAACATTTCTCTTCGATTATTTTTAATGTTTTCTATCTCTTGAAATTGTTATTTTTTCTTGTATTATTTTCCAGATTTTATTGTTTATATGTATCTCATATTTAATGAGCTTCTTAAAACCAATTATTTGAATCATTCTTAGGGAATTTGTGTATCTCTATTTCTTTGGGTTTGATTATTAGAATTTTACTTTGTTCCTTTGGTAATGTCATGTTTTTCTGATTTTTTTACAACTCTTGAAGCCTTGCATAGATGTCTACACATTCAAATAAATAGTAACCTCTTATAGACCTCATAGACTGCTTTGGTAAGCAAAGACATTTACCTGTGTGGTGGGAGCCTGGCTGGAGTGTGCTGTGTCACCAGGCACAAAGTGTGGAGGCATGTAGAGGCTCTAGATCCATGGCATCACAGTGTTTCATTAATCTGCAAGATTTTGTCAGTGAGGGCTTCAGGGGTCTGCAGTGTCTGTAAGGTCTTTTGGGGTCTTCGGCAGCATCTCTGGGTTCGGTAATGAGGGGTTAGAGCTACTGGTTGTGGAGACTGGGGCCAGTAGTGTATACAGTCTCAATTGTAGGGGCTGGCTAGCTATAGGCATGTACATAGCAACAGGGGTCACTTGTGAGCACATGCATAGCTAGCAGCAGGGTCCTGTGGCTTGCATAGGCTGTTACAGGGACTGGGGCTAGTGGCAAGCAAGTACATGACTGCAGGGGCCATTTGCAGGAACGCATGTGATTGGGAGGGCTGGCAACAGGGGTTAGGCCCATTATGTACATAAAGTAGCTCCTTGGGCTGATGCCAGAAATATGCACGTGTGCAGCTGTAAGGGACAGCTATGAACTAGCACACGGTGGTGGGGATTGTTGACAGTGGTTAGATTGGCCGTGTGCACACACAGTGCTGCAGGAATTGGGGCTGGTGATAGGCATTCATGTGGCCATAGGAGACAGCTTCATACACCCATACAGAAGTGGGAGCTGGGACCACAAGTAAATGTCTAGGCCATTTGCAGACACAAATGCAGTGACCTTACTACATTCTGGGGCCAAAGCACACTTGGCAACACCAGCTGGAGCAGCTCCAGAGAGCCTGGAGGGAGAGGCATGGCTCAGACGGTAGAAGTCTGAGAAGGCAGAAAAACTGCAGGACCCTCCGTGGTAAAGAGTGAGTAGTCCACAGAGGCTGTGCTGGCTGTTGGTTTCCTTAGCAGTGAAAATTCTTGGTTTCCTCTGCGGTGCAACGCTTTGTGGTCCATGATGGTGAACCCTGGGGGTTCCTCAGCAGTGAAAACTGCAGAGGATGCACATCAGCTGTAAGGGCTTCTGAGGCCGTCAGTGGCAAATGCTGTTGGGATTCTCCATAGAGTAGAGCACTGGAGATAGTCAGGGGACCTGCTATGTAGCTGAAACTGATAATCCTCGTCTTTCATCTTTGTTCTTAGCTGTCTTCAGATGTCTCAGCTATGTTAATTTCCCTTGCAATCTGAATAGAGTATAATCAAAGTGCATCCTTTGGAATATATTTTTAAAAGCCAGGGAAATTGGTTACTCATCTTTCTCTCCTTTTCCCTGTGAAGGGAACTCATGGATTGGGCATTCCCACTCAGTGCTGTGTAGACCTGGGGGATGAGATAATGCAGGGAAAATGAAACTTATTTCTTCCTATTTGTTTTGTGCTGTTATTCTCACATGTTTGTCCCACTATGTTGTTATAGCTTCTTAAATGGACTCCTGAATTCACTAGGGATAGTTTCATTGATGGATAGATGTCTAATTGTTGACTTTTATCAACAAAAAGGCCCCTAGCACTCACATGAAGGTCTTTCCCTTGATGGTGACAAAGGCTGGGATCCCCTCTTCTGCTATCTTGATATCACTCTTATTTTTTTTTTATTTAGGAAAATAATTAAAAATCTACAATATCAGAGTTTCCTGTTTGTTGTTTTATATTCTGCTTTGTTGTGCATTGTTAAAATTTCTGAACCCAGGTAACCACATAGCAATTATGAAACTGAGACTATAGAGCTGATTAGCCTACATTCCTTATGGACTCCATGTTGATTAATTTCACACTGAAGAAAACTGATTCATCTTTATCGTGGATGTGATCAAGAATTAGGCATTTATTTTTTGGAGAGGCTTTGACACAGTCCAAAAAGCCTATAAGAAACTTGAAAAATTAATAATGAAAATAGCAAACCATCCTAACCAACAAACACAAGATGATATGTCCATGTAATGGCTATTTATGTCTGTCAACCTGGATAGACTATGGAGTCCAGGTATTTGGTCAGACAACTGGTATGGATGTTGCTGTGAAGGTATTTTTGATGTGATTAACATTTACCTCAGTAGACATTGAATAAAGCAGATTACCCTCTATAATGTGAGTAGTCCCCACAGTTGAAGGTCTTAAAAAAAAAAAAGACTGAGGTTCCCTGAAGAAGAAAGCATTCTATTTCCAGACTACTTGCAGACTCAAGATTGCAACATCAGCTGTTTTCTGAGTCCCTAGTCTACCGATCCGCCCTGCAGATTTTGGACTTGCCGGCACCCACAGTTGTGTGAGCCAATTATTTAAAGTCTCTGGGTCTCTCTTTAATCTCTCTTTCTCTCTCCGTCCCTGTCTCTCCAGCCCACCCTCATACAACCTGTTGGTTCTGTTTCTCCAGATAACCCTGACTAATATGGCTCAGTAATAAAGAACAACTCTAGAAACAATTCCAGAGATGGTAATGATCAACTTCTATCATTTAACATAATACTACAATAAAGCATGTAGTTTATGAATTACATTTGAATTATTATATTTTAACAAATACTGTGGGGTTGTTTGGTTTTTGTTTATTTTTTAAAGCACAGTTATGTTTTTAAAAATAGGCACTCCAGTATTTTTGTGATGCAGTCTATGACCATCAGAAATCTATTTCTAGATAATCTGCTTAAGGATTAGATGGATTAGTCCATACTTCTTATTAATCAACCCTTCAGCTTTCAATTAATTTAAAACCAGTTTAATTTGAATATGAGTGGGTTACTTTTTCTCTTTTTAAAAAATAATCGAGAAATATATTTGTGAAAATGAATCTGGACTTTGTGTTCATGGTGGTTTCTATTTACAGTTGCACCTTCAAAATTGAAAGTGATATTGTCATAAAATTGTTAATGTAAATTGGTTAAATTTTTAAGCGTTGGACATCTTTTAATAATCTCTGTGTTATTTAGTTTGTGATATGTTACTTTGATAAATTATTGCTATGAAAAGGGGTAACTGCATTTTTATACTTCAACTATATTTTTAGAGTAATAATATAAATTATTGATTTTCAAAAAAACACACAAAGAAGTGATTTCCCTCCAGGGAGCTTGAATCACTGTTGATGTAGATCATTGACAGTCTGTTGGCACATGCCTGATCCTTGATTCTTGATTCTGAGTGTTTGGAAACAGGAGCAAGACTTACTTTTGAGTATCTCCTTCCTAACTTTAGATATATAATTATGTGTTAAACCAGTCAAAGCCCAGATGTCAGAAGTGTGTCAAATGGCCAAATATCAAGAGAGGGCATCTATGTCCCACTAAAGCAGCATCATTTGCCAACCATGCTTCTTAGGTCTTAAGAAGATGCTTGCCATTTTATCAACAGTCACTGCTGAGATAAGGCAGTGGAACAAGTTATACGAGAACCTGAAGTAGCTACAGGAAGCAAGCCGATTTCCTTTTGCAACAAAAAGATAAGTGTTCCTTTCCATGATTTCAGTAATTCAGTAACACAAAAAATAACTGATTGGATAACAACCTGATTATTAACAATAAAGTGCTTGACCTAAAATTTTGATTGAAATGTTGACATTGATATGGTTTCAGGGAAAATTGGAATTAAAGTAAAGCAGCACACAAACTGTAATAAAACTTTTTTCAAATGCAGTCCACATCCCTGCTTCTAGTGCCTGCATGTGGAATAGTATGAGTAAAGTGTGCATGGTGGACTAGGTAAATGATGCCTAAGATCTGGGATAGCATTGCCTTAGGGCTTCGTAGTCTGACTCTCACCAGTTCCACCAAAGGCACAGAACAGTAAGCCAAAGAGCATGCATGTGTAAGTTCTTCTAAATCAGAAACTCGCTATCTCAGAGATAACAATCTGTCCTTCTTGCTTATGAAGTACATCCTTCGGAGCTACAGAAAGGTGGAATGTGGCCCAATGGTATAACTCTCTTAAAATTCAAAATACATTTATTTAATGCGACTTTCAATCAACTCTTCAAGGAAGGTGAAATGAACTCATTCTGTAGGTGGATGATAAAGGTACTAAACAAGGTTCTCAATCATCTCTAAACCCAATGGGTCTGATTAGATTAGGAGAGGCCGGGGAGAAAAAAAACAGTAAATGGAGGAAGTACTTTACCAGTTCTGTGTAAGGTATTGTACTCAGTAATTTTATTTGACTCTTTTCATTTTCAGGCAAAAAATTCTAAAGTTTATATATTATCTTTATTATGCAAATAAAATGACAAATTTTGGAGAGTTGGAATATTTTGCCTATAGTTACAACATGTATCTAGAATTCACATGCATGCATATTTTACCCAACATCCATGTTCTTTCCACTGTACTATAACATCTTTCTGTATGACCAGTCAACTCATATGTAAGTGGAAAGATTAAGCTTTTCTGAAAAGTCGAAGGACATTGTTAAATATTGTAAGGAACAACATTAAGGACATTGAATGTTGTCCTGCATTGAATGAGGCCATAAGTATGTATATCTCTTTTTAATGTCTTTCTAGTCACCATAAATTATAATACTATTTTAGAGTATTATAGTAGGAGTTCTAGGTATCCATAAAAATTGTGGTTCTTGTCTTCTTGAAAGTGCATGGGAAAATTAAAATTTCCTAATTTCCTAAAATTGGGATGATTAAATATCTAATATTTTGTCAATAGAATTTATGAGAAGAAGTGGCCTGTCACTTCCATTGATATGGACAGGAGACAGGGAAACACTGGATAGAAGACGGTAGTCCCCCGAGAAGGGACCCACCCTCAAGCCTGAAGACCCATGGCCCTAAATAGGGACAGGAGTTTCTGTTTTTATGCCCCAAAGTTGTCTTTTGGCCCGCTATGCCCCCTGTCCTATACCCACATAAACCCTGAACCCCAGGTTCCAGAGGCAGATGAGCAGACAAAGAGACAAGGAGACATACAGGTAAAGGGCAGAATGATGTGACAGAGAAAGAGAGAGGAGGAGGAACATCTGAATGCTGGGAGGAATTCAGCTGGGGGCAGTTGGAGAGGAGCTTGGCTGTTGGATGGCCAGGCTCCAGAAGAAGATCATCTCCCCACTCCATCACGATTTCCACTCTCCATCCATCCTGCTGAGAGCCACCTCCACTACTCAGTAAAACCCGTGTATCCATCCTTTCAGTCTGTGTGTGACTAAATTCCTCCAAGACGCTGGACAAGAGCTCAGGATACAGAAAGCTGTCACACTGGCCCTCTGCCCTTATGGAAAGGCAGAGCGTCCACTGAACTGGTTAACACTCCAGCCATCCATGGACTGCAGGCACACTGTAACACATGCTTGCTTGGGCTCCTGCACCTGTTCCTCTGTATGTTCCCCTTCTCGTCAGGGGTTTGAGCAGCAGCAGCAGTGACCAAATAGGCAGGCCACACCCCTGCCACCCATCCTGTGAGGGGGATCAGGGAATTTACCTGTTTCACCAGGCCAAAGCATTTAATTGACAATATTTGATTTTTCAACTTTCTCTTTCTGTGTCACAGTGAACCTGAAGGCACATGTGTGTGATTGCATCATAAAATGGCATAGGGAGATGTGTGGACACAAACCTACTGCCAACTTGTGTTGAAAATATATAGCTTAATATAGTTTAAAATAAAGTTTACTTGTGTTAAGCTATGAAGAATTTTGATATTTAGTTACTGCAGCATAGTGTAGGTTCCCCTGATTGATGAACTTAAAATGAATATATTTCTCATGTATTATTCCTTTCTCACTAAGTAGAGCAGTCCTTAAATAGTTTATATGGGTAAAACATCAGAAGTAAGAAAATGTTCCCATGATCACTATTGCATTTCATCCTTCCTACAACCATTTTTCATCATCTCATTTTGAAGAAGAGGGTGTTCAAGTTCATGGGGGCAAAGGAATTTGTTCTGTACTGCACAGCAATTACTTAGAGTCAGGATGTGAATACAGATCACTTAGGTCTTAGCCCAGGATTTCTTTCTTTTGTCCTTGGCCATTCCCAGTTCTTAGTGCCAAATCCAATAAATGTGTTTTAGATCTAAATGGACTCTTTTAGTAGGTTTTTCAGCTGCTTTTGACATTATTGATGTTGTCCTCCTCAAAATTCTCTATTCTCTTAACTTCTGTGACACCACCTTTTTTTAAATTCACTCTTTTATCTGTCTTTGCTTCCTTCATGAACTTGACTTCCTCTGCCTGTCTCCTAAATATTCATATTTTTATGTGTTCACAGCTAATTTCTTTCCTTTTTTCTAGCATCTCCAACTGGGTGATCTCATTCACTCTTATGATTATAATTCTCAGTTTTATGCTAATGACTTTCTAATTTATAGGCAGGTACAATGTTTTTTTCCTGAAATTTAAAGCTCTATAGTCAGTGCCACAGAAGCGTCTCTTTTTGAACATCCCCAAGGCCACTCAAATCCATTAGACCCAAAATAAATGCACCTTCCCCTTTACCTGCAAGTTATGTGGTCCCCCGTATTTAAAATAATGTAATTATCATTCACTTAGTCATTTAATCCTGAAGCTTGGATACCACTCAAAACCCATTCATCTTCTTCATCACAACACAGCCTATCAAACTGTAAAATATATTGATGATAACTTCTGGATATTGTAGGGGTTTTGTGCCTGTTTCCCTCCTTCTGCCAAAATTCCAGATTAGTTTTATTGTTGTTGTTGTTCGATCCTTTCTATTGAACTTCTATACAGACAATAACTAGGCATTATGCAGTCATCTCCGGCTTTATTTCTCATTCAATCACATTGCTAGCAGTGTGCTGTCCTTAGAGCATCTTTTAATCAGTTTTATTGAAGTATAATTAATACATAATAAAATTCACACACATGAAAAACAGTGTTTAATATGTCTTAATAAATGTGCATGCCCATTGTAGCCACCACCGTGGGCTCCATAGCAAAAGTATCATAGGCTGGGTGGCTTAAATGACAAATATTTATTTTCACACAGTTCTGGAGGCTAGAAATCTAAGATCGATTCAGTTTTCAGTGAGGGCTTTCTTCCTCATTTATAGACAGCCACCTTCTCTCTGTGTGCTTATGAGGGAGAGAGAGAGAGACAGAGACAGAGTCAGATAAAGAAATAAGAATCTGGTGTCTCTTTATAAGTAGACTAATCCTATAGGATGAAGGCCACATCCTTATAATTTCATTTAGCTTTAATTACTTCCTCAGAGGCCAGGTTTCCAAATACAGTAATGTTTTGGGTTAGAGCTTCAACTTATGAGTTCCGGGGGTACACAATTCAGTTCATAAAACCCATGTTTTCACCACTGTAGTCAAGATATGTAACATTTCTTTAACCATGAAAACAAATTGTGTGGCTCTTCACTTTCAACATACTCACCGTCACAAAAAATAAATGAGACAAAACTAAACTAGTAAACCACTTGTCTGCTTTGGGTTCCTATATTACTTTGTCTTCTTGAGAATCCATATAAGTGAATCATACAGTGTTTATGCTTTGTGTTTTGCTTCCTTCACTCTGCATGATGTTTCTGAGGTTTACCTGTTTTGTCTTGGGATTCAGTATTTCTTTCCTTTATATTGCTGAGTAGTATTTCATTATATGGAAATACCATGATATCCTTATGCATTCATCTGTCGACTGAAATATGGGTTGTTTTTACCTTATGGCAAAAGTATATGTTGAAATTATATGTTCAATTATGGTCTGATTATCTTGTGTAGGTTTGTTTTTATATTTTGGTAGTGGGCATCTATAGAAAGCACACGGTATTTAACTTCTGAAGGAGTGAATGGCACTTTATCTAAGTTAAAAATCTTACCAAGTCTTAATTTTAGGCTTTCTTTATGGGGAGAATACATCTTACTTGTCTGTGTGATCTTTACTCTGAAGTCACAGTCTTTATTGTATCCTAAATAGTGCCATATTGGAGATAAGGTAATACAGGAAGCTCTCCACTCTGCCAGGGAGAGGATCCCATGTCCTTTCCTATTACCCATCTCTAAGCACTGCCTGATGACTAACATCTCCCCTGCTTTCAAATCTACAGAATTTTACTCTGATAAGGCTCAGATAATCCATTCTGTACATATATAATATAGCCCTCAGCCACAAACTTGTGGGAGACCCCATATGGATTTCTGGGGCGCTCTTTGATTCATCACTGTTTTAGTTTGGGCTGCTATAAAAAATTAAAATGTCATAGACTGGTTGGCTTATAAACATCAGAAATTTATGTCTCACAGTTTTGAAGGCTGGGAAGTTCAAGATCAAGGTACTGACAGATTATGTGTTTATTGAAGACTCTTTTCCAGATCGTAGACTGCGGACTTTTCTTTGTATCCTGACATGGCAGGGGGAAAGAAATGGTCAGAGGCCATATGAGATCTCTTATATAAGGACACCAATCCCATTCATGAGGTCTTTACCTTAATAAGTTAATTATCTCCCAAAGGCCAGAACTCCTAATATCATCACCTTGGGAGTTAGGATTTCAACATATCAGTTTTGGGGGAGAATGTTATGATCTGAATGTTGTTGTCACCCAAAATTCAAATGTTGAAACACAATGCTCAAAGTGCTAAGATTAAGAGAAGAAACCTTGTGGAAAGGGATTAAGTGCCCTTATAAAAGAGGTTGAAGGGAGCTTCATTGCCCCTTCTGCTGTGTAAGCCCACATAGAGTGTGTCATCAATGAGAAACAGGCCCTCGCCAACACCAAACTTTATGGTGCCTTGATCTTCGAATTTCCTAACCTCCAGAAATATGAGAAATAAATTTCTATTGTTTATAAGCCAGCCAGTCTAAAGTATTTATGTTATAGCAGCAGAAACAGACTAATACGGGAGGACACAGATGTTCAGTCTGTAACATATACCTCTCAGACTCAGTTGCCCCATCTCTGATCTCCACGTTCTCAGCTCAGAAGACAGCAGTGTCCTGCTCAGACCTTATCCCTATGTGATGAGAAATTTCCCGTAGACAGATATCTAAGCAGTGGGTCTCACCTGTGAGCTCCCCTTCTCTTAGCGATCTCATGATGCACTGCATATTGCCAGAGCCTGAAGTACGTCATATATCTTTTCCAGTTTTAGTTTTAATGGTGCAGTTGATAGCTAGCCTGGAAAATTTTACTACCTGAAACATATAATATAATTTTATATATATATTATTTCATAGTATTATTTTAAATGTATTATGTCCAAGCTAAAAATTCCTTAAATTTTATGTATCATAAACAGCTCGGCAGGTTTTTGTTTTTTAAGGGCCTTGATGTTTGATTCCTTGACTCTATTCTTTAGCCTCTTTTAATCTCCATTTCGTGCCTGAAATTTTAAATTGCTTACAAAGACCATGATGCTACTAGGCTCCATCCATTCCAACACACATTTTGTTATTTGACACCACACCATAATTAATACCTTGGAAATTTATTATGATCCCAAAATGTTTCTGACATCACTTAGATATGTTTATCCCATATCTGACAATAGGCTACTGTGAGCACATACAACAACTGAGTTAACAAGAGATTTAGGAATCTCCCCAGGTGTGGGAAAATAATCTTTTAAATCTTTTAAGCAGTACACAATCAAATGTCAACAGTATCTTTCAGATAAACAAATAATGGCAAGTTCTCCTTTGTTCAGGATGGGGAGCATGCCTGTTCTTTTGATCGTAATCAATCAAGTATAAGAAAAGGCATTTTAAAAATGTTCTTATAAAATACTAGCACTAAATTAGAGGTCAGAAAAAAATACTGATCAAGTATTTTAAAAATAATAAGCTTGGCTGGGCACAGTGGCTCACACCTGTCAATCCCAGCACTTTGGGAGGCTGAGGTGAAATGATCGCTTTAGCCCAGGAGCTCAAGACCAGCCTGGGCAACGTGGTGGGGTCCCATCTCTACAAATAATTTAAAAATTAGCCAGACATGTTGATGCATGCCGGTAGTCCTAGCTACCCAGGAGATTGAGGTAGAAGGATCACTTGAGCCCAGGAGGTCGAAGCTGCAGTGAACTGTGATCGCACCACTGAACTCCAGCCTGGGGGACAGTGAGACCCTGTCTCAAAATAATAATAATAATAATAAACTTAGAAGTACACACTTTTAAAGTCTTTAGCATATAAAACTTTGTACATTTCATTCATATATCTATCAAATATTTATCAATCACCTTTAATATTATATAGTACTTACCAGGGATACCCAAAGATGACTGAGGCATTCTTCCCCAAGAATGTCTTTTGAAATTGTTTCCTGAACATACCCTAAGAAAAAACTCTTCTCCTAAATTGAAAAGTCCAAAAGTAAATTCCTTGAAAGACAATCACTTATGGGCGGGAGCAGTGGCTCACGCCTGTAATCCCAGCACTTTGGGAAGTTGAGGCAGGCAGATCACAAGGTCAGGAGGTCGAGACCACCCTGGCTAACACGGTGAAACTCTGTCTCTACTAAAATTACAAAAAATTAGCCGAGTGTGGTGGTGCATGCCTGTAGTCCCAGCTACTCAGGAGGTTAAGGCAGGAGAATCACTTGAACCCGGGAGGCAGAGGTTGTTGCAGTGAGCCAGTCTCGTGCCACTGCACTCCAGCCTGGGCAACAGAGTGAGACTCTGTCTCAAAAAAAAAAAAAAAGGAAGACAATCATGTATGTATATCTCTCATCAGCTTAGCAAAGAGATGAAATGGGAAATGCTATATTTGTCATCACAGGAAGGAACAACTTAATGTAATTTAATAAGGTTTTGCTACCACAATAGCATTAATGATTTAACCAAAAATAACAAATAGCATTTGGTTAAAATTTTTCCTTCAAACCATTTTAGTATTCATCTTATTTATGCCTGAAAAATATTTGCACTGGACAGACAGACCATGAGTCATTTTTCCTGTTTTATAGACAGAACATTTTGGATTTTGTGAGTATAAGCAATGTCAGTACCTTATCTGTATGTCCTTAGCATTTACCATTTTTATATACATCCATGGTTTTCTGCTTCCAGAACTTGTGTGTGACATTTGACTGAGAGTTTTGCGATTGGAGCAGGCTCACCTCCATGGAACAGCCCAGAAATGATAGGGATTAATGCTTCTAGAGCATTGCCTGCTCTGTGATGGACAGGAGTTGGTGGATAAATGCTCCAGCTTCTTCACTCTTCCTGGGAGACATGAGGTTTTAATTGTCCTTTGCAAACTCCCAAAGATCTCAAGTGGGACCGAACCCTGTTTGCCCACAACTGTGACCAGTATTGACTTCCCATTTCCCTACTAGGACATCTAGGATTGATTCAGAAAAAAAAAAAAAAAAGAGAGAGAGAAAGAAAGAAAAGAAAAGAAAATTTAAAAAAAAAGAAGAAAGGGAGAAGAAAAGAAAAACTTGCTCACAAATTTTGTCACAGGTCCGCTTGCAGAGGAAACACCTTAGGAAAATCAGTAGCTACCTTAAATTCACATAGTAATAATTCATGGAGGTGGGACAAGAATACATGTCCTACCCACACATTTTAGTTTTTAGCCCTAAGAATTGAACTGAGATAAAGTTCTTCTTACCAAATTGTCCTTTTCTGTCATCCTCTTATCAAGTGGTTCTTCACTTTACAAATAAAGTGTGCGCATTTAACTTACATAATTTGACCTGCAGTTCAGCTCTATTTCTCAGTAATATGTGCTAATTAACTATTATTTTTGAAAGACAGTGTAAGTTAATGGAAAAATCAGGGTTTTGAAGTAAGAAAGAACTGAGTTTAAATCTCTTTTCCACCTCTTATTTGCTGTGAATATTAATTTACTCTTCTGGTTTTTAAACAAAAGCTTCAAAAGCCTCTTCTATTATATGATGCAAATAATAACAGTATCTAAGTCATAGGATCTTGGCATGAATTAAATGAAATAATGCACATGAAACACTTAACATGGCTTTGTTTTCACTAAATATGTGGCACCTTTTGTTCTGATGATGATTTCTTCTTTGAGAGTAAGAAAAAAAGGATTTTTCATTCAATTTTGTATTAGTGGCAAATGAATACTTAGAATAAAATCAAGAGCTAGATTTATTGATCTCTTTGAGTAAAAAGGCCAACTTAAGACTTCTTATATGAAGGAAGCTACTCTGAGTTTTTTTAATGCACAGGTAAAAGCTTCAGCAGAACAGAAATCCTCTTACAAACTTTGGGAAATCTGGCTGTAGAGCCATCATTTCACAGGCCCAAAGACACTTAGAGAGCAGATAACCGTATCTATTTAAACTAGTTGGTTTCCTACCGATATTCTCTCTGACCTCAGGTGACAACATATGAAAGTTGAGCTTATCTGGAAGGTGTTAAATTACTTTTGTTTAAAAACCAGAATAACAATGTGATTCTGTCTAGGCAGGATTATTTATTCCTAAGACTTCATAATGTGCTTCTATGAATAGCCAAGCCTTATAACCTTTGGCAATGCCAATATAATAGCTATCCACCACTAGGTGACTTCAAGGTTTAAGGTCCTATATATATTGTATATAAGTTCTTACAATGTTGATGCAATGTGGGTAGAAAAAAAAAAAACAACAAAAACCACTCGAATTTGTTAAATTATTTCCTTTTTTTCTTGTTTTGTTTTGTTTTTTTCTTTTTTTATTATACTTTATGTTCTAGGGTACATATGCACAACGTGCAGGTTTGTTACATATGTATACATGTGCCATGTTGGTGTGCTGCACCCATTAACTCGTCATTTACATTAGGTATATCTCCTAATGCTATCTCACCCCCTCCCCCCACCCCACAACAGGCCCCGGTGTATGATGTTCCCTTTCCTGTGTCCAAGTGATCTCATTGTTCAACTCCCACATATGAGTGAGAACATGCGGTGTTTGGTTTTCTGTTCTTGCGATAGTTTGCTGAGAATGATGGTTTCCAGCTGCATCCATGTCCCTACAAAGGACATGAACTCATCCTTTTTTATGGCTGCATAGTGTTTCATGATGTATATGTGTCACATTTTCTTAATCCAGTCTGTCATTGATGGACGTTTGGGTTGGTTCCAAGTCTTTGCAATTGTGAATAGTGCCACAATAAACATACGTGTGCATGTGTCTTTATAGCAGCATGATTTATAATCCTTTGGGTATATGCCCAGTAATGGGATGGCTGAGTCAAATGGTATTTCTAGTTCTAGATCCTTGAGGAATCGCCACACTGTCTTCCACAACGGTTGAACTAGTTTACAGTCCCACCGACAGTGTAAAAGTGTTCCTATTTCTCCACATCCTCTCCAGCACTTGTTGTTTACTGACTTTTTAATGATCACCATTCTAACTGGTGTGAGATGGTATCTCATTGTGGTTTTGATTTGCATTTCTCTGATGGCGAGTGATGATGATTTTTTCATGTGTCTGTTGGCTGCATAAATGATTTCTTTTAGAAGTGTCTGTTCATATCCTTTGCTCACTTTTTGATGGGATTGTTTGCTTTTTTCTTGTAAATTTGTTTGAGTTCTTTGTAGGTTCTGGATAGGTTCTCTGTAGGTTCTCTGTAGCCCTTTGTCAGATAAGTAGATTGCAAAATTTTTCTCCTATTCTGTAGGTTGCCTGTTCACTCTGATGGTAGTTTCTTTTGCTGTGCAGAAGCTCTTCAAGGTCAAACAGCAAGTGCTCGATGCCAAAATTTGTTTTAATCCTGCTCTGTGCAATTTTAAAAAGTGTTATGGTGGGGAATGAAACTTACTTGAGGATTCTGAGAATTCTTCAAAGAAACATTGATTTTGAGTCTGATAATATTATATGTTTTGAGTTCATACTATAAATCTGGTACCTATTTTTATGTACAGCAGCTCTTTCATTTCTTGTAATAAACATGCATAGTGAATGAACAATGCCATTTTTAGCCCACTAAGATATAAATTAGAGGCAAAGAGAAATTAAATGACTTTGCCAGGGTCTCACAGCTAGTAAGTGGTGCAGAATTTGGGCCTGAGCAATCTAGCTCAGAGTCCAGTAGGCTATGCTAAACTCACTTTTAACAAGAGGATGAATTCATTATAAACAAGAAAAAAAACAAAAGGAAAGAAATTTTTTTTTTTTTTTTTTTTTTTTTTTTTTTGAGAAGGAGTTTCACTCTTCTTGCCCAGCCTGGAGTGTAATGGTGCAATCTCGGCTCACTGCAACCTCTGCCTTCCAGGTTGAAGCAATTCTCTTGCCTCAGTAGCTGAGATTACAGGTGCCCGCTACCACACCCAGCTAATTTTTTGTATTTTAATAGAGATGGGGTTTCACTATGTTGGCCAGGATGGTCTCAAACTCTTGACCTCAGGCGATCCACCCTCCTCGGCCTCCCAAAGTGCTGGGATTACAGGCATGACCCCCACCGCACCCAGCCCAGAAAAAGAAGATTCTAAGGAAAGGGAGCAGCATATGCGGCAAGTGAAAGAGTCCTCAACATAAATAGTGGTGTTTCCAAACCATGTTCTATCCTGCACTGTGAGTTAAATTACCATTACATTTTGATGGATACATTCAAGAAACAGCTAAATACGCTGAAAGTAGCTACTTATTTGAAAGCGGCATCCTTGTGGTTTCAAGAGGAACCACAATTTCTAAAAAGCCTGAATTATATCATGTGCATCTGGATGGTTTAAAAGTACAAAAGAGAAAAAGAGAAGAAAATGGCATCCTATCTATAACAGATTGCAAGAACTGGCCCTTTAAGTTGGTGGAAAACTGATTACTTAGATCCTGGCTTATTTGACCTACGTATTGATTTGCATCTCATTCAAAACCTCCATCTCACTTTTTTTTTTTCCATTTCTCTTCTTTTTTTTTTTCTTCTTTTTTTGACAGGGTCTCCCCTATTGCCCAGGCTGGAGGAGTGCAGTGGTGCAATCATGATCATAGCTCACTCCAACCTTGAACTCCTGGGCTCAGTGATTCTCCTGCTTCCGCTTCTGAGTAGCCGAAACTACAGAAATGCACCAACAAGACCAACTAATTTTTTGTTAAAATATATTTAGTAAGCCGTGCGCGGTGGCTCACGCCTGTAATCCCAGCACTTTGGGAGGCCGAGGCGGGCGGATCACAAGGTCAGGAGATCGAGACCACGGTGAAACCCCGTCTCTACTAAAAATAGAAAAAACTAGCCGGGCGCGGTAGCAGGCGCCTGTAGTCCCAGCTACTCAGGAGGCTGAGGCAGGAGAATGGCGTGAACCCGGGAGGCGGAGCTTTCAGTGAGCCGAGATCGCGCTACTGCACTCCAGCCTGGGCGACAGAGCGAGACTCTGTCTCAAAAAAAAAAAAAAAAAAAAAAAAAAAAAAAAAAAATATATATATATATATATATATATATTTAGTAGGCCAGGCGCGGTGGCTCACGCCTGTAATCCCAGCACTTTGGGAGGCTGAGACGGGCGGATCACAAGGTCAGGAGATCGAGACCATCCTGGCTAACACGGTGAAACCCTGTCCCTACTAAAAATACAAAAAAAAATTAGCCGGGCATAGTGGCGGGCGCCTGTAGCCCCCTGAGGCAGGAGAATGGCGTGAACTCGGGAGGCGGAGCTTGCAGTGAGCCAAGATCACGGCCACCACACTCCAGCCTGGGCGACTGAGCAAGACTCCATCTCAAAAAAAAAAAAAAAATTTTTTTTTAGTAGAGACAAAGTCTTGCTATGTTGCCCAGGCTGGTCTCGAATTCCTGGTCTCAAGTGATGCTCCCACTTCAGCCTCCCAAAGTGCTGAGAAAACGGCTGTGAATCACTGTACCTGCCCTGTGTGACTTTCATTTCTCTCTCTTTATTTCCTTTCTCCCTCTTCTTTCTTTCTTTTCTTTTCTTTTCTTTTCTTTTCTTTTCTAAAGGACCTACTTAGACCCAAACATAGAAAATATAGCACACATCCTATCTTTCACATTTATATATCTGTACTATGCTGAAGTCTCAAATAGCCAGTTTTCTTTAAAACTGAATTTAAAACGTAGGGTTCAATTTTTTCCATTTTGAGAATGTGTGGTCTTTTTCTTCTAATCTCCACTTGTCTTTAACCAATGGCCTGAAATATTATCTTTCACTCCATCATCTCCTATGGACTGACTGCTTACAAATTCAAAACCATTCTTGACTTCAACCTTATATCATTATCAATCACTATGACATAAATGATGCCAATAGTTAACAGCTTGAAACCACAACCATGTTACAATATCTCATGATTTGGGGAGTTTGGCAAGAACAAAAGCCATGACACTTAAAAGGTGAAAAAGAAAGTGTATGTCTATAAACTCATATAGATATATATGTATATGTATATAAACACAGTTATAACAGCTAAATATTGTGAATTTAATGTATGCAAAATGTTTTTCTAACACACTGAATTATTTATGAACAGATGGAGAACTCAAACACAGGTATATATGAATAAATCAAACACAGAGTATATACATACATATACATGTGCGTATTTTTATATTGCACTACCTTGCTTAACATACATTTATACATTAGAACCATTATATAAAATGCTGTATGTTATATAAATATATCTGTAGAAATTATGATAAAAGTATTGCACAAGTACACACATGCCGACATACAACATTTGGTACAGAAATACTAAAATAAGAAAAAAATTACTGCTTCCCAAGAATGGCTGTATCTAGTTTTGAAATATATGAAAATAGATTATTAACAAACAGATCATAAGAATGATGTGGGTATAAAGTATCAATATATTTTTACATTGTCCTTCCTTAGTGAATTTACAACCTTTGTGCACATGAATGTTTCTATTTGACTAAACAAATCTTTTTTTCTCACTTCTTAATCTGTGTCTGTTCCGGGTTAGTATCATCACCCAGGAATATAACACATGGTTTTCAACATGCACCAATATTCTTATATGTCTCACTCATAAAAACTTCATAGTGTTTAAGTACCTAAAAGGAAATGAGGAAAATTGGAAAATTACTGACACCTATAAATCACCCAGTGTAGGCTAAAGTATGGTAGGCCCTTCACCTGTATCATCTGATTAAATCAACCATGTAGTTTAATGAGACAGATATTTTTAGTTTCTGTATTGAGTATGATAGGTAGGCTCAAGTCCTTTCCCCAAAGATGTCCACACACTAATCCACAGGCCCTATGAATATGTTATCTTACATGGAAAAAGTAATTTTGCAGATGTGATTAAGGCTGTAGACTGATATGGTTTGGATCTGTGTGTCTCCACACAAATCTCATGTTGAATTATAATCCCCATTGTTGGAGATGGGGCCTTGTAGGAGGTTATTGGATCTTGGAGGCGGATTTCCCCCTTTAGTGCTGTTCTTATGATAGAGTTCTCATGAGATCTGGTTGTTTAAAAGTGTCTGGCACCTCCTGCCTCTTCTTTTCCTTTTATTCTGGCTATGTAAGACGTGCCTGCTTCCCCTTTGTCTTCTACCATGATTGTAAGTTTCCTGAGGCTTTCCCAGTCATGCTTCCTATACAGCGTATAGAACTGTGAGCCAATTAAACCTCTTTCCTTTATAAATTATCCAGTCTCAGGAGTATCCTTATAGCAGTGCAAGAATGGACTAATACATAGACTATGTGATGAGCAGATTATTTTGAGTGAGATTTCTAATTACACAGGTCCATAAAAGGAACCATTCTCAGCCATGGTCAGAGAGCAATATACCTATAAAATAATGATAAGGAAAATGCAGTTATCAACCTCAAAGAGCAAGGGAGACAGGAACAGTAAGTGTAGATGCGCTTTAGAAGATAGAATGGACAAGAAAAAAAAATATCTCCCAGTGCCTCCAGTAATAAATGCAGCTCTGCCAACATGTTGATTTTAGTCCAGTGAAACCTGCGTCTGACTTCTGGCCTAAAGAACCATACTGTAATAAATTTGTGATGTTTTAAACCACTACGTTTTGGGTAATTCATTACAGGAGCAGTAAAAAGCTACTGAGAATGAGACAGAGGGTCAAAGAAGGACACACACACACACACATACACACATCCCAGACTTAGACATATGAGAGTCTTACTGTAGGCCCTATAATCTCTTCATCACTCCAACTTGTATTGAGGGACTATATTTTCTCTAGAAGCCTCTCTTTTGTGGCTCAAGGACAGATTTTATGGCAGTAGAAGACATAATTCCTTCAGCAGACAGGAAAATACCTTCACAGAGTAAAGAGATAATATTATGACATCAGATTTTATGGAAGGTGAGTATAAGAGACGTCATTTTGAAGAACACGTCTGTATCTTCTTTAAACTTATAGTAGAATATATTGTCTATTAAGCCTGATGATGCCAGTTATATTAGGACCTGACTGATAAATACTATCTTGCTGTTTCCTGAGAGAAGACATTGTGCTAATTGAATAGTACCACAAAACAGCAACCCCATACTGCATTGTTTCACATTACCCGTTTCTGTCCCAAAAAAATGAAGAAAAACATTCACAATTTTAAAATATGAGAACTTAACGAATATTAAACAAAATGAATTTTAATAATTTAATTTCATAGGCTTCATCAAAATTATATCACTGCTTTGTATTAGTATTTTTGTTCTATTTTGAATTTCTCTGTTGTATGGTTTCTCTGATGTTGAATGCCAACTCAACCATTATGTATACATATATATATATGTATGCATGGATATACATAGCCAGTTTTCAGATAATTATATTACATGCACTGTAACAAAATATGTCATATGTAATATAAAATATTTTGAATGTATTCAATAATAAAACGTAATTAAAAATAAATTTTGTCCCGTGCCACAGTATATGTGTATGCCTGTGAGCACTTAACCTCTCCTATCTCTCGCCACACACGCGTTACATTTAGGCTTACATAGTATTGGAGTTACTGGGTATGACAGAGATTTTTATTTCCAGTGGTGACTTTGGATATTTAATAGCAATTTTCAAACATGCTGTATTGAAAAAGATTCAGAGGCTCCTTGTTCATGGGAACGTATATGCACAATAAGGGATGCTGTGGTCACGGTAGGGGGAAATTGCTAGAAGTAAACATCTCATTTGCCAACTCTAATATAATAATACACAAATATTTCTATATTGTGTGGGTTCTAGTGGTTGTATAAGTATGGTTATTTTATTTCAGGAAGTGATCCTAGGGATTAGGAGTGAGGAATTAGACACGGTAAAGAGGGAAGAACAAAGAGCCAGTCTAAGGGTGTATTAACAACTAGTCATCATTATAGGCATCTGAGCTTCTACATCTCTAAGAATATCTAAGGATCCATGTAGAATGCATCTCTGAGTTGTGTGAGCAGGGGACAAAATTAAGAGGCGCCATCAGCTGGACATGGTGGCCCACGCCTGTAATCCCAGCACTTTGGGAGGCCGAGACGGGTGGATAACGAGGTCAGGAGATCGAGACCATCCTGGCTAACACAGTGAAACCCCATCTCTACTAAAAATACAAAAAATTAGCCAGATGTAATGGTGGGCACCTGTAGTTTCAGCAACTCCGGAGGCTGAGGCAGGAGAATGGCGTGAACCCGGGAGGCAGAGCTTGCAGTGAGTCGAGATTGTGCCACTGCACTGCAGCCTGGACAACAGAGCAAGGCTTGGGGGAAAAAAAAAAAAAAAAGGCGTTATCTACTGTTTTGTGTTGTTGTTTAATCCTATGAGTTAAGGATTGACCATGGGATGTAAATCCCTTGCTTGTCCAGTTTAGTATTGCACAGGAATAGGTATCTCCAGACCTCCCATCCTGTGGCATCAGAGAAACCCTAAGACAGCAAGAGAGAGAAATGTGGCTCAGCTGAGACAAGCTATTCTAAATGTTTTTCTGGAAAACTTGTCATTGCAGCAATAGCTGGAATGAAAGATGGGGTATGAGAGGTGGCAGAAACATATATATGTAGATACAACATTCATATGCAAACCTAGCCTTTTTCAAGAAAGGATTTGTCTGACATTTTAAAGTGCGTATGTGAACCTTCCAACGTGTTCACACAAAATGCAAATAATATCTGTGAATGGTTTCTCATGGATTAAACCAAGAATGAGCAAACATTTTAGACAATAATTTAAAATGTATAATTACATTAGCATTATCTAGGGGCATCTTAGTACAGTAAAGCAAATTGTCCACATACATGGATTTACACTAATATAAGGGCCATGTTCAAAGTCAGAACTCCAAATTCTCTATGGCAGGAGTCTGTAAAAGGCCAAATTATAAATGTTTTAGACTTTGCAGGCAATAAAGTTTGCGTTGCTGCTTCTCAGCTCTGCCATCACAGAAAAAAAAAAAATTGTCTAGACAGTACATAGACAAATGTGTGTGACTATGTTTCAATAAAGTTTTATTTACAAAAGCATATGGTAATTTGCTGAACCTTGGTTTAAATAATAGAAGAACATAATGTTTGTAATATAAGGTTTCCAAAAAATATACATATTTCAGGTTTTTATAAAATTAGATAATAAGATGCTTGGAAAATAGAGACAATGAACAGGAATTGCCAGGCACCATCTGAGCATGAGGTATTAAATCCTTTAAAGTCAATGTAGAATGATGACAGGTCACATGTTGAGAGTATAGGAAAGAGCTCTAAGTTAGAATCAGGAAATCTGACTTCTAATCTTTTCTTTCCTACTTCATGTTTATGATTTTAGGAAGAAACACTTAAGTTGTCTGTACTTAAATTTCATCACTTGTAAAATGGAGACAATATTAGAAACTTCACAAAATTGTTGTGAAAGTTAAATGCAACCATGTGGAAATGCATCAGCTCTGTTCCTGCTATGTATTAGGCATTCAATAAATACATGTAAAATCTCAACCAGATATAGCTTGCACAGGAGGTGCAAACATTCTAGTCACTCTCATCACTGAGACTAATCACTGTGCCTACAAAATCTGTGTGGATCTGCAGCAATTAAGAAATTTTGTCTAAAATCACACATCAGCTGTGGAACGCTCAGCAACAGCAGCTCTTGCTGGGGGTAAGACTCCAACAGAGGCCTTACAAAGGAATACCTGGGCAGAAACTCAAGTAATGCCGTGATACCAGGTGATTTGTGATGCTTCTCTGAAATGTGGAAGAACATGATTCTGAATCACATTGCTGATTGCTGTTAGAAAATTTAACTAACAATATTCAACTTTTTGACTCTTAATAACTAACTTTACGAAACAGAAGTTACCTTAAGTGCTTGCAGAGCAGAAATATTAGCAAGCAATTCATTTTGGCAAGTAAGAGCGTGGCATTTTCCCTCCTCTAAGATTATTGCCTAATGGATCTACTTCCCTGAGAGCCAGGTAACTATGTGATTCACTCGAAATGGACTCACATCCTGGGAAAAAGCCTTTCCAGGAATACATCACTAAAAGATGGGGAGGCCTCATCAATTTGTTCAATAGAGTCAGCTTAGTGGGTGAGGCAGGACTTCCTTTAGAATGGGTTTTGCTTTAATATCATGGAGGGAGACTTCACAATTGCACCATTCACTTACCAAGGATCAATAAGCTTCATTCTAAAAACTCTTTCATCAACAGCAGGGAGGGGAATCTCCCTACCGTTGCTTTCCTTCTTGGCTGCTGTTTTGGAGTGCCTGCTGTTGCAAGGAATGGTATAAGCCCCTCTCAGAAGTGAATGGAATTCAGCATGAAATCATTCTTCTCACAATATCACTTATTTGAGAAGATATCTCCAAAGTCATTAAAGGTTTTCTGAGTTCTCCTTAGAATACTGCTGATGTGACACCTGGCAAAGAGATGTGGAGACAGAGATTGGAGGAAAAAAGCTGGCATCATCTTAATTTACCAAGATCAGGAAAATATTTCAGCAGAAAGTTCTGGGCAGTTTTATTATAATTACACCAGTATTCAGTTATTTAAGTGACTTTCTTGTTGCTGCCTGATGATAATTTTTCATTCATTAATTAACATTCATGGCCACTTAGTTTGGTTCAGGTCTTAAACTAAGTACTAGAATTAATGTGATAAATAAAATGCCATCTCTATTTTCAAGAAGCTCATATTGCAGTCAGGAGAAATACATAAAAAAGAACTATAAAATGCATTATGAAGATGGTTATGTAATGGAAATATTTCTTTGCTGTGTAACTGACCCTCTATATAAATATTTCTCAACAAATAGGCACAGATAAAAATGGGCATAAAATTTACAATTGTGTTTTTGACAACTTAAGTTCAGAATTTTTCTAAACCACCTGCTGATTGACAACTTTTTATTTATTCAGTTGACTTTCGTGTTTATTTCTTATTTCCCCTTGGCCAATACTTTTGTCACTGTAAATCAGCGACTATTATCATCTCAACCTTATTGTTTGGAATTTGGATGGCAACAATGTATATATTCTGATGTGAATGTTGGCACTACTTCAGACATATTTTTACGTATCATCATCTGGCATTATATGTCAACTTTTCCTGGAGGAAAGCAGAACACCCCACCGTTTTCCAGGACATTCATCCTAGGAACTCACTGCATTTATCTCTCTCTATTAAACCCATCAGTATGGTAGAAGATCAGTCCAAAGAGGATGGATTAAAGAAAGCAAAGATAAGAAGCAAAAGACAATTGCTAGAGTCAAGATGCCAAATGACCATTGTCTGAAATGCCATTACATAACAATCTTCATAATGTATTTTATACTTATTTTATATGTATTCCTCTTGACTAGAATATGAGCTTCTTGAAAGCAGAGTATGATGGATGGAGAGCACAAAAAGATGGGTTATAAAAATATTTTTTAAAAAATCAGTTTGTGGAGCCAATGGGTAATATTGGTAGATAACAAGTTGGCAGGGCTACTCATGAATTGGAAGGTCAGAAGGATTCTGATTTGAAGACATTTATTTGGACGTTTTCTGCATAGGCATAATGGCTAAAATGATTGGAGTTGCTGAGATTGACTAGGGAAAATGTGCTAAGAAAAGAACGTGAGAAAAGAAGAATATCAGGGATGCGATCTGGAGACCTTGATCATGAACCACCATTCATTCATTCATTCACGTAATGTTTATTGATGGGCAAGATTGGTTTGCCTCAAGCTTCCAATAACAGGGAGAGAGGAGAGGGGAAGGAGAGAGAAAAATGAGAGAATGCAAGAGATATATTTAATATTTAATATATTTTAAAAATAGGAACAAAATACAAGGCACCAACACCTGAGTTCACGTATGAATTCATCAATTTATTTACAAATAAACTTAGAAAATACCTCTTATTTTGTCTGGCACTCAGCCAGGCAACTAAGATGCCACAATTGAAGGGTGGAATCAGCTTTTCTCTGCAGTGGCAGAGATAAAAGTATATGTGTTGTTTTCTGTGTTTCACATGACTTGCCAAACTGCCATATCTGGCACTTGCTATTTACATAGAATGACACTTGTAGAATAATGGATATTACAATGAATAATTTTAAAAAATAAAATTGAACTGAGTCTGGCTCATGCTGTAATTCCAGCACTTTGGGAGGCTGAGGTGGGTGCATCAATTGAGGTCAGGAGTTTGAGAGCAGCCTGACCAACATGGTGAAACTAATCTCTACTAAAAATACAAAAATTAGTCAGGTCTGGCGACACATGCCTGTAATCCTCTACTCGGGAGGCTGAGGCAGGAGAATCGCTTGAACCCGGGAGGCAGAGGTTGCAGTGAGACAAGATCTTGCCACTGCAATCCAGCCTGCGCAACAGAGTGAGACTTTGTCTCAAAAAAAAAAAAAAAAAAAGGACAATGTAATAAGTTTCATGAGAGAAGCACACAAAAATCTTCATTGCATTCTGCAATGGTGGGGCTACATGGGTAAATTCATGTATTAATAAAAACATAGGTTGGTGTGGTGGCTCACACCTGTAATCCCAGCACTTTGGGAGGCTGAAGCAGGTGGATCACTTGAGCCCAGAAGTTTGAGACCAGCCTGGGCAACATGGCAAGACCCTGTATCTATGAAAAATACAAACATTAGACAGACATCATGGTGCACACCGGTAGTCCCAGCTTCTCTGGAGGCAGAGGTGGGAGGATTCCTTGAGCCTGGGAGGTTAAGGCTGCAGTGAGCCATGATCGCACCGCTGCACTCCAGCTTGGGTGACGGAGTGAGATCCTGTCTCAAAAATGCAATAAAAATAAATAAATAAAACCTATTTCATTCTGCCAGGTAATCCACCCTGTCAGAGGTAAAACTCATCAGTGAAAACAAGGTAAACAAGATTCCAACTATGTTGCCCTTTAGACTTTTACTAGAAAAGACAGCTGATGTCATGAGAGATTATAATGTGCATCCTCACCGAAGTTAGCCCTCCATCACTTTCTGTAACTAACAGACTCTTATAAGACATAACACTGCTAGCATTAAACAAAGAATCAACCAGTCAGTTTCCAGTTGTCTCTCTTATAACAAAGGTGCCAATTTCATCTTTCAATGCCTCAGCTCCTCCCTATGAAAATGTTGCTTTGTTTAAAGGAAGAAGAGAAAAATGTTGGTTGGCTATTCTGTTCAACTGCATACAGTTAGCAACTGTGGTTTTTTGGGCTTATTCTGAACACGTAGGAAGTATACTGAAGTAGAACTCGCTGGAATGTACCAAAGACAGATGAACAAATGGTTGCTAAGTTTCAAGAGTCTTCTGAATTCAAGGGCCAGTCCAAGTGGAAGCCGATTATACCCACAAAAGACACAATCCTAAATGTCAAATCCCAAATGTTGAAGTTCTGAAAGATCAAAATTCCTAGGGTCAAAAAAATCACAATCTCAAAAGATCAATTATCTGCCAATATAATTTTGAATAAAACAATTTAAAAATTATTTAAAAGATGATTATTTATATTTTTAAAAGGGGATTCATTTGAGAATCATAAAACACACAATAATACAGGTGATAGTAACATAGATATTGCTGCAAGCATACGCACTCAGGTACACTAAAGACAGTTGCATGAGTGTAATAGTATAATAGTTATAAGCAGATAAAACATTTACAAAGAAATAGGTCAAAGGGAAATGTATAAACAGATATCATTATAGTTGGTAATTGTGTATACCCAGCATCTGAAATATTGTGAGGAACAATCAATCTTTTGATAGATCAGTAAAAAATGGTGATGTCTCACCTTTGCATATGCAGTTACTCAAGGAGCCAAGATCTGTAGAAATTTTATGTTTCATAAATGCAGATGGAAAAAAGGACATCTCTTCATTTATTGAGGAAGTTTCAATGTTTTTATGTACATACATAATGCTTACCCACAAAGTCAATGTTGTGGTAATATACTTCTGTGGAATTAAGTTTGCAAAAAATGCCTACGACAAATTAGAACTCTCTAAAAGTCTTTAAACAATTTATACCTACACTATTGGAAATAGAGATGAAATATGTAGCCATAGCACATTGCAAAAAAAAAAAAATACAGCTTACAATTTAAAATAGTGAAAAAATACTAAAACCTAACAAGATAATTTGACATATGGAAAAGTGTATTGTGGGAATAGGTGTTAGGCAATTGCACGAAAATAGTCCGTAAGAGCTGGCCATTTTCACGATTATTAGCATATTTTGAAGTCTTGCATCACAATGAATAGCTGCTTTTTATTTTTTAGGATGTAGTTATCCTCAATTCTTTCACATTATTTTCCACAATGCCCTCGTCTTTGAAATTCTTCTATGATTCGATATACACTGACATGAGCATTCCACCGAATCCACTGAGACTCACACACTAATCTCCTCGTGAAACACCTTCACAGACATACCCAAAATAGTGTTTACCAGGTTTGTAGGTATTCCATAATCCGGTCAAACTGACACCTAAAATTAAGTTTGCAAGCCCGTCCCTTGTCCACTTGGCACCCACAAACATCTCCTGAGACCATACTTAATTTTTAAATAAAGACAATAACAAGATAACGGTTCCACCTAACATGTTGCCACTATCCTGGAATTGAGATTTTCACGATTTTAGGTGTTAAGAATTTGAGACTTTAGGGATTTATAATTTAGGAATTTTGATCTTTTAGGATTTCAACATTTGGAATGATGGCATTGGGATTGTGTTTTTCAGGATTATGACTCAAACCTGTCCAAGTGAGCAATGGTCACATTGCATACATAATTTTGTGTCCAACATTCAAAACTATCATTACTAGATAGTATTTTTTATATGTGAAGCCATTATTATTATTATTATTATTATTATTATTATTATTACTGAGATGCAGTTTTGCTCTTGTCTCCCAGGCTAGAGTGCAATAGTGTGGTCTCGGCTCACTGCAACCTCCGCCTCCCAGGTTCAATCAATTCTCCTGCCTCAGTCTCCCGAGTAGCTGGGATTACAGGTGCCCGCCACCACGCCCAGCTAATTTTTGTATTTTCAGTGGAGACAGGGTTTTGCCATGTTGGCCAGACTGGTCTCGAACTCCTGACTTCAGGTGATCCACCCACCCCGGCCTCCCAAAGTGCTGGGATTACAGGCATCAGCCAGCGTGCCTGGCCGTGAAGCTATTATTATTATTATTATTTTCATGATATTTTATGTTCTGGGATACATGTGCAGAACATGCAGGTTTGTTTTATAGGTATACACGTGCCATGGTGGTTTGCTGCACCCATCAACCCATCATCTACATCAGGTATTTCTCCTAATGCTCTCCCTACCCTAGCCCCCAACCCCACAACAGGCCCCGGTGTGTGATGCTCCCCTCCTTGTGTCCATGTGTCTCTCATTGTTCAGCTCCCGCTTATGAGTGAGAACATGCGGTGTTTGGTTTTCTGTTCTTGTGATAGTTTGCTGAGAATGATGTTTCCCGGCTTCATCCATGTCCCTGAAAGGACATGAACTCATCCATTTTTATGGCTGCATAGTATTCCATGGTATATATGTGCCATATTTTCTTTATCCAGTCTATCACTGATGGACATTTGGGTTGGTTCCAAGTCTTTGCTATTGTGAATAGTGCCACAGTAAACATACGTGTGCATGTGTCTTTATAGTAGAATGATTTATAATCCTTTGGGTATATACCCAGTAATGAATGGGATTGCTCAAAGACTTAAATGTAAGACCTAAAACCATAAAAAACCCTAGAAGAAAACCTAGACAATACCATTCAGGACATAGGCATGGGCAAAAACTTCATGACTAAGACACCAAAAGCAATGGCAACAAAAGTCAAAATGGGATCTAATTAAACTAGAGAGCTTCTGCACAGCAAAAGAAAATATCATCATAGTGAACAGGAAACCTATAAAATGGGAGAAAATTTTTGCAATCTATCCATCCGAGAAGTGGCTAATATCCAGAATCTACAAAGAACTTAAACAAATTTACAAGAAAAAAACAACGCCAGCAAAAAGTGGTTGAACGGTATGAAGAGATACTTCTCAAAAGAAGACATTTATGCAGCCAACGAACAAATGAAGCCATTTTACCAATTTCATACAGCCTGTCATATGCATATATTATTTTTATGTAATAAAATGCCTTGGTTACTAGTTTTTATCCAGATTTTTTTTCTTCCTGTCATTTGTCTTTTTTTCTTTCTATTTTCCTTCTTTCACCAATTATATATGATTTATTTATTATTACAATATTTGCCTCTCCCTGCCACTTTATAAGCTAGAGTGCCAGAATCAGAATAAAATAGGTAGCATAAAAATGATTCTCATTAATATTGCCATATTATTTTTTCCAAGTGTAGCATCCGTTTTCTTCCACAGGGATGTGTTTGTCTACTTTTCCTCCTCTTTCAAGCACTGAAGATAATTTAGAGTTGAAAAAGCTTACCTCATTTTTATACCTGTTTTCCGGACCTAGAGTAGTCAATCTGGTTTTCTGTGTCAGCCATTTAAATTTTCACATCTATGTTTTATATGTTGTTAAGTTTTGTTTGCATAAGCAAAAACATGTGTGACTTCATGTTACTACATGTTTTAACATTTTCCTGTCAAATTTAAGAATTTGACACTGAGATCAATTTGTTGTTTCTTTCAATGTTTAGATGTTCTTTGCTTTTTTTAATTGTAACTTTCAATGGCAAAATCTGTGATAGCTTTTGCACCAATCTAATAAACACAATGCAAGGTATTGACCACATGCAGTTTAATTTTCCTCCCTTTAACCCCTCACTGTGCTGCAGGAAAAGAGGAGGAAAGGTGCTATTTATTTAAATGACAGACAGATGAGAAGAAAAGAGCAGACTAATTTTTTCAACAAATTTGGTAACTAGAATACAGGTGGAGGAGGAGGAGTTGCAACTGTCACAGAAGAGAGAAAGCTAAATCATAAGTGCCTTCTGGGGGAAAAGACAGAAATTAGACGATTTGCCCTGGCAGAACCCCTGGTGGGTGGTAGGGGGTTCAGAATTAGAAGGTGGATTGATGAAGATGTGAACACAGGATATTTACAAATATTCTTTTGTATCTCTCCTGCTTCTCTTTTACCTCATACACTTTAGAAATTACTCCTTCCTCCTCCAGTGACTCTATTATTATTTAGAGAAACCAGTTTATTTAGGTTTATTATTTAGAGAAATTTAATCAAATACCTGGACTCAGCCATACTAGTCAGAATGTGGAGGTAAGGTGGACAGGGGATGGGACAGTTAAAGAAAAGTGAAAAAGTAATGATTTGCATAGTATAATGAAGACTATTTCTTCTTTATCCATTGCACAACATTTAGGAAGTGTGGTTTATTCACACTCAAGCAAGAGATGAGAGGATTCTCCTTTGGAGAGACCGAATGACCCAAACAAACACCTCCGCATACATATCCCAAATAAAATGCTGGGCTACAATATATAGACTGTAACCCGAGGATAACTAGTCATTAATACTTCCTCTATGCATGTTTTGTTGCTTTATTGAATGGATACCCAAGAACTACTAAATACTTGAGGAAATACTCTAACATGAGAGAGACCAATCAAGCCAATAGGAACTCATACAATTCAACGAGCAAATAAAATTAATTTTTAATGAAGAACATTTCATATAAATGTATGTGTGTGTGTGCATGTATGTGTGCATGTATTCCTTAATCATTAGAATGCTGAAGAAATAACATCAAGAGAAGGTATTAAGAGTAAACCAAAAGCAAAACTAAAATATGAAAAGTAGAAAATGCAAATTTTGTTAAAAGTTTAAGTGGAAGTCTCAAAATTTAATTCAAGTTTTAGACAGAGATAACAGTAAAAACATAGAAGAAGAAAGTTGAAAGGGTCAAAAAGTGCCTAAAGGAAACAGAGTAATGCACACTCACACACACAGACACACACGCACACCCCGTGGTATACAACCATGAAGTTTTAGAACATCAGAGATAATGATCTTCATTGCCTTCTAATTAGATTAAAAGGTCGTGCAAAATAATGTAAATGCATATAGAATAAGACTTGTCAACAGTAATATTGGATATTAAAATATATCACAACAATGCCATCAGAATTCTCATTAAAAAATACTTGAATCCTAGGCTTCTATATCAAAACAAATTATCAATCAAGTGAAAGAGCAGAGCATAAAAGGGCTAAAAAATTGTATAAACATCTCTTGGTGGAAAATGTACATTAATTGAATTATGGGATAAGTTAAAATGAATTCATATAGACATATATACATATAGAAAAGAGGACTGTGTAACAAGAGGATGGCAAATGGATTTCCCAGGATATTCTGCAACCTCAAATTTTGATTATGGATTTTGGAGAGAACAACCAATATAAATTTCAGCATTAACACAAAAGGCTCTAGGAGGAATGAAAAATTAATTATGTTGTGGGTTAGAACATGGGGAAAATATTGCTTAGTGTCAAGCAAAGAAGGCCAAATGATTAAGATGCACACATGCACAGGCTTCTTAGAGCAGTATTTATTGAGATAATCTCATAGGAACAATGATGATCAAGGGCATGTGGGCTCCTGTTGCTCACTGCTTTCACAGCACACAAAGACTTACTAGGATTGGATACCAGACTCTGGGAAAAAGACCCAGACTTTTGTTCTGTGAGAATTTCAATATGGATGAGGGTCAAATCACTAGCCTTTCACCTGACATCATCAGGAGTTCAATGTAACAGAAATATGATTTCATGGTATCTCTTCTTGCTATGACAGAGCTCTTTCTGGTGTCTTGTACTGTATAAGTTTACATATGGCTTCACATATTATTTTACATGAAATTTGAATTCAAGTCATGACTTATAATAAAGAGTGTTTGTGCCTCTTAAGTCAAAATCTCACCAGAGGGAATCATGTAGGGTACCCGTTAAGTCACTGCATTTTCTGGTACACAGACTTGCCTACATAGAGTTTATAATCTGAATAACAAAAAATTAAACAGGCAATTCCTGGCCATTGTGATGTAGATTTTGATGGGTGAATCTACAGTTAAGATTTCTGAAATTGCAAAAGTCTGAAAATTAATTGACCCAGGACCATAGTGAACAGAATGGTATTATTAGTTTGTTCTTGAATATGGTGATTAAAGATTATTGTATTAATTTATAATCTTGCATTTTTCCCCAAAATATAAGTATATCCCAGAAGTAGCACTTTCAAATGTAACTGTCATTTGTCATGTGACCAGAATGGTTGAGAATGCAATGATCTCTGTCTTTGCAGTGCAATGATCTCTATCTTTCTTTGGGAGCAATGAAAGATAGAGAACGGTTGAAGAATATCATGTGACCAGAATGGTTGAGAATGCAATGATCTCTATCTTTCTTTGGGAGCTTGGAGTTCTATAAATCACAAATTTATGAGACGAATTCGGTAAAGGGGATTTCTTAGCTGATTTTTCTTCTTTAGTTCAGCACTTAGATTGTACTGGTCATGGTGCTTGAACCTGGAGTTTGAACCTGGAGACACACAGGAAGAGGCTGTGCTCTTTCTTAAGAAGTTTACAACCTGGTGGTGGAGGCAGACAAAATAGACAATCCCAATGCATAATTGTAAATGTTTTCATAGTGGAATTAGTGAGAGACCTGAATTACAGAGAAGAATTTCCTTAAAAAAGTGATGCTGGGTGGTATTCAAAACTATGAGTTGAGCTATAGATGATGCCTATTGTAGGGAGAAGGGGCAATATAGATAGAAGAATAAAGGCATGGACAACGTCATCACAATTGGTCAAAGCATATTAAAGTCAGCTGTGTAATTGCAAGAGTAATTTCAGGGTAAAAGAATATAAAATGCTCCTTTATGGAGAAACTGACACTGAGGTCTGTTATAGCTGCCCTCAATTGTATGGCTACAGATTTGCTGTCAGAATTTAGCTGCCTTTAATGAATCAGGAACTCTTCGTGTGTTATTTCACCCCAGAATTGTTCTAAGGGTCAACCTTACTGACATATTTACCACATATCCTGGCCAGCTTTGCGTATTTGAATTGCAGGTTAAGATAACCTGAAGCTAGAAAAAGAGCTTCCTTTTAAGGTGACTGTGATGAAGATCCAGACTTTCACAGTTCCATTCTTCACCAACTCCCCTCCTTGAAACACATCTGAAGGAAGATCTGAGAACTAGTAGGAAGCCCTAGTGCTAGAGAGGGCCACAGAGTAAAAGCAGATCACAGCATATGTGGGAAGGGGTCTCATCAAAGTATTGTTTTATTTATTTATGTATTTGTGTATTTATTTATTTCAGACAGGGATTCATTCTGTCACAGCTCAGGCTGGAGTGCAGTGGCATGATCTCGACTCACTGCAACCTCTGCCTCCCGGGTTCAAGTGATTCTCCTGCCTCAGTTTCCCCAGTAGCTGGGATTAGAGCCACCCACCACTACAAACCGACTAATTTTTTTGTATTATTAGTAGGGACAAGGTTTTGCCATGTTGGCCAGGCTGGTGTCGATCTCCTGACCTCAGGTGATCCACCTGCCTCAGCCTCCCAGAGTGCTGGATTACAGGCATCTGACCAAAAGTATAGTTTTAAATGCAGATTTAGTTTTGAGTGACTCCTTGCATCTCCCTTGCTCAGCTTGGACTAATGTTAGGATGCTCTTGAAACAGAAGAATGGGAGGGGGTATCAAAGGGTCTCTTCTACAACCTTTGAGACTGTTTCCCACACTACCACATAACCTCAAATGGAACGTTCTGGAAACACAAACCTTTAAAAAATCAGTCTCCCATATCTCTTCGTCTCCTTGCACAGTGCTGGGTAAATAGTAAGACACAATAAATGCTGACTGAATTGATGGTATTGGTAGCTCATTCACTTTATTCTAATTAAATTTCTCTCTCTAGGTGTAAAATGGTTTTTCATTGAGCACATTTCAGATAAAATTTTTTTAGACAGAGACAATGTAGCCACAAAATGAACTCAAATCCTGTTTGGTTTGATGAGTGCATTTTATTATCTACTGTTTGCTAGCAATTAGATACCAAAAATCAGAAGCTTTGTAAACACAAAGGGGATTAAAGTAGGGCGAGCTCACCAACTACATGTGATCCTTTTCAAGGTGCTGCGGATGAACCGTTCTGTTTTGTATTGTTTGTTTTGCTTTGTTGTAACAGATTCTCAAGAGCATATCTGTTCTCTCAAAGGAACTTGGTACAAATGGTATTTGAGTATTTAAGAAAAGAGCCTCAGGACATATAAACAGACTCTCATTTATCCAGAGAAGGTAACCCACTTTGATCATCTTCCCAAAAGATCTTTACGTCAGTTTAGCTGGCGAATCTTGGAAGCTCATATATGTTTTGTCACAGCTGTGTGTGAAATATTATGTAATTAAATTTTACATTATATCAGTCCCAATACATAATAAAGTGTCATCTGGTTAATTCTGGTTTCCAAATGTGCTTTAAAACCAACTCAGAGTAAATATTACATGTGATTCATGCCACAAATTGTTATGTAGGCATGTACTAGCGTATTTATGGTCTTATACTGCATGCCAAATTATGCACTAAATTCAAATATGGACATGTTAATTTCCCTTGTGTTGACAATATGAAATTCTAAGCATTATTCTTTAATCAGAACACAACCAGTTCACTGAAGTTGTAAAGTGGACTTCTCCCACATCTGCTTGCTTTATTCCTTTTTCACAAAGAACTAAGTTCATTAATTCTTCAACATGTAAGTAGACAAAGGGAAATTTTTAAAGGTTATACATATAACTATATAAACAGATCACAAACATTCACAGTTCCATTAAAGAAAGGGGATAAAGGAATAATCTGAAACAAATATTACTCATCTAATTATAAATGTCTTTGAGAGTGTTCCATGCCAAAACTACTAGAAAACTGATGCAGGTACACCAATGACTTGGGTAAGAAAAAGTACTGGGATATAGTATGGTATCTTAGAAGTTAGCCTCAAACCAGAAGAAACGGGGGTATTAAATTAAATCTATACTTCCTAGAAAAATAAAGATGTGCCCTTAATTTTATTCTTTTTATAGAATTTATAAATGACCTGGAAGAGAAAATGGTTTTATTGTAGTTACATTAAGTTTTAGACATTGGGCTATTTGCTTTACACATTTTTTAAAATTTTATTGTCACCAAACCCACCCCACATGGCTTTATTTAAAAATTTTTCTCTTTTTGACATGAGAAAACTGGGATCAAGCCAATCATTGGCCTTATAATATAGGTGTAACTACTGAGTAGGTTTCAAAATGGAATACAAGTAACAAGGTCAGTGGGCTGTGTATCAAGTTATCTAAATTCAGTGTGTTTGTTAATCAACACCAAACTATGAGCTCATTTAGTTGTTTAATAAACACACAGAATCATTGTCAGCAGTTCCTTTGAACATGATGAACACCATAGTGCTAGGGATAGTGGCCAAAGAGTGGTTTGGGAGAGCTTAAGCTAATCACTGGAACCCCAGCATACTATCAAGATGGTACCACGAGTGTAAATTACAATATGAATGGTCCCTCACAGATTTACACCATGTGTTTTAGCCCTCTGCCTTTAATTTCATAGGTACTGACCCCCAGATCACCCAAGATAAACAAATAATACAAGTGAAAACAGAAAACTTGCTATGCAAAATGGAGCCTGCAGGAAAGGTCTCTAGAACACATATTGGCAACTCTAAGTTCCCCCCATATGGAAATTTTGGGTTTTTCAGTTTAATGAGCTACTGTTACTGATCAGAACAAAACTTTTTGCCTAGATTTTGAGTAGTATCCCTGGAAATCAATCCATGTATTAAACATGTGAGTGTATTCACATATAAATGTTAGAAAAGCTGTATCCTTAACATTTGTGCTTCTTGCTGTATGTAAGCTGTACACCTACACACAGACACTACACATGCAGACAAGCACACAAACAAATACAACCACAACAGTATTTTTGCCATAAAGGAATAAATAATTTGGTTCACTTACATAAGTTTAGAAGTTTGAACATTTGGAAGTTTAAAATGGTTCTTTGTTGTTTACATTTATTCATTCTCATTTGTTCGGTTAGTATACACATTGTATAAAATGTGCTCCAGGTATTATCTTAGACATTGGAAATGAAATCGTGGGGGAAAAAAAGAGATACAGTCCATTTTCTTAGAGATTTCATATGCTGGGAGATAGGAGTAGATTAAGACAATTTAAAAAGTAACTTTTATACAGTATGATAAAAATTTATATGAAAAACAAACAGAATGCAAAGGAGGCAACCAGGAGGGACTCCTAATGCCATGGGGGTGTATCAAGAAAGTCTTTATGCTTATTTTTTATTTTCTCTTCTTATTTATTTTCCTCCATTTTCTGACCTGTCCTGTTCTGTGATCTCTAAGGATGACATCTCCTTGGCTCCCATGCTTTCTAACTTTTGTTGAGTTTGTCCAATAAGAGACATTGAATATAATTCCAGCACTTTGAGAGGCCAAGGTGAGTGGATCACTTGAGGTTGGGAGTTCAAGACCAGCCTGGCCAACATGGTGAAACCCCGTCTCTACTAAAAATACAAAAATTAACCGGGTATGGTGGCGTGTGCCTGTAGTCCCAGCTACTCACGAGGCTGAGGCAGGAGAATTGCTGGAACCTGGGAGGCAGAGGTTGTGGGCTGAGATCGTGCCCACTGCACTCTAGCCTGGGCAAGAGAGCAAGATTCCAAAAAAAAAAAAAAAAAGGCATTGAATAATATTAAGTTTGGTATTATTTCCTGCTTTTCTGTGGCTCCGGAAATGACTTATTTTTTTCTATGGATACAGTTGGGTAGCCTTTCTCCCAAGCTCTATTTCAACAGAATCTCTAGGTAACTCAGTCATTTCCCTTGTCCCATCTAATTTAGATGTGAAAACTGCTTCTAGCTATTATTAGTCTGTGTGCAATTCATAATCTCCTTTTTTATTTTATTTTATTTTTGAGTTGGAGTCTTCCTCTGTCACCCAGGCTGGAATACAGTGGTGTGATCTCGGCTCACTGAAACCTCTGCCCCCTGGATTCAAGTGATTCTCCTGTCTCAGCCTCTCGAGTAGCTGGGATTACAGGTGTGCCACCACACCAGGCTAATTTTTGTATTTTTAGTAGAGACGGGTTTCGCCATGTCGGCCAGCCTGGTCTCGAACTCCTGACCTCAAGTGTTCAGCCCACCTTGGCCTTTGGGAGCACTTTGGGAGGCTTAGGTGACTCCTTTTGATTTCCATAACTCTGCCTACAACTCTCTACGTAATTTCTAATTACATTCTCTTTAGTTAAACCTTTTTTTGTTTTCCATCGTTTTCTGCTACAACATAGATGGACAGACTTTCTTGATAAGATAAACCCTATATACTCTGCAGATTGTAACAATGAAGAATGTTAGCATTATAGTTAGACTCAAGTTCAGATACATGGTCACATGTTAATAGTGGTAGTTATTAAAATTAGTCTTTCTAAAGCTCAGTCTTCTCATCTATAAAACCATAAGATTTGGAAAGTCATGAAAATAAGTTTATATCTTGTCCACAAAGCAACACGAAGCTACATTCTTAAGCAAAGGGTGTATTTCCTGTTGTATGACTTCAAAAATACTATGCTTGAATTTGTCATTGAGAGGAAATAATATATATAAAATTCTGAAAGCTAAAGACCAATACTTACTGTTTTTATGTTCTTAAATTTTAGCCAGTGTAATTTCATAGAGGCAATAAGAGAAGATTAATAAGTTGATGTTTCTTATACAAGGTCATGGGAATGACTTTTGTCATGAGTTGCAAATATCTCCCAAAGTTCATGTGTTGAAAACTTAATTACCATTTTGACAGTATTAAGAGTGAAACCTTTAAGAAATGATTCAGTTATAAAGGCTACGCCCTCATGGTGAAATTGATGCTGTTATCCTGGGAGTGGGTTAGTTATTACAAGACTGGGCTTCAGATAAAAAGATAAATTTTGCCCCCGTTTTGCTCTCTGTCTTGCATGGTTAACCCTGCCCTTCTGCCTTTTGCCATGGGATGGCCCTCCTCAAATTCCAGCAATATGCTCTTAGACTTGTCAACTTTCAGGACCATGAGTCAAATACATTTTTTTAAAATTATGAATTAGCCAGTCTGTGTTACTCTGTTACAGCAGCAGAAAATAGACAAAGGCAGCTTTCATCTTATTTCTAATACTCTGTTTTAAAATTCTCTTTTACTACAGTAAGTCAACCAATAGAGAAATTGGAAACATGGTTGAAAGCAGAAATGGGCATGGTATTTTTATTAATTAGGGACTTATGAAGTCAATGTTGAAAAGTTCTGGAAATTGTAGGTGAATCATTAACATGAGATAAAATTATAAAAATTTGAAGGCTAGATAGGGATTACATTTCGTGAACTTTTTGATGTGAAAAATTGCTACCTCCTAATATTTTTATATATATATATATATATAATTGCTTATAAAAAATCAAAATGTTGATTACATAGTTCAATTTTTGCTGGCATATCATGCTGGACAATCAAAACAATTAAAAAAATTTTAGTACAATATATTTCAGAGTTGGAAAACTCCACAAAATTAGCCTATTCTGAATCAGAATTGAATTTTCTGTTTCCTGGTTCATATCATTTTAGTGACCCATCTACCATAGAGATTTCAACAATCTTTGGACTCGGTGAAATAATAAACCTGATTTGGAAATATCTAGGAGTTTAAGTAGTAAGCATTAGTTTACAACTCTATGCCTCACATTACTTTAGAGGTAATTTCAACTAGAATTCATAAAACATTCCAAATAATTACATTTTCAATGTTAGTAGAGTTGGAGCCTTTGAAAATATAAATAAATTCAGAACTGAAAAGATACGTTTAACTCATATAGTCCAACTAAACCAATTCAATTGGTATATGATGACAATTTAAATTATGTCCATTTCTAATAAGACATTACCTGCTAAGCTCCACCATGCAAAATTTGTGATGATCTGCAATGATTTTTTTTTTCATTTTTTAAAGAGGTGTAGAGAAATCGAGCAACTGTAAAAGATGATGAAAATTTAAGCCTATAACTTTCCACAGTAGATGAGATGGTACATGAAGTATCCCCTGACTATGCCCTCATTTGTGATGTTCGATGAATATGGATTAGCAATTAACCGTGGCTACACTCAAAGCTAAGATGAACTATAGGAATAAATTCAGAGTGGACGATGTGGCACGTAATCTGTATTGATCAGCTTACTGAAAAGGATCTCGAAACTACTTTCAAATTTCGTGGCTAAAGATATTTCTTGAACTAGTGTTTTGTTTAGTTATATAGGAGCTGTCAGACATGTTGGGAAATTGCTAAAAAAGCAATTAGTCTGGGATAGATTCCAGAAGAACTGTATTTATTTGGAAACTGAAAATAAAATCCATGTTCCAATTTTACACGACCATAATGTTATTAATAGCTCAATCATTTATCTTTTCTCCCTAGATTTTCATTGTCATTTGCTCACTAATTATTTTTTACTGGATTATATGGTTTGGCTGTGTCCCCACCAAATCTCAATTTGAATTGTATCTTCCAGAATTCCCACCTGTTATGGGAGGGACCCAGGGGAAGGTAACTGAATCCTCGGGGCCAGTCTTTCCTGTGCTATTCTTGTGACAGTGAATAAGTCTCACAAGATCTGATGGGTTTATCGGGGGTTTCTGCTTTTGCTTCTTGCTCATTTTCTCTTGCCGCCACCATGTAAGACGTGCCTTTCACCTCCCACGATGATTCTGAGGCCTGCCCAGCCATGTGGAACTGTAAGTCCAATTAAACCTTTTTTTGTTCCCAGTTTCGGGTGTGTTTTTATTAGCAGCATGAAAATGAGCTAATACACTGGACCAGGAACAACTTGAAGACAGACACTGTATTTTGGATCCCTACCAACCTCACACATGACACACAGTAGAAGGTAAAGGAACACTTGTTAAACTGAATAAGGAATCTGGCATTCTTTAGAACTTTGAAAAGTATAGAGTATGTTCTCATCCTACCTACTGGATTTTTCTCAACAATAATATGGATCAGGAGAATGTTTCATGTAAAACTATTTCCAAGCTGTAAAGCAGAGAAGAGGAACCATCCGTTTGCTGTTCTCAAATGTTTCTCATAGAAAACTAAAGCTAAATAAAAGTTTGAATATTGTCAGTATGAATCTTTCTTTGGGGAGAAGAAGGAACTAAAGAAGAAACAATTAAATTTTTTTATTCAGGAAGATAAAGCTAGTTAATCACACTCATATATATTATCCTAATAAGCTCCAAATATAGATGTTTATACTGATAACAGACAGCAGAATTTATCAAGATTGAATGTCATTCAAGTCCCAGGTTGTCCTTCAAAAAATATGGTAGGAATGAAAGACTGTGTTCTTTTAACTAATAAATCTGCAGTTTCTAATGATTTGTATGATATTGTGGAGATGGTATATATACAATAAGTTACTTGTATTCATCAATATAAGTAAAATAATGTATGTGGGAACATAAATGGATTATTTCCTTACATAACCATGTATTTTTAGGTTTATTTTCTTCTATCCAGGGACTGTGCTCTCTAAATTTTCAAAAATAACTGAAAGAGTCCAGATCCCTTTGGGATTGCTGAAATTCAGAAAATTTTCTTAGACCAAATAAGAATGAAGCATGTCTTGATTTCAGCCTAATTTAGACAGGGAACATCACAGAAAAAAATATAAGCTTCAGGCTATCAATATCTTGTTAATTTCTCACCCCCGTGTCCTTCTCTATCTAAACTACATTTCAGTCAAAATGATTCAGATGTATTGGCTTCTGATTCATGTCTTTGGGTTCTTTTCTCTCACTTTGAAATCTCCAGGGACAGACCCAATTATTTCCATTTATATGATTATTGTGTGCTATTTAGAGTAAACAGAATAAGTACGGAATCAGTAAAACACACACACACACACAGACACACATATAAAATAGGAATAGGCTCACATAATTATGGAGGCCAAGGACTCCCATGATCTGTCTGACAGCTGGAGAAACAGGAAATTTAGTCTGAGTCTGAAGTCTTGAGAACCAGGACTGCCAGTGTTTGAGGGTAGGAGAAGGTGGATATCCCAGCTCAAACAGAGAGCAAATTTGTACTTCCTTTGCCTTTTTGTTCTGTTAAGGCCTTCAATAGATTGGGGGATGCCCACTCACATTGGTAAGGGTGATCTCCTTTATCCAGTCTGTAGATTCAAATGCTAATATCTTCCAGCAACACCCGCATAGACACACTCAGTAATAATGTTCTACCAGCGATATGGGCATCTTTTAGCCCAGTTAAGTTGACACATACAATTAATACCACAAGTCATTTCTATTTTTATTGTTGCTCTTTTATAGTTATTTTTTTACAATAAGTCAGAATTATATTTAAAATATAAATTAAAGCATGTCATTACTTTAAATACATTATTTCAAATAATAAAAATCTCAATGTTTGTTGAATATAAAATAATATTAAAACCCCTTATCAGATTAAAAAGTGTTTGAAACTGTCCATATAAACTTTGAGCCATTCTCCCCTTTCTTCATTATGTTCTAATTCTCTATTGTTCCTGTGAATTTCCAAAGTAATCATCTTGTTTGTTTGTTTGTTTTAGAAAGGTTAGGAATACCCTCTGTTTATCTTGGAATTTCAACCCCATAACTAACTCCTTCGTGTTCCAAAAGTCTTCCATTGATTTTCTTTTATTGCTTTTTTTCCTCAGGTCTTTCAAAGTAAACCTATCCCAGTAGCTTTCTTTAATTAATCTTCATCAGACTCGTATTTTGTTTATCAACACTCTAGCATTTCTTTCTTACTATCTAATTGCATGCTTATTGGTTGACCTGTGAATTGACATTCTTTCTTCATAGACACTATGTTCTATGAAGTCAGGAGTGATCTTTGTTTTTCTAATTACTGTGCATCAATCACCTAAGATAGTACTCAGCATATATTAGGCATTAACAATCATTGTTTGATTTAATGAATAACTAATGGATCATGGTCTCATCTACTTGGCAACCACGTTGTTATAAAGATGCCTGAGGGCTGGTGTGGATCCAACTCAGGATATATATGTGCCTATGTCATTACAGTGACAGAGGTATAAAATTGAGGATCCAACTTCGAATCATCAACAGTATTCTGCTCCACTCTTCAGAGTCTTTATTGGCGAAAACAATGCCCAAGAGTCACAAATATAAATGATCTTTTAATATTCTTTTCAATAGGCTTATTTTTAAAGGGTTATGAATAATTCTCTGAAATTTTAAAAAAGGTTTTATTATATTTCTATTCAGATCTGATTAGTCTTCCCTGTGAATGTGTGCTAGATGTAATGTGGTTATACATACTTATATTAATCAATTGATAAAAGAAAGCTATCACTTTTAAAAAAAGATTCTAAAAGTAATCTTCCCTTTTTTGCTAAGATTCATTGATTCTCTGTGTATATCATCCTCACAGGAAATCAGATACATGTCATGCTTGGGTAAAACTGCTCAGGGCAATGTAGCCTCAAAAGATTCCCTGAGGACCCAGAAAGAAGCCCAGACTTTGCTTCCCCAGCATTCTGAGCATGCTACAAAGAGTATCAAGGGGCCACAGGCCAAGCACTGGCAGCGGGTTACCGTTCCAGAAAGCAACACAAAAGAGACAACCTGTATATGTCTGTACCATAATGTGTAACACAAATTAATGATAGATAATTTGGTGGAAGAACACTAAGTTTGAAAAAAATCTCTGAAATAACTGTTTTAAAAGAATTTATTTTCCAAGGCAATTAGAATGATAAATCACTCAGGGTGTATTTATATCAGAACAGAAAAACAGTTTTACTTTGTATTATAAGTGTAACAAATACTTAGTGAATGAATACATACACCAAAAACTATTTTAACCCAGAAAGCATTTGCCTAATCATTCATTCTTCCACCTACCAATTTGTCTTTTCAACTGCTTATTTAGCCATGCAAGACACTTTTGAGAAATGACTCTATTTTGAAGACTGGATGGGACAATACAAGTAAGATGTTATGCAAACATACTTAATTCCTATCTCTATGGAACCCACACCTGTTAAAAATCCACATAATCTAAATTAGAGAATCATATAAAGAAAACCTGGTAACAATAAATAAAATATATTATGTCCTTGAATGTCCTAACCACCTGAGGGAGAGATACACATGGACATATATAACTATGATTCAACTTATTAGACAGGCTAAGAGGTTAGTGTTCAGTGTTCCAGCACCAACACTTGCAGCTGATTTAAGAACTTAGAAAACATTTCATGGAATAAGCGTCATATGTTCTGGTTGAAGAAAGAGCCAAAATTTGGGTGGAAGGAAAGCAAAGAACACTTCAGCCAAACACAAAGTACTTTTAACAAAAAATATATAAAGGATAAAGTACACAAAAATTGATAGAAATTTAGTGGTGTCTTGAATATAAAAGTGTGTTGATATTTTGTTGAGCAGACCATTATAAGTCATGCAAAGAGGTTATGAATTTGCTGTTTGCACTGAGACCTACCAAAGTGTTAGGATGAGTAACAAACACACTTTTCTTTGAGTAGATCATCTTAGTGAAACAACTTTCATTGGTTTTAGGTAGAGATATTACTGAAGCAACAACTAATGTTTTGCTTATCTTATTTCCTAAAAAAGTGAGGTATAAGAATTATTTTCCCCCACTTTATAAAGGAGGAATTAAGTGCATTTCTATAGGTTATCCAGCTAGCAAATTATGAGTATTAAATTCAGGCCTATTTGACCACCTGCACTTGTTACTTTCTATTAATTTGTGCTAGTCATCTCCTACTTTGTTTCCGCGATTAAAGGAGATGAGAAATAAAAGAGAGAAGAAGAATTAATTCCACCATACCAAGATATGAAGAGTGGCTATAAAAAAAATTAGTATTTTAAAAGATGAACTAAAAAGATTTGGGAGAGAGAAGCTGGGAGAGAGGATCATGAGGTCACGAGGTCAAGACCATCCTGGCTAACAGGGTGAAACCCCATCTCTACTAAAAAATACAAAAAATTAGCTGGGCATGGTAGCGGGCACCTGTAGTCCCAGCTACTTGGGAGGCTGAGGCAGGAAAATCTCTTGAACCTGGGAGACAGAGGTTGCAGTGAGTCGAGATCACACCACTGCACTCCAGCCTGGGCAACAGAGCGAGATGCTGTCTCAAAAAAAAAAAAAGGTTTAAAAAAGGTTTTAGAGAGTGTTGTATGAGAGAGAATCAGAAAAACAATTCTGAAAAAAGGATTTCAGAATTAATCCTCCATGGGTTATTAAGTCAAAGTGGAAAGCGATGGGGCTATTTAACAAGATAAGTTAAGAAGGAGAAAATACATGGAGAATGTATCCAGGAAAATCAATTCACTGATAATTTTTATTTCAAAAGGAGCGATCCAAAAAAATGAGAAGTCAAAAAACCTAAAAAAAAAAAAAAAAAAAAAAAAGTATCTCTTACATTAAAAATAATCAGGCATTTGAATCAAAAGACCAAAGATTAGTAAACAAATTAGTCCCCCAAATCTGCATCCTAGACACATTAGTAGACATGTTTACTCCATTTGTATAGTACACCATCTTTCAGAAAACTACATCCCATGCAATGTGGTCTTAACTGAGCTGAGGATCTCAGCAACCTATCTAGCTTTGTGAAGAGAAGGTCCTGTGACACAGGGTCCGGCAAAACATAGATCACTTTCCCATGGTTTCGATTGTTAATTCAAGGGTCCTGACATTGCTCAGGCTGAAAACCAAGTAGAGGAAATGTTTTCTTATGGAGTTGATCTAGAGAAATTCAATAAGGAAGCTCCATTTTTCAATGCAAGTTCTACGACTGGGGTGTTTGAGTATAGATCTATGACGTTTTTTTAGTGGCTGTATGTGAAAAGCTCATTTCATGGTAAAAGCAGGTAGAGCTAAGCAGAAAGACTAAAAATCAGAGTCCTTGTCCCTTCAGGACCTAGTGCCCAACTCTGAGATGCTGGATCCTGCAATTCTCTCTTTTCTTCAAGGTTGCTTGACCTTGGCATTTTTCCTAACAAAGGAATGTTGATGAAATCAACCACTTAGACATGTCTTAATGAAAATTGTGTATTTTAGGATAATGGAAACAGTATTACAAACACTCATGCATCTTTGAAAAACTGAATCAGAGAAATGCAAAGGAGCAAAATTCAGGGTGGCCTCCAATTTCTCCTTGAATGGAGGCTCAGAAAATATAGAACGTGAAGGAGCATAAATGTTTAAGGAGACCCAAAGAAGTAGAAAGATCAAACTGAATGTGTCTCTTCTATGATATTTGAGATATGTTTTCTGCTTTCCTTGGTTAACATTATAATTCCCTAGTTCAGGTATTGTTACTTATTGTTATTTCTTCTATAATTATCTCCCTGAGAATCGCTAAACTGATAAATGTTCATCTTTCTTGTGCCTGACTTTTAGGAAGATTGAATCAAATGAGACAGGACAGTTTAAAAAGTCTAATTTTTATGCTTCGCTTAGGAAGCAAATCTAAAGATATATAAACGTAGCCTAAACATTGTGAAGATTGTAACTACATCAAAATCCATATTAACTTCCCATCAAACCAACTCTGACAACATCTGGTCTCTCTTTAAAATCATCATTTGCGTTTCAAAGCCATTACTCATATTTCTCACCAAGTTTGCTTTTACTTTCTCTTCCTCCTCCTCCTCCCTCATTTTCTTCTTCAGATTACCATCCACCCAAAGAAAAAAAATAACAGGTAATAAAGATGATGAAACTTTAGTGTCTAGCTGAATGATTTAATATAAGTAATCATAGGTAGCCATGATCCAGCTTAAAATATAACCTGTTCCCAGTATACCAATTAGTAGTATTTTTAATACCAAGCAAGAAAGTACAGTTGTCTCTCTGTATCCATGGGGATTCGTTCTAGGACTGCTCCAGAATATCAAAATCTGTGGATACATAAGTCTCTGATATAAAATGAGGTAGTATTTGCATATAACCTGTGCACATCCTCCGGTATACTTTAAACATTTATAGATTACTTATAATACTCAGTACAGTGTAAATGCAATGTAAATAGTTATCACCTTGTATTGTTTAGAAAATAATGACTAGAAGAAAAGTCTGCACATATTCAGTATACAAACAATTCTCTTCTGAATACGGTATTTGCAATTAATATTAAGATCAGAAGGCCAAGTGAAGTATCTCTGATCACTATGTTGTCCCTGTATGAAAGGGGAAGTGTTCATATCTGTTAATAAGCTCAACATATGCTATTATTGTTTGTTCATAACAGCCCTGTGAGATGCAAAGGCTAAAACTTGAAGTAACCTGCCCCTGTTATAAAGACATGATATGAACGTGGGTATGTGTGGCCCTCAATATTTTTCTATAATACCTCTGGACTCGCAAACCATACATTGAAATCTCTTATAGTGCACATCACAGAATGTAGTGCACTATACACATGAAAATCCACTGGAAAGTAGCATCTTGAGCTCAGGGATCATGTCTTATTCTTTCATTGCCACCACATTCTGCAGAACTCAGAACATAGTAAGATTTTAGAAAAATTTGGAAAAAAATATTTGAATGGATGGAACCAACACAAAATGAAGGAAAATAAGAGTGCAAAGAAGTTAGAAAAGTAGGAAAGAAGAATGTAATAACTATAGAAATGTCAGAAATTTTCTGGTTTCTTTGTTTTTTTCTTTAAAATGTTGTAAATGTGGTGTTGGAAAATCTGGATAGCTCTAAAAAAGACACTGATGAATGAATGAATGAATGGATAAATATATGAGCGAATTAAAAATGAGGAAGCGTAGGTAAGAACTGGGTAAATATAATCCTTACCCACATTCTCCACTTCCACTACCACCTCTACCCATAGACTTTAATGTCACTTCCCAGACACAGTGCATTTCTCTATGTGGACGTAACATCTATGCTATAATTTCATTTCCTGAATCTCCTGAAAGAACCTAATTGAAAAAATATATATATCTCCAGACCTGCTTTAACGTTTTGCTAAATAACTCAAGAGTGTCAAATTAAACTGTTGGACACTATTACAATCTTCAGAGTTGATTATGTAAAAATGGTGGTATATGGCATCTCACACGTCTTTAGGAGATCTGCCTTGGTTCGGTGTTCAAAGCCTCAGGCAGCATTGAGATTTGAGAATGAAAGCACTACAGTTGCTTAATATCAGATCAAATTCTATCAAAATGGGACTGAACCATTTTGGATTATATAAAAACTGAAGGATTATCTTAGTCTTAGACAAATGCTCATTTTTCAAAACAGTCCTGGAAATGGTGACGTACTCCTTTTTTATTCCTCAAAGACAACTGAGAGCGCTTGCCATGGTCTGAATGTTTGACCGCCTCTAAAACTCATGTTGAAATTTAATTGACATTGCAATGATCTTAAAAAGGGAGGCCTTTAATAAGTGATGAGGCAAGAGGCCTCTGCCCCCATGGGTAGAACTGATGCTGTTATAAAAGGGAAAGGTAAGCCCTCCTCTCTCTTTGCTCTTTCATCACGTGATGACACACCAACAACGCCCTCACCAGATGTCTCTGGAGGTCATGACGTCCTCATCTTTGACTTCATGACCTCCAGAACTGTGAGGAAATAAATTTCTGTTCTTTTAAAGTTACCCCGCCTCAGTTATTCTGTTACGGCAACACAAAACATACTAAGATAGCACTCAACAAATGGATGCTATATTTTTTGAACTATTACCAACTAGTGTTTATCACAGCCAGTCAATATTGGTCTATATCTAGATACAGTGAGTGATACATTTGACAAAGTTCCAAAGGCCTTTTAATATCTAATAGAAATTTAAAATGTTGTTTAAAAATTACAGATATGAAAATCGCAATTTTTATACAGACCCAAGTGTCCATGGGACCTGGTAAAAGGACTTCTGACTTCTGCAGCCATATTTGTTAATGAAGAGTACTATTCTACCATTATTTGGTTTGGAGATTTGTCCCCTCTTTTGAAAAACTGGATTAAATATCTGTGATTAAAAAACAATTTTGACTTGCAATATTTTTGTAGTATCTCCAGAAGGGATTGGAAATATGCCATGGTCAATTGTAAAACTACACTGCTACATATTTATGTTTTTAGAGAAAACAACAAAATATTAACAGTAATAATTAGAGGGTGGGAATATCATATGTGACTGTTCTCCTTTGTATAATTCTGTGTATGTGCCAGTGATCTAAAGTTAACATTTATTGTACTTTTTTCAGGATATCATGAGGATTAAGATTCTGTGTTACATATCAACAGGCAAATAACATTATTTTGCACCTTCCCATGTGATTACTTCCAACTAGATGTTAAATTTCAAATAAGCAGCAGCATTTCCATTTGTATTAACAAATCCTCCAAACAGTACACCATAGGTGTTCAATAAGTCTACTAATACTACAGCCTGGACCAAGATGAGTTTTTCCTTTTTCGGAGCCCACCGGAAGTCACAATAAGTAGTTAAAAGTAGTGCTAAAATTATCCGTCAAATTGCCAAATAAACAATTACTCCATTTTCTTTCTATATTCTCATCTTCTTTCTCTTTTTTTTCTCTTTACTTTCTCCTCTTTTTTCCCCTCCTTTTCTCTCTCGTTTTTCATGTTTTTTCTCTCTCTCTCTCTTTCTCTCTTTCTCTTTCTCTTTCTCTCTCTCTTTCTCTCTTTTACTTCCCCCGTTTCCCAATATCTGGCAAGCATTTGTAAACTGTGGTGTATACGGGATAAAATATGAACCCGTGCCCTCTTGCTTTCAGGGAGGTTATGATCTAGCGGGGAACACAGGCTTTAAGCAGTTATAATCACACACAACATACACATCGATCACAAACTGTAAACTCAAACTTTTTGCCACAAATGTGCAAAGTAAGAGAGTGGGAAGAAATTGGTTGGGGCAAGGAAATAATCCCAATGTAGCAACAAGTGGAATGTTTTGCCTTCAAGTAACAAATTAGTGGCCAGTGCTGTGGGTATGTAGGGAGAGAAAAAAAAGTGGTATGAGATAAAGTGATGTGATAGGAAAGAGCTACATCTTTAAGGATAATGGCAGATGTGGAGAATCACAATGGAAAATAAAAAAAATCACAAGGGAAAATGTAAAGAAAAAGCGAGAGTCCATGGAATTGGTCAAGTTAGGAGTTACTCCCATAAGCAGTAGCTCAGAGGTTAATGTAAGTGGTATTTTAAAATAGTTTTATCAGAGGCAACACTTCTATTTAAAATTCTTCGGCCAGGCGCGGCGGCTCTCGCCTGTAATCCCAGCACTTTGGGAGGCTGAGATGGACAGATCACGAGATCAGGAGATCCAGACCATCCTGGCTAACAGGGTGAAACCCCGTCTCTACTAAAAATACAAAAAATTCACCGGGCGCGGTGGCGGGCGCCTGTAGTCCCAGCTACTCAGGAGGCTGAGGCAGGAGAATGGCGTGAACCTGGGAGGTGGAGCTTGCAGTGAGCCGAGATCCGGCCTGGGCGGCAGAGCGAGACTCCGTCTCAAAAAAAGAAAAGAAAATTATTTTCTTGCCAACAGATCTACATCTTATTTGTCCATCAAACTTTAGAGCTATGTAAAACTTATTATTAGCATAAAACATGAAACAGAGGAAAAAATAGAGCATTGACCAAGTTTTGTGCATCTCGTGACCAAAATCATTTTTTAAATTAATTTTATGTTGGCATAACTGTAGACTCACAGGCAATAGTTAGAAACATTATAAAGAGACCTTTTGTTTACTTTATCCAGTTTCCCTTGGATACAGAGAAATAGTCTTGCAAAACTATAGTACAATATTCACAAACAAAAGTTGTGACATTGATGCAGTCAAAATACAAGCAATTTCTTTCTTTCCTTTTTTTTTTTTTTTTTTTTTTTGAGATGGAGTCTCGCTCTGTGGCCCAGGCTGGAGTGCAGTGACGCGATCTCGGCTCACTGCAAGCTCCGCCTCCCGGGTTCACGCCATTCTCCTGCCTTAGCCTCCCGAGTATCTGGGACTAGAGGCGCCCGCCACCACGCCTGGCTAATTTTTTTTACATGTATATTTTTAGTAGAGACAGGGTTTCACCGTGTTAGCCAGGATGGTCTCCATCTCATGACCTCATGATCCGCCCACCTCAGCCTCCCAAAGTGCTGGGATTACAGGCGTGAGCCACTGCACCTGGCCACAAGCAATTTCTTTACTAGGCTTCCTTATTTTACTCTTTTATAGACATTCTCATATCCCTCTATGTCCCCACCTCCATCACTAACAACCACTATGCTCTCAACTTCATTCCTATGAGTTTGTCATTAAACTTGTTAAATTAATGAAATCACACAGAATGTAACCTCATCATAAGTCTCTAGAATTCTCTAGACCACATCAATGTGTTGTGTGCATCATTAGTTCATTCCTGTTTATTATTGAGTAGTTTTTCATGATGCGTATGTAACCACAGTTTGTTTAACCATTCACCTTTTGAGGGGCATTTTGGTTGTTTCCTATTTTTGGCTACTAAAATGCTGTGAACATTTATTTACACATTTTTGTGTGAACATAAGCTTGGATGAATACCCAAGAGTGCAGTGCAGTTGATAGATTGATACTGAATGTTTAGTGTTTGAAATAATAACTTACTTGTTTTCAGAGTGGCTGTACCATTTTACATTGCCAACAGAAAGGTATGAGTGATCATTTCTTCACATCCTTGCCAGCATTTGATGTTCACTTTTTTTTTTTTTTTTTTTTTTTTGCCATTTTGATAGATAGGTATGTATTGACAACCCTTTGTGCTTGCATTTCCCTAATAATATTGAATATATTTTCACGGACTTACTTACCATCTGTATTATCTTCATTGGTAAAATGACTATTCATGTCTTTTGTCCACTTACTAATTATTTTTAGTTGCATTTAAGAGTTATTGATATATTTAGATACTAGTCCTTAGAAGAATGTGTAGTTTGCAAATATATTTTCCTTTCTGTGGCTCATATTTTGATACTCTTAATATTATCTTTTTTCCTTTTTTTAGTTTTAAATGATACTCTTAACATGAGCTTTTGCAGCAAAAATTTCGATGGCAACTGATTTACCATTTTTTTAATTCATTGTCTTTAACTTGTTGAATCTTCCAATCCTAGAACATGGCGTATCTATTTATTTAGGTGTTCTGTTATTTCTTTCGTCAAAATTTTGTAATGTTGGGCATGCATATTTGTTAATGTTATGCATATATATTTTATTTCATTTGAAATTATCAGAAGTTATTTTGCATGTTTAATTTGGATTATCAGATATTCATTGTTAGTGTATGGAAATTCAACAATTTTTTGTGCAATTATTTATATCCAGTGAGGTTTCTGAACTACATTGTTAATTTTAGGGGCTCATTGCCTTATAGATTTATTGGCATTTTGTACACAGACAATCATGCCATCTGCATATAGGCTCATTTTATTTCTTCCTTTCTAATATATATACCTTTTGTTTATTTTTAACTTATTTGGTGGCTATAGTTTTTATATGTGGAATATGAGTGCTGATAGCTAGAGTTTCCTTGCAGAATCACTTTGTTAGTGTGAAGAAGTTATTCTCTATTATAGTTTGCTGAATAGGTACTGGATGTTGCCAAATGCATTTTCTGCAGCACTTAATAATATCTCATATATGTTCTTCTCATCTATCTTGTTGATGTATTGGATTAGTTTGATTTATTTTCAATTGTTGAACCGGCCTTGTATACCTAGAATATATCTCATACAGTCAAGCTGTATAATTCAATTTGCTTTCCTCATTTTGAAAATTTTAAAATATGTAATACATAATAATCTGTAGTTTCCTTTAAACAGTGGTATTATTGCTCTCATAAAATGACTTGGGGATTGATTCCTTCTCTTCTATATTCTGGGAGAGATTGTATAAATTTGATGCTAATTCTATTTTAAAACTTTTATAAAATTTTCCAGTGAAAACACTTGGGCCTATTGAAAATATTCACAAACTATGCATTCGACAAAGGACTAATATCCAGAATCTACAAGGAAATCAAACAAATCAGCAAGGAAAAAAAATCCCGTCAAAATGTGGGCAAAGGACAAAAATCAACAATTCTCAAAAGAAGATATACAAACAATCAGCAAGCATACCAAAGAAATGCTTAACTTCACTAATTATCAGGGAAATGCAACCTGATAATTAGTGATAATGCAATTAAAACCACAAAGAGAGACCACATTACTCCTGCAAGAGTGGCCACAATTTAAAAATTAAAAAATAATAAATGCAGTGAAAAGGGGACTCTTACACTGCTGGTGGAAATGTAAACTAGTGCAACTACTGTGGAAAACAGTATAGAGATTCCTTAAAGAACTAAAAGTAGAACTACCATTCCATCTAGCAATCCCACTACTGGGTATCTACCCAAAGGAAAATAAGCCATTATATGACAAAGACACCCGATCATGCATGTTTATAGCAGCACAGCTCGCCATTGCAAAAATATGGAACCAAACTATATGCCCATCAACCAATGAGTGTATAAAGAATATGTAGTATATATGCACCATGGAAAACTACTTATGCATAAAACAGAAGACAAAAATGGCCTTTGCAGTAACTTGGATGGAGTTGGAGGCCATTATTCTAAGTGAGGTAACTCAGGAATGGAGAACCACACATTGTATGTTCTCACTTAAAAGTGGGAGCTAAGCCATGAGGATGCAAAGGCATAAGAATGATACAATGGACTTTGGGGACTTGGGAGGATGAGTGGGAGGGGATGAGGGGTAAAAGACTATATATTAGGTACACTGTACACTACTTGGTCATGGGGGCACCAAAGTCTCAGAAATCACCACTAAATCACTTATCCATGTAACCAGAAACCACCTGAAACTATTGAAATAAAACTTTAAAAAATTAAAAATGATTAATTTTAAGTTATATGAATTTCACCTCAATTAAAAAATAAAATATTGCAATCAAAAACATAAATATTTCACAAATTAAATATAAGTAGTCATTATTAAACTGTATATGTTGTCTGTTTTATCTTGGTTGAGTTTTGGTAATTTGCAGTTTCTAAACAGTCGGTCCATTAATTTTTAGTTGTCAAATTTATGAGTAAAGCTCTTACAATATCCCCTTATTTTTCTTTTAATGTTGCAGAGACTGTAGTACAATCCTTTGGTTTATTCAGCTATTGGTCATCTGTATTTTCTTTCTTTTTATTTATGTATACTTGTATAATGTTTATCAGTTTTAATGGATTTTTCCCAAAGGACTAGATTTTTGTTTACTATTTCAGTTCCATTAATTGACAGAGCAGGAGCACCATCATCTCGCACAAACACTGCCACTTTAAGTTCCAGCTTAAGTTTCTAGCCTCATGCATTTCAAGGAAATCACTTCTCTTCTAACAACAAGCAGCCAGAAAGAGCAGACACTAAAACATAGATGGGACAGCTCTGGCACAGAGGGAGATGAGGGGAAAGTCTCTTAGGTACCTGCCAGACTTCACCATCATACAACGGGCCTCAGTAAAACAGTAGGACTTAATAAGCACATTCCTTTCCCTTCAGGTGCACTAAGATAGGGAAGCTAAAAGCAGACTCGAGGCTGGGTGTGGTGGCTCATGCCCGTAATCCCAGCACTTTGGGAGGCCAAGGCAGGTGGATTGCCTGAGGTCAGGAGTTCAAGACCAGCCTGGCCAACATGGTGAAACCCATATCTACTAAAAATACAAAAAATTAGCCGAGCATGGTGGTGGGCACCTGTAATCCCAGCTACTCAGGAGGCTGAGGCAGGAGAATCGCTTGAACCCGGGAGGTGGAGATTGCAGTGAGCTGAGACTGTGCCATTGCAATCCAGCCTGGGCAAAAGAGTGAAACTCCATCTAAAAAAAAAAAAAAAAAAAAACAAAAACAACGATAAAAGCAGACTTGTGGGGTGCGGGATGAGTGTGCCTGCAGCTGCAGGAAGATGTATGGGAACAGACACAACTCTCCCTCCCAGATAAACACAACAAAGAGACACAGAAGCAGTCCAAGCCTCTGATAAACTCTCCCACCCTAAATCTTTAAAAACTCTTTTTTTTTTTTTTTCTTTTTCTTTTTTTGAGACGGAGTCTCACTCTGTCGCCCAGGCTGGAGTGCAGTGGCCGGATCTCAGCTCACTGCAAGCTCCGCCTCCCGGGTTTACGCCATTCTCCTGCCTCAGCCTCCCGAGTAGCTGGGACTACAGGTGCCCGCCGCCTCGCCCGGCTAGTTTTTTGTATTTTTTAGTAGAGATGGGGTTTCACCAGGTTAGCCAGGATGGTCTCCATCTCCCGACCTCGTGATCCGCCCGTCTCGGCCTCCCAAAGTGCTGGGATTACAGGCTTGAGCCACCGCGCCCGGCCTTAAAAACTCTTAGTCTGTAAAAGAGTGTGCCTCTGACATAACTTGGCCAGAAGTTCCTCTCAGGTATATTTTCTCTAAAATAAATCTGTCTCTGTCGAGCCACTTTTCATGTTTCTTTCCTCTTTCTTTAATTCTTACATTCATTTCTGTTATCTTTATTATTTCCTTCTTCTTGGTTTCCAACTATTATACTCTTCTTCTTCTAGCTTCTTGAAGTAGAAATTTAGATTACTGATTAAAAAACGTCTCTTTTAATGTGTACACACAGTGCTGTACATTTCTTTTACTACTGCTTTATCATTTTTCCAAAAATGTTGATGTATTTTATTGTCATTTAGTTCTAGACTTTTATTTTCTCTAGTATTTCCTATTTGACTTATTATTTAGAAGAGCATCATTTAGTTTTAAATATTTTAACGATTTTTTGTTATAATTGATTTCTAGTTTGATTTCATTGAAGTCAGAGAACAAATTCATTATGATTTCAACTCATCTAAACTCGTTTTTTAATGGCCCAGAAAATGATTATCTTTGAGAATATTCTATGAGTCCTAAAACCAGGTGCAGTGACTCACTCCTGAAATTCCAGCACTTTGGGAGGCCAAGGTGAGCAGATCATTTGAGGTCAGGAGTTCAAGACAAGCCTGGCCAATAAGGTGAATCCCCGTCTCCACTAAAAATACAAAATTTATCCAGGTATGGTGGTGCACACTTGTAGTCCCAGCTACTTGGATGGTTGAGGCACAAGAATCACTTGAACCTGAGAGGCAGAGGTTGCAGTGAGCCAAGATGGCACCACTGCACTCCAGCCTGGGTGACAGAGTGAGACTCTGTCTTAAAAATAAATAAATAAATAAATAAACAGATAGATAGATAGATAGATAGATAGATAGATAGATAGATAAATAAAGCTGCCATTGTTGTTGTGACATGTCCCATATATGTCAAATGGACACTACTGGTTTATTTTGCTTTCTAGATCTTGTTTAAACTTGCTTGCTTTTTTTGTTCAGTACTTCTAGAGCTGCTAATATGGAGTGCTAAAATTCCCTACCATTATTGTACATGGCTGTATATATTTTCTTTTTCAGATCTGTCAGCTTTTGCTATATATACTTTGAAGTTCTTTTATTCAGTATGTAAATATTTATGATTGTTACATCTCCTGATAGATACTTTTATCATTATATAATGTCTCTCTTTATCCCTAATAATTTTCTTTGCTCTTATGTCTATTTTAGCTGATACCAATATCTTCTTGGTTTTTTTTAAATATTGTTTCATGGTCTTTTCCATATTATTTTTAAATTTAATCTACCTATGTAGTTGTATTTGGCGGATTTTTTGTAAACAATACATCACTGGATTATTCTTTTATTTCTTTATCCTCCTTTCTTGTCTTTGTTCTGTTTGTTTGTAGTGCATACAGACCGTTGATACTTAAGGTAATCATTGATATAGTGAAGCTTAACCGTGCCACTTTATTTGTTTTTGGGTTGTGTCCTGTGTTTCTCTTTCCTCTTTTTGTCTTTTATTGCCTTTCTTTGGGTTATTTAAACTTTTTAAATTATTTTAACTTGATTTATTTATACTGGTTTTGAATATATCACTTTATGTACTTTTCTTTTTTTTTTTTTTTTTTTTTTTTTGAGACGGAGTCTCGCTCTGTCACCCAGGCTGGAGTGCAGTGGCGCAATCTCGGCTCACTGCAAGCTCCGCCTCCCGGGTTCACGCCATTCTCCGGCCTCAGCCTCCCGAGTAGCTGGGACTACAGGCGCCCGCCACTGCGCCCGGCTAATTTTTTTCTATTTTTAGTAGAGACGGGGTTTCACCATGGTCTCGATCTCCTGACCTTGTGATCCGCCCGCCTCGGCCTTCCAAAGTGCTGGGATTACAAGCGTGAGCCACCGCGCCCGGCCTTATGTACTTTTCTTAATGGTTGCTCCAGGAATTACATGGTGCATATGCAACTAAATATAGCCTACTAATATTGATGCCTTACCACTTTAGATGCAGTGTAGAAACATTACTTTTATTTAGGTTATATATGGCCTCAGACTTCAGAGATAATTGTCTTAAGTATTTATTTTGTATACATTGAGCATCACTACAGATGGTGTGGTTATTTTTGCTTAAATCACCAAAGATGGTTTAAAAATCTCATTAGAAATAGCATATTCTATTTATCCACTTTTTCTTTAACCCATTGTGATGTTCCTTTCTATCTGAAATTGTTAAGACTTATTCTTTATTGCTTCTTTTTTGTTTGTTTAGAAAAACTCCCTTTAGTCATTCTTTAAAGTTAAGTTTGATAACAAATTTTTGGTTTTCCTTCAATTGACACTATTTTTTATTTCTCCTTCATTTTGAAGAATATTTCAACTGAATATAGAATTTGCAGTTAACAGCTCATTTCTTACAGTACACAAAAATATTGTGGCATCTCTTTCTGATCTTTATGGTTTCATTTATTTATTTATTTATTTTTCTGAAATGGGAGTCTGGCTCTGTCACCCAGGCTGGAGTACAATGGCACGATCTCAGCTCCGGGTTCAAGCAATTCTCATTCCTCAGCCTCCCTAGTAGCTGGGACTACAGGCGCACCACCAGGCCCAGCTAATTTTTGTATTTTTAGTAGAGATGGGATTTCACCATTTTGACCAGAATGGTTTCCTTCTCTTGACCTCATGTTCAAATTGGTGTTTATCTATAAGTAATATCTTTCTCTTGCTGCTTTCAGGGGATTTTATTTGTACCTCGTTTTCAGAAGTTTTATTAGAGTCAGAAGCATCAATTCTTCGGTTTTAACTTGCCGTATATTATTATGTTTGGTTTTAACTTGGTGTATATTACGTTCCTTGAATCTGTGGTGTACATCCTTTTAAAACTTTGGGAAGATTTTGATCATTCTTTTGACGTTCTTTTAGCCTCACTCTCTTTCCCTTCCTCTTTAACTCAAATAATGTAAAAGTAGGGTTTCTGCACACCAACATGGCACAAGTATACATATGTAACAAACCTGCACGTTATGCACATGTACCCTACAACTTAAAGTATAATAATAATAAATAAATTTTAAAAAAAAAGTAGGGTTTCTTTTTATTATCCTACAAGTCCCTGATATTTGGCTTGCATTTTTTAAATTAGTTATTTCTCTCTGTCGTTCAGAATGGGTAAATCCTATGGCTATTTCAATTTCACTTCTATTCCTTTTTACCTCTAGTATACTATTTAGCTTGTCCAGAAAAATTTTTATTTTAGTTACTGCATTATCATTTTATAATTCCAGTTAATTTTTTATAACTTCTGAATCTTTGTTGATATTTCTGCTTTCATTTGTTTGAGAATTCATAATTGCTTATTGAGCCATTTTTTATGATATTTGCATTGAAATTTTTGTCAGATAACTCCAACATCCTAATTTATCTCAGTGTTGGCGTCTATTAGTGGTATTTTCTCATTCATGTTGTGATTATCATGGTTTTTGGAATACTGGGTGATTTTCAATTGTGTCTTCAACATTTTAAATTTTGTAATATGAAGCTTGGGATTCTATATAATAATATTTTAAAACTGTATAGAGATCTTTTATAATGACCTTTAACATCTTCTGTTCAGATTGAGTGGAAACTCTGAATAGTTGTTCATGTTCCGCTTTGCATTGGGCCCATTCCACGTCACGCTAGCAAAAGTGAGGCATTGATTCACAGTGCCTTAATACAGATAGGTGGTGCGGAATTTCAGCTGACCTTCAGCCCCACAGACACCTTCCCAATAAAACTGGATCCAATGACTTGAACCATCTCATTACTTCGGAGTGAGGGTATAAGCTCGGCTCCTGGGAAACAAAAGCATTGCTGCCTTTTTCTGCAAGGTGGCGGGAGGAAGGGCCGAAGATAACTCTGTTCTTGGCCCCACTGAAAGCACAGTAAAGTGTACGTTTCCTGTTGGTCTGTGGCTTGTAGTTGAGCATGTATTGTCAAAAAAGAATGCCTTATTTTGGTTAGGTCACCCTCTTTTCTATGGCTAGGAGCAAAAATATTTTATTTGGAGCTTCCTTTGGTTTTGCCCATTAATGGTAAGGGGTTGGAGTCTTCTGCAACTTTCTGTGTGGGGTTAATGCAAAGCAATAAAAAAAACCTTAAGGGATTCACTGAAGAATAATTCAAGTCTTAAGCTTCTTAGGCAGTCAGGCTTTTTCCCACCTTTCAGAGACTATGGTTCTTTATTATGTTATTCCCACAGTTCTTGAGTTGCAAAAAGGAAAACCTACTAAGAGAGATGGGTCTTCTCTATCTTAGTGAATCTAGAAACTGACTTTACCTCTTGTGATAATTTCATTTGGAAATATTCTGAAATGTAAGTAATATGTAATGATAAATATGGTTAATTTTTTTCTTGTTATTAGTCTAATTTCTCAAATATCTTCCGAGGTAGTTTTATCACTACCCATAGAAGATAAAACTGAGACATGGAGTTTAATTTATTCAAACTTGTTTGTAGAACTAATAAGTAGTAGAACTTGGATTTGAGTCCATGTGTGTCTGACTCACATTCCATGACCTTCTAATAAAAGCGTCAATGTTCAAATTATAAATGAAGATGTGATTTATCTAAATAACTTACTAAGAGTCCTCCTTTTGGGAAAGCAAAAGAGTTTAGATCTTTCTTATTTTCAAGTTTTTTCATTTCGGTCTCAACTTCAGGCAAGATGAGACATATGTATGCGATTTGGTTAAGTTTCTATGCTATCTCCCAAGGGCATTACTGATTACTGTTTTGTTTACCATCTTAAACTAGTAAATCTATTAGATTCCAGAAAATGTCTCCAGTTGAATTGATTACTGTTCATTATTTTCTCCCACTTACACATTATCATCTATAGGGTAGCTCCCTCACTTATTCATTTAAATTCTTGCAAGTAAAATTTCATATGTAAAGTCATTACTATTGTGCTCGATATATATGAGACACTCAATTGTTAGTTCCGTTCCCTGATAGATTTTGCAGAGCAAGTGGGGAAAGAAAAAATGGTTCTTTCCCTAGTTGTATTAGGTTTATCATGCCAAAATCTGTTTCAATAAGATATTTTGATATTTCCAATGTATACCTGAGTCCATATGGCCTCAGTTTCCACTTAAACATAAACTGCCAGTTCATTGAACTGGGAGAGAAATCCAGGCTTCAAATCCCTCTCTGCTCCCTAATTAGATAGTCAATGTCCTCCTCATATTACATGATACATAATTTGTCATAGGTGTTTATATTTGGCTTCATTTCTAAATAGGAATTTTCAACTTTTGTACCTCACAAACATTCCGGGTCTTCTCTATCATTCTAGGATAAGCAACTAAGATAAAACCCTCCTTGGTGAAAGAGGTGTTCACCCCAGCTTTACCTAATTAATTATGTTTAGATCACAGTTGGGAATTACAGGAAGCAGACAAATGAAAGTACAGTGTGGCCCATAAAGACCCTGTTTCTTCACTTTTTAGGTATCCTTTCCTAAAACAAAGGAAATTGTTTTAGTAGGGGTTTTCCATGTTTTAGCTGCTACATTTTCAGCTGGAGAACAGCACATGAAATTCCTATATTACTCTATTTTAACTGCATGACAGATTTCACTAAAATTAAATAGAATGACATCAATGGTCTCACCTGACTTTTTAAATAAGTGCTTAGAATGATAGAAGTAAACACCCATACCCAAAACTTTTGACTCTTTTTTCCACATACAGCAGAAGCATTATTAGCAGTAGAAGTAGAAGAGTGAGGAGGAAAAGCACTGCTGCTATTACTGCTAACTGATCTAACAGCCCTTGAACTAAACCATGCTAAGCTCCTTGCGTCTATTATTTTATATCATACACTTTCCATTAAAAAGCAATTCGGATTGCCAAAAATGCTCAGTTTATACACAAGGTAACTGAGGTTTGGAGATGTTGAGTAACTCGATCAAGAATACACAGGTTATAAATAGCAGGGCTGAGATTGGATCCAGGTAATCTGAATCCAGAACCTATGTTCTTAGGCAATATTCTCTGTAGATTTCTCTACAGAGAATCTATAAAAATGAGTACTCATTAAAGTTACATAATTTAAAGTGATTGTTTCCAGTGCATGTGTATTTCAAGTGTGTGATATGTACATATGATGTGTGTGTGCGTGTTGAAGCATGGTGTAGGTATTAGGTCTATGGAAGGCTCTGGAGTAGTTTCTATTGATGCAATCATTGCCATTTTTAATTATTTGGAACTCATAAGTTTGGATTTGGAATAATGCATAGAATAAATAAATCCCTCTTTCTAAAAGTAAAACAATATCTGATAGTTTTTCTACACAAAAAGATGATTTGCAGAAAAGCAGATAGTAATTTGGTATATTAGTGATTTGTTGGGATACAGTCCAATGATTTCATTTAAAAGCAAACAAAACCAATGAAACAACGTATCTTCCTTTTGCTTCCCCAGATCCAGTTCTCACTCTTTTCCAATCTGATTTATGCTTCCTCTCCACTCAATGTACCCCTAACAGAGATTGACAGCTATGAAGTTTATCAGCGCAACCCCTTATTCCTCTGTCTTCACATTGGCTCTAGCCAATGGGGTTTCATGACAGAATATTGGGAGAGAGAGGAAGAAAGTGAGATCAGAGTATTTATTTCCTCTCTGAAGAATCACCACTGAATGTTTGTGACTCAATTAAATAAAGGCTCTTTTCAAGGTTGCACTTAATATAGGATACTTGCTTTTCAAGTCTCTGTAATCCCTTATATTTAGTTACCACTTTGGACCTAGGGGTGGCTAAAAACTTAAGATAATCCACCGTCCTTTGTGGTTTAACTGAAACATTGCTGTGTATTTTGAAATAGTGTCTTAAGGCCTTCCTCAAAATATTGTAATTTCTGTGTTTCATTTGCTTCTTGCTAGGATATTAATATAGATACATATTTTAAAGAACTTCTTGTTTCATTCTTTATAAAAACTTTTCATAAGAAAATACATTTACTTTAAAAACACAAACATATACTTTCACATATATTTCCAAAATTGAAATTTACAAACGCAAATCTAGAGAAATTGAGAGAGAAAGATTTTTTGGGATCCAATCCTCTCATTTAACAATGGAGAATTAATTTCCCTTAGGTCATAGTGTAAGACAATGACCAAGATAATACTGTAATTTTGACCTTGAAATTCTATGAAGGTTGATGCTTTTCTACTGTAACTTTCTTCATGAATTGCAATATTTATACAATTGAGAATTCCATACCTCTCTATCCATAAAATTGTATTGTATTCAGTGCATTTTTCACAGAAATACACTTCATTTTATACCACATGATTCTTTTTGGTCTTGAACCATAATAATATAGTGTAAAGTATAAATAAATAGCTTCACTTAAAATGCCATTTTCAAAATTACTGCACTTTTGTTCCACAGTGGAAAGAATTTAAGTCAGAGCAACAATGGGTTGACTACAAAGAATATCCCATTTGACAGGTATAAGCTCTGAAGCACAAATATATTTTGAGTTATTCTTAGACCTGCCCTCTTTCTCTTCAGTGACCAAATTGATTGTCTGTGACAAATTAGTCTAGTCAGGCACAGAATATACCCAGTATCACAGTATTTGATGATTTCTTTTCCTGCTAGGTATCAAGCTGATGAGGTGTAAGCCATCTTTACCGACTAAAATAATTAGAAAGACCCTTATCCATGAGGATTTTTTTACATTACACAAGTCATGAAAGATCACAAATACATTTCATTTTCTCTTTATGCTAGCATTTCATGGCATTTTAAAATAATATTAATGATTTATTTCTTATGTACCTTTGAAAAATTCACTAAGTACTTCTGTCCATAAGGCAAATCCAGTTGGATATAATTATTGTTGAAGCAACATTCTTCTGGGGGTAGAGGGACTGTGCTCATCTTTGATTAACCCTTCGGGACAACTGGGTTTTTGCTTAGTATCCACATATGCTATTCTCACTATTAGGAACTGTGCTGTCTGTAAGGATTTTAAGGTATAAGGATAACAAATTCTCAAACTGAGAATGTCTTGTTAAACTTCAGAATGAGAATCGGATAGAATTCACTATGTCCTTTATATTGCATAATTGTAAAAACTTAAAATTTACTATCATCTAACTTATTTTGATATTAAGTGTTAATTCCTCCTCTCTAAAGAACTAATGGGAATTTTTGGACAGTGTGACTGAAAATGGTTTAATGTGGTCTCAATACTTTTGTCTGTTTTCTTCTGTCATCTTTTTGTGTCCCATGAGTGCCTTATTCTACACCTCTATGTCTTTACTGGTCATTTTCAAAATCCTTTAGTATGATTTCAAAATCCTTTAGTATCCTCCTTTAGTATGAAATGTATTTTTGGTCTCCACTGCAATTTATAAATGTCCCCTTTTGTTGTAATATTCAACCAACTCATTTCTGTGGATGTTTGCTCCTTCAATTAATTTAGCAAAATGCCTCACTCTAGCTATTTATTCAGAAAAAAAAATTTCTCTGTATAATTTAATTGCTTCCTCTTGATATTGATTCTCAATATTTATTCTGATATTTTATTATAGAGCAGGGTCATACTCTGAATATTGTCCAAGCTGAAGGATGCACCTGTTATTCAACAACAACAAAAATTACATTTCCGGTACATTTTTAAACACCTTGCTACCACTCTTACTTTCTCACCTCAATTCCTCTATGTCATTTTCACTACCCCATTCTAGGAAAAAATCGTGTTTTTTCTTTTGCTTGTTTGTTTGTTGTTTCCTGTTTCATCATTGAATGTTAATATTAAGTATTCTTCCATTGTACTATTTCAATGTGTTCTTTTAATGTGAGAAACATATAGGCAAAATTAATCCTCTAATAAATAAGAGACAACAAAATCTTAAAGAGTTCAGATGCATTCCTAAGAGTATTTTGGAATTGGTTTTGCAGTAGCCACCCCCTACACTAACACATTCAATTTATTTCTTGTTGCAGCATTTCTGGTTTATTTAGATTGTAAGTAATGAGCCGACCCAGGACAGATACACAGTACCTAAATTGGTTGTGTGGTTGGTTTTACAAATTTTGCAGGCATCAGAATCACTTGGAGAACTTATTCAAACACAGATTTCTGGTCTTCTCTCAAATAACTATTAATTTGTACTATTTTTAGAAATTTTATTCTTTTGACCAGGCTTGATCTAAGGAAGTGCATTTTACCCAATTCTGGCTAACAAGAAATTAGTTAGCTAGAAAGCGATTGTCATCTGATATAAAACTATAACCTATTTCTAGAATAAACTGTTGTGCTTTTACCATACTTGTTTCTTTCTACTATGGAGTAAAGATATATTAAGATATGCAACAATCAACTTCAGCAAGTGTCATGAAACTGTGAAGGGATAATCATACAATATAAAGCTATTACTTCTAGGATGATGGAACATGGAGGTGGAAATAACTTGGGTCCTGGATGATCTTATTCAACCTCTGACCTAGCTTGGGGTCACATCCTTGGAAGTTACAGTTTTGTTATGACCAATAAACCTCTGTTAATTTAAGCTGAAATTAGTCACAAATTCGATTGCTTTCTATCTCAACATACATAGGCGCTCAACCGTTTAGAGGAACTTGGATTTCAAATCTGATTTTCAAATCCTAGTATACTTTTTCTCTCACAGGCTACTGATGTCTTATTATGGGGCCAGCTCTCCCTGCTGTCTATTTTCTCCACATTGCTATCTTTTCCTCCTCTAAAAATATTCTAAACATTGGTTTTGTTAGAGATCCATCAAAAAAATGTATTTGAAAAAGGACAACTTTTAAGAAATAAGCATCATTTAAATAATTGCTTATGAAAATGTCAGAACGGAGTCTTATCATGAATTAAACATGGGGATGAGTTTAAAATCTCTAAATCATGGTAAGACAGCTCTTTAGGTGCTATTGTGTACTACTGGAAAACATATTCCAGCTGTTCTAGAAAGCATTACAACAGCACAATCTGGCAAAGAACCCTGATCCTAAGCATGTTTTACTCCAGGCCATTCCCTAACATATGGGTGGAAATTCCTACAGACATCAGCCTAAGCCTGATTGCACAAACAAGCAGAGTCAGGCAGAGCTCCACTTAACTCAGTAACTTGGTATAATACAGTAAGTGTTGTATAGGTAACGATTTATAGTGTTATCTTGAAAATCTTTGCCTGTCGCACAATTCAGAGACATAAAGAAATGATAATATCTTCATTCACTTTCAAACAATTATTTTTGCTTTCAATTTATAATTAGAAAAACAAAGCCTGCATTTTATAGTTCTTAGAGTAATTTTATATCTGTCATTTCAAACGTGAAACAAATCTGTGCACAACCAATGTGACAGAAAATATCAGAAATTTTCAACTGAAGAGATTGGGAATTCAAATTTTAAAATATTGTGGGAAAAGGATCTTTGAAGGTATTATTTTCTTCTATGAATGAATGGAGCATTCATACAGCAGATTTTCTGGCCACTGGCCTGATGTATTTTGCTTAGTAGACATAGGAACTGGCATGTAGTCACTACTGTGGTCACTATTAGAACTAAAACTAGAATCCAGATCAACTGACATCTAATCTAGTGTGTTTCAAACAAGTGATGATTCTCTCTGTGTGACGCTGATATCTGATGCTGAACTATGGTCAAAGGTCTCTTGTACTGTGTCACCAGTGCGTAATTAATACCCTCATGAATTGCTAGAATGGTAGAGATAGAGGTACTTGTATCTGAAGACCTGTGCTATCTCTGGGTGAGACCAGCAGGGGAACAACCTGAATCATAGTAAAGCGTATCTGAATTATCATTCCGTGTCTGTTAAATAATCAGACTTTCTTTGACACAACAGAAGAAAAGTTAAGCCAGGTAGAATTTCCTGTTGCTTGCTCTAAGGAAGCGCATCTAAGGAGGCTGTAAAATACAGAAATATAAGTACAATGGAATGATGAGATCACCTCCCTTTACATAAGATAGTTTACCTGCTAGAGGAAAAGTAAATAGTGAACAGTTGCTGGGATGATTCCATTATAGATTTTTGATTGAGATACAAAGGTAATCAAAAAAGGCAATTACTTTGCAAGATTTTTTCAAGTTAAAAAATAAACTTTCTAAGTTAAGATATATAAATTTAGAGAATTAGGAAAATGAGCTAATGCATGTTGGGCTTAATAGGTAGGTGATGGGTTGATAGGTGCCGCAAACCACCGTGGCACACATTTACCTATGCAACAAACCTGCACGTCCTGCACATGTATCCTGGAACTTAAAAAATTTAAAACAAAACTAACATAAATAAATATAGATGTTGAAAGATAGATCTTATCTTACATGAAATCTGTAGACATAGAGAAAGATCTACCATTATAATGGGTTATTACCTGGATTGCAAAGCAACCCAATGCATTTTTAAAATATGAATTCAAGTGGCATTTAGTGAGCTTCTCCTTTTCACAAGGCCCAGAGGGAGGCATTATGGTGTATGCAAAGATTAGTAATACCTTGCTCATGTCTCTATTATAGAGTTCGTCGTACTGTTGCAAATACGTTTTGTGTTCTTATTAGACAGTGGCTGTGATGGGGGAATCAGACCATAACTGATACTTCTTTGTTTCTGTGGTTCCTGGCCAGTGGCATGATGAATGGCGTGTATTTTATTTTTATCTGCCCACAATCTTATTACTGTTGTCAAGATTAGGGAGAGACATATCAGAAGTCAAACAGAGCAAACAAAGAAGTCTCTCTCTGAGTTATAGAGAGCTTTAAATTAAATGTTCTATGACGGGATAAACAAATAACTCCAGGATATATTCCAACTTCGCTGGTCCTGTTTCACTAGTGTTGAATAGATAAGCAAAAACATTCTTATTATGAACTACATTTTATGTAACACTTGTGCATGGTAAGACTAAAAGCATCAGTCTTTCAACTTATATTAATGGGCCTCATTAATTTTGTACATCATTCAGAAAAGATGTATTTCCAAACTGCATGGGAAAAGTGCTGGTGTGCACAAACAATAGCATGAACCTGACCCTTCTCCCCCACAATATGATACAAAACAAGCAAGGGCCATAGGAGAAAATGTAAGTTTGTATATAAACACACACACACACAATTGTTTTTACTAAGATGATAAGAAATATGTAGAATTCATGGCTAAATTGTGTTTGTGTATAAACACAGGCACACACAATATTTTTCTTTTCTCAAAGAGGAAAGTGATCATGCTGTCAAGATATTATTTTGGAACTGTTTGTTTTCGCTGACAGTGAAAGTTTTCACTGACTAAGATTTTGCTTAAAGACACCTCAATTAACTTTGAAATCTGTGAACATGGTGACCATGTTGGTTAAGATGCTCTTTCAAGAAACAGAAAAATGGGGCATAAACATACTGGCTTATGTACCTTTCAATTGTTGGGTTATTCAGGGATTTAAGCACAGTTTGATTCGTGGTCCAAATGGTAGCAACAAGTCTCAAGCAAGGTCCAACCTTGGGTTGCCTTCCTTTCCATAGTCTTCACTTTTTCAGCCACATAGTTGCTAGAAGGAAGCAAAAACCCTTACATAGTCAGAGGTTCAAGCCCATGTGACTTGAACATGTTTGACTTTTTTCCAGAAAGCCCAACATTTATTGATCCCATTGGTTTTATTTGGACATCAGCTCATTCCTTACCTTTAAGAAAAAGAACGTTTCTGGCCTAGCTACATAGAAAGCTGAGATAGGAGGATTGCTTGAGCCTAGAGATAGAGGCTGCAGTAAGCCCTGATCGTGCCACTGCACTCAAGCCTCAGTGACACAGTGAGAACCTGTCTCAAAAAATAAATAAATAAATAAAAGAAATAGAAGAAAATTTCTGATTGGTCATATTGTGGTTTCTTCTCTAGGATTCTGTTGCCTGATTTGAGCCCAAGTTCCCTTGTTTATTATAACTATATTGTCTTGAACAAGCTACTTAATCTTTTTGGCTTCCAGTTTATGTATACGAAGGGTGAATAGTAATATATAACTCATATTTTTAAATAACGTGTGTGTGACTGACTTACAGAAATTGCTAGCACACCCCATGTAGGGATGACTTCAATAAATTTCCACCATCATTATTATCACTGGTGAGGTCTAACTCATACAAATTCCATGCATTAAGAGTAGAGGATGAATAGACATCCAAAAGGAAATTGAGATTTTCTTTAAAAAGGCGAATAATAGGCCACACCAAAACATGTATGTACAGCAGTAAATAGAGCCTTATGTGGTTATACTTTATAAAAATGTGTATTACAGCTCCTTTTTTCAAAATGAAGCCATAAATAATAAAAGTATAGAAAAATGTACACAGAACAAAGAGATTTATGGTCATTCTACTTTGCTACTTCTAGTTGCTATTGGGGAAAAGTCTCTTTTACCATTGCACTACGTGGAAATAACTATTCTATTATATTGGGCAGCTTTTTTTTGGTCAGGAAAATAGTTGCAAGTGGTTAATGGACTTTCTTCATCCAACAGGAAGACTCTAAAGGTAATATTATTAGTTCTTCGGAGCTTGTCATTGGTATATCATGATGGACAAATCTCAAAAATTAAGTCAGTTGAATCCCATAAAATATTTGCTTGACTAAATCCAAAACTTTTCATGATCAAGTATCAATTTATTTCACAGGAATTTATTAAAATAATGATGGGCAGTATTTATGAAGAAAGCAGTTAACTATACTGGGGTAACCTAGTGACAATACTACTTTCACTAGAGAAAATAATTCGATGGTAAAAGGGCTCTCTGTTATGCTACTTACCACTCTCTAAACACAAAGATGATTCAAAATTTACTTTGGTCACAGAGTATTTGACATAAGTGTCTTGAGGATTGTGGCATTTCCACAGTGGTGCCTGGACATTCTGTACTGTTGTGAAAAGTAATAGTGTTGAAATACCCTTGTTTTCTACTTCCATAGATCCTGTACTTTCTCAGTTACAGTTGTTATCACATGGTGTACATTGTCTGTTTAATTCTTGTCTGAACTATCATATTTGAAGCTATGAAATGTAAGATAAATGTGCATCTTCCACTACTTTGATCAGTGGTAACTAACGTGATTGATTGAAGAAACTAAGGATTCAAGATTAAATGTAAATAAATTATTGGGTAAATGGACATATTAATTTAAATCTTGAGATATTTAAATTTGTATAGACCTGATGCTGGAGAAAATCTTTTAGGGCACCCAGTTCAGTTAGTCTCCAAAGAAGAAATGGTATCTTTCTCATTTCCTTTAGTCAATGAACCACACTACTTAGTCACAGCCAGCAAATTAAACTACTGTGGGATAGTTCTTACTATTGCATCCTTCTCTTTCTTCTTTTTCTTTTAGAGTGATCCAAGTTCTTCCTCCTTTTAAATGTACTCTCCTTGGGAGCAGGATAAATAATCCCCAATGTCTCTTTCCTGTTAAATTCTGTTAAATTTCAGGTATTTGTAATGGTGACATGGATACTTTATATTTGTTTATTTATTTATTTTTATTTTTACTTTGTTTGAGACAAAGTCTCACTATGTCATCCAGGCTGGAGTGCAGTGGTGTAATTTCAGCTCACTGCAACATCTGCCTCCTGGGCCTCCTGGATTCAAGTGATCCTCCTGCCTCAGCCTCCCAAGCAGCTGGGATTACAGGTGCATGACACCATGCCTGGCTAGTTTCTGTATTTTTAGTAGAGATGGCGTTTCACCATGTTGGCCAGGCTGGTCTTTAACTCCTGACCTCAAACGATCCACCTGTCTCGGCCTCCCAAAGTACTGGGATTACAGGTGTGAGCCACCATGCCTGGCCAAGACTTTATCTTCATACAATGAACAGCTCAAATTTCTTCAAATTTAATACCGTTGAAATTGTCTCAAGGTCAATTGTTATAATCATTCAATGAAATTTTATTGGGTATCTATAAAATGTCTCAAAATCAAGCCGAGTAATCATCCTGCTTATCCTCCTCTATTTTTATTCTAATTAAAGTAGGAAGCTAAAACTATTAAATTTTACTACATGATTTATTGTCTTTAGGTAAGTAGCAAAACAGAACTCTACTATGGGATAAAATATCATATGGAGGCCAGGCACAGTGGCTCACACCTGTAATACCAGCACTTTGGAAGGCTGAGGCGGTTGGATCACCAGGTCGGGAGTCCAAGACTAGCCTGGCCAAGATGGTGAAACCCCGTCTCTACTAAAAACTGCAAAAATTAGCTGGGCTTGGTGGAGGACGCGTGTAATCCCAGCTACTCAGGAGGCTGAGGCAGGAGAATCGCTTGAACCCGGGCAGCAGAGGCTGCAGTGAGCCGAGATCACGCCACCGCACTCTAGCCTGGGCAGTAGAGTGAGACACTGTCTCAAAATAAAAAAAATTTAAAAATTTTAAACAGTCATATTTTTAGCGAGAAAACTATTTATAGTATTATAATCCTAAAATAGATACTTCTTGAATATTAAGTTTTTCTTATTCCTGTGGAGAAGCTGTGTATTTCTATGGTGGGGAATAATGTTTGGTTATTATTTAAACCATTACACACACACACACACACACACACACACACACACACACACACACACACAGTGGTTCTAATGATTTGAATATGATGAGACTATTTTAGAGAATGACCAGATAGATTCAAGCAGCTTACCTGGAGGTACAATCTTTTTTCATCTCTCTCTAGCCCTTTGGGTACACTTGTTTTGACCATAATTTCATTCTGAGAAATGAAGGTTTAGCTTTTCCTTTCAAAGGACATTAAAAGAAGTGTTTCAACTTAAATTCCCCAAGAATTATCTAGGTCACGTTCACAGCCTTTAACTGGCGTGGTGGAAACCTTCCTTTTTCCCTCAGATGACAAAGGCTAGGAAAGTCTGTAGGAAGACGGATAGGGAATTATGGCTTCTCAGTCTTATTCTCACATTTTCTTCAGTCCCAGGGGTGATTTTTCAGCTTTTCAGATTCACAAACTTAATTTCCCTGGTTTACAATGTGAGAAGTCTCTAGCCTTGGTGAATTGATTCATGCTATTTTAACACACAAGAGACTGCTACAGAAGCCACAATGTTAAGACATTAATTTATATTTTTAGAAGTACGTAAGGAAGGAAGCATTAGTGCCTGCTCATCAAAAACATCTGCCCTCAGGAGATAAAAATCATAGGTATCTATAGTTATATTGTTCCTCAAGCAAACACTGAACATGGTTATTTAACTTGGAGTCCATTTTACAGGAGACTCCAAATTCAGTGGCATCACCAATTTGTACGGAGCCACAACTCAAAATTCTCCACTGAATAATTTGACAATTGCCCAGTTAAATAGAAACTCAATGAGAATATCAGACCCTGGTTTATGGAGTACCTCATCTTATTCAATATTAATGGCAGTGGTGGTCATCTGTGAAGACACCAGCTGCTGCAGGGAAGGCACCGCCAGGTATGTGCCCTCTATGGAGCCGGTGAGAGCCTGGAACAGGAGAGAGCCCCGTTCCCTTCCGAGTTGGCAGGGTGGAAGACCCACCCTCCCGGGCACAGCTGCAGGCGCCCAGTCGCTCTCAGAGGCCCAGGAAGCCCCCTGCCCCAGCAAGCTTGGAAGTGCCTGCTCCCTCTGCTTGACCTCTCTCTGCTCCCAGTGCCTGCTCTGTTTCAGAGCAAAGTTTAGGCTGAGACCCCACTGTTGCAACCCGCTCAGGTGTGCACATGCTTGGGGAGGCGCTGACATGGCAGCCTCCTGCCTCCGCACCCTCCAGATTTTGGGTGCCAACAAGCATGGGTGGGAGGCTACGGTGAGGCTGAGGGTGGCTTGGCGCAGGCCTGCAGGCGTCCCTTGGATCAAACAGCTTGGACGCTGTGGACAACATGATTGATGGTGGCAGGAGGCAGACAGGCTCCTGGGCAGAAAGGGGTGGGTACATGGTGAGGCCCCAACTTCAAGCCAGGGACAGCCTGAAGCCTGGCGGCTGGGCTGTCAGTTGGGGTGGAGTCCATGTCCTGGAGTGAGAATTTATAGGTGCTTTTTCCATGCCCGCCCATGGCCACCCATGGACCAATCAACACGCACTTCCTCTCTGCTGAAGCCCATAAAACTCCGAACTCAACCGGACGCACAGACATCTGGAATACTAGCTGAGTAAAGGAGCTACACACTGTGCATCTCCTCTTTGCTCACAGCTGGACACTTGACAGAATGACCTGCCTGAACTAGGGACCTGCAGAATGATGGGACTGAAGACGCTGTAACACAAACAGGGCTAAAACACGCACTCTCCTCCTCGCCTCCCCACCCACCCCCAACATTGCAGGTGATGAGAAGTAGAGAAGAGCTGTGGCCTTTCAGGGAGCATAGTCCCAGGGGCTTCCTGAGCCAGGGCTGTGAAACCCTCTTCAGGCTCTGCAGTTCCTGGTATCTCCAAGCTTCTGAGTGCCACCGCATTCCCCTCGTCCAGATGCAGGTACCACCAGCAGAAGCTGCATGTAGTACCTGTGGTCCAGCCATAGCCTCCCCTGGAGCTGGCACCTGTGCTAGTGCCTGGAGCTGCCCAGCCGCCACAGCAGCCAGTGTACCTGGCTGTGTGCCGTGGCCGAACCCCACGCTCACTCACCCACACAACCCTCGCCACTCTGCCTGCACCTGACTAGCCCTTGGCAGGTGTAGGATCTGGGCTGGTAGCACGAGCCAAGCACAGCCTGCTGGACCAAGTGGGTGGAACAAGCTCAGTGGGCACAAGCAATACTCAGGCAGAAGGCACTGCCAGCCACAAAGGTTTCCAGCTGGCGAAGTGACACCCCAAGGATCCCATGACAATATCACTGTGCCCTGACTCCTCAGCATTATCTCTGTCCAACTTATTAGATAAATCTAACCAGAATACATTAAAAACTGTACATTTATTCTGCAATTTAGTGAGGGCTAGAAATGATATTGTGATCATAGGTTTTACAGCCTGGTTGAAGCCATTGGTACCTGATGAAGCTTTGGTCTTTGACTTCCTCTTGGTTAACTACAATGGCTTAAAAAAAGAATGAAACTATGTTCTTTGCTGCAACATGGATGCAGCTGGAGGCCATTATCCTAAGCAAACTTAATGCAGATACAGTAAATGAAACTCCGGGTGTTCTCACTTATAAGTGAGAACATACATTGGGTATACATGGAGATAAAGATGGGAATAATAGACACTGGGAACTACAAAAGAAGGGAGGAAAGGAGGTGGGCAAGGGTTGAAAAACCACTCATGGGATACTATGCTTACTATCTGGGCAACATGTTTAATTGTACCCAAAGCCTGCGCATCGTGCAATATACCATTGTCACAAACCTGCACATTTACCTCCTGAATTGAAAATAAAAGTTGAGGCTGGGCACGGTGGCTCACGCCAGTAATACCAGCACTTGGGGAGGCCGAGGCTGGTGGATCATGAGGTCAGGAGATTGAGACCATCCTGGCCAACATGGTGAAACCCCATCTCTACTAAAATTACAAAAATTAGCCAGGCGGGGTGACGGGCACCTGTAGTCCCAGCTATTGGGGAGGCTGAGACACGAGAATCGCTTGAACCCAGGAGGCAGAGGTTGCAGTGAGCCGAGATCATGCCTGGCAACAGAGTGAGACTCCGTCTCAAAAAAAAAAAAAAAAAAAGGAAAGAAAACAAAAAAAAAGGTGAAATAAAGGCAACTATAATAGCTTACTAAAGCATTTCTATAACTAGCAGGCATATAGTTTTGTTATACAATAAGCAGTATAAATTCTATATCCCCTAAACTTGAATTTAAGACCTTTTTCTCAAAACTAGCTTTATAATTTGTAGCTCATATCTCAGTGAATGGAAACCTCATGTACAAGATACACCATGTTGTTATAACCCAATGTACTTTTAAGGTTGGAGTACATAATAAAAATACATTTCTTTATTTTAATAAAATAGCAATGACTTTGTATTCCTACTAACTCATCTTGGCATGATCCCCAGTCTTTCCTGGAGACTTGCTCACCAAATATTTCCATGGGTCCTAGGAATAAACACGTACCAGAAAGTCTGTGGGTGAAAATAATTACTTCCATCAGCTTAAGAAAAACACATATAGCCATCTGCTTCCAGCCACACAAGAGTATAACTGTTAGAAGACTTGTCTTCATACTGAAAGAAGCTATACAGCCAGAAAAATATATAAATTCTCTATGTTCAGACAACGAGCAACAAGTAGCACGTGCTTGTAAAATTTTAGAGCAAGCAGATTAGGTGAGTCCAGCAAGTTTCCTGGCTTTCTGCTGGGGGCCTGTAACGTGCTTCAGATGGAGGAGATAAAGCCTGGACAGAACATGTGGAACCAGAAGAGACAGATCAGTGCTCTGAGCTGCTTAAGTAGCTATGATGTTTGAGTAAGTTACCAGAGAATAGGGAACTGAAAAGAGAGGGGATAGAATTTGAGCATTTATTATAGATCCTAGGCTAAGGGGTGTGTTGTTTTTGCATAGGCTGAGTCACATGGAGGCCTGGCAGAAATGTTAATAAAGAGCTGAGAACTGAATAGAAATATCAGAGTTTATGTAGGCCTCCAGACATAGAAATTCTGGTCCAGTCAAGGTTAAGATACCTTATTGAACATCTTAGGCATTTCGTTGAAACTCATGAAAGACCAAGCAGGTAAGAATCAAACACTACAGTTAGAGTGGCATTTTAGAAGCTAGGCCAAAAGATAAAGAGAACTAATAAAAAGTAGAACTAAGACTGAATGGTTGACCAGGAGATATCAGTCAGTTGCCAACAGAATACAACTCAACATCCTTTAAGGGAAGATGGCCTCTAGTATTCCCCACAATTTATTACTCCCAGAGTCCAGCAAGTAACAGTGAAGTAAAATATAAACCAAGGTTAAATAGGAAGACATGAGTCATACTAAAAGTAAACAAGTCAATAAAACAGACCCTGAGATGACTCAGATGTTTACATTAATGCAAAATAAACTTTAACACAGCTATTATAATAGAACTGAAATAAAAAAACACTTGTAATATATAAAAAATGGAAAATCTCAACATAACAGCCAGAAAATAATAAATATAGAAACATACTAGAGAATGCAGTATAATTCCAGAAGAGTAATGAGATGTTCTATAGACCGACTCATTCGTGAAACTCATAAAAATTATACAGAAAGAAGCACTTGAAGTCTCTGGAAATGAGCCTAAGATTATACAACAAATGAAGAAACATTTATTCAAGAGTGTCTACTAAAGCACAGGGAGAAAAGAGTGCGTAGCATTTGAACCAATCTTTTCTTCCTTGTCCTCTCCCAACTCCCAATGTGACAGAAACTCCATTCTAGATGAGTGCAGTCAAGAACACAGGACTTTTACTAACTCTAACTGCCTGTGTAGGTCTGTAGTCTTTTCCAATAAATGGTAGGACATCATTAGATACTTTAAAAATACTGAGTTTCAGATGAGTGTGCTCAGGAAGGAGATGCATTATTTTTTCACACAACCTCCACTCGTAAGATGGAGAGTCCACTTGTGCATGGTTCACTATGAATACTGGAATTCTGGTTATCCTTGAACCAGATCATTAGTAAGGTGGAATGTCCCATGCTGGAAGAGGTAAGATGAAAAGACTAGAGGCTACTGACTTCCCTCTATCATGTAACCTGTTTCTAATTCAGAGGTGTCATGCTGAAAGAAGTGGGCCATTGTGTCTGTTTCCAACTACAAAGTAGTGGCTCAGGGATTTTGCCTAGATGGAGAGACAGGTTACAAAAAACTGTGCTATGAAACGTACCCAAAGAACTGACTTTGCATCAGAATGTGGCGAAGTGAAGCTCAGTGGTTCTTTCAAAAACAATGGAGATTATGGTGAAAAGTAAATAAGAGTAGACTGGTACCTTCATTAGAGATGAACTTGCAAAGTAACTTGTTGCAGGCTAACTAGTCTATCAGAGAAAACCAGGAAAATAGACTGGTAAAAATAGCCTCCTGAGATCAGAACATATATTGAATACTAACCTCAAAACGTATCCTGTAGGGGTCCAAATTGAATTTGACCAGCCTGTATAGAATGCATTCCCCAAGACATTGTTGCAAACAAAGAACAAACAGCAGGTAATTAGTGGAGCTTATCTGCTACATCATGAGGGGAAGACAGAGAAAAAGAATGCAGATGAAGCCACTGCCATCTGAGAGTGACTATAATTGTGCTCAAGGCTCCACCCTCTGTGGAGCAACATCAGAGACATTGTACTTAGGAGAAAGAGAAATGACTACAGTAACCCAACGAGTCACTAAACAAATATGCAAGCAAGTAAACATAAGTCTTGGAGGGCTTGGTGTAAGTAGAATTCAAAGTTGCTACAATATATCATAGAAAACATCCTGGTTACAACCAAAAATTGGGAGTCAGGCAAAGGAGAAAGGAAGCCTGGCTAGTACTCAAGAGAAAGTACAGGCATTAAAAACTGCCTGTGAGAGCAACCCTGGGTCAGACAGACAGTGACTTCAAAGTAGCCGTTATAAAAATGTTCAAAGAACTGAAGAAAACCATATTTGAAGAAGTAAAGGAAGTATATTGGTAATCTCATCAAATAGAGAATATCAATAAAGTAATAGAAATTATAAAAGTAGAAGCAAATAAAAATGGGGGGTGTAAAACACAATAACTGATATGAAAAGTTCACTAGAGGTGTTCAGCAATAGGTTTGAACTAGAAGAAGAAAGAATTAGCAAACATGGAGACAGATTAATAGATATTATGCAATCCAAATAACAGAGTAAAGTAATGCAAAGTAAATGAAGAAAGCCTCAGAGAAATGGGACACCATTAAATGAACCAACAGATACATAACAGGAATGCCAGAAAGGAGAGACATGAAGGAGCAGAACACTGTGTTTGCAGAAATAATGGCTGAATTTTCTGAATTCGATAAAAACCCATCTATACAAATAAAAACTTCACGTAGGATAAATACAGAAGATTCACCACAGACACATCATAATAAAAATATTGAAAGCCAGATAGAAAGGGAAAATCTTGAAAGCAGAAAGATAAAAATGGCTTATTACTTGCAAGGAGATCTCAATGACAGCTATGTTCTCGTCAGAAGCAAAGGATGCTAGAAGGCAGTAAAGATATTCAACATTTTCAAAAGAATAGTACTGCCAACCATGTCCCAATAAAATCATCTTTCAAGCATGATGTTGAAATAGACATTCCAAAATGTAAATGGAAGTGCGAATTTGTTGTTAGAAGACAAATATGTTAAAGAATTTATTTATTTTTCTGGCTGTATCTTGTAAGAAATTGTAAAGGAAGTTCTTCAGGGTAAAAGCAAAGGACCCAGAGAATAATTCAAATCCACACGGAAAACAAAGAACACTGGTAAAGATAATTATGTATATATAAAAGGCCTTATTAATATATATTTGTTTTACTTTCTTCTGACTGACTTAAGAAGTAATGGTATAAAATAACATACATTTGTATTTTGGGGGCTTTTAACATATAAAAATGTAGTATATTTGAAGATAACAGCACAAATAAGGTGAGTAAAAGAAAAAGTGGATTGTGGTAAGAATTTGAAACTAGTAAGAACCATATGGATTTTAAAATAGCTTTTCTATTTCTGTGAAGAATAGTCCAAACAAATCTAAGCAAAACAAACAAAGCTAGAGACATCATGCTACCTGACTTCAACCTATACTACAGGACTATAGTAATCAAAACAGCATGGTACTGGTACAAGAACAGTCACATAGACAAATGGAACAGAATAGAGAACTCAGAAAAAAGACTGCACACCTACAACCATCTTATATTTGATAAATCTGACAAAAACAAACAATAGGGAAAAGATTTCTTATTTAGTAAAAGTTTTTGGGAGAACTGGCTAGCCATATGCAGAAAAATGAAACTGGACCCCTTCCGTACACCATACACAAAAATCAACACAAGACGGATTAAAGACTTAAATGTAAAACCCAAAACTATAAAAATCCTAGAAAAAAAAACCTAGGTGATACCATTCAGGACATAGGCACAGGCAAATATTTCATGACGAAAGCACCAAAAGCAATAGCAACAAAAGCAAAAATTGACAAATGGAACCTCATTAAAGAGCTTCTGCACAGCAAAAGAAACTATCAACAGAGTAAACAGACAACCTACAGAATGGGAGAAAATTTTTTCAACCTATGCATCTGACAAAATCCTAATATCCAGCATATATAAGGAACTTACACACGTTTACAAGAAAGAAACAAACAACTTCATTAAACAGTGGGCAAAGTACATGAACTGACACTTCTCAAAAGAAGACACACATATGGCCCACTATACATATAAAAACTCCACATAGGAGAAATACAGAAAATTCACCACAGACACATCATAATAAAATTATTGAAAGCCAGATAGAAAGGGAAAATCTTGAAAGCAGAAAGTTAAAAATGGCTCATTACTTACAAGGAAACCTCAATGACAGCTATATTCTCATCAGAAGCAAAGGATGGTTCTCTATTCTGTTCCACTGGTCTATGTGTCTGTTCTTGTACCAGAACCATGCTGTTTTGGTTACTGTAAAAGCTATTTGAGTAAGTATGCGGAAATATAAAAACTCTCATACATTGTTGGTTGGAATACAAAAAGGTACAATTGTTTCACCAAACAGTCTTCCAGTGACTCAAAAAATTAAACATAGAGTTATTTGATCCAGAAATTCCACTTCTGGGTATACATCAAATAAAAATGAAAGCAGGCCAGTTGTGGTGACTTACGCCTGTAATCCCAACACTTTGGGAGGCTGAGGTGGGGGGATTGCTTGAGCTCAGGGGTTCAAGACTAACCTGGGCAACATGGCAAAACCCCATCTCTATAAAAAATTAAAACTTAGCTGGACATGGTGGTGCTTGCCTTTAGTCCCAGCTACTAGGGAGGCTGAGGTAGGAGGATCTTGAACTTGGGAGGTAGAGGTTGCAGTGAGCTGTGATTGTGCCACTGCAGTCCAGCCTGGGGACACAGTGAGACCTGTCTCCAAAACAATTAATAAATATAAATGAAAGCATATATACAAACAAAAACTTGTACACAAATGTTTGTAGCTGCATTATTCATGATAGCCAAAAGGTGCATACAACCCAAATATCTGGCAGTTGATCAGTGGATAAATATGTGGTATATCAACATAATGTAACATTCAACAATAAACTGAAACAAAGTACTTACATAAGTTATGGCATGGGTGAACCTTGAAAACTGTGTTATGTTAAAGGAGACAATCACAATAAGCTACATAATCACGTATTATATGATTTTATTCACATGAAATGTTCAGAATAGTGAAGTTGATATATAGAGAAAGTAGATTTAAGGCTGCCTGAACCTGGATGAGGAGGGAGGGAGATTGTGTGTGAGTAGGTCGGGGAACTGTTCCCATAAAAAGTACAGGAACTACTTTGGGTTGATGAAACCATTCTAAAATTATATATCAATAAATCTGCTAAGAAAACATAATCCAACACTGCACTAGGCAGTGGGGATGCTGGTCATGTAAGGACACAGTTAAAATAGGCATGCTGATCATGGTGACATAAACAAAGCCAAACAAACAAAACCTGCCTTCTCAAAAGCCAAGGAGAGACCTTGCTTTTGCTTTTGTTTGTTTGTTTATTTTCTTCTTTTTCTCATTTCTGAGGTGAAATCTCTAAAACTCAGTGTGGATAACCGTCTTGCCATTGGAGACCCACATATCTGGAGCTCCAAAACTCTTCATATCAATAGTAAAGCATTTTCAAAAAGTTAGCACGGTTGACATTTTGAGTTAAGAATTTTACATATAAAAATGTATTTGGTCCTCACAACGATGCTAAAACATAGGCATTGGTATTAGCACCATTTTAGAGTTGAGAAAAATGAGGCTTAGAGAGATTAAGTAACCAAATCAATGTCTCACAATCATTAATAACCAGAGGCCTGGTTCTAAATCTGTTTTTTTTCTTTTTTCTCCAAATTAATTTCTTCTCTTCTGGAGCTTGCTAGTTTCAAATATTCTAACTCAGAAAAAATATTAATCTGTTACAATATTTGAGTTGATAAAATATAATTCAATGTGAAAAACATTAATATGCTTGGTGATTTGGGAGAAAAACATCGAAGGCTACTTGGATACACTGACATTCAAGCAGGGCCTTAATATTCAAAATTAGACCCATAGACACAGAAAAAGACCATCAATACATATATAGATTGTCTTCAGAACCTGAAAATATTTATACATTTTTAAAACACGCCATGATCTCATCTTATTGCAATCTTTAAAGAATTAACATTTTATATTAATTCTACTTTTCATTTAGTCAGCTTTTCCTTGATAATTTAAAAGCCCTTATATTTTTAGGAAAATCCAAATTATATCTACTAATGCAAGTTCAGTGAGTTGGAATTTGGAGGCAGCAAAAGGAAAGGCACTGACCCTTCTGTCTAATGGACAGAAATGTAAATGAGCAGTGGTAAATCAAAGGACAAAATAAGCACCTGAATTTGAATGCTGCCAGCTTGGATAAGAATGAGAAAGTCCATCTGTCTGAGACAGTAGAAATGTGTGACCCCTGGAAGAGACGGAGAGGGATCCTTTAAACATGAGAAATAAAAATGTCACCAAAAATTTGAGGAAATACTATTTCCCAAGAGCAGAGTAATGAAGCAAAAGCAAAGCTCCAACTGTCAGTAGCTGAATTATTAAAGGAGGAAAAGTAGAATCTGTGGACAGGTGCAAACTTCTCCAAGAATTGAAGAAGCTTAATCCAAATCCTAAATAGAATCCCAGGAGCTTTATTTGACTTTTGTCTGGATACCTTAATGATTCATTTGTTTTAAGATTGTAACATTTTTAAGAGTTCAGTTCTTTTTTTCACGCGTCTCTATTAATTCTCTCCCAAAGAGGAATGGTCACAAATCCATGTCAAGATAGGAAAAATGGGAAAAGGAAGTGTCTGGTGTTACACCAGGGCTCTCATCTTATAGGTGCTTCCAGTTCGCTACCTCAAATGCAAGTATATCTTTGAAAATTTTTCCTAGTAGGTGAAACAGGATTAAAACCTGCCCTTTGGGTCAATAGAACTAGGTTTCATCCTGGCGCTGCAAAAATATTTCATATGTGATCTTGGACAAGTTAATCTAAAATCTTTAATGTGGATGTTTTATTTGGAAGTGCCTTGTGATTAGGGTGTATTGTGAAGATTAAATGGAATAAAATATAGAGAGTACAGCTGTTTTTCGCTTTCTTTTTCTCTGAAATGTCGACTCTGCTCTGGTTCTGCCTCTCAGAACTCTCCCCCGAGGAGCAGCTTGAATTCTCTGTATCATTTTCCTAGGCTACAGAAGAAACAGTTTAAGGCGAACGAAGAAGTCAAATTCGTGAATTATAGTTTGTAGGCCTATGTATGAAAATAAACAATTTGTCCAACTGTGAACTTACAATCAGAGCCACTCGGAAGCTTTATTTATTTTTCTTTAATAATGGTAAACATGGACAATTTACACTACCATTAATCATCTAGATGCAGGAATTCAGAAATTGTGCCTATAATGGACAGCAATCAGTTGTGCTAATTCAAGGATCTAAAATAAATTTAATGCATAAACATTTATTTCTGCAGTTGAGGAATTCATTAGCTTTTTCAATGAGTCTCTTATATCTGGGAATAGCACAGATTACATAGAAATGCACATATATATTTTTCACATGTAAGTATGTGCATTCAATATTTTATAAGGTGTTATTGTAGTAACTGTCTTTGACTATGCTGTAACCTCATTTGATATTTATAACAATATATTTATGCATACAGTAGAGTACATATGTATATGCATACATGTGCATAATTTATATTATTTCACTTATGAATTAAAGAAGAGTTTTATAATTACCATGGAGTATCCTGTGATGCACTGCACAGATTGCCCTTCAGTAATTAAAGGCTCATTTTTCCATCTGAGGGAGTGCTTCCAAGATGACCCTTAACTGTCAGTTGTCAACCCCCTCTGTGGATTGTCTCAAATGTAGAAAATGACATCATTCAGGGGTCGTATCTCTTTCCTGGGCACCACGGGAGTCCAAAGGCTCGGTCCGCAAATCTGAACAGGCATCCAGCTTTCCATCTGGCCAACACCTCCCTTTCTCAGATGCTTATCCTAAGAATTCTTCCTACTAAAATATCCTGCCTGGTTATCTCCATCTCAGAATCTTTCCTCCAGAGAATAATACCCGAAACAAAGGCCCAGAAGGAAGGGTCGGCTGAAATGGGGTAAATATAGACAGTTAAACAACGACAACAGAAACAAAAACAAAATATGATCATTGCTTTTTTTGAGGATAAAGAGGAATGGAAAGGGCTCTAATAAAACATAGTGAGGGTATCTTCCCTAATAGAGGAATGATACCCACTTTACATAGAACGCAGTAGTTAATTGTGCTAGCACTAGAAATTGCTTATGCTGAAGTTTTGGTTCTGCTTCTACTTAGCTGTGCATCTGTGGGCACGCTGCTTAAGCCTTAGAATAACTGTGGAGATCAGGTGAGAGCACGCTTGGCACCTAACCCCGTGTCTGGCAATAGCAAGAATCAACTAACAGCTAACTAACTAACTAACTAACAACTAAATAAATAAATAAAATATATTATAAAAGCTATAATTATTAGCCACTCTATTACCCCCAGAGCTGAGGTTCAAGCGGGATCAAGGGACTTCCCGATGAGTTTCTTTTTTTTTTATGTTTTCATTTTTCTTTATAATAGAGAGTTCTATCCCTACTTACAAAGTAAGAATACACAAAGTGATTATTTGTTCACAAAGCAGTATCTGACCCCACCCCAAATAACTGTCTTAGAATCATTTTAAGAGTGAGTGTGCTTTCACTTGTAAATTCAGATCCCCTCTCAACCCTTTTCTACCCTGCTGTGAAGCAGAAAAACTGATCCCTGTAGGCACCTGCTTTGTTCTCTGCTGGCCACATAAGCTTAGCTAGTGGGAGACACTAAAATGCGGTTAGAGGGTGGAGGGACACTCAACTGTGAGTGTATATGTCTCACAAACCCATCTGTGAGAGCACATTGCTGGCCATCCTGTGCCTTAACGAAAGCCATAGTTCACTTCAGGTCACCTGTTCACCGAACTCACGTCTCCATATTCCAGTAACCACTGTCTCTTCTTGCTTCCTCAGTCCTGCTAGTGATAATATCCTCCCAGAATTACTAGTGCTGGGATGCTTCACCATCCCGTGCTATTGCCCTAAACCCTGCTCAAATCTAGACAAATAACTTTATTAAACTTATTGTAAATTACCAAGTTTGAATGTTCCATGTTCTTCCTCTACCTGTTGGAACGTCAACTAATCTAAGAGAGTTTAGGGCTTAAAAAATGTGATTATATTTGCAAAATTCTATTTCTATCCATATTTTTTTCAGGATGACTTTCCTCCCTTATCAATTGGGATATTAAAATAAATGATCCATGCTATTGCGTTCAATGTGAGATCTTTACAAGTTTATCCACAAAGTAAACTTATACACTCAGTTATGTTTAAGTATCTCAGATGAGCAAATGGATGGATAATGAATCATTTTGAAATTGAGAGGCCTCTAACAAGGGTTCACTTGTAGTGAAAAATGCAATTTCTTTCCATTGTTTTCCTACCGATTACCTCTAAGAGGCAAAAATAGACTTTCTTCTTTCGGATAACTTGAAGAAATAAATGATAAACCTTTTTTAAACACACAATGAGAAAACATTAAACCAAAACCAGCTATATTCGCAAATGTGTTCACCACCCCCAGCTCAAAAGAGTAACTTGCATACAAATCCTCCCAGATTGAAAATCATAATATAAATGACAATACAACCAATCCTTTAAGTATCATGTAAGCACTAAAGGGAGTTTTATAAAGTAACTAATAATAATCAGGATGTATATTTTAAAATGTGAAAATTTCTAGAAGAAACCATAACAACTGTGGGTGTGATTTCACCCAAGGTGGAGGGTGTGGGTGGTATTATTTACTTCTTTAAATTTTTTGAACTTCCAAATTGTTAATAAATAAGCATAGAATCCATTGTTGGAAAAATACACATAATTGTCTTTTTTAAATACATTTATTTTAGGTTTGAGGGTACATACCAAGATTTGTTACCTGGGAGAACCTGTGTCACAGGGTTTGTTGTACGGATTATTTCATCAGCCAGGTATTAAGCCTAATATCCAATAGTTATCTTTTCTGCTCCTCTCCCTCCTCTCAACCTTCACCTTCAAGTAGATCCCAGTGTCTGCTGTTCACCTCTTTGTATTCATGAGGACTTACCATTTAGTTACCACTTATAAGTGAGAACATGCAGTATTTGGTTTTCTGTACCAGCATGTCGTTTGCTAAGGATAATAGTCTCTAGCTCCATTCGTGTTCCCACAAAAGGCATGATTTCATTCTTTTTATGGCTGCATAGTATTCCATGGTGTATATGTACCACATTTTCTTTATCCAATCTGTTATCGATGGGCATTTAGGTTGATTCCATGACTTTGATTTTGTGAATAGTGCTGCAGTGAACATTCACCTGCACGTATCTTTATGGTAGAATGACATATATTCTTCTGAGTATATACCCAGTAATGAGATTGCCGAGTTGAATGGTAGTTCTGCTTTCAGCTCTTCGAGGAATCGCCATACTGCTTTCCACAATGGTTGAACTAATTTACACCCTTACCAACAGTGTATAAATGTTCTATTTTCTCTGCAACCTTGTCAGCGTCTTTTTTTTTAAATAGCCACTTTGATTTCTAAAGTGAAGAAAAATAAAAATTACAGCTTCTAAATACAGAATTTTTAAAAATGTACTCAAGGGAGTAAATTTGCTCTAAGCATATAACTAAACTGGTTGTGGCTGTGAAATGTTAAAGAATGAGTGTTAAAGAATGAAGTAAACACTCCCAAAATTACTATACACGATTTTGTAATAAAAACCAAAATAGTCATAAAATCTTGGTTAAAAAGAATGCAACCAGTAGCATCCTAATTTCTTCTAAATTATGCTTAATTAAATCACTGATTTTGGTATTAAATTAAATCATTTTATAGGAAGTCATATCAGTTCAATATAAATTTTCAAAGACATACAAGTACTAATGTGACAATGCAGGAGATTTCAGAAGAAAATCACTTTAATTCCCTGGGATTTAACTCAGAGTCTTTTTGTCCCTGTGACATATTTTTATTTCAATATTGTCAGAGAAATCATAGAAACTTGGCTTGATGTTAATATATTGCTATGAGTACAATAAAATGCTTAAATAAATTTTTGGGGGGAGGAGTAGATATATCTAGCTTACATAAAACCCCAAACTTTATTCTGAGACTTCCTATATCGGCAAACAATAAATCACAAAATATTTGTGTTATTTATGATGACAGTGTTTCAGGGAACTTCCCATTCTTAGTTGGGAAAATTTGCTACTTCTACTCTCCCTGGTCTAATTTCTTCCAATTTCCCTTATTTCAGAAATGCCTAATATACTATGGGGTATAACCTTTCCTGACACACATCCAACATATGCATTCTTTGTTAATAAACATACAATATTTCTTCAAGTGGAGGGGGATAAATCTTCCTTTGCTATTTTAGGTGATTTTTGTTTTCCATAATTATGAATAGCCTCACGATTAATAGTGACTCATGTTGATATTTTTATAGTGTAAACATAAATCAAGGCATTTGTGAATGTGCAAAATAATCGCAGAAAGCAGTGTTAATATTTTTAATTCAAAAGAGTCCAATCAATTGGGCTCGGCCTTCCTTCTAGTTTCATATCCCTTGAATTCTGTCCTCAAGATATTTCCAACATCTTGAAGTCTCAATACTCCACCTCAAATATCTAAAAGTCTGGTTTTCTACCTACTCTTTCTTCTGCATAAATTGTTCCAAGCTTTATTTCCAGCCACTAAAATTCTTCTTTATTTCCTCAATAAACACAAATGTAATCTCCTGTATAAAGCCTTTTCTGCATATCCCACTTAGGATTAAATAATCTATTTTTATTCCATACAAATTCACATACCTATATGTTAGCATTTGCCAAATTTTATGGTTATTATATGGTTGTTATTAGCAGATTTCTTAGACCCAGTTTCTGCAGATTTGGCTTGGAGGGACCTTGAACTTTGTATTTCTTATGTCACAGTCATATTTCCTTAGGAACTCTAGGGTTAAGATAAATGAAGAATATAGTCGTGCTTCACTTGCTACTTGGTAACACACTTGGTTTTGTAGAGCTGTGTGGTCAGGACGATTTTAAACCTATATGACTCAAATATTATGAAAGATTGGTGGAAACCTGAGGTGGCTTCTTTTCTGTATCAAAGTGACTTGCAGACACCTTGGGTCTTATTTATAGAAGCCATGCATGGCCCATATAGGTGAGGAGATGAAAGAGGCTATGTGCTCACTCTAGAAGCTGTCAGGTGTCTCAATGATGAAGGTGCTGTACTTGGTGCATTTATTACCCTGCATACTTTCATAAAACTAAGCTAACATAGTGTAAGATGAAAGCTCATTTTTGTTTTATGAGTCTGATTGTCTATTGCAAATAAAAACCCATACCACAGCTTTGGTTCTGTAAGTGTATATATATGTATACATGTGTCCCCAAGTAGCAAGTGAGACAAGTAGCAAGTGAGGCTAGGATTGTGGAGGTGGGGATGCAGACGGAGGTGAGGTTGGAGATGGGGATGGGGTGGACACACACACACACACACACACACACATATATATAATATTCACACATATATTTATATATTATAAATATATATATGCATATTTATATATATTATATATAATATATGCATATTATATATATACTCCTATCCCCACACCATCCCCTCCCCAACCTCACTTCCGTCTGCATCCTCACCTCCACAATCCTAACCTCAACCCCATCCTCAGCCTATTCCCATCTCCACCCCATCGTTTCCTCCAACCCTATTCTCACCCCCATCCCCACCTCCGTCTCCATCTCCACACCCACTCTCATCCACTCCCCTACCCTCAACCCTGTCTCCATTACCATCCCCATTTTCACCCCTGCTCCCCCAGGAGTGCCCCAAATGGAAGCATCACCATTTGCTTACATTTCTGTTTTTTAGTAAACTATGTGCTGTGCTGTTTTCTTCAGACAATGTTTTAAATAGCTAATTCTAGATGTAGCATATATTTGGTTTATAAAATAACTTATTTTTAAAGAGTGCTTTTATAAAAACAGGAAAATGTGTTTAAAAGATGCTATTATGTTTTCTTTGTTTCTAGTGCTTTTGTTTTGTTTTTCAATGCAATTGTGACCTCTTTTATAAACTATACACAACCTCTACATCTACCTTGACTTAAACTAATACTGTGGGAAACGTAATTATCAAGAATGACATTCTGCAAACACGCTGTAATGACTTTCTATTATATTAACTTTGTTGCTCGCATTATCTGGATCACTCAAGAGTCCTCCCGAATGCCAAAGGTAAATCTTGCCTTTTACCTTAATGATCCATACACTGAAATTATTGCCTAGATTTTGGCGTAATCCATTGTGAGGTTTGAGGATACAATTAGATAACAGAATCCAGAGACATGTTTTGTACTCAGCATAGAAAAATAGATGATGTCGAAAGGTGAAGTTTTTTGTTGTTGTTGTTGTTGTTCATCTTGCTATATAATTCACACACTGGCAGATGAATAGGAAGATTATTTAGCCACGGTATTACAGTACTTCTTATTGACAGAGCTGGGCCAATTCTGGCTGAATGCTAGGTAATTAACTATGATTTGGGTTGATTTCTATAGAATTAAGTCTGGTAAATAGAGAAAATCTTAGAAATTATATAAGACAAAGAGGAAAGATAAATTGTATGCTGGTGAAGATGCAAATAAGAATCAGTAGAATGTCAAGTTAGGGCATCATATAGATAAAATGCACCTAATTAAGTAAAAATTAAGCCAGGTTAGGCATAAGTTTAGGGAGAAAATGCTTCCACATTTGGATGAAAACATATGTATGTATAAGTGTATTCAACTGTTGTAAATGATCCAAAACCATTGGAAAAGTAGAGATAAGTATTAGCCATTAGCTCATTTCCTAAAAGAGAGGATTCCTGATTCTGGCAACAAAAATTCATTTGATTTTCATTATTCTTTTGGTGTTTACACATTTTGCTAAGAAGCGTCTATAGTTTATTTCCAATGTTTAGCAGAGATTGGTCTCAATTTCAGTTCCTAGGGATTTCCAGGCTTTAAAAGTTTCACAGAATACTAGCAAGAGAGTCCGTGTATTATTTTTGATGAGGATAAGGGCAGCAGAATCATATTTCTAGAGATCATATACAAACGATGATATGGTAGAACCAGACCTGTCCCATGGTAAGAATTAAGAAACAAAACAGTTTTTGATTAAAGCTAAGGTATAACACATCAACATTTAGAGTGAAATCAACAGAAGTATCAAAGCAATTGTACTATGCTCATTGGAACTCCTCTGGACTCAAAGCTGAAAAAGCAGAAGATAGCAAAATGGATTAAGAGTTTAGAAAAATTACACATTAGGAATATTACTCAGAAGCTTTAACATAATTTTTCCTTGATCCTCAAAACAGATAAATGGTTAAGGGAGATGATGGAAAAGTCTATTACCGAAGTTTTTACATTATATGGATGTCTGTGATTCTTTAGTTTCTAGTTCATGAGTCTTATTTATGTTGAATCTTTCTATAGCAGAAGAACCTTGTTCATTTAGAATAATGCTAAAGATCTTAGGAACTTTTATCTCTTATTTCTTTATAATAACCACATTTTGAATAAAAACTCCTTAATTCTCTAATTATCTCACTGAGGCATGAATCTCTAGGGACTCTAATTGGACCCGGCATCTTTCCTAATTTAACATCTCCTAGAACATAGTTAACCCAATCTAACTTCAGTGTGCCCTCTCATTATTTTATCCTTAAACGATTAATACAAAATGGTTAGTAGATTAAAAGAAGCATGTTTATATTTCTTTTTCTTTCTTTCTTTTTTTCTGGCCATCCTCATTTTCTTAAGAGAAGAATGTTGGGAACAATCACATCACGCATATGTGTTTTTAGCAAACATTTTTCCTGAATTTCTTGAATCACTAATTCCCAGATTTCTACATGTATAAGACTCACTTGAGAATGTTGATAAAATGAATGAGTATAACCTCAGATATTCTGAATTCAATATTTTGAACTACAGACTATGATTCTATATTTTATAAAGAAATCTGGTGATTCTGATATTGGTGGCCCAGAGACTGGGCTTAGAAAAGCCCTTGTTAAAACATAAGGCATTATTTAACCATTGCAAAATTAAGATATGTTATGCACATACTCTGTTTTCAAGGAGCACTCTAGGAAGAAAAGAGAAACCCGGGGAAGAAAGAAAGCATAAAAGGAACTGTAAGAAGAAAACGTGTGACAAGAGCAGGGAGAGATAATATAAAATATTGAGTACCTGTTATCTTCCATACACTCTACAGGGCATTTCATATATGTTATAGATTTTAGAAAAAAAAGGAAATGAATCTCCATTTTTGCGAATGAAGAAACTGAGGTTGAGTTAATTTAATGAATTAGTCAGAGGTCCCATAACTCCTAAGGAGCAGAATATGAATCTCACTCCATGTTAGTGCTTGTATAATATCAATGGTCTTGCCTTGACAGAGCAGCAGATTGGAAAATGTGTACACCTTTAATTATAATGTATATAAGACATAAATAACTCCAAAATGCAGATACAACCTACTTATGCAGGTTCGAAAGTAGCACGGTGACTGGGGTAGGGTAGGCATTCAATAAAAGTCATTTTTTGCTTTCTCTGATTGAAGAGGTTAATTGAGGGCTCATTCCAGAAGACTAGTATTGGGCTGGCATAGTGGCTCTTGCCTGTAATCTCAACACTTTGGGACACTGAGACAAAAGGACCACTTGAGCCCAGGAGTTTGAGGCTGCAGTGAGCTAGGATCCTGCCACTGCACTCCAACCCGGGTGACAGACAGTCCCTGTCTCTAAAAATAAATAAGAAAATAAATTAAAAAGACCAGGGGATATGGCAAACCTATTTGGCTTCCTAATTATTAATTTCTTGTTAACATTCATGAGAACAGGATCCGGGTACACTCAAGGAAAGTTAAAGCCTGAAACATCTCAGAGATAAAACCAGATCTTGCTTTTTATGATCAAATGAGTCTCAGAAAGTGTAGATAACTTGTTAAACATCACAATGAGTCTCAGAAAACACAGATAACTTGTTAAATGTCGTTAGCTCTGTTAGCAAGACTTTTCATAACACGTTTCCCCTTTTTCCTCTAATACTCCCCCAAACACAGCCTGACGTCCTTCCATACCAAATGTAGTGAGTCCTGTGCTGTTCGTGCTACTCAGATCATCCCTTTTGGACCAAGACACTCTTTCTCCAGTGGCAGCTGAAAGTATAAATAGCAGAAGGCTCTCAGTTGGTCTTCTTTGAGGAATTTTTCCAAGACAGCTGCTTCATCCAAGATGTTCCTTTCATGATGAAGCTTCGCTTCCTCATCTGAAGGCAGGACAACTCAAGGCCGACACATCACCAGTGTTCCCCAAGCTATTGTGAGTCTTTTGCTGCAGTTCAATCACAATTGAATTCCCCCGTGTGAGACCAACCCTACTGCCTTCACTCCTATACGGGTGTTGATCCTGAGAATTCTCTTATATTCTCTTAATATACTCCAACTATGAACCTGCTATCCTAGGAAATAGACTTGAGACATCAAATTGTTAATTATTCCCTTGAGGTTCTCTGATGTCCTGTATGTTGGTGACTATGAAATGCCACCTTTTCTGATAATCTCATTTCAAGGACAGCTTTGCACCCCTCTCAACTTAAATTATACATTAATTAGCAGGAATTAATGATATATTCATTTATTATACTTTTAGGAAGGTTTATTAATGGAAATGTTTGATTATTTTTATTATTAAGACAGTGTCTTACTCTGTTGCCTAGGCCGAAGTGCAATGGTGCTATCTCAGCTCACTGCAGCCTCCACCTCCTGGGCTCAGCAATCCTCCCATCTAAGCCTTCTGAGTAGCTAGGACTACAGGGACTACAGGCATGTGCCACCATGCTTTGCTAATTTTTAAAATGTTCTGTAGAGACGGGGTCTCACTATATTGCCCAGGCTGGTCTGGCACTCCTAGGCTCAAGCTATTCTCCTGCCTAGGCCTCGCAAAGTGCTGAGATTACAGGTCTGAGTCACTGTGCCTAGCCAATGAAAAAATGTTTTTAAATGTAGATAGAATGCATGGGAAATACCAGGGATGTCCCTTCCTGAGCTGTGGGGATAGTAACAACAGGGTGGTTGCTACCCATAACCCCAAAGGAATGAGAGTAAAGAAAGTATATGGAAGAAAAGCCTGTAGGTAAACCACACTGAGAAGTGGTAGGGCTGTTAGCTGAGGGAAACAGTTCAAATGTACTCTGAAGGGGAGAAACTTAGGAAGTAAATACATTGAGACTGCGAGCAAGGTGTTGGGTGTATTTGGAAGGGAAAAATGAAGAGAAAATGACCACGGAGAATAGGTATGTGCTTAACACCATAGAGTTAATAGGTAGTAATGTCACTTAAAACCACCCATAAGAGTGTCTATTCCATTATCTGATATACTAAATAAATATATACTGTTTTACAATCATGATATATTTCTACATTTAAATCTTAGGAAGATTTTCAACTTTCTAACGAGAGGGGCTAAATGCTACTCATATCGTGTTTCTAACACCTAGCACAGCGCTGGATGTAAAGCTGGTGCTTATGTCTTGTTTATCTTTTGCCAAGTAAGAGTAAACCTGCCTCTTTCTAAAAAACTTTTTACTCTTTGTATGATAATTTTCAGGGGGATGTACGTGGGGATGTTTAAGAGAATGGAACGTCAGTACAGAAACTCAGAACAGGTGACTAATCTTGGAGATGAATGGGAAGATGGCATTCATATCCATAATGCCATTATATTCAGAAATTTTTTTTTAAAAAGGTTACATGACTGAGTGGCTGAAAGGAGTTAATGACACAGCTAGGATGAAAAATGAGTTTCTTCATTTCCAGCCCCACCAGTTCTTGATAACACATGGTAAGACTTCCTTACAGGAATAAAAAATATATGAGTGAACTACTAGTGTCTCCAAGAGCAGACAAATGTTTTGAGACATCATGTCATTAAAACATTAAAACGCAATCTACCTCTCTTTGAAAATAAGGAGGTTACCAAAATATATTGTCAGGGAGAATCCAGCTTTGATGAGAGGAATCAGAATAAACAAATCTCTGATCTTAATTACTCACTGTTGAGTCTACGGCAGCGTGTTGAAAGGATGAAGGAAAATTCATCAAGGAAAAAAAAACAAACAAATAAATGAGAGTCATTAGCTCTTGAGAGTTAATCAGATAATTGTACACAAAGTCCTTCTTATTTTAGGCCAGGGTGGAAAGACAAAGGGAAATATAGGCCTACCAGGGAAAGGCTCTGCCAGGCTTCACAGGCCAAAGAAACAGGCCCCAGATGGTGTCCCGTGGAGTTCTTCCATCTCCTTGGCTGAGCTGAATTGCTGCCATTTGCCTGCATCTGTCAGTGCAAAAAGCAAAATCTCTCCCATCTCACTCTCCTCCTTTTACCTCCACCTCCCTCCCCAGCATTTTCAAAATATATTCCATTTATTGTCTTATTATTTCTTAGAGACAAGAGTAGGGACTCCTTCCCCACAAAAAACAACCCACTTCCTGCTGACTGGGCACTTACTTTTCTGCCTGGAGCAGGTGTTATTTTTAAAAAATACCAAACAAAAATCCTTTGACTACTATAAAAAGCATAGCTTTAGAGGCTTTATATAATTTTCAGAGCAAATGGCATTAAGAAATTTGCTCTTGCACCTGCCTACTCTTCAGATTTGCATAAATGCTGGTTGCTGTACCAGTGAAGCATGGCATTTGCTTCTATTTAATGCAAAAACAGAGCCCTGTCCATCTGTAAAGCATCTTCCAAAAGAGTCACAGATACTTATTTTGCTTAAATACACAAAAGAATAACGGGAGGGTTTCCAAATTTCATACTAAAAGAAATTTTTTAAATGCACAATATTAAAAATTGACAGGAGAAGCCTATGTACATATTTTTGTCTCCATAAAATTTAAGTGTCTACCTGAATATGTTACACTCCAAATACTTGGCATTTAATTGTGGTAGAACTTCCTTAATAAAATTAATCAAACCTAGTTTGAAATTTATAATGTGAGCAAATGTTCTTAAATTCTACTACCATCAGTGATGATCTCATCCAACAAATTGTCAAGGACTCAGAGTCTTCAAAAGTTAAAATATTTTAAAAGATAAGGAGAAAAAAAAATCACAGGGAAATTCAAGCTGAAAGAATCGATATAATAACTGCTCTAGGTACATATATTTCTTGACATCTTGCCTCAAATGTAAATCTTTTCATATATGTTGCACGGAGTGAGGTAGTGAGCTTTCTTAAACTTTTATCTCCACTACATGCTATTGCATGTAAATTATTATGACTAATAGAATAATTATAGTTATATAGCGTTCAGTCTGAGTGAAAACAAATGTATCTTCTTTATTTCAGCTTATAGAGTTATCGTGGAAATAAATATAAAAATGTAATTATTCTGCTAAAATTATATCACTTCCCATCCATCACACATAAGAAAATGTTAAAGCTCCATATTTGGGTTTGCTGACTTCATTTCTAACTTCTTTTCCTACTGACCTTCTACCAGCTTTCTTTAAATCACTACTGACATTTTGAGCTGAACCATTTTTGTGGGTGGGTGAAAGAGCTGTCTTGTGCATTGTAGGATGATCAGACTCATCCCCGGGCTCTACTCACTAAATTCCTGTAGTATTGTTCCACAAGTCATTACAATTAAAAGTGCATCCAGACATTACCAAATGTCCCATGGGCACAAAATTGCACCTGACTGAGAACTACTGATCTGAGTTTCGTGGAACACACATAGATCTTCAAACACACAAAACCATTTACACATGAGTTTTCTTACTTACCAATACTTTTTTTTTTTTTTTTTTTTTTTTTTTTTTTTTTTTTTTTAGACAGAGTCTCACTCTCTCAAGTCTGGAGTGCAGTGGTGTGATCTCAGCTCACTGAAATCTCCACCTCCCAGGCTCAAGTGATTCTTGTGCCTTAGCCTCCCGAGTAGCTGGCATTTCAGGAGTGTGCCACCATGTCCAGCTAATTTTTGCATTTTTAGTAGAGACAGGGCTGCGCCACGTTGGCCGTGCAGGTCTCAAACTTCAGGCCTCAAGTGATCCACCCGCTTCAGCCTTGCTAAATGCTGGGATTAGAGTTTTAAACCACCACACCCACCCACATTTCTATTTATTCATCACCATCCAACTCATGTGCCTTCGCTTCTGTGAAGTTTTCTATGATTCTTCTAACAGTTAATTCTTTGCACCACCATAGACATATTCCTATTTTATTACATATTATACTGTATTGAAACAGGTTTAGTCTTTTTCATAAATATCTAAATTTATCAAATATAGAACTTCTAGTTTTTTATACAGATTTTGTGTGTCCTGTTACCTACTATAATGACTGCCACATGGGAGACAAGAGCTTATTGAACATATTTGAAAAGGTGATTGAGTGATTCAGTGAAGACTAAATCAATAAATAAATACTAGTCTATTTGCCACATCCTGGCACATAGTAGATGCTCAATAAATATACGTTTAAAGAAGGGATGAATGAAAAATGTAATGTAACTTGATTAAGAATGATGGGAGCCTATATAATACAGATGCCACTACAGCAATGAATCCCATAACGTTCCTGGATATTCATTTCAAATTATAAAACCTCTCCGAATATTAGCTTTTAAGCCTAAACTAAGCTGTTCACGTGAAAAAGTATCTTCATTTCATTGTGGACGTTCTGAATGAAATACACCCCTGTTTGAATTTATCTATAATAACCTTTACTAGAATAGAGGATGAATCTTATATGACCCCGATAATCTTCGATCCATGAAAAATAATTACAATCCATTTACCTTTTCCTCTCATTCTTACCCTTTTGTCACAGAGAAATTCTATTATCCTTAAATTTTTTGTGTGGCTTAACATAAACTAATGACTGCATGTTTGTGCTGTGAGAGTTTATAGTCAGAATCATGGTAAGAATGCCTTTCAACATGAATTCGTATTGTCCGTATTTAGTACAGAAAATACAGAGAAAGGGCATAAGGTAACAGAATGTTTGCAAACTGTTTCTTCTCTGACATCATGTAAGTCAGAAGTAAGACAGGTCATAGTTGATGTCCGGATCCTTAATATCATATAAATAAGTGAGACGTGAGGAAAAAATAAGGGCCTTGTCTTTATCCCCTTCTTGTTCCATTTCAGTTTTTGTGACAGGCATAAAATAAGCCCCTTTTCTTCCACATGCTCTCAGTGAAGTAGCCACAAAGACTCTTCCTTGGTGATTGCTGGGATATTTAGGAACTTTTTAATTTTGATTTGAATTGAATGCATTTCAAAAATGGCGAGGCATTTTGCAGTGACTTGAACATCAGCATATATAAGAACAGCCCATCAGTGCAGGATGAAAAGATAGCAACATCATTGAAATAAAGAGAAAAAAGATTCATGAGGCATATAAAGAGAGATATTTTGGGTTCTCATTTCCACTTAAATGTAGGTGCTTAATGATAAATCAAATAGAAGACACATATATATTATTACTATGGGTAAGACCTATTAGCATGTAATTCACAAACCAGCTGGGATGTAGCTGAGTTTAGAGTGTTCTAGGCACGGTTTGAAATCTTGGCTCATTCAATATGTCATCTTTTTTTTTTTTCCTTGAGCTCTATTCTGTTTTGGACACTATATTTTTATATAGTTCTTACAATGAATACCTGTTGATGTAACAGTGAATAAAGATTGCCTTATTTTGGAGAATCTAATACAGTTTTTGCTTTAGAGCTCTAAAAATAGGGTTACAAATATATTCATGTGTGTGTATATATATGTGTGTGTGTGTGTGTGTGTGTGTGTGTGTGTGTGTGTGTGTACCCACCTTTTTGGGGTAGGAACTGAAAATATTAAAAAATAGTATTTTCTCCCATAGTCATTTTTCATGATTTTATGGCCTTTTTGTTCATGAGCAATCAGCTTTCCTCCTCTTCATGTTATCACATAAATATTGTAGTGTTTGTGAAGATAAAACTCAATGGCTTGGTTCATATATCAGTGTATCAAACATCTCACACAAAACTATTTTCTAATATTGAAAAGCAAGGGGAAAAGTTATTTATCTCCAAAATTACAATTTGTTTGTGATTTATCATCAATGTGTACACAGTTCCAGAAAATCCCATAACTAAATTTGTTTTTCCAAAAGTAGTGTTGGGAAGATGATGTAATCAGCTTTTCACATTCTAGAAAAACAGTTGCTCTGGCAGAACAACAAAAGGCAGCTTAGAAAACAGTGAAATGGAAGCAGATTGGGAAGCGGTGAACTTAGACTTTAAGTAGACTGTCAGGGTACATTAAAACATTCCAGATGAGGCAAACGTAATCACAATATCTTCTACCGTATGTTGAACTGATATTTTACAGGTGTGTCTCTTCTATCTGATCATTCTATTCCTCTGAATAGAGAGCTTGACGTATTCAACTTCATAGCATTTTATGGCACTATCCAGTTGCTGGAATATAGGCAGACAATAATGATTTTCATTTTTGAAAGAAAGAGGACATGTTTTCACTGAATTTATAGAGTTGAGAAAGGAAAATAAATTTTGAACCATCCCCCCTGCTTCCCACAAATCACTAAACTAAAGGGAAAAGTCATGCTGGGAACTGCTTAGGGCAAAACTACCTCCCTCACAATTGGCCCACAAGGAAATTCCTGTGGATAAAAGACAGAACTCAAAGTCATCCTTCTGAGGCTCACCTGAAACAAATATACATATATATATTTTTTATATATTTTATATATATATATTTTATATATATTTTTAGATATCTTTTTTTTGAAGCTTGTTTCTTAGGCTGTAGTGCAATGACACAATCTTGGCTTACCGCAACCTCCACCTCCAGAGTTCAAGCGATTTCCAGCCTCAGCCTCCTGAGTAGCTGAGATGACAGGCGTGTGCCACCATAGCCCGCTAATTTTTGTAATTTTTATAGAGACGGGGTTTCTCCATGTTGGTCAGGCTTGTCTCGAACTCCCGACCTCAGGTGATCCCCCCGCCTTGGCCTCCCAAAGTGCCGGGATTACAGGCATGAGCCACTGCACCCAGCCCCTCTGCCCTATTTTTTATGTAAAAATGCAAACTCAATGAGCCAGACTAAATTGTGCGTTCAGTGGAAGGCTGATCAAGGACTCAAAATAATGCAACTTTTTGTCTCTTACCTACTTCTAACCTGGAAGGCCCCACTTCCAGTTATTTTGCCTTACCAGACTGAACCATTGTACATCTCACATATATTGATTGATGTCTCATGTCTCCCTAAAATGGATAAAAGCAGGCTGTACCCTGATCACCACAGGTACATGTACTCAGGACTTCCTAAGGCTGTGTCACAGGCGCGTCCTTAACTTTGGCAAAATAAACTTCCTAAATTGACTGAGATCTGTCTCAGATATTTGGGGTTCACGGTCATACAACTTGATTTACTCTATGGAAATAGGGTTCACAGCATTTACTCTGCCTCTCATCAATGCTAATTCTTACATGTATATTGCAAAATGTGTGCTCACACTTGTGAACACACACACGCACGCATTATTTTCATTTTTAACTCCCAGTCATTTTTTGGCAATTTTCTTGCCATTATTCAGGAAAATGTATTCTACAGTTGCTTTTACTTCATGATGATCCTCTGTAGTGAGGAAGAAGTGTCAAACCACGGAATCTGGAATGGATATGACCCAATGAATTAACTATCTCATTTCTTTCTCATTGTATAAGCATCATAAATTTTCTAATCCCATTTTTGTTCTGAATATTCATAGTCCTTTGATTATGAAGGGCTTTTCTTTTTTAAGAAAAGAGAAGCTTCATTTGTAGTAGATGTTAGGGTGGGTCTACTTATGCAGAATCACTTGAGGTAATTTAATCATTTACATTTTTTTATGTGTGTTTGAAAAGTATACTCTGTTACAGTCAATAGGTACAGAAGCCACTCACATCAAACCTTGCCTTCTCATTCCCTCTCCTGTGAAATGAAAAATCTGAATCAAGAATTACCATATCTTAGAGGCTCAGACTGTGTAATTATGCCAATTTTCAAGGCAGATCAAATGGTTAGATAAAATGTATTCGAAAATCAGCATTTTCTACCAATCACTTGATTCAGTCTCATTAGTTAGCATTACCTTACTCCCAGACATCAATTAATGCGATGGCTAGAGGATGAATTTCTTTATATTCCTGGCCTTACTTTGCCATCAAATTAGGTGCAGAGAAAAATAAAGAACACAGAGCAGTAGGCATGCAAAAAAAAAAAAATTAAAATGATTTTGAATGTGATTATATGAAGCAATAGAAACATTCTGAAGCCAGAGCTGAAGTCATGGGCATCTCAAAGCAACAATAATTTTATAGAAGATTCATTCATGTGGCCCTTGGCTTTTTTCTGGGCAAGAACAGAACCTAGATAGACTAAGCTTATAATTTCAGAAGTCACCAAATGAGCCTTTTTATTTTACTAGTGAGGAAACCTGGGTCCGAGATTTGGTGGCAGTGAGTAATTTTTGGAAAGACAGGAGGAACTCAGCAGAAACAGCGTAAAAAATAGATCCTGAGTGTTCAGTACTTCTCACCATCTTATGGCCACAGCCAAAACCAAGTCCCTGCCTCATGCAGACCTACCCTTGTACCAAATTAGATAAGGTGAAGACATTCTGTGCATATTTTCTAAGGAAAGAGTTCTTCCTTGTTTGTATCATCTATTTAAATTGACCTATTTGTTAAGGGAAGGACATTTGGAAACCAGCGTAAGAATTTACACCACCCTATTGCAATATGTTATTTATTTATTTTTCCAAATAATGTTTTTAACAAAAGCAAAGTACTTTTAAGACACACATATCTTTTTTCCCATGTGTTGCCATGCCATCCATTATGTTGGATAATGTTGATTGTTTTCTAGATTGTGAGTTAAAATGTATTCTCACTTTCATGCAGGTATGCACCCATCCATCCAAGTCTCTACCCACCATCAAAACTGTTGAGCACATCTGATCATAGCAGTCAATCGAGTAGCTCCAAACTGTGCCACTTGCTCACTATGAGACCTTGACATGGTCTTGAACTCTTCTGAACTCAACTCACCACTCAGTTCTCTGATTTGTGATTTTCCTTCTGACACTATGTTCATCATAAATTTCACCTCTCAGTAACCAGATTTGGCTTCTCACTCACTCCTGCTTCAAAGAGTTTGTTTCTGGATACTTTGTCTATATAGCAATTCATCATCTGAGGTATCTGTTTAGCCATAGATCTACACAGCAATATAGAGACCTCTTTTTTGGACACACTGAAACCAGTGTTTACAAAACAAACAAACAAACAAAAAATAAGAGTTGATCCCCTCTCTCGAGATTAATGAAATTGAATATTCTTCCTGTAATTGAGAGGCATGGTAATAACTTAGAAAATAAATGAGATATTGAAGTTTCATACCTTGATATGCATGCTGATTTCTAACAGGACACAATTTCCCAAAGTTTCAGCAAGTTTTAGTAAAATGAGCACTGTGTCAGTACTTTAAAATATATATATATTTCTTGCCTATATTTCCTGTAGTTTCTTGGACATATCACTTAACATCTTAAGTTCCATTTTCCAATAGGAATATAGGGCTGATAATTTGCTTTGCCTATCTGGAAAATGGCGGGATAGGTCAACCTGGGAAAGAATATTATTTTGTATAGAAACAATTATACTGTCTGTTGTTTAATGCCCACTATATACTTAGAACTTATTTTGAAAAAAATCTAACACTCTTTTAAGTATCAATAAGTTAATATTGCTCTAAATTAGGGCTAGGCAAGCATGCATAGATAGTATGTAAACGAATGGCTATGGATGTGTTATATTATTATATCTTTTCATGAATTTAGAAAATAAAGAAGAATTCCAAATCAGTTTCACTACCTGGAGACAACATCTTATTTTGTAAATTTGGGATTCTGGTGCAAAGGCTCTGGGGCCACAGCCAATCAGAAGTCTGGTTTCTTTTTTGACAACAAAGACAAACTGTGAAGAGAAGAGTATCCTGAGGCCTATTTCCGTATTTACTTAGGCTCTGACTCCTGGATTGTGTTTTTTAAGGAAAAGCACTCATCCAGCATCGTATGCTCACAGGATTTTTAAAAATTGAGACTTTTACAGTCTTTGTTTTCTTATTTCCACGAGCCTTCTGTACAACTTAATTTATGTAAGAAAGGATCATCATTCCTGATGTGTACTGAACACAGACCAAATTGTGCCATTAAACAGGATGTTCTAAAATATATCATCTTCATAAATCCTTCCCCAAAACCCTACTTGATAAGGACAATCATACTGTACTTTTTAAAATAATTAAAGTTAAATTTTGAGAGTTTAAGTGGCATGTCTAAAGTCACACAGGTAGGAAGACAGAGATGGAATTGGAACCAGAGACTTTTTGGCTTCTAATATCATGAACTTTTCATGATGCTGTACTCCTTAAACAGTTAAGATGAGAAACACAAAGTTTCCCTTAATGGGTCCATATTGAGCTCAGTATACTGGACATGACATTCTTTCTAAGTAAAAATGGAGATCCAAGTCACTTGGCATTTAGAAAATAAAGTATAAACAGACTTTTACTTAATAAAGATCACTATTCCTACCCTAAGAGTCCCTTGGAGATACGAAGTTCTGGCTCCTTCAAGGTTGTCTAAAGAACTTATTCTAAGTGAATATCCATAGTCTCTGTTTGAGAATATCCATGCTGAACCCTGAACATCCTCATGATCTCCTCACTGCCACCACTGGGCAATTCCCAGGAATAACCGGGATTAGGAATTCCTGCTTTATTTTGTACGTTTCCTGTCAGATTAGGCCAGATTCATACTTACAGGGAAACAATATCTGATATGCTTGCAAAGACCTTAAAACACATAGTCTTATTTTCTTGGGGAGGCATATTTTGGACGTCTAGTGAGACTGTATGTTATGGTCACTAAGAACATGGGTACTAAATTCAGAAAGGCTGGGTTCTAATGCTAAGTTTACAACACTATATTTTTGTCTCAATATGTTACTTAAATTTTATGTATCTAAGGATAATACAACATCTATAGTTGTAGGCAGATCAAATGAGAAAAGCTTTGGTAAGCATTTGACAACCTATTACTGTTATTATGAATGCCATGGGCACCAGTGCTATACCTTTAAGCTACCACCCAACCGATATAACAAAAAATCCCCAAACTGAGTGGCTTACAATAATAAGCATTTATTCTCACACTTAGTGAAGGGGGTACTGGTCAACTGTGATTTTGCTGAGCCTGTGACGGTCTCAGCTGGGCGGCTTTGTGTCAGGATGCAGATCCGGTTGAACGTGCCTCTGGGCTCTGGGTTGGATTTAGAACTGTTCCATGAACTTTTGTTTTGGGACCCAGAATCTATAAGCAACAGATACCTGGGGCATAGTTTTCTTATGGTGAATCACTAAAGTGCCAAAGCCAAGTTAAGATGCACAAGTACATACTGTATATGAATTGTGCATACATCACTTTTGCCAGCCTCCTATTGGTCAAAGCCAGTCATACAGTCAAGGACACATCACTTGAGAGGGAAAGTAGAATTCATCAACCTAAGATCAGGGGCAGAAAGAGTAATAATAACCCAAACTATCAAAAACTATAATTACAATGATCTCATTAATAAAAACAATGCTTTTTAACATTTATTGTGAGATTACGATTTTCCAGGTATTGTTACACTTTATATAAATCTTCTTTTAAAGGTAAAAGAATGAAAAACTGCCAACACTGTTACCGTCATGGAATGAAGACTGTCTTTAACTTTTTCTACTATGAAAAACACATTCATATTATCACATTGCTTTTACAAGAGGCTCAGAATAGTTTATTATTAGAACAACTGATTGATTTCAGGCCCTGTCCTCAAATTCCTAGAGACATCTCAGATAGGGAAATATGACTGAGGTGCTAATGCTCTGAGAGCTAGCTACTATCTTTAAGAATAAGCTGGCTGGGACCCCAGGACGAGGTGGCCACGGTGAGTTGATCAGTGCAGCAAATATTTCTTACATATCATTGTAATCCTAGGCTCGTGCCGGGTAGAATTTAAAAGTGTGTTTAGAAATACCACAAGTGTTAGTTAAAAAGTTAACAAAAGAAAAAGTAAAAACTTAAAAAAAAAAAAAAAAACCTCACGTCATGGAAAAGATTAACTGGCAGGTTAAATAGATTAGATTTTATGGTGTAGGTAATAAACAGTAGATACTAACACTGGCTAGCAAATGCTAGGATACATGAGATTTACCTGGGGTATTTTGAATAAATATAACATTGGTCAATTAACTAATTTAATTATAAAGGACAAATTAAAAAATCGAAAGAAAGGTGATTGAAAATCATAGTTCACTGTGACCTCAAGCTCCTGGGATCAAGAGAGCAACATTTTAAAAGAGATTCTGATCTTAAGAAATATCACAGATAATCCAACATCTTTCATGAATTAAGCAACATTGAGAGTTGTTTCACCGTCAATATTTGTAAGTTCAGAGCATTTCAACTTTATTTTTTCTTTCATTTTTTTCCGTTGAAACTCATTTCAAATATTTACAATATGGCTAATGGATTATTACACTCTAAATACATACAAGACACTGAAACTGGACACAATTTTCCAAAGCAATAAGGTAAAATGAGACATATAAATTGTTGGCTTGAATGCCTAACGAGTTAAAACTAAAATAAAATCTCCTTTCCAGGTCTCTGTCAAGAAGAATTGCAATGGTCTTTCCAATTAATTATCATTGATACAAAGTGCTTTGAAGTTAGAAAGGAAAAGAGAATAGCTTTAATTAATGCAAGCAACAGACAAGGCACTCATTAACATAGCTTCTGTATCATTTTGTGGAGCACGCTTTTTTTTTTTTAAACACTAAAGAGCTAGAGAAACATCTTACCCACTTGTTTAATGCCTTTAATCAAACCTTAATCTTTAGATTCACTCAGATCTGAAACAACTAGCTATATAAATTAAAATGAGAGCCCTAAACTCTAATTGATTAGTTCAATGTTTATGAAAGCTATTGTGTTCTTCTCAGCTGGAGGGCTACCAGGAGAGTTTACCTTCCATATTTTGGGGGGATGGCAAAGCGAAATGTGTAATTAAAACAAAAATAGTAAACTAAACAATAAAAATAAACAAGTCCTCAGAGAAACCTGCAAAGAGCGATACAGGTTGTTACCTTTTGCATTAAATCATTGTACATGTATTGACTATGGAAATATAATAGCATAGTTGTTTCAAGACAGTGGGAGGAAAAACAGGCTAAAATCATTTCCCTCCTACCTGATCCATAATATTTGTTAAACTATTAACACACTGATATAGAATGTATTCAAATTTATAGATAAACAAACAGAGTTTAAAAAAATGGCATATCCATTAAAGAAGGAAGCATATGGATGGCCACAGCAATAAGTGAGACCGCTCAGGCAAGCTGCGGCTGTGTGGTGTGTATGTGTGTGTGAGTCAGTGTAGGGGCTACTATTTTTTTTTTTTTTTTTTTCCTGAGATGGAGTCTTGCTCTGTCACCCAGGCTGGAGTGCTGTGGCACGATCTTGGCTCACCGCAACCTCTACCTCCTGGGTTCAACTGATTCTCCTGCCTCAGCCTCCCGAGTAGCTGGGACTACAGGCACACACCACCATGCCCAGCTAATTTTTGTACTTTTGGTAGAGACGAGGTTTCACCATGTTGGCCATAATGGTCTCAATCTCCTGACCTCGTGATCCACGTCTTGGCCTCCCAAAGTGCTGGGATTAAAGGCGTGGGCCACCGCGCCTGGCTAGGTCTACTATTACATGAGTGCCTTAGTCTATTTTCTGTTGCTAAAACAGAATACCTAAGACTGGGTAATTTCTAAAGAAAAGAGGTTTCTTGGCTCAGGATTCTCTGGAACTGAGAAGTCCAACAAGAATGGCACCTGCATCTGTCTGGCTTCTCCTGAGGATTTCATTGCTGTCTCATAACATGCTGGAAGATCAAAGGGAAAGCAGACAAAGCCAAAGGAGCCAAATAGGAGGAGAGACCTTGATTTACAACAACCCGCTCTCTTGGGAACTGATCCATTCCATCAAAACTAATGTAGTCTCTGGAGAGAGAGGATTGACTCACTACAGGGAGGACTGCAGGACTCTGTCCACAAGGGTGGAGGCCCCATGGCCCAGTGTCTACCATTAGGGCCTTCCTCTCAGTGGTTTCACCTCCCAACATCTCTGCACTGAGATTCATGTCCCAGCATGAGTTTTGGTGAGAACACTCAAACCATGGCAATGAGTAACTTTGAAGTCATCAGATAGGAAGTTAAATACCTCCAGCTTTTTTCCTTTTAATTTTTGTGGGCACATAGTAGGGGTGTGTGTGTGTATATATATATATATATATATATATATATATATATTTATGGGTTATGTAAGGTTTTGATACAAGCATATAATGCATAATAATCACATCAGGGTAAATGGGGTATCTGGTACCTCAAACGCTTAATCTCTCTTTGTCATACAAACAATCCAGTTATACTCTTTTAGTTATTTTAAAATGTACAGTAAATTATTGTTCACTGTAGTCACACTGTTGTGCTAGCAACCACTAGATCTTTTCATTCTGACTGGATTTTTGTACCAATAAACCATCCTCACTCTCTGCCCTACCTCTACCCCCACTACTCTTCCCAGCCTCTGATAATCATCATTGTACTATCTCCAGCCTTTTCTTTATGTCTGTCTGTCTATCTATCTATCTATTTATGTCTGTCTGTCTATCTATCTATCTATCTATCTATCTATCTGTCTATCTATCTATCTATCTATCTATCTATTCATAGATAGATATCTATCTACCTGCCTGCCTACTTTTCTACCTATCTTCCTGAACTAGAGGTTTTTCAGGTATAGGGCAAAAATAAGGCATTATATTCGCTCATTTGCTACCCACAAAAGGCAATCAAATTAGGTATTTTCTCTAATTACATATTGTTCACACTAGACTCTGAATTTGAAATAGAAGGGGCATTTGTTTGTAGTGATTTGGACATAGAAGCTAGAGCTGACATCCACCACCTAGGCCGCCTAGTTACTTATTATTTGTCTTTAGACATGGCATGGCAATGTTCTAAGAAAATTCAGTTTTGCAGGTGAAGTGAGTACTAGATAGAGTACTCAGCTTCCATTTTCAGTGGAAGGAAAAAGAAAACGGTCAAGCTACATCTGAAACTATCATCAGAAGTAACAGTTCCTTCCAAAACCTAGAACTGGGTCTTGCTACAATGTGAACTCCAATTCTTAATAGAAGAATGACTTCATTCTTCATTATTCATTCTTCATTATTCAATCTCTTCCAAGTTTATTACCTTGAAAAATGATATTGTTATTTTATGTACTTAGGAACTACTAAAAATTGCATAATAGATGCAGAATTCTAATGTTTATTTGTTAAAACTCCTTGATGCTGCTCAGAATAGTGACATTGTTTAACTCTAGGGACTCAAACATTTTTGTGCTCAGTATATGCTGGAATCAGTAGTAGCTGATTATTACTTTTCCTTTTTTTTCCAAGTAATTGCAGTTTGAACTAGGCTGAAATATGCTATTTTTTGCTTACTTCATAAAATAAGGTAATAACAGAAATTTAAAATTTTGTCAGTCATAGCAGGTTACAGTGTCTTTATTTTTTATGTTAAACTTCATGAAATAATTTATGTGGCTTCTCCAAGTCCTGGAGACAGAGTTGAACAGTTAGTTCTCTTTGGTTCTAAATCAGTGCTCTTTCCTTGATTTCATGCCTTCTCCATATTTATAAAATACTGTTATCTGGATCAGATAACATAATGAATGTAAAAGTAGTTTGTGAACTAGCAACTGCTATTTGAATGGAAATAATGATTATGGAACAAGGCACAATGTGTTCTCTTTTTTTTAAGTTAGCAAAATCAGACCCATTTTAACAACTTAATAAACAGATTCTTAACCATAATCTAAATCATCAAATCCTGAAACTGCAGTTTCATGTATTTTTAAAAACTTTTTATTGCATGTCCTTTGCATTCACTTCTCAATTTTGGCATTTTAAACAATGTAAAGATTAAGATACGGCTCCTTCTCTCAAGAGTGGTATATTCTGAGGGGACAAAATTAGGCACATGGTAATTTATTTACGGTCATGATGATAATACAACCACACAACAATTGAAAATAATATGAATCATTAAAAGAAGGAGGCTAAATCCCAGGAATGAGACATGTAAAGAGTTTTAGAAAAAGAATCTCTTAAGGAAGTAGCTATTGCCTAAATCTTGAAGAAGTTGTATAATTTGAACTTGATCTCAAGACATCCAGTATCATCTCAGTGATTTAGTGGAGATTCACAAACAGCCGTTCATTTCTTCTGTTCCTGGAATTGTGCAAGACACTGGAACTTCAATATGCAAAGTCACACAGTGCCCTCAAGAAGAGAGATAGACACTTTAATGATAACTGTAATGACAGATAGTAAGTACTAAAAAAAGAACGTGGGCCGGGTGCGTTGGCTCATGCCTATAATCCCAGCACTTTAGGAGGCCGAGACAGGTGGTTCACCTGAGGTCATGAGTTTGAAACCAGCCTGAAACACCGTCTCTACTGAAAAAAAAGTACAAAATTAGCCGTGCATTGTAGTACAGGCCTGTTATCCCAGCTACTTGGGAGGCTGTGGCAGAATTGCTTGAACCCAGAGGCAGAGGTTGCAGTGAGCCAAGATCACATCATTGCACTCCAGCCTGGGTAACAAGAGTGAAACAACCCTGTCTCAAAAAAAAAAAAAAAAAAAAAAAAAAAGAATGTGGACATGGTGCCATGCAAGCACACAGAAGGAAACAATTTATTGTTCCTTGAGGAAGAACTGAAAGGTTAAAGAAGCACTTAAGGCAAGCCTTGGAGGATAGGTTGTAGTTTATCTGTTAGAGCAGGATGGGGTGCTACATCCAAGAGGAAGATAGTGAGAGCAAAGATATGAAGGCATGAAATTATAGGGTTTGAGGAAGCATACATATTAATGTTAGAGACAATACCCACCAGGGACTCTTCTTCTGAGCTCCAAATAAATACTAAGATTTACAAGACTGTTACAAGACTATGCCTAGCTGCAGCTACTCAGAAGGATTTAGTCCAGGAAGCACACAGCATCCTAGCCAGTCAGTATGCCCTTGTAGAAGTCCACTGTTCACACAGCTAGACGGGAACTATTTTTTTGCCAGATTCCCTCACCTCTACCAGGTGAAAGTGCAGGTAATGAAAGAGAACTCATACCTTGAAGGTGTGTAATCCAGTCTAATTTAGAAACCTTATCTCCAACATGAGCCAGTATCTATTAATCACTCCAGAGCATAGCTTCCAGAACTTCCACATAGGACATTATGGTTAGATACGGCTAAAGTCCTCTACTTATGGAATTCCAAAGTTGGAGCTCTAAATCAAATTTTTGTGTGATCTATACATAGAAACTCCAATTCAGACACAATTTAATACTCAAGGGTTGTTTTTGCCATAAGCCATGTGGCTGAGAGAATCTACCTTGACCAACTCACCGGAGGAGTAGAGAAAGTTAACCAAAGGTCCTATTGTCATTAGAAAGGGGAGAGGGTTTGTTAACCCACAGAAGACATTACTTCTCAAATTTTAGTTTATAAACAGAGAATCTCTGTATTAAATATTCCTACTCTCGACCTGAACCTGACTTTATGGATAAACATGAGAAGACACAGGGCTTGCACATCTGAATGTTAAGACACTTTCCAGGGATATTCTGAAGCACATGATGATTTGAGAACCATTGCCAGTGGGTAATTGGAAAATAAGAGAGGGAAAATTGTAGTTTAGACAATTTATTCATTCATCTACTCCACATGCATTTAGTTATTTTGCTGGAAAATGTGGGGAGGATTATAGAACGGGTCTGTGTGCTTGTGTAGAATTAGCAATCTTAACTTTAAAGTAATGGAGAATTTTGTCTGAGGCAACTGCATGATAGGATTTTGTTTTGTGTTTTAAGGATAATGACTCTACTGTTTGTACATATGAAAACAGGTGGGGTGTTGAAGAGAAGAGGACCAGCTAAAGTTACATATATGGTAAGAGTGTGAGGGAATAACCAGGTGATGCTGTGGGTGAGGGAAAGCAGGAAGATCCCAAAAGATCATCATAAGTTCACGATCTTGGTAACGGGGCTTAGGGAATAAGACAGAGAAAGTGGTTGGTTATCCCTGACAAAATTGTACCTTGGTTTGAGCTGGAAAATGGGTCTCAGAGAAGAGAGGTTGGTATGAATCATGTCTCCAAGCCATCTCCTACCATGATTTCTTCAGCAGTTTGCTTTCCAACCACGTTGATCTATTTCTCACTTAAATATGCCATATTGCTTCTAGATATAGAATTTTTGCACAAACTTTTCCTTCTGTGTGGGATAAGCTCATCATTATCATCATCATCAACAGGCACGCCATGCATATATATAACATACACATATACATTAAATAGATACACACATTGTACATATATACACATTACATTACATATCACACATTCTTTCTTCTAGGAAATTGCCCCTAATTTCCACTGGAGGAGTTCTCCCTACCCAATGGCCTCTGGGTATCCTATTCCACAGATCATAACATAATTTTTTACAGTAATTTCAATATGTCTGTACTTATAGTTTTCGAGGTAATAAGTTTCATGAAAGTGGGAAAGGTACCAGTTTTGTGCCTTGCCCAGTTCTTGGCACATAATGAAGTCTAGTACAATTTTTTGAGCTGTCCAAATTAGAAATGAATGTAGTAACCGAATAAGAGATGTTCTGAAAGAAAATGTTAGTGGTGGTATAAGAAATGTATTATCAGTTTGCACATGAATTATCCATAAGATATCCAAATTTGAAAAGTTTTCCATTAATAGTGAGAAGCGGATGGGAGCAGAGATAAGAACCTGAGAGTGTAGTACATAAAAAACTGTAAATAGTCTACAATAATCATGATACTGAGGTTTTAAATACCTAAAATACAAGAAATAAATTAATGATGAATGAAGTTTACTGTATTTTGAAGAAGGAGAAATTCCTCAAAAAAGTGTTTATGAATAAATGGAAATTACCAATTGTCTTCTAAAGTCTGGTAAAATGTTGACACCACTGCCTTTGTTGAATTCCAAGTTAAGCAAAAGAAAGTAAAGATAGTTCCTACCGGATGCTCAGTACTTTTTACTGGACAATACAACTTTCATAACCTCTTTTAGTCATCACAAAAAGATAATTGTGATTCCATTGTCCTCTTTTTGAGAGAGAGGAAGGAAATAAATGTCAGAAAGTTAGCAAATTTGCTCATGTAGCACAGTAAGTAAATAAAAATGGTATGTCGCCTAAACAATATTTGCTAGCTCCAACATCTATATTATTTCAGTAGGTGCATTTTTAACATTTTTCTTATATTTGTTGATCTATTCAGATACCTTCCAGTTACCAGCTCCGCTAGCTTTGTATACATATATGTGTGTGTGTGTTTGTGTGTGTGTGTATGTGTATGTGTATGTGTATATGTATATGTATATGTATATATTACACTTCCCCAAGATCAGGATGGTTAAGCCTTTGCAGGTGTGGCTCTTCTTATAAATGGAAATATCCCACTGACTCTCGTATTTTCTTGGGGTTTTCTATAAACAAATATGTACCTGTCAGAGATCCTGGCTGCAGTCTCATTCAGATGAATCAGTGTCATTTCTTTGAGGGCAGGTGGAGTAATGTTTGTGCCTTTTTCTCATCACCTGCTCTCTGCTTCGATTATTTCTAATTTAGAGAACTCTCTCTCCATTCATTCTTCTCAGATCAATCTTTTTTCCCTCGTGCAGGGTGAGGGATCACGGTTCACACACACTCATGTCAGGATGCCAAATTACCAGTTAGCAATTAAGGAAGCTCATTCACAAACAGACATAAGCATTCAATTATGTGAAAGTCGGAAGAATGGTCTCTTCCGTGATGCTGGCATTCCTAAGCCACATCAAAGAGGCTGGTATTTATTTCAGATCATTATAGCTTGATGACTGATCAATTTGGCCATCTTCCTATTCTGTGGGACAAACAAAAGGAATCTTTGTCTGTATTTCATGGCCATTTATCATTCCTCTGGCTTTCAAATCGCAAGGCTGAGATCAAAGGAAAGCGAGAGGAGTGGTATTCAGCAGCCTAATGCTGAGAGCAAAGCATGATTATACCTTAGTGTTTTCTAATTGTTAAATATCACCTCTGCTTACTTTGTATTGTGGAATAAATACACACTGACACCACTAAGATAACTAAATCCTTCGAATTCTATTTAGATCAAACTCTATTTACTCTCTTTGATTTCAGAATAAAAATAAGACCCAAATAATCAATCCAAACGTGGCTTTCAACTTGTATATTCATTGACTTCTGGGAGTTTGCTGTGTAATTTCCCCTGGTAACCTTCCTTATCTTGACCTAAGTTTTCACACGTGTAATATGAAGGAACAGGGACTTGATTGTTTTTGATATTTTCATTAGCAAGGTAAAGACCTAGATTTGCTATTCAAGTAATGCTCCAAATTAATTCACTTGTTGTTATAGTTGTTTTAATTCCACAAGCACAAAAGTTATGAAGAAGAGGAGTATGTTATATATGTGAACACAGGGATTTTTCCACCGAGAATGTACACCTGTGGTAAGACTTTACGCCCATATCATTCCCATAAAATGTAAAATCTTGAAGTAAGGTCTAACCCTGTTTTGTTTGTTTAATCACAAACTGCGTAATATGCAGCAAAAATATGAGAGTCTCACCTAAACCCTCCAAGTCTTCTACTCTCTAGGGGTAGCCACCTTTAACAGCAATTATGTATGTATATTTGCATATGAAAATGTATGAAATGTATTGCTGTCTGTGTCTGGATTTACTTTTTTTTAACTTAATGAAGTTGTGCCTTGTGTATTATTTTATTTCCTTTTCCCCGCATTTATCAACATGCTTTGCAGTGCATTTATATTAGAATATATAGAATCTCAATCATTCTCTTTATCAATATATAGTAATTAGTGACATATTCATTCATCACCTGTTGATATACATCGAGGTTTTTAATTTTACAATGAGAGAAATGCTGGGAAATGGTATTCTTTTAAAAGTTCAGTTTCAACTGGGTATTTACATCCCATTTATTTTTATTTTTATTTTTTTGAGATGGTGATTTACTCTTGTCCCCCAGGCTGCAGTGCAATGTCATGATTTTGGCTCACTGCAACCTCTGCCTCCCAGGTTCAAGTGATTCTCCTGACTCAGCCTCCCAAGTAGCTGGGATTACAGGCATGAGCCACCATGCCCAGCTAATTTTTGTATGTTTAGTAGAGATGGGTTTTCACCATGTTGGTCAGACTGGTCTCAAACGCCTGTCCTCAAGTGATCTGCCTGCCTGGGTCTTCCAAAGTGCTAGGATTACAGGCATGAGCCACCACGCCTGGCCATCCTTTTTATTTATAAGAAATATCTGATACATGGGTTGTGACTCAATATATACCTGATGACTAATTTATGGCAGATAATTTTTCTGTTAACCTAATAATAAATTTATATTTGTAGTGATGGAATTAAACCTCTCTACCACTTTTAAGTGTATACGTTACAACTGGAGGGAGTCAGGGAAACAGCATCAATTATGAACATGAGCAAAGATAAATAATAGAAAAATTAAGAAGTGCTTTTACAATGCCTTACTCACATAGAGGAAAGCTATCTAGTAGCCCCTTCCCTCCAAATTTCTCATCTGCTTTCAGAAAAACTGAAGGAATTCCAAGTCTAGAAAAACTCAAAGGAAAATAAAAAGACTTTTAGGAAACTTCAAACCATCCATCCATCTATTTTTTTTTTTGGTTTTTTATTTATTCATTTTCTCATTCATTTCTTTTCCCAGGAAATGTTTCTTAAGCACTTACCATGTACCTGTCACTGTATCAGATGATCAAATTTATATTACTTGTTACCAAGGATTCTAGTAGAAAAATAAAATAAGAAGAGAAAATTTTATTTATTGAACACTTAATGTGTTTCATTTGCTTTGCCGTGTTCATCCATTTATTTCTGGTAATAACAGAAGAAGTCAGAATTTTGATTTTAATGATGTAGCTGGATAAGCAGAAGTTCAGAGAATAACTTCTGCCTGTGTATGAGAGTGTGGTATTTGCAGTCGGACAAAATTGATTTTGGATCCAAGTTAAGCCAATAACAAATTATGTGTCTTCCGTTCAGATGTTTGATTTCCTGATCTAGGAAATGGAAATAGTACTAACAAGTCCATCCGGTAAAGCTGAGCTAAAGCCACACCTAAGACACCATAAATGAGTGAGGTAGTCATGATTACTGTCATTTTGATTATTGTCTCCTACATTGGACACTTGCAGTGGCCAAGAGCTGTTCAGAGGAATAGAAGCAGAGGTTGACTGATCAGCTTTGCCTTGGGGTCAGGAGAGAAGGAAATGCTGCCATTACCAAGCTTAGCTTCTGAGAGCAAGAAAGAAGTCAGAGAGTGGAGAAAAATGCGGTTATGAAAAGGTGGAGAATGACTGCCCTGTAGAAATCAGTATCTGTGTGATGGGAAAGGACTCAATCAAATTCATCAGGGGAGAGGGAACCTAAGACTCCATATGCTGTAAAGCCCTAGACAAAATTGTGAGAGTTTGCTTTTACTATTGTTTATGTAACCCTTAGTTTAAAGTTTACGCAATATCCTTTTAGATAGATTGTAATGGGTAATACCCCTTGCACTAGAATCTCCTCCAGCTGGCCTTGCTAAATATCAGAGCTGAAGACTCACACGTCTGAGAAAGTATTTGCATATAAATGAACTCAGTAGTTCTTCTGGACCTTTCGACCTGTTTCAGTCTCTGTGGGTGACAACCCTTAGTTATTTTAAATACCTTTGTTACTCAGTGCTAACATGACTTGTATTTTCAAACCTTTAATAAGCCTCTTAAAACACTCCACCTCCAGTCATAAGAGGAGAGCCTGAAATATAATGTCACAAATTCGTTAGAACGTGGGTTTAAATACCAAGGAACAGAGCTTTGGTAGTCACTGAAAATTATGATCCCAATTATTACAGGAAACACCCAATTGTGTCCTTTGAATAAAACCAACTTGTGTGCATGGGGTGTGGCATAAACCCAAAGATCATACTTTAAACGGCTTTCAACAATAACCCATACAGTTTTTCTGATAGGCCTGCTATAAAAGCTGTTTGATTTTATAACCAGAATTACTGAGATATAGTTGCTTTATTACTTATCATATCTGACTAATTACAGAGAGGGTTTTACAAAGTGAAGATAAATAGCCTAGAAGAAAGTGGAGGGAAATGAGGATATTAGAAGGAAATAGCTTCAAACACTACAAGATGTTCAATATGCTTTTAAGAATTTTGAAGGTAAAGAGAGATGAGAGAAGGAGAATTGAGGATTGCTTTCTCTCTCCTTCTTTACCTGACTTACCTCACTTCCTTCATAAGTCACTTCCTTTTATTTTTTTTTAACTTTAATTGTTTTAATTTTTTGAGAAAGGGTCTCACTCTGTCACTCGGGGTTGGAGAGCAGTGGTGCAATTATAGCCCACAGCAGCCTGGGACTCCTGGGCTCAAGAGATCTTCCACGTTAACCTTCCAAGTAGCTGGGACCACAGGTGTGCACCACCACGCCCTGCTAATCATTTTTTTATTATTTGTGGAGATGGGGTCTTCCTATGTTACCCAGGTTGGTCTCAAACTCCTGGGCCCAAGAGACCCTCCTGCTTCCATCTCCTGAAGTGCTTGGATTACAGACATGAGCCACTGTGCCCAATGTCACTGCCTTTTAGAATCTATGCTTATGCTCCTTTTAGTCTGGAGCAGATTCTCTTCTTTCACTTCCTTGTCATAGGGGACTTTCCCCACCAAAACGCTTTTCACTCCGGGTAATAGCATCCTACTTTCTCCTCTGCTGGTCTTCAGCACTGTGTTGTATGCATCTCCAGAACGTCTCATTTATAACTGATCTTTAGTGCCTAGCATATAGTTGGTGTTCATTATATCTGAATTAAAATAAAGTGGCTGCAGGATTTTATAGCACAGTGAGATCTTAATATCATAAGAGTATTTTAATCTTCCTAAGATTTATTATCATTATGTGTTTAGTGATCATGTATAAATCATGTCAAAATTCCTGGTCAAGGGGATAAAGAAGTATAGGGAGATAGATCCCTAACCATGAGGAGATCATATTTTATGATCTTCTTAGTTTTATAGTTGGGTCAATGTGTGAGTTTCCTATGAAGGGCTCCTCTAAAATTTATTTATTTTTTTTTAACTAGAATGCCACTTGCTTGGGAATAGGATTCAAATCATAGTTAACGAGAAGGACCAGGTCAAAATGGTGGAAGTGGTCCAAGTGAAATGAAACCAGGGAAAGGGATATTCAAAGAAATTAATTCAGAGTCAAGCATTAGCTCTGAATGCTATTCAGCTGACCAGATGGAATTGAAAGATGATGTTAGAATTTGACTTTTACCGATATCTGTGGGTGTCACCATTGAAGGGGGTGTATCATGTATACCTTAACATTCTAGTTGCATAGTTTGGAGTAGGATGGTGCAGACTGGCTTAAATAACCTGTGCATTTCAGGGAATTAGCAGAAGAGACAGACTTGAAAAGATCTGTTACAGGCCAGTTATAAGTGCTGTTTCAGGGAAATGAGATAAGCATGGGACATGGATAAAAAGAGACTCTACCTTGAACAGCTGGGGAAGTTTTCCCCAAAGAGGGCATGATTAAATGAAGTCATGAAGAAGAGATCACATATTTAAACAAATAAATAAATGAAATCAGAGGTGAGAAAGTGATGCTATAAAATGTGGATTTATCTCTAAGATCTGAAACATTCTATTTTACAGCCCCGACATAGTATCCATAAATGCTTCTTAAATGGCTTAAAGAGTTCATGCTTCCTGCTTCAATACATGGAGGATTAGCACAAACAAGGTGTGCCCTTAAAACTATGGATTAAGTCATCTTAATTCTAATCCTTCATATGCACATAGAATTATCCAGTTTTAAAAAGTGCCGGATCCCCTGCAATTTGTGGCACCAACCTCTTCCCCCACTCCCAAGCCTTCCTGGAGGAGGTAAGGCAAGAACAATTATCTCTAGTCTAGAGAGAGAAAAGGATCAAGGAGTACAAGCCCTTGTCTGATGTTCTGCAAGCTTCATATCCCATGATTCAAAACAGAATTTTCCATTTGAAACCCTCTGGGTGGTGTGTGTGTGTGTGTGTGTGTGTGTGTGTGTGTGCGTGCGCGCGCAACATGCTACCTTTCCACGGATCTCTAATGCTTTTCTTTTATTTCCTTTTTCTTTTTTTGAGACAGAGTCTTGCTCTGTCGCCCAGGCTAGAGTGCAGTGGAGTGATCTTGGCTCACTGCAACCTCTGCCTCCTGGGTTCAAGTGATTCTCTTGCCTCAACCTCATGAGTAGCTGGGACTACAGGAGCCCACCACCATGCCCAGTTTATTTTTGTATTTTTAGTAGAGACAGGGTTTCACCATATTGGCCAGGCTGATCTCGAACTCCTGACCTTGTGGTCTGCCTGCCTTGGACTCCCTAAGTGCTGGGGTTACAGGGAAGATCCACTGTGCTTGGCCTCTGATGCATTTAAATACAAGCAGTGGTATAAATGAGAAGTTAAAATCTTTCAGAAAATGTAGTTGTTTTATCTCCCCAAAGAAGAATGATAATTTGATAAAGAAGCGAATAAAATTTAAAAAAAAAAAAAGCAAGTGCTACTTAGAGATGGCCTTTTACATATATTACACCTTTTAATACAAAAGCCATGGAAGATAAGTAATGTTACACATCTTTCAACGTGGAAACACTGCTTTCTAGCTGGTTGAAATTCCATTTTCTTTCCAAAGCAGCATGGATGTCAAAACAAGGTACTTTGTCAGGATTTCAACTGAGATGTAGCAAGGAAGAAGCACTGCCATCCAAGTTTAAGGCTGCTTTAAATCAGAAAGAGCTCCTTGGAGGAAGAGGAGTCTTTGATGTGATTACTCAAGAGGAGATTCTGGTTGGAATATAGGAGGTGCTTCCTATGATCCAAAAAGGTCAGGCTAGGGGTCAGCAAACTTGGTTTCTACTCCCCGGAGTTATCACTAACTGGCTGTAGTCTAAATATAGTCTCTCCTCTATGAATATAATAAAGTGTTTGATAAATTTTTTTGTTAGCTTACTTTCACAACCTGTGTTAGTTTTCTGTGGGTGCCTTAGCAAATTTCTACAAACATTGTAGATGAAAGCAACAGGAATGTATTCTTTCACATTTCCAGAGCCCAGAAGATCAACAACTACTTCACTAGCATGAAATTAAGGTACCAGGTTAAGTCAGGGCCATTCTCCCTCTGGAGGCTCTGAGAAAAAAAAATCCATTCCTTGCCTTTTCTAGCTTCTGGTAGCTGATAATATTTCCTTGCCTTTGGCCACATGGGTCCAATCTCTGCCTCTGTCTTCACATCACTTTCTCCACTTTGGTGTGTACGATGTCCTTCTGCCTCCTTCTGACAAGGTCAATGGTCAATGCATTTAGGGCCCTTCTAGATAATCATGGACAATCTCTCCTCATTTAAAACATTTTTCGGGTTCTTAAGACTGGGTAGGGGGCTGATATTTGAGTGGCCATTATTCAGCCTATTACACTACTGAACATCATAGTGGATAAGACAACAATATCTTGAGCCAGACCTTGGAAATTCCAGGCCAAAGTGCTACATTTTTCTCATCTGTAAAGTGAAAATAAAAACTGAACCTATCTTACAGGCTTGTTATAAAAATTAAAAAGATATTACTGGTAAAGCACTCATAACAGTGCCTATCACATGACAGGTGCCCAGTAAAATTTAACTTTTATTATTAACTGTTACTATTTTCCACCCATGAAAAGGCTGCATATATTGAAAGATCTTGTCTACCAAAGACACTACATGTATTCAGTAATATTTAATTTGATTCCCAATGTTTTATTGATCAAAGACATTCATCAGTGCTTGTCAGAGCTGATTCAGCAAGGGATAACCAGTGCGTCCATGGTGAGGCGACACACTCCACACAAAGGAACAGTCATTTAACATTTTAACCACTGTGTTCATGATCTGAGTCAAAGTTCAAGCTCTTGTAATACTCGTTGAAATAGTGAAAATATCTCCTTTACCTCTAATAAGGAATCTCAACATTAGATTTCTTCTCTAAAGTTCCCTTAAAATCTTATTTAATTATCCATTCTTTTATTCCACATTTTCCATTAGTACGCAGAGTACCCAGAAGAACAAAAGTAGATATCGTTGAGGGTCCTGACCTTAGGCAATGTGGTTTCCTTAAGAAGACGACCACGGTTCCATCATCACACTAGAGATTCTTCATCAGCCACCTCTGGAGAATATGTGGGAAGATGAGGCTATCAACGTGAAAGTTATAATATACAATTTACTGCTGTCCTTTAATATAGTCCTATCAGAAAGCCAGCTCAAAGAAGCTCAGCTATTAATTCCATTGAAATTTACTGCTGCGGGGAGAGAGGCGAGACAGAGCCATGGTCAGCATCCCATGAAGTCTTTAAGAGAGACAGAAATATGTTCCTTTTACATATTAGATGCTGGGATGATATAATTGCCAAATCCATCAACGTCCATCTGTGGCCGTTTGGATGAGATCTGACTTACTCTGCAGCACGCTTTACAGCTCTGTAACAGCGTTCATCCCTTTAAAGTCCTTGCAAAAAACGAGGATTCCTATCCTCGGGAGGTACAGATATCTGGCATGAAGACAACAGTGCTATTGAAAAGAGGAAGTCAAGGCAAATGATCCAATTCCCCAAGTGAATGGATTAATTTATCTCTGTGCACATTTTAGTGAGATTAAAATGGGAAATTAATGCAAAATATGAGATATATGTGTCTTACTTCCTACTCCTAGAGATGGGGCTCCCTGTCTCTTCCATTCTTCAGGGCTGCTGGCACCTACAAGACACCAAGGATGTCTTTCAACAGGTGGAGGCAGGCAGGACTCAAATCTAAGTGACACAGAGACAAGGGATGAGCTGAATTTGCAGACCTATTCTATGAACTTCAGATAATATGTGTTGAACACTTATCTAATGGTAGGCACTGTGTTTGCATGTGATCACTCACAATAAAATTGCAGCTGAGAGAATTGAAGCTGTAAGTGGTAAATAACTTAGATAAAACCACGTAAGAAGCAAGATGCAGAGTGAGTAAAACTCAGAGTTTAGGCTTGGTCTTCTATATCACCTTCTGTGATGTCTTGAGCTGCCTACCTCCTTTTCTTTATTCCCCTTTCTCATTTCCTGTTCTCTATGAGTATAATGACACTAATCATCCATATCTATCTGACTCGTTTCCGGAAACTTCATTATCTACACATCCCCCCACCAGTAATTTCCAATTTGATTCTGAACACCTGTTTTCCACTTCCCCATAGTACAGAATTATAAGCTACTGCAAATAAATTAAAGCATGTGACCTGTGACTACTACTGAAATCTTGCCTGAGGATACTAACCTCTGACAATCACATTACGAGGACTAGAGTATAAGACAGAATTCATAATTTCACATTCGGATGTGATATTTTCTATATCTCTTTATCTTGTGGGCATTTTAGTGTGTTTTATTATACCCTTATGTCTTATATCTTATATTTCACTGAATGGTAGAATAGATAAAAGAGGGTACTATAGCCCCCCCTTATCTGTGGGGGATACATTCCAAGACCCCCAGTGGATTTCCGAAACCACAGATAGTACTGAATCCTATATACACTGTTCTATTTTTACTATATTTATAAATGTATAATAAAGTTTAATTTATAGATTATGCATACTAAGAGACTAAAAACAATAATAATAAAACAGAAGAGTTGTAACAATATACTGCAATAAAAGTTATGTGAATATGATCTTTCTCACTCTCAAAATATTTTATGTAATATTTTCAGATCATGGTTGGCATTAGGTAAATAAAACTGTGAAAAATGAAGCCATAGATAAGGGGAAACTACCCTGTATTAAAAAGAATAAACAAAATACATATTTGAATTTCACATGGGATTGCTGTTAGCCATATTTTCATGAGTTTCCATATTTCATCAGTAAGCCAGTGATGATAATGCAAACCTAAGGGTCATTAAATAGATTGGATAAGAAAACATTTATAAAGCAGAGAATACTGTACGAGCAACATAGAATGCCCTCAGTAATCCTAGCTATTTAAAAAACAAACCATATTTTTCTGAATCACAAAGTTTGATTTTTAAAGCTACGTATTTGATGTTTCTCAGCATTTAGCCACCTTACTTCTGTTTCATCTTCAAATCTTCCTCTGGTACTTGGCCCATCACAGGCATTCCTTATGCAGTGGTGAAATTGAATTTCTGAGAGTTGTTTATACTTCAAATGAACCCACAGAAATTCTTTCTAGTTTGAAAATTCTTGCCCTTATCTAAGATTAAGTCCTTGGAAACTGCAGAGGAAAGAAAGATGGGGGGAGTTTCAAGTAGAAAAGAAGGGAGAAAAAAGATTATCTGTGAGATATTTATCTAAACAGTCTAGCAGTGAGACTGGCAGGCTGTGGATGATCTTCCAGTAAGGGAGGGAAGATGAATGGTTTCCAGGGAACACTGGTGCTGTTCCTTAAAAGGAGCCTGCTGAGACCTGAGCTAGCCTTCTTGACCCTGTTTTAATGAAGGAGGAAGGATGGAGAGAATCATAAAAGGAACATGCACTCTCATACTCCTACAACAGTTCCCCTGGAAATAGTGGATCTGTTAAGACAGCTGGGATGTGAGGATGCATGGTGTGGTGAAAAGCAAATTTGATTGTTGCTGCCAATCAGTGACCCCAGACACATTATTTGGTTCTCTGAGCTCTTTACTTATTTGCAAATTGAAGAAAATATCTACCTCCAGGGATACTCTGGTGGTTAAATAATACAACCTGTATTAAAGCTATGAATGAGTTTATTTATCTATTGTGCCAGTGGTTATAATCAGCTATGTATTACACATACTTATTTGAGGCTAACTGTGAAGGATAGTTTTGAGGGGATGCATGTTTACTCCACTTTATTGGAAACTGACCCTTATCTGAAGTGCTATATTGGTGTCAGTGTGTTTACTATATGATCCTGTCCTCTTGGCCAGATTTCATGGAACCAGAGTTGCATACCTGATTTAAGTTAAGTGATTCAGATTTTTTCTCTCCTACAACTTAGATTTGAAGCAAAGGTTTGTGTATAGATGATGATGGTGATGGTGATGATGTGTGTGAGTGTGTGTTTGTGTATATGTGTGTGTCAGAGAGACAGAGGAGAAGAGAAGAAGAAAACGAATTTGGAACATCCCATAAATACCTTTTCCTGGAGCATTCCTTCAATAAATCACTTTCACAAGAATCCCAGTCTTAGACTCTGCTTCTAGAAAATCCATTTAAATCAACTGACATGGAAATTACGCACCAGAGATTAACCGTTTAAAGGTAGTTGTAGGTGTCCCTAAAACTCACACTGCAAAGGCCATTATGATTTAAGAAAAAGAGCGGTCTATAGAGTGTGACAAATTTGATCAGACATATTTATCAGCTACTAAGTATTAGACCTTGAGAAAATTACTTAACCTCACTGTGTCTCAGTTTCCTATCTGTAATATCTTTCGCACATGACTATTTGGAGGAATTAAGTATCATACACAGGAGGCTTCCTAGATGTCCTGGTATATCACATAAATTTAGCGAAGAGTAGCTGTTTTATTACCATTCCTACCACTACTACTGTTGTTTCTCTGTGAATGATTCTAGCTCAGGGACTCTGCTCAAAGCCTTCTTTGGTTGTACATTTTTGCCATTTACAACTGTGTTATCCTAACTTACGGTAGAGCCAGAGTTAGACAGTACTCTCAAAGTCAGTGGTTAAAATGGAAAAACATTAGTGTAAACACAATTGGAAGAGAAGGGTTGCCATGGTGATGCTTTTGCCAAAGCAATGGAGAGGCAGGTTAAATGGCAAGGGAGGCTGTAAAAAAAGTTACCCGAATTTTTAACTGCATTGAGTGTGATGGATAGAAGAAAAATCCCAAATTGTATTTAACAGACATTTATTCTGTGTCTAAAGTTCGTATTTGGAAAGAATGTATTTGTAGTTTACTACTGATGTTACCCACAGAAATACTAATCTATCATTGGCAAATGTTTCTGCAGAAAGAAGATACTATCACATGATGGTTTTAGAATCAGTCATCCTGGGTTTGATCCCTAGTTCTACAGTTTCTTGTTCTAAAAATTTTGTCCACATTCACTAAACTAGGACTCACTTTCCTTACATATAAAATATGAGCAATAATAATGACTGATTAATACACTTGCCTGAGTATCGTGTGACTTAATTCATGTGAAGTAATTAGCAGAGAGCCTGGCATTTAGTGAACATTAAAAAGTGCTAATTATTATTATCAAATTGGCATCATCATTGTTGTCATTATTCTCATTATTTTGGAATAGTAGAGTTTGAGCAGTCCTGGGGGATCATTTAGTTAAATTCTATCATACTATAAAGATTATTTGCCATATATTAGATCATGGTCTTGGCTTATACATGAAAAATTAATAGTCTCTGGCCTTAGGGAACTCGTGGACTAAAGGTTCCCTTATATCCAAAAACTTTGACCTGGCACAGTGACCCACACCCATAATGCCAACACTTTGGGAGGCTGAGGTGGGCAGATCACTTGAGCTCAGGAGTTTGAGACAAACCTGGGCAGCATGTCAAAACTCTGTCTCTACCAAAAATACAAAAATTAGCTGGGAGTGGTTGCACGCGCCTGTTGCTCCATTCACTTGGGAGGTTGAGGCATGGGAATCGCTTGAACCTAGGAGATGGAGATGGCAGTGAGCCGAGATTGCACCACTGCACTCCAGCCGGAGCAACAGAATGAGACCCTGTCATTAATTAGTTAAATTAAATAAAAAATTAAAATACCAAAACTTAAGGAGGTTGAGTTTTAATAGAGCAACTTGCTTAGCATTGTGCCTGACATAGAGTAGGCATTCAATTAATATGTGTTTAATTAATCTGTGAATAGAATGGTAACTGATTTAATAAGTAGGTTGATGGGAGCTTTGAAGCAGAGCTCCAGGGCTCTGTGCAGCATAACACAAAGATCTAACCTAGTTTGTGGTTGACATCAAGGAGCACTTCCCTAAACATAGAGGAGTTATTCTCTAGCCAGTGAGAAACCACCATTTTCACTGGCTCCTTCTTCTCTGGCAGTAATGACTCTTGTGGCTTTCTCAGGACTGAACAGATATAACCATGGTACACACTTTACCTAATACATACCATGATATCACCTTTCAATTATATCATATTTCTTTAGCTCATTTACCTAGTCCAGAAGTGAATGGCTTGATCCCTGTTTCCTGACCCACTAACCTATGGCTTCTCACTGACTCTAACTTACTGCCAGGAACTACAAGTAAATTATATCTACTGTGTCTTTATGGCTTAGTTCTACTTAGTCACAGGTTAACTCGGCTTCCCCTCCATCTCTTTACTCTCTGAGAAGACATTTGTTTTAAAACTCTGCCATATATTAGGTCTTCTAACCATATTCATCTGTTACAACATTTTGGCTGGATATGAAAAAGCTGCATCTAGTGATCTAGAAGGGAAAATGTATTCTATGGTGCATTGTTCAGACTTTCATAGCTTTTTTTCATAGATTTCACCTAAATTTCCACAGTTATAAAACAAAACTGAAATTTAACAGGAGAGATTATTTGAAATGTATAACTAGTAAACAAGGTGAAATTTGAACTTGTTAAGCAATTGCTTTTTCTACTGAGCATTCTGAGAATCTGTTTGCTAGGTAGTTGTCTCCCTAATACTGGGCAAACAGACGTTCATGTGTGCACACCCATGTGTGGGGTGTGTGTGTGTGTGTGTGTGTGGTATTGAGGTACAGGGATTAGAGGAACTTGATCGTTGTGTAGTGCTTTTATTAACTAAGTGAATTATTTCTTTGTAGATTTCATTGTTATGACCCCTTCCTTCCACATCATTCAAGAACATTAATCCATATTGAGCTTTATCAGAAATGTTTCTCCCATGTGTTCTGCCTTGCTTGACATCCAAATGACTCCTGCTATACTTGGCAGCTTTAGGGTCCCAGGAAAATAAGTCTTTAGCTGATAACTCTGGCTTGAATACTGGCTAACATATTGAACTTTAACTTACGCAAGTTTGCTCATAGCTTTTCTTCCTTTATAAACTGTGTTTCCATTACTTGTAGGGCACAGGTCTGTGTAGTAGTGGGAACTCCTTGATTCTGGCCACATGCTCTGTGATTTTGTCTCCATTACTTGCTAGAAAGCACATTACATTAATCTCAGGTTAAGAAACCATGGTTTATTGGATCCTCAATTTATGCATGAATAGATATTAGATTATCTTTTCTCTATTATTTTGAGGAAATGGGGAGTAATCTAATGTTTTATTGGTTAGAGATGTGTCAGGTGCTATGTTAATTACTTTTATTTCCTTCACCTAAAAATGTTATCACAACAGTAGGACAGATGTGTCTACCTATTTTACAAACAAGAAAATATTGTTAGAGAAATTAAGTAATCTGCCTAACAACATATGGATGTGTTATTACTTACAGAACAGTATGTTAAAATATGCACATTCTAGATACAAGAGTTTCCATCTCCCATAGAACCATTCTAGAAGCAAAGACTTAGGTTGAAAATGCGAGTAACCAAATGCGTAGGGTTTAAAAATGGTGAAATCAGGATACAAACCAAAAGTTTCAGTTCTGTTCTGGAGTTGTTTTCATTTATGTCCTGGTGTCACAAAAAATAAAGCAGGTGCTTACAGACTGAATATTTATTTGCTCCTCCCCACCATTTATATGTTGAAACCTAATCCTGGAATGATATCATATGGAGGCAGGGCCTTTGAGAAATGATGAGGTCATTATCCTAATGACCTTAGAATTAGCTCTTATAAAAGAAGTCCCAGTGAGCTCCCTTGTCCTTTCCACCAAGTCAGAACACACCAAAAACACTAGAAAGCCAACTCTCACCAGGTATCAAATCTCCTGATATCTTGTTCTTGGAATTCCAGTAATGTGTCAATATATTTCTATTGTTTATAAGCCACCCAGTCTGTGTATTCTGTTACAGCAGTCTAAACAGACTAAGACAGCAGGTAAGAAAAATGGCTACCTACTTAAGAGTATGATCTCTAGAATGAAATAAAGGTGTTCAAATTTCAACAGTGCCACATGCTATTGTGAACTTTGGCTAGTCAACTCTTAAATTAGGATATTGATACTATCTAAAACATAGTCTATTTAAAAATATGATTAGGCATGCAAGGTACTCAGCATGGTGCCTAACATATAATTTGTACTCAACAAATGATATTTCTTATTACTCATTATAATATGATTTAGTTTTGATTAAACTGTAAATAACTATGAGTGTATAGAAGACACATGACAGTTGAAATTAAAAGCAAGCCTCTGTGTTGAAATGATGGAAAATACCACCCCCCCCCACCGCCTTGTGTTTATTTTGAAGGCATTTATTGCCTTCTTAACAGGATATTAATCCCTGTCAAGGATTTGGAAGCAGATTAAATGACCTCATCATTCCACCTAAGAAAGTCATTTCTTCTGCCCAGGCTTCCTGCTGAACCAGCATCTTTGAATGATACTCATGCAATATTTAACCAGTATAGGCACTGGAATACATTTGATTCAAAATGGCCTTTTCCTTAGAACATACATAATCCAGCCAGAAATTTTTATTTTCAACTCTGAGCCAATATAATTACCAGTTAATCACAATAGTGATTGACCTCTGTTGGTTAGAATATAATATCTGAGAAATTCTACATATGTATTTCCTACTTTTAAATACTCTTAAAACAAGTATTTAATCCTGAATACTTCTATTTACATTTTAAAATAATAGTATTGATTGGGGTAGTATGTCAGGTTGTTCTAGTGTTGCCATAAAGAAATACAAAAGACTGTAATTTATAATGAAAGGAGAATTAATTGGTTCATGGTTCTGGAAGCTGTACAGGAAGCACACCACCACCATCTGCTTTACTTCTGGAGAGGCCCCAAGGAGCTTTTACTCATGGCAGAAGGTGAAGTGGAAGCAGGCAGGTCACATGGCAAAAGCAGGAGCAAGAGAGAGAGTCAGAGGTGCCCCACACTTTCAAACAATCGGACCTTGTGTGAAATTACTCATTACCAAGAAGATAGTGCCTAGCCATTCATGAGAGATCCACTGTTGTGATCCAACACCTTCATGATCCTCCCATCAGGCCCCAGCACTGGGGAATACATTTTAACATGAGATTTGGTGAGGTCAAAGATCCAAACCATAACAGGTAGGTAGATGTTTATATATAATGGTCAAGTCCATTATTATTGCTGACTTTAAAAGTGCTCTCCATATACTATACCTTCACTTACCACACACATACATACATGCTTATTGATATAGATTGGCTGTGTGTCCCCACCCAAATCTCATCTTGAATTGTAATCCCCATGTGTTGGGGGAGTTACCTGAAGGGAAGCGATTGGATTGTGGGAGTAGTTCCTCCACACTGTTCTCATTATATTGAGGGAGTTCTCACCATATCTGATCGTTTTAAAAGTGACAGTTTCCCCTGTGCTCAATCTCTCTCTCTTTCTTGCCACCATGTAAGACGTGCCTTGCTTCCCCTTCACCTTCCACCTTAATTGTAAGTTTCCTGAGGCCTCCTTAGCCATGCAGGACTGTGAGTCAATTAAACATCTTTGTTTATAAGTTACCCAGTCTCAAGTAGTATCTTTATAGCAGTGTGAAAACAGGCTAATACAGAGAACTTGAACCAACAGAGTGAGTTACTGCTATAAAGATAACCTGAAAATGTGAAAGTGACTTTGGAACTGGATAACTGGCAGAGGCTGGAATAGTTTGGAGGGCCCAAAAGAAGACAGGAATATGTGGGAAAGTTTGGAACTTCCCAAAGACTTGTTGAATGGTTTTGACCAAAATGCTGATAGTGATATGGACAATGAAGTACAGACTGAGGTTGTCTCAGATGAAGATAAGGAACTTATTGGGAACTGGAGTAAAGGTCACTCATGTTGTGCTTCAGCAAAGAGACTGGCAGCATTTTGCCCTGTCCTAGAGATCTGTGGAACTTTGAACATAAGAGAGGTGATTTAGGGTATCTGGCAGAAGAAATTTCAAAGCAACAAAGCATTTAAGAGATAATTTGGCTTATTCTGAAAGCGTTTAGTTAAATACATTCACAAAGAGATGGTTTGAAATTGGACCTTGTGTTTACAAGGGAAGCAGAGCATAAAGGTTTGGAAAATTGGCAGCCTGATCATGTGGTAGAAAAGAAAAACCCATTTTCTGGGGAGGAATTCAAGCAGGCTGCAGGAATTTGCATAAGTAAAGATGAGCTAAATGTTAATAGCCAACACAGTGGGGAAAATGTCCTCAGTGCATGCCAGAGACCTTCATGGCAGCTCCTCCCATCACATGCCCAGAGGCCTAAAGGAGGAATAAATGATTTTGTGGACCAGGTCCAGGACCTGGTCTCAAAGCTGCTCTGTGCAGCTTTGAGACATAGTACCCTGCATCCCAGCCACTCCAGTTCCAGCTGTGGCTAAGAGGGGACAAAGTATGGCTCAGGCCATTGCTTCAGAGGGTGTAATTCCCAAGTGTTTGCAGCTTTCACATGGTGTTGTGCATATGGGTGCACAGAAGACAAGAGTTGAGCTTTGAGAACCTCTGCCTAGATTTCAGAGGATTTTTGGAAATGCCTGGATGTCTGGGCAGAAGTCTGTTGCAAAGGCAGAGCCCTCATGGAGAACCTCTACTAGGGCAATGCAGAGGGGAAATGTAGGGTTGGAGCCCCATACACAGAGTACCCACAGGGGCACTGCCTAGTGGAGCTGTTAGATGAGAAGAGGGCCACTGTCTTCCAGATCTCAGAAAGGTAGTTCCATCTACAGCTTGCAACATGCACCTGGAAAAGCTGCAGTGATAGCATGCAAAGCCAGCCACAGGGGCTGTGCCCTCCAATCCAGAGCTGCCCAAGGCTGTGGGAGTCTGACCTTGCATCAGTGTGCCCTAGATGAGAGACATGGAGTCAAGGAGATTTTGGAGCTTTAAGATTTAATAACTTACTGGCTGGATTTTGGACTGCATGGGACCTGTGGTCTCTTTGTTTTTGCAAATTTCTTCTATTTGGAATGGGAACATTTGCCCAGTGCCTCTACCTGCATTGTGTATTGGCAGTAACTAACTTGCTTTTGATTTTACAAGCTCATAGGTGGAAGGGACTTACCTTATCTCAGATGGGACTTTGGACTTGGACTTTTGAATTAATGCTGAAATGAGTTAAGACTTTGGGGGTCTGTTGGAAAAGCATAATTGCTTTTTAAATATGAAGAGGGTATGAGATTTTGGAGGGAACTGGGGCAGAATAATATGGTTTGGCTCTGTGTCCCCACCCAAATCTCATCTCACATTTTAATCCCCATGTGTTGGGGTATGGGCCTGGTGGGAAGTGACTGGATCATGGGGATGACTTTCCCTATGCTATTCTCCTGAGAGTAAGGGAGTTCTCATGAGAGCTGATGGTTTTCAAAGTGGCAGTTTCACTTTGGACAATGCCAGTATAGAGACAGGGTATCATCTTCAGTTTACAGACCAAAAACACAAAGATCACATAATTTAAGTAAATTGACTAAACTCCCATATAGTAAGTTGAATAGCATATACACTTGTTTTTGTTTTTTTTAAACTACAAATTCTGTGCACTTTTCAAACTACTTGATTTCCCCTCTCCCAAATTACAAGAGTGTAAAATAGGGTATTGAAGATAGAGATGATATTGAAAATTACATAGCAAATGATCAAATTCATTTGGGCATCCAAACACTTGCTAATTTCATCCCTAATATATGACATGACCCTTATATAAAATTTCAGTTCAGATGACAGCTCTATATAGATTTTACACCCTTTGCACGCAAAATTAGTAAAAGACATTTACATTGTACTCATTTTCTCAAAGTTGGGCTATAGTTGATTACATATTTAGGAACTGGCCTTGGTGTTTACCATGAAATTTGTTCTCGGTCTCTTAATGTACTTTCTGCATTGCCAGTGCCTCTCTCTAAAGCTCTTTGTTTCAGTATTACTTGAGTCTGTATCTGGTTTATTTTGAGCTGTGAAGCTACCCAGCCCTGGTTTGCAATCTAGACATTACTCATGTGAACGTACAACATTATGTTAATCTTTATAAGCCTCAGATCCCTTATTTATAAAACGTCAATAACAATAACATCTGCCTCACAGAGTAGATATAAAGTTTCAGTGAGATGAGGCCTACATAGATTTTTAACAAATTTTTCTATCAAACTTTCTCAAAGCTATCAAATTTAACTCAGCAAAGGCTCAAAACTATTATCTGGGTTTCACAATTGTTGGAAGAAGTTTCGTTTCTGTTTAAGTTTTTACACCTTGATATAAAGATCTTATAAAGAAAAGTTTTGTAAAATAAAAAAATCAGCTGAAAGGACGGACTCTTAAGCCTTTGTGATATTGACATGTTAAAAATTATTTCCTCCAGGGTGAAAGAGAATAGTCGCAAAGAAAATTTTAAAAAAGAGCCTACCTATGGGATTCTGGTATATAAACATTTGGACTGGGAATGGAAGTATAGGGCCATTTTGGTCCTTGGGGAGAGGGTGGGGTATGGATGGGAAGCTAAAATGGAATGTTTTCCACACACTGAGTAATTTATACTTCTAGATGTTCTGTTAGTAATACTAAAATGAACTGTGAAATGACGCTGCTGAGACAAGTTATGAGACTACTTGTTATTTACCAAGAGTGACAATGGTGTGGCCCTGTGGTTGTGCTGCTTTGCAGAGGAACATAACACTTAGAAATGAAACAGAATACAGTTGCCCTTGTGTTAGTCTATAATTCTTTGGGCTTGGCTGTATTGATTGCACTGGGGATATGGAACTGGCTTACTCATTCCTTTGAAGATGATGAATATATATGTTTGTGTGTATGAATGTATGTGTGTGTGCATGTGCATGCACATGTATAAATAAAAAATATATATTTTATAATATTTATGTGTTTAGTAGTTCATGCATATACACACACACATATACACATAGTCCCTAATTTACAATTCAGCTTATGGTTTGACATAATTTTTCTAATTTACTTATAATGACTTATAACTTTTCTAATTTCTAATGGTGCAAAAGCAATACACATTCAGTAGAAACTGTATTTCTAGTACCCATATGATCCATCTGTTTTTCACTTTCAATACAGTATTCAATAAATTACATGAAATATTCTACACTTTATTATAAAATAAGCTTGCTTTAGATTATTTTGCCCAACTGCAGGTTAACGTGAGTGTTCCGAGCACGTTTAAGGTAGGATAGGTTAAGCTATGATGTTTGGTAGGTTGGATGTTAAATGCATCTTAAACTTAAGATATTTTCAACTTACGATAAATTTATCAGGCCATAGCCCCATAGTAAGTTGAGGAGCAGGTGTGTGTGTCTGTGTCTCTGTGTGTGTACACTATCCATCACCTAGTAGATTCTTGTTCTTTGACAATCTGAGACCATCAACACAAGAATAAGGAATGGGAATTAAGCATACATTTGAAATGGACAGAGTCATGGCCTATTCTGATTTTCATTCTCTTTTGGTTTCTCCATCCTTTCTTAAAAGTTTTCAGGTTTTATAAATTTGCATCAAGATTCTCATCTTGGGCCAGGTGCGGTGGCTCACTCCTGTAATCCCAGCCCTTTGGGAGGCCGAAGCGGGCAGATCATCTGAGGTCAGGGGTTTGAGACCAGCCTCAACATGGAGAAACCCCATCTCTACTAAAAATACAAAATTAGCCAGGTGTGGTGGTGCATGCCTGTAATCCCAGCTACTCGGGAGGCTGAGGCAGGAGAATCGCTTGAACCTGGGAGGCAGAGGTTGCAGTGAGCCGAGATCGCGCCATTGCTCTCCAGCCTGGGCAACAAGAGTGAAACTCCGTCTATAAAAAAAAAAAAAAAAAAAAAAAAAAAAAAAAAATTCCCATCTTGTATTCCATGAAGAATTGATACCACCAGGCGAGGTGACACACTCCTTAAAATTCAAACTACATTCAAGTGTGATTGCATTTACAAACCAGCATTGCAGTGAAGTTATGTTGCAGTTTAAAGAAGAAAGTTTGTCAAAGGTGTAGTGGTATTAGTGGTATTGCCTCCTGATCCACCCAACTTACTCATTTTTACATAAGCAAGTGAAATATTTGTCTTCCAGAGCCTAAGATTTAAATATTTTTAAGTAATTCTTCATTAATAATCAAGATATTTCATTCTGCAACTAAATCCTTTCTAATAGTTTCATAGAATAAAGAAACCATACAGTTCCATAGGTCTGTAAATAATATCATATGGCATTTGAAGGAGACAGACAATACCACCTTTGTTGCTCTCCCTTTCTGTATCTTTTTGCAGCTCTAAATTATGTAAATTCTACCATGTAAGTGGGTTGAACACAGCCACTCAATTCTGACCAGTCTGTCACTAACCTATTTGAAGACTCCATTGTTTCACCTCAGGCAAATCTAATAATCTGTTAAGCTATCTTCATTTTATCAGTTTCATTCTCCATCCTAACTTCTAGTTCTCTTAGTTCACTCTCCATCCTTCTTCAGAGTGGGCTGATTGAGAAACAAAATAATGACCGGCTCATTTTCTTGTTCTTCCATCATCCTTGTCTTAATATCTACAAGAAAGTAAAAAGTGTGAGCATGTAATACAAAACATCTAAACATGTAATGGAAAATGTCTTTTTTGTCAAAGTCTAGTTGACTTGCTTCATCTTTTACTGCTCGTGAAACATTTAATAAGTCAGTGAATGAATGACTGAAAGTATCTCAATTTTCAGTATGCTAAATCTTTGTAAATTTTACAAATGCATTCATCGATACATTCATATTTGTGGAATAAATTGTAACTGGCATTCAAGTCACTAAAAATGGCAAGAGTATCCAATCTGTTACTCTTTCTAGTTCCTTCTTTAAAGGCTTTAAAATCAACAATATTGGCTTATTGATTATATGCTTCATTTCATTACTGAGAAATTTCACCATCATGTAGTGAAAGAAACAATTTAGGAAATGAGAACTTCTAACGTTATTATTCAAACGTTATTATATTTTATTGTTTTTTTATGCTCATTAATTCTTTGGAATTTTTTTCAGTGAAAAACAAACAAACACATAGTAACTTGGCTTCAGGGTAAATACATAGCACCAGAAACATATCTCTGTAAATAAGCAAACTTTAGTGGAAATACTGTCAAGGGACCCTGTTTCTCCATTCAAACTCTTGCCTTTGTTACTGTTAAAAAGAAGATGAGAGAAAAAGAAATCTTGATAAAGATAAGAAAAATGAATAAAAAATTGTTGGAGGGATTTAATTTAACTTGGGAATAACTGTTTTATGTAGTCCTACAGAGAGTAATTTAAATTCACAGAGAGTGGGGGATATATGTCTGACCAAAAGAAGTGATGTAAGGTTAGAGTTACTCATCACTTAGAATCTATAGACATTAAGACACCTTGCCAAGAACTCTAAGCATATTAATAATAGAAACATGGTGTAAAGATTTTGTCCCATTAATTTTTAAATGTTGGGACTCTAATATCTGGCCAAAGATGATTATTAAAGGCAAGCAAATTTCAAGGTAAATAAGATCATCCTATCATCCAGTTTTGGCATTTACAGGACATAGCTGCATAACCGTGTCTAATTAACCTAATATATCTAATTTTGTGTTCATTCTGGGCCAGGCACTACTCTAAGCAAAGCATCTCCTTACAACTGCAATCTCTCTAGAACCCTGAGCTCTCTGCATAACTATTAAACTAATGGCATATCATAATGCATTATTAGACTCTGGTATCTTCATTCCTTTGTTCTGTCCTAGAATGCCTCCTCCTCCAATCAACCTTTGTATTGAGTAAGCTGACTCCTAATCATCCGTAAGGTCATAGCTCCTTTCACCTCCTTCAGGATGCCTTGCCTCTGTTTGAATTTGTTCATGCTTTCATTTCTCTAATATGTCACTCTAAGTAAATTGGCACTGTTTATCGTGTGTGTGTGTGTGTGTGTGTGTGTGTGTGTGTGTGTGTGTGTGTGTGTATCAAAGTCTTTGAGCTAATTGCTTCTTTCATGTTTTCATGTTACAGGTAAATAAACTTTCATTTTCTGAGTATAAGTAAGTTGTCAAATGTCACAAAATGAAACTAGGATTTAAAACCAGTCCTCAAAACTCTCCAGTGAGTAAGCGTTCATTCCTTACTGTACAGCAGATAACTGGGTTTGGTTAACCCAGGCTTTTCCTGCTCTGTTTACTTTGCCTTAATTAGGCTTTCCAAAACTTGTGGTTTTGTCTCTCATTCTTTATCAGGAATAGTCACACATACACATAACAAATACAGAAAATGAATAGTTAACTAAAACACCAAAAATTGATTGTATATATATTGTTCTCTTTCTAACTTATTGTGAGCCTGGCTTGAGTAATGCATGCAGTGTGAAGCTAAAATCTGCACTGCTGTTATATCCACATACATAGCTGCTATTTGAAAAGAAAAAATTCTATCAGGAGCAGAGTAGCAAAGTTAAATTGGAAGGAGAATCAAGACCTAACATCTTATATAAAATGAATGACTTTGGAATAACTATACATTGCACTGATATTTAATATTTTACAGATGCATGTATTCTATTTGTATGTGCTATTACTTGAACAGAAGCATTTGATGAAATTCCTCCCTCAAGGTCTGGAGGGTTTTTTAAATTTTCATGTTACAATGAATTTCTCAGATCAAGTCAATGGTAGCAAGAAAAAAAATGGCTCTGAGAAAATTTTTTCAAACCTTCTAATACAGTGAAAGTTGTCTCTATTTTTCAGTTACTCAATGTCTTCATTAAGGTCATCATGTCCTTTAAAGCACTTATTGATTTCCACATATGTTAAAGAAAGAGGACTATGAGAGTTATGAAGTGTTAAGTTATCTGGATTCTTCAAAAATTCTGTCTTTGGATATACTAACAATAAAAATTGTCATGTTGTTAATTAACATATACATTAAATTAGAAATGTGCATGGTGAGGATATATGAATGAATGTACTGATGGGGTGGATATTAGTATTCCACTTTTAAACATTTATAAAATGTTGTGCTCACAGCAAATGCCTGTGAGTGTTAGGGCCTATTTCTGTTTTGCTCAAAGAAAATGTCTGAACGTGTTAAGGTATATTTGTATCTACAGATTATCTATCAATCCACCGATCTACCTATCTCTATCAATAGTGGTTGTATTTGAGAGGTAGACTTGTAATTGTTTTTTCTTATATTTCTTTTAGTTATTTTATAATTAACATATATTCATTATCTAATTAACCATTGTTTTAAATTAAAGAGCACTGTGGAGAATTATGCATTTAGTTTTTATATAACAGTATTTAATGGATATTAAGTGTTTTAATTCCCAGAAGTTTTTAAATGCTACTGAATTTAACCCTGAATATTGCTTTGTGATTTTTAGCTTTCTAGTCTTCCTAATATTAAATGACTTGCAATTTGTCTAAGTCCAAATCTCTGTTGATCAACTCTGATTCACTTCCTTCATCATGTCTACTCTCAATGACTGCAATTACAAAGGAACATCTCCTTGCTGTCCTTCTGATCACCTACAATCTCTTTTCACACATCTATCTAAAGGGCTACCTGTCCTTGAGGTCACTGGCATGGTTTCTATTTCAAGACTTTGCTTTAGCTCTTCTCTTCACCCTGGACCTTTGCATGGCTCAGCCCTTCATTTTACTCAGGTTTTGTTTGCAGAGGACAATCTTGACCAGCTTATCTAAATTATCCCGTTCACTTTTAAAAGTCCTTAGTTCACAATCCTTTTTCTTTCTCCATCATATTTTTGCTGCGTTAATTAATTAATTAATTGCTGGTGATTGACTCTTTTTCCTATTTGAATACAGTATCTTCATGGATAGGGACCCTTGTATCTCCATCATCATCATAGAATATGGCTTTCATGTAGTACTGACCTGTGTTTGTTGAATAAATTAATAAATAGATAAACTAATATCATTCATTGTTTTCACATCCAAAGCAATTTTCAGACTGAGAATATATTTAATGTTTATAATACCCCACAGAGTGTAAGCTTGCTATTTTCATTTTATAAATGATGAAAATAAGGGAGAAGATTGTGAAACAACTTGCACTTGTTATGTGGCTGTAAAGTCCAGATCTAGATTTCAGAGCCCGTGTTTCATAACGTCTTCTGTTGTCTTCTCTGCTAACGTTCCTTCATCCAGATCTTCATGTACCTCAATTGTAAGGAAGATGTTCCTAACTTACTGAACTCATGGAAAATTATACCAGGGATTTCATAAACACCTAATTCCAATACCTCTCGAATAGGTTTGAAATTTTCATCAAGTAACCAGAGAGTAAATGTTTCCATCTTTACATAAATACTGAAAACCATGAAAAATATTCCTTAATGTTGCTCAGTTTGGCCTTGTGACTATGCAGATATTCCAGAAATTTGTATGGATATCTAGAATTTCTCCAGTTAGAGAAAAGTGTACAAGTCTAAATTTATTTTTATATTGTGGTAGAGCAAATATTCTTCTAGGTATATAGCTATGTATGTTTTGTTTTTACACAGATTAGTAGAGAAGTAATGTCCTATTGCACTGGTATTTCTAGAAGTCTATGTCTTAAAGGGATTTGTTTTTGCTATGTATCAGGCCAATTTGACACTTGATAGCACATAAAAGAAAAATTTTACACTGCTCATCTATATACTTAATTTAATTGATCAATTGTTATCAATTGTTATCAATTATCAATTGTTATCGCACTTCAGTAAGTGCGACCCAAATTACACATGCATCCATTGTCATCTTTACAAAAATTGTTGGGGTTACCACTCCTGAGATGCCTGCAATAGATTCAGTTTTTTCTTGTTACTGCTCCGAGATGGCTTTGGGCTTTGGGATTATATTCTTCTTGCTTGCTTAGTGTTGCTGTAGTCCTAAGATGACAAAATTCTTAATTTTTCTTTTGTTTTCCAAGTGTTACACAATTTTTAAGTTGGACCACATTCTTCAAATCCTCAAGACAGAAATCTGTTAGTCATATCTCATTTTACCTTCTCTTTTTCTACATTCAATCAGAAAAGTTTGTCAGTTCTACAAATCTGTATTTGTATTCATATAAACATTCACATCCACATCACATACCTATCTCTATATATCTACATTTATACCTATAGCAATAACTATGTCTGTCTACCTCAATATAGATATACATATATATCAAAATGTGTTTATATGTTCAAGATCTGTTCATGTCACTACATGTTACCATCAAAGACATGCATTTTCTCTCAGTAAAATAGCTGCAATAAGTTCTTTACTGTTTCTTCACTTTTTTGACCTCCAAGTGTATCTTCAATAATCCATTTTTGACCCAGAGTAAAATTACTTGTTTTAAAGAAAATATTTTTTTTTTTCATTTTTTAACTTTTTATTATACTTCAAGTTCTGGGATACATATGCAGAATGTGCAGGTTTGTTACATAGGTATGTACCATGGTGGTTTGCTACATCCATCAAATCTTCACCTACATTAGGTATTTCTCTTAATGCTATCCCTCCCCTTGCCCCCCACATGACAGCAGGCCTCAATGTGTGATGTTCCCCTCCCTGTGCCCATATGTTCTCATTGTGCAACTCCCATTTATGAGTGAGAACATGAAGTGTTTGGTTTTCTGTTCCTGTGTTAGTTTGCTGAGAATGATGATTTCCAGCTTCATCCAGGTCCCTGCAAAGTTTTATGTCACTTTTGGACTTAAAACATTCCACGGATTTCCCCTGAGTCAAGAATAAAGGTATATTATTGACCATAGAGTAAAAAGTCTTTTCTACTTATACAGCTTTCTCCACTAACTATCTGATATGGTTTGGCTGTGTCCCCACCCAAATCTCATCTTGAATTGTAGCTCCCTTCATCCCCACATGTAATGGAAGGGACTCAGTGGGAGGTAATTGAATCATGGAGTGGATCTTTCCATGCTGTTTTCATGATAGTGATTAAGTGTCACAAGATCTGATGGTTTTATAAATGGGAGTTCCCGTGCACATGCTCTCTTGCCTGCCGCTGTGTAAGATGTGCCTTTGCTCCTCCTTCACCTTCTGCCACGATTGTGAGGCCTCCCTAGCCCTGTAGAACTATGAGTTCATTAAACCTCTCTTTCTTTATATTATCCAGTCTCAGGAATTTCTTCATAGCCTAATGAGAATGGACTAATACATTCCCTTTTAGTTGTTTGTTACTTTTTCTTTTTGAGTAGCATTCTATTGTTAAGATTTACCACAGTTCACATAGTCACTCGCCTGTTGATTTCCATTCTGCTGTGAACACTCAGAAAAAGTTTGTGAGGACACATGTAATTATTTATCTTGTATAAACAATTAATTATTGAATATAAGGTTTTCACTTAATTAATGAATTAATTTAAGGTTTCACTTAATGAATATAAGGTTTTGCTAAGGAAATTTTCTACATATTTTCAAAATGTCTTTATTCTGTTTTGTGGTACACACAGAAACCCTTCGCAGATGGGCACTGCACAAATAAACTGTGTAAATATAACCAGTTTATTTATTTATTTATTTTATTTTATTTATTTATTTTTTTTTTTTGAGAAGGAGTCTCACTCTGTCACCCAGGCTGGAGTGCAGTGGTGTGATCTCAGCTCACTTCAAGCTCCACCTCCCAGGTTCACGCCATTCTCTTGCCTCATCCTCCTGAGTAGCTGGGACTACAGGTGCCTGCCACCATGCCTGGCTAAGTTTTTTTTTTGTATTTTTAGTAGAGATGGGGTTTAACGTGTTAGCCAGGATGGTCTTGATCTCTTGGCCTTGTGATCTGCCCACCTTGACCTCCCAAATTGCTGGGATTACAGGCATGAGCCACTGCGCACAGTCTATTTATTGTTTTATACCTGGATAGATTATTAGACAGAGACATATTACTGAAGTTCAATTATCAATCTCTAGGACATCAAAATATTAAGATGTTTTCTTTTCATGGTGTGGCATTTAATAAGAAACACTGCACTACCTGTACTGTTAGATAGATACTTTAAATGAATGCTTTGCTTTTAAAATGCATGTGTTATGCTCAAGCTTAATTTATCTTGTATAAATACCTAAAAGTGAAATTCTGGGTTACAGGATAAGAATATACTCTGGTGGATAAAGGTCTAGATATTTGTTGTATCATTTTGCATTCCACCAGCAATGCATTTATGGTCTAGTTTTTCCACACATCTTTCCCAATAATTGGTGTTGTGAATTTTTAAAATTGTATTCTTTTGACTACAGTACAATAGTATATATAACAACACAATAGCTAAATCTTATTGTGATGTTAATTTACATTTTTTTCTGATGGCTAAATATAGTAAACATCTTTCTTTTTTGACCATTTCAATTTCTTCTGTGAAGTTTCTACTCAAACCATTTGCTCATTTCTATTGTGTAAGTCAGATTTTCACTCTATGCTTTTCAGCAGTAAAAAGGCCTTAATAGTATTACAAACTGCCAAATAAAATTTAAATTATATTTAAAAAGCCAAGTATTTTACATATCACCTAGGTGCCATTTAGAAGAACTATTTAAGGAACCACAAGTGTTGTAACTATTGAATTGCAATATAAACTGGATCTAGTTCAATTTCCTTTACTTCAGTGATTCACAATATCTTATTTTATTGCACAATATAGCCTTGTTTCAGTAAATTAGTGAGATAAGGGCAAGTGGCTTTCCTTCCTTTCTCTAGCATCGAACTGCACAATAACTTGTGCATTTTGTAAATGAGTACTTTTCCTGTGAAATGAAAAGAGGAAATCATTTCCTGTACATCTATTGAATCCTAAGTACTGTATTAGTTATGTTATATTACTCACTTTTTAATACACAGGGCAATATAATTGTCATTGTGACAATTTGCCAAATGTGGAAACTGAGATGATATGAGTCACTTACATTGCCCATGGCCAAATGACTCGTAAGTAAAACAACTGAAATTCATACCAATTACCTACCTGCCTTTGTGAGCTCTTGGTTTTTTCTCAATATTAATCAGGATGGCATCATCCTTTTGAATGAAGTTGTTGTCCACCTTCATGTGAGCATGCCCAGTGGGATGTTCAAGAGTTTTCGTTAATTTGTTTGCTTGTTTTTGCTATAAAAGCTCAAAATTTGTTTTATCAAATGCTTTAAGACTTTGCTCACTTAATGAATTAAGGTTTTACTAAGAAAATTTTCTGCAGATTTTCAAAATGTCTTTATTCTGTTTTGTGGTACACATAGAAAGCCTTCGCAGATGGACACTGCACAAATAGACTGTATAAATATAACCAGTTTATTGTTTTATATCTGGAGAGATTATTAGACAGAGCCATATTACTAAAGTTCAGTTATCAATCTCTAGGACATCAAAGTATTAAGGTGTTTTCTTTCGGTGGTGTGGCATTTAATAATAAACACTGCAATACCTGTACTGTTACATAGATACTTTGAATGAATGCTTTGCTTTGAAAATGCATATGTTAACCTCAAGCTGAATTCAGTTTAGTTTTTGTTCTGATGGATGGACAAGCTCTCTCACAATGCTAATCCTTGCTCAGAATTCTCACTAAGGGCTACCAGGTCAACTCTTTTTGGATCCTGTGAAGAATATACGTCCCTACGCTTTGCATTTATTTGACTCTGGAAGGAGTCAAATGAGATTGGAGAATAATTTAATTAATGACATTTTTAAGGTAGAAAATAAACTCACAATAAATACATTTTTCTATAACTAACTGCAGAATTGATAATCACAAAATAGTATCTGAAAACAAAGTCAGCAGGAAAATAGAGCAGTCTAAATATAGTTATTGTAAGTGAGATCACTGGGTCAAGTCAAGAAAGACCCCAAACAAATAGGCAACACTGTCTTGATGCTGTACCAATTATAAAAGGCTAGAGTTAGCAATGTATGCATGAAAACATAAACTCCCCAAAATTAGAACAGCCACTCAGTCAGTCATAATACAATCACTTATATTATGATAGAAATTATTTCCATTAGGACATTAGGGCTCAATTTCAAGGTATGGGCAATATGATGTCATTCCTCCATTCCTAGTACATCCCAATATATACTCTGTGATCACTTATTTAATTAGTCTGTTTTTTAAAGGAGAAAGATATAGACATAAAATTAACACTGACTTTTACTCATCCAGTTTGTGCCAACTCTGATGTTCCCATAATTAGCTGGATGACTTTGGGCTTAATGCTGAACCTTTTATCTTGAGCTTATTTCCTTGTCTGTTAAATAAAGTTGTTTTCTACTCAAAACACTAATCTATTAAGAAAAAACAGTATTTGTTCAGTAAAGTGAGTTTGGAAAACTCTGGGTCATGTATTGCCCATTTGAAAAATTACAAGAATCATTAATAAATTGAAGGGTTTAGAAATCCTGAAGGTAAAGGCATATGTTGCATATTAGTTAACATTTTTTCAAAATTTATTTGACAAGTCTTTGTATTTGTATCTTTCATTTGTATCTGCCTTCTATAATACCTGTTAATGATGCATTAAATGCATTTCCATCAAAGAGGAACAGTTTGCCAGCTCCCTTTCCAGATGATGTATTCTAAGATTTTCTGAGTCTTCTCCCATATGATTCAGTATGTTGCCAGATTCCATTTGGATATTCAATCAATGAAAGAAATTACTTCCTCCCTAATCATCACTGGTGAATATTCCTAATAACTTTACAGAGTGGTGGAGGTTTTTGACATCAAGCCTCATCCTTTGAAAAAACTCAGACCAAAATATAAGTAAAGCACCCAAAATGTATCATAGAACTAAATGTAAAACGCGAAACAATGAAACACCTAGGAGACAACGTAGGAGAAGATCCAGATGAAATTTGTTTGTCAATGTTTTATTTTTAGATATATCACCAAAGGCACTATCCATGGAAAAAAGAATTGATAAATTGAATGTTATTACACTTTTTTTAAAGTAAACAATATTTTTGTTCCTCAAATGACACTGTCAAAAGAAAAGGAACATGCCACAGTCTGGGAAAAAATATTTGCAAAAGATCTATCTCATAAAGAACTATTATCCAAAATGTATGTACAAAGGACCCTTGAAACTAAGCAATAAGAAAATAATCTGATTTTAAGATGGGCAAAATAGATGAACAAACACCTTGCTATAGAAGATATACAGGTAGCAGATAAACATGTGCAAAGATGCTCAACATCATACATCTTTAGAGATTTTGAAATTAAAACACCAGTTAGATATCACTACACACCTATTGTAATTCATTAATGATACAGAAAAAAAAGGCTCAACTTCTCTTCAACATCATCAAATTGAATCTTCTGCCAACCTGATCATTGGGTGGCATTAGGCCTCAGTTTTGTCATTTGTAAGATGAGCAGTTTAGATTAAAAATAAACCAGAGTATGTTTGGCTCTGTTGTTGTAATTTTTTGTTGTTGTTGCTGTTAATAATCCTCCATTTTGCTAGCCTGACCAATTTTTTGTACCATTGAAAAGTACATTGAAAGGTAGGTTGATGAAAAAGTAATTGAGGTTTTTGCCATTAAAAGTAATGACAAAAACCTCAATTACTTCTGCACCAACCTAACAATAACTTATAAGAAAACATGTAAGGATATCCAAATATAAATAAGAATATAATAATATAAGTTTCATTGAATGATTTTGGTGCAGATCTTTACTTTCATCACATGATGATGATTGAAGGGATTAAAATATTACTTTGTCAATTTCAGTAACCTGAGGTTATAACTGCACTCAGCAATTGAAGTTAAACCCATCTCTACCTTATATACCTACAGATTAGTTTATGGACCTACACAAATTCTGCAAATTATTTGTTAATAGAATCATTCAGAGTATTTAAGGAATTTAAATGAAATCACAAATCTAGAAAAGGAAGAAATGACAATTCAGTCATTATTTAATGTCAAAACATGTGAAATTTCAGATACAATATACTATATCCAAACTATATACCAGTGTACTTTGACGACAATATGCCGAAGATACCAATACATATCTATCCTAAATAGTCAATCAAAGAGACACAAATACTTTCTGGAATTCATCTTGGGTTTCAAGAAATTATTAAATGTCTTGGAATTCAGAGTCAGGTTAGAGCCACAATCAGAAATACATTCTCATTTTGTTTTAGTTTTGTCTTACTCATTATTTAATTAACGTATTAATGAGTAACTAAAATATATTACATAGTGGTCCAAGTACCAGTTCACAACAATTTACTGTCCTTAGCTATTACTAAAAAAAAAAAAAAAAAAAAAAAAAAGCCATTCTCATATTTTTTTGATGACTGGCTATTGTCAAAGAGATTCAAAATGCCACATGTGAGTTTTGGAAAAAAAACTCAAGGTTACCTTTGAAACAAATTTTCATTGAGAGCAACAGTAATGATCCCAGTGCTGCCTAACATATAGGATCCTAAACTCATAACTTCTCCTTTTGCTGAGTATAGCTCCATAAATTTTGAAACATTAGGAATATTGTATAAACGAAAAAATTGCGAAAAAATATTAAGTAGACTACCTTCATCACAGATTCAAGATGTATTGATTATATTCTTAGGATTTTAGTCTCCCAGCTAACATATCAACCCCAAACTATTGCATGCACACTGTTCATATTACTGCAACTTAAAGCATCAAAAGTCTTAACGTATTTTCTAGCCAAATTATCACTGGAGGCAACTCTTGACCTAAATGGTATGTGACTCTTCCAAACATTTTAAACCTTTGTTTATGCATCTCCTTAAATTCGATCCAAATATTTTGTACTACATGTGGTTTCACTTTTTAGGTAAACTATTTGAAGTATCACATAAAATAAAATACAGAAGCCGTAATATACAGTTTGCTAATTTATTACAAAAAGGAAAAACAAAAAACAGAAACACATGTTACCAAAACCATGAACATAGCAAAACTCAAGGAGCCTGCCTGAATCACATGATACAGGGTTTGCTCTTTTGTGTTTAGTCTCTTTCACACAACCTTATGTTCATGAGATTTATATTTATAATTGCATATAAAATTAGATTGTGCATTCTCATAGCTCTATACATTATATGTATATCTCACCATTTATTTATCTATTTTATATTCTTAATAAACACTTGGTTTTTGTTAAATTTAGGACTATTATGAATATTGTTCTATAAATATTTTTGTGTATGCCTTTGTGGTACTTAAATAAGTATTTCTCTAGCTTCTGTATGTCAGTAGTGTTGCTAGATTTCATACGTCTGATTTTAAAATATAATCTCAAACACATTTCTAAAGTCATTATTCCAAGATGAAAGCTGAAATTGCTCCATTTCCTCACATGCTTAGAATGATATTAATTTTAGTCATGCAAGTGGTTTAGTCATATTAATTTATTGTGTTTCTAATTTCAATTTCTCTGTAGATCAATGATATTCAGAAACTTTTCACATATTTGTTGAACATGTAGTTATACCGTTTTGTAAAATGCCACTCGAGAACTTACCAATGTCTTCCCTCCCTTCTCCCTCCTTCTTTTTCTTTGTCCTTTTCCGACTGCTTTGCAATTATGTTTTTTATTGGTGAGAGTTTCATATATGTATGAGTATATATATTCTAGACAGGAGCCCTTTGCCAAATATACACTTTGCAAATGTCTTTTCTTACTTGGTGGCTTCCATTTTCATTCCTTAATGGCATCTTTTGATACAAGCTGAACTTTTTATTTTTAATGTAGTTCACTTTCCTTGTATGGTTAGCACCATAAAATTCACTATGTGTGTTAGCAGTTTCTGCCCATCCCAAGTAGTGAGTTAATTATTCTGTATGTTGCCTTCTAGAATCCTTATTGCTCCACTTTTCACTTTTAGATCTATAAACCATCTGGTATTTATTTTGCTTACGACATGTAGGAATATACATTTAATAAATTCATTTTGTCTAGTACAAATATGCAAGTGCATGTTTACTATTTATTGAAAGGACATACATATTTCTAATGCCCTGAAGTGATACATTTGTTGTGAATCATTTTTACTGTTCACATGTGGGTGTGCTTCTGATGTGTCTACGCTCTATGTTTAACTTTAGACCATGTTACACTACTGCCTCAATGAGTATGTCTTTATATTGTCTTGATATTTGATAGTTTAAGTTATCCAGCAAAGTGCTTTATAAGGATCTTGGTTGTTACTCATTTCATTTGCATATAAAATGTAAAACAGCTAGTGAAGGCACAACAAACAAAAATAACAAAACATAAAAATCCTTGTTGAGAATTACATCTTTTAAAAATAGATTATTGTAGCCTATTATATATTTATTACTTTATTTTAGTCTTCTTTATTCTCTGTCTCTTTCACTTTGTAAAGGCGTTGCATATCTTAAAAATTACATTTTCCTTGAGTGTTTGATGTTATGTTGATACTATTGCAAATGTTACCCTTTCTTTTTCCATTTCATATTCTGATAGCTTGTTGCTAGTGCATGGAAATGCAATACCTAATTGTGTATATAATGGAGTCCTTAATTTCTGTCTTTCCCATCTCTATCTATTTTTATCTGTCAATAGAGATAGATAGAAATAGACATATACATATATTTTTTCTTTTTTCTTGTTTTATTATATTGGTTAGATTATCTGATAAAATTTTTATTTAAAAAGTAGCAGTAATGGAGTCCTTTATCTAATTCCCAATCTCTGGGAAAGTTTTCAATAATTTGCCATTAAGTACAATGTTATCTGTAAAGTGTTTGGTGCTTGTAGCATCTCTTTATCAGATTAATTTTCCTCTTATTTTCAGTTCATATGGAGCTTATTTATAAATGGGTGGTGAATTTCATGAAATGCTTCTTAAAATGGTTTGAACTAAGCACATTTTTGGTATGTGGTAAATTGCATTGACTGAAATTCAAATGGAAACAATCCCAACTGCCTTATTGTATATCATCTTGTTTAGATAATGTGGAATTCATTTTTAATGTTTTATCAAGATATTTCCAATTATGTGCATATGAGACATTGACTTGGAAATTTTTATTTTTCCAATGGCTCTGGTATTTGAATCAACACTATATATGCTACACACTGTATAATTTTGTTTAAGACTGGTGCTATTTATATTTTAACTATTTGAGTAACTCATAAGTAATGCCATCTGGATCTGGAATTTTATTAGTAGGAAAAGTCTGACTTAAATATTATATTAGGTTACTAAATATAGTCTCTTGACATTTTTTGCTTCTTGTGTTAGTTTGGCATTGATACTTCTCAAATAAAGTGTCATATTATCCATTAAACATTTTTATAGCTTTTAAATGTCTTTAGGATTTTATTGATGTTCCCATTCCTGAGGCTGGTAATTTTTGTCTTTTCTTTCTTTCACCACCAATAGCCATCCAATTTTGTTTTTGCAGTTTTCCTTTTAGATACATAGTCTCTACTTCATTTGTTCCTGCTCTAATTTTTGTTATTTCATTCCTCTTAACATATCTAGCAGTCATTCTAATTTTTATGGTGACTTTTTTTTTTTTTTTTGGTGATCCGTGCGTCCTTCAGAATTTTCTTGCTTAATCTTCAATATTGGGAAATTTTCTAGGTATATTTCTATCACTGATTTTAAATTAACTATATTGTGTTAGGATATTAAACTATGCATAATTTTAGACTTTTAAAATTTGTTCAGCCTTAGCTTATGGTCTAGCATACAGCCAATTTTCATAGTATTTCTAAATACAGTAGAAAAGAATATGTATTTGCAGTTATTCTTTGCAATGTTCTATATATATCAGGTGTAGCTGGGAACGGTGGCTAGCACCTGTAGTCGTAGCTATCAGGAGGCCAAGCGGGGAGAATCACTTAAGCCCAGGTGTTCAAGACTACAGTGAGCCATGAATGTGCCACTGCACTCCAGCCTGGGTAACAGGGTAAGACACCGCCTCTAAAAATAAATAAATAAAATACAAAATATATATGTCAGTTATGTAAACTGCATTAATTATTGTGCTACCATTCTTTGATCTTAAATTTTTTTTGTCTTTTTAATTTATCAAATATTTATAGAGATATGTTAACTTATTTTTCTAAGAGTATGAGGTTTTCTATTTTTTCTTTTAGGAAAATTAGCAAAGGTTTCTTTCCTATATTTTAAACTACGAGCAAATGAAGCTTTAGATTATTATATCTGTCTGATAGATTTGTTCTTTTAACATCATGAAATGCCTCTCTGTACATCCTGCAATATGTGTTGCTTTAAAGGATAACCTTTCTAATATTAGCACATTAATGTAGTTTTATGTTAGTCTCTGCATTGCATATCTAAATATAAAAACATTTTGTTATTATACTTAAATTTTGTTTCTTATAAACAGTATGTCATTGTTTATTAGACTGTCATTCATTGTCTTTTAACTGGATAAATTACAAGTATTTGGTGTAATTCAGGAGTGTCCAATCTTTTGACTTCCCTGGGCCGCACTGGAAGAATTATTATCTTGGGCCACACATAAAATACACTAACATTAACAGTAGCTGATGAGCTAAAAGAAATTACAAAAAAAAACCTCATAATGTTTTAAGAAAATTTATTAATTTGTCGTGGGCCGCATTCAAAGCCATCTTGGGCCGCATATGGCCTGTGGGCCACAGATTGGAAAAGCTTGGATTTATTTATTATTATTATTTTTTAAATTATTATTATTATCTTTGAGACACAGTCTCACTCTGTCGGCCAGGCTGGAGTACAGTGGCACAATCTCGGCTCCCTGCAACCTCTGCCTCCCGGGCTCAAGCAATTATCCTGCCTCAGTCTCCTGAGTAGCTGGGATTACAGGCATGTGCCACCACGCCCAGCTAATTTTTGTATTTTTAGTAGAGATGGGGTTTCACCATGCTGGCCAGGCTGGTCTCGAACTCATGACCTCGTGATTCACCTGCTTTGACCTCCCAAAGTGCGGGGATTACAGGTGTGAGCCACCACGCCCACCGGAAAAGATTGGATTTATAGTATTTATGTTCAAAGTACTTCAATTATATGTTTTTATTTATTCCACATATTTTTTGTTTTTATTTATTTTCTCTTTTTTGCCCTTCTTTAGATTTACCTGTTACTTTTATTTTCTTACACTCCTTAGATTGTTAGTTATATATTATTTTATTATCATTATTGTTACTGTTATTGTCATGATTGGTGGTAATGATGTTACCTATATCTCTTACATATTATATATTATTATTAATTACTACCTTTCAAATTCCCAGACAGTGCAAAGGTCTTACAGCCCTTGAATTCTTTCATGCGTGTTGTTTCTAAGGTAAACATAATTTCTGGAGATACTGAATATTTTTGTTCATATATGACATATAGTTTCACATCTACCCCTTGCTCTAGAGGCCTAACCCGTGGCTTTTGCCCACCATGTAGCTGTCAATACAGTAATATAGTAGTTATATTTTTTCTATTCCTCTTTTGACAGGCATTTAGTTTCCAGAGTTTCACTACTAAAACAATTCTGAAACGAATATCTTTGTGCCTGCCTCATAGTACTCAAGAAGCTTTCTGTCGACATTGGGTTCATAACAAAAGGGAAACTATGTTAGTTATTATGGGGTCTTTCTAATCTTTTGACAGCAAGTTATATCAAATTATGATTGCTAACTAGAAATTGCTTTGCCTCAGTAATCAGGCGTGGTTGACATTGGAAGTGACTGTTTTTATTATTGTTGTTTTTGCTTACTTGTTTTTTCTTAATGTTATGACTTACCACCTTTCACCCTAATTCCTTGTTTACTATTTTAGCTCATTTGTGTTCTCGAATTGCATCCTGCTTAATTCTTTCCTCCAGTGGAAGCAGAAAGAGCAGAATGCTTGCCACTAGTTGGCAAAATTTTGATTCCGTTGCAAACCATGCTTTAAAGGTATTTCACAGATGTCATCCACATTATTCTTCAAAGCAACCCTGTAAGAAGAGTGATGCTTATTTTACTTAAGATTTTAGGAAGCCGATTACGAGACATCCGACATTCTTTCAAATTACCAGTTTCAGTCGAAAGCTCACTTGTTTTCCACGCCACTTGCTGGAGAAGCCCACTCAAGGGAGACTGCCTCTGCTCCGCATCTGTTCAACATCTTGAGGCCAGGGAGAAATTTTAGGAGCAATAAAACATGCCCTTTTACCCTACATATAAAAGAAAGTAAGACTGCTTTGGCACAGTGTGGATCATCGTTTAATAATGAATGTCTGTAAAACATCCTCACCCTTATCTGTGCGTTTTTGCCTTAGGACCTCTGTAGATCATGAGTCTAGTGAGGGTAGACCCAGGGGCAGATCTGGTTACACAGCCTCACGTTATAAATGAGGCTGTCAAATTCCAATCATTTGACTGGCTTTGTGGCCAGACAACATGTGAAGAAAAATATTTGTTTTTTCTTTTTTTTGATACTGTCCAAGTTATCTCATCTCACAATGAAACTATCCATACATAATGGCAATACTTTCTTTTCACAGTAACTTAGACTTTTTTTCTGTCTGAAATCAGCACATACCTATTGTGGCAATAGAATAAAAATACACAAAAATATGAAGAAAAATGCATTTAGTACTAAAAGTAAAACAGACAATATTTACATTTTTACTTTTATTTTCATCCCTCATTTATATTAGGTACGTTTTGTTTTCTGAGACAGGGTCTTTCTTTTGGAGTGCAATGGTACGATCACGGACTCATGATAACCTCTGCTTCCTGGGGTTGAAGTGGTCCTCCTACCTCAGCCTCCTAAGTAGCTGGAGCTGCAGGGGCACATCACCACTCCTGACTAATCTTCCAAGTTTTTTCGTAGAGATGACGACTCACTGTATTGTTCAGGCTAGTATCAGGCTCCTGGGCTCAAGCAATCCTTCTGCCTTGGCCTCCCAAACTGCTGCGATTACAGGTGTGAGCCACTGCACCTCGCCTACGTACTTTCTTTATTTGTAGTTTGAGTGTTTACTCAATTGAAATCCTCTTGCATTGTTATTATATTTTGCTTCCTTTTCTTGATGTGAGATTTTCCCCATGTTCACAAATTCAAAATTTGTTATAAAGTTCAATTTAAAGTCACTATAATATCCTCTAACATGGATATATGCTACTTAAGTGACTTATTGCCTAGTTATCATGCATTTAATGATTTCCACTTTTTTTTCAGGTCTAAAGAATGTGGAAATTAATATCTTTTCATATAAATATTTCTCCTGACTTTACAGTATTATTATATATTTATATTTAGGGAGGTAGAATTTCTGGGCCAAAGGGAAACATTATATTTGTGCTGTATGCATTTTCTAAAAATGCACATTCTATAAAATTATGCATATAATTTTTAGTTTGGTGGCTAAAACGTAGGCTCTGTCATGATGGGGAGGGGATCAAGGATCAACAGTCAGACAGAACATAAGATTATCTGAGGCACAGGTACATGAAGAGTGACACCGGCCTTCTCTACAACCTTGAAATCCCCAAACATAGGCAGTTTGTGCTCTGTCTTGTGAAGGAGACAAGGTTCTCATGACAGAGCTATCTACATACATATTAAGAACATCATCTTTATTCTTTGATTTTCTCTCTGCCCTGTCCTAACAACTTGTATCAGGCAGCACCACTGTCCTGCACTCTTATTCTTAGCTCAGACCTCCCTTTCTCCTTCCAAATGTGCATGCTGGGCCTCACTATGTTTGTAGACAATCAACAATTGCCTTCTCTCCCTTTAGGGTAATTGCTTTGCTTTGAAATTGCAGGAAAACCTTCATTTAATGTTTGCATTTGGTTGAAAAGCCTGAGAAGCCTCAGCAAGGACAAGCAAATGAATATAAAATAGAGGAGGAGAAATGGAACAGAATAAGAAATAAGATTCAGTAGCATTGTTTTCTTTTTCTTTTTGAAAATCGGAGAAATCCAGACACACCACCCACACATGTGGGTCACAAAATCAGAAATTCATAGATGATGATTTTGAATATCAATGTAAAAGTTACTCAGACAAACTCAGACAGAATGCAGATGTTTCTCATTTATATGGGTGACTTCTCTGACTTAGATAAACGCATGAAATGCTGAATGCCTCAGTGGCAGCCCTGTGTGTTCAGTTCTCTGTCTATAGATACAATTTAGGATGAGGAAGAAAAAATGGGAGAAACCATTTGTTATCATAATTTGCTAATGTTTCACAAAAGATGACCATTTAGTTTTTAATTAAACCTTATAGGACTTACTACCCTCATCTTTTAGGCAAGGAAATTGAGCCAGGTTAAATTAGGTAAATTGCCCAAAATTCTCACTATTTTTCCAAGTAATTTTAAAGAGTGACATCCAGAAAATCTATGACTTCTAGGAATATATTTACAAAAACATATACCAGAGGGTTTAATTGTAGCATTGTTTTTAACGCAAAAATTGGAACTAAATACACATCAATTGGATACAGATAAATAAAGTATGAGATATTCATGGACCTGAATCCTGTGCTGGAATTGAAGTGAATGAACTGGAAATATGTGCACCAATATCCCCAAATTATAATATTTACTAAAAAGAGAAAATGCTGAATGATTCATGCTGTATAACATTATATAAAGTTTGAGAACATGAAAAGCAATTGCAAACATAGATTATAGCTGCATAAATAAATAATAATAGTATAATAAACATTTGTAGGAATGGAATAGAGAAAAACATTAGGAGAGTGATTGCATTTGAGTAGGGAGATGGGAATAGAATCAGGGAGAATTTACAAAGGAAATCACAATCTCATTTTAATAACCATGAAGCCATCGGCAAAATCTTACCATTTTATTTAGTCAGGCTGTGGCACTCAGATGTTTATTATATTATTACTTTAAAATAATTTTACTGGATAAATTATTGAAAAATAAATCAAGGAATGAATGCAAATAGTATTTCTCAAATAGGAAGACAAACACAGTGCCTCCCAATTCCCTTTGTTCCATGTGAAAATGCACATGTGTTTATTCTACTTCAAATCAAATAAATCTGCATCTATGGAGAATATATGTGGAAAAAATACTCTTGTGTACAGGCACACACCACACACAAACAAAACACTACCCTGAGATACGTCGTGTGCTTATTGGATAAAACATTTTGAAAACCATAGATCTGAAAGAACAGTCATTCAATTATTTAGAGCCAAACAGAGAATAAGTATTACCCTAAGGTAATACTTGGATGATCTATTCAACTTAACCTAACTCTTAAAGGAAAAATATAAAAAGAGAACAATTAAAAATCTAGTGCCACAGTTTAATTTTTAGCCTTGCCTCTAATCGGTTGCTCTGTCTACATGCTTAATCTCTGTCCTATTTCCTCTGTATAAAAAGAGAGCAATGTAGTAATCTATTTCTATGGCTTTTGTTTTTAATGAAATTATCAGTCTTCCTAACAATGAAAAGTGATTATATCATTTCATTTGCTGTATCAAATATTAATTAAATGTCTAGCACAAACTATGCACTGTATTAAAGCTCAATTCAACTCTTACTAGAGACCTGTCCTGGTACCTACATGTGGAACTATGTGTAGTTCTCCATCTCAGCATGAAAGAAAGAGCAGGGATAAGATCCATATATTATGTGAGACATAATCCCAACAAATCATTACAATCACTTTGAAGAATAAATATATGTCTCTCTTTTTTTTACAGTTGAGGAACCTAAAGCTTAGTTATATTAAATAACTGTTCACGGGTATGAAACCATAGTATAAAAAAGCCAGGATTTGAATTATGTGCTACAAAGTCTAAACCCAGGCCCCTTACATTGTAGTTACTGTTGTTAGGAGCAATGATAATTGTTCTTAACCTGATATTGATTGATAGATTCAGCCTTCTGGTACTTGCTGGAGCCCTAGTTTACCACAACTGATTTGTAGTGCTTCTTGAAAATATTTCTGAGTCTTCCATTGTGTGATATTCTAAATTTCCCCTGACTATACCTTCCACCCCTCCTGTTAGAGTACCATGTTGGACTTACCTTCTGTAGCAACCTTAGCTGTGATATCCCCTATCATTTTGAAATGAATACCTTGTCTCAGAGATCGCCACCTATTCCAGGATTCTCAGCCTCCAGGCAGGCATTGATACTAAAAACAATTTTAGTGATCACCCCAAGATGTTCATTCAAAGTAAATAAAATAGTCCTCTTACCCTTGAATGTCTCAGTCTAATAAGAGAGAATAGCATATAATTACCAGCATAGGCAGTGCACTATCTGAGGCATAGGATAGGAATTCCTTTCATTTACCTGTTTAGAAACCTGCTCATGTAGATAACATAATGGTCTTTCCTAGAGGACCCTGAGTTGTCACTATAAAACATTGTTTAAATGCTGTCAAAATCAACTTTTTTAGGAAAAGTCAAAGACCGCTATGGATCTGAATATATAAGACGATTATGATGTTAAGAAATAATACAGTGAACAAAAAAAGCCATAGACCATTCTACTTCCCACTATGGGTTATTTCTCAGTTCCTTCTTGGTAACTTGGTTTTCTTTTTTTTCCTTTCTGCTGATGTCAGAATCTCAGACTGTCCTGGTAGCTGCCTCTTACTGTTCTCGTCTTTGCTACCTCCCTAACTACCACCCTGGATATATAGAGTCTTTGTAGTTTCCCAAAAGAAAAAGAAAAGAAAACGTAAAGATTTTTTTTCTTTTTCTTCTTTTCTTTTTTTTCTTTTTGCACCACATAAGACATCTAAAACCTCCCAATCTGTCATCCAAATTGTAAAGCTGGTGAAATCCTATCCGCTTTTTAACCTTCTTACAAAACAAAAGCATACCTCATTTTATTGTTTTTCACTTTATCATGTTTCACAGATATTGCATTACTTTACAAATTGAAGGTTTATGGCAGCTCTGCATCAAGCAAGTCTATTAGCACCAATTTTCCAACAGCCTGTCATCACTTTGTGTCTTTGAGTAAAATTCTTGTACTTCTTTTAGTATTTCAAACTTTTTCATTATCATTATACGTTTATGGTGATCTGTGATCAGTGATTTTTGATGTCAATATTGTAATCATTTGGCGGGGGCATCACAAACTGTGCTCATGTAAAAAAGTGAACTTTATCAATAATGTTGTGTATGTTCTAACTGCTCCACCAATCGGCAGTTCCTCCATTTCTCTCCCATACCTGAGGCTTCCCTATTTCCTGAAACACAACAGTAATGAAATTAGGCCAATTAATGACACTACAATGTCCTCCAAGTGTTCAAAGTGAAGAGTCACATATCTCATTCTTAATCAAAAGCTAGAAACAATTAAGCTTAGTAAGGAAGGTATTTCAAAAACCCATGCAGGACAAAAACTAGGCCTTCCGGTCCAATCAGTTGGCCACGGTGTGAATGCAAAGGAAAAACTCTTGAAGGAAACTAAAAGTGCTACTCCAATGAACGTACAAGTGAAAGAAAGCAAAACAACCTTGCTGCTGATATGGAGAAAGTTTCAGTGGTCTGGATAAAAGATCAAACCAGCCAAAGCATTCCTTAAAACAAAACAATCTAATCCAGAGCAAGGCCCTGGTTGTCTTCAATTCTATGAAGACTAGGAGGTCAGGAAGTTGCAGAAGAAAATTTTGAAGCTAGCAGAGGTTGATTCGTGAGGTTTAAAGAAAGAAGCTATCGACACAACATAAAAGTGCAGGGTGAAGCAGCAAGTCTTGATGTAGAAGCAACAACAAGTTATCCAGAAGATCTAGCTAAGATTATTGATTAAGGTGGCTACACTAAATAGCAGATTTTCAATGTTGATGAAACAGTCTTCTATTGAAAGAAAGATACCAACTAGGACTTTTATAACTAGAGAGGAGAGGTCAATGCCTGTCTTCAAATGACTAACTGACTCTCTTGTTAGGGGCTAATGCATCTGGCGATTTTAAGTCAATGCCAATGTGCATTTACCATGTCGAAAATCCTAAGGCCTCTAGGAATTATACTAATTCCACTCTGCCTGTGCTCTATCAATGGAATAACAAATCCTGGATGACAGGACATCTGTTTGCCACATGGTTTCCTGAATATTTTGTCCTACTGTTGAGATCTACTGCTCAAAAAAAAAAAATCCTTTCAAAATATTACTGCTAATTGATAATGCACCAAGAGCTCTGATGGAGATGCAGAGGGATATTTATTTTGTTTTTATGTCTGATAACACAGAATCTATTCTGCAAAATTATCAGAAATAATTTTGACTTTAAAGTCTCATTATTTAAGAAATACATTTTGTAAAGCTATAGCTGCCATAGGTAGTAATTTTCTTGATGGATCTAAGCAAACTACAATGAAAACTTTCTGGAAATAGTTTATTATTCTAGATGCCATTAAGAATATTCATTATTCGTGGAAGAAGATCAAAATATCAGCATTAACAGAACTTTGGAAGAAGGTGATTCCAATCTTCATGCATGACTTTGAGGAGTTTAAGTCTTCAGCTGGAAGAAGTAACTGTAGATGTACTGGAAATAAACAGAATGCTAGCATTAGAAACGGAGCCTGAAGATATGACTGAATTGGTGCCATTTCATGGTAAAACTTTAATAGATGAGGTGTTGCTTCTCATGAATGAGCAAATACATTGTCTAAGATGGAAACTGCTCCTGGTGAAATTGCTGTGAATAGTGTCGAAATGAAAGCAAAGGATTTAGAAGGTTATATAGTGTTAGTTGATAAAGCAGTGGCACAGTTTGAGAGGACTGACACTAGTTTTGGAAGATGTTCTACAGTGAGCAAAATGCTATCAAACAGCATCACATGCGACAGGGAAAATTTTTGTGACAAGGAAGAATCAACTGATGTGGCAAACTTTATTGTTGTCTTATTTCAAGAAATTGCCACAACCATCTCCAGCTTTAGCAACGACCACCCTGATCAGTCAGTGGCCATCCACAGTGAGGCAAGACCCTCTACCAGCAAAACAAATGCAACATGCTAAAGGCTCAGGTGATTGTTAGAACTTTTGTAGAAATAAAGTATTTTTTAACTAACGTGTGTACACTGTTTTACACAAACTGCTATTGCACACTTAGTAGACTATATATAGATTTAATAGACTTATGATATTTATAAACACCAAGAAAGAAAAAAATCTGTGTGACTTGCTTTACTATAATATATGCTTTATTGTGGTGATCTGGAACTGAACCTGCAATCTAAGGTATGCCTATGTTAATTATCTGTGAAGCCTTTTGTCATCACTATTAACCATGACTATTACACCTTGCTATAATAATTGTGTTATTAAACAAAAATTTGTTTCAATGCCTGCCTTCCCTTTGTACTATAAGCATTTTGAAAACTGAGGTTATAACTTATCTATGGTAATAATTCCAGGACAAACATAATACACGAAGTAGATGCTAAGTTTATACTTGTTGCAGACGAGTTTCAAAGCAAACACTAAGTTTTCCACTTTTAAAATCCCTTAAAGAAAATACCACATTTAACTTATGTTCTATAGATAGTTAATGCCTATAACCTCAAGGAGACAATTTTCTTTTTTTTTTTTTTTTTTTTTGAGACGGAGTCTTGCTCTGTCACCCAGGCTGGAGTGCAGTGGCCGGATCTCAGCTCACTGCAAGCTCCGCCTCCCGGGTTTACGCCATTCTCCTGCCTCAGCCTCCCGAGTAGCTGGGACTACAGGCGCCCGCCACCTCGCCCGGCTAGTTTTTTTGTATTTTTTAGTAGAGACGGGGTTTCACCGTGTTAGCCGGGATCGTCTCTCGATCTCCTGGCCTCGTGATCTGCCCGTCTCGGCCTCCCAAAGTGCTGGGATTACAGGCTTGAGCCACCGCGCCCGGCCGGAGACAATTTTCAAACAATAAAATTATCATATAAAGATGAGTTAAAATGGTTTTGCAATCTAACCAGGGTTTTGTAAATCTATACCCTAAAGTAAAATGAAAGCTTTCTGTAGCTTCTGACTTCTGAATTTAGTTATCAGGATGAGTCTCATGATTCTTCCAGATCAATGTTTGAAATGGATCTCATTATTCTCCCACTGACTCTACTACTCCTTCTATAATTCTAACCAAGTCTGTTTTCAGTACTTGGCTGGCTGAGGTAAAGAATGGAGAATAATTGGTGACCACTTATTTTAAATGGACAGTTTGCATCTGGAGACATTTTGTGATGACAGTCCTTTTACTAGGACTCAGTACCTCACATCAAAAGCACATGTAAAAATAATCACATCAATTCATAATAACAACTAAGTGGATGTCTTAACACTTTTCCAAATTATTCAGTAAGACAAAGACATGAGAAATCACAATACACATAATAGCACAATCGTAATAAACCTCTCTCATTGTGCCAATCATTGCGTCATGCACTGCATACATCATCTCTGATGCTTACAAAGCCTTTCGCTATGGGCATTATTACCCTTGTTTTACAAATTTAAGAAAACTAGGGTTCAGCATCAGCCAGTGTGATATTCTAAGTCTGAATGACAAGATGTGGCAGAGCAACGAAAACTGTTTTGTTTTATTGCAGAAGTGAGGTTCAGTATTTTTTTTAATTTTTTTTTTTTTTTTTTTTTTTGCCTTTTAGGTCAATGCACAGAAAGAAATCTGTCTCCTGACTTTAGGACAATGGCATGATTGGTGGCCACAGTCCAAGGATGGTTGCTGGTGAGCAGTTACAGATGCCCCGAGACACAGCAGGCGTGAGTAATTGGGTTTATAATGGGCAGCGACTCTGGGGTTCACTGCAAGCTAGCACTGGTGTTTGCTGGATGACCTTTGTGAGTTGTACCAGGAGGTTTCCTTTTTTAATGCTGCTGCTAGATGTCATTAGTAGCAATGGCTGTGAATTTTGTCTTGTCACTTGCACTAACCTCAGAAGAGAATTTTCTAAGGGACCTATATCAGAGAAGGTCACTAGCTCTTTCTGTCATCAAACTACTGGCCTGTGATTAGATAAGGCAGGTGGGACGTCAACGGAATGGTAAACTGTAGACTTGGGGGAACACAGTAGAGTTAAATTAGAATTAGGCTTCAAGACCAGGAAATCGAAACCACCATTGATCAGAAGGACAAATAAGTGGGGGCCAGGAATAGGGAAGGGGGAGTGTTATTTTGTTCTCCTTTTCCATCAGAAAGACAAATTAAATTTTACAGTGTTGCACCAAATACTTTTAGGTATTGATTTTGAAATCTATGCTTGACATTTAAGATAACAGAAAAGATATAGGAAAAGGGATGGGGATGTCGCCGAGGTATATGGTTAAGATGATTGTCTTTTATCAATAGTGATTTTAAAGATCTCCATAAAAGTGGGACACAATGTAGATATTAAAACAATTTCTGCTTTTGGTCTTATGTGCATTATCTCAAATATTCTTCTCGAAAATCACAGTGGATCTCACAAGGCATTAGTTCTTCATTGAGACTGTGAGATTGCGGCTCACGGAAAGAGAAAAAAAATTTACAGCCCTAGAATTGATGCTGTCAGAGCTCCCTCTACTGCCTCTCCTTAATTCCAAAACCACATAGCCATGTTCTGGTGAAAGCTGACAAACTGACCCAGGGGTGAAGTGATTATGGGATTTTCCTGATGCCATTAAAGTAAGAAAATATGTGGAAAGAAGTGCTGCAATGGTAAGGCACTTTTCATGGAGCACATATCATACTGATTAGAGAAGAGGAGGGTGGAAGATGTGCTAATGCCTCATAGGCTTAAGGATCTTCATTGTTAAAATTATGCTTCATGTTTAGAAAGAAGTCACTACTAAATATGTGTGCCTTTAAAAATCTTACCAATTTAAGCAACTGTATTGCTGGCATTTTAATCTCTTTGAAGGACTGCTAAAGATGACAGACTTTCATATGTTTCTAACATTTGAGAAAATCATGAACAAAATTTCCAAAATGCTACCCTTTTATAGCACACTAGAGGAGAAATACATCTGTCATTCATTTTTATCTATTTGATGATAGGGCTACGTTCGGAGAAATGCATCGTTAGACAGTTTCATTCTTGTGTGAATATCACAAGGTATACTTACACAACCTAGGTCACTTTGGCTATGTGGTATAATCTGTTGTTCCTAGGCTATACATCTGTAAGTATGTTACTGTATCGAATACGGTAGGCAACTGTAGCACAATGGTAAGTATTTGTGTGTCTAAACATATCTAAAAATAGAAAAGGTACAGTAAAATTATGGTGGTATAATCTTATGGGACCACCATCATGTACGTCGTTTGTTATTAACCAATACATCCTTATGGGCCCGGCGCGGTGACTCACAGCGGTAATCCCAACACTTTGAGAGGCTGAAGCGGGCAGATCACTTGAGGTCAGGAGTTCGAGACCCGTCTGGCCAATATGGTGAAATCCCGTCTCTACTAAAAATACAAAAATTAGCCGGGCGTGGTGGCGGGCACCTGTAATCCCAGCTACTAGGGAGGCTGAGGCAGGAGAATGTCATGAACCCGGGAAGTGGAGCTTGCTGTAAGCCGAGATCGCACCATTGCACTCCAGCCTGGGGATCACAGAGAGACTCCTCAAAATAACAAAAAACAAAACAAACAAACAAAATCCTTAGGTAGCACTTAATCGTATAGCGTTATGGTGAGCCCTACTATGTGACAAGCTCCTTAAGATTGGATTCAAATGTTATCTTTCTGGTAATTTTGTCTTCACAGCTTCCTTGTCTTTCCAGCAAAACTTATTTTCAAACAAAGTTCCCACTGCCCACAATTTAAAACCTTAAATAGTATGTAACTAAATGTATTCTACTGACTGCAGTCTTTCAAAGGGCATTCCAGAAAGAAAGACCAGTGTTCATAGGATCCAAGCCAGGAAACCCTACGTAGGAAGGACCTGGACATGATCAGGAACTGTTCAGTTTGCCTGAAGCACCAAAAGAGAGGCGATGAGGAATGAGACACTGCTGAAGAAGTGTACAGGCCATGATTGGTACTGGGCCACAAAGTCTATGCTAATCTTTAAATAGCAGTGTAAGGCAAAGGAAAAGTTTTAAGTATAGATATGCTGAAATGGGAAATAATGGAACTGGTGTTTTTAAGATTCGTTAGCCGTTGTCAAGAGAAGGAGGTGCAGAAAAAAGTAGTTGAAAGCTCTAAATAATGTTTCTCAGCCAGGCGGAGTGCCTTACTCTCCTAATCTCAGGGATTTGGGAGGCTGGGGTGAGAAGATCGGTTGAGCCTACAAGTTAAAAAACAGCTCAAAAAACATAGCAATACCCGTCTCTACAAGAAAATTAAAAATAAAAAAACATTAGCCAGAAATGCTGGTGTGTGCCTGTAGTCCCAGTGACTTCAGAGGCTGAGGTGGGAGGATTGCTTGAGACTAGAAGTTCTAGACTGCCGTGAGCTAGGATTGTGCCACTGCACTCTAGCCTAGGTGATGGAGCAAGACCTGTCTCTAAAATAAATACATACATAAATGAATTAAATAAAATAAATAATATTTCCTATCTTCAAGACACTTTCAGTATGATATGTTAGAGGTGACATGTAAAGCATATTAAATAAAGTATTTTATTTATTTATATATTTTTTGAGATGGAGACTTGCTCTGTCGCCAGGCTGGCGTGCAGTGGCGCAATCTCGGCTCACTATAACCTCCACCTCCTGGGTTCAAGCAGTTCCCCAGCCTCAGCCTCCCGAGTAGCTGGGACTACAGGTACGTGCCACCATACCTGGCTACTTTTTTTTGTATTTCAGTAGAGACAGATTTCACCATGTTGGCCAGGATGGTCTCTATTTCCTGACCTCGTGATCCGCCCGGCTTGGCCTCTCATTTACTGGCGCCCTGCCCAGTAAATAAAGTATTATGTAATGTAACTTTTAATTACACTTTTAACTTTGAAGTAGTTGTAGATTGGTGTGCTTTTTAAAGAAGTAATACAGAAAGATCTCACATATGGTTCAAACAGTTTCCCCCAATAAAAATCTTATAAAACTGTAATACAATAATATCACAACCAATATAGTGCTATTTGTACACTCAGGATACTGAGCATTTCCATCACTGCAAAGATCCCCTATATTTCCTTTCTAAAACTGAACTCCTTCCCTCCTGCCCAGTATCTTCTTTAAGCCCTAGCCACTAGGTCTCTTCTTCATCTCTGTAAATTTGTCATTGCCATAATGTTACATGAATGAAATAATACAGTATATAGCCTTTTGGAATTAACTCTTCTTCACTAAGCCTAATACTCTGGAGATCCATCTTGATTATTGCATATATCAATAGTATGATCTTTAAAAAATTGCTGACTAGCATTTAATGGTATGGATGTATAATAGTTAATGTCAGCTTTCATTCATTGAAGGATATCTGGGCTGTTTCCAATTTGGGACTCTTACCAATAAAGGTGCTATAAGCATCCATGCAAAAGTTTCATGTTAACATAAGCTTTCCTTTATTTGGGGTAAAGGGTGAAGAGTACAATTGTTTGGTCTTGTGGTAGTTGTATTTTAAATTATTTTAAAAATATATTTTCCAGTGTTTCCATGTTCTTTTAAGTTCCCATAGGAAAATATGAATGGATCAGTTTCTGTGTACCCCCACCAGCATTTGCTGTTTGTCTGTCTATTGTTTGCCTATCTATCTATCTATCTATCTATCTATCTATCTATCTATCTATCTGTCTATCTATCTTCTCTCAATCATCTTTCTTCTATCATCTATCTACCTAACATTTTATCTTGTATCATCTATCTATCTTCTATCTATCATCTATCTATCTTCTGTCTATCTATCTATCTATCTATCTTCATCTTACCGCCATTTTAATAGATGTTTGATTATGGCTCATGCGATTTTCATCTGCATTCCCCTTATGGGTAATAATATAGAACTTCTTTTTATGTGATTATTCGTCTTTGGTGAAATGTGCTTTAAATCCTTTGACTATTTTCTAACCGGATTTTTTAAAATGTTGAGTTTTGAGAGGTATTTCGATAGCCTAGAGACTAGTTCTTTGATGGAGGTATAGTTTATACATTTTTCTTCCAGTCTGTAGCTTGTCTTTTCATCCTATTGCCAGAGTCCTCACAGAGTAAAATGTACTGATTTTGTTGAAGTAGAATTTATCAATTTTTCATGGTATGGATTGTGGTTTTGGTACCTAGTCAATGAACCCCAACCTTACCTCTTCCATAGCCCTTGATCCCAAAGATTTTCTTCTGGGTTTTTTTGAATAATTTTTTTGTATTGTTTTTTAAATTTACTGTAGAATCTATTTTTTAAAATTTTTATATAAGATGTAAAACTTAGATTGAGGTTTATTATTGCCTATGGAGTTTCAATTGCTCCAGCACCATTGATTTAAAAGTTATCTCTACTGCATTTAATTGTTTTTTACATTTTTGCCAAAAATCATACGTACATATTTGTGTGGTGTTAGTTCTTGACCCTCTATTCTGTTCCCTTCAACGACATGTCTTTTCCTCCAATAATACCACAGAGTCTTGATTACTATAGCAGTTTAATAAGTGTTGGAATGAGGTAGACCTTTTCTCTCTCATTTTACTCTTATTTTTCAAAATTGTTTTAGCTATTCTAGATTAGTTCCCTTTTCCTATGTATTTTAGAATAATCTTGCCTATATTTCTAAAAATTCTTGAGATTTTGATAGCAAATGAATAAAACTTTTATATCAATTTGTGGATAACTGATATACTACAAAGTCGAATCTTCCAGTCTATGAACCTGAATTTCTTCATTTATTTAAATCTTTAATTTCTTTGATCATCATCTTGTAGTTTTCAGCATATTACTCCTGCATGAGTTTTTCAGATTTATATGTAAGTATTTTATTTTGTTACTTATTCAATTTTGGTGTCCACGTGTTCATTGCTAAATAATAGGAATACATTTGATTTGTGTAAGTTTATCTTATGTCAAGCAGACTTATTGAAATCATTATTATTTATCGAACACATTTTCTTAATAGGTTTCCTGGGATTGCCTATATAGACACTAATGTTATCTGCATATTAAGGCATTTTATTTATAATTTGCATGTCTTTTATTTTTTTGCCAGCCTTATTGCACTGTGTTGTAAAAGAGTGATGAACACAGATAATCTGTCATTGTTCTCAACCTTAGTAGGAATGCATTCAGTCTTTTATTATTAAGTAAATGTAAGCTGCGAGTTCCATAAATGCTCTTTATCAAGTTCAAATGTCTTCTTAATCATTGGTTTAGTCATTTTTATGATGTCACTTTAAAATCTTTGGAAGATAATTCTAATAATTCTGTCATCTCAGTGCTGACATCTTTTGGTTGTGTCTTCTATTCAATTTGTGATGTCCCTGGCTTTTTGTATTAGATGTAACATCATTAGGCACATTAGGGAGGTGCCTGTGGCCTTATTACTACGTGGAGGTGGTGAAAGTCCTTTACTAGGCTTCCTCTGAGAACACCCCAACTGGGAGGTGAGGGGTGCCTTGTTACTGCTGGAATGGGGCGGGGGGGCTGGAAGTCTGGGCTGCCCATATGTGTCTTCTAATACCATGTGGGAAGTGAGGATGAAAGCTACCATGTGATAGAGATGAAAGTTCTGGCTCACTTCTCTGATGCTACTCTGGTGCAGGTGTTGGGAAACATCATTCCAGCCTGGTGAACGAGGTGGAAGTCTAGATTTATCACTCCAACTGTGCTAGTGTTAATGAGAGTGGGGCCACAGTTTTGTTGTGGTATTTGACTAAAGTAGATTATTTTCTAAAATGTTTCTTTCTTGCTAGAAGTTCTCTTTTCTGGCCTTTCAGCTAAAGATAACAGACTTTAATTGGGGATTTTTGTCTGTAGCCATCGGCATTTCTGGGATGATGGCTTCTTTAGCTCTGGGTCTGGGATAAATAAGGTGAAAAGGAAACCCAAGGAATTCACTACTGTGGCATTCCTTAGGCCCAGGGTTCCCTAGCACACCTCTCTTCTTCTCTCCTTCACAATGTTTTGATGTGTGTTTTATATATAATGCCCTAGGTTTTCAGTACTTAGCAGAAGAAATAGAACAAAGTATATCTATTCATCTATTCTGTGTTTTGAGAAAGAAAATTCTCAAGAACACACATTTTCAAAAAGTCTAGACTCCTTTAGCAGCTCTTGTGAGATAAAGTAAGAAAGATGGTCAGTGTTAGAATACATAAAGTGAAGAAAAATAGGATGTTTGAAGGAATTCCAAACACAGCAAACATTTTGAGGACCAAATGTTAGTTTATAAATGTGCTATATTGATTGCAAACCAAGAGTAGCTTTATTTGATAATGTTAACCATAGCTTCGTAAACTTCATAATGTGAGCCTTGGCTTTGTTTGCTTGTTTAGTTTTCCTTAATCACTTCAGTTCTGATACTTCATATACTTCTAATTATCACACATTGATTATTTTGAAAACACCTACAGTTAAAACAAAAGGCATTATAGGACCATAGTATTTTCAGGATTGGTGTTACAGAAAATAAGGAGAAAGAAAATGGGGAACAATAAAATAATAATTTAACCCCTTTAGAGAGAAACATGTTGTTGATATGCTGAATTACAACACATTCTATGTATGTACTGCAATACACAATGGCAGAAATGTAGCTGCAGTTGTTATTAAACATCAAATATTTTACTGCGATGCAATCACATTGTGTTATAGAGGAGTGAACGGCATTTTTAGTTTTTCTTGGGCACTCGGTGCAAATCCAGTTATATTAAAAGCCAGAGTTGGAAAATCAATGTGGCACTTTGCTGGTTGATTCCAAGGTCAGTGAGAATTGTTAAGGCAACTGTCAAAGACCTAACAATTGGACTTAATGAGATCCAATGAGACTCAATTTGCTCTCTGGAACGCTTTTGATCCATGCTCACACTCTAACGTCCATATCAACAAGTGAAAAAGGAAAACAATTAAACTATTCAGAATAGTAGAAAAAGTCTGCTTTGTACTATAAGTACACTTGGTTAGGTAATGTAGAAGAATATGTTTTCTAAAATATGCAGAATGATATTTCATTACCACATGCCCTTGTGGTATCCGGCCAGAATGGAGATTGATTTCTCCTCTCTTTCATTACTGCCTTAATCACAGAATGGAGATTTATTTCTCCTCTCTTTTGTTACTGCCTTAATCAATATATTGTAACAGAAACGACTTTGTATAGGATTCATAGCTAGGTTATTAAAACAGTATACCTTTGGGAGGCCGAGGCGGGCGGATCACAGGGTCAGGAGATGGAGACCATCCTGGCTAACACGGTGAAACCCCGTCTCTAATGAAAATACAAAAAATTAGCCGGGCGTGGTGGCGGGCCCCTGTAGTCTCAGCCACTTGGGAGGCAGAGGCAGGAGAATGGCATGAACCCGGGAGGCGGAGCTTGCAGTGAGCCAGGATCGCACCACTGCACTCCAGCCTGGGAGACAGAGCAAGACTCTGTCTCAAGAAACAAAACATAACAAAACAACAACAACAAAAAAACAGTATATGTTTCTTATGGCGTGCGCTCTCTCTCTCTCTCTCACCCTCTCTCTCTCTCTCTCTCTCTCTCTCTCTCTCTCTCTCTCCCTCTCTCCACCTCCCTCCCTGCCTCCCTCCTTTTCCTTTTATTCTCTCTTTCCTCTCTTCTTCTTGCCTTTGGAAATAGGCTACCATTTTGTAAGGAATCTCAGATCACGGGAGAGGACATGTTACTGCCCCAGTTGACAGGTCCAGTTAAGTTCTAAAGAGACATAAAAGGAGAGCCAGAATCAACTTCCAGACCTGTGAGTGAATGTGTGCACAGCTCTTTACAACACCAAGCTTGCAGGCCACCAGAGCTGACATCATATGGTATGCTTGTGGAACGTGAATGCAATTAAGAGTCAAAGTACACCTGTGACATGGGAAAATTATTTAATCTGCTGAACACTGGTATTACCTTCTGCTAAAAAAGAATATCTATTGTTATGGTTGTTATACAAATTAAATAACACGATTGTCATAAATTGTTTATTAGAGGGCTGTGGATATTCTGAACGTGAAATAAAGCTTGATATCCTTTCTTCTTTGTATATTTAAACATATCTGTGATGTCTGAAGTACAGTAGTCTGCCCTTATCCGTGGTTTTGCTTGTAGTTTTAGTTACCTGTGGTCAACCATGGTCTGAAAATACTAAATGAAATATTCCAGAAATAAGCCATTCCTGAGGTTTAAATTGCCCGTCCTTCTAAGTAGCCTGATGAAATCTTGTGCCATCCTGCTCCTTCCTGCCTGGGATGCAAATCATCTCTTTGCCCACTGTATCCACGCAGTAGAGGCCCCCAGAACATTAGACTTAGGAGGCTTCTTGGTTATCAGATCAACTGTCGCAACAGCACAGTGCTTGGGTTCAGTGGTCTCCACTATTTCAGAATCCCCTGGGGGTCTTTGAATGGTTCCTCTTTGGGAAAGGGCAAATCATAGAATTTAGATAGTCTGATAATAGAGAGTATAAACTTCATTGAAAATAGGTAGATAGGTTATGTTAAGAAACTTTGAATCCAGGCTTCAGGGAGCAAAACAGTGCTGTTTTACAAGTTTTAATGCTCCTGATAGAAAAAAAAAAAAAAAAAAAAGACAAGAAAGAGAACCCTATTTAAGAGAATCCTTTAAGGTAAATGTTATGGCGAACCGGAAAGAGTCTAGAGAGAAAAATGAAATTTTTAGGGGAAGAAGGGACGACAATATAAAGTTGAAATGGATTCATCTAAGTCTAAATTTGGAGGACATACTTAGGTCTCAAAATTGATGCCTGGAGAAAACAATGCACTGAAAATCACATTAAACAACAACAACAGAAAGACAAAGGATAAATTAGCTAATTCTAGGGCCTCAGGGTTAAAAGGTTCTGATAGGTTTATCTGAAATCTGGCACTTGAATGTCTGTGAATACATAGATTCCCATGTATTTAAGCGGCATCCCAAACCACTGAGACGTCTTTTTCCATTTCTGTTTGTTTCAAGTGTTTGCTTTCCATTGTGTCAGTATGTTTTCCTGAATACATAGGGCATTTACTCTGTTTTAGAGTCACAAAGATAGCATGTTATTCTTTCCCATGAAACACTGCTGATGGTTTAAGAAAATCACGATCTTCAGTAAGGGTTTTCTTTTTCTTAGGAAAGTCAAAACGAAAAAGTACTTTCTTTTTTTTTTTTTTTTTTTTTTTTTTTTTTGAGACGACTCTCACTGTGTGCCCAGGCTGGAGTGCAGTGGCCGGATCTCAGCTCACTGCAAGCTCCGCCTCCCGGGTTCCCGCCATTCTCCTGCCTCAGCCTCCCGAGTAGCTGGGACTACAGACGCCGCCACCTCGCCCGGCTAGTTTTCTGTATTTTTTTGGTAGAGACGGGGTTTCACCGTGTTAGCCAGGATGGTCTCGATCTCCTGACCTCGTGATCCGCCCGTCTCAGCCTCCCAAAGTGCAGGGATTACAGGCTTGAGCCACTGCGCCGGGCCCGAAAAAGTACTTTCAATGACTGCCTGCAGGGCTTGCTTCGAAATCTCCTCACATCCTGATATCCTAACTTTGGACATGCTCTGTTTGCACCAAGATAATTGAGTAACACGGAATATATAGTGATTTACAAAGTATAAACAACAGAAACTATGACTGTGATTTTACAAATGCATTCAATAGAGATTGTATTTGTTATTTATAGAGTGTATAGGTCTGCTTTTGTGACTTCAGAAATACAAATTGTGATGACTGTCAGGGTATAGTCTTGGTATTCTATTAAATGACCATTATTTGAATTTAGAAATGAATTTCAATGGACTAAAGAAAAGTTGAGGGAAGAGTGTTATAACATGTCTTGAAAAAACAATTCTCCCTCATTTACTAATCAATAAAAACGTTTTTAAAAACAGTAATCACAAGTTCACATGTTGGAGATACCGTTTTGATGATGGTTTCTTTGAAACTCTCATCATTATTTTGTACTAACAGTGAGTAAGAAACTCGACTGGTCACGGACAATCGATTATTATTTGAGAGATGATTATTTGATAAGCATTACTGCCACATTCTAGAATTTCACAGTCCCCGATAAACTGATTGATGTAAATGACGATTGCAGTTGTGACCAAGAAAGAATTCTAATATAAAAAGATATTTCATGTGATACTGACCACTTCCCCCTTTCAATGTAGAATTTTTTCAGGAAGAGAGGTTTCCCCATATAAAGTATCAGAAAAGACAAACATCCCAAGCTAAATTATTGTAAAATATAATAAAGATATTATTATAATGTTGCAACAAAGTAATTATCCAAGGCCTCTGACTAAAGAATGGGAAAGCTGAAATTTGTGAGGCACATCTGGTAAAAAGCCCATTTCCTGCTATACTGTTTTATTTTTAAAACACTTTTGTTTCATTATTGTAGCAGAACCAACAATAGAAATGCATTTCAATTGTTTGTTTTTCAATGTAAAAGGAAGAAAATCATGCTTTTCTTTGGCTATCCAAATGCCAGATTTCAGATAAACTAAAAGTGAAAAATACGTAGTAAAACAAAAAGAAATGCAAAAAGCTAAGAGTTTATTAAATAATGCTTAGTAAATTCCAGGGTGTTTTAGTCTCATGGTTGAAAGAGCCAATTTTTATAGATTAGCAACGGAAGCATAGGATAAGAACTAAATATATATTTTAAATGCTGTGGATTTACTTTATTCCCATGACTGAAAGGATATGCAGTAACTATGGAAAAGAAAAAGAAATGCATTGATTCCAGATATTCCTGACTTCGACTTCTTCACTTACTAGCTTCACTTATTAGAATTCTTCACTTATTAGCTTATATGAGAGTCTGAATTATCTTATTGATTGATTGATTGAGACGGAGTTTCGCTTTTTTGGGCAGGCTAGAGTGCAATGGCATGATCTTGGCTCACTATAACTTTCTCTTCCCAGGTTGAAGTGATTCTCCTGCCTCAGCCTCCCGAGTACTTGGGATTACAGGTGTGCACCACCACACCTGGCTAATTTTGTATTTTTAGTAGGGACAGGGTTTCACCATGTTGGCCAGGCTGGTCTTGAACTTCTGACCTCAGGTGATCTGCCGGCCTCTGCCTCCCAAAAGTGCTGGGATTGCAGGCGTGAGCCACCGCACCCAGCCTGGAATTCTTATTTTTTGTGAGTATTACACTTGAAATATTCAGACACCTAACAGGGCAGAAGATTCATTTTTATCAAAGAAATAAAAATAAATTTTTGTTTTTATTGAAATACTGTGTAAAGATTCGTTGTAAAGTTTTCCTCAGCATGTTAACAGAGAAGGTATTCATTCTCCTCTGTGCATTTTTTTTTCCAGTTTGAATCGACAAGGAACCAAGTTTCTCTAGAAGGCATAGAGTAATCTATATTGAAAGATTCTTATTGGTTGAAAAAGGTGCGGAGGGCAGAGGTATCTCGTTTTCATCGTGATCCAATCCACTTCGTTGGCACACTTAGGTTCTGATCTACAGATCCTGTTTAGAACTGAAACCAAGCATATTCTTTACATGCTGTTTTCAAAATTAGAAATAAAAGAACCTGAGTTATATTTCTATAGTGTTGAGCGCATTTATGTGGGGGCAGTCAACTTCACTAGCATTTAATGCTTGTCAATACATTAGAATTCCTCAGCCTTGTGCACTTATTATTTTTTCTTTTCTTTTTTTCCCTTTTATTTTACAAAAAGTATTCTGTGAATATCTGACAAGTGCCAGGTTTTGTGTACCTATACATAAGTGAGGAACAACACAAAAGTATAACTATTTTGAGACAACTTCTAGAATGGTTGTAGGATAATCTTCATGAATCTTGTCCTCTGCAAAACTATAACTTGACAGTTATTAAAAATGTACATATAGAGTGTATAAAATTTATCTTGGGGGCTTGCAGCAAATGAAGAAACATTCATTCAAGAGAACCTACTAAATTCCAATGAGAAGAGTAAGAGTTATTGGAATGGGACCCATGACTCATTGCTTCACTCATCTTTACCCCATAGTAACATAGGAACTCCAGGTTATGTGGGCAAAAAAATGAGGCTCCCTCCTTCTTAGCTCTCAAGTAGGCACTATAGCATCTCAGCAGGAGGAATAGGTCACCAGAGTTTCCTATTCCCACCCCTCAGTTTCATGTTGCAGAGAATAAGCTTCAGATGAGTGAACCCAAGAGATCAGGGGCTCTGTTCTCACACCTATGCCACAGTCATATAATGGAGGTTCTAGCCAACAAATAGCAGACCATCATTTCTGTACTGTAATGTAAAATTATGTTAGTTTCTATAAAAAAGTATACTAGGATCTTGAAAGTATATCTGAATTGAAAGAATAAATAATCAGAAATGTGGAGACATACTGATTCAGATTATGGAATCCAAAAGACAATGAAGGGGAAAAACTGAAGAATAATAATCAGGGCTTTAGAGAAATTTAGGACACCATTAAGTGTGCCAATATATGTGCAATGAGAGTACCAGAAGAGAAAGAAAAGAGCAGAAAAATACTCAAAGATACAATGTCTGAAAATTTTCAAATTTTAGGAAAAACCTGAAAATCTGAAAACCCCATTGAACTCTAAGTAAGATAAACACAAAGAAATTTACATCTAAAAACATCATAGCAGAAATAACAAAACACAAAAACTAAGAAGAATTCTTGAAATTAGAAAAAGAAAACCAATTCATATGTACAAAAGGACTCCAATAAAATTAAGAAACAACTTCTCATCTGACAAAATAAAAGGTAAAAAACAGTTACATGACATACTCAAAATGCTAAAAGAAAAGGAAAACATCAGCCAACACCCAGCAAAACCATATTTTGAAATCAAGACGAAATAAGAGCAATTCATTGTAAATAAAAACTGAGGCAATGTGTTGCTAGCAGACTTATCTTATAAAAAAAATTAAAGCTTTTCAGCATGAAAGCAAATAAAAAAGACAGTAATTTAAATTCACACTAGGAAATGAACCAAACAACACCAGAGTACTGGTAAAGGTAATTATTTAACTGTAAAAGGTAATGCACATAATATTTACCCTTCTTTCTTTTCTTAACTGATTTAAATATCTCTTGTTGGACACAATAATTGTAAAATATTATATGGGGTATACATTACATAGAAATATATTTTACAATAACAGCACAAAGAAGATGGGTGGAAGCAAAGATGTGTAATTATAAGCATGTGGCATCAGGTAGTAAATATAAGAATAGATGAAGAGAAACAGAAATGGTAAATAAAAGCATAATTTAATAAACTCTGTAAGTACATAAACTATGTCAATAATTACCTTAAATGCTAATAGAATAAATCGTTCAATAAACAAAAATTGTCAGCCTTGATAAAAAAAATAAAATTCTGCTCATGTTGTCTACTGGAGAAACCTATTAGATTTAAAAACACAAACACTAAAGAGTTACCATATGACACAGCAGTTTCACTCCTATCTATTTATGCTAAAGAATTAAAAACATATGTCAACATTAAAACTTATAATAAATATTTATAACAACATCATTTATAATAACCAAAAAGTAGAAATAATTTAAATGGTAATCTATTGATGAATGGATGAATAAAATGTGACATATCCCAATGATGGAATATTAGTCAGCAACAAAAGAATTGAGATACTAGTATATGCTACAAAATGGATGTGCCTTGAAAACACTGTGCTAAGAAGCGAAGCACAAAAGACCACATATTGTATAATACCTTTTGTGTAAAATGTCCACACCAGTCTATGGAGATGGAAAGTATAATAATGATTCCTGATGGCTGGAAATATAGGGAATTATGCAGTGGGACTGCCCAAGTATACAGGTTTTCTTTTAAGATTAATAAAAATATTCTAAAATTGGATGTAGTAATGTCTGCTCAACTGTGAAAATGTACTAAAAAAATCTCCCACCGAATTGTATTCCTTAAATGATCGAATTGTATGATATGTAAATTTTATTTAATTAAGTTAGGATACCTCTATTCATCTATAATTACTATTCAGTATTTACTATTCATTTAAATAAATTTATTTAGATAATAGTATCTATTACTATTATAAATAAAATGTTTATATATTTATTATATTTATAATATGGCTAAATTGATTTAAAATGTGATAAAATATACATTATAATTTATGAATAAATTATTTCCACATATAATTTATTTGTATATTATATTATTTTTATGTATACATAATTTTAATATATGTAATTATTTATCTTTATTATAAAAGATACCTGTCTTTATGGAGCTCTAAATCTAATAGTGGTATAAGGAAAATAACATGGCTACAAAAAAAATCAGTCTGCAAGTATTTTCTCTCCAACCTCTCCATTGGTTTTTCATTTTATTTTGCGTTGTGTTTCGTGTTGCTTCATAGCAGGCGTGTCTGTGGATTCTGTCTTTGCTCTCTTGTTTGACCTCATTGAAATATTTATAGTGTAGAGCTTTAACAGTGTTGAACATTTCTACTGCTGTCAATTTGCATTTTCTTCCATAGACTTGAGCTCCAATGGCATTTGAAGAGACTTGAATCTGCTCTACTAATTACTGTCTAAAGATGATTGAAAGACTTAAAGCCAGACATAGTACATTAAAGAAAAGCCAGACTTTCTTTAAACCCATTTGCATGCTCACTTTCTCTCTCTCTCTCTCTCTCTCTCTCTCTCTCTCTCTCTCTCTCTCTCTTTCTTTCTTTCTCTCATCTCTCAGATCCCTTTAGGCATTTTCTTATTTCAAACATTGGATTTAAGGTACTAATGTATCTGGATTTCTTTCTCAATCAGTCAATTATTGGTCCATTATGCAAAGACTAAAAGAAAAATGAGAAAACTTAATGGACACCTGAAAAAACTTAGGAATAACCCTCACTATTCACCAGTAAGTGGGTAAAGATAATTACATAATATTAATCAGAAAATTATTTATACCTTTTCACTTGAAAAGCCCTTGACTTTTTAGTGAAAAGAAAATATCTGTATTTATTAATTAAGTTAGTGTTACTAGTAGCTGTGGTTTTTTGTAGAATTTATTATATACTAGTCTCTGTGTTACTTACTTTGGATTGATTAACTCATTTTAAAGTTAATTTTTCTGATAAGGCAAAAGGGATTGATTTATGAAAGTGGAGAGAATCAAATCTTTTTGTAGTGATTTTAAAAGAAGTAGTCAAATATGTTGGCACTTCTCTTAGTGAGAGATGGAATCCTTCTTACCTCCTTCCCCTTGAAACCATGCGGTCTCTGAGGCTGTTTCAATCATGAACCTGTAATACAAGCAACTGTACCTTAGGTGAGAATCACAATCCAGCTTTCATTTTTCTCTCAGGTACTGTCTGTCTTCAGTGATCATAACTGTTATGTAAGCTGTCTGACTGTTCTGAGCTCATCATGTTGCAAGGAAGTTCAAATTATTCCACATTAAAAAAGAAAACCCACATTGGTTCTAAGACTACATTAAGAGAAATGGATGCCCAGCTCTCTCCCACCTGCTCTTCTAGCTCCAGCCGCCATCTGACATAATCACATGTAAGATGCAAAGTCAGAACTACCAATCAAAGTCTATCTTGAATTATTCTAACACAGTATCCGTGAGATAGAATAGTTTTTGTTCATTCTAGCCAATAGATTTTGAGATAATTTGTTATCTATTGCTACTCCGAATGCTAAGTTCTGTACTTCCTTGTACACCCACTTTATTTACAAAACTTTAAATCTTGATAAAGCCTTTACATACTACTTACAGTTTGCTACTTTGCTTGAGATTGTTCCAAACAATTCCCAAGATATTGAGAGTAGATTTTAAATATCAGAGTACAGCAGCTCAGAGTCTTGAAGGATGCCAAGTTCAGAATTGCATACAACTTAATAACAATTGGGGCTCAGGAGATAGACAAGTCAAGGACTACAAATGTGGGCATACCAGAATATAGGGTCTTTTTAAGCTTTCACTAGTTGCAGTTTGCATCATTTATTAACAATGCTATGCTCTTGCCTTAAAACGCATGATCCTATGTAATTTCATTTAAAAAAGAAACCTCACAGACAGTAGAACCTGTCACTCAGGCAAGATATAATAAGCATAATTGCCTCTACATTTGAAAGGTAAGAGACTTGGTGCTGAAAGAAGTTCTTCATTTCACTCATGAGACAGGTCAACCCAGTGGCAAAGGCACAATTCAAGTTCACATCTACAGTTATCATTATGACACAAGTGCTTCTAGACAGTGGAGTAAACAATAAAGTCTCAGTTTCTCTCTCTCCCTCTGTCTCTCTTTTGTGTTTTTCATCCCACAATACCTATGGCTTGACAACTGAGTCCATTTCTCAGATCTGAATGAATCTTACTCCTCAAAGAATAACACTCATCCATACCCAGAAGCAAACACACTGATGTGATGGGTCAGGCACAAAGTTTGGAAAACTTTATTGTCCTAAGGAGATATCAAACTACAGGTTAGTTTAGGTTCAATGAGGTCTATATTTTATTTGAAAAGATTTTTCTGTGATGATATTAAATATAAATAAGGCCTGAATTTCCTCTAGCGAACTCTTCTATGACGTTCTCAAACAGATCTACTTCTGAGCTCTAGGAAAACCCTTCCTCCTTTTCCTTCCACATCTTTGGAGTGTTAGTGGCTCCTTGTTTGCTAAATTCTGAGTTGTCTCATGTCTCTTCACTAACTTCTTGTTTCATTCATTAGCTATGTAAACAATTTCTTGTAACAAATATCTTTTAAAAACATATACCATTTTCTTATTTTTTGAAAGGCAGTATAGCTATTACTATTCCCATTTTACACATTGAGAAAAAAAAGACCATGAGGAGATAAAAGAAACAATTTTCCTAAAGTCACAACAAAAGTTATCAAGAGAATCAAGTTTATATAGTCATGTCCCACATAAGAATATTTTGGTCAACAAACGACTTTATATGTAATGGTGGTCCCATACGATTGTAACGGAGCTGAGAAATTCTTATCATTTAGTGACGTCAGAGTGGTTGTAATGGCATAGCACAATCAATGCATTACTCTCGTGTTTGTGGTGATGCTCATGTAAGCACACTAACCACGCTGCCAGTTGCCAGTCATATAAAAGTCTAACACTTAAAACTATGTATAGTACATAATACTTGATCATGATAATAAATGACTTTGTAACTGGTTTATGTATTTACTATAGTATGATTTTATTTATTTATTTATTTATTTATTTCGAGATTGAGTCTTGCTCTCTCTCCCAGGCTGGAGTGCAGTGGCGTGATCGCGGCTCACTGCAAGCTCCGCCTCCCAGGTTCACACCAGTCAACTTCCTCAGCCTCCTGAGTATCTGGGACTACAGGCGCCCGCCACCACACCCGGCTAATTTTTTGTATTTTTAGTAGAGACGGGGTTTCACCGTGTTAGCCAGGATGGTCTCAATCTCCTGACCTCGTGATCCACCTGCCTCGGCCTCCCAAAGTGCTGGGATTACAGGCGTGAGCCACTGCACCTGGCCTACAGTATGATTTTTATTGTTATTTTAGAATGACCTCCTTCTACTTATAAAAATAAACATTAACAATGAAAACAGCCTCAGGCATGTCCTTCAGGATGTATTTCAGAAGGAGGCACTATTATCATAGGAAATAAGAGCTCCATGTGTGTTTCTATCACTGATAACCTTCCTGTTGGAAAGATGTGGAGATAAGCCGGTTATACTGAGGACCCTGACCTTGTGTAGGCTTAGGCTAATGTTTGTGTTACTCTTTTTTAGTTTTTAACAAGAGTTTACAAGCTAACAAATAAAATTTAAAAATTAAAAATATTAGAAAACTTACAGAATAACAACATAAAGAAAAAATATTTTGTGCAGCTGTCCAATGTGTTTGTATTTTATGTGTAAAGGTTATTATAAAAATAGTTTGAAACTTAAAAAAATAAGAAATTATAAAGTACAAAATTTGCAATAATTTGAGGTTAACTTATTGAAGAAAGAAAATATTTTTAAAATGAATGTGATGTAGCCTAAGTGTGCAGTAATTATGAGGTCTACGGTAGAGTACAGGAATGACCTTCATATTCACTCACCACTCACTCACTGACTCACCCAGAGCCACGTCTAGTCCTTCAAGCTTCATTCATAAGTGCCCTACACAAGTGTACCACTTTTTATCTTTTATGTAGTATTTTTATTGTACCTTTTTTATATTTATATATGTTCAGATATACAAATACTTACAATTGTGTTAAAATTACCTATAGTATTTAGTAAAGTAACATGCTGCACACATGTATAGCCTAATGATAGACTATATCATATAGCCTAGGTGTGTATATGTAACTGTAGGTATTCATATATATGTATGTATTTAATTTTAATAATATTAATTTTCTCCCTGAAATATGGAGAGTGAATGAGAGTGTGTGTTAAATTTTGAGGAAAGAAAAAAGGCCTCTTCTCAACATGTAAGGGTTCCATCAAATATTTTTTTTTCCTGGGCTGTTGTGAATGAAGTTACTTAATTTTGGGCTTTGTCTTTTGACTGTGTGACTATTGACTTTTGACTATGTGACTATTCAATTAATTATATTCAATTATATATATATAATTCAATTAATTATATTCAATTAATTGAATAGAAACCTATTTTAGAGTGACAATCATATAAATACAGTTATCCTCTTAAAACTGTCTTTTTTATCTTGTTATTCTTTACTAAGTTGTCTCATTTTTCCAAATAAAACTGTTTCACTGACTTCTCTATGATCAATTATTTTAAAATTTATCCTAGTATGAATGTATTTTGTGATAATTAAACTTTTTAAGAAAAATCTAGCAACTCAATTTGCTTTTTTATAAAGTTGTCCATACATAGTCCAAAGAGAAATACTAGATTAGAATCATGTCAGTGAGAATGATGGAGTAGGTATCTCCAAATACCTGTTACTTCACAAAGGAAAGACAACATAGATTAAAATGATCAAAATCAATTCTTTAGAACTCTTTAACTTTTTTTTGTTTTTGCGACAATCCAAGCAGTGTTTATTAAACAAACAAACAAACAAAAAACAGCTAAATCTTGGTAGGGGTAATGAGCTTTGTAGTATTCTGTCTTATTTCCATCCCACTCTATCACCTCCTTTGTAGCCTTGGAAACTTGTAGGCCCATGATCACAATAAACACCAGCAGCATAGCAGACATTGGCAGGGATAAAACAGGACTGAAGCTTCCCAAATGCTCCACTCCCAGAGAATTGTCATTATTTGATCATTCTGAATTCCCACTCACAGGGAGGATTTCTTGTTGTTATTTGACCTTAGTCCTCAGTCAAGGCAAACAGTCATTACCCTGGGGGAGAGTCTGTTGAATACAAAAAGAGGTAATGGTTCTGCACCACCTCTTTCTGAGGTAGTGATAACAGCGATAAAAAAAGAGGCTGACCAAAATACTTAAAAGAAAAAGCTTGGGAATGAAATGTTCATAGCAGACTTTGGATGAAGTTTCAAATGCAGGTATGGGGTTGTGTGCACACCAAGGAGTGTTAGCATGAAACAGAAAGACCTGAGAATATCCAAGGCTCTCAGCTCTGGTTTACTTTGAGAAAGTAGAAAGTAAAGAATAAGACAGAATTTTATATTTTCCGACTGAGCCTTGAAAGTAAGCCTCAAGACACACCTAGAACCTTTTGCAAATGCAGGAAGACTTTTTGATCAAAGGCCTTTGAGGACATTACTGTCCAACTATTAGCTGACTGCTAAGCTAACTTAGCAGAAACTTTAGTGGATATACACAACAAAGGATACAGGCATTATAGAATTAATTCATGAAATTGACTAAATAAGCAAACAACAATACCAACAGGAATATAAAATAACAACAAACCAAAAGCTTGGAAGGGAGGAAAATATGATTTTCAAAGTTGCCACATTACATATTTTTAAATAGCTAATTTTTAAGAAAAAGTCATTAGATACGCAAATAAACAAGTAAGTAAGTCCCACTCACAGAGAGAAACAATGCAGTCAACAGAAACTGCATCTCAGGAGGCCCAAATACTAGATTCAAAGTAAAAATATTGTTGTTAATATTTTAAATTTTATTAATATTGCTAATAAAAAGTATTCAAAACAGTTATTTGAAATATGTTTAAAGAACTAAATATAACCATGTCTAAATATAAAACGTAAAATATTAGAAACAGTCAATATCAACAAAGAGATATAAAATTTGAAAACAAGTAAAAATTGTGGAGTTCAAAATTACAATAACTGAAATAAAATAATTGCTAGTAGGGGTCTATAGCAGATATGATCTGGCAGATGAAATAATTAGTAAACTAAAAATATGTTGATTATCCACTTAACAGAAGAACAGGAAAAAAAAATGAACACAGAAACATAAAGAAAAATGAACAGAGCTTAACACCAAAGACCTCAGCTAAGACATCATCAGACAAAAAAATATATGCATAATAGGAGTTTTAGAAGGAGAAGAGATAGGGAATGGGAAAAAATTAATATTTGTAGAAATAATGGAAAAAGCTTTCTGAACTTGAAAGAAAACAATCTGTACGTTCATGAAACTTAATATAAACTTCAAGTCAGATGAATTCAAAGAGATCAACAACACACTGAGATTGTTGCTAGTACACTTGCCCTGTAAGAAATATTAAAGGGAAACTTTCAGGCTTAAGTGAAATAATGACATCAGGAGATATGACAGAAAATATAAATGTATTTTAAAAACCACCTTACTGAGGTGTGACTGACATTTAAATAGCTAAACTTATATAGTACATACTTCTCGATGAGTTTGGGGATAAGGATACCTCTGTGAAACCACCACCACACCTAAAGAGGGTGTGTCTGTCTCCTCTCAAAATTTCTTCCCACCTCCTTTATTATTATCATTGGGGTTTTATGAGTATGTCTTTATTTTGGTAGGCACAGTTTATATAAGACATACCCTCTTAGCAAATTTCAAGTATACAATGAAGTATTGTTAATTATAGACATTATACTTTATAATAGGTATCCAGAAGGTATTTACCTTGCATAAGAGAATCTATGTGTCTTTTAACTGTCACTTCTAATTTTTCCCTTTCCCTCATTCCTGGCAACCACTCTTCTATTCTCTGCATCTCTGAGTTTCACTATTTTACTTGCCACATATGAGTAATATCATATAGTATTTGTCTTTCTGTCTCTGGAGCATTTCGGTTAACAATGCCTTCCAGGTTCATCCATGTCACAATGGCAGAATTTCCTTTTTATTAAAGGCTAAATAATATTCCATGATATATAGATATATCTATATCTATATATCTATATATCTATATCTATATATCCATATATATAGATATATAGATATCTATATATAGATATATATGGATATATAGATATAGATATATCATGGAATTACATATATAATTGTAATTATATAACTGGAATTACACATATAATTGAATTATATATTATAACCTATATTATAATTATATATAATGGGATTATATTTAATTTACATTAATATATTATATATAATATATTTGATATCAAATACTATTTATATATATTATAATTATATATTCCATTATATATAATAATTCCATTATATAAATTATATATGAAATATTATTTAGTCTTAAAAGGAAATCTTTTTTATTTAGGATTGTATGACTTAGGTTGTTTACATATCTGGCTAGTGCAAAAAATGTTTAAATAAATAAGGGAGTTCCAAAGTCTCTTCAATATATTGATTTCAATTTACTTGGATATACACCCAGAAGTCATATTCCTACATCACATGAAAGTTCTATTTTGAATTTTTTGAGGGACCTTAAACAGTTTTCCATAATGGCTCTATCAATTTACATTTACACTATCAGTGTATAATCGTTTCCTTCCCTCAACATCCTTTCTAACACTTGTTAAATTTATTATTTTTTAAATAATAGCCGTCCTAACAAGTGTGAGTGGATATTCATTGTGGCTTTGACTTGTATTTCCCTGATGATTAGTGATGTTGAGCAGCTTTTCATATACCTGTTGGACATTAGTGTATCTTCTTTGGGAAAATGTCTGTTCAGGTCCTTTGCCCGTTTTTATTTGAATAATTTGGATTTGTTTGTTTGTTTGATATTCAGCTGTATGAGTTTCTTGTATATTGTGGTTGTTACCCCTTATCAGATATATAATTTGAAAATATTTCCTGCCATTCCATAGGTTGCCTTTTAATTTGTTGGTTGTTTCCTTTATTGTACAGAAGCTTTTTAGTTTAATGTAATCCCATTTGTTAGTTTTTGCTTTTGTTGCCTGTGCTTTTGATTTTAAAACACTGTATTGCCAAGACCAAGGACAAGGAGACTTTTTCTCAATGTTTTCTTCTAGGAGTTTTACAACTTTAGATCTTACATTTAGATCTTTAATCCACTTTGTGTTGATTTTTGCGCACTATGTAATGTAAGTGTCCAATTTTATTATTTTTCATTTGGATATTCAGTTCTCCCAATGCCAGTTATTAAAGAGATCTTCCTTTTTCTATTGTGTATTCTGGGCACCCTTGTTGAAATATACTTGACTTTATATATGTGGGTTTATTTCTGGGATCTATATGGTATTTTATTGGTCTATCTATCTGTTTTATGCCATTACCATACTGTTTTCATTACTATAACTTTCTAAAATAATTTGATATTAGAAAGCATGATGTCTCCAGCCTTGTTCTCTTTGCTCCAGATTACTTTGGCTATACAGGGTATTTTGTAGTTCCAGAAGAATTTTAGTATTTATTTTTCTATTTAGGCCAAAAATGTCATTGAAATTTTGATACGGATTGCATTAAATTAACCATTATACTAGAGATTAAATGAGTCAGCACCAACATTGAAGCATTAGAGTTTTCTGAATTTGATAATGTGTTTAACTTTATCAGTGAGTTTTATACTTTCATATGTTTTTATGTTACTAATCAGTAGCCTTTAATTTCAGCCTGAAGGACTTCCGTTAGCATTTTCTCTAAGGCAGGCCTAGTGGTGATGAAGTTTGTCTGCCTTTGCTTTTCTGGGAGAGACTTTATCTCTCCTGCACTTTTAGAGGACAGCTTTTCTAGGTTAAGTATTCTCAGCAGATTTCTTTTGATTTTTAATATTTGTTTGTGTTTTCTTTCAGCACTTTGAATAACTCACTCTGAATATATCATCTTGAATTCCAATCTCTTATGGCCCACAAGTTTTTCTGCAGAGATATCCATCTGGAGCCTTATGATAGTTCCTTTATGTGTGACAAGCACTTTTCTCTTGCTTTGTCTATAACTTTGACAAATTGAATATATTGTGTCTTGGCGAAGACCTCTCCATACTCAAATTGTTTAGACTTCTTTGGCCTTTATGGGTCTAAGTATTTATTTTCCTCTCCAGATTTGAATAATTTCACTTATTTTTTTAAATAAGCTCATCCTCTTTCTCATTATATTTTTTTTGGAATTTTCATAATTCATATATTGTTTTGGGGGATGGTATCCAATAAGTATTGGGGGATTTCTTCATACGTTTATATTATTTTTTCTTTGTGTATCTCTAAATATGTAATTTCAAATGAATTATATTTGAATTCACAGATTCCTTTCTCTGTGTAATTGAGACTGCTTTTTGAAGCTCTTTATTAATTCTTTCAGCTTAAACTCTGTATTCCTTAGCTCCAGAATTTATGTTTGGTTCTCTTCTATAGTTGTTATCTCTTAACTTCTCATTTGTCCTTGTGTTGTTTTCCTGGTTTAATTTAATTGACAATCTGTTTTCTCTTTTAGCTCACTGAGCTTCTTTAAGATGAATATTTTAAATTTTTATCAAGGAATTTACAGACTACCATTTCTTTGGTGTCACCTACTGGAACTTTATGTTCTTTGTTTAGTGGTGTCATATTCTCTTGACTCTTTATGTTTGTTGAAGACTTATATTGACATATTTATATCTGAAGAAGCAGTCACCTTCTCCAGTCTTTTTTCTAGCTGTGATCATGGTGAAGATCTTCTCTTTCTTTCTTTTCTCTTTTTTTTATTTTTTTGAGACAGATCTCTTCCTGTCACCCAGGGTGGAGTACAGTGACACAATCATGACTCACTGCAGCCTCCACCTCCCAGGCTAAAGTGATCCTCCCACCTCAGCCTTCCCAGCAGCACCGGCACACCCAGCTACTATGTTTTTGTATTCTTTGTAGAGACAGAATTTCACCATATTGCCCCGGCTGGTCTCAAACTCATAAGCTCCAGCAATCCTCCTGCCTCAGTATCCAAAAGTGCTGAGATTACAGGTATGAGCCACCATGCCTGGCCATGAAGGTCTTTTTCAAGTAAAACAAGCTTTGCTACAAGTCCAGTTTGAGATTCTGGTGATTTCACAATCCTTTACTATGGTTATGCTTGATCTACTCCTCTTGTTTCCTCTTAGGGGAACAAGTTTTAGAATTGTGTATATTCTCTTGATCTTGGAAAGCCAGCCCTGGTGCCGAGAGCCTCCCATTATTTTCACTACAGAATTGCTTTGATGTGCTCAACATTATGCATTTTGTCCCACACCAGGAGAATAGAGCCACCTGTTAAGATTCACATCTGCTGGTGAGACATGGGTGCTTTCAGATGGAACTCATGTGAGCTATACATCAAGAAATGGGCTTAATGTTCATAGAGAGAGCCTGTGGGGTGCTGGAAGAATGTGTCAGCTGTTGAGGGAATCCTCAGGCTCATCATCCTGCAGGTTTCATGGGTTGGCATATTGGCAAAGTCTGCAAGCAAGTTAGCAGGACCCATGGCTAGGTATCTGGAATCACAGATTGGTTTTTGTGTGCTCCATTTTATTCTCCCTACTTCTAGCTGTCCTCAGATGATTCCACTTTGTAATCCCCTCAATGTTCTGGATGCGGTGAGACAGAAGTGTGCCTCCTGACAACATCCTTCAAGGCTGGGAAAGGCAGGTGCTTACTTCTCTGCCACTTTCCTTCATGAGAGAAATTAGGGGCTGAGTTCCTTTCTTGGCTGTGTCAACTACATGGGTGGGGCAGGGCAATGCAGATGAAGTGAAACTTCATTTCTAAATTTTTTGTTCCACAGGGGTGCTGGTACCTCAACTAGACCAGAAGATTCCCATAAAAGTATTCTTATTCATTGCTGATTACTAAAATAGTTGTTTATGTGTGGGGATGAGAGCTGAAAGCTGATATTCCACCATCTTGCTGGTGTCACTCTCCAGCATGAATGCATTTGTTGTAACTGTATTTTATCATATCAGATTTAAAAGACAACTGTATAAGTAATTGTTTGTCTGTATTGATGGTCACATTACTTTAGTTTTCTAATACATTTTGATATCAGAAGGCATGATGTCTTTAGCTTTTTTTGTTCGTTTGTTCAAGATGACATTGGTTGTTCATGGTCTTTTGTGTTTTCTTATGAATGTTGGGATTTTTTTCTATTTTTGTGAAGAAAATGCCATTGGAATTCCTACATCTTTATTTAATATATACATATGTTATTTGTGTGACAGTAATAGTAAAAGAGGCAGGGAGAATGAATGGATCTACACAGTAGAATTGTACACTATTGAAATTGAGTTGGTATTGATCCAAATAAGATTGCTAACAACTAAGATGTTAATTATAATTCCTAGAAAGTCCACTAAGAGAAAATTTCAAAATGGTTGTAAAGAAAGACAGAATAATTAAATAATATTTTAGAAATACCGATTTTACACAGGAGAAGGTAATAAGGAGGGATTGACAACAAAACTAAATAAGATATACAGAAAACAAAGAGCAAAATGGTAGCAGTTATTGCTTCTTTATCACTAATTAATTTAAAGGAAACTGGATTAAATTTTCCAGCTAAAAATGGAGTTGGTAGAATAGATCTAAAAACATGGTAGTATAACTATATTCCTTTACAGACACTTTAAATTCGAAGAAACAAATTGATTTAAAGTAAAAACACGCAAATAAGTATACCACATAGACAGTAACCAAAGGTGCATTAGGTTAGCTACGCTAATGTCAGACAAATAAACTTTAAGGTAAATTTTTTTACAGGAAACAAAGTAGTACATTTCATAATGATAAAAGTAATAATCCATCAAGAAGATCTAACAATTATAAACCTGTATGCACCTAACAGCAAAGATTCTAAATTCATAAAACAAAAAACTGATGTAGTAGAAGGAACAATAGGCAATTCCTCTCTAATAATAGAGGCTTCAGCATTTTTCTTTCAATAATACATTCAATGATTAGACAGATAATAAGCAAGGAAATAGATTTTAAGAGCAATAACAAGCAACTGGAGCAAATATATTTCTATATAGCACTCATGCAAAAGTATAAGTATACACTTAATGTTTTTCAAGAAAATATAAATTAGTAACCACAGAAAATTTGGGCAATTCACAAATTGGTAGAAATTAAACAAATAATAAACACAATATAAATAACCAATTGGTTAAAGAAGGACTAGTAAGAAAATTATAAAATTATTTAAGATAAATGGAGAAAGAACACACAGAAAACATAAAGTTTATGAGGTGCTGCAAAATAAGTACTCAGAAATTTGTAACTCTAAACTCCTATAGTAAAAAATAGACATATCTCAAATCAGTAACCTTAAGCATCTACATTGAATACTAGAAAAGAAAAGCAAACTAAACCAAAGCAAACAAAATGAAGGAAATAGAGAGGCAAGGTTTAGAGGAGATAGTCGAGGCCAGATTCCACTTAAAATGGTAGATATTCGACCTCATAGCTATGGTTCTTTTTCAACCTGTCAATCATGATGAAATGCAGGCTCGCCAGTTCCTTTAACTACTTAATTTGTTTAAGTAAATATAAGTAAATTTACTTCACAAGAACACACAAGCTGAAGCCATTCTAAGGAAGGGGACATTTGACTATTACCAAAGTACCTGCTTGCTTTTTGGAGCACTAGTTCTTGAACATGGCTGCACGTTATAATCACCTGAAAAATGAGTACTAATACCTTAGGCCAAGTAGAGAAAAAGGTGTGTATTTAGGATGGCGCTTAGCGTAAGAAATATTTTCTGTCATCCCATGAATTAAATGTTGAACATGTATTATACCTAGTGTGCTTTAAAATTAGTCTGAATTCATTACTATTTAGATAAAATGTTTCTTTTATTTTTCATTTGATACATGAGTGCAACACAAGGAGGTATATTAGCCTTTAATATTTTCCTAGTTCCCGAAGATGGGCTAGAAACATTATAAGTGAAACTCCTCAAATAAGATATTGAAATACTAAAGTAGGTGCAAATCAATATATACATTTGGAAGTCTAGTTAGTTGTCAATATTTTGGGATGAGGTTTAGCCTAGTGACTGCAGAAGGCATTACAGGGCTTTTGTGGTACTAGTAATGTCCTATTTCGTGATCTGAATAGTGAGTCTCAGCTGTGTTCATTTTGTGATATTCATCAAGCAGTATACTAATTTGTTCAAATTTTCTGAATGTTTGGTATACTGCAATAAGCAAGCTAATTTTAAAATTCATTTTAAAAAATCAGCACCACATTTTAAATGTCTGCTTTTTTGCAAGTCTCGACTGGCAAATATTCTAATATCTTAAATCTCTGATTATTACTTTTTACTCTGTACTACTATCAAACACTAAATTTGAAAGTATACAGTCCATTGTTTTGCTCTGGCTGACACTAACGCAAAGAGTGATGTCAGTAGCTTGGTAGATTTTTGTTTTCAATCTGTTAAAAATACCAAAAAAAAAAAAAAAAAGTAAAACCATAGCTGTTGACATTAAACTACTGGTGTAAGAATAAATATAATATATGTGAGGGAGAAAAAAAATCAATGACTTAACTGAGGATGTTCTCTCTACAATCTCATTGTTTGTAAACCAAAGGAACAGAAAGCAATCTTCTTTGGCTATTGTGTCTTTTGCTTACCGTACTGGACATCAAAATGCAAGGGACATAATTTGTGCTCTTGATGGCCTTCTCTATTGCTCTCCAGTTTATAACCCTGAATCTGTAAGAAGCATATATATGCTTTCATTTTCCATGTTTTCTTCTCTTCCTGTTTTGGCTTCAGAGAGTTTTGCAGTAAAGAAAATCTCTTAATTTCACATTCTAGTACTAAAATGAGATGAAATCAATCTTACTGACATGACAAGTATTTTTTGTTTGCCCATTCTAGATGGTTTTTATGGCTCACTTAAAAAATTGGTTTACCTAAATAAGGTAATAGTAATATCAGAATCTGTGCATTTAAAAATACTTCTTAGAGAATTGGGAATATTCTTCCCTGATTTTCTAGAATCATTCCTTCCCACCATTGTAGTTGTCTGCCCAGGGCCTTTCTCTTTCTTCATGCTCAGTTGTTTTAGAAATTTCTCAGGCCCCATGGATTCAACCTCCATTCATGTAACTTAACTGCAACCTCAAAGTATTAGTTTCATGACATAGTATCAAAAGAATAATAGTATATATGTGTATCTTATGTATATACTCTGGCCCCCACTTGGCAGCTCCCCAAATTCCAGTCATTCAGAATATTAGATTGTTAAATGTTTATACAATTTACCATCATCTTCGTTTTCATGCATATTTATGTTTTATTTCTCTTTTGTCATGTCATACCACCTTCTTATGGTATAAATACTATAAGAATCTTGAGGACAAGGACCATATTATTATCCCTTGGTGTCTAGTATTTTGCCTGACCATAGTATACATACACACATAAAGTTCTTGAAGAGTAAAAACACACATCCTCAACTTATGCATTACTTTTTGCTTCCCCATCTATGATACTGTTCGCACTGTCATAGTCTCAGAGCCAAGTAAACTCTTCGCTATTGTTTATTTTCCACATCCCAGCTTAAATGTGGGTATATGAGTGTACAGACAGGGCAATACTCTTCCATTTTTCTCTGTCAGTCTCCTAAACCTGCATAACCCATGAAAGTATCTTTGGAGAAGAATATCGATAATCAGATTTGAGGGACCCTCCATAGGATACGTTGAATCAATACTTGTGGAATTTACCTTATAGAGTAAGTGAATGATACATCCAAAATGTAACTTACATTTGCCCTTCTAAAGCAACAATAAACCAAAAAAATTTCTCTAATTTATAGAATTTTACAAAAATAACTTATGATTTGTTGCTAAAATTTCAAGATTGTGCATTTTTCTCACAACTAGAACATATGGACAAGCTAAAACGTTAAATGTGGGCCAGGATTTTAAGCTAAAAGTTATGCTGATTAATTCTAGACAAGTAACCTTCTTATGCAAAATAAAGATATTTCACATAATGTGTTATATTTGTATTAACTGTCAATACAAATAAAATATAGTAATCAACGTCTTTCTAAGGAAAGGGGAGGATAGCAAAATAGGTTATTTTGGTAAAAAGGAAATCAATGATTATTCAAGCTGATTGTTAAAACATGGATCAGACATCAGATTTATTTTATAGTATGTCCCAATTTAACGAAATTCATTAGAAAATTGTAGCAAACCATTTCAACATATGTCTTTTTGGAAAAATCATGTTGCTGAAGAATGAGTGTCATTGCAAAAGAGCATTCAATGTTAATCTGCAAGTTAGAGAGTTTATAAATCCTTGGAGTAATATTTGGATCCACAATGCTGTTTGCTTCTCTCAAAAAAACATTAGACAATTCCATAGACAGAGAAAAAGCCAATTCTGTTTCTTATTCATTAGCATGCCTGTACTTATGTACATTTGATTTTATTCTGGCAATTAAACCATGAATCAGATACCTCGTCACCATGGGTTTCTCCATGGGAGACATTTACCTTATTCCCTGCTTTATAAAAAGCCATTTGCTATACCATCACCTTCAGCTAAAATTTCATTTTGCATTTATTCAGGCATAAAATGCATCAAACTACTTGACACATGGCAGTAAAACATTTTGTATACTGTCAGTTTCAACTTGTTTTTTTTTTTTTTTTTTTTTTTTTTTTTTTTTTTTTTTTGAGACGGAGTCTCGCTCTGTCGCCCAGGCTGGAGTGCGGTGGCGCGATCTCGGCTCACTGCAAGCTCCGCCTCCCGGGTTCACGCCATTCTCCTGCCTCAGCCTCCCGGAGTAGCTGGGACTACAGGCGCCCACAACCGCGCCCGGCTAATTTTTTGTATTTTTAGTAGAGACGGGGTTTCACCGTGGTCTCGATCTCCTGACCTTGTGATCCGCCCGCCTCGGCCTCCCAAAGCGCTGGGATTACAGGCGTGAGCCACCGTGCCCGGCCAGTTTCAACTTGTTGAACAAGTATTTCATATGGAAAAAAGTGCCTACAATTGGCAGGTTAGTTCCTAGAGTAGAAAAATCAGTACCTAAAGTAACTTTATCTATCTAATTTTCCCAAACTTTTCCAGATACACCTGAGATCCTTAGTCTAAAATGATGTCTCACTTGTTTGCACCTAGCTGGGGTGGCCAAATGTTTTTACTACTATAATGGATCAGTATTACCTACTTTAGCTTCCTTTTCAGGAAAGAGAATGGCCCAGGTCCTTGAAATCTGGACTATGGTGAGTCGGGATTTACAACTTTAGAGAATATGGAAATTACCATCTGCTATAGCTATCTGAATTATTGCCACATTGATCAAAGCAATACACAATAATGCATAGAACAACTCATGGTTTTACATCTTCACATTTTTCCATTCAGACATTCATTCACTCAACAACCATTTACTGATGTAATAGGTGTTAAAGTTAGAATGTGAAATAAAATCATTTTCTTATATTTCTGTTTATCTTTTTTTGTAGGAGAGAAAAGCCTGTAAGACAGAAAGCAAAATAACAAATATTTGAATAGGTATAAAATTATTGTTGTAATAAAGCGACAAGAGGAAAAAAAAATAGTCTTATGCTAGTTTGAGTTTTCCCAAAAACATGACACTGAGTTAAGGCCTTGAGGGCAGGTACTTCAATTGAGAGGTGATCCCAGAAGTTACAAGTGAGGGAGTGGGTAAAATGAGAAAGAAAGGAAGAAAGGAAATAAATAAAGGGTGTGTTAGTTTTACTTCTGTGGGCAAATGAAACTCAAATAGTAAGGAGCTGTTGAGAAATGGTGTAGTGCATACTCAAATTACAGGATCAGAGGATCAGAAGTTGGGCCATCTATACTCCAACTCTCATTCTTTAATGGCAGAGGCTTGCTCTGTGGATGTTAATTCATCATATCTAAAAATAAAGAACTGCTTCCAATTTAGCGACCCTCAGGAGTATTGGAGAACATCCTTGGACAGAGAGGCAGAGATAGACAGGCACTTGAGTTTGGAAGCTACCAGCCTGTTGAAAACACATTATTACAGTTACAGGCAAATTGTGTGGACCGGTGTCTATGAACTATGCTATTTACAGTATTTTCCATGCCCTTCCCTATGTTAGTATTTAATAATCATGACAATTCCAATATATCCGTATTAATTTTCTTAGTGAATACATATGAACCAACATGTATGTTTTTGAATCATGCTTTAATTTACCTTTTAGACAATACAATTTTTGAATGGAAGCTTCTTTGAGAACTTTGCTATTGGTCCATGAGCATAATTGAAATGAATAGCTTCTAATCTCTTACTGGTCAATGTATACCTCTGTTTTATTGTTTACTTCAACTCCCCCCAACACAAGTGAAAAATTTAGAGGCGTATTTTGATTACTGTGGCTAAATGTTGAGGAACATCACCAGACTCCTCAGCTTTGTTATTTCTAGAGAATTATCAGTCTGAGATGTTTGCAGAGGTAAAACAAGATGACCATGTACTGATGCATGAGATATTTCCTGTTTGGCTGTGGAGTCACTTAAGGAACCTAGGACTAGATTCTAAGACATGCTGATTTAGCTCTGGCCTTGGGGTAAAAATGGGGAGAAATATTATACTGTAACATGGGTTTTGCTAAATAGTCATGCTTCATCATAATTCAATTCTATACCAACTCGTCATCTTTTCTAGAGGCAAGATTCCTCAAAGCCTGAGGCTATGCAATACCCGCTAGCTTTTCAATTTCCACTCTCCACACTACGTGATTCCTGAGCAAAAGAGCTGGGACTCTGCGTGCTTGGATTATTCTCCCTTATTTCTTGCTGGTTGACCTTGATACACAAGACTTGGCATAGTACCTCACAGGTAGTTTGTTAAGTGAATGAATGAAGGACCAGTAATTGCAGCTGTTCTACCCATACTGCCACCTCCTATCAGAACACCATAGGAATGGAGTTATGTATTCATTGCTTTGCCTCATGTACTCTCATAATATAAAGTAAGGATGAACTAAGCAGGTACAGCCAAATCTTGCTTATCTGAATAAAATCAGTTTCAAAAGGATATTACACCTCAAGGCATATTCATGAATTAGCAAGTAATTCAACTTAATAAGAATATGGCTCATATGAAGGAAAACAGATACACATTAGGAAAGGCAGAGCATGAAGTTCTTTGTCTGGCTGAGAAGAACAATGTTTATTTGGCTAGCAATAGGGAAATACTGATAATTTTAATCCTTAGAAATATCCCAAATTTTAGGATGTTTCAAACTTTTTAGTCAATGTAAATTCTGCTACTTTTGAATAAAAATTATGCAGTGAATTTCAGCATGACCCATTGAAAAATATGACCTGACCAGTTAGAGTTAAATGTTGCCTTCAAAGCAAGTATATTTTTCATCTGGTTGCTATATTTTTGTCAACAGGGTTGCTATTTTATGGTATAAGTATTATAATTATCTGCTGTGTGTACACTGGTAAACCATCACCACAATAACTTAAAAAAATCCTATTAGATATAATTTTGGGACTAGGGAACCCGGCTTTATGGGGAAATTCAGGATTCGAAATATTTTATTTTAGTCTAAATGACTCTCACTGGAAGCAGGAGATATCTGTGAAATGCTTAGACAAATGTGGTTAATATAGCCTATCATTAATTTGTCAGGTCTAATTAATGGTATCAGTTACCAGATGCAGAGGGAGACCATTACACTTCCTAGGAGTATAGAAAGGCAGTCAAGGATGCTACAGAAACCCGTATTCTCCCTGGATCACTGGAAGTAATGGGGTGAAAAATAGTTAAGTCAAATAGAATACTTATCACAGACTGAGAATCTGCATATTGTTTATCCTTTATTCACCTGCCATTAAGGCTAAGCCCAAACACCTAGGGCTATAGTAAGAAAAAAAATCCAAACAACATATTTCTAAGTTATGACACACTGAGGTTAGCATCCATATGGATCTTGTCTTTGATTTTTCCTATTTTCTAATAGTTTCATTCATGTCGATGGCGAGCTAGTTGAATTGATGGAGCACTAAGGATATCTATATATCTTTACAAATATATAGATATCTCATACGTATATACTATATACATTACATGTACACATATATGCATATATGTATATGTATTTAAACATCTGATCTGTTTATATATTATATACATAATATATATCATATATAACATATTTACATTTTTTATGTATCTTGAGCCTCCTTAAGGAGGCTCAAGATGTCACAGCCTTCTTTTTAAGGACCCTTGAAGCCTGCCTCCTTGCCAAACATTTCCACATAGCTTTTCTGAGGATGGAATTAATTATAATACTTGTACCATAAAATAGCAGCCCTGTTGACAAAAATATAGCAACCAGATAAAACATATACTTGCTTTGAAGACAACATTTAACTCTAACTGGTCAGATTCTCACTATACCTTGATCACAATAACACTTCAGTTTTATAAAGTACAAGCCATGTTTAGCTCTGTTTTCCTCTTTTTAAAAAAATATCTTTGCTTCGGCCAGGCGCAGTGGCTCACGCCTGTAATCCCAGCACTTTGGGGGGCCCAGGAGGGCAGATTATGAGGTCAGGAGTTTCAGGCCAGCCTGCCCAATATGATGACACCCCGTCCCTACTAATAATACAAAAATTAGCAGGGTGTGGTGGTGCATACCTGTAGTCCCAGCTACTCGGGAGGCTGAGGCAGGAGAATGGCTTGAACCTAGGAGGTGGAAGTTGCAGTGAGCCGAGATTGTGCCACTGCACTCCAGCCTGGGAACAGAGCAAGACTCCATCTCAAAAAAAAAAAAAAATCTTTGCTTCTATAATAATTCATATACCTGACTAAAGGCTGTCTGACTGAAGTGGAGTTTTTTCTGTTGTTGTTAATATACTAACTTATTTTTAGTATTTACACTACTTAACCTTGATGCCTTTTCCTATTTTTATTCAGTAGGCCCCTTCATATATCCCTTAGTGATTGACATCTGTATATTCAATATATATGACTTTGAGCTAGATATAAATTCACACATATATGTATATTTACAAATATACAAGAAATGAAAGGATATATATGTGTATATATTTACACTTGTATATACACATATATGTGCTTTCTTTTTGTGTGTGTGTATATTCACTTATATATACGCACATAAACACACATGTATATATACTTCCATTCTTTATATTTCTTCTCTTTTCTCTTTGTTTTTCATGTCATTACTGTGTTAACTTAGGACTCTATTATTTTTGTTCAAATAATTGGAAGTTTCTCCTGACCTTGTTTCCTCTTTCAATCCTTGACCTTTACAATCATTTGACAGACTGTGATTGTGTCAGCCACCTATTAAAAACATATATAGTCCTTGCCCAGCTGTCAGAATCTTTTACTGCTTGAAATAGACTTCACCTTGTTGGCTCTGTCTGTCACTGGATCCTGTCATCATTTTGTGCTCTATCCACATGGAACTTCTAACTCAGTTGCTGTTCATCCATTGGGTTCTATTTAAGTTTTTTTTTTTTTTTTTAAATGAATATCTTTCCTTTCTTTTTACCTTGTATAAATGTGATTCATCTTTTGAAAATTATTCTAGATTCTCTTCTAAGAACCCTTATTTAACACTGCTCCATATAAACACTCACTCAAATTTCATATTCTTAAAATAAACTAACTTGCAGTTGTTGGCTCTGAATTTTTATTACCTAATTTTCTAACATCCCTAAGTGTAGTTTATGCAATTTTAATCTCAGTTTCTTATTTTATTAATTTTTTGTATTCGTCATTGAATGTGACAATATGTACATAAACCTTTTGCACCATGGCATTGATACAAATCCAGGCTGGTAAAAAAAAAAAAAAAGGGGGCGTCTATACTGATGTCTCTTGAGTGCCTTCTATGATCCAAATACTGCAAGATTATATATAGATACACACACACATATATAATACTTGTATTATATATAATACATGTATAATGTATATAATATATAATAAATATAATATATATAATATATATTCTTATTAGAACTTCAGAGTAGCCATGTAAGTAGACCATATAATTTATTGTCCAAACAAGAATACATCTTAGAATGTACTGTAAACAGCACTATTAGTTATATCACCAGAAAAACAGAGGTAAACTGGATTTTCCTTGGTAGATCAAAATACACAGGCATTCTACCTATAAGAGATGTGGAATTTTACTTTTCTTAAATAAAGGTAAAAAGCCTTTCTCGAGGAATGGAGCATAAAGGTAAACTCCAGGCAGTGTGATCTAAACTCATACTTTTCTTTCCTTGATCTTTCAAGGCCATGTTATTTTACAGTAAATGTCTCTTATAAAATCTCTTTGCTACATAAAAGCCCTAACTTACAACTTCTGTGGGAGGGAGAATTCTGAGATGTCACTCAAGATCCAGGAACCTGGGATATAAGCACTTCATCCCAGGCATTCAAACACTAATCTAGGTGCTCCTGTGAAGGGATTTTTGTTGATGTAATGGAAGTCTCAAATCAGTTGCCCCCAAAACAGGGAGATTATGCTGGGTGAAGTTGACCTAATTAAGTGAGTCCTTTGAAAGCAGAGCATTACTTTCAGCTAGTCCTAGATAAAGACTTTAAACGGTCGTATTTCTGCTGGTGTGGCAGAAAGCAAACGACTTTGTTGTGAACTGATGTTGAAAGCTGTCTGGCTAGGCACTGTGAGCAGTGTTGGAAAATGAGATTTGTCCCTGTTAATTGCTAGCAAGAAAATAGGGACCTCAGTACTACAACCACAAGGAACTTAATTTTTCTAACAATCTGAATGAGTTTAGAGTAGGACCCAGAGACTCAAGTGAGTTGTGGTGTGAGTGGCAGCTTGATTGTAGTTTTCCAAAGCACTGAACCAAGAACATGTCTGTGCCATGCTTAGAGATACAGTATACCTAAAGAACTATGAGACAACAAATGTGTAGTGTTTTGAGCTACTAAAATTGTGGTTATTTGTTACATAGCAATAGACAACTACTACAATCTTTAAAATAGTTATCTAAATAAATTAACAACAGAATGTCTGAATATGGAAAAAATCACATGTGATTTGAAGGTTAGATATTAATGAATTGGCGTATCAATTATTCATAAAACAGCATCATCCTGAGGCTATTCTTCAATGTAGGATATACTGTTCTATAGATGTTTAATATAAACCTGCAAAAATTCACATAGTGGAAAAGAATAGGAAAGACACTTACAGACTTTTTAAATGCAAAGCATTTTATTATAGCCTGGTGGTAAAGGTTAATATTATTATTTTCAAGGGGCTTAGGTCAAATGGCACGTTTGTAAAATTGGTTTTGTTCTGCAATTCCACTTGAATTTGTAAGCAGCAAAATTATGAAAAATATCCTATAATGTGTATATACTGACTTTTCTTATTTTGAATAGTTTAATTCATATTCCATCTAGTTTCTTAAACATCAGTTGTCACTGCGCCGAAAATTGTATGATTAAAAGTCACCTCATTCTACATAGAATATACAAGTCTCCATTATACTTGCCAACATCTTATTTAAAAAGTCAATTTAGCATACTGTTTTCCAACTACTCTCTTTTTCTTTGATTCTATTTTACATATATATTTATGAACTACAAGGTCTTCTTTTTTGTCATTTTAATTTTAAATTTCTATTCCAATTTTAATTTTAATTAACACCATTATTTCAAGGCAGCAAGTGTCAAAATTATATTTGAATCTCTGGATAGTTTAAGAAAAGGTAGTTATTTTGTTGAAAATCACCTAAAGCAACGAGAGGTGTGACCTCTTATAGCTGTAAATTCTAAGTACTTTGAAACATGATCTTGAATAATAAATATAAAACGTGTCGTCAAATGGAAGATGTGCCTATTTGAGTCAGAAAGATATACTTTGCTACATTTACTTGGTGGTATTTACAAGCTAGCTATTCACAAATAAGGATACTAATCTATGAACATAACTAATATGTTAAACAACACATTCCGTATTTAATATACATGCAGTGCATATGAAGACAACATTTAAATTACAGAACAGATGCTTGTTTATATGTATTTAGTGCCATTATAAAAAGGAGCCTGGAGAATATACAACTGAAAATTCTCATGTGTATGCCCAGTGCTGAGGGAAATGGATTTGATTTCTGGTAATTTAAGAAACCTAATCACTATCATTAAACAAATAAGGATTCATTACATGTGCAAAAGAAAATCACTTTGAACACAGTAAAACTTGGAAACAAATGTGATCTAGAACTTTAATTTCTATGCACATTTTATTTGAGCACAATTTATTTAGGAGGTTTATGACCTGTGACTATTTCTCAATTTAATATAACTAACAACTCCAATGGTAGGTCTCAACCACTTGGATAATTGGAGTGAAGAGGAGGTTAGCAGCAGAGGGGAAAAGTCTCTGCATATTAATATCTTACACAGACACAGTTAAGCTTGGAGGTATCAACTGCTTTAATGAAGGAGGAGGTCATTCAGAGACATAATGGCCCCGTGTGTTGAGAGATAGAAAAGCCACTAGGGAAGGCTCTGAGAAAAAATAAACTTAATAAATGTCAAGCCTAAGAAGAGGAAACCAGCTGAGACTTCCAATCTTAGGAAAATATCCAATGGTTTCTTCAGCTGTGAATAGCCCTCTCATGCATTGGTCTTGTAGAAATATTATAGTAAGACTCTATATTTAGAAAAGCCTGATATAAATCTCATCTTCACCATAAATGAACTTCCTGACGCATACACAGGTTAATTCTTAAAGCCTCAGATTTCTCTCCAGTGACAATGTTTAGTATTTTGTATAGATTAGTGTCTACAAAAGTCCAGATAAATTCAATGAATGTTTGTCTCTCTGTTTTGCTCCCTAATTTGAACAGGTGAGGAATAACCCATCTTTAACAAAGACACCCTCCATGCATACATTTAATAAGAGAAAAATGGAGATTACCTAGAGACTTGTGTACAACAAACCAAACAATAGCCAGAAAAAACAAAAAATTAGTTTTGCAGCTCACTTCAGTGGATCATTCTAGAGTATTAGGAATTAGAAAAAGTGTCTAAAGAGAAAATGAATGAAGTAAAATGTATAAAAAATGAGTTAGAAGAAAATATACTAAAGAAAAGCAAATTTAAAGTTTGGATAAATGTCTTATTTCTAGCACATTTGCCATCATGCTAGAATATGTGGTCAGAATATGGTCAAAAGACGTAGCAATGTATTGTGAAGGAGGTATATGCATGTAGGGACCAAATCAGGGAAATGCAATCATCTACTTGTTGACAGAATCCATTAATTAAATTGTTCCTGAATATTAAAGGAATAAATGAGTAAATGGGTGGATAGATGGAAGGATTGAAGGACAAATGTATGAAAGCTTAGGTCCCAAATCCCACTTCTGGAATTTTAGCACATTAGAGTTGTGATTTGTAAGGAGAATGGCATTTTCCCATAAGATACATGGCTTTATTGCTCCAGGCTAAAGAAAAATGTACAGATGGCTTCTCCATATGCCACCAATGTATACACCTGGTTGTTAGATTCTCATATGTCTTCCCTTTTCTAGACATTTCCTCTAGTTGTAAAGTTATATGCATAAGACCATGGAAGAGATAATTATGGTTAAATGAGGTTATAAGGGTTGGGCCCTAATCCAATACTGATATTCTTATAAAAAGCATGGATGCACATGCACATACACAAACACACACACACACGCGCGCAGACACACAAAGAGGAGGTGGCATCTTCAAGTCAATGAGAGAGACTTCACCAGAAACAAACCTTACTGGCACCTTGATTTTGGACTTCTAGCCTCTAGATTATGAGAAAATAAATTTCTATTGTTTAAGCTACCCAGTCTGTAATATTCTAATGAAAACTAATGTAGATTGGGGGTTCTTTTATTCTTAATCTTATAAATCACCATTCTCCCAGTCTTTAGTGCCATGTCTCCAGGTCATCTTACCCTTATGTTCTCCTCCTTACTCATTCCTTTACAATCAATCTCAAGAGTCCCCTGTAATATGAATATTCCCTTGAATTCTACCATCGCAATTAAATTTTCCCTAATTGCTATCTTCACATACTGGACCTACCACAAAGTGCTGAAATTATTTGTCTTCTGTTTTTACTGATTTAGAACATAAACCTTTTGAGGGAAATAAAAATTATTAATTAATCTCTTCGTTTTACCATATCTTGTTCATAATATATACCTAACGCAGGTACTCAACACATTTCAAATGAATAGATGATTAAACAAATAAGTGGCTTACATTGAATCAATCCCTATACAGATAAGTAAGCAGCTCTAAATATACTGTTGATGGAGAAAGAGAAAGGGGAATTTAAAAAAAGAGCTGACTTTAAAGTTTTGTTTCAAAAATAGGAATAATGGAGTTATTAAAGTGAATTCCAGAGAACATGTGAATTACTTGACTAATACAAGGTTAAAGTTTCTCTAAAGTAATTATCCAACAGAACAAGTTGAAGATTAAACAAATTCTTTGACATAGAAAAATGAGTAATACAAAGATTGTTGGGTGCAATGCAATTGGAAGTGATGAAAGCAAAGGTCATCTGACTTCAAAAAATTTCATATAATCCAAGAGATACAGCAGAGACAGAACAAGCATAAGGTTTTTTTTTTTTCTTTTTTAAAAATTTTCCTCTCATGGCAAGTGAAATGATCTACATTTCCATAGAGGAAAAAACATGCTGTCTGGTATCACTCAGTGAGATTCCAGGAATAGAGAGACAAATATAGTCAATATCTGGGACAAAAAATTGTCTTAGGTCTCGTCGGACTTTGGCTCCACCTTTTTGTCATCAGTGTGAGAGCAGCAGAGGTTAAGCATTTTAGAAGTAAGAACCCAGAACAAATAAGAAAGAGTTGCTTTTCCAGCACATCAAGAGCTATAGCCATTGTGTCAAGAACGTGATAAATGATTTTGAAACAGACATCCTCCTTTTCTGGTTGACTGTCAGGTCCAAGCTGAGTGGCTTTGGATAAATCACTTAGCCTCTTTGAAAGTTTTCTGTGTGGAACTTTGGAGAGAAAGCATCACAAAACAAATAAGCCACAGCATGCTGTGCCTCCTCTATATACTGCTCACTTTAATCCGTGAAAATCTGACCCAAACTGCCTAAAATATCCAGAATGGCATCAGCTCTGCTGACAAAAGAGGGTGGGATTTCACCATGTCAGATGGATGATGAAATGGTGCCACAGCCAGAGAATTGAAAGAAAAAAGATGCCTCTTTTAAGTGTAAACTTTCTCATCTGTAAACTAAGGATTATCATGTCTGCTTTGTTTCTCAATCAAGTTATAAAGAACAAATACAAAATAAATTCTGAATATAACATTTATAGCAAACTGTAAAATGGGTGTTAATGTCAATATTGCAACTGTGACTGATTAATAATAAACCTGGGAAATTTAGAGACATATACATTTATGTATTAAAGGAGTGTAGCCTTTAATTGTGTATACTTATTACATAAATACGTAATATTGGCCTCTGTAGACAACTGGATTTTGATCTAGACATATCTGTGCTTAACCACAAGATTCATTACTTAGCTGTGTCACATTGGACCACTTACTTTACCTTTCTAAACCTTTATTTTCTCATCTTCTTGTGGCATTTTGATATGTAGGTAGTTTTAAGGACTAAGTGTGATAATCTATGTAAAAGACTTAGCACAGAGCTGATGATGTGGTAATTTCCATCTTCCTCTATTGTTCTGATTTGTTGCAATCTAACCTCAGTATGATTTCTAGAACTATTACTCTTTGTGGTGATATTTTGAGACAATCTACTTTCTTCTATTTGTCTCAGACAGCCAATCATCTGCACTAAATGCATACTACTTCCTGTTTTACTAAGTGGCTCTCATGTTGCAAAGTCATTATTTGGAGTGCGTGAATATTTATTGATGATAATTCAGACCGTGCTTCCTTTTCCAAGTGGAAGACAAAAATCTGAATATGCTAAACATGATTCTAACCTAAGAGAACTAAGTAACTCTTCTTTCCAGGTGATAAATCAGACAAATATATTCCAAAAAGAATTCATTAGTTTATGTAGTCATATATCCATGGCTTCGTCGTACATCTAGGGTTTATCCATTGGACTGGGTAGTGGATGTTTTAGTGCATGACTGAAATCCAACTCCAAGAGAAAGGCACCAGTTCTCCTAGTAGTTAAAAGTGTCTGCTGACTGCTGATGGGTGAGGATTTCCCCTGTAATTGCCCGTAACAGAATAAAGTGACTCATTCCAAAGAGTTCACTTTTATGGGAAGCAACTCAATCTGAGTGCTAGGGTTCAAGACCCACCTTCCTGGCTCAGTTTGGGACTTTTCTGAAGGGCCATCCAAGTGACAAAAGTGAGCTGCTTCCAGTAAAATTTTCTTTGTTTTATTTTTATTTTTTATAAAAGGGAATATAACTAGTATCTACCTTTTGAAAATATGGGAAATATCATATGAATTAATACATCTAAAGTACTTTAATAGTGCCTAGAAGACAGAAAGTGTTCAAGAAATGTTACCTGAAGATTACTTAATTTAAATTGTTTGATTAATAGCTGAAGAGGACACTTTATTAAGCTTATCATATTTATGATTGCCTCAAGTACCATTAAGTGATCCAACTTACCTATTTTTTTAAAGTAAAAAAGTATTTGGAAGAAGGTATTACTTATCAGAAATCTCTGTTTTTCAATGATAAAGAATACCTTGCAATCATCAGCTTTTGATTCATTTTCAATCACCTTATGTTTCCATGCACATCCTCCTGTTCAGTCTTCCAAATGATCTCAAAAGTATTCTTAGTGAAAGGTGACGTTTGTAGACTGAATGAGAACTGGCAATGGTCTCTTCAGTATGATCCAGGAGAAACACTGCGTGGTGGCTAAAGGAGCTATGTGGGGAAATGCACTATTGTCTATGCTAGAAGCAAGACGAATTCAGACTGAACTCTGGCCTCCTGGGCAGGCCTCGTGAACCTCGGTGGAAATGAGGTGAGTTGTCATTTAAAGTGGCTGTCTGTGACCCTGTCTAAATACTTCACTGTTTATACTCCCATTCCTTATTTAAGAAATAAAGACAAAACTTTATTTTATTTTATTTGGCCCTGAATGGGTTCTCAAAATTTTTACCAAATGTATGTAATTTCTGTAAAATGACAATGTATTTTATGCATTGTCCTCAATCTTACCTATTAGGTGGATGCAGATTTAGGGACATGAGGAAAAAAGTGTTTTCCAAATAAGGGGCATGGATATTTAATTCAATGTGTAACTAGACAGGAGACAAGTTGCAGTGACTGGCAGAATCTGGTTTTGGGCATCAAAGAATGCAAACAGAGCTAAGGAATGTTAAGGAAAGTGGAATGCATGTAGGGGCAACAGTCTTTGGACAAAGAGTCTTCCCCTTCTAGAACACACCACCACTGATTGAGGTGAGTGCTCATGGGTAATTACTGATCAATCAGTCCTGTTTCACATTTATTGACTAAAACATTAACCTATAAAAAGGATAATTTCAAAACTTCTTAGAGACATCCTGTTAATTAGAACTGTTCAGAGACATTTTTCATGTAATTTCTGAAACTGAATACAACATATGTACAGATATGACCAATTAAATGTCTAAGATATTATGGCTTAATAATGGGTCCTTTACTGTTGAAATACTAAAAAACTTGGTTTAAATATTTAATTAATAAATAAATAAACTCATCTTTAAATATGGGGTTGCAAGAGGTATCTTGGTGAATAAGTATATTCCATTATTGTTTAGTAATTATAATATATATTTGATTATCCATAGTTCACAATAATTAATAATATATCAATATTATTTTAAAAATTAAAATGGGTAGATTAGAGAAAAAATAGAACTCAGAGTTTCTGAAATTGTAATAATTATGTATAATGAGTTTCCATAGACTGTGATTTATTTTGGAAAAATGTGCTCTGTGATAGTATAATGGCTAGCAACACTGGCTACTGAACAAGTATCCAAGGAGGAGGATGCAATGTAACACGGAGTTCAACTTTGAAAGAAAAATAAAGTATAATTTCTACAGCTTATCTGCTAGGAATATGGACTTCTTAATGTACACAGCACTCCAAACGTTCCTCCAAACAGTGACCACTAGAGCAAGACAAGAGGTATAGTTAAGCAATAATTAGATTTTGAGGGATGACTGTTCAGGATCTACGAGGACTATACCTTAATCTTACTATTAGGTTGGTGCAAAAGTAATTGCAGTTTTTGCAATTTAGTGGCCAAAACCACAATTACTTTTGCAGCAACCTAATACTTTCAAGATTTTGGGGTGAGAGAAGAATCCCATGCCTCTTATCAGTAAGGTTCATGAAGACATCCACAGAATTAAGTGGCATGCTGTCCAGTCCACTGACTCCATCTGGTCTGTAGGGCAACATTCCTTGTGCACCTGATCTTCCTGTTCCTCCTGCCTCTGATATTTAGTAGGTGGCTTATTTAATTAGTGCTTGACTCTGAATATGGTCATCTCTGGCTGAATCACTCTCTTTTTGTCTTTTGCTAAGCAACAGAAACCTTCTGAATCCCTATTACTTCCTCCATCTGGTGTGCTAGTTCCAGGGAGTCCTTCTCTGGGCTTTGATGGCTCCAAATACACCATCCATGCCAAAGATGCATCCAGGGAGACTGGAGGTTTTAAATATTTAACTTCTTTGAACTTCAGCTAAATCACTTACAAAATGGTTATAATATTTCTCCATCCCTGTTTAGTGGTGAATATTAAATAATAAACATAATAAATAACAACTAAAAGTACTTAGGATTGTACTTTTATACAGATAAAAGTAATTAAATATATTATATCATAATAATATAATGAAAAGAGTCACTTCTTTACAAACATTTGCAAAAAGAAGGAAAAACCAGATGCGAATGGGCAGGGGAAAATCTGAGTTCACTTTATCTCTTTCACTCTATGTGCCCTTCAACCATTTTTTATCTCCTTGCAGCCTCGGCCTCCTTTCGTATTGACTCCAGTAAGTTCTCCCTGAAACACTGGTATCTATTTAAGTTGAAGAAAGGCCAATACAGGGAGAATTTCTGCCAGGCAAGGTTTCAACAGCTTCCTAATTGCTCGATAAAACAATAGCAGCAACAATAGAACAATAACAACAATGACAACAAAAAAGCCCTAATTAAGAAAGAACTTGTACAGATTATGGTACAAAATGCTAGTAACAACATTCTAGTTCATTCTTAATCATCCTCCAGTTCAGTCATAATCATCCTCCAGTTAATTTTTATGATATCATCTGAGCTAGAAGTTATATCCATCATGAAATAGTAATTTACTGAAACTTTTAAATCTTCACCAAAGGCCATTCCAAAGACCAGAAGCCAAAACTCTCCCCATAAGTATTGCTGAGACACAGGGCAGAGTACAAGCCCTGCCATTCACATTTTCTTAAGATTTAGGTAACTAATTTCCTTTCTTTCTGCCCTGAAGTCCAAATCTAATTTGAACTAGAAACAGGTAATTTTACAAGTTCCTCCAAGTTTCAAAATACTGACTGAAAAAAAAAAAAAAAAAAAAAAAAAACAATTTCAATTTCAACATTAAAACTAAATACATAAAACAGGTATATGAATTTTGGTACTTTATATATTCAAATAAATGTGTTGATAGTAGATATATTATGGACCCTAATTCAAGGGTACCATGAGAACAGATCTTTTTTACTCCAGAAACTAATAAACTGTGATGGAAAACAATGGATTTAGTATTGGATTTTGGCTAATTAGAACTAATAGCTGACTAAATAATATCAATTGTTGTGTCTTATGTTGGCTAGGATTTACACTAAGGCACTACGTGTCTGTAAATAAATAAATCTGTTAGTTGCTTGGTAACTAGGACATGTTTGGTGCTGTGTTGAGTTTGGTGGGGATACACAAATGTATACAATAGTTTGGCTACCTCTAGAAACATTCAATGAAGATTACCAGTTAATAACATTAGATTGACATCTTAATCCCATCTCTTACTTGTTATATATTAACTTCTAAAACTTAGTATTTCTGTTTAAGAAATAGGGATGAATACTAGTAGAATTTAATAAACTATTGTATTGCGTATTCTTTTAGAGTAGTACATTGAGTCATACATAATGAATCATAATAAATGCTAGTCAACATCATTATTATTGTTGTTGTTAATTTTCTGGTTTGAAATAATACACTTTTTTTAGAACTTGAGATGTTTCCATTCACACATGTATTTTGTTTGACTTTCAAATGAATTATCTGAGAAGGACTTTGTTATTTCATGGTAAACATGATGAATCCACAAAAAGAAAGGCATCCGTGATCACTTAGGTGGAAAGTGGCAAGGCAAGTACTACAACCCAGGTCTAAGATGCATTTTCTGTTTTGCTCTGTTTTAGCACATTTGGACAGCTATATAAAAACAAACAAATGGACAAACAACAACAACAACAAAACCTCATACTGAGTAATTTATAAACATCAGAAATTCACTTACAGTTCTAGAGGCTGGGAAGTCCAAGATCAAGTTTCCAGCAGATTTGCTGTCTGGTGAGCACCTGTTCCTCATGGATGGCACATTCTTGCTGTTTCCTCACATGCTGGAAGAGGCCAAAGGGGCACGCTCCCTTCAACATCATTTTTAAGAGCACTAAACCCATCCATGAGGCTGGATGCTTCATGACTTAGTCATTTTCTAATGTCTCCACCTCTTAATAGTATCATATTGGGAATTAGGTACCAACATATAAATTTTGGGGGAACACCAACATTCAGATCATAGTACATAGCATGTCATTTCTGAACTGTAATTGAAAGGATATGCCTCTCCACCACATACGCTTTTTGAGATTGTCAAACTTAGTCACAACATTGCCTATAGCTATCCTTCAAAAGCCTCTTAAATGACCTTCCTGCATCAGCACATGCTCTACTTAATCTTTTTTCCTGAGCACTGAGCAAGAAGGCAGTGGTGTGTTTGTGTAGCATCAAGTAAATAACAGAACAATGAGATTTCTAAAGACTGCAGAGGTCACTGTGCATTGGGATGCTTGGGGCTGGCTCTGAGAGAGTGGAAGGCTGAACTATAATTTAAATAACAAGAGAAGTTCTAATGCAGAATATATTATGCTAGACTTTAAAGTCTCAGGGGAAAAACAATTAAAATAGACTGTGCAAGTCTTTGAATGCCATACTAACAGATTTACAAATATTGCATTTTCTAGGTCAGTGTTCTAATTTTTTTTTCTTTTTCTTTTTTCTTTTTTTTGAGATGGAGTCTCACTCTGTCGCTTTGTTGCCCAGGATGGAGTGTGGTGGCATGATCCGGGTCACTGCAACCTCTGCCTCCCGGGTTCAAGTGATTCTCATGCCTCAGCCTCCCTAGCAGCTGGGATTACAGGTGCCTGTCACCAGGCCTGGCTAGTTTTTGCATTTTTAGTAGAGACGGGGTTTTGCCATGTTGCCCAGGCTGGTCTCAAACTCCTGAGCTCAAGTGATCCGCCTGCCTCAGCCTCCCAAAGTGGTGGGTGTTTCTAAAAATTGATTCCCATTATATCACTTAGTGGTGGCGGTGGTGATGGTGGTGGTGTTTGTGTGTGTGTGTGTGTGTGTGTGTGTGTGTGTGTGAGAGAGAAAGAGTATATGTAAACTATTGTGGGAGGAGGAAGATTCTGTTGTCATATAAATTTGAAAAGTTCTATGTAAAATGGTAAAAAATGTCAATTTTGAAAATATAAGGTGTTCAATCTTACTTGTGACTTACTATGAAGGGTATATTTTGTTTCAGTGCTTCCAAAATATAGTTAATTTGGGACCACAATTTGTTGATGTGCTAGCATTTCTCAGAGTACGATTTGGAAAATTATACGCTGGAGAACAGGGAATGACTATAGGATTTCAAATGCCAATGAGACTGGGCATATATTAGTTAAGGGCAAAGGTAGTGGTCAGAAATGGAAAACGATGGAAACCACTTTTCAATAGTTATTCTTCACTTGTGTTCTGATTAGAACAGAGATTCTAGTAGCTTTACGATCTCAAAGATTTCAGAGTTTTGAAACTAGGAGTAAACAAATGTGAAGACATCACTCTTAAGATTCTACAGAGCTTGATCTGATTTGAGGAACTTACAGAATTTGTGTACAATCTGGCTATGTTAGGACAAATAGTTCTTACCTTTCATTGAAATCTATATTTCAAAGATATAGATATACACACACATATATGTATATATACACACATACACTTCAAACATTGGAATGCTTGTTCAGTAATGAATATTTGTGCTACTGTGTGTGTTTATGTATATGTGCATGTGTTTATGCCAGCCTGTACTTTACAGAAAAGTGTGTGTGTGGAGATATATATATATACACATATATATATATATATATACACACACACACATATATTTGTGTGTGTGTGTGTGTACAAAGAGAAGGGGTCAGAAAGGAGAGAGAGAGAGAGAGAGAACCATTAGGGACTTTAAAAAACTTCTATCTCATATATATATATATATATATGCTCTTGGGAACATATAAACAGTCTCCAGTAGGGGTAATTTTTTAAGGGAGACAGCACAGTGTAATAGACACAATATCCTCCTTTTACCGTATCCTTCCACTTAGTATAATCCTAAGAGACACCTTCTGTTGTACAACAAGGGCAAATGTCACCATGGAGCCACCTTTGAATGTTGGGAATGCCCTCTGCATTCCGTACTGCAGTAGTGGGATTTTTGGTGGGACAAAGAAGGGCTTCAAAAGAATGCAATCTCTTTTCTGTTGTTAAAAACTCATAGTAAAGTTGAGACTAGTAGCGGGGATGACCATGAGAGAGGAAAATGTCCGGTTTTATGTGACACCAATCTTTACCTTCAATCAAAGAGGTCAAATATGGGAAGATAACAGAGAGTGAAGAATTCCTAGGCTTTACTTTCATAATAAAGAATAAACATAGCATGCATGGATTATAAATCTGCTGGAATTAGTGTTCAAAATGCTAAATTAACCATACGGGGTTCCTGCTTCAATCCTTCAGGATAAAAGTCCAAACTATTACTCAAGGTATATGAGACCTTTCCAGAACTTTCTTATCCATGCTTGGACAGTCTTATCTTACGTTCCCAAACTGATCTCATGAGAAAGTTTAAAGCTAATTTCCCTAATACTCCATGTCCACCTGCTTTCTACTCCATCTGACCAGTCTTACCTTGCAATATTTTCTAGTAATCCTGAACTGTTTGTGGTTGCACATTTTGGTACAATGTCTAACACCCTCACACCCTCCTGCTATCCTTTTTATTTCTTTTTTTTTCTTTTTGAGACACAGTCTGACTCTGTTGCCAGGCTGGAGTCCAGTGGTGTCTTCTTGGCTCACTGCAACCTCCACCTCCCAGGTTCAAGTGATTCCCCTGCTTCAGCCTCCCAAGTAGCTGGGTTTACAGGCATGCACCACCATGCCTGGCTAATTTTTTGTATTTTAGTAGAGACGGGGTTTCACCATGTTGGCCAGGATGGTCTCTATCTCCTGACCTTGTGATCTGCCCGCCTCGACCTCCCAAAGTGCTGGGATTACAGGTGTGAATCACTGTGCCCAGCCCCTCCTGCTATTCTTGCTTGGCAAAATCCTATTTGTGTGCCAAGAGTCAGCATTACTGGATGAAAATAATTTCTATGACCATGTCAGGTGCCGTTTCATGTGCTTCCATAATGAACCCCACTTTGATGCAATTGACACTTACTGCAACTAGGAGTGCTCTTTAGAGAGCAGCCTTGTGTTAGATTAGCTTGTATCTTGTCTACATATAAAAACAATAGGCCCTCAGGAAACATTTACATAACTGATTAATCATTATCTGTTTGTAAGGCAGAGAGTTTGCTAAACCGTATTCCCCTAATAAATATAAAATATTTTATATTTGCTCAGTGTATACATTAATAAATATATTGCTTTTCTGAAAAAAATATGTATAACTGATTTTTTAAATGAAGATGATTCTTATTAGGTCACTGCAAAGGTAATTGCAGTTTTTGTCATTGAAAGTAATGGCAAAAACTGCAATTACCTTTGCAGTGATCTAATATAATAAATATGAGTCAGGAGAATCAATTCTGTAGACTTTTATGTATTACAGTCATATAAAAATTGCCCATCTGGGAAATATTTCTGAAATTTATCTAATGCTTAAATATTTTACTATAAAACATTCATTCCGAATTTTCTGATTTTAATTCAAACAAGCAGATTTTGATAATATAGCTGTTAAGTTAGTTTTAAACTATATTATCACTGAAATGAATAAAGACATGGATTGGAAAATGCATAAAGTTCGGAATGTGAAACAAGTATCGGGGTGGATACGCAGAACTTTCATGTACATTCCATTCTCTCTCTTGTATAATATTAAGCAAGTCTATGATCCTCTCTCAGTGCTGACAATAATGTTGTTTCTGGCCAATAAAAATGGAAGTCATGAAATAACTGTGTCCTTCAGAAATGTGTTCTAACATGTATTTTTATTACAATTATGAATAGGTTCCAAATTGTCAAATTAAGCAGTCAGTAAATCCCTAAGAATACTAGATGGAAAATTAGATTTACTATTATGGTCTTAACAGTGAGCAAAATTTTTCAAAGTAAAAATTGCCTGAAGTTGAGAAATGCTTTCTCAGCAGGTAGAATTAGAGTTTGGTGATAAAAATAAAATCTGATTTTAGAAGATATGTATGTCTCCGGAAAACTATTATTAACATCTCTATATATTATATATGTATAAATTATATATATACACACACATATATATAGACACACACACAGATAGATACACACGTGTGTGTGTATACATATGTAGATAGATAGATAGATATTGCTGAAAAGGAGACAGGTTTCACTTTGTAAATAAATAACACTGGCTATACAATTTGTTTCTTAATAAGTAGGGTATTAATTTATTAGTTATGCCAAGGATCATCCTCTCTGATTAACAGAATAACTAAGAAAGCATATTATGTACCAATCTCTGTGTTTGATAATTTGAGATATGTGATTTCCTTGAATCCTCTTGAGAAGATAGACATATGGACACAACTCTCATTTTTACAGACGAAAGATTTGGAATTCACATAAACAAGCAGATTTGTTGGAACTCAAACGATAAATGGCAATCCAGGTTGTGTTGACTCCACCCCGCTGTCTTTTTTCATGTAATTATGATTTCTGCTTCATCTTGTATTCAATCAAACAAATTTTATTTAAAATAAAACTAAATAATTTGGAGCTCTTCAATGTATGTGCAATTACTTTTTTTAACTGTTAAGTACTATATAGATATTCAATATTTAACATCTATCCATTATTTGTTGAGTATCTATTATGTTCACAGACACTATTCTAGGTTCTAAAATTAGACACCAAGTAAAATAAACTAGATTCTTCCTACCATGGAGCTTCTCCTCTAGATCTTAGAATTTGAAAATAAATAGGGAAAAAAATAACTAAAAGAGAAGATTCATAGTCTGATGAGTACAAATTTAAAAAAAAAAAAAACAACTCTGATGATGTGATTAAAAGTGAGCTCAAGGTGAGGGAAGGTGGGAAGCACTCTCGACTGAATTGTCACCAACAATCAAATGATGGCCAGACATGGCAGTCTCTAGGAAGAGCGTGGCAGGCAGAAACACACACACACACACACAACACAAAGTGCAGAGAGGACTCAAAGAGCTGAAATAGGCTTGGAAGGGTCAAGACACAGAAAGAGTGAGGTCAGCTAACAACATGCTGGGGGACAAGAAGGAGATTAGAAGAGAAAAAGTGAGAGAGAGCAAAAGATAGGCTGGACCTTTGGGTAGAAGTAAAAGCAGTGTTTCTGAAACTATGCATGGTAAATGATAAGTGGTTTTCTGTTTTGTTTTGTAATTTCCAATTTAATGTTAGTCTGATAATCTTGTAAAACCCAATAAAATTAAAATAAAACTAGAGTAGTAGTGAGAAATTCTTATAAAATTCATTCCATACTCACATTTTTCTTATTGTGGACTAGTAATAAGATGGTCACAGATCAGAGCGGGTCTACCCACAGCAATTTGCATGCCTCTGATTGAGAAGATTTGAAGCAGAGTGGTAATATAATATTATATAAATATAATATAATAAATATATATGTATGTAAGTGTTTGCGTGCTATATGTTTGTGTGTTCATAAAATCACTGCTAGATCTTACAGGCTAAAGTGATGAGAAATTGAATTCCTATCATTGGCCAGTGGCAGAATTAATCACTTCCATGCCCAGGGATCTCAGAAGAAAGCAGTTTACCTTAAAGTTTGTCTGAGTTTTATAATTGAGTAATAATTTTTAGAAAACCATGAAGCTCATGTCAGAGAAAACAACGCTCCTGCCCTGTTGAAGTCTCAACACTCACATTCACTAGTGTGTTTAAGGCCCAAACTCCTATTTGTAAATTAATTTATTTAAAATCTGTTCACAAAAAAATGATGATGTTTGGTTCAAATGCCTCCTCTGCTTTTGGCTCCTAAATTGTCGAAGACATTCAAGATAGAAAAAGGCATGTGAGTAGTGGATCCCAGACCATGTGAATCTGTTTTGCTAATTACAGTTAAACCATGACACAGCAACCCCATTAGGAATGTTTATATTATTCTCATTGCATGTTGCAGAGAAAGAATCTAAAATTCATAAATATTAAGCAGAATATCCAAGAGCTTACATAACATTGCAGAACTGAATTTTCAGAAATTCAAGATCATAATATACGCCTCTTACTTCCCCTATAAAACCATAAACTCCTTGAGAACCATAGTGACTCCAACAATGTTTCACTTGCTGAATTAGTGCAAATTTAACACACAAAGAAATTGTCTTCAGGGCAAAAACTTCAAAGAACTTTTACAAATTAACTTTTCTCTATAAGCATTGGATCACTTGATTTTTGCATTCTAACCTTTAGAAGCCAACCACAACACACACCCCCATCCCAACCACTACCACACACACACACCCCCCATGTATGGTGATGCAAAGAATAGAGCCTACTATTGATTTAAGATTTAATAGTACAGACCTGTTTTTGAGATGAAGGAATCATTTTTTTTTTACTCAGTTTTGCAAAGAATTGGATTTTAAAAATTGCATTGAGGATAACACCTTATATTTATTTAAAAGTATTTTCCCACATTTCCCACCCATTTTAATGTACACCCCTTATGTTTCTCCAGTGAAGAAAACAATGAGAGGTTTTAAATTCAAGTCCAGTTTTCATATTTTTTCTATAATTTTCAGGTATATTTTATACAGCATCATAATCTTTTGCAGTGCTACTTTATGAAATGAAAAATATTTTTCAAAAAGATATAAGGAAAATGATCCAGATTTGGAAGAATGAAATAACACATTTATTTTGTGTAAAATAAGAAATTAAGTGATCAACACTGATTCAATATATGAGGTACTTTTCCTGCACTTTGAGAGACCAAGGCGGGCGGATCACGAGGTCAGGAGTTTGAGAACAGCCTGGCCAACATGGTGAAACCCCCATCCCTACTAAAAATACAAAAATTAGCCCAGCATGGTGGTGCGTGTCTGTAATCCCAGCTACTCAGGAGGCTGAGGCAGAAGAATTTATTGAAGCCAGGAGGCAGAGGTTGCAGTGAGCCAAGATCGTGCTGTTGCACTCCAGCCTGGGTGACAAGAGCAAAGTTCTGTCAAAAAAAAAAAAAAAAAAAAAGGTACGATTTCATTATACTCTAACAGCATGTATAGTTTCATCTAAAAACCCGTTAGCTCCCACTTATTTGCTAAAAAAAAAAAAAAAAAAAATTGTGCAATTAAGAATTCTGCTCAATGAGAGAGAAGCTTTTACCGAACGTGATGACATGAAATTATAAATGGGTCTTATTTATTTATTTTGAATTCCATGTTTTGTTCCATTATGACAGATATGAGAGAAAATTTTTAAATATCCTGTATTTACAGAGTATTTTATGCATTTTAAACTTTTTTCATATGCATATTTATATAAATGCATACATTTGATGTCCAGATCAATTGAGGATGTAAGAATTATTACTCCTACTCAAACACATTTCTTTTATTTCACCTTTTAACACTTTCACACATAATGCTTTATTTTGAATATACTAAATACAAATTCATCGTGTAATCATTACAAAATCTTGTTGCTTATTATCTTTGTTATATTTACAGAAGGTTTGTGCCAAAGTATAATTATGAAAGCCTAAAAATGTGTTATTTTAAAAATAAAGTGTTAAAACATCATAATCAAGAAATTAAAATAAAATAATGTACACATAATAAAGAATACTCATTTTTCATTTTTAAAAACATCCCTCAAGCACTAAGAGGTTAGTTATGTCCAAATTCTTCCACCCAGAAAGAGGCAAAATTGAGAATAAATTGGTTTGGTTTTGGTCTTGCTAGTTAGTTATTTCTAACCCAAATATCCCACAGTATTTCCTTATTATTTGGTTTAAAAAAAGTTGACTTCATTCCCTTTATATTTTACTTTTGGTTGCTCAAATACATAACATTTTTAATGATGCCAGTATGTTGTAAGTAATAAACCAAGCATGTGTCACTCAGATTTCTCAAAGAAGCAAATCACTTTCTAAGTGATATTAAATACTGCTTAGTTTTAATAAGGTATCTATAAAAATAATACTTAAAAATTATACATGATACCCTCAGATCTCATATGCCCCATTTAGCTTGTCAAATACTAGAACTGTTGAAATCCCAATAAAAGTTGATTTTATTAATTAAGAGCATTCAAGGCATCAAGAAGATGTATTGATTAAAATATGTGTACAATGTTTTACTTGCATTGGGCTTCCCCCATGGAACAATGTCATAAATGACAAGTAAATGCAAACAAAAGTATGAGGACACTCTTGATATGACTAATAGAATAATTAAAATGAGTAGTAAGGAAGACAAAAAGCATACAGCATAAAAGTCACATCCTAGTGCTCTAAACCAAGGGCTTATTCAGTTAACATCTCTTCTTGTCAAATAATGCTAAATCATACTTCATATGAAAACTAAGAATACCAGAAAATGTTTAAAACTATAGAAGCATGATTAATTGTTGTTATCAAACGTGGCTTGTGTATTCTTCTTTAAACACTTTATTTTACATTGGGTATGCAGGCCTTTCTCCCAAATGCATTCCATGCTTAGCCAAGATGTACAACTTGCCTTTCAATCAGTGGTTCTTCTCCATTTGCCATGATGCCCCAATGTCTGTCAATGACTGACTTTTTTCTACCTTAGGAGAAGACGTGCTTCTAATATATTTTTGATGACCTTACTGTTGTTGTTTTTTTAATTAGTTCTTCATTTATTTTTCATTAGACTTAAGGAACATACTAAGCATCAATTTTTATTTTGTTTTGGGAATGCTCTTTATATTCTGGGAATATGCTTCCTATTCTAGAACATACCCTAGATCTCAAAGGACCCCACAGTCAGATTTCTTAAATATACGTATCAGTAAAGATCATATGTTGTAAATCTGAACCTAGTCAAAGAAAAAAATGTATAATAAAATCAAAGCAGATACTAAAAATACCATAACAGCTGTACCACGCTGGTTTTAAATCTCAGCTCAGCCATTTAATAATATTGAATAATACTATAACTTTCAGCATGGCACAGTGGCTCACGCCTGTAATCCCAGTACTTTGGGAGACCAAGGCGGGTGGATCACTTGAGGTCAGAAGTTTGAGATGAGCCTGACCAACATGGTGAAAACCCGTCTCTACTAAAAAAATACAAAATTATCTGGGTGTGTTGGCACACGCCTGTAATCCCAACTACTTGGGAGTCTGAGGCAGGAGAATCACTTGAACCTGGGAGGCGGAGGTTGCAGTGAGCCGAGATCGTACCATTTCATTCCATCCTGGGTAACAAGAGCGAAACTCCTTCTCAAAAACAAAACAAACAAACAAACAAAACTATAACTTCCAAAAAGTTATATAATTTATATTTTGTGATCTCCAAAATAAAATTGTTAATAACAGAGCTAAGGAAGGCTTGTTAGGCAGCCTAAACTCACACCTTCATTGAAACACTAGTACTGGATGTTGACAAAAAAATAATCCTGCTAAATGTGTTAATACATATAAATCATTTTAGCTCAGTACTTACATGGTACCTACCCAATAATTGTTGGTCATTATTGGCACTGGTAGTAGCAATAGGAATAGTAGCAGTAGTGCTAGTATTACTAGTATAATAGTAGTATTAGTTTTGATGCTACATCTATAAAACTCTATACTAGCAACATAGTGAATGTTAGAGGAATGAATAAATTAATCAGCAGATAGACGAGGAGATGAATATTTTTCAGAAACAAATAATATATATGATAATGGAGAAGCAAATAATTTACGTAAATTCTCATTTCAAACCATTTGGATTATACAACATAAAGCAACTTAACAGGTTGTATGATTCAATTCCCTCACCTATGAACAAAACCACCGGGTACAAGAGACCTAATATTCTGTCCAAAGTCACATAGGTTATGGCAGAATAAAGTTTCTTGGTTTCAATTATGTGATAGGCCAAACACTCCAGGATGTATAATGCATTTCTCTTATAATTGTAAAAGTATTTTGTAATATAAACATAAATTTGAAACGTATCTTATGTTTTTATGTATATTATAGTAATAGTAGTAGATACAGTATAGCAATATATATATAACTCATTATGAGATTCAGTTTAAACTCCTGTAATATAATACTCATAAAAGAAAGATTATATTCTGTTATCATGCTATGTTGCCAGAAATTATAAAAAGTTTGCTTCACAAAGCAATAGTCATTTTTATGAAACTTTATGTAGTTGAGAAAAAATGAATAAAATCTCGAAAAAAATGTCAGTTTTATCTTTATGACTACATTGTTCCTATCCCAAACTCATACGCCTATTTCCTTTCAGTGAACCCATAAATATAGGACAACTGCTGATGAGTATTTTGTAAAATCTTGCTTTAAGCTTATGATCAATAACTCCTTGATAATTGTAAGTCTTTTTGATCCATGGAACAAAATTAACTGTTGGAATTATCTTCATGGTTAAGCTTATATTCTTATAAACAGGCATCTGATAAAAAGTAGAGAAATGTTTTGATGGTACTGGCAGAGAAGGAATCCTCTGTTCTGTTTTCTCTCGCTCCTTATCTCCAATTCTTTTAAAGAGGAATGCATTAGACTCAAGTTTAGCTACCCAAATTCCTTGATTCATTAATTATTTCATTCACTCATTCCATAAATTCTCATTGAATGACTTCTTTGTATTTAAAGCACTGTGAATGTGACTGCTAATAAAAAGTCTCATGCAGTCCTTATGGAATTTACAATTAAATGGATCAAATAGATGAGCGTCTAGTCATTGAGGATGATCAATAAATGTCATCGCAGTAGTTAAGTGTACTTTGACAGCTCATAGAGCTGTCCAGACATAGGGGACCATGGAATGCTTCCTGAAGAAAATGCCTTTGAAGCTGATACTTGGAGTAGAATGAGCTAAAGTAAAGGGTATCTTGGGCAGAAGGTTCAGCATGGGGTAAAGTCTAAAAGTAGACAGAATACAAATTTTAGAGCTGAAAGGAGGTAAGAGTGAGATGTGGAGAACTATGAGAGGTGTGGCTAGAGACATAAGGAGGCATTCAGTGAAAAAAATAAAATGTAATAAGGTATCAGATTGATTTTGAAGCTAACAAGAAGTTTTAGAAAGAATCTAAGTAGAGGAATAGTGTAATTTGATTTGTTGAAAAATGCTCTCACTAGGTACTCTCAGAAGGAGTGAATTCAGTGGATTACAGTCACTATGATGCTTCCTGCTTGCCCCAGATTTTAGGGACTATCTTGGAAATGTATATAGATTTTTTTTTTCTTAACTTTTGGCCATTCTGTTAGAAACAGTCAGCATGCCAATGATTAATAAAAAAAGCCCAAGTCATTGAAGCTACCTCCCTCCAGCTCTTCGTGCTTTTAATTTTGTTAGTATGCTTTGAATGTAGACTCATCCTTGGAACTTGTTTCCCTGCATTTCAACAACAGACATTTTTTTGTAAAATTTCCAGAGCCAAACTGAGACCCTTTTAGTACATGACTGGTCTTCTCTTTAAGGCTCGGCTTCCAGCGATTTTGAAATAATATCTGTCTTATAAAATCAGTTAGGCAATCATCTCTTTGGCTAAGTATACCTAACTGTACTTAACACACAAGAGAACCTTTATTAGTACATACTAGGTGCTCATCAAATAATTAATAAGTAATATTTAGTACTTGAAAATAATGATAGCACAAAAATCACAGAAGCCCAGAACCTTAAAAGGCAGAAAGCTCCCTTTATCTGTGATACAATTGTTCTGCAGTTCCAATTATATATTATTTTCTTCAGTGACCAGAAACTTTTTGAAATTGTTTTTTGTATTTAGATTTTCACCAGTCCTTACATTTTTCTTCTCCTTCTTCATGAATTCTTCATGTATTATAAATGAAACACTATAAATATATTCCATAACAATTTTTTCTAGCTTAGAATTTGATCAGAAGAACATTTTACTTTTGTTTTGATGTAGTTGATGTTTGTTTTTGTTTGTGTTTGGCATATGACTTTAAGGCTAATATAATTTTCATGGATTCTACGAATTGTAATATTGTATGTTTAAATAAGCCTTTTATATGCATTCTAGCCAATGATTCCCTCCGTGGTACAATCGAAGTTTACAACAAGCATTCAAAAGCTAATGTATAGATGTTCAAATATTTAAAAGAAACCATAAATATAATCAGTATAGAGTTCACCAGTACAAATATCACCTGAGTTTATCTCTGGTACAAGTCTGATCACAACAGTTCTCCTGTCATTGTTTAGATGCCAATATAATATTTATATCCATTTTTGTTTATTTAACATGGGAAATATGACTTTGTATTTCATTGAAAGTGAAATTTGGTTGAGAAAATCTTACAAAATTTGATGTTTCTAAAATAAAAACAAAACGTCTCCCAAGTGATGAAAATATCTGAAATCACTCAGCCTTTGAATTTTTCATCCCTTTTGGCCACAAGCAGTATCCTCTCTATTTTTTAAAAAAGTGTTTTGATTATGTCTCATATGTATCCAAATTCTGAAATAGACAGTTACAAAAGAAAATATAAATCATCTGTAGTCTTGCTAGTAAGAGAGAATTTTCAGAGTATTATTTGTTTAAATCTGGTATAAATATTTTACTACTCTGTTAATACCATCCTAAGGATCTCACACTGTAAACTGTGTTTTAAATATCTTGACTTGGAATCAAAGTCTTTGGAAATCTATAGCCTGTCTACCATTGTAACTTCATGGATGTCTCTCTTCCCCAGGACCCTGTGGTCCATCCAAGCTGAATTAAAAGCTATTCCTGAATCCCACTTTGCTTTCTCCTGTTTCGTTGCCTTTGCACACTTGTATACCTTTGAAATATGACTGTCCATCCCCTTCCCCTACATTAGCTAAGTCCCTATATTTTTTTTAGCATAATTTTATCTCTTCTACCTAAGTCTTCCCTCAAACTGCTTGGGTTGTCACAACGTTGTCATCATGACTGTGTTATATGACATAATTCTCTCTATTACCTTATTTAGCTGTCCTTATAATTAAAATTACATTGAACTCCCATAGGACTAGGAATTGAGGATATATAGCAGAATCCCCGGCAACTTTTATATTACCTGCATAGAATAGATGCTATGAGGCAATCGCCGTGAGTATATTTTAGTTCATAGCTAGGATGATGGATTCTGTTACTAACTTCCAAAATGGCTGCCATTATTTCAGATATTGACCAAAGACAGGCTTTACCTTAAAAATGAAATGCAGTACATATAATCTCCATCCAATTGCATTCTTTTAATATAAAATTGATATTTAACATAATCCTAAGTAGCATATCATGCCACTTTCTGCCACGTATATAAATAGTAGATTACTACAGTGGTATAGCTCTCCCACTATCTGGAAGTAATATTAGACAATTCATTTTGGAAATCAATATTTCCACTGCGACAAAACACAACAAAAAGCTTGGAGAAGAAAAAGTTATTTTAGTTGGACTAAAATTACAGTCAAGAGTAGGAAAAACTTAAACTACAGACTAATCTAAAGTAAGATTATTTTTTCAGCATAATGCAGAAAGGTGTAGCATTAAAACTTTAGAAATAAGAAAGTAATAGGTAAACATATAAAACCACACATCTTTGTGTGTTTTTAAAATGTTTTCTTGTACTGCACTTTCTTATGTGCCCTCTCTTATTATAAGATTAGGGAAAAGAGAAGATAATTAAATCTTTTATTCTCCAACTATGATAGGCACAAATGTACAGTGGGAGGCTAAATATATGGTATCTGCCACATACTTTATCTTCACACGTACACATTTATTTAAACTATAAACATTTTGTTTACCTGAAAATATTTTAGACAGGCAACCTCCCCAGAGAAAAATATCTAGAGAAACATTTACCATCTATTCAAACTAGAGATTCATCCATTGAAAAAAAATTGTAATTTTAAGGATTTTAGAAAAACAAGTAAACAAGCAGCTTTCAAACACTATTTGGTAGGTTGGTAGATTGTAACAATGGAACCCATTTTTATTTTTGTTTGTTTGTTTTTTAACTTTTATATTCAGTTCAGGGGTACATGTGCAGATTTGTTACACAGGTAAACTTGTGTCATGGGGGTTTGTTGTACAGATTATTTTATCACCCAGGTATGAAACCTAGCACCCATTAATTATTTTTCCTCATCCTCTCCCTCCTCCCACCCTCCACCTTCTGATAGACCCCAATGTGTGTTGTGGAACCCATTTTTCAAATAAAATTTTTGCTATACTTCAAGATGCACAAATGATCAATGCCCAGCTGCATTGGAGTGTGAGTGTGATGCTAATTACAGTGTGAGTGTGACACCATATCCTCTCAGACTGTGTTTTATTTACCTGTGCATTTATATCCTCTGTCTCTTCAAGTCAAGGTAGATATCACGTCTCTACATTTGGGAATGTAATTTAGTGTAGTAAACTGCAGTTAAACTGAACAATATTTATTTCATAGCTCCTTGCATTTTAGCTGGAGTCTGAACATTTGATTTCTGAGGGCTCTGCTTAATCATTATGAAATGACAAAAATAAATCCAACTTAAAGGAAGAAGTGGAAGTAGCCGTGAGGGTAACTCATGTAAAGTGACACATCATTAGGCAGTCAATATTGTGGTATTTTTTTTCTTTTTCTCCATTATGCCAATATGTATTTTATTTATTTTTTAGTTTTATTAGATCATTATACAATATATACATGGATCAGAACATCACACTGTATCCCAGTGTATCCTACTGGAGTATGAATATACATATACATTAGGTTAGAGAAGAGAAGGGATACTTAGGGAAAAAAGAAGATAATATCCTAGTAGATACAGTGTGATGTTTTGATCCATCTCTATATTGTGTTATATTCAAATCAGGTTATTTAACATCTCTATCATCTCAAACATTGATTATTTCTTTGGGTGAGAACATTCAAAATTCTCTCTTACTGCTATTTTGAAATATATAATACAGAATTGTCAGCTATAGTCACCCTACTTTGCAAAAGAGCATGAGAACTTACTCCTCCTGAGTATAACTTTGTACCCTTGAAAAACTTCTCCTTCACTCTCCTCAACCCTCAGTCTCTCTCTTGTCCCCAACCTCTGATAACTATTCTATTAACTATTTCTATGAGATCAACGTTTTTAGATTCCACATATTAGTGAGATCATGTGGTATTAATCCTCTGTGGTTGGCTTATTTCAGTTAATGTCTGCTAGGTTCATCTACATTGTCACACATGGAAAGATTTAATTCTTTTTTATTGCTGAATAGTATTCCATTGTGTATGTATACTCCTTTGTTTTTATCCATTCATCCATTGATGGAAACAGGTTGATGGCCTATCTTGGCTATTTTAAGTAGTGCTGCAACAAACAGAGGAGTGTAGATAGATCTTTGACATACTAATTATATTTTCCTTTGGAAATATACTCAATAGTATTTATTTCAAAAATTTTGAGGAGCCTCCATATTGTTGTGCATAATGCCTTTACTAATTTACATTCCTAAAAACAGTGTGTATAAGAGTTCCCTTTTCTCCACATCCTCTCCAGCAGTGAAAGTATTGTTAAAATAAGAATAAAAGCTTACAATATACTTTGTGAAAATGCAACATATTTTGAAAATGCCTATAGTTGGCCGGGCGCGGTGGCTCAAGCCTGTAATCCCAGCACTTTGGGAGGCCGAGACGGGCGGATCACGAGGTCAGGAGATCGAGACCATCCTGGCTAACACGGTGAAACCCCGTCTCTACTAAAAAAAATACAAAAAACTAGCCGGGCGAGGTGGCGGGCGCCTGTAGTCCCAGCTACTCGGGAGGCTGAGGCAGGAGAATGGCGTGAACCCAGGAGGCGGAGCTTGCAGTGAGCTGAGATCCGGCCACTGCACTCCAGCCTGGGCGACAGAGCGAGACTCCGTCTCAAAAAAAAAAACAAAAAAAAACAAAACAAAAAAAAAGAAAATGCCTATAGTTGCCTTTAAAAAATGAGTTTTTCCAGGGAAATCATATTTTGGTTAATTTATAGAAAACCCTACTTAAATTAATCTACCTAGATTTAGAAAGTCTGAAATCCTAGTGAGAAAACTTAGTAGAGAATAGTAATGCCTAAAGAAAATCAATAGGTGAAAGATTAAAAAATAGTGTGTGTGTGATATCATCTAAGTGTACATATATACGCATTCATATATACAGATGTACATATATAAAGGTGTGTGTATGTGTCGTGTGTGTGTACCTGGGTGAGAAAGAGTATATGTATACATAGCACCTGCCATATAATTAGTACTTGATATGCAGAAGCTCAATCATGGATTTCTCATGGCAGACCTTACAATAATTAATAATCATCTCTACTTCTTCGTGTAGTAAATCTTGCTTCTGAAAAGAGTTTTAAAAAATCTGTCTCCCACAATGCTTTCTGGGTAGCATATTAAACATATGTTAGATGCATTTTTCACATTTAATCTTGAGAGAAACTAGCAAAATGAGAAATCAAATAAAGACTACAATTATTGTTCATGAACTTTTGATAATATTGTCTGGAAATTTCTGTTCTCATTCATATATGAGCAGAAACCTTCAGGAAAATGGCGACATATTTTTCTTCCCTTTAAAGATTTTATTATTTAACATCTATTTCTAAGGTCTTATTTAAAATGACAGCATTTCGAAGGGCATGCTCGTCTGATGTGATGGTAATTTCCTGAGTTGAAAAGCCATTTGTTTCAACAATTATTTATGGAGAAATGCTTTCAAAGAATCAGGTTGTACAAAGGGTGTGTTTACTGGTAGAACATATAAAGATAACTTTACTCTGAAATGAATAAAATTTGCATTTCTCTGTGAAGAACAAATGGACAAAACTATCCCCTAATGTAGAAGATGTTGAGATGCAAATAGAAAGAACAGTTTATATTCTTATGTCCATATAGTGCTTTACGTTCAAACACGGTATCCCATCTGAATGTCTTAGAGGCTTCCATAGTAGTTAGAGCAGGGCTTTCCACATAGGTTTAAGATTCTTCTACATGATATTACAACTGCTCACCCAAACCTAACACAGCTAACTTTATCATACCCTATGCCAACGTTCAACCTAATTTCAAACCACTTGCTCACTGCCTAGGTATTATCTGAGGGCAGGAGAAAAATAATATGGGTCAAATGTGCCATTTCCAGGTTGGAACTTCTCTCAATGCATTATGATGACTCACTGCTGCTACCACTGCCCAAATATAATTCCTTCATTCTCAATTGTCATAAATGTGATAGATAGTGCTAAAAAATGAAATTAACTACATAAATTATAAAGGCAATATTAAAACTTAATTCATGCTGTGAAAGTTTGAAATTAATAACAATAAAATTTTATGGAACAAATTTATAGTACTTATTTTGGCCAACTTTATGCTAAATGCCATGCCAAGAAAAGATTTTTCACCTCCTTGACAAATTATATTGCCTAATTTGTTATATCTCTACTTTCCTCTTTATTGTAGTTATCTTGTTTGCCTCACATTGTTACTTATTCTTTAATTGATTTTCCATTCTTTTCTATATAAATGTGTAAATTGTAGGCCGGGTGCGGTGGCTTATGCCTGTAATCCCAGAACTTTGGGAGGCCGAGACGGGCGGATCATGAGGTCAGGATCGAGACCATTCTGGTTAACACGCTGAAACCTCGTCTCTACTAAAAATACAAAAAATTAGCCAGGCGTGGTGGCGGGCACCTGTAGTCCCAGCTACTCGGGAGGCTGAGGCAGGAGAATGGCGTGAATCTGGGAGGCGGAGCTTGCAGTGAGCTGAGATCAAGCCACTGCACTCCAGCCTGGGCAACAGAGCGAGACTCTGCCTCAAAAAAATAAAATAAAATAAATGTATAACTCTTAAGTAAGATATTCCATAAAAAGAACTACAGCAGGAAAATATGCATCTATAGTTGCAATAATAATTAAAATTACAGAGTTACATTGTCTTGTACCTAAGAAAATAGTTATTTCAAAATATCACCCAATATTGGTGAAGTGACAGACCAGTACATTCATTTATCAGCTGCAGCATTTAAACTATTACATTCGTTTGTAAAGCAATGTAGTTTGTAGCGAGAGCTATAATGATGATTCTAACCATCCATCAAGTTATTTCACTATTTTCATTTATCTTAAATATATATTTCAACAGAAGAAGAAACTACATTAATGAGTTGCTTCTTGCAGCATTATGAGTAATATGATATAAGAAAAAAGACAATAATCTAAATTATTCCATAAAGAAAGAATTACTTAATAAATACCACATATCAAAATACTAGAAAACATTTCAGTCGTCATAGAAAGATAACTGCTAATTCTGGAGATTGATAGTTGAACTGGATTTTGTCAAAGAAAATCAGAGTTGGACAGAAGTTAAAGTGGAGCAAACCCATTTTATTTCTGACTATTGTCATAGGGACAGAGAGATCCCAGCACAGAACTAGGCTCCATGCCAAGTACAGCAGAAACAAGTGGGGATTTACAGTTCAGAAGCAGAGGAGTCGGTGGATGAAAAATTACTAAGAAGAAATGTTAAGGCTAGTGGAAATTCTGGCTAAACCAACCAAATAGGATTCCTGCTGAAGGCAGGCTAGCGTGATCAGATACCAAGGGTGGGAAGATTTTATCAGGTGTGAGGCTGATCATGTACCAAAGGCAGAGGTTCATGGTAGCAAAGTTATTTGCTATAATGAATTTTACAAGAACATGTACAAATGAGCCTTAGAGAAAATTTAGAAGCCTACATAAATTTAGGTCAAGCAAAGAATCTTTGACAGAACCCCCTTCTTGCTCAATGGAAGAAAATGCATTCTTTTTTTTTTTCTGAATAATATGAGTCTGTTTCTCATTCAGTCACCTTTTGTTCATTTAGAAACAGCTGACCATTTGTTGAGACTTGGCTTCTAACTGGTGTATTGTGTCACCCATGAGACATTTAATGAGAAGGATACTTATGCTTATAAAGAGAAGGACAATGATTACAAGCTCAATCAATCTGTATGCCCAACTTTGCAGACCTTCAAGGATCCACCAGAAGAAGTCCCGGGACCTGTATTCTTTCCTCAGTAATTTATGCATAAAAGCCATGATGCGTTGCATCTCTTAATTCACCTCTGGAGCTTTCCTGATTATTAGAGAAACATCAGAATGATTTTCAGGACCAATCACTTCCAACCACTACACAAGTGCTTCTCTCTTCTGTAGCCAGCATCATATTTACGACAATAGGGCTGTGAGAAGAGCACACAGGGTTTCTTGTAACTGGTGGATCACTGATTTAAGATCAGTAGTGATATTGTCTAGGGACATGGGGAATTGCCTCAGTAATGAGTAAATGAATCTGTAGTTGAGTCTAACTTCTTAGAGTGATAGATTCCAAGGGATGGTACCCAAAAGATCGCAAACTTTTCCCAAAAATTAATGAGATCAATGATGGAATTTATGCCCGGTTCTGCAACTATTTTTTCTAAATCTTGTCCTTAGGAGCCAAGATCACCTATAAGAGTCTTTGTGATGTTTAGGATACTGCATTTGTCTTTATAGTGAGAGTAAGTGAACTGGAGGGGATAGGTGATTGCTTTAGAGATGGTTCAAGATAGGAAGAAAATCTCAGAAAAACAAGCAATATGAATAAATTCATAAGAATGGAAAGATAACAAGATCCAGTCTGGTTGGCTGGTAACTATCAATAGACTTGAGTTCCACTTACAAAATATGAATTATCAGTACCTAATCAAGAGTGATATAAATAATTACCTGATGTCTGAACATGACCAAAGACTGCAATTTGAGAGTAGGAAAAGGATTTCTAAGAGGTTGTCTATGTGTGTTGTGTTGAGTCAAAACTAGGAGGGACAATGGGGCCACTTCCATTTATTTGAGGGATACCTAAGGAATCTTTAGCATCTTGGGGCCTTATATAAGATTTATTGATTGCGAGGTAAATGTAATGACAAATGCTCATTTCCAAAAAGGTGCTAGTGGTAAAATTAGTATAGAAACAAACCTGTTCCTTGTGAAGATAGATTGGAGTTAGTGTGGAGGGTTTGTCACAATGTAACTGCCCAGTTTAAAATAATGGAGGGAATGAAAGGGCTATAGCAAAACAGATATACTGATTGATGAAAAGGATTGGGGAAATACCACGTGTGATCGTGGAAAAGAATGTTTAATACTAACAGTCTGTTGTATTTTTAAAAATAGTGAACAGTTGGTCCCAAACTTTCCAAAGTTTCTGTGGGTGAAATTGTCTTCCTGAGTGGTGACAAAAGGAAAGAAATGGGGGATGAGCACAGGAGCTTCTAACTTTAAGGACAAGAAAATGAAGATGAAGACTAATCTCAGATGAGAAAAAGTCATGGTGAAGAAAGGGAGTTATTATGGTAAGAACAGGAAAGTCTCTAGGCAAACAGTAAGGATAAAGAAGCAGGAAATAGGCTGGGCGCAATGGCTCATGCCTGTAATTCCAGCACTTTGGGAGGCCAAGGCAGGCGAATCACGAGGTCAGGAGTTCGAGAGCAGCCTGACCAACATGGTAAAACCCTGTCTCTACTAAAAATACAAAAAATTAGCTGGACATGGTGGTGGGCGCCAGTAATCCCAGCTACTCAGGAGTCTGGGGCAGGAGAATCACTTGATCCCAGGAGGCAGAGGCTGCAGTGAGTTGAGATTGCGCCACTGCACTCCAGCCCAGGCGACAGTGTGAGACATGAGACTGTCTCAAAAAACAAAAAAACAAAACAAAAACAAAATGAAGCAGGAAATGAGGGAGGGGAAATTCCACTGGATCTTGTTTCATGGTGTTGCTTGCTGATTACCTTGTGACATCAGCCACTTGTTCTGAGGTTCTTGGGGTAGCTGTCTGCTTCTGGCTGTTGTCTAATTCTGAGTTCTCTGGGATAAACCTCAGTTTGAACTCTCCAGTATGAATACTTCTACAATTTGAATAGCTCTTGTATTTCTTTAGTTGCAAAGCAAACTGAAGGTTGAATATCCTGAAACTTCACAGCAATGTTAGCAATGAGGAACAGTATAAGATCCCTTCCATTGGGGCACAAGATTAGTTTTCCAGTTGCGGGGTTTCTAGATTACCAGATCACCTAATTATATATTGTGTAAGAATTGATCAGGAAGTTCTAAAGAGAAGGCAGCCTTGACTTAGGGCTGGTAGGTTTTGAGGAATGACAGGATTCACACAAATCAATTTAACTAAAATAAAATAAATGAATCAACATACATGAAATGTGTACCTCCTTCATGTAAACTATGCTTACCATATGTGAATTTTTTCTGACCTTTAACACTGTAGTGTTTGCCCTGCCTTTAATTCTGGTATTGTTTTTTGCCAACATCATTAGTCAACATCTCTCCATGTTTCTATGTAGTGTATCTTGCTAATGTCAATTTCACTGGGCCACAATGTGCCTAGATATTGCTCAAACTTGAATGGGCAACATTGTGCTCAAATATTTGGCCAAATATTATTCTGGGTATGGCTGTGATGGTGTTTTTGGATGAGCTCAACATTGAATTGGTAGAGTGAGTAGAAGAGATTTCCCTTCCTGATGTACAGAACCCTCACCCAATCGGTTCAAGGCCTGAAAAGGACAAGAAGGCTTGACCTTCCTGTGAGTAAGAGGGGACTCTTCCTGCCTACCTGCTTTCAGCTGGGACACTGGTCTTTTCCTGCCTTCATTCCAACAGAAACATCAGCTCTTCTGAGGTCTCCAGCCTGCCAGATTGCAGACTGCTGGCTTTCTTGGCTCTCAGGTTTTTGGATTTGGACTGGGACTGTATCATTAGCTCTCTGGGGCCTCCATCTTGATGTCATCATAGATGACTTTAAAATTCTTTTTACCACATGCCCTCAAATGGTTGTCTAGATTCTTCTGTTTGGCACTAATATAGACAGGGTGCTGGCTGGCTACCTGCTGAGGGGGTTTCCAAAAATACATATATATTTTTAGAAAATCACTCTCTTACCTTGTTCAGAAATTTTCCTTTCAGCTTGGCTTATTTATAACATTTCAGATAATTCTTTTTAGATTTTCACTTAACTAGCTCAGTTTTCCTTTTAGCTGCCATTTCCTATTACCTTTTCTTATCAATCACAGAATTGTTCATTCTTATTCGTTGTAAATTATGTCTTCTTATTTGAAGCAGAAAGCACCTCTTATCAAAGGTGTCAGTGTAAGTCCATGTATCCAGCTTCCTCCTTTGTGTTTTCTTTCTCATCATTCATTAATGGCATTCTGAGACTGCCTTCTAAATCTTTATATGTTTCATCTTCCATGTTTTATGATATACAGAGCCATGTTATAGACCCATCAAAGGCTTCATGATCCCACATTTATGTGAAGCTGTATTAAATGTTCTTTGCCATTTATAAATATTTAAATAAGCCATTCTTTCCCACATTCTTTTTTATTTTAACTCTGTCACACTCCCTACTATGTCTTTCCTTTTTCTCTGGTAACAGGATTACTTCTGATTTTTCAACACGTATATGTCAGAAGCTGAGGCTATGCTCACTATTTCGTCTGTGCCACAGGGGACTCTCTCAAGGTTATTGACAATTTTAATTAATCAAATGGGTGGAGTTGGAGGCTGCTTTTTTGATTTTCAAGCTTCTGTTACTCAAGACAAGAAGATGTTGAATCAGAATTTTACAGCTTTTAAATACTGTTAGAAGATAAGAACCTGAGATCATAAGAAGCCAATTCCTTTTGTATTACTGTTTCATTTGTTTAAAAATGTATTCCAATTTATTCATAAAGTGTCCTGATTAAGGGTAGGAGGAGCTCTCAAGATTTTCTGTATTTCTCTTTCCAATCACAATGCTGAGCATAGTATAGTTGTTCAAAACATGTTTATCAAACCAAGTTACTGATACAGGGTATTTGAGAAACAGGACTAAAACTCAAGTCTTTGATATTTCTTTTATTACAAGAATTATAAATGTAAAAAAAATGCAAATGGCAAGTAAAAGAGTTCCATGCTTTTTATAGCAGTCAGTGTATTTTTAATGAAAAGGAAAGTTACTGTATGAAAGGATGGAACTCTATTAGCATACATTTAAACTCTTTCCAATGTTACCACTGTATTCTATTGTGAGCTACCACTGGTTCTGATCCTAGTCAGCAAACTTGAGACTTTTTCCTTTGCCCAGCTAAGCCTCAGGAACACACTCGCTCACCAACCCCCTTTTCCGTCCTCAATTTCTCCCTTTCTTTTTTCACATCAAAGTTCTGGACCCTGTGCTGTAATTCATCCAGTGCAGCAGCTATTCTCATTTCCTTCTCAGCGATTATACCAAGGACAGAAAATGCCCCTAAATTAATCCATCACACTGGCACAGGTTCTAATGAGTGGGAAATGCCAAGAATGATCCATTATCACTGCAATTGGAAAATTATAATAGCATAGCTCTGGCTGAGCAACCAGTAAAGCAAATCTCCAAAACATACAGGGACGGCCAGATGTGGAAAGCAATCGGGTCCGGAGCTGCCTCAGTGGGGCACTGACTGATTTATATGTCCACACAGCTATGCCCATCCACCTGTGGAGACATTACCCCAGAGTACCTGTGTGTGCTTATTCTGGGTTTTGAAAAACTAGATTAGGTTCCCTGAGTTGACTTTTAAAAGGCCACTTTACCAAACTGCAATGTCACAGTGCCCTCAAGTGGTCTCAAATGCTTAGAATACTTATTTCCCTGGGTGGTAGGATTCTCGCTAATATAAAAATCTTAAGAAATTTGTATGTTTGATTTTAAGAGAAGTTGAAAGATATGAAGAACAACAATAACAATAGCAGTAGCAATAACAGAACAATAATAAAAGCTTCTGTCGCATGCTTACTCTCAATTTTTAATTGGTTTCCTTGATGCATAATTTTCTCTTTTCTCCCTACCCCCCATTCTCTCTTTAATACTCCTGTGTTCCCTTCAGCTCACTCAGTGAAGGTAGTGAAGGAACCATTCCGTCCAAGGTCTGTTTTGTCAGTCTTGTAGACTGATGAGTAAGTAACACTACTTTCTCTCCCCCACCAATTGCATGACATAAACTCAAGAAAAACAGAATAACAGACCCTCCGATAAGTAAAAGACAATGTGAAGACAATCGTAATAGTATCTTGGCTGCAGATGAATACATACATTGTATATAATGTAAACAATAATGCAAGTATATTTTAATTGTTGGCCTTATTTGATTAATCAGTTTAGCAATTGCATTAATCATTTAAAAATTTTATTTTGTATATTTTTCTAATAATCAAGCCTCACAGATTTCATTAGGAAGAATGTAGTGGCAATTTTAAGGCTGGCATTTTTTTTAGAAGAGTTAGGTGTACCCATTTCTCTTCATTTTAATTTTAAAATACTATGCAATTCTAGTAAAGTCTCAAAGAATCACTGATCAAGGAATTATTATCGACGGTAAAAGTCTAGATGTCATGTTGAATAGTAATGAATAGTAAAGATAAAGTAAGCTAGGTTAGTAAATTGTATAGCTATGTATGTATATAATGTAAATTACATTTTATTTAGCTTACATAGATATGTAATCTCTCTCACACACATTAGCTATACACATGCAACCCCTTTTGAGAAACAAAAGAAAAATAAAATAAAAATAATAAAACTGCAGAATATTTTAATTGCATTCACCACAAAAGTAAAGTGGGTGAGAAGTCAAAGTATGGCCAAATAAATCACAGAGTCTACATGAAGATAAAGGATGCTTGCACTATCCCCAAATCCTGAGTCATGATGCTCTTAGCTTATATGAATGATAAGGAGAAAAACTAGAATGCACATTTTCAGGTATTACTTCTAGACCTTATTTTCTTGACTATTCTTCCACCAAAAGAAGAAAGGATTACATTTTATTCACAAGGAGGAGGATGAAGTAGCTCAGTAGCTCAACAAGTTTACCTTCAGAGCTGGTCTTTAAGGACACCCATATTACACAGTAGTTCAGAGTGAAGTCATCAGCATTAGACAAAGTAGGAAAAGGATCCAGACTCTAAAGTTTATTGCCCTGTGATATTTTTTTTTCACCTCGCCTCTTCTTACATAAAATAAGAATACTTGGGAATACTTACATTGTAAGATTTTGCTAGTATTCAAAACCACAATATCTGTAATTCTATGAACCTGAAAAAAAAAAAAGGCTGGCATGTATAAGGCACAGTTCCCAATGTAGTAAATACTCAACCAGTTTAAATTTAATTTTAATTCAACTTTATTTAAGATCATTTCAGACTAAAGGCAATGCATAAACAATTCATATATGTTGTTTGCCATATTAAGTACATTCCACGATGTTCCAAGCACAGGAAATAGATGAAAGTTTAGCTTGGCTTGGTCTAAGTCAAAATAAAAGTGGATAGTGGAAGAAAACTATTTTTAAATGATCTCAATTTATGTAACTTATTAATGGTTGCACGGTTTACTTGTGTTTTAGTGCTTTCATCTTAAAAACAAGAAAATGAAAAAAATAAAGTATTTAGGAAACTCTTGGGATCATTTCAGTTACTAAAATATTCAACTTATTAATATATTTGATATATATTTAAATATCTTAACATATATTTACTATATAAAAATATTTTAATACAAGAGATATGTCACATTACAAAGCCAGAATTAGCTCTCACAAAGTATACTATTATGCTAAATAAGCAGCTGTAAGAGTTTGAAAATCTCATATTTTCCTCTTGATGGAAATAGTAATTGTAATTATGGTAAGGTAGTACCAAAATCTTTAAAAGTATATATTATATGTGACAGATTCTCTTAATTTTATCAGTAAATAGTCAGTGACTGATGGTTGCAAAGAATTTCCCTTTTTCTGAAAGAGTTGTTTGCTCACAGATTTTGTTCAATCATATTATCTAAGCATAGCAACCCTCCAGCTGTGCATCACAGCAGATCTACATGAAGCATGTTCACATATCACACCAAGCACTGCGATGCTAGCCTTCCTCAGATCTCTTTAAATGCACCTTCTGCTACTTCCTTCTATGCCCCTCTGGTCCAGCTGAATCTCACTCTTTATCTCTGTCTGATCTTGACAGCCATTTAATATCTCACGTCATTGCTCTTGCTGTCCTGTCACTATACTGCTCTTCTCTTCTTTTTATACAACATCCTATTATCTGCAGCACTCATGCTAACTCTTTTATGTTGACTTCTGAAATCTCCTCAGTCACATTTAATTGTTCTTTCCCTTGCCTTCTTAGAACACTTGGTGCTTTTCACTAATAATTGTTTTGCTTAGACTTACACAAATGACTCTATCTATATATTTCATTCATCCATAAATCCATCCACTCATTCACATCTGGTGCTGAGATAAATATTTGTTTTGCTGTGGGTAACAGAACAATCTAAGGATTATGACCTCAGCCTTTGATATCAGGGAGATGTGCCATAAGCTCTTACTCCTTCATGTACCAGTCTGAACAATTTAACTGCTTCAGTAGTTTACTCATCTGCAACATTTGGGCCAAATTCAGTATACTGACTTTACATGGCTGCAGAGAAGATTGATTTAAATGTTTTTAAAGCATTTCACCTGGAACTCAGCAAATACTCAATACATGTTAGTAGCTGTCATAACTATTATTATTACCATTATATCTTTATATGCCAACTACCAATTTTATATCTGTCATCTAGACTTCACTTTTCAATTTGAAACTTATACATACAATTGTCTTCTAAGCAACTCCATTCCATTATCTAATAGATATCTAAAATTAACCTCTCAATGTTGGAACTCCTGACAATTTCCCTAAAACAAAAATTGCTTTCATTCTATCTCCATTAACTACTATGTATTTATATTTAAAATACTTCTACAAACTTAATGTATTTATTTCAAATCTGTTATCTAATCTATTGGAAAATCATACTGATTCTTCTAACAAATATATCTAAGATCTTACCATGGTACTACACTCCAAAGTGCATGAAAACCACTTTGATCTGAATCACTGTAATTCCTAACTGGGGCTATTGATTTTGCTTTTCCGACTGGTCTTCTTGATTTAGCCTTTGTTTACTTAAACATACCAACCAAACATATTTTGCCTTGTTATGTTTAATTGTACCAATTCTACCAAATTTTAGTTTACATATAATAAACTACACATAATTAAACTGTATAATTAGATGTTTTAACATAAATATACATCTGCAAGACCATCACCACAATCAAAATAATGATATACCACCCTCAGAAGTTGTTTTCTACCCCTTTGTAATCTGGTTCCTTGTTCATCCCTCCCTCCCTCAAAGCCAACCAATAAATTGATTTCTTTACCCCGTACATTGTTATTCTGAATAACAGAATAAGTAATACGGCTGGATCATACAGCAGTGTGTGCATAACTTTTTAGGAACTCCTGAATACTTTTTCAAAGTGGTGTATTGTTATTTTATGCCCACCAGCAGCATTTGAGAACTCTAACTGTTCAGTATCTTAGCCAAAAGTTGGTGTGTTCCCATACAAATATCATCTTGAATTGTAGTTCCCATAATCCCCACATGTGGTGGGAGGGACCAGGTGGGAAACAATGGAGTCATGGGAGCAGTTTCCCCATGCTATTCTTAGGATAGTGAGTAAGTTCTCAGGAGATCTGATAGTTTTATAAGGGTCTTCCCCCTTCACTTGGTTCTCATTCTTTTTCCTGCTGCATTGTATAGAAGGATTAGTTGGCTTCCGTTTCCGCCATGATTGTAAGTTTCATGAGGCCTTGCAGCCATGCTGAACTATGTCAATTAAATCTCTTTCCTTTATAAATTACCCAATCTTAGGCAGTTCTTTATAGCAGCATGAGTATGGACTAGTACAGTTGGTATGCTCAGTCTTTTCAATTTTAGCCACTCTACTCTGTGTGCAGTTTTATTTCATTGTGATTAAAATTTACAATTCCTTAAAAAGGATGGTTCCAACAGAAGTAAAAAATAAAACAGAAGATACTAGAGGGTAGGAAGGATTGAGGGAAAGAAAGAATAGGTAGAGATTTGTTAAAAGATGCAAAATTATAGCTAACTAGAAGGAAAAAGTTATATGGTTCTACAACACTGTAGGATAACTATAGTTAGCAGTAATACATTATATGGTTTCAAATGGCTAAAAGGAGGATATTGAATGTTCCTAACCAAAGAAATGATAAATGTTGGAGGCAAGGGATATGCTAATTACCCTGATGAATCTGATCACTATACATTATATGTATTGAAATGTCACCCTATAAATAGGTACAATTATTATGTGTCATTTAAAAAAATAAATGAATTTGCATTTCCATAATAACTAGTGGTGTTGAAGACATTCTCATGTGCTTATTTGATATTCATGTATGTTCCTTGGAGAAGGCTCTTCTGAAATTTTCGCCTTTTTTATAGATTGTTTTCTTTCTTGTTGAGTTTTGAGAGATCTTATGTGTGTGTGTGTATGTGTATGTATGTGTGTATATATATATTTGTCTGTGTATGGGGATTCGTTCCAGTACCCTTGCAGATAGGAAAAAATCTGTGGATGCTCATGTCCCTTATATAAAATGGCATATTATTTTCATATAACCTACATTCATTCTCCTGTTATACTTTAAATCATTTTTAGATTACTTATAATACTGAATACAATACAATGCCATGCAAATATTTGTTATAATACATAAGTTTTTGTTTTCTATTTTTTGTTGTTGTATGGCTAATTTATATTCTATATTTTAAATGTTTTTAATCAGTGGTTGTTTGCCATTGTGGATGTGGAACCCACAGATATGAAGGGCTGACTAGACATGTGCTACATACACATACAGTTATGTATTTATATTGGTTGTAATCTATAACCTTCCTAAATTCTCTTATTATTTCTACTCTCTTTTTGTAGATTTAATGGGTTTCTCTACACAGACAATCATGTTGTCAAAGTGAACACACATTTTTTACTCTGTTTTATTTTCTTGTCTTATTGTACTGGCTAGACTCTCCAGAGCAGTGACAAAGAAAAGGGGTGACATCCTTATCCTGATCCTGACCTTAGAGAAAGATAATTTAGTTTTTATCCATTAAGTATGATCTGTTTTGTTTTGTTTAGGAATAATTGTTGAAGTCTGTGAATGTTTTTTCTGTATTTATTAGATGTGTATATGTTGTTTTACTTTGAAAATTATTAACAAATTAAAACAGTACATTTTATTACTAATTTTTAAATTATAGTTGACACTTATATTAATTTAAATTAATGTATTAAATTAAATCAGATTGAATACCACTTGGTCATTATGAATTAGTCTTATGTATCTTATTAGATTCTAGTTTTTGTAATGAATTTGTTTAGTTTTAATAGCAATGTAATCACAAATTGAGTTGGAAAAAGTTTTTGCTGTTTAGATATATGAAAGAGATTATTTAGAGTTGGTATTATATTTTCCCTAAATGTTTACACATATAGCTGCTATTTTTATATCCTTTCCTCCTGTTTGTAGATCTGTATTTTCCTATAACATTTTCTTTCTGAGAAAGTCTTCTTTAACAATTCTTGTAATACAAGGCTGCTGAGTCTTCTAGCATTGAATACTTCCAGCTTATATTCATCTGAATAAGTCCTTTTATTGTCCACTTTTTAGAAAAAATATTTTCACTGAGTATAGGTTGATAGTCCTCTACTCTCCTCTCCTGTCCTCTCCTCTCCTCCTCTTCTCTCTTCTCTTTTCCCCACTTCTCCTGTCCTCTCCTCTTCTCATTTTTTTCTCTTCTTATCTATTCCTCTCTCCTCTTCTCCTCACCTCTCCTCCCCTTGTCTTTTCTTATCTCTTCTCTCTCATTGCTCTAAAGACAGTTGTTTCACTCTCTTTTTACTTGCCCTTGTGATAAGAAACTGGCTATTAGTTTTAAATTGGTTTCTCTGTATATAAATTTCGCTGCACACTTTTAAGATTATTTCTATTTAACTGGCTTTGGGAAACTTGATACTATGTGTCTTTATGTTGTATTTTGTGACATTTTTCTTTGCTGGTTTTACTTGACTTCTTTTTATCCATGTACTTATATCTGTTACCAAATTTGGATCTTTTGAACCTTTTTTTCTTTTCCATATTCTTATTCCTCTCTGGAAACGCCCATTAAAGTATATTAAGTTTATTGAATTTTTTTCCAGAGCTCACCAATGCTCTCCTCATGGAAAGTCTCTCATTGCAGTAAGCTGGTTAACATGGTTGGGCTTGCCTCATTTGATTTTCATCTTTGAGTGCTTACTATTCCTTATTACCTGGTGTCTAGAGTCTTGATATTTATTGATTCATATATACAGTATGGATATTCTTTATCTGAAATATTTGATACCAAAATAGTTTTGAATTTGTATGTTTTTAAATTTTGGATATTGCATACACATAATGAGATATCACGAGGATTGGACCCAAGTCGAGACACAAAATTTGTTTTATATTTTGTATGCTCCCTGTACATATAACCTGAAGATAATCTTATAAAATACTTTTTATTAATTTTGGCCATGAAAAAAAAGTTATGTACATTGAACCATCAGAAAGCAAAGGTGTCATTATCTAGTCAACAATGTTGCCATCTGTGGTTTTTGGCATTACCATCATTCCTGACTCTGAATTTTTATGCTACTGTTAAGCAATCATTGTTTAATAATTATTCACACATAAATGCTTAACAGTAAAATATAAGACATAGTATTAATATAGTGAAAAATAATGTGTTCCAATTTACAAGCAGCACAGTAACATCACCAAAATATCTGTATCTGCTGTCAAACAATAGCAACAATGAACAATGGCAGGCTTTCAATCTCCACATCCAATGCTGTGTTTTGATTGAAAAGTTACTACTGTACTCTGCATTTTATTCTTTATTGTTTTTGATGATAAGAAACATCAAAAAGAGCTGAGGGATCAGGAAGTGGGTGCTCTAGGGATGAGGAGGAATTCTGCTGGAATGGCCTTTTAAAATGCGTCCTCCAGAGCCATCTATGAATCATCTACCTCATTAACATGTTTGTCTTAGACATCACTCTTTGATTTTATAAATTGACATCATTTCTTATTCTGTTATAAATGCACATTGCTATAGTCTTTCAATAAACCCATCACAAATTTTTATCATGAGGCACTTTTTCTGAAGAGTTAAGCAGTGTCATCTTTATAGTCACTCTTATCACAATCACCTTGGTTCAGAACCACCTCAGCTGTTTCACCATTAGTCAATAAGTGAACAAATAGAGCCTCATTATCAACGTTAAAATCTTTGATATCCAGTTCTTCCAGCTTACAGACACCCTGAAGGTAAAAATTTTGCACATGTAAGGAAGTCAGCCATCATTTTTCTTTTCTCACTGGACATATGGAATCCTTCAAAGTTACCTTCTTGTTCGCATCATCATTGAACTTGGTTGCAGGCCAGAGGTTATGCCTGGCATAACCTGTCTGTATCCATTGTGTTCCATGTGCTAGCAACAGAATGCATAGCATCCTTCATGCTAAGCTCCTTTTGAAACTCTTCCACATCCATGCCTCTGTTCACTGATGCTAGCATGCTGTTCAAGAAAGTGTTTTTATATTTACTCTTCATTGACGTAAGGATACCATGGCCACATGGCTGAATTAACCAAGTCATATTTGGGAGAAACCACATGGCATAACCATTATTTTTGATGGGAAGTTCAGCTGAACAATGAGCAGAACAGTTATGAAGAGATAAAACCTTGCAGCTATCATCTAGTCTAGCTTCCCTGCAGTGAGCATGAGCTGCTGGTAGAAAATATTTGTGAAACAAATCCCAACACAGATATTCTGTCCTTGGCATTTTTAATTCCTGTAGGGGCTGTCCCATCAGCCATAGTCAGTATCTTTCTGGAGCAATAACATCAAAACAGTGATGCTTCATCAGCATTATAGACTTGTTCTGGTGTCAGATTTTCTTCTTTTTTTCTTTTTTTCTTTTGAGACAGAGTCTTGCTCTGTCACCCAGGCTAGAGTACAGTGGCACAATCTCAGTTCACTGCAACCTCCACCTCCTGGGTTCAACAATTCTCCTGCCTCAGTCTCCCAAGTAACTGGGATTACAGGCACACACCACCACACCTTGCTAGCTTTTTTGTATTTTCAGCAGAGACGGGGTTTAACCATGTAGGCCAGGCTGTTATCAAACTCTTGGCCTCAAGTGATCCACCTGCTTCAACCTCCCAAAGTGCAGAGATTACAGGTGTGAGCCATTCCGCCCAGCCTGGTGTCAGATTTTAATCAGCGATGACTTTGACAAACTCATAAATGAATTTCAGTACTATTTTGTGGTCAGCTGACACTTTATTACCACAAATCTTTACACACATTATTTTGTGTCTTTTCTTAAATTTCTACAATCAGCTTGTTGAATATTCACAGTTCCCTTCAATTTTCAATTTATCATAATAGATGTTTGCTTATTTCATTATCAGCATACCATTAGGTGGCATGTGTTCACTGTGATGTTAATAAATTCACTCTTTCAGTACATGATGATCTTCATGTTTAACTTTACTCAGTACTTTTCTGCTTTTTATTAAATTATGTTTATCACTTTTAGCATAGGACTTCAACAGTTTATACCTCTGATTTCTTCAGAGCCTATTTGCTGGTCATTGCAAAACCATATTCTTCTGTAGGATGTTTTACACTTACATTACTGTCCAGTTTCTCCAACAGTTTCACTTTCTGTGCTATAGACAATTATAAACACTTCCTATTTTTCTTATCACTGTTACCCATAAACGACAGTTTCTTTATACCACAGAGCAAAGTGAGTAATGCATTTAGATCTTGGTCCCATGTGCATCTTTGTGAGGGACATGCCATTAGTTGCTCTGCCCAGCACATATGACATTTTATTAGCCTTTGTGGGCATGCTTGCATGGGGGAAACTTGTGGTGTACAGCAAAGACATATCCAGCTGAAAGGCTGTGGCAGGGTCTCTTTTCCCTTGGGAATGCTTAATAAACTGCATCTTGTGAGCTTGTGCTTTGACAGGAGGCCAGGTGTGGAATTTTCCACTTGTGACATCATGGGAGTGCCCCAAAAATTTCAGATTTTGAAACATTTGGAGTTTTGGACTTTTGGTTTAGGGATTCTCAACCTATACATATATTTACTTTTCATGTGGGCGGTGGGGAAGGTAAAAATGGCTTCCTTTCTTTGTCTAAAAATAATATTGCCAACAGTGCCTTTAAATAAGTACAAAAGTCATACATTTCTCTGCTTAAAATGCAGCAATGACTTCCACTTCCTTCAGAGATAAAATCAAGTTTCTACTAATAACGGCCTACGTGCCTATAGAGATTTTCTCTATCATTTTCTTTCTCAACTTATTCTCACTATTGCTAACTAACTCTACTTCAGCTGCATTGACCTTTCTAATGTTACACAAACATTTCAGTCATTCTCTATCCTGAGAGTTTTTGCACTGGATAATATCATTATGTGGATAGAATCTTCTCCTTCCTCCCAACATCCTTGGTTAACATCTCCCGCAAATATTTGCTCATTCGTCACTTCTCTATGAAGTCTACCTTGACAACCTCTCATTTAGCATTATAAGCTCGCCTCTCTTTTTTTCTGATCCATATTACTGTAATCTATATTTCAACATTGTTTTCTATAACACTTATAACGTTGTCCCACACTAATTAATTTAACATGCTAATTATTTAGACATTTTTTGTCTTCACATATAACCATCTTCCTGCCAACAGATATGCTCCATTAGAGCAGGGCTTTGTGTATTGTTTTTTCCATGTGCATCTCTATCCTGGTTGCTATAGCTCAAAATTATTTGCTCAGTAAATTAGTAAATCCTGCAATTTTGCAGGACAATGGCTTAGTATAGCACATTCAGATGAATACCTTATACACTGGTATCAAAAGGCTTAAAATCGAATGGAGGAAACTGACAATGACATTAAATGAGACTTAGTACAGTGTTTTTGCAAACTCAGCTCCACAGTTAGGGCATGATCTTCTTGAAGATAGAAAATAGGCCTATTTTTCCTACAGGACTGGTGATCTCCATATAGTAAATTCTTGACAAGGCCTTGATATATTTATTTTATCTTAATTTCTTGCATTCTTTTTGTATTAGATGCACTTCACTGATGCAAAAGCCTTCTTAGAAGAATACAGCGGAACATAAGTGTAGAATCTCATTACCAGAAGGAGTACTAACAGGAATAAAGATTTAAGGACTAATCATATACTCTAGGTATCTGTAGGGATAAGAATAATTTACTTTATTTACTCTATTTAGACAGAATAACGAAATTGAACTCCTATCTTTTGTCATATACAAAAATCAACTTAAATAATTTAAACACTTAAAATCTGAAACTGTAAAGTTGTAGAAGGACGCATAGGGAAAAAGCTTCAGAACACTGGTTTTGGTAATTATTTCATAGATATGATACCAAAAGCACAGGTAGCAAAAGCAAAAATATACAAGTTAGACTACATCAGATTAAAAACTTTTACATGGCAGAGGAAATATTCTGTAGGTGAAAAGGCAATCTACACAATGGGAGACAATATTTGAAAACCATATATCAAATAATGGGTTAATTTCCAAAATATATAAGGAACTCTTACACCTCCGTAACAAAAAATCAAATAGCATGCTTCAAAAATGGGCAAAGGACTTAAATAGGCATCTCTCCAAAGAACACATAAATAAAGGCACATAGGTATATGAAAAGGTTTTCAATAATGCCAATATGATGGAAATGCAAATCAAAACCACAATGGGATATGACCTCACACCTGTTGGGATGGCTGTTATCAAAAATAATATAATAATAATAATATACAATTGTTGATATTCTGCAGAAATTATAGCCCTTGCACACCGTTGGTGAGAATGTAAAATGATGTAGCTGCTATGGAACGTATTATGGAGGTTCCTCAAAAAAATACTTAAAAATAGAGCTACTATATAATTCAGCAGTCCCATGTCTGGGTTTATATCCACAATAATTAAAATCAGGATCTCAAAGAGATATATACACTCCATTTTCACTGCATAATTTTTCACCACCAAGACATAAAAGCAACCCAAATGTCCAGCAATATATTAATGAATAAAGAAAATGTGGCATATATATGCAGTGACATATTATATTTGGCCTAAAAAGGGGGTACTCTATGTTTGCAACAACATAGATTGATCTGGAAGACATTATGTTAAATAAAATAAGTCAGTCATAGAAGGACAAATGCTACATGATTCCGCTTACATTAAACTCTTAAAAGCAGAAAATAGAATGGGGATTTCTGGGATATAGGGGAAGTGAGAAATGGGAAGCTGTTCAATGTGTAGAAAATTGCAGTTACAGAAAATAAATAAATTCTAGCTATTTGCTGTATTCCTATATATAACAATATGGCATTGTGCTTAAAAATATTTTAAAAGGGTAGATCTTACATTAAGTGTTGTTATCACACACATACAAACACACAAAGCAAAGGAATATACACACACACACAAATGTTTGTACATTGTGGATATATCTATATTCTTCAAAGTGGTGAGAATATCAAGGGTGTATATGCATGTCCAAATTCATCAAATGATATATATTAAATATATTTAGTTATTTTTTATGTCCACTATACCTCCAAAAAACTGTTTAAAAAAAAAAAAAGAGTTTGAACCCAGTTTCAACAGTTAGTATGACACTGGGGTCTGGAAAAGATTACTCTTGCTGAAATTGTTTACTCCTTTTGGCTGCAGGCCTGAATTTTTGAACAATTAGGGTAATAATAAACCTAGTTAAAGAGAAGAAAAATGTGTACTTTTGGAAAATCACAGATGGTAGGAAATGGGGCCGGATGTTGCGCAGGTACTTTTGATACCACAGGAAACTACATTTTTCTTTTTTTTTTTTTTTTTTTGAGACGGAGTCTCGCTCTGTCACCCAGGCTGCAGTGCAGTGGCCGGATCTCAGCTCACTGCAAGCTCCGCCTCCCGGGTTCACGCCATTCTCCTGCCTCAGCCTCCCGAGTAGCTGGGACTACAGGCGCCCGCCACCTCGCCCGGCTAGTTTTTTGTATTTTTTAGTAGAGACGGGGTTTCACCGTGTTAGCCAGGATGGTCTCGATCTCCTGACGTCGTGATCCACCCGTCTCGGCCTCCCAAAGTGCTGGGATTACAGGCTTGAGCCACCGCGCCCGGCTGAAACTACATTTTTCACTCAGTACTTGGAGTTTTCACCAAATTGTAGGTTGGGCAAAATATTTGGGGCTCAGTAGGTTGGTCAATGCATGATGTGCAATACACATCGTATATTGTGGAGGCTCACAGAGTTTGTATTTACAGAGCTCCTAACATATGTTCTGCTCTTGACCAAGCACTGAACAATGTATCGAGATAGGAAGGACGCTCATAATTGACCCTGACATTGTTCATGCCCAAGAACTCCAAAGTCTGTTCTGTTCAGAATGTATTGAGTAGCTGGCACTGGGGAGACAGTATCTGCTCCAGAGTCATATGGGTAACATTTCAGAGACCACCTTCACCTTTTGCCTTCCCTTTGCTGGACTTGCATAAAGAAATAGCATAGTTCCATGTTTATTGCTTTCACCAAGTTCCATCCCATCGGTAAATTCCTAAAATTGATAAATTTTTAGAAGCGAAAACCTCATCTGCATGACACATTCAGATTGAAGAGACAGTTCGGTTAGTCGCTTTTAGAGTTAGTTTCTCCAACAATACTCTTTCTTTGATTGCCTCCTGAACTCTAGCATAAAAGAGGAGAGGAGACAGTGAGTGTCCTTACTTACTCAAGGTATCTGTTTTAGAGTGTCATAGCCCTTTATCTTTCTAAGGGTAATGGGGAAAATTCAAGACGGTAAAGAGAACTCAAAAATAAACCAAAACACTGAGTTGAGAGAAAGATAAATAGAGACAATATACACTAGGCCAGATATTGTTCTGGGCTCTGGGAAGATAAAAGAATAGATAACTTTTATAAAGACCTCAGTATGCATCTTCAGGCATGACTATAAGTGACTTTTATTTATTAAGTCCTTAAATCCTCACAACAGCTCTATAAGGTGGGATTTCTTTGTATCCCCATTGCCTAGATGAGAAAAGGCAAGGCACCGGGAGGTTACATATTATCCCCCAGGGTTTCACGAGTATAAAAGAGAGGGACCTACAAGTCTGACTGCAGAGACTGCCTCTTAATTACTCTATGCTCCAAAGAATTCCAAGTGCTCAGTATGTAGTTTTAAGAGCTTTCAAAGCATAGAAAGGAGACAGATAAATATGTATTTTAGTTTCAACAGTTATGGATGGCATGAATGATGACCTCTGTGGACATGAGAGTGTGTTTATACTATCATTCATCTGTGTCTCTACCTCCTCTCTGTTTTTCTTTTCAAATGAAATATTTACTTTGAAGTGGGTTTCTAAATGTCATCTGTTACCTACATTCTGCACTAGTCTTAAACTCTTAAATGTTGCTTGCAGTTGGGTAGGAGAGTCTGTGCTGAAATGCTAGGCAAGAATTAAATATTAATTTAATAAGCTGAAAAGTGATATTTCTTTAAGGAATTATTTGGTTCATGGGCATTTCTGACCATTTCCTACATGATTAAAGCATATTTTTTTTCCAAGAAGAAAATGGGCTTAATTCTACCATGACAAGTAAGATCAAGGTAGCATATAGGTACCTGACTATTATGTTGATAAGTTTGTTTTGGATAAAAATTTGATTTTATGTTTTTATTATTAATCATTATTAGCCAGTTACCAAAGGGAAATTTACTTTTCAGTAGTGTCAGGAGTAAAGAAGACATAGATTTTATTTATTTATTATTATTTTTTTTTATGAAGAAGACATAGATTTTAGATTCAGCTTTTCCATAAAATCATTTTGAAAAACCATGTAGGTCTCTCCCCTCTCAATTAACTTGTCTTTAAACAGGTCAGCGCAGACTGGAACAGGAAGACATAATAGGATTCTAGCAGCCTTCACAATAGCCCCCTTGTGAGATAGATAACGATCCACTTTTCCGTTAGCTTTCCGCAGGGGAAAGTGATAGAGGAAGTATAAACTACCTTACCTTCATGTTTTGTGCAGCGTTTGATTTTATGTGGCAGTATCTGAGTAATTTTTAAAATAATATGCCTATTATATAGGATCCTTTCTAGCTTCTGGCATTAGATGACTGTTGCTTGTTCTGGGACATTGGTGCTTGTTCCTCAAATTTGTGTGTTTTATTTCTATGAATATTTATCTATTTTTCTTTTATGAGAATTTGAGAAACACTGCATTGGAGGTAATCATGTGCATTGTTTAACCAGAAGCCAAATGATTTATTTGAATATGATATGATGCTGCAGTTTTCATCATTATGCTCTTGTGACATGATTCCACCTCTAACTTTTCCTTTTTATTTTGTCTTATTAGATTTAACATTTTTTAGGTTACTTCTTATGACAGTGTTAATTCTTCTGTATTTGGTTACTTTATTTTTCTTATTTCCTTTAAGCACTGAGTGCGAATTTTCTAATTAATAGAAACAATAATTATATTGATGATGACTATGTATATTCAGCATGTGTCGGGTTGCTAAAGCCTACATAAATGTAATTTGGATCCTTACAATAGTCCTGTAAAATAAAAAACAAAAACTGTAGATGTTGTTGATATATAGACAGATAGAGACACATTCTCTTAGAATATATATTTCTGTGAGTGTGTATGTATGCACTCAGAAATTAGTAATATAATTTATGAACAAGATCACCATTGGCTTCATGTGCTTGGGATTAACATTTGCATCGTTTTTTTAAATTTTATTTATTTATCTTTTACAATGTCATGAAAGATATCTCATGACTCACAGATTTCGGAGAGACCAAAATGCTATCAAATATTTCAATTTTAACATCTCTTTTTATGTCATAAGAGAGTGAATATTTCAAACCATTGACCTCTGTATATATTTAAAATAACCTTATACTGGGGGCAATACTTGCACCACTGTGTTCAGTCTGTAGTTGAGGAAGCCGACTCAGAGATATCAGACTTTCCCTAGGTTGCTGGAAACAGACCCTGGGTTACTGGGTTCAAACCTTATCTTACTCCCCTGTGCCGCTCAGTTATTATGAAATGGTTTCAAATTTGAAAAAAACAATACATTTAGTGTAATTAGGCTTGCATCTTCAGATACCTTTTAGACACATTGAGAGACATAATATTGACAAAATATAAAACCAAGATTTTGAAAACTCGTAATTCAATATGAAATAACTCTCACAATCTAACAGAGATTAGAGCTGTCTTGATAATTCCAAATTGTGGAAGAAAAAAAAATAGGATTAAATTAATGTGTCCAATAAGTCATCAGCAACTGCAAGTTAACCACACTCATACATTTTGGTTATAAGTGCAGACTATTAGTTTGCTGACTTTTGACAGTATTCCTCCAAAGTTTGTGTCTACACACAACTAAGAAACGTTGAGAAAGTCTAAAAAAATAAAGTCAGGAAGTGGAAAGCTCTGTTTTATGAGATATATATAGAGAGAGATATAGATATATATATACACACATACACACACACACTTAATGTTTTCATTTTATAAATAGTTTTAAAAATTCAAAATTTTTAAAGAAATACAGCCCCATTGTAAAAAGAATGCTTAATATTCAGATAGCACAAAATGCAGAATGTAATTTGTATCCTAAATGCTGAAAATATTATTTTCTACTAATGGTTGTCAACTTCATTAAATGAACCAAAAATGCCACTTTTTCTTCTTCCTTTGTTCCTGTTTGCCAACACTCCACATAGCAATTTCCCCTTGATGAGTTTTTGAATGTGTACTACCTCCACATAACACCAATTCAGCCATCTCAAAAGTCTTCTCAAATTTCATATAAAAAGAGAGTTGTTCAAGGACATAGCACTATAAGGATATTAGACTTTTGGAAAAGTCTGATTTTGTGGAGCTAAAAAATGTGATCCACATAAAGCATTGGGTAAAATTATTAAAAACCACTAGTGTGAGGAACATAGAGTATCCTAATTAAAGAAGGACAGATGTTTCTCTGTAAAAATAAGAATGCCAAATGAGAAACATCTAGCACAATTATGCAGAGAGCAGTGCAAAGAACCATGGGTAGAGGACTGTTAACCCTTGTTTTGTTTTTCTTTTTTTACTTGCAGTTTGTTTGGATTTTGTCATATATTTAAAATCTGCAATATAATACAGGTGTCTGTTGCTAATTTATGATTCATAGATATATGTCCTTGGCTATCCTCATCGTATCATTTAATCTGGACTAAATTTTTAATGTAATTCTGAAGTTTCATTTCTAGGTAAATTTATTAATGGTTTATTCATTCTAATTAAAAAGGAAATGGGGATGATTGAATCCTTAGCTAAAATTACACCTTAAAATGTTTAAATCTCATAAGGAGTGCATTCTAAATCCATAGAATAAAGCCTTTACATTGTAAGTGTATATGTGTTCATCAAAGCACATTGAACACCTACCATATGACAAGCTCTGGTCCAAATCCTGGGGAGAAAAAAATTCCACCAAGCACAGTCACCTGTAATTATACCAACATTAGACAGCTCCGAAGCTATGTCACCAAAAGTAGAACACAGAATTAAATGCTGCTAAAGAAAGTGAATCTTGAAAAATAGGACTTAGGAAGAAAGACGAATGGGCAAAGAGATTTCTGGCAAAAAGAATATCAAGCATAGGTCGGGTGCGTTGACTCATGCCTGTAATCCCAGCACTTTGGGAGGCCAAGGCAGGTGGATCATGAGGTCAGGAGATCGAGACCATCCTGGCTAACACGGTGAAACCCTGTCGCTACTAAAAATACAAAAAATTAGCCAGGCATGGTAGCAGAAACCTGTAGTCCCAGATACTCAGGAGACTGAGGCAGGAGAATCCTGTGAACCTGGGAGGCAGAGGTTGCAGTGAGCTGGAGATCATGCCACTGCACTCCAGCCTGGGCAACAGAACGAGACTCCATCTCAAAAAAAGAAAAAACAAAAAGAATATCAAGCATAAAAGTATGGTGGTCTTGTAGAGGTTTTCATGTTTTTAATGACAATGGTGAAGATAGCTTTCCTAGAGTCTGGGATGTGTGACTAGCTTAGTGTTGACAATGAGTGTGAGGAATTATATAGGACATACTTTAAGAAGGACCATATGAAGACTTCCAAATATATTGAAAAGCAGTTGGGGAGTCACATAAATGTATTATAAAGCAGAAAAATATGTCCATATCTCTAGTGGGTAAAATAGATAGAAGGGAGCACACACCTTGGTTAGTAGGTGAATCAACAAAAAATCTTTCTTCTGTTGCAACTGTCAGAAAATTCCAATCTGTACCAAAATAAGGGGAAAGAAAAGAAGTGTGTTCATTAATGAAATTAAAGTTTGAAGGGCAGCTGAATTTAGATACCAGCAATAGCATCAAAATGTGTTTGGTCTTCTAATATGTAGGTTAAGGTGTCAGTTTTTGTTGCATAACAAACCATAATTTAGGGGCTAAAAGAATAAACGGTTATACAACTTGTGATTGTGTAGATCAGTAATTTGGCCTGGATAGTTGGGGAGTTCTCATCTCAGCGGACCTCAACTTTTGTTCTTGTTTTGTTGCCAGTCAGCTAGATGGCTCTGCTGGTTATCAGCTGAGGCTACGGGAATGACTGGCCACATGTCTTTTTATCATTCAACAAGCTAAGCCTGGATTTGAGTACATGACTGCCAGAGTTAAAAGAAGCAAGAGCAGAATAATACAGAGCACCTCGAAGCCTAAGTTTAGGCATAAAACTGGTCCAATGACACTCATGCCACATCCCATTGCTTAAAGAAAGTCACAAATCTGGCAGGGCGTGGTGGCTCACAGCTGTAATCCTAGCACTTTGAGAGGCCCAGGTAGGTGAACTCCCGAGGCCAGGAGTTCAAGACTAGCCTGGCTAACAGTGAAACCCCCGTCACTACTAAAAACACAAAAAATTAAGCAGGCGTGGTGGTGAGTGTCTATAATTCCAGCTACTCGGGAGGCTGAGGCAGGAGAATTGCTTGAACCCAGGGGGCGGGAGTTGCAGTGAGCGGAGATCATGCGACTGCTCTCCAGCCTGGGTGACAGTGTGAGACTCCATCTCGAAAGAAAGACAGAAAGAAAAGAAAGAAAAGAAAGAAAAGAAAGAAAAGAAAGGAAAGAAAGGAAAGAAAGAAAGAAAGAAAGAAAGAAAGAAAGAAAGAAAGAAAGAAAGAAAGAAAGAAAGAAAGAAAGAAAGAAAGAAAGAAAGAAAGGAGGGAGGGAGGGAGGGAGGGAGGGAGGGAGGGAGGGAAGGAAGGAAGGAAGGAAGGAAGGAAGGAAGGAAGGAAGGAAGGAAGGGGAGGGAGGGAGGGAGGGAGGGAGGGAGGGAGGTCACAAATCTAATCTATATTACTGGTTAGGGGAAGTTGAGTTTATAGTTGGACCTGAAACGTCACATCACAAAGAAAAATAGATATAGAGACAGACATAATTTTGGCCACTTACGCAAATAAAAGTATTGCAGTTGTTCTGTCCATCTCTAAATAGTATTCCTGGTGACTTCTGTATTTTCCAAACAATGGTCAATTGGATGCTGAAATTCAGGATGTGATTTTTATCATTCTCAGATTGGAGTGAAAAAGAGAAATTGCTTTACAGTATTTCTCTAGAAAGAAAAGACTTTTTATTTTTAGGACTTATTTCCACTCCTATAGCATTCCAGAGATTAGTTTTATTAGACTATTTCAGCTCATGTATTTATGTTTAAGTCAGACTTTCATTCCTGAAATCTGGGTCATGCACTTTAGATGGGATGGGGTGAGCTAGGGAAGTGACCCTAACTCAAGTTCCATGGATTCAGAGTACAAGAGGTATTAGACATTCAGAGAAAAACTTAGGCGGTTTTTTTTCCCCCCCAAATATAGAATGATGAAAACCAGACAGGCAAATAGAAAATATCTACCAAGTAATCTAGTGGAGAAATTCTTAATTCTGTGCTTTTAATGTCAGATTATTTCTAGTCCTCTATTCAACTGGTGAGAATGATCGAAGCAACCTGCAAGTAGGAGAATTGTTCTAAGATTCTTAAGATTCTACATTGAGTCTTCCCTTCTTTCCTTCCTTCCTTCCTTCCTTCCCTTTCTCTCTCCTTCCTTCCTTATTTCCTTCCTTCCTTCCTTCTCTCTCTCCTTCCTTCTTTCTCTCTCTCCTTCCTTCCTTCTCTCTCTCCTTCCTTCCTTCCCTCTCTCCTTCCTTCCTTCCTTCCCTCTCTCCTTCCTTCCTTCCTTCCATCCATCCTTCCTTCCTTCCTCCCCTCTCTCCTTCCTTCCTTCCTGCCTTCCTTCCATTCTTCCTTCCTTCCTTCCCTCTCTCTCTCCTTCCTTCCCTCTCTCTCTCCTTCCCTCTCTCTCCTTCCTTCCTTCCTTCTCTCTCTGTCCTTCCTTCCTTCCTTTCTTCCTTCCTTCTCTCTCTGTCCTTCCTTCCTTCCTTTTATCCTTCCTTCCTTCCCTCTCTCTCCTTCCTTCCTTCCTTCTCTCTCTGTCCTTCCTTCCTTCCTTTCTTCCTTCCTTCTCTCTCTGTCCTTCCTTCCTTCCTTTTATCCTTCCTTCCTTCCCCCTCTCTCTCCTTCCTTCCCTCTCTCCTTCCTTCCTTCCCTCTCTCTCTCTCCTTCCTTCCCTCCCTTCCTTCCTTCCTTCCTTCTCTCCCCTTCCTTCTTTCTTTCTCTCTCTCCTTCCTTCCTTCCTTCCTTCTCTCTTTCTCTCTCCCTCTTTATTTCTCTTTCTCTCTCTCTCTTTCTTTCTCTCTCTCTCTCTCTTTCTCTCTTTCTTTCTTTTCTCTTTCAGACAGGGTCTTGCTCTGTTGCCCAGGCTGGAGTGCAGTAGCTCAACCATGACTCACTGCACCCTCGACCTCCCCAGCTCAAGTGATCCTCCCACCTTAGCCTCCCGAGTAGCTGGGACTACAGTTTCACACCACCACACCACTTTTTTTTTTTTTTTTAAAAGATTTGGTCTTTCCAGGTTTCCAAGACTGATCTAAAAACTCCTGGGATCAAGGTATCCTCCCACCTAAGCCTCCCAAAGTGCTGTGATTACAGGTGTGAGTCACTGTGCCCAGCCCTGTGTTGACATTTTTAATTATACTTTGTATGACCTATAGTATTCTCTTTGCTTTACATTCATAAATAGCAAATCTTTGGGTAATATCAAATATAGTATGCCAAGGAAATAAAGGAAAAACCAAAATACAGAAATGCATGTCACATTAGATAAAAATATATCTCAGAGGGATAAGATATATTACCCTAAATACTGTTCATTAAAAATAATACATGCAGACAAAATATTGAGGTCACATTAATTGCTGAATTCATTTTTAAACGGAAGAGATTTTAGCATCTCTCTTCCTCACTCCATATGCATTATGGCTAAAGATTAAACAGAGTATGCGGTCTCTAGCAGTTACTTATCTAATAACAAACTGGAGACCATTTGCAAGGGTAAGACTCTCTAATACTTCATGAAGATATTGTGCTTCTCACCTGAAACCCAACACATATTTCGTATTTTATTTTGTCTGGCTTTCTTGCTACACTGTAACTGTATATCTCAGATGTTTCTAGGTCTCTGACTTTTAAATTCCCATTTGTTTGTGTGTCTTGCCATCAACTGTGTTTAAATTTAGGTCTATGCTGATCTGCACTTGGCTTTGGAGACATGATACCCTACACGTAAAGTTAGTTCATAGGTAGTACTGACGTTTCAAAAAAGAGAGAGACTATAAGATTCTTTCAGTACACTTGCATTTTTAGGCCCATGTCTAGAATCTTTCAGGTCCCTCAAACCTGAGCTGGAGAGAAATTTTAGTCTCTATTTCTCTAATCCTAAAATCAACTAAATTGCTATCACTCACAACAGTGCATTCTTCATAGTAAGTATCCAATAAATGTCTGAAGAATTGACCTAACAAAGGGTTTAAAACTATAAACAATGATTCTGTCCGTGAACTAACTAGTAAACTTTCACTGCTATAGACAGCATACTGTCTTTAGTCTTTCGCCATAATGTACATGGAGTGAGAGAAGATAGATACTAAAATCTACTTCATTTTAAAAATGAATTCAGCAATTAATGTGACTTCAGTATTTTGTCTGCATGTATTATTTTTTAATGAACACTATTTAGGATGATATATCTTATTAATGTGAGATATATTTATATTAAAGTGATATGTGTTTCTATATTTTGATTTTTCCTTTACTTCCTTGGCATACTATATTTGATACTACTCAAATTACAGTCATCCCTTGGTATCCACAGGTAATTTGTTCCAGGATGTCTGTGGATACCAAATCCATAGATGCTTAAGTCCCTGATATTAAATAACACACTATTGCTTATAATCTAAGCACGTCCTTCTGCATACTTTAAATCATCTCTAAGTTACTCTTCATTAAGTAATGCTACATGAGTAGTTATACTGTATTGTTTAGGGGAAAATGAAAAGAATAAAATTCTGTGGATGTTCAGAACAGATGCGATTCTTTAAAAATATTTTCAGTTCGTGGTTGGTTGAATCCATGAATGTAGAACCCATGGATATAGAGGCCCAATGCATGATGGAGCTTTCACACACCAGGTTTGGATAGTCCTGTTTTGAAAACAGAGCTCTCAATATATTTTCCCCTATAGCTTTCTAATTTCAGTTCTGTTTTTATTTTGTAATCGAATGTTCTTTTTTGATGTCTATTCTTCATCAATGATCCATAAGTTCCATGAAGCAGGTTTTCGTATTTGCTATATTTTGCTCATTACTATAATATGTAATATACAAACTGACTCATTCTTCAGGTATTCATTGATTTTAAAATTATGTGTCAAGACCTATGTTGGATGATGGGGAGAGAGCCAAAAGCAAGGAAGCCATGACTTTGTTTTTGGTAACTTTGTAAATAACAACACTACAGTGTTCCAGGTGCTCTCTAAATGAAGAATAATATGTCTAGGCATCTTTCTTTGAAATAATCTAACATGTGGATGGACAATTACAATGCTACACACTATAAGTTTATAGAACTATGGGCAAATGTTCTGATTGTTACAGATAAATACTTTATTGTGGATATGTGGAGGTCAAAGAGGATAATGGAAAATGCTATCGTTAAAATACATTGTAGACTTTGTCAAATAAGACAAGGCACAGAATAGCACCACAATAAAATGCATACATACAAATCACTCTTTGTATGTGTGTGGTAGGGAATGTGCATTTGAGGACTTAGTGTATTGGGATGTGACTTTCTTAGTGTACTGGGATGTAAGGTGAGTAACTTTCTCAGCAGCCAGATACTATGTAGTCTCATACAATACAGAGTGTGGAATTTACACTGACATTGACATGAGACTTTTGGAAGAAGCATGTTTTTCATAACAGAAATTGCGTAGATATTGTAAAATATATTTTCTTGATAAACTACTGAACAGCTGAAAACCCCATGCTCTGTTACTTACACCTATGTAGACACACACACACACACATATATATATATATTTATATATATTCTCCTTAAGGACTTTCTACCAAGACAAAGCATTAAGAAATATTTCCAAATATTTGGTACAAGAAAGTATCCATTACAAATTGATAAAATAAAATTGGCAACAAATACACTGTTAACTATTGAATAATACTGATTATTTCAAATATTGAATGACTAAGACTTTATGTGAACAAATATCTACCACAGCCTAAGTTAAGATCAAGTTAGGAGAGAAGAAAATGGAGAATCATGAATTAGTGATGAATATATCTGGAAAGGAATGAAAGAAATCACTGTGGCTAGTAAATTATAATATGGATAATACTGATGTGATATTGAACCAATGCTCCTTGGATCATTAATCCACATATTTTCAGCTTTCTACACCCATTGAAATCAATGCTTCCACAGCTTTGGGGCATCAAGCTCAGACAAATGGCCCATTGCTTATGTCTGAGTTTTAAATTTTATAGGCGGATTTGTCTACAGTGAATCAATTGTCTTGAAAGCAGGCTCTGTGGAGAAATATAGGGTTTTCAATATTATAGAATATTTTTTCAGTGATTGAGAGACAAGAGCTATACGGCATAGTAAAAGCAAATAAAACATAAGGGAATTTATAATTAAACAAATCCTTTCCAGTTCTGGATGTTGAAAATAGAAATGAAGAAATGAAAGGGTCTGTTGCATCTACTGTAATCCATCTGTATTGATCTATCCCTGCAATCAATTCTGTGGATTGCCAATTTGGTTGGTGCTCATTGGACAGTTTTTCTGCTGGTTTTGGCTAGATTCACTCACACATTTGCCTTCAGCCAGCGGTTGAAGGCTTCATTCATATGTCTGACAGTTGGCTGGTAATTTGCTGACTGTTGGCCAAGGGACAGGGGAACCGGGCCATATGTCTCAAATCATATAGCAAACTAGCCTGGACTCATGCACATAGTGGTGGTGGCAGGTCTCCCGTGAAGCAATATGAGTGGAAATTAAAAGGTCTCTTAAGTCCTAAGACCATCATTTTCTCTTTCTATTGACAAAATAAAGTAGCAAGGCCAGCCCAAATCCAAGGTTTAGAAACACAGACTCCATATCTTCCTGAAAAATCTCAAAACTATTATAGCCATTTTTTTTTTTTTGCAATGTCCCATAAAGGCTGTCTTGGTGGAGTCAGCAAGAACTCAAAAGAGAACAATCAGTCGACAGGCTCCTCCCACCTCCCAATGCACCAAAAGCATCACACATGCTCTGACTCCTGAGAAAATTAATGCAAAGACCCAGACAAAGTCAAGCAGAGGGAAAATGTGCTAATAAAGATTTTGAAAATAACAATATGTACTTAGTACCATTTGCCCTATACCAAATATACAACAGTAAAGCAAAGAAGGTTACGAAGCACATAAAAATAGGAGAATCCCAACAAAGGGCATCTGTAACAAACTTCATATTTAATGGTGACAGACTGGCTGCTTTTCTTCTAAACCTAGTAAAAAGACTAAACAATTTTCTCACTTTTTCTTTTCCATATCACACTGGAAATCCTACCAAGTGCAAGATGGCTAGAAAAAAGAAAGAAAAGAAAAAGACAAAACAGACAAATCGGAAAATACTCATGAAAACTGTCTCAATTTGCAGATCACATGTTAGTTTATGCAGAAAATTTATCCCTCCCTCAGTCTCCAGAAAATGCTCCTCAAGCTAAAAAAAAAAAAAAAAAGGTCAACCAAGATATTGGGTGTAATGCACATTGTGACAAATGTATCTAACTGTATTAATAACGAATGGCACTTTGAAAGAGGTATTAAAGATAGGAGGTAGCCTAAATAATTTCAGAAAAGAATGTTTTGTCAAAATACAGAAGGCCAACAGCAAAAGGAACTGCACATACCCCTAATATACCTCTGTGTTTATCAAAGGGGTAATATTTAGCAATGATGAAGTAACTACATTTATCCTGACGTTAAAAAAATAAGTAAATACAGTGTAGTTACTGAGTGCTGAATTTCTCACTGTCAAAGACAAGACTTGACAAGTAAGTAAGGAGAATGTTACAATAAATTCTGTGGTGCTGGAATAGAATCAGATCTATCAGTCTAAAATCATTTATTTTTGTAGATACATAGATAAAAACAAATATTAATATATGTGTATATGTATTTATTAGTGAACATACATATTTTTTGTAACTCTGTTCTCTTAGGGAGCCTAGAGGCAGTAATACAGCAATGCCAATGAGCATACTTAGTACCCAGATCATGGCTTCTAAATACCACCCTCTAATAAAAGAAGAAAAAGGGAAAACCCCTTGCAGAAACATTGATTCTGAAGTTTGGGCAGAGAAACTGCACACTGAGCTTGGTCCTGGATTTTCTTGTATTGCCAGAAACTAAAATGCTTTACTAAATGTACGATACATGAATAGGACACAAGCACTAACTTGAAAGTGTTTCCAATAAGCGCAGGGGGTTGGAGGGGACAATGAACAATAAAATAAATAGCGAAAGTATTGGATTATGACCAGAGAGTAAATAATTACATTTGTGACAATAGTGATGTAAATACATGAGTGAATAAATAATGTTTTAAAAATTGAAAAATACATACATGGCTTAAGAAGGAATAAAAAAAGAAACAGTAAACTTGAAGAGCCAAAATAAACTGCAATTTTAAATTTTACATATGTCTGCACCTTTCCTGTCATCTGTGATTAGAAAATAGACAAGGAAATGAGCAAGATGAGAGCGATTATCACTTTTTTTTTTCCACTTTTGAATTGTGATGTGTAAAATTTCACTCTACAATTTTGGAGTAACTAAAGTTGTAAGGAGACACATGAAGTCGGTTGTAGCTCTAACAGAAAAGATATTCAAACATATTTGACTCTAAGTTTGACTTTGGGAGAGCCGGCCTTTGTTGTTTTTTTGTCTGTTGGTTTGTTTTCCTTTCTTTCTCTCTTTCTCTTTCTCTTTTCTGTCATGTAAGTAGAGATGATTTTATTGATAGCACTTAAACTCAGGAAGATAATAGCCCCTTTGATACTTCTCAAAAAGCCCATTGGCTCATAAGACTACACACTGCATATATTGAGGAAAAAAAAAAAAAAAAAAACACGTATCTTTGTGTGTGTGCTCTGGGATTTGAGTAAATTCTGGAAAGAGGGAGAACTGTTTAAAATCAGTCAGTGTGTGTTTTTTATTTCCCTAATGTTCCACATGATCTGTACCACTCCAGTGCCTACAACTCCACGAAGGGTACTCAAATTTTATATTGTATTTATTTGAAAACCTTTGTGGCTGCCTTTGAGAATACAACATTTGGAGTTGTATTCTCAAATATATGTATCTCCTCAGTTGCTGCTTTATGTCATTCCTTTGTACTGATATACATAAAATGCATTATAATGTTACATGATGTCCACCTAACTTTAATAATTAGACTAACATAAAATAACTGGATTTGAATCCTTTGTGTAACATAATAGAGACCAAAAGTAATGCAGTTACAGTGACATGACCGGTATTAGAGAGTTCACTGGAAATGACAAAAGTAATTTGGTATTAGAGTGGGATTTCTTTCAAAAAATAAGTCAAGTTAATTTTTTTTAAGCATAATACCATTTTCTTTGATTTAATCAAAGGATCTTATAGAAAAACATCTGTCTCTAATGTTCTTATGTCTGTTTTTCATTTGGTCTAAAATCATTAGAGCGCTGAATAGCTCAGGCAGCCTATAAAAAGTGCTGTGTGTGAATGATGCAGTATATTCTTTGGAATTCACTCATCCATGCAAAGTAGCAGGTGATAGAGAACTCTTTCTGAATTCAGATGAAAGGACAAATAATTGTCTCATGATGCATTTGATATAAACCTAATTCAGGATGTATACCAGCTTGTCAGTTGAAAGTTTAAATGATTTGTTTGGTCTTTTTTCTACAGATGTTTACCATTTTAACTAAAGAAATATCTTCTATCTTATTTGGCATATTCCATATCATGGCTCAGCCCAAAATGCTCAGCAGTAAAGTGAGAAGATACAAATCTAAGCTTGATGTGATGCAGCTTTTTGTCTTTGAGGACTGTTCTTAATTACTTAGAGCTTTAGATATCTGTAAACTAGATAAAGAAATAACAATGATGCAATATATTAAAATAATTATTGGAGAAGATGAATGATGAAAAAGACAATAAAATACAAAACATTATTTACTCATAAAAGTATGGTATCTTAGTCTTAAACTTCTAAAAGTTTACAAATATAACTTTTAGATGACTACTGCTATTCCCAAAGTAGGGTAAGAAGGCTAGATAACTACACACAACTGATAAGTTCAATTGATTTTAAACATTTTAAATTATTTTTATTGTTTTATTAAACAAATACTTATCCAACCAAACTACGCACTATTGTGTTACTCTTATAGTATTTAAACATAAATACAATAACGTTTTTAATGATAGTATAATACGTAGAAAATTGAAAACAGTTTTCTTCTACCTGCAATTTTGGATTCAATTATGTGCAATAACACTTTCCATTTTTTTCATGACTGAAAACTCATAAAAATTTACAGATTGTTTCATTTATAAAATATGCATTTCCCAAGCAAAAAATCATAATTATATTCATTTTAAATGTCCTCATATCTAAATTACTTAAAAGTAGTAGCAGCGGCCATGGTGGTAGTAGAAGTAAAAATAATAGTGATTTAAAAATATTTGTATATAGAATGAAAATGTTAAAAGAGACAGAGATCAAGATAAAAGAAAGATAAAAGAAAGAGAGGAAAGAATAAAAAAAAGAATACAGGTGTTACTCAGAAATAGATAAAGATTAAAAGATAAGAGATAAAGAGATAAAAACATAAAAGAGAGAAATAATAATCCTGGATGCAAATTACGGAGTTCTGATACATGTTTCAATAGTGTGATTCTTTCCTTTCTTTACTCTAGATAGACAGCAATTACTCAGTTCTTTTAATAGAATATTCTTGGAAAATTATTTGGGACTTAACTCAAGTTAGATGTGCAGATATACCTAAGCTTTATCAGAAGAAAATTTCAAAATCTGGAGAAATTCAAGAAAATACACCAATTTAAAATATAAATATAGAAAAGAAATATGATAAAGTTTTCTTTTTTCTTTTTCTTGAGGTTTAGCATAATACCTTTGTGTCTTGCATTATATAAGAATACACAGAATTATAGCTCATATAGTTTTAAGCTTTGTATTTTGAGATAATTACAGATTCCCAAGATGTTGCAAAATTTGTACACAAAAGTTCTGTGCACCCTTTACTGTCTGTCCCAGGTAACAGCTTATAGGACAATAGTACAATATCAAACCCAGAAGCTTGACATTGGTACGCTCTATATGTATAACATGCCATTTTATTACATGTAGATTTAAGTAAGCAGAGATGGAATCAAGATACAGAACTATTCTATTACTGCAGAGCTCTCCCTTATGCTACTTTTTTATTGTATCATAAGGGGATTTTCAATTGTATAATATTTTTTCTCATTATCAATTTGTGATCTCACAAAAATATGCATTTAAATACATAAAGTTAAATTTACGTATTTACACATGTCTGGATAGTTGAGTGCACGCTCTCACACACAAACACACACACACAACACTTTTTCAAATGAAATACCCCTTGTGAAAAACAGAGCTGGAAGATTGATCCAAATCACGTATTTTGTAACCTGACATTTATATAGCTTAAAATTTTCTCTTGATATGGGGCCATTGTATTACTATAACCTTAGTGCAGTGGATGATATAAAGGTCTTTTTCTCCCTACTAGGTATATTTGCCTATGCCATATTAACTCGAACACAGTATATAACCACCGTATATACTTTCCGTGGTTCTATACCTACCTATGGATAGACAAGTTCTGCTGAATTGAATTATTTGATATACAAGTAGGCCTTTATGATCTTTTAAGCTTTATCACATTGTTGTCTCAAAATGTGTAATTGTTTTTAGATTTGCGTAACTAGTAATACAAATAAGTTGTGTTGTGCTTTTTTTCCTGGGGAATTTCTAAGGACGCCGTGGAAATATTTCAAGTATTAAAATAAAATACGAAAAATAAAAGCTGCTGGGCACAGTGGCTCACAAGTGTAATCCCAGCACTTTGGGAGGCCCAGGTAGGCAGATCCCCTGGGGTCAGGAGTCTGAGACCAGCCTGGCCAACATGGTGAAACCCCATCTCTACACAAAATATAAAAATTAGCTGGGTATGTTGTGCACTCCTGTAATCCCAGCTACTTGAGAGGCTGAGGCAAGAAAATCACTTGAACCCGGGATACAGAGGTTGCAGTGAGGCAAGATCATGCCACTGCACTCCAGCCTGGGTGACAGAGTGAGACTCCATCAGAAAGAAAGAAAGAAAGAAAGAAAGAAAGAAAGAAAGAGAGAAAGAGAGAAAGAGAGAAAGAGAGAAAGAGAGAAAGAGAGAAAGAGAGAAAGAGAGAAAGAGAGAAAGAGAGAAAGAGAGAAAGAGAGAAAGAGAGAAAGAGAGAAAGAGAGAAAGAGAGAAAGAGAGAAAGAGAGAAAGAGAGAAAGAGAGAAAGAGAGAAAGAGAGAAAGAGAGAAAGAGAGAAAGAGAGAAAGAGAGAAAGAGAGAAAGAAAGAGAGAGAAAGAGAGACAGAGAGAAAGAGAAAGAAAGAAAAAGAAAGAAAGAAAGAAAGAAAGAAAGAAAGAAAGAAAGAAAGAAAAGAAAGAAAAGAGAGAGAGAGAAAGAAAAGAAAGAAAGAGAAAGATAAAGAAAGAAGGAAGGAAGGAAGGAAAGAGAAAGAAAGAAAGAAGCTAATATATTATAAAGGGTTGTGGGGATATATAGGAACTGCAAAAGCATAGGAAGACTGAAAAACTAATAACTTTTTATTTGTAAGCCACTTTTACTAAATATTACTGTAGTAATAAACTTTCTTCAATGCATGACCTCTGCAACTGTGGCATTCAGACACACCACTATGGGTCTACCTAAAAGACCTGTAACTGATGTTCGAAAAATTAGGTTAACTTCCAACTAAATATCTGAGTAAGCGATTTCAATTTTGAATGTCATATAAACCAAATACCACAGTCCCTCCATACTTACATATGGAGAGATGAGTAGCAGAATTTGGGCAGAATCTGGAATAGAAGATGTTTGGCCAGGATAACACAGAAGCATGAGCAATTGTGTCAAGTTATTTGAAAACTGATAGCTATTAGGTTGGTGCAAACGTAATTGTGGTTTTTGCATTGTTGGAATTTGCCATTTTATATTGGAATACATTCTTAAATATACGTGGTTATGTTATACATCATTTTAATGGACCTTTCTTTATGATTTTTTTGTTAATGACTTATTACTTGCTATTTATTTTAGACTATGGGAATGATGTTAGACAAAAAGCAAACTCTAGCGATTTTCTTATTCCTATTCAAAACGGGTTGAAAAGCAGCTGAGACAACTCGCAACATAAATAACGCATGTGGCCCAGGAACTGCTAAGGAATGTACAGTGTAGAGGTTGTTCAAGAAGTTTTGGAAAGGAGACAAGAGCCTTGAAGATGAGGCGCATAGTGGCTGGCCATCGGAAGTTGACAAGGACCAATTGAGAGGAATCACTCAAGCTGATCCTCTTACAACTACACGAGAATTTGCTGAATAACTCAAGGTCAACCATTCTAAGGTCATTCAGCATTTGAAGCAAATTGGAAAGGTGAAAAAGTTTGATAAATGGGTGCCTCATGACCTGGGTGAGAAAAAAAAAAAAAATCATCGTTTTGAAGTGTCTTCTCTTATTCTACGCAACAACAAGGAACCATTTCTCCATTGGATTGTGATGTGTGATGAAAAGTGGGTTCTATTTGACAATTGGCAATAAAAATCTCAGTGGTTGGACCCAGATGCAGCTCCAAAGCACTTCCCAAAGTCAAACCTGCGTCAAAAAAAGGTCATGGTCATTGTTTGGTGGTCTGCTGCTGCTCTGATCCACTACAGCTTTCTGAATCCCCATGAAACCATTACATCTGAGAAGTATGTTCAGCAAATCGATAAGATGCACCAAAAATTGCAATGCCTGCAGCTGGCATTGGTCAACAGAAAGGGTGCAATTCTTCATGACAATGCCTGACTTTGCATTGCAAAATCGATGCTTCAAAAGTTGAATGAATTGGGCTATGAAGTTTTGCCTCATCTGCCATATTCACCTGACCTCTCACCAACCGACTAACACCTCTTTAAGCATCTTGAGAACGTTTTGCACTGGCTATACAGGAATAAACAAACTTATTTCTCATTGGCAAAAATGTGTTGGTTGTAATGGTTCCTATTTTGATTAATAAAGATGAGTTTGAGCCTAGTTATAATGATTTAAAATTCATGATCCAAAACCACGATTACTTTTGCACTAACCTAATATTACATTCTCATAAAGTGCTTAGTACAAGCATAACCCATTTACATAAATTAGCTCAGTTATTCCACATAAACACTCATAGTATCTCATTTTCCAGGTAAGGATATTGAGACCTCAATGTATTATCTAGCCAGATTTTGAATCTTAGAAGGCTTTTGGGGTCTAGAAGTGCCAAGTTTAATATAAAATGCCAAATATTCGCAGAAGCATGGCCTGTGAGCTGGCTTACATGTACAGGGTTGTAGAAAACCAATATCCTTTTGAGAAGTAACACTTTTTTGATGTTTGTTTTCAAATGACCACAGGGGAAAGTACAGCAAAGAGAACAATCATCTGATCTCCTTTCTTAACATTAAGTTGGCCATCTGAGAGTCAGGCAGAATTCTATGAAGAATCAATTCTCAAGAACACAGATGATCTTTGAATACTGCTTGGGTAGTGTAACAGGAACTTTTGATGATGGCTTCCATCGGTTCACAATGGACCCTGCCCCTTTGGGTATTAATGAGCTATTGCAGAACATCAGTGACAGAAGAACTGTACGTAAGGGACAATCAGCTGTGATTATGTCCTTATACGTGCTCATCTTTCTTACTTTTCTCTGTAGGAGGAACTCCCAAGAACCACTGGGAAACATTGGGCAGTGGCTAAGAACCAAATTTTAAGTTCTAGCGTCATTCTGAGATTTTTAAAGTTATCTGTATGCCTTCGAGGGGGTATTTGCAGGTTGAATTAGAGGGTAAAAATGTGTAAGAGAGAGAGAGAAAGAGAGAGAGAGAGAACACTAGTAAGAAATGTCCTAGAAGGCTGGAAAAAATTAGTTGCAGAAAGTATGTTATAAATGCCCTAGAGAGAATGAAATAAAATAAGCCAAGTTCATTTTAATACAGTTTATTTTCAGAAAAGATCTAGATTGCTTCTCAGCCTTTTGGCTAAGATCAGGTTCAGAATAGGTCTAGATTTACAGAAATGTGAAGATGCTATAGAGAGGGTACACAATTTGCTGTAACTATTTTTTTTTCTAACCTTTTAGGGCATTTTGTATTAATGCTCTCTCTTTCTCTTTCTCTCTCTAATTCAACCGGTAACCACATTTCCACACCCAAATTCCATTGTTATTAATGCTGTACATTACTATGGTATATTTTTCATAATTAATAAGTGCATCCATATAAATTATAAAGGCCCATATTTTCTAAAGATTTCCTTAGTTTTTACTAAATGTCATTTTTTCTATCCTAGAATCCCATTTAGGATACCACATTTCATTTAGTCTTCATGTCTTATTGGGTACTTCTTCACTGTGATACTTTTGCAGACTTTCCTTGCTTTGATGACTTTAAACTGTTCGAGTACTGGTCATTATCTTTTAGAATGTCTTCCAACTGGGGTTTGCCTGATATTTTTCTTATGGTTAGACTGGGAATGGAGGTTTTGTGGAGGAAGACAACAGAAGTAACATTCCATTTGCACTGCATCATGTCAAAGGTACATACTATTACCATGATTTAACATTGTTGATGTTGACATCACCACCTGGTTGATATAGTGTTTGTGAGGCTTCTTCATTTATCAAGTTACTCTTTTATCCCCATTTCCACCTGTTCACTGGAAGGAAGGCATGATGTGCAACACGCTTAAGCAGTGAGGAATTATGGTCCTCTTCCTTGAGGATCTGGTGTTTCTCCAAGTTATTTTAAATTCTTCTGCATGATTTGTCTCTTCTCCCCTTCCCTTCCTTTATTTATTCACTCGACACCTTATTTATCTCAACATAGACATATAGATTTATTTTATACTTTGAATTGCAATCTGATGCTATCTTTTTTATGTTGTTGCTTAATTATTCTGCCTCTGATCATTGGGTGCTCTTCTAGTGTGTTCCTGTGTCCCTTTGATGTAACCAAAATTTTCTTGTTTATTTCTGTTTTGCCTTTTAAGCACTTCCTAACTTTTAGCTTAACAAGATAATCCAGGCCCACAGGTACATTTCCTGCATCAGTCCTAGAATCATTTATTTTTCCAAATGAATACTGGGTTCTTCATCCTGAAGAATAGCTTTAAAAAACAAGGTAAATCTCTACCCAAGCTAGCGACAACAAAAAGAGAGAAAAAGCCTAATCACTAATATTAAAATAAGAGGTCTCATCACTTGTGATTTCTTAGATGTTAAAAGGGTAAAGAAATTCTATGAATGACTCTTTGCCCACGTATTTTATAATTTAGATGAAATGGTTCAAATTCTTGAGACAATCTTCAAAACTCACACAATGGAGATACAGATAACCCAAATAGTCACTATCTATTAAGGAAATGGACTCGGCACTTGATATTTCAAGCTGCCCACTTGGCCCTCTTCCAAGTGTATTTTACTTCCTTTCTTTCACTTCTGCCTAAAGCTTTTCAATAAACCTTCACTCTCGCTCTTAAACTTGCCTTGGTCCCTTAATAAAAAAGTGGCTCAAAACTTCTATTATCCTTCAAAAAAAAAAGCAGTACCAAGCTCAGATGTTTTCACTAATTCAGCAAAACATTTAAGGAAATACAATGCCAAGAGGGAACATTTCCTGCAGTGTGTGTCCAGCATTGCCTAATACCAAAACAAGATAAAGACACAATAAGAAAAGAAAACTACAGATAAATAACTCTCAAGAACATAGATATAATATTTTTTTAATTAGCAACTAAAATCCAAATATGTATACAAAAGAATTATCTGCTACAATTAAGTAGAATTTATTCCAGATATGCAAGAATGCCCTCACTCCCCAATGCTATACAACATTGTACTAGAAATTAGCTAGAGATGGAAAATCATAGTTAGAGAAAGAAGATGAAAAAATAATAAAAGGTGTACCAAATAGACAGGAAGAAATAAATAAATAAAATTGTCTTCTTTCACAGATAGTATGATTGTCTCAGTAGAAAGCCAAACAATTTAGAAGTACCTCCTGCAACTAAGTGAGTAATAGCAAGGTTGCAAGATGCAAAATCAATAAGTAAATATCAATTGTTTTCCTGTATATTAGCAATAAATGATTAGAATTCAATTTTTAAGACAGAAATATTTAAGTATGACAAAATATGTAACACAATCTATATGAGGAAAAATATACGACTCTGATGAAAGAAACCAAGTATATTCTAAGTAAATGGATCAATATCCCATGTTCATGCATTGGAAGACACAGTACTGTTAAGATGTCAATTTTTCCCCAATAGATGTGTGGATTCAATGCAATCCAAATTAAAATACCAGCAAGTAATTTTGTAGACATTTACTAAATAATTCAAAAATTTATATGAGAAGGCAAAATACAACAAATTTGTATTGATTATTGCTTAAGATTAAGTTGGAAAATCCATATTACACCACCACAAGACTTATGGAGTAAGACAGTGTGGTATTGGTGAAAGAAGAGATATAGATTAAAAGAACAGACCATAAGGAATTGGCACTGTATTTCAAGTTTGATGTAGCTATAGTTGTCAGAGGATTCAAATTTTCATGTTTTTATTTTCTTCACATATTTTTCTCTTCCTTCTCCTTTCTTTGCTTCCTTCCATTCTTTTTTGTTTTCCCTGATGCCTTTGGAGTTTCCTAAGTCCTCCTCCTCCTGAGAGATAGTCTGTAGCTTGAAGCTTTTTCATCTATAATCCACCATAATCATATTGGAGTCCTATGAGTGTAGAAGTAATAATATGTGGGAGTGGGAGAGTAATCCACAATCTTCTGATTAAATCTCAAGCTTTTAGTGGACCTGTGTCTCCAGGGAGACCTTCACACGTTTCTCTTTAGAGGTGTGGCTTCTTTGTTTTGCACCCATTATCTACCCCTTTCTCTGATTGTAGCATTCTCTATCAGTTATCTCTGAAACTAAGAACCTGTTGACTGTGACTTTGCCCCTTTCCTTAGGTAAGACAGCAAGGCTGGAAGGGGTTGGAGTGGGATTCCCTTCTCCTAGGTTGGGTGATTTAATGAAAGAGAACTTTCTTCTGGAGAGTATGCATTTGTTAAGGAGAAGGTTATTAGTGTATTTTTCACAGTGATTACTGTTCCTCTTTTGTTTTTAGAGCCAGTAGGGAGTTCTTGTGAATTATCCACTGGTGAAGTTTCTGGTGATAGAGCGCAGGAAGGTATGGAGGCCCTCCTAAGACTGCCCACCCACACAGCCCCGGGAGACTCTCCCTTTCAGATTAGTTCACCCTTCACTCTAGCAATTCGTTGACATTAAAAAGGAATTGTTGCTAGTCGTTTGTGGACCTAGCAGCTTCTACCCCTGGTAAGTGGATCACAGTATCTCTCTGGCTGTGTTTGTTTCTCCAGATTACACTGTGGCAGTTCTTCCTGAGAACTTACTTCTCTGGTGTGTCTGAGAAAAGTGAATTTTCAGCTTGTCTAATTTTTTGTTGTTGTTGTAAAGATGGCAAACTCCTGACATATTGAAGCTGTAACCTGAAATTCATTATTTTTTTAATTATACAATGTTACCTCTAGGTGTAATGTAAAAGTAATAGATGCATGGTCTATTTCATTATCTTCTAACTCTCCACTGGAAGATACATATCACTTTATGGAGTTCAAACTACCTTAAAGAGTTTATGCAATTGAATTCTTTTTTGTTATATGAACATAAGCTTTTGATCATTTCCATAGTAACCTAAACATTTGAAACATAAGATACAAAATTGAACTTAGTCAAGTTACCTACTTTAAATGGATATATAATTATGTCTTTTTTCTGAAATAATATCTTTAGTCAAAGGATTTGTATTTTTTTCAGCTTTTTGTTTTTTAATTTTCATATTAATTATTTTCCCCACTTGGGCTCCTGAGTATAGGAATAGAATCCCATTATTAAAATGCTGATATCTGACAAGATTACATTTACTAGAAATTTAATACAAATAGAGTGTTACAAGACCCAGTATTTCATGATTCCATAGTCATTCTATATTTTCTTTTATACTCAGAGTGTGAACTAGATCTTAGTTATAGAAATATTTGGATCTAGTTTATTTTAGGATGTTGGTAGAAACGGGGACAAGTTATTCACCAATCTTCTTCTCAGGCTCAGAGGAAGATTGTATATCCAGTTTTTCCACTGTAATTAGGTTGGAGCCATATGACTAGGCTCTAGACAAAAGAAGGACAGTGAAAATACTAGACATCACTTTCAGGCATGCCGCACCCGTAATAGGGTATCCCAAGGCTCCAAGACTCCTTAAAAATATTAACAATTATATTCTCACAGCAGGAAGCAGCATATGGTCAATGTGTGTGTGTGTGTTTCTGTGTGTGTGCATCTAAGTGGGCACAATAGATATATTTAGAATTGGCAATTTTAAATTAAAATTAATTGATTAACATAATTTTTTTCCAATTCAATAGTGCTTTATAACTTTTTAAAAAAATTTTCAAAAAGTGTAGGAGTGGGTCACCTTCATCAGATTCACCGAAGTTTTTTAGGCATATTTCTATTTCTTAATCTGCTGAATCAGAATCTATGTGAATGGAACTCAAAATTTTGCATTTTAAACAAATAATCTCTCTATAGGCTAAAATTAGGGACATGGTACTTAATTTTAAAGGCTTTTTCATATTACCCATTCATTTAATCTACATATAAACCTTCTTGTTTTACTAGGAATTTAAGACATTTTATTTGTGCATTTATTTAATTATGTTACTCCTTACACTAATGAAAACAAAGAAAAAATAGGAGGATTTTAAAAATTCATTTAACAGAATGAGGTTTTTGTTTTGTTTTGTTTTGTTTTGTTTATTAGAGGAAATTGAGCTAAACAATTCCAGGGGGTAAAAATACGATGAAGCCAATTAAAAGGTTAATATGTAAAATGTGTGACAGATGGCAGGCCCTTTCTGGTCCCCTAGAGTTCCAACAAGGCTGACTTCGAGCTTGGGATCTGACTGTGAGCTTCAGCTATGACCACCTTTCAGAATTTCAGATGCTAAATCTATGACACTTCAAGGCCCTTGATTTTACCTCTGGGATATAGTCCCTTATAAATCTGCTCCATTTCAAAAAAAAAAAAAAAAAAAATGAGATTTCTATGTGAGCTTGAAGAGACTTACCCCTTGCCTCTGGAGTCCTACCCCGTTACAGAGAACAGACTGTGAATTCCTCTTTCAAACCAGAAATCAGTCTCTGCAACAGTCCCCTGGAGGAGTCTGGCAAAAAAAAAAAAAAAAAAAAAAAAAAAAAAAAAAAAAAAAAACCTGTGCTTCTGTTGCCTGCTTTGTTAATAAATAGCAGATTACATTCTCTGGGGCCATGCTAAATTTACAAAGAACATGTTATGCCAGACAAACTTGATTGCTTTTTCGATAAACTCAGTAAATTAGTGGATAAAGGCATAGAGTGGATGTAAAATATCTTGATCATAATAAAACAAGTTGAAAGGAATTCACACACACACACACACACACACACATACACACACATACACACAAAGATCTTGCTTGCAAATTTAATTCAAATTACCTTAGCTTCAAGTGCTGTCACATAGATTAAACACTGAATGAAGAATGACCGTAAAGAAAAGATAATGAAAAATGCTAACAAAGAAATCTATCATAGGCACTTAAAATCTTAATGAATATTATAAAAAAGAGGCTAAATAGCCCAAGCTTTAATTCCTCACTTTGCCTACTCAATTGAGAGTCTTAGAGAATAACCAGAGAAATTGCTATACTTCTTCACTATTTGAAAGCCTATCATATTTAGAGCAATTGGTTCACTCAGGTTTACTAGAGTGTAGATAATAATTCTCTGCTCCACAATTTTAGTCATATTAAATTCTAAGGGAATCGTGACAAATGCAAGGAATATTTTAGTAATTCCATCTGTATTGTTTCATGTTGGGAGTGAGTGAATTTAAGAAAGGTGGATCTGGACTTGGTCTCATTATCTTAGGTGTAGTATCTGTTATTCTAATGTGAGACAGGATACCACAATTGTGCAATTAATTACATAACCCACGGTGTACCTGAATCATAAAGACCCAGTCTTCAAGGTTAGGATGCTGCTGCTTTTGTTTATAATGGAATTCTCTAGTTCTCTTCATCTATTGGAAGCATGGTATACAGTTAAGATCATAGTTTTGAGTCTTGGTTTGCCTTTTAGAAACTGAATACACTTGAAACGTCCCATGATAATTCTTAGCTTCTATTGACTTACATAGGGTTTGATGATGATAACAAGAATTACTTACCTCAGGGAGTCCATTACATTGAAAGTACAAAACATATCCTATGATAAACGTAAATATATAGGTGTCTATGAGCCTTAATGTGTCAGATATATACAATTGCTCAGTGATTTACCTAATTCAAAATAAGTGTTTAATTATTGATGATGATCATAATTAGAATGATACTTTTGGAACTGACATCAAGTCTATCTGGCTAGTAGCCTGATATTCTGTTTTCTTATAACAGAAAAAGTTGGAATATGCCCCCTTTCCCCTAATACTATAATTTATCTTCATGTAACCATTACACTTTTGCCTATTTGACTGAGTGCAATTGAGCCTTTTCAACCTGTTAGATTAGACACTTGTAAATTACATACACTAGCTATTTCCCTTTGGATCCCAAGCATTTGCATTTTTAAAAATTCTTATCGTCATCCACAATTCTGACACCTTTCCCTTATCTTTTGCACTGTGCGGGTGAAAACCCATCTATCTATGACAGTTAAATGGCACTAGAAATAAAATAATTTGCCATAGATAAAAAAGCCAGCCATGTCTACATCAGTAACAGGTAATATACTAACTGACCATTTTCTAATATTCAACGTATGAAGGTAATTAATACCATTGTTATTTTGAATAAACTGAACCAAAGTTTTAATGCTTAAATCTGTTCATATTCTTTGAGGATCTGTTTCTTCATTTGTAAAATGGCAATAATGATCAACAGCAACACAGGATTATTATGAGACTCAAATTATTACTCAGAAGTTTTTGAAATCCTAAAATAATGTAGAAGTTTGAGGAGGCTATTAAGTGACCCACTTATTGAGTAAGGAAAGATAAACCCTAACTCTCATTATTACTTTTATAAACTCCAAACAGGGATATCTTTGGCTACAATAAGGTTTTTATGTGAATCACAAGTAGTTTCATTTTGCAATGCTAATGAACAAACCCGAAATAAGATAATTTGGAAATAAATATAATGGGTTAAATTTATTTTAAAATCCCAAATTTAGAATATTGTTATTGCAAGTTCTTACCTTTTATAATATTACAGTATATATATAAATACATATATATATATATTTTTCTGTATTGAGGATAGCTTCCCTAACAGTCAACTCTAAGTGCTGTCATAGTTGATTCAAATTAAGTCAATTTTCAAAGCTTAGAAAGAACACAGAATTTGGGCAAGAGAGATATGGTATTGATTTCTCATTCTGCAACTTATTAGCAATGGAGGCCTTCAATAAATTACTTAACTTCTCTCAGTCTTAGTATGCTTTATATATTAATTGGGATTTTAACATTTTTATAAGCTATTGAGCTGTCTGCTGATATATATTATTAATATTGCTCAGTGATAAGCCAAAAGTAGGAATCTAACCAAGGATACATACCTTAATCTGTATTAAGGCAAGTTGCCAGGGCTATTGGGAGTAATAACAAATTTAAACCAGTCCCACCAATATGGAAACTTGTGAGACAATTATGCATGCTGAATTTTATCTGAGAGAGGGGGTAATTCATTTAATCACTTTTAGAAATTAATGCCTACTAGGAATACCTTCTGTTTTTCTTTTAAGAAAGAGATTTAATTGTCAGGTTAAGAGCAACTTAATGACTGAGTAAAAGGTCTACATTCATAGGAAACAATTAACTAACTTTTGTGAAAAAAGTGAGCTTTTCATGGAAAAAAAACTGAGCTTAGAGTCAAAAGAACATATTACTTAGCCCTTGATAAGTGTTTTCCTCTTTAAGTTTCAATTGCTAAGTTTGATAAGAAGGAATAATATTACCCCCATAACACTGCAGGAATTGATTAATTAATGTATACAAATTTTAAAAACATATGAGGATGTAATCAGCTTGCAATGCATGTTAATAGCCTTCTCGTTCTGCCATAGACTGGGTTCATCCTCAGGAAGCAGAACGTGAGTCAGAGCTTTCAGAAACATTGTTGATGTGAGAAACCTATGCCAGGGAAAGAGAGTAGGTGACTGGACAGGGTGAGGTAGGAAGGAATAAAAGCCATTTTATAATGAGCTTTGTGGAGATGTGTAGTGCTTTTGGCCATTGGGGATCACATTTCCCTAGAGCCTTGGAGGATAAATGAGAATGAGTAGTATGAGCTTCAAAATTGTCCTCCTGAGAGATGGAAGTGACATGCATTGGTTCGATAGCTCTCATCCCTTTTTTGGTCCAGGGTTGTCAAATAAGTTGTTAAATTTTCTGTGTGTCCAGATTAGTGAGTGCTGCAGTGCTCACTGAGAGCCTGTGTGTGTCCAAAACTACAGTATCAAAGAAGTTCTGGAGGAGAAAGCCCCAGTATAGCTAAGGTACTGCCAGGTTACATCTGAGGAAAGCTGCCTGTCTTAGTAGTTTCAAGAGGAAATGGTGGCCCAAAGAGCATGTCAACTATGGACATAATAGGGCACTACTCAAGTAAACGCAATTAAATGCACTGTCTTCTCACCTACATAAACCCTTGGTACCACTCATTGCTGCCTCTATTCTTCCTTATTTAACTATTTTAAAATAGGTTATTGGGATATAATTTACCTGCAGTAACATCACCTTTACAGTATACAAAAAGGGTGAATTCACATTTGAAAAATGCATGTAGTTTTATTACCAGCACCATTCCCTTTCGGAAGTATATTATTATTAGATTAGCCTGACAGCATCCAGTACAAATTTCCTGCCATTTTATGTCTTTCCTTTTCTTATAACAAGCCTCAAAGGGCTAAGGAATAGAAAAGTACATTCTTTCCAGAAATAAGAAGCAAAATATGCCTTGGATTGGCAAAATATTCTTAACTACCAAAACTGGGAGAGAAATACATGTTTTCTCTGAGCCTTTTTGTCTACCTTTGTGTATGACTAAAATGTTTTCATTTTCTTAGGACTTGCTTATAAAAATCCCTCTGCAAATTAACTAAAATGTTTCACTAGTGAAATTTTGAGAAGTGGGAATACCTATATCTACAAAGTAGAGAGCCTGTGACTAGAGAAAATACTGGAATATGTGGTAGTGAGAGAAGAATTCCTGACAGAGGTAGCTTATTCTATGAAAAGTCTATAGCTGAAAAGGCTTTTTAAAGTTGAACATTTGTTTCATTGGCAAAGACAAATCTATTCATTCTAACCAATCCAGGTTTTAAAGCAAATGACAGCCCAGGTATCACAATGACCAGAACTAACTCTTCCAGCAGAAAGCTTTTGTGATGTTCATTGTCTGAGGAAAAATGAAGAAATGAAGATAAAAAATAGCAAATGGTCATACTCTACAGGCCTTTTATTTCATAAGCCTCCAACAATGAATCTAGTGACCACTTTCACAAAAAGTCTTTATTATAGTTTTAATACTAGCTAAGTGGGCAGAAAAGCCTAGTCTTTCCCTGGATGCCAAGAAGACACTGCCCCTTCTTATATACACTGGAAAAACACATGAAATGTGTTTCGAATTGTGATATACAAAATGAACTCCTGCTTTTAACTGTTAAAATTCCGTGATGGCAACTGTAAGGAAAATGGCAGTGCTTCAGTCAGGAGTAGGCCAAGGTAGACATCGGGTACAGTATGACGCACTGGGTTTGAAGTGCAAGCACACAACCCCATGCATTGTGTAATCACATTTACGTAGCCATATAATGTAACCTGTTTGTGTGAGCTCATATCTGGCTTTGAGTCACTATTGTACTGTACGGATGACCCTGTAGGCAGGAGAATAAAGCCATGTCCCAACTGCCTACAGTCCCTCGAGTGTTCATTCAGTTACCCGCCGCCACCTTCCACCAACTGCCCTCGGACCCCCGCTCAGGTTGGAACGTGACAGCAACATTTTTAAAAGCTGATATAATTATTAAAGTAGCCCTGAGAGAGAGATAGTGAGGGATACCTTCAGATGAGCTCAGAGAAAACCCATGCACCCCTCATCTCTCCTAATAGAGAAATTGAGGAACCAAGAGTTGAAGTAACCTGACCAAGTTCAGGCAGATACTATGAATGTACCCTAATGGTCAGCATCATGAATTTCAATCTCCACCTCTTTCCACTGCATGTGGGTAGTTACAAATATATAGCCGTATTAAGTAACTTTTCAACTTCATAATATTTAAAGAGGAGAAAAGGTCATTATTTTGTAAACAAGTCAAAGAATTATCTTCTCAGAAATGACTAAGATTCACTCTGTTCTTTCCTGTGTACCCAGCTGACGTTATGTGAAGCCTCTTGCCTCTTTTTCTGTTTTCATATAACATTTTAGACACTCTTGCAAAAAGTTTTTTTATTAAATGAAAAATGGGGTGACCCACATTTCACTTGATGTCTGTAGAAGAGAATAGTGATTGAGAAAGATCTTTCTCTTCATTCAAAAGAGCCATGAATGATCTCGGGTTACCAGAAGCAGGAAGCCATCTTGAAAATGTCATTGATGAAAATAAAACAGACAAGCAAATACAAACAAAACTAAATCCATTCCCAATGCTTGACTAATTTTGAAACAGATGGCCTAATTAGAAACTCTGAAAGAACAAGATAGAACCACGTGCCAAAGGGAAATAAGATGCATTACCTCTGGGAGGAAAATAAGTGTTTATGTTAGAGATATAACAACTATTACTTTAATGACTCTGGATAGTCACCTTATAAAAAATCTGGTTAATCTAAAATTGAAAATGTAAATTCCCATTTATGGTTACATTATTTCAGTAAACTGTAAAGGAGCTTAAACAATGAAAGGTCTGTTACCAACCAGAAAACTATTTCCTTTTTAAAACTACTTGAATCAAATTTAACATTTATTTGGAGGTAGAAGTACAATCTTAGAGCTTCTAGAAAGACCATGATATCCAAAGTCTTATGAAATATCTACATTATCTTCATATGTTAACAATGTCCTGTTAAGTTAGAACCAGCAATAAAGGGAAGAAATAAAAATTTCTTGAACAAACTGACAAACTAGAACATGCTGAATTACAAGTTAGTGGGTTTTGACTGTTGCCAGAGTATTCAAATTACGGGTGTAGTCGAAATTCAAATACCAGAGAGCAATTGAACTTACTGCTTTCCAATATCCCTTCTAATCCTAAGATTTTATGATATGATGAATATATTGAACTCTCTTTGCCAAGGAAAGAGAATAACACAAACTTTCACAATTATTTAATTTTACAAGTATTGCTCAGATGGTATACATAAAACATTTACCTTCCCTAACCCATCTGAACCACCTCACGAATAAAAAGGATATTTTTCATGAGATACTTGCCAAGTGCGATGACAATTCACAGAAATATCATTTTGTGTGCTCCAGTCACCACCATTGATTAATTGTAATTTAGAAAGCAACATGTATTTACATATAAGTATATTGTCTTCATAACTGGATATGAATATGCAATAAGAAATTTAAGCAATAGCAATGTAAAGGCTTTTTGACAACCTTTGGTGACTTTTTAAATTGCCCTAAATTACCATTTTAGCATTAAGCGTAGTGCCTCATGCATAATAGATATTCAAGGTGTCTTGATAAATAAATGAAATAGTATATACCTACTCCTTGGTAATTGAGTATCTTTTCATTTGTTCCTAAAACGAATATTGAGGTTGCACTTTGTACCAAGCCCTATGATGGAGGGATCATTGAATGATTTCTAAAATGTATGATGGAGACTAATACAATGCTTTTCTGTGATAGGAATACTTATCTAGTGGGCATGTGGAGAAAAGTGAAATAGGGTGAGAAAACTCAGACATGAACAACTGAGAATACAAATGGAATTAGTGATGTTAGAAAAGTTTAGATAAAAGTCAAAAAAAGAAATAGATGACAATTCCAGCATCGGTTTATTCAGCTCCATAGAATTGTTCTGAAGACAGTGTTGATTGCTTTATGATTACTTTTTTCCATTTGGTTTCTTTTTTGCCTGTATTATTTATTTAGAAATAAAGTTATATTTGTGTTTTCCTCAATTTCCTAGTAGTAATAAATTATGGCTTAGCATGGATATGGTGGTTTATGCCCATAATCTCAGCACTTTGGGAGGCCAGGAGTTCAAGACCAGCCTGGGCAAAATAGCAAGACCCCATCTCTACAAAATAAATTAACTGGTCATGATGGCACACACTTGTAATCATAGCTTCTCAGGAAGCTGAGATGGGAGATTGCTCAAGCCCAGGATTTCCAGGTTAAAATAAGCTATGATGGCCCCACTGTCCTCCACAGAAGAAGACCTTGTCTCTAAAAAATTTTCTTAATAAGATAAAAATAAGTAAGTAAATAAAAATTGCTTAGAAAATAGAAATTTATGCTAGACCACTGTTTAAAAACCTGTTAAAGATGTGTTTACTCTGCAATTCACATCTGTTTAAAATTTACCAAACATCAGATGAATCAAATCCTACCTCCTGAACTGGATTACGGAGACAATAAGATTCCTTCTTTTCTTTTCTTTTGTTTTCTCTTGTCACCACACGCAGGCCCTAAAATAGCCTCTTTTTCAGGTCAAAATAGTCACAATGGAAGGTTTTAGTTGCTTTCCAGGCACGTATTACACTTACAGAAGATTTTCACATAATCAAAGTTGAGTATTTCGAGAGAGATCAAAAGAGACAGTAAAGTGGAGAGCAGGTGTGCCGACATTCTTAGAGGATCTGAGAATGCAATTAACCAGCAAATGAGCCCTTGTACAGTCAGGCTTCCTGAACAGATGAGCACAACAAAAGCTACCCAGAAATAAGGTGGCCAAGTGCTACTCCTGAATGGACTGTGCACATGGGCATCTGCCCCTGTTCTTGAACCTTAGGAAGAGAGAGGGAGAGATACTCAGTAGGGGCAGCAGAGACAAAATAATCATGCAAATGTAGGAAACTGCAGGAGGATATAAAAGTTTAGAGTGCTTTCACAAAGGCTCTTGTAACATAGTTTCTTGCTTCTCTCTCCCAATAGTACCAACTTAAGGCTAAAACAGATGGATGGCAACAGAAGCAATTCAAGCAAAATTAAAAGCATCATGGTTAAATCACTTGACATTAGTAAGTCAAATCCAAAGGCCATTTCGATAGCAGTCGGAGCTACCAAATTTGTTTAGCTTTGTTAATTATGAGTACTGTGAATGAGAATTAGTTACTTAACCTCTCTGAGCTTCTATACTCTCATTTGTAAAGTACTGATATAAATAATAATGGGCATCACAGCAGTAGTAAAATAATGTTGAAAAATGCTTCCTTTGCAGGACTGTTACGAGAATTAGAGACAAGTATGCTACTGACATGGATCATGGCAAGGATTTATGTAATAGCTGCCATCGTAATTCCATTGTAGTAATGTACTTACCATGTATGGTTTAAGCCACTACTTATAATGCACAGAAATTACAGTGTTGACACAGTGCCTGCTCTCAAGGAACTTATTTCTTGCAGGGAAGCTAGGGAATATTAACAGGTAAAAGAAACAGGTAACCCAGTCTTATGGTAAGTTGAAATGCATATTAGAGGTAGTGTTATGATAAAGATATGCTCATGATAAAGAGGTAATGGGAGATAAAGGAGGAAATTAACCATGAGAGAAATATCATGTGCTAACACCAAGAGATAAGAGATGGTTCACCTACAGGGTGAGGCATAGCATAGCAAAGTTGTTGTGACCCCTATTAACTCCCACAGGGATAATGCCAGGCTCAGGAGGCCTAAGAAAAGACCCAGAGCTAACAAAGGAGACATGATGTTTTATTAGCAGGAGACTTACAAACAGGGAGATCCACTGCGAGCACACTAGACAGGGGAACCACGTAGCCCAGTGGTAATCGGTGGGGCAAGAATACCACCATTGCTTGCAAAAGCAGTCACTTTATACAGCATTTTCACTTAGCAACCTCCCCTAACAACCTCCACCTGGCAACCTTCATTTAACCCAAAACAAAGAGCTTGGCTCACTTGTATGTCCCACCATTCACATTCCCACATTCACATTCACAGGAAAGCACAGGAGCTCAGATGATCCTCATAGATAAGTAATGAATCTCTGGGTTGGCTACTCCCAGATTTCTTAGGTTGGAACTCTGAGCACACAATATTCAGGTGCATCCGCCATTCAGGGTCATTCTTAGAGTCTGCTGAAGTTAGGTTATTGTTGTCAGCTATGTCTACCATGCACAAGGCTACTTAAGCTTGTTTATCCAGACCTTGGTCAATATCTACTAGCTGCATGTTCTTGATAATGTGATTCTTAGATATAGGTTTCTCATCAGTGAAAGAGGTATATCAATAGCAAATCAAAGAGTTGTTGAGTTATTAAAGACATAATTCATGTAGTATGCTTAGTATAACGTTAGTTATTACTATTATTATTTTATCATTAAGATTGCTGCTGTTAGCTTATTATTATTATTATTATTATTCAGGGAACTATAGCATTTGACTGGCAGGGAACGGGTTAAATACGAACCCTCCATGCTGACGTAACATTTCACATTTTGTTCCTATGGCAACTCGTTCATCAAAATGATACTATATATGTGTGTCTGTATATATGTATATATGTAAACTTATAAATATATACATATATAAATTGTGTTTTTTATGTGTGTGTGTGTGTGTGTGTGTAAAATATATGCTGTCCAATTGTGAACCTGTGAGAAGTCAGATGACATTGCCTAGGACTCCTGCACCCCTTATATAGGCTACAATACATCAGTACCTCATACCCCCAGGTATCAGTCACAGCAGGTGTCTAGCTTCAAAACTAGGCGCTGATCCCAGACATCAAGTGAAGTGGGGGATTTCCTACTCAGGATACACTGATCAGCAATTGATACTTTCCTACACTCTCATTGTTAGAGCAACAGAGCAAGAAACTACAAGTCCCTCTTTTTTTTTTAATGTTAAAGCAAACATGAATTTTATTATGTTGACACAAAGAGACAGAAAGAAAAGTACAATCATTCCAATTGTGTTGACTGCTTTTCTTTACAATCATCATCTAAACTTTTTTAATTTCTCAAAAGATTCGGATACTTTATGATGCATAATATTTGCTTTTCATCCATACAAAAACTTGACAAAATTAAAATGACCTCACATCCTTGTCAACTTGTTGCTCTTTGCTTTGCTTTTAAGGAAGATGATTATGTATTTGAATCTTGACCAGTCTACCTTCTGCATTGTGTTTTCAAACTTATATTCAGTAGCCACATTGCCTGTAGTTAAATCCTGACTCAGTGATTTGCTACCTGAGTAACCTTGAGAAGGCATTTAACTTCTCTATGCCTCAGTTTATTTATGAACCAAAGAGGGGGGATAATGACACTTGCCTCAAAAATGTTTAATACATATTAAATGAGTTAGATCATGTTAAAAAAAAGCGAGACCATTGCCTGACACATGTTGAAATATTCTATTTCTCTAAAATGGTCACTTAAAATTATATTGTCTATTTTCTCATCTCAAAAAAGACAATAACAGGCCTGCCTGTAGAGTTATTGGAAAGCATACAAATCTGTGATAAATGTCATTTACATTAATGAGAATATTATAAGTACTCAATGAATATTAATTTTCTTTATGAAGCATGTTAATATTTATGTATGAAGCAATATTTCATCTAAAACTGTTCATTGATAAAGCTTTAGATTTGGACCTTAAATATAATCTAAAAAAAGTGTATAATACTAGTATCCCTTCTTCATATACGATAGATTTAATTATTGCACCCTCCCTTCTTCATATATGATATATTTAACTATTGGACCCAATCATTTCAGCTTCCTTGGTAATATTGTAAATCCATGTCCTTGCCATGATCTTATGGGGCAAAGAGTATACCAGTCAGCTTGGGAGAATATGCTTGGCTATGTGACTTGTTTAGGTCAATGGAATGTTAACAGAAATATGTAAGTTGTGCATTTTGGCTTACTCTCTTGAGCCTTTTCCACTGCCTTAAAATATGTCGTGAGTAGCTGCTGCTCCTCCAGTCTAATCCTCAGAATGACGTACATGGAACAGAGCCACACTAGTTGATCTTCAGGTCTACAACTCAGTAATAAATTATTCTTATATGCCATTGAGTCCATCTGTTTGTTTTTTATGCAGTTCTTTTTTGTGACAACCATTCATACTTCTCCATTATTAACAAAGAACATAGCTGTAGCTTCCAAGGAAGCTGCTTACACATTTTTACTAAGAGAACACCCCTTTACATATGGAGTCCATACAGTTTCCTCATGGAATTTGGCCCTCTGGCTTATAAAGAAGCTAATGTGTCTCTGAGTTTTTCAAAAGTATTTGAAAAACTAACACATGTGGCTAGTGATGTGAGTCGAAAGTGTGGTAATGTAAATGGAGTTCTGTTTTTGTTTGTTATTTTTCTCTGTCTGTGTACATCTGATTGATAATATGCACCCTCAGAAGATAACTATACAAAATGTGTACATATTTTCACAAAACTTTGCTGTATTAATTTTTTCTCTTATAATAAATATAATTATGTAACTTTAAACTCCTGGAGAATATGGTATATTCCACAGTAGTCAATGATGTTTGTTCAGCATTTCATGTTAAAGAAAGGGTTTTAGCTCCGAGTAGTTAAGCTATTTGCCTTCTGTCTCATAACAGTTGGTGGCAAAATAAAGAAAAATTTAGGTCACCTGACTCACAATAAAGTGTGTTTCCTTTTATAGTGATTGTTAAATGTTAAAGAAAACAATAAAATCACATCTTTTATTTTGATTGGCATATTGTCACTCTGACATGGTTACAGATGGACACTTACATTAGCCAACAGTTTGGCAAAACAATCTAATGAAAAGCCTATTTTGTAATAAAGTGTTGAAAATCTCATGTAGTATATTGAATATTGTAGTGAAAGTGAAAAGCAGAATGGTCGTATGGGTACCCAAAGCATGGTTTCTACCGAATGCATATGGCTTTCGCACCACAATAAAGTAGAAAAGGAGTATGTCAAACCACTGTAAGTTGGGGACCATTCTTATATACATGTATTTTTATGTTCTTATATATAAAATAACACATATGTATATTATTTTAGAAATATATGGCACCTCCTCAATTATTTAAATCAGCAATGTCTCTATTATTGTGAAATTTATCCAAATGGCCAAAATTGTTCACATTGAGTGACATTTTTTTCAATTGTGGTAAAATACACAACTTGCCAATCAATTATTTTTAAGTATGCTGACATTAATTATATTCACATTATTGTGCAACCGTCATAACCATCAGTTTCCAAAATTTTTAGTCAACCCAAACAGAAGCTCTGTAGGCGTTAAGCAATTTTCCTCATTTTGCGTTTTTCTCAGCTTCTGGTCACCTTATTCTACATTCTGTTTCTATGAACTTGACTATTCTAGATATCTCACATGTGTGATCATACAAATTACATTTTTTGTGTCTGGATTATATTACTTAGCATAATGTTTTGAAGGGATGTTGCATAAAAGTAAAAGTAGTAATATATAAGGAATATGGCACTGTTAATTTATATAGATTCTTTAACATCGTTGATGACAAGAAAACACACACATATAGGCACACACAGAATGTATTGCTTTGTTACTAATGAGGATTTAAGTTACTTTTTCTTATTTTATGAATATTAAGAATGTTAAATATCTTCTCTTTCATGTGTTAGATTCAAATATCTCTCCAAAATAGTTAACTCAGTTTATACTCTCATAAATAGTAAGTAAAATTGCCCACATTACTTTGTATTTTCAGGCTACTAATTTTAATTAACATGTAGGATGTGAAATAAAATCTCATTTTTTGTTAAAATAGGAATTTTATTTGAAGATTACTGTTTCCCTCAAATAAATTCAAGTGAAATATGTATTTGCATTTTTTGAGAAGAACTGGATTGTGTGTTGTCTATTTTTATATTTTTATTATTTTCATTGTATTAATTTCTGCTCTAATTGTCCTTAACACTTTCTTCTCAATTATTTGAGTTTTCGAAATTATTTTTCTAGGTTTTTAACGTGAATATTAAATTAATTTTATAAAACTAATTTAGCTTTGTTTGCCTAGATATATATTCAATCATTGAAATTTATTATTTTTTAACTTGAAAGATTTGTGAATTATGAAAAATTTTAACACCAAAATTAGTGGCTTTTGATATGCAATTCTAATCCATTTACAATTACTTTTACAATTCATTATTTTACTCATTTTTGCATATTTTAATTTTGTTTTTGCCACATTTATTCCCCTATTTTATTTTCTTCTTAAATTGACCACTTTCACATTGTTTTTCCTCTTGTAGTTATCAACTACAGAATGTATTTACTACATATCTATGTAGTCATGTAGTTATGTAGTAACTATGTAGTGAAAATATATGCTTACTTTTTTTCTGAAAAATGTAGTTGCATCAAAATTGTACTGTCTCTCCAATGAAAAATACTAAGTAATTTATATATCAATTGAAAACTAAGGATTCTGTGAACTGTAATCTTTACCATCTTATCTGTGAAAGGCATATGTCTTAAACACTTTCTGGGTTAGGCATTATTATATTTTCATCTGCTATCCTGTTCCACAAATTATTTATCTTACATATTCCCAGTTATTTTCAAAGAAATCAATCTCTCCTGACTGTGCATTAGATAATTCATTAGTGGCAAAAGCTAGTCATCATAACCACATTGCCTCCCTAGTCCTTGAGATTGTATTGGGAATGAGCATGAGATCAATTTCTGGCCAATGAGTCATAAATGGAAGTCTAGTTTCATAATTCAATATTATATTAAATTCCTGTATAAAAGACAGAACTTTATTAAGTGAGAACTGTTTATCTTTTCCTTTTTATTACTACTTATAACCTGTTGTGAAAGAAGCTGCAGGAACCATTTTGAAATGATGAAATGACATTTTTAAGTGAAAGGAGTCAACGTAATTTAACTCTTTGGAAAGTGGATGCAGCATGTGGCAAAGCCAGAAGATAGAGTGCAGCATTTTAATAACTTCCTTAAGAAACTGCAGAATATTCAATATGTCTGGTGTCTGTACGTGTGTGTACATGCAAATGGCACACACATGCATGCAGGATAATTAATGACTTCAATATGTAAACCTTTGTTGATCAGGCACGTTTTTGCTTTCAAACAAATATATTCTGAATAGACAAAATTTCTGCATAGCTAGACTTTCTTCTAAAAGTTTATTTTTCAGCTATTTGTAAAGCTTAAGGACTGTGAGCATTATATATAACCTGGGCATTCCGATCAAAAAGTCATTGTGGAGCATGAGGTCAGCCAAAAAAAAAAAGGTAAAATTGGCAGATAAGTGTTCATCTTTTCACAAACACACTAAAAAATTGAAACAAAAAGATAATTGACTTTGTCAGAAGGCTGGAAAATAGTTAACCATTTACAGAAAGCAAGTAAACACTGAGTCAAGAACAAGGTAACTTTAAAATTATACAAAATATTTGCAGCATTTTACTTGCCCTAATCCTACTCCCTTCAGCAGTAGTCTTGAAGATGGCATCCTGAATTTCCTGTGTAGTACTCTGGCCCCAGTTCTTGAGACACCAAAGAAATTAGGTTTATTTGTCTGTTTCAACCTGTCTGGGAATTTCCTAAAAGTGCCTTTTTTTTTTTTTGCCTAAAAGGAGCTAGGCAGAGGGAAGTCTTAGAAACATTGTAAGGTAAATTAATAACCCACTGCAACTTGGTGCAAAATATTACAACTGAGGTAAACTATAGCCATGCCGAAAGCCGGAGAGAGTTGTTCTTTAGAAATTAGGTAATTGAAAAGCACATGCACATACCAAAGAAATTAGAAGGCAACATCCATTCCCATGACTATACATATGCTCAGAAAAGACCTGAGAGGACCCTCAGCTTTCCAAGTGATTTATCTTTAAGCTCTGCACAAGCAGGAAGAGAAGGCTAAGACAGAGTTGCAAATGAGCTGTCTAGGCATTGAAGAAGTGTTCCAGCACAATGTCTATTTATAATGATTAGAAGAGATACATGTATAAAACTAAGTATGTATGCACTTATCTATCTGTAAATTTATCTGTCTATCCATCATCTAGCTAGCTGTCTGTCTATCTATCTATCATCTAGCTAGTTGGCTATTTATCTATCGGTCTTTTAAACCTATCTTTTCTCCTTTTTTTTCTTTCACTCCAGGGATTCAAGGAATTTTATGAGAAAATACTAGCTAGACATGAGATAAAGAAACATATACCTCAGAGACCACCCGCAACAAATAATACAGACAATTAAAAAAAAAAGTCATTAAAAAATACAGCCACAAAAGAAAATGTAAAGATCTAAAGAAGGGAGAATCATGTAATTTTTACAGTTAGAAATTACATTTACAATGTCAAATTTTCAAAGACAAATTATAAAGCATGCAAAGAAAGAAGAAAATATGGCCCAATAAAAGGAGAAATAAATAGAAACTGCCCCTGAGGAGGCCAAGCATTAGGCTTACTACACAAAGACTTTGTATCAAGTTTCTTAAAAATGTTGAAAGAGCTAAAAGAAACTGTAAATAAAGAGCTAAATTAAAGAAGAATGGGATTTCAATAAATATTTATTTTGGGGCACTGAAAATGTTTTCTGAAACACTTCATAGTGGTTGTGTTACACAACATTGTCAATCTACTAACTGCCAGCGAATTGAACATATTAAAATGGTTCATTATAATTTATTTGAATTTCATCTCTTCTTTAAATAAACAAGCATTTTGCAGTTTTATTTATACTAAATTTTTGCAGATTTAAACTAGATTACTGTCTCAATTTATCTCCACAATCCTTTTTTATTCTATCTGAAAAACTACCTTTCCTGTTTTCCTGGATAACTTTCTATCTTTTAGGTTCTGTTCCTAGATCAAGAGTTTCTTCCCTGACAGTTATCCTTTATTGGCTTCAATATTCTCCCTAAAAAATTACAGCATTTGACTTAACGACCACAAATATATTGTTTATATGAATCTTTGCAAATACATAAAAATCTGGGTCTATGCTTTCCCTCTGCAATTGTAAACTAGATAATTTTGGGCAAATTGCTTAACTTACCTGAGGCTGATGGATCTTATATGCTACATTTATTTTATTACTGCTTGAATAAAAATTTATCTAGGGCTCTTTTTTTTCAGATCAAACTGTATTATATGAATTTTAATAATTTAAAAACTATAATATGGTGCCATGACATTAATATGTTTTACTCATTCATTGACTACTCTGTACCTATCCTTCACTGTCTCTGGAAATACAAATAATATTGAAAACAAACATGTCTTTTAATCCACTGGGTCTCTTGGTGTCACGTACTGTATAATGAAGATGATGGTGAGGAGGAAAACATTTATTACTATAATTTATATATCTTTAAGAAAAAGACCAACAGATAAGGGCAATTTTGTCTGCTATATTATCTTTACTTTTATTTGAAGAGGCAAAATTCAAGGATGATGTAAAACTTGTTTGTAAATCAATTATCTGCTGCACAAATATGTAGATAGCATTCACATATTGAATGAAAACAAGCAAGATTTTCTGAAGAGATAATTCCATTGGATCCATTTAAACTACCTATCCAGCACATTGTCTGTTGTGTAATAGATATTGGGTGCTTTGAATTATTTATAACTGAGTAGTCATCCCTCCAAGCATCTCTAAAGCAATCATCTAAGGAAGCAACTTGATTGACCTCAACTTGTGAAACGTTTGTTATTATTTATTGTAGACTACATACTAGATATGGAGGGTATGAGATCAGTATTATGGTGCAGAGAAAAGCTGCACACAAACGTTATAGCATCACAGACAGAGTTAGAAAGTAAAATTTCATAATGCAGAAAAAAATTATTTACGTAAGATGAGACTACAACTACATTGGTGACAGGTACTTTTGAGTTATGTGATATTCGGGAAGTGAGTTAATGTTTCTGAGCCACAATTTAGATCTCTACAAGTATAGGCAAAGCATAAATTTATGTATATTGAGATAGGACTTTTTGCTAGACTCTATAACCAGGCTTTGGCATTAGGAAGCTATGTTAGACTTAGTACTTATCTTCAAAAAAGCGTCAACCTACTGGGAGAAAAGGATATACATAAATTGAAATAAATAATGATACTCCTGTAAGGGAACTTGATCATTTGGTATTTTTCCAGATATAAGTATCACCAAATCCAAACCAAATAATTGAATAACCAAGTATATTTAAGCATATTTATGAAGACATTCAGAAATGTACAGGCTCCAGGGGAAGTAAAAGCAATGATTTGACATTCCATCAATATGTTAGGTTCCTTAGAACTTTTTACGCTTAGAGTGGCTAGTTATTTGACTGGTCGTCTCTCATGTTTATAATATGGTTATTAATAATAATAGGAACCATGAGTTTCCCTGTACATGCCTGGTGCACATAGCAAGCCTGGATCCTAATGAATATTTTATTTATTTCACAAGAGTCAGGAAGTTCTTTTCCCTGCTCAGAAACTCCAGCATCTTTTATTTACTCATTTATCTGACTTGGCTTAACCCTGTCATCCTCAGAACCAATCTGTAGAAAGATGTGAAGAGAGAGAAGTTATGAGGTTTGGACTCATCAACTGAATTAGAAGAAATAATTGGAAAGAAAAGCACAAGGCAATCACATGAGTTGGGAGATAACAGAAAGGCATATCAAATTTAGTCCTGAAGGATATCAGAAGACTTCTCAGAATGTAGGACTGCAGATAATAAGTGAAAAACATTAGTCAGCTAGTCGCAAAGTGGGATGGGGTCACAAACCGCTTGCACCAGAAGACTAAGGTTTAACAATAATTTATAAAGCATTTTGGAAGTAAAATAAAAAATACTTTGAACATGTGTAATTTTAGCATGTAAAGTTCTATCTATTTGAAGAAAATAATTTTGAAATAGGGTGAATTCAGACAAGTAAAAAAAAAATCTAAATACGATGCATGCCACCACTCTTGGAGTGGCAGCAGTGGCAGCAGCAGCAGCAGCAGCAACAGCAACAAAGAGAATAGAATAAAGACTAGGAGGAGGGGAATAAGCAGTCTCAGAGAAATATGGGACACCAAGTTAAGAGTAGGTAGACAGACATGAGCAGGGCCGGAGAGGGCCCCCAGAAATGGCAGGCAGTCATAGGGTGATGGTCAGATCATAAAACTGTCCCTCTAAAATGACAAGTGGTCACAACTGGCGCCAAGAGGAACAGGTAGAAAACGTCTCGAGCCAGCAAACCTCAAGTCCCCGATAAGGTCTTAAGCATGTGCAGTAGGGAACAAAATGGCAGCGTTTAACTATATAACCTTCCTCTGCGGGCGCTGGACCAGAAAGGAAAACTCGCCCCAAGTGAGCATGTGCAGTTCAGTAAACACACTGCGCATGTGGACCCTCCCAAGTGCTGGCCGACCATTGCCATGTGGCAGTTGAGCAACAGCCCGCCCCAAGGCCCAAGGGAGGGAGCACGGGAAGAGAAGCAAACCCCCATAAGAAAGCCAATGTATAAAAACCCCAAGCGTTAAGCACAGTGACTCATGCCTGTAGTCCCAGCATTGTGGGAGACCAAGGCTGGCAGATCTCTTGAGCCTAGGAGTTTGAGACCAGGCAGGGAAACATGGCGAATCCCCAACCCTAACCCCCTTGCCCCGCCTCCCCTCGTCTGGCCCTATCTCTACTAAAAACACAAAAAATTAACTGGGCCTGATGGGTCGTGCGTGCGGTCCCAGCTACAAGGGAGGCTGAGGTGGGAGTATGGGAGTATCGCTTGAGCATAGGAAATTGAGGTTGCAGTGAGCTGTGATGGCACCACTGCACTCCAACCTGGGTGGCAGAGCCAGACCCTGCCTCAAAAACAAACAACAACAACGACAAAAACAAAAAACAGAACAAAACAAAATAGAAACATTCCAAGCCATAAGCGGTACACTCTCAAGTCCCCGACTTGGGCCTCTTCCAACTGTACTCCACTTCTTTTAATAACCCTTTGCCTCTGATTTAAAACTTGCCTAGGTCTGTCAGTCGAAATCTTTCTTGCGGGAAGACAAGGGAGAGGCTCCCTGGGACTTGCTGCTGTTTCTCCACTCGCCACCAGTAACAGTCATAATAAAAATACTAGGAGGAGAGAAGAGATAGAAAAAGGAAGAAAAATATTCAAAGAAATATTGACAGAAACATCACAAATTTGATTTTTAAAAACATTAATGTACATATCCTAGAAGCTCAACAAATTCTAGGTAGGATAAAGTAAAAGAGACCCACATGGGGAGACATCATATTCAATTAGTGAAGCTATAAAGATGAAGATAAAATCTTGAAAGCAGGAAAAACAAACAAACAAAAGAGTAAAATCTTATCATGTACAAGGGGAACTCAATAAGATCATCAAAAACAATGGAGAGCAGAAAGTTGTGGGACAACATGTTTAAAGGGCTGAAAGTTAAAAAATAATCAACTAATAATCTTACACTGAGCAACACAATTTTTCAAAAATGAAGCAAAGGGTTATGGTTTCAGCTCCATATGAAGCCATTTCTGTCATCCTTGCAAGGATACAAAAGCAGAATAAACTAACTCATCAAATAATTGAGGTAGGGCAAGCCACCCTGAGGAAATCTGGAGTGATAGGAAAATAGACATAATCACAACAAAGATATTCTTACCTTGAGCAGAAGCTACTGGAGCCATGAAATAATAAAAACATTTAAATGGTAATTTTCTAAAAAATTGCTGAAAGCTGAATGCAGACTAGCATAAGAATTACCAACTCTTTGGGACCACAGTAGTCGAGGGCCCCACACTTTCTGTGCAGTGTATATCCAGAAAACACCATAGTTTCTCACAGCAAAGAGCCAAACAAGGTTCACTCATGGCTGTATCAGGGAGAGGTAAAAATATCCACTTTGAAATATGTCCATGATATTCTCTGCAATAAAGTCTTAGTACCCAGAATAAAAGAATTTTCCAGAGTCTTATCCTAACTAGAGTGAAAAGACATGTACCCAGCTTCAGTCCCCTCTAGCTGTCCTGTGTCACCTAAGAGGCGAGGAAAAAGATGCTTATGAAGTGCAGTGCCAAGACACATGCCCACTAAAAGACTGAGATTTAATTAAAGGCTATAGAATTCATCTCCTCTCAAAATCATAGCACTGTATCATCAGGGATCCAGTATTATAATGGTGGATGATAGCTAGAAGGACTGAGAGGTCTTGAATCTGATTAAGAAGGAGGTAAAATTAAAAACATCAAACAAATTTGAAGCAATTGGTACCTACATCTACAGAAATAATTAAACATAGCTCAACCACAGCCAGATTAAAATGTAAAGGCCTTCATCTGTGTTATTACCCTACAGATTACACCAGGTTTTCAACCAAAAATTTAAGATGATGAAAAGACAAGAAGAAATACAGTATAAAGAGACCAAGTGAATATCAATGTCAGATTTAGAAAGGATACAGATGTTGAAATAGCCAGTGGATAGTATAATAAAGGATGTGAAGGAAATCAGGAAACATGTAAGAGCACATGAGTAATGTGAACAAAGATCTGAAAAGTTTAAGAAAGGTCCAAAAGAAAGACTTCAGATTATACTACAAGTTTATAGTAACCCAAACCACATGGTACTGGCATAAAAATAGACACATAGATAAATGGAACAGGATATATAACCAAGAAATAAAGCCACATATTTATAGTCAACTGATCTTTGACAAAGTTAACAAGAACATAGACCGGAGAAAGGACACCCTATTCAATAAATTATGCTGTAACAATTGGATTGCCATATGCAGAAGAATGAAACTGGACCCCTATTTCTCATTATATAAAAAAAAATCTACTTCAGATGGATGAAAAACTTAAAAATAACATGTGAAACTATCAAAACACTGGAAGGAAACCTAGGGAAAACTTTTCTGAACATTGGTCTAGGAAAATAATACTTGACTAAGACTTCAAAAGCACAGATGACAAAACCAAAAATAGACAAATAGGACTTAAACTAAAAAGCTTCTGCACAGCAAAATAAATAATCAACAGAGTGAACAGACAACCTGCAAAATAGGAGAAAATATTTTCAAACTATGTAATTAACAGAGGACGAATAGCCTGAATTACTAGGAACTCATACAACTCAACAACAACAACAACAACAAAAAAATCCCACTAAAAATGGGCAAATGACTTGAATAGACATTTCTCATAAGAATACATACCACTGGTCAATAAGCACATGAAAACATGCACAAGATCATTAACCATCAGAGAAATACAAATTAAAGCTGCAATGAGATATTACCTTACACCAATCAGAACAGCTATTATTAGTATTAAAAAGTCAAAAAATAACAGATGTTGCTGAGAATGTGAGGAAAAGGGAACTCTTGGGAATATGAATCAGTACCTCTTGGAAGACAGTGTGGAGATTTCATGAAGAACCCAAAATAGAACTACCATCTGATCCAGTAATCCCAGTATTGAGTATATACCCAAAGGAAAAGAAACCAGTATATATGTATATGTGTGTGTATATGTATATGTACACATATCTTAGCATATACATGTATATACATATACACATATCTTAGCATGTATATGTATATACATATACATATACACACACATATACATATATAATGGTCTCAAACTCCTGACCTCTGGTGGTCCGCCCGCCTTGACCATATACATATATACACACTCATATACATACATATTTATATATATACATATATAATGGTTTGTGTGTGTGTATATATATGTATATGTATACATGTATATATGTATATGTATACATATGTATATATGTGTATATATATACATATATACACACATATACACATTGAATGTGTATCAATATGTGTATATGTGTATATATACATACATATATAATGGTTTGTACTTATATATATTTATATATAATGGTTTGTATGTATATATAAATATATACACACACACATATACATACACATAACACCTGTACCTGGATATTTATCACAGCACCATTCACAAAAGCAAAGCAAAGGTAAGGAATCAACTTGTGTCTATTAACAAATGAATGGATTAAAAATTGGTAAATATTCACTATGGAATATTATTTAACTATAAAACAAATAAAGGTATGTGTTTTGTAGTAATGTGAATAGAACTGGAGGTCACTATCTTAAGGGAAACAACTCAAACACAGAAAAACAAATGCATGTTCTTATGTATAAGTGGGAGCTAAATAATACGTACGCAGGGACACAGAGTGTGGAATGATAGAAAATGAAGACAGGAGGGTGGCGAGTAGGAAGCGTTGGATTATGGAAACTTAATAGAGGCCAGGCGCAGTGGTTCATGCCTGTAATCCCAGCACTTTGGGAGGTCGAGGTGGGCAGACCACCAGAGGTCAGGAGTTCGAGACCAGCTAGGCCAACATGGTGAAACCCCCGTCTCCACTAAAAATACAAAAATTAGCCAGGCATGGTGGCATGTGCCTATAATTCCGGGAGGCAGAGGCAGGAGAATCGCTGGAGCCCGGGAGGCTGCAGCTGCCATGAGCCAATGTTGCGCCATTGCACTCCAGCTGGGTGACAAAGCAAGACTCTGTCAAAAAAAAAAAAAAAAATGCTATTTGACTGATGACAACTAATCTGAAAGCCCTGACTTCATCACTATGTAATGTATACATATAACAAAATTATATTGTACCCCATAACTTGAAATTAAAAAGTAAGCAAACTTTGAGAACACGTTATTAAAACATGTTTCTTTTTGCAGCGGTCCATAGTCAATCAGTTTGCATACCAAGTTTTAACAAGGAAAAAAATATTTGAAATAAAAAATACTGTAACAGAAACAAAAAATGGCTTTGAGCTCATCAGTAGACTGGACATGGCCAAGAAGAGAATCAGTATGCTTGAAGATATGTCAATAGAAACTTCCCAAATTGAAAAGCAAAGATAAAAAAGAATAAATAAATAAATAATTAGAATATCCAATAAGTGAAACAATTTCAAATGCTATGACATATGCAGAATTGAAACACCAGGAAGAAAAGGAAAAAGAGAACAGAGCAGAACAAATATTTGAAGTAATTAGGGCTGCAAATTTTTGAAAATTAATGACAGACTGCAAACAACAGATTCAGGAAGCTTACAGAATACCAAGCATATATATATATATATATGCATAAATATGTATGTGTGTGAGTGTATATATATGTATGTGTATATAATACAAATATGCATAAATATATATAAAATATGTATATATACATTTATATATGAACATATATTAAAAAACTAGGCATATATGTATTCATAAATGACATATATGCATATAATTTTCAAACTGCAAAAATCCTAAAAACAAAAGGAAAATTTGAAAGATGGCAGAAAGAAAAGAAAACACCATGTTTATTATTAAATGATGAGTAAAAAAATCACAGGATTTTTCTCATCAGAAACTGTGTGAGCAGGGAAAGAGTGAAGTAAAACATTTAAAGAATTGAAACAGAAAAACACTCTAAAATTCTGTGCCCAGTGAAATTATCCTTCACATGTGAAACAGAAATAAAGACTTTTTCAAAAACTTAAAAGCAAAGGAAATTCAACACCATTAGATCTTTCTTGCAAGGAATGGTAAAATAAATTCTTCAGGTAGTGGAAAAGTGGTGTTCTAGCTATTTAAATATTCATAAGATAAGAAGAGCAGCACTGGATAAGAAATAAATAATGGTAAAATTAAATGTTTTATTTTTATTCTTCTTGATCTGAAAGATAACTGTTTTAAAACTAATAATAACAATGTAATGAATGATTATAGCTTATGGACAAGTTACATAAATAACAGCAGTGTCATAAGGAATGGGAGGGAAGGATGTGGAATACTCTGTTAAAAGGCTACTGTCTTAGAAGTAGAGTGTATAGTAATATTTGAGGTAGACATAGGTTACTTGAAAATGTATATTGCAAACACCAGTACAAAACCAAAATAAAAAATAAAAATAAACTATAACAAATTGCAATTGGAAAGCATTTTTAAAAACCATACGAAAGGGTCAATTAAAATCGGAGAAGACAAAAAAGAAAAAAAAAAAAAGGAAAACAAAACAAAAGAACCGGTACAACAAAATTGGATATAGTTACACCTGGTATATACTAATCCAGAAACCCCAGGGCTAACTTTAAAACAGAGTAGTTGAAATATACCAATTAAAAGAGAAACACTGTCTCACATAGAGCATTCACTCAGACAGATCACAATGAAAACTATAAAATGCACCTTAACATGTATTGTGAAATACATGCAAGACAACATTTAATCTCAGACTAAAATAATGAAAATAAACTAAAATTTAAAAAACCTGGAAAAATTCCAAAATATCTGCAGATGATCAGCATAGTTCTAAGTAATGTGTGGGTCAAAGTAGAAGACTAAAGAGAAATTAAAACTACTTGGAACTAAAAGAAATAAAAACAGAACTTATCAAAATTAGTGGAGTACACTAAAAAGAGCACTTAAAAATTACAGTGTTAAATACAAATAATAGACAAAAAAGAAGTATCTAAAATCAAAAATCCATTTTTTCCATTTTAGGAAACTGGGAAAAAAAACATAAATTTAAGGCTAAGCAAATTGAATAAAAGGTATATTAAGACTCAAAACAAGAATCAATGATATCAATAAACCAGTTATAAAATTAAATATTTTAAAAACAAAAGGCTTAGAATAGTTAACATAATACTGAAGAAGGAGGAAGAGGAGGGGAAGGAAAAGAAGAAGAGAAGGAGGAGGAGGACAAGGAGAAGGAGAAGAAGAGAGTTGGAGGATTCACTTTTTATGATTTCCAGGCTTTATTTAAGATAGCATGGTTTTGGTGAAATAATAGACCCACAGAACGGTGGAATAGATCGGGAGGCCAAGAAGTAAACCCACAAAATTATAGTCAATTGATCTTTAAGAATGAAGGAAAAGCAATTCAATGGACAAAGAATAGTCTTTCCAACAAATGATGCTGGGACAATTGGATGTCATTTATATGCAAGTAAAGGAGGCTGGGCCTCTACCTCACACTATACACAGATAGTAACTAAAAACGAATTGTACGTCTAAATGTAAGAGCCAAAAGTATGAAACTCAAAGAAGGAAATATTTCAGTAAATCTTTGTGACTACGGATTTAGCAAATGTTTCTGAGATACGACACTAAATACAAACCACAAAAGAAAAAAACAGGTTACTTGAGCTACATCAAAATTTACAAAATCTGTGCTGTAAATGATACTATCAGAAAAGTAAAAAAACAAATCCAAGAATAGAAGGAAATGTTTTCAATTCATATTATATATGATAAAAGACTTGTCATTCATTCATTGCTGTTGGGAATGTAAAATGTTGAAGACACTTTGGAAAAGAATTTGGCAGTTCCACAGATTGTTAAACACAGAGATATTACATGACTCAGCAATTGCTCTCTTTGTTATATATTTAAGAAAGTGAAAGCATATTTCCAGACAAAAAAATTGTACAGAAATTATCACAGCAGCATTATTCACAAGAATCAACAAGTGGGAACAACTCAAATCCCCATCAAGTAATGAATTGATGAACAAAATGTTCTATTCGATGGAGTTTTCTGCCATAAAAAGGAAAGAAGTACTGGTACAAGCTAACATGTATGAACCTGAATTCACTATGCTAAATGAAAGAAAATGGTACATATTATATGATTCTATGTACATAAGTGTCCAGAATTGGAAAATTCATAGAGCCAAAACGTAGTTTTGTGTTTGACTAAGACTTAGAGGGTCCAGGCATGATGGCTGGTGGTATGGGATTTCTTTCTGAGGTAATGAAAATGTTCTAAATTTAGATTGTGATAATGGCACAATTCTGTGAATATACTAAATATGTATTAATGTATGCACTTTGTATAGGGGAAGTGTATGATATATAAATAATATCTAAATAAAGATGTAAAAATAGGCTGGACTTGGTGGTTCATGCCTGTAATTCCAGCACTTTGGGAGTCTCAGGCAGTCAGCACCTGAGGTCAGGAGTTTGAGACCAGTCTAGCCAACTTGGTGAAACCCGTGTCTACTGAAAATACAAAAATTAGCCGGGTATGGTGGTGCACACCTGTAATCCCAGCTACTCGGGAGGCTGAGGCATGAGAATACCTTGTACACTGGAGGTAGAGGTTGCAGTGAGCTGAGATCACACCACTGCACTCCAGCCTGGGCACAGAGTAAGACTCTGCCTCAAAAAAAGTTAAAAATAAATAAATAAATGAAAGATGTAAAAATAAGTATTCTTGATGAAAAATATGATCAAAATCCAGCCCTGTTTATAATAAAGACGATAATGACTAACATTTTGTGAGTTATTGCTGTTTACCAATGACTGAAATTAGCATTTTAAGCATGTTATTGTATAAAATACTGCATTGGTATGATATCAGTGTACCAATAAGAAGGTGCCATCTTGGTATCATACCAGCTTATCAATAAGAAGCCTCGTAAGTGTAATAGAAAAAAAAAAAAACTGGTCAAATTTTTCACAAAACTAGTAAGTGAGTAGTCACAATTCCTACCAGTATTTAAATCCTGCACCCTGAACCTCTGTGCTCTTCTGCCTCTATCTTTGGAACTAAAGTGCTAAAAGAAGACACCCTGATTAAACTTACTAAAAAACAAAAAAAAATAATAAAGTAACAGTGAGTGACTAAGCAGTAATGACTGGGGAGAGGCAAGTCTCTGTGCAAGTTGATCTAGAAAACGACAGGAGAAAGTGTGTTCTCTTAAACAGGTGTTTTTTGTTTCTTTCCCTGCATGATAGGCACACTGTGGTCTAGCTCCCCTTATTGGTATAGCAGCAAAACTTCTCACCTACCTTTGTATTCCCTAACTTTGTTTTTTCCCCCTTCCACTCTTAGTTAACCCTGAGAGTCATCAAAGTGGTTCCATGCGTGTGACATTCAACAAGTCTGTCAAGTATATTGAACATGGTGTCAATTCTACCTTTTTAAAATTACTTCTCTGTTTGCCAGTTGCCTACATTTGCTGGCTATAAAACCATTTGAGGAGCAGTAACTCCTCTGAGTTGTGAGATCACAACTGATTGTGAGAGTGGCTCTCTCTGATCGTATCCAAATGAGATCTCTCTAGATGCTCTAAAATTTTGAAAACCTTGGGAACCAGAAAGAAGAGAACTCCTCCCACTTCCTTCTCACTGAGCCATATGTTGAATTGAGTTCCTCAACAACTTTTCTGCCCAGAAATCTACAACATCCATATTGATCAATTTCATCTGCTTTTGCCTCAAGGCTCACTTCAACATATAAGTCTAAATAATCCTTTCATCTCAAAATTCTGATTCCTTTTTTCTAAGGTTTCTCTTCACTATAATTTTTCTCATCTTATTTAGAGCAAGCTAGCTAAAAAGCAAAGTGATAACATGAATGAAGACAAAAACATATTGGTATTTATTAGAGGAAAAGAGACGATGTTTGTGCTGGCAACAAGAAGCCAACAATAAATATATTTTAGTATAAGAATAAAATTTCATGAGTGTATATACATTAAGCTATTATTCTAAACTAGTCTTATGATAGTTAACAAAATTAATAAAAAAAGAATCTGGTTATGGAATATTGAAGATGCAATTATTAGGCAGTAAAACCTTGACCTGTTTTATTCTGGAAATATTTGATGCTATAAACAGTAAGTTGCTCTGTAATTCTTATTTTTGCGTGTGCTAGTTAACTATTCTGGCACTAAAGCTATTCTAATGTTTTACTCTAGGAGTTTTGTGGTTTCAGGACACGTTTAGGTCCTGATTCTATTTTGAGTTTATTATGTGTATTGTGCAAAGAAGAGGCCCAATTTCTTCCCCCTTTCCTTCCTTCCTTCCTTCCTTCCTTCCTTCCTTCCTTCCTTCCTTCCTTCCTTCCTTGCTTGCTTCTTTCTTTCTCTTTCTTTCTCTTTCTTTCTTTCTTTCTTTCTTTCTTTCTTTCTTTCTTTCTTTCTTTCTTTCTTTCTTTCTCTTTCTCTTTCTCTTTCTCTTTCTCTCTCTCTCTCTCTCTCTCTCTCTCTCTCTTTCTTTCTTTCTTTCTTTCTTTCTTTCTTTTTCATTTTTTTAAAACACATGAAGAAGAGATTTTCCTTTCCCCATTGTTACCCTTTGGGAAGATCTGCTGACCATAGATGTCTAGATTTGTTTCTGGGGTCTATATTTTGTTTCAGTGGCCTATAAGTCTTTCTTTTTGTTAGTACTATTCTGTTTTAAACCAGTAATCTTTTGATTACCATAGTTTTGCAGTATATTTTAAAATCAGGAATGCTATGTCTCAAGCTTTATTCTCTTTCAAGATTCCTTTAACTATTCTAGGTTTTTGGGATGCCATATAAATGTTAAGATTTTTTTTTTATTTTGTAAAACAAAATCCATTAGAATTTTAAAGGGGATAGCATTGAATTTTTAGATTGTTTTGGTTGAAATGGACATTTGAAAAATGTGAAGTCTTTTAATTTATGAACCTAGGATATCTTTCCATATGTATTTAATTTCTTTCATCAATGTTTTTGTAGTTTTAACTGTACAAGTATTTTACCTTATTGGTTTAAGTTTATTCCTAAATATTTCAGGGTTTATGAGGCTCTTGTAATGGGATTGTTTTCTAAATTTTATTTTTAGATGGGCATTGTTAGTGTATAAAATCATATTGGTAATTATTTCTTGGATATGACACCAAAAGCGCAGGCAACCAAAGCAAAAGTAGACAAATGGGACTACATCAAACTAAAAAGCTTCTGAACAGCAAAGGAAACAATTAACAAAATGAAAAGGCAACCTGTGGAATGGGAGAAAATATTTGCAAGCCATATATTCGATAAGGAGTTAATTTTCAAAATACGTAAGAAACTCCTACAATTCAGAAAAAAGAGGAAAAAAAAAAAAAAAACTACAGTGGAAAATGCAACAGTGATAGCCAGGTGCTGAGGGCTGGGGGCAATGAAGGATTTTTCAATGGATGTACACTTTCGGTTATACTAGATGAATAAGTTCTATAGATTTGTCACACACAATAGTTCTTAAATTTAACAATACAATGTGCTGTGTTTAAAAATGGAATAAGTGGGTACGTATTTTGTAAGTTTTCTGATTACGAATAAAGGTGAGAAAGAGACCCGAGGAAACTTTGGAAGGTCTATTATGGCTTCGCTGGGATTTGACTTGCTTATGTATCCTGTGCTGGAACTCTTGGGATGATTGGAGTGGCTGCAGCCTGTCTTTGCATAATTTATTCTCCGGTAGCAAGTCAGCCTGGGCTTGTGAACACAGTTGCAGAGGATTTCCATACAAAAGCCAGAGGGAGGAGAGGTTCCAACAAACAAATATTTTGGAAGTTTTTGCTTGCATTTTATTTGTAAATACTCCATTGGCCAGTGCAAGTCACACAGCAAAGAACTAATTCAAAAGTTAGAGAAATAGAGTCCAACTCCACGTGAAAGGAACAGCAGTGCCGCAAGGGACAGGAAGAAATATTTGGTAATTTGTAAAAAAACAATCTTCCACATTGCTCCATTGATAAAATCCCTTGTCACTTCGGATTTCAATTTGAAAATATCTTCTCATTCTAAAAAGTCACAATCTAACACAAAACCATGGGCACTAATTAGAGGATTCTGGGTGCAAGAAGTATTCAACCCAATGTGAGTTTTCAGAATTCTGTATTGATAGCTTTTTGTTGTTGTTATTCTCTAAACATCCTGATTTGTTTCCCCATATTTCTGGATCAGCAGAAGAGGATAGATGCTCAATTGTTTATTTACAGGTATAATGTCTTAATTATTCATCACAATATTTCTTAAGACTATATTTTCCAAAATGTATTTAGCAAAGTGAATGGTTACATTCTTGTGGTTGCATAAATATGTGGATTACTGAGTTAAAATTATGTAGGCTTCTTTATTGTAGAAATGCTTAAGAGATTTTAATATGCTGATGAGCATTATAGTTTTCCAATGAGGAAATATAATATGCATTGTTTTCTAAACATGATTTCCATTTTGCAGATGAAGAAAATAAGGGCTACATAACTATCATTTGAAAAAGACTTGTTTTAGGCATTTGCATGTTCACAAGCTAATTCAATATTTACAATTGAGACAGGTGTTATTATAGCCATTAGAAAACTGATAAAATGAAAGATAAGAAAAGCTAGTTAACTAGCCAAATTTCATATTTCTTAAAAATGATAGATTTGGGTAAAGAAAATATGGTCTGACTCAGGACACAACTGAATCAAAGTATCTTGATTTCAGATGATGCTTCTTCTAACTCCCATCTCTAGCAGCCAAGGGGGCCTTTGTTTGCTTCTCCCAAGTCTCTAATTCTGTTCTGGCCCCAAGTAGGGCACTTACAGTGTGCATACTCATGTGATACTTTCTTGCCAGGAAGACTTGGAAGCATCCACTCTTCCCTCCAAGTCCAATTCCCAACATTGCTCTCTAAGAACACTCTACACGGCTAGGCAGCAAGGCTTCATATTAATCATGTTTTCTAATTATTTATTTATTAGGACAAGGGAGCTGAACACCTGGCAACATTTACATTTGCAATTAGGGAGGCAGCCTCACTTTGGAAGAAGTCTGATTTTATTACTTGCCTTTTCGTTGTAACAAGCAAGTTGGCTCAGTGGTGGAAAAGTTACATTGACATAAACGATTATGAAATACTGGGAATAGCCCTTTTCTCCTCTGAAATTGGTATATTTTGGACAAATTTTATACTTGAAACTTATGAGGCAATTATTAGTGAGAAATACACAGTATACTATTATATTAATCCCATTCTTTCAAGATTAAATACATTTTAGTTGATCACCTGCTGTATCCAAGTGACTATGACTGGCACTCTGACATAATATTCAGATCATGCTAGGATTGGGCCCTGTGTAAATATTAAGACTTGCATATCTGTATTATTTAAAACAAACATGTAATAAACTACCTTCCAAAGGAGTGGGTTATCTGTAATCAATTTCTGAGCCTCACTAAACACTCAGACACTCCATGTTCCTACTATAAAACAGAGCTAATAACTACATCATAGGTGTTTTTGAGGCTTAAAATCTAATTCCTATGTGAGTCATACCCAAACTCAGTCAGCTGCTTGCCCTCTACTAATGCATGGTAATCATGGAGATGAAAAGAGATAACCCATGGCCACAGGCTTTGATGTGAGAGGAGAAGTCAAGCTACAATTAAAATTTGCACAAATGTAAAGTATAAACTGATTAATATAACCAAAGCATCAAGTATCTATGAATAAAAGATAATTTCGGATATGGACACAGGAGCAAACATAGTCAAGTTTTCTAAATATACGGTATTTAGGAAAAGAATGGAGATAGGATTAGAAAGTTAGATAATGAATGGCTTTAAAATGAGCCCTAGGTGGCTGAAATTTATACTGTAGCCAAAATTATTCTGTCAAGAGCCAAGAGTCATGCTTCATCAGATTTAATTTAGCCATCGTGTACCTTTTGGGAGGGCCAGTTAGACAAGATGAGAAAGCTGATTGGAACATTGTACGAATGTAATTTTTTAGGTAATGCCAGGTCCTCCAATTTCCTGGATTCACTGTAAAACACAATCTCCCCAAAATAGCATTTCTTTCCTTTGGAAGAAAATTTTAGGCCTCTTAGAACCAGCAGTTCTCACTGCATCAGATGTTACAATTTGAATATTTCTGCCCTGCTGGAAGGACTTCGGGCTAGAGATAATGAAGATCCAAACAAGGACAATGAAAATAAAATTAAAAAGAAAACATATGAAGACCCCATCTCCTATAAGATTACAAGCTCTAGATACAGCTCTGTGTACAATTTAAGACTTATACATCTGAAATCTTTAAAACAAACATATGGTAAACTACCTTCCAAAGGAACAAGTAACACTTAGGCTTATTTCTGAAACTACTCATAAATATATTGAATAGAGAGCACATTGAAACAAAAAAGGGCAATGAGAAATCAGCTGTGTTACTTTGGACAAGCTGATTTACCCTTCATTTCTATGAGGAAAAATGTTAACCTATGGACATTGTATATCAATAAATATATAAGGTCATGAACATTATATTAGACATATGATACATTTTCTATAAAATTATGTTCTTATGAAATAATATTGAATCTATGATTATATTAAATATATTTTATGGATCTCTGTTGACCAGAAAAATTTCAATAAATTTTTTCCACCGTATAAAGAAAAAAAAAAAATCAATGAAATAATGATTTGGAAATATTACACCTTTATTAATCCATGTTAGACCTGAAAAATAAAAGACATAAATCCTACCTGTAGGGAATGGAAAATAAGCAAATTTATTTTTACAGCTCAAGATTTTAATAAAGATGCACTTAAGAGAGACACTAGACAGCTGAGTTGTTCACTTGGTGGGGATCCAATTGCCCTACATGGGAAGTGCTAGCTACCTGCATGGAGAACAGATGTTGCCACTTCTACTTAATGTGGTAGCAGGAAGTTGGTAAAGACAAAAAGTCTATGCTATCTCTAATGATGTAATTTCTGTGGTTTAGTAACTTCTCAAATCTGTGTATACCTGGAGGAGACAAGAACGTTTATTCATTTCTTTCTTTGCTATATCCACATACCACATCAACTTTAGTAGACTCTGAATATTCATTTGCATCAATACGTGAATGCCAGCAAAATATCGTCCTCCTTTAAAGCACTGACTGAATTTCCGTAGACATGACCTTCTTTCGGTGAAGTTATTCTACCCAAAGCCAACACACATGAAAACCTTCCTCAAGGCCGCATGGCTTCTATATGGATGTGTTCTATGACTGCCTTTAACTTTATCTAGAACAATACATAGTACCTCTGTATTACGTAATTTTAACCTCTATTATGATCTCTAAGAACATTACTTCCTCTTTTACAATGATTGCAAAGACTCTCAGTTCTAAAATCCCTCCTAATAAAGTCAGACTGGTTATACATCAGCTTTATTATTTCCAAACTATCTTATCACAGTAACAATAATAAAAGTATTCATAATAATTATCATTTCTCAAACACTTGATTTGTGCTAGGACATGTATTAAGTATTTTACCTATATGATCTGCTGTAGTGGTAACTGTTATTGTCTAAGTGGAAAGGTGAGGAAACTGAAGAAAAAAAGTAATCTGGTAAATACATCACATCCAGAAGGAGACTAGACTGCATCTAAAAGAAAAGACACAGAAGTGTTTCCAAGCAATACATAACCGGTCTCTCAACTCTGAAGCCAGATTGCCTGTGTTTCAATTCTGGCTTCAAAAATAGAACCTCTCTAATACGTACCTGTCATACTTTTAAAACATTTATAATAAGAGTTCCTACCTCATAAGGCACCTTCGAGGATGAAATAACTAACCTATGTAAAGTACCGAGAATAAGTAGTAAGGGGTAAGTATATTGGTTATTATCAATAATAATATAATTAGGAATCATAGCTAAGGTTCTTCTTTGATTTAATAAATTAATAATATCGAAGAAGCAATAAGCTATGAAGCATGAGGCTGTCTTTTACTTTTTAGCTTAAGCTGTAGACTACAGTCTACAGTAGTCCCCCCCTTATATGCAGTTTTGCTTTGAGCAGTATCAGTTACCTGCATTCAACCATAGACCGAAAATGTTAAACTGAAATTTCAGAATAATTTATGTTTTACATTGCATACCATGTACTACGTACATGTGCATAAATACATGTATGCACACCATGATTTTATTTTGGTGAAGCTTGTGGGGAAAAGGAAGAGAGATCAGCCTGTTACTGTGTCTATATAGAAAGAAGTAGACATAAGAGACTCCATTTTGTTCTGTATTTGTGATGCTGTTAATCTGTGACCCTACCCCCAACCTTGTCCTTTGCAAGAGACATGTGTTGCGGTGACTCAAGGTTTAATGGATTTTGGGCTATGCAGGATGTGTCTTTGTTAAACAAATGCCTGAAGGTAGCTTGCTGGTTAAAAGTTATCACCATTCTCTTAATTTCAACTACCCAGGGACACGTACGGCCAAAGGTCGCAGGGACCTCTGCCTAGGAAAGCTAGATATTGTCTAAGGTTTCTCCCCATGTGATAGACTGAAAGTATGCTGCTAAAAGGTTTATGGAGATGTTTGCATATGCATCTCAAGGCACAGCGTTTTCCTTTGAACTTATTCATGTCACAGAGGTGTTTGTTCATATGTCTTACTGCCGATTTCCTCTTTTTTCTTTGATCCTATTGTCCTGCCACTCCCCTGTCTTTAAGATGGTAAAGATAATTATCAATAAATACTAAGGGAACTCAGAGGCCGGTGCCGGCGTGGGTCTTCTGTAAGCTGAGCGCCTGTCCCCTGAGCCCCGCTTTTCTTTCTCTATACTTTGTCTCTGTGTCTTATTTCTTTTCTCAAGTCTCTCGTTCCACCTTACGAGAAACACCCACAGGTGTGGAGGGGCAGGCCACCCCTTCAAAGCTGAGATAATCTCTTATTATCATTAAATCATGGGTTAAGCAGCTTCATTTTGACATTGATTTAAGTGAGCATAATTAATTCTAGCTGCCACTTATCTCAGTTGCTTAACACAGTGTGATTATTTCTCATTCAAAGTCCATGCAGTTACAAGGGAGGTGAGAAAACACAGTTTCGCATAGGTTTTTGGTAGGCAGTAACTTTTCTCTGCCACAGCTGTCATTTTCCCTACTTAGTTCTGAGACCTCCTCACCCTTTGTAAACCAACAGAAAAGACATTGCACTTGCAAACTTTTTTGGAGGCAATTCACAAAGGAAATGAGAGAAATCACCAATGAGTACATGAAAGATATTTATTCTTGCACCTAATAAAATTATGTGGAGATGTATTTAAAATTATCGTCAATATCCAGTAGTTACTAGAATGTGGGAGAACAGTTTTCAGACATCGTTGGTGAGAATGCAAATGAATACATCTTTTAGAAAAATAAATGGCTGTATGAAACACAGTGTAAAATTATAAATTTTGGAGTGAGCAAATCCAGTTTTAAACATTTCTCCTAAAGTAGTTATTAGATAAATACACCAGGATATGTGAGCGTGCATATGTGATAAAATGTTCACTGTGACAATGTTAAAAAAAAACTAATTTATTAATTGAAAATTTATATTAATTATGGTGCTTACATAAAAATTAACCGTTTTAAATAACAATGGAATGTTACAGATAGGTAGGTAGGTATGTAGGTAGATATGGATTGGTAGGTAGACAGGTTAGATGGATACACAGATTGATACATAGATACATAGATGATAGATATGTCTGAGATAGATTATTAACAAACGTGGTGATTATAAAATGGCTTGCTCCAACCATTCAGCTTAACATTGGTTAAGAAAAGAGTGGATCAGCTACTATTTACTGATCATCTGTTATACACTAGGGACATATTTAGTCCATATAGCAACTCTATAGTATGAGTGTTAACATCTACGATTTAGAGTTGAGGCAAAGAGTTCAATTTATAGAGCCTGAAAGTGGCACATTTGGGATTTCAACCCAGGTCGGTCTGATTCCAAATCTGATGCTCTTTCTACTGAATCAAGCTGCTTCCACAGCAGTTGGAACTTGTCTGCATCTGTTCTATACTTGTTTGCATTTTCCCATTTTGAAGCAGCAGCCACCCCCTGTCCCACCATGCTCAGCAACACTTTGATTTCCATTCCTATGGCTGAGGCAGATCTGCTCACCTCTCTGGCATTCATGAGCAGCTCTGCAGAGTGCTGGAGCATCTGGCAACCCACCCAGCCAGAGTGACTGGGAAGCGCAGAAAATTCCTCCGAGAGCAGGCAACATCTGTTTGATAGGCAATGAAAAATAAACCCGTAATAAACTCATTTTAGGAGCAAAAAATGGCTTCTCGAAGTGCTGATTATTCATTTTATGCAAGCGTAGTAATGTTGGTCTACTTGACAAGCAGAAAAACAGCATGTCCAGAAGCAAATGATCACAGCCAGAGGGTGAGACTGCTCACACCAGGAGCAAGCACAGGCGATGGCAGACGAGGAAGCATTTAGAAAGATGATACAAGAAAGCTAGCACCACCTGTGGCTGGCTCTTGGCACAGAGATGTGACCCAGGTGGTTGGATAGGGTGCATACGTGTCAGGAATGAGTTTCAATTTAGCAGCAGTGACTTCCTCAGTATTTCTGACTGCCAAGTAAGCTGCTGTTCATTCATTTAGCTATCAATGCATTCTTTCCTTTATTCATCCATTCATTGTTCCTTTATTCCAGTCTTTATTACATGCTCCAATGAAAACATTGCTTTTATTACTTGATTATTTTCCTGGATGTTGTAGTTACTATTAGCTGGGTGTTTAATAGAAAGTTGGTGGTAAGAGATTTTCCATTCATTTATTGAATTTAAGTCTCATAAGATATAAATGAATAACACAAAATGTAATGAAGAAGGAAAGAAAATAATGGAAGAATAAAATCATCCTTGGTAATAATTACACTACATAGAAACTAGTCCACTCACTAAGTTGTGACTGCAGACTGAAATAAATAGAAAAAAAAAATCTCCTTTTTTTGTGTATTTGGTTGAAGAGGGACTCACTTAGTCTTTTTGTCAGGCAAAGTCATTATATATAATTGAGAGGACAGAACAGAACCTTGGCTAAAAGCTGTCTATCATTCTTTTATTATCCCTGATGTTTCAGACAAATTTTACCTTTATGCTCCGGTCTATCACGTATAACCTATCTGAATAGAAAGGTCTGGGTCAGAGACAAGGAAAGATGAGAGAGAAAAAGAGGAAAACGGAAACACAGAATCTCCTAGACAAAATAGGTCATGATAGCAACAACCAGAATATGATTACAAGACAATGAAAAATCTACAAAGATAGAGGATTGATAGTGTTGTCCAGCCAACCCCCCACACTTAGTACTCTTGATGTTGAAGACTTAGCATAATTATAGAGGATGGAGAATTGCCCCTGTACTTTATATAGGTGAGAACTGGCATTGATATAAAGACATGTGCAATCATGTTATCCATCCCTTTCTTCTTGCAGCATCAGGAAGGTACTATTTTGTACTGGAAAAGGGATGGCTTTTGGAGCTAGAGAAACTTGGGTTGGATGCTGCCCTCCACTGTTTGCTAGCTCTACATCCCTACACAAGTAACATACTCAGCACCCGCATCTATAAAATAGATATAATAACATTTGCCTGATATGATTGTGGTAAGCATTAAGTGAGATGATATTGATGAAGTACCCAGAGTGAATGATATGCACTAATCATTCCGTAAACAGTAGCTGTTATTCCTATAATTATGACCGTGATTATTTTCTCTGAGCCTGTGCCTTCATCAGTTAAATTTGAATAATGATACATAAGGTTGGAGTAAACAATAAATGATGTGCATTTTATGTACTCTAAGTGATAACAGTGTTCAATCTAGCTTTGAAGAGATAGAGATGAAAATATATTGCTTATCTAGATACGTTTACAAAACTGTATAATCAAATATCAGTGGGCATTTAGATAAATTCTTGTGGCAAGAGAAATTCTCACATGAAGGCACTGAGCTAGATTGTGACATGTTCAAAATGAAAGAGCATCCATATCCCCCAGATTGAAGGAAGGTTTAATAAATAGAGAGACAAATGGAAACAATTTATAAGTCCCAGGTTTAGATGCTCAACAGTTTACATGTTCAGTGTAGGGCCGGTTACTACGAAATATCATGAAAATTAAGCCAATCCTACCAAAAACTGTTCATGTCATTGATTTGCAGAGGTGCTATACCTCATCTCATGAATAATGCTTTCTTATTAGGATTGTGCTGATAGTGTTTTTCCATGCAGGGGGATACTGCTAGGACCTTTCCTAGGCTAGTCTCACAGGCTGAGTGGCTCTCCTCTCTCATTTCTCTCAGTTCTACATCTTCACATCTTCATAAACCAGCTAATCTCATTCATACACTTTTCACTCCATAATTAGTCTATAGTTCTTCTCATCTGCTATTTTGTATTATCCTATGGTTAACTTCCAAAAACGCTTGCTCTACTTCTTTGTATTTCATTTTCTTAAATCTATCTATCCATTGAATTGTGAGCTCTTTAAGAGATAAATACAGTTGCCTTACCTTTTTTATTTCTTCAGTGTATGTATTACCAGCTACTGTAATATTTTACTTTGGCTCATAGGTTTTGTATCTACCTTCTGAAAATGTTTGCTACATGTTAGCAGAGTGATTGTCTCTCTGTTCTCTGCCATGGTCCTAGAAACTAGAATTTTCTTGGCACATAGTAGGCACTACATGTATATTTGTAGAATATATAAATGAAGGAGTCATAGCTATAGAAATTATCATAGTGCCTGGTTATGGTAGTTATTCGGAAAAGTTCTGTTGAATTCAACAACTGAAATAAATCATGATGGAATAATATTAGCTATTCTTTAGATCTATGCAGTTTGCATTGATATGCAATAGTAGTTATCAGAGTAGTTATACAAATGGTTTTTTATACATTGTCATTATATATTACACAATGCTTTTTAAACATTGTCACAGTGAACATTCTCTCACATACGCATGATCACATATCCTGGTGTATTTATCTAATAACTACTTTAGGAGAAATGCTTAAAACTGGATTTGCTCACTCCAAAATTAGTAGTTATACTAGTTATACAAAGACAAATCTCAGAGATGGTGAAAGGTGGTAAAGGAAGTTCACATGGAGAGAACAACTTGCTGCAAAGGCATGGGGGCATGGAAGAGCAAGGCCTGCCAGGGATGTGTAGCAAATCATGCAAGATGAAGACAGTTCTTAAAAAATTCAGAGGCAGTGAGAAAGTGCAAGCACTGCTGTGCTGTATTATCAAGTTTATAGTTGAGACTTGAGTAACACAGCCGTAGTAGTTTTTGATCAGTCAATTAGGAGACTTTGTTTATGCTCTGATCAGAGGATTGGCTATGGTCTGTTCTCCTCTTCTTTGGTAAACAAAATCAGCTTCTCTGAACTTACAGGCACCATAATGAGGTGCAAAGAGGAACTAGGGAATATTGGATGGCAAATCACAGAAATCACAGCTTTGGAATGACCTTGAAAGGAACCACACGTGTTGTTGCTTTCTGGGTGCTTGGGGTCACCTAAACATCATCTGATAATGTTGTTTATTCCCAGCAAGGAATAAATAATTTTCTTATATTCATACAGTTCCTATGCCTCAAAGCCAAAAACTCACAAATAAAATCCCTCTTTGTAATTACAATAAAGACTGATTAAAGATTATTAGAATCTTTAGTCTAGTGATGGTCTTAAAAAATAGGGTTTGGCAGCCAGGTGCAGTGGCTCACTCCTATAATCCCAGCAATTTGGGAGGCTGAGGGAGGTAGATTACCTGAGTTCAGGAGTTTGAGACTAGCCTGGTCAACATGGTGAAACCCCGTCTTTACTAAAAACACACAAAAAATTAGCCAGGCGTGGTGGCCGGCACCTGTAATCCCAGCCACTCAGAAGGCTGAGGCAGGTCAATCGCTTGAACTTGGCAATTGGGAAGTGGAGGGTGCAGTGAGCCGAGATCGTGCCATTGCACTCCAGCCTGGGCAACAAAAGTGAGGCTCCATCTCCAAAAAAAAAAAAAAAGGGTTGGCAAATAAGATTTTCTAGAGAAAATGAGTCTGAAATACTTGCCCTTCCCTAGTTGACTAAAATAGATAATTATTATAAAAACTCCCAATTAAATTCAGCTCCACATACTCTTCTGAACTATATTCTTTTATTTGCATATTAGTGTAAGGTACATGAAGAGAAGGAATGGGTATAGTTACATAAATAATTTTTATATTTATATAAGTATACATACATATTTACATAAATATATTAGTTGTATAATTATATATTGTATATGTATTATATATAAAACTTTATGTAAACATTTTATATATAATTTATATGTTATATAGCCATTCTGATAAGAATGTAACTTTTGCCCATTACATAAACATGTATATATTGAATTAGGATAATTAGAATATTACTGTAACATGACTTTGGGTAAAAAAAAAAAATTAACAGTTCAAACATCTTTTATCAGAATAGTATTCAGTTCCCCTTCAAAAGAATTCTGATTCCAACCACAAATACTGAGCAGTATACCAATAAAATAACTAAGGATTCTGTGAAAAATACAAAAGCAGGCAGAGTAGTTGATGGTGGGGGGCAGGAAGCTGGAAAAGAGACTAGCAGAGTAGAGGTAAATGTAAAGTAAATCACGCTTACACACATCATAACAAAACTGCTGAAAACCAAACTATTAAGGGAAAAAGTATTGAAAACAGCCAGAGAAAAGAAACATATTTTATATAAGGAAACGATTTGTGTACTATAAATTTCTCATCAAAAACAATGGAGTAACGATTATGAAGGCTGGGCATGGGGGCTCATGCCTGTAATCCCAGCACTTGGGGAGGCTGAAGAAGGTGGATCACCGGAGGTCAGGAGTTTGAGAGCAGCCTGGCCAACATGACGAAACCCTCTCTCTACTAAAAATTCAAAGATTAGCCAGGCATGCCGATGTGGCCTGTAATCCCAGCTACTCAGGAGGCTGAGGCAGGAGAATCGCTTGAACCCAAGAGGCTGAGGTTGCAGTGATCTGAGATTGTGCATTGCACTCCAGCCTGAGCGAGAGGGCAGGACTCTGTCTCAAAAAACATAAAATAGGCCGGGCGCAGCGGCTCAAGCCTGTAATCTCAGCACTTTGGGAGGCCAAGACGGGCGGATCACGAGGTCAGGATGATCGAGACCATCCTGGCTAACACGGTGCAACCCTGTCTCTACTAAAAATACAAAAAATTAGCCGGGCAAGGTGGCGGGAGCCTGTAGTCCCATCTACTGGGGAAGCTGAGGCAGGAGAATGGCGTGAACCCGGGAGGCGGAGCTTGCAGTGAGTCGAGATCGCGCCACTGCACTCCAGCCTGGGCAACAGAGCGAGACTCTGTCTCAAAAAAAAAAAAAAAAAAGAAAAAAAAAAAGAAACATAAAATAAAATAAATTAAATAAAAAGTAAAGAATATGAGACAGTGCAACAAAATTGCTTTTGCTATTACTATTAATCTTTTTATTTTGAGGTAATTTTATCACTTGTCGAATATAATACACAAAGATTCTAAGGAACCCACGTTGCTATTATCCACTTTTCACCAATGGCAACAGGTTGCAGCTGTACAGTACAATATCACCACTAGCATATTGACACTGATAGAGTCAAGATACAGAATATTTCCATGAGCACAAAGATGCTCTATGTGTACTCTTCCAGCCATACCCGCTTCCCTCCTATCCTCCCTCCCCCATTAAACTCCGGCAACAATGAATCGGTTTTTTTATTCTGTATTTTTGACATTTGTAGATGTTACATAAATGGAATCACAGAGTAGGTCTGAGATTTGGCCTTTTCCACTTAGCATAGTTACGTGAGGTCATCCAGGCTGTTGAGTGTATCAATAGTGTTTGTATTTTTTTAGTAGAGACGGGGTTTCACCGTGTTAGCCAGGATGGTCTCGATCTGACCTCGTGATCCGCCCGTCTCGGCCTCCCAAAGTGCTGGGATTACGGACGTGAGCCAGGTGGCGGGCGCCTATAGTCCCAGCTACTCGGGAGCCTGAGGCAGGAGAATGGCGTGAACCCAGGAGGCGGAGCTTGCAGTGAGCTGAGATCTGGCCACTGCACTCCAGCCTGGGCGACAGAGCGAGACTCCGTCTCAAAAAAAAAAAAAAAAAAAAAAATAGTGTTTGTACCTTTTTGTCAGTGACTAGTGTTCTGTGGTATGATCGGAGTTTATTTACTCATTCACTTATTGAAGAACTTCAGTCATTTCCACGTCTATGCCATTATGAATAAAGCTGATAATGTATAAACATTCATATAAACACTTTGGTGTGAGCATACTTATTTCTCTGGCATAAATGCCCATTAGTGCAATCGTTGGATCACATGGTAGTTGCATATTAACTGTTAAAAAGAAACTTTCAAACATGTACCCTGAGGGGCTACATCATTTTACGTTTCCACCAACAATAGATGAATGGTCTAATTTCTCTTCATGTTCATCAGCATTTTGGATCGCCACTTAAATATTTTTGTTTTCATTTTAGCTATTCTGGTAAGAATGTAGTGATAACTTTTGTGATTTTGATTTTCATGTCCCAAATAGCTGATGATACTGAAAATATTTTCATTTGATTTTTTCCCGTCTATGTCTCCTCTTCAGTGAAATCAGTATTTTCATATCATTTGCCCATTTTTTGAATTGAATTATTTATTGATTTTACTACTCCATTTGGAGAGTTCTTTGTATATTCTAGACATTAGACCTATGTGGTTTGCTAATATATTATCCAACTCTGTAGCTTGCTTTGGAAGCGACAATTGAGTAGGTCTTCTCATTTTTTTTTAAATGTGTGAAAACTCAGGCCTGGGGGAGTATAATACTTGTCAACATACAAGATAAGGAAGTGACTGAGATGTGGTTTGAATTCAGTTTATTGTGCTTTTCACCTCACAGTGCTTCCTTAACCAGAAGTCCTTTATTAAGCAATAGATGCAGAGAATCTACTTTCCATCATAATTCTGAGTAAATCAAGAATATTGAGTACTAACTCCTGCTTGTTTTGATTGAATATATTCTTAATGGTTTCCATTGTTTTCAAAATATCTAAATCAAGAGATCCAATTAAACATTGTATACAAATAATTACTGATACTTTCCAAACTATCCTGATGAAGAGAGTTATTTTCTAACCATTTTGTACCAAAAGTAAGATGCATAACAGTGTACACTATACATTATTTATGTAAATAAAACATACATGTGTACACTGGACTGTGATTCTTCTTTGAAGGAGGATTGTCAAGAAACTTTTTAATGATATTTGCTTTGGGAGAGACACCTTCACTTCTATTCTATTCTGGTTCATGCTTTTTAAATTTTTAAATCTGTACTCATTGACAAGAGGATCATTTGAACCAAGGAGTTCAAGACCAGCCTGGGCAACACAGGGAGACCCCACCTCTACAAAAACAAAACGAAACAAAATAAATAAATAAAAACTAGCTGGACATGGTGGTGTATACCTGTGGTTTCATCTACTTGGAAGGCTGAGGTGGGAGAATCTCTTGAGCCTGGGAGATTGAGACTCCAATGAGCCATAATCCTGTAACTGCACTCCAGTCTGGGAGACAGAGCATGACCTTGTCTCAAAAATAAATAACAAAAATTTAAAAACAAAAATACTCATAAATCACCATTACTTTAACAAATATTAAACATATTAATAAAAAGGTAAAACATTGCATATGTAACAAGCAATAAAGAGAAACTGGTTTTTTGCATCAAAATGGTTTAGCGTAAGTCTTCCAAGATGTGATTTTTTAGATGAAAATTTTAATATGTCTTGGGACAGGAGTTAATGATGAGATCCATAGGATCTGGTATGTTTGATGAAAACTAGACTTTCAATTTATAAATGAAGACACAAGCTCAGAGTGATCAGTTGGATGTCCAAACTCACACATTTAATCAACTACAGAGTCAGAATATGTGCAAAGATTGGAATGATTCCAAAGCCCATGTTTTTTATATTTCCTCTCTTCCATGAGTATTTAACCTCAGATTATCCAGCTGTTTTCAGGTAACTTTACCAAGTGGCCCCATTCCTCAGTTGTCCAAGCTTATGTAACTTGGAAGACGCCGATAAGTTTATTTGAATATGCATCCAGGTTCTGTCGTTTACTTTGGCACCATTTTTTAACAAAAATTTTATCTTGTGTATTAAAAAACTATAATTTTACAATTTAATCTTCTTCAAAGTCACCTTATTCTGATGAAGCTTCAGCAAATATCTTCTTTCTGTAGTCATGCAGACAGAGAATTTATGTATTCCATTGATACAACATGGAGCAATGCAAAAGTTCTGGATTGGATTCTATTTGGGAAATGTACTCTGTTGCTAACAGATGATGGTTCTGGTCTCTAGTCATTTTCAAACCTTTCTCAGGATATAGGATAAAACACTGATGAACTACTGCCTTATTTCATTTCTATAGTTAACTGGTTAATCCTAAAATTCTGTAGGAGTCAGCTTTACAACTTCTTATAAATTAGAAGTTTGCCATTGTTAAACTGACATGTATTATTTTCCTCATTATATAGAAGAGTCAATTCAGAAGGATTAGATGGTTTTGTCAAGACACTTAGGTAGTGTCTAGGAATATGTTCCGGCGCTGTTAATTCCACCTTGAATTTTTTCTCAAGTATGCCATTCAGACTTCGTTGCTTATTAAACATTAAGTTGATAATAAAGCAGTTCAATTTCTGGAATGCATGTTACATATGTGGCATTATTTATTTAGGCTTCTTGGTGTGAACTTTACCTTTGGCTCAACAAGCAGATTACTTTATCAAATGATTTCTATGTGGAAAGTCAGTGTGTCTGATTCAACAAAGGTTTACCATTTACCTGTGTTACAAGCTTAACCTATAGTACATTTTGAAGCTAAACTCATTTTTTAACATCAAAGTAAATTTTAAATTAAAAAAGTATTGCCTTCACATTTCAAGCTCTCTGATATATCAGCATCCCAAATAAAAGAAATTGATTTCAGTTTATAATCTCTTTGACTTCAGTTTAAATTCTCTCTACTTTTACCAGATGGAAATATCACCAGATAAAGATGCTAACCACGTGTGATGTTAGTGTAAGAATGATAGGTTAATTATTGTCTTAAGTGTTCACATGCTAATGGATTATCAGCAGTTACTGATATCATGAAAATATACCTCCAAGAAGAATGATTCATAAATCCCATACTACTCTGGCTGGGATAAGATATACAATGACTTCCAAGGATAAGATATGTCATTGACACTCTGGCCTCTTTGCATGTAAGGACAGGGAATGACACAAATCATGGGAAGATAAGAAATAACACAAACATTTGAAATGCCTCTACAGTATCTATATGCTGTGAGAACCAAATTGGAAAAAAATTTGATAAAATACTCTCAGCTACGTTTCCACTTCTGTCTGCAACATGCACTCCACATAGTTGTTAGAAACATATCCCATATTGGATCCTAGATTGTTGTAGACAGATCATCCTATGAGCTTCAGGACACAGAACTAGATTCACAGATATCTGGCATGAGAAGGAAATTTAAAGATATTCTCCTTCAACTCTGTCATTTGATGAATCACCCTGCACTATAGTTCCATCCTTTAAGCACTCTGAATATATATCAGCATATGCCAGTTCCAGGAACCCAATCCTAAATTTATTGTTTTTAGGGTCGCTGGCAGGCCTTTCTCCTCAACTCTCCTTAGTCTGTTTTATACTGTTATAGGCTCTTCATTTTTGTCTTTTGTGACTCGATTTTTGTCAAATAGTCCTTTTCTGTTATGTGCTCACTAAGGAAAAGAATTACAAATCAGAGCACATCAAATTTGATTTCACAATACTTATTAGGCCATACTTGCCAGCAGATTGGAATATTGATGATTTTTTTTATATCTGCTTCTTCTAGCAGGGAAATGTTTTAGGATCTATTGTTTGTATTTGGGAAATATTACAAGGAGATTTGGATTAGGCTTTATAGTTTAATAATTGTGTCAAAGATTTGCCAATTGTACATCTTTTTAAAATTGTTTTAATTTTAATGGTGGATACATAGTAGGTATATATATTTATCAGGTACATGAGATGTATTGATATGGTAATGCAATATGTAATAATCACATCATAGATAATAATGTATACATCCGGAATTTTTCCTCTGTGTTACAAACAATCTAATTCTACTCTTTTAGTTATTTTAAAATGTACAATTAAGGTACAATTGATTACACTCACCCTGATGTACTATCAAATAGTACATCTTATTCATTTTTTAAAATTACATTTTTGTACCCATTAGCTATCCCCACCTCCCCTCCAAACCCCTACTGCCCTTTCTAGCCTCTGGTAACAATCATTCCACTTACTATGTCCATAGTAAGTGAGAACATGTGGGATTTGTCTTTATGTCCCTGGCTTATTTCACTTAACAGAATGACCTCCAGTTCCATCCATGTTGTTGCAAATGAGAGGATCTCAAATTATTTTTTCTTTTCTGGCTGAATAGCACTCCATTGTGCATATGTACCACATATAATTTATTCAGATTAATTAACATATCCATTAATCTGTTAATAGACATTGAAATTGCTTCTGAATCCTAGCTATTGTGAAAAGTGCTGCAACAAACATAGGAGTGCAGATATGTCTTCGATATACTGATTTCCTTTCTTTTGGGTATATACCCAGCAGAGCAATTGCTGTATAATATAGTAGCTCTATTTTTGTTTTTATTTGTTTTTTTGAGAAACATTCAGACTGCTCTCCATAGTAGATGTACTAATTTACATTCTCACCAACGATGTACAAGGGTACCATTTCCTGCACATTTTCACCAGTATTTGTTATTGCCCATCTTTTGGATATAAGTCATTTTAACTGGGGTGAGGTAATACCTCATTGTAGTTTAGATTTGCATTTCTCTGATGGTAAGTGATGTTAAGCATATTTACATGTCCCTGTTTGTCATGTGTATATCTTCTTTTGAGAAACAGCTATTCAAAATTTTGCCCATTTTTTGATGAGATTATATATTCTTTCATACAGAGTTATTTATCCTCCTTATATGTTCTGGTTATTAATCCCTTGCCAAATGGGTAGTTTGAAAATGTTTTCTCCCGCTCTGTGGGATGTCTTCACTTTGCTGATTGTTTCCTTTATTGTGAATAAGCTTCTCGATAAGATCCCATTTGTCCATTCTTGCATTGGTTGCCTATGCTTGTGGAATATTGCTCAAGAAATTTTTGACCAGACCAACGTCTTAGAGATTTTCCCTAAAGTTTTCTTGTAGTAGTTTCATGGCTTGAGGGCTTAGATTTAAGTCTTCATTCCACTTTGATTTGATTTTTGTATATAGTGAGAGGTAGGGGTCTAGTTTTATTCTTCCACATATGGATATCCAGTTTTCCCGGCACCATTTATTGAAGAAACTGTCTTTTCACCCAATGCATGTTCTTGGAAACTTTGTTGAAAATGAGTTAACTGCAAGCATGTGGATTGGTTTCTAGGTTCTCTATAGGTTCCATTGGTCTATGTGTCTGTGTTTATATGAGTACCATGCTGATTTTTACTATAGCTCTGTAGTAAAATTTGAAGCCAGGTAATATGATTCTTCCAGTTTTGTTCTTTTGCTTAGGATAATTTTGACTACTCTGGATCTTTTCTGGTTCCATATCAATTTGAGGATATGTTTTTCTATTTCTGAGAACAAAGTCATGGTATTTTAATACAAATTATATTGAATCCATAGATTGCTTTGATACTATGGACACTTTACCACTATTGATTCTTCCAATCCATTAACGTTGACTATTTTTCCATTTGTGGTGTCCTCTTCAATTTCTTTCATCAGTGTTTTACAATTTTTATTACACACATCTTTCACTTCTTTGGTTCAGATAATTCCTAGGTATTTAAATTTATGTGTGGCTATTGTAAATGGGATTCCGTTTTTTCTTTTTCATATTGTCTACTCTTGACATAGCGTAATACCACTGATTTTTGTATGTTGATTTTCTTTCCTGAAATTTAACTGAATTTATCAGTTCTAATAGTTTTGTGGGAGTCATTATGTTATTGCAAATGTAAGACTATGTCATCTGCAACAAGGATAATTTGACTTCTTCCATTCCAATGTGGATGCCTTTTCTTTCTCTTGTCTGATTGTTATAGCTAGGGCTTCCACTACCACGTGGAATGACAATAGTTAAAGTTGGCATCCTTGTTGTTCCAGATCTTAGAGGAATTTCTGTGAATTTAAAACAACTCTAAAAAATAAATTCCATAAAATCTTAAAAAGTAATTATAGCAATTTTATGATCTAGTCTTTGTTAGTTAATCCTTAAGAAACTGCACCAGATAGATAATATTTTAATCATAGGAACAGTTTTTTTTTTTCTTCTGAGTATGGCCCAAGGTAAAACAATGTCAGTTTAACTTTCCACACAGAATTGAGCTTTTCAACTCTAGAAATATATTTTCAAAAATCAGCAAGAGAAACCAGAACATGACTCCGTTCTGGTAGACATTTTTGTGGGATGTACATTTTTTGAAATTTCCTTTTGGTTTATTTCTGTTTTTAAAATCATACTGGTTAAGTGTGCTCCTTTCTCATGGGATATATTCCCACCGACTTCCTATTGCAACAGGTTCACTACGAATTAAATCTCATGCTGAGATGTTCCTTCCCACCACTCTACAGAGTGTCTTTTGTATCACCATAGCTTAAACACTGAAATCCCAAAAGTTAACTATGCGCTCAACTATGTCCGTTTCTTTTCCTGACAGTCTCTAAGAGATAGATCCTACATTGAATACACTTCAGAGTTTGGCTCCAGATTTCTAGATAGTCTCCTCCACCTCATTCCCCCTGAGCTGCTACTTACTCTAATCACCAAAGTAAAGACCATTCCTTCTTCACCTCACTCTCTGAATATTCTCTGTGGTCGCCTAGGAAAGAAAGGCTTCCTTAAGGGACCACAGATAATATCATATATTACACAGATAATATTATAAACATATATTTATATTCCAACCTGAAATAACCCATTACCAATTGAATAATATATCTCCCTCATTCCTTTGGGTAAGAAAAAGACTATCATTTCATATAATAGTCTCGGTACTAAACAAGAACATAAACATATTCAAGAACTGGAAATATACAAATTCAAAAGCCCAGCAATCCCACTCTTACATAAGCACTCAATGCAAGCTCATACCTATGTTTACCAAAATAAATATACTAGAATGTTCATAGTAGCACTATTTATAATTATCCAAATTGGAAACTACCCATATATAATCATCAACAGTAGAATGTATACAAAAATCATGTTTTATGTGCACAGTGGAATACTATACAGCAAGGGCAATAGAAACAAAACCAAATGCATTTTAATGGATTGGTATTAAAAGTACTGCTTAGACTGGTACTTGAGTAAAGTAAGGGAAGAAGCAGGATTGGACAGAAGGGGAAGCCCACTTAGTTGAGGCAGTTCTAACAGATTATTCTATCAACACTGCGAAGAGTTTTGAAGAGCATATGGCTGTTAAAGGTTTCTGGAAATGGGGAAAGAGGGCTGATTCTGTCTACCCCTAAGTTCATCAGTCATGATGCTGGCCACCCTGAAGAGTGGCCAAGACCTTAGGTGAGGTTGCATTCCTCAACTGAATCAATTTCAGAAGGGAGCTGACAGCTGAGGGCTGTCTCCTGGCAATGCTCCCAGCAGCAGGGGTAATAAGTCCTTTACTCATAGAAGGGCTTATATGAATGAACCTCAAAAGTACACTACTGAATAAAAGGCTTCAGGCGCAAATGAAAAAGTGCTATACAACTTCACATATATGAAATACAAAAACAGGCAGAAATCACTGTAGAGTGCTAGAATTCAGGATAGTGGTCACTGTTGAAGGTTAATGCACAGAAGGAATTCTTTGTAGTGTTCCCTTTCTTGGTCTAGGTGCTAGGTACTAGGGTGTATGCAGTCAGTGTGAGCACTATTTGAACTGCATACTTGGTATTAGTGAACCCTTCCATGTTCATTTGATAGGGTAAAGATGGGGACACTCTGAGTAGGAAGGCAGAAATGTCTGCTTTTTAAAATCTATGAAACTATCAACCTATCTATCACCTAATGTGCTGTCTATAATGCGTTTATGACTCTATTGGGGATGTGAAGCATAGTATTTATTTCGTTTCTGCTTTTCACTGACACATTTTAAAAAACGAATATTTGCAACAGTTTCTGCACTTTCTGCAGTTTCCATTCTTAGATGCAGCCAAACCAGGATTTTCTGCCCTGCATGTTGTTTTTTTAATCTAAAGTAGGTCAATATAGCAACTGAAAAAAATTATGTAAAATTAGAAGTTCTGGCTCAAATTGAAAAGTTTATCTCCAAAACTCGGAAAGACATTTATCACTGAAGTCCTATCTAGAAGTAAATATGTAAAAGGGAGACTTCTGGATGTTAGAGATATAAATAATATTTTATATTCACTTTCATGAATTCAGGAAATCATTACATACACACCTACACTTATACATACATTCACACACAAACACACACATTATAGAATTTCTGTGTATGCAAGAGAAACAAAGATGAATATGATTTATCGTTTCTGACCTTGAACAGCTCCTATTCCGAAAGGAGAGACAGATAAATAAAGAGATAATTATCGTATCACAGGGAATCTTAATCTAAAGTTGACTGACCCTTAAGTGGAAAAGGGGGCTTTGGCTGACATCAGTGTTTACATCTAAATATAAGTTTTCCAAAAGGTCCTATCATACTGCAAACAATTCATCTCTCTAGAGCATAAATACTTTGCCTCATCTTCTTACCATTGCAGCTGGAACACATACACAAACAAAGGTGAGATTCATTTGAGAAAAATTGCTTCAAATAGGAGAACACTGTGATATATAACTCACAGTTGGCTCACATGTTAACTCATACTTACGGCGTGTTTTCTCTGTTCCTGGCCTACTTCTGAAAGGCTTGCTTAGCTACTATCTGCACACCTCAGCTAACTAAATCCTGTTTCTATTCCAGTAACTAGTTAGGTTTAACGAGCACAAAATCTGTTTACTGGCAATCTTCGTACCAGTACCCATGTTGGATATTGCTAATAATCAAGACACTCTTAGCCACCACAAACATACTTTCAAAATTCTTATCAACCCAATAGTTTAGCCAGGCATAACCAATCGATCAGTGCTGGCTCATAATATGACACATTGTAGCCAGTCCCACCTTCTGGAATTGAGCATGGATTATTTGAGAAAAAATCATAAGTGGATTGTCTGATAGACATATTATTTCCATGGTAGAAATAACAACTTTGGAGTCCATGATGTTTGGGAACATTTTTATCTTTGAGGAATCAGTGTCCTTTACCATTTTCCACAACTGTGCTGTGTGTCAGGCATGGTGTCAGCTCCTGGAGAGATAAAAATGAATGAGGACATTCCCATGACCTTGAAGAACTAACATTCTCACAAGTGAGACAAATAAATTAATTGTGAGATGATATGGGTGTTAGGGTATTGATAGGTGTGTGGTACACAACTAACCTTGTCAACGGGTAAAGATTTTATTGAAATAATTATGAGATACTTTACAGAAGAGGCCCCTAAACTGTCTTGAAAGACATTTGGATTAAAAAATAACCAAAAAGGAAGGAAGGAAGGAAGGAAGGAAGGAAGGAAGGAAGGAAGGAAGGAAGGAAGGAAGGAAGGAAGGAAGGAAGAAAGGAAGGAAGGAGGGAGGCAGGGAGGGAGGGAGGGAGGGAAGGAAGGAAGCAAGGAAGGAAGGAAGGAAGGAAGGAAGCAATGAAGGAAGGAAGGAAGGAAGGAAGGAAGGAAGGAAGGAAGGAAGGGAGGGAGGGAGTCTAGGATACATGTGGAGGCCAGAGTTGAGTAGGATCAGTCAAAAATTCAGGGAAACTTGAATGCAAAAAACTCATTTGAGCTCACGGATTTATATTCAACACAAGACTCCAGAAAAGTCACTCTGTAAGAAGCTCTGATTCCACGTCAAAATCGTATTGCAACTTCCTTCTCCTGGACAAGTGCTATTTTTTTCCAGTTGCTGAAAAATTACATTCTACAGCTTTCTTTCTCCAGTATTGACAAATGGTTAAATGGAAAGGGAGGTCAAAAAAGAAAATCAATGCAATTTTACACAGTCCTCATTACTAGGTCAACCATGTCTTCTCTGTGCATACTCAAGTTGGTTTCCTTGCTCTGAGTAAGGCTTTTAAAAGGTTGCTTGCTGGCTGAACTGTCAGCCCAGGGGGAAAAAAAAAAATTAGTTTAAAAAAAAAAAAAAAAGAGTAAAACCTCGTGTACCACATCTATGATTCTACTTTTAATTATCATCATTAATGCTAAACCAAACAGGAAATGCTTAGTGTCTGGCCATTTCCATTTGAAATAAAAAGCTGTACAGATTTATAGCTGGAAGGGTCTTTAGGGATTATCCACGTCAAACATCCTTTCTCCCTTTGTTTTGTAAAAATGGAAATTGGTGCACAGAGAAGTCAAGTGGCTTGCCCAAGGTGACAAATTAAGCTAATGGCTGAACCTGAGCTTGGTCCCAGTAGAATGTGCTTAGATGCCCAGGCATTTGAATTTGCAGAGGAAGGGTGGGTAGTCTATTTTCAATTACAATTTGTTATTCTGTTAAAAAGAAAGCCTTTTAAATTTTAAGTAAAGTGTTTTAAATGGGCTATATCATTGTGCCTATTTATTTGTGACTATCTCTGTGTTTGAGTGTGTGCTGGAGTGAAAACATCTACTTTTTATTATTATTTTCTAATCAGCATTCTTCAACCCAGTGGTTCTCTAAACTGGCTGCACAGTAAAATGACTCGGGGAACTTTACAAAAAATCGATGTCCAGGCTCCACTCCTTAGAGATTCTAATTTAATTGGTCTAGGATGGGATCCTAGCTTCTATATATTCAATTCAGGACAGAAAACAACTGCTGTGATCTCGCATCATAATCAGGATTCAGTTGTTCATAAACCTCCCCATATGCATATGCTCTCTATGCTGCTAATTATTATTATTTTATTTATTTATTTTGAGATAGGGTCTCGCTCTTTTGCCCAGACTGGAATGCGGTGACACGATCTTGGCTTACTGCAACCTCTGTCTGCCTGTTTCCATCAATCCTCCCACCCTGTCAGCCTCCAGGGTAGCTGGGACTGCAGATGTGCACCACCATGCCTGGTGATTTTTTTTTTTTTTTTTTTTTTTGTAGAGATAGGGTTTCGCCATGTTGCCCAGGTTGGTCTCAAACTCCTGAGCTCAAGCAATCTGCCCTCCTTGGCCTCCAAAAGTGCTGGGATCACAGGCATGAGACATTGTGCTGGCCATAAACTGTTAATTATTCAATGTGTTCCTCCCTTTAGCTAATATTTACCTAAATAAATTTATTTTCAAATAAAATTTATGTGATTACTATAAACTATAAACAATCAACCCTTGTTATAAAATCTGAAATATAAACTAACCAAGACAATATTATTAAAGATTGGCTAAATACAACTGTTTGTCTGAGATTTTGAGCCTGAAGCCGATTTTTTTTTTTTTGCCAAACTTATGAATTAGTACATACTAGGGAAATGGTAAAAATAGCCACATAACATCAAGACATTCTTCTTGAAATAAATGGGTAGATTGATAGGTGAGTATAAGAAAACACTTTTCTAAAATTACCTAGCATTTTAAAATTGAAAATTACCAGTGATAAATATCCCATACTTTGAGAATCTATGCTTTAACCTGAAGTAGGAATCAGAGAATTTTGTCTTCATTTCTAAATCTACAAGCCAACCAGGGCATCCCCTTGTGTCTTGATCCTTCCTGCTGCTCTCAGCTGGGATATGGGTTACCCTTCATGGCCTCAGGAGGGTGACTCCTCCTCCACACTTAATTACCAGTTTTGGTGGCTCCCTCTTTTATGAGGAATCCCATACAAAATAGGGTATGGAGTATCCACTCACCTTACTTCTTTATTTCTCCAGAGTTCCTAAAAGTAGCCCACTAGACTAGTCAGGTCTATGCAAATTGCTCTGCAGTTGGATTTGAAGAATTCCGAGGAGGATTTGAGGGTGGAAAATGAGAAGTCAAGTCTCTAGCAGGTGGCAATATTCTGCAATCTCATAATTGAAGACCTTTAATAAAATAGGTCTTGAATGAGAAGGAGGTGCCACAGACGTGTGTCCTTACTAAGACAGGGACCCAATAAATCACTCACCGTATCTTGAGGTGAGAAATGGCCAAGACATGGCTGATGCCCTGTATGTGGATGTGTTAAGGAGAAGAACAATGTGATCTGCTACACAGAAGGGTGTGCCATGTACATACACATCACAGTCACATTCCTAAAGCTCTTCAGAGGATACATTAATGATTATCTTTTCTACATGAGGAACCCCAGTCAGCCTCGACAATGTAAGATGAGCAGACTTGCCTCTTCGTGGCTATGGCTAATTCGTTTATAACATTAACTATTTTTGCACTGTCTGTGGCATTTCTTTCCTTTTTGTCTGTGTTGTATTTTTTATTTTACCTTTCTTCTCTTCTTTGTTTTCACTTTATCTGTTCAGACTTCATGGCTACCTCTCTCATATACAAGCAAACAATCAACATATGAAATAGCTCTATATTTGAAAACAAAAATGTATAGTCTCACCCCAAAGCCTCTCCATCCCTCAACTCCCACTCTAAGAAAAAAAAATCAAACTTCCCAAATCCTTTCCCCTTTTACTCCCTTGGGAGCAGGTCTGCAGTGTGAATTCTGCTCAGATAGTCTGCAGGTGTGCCTGTGTCTGCAGGACTAATGTTCTCTCCGACTGCAGAAGGAAAGGTGGACAAGGGGCAGCTGGTGTCAGGTTCCACTTATCACGGTGTCTTATCATGTGACCTCACATTTCCTTTTAAGATTCCCACAGGATGAACTAGAGGTCTGCCAGTTCCTCTAAATATTGAACTTATTTAAGTAAATATACTTCACAAGGACACACAGGCTGAACTAATTTTTAAAAAGGGACCAGTCCCACAGTTAGCAAGGTATATGCCTTCTCCTTGGTACCACGTTTCTCAATCTTCATTGCACATTATAACTATCTGAAAACAAACACGAATAACTTAGCAGCACTAGAGATACACAATATTAAATCTGCATATTTAAGACAGCTTAACATGATATGTTTCTAAACCAATATGTGATTTAAATGTGTAACAGGTTTTACATTCACTGTAACTTTAAATTTGTGTGTTAACATTATTATTTAGAGAAGATTTTGTTTTCCTTATTTTTCTGTTTCAGTGTTTCTGGGTAATGTATTGATTACCATTTAATTGGCCTTTAGGATTCTCATAGATTCTCAGTGAAGAACAGGAGGCAACCTATAATATACATATACATAAAAATATACATATATTTTAAAATCCAACAGTCTCCTCTGTTGTTAAAATGTATGATTTTATGTGATGTGCTTATCCAAATTCAACTTGTATTTCTTCCTACTTTCTTCTTGGGTTTCAGACACTTAATCTTATTTAATTTTGCGGAAGAAACAAAGTTCCATATATATTTAAATACTCTGCCTTCATTGCTCCACAGTCTGGAGCACAGCCACACTATCTCTCCCCTCCCCACCATGATGCCTCCACCCACCCCATCTCTGAATATTCAGAGTCATTCTCCAAGTCTCAACCTAAATATTACCTTTTTGAAGAGTCACCACACATCCTGGCTTTTGATACCTCAAAATTTTAAAGCAAGTTTAATATGAGTAACAGCAATGTCCCTCTATCACAAGCACCTCACACAGAAAAGTGGTTTTATAGATCCTTTTTTAAAAAGGAGACAGACAGAGAGACAGAATGAGGGAGAGAGAGAGAGAGAAGGAAAGAAGAAAAGAAGAAAGGAAGAGAAAAAAGACCAAAAAAAAAAAAAAAAGAAAAAAGAAAGGAAAAAAGGGAAAACAAGCAAGGGTATCAGTGAAACAAGCTATTCTCCCTCGAAACAGAACATTCAAAATGTCTTCTCAATACATATGAAAAAAAAATACTTTAATCTCCAAAAAGTCATCCATCCTGAGAACAGAATGTCTGGGGGAGACAATATGATATCTACATAAATATCTACATTCTCACACATTTTAAAAATGCAGAAATAGAGTCTTTTTTATACCAACAATGAACTTGGAAGTACATTTGAATGGTAACTAAACATTTTTTTTTAATTTATTCAATCCTTTATTATTCTTGGTCACCTCACCATAACTATTGCTTCTCTTCCCATCCACCCATCCATTCCATAAAAATATTTTACACTGTACCACATGCCACTCTGTTTATCAGATATTTTGATAACTTTAGCTAACAGTAGCACAACCTGTTAGCAAATTTGGGGAAAATAAGAACAGAGAGCAGAAATGTTTGGATTCCTTTTAGGCGGTTAAATGAAGGTGGTAGCATGCTTGGCTAAAACACAGGCAAAGACAAGCCATTTATGAAATGTTTGCCATGGATCAAATAAAAAATAGAATTCAGATCTTGATGCTGATTCCTAGGCTGGCCAACACACCACTACTGACACATTACTGCAGATGAATAAAAAATGTTTATCGTTTTACAGCAGAGAAAGGTCTATAGCGGATAAAATTGTAAACTAAAATGGGATTGTCCTTACCAGTAAATGAAAAACAAAACAGACACCGCTTTCAAGTATTCGTATGTGGGAAAGGAGAATAATGGCGATTGACCTGTAAGGACCTGCCTTTGGTAGGGGATGCACAGCTATTAATATGGGGCTGCAATTGTGTGACATATTTTCACTTGGAGAAAGGGCAGGTTTGTGGGTACAGAAAAGCAGCTCTATTTCTCGTTTCTTATAAAAAAATTGTACCACTAATGCTCTTTCCTCTTTCCCCTTGTCGTCTGCCTCTGAAATCTCCTTATCCTTTTCTGATAGACAGACACAAATTGAATTACCAAACAAACAAAAAAGTTTTTTTTTTTTTTTTTAAACCTACACACCAAGAACCTGCTATCATCAAACACTGTCTTGCTACTGCCATCTAGTGGCCAGGATACTAACATGCAGTTCTTCTGGCCAAATCAAAGACACAAGGTGTCTTCCAAGGAGTTAGAAGTCAGAAATGTAAACTACAGAGATTCAAAGGAACTGATGTCTTCAAGGAGTTAAGAGTTAGAAAATGAGAAACTGCAGAGATTCAAAGAAACTATGTAGGCCTCTGTTGCCCTCCTTCTACTGAGTGGCATCCCTTGGTCTGGGGGGTGTGTGTGTGTATATATGTTTTATATACATACATATATACATATATATGTATATACATGTATATACATATATGATTTTTATAGATTGAAACAGTATTTAGTTGTAACTTACAAAATGGCACATAGTAGGGTCCCCTGCCTAATAAATTCATGATATGCGCTATGATATAATATACAGTGATACAGTATCATAAATTATTTTAAAAATTCTAAGAGGACATATGCCTAAATATTGCTCATGATAGAGGTAATAAGACCATCTGTGCCTGTTATTTTTCATATGTATAACTGCCCTCCACCTCTCACTTTAGCCTCATCTCAACTTTTCCCTCTTTTCATCCTACCCCTGCATCCACCTATGTATTTATAAATTTGTCAGTTCAAGTTTAACGACCAGTATCTAGCCTAGGGAAAAAAAATGCTGATTCTCTTTTGACAACTGAAAAATATGCATTATTTTTCTTAAAATTCTAAATCCTCCATATAACCTTAACCATGATGCCAAGACTGGCATGCCCTTACACACAGGAGGCTATAGAGCGAGGCTTCTCAACAGGGCCACTATTGACATATGAAGAGAGGTAAGCCTCTACAGCGGTAGCAGTGGTGGTGACGGTGGGGCTAGCATTTGCACTACAAGTGCTAGGGATGGTTGGCAGCATCGCTAGCATCAAACCACTAGATTCCAATGACATTCCCACCCTCACACCAGTGAGACTGTGTCCGGAATTGATTCCTTTCCGTGGTTTCTTGGTCTCGCTGACTTCAAGAACGAAGCCGCAGACCCTCACAATGAGTGTTACAGTTCTTTAAGATGGTGTCTGCGGTTTGCTCCTTCCGATCTTCAGATGGGTACGGAGTTTCTTCCTTCCCGTGCGTTTGTGGTCTCCCCTGACTTCAGGAGTGAAGTTGTAGACCTTCGTAGTGTTACAGCTCTTAAACGTGGAGCTTCTGGAGTTGTTTCTTCCTCCCCGTGGACTCGTGATCTTGTTGACTTCAGGAGTGAAGCTGCAGACTCTCACAGTGAGTGTCACAGCTCTTAAAGGTAGGGTGTCCAGAATTGTTCTTTCTTCCCAGTGGGTTCATGGTTTCTCTGGCTTCACAAGTGAAGCTGCAGACCTTCACAATGAGTGTATAGCTCATAAAGAAAGTGCAAACCCAAAGAGTGAGCACCACCAAGATTTATTACACATAACTAAAGAACAAAGCTTCCACAACCAGCAAAGGAACCTAACCACGTTGCTGCTGCTGGCTCAGGTGGCCAGCTTTTATTCCCTTACTTGGCCTGGCCCACATCCTGCTGATTGGTCCATTTTAGAGAGTACTGATTGGTGCGTTTTTACAGAGTGCTGATTTGTGCATTTACAAACCTTTAGCTAGACACAGAGCACTGATTGGTGCGTGTACAATCCTTTAGCTACACAGAGAAGTTCCCGGAGTCCTCACACCACCAGGGAGCCCAGAGGTTTCACCTCTCAAGACAGCCACACTATGTCACCAGGCGTTACAAAATGACAAAATGCCTTTGGGAAGAGAGAGTGGGGCGATCATTCGTCACTGGTTGAGAACCATTGCTGTTCAGAACCAAACTTCTGGCTATGTTCATAATACATCCCCTTCTGTCTCTTATTTTCCAAACTCTCCTTGACTTTTTGCTCACGTCTTTCTCTCATATTCATTGCAGAAACACTTCAAATTTCTGAAGATCCATAAATGCCCATAGCTCTTTAATAATATTTACTCTTTGATTTTATGTTCTTGGAAAAATTTAACCTCCCTTATTAGACAATCGCTTTTATGTGACCCAAAACAAAGCATTTCCCCCGTTTTTTTTTTTTTTTTTTTTTTTTTTTTTCTCTGTAAAGCTGCATTTCCCAAATATATTCCATGGAGCACTGGCACTAGCTGTTTGATATTTGTAAATGTGGTGTTTGTGCATCTGTGCACACGTGTGCACATGTATTCGTGTATGTGTAAAGATTTTTACAGTGGCTCATGCCTATAATCCCAGCACTTTGGGAGGCCAAGGCGGGTAGATCACCTGAGGTCAGGGGTTCGAGACCAGCCTGACAAACACAGTGAAACCCTCTCTCTACTAAAAATACAAACATTAGCTGGGCGTGGTGGCAGGCACCTATAATCCCAGTTACTGGGGAGGCTGAGGTAGGAGAATCACTTCAACCCGGGAGTCAGAAGTTGAGGTGAGGTGAGCTGAGATCAAGCCATTGCATTCCAGCCTAGGCCACAGAGTAAGACTCTATCTTTGAAAAAAAAAAAAAAAAAAAAATTTTTAGTCAAAGTTGAAAAAGTAGCAAACAATATCCCCAACATGGACTTTCACAATTTACATTAATTAGCATAAAAAAGACTATAGAAGTTCCTTTAATTAACAACAATGTTTAAAAGTTTTTCCCCTCAAATATATTTAACTTTTCTCTTTTTTTTTTTGGAGATGGAATCTCACTCTGTTGCCCAGGCTGCAGTGTAGTGGCAGGATCTCGGCTCACCTCCGCCTCCCAGGTTCAAGCAATTCTCCTGCCTCAGACTCCTGAGTAGCTGGTACTACAGGCACGTGCCACCATACCCGGCTAATTTTTTTGTATTTTTTAGTAAAGACAGTTTCACCCTAGTGGCCAGGCTGGTCTTGAACTCCTGACGTGGTGATCCTCCTGCCTCAGCCTCCCCAAGTGTTGGGATTACAGGCATCAGCCACTGTGCCCGGCCTGATATTTAACTATTTTAATAAATAGAAAAATTGATTGAAGAACTTAGGTATGTCAAAGGGTCTTTCAGGCCGATCCTCCTTCTCTTGGCTTTTGAAGTATAATTATAGGGCCTTTTCGTTTAGGTTCATGTTAATTTCTGTTTGATGACTGTAAGGTTTTACTCAACAAGAAAACTACTGACCTACTTTTGAACTGTGTCTGCAATGTGCAAGGGGGATTCTGGAGTCAGAAGCGAACTGGAAAAAGAGAATAAATGGGATATGAAAGAATAGAGGGCCCCTCACATTGTTTGGTGGTTAAAAAGGACTTGGAACGGTGTCCAGATAAATTGTTGATAATTAAACTCTGTTTAAGTATGAGTTAATATTGGAAAAACACTTTACTTTTCCAGAAAAGTTTCATCAAATATATATTGAATGGTTTGGAATGGTTACTTACTCAACTTTTCTGTGGTTTTATGTTGTCTGACTGTACATTGGATGCTGAGAGGGTTAAGATGGGAATCTAGCATGCTCAAGTGATTTGGGACTTCGTTTTGGTTATATTTTCATGCTTTTGGCCTTCATGAAGCAACAAATGGGTATATTCTGTGCTTGAAATAGACAACTACTTAAATGAAATTAAATATTCCTTGTGAGCCTGTATTAGATTTAGGGGTTGTGGATAGGGGGAGTCACACAGGATAATTCTCAACTGGAAGAATACCTAGAAAACAGCTACTTTTATCTCCTGTTATTTCCATCACTCCATTTAGATGTGCAACCTCCATTTCTTATCAATGCTTATTCTAAAAAGACTATGTTTAACTAATAATATTAAAAGCAAAGATACTAATGCTAGCTTAAAGGAAGACTTTTTCTTAAGTCACATTAAGGCTCAAATTTTAAGCTGCAGGGGAATATTACTTACGGTGAATTCTCAAAATAAATAGGGAAAACATTTTTCCAAGTTAGGAACATTATAATTTAACTTGTCAGAGTAGGAGTTATAACACAGGAAGGAAATATCTCTCTATTTTATGTTTGTTTAAGATCTAACCCTTGTTTTTATTTCCACCCAAGGATTTAGAAAATAGGACACAATACGTTTTTTGTATTATCACATTGCAATTATTACCCTAGTGAATTGCTCATGAGGCAACTCCAGCTCCAAAGTGGCATTTTAAATAAAACCCAAAACTACATCACATCTTCACAAATTGCTTTTATAAATTAACAAACACATACACATGCATACAAAAATGAGAATGTATCCTGCAAACAAGCCCTGAGCAGCCACCATGCATAAACTAAGTTAAGCACTAAAGATGAAGCAAGCAGGAAGTTTTATGGTCTTAGTAGTCACAGAGCTCGTTAGTGCAGGGATAGACATAGGACATCACACTAGATTATTGAAGTAAGGAGAAAAATTATGTTTTAAAGGGATAGGCATAGAACTGGGGGCAAGACAGGTAGAGTCAGAAGAGTGAATGATCAGGTCCCACAGATGGGTCATGCTGGTATTTGAAGGAGTACCAGGATTTTCATAGGCAAAAGAGGAAAAAGAATACCTCAGATAAAGGAAATAGAACAAAAGCAGGCATTTGGAAAAGAGATCGGGAAAAAGGAGACCCTCTCTGTGAGGCCACAGGTTGTCAGAGGTTATTATGAAAGGTAGGGCTAGAGAGTAAGTTTTGACGTTAAAATTACCTGAAAAAATGTTTACAACTTTAGTTAAAAGTGGTCCATATACTTTTGTAACTGAATATTAATAAAAGTCCCTGTCTGAACCAGTTATAAAATAATAAAAGGAGAAATTACAAGAGGTTATTTCTTAACATTTTTAATATTGAGAATCCCTTTGATCACATCTCATTTAACAGATACAAAAAATTAGGTGGACAAGCAAAACTCAGTTCAGGGATCTAGCACAAACTCTTGATAAGACTCTACAGCAGTGCTGGCCAATAGAAATAAAATGCAAGACAATAAACTGAACCATATATGCAATTTTAATTTTTATATTAGCACCATTAAAAGTTTAAAAAGAAGTAAAATTAATTTAGCAGTATAATTTACTTAAAAAAAACTAAAACACTATACATTAAATCAATATAAAAATTATTGAGATATTTCACACTTTTTTTCAATTTCAACTAAATTACTTAAATCCAGAATTTAGTATTTTATACTAAAAGGATGTCTAGATTTGAACTGGTCACATTTCATATATTTAATAACCACATGTGGCTATTGACTACTACATTGAACAGCACAGCTTTAGAGTACTGATTCTCAAAGTTTGGTTCTTATTCCAAGAGGCCCAACATCACCTGAGAACTTTCTAGATGCGAACATCCTTGAGTCGTACTCCAAAATTATCCAATCAGAAGTGGTTGGTGGTGGGAATACAGTTTGGCAATTTCACTTTCAACAAGCTCTCCTGGACTTTCTGATGCACAGTTAATGTTGCAATATATGATGGCAGAACCCGGGAACAGAAAGCGTGGCCCTGGTTCATCAATATCTGTATCACTTGGGAGCTTATTGAAAATGTACAATTTTAAAACCTGGACTTCCTAAATCAGAATGTGTGTTTACTACAAGTCCAGGTGAATTCTTTGTGTACAAAGCCTTACATCAATAGTTCCAAAATCTGAAGATACATTTTAATAAGCTGGGAAGGTTCTAGAAATATAAATGACTCTTACACCAATCAATTTAGAATCAAAGTAGAGCCAATGCCTTCTGTTTTGTTGCATTGTTTGTTGTTGTTGCAGTTGTTTGTAACTCACAAATCATTTTTATGTGCAGTAAAAATGGACCACTGTTCTAGAAACACTCTTTACCAAAATAAAGTACTTCAATTGTAAATGGACAGCTCAATATTTTTATTGGATTATTATTATTATAAACAATTCTAATATATGACAAAATTGAAAGAACATCGATATAATGAGCATGTGTGTACCCAACACCCTTATTCTACTAATTATACTATAATTGCTTTATCATGCACTCATTTTTAAGCCTTTCCTATGTGTTTAAGTTGTGTCTTTAATCATTTTTAAATTGGGCTGTTTGTGTACCTATCATTGAGTTGTAAAAGTACTTTATAATTCAAGATCCAGTTCTGTTTTGATTATTGTTTCAAGTTAAGTTCTTCCATTTCTATTTTCTAAGTTTTGCTTTTTCTGAGAGCAAATCTTACTAATTTTGTTAAAGTCAAATTTTTCATTTTATAAAATGTTTATGTACAGTGATTTCTGTGTTCAACATAAGAAAGCATTCTTTACCTCAAGGTTGCAAGCACATTATATTATGTGTTCTAAAATGTTACATTTAGATGTTGATATCTCAAGCTGTTTTATGATATAAGTAAGCACTCAAAATTATTTATACCTTTACTCACTATTCATTGATCATGTATTTATCTGGACACTATTCTGTAACTCTAAATTATTTGTCTTTCATTACATCAATGCCACATTGTTTTGATTATGGTAGCTTTATTTTAGCCTTGAAATAAGATAATTCAAGGCCTTTTGATTATTTTTTGCAAAATTATTTTTGCTAATCTGGATCTTTGAATTTCCATACAAGTCTTAGAATTGAGTTGTCAATTTTCACAAAACAAACTTCTGGAAATGTAATTTGAATGATGTATAATATATCATTTAAATTTGGGAAGGATTGGCATCTTAATATTGAGACTTTTAAAACACATACATGGTTGGTAACTCAACTTACATACGTCTTCTGCAATTTCTCTCTCTAACAAAAATGTTATTAGTTCCTTTAATTATCTATTAAAACGTATGCTTTCTTTGTAATATATTTTAAATATATTTTAAGTTTAATGTTACTTCCCTATGTTGTTGAATACCTAAATGTACATACATATACACATATATTTACATATATATTTCATGCTTTTCTGTATTGGTATTGCATCCTAGAATTTTGCTAAATTCATTTGTTTCCTATTCATAGCTTTGTATTTTATTAGATTTTTAGATTACTAGATTTTCAATGTAAATTACTAGATACTTGGCAAATAATGTTTTAGTTCTTTTTATGAAGGCCTTGTTTTATCTCTTGCATTATTGAAATGGCTATAAACTTTAGTACAATGCTGAATAGAAATGAAGAAAAATAGCCTTGCCTTGCTTCTGGTAATAGAAAGAAAGTGATCAAAATTAACTGTAGATTATGATTTTGGCTGCAATCATAGTTGCCTTTATATATTTTGAGAAAGTTTCATTCAATTCTATATCTAGTGTGCTGAAAATTTTGTCATAAATTGGTGTTGAATTTTTTAAAATGCTTTTTCTATCTGTTGACTTTTCTCCTTTATTCTCTCTTTTTCTTCCCTGAATGTTTGTTAGAATTTAGCAGTGTGTTATTAAAAATGTGGTAAGAAATTATACCCTCCTTTTCTATATTACAAAAGTATTTGGGTAAATTAAATATTATTTCTTCCATAAATATTTGACATAAATCCCAAATAAATTCAATCTTGGACAGAAACTTTCTTTGTGAAGTTTGTAATAAAAATTTAAGTTATTTAATACTATTATTATCCATTTCATCTTATATTAGTTTTGTTAAATTGGATTTTCAAAGAATACATACATTTAATGTAACTTATCAAATGTAGTACATAGTTTTACATAACATTTTCTTTTTATTCTTTTGCTTTATATAGCACATGTAGTGATATTCCCCTCTATTGTTTTTATATAATTAATTTCTCTTTTATTGCTTCTTGATTATTCAAAATATATATTTATTGCTTTATTTGACCTTTTCAAATAATCAACTTGAAGCTCTGTTGATTTTTCTCTATTGTGTTTTTTCCTGTTACATGAAATTTTTCTTTATCCAAATTATTATATTTTTTCTTATTTTGGAATATGCATAATATCTTTTGATAGTTTCCAAATGTAAAAGCTTAGATTATTATTTTGAACTTTTATCTTTCATGTATAAATATATAGCTATAAATTTTCCTCTAAGGAATGCTTTACCTGGATCATGTTATTTAATATATTGCATTTTAATTTTCATTTACTTCAGAATATATTATTAATATTTATTTATGGTATTTACAGCTCTAATAATTTATTGATTTCCAAGTTATTTATTAGTATCACATTCTGTTTCCTCTATTGGTTATATACACATGCATAAACACATAGAAACATACAAACCATACATTAATATATGCAGATAAAATGCATTTATATTTTATATATTGCACATAGTATACAAATATAAATATTACAAGTTTATGAATATAAAACATATTATATAATTATAATTATATTATACTAATTATGTACACACTTATATATAGAACTTCACATTCCAATTTAGATTGACTGGATTAAATAAGGCTATATATTGAATTCTTCCAAAGAGCAACAATTATTACTACTACTGTATTTATGCACACATGTATATATTTATTCCAACATACTTATATGGATATAATTTTTTTAGTATAATTGGGTACCCTTATAACATAATTGTTCTATTATTGTTTTATGTAATCTACTATTCTATATATGTTAGCTTTGTTTTAAACTGCTAAAAAAATTAAAGAAGTTAAGAAAAGATACAAAAATATAATTTTATATTATCTACATGTTTGTCATTGTTGTGATCTTTCCTTTCAGTAGATCATATTTTCATTTTGGTATCATACCCTTTCAAACCAGAGATTTCCCTTCCCTATTTATTTTCATGTAGGTAGGCCAATGATTTTTTTCCTTTCACTGTGCTTGTAAACCCTTTTATTAAAGCTAGTTTGTCCCCTGTTCCTGTTTGAAGTCTCGCATAAGTCTTGCTCTTCTCTGTTCAATCTTAGTTAATAAGTTAGCTTGTCATTTCCAAGCCTCCACAGCAATAGTTTAACAATTAAAATGTTGACACGAGTGTAATAACCAGCACTCCGGTCTTAATTTATAGTGGTATCTTCTCTACTCTCCCAACTCTGGCTCATGATAGGTAGAAAGTCTGCATTGTGACCTGGGGTTGGGTTTACATTATCTACTTCCTTTGCATTCTTTCCCTATTGCCATCTTCTAAGTTTTTAGTGGCACATTTGTTTTAATTTCACCAGGTTCTGAATATGTATTTGTGTATTGGGAGTAGGGAGGTCATGCATGGTAGTTAAGAAGGCAAAAAAAAAAAAAAAAGATTTAACTTGATTGACACTGCTGCAGTTTTTGTCACCAAAATCTTCCTGGAGGCAAATTTAACATTGACTACGTTTTCCATGGAGTGATCTTTGAAGTCTGTTTTAAACCACCATCACTATGACTATCTCACTTTCATATCAATGTATCAGATGAGAATACACTCTTGGGAAGCCTCTGATTCTCGGTCTCTCGTTCTTAGAGACCCATATGAAACATAATTCCCCTTTTCAGTCCCTCATAGCCTCTCTCAACATCCATTGATCCCTGTAGCATTTTCCCAGCCTCTTCTCTACCATTAAAACTGGAAATATGATGTAGATGGTCAGTGGGCAAAAAATTACTTCCTACATTTTAGTTTGTTATGCTGTTGCTATGGGCTTGCCTTGTAACTCTAGAATTTGAGGGCATAAATTAGAAACCAGATAGTTGTGTTCTCTCACTCCAGGCCATCACTCTAGGTTTGAGTGAGGAAGCATCTACTCTCTCTGTTCCAAAGCCACCTAGTTTCTCATTTAAAAATTACTGTTTAACTCTTTCTGTCATCTTTCTGTGCCACAATGGTGCACATGAATGTCCTGGCCACATGAACATCCTGGCTGATGCTCTCAAGAGCATCAACAATGCCGAAAAGAGAGGCAAATGCCAGTTTCTCATTAGGTTGTGCTCCAAAGTCATCATTCAGTTTCCAACTGTGATGATGAGGCATGGCTACACTGGCAAATCTGAAATCACTGATAGTTGCAGAGCTGGGAAAATTGTCATGACCCTCACAGGCAGGCTAAACAAGTGTGGAGTGATTAGCCCCAAAGTTGATGTAAAACTCAAAGGTCTAGAAAAATGACAGAATAATGCGCTCCCAGTCCGCCAGTTTGGTTTCATTGTACAAACCTCAAGGGGTGTCATGGACCATGAAGAAGCAAGATGAAAACACACAGGAGGAAAAGTCCTGGGATTCTTTTTCTAGAGATGTAATATATGTTTACAAATAAAATGCCTCATGGACTCTGAAAAAAGAATTACCCTTTAAATTACTAACCACCTCAGACTTTCTATACCGTGACATTTGTATTGAGATAAGGATAACAAAACTGGTTTCTGATCAAATGTCAATGATATCTGTGTCTTTGAAATAAGAGTCTAGGCTTTCCAGGGACTATTTCAAATGGGAAAATATTCAGTTGTATATATGAGCTTACAGATTTTAGATAATTTATTCACAGTAGTTATTAGTTATAAACTAATATTAACTGTTTAAGTTATGCTTTTAAATTAGCTTGTAAGATCAAAAATATTACAAAATTGATTATCAGTAATTTGATATTCTCCTTAAGACTTATTTCATTAACAAGAAGGATTTTCATCTCAGGCAACTGTAGCCCTGGTGTGTTCATTGTTACAGACACCAGATGCTCCCCCTTTACTTCTCATAGTCATTTCCCTTCTTTTAAGATTGTCTATCCATCAATATCATCAGACTAAATCACCTTGGACCAGGCCCATCAAAGGCTCTGTTGGCAATGTCACTGGGACCATTTGCAACCTAATTAATCTATCTTTGTGGTGCCTCAAAACAGCACACACACTGCCTTAATTGCTACAACCTCACACCCACTGGGGACCACAAACAGAGAATAAGCAGACTCTGTTACACCCTGCAACTCCTGCATTAGCATCATTTACTGCAAGATTAATGAGAGAAGCTGAGAAAGCCAGAAGTGTGGAGCAAAACCATAGGTTTGGGCTTGAGAAAGCTTCCCATGCCACTTACATAGAGCAACAACTTGACTACTAATGTTAGAGTTAAAAAATGTACACACTTTAGACACATCACTTACTGTCAATAAACTTTACAAAGTTTTAAACCTGATATTGGGGGGGCGGAGCAAGATGGCCGAATAGGAACAGCACCAGTCTCCAACTCCCAGCGCGAGCGACACAGAAGACGGGTGATTTCTGCATTTTCAACTGAGGTACTGGGTTCATCTCACTGGGGAGTGCCGGACGATCGGTGCTGGTCAGCTGCTGCAGCCCGACCAGCGAGAGCTGAAGCAGGGCAAGGCATCGCCTCACCTGGGAAGCACAAGGGGGAAGGGAATCCCTTTTCCTAGCCAGGGGAACTGACACACACAACACCTGGAAAATCGGGTAACTCCCACCCCAATACTGCGCTTTAAGCGAACAGGCACACCAGGAGATCATATCCCACACCTGGCCGGGAGGGTCCCACGCCCACGGAGCCTCCCTCATTGCTAGCACAGCAGTCTGCGATATTGCGGCAAGGCAGCAACGAGGCTGGGGGAGGGGCGCCCGCCATTGCTGAGGCTTAAGTAGGTAAACAAAGCTGCTAGGAAGCTCGAACTGGGTGGAGCTCACAGCAGCTCAAGGAAACCTGCCTGTCTCTGTAGACTCCACCTCTGGGGACAGGGCACAGTAAAAATAACAAAAACAGCAGAAACCTCTGCAGACACAAACGACTCTGTCTGACAGCTTTGAAGAGAGCAGTGGATCTCCCAACACGGAGGTTGAGATCTGAGAAGGGACAGACTGCCTGCTCAAGTGGGTCCCTGACCCCTGAGTAGCCTAACTGGGAGACATCCCCCACTAGGGGCAGTCTGACACCCCACACCTCACAGGGTGGAGTACACCCCTGAGAGGAAGCTTCCAAAGCAAGAATCAGACAGGTACACTCGCTGTTCAGAAATATTCTATCTTCTGCAGCCTCTGCTGCTGATACCCAGGCAAACAGGGTCTGGAGTGGACCTCAAGCAATCTCCAACAGACCTACAGCTGAGGGTCCTGACTGTTAGAAGGAAAACTATCAAACAGGAAGGACACCTACACCAAAACCCCATCAGTACATCACCATCATCAAAGATCAGAGGCAGATAAAACCACAAAGATGGGGAAAAAGCAGGGCAGAAAAGCTGGGAATTCAAAAAATAAGAGCGCATCTCCCCCGGCAAAGGAGCGCAGCTCATCGCCAGCAACGGATCAAAGCTGGACGGAGAATGACTTTGACGAGATGAGAGAAGAAGGCTTCAGTCCATCAAATTTCTCAGAGCTAAAGGAGGAATTACGTACCCAGCGCAAAGAAACTAAAAATCTTGAAAAAAAAGTGGAAGAATTGATGGCTAGAGTAATTAATGCAGAGAAGGTCATAAACGAAATGAAAGAGATGAAAACCATGACACGAGAAATACGTGACAAATGCACAAGCTTCAGTAACCGACTCCATCAACTGGAAGAAAGAGTATCTGCGATTGAGGATCAAATGAATGAAATGAAGCGAGAAGAGAAACCAAAAGAAAAAAGAACAAAAAGAAATGAACAAAGCCTGCAAGAAGTATGGGATTATATAAAAAGACCAAATCTACGTCTGATTGGGGTGCCTGAAAGTGAGGGGGAAGATGAAACCAAGTTGGAAAACACTCTTCAGGAAATCATCCAGGAGAACTTCCCCAACCTAGTAGGGCAGGCCAACATTCAAATCCAGGAAATACAGAGAACGCCACAAAGATACTCCTCGAGAAGAGCAACTCCAAGACACATAATTGCCAGATTCACCAAAGTTGAAATGAAGGAAAAAATCTTAAGTGCAGCCAGAGAGAAAGGTTGGGTTACCCACAAAGGGAAGCCCATCAGACTAACAGCAGATCTCTCGGCAGAAACTCTCCAAGCCAGAAGAGAGTGGGGGCCAATATTCAACATTCTTAAAGAAAAGAATTTTAAACCCAGAATTTCATATCCAGCCAAACTAAGTTTCATAAGTGAAGGAGAAATAAAATCCTTTACAGATAAGCAAATGCTTAGAGATTTTGTCACCACTAGGCCTGCCTTACAAGAGACCCTGAAGGAAGCACTAAACATGGAAAGGAACAACCGGTACCAGCCATTGCAAAAACATGCCAAAATGTAAAGACCATCGAGGCTAGGAAGAAACTGCATCAACTAACGAGCAAAATAACCAGTTAATATCATAATGGCAGGATCAAGTTCACACATAACAATCTTAACCTTAAATGTAAATGGACTAAATGCTCCAATTAAAAGACACAGACTGGCAAACTGGATAAAGAGTCAAGACCCATCAGTCTGCTGTATTCAGGAGACCCATCTCACACGCAGAGACATACATGGGCTCAAAATAAAGGGATGGAGGAAGATTTACCAAGCAAATGGAGAACAAAAAAAAGCAGGGGTTGCAATACTAGTCTCTGATAAAACAGACTTTAAACCATCAAAGATCAAAAGAGACAAAGAAGGCCATTACATAATGGTAAAGGGATCAATTCAACAGGAAGAGCTAACTATCCTAAATATATATGCACCCAATACAGGAGCACCCAGATTCATCAAGCAAGTCCTTAGAGACTTACAAAGAGACTTAGACTCCCATACAATAATAATGGGAGACTTCAACACTCCACTGTCAACATTAGACAGATCAACGAGACAGAAAGTTAACAAGGATATCCAGGAATTGAACTCATCTCTGCAGCAAGCAGACCTAATAGACATCTATAGAACTCTCCACCCCAAATCAACAGAATATACATTCTTCTCAGCACCACATCGTACTTACTCCAAAATCGACCACGTAATTGGAAGTAAAGCACTCCTCAGCAAATGTACAAGAACAGAAATTATAACAAACTGTCTCTCAGACCACAGTGCAATCAAACTAGAACTCAGGACTAAGAAACTCAATCAAAACCGCTCAACTACATGGAAACCGAACAACCTGCTCCTGAATGACTACTGGGTACATAACAAAATGAAGGCAGAAATAAAGATGTTCTTTGAAACCAATGAGAACAAAGATACAACATACCAGAATCACTGGGACACATTTAAAGCAGTGTGTAGAGGGAAATTTATAGCACTAAATGCCCACAAGAGAAAGCAGGAAAGATCTAAAATTGACACTCTAACATCGCAATTAAAAGAACTAGAGAAGCAAGAGCAAACACATTCGAGAGCTAGCAGAAGGCAAGAAATAACTAAGATCAGAGCAGAACTGAAGGAGATAGAGACACAAAAAACCCTCCAAAAAATCAATGAATCCAGGAGTTGGTTTTTTGAAAAGATCAACAAAATTGACAGACCACTAGCAAGACTAATAAAGAAGAAAAGAGAGAAGAATCAAATTGACGCAATTAAAAATGATAAAGGGGATATCACCACCGACCCCACAGAAATACAAACTACCATCAGAGAATACTATAAACACCTCTACGCAAATAAACTGGAAAATCTAGAAGAAATGGATAATTTCCTGGACGCTTACACTCTTCCAAGACTAAACCAGGAAGAAGTTGAATCCCTGAATAGACCAATAGCAGGCTCTGAAATTGAGGCAATAATTAATAGCCTACCAACCAAAAAAAGTCCAGGACCAGATGGATTCACAGCTGAATTCTACCAGAGGTACAAGGAGGAGTTGGTACCATTCCTTCTGAAACTATTCCAATCAATAGAAAAAGAGGGAATCCTCCCTAACTCATTTGATGAGGCCAACATCATCCTGATACCAAAGCCTGGCAGAGACACAACAAAAAAAGAGAATTTTAGACCAATATCCCTGATGAACATTGATGCAAAAATCCTCAATAAAATAGTGGCAAACCAGATTCAGCAACACATCAAAAAGCTTATCCACCATGATCAAGTGGGCTTCATCCCTGGGATGCAAGGCTGGTTCAACATTCACAAATCAATAAACATAATCCAGCATATAAACAGAACCAAAGACAAGAACCACATGATTATCTCAATAGATGCAGAAAAGGCTTTTGACAAAATTCAACAGCCCTTCATGCTAAAAACGCTCAATAAATTCGGTATTGATGGAACGTACCTCAAAATAATAAGAGCTATTTATGACAAACCCACAGCCAATATCATACTGAATGGGCAAAAACTGGAAAAATTCCCTTTGAAAACTGGCACAAGACAGGGATGCCCTCTCTCACCACTCCTATTCAACATAGTGTTGGAAGTTCTGGCTAGGGCAATTAGGCAAGAGAAAGAAATCAAGGGTATTCAGTTAGGAAAAGAAGAAGTCAAATTGTCCCTCTTTGCAGATGACATGATTGTATATTTAGAAAACCCCCTTGTCTCAGCCCAAAATCTCCTTAAGCTGATAAGCAACTTCAGCAAAGTCTCAGGATACAAAATTAATGTGCAAAAATCACAAGCATTCTTATACACCAGTAACAGACAAACAGAGAGCCAAATCATGAATGAACTTCCATTCACAATTGCTTCAAAGAGAATCAAATACCTAGGAATCCAACTTACAAGGGATGTAAAGGACCTCTTCCAGGAGAACTACAAACCACTGCTCAGTGAAATCAAAGAGGACACAAACAAATGGAAGAACATACCATGCTCATGGATAGGAAGAATCAATATCGTGAAAATGGCCATACTGCCCAAGGTAATTTATAGATTCAATGCCATCCCCATCAAGCTACCAATGAGTTTCTTCACAGAATTGGAAAAAACTGCTTTAAAGTTCATATGGAACCAAAAAAGAGCCCGCATCTCCAAGACAATCCTAAGTCAAAAGAACAAAGCTGGAGGCATCACGCTACCTGACTTCAAACTATACTACAAGGCTACAGTAACGAAAACAGCATGGTACTGGTACCAAAACAGAGATATAGACCAATGGAACAGAACAGAGTCCTCAGAAATAATACCACACATCTACAGTCATCTGATCTTTGACAAACCTGAGAGAAACAAGAAATGGGGAAAGGATTCCCTATTTAATAAATGGTGCTGGGAAAATTGGCTAGCCATAAGTAGAAAGCTGAAACTGGATCCTTTCCTTACTCCTTATACGAAAATTAATTCAAGATGGATTAGAGACTTAAATGTTAGACCTAATACCATAAAAATCCTAGAGGAAAACCTAGGTAGTACCATTCAGGACATAGGCATGGGCAAAGACTTCATGTCTAAAACACCAAAAGCAACGGCAGCAAAAGCCAAAATTGACAAATGGGATCTCATTAAACTAAAGAGCTTCTGCACAGCAAAAGAAACTACCATCAGAGTGAACAGGCAACCTACAGAATGGGAGAAAATTTTTGCAATCTACTCATCTGACAAAGGGCTAATATCCAGAACCTACAAAGAACTCAAACAAATTTACAAGAAAAAAAACAAACAACCCCATCAAAAAGTGGGCAAAGGATATGAACAGACATTTCTCAAAAGAAGACATTCATACAGCCAACAGACACATGAAAAAATGCTCATCATCACTGGCCATCAGAGAAATGCAAATCAAAACCACAGTGAGATACCATCTCACACCAGTTAGAATGGCGATCATTAAAAAGTCAGGAAACAACAGGTGCTGGAGAGGATGTGGAGAAATAGGAACACTTTTACACTGTTGGTGGGATTGTAAACTAGTTCAACCATTATGGAAAACAGTATGGCGATTCCTCAAGGATCTAGAACTAGATGTACCATATGACCCAGCCATCCCATTACTGGGTATATACCCAAAGGATTATAAATTATGCTGCTATAAAGACACATGCACACGTATGTTTATTGCGGCACTATTCACAATAGCAAAGACTTGGAATCAACCCAAATGTCCATCAGTGACAGATTGGATTAAGAAAATGTGGCACATATACACCATGGAATACTATGCAGCCATCAAAAAGGATGATTTTGTGTCCTTTGTAGGGACATGGATGCAGCTGGAAACCATCATTCTTAGCAAACTATCACAAGAACAGAAAACCAAACACCGCATGTTCTCACTCATAGGTGGGAACTGAACAATGAGATCACTTGGACTCGGGAAGGGAAACATCACACACCGGGGCCTATCATGGGGAGGGGGGAGGGGGGAGGGATTGCATTGGGAGTTATACCTGATGTAAATGACGAGTTGATGGGTGCTGACGAGTTGATGGGTGCAGCACACCAACATGGCACAAGTATACATATGTAACAAACCTGCACGTTATGCACATGTACCCTAGAACTTAAAGTATAATAATAATAAATTAAAAAAAATAAAAAATAAACCTGATATTACTATTATTCTAAATACCTTCAAAATTAAGACTCTTTTTCTTTAAATGTTTAAATTGTACTTTTATGTGAAGTAATCACATTTTGTACATATTAATTTTGTTGAGGACATAACTTATTATGATTAATGTGTTGGATGTAGTGATTCTGAAAGGAAAAACATGTTTAGACTGTAAACATTTCTAAAAATGACTATATTAAAAAGTATATTCAACCAAAAGCAAAGATAAACAAATATCAACAGCAACAAAAACACAACAGCAAAAATTCATGAGTGCTTGATTTCGAATCATGGTTCTTTGAATTTGAAATCTTCTCATGTTAATATTTTAGACTTGTTATGTAAGATGTATATATAAAATCTTGTATACCCCAAAAACAACATTAATATATGTTTTAATTTTTCTAATTATCAAAAAAGAAATACTCGTATTACATAAGAAAGAACCAACTCATTTCTTGAAATGAAAGAGTCCCTTATTGAAGTGTGATTCAATTTTATCTGCCAAAATTTCATTGACTTGTTAAAAAGTACATGTGTGGAATAAAGTCAAACTCACATTTAGATTGTGGCTTCCTGATGGAGTGGAAAAAACAGAGGATGTGATGCTTGGAGCCATGGGCTTGAGCCTGCAAGTCATCTTCACTTGTGATCACTTCCCTGATATTCAGAGGTAGGGTAGAGAAGAAGGAAATTTTGCCTCACTCAATCCCCGTATCTTCCTAAGAATCACTGGGAGAATGGATGCCAATGTAATTAGAAATCATGGGGTCATTCCCAAGTGGTAATTTATTTTAAAAACCATTTGCTTTCTCAAATATACAGAGAAATAGATTATCCCCATCTATTTTCCAAAGTATCAGATAACATGGATCATTCATAATGATCTTAACATATGAATAAGCTAAGATGGTTCCAGTAGTAAATTTCAAGACACTAATTATTTTTTTATTTGCCATCATAATAATGTGATATCTATCTTCTTTTTCTTTCTCTTTCTTTCTTTCTTTCTTTCTTTCCTTTCTGTATACATCTATACCTATCTATTTAGCTAAGATAGATAGCAAATAATGTGAGAAATACAGAAAGTAATCAGATACATGGAATGTGAAAACCTTGGTGATCAAAGAGAAAGCAAGGTGGATTAGAAGCCAAGATAAAGAAAAAATACCAGCTAGTAGAAAAGAGTTTATGCTATTTAAAATGCGTATCTGTGTGCACATATATAGCCACAAACACACACATACATATAATTACTGGTGAACCAAAGAAGTATGGTGTTAGCCTTAATGGAGATTACAAACTAGTGAGCAAGAAGAGAAAACGAACAAGTGATATAACTGTAAGTGATCTAAAAACACATTAAGATTAGAAAGGGTAAAGTCATCTATATTTTATTAATCTTAAAAGAGAGGCACCATACAAAGAGAAGCACATGTTGTCATAAGCAGGGTAGTAATAATGACATATTTTGGGAAATTGATGGTATGTTCCGCAATAGGCAAGGGCTTTGATGTATCAGGAAAGAAGGGCCTAGAGGAAGGGAGAAGACTGTATGAGTAGCTTAATGTGAAGATGCATAAGGTCTCATGTGATAGCCTATAAGGTTAGTATTCATAGTGAGGGCAAAGGAAACCAGTAAATGATTTCAGGCAGTGACATTCCAACTTCATGTGCGCTAAGATCATTTTTGCCCACCAGGTGGGAAATAATTTGCGGTAATTAAGTTGAGATGTATGAGACCATTAGATGACTATTTCTGTAGTTTGGATAATAAATGATGTTTCTACAACTGATTTCATACAGTGGGATAGAGAGTGACAAAGATATGTGAAGCAGAAGAATGCAGATGACTTAAACAACTGGACATAGGGTAAGAGAGAGATAAATTATTAAATATAACCCCCCTACTCCACTGCTAAAAAGAGTAATTGAAAATACCATATGATTTAAAGGCACACATTAGATTTGGTGATATCCCAACATATAATTCTTGCTAAACAAAGACATTCTTGTTCAATTACACCACTAATTCTACAAAAGTCCTGTGAAAAACTATATTCTCATGCAGGCTTAAGAAGGTAATTTCTCATCTTGTAACTACAAAATTCAAGGCTTTTTTTTAATTGAAATTACTGACCTTTGCCATAATATGTTATAGGAACTAATCAGTACTTTAAACATAAAGAGTTACATTTTTTAAAGTTTTGTTTTGGTTTTTAATGCACCAACTTCTAAGCAAGTACCAGCACAAAAAATATTGTATGTCCGACATAATGTGGGTGTTCTGACAGTTCAGTCAAGTTAGATGAATTGTAATAAACAAAAATTGTCACTAAAGTTCTCAGTTTATACCATCTAATACTGTGTGAATACATTTTATTTCCAAACATTATAAAACAGCCAAGAGTATAATAAATTACTTACCTAAGCCCTTTGAGCATTTTTGCATAATTTACCAAAACAAATTGATTTTAGTGGAAAAGCTGCTAATTTACATGGGTAGGAAGTGTTTTCCTTGGTGTGATGAATTTAATTTCAATTTCCCTGTTTGCATGAATTCACTCCAGTAATTCATCACTGTTAGATTAAACTACAACTATGTTTTGCCTGAGTAGGCCCCTAACATACAATATATATGAATGAAAATAAATTGTCCTCAGAGTATGGCTATATATTTTATATAGTACATGAGTGTTGAGGTATCTTTTTAAAAGAATAAATAATTTTTAATAATAGAAAACATTGACAGGCATACATTTAAAATTTGAGAGAAGTAGTTTTGTACCCTTTCTAAACTTGATTTCAGGGTTTTGTTTTCTGTTTTATGATTTTAAAAAGAAGGTGATATCGATTTATATGATGTTAAATATGCACCGGCTTTTGCCCTGGGTAATTTACATTTGTCATATTATTTTTTCCTTTTGACATTGTTGCTAAATAAATAAATAAAATATAAAGTGTTTATGGCTTGAAACAACTAACATGTATATATTACACAGTTTCTAAGGTTGAGAATCTGGGAGGAGCCTGGTCTAGGGTCTCACAAGGTCACATTTAAGGTGTTGGCTGAGGCTTCAGTCTTCTCAGGGTTTGACAGAAGCTGGATAATTATCTGCTAGGCTCACTCATGTGGTTGTTGGCAGGTGTCAGTTTCTCACTGACTTTTGGCCATAGACCTCTCTTCCTTGCCATGTGAGCCTCTCCATAGGCAGCCTAAGTGTGCTCAAGGCCTGGCAATTTGCTTTGCCAAGAATGTGTAATCTGAGAGAGAGAACTAGCTAGCAAGACAACATCTGAGACGGAAACTACTGTCTTTTATGACCTAATCTTGAAAGTAGCATACTATCACTTTTGCCGTATGCTACTGGTCACACAGCCCAACGTCTTGTACAATATGAGACGAAATTGTACAAAGGCATGGATACTGTGAGGCATTCATAATCTTGAAGGCTGGCTACCGTGAGTATCAAGTTGATACATTTCAACAGCAAAACTAAAATGTCACAGGTAATATAAAAAAAGAGTCTATAAGAAAAAAAAAATCTTGTCTCTAAACTTGGCAATATCATTAGTGGTTCAGAAATGAAGTTGGTCTCTTAACATGTAAGAACTGGACAATTACCATAATGTCACAGTCAAAATAAATGATAATACATAAATGTTATCTGTAGAACAAACTCCTTTTTAAAAAATAGAAAAACAATGACATGTATACATTTAAAATTTGAGAAAAGGCCCCAAAAGATTTATAAGATTCCCAGAAGCTACATTTGAAACTTTTTAGTGACACTAGAAAAGCGTGTCACCAATCACCTCTGCTACATACGGGGTGAGGGTATATGTATGAAATTTCTCCACCCTTTTAAGTGAAGATAGACACAGGATAAGGTGTTTGGAAAATGGGAGCTGAGTCTCCACAACTCCCAGTTGGTCCATCCCTTGAGTAATGATAACTAGAGCACATTTTGATAATTGTGGTGGTACTAAGTCTTGGCTCTTGGACCCCTTCACCAGCATGTCAGTAAAGAATGCTTTCTATTTTAGCTAACATATAAGTAGATTACAGTGTCTTAAACACATAATGGGTTTGGGTTCAGTAAGAACTTGATGTCAAATGCTTCTTCTCTTCAATTATCTTGAACTTTACTCCAATGTTTACATTTTTATAAGAAGCCCATCCTGTGGGTTCCAGCTGCAGGTCTCCATTCCAGATTCACTGTAGCTATTCAAAAGGTGGTGTAGTACCAACCACAACTTTTGATTTTATTAGCAAAGTAAAAGCTTTCTTAATATTAAAGTTGACTTCCAATCCCATCTTCTTTGCCTACATTCACAACAACAACAAAAGTAATGATACTGGCTTTTCCCTTTAGAGCATGTATTACGTGCCAGGTATTTTTCTAAGTACTTCACATATAATAACTCGTGTACATATCTAAGAGGTACCTATTCAGATTATTCCTATTCAACAGGAGAAGGAACTGAGATACAGTGAAGTCATTCTGTGCCCCAAATCACACAGCTGGTAGAGAGATGAGACAGGGTTTAAACTCAAGCATTTGCCTTCAGAATTCATACTGGTAACCATAATACTAGTAAAATATGTCACCAGTTACCTCTGCTGAAGATAGGGTGGGGCTACGTGTATAAAATTTCTCCAGCCTTTTAAGTCAAGGTAGACACAGGATAACATGTTTAGAAAATGAAAGTTGGGCCTGCCAAACTTTTATCTACCACAGTATATTAACCACCATGTATGTGTCTATTAACCTTGTGTAAGGTTAGCTTTCTCCACATATAACACGGTGAAAAAATGCGTCCTTTTTTCTTTGCTTATTTTAGGTCATGCAAGAATTGCTTACTTTTAGGTCAACTGGGAACTGCAAACTCATTTTGTTAATTGTAATAACAGATACAAATTATTCTAAAGTGTTATATTAAGAAGATATAGTAAAAATAATAAGTGAGAGATGATTGTAATTCCTTAGTTGATTGCAAAATACATGAGCTTATAGTTGTATCAGATTTAAAATTTGCAGTCCAACAAAAAAAATGTTGTCATATCTTCTTGTATTTTCTTGTTTGCCTCTTCTCTCTAATGTCAAGCATTTTGGTGTCTACTTGATAGAGACTGTACCAGTGAGGTATAAGGACTGCTTTTCCTCCAGAAGGTTTTTATCTCATGCCCTGGTAACAGGCCAACCACGTGTTTGCTGAGCTCTCATTATAACTGGCAGATAAACATCCCCATCAAAACAAATGTAGCATCACCTTTGCCCATTGAGTATGTATTGGGAGGCATCTTTAATATCTTTCAAACATTGAATGAATGGCTTTTGATAATCTTATTATTACTGGGTCAAGAGAGAAGTTATTGGAATGTGTGTTAAAAACATGAACCAAGATACTGGAAGCTGCAGTTATATATGATGCTCTCTGATCCATATTGTTCGTGTTAATGATCATCCCTTGACACTGAACAGAGAACCTTACATTCACAGACCTGATGTCATTAGAGCTAAGGTGTGATTAAATACTCAATCAAATATACTCAGTAAACAGAAATAGTGACATATAACCGCTTTATCTTACTATTGGACTCATTCATATGTATTATGGCATAGGGGTGAATCCATAGTGGCCTTCAACTAATCAAAGAACATTTAGTGAGCTCCAATTTTATGCAGAACACCGCATTGCAAGAACACTTAAAATATATTTCCAACTCTACCAAGATAATTGAAGAGTTTTCTAATGATTTACTGGTCAGTTGATTGAGAATAAGACTTAACAAATGCAAAGTTCTTTGGGTTACCATTCAGTCAAAACTTCACTGAGTACCACTTTCCCCAGCCCCAAATGCTCAGAGTATAATAAAATATGCAGCTCCTGTCCCAGATGAGTGTTCGGAATCTAATCAGGAGACAAACACATATGCATTTAATATGTCTGAAATGTCTAATACAGGAGCAATTCTTAAACCAGACTCAACTCTAGGAGGAAAAACATCACGGGTGTTACTACTTTCAATTATATCCTCAGTTCCAAACATAAAGGAAGTGTTCAGTGAACAATTATTAAATGGAAGGATTAATAAATGAGTCAAAAGAAGGAGTAGCGTATTATTGGAGCATAGATGTGGGTGTTTATTTTAATAATAGGGACAGAGAAGATATGGAAGAGAAGGGTGATGGTGATGATGCCTTGACAGAGAAGGAAAGGTGCAATGAAGAAGTGTGGAGAAAATAACTGATATGGTTAGGCTCTGTGTCCCCATGCAGTTCTCATGGTGACTGATAATCCCTATAATCTTCATAACCCCTACGTATCAAGGTGAGACCAGGTGGAGGTAATTGGATCATGGGCACGGTTTCCCCCATGCTGTTCTGATGATGGTGAGTTCACATGTGATCTGATGGTTTTATAAGGGGCTCTTTCCCTCTCGCTCTGGACTCTTCTCTCTCCTGTCACCATATAAGAAGGTCCAAGTTTTCTTCCCCTGTGAAGATGTGCCTTCTGCCATGGTTGTAAGTTTTCTGAGGCCTCCCCAGCCATGCAGAACTATGAGTTAATTACACCTCTTTGCTTTATTAAATTACCCAGTCTCAGACAGTTCTTTATAGCCATGTGAGAATGGACTAATACAATAACCAAGGCTGAGAAAATGCATGTACTGGGACATACAGGTGAGCAAGCCTGTGCCAGATTGAAGAAACTGGATGCATTCCAGAAATTAGTGTGTCTGTCCCAGGCTGAAAATAATGGACTAGGTATACCTAATGAAGACAAGCAGAAATAAATAAAAATCCATACATAATGATTAAAATTCACTATTAATGAAAGGGTTCATTTTATATGTGGTTATAAACAGACAGCTATATCATTTTATAATCAGAGGGTAAATAATTTCTATTTCTCTTTCAGTTAACCCTCATTAAATTCACATAGGACACGGCATTTCACTGATGAGAAAAAGGCTGGGCAAGTATGGTAATGTTTAAACTTGTCATCAACAATTTTTAAAATGTAAGGTCAAAAACACATTTCTTTCATCATTTGCATAATTACAGAATCACTTTAATCCTGCTGAATATATTGTCCAATGAATATTTAAATATTTCCCCAAAACAATACCTAATGCAATTTTTATCAATAATATATCTTAGACACTTAGCAATAAAGTTGTCACACAAAGGAACTTTAAATTGCCAACATCTATAATATGCCTATTAAGTTTCAAAGGGATTGGGAAAATGGGCCATAAAAGATGAATAACAATAGGTTTAGAGTGATAAAGAAATCACAATCTGGGGGCAGATGTGGAGACGTCGAGGACAGCACTACAAATTAATGGCAATGTATTATAATAACTGATACCTCCAATAAATGTGTAAAGAGCTGACGTCATAAAGAGTGAGCAACAAACAGTCCCTAACAACAGCAGGGAAAACTTGACAGAAAAAAAAAAATTTAAATTAGTGCAAAAGATGATTAAAATTTCAAGACACAGAGGAAGAAAAGGGCATGTCCATAAAAGACTACCCCTTGTACATAGGATAAAGTCAGAGAAACGCAGATATTCAAGAGTAGTAATATGGCTCAGGTGAACTGTTGAGTGTTAAGATGTCTGAGAACAAGCAGAAAAAGACATTAGTGTTTGTGATATGTGTCCATCTGCCTGTGATGGCTTAGATACAATAACCATAAGGAGTGGTTTAAGGAGGTTCTTTCTGGTCCTTAGAGTTTTTCAGTATCTCACATGTCTGCTTGTTGTTAATATGGAGACAGTATGGCACATTCACTCTCTCAGGATTAAATCAAAATGCTTGGATTGGCACTGAAGGAGAGATAGCAGAGCAACCTGATCTAGTCTTCATAGACAAAAGTATCTACACCATGGACAGGGAACATGCTGGCCATTGGTATTAGTTGCATTAGTTTTATTTAAGAAGGGCACTGCATTTCTCCAAGAGATATTACAGGCTGATATTGACAAAAATCAAATTTGCTAGTATTTTTATACATATAACTAAGCATGAAAATATTTGGGACAAATTTCTAGGTAAAAAGAACTGCCTGCAATAACTTAATCTGCACAGGACTTCTGCATTGATACATAATGAGACGGGAACTTGCAGAACGCTGTGTTTATTTAGCTTTGGCCTTATAAAGAAACAATAATTTGCATATTTCTCTCAAGTATTATACTGACATACTTAATTAAAACTATAAAGGGCACTGACAATATTTCATTCTCTTAATGAAAGAGGAGACATATTATGCAGTTCAGAATGTCTCTGTATTTAATTTTCCCGGCTCTTTTTTTACTGCTCAAATTGTGCTCTTTCTCCAAATGTTGTCAATTAGGATGAAAAGAAGGAAAATTAAAGTCGCTCTTGAAAATGCACTTATGTTTGTTTGTGAAATGTGCGTACGTTCAGAAAGTTGTGATTTGCATATTTCATGTGTAATTAAACCAGGAACACTGGAAAAGCTAGGGCAGTTTCACCCTCTTGCCAGTGTCTTCTTTGTTATTATTGGCGATGCATGTCTAAAGACCTCGTCTCTTCTTCAAAAACATTATATTCATTTCTTTTTTCTCAGAGAAATACTTTAAGGATTCCTTTAAATTCCCACTGCGTATATTTGAATATATTTAAGGGCATATGTAATGTGGCGCTGCTGGAATCATGAGTGCTGAGATAAACACCGTCTAACAAAATATACACTGGATTAGTTTCTGGAAAGATGAGTTTGAATCACAACCCCTCCAGTATATTTATGGAAAGTTCACATGAGCCACACTTATACCATTAACAAAATGAAAATAGTGACACATATTCCACTTACTATATTATAAAACGGAGCGTGCCAAACTCTTCATGTACATGTAAGCACTTTGTAAGCTGTTACACATCAAACAAACAGAATAAAAATATTTTTTTCTGAGACTGAATTTTCCTGAAATGCAAGAAGAAATAAAAAAATTAACGGCCCCTGGCCAAAAGAGACTTACAAGTCTAGTGAGGAAGACAAATGTGTAAGCCACCCCACTTCAAGTTGAATCGAATGTGTAATATACTAGAGAAATAAAGCAAATATATAAATATGACAAATCTGCCTACAGTTCATTTCGCTTCTGTGAGAGGACTTCTTAGAGTAAGACTACTGGGAACAGATCAAGACCAGAAGAATAAAAATACATTTCCAACAAAGAACCAGGAACATTTTAAAGGAATTAACCTTTGATCCCAGCATTGAAGGAAACATGAGATTTTATTATTTCCAGAGAAATACATTGGCTGAGTCACCTGCCAATGATCCAAGTTTCGTTAGCAATGAGTTTCCGCGCACATAGCCAGGCTGCTTCTGGTTCTGTGTCAGCTCCTGTTTGAACTACCATGAGTGGTCAACTATAAAACATTTTCAATTAGCTTCACCAAGAAAGAGGAATATTCTTAGATTATCTCTTTCCAGTTCTTTCTTTCTCTCTCTTTCCTTCATCCCTCCCTCCCGTCAACCACTGACAACCATAAATCTTTTTACTGTCTCTATATTTGTCTTTTACAAAATGTCATATGGTTGGAATCATATAGTATATAGGCTTTTCAGATTGCCTTCTTTTACTTAGTAATGTGCATTTAAATTTCCTCCATGTATTTTTATGGGTTGATAACTCATTTCTTTTTAGCAGAGAATAATATTCCATTGTCTAGATATACCAGAGCTTATTAATACAGTCACCTACTGAAACACATCTTAGTTGCTTTCAAGTTTTTGAAATTATGAATAAACCTTCTATAGACATATTTTCATATTTTTGTATAGATATGTTTTCAATTTCTTTGGGTAAATATCAAGGAGCTCAGTTGCTGGATCATCTGGTAAGACTATGTTTAGTTTTCTAAGGAACTCTCAAAGTGTCTCCAAGGTAGCTGAAATATTTTGCATTCCCACCATCAATAAATGAAAGTTCCTGTTGCTCCACATCCTCATCAGTGTTTGTTGTTATCAAATATATAGTGAAATCTCAGTGTTGTTTAGATTTGCATTTCCCTGATGATGTATGATGTGAATTATCTTTTTATGTGTTTATTTATCATGACCATATTTTCTGTGCTAAGGTGTTTGTTCAGGTTTTGTCCTACTCTTTATTTGGGTTGTTTCTTTACTGTTGAATTTTAGGAGTTCTTTGTATGTTTCTACAACAGTCTGTTATCAGGTATATCTTTTGCCAATATATTCTCCCTGTATTTGACCTTTTTATTCTCTTCCTGGTGTCTCACAAAGCAGAAACTTTTAATTTTAATAAAGCTCAGCTTATCAATTACTGCTTTCATCAATCATGAAAGAACTTAAAACAGAAGTAACATTCGACACAGGAATCCCTGTGTATATAATTACTGGGTATATATCCAAAAGAAAATAAATCATTCTATCAAAAAGACAAATGTACTCATATGTTGATTGAAGCATTATTCACAGTAACAAAAACATGGAATCAAATCAGGTGCCCATCAACTGTGGATTGGATAAATAAAATGTGGTACATATACACCATGGAATACTTCAGAGAAAGAAAAATAAAGAAACCACGTCCTTTGCAGCAACAACAATGCAGTTGCAGACCATTATCCAAAGTGAATTAACACAGGAACAGAAAACCAAATACTGTATGTGCTTACTGATAAATGAGAGCTAAACATGCGGTACTCATAGACATAAAGATGACAAAAATAGACACTGGGGAATACAAAAGGGTGAAGGGAGAGAGGTGGGAAAATGTTGAACAACTAATTATTGGGTGCTATGCACACTACTTGAGTCACAGAATCAATTATACCACAAACCTCAGCATCATGCAATATACCCAGGTAACAAATCTGCACATATATCCCTTGAATCTAAAATAAAAATTCTAATTATATTTTTTAAAGTCATCATGAAGCCCAAAACCATTTGGATTTTCTCCTGTTATCTTCTAGAACTTTTGCAGTTTTGCATTCTACAATTATGTTTGTAATGCATCTTGAGATTTGTTTGAGTATGTTCGTGAAGGGTGTTAATTCTATGTCTAGATACATTTTTTTAAGGTAGATGTCTAGGTGTTCTAGCAACATCTGTTGAAAAGATTATCTTGTCTCCATTGTATCGTATTTGTTCCTTTTGTGACAGATCAGCTGACAATATTTATGTGGGCCTATTTCTGGTCTCTGTTATGTTCTATTTATCTATGTGTCTATTCTTTTTCCAGTACCACACCATTTTGATTATTGTAGCTTTAAAGTAAGTCTTAAAATCTAGCTATGTCAGTTCTCTGAGTTTGCTCTTCTACTTCAGTATCTTTTTGGCGTTAGGTTTTTTCCTTCTCCATGAAAATGTCATGATCACACTAATGTCCAAAAAATAGCTGCTGCAATGTTGATCTGGATTCCATTGAACCAAAAAATCAAGTTGGGAAAAACTGATGTATTAACAATGTTTCATTTTCCTATTCATGAATATGGAATATATAGATTCTGTAGAACTATTTTAAGGTCTCAGTCTTTTACTGAGCCTTTTCTTCTGTACCGTGAGTCTTTTATGTGTTTCTCACTCTCCACTTCTGCACCTTAGGTGGTGTGCTAGTTCATTTGCGTTGCTATAAAGAAAATCCTGAGACTGGGTAATTTATAAAGAAAAAGGTTTATTTTGGCTCACAGTTCTAGAGGCTGTATAGGAAATATGGTGCTGGCATTGGCTTATGGTGAGAGTCTTAAGAAGCTTACAATCATGGTAGAGCATGAGAGAAAACCAATGTGTCACATGGCGAGAGTGGGAGCAAGAGAGAGAGGCAGAGGTGTCAGGCTTTTTAAAACAATCACCTCTCACATGACCTCAATACTGCAGGGAGGGCACCAAACCATTCATGAGACATTCACTCCCATTGCCCAAACACCTCCCACTGGGCCCGACCTCTAACATCGGGGATTGTATTTCAACATGAGATTTGGAAGGACAAACATCCAAACACTGTCAGTTGGACAGGATGACTAGTGTGAGCTGGAGTTGGGAGTTTCCCTTCCACCAAACCAGTTAGAATCTGATAAAAACCCTGCACAGTAGACTCTGGTAAAATAGTTTCTCTTGAGGGCAGACCTTATTAAGAAGAACAGAGTGATCTGTCTTATTTCAAAATAGTTTATTTTCTTCTTCCTTGGACAGAAGCACAAGGGAAGTTTTCTTCACTATTTATTATGAAAGCCTGGTTGAGCTCCTGGGCATACATTTCACAAAAGTGTGGAGATTCCTCTGAAGGTTTTAAAGCTCAGAATTTTCCACATTGAGCCCCCAGCAATTCATCAATTGCAGGTAAGTCTTTCCTACACTGACACTGGTTCCTTTGGAAGTTTCAGCTCTTAGATTTCTGCACCAGTAACTTGAAATTTTCCTTATCTATCTGTCTCTTTCATTTTTGGGGGAGTGGTTTTCCACTTGACCTGAATTCTCTTACAAATCTGAGAAGAGCTGTTTATTTTTCAGTTTGTTCAGCTATTTACTTATTTTTGGGATGGAGTGGTGACTTTCAAGCTCCTTACATGCAAACCAGGACCTAGAAGTCCATCAATCATCTTTTAAGGTCTAAATTTGACATGGTTTTCATTTGTGTTCCTACTCAAATCTCATCTTGAATTGTAATCCCCAGTATGGGAGGAGGGGCCTGGTGGGAGATGATTGGATCATGGGGGTGGATTTCTTCCTTACTGTTCTCATGACAGTGAGTGAGTTCTCATAAGATCTGGTTGTTTAAAAGTGTGTGGCACCTCCCCCGTCTCTCTCTTCCTCCTACTCCAGCCATGTAAGATGTACCTGCTTCCCCTTCATCTTCTGCCATTATTGTAAGTTCCCTGAGGCCTCTCCAGAAGCAGAAGCCTATACAACCTGGAAAACTGGAAGTCAATTAAACGTCTTTTCTTTATAAATTACCCAGTTTCAGGTATTTCTTTATAGTAATGCAAGAAGGGACTAATACAAAGTTCTTATTTTAGAAGAGTGAGATGAGGCAATTATTTACTTAGTGATGAATATAAAGCAACTTCTTAATGCAACAGATTATTTTATCTTTCAATTAATTAATAACTGCAAGGCACTTATTTTATTTGATTAGCACCCATTCTTGTTTTCCCTTAATGAGCATATCTGAGAATTTGACAGGCTTGTAGAATTGACATGAACTTTGAACTGTTGATCTATATATTTTTTTCATACGAAATTTTATGATGATACCTATCACCTTTGGCCCATCACTATGTATGTAATGTAAGTGTGGAATCTTGTCATATCTTTCAAATGAACAATTCTAATTGGGAGCAGGATGGTCTAAGACTGGGGTACTAGACAAAAGAAAAAGAAAAGAGTGCCATAGTTTATAATCTGGGTGTTAAAACTTACAATGTATGAAGACAAGAAGCAGCAACACCAACAATCCAAGGGTGAAGGTTTATCTAACGTATAGGATCAAAAGCATGAGAAGTGGCTGATACTTATGTGTACAGAGGGAAACAAACTTGGGAGACAAACTTGATAGGCACATATCATGAAGATTCTGATTTACCTGTAGCTTTCAACTATATGAGGAATAGCAGCTTAAGGGTCACTGGACCACATCTGTTCTTTGCTGCACCTTGTCCATTATGTGTAATTTGAAATAGCTGGGTTTTTCTAGAAAACTTAAAATTGATTTTCACAAACACTGTGGTCAAATCGCTTTAGATGTTGGGAAAACTTCTCTTAAGCCTCAAAATATGTTCTTATCTTCTTACCTAGGAAAACCTTGCTCTCTAGTCTCAAGGAAGAGTAACACAAAATCAAAGGAGAGATTCTAAGAAATGATGATATTGGGGGTTGGCATTTGAAATTGATTAGATTCCTTGGTTCTTTGGGATTCCACCATAGGCAGCAGGACAATAGTCATTGAGCAACTGCTATGACATAAGTAATGTGCAAAATGTTTTAAATGAAAAGCTCTTTTAATTCTCTCAGAGAATTAATGAAGGAGAGCCCAGAAATGAAACTAGTAGTTTCTAGTTTCATTTCATACATTACCAAACTCAGACTTTGAGATATCTTCCTAGAATCAAGATTTTCCTCAAAGAGTAAGAATCCAGAGCTGAGTCAATATTCTACAATATTATATGGTTGGCTACTTGGTTACCTGATATTTCTGAGAATTTTGATTTAAAAGTCTGTAAAAGATTCTGATAGGACACAGAGCTTTAAACTGCTTCTCATTCCTTCATCCAAACTCCTATTTCATAAGGTGCTACCTGCTTCCTTTGCCTTTTCTGACACCCAAGTTTCTTATGTGACATGGTACCCAGGAGTTCTGAAGGGCATTTCACATTTTCAAGCAATACTCTGTCTGTTAGACAACCTGCAAAGTACACCTCCAAGGTAGTTCACATTTTAAATATTAGATTATATATTTTTATGACATTATGTCTTTATAAGAATGCCACAAAAATAGGAAATGAGGTTGGTGATATAGTTACATTCCAAGGTTTGAAAAATTGTACCTCATTTAATGGGTGCACAAACCCCATTAGTAGTTCATTGTGGTTAGCTAAGAATGAAATTAAAATGTTATATCTTCTTTCAATTCATATGCATTTTTAAAAAAAATGGCCATCAAGTCCTTAGGACAAAAGTACAGTACTTATTAGGTTATTTGAGCCTAACTCTGCAGTAATCTGCATTTTTATGTCTTTCTTTTGGCATAGGGGCACCATGAGATTTCTGACAAAGGGCATTAAAACTGAGAAAGTTTGGGAACCTCTGAAAGCCACTCTGAGTTTCCTGAGGTAGGTGACTGTAAGTTCAAACTCAGGGCCCCAAGTGTCAAGTTATATTAATAGAGAATTAACTGTTTTTTGTTTGTTTGTTTTACTTTTTATGTATTTACCTTTTTTGAGACTTACACATAAGCCCACAAGTCTTCATGAGTGGCGACCAAAGGGCATATGTCACAACAGAGCAAACCTTGGTCAGTAGTAAGTGGCAGGTGGGATGGGGACATGTAGGTCGATTCCTGCTCATTTATCTCTTTTCTGGATCACTTTTTTTTTTGGTAGTCCTTTGAGATAAAGTTCTGCAGATCACATAAGCACATGCAGTAATAGAATGGCTGTGTCTTCTTTAAGCTCTCAGCTTCCTAGCTTTCCTTGACTCGGTTCTCATTCTCATCATCATTACTGTCCTGGTTTTTAATTTTATCAATACAATGTCAGAACTGTAAAATTTTCTCCAGTTCCAATTTCTAAATAAGCCAGACTAACACGGTACCATCATCTACCTCAACCAACAAAAGCATTAATTGATAGTTATGTAAATTAATCCATAGCCATTTGACTATAGGTCCTCAAAAATATATAGATTAAAAAAAGGAGTTTGAATATTGAAAAACGAAATATCATTTCCTGGAATCTTTCCTAAAATGTCCACACATGAGCACACTGACAAATTTTAGTAGTATTAAGCTATGTTCTTAGATATTTCCATTTTATTTTCCTGAAAATCTTGGCAATATAGTCACTATTTGGCTATTTGGTTTAAAATTAGTCAGTTATCAAAATAATCAAGTAAATCAAAGTTAGAGTTATTTTGCCCATCTGATGTTACAAATGAGTCATATTTTAGTCTTGTCAGTATCAGAAATGTCCAATAGAATCAAAGCAGGAAAGCACCTAGCCTTTGTTATGTGTCCAGTTCGGATACCAATGGAAGCACTACAAGTATGTTATTACATTTGATATTCACGTGTCACTTATGAAATAGGTACTGCTACTCCTGTTTTATAGAGGACTGCACTGATATCAGAGTTGGTAAGTTGCATGATCTCTCAACTAAAAAATGAGCAATTTGGTTTTATAGCTGGGTTCATCTATTTCAAAACAGGTTAAAAAATTAGCACTTTGGGGGGTTATCAAAAAGTTACACACTTTAAATTGCTAATAATCTGCTTACACAATGGTTTCTAATAGTGAACTTCAAATGATAAATTAGCTCATTCATTAAATGGGGGTTTGTTCTGCCACAGAGGGCAAAAAAGATACAGATGCCTCCCCTTATTCATTGCTCCCACAACGTTTCTTCACACTGAGCATCCCCACTGACTTCTGAGACACTGAACACTGAAAGCAGTAAAAGGACATGATCAGATCTTGCTTTGCCCCCTGTTGGGCTCATCTGAACTCCCTTGAAACTCCTGGGGATTCAATATGAGCTCAGAGTTCAGTTCAACTTCGCTAAGAGAAAGAATGTGCTAAGAATTTGGATCCCATAAAGGGTTCTTTCCCTATGTCTTCCCATTAGTGTTCATTTACTTAAAAGTTTGAAGTCAATATTTTTGAGTTTGAATCTTCAATCATCAGTCAATCTCTCTTTTCTTTTCTTTAATCTAAACACCCGTCTGAACTGACGTGCTGTTGCAATAGCATCTATCCCCAATTCTTTCAGAAATCTATTTGGTTAATGATTCTGATTCAAAAGTCATACTGTTAACAACTACTGATATTTTCCTTTTCACATCTCAGCTTTCAGAAGTATTTAAATAAAATGCTTTGATTTCCCAAATGACAATAAAAATTCCCTTTACAAATATCAACTGAATTTTCAGAATTTTGTCAGCTGACCTATTGTGATGTATATCATCAAAGTCATTAACACAGTGTTTGAAGTTCATACTCTTTGGGTTGTCAAAGGTGTCAAAATGGGATTTTTGTAGATAATATTCAATAAACTGACACACATTCCTTTTGATTATCATATAAATCACATTGACCATCCTCTATAAGAGCTATATGCTGTCACTGCTCCTCTCTCATATTATTTTTTTCCTAACTATAAGTCTTCCCTTTTCTGCCTTTGATTTCTGGATATGATGACACCAAGACAAAACAGATTAGTTTATTCTCGTGATTAGCACATTGATAAATAGTAGCTATCACAAGTTTCATGAATGAATTAGCTGCTCTATGTATGCACATATGTCTTGATGATTATCATGTCTACTGTTATTCCTTTCTTTCACTTATTTTCTCCTCAAACATAGACGTTGTGCAGGAAGGAACCAGCAAGGAGGATGAATGTATTTTTTAATAGCAAAACAGCCTAATAGGAAAACAGCATGAATTTAAACCAAATTGAAAACTTACCCTTACCACCTCTACCTTGCAGAATTTCATTAACAAAAATTATCTACAGGACTTAAAAGAGAAGTGATATTACTGAAACTAACACTACATGTTTTAGGCTCTTCAAAACATATGTCTGCTGAGATGTGGTCAACCTGATTGTCAGGCCATTGAGGAAGTAAAGGAATAACAAGGAAAGAAAACACAGAGTGTGGGATCATGGAGACCTTGGAATTTATCCCTTGTGGTATTCTTCCAAGGATTCCAGAGTCCCTAGTGACCTCAGGAGTATGTGCAGTTTTCTCTAACACTGAAAACATTAAGAATAAACAGAAGTTTAAGCAAATTCACAAGAAAAAAAAAACCATTAAAAAGTGAGCAAAGGATATGAACACTTCTCAAAAAAAAGACATACATGTGGCCAAAAAACATACAAAAATAGCTCAACATCACTGATGATCGGAGAATGCAAATCAAAACCACAATGAGATACCATCTCATTCCAGTCAGAACGGCAATTATTAAAAAGTCAAGAAACAACAGATGCTGGTGATGTTGCGGATGAATAGAAACGCTTTTATACTGTTGGTGGAAATATAAATTAGTTCAACCTTTGTGGAAGATAGTGTGGTGATTCCTCAAAGATTTAAAACCAGAAATACCATTTGACCCAGCAATCCCATCACTGGGTATGTACTCAAAGAAATATAAATCATTCTATTATAAAGATACATGCACGCATATGTTCATTGCAGTGCTATTCCCAATAGCAAAGATGTGGAACCAGCCCAGTCAGTCAATAATAGATTGGCTAAAGAAAATGTGGTACATATACACAACGGTATGCTCTGCAGCCATAAAAAGGAATGAGATCATATCCTTTGAAGGGACATAGATAAAGCTGGAATACATTATCCTCAACATACTAATGCAGGAACAGCAAGCCAATCATTGCATGTTCTCACTTATGAGTGGGGGCTGAACAATGAGAACACATGGACAAACGGAGGGGAACAACTCTTACTGGGGCCTGTCAGGGGTGGGTGGTCGGGGGAGAGCATTAAGGAAAGAGCTGATACATGCTGGGCTTAATACCTCGGTGATGGGTTGATAGGTGCAGCAAACCATCATGACACACGTTTACCTATGTAACAAACCTGCACATCCTGCACATGTACCCCGAAACTTAAAAAAATCCATAAATAAATAAATTTGAAAAAACAGGAATAAATATTTCAGATCATACTACCAGGTTTCAACCTTACCTTTACCACTGTCTAGATCTGTAAAATGAAGTAAGTTACTCTGTTTTTGAAACTCAATTTTCTCATCTAATAGTGAAAATAACAATAACTCAGAGGTTTATTTAGAGTATTAAATGAAAAGATACATTTGAAATTATTAGTCTATTGAAAGCAACATATTTTGCACTCAGTAAATGTAAGCCTTTTATTATTGTTTTTGTAAATCAGTTTATATTTACATGCCTTTCTATTATTGACTCTTTCTGTTGCTGTGTTTTTCTTCTTTCTGTGACTCCAACGAACAGAATGGTTCAGGGAAAATAAATAAATATTTTTCACTGAATTTCTCATGTTCCCCATAAAGGAGTCCTCGCAGGCAGACTTTGTGTACAAGTCACCTTGTAAGCTTACAATCTGTTTGCCCCACCTTCTGCCTTAGTTACATTATGAAACATTCTCCGCTGAACTGAAGCCATGCTCATAGAGCCACATGGCAGAAAGCATTGTCTCCTGTGTATCAGGTATTGCCTCTGATTATTTCTCTCAGGAGAAAGGACCCAAAATTGGAACTTCACAGATGCCTCCATAACGCAGTCATCAATCCTATTGGATGACAAATATAATTACTGCAGACATTCAACACACTGATTATATTAATGATAAGTTATACAGCCTTCTTCCAGTACTTTTTGTGAAGCCTTACTTAAAACATTTCATCTTAAAAAAAAAAAAAAAGCCAAGATCTATGGGGCATATCCTCAATGGGTTTTGAAGAGGGAGCCCTGGAGGAAACTAATGGTGTAGAAGGAGAAAATGTTACCAAAGATAAAAGTTAGTCTCCCCAAAGGAAACAAACAAACATACAAGCAAAAATGGTCTAGAGCAGAGCCCAAAGTGACCTTTATACAAACAGTCAAGTCAATCTATCAATCAGTGGCTCTCCTGGGACCAGATGAATACCAGGCTAAATATTTGATGACAGACAAAGACTGTGTGTGTGTGTGTGTGTGTGTGTGTGTGTGTGTGTGTGTGTGTGTGAAGGTGATAAAAATGGGTAAAAGGAAAGTTTTCCTGTCGTGTTATCCCTAAAAAATTACTATAGAGCCCAATTACTTTAGACCCTATATTTGTTGGAGAGTATCTATAAAATCATTTTTTAATATAGAAAAAAAAATCTAGCATCCAGGAACTAAGACAAAGACTGAGCATCACATATTGCAAGTAAAAATGAATATCACCCTATCACATACCTAACTCCAAATTTCCCTTACTTGCCTCAGATTGATTTCATTGTCTTTCTATTTCTGTTCATCAAGAATTTTGTAGTTACAAACATCAGGTAAACATGGAGATAGAAAGATAATCATGCATTATTTCTTAAGTCACCAGTAATGTAAAGAAGGGCAGACTTGTAATGATTCAGAATAATTTGATTGAAGAATATAAATTATACTGTGGAAGCACGGTGCAAGATCTCATGTTTGAGATCAGGTGTATTGGTGATGTGCTTGTTTAGATTTGGTTTTCCCAAGAAAACATATTTTTTCATATAGTCTAACTTGGTATTAGTTAGCTTACATGACTTGGGTTGTTCAAAAATGAGCAGTCTTTCATTTGATTACTATCATGTTAAGGACGGTGTAAGTAACCAAAACAGGTTTTAGTACCTTAGCAATTTTAATACATAGACATTGTAGAAGGGAAAAGTTTCTTTTTTTTTTTCTTGGAATGTTAAATGGAGAAGTATTGAAGCTGGAGCTGACAGTGGCAGTCTGAGTGAAATGCAGACAATTTTTTTTTTGGAATAGTAATGTTAGAGGATAAAAAACATATGAAAAGGAGAGAGAGAGAGAGAGAAAGAAAGGAAGAAAGGAAATTTTTACCAAACCATATCTGATTTTCCCATTGATATAAAGTCAATAATACCTCTATTTGCCTAGAACTCTGAGCTGAGTATCAGAAATTATCAATCACAAGTGTTCAGGCTATTAAAGCATTGACACCTTATTATTAACTAAAGTCTAGACTTTCTTGGATATTGTAAGTTTTCTACCAGTGTCTTTTCTATACCAGAATCCAATCCAGACTACCATATTATAATAATTGAGCTTTTAAAGAATACTACAAAATACATTCATACCATACAGGTACAAGATATCACAGTAAAGTAGTATTATTAACACCGCCCATATCCAAAATCTCAGGTTCCTTTCATCACAGAAATACGAGATTTCAGTGCCAAATTATTTGATGCTTGTCAAAGTTTGAGCATAGACATACAATTTTAAAATGTCACATAATTAATTCAATGTCTATTTATTAGTAATTTGTTAGTATTATCAATTGAAATCTGTTCCCATTGGAAATACTTTCTTGAACAGTCAACATCACATTATCAAGTATGAGAAAGTGTGAGAAACCACTTTGGCAAACTTTCTCCTATTCATGATAGAACCCCATAACTCAGATCTTAACAAGAATGGATTTAAATTTGCAGTCATTAAGGCATGTCTCCACTTTGTATGAGGGTTTTAATTTCATATTTGTCATTTAGGAAAACTGATTTGCATTTTAATGGGAAAATCACTAGGCAAACTTTTGGAACATTTCACCTAGAGGTTGACAGGAAAGTCAAAATAAGTGAGTTTACAATTTTCAAAATGAATGATTTGGACTCTATAAACTATAATTGTTTAATTTTTTCAAATTAGATACCCTATTGGAAATTAAACCAGATTTTAAATCTCTCTATATGTAAAGAGCATTATAATGCACTCAAAATGTGATAGGTGGTTACTTTTCCAATCAAATAGACATATGCTTTATTCATATTTAAAATACACATTTTGTAAGTCTTTTCTATCAGTATTACAAACTATATCAAAAATTGACTTTGTCTCATTTTTATAAATATGCTTTTTAAAATTATTTTTTCTACAAGTCATGTATGTGTTGTGTTTCACATCAAGAGTTCAAGAGAATTCCTGTGGTGTAAGTATGCATTTATTGAAATGATTTATTTTTCGGTACGAGTGAGAAATATTTGAGCAACAATAAGAAACATAACAAAGGTAGTTTCAAATGAGTCAGATATAAACTATTGACCAATTTTCTAAAGCAATTTTCTAATACCACGTGAAAACATTGGGTTTTAATATTCATTAGGAGAAAATTAATCATCAGTATAAAAGTAGAAATTAAAAATTTCTTTAATTATCTAAAGTAAGATGTTTCGAAAGAACCTCAGGCACTTGGATGCATTATTTATATATTTCTGTTTCCCCTTAGTATCTATATCTTAAGTCAATCATAAAGATTATCTGGAATGATAGATGTGAAGTGCCTAGCATGACTCCTGGCAAGCATTTAATTATAACAGAAATTATGTGTACATGTTTCTCCATTTTGTGAATATCACTTATTAGGTCAACTACATATATTACATCAGGTCCAGGTGATGCAAAGGACACTACTTCATTCTTAATCTTGACACAACAATCTGCACATTTTCCACTTTTTTGCTAGATACTTATTGTTCCAATAATGTTTTATTATAGCATTGCCCCTCTGATACAGCATATCGTTTAGGGACATGTTTTACATTTAGCTGTGTAGTATGTTTAGATGTATTTTAATCTGAAAGTGATTCTCAGCATTACTGCACCATTCATGACAGTGACACTTTGAAAAGTACAGGTCAATTATCTTACAGACTGTTCCTCAGTTTTGGAGCTGTCTGGTGCTTCTGGGGATGAGATTCAAGTTGTGGATCCCTCTCCATCTTATGGTACAAATGAGCCAGAATCATTTCTCATGTATCACACACATTCAGGAGTAGATGGTATCTGGCTGTCACTCAAAGTGACATTTATCATGATCCTCAAGTCATTGTCAGGCTTCTCCACTGCATACAACTATATTTGCCTTTCGACATAATAAGCAATCTCCAGGGAAACTTTTTGAGATGAGGCCGTACTACCATCATCAACCCTCACTCCCCACGAAAATTACCTGGTACAATTTTAATCATGAGAATTGCACAGTAGCAATTTTCTACCTCCTCTTCTCCCATCACCTTGAAGAGTTGAAATGCCACTGTCAGAATGTGTTCTCTCTTTTTCATTGTTTCCTTTCTTATATGTGATTTATCTATCAATCTTTATATCTATCTGCTTATTGTCAAAGCAAAATCACACATTCCCCTTTTATTTAAGCAGTTAAAATCTGTCATCGTCTTTATCTGTTTTGATGACAAAATTATTCAGATTTGGCTACAGAGGCCCCTTCAAGGCATCTCTTTGTGTCTTTTTGTTATGTCCCCATCATTTCTGGATCCGCTGGCATAACTAGATGTCCCAGGCTCATTTTGCACTTTCGGTGTCCTCGGTCTACAATCTGTTATGTCTTGAGGATTTCTGGTTTCTTTTGGTAGTGATTCTTAGAAACCAACTTCTGAAAACTAGATTTGCTCATTACTACTAGAATTAGGGTTGCTTCTAAGCCACTTCAGTGAATAGGAAAAAAAAAATGCAACATAGATAATTTAAACACATACATAATATATACACACATAATCATGATTTTATGTATTTGTAGACACAGATATTTTCTTCTTCAGTAAGAACCACAGCTTTTAACAATTCTTTAGCTCATTAGTTCAATTGTACAGTACTTGAAGGAAGTTTCCAAATTCCTATACCCCCCAAATTATAAAAATTAAGCATAGTAAGAAAAGTGAACATTTTTTAAATTCATTTTTAAAGAGGATTTTTTCCTCATTAATTTTTACTTTTTTCCCTCTCTTCTTTTATAAAGAAAAGGCAGCATACAATACATAATTTTGAGCACTTTTCTTTCTCAATTGAACAATGCATTTTAGAAAACACTTTATATTAGTAAATAGACATTCTCATTAGTTTCAAAGCAGCACTGTACTATGTAGTGTACAATACATGGTGTATAGAAATAATTTGTTCAACAAATTTCTTATGTTTGGGCATTTAGGTTATTTTCAATGTGTTGCACTCACATATAATACTGCAGATAATAACTGTACACTGTCCTTTTTTATTTTGTATATTGTATTATATGTATTAAAATGTATTATGCTTTATATTACATAAAAATATATATATATTAATTTTGTTTTATATTGCTGCAAGTGTATCTTCAGGATAAATTCTTAGACAGTAGATTGCTTGGGCAAAGGACAAATGAACATGTAACTTTGTTAAATGTTGACAAACTCTTCCTATAAGTGTTTTATCATTTTGCATGTAAGACATGTGGGAGAACAGTGCAGATTCTCATTCTAGACAAGACAGTACATTGTCAAGTTTTTTAGTTTGGCCAAACCAATGGGTGAGATGCAGTATATGAATGTTTTAATTTGCATTTCTCTTATTCTATATGAAGTCTTATCTATTCATATGTTTAATGCTCGTTGTAATATCTTTATCTGAGACTTGTTTGTGTTATTGGCCCACTTTTCTGTATGATTTGTGAGCTATTGATTTCTTAATATTTAACCGTTCTTTATATATTAAGGTTATTCTGTCCTTGTCATTCTCTTCATTTTTTCCCAAGTTTTTAAAAATTTCGCCCTCTGCTGCTCTTTCCTTCCCCGCCACCTTCCCCTCCTCCTCTTAGGTCTCTGATTCATTTAGGGTTTTTTCTTGCACATAATATGAGGAATCGATTGAATTTAATTATTTTTCTAATTGCTCTCCAGCACTATTTTTAAAAGTTCCACTTTGAGTCAGTGCTTTGAGATATTTAGCTATGCTGGATTTTGTAGACCATTATGTATTCTTCTGGATGGTATTCTGTTTCACAGTTTTGTCTGCTTTTGTGAAAATACTACTTTTTTAAAATTTTATTTTATTTTGAACAAGTTATCCAGCAGATTTCAATATGTGACAGGATCCACCATTAATTATTCTATGCAGATTTTTTTTCTAAAAGTTTTTGTGTGCTTATTTCTTCTAAGTGTGGTTTAGTATCAATTTACTACCCTAAAGAAAAAAAAGTATTGATTGTATTTTTAATGGAATCAAAATAAAATTATAAATTAAACCAAATTAGGGAGAGTTAAAATTGTGATGTTTTAAGACATTTCAACCAAGAGCAAGGGGCATATCTTTCCATTGGCTCAAGTCTGCTTTTGTGTATTTCAAGAGTGGTTTATGCTACATACTGCACACGTAGAATATGGAGATATGATATGTGTAATTACCCAATGGACTTATCTTACTCACCACCCAGAAAAGCCAGTGTACCGAGACACTGTTATTGCAATAAAGAAACAGTTTAATAAGTGCAGAGCAGGCTACATGGGAGATTGGAGTTCTATTATTACTCAAGTCAGGCTCCCTGAAAATTCACAGGCTAAGTCTTTCTAAGGGTAGTTTGGTAGGCAAGGCCCTAGAGAATGGGAAGTGTAGAACGGTCTACAAAAGATTGGGTGGCTTGGGGATGAAATCAGAGGGACTCGGAGCTTGTCTTCTTGGGCTGAGTCAGTTCCTGGGTGGAGGCCAGAAGACCAGATGAGCCAGTTAACTGGTCTGAGTGGTACCAGCTGGTCCATCAGAATGCAGGGTCTGAAAATACCTCAAACACCAATGATAGATTTCACAACAATAATGTTATCTACAGGAGCAACTGGGGAGGTTAGGATTCTTGTGGCCTCTGGCTGCTTGACCCCCGAAACATAATTTATAATGTTGTGGTTAATCTGTTTGTTTTTCAAAGGCAGTCTGATCCCCAAGCAAGGAGGGAGTTAGTTTGGGAGAGGGGCTGTTACCATTTTTATTTCAAAGTTAAGCTATAAAGTAACTTCCTCCCATAATTAGCTTGGCCTATGCCCAGGAATGAACAAGGACAGCCTGGAGGTTAGAAACAAGATTGAATCAGTTAGGTCACGTTTCTTTGACTTTCATACTTTTCCTATGTCAGATTTTTCTGTCATGATTTTTGTAAAAGGGGCTTAAATATGTACAAAGTTTTTCTACATCTCTCTCTCAACTACCTCAAATAGGCATTTCCATTACATGTGTCTTTTGTTGTAATGAATAGCACATTGAACTAAGTCTGTGACAGTTCTAGAAAACATTTGATATTGACAAAATATCTACAACCTACCACAAATGTTACCACATCCTTTACATTATTCTAGCCATGATTCTTCCTTTTTGCCATTGGACAAGTCATTTCTAAAATGGAGATGTTATACCAAATAACCTGAGTTCTGTGATGTTAAATGAGAATCCTTCAACACCACAATTCTTGGTAATGTTCTCTTTAGTTCATTATTTACTTAACTTCTCAAATACTTTGGACTAAAAGGCTTACAATATTAGGAAGAGTATTTTTATAATTGTTAAACTATTGCCCATTTTGCTATTGAAATTAGTGGCTAGATTTCAAATGCCTGTTTTCTTTAATTCACTAAGAAGATGGGTGGCATTTTATTTTTTTAATTTATAAAAATGGCCTGTGGGGAAATAGCTAATTATCCTAAAGATCCTTAAAAACTCCCAAAAGGAAATACAGAAAACCCTATTTCAAATGCATCTGTTAGAACAGCTTGAAAGTCTTTTGACAAACTCAAGGTTCATCACAATGGTGGGATTTATTAGGACCCTTTATGGATGTGCGACACAAAGAAAAAGCAGTATTATCCAATGCAGAAACCTGTAGCTGCAAGGGGGGAAAATACCATTTAAATGCAAATCTTCTAATCCAGGAGATTCACTCTCTAAATAGAAGTGAGTCTTCAGGGTGACTCATGAAGTTATATGACCATTCTTATGGGATTACTTATTTTAGGAAATTTAATAATCTGCTTTATTATGTGAGGAAACTACATTTCTACCACTTATCTCCCAGACTTTTCACAGTGACTGTTGCTTATAATATGTGGACTTCCTGGTTATTAAAAGTTTCAGTGGCTCCTTAAGTTATAAATCGGGTACCAAAAAAGCTCCAGTTCTAACTACATTAGTAAATTGTCTATAGTAATTACATAGTGTATATTCTTCAGGCACAATGATTGGAAAAGTGTTGAAGAACAGCATCTCACAAAGACGCATGAGTATGAATATTTGAGATAATAATCTTTCATAAGAACATCTCTGTTACTGGAAAGGGGTCTGAATCCAGACCCCAAGAGAATGCACCCCACTAGGTCTCAGCCTCACTTTATCCAGCCCCTACTCAAGATGGAGTTTTCCGGTTCAAATGCCTTCGACAGTTCCACTGCAAGATATACACCTATGAACTTTTTCCACAGATTACACTGTATATACACTTAAAAATACCCCATTCTATGGCACAGATATCTGTTTGTAAGCTATGTAAGAAAATGTCTTTGAAATCTTAAAGAATCTAAAATTTTTACACTTGACTCTTCTGAAGGAATTTTTCTCTACTCACTGTTTTTCTCAAACAGAGAATAACATGATCTGTACTGTAGAAAGATAACTTTGTTCTAGGAGCAAGTGGAATAAATTATAGAGGGGGAAAAACAATAGTTAGGACACCAATACAATCACTAGGTCATAGATTATGGAGTCTCACCATAGCTGTTGAGATTGGGAAAAATGACTTGAAAAATAAATATGGTGGGATTAAAAGCATTACGCAAATCAGTGTAGACAGAGAGAAATCAGAGACATTTCTTTATAACTTTGAAGACTAGGCAGATAGTAGCATTATTTGCTAAGTTATATGCTCGTTCATTAAAGCTTTTTATTGAGGACCACATGAAAGGTCTGTAGGAGGGGCAGGGAAGTATGGCATGTAAAGGGTCAGGTTCCTACCTGTGTGGAGTAAACCAGCAGGTTAGCAGCCTATCAGAGTTTGTAGGAGAGCAGAGATGTCTGCACCCCTGTCCAGATGACATTATCATCAATTTACAAATCAGAAGATTTTCTGCCTATTATAATTATCTGAAAATATATTTTAAAATGTATACCAATGTCCTGGACATATTTCTAGTGATTCTAAATATGCCCACATGTAAGTCCTTGGTATTTTTCTTATAAATTCCTCATAGTTTCTAATAAATTTCTAATATTATGAATGAGAATCACTGGTATAAACTATAAACAGTAACTGAAGAGAGTAGATACCTGTTTTATTTACTCTCTTTTGCGATCTTCACCTGCATAATTATTTGTTTAACATTTGTCTCCCTTACTATGACACGTAATAACAGCAACCAGATCTAACTTAGACACAGTTTTTTTGTTTGTTTTTTGAGACGCAGTTTTGCTCTTGTTGCCCAAGCTGGAGTGCAATGGCACGATCTTGGCTCACTGCAACCTCCACCTCCTAGGTTCAAGCGATTCTCCTGCCTCAGCCTCCCAAGTAGCTGGGATTACAGGTGCACGCCACAACACCTGGCTAATTTTTTTTTGTATTTTTAGTAGAGGCAGGGTTTCACCATGTTGGTCAGACTGGTCTCAAACTCCTGACCTCAGGTTATCCACCCACCTTGGCCTCCCAAAGTGCTGGGATAGACACAGTTTTATTTTTTGGAATCCATTACTGTGAACCGGTTGGGGTAGACTGCTCACTCTCTTTCTCACTCATTCACTCATAATATCTATTGAGCAAGGCTCGTGGATAACTGCTGGGAAGATGATGGAAAGTAAAATGTTACCCCATCCCTCACCTCACAGTTTACACTTCTTTACCTACAGAAAGAATGAAGGAAGCAATGAAAGAACGCAGGGAGAAAGAAAGAAACTTGAAGTCAATTATCTATTCCACCAAGGTTATGTTCACTTTTATATCTTATGACTTACTACAGGTAACAAGGGATTTCAAACATTATTTAATAAATGAAAGAAGCATTTGAGGAACCAACAACATGTGTGTGTGTATGTGTGTGTGTGTGTGTGTACCTGCAGTTTACTGTAAAATCCACCCATTAGCTCTTTACGTATTTTTTTTTACTTTATGGCTGATCTGACAAGAAGTCTTAATAATCTGAATAAGAGGGTGATGTTAACTAAGATGCATATGTTTAACAGGCAAAATAACTTCTGCTAAGGACACTAATAATCCATGTTTCTCATTGTTTGTTCCCTAGAGGAAGCTGATTATTGTGAAATAGAGCAGAATCCTTTCTGTTTGGAATAGCAAAGTAGGAATGGCTAAATTATCCCTTTCTTAAAAGGTGTAGATGCATATAAGTCATTTTAGAAGGGTAAACCTGCCAACATTTCAAGACTCGTGTTATGTAGAGCATTGGAAAGGATTGGTTCGAGTCAAATTCTATATCTCTAACAACAATGCTTCTTTGGCCAAACTTCAGAATGAACTGTGTGGCATATAGTGTGATGACTACCAAGAGCCTTTTCAGAGCTGGATACGAGGACAATATAAAGTGCATAAAGATTTGGCACATCTTTCAACAGAACAGCAATATAAACGTCTTTGTGTGGATCAGGACCTTAGAAAAAGAATATCTAAATTTAATTGAAAAGTTAAAGAAAATACAGAAAATCAAATTTACAAAAAGTATACTTGAGATCACAGAATCAGCATACTTGCAACCTGAGAAAAGCCTTTGAGAGTTTATCCCTACATGTTCAAGGGGTTTTTTTTAAATACATTTTTTCTATCAGCTTTGTTGAATTTGAATTGACATATCATACAATCCACAATTTCGTTTGTCTCACTTAATAATTTTTAGTGAATATAAAGAGTTCTACAATCATCACCATAGTTAAGTTTTAGAACCTTTCAATCAACCCCAGAGATTCCACATGTGTATTTGCAAACAATTTCCGCACCCAGCCCCAATAACCACTAATCTACCTCTCTCTCTATGGATGTGCCTATTCTGGATATTTTCAATAACGAAATCTTTCAGTGCTTCGTCATTTGAGTGTGGCATCTGTCACTTGGTATAACGAAGTAGGCTCATGTGCAAGTCGTTGTTTTGTTGTTGTCGTTTGCCTCTCTTTTGCCGAATAATATCCAACCACACCAACCCTTTGAATTGAAAGGTGAGGTAACTGAGATTAACAGAGGCAATGTAACTACGTCAAATTCCCACAGCATGTCTGCGGCTCTTATTTTTCCTCTCTGGGTGTGAAACTGTCCTCAGGCACTGGACGCTAGACAAACACCCTGACTTCACCCCAGCTGGCTTTGCTTACCGGGGAGAAACATGTCAATATTAAACATGTTATTTTGTTGTAGTGCAACTGTCACTTTGCTAAGCCAGGAAGCTTGGTACTCCCCATTATGCAGGCTTTTGTTGTAACCTGCCATCCACAGAAAGCCACAGCCCCCTAAACTCGATTTCTTTGGAAGAGTAAGCACATTTACTTTGGTTAATTATTTCAGAATTATTTATCTATTTATTTATGTTTCTTCCACATCTAGCCTATAAGCATTTGAATGCCAAGGACCTGGCCAAGGCCTAGGGTTATAACCGACACACAGAGCTGTTTGGCTACAAATACATTTCTACCCAAATTCTTTGCTTTGTAAATAAAGTAACTCGCCAAGTTTAACTCTTCTAAGTCTCACAGTTTGTAAGTAACAGTGATAAGTAAAGATTTCAGATTTTGTTTATTACATTGATACTAGATTATACTTTCTTTGGGCAGCACACAAAAGCTTGGGAAAAAGCTTATTATCATGCTTCCTAAAGTATAATATACTACAAAATTAAAAATGAAGGCAACATGTAGAACAGGAGAAAATATTTGCTAATCATATATCTGATATATCTGATAAGGGGTTAATATACAGAATATATAAAGAACACCTACATCTCAACAATGACAATATTAATCTGATTAAAATGTGGGTAAAGGAGTGAAATAGACATTTCCTTCATGAAGATACACAAATGACGAAAGGACGTATTAAAAAATGTTCGGCATTACTAATCATCAGGAAAATGCAAGATAAAACCACAGTGAAGTATCACTGGACACCCATTAGGATGGTCAACAAAAACAAATGCCAAAAAAATAACAAGTGTTGGCATAAATGTGGGAAAATTGGAACCTTTGTGAGAATGTAAAATTGTGCAGCCATTATGGAAAGTAGCATGGGGTTTCTTGAAAAAATTAAAAATATAATCACCAATGATCCAGTAATCTTATTTCTGTGTGTGTATCTAAAAGGGCTGAAAACAGGATTTTTTTTTTAAGATGGAGTCTCACTCTGTTGCCCAGGTTGGAGTATAGTCGTGCAATCTCGGCTCACTGCAACCTCCACCTCCTGGGTTCAAGTGATTCTCCCGCCCCTGCCTCCTCAGTAGCTTGGATTACAGGCGCATGTCACCACGCCCAGCTAATTTTTGTATTTTTAGCAGAGATGGGGTTTCACCATGTTGGTCAGGCTGGTCTCGAACTCCTGACCTCATGATTCGCCTGCCTAGGTCTCACTTTAAGTGCTGGGTTTATTACAAGCATGAGCCATCGTGCTCAGCCAAAAATAGGACCTAAAAGTGATATTTCTAAACAGCAGCATTATTTACGATAGCCAAGAAGTAAAAGCAATGTAAATGTCCATCCACAGATGAATGGGTAAAGACAATATGGTACATTAATACAATGAAATATTATCCAGCCTTAAAAAATTAGGAATTCTGCTACAACATGGATGAAACTTGAGGACAATACGCTAAGTAAAATAACCCAGTCCCAAAAGGACAAATACTGCATGATTTCACTTACATGAGATATTTAAAGTAGTCATACTCTTAGGAACATTAAGTAGAATGATGACTGCCAAGGTCTGGAAGAGAGGGAAATGGGGAGTTCATGTTTAGTGGATACAGGGTTTCAATTTTGCACGATGAAAAATTTCCAAAGATATGTTGCACACCAATGAGCATACATTAGCACTACTGAAATGTACACTTAACATGGTTACATTGGTAAATTATGTTTTATAAACTAAAAAAGAGAAAAACATAATCATTATTAAAATGGATTTAAGTATTTGTTTATTCAAAAAGTATAAAATGTAAAACATGTATTTTTGCCAAATAATATGCAATATGGTTTTTTTTTTAAAGAAACCCCATGCTACTTTCCATTATTTATGCCAATAATATGCAATATTGGCCTCCCAGCACTTTGGCAGGCCAAGGTAGGCAGATTATGAGATCAGGAGTTCGAGACCAGCCTTGGCCAATATGGTGAAGCTCCATCTCTACTAAAAATACAGAAATTAGCCAGCCGTGGTGGTGTGCACCCGTAGTTCCAGCTACTCGGGAGGCTGAGGCAGGGAGAATCGCTTGAACCCAGGAGGCAGAGGTTGCAATGAGCCGAGATCACGCCACTGCACTCCAGCCTAGGTAACAGAGTGAGACTTCGTCTCAAAAAAAAAAAAAAAAAAAAAAAATGCAACATATTAAAACAGGTATAATGGCATATGTAAAGATTGGAAATGTGATTTCTTCACTGGTCAAATTTGGAATATGGATTCTTCAATTAAAATATTCCTAAGGATACTATCATTTTAAATGTATCATCAGTTTGTATAACTCATATATTATCTTCCCTCCAATGATGTAAATAATCAGCAGCAGAGAGAATGCACAAGCATATTCTTTGGTTTGCTCATCAGAAAAAAAAAAAACTGAATCATTTTGTTTATCTATTACTCACTACATGAGGATCTTCAGAAGACTCAAATGCCTGGATGTTTCTTAAATGCTAAATTAAGAATTTCTGAAAGAATTATATCTGTGGCTTTGCTACATGCTCATGGAAGTTCTGGGGTTCTAGCTTATTTTTGTTAATCATTCAAAGCAGGGCTGTGTGTAAACGTGTGTAATGTAAATATAATCTCTCTTCGATGGCTTGTTTAGACTCTACTTAGAGTAGACTGAGAGGTGTGTCACATTCCAGGACACCGGTAGGAAGCTATGGAAGGCTCTGTGTGAACAGCCTGTTCTCTGACAACTCCGGCATGCTTCTGTCTTCCTGAGTTCCTCATGTCCCCTTTGGTACATCTAAAAATCCAGCTGGCTTACAACTTTCCGATTCAATCATAGAGTGATTTACTTGAGGAGTGTGGTTCAGAGTGCACAGTCAAGAATTAGATTTCAACTGAAGGCAGAAATAATTTCATAATAAGTGCTTTTCAACTATGCAAGGGAAGTTATTGCAAAGGGTACTGTGAAAATGCTTCTTCAGCAGTCCAAGTAAGATGCAAAGAAATCTCTTAGGGAAGGTGAAGTGTTTGGAGAAACATTTCTTTCATCTTGCAAACCATATTTTACAATAGGGTAGTTTTCCTCTGGTAAAGAAAAAGTTTCTCTCACAGGAGATTAATGACCTCATTTAAAGAAAGTCAGAGAGAGAGAGAGAGAGAGAGAGAAACAAAGAAAGATACAAAAAGACAAAAAAAGACAGATGCACAAAATACCACAATTTTGCTTTTTGTTTTTCCTACGTACACATACATCAGGTAAGTTGTCTTTGACATTTCAAACACAATATAATTATCTGCGTGTCAAATAAGTTAAACGACCCTTAATCACTCATTATTATGCACTCTTTAATATATCACCTAGTCACTCTTTAGTACCAGCAAGATCAATATCTTGAGAGTTTTTGTGCTACTGTACAAAATTTCAAGTTGCTTAAAGATTAGCTATTTTCCTTGCTTGGTAAGTGTTAATTCATATTCCTTAATTAGAAAGTAATAAGTTAATGATTTTAAAACACATCTTCAATATGAATTGATGGAAATGTCACACATAATAGAATACTCATCCCTCTGCCACAAATGTAGAAAATGCAATCATTCACCTTTAGTTGTTATAAACCAGTGTCCTGTCATTCAGCTCAGGTACCCAGAGGTCATTTCATATTTCATAAAGTGACCTCATGATTTATAAACCCTGTGAAAAAAAGAGTCATAATTCTGTTTTGTCTATGTCTCCAACAGCACAAAATCCTCTAATTTCCTACAGTGAATTTGCATACAGTCATACCATGTTTTGGCTGTAAATATGTATACACGCCTCATCAGAATGGGGATCTCGATAAGTGTTACTGGTATTTTTCTCATACAAACAGGTTGCTCTCTTCAGTGCGCTCTTTTCTTTCTCTTGTCAAGGCTTCTGCGAGCATCTGTCATTATTTCAACATCTGGAGGAGCAGATAAGCTGTTCCAATTGGAACATTGCAGTCAGCAACTTTCTCCAGGAAACTAAATTTGTCACTTCTGCAAAGCATTTGTCTCTTGCCAGCTTTTGACTTCCTATCCCCAGGCCAAACCAAAAAAAATCAGGCCTCCAAGTTTGTGAGGCTGCTGTGCTATGGACTAATTCAGCTATGGAATAAAAGATGACAAAGGGTGGAAAGATCATGATTAATTCAAATTAATTTCTATAACAGCAGGAAACCTATCTAAATATGATATAAAGATTTAATCTTAACTTGATGCCTCTCCAGCCATTACACATGACTTTCTTCTTAAAGAAATATTGAATGCTATATATACATTTTCCCCTGACAATTGCTTGTAGACTTATGGTTTCTCTTTGATTTGAGGAACAGGTCGTATTTTCAAATTAACCAGAAAATGGCCAGTTACTCATATGGAGGGTGATATGAAATAAATTCACAAACTAACTACCCATTTCTTATTTTAATCATTCAATTAGAGTGACAATTAAATTGCACAAACATAAAATTATGTTAAAGCAAATCTGATCATATCTCATTCCTTCTCTAATCAATAATCTTCACTGAAGTCCTTTGCCCAGAGAACATCTTGATGCTTTATGAGCTTGTAAAGGTGTGTTATCTTCTGGCTCTTGCTTGATTCTCCAGTCTTGTGTTTTATTCCTACCCTGCCCTCTGACCACTTGAAATTCTCTGTATTATTCCTTCTTGAGAATGTGTAGGTTGTTTACATTTCCAAGATGCTTCAACTGCCCAGGTGTTTCTCAAGATCTCTGTGTGCAAATTAGCGGGGGGAGTCTTGTTAAAAGGCAGATTTGGAGTTAGTAATTGTGGAGTGGAACCTGAGGCTGTGTGTTTATAACAATCTTCTAGGTGATGGGAATACTGCTGAGACCTGTAATACACTTTGAGTAGCATGGTCTCTGAGCTCTGGTTTTCAATCAGTGGGTGATTTTGTTCCCCAGTGTCATTGGGAAATACTTGAAGATACTTTATGTGTCATAACTTTGGTTCTTACTGGCATCTTGTAGATAGAGGCCAGAGATATTGCCAAATATTTCACAATGGCCAGCAGAGTCAACCAGGACAAAGGCTTACTCAGGCCAAAATGTTAACAGTGTGAAAATGAAAATCCTTGATCTAGAAAACATGTAGTTTTCAGAAACCAACTCAGCCATTGCCTCTTCTCTGAAGTCCCTAAACTCACCTAAGCAACCCTGATTGTTCCTGGCTTCCTCTGTCTATTCGACTCCTCACCCCCCACACACCAAATCCAGTATTCTCATTGTTTACCTGCTCTATTATAAATTACTTCTTTATCATGCTTCATTTGCCTTAAATGTGTAAGCATCTTGAGTGCAATTATTGTATGTGTCATAGTAGACAGCAACTTTATTTGTTCCATTGTCAATTTTAGGACACTTATTTATTTGATTCAAATCAGGTGTTTTAAAAAAGATCATTAATGTTTTCAAAATGCAATTTAGCAATGACAACAAGAAGCAAAACAAGGTGTCATTTTGCTTAATCTATTGATATCACAGAAGAATCTACTGTTTCTGTAAGAGTTGAGGAAAATGAGTATTCCAGCTGTTCATAGGAATGTAATCTGGTTCACTATTACTCAGAGGTAAATTGTAAATAGTCTTTAAAACACACTGTTCTTTGACTTCTCTTGAACAGGTTACTTTTCACCAGTAAACTTGGAACCTAATAAGTCTATTGACTTAGAGAAAGAATTCTTATCCATGAGTATGTGCTAGGGACCCTAACTTCAAAAGGGGGAAATAGTGCACCTAATTTAACATTTTTTATGCTTCACGTAGGAAACAAATCATAGAATCATTATCAATACAATTTGCCATTTCTGGCCACCAAAAATATTTTTCAATCTTATTATACTGTTTTAAATACATTGAAATATTACTTATAATAATAAAGAAACTAACGATAATGAAGAAAATAATAATAAGAAAAAAGCTACAAGTATATTTTATTTAATTAATGGGGAAGCACTTTTTTATCATTATAAAAATACTTCAATAATTGTATTTCAACATAATTAACTTTTCTTGTAGTTCTGTTTCTTGACTTGAAAATATTGTTTATTGTTCTAATAGTTGACCCATAGGCTGCAAGGCAAAACAAAATTAAGAGTGAAAACTCTATCCCAATTCAATACTTCAAACCCTATCAGTTTGAATAATTTATATGTCTGAAAACAGTATTTCATGTCTATGCTTTTATTTTTATATAGAAATTTATTAAAATTCTCTGTCATTGGGTATTCAGAAAACACTGTGTAAGGTCTATCCTACAAGACAAGTGAAATACATAACATGCTGTATTCGTTTTCTATTGCCACATAAGAAATTACGCCAAATTTACTAACTGAAATCAACACACATTTATTATCTTACAGTTCTGAAAGTCTGAGGTCTGATTCATACCGCATTGCAATACAATCAACCTGTCAGCAAGCTGCATTCCATTCTGGAGGCTGTAGAGGAGCATCTGTTTCTGGCTTATTGAGCTGTTGGCATAATTCCGTTCTGGAAGGGTGGTGGGAACGAGGTCCACAGTTTTCCTGCTGCTTGTAAGATGAAGGCCATTCACTGCTCTCCTTGGCTAATTGCCCTTCCTCCATTTTCAAAGTGATCAATAGCAAGTCCAGTCTATTTCATATCACATTCTTCTTCTTCCATCATTTTTCCCTTTTAAAAACTCATGTTATTAGGGTAATCTCCCCATCTCCAGATCTGTACACTTCATTTAACTGGAAAGTTCTCTTTTGTCGTAGCATATTTATAGGTTCTGGACATTGGGAAGTGATTATCCTTGGGGAAACAATATTCTGCCTGTAACACAGGTCCTATATATAGATATAACCCTATGTCAAACAGTTTACCAGATTTTACCCATTCTTATCATTAGACAACATTTTGCGAGCAAATTAGTCTGGACACAACTAGCCCAGGTGCCTAGAAATATTTCACAATGACTAGAGCATCCTTTATCTTCAAATTTTATTTATACCTTATAATTATTAAGTGAAGATACCTGAATCATATGTCCACCAATGAAGATTAAGTACATTTTATTGTAAATAAATATAATCTATGTAGAGCTATTATAATCAGCTCTACTGCAAAATTCTCACTGAAAAGAGGATGAAAAAGTCTTTGCCAATATTCTTAAGTTTCCTTTCTAAACCATCTTTTTCTAACTTCCATTAAAAAATTCTATATGCTGCAGGTATCAAATTTTAAGTATGACACTGTTAAGACTTCATGCAAATTGAGTTGTTTTCTCCAAAAATCTCAGAGTGCTATTATTTGCTTCCTTAGGTAGACCTTCTCAGCATGTCAGCCACCCCCCATGCTTTTTTTTTTTTTTTTTTTAAGATGAGGGCTATTTCTCAAGATAGATATGTTGAAGGAGAATATCTTAAAGATGGGATTTTTTGGTAGGTGATAACTACTGAGTCACATATTTTCTTGCACACCTGTGTCAGAAATATTTTAGTTGAAAAAATATAACCTTCAACTATTTTCTTTCTTTCTCTTTGCCTTCATAACTTGGTATAGTACTGAGATTTTTCGTACTGCTTCTTCATATTGATTCATCACTTATAAGACTGCAGCAAAAATGAAAAAAAATGTGGATTTTCAAAGTCAGAAAGATTAGGGCTTAAAATTTAACACTACCAATTACTAGCTTGCACAATTAGTTAAACTGAGAGTCAATTCAATATTATTATCTCTAAATTTGAGATAATATATATTTGTAAGATTTGACAATTGGGGAATATTCAGAACGCCCACAGATACCAAAATTCACAAATGCTCAAGTCTCTTATACAAAAATTATGTATTATTTGCATGTAACTTACATACATCCTCCCATGTACTTTAATTATCTTAGATTATTTATAATACCTACTACAATATAAAGACTATTAATGTTTAATAGCATTTAAAAAACAAATAGTTGTTATGTGTTTATTTGTCTTATTTTTTATTTTTTTCTGAGTATATATTATCTGTGCTCATTGAATTTGTGGATGTAGAACCTGCAAATATGGAAAGTCAACTGAATCTGATAATAGATGTAAATTATGAAGGAGAAGTCAGTTCGGGCCTGGAGTTGATACTCGAGATTATTTAAACTCCAAAATATCGCATTCCATAATGTGTATCTTTTTTTAAAACCAGTTCCACTACAAATTATATTGGCAATACCTTTGCTAATTCTTAAATGCTTTGATCATTTCTCTAATACTTTTTGACTTGGATCAAACTCCTACGGGGTCTGGTCTATGCCTAACATTTCTAAATTTTATTCACAGTCTATTTAAAATTATATTACACAGATATTAGAATTACCAGCTATAAACTTTACAAATAAGCAAACTAAGATTCAGTGAAATGAAGTAACATTTTCCAGGATAGGAAAGCTACTTGCTGGCAAAGCAAGAGCTGAAACACAATTCTAACTCACTGAGAAGTTCCCCTTTGAACACACTATTAAAAAAAAAAAAAAAAATTCAGGCCTGGGCGTGGTGGCTCATGCTTGTAATCCCAGCACTTTGGAAGATTGAGGCGAGTGGATCACGAGGTCAGGAGTTCGAGACCAGCCAGGCCAATATGGTGAAACCCCATCTCCACTAAAAATACAAAAATTAGCTGGGCATGTTGGTGGCGTGCATGCCTGTAAGTCCCAGCTACTCGGGAGGCTGAGGCAGGAGAATCACTTGAACTGGGAAGGCGGGGGTTGCAGTGAGCCGAGATCGCACCATTGAACTCCAGCCTGGGCAACAAGAGAGAAACTCCATCTCAAAAAAATAAAATAAATAAAATAAAATAAATAATTTTATTAGTAATCACATATGGTTATTTTTTTATTTCAAGCAATTTTGAAGATACAAAACCCACAATAGAATAATGAGGCTCATATGAATAGGACATATTGTAGTAGATAATTTGTTTTAAAAAAATTTTTAATCACAACGTAAGATATGTTCCCTGAGTTTTTATCCATCATTAGCACAAAGACATTATTATCATTCCAGCAGTCCTGGGACAAACTGTTAGAGTGATTTTACCTAAAACCAGGACACATAGGAAATGGAGCTTAGTAAACATTTGAGTTACATACCATAATTGAAATAATATATTCTAGATTAAAAGAGATTAATGAAGACAAAAAAAAACTAACAAGTTTTGACAGATCATGAAATAAAGATTAAGCCTAAACAATGTCTGAAGAAAGGATGTGTAAGCAATGATAATAAATAATATTGACAGTAACAATAATCATGGTAACAACCAATACTATATGTAATGCTTACTATGTGTCAATCACTGATATAAAAATATGACTATTTCTATCAGCGCTTACCACTACACTATGAAATAGACAATATTATTATTTTCATTTTATAAACATAGACCAAGACAGTGAAAGACATAGAGAGTACGTACATCGGCCAAAGTTTTGACTAGTTTTAAATAAACGAAATCAACATCATGAGAATTATTACCCTTAATCAGTATGTTCTATGCAATATGAAAAGAATAAAGCCCTATAGCAAGCATGTGCAGTGTTCAGTGTGGAGAGAAAATGAATCTTGGAAACACAAATACCCTCAGCAGAGTTACATGCAGAGTGGTCCAATAGGCCCTAAATACTTTGAATGAATTTTCCATTTCCTTTTGCTCATAAACGCCCGAACACTGAAAAATAGTGAGTAGGTAACAGTTCATATTTAATTGAGAAAATACTACCCTGGCTGTCAATGGCTACCGAGCCAACATAGAGGTAATATATTGATAAACATTTCTTGGGGGTTTTTTTGTTGCCTTTTTTTGGGGGTTTTTTTTTTTTTTTTTTTTTTGGTTTTTTTGAGATGGAGTCTCGCTCTGTCACCCAGGCTGGAGTGCCGTGGCGCAATCTTGGCTCACTGCAAGCTCTGGTTCCCAGTTTCACACCATTCTCCTGCCAAGAAGCTGGGACTACAGGCGCCCACCACCACACCCAGCTAATGTTTTATATTTTTTAGTAGAGGCGGGGTTTCACCATGTTAGCCAGGATGGTCTGGATCTCCTGACCTTGTAATCCACCCTCCTCAGCCTCCCAAGGTGCTGGGATTACAGGCATGAACCGCCACACCCGGTGATAAACATTTCTTGAACACTAATCCAAAGATATATACACATATATATGTGTATGTGTATATATATAGTGTGTGTATATATATGTATAATTTTATGGTTCTTAATGTCTTTGTACATTGTGTGTGTGGTCTTTTTTTTTTTTTTTTTGAGATGGAGCCTTACTCTGTCGCCAGGTTGGAGTGCAGTGGTGCGATCTCAGCTCACTGCAACCTCTGCCTCCAGGGTTCAAGTGATTCTCTCACCTCAGCCTCCCAAGTAGCTGGGGTTACAGGTGCCCACCACCTGCCTGGCTAATTTTTGTATTTTTAGTAGAGATGGGGGTTTCACCATGTTGGCCAGACTGGTCTCGAATTCCTGACCTTCTGACCCACCTGCCTCGGCCTCCCAAAGTGCTGGGATTATAGGAGTGAGTCACCGCGGCTGGTCCTTTTTAAAATATATTGGTATTTATGTACAATGTTGTGGTATGAAAACTTTCTTAGAAGTAAAATTCTGGAAATGGCTTATAAGAGGATTTTATTTTTCAATTTTGAACTGTCCTGATGGAATCCTACAAAATTATATTGGTCAAAGGACACTTGAATAAAGTATCCTCAAAAATTATCTATGTTTATTGGGTGAAGATTGCCCCCCCAAAAAAAATTAGGGACACATACCTACAGAATATGTGGGATATAAAACTTATGTCATTAATAAAACCCTCCTGGTCTACATTTTTGAATACTACTCCTACATGACAAAGTAGATTATTCAGAATGTTATAAGTCTGTGGAATATTTGAGTCACAGTGTACACTAGCCACAGCTTAAGCGGCCAAAAAGAAAAAAAAAATCAGAAAGAAGCCTGTTAAGTCTAGGAGATTCAATTTGTACAAGAATTCCTTCTTGGGGAACCACAGGTAAAAGTAGAAAATGGGCCGGGCGCGGTGGCTCAAGCCTGTAATCCCAGCACTTTGGGAGGCCGAGACGGGTGGATCACGAGGTCAGAAGATCGAGACCATCCTGGCTAACATGGTGAAACCCCGTCTCTACTAAAAATACAAAAAACTAGCCGGGCGAGGTGGCGGGTGCCTGTAGTCCCAGCTACTTGGAGGCTGAGGCGGGAGAATGGCGTAAACCCGGGAGGTGGAGCTTGCAGTGAGCAGAGATCCATCCACTGCACTCCAGCGTGGGCGACACAGCGAGACTCCGTCTCAAAAAAGAAAAAAAAAAAAAAAAAAAAAAGTAGAAAATGAAATAAAATACGAATTACAAAAGGGGAATGCCAAAAGCAGTTTATGACTCGCTGTAGTAAACAGTCCTTTAGCCATGCTCAAATTGTTCCCTTTCTCTTTAGCGTTTTTTAAACCAGCAAAAAAGATTGGTAAAGGAACTTTGGAAGTGAGAGCTGTTTGCACTAATGAGTCTCCTGATGCTGTCCCAGTGATGGGCATGGCAGAATTCCATCAATAAAACATTAAGATAAAGGACCCACGACCCTTCAGGTAGCAGCCAAATCTCATTCCAGGGACTTGCATTTTGTGTCAATTAAAGAATAGACTTCAAGAGGTGAAATTCACTTTACTCAGGCTTGTGGGACACCTCTGGCAAACATTAGCACAACAATCGCCATCTTTTTTGCAATTCTCAGGTCTGTGTGCAATGACCATCTCTCTCATTTCTCACTGGTGTACTGTTGTTCTAATTTACTCACCAGGACTTGCATTTACATCCTAACTGAGCTTGTTGGACACTGAAATGGAGTAAGACACAAGCCATTTTCAAACCTGTAAGTATTTCCTCTCTTTATAAGTAAGCCTCAATTCATTTTTTTTCTTTGCTTCCATCAGGAGAGTTTCAAGACAGCTCTGTGAGGTAAGATAATTTTTTTTTTTTTAATGAAACAATGCTTCTATAAGTAAATTTAAATTCTGGGTGCCTTCCAGGGCAATCTCTTTCTCCAATGTTTGGTTCTTGAATTTCAGGAAAACCAACAGTGTAAAAAGTAGTAGGGCCACCCACTCATTCCGATTTTTTTTTTAATTTGTTACAGCAGCAAATTATTCTATAATGTAAATATTAGAATGGAATTTGCAGTGAACATTGGTATCTTTCTTCATTTCTCATTACACTTAAATTAACTAAAGGGTTTTTGTTTAAAGCATCCCTTCTCTTGAGGAAAATGTAGGTAGAATTATAAAATCTTGTGATTTTACATATGGGACTTTCTTTCACTTAATTTGCATTAAGCTGCCACATTTATGTCTTTAAAGAATAAACAAATTTACATTTTTGCATACAACTTGCCTCATCAGAAAAAGCTTTAATATTCAGATATGTGTAATTTGTCTTTGCTGTCACATTAGTTTAGGATGTGATTTACCTGCCTTTTCTAAGATATTTAAGTTATACCATGATTAAATAAACATGAAGGTGATAGACCAGTGGAACATTTTAATCTCAAGAAGAAAACAGATGCACAAATGTTAGAGAGCACCCCGCTCCCACTCACCCTGCAATATACCAAATTCAAGGATTGCCCATGATAATATTCAACCTCCACCCTGTTCCCCAGAGGCATGGCACTGCCAGGAGCAACCTCTAACTAGCAATAGGTCCTATTACCTCTGACACTTCCAAAGGCCCGGTCACCATAAGCAAGCTCGTGTTTTCTCTCTTGCCTGATTGCTCCAGTTACAAAACAATGTGAGACTTGGGAACTTTAGAGCAAGAAACAGTGCCTTTGTTATCACCTCTATTTTACATGTGATGGAATGCATTTCATCTAAGCACCAAAGATGCCGAGTAATTTATCTGAGTTGAATAGTCATTTGGGGCAGGACCGAGTTTAGAAAATGTATTTCCTAATTTTCAGAATAGAACATCTTCTAATATATTGTTCCGTGTTTTTGAAATTTAGAAAAATGATTAGATTAAATGATTTTTTTGTGAGTGGATTAGAGACCTGAGCAGGATGTAAATAGACAATAAGAATAGAAGGCAATCTGTTAAAGACCCAAAATAGTTCTTCACAAATCAGAAGACAACACCCCTTCAGCCTCTATAATAACAGAATGTGAGGAATCTTTCCATTCAACTTCCTTTTCAGATACTAGGAAACAAAAATTTAGATTCAGGAGAATGACTTCCCCACGTCATGCCTTCAAAAAATGTTGTTTTATTGATTACCCACTCTGGGCCTTGCACATAACATATCCCCCAGTACATTAGGAACCAGAGATATCAATGCCTCATCTGTGTTTTGCTGGGAATATAGCTCTAAACAAAGTAGAAATAATTCTTGTGCTCACAGTATCTTTTGTCTAATTGAAGGAGAGAAAGAGTAAAGATGCATTTATGAGTAAATATCTACTTATGAATTATAGCTATGGTAGGTTTTAAAAAAATAATTACAAGTTGAAATGAGATATGAAGGGGGTTGCCAGAGGAGGCCTAAAGATTATGAAAAGCTAATTTTGAACAACGACAGTTGAACTAAAATTTAAATACACCTAAAAACCTAAAATTTAAATAGATATTGGGTAGGTCAAAACAAAAGAAAAACAAAAACTTGAGTGAATGATAGGAACGTAGTCTAAGCAGAGAGAGAAAGCAATGTCAAACCTGCAAATTGTAAGGAAGACAACATAATTGAAGAAGTGTAAGAAGACAAAGAAAGCTTGAGAGTTTTGAGATAGGTGGATACTATCAGAATATATTGGTAATGAGTGCAAAGGCCAGTCTGTGTAAGACCTTATTTCAAAACTAGGTCCTTTAAGTCCCATTCCGTAGCTATGGTTTGTTAATTCGTAAAACTATTTTTCTTTTTTATGCAACATGCCATAGAAAAAATTTGGAACTCAAAGGTACTTTACATTTTCATGTATTCCACACATCAATCTGGTGCTTTTCTTGCAAACTTTCATTTTGATTGTGTAATCAAAACTATTGGCAGATATGGCCAGCTAAGTAGAGTCAAGGAAATTACACTACATTACATCAAAACATGACGCTCTCAGCCAGCATACAGTCCCTTATCATCAAACAGTTTGCAGTGAGCATATATTTTGCAAGTTTCACCATCTCAATCTGTATTTGCCCTCAAACCTTCCTCAGGCTCTGTCTACACTGTCAAATTCAGAGTTGAGCAATCACCCTGGGAAAGGTATCAGTGGAGACAGTTTAGGTCAAACGAGTCCCCTTTTCCCAGATTCTACTCTATAATAGCCTCATGTCTCCTCTTCAATTTGCCTGCATAAACAGAGCCTTAGGGCAACTGTGAGACTAGCAGGTACTCTAAACGTGCCTCAAATAATATTACAGATTTTGAGGTCTTGTCTACAAAGCATATTTGACCCATAATATTTCAACACTGAAAGAGAGGAAAGAAAGATTCTATCCTAATTTTGTTTTGTTATATTTGAAGAAACTGAGGCTTATTCAATCATTAGTGCTATTACATGGTAGCACAGAGACACTCCTTGGAGGGAGCAGAACTGAATACAAATAGTCTGACCTTGATTCAGAGGGTTTTCCCTGTGCTTCAGTACATTGTGACTGGGATCCATTCATTCCAACAGCCATTTAGCAAGTACTTAATATTTTCCAATACCTGTAGGGCTTCTGCAAGACGAATAATCAAAGCGAATCATAGTTTATTTCAAGCAGGAATTGTGCTCAGTGATTTACATGTAATTCTTCTAATTGTCACAGTATGGTTAGGCAAGAGAAAGGATTATTAACCCCATTCTGTATAAGAAGAGAATGAAGATTTAATGTTTAAATAACTTTTCTTGAAATGACACACCTGTTTGGGTGGAGCATAAAATTTCATCCCTAGCCTGAAGTCTTAAGCATTATGCTATTCTGTTTCACAAGTAATGATTTGGGTGTTATATGGGGAAAATAATTTTAACTTATATATTTAATTTAATCAATATTTTCTGACTCCTGCTATGCATTTGGGATTATGTTTCTTGCTGAGGGTGCTGTGTGGGAAATAATACACATAATTCTAATGTTTATAAAGTGTATCAGTCCAGTAGGTGAGAACTACATTTAAAAATTATTAAGTACTAAGAATACTTTTAATTGTATTTTAATTGTAATCTGAAGTACTAAGGATTAACGGGAGGCACTGTAAAACAGGATAACAACTCAAACAGTGGTGCCCAGGAAATTGTTGTCGAGATCAGGCTTAAGAGTTGACAACATGAAAGCGAAGTGAAGAAAATTAGAGGTAGAAAGAACAAGGGTGGGTGCAAAGGTGTTGGATTGAAAAACAGCTGGATGCATTCCAGGCATAGAAACGATCAATGTGATCCCAATGTATCAAACAAAGGGACCAGTGCTGCAAAATTGGCTGAAGAAAAAGACAAGGCATAGCCACTGAGAGATTTAGGTCCTTCTAGAAAATGTGATGTGACTAAGGGAAATTTTAGTGGGACGGTACCATGACAGGATTTACGTTTTCAGAAGAATATCTTGATTTTTATGCAACAGAGATTATAGAGGTGCAAGAGTGAAACATTCCAAGTGGTGACATTTCATTCACTGACTGCCATATTGGCAACGTGGAGTACAAATAGAGAAGGGCACGCATGTTTGACAAGGCTGCAGAAATCACTGCCATTTAAATATTGTGGAAAGAATGGGGCGTGTTTACTCTTGAAAAAGAGACCAAGGGGAAAGCAGGCCTTTTTAAAGAGAGAATAGAAACAATGAGATGAATTTCCAAGGAGACATATGTCAACTCAGTATGTCAGAGTCATTATTATATGGAGAGATAGTCAACGATATAATAGTCAGTTCTCTGCCCCTGAATATATTCAAGGAGACTTTACATGTTTTTATTTATTGGATATTGTAGAGCTGATGCCATTACTGGAAGGAAGTTTTGGGCAAGGTGTGCTCCTGTAAAATTGAATGCTAAGATCCTTCCTTTGCTTTATAAAGCTGAATTTTGAGCAACCTATTACTAGAGATGAAATAGCATAATTTGTTTCTGTGTATAATTCTGATGAAATTGTTAAATCTTATTTACAATGTGAGGGCCTACCTACCTTCAGAAACTTGCATGAATTTTTTGGCACAAAAGTTATGACTGCTCATGCCTGTAATCCCAGCACTTTGGAAGGCCGAGGTGGGTGGGTCACGAGGTCAGGAGTTCAAGACCAGCCTGGCCAAGATTGTGAAACCCCTGTCTTGACTAAAAACACAAAAATGAGCTGGGCATGGTGGCAGGCGCCTCTAATCCTACCTACTCAGGAGGCTGAGGCAAGAGAATCACTTGAACCCAGGAGGCGGAGGTTGCAGTGAGACCAGATTGTGCCATTGCACTCCAGCCTGGGTGACAGAGTGAGACTCCATCTCAAAAACAAAAAACAAAACAAAACAAAACAAGTCATGACTGACTCAATTCAGCTGGGTATCTGCCTGTAAGTGGTAACCAGCCACATAACAGCATAAACTGTGTGTAAAGAGCTTCCATTTAAAAAGATTTGCCACTCTTTGTTTCTATTCTACCAGTGATTATGCAAATAGCAAGACTGAAAATATTTTTATTATTAGTTGTAAAAATAACATGAAATATTATCTAGAAACTCAAATGCAAAGTAAATGTTTTCTCCCTGTGCTTTGGTTCAGTTTTCATAAGCTCTTTCACTTGGTCTATCACAGACTCACAGACTTCAGTGTGCCCTTCCTTCTCTGTCCCGTTTTCTCTACTATGCCCTACTCCTCCTTCCTCCTTATAACTGCTAGTGTGATCTTTATTATGCATACCTCTCCTGTGCTTTCCACATGTTTAAGATACGCATACACAGTAAATTTGTTTTCATTGCTGCAAAGTAAAGCTTATATAGTTTTACCTTGATATAAATTTTCTTTTATTATTTTAATATCATGTACTTGATCATTCTCCCATACATCCTTTTTTTACTTATTACAATGTATTCAAGTTACTATGAACTGCTTTTTGTTTATTTTTCAAACAAAGAAGCAGTGATTATTATATTTCAGATATGTAGGTTATACATATACTGTAATATGCCTGTATAAATATCTATATTATTATTGATATATCTACATATAGATATATTGTATTCATCATATAGACAGATATTTATATATTATTATTAGTCTCAGTTATGGTAAGAACAATGGCTGACATTTGGGGATCTGACATAAAGCAAGCACTCTAATAGGTAATCTACATATGTGACTTGCAATTTTTAAAATTCATTTATTTATTCAACATATATTTGTTACAGGACACTCTTACGCATTAATCCAGGAATTTGGAATAGTGCAATGAACAGAACAGATAATGTCCTTGTTTCAAGGAACTTATATTCCAGCTAGTCACAATATTAAGTTTTACAGAGATAAGTATTATTCAATATTAATTCCCTCTCTCTTCTACTTTTCTTCTTATTCTAAGTCCTACATAAATATAATTTGCCTTAGGAAAAATAAAGCATAAATAAACACGTTTTCTCCATATGTGCCCCCAATGAAAATTCAATGCTTAAATAAGAAACACATCTTAATATGTCTATTAAGGAATGTTACAGCTGCCAGAACAGAAATGGGTTTCTAACCTTGTTTTGATTCAGTAACCTACATTGTCAAGGAGATATGCCAATTGGACTGTATCTTTGAAGCTTTGCCTCCACCATCTGTATTCACTTTAATGTCATGCCATCAATGTGTCTCTTCAAGTGGAGACCATCTTATTCTTAATATAGTCAGGTAGCAAAGAGTGCTTTTCATTTTGGGAAATGCAAGAAGTGCAAGATGGGGGACTTTCTGGGTTGTGGAAAAAAGTCCAAGGGAAACCCCTGGTGAGCCTGTCAAAGGCAAAATGTAAGGAGATGTGAGAAAGTGTCACATGTTATCCAAAAGGAGGACGAGTGATTGGCAAGGTCAGGCTATTTGCAGAGATAGCATTTGGGCCCAGTTCGATTGAAACTTGAAAGCTGAGATAAGTCAAAGGGCTGTGAGAGTGGGAAATTTAAAAAAGAGTCAAGGTTTTCCTTATGGTAACTTGGTAAGAAAAAGAATCACTTATGTTAAAGGAATTATGCAAGTGGAAAGAGAATTATAAAAGGAATCTTAGTGTATAGTCCCTAGAATACATTAAAAACACAACAAATTATATAAGTTAATAGAAAGATTAATTGTGAATGTGTGCAAGGGTTGGGATTGTATTTCCAAAATATCCAAAGAGAGACTAACCAGTTAATGTTAATAATGGCTTTTTAAAAATCTCACCAGGCAGTGCCTGTCAAACTGTGATCTTTGAACAGTTTCAATCAGAATCACTTGATAAACTTTTAAAACAAAAATGCAGCTCCCCGGCCATTTTCTTGCCTGCTCCACCCACATATGCCGGGGTGGGGCTTGTTTTAGCAAGTTTCCGGGACTGAGGAATGGCCTTCTTCCTTTAATCAAGAGAGGTATTTTTTCCAGAATCTCATCTGTGTCTTCACAGCTTAGTTGTGCTTATTCTTCTCCTCGGCTGCACATGTGCCTCTTGTTGAGTTTCCACTGTAGACTCCACACTCCAGCCACACTGACATGCAGATTGACACCAGACTCTACATCTTCCACCTTCCACGACGTCACATGTTTCTTCTTTGCCTGCAATATGATGCAAATATCTCTCCTTTCCTTTTACCTGACTAATTTCCGTCTTTCTTTCAAACTCAACCTAGAGTCACTTTCTCTGGGAAGTATGTGATGAGTATCCCAGGTGCTATGTTAGGCAGCCTTGTCCTGTGCTTCCCAAGCTTTTGGTGGCTGTAACTATACTTTTCATCTTAGGGTGCACTAATCCATTTACATGTTTTATAAAATTTATTTTGGAATTCCTGTGAAGGGTAGGTTTGGTCTTAGGCAAAATGCTAATCAGTAACCTCATGTAGTGTCTAGTGAGGAAGATCAAGAGCAAACAATTACAATAAAGTGAAATGATTGACATGATAGGAGAAATGCAAGACCCTATAAGACAATACCATGGTATCCCAAATCTGATAGACTTGTCTGTTGCATAGTTCAAAACTTACATGACTGCAGCCCTCCAGAGGCTATTGGTTGCTTGTCTTCCAATTTCTGCATATGGCCTAAATTGAGCATTCTTCCACAATCTCAATAAATTCTGCAGCCATTGCTAGAGTAGTCTCTTCTCCAGTTGAAGGAATTATAGCACCCATCTATTTTGTACTTAGCATTGACTATGTGCTTTCAGTAAGAATGGGCAAAAACAAACAGAAAATACAAAAGCTGTATTGGCCTTGGTCTTGGGTTAATTATGTACACTAATTACGATAATAGCTGCTGAAATACATAGATTATTTAATTTATGTCAGTCAATGCACATAATGTGCATTATGTCACCTGAACCTCCCATCATTCCTATAGAGTAGTTTGTGATATTAATCTCCATTTTACAGATGAGGAAACTAAAGTTCCAATAAATAGACCCATTTGTATATAGTCACAGAGTAATGCAAATATAAAAATGTCAAACTCATAGAATCAGAGTGTAGAATGGAGATTTCCAGGGGCTCCGGGGGGTGTGGAGGTGGGGATGGGAAAATGTTAATCAAGGGTACAAAATTTTAGACAGGATGAATAAATTCTGGAGATCTAGTGTACAGTATGGTGACTATAGTTAATAATTTATTCTATATTTGAATATTGCTAAGACAGTAGATCTTAAATGTTCTTACCACAAAAAATCATAAGTATATAAGCTAATGGAGATGTTAACTTGATTTAACCATTTTACAAATGTATATAGATATTACATCACATTTTATAACATAAATATATACAATTCTTATTTGTCAATGATATCTTAATAAATGTGAAATCCCTTGATTTCAAAACTATGAAGTTTGCCTCCACAACTCATACTCATATCCATTAAACTGTCTTTCTTGCAGTTGGATTCCACTTTAACATCCATTGTGCTTTAGATAGAAGTTTTATTCTAACCCTGTCATTTCTGGAGAGAGGCAACATAGCGGAGGATGTAGGATCAAAATGCTTGGTTTTAAATCTCAGACCCAGTACTTATGAACTAGTAAGGCTTGAGTATATCAGTCAAGCTTTCTGTGCTTTAGTCATTGGCAAAGTGGAAATCATGATAGCACACAATTTATAAAGTTGCCTGTATTAAATAAATTAATACATAATAAATTATTGCAACAGGACTTAGCAAATAGTAAGCACTCAATTTTACTTACCATCCCTACTATTACTACTATTATCATTGCTATTATTATTATTACTACTACTATTAATAGAGCTACTATTACTTCCACCATAGTTGGCTGGTGAGCACTCAATAGATCAATTGTTTTCCCACCTCATAATGGGCATTTAAATCTTTATTGCTCTCCCTACACAATTTCTTTGAGGATGAAAATAAAAAGTGAGTATAACATTATTTCAAGTTCTCTGACTCTAACAAAGTACTTACAAATCCAACCCTTCAATTTTTGCTATTATTAATTTCTTGTTTTGGATGATTCTGAAAGATATATGATAGGACTGGAATAACATCCTAAACTCAGGAGGAAAAAAACCTTCAAATAATCTCATTTGTATCTCCACGACATCAGGTTACTCTTAAGGAGGGAACATAAAATGAAAATAAAGGAACAAGAATAATGTCAAATATTCCTAACGATCAGCATATGAAATATGATGAAGCTGCCTGATCTCTACTTGCCTACCAAAATACACACTGGACCCTGGACCCTAAATATACATTGGGCTCAATGAGAAAGAGGGTGTTACTTTCATTCATTAATGCAATATTTCCATACAGGAACTTTCACCTGCGTGCACTGGTTGTTTTGTTTTGTTTTTTAACCTGTGTTCTCTATAATATTATGAGGTAGAATACATTATCCCTTCTCATCTTTGGCTGACAAATTTTCAGCTCTGAGAGATAAAACAAGTTACATATAGACATATTAATAAATGGAAGAGTTCAATGATTCCAGAGTTCAGGCACTTTCCACTAGGATATGGCACATCCTAAATATGCTGTAAAACAACTAACAAACAAGTTAATTCACCAGCCCGAGAAAATAATGAGTGTTTTAAGAAATGGCATAATTGATGGTTAAATTAATGGACAAATGGTACAGAAAGACAGGTACGAAGAGGATGGCTGGAGATCTGTATATCTATTACATAGACATATAGATAGTTAAAATCCTCAAATCATTCTAGGTTCTAGAGCCTGAAAAAGTGTGGCATTAATTTGGGTGTTCTTACCCTACAGTAAAGTCCCATGTCTCTACGTTCTTAGTTTCATAATCACATATTCTTTTTTTTCCTTTCAATCATTACAAGAATTACAAATGCTCAATATGGCAAATTTTGGAAAAATTTGAGATGGAAGGCAAACTTACAGATTTTCAAAAAATTCATAACCACTGTTACATTTTCAACACTTTATTTTATGAGCTTTTTATTTGCTCTGTTTATTTTTTTATATTTGCATATTTCTATATTCTATTCTTTGTTGATCTAGATATTCCTACATCTGGTCTTTTTTTTTTTTTCCAGTTTAGTGTTTGGCAATTTTATTAAAAAAACTTTTCATTGATAAGATTACAATAAATGTATAATTTTCTATCTTGAATATTGACAGTGATTTAATTCACTTATTACCCTTTTGTTGTTTCCAAATTATAAATAATACGTATTATAATTTAAGTTGTCGTAAAAATACCTTTCTTACTGAAAGCTTCTCTGTATCAATTTTATTACAATAGAATATATTCCTGATAATTGCATATTAAAAAAGCAAATGGACATATTTAATATCTTAATATATATTACTAAATTGCTTTCTGCAAATGCAATAGTCATAGTTGGGAGCCTTCAAGAGAAGGGGCGTTTCAGAGGGAAAGGCAATATGGGAAAGGCAAGGAAAAGACAGGATATAGATTAAGAAATTTGACAGTAAATGTAGGACTAAAGTACAGAAAGACTTAGAAAAATAATTAGAAAATATCCATCAGCATTCATTTTAAATTCATAGCCAGCCAGAATCTAGAGAACATAAAGTGTGTAAGATTTTTAAATTTGAGACATATTTTTTTAAAGAAAGTGAGTGAAAGGATTGCCAACATGGCATTCAACTACAACAGAGAAGAGATCCCTGACAGCCCATGTTTGGCATCCTGTGTTTACTGAGGTGTAGGCTCATGGAATTTCCTGGCTTTCAACCCTTCAACACAGAGGTTACCTGTATGTTTCACTGAGATGCATTTGAAACAGGGCTGAAATTAACTAACAAAATGCTGGCTCATCTCGCACAAGAGGTGTACAAATGACTCCACCAGTGTTCAGGCTGGTTTTGGTAGCTCAGAGCAATCAAACATTCTAATAATTGAACCTTGATGCAATCATCAAAACACTGATTTCTTTACTGTCACAAATGGCCCCAATAAAGATAAAAATGATGGCCTTTAATTATACTTTAATTTTCAAAACTGAAAAACACAAAACAAATAATTAAACAACATAGCGCCAATTATACATTTTTATTTTGGGGAACGGGAGGCATTAAAATGTCTTTCTTTCATTGTGATTTCAATATTGCCCTGAGGGATTTTTTTCTTTTACTTTTTTCCTAAATTTGTATTTATGGTACTCAATTTATCAAAACTAATTATAGATGACAGTCACAGATCAAATTATTTGATTAACAAGTATGACCCTTTAGAAAATCATCTCAATTGTTTAAGAATTACTAGTGGTTGGGCAAACAGAGTTAAATGGACACATTCGTGAACACATTTAACAAGTGATTACCTAGATTAAAATTAGAGAATACAACATTAATTGTATTCTCTGCTTTTGAGAGGCTCACATTCTGATGATAATTACAGGTAGGAATCACATATTCTGCGGTTTTTAAGACTAGTAGGGAAAGGACCTGTGTCTTGTTTTTTCTTCTTGTATGCTATGCAGCTATGATAGTAGAATGTATAGGGTTTTCAAAAACCCCAGAGAAGGCACATCTAGCACAGCCTGGGGAGTTAAAAAAATCAATTTTCAGAGGGCAGGTCATTACTTAGCTGAATTACCCAGGAAATGATGGCAAACCACAATCCAGCAGGATAAAGCATCACTTGCAAAGTCATGGAAGTGTCAAGGAGTTGGAGAGTTGGATAATACAGAGTATCTGAAATTTGAGTTTGAGGTGAAATTCATGAACTAGGCAAGAGACCAAATCACACATGAATGTTATAAATTTGGACTCTGTTGTTAAGTATTGTTGGAAGATTTTACACAAGTAGCAGTCATATGAAAAGTTTAGAAAGATCTCCCTGGTGGAGGGATGGAAATTAAATTTGGAGAGTGTAGGAAATGAGAATGTCATCAGGGTATTTCATTGTTAGACTAGTATAATAGTTCAACTGAGATGTAAAGAGGCCCTTTTCCATGATAATGAATGGAAGAACAGAATAGAAAATATATAAAAGATATTTATTGTCAAGGATGTTGAACATGAGTTTGTTTCAAAAAGCTCAGTTTGTTTTTTGTTTTTTTTTTTGTTTTTGTTTGTTTCACAGATGTACAATTGGGCATCTTTTAAAACAGGGACTGTTAAAATGAGAAAGAATGAAATCTAAATTACCTTCAACTGAGAAGAATTTCTTTTTTAGCTCTAATTTTCCTACGTTTGCTGTGGAATTAGGTATTGAAATCCACTCAAGTTTCTAATTTTCAGCTTCCTTGCACCTACACAGCCTCACAGCTGTGAATTTGCTAATATAATGGATTCCCAGTTAAATGTAACAAGGGGCTCACTAAACAAACATCCTTGCATGGTGTATTTTCATATTAATAAAACTTAGATGAAAATATGGATATGAGTAAACTTAGGGGTCTATATTTTCACAGAATGGTTCTTAAAGCTATTCTAATTAAACATGTACCCATGACAAAGTTGTGACAATTAAATCTAATTTTTTTTTCATGTGATGTTAAGGGATTGCTATTTTAAATACTTGGCACTACAGTGATGTAGCATTGGTGCAGTTCTTAGCTATCACCTAGTCTAAAAATTAAACAGAAGTATTTAAATGAGGAAGTGATTTAAAAAAAAAACAACCAGATACTTCTAATTTATAATCCTGGGATTAGTTGCCTTGATGAGTCCAAATTAGAACATTCCCCTCTTAAAGCCTGAAATGTTGTTCATGTCAATCATGAAACCCAAACAAACATATTAAAATATAATCCATAATCCTACATGTCTAAAGTATTGGGAAACCTGGGGTTTGGAAACTGGGAATCTGTATTACAGTAAAAAAGTAAACCAGGTGTATTAGTACATTTTCACACTGCTATAAAGACATACCCGAGACTGGGTAATAAAAAAAGAGGTTTAATTGACTCACAGTTCTGCATGGCTGGGGAGGCCTCAGGAAACTTACAATCATGGCAGAAGGGGAAGCAGGCACGTCTTACATGGTGGCAGTGAAATGGGAAAAGTTCCTTGTTCCCCCTCACAGGGCATGTGGCAGGGGGCGTTGCTCGCTTTTTCAGTGCCCCACTGATCACACCTCTAGGGGAGCATACAGACGGGCGCGGGCTCTGACCCCACAGCAGTGTCTTGGGCAGGATGTTAACAGCTCCCGAAGCCCCAGTGGGTGTGTGCTACCATGTACTCCTTTAGTTTTGCCATCTATAGGTGGCTTGTGTTAACCAGCTCAATTAGATCCTCTATTCTGTCACAAGAACAGGAGGGCTTTCTGTATCTTGGGTTCTTGCCTTGGTGTACTGAAGAATCAGATCACACCTGGGCTTGGAGAATGAGCGCAAGGTTTTATTGAGTGGAGGTAGCGCTCAGCAGATAGGGGAAGTCAGAAGGGGATGGGGTGGGAAGGTTTTCCCCTGGAGTCGGGCTGCTCAGTGGCCTGGGCTTTCCTCCGACTGCCTCAGCCAAACTCTGCATCCTTCTCTCTGTCGTGGCCTCCTGGCGTGCCAGTGTCTGTTGGTGTGTTCCTCTAGACCTCCAGCCGCTTGTGTGTTTCTCCGCTGATGTGTTCCTCTCCACGTGCAGCTGCCTGTGTGTCTGCCTGCTAGAGTCTCGCGTTTTGTTTTTGTTTTTGTTTTGAGAGGAGTCTCGCTCTCTCGCCAGGCTGGAGTGCAGTGGCGCAATCTCAGCTCACTGCAACCTCCGCCTCCTGGGTTCAATCAATTCTCCTACCTCAGCCTCCAGAGTAGCTGGCATTACAGGCGCCTGCCACCACACTCAGCTAATTTTTATATTTTTAGTAGGGATGGAGCTTCAGCATATTGGCCAGGCTGGTCTCGAACTCCTGACCTCAAGTGATCCGCTCGCTTCAGCCTCCCAAAGTGCTGGGATTACAGGCGTGAGGGTCTCGGGTTTTTTTAGGCACAAGATGGGGGTGTGGCAGGCCAGAATGGTCTTGGGAAGTGCAACATTTGGGCGGGAAAACAAAAATGCCTGTCTTCATCTAGGTCCGTGGGCCCAGGCCCAGGTGTGGAGCCCTAGCCAGGGACCATGCCCTCCTCTACCCAGCACTTCCCTTCCATATCAATAGGTTAGAGACAGCATGTATGAGCACAGGAAAAACTACCATTTATAAAATCCTCAGATCTTGGTGAGAATTCACTCCTAAATTCCTGAGAGTGGCATGGGGGAACTGCCACCATAATCCAATTATTTCTCACCAGGTCTCTCCCTAAACACATTCAAGATGAGATTTGGGTGGGGACACAAAGCGTAACCATATCATTCTACTTCTGGCCTCACCCAAATCTCGTGTCCTCACATTTCGCAAAGCCTAACCATATCACCAGGTAACAATTTTCATGTAGGTCCAAGTTTCCCAAGTTTGATAGTGACTACTCTAAGATTGCAAGAATCTCTATCCCTTTAAAATCATTGGAATACATGATTTCAATGAAAATGTTTTCAACGAGAACAAATATTTGAAAATCCAGTGGCTGCCTTGACAGGTCTGTTCTCACTACCCAGAAACTGTTGAAAAAGATAAGACAGAGGAAGACTTAGACATGTGGTTAGGTCTGGATACATGGGCTGGGGTAGAGGACAGATCATAATATACTCCTGTCTGTATCCCTAGTGCTTTGCCCAAAAGCCTGAGGCATGGCGGGTATCCAGCAAAATGAATGGGAAAAATTAAGGGATTTGGAAATCAGTGACTTTCCTCTCAGTAGAGAAGTAGAGGAGGTAAGGTTTGGCTTCTGAAAGGAAGTCTTTTTTGTTTGTTCGTTCGTTTATTTGAGATAGAGTTTCCCCCTGTCATCCAGGCTGGAGTGCAGTGGCATGATCTCGTCTCACTGCAACTTTTGCCTCCCAGGTACAAGCAATTCTCCTGCCTCAGCCTCTGGAGCAGCTGGGGATACAGGTGCGCGCCACCACACCCGGTTAAGTTTTTGTGTATTTTTAGTAGAGATGGGGTTTCACCATGTTGGTCAGGCTGATCTCGAACTCCTGACCTCAGGTGATCCACCACTCTCTTCCTTCCAAAATGCTGGTATTACAGGCGTGTGTCACTGCTCCCGGACTGAAGTGAAGTCTTGAATGTTGCCAGTAACGAATTCTGCAGTCGTCTCTTAATGGGATTAGAAAGTAATTCCTTTCAGATATCCTGTAAGGGGTTATATATTGAAAAGTGAAGTAATGATTTTGTCATTGATCAAATTAAACAGGTGGGCTTCCTTCTTTTGTTTCTTCCAGGTGCAGGATTCCGGCTCACCTCTAGATGGTGCTGCTGATTCATAGCTAAGCAGTCACAAACTCCAACTCATACCGTGAGTGCAGGGCTCCAACCTGAGGCATCAGCTCCACACTTGTATCTCTGACTCTTGCCAATTTGCAGGAAGCTATATTTTAAAAGGCATTCACTTGGCCAATTCGGATCACTTTTCATTCCTACTCTCCTCTCATTACCTTTGTTTTCAAATTAAGGAACATGTTTAAAAATAGTCTTAATAGCATTTCTAATTATGTTGATGCTCTTTTTATTTGTGATGTGTACAGTGGAAGGGTAGAAATAACTGACCCATGGTTGGGGAAAAAAAGACTGTTTCTAACTGAAAAAATGTCATGTTATACTCCATATATATAGAACTCCATCCTTACATACTCCATAGGTAACTTTCCCCAAGAGGTTTAATCTTTGGGAGTCCAATTTTTGTCATCTTTAAAAGAAACAGCTTAACACTAGAAATATAGCATTATTGAAATAGAAACAGTCAGGACTGAAAAAGATGTAGCATCTGCATAGCTGCTGTGTTCTTTCCTTCCCAGGACAGACACCAGTATTTTTTTTTTCATGATATATTTCTCCCAATTGGCAAAATTTGGGATCAAAATTCATTTCCAATGCAGAAAGGAAGGTGGATGAGTGTCTGCATATACTTTAAACCATGTATTAACCCTGGTCTAGCAAAATTCCGTTGTTTTATGTTAGTTATATGGGACCTAAAGAAGGTAGGTGGCCTGTCCCTATTCCTATGAAATAAGTTTCCGAACTAAAAGTAGATGGTGACTCCAATTAAGATATACACCATGCTGATTAGGCCTATTTTATCTCTAAAAATCCAAGCCAGAGTCCCAGTACCATTAACACGCAGTCTAGGAAACAGACTAAAATTCATTCATTAGTCAATAGAACTTATTCAGTAATTACTATGAGCTCAAAACTTTGCTAAATAAATCATGCCAAAGAGACAAAAGGAAATGTCTCCTGCCCCCAGAAGCTATCATTATTGCAGAGAAAAATACTTATAAAGTATTGTTACATGCAATAGCTGTATCTCACATATTGCTATGTGAAACATGTGACATGAAAGGAATGTGTACCAGATGCAGAGACGGGGGGCATGTGATGTGATAAGTATATATACAAAGACCATAATTAATGCTGTGTTGGTTGACAAAAGCATGACTCAGGCTCAGTTTACTGAAACTGAAAAACATAGTCAACGTCATTTTTTTCCCAATAAGGAGCAGGAAGTTACCAGAAGTACTGGAGGTAGATGAACGCTTTTATTTAGGTGGTAAAAATATGAAAACAATAATGATAGTAGCATATGTGGAGTTGGTATTCCCATGTGATAAGTGTCATTTGATTTCCACACCATTGCCGCTATGCCTACTTGTATGTGATAGCCACTTCCAATTTTATAGATCTCAAAATTGAGACTCAGAGATGTAAAGAGATTGACTTGAAGTCACACAACCAATTGCGGAAGTAGTTTCAAAGCTCATGCCTTTAGCCTCTGCATTAGACAGTCTCTCTTATTTATTTATGTATTTATTTATTTACTGAGATGGAGTCTTGCTCTGCCCCCCAGGCTGGAGTGCAGTAGTGCGATCTCAACTCACTGCAACCTCCGCCTCCCAAGTTCAAGCAATTCTCCTGCCTCAGCCTCCCAAGTAGCTGGGCTTACAGGTGTCCGCAACCACGCCTGGCTAATTTTTGTATTTTTTTAGTAGAGACGGGGTTTCGCCATGTTGGCCAGGCTGGTCTAGAACTCCTGACCTCAGGTGATCCACCCGCCTCGGCCTCCCAAAATCCTGGGATTTACAGGTGTGAACCACCGTGCCCGGCCTAGACAGTCTTTCTGATTGCCTTTCAAACACAATAAAAGAAGAAAGTAATCAAATGCCTGTAGCAGTCCATAACCAAAGTTATATCTTAGTTTCAAAAACAAGACGTGGGATGTTTTCCTAAATCTCAGAGGAAGAGTCATTCACGGAGGATTCTGGGAGGATGTGTTTGTCTGTCTTACTCAGATAGTTTACCTGGACAATAAAAGCAGACCTGTGCCTGAGCAATACTATTCCCAGAGTGTTTAACTCACAAAGAGCACCATGATCAAATTATTTGGTGCAGAATCCTACTTATTAGGTGAGTTATCATGTATCTCTTTCTCTGTCTTCATTTTCTAAATTGAAAGAAAAAATGATATAGTATATTGACATGTGAATTAGCACTTTAAAAACCTTACATGCTAAAGCATATAAATAAGCAAGAAACAGCTCAGCCTGAGCATCCTCAGACCAACAGGATGTCACAGCAATCAGTGCCTGGAGACCCAGCCACTCCATCTGTGTCATGCTCTGTGGGTGTTGGTAACATCACTGATTATTCATTCACAGACCTGTTCATCCCATCACCACTGTACACTGGGCACAATTGCTCATTGTTCTCCACTGATTAGAATGCTGCGATTTATAAGCGGATAATGTAAAAGAAAAATAGACCAAGGCCATTACTTGCAGGTGGATTTTTCTAGTTCCTAGATTCTGGGGTAATCAGTCTTCCATAGAATGTCTCCTGCCTACTTACTGTTGGGTTTTTTAGCAAACATTCTCCATTGGCAACTGCACCAAACTCCAGTATGTCCAATTCTAAAAGGCAGCTTAAATAGTACTTTTTTTCATGACAGTATAAGTATCTAATTTACTCTAATACTGTCCTTTGTGTGAAAACTATAACATGTGAGTCAAAGACTCTAAATGGACAGACTAAAGGGGCTGAGTAGCTAGTGTGGGTATTAACATATCAAGATTGTCACTGCTAAAATACTCAAACTGACTCACGTCCATTAATTGCAGTTGGGCAAAAATTTAGACAGCATAAGTACTATTAAATTAGAGTGTATTTCTATGGACTAGTTTTCAGAGTTGAATCTGTCTTTAAATACTGCCTTATATAATCACCTCCTCTTGACAGGCAAAGAAGACAAAGAAAGGAGAAATCACACAGTTTGAGAGATGGAAAAAAAAGTGTGCTTTCTTAATTTCCATCCTGAGTTTGAACCAAATAATGCTCACACGCTTCTTAGAGGTGGGAAACCTTGCTTTGTGGTTTCCTGGCTCTCTTGTGTGTCTCATGTAGCACACAAACCACTGTCCTGAACAAAGCTTGTACTCATACATAATAATCATAACAATTATAGAATGTATATAGTGTGGAAGAATGAGGGAGGTGGGGATTAATTAAAATCTAAAGAGAAGTGGGACTGTGAGAGAAAGAGAAAGTTGCGTTTATGGTTATAGGTTCCTTATACCTACTTATTTCAGTTGGTGTGAGACTTTATCAGCCCATTTGGCAAACTATCTGAGACTTGGTAGATGAGGTCTTCTCAGATATATATAAACAAATATATCTTTTTTTAAAAAAATCAATAATGGGAAAGATAAATGATTTTTTTTCCTTTTTTGAGAGGGAAGTCTCACTCTATTCACCCAGGCTGGAGTGCAGTGGTGCAATCTCAGCTCATTGCAACCTCTGCCTCCCGGGTTCAACCAATTCTCTTGTCTCAGCCTCCTGAGTAGCTGGAATGACAGGCACATGCCACCATGCCCAGCTAATATTTGTATTTTTTAGTAGAGACGGGGTTTCACCATGTTGGTCAGGCTAGTCTCGAACTCCTGACCTCATGATCCGCCCACCTCAGCCCCCCAAAGTGCTGGGATTACAGGCGTGAGCCACTGCGCCCAGCAGATAAATGATTTTTAATTAAAAATGTAAAAATAATGTGTAAAGTTCAGTGACAAAAACCAATATAACTTCAGCAAAATACGAGGCTGTTTTACAAGATTTTATATATATATATACACACACACACACACGTGTGTGTATATATATGTGTGTGTGCATAAATATATATATATATATATATATTTTGTTTTTTTTCTTCTTCTTCTTCTTTGAGAAGGAGTTTTGTTCTGTAGCCCGGGCTGGAGTGCAATGGCATGATCTCAGCTCACTGCAACCTCCACCTTCCAGGTTCAACCTATTCTCCTGCCTCAGCCTCCTAAGTAGCTGCGATTACAGGTGTCCCCCACCGTGCACTGGTTGCTAACTTTTTGTATTTTTAGTAGAGACAGGGTTTCACCATGTTGGCCAGACTGGTCTTGAACTCCTGACCTCAAGTGATCTGCCTTCCTCGGCCTCCCAAATTGCTGGAATTACAGGCGCAAGCCACATCCAGCCCAATATTATATTTTTTTTCATTGAGTCTCTTGTTGCGTCAATGCAAGTGGGAGGACCAGGAACCTGAGCATGGAGTGAGACACCACGGATTGCTTTTATAAAATGGCACACAAACAATATGAGGAAGACTCACATTTCCCTAAGGCCGAACTAAAGAACACAGAGATGCAACAGAACATCCTATCGACCAAAGAGAACGTTGAGCAGAAGTGGAATGAAATTTTCTAAGAGCCTTGAGGATTCTTCATCCTGTCATCTTCAAGGCCCAGTCATGATGCACCCAACTGCCAGATGACCATGAGCGCCAGCTGGACCAGGAAACTGGACACTCGGCACTTAAGTCCCTGGCCTGTGCATCTCTGAGGCGATCCTCCCATCGGACTGCCACTTTCTCTGATTAGCTCTGGAATATCAGCCCTAGAAGATTATTTGTATAATTAATGAAAATAAAACACACCATTAACACTCATTTCCTGTGCTTTTAAAACTTTGAGCATTTGTTTCTGCAACTAGCAGCATGTACCTGCAAATAGAGGTAAGTGATATACACCTGAATATTAACTTCCACGTGTATCTGGTAATATCAACTTGTTTTCAAAGATACGTTCATATAAATTTGCTTGGCCTTTTCCTCTTCTGTATAATCTAGAAAAATTAAATAGGAGAGTAAGATATAAACCTTCCCATAGAAATTCACTCTATGGGATCACAAGACTTCTTTGACTAGCAGAGACCCCAAGCAGAGACAGTATCAACTTGTTTTCAAAGATACGTTCATATAAATTTGCTTGGCCCTTTCCTCTTCTGTATAATCTAGAAAAATTAATTACAAACCTTATTGAACAAACAAAATTAAGCCATAAACTTTCCCATAGCAATTCACTCTGTGGGATCATAAGACTTCTCTGACTAGCAGAGAACCCAAGTTAGAGTCAGGACTTGCATTCCTGATTCAACCAACTTGCTTTCGAAACCTGATCGTTGTTGCTGCTTGAAGCAAATATGTATAGCACTTCTAGGGGAGTGCTAGAAAAACAGACTAATTATTTGGGAAAAGATTGGAAAAGAGAATCTGAAGGAGGAAGAGCTGAAAGGACCGAGCAAATTCTTACGGATTCATGTAATACCTGATGATTCTAAATTCTATGAACTTGAATTTAAAAGCAGTAGAATTGGCTGGCCACGGTGGCTCATGCCTGTAATCCCAGCACTTTGGGAGGCTGAGGCAGGTGGATCATGAGGTCAGGAGTTCAAGACCAGCCTGGCCAATATGGTGAAAACACATCTCTATTAAAAATACAAAAATTAGCCGGGCGTGGTTGTGGGCACCTGTAATCCCAGCTACTCGGGAGGCTGAGGCAGGGAATTGTATGAACCTAGAGGCGGAGGTTGCAGTGAGTGGAGACCGCGCCACTGCACGCCAGCCTGGGTGACAGAGCGAGCCTCTACCTTAAAAAGAAAAGAAAAAAGGAGTAGAATTTCAAATTTCTAGAACATGGTCCATTATAAACTTTATTTTTAATTTTTGAGCAAAAAAGTAAAATAGCAAGAGGAGTAAGTAGCAAATAAGTAGCTATAGGGAAAGTAAATCTTCTCCTAAATATTAAAAGAAAAAAAAAAAAACAAGAAGAATATGCCAACCATTAACCCATCTTTCAGCTTACTTTCGTACATGCTAATCACCGATGTTCATCACAATAATTGCAGTCCTAGCAAAAGCCCTAAGGATCACAAGAAGATTAAATTTTACTGATTACATTGTCACTAACAAGGCAGGAGAATATCCTGATAGATACAACAATGATTTCCAATAATGTGCTCTGTGACCTTGGAAAATTCACTTAACTGCTCTGAACCTCATTTTTAATATCTGTCAAATTGAGTGATTGAAGGGGATAATCTGATGTTCCTCAGATAATTTAAAGGCAATGATTTTCAGGATGTATTCAAAAAGAAAAAAAAAAATCCTGTATTTCAAAATGTCCTTCCAGTAAGAAAGTTAAATTACTAAGTACTCAGAACAATTAGTAGCTCCCATAAGCCTTCTACATATAAACCTGAAGCATGGCCAAACTTGGGTATCATTGGTCAATACCCACAATATCATTAGCAAAGCAATGGTAGGGAGGCAGACCAGGTAGACAAAGGTCAAACTTCTTAATGACTTATTTCAGCTGGTTCTGAAAACTCATGTGCTGGCCAGAAATCCTACAACAGTGTTCTGGGTTTATGGGAAGTTTTCACTTTGGTAATATGGAAAATGCACTACACATTAAGTACTGAATCAGGGGAAGCCAGAAATGGAGGGAGGAAAAAGAGGAGGGGGTAATGGCACAAAGCTTCTTTGGATAAATGAGAAAGTAAACTCACTTTTATTCTGTACCATAACTGTCTCTTACAGAGAAGTTAAAAAAAACAAACAAAACAAACAAGTGCCTGTTTTTAAAGATGCAAATAATATAGAAGGTGGACTTAAATCTAACGATCCTTACTCTTTCCAACCTCACAGCCCTGGCCCATTCCACTATCATTCTATAGTTAACCAGTTTGATGTCAAATATAAAAAAAAAAACCCAAAACAAATGCAGGAAAAATACAGTACATAAACATGATTGTGCAATCAGTCTCATCAAGCAGTTTGCTTTTCTGGCCATGCCTCAGATGTGTGAGATCTTTATATTCTGACATATGTGGATGTACTTCTTTACTTGTAATGCTGACATAAAATTCCATTTCATGAATACTGGTGAATTAACTATTCCTCTAAAAATTATTCTAGGCTGGGCGCGGTGGCTCAAGCCTGTAATCCCAGCACTTTGGGAGGCCGAGACGGGCAGATCACGAGGTCAGGAGATCGAGGCCATCCTGGCTAACACGGTGAAACCCCGTCTCTACTAAAAAAATGCAAAAAACTAGCCGGGTGTGGTGGCGGGCGCCTGTGGTCCCAGCTGCTCGGGAGGCTGAGGCAGGAGAATGGCGTGAACCCGGGAGGCGGAGCTTGCAGTGAGCTGAGATCCATCCAGCCACTGCACTCCAGCCTGGGCGACAGAGCAAGACTCTGTCTCAAAAAAAAAAAAAAAAAAAAAAAAAAAATTATTCTAGTTAAAGAGTTTTGAAATCTTTGCTATTTTTATAGCCAACATTTTTATTTAATATGCATAGCTTACAATTAGTTTCTGATACTTTTTAGAATTAAAGAGAGTATGACTTTTAGAAGGCCGGGCATAGTGGCTAATGCCTATAACCCCAGCACTTTGGGAGGCTGAAGCGGGAGGATCATTTGAGGTCAGGAATTTGAGACCAGCCTGTTCAACATGGTGAAATCCCGTTTCTACTAAAAATACAAAAAAAAAAAAAGAAAAAAGAAAAAAATTAGCTGGGAGTGGTGGTACATGCTTGTAACCCCAGCTACTTGGGAGGCTAAGGCAGGAGAATCGCTTGAACCCCAGAGATGGAGGTTGTAGTGAGCTGAGACTGTGCCAGTACATTCCAGCTGGGATGATGGAGACTCTTTCTCAAAAAATAAAAAACAATTAAAAATTTAAAACTAAAGAGAGTATGGTTTTTGAATAACAAATATCTCCTCTCTGGATATATCATGTAATATAAAAGAAAAACATATTCTTCATCTTAGACTTTAAGAAGGTGACATAAGTTTAAGTCTTGTTTCATTATTGACTGTACAACATTAGAAAATTGATTTCTCCCGGTATCCATTCCCTCATCTGCAAATGGTTTAATACTTGCGTAAGCACTGTAAACAAAATGAATGTATAAATAAGCTCTCCCAAAATAGCAGTAGCATAGTGAAAGAATGATTTTGAAAAACAAAAGCAAACTCTGCCCATTGGAGTCTTTTTACTGAGTATTCTGGTAGTATCGAGTCAGAATTCTTGTTGTAATTCAGGGAATGTATAGAGTACAATAACGCTCTTCACCTTATACTTAACCCTTGCTATGCCTGATGGTCAAAAGCAAAAGACATACTTCTTTGCAGTATACTCCAAAGAAGATATAGATGGAATAGACAAAGAGAGGGAATATCTCAAATCAGAGGTATTTCAGGGCTTATTGGCAACATTAAACTGTTACAAACGATATGTCTTCCAAGCCACAGAATCTCAACGATAATGTTTTTCCTGGAACATTTTCCAAAGTATTTGCTTCATATCTTCAAATTGGTAGGAATATTTGCAGAGAAGATTTGGTAGAAGTATTTCCAGTATTCAGAAATAAACTGTCTCCAAATATCAAGTACACTCAAAAATACTTATTTATATTAGAAAAATAGCACGGTGGTATGATTTTTAAAAAGAAAGAACAAATGACGTAATCTGACACAATTTATGCCTTAGAAAAATAAAAATAATACAGTTCTTGTTTATTCAGAATGCATTAAGATGCTTTCATTAGATATTTAATGGTGATTCTTTTGATCTGTAAATTTTTTTCATATGTATGTATATATATTCTTTTTTCTTTGATGAGGGGTATTTGCTGTAGACAGAGATATATAGCTGGAAGCGTATATTGGGATATTGCCTCCCCATAAAGATGTTCATATCTTACTGATATAAGTGAACTTTATATACATACCATCATAAATTTTATATTCAGACCATCAGGGATAAATCTGGTTGTTAACTTAAAATCTTTCAACTAATCCAACTCTCACTTATATATGGTATGGAAATTGTGTTATTTTCTACTTCTCATAGCAGCTTGGAAATTGTACAACCTACTTTGGTATTCTTTAGTTTTTAACAAGACTGGGAATTGAGGAATAATCAGTAATGGTTACCTGCCTTTTCCTATTTAAGAACAATAATGGTGCTCACTCATCCCGAACAAGGCCTTTAATTAATCATTGTAGCTATGCAGGTTGAAGTCCCAATGTTATCATCACTGAAGCATAGCAGTAATATCAACTCCTGCTTAAGTGCTTTTGTTCTGTGAAATAAATCTTTGCATTACAACCATTCCTAATCACTTATTAAAAGTATAACACTTTGCTATTATCATACTTGATTGTGATGTTTTTAAGCCATTTATTTGTTTTATCTACTTGCCAGCACAAATTTAATTTGCTAGAATTTTTAAGCACATAGTGGATTTGATGGGAGGGAGCAGGAGATTTCTCTATAAAAATGAACCCTCACAAATACAAATAAAAGTAAAAGCAAAGCTAAATTTACAGAATAGAAAAATTAATCTGAATGCCTAAACTATTTACTCATTGGACATTTGGAATAAATTTTAAAGGTGTTTGTGTTATTGGATTCAGCTATTCAACATGACTAAAAGAAACAACTGATGATAACGAGTTAACTATATTATCTGAAACAAATAGAACTTTCTATTCACTTTAAAGGAAAGTTCTTCTCTAATTTGGAAGTTGAAGTAATAGTCTAATTTGCTTAAATGTTAGTATCTGTGAATAATTTAAGTGAAATTACTACTTTATACTCTCATGGTACTCATAACCCCCGGGAAGACAACTTTTTAAGAGACTTTAACCAGGTGCAAGTGGTTGCTTTTTAACTCATACAACCAACTGAAAAGTCTTATGAGGACTAATCATTTATCAAGAAAGGACACACCTGAATACCTAGGCGGATGCCATGTGCCAGTCCCACCCCCAGAGCGGCCATGCAACAGTACATAATCTCCTGATACTCTTTTTTAAGCACACATTGATTAAATGCCTGAATGGGGTCTAATACAGTTTATGAGGAAACGTAATATCACTAATTGTTAAACAAATAGACCAGAACTTATACAGCCAAATGAGTGTCGCTGTTTTGAAACAGGTGCCTGGGGAGGCTGCAGACTTATTTCAATGTATTACCTCATTTAAACATTTTTCTAGAGTTTTCCTTTAATGTCATTTCAGTGACCCAGCCAATTGGATCATGACATTTTTATCCAAGAGATTGGAGACTTTTTCGCAAACACAGATAGTTTGGGATACATTCACTACCACGTTCTGAAATTAAACTACCTTATTAATCAAAATTGTGTTCACTAATCAATTCTATAATTTACTGCCTGAAAGCCTTCAAGCAGTCATTCTGAGTGTGACCTAATGAATGAAGAGTTGAATAAATTAAGGTATGGCACTTTTACTCCTTAATCAGAAAATCTCTTTGGAAACTGACTCCAAATTTTGAAAATAAAATTGGCTAATGTATTAAAATAATCTTAGTACCAAGAAAACTTACTCCTTCCCTTTCTCATTTAAACATGCCTTGGGTACCTACTCTATGCCATGCATTGCATTAGGCAGAAGAAAGGAAAACATAGGCATTGCCTGTACTCCAAATTTCATTGTCTAACAGAAAAGACAAACAAGTAACCAGAAAACGAGAATACTGTCTGATTCAAGCTAGAACAGAGCAAAGCAGAGGATGTGTGGGACTAATAAGAGAAAGAAAAGGGAAAGTTTAGAAAAGGCTTCCCGGAGAAGAATTTGTGGGCCTGGAAAAATACATACTTGTAATCACACCATCCCACTCTTGTCAGGGGAGAACATTAGGATCCAAATAAAAAAAAAATGAATCTAGCTTTGAATGACTTCTTTCTCACAGGTTTTAAGTGTGAGTTATTTTAACAAAGATCTAAAGAACTAGGGTTCAGTCAATATGAAGAAAATATACACATTCTGCATTATCTAGTATGCTTATTGTCCTGAAGAAATTGTGACAATCCTTTCTTTTACTCTGAAAAGTTATGATAAGTGATAGCAAATTTTATGTGTCAATCAGACTGGGTCACAGAGTGCCAGGAGGTCTTGTTAGTTGTTATTTCTGGCTGTGTCTGTGACAGTGTTTCCAGAAGAGGTTAGCATTTGAACTGGTAGATGTAGTAGGTGAGAGTGACCTTCCCAGTGTGGGAGGGCATCATCCAACCTGTTCGGGGCTCAAATAGAGCAAAACAGTGGAGGAAGGGAAGATTCACTCTCTCTGCCTGTTTGAACTGGGACCTCCATCCTTTGTGTTTAACCCTCCGGGTTCTCAGGCCTTCATAATCAGACTGGAATCTACACCATTAACTGGCTCTCAGGACTTTGAACTACACAACCAGTTTTTCTGGGTCTCCAGCTTGCGGATGGAAGATTGTGGGACTTAGCTTCTGTAATCACATAACCCCATACAAAATTTATTTATGTATATAAATATATAGACAGATATTTATAAATATGTAGATTCATAAATATAGAGTATATATGTCTCATAGTGTGTATATATATATACACCATGCATGCTAATGTTATATATATGAGTATATGTGTATACATATATATGTGCTCTTTATGTTTGGTTTTTAAAAATTTTATTTTATCTTTATTTCCATAGGTTTTTGGATAATAGGTGTTGTTTGGTTACATGAGTAAGTTATTTAGTGGTGATTTGAGAGATTTTGGTGCACCCATCACCCAAGCAGTATACACTGTACCCAATTTGTAGTCTTTTATCCCTCACCCCCCTCCCACCCTTTCCCTCAAGTCCCCAAAGTCCACTGTATCAGTCTTATGCTTTTGCATCCTCATAGTTTAGCTCCCACTTATGAGTGATAACTTATGATGTTTGGGTTTTCCATTATTGAGTTACTTCACTCAGACTAATGGTCTCCAATTCTATTTAGGCTGCTGTGAATGCTATTATTCCATTCCTCTTTATGGCTGAAAAGTATTCCATGGTGTGTGTGTGTGTGTGTGTGTGTGTGTGTGTGTGTGTGTGTGTACCAAAATTTCTTTATCCACTCATTGATTAATGGGCATTTGGGCTGCTTTCATATTTTTGCAATTGCAAATTGTGTTGCTATAAACATGTGTGTGCAAGTATCATTTTGCATAATGACTTTTTTTTCCTCTGGGTAGTTACCCAGTAGTGAGATTGCTGGATCAAACCATAGTTCTACTTTTAATTCTTTAAGGAAACTCCACACTATTTTCCATAGTGGTTGTACTAGTTTATATTCCCACCAGCAGTGTAAAAGTGTTCCCTTTTCACTGCATCCTCACTATCATCTGTTATTTTTGTTTGTTTGTGTTTTGATTATGGCTATTCTTGCAGGAGTAAGGTGGTATCGCATTGGGGTTTCGATTTGCATTTCCCTGACCATTAGTAATATTGAACATTTTTTCATGCTTGCTGACCATTTATGTATCTCCTTTTGATAAATGTTTATTCATGTCCTTAGCCCATTTTCTGATGGGATTGTTTGTTTTTTTCTGGCTAATGTGTTTGAGTTCCTTGTAGATTCTGGATATTAGTCCTTTATCAGATGTATAGATTTTCTCCTACTATCAGATGAAGATTTTCTCCCACTTGTGGGTTATCTGTTTACTCTGCTGACTGTTTCTTTTGCTCTACAGACATATCTTAGTTTAGTTAAATCCCACCTATTTATCATTGTTTTGTTGTATTTGCTTTTGGGTTCTTGTTCATGAAGTCTTTGCCCAAGCCAATGTCTAGAAGAGTTTTTCCAATATCATCTTCCAGAATTTTTATGGTTTCAGATCCTATATTTAAGTCCTTGATCCATCTTGAGTTGATTTTTTTATAAGGTGAGAGATGAGGATCTAGTTTCATTCTTCTACATGTGTCTTGCCAATTATCCCAGAACCATTTGTTGAATAGGGTGTTATTTCCCCACTTTATGTCTTTGTTTGCCTTGCCAAATGTCAGTTGGCTGTAAGTATTTGGCCTTATTTCTGGGTTCTCTATTTTTTTCCATGGCATAGAAGGGATATATCTTAATGTAATAAAAGCCATTTGTCTATGACAAACGCACAGCCAACATAACACTGAATGGGAGGGAAGTTGAAAGCATTCCCTCTGGGAACTGGAACAAGACAAGGATGCCCATTCATCACTTCTATTCAACATAGTAGTAGGAGTCCTAGCCAGAGCAGTCAGATAAGAGAAAGAAATAAATGGCATCCAAATCAGCAAATAGGAAGTCAAACTGTCACTGTTTGCTGATGATATGATTGTATACCTAGGAAACTCTAAAGACTCCTCCAAAAAGCTCCTAGAACTGATAAATGAATTCAGCAAAGTTTCAGGATACAAAATTAATGTACACAATTAAGTAGCTCTGCTGTACACCAACAACAACTAAGCTGAGAACCAAACCAAGAACTCAACCCCTTTTACAATAGCTGCAAAAAATAAAATAAAATAAATATAATATTTAGGAATATACCTAGCTAAGGAGGTGAAAGGACTCTATAAGGAAAACTACAAAACACTGCTAAAAGAAATCATAGATGACACAAATGCATGGAAATACATCCTATGCTCATGGATGGGTAGCATCAACATTGTGAAGATGACCATACTGCCAAAAGCAATCTACAAATTCAATGCAATTCCCGTAAAAACACCAAGATCATTCTTCAAAAACTAGAAAAGACAATCCTACAGTTCATATGGAACTAAAAAAGAGCCTGCATAGCAAAAGCAACTCTAAGCAAAAGAACAAATCTGGAGGCATCGCATTACCTGACTTCAAATACTATATGGCCATAGTCACCAAAACACCATGGTACAGGTATGCCCTATATGTTTATATGCATATATTATGTACATGTTTGTGCATATATATATATGCATATTCAAACGTGTGTGTGTATCCTATAGGTTCTGTTTCTCGTGGGCAAATTATTGAGCCTCAGAGCCTCAATTACCTCATATGCTTAATGAATAGGATGGGAGAATAATGAATGAGGAGGAGAAGAGGGAATGTTTCATTTTGAAGATAGAATATGTTAATGTGTGTGGAATTTGTAGCACTCTGCCTGGCATATATACCAACTACCTATATCTCAGCTACCATTATATTGTTAGCTACTTTTCACCCATTTATCCCTATAGTTACATCCACTGAGAGCAGCAGTGCATATGATTTAAACGCATGGTCTGGAACCAGACTATGTAAATTCTAATCCCGGTTCTTCCAGGTTCTGAACTTAAAAGCTATGAAGTTTTCAGCAAATTACGAAATCTCTTTGTGCCTCAGTTTTCTCATCAGTGAAATAGAGACATTAACAATAACACCTACCTCATATGGTTATTGACAGCATCTCATGTTCATATAAAGAACTCTTTTAAAGTATCCACAGTATAGAAACTAGTGTCACAAATACCATCATTATCATCATCATATTTATTTTAAGGCTAGCATGGGTTAATATTTGAGGTCATTACAAAGACCCCTGAACCTAAAGAAACTATATATTTGTAGTAGGCACTGCTAATAATATTTTTTGTAATTCTCTGTTTGGCATCAATAGCCTATAAATTTCATGTAACTTTTAAATTACAATTTTGCCTTTCATTCTATTGGATCCTCACTAAGTATGCTGAGATTTGGCTTCCTAGTGTGAACTTGATTTTTTTTTCCATCCACCCCTTTCATATTTCACTCCAGTGCTCTTAGGAATTAACAATTAAGAAGGCTGTTGAATATTAAAGTACCAAGAAGCACCCACTCAGTTCATTAATGGTATTTGACATCTGGCAAATGCTCAGAAGTACTGAGAGGAGCAGAAACACCTATTTTTTTAGCATCTCTGTTCTTCCCTCACATCATCATCATTATTATTATTATTATTATTATTATTATTTTTGCCAAATTTACTTGTTCTTTCAATTCTGGTGAAATTGTTAGCTATGATGTAAAATGATACCTGGCACTTGAAAAGGATGACTAAATGAAAAATTAAGTTCTCACAGGAAGCCAAGTCCCAGAATGTGTAATGAAGGCCCAATAATTCTTTTGCTTTTGAAAAGCAAAGAAAACTTCTTTGTCTTCTAACTTCCACTTCCAGTTAGAATTATCCTACTGTCCTCGATGCATAGTTGGAATTATTCATCCTAGTTTTCATCATAGCTGCATGCAGACAGGGTTTCTCTATTCAGTTGTAAGCTATTCAATAATAAACGGACTACTTTTGTTTTACACTTTCGTGTAGTTCTTGATTTACTTTCACTCCATTCTTCAACAGGGTGCTGCAAATTTTAAGAATACAAGAACTATTTGTTAAATAATTAAATGTGTGACCATAAAATAAAATTAATTCTGATGGTTGACCCCAGCACTCCATTACACACCCAGAAACTCTATTTCTATGTGTTTGGGCACATCTATGCATATGTATATCTATAATTCATTATACATAATCGTGTACACAGGATGTATTCCTATGTTTTTGAACAACATTGTTGTTTTATTTCAGTATTGATTTTTCAAATACAACAATATTTGTCCTAAAAGTCAGAATTATTTTAAATTCTCTTTCTTGTGCCCACGTGTACAAGTGCACGCGCGCGCACACACACACACACACACACACACACACACACACACACACACACACACTGAAACCAGCCAATAACACCCCTGTGATGTTGCTTTTGATAGAAAAGCACAAAATAAGTTAGGTGTGCTGAACAGGTGAATATCAAAGGCAAACTTCACCCTGCTGCCATTAACTACATGAAAGCTTCTGGGAGTTATTCTTTTTCTCATTTTAGTGGTTTGTATAATGAGATGAGAAGACAGAAACTCTGGCAACTCTTGGATCCATTTGTAACTGCTAGATAAAGAGAGACGCTCTGCAGAGGAATGATGATTCTATTTGAAAACACTGAACATCCAGATTCCTGAAGTGGCCAACAATCACCCCTGCCTCGCCTGGTATCACACAGTGTCTTGCCTTATGTAGTATGCTTTACTTTTCACTTCTTTCTTTTCAGCTTCATGAGCATAAAAACACCTTCTCTCCATGCTTATTTTGGCTCACTGTGAAATACAGTCTTGAGAGCAGAAAAACTGAAACACACTTAGGCCTCTTAAGAAAGATTGTAGGAAACCAAAGTAATCACACTGCATGCACGCGCGCACACACACACACACACACACACACGACGTAAACAATATCCAACAGCAAGAAATCTGGCCAACTCACTGTGTACATCTTAGACATTCTAGAGTGTCTTTGGAATGCTGACTCAATTTTGAACTTTTATGCCTGTATTTGCCTATCTTTTTTGCCTTTGTCTTGCCATTAAAAATAAATAGCACTTGACTTAGAACCCAATGCCAGGCTTGACTTGACTCGGTGATTTCCGTAAATGCAGTGTTGTATCACCCTCCAGTGCATCTTCTCTATAGTATGGATAACTAATATAGTACTACATCTGATGTCAATACCTGAACAATCCTCTTTTTAGGTAAGACTAGATTATGAAGACCGATGAAGGAAAACAGTTTGTAACTTGACTGATGATACTTCCAATGTATTTAGAGAAGTGTCAAGCAAGAAACAGTTTCAAAGGCATCAATGGGTTCTGATGGTGAGGGGAGTATACTGCAGAAAACATTTATTATTCTAGCCTAAGGGCCAGTAGGACAATAAACTCTCAGAAATGCTGGGTGGGGATTTGGAAGTTCACATATCTATATGAATAGTTCTTGGTATTTGGAAATCTTGTATCCTTAATCCTACTTTGGAAAAAAGTAATTCTCGTATTAGTTTAAATTTACATAATTGGTTGAATTTCCTGGCATTCGTTATTATTATTTTTTTTATCATCCAACATATTCCCTGAATATAAATGTAATATGCGAATTCTCTTCTCTGGGTCAAAATCAGGGTCTTATAACTTTGCAAGCTCACTGGCTTCCGAAAACCTCAGCCCAGGGAAACAATCCTCCAAAAATCCTGTATACAGGCATATCCTGGGGATCAGTCAAAAATTGGGTATCAGACATTCCCTTGATGCATTCCAGCACTGTTCTTTTGAGGGTGTCTACCTTTCCCCACTGATCAATAAAATCCAAATCCATGTCAGTTTTGTTGTCATAATTATTATTAATATCACAGTTTACTGATAAAATTATCCTAATTTTGACAACACATTATATGGGCACTCTAATCACCTCTATATATTTCCTAAAACTATGTTTTTCAAAGTATAGTCCACAGATTAAACTCATTAGTACAGCCTAAAAATACACTTTTACTGTATTTAAAACTTTTTTTTTAAAAAGCAAAATCCTGTATCTCAGTCCCAGAGACTCTGATTTGATTAGGTCTACTTGATGCTCATGAAGTTGTAGTCATACAATTAATATTCATTGAACACATAACCAGATTCTCTTTTCAGGGCTGAAAATAATCAATAAACAGGACAAGTTACTATGCATTGTCAATGATTCTGCTAACTAAAAGAAGATTTTTATAAAAATCTATAGCAAAAATTAATGAAGTCATAATATATGACAGCGGCAAATTATCTCAGCAATTATTAAACCCAATTCTTTCATATTTTAAAGAAAGTAGAATTGAAATATAACCATAATACTAAGAGCAACAACCTAAACTATTATTTATGGAATGATACCCTTGTTATAGGCACTGTCCTAAGATTTTTATAACCATTGTTGCTTTCTAGACTTTCAAAACACCAATGAGGAGGGTACTATCAACTATCCTCATTTCTTAAATGGGGAAACTGAACTCAGAAATTTTAAGGAATTTTATCAAAATCGTAGAAATAATGAGAAGGTGAAGCAACACATTACCCAGGCAACATGACTTCAGAGCCTGTGTTCTTAAACAATAGGGGCAACTCTTTCCCTTTTGCCCTCATCATTCCGTGAACTATGTCTGGATAAGAACCTAGGGTTCTTGATTCTCCAAGACTATTTTCTTTCTGGTCCATCATGTTTCCTCAAGTGAAACCACCTCAAAGTTATTGCTACACCTTACGCCAGGGAACTCCTCCCTTCTGTAAGGGAAAGAATACCTTCTAACACCCTGGCAGCAACAGTTAACCAGTTGACTGAAGTATTTCTAATAATTTATTGATATACCATGCTTCCTGCTTTAAGAAATATAGTGTTTGACTACTATGGTGGATTTGAAAAACAAAAGAAGATACATTGTGAGCAAATGTTGGCAAAGGTTTTAAATGCTATGTGTCTCATTTGGGACAGCAGAAATCTGTCCAAAATCATACAAAAGTAGCTGCTGGGCAAGTCTTGTTGGGGTAGAGGTGATTTTAGTTTAAGGTTTATTGTGTCTTTTGATGTGTTACCTCCATGTTGGCAGTGTGTCTACATTAAGAGGCAATTAGTCTTGCCAAACATACAAGCATAATTTAAATGAGGAGATTGTGAAGTCACTGAAAGATGTATGAAATCATGAAAATACCAGAAATTTCTAGAGTCCTTGACACGTATGTCAGAAAATATGCTTTTGCTTTGTTTTGTTTTCACATTTAGTAAACAGCAATTCATTTATTCATCACACAAATATCTCATTAGCAATTATTGCCAGTTTTTAATATGAGAAAACTGAAGGTCACTCTCCAAAGACACAGGATAATAAATGGTGTCATCGGGATTGGAACCCAGATTTCAAGAAATCCATCTGGTGCACACAATTTTCAATTTATCTTTTTATTCCTTAATAACTTTCAAACTGAAGACTGATGCTTCCATTTATCTGCTTAATTTCTAAGAACTGTCATCTAGAGAGCAGGAAACAGCAGCACAACAGCATGGACTGAGAAAACGAATTATATCTGAAAATGTAGGTCTGTCATCCCTACATATGAGATCATTTTAGAGTTCTAAGAAAATGTTTCAACATTAGAGTCTACAAATTTTCAAATTTTTCATTGTTATATTTTTATTATTAAAACGATGTTAAGCCAGGAGTGTTAATATGCATTGGTTGCTTTCACTGTATTTAAGGAATGTTTTTTTTTTCTGAATTTGAATATAAGTTTTACTACTTAGTATCTGTATAACTGTGTGCAAGATACTTAATTCTGACTTAGTTTTCTCATTTGTAAAATGGGAACAGTGCACATAAAACCTCACAGAGAGTTGAGGAAATGAAGCAAAATTTTATGTATAACATCTAGTGTGAAGCACATAATAAATGTCGGGAAAAAAAAACTATGATTTTGTAAAACTGTGTGTGTGTGTGTGCATATATACATATATATACACACACAAAGTTATTGCTGTACTTTATGCCACTGAACTTCTTACACACACATATATTCATACACATATACATATGCATTTATACACACATGTACATATATTCCCAATCCATATTGATAGTGTGTACATTTAAATTGTACACTAAAACTTAGAAAAATACAAATCTATTGACTTCTTAATGGACTTATATTACACATTTGAAAACAGTTTTAGATACACCTACTCTTCACATGTGTTAATATTACCAATATGTAGATATTCAGTAGCATTATTGATGGTAGAGTCTAAGGAATGTAACCAAGTATTAAAGGATTTTTTCTGTTTACTTAAGTATTTCCCAAACTTTAGGTGTTTGCAAACTGTCATTATGATTTGGGCTACTTCTACATACTATATCAACAATTATTTGTTGACATTTTACAATCAAAACCTTGCTTAACTTGATATGTTTAAAAAGAAATTTTTATCATTACAATAAATGGAAAGCTGCCTCACTTACCTTAAATATAAGATACTAAAATTAAATGAAAGAACAAAATATATACCTTTGTCATGCTCTATTAAACGCTTTGAGCCTGAGATACACTCTATCTTGGTTACAATGGCAGGTGTTGAAGTTGTGTTAAAGACCCATTAGCAACATATTAATTCATTCTCCTTGCTGTATCCAGAGGGAATGAAAGAAAGTTGAGATGAGAATAACTTTCTCACTATAAGATTCAAGGTTAATTATTGCCTTTTCAGCATACTGTCTAAAACCATCTCTTATTTCGATAAAAATCACTCTGATTTACATCCTAGTTTTACATCCCCCATTCAGGCAAATTCTGTACGACTGTAGTCAATATCTACTTCTATTTCAAAGATCCTACCACTCTTTTAGGATGTGTAAGTGTCAAATATTAAAAGAAGTAGAAAGGAAAGTTAATAGTGAAAGTTGTGGGGTTAACTGTAAGTCAAATGGATTGAGTAAAGCCATTGAATAATGTCTTTATAATTGACATGAGAGTGCTGTACAGTTCAGCCCTTAATGCGATTGTCTTGAAAGTTCAAAGACAAGAGACTACTTTTCCCTTTTTGGTACACATATCAAACAGTTTTGTAATAATTCATGTGATGATGGACTGAGATTGTTTTATGATTGATAAACTCAGGGGATATAATGTATCATTTTTGAAGTAGGTGTTATGGTGATTGGTTTAATAATGATAGGAGGTGTCAAAGATTAAAAATATCAAGGGAAATGTCTATATAATATGCAAATGACTGTTAAGTGCAAGCATTTTTAACTAGATGGAGACAGAAAGCACATGCGCCAAAAAGACTTGAACATCATTCTGTCTGGAACCCTCTGCTTCATCCAGACACCTGTAATACTTTAAAGTTCATTGCTGGAGTGAGTTTATCAATCTCTCGGAGAACATTCTCTCTCATAATTCAAAGATATAAATACAACATCACAAAGTTGACAATCTTGTAAAAGTAGTAAGTAGGCAGTGCATTTTTTAGTAATCTCCTTTTTTAAATCAATGCTTCTAATGGAAGAAAAATAAATTCCTAATTAAAAATAGCAATAACAACAAAAAGAGACTGCCTACATGGAGTAATTCTATTTTGCCCCTTTCTCTGTAGTTGAGGGTTGGAGTGGCTATTTATATGTCTATGTCAGAGGGATAGGATAGTTGAATACATCTAAGAAGACATATTATCTCATGCATGGGATATCCGCATCCATGGCAAACTATCCTGTATTCATGAATCTCTGGAGTCCCAAAGGCTTAATAGATGACATGTCAACTGTCAAATCACTTTCCTAACCCTCATCCCCCACTTTGTTAGGGGGAAAGAAGCCCATGTCATATAGTAGGATTTTCAAATATTTTTTGGGAAAAAAGTTCCATGCCAACTAAATAATTTGAATTTGAGAGGGATAAAATATTACAACTTTTAACTCATTTTCTTTATGTACAATTTCCTGAGGAAATCTCAGATAAGTCTGTTGGCCCTAAAGACTCATTGCACTGAGCTGGCTCAATTTGCTCTACATATTTAGAAGCCATCTCATGAGCTCTGAAGGGTACACTTTGATTTATTAAACAAAAGTATCCTTCATGGGGTGAGTTGGTTGAAGGTAAAAATAAGAAAAAAATTATTTAAAAAGTATCCTTGGAGCAAAACTTCCCCGTCTTCTCAATCATCAACACAAATAAAAACTAATAGGTTACCTTCCAAAAATCATTTTTTGTCATCAGTTGGAAACTCTCTAAGAACTAATAGATAATACTATGTTCCTCTGCTGTTTGTATAAGGAAAGATGTCTTATCCTCCGTTGTTCTGATTTATGTAATAGCCACACTCTTCAGGTAGATGACATAGCCAATGTACTTTACTTAAATCAGTGGGATATCAAATTATTCTCTTCCATATGAAACAATCTGTCTTTAACTATCAACAAGCCCTGTCCAAGTTTATTGGATAGGGAAACCACATACTATATTAACTTGTTCTATCTCCCAGGGAGGAAGATCATTTTAAATCCTTAGATTTTGAGTTATCTTAATTTACCAACTGAGACTGTGAAAATTCCTAAGACTTCACTATTTATAAAACATTTTATAACAATAACTATATAAAACTTCTTTTTACAATTAGGAGAAGCCCAAGAAGGCCTCCTCCCAGACTGCAAAGGGGAAGAAGCTTTCCTACTAGTCTCTGCAATGGTTAATGGAACTAGCATTGGTTTACTAAAACGCTAACTTCACAGGCAGAATGGGACAGGAGCAGAAAACTATTAATTATTTATCAGGTTGATTCAGAATAAGATATCAAAGATAAATTTGGCTCAACTGGGGAAAACTGTGATATAAACAGGCCTATACCTCCAGCTTACTTTGTGACCTTGGACCATTTGCTATACCTGGTGATCCTTCATATTCTCCTCTAAAATATAAGTCTTAGAAATGTATTATTTCTAAGGCACACCAAGTGATGAAATTCTGTGTTTTATTCAATGGGGGAATAAAACTCAGGATAATTATATTGGAATTGGGGTAAAATGGATGGTAGCTAATACAGGTATATACTTTAATTTACATTATTCTAACACTCTAAATTGCTGTGAGGAAAGAAATAGATGTTAATTACAGAACTAGGGAAAGAAGACAAATTTCAATATTTGTAGATGGTATGATAATCCTCTTGGAGGATGTCACTGAACCAACTGGAAACCAATTATATTAAGAAAATGAAATTCAGAGTGTTTAGGGTTTATAACACACAGAAAGATAAAGCAATAGCTTTCCTGAGCATCCACAAGGATTGGTTTGGAAACAATAAAAAGACTTTTCTGCAAAAGTAAAACATATATTAAAAATAACAAAGAATATGTAGAGCATGTATAAAGGAAATATAAAATGTGTTTAGGGACCTTAAAATGATTTTAATAAATTGACGGTTACACTATATTTCTTGCTAGATTTGGGGGTAATTAATTGCAATTAAAAGTGTACTCTTCACTATTGATACATGGATTTAATATAATTCCACTGAAAATCACAGAAGGGTTAATGGGATTTGGAAGACACTTGAATACATTGTTACATTTCATATAAATAAAAAGAAAATAGAATACTCAATTTTTAATTGAAATAATGTGATACTAAGACAGGGAAGCTTGCCATGCCAGATATCAAAATATACCATATTAATAGCTAATATTACTCATTATTGTCTATATGGCTGGTCCTCTTCTAGGCACACTACATACGTTAACTCATTTTCACAATTAAGAGAAGCCCAAGGCCTCCTCCCAGACTGCAAAGGGGAAGAAGCTTTCCTACTACTGTCTCTGCAATGGTTAATGGAACTAGCATTGGTTTACTAAAACACTAACTTCACAGGCAGAATGGGACAGGAGAAGAAAACTATTAATTATTTATCAGGTTGATTCAGAATAAGATACCAAAGAGAAATTTGCCTCAACTGGGAAAAACTGTGATATAAACAGGCCTATACCTCCAGCTTACTTTGCGGCCTTGGACCATTTGCTGTACCTTGTGATCCTTCATCTTCTCCTCTAAAATATAAGTCTTAGAAATGTATTATTTCTAACACATGAACTAAGTTTTTAAATTTTGTCAAAAATAGGCAAGATTCTGGTCTTCTGCTTTCTGCCTATTGGAATTTTAAGAATAGATTTTAGAAAATTTGGTGATGTTTTTGTCATGTGTGTATGTGCACACACACACGTTTGCTGCAAAGAGGCAGATTCCTCATTTTAAATTACTGATAGACTTCAAAATAAAATTTGTACCTCTGCTTTGAAAATGGTATGCAGAGGGGTCATTGCATATGTACAAAAGTGGTAGATTTTATTTAATGAGATTTTACTATGGCAAGTGATTCACTAAGAAATTTACATGTGTTGTCTCATCCATATTTCTTACAAAATCTCTTGATATAAGCAGCATTGTTAGCCTTATATTATGTTTTAGGGAAATGGCACACAGATAAGTAATACTCAATTTACACTAGTTTTGATATAGAATTAAAAACAAGGTTTCAGAAACAGAATTTTAACTTTTTTTTCATTTTTAAAACCCATATTCCTAAGCACTGCACTACAGTCTTTGGAAACAGATAATTTAAAAATGCGAGACAACTTTATTAATGACCGGACGAGGGGAGAGGACAAAGACGACTAAGATGGCGCATTTCCGGGTTCTTCATCAACAACTTACTCCCGCGTGGGAAAATGCAGCCCACGCCCGGGAAAAATACAGACCAACTGCGCAGGCGCAACATGGCGTCTGATCGAGGAAACCGAAACTTACCTGGCGGCACCTACCGAACGCCCCCAACACGCCCGTGTCCCACCTATTGCCCTCCCACTCCCAAGCCTTAGACAGAAAAGCTGCTCCCGGCAGGTGCGCGGCGCGAACTTCCTCGGCCCCTCCTCATATGCGGACCTAGGAACCTCGCCCGAGAACGCCGGAGCGACTTCCTCAGCCTCCACCGCCGGAGACCGGTGAACCTCGTCCTTTCTTCCTTCACATTGGCTAGCTAATAAAGTTTCTTTTTACCTTGCCTACTTGCCTTTTCTCTGGCGCCTGCTCTGGTGGTCGCATAAAACAAATCAATTAGTGCCCACAGATGTATGAAGGTGGTACAGAATGTGCTTTGAAATATGCTGGTGGTATAATGGAAGCATGCTTGACTGTGGATGAGGTCTTCAGCATTGTCTTCTGTGGAGGGGAGAGGTTCTTGCTGGAAGTCCACTTTTCAGCATAGGTGATCAATACATGTGGAATTCCCTTCATATTCTGGTTCTGCAATATCTACTTCTTTCTTTGAAGAGTTGTATTGTCTCACATGAGACTAAAGAAGCAAAACAGGGCAAGAGTAGAGAAACCAGCTCTTATCAGTGTGTGGGTTAGAAAGTGGTCAATCCTCTAGGGAAAGTACTCTAGAAGAAATCGTGCTTAGGTATAAGTAAATATTGATACACACGAGGTGAGTGTCTGCCTCCTGAAAACAAAATCATGGATCAAGGCAGATACTACACATAGAATAGCCAAAAATCAACCAACCAACCAAATAAACAAACAAGAAATGGATAGAGAGAGAAAAAACTTACTCAGAACAAAGCAGAATTTTAACAATGGCGACATTTGAGGAAAAAGGAAATACATAAAAAACGCAAAGAAAGAAATAAAAGAGGATTTTCAATGTTAATGGAGTATATTGGTGTGTTGAATTGTTCTGTGTAGAATAATAATTTAGTTTCCAATATCAAAGTGTTTCTTCTTTTATTGAATAAATGTTTCTTGAATGACTATTTTATGTAAAAAATTGCCATAGGTGGTTAGGTCCTTCAATAAAATGTAAAGACAAACAGCTTTGTCTTCTTGTAACTTAAATTTGACTAGCTATGTGAATTGAAGACATAACAGCTATAAATCTAATTAAAAATGAATAAATTATGTGCTATCTTAGAAGTAACTAATGCTGTGGGGAAAAGAGTTGGGAGGGAGGAATATAGAAACGTAAGATACATCGTCTGGTGAGGGGTGAAACAAGAAAAAGTAGAGAAATTAATTGTGGGGGAAGAGAAATTACAGAGAAAATACCATTAAGTAGATAAATTACTTGATAGTTGTTGCCGCATGTTTTCTGCTGATTTCTAAGCACAGGATTATCTAATATTTTAGCTTAACTTCTATTTCTGTGTTGTTGGTTTTTAATGATGTGAATTTTATATCTTCTCCTACAAAAAACTTTGTGGCATTATAAACATTTGTGCAATGAAAAAATTATGTTTCCATCTATTGTTGAAGTTTATGTTTTTGTTGTTGATGTTGTTTCTCTTATTGTTTTACTGTGGAAATCAGGAAAAGGGCATGGGTTCTACCTTTGGATTAATAAAAAGATGGGGAGGCTGAAGACACAAAAGGAGAGGTCGAAGACAAAAAAAAAATAAGAATTCAGTAGAGTTAGGAAATAGGAGTTTTTTGTAATCAGAAGATAAGACTGCTAGAATGCATAGACAACCTCAGAAGAACCTTGGCAATAGTGAGATAAGATGTAGCAGCACTTTTATTTGACATATTTAGGAAAGTATAACCTCAATCAGTGTCTGTATTATAGTTGGGAGGGAGGAGACAGAAGGAGTGACTAAGGTATCATGAGAAAAAATGACATCCATATGATAACATATCTACTTACTGGTTGAGTTAAACATAAATCTAAGGTCCCCTGCATCTAAGACTGATTTGCTTTTTTACTTCTCTGTTGAATTCTTATTAGCTTCTTCCTAGTCATTGTTCATGTATGATGCTCACCTGGTCTTTGTCTTCAAGATATGCATAGTCATATAGCATGATAGAATATTCATTGGCAAAATTATTTTGAGCAGGCAGAAAATAATAATAAACACCAGACCAGAAAGCAAAAAGAACAAATGGGTATCTTGAGCAAATATGTTTACCATCTCGCAATCTGAGTGTAATCTTTACTGAGAAACTTATATTAAATCCAATAAAAAGTATGTCAGAAGCTTTACGACCGAATGTAAGACAAATCATGAATGAGTGCTGCAGCAAGTATGAATGAATTATGTCTGCTGTCCGAGCAATACAGGAGAAGGCAATAAGACATTTTTAGACTCGTGTAAGTTTCAAACTATGACTCTAAAAAGTTCTTGCTAAAGTACATGCATTCTCCCAGTGGCTGCATATGTTTGCCTGACAAAACCCACGGTTGGACAATGAGTCCCAAAGTGTTAGCATTAAATTCCCACTCACATAGTAAGTTCTTCAACTCAAGCGGCTGAGCTGACAGCATTGCAGAATGCTTTTCCATAAACAAATTCCACTCTATAGCCTGTTTTTCTCTTAGTTTCTGAAAAGAATTGTAATAGTGAGCTGAGACTCTTAAATTAACAGAACAGAGATGGAAAGAAAAATCTTTGATTAAACAAAATCCTCAGACAACAGGAGATCTTCCTTTATAATATTGTGTCACCTGAGATTAAACTACAAATCTCCCTTCTTTCATACTAATTGATGAAAACTTTATTAAAATGTTTTTGCACCCCACAGTAATTATAGAAGAAGGAAAACGCTCTTGTTTAACAGTTTGCATAGTATTTAAACACAGAAGGTCTGGATTTAGGCAGATCTGAGTTTAAATATCAGATCAAGCTCTGTGAAATAAGGAAATTTCAACAAAAATGTCGGTAGCAAAGGTTAACCATCCATAAAATGGTACTAATATTTGCACCTAACACAAGGGTGTTTGCAAATTTTGGTCAAGATCTTTCATGTAATACACTTGCCATAGATTTGGCAAACTAAAATTCTCTAAAAACACTAGCTACTATTATAAATATATCACCTTCTAGAACTAGTGGGTACCTATTTAAAACAATCAGACATAATGCTAGTGTCACAATGAACGTAAAATGAGTTAATATATGTAATATCACCCATGTTGATATTTATGCATATAAGGAATTTAGCCTGGGCCAGGTGTGGTTGCTCACACCTGTAGTCCAAGCAGTCTGGGAAGCTGAAGTGAGTGGATCGCTTGAGCCCAGCAGTTCAAGACAAGTTTGGGCAACATCGCAAAACCCCATCTCTACAAAAAAAAGCAAAAATCAGCTGAGCATGGTGGCATAGGCCTGTAGTCCCAGCTACTGAGATTGGTTGGCTGAGGTGGGAGGATCACCTGAGTCTGGGAGAGGGAGGTTGCAGCGTGCCAAGATTGGACCACTGCATTTCAGCCTGAGTGACAGAGAGAAACTCTGTCTCAAGAAAAAAAAAAATTAGCCTGACATTAAATGGTGGTTTCTTCATACAAAGACTGATACTTATTATTAATATGATTTTTTGTATAAATGTATGAAGTACATGAGAAATGTTGTTACATGTACATAATGCATGGTGATGAAGTCAGGGTATTTAATATGATTATTTATTACCAGGCATTAGAAATAGTCTACTACATGCTGGGTATACACATATTTCAATTAGAATCTCAACAATATATCCTCAAATGTCTTGTTAACAAATTATTAAAGAAGAAACTGATGTAAAGATAGGCACAATATCTTTTTCAAAGTTGCACAATTAGTTGCTGAAAGAATTATAATTTTTACTCTAGTTTTTGGGACAAACATACTATTCTTCTTTGAACCAATTATGACTATGTCATTCATAAATTTAGGAATGTGGCATGTGCTATCTAGGGAATAAATATCATTAGGAGGAGTTGTGAAAAGTCGTGTTGGAAAATTTACAAAGTGGTTACACTCAAGATGGCTAATTAGAAGGAGCTGGTGTTCTCTGCTCACAGGAGAGAAGAGTGGCAAGTAAACACCAGCTCTCCAACTGGGTATCCAGGTGGACACATTGGGATTCATCAAAGAAGCAATGTGACCCACAGAGAACAGAGAAGAGCAAGACAGGACAGCTGACCAACCCACCCAGGAATGGCACAGAGCCAGTGGAGGCCCTCCATTATGGAAAAATGGTGAGTGATTGAGACTCCATGGGTACCCACACTTCTGTTGTGGACTTTGCAACCCTGGACTCAGAAGATCCCCAGTGTCCTCCTTCCACCAGGGCCTCCAGACTGACAGAGAGCTATATGAAGTCTGAGCAGAGCCGTCACTCAGGCAAACACAGAGTCCCAGGAACCTTGGATCCCCAGGTATCCCCAGTCCCAGAGGCTGCAGCTCCAGCTATGGCTTCCTCATATGACTCCAAGACGGAGGTGGAATCCACAGGGCTGAGCAATGGACAGATGGCAAGCCTCACCTCCACTGCATCTCACCAGATAAGGTCCACTGGCCTGGGACCCTGTGCAGCTAGCTACCCCAACCCCACCTGAGGTCTCAGGCTGGTAGCAGCTCTGCCCTTCTGTGAGATGGAGCTCCCAGAGGTAGCAGGCGGGCCGCTATTTTTGCTGCCCTAAAGCCCTTGCTCCTCTTGCCCTCAGACTTGGGATGGAGTGCAGTGATTAGGAACTAACAGGGACCCACAGCTGCCTTCAGGAAAAGTGGCCAGACTGTCTTCCACGCAGGTCCCCACCCCCACTACTCCTCTCTGGGCATGGCCTCTCCATCTGGGCCCCTAGCACAACCACTCTGCCCCTGCCCGAACACCTCAGTTGGTGGTAGCTCCACATTTCTTTGAGGAGGAAATCCCAGAGACAACCCATAGCCCTTCTGACATTGTAGCTGCTGTGGTACTGCCCTTACTGCCCTTGGGCTGGGGAAGGAACAAAGCATGGTTGCTATGCTGGCACCTCCAGCATGCTTCAACCACCATGCGGAAGAGCCCAGTATCTCTTGCATTTGAGCTCTCAACCTCTAGCTCTTCACCAAGCAAGACCCTCAGCTCAGGCCAGCATCTCAGCAACCCCACCCCATGGCTGAACATTCCCATTAGCCAAGGCTCTGTGTTTCTCTAAGATGCAGTTCCCAGAGGCAACTGAGAGCCCCTCTGCCACTGCTTACCCTTGCTGCCCTTGTACTGGGAAAGAAACAAACACCCTGAGTGCTTTAGTCACACCTCCAGCAAACCACAGGCACTGTAAGAAGAGGACAGTTTGTCTCCCCAGCAAGCAACTCACCTCTCCTGCTTTTCACCAAGCAGAGCCCTCTGGCTCGGGACCACAACACAGCTGCCCCACTCAAGGCCAGTCGTGCTGATTGGCAGTAGCTCTACATTTCTCTGGAGTGGAGCTCCAGCAGACAAGTGAATGGTCCTCTGTGACAGCCACTGCTAAGGTCCCTTCCCCTGCTGCTTCCACAATGGGGAAGGAACAAAAAGCCTGAGCCTGCCCCAGGGCTGCTGTGTGCAGCCCAGGATTGCCAAGTCAAGATCTGCAGCCAAGACTGTAGTGGGAGAGGAGCTCACACTTTCAGAGCATTCAGAGAGAGCACAGCTACAAATGTGAGGAAATACAGAGGAGCCACATGGCTAAGCAAGAGCTTACCTACAAGCCATTATGCTTAATCTGTGGATCATGGCCGAAACTTCAACACTAAAAAATATTTTGCTAACATACCCTCCTATGAAATCAAGGACATGAATTTGGCTACAAATAAAGACTTGCATAAAGGCTTGGCCCTATGAAAATATCTATAAAAGAAGTCAACTGACTGTATTCAAATTATGCCACAGTTACAAGATCATCAGCCAACACAGATGAGAAAGAACCAATGCAAAACTATGGCATCTCAAAAAAGGCAGAGTGTCCTCTTTCTGCCAAATGACTGTACTAGTTCCTCAGAAAGGGTTCTTAACCAGGCTGAAATGACAGACATAAAAATCAGAATAAGGATAGGAATGAAGATAACTGAGAGTCAGGAGAAAGTCAAAACCTAATCCAAGGAATCTAAGGATTACAGTAATATGATACAGGAGCTGATACACAAAATGGCCATTATAAGAAAGAAATGACCTGGTCTGATGGAGCTGAAATACACACTGCCAGAATTTCCTAACACAATCATAAGAATTAAAAGCAAAATAGACCAAGTTGAGGAAAGAATCTCAGACCTCAAAGATTGGTTGGTTCTCCGAAGTAACTCAGATAAAAATAAAGAAAAAAAGAATAAAAAAGAATAAACAAAATATCTGAGAAATATGGGATTATATAGAGAGACCAAATCTATGACTCATTGAATTCCCTGAAAGAGAGGGAGAGAAAACAAGCAACTTGGAAAATGTATTTGAGGATATTATCCATAAAACTTTCTCCAGTCTCACTAGAGAGGCTAACATTCAAATTCAGGAGATGCAGAGAATGTTTGCATAATCCTCAGATCCCCCAAGGGCGACATGAAAGAAAAAATATTAAAGGCCACTAGAGAGAAAGGACAGGTGGCCTACAAAGGAAAACCCATTAGGCTAATAGTGGGTCATTCAGCAGAAACCCTACAAGCCAGAAGAGAATGCAGCGTGTATGCTACATTCTTACAGAAAAAAATAAAAACAAAAACAAAAACCCACACAGCTCTGAAAAAGAATTTCATATGCAGCAAAACACCAAAGGAGAAAGAAGATCCTTTTCAGATAAGCAAATACTAAAAGAAATTCATCACCACCAGACGTGCCTTACAAGAGGTACTTCAGGGAATGCTGAATATGCACATGAAAGACCACTACCGTACACCACAAAAACACACTTAATGCAGGGCACAGTAGCTCACGCCTGTAATCCCAGCACACTGGGAGACTGAGGCAAGCAGATCACGGGGTCAGGAGTTCAAGACTAGCCTGGCCAACATGGCGAAACCCCATCTCTACTAAAAATTTAAAAATTAGCTGGGTGTGGTGGCAGGCACCTGTAATTTCAGCTACTCAGGAGGCATGAACCTAGGAGGCAGAGGTTACAGTGGGCCAAGATTGTGCCACTGCACTCCAGCCTGGATGACAGAGCAAGACTACATTTAAACACACACACACACACACACACACACACACACACACACTTAAGTATATAGAATATTGATAATATAAAGTAACAGCACAATCAAGTCTGAGTAATAACCAGCTAATAACATGATAACAGGATCAAATCTGCACATGTCAATATTAACTTGAATATAAATGTTTTAATGACCCAAATAAAAGGCACGAATGGCAAGCTGGATAAAGACGCAAGACCCAACTGTGTGGTGCCTTCAAGAGATCCATCTCACATGCAATGGCATCCATAAGTTCAAAGTCAAGGAATGGAGAAAAAATTACCAAACAAATGAAAAACAGGAAAAAAAAAAACAAGGTTCCTACTAGATTGCTATTCTAACTTAAGATGAAACAGACATTAAACCAACAATAATCAAAAAAGACAAAGAAAGTCATTACCTACTAGTAAATGTCAGAAAGAAGACCTAACCATCCTAAATATACATGCACCCAACACAACAGCACCCAGACCCATAATTCAAGTTCTTATAGACTTGTGAAGAGACTTAGATAACCACACAATAATAGTGAGAGACTTCAACAAACCACTGACAGTATTAGATAAATCGTCAAGGCCTAAAATGAACAAAGATATTCAGGACCTGAACTCAACACTTTACCAAATAGGCCTTACAGATATCTACAGAACTCTTCACCCCAAAACAATGGAATATACATTATTCTCATCTACACATGGCATGTATTCTAAAATTGACCACACAATTTGCCATAAAACAATCCTTAGCAAAGTAAAAAAATAAATAAATGAAATTGCAACAAACATACTCTCGGTCCACAGTACAATAAAAACAGATATCAATACTAAGAAAATTGCTCAAAACTATACGATCACATGGAAGTTAAATAAACTTCTCCTAAAGGACTTTTAGATAAACAATGAAATTAAGGCAGAAATCAAGAAATTCTTTAAAAACTGTGAGAACAAACATACAATGTACCAGAATCTCTGGGACACAGCTAACACAGTATTTAGGAGGAAGTTTATAGCACTAAATACTCACATCAAAAAGTTTGAAATATCTCAAATTAACAACTGAATATCACACCTCAAGGAACTAGAAAGACAAGAGCAAACAAATCACAAAGCTAGCAGAAGAAAATAAATAACCAAAATAATAGCTGAACTGAAGAAAATTGAGACACAAAAAAATGGATCAACAAAAACAGAAGTTGGTTTAATGAAGGAAAAAATAAGATGGATAGACCACTAGCTAGATTAATAAAGAAAAAGTGAGAGACAATCTGAATAAACACAATCAGAAATGACAAAGGGGATGTTACTATGGACACCAAAGAAATACCAAAAAACCCTTAGAGGCTACTAAAAACACCTCTCTGCACACAAACTAGAAAAACTAAATAAATGGATAAATTCCTGGAAATATTAAACCAGGAAGAAATTGAAACCCCGAAGAGACAAATAATGAGTTGCAAAATTGAATCAGTACTTAAAAGCCTATCAACCAGAAAAAGGACAGGATTAGATGGATTCACAGTTGAATTCCACCAGATGTATAAAGAAGAGCTGATACTATCCCTCTTGAAACTACTCCCAACAATTGAGGAGGAGGAACACCTGTCGAACTCTTTCTACAAGGCCAGCATCATCCTGACACCAAAACCTAGCAGAGACACAACAACAACAACAACAACAAAAAGAAAACTTCTAGCCAATATCCTTGATGAGCATAGATGCAAAAAAATCTTCCCAACAAAATACAAGCAAACAAAATCCAGCAGCACATCACAAAGCTAATCTGCCACAATCAAGTAGGCTTTATCCCTGAGATGTAAGATTGGTTCAACATACGCAAATAAATAAATGTGATTTATCACATACACAGAACTCAAATAAAAAAAAAAACACATGATCATATCAACAGATGAAAAAAGATTTTTGATAAAATTCAACATTCCTTCATGTTAAAAATCTTCAATAAAACAGGCATTGAAGGAACATACCGCAAAATGATAAGTGCAATCTATGACAAACCCACAGCCAACATCACACGGAATGAGCAAAAGCTGAAAGCATTTCATTTGAAAACTGGATCAAGACAAGGATGCTCACTCTCAGCACTATGCATTATAGTACTGGAAGTCCTAGCCAGAGCAATCAGACAAGAGAAAGAAATAAAGGGTATCAAAATAGGAAAAGAGGAAGTCTATCTCCTTTTGCAGGTATGTTTCTATACTTAGAAAACGCTACAGTAACTGCCCCAAAGGTCCTACTAGATCTGGTTAACTACTTTTGCAAAGTATCAGGATATGAAACCAATGTACAAAAATTAGTAGCATTTTCATACACCAACAACATCCATACTGAGAGCCAAATCAGGAACACAATACCATTCCCAACAGCCACGAAGAGGATAAAATACAGTTAACCAGAGTGGTGAAATAACTGTAAAATGAGAATTACAAAACGCTGCTTGAAGAAATCAAAGATGACATAAACAAATGCAAAAACACTATATGTTCATGAATAGGAACAAACAATATTGTCAAAATGGCCATACTGTCCAAAGCAATTTGCATATTCAATGCTATTCCTATCCAACTACCAATGGCATTCTTCATAGAACTAGAAAAAACTATTTTAAAATTAATATGGAACAAAAAAAGAGCCTGAAGAACCAAGGCAATCTTAAGCAAAAAGAACAAAGCTGAAGCCATCATGTTACCCAACTTCTAACTATACTACCATGTTACCCAACTTCTGACTATACTACAAGTCTACGGTAACCAAAGCAGTATGGTACTGGTACAAAAACAGACACATAGACCATTGGAATAGAATAGAGAGCCCAGAAATAATGACACACACCTACAATCATTTAATCTTCAACAAAGTTGACAAAAATAAGCAAAAAGGAAAGGACTTCCTATTTAATAAGTGGTGCTGGGATAACTGGCTTGCCATATGCAGAAGATTGAAACTGGACCCCTTTGTTTCATCATATACAAAAAAAGTAATTCAAGATGGATTAAACTCTTCAATGTAAAATCTAAAACTATAAAAACCCTGGAAGATACCCTAAGAAATAACATTCTAGACATAGTCCCTGTCAAAGGTTTTATGATAAAGATGTCAAAAGCAATTACAACACAAACAAAAAACAGACAAATGGGACCTAATTAAACTAAAGTGCTTCTGCAGAGCAAAAGAAACTATAAACAGAATGAACAGACAACCTACAGAATGAGAGAAGATATTTACAAAATATGCATCCAACAAAAGTCTAGTATACTGACTCTAATTAGGAAGTTAGCCTAATAAGGAACACACACACACACACTTTAAAAAGTTAGCAAAGGACATGAACACCTTGCAAAAGGAGACATCCATGTGGCTAAGAAGCATATACAAAAACTGCTCAACATTACTAATTAGAGAAATGCAACTCAAAACCACAATGAAATACCATTCCACTCCAGCCATAATGTCTACTAATAAAAAGTCAAAAAATAACAGATGCTGGCAAGGTTGCAGAGAAGAAGGAATGCTATACACTGTTGGTGGGAATGTAAGTTAGCTCAGCCATTGTGGAAAACAATTTGACAATTTCTCCAGGAACTTAAAACAGAAATCTATTATCCTAAACCAACTAGCGACAGGAAAAGAAAACCAAATACCACGTTCTAAATTATAAGTGGGAGCTAAAAAGTGAGAACACATGGACACAAAGAAGGGAACAAAAGACACTGAGGCCAACTTTGAGTGGAGAGGGTGGGAGGAGAGAAAGGTTAGAAAAACTACCTATTTGCTATTATGCTTATTCACTGGGCGACAAAATGATTTGTACACCAAACCCCTGTGACACAAAATTTATGTATATAACAAGCACACACATGTACCCCTGCACCTAAAATAAAAGTATAAAAAAAACTTACAAAACTGAGAAACTGGAAGGATTTACTAACAAAATGAAACAAAAATAAAAATATATAACATATTGATGAATATAATCATTTAATATTATACAAATGCCAGTTATCCTTCATGAAATTATAAATATTTGGAAATCCAGTAAAATTTCTACTGCATTTCTCTGGAAAACCTGTGTTTAAAAAGGCTTATGAAAGCTCAAGGTAATCATAAAAATCATGAGTAAACATAGAAGATTTATTCTATTAGTTTTAAAATATTATCCAAAAGTATAATTAAAACTATTTACTTTCGCTGACAAGACAAATAAATGAACAGGAGACCCAGAACTGCATCTTTCCATGTGTAAAAACTTAGTTTATAATAAATATACATCAAGCTCATGTATGAAAGAACAGATTAGTTTATGAATACATTGATAGAACCTTCATTTATGGAAAATAATAACATAAAAACTTCCAAATGTGCAAAATAAATCATAAAGGTTGGCATACTTAAATATAAAATTTAGAATTATAAAGAGATGATAGAGGAAATGATAGTATACCATTCTTCTTTGAGCTAAAATGTCTTATATTAATTCTTGGAAAATATAAACTATGTAAGAAAAAAATGATGGATTAGACTCCATTGAAACTGAGGATTTGTGTTGGAAAAAGAAAAACAGAGACAAATATAATAGGCAAATGACAAGTTGGGACAAGTTATTTGTTAAACTTAAAACTGCAAATTATTAACAACTTGAATTTTACAAGGTTTTGCTGCAAGTCAAGTAAATGACAGGAAATTAAGCAAAATAGATACATTATATCAATTGGTAAGTCACATAAGGGAATACAAATGTATGACAATTATATAAAAGTAAGTACCCTCAAAGAAATAAAAGTCTACAGAACAGAGGGAGATCAAAGTGCATTGTAATTTATGTATGCTATAAAACAAGATAATGCTTGAGAAAACGTAGGAATGAAAAGCCTCTGAGTGCTTAGATGGCAAGCCACTGTTGCCATTTGAAAAAGCAGTGACCATTAGTACATATATGGCCTTGACTAAGAAAATCACATCCCTGATATATCATCTATGCAACATTGTCACAAATAACTAAGAATTCACATATAAGAATATTCCAAGGGAATTATTCTTACAAATTATGTGAGGTGGAATTTTAACTTAGATGTTTCTCTGTACAGTGAAGTAATTGTCTCATACTTGTTACAAACACTTGATGTATTTGTGATGCCTTCTCTTCATAAACCACATTATCATCTTTGGCAAGCTTGTGATAGGAAGTAGTTGAAGGTAAACAAGATTTTTATCATTAGGATAATCCATAAATTAACTGTGGAGTGTGCATTTGATTAAATAATAAACAGTAATATTTTGAAGCACTATATTGGATTTGCATAGATTGGATTTAAATATAGTACTAGTGCTGTTCATTACACGTGTGCTTTGGCAAGGCTGGGTAATTAACAAACCCTCAGCAATAAAATATTTATCTTTGGTGTAATTATAAAGTAAATGATATTAATTATTTATCCATTTTATCTGCATACAGTCACATATATGAAATTAAAATTCGATATTAAATGAAAAAATATGTAAAAGACATACTTTATGATCCAGAAAAAAAATCACCACAAACACATATTTATGTGTGTATGTGTTTATATATGTGTGTATATACACACATATATGCACCATATACATACAAAAAACTTTTTGCAAATTTCACACAGTATCTAAATAAATTGCAGAGAATGTATATGCATGTGTTTTTATACATGTATGTATGACATGAAATGGATAACAATTATTGAGTACTTATACTGAGCTAGGAATTCTTCTAAGTACTTTACATATACCAAATTTACCCTTTGAGTTAGATGTTACAGTCAAATTCAGTTTACAAAGAAAGAAGCTGAGATACAGAGAGTTTAAATATCTTGCCCAAAGTTACAATTTATAATGGCAAATCTGAAGCTAGGCAATCCAGTCCCAAGGTGCATCTTAGCTATCACAATCTGACAGTGCTGAGTCCCCACTAGTTCCAATAAGGCTTCCTAAGAAAGAAAATCAGAATTGTGTGCCCTGATTTTAACTTAAAAAAAAACCTTAAATATCTATATTTCATGTCTCTCTATATAAATATATAATAAAAATATATTAAATATATTTATATTTCATGTCTATATATTATTTATATAAATATGATATATAATATATACAATGTAATATATATATAGATACATATTATTATATATATTATAATATATAATATTTACAGTTCTAGAGTGCCTACTTGATTTTATTTCAACAGTTTTTGGGACCAGGTGGTTTTTTATTACATGGATAAGTTCTTTAGTGGTAATTTCTGTGACTTTGGTGCACCCATCACTTCAGCAGTATACACTGTACTCAATGTGTAGCTTTTATCCGTCACCCCCCTCCCACCCTTCCCCTGGAGTCTCCAAAGTCCGTTGTATTATTTTTATGCCTTTGCATCCTCATAGCTTAGCTCCCAATTATAAGTGAAAACGTATGATATTTAATTTTCCATTCCTGAGTTACTTCACTTGGAATAATGATCTCCAACTCCATCCAAGTTGCTGTTAATGCCATTATTTCATTCCTTTTTTATGACTGAGTAGTATTTAATGGTGTATATATATCACATTTTCTTTATCCACTCATGGGTTGATGGACGTTTAGGTTGTCAGGACTTTCATTTTTTGAAACTTAGCTCTATAGAAGCAGAAGAAAAGGGAAATTACCTGAACCCTAATGTTCACTCTTCTTTTTTGAGATGGAGTCTAACTCTGTCGCCCAGGCTGGTGCAATCTCGGCTCACTGCAACCTCTACCTCCCTGGTTCATGCAGTTCCCCTGCCTCAGCCTCCCGAGTAACTGGGATTACAGGCGCACGTCACCACACCTGGCTAATATTTTTGTATTTTTAGCAGAGACGGAGTTTCCCCATGTTGGCCAGGCTGGTCTCGAACTCCTGAACTCAGGCAATCCACCCGCCTTGGCCTCCCAAAGCCAATGTTCACTCTTTATGAGGCAGTGATATCGTTTGGCTCTGTGTCCCCACCCAAATCTCATCTTGAATGGTACTCCCATAATTTCCACGTGTTGTGGCAGGGACCTGATGGGAGATAAGTGAATCATGTGGGCAGTTTCTCTCATACTGTTTTGTGATTGTGAATAAGTCTCACAGATCTGATGGTTTTATCAGGGGTTTCTTCTTTTGTGTCTTCATCATTCTCTTTGCCTGCTGCCATCTTTGTAAGATGCGACTTGCTCCTCCTTGCTTTCCACCATGATTATGAGGCTTCCCCAGCTATGTGGAACTGTAAGTCCAATTAAACCTCTTACTTTTGTAAATTGCCCAGCCTCGGGTATGTCTTTATCAGCACCATGAAAACAGACTAATACAGGGAGTTCATGAGTCTCCATAGTAAATGAAACCTTCTGAATCATGGACTCATATACAAATCTATTACATGTTTATTTATTCATTTAATCAATACTGAGTGTCCTCACTCAGTATTACTTACAAAATGTAAGACATTTTGTATATATTGATACAAATACAAATAAGAGATTTAAAAACGTATCTTTTTCCTCTTTTTTTTTCCATTTGAAAAGACAAAACAATGAGAAGAAAGTAGCATAAACAGGTTTGATCAAGTATCTAGCTTGAAAAGTTTCTCATTTACTGTAACATAGTGGGAAAGAGCATAGACTTTGAAATAATAGTAATAATTTTAAAACTAGTTTTGCTACTTAATATGTGATAGTTATTCCTCATGAGCATAACTCTGTTACACTGTAAATAGAAGATTATGATCCAAGTATACAAAAATCTGAAGAGTATTAGAAATATCCTAACTAGAAGACATGCCAAATGGTCTTTGACATGTAAAATACCATAAATATATATTATCTTCTATGTTTTAATTAAAGATTTTGGAATGAGACTAATTGAGCTCCGATCTGTATCAGACATTCATGATCCATCAGTTACATGGGGATGACAAATGTTCCTACTTTGGGAAGTTTCGATGATTTTTTATTATGATAACTCCTATAAAGCATTTAGCACAATGCATGAGTCATCATGTGTCCTTATCAATGTTTAGCTAATATTTCTATTTGTATGTCAGTATTTCTCATGCCAGACCTAATTGAATTAATTCAAAAATTATTTTAGATAAATCAAATCTTGATATCCACATTTCAGTGATGAAAACAAATACATTCTCTGAAATATAAATTAATTTGCATTATGAGAATTATTAAATCTGTGGTCTATGCCAGACATGAGGGGTCTATTTCATGAATCCAGGTACCTAACAAACTGTGTGGTGTTCTGTTTTATTTCATTGGCCCAGAGACCTGAGCGGATGCGTTTCTTGGCCATTGAGTATATTCTTTATAATATTACTTGGACTTCTCATCCCTACCTACTTTGTGACATTCTGTTGTCACTTTTATATCAGAGCATAAAAATTCATATCCAAAGTGATAAATTTGCACCACAAAAGATTTCAATCTGTCCTGTGTCACCGCACATATCCCATCATCTAATATTGGAATCAGGCATTGACTTTTAGAAGTTCCTCCCTATGTTGATGTATCTGTGGATTTACCTTTAGCAAAAGCTCCTTGCAGCCAGGGATCCATGACCAGATAATGGGATCATTCATGCTGCCTGATTTATGTAGTAATTCTTGAACTGTGTCATCATGAAGCTCTTTCATTCCTTCCGCCAAGACCCGGTCAAACAGAAATGACTCAAGCCTTTTGAAGGAACAAGCCTTGAGAAACTATCATTTAAGACAGTGAAAAAGAGACTTTATTCACTAGTTCTTTTTCAACTCTCCCCATAAATAAAGCTACTTGAAACTTTCAAAGGTGGGTTTTATACGGGTCCTTTCCTTTGAATTTCCTGTTCCTATAATACCATAGACTGCTTTTATTACTGGAAGTTGATGTGATGTTTTATAAAAGAATGGAATTCAGAATTAGGCAAATGTAGTCTTAAATCAGAATTCTGTCACACTTAATAACTTCAGTTCCTTAGCAATTTATTTATCCTATTATATACGTGTTTTCTTCATCTTAAAAAATGGGAATGCAAGTATATTTTTACGAAGTCATTTAGAAGATTAAATGTGAACCTGTTTTCCAATGCTTTGCCTGTCACTTTGAACACATTCCACAAATGGTGGCTGAAATTCTTTTGGGAAAACCCTGTGTGTGAGCCAGTTAGTTTTAAAATCTCTTTGGTACTATGAAACAGAGAAATGTTATACTCTGCAAATCTATAAATAAACATAGTCCACCTCCTACTTCCCATCACAGTCCCCACCACACACATAAACCTTATGTTAGAATGGTTATAAAGAGAGGAACATGGATTAGATATTCTCATCACAATGACATAGCAGCAAGAGTAAGATAACAATGGCTTTGAATTCTAAAAGCCTAGGTTTGAATCTAGTTGCTTGAAAGAAAAAGGCATTATCTATGATTGTTCAAATTTCTCCTTTCTCAACTTCAGTATTTCGGAAGTATCACATATAGTTTTCCTTCTATATTTACTCTTTAACATCCCCATTGCCATTTTACATATCTTGGACTCCCTTATAGTTAGCCTGAACTATCTTATACCCTGGTCTTACCTCCCTCAGGTCCTATAGATCAGAATTATCCTACCAACACAAAAATACCATCAAGTTGATTACTGGCTTCCAATTCCTGGAAGATTTCCCATTATCCTAAATGTAAAGACTAAACCTTTTAAAATAGCTTATGAAACCCTTAGTGAAATAGCCCTTCTCTGGATCATTAGATTCATATTTTACCACATACTATCTCCAGTTTTCCTCTCCAGGTATACCAAATGTTTTTCAGTTCCTAAGACATATCTTTGCTTCAGAATGCTTCCAAACACCTTTCTTGTTATGCTCTTCTCATTCCCCCAAATCATACCTTATACATTCAACTGAGTAGTGTTCTAATGTGAACACATGCGCTCTCTCTAGGTAAATGATAGATAAATATACATAATTTTACAGCTATTTTAGATTTATAAAATGATTGTAAAGATAGTAGTGAGACTTTCTGTATACCTTACACCCAATTTTTCTCCTCCCCCTCCCCTTCCCCCTCCTTCTCCTTCGCGTTCCCCTTCCCCTTCTTCTTCTTCCTTAATAGAGGTCAAGCTCTATTGCCCATGCTGGAGTGCAGTGACACAATCATAGCTCACTGCATCCTTGAACGCCTGAGTTCAGGAAATCCTCCCACCTAAGACTCTCAAGCAGCTGGAGCCATAAGCAGGCTCCACCATGCCTGGCTAATTTTTTACCCATTTTTTAAAAAATAGAATAAATCTCATTTCGTTGTCCCGCATGGTCTCAAACTCCTGGCCTCAAACATGCCTCTCTCCTCAGCCTCCTAAGGAGCTGGGATTATAGCCATGAGCCACTGTGCCCTGATCTGTTTTTAAAACCTTATCCTGGTACACTGATCACAATTAATAAAACTGATCTTGATACATTATTTTCAACTTCAGTCCAGTTTATTTGTAATTCCCCAGGGTTTCCCTAATGTTCATTTTATATGCTGAAGCTCCTCTAGAATACATTACATTTAGTAGTTGTATCTTCTGAGGTTCCTATTAGTTATGTAAGTTTCTCACACTTTCCTTATTTTTGAAGACCTTGACATTTTTGAGGATTACTGGGCAACTATCTTATAGAATGCCTTTTAGCTGGTATTTTTATCTCATGGTTTTCTCATGATTAACCTGCGGTAAGGTTTTTTGGGAGGAAGACAGTAGAAATGAGGAAGTGCTGTTTATATCGCCTCTTATAAAAGTGCATGCAATCAGTATAATCACTGTTAATGTTAACCTTAGTCAGCTGGCTTGAGAAATTATTTATCAGGTTGTTTCACTATGAATGTTTTCTCTTTTGTTCTCCCTTTCTATACCACATTATCCAGAAAGACAATCACCATGTATAGTCTATACCTAAGGAATGGCAATTATGGTCTACCTCTTATTGACAGACTATAATTTAAAATCTTTTGAATAATCCTGTAAAGAGAATTCTCCTTATTTATTCAATCATATTTATATTATATAAGTATGGCCTCATGAATATTTATTTTATATTTTGTGTTATAATGCAGCACTACCTGGTTTTGTTATTTTTTCAGCTTTGGTCATTGGAAGATTTCAGTTGACTCCTGTATCCACTTGACAATTGTGCCATCTGCAAGGAGAGATCTTTATTTCCAATCGGTGTACATTTTCTTTCCTTTTCTTATCTTACTGCATTAGTTAGGACTTTCAATAAGATGTTGAATAGGAGTGGTAAAAAACAAAAAACAAACAAACAAAAAAAACATTTTTGGCTGGGCGCGGTGGCTCACATCTGTAATCCCAGCACTTTGGGAGGCTGAGGCAGGCAGATCACGAGGTCAAGAGATTGAGACTATCCTCGCCAACATGTTGAAACCCCGTCTCTACTAAAAATACAAAAATTAGCCGGGAATGGTGGCACATGCCTGTAGTCCCAGCTACTAGGGAGGCTGAGGCAGGAGAATCGCTTGAACCCGGGAGGCAGAGGTTGCAGTGAGCTGAGATTGTGCCACTGCACTCCTGTCTGCTGACAGAGTAAGACTCCATCCCAAAAAAAAAAAAAAAAAAAAAAGAAAAAGAAAAATTTGCTTTACCTGTGCTCTTGCTTTCCAGACTATGGCATCCAGTATTTTAACCTTAAATATGATGTTTTATGTATGTATTTGCAGATGTTCTGTATCAAGTTAAAGAAGTTCTTCACCATTCTGAATTTGCTAAGAATTTTTTTTTTAAATCATACATATTTGTTGGACTTTTTTCCCTTGCTTTTTCTGTTTATACAACCTTTTTCATTTTTAGTTTGTTAATATGGCAGATACATTGTTTGTCTCATAAATGTTGGGAATACTGTGTTCTTGGAATAAATCACAACTGGTTATGTTGTAAAATTCTGTATATCTATTTTTGGATTCAATTTGCTAATATTTCTTGAGGATTTTTATGATTATGTTCATGAGAGATATCAACCTGTAGATTTTTTTTCCTACTTATAATGTGTTCATAATGTTTTGCTTTCTCTATAATGTCAATCTGGTTTGGTATGATTAAGTCTGCCCTCATAGAATTATTTGGAAAGTTTTGCTTTTGCCTATATTTCTGTAAAATATTGTAGAAAACTGGTGTTATCTTACTTAAATGTGGGATATAATTCACCAGTGAAACCATATGCCTATGGTGGTTTCCTTCTCAGAAGGTTATTAATTATTGAATACTCTTCTTTAATAGATGTAGGAATTTGCAAGTTGTCTGTTTCACTTTGTGTGAATTCTGATAGTTTGCATTTCAGTCAGATGCTGTCTTGCTTCCATGGTTTCCGGTTAGAAAGTCACTGTGAAGTTTCCGGTTAGAAAGTCACTGTGAAATTCTTATCCTTGCTCCTCTATATGCAGGGAGTTCTCCCACCCTGCTCTGGTTTCCTTCAAGATGTTTTACTTGTCTTTGTTTTTCTACAGTTTAACTCTGCTACCTACACTCAGTTATAGTTTTTGCTTTTTCTGCTTTGTGAGCTCTGAGCTCTCTAAATCCATAGTTTTGTGACTATAATAAATTTTGGAAAGTTTTTAGTCATTATTACCTGAAATATTTCTTTATCAGTTTTCTCTTTGTTCTTCTGGTGCTCTAATTATGCATTTGTTGCATCTTTTGTATGAGGAATATGGACTTTTAGAATTTTAAATGGGTAACATACATCTTTCCTTCTCGCCCCAGGATTATACTATTAATGCTGTGTATGAGACTCCCTTCATGTCCAAACACAACTCAGAAGTACAGTAAAGTTAATGCCACGGGGACTTAATGTTTGACATGTGAGGGATAAAGCCAGCTCATATGTTTTTTTCTCATGCCGTATCCTGAAAGGACTACTAAATGCAATGCTTAAGCAGATTCTCAGAAAACGATCCCATGATATATTGGCTGTCCCGCCTTCTCTGATTTATTATTCTTTTTGTTGTTCTGCTTCCTTGAATTGTAGTCCCTTTTCATCCAGTTCTAGTTTCTGACTAATGAAGCTAAAACAGGAGTTATCATCCCTATGAGTAGACAGAAAACAATATACAGAAGTTACCAACGCCAGAACTTGTTCTAAGTTTCATGTATATCATATATGATATGCATCATATATAGAGAGACAGAGAAATTTTAGGATAAAATATTTATATATCTATGTATCTATATTTATCTATCTACACATACATGCAGGCATATCTATTTCATTCTTTGAAAAATCCTATGAGATCCTCCTTATTATCCACATTTTACAAAATAAACACGAGAGAAATGACTTGGCATGACTAACAGAAATGTCATGGCATGACTTGACTTTGAGATCATTAGGGCAATAGATGTATGGATCTTAAGTGAATTTAGGTCATCTTAATTTAATACACAGAAATATTGAGATACACAGAGTTAAATATTTGGCCTAATTTAACCCTCATAAACAATTTAGTTACAAATGTTTTACAATGAACACTGACAATTTCTTTTTGGTTGATTACAAAATATGATTATGTATGATTTTCTACATCCTTCATGAGTTCACATAACTTAAGGGCTCTGAAAGATTATTTGATAATTAAATATTATAAAATGCCAGTTGTCCACACTAAGAGAATCATAAGAATTTTAAAACGTTATTCCCAGGGAATCTTTTAACTCAAAAAGAAAATAAGAGATGAGAAAAGCAAAAAGTTAATGCTTATTATGAATTACATAGATATTTATCATTAGCTAAATTTGCTTTTGCTTATACTTGCAAAGCAAAAAAGATCATTTAAGGAGTGAGGCTAAATATCTCATATTTTATTTATATTTTATTTATTCAATTTTATAATTAGCATTTATTGGTCACTTGATATAAATTAAATACCAGACAAATCTTTGAGAGACATAAGATGTAAAATAAGTGTTTTCCATCCTGGACGAACTCACAGCACACAGAAAAATATGTATAATAATTATTATGTGAAACTATGATTAACTTAAACATATATTACTTAGTGAGTCAGAAACACTAAAGAAAGAACACATGGTAACCTGACATACACATGCAGAGAGAAATTCTTAGATAAAATAACAGAGCTTGAAGCTGTTTTGATGGACTTTAATGGGTAAGAGGCACTCACCAAGCAGATAAAGGCCAGGTAAGAAGACATTTTTAGTAATGGTACACATACATGCAAAATCGGTTATTTTTGTCATGCTGATTAAACTCAAGACATGTTCATTTACTCACGAAAAAACACAGGTTATCACCGTCAAAAAAAGAGAGAAATAGTATTTATTGGAAATATTTTAATTATAAACCTTCTTATTACCCACACTATCAAAGTCCTTCTATTTTTGACATGCTCTGTTAGTGATAATTATTTTGCGATAGTGATTTTTTAAATTGTATAAATTTGTATATTTTAGGTAGTGATATTTTTCTTTATATTGTTTCGCATTAATATAATTTACATACCATTGTATTACCTCCATCGTGTAAGTTTTAAACAAATGTCTATTAAAATAGTGAATCAATCTATCAACATAATTGAGTGAAACTGTGGCTCTGTATTATTCTGAACATTTTTATTACACGTGAGAGAACTAAAAATCAGCTCAAGATGAGAGGGACTTTGTTGAATCACAATATTGGAAAGTCCAGTGTCCAGTTTGGGTGTGTCTGAATAGAAGTTCTGAAGTCTGGCAATTGAGAGTCCCCCCTTTTACTATCTTCTCTTCTCTTTTATGTTTTGTTTCTCTTACCTCTTTGTCTCAGTTCTTCTTTCTATTTTCTACTTGGAAACTTCTTAGTTCTGAAAAAAGAGCCTTCAAAAACTTGACCAAAATATTCCTTACAACTAGGGAATTCCCCTCTAAGAACATGACATAATCCATGTTGGTTTTTTTTTTTTTTTTTTTAATCCATATTGTTAAATCCCTCTGTTAACTCTTTGGAAAGAGGATTTGGACCAAATCCACCAGGTTGGTAGGTGAACAAGGCACTTTGATGGATAATCTCAATAGACCACAGGAAAAAGGGGAGCAGTTCCTTAATGGATAGATGAATACTGTGTGTATGTGTGTGTTTTTAATTGTGTGTGTGTGTGTGTGTGATGAAGTTTCGCTCTTATTGCCCAGGATGGAGTGCAATGGCGCGATCTCAGCTCACCACAGCCTCTGCCTCCCGGGTTCATGCGATTCTCCTCTCTCAGCCTCCTGAGTAGCTGGGATTACAGACATGTACCACCATGCCTGCCTAATTTTGTACTTTTAGTAGAGACAGGGTTTCTCCATGTTGGTCAGGTTAGTCTCGAACTCCCGACCTCAGGTGATCTGCCCGCCTCGGCCTCCCAAAGTGATGGGATTATAGGCGTGAGCCACTGTGCCTGGAATACTTATTTTTCTTTATAAGATTGACTCCCTGAGAGATGTAGTGGGTCTGATTATATGAATCTGTGTTATCACAGGAAAATTTATTACCCATTTCTCTAACATGGGAAGGAAAGTTTCTAACTCTTACAAAACAGCTACTGATCATCTACACCCTCACCACCTATGACTGGCCTCTTTCAGATTTAAGCAAACACCCTATGCAGTCATTTTTACTTTTGCCCTAGCACATAAACCATCCATAGACAGAGCCTCAATTCTTTCCGAATGGTCTCTGGTTGTAGAATATTAAACATCAGGAATTTTGAGTTCCTCAGATATAAAAAGTCATCTCAAATGGAGCTGTGAATTTTATGCAGTCCCAGGCTACACAGATGTGGTCTGGATATTTGCATAATCTTGCAGCCTGAGTGAGTGTGAGTATGCAGTTGAGAACACCTCCAGAATGTGTGTGATCTTGCACATCGGTTATTAATTTAGTCTGGCAAACTGTCAGTCAGACCATCAGCCAAATGACCTCTGAGCTAGTGTAGCAGGCAGCTGTGCAACTTGTCATCCCTTTCATCGGACACTTAGTTAGTCAGGAAACCATCTCTGCAGCTAGCCAACCAGTCAGTTAGCGAGTTAACTAGCCAGTCTGCCAGGCAGCTCTCGCCAGCCAGCCAGTGAACCCCTGAGCGAGGGAGGGATGGAGCAAGTGAATAAGTCTCCTCCGTCAGCTTGGCATCCAGGCATATTTCTCTTTGCCAATCAATCATCCATTCTATCAGCCATTCGGTCCTAAATCTGGCACTAGAGGTGGATTGCAGGATAAGGATTTTTTTTTTCTTATTTTTTAAAGGTTTTCTAGGGTTTACTGCTTACTCATCTTAATCTTTTTAGCCATCATGAGCAAATCAAATCATTTCATTATAGATTTTCCAAATAGGATATTTAAGACAGCACAATACCGTGAATTCTAATAATTAGAGCAGATACTGTACCACAGAAAATTAATAGCAGGTTTGCAGAAGCCATCTCAAAATACTTAGAGAGTGCTGCCTTCAGGAAGACTTATTTACTACAAAAATCAAAGTATAGTATCTATAATTACAGAATTATCTTTTTAATACTATAAGTCTCTCTGGCATTCTATGTAGCCAGTATTTATTAAATAATTTAATATTTTGAAAATAAACCAGAAATTTACTTTTCAAATATTATCAGGTTTAAACTTTGACGTCATTAAGATATGCCTTTTCAGTAATTTCAAATGCATGAACTTGCTCTATGGAAAAAGAAAAGTAGATTCAATGTGTGTTTATTATTAAATTTAATCGTTCTACAATCATTTGCGTGCTGTAAAATAGCGTTTAAACCCTCAAATTTTAAAGAGGGAAACAAAGCGGAAAAACAAAAACAAAAAACAGAACAAAATCAGAAAAGCCCCGCCCCAAAGGAGTACATAAATGTTGACATTGGTGAAGACAAATACTTAACTCAGCAAAGGTTCTAATCCCGAAAAAAATACAAATCTTTATGCAATCACCTAGGAGCGTTTCCAGAGGAGGGGATGATGCTGAGCTGAATTTTCAGGAGCAGGAATTGTTAGCTTGTTCATTTGGTGTGTAGAGAGTGAATTCAAGGCAGAAACAGCAAGCCTTCTAGGAAATAGGCTGGGGTCTTTCAGAAAAGTACCCTGTGTTCTGTCTCTGGGGATCCTTCTACGTGAGTATGGAAAATAGAACCCAGGAAATGAGGCTACAGAAATCATTGAGGCCATATTGTGTTCCTATGGGAACTTCATCCCGAGAGTTTCAGAGGAGGCCTGGAACGACTTTGGAGGACAGCAGGAATTCTGTGCTCGTCCACATGTTGATGGTTTCTAGATAGCTACTTTTATGTTCTTAGACAGTGGTCTTCAACATTTTTGTTCGTGTATTTCCAAATGAATTCTGAAAACCTCACTCCTTTTCATATATTTAAATTGACAAATCACATTTCATTTTAAGAGCAGGTAGTTGCAAATGTTATAAAACTTGGCACACTATAAATACTAACATTTTAAATAAGACATTTAAATCATTCCTATAAAGTATATTCAATGAAATGAAATTCCTATAGCAAGTTGATAACCATTATTAATCATTCTATACATTCACAGAAAAATATTTCTTTACCAGGAATTTTATATTCAATTTTTTCTACTTGAGTTATTTCTTTTCGCTATCTTCAAAAACTTTTCCTAATGTAATTGCTTAGTTTTAAAATTATTTTATTTTTAACCATATAGTCAAACTTTACAACATAGATATAAAATCATTATAAATTATTCATGTAAAATATTATTTTCAGATTACAGCATCCTATAGCCAAAAATATCTATTTATAATTGTTTTGATTAATATTATATTATAATTAATATGAATATAATTTTTTGATAAATATATTCATAAGAAAATTTTCAAATTGGTCTAAATAATGTGAAATAAATTTTTATCAATTAGAGTAGAATGAAACAGAGGCCAACACCAGGAATAACGTTTTTTTAACAGAGGTAAATATTAGGTAGACATCTTCACAGGTAAGCAGTGGCTCAGTGCAACCTCCGCCTCCTGGTTCAAGCAATTCTCCTGCCTCAGCCTCCTGAGTAGCTGGGACTTAAGGCACCCACTACCCCACCCAGCTAATTTTTGTGTTTTTAGTAGAGACGGGGTTACACCGTGTTGGCCAGGATGGTCTCGATCTCCTGACATTGTGATCTGGCTGCCTTGGCCTCCCAAAGAGCATAAAAGTCACTGTGTGTGTGTGTGTGTGTGTGTGTGTGTGTGTGCTGGGATTACAGGCACGAGCCACCTCGCCCAGCCCACATTTTCTTAATTACTGACCTTTTTAGTAGGTCTTGAAATCAGGTGCTGTAAGCCCTTGACCTCAGTGTCCTTCAAGATTACCTTGGTTATCCTGTGCATTTCCACGGGAACCTTCTCCTCAATTTCCACAAACAACAACAAAAAATAACAAAACGTCTACTGCTATTTTGATTGGAACTGTTGTGAATCTATAATAAATTTAGGGAGAATAAACATATTAAGAGTTTAGATCTTCCAATGGAATAGGTACATCTTAAGGTTTCTTGTATCTTTAGAATCATGCTAGAAATAGTACTGGGTACTATTTCCTACAACTTTGTTAGTAAGTCTTAATCATGAATTATTTACAATTTTCATAACTGCCTGTGAAGTTCAACAACACAAAATTAATAACGGTAGAAAGCTAAAACTCATTCTTTCCTTTTTTTTTTTTCAGAGTGTTTGTGTTTGTTTATTCGTTTTGCATTTGTTTCTTCTTTCTTTTAGCTCTATTAAATTTTCCCATCTAAATTCTTTAACCATGTTGGTACTGACTTCATTCAAATAATAAAGGTTCAAGACTGGCCACTAGCATTGTTTACAGTGCTAAGAAACAACCTGCATTTGTGTTTACAGTAGAGAGTTATAAATTACATTGAAATATCATTCAGTTAGAGTCATTCTCCAGGATTGTAAAGAGATGGATGGTCTCCAGGGGAGGGTTGTCATAAAAAGGAAAATCAAACCAGCTGAATAATACAATAAGTCTCTATATAAAGCTAGCTCAGCCAAGCAGGGATATGAAAGGTGGCAGCCTTTGAGGAGATGGCTGACAGATTTCATTTGTCAAGGATCAGATCTTGCCCTGGTGCCACATGTCATACTTTCCCACCACCCCTTCGGTGTTCTACAGGAACCTTCTCCAGGTGCTGTCAGGGGAATATGCAGAGGCTGCCAGCTAGAGACCAGGCGTGGTTAAGTCAAGTGTTTGAAAAGCAGCCATTTTCTCCTCTCTCTTCCTGCTGTAAGGTTCCGTCTCGCTTGTTGATTTACTAATCACATAGAAAGAAAGTAAAGCTAAACTAAAAGTTTAACTTTTCTTTTCTTTTCCTTTTTTTTTTCTTTCTTTCTGTCTAGCCTCTCTGTGCCTTTTTCTTTCTGGTTGTTCTCTTTTTTATTTTCTCTTTCTTAGTTATTCTTTAGCCACCCCCCTTTTTAAATTTTATGTAATTTAGCCTCTCTCTCCTAGTTTGTTTGCCTGATTTCTCCTATTCTTTCTCCTTACAAATAAATACAGATTTTATACTAATTCCTGTATGTTTGTGATTTTATTAACATGATTTTTTGATTAAATGGGAGGAAATCCATCCAAAGGTGGTCTAAAGTTCATGCTTGCTTCATCAACTCTCTTAAAGAAGAATTTCCTTGGTATTTTCATTCAATCTTCCTTTCTCATGCCCTCGTTTCACTCTCTGAGTTTTTTTGTTTTGTTTTGTTTTGAGATGGAGTCTCTGCCTGTCGCGCAGGCTGGAAGGCAGTGGCGTCATCTCAGCTCACTGCAACCTCCGCCTCCCAAGTTCAAGCTATTCTCCTCCCTCAGCCTCTCGAGTAGCTGGGATTACAGGTGCATGCCACCATACCTAGCTAATTTTTGTACGTTTAATAGAGACAGGATTTCACCATGTTGGCCAGGCTGGTCTTGAACTCCTGACTTCAGGGGATCTGCCCTTCCTCAGCCTCCAAAGTGCTGGGATTACAGGCATGAGCCACTGCACCCAGTCTCCCTTTTTTCTCTTTTTTATCCATATGTGTGTGTGTGTTTGTATATGTGTGTGTGTGTGTGTGTGTGTACTTTCTCTAGTTCAAGGCACTGTGCTAGGCACCAAAATCTAAAAAATGAGCAAATTTTTGTCTCTTACCTAGAGCATTTCACCAAGTTATTCTTTCAATTGCCTCTTAGTCTTGACAATTAAGAACTTCAATCTATATGTCAATAAGGAATCCAAGCCTTCGCAATAAAGAACATACAAAGCTTACTCATACACTTGAAGAATGATCTTCAGAGCACTGCAAGCTATGAAGAGGACTTTAAATAAATTTTGTGATTTACTCCCCCAAGGAAACAAAAGAATCTGGGATTTGGTTCAATCTGAGGTTCCAATACCTGGGTCTCTATGTGAACGGTGATGGTTCTCACCAACTCTTTTCCTGACTTTACCCTTTTCTCCTTTCTATCTTTAACTCAATGACTGAAAGTACAATTAAAATTCCCAAAATTATTCCAAAAAACATATTTGAGCTATAAAGCAAAATCAACGAAACAAACAAAACTTTCTTATTTACCTTATAAAACAAACTAGATATTCTAACCACTCGTCTGCATTGTATCTGCTACGTATTATGTGCAATTGATTTTCTCACACATACGCACACACACAGAACATACTATAGAACGTTATACTATTAGCATAATACAATAAGTTTTGAGAAATGTTGCTAATAAATACATGAATCCATAATTAAAATAAATGTATTTTTCAATGTACTATTTTTATAAATAATATGTTTAAACAACAGAAGGCAGATTCTTCAAATTATAAGTAGGAACCTAACTTTTAAACACTACACTGCTTTGAAAAACATTGTAAAAACCTTCTGAGCAATGTTTACATTTGTACTTGAAATGATAATATCTTTCTTACTTAACTTAAAGTTTGAGGAACTAAAGCAAACTTTTGAAAGAATGCTTTGTCAACCAAAACATTATCATCATTTATGTCACTAATTATGGTATCCTTTCATAAATATTTAGGAAAATATTTGAGAACATGTTGTTCAAAGTAGTCAACCTGGAATATTTATCCAAGACATAAAACCTTGAAAAGTTTTTTCTGCAGTAGGAATCATTCTTTATTTATGACATGATAAAGTAAGCCTGAATACTCTATCACAAACACTGACAGAAAATATGAACTTCTTGCTCAGAGACAAAGAATTTCATTACTCATGACACAGCAAGTAGCATGAGTATTAGCATGTTTCTGTTAATTCCACTTGCCTCCCAAATCCACACAGAGGGCCTACACAGGTGCCTGCATAAACCATGGAATGTATCACAAAAGAGGATTGCTAAGCTTAAGAAATCCTCTATTTCACAGTGAGCAGTCAGCAAATAAGTCTTTGTTCCTAGGGGAGATGTTCACTCATTCCTCAATTACTTGCTGTAAACATTACACTGAAAAATGATCCAAGGTAAGGAGTGGTCAGTGTCTTGAAGTGTAGCACACAGCAACACATGTAGGAATATGAAAGACCCAGGGAGATATGTCTTGCAACATTTTTCTCTTTTAATTTTGCATTTCTTTTTGAAGAAAAGCAATGCTGAACTCTAAATAGCTTGGTATTCACCATAGTTACCAACTTTGTTTAGTATTTTAAACCTAGGTTCAATTAAAAACTGTCTTTATTTTAGCCAAGTTAGATTCCAATCCCACTAAAATTCACTTGATATCTACTATGTGCCAATTATTGAGCTGGGTGTCTTATTTCATAAGAGACCATTCAGTACCTAAGAAATTACTCCGATATAAAGACTTTTAAAAATAGTATTTGTTTGTTTGTTTGTTTGTTTGTTTTTGGAGACGAAGTTTCACTCTTGTTGCCCAGGCTGGAGTACAATGGTGCAATCTCAGCTCACTGCAACCTCCACCTCTTGGGTTCAAGCGATTCTCTGCCTCAGCCTCCCAAGTAGCTGGGATTACAGGCATGTGCCACAATGCCTGGCTAATTTTGTATTTTTAGAAGAGATGGGGTTTCTCCATGTTGGTCAGGCTGGTCTCGAACTCCCGACCTCAGATGATCCACCCACCTCAGCCTCCCAAAGTGCTGGGATTACAGGGCTGAGCCACCGCGCCCAGCCCAAAATACTATTTCTAACAGCATTGTGTGAGAAGAGGTAAGGCAAAGAGGAAACTGTTGTTTAGCCATGATCAATTTCAGACCATTCAGATCAAAATGCCCCTGGTGATATCGTTCTCATCATCTCATAATGTTTTGCAAATTGTTAGGAAGAGAACATTAAATCACCGGGTCAGTAGAGCTGGTTTCTTCCCTATAGTTCATATGAATCCACTAGGTACAGGAAATGTTCATTTAATCAATCTGATGCCATGGTCGTAGAAAAAGCACAGTCATTTTTTTTTTAGAGTTACATTACAAATGTTGCAGAATCTGTTTATTCATTAGAGCAAAAATGTCACAAAACACAACTCCTATCTTTATAGGGAGTTTATACATGTGCATGAATGGAAACACACACACATGCATGCATAGTCACACACGTGCCCAGATTGAAGATTTTCCCTATCACTCTTCCAGTAACCATCCTTCTAGCAAGAGATATCAAGTGCAATAGCCAAAAACTTATTCTACACTTTTCATATTGATGTACTTCATTCAATTATTCATTACCAACGTCTTAGGCAGATTGATCTTCAAAATGTAAATATAATCATTTATCACCACACTAAAGCCATACAATGCTTTTCCATTTTAGTTAGGCTAAAGCAAAAACTCCTTAACAATGTATACAACTCCTTAGATTTTCTATATTAGGAGTCTGAAAATTATAACACACAAACCAAATATATTTACTACTTTATTTGTAAGTGAAATTTTATTGGAATATAGACATACATATTCATTTATGTACTATCTATGGCTGATTTTGCACTATAATAACATAGTTGACTAGTTGCAGCAGAAACTGTAATGCCCAGTACTTAAAAAAGAATTACCAGGTTTACTGTGCTTGTTTTCTAGTACTGCATAACTAATCACTGCAAAATTATTAGCTTAAAATAACAAAAATTTGTTATTTCCCAGTCTCTATGTGTCAGGAATTGGCACAGTATGACCATGTTCTCTGTTCAGGGTCTCACATGACTGAAATCAAGATGTTGTCCAGAGCTGCTATATTATTTAAGATTTAGGGTCTTTCTCTAAATGCCCATTTAAAAAATGCAATTCCTTTGAGTGGCAAGACACCTGGTTGCTTAATAGCTATCATTAGTGGCTGCTTTCAGCTCCTAGAGCTGCCCATAGTTCCTGCCACATGATTTCTTCCATATTAAAGTCAGCCATGGAGAATGTCTTGTGAGTTAAATCCCCTTGTGCTGGAAATCTCTGAAGTCCTCTATTTCTGACCTCTAGAACTAAGATTTAAATGTTTATGCGATAGGTCAGGCCCAATAGGATAACCTCTCTATCTAAAGGTCACCTGATCAGGACCTTAATAACATTTCCTTTCCAGAAGTGGTTGGATTCATGTTTGATTTAATATTTGGAACAAGGAGGCTATACAACAATGTCTGGAAATCTTTTAAGCCGTCTTACCATTTTTTATACCATATGACACTTTACAGAAAATGCTTGCTGAGTCTGGTCTGAATCCTGGTATGTAATTCAGATACATATCTCACCATGAGCCCCTTGGTTCCTGGGCCCCAGCCACACTGACTTTTGTATAGTTCTCACACTAAACAAGCTATCTTCTACTATGATCTTTTTTAAATGCCAATTTCACTACATACATAAAACACTTTTCTTCCAATATGTATCAGGTGAACATCTCCTCTTTCTTTGACTATTTTTTCATAGTTCCTTTCTACAGAGAATACACTTCAGACCTCCAGTCAGGACCTTCCCCATCATAGAAATCTGTAACTTCGTGCTCTTCTGTCTTTTAACAACTGTGACAGCTGTAATTCTGTATTTCTCATATGATTATTTGATAGGCTTACCCAGCATACCATGTTGACTTGGTACTGAGGGAGCTCCTAGGAGGGAGACTTGCCTTTTAAAACAGGGATAGTCCCAGAAAAACAGGAAGAGCTATTTTTCCTATTATTTTATTAATATCAATATTTGTTTTGACTTTTATTTTCTAAGCTTCATAAGTACACATAACATATTTTTGGAGTTGACCAATAACCTGTTTGTTTTACTTATAGTAGAAACTCAATAAATGTTTTTAAAAAGCTGTCTTAGAGAAGGCCGAGCAAGACGGCTGAATAGAAACCCCCAGCTATTTTTACCCGAACAAGAACACCAAATTGAACAATTCTCCACACAAAAAGCACCTTCATGAGAACCAAAAATCTGGTGAGCAATCACAGTGCCTAGTTTTAACATCATATTAAGAAAAAAGGCACTGAAAATGATAGGAAAGGCAGTCTTGAATCACCTAGATTTGGTCTATCATATAAACCAAATGGATCTAATAGTTATTTACAGAACATTTTATCCAACAGATGCAGAATACACATTCTTCCTCCTCAGCACATGAATCATACTCAAGGATAGATCATTTGCTAGGCTACAAAACAAGTCTTAACAATTCAAAAAAATTGAAAGTATATCAAGTGTCTTCTCTGACCATGAAGGAATGAAACAAGAAATCAGTAACAAGAGGAATTTTGAAAACTATACAAACACATGTAAATTCAATAATATATCCCTAAATAACCAGTAGGTCAATAAAGAAATTAAGAAGTAAATTAAAAAATTTCTTGAAACAAATAAAAATGGAAACAAAACATAACAAAATGTGTGGGATACAACAAACGTGGTAATAAGAGGTAACCTTATAGCAATGAACACCTACATCAGAAAAAAAGTAGAAAATCTTCAAATGAAAACATAACAATGCATCTTAAAGAACTAGAAAAGCAAGAAAAAAAAAACCAGATTTAATAGAAGAAAAGAAATAAAAAAGATCAGAGCAGAAATAACTGAAATTGAAGTGGAAAAAAAATACTAAAGATCAATGAAATGAAAAGCTGTTTTTGATAGGATAAAGCCAATAAACATGTAGTCTTACTAAAAAAGAAAAAAGAAAGAAAGCCCAGATAAATAAAATCAAAGATGAAAAATAAGACCTCAAAGCCAATTCCATGGAAATCATTAGGGACCACTATGAGCAACTATATGCCAATAAGTTGGAAAATCTGGAAGAAAGGGATAAATTTCTGGAAATACACAACTTATCATGATTGAAACATGAAAATAATACAAAACCGGAACCAATCAATAACAAGTAATGATATCGAAGCCATAAAAAAAAAAAAAAAAAAAAAAAAACTCCCCTCAAAGAAAAGCCGGGGACCTGATAGCTTTACTGTTGAATTTTACCAAACATTGAAAGAACAAATACCAATCCTGCTCAAACTACTCCAGAGAGAGAGAGAGAAAGGGAGTACTTTCAAACTCATTCTACAAGGTCATTATTACCCTGATACCAAAATCAAAGAAAGACATCAAAAGAAGGAAACTGCAGGCCAATTTCTCTGATGAACATTGATGCAAATATCCTCAACAAAATACTAGCAAACTAAATTCAGTGACTCATTAAAAAGATTATTCATCATGACAAAGTGGGGATTCTGCCAAGGATGCAAAAATGGTTCTATATACACAAATCAATCAATGTGATACACCATATCAACATAATAAAAGAGAAAACCCACATGATACTTTCAATTAACATTGAAAAAAAGCATTTGATAAAAGTCAACATCCCATCATGATAAAAGCCCTCAAAAACCTGGATATAGAAAGAACCTATCTCAACACAATAAAAATGACATATAACAGACCTACAGCTAGTATCATACTGAATGGGGAAAACAACAACAACAACAACAACAACCTGAAAGACTGTCTTCTAAGATCTGGAATACAACAAGGATGTCCTTTTACCACCGTTATTCAACATAGTGCTGAAAGTCCTAGCTACAGCAATCAGACAAGACAAATATATAAAGAGCATCCAAATTGGAAAGGAATAAGGTAAATTATCCTTGTTTGCAGGTGACATGATCTTATGTTTAGAAAAACCTAAAGACTCCACAAAAAACAAAACTATTAGAACTGATGAACAAATTCATTAAAGTCGCAGGATACCAAATCAACATATAAAAATTAGTGCCATTTCTATATGTCAACCATGAATAATCTGAAAAAGAAATAAAAAAATAATCCCACTTACAATAGCTACAAATAAAATGACGTATGTAGGAATACACTTAACCAAAGAAGTGAAAGATCTTTACAATAAAAACTATTTTAAAAATTGATGCAAAAATGAAGAGAACACAAAAATAAAAAGATATTCCATGTCCAGATTAGATAAATCAATGTTGTTAAAATGTCCATTATACCCAAAATAATCTACAGATTAAATGCAATCCTTATCAATATACCTGTGAAATTCTTCATAGAAATAGAAAAAAATCCCAAAATGCTTATGGAACCACAAAAAACCTAGAATAGTGAAAGCTATTCTGAGCAAAAAGAAGAAAACTGAAGGAATCACCTTACCTGACTTCAAAATAAACTATGGAGCTATAGTAATCAAAACAGCATGGTAGTGCCATAAAAAATATACACATAGATTAATGGAATAGAATAGATAATACAAAATATAAACCCATACATCTATAGTAAACTCATTTTTTACAAAATTGCCAAAAACATACATTGGGCAAAGGACAGTCTCTTCAATAACTAGTGCTGGGAAAATTAGATATCCATATGCAAAATAATAAAACTAGACCCCTGTATTTTGCCATACACAAAAGTCAAATCAAAATGGATTAAAGACTTAAATCTAATATCTAAAATAATGACACTACTCCCCCAAAAAACATTGAAGAAACTCTCTAAGACTTTGGTTTGGGGAAAGATTTCTTGAGTGATACCCCAAAAGTGCAGGCAACCAAGGAAAAAATGGACAAATTAGATTACATTGAGCTAATAAGCTTATGCATATTAGTGCAAACAATCAACAAAGTAAAAAGATAACCATAAGAATGGGAGAAATTATTTGCAAACTATTCATCTGTCAATGGATTAGAAAGAGAATATATAGGGAGCTCAAACAATGGAAAAAATATAATAATATGATTTTTAAAATGGACAAAATATCTGAAAAGATGTGTCTCAAAAGAAGACATACAAATAGCCAACAGGTATATGAAAAGGGGCTCAACATCATTGATTATCAGGGAAATGCTAGTAAAAATTATAATGAGATATCATTTCACCTCAGTTAAGATAGGTTATATCAGAAAGACAGGAAATGACTAATGCTAATGAGGATGTGGAGAAAATGGAACCCTCGTACATTGTTGGTGGAAATATGTTAGGACAAACACTATAGATAACAGTTTGGAGATTCCTGAAAAAAACTAAAACTACCATAGTATCCAGCAATCCCACTGCTGAATATATACCTAAAAGAAAGAACATCATTATATCAAAGAGATATCTGCACTCCCATATTTATCTGCAGCACTATTTGCAATAGCTAAGATTTGTAAGCAACCTAAATGTCCATCAACAGATGAAAGGATAAAGAGAACGTGGTAAATATACACAATGAAGTACTATTTAGCCATAAAAAAGAATGAGATCCTGTCATTTGCAACAACATGGATGGAACTGGAAGACATTATATTAAGTGAAATAAGCTGAGCACAGAAAGACAAACTTCACATGTTCTCACTTATTTGTGGGATTGAAAAATTGACACAATTGAACTCATCAAAATAGAGAGTAGAATGATGGTTACCAGAGGCTGGGAAGGGTAGTGGGAGGGGGAAGTGAGGATGGTGGGATGGTTAATGAGTACAAAAATGTGGTTAGAATGAATAAGATCTAGTATTTGACAGCAGAACAGTGACTACACTCACCAATAATTTATTGTATTAAAAGCAATGGGAAAAAGCTCAGTTACTTTTCCACCACCGTCATACATTTTAAAATAAATAAAAGGGTGTAATTGGATTGTTTGTAATACGAAGAAAGAATAAACACTTCAGGTGATGGATCCTACTTACCCTTATGTGATTATTGTCCATTGTATTTCTGTATCAAAATATATCATCTACTTGATAAATATTTAAACCTACCATGTACCCACAAAAATTGAAAATAAACAGAAACCTGTTTTTAAGTAAATCCTATAAAATAAATTATGAAGAGGTGTGTTGTTTGTTACTTTCTACGTATCTTATTTGGTGCTGGCTTTCTCATATGTATTTACCAACAAAGGTCTACCTGCCATCCCTACTCCCTATGCCTTGGCACCCCTATGAACATCTGGAACAGTGTTCAGTGGAACATGAAACTTAAATTATAAAGAAAATTCAATTAAAGATTTGAAGCCAAGTGGTAGTTGGTGAGGAAGGAGGAATATAATGTTTGTTGCCAGATATCTCAAATTGCAATCTCAGTTTTGCCTTTAATACCTAAGGTACATTAGGCTTCTAGGCAAATCACATGTATTAGTTTGGGCTGCTGTAATGTAAGACCATACACCGGGTGGCTTAAACAACAAGCCGTTGTTTTTCTCATAGTTCTGTAGGGTAGGAATTCCAAGATTAAGGCGCTGGCTGATTAGGTGTCTAGAGAAAGCCCTCTTTCTGATTCATAGACTGCTGTATTTTGGCTGTACCCTCACATGGCAGAAAAGCAGAGGAGAGAAAGAGAGCACACATTCTGGGGTTGCTAAATAAAACAAACAAAAAAATAAAAACAAAAGAAGTATTATTATCTTTCAGTGATGTGGCCTCCCTCTGTGATCCAGACTGGAGTGCAGTGGTGCCATCATAGCTCACTGCAGACTCAAACTCCTGGGCTCCACTGATCCTCATACGTGAGCCTTCTAAGTAGCTGGGACTACAAGTACATACCACCATGTTCAGCTAATTTTACTCTTTTTTTTTTTTTTTGTAGAGATGGGAGTTTTGCTTAATTGCCCAGGGTGGTATCAAACTCCCAGCTTTAAGCCATCTTCCTGCTTCAGCCTCTCAAAGTGCTGGGATTAGAATCATAAGTCACCACACCAAGCCTTCTGAGATCTCTTTTATAAGACACTATCCCATTTATGAGGGTTCTACCCCATGACCTAATCGCTTCCCTAAGACTCCACCACCAAATACCATCACACTGGGGGTTAAGATTTTCACATACAAATTTTGGGGGGCATAAACACTCAGCACATAGCATACAGTATCTCTAAATCTCATATCTCATTTTACTAGTCTACTATAGGAAAAAGTATGCCTACCTCACAAAGCTCTTGGGAGCAATAAATGAGGTGTCATATTGTAAAGCCAAGGAAACTAGTTATTTAAGAACTATAAGTTTGTGTCTTTCTTGCTTATTTTTGTGAATGATTTCATCTCTTCTGTTCCTGATTTTTTTTTTTTGTTGGGGGGGGCGGTAGTCACATTCCAGCAAACTAATACAATATGAGAAGCAGCCACAGTGCTGGGAACAGAGGGGATGAAAACCTCTGTGTGTGTGTTTGTTTGTGTGGGGTTTTTGTTTGTTTGTTTGTTTGTTTGAGACAGAGTCTCCCTCTGTCACCCAGGCTGGAGCACAGTGCCACAATCTTGGCTCACTCCATCTCCTGGGTTCAAGTGATTCTTCTGCCTCAGCCTCCTGAGTAGCTGGAATTACAGGCACTGGCCACCACGCCCAGCTAACTTTTCTATTTTTAGTAGAGGTGGGATTTTACCATGTTGGCCAGGATGGTTTCAAACTCCTGACCTCAAGCGACCCGCCTGTCTTGGCCTCCCAAAGTGCTGGGATTACAGGCGTGAGTCATCACACCCAACAGAAAACCTCTGTTCTGTTTTGTGCCCTCTATAACTCATTAATTAAAGTTTGAAAGCCATTAATTATAAAGAATTTACCCTGCATAATTTTTATATATTATATAGCACTGGGATTCTTGTTTTTGTTTGTGTGCTTTCCTTAAATAATTCTAGTATTTCTCTAAGAATGCCATGTTTCTTGGGATACCTTAAAATTTGCATTTCTGGGTCTTATGCCTTACATGCTAGATCTGAACTTCTAGGGCTTTTTCCTCTTCTTATGTAATTTTTAAGAAAAAAAAATTGAGAAGATTTTCTAAAGACAAAATAAAATTATTTATTACCAGTTTAATGAGGATTTTCTTTCCTCTTAAGTCCACTGAGAGTGTTGCCTATTCTCCAAACAAGGTGAGAAGGGAAAAGCAGAAGGATGGAAACAGAGAAGCCATTCCAATGTGTTATGCACTGTCACGTGTCAACTGTAGTAAGCGATGAAAGACCATATACCCTGAAACATCACAGGCAGAAAGACTGAGACCCTTCTTTAGCTGTCAGCTGAGATCAGAGTCAATCACATTTTCATTTTGGAAATTTCCCCTACTTGCTGAAGGATTGTATTATAAATGGGAAAGTAAGTTCCCCTCATGGAGCCTTTAAGGGTCATTCCCACACTGCCCTGGAAATTACACTCTCAGAGGCATATGAAATAAAAGGATTTATTACGCTCACATGTCTTAGAAAGAAAGGTGTGGCATGATGCTCAAGAGGCCATATGGGAGTAGCTCCAGGAAAGTGGGCTCAGCCAACCAGGTGGAGCTGAGGGAGAGAGGACCCATGGACAACTGCCTTTACTGGAAATCTGGGGGGTGTACGCAAGCAAAAGGAATGAGAGAATTTCATTAGTGTGTTTGAATGTCACTAGTTCAACAGTCAGGGGAGGGCAAGGAGGGAAGTTGTGGCAGGTGCCTCCTTATCATTTAGTGCATCTGACCACCTGGACAGAGTGTTCACAGCTGCTTATAAGGATGTGGAGGCAGGAGGAAAATATGACATTTAAAATTTTACAATATAAGGATATACAGTGCCCTGGACAAGATAAGTGGCAGGTTAATATGTTGAAATAAAGTGATAAAATGCAAATATTTTACATGACTTTGAAATATGTAATATAAATCATAGAATGTGGGATTTACTTAATGATATAATTAGTAGAAATATAGAATAAAACTAAATAGTAAAAAGGAACAGACTATTGGTACATATAAAATTTGGATAAATTTCAAGGGTGTTATTTATGCTGAGTGAAAATAGCTTTCATATATGCATATAATATGAGTAAATTTATATAACATTCTAAAAATAACAAAATTATAGAGATGGGGAACAGATCAGTGGTTGCAAACGGTTAGGGAAGGGGAGGAGATGCATCTATAAAACAATTGTAGTGTTTTGAGATGTGGGAGTTTTGAAATGAGAAGATAGTTCTGTATCTTGATGGTGATCGTAGTTAACACAAATCTGTAAATGTGATAAAATGTAGACCTATACACAAACATGTGCAAAAAAAAAAAAAAAATAGCACGCAAACTCATGAGATCTAAGTCCTCTAGTTGTTTGGCTCCAATAATGTCCATTTTCTGTTTCCTACTGTACTATTATGTAAGATGTTAGCATTGGAGTCAACTGAATTACAGTACACAGGACATCTCTGTAACATATTTGCAACTTGTGGCTCTATACATATGCCAAAAGAAAAAAGTGAAAATGAGATCCAATATTTGTGCCAGGCATTATTATAACAGCTGGAGATTCAAGCAGTAAACTAGACAAGTTCCTTGTCCTTATGGAGCTTACAGTCTAGCAGAGTAAAACAAAAAAAGAAGAAATCAGATAAATATGTAGTGTTATGTTGGGAAATGATTGCTTCTGTGAAACAAAACATAAAGAGATAGAGTTTGATGACTGGGCTCAAGGCTTTATTTTAGAATAAGTATTCAGGGAAGGCAACTCTGCAGAGGTGACATTTGAGATTTAAAATATTTGGATTTTTGGAAGGAGAAAATAACATTTTCTACTTAATTTATTATAAAACTGCCCATGTAAATCTAGTTGGGCATTCTTATATGTCAGGTCTGAAAATACAATAAAAATAAAGTGGCCTTTACGATATAATATGTAAGGTTGTTCCCCTAAGAAATTTATTTCTGCAAGTTAAACCTGGCTTAATTTTATTCTTGGGAAGAAAATAATGTGTCGGTTAGAATAAAAATTACTTTTTGGATTTTACTTTGAAGATTCATGCTTGCAGATAATAAAATGGAAAGTATTATAATCATTCATAATACATAAAATATTGTGTAATTAGTTTATGATTCTATTATTATACTTACTTTTTATTCGATATTTGACATAATCTAAAATAGAAATTTCCTCACTTGATTTGATCTTCACAACTGCTCTGTAAAGTCTATGTTGTACTATGAGAAGCCACATTTGACAGATGAGGAAACTGAGGCTGATAAAGGTAAAACAAATTGCCAAAACATACAGATTCTTTGGCAGAGCCAGAATTAAACCCAGTCCTGTTTGGCTGCAAAGCCTGTTTATAACTAGGGTTTCCCGTAAGAGATGGAGGGAAGAATAATCCAAAAAGAAGCACGTGCATTTGTGAAGAGATATAATGGACTAGGTGAGACATTAAGTACCTGCGACTACTTCAAGCTGTGCTAAAGCTCCCAGTACAGCAATAAAATTACGGGGTACTGGGGAAGACAATCTATAGAAACTACGTCACTTAGGTAATGATTCCCCTACACTAAAAGGTGGATGTTAGCACTACTTTAGTATTAAGGAATGAAAGGAGGAAGTCACTTGGCCAACATTATATTGCTGGTAAGGAAAGAGCTAGAAATTACAGGTACTCCTCATTTTATCGTGCTTCACTTTATTGCATTTCACAGATACTGTGTTTTGTTGTTATAAATTGAAGTTTGTGGCAACCATTTTCTAACAGCATGTGCTTGCTTCATGTCTCTGTGTTGCATTTGGGGAGTTCTTGCAATATTTTAAAGATTTTCATTATTATTGTATCTGTTATGGTGATCTGTGATGAATGATCTTCGATGTTCCTATTTTAGTTGCTTTGGGGCATCACAAACTATGCCCATATAGGACAACCAACTTAGTCAATATACATTACATGTGTTCTGATTGTTCCGCCTACCACTGCCCCATCTCTCTCCCTCTATTCCCTAAGATATGACAATACTGAAAGTAGACAAATTGATAACCCTACAATGACCTCTAAGTGTTCAAGTGAAAAAAAAGAGTTGCACCTCTCTCACTTTGAATCAGCAACTAAAAATGATTAAGCTTAGTGAGGAAGCTGTGTCAAAAGCTTAGAAAGACCAAAAGCTAGGCCTCTTGTGTCAACCATTAGCCAAGTTTTGAAAGCAAAGAAAGAGTTCTTGAAAAAAATAAAAAAGGCTGCTTTAGAGAACACACAGATGTTAAGAAAGTGAAACAGCCTTATGGCTGATATGGAGAAAGTTTGAGTGGTCTGGATAGAAGATCAAGCCGGTCACAACATACCTATAAACTGGAACCTCACCCAGAGCGAGGCTGCAACTGTCTTTAATTCTAAAAGGCTGAGGGAAGCGAGGAAACTGTGGAAGAAAAACATGAAAGTAGCAGAAGTTGGTTCATGAGGTTTAGGGAAAGAAGTTGTTTCTAGATCATAAAAGTACAAGGTAAACAGCAAGTGCTGACATAGAAGCTGCAGCAAGTAATCCAGCAGATGTAGCTAAGATAATGGATGAAGATGGCTACAGTAAACAGCAGATTTTCAGTGTAGAAAAAATGGCCTTCTATTGGAAGAAGATACTATCAGGAATTTTCACAGCTAGAAAGAAGAAGTCAAAGCCTGACTTCAAAGCTTCAAAGAACAGGCTGATTCTCTTTTTAGGAGCTAATGCAGCTGGTGACTTTAGGTTGAAGCCATGATCATTTACCAAAAATCTCGAGGCCCTTAAGAATTATGCTAAAGGTACTCTGCCTGTGGTCTGTCAATAAAACAACAAAGCCTGAGTGATGATATACTAGTTTATAGTATGCTTTACAAAATATTTTAAACCTACTGTTGAGACCTGTTCAGGTAAAAAGATTCCTTTAAATATTACTGCTCACTGATAATACACCCAGTCACCCAAGAGCTCTGATGGAGATGGATAAGAATATTTATTGTTTTGTTTTGTTTTTGAGAGGGAGTCTTGCTCTGTTACCCAGGTTGGAGTGCAGTGGCATGATCTTAGCTCACTGGAACCTCTGCAGAGATTCTTCTGCCTTAGCCTTCCAAGTAGCTGGGACTACATGTGTGCACCACCATGTCCAGCTGATTTTTGTATTCTTAAAGGAGTCGAGGTTTTGCCATGTTAGCCAGGCTGGTCTTGAATTCCTGACCTCAAATGATGTCTGCCTGCCTTGGCCTCCCAAATTGCTGGGATTACAGGCATGAGCCACCATGCCCGGCGGAGATGAATAAGGATAGCAATGATGTTTTCCTACCGGTTAACACAATATCTATTCTGCAGCCCATGGACCAAGAAGTATTTTCAACTTCCAGGTACTGGAAATGGATTTTATAAGGCTATGGCTGCCACAGATAATGCTTCTTTTGATGAATTTGGGCAAAATAATAAAAGAACTTTCTGGAAAAGACTTACTATTTTAGATGTTATTAAGAGCATTTGTGATTCCTAGGAGGAGGTCAAAATATCAACAATAACAGAAGGTTGAAGAAGTTGATTTACAACCCTCATAGATAACTTTGAGAAATTCAAGACTTCAGTGAAGGATATGACTGCAGGTGTAGTAGAAATAGCAAGATAACTAGAATTAAAAAAGGAGCCCGAAGATGTGGCTGCATTGCTACAATTTCATTATAAAACTTGAATGAATGAGGAGTTGCCTTTTTTTGTTTCTTTAAGACAGAGTCTCACTCACCCTATTGCTCAGGCTAGAGTGCAGTGATGCCATCTCGGCTCACTGCAACCTCTGCTTCTTGGGTTCAAGCAATTCTCCTCCTTCAGCTTCCCAAGTAACTGGGATTACAGTCATGTGTCACCACGCCCAGTTAATTTTTGTATTTTTATTAGAGACAGGGCCTCTACATGTTGGCCAGGCTGGTCTCCAACTCCTGACCTCAAGTGACCCACTCGCCTCGGCCTCCCAAAGTACTGAGATTACAGGTCTGAGCCACTGCGCCTGGCCAGGAGTTGCTTCTTTTAGATGAGTAAAGGAAGTTATTTTGTGAAATATACTCCTGGTGAAGATGCTGTCAACAATGCTGAAATAACAACAAAGGATTTAGAAAATAAGTAAACTTAGTTGATAAGTTTATCAACTTAAGACTGCTGTGGCAGGGTTTGAGTGTATTGATTTCAATTTCAGAAAAAGGTCTGCTGTTGGGAAAATGCTATTAAATGGTATTGCATGCTACAGAGAAATCTTTCTTAAAAGAAAGAGTGAATCGGTGTAGTAAATGTTATTTTATTTTTATTATTTTGAGAACTTAACATAGGTATCCCAGTCTTCAGCAACCACTACCCTGATCAGTCATCAGCATCAAGGCAAGATTCTCCACCAGCAAAAAGGTTATGACTCACTAAAGAGTCAGATGATCATTAGCAGATTTTAGCAATATTTTAAATTAAGATATGTACATTGATTTTTGGACATAATGCTATTAAACACTTAATAGATTCAGTACAAATGCAACTTTAATATGCACTGGGAAAGCAAAAAAAAAAAAAAAAAATCGTGTGATTCATTTTATTGTGATATTTGCTTTATTGTGTTAATCTGGAACCAAACCTGTAATGTCTCCAAGGTATACCTGAACCAGAATAAAAGCCACCCCTTCCACCTGCTCCACCCATGTTAGTTAGACCTTGCTAATTGATCCTGGTGCCTTTTTTTGATAAATTTCATCAGCAACCTTTCTCTGCACATGGCTGTTGGAATTCTCTATTTATGGATTAGAGCTGCTGCAAGGGATAAAAATTATTTACTATCCCATGAATAGAATAATCATAATATCCAGCGTTCCATGATTTTTCATTCTGTATAGTGCATTAGGATCTGCTTTACAGAATTTTTTGTCCTCTTATTTTCCTCTGGCCAGTGTGTAGCTATAATGTGGCTATGCACCAAAGCAGAAATTAAAAACAACTTATGACTTTGTCCTTTCTATGCCCCTGAGGAGCATTAGAATTTAATATGGAAACTTTGTTAATTCTACAAAAAAAATTGAAAAGAACTCACTATGAAGGAAAATTTGACATAGCAGAGAAAAACGTATATCTCAAAATTAGACCAGAGTAGATTTCTCCTATGGTCTGTATAACATTAGTCAAATAATTTAACCACAGAAAGACTCTCTTTTCTCATGTGAAAGAATGTTACAATATTGCTAACTATCATATTGCATTTTTGCCGAGGGTTAGTGTTATATCACAGATAAAGCTGTGCGTACTGTTTGCAGGTAGCATAGAGTAAATGAATATTTGTACTCTTCATGTTCCATTTTATATGTTGAAAAAAATGGAAAAGAGCATGTGATTTGCACAAGATATGCAACATCAGAATCAGAGAATGTTAAGGTAGAAATGACCTTGTGATCATACTGTAGTGTCTTCCTCTTGATGGCAGGGAAGAGAAATTGGCAATTTCTTTATAGTCTTTAATGCCTTGTATTAAACTAAAGCTTTTTCTACTTGAACAGCTATCTATTCAAATTTCTACTACTTAGACTAAAAAAATGCATAGTATATTAAAGAGAAAATAAAAAGAGTGTGATTTCTAGAGTGCCATGACCTAGATTATGTTGACTTCCAGAATGCTACATGTATTTCTCCTTACAGAGTGCCCTTTTTAATAAAATATTTACTTTAAGTAAGTTTTTGAATTTTCCTTAAAAATCAGATAGGAAAATCTCAAAAGAAATCACATTTGTTCTTAAGAAATCACATTCGTTTTTTAATTTTCATTTGGATAGAAAAACACTTACCTATTTTTTTTCTGTTGATTATTCGGTAAATTAATTCTAAATAAACTTGAATTCAAAAACATGAGGAAATAGCAGTACTTTGAGTCTAAAATTAGGTTTTAATTTTGTATTATGTTGCAGTGGTTGATTGTAACTCCCTATATGGTAACTTCCCCCAAAAAAATGAAGATGCAGGGGTGGTTGGTGTCAGGACGGACAGTTATGAGGTAGCCTGGAAGAGTAGTTCCCTTATCTGTTGCGTAGTTAAGCCCCTAGGGAGTGTGCGTGGCAAGTATGTTAAAATGCAGTATCCAGAGCTTTAGCCCAGGCAAATCTGATTCAAGAGGTCTGAGCACGGTGCCTTCAATCCTGTATTATAACAGAGAATTGTAAATGATTCTGGTGCATATGTAGGGTTGCTTTTCTATGGTTAATAACAATAGTAATACAATTTAAAGATTAGCTTAGAGCAAAATAAATGTTTTCTCTGTCTACAGTGTTTTCTCTCAGGCCATATAGTTGTGTTGCTTAACATTATTACCAAAATTAGTAATGAGCAATAAGCGATGTGCTTTCAGACAACAGTGCCTCTAAGCTGGAATCTCCTTTTGAGTAGTCTGTGTTCTTCAATAGTGACAAAGCAGAAGCCAGAGCAGAGGACATCTATTGCGGCATTGCATTTTGTCCCTTTTATGGTGAAGCAGTCCTTCCAGGAATAAAACAAACCACTAATCTGCAAGGTATAGTTAGAGTTTATTATGCTATCCTGTTTACATGGGGCAATGCAGTAGCTTCCAAATGGTTCCTGCTGGCATTCTTACATCCTCCCATTCATTCATCACCGGACAACAATAAGTATCTTGTAAAATGGATGATGTTAATTCCAGCCTAAAATCCAAAAAGCCCTATGAATTAGGATCATGATTCAAATCCTTCCTTTCACGTCTCCCAGTTTCTCTAAAATTATCACATGCTTTTCTTTCCTTTACTAATTATGTTTTTACCTTCTTTTTGGTTCTGAGTTATACTGAGACCTTCCAAACTTTGGAGGATAATGCCCACTGTTTTTTTGTTTTTGTTTTTGTTTTTATTTTTTCCTTTTCTTTCCCATCACTCCTTTTATATGGCTTCATAGTCTAATTTCTCTGGTCAAAAGTCAACTTTTCTTGAGAGGGCTCCCTAACCATCCAATTGATATTCATTCTTTTCAACCAATGTTTTTCCCCAAGGCACTTTTTACAAGCCATACTGATACAATTTGACTTTGTGTCCCCACCAAAATCTCATCTCGAATTGTAATCCCCAGGTGTTGAGGGAGGGACCTGATAGGTGATTGGATCATGGGGGAGGTGTCCCCCATGCTGTTCTCATGACAATGAGTGAGCTCCCATGAGATCTGATGGTTTTATAAGGGACTCTTTCCCCTTCGTGCTCTCTCTCTCTGTTGCCTGACACCATGTAAGATGTGCCTGCTTCCCCTTCCATCATGATTGTAAGTTTCCTGAGGCCTCCCCAGCCATGTGGAACTGAGTCAATTAAACCTGTTTTCTTTATAAATTACCCAGTCTTGGACAGTTCTTCATAGCAGTGTGAGAATTAATTAATATACACACTTTTCTTTTTTTATGTATGTGATTTTATGTTTCTTAGCTATCTTCTCTTCTAGATTATCAATTTCATGATAGCAAAGACTGACTTATAAACACTATATCCTCAGTACTTAATATAAAGGCAAGTGCTTAATAAGTGCTTAATATAACAAGTGCTTAATAAATGTTGTGGTTCAAATGAATAGATGACATAGTTATACTGCCTTCTTAGACAAAGAGAAGAAAGTCATTTGACACAATCGGTAAAGAGCATGAAAAACCTGGAACTGAAAATCAAGATTTTAATTCTTATTTTATATATTAAATTGCTCAAATAACTGCAATTTATATCAATTATACACAAATTTAGAAAATGCAGACTAGTTATTAAAATAACAGCATTCATTTCCTTTGGCAATGAAATGAGTCAAACTCTGTAAAATATTTGCAGAGATTTATTCTGAGCCAAATATGAGTGACCAATAGCCTGTGACTTGGCCCCAGGAGATCCTGAAAATGGTTGTCCAAGGTGGTTGGGCTCCAGCTTGGTTTTATACATTTTAGGGAGATATTAGACATCAATATATGTAAGATGTACACTGGTTTGATACAGAAACGTGGGACAACTTGAAGAAAGAGGTGGGAGTGGCTTCCAGGTCATAGGCAGGTTTAAAGATTTTCTGATTGGCAATTGGTTTAAATAGTTTATCTACAGTCTTGGAGTCAATAGAATGGAGTGTCTGGGTTAGGATAACAGCTTGAGGAGACCATGGTTTCTTCTATTACACATATGAAGCCTCCAGGTAGCAAGCTTCAGTGCAAATAGATTTTAAATGTTTGCTATCAGACTTAAAAGAATGCCAGAATCTTGGTTGAATTTTTCTGGATCAGGTACAAAAACGTGGAAAAGGGAAGGGACTCTTTTCAGAATGAAGATTTTTCCCACAAGAGACAGCTTTGCAGGACTATTTCAAGATATAGCAAATAAACATTATTTGAGGTAAAATACTTTGATTTCTTTCAGGGCCTGCTATCTGTCACGCAATGCTGTACTAGAGTCAGGCTGCAATTTGGTATCTTATTGCTACAGAGTCAGCTTTGTCAGATGTAAGATCTGTTTTAATGCTAATGCTGATCAGTTATGCCTGAATTTCAAAAGGAAGTGGGGGATAATAAAGGAGGTCTTACCCCCACTTCCCATCATGGTCTGAAATAGTTTTTCAAGTTAACTCTGGAATGCCCTTCCCAAGAAGAAAGGTCCATTTAGATTGTTGGGGGTGCTTAGAATTTTGTTGTTGGTTGACACCTTATAATCTAAAAACCCAGTTGAAACCACCATTAACTGTTAGATGTATTTTTCAGATTTTTCAGTTTTTCTGTATGAGAGTCATGCCATTAGACAGTATTCACATACCTGTCTAACAGTGTTTATATCAAATAACTTACATATGTTGTTATCCACATATGTTTGTGTGTATACAACCCTAAACCATATTTAACCATTTGAATTGTTTCTAATATCTTATATTGCAAAACACACCACAATGATCTTTATGTATGATCCTTGATATGCTTCCCTGATTATTTTTATGCCACATTTTCAGTGATTCCTTGATATTATCATCCAATACATTATCAACGAAAAGAGTCAAACTCTGTAAAATATTTGGAGAGATTTATTCTGAACCAAATCTGAGTGACCAATGGTTCATGACACAATCCTTGGGAGATTCTGGGACCACATGCCCAAGGTGGTCAGGCCACAACTTTGTTTTATACCTTTTAGAGAGCCATAGGCATCAATCAATACATGTAAGACGTACATTGATTCAGTTCAGAAAGGTGGAGTAACTGGAAGTGGGGGTTTCCAAGTCATAGGTGAATTCAAAGATTTTCTGATTGGTAATTGGTTGAAAGAGTTATCATTAGAAATGAATGCCTGGGTTACAATAAGGAGATTTGGAAATCAAAGTTTAACATGCAGATGAATACTTCAGGTAGCAAGCTCTAAAGAGAATAGATTGTAAATGTTTCTTACCAGACTTAAAGAGTCTGTTCTATCAGTAATTCCAAAAGGGAGGAGGATATAATGAGGCATGTCTGGCTCCCCCTTCCCATTATGTCCCGATCTAACTTTGGAATGTTCTTGTTCAGAGGAAAAGGTCCATTCAGATGGTTGGGGGCTTAGAATTTTACTTTTGGTTTACAACATGTATAGGTTTTAAATTTTCTATTAATTTAAGCTATCATATTTAAAATTTCCTAGAAATGTTTTGTATTTCCTATTTATTTTATATGGCCTCTTCATTTTGTTTCTTGGTTGAAACATATTTTTTTTTTTTTTACTTTCTCTACAAATATTGCATATTCCTGTTGATGTAAGGTTTTGATTGTCCTTTCCAAAGACTATGTTCATTTCCTATTCTTTTCCTTCCCATTCATTTGTTTTGAGTTCTAGCTTTATAATAGAGACCCTCCTCTAATGTCTGGTGATACTTGGATCACTGTTCACATTGAAAAATCACTGAGTGTGTTCTGGAGCACTCTGGTTCAATAGTTGCTATTGTCAACGGGTAGAACTCAATGGAGGGTGAAGAGTGAAAATAAAAAATATTAAAAATATTTCCCTAGAAGCATTTGATTTCTGAAAGAATTAAAAAAACAAAAACTCAAACAAAAAAACCATTCTCCAAATTTCCAAAATGGGCCTGTAAATATGGCTGCCAGAATCCTGGGAGCTAAATAGCAGGGAAAGATTTTGAGTAAGATGACGTTAACATTTCAGAGAATAGAAATGCACTGAACCACTCCATTTATGATTATGTCTCTCCCAGATCTTCTGCTGTGCCTCAGGTCCTTGCATCCAGACCATCTATGGTTCAGTTTCTCCTGAGCAGAAACGTGGTATACATGGGTTGTGAAGGAACAGTGGAAGTGGGATGACTATTGTTCATGTATCTTTTAAATATCACATATTCCTGCCTCCAATATCTGAGCTGGCTGAGATAATTCTGGGTGAATCCACTTATTTTTTCTTACAGCATTACACTTCTCAATTTTTAATTTTCTACTTTCTGTTAAGAAAAGTAGTAACTATTCACCTGCTATAAATCTTTTAAGTATGTGCTGAACTATTTATGTACAAATATCTTTTCTCATTCTTCGAGTCCTTAGGTGTAATAATTTTTTTAAAAATGAGTCATCTGCTCTCATTTTAGTAGATATTTTGATGGTGAATGCATGCATTTAGTAAAGTATGTTAAGCCTCCTTTTTTATTCGATCACAATAAAATTCAATTGGACATGCGTTAATGCACTGTAGGTTTACCTTCTAAGTTAAATAAGAACTCTTTATTTGAGATGAACTCCATGTTGCATCTTATAATTTCTAAATATTGAGTTGCAATCAAACAAAGAGTCATTTATGTTTAGAGATTTATAGTTTAGCAGATGTCCCAAATATTATATCACTCTGGTTTCCACTCTATTAATTAAAAGTCTCATTTCTCCTGTCCTTGGCCATAGACCACTGATCTGAACAATTACTCCAGGCAGAATCTGCTGCTAGCACCAGCTCAGGTGAATAATAAAATAGAAATACACTGCAGTTAATTTTGAAGTCTGTCAATGCCATCATATGAAAATATATATATATATATAATATTTTAATATTTTACTTGTTGATAGCATAAAATAAAGAAAGCACTTCTTTTCCCTAAAGGCATCTTTGTGCTATATACTAGGCAAAGATATTTATGTTTCTTATGTGACCATCACAACAAAACTTTAAACATATTAACATTACAAATGATTTATTCTTGGATCTATTTGAAAAAGAAATTGAGGCTTAAAAAAGATAAGAACTTGATTAAATACAAATGTAGTTGTGTTACTAATAACAATTAAACTATTCTAAGTGTTTAACCTGAGCTGATTACAATAGAATTGTTTTACTTATTAAAGCATTTTATTTAAAAACACATTTTATTTATTAACACATTTAATCTCCATAAAATTCCTTAGCAATGGGTAGGATGATACCCATTTAGATAATTTTTTAAAAAATATATAATTAGACAAATTACGAAAACAGCAACAAAATTTACTCAACACCGTAAAACTTAGTGAGATTTGAGATGAGAAGGATCTATTGCTAAAATATATGTTTCTCCAATATCCATCAGACAGTCTGCTGAAAGTATATACCTGTGCAAGTATATACCTGTGCATTATATGGACTTTCACAAATATATCAATAAATAAAATTTTGAATTAAAAGAAATCATTAGAAACCTACATGTTTCTTAGGCCACCTGGAATGTTGAATCTGTTCTCCTTTTTGGTGATAAATTCAAGATCAAATTTGTGTCAAGGACACAGACTTTTGAAGAAGCAAGCAACTATCTAGGATTTCATCTGGCAGAAGATACTTCAAATAGAAGCCCTTTTTACTCCACCTGTTTCACACCTTTAGTCTGAGGTACATTCATTCAGTGTTGACACCTTTCACGACTGTGCAAATGACATTATCAGATTGTCAGGCAAATTGAAGCAATTATCTCATGAGTCTTAAGTAATGCACACATTGACATATATTTGCCTTTTGATAACAAGGAATGAGCTGTCAGCTGAAAAGCAGCTCTATCATTGAAATTCTTAGATATTTATTTCATTTCCAGACAAATGACAACTTTGGCCAATAAACAGTGATATTCATTCACTTAAGGTGAGTTTTAGGATTAGAGAGCTGAGTTAGCACTGGCAGCTTGGCACGTATTAGCATATGAAAACACTCAGCATTGCATCTCTTGGGAAAAGTGGTAATTAATCATAGACAAACAAATTGTAAGTCTTATTATGCATAATAGTGAAGAAGTAATATCTTAGCTTCACACAGGCTGGGTTTCATTGTGTGATGAGGAGCTAAGAACTGCACAGTGGGAAGCCTTGTAAGAGTGTCTGAACATAAAGATCACTGTGCGATGCATTTCTCAGACAGAATAGAGCAAAACAAACCATGAAGGGATAAATAATCATAATTAACAGCCTGAGTAAGATTCTTCTCTATTACTAAAAAATGTAGTCAATTAACGACCATTTATTTTCAATTCATGTTTTAAAATAACAACAAGGTAGTCCAGTACAAAGAGAAAGGCAGGGATTGTCAATTTCTGGCGTGCGAAATGAGATCAGTTGTAGGTATCACATGTCTGGTTCCTGACACTATTCCTCTCCCATGTCTGCTTGCAAGTCAGTGGCTGGTATGCTTTTGGAACTTAGGCATTCTCTAAGCCTACCCTTGAAGATAATTCAGCATTGTCACAAAGCACGCATTTATTATGTGAACATATTTTCACTGATCCATAAACTTTGCTCAAACGTTGAACATCAGTTTAGAATCAGATTAATACAAAAATACTCTATTTCATGACTGTTTTGGTGTGAAGACAGCTATCATCCAGCTTGATTTATTCAGTTTATGTTTTGATTTTGAAATGAATTAAAATATTTTCATGGGTTCCTATAAGCACCCTGGGCCTTCAGTCCTATCCCTACTCTGCTTCATGGTTAAAGCTGTCCTGTCAAGATGTCCTGCAGGCCAATTAGACCTTTCATCTTTATACACAGTAAGAGAACACATAATCAGTTTCAGATTCTCAGCTCCTTACTTTTTACAGAAGTAGATTCTGAACATGGATCTTAGCATCAGTTTCAACTTGTACCCAAGGTTCTCTACTGCGATATTTAATGTCTTGCTTATAAAAGTGGGAAAGATAAGGTTTGCTTGGACATGTTCAGTATTGCCAAATAATTCCACGAAGTTAGTTATTTCAAAATAAGAAGAAAATATTTTATTTTCTTTTACTGGCAACAAAGGATATTTTCTATTCACTAATGGATTTTTCTGGCCAGAAGGTAAAATACAATTTCAAGATTTATTCTAACTTGCATTTATTTTATTTCTATGTATTATTTGGATTTTGATATTTCTTTACTGTATGAAAGAATGTATATGACTGGGCACAGTGGCTCACGCCTATAATCCTAGCACTTTGGGAGGCTGACGAGGGAGGATCACCTGAAGTCAGGAGTTTGACACCAACCTGGCCAACACGGTGAAACCCTGTCTCTACTAAAATTACAAAAATTAACCGGACATGGTGATGCACACCTGTAGTTCCAGCTACTAGGGAGGCTGAGGCATGAGAATCACTTGAACCTGGGAGACGAAGGTTGCAATGAGCCTATCTAGAGATAGTACCACTGCACCCCGGCCTGGGTGACAAAGTGAGACTCTGTCAAAAAAAAAAAGAAAGAAAGAAGAAAGAAAGAAAGAGAGAGAGAGAGAGAGAGAGAGAGAGAGACAGACAGACAGACAGACAGACAGACAGACAGAAAGAAAGAAAGAAAGAAAGAAAGAAAGAAAGAAAGAAAGAAAGAAAGAAAGGAAGAAAGAAATAAAGGAAGAAAGAAAGAAAATATATTATTAACCTTTAACTTTTACTTGAGTAATTCTCTCAAATGTGTTCACATAGCAACTCCAATTTCTTTTTGATTACCATCTCAAATATGATGGCTTGTGTCTGTGATATTCAACCTTATGTTCTCCTGAAAAAAATATATTTGGTAGTGTGTTCCACTACCAAAAGATTACTTGGCAGTGTGTTCCACTACATGCTTTTTAAAAATAAACATATGAATAAATTAGTGACTTCATCTTGATATGAGCTGAATATCTGGTTAGCAATAATATATTGGCTAAAACTCTTCGTATCTTTTTTTATCAGAATGATGAGCAACTCTATGGTCAAATTATGGCAGTATAGCAGAGGTTTATGTTTCTACTTATGTGAAAACCACTGTAGCCGTGTTTAAAAATGATAGGATTCTTTACATGTTTTGAAAATAATGCTTAGCTTGTCTTTGAAGGCAGTTCTAACAAATACGCTAAGCTACTAGACTCTTAAAGAATATAAAATGCAGACGTTTGATCTGATTTTGCAAGTCATATATTTTGTAGTATTAGGCATTGATAAGGAAGGAGGAAGACATAGGTCTCCTATATTTCAGACAGAGGAAAAGAAAAATAAAACACAGTAATAAATAGTTTTGTTAAACTTTGCATATTGTATCTCTCTTTCATCTATTGAAATTAGCTTTGAGATAATTTATATACAATACAAATTGCCAAATGTAGAGTTGAATAAGTTTTAACAAATAGCAGTGTAGCTACCACCACAGTCATGATAGTAAACATTTCCATCACCCATGAAAAATGCCCAGATTCCAATTTGCAAACGTTTTTGCTAGCATCTTGCCCCAGCAAACATTGATCTGCCTGCCCTCATTGTTCCATATAAATGGAGTCATGTAGTACGCAGTCTTTTCTGTCTAGCATCTTTCATTTAATACACCATATTTAAAATTTATTAATGCTGTAGCATGTATTAATAACTTATTCTTTTTATTACTAAGTAATACTCTATTCCGTGAATATATATTATGAACTTTTGGAACATTCACCAGTTGATGGGCATGTAAGTTGTTTGTGGTTTGGGACCATTATGAATGAAGTTCCATTAGCATTATTTAACATGTGTCAGTTACAAACAAAAACACATGTCTTCTTGTGACATACATTTACATTTCTTGGGTAAAGACCTAGGAGTGGGATTGCTGAGTCACATGGAAAGCATATTTTCACTTTATAAGAAATTGTCGAATTTTTTAATGACTATTATAAACATATTGAACTTTTAGTAGGAATGTATGAGTGTTTCAGTTGTTCCTCATCCTTGCCAACATTTGATATTGTCATATTTCTCATTTGTTTATTTAAGCTATTATGAAATCATTTTACGTCTTTATAATAGATGTATAATCACATGTCATTGCAGTTTCAATATTAATTTTCTAATGACAAATGCTGTCAAACATCTTAGGAGCTTATTTGTCATTGATTCAACTCTCCCAATAAAGTGCTTATCATTTTATTTATTGGACTGTCATTTTGTTATTAACTTGCAAAATGTCTATATATTCTGAGTACAGGTCCTTTGTAGAATACATGCTTTTTAAATATTTTCTTTCAGTTTGTGCCTTGCCTTTCCACTTTTACATTTTATGATTATTATTTGTTTTTTGGAGACACAGAGACAGGATCTATGTTGCCCAACATGTAGTGTAGTGACCTATTCACAGGCACAATTATAGCTCACTGCAATCCCTAACAGTTGGACCTTCCTGCCTCAGACTCACGATTGGCTGGGACTACAGGTGTACACAACCATGCCTGGCACCTTTTCATTTGTAACAGTGTATTTTAAAAAGGAAACTATGGTTCGTATTGTTCTATATTGCTGTTTTGAATTTGATGAAATGTAATTCATCATTTTTAAATGGTTTAGACTTTTGTGTCTTATCTAAGAAATTTTTACTCATTTCAATGTCAGGAAAATTTTCTCCTGTATTTTCTTCTCAAAGAAAATAGCTTTGAGAAGAAAATACATAGAAAATATTTTATATTTATATATTTTCTAAAATAAAATAAACTTTTTTTGCAAAGAAAATAGTTAAAATTCTATATTTAATCTTATATTTATGCTATCCATCTGCATTTACTTGTTTTTGTGTATATTATGAGGCAAAGCTCAAGGTTCATCGTTTGTCATATGCATATACCATTGCCTCAGCAACTTTTGCTGAAAAGATTATTTTTTACTTCAACAAATTTACCCTGTGACATTAGCAAAAAACTAATTAGCCATGTATGTCTGTATTCTTAATTCTGTTTCATTATCTTTGATGCTATCAACATGCCAACACTTCCACTTTTTAAATTATTTTGAGTGTATAGTAAAATTTAAAATTGAATAATGTATGTGCTCCAAGTTAGTTTTTATAAAATTGTTTTGACTAGTCTGGGTCCTTTACATTTTCATATAACTTTTCAAATGAGCTTCTCAATATTTTCTTGAATCTTCTAATCCACAAACGTGATGTATTTTCATTACCAAAAGCCACAACAACAACAAACCAATACTTAGCAGTCATCACCCATTCCTTTCATCCTCCCCACTCCTGGGCACCCACAGTCTTATTTTTCTTTTATATTTGCCTATTCTGGATATTTCATACAAATGGAGGCATAATATACAATTCAGTCTTTGTGCATGGCTTATTTCATTTAACATGTTTACGTGTTTAACATAAATAGGTTCATGGATTAACTTTGAATAGATTGTACTTTATACCTTTTTTATTGTCAAATAATATTCCTTTGTATGAATTTGCTGCATTGTATGTATCCATTGATCAGTTGATGGCAATTTGAGTTGCTTTTGGCTATTATGAATAATACTTGGTTATTATGAATAACACTTTTATGAATACTCTTTTACAAGTTTTTCTGTGGACGCATTTTTATGTCTTTTAAATTTTTACATAGGAGTGGAATTTCTCGGTCATTTAATAAATATGATTAACCTTTTAAGGAACTGCTAAAATATTTTTCAATGTGGATGCACCATTTTACATTCCAAAAAGCATAGTATGAATGTTTCAGTTTCTCCATATCCTAACCAAAAATTGTTATTATTTGTATCCTGATCATAATCATTCTAACAGACATTAGGTATTATTGCATTGAGGGTTGATTTTTTATATTTTCATATCCTTATTGGCCATTGGAAGAAGTAGCTATTCAAATCCTTTACCATTGTTGTCTTTTTAAAATTGAGTTATCAACGTTCCTTACAGATTTGAAGTACACATCTCATCAAATATATGACTTGCAGATACCTTCACCATCTCTGGATTGTTTTTCCACCTTTTTTAAAGATGTCCTGTGATGTTCAACAGTTTTTTAATTTTAGTGAAACCCAAATTATTGACGTTTTTCTTGGTTGCTTGTGATTTAGATTTTATATACGAGACATCGCTGCCTAATCCAAAGCCCCGAATATCTACTCCAGTGTTTTCAGCCAGAAGATTTATAGGTTTAGTGCTTGCATATGTCTTTGGTTTATCTTCGGTATCTTTATCGTCATATATTTCACCCATTTAATCTGTACTAATCAAGTTTTCACTATGTGTGCAACAAGCAGCAAAGTCATTCTTTTCTTCTCAACAAGAAATTCCATACCTTTTAACTATTACTTCTCTAACAATCCCTCTGCTGCACACACACGTAAGCTCTAGGCAATCCTGAATCTACTCTAGCTGTATATTTTTATACTCTGGACTTTCAAATGACTAGAATCATAAAACATGTGATCTTTCATGACTGCCTTAGCTCACTGAGCACAATATTTCAAGTTCATCCATGTCACATGCGTCAGTACTTCATTCTTTTCTGTGGCTAATAACCAATCGTATGTGTATCTATCATATCTTGTTTATGAGTTTATAGACATTTTGGTTGATTTCTCTTTGGCTATTGTGAATAGGGCTGCGAGAAACAATTATGTAGAGGTATTTGTTTAATACTTATTTTTGAATAATATGTATGTATATGTAAACAAATACTTCTACACAACTGTTCATAGCAGCCATATTCACAATAGATAAAGTGTAAACAACCCAAGTTTCCAGAAATTCACTGTGGTTTTGATTTTCATTTCCCTAATACCTAGTGATGTCAAGCATTTTATCAAGTGTATGCTAGACATTTATATATCTTCCTTGAATGTCTATTCCATATATTGTATCTATTTTTAGTTGGGTTATTTGTCTTTTTATTACTGATTTGTAAGTGTTCTTTATATATTCTAGATACAACCCACTTATCTGACATATGATTTGAAAATATTTCTCCCATTCTGTGGTTTGTCTTTTTACTTTCTTGATGCTGACTTTTTGAAGCACAAAGGTTTTTATTTTGGGGTTTGATTAAGTCTAATTCATTTTCCTTTTGTTGTTCATGCTTTTGTGTCATACGTGAGAATTTTTGCCTAATCGAAGGTCATGATTATTTACCCATGTGTTCTACTCCAACACGTTTATAGCTGTATCTCTTACATTGAGGTCTTTGATCCATTGGGAGTTAATTGCTGTGTATGGTATGAGGATGCAAGTGGCTCTCCAGCTGGCCTAGCACCATTTGAAGGGTCTTGCCACCATTTTCAAAAATCAGTTGCTGTAAATATATAGATTTATTTCTGAACTCTGAATTATCTTCCATTGATCAACATGTCTATCCTTATGACAATGTCACACTGTCTTGATTCCCTGCTTTGTAAGTACTTCTACGTTATTCTTACTCTTAAGATTGTTTTGACTATTTTGTGACCTGTGAAATTTCATGTAAATTTTAGAATTAACTTGCTAATTGCTACAAGTAATTTAGGTGGAATTTGTATGGGGAGTTCATTGAATCTATAGATCGATGCAGAGTGTCATCATCTTAATGTTAAGTACTACAAATCATGAACTTTGCACTTGTTTTCATTTATTTAGATCTTTTAAAAATTATTTCAATGGAATTTTATAGGTTTCAGTGTACATATTTTACAATTATTTGTTAAATTATTTCCTAAGTATTGTATTACATTTAGTTTTATTGTAAATCAAATTATTTTCTTAATATTCTTGGATTATTTGTTAAAGTATATAGAAATACAATAGATTTTTGTATATTAACTTTGTATCATGAAGCCATGCTGAACTTGTATATTGGTTCTAAGAATTTTGTTAATGAATGAATTTGAATTTTTTAATTTATAAGATCATGTCCTTCTTCCGTTCTAATTTGAATGCCTTTATTATTTTTTATTGCCTAATTTCCCTTACTAGAACCTTCACTAAAATTTTAAATATAAGTAGTGAGAGGGGGCCGGGCATAGTGGCTCATGCCTGTAATCCCAGCACTTTGGGAGGCTGAGGCGAGCAGATCACTTGAGGTCAGGAGTTCAAGACCAGCCTGGCCAATATGGTGAAACCCCATATCTACTAAAAATACAAAGTAGCTGGGCATGGTGGTGGGTTCCTGTAATCCCAGCTACCCGGGAGGCTAAGGCAGGAGAATCGCTTGAACCCGGGAGGCAGAGGTTGCAGTGAGCCGAGATCCCGCCATTGCACTCCAGCCTGGGCAACAAGATCAAAATTCCATTTCAAAAAAAAAGTAGTGAGAGGGGACATCTGTATATTATTTCTACGGTAGGAGAAAAGCAACTAGTCTTTAATCATTAAGTATAATCTTAGCTGTTTTTGTTTTTGTTTTTTAATAGACGGTCTTTATTGAATTGAGGAGGTTCTGTTATATTTCTCATTTCTTGAATGTTTTGTTCATGAAAGTATGCTGGATATTTTCAAATGTTTGTTTGTTTTTCTATGTCTATTGAGATGATCATGTGATTTTTAAAAATTCTATTGAGTTTTTCCCTCACGTAGTTTGACACTCTGTTATTAGGTACATGCAAATTAAGTATCATTATATTTTTTGGAGAATCGGCCTATTTTTCATCATGCAATGCCCTGATTTACTCCTGATAATTTCCCTTGATTTGAAATTCGTTTTGTCTGAAATAAATATAGCTACGCCATCTTTCTTTTGATTAGTGTTAGTTTGGTATGCTTTATCCCTTTATCCATTTATTTACTTTTAATGTATATATGTATATAAATTATAAATACATATAGCTTTATGTTTGATGTGTGCTTCTGGTAGAAACATGTAGATTTGAGTATTGTTTTTTCATCCACTCTGACATTCTCTGTTAATGGGTGCGTTGAGACCACTAATATTCAAAGTCATTATTGATATAGTTAGATTAATGTGTACCATATTTGCTACTGTTTCCTATTTGTTGCACTTGTTTATTCTTATTTTTGTCTTCTACTTTTTTCCACATTTTTTGTGGTTTTAATGAAGCATTTTATATGATTCCAGTTTAATTCCTTTCTTAGCATGTCAGTTATACTTCCTTCTTTTTTTTAAAATCTTTTTTAGTGGTTTCCCTATAATTTGCACTATGCATTACAAGGAATCCAAGACTACTTTCAAATATGCTATACTATACTTCACTGATGGCATGAATATCTTATAATAACAAAATCCTCTCTTATCTCTTATATTATTACTTGTAATTCATTTCACTTATGTATAAACATACAAAATAATATACATTTATATATAATTGAATGCAGTTGCTATTACTATTTTGAAAAAAGTTATTGTTAGATCAATTAGAAATAAGACAAATTAAAAATGTATTTTGCCTTTACATATTCCTTCTTGATGTTCCTCCTTTTGTTCTGTTGATAGGGGTTTCTGATCTATATTATTGTCTTTTTCTCCAAAGCACTTCATCAATGTTTCTTGCAAAGCAGGTCTACTGCCATCAAGTTCTCTTAATTCTTGTTTGCCTGAAAAAGTCTATATTTCTCCTTCACTTTCAAGGATAATGTCATACAGCATAGAGTTCTACATTGGTGTTTTGCGTTGTTTTCTCTTAGCATTTTAAATAGTTCATTCTATTCTCTTCTTGCTTTCATGATTTCTGAGGGGAAGTCAGATGTAATTCTCATATTTCTTCCTCTATGGGTAAAGTGTTGTTTTTCTTTGACTTCTCTGAGAATTTTTTTCTACATCATCAGTTTTCTGTAGTTTATAAATGATATGCCCAGGTGTAGTGGGTTGGTTTTTTGTTTTTTTTTTTTTTTTTTGGAATTATCAAGTTTGTTGTTCTCTGAATTTCTTGGATCTGTGGTTTGGTGTCTGACACTTCTTCTGTTCTTCTGTTCTTTTTTCTTTCTTCTTTTTCTGGTTTTCTTATTACAGACATGTTACACCTTTTTGTATTTGTCCCACACTCCTTGGATATTCTTGGTTGTTTTTCAGTCCATGTTCCTTCTCCTTTTTAGTTTTGGAGTTTTCTACTGAGATAGCCGCATGCTCAAAGATTTTCCTTCAGCTGTGCCAGTCTACTAATAAGCCAATCAGAGGCATTCTTCACTTCTGTTACAGTGTTTTTTATCTCAAACATTTCTTTTTGGTTCTTTCTTAGGATTTCTAATTCTCTGTTTACATTGTTCATATGTTCTTCCATGCTGTCTACATTCCCATTATTATCCTTAGCATATTAGTCATAGTCAGTTTAAATTCCCAGTCTAATAATTCTAACATCCCTGCCATGTCAGTTCTGATGCTGGTTCTGCCTCCTCAAAATTGTGTGTGTGTGTGTGTGTGTGCGCGCGCGCGCGCATGCACGCATGTGTGTGTGTGTTTCCTTTTGGCATACCTTGTAATTTTAATGTAGCAGCTAAGAGAAGCTACTGTAAAGAGGCTTTTAGTAACACAGGGGTAATGCATGGGCATAGGCTAAGTGTACTAGAGTGCTAGGAATTGGTCTCAGACTCTTAGTGAGACCATTCTCCTGTGCTGTTAACTTCACAAGTGCCTCTCCATTTTTTTTTTCTCCCCGCTTACATGGGGGAGGATATCTAGAGTGGATTGCAGTTGAGTATTTTCCTTCTCCAACGTAAGTTAGGCTCTGATGATACCCTAGCTGGCTAGACCCTTGTTAACTAGTCTCTCCTAAGGTCAGGCCATGTTAAAAAGAATAAAGTGACCTGGCGTATTTCAGAATGGTTTCCTTTTCCTTTCCCCTGCTAGAAGCATGGGAGAGAGGGAAGGAAGGAGATTTTCCTCTGATATTTAACGTGAGAACCTGGCAGTGTGCCTGAAGGTAAAACTAACAAAAAAAGTCCCCTATTCTTCATGTTTGGGTCCTCTAGAAGTTTTTACCTTACAGAGTATTTCACACTGAGCCTTCAGAGATTCATCAACTCCAGTTCAGATTCTCCTACCCTAACACTGATTTCAGGGTGGTTTCTGCTCCTGTAAACCGTGGTTCCCTATGTTTCCCTGCCTGTCTCTCCATTCTTGGGAGCAGATACTTGTCCTGTGACCTCACCACTCTTACAGATCCTAGACAACTTGCTGACTCTTCAGTCTGTTCAGTTTTTTGCTTGCTGTTAGGATGGAATGATGTCTTCCAGTTTTCTTATGTGCAGAACCAGAAACAGAAGTCTTCAAAGTTGTTTTTTTATTTAAATTTTGTATCTGTAAAAGATTAATGAGGTGTCTTGCACACAGAAAATACTTAATCGACACTGAGAGAATGACTGAAGACTACAAGATGAAGGATCAAACCATCTTTCTTAGAGAATGGAGAAATTTGTTGTATATATTGCTTACAATTACAGAGATATGAGAACCCTCTCCTGATGGGGAGTTATTATTTATTTATTTGAAGTCTGAAATTTACTGATCTCTTAGGACCGAGATGGATGATAAAGTGTGAACATAAAAGACTACTACTTAGAGCAGTTTGCTTGCCTCCCTTAATAAAATTCCCATTAAACACGGGAAAAGTATCAGACCAACCATGCCTGGTTTGGTTATTTATTACTTGCTACTCTCATAGTATAGTGGAGTTACTTCATCCAATGACTTGAGTTATATTCTATCATCACTAACTAAACATAATTTTAAAGAGTACACCTCCACTCTTTGGGCCTAAGTTTACATCCCTATAAAATGGAGCAGTTACATTACATAAAGTATGTGCTCACTCTTGAAAACTTGGTCAAGCTATTTAGGATAATATTTCTTTTCTCACTCATTCACTCTCATTAGATGCACTTCCCAGAGAGAGATATAGTTCTTTTGTATCTCGCCTTAGTGAGAATATAAAAAGAGAAATGACTCGAAAAGAGGAAATAACACAAATATCAATAATACAAGATGCAATATAATTTTATTGCATTTGCGATGACTTTTCAGAGCTAAGTTAAAGCTAGCAGAAAATTCTTTATCTGGTCATTAGTTCAGTGCTCCACATAATAAAGTACTTCTAAAGCTATAAAACTTGGCTGAATCATTTGATTTGAGGGAACTGAATATGAAGTTATTAACATATATTACTCAATACAAGTTTTCTTTTACATCTGCTTCTATGACTTGCATAATTAAGGATATGAAGATTACATTTAATATTCTGTTTGTGCCAACTCATACGTTACTTTTAAAATTTATTTCTTAAATTGTTCCCAGAGTTATGTCTTTGTATTTTGAGAAGAGTTGATTTTTAGTAGCACTGTAACTATGTTTGTAGGATGTAATGACAATGAGACACGCTGTATTTATATGATCTACTTGTTTTATAATTAGCATTGTGATGATTTATACATTACTTTTTATTAGCAGGCAAGACAAACGATTATTATGTTGTAATTTCAGATATTTGAGTTTTACTATGAAAGAATAAAGATGCTACCATTTCTAACACCATAGGGATATTGGTGATGCAAGAATACGGAATTTTTTTCCCAACCATTATGGTTATATAAAAGATCATCTGGCAGGGTGCAATGGCTCACGCCTGTAATCCCAACACTTTCGGAGGCTGAGGTGGGCAGATCACGGGGTCAGGAGTTCTAGACCAGCCTGGCTGATATAGTGAAACCCCATCTTTACTAAAAATACAAAAATTAGCTGGGTGTGGCAGCACGCGTCTGTAGTCCCAGCTACTCGGGAGGCTGAGTAGGGAGAATTGCTTGAACCCAGGAGGCAGAGGTGGCAGTGAGAGAGACCATGCCATTGCACTCCAGCCTGGGTGACAGAGTGAGATTCTGTCTCAAAAAATAATATAAATAAATAAATAAATAAATAAATAAATAAATAAATAAAATCATCTAGCTGAACATTTTATTTCTGCTAAAAATTCATCATATTAATCATTCATTTATTCATTCAACAAATAATAGGCATCTAGCACTATCAAAGTGCTATAAATACAATAGTGGACAAATTGAAAAAGGTACCAGTTCATATAGAACATGCAGTCTCCTGAGAGAGATGATCAGAAGACAAATAACTTATAAATGAAAACATAAAATGACAACCATATGTACTTTAAGGAGAATTAGCAAGGTCACATAGAGTGGTAAATGTGGGGCAAAGGATTGAGCTAGTAACAACAATCGTCCACAGATTATACACAAATCTCTAAAGGCTTTATGTCTCCTAATCATGCAGCTTCTGCACATTTTTCCAGCACACACTTCTGTCTACTAGACATCTCCACCTAATTATACCACGAAAGCTTCAAATGCATCATGTACAGAATCACATCCACCATCGAATGCCTTAAGTTTCTAAGCTTAGCCATTTTCCAACTCTTTTATTTTTTTGAGACTGTGTCTCGCTCTGTCACCCAGGCTGGAGTATAGTGGCGCAATCTTGACTCACTGCAACCTCTGCTTCCTGGGTTCAAGCGAGTCTCCTGCCTCAGCCTCATGAGTACCTGGCAGTACAGGTGCCCACCACCATGCCTGGATAATTTTTCCTATTTTTTAGAAGAGACAGGGTTTTATTATGTTGGCCAGGTTGGTCTCGAACTCCTGACGTCAGGCGATCCACCTGCCTCAGCCTCCCAAAGTGGTGGGATTACAGGCGTGAGCCACCGCGCCCAGACCCAACTTTTTATCAGTCATTTCTTTCTACTGATTTATGACCAAAACATCTCTTAAGCATATCCTTTTTCTCCAGCTTCACTGTGAATACCTCACTAATGCCTTTACTTTGGGTGTTTTTAGCGAACAAGAGTTTTTATGCCATCACTTTATGAGTTGCACGTGTATAATGTTCACCAAGAAACAGTGTTAAATATTGGGTATTTGGGCTCCAGACAGCTTGCTTTTTAAATCACTACTCCCTTACACACCATTTTCTTTTCTCTAAACTATCTGACATCCCTGGAACATCAATCTATCAAGCATAGTACTACTAGATCAAGGATTCTTCCTCTAATATTTATTCAGAGGTTTGCTGGCATGTGTATCAGCAGTACAGAAATCTGGCTATTAATAGTGATCACCTGGGTACTTGTAAACCACATATACATGCATGTTTTCATATGTATCAAATGTGTGATGTATCATAGATATACGTTTATGTATGTATATATGAATATGTGTATGCATACAAATATATGTACATGTGTATATAGTACTATACATCATAACAATGTTTCAGTTAATGACACCATATACAACGGTGGTCTCACAAAATTATAATGAAGCCAAAAAATTCCTATTGCTTCCTAGTGACAACTTGAAGTTGCTGACCATGAGTAGGCTTAGGCTGATACGTGTGTTTGCACCTTAGTTTTTAACAAAAATGTTTAAAATGTTAAAAAAAAAACTTAAAAACAAAAAAATCATAGAATAATGAGGTAAAAAACCATATTTTTATACAGTTGTACAATGTGTTTCTGTTTTAAGATAATTATTATTACAAAAGAGTAAAAATATTTTTGAAAACTTTAAATGTTTATAAAGAAGGTACAGTGGCTGGGCATGGTGGCTCATGTTTATAATCCCAGCACTTTGGGAGGCCCAGGTGGGCAGATCATTTAAGGTCAGGAGTTAAGAGACCAGCCTGGCCAACGTGGCGAAACCCCGTCTCTACTAAAAATACAAAAATTAGCCAGGCCTGATGGTTCCTGTAATCCCAGCTACTGTAATCTCAGCTACTTGGGAGGCTGAGGCAGGAGAATCACTTCAACCCTGGAGGTGGAAGTTGTAGTAAGCCAAGGTCATGCCACTGCACTCCAACCTGGGCAACAGAGAGAGACTCTGTCTCAAAAAAGAGAAGTTATAGTAAGGTTGTGTTATGTATTATTAAAGAAAGAAAACAAACAAATTTAGCAGAGCTTAAGTGTGCAGAATCCATAAGGTCCACAATAGTGCGCAGTACCATCCTGTGTCATCACACTGATTCACCGCCCTCTTACTGATGCACCCAGAGCCATTTACTGTCCTGTGAGCTCTATTCATGGTAAGTGCTCTATACAGGTGTACCAAATATGTATTGTATACCATAGTTTGAATGCACCTTTTCTATGTTTAGATATGTTTAAATACACAAGTATTTGCCATTGTGTTACAATTGCCTACAATATTCAGCACAGGTTTGTAGCCTAGCAGCAATAAGCAACACCATACAGCCTAGGTGTATAGTAGGCTGTGCCATCTAGGTGTATGTAAGTTCTATCACATTTGCACAAGGACAAAATCGTCTAAGAACACACTGCTCAGATTACATCTCTGTTGTTAAGCAACACCTGACTATGTCTGGCCCTCATTCTTGCATCTGCAGAAACATGACAAGACAATGTGTATTTTTCACTCAGGTGAAAACTGAATCTCTGGGTATGAGTTAGACGATAAACAGTGAACTAAATACATAAGTAAATATTACAGTATATTAGACTTTCATAAAACCTGACAGCCATGAAGATTTTAGTGAGTTTAGCGTTCCAGACAGAGAAGAACAAGTTGGGACTATACCTGGTGTGTTTGAGAAGCTTTATGGAGGCCTGAAAGGCCATAAAGAGGTCAATGAGGGGAAAATGTCAGGGTTGACCTGAGAGATAAAAGGGAATGAATAGATTCTGGTAGGACTAGTGCGTGGAAAATATCAGTTCACATTATTCATAGTTGTCACATTCTATACAGTTGCCATAAATATTGAATTAGTGAAAATTGAATTACTGCTCTAAGAGAAGAGACAGAGATGCCTATTATGACTATCTACCTCTTGGCTGGTCATGGGACTTGGATTGGTCATATTCACTAATCATTAATAATTAACATTAAAATAAAACGGCAGCCATGGTTGAAGGCAGAAGAGCAAGGGAATGCTAGAGTCAGAGAACCAGATGGGGCAGAACACCCGTGTATATCAAGCCCACTCTTGTGACACACACAAACACACAAGCACACAAACACATACCAGCATTTTATTATCTCCACTCTGAAACATAACAACTGGAAGAACCAAGTCCATCCTGTATGGAAGTGATTTTTTTTTTCAGTATTTTGAAATATGTTTATCCATGTTTTAGGACTAATTTCAAAGAATTTAATTAAGAAGTGCTTCCTTATTTAATTAGTTATTTATTTTGCCCTGGTATAGTCTTTCTGCTAGAGAAGGACAGAGACTGAAGCACTTTTAAGGCCCGCTTCCTCAATGACAAATCATATTCTCAGTCTTTATCAACCTCTGAATGTAGCTTCTCTCCAGACACTTATCAGAAGGTACAGTCTCTGATTCTGATAAATATTATGCTGCAGAAGAAATGTTTTAAGGAATTCAACGTTTGTTCGTTCATCAGTGTATTCCAAACATGTCCATGGGATAAAGCGGATGTTCAAAATAACTCATGTTTGAATAATGCTAAATTGTCCTTTATCCACTCATTCACTTGTTCATTTATTCATCTATTTGTTCATTCATTCATTCTTTCATTCATTCAGTTCTCTATGTACCTGTACCTGTTCTAACTTAATCTTCTTAGTACCTCCTATGTGTCATGAATTAGACTATAGGCTTGAGAAACAGATATAAACAGGATGCTCAAAGTCTATTGAAGTAGGCAGATGTGCAAACAAAAATTTAGGAAGCCCTACTGAAAGTGCTGATTAGCATATGAACAACACAAAGGTGTGTTGGCCATAACCGTTTGTTTTACCAATCAGTAAGTAATCCAACATACACCCCTACACCCAGTCAGCCAGAGAAGCAGTGAATCAATGAAGTGAACACATATTTATTGGGCCTCTCTCTGGGGTAGACCATGTGATAGGTGCCAGCTTGGATAATAATATAGAAAAGGCATAGCTCTGCTTCTGACAAGTTCCTGGCATTTACACCTGTTTCTACTTACACAAGTATACTTCAAAAGCTATTTATTCAGAAGCCATGCCATAAAAATTAATTATATCTAGAATAGATTAAATGAATCCAGCAATTACTTTTCACAGGGTCTAAAGTGCATCTATAAACATGGAAAGCAATGCTGGCAAAATTGGTTCATAGAAAGAAGGGCCAAATTTCTTTAAAAAAAGATCTGTGAATGACCTGATACTATGCTGACTATTGACCTAAGCCAAATATAATAAATAACAAATGGAGGAAAAAGCAGAAATTAGAAAGGTCTTCCAAGTCTCTGTTTACTATAAAAATAAACACATTTTACTTCTTTCTACAAATTATCTGAAAGCCAAGCGCAATAGGGGTGACCGTCTTAAGGAAGTCTTCTACTGTAGACTGAATGTTTGTATCCATCCAAAATTTTGTGTCATAGTTTCCAAGGTGATGGTATTGGAGATGGGGCCTTGGGGAGGTAATGAGGTCATGAGGGTGGAATCCTCATGATGGGATTAGTGCCCTTACAATAAGAGACACGGCAGGATGATCTCTCAGCCATGTGAAGATACAGAAAAAAGGCATTCATCTGCAAACAAGGAAAAAGGCCTTTGGCAGGAACCAAACTGGCTGGCACTCTTTGATCCTGAACTTCCCAGCCTCTATAAATATGAGAGATCAATACTTGATGTGTTAGCCACCCAGTTTACGCTTTTCTTTTCTTTTTTCTTTTTTTTCTTTTTTTTTTTTGATGGAGCCTTGCTTTTGTAGCCCAGGCTGGAGTGCAGGCGCGATCTCAGCTCACTGCAACCTACATCTCCCAGGTTCAAGTGATTCACCTGCCTCAGCCTCCTGAGTAGCTGGGATTATAGGCACCCACCACCAAGCCTGGCTAATTTTTGTATATTTTGTGGAGACAGGGTTTTGCCATGTTGGCCAGGGTGGTCTCAAACTCCTGACCTCAGGTGGTCTGCCTGCCTCAGCCTCCCAAAGTGCTGGGATTACAGGTGTGAGCCACTGTTCCTGGCCCAGTTTATGCCATTTTTAATAGCAACCCAAGCCGACTGCCATCTTCCTTTATTCCCACCAATAATTCAATGTTTTCTCTCTGACTGGGCACGGTGACTCATGCCTGTAATCCCAGCACACTGGGAGGCTGAGACTGCCACATCACTTGAGGTCAGGAGTTCCAGACCAGTCTGGCCAACATGGTGAAACCCCATCTTTACTAAAAAATACAAAAAAATCAACCAGGCATGGTGGTGTACACCTGTAATCCCAGCTAGCTGGGAGGCTGGGGCTGGAGGATCACTTGAATCCAGGAGGCAGACTTTGCAGTGAGCCAAGATCTCTCCACTGCACTCCAGCCTGGGCAACAGAGTGAAGCTCTGTCTCAAAAAACAAAAACAAAAATGAAAGCAAAAAGTTTTCCATCCAAGCCATTGCCAATCTTGGAAACCACAGAATTCATCAAATTTGCACTTTTTGACTTTTCAAATAAAAATGAGGATTTATTGAAGTATATCTGATAGCATACTAGTGCTCCTAGTCAATTCATAGCCATCTCTAAATAAGATTTCCCAACCACTGAGAGTACAGGGATAATTTCAAGAGAAGACTTTAACAATTGTGACAAAGGACTTCCTATGTTAATTTCCTATTGCTGTTGTAATAGATTACCACAACGTTAGTGGCTTAAAGCCTCCAGTTCTGGTTTATACTTCCTCTTGTAAAACTTTGCCAAATACTGCTCCATCTCACAGTACTTCTCAGAAACTATCCAAAGGGAAGATGTGATGGGAGAATAATAATTATTCTACCCATGGAAATAATTTTGCCCACAAATTGTTTTAATGTGTTCTTAAAAACATAAAAAGTGTCATACTTGAAATCAAGAAAAGTTGATTCTAGTCCCTTCTCTACCACTAGGTTGCATATCTGCATAGATTGTCTTTGAAATATTTATCATATTCCTTAGTTTTTTCCTAGAGTTTGGAAATCAGGGAGGCATAAAGCCGAAGGCGTCTTTTCCCTTAGAAACTCAGATTCTCCATTTTCAGAGAAATGTGATTTAATAAAAAAAAATCAATACCACAACTCCTTTCTGAGGGCTCTGTTTTGGCCCTTTAGTTCTTTGTCTCTGTAGCATGCTGTGATATTATCTGTCTCTCTGCACGACACCAAATACGAGAGCTGTCAGTATGACGTGTGCTGGAAAGGACTACTTTATTCCTAAACTGGGGCTCCTCCTTGGTCTATTCAAAACTGTTTTACTTTCCCCCAGTGACTTTCTGCTACTATTTCTTTGTTTGTTCAGATAAATAGAAAAGAGCTGGGGAAAAAAGAGGTCAGTAGAATAACACAACAATTGAAACATCAGTATAAGTTCAGTGGATAAATAAAACACTGATATTCTCTCAGTTGAGAAGTCCACATTTAAGTCTCAGTACTTGTACTTAGACCTGGACCTTTGGAATTCATAAAATGGTTTACCCTTTTTTTCTGTTCTTATAGATTTCCTGAGATGAACAATACTTCCATGGCCGGTGGAAATATGCTTATTAAACAATGAATTAATGAAGATATGAATATTAGCTACACATGTATTTGCCAATAGATGGTAAATTTCAGGACGGAGTCACATGCCTGAAGTTTCCTGGTTTTGCAATAACCATCCTGTGATCTTTTCCCCTTCAATTGCACTGCTGTGTTCTTTGTCTCCTAGTTTAAGTCCTCACACTGCTAATATCCTCAATGCGGGTGTCATCTTTGTTCTGGACATCTGCTCCTCCTTACCTGATGTTCACCTGTTCACCTGGCAACATGACATCTGGTATCAGCCCTGGATGGAGCCTTCTGCTTCCTGCTGGTGGGGTCTTTTTTTTTTTTTTTTTTTTTTTTTTTTGAGACGGAGTCTCGCTTTGTCGCCCAGGCTGGAGTGCAGTGGCCGGATCTCAGCTCACTGCAAGCTCCGCCTCCCGGGTTTACGCCATTCTCCTGCCTCAGCCTCCCGAGTAGCTGGGACTACAGGCGTCCACCACCTCGCCCGGCTAGTTTTTTGTATTTTTAGTAGAGACGGGGTTTCACCATATTAGCCAGGATGGTCTCGATCTCCTGACCTCGTGATCCGCCCGTCTCGGCCTCCCAAAGTGCTGGGATTACAGGCTTGAGCCACCGCGCCCGGCCAACTGGTGGGGTCTTAACTTAGACAACCCTTTCACTTCTGTTCCTTTTGTCTTTCTTTGAATGCCAATGTATTCTTTTTTTTCTTTTGGGTTTATCTGAATATCTAATGTTCTCTTCATATAACTCTATTTATATCTTACTTCCTATGGTTAATTTCTGCGGGATGGTCCTTGGGAAGAAGGAGAGCAAAACTTGAATGTCCACACTGGTGTTTCTATTCCCTAGGATGATTCCTGTAGCAGGAAACCTAGAGACACAGGCGGCGTGCGTTCTCCTTATTCTTCACTCTTACCTGTTCTTCGCTCTTTCTCCCATTTCTTTCACTCTCATGCCTCTGTCTTCTGCCTCTGTCTTCTGACACTTTCTCCTCATCTCTCTCTCTGTTGTTTGCACACCCTCCCATACCTCCACACCTCTTGTTTCTCTACCACCTCCTTCTTACTGTTTTAACATTTTGTTATTTCACGTTCTGCCTGATATAATAGTTACAACATCTAAAAATTCTGGATTGTGTAGAGCTGGGCTAATTTAGAATATCCCCAGCTATTTAGATGTGCAAAACTTCAACATTTTGTGTCCAGTGCTGCTTGAAGAAGCAGAGCAATTTTTTAAACGATGAAAAGAAAAACTTATAATCAGACCAATGCAACTGTTATAGAAAACAAATTTTCATTATTTTCTTATGTGATTTACGTTTTCTTTTTCTTTTTCTTTTTTTTTTTTTTTTTGAGACGGAGTCTCGCTCTGTCATCCAGGCTGGAGTGCAGTGGCACCATCTCGGCTCACTGCAAGCACCGCCTCCTGGGTTCACTCCATTTTCCTGCCTCAGCCTCCCAAGTAGTTAGGATTACAGGTGCCCGCCATCATGCCTGGCTAATTTTTCATTTTTATTTTTTTAGTAGATATGGGGTTTCACCATGTTAGCCAGGATAGTCTCGATCTCCTGACCTTGTGATCCGCCCACCTTGGCCTCCCAAAATGCTGGGATTACAGGCATGAGCCACTATGCCGGGTCTACCCTATTTCTAATGACAGCCTATAATGTTGGAATGCAGGACTAGTATCTGACTTCCTTTTGTACTCTACTTTGAACCAATCTACTAGCCACCTGAATATCTGGAAGTATGAATTGAACACAGATATAAAAATAAACATAAGCATAATGTCAAGGTCTTCAAAGAATGAATTATTAAATGAGAAACAATAGGTAGTAGATTATGTTTCCCTAATCCAAGCTAGCTTTCAAAAAAGAGTCAGGTACAGAGCCTTTTTAAAACAGCGGGAAGATCTAACAAATTCTGATTTTCATCTCCTTTACTTATGTGTCCAACAACTTTTTTGTACTGTGGAATAATTAACATACTGATCTTTGCTAGACACTTATATTTTCTAGATTATCAATAACTGGCTATGTTTTATATTCTTCACATCAGAGCTTCTTAAAACATAGCTCAAGGATTACCTAAAAGAATGTTTCCTGAGAAGTTAATTAAATATACAAATCACTATACTCTAACTAAAAATCTTGAGGAGAGTGTCTGATTCTTGTATACAAGCATGAGAAGCTTTGTCCTACCTTCTACCTCAATGGTTTATAAAATCTTAAATCATGCAGGGAAAGCAATGGATTGGAAACATATTTTTAATCTGTCTCCTGAAGTCCATATATGATTCATTACTCTTCATAGCAAAGTGATGATGGTCTGACTGGCTCAGTTTGTTCTGTTGGAATCAATTTTGGCTTTGGTCTGAGACAAGGTCTAAGTATCATTCACACAGCTGCCAACAATATTCATCATCTGTGCTGGTTGATAGGGAGGGTTGACGCATCTGAATTAAGTCCAATTCCCAGATTTGTCACAATTAGCTATGTAAATTACTTTAACTTCATGAGTCTCATTTTCCTTAACTATGTAGATAGAATGAACTTATTTCATATATTGGGGAATTCTTACCATAATGCCTGACTCCTTAGAAAAACACAGAAACAGTTTATTGCGTCAGACAAGTGGCTTAATACTGCGCTAAAGTTCTAACAATTCTGTATTCTAAATAACTTGGTTCACCTACTTCCCGCTCTTGCTCCCTTCAAAAAGAAAAAAGTTTGCATCAATCACATGTGTGGAAGATGCCTGGATAAAAATAATGTTCTTATCTAGGCATGACATTGAAAGACTTTTCTCCATTAAATGTGTAGCAAAAAAAAGTATTGTGGGACCAATCAAGTTTGGAAAATTGTTTATTTTATACTTCTCTTGAAAATTGATAATGCCCATGTAGCTAGGAAAAAATATTACGGGAAATGTACAGTAAGATAAAATTTTATTTAAATACATATTTTTCAACATATAGTTGATCACAGAATCTCATTGTTTTTCAATTAATCATATTTCAAGGATGTAGTATTCTGCAGAATACACTTTAGTAAATGCTAGTTTTTAAGTTCCTTGGGGAAAATCTACCCAATCTACTTTCCTCCAGCTACTTCCAGGCCCTTCCTTAAAAGCTAATTAAAACGGTCATTTGAGCTATTTCTGAAAGTCAAATAGTGAAGAAATCACTTCCTTTTCTCCCTCCATTGTCATGATCTTGGTTCAAATTCTAATGATTAAAACCTTAAGAGAAAAACATCAATTTTCAAATTGGCTCATCCCAGATGATGATACTTGGTTATTGCTGAAAATCATAACATTGAGAGATATATACATATATATATATATATATTCCTGAGCCCCTGCAAAAATGTGGAAGTCTCACTTCCAATATATAACCTGCACTCTTAAGTCTGTGTTAATTGTTGCTTACTTGACACAAAGTTCTAAAGCAGAGGCACCCAGGGAAGAAAGCATTATGAGAACAGTCAGATTAGATTTGTGACGACAATTAAGCTCTATTCTTTATTGCTTCTTCTTATTCTTAGCTTTGAAATATTTCCTGCACTTGAGTCATTTCAGCTCCTGGTAGCATTGCTGGAGAAAACAAGACATATTTATTAAATAAACAAACAAGAACAAAGCAATAAATCTTGTGCTTTTCATACTATGTGAAAATAAATTGAGGGGCTATAAAAGTTTGCGTTGTGTGTGTTAGGCTTTTTACAGAAAGTATCTTTAGAATTTTCTTTCCTGCAAACATGTCTTTGCAGAGTGCTATCAAATTCAAATTATCCCCAGAGGACAGGTTACAGGTGATTAAATCAACTCTCTCCAGCAAAGAATACTTTAAAACACTTTTGAGAGCCCTCTAGTTGTGACATGACCTTTGAGAAAAGCATTTTGCAGTTGACATAGTTTGTGTTTTCGTTAGAGGTTTCTCTTAGGCAGAGATGAATTAACATCTTCCACCATAAAATTTGGGCTTAGATGAATGAAGAGCACTTAGTAATTTGCTTTACTTCTCATCTTGGGAGCTTTTTGAATTGGAGAATTCAATGTCATTGTCTCTTGATTTCATCAATGGAGCTATATGTATGAATGTGCATCGTTTATTTCATAGTCTTCAAGAATGATCCACATTTGGTTTGGAAATTGGAAGGAACAAATCTTTTTCTCAAAATTCAGTACCTATCTTTATGCTTGTAAAAAATATAGAGATGATGTTGATGCTATTTCATATGTCACAGCATGTTCATCTACATGAGAAATAGCTTGGGGTATATGTGAGTTGACTCTCGTCTCACCTTCCTTTCCTAGTACCCTATCTCTTCCCAAAGCACATATTCTCCAGCCAACCCCAGCATTTGCATTCTTGTAAAGGACAGCTCTAAAGTCTAGGGTACGTTTTGGCCTGGCACTATTGTCTCATTTAAACCTTTGCACAAAGCAAATTCTCAGTAAATGCTTATTAAGTAAAACATTTTAAGAAAATGGGGACACCATCAGATATGAAGTTGGAATAATCTACTCCATCTTTCCCAGTAAATTTCTCCGAAAATTTATCCAGACTTCAATTCTTCTTTTCTGTAAAAGCAGGCAATTTTTATTTAAATTTTGGTAAAATGGATAATAAGCTTCTGTGTCTAATTAAATAAAGAATATTCAAATATACATTTTCTTGAAAATTCATAGATGCTCATTTAGTCATCATATATTTGTCAAGCTTGTTTGATGGGCCAGAAAAGATAAATAAGATACTTCTCATCCTAAAGTAGCTCACTATAGGAATATAATTCTGTAACTACACATTGTATTTTTGAGAATTATGCTTTACTTCCAAGTGTTTCACACACTTTGCAGATTTCTTATGGCTCTCATATCTCATGATGTTGCGTATAATGTTTGTATTTATGTACTTTTTTCTAATTATAAAATAGTCTGTGCTGACTCGAAGGAATTAGGCAAATGCCAGAAGGTATGAAAAAGAAAATGATATTGTCTATAATCTCATTACTCAGAATAAATGACCTATTTAATTTTGGAAATCATATACTGCTATTGGACTGTCTATTTGCGTGTATATATAATGAGTGTGTTTGTATACAAGTGAGTTAATATACTATTACCTAGGGTCATACTACATATACAAATGTGTGTTCTGGTTCTGAGATTTTCATGTTATTTTCCTATGGTATCAAATGCCCTTTAATAGCACAATTTTGGGCCGGGCACGGTGGCTCACGCCTGTAATACCAGCACTCTGAGAGGCCGAGGTGGGTAGATCACCGGAGATCAGGAGTTCAAGACCAGCCTGGCCAACATGGTGAAACCCCATCTCTACTAAAAATATAAAAATTAGCTGGGCGTGGTGGCAGGTGCCTATAATCTCAGCTACTCGGGAGGCTGAGGCAGGAGAATCGCTTGAACCTGGGAGGTGGAGGTTGCAGTGAGCTGAGATCGCACCATTGTATTCCAGCCTGAGCGACAAGAAACTCCATCTCAAAAAAAAAAAAAAAAAGGCACAATTTTATTGGTTGCAGAATATTTGACCATACAAATGCACCATGCTTTAAGTTCCTTATGCATATACTTCTTTAAGTTTTAGTATATTGTATATACTAAAATCAGCAAATTTGTCTTAAGATGGTCATAAAATTTTTATAAATTAATTTGCTTACTCTATATAGTCATTTTGAAGACAAATTTTAAAATGTTATTTGTTTTTTTAAACAAGTATTTTAAAAGTTTTTTGTCTCTCTTCTTTTGGTTTTGTTTTTCAATGTAACACTTTCCATCTTTCATGTCTCAGGAACTTATCTCCAAATCTCTTTTTCTCTTGAAACATTTGGGCAAGAAAATGTTGATCCAAGCCATGTTGCCAACAGATGGAGCTTAGATTCTTCTTTTTCATTCCCCGTTATTATTTGGGAAGCTACTATTAGAATACTAATGTCAGCCATTAGCTAGACAGGTCTTCTATTCATAGGTTAAGACCTCAGCACATTTAACATATCTTACAATAGTATATGATTCTGGAATGAATCCTTGAAGATGTGGAGGTAAATATACCGCTGGAAAATTAGAAGTAGTCTAAAATTTGTCCCTTGATAGAAGTAGCGTAAGATAAGATAGAATGAAATAAAATCATGTGATTGTCTGTGAAAAATAGAGCTGGACATTAGTTAAAGCACTTAAAAATTTTTATTCAGCAACTATTAACAATAGGGGAAAGAGTTTCGTTCCAATTTGAGCAGAGGTGACTGGGCATTTTAGAGGGAGGATGAGGCGCTATTGTGAGGAGGCAAGTGGGGTCAAGTGAAAAACTTACAAAAGATTGGTCAGCGCTAATGTCATTAGATCACTTGTGTCTGCTAGCTGGTAATTATCAAAGTTAGGATTTCATCCATCCACAGAAACTGAAAGAGGCTCTCTCTTTCCAGATAATTACATCTCGAAGAAATGGCTTTCAGGTGCTTGAGAAAGACACTCCTGAATTGTAGAAGTTACATATTTTTTCTCAAAGGGGTAGAGGATGGGTTCACAGTTCTATGCCCTTTTTAAGTAAGTTCTCCAAGAATGGGAAGGTGTTGGCTAGAACAAACAGTAAATTCTCCTGGCAGCACTGAGTTTTCTCAAGTATTTTAATGGGGAGGTGTGGTCATTCTAGGAACAAGGCTTTGTGCTTCTAAAAGCCATGTTAGAGTTTGATTTTCCCTTAGTGCAGAGGTTTGGATGGAGCCATTATGTGCTGAGCATTCCCCAGTAATATAGAATTTCCCTTGTGCTCTGCTCCCATGCTCTTGTCTTTCTCTGCCCTTCCTCTAATCACTTTGGCACCATCAAATAGAATATGTAGCCACCTGTCCACTTACCTCCTTCTCACTTCTGTTGTATTGCAATTTCCATCTCTAATTGGATGAACAAGAGAGTCGAGAAGTACAGATGGAGGTGTGGCATGGCAATAGGTCATAAAATGCTTCAACCAGCTTCAGAAATGAGCTCACTCAAAGCAATGATATGACACCCCTCTTTTTATTCCCTACTCCTTACCCAGTCAAAAATAGCCCAAATCTGAGGAAGTTTCAGGCATGGAGATGGTGACATATATCCTCCAAAGTCTCATATTGATTTCTTCATTTTTTTCCTTTTTTTTTCTCTTCTGCCTAGTGCAATACACTAGCTCTGTTCTGTTTCACACTTAAGTCAGTCAGAATTCATTCAGGAATTCACAAGGAACAGATTAATTATTAACCACCTTTCCTACTTCCGTTCATCTGAGCAAAGTGGCATGCTCATACAAGTGTGTTTCACGCTTCAAAAACCCATTTCTTGTTCCCTAACACATCTTATGAATCTCTATCAAGCTGACATCGAGAATGATATTTTTAAGATGTCAGTCATTGTCACGGCCATCTGCAAGACATTTTATTGTAACTCTGATTTCTCTTTTGGTTGTGGAGAAGGATAGAGAGAGCTAAAGAGAGACATACTTCCCACTTGTTTTATTGATCTAGTCCCATTTCAGGTGGCAACATTCAAGAACCTTCTACTTACTCATTTCCCTGATCACTGCCCCCACCATGACCTGGTAACAGTGGAAGTCTGTGACATGACACTATACCAGTTGGGATGACAAAGAATTTTTTGCTGGATTCAAACAATTAGAACCCATACAGCCACATCTGTTAAGTTCTCACATTCATTACTCAACAAAGATTACTAACATCAACACAAGTCTTCTTCTGATAACAACAATCAAAGCAACACAGTAATAGTAGCAAAAACGAAGACTGTGTATCAATGTTGTCTATGTGCCAGGTATTCTGGTAAATACTTTAAATTTTATTTTATTTGTTCTTCACATCAACATCATATGATGGGCACTGTCATGTTTCTTTTTAAAATGAGGAAATTAAGCCCAAAGAGAGAATGTACTGCCCAAACTTAACAGCAGATATGTCATTCAAACCCAGGAATCTTGAATTCTAAAGTGTAATTTTCCCTATACCCCGGAGTTGTGTGTGTGTGTGTGTGTGTACTTTTAGTTCATTATTCTGTAACCTCCTATTAGTTCTTAATGTATATCACATCAAATAGGTGTTATGTCAATAGCTAATACATGTATATTATTATTGTTATATATGTAATATATATAGTAACAGTATTTTATCTAAAGAAAAAGATTAATCAAAATATATAAAGATAATTAACCAAAAAATTAATCAAAATATATACAGTACTAGATCGTATAGTCACTTCCCTTTTCAGACTAAAAGGTAATCAATTAAATTTTTAGTACTGCATAAATAGTGGATCGTCATTGAGCTCCTCAAACACGAGCTGGTAGTATTAATCCTCTTTATACTTCCTTTCATTGCTTCAAACCAAGGAGTCTAAAGTCATGGGGCTTCAGAGATAATAAAACAATTCTGTGTCTTAAATTACTCATTATTTCCCTAAGCTTATAGTGGAAATTGTCACATCGCTTCCTGCTAAACATTATTTAGAAAATCCTCCAGCAGCAATAAATGGCTTGACATTCATACACTAGATTCAGCTCAAATATTAAATAAAAACTTATCTTACATCCTTTCACTAGAAGTTGGTCAAGAATAGGCTCATTCGTAGACAATTTTCTGTTCTCTATCCAACTTTATTTCCAAAATAGAGAAGTATTCTGATTTAGTGGTGAAAATGGACTTTTCTTAAAACATGTATTAGATTTGAAATGGACCCAGTTTACATATAATATTGAATTAGAGATTAATTAAGCATTTGCATCATTTGGGGAGAAATGAATCAGTGTGCTTTCATGGTTCAAACTTTAATAGTATATCTAATTTGCCCAGATAAGCGCTCAAATCCAAGGTTTTGTGTAGGAATGATATAAATTGTTATTAAAGTTGTTACAAGTAAAAAAGTCAGATAAAAGACTAAAAACAAAAGTTTCTTTTTTCTCATTATATATATCTTCTCCATTATATATATTTAAGTGTCTCCTCAAACATTTTGGACAATTTTTTCATAAAATCATTATCAGAATTATTCTGACTTGCATCATTAGCTGTAGATATAAAATGAATTAACAATAGTCCAGTAGAGATAATTTCAACTGCTTTAGAATGTTTCTATTTTTTGAAAGAGATATATGGTGTGTGCAGTATGAGCAAAAATAGATAATTTTTTATCATCAATAACACCCCTATTCATTCCACCCAACTCTCTTTCTCTCTCCCTAGCACTTAACAAATAAAGCATCCCCAGGGCTATCCAACTCTAGTACCTCAAGAAACCGGGTTAATGGAGAAATATGCTGTTACCACAATTTGGGGGTAATAATTTCCCTGCTCTCACAGCAATTCCTCTAACCCACGTTTCTAAAATATGATCCTTCTCTAACTGTAAACTTCCTGGTTCTGGAGCCAGTCTCCCAGGTCCCAAGGTAGGAATTCTAGTCCTGCAATTCCAACTACTTATTAGACATCACAAATTTTGTGATTTACAGATCTTAAAATATCCATTTAAAAACATCACAATCTTGCCCTTTTTTGTTTTTTACCCCATCATTCTCTCTCTCTCTCTCTTACTTTTTGGCTTTCTTACTGTCTGACTACCTCTTATGTCCCAATATCTGCTACATTCACAGACTGGAAACCTGAAATGCATCCTTAATTCCTCCCTCTTTATAACCACCCCAGTGACATACCTACAATAAAATACCATACCCTATCCATTCTAAGGATGCCTAAACATCTATGAGAATTGAGCTCAACTTTCATAATCATAGAAATGGCTTTAGAAAATGGTTCTTCCACTTCTACGAAGCTATTTTCCCTTCTTTTAGGTTATTTCCATAGATCCTAACTGCTTATTCTCCTTCCGGCAATGACACTTACAACTGGGTTTATCTTCACACTCTTGTCAAAGTATTCAACCTAGAATGGAAATGAAAGCATCCTATTGCTCTAACAGATTTAATAGCCTCTCATTCCCTAGGCTCAGTCCTTGCATATACAGTTCAGATGCCTACATTCTTTCTGACCAGCAACCCTCTGAGTCTAAGTATGGGATCCTGGGACTCTTTGCTTTTAGAGGCATTTGTGTTTATTTAACATGACAATAACTTTCTCCCTGACTAGACTGACACCAGAACTGTTTTTCTTTGGTTTCCCTGTGATAAGGCTTTTTAACCCTTATCTCATGTTATCCACCATCTTCTGAGTCAACAGTGGCTTACGAAAGCCTTGGATCATAATTTTCAATTCAGCTATAATATTTATAATTTATTTCTCCAAGTATGTGGTTATTATATTGTGTTGACATCTTAGTCTTTCTTGGTTACAAACCTAGATCGATTATCCAACATTTGCTTTTCTACAGTTCAAAAAATTAAGATACACACACAAAAACACATATAAGTTGCTTGAACATAAAATATGTTATACCAAGAAAAATGTTACTTATAAAAATAAATAGGTGAGAAATATTTTTTTTACTAACTCCTGGAAATTTATATATAGAATATCCCTTTCTCTGTCCCTGTCTCTTTCTTCTTCTTCTCTCTCTCTCCTCACTTCATTTTTTATCCTTCACTAGCAAGAAGTCTTTACATGTCATCTCTAAGTAAACGACTTTCCATTTTCTTTCCAGTAATCAAATTGTGGAGTTGTAATTAGGAATACAGAATAGTCTTTTTCAAAATGTTGAAAATAATGTGTTCTTCTCACCTCTCTTAAATATAATGTCTCTCATGTCAATAATAATGGCCCATTGGACTCTGAGATTCTTAAAAATTGTTGGTATAGGAAATTTCCAGTTCTAGTTAAGATGGAATATGCACATCTAGCTTATCTTGCTAACGGATTACTACCAGGGATACTGGGGAAAAAAAGTAAAACATCTATCAGAGGGCTCTGAGCAGTAGGTAAGAGCTGGCACATCGGGTAGGGAAATCACCACCACCCTTAAATGACCATATAGTGGTAAATTTCCATTTGTGGTTTTTTGTTTTATTTTGTTTTGCTTTTTGCTGCTGTCTTGATCTGCTGTGTGTTTTTGTTATGTTTTCTTTTTTGCTCTTTTTTTTTATAGCTTCTTGATTAGATTACCTCATCTCTCAGAATTGCAGATAGATATAGACAGAAAAAGTTCTAAGAAGGAAAAAAAAAAACCCCACACTTTGTCTAGACAAAAGAATGAAATATTGGTGTGGGGGGTTAAAGGATGAAGCTTTTTCGATTCTCTAGCATCATGCTAGGCAAATTCCAGAAAGAAACTGGATGCTTATGATGGAAGCAGCAGAGGCAAAAGAGGTGGAGGTGGCAGGGGCAACAGCAGCAGCTTTGCAGACTCTTTTATCTTGCTGTTTTACACCAACATTAACCCGGTCATAGGATGTGTGCAATAGAATGGGTGCCCTAAAACTTCAGGTTTAGTATCTGCAACAGCAGAACAGGGACCACTGGAAATTCAAGAGCATGGAGATTACAGGGTGTGGGGAAAAAAAAGAGATACTTCGAATTTATGTACACATAAGGTTTTGGGCTATACTTTGAACTAATCATGTGTGGAACTGATCAGAATTAACAATACAAAGGTTAAGACTAAACAAATGTCTGGATCACTTCCAAATCCATAATGAACCTTAGATGTTTCACACACTGAATGTACCAAAATTATGCAGCAAAGGCTTTGAAAATTAAGCTGTTATTAGAACTATGGTTCCAAAAAAAAGTGGTTCAGGATTTATGGTCTTAAAGTAGTTTGACTGATTATTTTTTAAAGAAGAAAATAGCTGTCTACAAAATTTTAATAAGATGCAGAGTCTCATAACAACTTTAAAGCATCTGTTAGGATTATGTTCCATGAAACAATCACAATCTTCAAATGAATTAAAATATAGAAAATTTGGAAAACAAATAGAATCTTTAAAATAAAAATTTTGGAACCAAAAAACTCAATAAGAGAAATTTTTAAATTACCAAAAGAGCTCAATAATAGACGTAACATAAGAAAAGGTCACCAGACATGAAAATAGATCGATAGAAATTATGTTTGAACATCAGAGAGAAAAAAAATTAAAACAAAATAAAAATAATATTAGCAATCTCTGTGTGACAGTATCAGAAATGCTAACATTTGTGTCACTAGGGACTAATAGCAAAGATAAAAAGATAGGTACTGACAAAATATTTAAATAATCAATGGTTGAGTGTGTTACACATTTAATGAAAGATATAAATGTACAGATCCAAAACACTCAGCCAACTCCAAGCAGAATAAACAGAAATCAAACCATTCTGGGGCACTATAATGAAACTCTTGAAAACCAAAGAAAAAGGAGAAGTCTTAAAAGCAGCCAGACAAAATCCACATATTGCATAGGAGGAGAAATAATTCAGATAACTGCAGGTTTCTAATCAGAATCGATGGAGGCAGCAAGAGAGTGGAATAGCATTTGTTGAAGTGCTGAGAGGAAAAGCTAAAAGTAAACTGAGAATTCTTATCGAGCAAAACTACCTTTCAGGATCAAAAGTGAAACACATTCTCAGATGAAAGAAAATTAAGACAATTTGTCATCCATAAAGATGCTTTTAAAAATGCAAACAGAAGAGAAATGGTAACAAATGAAGAACAAAAGAAAAAATGGGCCGGGCGCGGTGGCTCAAGCCTGTAATCCCAGCACTTTGGGAGGCCGAGACGGGCGGATCACGAGGTCAGGAGATCGAAACCATCCTGGCTAACACGGTGAAACCCCGTCTCTATTAAGAAATACAAAAAACTAGCCGGGCGAGGTGGCGGGCGCCTGTAGTCCCAGCTACTCGGGAGGCTGAGGCCTGAGAATGGCGTGAACCCGGGAGGCGGAGCTTGCAGTGAGCTGAGATCCGGCCACTGCACTCCAGCCTGGGCGACAGAGCGAGACTCCGTCTCAAAAAAAAAAAAAAAAAAAAAAAAAAAAAAAAAAAAAAAAAAAAAAAAAGAAAAAATGGTAAATATCTGAATAAACGTAGAGAGGGAAGAATAATGGGTACATAGGGTTATATATATATTTTTAAATATTTTACTTAAAGTGACTTTGCAAAGCCAGCTCTTGTTTTATTGCATACAGTTTAAAAACTTAGATAGTGCAGAAATATAAATAAATATGGTCAAATAATTTTTGAAAAAGTTGCAAATGCAATTCAGTGGAGAAAGCATAGTCTTCCCAACAAATATTTCTGAAATAATTGAACATCTATAAGCCAAAAAATGAGTTTGACTTAAACTTTATATTTTGTATAAAAATTAACTTTAAGGCCGGGCGTGGTGGCTCACGCCTGTAATCCCAGCACTTTGGGAGGCCAAGGCGGGCAAATCACTAGGTCAGAGATCGAGACCATCCTGGCTGACACAGCGAAACCCCGTCTCTACCGAAAATACAAAAACTTAGCTGGGCGTTGTGGGGGGCGCCTGTAGTCCCAGCTACTCGGGAGGCTGAGGCAGGAGAATGGCGTGAACCCAGGAGGCGGAGCTTGCAGTGAGTGCAGATCGCGCCACTGCACTCCAGCCTGGGCGACAGAGTGACACTCCCTCTCAAAATAATAATAATAATAAAAAACTTAAAATAAAAACAAATAATAATAATAATAATACACTGACCACAGGACTCAGCCACCCACTTCTAGGTGTTTACCCTGGAGAAATGTCTGTTTGTATTCCAACAGTAATCTGCACATGGATGTTTATAGAAGCATTATCCTGGTCACCAAAACATGGAAAACAAACAACAACAAAAACTGTTGTTCAAATAGTCCCGACCGCAGCCACAGTGTCCGCCTCCACTTGGAGGGTTTCTGTGGAGACAAGTTGCTTGTTAAAGAGATTGCAGAACTTGAAGCTAATTTACACTGTACATGTAAAGTGCCTTTTCTTGATCCAAACCAGCCTCATTGTTTTCAGCTAATTGTAACCAGATGAGGGGGTTAAAAGGTGGAAAATTTCCATTTGAAACTGAAGTTCCCATGCGTACATCATGGCGCCTCTCAAAGTGAAATGCCTGACCAGGATGTGACACCACAACATAACTGAGACAGGGGAAGTATGTCTGAGTTTACTGAGAGAACATTCGATTGACTGCACTGGCTGGGATCCCACGAGAACATTAAAGGATATTATCTGGGGATTAAACTCTTTCTTTACTGATCTTGTGAATTTTGATGATCCCCTGAATATTGAAGCTGCAGAACATCACTTGCGGGACAGCTAGGACTTCCGGAATTAAGTGGATGACTACATAGTTTACCAGATGATAACAGGGGAAGACTGTAGGCCCATGGACTGTGTTACAGTTTGTCTCTAACGTGAAACAAGAGGCAGCCCCCCTCTGTATAGTCCTCACACTCCTTCTCAGTGCTGCTGAATCGCCTCAGTCCTGTGACCAGGTTGTCCTGCAGAAGACCATCTTCATGCTTGCTCATTGTCGATGGAGAATTAAACACAAATACAGCAAGAAAATATGTTTGGGCTTCTTTAAAAAATAATATAAATAAATAAACCAATTGTGATATAAGGAAATACTCCCTAGCAGCAAAAGGAACAGACTACCCATAAACACAACACTTGACTCAGTTTCAAATGCATTACACTAAGCAAAAGAAGCCTGTTTCAAAATGTTACATATTATCTGATTCCAAATATATTACATTCTGGAAAAGATAAAGTTACAGAGATGGATAATAGATCACTGGTTGCCTGAATTAGGAGTTGGAGTAGCATTTGCTGTGGAGCTGCACAACAGAAATTTTGGGGGTTAGGGAATTGTTCTGTATTCTGTTCTGTTTCTGGTGATGGTGATACAAATGTATGCATACGTTTGAATTTACAGAATCATAAACCAAACAACAGTGATTTTACCATAAATAAATTTAAAATTATATTTATATTTCAAGAGCAACCATATGTAAATGTGTAGGCATACATACATACATATACAAGTGTGTGTATATATGTATTTATGTATATATGTCTGTGTAGTATGTATATATACATTAATATAGAGATAATTTTTTGAAGAACTAGTAGTACAACATTTTGACATTACTTATCCAATTATCCATTATTTATTAATTTATCTAATTATGTCTTCACTCAGCAATATAGCCTGAGTGCCATTTATATTTATTTATATAGATGAATTAATAAAAAATAAAGGGTCTCACCTTCATCACAAATTGAGTTACATTAAAACTTATTTTTCTCCAGTCACCCTTACTCTTCCTTACGGATGAATGAAGATTTAAAGAATTCCACACATAAATAAAAAGGAATTCTGCTACTCATTGAGCCTATTTTCTATCAGTGAATTGAAGGAAAACAAACAAACAAACAGTAGGACATTTGGTCATTTCTTTTATCCCTTCTTTCTCTCAGTTTCATTTGGCTGCAATGGCTCCATTTATTCTCAATCTTCTCTCTCTCTCTCTCTCTCTCTCTCTCTCTCTCTCTCTCTCTCTCCCCCTCCCTTTCTGCTCTCACCCCCTCTACTGTCTCTTCTTTTTTGGCCATTGGGTCCAGAGGCTTCCTGACTTTAAAAAGATCTATGTATTACAATACATGGCATTATAAGCCCCAAGCCCTAAGAACAAATATGTTTTACTCTGTTTTTCTTCAATATTTTCTTGTAATATGTACTAGTAATTTATAAATTCAGTGTGATAAAATAATAAAATTTAGACTTTGGAGAGGGAGAAATATTTTACTAAACTTGTTTATTGGACTATATAGTACTAGATTATGTAGCCAATGCCCTTTAAAATGAGTAAGTTTTACTCTGCTATTATTCCCTATACACATATTATCATAAAGTATTCTTCAGTGTGCAAGGTTGAATAGCTGAGGTGCTACAGAAATAAAAAAAATGCTTAGGTGCTCTAGATGAATACCATTTAAGTAAATTTTCTTCCCATTTATGAATATTTATATTTCCCCAATATCTAGTGTCGGACAAGACACAAAATATCTCTAGATATGGTTACCTTTCTAACTAAGGGCTGAATTTATTCATTAGAAGAGTCATGACATAAAAGAATCTTAAATTCAATACATAGTTTAGTCTTCTCTCACATAGAGTACAAAAGCAGGTAGTCCAAAGACTATATTGGAAATATTAATATACTCATAGAACCAGGATCCTTTAGCTTGTTTTTTCTTCAAGTCTAAATTCTATTTCCAATTTGAATTCATAGTCTAATGTGGCTGATCCAAATCTCGCCATCATATTTATAGTCCAACCCAGAAGAAAAAGAAAAAGAATAAGGGGGTAAGGCAAGTAGTAATTGTCTTTTAAGATAATATTGCAAAAAATCTTCAACCAATCATATTTTGCTTGAATCTGCCTCATTGGAAGCTATTCATATAGAAACATGTATCTGAAAATGGAATCTGTATAAAAGTCATTGATTATATTCTGATTGAAAAGAGGAGACCAAATTTTGGGGTGATTTATATTTTCTGCAACATTTGTCATATAGTATTGCTTTCCATGTTTACTCTTTCAAATATCAGGTATTTTTAGAGGAAGTAGGATTGCTATTGTTGGCTAATTATCTAGACATTGTAGATAAAATTATTTGAAACTGAAGATATCCAATGAACACTGCTTATTTAATGGAGAAAATAAATTGTTTTTACAAATAAAGTATAGACATATCCAATAATAAATTTCTATCTTGTCTTCTTTCCACACATACAAATCTTGCACAGTTTTAATGGAAAGTTGTAACAATGACATAATATGATATAATAAAACAACTTCTACCTATACAAAAGTGGTGGAATTGTGATGTTATCTTTTCTGGTTCTGAGAACAGAATAAATATTATATTTCAAGGAAGATCTGAGATATTCTTCCTCATTTTATGTATTTGTCAAGAGGAAATTCTATGCTAATTTTCTGCCTAACTTCCCAGTTAAAAAGAAGAAAACATGCAGTTGGTGATCCAATTCAATTAAGAAGGCTGGAAAGATCAGGTTCAAAAAGTTGATAATGTGGCCGGGTGCAGTGGCTCCTGCCTGTAATCCCAGCACTTTGGGAAGCTGAGGTGGGCAGATCGTGAGGTCAGGAGTTCGAGACCAGCCTGACCAACATGGTGAAACCCCATCTGTACTAAAAATACAAAAATTAGCTGGGTGTGGTGGCAGGCACCAGTAATCCCAGCTACTCGGGAGGCTGAGACAGGAGAATCTCTTGAACCCGGGAGGCAGAGGTTGCACTGAGCCAAGAACACATCATTGCACTCCACTCAGGGCAACAAAGTGAGACTCCATCTCAAAAAAAAAAGAAAAAAAAATTGATAATGTGTTAGAACCACCATTTAAATGGAGAAAATCCCAGGTATTCATGCTTAGACATTCCCAGATTATAGAGGATATTCACTCCAATGTCAGTAAGAAAGTATTTTCCAGGGAAAGTGTTATGTGAAAAACGGCAATAGTTGGGAAGTGGAACAACATGTTCCTGTCAGATTCCTTGGAGATGTAAACAATAAATGGTAAATTTTTCACATGACCCATGACAATCTAACACAATTGACAACTAGCAGTGTTCAGTAAAAATATGTTGCCTTATTATTGTTTGGGTGAGGGAGAAGGGACAAGATGGAGGAAGGTGAACAAGATGGAGCAGTCCCTGTTGTTTCCGGGTTCTTCATCACAGATTTTCCCGCGCCCGGGAAAGAACCAAATCAACTGAGCATGTGCAGAGTGACGTCAAGCCGGGGACACCGAAATTCAAGAAGCCACTCCTACACACACGCCCCAAACTCCTCCCCTTCCAGCTCGCAGGCATAAAAGTCCGCCGCCGGTAAGCACTGGTGTGGCTTCTTCGACCCCCGCATTCGTGGACCGGGAAACCTCACCCGAGAGCACCCACGCGACTTCCCTGGCCCCCCCACACCTGAGGATCAGAGAACCTCGTCCGAGAGTGTGCATATGTTTGCAATAAAAGACTGCCGCTTTCTTATGTACTTTGGCCTCATGTTTATTTAGCTCTCCTAAATTAAATTAAATTAAACAAAACAATTATTCAGAATTTTCACTTTTTAGAAAATTGTCCATCCTTTCAGTCACTCAGTTTCTTTTAAAGCACTAAACAAAATGTGTGTTCATTTATTTCAATGAAAAAGACAGGTTCATTTTCAGCTCAGAAGATCACCTTGGACTGCTGTAATACCACCCCATTTTTCTCAAAATGTTATATGTGGGGAAAAGAAAGAGAGATCAGACTGTTACTGTGTCTGTATAGAAAGAAATAGACATAAGAGACTCCATTTTGTTCTGTATTTGAGATGCTGTTAATCTGTGACCCTACCCCCAACCCTGTCCTTGCAAGAGACATGTGCTGTGATGACTCAAGGTTTAACGGATTTTGGGCTGTGCAGGATGTGCTTTGTTAAACAAGTGCCTGAAGGCAGCTTGCTGGTTAAAAGTCATCACCATTCTCTTAATCTCAAGTACCCAGGGACACATACACTGTGAAAGCTCGCAGGGACCTCTTCCTAGGCAAGTTAGGTATTGTCCAAGGTTTCTCCCCATGTGATAGTCTAAAATATGGCCTTGTGGGAAGGGAAAGACCTAATCATCCCCCAGCCTGACACCCGTGAAGGGTCCGTGCTGAGGAGGATTAGAATAAGAGGAAAGAAGGCCTCTTGGCAGTTGAGATAGAGAAAAGCATCTGTCTCATGCTTGTCCCTGGGCTCAATGGAACATCTCAGTGTAAAACCCAATTGTATGTTCTGTTTACTGAGAAAGGAGAAACCGGCTTAGGGCTGAAGGTGGGACGTGCTAGCGGCAGTACTGCTCTTTATGCACTAAAAAGGTTTATGGAGATGTTTGCATGTGCATATCAAGGTACAGCACTTCTCCTTAAACTTATTCATGTCACAAAGATCTTTATTCATATGTCTTACTGCTGACCTCCCTACGATGATGAGCCACTTCCCTTTTTCTAAGATGGTAAAGATAATGATCAATAAATACTGAGACCAGTGCCAGCGTGGGTCCTTTGTATGCTGAGCGCCAGTCCCCCGAGCCCACTTTTTCTTTCTCTATACTTTGTCTCTGTGTCTCATTTCTTTTCTCAAGTCTCACATTCCACCTAACGAGAAACGCCCACAGGTGTGGAGGAGCAGGTAACCTCTTCAGTTATGATAAATCACCTTGAAAAATTTGTTCAAAAATCATGGTGAAACCCCATCTCCACTATAAATGCAAAAAATTAGCCGGGCGTGGTGGTGGGCACCTGTAGTCCCAGCTACTTGGGAGGCTGAGGCAGGAGAATGGCATGAACCTGGGAGGCAGAGCTTGCAGTGAGCCGAGATCGCGCCACTGCACTCCAGCCTGGGTAAGAGAGCGAGACTCCATCTCGAAATAAATAAATAAATAAATAAATAAACAAACAAAAATCATTACATTGTTAGAATAACACTTATAGTTATTTGAGATTTAATCCCAAATAACTTACATGTAAACAAAGTCATCTTTTTGGCATATTACTTGACTGTAACAAAATGTTGATTTGTCCATTAAACAGAAAATAAAAAGGCTAGTCTTAAAACTAACTGTGAATTTATATACATTGTGTCTGGAATAATTGCTTAATGTAAAATCTCAAAATATGTCAGTTTTTATTTTCCTGCTGAATTAGGAACTGATCATGTAAGAGAACCTTCTTCTCAACCTCTCTAAACCTTGACTTTTCCATTGATGATAACGAAGATTCACTCATTCATAAATCTATTTCAGAAATATTTATTGAGCATCACTTATGTGTCAGGAAGTGTCCTAGGCATTATAAATATTTTCTTCTTAAAGAGAATGGGAAAATTAATAAATAATCTAATGAGCCATGTTAGCTAGGTTTTAGTCTTGACTAGGCTGTGTCTTCTCTCTGTTATTTTAAAATACAGGTGTGGCTTCTCTGTTCACCTGCTCTGGTTCTGGAGTAGAAAGGTAAACCGAAAGGATGCATTGGGTTGATTTGAAGCAAATGCTCTATTTTTAGAATAACACTTATACCGTTAAATTCCCATCCCAAGATGGGAATTTACTTCTTGGTCCAGTATATTTGCAAATTTCACTAAGACTTTTATTTCCTAGAGGTCATAATCCTTTCAGTAGCCTATATTCATTTAACTATCAAAATGCATATTTATCACAAAGAATCAACACACATGGTATTTCATATATTGTCTCTATAATTTTTAATTTATTACAGTATGAAGGATTAACCTCCTCCCACACCTTCAGCTACCCTGTCTTATTAGAACCAGATATTTGATACCAATGAGAAGAGTTTACTCCTGAGACTCTATTATTTATGCTTCCATTCATTTGTGTTGAAAGCAATATTATCCTCACTGTGAATCTAAACCTTCTGTCATTACCAGGACTCTTCTGATAATCATATCGGTGTACTTTCAAACTATGCAAGGTGGTCTGCTAGTAAATTATGTAGATATCTATTTTTTTCATTTTCTTTAGAGAGTTGATTTATGTTTACTATAAATATAAATCTTTCAAAGATGCAACTCTGTTTAGTCCTGAGCCGTATGGAATATTTACTGTCCCTTTAAAACCCTGTTGTCTTTCCTCCAGGCATCAGAACTGAGCTGGCAGGTTAATAACCGGTGCTGACCAGTCAGCATGCAAAGAGTTTGGTCTCTGCCATAAGGTTCATCAAGCGGGAAGGCCATTCCAATGTATTGATGTTCCAGAGAGAGAAAAATCATGTCTCCTCTTGCATGTCAACAGATTGTGTCAAGGAAGACAAAAGTGTTTCTGAAGCCTACTCAGAGGAAAAAGCTGTCAAAATGTGAACGATTCTCTCCTATCTTCGTAAAGGCAGTTTATAGTGTTAGATATACTGTGGTTGGAAAAATAGACACCAGGTATTAGAGAAAGGCAACACCAAAAGGAAAATAAATACAACAATACAAGTTGGTCATGGTGGTCCAAGGGACATCTTGATCTGCCAAAAGCCGTAATAAGAGCCTCCAAGTGTCAGGACTCAGAATTTGATTTTAGGAGGAAAAAGCATGCCACCAGTCAAGCAGGTGTCAGCCCCAGCTCTGAGATCTGCCCAAACAAGGAAGTTACAGAATCATTCAACTCATGAGGAGGAGGAGTTGCCATAGGAACTGTTCTTCCAATTCTCCTAAGAGTAAGGACAAGGTCCCTGACATAGAATGGGACTAGGGATATCAGATAGCTTTTTGATTGATTGCCTTCCCAGACGTTATTTCATGAAATCTTTACCCCTGCCACCCTTCATTCATATAGTTCAGTCAGTAGGATGCTGGGGACTTTTATTAAAAGAGATTTCCAGTTCTACATCCTCAGTCAATTTATCTAGAGTCAGAAACCTAATACAAGCTGGCCTGGTCATATTGGCTATTTGGCAATTGGATCTGAGTGAGATTATTTTCTCTTTTCAGGAACCTGCATATCCAACATGTAAAATAGGGAGTACGTGTGGGCATACACTCTGCAGCATAAAACAAAGAATCCAAGTCAAGTCAGTTTGTCTGGACAGTAAAGAATAAAACAGTCATGCAGGATTCAAGGAGAGACAGTAGAAAAGGGTTCCTCATCACATTGGAATCTCTTATTTCGGTTTGCTTTTTGTCACAAAAGCTTGGATTCCATGGAACATCATGGGTTCTCATAATACATTTTACTCCATATTTTAAATCTGTACTATGAGTCTGACCCAGTAGCCAAGGAAGAGAGATAGTGGAGAAACAGGGTAGCCCTTGTTTCATGAGGTTTGTCAATTGGATTTAAGATTGCACTTGCTATATGGCCAAGTAAACAACAAGCTATATCTGACTGCTAAATCGAGGCTGGTGATAAAGGACACTGATTCCAACACATTTTTGCCTTGGGCCACCTAATTCTCGACCTGGGACTTAATTAAAAGGTTTGAATATCTAAAATATTTTGATTTTCAGAACCAAGAAATGGAGACTGCCAATAAGGGCACAAACCAGCAAAGCAAAAAGCTAAATGTTTTAGTCCATATTATTTTGTTATAAAGGAATACCTGAGGCTGGGAAATTTATAAAGAAAATGGGTTTATGTAGCTCATGGTTCTGCAGGCTGCAGCAGAAGCATGGCACCAATATATTCTTCTGGTGAGAGCTTCAGGCTGCTTTCATGCATGGTGAAAGGGGAACGGGAGCTGGCATGTGCAGAGATCACATGGTACGGGGAGAAAGCAAGAGTGAGAAGCAGGAGGAGGGAGGTTCAAGGCTCTTAAACAACCAGCTCTTGAAGGAACTAATAGTATGAGAATTCATTCACCCTCGTCCCAGGGAGGGCATTAAGCTATTCATAATGGCATTCCCCCATGACCCAAAGAGCTGCCATTAGGTCCCACCTCCAACATTGGTGATCAAATTTCAACATGAAATTTGTCCCAACTTTAGCAGCAAGAATGTTTAAAAGACCATCTCTCAAAAGGGAGTAGCATGCAATTTGTATACAGATCTGGAATTATCTAATTTTTCTACATAGGAGAGATAACTTATTTGATGAGTTTATAGAATGTGTTACATTCTTATAACTTACCAGAGAAAGTTCTAGTTTATTTAACAATCCAATATACACTATCATTCTACTTATTGAGATGAGGAACAAGGTTCATGGTAGTGAGGCATCTTTCCATGATCAGATGTGATACAACTCTGTGACTATACATTCCATATACAAAACCCTTCCTCTACATTTTGCTATTTACCAATAGCTACCATTTATTATCTGCCGTATGCTGGCTAATACTTTAGTCAGCTAATAGCTATTTTATCTTCAATATCTAATATTTTTATCATCCTGAGGTCAAGTAAGCATGTGTGAATGTGCCAAAGCCAAATTTTAAACTCAGAAATGTTTGGCTCCAATGCAGATCACATTAAACTACTTCGGTGTTTAAAAATTAAGCAAAATTGCATATTTAGCCTCTTCCTAGATGCTAGTGGTAGAAAGCCTTTGATTTTCATGAAGCTTAACATGGATTTAAGAAATCCAGATATTGAAGAACCAACTAATATGCAATTTCAATACTTATAAACAGGAACTATAGAGTTCACTGTGGAATAATTGTCAGTGCTCTCAGAATGTACTGGAATAAAATATTTCTTAATAAGTTTAGGCTTCTCTACTAGACTTTTCTCATTTACCTTAAAACGAAATGGGAGATTCGAATATTTTAGAGAGTTTTATTGCTAGCTTTATTTAGCAATTATTCAAGAGTAAAGGTTTCGGACATATGTTAGTTTGCTAGCACTTCTTTAACAAAGTAACTACAAATTGGCCGATTAAACAACAGAAGTATATGGTTTCACAGCTCTGGAGGCTGGATATCCAAGATCCAGTTATCTACAGGATTGGTTCCCTCTGAAAGTTGTGAAACAGAGAATCTGTCCCATGCCTTTCACCTAGCTTCTGGTGGTTCGTTGGCACTCTTTGACCTAGATGCATCTCTCCATTCTCAGCCTTTATCTTATGTCACTCTTCCTGTGTGTGTGTCTCTGTGTTCACATTTCCTCGTTCTATAAAAACATCAGTCACATTGGATTAGGGAACTGCCTGATGACCTCACCTTAACACGAATAAATAAATCTGCAATGACCGTATTTTCAAATAAGGTCACATTCTGAGGAAGCAGAAATTAAGACAGCAATATATGAATTTAGGGGAGGACAAAATGCAATCCACAACAGGGCTTTTTTCTTTCTTTCTTTTTTTAATTTTTTTCCAGAGGAGTAGTCTTTTACTTCATCTCTCTACTTGGAACTTGCTTTCAAATTTGAAGTTGCTTTTCGGGTTTACGTATAGTAACTGTGTAAAAGGCAAATCTCATTAACCCCAGTTCATCCCTTCTCTATCCATTTCTAATCTTCTAGCTGTCTTCTGCTTTATCTCTTCTTCCTTGCCTCCAAGCCTTTGCCATCTCTTTCAATGATATCTCTGTAGTGAGATAGTTTTTACTGGTTCATTTATACTAGGGAAAGAGATTCTGCTGACTATATCACTTCCACCTGTTATGGATGATTAAATTTCTCTTATATTCTGACCAGGCAATAAATCCAGCATTATTTTCAGGCAATTGCAAAATTGTTCTGTTCACGTCTTTTGTCAAAGAAAAAACCAATCAGTAAATTTTACTGGGAAGAGAGTCTGTCTCATAAGTTTCTTTTACAAACATCATGAACAGTCATGCTAGGAAAGAACCAATTTTAATTCATTATTTTTATTCTATGTCACTTCTTTTTGAAAAAGATATTTAAAGCTCTGTTCTGGCTGAATTCCACATGTAATATAGAAATGTTTGGGACTGCTGACTCAGCACAGGACCTATTACTGCCTCTATTGTTTCTCTCTCTTTCTTTCCTTCTTTCTTCTTTATTTCTTTTCTTTCTTTCTCTCCTTCTTTCTCTCTTTCTCTCCTTTCTTTCTTCTTTCTACATTCATAAAGGGTTAAACATTTTGGTTTTATTTTTTTGCTTTGTTTTTTCCAACAGTTGGAAGACCCAAACCACTTGTCATATACACGAAAACAAATAGACTCTAGAAACTGATAATGAGTGAGATCTAGTAAATTCATCTCAGTGTAGGGTCAGAGTAAAATCCCATTTACTCTCACAGTCCCCAGCTTCTCGTCTTCCCTTATACCTGACTTCCAGATTTGCCTAACATTTGTGTTCTGTATAATTATCTGTGATCTAGAGATTAATATCATTTATTTTTCCTTACATTTCTGATTATATCATTGATTCTAAAGTTATTTCCACTTTTCACTAGTCTCCCATAACTAATCTTCAATTAACCCTTAAAGAAATATTATAGTGGTTTAGTGTTCAGGCAAGTGTTGCATAGATCTTTTAAAGAGGAAAACTGGATTCATTTAGGGTTGTAAAAAAATAAAGAGGATTATTCAGAAATAGAAAATTGCCTTCACAGGCTGGGTGCGGTGGCTCACGCCTGTAATCCCAGCACTTTGGGAGGCTGAGGCAGGTGGATCACTAAGTTAGGAGATTGAGACCATCCTGGCTAACATGGTGAAACCCTGTCTCTACTAAAAATACAAAACAAAATTAGCTGGGCGTGGTGGCGGACGCTCATAGTCCTAGCTAATCAGGAGTCTGAAGCAGGAGAATGGCGTGAACCCAGGAGGTGGAGATTGCAGTGAGCCGAGATCGTGCCACTGTACTCCAGCCTGGGCGACAGAGCGAGACTCCGTCTCAACAAAACAAAATAAAAATAAAAATAAATAAATAAAATAAAGATGATTATTCTGAAATAGAAAATTACCTTCACAACCATATATATGATCATTAAGAAAGATTTGTTAAGTAGTTCTATTTTTGCCTAAGTGGAGCAAATATATTTCATTTTTTATAACTCCATAGCAATTTTAATAAGCATTTTATGTGTCAGGTTTCAGTTTCTAGGAGAGGAACATCCTTAATCATCTCTAGTATACAGCAAATAATGTCTCAGTTTACTTTTGTCATCTGAAAAATAAAAATAATTTACCTGAAATCTCATTTATAATTCCTTAGTAAATGTTCAAAATTGAATCTATATATATATTAAAGATGCCTTTATGTTGTCATTGTGGAGATTTATTATTATTTGGGAAATGGTAGGATAATAGAAGATAAAATATATTCAGTTTACTAAAAAACAATCCCTGTGACTAATCAGAAACTCAAAAGAAAGTAACTGGTTGTATATCACCAATCTGTGACCTGGAAGCTCTCTCCCCACTTCCAGTCTTCCTACCTTTGCTTCGAGTTGTCCCGCCTTTCCAGACTGAACCAGTGTACTTCTTACATGTATTGATTGATGTCTCATGTCTCCCTAAAATGTATAAAACCAAGCTGTGCCCTGACCACCTTGGGTACATGTCGTCAGGACTTCCTGAGGCTGTGTCTCAGGTGCATTCTCAATCTTGGCAAAATAAACTTTAAAAACAAAAACAAACAAAAAAAAAACCCTGTGAACTGTTGAATCTGTTCAAAACTTTTCTAGATAATCAGACTTCCTTTTGTCCGATGTCTTTGAGCCAAAATTTAATTAAGTTTTTGAAGAGTCACCCTAATGTAAACTATGGACTCTGGGTTATAATGATCTGTAAAGTAGGTTCATTGGTTGTAACAAATGTATCATTTTGGTGGGAGATGTTGATAATGGGGAGATTGTGTTTGTTGAGTGAGTGGCAAGGATATATGGGAAGTCTCTGTATCTTTCACTCAATTTTTCTGTGAACCTAAAAGTGCTCTACAAAGTAAAGCCTATTAACAAAATGCATGAAGATTAATTAGATATTTTCCACTATTACTCAAATAAAATATTTAAAATGTCACTGGAAAAAATTTATTTGAATTGTGAATGAAAGAGTTGTGGTAGACAAGGGTATGAATTTATGACCTTTAGTTGATGTATACAACAACATGCATTAACTTTTTAAATATGTGTTTTTAACACTGCAGATTACTGAGGAAAATTTAAGAAAAAGTCTTCTTTTTGTAAATAGCAGAAATAATATACTTTGAGGAAATACAAATTTATAAAATGTTACAGTTTGTTACAGAGAAAAAATTTCTGGAAATTTTTGTTTTCATATACTTTTATGTTATATATGAGAAAATCTAGGTGTACAGAAATCAAGCAAAAGTCTTCAGAAAATTGATGGCAGAAATATGACCAAAGTTGAGATTTCTGAGCCTTAAGCAGTTACTCATCCACATGGCCTTTCGCACATTGGGTCACTTACTAAAAATAAGTAGTACATTTAATGGACAAAAATAAATAAATACATTGTTAAACCAAGAGAGCTACTGAAATTGCAGAGACTCATAATTTAATGAGATTATCAATTTCGAGTCATGTTGCATGAATCAGGAAACTGAAGGCTATAGCAGTAGTTCAGCAATAGTCACTCAGGAAATAATGACTGATCTAGAAACAAGTTCTTCTGCTTATTGACCTATTTTCCCTCAAAGGATACAGAATGGATCCCTTCTATTAGAAAAAATAGAAAGATACCTTAGTCCTTTATGCCGGCTAGGAAAAAGTACCATAGACTAGGTAGCTCATAAACCAGAGAAATGTATTTTTACACAATTCTCATGGTTGGAAAGCCTAACATTAAGGAGCTGGTGGATTTGGCAGCTTGTGAGATTTCATTTTCTGGTTCAAAGATGGTCATCCTTTTGCTGTGTCTTCTTCACATAGCAGAAGGATTGAGGAAGCTCTCCGGAGTCTCTATAAAAGGTCACTCATTCTGATAATGAGACCTTATGATCTGATCATCTCCCTAAAAAGCCTTACCTCCTAATACTACCACCTTGGGTTTAGGTTTTAATACATGTTTATGAGGAGGCACAAACATTCAGACCATAGCATTCTACCCCTTGCCCTCCAAAATTAATATCTTTCTTGTACGCAATATATATTCATTCCATCCTAATAACCCTCACAGTCTTAACTAGTTCCAGCATCAACTTTAAAGTCGAGTTTCAAACTCTCCCGTAAATTTAATCTAAATCAGCTGTGTGAGACTCATGGTATAATTCATAGTGGTAAATATCTGTTCACCCATGAACTGTGAAATCAAACAAGTGAAGCACTTCCAAAATACAGTGATGGGAAAGGCATAAGACAGACATTCCCACTCTAAAAAGAAGAAATAAGAAAGAATAAATGGTTAACATATCCCAAATAAGTCTGAAACTCACAGGTCAAACCACATTAAATCTTAAGACATGAGAATAATCTTTGACTCAGCATTCCACCTTCTGGAAATACTGGAGCAGGGATGGAGCCCTAAAGACTCTGGAAGGCCACCCTCATTACTTTGCTGAGTGCAGCCCATGCCACAGCTCTCACAGGTTAGAGTCATGTGCCTACAGCTCTCCAAAACTGGTGGTTCTATCAGTGTAAGGTTGTAGGAATGGTCCTGCTCCCATAGCTCTGTAAGGCACTATCCTGGTGGGAATTTTCTAGTGGCCCCACCATTGTGGTACCTCCCTGTGTGAGTTGCATAATAGACGTTCTGAGTGGCTTTTTCCTTTGAAATCTAGGTAGAGGTGGCCACATTCCCATAGCTTGTGCATTCTGTGAGCTGGCAGAGATGGTACTGCACAGACACCACTGAGGTTTACCACCTGTGTCCTCTTCAGAAACAGCCACCATGGCCTGCTGGAGCTGAACCTTAAGCAACCAGAGAATGCTGTGCTAGAGTATGGAGAGCACAGCCTTGAGGAGGCACCAGGAAATGAGTACTGAGGTTGTGAGGGCATACACAGCTGCTCTTTTGGAATCATTCTGTCCCCCATGACAAGACATTTTAGGTCTGTGATGGGAAGGGCAGACCTGATAATTCCTGAAATACCTTTGTGCCACATTTTCATTATTTGGGACAATAGGTTTTGACTGCTGTTTAGCAGGCTGAATAATTTTCTTATCAGATGGTCGCTTAGCTATACTATTGACATTATTTCCTAAACACACTTTCTCATTCTTTTCAATATGAATAGGCAGAGAGTTTTCCAAATTTTTAAGTTCTGCTACCCTTATGATTAAAAATTGTGTCACTGAATTCTTTCTGCTCACATTTTAGCGTAAGCACTCAAGAGAAGCCAAGCTGCAACTTCAACACTTCGCTTAGAAACATATTAAACTAAATATCCTATTTCATAGCTCACAAGTTCTACTTTTCATAAAGCACTAAGTCACAATTCAGTCAAGTTCTCTACCACTTTATAACAAATATCACTTTTTCTCCAGTTTCCAACAACCTTTTCATCATTTCTTCCTGAGACTTCATCAGAGTGGTCTTACTCTACATATTTCTATCAAACTTCTGTTCACAACAATCACTCAGGTATTCTGTAAGAAGATTGAGGCTTTCTCTACAGCTATCCACTTGTCTTGCTGGGCCTCACCAGAATTATTCTTAACAACCTGTTTATAGAAATACAGAGTTTTTCTAGCATGAAACTCCAAACCTTTCCAGTCTTCCACCCATTATCCAGTTCCAAAGCTGCTTCCACATTTTTAGATTTAACTGTTACAGCAGTGCTCCTACTTCTCAAGAGCAATTTTCTGTTTAGTATGTTTTGGCTGCTATATAACAGAATACCATAAAACAAACAACAGAAATGTGTTTCCCACAATTCTGGATGCTGGGGTAGTCCACAATCAAAACAGATCAAGAGATAGGGTATCTAGAAAAGCCCACATTCTGGTTCATAGATGATGTACTCTAGCAGCATCGTTACATGATGGAAGGGCTGAATCAGCTCCCTTGGGCCTATTTTACAAGGGCACAAATCCTGTTAGTGAGAACTCTGCCCTCATTACCTAATCACCTTCCAAAAGTTCCTATCTCCTAATACTATCACCTTGGGGATTAGATGTCAACATATGAATTTTGGAGGAACACTAATATTCAGCCCATAGCAATATCTCTGCATATAAATAAATAAAATTTGATACACAGAACCCCTTAGGGTCTATAATCTGGTGTCTATGTTTGTTTTGTTTGTGTTTATTTATTTTGTTTTATTTCTTTATTTTTTGTTGCTATTAAGTTGGCTTATGTTTAAGTTCTTTTACATTATTAAAAAAATGAAGAAAAAATAAGAATAGTAAATTAAAAATTCAGTGCCTTCTATATCATAGGAAATATGTAGGGTATTTTCATATACTGTTTTCATCAATTTCACAACAGCAATGATTGATTGGTTGCATTAGTTCTAACTTATAAGGTCACTTATTGAAGCTATAACTTATATAGGCTAAATACAGAACCTGAAATTCCAACAAATACATAGCCTGAGAATTGAAAAGTGATTTCCAAGTCATTAACTGAGGCTCTTAACCTACATGTTTAAGCATCTGGGAAATATTTATTCAAGTATTTATTCTGTAGACCTCCTAATAAATGCATTGCAATTCAAAATAAGTTTTGAAGATTTCTTAGGGTGTTAAATTGTGACAGGCAAACACTATTAAAATAAGGAAGTCATTTTCAAATGCAATTTCACAAACAAAAAATTTAGTTCTTAAGAAAAACAAATCTATAAATACTTAAATTTGAAAGATGCCTTGTTACTCATAATGGAATATTGTGTAAGGTTTTACCTGCCCCATAGCTCAAGTTCACATTAGCAGATGTTGTATAAGCTTGTTAAGAACATAATCATCCTAATCATTTCATTTCTCAGTAAGGTTCCAGATGCTTGACTGTAACCATAGTTATATTATCCAAAGATGTAGCTTATTTCTACAGAAATAGAGATAATAAATTTAAAGAATTGATCTTTAATACTAAATTAAGCATAATAACTAAACATGTTGCTCTTTCTTCAAAAATGTATTGTGAATAATTTATTCATTTAGGCTTTTCAAAAAAATATTGAGTGTTCCTTGTGCCCCACCTTATGATAAGCAGTAGTGATAGCAGAATAATAGAAGTTTGAACCAACATTTCTTCAGGGAATTTGCAAATTGGAACAAGAGATAGAGAAAACTGTAAAATATCAGAGATGAAAATAATATGTTCAATACATTGATCATAACAATTGCAACCTCTTGAAGCATTTTTTTAGCTTGTACTACATGTTAGTCAGGCTCTAAGTGCTCCATATGCCTTAACTCATTTATTCTACATTAAATTACTATGATAAACACTTCATATAAATAATATTTTTAACCCCAAATAATGCCACACCTCTACAATTATTAATTACAATTGTCTTCAAGGTTTTACATATGGAACTGAGTCATTTTAAGGGATTTCAATAAAGGAGCTATCTATAAATTCTGGACAGACTTAGAAAAGCAACCGTGAATAGGGCTGTTCCACTGGAGTAACTGGATTACGTACAGTAGAGAGCACAACATTTTGCCATTCACTTGTACAAAAGAAAAAAAAAAAAGCTCAACATTACTAATTACCCAAGAAATACAAATCAAGACCACAATAAGATACCATCTTACATCAGTCAGAATGGCTATTACTAAAAAAGTCAAAAAACAATGGATGTTGGCATGAATGCAGAGAAAAGGGAACACTTACACACTGTTGGTAGGCATGTAAATTAGTACAACCTCTACGGACAACAGTGTTGAGATTTCTCACAGAACTAAAAATAGAATTAGCATTTGGACCCAGAAATTCGAGTACTGGATATCTATCACTCCAAAAAGAAAGTATTGTATTAAAAATCATCTGAACTCATATGTTTATTCAAGTACCATTCACAACAGCAAAGTCATGGAATCATGCTATGTGTCCATCGACAGGAGATTAAATAAAGAAAATGTGGTATATATACAGCATGAAACACTATGCAGCCGTAACAAAAGAACAAAATCATATCCTTTGCAACATGGATGGAGCTGAAGGCCATTATCCTAAGTGAAATAACTAAGAAACAGAAAATCAAATACTATGATTCCACTTGTAAGTGGGAGCTAAACAATGGGCACAAAGAACATAAAAATGAAAACAATAGACACTGGGGACTCCAAAATGGGAAAGGCTGGGAGGAAGATGAAGGTAAAAAAAAATTGCCTATTGATTACAATGGTCACTACTTGCGTGAAGCGTGCACTAGAAGCCCGAATCCTACCATTATGCAATATATCCATGTAACAAACCTGAACATGTACTCCTTAAATCAAAAATATTTTTTAAGAAGGGGAAAAGGAGAGGAGCCAGTTAAAGGAATTTGGAGAGGTAGTTGGATGGATCGGAAGGAGGGTCAGTGAAGAAGTACAAAAACCCAGAAGGAAATGAGTGAGGGGAATAAATATCCCAACATCTCTCCTTCCACCTAAGATTTACTGCTGGTGCCTCCACTGACCTGGAAGTCAGAGGTCAAGAAATAATTATGATATACTCCCAAGAGGGGTCGAGATGGGTTGGAAGTGAATATGGGGCAGCAGCTGATATATGTCCAACAGAGAGGAGAAGAGAACACATTCAGAGGAAGGTGAGGATTTAGGTCTAAAAATGCACCTAAGCTCCAGATACGGAGCTGATGAAGAACTCCATTCTCTATCAGTTTTATATTACTTAATGGTAGTTTCTTACTCATTTTACATGTTTAGCAAAATTGTTTATTCAAAGTTAGATGCATGAAAGTCATATAGGACAAATATGATAAAACATGTGAGTGGATACATTTAACTTAAGGGAATATTGGAAAATTACTGTCCGATAGTCAATGGTAAGCACACCACTTCCATTTATTTATGAATATGTATTGAATGCCCGCTGTGCATACGTGGTATTGCTCTAGACACTAAGTGGGAAAAAAATACAATTTCTTTCTTCAAAGGGCTATAAGTCCAGATGAAAAACATAAGTAAATCAATAATTACAATACGCCATGGCAAATGCATTGCAAAAAGCACAAAAAGAATGACAATATTTTGCAAATATTATGTCATTTAATCATCACTACTTCCTAATAAGTGTGATTTTTTTTTTTGATATTTCACAAGTAAGTTAAATGACTCTTTAAGAAGTTAAGTAACTTATTCATGACCTGACTTATTAGTGTCACAGTCATTCTGACCTCAAAGTCCATGGTCAAATTCCTGTCATAAAAATACCTCCCTTTGGTTGGGCGTGGTGGCTAACACTTGTAATCCCAGCACTTTGGGAAACCGAGGTGAGTGGATTACCCTGAGGTCAGGAGTTCGAGACCAGCCTGGCCAACATGGTCAAACCCCCTCTCTATGAAAAATACAAAAATTATCTGGATGTGGTGGCACACGCCTGTAATCCCAGCTACTTGGGAGGCTGAGGCAGGAGGATTGCTTTAACATGGGAGGTGGAGGTTGCAGTGATGTGAGATCATGCCACTGCACTCCAGGATGGGCAACAAAGCGAGACTCTGTCTCAAAATAATAATAATAATAATAATAACAATAATAATAAATCTCCCTTTGTGTCAGACAACAAAGGTAAATATTTTGCCAATAACCAGAAAGCTGAAATAAACTATGGTTGGGGATAGAGACATTGTTATAGTTCTTAAACAGGCTATAATGTTTCCCCCATAATGTAGTTGATGGTGCTTTAATACTATGATAAATTACTGACATTTTCTGAAAAACAGGTATGATATCCAATCTAATTCAGGTTTCACTAAAGATATATGTGCATAGTCCTATCCTGCTGAAATAGTTTCATAGCCCACTGCCTATGATCAGTCCTTGTATTGGAAGTTATTTATGTCCTGGCATGTCATATGTTATCCACTATGACCATATGAATATATATAATCCTCAGCTCTTAGCTCTGTACACCCCAATATTTCATTTACTAACCTCCACTTCTACTAAACAAAGTAAAACCACGAATATAACTCTTTATAAAGATAATTTTCTCCCATCAAATATGCATGAGTACTTCATAGGTGAGTAGTGCAGAAAATATTAAGCCCACATTATGAAATAGGGTAAATAGAGCCTGGAAAATTGTCCATTTTTAGTGTGTCTCTGTTTACCCAACCATGAGATCTTATTAATGTTAATCTTTAAAACCTTCTATAATATAACAATAGGGAGCTGCTATGATGTCGTTACTCTGGTAGAACCTATTTGACTTAAAGCTACTTGAGTTTTGTTATAATTTTACAAATCATAAGTAACTTTACTGCAGGAGAAAAATATTAGACAAGAAAGAAGGAAAAGAAGGAAAGAAGAAAGAAAGAAGGAAGGAAGGAAGGAAGGAAGGAAGGAAGGAAGGAAGGAAGGCAAGCAAGCAAGCAAGAAAGCAAGAAAGAGAGAGGGAGGAATTATATCCAGCACCTACTATGTGCCAGCAGATACTATTGTCAGAATTATATATTGGAAATTATTCAGAATAAAAGCAATGCTCCTACTGTTTTTTGTTTTTTTCTACATTATCTAAATAACTAATCCAGTTTCTTTTTCACCATGCCATATGGGTAAGCCCTCAGAAAGGAATAGATTGTCAAAGAGAGTATGTTTATATTTTTCCTTGGGATATGCATCTCCATTTAATGTAGAATTTCTTATTCTATTTTCTAACATTGTTCTTATTTTCATATTTGAGAATTCCATGAGATTATAATATTCTGTCTTCTTTTTTGTACTAGACATTCAGTGTGAGTTTCTTTACCAAACAGCAATGATAGCTTTTAAGACTATTACAATTTGATCTTAGGCCCAGTGTTTTACTAACTGGCTTTTTAAATTGTTATTTTATTTTAAATATGATTTTTATTCTTTATTGAAATTTGAACTCTTCTGATTTTAGTGACTAATGATGGGAATAAAAAGACTTGAATAACTATATGGCATTAGTAATTAATTAGTACCACCTACATTTTTAACACCAATTTCATATTAAATATATATCTGAACTTGGTGATTTATGTTTCTCTAATTTGTTAATGCTATGGTCTGCATGACTGTGTTCCATTCAAATTTGTGTATGAATTCTAATCACGAATATGTTGGTAGTAAGAGGTGGGACTTCTGGAAGGTGACTCTTAAAAGGGTGCTAATCTCATTCACAAGGGCAACCGTCATGAAAGGTATCTGTGCCCTTATAAAAGAGGTACAAGGGAGTTTGTTTGTTCCTTCTGCTAGGTAAGGAACCATAGAAGGTGTCATCTATGAGGCAGAGAATCGTCACCAGACACTAAATCTGCTGGCAACTTGATCTCCGACTTCCCAGCTCCAGAACTAGGAGCTGGGAAGTCTAAGCTCAAATAATAAATTTTTGAGGCCTAATTCAAACAATGAATTTCTGTTGTTTATAAATTACCCAGTTTAAGGTATTTTGTTATAACAGCCTGCAGGGACTAAGCAGATTATCATTAACGAAAGTTATAAAAATAATGCTGAGTGATTGGCTTCTGAGCTCCGTGGGATAGTATAATATAGTTGAAAGGATGGGTGAAAAAAAGATAGAAAGCTCTGTAGAAAAGTGTTCTTGAAAAGAAGCCAAAACAAGGAGAAAAACGCATTTGAGAAACATTCATTGCTCAACCACCAATTGTAAATTACTGTATAGACACTGCAAAATTTGATCAAAATATTAGAATTTAAGTCAAATTCTACATAAAGGAATTAATGACTTTTCTTATCAAAAGTTCCCTTTCCATAGCACTTATCTTTTGGGGAGGGAATGGGAAATATAAGAATTCCCCAAGAAGAGATAAGAAACCAAAACCAGAAATTAAATGATTTTAATGCAAACAAAATCAAAATCAAAGTAATATAAAATAAACAATAACAACAAAAACAACCAAAGCTGTATTACATTTATTTACTTATTGTTAGGTTTCTATAACGGCTAATTTTTATCCATTTTCCACTTCACTATACTCACAATTCTACTGAAGATACAAAAATAACTACAACTGAGGCCATGCCATTAAATAATGTGTTTTTTTGTTTGTTTGTTATGTACACAAAATCCAGGTGAATTAAAGACCTACAACGTAATAGGATTAGCATCAAATGTTCCCAGGTTCAAAGAAGAGAGATCATTGTAAAACAACATAGGAAAATTCCTAGGGAAATTGCTGTTCTGTGTGCAGTTTCACAACAATTCTAAAACAACAACAGACACATATTGAGCATTACTTTATGTGGTAGACAGTGTTTCGTGTCCCCATTTGATAGACGAGAATACTGAGTCATAGGTAAAATAACTGGCTCAAGATAAAGGAGCTTAGAGCTACTTGAAGCCAAAACAGTGACAAAATTAGTTACAGGTGATGGCTGTAATGTACAGACTGCTTGCATAGCTATTTGCTATCATCTAGAGCAAAGACTAGAAATAGTGACACATAAACTTAGATACATGCAGATGAGGACTTTGAACAATGGCCAAATAACTAAAATTTAATATGGAATTAGTAATTTAGTACAATTAATAGAGACACATGAGTTGGAAGAGTTTGAGTGGTGACTGACTTTCCCACAGGGAACCCTGTAGTAGGCTGATTTTGTTAAGTATCTAATTTTAAAATGTGGCAATGAGAACTGAGAGGAAGTCATAGTCGACACAGACAGGTAGACTCAGAAAAATGTATTAATTGAAAATGTGGATAGAGGAATAAAAGCATATGCAGAATAATGACCCTGAGACAAGAATGGGAAGAAAAACATTGGCTAAGCATCTATTATGGACTGAGAACAATGATTATTAATTAAATCATAATTTCTCTAATTTATACTTCTCACAAAGGCTCTGTAAAAACTATTAATATTTCTAATCGATAAATTAAAACTAATATGACTCAGAGAATAACCTGCACAAGTTTGCACAGCTGAGATGTAGGAGAGTTTGATTTCCTCATGACTAGCCCTCTCTTACTCTAAAATTAATTCCTATTCCCCTGGCATCCCTCCTGAAACACTGCAAAATGATATTGGATTAATTAAAATCATAAGAATGTGCCCAAAGTGTCATGAGTAAGGCAACAAAATGAGTTTTCTGATGTACCCTCGACTAAAGAGAAAGTTTATCAGAGCAGAGAATATCCTCAGCATTCTCTGTAATTTACATTTCATCAAATCGGCCTTAACTACAATATATACGTGTTCTCATTGATTGACTAATCTTCATTTTATATATTCTGCCCTTACTTCATCTTGTTCTTATTTCTATAATACTATTTGAATAGTTTCCAGATTGGACCTGAAAACATTCTATGTGGGAAGTTCTGGCTAGGACATTCATCTTAATATTTCTTCCCCTTATGGAAATGCAGATTCCCTCTTGTGCAACAAACTAATTAAAGTCCCTTCCCAACACAATATACAAATGGCGCATAAATATTTAACGGCCTGGTTTAGCATTTTTATTAGATTCTATGATACATCAAACTATACACTGTTTAAGAGCTGAATCTAAATCATACAGTGTTTTCGAAAACCCCATCATGCATGATGTATTTCACCAATAAAATTTAAAGAAAACATTTAGGCTATACTGAGAACAAACTATTATACTTTACTTGTTTTATGACTTGAACTTGTGCATTCACCAATAACTCATTATGCTTTTGTTAGTAGTAAGTTGTAGTGGATGAGCCATACAGGATATAAGATTACCCAAGGATCATCCTACATGGTATGGCCAGTCCTGCCCTGTGCCTATAGTATTCAATGTATCTCAACTGTCTCATGTATCTCAACTCATGTATCTCATGTATCTCAACTGTCTCTACCTATTGGCCTTCCCATTGCCAATGCTCTCTTAAGATACAGTTTTTCCTACATCTAATTTTTGTCTTTTCCAGACTTCAGGTCTTTCAAGTTTGTTTTCATGATTTCCAGATGTCCTCTGCTGGTACACACATCCACGAACCCACAACTTCTCAGCAATATCTCACAACCACTGTAAGCACCTAATTTTTGCCATCGCCTTGGGCTTATCTATCATACCATTGACTCTGTACTTTCAGACCAACCTCCAGTTCTATGAGCAATCTTCAATCTACCCAAGTGTTTGAAACCTATCCATTTTCTATTGCTTATAACAGAATACCTAAAACTGAGTAATTTATAAAGAAAAGGAGCTTATTTCTTACCGTTGTGGAGACTGAAAAGTTCAGAGTTGAGGAATCACAATGCATCAGGGCCTTCTTGCTGGTTGGATGTTCTGCAATGTTCCGAGGGACACGAGGTATCACACAGAAGGGGGCTGATCACGCTAGCATGCTAGCCTAGGTCTCTCTCTTCTTATAAAGTCACCAGTACGTCTCCCATGATAACACATTGATCCACTAATGCACTAATCCATTAGTCCATCAATGAGTGCAGAACCCTTATTATCTAATCTTCTGTTAAAAGCCTCACCTCTCAATACTGCCCAATTAGAGGTTAAATTTCAACATGAGTTTTAGATGGGACAAATATTTATACTATGACATTTCACCCCCACCTGCCCCTGAAACTCATGTCTTTCTCACATATAAATACATTCATTCTATCCCCATAGCTCCAAAGTCGTAACTCCTTCCAACGCCATTTCAAAGTCCAAATTTCAAGAGAGTAGACATTGGGTTTTAATCTTCTTTGATTCAATGTTACGAAGTATCCTCTCTACATCGGTGGGGGGGATTGTGCCTCCAATGCCTCTGACAGCTTCACTCCTACAACTTTGCTGGGCTCAGAAACCCCAGCTCTCCCAGTTGTTGGTAGTTTTGTGGCAGTCCCAGGTGGAGACTCTGTTTCAGCTCCAAAGCCATATTTCTGCTCAGCATTGCTATAGTGAAGGCTCTCTGTGGTAGCTCCAACCCTAGTGACAAGTATCGGCCTGGGTCCCTCAGGCTTTTGACATCTGGGTGGCATCCTCGAAATCTGGGTGGAAGCCGTCAGTCCTCCATAGCTCTTGCTTTCTGTAAGCCTGCAAATTAGTATCACATGGAAGTCTTCAAGGCTTATAGCTGGTACTGCTCTAAATGGCAAGTCAAGCCACACCTGGGGACACATTAGCCACAGCTGAAGTGGCCCAGGAGCACCACACTGAAATTCAGGGAGGAGAGACCTGAGGGGTCCTGGGAGCCTGTGGAGGGGGACCCAGGTCTATCCCCTAAACCCATCTGCCCTCCTAGGCCTCTGGTAGGGGATGCTTTGAAGAGCTTTGAAATGACTTTTCTCCATTCTCTTGATGATCCCCTTCTTTCCATACTAATCTCTTTGGCAAAAGGTTGCTGGGCTACACCTGTGGTTTCCTTTCTCAAACGTACTTTGCTTTTTACATGGTCAGGCTGAAAGTTTCCCAAATCTTTCTGCTCTGCTTCCCTTTTAATTGTAAATTCTGTCTTTAAATTGTTCCTTTGTTTCCAAATCTCGTAAGTGTTAAAAAGAAACTATGAAGCATCTTCTATATTTTGCTTAGAAATTTCTTCTGTCAAATAACCGCATTCATCACTCTCAGTTTGGCCTTCCACAAAGCCCTCAAACGTAAGCACAGTTCATTTCATTCAGCTGATTTCTTTGTGACTTTATAATAAGGAAGACCTTTACCCCAGTTTCTAGTACCTTGTCCTCCAGTTCCATCTGAAATCTTGTCAGAATAACCTTTACTGTTCGTATTTATATCAGCATTCTCGTCTGGACCACTAAACCAGTCGCTAAGGAGTTCCCAACCTTCCCTAGTCTTCTTGTATCCTAAGCCCTCATCAGAATCTACGTTTTTTTCCTAGCCTGCTCCTCCAGATTCTTCAAGTGTCTGCCCATTACCCAGCTCCTTGCCCTTTTCAGGTATCCAAGAGCAACCCCCCATGCTCAGTGCCCATTTTCTGATAGTCTGTTTTCTGCTGCTTATCACAGAGTACCTAGAACTGGGTTATTCATAAAGAAAATAAATTTATTTCTTACAATTGTAAAGGCTGAGAAGTCCAAATTGAGAGGCCACATCTGGTGAGACTCTTCTTGCTGGTGAGGATTCCCCACAGGGCACAGGCTGGTGAGGGAGCTGGGAATGCCTAAGTGCCAGCTCAGGTCTTTGTTCTTATAAAGCCACTGGCTCCCTCTCCAAGGAGACTCCATTAATCCAGTCACCCATTAATCCACTAATCCAAGAATAAGTTAATTCAATCATGAGAGCCTTCATGATCCAATCCCCTCTTACAGGCTATAAGTCTTGATGCTGCCGCATTGGAGGTTAAATTTCAACATGAGTTTTTTTGTTTGTTAGTTTTGAAGCAGTGTCTCACTTTGTCACCCAGGCTGGAGTGCAATGGTGCAGTCTTGGCTCACTGCAATTTTTGCCCCCAGGGTTCAAGTGATTCTCCTACCTCAGCCTCCTGAGCAGCTGGGACTACAGGCACGTACCACCATGCCCAGCTATTTCTTGAATTTTTAGTAGAGGCAGGGTTTCACCATGTTGATGAGGCTGGTCTCAAACTCCTGACCTCAAGTGATCCTCCAGCCTTGGCCTCCCAAAGTGCTGGGATTACAGGCATGAGCCACCATGCCCAGCCAAAATTTCAATGTGAGTTTTAAAGGGAATAAATATTCAAATCATAGCAAAACCTTTGTCAAGTAGTTTAGATGTGGCCCAGACATAATTTGTATAAAATACATTAACAGTGAGATTGAACCAAAATCAGGCACTTTTAAAAATGCTTCATCTTTAATGTTCTTGTAGCTCAAATTGTAATTTTACCTTCAACCCTAATACAACTGTGTTGCTAACTGGTTATTAAAATGGTAAATGAGTGTAATATATGTGGTATTTAAGTAATTACTAATCTCAAGGTTACCTGCATATGTAAAAGTACATGTGACAATTTTGACACTACACAATAGCCTAATAGCAAGTGGAGAACAACTGGGAAAAGGTGCTAAGAGCGTAATGACCTTTAGAATACAGTTTTCCAAAAGGAGGAAAGATAAACACCGAGGTCTAACACTAACGTTTCTAATGTTACTGTTCTAATTGCATTTCTGTTACTGGAGTTGGAAACTTGTCAGATTGGGAGCATGAGAAGAGGCAGTTTCAAGTATCTTCAGCATTATACAAGAAGAAATCACTGGGCCTTTGAGAATATAAATGGTAAAACTTAGACCGTGGGTGGGTAGCAGGAAGACTAAATTTGTAATGTTACGAGAATATGTTTCTTTGTTTTTTTCTTTATTTTTTGTTGTCTATTTATTTCTGTTCTTACCATTTATGTCTTTCCTTCTATTTACTTTAGATTTAATTTGCTCATTTATTTCTAGCTTCATAAAGTAGAAAATTAGATCTGATTTTAGACGTTTCCCCTTTTCTACTGTGAGCATTTGAAGGTCTAAATTTCTCTCTAATCACTATTTAGCTACACAGATCATAATGTATCCTAGTTTCATTACAATTCTACCCAAGATATTTCCTAATTTCTCATTATTTCTTCTTTGACCCATGACTTATTTAGAAATGTGCCCTTTGCAAATATCTGTTATAGATTTCTAGTCAAATTCAATTTTGATCAGAAAGCATATTCCTATAATTGTAATATCTCAGGATTTGCTGAGACTTATTATATAGCCCAACATAAGGACAATTTGGTTATTATTACACTGCATTTTAAAAAATATACATGCTGTATTGTTTCAGTGAAATATTGAGTAGGTAAACATGGTTGACGTTGTTTGTCTTTACTGATATTTTTTCTCTAATTGTGCTACAGTTTTAATATTTGTGTCTCCTCCAAATTCATTTTGAAACACAATCCCCAGTGCAACAATAAGAGGCAAGGCCTTTAAAAAATGATTAGGTCAGAAGAAGGGCTCCCCCATCATGGATGAAGTTAGTGCTTTATCAAAGGGCTGGAGAGAACTAGCTAGGGTCTTTCACCTTTCCATCTCTTCTGCCATGTGAGTTCACAGCAAGAGGCATCATCTTAGACATGAAGTGCAGCCCTTACAAGGTATGGAACCTACTAGAATCTTGACCTTGGACTTCCTAGCCACTAGAACTGTGAGAAAGGCGGCAGAACAAGATGGCCGAATAGGAACACCTCCAGTCTCCAGCTCCCAGCGCAAGCGACACAGAAGACAGGTGATTTCTGCATTATCAACTGAGGTACTGGGTTCATCTCACTGGGGAGTGCCGGACAATCAGTGCTGGTCAGCTGCTGCAGCCCGACCAGCGAGAGCTGAAGCAGGGCGAGGCATCGCCTCACCTGGGAAGCGCAAGGGGGAAGGGAATCCCTTTTCCTAGCCAGGGGAACTGAGACACACAACACCTGGAAAATTGGGTAATTCCCACCCCAATACTGCGCTTTAAGCAAACGGGCACACCAGGAGATTATATCCCACACCTGGCCGGGAGGGTACCACGCTCACGGAGCCTCCCTCATTGCTAGCACAGCAGTCTGTGATCTTACTGCAAGGCAGCAGCGAGGCTGGGGGGAGGGGCGCCCACCATTGCTGAGGCTTAAGTAGGTAAACAAGCCGCTGGGAAGCTCGAACTGGGTGGAGCTCACAGCAGCTCAAGGAAACCTGCCTGTCTCTGTAGACTCCACCTCTGGGGACAGGGCACAGCTAAACAACAATAACAACAACAACAAAAAAGCAGCAGAAACCTCTGCAGACGCAAACAACTCTGTCTGACAGCTTTGAAGAGAGCAGTGGATCTCCCAACACGGAGGTTGAGATCTGAGAAGGGACAGACTGCCTGCTCAAGTGGGTCCCTGACCCCTGAGTAGCCTAACTGGGAGACATCCCCCACTAGGGGCAGTCTGACACCCCACACCTCACAGGGTGGAGTACACCCCTGAGAGGAAGCTTCCAAAGTAAGAATCAGACAGGTACACTTGCTGTTCAGCAATATTCTATCTGCTGCAGCCTCTGCTGCTGATACCCAGGCAAACAGGGTCTGGAGTGGACCTCAAGCAATCTCCAACAGACCTACAGCTGAGGGTCCCGACTGTTAGAAGGAAAACTATCAAACAGGAAGGACACCTACACCAAAACCCCATCAGTACGTCACCATCATCAAAGACCAGAGGCAGATAAAACCACAAAGATGGGGAAAAAGCAGGGCAGAAAAGCTGGAAATTCCAAAAATAAGAGCGCATCTCCCCCTGCAAAGGAGCGCAGCTCATCGCCAGCAACGGATCAAAGCTGGACGGAGAATGACTTTGACGAGATGAGAGAAGAAGGCTTCAGTCCATCAAACTTCTCAGAGCTAAAGGAGGAATTATGTACCCAGCGCAAAGAAACTAAAAATCTTGAAAAAAGAGTGGAAGAATTGATAGCTAGAGTAATTAATGCAGAGAAGGTCATAAACGAAATGACAGAGATGAAAACCATGACACGAGAAATATGTGACAAATGCACAAGCTTCAGTAACCAACTCGATCAACTGGAAGAAAGAGTATCAGCGATTGAGGATCAAATGAATGAAATGAAGTGAGAAGAGAAACCAAAAGAAAAAAGAAGAAAAAGAAATGAACAAAGCCTGCAAGAAGTATGGGATTATGTAAAAAGACCAAATCTACGTCTGATTGGGGTGCCTGAAAGTGAGGGGGAAAATGGAACCAAGTTAGAACTGTGAGAAAATAAATGTCTGTTCTTTATAAATTACCCAGTCTCAGGTAATTTGTTATAACAGCAGACACTAAGATAATTTGTTCCACCAGTTATGGAGAAAGGAATGTTCACATCTCCATGTTTGACTATGGACTTATCTATTGAAACATTTAGTCCTGTTAGCTTTCCCTTCGTGTGTTGTTTGGTTACTTTGCATCTACACTTTCATGAGTATTTGGTTTTCCTGGCAAATTTAAGGATGAAATCTTCAATTTCATCAGAAAAAAATGTTTCGCATTATCTCAGGATATGTGCATTGTCTTGAAATCTAGTTTCCCTGAAATTAATATAGCTGTCACGTTTGTGTATGTCTAATGCTTATTGTTTGCAGTAAGCTATATATATAGCAATGGGATATATGTGTGTGTGTGTATGTGTGTGTGTATATATATATTCCTCATTCTTTTACTTTTATTTCAACTTTTTTTTTTTTTTTTTTTTTTTTGAGACAGAGTTTCTCTCTTGTTACCCAGGCTGGAGTGTAACGTGAGATCTCAGGTTCACTGCAACCTCTGCCTCCCCGGACTCAAGTGATTCTCCTGACTCAGCCTCCTGAGTAGCTTGGATTACAGGCATCCGCCACCATGCCTGGCTAATTTTTTGTATTTTTAGTAGAGACAGGGTTTCACCATATTGGCCAGGCTGGTCTTGAACCCCTGACCTTAGGCGATCCACCTGTCTGAGCCTCCCAAAGTGCTGGGATTACAGATGTGAGCCACCGTGCCTGGCCTCTTCTATTTCAACTTTTATACACAGGGGATACATGTGCAGATTTGTCACATTAAAATATGGCATGACAGTAGTGAATAGTTTTTTTCAATCCACCCACCCACACCGTCTAGTAGTCCACAGTATCTGTTGTTCCCATATTTATGTCCATGTGTGCTCAGTTCTTAGCTCCTATGTATAAGTGAGAACAGGCAGTATTTGGTTTTATGTTCCTGCATTAATTTGCTTAGGATAATAGCCTCCAGCTCCTCCCATGTTGCTGCTCTCAAGCTTATATATAAAATGCATATCATCTGGATGACATCTTGTTTCATAGCTGAGGCTTGATTTCTTTCTTATCCAATCTAAAGATCTCACTTTTAGATGGATTATTTATCATATTTGGTTTATTTGTGTGTTTCTCATGTTTTTTTTTTTTTTCTTTTAATTCCTCTATTGGCTCTTTAATTCTGCTTCGTTTAGTCATTTTTATAGTAGTTGTTCTGGAGATTGCAATATGTATCCTTTATAACTTTTTAAAAATATTTTACTTCACATCGAATGTAAGAGCCTTGTATAATTTCTGTGTAATTCTACTTATGTTCTTCCGTCCATAATTTAGGCTTTTGTTGTCATATTTTTATACCTAACCATGTTATAAACCTCAGAGTCCAATAGTATATAATTGCTTTAAAAATACTATATCATTTAAGTGATTAAGATAACAAAATATATAGAAACATATAACATTGTAATGTTTAAAGTTTGTCTACATCTTTAACATTTCTAATGCTATTTTTTTATTCCCATAAATCTCAATTTCCCTCTTGTGTCCTTCCTCTTTTACCTGTTACATGACTCAGGTTTGTCGGTAATAAATAATCTCAGTTTTTGTTTATCTGAAAATATTATTATTTTGCTTTAGCTCTTGAAGTATATTTTAGTCATACATAGACTATTGAGTTTATGCTTTTCTTTTTTTTTTCTTTTACTCTTAGAAGATGTAATTCCATTGTCTCTTGGACTCCACTGACCTGTATCAGCCATTATTCTGATCATGTCTCTTCTGTATGTAATATGTGTTTATTCTAGCTATTTTTGTAACTTTTTGTTTTGAAGTAATTACAGACTCACAAGAAGTTACAAAGATTAGTATAGACATGCTCTGCATACTTATCACCTAGATTTCCAAAATGTTATATAACATCTTACATAAGTATTTTGCCTTGTCAAAAACCAGGAAATTGGTTGATATCATACAATCCCATCTTTTCAGATTTCGTGAGCTTTTCCATGCACTTTTTTTGTGTGTTGTGATAGGTTGACAAATGACCCTTCAAAAAAACTCTACATCCTAATCCCTGTAAATTCTGAATATTAGAGTCTTTACAGGTATGATTAAGTGAAGGAATTTGAGAGGAAGAAGTTATCTTTAGTTATTCATGAACCCTAAATGGAATCACAAGCATCTTTTTAAGAGGGAGACGGAGGGAGGTTTGACACCCAATGCGATGTCAAGATGGAACAGAGAGAAGTTTAAAGATGCTGGCCTTAAAGACTGGAGTGATGTGTCCACAAACAAGAAATGCAAGCAGCTACTTGAAATTGGAAGAGGCAAGAAAGAGATTCTTCCCTTGAACCTCCAGAGGGAATGTGGCCCTGCCAACATCTGGATTTCAGCAGAAACATCTTGATTTCCAACCTCTAGCCTCCAAAACTGTAAGAAAATAAGTTTTTGTCATTTTAAGCTACCAAATTTTTGATAATTTGTTACTACCTGAGAAACTAATACGTGTGTCTTATCTAATTATTGAAATCTTGCAATTTATTATAATTATAGAAATCTTCCCATTTCTATAATTTTGTCATAGTAAAAATTTTATATACAAGAGTATATATAGCATGTAACCTTTTGGGATTGACTTTTCCTACTCATCAGCATGCCCTTAAGATCCATCCAATTTGTTGCATTAATATATAATATATTAATATATACTATAATTATATATTGTGTATTAGATAATATATTATATATTAATATAATATAATTATATATTAATATAATTATATATAATATAATTGTAATTAATATATTTACTCTGGAATGGACTTACCAGAATTTGTTTAAACATTCACCTGTTGAAGGACATTTGGGTTGGTTCCCATTTTGTCTGTTAAAAAAATACCTTCTATGTACAGTCCTGCCTGGCTATTTGTGTGAATTTATATCTCTTTACGGTAACGCCAAAAGTGAAATTACGGTGTTGTAAAGTAAATGTTTGTTTAGCTTTTTAAGATAATGCAAACTTGAGAGCTGTGTGTGTCTATCTATCAGTGGTGGTGAGGATACAGAGATGCCACGTTTCTCATACACTGCTGGGAAAAATGTAAAATGGTAGAGTTCATGTAAAACTGTAAAATGGTAGAGTGCATGAAAAATGTAAAATGGTATGTCTGAGATGTATGAGAAACATGGCATGTCTGTGTTCTCACCATCATTTTGTGTGAACAATATTTTACTGTTAATTTGGTGTTACTAATAGGTAGTTTGTAGTAATATCTCATTGTGGTTTTAATTTGCATTTTCCTAATGGGTAAAAATTGTTAAACATAATTTCACGGGATTGCTTGCCATTTTCATATTTGGTGAAATGTCTAGCCAATCACTGGCCCATTTTTCAAAAAGGTTTTGTTTGGTTGGTTTCTTATTGTTGAGTGTGAATGGTTCTTTATGTATTCTGGAAACAAGTCTTTTGTTGGAAGCATGGTTTGCAGATTCCTTCTTCCAGTCAGCTGCTTGTTTATTTATCATCTTAACAGGATCTTTCACATAGCAAAGGTGAATTTTACTAAGTTCAATTAATCCTTTTGTGTTGGGGGGAATCACTGTTTTAGTGTCCTAGGCCAAGACCACGAATATTTGCCTCCTATGGTCTTTTCTAAGTGCTCTCTAATGTTAAGTTTTAGGTTTAAATTAATGATGCAGGCCAGGTACTGTGGCCCATGCTTATAATCCTAGGGCTTTGGGAGGCCGAGGCAGGAGACTGCTTGAGCTCAGGAGTTTGAGACCAGCCTGGGCACCATGGTGAAACCCTCTCTCTATAAAAAATACAAAAAAATTAGCTGGGCGTAGTGGTGCACACCTGTGGTCCCAGCTACTTGGGGGCTGAGGTGGGAGGATTGCTTGAGCCCAGGAGGTCGAGGTTGTGGTGTGCCAAAATTGTGCCACTGCACTCCAGCCTGGGTGACAAAGTGAGACTCTGTCTCAGAAAAATAAATAAATAAAAATAAAATATAAAATAAATTCATGATTCATTTTGGATTAAGGTTTTAAACTTTATTTTTTTTCTATTGATGTCCAATTGTTCCTACACTATTTATTAATTCATTAAAACATATTAATCCTTTGTAAAATTTATCTTTGTCTGGGTTTTTGTCCTTTTGGCTATAACATTTCTAAATATATTCTTCTTATATTTATCCTGTTTGGTATTTCCTGAGCTCTTTTGATTTTTAAGTTTATGGGGTTCTTCTTTTACCAAATGTGAGAAATGTAGTGCCTTTATTTCTTCTAATGTTTTGTCTGCCTCATTGTCTTTTTCCTCTAGCACAAGCACAATTCAGGTGCTATGCAAGGATTTGAACAGTATTTATCTTCAGATTTTTGACTCCCACATCTGTGCATTAATATTTAATAAAGTTTTTAAAGATCAAGTTATTGTTTGTTAAATTATTATTTAATAATATAGTTATTCCACTAATTTTTCAGTTTCTCTGGCAGCTCCAAACTTTATCTCTAAGCCTGAAATCCAAGAATGCTATGATTTTTCTGCCTGAGTTCTAGGCATCCAGAACCATTTGGACTACACTCAGGTAAGAAGCTTATAAGTGGAATTATCAGACAGTGCATTTTCTCATTTTCAAAGTTTGACAAACCTCCAATCTTTTACTTCTGTTTTTCATTATCCAGTGTCTTGAAAGAATTGTGATTGTGTGTATGTGTGTGTGTGTGTTTGTGTGTGTGTGTGTGTGTGTCTGCAAGATGAATAGTTTGCTACAGACTATTCTGACATTGTTTGAAAAATAATTCTAAGGATTTGGGATTCTAATGTAAGAAAGATGGGTTTGGAGAGTTTTAAGAAAGAGTGTGATATGACTGAATTATTATGAAGAGAAGGTTTTGTTGGGTGGAAGACTGGACAGGAAGGGTCAATTGAAGAAAGCCAGAGAAGAGATTGTGATGACTTGCATATTTCCTAGAATAGTGGACATGGAAAACAATTTTGGTTATATTCTTTACTCCTGGACTTTGGGTATGTCATTTTATCAACCAATTGTAAAATGAGGCAGTGATACCTAAAAAGCCACTAGTTTGTTTCAGAGATTAAATAAACTATGTACCACCTTAGCCATTTCCTGGCACACAATAATGCTCTACAGTATTTTATTATTTGTTATGAGTGTTTATATTCCAAATACTGAACTTTGCATGCGTAACTACGCCTGCATTCATGGGTTTAGACATAGAGATACAAACTAATCAAAATATCAAATAATATATAAAAATTCTAATGAAATAATTGATATTTAGTGATATGATTACATAAGAGCATATAATAAGGTGACAATCTAGTAGTGGGAATAATACATAAAATATAAAAGTAATTCTAGTTATAACTGATAATACTTATAACCAATAATAATCAAAGAGTGTTCAGTTTGCTGACCTGTGACAAGTATTAATTACATTAAGAAGGGTAACTATTCCTGATGTTAGAAGGGAAGGCAAGGGTTTAAAAAAACTCTGAAAGAGAGAGAGTTGGTGGCTCTATGGCAACACAGGTTTATTGCAAAAACCTGCAGAAGTGGGGCACCAGCTTAATGCCAGAGTCCACTGCTGCCTACAGGCTGGAGTAATTTATAGGCCTGGGTGGAACAGGTCTGGGTGGTATGACTTCCTGCCTGGGAGGATATTGATAAGATGTTCCTACGATCAGGCGGTTTGGCCCTTTTCCCAATGGGATGTGATAGGATGTTCCTTGGACCTGTGTCCAGCAGGATATGACAGGATATTCCTTCAGCTGGGGCTTTGCCCAGCAGGGTATGATAAGGATGTTCCTGGCCAGGTGCTGTGGAGCCATGCCTGTAATCCCAACACTTAGGAAGGCAGAGAGAGGTGGATCATATGAGGTCAGGAGTTTGAGACCAGCCTGACCAACATGGAGAAATCTCAAGTTTACTAAAAATACAAAACTTAGCTGGGCATGGTGGCGGGCACCTGTAATCCCAGTGTCTTGGGAGACTGAGGCAGGCGAGTTGCTTGAACCCGGGAGGCGGAGGTTGCAATGAGCTGAGATCGCGCCATTGCACTCCAGCCTGGGTGACAAGAGAGAAACTCCATCTCAAAACAAATAAAAATAAAAATAAAAAAGGATGCTCCTGTGCCTGTGATCATGTTGTTAAGAAGGATGTTTCTCACAGCCCAAACCCCTGCGGAATGTTTCACTCTGACCAGGGTCTGTGAAATGGCGGAGGCCTTACAAAATGGTGCAGCTTTGACTAACCCCTGAGAAAGTGAGAAGTGAGATAAGTTCTAAATAAAATTAAGATAATTTATTTAGGTGAAAAGTTTAGTTATGATTTTTTCAGAAAGAGAAAAACAGTATGTGAGAAGGACCCCTGAGAAAGAGAGCATGGAACAGGTGTCCAAATGGGGAAAACAAAAAAGTGTTGAAGCAGAGTAAGAGGGTGATCAAACTGTACCTGTCGCTGGGAAAATATGGAAGAGTCTGACTATTTGGGGCTTTTGTGCCATGGGATAGTTTGGCTTTCATCTTTAGAGTATAGAGAAAGTCTTGGCATGTTTTAGGAGAAAAACGCAAGTCAACGCCAATGTAGAGAACATAACGGAAAGAAACACCATTGGATGAGGCAAGTCTCCAGAAGTGTAGGATGATGATGTTGATGGTGATAGCCATGGTGGTGGTGCTGCTGCTGCTTCTGGTTGTATTTTGTCACAAGAGATTTGAAAAGGAGAAATACTAGAGATACGATCACCTAATTTTTGTGTATCTGAGAGACACAATTTCTGCATGTCTACTCCTCTGTGGTGGAAAAAATAGGCAAAGAAACACAGTAAAATTAGTCTATTTCATACTTCATTAGTGCCAATAGTAGCTGGCTCTTCCTAAGTATTTACTGATCCTTACAGGTAAGCAAGAGTTGCTTGGAGTTAATTAGTAGGGTTTCAGTGGCATTTGAAATGTCTGAACTTAAATACTTAAAAGGGTGTTGGAATACAATTTTATTTTAACATAACATTATCTCAGCAATGACTTTGTGATAACATAATGCAGATTAGATAGAATGTTTTCTCTTCACTCAGTCAGATTGAAGTTCTATGTATCAATAAAGAGAGAGAGCAATTGTACAGAGATAATCATTACAGCAGTCCCCAGATGCATCTGGGAAACTATTAAGAACCAAAGAGGAGGCTAATGAAAAGATCTCCCGTGGTTATAGAAATTACATGCTTTGGTCTTTCTCTCCAGATATATTCTTTGTTAGTTTCTTCTGGAAGATCTAGCCAAGGCATATTTATTAAACTGGCTCCATTTCCCCAATGTGCTTTATCTCTGAGAGCCAAGAATAGAACTGTCCAAAGAAACGTATAAATTAATTTTCTTCATCATTTCTTTACTAGTGTGCCTATTAGTAAAGGACTTGACTAGCCCTCTAATCTCCTCTATCTTTACACACACACACACACACACACACACAAACACACATTGCACTTACAAATAATATAATATCAACATATTATGAAAGCCACAATTTCTACAATGGGTATGTTTCCAGATGTCTCTGAAGTATTCCATTGAGCATACTAATTTTTCTTTAGGACTATTTATATGGAAGGTGATTGATGCTTCCTGACACATGTCAACTCCACCTAAATGGAAAAAGTGGCATTACTCTATAGAAGAATAGATAGCACAATTAGAGTAATCACCTTTTCAGGCAGAAGCACCTTGTCTTTGTAGAAAAGTATTGAACAGTTCCAACGATATAAAATTCCATTAATGCAATCCTATTAAAAACGTCGAAAGAACTGATGTGAACCAAAGAAAGCTCAATTAACGGAGCTGAGTGTTTGGTTTCATGTTCTCAATCCTCATGAGTACTCTTGGGAAAATCAATGGTCAAAATGAATATCTGGAGAATAGAGAAGCATCTATTTTTGTTCTTGATAGCCTCAACTAAAAGATACATGAAATGTGTGCATGTCGGAGTGGACGGGTGGGTTGACGTGGAGGTGTGTGTGTGAACATGCTGAATTTTGACCATTGCTAAAGCGATCACACATATAGCTTACTGTAAACATGATCATTGACTCATCAACTAAATACAATTTACTATACAGAAAAGTTAAATGTCATATAAGGAACATGCTGCTGACTTCAGACTATAAACTGTTCCTGATGCCTTAATATTTATCATAATTTGTTTAAATTTTTGAAAAAATGAGGGCATATTTTTTAGCTGGTTAGGTCCATGATAAAAAATACAAGTTCTTTATGTATTTTTAAATGGATTATTTTAGGGTATGTGTATTATGTGTGTTCGTGTGTGCATAAGTCAGTTCGAATTTCCCCTTGATTCTTGTCTTAGTCAGTTTGGACTGCTATAACAAATTATCTTAAACTGAGTAATTTACAAACAGCAGAAATTTATTGCCCACCCTTTTGGAGGCTGGAAGGTCCAGGGTCAAGATGTCAGTAAATTCAGTATTGTAAGGGTCTGTTCCTCATAGATGGCAGTTTCTATGTGTCCGTGTATTGTTAAAGGGGCAAACAGGCTCCCTCAAGCTTCTTTTACAAGGCCACTAATCCATTCACGTGGCCTACCCTCGTGACCTAATTACTTCCTAAAGGTGTCACCTCTCAATACTGTTGCATTGGTGATTAGGTTTCACTATAGGAATTTGGAGAGAATGCAGACATTCAGATCATAACAATTATGTTTCAACAAAGTCATCTGCAAGGCAAATAAGCCTTCTTCTGAAAATGATTTCAAGAAGTCTTTGTCCAGGAACGCTGATGACTGAACATGGGGAGACTGTCTCTGAGTACCATCAGCATCGAATATCTCCAAGAAAGGGGAGTGATGATCAAGCACTAGAACCATGCATGTTAAAAATGAAGTCAACCCTTATTCTACCAGCTAGCATACTTTCAATATCTTTCACTCTAAGATAGATAAAGAGTGTGAGAATTGTAGTTATAGCTGAATAAATTAGGAAAAAAAGACATACACATACGGCACAAAAATAAGGAAGCTCAATACATAAATGTTTAGTTAACATGCTAAATAATAGTCTTAGGTAAATAGTAAGTCTTCGGTAAGTGGGGAGGGGTTTACATAATAGCTGATGGGTTTACAAAGACATACACACAAAGCTGGGTCTTAAGATGAAAGGCAGAAGATCTTTCTGTGGTGGGAAGTGTCAGAGATGAGAAGACCTTGCTCGATGGGATACGGAAGATAAGTTAGCAGTCAGGAGATGGTATCTGAGGTTGCAAAGAGTCGTAAGCTTTGAAAAGCAGGACATGGTTAGATAACATATTAACAGACTTACTTATAAGTAAATGAATGAATAAATAAATAAATTCAGAAAATGTCCTCTAAATGACTTTCTTCTTCAGCACATCCTTATAATGCTTGCTACTGAAACTCTCTTTCAATATTCACAAGGCAAAGTTATGTTGGGAAAAGGAAATAGGCTTAATGGCTGACAGTTTTGAGTTCAAATTCCAAATCTCCCTCCTTATGAGTTGTGTGACATTGGGCATACTACCTAACTTTTATAAACTTTAGTTCCACTAATCTAAAAGGGCGATAATAGTGCCTAATGAAGAGGCATTATAGCTTGTGGTTATGAGCACATATTCTGTAAGTAAATTTCTTGGGTTCAAACTCTGGTTCCACACTTACAAGCTCTATCTCTTTGGTAAAGCTTCTTAACGCTGTGTCTTTTCTTCGTCTCTAAATTAGATGATCACATAGGGATATTGTCAGTATTGAATGCATGATTTCTGATAATAGCATCTGGACCAAAGTGCCTACAAACTGCTTATTATTAATGTGTATGTTATTGTTTAATTACACCACGGGTGGTTTGAAAAATAAAATGATATGTGCTTGTAATGTGTCAAGCACAGTATGCAGTGCATAGTAAAGATGCAGCAACACCACTTAATCTCATTCCTTTTTTCCTGCTAAGAAATATCAAGGTAGACTCTTCCATGTGTCATTCTCTACAGGGAATCTCACTGGCCTCCCGTTATTCTTTTCACAGTCACACTCCCTATAGAAAGACATCATACCAATAGTCATAACTAACCTTCCCACAAATGCCGAGGATGAACTTTCTCACTTAATTTGACCACTCAAGTCCTATATAAGTGGAGGTTAAAAATCAATTTCTAAAAGAGGCCATTCTTAGCAGAAACCTATTGAAACAATTCCCATTAAGCCATTGATCTGAACTGTGGACACAACATAAACCATTTGTATTCTCTGTCCTATCTTTCCACTTATATCAAAACGGTGTTATTTTCTCTTCATAGAAGAAAAATATATAGCAACATTTTCATTATATTCTCCATCACATGTACCTCTGGAATCTACAGTAAAAGTTGAAAAAGAAAAAAAAAAAATAAGCAGACCATCACTTTGAAGATTTTTTAAATCTATGTTTTATTTTAAAAATGTTTTTAAACTCCATTATTATATTTTCTATTTCTATCATAATGTAAAATCATACTCAGTGATTTAAATGATTTAAAAACAAACTGTAATTGAATTCAAAGTATACAAAATCTGAATATATTTTCACTCATAGTATATACAAGTATAAAAAATAAGTATTTTTATATTTGTTAGCACGAATAATTTTTTTAAATATATAGAATTAACTATGAAAAACAATTAGGAATATCAGTTTTAAATAAAAATATTTAAATCAAAAAATATTATCATTATACACATTTTTAATTCCTGCGTAAAAATAAATAGATAGAAGATCAAGCAGGTCAACTAACTTGCTTAGCAACTACTAAGAAACAAGATGCTAATTTCTGAGAATCACCTTGGTTTTCCTTATCTAAACTATATTATTTTATATTTGGTACTGAAATACAATTAAAATAATACAGTGTGCCTGAAATAGCAAGCCATATTCACAGCCTAAAATAAGCATATTTCTTAATCTTGTTTAAAATCTAAAAATGCTGCAGCAGAATCCTAAATAATTATCTTTTTTAATAAAATAAATTTTGTTAGGGAAGCAGAAATTATCTCAACCGAGACACTGTTTGCCATCTGCTCCTGTGAAGTCATATAGACTTTAGATTTGGTAAATGGTTCATCATCCAGTAGCTATAGAAGCATCAATAAAAATTTCTGTAGTTAATAGATTATCTGTCAGAAAATTCCATGTGTTAACTATTTTTCTCTATCACATTTTCAAAACTAATTAAATACTTAGGTTAATCAGATATTGAGAACTTTTTCATGTGATATTTGAAAAATACATTGTAGTATTCACTGAGGGATTTCACAACTTCCAATTGCTCACTATCAGAAGTTGAAGTCTCTGTTTCCAAGCAGTATTATTCTTAAAACTAGCTGAAAATCACACCAAAGGATATTATTCTTAAAAGTAACTGAAAAGCACACATGGCTCATCATTAATGTGAACTATTTGCATTTTTTTTTCATGTTTGCAGCATCTGGAAAAGCTAATGGAAGCTACAAACCACATTATCAAGAATAAATTAAAAGACCTTGGAAGAGAGCAATGATTTTGCTCTTTGAAAGAAATGAAGGTATAATTATTTAATAATTGTACAGAAAGAAAGGTACAGAGGGGTTTGCCGTGGGTTTGAAATGCCCATTACTATACAGAATGTTCTGAATTAGATCTCAATAATGGGGAGTAAAGAGACTTCAAAAAGCTAGGAGAAAAAATAATAACTTCACTTGCTTGTGCAACCTTGGAAAAGTCCATTTTCTTGTGACAGAGTTTTTGCTTCAATAGAAAAAAGAAGCTTGAGATCGATCAGCAGGTTTTGGTCTGGAAGGTTAATTTATCAACAATCTCCTTAATCAAAGCCATTCACATGCGTGACATACTGCTCAGCATCTCGAAGGCAAAATTTGGGTTCTAAAACTTCTCCTTGCTTCTTTATTAGGAAAACAAAAATAAGGGAATTCAAGAGAATGAAAACAAAAATAGCATGTTTAATTATCTGTTCTAATTAAGACAAAAGTATACCATAAAAAATCAAGTTAAATGTGACTCCCAAAGAACTGATTATGATCAACTAATGTATCTACCACAGACCTGTTGAAAACTATCACAGTAGTTAATCTCTTAGTTTTTATGACATTAAAAGAATCTGTTAAATAAGATTCTGTTACATAACGTAAGAATCTGTTAGTTCTTACAATGTAAAGATCTCTCTCTCTCTCTCACTTTCTCATGCTTACTTTACTTTAAATATTATTGTTGCAGATCTCTGATTAATTCATTGCAAAACCTTCTGACATTTGCTTGTTTTTCCCATAATCCCCATTAAATGCCAATTTTGAGCAGATACCCTACATCGTGGCGGAATAGATTATCCAAGAGAAGGTCAGGATAGAGTGCAGCAACCATCAGAAGTGGTGTTTCAATAAGATGGGACTGGATAGGATGGGAAGAAGCACAATGGAAAGAAGAATATTTCAGATCTCACAAATGTGGAAAGCACCCAGTTGGTCTGTCAACAAGGAGTGAGGATCCATTTTGCTGCAGTTACCTAGATCCTTAAGCAAGAAATGAAGTAGAAGAAAGCAAAAGGACTCAATTCTAAAAGCGACTCATGATGAGTCTATATAATTCAGGTACTTGAAGAGGATACCATGGCCAGAACACCAGTAACAAAGGAGAATGTCTTGCTGGGTTTCTAAAGATTGGGCTGGATCTACTTAAACCTCTGCTAAAAAAGTCATGAGAGGAGCATAGCTAAGGCTTCTTAAGAGGTAAAGGAGCTTATAACAATGTATTTCTTCTCCCTTTCATAAAAATTGACCAGTGTTATTCCTCACACCTCTTGGTCTGTTCTCCGCCTTCCAAGGAGATAAAAATCTAACCTGTAAAATGAATGATGAGTAGATATTTACTGAAGAAGTACACACTCCTAATATTTGTACTCATATATTTATGGTTTAATCATTTATATTCACTCATAAGAGAAAAGTAAATGACCAGGAGAACAAATTTGTAAAATAAAAAGAATTAGCTAAGTAAAGGATGAAGTATTAATTGAATGTAATGTAATCCAAAACTTCATAATATGTATACATTATACAAATTAACTTCAAAATCTATGATACAATTTTAAAGAAAAGCCAAAAAATAAAATATTGTATGTCAAATGTTCACAATTATATAAACATGCATAAAATGCTGGATTCTTAAGAGCATATAAAAATAGTACCATTCCTCGAATGATTTAGGAATTCTTTTTCTTCTTCTTTTAATTCCTTTTCATTTTACAAATGTGTTGTTTCCAACACACGAGCTTGGGGGGACACATTCAAACCATGGCAACTCATAATTCCTCTCACTTAGACCTTCCCTCCATTTCTTAATTGTTAGTTATGTTGTCAATGTTTTCTACACTTGTATTGCATCGTGTATTTCTATTTATCCTCTCTTCTATACAAGCTGAGTAGAACATATTCTTTTGGAGTGTGCGACAGAAATTACAAGAAAGAACAGGAAAGGTAGATAAGTATGTTTATCTATGTCCCAATACAAAATACTTCTTTGCAAAGACTGAGATTTACTATAGGTAAGATAACAATGCACTCAGAAATACTTAAGTTACATGTGAATTGAAATATATCCATGGGGAAAATATACTTATATATTTTACCCAAAAGGTTGATTACAGAATTCCATGATCATGGTATTCACAGTTCAAACCCTTTTCCATATCATCCAAGACATTACTGCTACGTAAACACCTCGTAAAATTTACCTCAATTTATCCCCTGAGGACAATCTTTAGTCTATCTACTTTTTATTCTGAGCACTTATTTAATCATGATATGTTTAAATTTCCATATAGTATATTTTTTTCTTCTTTCTTAAAAATAGAACTTCCATTACTGTTTTTTAAATAATATTAGTCTTATGATCATAAATTTTCTCAGCCTTTGTATTCTGAAGAATATATATTTCCTGTTCATTTTTGACAGATTTTTTTGGATAAAAATGTCTTCTTTTACTATTTTGAAAATGTCACTCCATTGCACACTGGCTTGCATGCTGTTTAGTGGCAAATCTGCTGTTTCTTCTTTATTTCTTCCTATGTATGTGATATTTATTTTTGCTACTATGTGCTTTTAAGTTTATTCTTTATTTCTTTAATTTATCTTTTATTTATTTATTTTTTTGAGACAGGATCTGACTCTGTCACCCAGGCTGGAGTGCAGTGACCAGATCATAACTCACTGCAGCCCCAACCTCTCAGACTCAAGCAATCCTCCTACGTCAGGCTCCCTAGTAGCTGGGACTACAGACATGCGCCACCACACCCGGTTGTGTTTTGTAGGTGATAGAGTTTTTCTGTGTTGCCCACGCTCATCTAGAACTTCTGGGCTCAGGCAATCCACCTACCTCAGCCTGTCAAAGTGCTGGGATTACAGACATGAGCCACTGCACCCGCCTCAAGACTATTCTTTATTAATGTTTCGTTGTTGTCTTGGGATGTTATAGAAATTGACTATGATATATTTTCCTGTGGTTTTCTTCATGTCTCTTCTGCTCAAGGTTTATTAAGTATCTTGGGTATGGGGATTAATTCTTAACAAATTTGGAAAAATAAAAAATTTGGTCACTGTATCTTCAAATATATTTTCTGCCTCATTTTCTCTTCTCTTAGAAGTCTATATACATATGTCTGTCCACTTGATGTTTTTCTGCCACTCAGTAAAACCATGCTCACTTTTTTTTCTCATTCATTCATTTGAATAGTTCCTATCGTTATCTTTTAAGTCCTCTATACTTTTGTTCTACAGTATCTAATCTGCTGGTATTCTCATACTGTGTGGTTTTCATTTCAGATAATATATTTTCCATTTTTAGAAGCCCTATTTGGATTGCCGTCCATGTTTTCATCTATCTGTTTGAACATATAGAAAATATTCATAATATTTACATAAATATTCATGTTTTAATATGCTGTTCTGCAGGTTTACTTATCTCTATCATATTTGGTCTGTTTGTATTGACTATTACATTTTCTTGTTATGAGTTGTGTTGTGTTTTCCTGCTGCTTACATTTGTTTTCTGGATCTTGCCATATTTCTGTAAATATTGCTGGTGTTTGTTCCTTGGTGTGTTTATATTATTTGGATTCAGTTTACGTTTTTTCAGTCTTACCTCTAATTTTGGTAGTGTAGTCCAGGTGAGATAACATGACTTCACTATTTATGTTTCCCTTCCCTTCCCTTCCCTTCCCTTCCCTTCCCTCCCCTCCCCTCCCCTCCCCTCCCTTCCCCTTCCCTTCCCTCCCTCCATCCCTCCCCTCTTTCTTTCTTTCTTTCTTTCTTTCTTTCTTTCTTTCTTTCTTTCTTTCTTTCTTTCTTTCTTTCTTTCTTTCTTTCCTTCCTTCCTTTCCTTCCTTCCTTCCTTCCTTCCCTTTCTTTCTCCTTCCTTCCTTCCTTCCCTCCCTCCCTCCCTCCCTCCCTTCTTTCTTTCTTTCTTTCTTTCTTTCTTTCTTTCTTTCTTTCTTTCTTTCTTTCTTTCTTTCTCTCTCTCTCTCTCTCTCTCTCTCTCTCTCTCTCTCTCTCTCTCTCTCTCTCTCTTTCTTTCTTTCTTTCTTTCTTTCTTTCTTTCTTTCTTTCTTTTTCTTTTTTTTTGAGATGGAGTCTTGCTCTGTTGCCCAGGCTGGATTGCAGTTACGTAATCTCGGCTCACTGCAACCTCCACCTCCTGAGTTCAAGTGATTCTCCTGCCTCAGCCTCCCAAGTAGCTGGGATTGCAGGTGCCCGCCACCATGCCCAGCTAATATTTGTGTTTTTAGTAGAGACAGGGTTTCACCGTGTTGGACCAGGCTGGTCTCAAACACCTGGCTTTTCTGAAGGTTATACCCATTGCTCCCTGCATTAAGGGATCTTCCTACTTGGACTAGTAGAAACATCAAATTTACTAAACCTGTGTAAACTCTGCAGATTGTTTTGTTTATTAGTTTCTGACGTTTCTTTCTCGAGTCTTAGGTACTTCCCATGCATATAAAGAAAAATGCTTAGGATAGAATTCAAGGAGACGACACTGCAGTCTCTGGAGCTCTCTGACAAGTTTCTCTCATGTTTGCTCCTCAATTTCTAGCTGACATGGACTTTTCAGACTCCAAACTCTGTCTTTTTTACTCAACAAAACTGCTGGGCTCTGTTTGCTTTGACTACCCTGTTCTAAAGCCTAGAAACTCTCTCTGTTCAGTAAATTCGTGTTATTATAGGTATCATTTTTCTTTTCATTATCTTTCCCCAGCCAACATCATTCTCTGCTGCCTGTTGACCAATATCTGACTAATGTTTCACAGAGCTCGTCAGTGTACCGAGTAACCTATCTTTTCTTCTGTACTCCATGTTAATGTAAGCAGACTCCTGGTAAGAAGGTGAAATACTAAAGATTAATATTGCATATTTGTGAGTCACCTCTTTTTTAAAAACACAATCTTTACTTCCATATGTAATGTGAAACTCAGTTTCCACTTAAATATATGGTACATATATTCCTGTTTCATGGCCCACCTATAACCCTAGATCTCATGTATTTAATCAAAACATTACTAAGCAGATATTTCACGATGCCAAAATTTACTTTGATAGAAATCTATGTCTAGCAAAATCTCACCATCTCTGCTTCTCACTTGCCATTAACCCTATCCCACCCTTCAATCTTATATTTTTCTGTTATAAATTATAGTTTTGGGATTTGTTTATACATATAGACATATATATTTGTGTATATTATATATATATATTTTGTTGTAGCTATTTACATGTTTTTCAGATGATGGATTTATTTATATGAACTATCTTATTAGTTACAAAGAAAAAGAGGAGAGTTTCCGGATATTTTAATGGCACTGGAACAGCAATACAGAACTGACATTATGAAGCAAATAATTTGGGGAGGAGTATGTCTATTTCTAAATGCCTCTCACTTTTTAATGAGTATGTATGGGTTACGTTATTAATATTAATTTGCCAATATATAGAATTCCCACTGCATATATTTTCTCAAATTGTCAGGAGCCCTGTTTAATTTCTCCAAGTACAATTTTGTATTTTCTATTTCCTACAGCCATTTTCCAAAACAAAACAAAACAAAACAAAGCAAACAAAACACACCAGGCCGGGTGCGGTGGCTCACGCCTGTAATCCCAGCACTTTGGAAGGCCAAAGTGGGCAGATCACGAGGTCAGGAGATCGAGACCATCCTGGCCAACACGGTGAAACCCCATGTCCACAAAAAATACAAAAAAAAATTAGTCAGGCATGGTGGTGGGCCCCTGTAGTCCCAGCTACTTGGGAGGCTGAGACAGGAGAATCGCTTGAACCCGGGAGGCAGAGGTTGCAGTGAGCCGACATCACACCACTGCACTCCAGCCTGGTGACAGAGCGAGACTCCGTCTAAAACAACAACAACAACAACAACAACAACAACACCAAACTTTTCTTCAGAAAAGGTAGCTATTATATCAGCAGTAAAACTGAAACATGATTTATTATTTCTATTGTGAAATGCCTACCTAATATAGGATAGATAACTACCAACATTATGAATATCCTATAGATAGGAGAATACTTGAAAATTTTATGGGAATTCTTTTCATCAAAGAAAGTCAGGCTTAAGGCACAAAAAGTTAAACAACATTACCATTAAACCAATGAGAAAGGAGCTCTCTCAGGAAAATACATAACCTCACAGTTTCACTTTGAAAAGGTAGGCATGTTATTTCAAAATGGATTCTTAAAATCCATTCTCTGGTTTAATGTTTGTATTACTGTGTATAATTAAAAGGTTTCCTTATGTGTAGATTTTCAATTTCATTACTTTTGTGCTTAAGAGATAGGCAGGTTTGGAAGGGAAATATATGGTTCTTAATGTTTTGGAATGATCTATTGCAGACAGTTTTATAGAAAACAAATACCTCCGGTGTAACATGCAATTCTAATTATCTTAGAATCATGTGATATACTTAGCACAGCACATTCCTAATTTTAAGATTTTTTTTCTATTCTCATTCCATTTAGCCCAGTGTTGTAATCTTTTTTTTTTATGTCTGTGTTTTAATTTTGTTTATGTGCCCTCTAACAATGTACTTAATATCTCAAAGTGCTTTGCCATAAGCTCTAAGAGAGGAATCTTTCGTTGCCACAAAATAATTTTCATAAGTTCCACTCCCCACATATTACATTAAATCCCTCTTCAGATCAGAGTTGTATCTCTCTCTCTCTCTCATACACACACACACACACACACACACACACACACACACACACACACACACACATATGCTCTCTATGGAAAAAGGGACAGATCCAAGATAGCCAGCTGGGTTTAGCAGAGAGGACTATCCTACAAATATTAAATAGTAATGCATGCACAAAGCAGCTTTGGGTATTGGTAGACAGTTTTGTGCTTTGAAGAAAACCCAATCTAAGACTTGCTGAAATTGTGGCTGAATCAACACAGTGCCAAATAAAAATTGGGGTGAGGCCTAGGTTTAAGAAAACCACTCAAGTCTGCCTTATATAGGTAGGAGGAATTTGGGCTGTCTATTATCATTCAATCATCACCAGTCCTTTGTATTGTTTAGGAAAGATGAGTCTTAATCAGTGATTTGGAAGACTTCTAAAAAGTTATTATACTTTTCTGGAGATTAGTATGGTGGTAATTAAGTCAGCAAACATGGTAACCAAAACATCTTCTATTTAATATTTTATGTAATCATACTTAATAGTTGATAAAGACATTTAGTAGTTTAAAATATTTCAGAGGATAAAAATAATTTCAGCCAGTAACTCTCTCCTAAACTCTCCTTTCCTCTTCTGCCAAATAAAGGACTCTACAGGACAAATTACCTGAAGAGTCTTAACAAACTGTATTGCAAATAAATGAGTGACATCAACAGGGTTATGCAACTAATTTGATGTGAATTTAGGGTTCAGAACCATCTAACTTTTAAGTCTATTATTTTCACTCTTCCTGTTTTTGAAGTTGGCTTTGTCTTTATGCAGCTAAACATATGATTTCATTAACACTTTTACTGAGCTATAAATGAGAAACATTAAAATATATAAATTTAAAGGTTATATTTTGATAAGTTGTGGCATGTATACATCTACAAAATCATCACATATCATTTCCAAAAGTTTTCTCATGCCCATGTATAATCACCTTTCCATCACTACAAAATATTATTTTGTAATTCCTACATAAATATAATTATATACAATGTATTTTCAAGTTTTAGTGCTTTGTAGTCAGCATGATTATTTTTAGATTAATCCAGATTTATGTATTAATCATCTATTCCTTTGATGTCATTCCACTGTATGGATGTACCACTACTCATTCATCCATTCATGTGATCTTGAACATATGGGCTGTTTACAGCTAGAAGACATTGCATATAAAGCTTCCATGAACATTCATGCACAAGTCTTTGTATACACATATGTCTTCATTTGCAGGGGAGGTAATTACATAGGAGTGCAGCGGTTACATTGTATGGTAGAAACATGTTTAACTTTTGGGGAATTCTGAATTATTTTCAAAGTAATTGCATAATTTTACATCTTTACCACCAGTATATGAGATTTCCAGTTTATTTACATCTTCCCAAACTTGCTATTGTCACTCTTTTACATTTTAGCAATCCTATTAGGAGTGAAATAGTATGACACCATGTTTTTAGTTTGTATTTTCCTAATGACTAACGATGTTAATAGTCTTTTCATGGACTCATTTGTCATTACACCTCTTATTTGGTGAAGTGTCTGTTCAAATAACTTACCAATTTTTAAGTGAATTTTGTGTTTCTTGTTGAATTTTGAGAGTTTCTTATATATTTTAGATACAAGTCCTTTATTGTATATATGTTTTAAAAAGAATTCCTCACATTCTATGACTTGTCTTCTCATGCTATTAACAGTGCTTAGAATAATGTGGAATAATGCTTTGCAAACAGCAGTTTTTAATTTTGATAAAACCCAATTTATTAAGTTACTCTTTTGTGGATAGTATTTTTCTCGTTGCATCTAAGAAATCTTATTTCATCAAAATTCTAAAATATTTGCTTCAAAATAATTGTTTTTTAAATAGGGTCTCACTCTGTTGACCAGGCTGGAGTGCAGTGGCATGATCATAGCTCGCCTAAACCTTGATTTCCTGAGCTGAAGCAATCCTTCCATCTCAGCCTCCCAAGTAGCTGGAACCACAGATGCACACCCAGTGATACGGTTTGGCTGTTTCCCCACCCAAAATCTAACCTTGAATTGTAATCTGAAATATAATCACCAAATGCTGGGGGAGGGACCTCATGGGAGGTCATACAATCATGGAGGTGGTTATCCCATACTGTTCTCATGATATTGAGTGAGTTTTCATGAGATCTGATGGGTTTTGTTCGTTTTTTTTAGATGGAGTTTTGCTCTGTAGCCAGGCTAGAATGCAGTGGCACGATCTCGGCTCACTGCAACCTCCAACTCCTGATTCAAGTGATTCTCCTGGCTCAGCCTCTCGAGTAGCTGGGATTACCGTCATGCGCCACCATGCCCAGCTAATTTTTGTATTTTTAGTAGAGACGTGGTTTCACCATGTTGGCCAGGATGGTCTAAATCTCCTGACCTCGTGATCCACCCACCTCAGCCTCCCAAAGTGCTAGGATTACAGGCGTGAGCCACCGTGCCCGGCCGATTTGATGGTTTTATAAGGGGCTTTTCTCTGCTTCACTCGGCACTTCTCTCTCCTGCCACCATGTAAAGGACGTGTTTGCTTCCCCTTCTGCCTTGATGGTAAGTTTCCTGAGGCCTCCTCGGCCATGCAGAACTGTGAGTCAATTAAACCTCTTTCCTCTATAAATTACCCAGTCTCAGGTATTTCTTCATAGAAGCATGAGAATGGACTAATACACCCAGCAAACTTAGGCTATTATTATTATTATTATTATTATTATTATTTTTGAAATAGAGAGCAGGGTCCCCCACCTTTTGTTGTTGTTGTTGTTCTGTTCACGCTAGTCTTGAACTCCTGGGCTCAAGTGATCCTCTCTTCTTGGCCTCCTAAAGTGCTCAAACTGTGGGAATTACAGGCATAAGCCACTATTTACAGCTTAAATTTACTCTTCTATTAGTTTTACGGTTTTACATATCATCTAAATGTTTCAGTTTTTAGTTAATTAGTGTATATGACATCCATTATAAATTAAAGTTCAAATTTTTTACATGTGGCTTTTCAATTACCCCAGCACAATTTTCTGAGAAAACAATTCTCTTCCCACTGAAATGTATTTACACCTTTCTCCAAAGTCAGTTAACCATATAAATATAGGTCTATATTTGGACTCTATTTTTTTCCCATTGACCCATTTGTTAAATTTTAATGCAAATTGTAATGCAAATAACATACTGTTATTTGCATACAGTATGTTATTTGCATACTATTGTGTGCATTAAAATAAAACACTGTTATTAACATCATAAATTACTGTTGCTTTTCATTATATCTTGAAATCAATTGGGGCTACTGCCTCAACTTTGTTATTTTTTCAAATTTATTTAGACTATTTTACTTTATTTGCATTTCTCTCTCTATATATATTGGATTAACTTATTTCTACCAAAAAATGCCTGATGACATTTTGATTGTGATTGCATTGAATCTATAAAAATATTTGGGAAAATCAATATCTTAATAATCTTAAGTCTTCTGTTCCATGAGCACAGTATATTTCTCAATTTATTTAAATTTCTCTAAATCTTGCCCCCTATTTTTTGTTTGATTTGTGATTGTGTTTCACATGTTTTTATCATATTTATCATACCTTTTTATATGCTTCAATTACATTGTAAATAAAATTTTTATTTATGATTTATGATTGTTCTTTATTATAGAAGTTCATTTGTTTTTTGTATATTTTATCATGCAACTGGTTAGAGGTTTATCAATATTACTGATCTTCTTAAATAACCAACTTTTGATTTTATTAATTTTCTTATTTTTTTGATTTCTATTTCCTTGATTTGCACTTATATATTTATTATTTCCTTTCTTCTTTTATTTTGGATTTAAAGGGTATTTTTTTGTCATTTTTTAGTGTTTTAAGTAATTTGTTTCAGACCTTTGTCTTTTCTAACTAAAGATGTTTTATTTAAGTACTTTTTGCTAAAATCTCATATATTTTGATATATTTCGTTTTCATGTTCATTCAGTTCAAAATATTTTGCAATTTTTCTTTTCATTTCTTTTTTGACTGTTTTTTAAACATTTGGCATTTAGGTTTCAAATGTTTTGAGATTCCCCAGATACTTATCTGTGTGTATTTGTTTTTTAAAAATTTATTTAATTTTGTTGCAGTCAGATATTATGTTTTGTTTTATTTGAATCCTTAAACTTACCGAGTGTTATTTTATAGAACAGGATGTACCGTATTTTCATAAATGTCTGCTTGCGCTTCTAGTATCTATTCTACTGTTGTTAGGTGGAATGCTCTATACATGTGAATTTCATAAATATTGTTGATAGTGTCATTCAATGCTTGTATAAGCTTTTTGATTTTTTTTATTAATTAGAAAGATGTTGAAATATATGGCAACAGTGGTAAATTTGTCTATTTCTCCTTGCAGTTTTATGTGTTTATGCTTCATATTTGTGAAGCTGAGCTATTAGTCTTATAAACATTTAGGATGGATTATCATGCACCTAGAAGCACTTTTTGCTCTGAAATCTGTCTAATATTAATGTAATCACTTGAGCTGTTTTTGATTAATGTTATCATGGACTATATATTTTATTTAAATTTAATTTATTTCTATTTTTATATTTTGCTTCCTTTTGGCAGCAGGTAGGTAGGTCTTCCTTATTTTAATCCAGTCAGACTACCTCTTTGTTTTAATTGGAGTGTTTAGACCATTTAAATTCAATGTGATGTTTTATGCAATTAGGGGTTTAAAGCCATTAACTTGCTATTTGTTTTCTATTTGTTCAATACGTCCTCTTTTATGCCTTCTTTTAGATTAATTTATATTTTTATGAAACAATTTCTTTTGTTTATTTTGTTGACTTACTATCTATAACTATTTGTTATGTTATTTGTGTGATTGCTTTAGGTTTATAGTGTTTGTTTGTTTTTTTTTTTTTTTTGAGACAGAATCTTGCTGTGCCACCCAGACTGGAGTGCAATGGCACAATCTCTGCTCACCACAACCTCCGCCTCCTGGGTTCAAGTGATTCTCCTGCCTCAGCCTCTGGAGTAGGTGGGATTATAGGCATGTGCCACCACATCCGGCTAATTTTTTGTATTTTTAGTAGAGACAGGGTTTCACCATATTGGTCAGGCTGCTCTCAAACTCCTGACCTCGTGATCCACCTGCCTCGACCTCCTGAAGTGCTGAGATCACAGAAGTGAGCCACCACACCTGGCCTATAGTATTCATTTTTAACTTGACAGAGTCCACTTTCCCAGTAATATTTTATTTTCAATTATATATTTTCATTACTCCTAGCCTTCATGCTGTTTTTGTCATGAACTTTATTTCCAAAAATACACTATTATATATTTTTATAATTCATTTATTTATTTTTATATATTTATTATTAGCACTACATTATTACTATTTTGGTTTAAACTGTCATTTACTTTTTTCAAGACATTTAAATAATAAAGGCTTATGTATTTACCTATGTCTTTTATTTCCCATGTTATTTTCTTCTTTGAATAGATACTTATTTTTATGTTGTCTAATTTTTTTTTTCTACCTAGGTAACTTTCTGTAAAACACTGTAGCAACGCAGAAGGTCTACTGGTGAGTAATCATTTCAATTTTTATATGACTGGAAAAGTCTCTATTTAACCTTTGTTTCTGAATGAAATTTCTGTGGGTATAAAATTTCTATGGGTTGACAGTTTCTTTTTCTTTCTTTCTTTTTACAAGATGTCTCTACTATTTCTTTCCATTTGCATTGTTTCTAGAAAGAAATTTGCTACCATATTTATTTTTTGCATGTAATATGTCTTTTTTCTGCAGATGCATTTAAAATTTCTCACTATCACTGGTCTTGAGGAAATTTATTACATTATGCCTTACAGTGGTTTTCTTCATGTTTCTTTACTAAGTTTCTTACATCTATTGGTTTGTGTACTCTATCAACTTGGAAAAATTTTTAGCCAATGTTTATTTTTGTTGCTCTTCTCTCTTACTCCAGAGATTTCAATTATCCATATATTGGACCACTGCAAATACTTATCACTCATGTTCTGTTAATTTATTTGAGTCTTTTTTCTTCTGTTTGGTTAATTTGTTGTGCTGTGTCTTCAAGTTCATTAATCTTTTCTTCTGACAGATCTAATATGCTCCAGTTCCCAACCACTGCATTTTTAAAACAAATCTCAGACAATGTTATTCTCATATCTAGAGGTTCATTTTGGATCACTTTTATATTTCCCATGTTTTTACTCCTTATTTTTAATCTTTTGTTTACCTTTGAACATAGGATATTGTTACAATAACTATACTGTTGTTCTTGTTGGCTAATTTTAACTTCTCTGTCACGTCTAGATTGGTTTTCATTCGTTAACTTTTCTTTTCATGGGTTGCATCTTTCTACTTATTTTCATGCCTTTTATTTATTTTATTTTATTTTTTGAGACAGAGTCTCGCTCTGTCTTCCAGGCTGGAAGGCAGTGGTGCAATCTCGGCTCACTGCAATCTCTGTCTCCCAGATTCAAGCAATTCACCTACCTCAGCGTCCCAACTAGCCGGGACTACAGGTGCATGCCACCACACCCAGCTAATTTTTTGTGTTTTTAGTAGAGGCAGGGTTTCACTGCGTTAGTCAGGATAGATTTAATCTCCTGACCTGGTGATCTGCCATGCCTTGTAATTTTTTGCTGATACTAGATACTGTAAATTTTACCTTCTTTGGTACTGAATACTTTGTAATTCTACAAATAATCTTGAGCTTTGTTTTAACACACAGTTAAGTTTTGTCTTTCAGATGTTGCTTTAAGATTTGGCAGAACCACATTTAGAGATTTTTCCACACTGTAAAAGCAAGACTCTTCTGAGTCCTCTACCTAATTCCCCATGTCCCAATCTGGCTGGTGAAAACAGATTCTATTAACAAATCTGCTTGATCTTTATGTAACAACCTCTGTAATCCTTTCAGGTAGATATTCTTCCAACCTTGGGATGTTTTCTTACACTCATACACTAATCAGTATTCTACTGAGTACTCAAAGGGAACCTTCCGTAGGCCTCTGGAGTTTTCTCTCAATGCAGAATTCTTTCAAATTATCTTCCTTGAAAACTCTAGATGCCTTAGTCTCTCCAACCTATCAATTCTATTTCCTTAACTCTTCAATTTCTTTACTCTACCACGACTCTTTCTGTCTATACAGCCTTCTGAAAATCATGAAATTTACCACAAAATTATAGTTTAATGTCAATGTAAATATGCATATAGATACTGTTTAATTTTTTTTTTTTGCCCATGTTCTTCAAAGGAAATTTATCTAGCTTATTTCTTCTTTAAATCATTTTATGATGAGAGTGTAAAACTATAGTCTCATTAGAAAAATAAACAGGCCAGATGCAGTGGCTCATGCCTGTAATCCCAGCATTTGGGAAGCCAAAGCAAGAGGATCACTTTATGTCAGGAGTTTAAGACTGGCCTGGGCAACATAACAAGACTCTGTCTCTATAAAAAATAAAACAAAAATAATTAGCTGGGTGTCATGACATGTGCTTGTAGTCGCAGCTACTCAGGAGGCTGAGGTGGAAGAATAGCTTGAGGCCAAGAGGTCAAAGCTGCAGTGAGCTATGTTTGTGCCACTGCATTCCAGCTTAGGCAACAGAGTGAAATCCTGCCTCCATAAAATAAAAGTAAACAGATGCATTATGCGAATATATACAAAATTAACATGGGAAAAATTAGATTCAAAAGTTAATCAGGTTTAATTTTGAGCTAATGCATAAGTGGGGAAAATTTGGAAAGGTACACCCTATGCAGTCATTAGGTCTGAAGGGGTATTTTGGAAATTGAGCAGGGAAACAACTCAGAGAGCTCTGCTTTGCATATGAAAGCGATGGAGAAAAGACCTGCCCAAACCGAATTCAAACATATCTCATGTTAGAGCATATCATAGTTCTAGGGGAACATTGCTAATTTGTACTGAGTGATAATCTTCAGAGTCATATCCCCTTCTTGTCACATGGATCTAGTGCTTCATGTTTCCATCTACCCAGAAAAATTCACCTACAACTTCTTTCTTCAATCACTTTGTGTTTCATGCAAAACCCTCTTGTCAGTATTCTCACAGAAAACCCCAACGAAAACAGATCTAGACTTCAGATGAAATGAAGAAGTTAATCCAAATTGGGTTTAGGGTATTTTCAGATTCCTGACAAAATAAAAATGTTATTAGGACAATGTTATTTAGGACAAATGTTATTTAGGACAAAATAAAAATGTTATTAGATCTCACTCATTAGGTGGTATTCACTTCAGGGTATGTCTTTCAAAAAGATATATTCTAATTAAAGTGATAATATGTTTCTAGTGTTAAAGGAATACTGGTAAAAAGCCAATGAGAATTTCTATTAAAACTTTTAAAATAGAAAAACAAATTGAATATGTATTGATTTTCTACCACTCAATTCAAGACAACTATGACATTTTCATATCAGAAATAAATGTCAGTATTCATTATCAGATAAAACTAAAGATAGAAAGAATCCATCAACCAAACCTTGTATAAGTGACTCCAACAAATTATTCATACCTTCAACTGTATAAGAAACAAATTAAACACTGCTTTTTCTGGTTAGTGGGACTCCATATTAAAGGGTAACAAGGATTGTGGAGTCAGAAATTACTTTAGCCATGAAGATCATTAGTTGCCAATTAAACATATTCCATCTGTACCTAGGTAGATAAACCTTGTAGTTTGTAAAAAAAAAAAAAAAAAAAAAAAAAAAAATCAACCTATGAGAAGTAATTAGCATTTTCATGACTTTTTCCTTTCTAAACTCTTTTAAGATATTAAAGATTCATGAGAATGACGTTCCAACAAAATCTGTGCTACATATCTTCCATTCGCTCAGCACCTTGCTTTATGACTTGAAGTATAAACTTCGTGGACAGCATCAATGGGCTCCACTGCCCTTTGATTTTGGTTAGGTTAGAGTAAGACCAATGGGATGCTCAAGTAAGATACTAGAGAGCAGGTGGAGAAGTGAGATCAGATTATTTATTTACCTGGTTCCTCCCTGCAGTGTTAACAGTGGTTGACTGTTTCATTTCATTAAGGTCATAGTTGTTTTGTTTGTTTGTTTGTTTCAGGAATTCTTTTCCATGTAGTTCTCTCCCCAGTTTCTACTGACTACTCTTTGCATGACCTCCTTTATCCTCAAGTTACAGAAACATCTTCTCCCCTGTTACTAACCCTGGAAAACTTCACATTCCCTCACTGATTTCCCTCAAACCTATGCACACTTTGAAAATAATTCCTTCACTAAACTCTTATGATTTTCTAGCTTGAGTTCATTATTATCTGTTTCTTGTTTCTGTCTTAACTAATGTCTTTATACATTGGAAATAGCAGAAAAGAACTTTAGATATTGTCCCCTAACCTACCCTGTGAATGAGGCACCTGAGACAAAATACATGTCATAATGTATGACATACCAAATCATTTTTTTCTAAATAACAGTATTAATATCACTAATTATTGTAGAGTGACAGAGATGTGACAGACCATCATGTTGCAGATTTCCTTTTGTTTAAGAGTGAATAATATTCTATTATATGTATATAGCACATTTTCTTGATTCATTAATCTGTCAAAGGACCCTTGGATCATTTCCCTATCTTGGCTATTGTAAATAGAGCCTCACTGGTTAGCCAGGAAAACACAATGGAAAAATAATTGTCTCCTTAACAAATGGAACTGAGCAAACTGGATATCTACATGCAAAATAATAAAAATGAATTACCTTATACCATACACAAAAGCCGACTCAAAATGGGTTAAAATCTTAAACATAGTATCAGCAACGGTTAAACTACTAGAAGAAAACATAGGGAAAAGCTTAATGGCATTGATCATGGCTATGATCTCCAGGATATGACAACAAAAACACAGGCGACAAATGCAACAATAGATAGGCAGGACTACATCAAACTAAAAAGCTCCTGTACAGCAAAGAAAAAAATCAGTGGAGTATAAATGCAACCTAAAAAATGGGAGAAAATATTTACAAATTATGTATGTGATAAATGATTAATTTCCAAAATACATAAGGATCTTCTACAATTCAATGGCAAAAAAAAAATAGATAACTCTATTAAAATATGGGCAAAAGGCTTGAAGAGAAATTTTTCCAAATAAAGCATATAAATGACCACCAAGTATATAAAAAGATGCTGAACACAACTAATCATCAGGGAAATGTAAATCATAGCCAAAATGAGATATCACTTCACACCTACTATGATTACTATTATCAAAAAACAAAAGATCAGTGTTGGTGAAGATGCGGGCTAGTTGGAACCCTTGTACAGTATTGGTGGAAATGTAGAATGGGAAACGGTATAGAGATTCCTCAAAAAATTTTAAAAAATAGCACTACCGTGTGGTTCACCAATCTTACTTCTGGGTATATATATGAAAGAATTAAAATTAAGTTCTCAAAGATATATCTGTACTCCCATGTTCCTTGCAACTATTTAGTAATTCTTTTCATTATATATCCAATGAAATTCCAATTATGTACAGTCTAGTTCCTAAATATTTTTTGAATCCAATTATTTAAAACATAATGTATATTTTACCAGTTTAGAGCTTCAACATTATATTCCTGGATTATTTCAACAGTCTGATAAATAATGTCTAGGTCTTAATTATTTTTTCAGTTCAAGCCATTCATCCATAACATCCAGGATATGTAAAATGATTATATAATAATGTCTCTTCTTGAGTAAAATCTTTGGAAATGTTTTTCATTACTCTTAGACTAAAGTCTAAATTTCCTAAGATGGTTTTTACTTTCTGCTGTGAGAAAAATGGTGTTCCTCCCTGGCAAAATATATTAAAGTCCTAACCGTTGGTACCAGTGAATGTGATCTTATTTGTAAATAGAGTATTTGAAGATATAATCAAGTTAAAGTGAGGTCGTAGTGGATTAGGGCAGGCCTCACATTCAATGACTGATGTTATAAGAAGCCAAAATTGTGGGTCAGCACTTTGGGAGGCTGAGGTGGCTGGATCACGAGGTCAAGAGATTGAGACCATCCTGGCCACCATGGTAAAACCTTGTCTCTACTAAAAACATAAAAAAAATACAAAAATTAGCTGGGCATGGTGGTGCACACCTGAAGTCCCACCTACTTGGGAGGCTGAGGCAGGAGAATCATTTGAACATGGGAGGCAGAGGTTGCAGTGAGCCAAGATCGCAAGGCTGCACTCCAGCCTAGTGACAGAGTGAGACTCTGTCTCAAAAAATAAAAAATAAAATAAATAACATAAATGTGGGAAACGGTGACACAGGCACATAGAGAGGGAAAACAGCTATGTGAGGATGAAGGCAAAATTCATAGTGGCTGATGCAGCTACAAGTGAAAGAGTGCCGACAATCCTCAGAAAATACTTGAAGCTTGGAAGAGGCAGTTCTTCCTTGGAGCTTACAAGGGAGCACAATCCTCATGACACCTTCATTTTAAATTTCTAGCCTCAAGGACTCTGAGCAAAGAAAGTTACTGTTGTTTTGAGCCATCTAATTTGTGGCTTGAATTTGTTACCACTTTTTATTCATTTCTATAGCTATAATTGTCATCATTGTTTCACATACTTTATCTTGTCATGCCTTATACATCCACACACATCCTATGATTCAGATTTAAGAACCTCTTTTATTGGTATAGTCTTCTCATTTTTACATTCTATTTTATCCACCTATATTCCATATGTATTCATTTGTGTGGCTGTCAGAGCAAATGATCACAAATTTGGTGGCTGAAACAACTGAAGTTTGCGCTCTCATAGTTCTGCAGGCCAGAGGTTCATTAGTTTCACTGGACTGAAATCAAGGTGTTGTTAGGACCACACATTACCAGAGGCCCTAGGGGATAATTTCTCTGCCTCTTCCATATTGTGGTGGCTGCTAGAATTCCTTTGTTTGTGTCTGTAGCATGCCAGGCTCTGCTTCCATTTTGCAGTAATGGGATAGGTAAGTGTGTCAGTAGGCCAGCTCGGTTTGCAGGATGAAGAGCAGATTAAGAGGCATTCTTATGTTGACATTGCTCATTCCCAATACTCTTACTCTGCAATGATGACTATGATTCCAATTAAAAAAGAGTTTGACTGATGAGAACTTTTAAGCCTTGTCCTTTCCTCTTTTTCTTGTGTCCTACATCTAGACAAGCTGATAAGAAAACTTGGGTGATACATTGGTACCAGCAGGATATTTAAACCAGGAAAGTCTCTGCCCACACCAGAGAATCCTCACCCTAGCCCCATCTCCTAACCACAAGGAAAACTCATGCCATTCTTTTTTCCTAGCTCTCTCAAGCCATTTATTTCTCTACCTTTTTAAATCATTTCTTTCCTTCCTTCCTTCCTTCTTTCTTTTCTTTCCTTTCCTTCTCCCTTTCTTTCTTTCCTTCTTTCTTTCTCTCTCCTTCCTTTCCTTCCTTCCTTCCTTCTTTCCTTCCTTCCTTCCTTCCTTCCTTCCTTCCTTCCTTCCTTCCTTCCTTCCTTGAGTTGGGGTCCTAATTCATCATTCATGCTGGAGTGCAGTGACATTATCATGGTTCACTGCAACCTCTGACTCCTGGCCGCGAGTGATCTTCTTGCCTCAGTCTCCTAAGTACCTAGGACTGTAGGCATGCACCACCATGCCCAGGCATTTTTGGGTTTGCTTCATTGTTTATTTAGAGATGCAGTCCCACTATTTTGCCCAGGCTCATTTCAAACTCCAGGTCTCAAACCTCCCATCTCAGCCTGCTGAGCTGCTAGGATTATAGGTATGAGCCACACTGTACTGGGCTCTCAAGCCATTTCTAACTGTCTTGAGGGGCCTGCCTTACTCTTTCCAGAGACCTCAATTATGTATATGAAATTATATAATTACAATATAATATAAGAGAATTTCATACCTTCTTGGTGTATTTTTTATACATTCTTGAGGTCTTTTCATACCTTCTTGGTATGTTTGTGCCATCATTAGTGTCTTCAAACCAAGTTTTACTAGGGGATCCATTGTTCTATGCAGGTAATCATAACAGTCTATTTAGGGGTAGGATTTCTTGCTATGAATAGATAACCAGGCCGTGTAAGCCAATCAGAGACCCCTTTGTGAAAAGTCAAATATTTTGAGTTTGATCTCCAAAGACCTAGCAGTGCCTACGCAAGAACCAGATTGCATTTCTTATAATTCATTTTCTCGGGTAACAAATCAACATAAGCTTCACCACCATACTTATTTTCCAGAGTCACAGCTGTTGCATCATGCCTGAGAAAGGAGACTGAGATCCTTTGATGGTCTGATATTACAATACATGCAATGGAAGATTCCTTTCTTGTCACATTTGTGTGGTTGATGGTATCACAGGGATATTTTGCCATGTCCTATTAACCAAAAGAAAGTAAATCCATTGGAAACATAGGCTTTTTGTGGCTACTTCAATTCTAGTTGTCTCAATGTCTGCCAAGATACTCACTTTTTAGGTCAGTGTAGTGTCCCACAAAGGCTTTTATAGATGTGTCTGAAGACAAACGACATCTCATGAAACATAGTTCCATGGTCTCGTTAATGTATGTGACTTTCCAAGCTTAAATTGTGCCATGTTTATTTTCCTCTTCACTTGTCCACAATTTCTCCCATTTAATTTAGATTGTTCAATTACCATTAATTCCAGGCAATCTATTGTTTAATTGGATGAATTTCAATTGCAAATTAAGACTGCTGGTTTCAACCAAGAAAGCTAATTTAAACCTGACAACAAGTTTGTTTTTTAAAAAAATAGGAAATGGTATGAGAGGATGGAGAATAACACAGACATTTGTTTGTGTATTAAGGTGTCACTTGTTTGTTTAATTAGAACAAAACCGTAGTTTTCTACTAAGGGACTTTCTCAACTGCAGAAATAACTAGCACCGTGACTTTTCATGTAGGGAATATTATCATGAAAAGCTTACCTATCCATTTAACAATTCCAGAACAGTGTCTTCTTACTTAACCAGAATCTTGTTATTTAGCGAGCTCCATCTTATAATCATTCTAAGTAAAAAATAAAAGGTTAAGAAGAGGTTATATGATTAAAATATGTGGCACTGTATAAAACGTAAGGGAAAAGTGAAAAAGATACTTTCTCAGTAGTACTAAAGGAGGCTCTATGAAATATTGGGTCAAGCAATAGCTCTAAGAGAATATAAAGGGCAACTCAAGGGGTGACATGAGCCTATTATGAGATTCTGGGCATATTTATGGTTAGGAGAAGAGACAGAAAACTCTTCAGAACAATATACAATAATACACGTTATCCTTCTTTGCGTGATGAGTAAATGTATTTAAAAGCCAGCATGTTAAACTGCTTACTCTGGAAACTTCCTAACGAGACAACAATAGAAAAAGTACATAAATGAAGAAATAATTTCTTACATTACATAATGGTGCTTAGTAAAACTTACTGAGACATTTTAACATTTTGCTGGATGCTCTAGCAGTGTCCAGAAAATGTTATGCAGAGAGAATATACGATAAAATATTAATGAAAACTCAGAATTTTTAAAGTGTCACATTGTGGCAAGCATAAAGAATACACAGAAAAAGAATTTCAAGTTCGAGCATTTTCAAATGAAGGAACAGAATAGATTGTGAGGAAAGTTTTACAGAGAAAAATCTCTGGATTCAAAGTGAGTAATATGAGTTGTTCTGGTTCTCACACACTGGTCCTCATTGCCCATATCTTGACTTTTGAGGAGTTTATTTATATTGCTGGCAACCATGATGAAGGGTTTCCCCTACAGGGATGATGACAAAATGAGGCATCATGTAATCATTCTGTTCCAAGTATACATTGCACACATTATTATATTCCAAGTATACATTGTGATTGTAGGCTGGGAAACAAGGGGCAGTGCGATTTTATAATGTATATTATGGCTAAATAGGAACAGTAGGTATCAAAATACAGATTATTAAGGAAAAATAATGTTGCAAATGCATTGCCCAATCTGAGTATGAGAGTCTGGATTATATTATTTAGAAAGCCTGAGCCTGTCCTGCCAGCTGTAAATTTATAACAATTCCTGGAGAGGATCTTAGAAGGATAAAAATTGATTGGCTGAGACTGACAGCAATATGTTATAAAAGGAAATTTATAAAGATTTTATTCTATAATAAACTAAATAACTGTTTAGACAAATATAAAAATAGTGTTCATTGTGGTTCTGATATAAACTTCAAATTCTTTCACACAAAATGATTGGTGAAAATTGCCATATATAATTAAGTAAAAACACTTTTTCTTGTGTAATGAAAATTTTATTAGCATTCAATGTATGACAAATACCCTTTGTAAAGTATGACTTTCTGAATTGGAAAGACCCTTGTTAGTTTCAGGGTTATTTTTACCATATGCAGGAAACATTTATGATTGACTTAGGAGCCTGCTCAAGACTCATGTCAAATGCAACCATTGTATTAGAAATATTAGCAGTGTTCATCTTATATCTGAGATGTTTACATTTTTCAAAATACTGAGCAATATGCTACCTTCTAGGAAAAAAAATGTTTTTCTAATTTTGAGGTGCTAGCTCTGTGCTTTCTAACCAGGGCCATCTCTGACCTGCAATATTCTCCCACTTGGAGTGGGGGAAGATTTCTCTTGCTTTCTTATAAAGGAGTAGTCACCTAAGGTCATAGTGGAAAAAGGATCCCTCATGCATAAACTTGAAACTATGGGTGCTTTCTGCACAACACTGTTAAAGATCCATCTGTACAGGACTTTTTTTTTTAAATATAACTATTTCACATACACTCTCATGCTGACTGCACTTATAATGCTGAGGACCTCTGTAAGAATTCTTAATAAAATCACAATCCTAATGCGTTGAAGCAGTATACAAACGCAGTGTGACAGTGAAAGGCATCGGCTTTGTCTTCTATACAGCCACACTAAGATAGAATCTTCAAGACAGCACATTCCACATTAAAGCTGGCTTTGGATTGATAATCATGTATGAACCAAAAAGTCACACCTTGAATTTAATTTCACAGAGCACTTGTTCTGCTACGTGTTAGCTCTGCAACTGTGAAAAATGATTTCACCTCTCTGAACGTCATTTATAAAATTATAAATAATAGCAGCCCCTAACTTTGAACATTCTCATAAGCAGATCAAGCTTTTTAATATTTGCACAGTAACTGGCATACTAAACTGACTGAACTGATAAATAAAATTAGGTTAATAAAATTAGACTATTATTGCTATAATTTTTTGGGAAAGTATCCTTGTAAAAAGAGAAATATTCTTATTTTTATTGTGTGAAACTCTACTTTTTTTGGGGGGGGCATTGTCTTGTTTTTTGTGTTTTTTTTTTTCTTTCTGTCTGTTTTTTCTTTATTTTTCCTTGAAACTCTATTTTGTCATAAAAGATTTGTTAACAACATTGATAAAGATAAGCACCAAGGATAATGTGTGCCTATGATCTCAAACAGTTCCAGCCTATCAATTGAAAACAAAACAACAAAAAGCTCTACATTTTTTTTTTTTAAGTTTCTTACCCCTGAGACACTGAGAGACTTAGCTAAAAGCAATTTTGTCCTTTGGATTTGAACAGGATCTTCAAGGGGCTGAGAAGTGGACAGAGCTCCCAGAGCCTGAGTTGATAATGAATCTCCTAGCCTTTCACTGGGAAAACTGGGCTAACACCTGATACTTCCCAAGGACCAAGTCTCTAGCCCTCTGGATGCACTGAAAGCTTTGCTACTTGGGGACTAATTAAATGATTACAAGGGAAAAAGCAGAGCTAAACGCTTACGGTTTTGCAAAGATAACCAGAGAGGTAAGAAACTGCCAGCAGGTTTCCCTAAATAGTGAGGCTGTGGACCTGCTTATCTTTCACAGAGACGGCACTAATAAAAAGCAGACCACACTGAGACATGGAATCCAACGCCATTCCTATTCCCTTCCCTGATTTAAAGAAATCAAGATGGAGGCAAGGATGCAGGAACTGCTGCGTAAAATGAAAACATACTACACTGGAGAAAAATAAATATGTTTGTTATTTTCAAGATATAGAAAAAGAGGAGATAAAAATTAATTAAAATTTTTATTTTCAAGATATAGAAAAAGAGGAACTAAAGTGAGATTTCAGCAAAATACTGAAAGAGGAAGCACACTTTTAAGTCTTGGGATATGGCCCTCTTTGTTTACTTTAAAGAGTAACACACAGGGCAGAACATCCAAACACATCTGTCTGCAGCTCCAAATTCCAAATGCCTTGTCTATTCCACAGTGCACGACATTAAAGGCAATCTTAGTTTTGCCTTTTCTCAATATGTAGATCTCCATCAAAATAATGGTATTAAATGGTATTGTGGTCCAGGCAGGCAGTGAATGGTGCAAAACAAGGAGATGGCAGACAGCAAGGTAGTTGTCATTGATCTGTTCTAGGAGCCTATGTCAGACAGGTTTCTGAAGGGTGATGCTTGTACTATTTCTTGGCAAGGGTGGCATTACTTTGCACAGCTGCAACAATTCCTCCCAGTATCTGTCCAAAGGTGATCAGAGAGCTATCCCTGATCATCCTGTTTAAAATGTCCTCCCAGATGATGATAACTGTTTTTAATAATTTTTTCCCAGTTGCCATCAAAGTGTATTCTATCTATGTCACTGGTTATTTTCATACTTATTTAGGGGGCTCTTCATTCTCTGATGCAACCATGAAGGTCAGAGAGGTGCTCTCTGCAAAGATGACTGCGCCTATGTCCTTCAACCCTTAGGGTAAAGAGTACAACTATCTGGCATCTCCTGGGTAATAGGTGTTTTTAGTCAAGTTATTTGGTGATGGAGAGATCATGCTTCATGCCTGAAGATATCAAGTCATTCTTGAAAGAAAATGGATAGACCTGGGTTATAATCCCAGAAGTACTACTTGCCTACTGGTTTGGGGGAGTTATTTGAAGTAACAGATTTTTACACTGTTGACCCCCAGTATACTGCATGTTGATCTGAAGTCCCCTTAAAACCTGGGCAATTTAACCATAAGCTATCTTGACTTTGGGTTACTTTAACTATGGCGTGTTTCAACTAATAGAATAAGGTGGAACTTTTGAACAAAATTTTAAGATAGCTTGGCAGTGTCTACTTCTGCATTCTGGAGAAAGATACCTCCCAAGTAAAGAAGTTTGCCTAGCCTGAGACTGCCATCCCATGAGGAGGCCCAAGCAGTCATGTGGTGAGGCACCCATGAAAGAGAACTAAGAATGTGGTGATCAATTACAGCTGCCAGCCGTGTGATTGAAACCCTTTTTTACCTTCTGTTTACCCAGTACCCCTTCTGCCACAACATGAAGCAGAAAAAGTGCTGGATTGTACAAAGAAATAAATTGTGTTGTTTCAAGTTCACACACAAACACATAAATGCCCTCAACCTATACTCTTGTCATTATCTCTAATTCTTCCTTCTTTCCATTGCTTCACTGATTATATATATATATACACACACACACACACATATATACACACATACATACATATAGTTACATGTCTCATATGTAAACTATATTACATATATGTTATATATACATACATCATATACACATATACATATATATGATGTATGTATATATAACTACTGAGGCATATAACTGAAAACCGTTTAGATAGGAATGGACTGAGCTTTTTTAAGTATAGAAAGTATTAGAGCAGAAGCTTAGAAAAAGAAAAACCAACAGTACACATGGCTACTGACAAATTATACTGCTTGTTCTGAACATAGAGTGTTTGGAAGAAGAATCAGGAAAGGAAGATGAAAACAGGTCACATCTATCCATTTCTCAGAAACCTGATTGTAAGCTAGGTTTGTTCTCTTCAACACTGAAAATTTTGAGGTAGTTGGCCTATGAAAATTGTTAGCTCTGTTTCCTATAAGTAATAAAAATTCAAGAACATTCCTGTAACATCATCTGATATAAAACTTGTGGCAATTAAGCCTATCTTACTCTGTCATGTGGTAAAATTAAAGTATGATTCTGATCATAAGTGGACAAGGAGAATATGTAGAAAGAAGAATCCTACTACACTGTGGGTGGAAATGTAAATTAGTACAGCTACTATGGAGAACAATATGGAGGTTCGTCAAAAAACTAAAACTTAAATTCCACTGCTCTGTATATATCTACCCAAAAGCACATAAATCAGTATATCCAAGAGATGTCTTCACTCCCATGTTTATGGTAGCACTATTTACAATAGCCAATATATGGAATTAAGCCAAGTGTATATCAACAGATGAATGAATAAGAAAATGTGGTACCTACATACAATGGAATGTTATTTAGCCATACAAAGAATGGAATCGTATCATTTGCAAAAACATGAATGGAACTGGAGGTCATTAGTTTAAGTGAAATATCGGGACACAAGGACAAATATTGCATGTTCTCACTTATATGTGAGAGCTAAAAAATATTGATCTCATAGAGGTAGGGAGTAGAATGATGGTTACCAGAATCTGAGAGAGGTAGGTAGGAGAGGGTGATGAAGAGTGGCTGGTTAATGGTTACAAAAATACAGTTATATAGAAAAAATAAGATCTGGTGTTTGGTAGCATAGTAAGGTGATTATACTCATCAATAATTTATGGCATATTTCAAAATAACTTGAAGAGTGAATTTGAAATATCCTAACACAAATATATGATAAATGCTTGAGGTAATGGATATCCCAGTTACCTTCATTTCATCATCACACATTGTATGTTTGTATCAGAATTTCATATGTACACCATAAATCTGTACAATTATTAGGTATCCATATAATTAAAATTAAAAAATAAAAGACAAATGTAAAAAATAAATGATCGATTAAACCAGTATTTGTACTCTTTGAGGGCAAGAGAAATATTTTATTCATGCTCCTATCCTCAGCATCTATCACATTATATGATACATCTTAGATTCTAAAAATATTAGAGATTTGGAATAATTAGAAGAAGTGCGTAAGAAAGAAAGAAATCCACAAGATATTGAGCGTAATTAAAAGGAATAAAGGGACAAAATCCAAAGGAAAATCTTTGCAGTTGGTGACATTTATAAGGACTACAAGCTATGAGTTATTTTTGAGCTCCTTCAGAAATAACCAAGGAGAAGCAAGCTAGTGCAAATTGTGCTGTTTCTGGGGAGAACATTATTTTGCACAGCTGCAATAAATTCCATCTGGTTTAAAAGGGAATACTCTGATGTCAATTGCTAAGGATCAAATCTCACTGACACACTTACTATCTGTTACCTCAGCAACTAGCCTAACCTCTTCGAGAGGTAAAGTTCTTATTTGTAAGCAGTTACAGCAAGGGTTGTAAGGATTGCATGAGATAATGAATGCAACAGACTTTGCTCAGGACTGTAACTTAACAATAGTTTACACAGATGATGCTACTATTTTTATAGATATTATTATTCGAAAGTAATAGCTGAGAGGAAAAAGAAATTCCAAACAGTGAGAGCCAAAGCAGAAAAACAGAAAATAATAGTAATCTAACCCTTTCTGCCAAAAGCTAGACACCAGAGAAACACTCAATTTGGCTAGCTCCAGATGCTAAGAAAGTGGTTTGCCTAAGACCTTCGAAGATATAATGGCGTAATGAAGGAAGCATGGGTTTGGGAATCAGAAATGTCTGGCTTGGGCCTGGGCACGATGGCTCATGCCTATAATCCCAACAGTTTGGGGAGGCCGAGGTGGGAGGATTATTTGAGCCCAGGAGTATGAGACCAGCCTGGGCAACATAGCAAGACCCCATCTATACAAAAAATTAAAACAATCATTAGCCAGGCACAGTTGTGCATGCTTGTAATTCCAGCTGCTCTGGAGGCTGAGATGGGAGAATTGCTTGAGCCCAAGAGTTTGAGGCTGCCGTGAACCATGATCATGCCTCTACACCCCAGCCCAGGTGACAGACAAGAGATCTTGTCTCTATCAGAATAAAAATAAATACAAATATAAAGAAATACGTGGCCTGGAATCTTCTTAGGGATCAAAGCAAGCTACTTCGTTCCCTCACCTTAAAAATTCAGGAGTATTATCAGAAGTCACTGAAAAACAGTAAATAAAGCACATCTTGCACATTTTAGATGCTCTTTCAACCACAGATGTTTTTGATGTAAAACTTAATAGTTTATAACATGACATAGAGAAATAGGATTTGGTTTGAGTCATTGCAGAGCAGGGCCACTGCCATGAAGATTCAGTATAGCAGTATATTCAGCTAAATGGCAGTCCAGTTGAATTTGATTAACTATATGTCCAAATTTGAATATATTTACTACCTCTCATAAAGTGTCCTGTCCAATCCATATATTCACATGCAAAAGTAGAAAGATTTGCAACAGCCAGTTCTACAAGTTTGAATCCTCTAAAGAAGGATAATTCTATGATAATTTTTAACTGATTCAGAAGGGAGCATTTTTAACCCAAGCTTGTATTATTTTTATTCATATATTTCTTTAAATTCTCTTGATGTGTCTAGAGTAGTACCACTTTCAATTCATCCTATCCCTAACACTCACAAAATACCATCAAAGATCTAGTGCAGAGTTCCTTACGCAAACTTGCATTAAAATCCTACCTGGCAGGGATGCTTTGTACATATATTCTTGCAACCTATTTTAGGTCAGGTTCTCCAGAAGCAGAGCCTAAGACAGGGATTCTCGTCTATGTGATTTATTTAAGGAATGCTCTCAGGAGTTACTCATAGAAGGCAGAGAACACAGAACAGGACAGAGAAGAAGCTAAGCAAAGATACAAATTCAACTGAAGTCTCACCACTGAGTAAAAGTCAATAATCTAATGGGAAACTCTGGGGCATGAATAGTACCATGTCATTGTCTAACCATGTGTACTCCGTATCCATTGGCAATTGAATACGGCCTACTCCTGGGATTGGGGCATAATCTCCAGGGCTAGGAGGCTTGATCATTCAAGGCAGCTCTCCAGAGCGCAGACAGTAGCTAATGCAGCTGTTACGCACAGAAATGAGGGATAGGTGCACTTGGACAGTAAAGGACATCTAGCCAGGTCTCCCAAGTTAACTACCATAATTCTTTCCTTGCATTTCTTAGATCTACTTGCTTATCATATTCAGTTCCTTGCTTTCCACCACAGCTTCTCCAAACTTATGGATAGTTACAATTTCTGGGTAAACTGAGTCTCTGCTGCTACAGTTGGTCCTGCTATAATGTATCTGCAGTTCTACCTCTTCCTGGTGATCAAGACCATCTACACCCACCAATTGGGTAACTACTTTCCTTGCATTCAAGTTTGCTGGCTGGGTAGTTCAACATGATCAGGTAATTATCACAGCTTGAAGTTTGGTGGAACTCTGCATCATCCTCTGGAAACTAGGACTTCTAGGTCCACAGAACCTAAAGTTGTCGGGACAAGAAGTGCAAGTTACGAAACTGGGTCACTGGAAGTGGTAATGAACAGGGTCTTTTCTCCTTCCCCTTCTTGGTTCACAGGCCTATATATTCAAACCAGTGGGCATATACTGCACCATACCGTGGCCATTGGTATAAGATGTATATTGTACTGTGAAGGATAGCATCTATTCTCACAGGATAACTTCTCTAATATTGTACCTCAGCTGTGCCTTCTAGAGGTCATTCTGCTATTCTAAACAGCCCAGAACTTCTGGGTTGTGTTTATGTTAGGAAGACACTGTGAGTAGTCCTTGGCAGGCCTCAATAGGTAAGTTACATGGAACATATCTGTATGAGTCTTGTCAGGTTGCCATAACAAAATATTCTACACGGGAAGACTTAACAGAAATTTATTTTCTGACAGTTTGGAGGCTGGAAGTCTAAGATCAAGGTGCTGTCAGGGCTGTCTTCTGGTGAGGCCTTTCCTCCTAGAATATAGATGACCACCCTCATCTATTTTATGTCTGCATGTGACCTTTTTTCTCTGTTTGTGCAGTGATAGAGAGAGAGAGACATAGAAAGAAAGAGAGAAAGAGACCTTTTGTCTTTTCCTCTTATTATAAGGACACCAGTGGTATTGGATTTGGACCCCATACTTATGAAATCATTTGACCTTAAGTACCTCCCTAAAGACCCTATTTCCAAATACAGTCACATGGGAGGTGAGAGTCTCAATATGTTAATTTTAGGGTAGACAATTCAGTCCATAGCAAAGCCTAAGATTTAGAGTAAGACCATGCCATTTTCAGCAGAAAACTATATACCATTCAAAAGCATTGCCAGGTATAAAGTAAGAGCCTGGCCAGGAGACATCAAGAGAGCATGCAGCCAGAGCTTCCTATCCTGAGTTGAATGCAACAGAACCACTAAATTGTAATGTGGACCCAGAAGCAATCTGTGAGATGGAATGGATAAATCTGCAATTGGCCTTGAATGGCTCCAGTGGCCACAAGTGAGCGGTACAAAAAGATAGCCTAGATCCTCATGTCACTCAACACCAGTACCCTTTTCTAAGTTCACACTGATGGACTTTTATGATATTATCTAGTACCAGCTGAAGGGATAGGAAAAAGTGTGAGCTTAATTCACAAATAGCTATACATGTATAAATGTTTATGTACATATACATATCACATATACATATATACATAGTACATCTATACATACTATATATGTGTATATATATTTATACTTTATATATATGTGTATACATATACTACATATATTTACGTATATATTAGACTATATATTTACATATATAACATACTATATATAGTTTATATATTATATATACTTTATATAAAATATATAATATATACTACATATTATATAGCATATATACTATATAATGTATACATTATACATTAATTATACATTATACATCACATACATATATGTAATATAATAGATATTATTTTATATATAATATATAATATATAAAATATTTTCATTATATTATATATCCTCATCTTTTTAATGGAAATATTAATCCTTATATTTTACATGGCTACTCTGAGTATCAATTTAAGTAATATTCATCAAAAATATAATAAACCAAGTGTTACATTAAAAACCAAGCTGTGAAATTCATATACACTGAGTTAAGTCTGTTTGCTCATAAACTTATCTCCAGTTTCTTCAATATTAGAAGCACTCAATAAATAGCTGTTGAATTATATTAAAATTAATAAATATTAGCAATTATTTATATGGTATTGAGATATTAATATGAGAAGTTAATAGATTATTTTTCTTCTACATTATAAACTTTGGTAGTATTAATCTCCTGTTTCTGTTTAAATAAATAAGTTTGAAAAACTTTTGTAAATATATCATTACTTTTGTAACTCAGTGAGATTATATTTGTAGCAGTAATTGCCTAACCTTTTCTCACTTAAGAGAATTCCAGACATTTACCAAAGTAACTTTCTAAAACAATACCTGAAAGTAAACAAATGAACTCTTACTTTTATTTTCCTTTTGAGAAAAATTTATGAACTAATTATTTGCATCACATGATTTTAGTTAGAACTCTGAGGCAGACATTGCTATCCCTATTTAAACAAACTAATAAAATAAAACAGCAAAGTAAAGTTGTGGCGGATTGTTTGAAAAAAAAATGGCTCCAACTATATTCTTCCCTGTAACCACTTGTTATTGCTGTATAACCTGGCAACTTGTTTCCCCAAAAGAAATGTTCATTTCCCCACCTCTAAAAGTTGGGCTCAACTTAAGACTTCTTTTGTCAACAGAATCAATGGAAGTGACACTGTAAAAAGTTCTGAGTCTCAAATGCCCTTGCCTGCTTGTATTCTCTCTCTGGAGACCTTGCCTCTGACATGTAAATATGTCTGGGTTAGCCGCTAGGTGATGAGAGCTCAGCTGTCCTAGGCTGAGTACCCACAGATCTGAGAGTCCAGCCAACGTCAACAAAGTCACTTATCTGACCCACAGCTAATGCTCAGTACCCTTCTGACATCAGAAGAACTGTGCATTGGAGTCCAGCATGAATTATCAACCCACTGACTTGTTAGATTAAATACATAGTCATTGTTTTAACCCAGAAAGGGTGACTGTTTTATTTTACAGCTAACAGCTAGCCGAGGCAGAGATATATGGAGATGTTGATAATCTACCAAAGTGAATGAATGGGTTGATTTGAGATCAGGGATTCAAGTATGTTTAAGTTTCTGCCCCTCTGCCTGAGATATATTGAAAACTTAGAGCCATATCTAGAGTTAAATATTCTAAAAAACTTCTCCAAATGGCTGCATGACTTGTTTCCTCACTTCTTTTAGATCTCTGGTCAATTTTCGATTTTAAAATGAGCCTTTTCAAGGCCGACTTGTCTAAGACAATACAAAAACAATTATTCTTGCCCTGTTTCATTCATTCTATAGCACTTACCATCACTTGAGTTTATGTATTTGTTTTTCTGCCTCTCTTAAATCACTACTAAAAGTTAAGCTTTCTGAAGGCAGGAATTTTTTTTTTTTTTTAGAGGGAGTCTCACCCTGTTGCCCAGGCTGGAGTGCAGTGGCGTGATCTCAGCTCACTGCAAGCTCTGCCTTCTGGGTTCACGCCATTCTCCTACCTCAGCCTCCTGAGTAGCTGGGACTACAGGTGCCCGCCACCATGCCCTGCTAATTTTTTTTTTTCTTCAATAGAGACGGGGTTTCACTGTGTTAGCCAGGATGGTCTTGAACTCCTGACCTCGTGATCTGCCTGCCTCAGCCTCCCAAAGTGCTGGGATTACAGTTGTAAGCCACCGGTGCCCAGCCGGGGGCAGGAATTTTATGCATTTTGCTCATGGCTTGATTCCTAGGGCTTAGTGTATTCTCAATGAATATTGATTGAATTAATGAATAAATCAATATCCTACAACCAAATTCCCTAACATTCTTAGAATAGAAGAGACTAAAAATGTGTTCCAATAAACTATGTTTTATGGATTATTTTGAAATTTAGTTTTCTGAGACTACACATTTTAAAAATTTTAGGCTTTAATCTTTGAATCACAAATTATTCTAACATAATGTGCCTTATCTAAGAAAGGAAGAAAATGTTGTTTGTTTTTTTTTCTTTTTATATAAAAGCTGAATACATAAACTTAAATGTGGTGTTGGTTCCTTAATAAAATTGTATCTCTCTGGAGTGATAACAGATAGGTCTCAAAATACATAATAAATTATAGGCCATCAGCTAAAGCCTCTCTTTAAAGCTTTACTTGAACAAATAATGGGTAAAAGTATACGTTCTGCAAATGAATATGATAGATCACAGTGCTTTGGTTAACTGACTTTATAACTTTGGAGAGACAGATCTGGTTGGCTAGAAACACTAATAGATAGAAACATAATTATCACATAAAACCTATAAAACTCAAAATGAGTTGATCTTAATATTGCTGTCCCTCCATGGCCAGTAAGCAAACCTCCATTTTACCAGAGGAATACAGAATAAAGCCATCTGGATTATTGGAGAAAAGAGCATTCAAGTGACTTAGATTAACCCGAGTCTTATTTTCTGAGGGAATAGCTCCAACCATCCAGCTAAAAAGGATGTCAATTTAGAACTCAGTTTGATGTAAAGGGATAGAAAAGATTAAGATAATTAATTGGCATCTGACCATGTTTAAAGAGTGGGAAGGTTTGGGATGGAAAACAATCTCAGTAAATTGCATTATAATTATGAGAAGAAAACAGGGTCTATCTCGTTGCCTGCAGGGAGCAAGAAATAGAGTCAGTGTAACTTTATGAGGTGCTCAGAGTCTGCAAAACATTACTGCTGTTGCCATCAGTTAAGAAAAAAGTGATATATTAAGGAAGACTATAAATCTAATTTGTTAGACTAGATACCCATAATAGATGTAAAGCTATACATTTGTCTCCTTAAAGAAGAAAATCTCTGTGATAGATTGTTTGCAAAAACTAGCCACACTTTTACTTTCTGTACCCAAGCCCTTTTACAATTTGAGTTTGCACGTTCTCCCATCAAGAATGCCTATTTATCCACCAATTGAATGTGGAATATCTATGTCTTGATTTGTCCAAAAGAATGAGTCAGATGTGACATCATGCCAGTCGACCTCACAAGGGCATGCAAACTTCTGCTTGTTTGATCCTCACTGTGCTATGAGAACAAGACTTTCTGGAACTGACAATGAGAGACTTTATCAAGAGTACAGTTTTCTCAGCCAAGGCTTTGAATAAGTGAGGACACTCAGCCAGCACCAAAACAAAACGAAACAAAACCATATGAGCTGATCCACAGGTAACAACTGATATGTCGGGCGCATTGAGCTCCATGGATAATAATTTATACCAGCTCAGGCCAAAATAACTGCCCCGTTGACCTGAAGACTGTGCGCTAATAAACAGTTACAGTGTTAAACCAGTAAGTAGTTTGTTGGTTTGTTTTGCCACAAGAATTACTAATTAGACATCTAACATGAGAAATTAGAAAGTATGGCCCAAAATTGTAACAGAGGGAAAAAACATTTCAGTTGTAATGAAAATAATTTACCATCAAACTCTAGAAAATGTGTGATCTTATATGTGGAATAAGGCAAGGTGTTGAAAAATACCTCGATTTTGGTTAAGATCACAATGGCCACAGACATTTTTATCCCATGCTCTACTCATCTATATTGTAGGAACCTCTATCCTCACAATCTGTTATACCCTAGGACAGTGTCTGTATTAATCAGGGTTCTCTAAAGAGACAGAAATAATAGGATATATGTATACATGAAGGGGAGTCTATTAGGATAATTGACTCACGTAATTAGAAGGTAAAGTCCCACAATAGGCCATTTGCAAGTTGAGAAGCAAGAAAGCCAGTCGGAGTCCCAAAACTTCACACGTAGGGAAGCTGACAGTGCAGACTTCAGTCTGTGGCTGAAAGCCCAAGAGACCTGAAAAATGATTGGTGTAAGTCCGTGAGTCCAAAAGCTGAAGAACTTGAAGTCTGATGTTCGAGGGCAGGAAGCATCCTGCATGGGAGAAAGATGGAGACCGGAAGACTCAGCAAGTCTGTCCTTTCCAACTTCTTTTGCCTGCTTTCTTCTAGCCATGTTGGCAGCTGATTATCCAGTGCCCACCCAGATTGAGCAGGGAGGTCTGCCTCTCCCAGTCCTCTGACTCAAATGTTAATCTCCTTTGGCAACACCATTGCAGACACACCCAGGAACAATACTTTGCATCCTTCAATCCAATCAAGTTGACACTCAATATTAACCATCACAGTGTTCATTAATATTTCAGGATGCTGAAGGTGACAAATGCATGAAAGTCAACTTTTTAACATAGATCTCTGCTAGGCTCTACTCCTAAACCAAATTAGGATCTTGAAGTGTGAAAAAATAGCATGCTACATAGTGTTAAAATAATACAATATCAGAACTTTAGTATCATTTCAAATATATTTGTCTATGTAGAAAAAATGGAAATCATACTTACCTTGTAAACACTAAGGTACAAATCTAAGAGTTCTGTCGATGCTTCAAATCGTTCATGGTTTATTCCATGCTTATGGAATAGAGTTCAAAATCTGTATCAGGAACTACGAGACATGTATTGCATGTTGTCTTGTCTATGACTCCAGTCTCATCTCCCACTGCTCCTACCAAGTGCTCACATGGATTTCATTTCTGCTTTTTTTTTTCAGGAGCATGCCACAAAGCCCAGCTAATTTTTGTATTTTTAGTATAGCCGAAGTTTTGTCATGTTGTCTAGGCTGGTCTCGAACTCCTGGGCTCAAGCAATCCCATAGTCCTTGGATTACAGGCATGAGCCACCGCGTCCAGTCGCATTTTGTTTAAATTAATTTGCTAACAGTTGGCTGGGCTTCTGTCATACCACAATGACTTTGATTTTATGTCTTCATTTTCCTAAAATGCATGTACCTGCCTTGTCTGTCTAGAAAGCTCTATTCATTTTTTCTGTTACAAATCACAATGTAACCTATGAAGACCTCCTGAATCCCCCAGAGAAGTGAAGGGTTTCTTCTACGTGCTTCCACTGTACTATGCATGCACTTTAGCTGTAGCATTTTTCACACTGTATTATAATAATTGCTTCACAGATATGATTCCTTGTTTAAACCAAGGCAACCATATTCCCTATCATTTTCATAACTTCAGCTGATCACATAGGGCTGGAAATATATCATGGCACCATCTTTTTTGAATATCAAGGATTCTCTAAACTATGCCTTCTGGGCTTTGTGTGAACAAGCTACAAAAACATGAAAATAAAGATGCATTAACATTTATGATTTTTTATTTGTATGTCTAAAAGAAGCATGGGAGTAGGTGAGCATTTAACGGAAATTATTGAATAATTTAGTTGTGACTGTGAGACCAGCAGAGATGTAGAATAATATAGGATTGATTTCCGAGGATATATAGGGGCACTTAGGACTGTGGTTCTATAGCCTCTTCCTTGATAGGGATTTCAGATAGTCAGTACCATGGGTTAGGTGGAATATCACCTTCATAACAAAAGATGTGAATGGAGACACAAAAAGGTGCATCTTTGAAATTGTGCTATCGACTATGTCTAGGTTGGAAATAAAGACATCCTGACAAAAGCATATGGAACTGAGAAGGTCAGTAATTGATATTTTTGCTTTGTACAGTCTCTGCCTGTTTTCTAAGTTTACCTTCCAAGTCAATCAACAATTACGATGCACTCAAAATCCCCCGAATCACCTCTGGAAATATAAAAACAGTGCTAGTACGCTTCCTGGCAAGGAGGTGTTTTTAACAAAACAGGACTACTAAAACAAATTAAAATATCAAATTTTCTTTGAAATATATTTAGAATGTCAAAATCCATCTATAAACGTTAAAACATGTATACTTGAGATGCAATTTATAAAACATCTCAGAATTATTAGAGTTAAATGGTACCCCGAAGACCGTCTTCTTTAAACCTTTTGTTTTGCAGATGAAGAAAAGGAAATGACTGAGATAAGCTAGCTAGACTTAAATAAATAAGATAAATGGGATCACTAGACCTAGACTCTTGTGGACATTTTTCCAAGAACACTGATAAAAAATAATGAGTTTAAAAATATATATAGAATTTGAATGCCTACCAAATATTTAGGAAAGAAACATGAGAAAATATTAGCCACATACTACAAAAGCTTCCTACACCTAAGGCATTCAGGTTGATATAAGCTGTCCCATGAGCAAAGTCAGTCTTGAGTAGAGTTTTGGTACAAGTACATAATGAAAAGAACTAAAAATTCCAGGCGAGGTATACGAAGTGTACATGTCAAGAAAGCAAACGTTTGAATTATTGACTTGGAAGACAAACATGACCTTTTCTTCTCTTTGTACACAAATCTTCACTTTAAATTTTCTCAATTCCTCATCACACGAATCAACTTCAGACACATTCTAGAACTATCCTATCACTTATAAGGAGAATGACCAGAGATGCTTTCCATAGTTCTTTGGAACTTCAGTTTTTATATCTGTCTGTGAGACAATAATCACACATGGCTTCTCTCCCACTGCATGGTTTATGCTAAAGTTCAGTGAGAAGGATTAATGAACTGAGATATAAAGGAGCAGTGAGATGCTGGGATTTGGTCCAAGAAGTTTTGTCTCATGTAGGCCAGTAATAGAATACTGAAGACAAGAATTTCACTAAATTTAAAATCTTGTATTAAATATAATTATAATAGCGATACATTACTCTAACCTTTATTTCATTTGAGTATACCTGGTATAATTCATTTCAATACCTGCTATAGTAAAAGCAACTGCAGCAACAAAAATTCCTTGAGTCTGTTTATTATATTCACATCTACTCTTTTATTTGCTCTTCATTGAATATAAATTCGTAATATTGTGTCTGGAATTGGTGGGTTCTTGGTCTGACTTCAAGAATGAAGCCGTGGACCCTCACGGTGAGTTAGAGTTCTTAAAGATGGTATGTCCGGAGTTTGTTCCTTCAGATGTTCAGATACGTCCCCAATTTCTTCCTTCTGGTGGTTTCCTGGTCTCGCTGACCTCAGGAGTGAAGCTGCAGACCTTTGCGGTGACTGTTACAGCTCTTAAAGGCAGCGCGTCTGGAGTTGTTCGTTCTTCCCCGTGGGTTCGTGGTCTCGCTGGCTTCAGGAGTGAAGCTGCAGACCTTCGCAGTGAGTGTTACAGCTCATAAAGGCGGCGTGGACCCAAACGGTGAGCAGCAGCAAGATTTATTGTAAAGAACAAAAGAACAAACCCTCCACAGTATGGAAAGGGACCTGAGCAAGTTGCCTTGGGGCAGCCTGCTTTTATTCCCTTATCTGACCCCACGGACATCCTGCTGATTGGTCCATTTTGACAGAGTGCTGATTGGTACGTTTACAAACCTTGAGCTAGACATTGATTGGTGCATTTACAATCTTTTAGCTAGACACAAAAGTTCTCCAAGTCCCCACTAGATTAGCTAGACACAGAGCATTGATTGGAGCGTTTACAAACCCTGAGCTAGATACAGGGTGCTGATTGGTGTGTTTACAAACCTTGAGCTAGACACAGGGAGCTGATTGGCGCATTTACAAACCTTTAGCTAGACATAAACGTTCTCCAAGTCCCCTAGCTGGCTTACCTAGTGGATCTCACACCCGGCTGCTGCCAGAGCTGTCGGCCAATCCCGCGCCTCCTGCCCTTACTACTCAACCCTTGGGCGGTCGATGGGACCGGGCACGACGGAGCAGGGGGCGGCGCCCATCAGGGAGGCTGAGGCCGCTCAGGATCCCACCCTTGCGGGGAGTTCGGCATGGCTGGCTGCACCCGGGAGAGGCGGCTGAGGCCCGGCGAGAATTCGAGCACGGTGCGGGGGTGCTGGCAGTGCTGGGGTACCCGGTGCAGCCCCCGCAGCTGCTGGCCGGGTGCTAAACCCCTCACTTACCAGGGCCGCTCGGACTGCGAGGCCCGCCGAGCCCACGCCCACCGGAAATCGCGCTGGCCCGCGAGCACGGCGCGCAGCCCGGGTTCCCGCCCGCGCCTCTCCCTCCACACCTCCCCGCAAGCAGAAGGAACCGGCTCAGGCCTAGGCCAACGCAGAGAAGGGCTCCCGCAGTGCAGCAGCGGGCTGAAGGGCTCCTCAAGCGCGGCCAGAGTGGACACAGAGGCCGAGGAGGCACAGAGAACGAGCGAGGGCTGCTAGCACATTGTCACCTCTCAGTATTACTAGTGATAGAAGAGAAAAAAATTAAATAAGGTAAGAACACTTAACCACAATTTATCTGAAACCTCACAGTTAAGATTTTAATCCAGATTATAATTCAGGTTTTTCCTCTTCTATCTGTATGTTTTTGACTCACGTGTATTCTCCAAAATCAACGCATATCAGTCATCTTTAAGCACTTGCTATCTTTTATTCTGATCAATGCATTTATGCCAAAAAATTATAATTATAAAATTTGGAAGACTCAAACATCAATACTGTTTGGTTACGTGAAAGTACTCGACCAGAACCTATTTTGAAACATCACACCTACACAAAATGACTTTTCAGTGTTTCCTCACAAGCAAAATTATTAAATTCCCTGAAGAGGCCATAATTTTTCCATATCAATTCTCAAAATACCCACTTGAAGAATGAAAGGGTTATGCTAATAATGATTAAATATGCAGTTAAAATTGGGATAAATGTTTCAAGACAATAAAACTCGAAAAGAATCTAAACAGCACTGAATTACACAAGCGTCTGGGGAAATCTATGAATTAAGTATAGATCATCATCTCATAGTAACCTTTGATAGTTCTCATTAAAACTGCAGCAATAGAATCTGTTAGAGGCCTCCGGAGACATATTATGTGTAAATGCAGAAATTAAAAAATGAATATTAAATGATCCTATTGAGAAATTAAGGCCATTCAATTGTGTTAATGGTAGTAGAGTATAAGATCTATGTTTTCAATCTGTTCCTCTAAAAAGAAAATAAAAATCTGCATCTAACGTACAGATTTAATAAAATGTAATTCAAATAACATCTATTTTGCATAATTAAGATTTGTATAAAGTATTATATAGAATGTGATATATTTATAATATATATAACACGTCCATAAACATACTTACATATATAAAATATTGCCTCTTGGGCACTAAACTGGTCATCTTACAAACATAAGTTTACAATGTCAATCATATTCAACTCCACATTCCCGTTTAGAATAATCTGGTAATGTGCAATTTACCATTTCAGGTCACAGATCTGCACAACATCACAAAATATCAGGATAAACAGGACACTCTATTTGAAAAAATGTGATTTCTAGAGTAAAGAGATTAAAATTAATCTATTTTTGTCACAAATACACATCTACAGCTTCAGAGAAAATTAAATATAATAAGGCAGCATAGATATTATGCAGTTCCATCCGATATTTTTTAAATGTGTAGTCGGACCAGGTTCAGGGCTCTGAGTAAGCAAAAGCTATAGGGTTCACTGGGATCAGTAAAGAAATACCCCATTTAAGGAGAAAATATTTGATCTGTGTCATGTAAGGTCATTAGGCACTATCCATACTAAGAGAAGCAGAAAGTTCAAACAAAGAATTATGCAAGAAAATTTTTGTAGTGATTGCTCCATATTTTGAAGGTTTCACCCTAAAAATAAAGCTCTTATTCAGTTCATTTTCCTTATAATGTTTCAATTACTAGATTTAATTGATGATGCAAATAAGTGCAGGTGAAGATTTCACTCTTGTTTGCAATTATTCATGAAGACAGTGGTCATGGTGTTTTCTCCTGGTTCAAACACCTTAGGGTAAAATTTAAGCCCTGAAACACTCTGTATTAGGCTTTCTACTTCTTGGCAACATTGTAAACATGGCCATAAAGAAGGGGAGAAACACCTTGAACATTGCCAGGCAATTATTACCTGAATAAAAGCAACTCACATTTAGGGCCAAATTATTCCTATCATAGCAAAGTCTCTTTATGAATTTATTATATGAATTTCAGCTCCCAAAGCAAGTTTTATGAAAAGGTAATGTTTATTTTTCTCTTTGTGTAGAAACATTTGGCTTGCCATGAAGCATCTCTTCCTTTGTTGCATGTTTTATGACACTTAGTTTGGGAAAAGCAATTTTAGATACGAAGTATGTGTAATTGTATTGATGGGTAATGGTAAAACATCAGTCAGACTTTGGGCCAAAAGTAATCTGTGAGATAAAATAGAAAGCTAAGGCCTTGTATGTCAGCACAACTCCGTTGCTCTCCTCCACCTCAGCATCCAAAGCCAAAATCACCGTATCCACACACTTTCTCATAAATGCATGAGCTATTCTGCATGTGCACTGCAATAATTTATTGAGGCTCCCTGCCTAAATACCAGAGGCAATAGGTAGTCAGATGCTCAGCATATAAAAATTTCCTTTGTAAAATATTAGCAAAGCTGTAAATTTGTCTGTTCTTTTATATAGTTATGCAAACACAAACATTTAATGTAATGTTAGGCACTGGCATAAATGCAAAGCATTTTTTGTAATTTTAAGGGGCAACAGCTATTCCCTTTTCCCACTCAAATGCTTAATCTTTCTTGGTCCTTTTATGCTCGTCTTCCACATTTTTTGTGTGTCTAAGGGCTCTCTGTGTCTCCAGAATAGGAAATCCTCATTGGATACCTGACCAGGGGTCAGGAAACGTTCTCAATGGAGGGCAAAATAACAAGTATTTTAGGCTGTGTGGGCCATATGGTCTCTGTCTCAACTACTGATTTTTTCCATGCAAATTAACAAAATATAAACAATGGATGCATCTGTGTTCCAATAAAAGTTTGTTTTCAAAAACAGGCAGTAGACCAAATTTGACTGATGGGTCAGTTTGCCAGATCTTGCCCATATCTGAGCTTTCGGGGGCTAGAGTTGGTGTCATTTTTTTTTTTATTCTGGCTTATACTGAATTACTGAATTCATTTTTGTCTAATCATCACAGACTACACTACTTATGACTTTTTCCGGAGTCTGGAATTCCCATGTATCTCTAGCTGACCTGAACCCTACATTGAAAATATTGCACTTCTGTGCAAACTTATTATACATAAATATATAGTTATGCAAACTATATATATAGTACCCCATATACAAGCACAGAATTCTTACATGCATATATTGCATAGTGGTGAAGTCTGGGCTTTTAGTGAACCTATCACCTGAATAGTGAATATTGTACCCAATAGACAACTTTTCAATTGTCACCTGCCTCTCACCCTTCTAACTTTTGTGGTATCTAGTGTCTATTATTTCAGTCTGTCAGTGTGCACCAATTGTTTATCTCCCACTTGTGAGTGAGAATATGTAGTATTTGACTTTCTGTTTCTGCATTATTTCACTTAGGATTATAGCCTCCAGTTCCACCCATGTTGCTGCAGAAGCTATAATTTTATTCTTTTGAATGGTGAGTAGTATTCCATATATATGTGTGTATATTATATATATGTGTGTGTGTGTATATGTGTGTGTGTGTGTATATATATATACATATAATGCATTTTCATTATCCATACCTCCTTTGATGGATGCTTAGGTTGATTCTATATCTTTGCTGTTGTGAATAGTGTTGTGATAAACATACAAATGCAGGTATCTTTTTGATGTAATTATTTATTTCTTCTTAGGTAGATACTCAGTGGAATTGTCTGGTTGAATGGTAGTTCTGTTTTTAGTTATTTGAGACATTTCCATACTGTTTTTCATGAAAGCTATACTAATTTACATTCACACCAACAGTGTATAAATGTTCCGTTTCTTCCAAATCCTGATCAACATCTGTTGTTTTTTGACTTTTTAATAATAGATATTCTGACTGATATAAGATGACATCTTGTGGTTTGAATTTGTATGTATATGATGATTAATAATGTCGAACATTTTGTCATATATTTGTTGGCCACTTATATGTCTTTTTATCCATTCATAAACTCTGCTCATTCTTTACTAGGTTTGTTTTTTCTTTTTCTCTTCTTGAGCTGTTTTAGTTCCATAGGAACATACTTAACAAGGAGGTAAAAAAAAAATCTCTATTAGGAGAATTACAAAACACTGATGAAATAAATCGTACATGACACAAACTGAAAAGCATCCTATGCTAATGAATTGGAAAAATCAATATTGTTAAAGTAACCACACTTCTCAAAAAAATTACAGAGTCAATGCGATCCCTATCAAATTATTAACATCAATGTTCATAGAATTATAAAAAACAATCCTAAAATTAATATGAAACCCCAAAAAAGCCCAGATAGCCAAAACAATCATATGCAAAAAGGACAAAGCTGGGGGCATCGCATTGCCTGACTTCAAATTATACCACAAAGCTATGGTAACCAAAACAACATGGCACCTGTGTGAAAATAGACATATGGATCAATGGAGCAGAATAGAGAACTTAGAAATAAGCCATATACGTCCCACTAACTGAGAAAGTCAGCAAAAATATACCCTGGGGAAAGGATAGCCTATTCAATACATGGTGCTGAGAAAATTTGATAGCCATAGGCAGAAGAATGAAACTGTACCCATACCTCTCACCATATGCAAAAATTACCTCAAGATAAAATGTAAGACCTGAAACTATAAAAATCCTAGAGGAAAACCTGGGAAAACCTCTTCTGTACATTGGCCTACGTAAATAATTTATTACCAAGTCCTCAAAAGCAAACTCAACAAAAATAAAAATAGATAAATGAAACTTAATTAAACTAAAAACCTTCTGCACAGCAAAATAAACAATCAACATAGTGAAGAGGCAAGCTACATCACAGAAACAGTGTTTGCAAACTGTGAATCTGACAAATTCATTCTTAATTGTGACTCAAGGAGGGTATCAGTTTTATCCTTCACAATTTAGACTTCCCTATTTAGACTTAAATGACCATCTTTTTCACTCAAAGCTTAGTTTACTCCTGGTAACCCCCACTTTCTCTGTAAGCATGCAAGACGCTGTATTTCCAATATGCACTAACCTCATCGGTTCACTAGGAATGCTTTAAATTGAATTTAAAGGAATATAGTGGCTTCGACTTGAAAAACTTTAAATTATCTTACTTGGCATGAACTCTGGAGGTATTTCCAGGTTTTTTTTTAATATTAACTCATAAATATACCCAAGGACCTTAGGCCGTTTTTATCGCTCCACTATTTACCTTATAGATACAGATAGTTATTACAGCTCTAAAGATGCTCATGCCTCCATAGGAGATAGATTTAAGGACCAGAAAAGGCTATGGTTTACTTCAGGAAAGGAAGTCTTCCAACTCATTTACATTTAAGTCTCGTTTGCTGAAAGCATGTTATACGTTTACCCCTAAAGCAACCATCAACATTTAGGGACTGAAATTATAAGTCAACATTCAGATCAATTGAAATTAATTTCCTAGTTCTGGGAGGGACTTTTGCCTTTCTTGAGAGTAAGTGTAGTTCCCTGACATCCTGGCCAAAATCAATGTAATTTTTACCAGATAGGAAAGGGTGTAGAAATAGCTGAGTGATAAATTGGGGTTAGTCATCCTTTATAAGCACACAGGAGTGCTGAATCAAAAGGAAAGGATGAGAAACACATATTCAACCATTCACTTTTAGCATGACCTTGGATGTACTGCTCAGCCTCTCTGTCTGCTCAACCTCCCTCCTGTGGAAAATGAGCTTGATAAAGTAGCATCTTAGATTTCATGGAAGTAGGAGGCATTGGAATATATCACTCAGCCCCAAGTACTCAACTCTGCACAGACCGGGTATAGATCGTAAAAAGTTTGATTAAAGAGTGTACTCAAATGACACTTCTGTTATTGCTGAAAGCTCAACAGAGGATGCTGTGTCTCGTCTGCAACCCACTGATTTTCTAAATTACCAATTTATAAAAGTTCTTTTCAGAAACACTCTGCATAATGTGCCTATTGTTCTACCTTTTCCTATTTTTGAAACAAATCAGCAGCAAAGAGAATTACTTCATTTACTTCCAAAGAAGGTTAGTTGTTTCAGAGATACAAGACTGAATGACCTTTTAGCTGTTCTTTGCCGAGATAATCTAGTCATGACCAATCTGCCTTTGTCGATATTTTCCCATGAAAAAGACTCAGAGGACCTTGGAAAATTCATAAGGGTAGGAATGTGGAGAACAGAAATAGGTGTCTTAGATTTAACAATACATAGTTTTACAAGTTCCTGACACTATTCACTGTAGTCTTCTCAGGAAGAAAGTCCATTGAGAGCAGCAATGTGAAAAAAGATGAATTCTGCTCACTCCCCTCAACTCTGTAATACTGAACTAACTGGTCACTCCAACAACAATGCTGAGTTGACAGCACTCAAGTCCAAATGACCACTTCCATGATTGGAGTACCTGGCTGGGAGAAAGTCCTAAATTCAAAGTATACGCTCAAGATTTCATTGATGGTGGGTTCAGTGAAGTCATAACAATCATATCAGTAGTTGCTAATGATAAGGTGCTGCTGGGATCATCTTGGCAGATTTTCTGGACTAGTATGCCAGCTTATGCTGTAGGATTCTGTCAGGTTGTTAAATAGGCAGGAGATTTCTCCCTAATAAAGCCATTCACATTAGTATCTTCTCAGAGGAATGGGAGCAAATTCTCACGTTTGCAGCAGTCCCTTAATCATGGATTGAATGTCCACTTGACCACTCTTCCCAAACTTGTGCTAAAAAAGAGAGATGAAAACATTTATCAGTCAGTCCAGTCTTTTCACTTAGATCACTTACTACCTGTACTCTTCCCTACTGTCTCCCAAACTAAAGTAATAAGGAAGTCTTATTAAAGCAGGAGATTATAGGGCTGATTCTTGGAGGATGAAGAAACATTTCTGTTTAGAGAATCAGAAAGACATTGAGAGCAGAAGAAACTTAACATATCTTACAATAGACCTGGAGGTGTTTTGGGAATCTGGGGATCACGAAAAGCAGTTTGATTTGGTTCAATATACTGGGAGAGCTTGTACAAATAAATGGTGGGCGATAAATCTTAGATCATATTATCAAGGTCATTAGATTTTTCCTGAAGGCATAGAAAAATGAAACAACTCTTTAATTACCTTTTATCACTATAAAGCAGTAATTCTCATTTATCTTTTTATCCATGTTCACAGGGAGCATAGAACAAAATAAATAATTATTGAGAAAAAAAGCAATAGTTAAATGGCAGTGTAACAAGTTACTGGACATTCTGTCAATTGTTTTGAGAAACATAGTTCTAAATATAATATACACAAAATTCTTAGAGGTTAAGTCAAGTCATATTGCTGATTCCAGAAAAGTAGAGGACTAAAGTTTAGAGAAAAGCAAAATAAAATAACTATTTTTTTAAATTTACCCTTTTATGAAGCAACTTTTAATTTAAATAGAACATTTTCTTATTTTATTGAATATGCATTAGCTTCATAAAGTCATTTTTGGAAGAGTGGTATAAATATGCTATTAATACATAAATGCATAACAACTTCTTGTATCTGAATAGCATTATACAAAGCAGTTTTGTATCCATTATCTCCATAAACCTTGCAGCAACCTAATGAAGTAGATAAGACAAATACCATGTTTTCCAATGGTCAGAGCCATGTAGCTAGCTCAAAAAATAAGAACCCAAGTTATTGTAATCACATTCATTGAACCTTTTTTTATGGCATAATAGCATTAAAATCCCACATAACTTACAAGCTCTTAGAGTAGTAGGAACAAAATAGAAATATATTTTATATGTCTTATGGACCAGAATAACAAGAATATTAATTTTTAACTGTGTCAGGATAGCCAGACAGACTTAGAGAAAAGAGTAGGGACTTTGAGGTCTTAGGAAGCTTCTGTTTCTGGAATAGGTGGTGCAGTCCTAATTGGCTGTTTCTGTTCTTTGAGGCAAAGGTTGATGGGGTGATATCAAGGTCCCTTGAGGCACTTTAGATAAATCTGAGATTTAGGAGTGGTAATAATCAAACACTTTGGTTGTCATGCTGTTCCATTCACATGGATTCTGACTATCTCTTTCTTTCAGATCTGAGCAGAGGCAATTAGGTAGAGTGGGTGAAATCACTCTATTAGAACAAGTAAAGAAAAAATGCAAAATGCATGAAGAAATGGAGTAAGATAGGAAGAAGTTAGAAGAAGGATGTCAGGGAGGTTGTCATGGGATCATTCAGAGAAAGAAGAAGATACAACATGTGACAATTCAGTAGCCCTCTCACCATCCAGAAAGAAAATAGAAAACAACCAGCACTTGGGCCTCCCCTCCCCATGGTTGGCTCAAGAGAGGCATTGCTGACTGATCATGCCACTGTTACCTACTAGGCCAAGAACATATCAATTAATATTCAGTTAGTTTTCTCATGCAGATGAAATTCAGTTTGCCTAGGTCATGTGGAACTACTGTCATTTTATTCTGCTGGAGCTCACATCTCTCATATTTGAAAGACGGGCATACTATTAGGCCTTCATGGGAGGCAGAACTTTAAGGCCTGCTCAGAATACAAACAGAAGCGTTGGAGACATAGACATTGCACCAGTAGAAATTTAGAAATTGCCTTCACTAGACTCATGCATGCGCCAGCAACATATGCAACGTAAAACATGCAGATATACCCCCAAGCAGGAAGACCACTTCACACAATATTCATGAAATATCCTTTATGGTGTTTTTGGATGCAAGTCTTATATCTCAAACTGAGAGATACATAGGTGAGGTAGCACACTGAAGTCAGTCTTAAGAACATTGCCAGAATGGAGTTCACAACTTTCTTCCATTCATTTCTGATAACCTAGGCCTCCTTCGAATCGAGAGGACTGGAGAACACTTTTTACATTTTATTTAACAAATATTTTATTGGCTAATCCTAGGAGTTAGTTATAAGTCTAGACATCTCACATAATGAGAGCCTAAACTTCTGAATTAATGACTAAAGTTCTCTTTCTCCTGTAGGTTCCTTAGATACCCTCTGTACAAAATATTTTCGATTATCTTTTAATACCCATCTCAGACACCATCTCTTTATAAAGGTTTCTCAGAATCCTCATAAAGGATTTGTAGGGTTCTCCTCTGTGCACTCATACCAATACCACTTTATTCTCTCACATACAAGTTACACACTGCTCAAGTTTATTGTTTATGCGCCTTTCAAAAGACAATTACTTTTTCAATACTCACTCAAGAAAAGCTTGCAATGTGTCATAATCTATGCTGGACCAAATGTGAAAAACAAAAAAAAGAAAAGAAAAAAGACCAAGCCGGGCGTGGTGGCTCACACCTGTAATCCCAGCACTTTGGGAGGTCGAAGCAGGTGGATCACCTGAGGTCAGGAGCTCAAGACCAGCCTGGCCAACATGGTGAAATACCATCTCTACTAAAAATACAAAAATTAGCCAGGCATGGTGGCAGGCGCTTGTAATCCCAGCTACTCGGGAGGCTGAGGCAGGAGAATCGCTTGAACCCGGGCGGTGGAGGTTTCAGTGAGCTGAGATTATGCCATTGTCTGGGCAACAAGAGTGAAACTCCGTCTCAAAAAAAAAAAGAAAGAAAATACAATATATCAACTGTCATGTTCAAAGTACATAAGCAGGGTTAGATGTGGGGGTTACTTTGAGCCTCAAGACTCTCTGGTCCTTGTGTAATAGAAACTGCATTGAATGGAATCTCGCATTGTATCCTTGACCCTGGCTCCCCTATTTTAACACTAGGAAGCATAAATATGCCCTCATTCAAGGCTTCGCCAGTTCCTGGAAGACAGGGTTTGGATAAAAAGGAAGGAAGTTGCATGCAAGATTTTGAATTTTAGGGATTTTAGAAATCGTAAGATAATGCAGTTGAATTTATTTTATAATAGGAGTTATGTCTGAGATATTATATTCTAATTCATTACTACAATTGTCTTAATTCCTCATCCTGGATCACTGCCAAATCTCCACCACTGCAACATTCCTTTGTATTACTCAGTAGCAATAGTAAATTCAATAGGATTCTCTGGTAACCCCTGGTTCTTCTGTACTTTATTTTTCACAACGAACAAACATGTGAGTTCTTTTTTCTTCTCTTATGTCGCACACTTTCCTACATCTGATAAAGGATTAATGCTACTAGTCCAAAATAAGACCAAAGGAAGGCTTAGTCTGTACTACTTTACATATTAAAATTGTTATGTGTAAGAAAGAGAGAGAGAGAGAGAGGAAGATTTTGTATTAAAAAAAGTTGGCATAAATTACAGTGTTATTAGTGTAAACCTAAAGTGCCTCATGAGGTTGGGACAATGACTTTGACTTCTTACTTACCTTTAAAAGGTATAATATATAATTTCTGACGGTGCTATTTTTTCTTTAGACTAATGATCCTGCTTTGTTATTTTTTACAAAGCATGTAGCTACTACCTTTTCTCTGAGAAATATTCTTTTATCTCTGTCTCAGTAGAAAATGTTTCCCGGCTTTCCCCAAACAGCTATGACTTCTAATATGGCATTGTTCTTCAGTCAATCCCACAAGTACCCATTACAGAGGCAGAAGAACATGTTTTGAAAGAAACCAAAGGCATCTTCTTGTTTCTCAATGCAGGAAAGTGGGAAACAATCTCACAATTATTCTAACCGCATAACACCTACAATGCAATTTCTAGAGAAAAAATTATTGAATACTAACCACTTGTTTATTCCTTTTTAAATGTTTACTGGAAACCTGTGTAATATATGTTGTAAATATTAACTTACTAATATGATTATAACCTAAAGTTCATTTCATTGACAAATTGCAGAAGAAAAAATCTAAATACAGATGAGTTTTGATAACAAGTCCACAGTTACAGAGTTGCATCACTTACAATTGCCTTAGAATATTCTGTCCCAAAATATAGAGTATTAAAATATTAAAATAACAGCAATTCATTAAGCTTAAAATTCGGTACATCAGCAATTTAGCGTGGGTTCAGCTGCATGATTTCCAAGTCTTGGGTAAGCTACCTTATGCATTGGGAGTCAGCTATGGGTTCATAAGGCAAGACAGCTTTTGGAGGTTGACTGGCTGAGAACGAACGTCTCTCTGCTTCTCATATGAAGTCTCTCATCTTCCAGTAGACTGACTTGACTTTGTTCTTATTGAGGAGGCAAGAATCTAAAAGCAGATCTGCTCCACCATGAACAAGAGCAAGAAGTTCGTAAACCCTCTTCAGGCTTAGGTTCAAAAGCATTAACTTGTATCACACATACATTTTGCCAAAGCAAGTCACGAGGCCAGCTAAGAGTCAGAGTGAGTGAAAACCAGAAACTTGCATGGAAAAGGAGATACAAATAGGGTGACTGCTATTAGGTCATCAGTGCAACCTATTTACTATAATCTGAATTTGGCCCACATTTTTCATATCTCTGACCATACAAAATGCATTTACTCTTCCATAAATTTCTAAAAGTCTCATAAAATTACAACATCAGGTTGAGAGCATAAGACATTATGATATACATCAGGTCTGGATGCAGTTCCTTGAATGAGACTCATTTTGAGCCAGAGAACTATGAATTAAAAAAGCAAGTTATCTTCCTCCTGAACATCCAACATATAATAGTACAATGAATAGCCACAGGATGTCCGATCCCATTCTAAAAGTGGGAGGGAAGAATGGAAGGCATGAAGCATCACTAATTCATACCAATTCAGTAAACGCATTGGTCAGATATTGCCTGTCAACCCACCTACCCCTACCCAGACACTCTAAGAGTGGGGAATGTTTCCTGGGCTCTTCTCCCTAGGACTGTGTCTCCAGTATCTTGTTTATTTGGCACTCTTCCTTTGGTTCTTGGCTGTACTTTCTGAAATGTCCTTTCTTTTCTTTTTTTTTTATCGCCCTCGTTGGAATCTTCTGAATAAATTATCTATGGTGACAGTGAAAACTAAACAGTTTTATTCTATCTCATAGAAATTTGGAATATCAGAGGACTTCTAGATGTTTGAATCATCTTGCCACTTTTTAATCCAAAATAGGCTCTTTTTTACCAATGTAACTCTCTTAAAAACGTTGTGAGCCTTCTGTTAATCTCATTCAACTCCATTTGCCAAATCCTTAATCACTAAGTGTTTTGAAACATGCCACAGAAACTTGAAACATATCATATTGCTATGGAACAATACCCTTAAAATTACTAGATAACTTTTTTTTAAGCTACAAGGGTCTACATCATGCCTGTCCACCTGCTGGCCCGTGGGCCACATGGGGTCCAGGACGGCTTTGAATGTCGCCCAACACTAAGTCTTAAACTATCTGAAAACATTATGAGGTTTTTCTTTTTCTTTTTTTCTTTTTTTTGCAATTTTAAAAATCTCTTCAGCTATAAGTGTTAGTGTATTTTACGTGTGGCCCAAGACAATTCTTCTTCTTGCAATGTGGCCAGGGAAGTCAAAAGATTGGATACCCGGGTCTCTAGAAGGTGCCAACTTAATTTTTTTCTGGTATCTTAACAAAGGTTATTATAGAAACATCCTATTTATATCCTAAGTCTGTATTTTTCTTTGAGAATCTTTTGCTAGCTGGTGAAACTAGAGATGAGATATTATTTTATTTCTAACTCAGCAAATCCTGGCACCTCTACATTCCTTTGGCATGCAGCGCACAAACTGGTCAGTTGTTGTGTTAGCACATGCCTTTCTTTCCACATCTTATCGTATACAACTGACAGTACTCAACTGAAACTTTCAATTTCCTGCCTAAGGGACTTCTTATCTGGAACCATAATTTCATAATTGTTTTTTCCTGTTCTCATTAAAAGCTGTATACAATTTTGTGAATTATTTAACTAACACATAAAATGCATTCCAATCTAGATTACCTTGGATAAAAACTTCCTCACTATTTTTTTCATAATTTCACAATTGTTTGCTAACATTTTTTTTACAGGTTCTACTTATTAGTCCAACTAAAGCTAATGCCACATATTTTTGAGTTTTTATTATAGCATCATCTCACTTGGGTTGCCAACTGCTGCATTATTTTGCTATTGAAGCATAACAAACTACACCAAAACTCAGTAACATACAAAATAGGCATTTATTATTGCTCCCAAGTCTAAAGGTTAGCAGAGGAGTTCTTCTTTTCTTAGAAGGGCACATTCATGTGTTAATACTCAACTATGGGCTGAGTAGGCAACTCTTGCCTGTTATCTACGTTATCTTAACTGTTTGATAGTAGAAGACCTGTAGATTGTTATGAGATAGACTTAAGGTCTATACTTGGGACCATCTTCACATAATCACTTATTTTTATCAGAAAAGCCCAGATTCAACAGATGGCCAAAGACTCACTCAATAGCAGGAAGAATTGTAAATCGTAAGTAAACAGGGAGGCCATTAATCAGGACTATCAATATAAATAATCTCCCATGAGAATTAAAAGACATATAAAGCAAGTACTTCAAACACTATCATGTCAATTTAATACTAGTTGTCTCCTCACCACTGGGGGTTAGTATGTTCAATGGTAGAAATATGAATGCTTATGTTGGATCTGTGGTGGATTCAAACCTCCAGCAAATCTGCTGAGATAAATGACTTAATTTCTCTATTCCTCAGTTTTCTTATCTGTAGCACGATCATGCTTATTTTGTTAACTCATAAAACAAGGTGTGTAAGAATTAAATGAATTAAGTCACAAAGTGTTTAGCACTTCAGCTAGTGGATAATAAATGTGAGCTACTATATCATAATATTACATATATACATTTTATAATTTATTACATAAATTTTACATATATAAATGTTAAAATTATTAGTTTTATATTATGTATGCCTACGTTGTCAATTCATCCAACATTAACTGACATTTACAAGTACATAATACCTTTCCAATTCAAGGAAAATAAGTAAAATTAATTTCCTGAGTTAGATTTAAAAAGCAGAGTTGTGCATTTACATCCTTGTGAAATAGAAATGTTTCCTATATCTTTATTATAATACAGACTGAAAATTTCAAAATGATAGAAACATTTTAGAGAAGAACTTAAGAAGATACTATAATTTTAGAAAATCATTAAAATATACTTGAGTTCCATGTCAACATTTTTCCAAGAAAAATAATGCATGGACCAGATACATACATCATAATCCCTGGAGTTATAGAACTTTAATCATGATACAACAGTTTCCCCTTATCTACAAGGGATATGTTCCAAACCCCCAGTTAATGGCTGCTACCATGGATAGTACCCAATCCTATATATACAACAGACACCACGTAATGATATTTCAGTGGTTGACAAATTGCATAGACAATGGTGCTCCCACAAGATTATAATGAAACTGAAAAATTCCTATTGCTTAGTGACATTATAGCTGTTCTAGTGTTGTAGCACAAGACATTAACTTTGCTATGTTTATATGTGTTTAGATACACAAATACTTATTATTGTCTTACTATTGCCTACAGTATTTGTATTATAATTGCACACAGTAACACACTCCACAGGTTTGTAATCTAGGAATAATAGATTATACCATATAATGTAGGTGTATACTCAGTTGTACCATTGGGGTTTGTGTAAGTATACTCTGTGATATTCATATAAGGGAAATTGTCTCAGTGACACACATCTTAGAACATGTCCCTGTCATTAGAAAATGAATGACTGTTCTATATTTTTTTTCTATACATACATAGCTATGATGAAGTTTAATTTATAAATTAGGCATAGAAAAGATTAACAACAATAATAATAAAATAGAACAACTATAATAATATGGTATTATAAAAATTTGTGAATGTGGTCTATCTCTCAAAATATCTTAATATACTGTAGACACTATTTTCAGACCATGGTTGACCTCTAGTAATTGAAACTACAAAAAGTAAAACTGTGGATGAGGGAGATGGCTGTACTGTCATCATTATCTAATTTTAGAAAATGTGAGTAATTAATTTATGTGAGACAGTTTCTTCATGTAAACTAACAGAAATAATAGACCTTACTTCTTCACAGAATTCTGAGGATGAATTGTAATTACAATACACATACATATATACATATTTACAGTGAATACTTCATTTCTGAAACATCACAAATGTATTATTTTGACTATTATCATCTGCATTTCCATCCTAATGTATTCTTTTTCATCCAGTGGGATGGGAAAAAATGGGCTTGGTCTTAAAATTTTACTGATATATAAATCAGAGAGGTTGACAGCATTGGACATATGAGAGACGTCAGTGTATCAAAATATGTAAGAGATGGTTACTGGTATTTTACTGACGAGTTAATGGGATAATATGTAGTAGAAAAAGCTACAAGTGTCATGAACATACGGATCATCTGGCATGAGTAGATAACCTTATAATGTGAAAACATGCATACTAGTGGAGTTGCATTGCAGAATTAGTTTACATTTGCTCTTGCTATGGTTTGAATGATAGTGTCACTTCCAAAATTCATGTTGAAATTTAATTCCATTGGGATGGTATTAAGATTTAATCACTTTTGGAAAAGTGATTACACCGTGAGGGCTCCACCCTCATGGGAGTTCCTTTCCCTTTATAAGGCACTAATCATGGATTTGTGCCTTATAAAAAAGCTGAAAGGAATTAGTTTAGGCTTATTTTTACACTTCTGCCTCTGCCCTGTGAGGATGCAACAGGGAGGCCCTCCTATGACGCTGAATGCCAGCACCTTGATCTTGGACTCCTGATCTCTCAAAACTATGAGAACTAAATTTCTATTATTTCTACATAACTCGGTCCCAAGTATTAGGTTGTTGCAAAAGTAATTGCTGTTTTTGCCATTTCTTTAACAGAAATAATAGACCTTACCTCTGGCATTACAAGTAATGGCAAAAACCGCAATTACTTTTGTACCTACCTAATACTTTGTCACAGTAGCACAAACAAAGAAATCTCTATTACCTGTTTTTTTGACTGATTGATCTCAGTCTCACAGAGAGACTCGTAACAGGTTTCCATATCAGGAGATCTGGCTACGTTTCTAAAAGTGAAAGAATTTGAGCTGAGTCTTGGAAGCTGTGACTTCAAGATGCAGCTTTGCTTGGTGAGTCCAGGTTTGTGAACTGAAAAACAAATAACCAGTGTGTCAATAATGGTTCTCCCACATATTAAATATGTCTAAGTCTCGAACACCTCATCAGTGAAATAAAGGCCCTGATAGGGCATTACTCTCACTGCATGTCTGCACACACAGTTAACTCATTGGCATGCAATGCTCAATAAGTATCTGTCGTAACAATCATGATTATAGCTCCAGGCAGGTGGAGTTTCAGACCCTGGCATTCTTGAAAATCCCACTCCAAACTACTTTAGCTCCATCACTGGCCTCTGCAGATTTAACTTAGCCCTAAACCCTTTGTGCTGATGGTTTACAATGTCCACTTTTCAAGCTAACCCTGAAATGGAGATCCTCACATGGGTCCTGTAAAATTTGCTTTTTCAGCCCAATACAGCACAGCTAAGTGTCTAGCTTCTATTTTTAGTAAGTGAGATTATCGAAGCCTCTTTTGTTTTTTCATTTTTATGATAGGAATAAACTACCAGCTACCTGGAAGATAGGGATCAACTCTTAGTCTACTTATCTGGATGATTTTATAGACTGAATTGTTTCCCCCTCACCCAAATTCCTATGCTGAACCCCCAAACCCCAATGTGTCTGCATTGGGAGATAGGGCTTTTAAAGAGGTAATTAATGAGTTCATAATGGTGGGTACTGAACATGACTGGTTTGCTTATAAGAAGAGGAAGGAACATACATGTGAAAGACCCTGTTAAGACATGGTCTTAAAGAATGCTAAGGTCTTAAAGATGGCTAAGGAGGCCATCTATAAGTGAAAGAGAGAAGCCTTTGGGGAAACAGAATCTGCCAACACCTTGATTTTGAATATCTAGCCTCCAGAACTGTGAGAAAATAAATTTATGTTGTTTAAGTCACGTAGTGTGTGACATTTTGTTGTGGCAACCCTAACAAACAAATACAAGTGAGTATAAGAATCAAAGATGTGAACTGCCAGTTCCAAAATGGAAGGACAGAAGCAAGCTGGCTTTACTCAACCAAAATAAAAACATAAACATATAGCACTGAGATTTTCACCAGCAACTCTCCTCAACTGGGATATGAGATAAGAGACTTCCTGGGGCTACAGAGAAGTGAAAGTAACCTCCAAATAGATGGTAAGAAAATTGAACTACCATATCTGCAGATTCCCTTCCTACCCCATCTGCTGGGCGTCAATTATGTGGAAAATCTCTCCTCGATTCTTGTTTTATGAGTTAACAAAATAAGCATGATCGTGCTACAGATAAGAAAACTGAGGAATAGAGAAATTAAGTCATTTATCTCAGCAGATCTGCTGGAGGTTTGAATCTACCACAGATCCAACATAAGCATTCATATTTCTACCATTGAACATGCTAACCCCCAGTGGTGAGGAGACAACTAGTATTAAATTGACATGATAGTGTTTGAAGTACTGGCTTTATATGTCTTTTAATTCTTATGGGAGATTATTTATATTGATAGTCCTGATTAATGGCCTCCCTGTTTACTTACGATTTACAATTCTTCCTGCTATTGAGTGAGTCTTTGGCCATCTATTGAATCTGGGCTCTTCTGATAGAAGTAAGTGATTAAATGAAGATGGTCCCAAGTATAGACCTTAAGTCCATCTCATAACAATCTACAAGTCTTCTACTATCAAACAGTTAAGATAACGCAGATCACAGGCAAGAGTTGCCTACTCAGCCCATAGTTGAGTATTAACACATGAATGTGCCCTTCTAAGAAAAGAAGAACCACTCTGGAAGTTTGCAGCGTACAAAATCAGTATACAAAAATCAGTAACATTTACAAACATCAACAATCTGAAGCAGAAATCAAATACCTATCCCATTTACAGTAGCTACAAAATATAGAAATCACCTAGGAATCAATCCATCTAAAGAAGTGAAAGATCTATACAAGGAAAACTATAAAACCCTGATGAAACAAAGTGAAAAGGACACACAGAAATAAAAAATATTCCACGCTCATGAATTGGAAGAATTAATACCTGGATAATAAAATAATCTGCACAACAAAGCCCCATGACACACGTTTACCTATGTAGCAAACCTTCATATGTACTCCTGAACTTAAAAGTTTTTAAAAAATTGTGAAAATGACAATACCATCTAAAGCAATTTATAAATTAATGCAATGCCTTTCAAATTCCAACGAAATTCTTCACAGAAATAGAAAAAAAAATCCTAACATGTATAGGGAACCACAAAAGACCCCAAATACCCAAAGCAATCCTGAGCAAAAAGAACAAAGCTGGAGGCATCACACCACCTCACTTCAACATTTACTACAAAGCTATAGTAATGAAAACAGCATGGTACTGGCATAAAAACAGACACATAGACCAATGGAACAGAATGGTAAACCTAGATATAAATCCATGCATTTATAGCCAATCCATCTTTGACAAAGTTTCCAAGCATATACAATGGAGGACAAACAGTCTCTTCAATAAATGGTTGTGGGAAAACTAAATATGTGAAGAATGAAAGTAGATCCCTATCTCTCATCATACACAAAAAATCAAATCAAAATGGATTGAAGACTTCAATCTGAAACCTGAAACTATGAAACTACTAGAATGAAAGTTTGGAGATAATCTCTAAGACTGGGCAAATATTTTTATGTAAGACCTCAAAAGCACAGTCAACCAAAGGAAAAATACACAAATGACATTACATCAAGCTAAAATGCTTCTGCAAAGCAAAGAAAATAATCAACAAAGTGAAGAGATAACACACAGAAGGGAGAAAACACATGCAATGTGTTCACCTGACAAAAAAAATAGTTATCAGTGTATATAAGAAGCTCAGACAACTCAATTGCAAACAAAACTCCAACTAAAAATGGGCAAAAGATCTGTAAAGTCATTTCTCAAAAAAAAAAAAAAACATACAAATGGCCAACAGGTATATAAATAAATGTTCAACATCACTAATCATCAGGGAAATGAAAATCCAAAGCACAATGAGAAATCATCTCAACCCAGTTTAAATGGCTTGTATCAAAAAGGCAATAATGGATGCTGGCAAGGATGTGGAGAAAAGGAACCCTCATACACTGTGGGTGGAAATGTCAATTAGTACAGCCATGATGGAGAACAGTATGGAGTTTTCTCAAAAAACTAAATATAGAACTATCATAAGATTCAGAAATTCCATAACTGAGTATATATTCAAAAGAATAAAAAATAAAATCAGTGTACTAAAGAGACATTTGCAGTCCCAGCTTTATTACAGTACTGTTCACATTAGTTAAGATATGAAATCAACCAAAGTGCCCTTCAACAGATGAATGAATAAAGAAAATGCTGTATATATACACACAATTGAATAGTATTAAGTCACAAAAAAGAACAAAATCCTGTCATTGACATCAACATGCATGTAACTGAAGGCCATCGTGATGGGAAATAAGCCAACCACAGAGAGACAAATGTCGCATGTTCTCACTCATATGTGGGAGCTAAAAAGTTGAATTTCATGAACATGGAGAGTGGATTGGTGACTGAGAAATATAACAAGAGCAGGAGAGTGAAGCGGGAAAAATATATAAATGTGTTTTTTACTACTGAACTGTACACTTAAAGATTATAAAGATGGTAAATTTTATGTGTATATTTTACCTCAATGAAAGAATAAAGAATCAAAGAGGAAATGCGTATATAGCCACTGTTTCTGACACAGTACAACATATTAGTGTCCCACATAAGATTTTTATACTCACGATGGCGGAAAATAACCCACCAAACACCAATATTCTACACATTTTGTTGAAAAAAACAATGGACAAATTACAAGCAAAGGACATGCAAAAACCCGATAATTATATTCAAGGAGATGCTGAAGTTAGGCCAGAGGTGAGAATCTAAGATGGTATCTGAGAAACTTGGGAATTTACTGTATAAAAGTAGCAAAACTTGGAAATTTAGTTTATAAAAATAGCGAAACAAGATGAGAGGGCAGAGTGTTCCCAACACCTTGCAAGTACATGTATAGGATAATTATTTGAGGTTTCTTTTCATCTTTTCAAAGTAAGATAAATATCCCATGAACACTGCTGCTTTCTATTATTGTGTCACTTACTGGTGATTAAAAAATTCTTTACTAAGGTGTTTAGGAAGGCTATGAGTAGTTATAATCTTGGAGATATTCCCAACTCTTCACAGATGAAAGATGTGTTCTCACCATGTTACATCTATGAACTCAACCCAGTGTGAAACTCAGGACAAGATCCAGTACCAGTAGGATCCTATTGATAGCGTTAGAGATTCAGAATAGAGCAAGAACCCAACCACAGCTGGTAAGAAGAGTCACCACTGGCAAACTGCTCATTAATGCTGCTTGTAATCACAACACATTTAGCAGGCCAGAATAGCAGACTAGAAACATAATGTAAGCATGGAGCCAATATCATTGACCTCCCGAGGAAGGAAATGGAGTTGGCATCTCACTGTATATGGTGAAGCCAGCCTTGTACTAAGCACCCAGGGAGCAAGTAAGAAAAGCTGCAGTTAAGCTATTTCCCACGCACTATTTCAGAAGTTCTTTTATCCCCTCTGCCTAGCCACCTTCACCACCTATTTCTCTCAAACCTTAAAAGCTCTAGGGAGACAATGCAATATCCTGAAAAAATACCTGTACTTCTGAAAGTGTGTTAAACGCTTAACTCTTTCATTTACCAAATGCAACTTAACTTGGGCAATTTCAATATCAAATATCAACTTCCTCGTCTTTGATTTCCCTATAACATTACTCTGAGAATTAAGTAAGTAAATACATGTTTGGTTTTCTTTTTTTCTAAGATTTAATAATTTAAAAGTAAATTATTTTTTAATTGCTACAATATCCAGGTTGTTCTAGGTTTTATTTAACAACCGCACAGGGGTTCAGATTAACAACCCAGAACCTTTATAGAATAGATCTTGATATGTGTCTGAACTATCATGTGGGTACTTCCCATGTCTCCTCTCTCAGATACATGCCTGCATTGTTCCCTCAAGCCTGCATCCTAAATCACTTTACAGTAAAGGTCTTCTATTCCACATCGTAAACCACTGCAACATGCATTTTAATGCGGCATGCTTGCACTCTCCAAGATTAATTTCTGACACTGGCAATAACCGAGGTGTCAATTCCCGTTAACAATCTACGCCTTGGCAGATTTTTGTCAATCCATTAATAATGTGTGTAATTGATAGCAACAGAGAGAGGCCACTGCTATTAATTCACTGCTGATTACTGATGCTTATTAAGGATGATGGTAGTGGGTTTTTTCCTGTCAGTCAAATTGTAGCTTTTCAAAATTAGTTGTAGTAAATAAGGAAAAGAACACAATATTAAGTTCTAAAAATTGATTCATATTTAAATTAGCCACTCTTTAGAAAGTATTTGCTCTACACTAGGCAATAGACTATGTACTATGCATTAATTATCTCCTTGCATTTTTACATTGACAATTTGAGACATGCTTCACTCTCCTATATTTCAATTACTTGCTGAGGGTCAAAGCATAAATAATATTTATGATTCAAGAAGAAGAGATCCCAGAGACCTTTGAAAAATATAGGACTACATTTTAATTTATTGTCCAAAGTCATGTAGATTTACTAGAAACAGAGTATTCTTTATCCAGTAGTCTTTAACCAGAAATCTCCATAACTTCTTCCTGGATGGCAAATAGAACTTCACACAATAAAGGCAAATAAGGGATACTTTTTCAGCCTTCCTTGAAGTAAGGCATATTTACATTAACATGTGAAAAGGCTTTTATAAATTCTGTTGTAGAGAAAACATTCTGATGAAGTTGAACCCAAGTTTTCTCACAATTAATGGATCGAGAAACACCATTGTCATATGACACCAATAAATATCCCACAAAACTGAGATTCTGGATTTCACCCTTTGAAGAAGATTGTTGTCAATCCATGAGGTGGTAAGGAGTAAAGTAACACTAAGAGGCAAAAACCAAATAGACATCTAGTTTAAAATCGGAATAAGTAAAACATCTAAAGTTGTCACTGTGACAAATTTTATAAATCGTGAGGCTCAGAACATTTCTGTAAGAATAAAATTCTCTGGTTTAGAGAAGCTTCAGAACAAAGAATTGCTTTTTAGACCAAATTTGTACCTGTTGTGGCAGATGGAAAAGTCTCTATGAGAATAAGTGGGGTTCTACAGTCGGAGAGGTTTGAACTCAAATCCTGGCTGTAATGTGAACTGGGTGGCTTCCAAAAAGGTACAGTACTGTTCTGAGCTTTATTTTATTTTTCTTTCTTTTCTGGTTTTTTTTTTTTTTTCTCTTAAATAAAGCTTTAAGCAGTTCCAATTCATTGAATTACTGAGAAGATTAAATGAGGGTAAAACAATCCTTGATACATACCAACCATCCAATAAGATTTGGCCGCAGTCACCACCTAACATCATCGGTGATTGTAACAGAAGCATGAAGACTGTAGCGAAGAGTCTGGATATGGTGAAACAGGAAATCGAGAGCCTTGTTATTTCCTGCCTATGGTAATGCCATGAAAAACAAACAAGCAAGCAAAAACGTATTTTATAGAGCTGAAAAAAAATAGTTTATTTAAGGAAAATAAAGAAGACAAGGAGATGAGTAAGGATTTGACGGGGGGAATAGAGACAGGCTAGGCAGAAATAAGAGCTTGGATTGCATTTTTAATAGCCTAAAATTTGGAAAGAAATTGAGATTGATATATTGCCAACCTGTGTTCTTCTTCGACAGAAAATTCCTTAAGATTCTAGGATGCAAAGATTGGCAGTCAAATTCATTCAGACGTACAGATTTTATTCTTTTATAAAAAGCCATCCCACTGATATGCTTATAAAAGTAGATATACATTGTGGGGACTGTTGTGAAATTGCCAGGCTCTCATGGTCTCTAGTAGCTCCATTTGCATGCTAATGAAACCAGAGGCCAGATGCCACTAATTACAACCCAGTCACTCTGTCCAACACCCCACAACCAACTGCCAGTGAATGGACCTTGTCATTCCATTATGCAAATGATACTTAGGAAGAACAGGAATAAATTTTAAATAGTGGCAACCAGAGCCATATATTGGCAGGAGGTAAATTAATAAACATATTCAAGAAATGGAAATTAAAAATTATTCAACAGTAGATTAATCACGGCTGAATAAATATGAAACAGAACAACTTTTTTTTTTCTTAGTGTTCTGAGCAATCAAATGAAACTTTTAGTAACTTATTAAGGTGTAGTAAATTTTATTTCCAGAAATCATCAATCAGGTTGCTGAAGGGTTAAGCATTCTTTACACACTCAAGTGTTTTTTTTTTTTTTTTTTTCTGCATGAGACAAACAAAATCCTGAAAGATGTTTTTCTTGGGTTATAAAGTTCTGTTAAATAAAAGTAAAAATGGAGGGAAAACCTTTGCTTCGGAGCCAATGGCCCACATCAGCTCAAGAAAACTTATAAAGACTGATTCTGGAAATGCCAGAAATGCAACTTGAGTTTTATTTCCTTGTAAGCATGACTCAGCACATTGCAGACAATCATCTATTACCTACGTAACCTGCTCTGATCATCCTAAAAGGAAAGACACTGTAAAATAACCAATAAGAATCAAGATGTATGCACTTCTTTTTTTCCATTTTTTAAACATTAACTGTAACCTTTAGGAGATGAGCTTCTTATGATTTTCTATTTTGGAGTCTCTGTTCTGGAATATTGTGTTCTCAATAAAATATTCATGTCAAGTAAAACAGTCTGACTTTTCTTTTGACAGCTGTTATCTCTAAACTACAAGTCTACAGCAAAATACCTAGGTAATAAGGAGGAAAAAAGACATCAAAATATTTGTTCTTAGTGGTTTTTGATATCAAACTTTTTCAAGACTATCCTACTTATGACCTGATATTTTTTTAAAGTAAACATCAATAGGGAGGTAATTTGTAAAAATGAAACAAGATGGGTCGGGAGATCAAACACCTGTGTTTAGATTACAGGTAAATCAACTGTTACTTGGGAAAGTCACTTCAAATTTCCAAGCTTTACTTCTCCCCTCTCTTAAATGAAAATACCAATATCTCCTCATAGTCTAATTGTGTTAACTAAATGGGATAATGAATTGACCTCCTAGCCCTGTGCCTGCAAAATAATAGCTGTTCATGAAACAGTAGCTACTATTTTGTGTACATATTTTCAACTTTTCTAGATCTTCCTCCTGGAAAAGCTGTGTGTCACTTAACATACTTGAGCCTCTGTTTTCTCTGTGCCAAATAAAAGCATTGAACTCAATGCTGTCGAAGAGCCCCTCTTGCTTTTGGTAGTTAGAATTACAGACTAAGTAAGGAGAAAATCAAGGAGTACTAAATCAAGGCCATTCAAAACAGCGTTTTCTGAAAAGTACATTGAACATAGCAGTCAGTTGTTAAGTTTAGGATATCATCTTCCCTAAAGATTGCCTTAGGAGGGTTATATGAGCAGAGATCAGTTCTCCCTAAGGCAATGCTAGTATCATGGCATCATTTTGCAAGAAAATCATAGTGAGAGTTTAAAATATATTTTCCACATCTCTATTAGCAGCTTGTTTCTCTCATGGAACATTTCACAAACTCTCAATTGATTGTGCTCCTCATTTTGTGACCACGTACTTCCTGTTTTTCTAGGAGTTTCTGATGGTTTGCATTCTAACCCATAATTAAGGAAACTTGTTACATTTTTAACCAGCTGTGATGAGTATATTATGTGTTGTGACATTTAACTTTTACAATTCACAAATTAAGCTTTTATCAGACCAAGTATTGTGATCATATTCTCAGAGAACTTCCTCGTGTCCCCAGCCTACCTTACTTCTAATAGGGCTAAGAATTCTTACTTAGAGAGGTTCCTTTAAAACAATTATAACTAATAATAGAAAGTTGAATGAAATTTCCCATCCCTAGGAAGATTGGTGGTTGTCATTTAAGGTTGGTGTTGGCTTCGGTATTCGTTATGCCAGCCATCCCATTCAGTCTTCACAAGAACATCAACACATAGTAGGCACTCAACAAGTACAGACTGAACAGACAACTCCATGAAATATGCAGATGAGGATTGGGTGTGGTGGCTCATGCCTGTAGTCCCAGCACTTTGGGAAGCTGAGGTGGCTGAATCACCTGAGGTCAGGAGTTCTAGACCAGCCTGGCCAACATGGTGAAACCCTGTCTCTGCTAAAAATACAAAAGTTAACTGGACATGGTGGCACACACCTGTAATCTCAGCTACTCGGGAAGCTGAGGCAGGAGAAACGCTTGAACTTGGGAGGCGGAGGTTGCAGTGAGGCAAGATCACACACTGCACTCCAGCCTGGGCAACAGAGTGAGACTCCGTCTTAAAATAAATGCAGATGATGTATTTTCAGATCCTAGAAATAGGACTTAGTAATGTTAAGTAATTCCCCAAGACCATATGTTCCCTAAATAGGAGAATTGAGATCCAAACCCAGATCCCCTTGATTTCAGTTTCTGTCAAGGATGTTACACCAGATCTGCTATTTCTGAGCTTCCTCTGTTTCTTATTTTTCTTCACTTTACAACAATCTTTGGCTTGCCACCAGCAGGCAACTAAGTTTAAATGTTTTTCAAAGCTTCTCTACTCTGGTGAGAACTTGCTTGAGAAATGAATCAATCACTCAACACAAGGAAACTTAAAACAACAAAAATATCTTGCATTATAGTAGCTAGGATGGATAGTAAGTAGTGATTCACAGGAAGTATTTATTTGATACTAAAGGAGGCATTTTAAATGTAGACTTACTTTGGAAGTTAGTATTTCCAGCACTATAGAGAAGCTAAATAAAAAGGCTCCAGTACACCATACCTGGGCAGAGTGATACATAGAGCTAGGGAAGAAGAGTAGCCAAAGATTGCAGCAGCCTAGGAATGAAGACAGACAAAAAAAACCCTCAAAACTACATAGAATGAGCCCTTCTCTTAGAAATAAGTGATTAGCAGTATTTTTCAGAACACATTAGAGTAAGACTGAATATGCCTAACTCACAAAAAATAGACTCTCAAGGTAAATTATGAAAACGTGTTAAAATAATATAGACTTTGAAATTAATGGATTTTGGTATGAACACTAGTTTCATTTTTAGGAGTGGTGTGGATTTGATCAAATTATTTAATGTCTCTGAGTTCATTTCTTTGCATTGAAATGGAGATGGTAATACCCAATTCAGAGTTATTGTGAAGATTAAATGAGATATTGCTTGTATAACTTTTTGCCACATGGCTAAAACATGAATAATATACACTAAATATTGACTGTTATTCATATCCTAGTAAGAGCCTGAGTAATAACAGAAAATGTATGCCAATAAATGTTTTGTACCAAAAATATGCTATATTAGCCCAAGAGACAATGAGTAGAAGCAAGGAAAAGAGGAAACCAAAGAGAATCTTGATAGAGAATTTTTTATTTTTGTTGGTCATCTTACGTGGAGGTGCGTCCACTTACTTAAAATGTATGAGACAATTACTAGGCATAACGGCAGTAGATTTTTGGATGGAAGTAGAATTATACCAGCCACGAAGTAAAATCTGGATGTTGTCAGGGAAGTTTTCACAGAGGAGCCCTAAACAGGCATAAGCACAAACCTGGAAAACAAGGTACAGGTACTGACAGAGGATGTTCTCTGTACTTAGGAAAACCTGGTGTGTACCGCAGTTCTACTCTGTAGTTCAGTAGCTGTGCAGTCCACCACAAACTAGATAATCTTTGAGATTCTATGTCATGATCTATAAAATACATGTAATATATTGGCTACATCGTAAGATGGCCATGAGTTTTGATTAGGGTAATGTTTATAAAGCCCTTAGCACAAACATTGGTATGTAGTAAGTATTGGACAGGTATTAACTAGTTCGATTATAAGTTATTAAGATGAAGTTGGGCAAAATTGTAGCAATCTATGGCCTTGATTCTTTCACTTCCAGCATTACAAATGGCAAAAGTTTCTCACTGAGAATTTCCAGACACTTTTTAGGATCTGCTCATATTTCATGGGTGCTTAGAACCAATCTCTCATGATACTTTCACAGCTTAACAATTCCACTATAAATTGGAATTTAGTCCTTTGTGATCATGGAGTAACCTTGGAAAATAGCTGATTTCAGAAGCAAAAATAGACCCATGTTTAATAAATCAATCTGGGCTGTGTTTCTAAGATTATACCTGAGAGGAAAGAGGACGCTTTGGTTCCAGCAGCCTTATCAAGGGCATTGTTGTCCACTTAATGGAAATGTAATTGCTCCTCATTCCTCTTTTCTCATTAAGTCAATCTCACGGCTTGGAAGCCTCATAGTAGTGATCTGCAAGTTTATAAGCAAAAGTGTCTCTTGCTGAGCTGAGAGGCCACTAAAGCCCAGATGCATTGCTCACTCCTGAGTGCTATATGTAATCCTCACATTAAATAATGTGCAGAAACTCCCAGGAAGCTGTTGGTTTTGAAGGCACAAAAAACAAAGGAAAAATTTTTACCCCATACCTTCACTCTCTACAGATGACAGCTAATGGAGCAGCTATCCAACTAGAAATGTTAATAGCTACCTTCTCTTTTACCAGCTGTGTTTTACGTGCATTAGTTAATTTAATCCTCACTACTAACAATGCACTAATTATCATCTCCATTTTATGGATGAGGGAATTAAATCTCAGAGAGGTTAATTGACTTGCTCAAGGCCACACAGGTGGTAAATGTCTATGCTTAAAAGCCTGTGTTGTCAGGTCTTACGTGCTTAAATAAGATTGTCAGGAGCAGAGATACCTATATTTCAGAACAGGGATTGGCAAACATTTTCTGAAAAGGACTTCACCGTAAATATTTTAGGCTTTGCATGCCATTTGATATCTGTTTCAACTACTCAGCTCTGCCTTTGTGGGGTGAAAGCAGCTGTAGACAATACAGAAATGAATGGCTTAGCTATGTTCCAACAGAACTTTATTTATAAAAACAGGCAGTGGGCTGATTTTTCCCACAGAATGTAGTCTGTCAATCCCTGTTATGAAATATTAAGCTATTTTTGGGGAAACTGGTGATTCAATGATAGAGGCAGGAGGCAGAGAAATTCTAGGCAGATTGGGGTGGGGCCCTGGCAAAACTCCAGCTTTGAGCTAAAAAACTTGAAATCTGTGGTCCAGAGTAAGAACTTCTTTCCCGGTATGCCTGCTCTGTACCAATTGGTTCTTTCTCAATAATGTTTTTTACCAATCAAATGTTGCCTTTTCCAAAGATATCTGCGGCTCACCCTGCCCCCAACCTGTGCCTATAAAGACCCCAGACTCAGCTGGCACAGGGGATAAGTGGCTGGACGTAGGGAAGGAGCAGCTGGATATTGAAGAGAGGTACCTTGACTTAAGAGATGGGGGCTGGATGAGGCAAAGAGGTGGCTTGACTTCAAGGGAGAGTAAACTACCCTTCCCATCCCCTTTCCGGCTCCCCTCTCTACTGGCCACTGCTTTCATCACTCAATAAAATTTTCCACATTCACCATCCTTCAGTTCATCTGAGTGACTTCATTCCTTTGGGGCACCAGACAAGAATTTGGGATGTCAACTGCAGGTACCCAAAAAGGCTGTCACACCATCCTTTTGCCCTCACTGACAAACGGCAGCCACACCAGACAATGAGGCAAAGGGTCCACTGTGCTGATAGCACACTGCTGTCTGTCTGTGGATGGCGGAGCTAAGAAAGTACTGTAACATGCCCTCTGGGGCCTTGGGGTCATAGGCATCCCCACCTGGAGGCTGCTGTGGGACTTGCACGGAACTCGCTCCTGACCGCGCTAAAGTGGCCAGTTCCTGCACTCGCTAGCATGCTCCCTTCCACGAGGGGTGGAGAGCTGCGGACCCGAGTAAGCAGAGTTTGCTTCTGCCAGTACCAAAGCGGCTGGCTGGTTCCCGCACTCATTCACTCACACGCTACCCCCCAAGAAGGGTTGAGCAGGGCGGGCTGGGTAAACAGTGCACCTGTCGCAAGTCCTATGAAGGCATCAAGAAAATACTGTGCATCACTAGGATTCTAATTATGAATTGCCACTAACCCTTTACTTGACTTTGGGCAAGTCGTTGTACTTTGGGGGACTTTAGTTATCATCTATAAAATAAGTTAAATCATTAATGTTTCTCAAAATGTGGACCATAAATCAATAGCACTAATAATATGTAGGCTTCCCAACAGCAGAGATTTAAGCTGTTTTGTTTAATGAGAAATCTCCTGGAACCTATGAGAGTGTCTGGCATATGAAAAGTGCTCAGATATTGGCTGGATTAATAAGCAAACTAAATGAAATAATATGTATCTAGATTTCAGACCTAAGATTAAACACCAAGTAACTGCTCTGCCATGAACTGTAGTCACCATTAGTAGCTTCTGGCATCCTCATCTATTTGGAGTGACCATTCACTGTGTTGTCTAAACCACACCATTTTTGGAGTAAAAAGATCACTATTAATAATTACAGCAGGACAACAGGCATTACCAAGGCCTGGCCCAACCATGCTGGACCACAAAGCCAGTTTATATCTATTTGTACCCCAGGTTAATTTCTACCATGCGCCCACATACCTTTGTAAAAACCACTGAAGCTTTTCAGCCTTTGCACACCCAGGCACTGCCTTCAGAAGGAGCACTAGAAAGATGAAAACTGAACGTTTTAGCATTTACCTGTGAAAGGTGAGCTACTTAGCCATCAGAGAAATGCAAATCAAAACCACAATGAGATACCATCTCACACCAGTTAGAATGGCGAGCATTCAAAAGTCAGGAAACAACAAGTGCTGGCAAGGATGTGGAGAAATGGAAACACTTTTACACTGTTGGTGGGACTGTAAACTAGTTCAACCATTGTGGAAGACAGTGTGGTGATTCCTCAAGGATCTAGAACTAGAAATACCATTTGACCTGGCAGGCCTATTACTGGGTATATACCCAAAGGATTATAAATCATGCTGCTATAAAGACACATGCACACGTATGTTTATTGCAGCACTATTCACAATAGCAAAGACTTGGAATCAACCCACATGTCCATCAATGACAGACTGGATTAAGAAAATGTTGCATATATACACCATGGAATACTATGCAGCCATAAAAAAGGATGAGTTCATGTCCTTCATAGGGACATGGATGCAGCTGGAAACCATCATTCTCAGCAAACTATCACAAGAACAGAAAACCAAACACCGCATGTTCTCACTCATAGGTGGGAATTGAACAATGAGAACACTTGGACACAGGATGGGGAACATCACACACTGGGGCCTGTCCTGGGGTGCGGGAGGGGGGAGGGATAGCATTAGGAGATATACCTAATGTAAATGACAAGTTAATGGGTGCAGCACACCAACATGGCACATGTATACATATGTAGCAAACCTGCACATGATGCACATGTACCCTAGAACATAAAGTATAATAAAAAAAGAAAAAAGAATAAAATAAAATAAAATTTTAAAAAAGGTGAGCTACTTGAAAAACACAGTTTACAATCAAAAGTAGCTACAATACTTTTAATTAAGAAGTTAAAAATCTCTTCCATACCCAATAATACAGCAGGATGCTGGCTCAACAAAGCAAAATAGGTCAGTTATATAAAGTCAAGAAGATGCATTTACTCTTCTCTTCTGAGTACTCATATGTAAATTTCTAATCCTCTACAGTTCTTTCTGGCTGTGAGAGTCTGTGATCTTGGCAAGTGATAGACCCCTATGACCAATGAATCACAACTTAAATGAGTACCAAGTTCCCAGCTGATCTGTGAGAAGGAGCTCAGTGAGAGGTACTTATGTCCTTCGTGTACTTAAAATATTGCCCTTAATGAATAAGTCTGGTGTGTTCATTTTTATTACAAAAGTAGCAGACCTATCTTACTTTCAATATTACAAGGACAATGCTTGCAAAGATGAACAGAGGACGTTTAAAGATACAGGGTGTGAAAGCTTCCGAAAGCCACATAGTGAGAGAGATTAAAACAACTTGAAAGAATTTGATTTCAAAGGCAAGATCATATCTGAAGCATTTCTCAACACTGTTTAAAGCACAAAAATAAAGAGAAACAAAACTCCTTGGAGAAGTTTCTGCTCAATACCCAAGCCACAGACCCTTAGTGAACGTTCCCAATAGCAATCAATGAACCCCTAACAAGTGCTGTAAGGACTGGGGCAGTGGGAACAACACAGACCATTCGCTCTGATTCAGCGATTTTTATGAGCACCATTAAGTCAAGATGGGCAAGTAACTATGTGTCTCAGGGCAAAGCCCCCACAGCTTTGTGATAAAAAATCTCAGTAAGAACCCATGAAAGAGAACCCTTCAAATCAAATCAAACAAATGTGGATCTGCTGGGGGAAAGGGCCTTGTTTTTCATTTAAAATAATCTTTTAAAGAGTGGACAATAATCCAAACACCTCTGGAATACTGTATCTTCTAGGAGAATACTGAGTTTGATAAAAATATTTAAAGAAGAAATTTTAGGTAAATTTACCTTCAAATAGCTTAGGCACCTTGGACCAAAGTTTGCGCATTCTACAAATATTGACACAATAACACCATTTAAAATCTTTACCACTATTTGTTGAGTTATGTCAAATGTAACTTAAGATAAAAAGTTCAGATAAGTGATTGGTACATTTGGAATTTATAGATTAAAAATTTATTACAAGGAAATAAAAGTTTTTCTTACCTAACCTCTTAATAATTTTCCAGAGAAAATGTGTAATGTGTCCCTCACTCCGCCCTTCACTCTAGTGTTTTCTTTTGCATTATGGATACATTTCTTTTAATTTTCTTCATATAACTTTTCATGTGTACTCTTGAGATTGCCTATTGCTTCAACAATCTTTGTCCAGCTGCTAACTTCTTTCTTAAAATAATTTTCCTGCCCCCCCTTCCTTCAATAGTAATCAATCTCTACCACCACCTCTATTAATTCTGTCGCTGATTTTGTGATAAAGCTTCAGAAACACTGACGTAACTCGAAGGTAGTTTTTGTTGTTGTGTGAATCTGCTTGATGCCAACTTATGGTTGGCTTTAATGCTCAGAAATAGAAGCAATGATTAGACAGTACAAGGAGATGCTAGTTTAATGTAAGGAAGAACATTTGCATCTTTCTCACTTACTGTGTTTACTTTATATTCCACGTTACAAGGAGTCACTTCAACATGAACACCAAGCCATCTTAAGTTTATTAAGAACCTAGTAATGTTTAAGCACTGTGTTATGTGAATATAGAATGATGATGAAGTATCCCTCCCACTTTGGAATTTACATTCAAGTATAAGAAATATCTGTTAATCAATTTCTTTCTGGAATATTACAGATGGTAGAGTCTGTTTCAACTTTGGGTGGAGGGCTTAGCACATTCTTTAACACAATAAATCAACATTACTGAGAAACAAAGTAATTATAAGAACCGTTCTAATTCTAGGAATCAGTGATCTTATATCAATCATATGGAGTGAGGTAAAAGTGCATGCTTCATGTTATGTTACTTTCTTTTGCTTGAGAATGCTAAATTTGGAAAATATATAATATGACGTACTTGTGACAATTGAATTGTAAGAGATTTTATCTGATATTGCTTTAGAAAACAGAAATAATTGCTTCAAAGGATAAAGGATAGAAGGTTCTGATAAAGCTTGCTTACTTTTTGCGGGGAGGCATGGGGGGAAATGTCTCAGTGCCCAAGGTCAGTGGCCTTCCTGACTGAAGACTTTCCCAGAGTAGAGGGTAAGAGTGGGAACAGGAATATCAGTTTAAAGTCATCTTCATAACATTCTGGTGAGTGACTGATTCCTTCAGAAGCAAACAGGCACATGGTAAAAATATTGGTAATGTGACTGTAGTGTTGTTACTGTCATTTTTTTATTTATTAACTATGATATTGCTTACGGATAGCAATCAGAGTAGTAGTATATTTATAATCATGAACCTCTTAGGGTTGCTGGTTTGGTGTTTCAAAGTTTTTCAGTCATCCATATTAAACTTTTAAAGATATCTTGTGTGAAAATCCAATTCAAATTATGTAGAATTAAGATATTATATTATTTAGGATAAACAAATTAAGTGTGTTTGTCATGATTCTATAAGTTGATCTTATTTGCTATCAGGTATTTTCATTCATGAATGCAGTGTGATAATATTTGTTAAAAATAATAGGCACATATATTTCCATTGTATTTAAATTATGCTCTGGCCTATTCAAAATTAACATAGATTGATTTTGACCAAAGAGGTCTAGAAAACAAGACCTTTTAGCAGAGAAGTGGAAAACAGAGTCATTTCTTAGTTTCATTCTGCTACCCAAGATGAAGCTGGGTCACAGATTGCTGTAGACATTTTAAAATAACTCCGTGGATCCCTCCCCTTCCACCCACTTTTCTCTGCTATATCCACAGATAATTCTCTACATATTTATAGTTCGAGAGGGGGAAATGACTCTCCAAGAGTTAACTTCAGTTACACATTGGTGGGCAGTAACTGTGCTCCGAGTGCCAGTGAGAACTGTATGTCAAAAATGCCACCTTCTCTCTTATTAATGCTGACTTAGCAAAAACAGGGAATTTAGAGCAAGTCAGAATTCTTGTTTCATTGTCCTATTTTCAGTAAGAGAAGGAATTTAGGACAACCTAGAATTTTTTCTCCTGCCCTATTTTATTGCGTGTATGTGTATTCATATTCAGCAAAAAGAATCCCAATGTTAGCCTTTGGTGTCTTCATGTCCAAACAGTATTTTCCCAATTAATTTAATTTTTTTATTTAAAATTAATATATCTGGCTAAAGACATTAGAAAAATTATATCAACTGAACAAAATTTTTAAATGACTCATGGTTCCACTGGCAAAGGAATAAACTTGGCTTTGAGTAAACTCTTGAAATGTTCCTTTGAAATATGCTTAGTCTTTAATGTTCATTTGATTGATTGTGATCATAATACATATATAAGTTTGCTTCTTTATTATTCATTTTTATATCACAAACTCTTTTCTCATTATTATAAATTTTATGGTAATAATATTTTAGATAATTTCTAACCTATGGTAGGAATGTCCCTAGTTTATTTGACCTCTATGTGTTAAACATTCATTCTCTTTTAAAGTCTTATGTGTTACAATGATATGTTATTTCTAATTTTTGTCTTCCTTCCATTTGTATTAATTTAGCAGAAAATAAACTTCCAGAAGTAAAATCAATTTCTTAATTTTAGGAGTATTTATAGGCTATAATGTAGAGCATATTGGGATACATATATTGGTTAGAAATTTAAAGAGCAGTAAAAATAAAAATGATTCTGATTCTGTACATACACATTCTAACCCTATCATTTTAACCCATTTGACTATAATTCCATGCTCCTTCTCTAAATAGCATATCATCAAAATGTAATGCAAACACACATTTCCAATCTTGTGACAATGTAGATTCTGCTTCATTTGGTCCGGGGTAGGGTCTGAGAATCTGCATTCCTGATAAGCTCCTGGAGTATGACTGAACTAATACACTTGCCCCAGAGTTCCTATTAGAACCATAGTGCAAAAGACATTCCATAGAGTGTGAATATAGGATGTATCTATATTTTTCTCCATGTAATCAAAATTTTACATGTCCTTCTACCCTGTCTGCATTATTAAATCTATCATTCATCATTTATACCATCTTTTTAAAGTTATACTCCCTGAAATTAGCAGGTATTTATATAACCTCCCAATGTCCTTGACTGAATGTATTCAGTGCAGGTTTGCCTAATTTTAAGTGTTTAAATTCAGGCAAGGTGGCAGGTTTATTAAAATCTCCATGAATTCACATCTATTTAAAATTGGATATAATTTATTTTGTTAATTTTTACAATTATAAAGTTTTTAAGCTTAAAAATGACCAACAGTGCCTACAGAGGGAGGAGAGTGGAAGGAAGGAGTGAATCAGGAAAAGTAACAATGGGTACTAAGTTAAATACCTGGATGATGAAGTAATCTGCACAAAAACCTCCATGACACATTTACTTATGTAAGAAATCTGCATATGTACCCCTGAACTCAAAATAATTTTTTTAAAAAATACTGACAGTTAATACCAACTCCTGTATTGACTCTCAAATTATGCAAGTCATGCTTTGTTGGCCAAGAACATTGGACTGAGTCCTTCTCACTCTACCATCTCACTGTTCTCTGTCTTCTGCCTCCCTGTTCTATTTACAATGACCGTTGTGATTCTGTCCAGGTAATCCAACCAAACCTATTTAATATTTAAGTTTAGCTGATTAGTAACCTTAACTCTATCTGCTACCTCAATTTTCCTTTGTCACATAACCTGATTTTGAAAGTTCCAGGAATTAGCACCTGGGCATCTTTGGGGGGCTTATTCTTCCTTTCACAGTCATAAACTAGTATCCTTTTATATGCTTCTAAAAATGAATTTCTAATACATATAAGAATATGTGAGTCTGTGATTATAAGGGATCTTATTCTATAATTTTATTCTCTTATGATATCTTTGTCAAATTTTAATTTTAGGGTTATACTAACTTCATAAAACAAGTGTAGTACTGGTATACCTATTCTATTTATTTAAAATATTTTTGCAAGTGTGGCATTATGTCTTCCTGAAATGTTTGATGTAATTTACCAGTGAAACCATTCTGGCCCAGAAGTTTTTCAGGTGCATGTTTTTAATAACAGATTCAAAACTGTAATTTTACAGAGATATATTCAAATATTCCCTTTCCTTTGGGAGTCACTTTTGGTAAGTTTTTCTTTAAGGAATTTGTTGATTTTATTTAAGCTGTAAAATTAGTATATAATTTTTTAATAATATTTTCCTGAAATGGTGAGACAAAGCAGTCCCCCCATCCAACACATTTATCACTGAATCAATCTGCACACATCAAAATCTGTTCCTTTCTTTTGGAAATTCCCAAGCATTTCGGGATTAACAAAAGTGACCAAGATAGAAATAAAACACCGTATAACAAAAGCATATTTTAAGATGTAATGAATGATATGTGTGTGTGTATATATATATACACACATATATACATATATATATATATATATATATACGTGTGTGTATATATATACACACACACTGAATTTTCAGGATTTTTCCTATAGTTTACTTTTTTTTTACCTTTTGAAAATGGTAATTATTTGCCTGTTACCAATCTTGTTTTTTAGCATTTGTTATTTTAATAAAACTTTATTTTTAGTAGAGATGGGGTTTCACCATATTGGCCAGGTTGGTCTTGAACTCCTGATCTAAAGTAGCTGGGTGTGGTGGCATGCACCTGTAGTCCCAGCTACTCAGGAGGCTGAGGCAGAAGAATCACTTGAACCCAGGAGGTGGAGGTTGTAGTGACGCGAGATTGAGCCACTGCACTCCACCCTGGGCAACAGAGCGAGACTCCGTCTCAAAAACAAACAAACAAACAAACAACTTTATTGAATTATAGCCTACATACAGAAAATCCTGTACTTCTTAAGTGAATAGACATATGAGCAGTCATGTCACAAAAAGAAGACATCTGTGAAGACAGAACCTTAATCAAGAATCAGAACATTCCCAGTTCTCCAAAAGTTCCATTTTGTCCTCCCTCCTGTTACTGTCTCTTATGCCCAAAGGTAACCTGAATTCCAATATCTTAGACTATAATTAAACATTACATAAGTGAAAGGGTATTGTACATACTCTTTGTGTCTGCTTTCTTTCTACGTTTTATTTAATAGATTAATGCACATCGTGTATAGACATAGTAGTAGTTCTTTTGTTCTCACTGTTGTGTAGTATTTTGTTATATATAATTTTTATTCATATATTTGACTATTGATAGAGTTTCTCTCATCATATCAATAAATAGGCAGAATCTGTGAGATACATGCAACCACAGACACGGAAATTAGAAGATGAGGTATAAATCTAATGCTCACAATTTTCACATGACCTTGGATAAATCACTAAATCTTTTCCTAGAACTTATTCAATCATATCTAGCTCAGAAATTGATAAAGAAAATTTAACAAGATAAATCACATATTGAAAACACTTCAGATTCTTATTAATATGCATAGAAATTGAGTATCCCTGATCCCAAAACCTGAAATCCAAAATGTTCCGAAATCCAAAACTTTTGATCACCAACATGACACTCCAAAAAAAAATGATCATTGGAGAATTTTAGATTTAATATTTTTGGATTAGGAATGCCGAGTAAAAATGTTCCAAAATCTGAGCCAATATGAAATTAAAACACTTCTGGTCTCAAGCATTTCAGATCAGAGATATTCAACCTGTGCTTAGCTACTATCATCATTATTTTCATTTTTGATAAAATTAGTTTATGACTGGAGAGCTGAACTTTTTCTGTCTCAGATTTTGCCCTGCCTCTAAAATAAATAAGTAGAAACAAATGGTTAAGTGATTTCCAAAACGTGAAGCCATTATCTTCTCTCTGTCATTTGCTAATACCATAGTAATTTATCAAAATCATAGGAATAAACATCCAATGTTCTTGTTATGAATGAAATTTCTGAAGGTTTTATACTAATATGAACTCTCTATTCATTTAGTAACCACTACTGAGTTTCTACTATATAAGCCTTCTGCCAAGCATTTATTAGGCACTCAAAATGCATACAATTTTAACAAAAAATAACACGAATTCATACCTGGCTTATCACATTAAATACTTTAAACAAAACAGGAGAGTAGTGTTAAAGGCAGAGGTTGTGTTGGTAATAATGAGATTAACTTGTTTTTCTCTCTGTGTGTCTCTCTTCTTTTTATTCCATTCATTGTAAAATTTTGGGACTATTAGTTATTACATAAAGTTTGCAGTAGGCATCCTCATTTTAAGAAACAGGCCTTGATGCTTGGGATAATTTTTTTTAATGATTGAATCAGAAGCAAAATCTAAATCTGTTTGATTCTGATTTTCCTTAAGAGATACAGTATTGAACATGAGCCTTGATGAATACTCTAGCTATGGATTTACCCTCTCCTTTTTGTACTGGAGTAAGGTAGTAATTGAATAGAGGCAAAGCATTAGAGGTAATCAGAGGGATCAATGTGTCATTGTACAAAGGAAAAGAGATGTAATTGATAGTAAGATTGGGTTAGGTCACTTTCCTCATTTAATCCAAGGCACCTTGTGTTTTATGGCTGTAGAGTTTCATTAGTGTTATCATCATCATGATCATCACTTTACTTCCTTTGCCTCAGTATATGTATTAATAAAATGAAAATGACATACCTTGTTTACATACTTCAGTGTGTGTGTGTGTGTGTGTGTGTGTGTGTGTGTGTACAGAACAAGGAAGATGGGTTTTATATTTAATACATTCCATTGTGGCTTGCACAGGCTCATAAATACTCTATTAATGAGAGGAAAAGTAATTTTGTCCCCATCTAGAAATCAAAAATAAAGTGTGAATTGGGCATCCTGAGGAGACAACATCTATGTCACTGTGAAATCTATCTTCTCTCCTTGACCTAAAGAGAATAAGAAAATACTAAATTAGGAAAAATGAAAAACCAAACAAACTCACCAAAAGAATAAGGGGAAAATAATTTTGTATGGGAATATGCTGTAAGTAATCTTCTGTCATTAACTCTGTGAGTTAACTTAAGGTTGTTTTATGTAATTTAAATGAGGTAATGGTAGATAAAATGTGCATTGTACTCTATATAAGAATAACTATAGCATGAACTGTACATTATAATTTCAGAACTGAATTAAATTCACAGCCTACTATGGATGCCCTTGATTTAAACTGGGGTTACATTCTAATAAGCTCATCGTAAATTGAAAACATTGTAAGTCAAAACGCATGTAATATGCCTAACCTACTGAACATTATAGCTTAGCCTAGCCTACCTTAAATGTGCTCAAAACACTTACACTAGCATACAGTTGGGCAAAATCTTCTAACACAAACCTTATTTTATAATACAGTGTGGAATATCTAATGCAATGAAAATGAAAAACCAAAGGGTTGTATGGGTTCTTAAAGTATGGCTTCTCCTGAAAGTGTGTTGCTTTTGCACCATTGTGAAGTGGCATCTTAAGTGGCACCATCGTAATCTTGGACTGTCTATACTTGCTAGATTTTTATTTTTGGAAAAAATGTTATATTTTTGGGATCTATCTTATTAATTTAAAGTAGAGTACTAATTAATATTAATAGAATTTTCCACATCTGGTGATTTCAAAGATTCACTGAAAAAATATGTGAAGTACTTTTCATGGTGACTGAAATATAGCAAGTCATGAAAGCACGATAACCACTACTAGCAGAAATCATGTTGTATATGGAGTTAGTGCTTTCCAAGCTCATTAAACCAGTTGTCTCTGCTTTGTTCTTCTTCATTTGAAAGAATTTCAGATAGAAGGGCAATGTAGTTGAAAACCTTCCTGTTTTTTTTTTTTTTTTTTAAATGGTCATCTACCTTGGGCTAGAAAATAAGTTTTATTTTTCCACATTTTTCAGTCTCAATAAAAACTCTTTAAAAATAATTTCAAAGTACTACATCAAAAACAACAGGCAGCAATTAGTTGCTGTATGAAAAAAGGTGGTTTAAAAATCAGTATTACTTCATTCCCAATTGTGACTTCATTCCTACAAAAGATAGTTAATGTGTAAGGTAAGATACTTCTGAGCATCTCTGAGCTGCAATTTTCTTAGATACAATATGGAAATAGTGAATGTAGGGGGTAGTATCATTCTAGTTACAAGTAACAACAAATTTCTTTCAAACTTTGTAGTTAAAAAAGAAAGAAAAGATAATGGGGCATACTTTCCACCATTTTGGCTTTTCTCTAAGGCAAGCTGTCAAAGGAAATGGGTAAGTGGTCCCCAGCAGCTCCCCTCTAACATCATCATATTGGGTAAAAACATTTTCCTTTTCCTCAGTTTGAACAATATTTCCAGTTTATCTCATTGGACTTCATGGAACATTTGTCCATCCATGAACAATGTACTTTGATTACCTAGTCTTGAATTACAGCTCGCAATCCATCCCTAGAGTGTACATGCAGTAAGCCCGATGCCAGTTTGATAACAGAGACACATAAATGTATTTACCAGAATAAAGGGAATTGAATAATGAGTGGATAAAATGCAAAGAGCCATCCGTAAGAGTATTTACTGTATAGGAATTTTATCAGGGGTAAATGAGAAAACAAAAGCAAGATTACAACTAATGACTAAGATATAGAAGACATTCGAAAATGTATAAAAACATTTTAAGTGAATAATCTACTAATTAATTTACATCTGCAAGCGAAATTTGGGACAGCAGACACCATTCATCTCTTGTGATTAATGAGTAGAAATGAGCTGAATTAGGCTTTTAGCTCTCTTCAGCTCACAAGGAAACCTCAGCCGTTCACGGTTCATGAAGTATTTTCTGTCAGTCTCTCATTCTGAGTCTTGGTGCTCTGTCACCTGTGATGCTTATTCTATGAGCACTTTCATTTTCTGTCCAGGTGCAAAGAGGTGGGGTGCAAGAGGAACTGAGCCCAACCCAAATGCAATATAATCGTGTAGGTGACATTGCCCGATACTAAGTGTGCAGGTAGAGAAAGTAGTTAAAAGCTGGAGTGCAGTATTCAAACAATCTGAGGTCTGATACAGCAGGACATACTGCTGCCAGCGTGTTGTTCACACCTAACACTTATAGAAGAATTATACCTGTTGAAATATCAGGTCAGCTCCAGACCTGCACCTGCCTCATCCTTGGAGTTGAATCCAGGCACATACTGACCTGTGCTGATTGTGTTTAGTTTATGAGAACTGACGATATCACCGCTTGAGGCTTGAGATGGGTTTATTTGCAGGAAAATAAATCTAACACACACATACATTATTGCAAACACACACACACACACACACACACACACAATTGTATGTATTTATCAGTGCCCACAGGTTTTGCTATATGGAAAAATAATGTAGGGTTTTTTTCAGAGATAAAATATTTTCCTTCCTTCCTTCTTTCTTTCCTTCCTTTTTTTTTTTTTTTTTTTTTTTTTTTTTTTTTTTTTGAGAAGGAGTTTCACTCTGTCCCCCAGGCAGGAGTGCTGTGGCGTGACCTCAGCTCACTGCAACCTCCATCTCCCAGGTTCAAGCGGTTCTTATGCCTCAACCATACACATAGTTGGGATTATAGGCATGTACCACCACACCTTGCTCATTTTTGTATTTTTAGTAGAGATAGGGTTTCGCCATGTTGGCCAGGCTGATCTCAAAGTGCTGACCTCAAGTGATCTGGCTGCCTCAGCCTTCCAAAGTGCTGGGATTACAAGTGTGAGCCACCACACCTGGCCGATAAAATATTTCAAAGTCAGATTTCATAGACAGAATTGCCCAAGTATCACATAGAATGATTTTAGTGATCTCTTACTTATCAATAATTATTAAGCACCTACTTTGTGTCTAGAATCATGTTTTTTAAAAAAAAATAATTATTATATCATTTTGTGAGAAGATAATTTAAATGTGCAAGGATTTGAGATTGAATTCTGGCCTTAACATCTACCTCTCCCAGACATATTAATATATTAAGGAAATGCTTTTATCTATTTTTTTTACTTACTTGCAACAATAGATATAATAATGCTATCTATGGGAGTTTTATAAGACTTAAATAAGATAATTTGTTTTGTGCAGTGCTAAGATGGATCTCCTCAGGAAACATTAGCTATATTGATAATTATGTCCCTGTCCCATCTGTCCCCTCCATTGTCATTCTCACAATCTTGCCCTTAATTCTAACTGCACATTCTTCCCATTTTCCATTTTAAGGTTATCAGACCTCATCCTGTTCTACAATCCATTTATTCTACACTATTCTCTGTCTCAAACCTCTCCTCTATGTTCACACTTTCCCCTTTACATATTGTTTCTATGGTCCAGATCTCACATTACTCTTTTGTATACACCCTACATTTCCTTGTCTAAGCTCCCATCTTCGTTTGGCAAAACTTCAAACCCACTTGATGTTAACTCCAGGCTTTCTTCATGTCTACATCTACACCCAGCAAAATTTGGGCAGATAAGACACTCTTATTCTCTTTTTAGTTTAACCTCATGTAGAGCTTTGGCAATCCTACAGTTTTCCCTTACTCCACTTACCTCTTTAAGTTTTTTAAAACCTTTTTATGACCCAAACTTCTAAAATACACTCTTCTAGCCTCACTTTCAAGTAACGACTTGAGAATAAAAAAGCATTTGGAAAAGAATTCTCACAGGTTCTTTCTGCCACATCTACCATACTACCTCGCTCTACATGCATATATTCTCATCTATTGCCTTAAATGTACTGGCCATTATCTTAAATAAGGAGAAACTTTCATTTTTGAAATAGATCCCTTAAACTCTCACATTCACAAACATTCAAAGGAGTCGAAGCAAATTCCTTTTATTTTTCCTCCTTGTCTTAATTTGGGTTTACCTAAAAGCAGATCCAAAGTCAAATATTTGGAGGCAAATATTTTGCTTTATTTTACTTTATTTTATTTTATTATTATTATTATTATTTTGAGACAGAGTCTTGCTCTGTTGCCCAGGCTGGAGTGCAGTGGTCTGATCTCTGCTCACTGCAACCTCTGCCACCTGGGTTCAAGTGATTCTCTTGCCTCAGCCTCCTGAGTAGCTGGGATAACAACAGGGGTGCACCACCGTGCCTGGCTAATTATTTGTATTTTTAGTAGAGATAGGGTTTCAACATGTTGGCCAGGCTGGTCTCCAACTCCTGACCTCGTGATCCGCCCACCTCGGCCTCTCAAAGTGCTGGGATTACAGGTGTGAGCCACCGCACCCGGCCAGCCAGTATTTTGCATTAACAGGGATTCCAGGAACCACACTGAAGAAATTAGGAAGTGAGACAGGAAAGGGAGGAGACTAATAATTCTGATTCAGTCTCCCTGGGTTCCTGAGAGAAGTTGCAGAACATGACAAAATAGCATTCTTTGAGAGAAGAGAAAACTGGGTGACTTGTCCACAAATTCCATCTCATACTAGTTGAGAGTTACTCCTATGAGTATTAACATTCTGGAATTCTGGCCTACCATGATCCAAAAATAGCCCTCCAGCATAGAGACAGAGGTACGAGAGAAAGTAGGGAACTGTCCACCACAGCTGAGCTGACCTCTAGGGTGAGTCACAGGGTTATGGTTAGGATGGCAAAAATGCCGGCTGTATTCCTGGAAAATTTCTTCCATGTCTTTTAGGTAATCATGTCAACAAATAACTGTACTGTTATTTGTCCCATCTTATAAAAACTTCCTCTGCGCATCACATTCTTAGTATCACTTTCATCTTCCTTCTGTCAATTATAGCAAAACTCCTCAAAAAGTTGCATATATCCAAATGTGCTTAACTGATATTTACAGAACATTTCACTCAACTGCTGCAGAATACATGTCTTTTTTCATCAGCACACGGGACACATCCCTCAGACTAGATCATATGTTAGGCCACTAAACAAGTCAGTAAGTTCAAAAAAGTTGAAATCATATCAAGTATCTTTTCAGACTGCAGTGGAATAAAACTAGAAATCAATAACAAGAGGAACACTGGAAACTACACAAATACATGGAAATTAAACAACATACTTGTGAATGACAAATGAGTCAATAAATAAATTGATAAGAAAGTTTTAACAATTGTTAAAACAATGAAAATATAAACATACCAAAATCTATGAATTACAGCAAAAGCAGTACTAAGAGGGATGTTTATAGCAATAAATACCTATATCAAAAAATAGAAAAATTTTTGGCCAGATGCAGTGGCTCCTGCCTGTAATCCCAGCACTTTGAGTGTCCGCAATGGGTGGATCATTTGAGGCCAGGAGTTTAAGACCAGCCAGGCCAACATGGTGAAACCTCATCTCTACTAAAAATACAGCAATAACAAAAACTTAGCCAGGCATTGTGGCACACACCTGTAATTCCAGCTACTTGGGAGGATGAGGCAGGAGTATCGCTTGAACCCAGTAGGTGAAGGTTGCAGTGAGCCAGATTGCACCGCTGCACTCCAGCCTGGGGGACAGAGCACAACTCTGTCTCAAAAAAAAAAAAAAAAAAAAAAAAGATTTTAAATAAACAACTGAACAATACATCCCAAGAAACGAAAAAAGCAAAACAAACCAAATCCCTAATGAGTAGCAGAAAATAAAGATTAGACTAGAGATAAATAACATTGATTCTAAAAAATATACAGATCAATAAAATGAAAAGTTGCTTTTTACTTTTTGTTTTTTTGTCTCTTGACCTGTTTCCACTGTTCTCTGCAAGTCCTCAAAGTCCATTGTATCGTTCTTATGCCTTTGCATCTTCATAGCTTAGCTCCCACATATCAGTGAGAATATAGGATGTTTGGTTTTCCATTCCTCAGTTACTTCACTTAGAATAATAGCCTCCAATCTCATCCAGGTCACTGCAAATACTGTTAATTCATTCTTTTTTATGGCTGAGTAGTATTACATGTAATGCTATGTATATCATTTAAAATATATGTATATCATATATATATCATACATATATACATATATATAAAACAGTTTCTTTATCCACTCATTGATTGATGGGCATTTGGGTTGCAATTGTAAATTGTGCTGCTATAATAAACATGCATGTGCAAGTATGTTTTTCGAATAATGACTTCTTTTCCTCTGGGTAGATACCTGGTAGTGGGATTTCTAAATCAAATGATAGTTCTGCTTTTAGTTCTTTAAGCAGTCTCCACACTGTTTTCCATAGTGGCTGTACTAGTTTACATTCACACCAGCAGTGTAGAAGTGTTCCCTGATCACCATCACCATGCCAACATCTACTGTTTATCAATTTTTTTTTCTTATGGCCATTCTTGCAGGAGTAAGATGGTATCTCACTGTGGGAAAAATTTTTTAAAAAGAGAAACAAAATCAACAATTTTTAGCTAGAAAAAGAAGAAAGAAAAGAAAGAAGACATAATAAAATAAAATAAAATTAGAAACAAAAAAGGAGATAGAACAACTGATACCACAGAAATACAATATATCATTAAAGATTGTTATTAACAACTGTACACCAACAAATTGGAAAACATAGAAAGAATGGAAAAATTCCTGGATACATACATCCTACAAAGATTGAACCATAAATAAGTGGAAAAACTGGGCAAACCAATAAAAGGAACAAGACTGATGCCATACTAAAAAGGCTTCTGAATTTTATTAAACTTTTAAAAATAACTAATACTATACTCAGATTTTTAAAACAAATTAAAAAGGGGTGAATATTTTCAAACTCGTTATATGAAGCCAGTGTTATCCTGATACAAAACCCAGACAAGGACATAAAAAAACAAACAAAATAATAACTACATATCAATATCACTGATGAATGTAGATTCAAAAATCTTCAACAAAATATTAGCAAAACAAATGTAATAATACATTACAAAGATTAATCACTATGATCAAGAGAGAATCATCAAAGTGATGCAAGGATGGTTCAACCTACACAAATCAGTACTGAATGAAAAAAGACATTCAATAAAATTTAACATCCCTTTATGATATAAACTCTCAATAAACTGCATAGAGAAGGAACATACTTCAAAACAATGAAGGTCATAAATGACAAACCACAGCTAACATTATACTGAATGGGAAAAAATTGAAAGCTTTTTCTCTAAAACCTAGAAGAAAACAAGGATGCCAACTCTCACCACTTTTAGACCATATAATACTGAAAGTCCTAGCCAGAGAAATTATGTAATAGAAAGAAATAAAGGACATCCAAGCTGGAAAAGATGAAATCGAATTAGCCGTATTCACAGATGTCATTTTCTTATGACTACAAAGCCTAAATACTCCACCCCCCCCCCAAAAAAAAAAACTAAGTAGAACTGATAAAAAAAAAAAAAATCAGTAAATTTGCAGGATACCAAATCAACATATAACCAGCCTATATATAAAAAAGCTTTACAAACTCAATAGGAAAGAAAAGCAATTCAAATAAGACATGGGAAAAATACCTGAATAGACATTTCTCAAAAGAAGATATGCAAATGGCCAACAAATATATAAAAATAAATGCTCAACATCACTAGTCATCAGGGAAATGAGAAGCAAAACTACAATGAGATATCATGTCACCCAGTTAAAACAACTTTCACCAAAAGACTGAATAACTAATGCTGGTGAGGATGTGGAGAAAGTGGAGCCTTCATACACGGTTTTGGGAATGTCAATTAGTAAGACCACTATGAAAAGCAGTAGGGCTGTTCCTCAAGAAACTAAATACAGAACTACAATATGATGCAGCAATCCCACTACTGGGTTTATATCCAAAAGAAAGGAAATCAATATATTGAAGAAATATCTGCCTCTTATGTTTATTGCAGCATTATTCACAATAGTCAAAATATTAAATCAATATGTGTTCAGCAGTGGATGAATGAATAAAGAGAATGTGGTATATGTACACAATTGAATATAATTCAGCCATATGACAGAATGAAATCCTGCCATTTGCAGCAACATGAGTGGAACTGGAGGTCATCATGTTAAGTGAAATAAGCCAGGCAGAGAAAGACAAATGCTGCATGTTCTCACTTATATATGGGAGCTTAAAAAAACTGGGTTTCATGAAGATAGGGAGTAGTTTGGTGGTTCCAGAGGCTGGGAAAGGTAAGGGGTTAGAAATAATGAATAGAGGTTGATTAATGAGTACAAAAATACAGTTGGATAGAGAAAATAATGCCTAGTATTTGATAGACAGTAGGGTGATTATAGTTAACAATAATTTATTGTGTATTTTAAAATACCTAGTAGAGAACAAATGTTCTCAGCATAAAGAAAAGACATATTTAAGGTGATGGATATCCCAATTACCCTGATTTGATCACTACACAGTACATCAGTGTATCATAGTATCACATGTATCCCCAACATATGTACATCTACTTTGTATCAATAAAAAGGTACATATACTTTGTCTACAGTTTCTCCATGTCTTTTCTCTTTTGCACAAACGTCATCCTCACCAACTCATCTAAACATTTAATGAATGCTACTGTAGATACTACTTTGCCAAATCCTGTAGTCAATTTTAAGTATGCAACTTACTGAACCTATAGGCAGCAGGATATACATATAACCACTTCTTTCTTGATACTTTACATTTTTTTTTTTTTTTGGAAGAACAACCTTTCTTTTGTGTGGCCTTTCTCAATGGACAGAGAGAAAAATTTTAAGAAATTGGCTCACATGATTAGTGGGTGGGGTCAGGGGGAAGGGGATGCTAGCTAGTTTAAAATCTGTAAGGCAGGTCAGCAAGTTGGTAATTCAGGCAGGAGTTGATACTGTAGTTTTTAATCTGAAATCTGTAGGGCAGGCTGACAGACTGTGAACTCAGGCAAGCATTTAATGCTACAATCTGGAGGCAGAATTCCTCCTTCTCAGGGAAACCTAAATTTTTGTTCTTAAGGCCTTCCCACTGATTGAGTAAGTCCTGCTCACCTTGTGGAGGGGAATCTCCTTTACTTAATAGCATGGATGTTAGCCATATCCACAAAATACATTTATGGCAACACCTAAATTCCTGTTTGTTGAAATAATTGGGTGCTAGAGCCTAGCCTAGTTGACACATAAAAGACTCATAGCCTCCTTTGCTGATTTTTCCCCTCATTTCCCAGATCTCTAAATGTTAGAGATCTCTAAATGTTAGAAGGCCCCACCCCTCAGTTCCCGGAACTTGTTTCTAAAACCATTCACCCTCTAAATGGGGGGAGGGGGGAGTGATAGTGTTAGGAGATATACCTAATGAAATGACGAGTTAACGGGTGCAGCACATCAACATGGCACATGTATACATATGTAACAAGCCTACACGTTGTGCACATGTACCCTAGAACTTAAAGTATAATAAAAAAAAAAATTTTTTTTTAAAGATCTCATCTCGTATCTTTAAGCACCAGCTCCATTCTGATGACTCCAAATTCACATTTCCATGCCAGTATTTTTCCTTGTCTGAGCTCCAGGCTCATATTTATACAAAGCTACCTACCTTAATTATTAATAGTTGTCTATTAGAAACCCCAAATTAAAGAGGGCCAGAGTTAAACTTCTGATGCACCACATGCCTATAAAAAAGGCAATCTTTTTAAATTCATTTCTGTAAATGGCAGTTCTGTCCATCCAGTTGCTAACCAAGTGTGTCTTCCATATCAGCACCATCTACTAATATATTCTCTGCTTGAATATTCTTTCCCAAATGTCACTCACCAAAGGTTATTTCCTCTTCTCCGTATGGTCTCTACTGAAATGTCACTGTATCATGATTGCTTCTCTGATTATCTGTTGCAACATAGCTCCTAAATTTTCCCCCAATACACACAGACACAGAGAGACAAAATCATATTTGCTATTCAATAAACCAGTTGCATGACTTTTTTTTCTCTAAATCATTAATCATAATTTGTTATATTACTGATATGGTTTGGCTCTCTGTCTCCTTCCAAATATCATGTTGAATTGTGATCTCCTCATGTTAAAGGAGCCTGGTGGGAGGTGATTGGACCATGGCAGCAGATGTCCACTTTGCTGTTCTTATAATAGTAATGTATCATGAGATGTGGTTATTTGAAAGTATGTAGCGCTTTCCCCTTCTCTTTCTCTCTCTTTCTCTCTTTCTCATCATGTGAAGAACGTGCATGCTTCCCTTCGCTTTCTGCCATGACTGTAAGTTTCCTGAGGCCTCATAGTTATGCTTTTTGTTAAGTGTGTGGAACTGTGAGTTAATTAAACCTCTTTTCTTTATAAATTACCAGGTCTCAGATAGTTCTTTATAGGAGTATGAGAACAGATGAGTACAATTACTTATTAATCCAGTAGGTACATTTTTTTTTAATCTCCTTATGGAATGCAAGCTTGATAATGGCAGGAATTTTTTTTCCATTCATTGCTGTGTCTCCAGTGCTGTTAACATGTCTGACACATATGAGGTGCAGAAAAGAAAAATGTACTGGATAATGGTTACTGATCACTAGCTTCTAATCATGAACAATCAATGTAACAATGGTTACCTCTCAGAAGTATGAAACAGAAGAAAAAAAAACGAGAGTCAAAGGGTGTCAGAGGGAAAACAAACAAGTAGCTGACAGGGGGAAAGAAACAGGCAAGCAGCAAGCCATCCATCCCTGTAGGGAGCAGTGGATGCTTCCCTTCTTCTCCCACCCTCTTCTTTCCTGTCCTTCTTTCCTGAAATGGGAGTGGGGGAGTATGATCTTTAGAAAAACTGAGCAAAGGAAGAAAGACTTAAGAATCATGACACACAGGAAGTTATACCATTAGTAGAAGTCAATATGCAGTTGTGGGGCAAAGCAAAGTAGAAGCAAAGTGGCAGTTGATTGCCTGATCTTGTATGTATTTCATCCTGAAGAATTTGAAAGTCTTAAAGGACTATGTAAGCTGAATGATTTGGGAGCTGCTTTCCTAGGATGGAATCTGAGACCTCAGTGAAGGTATTAGGATTAAAGTTAAAAAAAAAAAAAAAGAAAAGCAAATCAAACTACACTAAGAATTCAAATAGTGAAAATTTTAAAATAAAATAATAATATCCAAAAGGTAATCTGGGCAAAGAGCAGTGGCTCATGCCTGTAATCCCAGAGTATTGGGAGGCCGAGATGGGTGGATGGCTTGAGCCCAGGAGTTCGAGACCAAGCTGGCCAACATGGAGAAACCATGTCTCTACTAAAAAAAAAAAAAAAAAAAAAATTAGCCAGGCATGGTGGTGCATCTCTGTAAGTGATCTGAAGTACTCAAGAGGCTGAGGCATGAGAGTCACCTGGACCCAGGAGGCAGAGGTGGCAGTGAGCTGAGTTCGTGCCACTGCCCTCCAACCTGGATGACAGAGACTGTGTCTCAAAAAAAGAAAAAAAAGGTAATCTGCCACAAACTCTGTAAAAGAGCCAGTGGACACTAACAGGGAGAGTAAATAGTAAATACAAGCTTTGCACCGTCACGTAATATTTAAATTCGTCTCTAGCACTAGCCTAATTCTTTCTCAGTTGACTAAACCTCTATGGGAAGTCAGCTTTTAAAAGACCTGCTCAGTTTTATAAGCTAACACCTGTTGTAACATCTAGCATTTTATGGATATGTTTGAAACCTGTAATCTAAATGACGGTAGACATATGGTTCTCTTTTTGTGCAGTAGGTGAGGAAGTAACTGTTGCTGTGTTAAGTTCTGGCTGAATTCAAAGAATGCAAGGCCGGAGGCAGGCTTTGTTTATAGCCTCCTATTTCAAAAACTGAAATTATTATTTTTCAGAAAACCTCTTGGGTTCTCAGGCACCTGACCTACAAACGGAAGGTCAAACTTCAGTAACTCTAGGATTCCTTTTAAATGCTGAAGATGAAATATTCAATGATCAATAATTAAGCAAAAACTTCCCCACAAAAGATACCTGTTATAGAATGTTTGATTTTTACACACGGTTTACTGTTCAACTTGGACACATGAGATTATAAAAGCCAGTGTGATACGAAATAAATCTATACATAACTACATAGTAACTGAAGCTCTAAAAAGACTCGAGCTCCCTGGAAAATGTTAGTTAAATATCTCCGAATAGCGGGCTCCGATCTCCCTTTCACACTAATACTCCTGGTGACATCGGTTGTATTTGTTCTCATTATGCCAGTCCCCCTTTCCCAGCCACCAAAACAAGACATAGATCAGGGCGCCAGAGGGATAATGTCTTTTCCTTTCAACTCTTGGTAATTTCCCTCTGATAATTGACTTCTGAAGGGAGGATAGGAAACAGAATTTTTAAAAAGTTAGCGGATTTGCTAGTGATTTCACATTTCAGAGGGTCCCATTTGGTTTTACAACACATTTGACATCCCTATCAGGTGACCTGATCTGAGACTTGTAGTAAAACTTGAAACATGGTCAGATGCACCTGTTTTTTCCCAGGGAGGAGATTTTGACACAGAGCCAGTGTGATATATGGAAGGGCTGACGTGGAGAGGGAGGGGAGGGAGCAGCTCATGTACACATACTCCCTCTCGCCCCACAGAAACGGTTCTGTCTCCTGAAATTATCTGATGAAGGGGAAATCGGTGACATTTAGTGTTCATAAATAATGTAAGCATCCCATTTCGGGTTGGCAGCATTGTCACTTGCTGTCAGAATCATTTCAATATCACCAATCTAATCTTAGGACTTTGTTTCCATTGTTTCTTTTTAAAAAGGGAATGGTGAAATGAAAGAGATACCAACCAGAGAGGCTTTTGTTGGGAAAATCGAGTGGGAGATAGAATAGACAGAGGTCTGAAAAAGCTAGACTCTCCAGAGGCCTCTGCTTATTAATGGAATCCTAATGAGTCCGCTGGTGCCCAGCCTGAGCTATTGGATCTAAGAAATGGGATATTTGTCACTCTTGCAAAGAATGAAAGGGACAGAAATGCATAATAATGTTATCACTTGTTTGTAGACATTGAATGATTATATCTCAAACAGAATGCAGGTGGCAGAGATTGTTTAGGGGGAAAAAAAGCCTTCTGGGATTAAAATGACAAAGAAACACCTCCAGTAGCATTCCATATTAGTACCAAATAGAATAAACATAGCATTATCTTCATTTTTCTTATTCATTAGTGTTTTAAATTTTGGAACCTACTTTCCCTGTTTAAATAGAAGCTTATTCAAATTGAATGTAAATAGAGATCAACTTTTTAAAAGTCCAACTTCTGCTCTGTTTTTTCCCTAGAATATTCATAAATGCAAAGAAGAGTGAATAGTACAGTAATGAAATGGAAACATTTTTCAAAGCCACAAGTCATAAGATATTGAAATTCTTCTTATTTAAAAGTCCCTGAAAGGAAGCAGCTTGCCTAATGTGCAAATTTAGTAGTTTTAAGAGTATTTTTAAACTGATATTCAAATTCTAGGAGCATTTATCTAATAAACTAAATGCATTCTAAAGTATCTGGCTCTTCAGATCCACTAGTAATTTTCAGAATGGATTTTGAAATATGGAATTCTTACTACCACTTGTCTTTGAGAGACTCAAATTTGGATCCTTCCTGAGCTGATAAAAACAATTTTCTATTAAAAATATTATTTTATTCTTCAGATAAAGGTATTTGTTTGAACATGACATCTCTCATGTTGTAACTTTAGAAGGGCAAAAGGGATCTGAAAGCTTATGAGTGTCAGTTAGTACTTAGACTAGGGTATGACCCTCTGCTCTTTGAGTCTGACTATTTTAGATTCTACATATAAGTGTATATGCCAGGTGTTGTGGGAAGGGGGAGACTGGGAGATGTTGGTAAATTAGTTATGAAGACCTAATGTACACAGCATGGTGACTATAGTGAACAATATTGTATTATATACTTCAAATTTTCTAAAAGAGTAGATTTTAAGTGTTCTCATCTCACACACACACATACACAAAGAAAATGTTAACTATGAGGTGACTGGTATGTTAATTAGTTGGATAGTGGTGATCATTTGACAATGTATATGTACATCTAAACATCAGTTTGTATACCTTACCATGTACAATTTTTATTTGTCAACTATAATCAAGCTGAAAAGCAAAAGAATTCTAAAGGGATAGCAAAAAAAATAAATAAAGAAAGAGAGGCTCCCAAAATGGTGGACCTCTTTTCTTATTTCTTATATTCCTATTGGTAAGTTAGAATTTCTGGATAAATTTAGAATTTATTAATAGCTTTCTGTTGGTTCCGTTTGTCTATCAGGCCACAGATTATATTCCTCCTGTTCTAGAAATTCTTCCTAATCACTCCAGGCAGAATTATGTATTGACTACTTGAGTCTACCCTAGTCTTTGCCTTTCCTTCTGTTTATCTCTGGATAAATATCTCTGACAAACGTCTTTACAGTCACACTTGACCCCAAAATTGTGTGCCTCTAACCTAGGCAGATATTATAAAAGTAATCCTTCCCCCTAAGCTATACACAAAACTCCTGAAGCATCTACAAGGCTTCACGCAAGTCTTAATGAATGGATTTCAATGTGCCAATCAGGAGAAGGAAGTTTAAATTTAGTAGGAATATTTATTATTTACTATACGCTAGACTTTGCGTGCATAGTCATTTTCCAAATGACTTAGTGGGGTAGGTGACATTGTAATCTCCATTTTATAGATGAGATCACATAAATCAGAAGGAGTGGAGTGAGAATTTGAACCTAGATTATCTGATAAAAGACCATCACCTTAATCATATTTCCATCTATGAAATCTCCTCCAGTGCGACCTTCAGTTATACTGATCCTATGATTTACACAGCCACTTAGCATGTAGTACCCTGCTTACATGTATTTTAAAAAGAGATAAACAATTCTATCTCTTCTACTGTGCTTGAGCTGACCACACATTTTCCACAGTGATAAACCTATGTGAATTCTTCCAAGGAAAAAGTCTCAGGCAGAAAGCGTGCATGCATTACTGTTCTTCATATTCATAAATGTAGTTGTCTGGTTGTTCGTTTCCTTTACCACATCCGCCTATTAATTTTTTTCTAAGCTCTTAGCATCAGAGGATAACCTTAAATGAGTGACATTTTCAGGTGCTTTATATTCTAGGCTTCAGGATCAGATGTTGCCATTTTCAGAGACAGCTGTAGTTCCACTCACAAAAGGCCAAGTATCTTTTAAAAGAAGGAGTCATTGTAAAGTAAGCTGTTCAAAGCCATATGTCCGATTCTTTCCGGGTGCAATAGGCACAGGACCTATTAAGGCACCTCCCTGTGTCAGGGGGTGCTTACTTGCTGGCCCTTCTCTAGAAATCATTTTAAATTAGTTCCTTTTTCATCACTTATTATTTGTTTTCATGGTTCACACATTTTATGTGTGCCAGACACGGGGCTGATAACTGGGCTTACAAAGACGACATGACAGCCTGCCCTTTGTCTCTAAAGAATTTTACAGCCTTTTGTAAGAGCCTAAATTCTACCCATTATTTTTTTTCCAGAAACTTCTCTCTCTGCTCCAATTATGAGGAATTGGCTCACATGATTATGGAGGCTGGAAAGTCCTATTATCTGCCTTATGCAAGCTGGAGAACCAGAAAAACTGATGGCTTAAGTCTCTGTTAGAGTCTAAATTCCTTAGAATCAGGAGCACCACTTTCCAAGGGCAGGAGAAGATGGTAGTCCAACCTCAAACAGAGAGAATACATTTCACTTTCTCTGCCTTTTTATTTTAGTCAGGTCCTCCACCTATTGCCTGAGGCCTACTCATGTTGGTGAGGTTGATCTGTACTCAGTCTGCTGATTCAAATGCTAGTCACTTCTGAAAACATCCTAACAGGCAAACTCAGAATTGTCTCACCAGCTATCAGGGCATCCCTTAGCCCAAGTCAGTTTGATACATAAAGTTAACCATCATGGATATGTAGTTTCCTCTTTCACCCTATGTTCCTCAACAAAATCAGCTCCCCACCTTACATCCTATAAATTAAGAGCCACGTAATGTTACAAACAGTCAGCGCCACCAAGAATTTTATTACTACCTTTCTTTGTAAACCATTCTATTAAGGTATGATTAAGATATAAAAAGCTATGCACATTTAATGTACACAACTTAATGAGTTTGGAGATAAGTATAAGAAACCATCATCACAATCTACTACTTAAACATATCCACCACCTCCAAAAATTTTCCCCATCCTCATTATTTATTATTATTTATTGTACTAGCAAAGGGACTACACAACAAAAGAGTAATGAGGATTCATTGTGAGTATCAGGCTTGCAGATCTGGAGCAATTATATAATCAACCCAAGGTAATGCTTGGGTTCTCATGGACTTGTCACCATCAGAGATCCATGACCTGAGATTCCTTTCCTTGGGTTTTTGAAAAGTTGTATGATATGGCACTGGAAGCTATGCAGCAATACAATTGGAGGACAAGTGTTCACCCACATGGTTTATGAGAAGGGATTAGGTCAAAACCTAAAATGGGCTGTACTTTTATGGTCGTTTGAAAGGAATTAGTCAAAGATAGTAGCATTGTCAAAAAGAAGGTTTTCTGGGAGCAGAGATGACTATAACTACACAGTATGCTGATGTTATTCACTTCAAAATATTTATTATAAAAGAGCCATGTAGCAGAATGCAGTGTGAGCACACATACAGTCACTACAAATATATTTTTTACTGTATTATGGAGGTTTTGGTATTGAGAGATAGATGATAACATGTAAACAATAAACATAGACTATGAAAATTACCATGAATAAGATAAATAAGGAACTAATAGGATTTCTTGGAGGCCTACTTTAGGTAGGGTGGTCTGTGAAGTTTTCACTAAGGAAACAATATTTAAACCACTATATGAATGGTGAGGTTAAGCTGAACAAGCCAAGAAGAGTTGAAATATCACTCCAAGCAGAGAATGTAGCATGTGCAAAAGTCCCACCATTTAAACAAAAGTATATCCTGTCCTTACAACTGGAAGGAGATTAGTGTGTATGTAGTTAGTGACAAAGTTAGCGGATGAATATGATATGAAGTCAGAGAATCTTGCCAACTCAAGAATGATGAGATTCATGAATTTGTAAAGGAGAGCCTTTTTTTGTTTTAAGAAAGGGTTGCAGCCTGACTGGTCACCATTCTGACAGGATGAGAAGCATAGCTTCTGGCCAAAAGCCAGAAGCAGCCACTTTAAAGGCCAGAAGAATAAAACAGGGATTTATTTATGCATAAAGGGGTGGCCAAATATACATATTCATTAAGCTATAGAAGGAATTTTGGATATTTATGAAAGGAGAGGCATGCTCATGTGCAGTGGAGCTTCATGCCTCTCCGTGGGTCCAATGTTAAAAACATGGCAGTGTTAGCATGATCTAAGGTGGAGTTTTCAGCCTTCTGACATCAAATGGTGAAGCAGAGGACACCAAAACTCTCACTGCACATGCTCCATAGACTAGCCAGAACCACCCCCAGGGTTGGTGGCCCCTCATCAGGAAGGAATTCTGGTCTGTTGTGTTGAAACTGCAAAAGGGAGGGGCAGCAGTTGGGTGGTTGGTTGAAAACAGCAGTGGAATCTTTTTGAAAGGGCTGGTTTCTGTTTAGTCCTTAGAAAAGAAGGTCGAATTGCAGTTAGCAAGAGATGGGTTATAACACAACTTCCCATCCAGTCATGGCCTGGAACTCAGCTTCCAAGGTTTGGCTGGGGTTCCTTTGGCCAAGAAGGTGTCCATTCAGTGAACTGGGGGCTTACAATTTTATTTTTCAACTTGAATAAAAGATCATTCCTTCAGAGCCTCAAAAGAAGTTTGATTGGATTTAAAATGGACTGGAAAGTTTTAAATTCTATAATGTTTAGTAGATGTAATGTAACTTACTTTAAATATATTGCCACAGCTTGTGCCATGGGTTTTGGGCAAGCAGGAGACAAAGTGGCAAGAAGAACAATTAGGAGACTCTGCAGGTTGGGTTCAATAGAAAACAGAGACTGTCATACAGAAAATTTGTGTGAGAGTGCTCTTAGAATCAACACCTATGGAGGTAAAAGAGAAGGCAACAGAATTGTGCAAAAAGAGAATCTGTGATTCAGTCTCAGTGGAGTCTTTAGGCAATTCACAGAAAACACTGAAGTTAAGAAGTCCACTCAATGCCATCTCAAGTTGGAGCAAGAAATTTCATTTTTTCTACCCCTGTTGGATCAGTCATGGGATATGGGCTGTTTCAGGAAAGGGTGTGGTCTTGGGAGAAGGGACTTTCTTTAGTGGAGGTAATTCACAAATGGGGCTAACCCATGGACTGTGTGCCAAGAGCACTCTTGGAAACTGGGATGAGTCATTAGGCCTCAAAGAGAGAGACCTGGGGGATTCACCACAACTCACCCTTGTGCTACTTGAATCCAGTTCTGGTGGGAGAAACCATGCAGGATTCCGATGGACCTCTCTTCCTGGGAAAGTTTGTAGGAGGAGGGGTGCTAACTGAACAGCTGCTGGCTATAACCCATCTCAATGCCACAAGTTGTATTTGCCCCCCTGCTGAATAATCTATTTACTATCTCTCTTACCCTCAGTTGTTAGCTTTGCAGGTCATGGTAGTTTACCTAGCATTGTGAAAAAGATCCATATTCCTGAAGGGTCTACATAGCCTTTGTCACATACTCTTCCCAGAATGAATTTGCGGGACTCATCTCTTTAACACCATAATTTGTCAAAAAGGACTCAGAGATACTCAAGTGAATCACCTCGGTGTAAATATAATTCTCCCTGTTCCCATTGTGTAACAGCAGCCCTACTTTTTCCTGGTGGTCAGGGTCAGTAATTCTTGCTGGCACCTTGAAAGATATATCCCAAAGTATCCAAATAGCCTCTAATAGTTAATCAGAACTCTTGCTATGTGCCCTGGGAGAAGCAGTATCATTTTGGGAGCAAGGACATCTAAAATATTGAGCCTAGGATTGGTGAAGCACAAATTCCCCAACCACGTCTCTGGAAAAGATGGTAAGTGGGGACGCTTCTGTTTTTACCTCATGGTTTCCAAACCTGTGTATGCCTGGCATTGGCGGATGGGACACACACAACTTGTAAATATCATTGATTTAAAACATACTCTGAAGCCTGGAAAATCCTACAAAATTGTCATCCCTTTTGAGGTGACTCTTCAGCTGAACCCTTCATAGACCTTTCCATCATTCCATCAGGCTAGCAACTTGAGCCTATGTGGAATGAGCCAAATGGCCACTCTCTCATTTCCTTTACTATGAAGTACATTCCTTTGCCTGACACAATGATACGTGACCGACTGTGCCCATTGATGATACTCTCTACAGTCATCAGTTGGTGGTATTGGCTGAGGTCTTTAAATCTGGAAAGGCAAACCCATACCCAAAATATGTGCCAAAATAAATTGTTACCCCCTTTCAAGATATAAAAGGACCCATCGAGTCAATTTAGCATAAAGTGACTAATTATGATCACTAGTGATTTCTTAGTGGAATGGTGCAGTGTTGAGGATCCAGCATTGATCTCTGCTGTTGGAAGATTGGATATTTGTCAGCAGCAATAGCTAAACCAGACTTGATAAATGAAAGCCTGCACTGTTGAGGCCGCATGTAATTTTCAACCCCGCCACCATGGCTCTCTTATCAGTGTGCTCATTGTGCCAGCACTGCATATCTGGTGGAGGTGGGGATACAGGGCATTTCTTGTAGTGACGTGAATAATGGGCCCCCAAATATGTCAGTATGTAATTTTGGAACCTATAAATGTTTTCTTGTTTGGAAAAAGGGTCTTTGCAGATGTGTTTAAGGCAAGAATCTTAATGATGAGAAGATATTCTTTGCTTATCCAGATGAACCCTAAATACCATCAAATGTATCCTTCTAAAAGGGAAGCAAAGGGAGATTTATAACACACTGAAGAAAAGGCTATATGAAGACAGAGGTAGAGATTAGACCGAAGCAGCCACAGACCAAGAAATGCCAGCAGCCACCAGGAGTTGGAATAGGCAATGAACCAATTCTTTTCCAGAGAAAGCACAGCCCTGCTAATACAGTAATTTTGGCCATTGATACTTACTTTAGACTTCTGGCATCCAGAACTGTGAGAGAATGTGTTTCTGTTGTTTCAAGCTACCCAGCTTGTGGTAATTTGTTACAGACACAAGAAATTAATGTAAATTATGGAGGGCAGATATAAGAAAGTCTGGCTGTTGTCAACTGACTGAGTCATTTTTTTTTTTTTTTTTTTTTTGGGTATAAGACGGTTGAATGCCTCTTCTGTAGTGGATGCATGCTAGTGGAGCATAGCATATAATATAATTATGTCTCTCTTTATGTTCATTCATACATGCCATCCCCATCCCTCTGCATCAGACTTCTTCATTCCTTCTCTTCCAATTTTTCTCCTTCCCGACTTCTAACAAATCTTCTAAGCCATTCACCCTTATTCATGAATCTATATGTATTCTAACTGTGGACTATTCAGGTCACACAGAGTGGATGACCACGCACCCTACGTAACCCTTGGGAAGATTTTCCCTCGCATTTCTAGGCTGCCCCAGGACTATAGGGCAACTGTTACCCATTGTTGGCTTATACCCACATCATGAGTTGACAGCTATCAATTGGTCATAGGCATATCCTATGTGGCCATAGCTATGAATGTAGGAAACTATTCAGAGAATGTAAAATGGGGAAGAGGGATCTAGGTTCTGTGCTTGTAAAGCTCACTTGTGCCTTATCATCCTGCTTGGGCCTGTTCTCAGAGGCACTGCTTCTACCTTACTGTGATTCTCAGATAGAATGAATTTGCTCTGGAATCCTAAGGGTCTACATTGTGATTCCCCCAGTGGGTCTTTCCTTTAAGTTCCTTTTATATCTTATGCCGATACTGACACTTTGTATACAATAAGGCCTGACAGAAGAAAGAGTCCAAGGTGCAGGGTCGTGATACTGACATACTGAAGAGTTTTACTTGCACCAGACCCAACTATAATAAAATGTATCTGTCTTTATAATCACCTAGTATATGATTTTAAGTAGTCTCCCTAGGTATGAAATAAGCTATTCCAGAGACTTACAAGGCTTTAAAACATTGAGTTTTTTTTCTTTATGAAGGAAGAAGCAAGGTGCAATAAGTTTTCCCTTTCTTTGGAGAGGATGCCCAAGCATTCTCCAGATCATTAGACATCTAATATTTTAATGCAGTAGAATCCCCAGTGTTCATAGGCTTTATATCTTGCTCATTGGAGAGCATATGCCTTGTCAAAGCCTCCACTGTACTAGCCATTCCTTGCTTTCTGGTCTGATTTGCATTATATAATTACTATACTTGTTCAATGCATTGTTTTATAGGATGCATAGTTAAATGTGGACCCTTTGGACTTCATTATAACGAAGGTTAAGACAGTTAATCAATTTGTAAATGGACACTGTTCATTTCAAGTGAATACAAACTTTCTGATCCATTTTCCTGATAAAGATAAAAGTCACGTTTTTCCAAATCATTGGCTACATGCCACATACCTGAAGTCATATTAATCTGCTCTAGGAAGAATACTACATCTTTAGCTACGGTTGCAATTGTGGCTACTACTTCCATGCAGTGTGTTAGTCCACGTCATTTTCTAATGGTTTTGTAGAGACCAGGCTGGTGATCTATATGGAAATATGATAGGAGAGGATACACCTCTCCCTCATCCATGAGGATTTTAAAGATGGCCCTAATTTCTACTCCTGCTCCATAGAATACATCATTTCAGCTCTTCAGTCTTGATTGAGAATGGGGCTGTTTTAGGGGCATCCACTTGGGTTTCCCCACTATGGTATCCTTCACCATCCCTCCAAGAAAACAATGTAGTGGGTGTACCAATGACAAACTATGTGTATATTCTAATGATACCCTTAGGAACCAGAGACATGCCCACTGAGTAGGTGTGTGGACCCACTAGACCCTCTAGATGCACACCTTAGCCAGAACTCTATTTGTTTTCAGTTCTTCATAATTCCCTGGTCAATTAGGTGAAACATGATGCTGCTTCATATATCCAGGTAGCAATGTCACTTTGAGCCCTATGTTCAATAACCCTTAAAATACTAGATAATTCTCTTTCCCTAGTCTATAAGTAGCTAAAAAAAATAGCAGCAGATCCCTTAGTGGAAGGAATGCTGGAATTACTAACATGTACCTTTCCTGCAGGGTACTTCCTCACATATACCTGGCCCTTTTTTTAGGTTAGTCCCATATTCAAAAACTGGCTCAGCTAGAGACACTAGGGAAAGATGTGCATTTTCAGTGGAGTAACTGCTTTCATTCTTCTGATCCATCCTTGACAATTTTTTGGTTACAACCATAATGGCTGTCATCTGTGTTGCTCCTAGGGACATCATGTTCCATTAACCAGGTTTGTGACTCTGTATGAGTCAGTTTTCCTCTCTGGATGCTAACAACTGCCTTGCTACTTGTTATAGTAATTAAGTGGACCTATTCTGCTTAGGGATCCTATCCTATCTTTTCTCTTGGTATCACTGGACCCAGTTCTGTAATGGAGAACTATCCTAGCCTACAGAGGAGAAATAATTAGTGATGCTTGGGACCCTTTTGCTTCGGTAAGTCAAACAAGTTTCAAGCCCCTGTAAGAGCCTTTTATTTTTACTCAAAATGAAAATCTTCCTGATTAATATTCAATTATATCTCTGGAACATATGCACACATACATGCACATATACATATACAAGTACCACCCCTCCTTCCTTGCACATACTTTTTTGAAATATTCCATGGAATTATTTTAAGCCCAGTAGAAAGTGATCACTACACATTTTAAGAAGTGTCATTTAAATATATATCTATAATAATATAGAGTCATAATATCAGAAATTAGAAACTATATAGAAATCCAATATAAGAGACAAATGGGTGAATAGATAGATGATAGACATAGTTTTGCAATGCTAAATGTGAAGACAATAATAATATAAAACTTGGTGATGGATTGGAACTATATAGAGAAGCCTGAACTTTAAGTGACAGGAGCCACTGAAAGGTTTTAAGCAGGTAGGAGATACATTCCATTTGTACTTTAGAATAAAGTAGGATGGGGTGAGGGAGTAAGAGGTATGCAAATGAGAGATGGTAAAGCTTTGGACCACTGCCTCCCACTCTGAAATTTATTCTTCGCTGATAAGTGGGGCATGACTTACAAAAGTATTGAAAGCTTTGAAAAGGTTTCAGCCACATTTGGACTCCATTATAGAACTTAGAAAACCAGAGGTGTGCTGGCAGCTGGTGTGTATAGGGAGGAGACTACTGGTACTGCTTCATTTAACAAGGTTTTAGTGATCATTAAAAGGTAGGTGTGGACAAAGCACATCTGCAAAGCTAATTGCACACATTGAGAACTTCAGGGAGATCATTTTAGCTGCACTTATCCTCACTTGAAAGTTGCTGTCTGCTAAATGGACAGAGTTTAAGCCATCACTTCCCATAGAGGTGTGGGGACTGGCTCATGAAAATTGAATAGACTAATGTAGGAAATAACTGCAAATTAATAAATAAATCTTGATATTATGTAGATTGATATACTTATTTCAGACTCTTGAGAAAATGGGAAGAATTTTGGGGAGGGTGATTTTTAAAGAACTGTTTCAGCTGCTTGATTTAATGGTCTATTTTTTGAGCTTAAAAGAAGAACAACTTCAGAGATCTATTTCCCTTTCAAGAGAAGGATTAAATAATCTTGAAGTAGTTGATGTGCAGTTTATGTTTGCATTTTTTATCTAATCAGCCAAACAAATATAATTAATTCAGACAGTTGTCTCTATGGCTTTGGCTCCTGGTAGGAGCTGTATCATTACAAATGCAAATATGTTCCTAAAATAATGAGAATGTCATTATCACTCCTTATTCATTTACGTGGCCACAGAGAAAACTGAAATACCATCTATTATGGAAGTGACTTTTGTAAACTGTGCAGAGAACATTAGCTACTTTTCTTGAGCAGGACATGAGTCTGGCTGTGAATTTCTCTAGTGTCACCGTGTCAATAATGGGGCATGCACATCAGGGTTGTATTGTAATGAGATAGGCACCAAACCAAGCATTTTCTCTGGACTGGGGATTTTATTTGACTTCTGCCTCTGTGTCCTGTAGGCCAATTTCTTAACACTTCTGAGGTTTTATTCCTTAATAGTCAAATGGGCACTAAATCTATCTTCTCCGCCTCCTCAAAAGAATGTTGTGAGGATCACTTGAAACACCTAACACCGTATTCTCATTTAAAGTATGATTGTTGCCAGTTACATGTCAGATTGTGCATATGTGTGCTTTATTTGTGAATTTTCGTTTTGGTATTCTTCCAATGCGCACAAGCTAATTTTTTGCTGCTCTCAATACAAAATTAGGAATCACTTTTTACAGTTCTTTCATTATGTTTCTAGGCTATGTCTAATTTCCCTCTTCAGAGTTTTCTTCCAGGTGTGTTGCTGCTTTTGTTCTTCCCCATGTATTTGGATGTTGATTGCTTCTAGGGAACATCCCCGCTTCTTTACAGGCACAATTAAGCCTTCCCTGGCACTATGGTCGGTAATTTGCCTATGACCATAAAGCCATAAAGCCACTGCAGATCATCTTTCTTCTTCCTTCAAGGTCAAATGGCAATCTATACAAACTGACACTGCTTGCACAGTTCTAGTCATACTAAGCTGAAATTTGTCTCACACCTTCGCTGACATTGTTCCATGTTTTAATTGTTGGAAGCCTATGGTTTGCCTTATCCTAAATGATCTTTCTGCATCATTTGACACAGCTCACTAGCTCCTACTTGTAGAAAACAACAGATCTGAAATCTTTGTTGTAAATATTGTTGGAAACACTGTTCGTTTTAAATATGCAATGTGTAATTTGGGATTCCAGGTAGAATTAATCATTAATGATCATTGTTCTTTTTTCTCTTAAAGCTCAGAACATAATAATGCTGAGGAATTTCTGTTATTGTATTTTCATTTTGTTTCATTTTTGCTGTTATATTTCAGTTAGAACACAAAAGAGGCTACAGAGCAACTTTTTTTTTTTTTTTTTGTTTTGTTTTGTTTTGAGACGGAGTCTTGCTCTGTCGCTAGGCTGGAGAGCACTGGCGCGATCTTGACTCACTGCAACCTCCACCTCCTAAGTTCAAACGATTCTCCTGCCTCACCCTCCTGAGTAGCTAGCACTACAGGCGCACACCACCACGCCCAGCTAATTTTTGTATTTTTAGTAGAGACAGTGTTTCAGCATGTTGACCAGGATATCTCTATCTCTTGACCTCATGATCTGCCCACCTCAGCCTCCCAAAGTGCTGAGATTACAGGCGTGAGTCACCACACCTGGCAAGAGCAACTCTTTTTATGTGCAAAATTAGATCAAGAGTCCTAAAACGTATTTTTCATGTTTGACATGAAATATTAAGAGAGAAAGACCTATATAAGTTATGACTGTAAAATCAACTATGATTTAATATTAAGGAACATGGAAAAGGGCTGAGAGGCAGTGTAATGTAGGTCTTAATAAAATGTACTTTAGAATCAGATAAAACCCTATTTGATTTCCTATTTCTCTACTTTCTAGCTCTGAATCTGTGGGTGAGTTGCATAATCATTTTAATTTTGTTTTCAATCAAATGGAAATAATAATTACTATTATGGATTAAGGTGAAAATTAAATAGAAAATGCTTATACACTCTTTAAGACAACTCACTAGTAATAGTAGTGAAAATGCTAAAAATAATTAAATTTTTATTTAAAAAATAATAAAACAGTAGTGAATATTCAAACTCAAACAAGCTCTCACAAGTCAATTATAATGGGAAAGATATCAAAGAAGATCTGATCATAATGGGCACTACTCCCTTAGACAAACTTTTAAATATTTCAACTTTTTTTAAAGAAATATGTTCTATCAGATATTTTTTTTTCACCCCCATATCAGCAGTAAATTTCAGATATTTTTAAATAAACAAAATAGAAACTTGATATTTCATATAAATATACATGTCACTATTCTGGTATTCTCATGATTAAGTATAGGTTTAATCTTTCTTTAAAAATCAATTTGTCCTATGTAACATTGTCCTATATAATAAAAAGTCAAATAATTGTGTTTTGAGATATCTTATTTCTGTCTGGTTCTGCTATATGTAACACAGTTCAAGGGGCCAGATGATCTGAGTGGCAATATCAGCAGGTTAGATAGGAGGAACAACAGGCTGAGAGACCAGTTAAAAGTTTGTCTTAGAAGATCCTTTAATAGGCAAAGAGGTCCATGATACTAATAACAGCCATTGTGATCAAAAGTGTGGGATACATTTGAAACCCTAGTGAGGTCGACTTAAAATAATTTGGTCACCTATTTTTTATTTTATCTGGGGTTGGAACAAGATGAGCATTTCAGTTTGGGTCATAGAGTGAATGGTGAAATAGAAGAGGATGTATAAGACCTCAGCTAGAAAAAAAAACTTGATTTAGAACTATTAGATTATGTATGCTGTATATTTGTATATATGTATGTATAATTATTAGATTGTGTATGCTATACATAATCTACAAATATATATACACATATATATGCATTTATGCGCTGTATATTCATGCTTTAAGACTTTGCCTTAATTTCGAAACAGATTGTTAAGATACAATTGATCAGCTCTTAATTTTTCCTCTGATTAGACCTTAAATTTCATGAAGTAGGGAGCAGAACTTCTAAATAATATTTCTATCGAAATATCCCTACAGTGGAAGAGAGCAAATTAATGTATTGAAGGAAGAGTTACCTGTCAGAATAAATTAGCTCACAGCAAAAATAAATACTCTAACATATATTTTATCTTGAACTATGTAAAACTTTCATTCTCCACCGTAATATACAATTATATTTATATAGTGTTAGAATTATTTAAGGCCTCAACTATTATTTGAGTAAAATTAACATATCAGAAATAAATGCCATATTTTCAAAATCTTGGCCATAAGACAGAAAAATTTTGAGTAATACTAATTCATAGAATGGGTTAGCAATTTGTTAATTTCTTACATAATTTCATTTAATGATATGCAGGTATTTTGAAAATAATACAAATTAAATTCACTACACATCCACAGATATAACCTAATTCTGATGAAATGATTATTTATTTCTTCATATATCCTTTTAACCTTTGTCTGACTAATTTCAATGACAGTGTTCTTACAATTTGAAATTTTGAATTTGAAATTTTTTAGTGTAACATTGCATAATAACTTCCTTTATTTCTTTGTTGCTACCATTATAATGAATTGTGTTCATATGTATTTTTCAATCATTTGCCTCATGTTGGACCTTTAAATTGTCTTTGGTATTTGTCATCCATAAGCAAAACTGGGATATAAAATTAATCACAGAATTATAAAGCTAAACGTGGCTGACCTCTTTATGAGTCCGATATGTATTGAAACACAGTGAGCTCTCTCCAGCAAAGCCCTAAACAGTGACTACTAAATCATCGTTGAAAAACAATAATATAAAACCTGGAAGAATTTTTGCAATATTCATGGTAATGAGAGACAGTAAGGATTTAGTTTGCCCCAGACATGCAGGAGCCAAGCAAGTTATGTGAGTGGGCTAGAGTTATCCCTACTAAGCATGCCGATATAAACAGTATTCTAAAAAATGAATGGCTACTCGTGAGCACCACTCACATGTAGTTTGCAGTGGCTTGGTTAATGTGTGCTTTTCCTTGTATATGTGGAAATGACATATATTAACAAAACAACTATATCTGAACTATATATCTGGACTATAATTATAGCAAAACAACTGTATCATTCTACTAGTGATGCATATTATTGAGGCGTGTTATGCTCGAATTCGGAAGACAATAGAAGGAATTTTTTTAAAAAGCTAGTACATACTGAGTGTTAACTCGCTGCCAGTGAATCTTATATATATGAACTTATTAGGGAAAAAATTATTATCATTTTCCAATTATAACAATGATACATTACCCAGGGTCATACAGTGAGTATTATATTAAGAGAAGGAATTGGAAAACAGGTCCAAGAACAAAATCTATGACTTATCAAATGCCTCCATAAGCAGAGTATTGATGAGATAAAATTGTTAAAATGCACTACTTATGAGAATACTTGAGCTACCTTAACTGAAGCTTTTAGAGTTTACTAGAATATGTGAAGAGCTAATTAGTGCAAAGTCAAAGAATACCCAGTTAAGAAAGGAAGCTTGATCCCATTACTATGTCAACAGGGTTAAACTTGAAGTACTCTCCTGAGAAGCAAGCTTACAATCTCATTAGTGCTTTGGTATATGCATATGTTTGCTTGTGGGGAGGCTAGAGGCAGATCTGGAAGAGATGGTGCATAATTAGGCTCATATTACCCAAATTACTGTTTCTGGTACACTCTTCTTGATGAGCTTTTTTTTTTCACTCCTGTATTTGTATTTTTTCATCTGGGCATTTAGGCAAACTGAGCCTACTTTGATATTTTGCTCAAACACTGGCATGTGAAGTGAATGTTTTACTTCTTAGAACACAGTGTCCTCGAGAAATACACATAAATATGCATTTGGCAGGATGACAAACTAGTATGGACTACTGCCCCCTTCATTTCCCATGGCAATACCAGTATAGATATTCTTTTGAAGCAGTCTTTCAGAAGAAGGGAAAGCAAATGTTAATCGGTTGAAATTTGGGCTGAGCCCTTGCATCAAACTCAGAAGAAGAGATTGATACACGTTATAACAAGATAGAGAATAACTCCAAGGAAATATAGACAAGGAAAAGAGAGAAGTATATGAAGACTTCACAAATATAAAACATTAGCTAGAAATTTATAAATACATGATTTATGTGGACATAATTTTGAAATTAAATAACGTAAAAGAAAACAAAGATACAGAGAGATATACCATGTTCATTAATGGTTTAACGTAAAATAAAGTTTTAATTAACTCAAAGCTAGCTATAAATTTAATGCAATTCCAATAAAAAGATCTATCACAACTTTTGAGAAAACTTGGATACATAGATTCTAAATTTTGTGTAGAAATCAACACATTCACACATAAGTAAGGCAAACTTAAGTAGAAGTATTTGGAGGTATTTGCAATGCTGAGTATCTTTCATCTACCCCTTCAGGTTGATGTTCTTCATTTACATATTTGTATGTCTTTGAATGCTGAATCCTATGGGCCACATCTGCTAGGTTCCCTGTCTGTCTGTGTTCTTCAACTTTGTTCACGGGACAACAGTAGGTACTCTCTTCCAGCTCTTTCTCTACTGAAGATCAAAGATCCTACATTTACAGCTCTAGAAAAAGAAAATAACTAAATAAACCCTGCCAATGGTCCTATATTAGGTGTATATAAATGTATTACAGTGTTTGTCTCATCTTGTTACAATTTTCTGTCTTCTCTGCTACAGTGTTCTATTTAAGGGCACTGTTATCTTTATTAATTAGTATACAAAAACATATCAGTCAATTAAAACATCTTTTAGGCTGGCAAGAACATGACCTATTTACCCAAATGTAACAAATACTTTATATTCAGAATTATTATGTCACTATAGAAAACATTTGTAGGTTTAAATCTAAATAAAGTTTAATGTTTAAACATGAAGCTGGCAGTTGGGGGGGGGGGAAAGCTTTTTTTTCTTACATAATAACCAAACAATAAACTCTAAGAAAGTTCTATTTCAAAAATAAATGAAAACATTACTATCTGTAGTTACTGTTTAACAGAGACACAAATCCAGTCCAAAAAAAATTTTTGAAACCCCAAAGAAAATAATGCAATTGCCCAGAAAGCAATCAGCCATTTTGAATACTTTGATATTTAATAAAGATAACTTTGTCTCTGCAAGCACAATTTGATAACCAGTATTATATTCTAGATAAATGAAAAAGAACACATCAAACAATGCACTAGAATTTAATTTGAATATAGAATATACTCTCCCTGAAAAAAATTAAACTACTACAGAAGAAACATTTTATTTTATTTCTTTTCTTTGAATCTCCTTAACAAGATAAGTAATATAAAATACAAATGTGAAAAACAAAATATTTAAATATATTTCTTAAGTGAAAGATTACTGACAAGTTATAAGAATATATAAAAAAGCGTAAAGATTTAAAGATTGATATATTTAAATTTATAAAGTATTATTTAAGATATAAAGTCTAAAAATCCAACAGTTCAAAGAACAATAATATACTTTGTTTTAATATGATATAGGTATCAAACAGTGATACATTATGTATGTAAATAAATTATGTCAAATATGATATTTCTAATTTATTCTTTTTAAAATATAAGTTATTTGCTTTTCTAGGCACAATCCATTTGCTGATCAAACTTCTCAAGAATTTTTTTTTAATATTAAGAATTACCTGCAGAGAGTTTTTCAAATGAAGTAAGCTGACAACAACACATTTAATTTGAAACCATAAGGAAGGTATAATAGACATACAAAGACCAAATATAGTCTGTTTCAAATTTCAATTAAAATTTTTGATAAAAATAACACAAGCTCTACTTGAGGAACATACTCAATTTATAGAGTATTATATTACATTATATTTGAGGCTTTGTATCTTGATAAATTCCATGTGTAGGGTCTTTTAAGCATAAATGTATTACGGAATTAAAAAACCAAAGTAATATGAGAGCATTAGAATTGCTTTTAGTTGTACAATGTGAGCAGATATGACAAAATCCTGTTGCTGTTTACAGAATAAATCAGAATAGAAGGAAGGAGATCACCAAAAAGAAAATGGCGAATATAAGTTAATATCTTGTTCCAATTAACTCTTTCTTTGCTCTTTTCCTGAACTTTCATGTATTATCATAGTATTATAGGTAAAACTGACCTTCCATATTCTTCCCTATCATCCATGAAATGTTGCACCTGGCATTCATTACCTATGCTAATTTTACACTACTTTATATTGCCAACCTCATTCTTACTATTTTCCAAGAAGGCTTGCTTAAATGTCATATTTTCCTGTGCTTTCCTTTATTTCTTGGCCACTTCATTACTTTTAACATTGTTTCCTCCATACTAGACATGTTCCAGGTTAAGATATCAACATGCCCTTATAAACTTTATTGTAAAAAAACCTCTGAAATATTACTTCCTCCTAAAACCTCTAATCTTCAAAAGGAAGTAACTCATGGAGATATACACACACACACACACACACACACACACACACGTGTGTGTATATATGCGCTATATATGTGTATGTATACACACATGTGTATATATATAGCATATATACACACATATATACACACATATATGTATATATGTAGCATATATATACATATATACACATATACACACACACATATTATAAACATGGTATATCTCTCCATATATTTAAGTTTTCTTTTATGTCTTTGCAATACCTATCATTAGAATTTTTCTAGGAAGGGACTAATTCTTATGTGGGAACATTATCTGATAAGTCATGTGGGAGGTGAATGTCAGTATGGGGACATAGGACTGCAATAACCAAGGCCTGCCAAAATGAAAAAAAAGAAAAAAATAAATTCTTTAGTCTGCATTAGAAAGGCATAAGACATTAGGGGAGGGGATGGGAAAAATAGGGGGATTTAGAGGGGAGATAAACAAGAAGAGAAAAAGGCTGAGGAATTAAATGGGAAGCTAGAGTCCAAGTCGCAGTGTGTATTTGGTTGTTGTTCCTCTCAAATCTACATTGTTGATTCTTGTATTGTGTTGTCCTAATCATTCCTGCAGTTGCATCATGTTGTATTTATATTGGCTGAAACAGTGCCTTGTGTAAATGTGTAGTATATGCCCTCCTTACTCAATATTCTGTAAAGTAGGCTTCTTACCTTATTTTTATTCTATAGTCATCAGGGTTAGAAACTGATAATCAAATAGCCTCCATCTAATCCAGACATCTACCAGTGTGCACCTCTTCCGCATAGCAAGGGAAAGATAAGCGTCAGTAGGGATGAATTGTAATTGTACACAGCAAATCTGAAGTGTTGTGTAATGTCATTTCCCAGTCATACCGTTACTATGGGAACACTACTGAGACTAAGGTGACCAGCAGACCTCATGTGCAGACATTTCAATATAGCTCAATATTATTTTCAACAATAGATTGAGGTAATCCATCTTCTCTGAGTGCTTTTGTTTTACATTTTTCTAAGAGAAAGAATTTTATTTGGGTGATGTGTTATCACAGAATGTGAAGAAGACTCTGTGCCATTTCAATCCAAGACACTGCAGAGAGAAATTACTTCATGTTTTTCATAATCCAATGAGATATGTCTAGGAGAGAAGAAGTGATTGTAAATTAATAGGCATGTCAAAAACAAAAACATTTATTCAAAAGAACTCAGAGTCAGTTTCTTCAGAAATAAATCATGAAAAGGGTTAAACACTTAGAATTTATGGATTCCTCTCCAAGATAAATATTGATATATATGTGACCAGTTTCTATACTAGGACTTTATGAAAAGAATGTATAAATGACTGCATCCATGCTATGGTAGGAGATACATTACAATGTATATTTAGTATAATTCTACACCATAAAAATTGGTTTTTGCTTCACCAAATAACTGGGTAAATATAAGATATGGTTCAAAGAAGTCCCTCCATTCTAGTCTGGTCTGTGTTCCTTTTTATTCTGAGTCATCCATGGACCCCTGCTTCTCAGTTTCTCAGTTGTCTGTGCCATAGTTCCATCTGATCTGTCGCTAGTTCATCAGGTACTCTGTTTTTCAAATTATAATTCTTATTCCTAGATTGGTTTTACAAACTGTCTAAAATTTCATAGTTTAATTAGTAGTATTTTCTGCTGGTTTTTTAAATCAATTGCGATTTGGAAAAACTGATTTTTTTTTAAGAGGAAAGAATTCTCTGTCCTTAATTAGTTTTCAATCTGGAAATGGCTTTTTTTATCTTTTCGTGAAGGTACTGTCCATTCATCTCTGTACATAATCCCAGTGTCCTTCATACAAATTTGAACTATTTTTAATCTTTTGTATTCTACTACGATTGGGAGCTAATTTTGATCTTCTTACTTTGGCAAGAATAGAATATTCTAGCACAGGAGTTGAAAACAGATCTCACCCTGGGGTAGCAATATGTGTAACACTGTAATTACATTCTGTAATGAATAGAAAAGCTCAGAGAATAAAATTTTAGCAAGAAAACACACTATAACTTATTGACCATCATAATTGTTCTGTGCACTCAAAAGATGAATCCACATGTGAATGGCAGTGAAAAGCTTCTCCACCACAATCAAGTTGGCTTCATTCCCGGGATGCAAGGCTGGTTCAACCTACACAAATTAACAAATGTAGTTCATCACATAAACACAACTAAAGACAAAGACCACATGATTAACTCAATAGACACAGAAAAGGCCTTATTTATTTATTTATTAATTATTATTATTATACTTTAAGTTCTAGGGTACACATGCATAACATGCAGGTTTGTTACATATGTATACTTGTGCCATGTTGGTGTGCTGCACCCATCAACTCGTCAGCACCCATCAACTCGTCATTTACATCAGGTATAACTCCCAATGCAATCCCTCCCCCCTCCCCGCTCCCTATGATAGGCCCCAGTGTGTGATGTCACCCTTCCCGAGTCCAAGTGATCTCATTGTTCAGTTCCCACCTATGAGTGAGAACATGCGGTGTTTGGTTTTCTGTTCTTGTGATAGTTTGCTAAGAATGATGGTTTCCAGCTGCATCCATGTCCCTACAAAGGACACAAAATCATCCTTTTTTATGGCTGCATAGTATTCCATGGTGTATATGTGCCACATTTTCTTAATCCAGTCTGTCACTGATGGACATTTGGGTTGATTCCCAATCTTTGCTATTGTGAATAGTGCCACAATAGTAAAATTCAACATCCCTTCATGTTATAAACTCTCAGTAAACTAGGTATTAAAGAAATCTACCTCAAAATAATAATAAACATTTATGACAAACTGGCAACCGATGTAATAATGAATGGGCAAAAGCTGGAAGCATTCCCCTTGAAAACCAGCATGAGATAAGGATGCCCTGTCTCACCACTCCTGTTCAACATGGTAGTGGATGTTCTGTCCAGGGCAACCAGGCAACAGAAAGAAATAAAGTGCATTCATATAGGAAGAGAGAAAGCCAAGTTATCTTTCTTTGCAGATGACATGATCCTACTTCTAGAAAACCCCATTGTCTCAGCCCAAAAGCTTCTTAAGCTGATAAGCAACTTCAGCAAAGTCTCAGGATACAAAATCAATGTGCAGAAATCTCTAGCATTCTTATACACCAAAAGGCATGCAGAGCACCAAATCATGAATAAATTCCCATTCATAATTGCTACAAAGAGAATAAAATACCCAGGAATAGAGCTAAAAAGGGAAGTGAAGGATCTCTCCAGGGAGAGCTACAAATCACTGCTCAAGGAAATCAGAGAGGACATAAATGGAAAAACATTCCATGCTTATGGATAGGAAGAAGCAATATCATGAAAATGGCTATACTGCCCAAAGTAATTTATCAGTTCCATGCTATTCCCATTAAACTACCATTGACATTCTGCACAGAATTAGAAAAAAACAAACTATGTTAAAATTCATATGGAACCAAAAAAAGAACCCGTATAGTCAAGACAATCCTAAGCAAGAAGAACAAAGCTGGAAACAGAATGCTACCCAACGTCAAACTATACTATAAGGCTACAGTAACCAAACCAGCAATTACTTGTATTATTCTGTTCTCATCCTGCTAATAAGGAGATACCCAAGACTGGGTAATTTATAAAGGAAGAGGTTTAATTGACTCTCAGTTTTACATGCCTGGGGAGGCCTCAAAATCATGACTGAAGGGGAATGAGGAGCAAAGTCATGTCTTACATAGTGGCAGGCAAGAGAGCTTTTGTAGGGGAACTCCCCTTTATAAAACCATCAGCTCTCATGAGACTTTTTCACTATCACGAGAACAGCACAGTAAAGACTTGGCCCCATGATTCAGTTATCTCCCACTGGGTCTTTTCCACCACCACAATGGATATTATGAGAGCTACAATTTCAGATGGGATTTGAGTGGGAACGCAGCCAAACCATATCAGTCCTGATACAAAAACAGACACATAGACCAATGGAACGGAATAGAGAACTCAGATGTAAGCCTACACACCTACAACCGTCTGATATTTGACAAACCTCACAAAAACAAGCAATATGGAAAGGAATCCCTATTTAATAAATGGTGCTGGGAGAATTGGCTAGCCATAGGCAGAAAATTGAAACTGAAGCCCTTCTTTATACCTTTTCAAAAATTAACTCACAGTGGATTAAAGACTTAAGTGTAAAACCCCAAACAATAAAAACCCTAGAAGAAAATCTGGGCAGTACCATTCAGGACATAGGCACGGGCAAAAATTTCGTGATGAAAACACCAAAAGCAATTGCAACAGAAGCAAAAATTGACAAATGGAATGTAATTAAAAAGCTTCTGTGCAGCAAAAGAAACTATCATCAGAGTGAACAGACAACCTACAGAATGGAAGAAAATTTTTGCAATCTATCCATCTGACAAAGGTGTAATATCCAGAGTCTATAAGGAACTTAAACAAATTTACAAGAAAAAAAAATTGCATTAAAAAGTGGGCAAAGGACATAAACAGACATTTCTCAAAAGAAGATATCCATGCAGCCAAGAAACATCTGAAAAAAAAGCTCAACATCTGTATCATTAGAGAAATGCAAATCAAAACCACAGTAAGATACCACCTCACGCCAGTCAGAATGGCAATTATTGAAAGATCAAGATGCCAGACACGGTGACTCACACCTGTAATCTCAAAACTTTGGGAGGCTAAGGTGGGCAGATCACCTGAGGTCAGGAGTTTGAGACCAGCCTGACTAACATGGCGAAACCTTGTCTCTACTAAAAATACAAAATTAGCCAGATGTGGTGGCATAGCCTATAATCCCAGCTACTTGGGAGGCTGAGACAAGAGAATCGCTTGATCCGGGGAGGCAGAAATTGCAATGAGCTGAAATCACACCATTGCACTCCAGCTTGGGCAACAAGAGTGAAACTTTGTCTCAAAAATAAAGTCAAGAAACAGCAAATGTTGGCAAGGTTGCTGAGAAAAAGGAATACTTTTACATTGTTGGTGGAAATGTAAATTATTTCAACCATTGCAGAAGACAGTGTGGTGATTCCTCGAAGATCTAGAAGCAGGAACAGCATGTGACCCAGCAATCTCATTACTGGGTATATACACAAAGGAATATGAATCATTCTATTATAAAGATACCTGCACGTATTGCATGCATATGTTCATTGCAGCACTATTCACAATAGCTAAGGCATGAAATCAACCCAAATTCCCATCAATAATAGACTGGATGAAGAAAATGTGGTATATATACATATATACACACCATGGAATATTATGCAGCTATAAAAAGGAACAAGTTCATGTCCTTTGCAGGGACATAGATGGAACTGAAAGCCATTATCCTCAGCAAACTAATTCAGGAACAAGAATTCACACACTGCGTGTTCTCACTTATAAGTGGGAGCTGAACAATGTGAACCCATAGACACAGGGAGGGAACAGCACACACTGGGGCCTGTCATGGGTGAGGTTAAGGGGAGGGAGAGCGTCAGAAATAATAGTTAGTGGATGCTGGGATTAATACATAGGTGATGAATTGATCTGTACAGCAAACCACCATGGCACACATTTAATTATGTAGCAAACCTGCATATTCTGCACATGTACCCCATAATTTAAAATAAAAGTTGATGAAAAAACATACGAATGGGTATAAATTATACAGTAGTTCCTCGTTATCTGTGGTTTCACTTTCCTTGGTATTAGTTACCCACAGTCAACTGTAGTCTGAAAATATTAAATGGAAAATTCCAGAAATAAACAGTTCACAAGTTTCAAATTGTGGATTGTTCTAAACAGCTTAATAACACCTAGCATGTTCCAGCTCCATCCTGTCTGGTACATGAATCATCCTTTGTCCATCATATTGATTCCGTATACCCTACCCAACCCTTAGTCGTCAATATTGTTTGCTCATTACATTCAGCCATCACCATTGCCATGACTTGATGATCCAGGATCACCCCCAGCAGATGATCCTCTATCTGATATAGCATCAGAAGCTCAATTGTAGCTTAATGGTACATCAAAATGCCTATGTCATTCACTTCACTGCCTCTCATCCTGTAGACATTTTATCATCTCACGTCTTTACAACAAGTATATTTTGAGAGACCACATTCTCATAACTTGTATCACCCTGTATAGTTATAATAATTCTATTTAATTATGAGTTATGATTGTTAATCTCTTACTGCGCCTAATTTATAACTTAAATTTTATCACCTGTATGTTTAAGAAAAAACATAGTGTATATAGAATTCAGTGCTGTCGATAGTTTCAGAAATGGGGGTGTTGAAAACTATTTCTCATGGATAAGGGGGGATTACTGCAGTTGTAAGCTTACATGTGCAAAATAACAAATATCATTCGTTCTTTCTTTAACTCAGTTAGATTTCTGTCCTGAAGTTACAATTTTTCAAATGAGAGAGAACTTTGTCTACTCTATCCAAGGTAAAATTTGGAATTTTTTACTTCCATACACTTCAGTTATTCAGTAGTCAATTCAGATTCACAGTTCAGTTATATTGAAGTTAAAACACTACCACAAAACTTTCCTCTCCCCACAACTATCTGTTTTTTTAAAATAAATTGTAATGTGTGTATTTAAGATATACAAGATGATAAGATACACATACACAATAAAATTGAACAAATTAGCATATCTGTTATCTCACATAGTTACTCATGCCTCCTATTGCTTATGGCAACTATGAACTCCTCATGTAGCAAAAATCCTGCATACATGTAGCAAAAATCCTGCATACAATACGTTATTATTAACTGTAGTCTTCATGTTGTACATTAGATCTTTCAGTGTGCTCATCCTACATATTTTCTACTTTGTATCCTTTGACTTGTATCTTCCTATTCCCTACTATCTGTTCAGATTCTAAGGTCCAGGAAACTTGGTAGGGAGAAAAGTCTTAATTATGGTTTGTCTTACGTTTGCTTCCATTTATTCCTTTTGCCATGGCTAGTATGACTTGTATGACTATGACTACTATGACTTATCAGTCCAAACAACACATAGAAATCCCCAGACAGATTTAGATAATCTGATTCTCTTGTCTAAACTTTATTTTCAATTTTTTTATTGTGCCCTCTCTGAGAAATCACAGTATTCCCTTTTATCCCCAAGAAAGTGGCCCGCAATGCACCTCTTTGTATCTTGACTTTTTCTCTCTTCTCTGTAAGCTAAATTCCATCCTTTGAAAGGAGCATACTGAAATTTTGAAATCTCTTCTCAGATTCTTTAAGAGCTATGGAAATAGAGGCTCTGTCTCAGCCAAATCAGGAAGAAGCAAAGCATAGCCACCACTCCTCCTCGTCAGTCTCCTCCTATGAACTTTGACGTTTTTTGAGATTGATACCTTCCAGTTCTTCACATAAGAATAGTGCAAATATAAGAGAAGCTTTGCATAGTGTCCTTCCCCTGGAGTGTATTGAAAGGAGGCATGGACAGAGTCCATGTACCCAGGATTGCTTCTTATTCTTTCATTTTCCCCAAAATAAAGGGAACAGAGAATCCCATTCTGCTTCTCTAGTAGAGCTTCATAAATAATGAGAGGCCCTCGTGGTTATGCTACTTGAGTACAGAAAGGCTAATTAAATTCAAGAAAATTATATATGTGGTATATCATCAAATTGTTTAATCTGCTAAGAGATCACCAAATTATAGTCTTACACTGATAAAACACATCATGTGTCTTTCACTGATAAAATCACACATCACGTGTGGAAGAACAAGTGAATGAAGATACCATGCATGGTTCAGAAAAAAAGACCCCTTAAGGGCATCATAGAGAAAGGTAGAAATGTTTCAACAAATGAAAATTTTACCGCCTAAATTTAAGGATCATTTTGGCAAATTTCACAGCCATATCATAGAGGCGTTTCCACTATAAAGATACTATCTTGAAAATTGGCACACACAACTCCAGCTTCATTCAGGTATACTGTTAGATATGTTATTTCACTGTCTTTTAAATGTCTTCCTTCCCTCACTAGCTGGCTTTTAGAGAAAAGGACACAATGGACTAATTGAGTACTGCTTACTTACAAGACAAGCATTGGTAATATAGGTTCCAAGGGGCTACATTGATATAAATTGCAGAAAGGAGCTTGAGAATCTTCCCAGCACCATATAGGGCTTATGGCTTCTTGTGTGTTATATCACTAAATATCTTACCACCCAATAGTAGGAAAATTAACTGCATACTTTCCATTCACTCTTCCAAGTTCTATTCTTCATCTTTGTTCCATGCCTCCAAGAAGCTAAACTGCATGTACTGCCTCATGGGCACCCTTACCCCACTAGCTTCTCTCTGAGTTTGGATAATTCAAAATTCCAGGAGATTAGAGTGAGGGAAGAGACTAAGGTCGAGATATTAGATATTCAGCTTCCACTTAACCAGTCACTTTGGCAAAATCCTTTTGTGAAAGGCTGCTGCCCCAGGTACATGGTCCTTTTCACACACCTACTCACTCCCTGCTCCCATTAAATTCTCTCTTCTCTTGCCATTAAATCTAAGATCTTTTTCCTTTGTTTTGCTAGAGCTGGGGTACAGTTCCATGTTTCTTTGTCTTTCTGAAGCCTACCAACACATTTGTAATCAACACCTTTTTTAAACCATCTTAATGAACCTGTTAGGTGTGCCATCTGTCTCCTTCTGGGACCTTTATAGATATGGGCAGTATTCATATTGTAGTGTACATCTTTCTCTCTGGCATACTGTAAACAGCAAAAACAGAAATCTCAATTCAATGAAAATGTATTACACCTTTGTTAAATATTCAGTGTTTGGTCTGTGTGAGTAAATAGGGCAGTGCACTTTTGGAGAACAGTTACATTGGATATAAGTGCCTAATGTTTCTAAAGCTACCCCACGTAACTCTTGTTGATTTGGTGTTCAAGGGATTTCATATTTCCAGCTTTACAACCTCTGTATGAAAACAGAAGGAAAAGGAAACAACATGCAAAGCCAGTGCCTGAAATTGTGCATCAGAGATGAAGCAATTTAAGTTGGACAATGAGGAGGCCCAGCTAGCTCAGTCATTAGAGCGTGAGACTCTTACATTGGCATCAGCAGCACCAAATGCCTAATTCTTGCCCGTGAAAAGTGTTTTTGTTTTGTTTTACTTTTGAGAAGAAGTCTCACTCCATTGCACAGGCTGGAGTACAGTCATCTCAACTCACTGCAACCTCCACCTCTCAGGTTGAAGCGATTCTCATGCCTCAGCCTCCCAAATAGCTGGGACTACAGGTGATTGTCACCACACCCGGCTAATTTTTTGGATTTTTAGTAGAGACGGGGCTTTACTGTGTTGGTCAGGCTGGTCTCAAACTCCTGACATCAAGTGATCTGCCCTCCTCTTCCTCCCAAAATACAGATTACAGGTGTGAGCCACCGCATCTGGCTGAAAAAAAAAGTTTTAAAAGAAAATATATGTCTATGTGTTGACATAAGCTGTTGTGGGAAGTCAGGGACCCCAAACGGAGGGACCAACTGAAGCCGTGGCAGAAGAACATAAATTGTGAAGATTTCATGGACATTTATTAGTTCCCCAAATTAATACTTTTTAATTTCTTACGCCTGTCTTTACTGTAATCTCTGAACATAAATTGTGAAGATTTCATGGACACTTATCACTTCCCCAATGAATATCCTTGTGATTTCCTATGCCTGTCTTTACTTTAATCTCTTAATCCCATCATCTTCTTTGTAAACTGAGGAGGATGAATCGCCTCAGGACCCTGTGATTGTATCAACTGCACAAATTGTTTGTAGAGCATGTGTGTTTGAACAATATGAAATCTGGGCATCTTAAAAAAAGAACAGATAATAGCGATGTTCAGGGAATAAAAGAGGTAACTTTGAACTGGCCGCTGGTGAGTCAGACGGAACGGAGCTATATTTCTCCTCTTTCCTAAGCAAATAGGAGAAATATTGCTGAATTCTTTTTCTCAGCAAGGAACATACCTGAGAAAGAGAATGCACCCTGAAGGTAGGCTTATAGAGGGCCCCTTTTTAAGGTGTCCTGTCTTTTATGGTCGAAGTCGAAGGGATGAAATAAGCCCTGGTCTCCTATAGCGCTCCTAGGCTTACTAGGTGGAGGAAAATTCCCACCTAATAAATTGTGGTCAGACAGGTTATCTGCTCTCAAACCCTGTTTCCTGATAAGATGTTATCAATGATAATGCATGTCCGAAACTTCATTAGCAATTTTAATTTCTCCTCATCCGGTGGTCCTGTGATCTCGCCCTGCCTCCATTTGCTTTGTGATATTTTATTACCTTGTGAAGTACGTGATCTGTGTGACCCACACCCTCTTCGTGCACTCCCTCCCCTTTTGAAAATCACTAATAAAAACTTGCTGGTTTTACCACTTGGGGAACATCACGGATCCTGCCAACACGTGATGTCTCCCCAGGACACCCAGCTTTAAATCTCTCTCTCTTGTGCTCTTTCCCTTAATTTCTCAACTCAGCCGAGACACTTAGGAAATAGAAAAGAACACACGTTAAACATCGGGAGCGGGTTCTCCCGATAATAAGCAACAATAAAAATATTTTTTCAACAAACGAAACATTGACATTTTTAAGTGAGTTAGTTTCGCTATAAGTTATATGCTTAAATAGATTGTACATATTTTTCTAAGTGTAATTTGTTCATATTATTTTTGAAACTCTAATTTGGGAATTTTTCTAAAGACAGTTTTTAAAAAAAGTAAATGTGGCCATTGTGGTGGCTCAAGCCTATAATTCCAGCACTTTGGAGTCTGAAGTGGGTGAATCTTTTGAGTCCAGGAGTTCAAGATTAACCTGGGCAATATGGTGAAACCCTGTCTCTACCAAAAAAAAAAAAAAAAAATTAGCCAGGTCCTAGCTACTGAGAAGGCTGAGGCGGGAGGATCACTTAAGCCCGGGAGGCGGAGGTTGCAGTGAGCCGAGATTGCACCACTGCACTCCAGCCTGGGTGATGGAGACCCCATCTCATCATAATAACAAAAATAATAATAATAATGAATGTAAAGCACACTGGCAAATTGATATCCTCATGTCCTCCTTTCCCTATATTTGTTTTTGTAACTTTCCCTTCAACATGTAGATGTGGATGTCACATTGCAAACTTGGCACATCCAACAAATTCCCAGTGCACGCCATCATACCTACTTTGCTCATAGACTTTCTTATCTAATTATTGGAAAATACTTTCTTCTTGTTACTTAGGCCAAATGCCATGAAGTCATTTTGCTCTCCACTTTTGCTGTCACCCACATTTAAATCAGCTAATCATAATGACTGCACTTTTAAATACACCTGTAATCACTAATGAGGGGGGAACTTTTAAGACCAAGTTAAAACCTATCATTCATTGCTCAAAGGTCTCCATTAATTTCCCATATCATTCAGAGTAAAAGCTAAATATGTTAAACAGCTTATAAAATCCTCAACAAAACTATCTGCTACCCATTTTTCTACAAATACTCTTTCTCTCCTTTGTTCTGTCTTTTCCAGCCTTACTGATAACCTTTTATGCATGTATGTTCTTGTGCTTCTTTGTGTATATGTATGAAGGTATGTATTTTATACTTATTCCCTTGCATATAAGGGATACACATATGTAGGTAAATTATGTAAATGTGTATTCATTATCTCTATGCTTTATTTTTTCCTTGTACATTCAGCTCCCCTTTTCTAGAATGCTCTTCCCATATTTCACCTAATTCAGATCTTTAAGTAACAGTTTCTCAGAATGCCATTTCTGAAATACCTATTTAAAATTAAAAGTCTTACACCCTTTCTAATTCTTCTTTTCTGTTTATTTTCTACTATATTATTAGGTTGGTGCAAAAGTAATTGCAATTTTTTGCCATTGAAAGTAATGGCAAAAGATTACTTTTGCACCAACCTAATACTTGTCATTATTCAACATTCCCTATTTCAATGTGCTGTTGTTACTTAATATTTGCTCTGTCATGAAAGAATTTTTCATGAGGATGGAAATTTTTACCTGTTTTAAATTTTTACCTTTCCAGTCTTATGTCCCCATATCCTAGAAAAGTGGCTTTCACATTGTAGGTGTCCAATAAATATGTGTCAAAAGCACAAAGAATAAAATGTGATGTTCAGCTATATTATCCAATATTAAATACATCAGCAAATATGCATAAGTTTGTTTGGGTGCATTAATAGTTGCCTTCTTATCTTTCTGGATTGATTTTGATGGTAACAATGGTTTCTTATTGGTGGAATGTTTCCGAAGTAAAGTTCTGCAATAGTTTCTGACTCCATAATGACAAATTTTAATATTTTAATTGGAGACTAAAGCTATTTGACTCTAAGAACTCTGGCTTTTGTGTAGGTGTCAAGAGAGCAAAGGTTTCTTCAGTTCCATTGTGCTTACACTCTTATATGCTGAAAAGGAAGCTTTTAGCTCAGAAATTTTTATAATTAGTATCAGAATAAATGTGTACCCAGAGAGACCTTTCCAGACTGTCCTACATAAAACAGTATTCCACCCCCATTCAGGGTACTTATCATATTACTTGTTCCAATGTCTATAGATCATTAAGACTTTCTGAAATTAAATATTTTCTTTATTTGTTTAATGCATTCATTTTCTGTATTATTTTTCTAAACAAAATTGTTATGAACTCAGGGACTACGGCTGTGATGTTTATTTCAGAATCTTCATGCCTTCTAGCTTGCTTAAGAAGACATAGAAGATGCCATTGATGTTTATTTAATGAATGAGTGGGTGGATCCTTGATTGTTCTCTGTATAATGTATGTTAAAAAAAGCAAAATTCGCTTTTAGCAGTTAACACATGTTCTAAACTCTCAGAAAGTTCCATTTAAAAACATAAAAACAGAGAGATTAAAAGGGAAAAAACTCAGTATGCATCTCTCAGAATGGCAAAAATCCACAACATTGACAACACCAAATGCTAGCAAGGATGTGGAGCAACAGGAACTCTCATTCATTGCTGGTGAGAATGCAAAATGACATAACTACTTTGGAAGACATTTTGATGGTATCTTATGAAACTAAACATATTCTTGTCATATGATTCAGCAATTATGTTCTTTAGTATTTACTCAAAGGAGTTAAAAACTTATGTCCACACAAAAACCTTCACACAGACATAAATAAGAGATTTGTTTATAATTGCCAGAACACGGAAGTAACCAAGACTGCCCCATTGCAGCTGAATGAGTAAATAAACTGTGGTACATACAGACAATGGAATATTATTTAGTACTAGAAAGAAATGAGTTATAAAATCATGAAAATACGTAGAGAAATACTAAATGCATATTACTAAGTGAAAGAAGCCAGTCTAGAAAGTCTACATACTGTATGATTCCAAATGTATGACATTCTGGAAAAGGGAAAACTATGGAGACAAGAAAAAGTTCAGTCTTTATCAGGGATTAGGCGGGATGAAAGGATAAATCGGTAGATCACAGAGAACTTTTACCACCGTTAAACCATTCTTCCTAATAATGTAATGGTAGATACATATCATTATACAATTGTCCAAACCCATAGAATGAACAACATCATAAGTGAACGCGAATGGAAATTATAGTATTTGTGTAGTAATGATGTGTTCATGTAGGTTCATCAATTGTAATAAATGTATCAATCAGGTGGAGGTTGTTAATAATGGGAGAACCTATGTATGTGAGGTATGGGGGTGGGAATAAGGGAACCGTCTGTACTTTCTGCTCAGTTTTGCTGCCAACCTAAAACTTCTCAAAAAAAATAGTCTATTTTTCCCTCAAGAATGCAGATTGGGGACATTGTTAACATGCCTCTTCCATTTGGAAACACAAAACAATGTATAGAAATACACATAGTGAACGTTTTCCAAGACACAATGCAAGAACTTAATGGGAAAACTGAAATAAACCACAGACCTTTTGAAAGAAGAAGCAGGTTGCAGCCTATACCATGAGCCGGGGGAAAAATGTAAGTCCCCATTGTATGAGAAGGGAGAGAACTGCCTCTGGGAAACACACTCCCACCAGAGAACCCAGCAATCCACACCACAGGGGGAAGGCCTTAACACTTCCCAGCGCTGAAGCTGATATAGGGAGCGGTGGGGAATATATGAAAAGGAACAGCAGTGGGGAGTGCTTTGCATGCAATCCCAGTCTCCAGCATGAATGGAGAAAAGCCATTCCTGATTCAACCTTGCAGGAATCTTGTGGAAGCCTGCCAGCTAACTCAGGCAGCGGTTGTTGGTTGCAAGAAGCTCCCAACTAAGATTTGTAATACAGTCTCCATTGAGGACAAATTCCGTTGGGCAGAACCGGTGGATGAGTGGGAAATGTGCTGCAGCTACAAGTGCAGGAGCTGGGCATCCCAGCTTCATGGGTAGACTGGGAGGGGCATGGCCTGAAAGCTGCCATTCCTGTCCTGTCTCCACTGGGAAGGCACTGGCCAGGGGCAGTTTTGAGTTCTGAGCACAGACTGCCTGGAACTTAGGTAGCGTGAGACCCACCTTGGTAACTGAGTAAGAGCTGGGTGGGAGATATGGTTTAGATCTGTGTCCCCACCCAAACCTCATGTTCAATTGTAATCTCCAGTATGGAGGTGGGGGCTAGTGGGAGGTGATTGGTTCATGGGGATGAATTTCTCATGAATTAGGTTTAGTAGCATCCTCTTGGTACTGTCCTCACAATAATGGAGTGAGTTCTCCTAAGATCTGACTGTTTAAGAGTGAATCGCAATAGCACTTCTCCCACTGTCCCCCATGCTCCGCCTTGCTCTTGCAGTGTATGATGTGCCTTCTCCTCATTTGCCTTCCTGCATGATTGTAAGTTTCGTGAGGCCTCCCCAGAAGCCAAGCAGATGCTAACAACATGCTTCCTGTACAGCTCTCAAAATCATGAGCCAATTAAACCTCTTTTCTTTATAAATTATCTATTCTCAGGTATTTGTTTATAGCAATTAACATTGCCTGCAGCACCCTGGCTAACCAGTTCCTTAGTCTGTCCACGTGACCACTTCATTACTATTACAACCAGCATTTGAGAAAGCCAACAAATTAAGACTATTTATAACCAGGGAATATAAAGGGTCTGTCTCTCCTCTGTCACCGTCATCAGAGTTAGTGCTGGTACCTACTGCTAGGAGACTTGAGGACTGGTCACATCACTGAGTCTCTTGCAGACATTCTGTAACACCAGCCTGGGGTATGGCAGCACCACTGGGTGGCTAGACCTAGAGGGACAGCAGCATTTATAGTAGTCTGGCTCTCAGGGACTCCTATTCCTAGGGGAAAGGGGAATGCACCACATCAAGGGAGTACCTCATGGGACAAAAGAATTCAGACAGCAGGTCTTGAGTCTCAGAAATTTCTGCATGTGGAAAGTTTCCTTCAGCAAAGGCACAAATGCAGTGCTGGGCTCAGCAAGGAGGGTCTGTGGCTCTACACCAATAGTCAGGCAGCCCTGGTGCTCATGAAGGGTCTTGGAGAAGGAGATTTCTTTTCTTCCTCGTCCACCACTGCAAAACCACCTGGAGCTTCTCCATGGGAGCTTGGAATGGGTTCACTTGTAAATAGCCTTTCTGGAACACTTCAGGGTGACTGTATCCCCACAGGATGAGTGTCCTCCAGGTTCAGGCTTGCATGAGGAGCAGAGTCACAATCCTTCTCTACATGGAACATCAACATTCCTGCAGATGAAAAAAGATGTCTGTATGATCTGTAAAGCCAGAACACTGAGTCAGGAGTGTGACGGGAAGGTGGATTGCTTTCCTGCTGGTCTAGTAGGGGAGCTGAGGTGGCTCCCACCATTCACCCTGATAAGATCTCAGTGTTTTACTAGAACTGCCTCTACTTCTGTCAAGCTAAGCTATGGGTACACAGAGTGATATAATAGACTTTGGAGACTCAGAGCAGGGAGAGGAAGGAAGATTTGGGATAAAAAACTACATATTGGCTACAATATACACTACTCAGGTGACTGGGGCACTGAAATATCAGATTTCACCGCTATACAATTCATCCATGTAACCAGAAATCAGTAGTACCCCAAAAGCTATTGAAATAAAAAAAATTAATTTTTAAAAGTTTATTACAAATTTCTATTAAAAAGGAAAGGAACTCACATAAACACATTACAGTAGTCATGGTTTTAAAGACATCCAATTAATATAAAACCTTATCACTACATGTTATCAACAAAATGGTTAATTGTGATGGCTAATACTGAGTATCAACTTGATTGGATTGAAGGATACAAAGTATTGATCCTGGATGTGTCTGTGATGATGTTGCCAAAGGAGATTAACATTTGAGTCAGTGGGCTGGGGAAGGCAGATCTACCCTTAATCTGGGTGGGCACAATCTAATCAGTTGCCCGTGTGGCTAAAATATAAGCAGGCAGAAAAATATCGAAAGAGAGACTGGCCAAGCCTCCCAGCCTACATATTTCTCCCATGCTGGATGCTTCCTGCCCTTGAACATTGAACACTGGACTCCAAGTTCTTCAGTTTTGGAACTTGGTCTGGCTCTCCTTACTCCTCAGACTGCAGATGGCCTATTGTGGGACCTTGTGATCATGTGAGTTAATACCTAATAAAACAATTTCCTATATATATATATACACACACACACACATATACACAATTCTTTCCCTCTAGAGAACCCATTAATACCTTTATATATAATATATACATTGTTTACATTAATGGTAGTTATTTTATATAATTTTCATTATAATTCATGCTCATTATGAAAAGTATTCAAGCCAGAGTTTAAGAGGATAATATAGGGGCAATTTAAAATAGCACATCACCATCACCACCCATATCAAAGATAGTCACTTTTAATATTTTAATATTTTTCTTTCTGACCTTATTATAAAAAAGTGTTGTTATTGTTATTTATTTGTGCCCTTTACAATTATAGCATGCATACTGTTTTCTTCCCGGACTTTCTCTTTACATAATAAGTGGAAGGAACATATAGTCTTTCCTTTAAAATAAAAGGAAAACTAAAAGTACTTAGTTGGTTTCAATTGGTTTGCTAAAGGCTATACTGGGACTGCCCTGAGTAAATAAAGATGTATGCTCAATCTAATGCATATTATTTTTCACAATATTAGATAATTATATAATACCATTGTCATTGTCAATAGCTACATATATTTTGAACTGATAGGTGATTGTTTATTTCATATATTTTTGGCATTTCACTTACTCATCAGCAGAGATTTTATTGCTTAAAATATGATCTACTTTTAGGATTTATTTTCTAAAAGTGAGTCCCAGAAGTATAATTAATATGTCAAAGGTTTAAAAATATGTTTAGAGTACTTAAGACATTTTGCTAAATACACTACCAAGGATGTAAAGTTGCTGTGTTTATATTTTTCTATTTTTAAAATGTTTTTATTTTAACATTAAGAATCAACTGTGAAATAGCAGATATGATCCAAAATACTTCTTCAATGTATTTTGATAAAAATGCTTACATTTTTACAATTATCTTTTCGTATTTAAAAAATGTCACCTCATAAGTACATCTTCAAAAATAAATTTGTTAATGGACAGGTTTGACATTTAAAAAAATCACTTGCAAATGTTATCTAAAATTTACATCATCTCTGACCAAGTAAAACTAAATCTGAATTAAAGTAGTTTTTGAATAAGCTCTTGAAAAAACTACACTATGTTAATTAATAAGCTAAAAGTAAATTAAGAGCATCTGTGTTCTTCGTGCTTCCTGATGCCAACTTAATTCATGTACTATCTTCACTTTTGGAGAAATTTCTAACAGGGTTGCACATTTATTTTAGAAGAAGATTGAAGACCATTATTAAATGAGTATTGACTCATTTTCTCTCCAAATACTTGAAGCATAACATATTATCCTGTGAACCCAAAGAAGTTATAATGATTGTGAAATTTAGGTTACAATCTTTTGCCTGAATAGCTTAGAAACTTTTCTGCATTTTTCATTGCATTGATTACTGGTACATTATGAAACTCAAAATATGTGGGCAAAAGGAATAAAAAAATTTAAAGCTAATATACCTGCCTAACGGAGCCGACAATTTATTTTACACTGCCAGAAAGTTTGGGTTATATACTTTGTGAGAGATAGTGATTAAACTTACAAGGTATGTATAACTGTAATAAGTCTGTCAATAGAAAAGAAAACCAGCATTAAGCCACATTGATCTCTTTTCACCAAACTAGGCACATTCTTTGGTTTAATTCATGCAGAGCTGGCTGAGTGGGAGCCTGGAGTTTTATTATTCAAGTTATATTCCCCAAAATTAGGAGGCTGGCATTTTTCAAGGATACTTTGGTAGGCCCAGAAATGGGTGCTGCTGATTGGTTGGAGATGCAATTATAGGGTTTGGAAAATAGTCCTTATTCCTGCTAAGTCCAGTTCTGGGCAGGGACACAAAACTGATTGGTATGTCAGGGTGAAGCCATTGGTCATCAGAAATGCAAAACCCTGAAAAGACATTGCTCAAAAGGCCAATCTTAGGTTCTATAAGAGTGGTGTTATTTGCAGGAGTAATGAGGAAGTTGCAAGTCTTGTGACCTCTGGAATAACAGCTGGTAATAGTTTATGTCTACACCTTAGTAGAATTCAGGCTCCTCTCATCCTCCTAACCTGGTTGCCTCTCATTAGTTTTAAAAAGGCAGTTTAGTTTTGAGGAAGACCTATTATCATTTAAACAATAAACTAAATGTTTCCCAAAGTTAGTGTATTAAGCCATGCTCACCCTGTTATAAAGAAACACCTAAGACTGGGTTATTTATAAACAAAAGAGGTTTAACTGACACAGTTCTGTATGACTGGGGAGGTCTCAGGAAACTTAGAATCTTGGCAGCAAGTAGAGAAACAAGGCACATCTTACATAGCAGTAAGAGAGAGAACAGAGCATGAGAGGGGAACTGCCAAACACTTTTGAAACCATCAGATCTCATGATGACTCACTCACTATCATGAGAACAGCATGTGGGAAACTGTCCCCATGATTCAATCACCTCCCAAAATGTCACTCCCTCCACACATGGGGATTACAATTGAAGATGAGATTTGGGTGGAGAAACAGAGTCAAACCATATCATTCTGCTGCTGGCCCCTCCCAAATCTCATGTCCTTTTCACATTTTAAAAATGATCTTGCCTTCCCAACAGTCCCCTAAAGTCTTGACTCATTCCAACATTAACTCAAAAGTCCAAGTCCAAAGTCTCATCTGAGACAAGGCAAGCCTCTTCCTCCTATTAGCCTGTAAAATCAAAAGCAAGTTAGTTACTTCCAAAATACAATGGGGGTACTGGCATTGGGTAAATGTTTCCATTCCAAATGGCAGAAGTTGGCCAAAACAAAGGGTCTGCAGGCTCCATGCAAGTTCAAAACCTGGCAGGGCAGTCATTAAATATTAAAGCTCTGAAATGATCTCCTTTGACTCCATGTCTCACATACAGGGCATGCTGATGCAGGTGGTGGGATCTCAAGGGCTTGGGCAGCTTTGCCTTCATTGCTGCTTTCATGGGCTGGCATTAAGTGCCTGCAGCTTTCCCAAGTGCACCATGCAAGTTGTTAGTGGATCTACCATTCTGGGGTCTGGAGGATGGTGGCCCTGTTCCCACAGATCCACTAGGCAGTGCCCCACTGGAGATTATGTCTGGGTGTTCCCACCCCACATTTCCCTTCCTCGCTGACCTAGCAAAAGTTCCCCATGAGGGCTATCTCCCTTAGGCAGACTTCTGCCTGGACATCCAGGCACTTCCAGCCATCCTCTGAAATTTAGATGGAAGTACCCAAACATCAATTATTGACTTCTTTGCACCCACAGACCCAATGCCATGTGTAAGCCACCAAGGGGTGGGGCTTGGACTGTCTGAATCAATGGCCTGAGCTGTGCATTGCCCCCTTTTAGCCACAGCTGGAGCTTCAGCTGGAGCGGCTGGGATGCAGGATGCCAAGTCCAGAGGCTGCACAGAGCAGCAGAGTCCTAGGTCTGACCCGGGAAACTACTTTTTCCTCCTAGGCCTTCAGACCTGTGATGTGAGGGGCTGCTTTGAAGATCGTTGACATCCCCTGCAGATATTTACCCTATTGTCTTGGCTATTAACATTCAACTCCTTGTTACTTATGCACATTTCTGCAGCTTGCTTGAATTTGTCCCCAGAAAGCGAGATTTTCTTTTTGACTGCATCTTCAGGCTGCAATTTTTCCAAATTTATATGTCCTGTCACCTTTTGAATGCTTTGCTGCTTAGAAATTTCTGTAACCAGATAACCTAAATCATCTATTTCAAGTTCAAAGTACCACAGATCTCAAGGGCAGGGGCAAAATACTACCAGTCTCTTTGCTAAAGCATAGCAAAAGTGACTTTTCCTCCAGTTCCCAGTAAGTTCTTCGTCTCCATCTGGAACCACATCAGCCTGGACTTAATTGTCCCACATTACTATCAACATTTTGGTCAAAACCATTCAACAAGTCTTTAGCAAGTTCCAAACTTTTCCACATCTTCCTCTCTTCCTCTGAGTCCTCCAAACTGTTTCAACCTTTCCCCATTACCCAGTTCCAAAGTTATGTCCCCATTTTCAGGTTATATTTATAGCAGGACTTCATTCTACTGGCACCAATTTAATGTATTAGTCTGTTTTCACACTGCTATAAGAAATATCCAAGATTTGGGTAATTTATAAACAAAAGAGGTTTAATTGATTCACAGTTCTGCATGGCTGGGGAGGCCTCAGGAAACTTACAGTCATGGTGGAAGGTGAAAGGGAAGCAAGGCACATCTTACATGGCAGCAGGAGAGAGAGAAAAGAGCACAATAGGGGAAGTGCCAAACACTTTTAGAACCATCAGATCTCATGAGAACTCACTATCACGAGAACAACATGGGGGAAACCACCCCCATGATTCAATTGGAGATGAGATTTGGGTGGGGACACAGAGCCAAACTATATCGGTTAGCTTGGCTCAAATACAGGAATGATTAAGGGCAGTTTGGAGGTTAAAGGCACATTGAGTGTTGGTTACATCAGATCTCTTTCATTGTCTAATTTTCTCACTGTTTTAACTTCTGCAAAGGCGGTTTCAATCTTATCTTGTGTTCTCGATCTTATCTTGCGTTCTCGATCTTATCTTGCGTTCTCAGTCTTATCTTGTGTTCTCAAGGTCCCTGATGCTTCTCGTGTGTCAGATCTATCAGTAAGTGTCTAATATACATTTGTCTTATTAAATATACAGGACAACTATGTGCAGTCAAAATACTATTAGTATTTTCAGTTTCCTAATGAGGACCATTTGAATAAGGGGTTGATTAATTTACCATACATCTTAGAATAAGTAATGGAAGCAAATCTGTATTGTTTGACAGCATATGCTCTTGACCTCCTCCTATGTAGATGCTTTTGTATGTCTAAGTCCCACATTACCCTCAGCATAATGGTCTACACAGTAATGACTTAATAAATGTCTGTTGTTGTAATAAAAACAAACAGTACTATTTTGTTTATTTATCAAAAATGTATTCAAACATTTAACAAGGCTCTGTGCCAGGCACAGTCTATAATGCCATATCTTCATCCCTGTGTGCATGCATATAGCAGTTTTTGAATAGCCTTTGTCTAGCAGGGGAGAAAGGATGTAGGCAAATGTAGGACATGAATGTTGTAAGAGAGTTTATTGTTTAAGACATTCAATGTGGTCACAGTGAGGAGGTTCATAACTCTGCCTAGGGGGTGGAGTGGAATCAGAATATATTTCAAAGAAGAATCGATTATGAAATGGCTCCTGAAGGTAAATAAAGATTGACAAGAAAGAGATGATGCAGTTGATGGGCGAAGCAGCAGCAAGCCAAGCAAAGGGAAATTCAGATACAAAGGCAAAAAGTGTGTTTGATAGAGCACAGCACGTTTGGAGAAATTAAGAAATTGCACTGACTATTTAAATTATCCTTAAACATCTTTTAAAATCTTACCTAATACAGATGTACTTCAGGATTCTGGAATTTCTGAAAGGGAGAAAAATATTTTTTGAATGCAGTAATCACCTGGATGTAAGGAAAGGAAACACTTGAGAGAGGCTTAAAAAGCTTCCAAAAGCTGCTCCAGATCTAGTGACAGACAGTTGTGAATATGTAGGAGGCCTGACATTCTTCCTTTTTGTACTGGGTTGGCAAATTTAAACCGTACTTTTTGAGGTAGGATTGTCTGAAAGGAGGGGGCATGGGGCCCTTTGATGAGTCAACATGAAATGTGTCTTAATTTCAGGGAACTGCGTTGAAAGTTATTGTGAAGGTGAGCATTATATTTTAAAATAATTGCCCCAAAGTGCTCAATTACATGTTTCTTAGTAACAACAGCTGTTAGTAGGAAAATAAAGATCAAGTTCTCAATCTCTCTAATGTACCCTTAAGTGATAAATAAACAGATTAAGGCATTTTATGAAATATATCTTGCATTTGGTGGTGACATTTTGCTGCACAGGATTAATAAAACAACACTGAAACAAAGATATGAGCTTTCCAACTTCTATTATTTTATTACCTTTTCCTATAGTTCTACAGGAGTTTGGTAGAAAGAGCCTTGGGGTCAGAGGGGTTGGATGCATGCATGAGTTATTCAATATTCTCATATCTGTTTCCTCAATTATAAAACAATAATAATAAAACTACCTCTCTCTGATGGGTTTGAGGGGATTAAATGAATTAGTTATATAATTCATATACCTATAAATAGGAAATACCTATCTTAAAGTTCCATAATGGCAGTGGTTTAACAAATGCTTGCTTTCTTCTATTTCCTATTGATCTGGTTTCAAGGTAAGTGAAACATAACTCCCACCGTAAATATAAATTATCCAGTCATGTCCTGTAGGCACAGAAAATATATTGATGACTTAAGTTTATTTGTTTTCTCTTTTGTGAGATGGGCTTAAAATTTTAAGAAATTTCAAGAAAGAAATCTTTGCCTAATTGGCCTCTGGGAAGTTCTGGATAAGAAATGAGGAGGTGCTCATGTTTTGATTATGTGCATATCAATATGGGGAAAAGTCTGTGATAAGAATGAGTCTCAGATGCAGTAGGCTTTGTATAAGTCCATCTAGCATTAATCAGTAGGAGGAAAGAATTCACTGGTGACATCTGAAAGGAAAACAAAGGAGGTAAGAAAGGCTCCAGGAGATGAAAGTGCCGTGTCTGCTTTGAAATCCATCACACTCTCAACTGACTTGACTTAGGCATCAGACTTTTAGCCAAATGCTTTTTTTTTTTTTTTAAATTTTGAATGGGCATCAAATATATCCTCATGGTACAAAATTCACAAAGCACAAAAAGTTATGGAGGAAAAAGCTTGCTTCCCATCTTTGTACTTCAGATAACCAGTTTCCCTACTTAGGAGCAACTTCTGTCATCGATTTATGGAGTATCCTTTAGAGAAAACTAAACACCTAAAGCAAACATAGTTTTCATTCTTTTTATATAAATGGTAGTGTATTAGGCACACTCTTTTGGACCTTGCATTTTTCATTGAAAAATATAACTTGGGAATTAATTTATACTGATACTGAAATTACTTTCACATTTTTAACTGAGAGGAACTTTTTTTTTTTTTTTTTTTTTGAGACAGAGTCTCACTCTGTCACCCAGGCTGGAGTGCAGTAGCACAATCTTGGCTCACTGCAAGCTCTGCCTCTGCCTCGAGAGGAAGTTAACTTTTAACTGAAGAATATAGACCCTGGAATCCATGACACCACAAGAGCATTTCCTGATTTGGTTTCAGTAGTATGGCATAACTGGAATCCTCACAGAGTGTGCCTTCACGTTGCCATAAATACACATTTATCATTATGTTATTTATTGGTTCGTTCTACCCAAGGAGAACTAATAGGAAAAGAAGTAGAAGTATCAGGGTATCAGTTTGGCTGAAAATGACGCCTTCTTATACATATTATGGTGCCACCAAGAGAAATAACAAAATTCCCTGCTATAATGTGCTCAAATATTTGTAGAACTTTTTGTGAGCCAGCAGAGAAAGAAAAATCTCCCCTCACAAGAAAGAAAGACACTGCCAGATGCTGATTGCTTCCACCATTCATATGATCATGGAGAACTCAGATCCTGCTGGTTTGCATTCTCAGAGGAGGGAATACCAGGTGGAATTGTGGCCATGCGGCATTGTCATGAAGAATAGGAGATTTGCAGCTGTCATGGCAAGGAAACCCTGGAGCTTCAGAGATTTTAGATTTTATTAGATTTGATTGAATGTTTAAGGAACCATTCTTCAAGTAGAATGATGAATACAGGCAGATTCCAAAAATCTGTAAAAACAAAACAAAACAAAAACAAACAAAATCAAGAAAACTCATTGGGCACTCACATATGGTATTTTTTATTTTTATTTTTTAATAAAATTGGGATCTCTTTATATTGCCCAGGCTGCTCTCTAAATCCTGGCCTCAAGCAACACTCCTACCACAGCCTCCCACAGTGCAGGGATCACCAGCCATATGTGGGCTGGGTGAGCCACCACGCCCGGTCCACATATGGGATTTTGACATATCCAATCTAGCCAACATTCATTGAGCATCTACTCTGCACAAGATCTTATGCTAGGTTCTGAGGATACAAAACCAAATACAAAGTATTATTGAATAAATAATAGAGAAGGATGTGATAAATTATCTAACTTAGGTTTGCATCACATTGTGAGAGCTCAGCTTCTCCAGAAGTCTGCCAAAGGAAATTTCACAAAGGTAATTATTTATGAGCTTTACTCTTGAGGGATAAATGAAAGTTTTCAGAGTCAAATTAGAAATAGAGTTAAAAAAATCATTGCAAATTCTATTATAACCAGCTGAGCTCAGAGGTCCATGGGAACATAGATCACTGGTCTTTTCAAACTAATCTTATGTAAGAAGTGAGGGTAAGGGAGGAATTCCTGGTAGAGGTGATACTCGAGCTTAGTAGGTGTTTAAGCACAAAAATAAAGAAAGTACCTTCTAGAAAGAGAATGCAAAAGGCAACAATGGGGTCTTATCTGATTTATTTATATTACATTCCCATCCCACAGCACACTGAGCAGATCCATGGCTGTATAAAAAATAGATTCATATATATGTATATATACATATATGTATATACATACATATGTATATACACACACATAAAGGATGTTCTTGATTATTTTTAATGGGTATGAGAAAGGCTAAATGCACTTAAGAAAGAAAACTTATTATAAGCAAAAAAAAAAAAAAAAAAAAAGAATATGTAGTCAGATTCTAGGAAAGACACTAGGTGAGGACTGAGGAAGGAACAGATAGGGCATTTGGAGCTTCCTTTAGTTGTTAGAATATAAATAAGGAGTATGGTTAGAGTGCTCATGTTATTCAACAGACATTTATTGTGTATCCCTAGAATGTAAACTCCATAAAAGAAGTGATCTTTTGTACTTCATGCACTGTTCCATCCTCAGTGTTTAGATATATGAATCCAGGCACTTTTTCTTGATGTATCAATAACTTTGCTGAATAACAAGTGTACACAGTGGGACAGGGTAGGCATAAGGTACTATGGGAGGAAACAAAGATGACTCTCAGCTTCTGTCTTCAACCAGCGTTTGATCTAGTGGAAGAATTTACAATCAAGGTGATACTTCCTATTTTACCCTTGCTTTATCTAACATTTCTAGAGCAATAAAAATAATAGCAAATACGTTTTAAAAAACAGTCTATTTAGAGCTCTAGTACATATTAGGTTGCAGTTTTCCACCTGTCAACTGCAGAAACAAATCCTCTAAAATATAGTGAAATAAAGAAATGTGATGGAGAGAGAAAACCGTACTTTTTTGTCACAAAATGTCAGTGATAACAAACTGAGAGGAAATTAATGGAGAAGGTCTACATTATTTTTTTCTTAAAAAATTGAAGCCAGAATAAGCTGCACATTGCTTACAAGGAATTTCAAAGTAACAAGTAGGCCTGGCAGCCAGAGTTTGCCCACTGCTCCAAGTGCTATCACAGTTTACTCTTCCCCATGGCTGGTATGCGTGTTTCAGCTCATTTCTCACCATTATAAATAATTCATTAGACACTATATGTAATTCACAGCCTTCTTTGAACATTGGAAGCCACAGACATGCCTATGCACTGTGGTTCCAGCTACTTGTGAGTGTAGATTTTAGGTGCCAAGATGTGGTTCAGTAAATTATTAGAAGCATATTAATTAGCTGTTCTTCATTAGGCAGTATTGCAAGAAAGATCAGCTACAGAATGTTAACTGGTAGAAGATCTGATTTATTGCCTATCGTATTAAGTAAAGCCAAACAAAATTTGGTACAAGTTCATAATCTGTTGCACTAATTAATTCTGGTATTCACTAATGAATTCTAATATTAATAAATCAGTGGATGCAGTGAGCATAACAAATTTTGGATAATGAAGTGATATTTGTATGTTTAACTTTTTGTCTTGTCCATAGAATTTAGAGCTGGAACAAACATTAGCTGTCATTTTGTCTAGTCAGATCTTCTAAGAATGACAGAGATGAGGCCCAGAGATGAGATGAAAAGTAACTTGCCCAAGGTTACATTTCTAAATACTCAGGGGAAAAAAATACAAACACAAAAACAAAGGGGAAAAAAAGCTGGATTCAGGTCCCCTGCCACGACCTTATTTTGTTGTTGTTGTTGTTGTTGCGATTTGATAATCCCTTGAAACAAAATTAAAAACTGCAAATGGTCAAAAATATTAAAAGTCCACATTTCGTTTTTCTCAAAATATGTTCCCCAAACCAAATTCATCAAAATTGCCTAGGGAGCTGGTAAAAAATGAAAGGAATTGGCTCCCATAAAAAAGTTATATAGACTTAGAATACCCATGGTTGACTCTTCGAAAACTATATGATTTTTAAGCATCAAAGGTGATTTTTATGCAAGGTTGGAAACCCACAACTCTAAATAAACTTTCCCACATTTTATATTATTCTTCGGGTTGTATTCTTTCAGCTCCATGAAAACAGAAGTTTACTCTGTTTTGTTAATTGCTATAACCTAGGAACCCAGGACAAGACTCAATACCAGGCACCTAAGAAGTGTTTGCAAAATGAATGACTGAATGCCTGAGTGGATGCATGAATGAATGAACAGGTGACAAATGAATAACAAATGAATAAATTAACAACTGTCAGCATAGAATTTTCCAGAAGTTAAAATCATGATTCTTACACACATGCGAAATGAACACATTTCAAAGATTTTATTCAACTCATTAACTAAGGAAGGGACCAGTCAAATGCTAATGATCGTTCTCACAAAATTTAAGGAAGAAGAGTTTATCTAGGCCTCCAGCAAAAACATTTAAGGAAAAAAATAAAATAAAATCAGGGTAGAATAAATTTGCTAAGTTAGATACAAAGCTTTCTCTTGTCCTTCAGGGCAAAACATCATAATCTTTGGGTTATCTTTTCTAGGAGGCAGAAATCTATAAGTTAACATGAAACTTTACAGTGTCTGGGTTCTAATCAAATAACAAATAGCAAAGTCAAATAAAGGTACATCTCCTAGGGAATTGAACAATCTTTGGGTTAGCCTTTTAAACCACACCCACTGACTGTGAAAGATCGTGTAGTCACACTGTTTATTTCCAAGTTTCCATAATTTTTCTTAACATCATGTTCAGCCATATGCAAAGATGCACTATAAACAGCCTATACATTATATATGGAAAGGAATTAATTATTATGAAATGAAATCTCCAAATAGTTACAACTTTAGGTAAAAATGAGGCAGCAAATCAAGGTGGAGTAATATAAATATACGCAGACAAAATTGTAGGAGAGGACAGAATATCAATCTAATTTCTTTGGGGTTGTATCAGCACTCGAGAGAGAGAAAGAGACATAGAATATGATGCTATAGCCTGGGAAATGGTTCCCAGTCCTCTGTTGAGATATAGTTCTACCAGGGGCTCAAGGATTAAGAAACCATGTAAGTGGCAACACAGCTCTTGAGTCAAGAGAACAGATTATATGTGCCAGTTGTATGTCTACGGACTAGACATTTTATGTGTGTCAGTTTACTCCTTAGGGGAATGCTAGATACGATAGTGTATACTTGGAAGATTAGTTTTGAGGACTGAATGAGACAAAGCAAACGAAAGAATTATATATCAGTTTTTGCTTATATCACCATCCTATTCTGAAGAAAGCGACTTGAGACTTGGTTTCACGAAGGAAAGCCAGTTGAACAGTGCCTGAATCTCACTCTAGTCACCAACACAGATTTAAGTAAGGTGCTTCTCAAACCAGATGGTACAGAGAAAAGTCCAGGTTCCTACCATACCATTAGAGTGCAGCAGTGTCTGCTGAGTAGTGAGTAGCTGGTGCAGTGCACAGGTGGCAAACATAATACAAACAACTACAATGGAGATGGTTCCTAGCTAAGAACAGAAGTTCCCAGAACCAGGCTAAAAGTGATGCTTGCAGTAGTAAAGCCCCCAAAAGTCTGAATCAGGGAAAGAATGTGAGGCAACCTAGAAAAGAAAAAAAAAATAGTAACCTGCTTGTAGAGAAAAACTTTGTACATGGAAGAGCTTGGCTAGGCATTCAGCAATCTATCAACTAGAGCCAAGCCACAGAACCACTGACTGATATGGTTTACTTGTTTGCACAATTGTTGCTTGTTTGATTTCCTTTTTTATCTAACTTTGTCCCCAGGTTTTTTTTTTTCCCAAAATGATGTCCTAAGAAACATATATTGTGTGCAGTAATGATACATTGATATTTATCATCATTTGCATAATAATTAGCAGTGGGAAGAAATATCTTGATCTCCTGCCAATATTTTATTTTGTAGCACTCTATCAACTACTTGACCTTGCCTAGCTTATAAGATCAAATGGAGCAAGGGCCATCTCTTTCAGTGCCGCATTAATTCCAGGGCACAGTACATCACTTGCATATGATAGACCTTAGCAATCATCTTCTATTGTACTAATATAAAGATGAATACATGTTGAAAACACACACTATACACTATAGTGAGCATATGAATGTGTTCATCGTAAGATTTTCTTTCTTTACTTCTTGAGACAAGGTCTCATTCTGTTGCCCAGGCTGGAGTGCAGTGGTGCAATCGTGTCTCCACCTCCCAGGCTCAAGTGATCCTCCCACCTCAGCCTCTTGAGTAGCTGAAACTGCAGGCACACGCCACCATGCATGGCCAATTTTGTATACTTTGTTGAGACAGAGTTTCGCCATGTTGTGCAGGCTGGACTAGAACTCCTGAGATCAAGCGATCCTCTTGCGTCAGCCTCCTAGAGTGTTGGAATTACAGGCCACTGCACGTAACCTCATAAGATCTTCTTGTCTTCACTTCTAATTTATGCTAATTGCCACTGGAGTGGGCAGTTATGTGGTCTTTTACCAGTTCATGCAGATGTTTATTGCCTCCTGGACATGTCTGTTGTCCCTGCAGTGAGGGATGTCTCAGGAATTCCCTTGGTGCTCACATGTGTGCAAATAAACCAGAATGTGGAAAAGTTATAGTACCATGGAGGAAAACATCTACCAATGTGGGAAAAGAGTTCTCACCCCTGCCCACCAAAGAAAGATGGTCCTGAAATGAATTTCCCATGCCACCACCCAGTACTTATAACCGTTGAATTGTCTTTTCCTCTTTCCAGTGATCTCTATTTCTGGTCTATGGGATCTTACTTCCTAGCAAAGTACTCTCATAGAAGCCTCTGTCTCATGCTCTGCTACTAGAGATATCAGACTTAAGTGTAACTACTGCTGACCTAAGCATGAATTGCAATCATTTTCCCCAGGGCGAAATTCTAGTCCATAATACTATGGATTTTATTTGTAATGGACATTTTCCCCTACCATTAGAGCAGTATAACTCTTGCGAATCTGAAAAAGAAAGCCATAGCTAAAGTATGACAAGGTACCTCCTCACCTGAATAAATAATTTTCCTCCCTACCTGAGTGAATAATTTTCCTCAGTGGAAATTCCAATCCATAACATTATGGCTTTTGCTTGTAATGAATATTTTCTCCTACCATTAGAGCAGTATAACTCTTGTGAATCATGAAAAGAGAGCCACAGCTAGGTGATGAAAAGTTATCTCTTCACCTGCCTAAGGAAATAATAGGCAAGCTATTCACTCTACGACAACTTCGGGGACCAAGGGAAAAAAAATGAATGAGAATGGGAAAAAGATAAGTCTTTTAAAATATTGAATATGTTTTACCCAGGGTAACTATTGTTCTTTTCATTCAGCACTCACAACTGTATTTGTAAAAAGACACTGAAGTCCCCACATTATACATGAGGAAACTAAGATGTCACATGGTGACTTCCCCTCCAAACACACAGTTGGCAAAAGACAGAGTAGGACCATGAACATGGTTTCATGGCTACAAGGCTATGGTTTTTGCACTGAACCACATTGTTACCAGAGTTACAAACAAAGTAAATGCCATCATGTATATGTTTATTGTCTGGGAACTGGTTAAAAAAAAATGAGTGAATGAGTGTGTGTGTGTGTGTATGTGTGTGTGTGTGCACGCCTGTATGTGTGTGTGTTGTGTTTAGGGAGTGGAGAAGGGAGAGAAGGACAATGGGAGAGGAGAGAGCAGAAAAAGGAAAATATTTTCATGCTTTTCAGAAGGAAGAGCAATTTATAAATCTAAACGGAAGGAAACTAAAATATTCTCTCCGTTGAAGAAAACTCCTTATAAGGTTTTGGTTTTAATCTATTTGCTTAGCTATTTTAGCTGTAGTATTTTAAAATGGAAATGGCAAGTTTAAAACTATGGACTTCCCACATTTGTTTTACTGAGTAATATTACAGAAATGCCAATAAGTTCAGAGGGACTGTTCATTTAAAATACATTCCAATTGTTGAAACATAAAAACTGACTAGTGATTGATTTTGAAGTCATGAAGTGACTTTTATAAATGCATTTATAAATGCACATTTATAAATGCATAAAGTGTTAGATAAAATGCATCCAGCTCCGATGAATGATGGGGGTGTTTCTTAAGGCAGAGCAAGTCTTGGTTTTCTCTCTCTACATAGAACATTAACCAAGGTCAGAGTGTGCTTAAAATCAAGTTTGTGTAACTCTTTGATATGCATCCTTAAAAATATCATATCATTATCACTCATGTCCTGTAAAGATTAGATGATAGCTTGAACCATATTAATGCTAGATTTAAGTACATCAAATTCATAAACACTTTGTACTGTACTTTATTAAAAACAACCTCTTGGTTTAATCCACTAGAATTTCATAACATTTTCATTATTATCTCATTCCGTATCTCAAGAATCCTGTGGAGTCTGAATGTTTAATCCAGTGATTCTCCACTGTGGGCAATTTTGCTGCACACCCAGGAGATATCTGACAATTCCTGGAGACATTTTTGGTTGTCACATCTTACAATGAACAGGACAGACCCCATCCCAATTACAATGAATTATCTGGCCCCAAATTTGAATACTGTCAATGTTTGTAAACACTTTAACCCATCTTTAAAGAAATCCTGCTTTAATCCATCTTCACAGATGACTGAAACAAGTACCTGAGAACCTAAATTACCGAAGGTCACATAGCTGGTCATGTATTCTTTCCCAGTCTTAGGAGTAGAAGCCAAATATTACCACTTATTAATATGTTACCTCCATAGTAATTGTGATTGCATGCTCAGTCATGTTATAAAAATGTCAGATTAAAGGAAAATCTCTCTTTATTTGATTTGCAAAGTCAAGAAGAAGACATGCAGGACTTGTGGGGGCAGGGTTAGGGCAGTGCTCTGACAGGATCTCAGCATGGGTTGCCTTTGGTTCCTGGAGCTGTCCCAGGACTAAGGGACAGAGGATGCCAGATGAGAAGAAAGGCAGGCAAAAGAAAGTCTCACTATCAAATTAAAAGTTAGGTGAGGGAAGAAAGGGAGAATACGGGGACTTGTCCAGGGAGGGAGGAGAGGTGATTCATGAGGATATTCATGTGGATGAAGAAAGAACTGCCTGGAGCAATTCCTTGATTCAAGTTAAACTGCCCAGTGCGTTTTAAGTGATGCCTGCAGGTGATGTTTTGGGTGTGCTCAGAACAGTTTCAGTGATTCTAAATTCAGATGAGCTTCAGACACACAAGAGAAGCGAGTTTAAAAGCAGGAAATTCTGACCCATCACCAGAAATTCTGATTCATTAGCTATGGGTTGGGGCTTGGCAAACTGTACTGTAGCAAACTCCCATTATTGATTCTGATAGTGAAGGTCAGAATAAGTCAAATCCTGGAGGTAGCCAGACCTGAAACACAGAACGAGTACACCTGGATCCACCTCTCTGTCCTTGTAATGTGTAGCCCAGTATTCAGAAACATTGGTGATTTACTGTTGGGTTTCCTACTCAACTATCTAAAACCCCTTTTAAGGACACTACAGAAGACACTCAGGTAAATAAAATGTAAAATTATAAAATACAATGTAAATCTAAGTATTTTATAATTTTAGTTACCTGGAAATAGTTTCTACCTAAAGCTCCCTTTCCATCAGGAAGCAGGTATTAAAGTCTCCCCTTCTCATTCATTTTTTTTCCGTGGTCCTTCAAGTTGTAGGAGAGTGAATAGCTTGCTTATTTTTTTTTAGGTAGGAGAGGAGATAGCCTTTCATAACTTAGCTGTGGCTCCCTTTTCTGGATTCACAACAGTTACACTGCTTTAATGGTAGGGGAAAATATCTGTTACAAACAAAATCCATCATGTTATGGATAGAAAGTATTCTAGGTAAAGTATGACTTTGGGATTTTCTTGGTCCATTTGGTCTTATTCCTTGCAACAGCTATGAGTGACTGGATATAGATGTGGGTTTCGATGGGACTGAAGATGGCCTTGAGGGATTAGGACAAGCTGGCCAGCCCTGAGTTACCATCTTTTCATGTAGGCACTCACTGACATGCACATCTTTTAGTTTGTTTTTTAGCTGTCACCACATTACCTTGCTGGAAACCATTACTCCTGTCGGGTCTCTGGCCTTGTTCTTCATGAGTTTGTTCCTGCATCCTTGAGTCTGGCTGTAATGCTTCGCCAGCCCTGCAGACTCTGGTGGTCATTTAATCTCCCTGATACAAGCATTGTCCTGGGTGCTTATCCGTCCTCCATTCCTCATATAACTTCACCCATTACATCTGATTGATAAGTTTTGTTTTTTTTTTAAATTTATTTATTATTATTATACTTTAAGTTGTAGGGTACATGTGCATAACGTGCAGGTTTGTTACATATGTATACTTGTGCCTTGTTGGTGTGCTGCACCCATCAACTCGTCATTTACATCAGGTATAACTCCCAATGCTCCTTCTACCTCCAGACATGAAGGTCCTGAATCCACATACTGAAATGCAATACCTGGATACTCAACATGTATAGAATAAAATTCTGAAATTGATGTATTTTGGCATGACTAGCAAGTTGCCCACCCCCTTGGCTCCTGCTACATCCTACCTTGTATTTTAAAGTTCTGAGGTGAAGGTGCTGAAGTAGTCACAGAACACCATGTACACCACTCTCCTTCCTGGCCCCAAATATTAGCTCTTCCCTCTTCCTGGGATGCGAAGCCTCCCTAACTTTATATATCTGAATAAATTAAACAGACACTTTAAGACTCAGCCTATAACTCACCATCAATGTCAGATACTCTCTGGTCTTCCTTTCTCTAAATTCCTCTGGAAAATTTCATTACTTTTATCATGACATTTACCATCTTGAATGGAAAAATGTATACAGTTTCTAAGAAGTGGTTCCTTAAGCAAGTAAGGACTACGTCATGCTCTTTGTTTCTTTCATTTCAGTCTCAAGCAAAATGCCTGGAAGACATAACAGTCATTCAGTACATCCTTGTTGACATAGGAGGTGCTCTGAACATGTGTTTAACTACTCAGAGCTGACGTGTTTTGAGTCTCTAGTTTGGAGTTTGTTTGTGGTTTTGAGGACTGAGAAGGCTGACATGATACTAAGTTGCCTCCACTTCTTTAGTATGACAGGAAAAAAACTCTACCAAAGAGACCCAGAATAGACAAGCTGAAGTTTATTCTACCCCCTTTGTTCCTGTTCTACTGCATAAGGAAATCTTCTCTCTACTAGTTCCCTGAAAAGTGGTAACTCTCAGTTATATTTGTGAGTTTCACATTATATTGAATGCTCTTTTACATTTACTAATATATCTCCCCTTTTCTTTTGCTCCCCTTTTCTTCCTTTGTTTTAGAGTCCATCATCACCATGTCCTCTTTATTTTCCTAGTGCCTGAATGCCGCCCTTCCCTTCTCAGAACAACCATTCCTTTTCCAAAACTATATACCTAAATGTTTTGAAAAACAAAATATAAATGTTTTAAAAAGACAAAATTGAAGTTACTGAAAGACTCCCCCTTATACCTGACTCCAAGAAAAGTGGCGAATTCATTTGGACTTTCACTGTGGCTACAGTGACCTTAATGGCTTGAAGTGATTTTCCAGCATTATAGCTCAAAAAAGATCTGTCGCTAGTCCGTTCCAGAGCCCTTTATAAAGGTGAGCTATTCATTAACCCAAAAAGGAGAAAGACAGAACGGTTAAAGAAATCACATCTTTGACCTAGCAGAAGCTGTCTCTCTGGCAAATTGCTCAACTATATCAGACAATGTGAAAATCCATTCTTAAACCTTAACAAATGTCCTTTCTCTGACATATTTGCGTAAGACACTTGAGCAATCCTGTGAAAACTATCCTCAATGGTTTCCTAACGTGTTGACTACTGGCAGAATCAGAGGACAATTTCAACCTGTTCACACCTTTTTCCTTAGGTGCCAATTGCTATTCCCCAGCTCTGGGTCTCTACCGGGTCTCTCTTGGCATATCCCAACCATCTGTCAGACGCGTCAATTCTGGGTTGTCTAAGTCTGCTATTTTATCCAGGGATTTAAAAGCATGTTTTACGTTAACTTAGCTGCCTAAAATAAAAATTGAACTTTGTGCTCCCTCTGCCTGGGGGAATCAATTTTATAATGAGTGATCACTGTAAAAAAGTTTCACTGTAAATTCCCGATTCGATTTTATATTTCCTCCAATAAAAAGAAAACTCAAAGCAAGCAAGATTGATTCTTGTTAATTTAAACATTAGCACCAAAAGACAAAAAAGAAGTGCCATGGACTATGATATTTATTTTTAAATAAATGATTAAAAATATGGTATAAGTCTAACAAAATAGAAAACAAAAATTAAATGAGGAGAGGATTTCTAGGATTTTGTCTGAACTGTCAACTAAGAAGTGGTGTGACCCCAGCCAAATGACTACTTTCATTGAGGTTCGATTTACTCATATATAAAGGTTATGTCCTGAGGTCTGTTAATGAAATTAACTTTTTCACATATAACATTTGTGACATTTTTTCCTGTTTTACTTTTATGTTTTCATTTCCATTTCGCATTTAGAAAAATGCTTCTCTTTGTTGAAGATTTAGTCAATCACCTATCCTACAAAAAGGCTTTTCTAGGCCGAGTGCGGTGGCTCACGTCTGTAATCCCTATAGTTTGGGAAGCGTAGGCGGGTGAATCACCTGAGGTCAGGAGCTCGAGACCAACCTGGCCAACATGATGAAACCCCAGTATTTTCTCTATGAAAAATACAAAAAATTAGCCAGGCGTGGTGGCAGGCACCTGTAATCACACCTACTCGGGAGACCTGAGGCAGGAGAATCACTTGAACCCAGGAGGCGGAGATTACAGTGAGCTGCGATTGTGCCACTGCATTCCACCTGGGCAACAAGAGCAAAACTCGTCTCAAAATAATTTTAAAAATAAAAGAAATAAAATGACTTTTCTAGCCAAAGCTGCTCTTTTTTGGCACACTTGTTTTTCAGTTCTCCTTGCACCAATAGCACATTGCATTCTTCTGTCTTAGCACTTATTTTATTGTGCTGTGATTATCTGTTTACTTAGACCTTTACCACACTAGTATGGACAAAGGGTCTACTTTTTTATGATTTTCATCCCATCATCTAGTGCTCAGAACTGTAGCCAGAACACAGTAAGTGCTCACTATATAATTCTCTTTGGCTTGAATGAATGTATACTTACCAAGCACAAATTATCCCAGCCTTACCTCTTTCTCTGGTCACTGCTGCACTGACCAGTTCTGAACAGTCTTTTATCAGCCTGACCTGAGAGCAACTCAAAGCTCTTCACCGTGAACCTGTGTCATACATCTCTTACTTTCTACTTGAGTGCTTCTTGAATACCCTCTGTGGGACACTTGGGGCACTCATACACAACAAACCAGAAAATGCAAGAGAATTAACGATCCTGGGATCCCATTTAACCAATGCTACTTAATACATGTTCCACCCTTTATTCCTCTAGATACATAGCTCTGAGATAGTGTGCATATGTCTTCTCAGAATGTTCTAGAAAGGCTGAAAGCTCTAGTCATCCATAGCAGTGGCTTATTATAATATGCATCCTTATTTTGGTTTTCTCTTCTTCCCTATTTCACTTCAGTACCTTTCTTATGAACTATTTCCCAAATAAGATACCTGTACTCAATCCCTTTCTCAGCCTCTGCTTTTGGTTAAACCAAAAATCCACCAAAGTTCATGATCTTGAAATGTTCAAGGAAGAGTGATATCTGTGTTCCTGAAAAGTAAAGGTCCATATTGCAACGTTTAAAGTTTTCTAAATGCGTTAGAGCGTAGTTTTCCAAAATTAATCAATTTCAGTTCTACGTGACCTTTACAGAACTTTGCCACTTTTCCATCAAGAACTGGAGTCCACATCCCTCCCCTTGAATCTGGTTGGACTTTTGTGACTGGCTTGATTAATAGAATATATAGGAAGTTAAGTTGTGGAAATTTCAAGGATAGATTAGAAGATGCAGTTTCCACCTATCTCCCTATTGGGAAACATTACTTTGAAGCCCTGAACTTCCATATAAGAAACCAAGCCACCCTAAAGATGCCATGCTGGAGAGAACCTATGAAAAAACCAATAGAGGTAGAGATGCCAAGGGGCCCCAGCTGTTCCAGCCCCTGCTGGTGTCTCCCAACTCAGGTTTCACATATGTGGGATAAGAAACCTTTGAAATGACCTGAGCCCCAGCCACATTCTGAACACAAATTCATCAAAGGCTATCAACCAGAACCTTTCAGCTGAGTCATTTCTAAATCCTGACTTACAGAAACAGTGAAAGATAATAAGTGATTGTTGTTTTAACCCACTAAGTTTGGAGTAATTTTTTATGCAGAATATATGACTTTAACACTAGGTGACAACATTTTGTTTTTATTCTATATCTTTCGAATATGTAGTCTTACATCCCTCATGAATACAATAAGTTGATAAAAATAATACTAAATATTTATTGATAGCCTCAAATTTGGGCAAGAAAATGTTCTTTACTTGTGCCTAGGAGATGCAGAGACATTTTCGCATTCTGCCAAACTAGTTGGCCACTGTGGTGGAAATAAATCAGATCACAGAATTATTTTGTGTTGTAAAGAACAATAAGACGAAATAAAATCAAGATAGACTCAGCTAATTATACTTACTCGGTTGCTCAATTTACAAATCATGCAATTGAGGTCTTATAGCAGCAGTAATAACTATGTGTTCAACCTTGCTAAATTTGCTTCTGTTTTCACCTTTAAATGCATCTGGAAACGTTCTTTAAAGGGAGAAAATATCCAAATTAAAATATGCTAAAGTGCAGCAGCAATTTGGTAATCCCCAATTACAGTAAGAATGCTGTAGTGCATTGGAAAAGAAATCCACAAATTCTTTGCTCTACCTCTTATCAAGAGATGGTTTATTTCTCCATCTTTTGAATTTTGACTTGGCAATACGACTTACTCCTACCACTATATCATAGTAAACATGACGAAGAAGAAGTTGAAAATGGCTCAACATTGGAGCTTGCCCACTCTTCATGCTGAGAACTCTTCAACAATCTTGTGAAGAAGCTCCAGCTAGCCTCCTGGAAGATGGGAATCCACATGAAGAAAGGCCCCATTTATCTTAGCTCGCCCAATAGTCCCAGCTGACATTCCATATATTTAAGCCCAGCCATCCTCAACTGTCTAGTCCTACATGAGCTGGCCCAGGCTAGAACTTCTCAGCAAATTTATAGAATTCCAAGCAAATAATTAATGTTTATTGTGTTAATTCCCTAAGTTTGGGGTGGTTTGTTATATATTAAAAAACTGATTGATGCGAATGGAAGTTGCTTTTATTAGATGAATCACATAAAAATATATGCTTCCTTTTTACCTTTCCAGCACTCCTGTACTCAAGTATAGTGTTGCCAGGGAAAGTCTGTTTCCTTTGCACTGTTCATTCCTGGAAATCACTTTCATGCTGTAATTACAGGCATGATGGCAGTGCTTGATTCTCAAGTGAGCCAAGCTGCTGAACTTAAATTCACTTGACCAGCTGGGTCAGTGAAAATAAATGGCTTTCTTTGACCAGACTTGGCTTGGCTCCCTTAATAGTATCATTTTATATCCCTGGTTCAAGGACACAATTTTGCTGGTCAGGGGCGTATTACTGATAAACATGCCACAAAGAAATAGTTAGCTTGAACAGCAGATGCAATTTTTTTTTCCACACAAGAGATTCCAAAAAGTTTTATTCTTCTGATTTGGCCTGAAGGTCAAACCTCATTAAAGGTTAAAATAACGGTTTGGCTAAGTTTGACTGGGAAGGAAAATGCTAAAATTCTACTTTTCAGAAGCAGTACATTTGGAGCTGGACACTTTGTTCATAATCACTGTGATCGCTTGTATTCTGGGAGTGAAATTGCTTTTCTCCCATTCTTAAACTGTGCAAAGGAAACTAGGTACGTATCTCATTGTGACTGGCGTACTAGAGAAAACACCTCATTCTTTATGTATTTTCAGCTTCCATCAATGGTTCTACAGCCTAATGTCAAAAATTCATGCCCCTTCAAACTTCTCAGGTGTCACATTGTATCAAACACTCCATAATAGATAATCTACAGGCACAGCCTTCACAATAACTATTATGTAGCTCACAGGCATGACACAGTTAACATCACACTTTGAACTGAATAATCTGACAACTTTTCATTTAAAAATAATAAAGGGCTCACAAGGCGCATTTTCCCCATACATGTTTTATTTCATAGCACTTCCAAACTTCTAGTTTGTATTATTCTCTCTCTGACATTTTGCATGTCATATGGTGAGTCTCCTCAGGGAAAGTAAATCAGATTTCTGCCTGGAGTGCAAACTGACTAATAATAATCATCACCATAAAGGAGTCTGTTGTGTTTGGGACCAAAAGTGCTGTCTGGTTGTTATGGCAACCAGGATTTGAAAAGGGATGCCTGGTTGTAAGGGGCAGGCACCAGCATCCCAAAACCAATTCTTCATCCAAGCTTCTCCCAGCAGAATAATTTCCAGTCATTTCTAAAATGGATGCAGAGTGATGGATTGTCAGCTCATATGAACTAATCTCACTCAGGAAAAGGACCACATTTTCATCACAGAATTTGACATTTTCCCCTTTTCACTGGACTAATGTTGACAAAAGAGAGAGGCTAAGTGTATGGCCCTGGTTAAGACCATATATCAAGATTGCTAATTGATACTACCGAGAAGATGCATGTATCTGGTAGGGCATCTCCTCCTCTTGAAACTGTGCTCGTCTTTCTTTTTTTCCTTCCTTTAACATTTAAATGTGTTCTATTTATTCCTCTTCTCAAAGTACTTCACTGACTTCCCATTTTCTTTAACTCCACAATCTAAGATTCCCACTTACTCACCTTTGCCATAACAGCTTCCATTCTCTACTTAAATTTGTTATTATATTTTTGCTTTCGAAGTTTAGTTCCTCGGTCTTGGATATAACCTTTTATCTGCCTAGGAAAAGTCATCTTTTTAGACTCAATTCATTTGCCATCTTTTTGAGGATTTTGTGCTATCTACCCCTATTCTACCACCTACATACAGAATACATGCTCCTCATCTTAAGCTGCATCTGCGTAGAATTCCAGAATGCATTTTTTCAATAATATATTTTGATATGTCTACATTTCTTATTATAAGCTAATTTAGAGCAGATATGCTACAGGGTTAGGAGAGTTCTTTGTATTACATAGAAAATCCTAAATACATTTTAAATCAATTTAATTCACCAATTTTTATCAGAGTGAGGTTGTAGTTACAAAAAATTTAGAAAACATAGTAAACATTTCATCAACAAAATAATTTATCACACAATTATTTTACCTGTAACATATTTCTCTCAGTCAATTGTGTACTCATTTTATAATTTTAGATAACTGAAAATGTTGCACGTGTACAACTTTACTTACAGTTTTGCCCTTTAGTGCTATAACACAAACATTTCCCATATTTTGTCATTTTTTACAACTTAATTTCAATGCTTCATATCCAAAAAGATACAAGTATTACTTCAATGTAATACTTTTCCTTATTTTAGAAAGTGTACTCAGTGTATACATCTTTGCACAAACATTTTCTTTTTTGGATGACTTCCATAGAATAACCTCAAGCAATATGACTGGCCTAATGGGTCTGCACATTTCATGTAACTTACTAAACATTGACAACTTTTCCAGAGAAGATTAAACCAATTTATGCAGATACCAATAACTAACATGGACTCCTTATTCCCTATTCATACTCACATTAGCTGCCCTAACTTAATTTTTTTCTAATATAAGAGCTATATCAGTCCTGTTTCATTTTACCAAGGACCAATATGTTTCATTCCCTTCACCAGAAGCCACTTCATATTTCTCAATTTTTTTCTATATTGTCAAGTTTTATAAATAATTTCTTGAAATTTTAGATACGATAAATTGTATTATTAATATCTGGCATTTATTGACCACTTAATTTATTATTCCTACCATTGTATGCCATCTAGTCAGCCACTATACTAGATATGCATAGGCATTCTAGGGGACACAGATGTTTTCTTTTAGGCTATTAATTATTATTCTGAGCAATCTAATCACTGTTCTGCAGATTATTACACTGGCCAGACCACACAACAGGACAGAGTCAAAAATTCCCATGTAAAATGCTCCAAATATGAACCCCAGCACAAGGTGGTCCTGGACCCAATTAGCCCACTGAGTTTTTTGGGTTTTTTTTAAATACTTAAATCCAGTGTCTGCCTCCTTTTTAAAATCATTCAATGCGTTCTAGCAAAACCAAGGTGTTGTGGAATGCATGGAGCTCAATTGCCCAAGAGGGAAACATTAATCACCATGATCCTGATGCTTAGCTTGTTTTCTTTACCAATTGAAGTACTTAGCAACAAACCCTAGCAATACAGGTGTTTTAGTGAAATATCATTCTTAGTCATCCAGGTAGCGAGAAAAAAGAATCAGCGTGTTATAATAAGCCCTGCAGAAACATCCCTTTCCTAGTGTAACCCCCATGCTGGTTTTTTTGGCTCAGGCAAGGTCTAATAATACTTTCCCATTTCTTGATGCTTGCTGAGGGGCCACTTCACATGGCTCTTCAGACATGACAACTGCCAGTGCCTTCAAGACATAACTTCAACCCACCCCATTTGAAAACATATTGCTGACTTTCCACACCTGCAGTGGCTTACAGGAGAGGGGGGGAATATTCCCTCACAGCTGCATTGCGAAATTAAAGTCCGCTTCATTTACTTGACCCTAGAGTCTTGTCCAAACAAGCTCACTTGAGCTTTACCCAGATGGTGGCCATTTACTTCTGCCTCATTCATTACTATTCCCTTAAATCATGGCCCTGAGCCAGCTGGCACACCAACATAGCTTTTTAATGGGAAGATTGCACATCCTTATTCCTAATTTGGTAAATACAAAAAGTGGCTGGCAAAATGGCAACAATATTCATGTTGTCTTGTTTTTCATACATATGAGCCTGCATCATACATCTATAATGTTTATTTAATTAATCAAGTGGGGCAATTGTGTTAATAGGAAAAAAATGGCATTTGTGGACAGTAACAAAAATGATATGTAGGTTTAGTTATTATATTAATTGGATATTGAAACAATACTGCATAAAAAATCCATCCTATACTCTGGGACCTGTGAAAACCTGTGCTTATATTAGTCTCATGGATCTGTGGGGTCAGTAATGGTTTGGTTTCTCTAGGATGAATCCAGCTGAGTAGTACTGCTCTGACTGAAGGTTGGGTTTGGGTCACCTCCATGTGTATTCATTCTTAGACAAAAGGTGAAGGGGAAATGGCTCAAGACTTTCTCGTCCTATATTAGATCACTGGCACAGCCCGTGCCAACTCAAACTGTGTAAACACATTTAAGGCCTGGACTTGAGTAATGACCACTGGACAAAGCAAGTTTACTCACCTAAACTTGAAATTAATGGGCTGGGATTATGAATTCTGTCTACAGGAGAAGGAAAAGAAGAGTGAATACTTGCTGGATAATCTAAATAATCATAGTTGTACACAAATTAGAAGGCAGGTAGAAATACTGAAACAACATAATAATTGTATCACTGGGTTACTGATACTTTTATATAGAAGTAGTATATATAACATATATAGCATACATATATAACATGTATATAAATATATGTCCACACACCAGCATGGAAGAATATTTAGATTCTAACAGCCAATGATATAAACCTTTAATTAATATAGGAATAAATAAAATTAGGAAATAAAATATAAATTATTTTAAGAAACTTCAATGCCACCTAATATAGTCATAAAATTTAAAAAGAATTATCTTGCTGGCAGTAGATTGGTGTCCACAATATTTTGAGTTCTGTTCTTTCTAAACAGCTGGAAGAGCATTGGAAGGGGTCATGTGACAAGGCCATGATTAGAGCTGGATTGAGCCATTTCTAAGCAAAACTCAGCTAGGAGATCAGCAGGACTTGTTTTCCAACCACTGGTCACAATCTCAGTCAAAACCCTGCTAATCAGAACAGGATCTGGTCGAAACATGATGCAATAAGAAAGCCAGCCAAACCAGCTTATGGCAACAAAAGCAACTTCTAGTCGCCCTCACTGCCATTAGCATAAAGACATTCCCACCAGCGGCATGACGGTTTACAAATGTCGTAGCAGTGGGCCATAGTAATGGCCTGGAAGTTACCTCCTATGGTTCCAGAAACTACCCGCCCCTTTTCTAGAAAGTCTGAATGACCTATCTCTTACTTAGCATATAATTAAAAGTGGTTGTAAATACAGCAGCCAACATCCCATATGCTGCTACTGTGGGCGTACTGCCTATGGATTAGCCTCACTCTGCAAGGAGCAGTACCTCAGCAGCTGCTGTACACTGCTGCTTCAGTCAAGTTGGTGTCTAACACATTGGCTTGTCCTTGAATTCTTTCCTGAATGAAGCCAAGAACCCTCCCAGGCTAAGTTCCAATTTGGGGACTTATCTGCCCTGTATCAAAATTACTTAAGAACCAGTGTGTGATGGTGAGTGCATAAATTTTGTACAAAATTTTATGCACTCCCTCCAGATTGATGCAGTGGCCATCAGGGGCAATGCTTTCATGGTACCTTGTAACTGACATATTCTTCTGGAATGTTGCCACTTCCCCATCAAGAGGTAGCATTCCTTTCTCTTCCCCTTGCATTTGGCCAGGCTTGTGACTCATTCATAGCCCCGATAAGAGTTTTGTGTCTATTCATTGCTCACTGGAATATTCAGTTTTGGAGACCACAGCTATTTTATAAGCAGTATGAGAGCCTTGAGGCCACCATGCTGTGAGGAAGCTCAAACCATGAAAACATCTATGAAGAAAAAGTGACAATAGTTCAGCCCAGCTCTGGCCACCATTTGATTCCAACTTGATAAAAAAATTGAGACAAAACTTTTATCAAGCTCCTTCCAAAATCCTCACCCACAGAAACCACTAGAAATAATAAAATTATTAGTATTGTTTTAAGCTCCAAGTTATTCATTAGACCACAGTTGTGCCTGGAAGAGATATTCACAAGAATTTCTGGCAAAATTTTTAAGTTACTTTCTTCAATTCGGGATAGAATTTTAAAACAATTTATCAAGAGCCATATAAATATTCGTTCTCTTTGACCTATTACTGCCTTTTCTTAGATTATAGTGTAAGTTTTATTTGTGATGAGCACATATATATATTTAAGTTACTTTAAAATAACGATCAGCAACTTTAGAGTACAAGAAGAGGCAAGTTAGGTAAATTAAAGCACATCTTCTGAATGATTTATTGTATACATTCTAAAATCAAAATCAGAGCAAAGACTATAAGTACATGAGAAAAGGAAAAAGCTGTCCCATTAACTGGAAAATACCTGGTATAAGATTGTACATATATTATAACCGTAACTATATGTAGAGGAACATAAGGCAAAGCACAAATATAATTGATTCTATCATTGAGTTAATGTATTGGAATTTAGGATTTAAAAATGTGCTATCCAGACTTTCTTACACTTTACTGACATATATATTATATGCTTCCATCTAGAAACAATAACTACCAAATATTTGGTCTGCACTCCTTATACTAATTTAAAACATGGAGATTTGACTTATTTACGAGTCAGAAGAATGGGTGGTGGTTGCTGCCACATTCTGGTCATGTCATAATCTTATTTCCTTCCATAAAATGAGGATAAAAGCATAGAAAAATGCAGATCAATTGACATAAGGAAACTAAAGTATTTTTCATCTTATAATGGCTGTATAATTCTAAGACACTATTTTGAAAACATACAAAAAAGAATTATTTGTGCTAAGAGGTTTTTATTTCATTTCAGTTACATTTGTAAGTAAATATTTAGCTGAGAAATATTTTTCACCAAAAATTTGCTCTCTCAATCCCTTAGAGTTAATTACGTTCTCCTGAAAAATCTATCAATTCTGATAACAATAAAGTCTTTGAAGGAGTGTGAAGACTCAGACTGAAACACTCAATGATCTGTGTCAGGAAACCAGTCACTGTATACTGTGTGTGTCAGCAGCAAATCCATCTACTGTGATTTACTGTAACCATTTATGCAAACCCAAGATCCACTTAAAATAAGCTAACATAGTCAGTGGACTGCTTATCTTGGCATCATATCTTAGGATAGGCAATTGCCTTCTAATTTGCTTTCAGAGGCTTGCCTTGATTTGACATGCAGTCTCTGCATGAAGAAAACATGAAAGTATTTATCCTGTTTTACAAATGAGAAATTTGAGTCCCAGAAAAGGTATTTGACTTCCCTAAGGTCACAAAGTTACTTGTAACTCGGTGTTCATTCACCTTCACATGAAGAATTCCAACTTACTGACTTGTTATAGGAAGAAAAAGGATAAGAATATTTTTCGTATTCCTGTTTGAGCAAAGGATAGCTCGGTCTTATATCCTTATCTTAGACATTCATATTCTCTCCAACCCTTTAGCTTACATATATGCTGTTGTTTGTCACTTTGAATATACCCATCTTTAAAAAGCAGATGAGGACCTCTGTGACCAGACAGACTGAATTAATTTGTGGCAAAGCAGCACCTTCTTTGCCGCTTTGCACAACTAGAAAATGCTGGATAAGTTATAAAACCAAAATATGTACTTTTAAGGCATCAGAATGCAGTAGCTACAGGATTATATAACAAACACTCTAGTAAGGAAAAAAGCCTCATTGATTCTAAAGGTGCCAGGTAACTCTTCCTGACCCTGAGAGCAGCAGTCTATTCTCTGTTTGTCCCAGGCCCAGACAGCTGGGGTGAAACAAGCCAGCAGTTCTTTTAGCATTATGAAGAAGTAGATTACACATCAGAAGGTGAAGAGCTTCTTCGACATAGTCATCTTTCCCCATAGGACATTGCCTGGGTTCTGAGATAGTGAGGGACGACTGGTAGGTAATATAAAGACATCTAAAAAGCAGAATGACGTGCTGAACAGTCTTCGGAAACAAAGACCCAACTTGGGAGGAGAGAAACTAGCTTTCAAGCACACTACCAGTCTCTCCCTCAAGAAATTTACCAGTCTTTGAAGTTATGTAGAGCTCAAGCTCAGAGAGCTGGGCTGGGAAACGCTAAATGTTACTGACAAAACCAGTCCCTCCGGAAATGGTGATCCTTCCTTGTTGGATGCCGTGAAGATAATACATAAAACAATAAGTGAGCATCAAGTAATGCAGCCTTTATTCGATGGCCATGGGATTGAGAAGCGGAAGCTCGATTCACTAATCTCTTTCTCAGTTCACGGAAGCTTAGAATTCATAGATAAAGGGAGTTTTTAATGAAAGGATGAGGCATTAAAACAAGGGCAAGAATATTCATCTTTTCTGGACTTAGGCAGAGAACTTTTCAGATCCAGAGTTGCCACCTTCCTTTTTGTCCTTTAATGGTTTCTTCTGGTTGTTGTCATGGTAATATGGTGATTGTCAACTGTCCTGGCACTGTTGGGAGTGCCATTTGCCATGGAAATTAGATTATAATTAAGCTAGAGGTTCTGCGGAGTTCAAGGGAGCTGCCATCTTGAATCCCACCGGTCTTAGCTGGTATGGTGATGAGGGGGAATCTTTGACAGCAGGGTAGAAATTTACCTAGGTCATGTAAGCATTACACTGGGTAACGTAAAGGGCAAAGCTGAATACACCACCCCCCCCCACACACACACATACACACATAAAGGGCAAAGCTGAATACACACACACACACACACACACACATATTCTTATGACTCAGAAATGTTTCTCTTTAACATACCCTTAAATCAGTATCAACTCTCTACAAATGACCTTCATAATATACACCCAAATACCTATTAAATAGAGCATCAATAATCTGTGATGTATTAACAATAGAATACTATATTGCTATGAGAATCAATGATCTCTAACTACACGTCACAACATGTAGAATCTCACAATGTTGTGTGAAAGAAGCCAAATACAAAATACATACTGTGCGATGCCATCTACATAAAGGACAAGCACAGATAAAGTTTATCTATGCCATGCTTTTAGATTTCAGGATATGATTTCCCTAAAGCAGGTAGTGATAACAAAAGAGTATGAGGAGTCTTCTGGGGGGTTGTTAATATTCTTTTTCTTTATCTGTGGTGCATGGTGCATGGTATATTCAGTGTGAAAATCCATTGAGCTCTATACTTTGACATAAACACTATACTTCCTGGACATTTTACTTCAACAAAATGTATGAAAAGTGGATGATATCTATTGGTTTATAGAGAAGGGAGATGGTTATATTAATATTTTTAAGAGAATACAAATTAAAATAATGCTAAAAATTAATACTTGGCAAATATATGCAATTTAAACAATTTGATTTTCAAAATTCTGCAAACTGTACAGTAGCATCTGTTTAAATTTTAAATAAGAACTTTTTAAAATCAGACTAAAGAAAGTAGAATTTCCATTGAAAAAACAGTTTTAAATTAAATACTTCTCAGATAAAATTAGTTGTGTTTTTCTCCTTAAGGAAAATAATATACTTTTTCTTTTGTGTTTTAAAATGTAGACAGAATGACTTTCAAAATACTTTAATCGAGTATCCTGTAAAATTAAGCCTCTGGGCTGGATGCAGTGACTCACAGCTGTAATTCCAGCCCTTGGGAAGGTTGAGGCAGGAGGATCTCTAGAGCCCGGGAGATCAAGGCTGTAATGAGGTGTGATCACACCACTGCAATTCAGCATGGGCAACAGACTGAGACTCTGCCCTGTCTCAAAATAAATACATGAATAAATTAATTAAGTTAAATTAAGCCTCTAGTCTTTTAAAGAGAGCCTTGTAAGTTCACTGTGTTTTGTGTGTGTTTTAGTTTCTGTGATCTCTGTAATAGAATTATCTGACAAAGTGTATCATTTCATCATCTTAGACATTTTTAAGTTGTTGAGAATTTCAGCAATAGCTCGAATCAGGGTTATATAAATCAACATTACAGTTGGACGAGGTGCAAACCCCTTTTATTATCTTGTGTCCTACCTTGCTCATTCCTCCATCCTGGTCTGTTTTATATTTGTATCGATGACATATGTAGTCCTGGATTTACCTTTATCTTTTTTTCCCCTATGGCCAATTGTCACTATGCTGGGATATTTTTATTAAAGTACTACTCCATATCAACCTTATTGGGGAAAAAAAATGACCTATAGTGACCATCCATCCAAAGGTCTCTCCCATGAAAATTATAAACAGTCTTTTCCTAGTTGTTCCTATATATATGTGTGTGTGTGTGTCTGTGTGTATATACACATGTATATATATGTGTGTATATATACATATGTACATATATGTGTGTGTATATACATATGTGTGTGTGTGTGTTCAGACATTCACACATATATATTGTTTCATGTTTGTGTGTGTGTGTGTATGTATGCTGCTATGGTTTGAGTGTATATATTCTTTATGTTGAACAAAATTCTTATGTTGGAACTTAAACCCCAAGGTAATAGTATTATTAAGCAGTGGAGGTAATTATATCATGAGGGCTCTGCCCTCATAAATGGATTAGTGCTCATATAAAAGAGGTTGAAGGGAGCACTGCAGTGCCTTTTGCCCTTTGGCCTTCCATCATGTGAGTACACAGCCTTCACTTCTTCTGCGCTGTGAAGGCGCAGTAGCAAGGCATTCTTGGAAGCAGAGACGTGGCCTCACCAGACGCAGAATAGTCTCATGTCTTGATCCTGGACTTTTTAGCTTTCGGAACTATAAGAACATACATTTCTGTCATCATAAATTACCCAGTCTCAGGTATTTTGTTATAGCAGCAAAATGGACTAAGATATGTACATGAAGACATATATATTGTATATAATTTATAATATATTAAAAATGAATAACAATATATATAAACTATATAAGTTGTATAAATTTATAATTTTTAAATTCATGGAATTGTAACTTTGTGCATTTTTTATAGTTAAGGATTTTGTTACTCCTTTAACTCCCAGAAACTCAAACCCAGAGTCAAGTACTGCAGTCATATTTTTTGAGATTTTCTTTTTCTAAATTTTCAAAAATTTACCTAAGTGAATTTAAATAGTATATGCAATTGGTCCTGCTTTCTGCACCTAATAATTTATTATATATAGATATAGGTATATAGATATCTATATATATATCTTTTTTAAATGTCACTAATATGCTTTAGCAGGCATCATTTTAAGTGGCTAAATGAAATTCTTCAACATGAACTATCTTAAATGAAGATTATTTAGAGTGTCCTAAATTTTTTGCTAATACTAATAATGCTGTGATGAACAACTAATAATACTGCATTTAATTCTGTGCTTATTTCCTGGAGAGAAATTCAAAGCAGAGGGATTACTGGATCAAAGTTTTGAACATCTTGGCATATATTGTCAAATTATCCACTGAAATAGTATACTGTCATGGAAGAAAGTCGTTATTAAATAAGATGAATATGTGAATATGTCACCAAACCTTAAAATATTACACTAAGCATTGCGTAATATTTTAATTTAAAACTTTTCTCAGCCGGGCGAGGTGGCTCAAGCCTGTAATCCCAGCACTTTGGGAGGCCGAGACGGGCGGATCACGAGGTCAGGAGATCGAGACCGTCCTGGCTAACACGGTGAAACCCTGTCTCTACTAAAAAATACAAAAAACTAGCCGGGCGAGGTGGCAGGCGCCTGTAGTCCCAGCTACTCAGGAGGCTGAGGCAGGAGAATGGCATAAACCCGGCATTTGCAGTGAGCTGAGATCCGGCCACTGCACTCCAGCCCGGGTGACAGAGCGAGACTCCGTCTCAAAAAAAAAAAAAAAAAAAAAAAAAAACTTTTCTCAGTTTCAGGGAAAGTAAAATTTTACTTTGTTGTTGTTGTTGTCTTGAATAACTTCTTAAACTTTGAGGTTGCACTTTAAATGTTACTTTCTTCAGTGAGTCCTTTCAGGTAATCTCTTTCCTGTATCAGCCAATTTAGTTCTGTGTTTCTATACTTCCACAATTATTGGTTTCTTCTGGTGGTAGATTTTAGCTAGATATACAATATGAATTCATTTTATCCCAGCTGAAATCCTGCAAAATTGACATAGAGAATGTCAAATCCTAACCCCTAGACCAGCAGGGAGGCTATAAAATTGACACAGAACAATGTAAAATCTTAACAGACTTATAGTCTAGTTAGAAAAATTTGTAATAAGGCAAGTTAAGTTGTTGTACTTTGGTTTTATTCATAATTTATTTAGAATCCCAAGCTGTTAATACAAAACAACAAAATGATTGCATACTGTTTACGCTGTTTCCACATGGTGGCATTGTTTAAGGTGGTAATTTGATATATTTAAATACTTTTTCAGTATTGTTTAAACTTTGTTTCTTACGTGTATTCAAACTTCTCATAGTGATTTTGATGCCTCTTTAACTCTTACTTTTATTTTCTGGAACATTTTTCTTCTCTATAATTAGTGTTCACTAATTGGTGTAACCATAGCAAGTGCTAGAAAATGGGCTTAAATAACAAAAAGGAAGTTCGATGAGAAAAAATACTATGAAATGCCACGCAAATGATACAATGTACCACACTGTTAACTGGGGAGAATGAGTACTGAAAACTATTCAACATAATGGAAAAAATAAAGAATAAAAATAATATAAATATAAAAATAGCCTATAGCTGTTATGAAATTACTTTTTAAACTAGGAAAAATTTGAATCATATTTATGTCTTCATGAATGTATCCTTTGCATACAATCTTTGTAATCATAATTATTTATGGGTTTATGTTCTATAATAGGTTTTTACATTTGATGACAATACCAGCCATGTTTACCTCTTCACTGGACCCTAGAAACTCATAATAGTATGTCATTTATAGTAGGCACTCCCCGGTATGTTTGGATAATTAAGTAAAGTTGAGCTTCTTTTTTTCAATTGTGCCTTAGCCATCTTTATTGCACGTTTATGCATTCTCTGTTTTCTTTGCCCCTGCCCTCACCCTTTCTGTTGGTAATTTAAGATTTCTGCTTGTTTTACTCTACTTTTATTTATTTTTATTTTATTTTATTTTTGAGACAGGGTCTCACTCTGTCTCACTCTGTCGCCCAGGCTGGAGTGCAATGGCATGATCTCGGCTCACTGCCATCTCAACTTCCCAGGCTCAAGCGAGCCTCCCACGTCAGTCCCCAAGTAGCTGGGACTACAGATGTGCAACACGACACTCAGCTAAATTTTGTATTCTTTGCAGAGACAGGATTTTGCTGTGTTGCCCAGGCTGGTCTTGAACCCCTGGGCTCAAGCAATCTGCCCGCTTTGGTCTTTCAAAGTATTGGGATTGCCAACATGAACCACCACACCCAACCTTTTGCATATATATATATATATGGACATTTATTTTCAATTTGTGAATAACATCTGTTTTTACAGATATTGCTGTGAGGAAGACTTTGTTGCCTTTCAGGTGGGGGTGGTTATATCAGTTAGCAAAGATGGCAGAATGATGAGCTTTACCTATGGTTTTATGGCCCCTCTTAGACATCCAACCTCAGGAAGAAAAATGCATAAAAATCCCAGTTAGTCTGGAAATGGGAAAAATGAGCAAAAAATAAACTTAGTCATTTAAACTTGATATTTAATAACACGATTGTGACAAGCTTTAAAAGTCCCACTTTACCAATGTCAAAATCGAGACTCAGAAAGCTTATTTTGCAAGGTCAAATAGTTAATAAGCAGCACTGCAACTATTCAGATTCACATCTGTCTTAATTCCAACTATACAATACTATACCCTTGAAATAAAATTTCTTTGAGGGAAGCTCAGCACATTAAAAAAAAAGAAAAAGAAAAAAAAAAAAAGCTTGGTCCCTATGGGTTCCATTGAGTAGCTTGAAATTTATTAGTATACAATTGTTTAGAGAATGTCCTTTTACTACATTGCAATTATCCTTAGATTTTTCTTAATGAAAGCCCCATATTGGACTCCCAAAGAGCTCTTCTTAAGTCTTTTAATTTATATGACTGTGTTATCTAGGGAGAACCAATGTGAAGCTGACCATAATATGTCTGATATCAAGACTTCAACAACCCTGCAATCTGCTTCATCAAAAAATAAACCTTTAAATATACAATTATGGAAAACCATGCTGAACTTTGGATAGAAGATACTTGAGGTGGATAGGTCCACTTGTATAAATCATTAAATTTGTTATTTTAAACAAATATATAATGTATTTATTACTGAGAACTACATTGAGAGACTTTAATACACATTGCAATCAGGATTTCTTTAAAAACCCAAATTCGCAGGGTGTTTTATTTTAGCTTGCAATTACAAATGGAAAATGAGGCAGGGTGTGGTGGCTCACGCCTGTGAATCCCAGCACTCTGGGAGGCCGAGGCGGGCAGATCACGAAGTCAGGAGATCAAGACCATCCTGGCTAACACGGTGAAACTCCATCTCTACTAACACTACAAAAAACTAGCCGGGCTGGCGATGGGCGCCTGTAGTCCCAGCTACTCAGAGGCTGAGGCAGGAGAATGGCGTGAACCTGGGAGGCGGAGCTTGCAGTGAGCCGAGATCGCGCCACTGCACTCCAGCCTGGACGACAGAGCGAGACTCCGTCTCAAAAAAGGAAATAAACCTCACTTTTGTTAATAAACATAAGCAATTCTCTTTATCATTTTCTAACAACCACTCAACTGGAAATAATGGAAATTATTACATCATGATTTCACCCAACTGCCTGTCATGGGATGTAATTGTGATAATTTAGGTGGTAAGTATATGTTGTTCTGTGACTTCAGATACCAATTCATATCAACATCTGGAACCTTAGAATCATTTACATATAATTAGCATTGTGAAAGAAAATTCAGGAGGTTGGGCAGCCTCTGCTTCTCAAGTATTTATCGAAGATCAGTGCGAGGAAGAAAGCGGGCAGAAAAACAGTTGACTGAGTACCTATTTTTTCCAACAATGTACTTGTTGCTTTCCAGAATATTTTATATTATTTATTTATTTATTTTGTGAGGCAAGAGTCTTGCCCTGTCGCCCAGGCTGGAGCGCAATGGCGCGATCTCGACTCACTGCGACGCTCGCCTCCCAGTTTCAAGTGATTCTCCTGCCTCAGCCTCCTGAGTAGCTGGGACTGCAGTCGCACCACCACGCCCGGCTAATTTTTTTTGTATTTTTAGTAAAGACGGGATTTTACCCTGTTAGCCAGGATGGTCTCAATCTCTTGACCTTGTAATCCGCCCACCTCGGCCTCCCAAAGTGCTGGGATTACAGGCGTGAACTACCATGCCCGGCCAATTTTTTGTTCTTATATGAACACTATGAGGCAAGAATTCATATTGTCCATGTTCAAATGCAAGAATAAACAAACTTGTATGCAAACCACAGTCAACTCCCACACTGTATTTTTGGTTTAGAAAATCATAAATACATTATCTTACCCAAACCACCTTCAGTTGCCTGTGAGAATAAAAGCAGATACTAAATAGAAGAAAATACTTCCATGTAATACTATTGAGAACTTCTCGTTTAAAATTTTTGGAAATAAAAAAAAGCATTGCAAAACCTGTTGTTTTCGGTTCTGATGATTTATCTTATTCAAGGTCACAGCTGAACATTGCCATTCGCTGAAACATCTTCAACTTTAAAATTTCTAATTAAAATCTTATGCTTTCCGATCATAACTTAGGCCTCTCCTGTTTGTTTTCACTGCCTTGCTATTTAGAGTTGTAGTCCTAAGATTCTGGTAGAAATGCAGAATATCAGCTCCTGCCTAGACTTTGTGAATCAGAATCTGCACTGAAACAATATCCTCAGATAATCTGTATGCACCTTAAGATTGAGAAGCCCCATTTAGTGTTTCTTCTGTGACCATTATTAACCTCAATGAGATCTTCTTCATGAGACCTCCATTTCAAGGAGGAATCTGTATTGCTATCCTCCCATTCCCTTACCCTTCTATTTTACTTGCCTCTCTTATTTCTCATTCAACTTTGAATCTAGGGCTCATTTAATTTAAACAAACAAACAGAACAAAAATATCGACAAACTTGGCTGTGTTCTAGACCAAATAAATCAAAAATATATCTGAGGATAGAGCTGGGCATCAAATTGTTTTTTATTCTCACCACATAATTCTAATGTATGCACACATAAAATTTTGGCCAGGCATGGTGGCTCACACCTGTAATCCCAGTACTTTGGGAGGCTGAGGTGGGTGGATCATGAGGTCAGGAGATTGAGACCGTCCTGGCCAACATGGTGAAACCCCATGTCTACTAAAAGTACAAAAATTAGCTGGGCATGATGGCGTGCACCTGTAGTCCCAGCTACTCAGCAGGCTGAGTCAAGAGAATCACTTGAACCCAGGAGACGGAGGGTGCAGTGAGCCGAGACTGAGGCACTGCACTGTAGCCTGGGCTACAGAGCGAGACTCTGTCTCAAAAAAAAAAAAAAAAACACTAAATTTCATCTTCCTTTTTTTCTTTTGACTGTACAACTGCATCTGTCAGGCAAACCTCATTTCCTTTATCAGTCCATATCAATCCAATTGTTCTTTCTCCTTAGCTAATATTGACAGGCTAACAAAGTGTAACTTTTGGAGAGAATAGTAGGTGACTTTTTATTAACTTTTCTCTTTATGTCCTAAAGTTTTAGCAATTTCCATATACAATTTTATAATCAAGAAATTAAATAATGTATATATAAATTACTGACACTGATTATCCTGGGTTATCATTTTATAAATGGTTTTTCTTTTACATTTTCTGTGTCTTCCACAATGAATGCATATTATTTATTATTTTACTCTAAGGAAAATAAGGCTTTTTAATGTTTTCCTTTTTTTTTTTTTTTTTTTAAGATGGAGTCTCACTCTGTCACCACACTGGAGTGCAGTGGCACGATCTTGGCTGACTGCAACCTCTGCCTCCTGGGTTCAAGTGATTCTCCTGCCTCAGCCTCCTGAGCAGCTGGGATTACAGGTGCATACTACCATGCCTGGCTGGTTTTTGTATTTTTAGTAGAGACAGGGTTTCACCATGTTGGTCAGGCTGGTCTTGAACTCCTGATCTCGTGATCTGCCCACCTACGCCTCCCAAAGTGCTGGGGTTACAGGCATGAGTCACCGTGCCCGGCCTGTTTTCCTTCTTTCTATCAAGTATTTATCATATTTTAGAAATGTTTGAACACTCCGAACTACATTGACTACTTTGTGTTGAATTGGTATCATTTGTTCTTCAAATGTATGGTAATATTTGGGAGCAAAGCCATCTTAATCTGCAAGTTTCATTGTTGAAAAGTTTTTAACTATAAATTTGGCATTCTTAATAGATATGACACTCCATGGTATTTAGTTTTTCAGTGAGATCTGGTGCTTCCTATTTTCAATAAATATTTCTATTTCATTGATGTTGCCAAATTTTGTGCATAGTGTTTCTGTATATTTCTCTATTATCGTTTTAATGCCTGTGAGTTCATCATTATTGTTCTCTCTTTCGTTCTTGAGGTTGGTAAAATAAGTGGTATATCTTTCTCTTTCTTTCTCTGTCTTTCTCTTGATTAGACTAGCTAGAGGTATCAATTTTATTAACCTTTCTCAAGAACCAACTGATTTCATTGATTTTCTCTGTAATAATAGTTGGGATTTTTGCCTCCCCTCTCTCAGTAATCTATAGAACAAGTAGATATAAAATCAGTAAGAACATAGAAAACCTGAACAAATATCAAACATACCTTTTCAAATTGACAGTTATAGAGAACTTCACCCAGTAACAGAAGAACGAAATCATTTTTAAGTGCATATGAAATCATCACCAAGGCAGATAATATCCTGGACCATAATATAAATCTCAACAATTTTAATCAAATTGTAATCATACAATATGTGTTCTGTAAAAAGTGACTTTAAAAATAAATGACAGAAAGATTTCCAGAAAAAATGCCAAATGTTTGAATATTGAAGAGCACAATTCTAAATGATGGAAGAGAGAAAAAGAGGAAGTCATAAAGAAAATTAGAACATAGTTTGAATTTAAAGAAAATGAAAACACAGTATATCAAAATTTGTAGGATATAGCAAAAGTATATTTAAGGAAATTTCAAAACATTAAATGCTTATAATAGGAAAGAAATGAAGTCTCAAATAAATAATCTAAACTGCTACTTTGAAACTACAAAATGAAGAGCGAATTAAACCCAAAGCAAGAAGAAAATAGGGAATAAAGAGTAGAACAAAAATCCATGAAAGGAAAATAAACCATTTAAAATCATTTTGAAGTAGTAGATATAGACACGTGTTAATTTCTAAAGAACACAGAATTATGTATTTGGTGACCTCAATCATCCTTTTAAAAATTTCTAGAAAAAAATCAAGAACTGAAAAGAAATGCCTCAGGAAGCTAAAGAGTTATATTAAGGAATTATAGGCAATATTTTATCTTTTTATAACTATATCAGTTTCTATTGCTGTATAACAAATCATAGTCATCCCTCAGTATCCATGGGGGAGTTTGGTTTCTGGACCTCCCAAGGATAGCAAAGCCCATGGATGCTCAGGTATGTGATGTAAAATGGTGTAGTATTTATACATAACCTATGTACATTCTCTGGTGTATTTTAAATCATCTCTAGACTACTTATAATACATAATACAATGTAAATGCTATATGGACAGTAATTAAGCTATATCATTTAAGAAATAATGACAAAGAAAAATGTCTGCACACATTTATTGAAAACACATTTTTTTTTTTTTTTTTTGAGATGGAGTTTTGCCCTTGTCACCCAGTCTGGAGTGCAATAGTGCGATCTCAGCTCATTGCAACCTCTGCCTCCCATGTTCAAGTGATTCTCCTGCCTCAGCCTCCCAAGTAGCTGGGATTTCAGGCGCCTACCACATGCCCAGCTAATTTTTGTATTTTTAGTAGAGCCAGAGTTTCACCATGTTGGCCAGTCTGGTCTCGAACTCCTGACCTTGTGATCCATCCGCTGTGGCCTCCCAGAGTGTTGGGATTACAGGCATGAGCCATTGCACTTGGCCACAAATACAATTTTTAAAAATAATATTTGTAATTCATGTGTGATCGAATCCATGGAGGTGAAACCCAGGTATACATTGGGCCAACAACAGTACAAATTTATCAAACTAAAACAACATTCATTTATTATCTGAGATTCTGTAGGTCTAGAGTCTGGGCAGAGCTTACCTTCATTCTTTGGCTCAGGGTTTCAAGGCTGCCATCCAGGTGTTGGCCAGGAGCATTTCTTTCTGGAGTTTGGGGTCCTCTCACGAGCTCACATGTTCTTGGGAGATTCAATTCTGTTGTAGGTCTTTGTTTTCTTTCTAGCTGTGATCCAGGACTAATCTCAATGCCTCACCACCTGGCCTTCCTAGAGGGTCTCTCACAATATGACCCCTTGTTCCCAATCATCAGGAGAATCTTTTTAGGAAAGGCCCAGTCCTTTTTGTAAAGGCTTTCACTTAATTAATTCAAGTCCTGCAGTATAGTAACCCTACTGATAAACTCAAAATGAATTGATTTGGTATCTTAATTATATCTGAAAAATCCATTCACCTTGACATGCAGGTTAACCTAACCATGGGGTAATAGCTCATCATATTCAGAGACCCTGTCCACGTTCAAGGAGTGAGAGTTACACAGAGCACGCACATCAGGGATTGGGAATCTTGGGGGCCATTATAGAATTCTGCCTGCCACAGGAGAATGGCACGAACCCGGGAGGCAGAGCTTGCAGTGAGCCAAGATCACGCCACTGCACTCCAGCCTGGGTGATAGAGCGAAACTCTGTCTCAACAAAAAAATAAAAATAATTCTGCCTGCCACAGTAACTTTTGGTGTTTTTCACATTTCCACCAAAACCCTATAAAGTTTCAAAATTATTTAAATAAGTAAATTTGATTTTAATAGTCCATCAGAAACATGAAACTTTTGGTGACATACATATATACAGACATGTATATATACATATTCTTATTACAATTTAAAAATAACTAGATAAAATATATATTCAATCATTATCATTTTAAAGTGTGGTCATAGCCACACTCTTTTAAAACATTTTTTGTATGTATATATGTATTTTGCATGCTTTGTATGAATGTATGTAGTTTGCACTAATCTAAAGTATTAGTGAAAGTTCTGCTGCATTGTTCACAAAGGTACCACATGCACTTCCAGTGCCTTAGCAATATCCCCCAAGGAGCTATTACTCTCTCTTTTTGCAACTACTGGAGCTGTTACAATGTCAGTGACGTGTCTCATATACTTTCATAGAGATAATAATGACCCCGCAGGAGTCATTACTGTGTCAACCCAGGTGCCTGAGCCTTTATGGTGTCAATAGATATGCTACGTTAATGTCGGTGGAATGGCCTCACACAAGTTCTACTGCCATCATAAAAATAAAGGAAAAGGAGTCTGACACCCCACACCTCACAGGGTGGAGTACACCCCTGAGAGGAAGCTTCCAAAGCAAGAATCAGACAGGTACACTCGCTGTTCAGAAATATTCTATCTTCTGCAGCCTCTGCTGCTGATACCCAGGCAAACAGGGTCTGGAGTGGACCTCAAGCAATCTTCAACAGACCTACAGCTGAGGGTCCTGACTGTTAGAAGGAAAACTATCAAACAGGAAGGACACCTACACCAAAACCCCATCAGTACATCACCATCATCAAAGACCAGAGGCAGATAAAACCACAAAGATGGGGAAAAAGCAGGGCAGAAAAGCTGGAAATTCAAAAAATAAGAGCACATCTCCCCCGGCAAAGGAGCGCAGCTCATCGCCAGCAACAGATCAAAGCTGGACGGAGAATGACTTTGACGAGATGAGAGAAGAAGGCTTCAGTCCATCAAATTTCTCAGAGCTAAAGGAGGAATTACGTACCCAGCGCAAAGAAACTAAAAATCTTGAAAAAAAAGTGGAAGAATTGATGGCTAGAGTAATTAATGCAGAGAAGGTCCTAAACGAAATGAAAGAGATGAAAACCATGACACGAGAAATACGTGACAAATGCACAAGCTTCAGTAACCGACTCGATCAACTGGAAGAAAGAGTATCAGCGATTGAGGATCAAATGAATGAAATGAAGCGAGAAGAGAAACCAAAAGAAAAAAGAAGAAAAAGAAATGAACAAAGCCTGCAAGAAGTATGGGATTATGTAAAAAGACCAAATCTACGTCTGATTGGGGTGCCTGAAAGTGAGGGGGAAAATGGAACCAAGTTGGAAAACACTCTTCAGGATATCATCCAGGAGAACTTCCCCAACCTAGTAGGGCAGGCCAACATTCAAATCCAGGAAATACAGAGAACGCCACAAAGATACTCCTCGAGAAGAGCAACTCCAAGACACATAATTGCCAGATTCACCAAAGTTGAAATGAAGGAAAAAATCTTAAGGGCAGCCAGAGAGAAAGGTCGGGTTACCCACAAAGGGAAGCCCATCAGACTAACAGCAGATCTCTCGGCAGAAACTCTCCAAGCCAGAAGAGAGTGGGGGCCAATATTCAACATTCTTAAAGAAAAGAATTTTCAACCCAGAATTTCATATCCAGCCAAACTAGGTTTCATAAGTGAAGGAGAAATAAAATCCTTTACAGATAAGCAAATGCTTAGAGATTTTGTCACCACTAGGCCTGCCTTACAAGAGACCCTGAAGGAAGCACTAAACATGGAAAGGAACAACCGGTACCAGCCATTGCAAAAACATGCCAAAATGTAAAGACCATCGAGGCTAGGAAGAAACTGCATCAACTAACGAGCAAAATAACCAGTTAATATCATAATGGCAGGATCAAGCTCACACATAACAATCTTAACCTTAAATGTAAATGGACTAAATGCTCCAATTAAAAGACACAGACTGGCAAACTGGATAAAGAGTCAAGACCCATCAGTCTGCTGTATTCAGGAGACCCATCTCACACGCAGAGACATACATAGGCTCAAAATAAAGGGATGGAGGAAGATTTACCAAGCAAAAGGAGAACAAAAAAAAGCAGGGGTTGCAATACTAGTCTCTGATAAAACAGACTTTAAACCATCAAAGATCAAAAGAGACAAAGAAGGCCATTACATAATGGTAAAGGGATCAATTCAACAGGAAGAGCTAACTATCCTAAATATATATGCACCCAATACAGGAGCACCCAGATTCATAAAGCAAGTCCTTAGAGACTTACAAAGAGACTTAGACTCCCATACAATAATAATGGGAGACTTCAACACTCCACTGTCAACATTAGACAGATCAACGAGACAGAAAGTTAACAAGGATATCCAGGAATTGAACTCATCTCTGCAGCAAGCAGACCTAATAGACATCTATAGAACTCTCCACCCCAAATCAACAGAATATACATTCTTCTCAGCACCACATCGTACTTACTCCAAAATTGACCACGTAATTGGAAGTAAAGCACTCCTCAGCAAATGTACAAGAACAGAAATTATAACAAACTGTCTCTCAGACCACAGTGCAATCAAACTAGAACTCAGGACTAAGAAACTCAATCAAAACCGCTCAACTACATGGAAACTGAACAACCTGCTCCTGAATGACTACTGGGTACATAACGAAATGAAGGCAGAAATAAAGATGTTCTTTGAAACCAATGAGAACAAAGATACAACATACCAGAATCTCTGGGACACATTTAAAGCAGTGTATAGAGGGAAATTTATAGCACTAAATGCCCACAAGAGAAAGCAGGAAAGATCTAAAATTGACACTCTAACATCACAATTAAAAGAACTAGAGAAGCAAGAGCAAACACATTCGAAAGCTAGCAGAAGGCTAGAAATAACTAAGATCAGAGCAGAACTGAAGGAGATAGAGACACAAAAAACCCTCCAAAAAAATCAATGAATCCAGGAGTTGGTTTTTTGAAAAGATCAACAAAATTGACAGACCACTAGCAAGACTAATAAAGAAGAAAAGAGAGAAGAATCAAACCGACTCAATTAAAAATGATAAAGGGGATATCACCACCGACCCCACAGAAATACAAACTACCATCAGAGAATACTATAAACACCTCTACGCAAATAAACTGGAAAATCTAGAAGAAATGGATAATTTCCTGGACACTTACACTCTTTCAAGACTAAACCAGGAAGAATTTGAATCCCTGAATAGACCAATAGCAGGCTCTGAAATTGAGGCAATAATTAATAGCCTACCAACCAAAAAAAGTCCAGGACCAGATGGATTCACAGCTGAATTCTACCAGAGGTACAAGGAGGAGTTGGTTTCCTTCTGAAACTATTCCAATCAATAGAAAAAGAGGGAATCCTCCCTAACTCATTTTATGAGGCCAACATCATCCTGATACCAAAGCCTGGCAGAGACACAACAAAAAAAGAGAATTTTAGACCAATATCCCTGATGAACATCGATGCAAAAATCCTCAATAAAATACTGGCAAACCGGATTCAGCAACACATCAAAAAGCTTATCCACCATGATCAAGTGGGCTTCATCCCTGGGATGCAAGGCTGGTTCAACATTCGCAAATCAATAAACATAATCCAGCATATAAACAGAACCAAAGACAAGAACCACATGATTATCTCAATAGATGCAGAAAAGGCTTTTGACAAAATTCAACAGCCCTTCATGCTAAAAACGCTCAATAAATTCGGTACTGACGGAACGTACCTCAAAATAATAAGAGCTATTTATGACAAACCCACAGCCAATATCATACTGAATGGGCAAAAACTGGAAAAATTCCCTTTGAAAACTGGCACAAGACAGGGATGCCCTCTCTCACCACTCCTATTCAACATAGTGTTGGAAGTTCTGGCTAGGGCAATTAGGCAAGAGAAAGAAATCAAGGGTATTCAGTTAGGAAAAGAAGAAGTCAAACTGTCCCTGTTTGCAGATGACATGATTGTATATTTAGAAAACCCCATTGTCTCAGCCCAAAATCTCCTTAAGCTGATAAGCAACTTCAGCAAAGTCTCAGGATACAAAATTAATGTGCAAAAATCACAAGCATTCTTATACACCAGTAACAGACAAACAGAGAGCCAAATCAGGAATGAACTTCCATTCACAATTGCTTCAAAGAGAATCAAATACCTAGGAATCCAACTTACAAGGGATGTAAAGGACCTCTTCAAGGAGAACTACAAACCACTGCTCAGTGAAATCAAAGAGGACACAAACAAATGGAAAAACATACCATGCTCATGGATAGGAAGAATCAATATCGTGAAAATGGCCATACTGCCCAAGGTAATTTATAGATTCAGTGCCATCCCCATCAAGCTACCAATGAGTTTCTTCACAGAATTGGAAAAAACTGCTTTAAAGTTCATATGGATCCAAAAAAGAGCCCGCATCTCCAAGACAATCCTAAGTCAAAAGAACAAAGCTGGAGGCATCACGCTACCTGACTTCAAACTATACTACAAGGCTACAGTAACCAAATCAGCATGGTACTGGTACCGAAACAGAGATATAGACCAATGGAACAGAACAGAGTCCTCAGAAATAATACCACACATCTACAGCCATCTGATCTTTGACAAACCTGAGAGAAACAAGAAATGGGGAAAGGATTCCCTATTTAATAAATGGTGCTGGGAAAATTGGCTAGCCATAAGTAGAAAGCTGAAACTGGATCCTTTCCTTACTCCTTATACGAAAATTAATTCAAGATGGATTAGAAACTTAAATGTTAGACCTAATACCATAAAAATCCTAGAGGAAAACCTAGGTAGTACCATTCAGGACATAGGCATGGGAAAAGACTTCATGTCTAAAACACCAAAAGCAACGGCAGCAAAAGCCAAAATTGACAAATGGGATCTCATTAAACTAAAGAGCTTCTGCACAGCAAAAGAAACTACCATCAGAGTGAACAGGCAACCTACAGAATGGGAGAAAATTTTTGCAATCTACTCATCTGACAAAGGGCTAATATCCAGAACCTACAAAGAACTCCAACAAATTTACAAGAAAAAAACAAACCACCCCATCAAAAAGTGGGCAAAGGATATGAACAGACATTTCTCAAAAGAAGACATTCATACAGCCAACAGACACATGAAAAAATGCTCATCATCACTGGCCATCAGAGAAATGCAAATCAAAACCACAATGAGATACCATCTCACACCAGTTAGAATGGCGATCATTCAAAAGTCAGGAAACAACAGGTGCTGGAGAGGATGTGGAGAAATAGGAACACTTTTACACTGTTGGTGGGATTGTAAACTAGTTCAACCATTATGGAAAACAGTATGGCGATTCCTCAAGGATCTAGAACTAGATGTACCACATGACCCAGCCATCCCATTACTGGGTATATACCCAAAGGATTATAAATTATGCTGCTATAAAGACACATGCACACGTATGTTTATTGCAGCACTATTCACAATAGCAAAGACTTGGAATCAACCCAAATGTCCATCAGTGACAGATTGGATTAAGAAAATGTGGCACATATACACCATGGAATACTATGCAGCCATCAAAAAGAATGAGTTTGCGTCCTTTGTAGGGACATGGATGCAGCTGGAAACCATCATTCTTAGCAAACTATCACAAGAACAGAAAACCAAACACCGCATGTTCTCACTCATAGGTGGGAACTGAACAATAAGATCACTTGGACTCAGGAAGGGGAATATCACACACAGGGGCCTATCATGGGGAGGGGGGAGGGGGGAGGGGGGAGGGATTGCATTGGGAGTTATACCTGATGTAAATGATGAGTTGATGGGTGCAGCACACCAACATGGCACAAGTATACATATGTAACAAACCTGCACGTTATGCACATGTACCCTACAACTTAAAGTATAATAATAATAAATAATTATTGACAGTAAAAAAATAAAAAAAAAAAATAAAGGAAAAGAAACACAAAAAGCAGGTTATTATCTGGTAAGGAATCTAAATTAAACCCTCCAAAGCAAAGTATGGCTCACCAGTGACTCACAGTTTGTCCTTAACCATACCTCATTCAGCTCTTTTTGGAATGTGGTAAGCACAATAGAGTTTCCAAGAAAGTACCAATATCCGCTACTTTAAAACAGTTGCAACACTTGAGAGGCAGCCCTCTTAGTTAAAAAAAAAAAAAAAAAAAAAAACCTCTGACCAACTAGCCTATCAGAGATTTTGACAGCCCCTGCCATTAAGAGAATTGATAATTATGTTGTACTGACGCACTGCTTGCCTGTCTGATGTAAATCTGAAATTAAAACCCAATATAGTGTGCTGTTCTGATATCTGGTGAAATGGGGACAGCCTCAAAGGGCCTGCGTGAAAGACCTTCACCCACTGCACTTTTGTGCATGAGGTCACCTCGCCAAACAACCATCTCCTGATGATGGGGACTAGGTATGTGCTCGTTTATCCCTGAGGAGAAGCTTCAGTTCCCTGCCAACCTGTGAAATTATACAAGCAAGACAATTACATTCTTTCTCGAAAACTGGGATCCACCTTACCTCCTTGTAACTACAATGTTTGCCTCCCACAGTCCCAGTAGTTCGCTCTGTTCTTGAATGGAAACGCCATGTGGCCCTACATGGTGCAGGGTCCTCCTTCCCTGGGCTGTGAGTCTGTATGAGTTTCTCATAAACAGAGAGCACTTTATGTGAGACTATAAACTGCTGTTTTCATCTGTCCAGTTCCAGCTGCCGTATGTTCAGCCATCCCCTTAAGCCTAGGGTGGGAATTCCTTCCTCAACACTGGAGTAAAGAGGAGGTAAAAACAATTTATTATCCTGTGATTCCATAATTATGCCCACTGCCACTCCTTTTTTATTTTTTGTTGATTCTCATCCACTTTTATTCTAGATCTTTGCTAAATCTTTGGAGTTCAAAAGAAATCTTTCAGACCCGATGATTTTAGTGTTTCCTTCCCTAATCATCACTCAGCGTATGGACTGGACTATACAGCACAACTATAACAATTGTTTTTTTAGTTTGATTGTAGAGGTTATTTCTAAAGATGCACCATGATGACACATGCATGTTTCATAAAGTCCTGCTCATTGTTCTTTGCTCTGTCACCTTGCCCTTGCCATGCTCACTCCAGGCAATCAAGATGTATTTTAGCTTTACGATGTAATATAGTTATGCTATAGGAGGCAATCTGCATGTGCAAGACAGAGGTCGGTTGTTTTTATGCTGCATTAGCCAGAATACAGGAGGCAACACATCTAAATGCAACTAGATACCTTTCTAGGTGGTAGAAGGAAAGAGATCTGGTGTTAAAGTGAGCAGAAAGATAAGGAGCTAGTGGGCAGAAAGCCAAGGAAAGAACATGTTTTGGCCACCTTGTAAAGTGGACTTGGTTTGGAAGACAACCTGAGGAAACAGTAAATATTTCTCTAAACTCACAATGTATTCATAGCCATTTCTGTTTAGAAACGTAGAGAACAGTGTTTATTAATGCCATCCAAAGATGATTAAAGTTTAGAGCTGTTAGATGGGGTAGGTGTGAGGAACTGAAGAACTCCTTAATTCGTATTTGACAAAAGATTGTCAGGACTAACTCTGACATTCCTTCTGATGATTGAGAATTTCTTTGTATTTTGCTGGTGTTAAATAAGAAAATGTATTTTTTTTCAATATACACATTCACCCAATGGATTCAGTTAGCAAAATAGGTCACCAGTTTGCAACGTCCTCTATATATTAATTTAGAAATGCTTTCTCTTGGGGTTTCTTTTAAATTTTCTTCAGTGGCATTTATGCTTTGAATTTTTGAATATAACAACACTTCTTGCCTGACTTAATTTGGGGCCCTAATTAATTGTTGTATCAGGTCTCTAATTGCTTAGGTACTTAGGGTGCTATGCATCAAACATTAACAAATTGTTGGCTAACCAGCTGGGTTGCACCTGCAATTATGCATTTGCAGATATAACTAATTGCCAAAGTTTCATCCATGGAGAATCCAGCATTTGGTTCTCTTCCCACAGTTATAAAGGGTTCTGGCGGTTAATGGATCACAAGGTCTCATAAACTGCACTTCAATTTGTAGGAAATTAGCATTTATCATATTCAAAAGTCTATTTAGTTGCTTGATAAATATTAATACATGTGGTTTGATAATCATCTTATGTTCATGATAATACACAGTATTTTGAGGGGCACGGGCCTCTTAAGGGTGTCACCAGATTTGAATGGTCAAAGCACATCTCACCTGTCTCATGCTTTTAGAAATCCTGACGATGAAATAAAACAGCAGGGCAGAGGAGTTTAAATCTTCAAACTTGCTGAAAAGTGCCTAGCAGCAGTATCCCAACTCTCAAACCGCTGAAACCATATAAAGAAGAAATTGACAAGTGGGGCAAAAATGTCACATAGAGGCCATTTTTAGCACATTTAAGACCTACCAAGAACTTAACTTTGGGGACATATTTAGGTTTATACAGTTTTTTTTATTATAAATTACTTTTTTACAGGTTAAAAAAGAATAAAACGGTGCATTTAACAGAGCATTGTCTGCATTTCAATGTGCTCAGCATTTTTTCCTGCCTTTCAGAGATGTTTTCTCAGAGCTACCCTTTCTTCTTTTAGATTGAATGAAACAAATAAAAATTTACAGTTTATATTAAAATATCTAAAATTATATATACACACACTAAGTTATATAGATTATTTAAAAGAAAAGATTATATGGAATCTATCAGCATAAAGAAGAGTGTCCATAAACTGTAAGCTCTGAAGTTTTTATTTCAATCTGTGGCTCAGCACTTGATAATTAAAACTTAACAGCTATTCTCATCATTTACCATTATTTTCTGAATATTGCTTCAGTGGAAACAAGTGGATGTTATTTTGGTGACTGAAAATTTACCTAACACTTGCTGACTTCCTGAAATTGTAATCAAGTAGGAAAATACACAGTCATCGGACTGGTCAAAATAGGGTATCAGAAGAAATTTGCTCACCAGATATGAAAATGGATATCTATAAGTTAATGGAAATATAGAGGTAGAATATGACAAAATTTCATTTGGGTTTAGTCTGTCATAATGATTTTGAAATGAGGACTATATTTTAAAAAAACAGAACCACTGAGTAACAAGATAAAAATGAAAAGGAATAGATATAATTGAGTAATTACTTACTTTTAGGTACTTTACTGAGCAATTTACCTACATTTTCTTATTGATTAACATATCAATTCCATGAAGGAGACTCAATGATCTATATTTAATATAGGAAGATCTAAGACTCAAAGAGTTTACACAGTAAGTTCAAGTTCACAAATTTGGTATGTTTCAGAGCCAGGGATTTGAGTCTAGACAGACTGGAGGTTTGATGAAAGGTCAGTCTCACATTCAATAGGCTCTACAGATTTCATAATTGTATGACAATTAGTCCATTAATAGTTATCTCCATTATCTTACATATGTATTGTTATAGTATAGTTATAACAATACATATGTATATGCATTTTACTTGTCTAAACTATTGAAATATTGAAATATGTATTGTACGTGTCTAAACATATGAAATAACTAGGTAGAGTTGTAACAATACATATGTATGTTGCATTGAACATGTCTAAACTATTGTACATATTGTATATGCCTAAACTACTTACATTTTGGAGCTTTTATAGATGAGTGAGATAATATATACTAGTGTTGTGTATGTATATTTATGTCCATGTCAGAACCTAATCTAAATCTATTTTACTGTATCTTAATTGTGTCTATCTATTTTGCAGACTCAAAAATAATTATCAATTCCTAGATCAAAGAGCTAGTAAGTGATCTGCCTGGGAGTAAACACTAATATTTTTCATTCAGGATGTGCAATAGATGTCAGAATGAAGGGTATGTCTTGGCAGTCACACATAAAAGTTGAAATTTTCATTTAATGAAAACCTTACTTTGTGACCTCGATGCAATTATCTAATTTTCCTCATCTTCGATTTCTTCGTTTAGTAGATATAATTTATTCATTCAATCAGCATTTATTGAGCTTCTATTATGTTATAAGACTCTGTCCTAGGTCATGTGATACTTTATTAAATGAAAACTCCAAAAAAAAAAAAAAAGTACCTTCTCTTGTGGGGTTTACATACAGGTGGGAGAAACAGGCAATAAATTACAGGTCCAATAGATAACTTACCCTGCTAGAAGGTGATAAATAATGACAAAACCGTCATCCTTATTCAACACATTGTGAAGGTGAAATGAGATTAACTGTACAACATTCCTAAATCTGAATCCATCACACAGTAATCATCCATTCAAGTGTGATTATACTATTTCCTTCCTATTCAATGCCCTCTGGGTCTGTTTCCATTTGCCACATTCCTTCACCGATGGCTAGAAAAGTAAATACTTACCAGAAACAGCTCCTTTACAACTGCAAATTCCTAAATCCTCAAGATCTATTCTTCTTTTTTTCTCTTTTAAAATTGTAGTTTTCGTAAGAAATAACTGTGTCACGAGCTTCAACTTAACTTCTACAGATGTGAGTAGTAAAGAAAGATGCGAAAGAACAGAAATGTAACAAGAAATCCCTGCTGAAATTTCCTTTGTGCCAAAAACCAAAACTTTGAGAGAGACAAAGATCAACACAAGGAGTCATAATTATTCTGATGTGGGATAATATACCATATGCCCCTCTATAACCGGTCACAACAGGACACTGGCTAAATGGCTTTCTTAATGTACTCTATTGGGTCTAGGTACAGAACTGGAAGCCATATGGTGCAATTCAGCCCTCCACATGAACTTCCAAGCTTTTATGTTCTGCCACATTATTTCACTATTATTTTTTATTTCAATGTGCAAACCGGTTTTACGGTAACAATCAAGACTTCATGAGAACCCCACAAAGAGGTAACTTCTGTTTGCCTTGAGCAAGGCTGTGTGAGCTCTTTCAGCCTAGCTGCTGGCTTTGGATTTGGAAGGTCCAGAGCTTCCAGAGAGTGAGAGGTGAAATGCTGTGCAGCCAGTGTGTTTAGATACAATGCAAAGGCTCCATGTAAAAAGCAAAGCAAAGCAAATGCCATTGCAAGTCTGGCTCACGGACCCATTTGCACCTCTGGGCTACAGAGGATCTCTCAAGCCCCATTGCAATTTAGGCCAGCTTGTTCGTGTACTTGTCCATTAAGGCATCATTCAACAAACCTTAGCTAAATATCTGCTCTGTCAAACACAGAGCTAGGCTCAGGGATACACAGAGATATAACACAGCTCTCCAGTGCTTTGTATGCTTTAAGTATGGTGGGCAACACAGACGTGTTTAGACATAATTCAGTGCGGTGCAATGCTCATAAATCTAAGGGAGGAAAAAGTGCTATGGAAACACATACAAAAACATCTAATGATTAATAGAACCTGAACAGATTGAGATATTTCAAATCAGGCATAATGGCAAAATATGTGATAATAATAAATAGAAATTCACTGGGTAGAAAATATCAGGGTGGCATTCAAGGCAGATGAAAAGTAACTGTGAAGATATAGAGTCATAAAAGTATATTCTATGTTAAGTCATTGGTAAATCATTCAGTAGCTGAAATGTTGTTTTGTTGATGGAGGTGGTTGAGGAGGCTGTGTGAGACTATGAATGCTGTGGGGGCCATGTAGGTGGAGATGATGTGGAGCCGCTACATGACTTTTTACATAACAGGAGGACTTGACAAAGGCTGAGGTTGTCTACTGAATGCATTAACAAATTATTTATGAATTAATGTCCATCTTATTTTTGGGAAAGGAAAACTTCAGCAAATCATCACCTTATTCACTTACTAAACATAGTGTCCTTACTGAAGCAGAAACATATATTTGTCATCAACTTATTATAAGTTAGGATGGCTAGTCTTTATGAGTGCTGAAATTTTGTCAACATTAGCTAATAAGACAAATAAGATGAAAGAAATTTGTGGAGGAGGGGGCCACAGGGATTTCAGGGACAACTTTTCTGAAAAATTATAATGAATGGGATAGAAAATGGTTCCAGTTCACACTGTGTATCCAAGAATGTGAAATGATGGTTTGGTTTCAGAGTTGAGCAAAACTTTTAAAAAAATGGCTTAGGGTGTAAAGAGCAGAGTTCAGTTCTTGAAGAGAGAGTTAGAAAAATAACTAGTCTGCCTATAATAAGGTTTCTCCAGCCCCATTGAGATAGTCCACTCTTAGGTTCTGCAGATACAGCCTACAGGGAGAAGTCACTGGTCCTCAACATTCCTTAAACCCATCATGCTATTGCTAGTGCTGTTCCCTTACTAGGAATGTTTCTTTCCTGCTTGGACTTTTTAAAAAATATACATCTTTAAATGTCCAGGTTGAGGTTCAGAGGAAACCTTTGTTAAAACATTTGACCTTCCATGATCTTTCCTTTTCTTAATCTCTTTTATTTTCCTCATATCACCCATTTCAACTCTTAGAAGACAAAAGTTTGGATTTAGAAATAAAGGGTCTTTAGTGTCTGTCTCAGACTGAAATAAACCCAACCTTTAAAATGTCTTCAGAATAGTCATCATCTGCATGGTCGCTCCAGCCAAATTTCAGACCAAGGCTGTTTCAAGCCCCTGATTAGGTGTGGCCAGACTAGAATATGAGTGAGAACCAGGAGGAAGAAAAGTGAGGAATCATTGAGTGTAGACCTGCCGAGAACAGATCAGCATCATTCAGAAGAGCTCATAATCGTTGAAGTTGCAATGTAAGTCAGGAAACAGTCCTTGCAGAGAACTAGGTGGAATCTGAAAGGGAAAGATAATTCTTGAAAAGTGAAGACTGGTCCTAACGGCAAAGGTAGTTTTCTAGAGTTGAATCATATTGTAAGAAGATTGGTGGAGTTGAATGTGAGACCTTCCTCCCCGGTAAAGATCTGTTTACCCAGATGGGCCGAGAGGACAAAGAGACTTCCTGATAATTTTTAAATTTATTTCTCACCTCTGTGCATCTCTCTTCACTGCCTAAAAATAAAATGTTGTAGCTTCTCGATGAATGCTGGCCTCATCCTTTGAGTGTCTATGAGCAAAACAGACCTTGAACATTTTCATGACCCTGTATGTTCAAGAGGACATGCTTTGGAAGAAATGCTGCATCACCCAATGTAAGATCAAAATGTGGTTATTATCCCTGCCAGGGCCAACCAACCAGCCAACTCCAAAATCATGCTGGTGTTGCCTTACTCAATGTCTTCACCTTATTTTCTTTCTTTTTTTTTTTTTTTTTGAGACGGAGTCTCGCTCTGTCACCCAGGCTGGAGTACAGTGGCGCAGTCTCGGCTCACTGCAACCTCTGCCTCCCTGGTTCGAGCGATTCTCCTGCCTCAGCCTCCTGAGCAGCTGGGATAACAGGCATGCACCACCACATCTGGCTAATTTTTGTATTTTTTAGTAGAGTCGGACCTCGCGATCTGCCCGCCTTGGCCCCCGAAAGTGCTGGGATTACAGGTGTGAGCCACCATGCCCAGCACCTTGCTGTTAGTAAATTAACAAAATTAATGAAAGAAAGTTTTGATATTCATTCAGTAGCCACTCATGCTAAGGACAGAGTTGAACATCATCTAGATACAAATAGTTTTCATCACTGATTCTCTCAACAACTTTGCAAGATAAGAATTATTGTCTCTTTTTTATAGAAGAATACACTCAGCCTGTCAAAGATGAAGTACTTTGCATAGGGATAACCAGCTAGCAATAGTGGAACGGGAATGAGAATTTACCGTATAGTGGGGGTTGATTGGCTGTGATTCTAGACCACTTCAGAGTCCATTTCTTCTATAGTTTTCTTTGATATATTGAGCAAGAGTGAAAAACATCTGAATTCCAATCAATATCTCTGTGCAGATGTTTTTACTTCATGACCTAATTTTTTGCTAACTACAAGGCAGGTGTGGCAGGGATACTAGGACAGACGTCTGGCACAACTGTTCCAGTGGCATTGATAGAGTTTTTATTGGATTAATTCTACCTGTGAAATTCTGTCTTTCATCTCTGAATGCCCAAGCACATCCCCTCAAGCACGGAAGGAATTTGAATTATGCAAGGGAATGTAAGAAGTTCAAAGAGGGACCCATTTTTATCTGGGCAAAGTTTTTATTTAAGTTAATTTAATTAAAATTGTACTTTTTTTTCTAGAGGGCTTTAGCCCAAATTTACATTGAGGTATCTTCTATTTTTGGCACTGCCATTATTGACATTCTGTCATCCAGGATGTTTAGCATCACATCTTTAATCTTTCTACCTACTTGTGGTATGTCGATGTACTGCCTTCTTAAGTTGCTCATTGGAATCAACTAGTAATTTCCTAAAACACAGATTCTATGGCCCTCTCTCAGGTGTAATAAACCAGAATCTCTAAAACCGAGAGCCTGAAATGTAAATTTTAATGTTTCAGGAGAATCTTCTGGCATTTGGAATTTAGAGAACACATTTGAATACATTCTGTTATTTAATCTTTCCAACAAACCTTTGCAGAAAGAAGCACTATAAAAATTTTAGAACATTGAGGTCAAAATATAGAAAGTTTAGGTAAATTTTAGAAAGTCGAGGCAAATTTTCCATGGGAAGCCAGATAGGATTAAACCTCAGACCAACAACCTACAAACACAATACCCTTACCGTTCGTTCTTTTGCCAATTCAGTGACTTGTATGGAAAGACCACATAGTACAGAATCATGGTGCTAGACAGGATTTATCTACAGGTATAGTAGGGGTAGATTGGTTGGGCTTCCTGGAAGGCTTTGTTGAGAATTGTTGTGAAGCAGCATTTGAGCTGAGATAGAATGTAATGTTTTGTGCATGTGGAATCATTGCATGATGGCTCACATACTTTGTGTTGGCTAATTGTAATATACGCCTTTAGATTCCCAAGTTCTTCTATTTGTTAAATCTGTTTTTATTTTTTCTTCTTTCCATGTTATTGAAGTCTGCTATTTCAAGCTGATTCTCCAACAAACTTTCAACAATTCCAGACTGATATTCTTTCATAGTAATTTCATAGGTCAAACAAAGTCTATATCTACATCTGGCATCTTTACTGATACTGAAGTAAACCAGACCCATATGTAGTTTGGCTCCCCTAAAAAATTATGGCATTGATCTTAAAGAGTTAAACGATCTTCCTTTCTTGCACAAACAACGTAGAAATTTCTCACAAATTTTGTTTAGAAATGTGAAAATTATTTGTATAGAAATGTGGCAATTCCAAACTTCCCCCCTTCAGTGGTGTATTTTTTTGAAATATGCGTTCCTTCAATACACGGTCTTCATCATTTAACAAAATTTAACCTGATTCTTTGTATTTTTAACTAAGAATTTAGAAGTGAATGCATCTAGATTGTATTGACATAGAGAAATATGCACACACGCGCAAATATACACTCACACACATGGATCTAAAACTAGTAATAGCACATTTCCTCTTAGCCCTACTTTTTGCCTTTGTGAAATAGCTGGATGTCATATGGAATGTAAATGTTTTAAGCAGATAAATATCTGCTTTCAACTAGAGGCTGTGACCCTAACTCTAGCAGTTTGCCCTTGTGAATTAATCATAAATATGTACACATGCACACATAGAAAGTTATCACAATAATCTTGTGGGGTGAATAGATTATATAGTCTAAATGAAAAAAAAGATTCAAGGAGCATTAAGTAATATGTTAAAGGTTACATAAGTAATAAATACCAGATATGATTGAAATTCAAATGCAAGTTCTTTCATAGCATAAAGCATATGCTTTTTCTACTCTACAACCATATAAACCTATGAAAGTTGTGTTTAAAGTCAAGGAGAGATTAAGAAAGCCAAAGGACTTCTTTACGAGTGGGATGATTTTAGAAATCTGTGAGCTCTTATTTTTTAGCAACGCTGGAAGAACAGTCCACTTTGTATACACTGATGTCCTCAAGGAAATGAAATTTTCTGGGCACCCTGCCATAACCATGTGCTATTTTGTAATTGTAAAAGCAGTTATCTAAAAACAAACAAACAAAAAGATAGAAGGAAAGGAAAAGAAAGAAAAAAAATAATGTGTTGTGCAAAACTGAGGACAATCTTTAGAGTGAGAATTAATGGATTAGAATATATAACAGTATTTGGGCTTTTCTAGGACATTTTATTCATTCATTCAGTGTCTTTTGCACACTAGATGTGATTATTTGTAATATCTCATTTAATCCTATTAATAATTTCAACAAATAAAAAAGAAAAATTAAGAAATGGGGGAAAAGAGGAAGGGGAAGAAGCAAGATAATATATAATTTTTTCTTACATTATCCTACCTTGAGTTAACAAAACAAAGATAACTCAAATGTGGTTTCAAATAGATGACTTACTTGAGAAAATTTACAGTATGTTTCACCCATGGCTTTGCAAAAGGAAATTTAACAGTCTGTTAGGCAACCTCAGAGACAGTGGCATTCCAAGTAGATATAATTGACCTGTGCTAAAAGCAACAGTAAACAACAAACACATGAGAAACAAGAAGCACTGCTGAGTGACCTTGGAGAGGATTGCCTTCAGCATGAGGCTGGGGACATTCATGTCATTATCAGGGAGTGGGAGCACCTGCCTGTTAGAATAATCAGATTTTGGAGGACATTTTCACAGGGGGCAATTCCTGGGTGCCAATCTCTCACTCACTCATTATGGCACCAGGTGCTTTTGATTATGTGAGAACACGTGAGATCTACCTGGAGGCACATCAGGACTCCAGCTGGAGGTATTAAAATTCTTGACAAGGTAAAGCGGTGTATTAAGAGCTTTGCCACTTAGGAGCCTCTTATTAATGGAGAATCCACAACTATTGCTACCCCCTCTTATTTCATCTAAGACATTAAATAACACTGCTCTTATCAGTTTGGGGGCAAAGTCATTAATTTTATGTTTGAAATGGTGGGGGGGGGTTGACAAATTGTCTTAGCTTTTGAGGTGTCAAATGAATTTCAAAGAACCCTGAAAGAAAAAGTTCACATTTTCTCTTTTAAGGTTTAAGATGTTTATGAGAAGAATGACTGATTGACTGGCATTGTTCAATGACTGTTACAATTATAGGAACTCTTCCATGTGTCTTGGTCTTGAATCAATCAAAGTAATCAAAAAATGTTTAAAAAGTCCCCGTGACAGTAAGTCAAAAGGTAACCCTTGATAATACAATGGCCAAAAAACATAATTCACACAAATGGTATACAATCAGATTGATACGATCTCATACTAATCCAACTTTAGCCAAAGCTAGATGCCCTCATACTAATACTACTAAGAATGTAATGATATAATCCATAAGGGATCCTTTGTTAAGCCATTGTGCTAAATGCTTTGCATGCTTTAAATAGTTCAGTAATGGGCATGATCATAGCATCTACCTTAGCACCATTTGCTTAAATGATGAAATTGAGGTTTAGAGAGATTAATTAATTTTGCTATAATCACACAGTAAAAGGTAAGCCTGACAATAGAATCAAGGTTCATGTGGCAAATCGCAGACTCTGCTTTCTTAAACATCAGTTTATCATTTAGTAACTCTTTGTAAAGGGATATCATATTTCCTCCAAACACAATGTTACATCTGTTATTTCTAATTTATTTGGTTGTGGGGAAGATTGCCACTGCTTTATACCATGGCCTCCTTTCTTTATGATATATGTAAAATTTTACTTTAAATGACTAGAGTTTGAGAAGTCCCATGACATGCCTTAATCTACTTCTTCATTTGGCTCAAATAAGATTTGAAATTTCAACTTAGAAATTAGAAAAATTATTAGAAATTATAATAGAGAGGGTTTTTTTTCTTTTAAAAAATATAACTGCTAGTTTTTCAAAGTGAACATACTTATCCCAGTTACAGATGAACCTGCTAGATATTAACTCAAGGTAGACTAAAGACTTAAATGTAAAATGCAAAACTATAAAAACCCTGGAAGACAACCTAGGCAATACCATTCTGGACAAAGGAACAGGAAAATATTTCATGGTGAAGATGCCGAAAGCAATTTATACAAAAGCAATAATTGGCAAATGGGATCTAAGCTTCTGCACAGCAAAAGAAACTAATGACAAGGTAAACAGACAACCTACAGAATAGCAGAAAATTTTTGCAAACTATGCAGCTGACAAAGGTATAAGATCCAGCATCTATAAGGAACCTAAACAAATGTATGAAAAAAAAAAACATTTAAAAGTGGGCAAAGTACATAAACAGACACTTTTGAAAAGAAGACATACATGAGGCCAATAAGAATATATAAAAAAAAAAAGCTCAACATCACTGATCATCAGAGAAATGCAAATCAAAACCACAGTGAGATACCACCTCACACCAGTCAGAATAGCTATTATTAAAAAGTCAAGGCTGGGCGCGGTGGCTCACGCCTGTAATCCCAGCACTTTGGGAGGCCGAGGCGGGCAGATCACGAGGTCGGGAGTTCGAGATCAGCCTGGACAACATAGTGAAACCCCATCTCTACTAAAAATACAAAAAAGTAGCTGGGCTTGGTGGCAGGCGCCTGTAATCCCAGCTACTTGGGAGGCTGAGGCTGGAGAATCGCTTGAACCCAGGAGGGGGAGGTTGCAGTGAGAAAAAAAAAAAAAAAGTCAAAAATAACATGCCAGCGAGGTTGCAGAGAGAAGCAAACACTTATACACTGTTGGTGGGAATGTAAATTAGTTCAACCATTGTGGAAGACAGTGTGGCAATTCCTCAAAGAGCTAAAAACAGAAGTAACATTCAACCCAGCAATCCCATTACTGAGTATATACACAAAGGGTTATAAATTGTTCTGACATAAAGACACATGAACGCATTATGTTCGTTGCAGCAGTATTCACATTAGCAAGGACATGGAATAAACTTAAATGTCCATCAAGGGTAGACAGGATAAAGAAAATGTGGTACATATAAACCACAGAATACTATTCAGCCATAAAAAAAGAATGAGATCATGTCCTTTGCAGGACCATAGATTGAGATGGAGGCCATTATCCTTAGCAAACTAATGGAGGAACAGAAACAAAATACTGCGTGTTCTCCCTTATAAGTGGGAGCTAAATGAGGAGAATACATGGACACATAGAAGGAAACAATAGACACTGAGGCGTATCACAGGGTGGAGGTTGGGAGGAGGGAGAGGATCAGGAAAAATAACTAATGGGTACTAGACTTAGTACCTGGGTGACAAAATAATCTGTACAACATACCCCTATGACACAAATTTACCTTGGTAACAAACCTGCACATGTAACCCTGAACTTAAAAAATAAAATAAAACATACCTGCTAGTTTTTCAAAGTTAATACACTTATCCCAGTTACAGATGAGACAGCCTAGATATTCCTGATTTCAATGTTTCCCCCATAACCACTCTGTACTTAAAGGCAAAAGTGGGATCTAGAGATTACATGTTGGTTTTTAATAACTGATTCAAATTGTAATTTAGAAGCTGGAAAAGGAGAGGAAAGGGTTTTCTACAACACGTTTAAAATCACAAACTACTACTTTACATATTTCAGGTAATTTGGGAATGAGGCTATAGGTATATTAAACGTTCACCATCTTACAAGCAATTCCTAGACCTAAACCACTAGGGAAACTCAATAATTGCTGAACGGAATGAGAAGTATGTTTCCAATTTAGAAGAACAGAAAAACTACTGCAGAGAAGCAGTGTAAAATAATATAAGGAAACCTTCACAGGGCTATATACTGGCATCAACAAAAACCAAGCTCAGCTCCCCCTAGGCCATATATCGCTTCAGTCGGCAGACATTGCTGGGAATTCCCAGTTCTGATGGAGAATGCAATGAGGCTGCATTGCTGAGTGATTGCCTCTCTACACAGACACTGCTAAACTGTTGTCCAGGGCCACATGTCAAAAAGGGGCTGATCAGGGGAGAAATCTATTGCTTGTTTTACTGTAACTTCAGATTCCTGTTAGTGAAAAGGAAAACATTCTCTCTTTTTTTTGGTGATAGATGTTAGGAAGATTTTTAAAAGTAAATGGGGTTATAACATAAATATCCCAATTGTCTTTAAAGCACAGTAGAATTGTCAATGAAGAAAAGTCATCCAGAAATATCATAAAGCTAATTAAAATTATGTCAAGCGATAAACTAATTAGGACACCAGTGTACAGAGAGATGTCATTGTGACATTTTGGGGAAAAAAAGAAGAAAGCATTGAAATGATTTTAAAAGTTAAATGAAATAGAGAATTTTATACAATAGCAGGAAAGCAAATTAATTACTACTTCACTCAACACTGACAGAAAGCACAATAAAAATAAGAGCATCGAGAGATGTGTTTAAAGATGAAAGAAATAACTTGTTACTTTAGCCGGCAGTTGCTTGCTTTATCCTCTGCCAAAGTGGCTCGTTACCCTCTCTGACTACCTAAAGGAGTCATTTAAAGTCGCAGGCATATGTAAGACGAGAAAGCCCCACCAAAGCAAGTGAAATCTCAAGGGTGGGTATACCTTTAAAGGTCTGAGTCCTTAAAATTATGAAATTCATTTGCATGAGGTACTGACAAGCTTCCCCGTGAGGAAAGAAAACACAAGAAACATTACAGTTCTTCAATTTCTGAAATCCATTTTTGTACACAAGCTACTGGTCATGTCTTTGCAAATTTCTTGAGCAGCACCCTCATCAAACAACAAAATTGGACACTGTCAGCAGAAAAGAAGCATTTTGAATACATCAGTCAGTAAACAAGCACATTTGAAAAGCAGACTTAAGGAAAGGTCAAATGGAGGCTCTAGATAAACACTTAAAGCTCTCATGTGAATGCCTGTATCTGTCTATTCGGAAACTGATATACTGCTGACTACCACAGTCTTGCATTTCACATGATTCCTCCTCATTTCATCTCCCATGGCAAAATTTAATTAAATACTTCTATGTCTGGCTTTTTGATATGCTTTTGAAACTTTCAGAATAATTCCCTGAAGCCTTGAGTACTCCCGAAAAAAAATATATATTTATGCATACAAAGAACTCTGCTAGAAGTCACTATGGTTAATTACAGTAAAACAGTCTTCGTGATTCGTATCGTGTATAAAGTTAATTGTCTCATTAACCTTAGCTATTGTAATCTAGGTCCATTATAAATGACAATCAAAAGAAGGGCCAGAATTTTTTTTAAAAGTAATGATATCAAAATAGTGTCTATTCCTGCACTGTGATCTTTAAGATTTAAAAGTATGTCTCTTCAGGTTAATAACTAATGAGTGATGTAATGTCATAATGATAGACTGATAGAGAACTGGTCTTACTGTGTTATTGTCATCTTAGGATATCTGAGCACATCTCAGATTCACTATATTTATTTCTCTTTATCATTTTTACCTCTCAGCAACAGAAAATTAAATAAGTACTGTAAATGGAAGAAACAAGTCCCTATAATATGAGATCTTGAAGGTAGAGGTCTCTGTAGATATAATAATGGAGAACTACTGGAAATTTCTGGTAGCCTCTGGTAGCTTCCGGGGTAGGTCCCGGAAAAAACTAAAGCATTCTGACTTGCGGGCTGAAACATATAATAAACTGACAGGCTTTGACCACCATTAAGGAGGTAGCATTACGTGGGAGCAAAAGTTCATTCATTGTTCCACCAGAAGCTGAAAATCTGAAATCTCAGAGCTTGAAGACAATTGAATAACCAAATGATTAACTAGCTATTGAAGATACCTGGAAGAAGTAGATTAAGGTTAAATTATGATTTGACTCAGGTATTGCTAATTAAATGTCTTTCTGTATTTGTCTTAGTTGTGCTTTATTGACCCAGATAATATGTGTCAAAGTACAATATTAAAATGACAAGAGCAACCATTAATTGAATGCTTACTAAGTAAACATCAATTGAATATTTACTTTTACTTGGTAAGTACTTTATTTACTTTTATATTCCTATTCAATCTTCAGAGAACCCTATTAGGTAATTGATTTCCCTCATTTTACAGAAGACATGGAGACTGAAATGCCCAGTCTGGCTTGGTCTCTTCTCATGTCAGAAAATGTACTGGCCATCTGTATCACTCAGAGTGCCTGGAAAGAGAAAAGAGATTCTAACATGCCAACCGTGCGTGAAACCTTCTTAGCCTTGCAAGCTAGTAATGTGTGACTTGGCACACAATTAGCACACTGGTCTCTGCCCAGTAAAATGGGTATAGGATTGTCTTAGGAAAGGACATGCGTACAGGGAGAATTTAGAAGATGTGACAAAGAAACCAAAACCCAGAAAGATTCCTTTTTCTGAAGAGACAGAATAGGACATTGGATATACTTTGTTTAGGTTTTCAGTTTATTTTCATTTAATTTGGTGGCTCTTTGGTCATAGGCTCTTTCTAATGAAAATAGTACAAGAGAACTCAATGTAAGAAGATTGTACTGGCTGGGCACGGAATCACTCTTCAGAGTAACTGGGCTCTTGTTCACCAATTACCTTTATTCTAGATGGTTCAGTACCCACCCTTCCCACCCACCACACTGAAATAAGCTTAAACGGGAGAAAAAAAACTCAGCAGCCCTTTAGAATATCCCCCTATTGCTACAGGCTTCATTCTGTTAGACTTTTCATCTTTTTTTCTAAAAATGATGTAACCAGCCCAGATTAATTATATAAATTTTCTTGCTTTTTCTAGGAAAACAATAGAGAGTCTGGTTATTAAAAGATAATACTAGAAAAATTCTGTTTTAACTATGAAATGATTGTGGTTTTCAATCAAGGCTTTCCAAAGAATTTTGATGTTGCTGTGTGAAGTATATAGAATTCATTTTATAAGAAACCTATTGAAAGTAGCTTATAATAAAAGAACAGTGATTGAAGGATGCAACGATTCAGTCCTTCAGACATCCTAAACAAACAAACAGAAAGGAAAATATACATCCTGGAGGTTGAAACTTAAATATGAAATTTAACAGTTGCAGCACTTTCCCAGTGCTCAGTTATAAAGACTACATACTCCGTTTTTGTTTTGTTTTGTTTTGTTTTTGCCTGCGTGTGTGGGTGTGTAAGCTTATTCTCTGTATGTGAAGGTCTGATCCCAGAATAAAAATTTAATCTGCTTACGAATAGTTTCTTCACTAACATTGCCTTAGCAAACTAATGCAGGAACAGAAAACCAAAGTGGGTTCCCAAGGCCCTGAATCTTATCCCATCTCAATAGATATCACTGCCTAAATACAGACACTAGTTCTCTTATTTTAACTTTTAAGTGAAAATCAATTAACTCAATATTTAGACTATAAGGTTCACAGGTGCCTATCTCTGAGCCAATCAGTGCTTTCCAGTGAGGCGAGTTGTAAAAACATATCAGGTCTACCATTTTAGCAATTGCTATGGGCATGGTTACATATCAGCGAAGTATAAAAGGGATAAGGCAGGCACTCAGTTTCATGTCTATGCCATGCTGTTGCAATCTATTCATGCAGTCGTGCAATCAATAAGGATGTATACAGAATATTACAGACCCTACAGAATCCTCTGGAGGTTTAGAATGACTCACTGTACATTTATTTAAGTTATTCTAAATTTTCTCTCACTGTAAAGAGGTTTTCGTGTAGCAGTGCTGAAAAGTTATAAAGTAAAACAGTAACATACAAACATATCTCAGTATTAATTGCAAAGCATCCAAAATAATGTGTGTGAATAGATGGAAAGAGAAAATGTATTTTTTAAAAGAATAAATGGGGAAACAACGTATTAGATATGAAAGCAGATTATAAATGTATCATATATGCTTAAAATGTGCAATGATAATCATGTGAATTGGGTTATTAATATTTTTTCATCAAAAATAGAAATAATATAATTAAATGTTAATTAAATATTAATATTACTCAAATTACCAAAGAGATCTTAAGCAGGTTGAGAACATAGTTTGAATAAAGAGATTATATCAATAATTATTTATTACACATCATTTAATTCACTTACAATATAAATATATGGTTTATGACCTGTTGCTTTCAGTTTTTGATGGTTTGATGAAAATGCACATTGGAAAGCACGTATTGGGATGAATTTTATTATACTTAAAAGCTCGTATATATGTGAATTTAATGATTTAGTAGATTTCAAAACGTATTGATTTTAATTTAGAAAACATGAGGAAAATGCTTAAACGTGTGTAAAACTTAATAATATTTAGTCAAAACTACTTAATAGTAAATATATATTTGCATTGCAAAAATAATTAAATACACACACACACACACAGTTACTTTGAAGCATGCAACGGATTCTCTGTTGCATTAACTGAAATGGAATAGAAAATATGGTATTTTATACCAGAACTCTATTAAAAATCCTTCATCACAAATTTATTTGAAGCCTATCCTTCTAAGTAATCAACACGATAATTATTTCATGAATCCTACTTTTTTTGATAATTATCTTTAGAAGACTGACACTTAAAATAAATGGATATTATCGGCTATATAAATGCTTATAGTATATTATTATACTTTAAAATTTTATTCATCACAGTTTTGTACAACCCAGTTGCTTATAATTTGCTGTAATTGTTCCTCAAATAGAGCATTAAGTTTTATGGCTTCATATTTTCTTTGACTAAGAGGCTTTATTACCATAACAATGCATAGAAAGTGGACATATTGATACCCATAATCTCTAAGTAATGTTTGCTTGTTATTTAATGTGGGGATAGGAAGCTTAATTCTAAGTAAATCAGAAAGTTCCAAAGCATATTTTTTTCCTGCTAACATATTATTTCTGTCTTAATAATCTTAGGACTTTTAACAAATTGAAACATTCGATTTTATGCACTTTTGTGTGTAGCAAGGCAGATATCTCCGTTAATGTCTGAAATAAGAAAAACAGTGTTCTAATTTAAACTTCAGTTTCTTGTTTTTCTACAGACCAGTGCCCATTGTGGGAGCATAGAAATTTACAGCCAAGCCCAGATCTATTAGGATCAAGACATAAAAGGAAAAAAATGATTTTTAGTGCAGAGGGAAATAACCTTTTACAATATTAATAAAGGCTCTCTATACTTACTATATATCTTTGACCTGTAATGTCAGAAATATAGATTACACCCTTAAATCATGCACTTCTAGCTTCATACCAAATTTGCACCATTCGGCTTTATCACAAATGTGTCCAGATTTTTACAACATCTGGCACATTTATAGCAATTAGTTCTGGGCAGGCTGTAGTGCCGCCAGTCTCAACTGCACAGTCCAAGTACAAACACAAATTATGATTAGTAATGATTTATTCAATGATGAAGTCATCCATCTTAGTCTGCTAAAGCTTAAAATTATTTGAGTTGACAGTTGTGATTTGTGCTACAGTTTTCTTTGATAACATCAAGTTCTTTCCAAATGTTAAACTAAATGGATACAAAAATAAAAAAATTAAAAAGCTGAAATAAATACTGCGCCAGAGAAAAACATTCTTAGGAAGGCATTTCTTTATACTCATGGGATAAAATGATGAAATTGTGCCAATTATACCAATCTTTTTCAAAACAGAAGAGTAAAGTATGGTGTTTGGAACACTCTGAGAGATCTTGTAAATTTTAATTAATTCAGTTTTATCACCAGTTGGCTAAAAGCCTTCTGTCATTTATAAAAAGTGTTATATGTGAAAATATCCTATAATATTTGGCTTATGATGAACAGTGGTGATTTTTGAAAGAGCTACACTATGATGCGTAATTTTTCTGTATCCTCTATATGTTGAAATTTCTTTCCCCTTTCTATAGCCTACCTACAGTCTATTCTAATGTTTCAAGTTCTGCCACATGCCTTCCTTAGTAACTTACTTGGAGAATTTTGCTCTGATTATAGAGCATGGAATTGATTGCATTCATCTTAGTCTAACTATTTTACTCTTTCACTCATTGATGATACTATAATAGTATTCATTAAGAGTCCATATCCTGTGTATTACATATTCCTCACTGTGCTGAGTATAGTACTAAGCACATCCTAGGTACTTTAAAAAAATGTTTGCTGCTCTGGAATAAAAAGTATATGGGTGCTATGGTTCATGTAGACATATCTTGAGAAGAGTAAGTCTCTGCTGATGATACAACAGTAATAAAATATGCAGTAAGATCTCAGCCTTAAGAAACTATGCAGATGTACAGCTGTCCAACAAAGATCTGTGCGCCTCTCTCATCCTGAATCTAGGCAGGGACATGAGACCAGTTATCACCAATAAAGTAGATGTCACTTCACTAATCAGCAACGCCCACTTTGACTTCATCTGAGTGAGAAATAATCTTGGCTTGTGTTAAGCTACTGAAATTTGGAAGTTTCTCTGAGTAACTGTTATAGATGAGACTAAATAGGGGGCATCATTCTCATTTTCTCTTTAAATTGGATTGTCTTTGTTATTTGTATAGTCCAAAATAGTCTCATATTATTTTATATTCAGAAAATAAGCAAACTTTTAAATAAGAGAAGGACTGGTAATAGACTAATCTAGTATTTTGGAAATCTGATCTTCATTTATTCTTCCAGTAATCATTATCACCACTGAATCTGTAAAAAACATATTGTACAAGAATCTGGAGTGGTATAAAGAAACAACCAAAATATAATGTATCCCTGCCTTCAAGAAGTGTACACTCTCCCACAAAATAAAAGGATTTTGCAATTCTGCTGGCAACTACTCTGTGGGGTTACTTTTCCAAACTTACCACTTAGTAACTTTATAACTTTGTCTAGTATTTATGCCTTAATTTTCTCATCTTTAAGACAGGGATAGGAGGAGTTGCTGCCTCAGTAGGTTGAAGTCATGATTGTGTATGTTTGAAACATTTAGAATAGTGCTTAAGATATAAGATACACTACTGTAATCCCAGCACTTTGGGAGGCCGAGATGGGCGGATCACAAGGTCAGAAGATCGAGACCATCCTGGCTAACACGGTGAAACTCCGTCTCTACTAAAAAAAAAAAAAATACAAAATCTAGCTGGGCGAGGTGGTGGGCGCCTGTAGTCCCAGCTACTCGGGAGGCTGAGGCAGGAGAATGGCGTAAACCCGGGAGGCGGAGCTTGCAGTGAGCTGAGATCCAGCCACTGCACTCCAGCCTGGACGACAGAGCGAGACTCCGTCTCAAAAAAAAAAAAAAAATATATATATATATATATATATATATATATATATATATAAAAGATACACTATAGCACTGTGTGTTCTGTTCTAATATATATATGTTTTAAATTTTCTAGGTAAGTAAATTAGTTCTATTGGAATTGAATAATATAGAGTGTGGAATTGATTGAATAGTAATTGTTATTAGATAGAAGATACCAGATTGAAACTCAGATTTTCTGATACTTAATCTTTTTTTGATGCAACTATAACACTTAGTTGGGGACAATCAAACATATTTAAAATAGTGAACTCTTAAATTATGCAGGTAATTAAACAAATTTTTAGAACATTTATCTGGATACTTGTGATCATTTTTTGTTTTATTCCACTTATACAGATGTGATCACAAACTACTCTTGTAATGATTTATAAAAGAAGTTACTCTCTTTTTGGGCACTAATTTTTTTAAAATCAATATCAGATTATTCTGCTTGCAGAGGAGTAGGATTTTTTGGGTTGCTATTTCTTTGAGCTCAATCTGTGTGAGGCTTAGAAAGAAATACATTAATAGATGAATCAGTTTCCTTATGTTAAAAAGGCAAAAAAGAGGCCGGGCGCGGTGGCTCAAGCTTGTAATCCCAGCACTTTGGGAGGCCAAGACGGGCGGATCACGAGGTCAGGAGATCGAGACCATCCTGGCTAACCCAGTGAAACCCCATCTCTACTAAAAAATACAAAAAAAAAAAAAAATTAGCTGGGCGAGGTGGTGGGCGCCTGTAGTCCCAGCTACTCGGGAGGCTGAGGCAGGAGAATGGCGTAAACCCGGGAGGCGGAGCTTGCAGTGAGCTGAGATCCAGCCGCTGCACTCCAGCCCGGGCGACAGAGCAAGACTCGGTCTCAAAAAAAAAAAAAAAAGGCAAAAAAGAAAGTAGGTATTTTTTTCAGCCTCAGTTGTTCTACTGACCACATGATTGACAAGTCTACCTTCCTGACAACTACATAAAGATGACAGGTAATTGAGTCACTATAAACTTCAGCTGCTCAGAACTGCTACCCCAACCCATTCTGACACAAAGGAAAATCTCCCTCTTTGTTAGTCTCCTTTTCAGATAATACTTTCAGCCATTTCCAGATGCCAAAACATGGTTGTCATTCCCTCTTTTTTCCTTCCATTAAAAAAATGAATCTCATAATGCTTCTCAAATGGGAAACATGCCTACACCCCCAATCTGGCACACCTTAATTCAAATCTTTATTGGTTCTCACTAACATTACTTTCTTCTCCATTCAGGTATCAAAAACCCATCCCCTATACTAACTACTGAGGAATATTAGTAAATTTAAATTGTGGTCACAGAAATGTGTTGCTAATTTCTAACAAGACCTTTCCCACAATTAGATCATTAGCTCCTACATTTCAGGCCCTGTTACTTAAGTATCTTTGATGCTCCTGTGTGAAGAATAGTGCTGGTATGGAGTCATTCCTGTAAATAAAGAGTCTCATCAAAGGGAAGTCTGCGATTTTTTTGTTTTCAAAATTTGACTTCTTTAGCTTTAATCCTGTACTACACTAGGCAAATCTATTAAAGAATTTATTACCCCCTAACTAGAGTTTAACTAGCCCCTCTTACAAGCTCTGCCATTGGCTATAGTCGACTAGAATCTCTATAGGTGATCTTCTGGCAAAACAGAACTTGACTGTTTTTAAGGTCATATTGCTGCCTATGCCTTTCTGTTTATCTCTTTTTATAGTTCACTTGGCTTTTGACAAACAGCGTTGCTTTCTAATCTAATAGCTCCTATTACTTTGTTTTGTTCTCAGCTTGTCTTAAACTATTTCTAGAGTTCTTGTTTTCTGATTTTTACTTATTTCTGGCCTTTGGGAAGTCCCTATCTCTATCTTTGCTTCTTAGACTGTCTCAATCCTCAGTTGCAATATTGCCCCTGCTATTCACTAACGTTATCTCTAGATTTTGACATGATAGTGTATGACTTGGGAAGAGACCACATACTTAGTGTCACCTGGCACTATGATCTAGCAATAATAGCAGACCCATATCTTGGGAAGGCCAGGTTTCTTTTAAAAGTTAACAGCAGCCAGTAACAATTCCAGGAGTTGCCACTCCTAAGAATTATGGAATAGTCAAGGCAATGGTGCTAAGTAGAAACTGAAGCAATTGAAATTGGAATTATTGAGAATTGAGTCTCTCAGTAATGTTGGGAAAGCTCAAGATTATAAACCAATTTAAAAGACTTACATTCAAGAGCTAGATTTGAAAGACAGCATTCATGACCAAATTCAAGGTCTTAGACATGAGGAACTAAGAATTCCTTGTTAATTTAGTATAGAAGAGTCACCACACATTCTGTGATACAGAAAGAAACTAAAAAAAACCAAAACTTACTTTCTTTTCCTTTGTCTATCACAGTATCTTGTAAGTAATTACCAAGCAAGAAAAACAGAATTCTTATTCAAGGGGACAAGTAGACTAGGAACCGGAAAGTCCAGTATGTAAAATGGAGTTGCAACAATAGTTCAGTTCAGTCAATAGGAACCACAAGTATCTCTAGAGAAGCATTCTCCTCTCCAGGAATATTCCAGGTAGATAGCTAGATAGAGCCAATTTATTCTTCCATGTTTTAGAAGGTCTCCACCATCAATAGCATCTTACTGCTAACTTCAGTCTCTTGCTACATGTTTGGCTCTCAGCTCTGTGGACAAGGAAGAAAACAGAGATATTTTATCATAACAACTAAGCAACCCAGTGTATTTCTGCTATTTAAAGGGCCATTTTCCCTTTAGATGAGGTCCCTAGGGATTATTTATTTTTGCAAGAAGGAGATTGGTTGCACATCTTTGAATAATCAGCTAAAAGAACATAATGAACCAAATATATTCTTTCCTTTTGTGATTGTTAACGGTTCTCAATGCCTGTTGAAAAAAAAAAAACCCTTTATTCCTGGTTTTGTACAGCACTGAACATACTGTCAATAAGTCATAAGAATTTCTGCAACTTCCTTCCCTTTCTATTCTTCTGCCATGCATTACATGTCAACATAGTCAGCGAATGAGACAAGTTAGACACATTACATCAGGAGACTAAATTCTCTAGAGTCGATGATATCCTTAGGGCTAGACGCTCGATATTCTGACAGGTGCCTCTCTTAAATTAGACTTTTCCTGTGTGTCACATTTTCAGTAGCCACTCAGGAGCGGAGGAAGTGGGATTAGATTGATTTTTGGACTGCTATCAATATAAATAACAATTAACTCTCATGTCAGCTTTTAGCAGGCAAGCACAATTGCAGAATGTCTGCATTTCAAGAAAGAATAAAGACATTTTCCTTTGGGCTGAATGATGTAAGAGAGCGTATGCCAGAACCAGAAAGATATTTTTACAACCTCACTGAAATCCTCCACCATTATATAAGAGATGTCTAATTCTTATTACAGGTCTATTTATGATGGAGAGTTCCAAATTCCTTAGCATGGCTTAAAAGGCACTGCCTGACCCCAAACTGCTTTTATAGACTCACCTCCAGCTAGGGCTCTGTAGGAGAAAAAAGTAGTATCTTCTCACCTATGTCAAGGTTCCTGGATCACACTCCTATAATAAAAGACAGATTTATAAGAGAAAAGCATAACAAATGTATTTAAGTGAAGATTTATGTGGCATGAGAGACTTCAGAAATGGAGACCTGAAGACCCAAGGAAAACTGTGTATTTTTGTGGCCAGTCATGTAGAATTGCGACTGAGCAAAATGGGGATATGATTTAATAGTGATAAAATGAGGGACATTTAGCAAGTCCTGTTTCCTCAGATTCTTCTTGGCCTCGGGGTGTCAGGAAAGAACCCCTATGGAATAAGGGTCTTCTGATCTACTTTCAGGGGAAATAAGAGCATTTCTTTATGACTATGCTTCAGGGGAGTAAGGTGGGAGAAGGTAAGAGTGATCTTCTTGCTTTTGAAGTGTTCTCAGTTGTTAAGGTGCCTTATTTAGTGGTATGTTCAGAGCCCTGAAAGCTCCCATACCCCATATATTCTAGAAAAAATAAATGATCATTTTCTGATATTTCTATATCAAACGCATATCTTGGGAAGACCTGGTGGAATTTTAAAAGTTAACAGCAGCCAGTAACAATTCCAAGAGTTGCTAGTCTTAATGATTACAGAATATTCAAGGCAATGGTGGGCTGCCTTGATCTTTATTTCATAGTTGACTATTCTATCATTAGATTTAGATTCAACAGCAAGTGAAAAAAAAAAGGGCTTAAACAAGATTGACACTTCTTTTCTTCACGTGTAAAAAAAAAAATCTAGATAATAAATTTTAAAAAAGAAAATGAAGAGTCTATAGGTCTGATGAGATGGGTCCATGGGTATCAGAAGTCTTAGTTTCTTCTCACTCGTGATCATGCTATTGTGAATATATAAATGCCTTCTTGTCCTGTGGATCAATGTGGTTGCTTAAGCTCCAACCATAAGAACTGGAAAGAGAAAAGAAACTCATGTTCACTTTGAAGGCTGTTTCCAGAGCTACCTAGATTCCATTGTATCATAACTTACTTACATTGGCACATATCGGTATAATAAAAATATAATATTAATATTTGGTGGCCATCTGATCAGCTAACATGACGTTGTTTTATTGAGAAAGTAGCTGATAATGAATATTTGGGAACAACATGTAGACCCGGTCCCAGCTGTTGAACTTTTACCAGCTTTTCCTGATCCCTGAAGAAAAAAATTAATCCTGTACCCATGTTCAAACAGAAATGTGTTAAAACATTATTTTGACATATTATAGGCTCATGTTAATTAAATCTTAATGACTTATATAAAGAGAACAAGTTGACCCATCAAGAAAATGAATATATTATCTGTAAGACATGTTGCCTTGCTTTAGGAAATTTCTCTCTCTCTCTCTCTCTCTCTCTCTCTCTCTCACACACACACACACACACACACACACACACACACACCTTAAACATAAATATTCTGAAGTTTCCTCCTCTAGAAAAAGTGAGTAGTAGTTAGTTTCCTGGATTCTTCTTGGTATTTTAGGCAGATTTAAAAGGAGGTAATATCTGAGAAATTGTTTTTCTAAAACGTAAGATGCATTAATAATCTTTCCTAAATGATGATGAAGTGAAGAATGGACACTAGCCTACTCCAGGTATTGCTGTTCTCTTAGGATCTGAATGGGAAATGCCATTAAGGTTCTCATTCATTTATAGAACAAGAATCCACATAGATTATATGGTTTGAAGTTCCCTTCATTTATGCAGCAAATACATTTTCAGCATCTGTTATGGGCTGCACACTAATTTGGGCCCTGAGCTACAGCAGATAGTAAGACATATGGAACACTTGAACTCATGAAGTTTATGATTGAAAGGTGAACACACATTCCAATAATGATGTAACGACGTGCATAATTATATTCTGAAGGAAAAGTATTGTATGAATGTGTATTTGAAGGATTAGTGTTATATGAATGTGTATTTGGAGGAAAATTAGTATATGCATGTGTAAGAATGGCAGAGGTAAAATTGTAGGGATATGTAGAAAATGACTTCCTGAGGCTGTGAGATTTAAGTAGAAATCTGAAGGCTAAGAAGGTGGTAACTATGCAAAAAGGAACATCGGTAGGGGATTAAAGAACAGGAGCAAATTCAGGGAGAGAAAACAGCATGTGTTAAGACCTTGAAATGAGAAGGTGGGTGAGACAGTTAAGGATATTGGCTTATTCACTTTAATGTTCTGAGCCCTAGTTTCTTTGTTTACAAAATAGAAATAATAGGAATTATAATTTTCTCATAGAAAATAAAGTATAAGAAATGACTTATAAACAATGAAATGCTTCAAAAACAATAATTATTTTGTTTACCTAATACAAATGATAAAGCTCTAGGTGGTTCATGCTTACTATATGGTTTGCAAACCTCCTGCTTTGCCCCCTAAAAGCAGGGTTAGTATAATACTTTACTTAGACTATACTTAATGGATCCATCTCTGATTATTAGAAAGAAAAAGTTAATAAATGTTTAAGTTTGGTAGGTAAAAATAATAGGAACTACCACTCCAAGAAGTATCCATGAATGCCCCATTATTGGGGTCATCTGAGAAGAACCAGACCCCAAACTTTAAATAATCCTGATTATCTTGTTTATTTGAAAATACTGGTGTAAGGACGGGAGGCTTAGGGATTATATTTCCAAACATTACATCATGATCAAATACCCAGCGCCTGTATTTCCATTTAGTCTCGTGACTTTGTTTGATGCAAGACAATAAGATTGCTGTGACCTCTTGGAAAGAACCATATTTCATTGAAATCCATCTAGTGTGATAGACTTAACACCACCGTGAGGAATACATTGGCAACGACTGAGTACTAACATTGTTTGTAGGCCATAGAAGGACAATACCTGTGCCCCAAAGACCTTTGGCTCTCTGACTGCAATTACCTGCTTCTAAATTTAATAGCAATCAGACAGACAGAAATTCCCAACATGCCAAATATTCAATTCAAAATAAAACTCAGGCTTTCTAAACCCTTTTTAAAATGTGGCATGTTATTCAGAATTAACAATTATAATGAGCGCCTACTATGCAGAAAGTGACCTCTTAGCTGCTTTCACACAGTCTGCCTGATTTAAATATTTCTAACAAGCCCTGTGATGGATCAGATCAAGCATTAGTGTCCCTGTTTTGCAGCTAAGAAAGCATGTATTGAGAAATATTAAATAACTTGTATAAATCATATCACTCAGGAGAAGCAGAGCCAGGATTTTAATTTAAGTTTACCTTACTCCACATCCAGTGTTTGTTTTCTTATAATAAACTACTCCCTTCTTTGCACGTATCTCCTCATGCCTCCACCCTGCACAAAGTCTACACTAAGTTATACAAACGTTATTGAGAAGATGCAGTGGACTTGACTGTTTTTACTACAGTCATCCTCATTAAAGTTGTGAATCCTTAGATCAATGTAGAGAAGAAAAATGGTTTGACTTGCAGAATTACAGTTTGTTTTTGACATTCCAATACTGGAAACATGTCTCCACCCTAAATCTCAGAATGAATGCTTCATAGACTATCTTCAGTCTCCTTGTAATTCAAGCCTCACCTTAACCAGAATGACCCTCAAATTGTATTAAGCCATTAGACCCCCGGGCAGTGGTAGAACCAAAAGGAGAAGATTTTTGAAGTCTCCTTTTGGGGAATTGTTATTCAAATATTTACCTTCTCAGGAATTCTCAACATCTAAAGATCTATAACATTACCAATTAAGTTCTTCAAATATCACACAGCGGTAACAATTTCAGTTTTCTAGGAACCCAATTTAATTATCTGTCTTCTCTCTGCAGCACGTAATGTTGTATATCAAATATCTGAAGAAAAAAGATTTATGGACCGGGCGCAGTGGCTCATGCCTGTTATCCCAGTACTTTGGGACGCTGAGGTGAGGAGTTTGAGACCCATCTGGCCAACATGTGAAACCCCATCTCTACTAAAAATACAAAAACGATCCAGGAATGGTGGCATGTGCCTTCCCAGCTACTGAGGCTGAGGTGGGAGAATCACTTGAACCAGGGAGGCAAAGGTTGCAATGAACTGAGATGGCACCACTGCACTCCAGCCTGGGTGACACAGCGAGACTCTATCTAAATAAATAAATAGATAAATATTTATGGATCAGATAGAGCAGGTCATTGTTATTAATTCCGACTATGTATTTTAAAAGTGGACAGAAGAGATGTAAGAGATGTAGAAATCTAAGAAATCTCACAAGCTATAGTGCACATAATTTAAGCTGTATCCTGACAAATATAGCTAAAATGTTCTCTTTCCAACAAATATGCCACTACCCTGGGGAAAGAGTGGTAACATAATATACCATTCTGACGTCTGTCTGCTTGGAAGATTTTTGTTTAATTTTTTTTGTTCGATCAGTTATTTTTATTGTTTTACATTATTCTTCTAAATAGATAATTTACGGACATAGTGCTTTTTCTTCTTCAAGTTTACATAGTACAAATTTACATACCATGCAATAATATTCTATCTGTATTTCTCAACAAGGAACAAATACAAGTATGGACAGGATCACCACACTCGTTGCAGGATAATTAACATCCCTGAATTTCTCCTCTAGATGCCAGTGACATCCCCCATACCAGTCATTGTCACAACCCAATCTCTTTGCACGTACAGTTTTTTAAACATTCCTTGGGTAAGGGATACTGCTCCCAGTTAAGAGCCACTGAACCAGATGCCGAAGAAAACCCCACAACATTTTAAGCAAGGGAACACGAAGATAGTATTTATATTAAGCTGGTACTGGATAAAACACATGATTTTTTTGTTTCTCGTGAGAAGTCAAACTCATTGCCCATACACATATATAGTCCTGTTGAGTTAGTATAGCAAAAGAGAAGGAACAAATGTAAAAGTGTGCTACCTTTCATTAGTTATTTAGTGCTCTAGGCTTCCTATGATTGACCCAATCCTTTTAAGCGTATGAGCAAAAGACTTCAGGACGTGAAAGTCTTCTAACCAGTGGGACAGGCATGTTTTAATTATTCCTTAAATCGGAGATTTCATGTATCTTTTAAATTCTTTCTGTGAATAAAGAGAGATCAGAGAAGTTAAGGCAAAAGTAAACATGTAACATAATGAGGAAGACTATAGTAAGGAGCTTATACCAATGCACTAACATTGAACGAAACTGTGAACTTAAGAAATGAGTTGCAGAGCCATGAGGAGTGCCAAGGACATAAAACTGGGAAAAGGATAGAAAGTTCCCAAACTGGCATAGCCAAAAAAGAGAATCCATTAGTTAATATAAACTAATTTTCAAAGGTAAGTAGGGTTAGGATAGGGCTACCAGGACAAAGATGATTGGAATATTGGCAGCAAAAATAAAAAAAGAGATATGCACTCCTGAAAAAGGTATTATGGGAAGGACTAGCACAGTAATTGGAAGCTCGGGCTATGGGGAAATAAACCAAAGATGCTTTCAGATTAGAACTAGAATGAAAAAAAAAAAAAAGCATCAAGAGGGCTGGAGGTTCTAAACAAATGCCCAAGCCAATACTGGATTTGAAAATCAGAGCCAGGGTCTTTAACTTGTACGTGTGTGGTCTACAGACCAGCAGCATCCATTTATCTAGGGGTCTGTTTGAAGTACAGATCCCAGTCTACAACTGCTAAATGCACACTTTAACAAGATCCTGGGGTAATTTACATACACATTAATGTTTAAGAAACACAGAACTAAACAGTCTCTAATAACATTAGACAATCATATTATTCTATTGAGCATTTCCTCCCTCACTTAATCAGAACCACCTAGTTATCCAAGCAAAAACCATGGAATCACTACCAGCTCTCTCTTTCCACCTTTTATAACTATGCAGTCAATAAATTCTATCCAGTATGAAATAGCATTGTATGACCTGCCTCTATCACTTCAGTCCTGATTTCTCTGTCATTACCTTGATTGACTTCTTTACTGTTTCATGACTGAACTCTTGCAATAGCATCCCAACTAGTCTCCCTGCCTCTCATGTCTCCTTTGATTGCTGTAAAACACAGATCACATCATGCCTCCATCTGCATAAAAACTTATATGGTCTCTATTAAATAAAGAATAGAGTGAAAACATCCTTATTACAGTATTGCAGTACACATGAACCTTTTAAATCATGCTTCATCTCTAAATATTCCTCTCTATACTACCCTTGCTGCAATGTCTTTCTCTTTCACAAGGAAGGGTCTTTGCACATGCTATTTTTTTTCATATGCTTGGTACTCTGCCCTAACTTGGGTTGCCCTAATGCACATACCCCCAGATATGTTAATAGACTCTTAGATCAAGATAAATTTATTTTGGAGGTGATCTCAGTAAACAGGAATAAAGGAGATGGCAAAGTGAAACAGAAAATGGGAAGCAGAGTGAGGAGAACAAACAAAAACACACTCAAAAACAATGGATGGTGTATTTATGAGCTGGTTACTTCATTAGAGGATAGACATATAGACATTTGTACCTTGACTCACATTCCCCATTTCTGGAGAGCTGTAATGGAAAGCATCAGTCTTCTTTACTTTTGGCTTGCTCCTAGGCATGGCTGAACAGCCTTCTACAGCTATAAGAAGAAAAAGCACAGAGACGAGACTGTGTGGTGAATGCATCTTATGGACAATGGGCAACAGTACATGGATTGTACACCTCGGCTGATGAAACCAGGTGGGCCAAGACATTGCTGTGCAGGGCATCACAAAGGTATGCTGCATACTCTTAAAACACTGACAGATTCTTTTATCCTGTTCCCTCAGTATCCATGCTTAAAATTGTACCACTATAGTCATGATACTGTGGTATAATCACTGTGTTGATTTCCTTTCCCCAATACAATACTGTAGAGATGAAAACGATACATAAAGAATCAGATGATTTTGATGTTTAGTTTCTAACCAGATTGTAGCCTGGAAGAAAGACACACACTATTTGCGTTTCACAAAAGGAGGCTGTTACGGATTAAGTTTTGTACCCCCAAAATATATGTTGAAGTCCTAACCCCCAGTGCCTCAAAATGATTTTATTTGGAAAAAGAGTTATTGCAGAAGTAATTAGTTAAATTCAAGTGAGGTCATATTAGTAGGATGGACGCTTAATCCAAAACAACTGCCATCTTTAAAAGATGTGGGGAAGAGAGATCCAAAGGGAAAATGGCCATGTAAAGGCAGAGGCAGAGACTGGGTTTCTGCTGCCACAAGCCAAGTAATGTCTGGAGCTACCAGAAGCTGGAAAAGGTGAGAATACCTTCTCCTCAAAAAGCTCCTAGGAGAGCACAGCTGTGCCAACCTTTTGATTTTCGACTTTTCTTCTCTAGAACTGTGAGAAAATAAACCTCTCTTGTCTTCAGCTATCCATTTTGTGGTACATTTTCATGCAGCCCTAGGAAACAAATACAAAAATTACATGTTATAAAGTGTTCTTTAAAATCAGTAATGTTTATTAAATCATAAATATGCTATGGAATAGAAAAGGGCTAGGTCGAATTTCAGAACATCTGGTCCCGTGTTTAGCCTTTTCATTTTACACATGAGGGGTTTGCAACTAAGAGAAATTAAGCAATTTATCTAAAAATGCACAACTAGTCAGTTGGAAAGCCCAAACTAAAACTGAGACTCTTGATGCTCAGTCCAAGGTAGCTTCTACTTCACCATAGGATTCATCTGCCTGCCATCCCTATCCAACTTCAGTCATATAGTCTCATCGTTTTCTGACAGGCTGACGGAGGTTGACCTAAACACCCACTGTTTGTGATTGTCACAGAATAGAATACCCCTTTTTCCTAGCAAAATGCTAGAGCACAGAATCTAAGCATATTTAGCGCAGTGGTTACCATGGTACCCATGTAATTTAATTACCACTCTTTTGTGAATATTTTAAAATAAAGTTGTTAAAAGATCAAACAGCACATTCAACATTGTATGGCTATAGAAATGATAAGTAGCTTTTTAACTGAAAATGTTCTGTTCCTGTAGGGAGTTGATTATTTTTTATGAGTTAAAATTTAATTATAGCATTGGATATATGTGTGTTTCTTTAATATATTACTATGCTTCGAAAGTTAAATATGTCAGAAACATTTTACCTTTTAATTTACAACTCTGACCAATCACTTTGCAAACCTCAGCTACAATTTTATCACCATATTTTATGTCTTTCTGATTGGAGAAAGCCCCATGTGCATACAATATTCAAGAACGTCTCAGAGAAAATAAAGAATTTCAAGGAGTTTTACCATTTGGCATTGGAGATTTATGAATGGATGACAGCATGCCAGTCAAACCGTTTATTTATATATAAACACTGATGTACCTATAAAGCACCAAATTCAATGCCAGGCAATTGAGAAACAAATAGAAATAAGTAACTTTTAAAGTCTCACTACTCAAAGTGTGGTCCAGGGACCAGTAGCATCAGATATCAACATTACCTGGGAGCTTGCTAGAAATGCAGAGTCACAGACCCCGTTCCAGACCTGTGGAATCAGAATACATATTTTCACAAGATCTTCCTGGTGATCCCCTATGCACACTCAACTTTGAGAAGTCTCATTCTAAGCAACTCACAGTTTAAGAATAAACAAAACCTGTACATAGTTGCAAATGAGTGTTGCACATGCTGTAATGAGCTACGCAATGGGTAGTGTGATTGAAATTATAGACGTGGAAAGTGCTTAGAGTGCAGAAGAAAATGGATATGACAGGGGCAGTGAGCAATATGCAATCTAATAAGTTGTGTTTGCTCGGGGTCTTGAATGATGAATGGTAGTTTGCCAAGAAGACAACAGGGTAGGGGACATCACAGATATTAAACAGCGTAAATAGCAATTACAAAGGTAGCGAGGGATAAAGGAAAGATTATTCTAGGAACTGGAATTGGTTCAGATTGATCAGAGTATAGAGGTTATGGGGATCCTGGCAGAATATCGAGTTCTTAGACAGGAGCTAAGTCATACAGTAATAAAGCATTTAGATGCTTAGTTCATATCAAACTAATAATTATTTTAACCTAGAATATTGTAAATTATATGGAACAAATTTATCAAGAAGCTTGGCAATCATAAAACCTAAAGGAAATTTTCTTTGGCTTAAATACTCGCCATTTTGTATCGTGTTTAATTTTGTCTAAATTGCCTTTAATAGTAAGTATCTATTAACGTTTTGCACATCTGGACTCTAAGCTCCATGAACTAAAGGAGCTTCTGCCTTCATTGCTTTATCTTTCATACTTAACTCAGTAATTGACACATCATAAGTGCTCAACAAATATTTGCTATAAGTATCAAAAATTTCTTCACCTAAGGATTGACTACTAATTGGTAAAATTTGCATTTTATATATGCCATTTAAATTTGACATGGATAAATAAGTTTTAATAAATGCAGAGTATCAGATAAATTAAATCTATATTTATTAACAATAGTTAGCTCAGTTTCACTAGAATTTGGTACCAGGAGATGCATAAAAGGACTTTGGTAGCCAGATTATGTCCTATGTGGATACAAAAGACTGTGCAGCCTTAGTCCGAAAAGTGCTTATATTGGTGGGAAGTTCATAATCCCATTATCCTTCCTTATTTCCGTTATTTACACAGAGAACTGTGAGATGCTTTCAAGTATCTTCAGATGGATACAACCTGTCATGTCCTCCCTTGTGTGGTGGATATGAAAGTATATACTGTACTTGGCAAATCTAGAGTAAAAAACAAAAGCTTGGAGAATCTCTGAACTCTATGGCATTCACAAGTGATAGATATGCACATTCTAAAGATAAAGCCTCTCCTTGGGGTGGATTGCCTTCTCGCCACTGTCAGCCCTTATTAAAAACAGCTGTAATCCAAATTGGTCAAGACTGTCATGTCAGAGTAATGATGTTCTGTAAGTTTGAGTCTAATTCACAGCAATACATTGAGTCCAAGGCTCCAATTGCTTTCCAGTATTCTGGGGGGAAAAAAAAACCAAAAAAACAAAAAAAACAAAAAAAACATTGGCACATGTTCTTCCAAGCAATTTGGTCTCCTTTTTCTAAGTTGAATCAAAAGGACTTTACATCCAGATATGTCTAGGCTATGTATATGGCCACTCTTAACTAACCCGTTACTCCTCTATCAAAATATAAACACACAGCCATTTCCCAGGGCACGTTCTGGACCCAGGTGACCAAGGCTCCCCCTTAAAAATTTCTAGAATCACAGTGTTCCCAGTTTCTCCCTGGTGAACAAGAACCCAGAATCATTTTAACCTGATTTCGTTTGGATTGCTTCAGAACAAGACTCTACAAAAATTAACCTGATTGTAAGTAATATATTTGGAAATGATTTTATGGAATGCTGGTAGGGGCATAGCAAAATAAGACAGAAAATGGGGGAGTCTAAAGACTGGTGTGTGATCCAGCAAGTTATCACTCAAGGTAAGTAGAGCTGAACTCTACTGGGGGACTCTGATACAGAGTGTAGATACTGGCCTCACACTTACTGCACTTGACAGCTGAAGGAGTTGAGGAATTTACACAACTCTTGTCAGTCATTGCTTAATAGCTGCTCCTGGGTGGGGATAGTGCTACAACACTTCCATTCGGTCATGCACGTAGGAGAGCAGGCTCCCATAGCCAAAAGAAACCAGCCAGTAAGAAGTTGCAAATCCTAGTAGCTCTAAGTTGGTGGCATGAAATAAAATGAGAATGTGACAATGGTGTATGGTCAGGTGCAAACTGTCTGATACAACTCCCAAATAACTCTTTCCTAAAACCTGAGCTTGTCTTCTCAATTTATTTATTTTTAAAAATTTGTAGTTGGTGTCTTGTTCTTGCTGATTACATCCAGGCTGTAATGCAGTGGAACAAGCATGACTTACTGCAGCCTCAACCTCCTGGACTCAAGCAATCCTCCCACCTCAGCCTCCTAAGTAGCTGGGACTACATATGCACACCACAATGTCTGGCTATTGTTTTTAAAAAATTATTGGTAGAGATGGGGTTGGTCTCACTTTCTTGCCCACACTGGTCTTGAACCTCCTGGGTGCAAGTTACTCTCCTGCTTCAGTCTCTCAAAGTGCTGGGATTAGGGGCATGACCCACTGAGTTTCGACCTCATTTTTGACATAAAATAAGCTATTATTCAATAATATTATTCTTTCCAGAAAGAAAGATATTTTCTTTAACAAATATATGTGTATACACACATACACATATATATACACATATATTTGACATACACATATATATACACATATATTTGTTGAAGAAAATGTCTTTCTTCATATATATGTGTGTGTATATATGTATGTGTATATATATACATATATATGTATATACACACACATATATATATATTCAGGAAAAAATTAAGCTTACTGACTTAATAAATACACCACTAAAAATAAAACACCATTCACCTATTTCTACAAAGACAAGAAAAGTTATTTTTAAAAGATCACCTCTGTCTCTGCTTTTGACTTGATTCTGGCTGCAGTCTCTCACTAAAAATAGTAAACAAAATGAAATTAATTCCTGGTGGAATTCTCATATATTAGAATCTCTGCTTCACATATTTCAGTAATTATTTGATTTTATTTGTGAAAGCATCAAAGATAAGGAATGTCAATTATTTACTCTTCATCTAGGTTCTAACCAATGGAGAGTGGATGGCAGATGCCATATGGAGATTTATAAGTATTTAAGATTTATAATTATCCATTTAGAAGTATTAATTATTACTGGAAAATCTGTAATGAAGAATATGGTTTGTGCACGATGTAAACAAGGTACACCCTACTTCCTCTTCTGTTTCTTCTTCACTCAATTTCTTCTTCCCCAAGGGTAGAAAATCACACCCACTGAGAAGTCCCACATAATTTGCAGCTAACGTTAGGTAGGAAGTCTAGCAAAGATAAAGAGCAGAAACCATGAGAACTAGCTTGCCTGCATATAGCATGGTAACTGGAAGCCTAAGAGAAGCCATCACATCTGTGCTCAAACGTTCTAAAAGAAGAAGCAGAGTTAGGAATGCCTCATTTGAGTAGGGATCTGAAATCGATTTCCACGCTGGCACAGAAAATATGATTTGCAGATGTTTGGCTGTCACCTATCTATCCATGTATTTTGCCTTAGAGGGGAACAATTTAGAAAAAAAGAAATAAGCTAGCACTTCACAGAAGTGTAGGAGAAAAAAAAAATTTCTTCTTAAGAGTGCTCCTTGGCTGGACGCAGCGGCTCACGCTGGTAATCAAGCAGTTTGGGAGGCCGACGCCAGCGAATCATGAGGTCAGGAGATTGAGACCATCCTGGCCAACATAGTGAAACCCTGTCTCTACTAAAAATACAAAAAAATTTAGCTGGGCGTGGTGGCATGCGCCTGTAGTCCCAGCTCCTCAGGAGGCTGAGGCAGAGGAATTGCTTGAACCCAGGAGGCAGAGGTTGCTGTGACCCGAGATTGCGCCACTGCACTCCAGCCTGGGCAACAGAGCGAGACTCTATCTTTAAAAAAAAAAAAGTGCCCCTTTGTATAGAGAGTGGTAAACACGAAAAGAAAAGAAAAGAAGTGATTTTATAGATATACCATAGAAAGTGTTCAGCTCTCTAGTGGAAAGAAGGTTAAGTGGACTGCCTTTAAAGTCTTCATATTCAATTTTGTGCACTATGAAGGGTATCAGAGTTGTTGTCTCAATATGTGGACGTATCCTATCTTCACTGTATATTGGCCTTGTAACTTTGAGCAAATCCTTAATCTCTCTGACGTTAGTTTGTTATTCAATCAAACAGATCCTTAAATCATTGCTATAGGGTTAATGACATTTAAACTGGGTTTCATTGAGCCCTAGGGTTTACTGGAAGCATGGCAGAATTCACTGAAGCAGTGAGTGCTAGACCAAATGATTGGGGCCCCAAGATTCCTGGTCTTTTTCCATGCAGATTAACTCCACTTGACCTTGTTTTAGCATTAGGATCACAGACAAGATTTAAGAGCAACAGAATTTTATCACGAAATACTTTTCTCCTGAAGAATATTCAAAAAGCAATGAATTAGTGCATAAGAAAACTGCTCTGTAAACTCTGTGTCATTATACAAGTGCTATTTTTATTTCTCAGCATTTGAAGATAGGGTGTCATGCATAACCCATTGTTGAAAATTAATGAAATTTTTAAATGCAGTAACACTATGAACTTATTTGAAATTCCTACCTTCTAGCATTTCCCGTTCAATCATAAATACTTCCTTTAAAATGACTCTTTAATGTTCATGTACAACTTCCAGGGTTTAAAATGTTAATACAGTAAAGGTAAAATGGAAACAGAGGGCTTTCAATGTTTGTTTGTTTGTTTGTTTGCTTGTTTTTAATCAAAGCAAGTTATTTTAGTCTTTGACATTATATTTTAAATTTATTTAGAGAATACTGGAACACCAAATGTTAAAGTTGGTGGTATATTTAGAAATTATCTGGTCTTTTCTTTAAATTTTTTATGATAAACAAAGATGAATACTCAGATTAGGAAGGTTAATTTATTTATTGTCTCACTTATTCAACAAATATTTCTTTAGCCCTTATAATGTTTAACCCATACTATTGTGTACACAGAAACAAGATGATTACCAAAGAGTCTCATCTTGACAGTTAATAGTCTAGAGAGGAAATGCATACAGAAAACGATTGTATTACAAGACTCTGGAAGAGTTATAAAACATATGTGGGTTTCTGCGCTGTCACAAGGAAGGAACAAAAAAAAAATATGGAGAAGTCCTGGATAAAATTGTAAATTGCCTGAATAGCCAGTGATATACGAGCAAGTAATAAGACAGGATAAAATGAGGCCTCCTAACACTCTCTGTGGGAAATAACAGCTGAGGAAACTGTTGATGGTCCCGTATTTAGTCTCAGGGATATCTCTTTCCTAGTCCAGATATTTGAAACACTTTTTTTTCGTTAAAGAAAAGTCCTTCTAAGATTCCAGCTCACATTTTTCTTCTGTAGAGCTACCCTCAGTACCTACTCTGCCTTCTATGGAGTGAGAAACAGTTTGCAAAGAAACCTCTTGACTTCCTTCTTCTCCAGAGGAAATACACACACCTCTTTATTTAAGATTTATTTTGTTATTTTTATTATTTTCCTTTTTCAGAATATACAGACTCTAAAACTTAGTCTTTATACTATGTTTCTAGATTAGCTTTCTTAGATTGTTCCACAAAGCCTGGCATATTCCAAATTTTTAATCACAAACAGTTCCCTCTTATCCATAGGGATATGTTCTTAGTCCCCCCAGTGAATGTCTGGAACTGTGGAATGTACCAAACCCTCTATATACTACCTTTTCTCCTATACATATATGCTATGATAAAGTTTAATTGGGCACAGTAAGATATTAGCAACAATACCTAGTAACAAAATAGAATAATTATAACAATATACTATAAAATCATATACATGTGATTCTCTCTGTTTCTCTCTCTCTCTCTCTCTCTCTCAAAATATCCTATTGTAGCATACTTATCTATTTTCAGACTGCAGTGGATCTTCAGTAACTAAAGCTGCAGATAAGGGCTGTTAGGTCTAAGAGAAAGCTCGCATCTCCTCTCACTTTTCAAAATTCTCTAGGTCTTACAGTATTCTTTCGCCTACATATTCTTGGCAGACATTTACAGGTAGAAAGAACTGAGTATTTGAAGCTCATAAATCTTCAGATGGGATATGTAGTTGGTTCCAATGGGATCTTCAGAGTGGGGCTACCAGGGTAATCCTTAATGATTCATATTTCACAGGATCTCAAATTCTGTGATTTTCATCTCAGTATCATCTTATGACTCATACAGCAAATCTATCCTTAAAAATCATTCTGGTTTTGAAAGGTGATGGTTCTAAAAGTGTCCAGAGGATCATGCAATAGCAAAAACATGTTTGTAGCTTATCAAGGCTGTTTGGGGTGCAAGAAATAGAAACTCATTCAAACTCGCTTAAGCACAAACCACTTCAGATCTGTATTCTTTACTATATGTAAACAGATTATATCTCTTTTTCCAAAATCCCATCCTCATTTGAATAATATATTATAGGTCACATCATCAATCAAGGAGAGATACGAAATTTATTGTAAGAATATGGGGGAATTAAATAAGGCCATAAGACATGAAAGTCTCTCTTCTCTTATTCTGTCCCTCCCTTTCATCTTCTCTGTATATAGACAGAGAGCTTGTAAAAGGTAAGGTGGAGAGTCAATGAACTTGATGATTATTCATTGTGCAAAAGCTTCTGGAGCTCTTATCAAACCAAATATTTTGCAAGACACAGAGTATACAATATAAAGTCACATATGGTGTTTGGATGATAGTCCAGTGAAAGAGTCAGATAAATAGAGAATTAACTGTAACACAGAATACTAAGCCCCTCAATAGACGTAAGTACAACGTGACAAGAAACAGAGAGAAGAGGAATAACAAAATCAAACTGAAGGAGATAGGGGATCTGAAATTTTAGTGAGCAGCTGTTAGTTATAATTTTATTTTTGAGCATGCTAGGAGCACTCTAAACAGAAATATATCAGTGGTTTGGGATAAAGCATATTTGAGAGATTTTAGTACAATACAGCTTTTGGTTTTATTTTGTTTTTGTTTTCAACTCAAAGATATATAGTGGTAATTGGGTTTTCAGTCATTGGGATGGCAAAAAAATAGAAGCTTCACTTCTTTGGAAGATATAATTGGATGATTCATGCGTGTATGCATGCATGCAAACAAGTTTACAGTGAGACACTATTCATCCTCTATGTCATGACAAAAATTAAAAAGACTGTCCATACCAATTGTTAGTGAGGATATGGAAAATCATTCTTATGCACTAGTGAATGAGAACTGAAAGTAAAAGCAAAAGTACAGCAATTTTTGGAAACTGGCTGTATACATATATGGTATATTTATATACAGATATCTATATAGTATATATAGATATAGATATTTATACACATAAAACAATTGAAAATATATGTTTAGATGCATGTACACATATACATGTAAAAAAAAAAAAGTCATTTCATGCCTGAGTATATACCCAAAAGAAAGTAATACTTATGAGCACATTTTGTAATTGTACAAAATTATTTTTAGCAATGTTATATATAATAACCAAAAATTGAAAAAAAGGAATAGATAAATCAATTACTGTATATTTATAAAATAGAATCCACATAGTGATCTACATAGTGATGAAAGGGATGTACTACTGCTGCATATGACATCATGGAAGATATAATCTCAGGCATAATCTTGAAGGAAATAAAAGCTAGACATACAATTTTATTTATATGAATCCAGTCTAATATATGCATAAAATTATTCCACAGTGAATGTGGTCAGAAGTGATAACAATTTGGGAGCTGATTCGCTGAGTGCAGTAAAGGAACAGCTTATTAGAGTGACAGAAATAGTATGTATTTTGTTCTGGGTGATGGTTACATGAGTGTAAACACATGTAAATATTCAGTAAGTTGTACACTTAAGGTTTATCCAGTTTTATATATGTAATACCTCAATTTTGTAAAAAGTCCACCTGTTTTTAGGGAGAATGATTAGTTCCTTCATCCAAGCATTTGAGCATTCAAAAATACTAAAAACAATGCTAGTAACTAGGCTTATATAGAGAAAAGATATAATTGAGGGTGTCATAGAAAAATTAATAGGAGTTGGAAAATATTATAAACAACAAAAATTCAATTTTCAAATACCATGTTTCAACACATGATGCCGATATGGTTTGCTTGTGTCCCCACCCAAGTCTCACCTTGAATTGTAGTTCCCATAACCCCTGTGTTGTGGAGGGACCTGGTGGGAGGTAATTAAATCATGGAACCAGCTAACCCTCATGGTTTTCATGATAGTGAGTGAATTCACATGGAATTTGATGGTTTTATAAGAGGCTTCTCCCCCTTTTGCTGAGCACTTCTCTTTGCTGCCTCCATTCTCCTTGCTTCCCCTTTTGCCATGATTTTAAGTTTTCTGAGGCCTCTCCAGCCATGCTAAACTATGAGTCAATTAAACCTCTTTGCTTTATAAAATACCCAGTCTCCGGTATGTCTTTATTTTCAGCATGAGAACGGACTAACACAGTAAATTGGTACCACAGAGAGAGGGATTCTTCTGTAAAGATACCTGAAAACGTGAAAGCTACTTTGAAACTGGGTAACAGGTAGAGGTCCAAACAGTTTAGAGGGCTCAGAACAAGATAGGAAAATGTGGGAAAGTTTGGAACTTTCTAGAGACTTGTTGAATGGCTTTGAACAAAATGCTGATGGTGATATGGACAATGAAGTCCAGGCTAAGGCAGTCTCAGATGAAGATGAGAAACTTCTTGGGAACTGGAGCAAAGGTCAGTCTTGTTATGCTTTACCAAAGAGACTGCCAGCATTTTGCCCCTGCCCTGGAGATCTGTGGAACTTTAACCTTGAGAGAGATGGGTTTGAATTGGAACTTATGTTTATAATGGAAGCAGAGCATAAAAGTTTGGAAAATTTGCAGCCTGACATGGGATACAGAAGAATAACCCATATTCTGAAGAAAAATTCAAGCATGCTGCAGACATTTGCATGAGTAATGAGAAGCCAAATGTTAATTGCTAAGATAATGGGGAAAATGTCTCCAGGGCATGTCAGAGATCTTCACAGCAGCCTCTCCCATCACAGGACTGGAGGCATAGGAGGAAAAATGGTTTTGTGGGCTGGACCCATGGCCTTGCTGTTTTGTGCAGTCTTGGAACTTGGTGCCCTGTGTCCCACCTGTGGCTAAAAGGGGCCACTGCTTCAGAAGATGTAAGCCCCAAGCCTTGGTGGCTTTCCTGTCGCATTGAGCTTGTTGGTGCACAGAAGTCAAGAATTGAGGCTGGAGAATTTCCAGATCCCAGAATGGTAGATTCACTGACAGCTTACATCATACGCCTGGAAAAGCTGCAGACACTCAATGCCAGTCATGAAGGCAGCCTGGAGAGGGGCTGTATCCTGCAAAGCCACAGGGGTAGAGCTTGCATCAGCAATACTTAGATGTGAGACATGGAGTCAAAGAATGTTATTTTGGAACTTTAAGGTTTAATGACTGCCCTATTGGATTTCAGACTTGCATGGGTCCTGTAGCCCCTTTGTTTTGGCCAATTTCTTTCATTTGAAATGGGTTTATGTATCCGCTGCTTGTACCTCCATTGTATCTAAGAAGTAATTAGCTTGCTTTTGATTTTACAGGGTCATAGGTGGAAGGGACTTGCCTTGTCTCAGATGAGACTTGGGACTTGGAATTTTGAGTTAATGCTGGAAGGAGTTAAGATTTTGGGAGACTGTTGGAAGAGCACAATTGTGTTTTGAAATTGAGGACATGAGATTTGGGAGGAGCCAGCGGTGGATTGATATGGTTCGGCTGTGTCCCCAACCAAATCTCATCTTGAATTGGTAATCCCCACAAGGTTTGGGAGGGACCCAGTGGAAGGTAATTGAATCATGGGGGCAGTTACCCTCATGCTGTTCTCATGATAGTGAGTGAGTTCTCATGAGATCTGATGGTTTTATAAGGGGCTTTTCCCCCTTTTTCTTGGCCCTTCTCCTTGCTGCCACCATGTGAAGAAGGATATGTTTACTTCCCCTTCTGCCACGATTGTTAGTCTCCTGAGGCCTCCCCACCCATGCTTAACTGAGAGTCAATTAAACCTCTTTCCTTTGTATATTGCCCAGTGTTGGGAATGTCTTTATTAGCAGCATGAGAACAGACTAATACAGGTGCTGAACTTAATTCCAGTTTTCATTCAAAATACAAAAGTGCATTAACTGAGTGTCTCATGAGTTCTAGGCACCATATTGAAAGCTGAGAATTCATAGGTGGAAAAGTATGACCTGCTCCCTTACTTTAGGGAAGTCCCTTTCACTTGTACCCTGTGGTGCTGTCAAAATGTCCACATTTTATCCCAATTTAATTAGGCACCAATGGCTCCAGCCTTATCGACCATGTTTAAATAGCTATAAAAGCAACATTATATTCCAAGCTCAATATTTACTGTCAGTTATTGTATTATGTTATTAATATATCTTCTCTTTTATCTGAGCATATATGTAGGCAACATTGAGTATTTAGAGCAGAAATACATGTTTAAGGCCAAAAAAAAAAAAAAAAAAGTCCATAAAACTAAAACTGGCTTGATGAACAAATCCAGAAAAATTCTACTGACATTACTGACATTAATAAATGTCTTTTTTACTGATTTGAAGAAATTATTTGAAATCTTTATGATAATATCTAAATTAATGAACCCAAATTCATAACTGAAATCTGAAAATAATTCAGCAAAAATTTGATAGCTCTATATCATTCTCTGAAGTATGCATTTCAATTGTGCATTTGGAGTGATTTGTCTCTCCCTAAGGAAAAAGCTTTTTAAATAGTTGTAACATGTCTCTAAAAGATCTAGGTAATAAGAAAGAAATACTGTCTACAAATTTCTTCCCATACTGTACTGCATGCCATAGACACGTAGAAGACTCCTAAGCTGTCAAGAACTGCCAAATGATAAAAGGGAAAATGATGAAAAGAAATGGAACCTTGGAGCTGACCTCCTAAAAGCCAAAATTTCTCCTGGGATTTCTTGATACAAAAGAGAGGCTTCAGTACTTCCCAGAGAACACCAGATCACATTAACTTATTCAAAGATGAGGTCAGATCTCAGTATTTAGGTTTAAAGCTGCCCATTTGTGCCTTGATAAGGGAAAAAAATTGACAAATCACACCTTTGAATAAATTCATTTTAATCCCTTTCTTCCTTTTGATGTAACAAAAATAGTCTTGTCATGTATCTACGATTGCATTTAATGGTTGTCATTTACAGAAATGGAAAAATGATATCTGAGTATAATGCCTTCAGATATGGCTAATAACATTTTTACATAGGGAGAAAAATACTTCTATTTTACATGAATAAGAACATTGCTTCATGATGATGATTATTGAAGATTCAGCAGCTTCTCTTATTATAGGATAATGATAAGAACAGCTCCATCTCTTCTCTGTCATTTATGTTTAAAAAAATGGTAATTCAGGCAAATCTATATTCTTAATGTTTGCTATAACCCCATTAGTTTTCAGACAAATTATCGTCAAAAGTCTTGCCTAATTACTGCCACTTTACCTGATTTTAATCTCATATTTTAAATAATAAAGATGTCTCGATCTGTTATATTTTAAGATGACCTGGTAAATGCTGTTTTATTTTTTTTTTCCATTAAGCATTTCTTAAGCACATAACTTGTCATTTCTCTACTAATTTGCTGTAACACTCGTTGATAAGTGGACATTAATTAATGTTAAATTACAATGGAATTTTTATGGAATTACAGGTGACATCCGCATCAGAACTAAATGAGTTCATCATGATTAAACTTATTACCATTTCTAATTAACCTTGAGTGCCCCTGGATGTTAACTGCACACCAGGCAAGTGTATATGCAGTCTGCAGCTTCTATTGAAAGCAAACTCTGAACATCATATGGCCATTAAGAGTTTAAGAAAGAATGTCCCAGGCCACATTTGTACTCATTGGGTGTGCAAAGGATCAGAGAATGAAAACATCAACCATAATCTAGAGACTCTGGGCAGCAAAATTCTTACTCTCAAAACAAAAGTCAGAAAGAAGCCTTCCAGAAATAGAATTCACTTTGAGTGTCATAAGCAAGCATAGAGAAGGTTTGGTTTATTCCCTATCATCAAATAAGACCTGTTCCTTACTGTTCTCACTCCCACTCCCAATAGCAAAGTTTTCTCTGATGAATATTGTGCAACCACAAGCTTTGTTTATCTTCTTCATGGCCTGAGAAGTGTCAAGGGCACAGAGAACTGATCTGATGTCCACATCTTTTTCGATTGACCTACTGAAGCAAATTCTAGTGTATAGCAGGAAGTGAAAGTGGTCCATTGAAGATGGCTTCTAACTCTTAAAGCACCATTTTCTCAACATGGAAAGGTGCTGCTCAGAGTATCTGCTGGAGGTTATGTAACTGAATGACAAATCCCGCTGCCATCTCTGTGGATTCACCACTATATTTGCTGCAAACCCAGTCAGTGACTGAGTATGACAGTGTAACTAGAGCAGGATCATTCCAGCACTATGTGAGACTCCTCTAAAAAAAACAAATACTGCTTTTTCTCACTTATAAATGGGAGCTAAATGAGGAGAATACATAGAAACATAGAGAGTAACAACAAACACTGAGGCCTATCAAAAAGTGGAGGGTGGGAGAAGGGAGAAGTTCAGGAAAAATAGCTAATGGGTACTAGGCTTAATACCTTGGTGATTAAATAATATGTTCAACAAACTGGAGAAGATCAGGAAAAATAACTAATGAGTACTAGGCTTAATACCTGGGTGATGAAATAATATGTTTAATAAACCCCCATGACACAAATTTATCTATGTAACAAACCTGCATATGTACCCATAAACTTAACAATAAAAGTGAAATTTTTAAAAAGTAACTGGGTTTTGATGTTGACAAGTCCCATGTTAAGCTGAACAATATAGTGTATGGAGGCATTTTAATAGTTGCTAGTAAAATCAAATTGATACTTGCCTGGTCACATTTATTTTTTAACCAATAAGTTTATTTTGAGGGACTTTTGCCTTCTTTTCTATCACATTTCCAAACCCTTTTCTATTTTGCCATTACTAGCCATTCATCCTGGAAACAGAGATTATTAATGCTTATTCATCAGAATCTACTTTTTGATAGGCCTCAGTGTCTGTTGTTACCCTCTATGTGTCTATGTATTCTCATTTAGCTCCCGCTTATAAGTGAGAAAAAGCAGTATTTGGTTTTGTGTTCCTGTGTTAGTTTGCTGAGTAAAATGGTCTCCAGCTCCATCCATGTTCCTGCAAGAAACGTGATCTTGGGGTTTTTTATGGCTGCATAGTATTTGGTGGTATATGTGTACCACATTTTCTTTATCCAGTCTAACACTGATGAGCATTTAGGTTGATTCCATGTCTTTGTAATTGTGAATAGTGCTGCAATGAACATACAAGTTCATATATCTTTATGATAGAACTATTTATATTCCTTTGGATATATATACTCAGTAATGGGTTGATGGTTTGAATGGCATTTCTGTTTTTAGGTCTTTCAGGAATTGCCATACTGTTTTCCACAATGAAAACCCAGTTCTTAATAAGTTGTTAACTTAGTTTGAGGTCAAATCTATCATATCTGAGTTATATCCATATGTTCATCAAAAACCAGTATATTTTATACATATCTTCTGTGTATCCAATATTATTAAAATTCAGGGACTCCATAAATTGAGGAATTCAAATATTTAGAAGAATGGACATTTTAATTAAAATTGGAAGACACTTACCTTATGAGGTATTGAATGTGGAGGATTTTATTGCTATCACATACATTTTTGTATTACAGTGCTCAATACCTCACAGGCAAGATAGGTGCTACCTTGAAGCCTTCATTTTCTTGGGTAAAATTACCTTTAGGATTATGAAAAACTCTTGAATTTAGATAATCCTATCCTATACTAACTTTACCTTGCAACTCTTTCAATATTGAACTCCACTTTTTTCAGTTTCCCAATGTGGTGGATAGAACACACCATCCCTTGTTTTGTGAAGCTGGCTTTACCACTAGGACCCAACTTTGAGATGTTTTGATCTCAAACACTGCATTTCAGAGCAATCACACACACCTAACACCTGGTACATAATATTGACCCTCTCTGTCCCATTACCCTATTAAATATAGATTTTATTTCATTGCTAAAGCCCTCTGCCCTAGTATCCTGAAAAATATATCTATGGATAACGTATCCTACCATGTTAGTTAGTAAATAAAAAATGGAATGCCCTAACTCTTCTATAAAAAGAAAAAATAGAAATGTATTATAAAGTAATTTTAAAATTTAGAGATAATCGTGACTATACAAAAACAGAATGAAGTAACCCCATGCTTATTTTCTATTTATTTATTTATTTATTTATTTATTTATTTATTTATTTATTTTGAGACGGAGTCTCACTCTGTCGCCCAGGCTGGAGTGCAGTGGGGCGATCTCGGCTCACTGCACGCTCCGCCTCCCGGGTTCACGCCATTCTTCTGCCTCAGCCTCTGGAGTAGCTGGGACTACAGGCACCCGCCACAATGCCCGGCTAATTTTTTTGTATTTTTAGTAGGGACGGGGTTTCACCATGTTAGCCAGGATGCTCTCGATCTCCTGACCTCGCGATCCACCCTCCTCGGCCTCCCAAAGTGCACCTGGTGCTTATTTCTAAACACAGAAATATCATGAGTATATCAGCTATAAAGACAGACTGATATAGTTGTGTTGGTGACTGAAATACGACAAGCAGCACTGCTACTAAAAAAAAGAAAGATGATATTCTGAAGTACTGAATAACCTCCTAGATTAAAACACAACAAAGTAAATATCTCCTCAATGAGCACAGTAATCTTCCTCCAAAATTTAGTGCATATTAAACCCATGCAAACATCCTTTTGTTTACATGAAAAGAGAGTTACATTACAGACCCAGATCCTTTAAAATATTTTCTCCTCAAATGGGTGTTTGGAAAGATATTCCCTAGTTGTGATGAATATGGGAAAATTCCTTCTTTGAATAAAGCTGCCCCACTGTTTGTTTGTTTGTTTGTTTACTTATTTATTTTCAGCCAGAGTCTCACTCTGTTGCCCAGGCTGCAGTGCAGTGGCAAAATTTTGGCTCACTGCAAGCTCCATCTCTCAGGTTCAAGCAATTCTTCTGTCTCAGCCTCTTGAGTAGCTGGAATTACAAGAGCAGGCCACCATACGCAGCCTTTTTTTTTTTTTTTGGAGAGACCATTTTGGCCAGGCTGATCTCGGACTCCTCACCTCATGTGATCCACCAGCCTTGGTCTCCCAAAGTGCTGGGATTATAGGCATGAGCCACTGCTCCCGGTCAGTTGCCCCACAACTTAAATGAAGGTTGAGGGCCACATCATTGTGCAATGAAAAGTATCCTCATATGTTTCTGAACAAACTTTCCAGTAAACAGGACTCCTTCTGTTAAAAATTGTTAACTTTCATTTAGCCCTAGTTCTTAAGCCAGGGTCAAATCCCTAGCCTTCTTTGAGAAAACATAAGGTCAACTAGGCATAATATATATTTTGGCTAGATGAATGGCTTATTCTTAATTGATTATTTCTATCATTAAAAATAATACATTACAAATATTCTAAGAAAAATACAGAATTATACAGACCAGGTGTATTTCCAGCTTGCCAAATACTATTTAGACATATTTCATCAATTCAGCTTATAGTAAAGCCCCTTTCCCTCCTCTTCATCACTTACTTCTTCTTTCTTCACTTCTTTCTTTCATTCCTCAGAGGTAAGGGCCTGGAAACATCCCATTTGGTTTTCTGCACTAATCTCACCCTGACAGAATTTCCTGATAGCTATTTCAACAAACCAATCGTATGCATTGGGACACTTTTGCAATTGCAAAAAAGACAAAGCCTTACTCTGAAAGGCTTCGGGTAGACCATGAGCAATGACTCCTTTCTCTCAGCCACTGTCTTTCTGCTCATAATCGTTTATGTGCAGACTTATTTTTATGTCAATCCCTTGATTGGATTATCATTTAATTTCATACCATGGGGTCACAAGGGCACAAGGAACCTTTAGCCATAGTCTTCTTTTGTAATAGAGTCTGTACCCTTTCAGACTGCTGAAATAGGATAAAAGGATTTGTTTTTCATCATAGGACAAATTAAATTTTAATTGCCTGTTAAAACACAAATGTCACAAGCAAATCTTAAAGGCAGGGTTGCAGTCCTCTCATATATCATGTTTTAGTCCCATTTGCATGCAAATTAATTATTTTCTTCACTTTAAACATGTATTTTCACAGAATATGTTAAAGTTTTATTTCAAAACATTATGCAGTGATGCAACCTTAATATAAACACAAATATACACATATATATGCAGAGAAGACAAATTTCCTATTTTAAAAGCAAATCATTTTCTATATTTACATTGAGTATAATGTATCAGGTAATCTTCCCAGGTAAATATGGTCCTATTAAATAGAAGAGTTTGTAAAATATTATACTGTACACTAATTAGAGTTTATGCATTTTTTGGTCTTCAGGTATTACCTTATTTTATAATACATTAATATGCTTCTGATGAACCTCATCTCTCCTACAGCTTCTATTACATTGTCTTTTTTCTGAAAATGACAAGGTTTTCTTGGCGACAAGTTATGTACTGCTAGGGAAACAAGACTTGAGAGTGAAAAGTAAAAGATATATTCTTAAAATCCTACCAGTGCTGATGTGAACATAATTATTTAGTTTCATTCAATTATCATTCAAATATGGCATGTAATTGTGAAACTTATGGAACTATGAAAGTGGATATTTATAATGATGCAGGCTTAATTTCATTAATTTAATGCATAAAGCACATATTACACAGAGACAGACGTCAAATTAAAAACTCTCAGACTCTAATTAGCTTTAGAAATCTCTTATGTCTAATTGATATGGCTGTCATAATTAATTTAAATAGTGATTTCAAACTGACTATGATGCAGAAAAATAACTCACTCATTAATAATCTTTAAAGAGAAAACATGACACAGAAATATCTATATATGTCTAGATATAGATACATACAGATGTGTGTGTATATATATTATTCTCTATATATCCTTTTATTCTATATAGCTAATGGATGACATAAGAAATGCAGTTCTAAAAATTTAATCTCTATGAGTACATTATCATGTCATATTTTAAAGTCCTATGATTAACCCAACGGTTTTAAATTCACAAAACATTCAGAGCATTTATTTTCATCACTAGTTGCGAATTTATTCTATCTAAATTATGCATATGAATTATTTGACTGATGGATGAGTATTTCATAGAATTTTAGCTTTAACAGATATTTTAGCAAAAGGAATAGATAAATAGATAGACAGATGATTGATTGATGCTAGGTAGACATATAGAGCTAATGTGGGTAAAAGATAAACAGGTTGGTGAAAGAAAAATATAAATCTAGGCATAGGTTTTGGTGATGTAGAATAATTAGGTATCTTAAACAATAAATTAAAGTGTTGGATTTAATTCTAGAAGACGGAAACACATATTTCATTATTTGATCACCTGGATACTCAAAGATTATGACAATGCTCACCTAGTTGCCTAGTGATTGCCTCTTTATGAATGTGTTTACCCATGTCTCTAAAATGTCTCCAAATTAGATGGGTCCTTATTAAAAGTACATGTCTACATTATATCCACATCAGACGATAGGTAAAAGTATTCATTTAGATTAAAAATGACTATAAGAAAAAACAAAATATAAAGCAAAACAAAATTAACCAACAGAAAACAAACAAAAATGGACAGTAGGCCTTACTAACAAAGAAACTTAGAAAAATACCCCTCACAATCTGACCACATGGCTTTCTTAGGACACAGCTATATCACAGTGAAGAAATGGAGACCTCTAAATGAAAAACAGCATTGCTTAATTCAGAGGCTTCACCAAAACATAGATCAGATTTTTTTAAAAACAAACAAAACACCGAAGAAGTTGCCACCACTTCATTTCTTCCTTTGAGATGTCAATACATGATCTAAGTCTTCCAGAAAAGAATAGGAAGACAGAGTCACTCCATCCCCTCCCATAAGTCTTCAGTTCATTTCTGGAGTGTGATGGTTAATATTGAGTGTCAACTTGATTGGATTGAAGGATGCAAAGTATTGTTCCTGGGTGTGTCTGTGAGGGTGTTGCCAAAGGAGGTTAACTTTTGAGTCAGTGGACTGGGAGAGGTAGACTCACCCTCAATCTGGGTAAGCATTATCTAATCCGCTGCCAGTGCAGCTAGAATAAAGCAGGCAGGTGAATTTGGAAGAGCAGTCTTGCTGAATCTTCTGGCCTTCCTCTTTCTCCCATATTTGATGCTTCTGACCCTCAAATATCAGACTCCAAGTCCTTCAGGTTTTAGACTCTTGGGCTTACACCAGTGGTTTGCCAGGGTTGTCAAGCCTTTGGCCACAGACTGAAGGATGCACTGTTGGCCTCCCTACTTTTAAGGTTTTGGGCCTTGGACTGATCCACTACTGGCTTTCTTGCTTCTCAACTTTCAGATGGCATATCATGGGACTTGTGATCGTGTGAGTCAATTCTCCTGAATAAACTCCCTTTTATTATTATTTGTTCTTAATAAACTCCTGAATAAACTTAGTTCTATCCCTATAGGGAACCCTGACTAATACATGGAGGTAGCATCCTCACATCCGACCTCAAGAATGCCTTCCTTTTCAATTACAGACATCCACAATCTTCATACCCCTATTTTTCTCCCATCTTTCTTCAAATTGGTTCACAGGAATGAATGCTGTATCACTTAACAGCCCAAGCTTGACTCAAAGTCACATTTCGTTCGTGTAAGGGATTTGGAGCAGCACAACATTTTCTCTGTGTTTTGTGAGAAATTATCTAAATTAAATGATATCATTTTCTAACAGTTTCTTGTAGTACTTTTTAAATTCTAATTATGTAAATTAGATTTCCATCATTACTTTTTCCTCGTGAAATATATTTTCTATTTTAATATGCGTGTGTGTGTGTGTGTGTGTGTATATATATATAGAGAGAGAGAGAGAGACCAGATTCCACAGAATGACCTTGCGCTTTAGCAGTATTGGAGGATTCTTCATTGCATGTGTGTGGTAGGCTGAAAAATAGCCTCACTAAGATGAATTCACTTCTTAATCCATGGAACCTGTAAATATTACCTGATATGGTAAAATAGTAAGGATTTCCTTATATGGGAAAAACATGATTAAGAACCTCAACAGGTGAGACTTACCCTCTCAGAGGGAGTTTTCACATGCCTGCAGCCACCAGAAGCTGGAAGAAACAGGAAACAAATTTCTCTCTTGCGCTTCCAGAGTCAGTGCAGCCCTGTTAACACTATCAGATTTGTGGTTTCAGAACTGTAAGGGGATAAATTTTTGTTTTAAGGTACTATATTTGTGGCAGTTTGGTAGAACAGCTTCAAGAAGCTAAAACAATGTGATAAAATACGAACTTTTGGTTCAGCTTTACTCTTTGACTTCTTATGATCTTGGGTAAGTGATTTCTTACTGTCTTAATTTTCACATCTATAAAATTGATGTAAAATAGTTCCCATTCCATAGTGTATTAGTCCATTCTCACCCTGCTAATAAAGATATACCTGAGACTGGGTGATTTATAAAGGAAAGAGGTTTAATTGACTCACAGTTCAGAATGGCTGGGGAGGCCTCAGGAAACTTACACTCATGGCAGAAGGTAGAGCAAACACATCCTTCTTCACATGGTGGCAGCAAGAAGTGCAGAATGAAGGCAGGGAAAATCCCCTTATAAAACCATTGGATCTCATGAAAACTCACTATCACGAGAACAGCATGGAGGTAATTGCCCCCACAATTCAATTACATCTCACCAGGTCCCTCCCATAATTTGGAGGGATTATAGGAACTACAATTCAAGGTGAGATTTGGGTGGGGGCACAGCCAAACACATCACATGGAATTGTTGTGAAGGTTTTTAAAACAAAGTACTATATTAAAAGAGATAAAGTGAATGACATAAAATATGGATAATCAGTAAATATTAGCTATTGTTATTTTTATTATTAAATTTATTAAATTATTAAATTTAAAAAATACCAAACATGCTTTTGAATTTATTCTCCACACATGCTATAGCAGAACAAACCACTGACTTAGATCTATTTAACTATGTAAACTGACAACTACATGGGAAAATTTGCTTCACTCAGTGTTTTCATGTCAGTTGACAGAAATGCCTGTTTTGATATCTTCTCAAAAAGATTCCTAAGCTGAATAAAGACCAGACCAGAAATGTTGCTATTCCAATGACATAAGAGAGAGCTTCTACAAAAACAATAGGAGAGCTGATTTCAAGGAAAAATGTCACGTGGCATATTTTGGGCTGTATTCCACCCCAAACTATTAAAAATACTATAGTAATCATTGAACAGGACATTGTGTTAATTATATTAAAAGAATTATAAAAAAGAATCTGCCCTGTTATCTATGCTACTGTGCATCTCATTCTTTCATACACACAGACACTCTTCTCATTTCTCCTGCCATGTCTCCTTTCCACCAGGCCTTTAAGACTGGACCAATTAACACAAGTAAATGTTCACCTGGAAGGATGATAGTGGGTGTCCTTTTTGTGGAATTGCTATGTATGAAATATCTTCCTTTCTGTATATTCTAAGAAAATTATTCTGAGAATTGCAAGACAGTAGACAGAATAGATCCTAATGACTGAAGTATAAATTATGGCTGTTCCATTAAGGTTTGGATCACCAAACTTCCACTCCCAATAATTTTTTTATTGTCCATGTTCATTATAGAAGCTAGAAATGCTAAATAGGCATTGTCTGCATTCTTGAAAGATAGATCAGGCCCTCTGATAGAATACTGGCATAATTTTCCTAGGCTGGCACTGCTACCTAGTCCCTGCTTTCTAGTCCCTGCTCTCTGTTCCAAATGTGGATGTGATGTCTAGGACTGGGCAGCTGTCTTATAACAAATAAGCTAAAAACACAAAGCAAAGGCACACACACACATATTTCAGCAGAATTCCTGCCTTGACATCATGAGGTGCTAAATCATCAACATCACCCAACTAAAATATTTAGCCCCTGTTTATGTTATATTATTATTTGCCACTGATTGCATTCTCAACTGATATATCATAGGAAAAACAGGCCTGTGGAAATGTCCATCATTTATGAAGCACTTATTCGAAATATATGCAGACACCAAAGACATGCTCCCACCCTCAAGGATCGTATAGATAAAGTGGAGTTAAAAACATCCCTATGTAAAAACAGTAACTTTAAATGATTATTTTACTAATGGTATCTACAAGGCACAATAACAACATGAGGGAACAAGAAACACAATGCTAAATAATTCAAAGAAGGCTTGACATATAAGGTAGTACTCAAATAGAGTTTTAAAGAATCATCCCAAATGTTTAAGTAGAGATCAGCTGCTTCCAATATAGGAAACGTAAGTACAAATGCAAACATGAAATGTTCTGGTAATTGTATGTGGCTTATTGTTGCTTAAGTATGGGCACTTTGGAGAGGGCAGAGAAAGTTACAACAGATAAACTGGATAGACTGGTAAGTGTCAAGACAGTATGAACAATATACAAAATTGCTGGAATTTATACCGTGAACTGTAGGCAGACACTGCAAATTTCAAACTGAAAAAGAAAATGTTCACGTTATATTGTTTTTAAAAAAAGATGTCAGTGAATTATCAAGAACCCATTTAAAGGAATACTGAAGGGATTAAGATAAATCTAAATCTAGCAGTGATAGAGTTCCAGTGGAGTACCCCAATTTTATCAATTATAGAGAACAATAAGATTTTAATTTGCCGGCGTTCAAATCTTATCTTTGTCATTTGTACACTGAGTGGCATCATAAACAACCTCTCTGCTTCAACTATTCATCTGTGAAATTAGAGTAGTAACAGTTACCTTTCATACAATTATTATAAGGATTAAATGAATCAATATTTGTTAAACACATATAACAGTATTTGGCAAAATATAAGGACTATGCAGGTTTGATAAATAAATAGTAGATCATGTATGCAAATGAAGCATTATCATAAGGGGTAAGAGTCAAAACTCTTTCAAGTTTTCTAATAGCCAAACTTTGTTTCTCCATTTAATCCTTCAAGAAAGTAAACCTTCCCATAAAATAAAATAAAAAAATTTCCCCAAAATTGACTGTTTTTGTTTTAGAAATTACTAATTCTTCTAGTCTACAACAAGAAAGAATTTAAAAAGTATCAGCTTTTTAATATAAGAAATTATTATGGCAGTCTCTGAAACTGTAAGCAGTTTTAAAGCTCCTAAGTATAATGAATGGTGTCACAAAGCTGGGTATACACATGCACACACACACAGAGAAAAAAAACCACAAGGAGAAAGTTGCTTTTACAAATTTTTTTAATATTCAGAAGATTAAACTGTTAATTTTATTTTCTAGAAGGTATGTAGTAACCAAGGAAATATTTTAACAAAAGGAAAGAAAATCATATGTGTACTTATGTGCTTATGTGCCCTTTTGTATCTGCCATTTGACCCTACCAACCAACATTTTCCTGTCTTTTTTTTCAAAGAATTAGCACCTGCTTGCGAATTTCCATTTTGAAGGTAGCCTTCCAGTGGTGAATTTGATAATTGTATGAAAATGAAGAGTTTTAATAAGCTGTGGCAACATAATAAACTGTCATAGAGAACTAATTATCACTTAAGAAACTCACAATAGCTGTCATCTTTTCATACTGAGATTGCAAACCCTATACAACCATAGAAAAAGGAAAAACAATCCAGTTCTAAAGAAGCATGCAAAAGAGCTATTTTCTGTCATGCTAAAAGTAATAAAAGAACTAAATGTGAATAGTCATTCATCATGTAAATGAGTGAAGTCGTTTGTTAGAATTATATTTAATAGAACTGAAAGACACTCCAAAGTCACTTTATTAAAATTTATAATAAAGTTTTTTTCTTCTTATTTTTATTTCTATTTTCAAAATGAACTTTGCTACTTCCTAAAACATCTTCCTGGTTATTTAAGTTTCCTTGGAAACATTAAGATTCCTGTTACTTTTTAAAAAATGTGTTTCTTATTACATCACTAGCTTCTGATTATTGAAAAATCTGCCATTTAGAAAGGTCAGTGTTTGTAAATGTGTAATAAAATTATATAATTATAAGACATAAAGAACTGAAACTTGATTGTATATACCAAAAATGACAGAAGAGTATTCCTGAACACGTAGGCTTCACCAAAACAATTATAAATCAAAATATTTATTTGCCTCCCTTATTCCCCAATTAAACATACAAACTTTCAATTTTAAGAGATTTGTAGTTTGTCTAGCCTTGTTCCTTAGTCCCACTCCTGGTAAGATTATTATTATTATTATTATTTTTCTCAAAAAGCACAGAAGTAAAAATGCTACTTCCAGGAAGAGTATGAAAGAACCAGAAGACAAAAATAACCCAAGAAAATACAAAAATCAAACATAGCTAATGAATAAGGAGTGCTATTGTGAGCTTATTTCCAGAGAGAAGTGACACAGGATTTGGTTGTGGACAGGCAGAGACAAAAGTTCATCAGATAAAGGGAGATTTAATAGATGGGAGCCATTTTTGTCACACCTACCGTCTTTGTTTCAAGTCACTCCCCTTCCCGTTGAAATGACTTTTGGGGTATTTAAAGAGCTAGGATTTTTTTCTCCTCTTTTCCCCTTTTTAGGAGTAAGACCTTAAAGAGTAGGACATTCAAAAGCAGCTACATCCATCGGGAAAATTCGAAAGTGACTGTATACACCCAGGAAAAGTCAGAGACTCAGAAAATAGGTGATAGGATCTTAAGTTTACACCTCATACTGATTCTGGAACAGGGCCAGCCTAGAACAATCAATCAATCAATCAATAATACAAAACAACAAAGAATAACAAAAAACACAAACCCTAGGGAAGGAAGAAAATCTGATTTCCAGAATTACATGACATTATCAGATACAAATAGCTATCTTTTATCAAAAAAACTTCCGAAGTCTTACAAAGAGACAAGTATTGCCAATTTCAAGGAAAAATGAAATCAACGGAAACTACCCCTAATTAGAACTAATGGCAAGTCTGTTCGACAAAACTTTAAAGCAACTCTCTTAAAGATGCTCAAAGAACTAAAAAAATGATGTGGCAAAAGTGAAGAAAATGAAATATTCCTAAAGAGATAGAAAACCTAAAAATAAACTTTATAAAGTTCTGAAGCTGACAAATATAATAACTGAAATAAAAACTCACTAATGGGATTTTATCTTAGTCCATTTGTGTTTCTATAAAGAAATACTTCAGGCTGGGCAATTTATAAAGAAAAGTTTATTTGGTTCATCTTTTTTTTCATGCTATACAAGAAGCATGGTGCCAAAATCTGCTTCTGATGGGAATCTCAGGCTGCTTCCACTCATGGCAGAAGGGAAAGGGGAGTGAGTGTGGGCAGATCGAATGGTGAGAGAGAAGGCAAGAGAGGGAAGAGGAGGAATCAGCCTCTTGAAGACAACCAGCTCTTTTGGGAACCAAGAGTGAGAACTTATGCCCACGAGAATGGCACAAAGCCATTGATGAGGAATTTACACCCACAACTCAAACACCTGCAATTAGGCCCCACATCCAACACTGGGGATCAAATTTCAATGTTAGATTTGAAGAGGAAAAATAAACCATGTTCAAACCATAGCAGATTCAAAGGCATAATTGAGCAGACAGAAGAAAGAATCAGAGAACTTGAAAACAGGACAATAAAAATTATTGAGTCTAAAGAAAAGAAAGAACAAAGATTGAAAAAGGTTGACCGAAGTTAAGGATCCTATGAAACATCATCAAGTGAACTAACACATATTTTGAGAGTCCTAGAAGGAAAAGAAAATAAGAAAGGAGAAAATATAATCAAAAACTAATAGATGAAAACACAACAAATCTGATCAGAGACATGAATATTAAATCTAAGAAGCTCAACAAACTCCATGTAAGATGATCTCAAAGAGACCTACACCAACATACATTATAACCAAAATTTACAAAGACAAAGAATCTTGAAAGCAACAAGACAGACGACTAATTATATACAACGATTCTCAATAATACTATCAGCAGTTTCTTCATAAGAAACTTTTAAAATCATGATGCAGCAAGCTAATATACTCAAAGTGCTAAAAGAAAAAAAAACATATTTAGTAAAACTGTTATTCAAAGATGAGGAAAAAATTAAGACGTTTCCAGATTTAGAAAAAACTGAGCAAATTTGCTACCGTTAGGACTTCCCTAAAAGAAATGCTTAAGGGAATCCTGCATAGTGAAATGAAGTATGCTATACAGTAACTCAAAGCCATATAAAAAAAGATTGCAATAAAGGTAAATCCATGGGCAATTATAAAAACTACTATTGTTGTAACAATTTTAGTTTGTTGTACACTCAAACTAAAATTGGCAGGAGTTTGCACAGCTGCATTGCCTCAGTTTGTAGCTCCACTTCTTTTTAAAAATGATTTAAGAGACTAATATATTTAACAAGAAACATTTTTAAAATTCTAGGTGACATCACTAAGTTAGCCAACTGGAGTTGCCTGATGCTTATCACCCACCACAAAATAAAGGAGATCAAAGCAACAGATAAATAAATAGATCTTGACTGAAATTACTGAGGAAGTGTGCTGGAGAGAACCAGAGGAGTAGCAAAATTCCTATGGAGCATGGAATTTCAGGTTAGCATCGTAGAGAAGAAAACAAGACACCCTGACTGTGGCACATTGTCTTCCCTGCTAGAATTGGCTTGGAGTCAGGGGGTACTTGTTATTGCAATAAAAAGCTAAGATGGAGACCCCTAGAAGTCTCCACTGCCACCACAGATGTCAGCAATCCTTGCTAAAGGAGAGTCTTCCAGTCCTCAGGCCCCAAATTCAGTTTGGAGAGTTGTGGGAGTTTACATGGCTGAACTTCCTCAGAGTTAGAGCCTATATTAAGCACACTCCCACCCCTGTGAACTAAGCTGCTACAGCACAGAATCATCTTGAAACTAAACCTACTGTTAGAGTATGTGCTGTACTGGTCATCAGTAGTCACTAAATCTTCATCCCAAAAGCCCCACCATTATGTCATGACATTCATGCAGTTGTTTACAGCAGCACAATCATGGCTGACTGGAGTCTAGGCTCAACAACAACAACAAAACTGAGCCTTGTTGTCCATACCCACCTTGCACACACTCCACTGAGGATCAGATGAAAGTGCACAGTAGGGCAGCCACTGAAAAGCTAGCCAAGGCCTCATGCGCATGTGCACCCAAGCCTGGCCTAACAGCTAGTCTGGTGGTGGCTTGCCTCCCTGGGGAATCCTACTGCACAGACACCTGATCTGCTGTTCCTATGCCCTTGCATATCTGGACTTACAGTCCAGGGGTGGCCTTTCCTCCTCAGAGAGCCTATTGCACAGTCTGTCAGCCCATAAAGCTTGCACAACTCTGAAACCACAATCAATCTAGTGCCCCAGCTACAAGCAAAATCACACCACCACTGTCACAATATCCACAGCCTTGACCACTGAGAAAAACCACAGGCATTACAGATGACTATTACAGTTGAAGAAACTGCATGGAAACCAGGCTTAGTAAACCCACAAGCAAACTACTGCATTATACTCAGCTGACATTTTAGGACCCTTCTATAGGAAAAAAGTCTCGCCCTACAAAAGCTACTCCATAAAATAGAAAAAATAGACTGTTTCACTAGATGCACAGACATTAACATAAGGACACAAGAAACATAATAAAACAAGAAAATATGATACTCCTAAAACAAGATAGTAAGACTTTAGTCATACACCTCAAAGAAAAGGATATTTACAGAATATCTGAAAAGGAATTCAAAATATGAAACTCAGAAAGATACAGAAGAATACAAACAATGCAATAAAATCAGAAAAAAAAATCAGAATGAGAAATTCAACGGAGATAGATATCATGAGAAAGAACCAAAGATAAATCTTTGAGCTGATGAATTTAATGAATGAAATTAAAAATAAAAATACAACTGATAGTTTCAACAACAGACTGGATGAAGCAGAGGAAATCATTTTTAAACGAGAAGAAAGATGTTCTGAAATAACCCTGTCCAGGAGGGTGGGAAAGGAATAGAAATAAAAAGTAATGAAGATATCCAGTGGAATTTATGGAACGTCATTAAGCAAACATGTTTTCTAAGAAACAGAGACAAAAGAGATGGAAAAAGGCATAGAAAGACTATTTAACAACATAATAGGTGAAAATTTTCAAGTCTTGGGAGTAGTATAAGCTTTAAGATGCAAAAAGTATAAATTTATCAATTAGATTAGACCCAAAAGGATCCTAAGGCACATTATAATCAAACTGTCAAAAGTCAAAAGCAAAGAGAGAATTATAAAAGCTATAATAGCAAAGTATCAAGTCATATATAAGGAATCTTCATGAGACTATCAGATTTCTTATCAGAAACCTCACAGGCCAGGAGACAATGAAATGATATATGTGAAGTGCTAAAAAAAAAAAAAAAAAAAGTTTAGTCAAGAATACTATATACCCAGCAATGCTGTCCTTCAGAAATAAAAAAGAAATGAAGACCTTCTTAAACAAATAAAACCTGAATGAGTTCATTATCACTAGACTGGCCTTATGAGAAATGCTTAAGGTAGTGCTACAACTGGAGATAAGAGGATGGTAATTACTATCACCAGAACACATTAAAGCAAAACACTCATTAGTAGAGATAAATTCCTTATGAAACTCAAAATATACCAGTACCAGAATGGGGCAATCCTCTAGTATGAAAGTTTAAAGTCAAAATGGTATAAACAATGGCTACAATTAGTGGCTAAGGAAGACATAATAGAAAAAGATGTAAATTAAGGCAACAAAAATACAACCTGTGGGGAGGCAGGGAAAAAAGTCTAGAATATTTTTATGTAACTAAGTTGTTATCAGCTTAAAATAGTTTATTATAACTACAAGACATTTTATGTTGGTTCCATGGTAACTGCAAAGAAAGAAACTACAGAAGATGCACAAATAAGAAAGAAAAGAAAAGAAAGCATGGCAGCATTACCACCAAACCACAGAAGTAAACAAGAGAGGAGGAAATGACCAAAGAATCTATAAAATACCCGAAAAAAAAATTAAAATAGCAGAAGCAATTTTTACCTATCAGTAACAACCTTGAATGTAAATGAATTAATTTCAACAATTAAAAGATAGAAGAAAAAAAAGCAGAAATAAAAGTCTTTTCCAGACAAGCAAAAACTAAGAAAACTCATCAGCACTAGAGTGGCCTGAAAAGAAATGCTTGAGGGAGTCCTGTATCTGGATGTGAAAATATGATAATCATCATCATAAAAGCATGCAAAATTATAAAACTCACTATTAGAGCACATTCACATAGGAGAAGTAGAAAGGAATCAAAACTTGTCACTACAGAAAATTACCAAAACACAAAGATAAACAATAAGAATGCAAAAGAAACAAAGGAAATAAAAAACAAGGACAAAACCATTAGTATAATGACAGGAGTAAATCCTGAACTAACAGTAATAACTTTGAAAGTAAGTGGACTAAATTTCCCTTAAAGATATAGACTGGCAAATGAATTTAAAAAATCAAATTATATACAGCTTACATGAGACTCTTACCATTAAAGATAAATATAGACTGAACGTGAAGGGATAAAAGAAATTCCATGAAAATGGAGACCAAAAGCAAGCAGAAGTATTCATGCTTATTTCAGATAAAATAGACTTTAAGTCAAAAACTATAAAAACAAAGATAAAAAGTCATTATATAATAATACAGGAATAATTTCAACAACGGAATGTAATAATTGTAAATATATATGCACCCAACACTGGCACACCCAAATATATAAGAAAAGTATTACTAGAACTAAAGAGAAGCAGACCGCAATACGATAATAGCAGGTGACTTTACCCCACTTTCAACTATGGACAGATAATTTAAACAGAAACTCAACAAAGAAATATTGGACTTCATCTGCACCATAGACCATATGGACCTAATAGGCTTTCACAAAAGATTCCATCTAATAGCTGCAGAGTACATGTTCTTCTCAACTGCACATGGAACATTCTCCAGGATAAGTCGTACGGTAGGCCATAAAATGATTCACAACAAATTTTAAACAATAGAGAACATATCATGTATCTTTTCCAACCACAAGGTATAAAATTAAAACAGGAAGACTTTGGAAACTTTACAAAGATTTGGAAATTAAACAACGTGATTCTAAACAACCAATAGGCCAGTGATAAATTTAAAAAGAAACTTAAAAATTTCATGAGACAAATGAGAGTGGAAACACATAACACAGAAACCTATGAGACACGGAAAAACATAAGTTTATAGAAATAAATGCCTATATTAATAAGAAAAAAAAGCCTTCTAAAAAACAACCTAATGATGTACCTCAAGGAATTAGAAAGTAAAAAAAATAATAAAAGGAAACTAAGCCCAAAATCAATAGAGGGAAGGAAATAATAAAAAGCACAGAGCCAATATAAATGAAATAGAGACTTAAAAATACATTAACAGATCAACAAAATGAAGAGTTGGTTTTTCTTTTAGAAAAAAAATTCAGAATCAAAACACTTTTAGGTAGACTAAGAAAAAGAAAACAATATTCGAAGAAATGAAATCAGAGATAGAAAAAGAGATATTCCAATGGACACAGAAATACCAAGAGTCACAATAGTTTATTATAAACAACTACAGATCAACAAATGTGGTAACATATAAGAAATTAATAGATTCCTAAATATATACAACCTATCAATTTTAAATCGTGAAGAAGTAAAAATTCTACATAGACCAATAATGAATTAGAAAATTAAATCAGTAATAAAATGTCTTCTAAAAAAAAAAAAAAAAAAAGCCCAGAACCTGATGGCTTTACTGTTGAATTCCACCAAACATTTAAGGAAGAGCTAATACCAGTTTTTCTCAAATCACTCCAGAAAACTGAAGAAGAGGGAATACAACCAAATTCATTTTATGAGGCCAGAATTACTCTGAGTCCAAAATCAGATGTGGACACAGCAACCGAAACCACACTACAGGCCAGTATTTCTGATGAGCACAGATGCAAATATTCTCAACAAGATATACAGATACATAGACCAATGGAATAACAAGAAGATCTCAGAAATAAATTCATGCACCTATAGCCAAATGATTTTTAACAAAAGCCAAGAACCAACGTTAGAGGGAATAGAGTCTTTTTAGTAAATGGTGCTGGAAAAAATTTATATCCACATGCAGATAAATGAGACTAGATGCCTACTTCTCACCATGTACAAAACCCAACTCAAAATGAATTAAAGGCTTAAATGTAAAAGTTCACTCTATAAACCAACTAGAAGAATACACTGGGGAAATGTTGACGATGTTGGGCTGGGCAAAGATCCATTTCCAAATAACTTGATAGAAAATAATAATAATAATAATAACCTCATTTAAAATTGGGCAAAAGACCTTAATAGAAAAAAGTCACACAAATGGCCAACAGGTATATGAATAAAAGCTCGATATCACTAATCGTCAGGGAAATGCAGACCAAAACCACAATGAGATTCCACCTCATAGCAGTTAGAGGGGCTATTACCAAAAGGCAACAGATAGCAACTGTTGGCAAAGATGTGGAGAAAAAGGAACACTTGCACACCATTGGTAGGATTGTAAATTTGTAGAGTGATTGTGGAAAACAGTATGGAGGTACCTCAAAAAAACTGAAAATTGAAATACCATATAATCTAGCAATCTCACTACTTGGCATATATTTTTAAAAATGATTTCCATATGTTGAGGAAGTATGTGCACTGTTACATTTATTGCAAAATTATTTACAATACCCAAGATTTAGAATCAACCTAAATGTTTCCAATGATGAATGAATAAAGAAATGTTGTTTATTTAGACAAAGGAATATTATTCAGTCATAAAAAAGAATGAAATACTGTCATTTGTGACAAAATAGATAAACTCGGAGGACATGATGTTAAGTGAAGTAAACCAGACACAGAAAGACAAATACACATGATCTCAGTTGTATATGAAATGAAAATGGAAAAGTTGCTATCATAGAAGCAGAGAGTAGAACAGTGGTTTCTAGAGACTGAGAAGTAACAAAGAAGGGTGAATAAGAAAGGTGGGTCAGTGAACAAAAAGTTACAATTAGATAGGACTCTTTTGGGGGATATTAATAGGGCTTTGAAGAGCAACACACAAACATATTCACACTCATATAAATATGAAACAAATGACCTCCAAAAAAAATACATGAGTAGTGGTAATGGAGTCAGCAGAAGTGGTTGTAACAAGGGAAACCACCTCTCCACAATGATTGTATCTGACACTGAAGCCAACTTTGCAACTGACACTTGTGGTGAAGTCACTGTTGTTAATGATAGTGACACAGGTAGAGTTCTTTTTCCTGAAAGCACCTACTGTTCTTTTGCAGTAAACACACAATTTTCTGGTTCACTTTTGGTAACACTGAGATTGGTAATAATTATTTTAGGTCTTAATATTTCTCGGCGGAGCATCACATTGGGCTTATTATTCAGCCCTAACTTGAGTAAGGTATAAAAGTCTATTTTCTTTGTATTTTATTTTGTTGTTTTTTCCCCCCATATTGACAGATGACATGAGCCTTAAATAGAGAATACGATGGCTAACACAGCCAGACTCCAAAAAACACTGGAATTATATACCTTAAATAGAAGATCAAATTAAGAAAGACAACTTGGGTTTTCGTGAATTTAGGATCAGTGTTCAATGACCAAAGCACAGGGGAAGACTAGAGCAATATGCTTCTTTTTTTACCTTGTCATTATATATTAAAATTGATCATCCAAAGTATGATCAATTGTGACACCCTACTCAGGGGATATTTGGCAAATGTCACTGAACCCAGAAACTCTGAGTTCTGGTATGGGGTTCTGAGACAGAATGATCTGGTTCTGGGGTTATTCCTGCATTAAATAGAAATGATATGTTCTAAAAATGAATGGTCTAACTCACTAAGATTTTAAATGACCTAAGTATATTGAATGGGGAAAGTGGAATGAGTTTATTTTAGGCATGAGATAAATTCAACAGAGGGACAGGAGTAAGAACAAGGTGAATACCCTAGATGCTTTCATATAATTTCTCACACAGTATTACACACACACACACACACACACACACACACACACAATCTACATATCTGCATTTACCTTTCAAATTAAGTGAGAGATTACTTGAGAGAGTTCTTGTTGTGTTCTTACTTGCTTCAACATTTCTGACCAGACAGAATTGCACTCATAAAGTTGTATGCCATAGGTATGCAATAAATATCAAAATTCCTGGGATACTCTCTGGTGGCTTCCTGACTGGGGCGAGTTCGACAGCCTGCATTGTTACAGTTGTCATGATATACACAAGAAACACTCTGTGCAGGATCATCGGGGTCATGGCATTTGTAATCTTCAGAAGAGGCAAGAAGAAAGAAATCTCACATTTGGAAAATTGTCAAGAAAAAAAGGCAGTATTGAGAATAATACCTAGGGGAATAATAGGACTTTCCAAGAATTTTGAAGACAATATGGAAAATGCAATTTAGAAGCAGCACTAACAGATAAATATATTATGCCTTTAACTATAATTGTATTGTATAAGGAAGTGTTTACTTGTATTAGATAGTTCTTTTATGTTGACAGGGAGACCTGAACATTTCACATATCTATGAAGATGAAGACTTAGTGCAGCTTGCTTATAGTCTGTAAGTAAATATTTGTGGACTAAGATAATGATGGTGATGATGATAATTTTTAAGTGTATTTGATGCATTTATTTATAAAAACCCATCTAGCCTGAACTGATAGGAACACGCCATTCATTTTCACTTACGTTATTAATAATAAGACAAAATAAGAAGAAGTTCCCAATTCCAAAATATTTCAGAAAGTGTATTTTTGAGGCATGGAGTATTATTCCTTTAACTCAGGCTCTTCTCCACAGAATTGTCCAAGTTAATTCCTCATGTAGCCAATCTGATTATGTGGCTTTTCTTTGGTTCTCAGTTATCTATGAGATTATGTATAACTCGCTGTGTGTAGCTATCTGGCTTTTCTGTATGTGACCTTAACTTGTCTCTGTACCTCTCTGCCTGGCATCCTCTTTCCCCATCTTCTTTAGAATTAATGGCCTTGATGAACCTCTGTTTTTGGAACTCTGATTTTGGAAATGTTTTTCTGTACAACAGCAGTTCTCAGCTGGGATCCATTGTGACCCCATACCCATGGAATATTTAGAAATGTCTGGAGACATTTTTGATCTTATGACAGCTGCAATTGGCACTTAGTGGGCAGAGGGCGGACATGTTGCTAAGTATACTACAGTGCCTAAAATAGCCTTCCTCCTCCTTCTGCTCCAGCAAAGATTTGTTGTTCCGAAATGTCAATAGTGCTAACCTTCAGAAACTCTGATATAGAATGAATGTATCCTCTTTCTATAACTAATGAAGTTTTATTTATCCTTCCACACTCCATTCTAATGTTACCTCCTCCATGAAGCCTCCCTGAGTATAATCGATCCCATAGTTGTGCTTCAAATAATTGTTTTTGTCTTCTATACCACATATATGATGCTGTACTGAAATTTACACATGTGACTAATCTCCATTGCACACTCAACTTATTCCAGTGCTCAGGACCCTGTCTTGGTACACAGTAGACATACAAATCTTATGGATTCCTGAATCAATAAATAACACACTTTTATACCCTTGGAATTGGTACAGTGTTTTGTTCATAGTAGGACCTCATGTGCTTGTTTTTTGATAATCTGAGTTGTTTTTTTTTTTTTTTCTAGACAGAGTCTCTTGTTGGCCAGGCTGGAGTGCAATGGCTCGATCTCGGCTCACAGCAACCTCTGCATCCTAGGTTCAAGCGGTTCTCCTGCCTCAGCCTGCCTAGTAGCTGTGGATAATAGGCATGTGCCACCACGCCTGGCTAATTTTGTATTTTTAGTAGAGATGGGGTTTCTCCATGTTGGTCAGGATGGTCTGAATCTCCTGATCTCAGGTGATCCACCTGCCTCGGCCTCCCAAAGTGCTGGAATTACAGCCGTGGGCCACCTCACCCAGCCAATAATATGAGATTATATAATAACCATTCTCATCTCTAACATGAGCAGATAAAAGAATGCACATAGTAGTTGAATTGGGTCATTGTACGTAAACCATTTTAGTAAGGCCTGTCACAGAGCAGGTACTATATAAATATTAATTTTGTTGTTTTTAAATATTGATTATTCCTAACATTTATGGATTTTACTAAGGATTCTTTTACTATAAACCTAGCCCTAAAATATAGAATCACAAAATCGTATCTCCACTCATGTGTAATAATGCTTCAGTTACTCCTTTACTTGTACCCAATATTTACCAAACTTTCTCAGTAAAAGATCTTCCATTTATGGATAGAAGCAATGTTCTCTTTTGTTAGCCTCAAGTATATTATTTAGATATATAACAAATCCATTTTATTTTGAAAAAAAAAAATTCCTCCAGAAGTATCCTTCTGTTTAAGTCTCAAATCTTAGATTATCAATCTATATGAATAATATGTTTTAGTCTAATTGTAAAATAGTTCATTTTTGTAGTGTCGACCATTGGATTTGGCTATTTAATGGCTTGGAATTATGTGGCATAGCATAAATGTAAATAAGAACTCACATTCATTTTTTCTCTCTGGATTTTTTGGTAAATATTGAAAGAGATATAATTTGGATCTATTCCCACACTTACCCAGATAAAACCATGACAATTATCCTTTCAGTAGCAAGCTGGGAGACGCTGCATGCTGAGTGGAATTAAGGTTATGCACACCAGTCTGTCCATAAACATTGGAGGTCACGTGGTTAGATTTGATTGTAATAATGGGCTCTAGATGGTTAGGTAAATATTCAAGATCTGACGTTAGTTTATTGAATTAATGACTTGTGACATGAGAATAGGGACTCCTTAAATGAGTTTGTTTCTGGCAATCATTTCAACATCTCAAAAGCTCCCAACCTTATCAGAATTGTGAATTACTTGACTCTAAAAATATTAGGCAAAAACGTAATAACCACTCTCTAGAGATAACTGCTTCTTCCTGGTTCAGTTATGAGAAAAGAAAATAAAACAAGTGAATCAAGTGAATAAGAGAGATAATCAAATTCAATGTGTCAGTAAACTCTCAAATCCATTCTTACGTTGTCATAATTGCATTATCCAGACTCTTTGTGTGAGTAACTGAGCAGAAATTCTCCTGCCTTCAATCCTATTATTGAACACAGGAAATTAAAGCAATGAGAAACAAAGTAAAAAATATAAAAATAATTAGTCAGATTCTGGACAGAAAACCTGGAAAAGCATAGTCATGAAACCCTCTCTTTTTTATCTTTTATTCCTCCTCCTCTTCATTCCTCTGTTTTTCTTTGTCTCATTTCATCCCTTCCACTCTCACAATTTTTCTGCATCATAATAGTATTCTTTGTAAATCACACAGTGTAGATGCAGGAATCATAGAAGAATAAGAAATAATTTATATTTTTCAGAAATTTAGATCAATATACTTAATGAACATTTATTGACATTCTTTCAGCACCCATTGTTCTCTGTATAGTCTTCACAGCCTGATTTTGCTTGGAGAAAAAAATCGTATTTTATATCTACAACAATCCATGTATTCCATTCCTTCATAAGAGTGGATGTTTGGACAATGGACATGTGAATCTGTAAGTTCAGAGATTTATGTTAAAATGATCAAGAAAATACAGTTCACTTTTTGCAGAGTTTTAGACCAGATAGATATAAACCTGGAAATTCTATAAGCCATTTTGCTAGTTGCAAGGATGAAAGTCCATGTGCAAAATAGTATGACAGAGGAAATCAGAGAAATACATTTCTCTGTGTGTGTATATATGTGTATATATCTATATATAGTTTTAAAATATATCTAATAATTTAAACCAATTCTTTTTTTACTTTTTTCTTCATTTTGAGTCAGTATATGTGTCAGGATCATATTGACTACAAATAACAGAAAAGTGAAGATTCAGTTCATATTTTCACAAGCAACAAGAAATCTTGGGATAGATTTTTCAACCATGGATCTATAGGAGACATTATCATCAATGCCTCACACTCCTCTCTTTTTGACCCGTTGTTCTTAGCATGTTTCTTTCAGTCTCATGCTTACAAGTTAACTCTTGTCCATGTTCAGCTTCCTCACACTTAAATACCTTGATCATATTCCATACAGAAAGAAATAGGGAAAAATGAAGGCCAAATATATGTTCATACTCATCAGACTGACACTATGAACAAAATCTGGGTCCTGTTAATAAGGAAAAAAGGCAGTGCATACATCAGTAAGCAATGGTCAACATACTGTCTACCAAAGTTGGGTCAATAGCAATAAAAATAAATTCTTATTAATTCAATATATAAAAAGTATTTGCAATAAAAATGATATATACTCCAAATGAGGTATGGGCTGAAAGGTTATACAGGTCTAAAACAGAGAGGGACTACATTGACAAAACATTTGTGGAAAAATAATGCATGAGCTGAATATTAAAGGTCAGGAAAAAGTTAACTAGGAAGAGTGACAAATATATTACAAACAAAACAAGCATAATTTGAAAAGTTATTAAATCAAAAAATGTATTAATCTGTTCTCAGGCTACTAATAAAGACATACCTGAGACTGGATAATTTATAAAGAAAAGAGGTTTCATTGACTCATAGTTCCACATGGCAGGGAAGGCCTCACAATCATGGTAGAAGGTGAATGAGGTGCAAAGGCATGTCTTACATGGCGGCCAGCAAGAGAGCATGTGCAGGGAAGCTCCCCTTTATAAAACCATCAGATCTCATGAGACTTATTCACTATCATGAAACAGCAAGGGAAAAACTCACCCCTGTGATTCAATTACCTCCCACCAAGCACCTCCCATGACACATGGGGATTATTACAATTCAAGGTGAGATTCGAGTGAGGACACAGCCAAACCATATTATCTTACTCCTGGCCACTCCCAAATCTCATGTCCTCACATTTCAAAATCATTCATTCCTTCCTAACAGTCCCCCAAGGTCTTAACTCATTTCAGCATTAACTCAGAAGTCCACAATCCAAAGTTTCATCTGAGACAATGCAATTCCCTTCCACCTATGAGCCTGTAAAATCAAAAGTAAGTTAGTTACTTTCTAGATACAGTGGAGGTACGGGCATTGGGTAAATACACCCATTCCAAAAGGAAGAAATTGGACAAAATGAAGGGGCGACCAGCCCTATGGAAGTCTGAAATTCAAGGGGACAATCAAATCTTAAAGCTCCAAAATGATCTTGTTTGACTCCACGTCCCACATTCAGGTCACACTGATCCAAGTGGTAGGTCCACATGATCTTGGGCAGCAGCTTCACTCCTGTGGCTTGCTGGGTACAGCCTCCCTCCTGGCTGCTTTCATGGGCTGCTGTTGAGTGTCTGTGACTTTTCCAGGCACACAGGGCAAGCTGTTGGTGGATGTACCATTCAAGGATCTGGAGGACAGTGGTCCTCTTCACATATCTCCACTAGGCAGTACCCCAGTGGGGAATCTCTGTGAGGGCTCCAACTCCTCATTTCTCTTCTGCTCCACAGGGAACCGCCTGCAGCAAACTTCTGCCTCTACATCCTGGCATTTGCATACATCCTCTGAAATCTAGGTGGAGGTTCCCAAACTTCAATTCTTGACTTTTCTACACCCACAGGCTGAACACCATGTGGAAGCTTCCAAGAACAGCATGGAGAAACCCACCCTCATGATTCAATTATTTCCCACCATGTCCCTTCCCATGATACATGGGGATTATTACAATTCAAGTTGACATTTGGATGGGTCACAGCCAAACCATATCAAAAAATAACATAAAATGTTCAATGAAAAGCAAGATATTTGGAGAGGCTGGTGCAGATTTTACTTAGGAAGAAATTGTAATTAAGATTGTAATAACACAACCTATCCTATATGTTATCAAGAAATCAGTCATATTCAGTTTCATTTAGCAGAGTTACAAATTGCTCCATAACACAAGGCTCAATTGACTTATGTATCCTTGGTATAAAATATTTTACTATCTTTGTTATTCCTAATTAGATAACATAACTTTGGCTTACATATTTATGTACTTTGAGCTCAAAATGGGCTAGAATTAAATTTGAATATATAGTAATATTAGTATTCAATTAAATAGTCACACGTTTTGTCACAAAGTCACTCAATCGTGGATATTCAGTATAAATATATATATATACACACACACAGCTAATATACTAAAATAAATTGCTTATATAAAATATACTGTCTCATTATTAAAAGCCACTTTTAATTTATAAAAATCACACGTAGAAATTATATCTATTTAGAACTTTATTCATTGGTGGAGAAAACACATTAATAGTGTGTGATGATCAATTTTATGTGTAATGGGATTAGACCATGGTGTCCACATATTCAATCAATCATTATTCTGGATATTTCTGTAAAGGTGTGTTTTGCATGAGATTAACATTTAAATTTGTGGACATCGAGTAAAGCAGATTACCCTTTATAAAGTGCGTGGATATATTAGTCCATTCTCTCATTGCTATAAAGAACTACCTGAGACTGACTGAGTAATTTATAGAGAAAAGACGTTTAATTGGCTCACAGTTCCACAGGTGTACAGGAAGCATGACTAAGGACGCCTCAGGAAACTTACAGTTATGGCAGAAGACAAAGGGGGAGCAGACATGTGTTATGTGACTGGAGCAGGAGAAAGAGAGAGAATGGGGAGGTGCCACATACTTTTAAACAACCAGATTTTGTGACCCAAGACCTTTTCCATCTTTCTGATTTCTTTCTTTTAAAATGGGAATGTGTGTCCCATGCCTATCCCACCACTGCATTTTGGAAGCAGATACTTTTTTTGGTTTCACAGACTCATAGCTGGAGAGGAACTTTGCCTCAAGATGAATCATACCTGAAGTGTCATCCACGCTTGATTTAGATGATGTTGAGATGAGATTTCGGGACTCAGGGTTGATGCTGGAATGAGTTAAGATTTTGGGGTTGTTGGGATGGGGCTGAATGTATTTTTTTTTTTTTTTTTTTTTTTTTGAGACGGAGTCTCGCTCTGTTGCCCAGGCTGGAGTGCAGTGGCGCAATCTCGGCTCACTGCAAGCTCCGCCTCTCGGGTTCACGCCATTCTCCTGCCTCAGCCTCCCGAGTAGCTGGGACTACAGGCGCCCGCCCCTGCGCCCGGCTAATTTTTTCTATTTTTAGTAGAGACGGGGTTTCACCATGGTCTCGATCTCCTGACCTTGTGATCCGCCCACCTCGACCTCCCAAAGTGCTGGGATTACAGGCATGAGCCACCACGCCCGGCCGGGGCTGAATGTATTTTGCATGTGAGAAGAACATGAATTTTAGGAGTTGAGGGTGGAATGTTATGGCCGGAATTGTGTCTGAAAAATGCATGTTTTGACATCCTAAACCCCAGTACCTGAGAATATGGCTGTATTTGCAGATGGGACTTTAGAAAAAGTGATTAAGTTACAGTGAGGCAGGTAAGGTGAGCCCTAATCCAATCTGACTAGCTTCCTTATAAAAAGATGATCTTAGAACACATAGATACACCAGGAAGCCACAGGCACAGAGGAAAGACCATGAGAACAGGCAGCAAGAAGGCAGCCATCCGCAAGCTAAGGAAAGAGTTCTCCGTGGAAACCAACTCTGATGGTACCTGGATTTTAGACTTCCAGGCACTAGAGCTGCGATAATACAAATATCTACTCTTTAAGCCACTCAGTCACATGATGGTCATAGTGACAATCATGAAGTAGGTCCTTTTAAGTCAAAACCCTCCCACAGGCAAATGCTACAATATTTTTAAATCTCTAAGTCTCTTCCTATTTCACAGGCATAACTTGCAGGAGACAAGCATGGCTTGACAACTTAGAGTTATTTTTGTGACCACCATCTTCAGCATCCATCACACTGCTGTTAAATAAATTAATTAATTGTAGTTTAGATACAGTCACTTAGAGTTGGAGCTGAAAAGATAGAGTCTACTACTGGAATTTGTTTAAATTGTTAACATTTTTAAAATTATGGAATTACTTACTTCCTCAGTAATTATGAGGCTTACTGAGGAAATAATTTCTCTTTCTCTCTCTCTTTCTCTCTCTCTCTCTCTATATATATATATTTTGCTAGAACCTCCATGCAGACATTTTGCTTCTTTTATTTCAAATACTCATTTAATATTAGTTATTTGGTACAATTACTGTAGTGCAATGGAAAGGGACCAGTAATGGGAGCCTATAACACGGGTTCCCACACTGGTTAAATTTTACTGTTCAATTACTAGATTTTAGTATCTGTGCCAAGATCTTTTCCTGTATTATCTCATTTAATTAGCACAGTTTTCTCAGCTACTGGTATTATTAAATGTATTTCAGTAAATAAAGAAACTGAAGTTCATAGGGATGAAATATATTTTCAAAGTTTTCAGAACTAAAGACTATGAAGCCTGGGATTCAAATCCAGATTGTCTTTAGATATCTAATTTGTTTATTCAACTGCTATGCTATGGTGTCTTCTTAGTTTTCTAGTATCAGTTTTATTATAGTTGTGTGCTTTGAGACAACCATGCCTTTTCTTTTGTCTCAGTGTTCTCACTTGTCACAGTGAAAGCAGTGAGTTTCATAAAGTTTAAAATACCAGGTTTGCCTTTGCATTCTCTTTCTGTGGAACACTTCTTGGCACCTACTCATTTCTGGTACTTTCAATGAGAGATTTATTTTTCCCAATGCTAGCCATGATTTTGTATTCAAATTATTCCCTTATGCTTCAAATGTCCTTTCTATGATCACCATGACATCTGCTCAGAACACCAAAACTGTGTCATCAAGTTCACACGATCAGCCATTTTCAGGGGCAATGGTATCTCCCTCTTGCGCTCATAAAACCTTTACTGAATCTTAGGGAGTTGAATTTCTGTTGCTAGGAAAGCAGCATAGCTACCCTGAAAGTTTCTAAAGTGAAAACATTTTGAATAAAGGCATCCAACAACCAAAACCCAACAATTACATACTTGAAGATGAGAATGAAAGTAGAAGGTACTCAGTGTGCTGAAGAAATACTAACATTTCTAGCCAGATGGGAACCCAAAATGATTAAGCCTTACCTGCTACTATATCACTGAATCTGAAAGGACTTGAATGGAGCCATACTGGAAATGGTATCTTCCTCTATATTATAATTTTTAAAAAATTGAACTAATATATTACTGTTCATCTTAAACAGGGTTTAAAGCAGTTCTCTTTTCACCACCAATATCTTTGTGATTATAGAAGGGAATCTCACCTTCAGTGACACACAGATGTAAAGAGTCAAGTCACAAAGGTACTCCCAGAATTAACATATACACTCAGCAACCAGAGATTTGAAGAGAATATAGATGTTCGTGAGGTCTTCCATGCACATCAATTGATAGAGATTAGTTGCTTAAAGATTATACTTGAGTAAGACCATTCTGTGGTTCAGAATAAAGATCATGAAGCAGGCCCAGTGTAGATGGTGAGTGGCATGGTCTGCACTGACAAGAAGATAAATTAATTCTCTTATCTCACAGAACTACTCCCTTTTCCAGGCTGGTGAAGTGTACTGTCAGTTCCATAGAAAAAGAGACTGGAGATAAGTATCAGAAACCACTAATGAGCATTTATACTTATTTATATTAATAAATACTACAGAAAAATATGCAGGATTTTTTTTACAAAGTCTAGAATTCATAATTCTCAACGTTTTAAAAACTATTTTTATAAACTTATGGATTTAAAAAAATTCTACAATTTTGTTTTTATTTTGGAGCTTTATTTTAAATAGATTAATTGTTCCTGATAGATACTGCTTCATTATAGTCAAATTCTGATGTCAAAGTTGGGAAAAGTATACAATTCAGTATCCTCAGTGAGAATTTCTTCTTAGATGTCTTTCATGTTACAGAAGCAACCCTACATATTTAGTTTATTCATAGCATAATCTGCTCAGACATTTTCATAGCCTAAAGGCTCTAGTTTTAAGCATGATTTTAGCAAGTTCTGTTTTGTAAAATCTACTTCCCACTGCAAACAGAAAGCAATACATTTCGAAGAGGAAGGTAAGTTAATATGTTGATAACTCACATTTTTACACACACACACACACACAAATGCAATACATTCCTATTTAAGATTCAATCTTAGAATAACAAATTTATAAAATAAGTCATGAGACATCTATGAATTATAAAAATAAGCTATAAATTAATTTGCATATTATAATGTCAAGCAATACATACCTATTAGGGTTCTCTAGAGGGACAGAACTAATAGGATATATATACATACACACGTACATATAAATGTATATATATACACACATATACACACACACATGTGCGTGTGTGTATATATACATACATATCCTATATATACACACGTACATATATGTGTGTGTGTATATATACACATACATATATGTGTGTACATACATATATGTGTGTATATATACATATGTGTGTGTGTGTGTATATATATATAAAGGGGAGTTTATTAAGTATTAACTTACATGTTCACAAGGTCCCATAATAGACTTTCTGCAAGCTGAGGAGCAAGGAAAGCCAGTCCGAGTCCCAAACCCGAAGAACTTGGCATCCGATGTTCGAGGGCAGGAAGCATCCAGCATGGGAAAAAGATATAGGCTGAAAGCCTAGGCCAGTCTCTCTTTTTCACATTTTTCTGCCAGCTTTATATTCGCTAGCAGTTGATAAGATTGCGCCCACCAGATTAAGGGTGGATCTGCCTTCCCCAGCCCGCTGACTCAAATGTTAATCTCTTTTGACAACACCCTCAGAGACACACCCAGGGTCAGTACATTGTATCCTTCAATCCAATCAAGTTGACACTCAGTATTAACCATCACACCTATTGACAATGACAATGCATAGCTATGTAATAAATTAATATTTATATCTGGTAGTATAAGAGGTATTTATTTTCTTTTACCAACATTTTCAGGTTTTGTGATGTTGTCACATAAGTAATCATGATTACTTATATGAGAAAATCAGCTTTTTCAATGTTGTTATGCAAAGAAAAATTTCATTTGTTTATGAAAACATGTTCTCGAAATAGATTTGTCTTACTCAGTTCAAAATATGAGTGTGTAGTAATTTCATTACCTGTCTCATTACGTACAATAATTTCACTTTTATCTAGCAGAACTAGGTTAGGTCCAAAATCATCAACCTGCTTATAAAACACTTTCTACTCTACAAGGTAGAAAATTATTTTTGAAATTTTATTTCATTGAGATCAGTTTGATTGATCCATGGGTAATAGTATAAAGAAATTATTTCTAGCTGCCCATTTGCTGCAAGTACACATAGCTTCACATAATCAATAGAAATATATGCTTTTAAGCTGAATATCAAAAAAGAAAAATATTAGGTCACTAGATGGTGCCATAATGTTATTTTTTACTTTATTGTCAGGGATTCTGGAAAAGTGTTGCAATTGTTTTTAAGAGGCATGTTGTCAGATGCCATGAAGAATAAAAAGTAAACTTAAAGTTAACAATTTAGGGAGGAAATATTATTAATCTTAAAAAAATGAGTGATATTAGATGTATTGTGTTAAATTGAATTAAAATACATCAGTGAGACTGGGAACAAGTTTTGACATTATCAAGGTCAAAAAATGTTCCTTTTTAGGTTGAGGTTAGTGATTTTGTTCCTAAAACCACATGTAATTACTCATTACATACATAAGGTCATACATAGGAAATAGTACTGCTGTCCAGCTGCTCAAAGAGGTAAATGAAGCCTTGCATTCTTTAAATAACTAAGTGTATTTTTAGATGACTTCTGTTCAATCAAGAGTTTTCTCTGATGATTGGAGCTGGGTCCTGTACTTTCTGTTGTAATTTTCATTGTTGTTAAACATAGACAGCAATGAATACTATTCGTTGATAAGACGTTTCTTGATGTCACTGATACTAGAAAGAAAAACTTCAGCCCAAGTGACAGTTTTTTTCAAACAACCAAAAATATTATACCACGTCTGAAACCAATTGAGAATAACATTCTTGTTTTTGGAAATGCCCGACCTTGTTGCAAGGGTTATAGGTAAAAACACTGTGCACACAGAAACAGACACATATGAGCAGGAGAGAGGTTTATTTGCATTTCTAAACTTCTCCACTGATATAATTACTCAGCAGAGAAAAAAAAAAAAAAAAACAGTTTCTAGCTCTCCAATCCTCAACGACCATTTATATTCATACTGTTTAGGAGATCTAACAATTTTAAGCACTTTGGAGATTTAATGGTGCAGGAGAGGAGAAAGACTTAAAAGTCTCAAAGTGCTTCCGTATTTCTCTCATTACCGGAAGCAGTTTAACAGTGTACTTCCAGGTCTCCCTTTTACCAGAGTTTGCTCTTTTCAACATTATTATTCAACATGGAAACTGATTTTTCAACCCAAATAGAACAAGAAACCTTTCCAAAAAGGTGTAAATTTCAGTGTCAGATTTAGATACATCTTGATAACAAAATTTCATTTTCCCCAAACACTGATCTGGGATGTTTCTGAGGATAAGCCCATTCATTTCAGGAAGAATTTGTTTAATGCTACTGAGATCACCAGAGATCACCATTTCAGACACAATGCAGGATCTTGGATTTTGGAGGGATTTTGGAATGAAAACAGGGAACAAAGAAAGAGGGTCAGACTGTCTTCAGGGAATATTTATTCTACATTTTAATTAAGCAAGGTAACTTTTTCTCACCCATTTAAATTATTACTCCACCCTAAACTTGACAAATTAATATCTAATAATATATTAGCACATGAGAAGCGATTATAGCCTTTCTGTTTTGGGGATGGGGTTTTTTTATGTAATTTATAGTAAGGTTGGGCTGCTCTCTGACTTAGGTGAAGATGTAGTTAATATAGATTATTTATAGGGCTTCTTGACAGTCTGTTTTACAGCATGTTTCCCTGGGGATGTTAGTTTGTAACAACCTTTTTCTTCATTGATGGCTATTAATGATACCTGGCACTGCTTTACTTAACAGGCTATATACAATTAAACAGAGGCTTTGACATTTTGACTATGCCTTGGCTGAAATGATGTATATGAATGCTGATAGTCTTATACTAATTCACAAGACTTGTATGCAATAGACACAGGAGTCAAAAGAAATAAAGTATTCTGAGTTTTTGCTTCAAATATTGATTTTTAGCCCAAATGATTGCTTAATTTGGATCAATGCATTGAGCTGAGGTTTCCCCAAGATTGAGTGCCTTGCTTTCTTTCATGCTGTCCAGATAGTTTTATAGATAGCAGTGGGACGTTATGTACTAGGCAAAGTGCTAATTACTTCACATGCATTGGCTCTTCTGCCGGTACTGAGTAAAGGGCTATTATTACTTTCATTTTATGGGTGAGGAAATGGAGATTTGAAGGTGACTAAGGGACCTCCTTAAAGACATGGATTTAATCTGCAATATAGCAAAAAGCAGTTGCTGTAATCTACAGCCCTGGTGAACCTGGGTTCTTTGCTTTTTGTTGTCATTGGAATTGTTAAACATAGACAGCAATGCATATTATTTGTTGAAAGGACATTTTCCCCATATCTCTGTATGTGAACTTGATCTTAGGATGACAGAGTGAAAGAAACATTAAAATTTATCTGTGGTTGGAGAAAAGAGAAGTCGTTTTGATAACATACAATGAAATAGACAATCACCTGAGAGTTTTTCTACTTCATCCAAAAATGATAACAGGTACCATCTTATATAAATGATTGGTAGCTATTCAGAGGTCTTATTTAGAATTTCATTTTTACTCTTTTGCTCTTTCATGTTTTTCCCTTCCCTCATTTGTTACTATCTTCAGGGCTGTCAATTAAGGTAATCCAACCCAACCTGACCAATATTGGCAGGTGGCTTCAGTTAGTCCCATCAAATATTCTTCTCTAATAATTATATTTTCACAAGTAGGACCTACAGATTCAGATTAAGTGGGGAGGGGCTAATCATTCTGAATATTGTGCCCCAAGGAAATTTTCCTGGTAAAAGATCCTTGTTTCTCAAGCCTTCACGCAGCCCACTTCTTTTCCTTTCTTTCCACAGGTGCTTTATATTATTTATAAATCTAAGTTTCCTTGTCAATAGGAGATAATAATAATTTAATAAATCTTTTTTTTTTCTTTTTTTTTTTTTAAGACAGGTTCTCACCTCCCTCTGTTGGCCATGCTAGAATGCAATGGCACTGTCTTGGCTCACTGAAACCACCGCATCCCAAGCTCAAATGATCCTCCTGCCTCAGCCTCCCAAGTAGCTAGGACTAAAGGCATGTGCCACCATGCTTAGCTAATTTTTGTATTTTTTGTAGAGATGAGGTTTGGCTATGTTGCTCAGGCTGGTTCCAAACTCCTGGACTCAAGGGATCCACCTGCCTCGGCCTCCCAAAGTGCTGGGATTATAGGCATGAGCCATTTCACCAGGCCTTAATAAAACTTCTGATAGCTTTTTTGAGGATTAATTTATTTGAATAATATAAATAAAATGTGGGCACAAAGTCTGACATATAATAATAATTGATACATTAGTTGCTCTTCACCACCCAAAATCTAAAAAACATCCCCCATCACCACCAAGAAAAAACATTTATACCCTTCCAATCACAGTCCTATCAAAATACCTATGATCTAAGCACCCTTTGGTCCTATTGCATCGGAAAGACCAAATACTGGTTCCATTGTTTCCATTGTTTCTAGATTGCAGTGTCTCCACTGACCTCGTTTTGTAATGGGTAATTGTTTCAACTACATAGAATTTTCTTTGGTTTTCTAATTTAATTTTGAACAAAAAGGTCATCAAATTCTTGAGATTGAGAGTGTCATCATGGGTCCAACAATAATAAAAATTGGATGGTGTTGGGGAGAGTGAAGGTTTGGAGAAGTGGCAGGGTGGTGGAGGATAACACATTTAAATTATATTAGAATTTAAATTAAAGCATGTTCTGAAAAGGCAACCATTCCTGTTTATACAAGGCTCTTTAGAAAAGAATTTAAAGTTACAGCATACAAATTAGCTCCAGACATTCTCTCAGCCCAGCTCTGCACATACTGATCAATGAGGCATAAAGATATAATTGGTTCATAGATGCATTTGTTGGAATGTGTTTACTAGGCTCTTAAACACCACATTTAAGTTTTGAGCTTAAATCATTAGCAAATGAATTTTAGCATAAAAAGGGGAGTTTCTCTGAGATTTTTAAAATGTATTTGCAGATCGATATTAAAAGTTCCCACCACTCCATTCTAAAGAATTTATTTTAAAGCGTGTCATAAAGGAATTAAGTAAAATGCAATTTGGCAGTAAAATGTATTTATGAAACAGCCCATAGGCCTCTACAGAAATCATCAGAGAAGTAGATTTTTTCAAGTATTATCTGTTTGTGTTTCTGCATTTAGTAAAAGTTGTAAAGGCCCATAGCAAGAGGAGTAGAAATCGAAATTTGGCAGTGGGTTTAGGCATTGTTTCCTGGATGCCTCAGTCTTATTCTCAGACACCCTACATATCCTCTGGAGAGGTTTTCAAAGGAGAAAATGCTTTGAACCTAAGCCCTTCTTCTAGCTATAACTCTTTGGACCAAATCCCTTCTAGAATGTCCTTCTTTCTTTCCTATTAACAATTAAATCATACCTTTTAATCTAAGTGCAACAAACACAGGTTCCCCTAAGAACTGTAGCAAGTGTAGTGACTCACAAAATCTCTTCAAGTAGAACCTCAGAATCCTCAACTCACTGCATTCCCAGGTAGACACTAGCAGTAGATTGATGTTGGCACCTGGAGTTAATTTTATTTGCCATTCTCATTGTAAAATATTAGGCTAGGAAAATAAGTCCAGAGATTAGATCATTAAATTCAAAGTATTTAAACATTTTATGAACACTAACTAAAAATCATACACTTCTAAGGGAGATAACAGTATATCAAGAATATAAATTAAACTTCAAAAATTAAAAAAGAATACATCTTCATTGATCATAACAATTATAAGTACAACTTTTGCAACAGAACTTTGTCAATAATTTCCACTGTTTTGACATCATTTTATTCAAATCTCATAACCACTCTTTCATAGAGTTATTATTATATCTTTTCTGGAGATCATAAAAATGAACCACAGAGAGAGTATATTTCTCAAGGGCACATAACCAATACTGTAAAGTCAGTATTAGAGCCCAAAACTTATGATTCTATATCACATTCTTTACTTATATACCTTGTTCTAAGAATAAAAAACAATCATAAATGCCCTATCAAATGGACAACAGGAAATTCTCTTTTGTAAGAAGTATATATACATGGGAGTGCTCTCAGTCCATTTGACTCATATTGTAAATAAATAAAATGAATTCCAGAGGATTTTGATATATTAATAAAAATAACTATATATTAAATTGTACTGGCTATGAGCCAAGTGCTATGCCAAACCACTTCGATGATTTCCATGAATTTAACCATTTAAATTTTATAACAACCCTAACAGTAAATGCTGCTGTTATCTCCATTTTACAGATGAAGAAACTGAAACATGGACAGAAGTCATGACTTGTTAAGCTCTCACAGGTAGAGGTGGAGTAAGCACTCTGTCTTTACGTTCTGCAACCATAAATAGTACACTAATACAGCTTCTCAAATATTTATAATCTATATATTAAAGTACATATGTTTTCAAAAGAATCTGGTACCATGTCATCCGCATCTAATGGTGTTACATAATTAATAGTTGTGTTAATATGCTAATAAGTCTGCTCATTTACTGTTCAAATACAATAGTATGTTCAAATAGTGAAAATGTTACCTATGCTCTAGAGCATTATATATATTGTATAAAATTTTTAAAAATGAAACTTTTCAAAGTTATATTATGAATAGAGCAATAAGAAATGTACACCAATCTTTAGAACTAGCAAAGCAAAAACATTTTTAAGTAATCACAGTGATTCGTTTCTCAAATTAAAAATAAAATCATCTTAAATGTAACAAACCATCAAGGGAACTCTAAGTGCCTGTCAAAAATGAGAAGACAATAATGCATCACTCTGTTCCCCAACTCATTTGAGACCTCAGAGTTATTTCCACGAATTCTGAACAGGCTTCTCCCAAGAGGTTGATGAGCTACATAAAAACTTTTTAGATTTTGTGTCTTGAGAATGTGAGTGAGTGTAAGAGTTTGTGTGTGTTTTTAAATGATAAATTTAATACTTATTGAGAAAACTGATTTTATAAATACTATTCTAGTAAGATGACTTAAAATACAATAACAGACTAGAATCAAACTATCTTGAATCTTTTTGGAAGTTGTTGGAAAATAAATTATAATAATCCGCAATGACAGAGAGTCAATGTAGAAAATCAGTATTTTATCAATGATTGGTAGTAGATAATACTTAAGTGTTCTCCATGTACTAGGCACTATCTAACTGCTTCTGAATATATTAATTTATTTAACCCTCATTATAACCTCATGAAATGGACTCTATACACCTCATTTTATGGTTGAGTAAAATTTACCCAAAGTCACACACATAGAAAGTGGCAGATGTAAGTTCCAAAATTATGCACTCTAGAATGCTCCAGAGTTTATTCTCTTAGAACTAAACTCTACTGTCTGAGTGATAATATTTTTAAAGGAAAAGAAATAGGGACAAATAAAAAGAAAGGGAGCTTTAAAGAATGGCTGGGTAGGAAATGTATTTTTTTCAATAAGACTATAGAAAATAAAAAGAAAATGAAAAATAAACAGGTATATTAGAATTGAGATAAAGCAGTTGAGTCAAAGGCTATGCTGTTACTCAATTCTGCTGAAATATTATAGTTTATCAAATGAACTAACTTACTGTTTTTTTCTGTATTTATTGAGTAGCTGTCACATATTGGATAGTGAACAGGATAAATAGGGTTACCACCCTCTTGGAGATAAATGTTAGCAGGAGAAAAAAGTAATTAAAATATCACAACACAGATACGGAAATGAATATAGACAGATTTGAACATGAATGTGGATATGGATACCGATATAGATCTATGTATCCATACACACATGTGTTAATGTCAAATATTGATATGTGTTTTGAAGATAGTAAAGCAATGAATATAGCAGGGCTGAAGAGGAAAAGGTGTTTCCAATGGGAAAAGATTGTTTTTGTGTTCTCCTCCCCAGCTTCAGTGTGCCTTTGCTTCTAATGACCCACACCTGTAATTTTCTTTGGAAATCTGCCTTTGGACTAATGGAATGCTTTGCCTACATTCCCAGAAAAAAAAAAAAAAAAAAAAAAAAAAAGGCCCTTCCTGAAAATTTACTTCCCCAATGGCCACCGAAAGGCAACCTGTTAACCACTGATGGGCACTTTTCCATGGGGTTATGGAAACTTAAATCTCTTGACTCCATTGGGGAAAAACTCCGAGCTTACTTTACACTCTAGATTTCCCTTATGTTATTGAGTTCAAGTACCCCCATCGAGCTTTTGTATCTTCCTTTCCTTTCTTGCTCCCCCATGCTTTTGGCAAAAACCCCTTGGGAGCACTTCCCTAACAGATCTGTAGTGACTCACTGTCTCAGTTTGCCTGACTGTGAGCACACACTGGGACAATCCCAGGCAACCTAGGATGGTTGGATACTCTACAAGTCATTACCTGGGAAACCTGACCTAAGATATCAGGGATAGCCTCTCTGGAAATATAGTGTTTATACTGAAAAAAGAGCCAACCATTTGAAGAGCTAGAATGAGTGTTTTCTAGGCAAATAAAAAAATGGCAGAAAAAATGGCACTATATTCAAGAGGACCATGTGGCTGGAGCAATCTACGTAAGAGGAAGTGTGTGGGTAAAGGAAGATAAAGAGGCAGGAATGTAAACAGCCTGCAGGAACTTGGCAGAAAGGGCAAGAGAAGTTCATTATTATACCAAATTACTACATAAGCTGTGGACACCTTTATTGTGTAGAATTTTTATGTATGTGTCTGTGTGTATGCATTTTTCTCAATAAAAGTAAGGTCTTGAAAATTTTATTTTTTGAGAGGGTAGTCTGTCAAACAAAATGCAAGTTTAGATAGCACGACACTTTTATCTGGAGAGCATGTGTAGTTTCGATTGCAGAGTTGAACGTAAACCCAGCCAGGAACTACAAGCCCAGAGATATACCACAGGACCTTCATGCTTGAATTACAGATGCAAAACAGAATGCAGGTTGAGTTACTGTTTATAAATTCTACAACAAAAGAATGACTCCACGTGTTTAGGGATTTGTTCCTATATTTGAATACCTCTGCATAAAAACCTCACTTGTAGCCTCCTGGAGATGCAACATGGTGGAATTCTGAAAGACTCTGACGTTGAGTAATTGCACCATTTCTTTGATCATTGTTTTTATTCTTGCTTTTGCTGTTGGTGATCTATTTTTGGTTTCTGAATCCCCAGTTTCTTCATCTGCACACAAATAGATGTGAGTGTTGATCTGAGGGATTAGACCGTTTTATGCAAATCGCAGAGCATAATTCCTCGTAAACCCTCTCTAATTAATAGTTACAATGTTGATAGTGACTGACCCTCTCTAAACCGTTGGCCCTTTTTACACATAAAATAGTGTAAAATAAATGGCAGAAGATAAAGCATAAGAATAGTGTGGAGGATGAAAATCTTCAACTTAGACTGGACTTCAAGAAAGAAAGCAGGCCAGGCACGGTAGCTCACGCCTGTAATCCCAACACTTTGGGAGGCCAAGGCGGGTAGATTACCTGAGGTCAGTTCAAGACCAGCCTGGCCAACATGGTGAAACCCCATCTCTACTAAAAATACAAAAATTAGCCAGGCATGGTGGCACAGTCCTGTAATCCCAGCTACTTGGGAGGCTGAGGCAGGAGAATTGCTTGAGCCCAGGAGACGGAGGTTGCAGTGAGCTGAGATCGTGCCACTGCACTCAGCCCGACAGAGACTCTGTCTCAAAAAAAAAAAAAAAAAAGAAGAAAGCAAGCAAAACTGCCTGAAGGATCCTCTGGGCTTCAGAATATTTTTCCAAGAACATTTTTCCTTGTATTTGTAACTTTTGAATAAAAGAGTTTACTTGAGAAAGCCCCTGAGAGGGAAAACAAAACATAAATAATTTTACATTGTTCCAAGAACAAGTTAGAGTATCTAATAGGTCTTACCTGTTGGAAATGTTAATGCTTTTATTAGAGTTGTAATGCACAAAATGCAGTCTTTCACTTGAGGAAAGATTAAGAATCATATTATATTATTGATGCACCCGTGTAGCCTCTATTAACTTGAATAAAGTACATTCATGGAAAATTAACCCTCTGTATGTTTATGCAAAATAATCTTTCTACAATTTTCTAAAACCTTTGGCAATTAATTCTCTTCCCAGGAGTTAATGAACTTACTTTAAATGCTTTGATGCTTAAAAAGAAAAAAATTTACCAAAAAACTTTTGGTTAAATTATCCAAACCCACACACAGATACACACACATATAATACATGTATATTATATAAAACATCAAATACATTTTATTGAAGTATGTTAATAAGGTTTGCCTTGCAGATAGTTTAATTTAGCTGATATAAACTCCATTCATAGAACAGGAGATTATACTAGGTAGACAGATAAATCCATTTTATATAAAAAAATTTGCTAGAATACTGAATTTTTCATAATAGTCAATTGGAAAGGTCAAAAACTGCTCTGATTATATATAGAAAACACCAACAATGTTATTTTCTAACCTTGATTTTGCTGGTGAATTTATTTGGGCATTGATGGCTGGCATAATTAGATAATTTTACTTTCAAAGTAGAGGTTAGTAAGCTAATTAACCAACTTACTTCCTAAAGAAGGATTTTGTTTGAGACAACAAAAAAAATCGTGAAAATGGTGGAAAGGATTTAAAATTGGATCAACTTCTAGTTTAGTTCTTCTGTTTTCTCTATAGTTAACTAAATGCATAAATTAATGAGCAATTGCATGATAGGCAGTGTCTGGTTACATTTCTAAGGTCAGATATATAAGTTCAGGAGGGCATATACTTTATTTCTGAGAGTCCAAGATGGGGAACCATTCACTAACAAGAAGAAAGTTAGATTTTTCTCCTGAAAATAATGAACTTGGGATGCCCCCGAATTTTATTTCTTATGGTTTCAAAGTGTTTTTGGGTTCTTTTCTCCTCAAAGATTAGGAAATGTTCAAGATTGAGTTAAATAAAGACAATTGTAGAAAAATTGTACCCACCTAAAATTGATAGAACTGAAGATATGACTATGTAGATACTGTTCTGTTAATGCTTATGTGAAAATTATGTGAAACCTTCAAATATAATCTTTAAAGATACTTGGTGGAACACAAATATATAACTTAATGATTTGTTTATTCAACTTCTCTGCAAATACAACTTCAAGGCGATAGCCTCAGTTACTCTGTAGACTCCACCTGTAACAGAATGCTGTTCTGATGCTTCCTCCCACGTGCACATTTTCCATATTATCCTGGAAGTGAGGAGTGCTCTCCTCCTGGGGCTGGGGATGGAGATCTTACCTCTCTATACTCAACCCACATCATTCACTGGCTTTTTGTAACATGCCACGTCAGAAGTATGGTGTGTACCCCAGCTAGGCCATCAAGTTAATGTATTAGCAGGAGTGACAGGAAGGCAGAAAGGCCAGTCTTCTCATTCATTCCTCAGTCAATGGTGTACCCATGGCCTCATCTGTTACAGGGGGGAAGCCTCTTAGGAGTTGTCAGCCTGTCCCTGCTTAGATGACTTTAGGGACTTTCTCTTACCCACAAGGTTCGACATCTCTTAGGCTATCTACAGGCAGTCCTAGGACTAGTGCCTGCACCTGGATGAGCCATGAGCACCACCATCTCTCTGCTGGCATTGCTCATGTCCTAGCAAAAAGACTGGTTATTTCATTCCCAAAATACAATGGTGAAACAGCTAAGTATAAAGGGGTCACTGGAGAACCTTCCACTGGCCTGTCCACTGGGAGGAGTGCTCCCTGGGGTGGAGCCACGGAAGTTCATGCCATTTTGCATGGGAGAGGAGCCTGGCTTCTCCTGTTCTGGGGTGGTAATCTGAAATTCAATCTGTGAGATGGGGGCCTGTTAACAGGAACCTCTCTTGCTTTCCTGAGTTCTTTTCATTTTCACCCAATAAAATTTCCACTTCTCATACTTCCAGGTGTCCGCATGCCCAGTCTTTTCTGGTCGCTTGACAAGGACCCTGTTTTTGGCTGAACTAAGGTGAAAGTCCTGCAATAATGGGAAGCTTTTTGCCTCTCAGGACAGCATCAAATCTTATGGGTGAACTAGTGTGGATCCCACTTGCTTTTTACACACTCTTTTTTCTTCTACTCTCTCACTTTGCTGCCTCTATCCTGCCCAAAGCTAGCCAAGTTTTTTTTAAAAAAAAAATTACTATTTTAAACAATACCCCTCAAACAAATGTTCATCTTCAGAACTTGCCACAAATCTAAGTAACAGAAATACTGACCCACTCTTGCATTTGCTGCTTTGGAAGTTAGCATTCTGGTTCTTAGTTACCTCCACAGAAAAGTCTAACGTGCTCCACATATTCTACCCATTCAACCCTTAAAAATTCTATGTCTGACCATTTTCCATTTGTATAATGGGAAACTCATATATGAGGTCAAGTATTTTGATCATATTGAACTGATACTAAATCAGCATTCTATTTAAAGCTTTACGATTTTATGTGTTTCTTTGCATGTTTCTCTTCTTACTCTCTGCCATGCAGAATCTAAGATAAGCTTAACATTTCTTAGCCACGAATGCTTCCAAAATGGTAAAGAAGGCAGTGTATTAGTCTCTTCTCATGTGCTAGTAAAGACATGCCCGAGACTGGGTAATGTATAAAGGAAAAGGTTTAATGGACTCCCAGTTCCATGTGGCTGGGGAGGCCTCACAATCATGGTGGAAGGTACAGGAGGAGTAAAGTCATGTCTTCCATGGTGGCAGACAAGGAGAGTGTGTGCCAGGACATTCATCTTTATAAAACTATCCAATGTCGTGATCTTATTCACTATCATGAGAACAGAACATGAAAGACCTGCCACCATGATTCAATTCCCTTCCACCAGGTCCCTCCCATGACATGTGGGAATTACGAGAGCTATAGTTCAAGATGAGATTTGGGTGGGGACACAGCCAAACCACACCAGGCAGTATCTAAACTCTCAGAATTCTCAGAAACGATACCAGAAGTACTGAATGCCAATCTCTTGTCATCTATGAGGACAGCCAGACTTCCTAGTAAAGAGGGACCACAATTCAATAAATTTATTGGGGAAAATGGGACTTGAACATTAAAAAAGTCTTGAGATTTCAACAAAATCTTCCATGTCTCAGACTTGAGTTTGTATCCTAGCACCATCACAAACACTTTGACCATGATGAAATTATTTAATTCTGACTAACTCTCATTCTCTTACCTGTATTCTTTCCTTTGGTTTTTGGCAGACATGCCTAGCACAATGCCTAGAACATTGTAGGTTTTCAATAAACATTTGCTGAATAAATGTAAACTGCTATAAATTTACAATGGAGTTGTATTGTATTAAGACTCTTATACATGGCTTTCTACTTGCCACCATATTGCATACAACTATAGCCCAGAATACTAGAGCTGGAAGAAATGTTTAAAGTCACCTATGTTCTTTTTAGTTAGAGTGAAAACTTAGACCCACATTAAGGGTATCAATTGCCTGAAAGAGTCTGTGTTGATGCTAAAAAAGAAATCTGTAAGGAAACAAGGTCAGAAAGTGAGCAGACCTCAGTTTCCAGAGGTTATTACATCTCAGATCAGAGGATTCCTCTTGAAGGAACATTGGAAAATACAAACAAAACAAAACAAAACAAAAAAAAAACTGCTGAGCGATGATGGGCTTAGGAGAAAGAATAAAGAAAATGAACAATCAAATAATCCTATAAACATAGAGTTACTCTCATACTAATCAAATAGTGATTTTCCCCATTTTTATTTCTCAGATCCTGCCCTTCAAATAAGCTTTCCATGTAAGAGCTGCTTATAAGCCACAATTGCATGCATTCTGATTAAATTAACAGTCTGTTACCATTAGAAACGGCTAAAGGGTGTTTTTTTATGTAAACAAAAAGATTGTTCTCTTAAAGAGTGACAGTCATCTATATGGTTCTTATTAAACAAATATTAAAACAGAACTTAAACAGAAACCAACTTCTGCCAATTTAAGGATCACCGAGAAGACAAATTATCTTCTGTTGAAAATCATATACTTCCTTTATTTGTCCATCTATTTAAACCTGTCAGTCAAATCTCACTACTTGTCTGGTCCTTTGCTTGGCTCTGGAAATACAATGGGGACCAAAAAAATGATACAGTTTCTGTTCACATGCGACACCCTAATGAAGGTGAGGGGCATTAATGAAATATAGTCACATGAATAAATGTATAAAGACAAACTGAGATTATGTTCAAAAGGACAGGACAGCAACTCTATGAGTGCACATGGCAAAAAAACAAACAAACAGATCTTAACATACACTTGCATTTTGGTGGTAGCAGCTGGGAAGTTTTCTCGAAAAGTGATACTGGAGCTGAAACCTAAATAATGAATAGCAGTTAAGCTGGTAAAAAATTATACATTATTTGTGTGTGTGTGTGTGTGTGTGTGTGTGTGTGTGTGTACTTATTCAGAATAACATAACATGTGAAATGTAGGATTTCAGGTTCTATTTTGCATTCAAAGCAAGATTGATTATTTTTAAAATAAGAAAGAGTAGTACCTGTTTACCAGGAGACATCCAAGTTCATGATTAACTTGCATACTTATTTAATGGAATTGCTTTAAAATCAATACACTTTCAACTCTGAGTATATGCGTTTAGCGAGCAGCTCTCAAGGTTGCTATCTTCTCCAACAAAATACAGTAGTAGCAAAATCTGATGAAGCAGAGGAAAAGCATTAAAAAAAATGCAGGATAGAAACATAATGAGAAGTGCATTACCTCCCAAGATACCATTCTGGCTTCTGCAATAATAATGTGGAGTCAAAAGGCAATAGACTACTTAATAAAAAAAGAACTTCTAAAAAATGTAAGCATCCCAAATGTCTGTATTTACATATATGGTTCACTTTGCATTTCAAAATCATTTGGAAATTCCCTAATCCTGAATAAAAAGATCAAAATTACTAGTTACAGAGTTAAGAGAAGAATGTACTTTCAAGTACCCTCGTTATAAGTCCTGGTGAAAATTTTACTTGAAATCAATACATAAATTACTTATTGGGCTGAAAACAGAGGGCATCGTTCAAAAGAGAGCATTGGCGACCTTAGCTCGTTAGGCTGGATGGTTAGGTGAAGGGCATGTCTTCCTCGTGCAGAAGGGTGGGTAGAAAGGATCTTAGGAAGCCCTGTGAGACCAGTAGGGTTAACCAAAGGCATGTTCATTCATACATATTTAAAATAAACATCCTGATGAAGACAGTTAGCATATTTCTTAAAAAGACTGGAATATTAAACCCTAAGAAATTCCTAGTCTAGTTAAAAATAAAAGAATTGATTCTAAGTGGAAGCTATGGCTGTATATTTGTGTTTGAAGGGAAAATTCATATCTTGAAAGGCTTGTACCCAAAATAGAGTCAATCACATAAATGCCATTTGAATAAGACACTTATATTTGGTAAGCATAAATTCACGCTGAAATACCACTTCCCTAATAAACACTTTAGTTGTTATTCTTGTTTCTCCTAGAAATACTAATGCAATGATAATAAGAAAGCATACTTATAGTTTCCACTAAATTTAGAATTTTAGTAATTGAAACACAGATGCAGTGGCTTCAATGGGAAATTAATTTGGTATTAAGTGCCCTGCTAGTGTTAGATACACTCGGCGTGAACATATTGCTTATACTGGTGGTGATATACACACAATATAACATACACATACATGCAAATAAAACTGAAAACTCAAGAGAAATATGCATTGATTAAAATGGAAGAATTTTTAATGACATATTAACTCAGAATTATAGTTTATTATCTATGTTTATAAAATTTAAAATTATATATACAAATTTTAAAACAATTCTGTAACATTTACCTTGATAGCCAACATTAACTAAACATACTATATTTTGTAATGAGTAATCCTTTACTGATTAAAATTTTACTTTTTTCTGTAGGTGAAAGAGGAAAACATGGATTGAAATCTGTTTTTTATTACCTTACAGAACCTCAAATATTGATTTTCCTTTTAAGTCACTTCCTTTCTTCCTCTCTGCCTCCCTTCCTCCCTCCTTCCCTCCCTTTCTTTCTGCCTTCCTCCCTCCCTCCTTCGTTCCCTCCCTCCCTTCCTTCCTTCCTTCCTTCCTTCCTTCCTTCCTTCCTTCCTTCCTTCCTTCCTTCCTTCCTTCCTTCCTTCCAAAAATATTATAGTCTGTTGTAATCTAGGTGCTATACCATGTGTTGGGAAATTAAATAAATGTCTAATGAAATGGGTTCCCCTCCTCATAGAATTTATGGTCTAGTGATAAAACAGGTGTTAATAAATAATCACACTGGAATAGTTACTTTGAAGGAAAGAAGTCATTGTATAGTCTGATGACTTGAGGATTTCAGAGAAAACACCCTTGAAGAGGTGAAAGTGGGGCTGAGATCTGACAAATATATAGGGATTGGTGAGGCAATGTGTGCTGGGGTAAGGGTACTCCTAACAAAGAAAATAGCCTGCACAAGGACCTAAAGTGACAAAATTCATGGCAACTTTTGGTATATAAAAGAAATCCTGAAAGTAAATGTTAGGGACCTATAGGAAAACAGATGAGAAATGAAACTAGAGTATAACACTGTCCAGATAATATTTCACGTTAAGGATTTTGGTCTTTAAGACCAATTAAAAATAAATATTTAAAGAGTTATATTCACAGAAATGGTGTGGACAGAGTTTCATTTTTAAAGGATTGTTTTATCTGCTCTATGGAAAATAGATTACATGATACAGAAATTAATTCTAGGAGTTAGGATGCTATTGAAGAGATTCAGACCAGATATAATAATAGCTTGTGTTAGAGTGGTAGTAGAAGGTATAGAAAAAGAAGATGAGAGTTTCAGATACTTATGAGGTAAACTCCAGCTGCCAAATGAGGCAAAGAGAGGGGATGAGGATGACTCCTAGTTTTCCAAATTTGCTTGTATCAGAAGAGAAAGATTAGATGGGAAAAAGTACATATATTTATAGTACCTTTATTATCACTACTAGTTGATGTCAGGGTGGCAGATGGATAATGTTTAAGAATATTATGTTTCTAAGAATGTAATGTTTAAGATAATGTTAGAGAAGAAGTTGGGCATAAAATATAAAAAAGGAAAGTCAATCATCAGAGGATGATTGAAACAACACAAGTTGATAAATTTGTCTGGAAAAAGTGCATATAGAGTATTTATTAATCAGCATAGGCTCTATGGCAGTAACAACTCCTAAATCTCATTGGCTTAATATAAAAAATTTTATCTTGTTTTTCTTTTTGCTTTTTTTTCCCCTATTTGTGTGTGTGTCTGTTGGGGAGGGTGTGTTCTAATATCACTTATGTTACACAGTATGGATGACAGATCTATTCAGCTCCAGTTAGCGTGTCAGAGAACTAGGCTGATGGAGGCTTCACTGTCTTGTAGCTCGATGGGATCTCTGGGCTGCAAATTGGGGCAACTTCCTCCCCCAGAGAATATTTGGTAATGCCAAAATATATCCTTTGTTGTCACAACTGGAGAGGATAATCCTGACTTCTATTTGGTGTTGGCCAGAGATACTGCTAAGCATTCTAAATTGAACAGGACACCTCCATGCCTAACCTCAACTCAGAATTACCTGCTTTAAATGTCAGTAGTATCAAAGTTGAGAAACCCTGTTGTAGCTGTGCCATCGGCATATTCTGTGATCATACAGCAGGGAAAATGACTAGTGACTCTTCAGTACTTCTTTTTGAAAATAATGCTTTTGTCCACAGTCCAGTCGCCATAAGTAGTCACGTATCCCTGCTTATGTGCAAGGAGGATGGGGAATGGAGTGAAGTAGATGATATATTTTATAAGCACCATTGATACTAACAAGCTCTAAAGGAGCAGGTACAGCCAAGGTCTAAAACAGTAACACATTGTGCCCTTGGCATCATGCCTTTAGGTTATGGTATGAAAGTGGCAGGGCCGAGGGCATGTCCAGGCATGAATGTGGTTGGCACCTGATGCAGGTGCTAAAAGGATGAAAGTGAGTCTGCCAAGGATTTCAGGCTGACTTCTGCCTTCACTGAGGTATTCACTGAAACCCAGCAAAAGGCAATATATTAAGTTTCCAATGTAATTTTCTCAGATATGTGTGAAGATGGAATTCATTATACTGGAGAATTGAATATTAAAGGTAATTAATGAAATTGGCAGCTCTTTTATTCTTAGTATAAGCTGGGAAAATTCTAGGGTTCACAAAATAAAGCAGGTTTGCTAGTTTCTAAGACATTTCTTCAAATGGAACAAGTGACAAGAAAGTAAGAAAGTATATGTATTTTTTAGTTCCAGAAGTTTCTGAACTTCTAAAGTTTAAAAAAAAAAATAGAATAAATCATAATGGAATTAAAGTTATTATTCAGTTTTCTGTTTTTTCTAGCAGATATTTATTTCCTCAGAGTTAAGATCTTAGTAATTGTGGTGAAAGACATTTGCTAAAGCAGCAGAATGTAACTGTAAAGAGAGCAAACTCTAGAGCCACTGGCTCTGCTGTCTTTTAGCTGCATGTCTTTTGGCCTTAATTTCTTTATCTTTAAAATGTCTACACACTTCAAAGGAGGACTTTTAGAATCATTTATTTCACAGCAAAGATCTTGGCACATTCTTCATATGTAATAAACTCTGCATGCTATTAGCATTATTAGTATTATTGGGATTGCTATTTTATTATTAATTCCAGATCAAACTACTCATGCGTTGTTTGGAGAATGATGCAGAGCACAAAGGAAGGCTTCACTTAGACCTCAGATATGACCCAGGAATATTTTTAGTCAAAGATGAGAGATTTGCATCCTGCTTTTCATTTGCTTGTTTGGTTATTTTAAGTTCATGTATCAATCAGTGTCCAGAAAAAGAGAAAGAAATCACAGCAATAATTTAAACTGTGGGATGGTGTGATGAATTTAGTGGAGGGTTAAGTACTAAAAGACTAAGAGGTCCAGAAATTGCAAATATAGAGAACAGCAAATATGTGTGGGCTGAGGAAAAGTGAACAAGGAAAGAGCTGAGAATTTAGAAGATATTGCCCTCACTACCATCCAAGGCTAACATTCTTCTTGAGGAGGATAAGGCTGCCATAGGAATATATGAGCTGCTGGGGTGGCAAAGAAATGGCTCAAAGGGAAGGGTCAGTGCTGGTTTATAGAAACCAGTCACCAAGTGGTAAAGAAACTTTCTGTCATAGCTGCTGCCTTTTGCTTATCAATCTGCTGGCTCCTGTGTTGGGAAAGCATATTGGAACCAGAGAGAGAGTCCCCATCCTCCTGCTCTTTGGTTCAGTACTGTGCCCATCAGGTGCCTTCTATGCACAAAGCCTAACTTAGAGCCAGATGGTAAAGGAGAAATGTTTACAGGGTCCAGTTCCAGTATTATTAGGAGGGAGCTGTAATATAATACCTGATTACTATCACAGACAGTGGTATTCTGGAGTTAGTTACGCTAGCTTGGATGAGATGATTATGTGCATTTCTTATCAGCTCCACATTCAGTGGCATCTTGTAGATGGGTTGAAATTGACTAATGAGGAAGTGTCTAAACAACAGAAATCAGCAAATATTATAATTTGGTGCTTCTTCTTGTTGTTGTTGGAGAGCCAGTTTATTAGCACACCACTGGATACAGCCCACTTCACAGAGAACAAACATACTATAAAAGAAAGAATTCAATTTAAAAAACTCATTGAAATGCATAAATAAATGGAATAGTTCTTTTCTCAAAATCATCAGCTGTAGAATCTGGCAGTATACATTCCATTCTCTACCATTTCCTAGCTTTGTGACATGCAATATAATCTTCTAAATTAATAGTACCTCATCTGAAAAAAAGAGAAAAAATTATGACCTCTGGCAGGATTGTTCTGAAGATTGAGCAAGGTAAACCAGATAAAGAGACAGGCACAGAGTAAGTCTTTTCTGAGTGTGAGTGATGATGAGGATTAATGCCACATAACATTTCAAAGAAATTTGCTCAAAATTTTAATATTAAAACTCAGCTAAATGTATCATATGTAAACTGACAGAGATGTTGGTCTTCAAAAAGTTTGCATTACAATTCATTACAAAAGTCTTTAAAATAGTCTAAAGGAATAGACCATTTCTTTAGAATAGAATATTATGTTTTATATTATTATATCTTATAATTTTCTGATATTTATGTTACTTAAGTTAATAGTTTACTTTCTGGAAAAATTATCCTAAGTGGTCATCTGAAACATGAAAGAAAAAATATTTATTTTTTTTCCTTGTAGCATTGATAGTGCCTGGAACACAGTAGGTGCTCTGTAAATGTTGACTGAATAGATTAACAAACAAATGAGCAAAGTAGGTAGATATTAGCATCAACATTTCTGAATTACAGAAATGAGGCTTAGAGAGGTTAAATGTTCCCTCAATAGAGCTAGAAAGTGAGAGATCTAAATTATCTGGACTATTAGATTCTCGAGATAAACCATTGTGACCTATGCTTGGTGCCCATTAGAACAGTCCCTTTTTAGAGAAAAATTACAAGGTAGTTCAAATTAGGAGAAGATTTGAAAAACTCTGATGTGAAAACTGGAGTCCTAAAGTCCTAAATCCTCCCCACATTTGGAAATTGGAAAAATTGACAATTTCTCTGTGTTTTCTAAATTATATCAAACTCAATTCAGGTGAGTGATTGTATTAGTCCATTTTCACACTGCATGGCTGAGGAGGCCTCAGCAAACTTACAGTCATGACAGAAGTGGAAGCAGGCACATCTTACATGGAGGCAGGAGAGCGAGAGAGAGTTATGAGGACAGAGCCACACTTTTAAACCATCAGATCTTGAGTGAACTCACTATCATGAGAACAGCAAGGGGGAAATTCACCCCCATGATCCAATCACCTCCCACCAGGCCCCTCCTCTGACATGTTGGTATTACAACTTGAGATAAGATTTGGGTGAAGACACAGAGTCAAACCATACCAGTGATGGTAAACTATGACACTGTCCTAGCAAATGTAAAATTGGTTGACCTCCTTAGGTGGAATGAGTTTAGTATTGTATGGTTTTCTCTTCTGCTGCTTCTCTTTTACTGATTATTTCATCTAATTTCCAATTAAATCTCATGTGAGTTATATCAAGATTGGTCACTTTTATTTCAGGATTCCTTTTTTTTTTTTTTTTTTTGAGTTGGAATCTCACTCACTCTATTGCCCAGGCTGGAGTGCAGTGGTATAATCTCAGCTCACTGCAACCTCTGCCTCCCGGGTTCAAGTGATTCTCTTGCCTCAGCCTCTCAAGTAGCTGGGATTACAGGTGTGTGCCACCACATTCAGCTAATTTTCATACTTTTTTTAGAAACAGGGTTTCTCCATGTTGGTCAGGCTGGTCTAGAACTCCTGACCTCAAGTGATCCTCCCAAAGTGCTGGGGTTACAGGTGTGAGCCACTGTACCTGACCAGGATTCTTACAAGTTCTGATCAATATAAATCTCTCTTTTATGTTTCTTTCAAGGCCTGCAGCAAAAATATTTTTTGTTAAAAGATTTTTACAAAATATTTTTCCTGCCACATGCTCTTCATGATGATATTTCTATTTATTTGTAAAACTGCGGAATCTGCCAAATTGGACATTTCTATACTATAAGAATTCTTCTCTATGTGTGCTAACTAGATAACTTTTTCTCTCCCTCCTTCCCTCCCTCCCTCTATCCCTTCCTCCATCCTTGTCCCTCATCTGTCTTTTTCTCTCTCTTTCTCTTTCTTTCACTTTCTCTCTTTCCATCTTCCTTCCTTCCTTCATCTTTCCCAAGACTCTTTTATAGAGTTTGATTAAAAAATATAATATACTACATGATTATTAAATGAGGTAATTTCATTATTTTATAAAAACCTTTTATACTTGGTTATTTTAATTAAAAATGTTCTCATAGAATTTTTCAGGTGTTTTTATTAATGCCTTGTTCCTTTTATAAAATGCTAAAATGTGTTATAATAAAAGTAAAACAATAAAATACAGTAAAATATGTCCCTTGGAATACTTAAAATCCTCGATCAATATCAATTTTTTGTTGTTATTCATTCTCTAACTTTGAAATAAACTTCAAATATATGGTTATGCAACATGTTGGATATTTTATTCTGAATTGTGTGAGAGTATGAGGCATATGATATATGCTAAATAAAATAATGAAGTCTACATAATCTTTTTTCCAAGGGTTATGGGACATTTTTCGAATACTACTTAATTTTCTAGTGGCAAAATTCATTCAGAGGATGAAAAGGTCAGAGGACAACATACTTGAGTAATTCAGTTATTACAAATCACTATTGTCCAATTACAATAACAAGACTATCTGTATCAACTTTTGTAAATTATAAATCCATTTTACACTCATTGCCCCATTTGGTTCTTACCACAATCAAGAGTTCTAAATGGGACAGATATGTTTTACTGATTTTAAAATTGCTCAGAGAAGATACTAAATACTTGTTTGCTCGGTATCTTCAGTTAGTGGTGGACCTGATGTCTTCTCTCACTTAAGCTGCAGACTTTCTTGGTACAAAGTTCCTATTGATAGGACACTTTGTTATACTCATGGCATCCTTGACTTCAGCAGTGGAAGGAAATGTAAAGATCTCAGAAATAAATTTCACAAAATTGGCTCTTGTTTAAATGTTAGAGCAAGTCAGATCAGTTTGAATCTTATCTCTGTTTTGTAAAAATCTAATTGGCACAATTGGAAAATCGCCACAGTAGGAATAGGTTAAGCATATGGGGAAAATTGCAGTCACTCTGACACGTTCCTATGGCTCCACCTAATCGATTATGTCTATCAGATCCTAAGAATTCACCAAATGCTTGTTTTATTTTGTGCTGTACCCTAAAAAGAATTCTGAGTCATTTGGTAGTAAATCAAATGTATAATTATTTACAAAGTATATATTTTAAATCCATGAAAGTTCATCAAATTGTCTTACTGGGAGAACACAGGGTGAAACAGCGACTTTTCTGTTCTGCTAAAAATCATCATATTTATTGTACAACTGCCATTATGACATTGATGAATATCATAATGAAAAAATATTCAATAATAATGTCATTAATTTAACAAATGTAAGCATTCTAAATTTACATGTCTCCTATCAAATCCTGTCAATACATATGCATGATTTGAGTACTGTTAGATGACTTGCGTGGCTGCAATTTTATTGTCTGACATTTTTTCTTTTCTTTTTACTTGGCGTGATGTAAGACACATTTTTTCAATTACTACTTACCCTTCAAAATCCTGATTTTAATAGCTGATTTTTTTTTTAACTTTTCCTTTTAAATGCATTGATCATAAAACAAGCCTGGCAGAACTAGAGTTCATTATGCTTTTAGGCCAAATACCTGCAATGAGTTTCAGAATCTGTCATTTTATTTCAAACTTTATTCCTCTACCACCTCGAGTCCATTTATAGTTTCATTTATTTCCATCTTGAAATCCGCTTTTTCACTTTATTCTTTTTTCTTTCTTCCTCAGTTTTCCCAGGTGAGGTTATAAAACCAAACTCTGGTGAGCTGGACCACGGGAACATTTGGGGAATGGAGGGAAGAGGGAAGAGAAGAATGAGGAATATAGATCAGCCTAAGCAGCCTGTAGAGGACAAAGGATATCTTTGCAACAGTTCCTTGACTATTCTGCTTCACTTTTTCAGAATAAGCAGCTTCTTACTTTCTAAGTGGTTCTGTAAATCTTTCTAATGAACAGCAGTGCTCTTTGTTATTCTGCTTCACACAGAATAGGGAAGAAACCGTTGTGCGCTATTCTTCCCTAAAATAACTCTTGGCAGATTTCCCCTGATTGCTCCTGAATTCCAAATTATTATTTGCATCCATATAGTTGGGATTTTCCATTAAGAAGACTTCTTACTTTAGAGTAATTATTTATACTCCATTAAAAAATTCCCTAATTCATATTTTGGTTCTCATTAAATAAAATTAATTAAATTAGATCATTTTCCCCCCAGAAAAAGTAAATGTGATTAAGATGCAAGAGAGAAAAATAATAACAACTTTTTTCTCTAACCTCTTTAAGTTTAGTGGTTGGGACCCTGCAAATTAGACTAACAGAAGACAGATTAACAGGAGTAAAATTTCATTCTTACATCTGCATATAGAGGCCTTCATAGAAAAACAAAGACCCTGGTCAGGTGGGGTGGCTCATGCCTATAATCCTAGCACGTTGGGAGGTCAAGTCAAGGAGATCATTTGAGGTCGGGAGTTCAATGCCAGCCTGATGAACAAGGTAAAACCCGTCTCTTCTAAAAATACAAAACTTACCAGATGTGGTGGTGTGCACCTGCAGTCTCAGCTACTTGGGAGGCTGAGGCAACAGTATTCCTTCAAATGAGATCACACCACTGCACTCCAGGTGACAAAGCAAGACTCCGTTTCAAAAAAAGAAAAGACCCCAAAAAGCAGCTAGGCCTGAGAGCTTATATAATTTTTAATTAAAGAAAAATTGTCTCATCTCCAAAATTCAATAAATTCAATAAATTGTGGAGACAAAACAACAGAAAACTGTGGAAAAGTGCATAGGAAATATATAAAGGAAGTTGGTGGAAGATAAAGGTTATTTTAATAAGATTTATTTGCAGACCCATCTCAGTGCCAACTTTCAGTTTTTATGGCCACAAAACTTTCCAGGGAGGAGAGACTACTGGTAAACTTTGTTTCTCTCTGTATCTATTTGGCATCTCTCTGTATCTATTGATTCTCATTTGCCTTCAGCTCAAAGTAATCTTTATGCCAAAACAGCATATTTTGGGGTGGTATGTTCTGGGCCACTTCAAAGATTTCAGAAAAAAAGTTCTATATCTCTAATGGAATAGTTGGGTGGTCTTACTTCGTTGAGCACTCTCCATGGTGCTTAGCTTGTTCCTCTGTAGAAGACCTTCTTAATTACTGTTAATGGAAAGACACACTTGAGTATTCCATGTGCTAAATATTCTTACGACACTTGTTAAGGATTCAATAAATGTCATTCTTGCTCCATTTAGCCTACATTTATTGAGCATCTACCATGTGTGAATTCAGCATATCCCAATAATAAAAAAATGAGTAATATGAATAACACAAATTGCATGTCCTAGGAAAGCTTCCATGTAGGGAGTGTAAATATGTCTCAGGATTGCACATTAAATAAATATGTTAATATTTCATAAATAAGGCCAAATAGTGAAATGGGAAGGATGCGGGGAAGGTTTTCCAGATGCAGAATGCACAAAAATAACTTTGACAGGTTTGTGCGCTTTTACATTTTTTATTTATTTACTTTTACTTCATCTGAAATGGCTGGATAATTCCAACAAATGTTCAGCCCTGCAATGCATACAGACTCAACACTTTCATTGCTGAGGGAGTTTATGATCATTTCCAATCCACCATTCTTCAACTCACCCTCCCTGACCTTCATTTAACACAGAGGATCAGAGCCTGGCAGTACCTTAGGAGAGAGAGGTGCCAGTGCCCTCATCACGTAGCTCTGTGTGAATACAGAGGAGATTAAATTCTATAACAAAGAAATGCTGTCATTTTTCTTGTACCAGGTTTTGGAACACATTTTCTATCATCTGTGTAATAAATCTGAAATCTGAATTGTCCATTACAACTTTATATTCCTTTAAGCTAGTCCTACCCATTCACATTCATTATGCATAGTAACTAGAAAAGCTATACAAATTTCACTTCTATTTTTGACAATAACCTAAGACTCTTGTGGATGCACTACCATTAATACTACTTTGCAAGTTAGTAAAATGTGAGTCCCATTTGAAATCCTACCTCTGTCTCCTTAGATTTGTCACCTAGTTGTGACTTTCCTGAGACTCCCCATTCCTTTTTAGAGTGCTAAGTTCTATTCACCACCATAGTTTCCCTCGTTGTGGATGTCTGAGATTAAGCCTGTTCAGCCATGATGAGGCCGACTCCAACCTTGTAAAGATTACTTTTGTCTTATTTCCATGCCTGCGATGCATATAATTAAATTAAGCCCTAGGTACAAGCTATAACTCTCCTCAGAAGTAAAACATTGAGAAGATTAAGGTGGTGTTTTCACAAATCTAAATATGTGATAAAATTTCATAGAACTGCAGACACACACACAGACATGAATGCATGCAAAAACTGAATACGTTTTGTAATCTAGTTCTTAGTATTTTGCCAGCATTAATGTCCTGATATTGATAATGTACTATTAGAGAAAGGTGGTAGAGGTTAAGCAAACCTCACCATAGTCATTAAGAAAAGGAACTATGCTTTCAGATGATTGGGATTCAAATCCAGCTGTACAATTTCATAGCGATATGAATTCGAGCAAGCTCTTTTAGGATTTTAAAGCTGAAATCTTCAGTTCTAAAACTGGGATAAAATGATGTCTATTTCTCAGGAAGACTGAGAATGGAATAAAATAATGAATGCAAAGAATGTGACATAGACCTTGGTACATAGTAAAAGCTCAACTAATCTTCCTTTAAATTGTTTAGCATCATGATGAGGTTGGAAGTAAGAGTCAACTAATATACTCTCTGTAGAATATGTATTTCTCTTTGAAATCCAGCCAGTACACACTATTTCAGTTGAAACTCCCTGGTTATTTTAAAGAAAACTGCATGAACTCAGTGCCCTCTGAAATGACTTAAGTCCCAAACCCTCTTCTAACAGAATCAGCAATTTGTGTTATAACGCAATACTGAAAACGTCACTACAATTTCTACTGAAAATCATCTGCTTTATTTACACAGAAAAAAATGGTTAATTCTTCAGTGTTTCTAAATAGTCCTATTTCCATTTCTCTTATGTGCATTTGCATTATGATTTTATGCTAACACCCAGAGATTATTTTAATCTGATCTCCTGAGAATAATCTGTGAGGTATAAGATCCAACACTTTTAAACAAGGGGATCAACTTCTCAAAAAACTTTTTGGACTTCAATTGGCATTCCTTTTCTTAAAACAAAAAGTGACTTTATTCTCCAACGGCAAGCATGTAAAATGTTACAATTGCAATATGATAAAGCTGTAGCACGCATATATTACTTTCAGTGAATAGGCAGTTTTCATAGTATGTCTACACTTGTCTTCTGACCGTCTTTCTGGAAAACAAATCCAGATGTCTCAAAAAAAAATAACAATTGCTATTTAACAATTGCTAAAACAATTTCTTAAATGATTCTGTTAGAAGAGGGTTTGGGACTCAAAAATCCAACAGAAACCTGGTTCAGGAATGCCACTTATAGTGACGAAGACATAAATGTCATTTGAAAAACAAATAATTTATATTGAAAAAGTATCTAAGATGATGTAGATTATTGGCTACTGTATGAATATTACATTCAGCATGTAGGAGAAGAAAAAAATGCACATTAATTTTGTGAGAAAGTCCCATTTCCACTATTCTCTCTTGTTGTTTTTCTAAGTCTCAGATGCTTCCAGAAGTGAGCTTAAGAACTGAGATAGAAAAATCACAGTAAGGGTGGGACACGGTGGCTCACGTCTGTAATCCCAGCTACTTGGGAGGCTGAGGCAGGAGAATGGTGTGAACACAGGAGGTGGAGTTTGCAGTGATCCGAGATCGCGCCATTGCACTCCAGCCTGGGTGACAGAGCGAGACTCCATCACACAAAAAAAAAAAAAAAAAAAAAAAAAGAGAGAGAAATCACAATAAGAACAAAAGAATAATAAAAATGTTTGACTAGGAAAATAAATAATGAAAATGTTTGACTAGGAAAGTAAAAGATAATTATACCCATACAGCTGGATTATCATTTAGTCATTTATATATGACTTTTAAAAAGTACATAATTTAATAAAAAGCCAAAGAAAATGGATTGAAAAGCATTTGTTGTATGTGTGTGCATGTATAAATTATTTTAATATTTTAGGAAAAAAGTATATAGAGAATAGACATGACAGGTATATTTAAAATGTTATCAGTGTTGAAGTTTGGGGAAATTTAGAGGCTTTTTATCTCTCAACTGTGGGTTTCATAGAAGGGGCACACATTACCCTGAAGGCATACACATCCATAGACACACATGCATACATATGATATATTTAAAACCAAAACTACTACTACTGAAGAACAACTGAACATAGGAAAGTGCAATCAATTTTTCTACGTGCTTCTGAAGGTGGCCCCACTTCCTACTCATCAGACTCATGGTTAGCTAATCCCTTTATTAGGGATTTTCCTTTTCAGCTGTAAAGCCTTCAAGCCCATCACTAAAACTCTCTAAGCTTTTGACCTCTGCTATTCTTTTAGTTACTCACTGACTCTCATTCGAAAACCACTTTCATGTCTTTGGCTTTTAGTAAACTTTTCAAAGATCCTATTCTATTGTGATATGATGTAGAGCTCTGTATTCTGTTTTATTTTGTTTCTTGGTGGGAATGGGCATATGGCACACACACATTCACTGTTTGCTTCCAATATACCAGGCATTGAGCCTATATGTCAGGTGGAGTTAACTATGAATACATTATGGTGTCTGCCTCAAAGAGACGACAGACCAGGAGGAGACAGAAACCAAAACAGATAGTTTCTTTGTTTTCTTTTTTAAAAACAGCTAATTTTAATACCAAAACACAGGGAGGCCTAGAGGCAAAACAGAGCAGGAAGGGAATGATCATACGTTGTTACTGAGTACCCACTGTTAATCAAAAGCAGACATTACCTATCAGCAATCCTGCAACCCATCTTCCCTTGCAATGAGTTCTGCCTCTTGATTATCCAGGGTCATTCATTTACCCCACATACTCAACCACCACCTCTCTTTACATCTCTTTGGAGACTAGCGTTCTCAGCAATGCAACCCTAACGTGGGAAGTGGTAAGCAGGCATGGGCATGTCAGACCTAGGAGGGATCATGCCATGAAACATTGCCCTTTGAATTTTGTAGCTTGTGCTGCAGTGCTTCTGGCAAAGAGAAACCTACATGTTATTGTGAAGTATTTAGAAATGAGTGTTTTTTAATGGTAAACTCTCTAGGCAATAGGAATAATAAAATATTTCATTATAGAAGAGAGAGTGCAATCAAACACCAAAACTTTGGAGTCAGTCAAATAAACTACCCACCTTAAAATGAGAAAGATATGAACAGAACCCAGATGTACTACTGTGAGATAGCCTATAAACAATATCCAAATTATTTTTATAATAAGTATTGACCTTACAAATACTTCTCTGTTCAAGATATGCTAAATTATAGGGGTGTGTTGTTCTCCACATACTATTATTATATTAACTTTAATAATGGAGTCATTGATTTGTGCTACAAAAATAGGTTTTTCATACTTGTATTTTTAGACAATTTCTCCTAAAGCATTAGCGTATTTTATTTATATGGCATCATTATGTTATTTATCCTATAAAGTTTAAAGATTACTAGTTTTTTTATCATTAACTTATTTTCAATATAAAATGAGACTTTGCCCCAATTAATGTATTTTTTTTCAAATCTACTTTGTCTGCTAGTAATAATGCAATTTCTCATTTCTTTTTCTGTTTGTTGTCATTTTCTGAACATATGTTTAATTCTGCTGTGTTATTAGTCTTGTATTAATAATGTAAACTTGAGTAGTCTGTTACATTGGTGGACTCCAATGAATGATTTCTTCCTGTATTCATGTCCTTGTGTACTCCTCTCCTATTGATTCCGGGCTAAGCATGAGAACTGCTGTAACCAATAGAGTGAGGTGGAAATGAAAGTTCCATCCCTAAGGTTTAAGACTTAGAAGTTTCTGATTTTGCCTTTTGAGGGAAGCCAGCATTTTAAGTACCCTGAGACTATCATGTCTGAGAAGCCCAAATTAACCACATGAAGAGGCTACTGGACAAGATCCAAGAGATACAAACAATGTACATCCCAAGACCCAGACACATGATCACTGCAAATGCATCTGAACTAGCCCCAGCAATTCAAGCTACCCCAATTGCTGCCTTGTGAAACACAGACAAACCCATCCTCACTGTGCCTTCTCTCAATTTCTTACCCTCAAATTTGTGAGCAAGTAAATTGACTCCTGCTCTAAGAATCATCTACATAAATGTGCGTTATTATTACTCATTTCAATTTTTAAAAACCTAGGAAAAATAAAATATGTGAATACAGCTATCTGAGTATTAGTAATTAAGAAAAGTCTCACTAAAGCACTGGGAATAAAAAAGAAAGTATGTGTTTTTTTAATTTTAAAAAGTGAGGAATAGACTCTCAGTAAATTAGTAAATAAAAAGCAACAATTTTAAAAACAAAAATCTGAAGCATAGCAAGAAGAATGAGTTTTTTCAAATAAAAAACTTTCATAAGGAACAGAAATAGTAGTTTTCAAATGCAAGTGGGCATCTAAATAACCCAGAGGACTTAGTAAACTACAAAATGTGGGCGCCACTCTTGGAATTTCTAATTTGGCATGTCTGGGGTGGGACTTAAGATTTGGAATTTCTTACAAGTTGTTTGTTGTTGGTGGTGTTTTTTTTTAAGACACATAGTCTCCCTCTGTCCCAGGCTGGAATGCAGTGACACGATCGTAGCTCACTACAGCCTCGAACTCCTGGGTTGAAGCCATCATCCTCCTGCCTCAGCCTCCAGAGTAGCTGGGACTACAGATGTGTGCCACCATGCCCAGCTAATTTTTAATTTTTTTTGTAGAGATGGGGTCTTGCTATATTGCCCAGGCTGGTCTCAAACTCCTGGGCTCAAGCAGTTCTCCCACCTTCGCCTCCCAAGGTGCTAGGAACAGGTGTGAGCCACCGTGCTCGGCCCTCTTCACAAGTCTTAAGTGATACTGGTGTTGCCGGTCTTGTAATCATAGGCTGGAGCCACTGAATAAGAAAATAGAAAAATAATAAAGATAATACAACTGAGTATAATTCAAATATCTAGAAGAACATCAGAGAAAATGTAAATTTTCAAAACTTAGAAGTAACATCTAGCCCTAGATTTTAAGAATTGTAAAAATACCAGATGAAACAGATGCATCCTTAGATTTTAAAATATGAGGGGAATACATGAAACTTCAACTTTATTAAACAGAAATTATCCAGAACTTACCCTAAAAGTCATCAGGTAATGCTAAATATTCAAAGCTAGAGACCATTATTTTCAAAAAGGGAATTGACAGTGACAGCCAATTATCATCCAGTATCGTCCTGGACATTTTAGCCAGTGGAACATGTCAAAAAACAGAAGCATTAACACACGAATGTTAGAAATTACCACTAAGAAGGTACAATTAATACCAGATTGTATGGTTGTATTACACATACAGAGATTAAAAGTATAGATTAAAAAAATAGAAAAAATGTGATATTTCCTATCTCCAAGTTTGTTATTATTCCCCTTGGCCTGTCTGTCAGCATTTAGATATTTAGTTATTGTCAACAAAACTGCAACCTGGAGAGATCACTGTGATATACATCACAGAATTGAAACATATGCCTCAAAATTTCACATTTTAATATTTTCAAGGGTCCTGGAAAATTCTATCCCATCTTTTACATGTATTCAATCACCAGGTCTCACTGGATATACATTTCCACTGAAGCTTCTCATTTTATCCCTTATCCTCGCTTATGTGCACAGTTATAATTACCTCCTAACTGCTGTTTTGCCTTTAACCTCCCTTTCTTGAATCCATCCTACTCACAAGGCAATTGTGTTCCTTCTCAAACACAGATCTGACCACAGCATTCCCCAGCTTCTGACCAAACACCATAGCATTGCCTATAAATCTATCTTACTAACGTATTTTCTGTTTCAAAATGTGATAACATGGGGTCATACACAAATCAAAAGTCAGGTTCCCCTTCCCTTGTAATCTTGTGCTTATGTTATTAGAATGATAGATTAATAGACAGATGAATAGACAGATAGGCAGACATGTATAATATAAAATATACTTTTTAATTAAATGTCCCTTTTATGTTCCCTGATTTTCTAGATGCAAAACTGTGTGTTTAGCAAGAATTCCTGGAGGAGATAGTTAATAGCTATATGAACAATGTGTAAGAATATTTTAAAATAAATAGTTAGAAAACCTGATAAAATTGTTTTACATTGGAAAACACAGAAATCTTTGGATCTTTAAGAGACTTTATATATTTGTGTGTGTGTATATATATGTGTATGTGTATACACATACACACAAACAACCTGCTACACCTCCTACAATCCATATGTATTTATGAGCACCAATTCTGTACTTTTGAACATAGCACCCTTGTTTAGAACAGTAGTTCTTAACCTTGCATTTACATTTGATTATCCTAGGGAGTTCTAAAAAACATTGATGCCCGAATCCCATCTCTATAGATTTTGCTTTAATTGTTTTGGCCTGTGGCTTTGACATTAGGAATTTTAAGGACTGGGTGATAGGATTGTGTTGCTAAGGTTGAGAACCACTGCTTTAGGATCTTGCTTTTTAAAATCCTTGAAAATAGAGTGTATAAATTTCTTAGAGATATTTAAATTAGTGTGAACTGCCATATTTAAGAAATAAAAGTCATGACCAAGAAGTCTCTAGACATCAAAATGTCTTCAAGAGTATAAGGCAAATGTCAACTCTGGTGTGTCGCATAAAGCAGACTATTGCTACTCACGCACTCTCTCATTTGCGTCTTTTGTGGCATTCTCCGATTTCCAATGAAGCCACAGAGATTACAGGAAAGTGAGGGAGAAAGTTTGGTGTCCTGAGTCATCTGGGAGGACTAACTGAGCAAGCCTGTAAAACATACAACAGAATAAATGAACACCGAATATCAGTTGACATCTCTCTAATCTTCTCTGTCGAAAACTGTAATAAATTTGTGACACATCAGCCGGGCACGATGGCTCACGCCTGTAATCTAGCACTTTGGGAGGCCAAGGCGGACGGATTGCCTGAGCTTAGGAGTTTGAGATCAGCCTGGGAAACGTGGTGAAACCACGTCTCTACTAAAAATACAAAATAAATAAATAAATAAATAAATAAATAAATAAATAAATAAAATTAGCAGGGCGTGGTGTCGCATGCCTGTAATCTCAGCTACTTGGGAGGCTGAGGCATGAGAATCTCTTGAACTCGGGAGGCGGAGGTTGCAGTGAGCCCAGATCGCACCATTGCACTCAGGCCTGGGTGACAGAGAGACTCTGTCTCAAAAAAAAAAAAAAAGAAAATATGTAAAACATCTTTGTTGGAAAGTGTCCTTTTGGGATGTCCCTAGAGCAGGAGTCTGCAAACCATGACCCATGGGGCCAAATTCAGCCCACCTCTTGTTTCAGTACAGCCTTTGAGCTAAGAAGTTTTTAACAATATTATGAAATGGTTGAAAAAGATCAAAAGTTGGCTAATTACATGACATTCCAATACCATTGTTTATAAATAAAGTTTTATTTGAACAAAGGCAGACCCATTTCTCTCCCTATTGTGTATTGCTTCTCTAGTGCTACAATGACAGAGTACAGGCATTACGACAGAGACTATATGGCTCACAAAGCCTAAGTTACTTATTATGAATTCCTTTAGAGAGTAACTCTGGTGACCACTGATAGTTTAGGAAATAGCTGGTTTATTCTTTAGAAATCAATATCTAACACATTTATCCTATTCTGCCCTTATTGTACCAAGAAGAAATCAAGCGATTAAAGAGTAGTAAGTGCCACTCGCAATTTGAGCAAAATAAAGTTGATGAGCTAACAGCAAAATTTCAAAGAAGAAAAAAATCAGCGTAATTTGTCCTTCACAATAAAACAAACAAAGAAATATAAAATCTTTGATAAATTAACATACCTGTTTAGATAAAAGCATCAGAATCTGGGCATTAAGAATCTCTTTCTGCTAGCAAATATATTGTTTGGCAATGAACCGAAAAACTATCTAAAAAACAAACTAGAAACTGAAACAGCCAAGATAGAAGATACAGATAATCTTACTAATAAAAAGAACATCTTTTAGAAAAAGAATTTTTATTTGGTATTGATGGCCACGTGTATAACATTTTATTGGAGAGAAATATAATGGATTATCTAAATTAAGTCTAGAAGTCAAAAGCTATTTCACTTTCTTCTCGCAGGTAAATCCATTAATAAGAAACATTATTGACACAGAGTTAAAAGTTCTGATTTTGTAGCAATGCCCCATCTCAGCTGATTCCAAATGGACATGGGCATTGCTGAGTCATATGTATTTTACTGATACCCTAGATTCATGTGCGCAACACATATTGAAGAACTGTGGTAGATGGCACTTGGCAAATTAATTCTTGAAGACATAGGAGCAAATCTTAAATCTATCACTCTGTAGCTTTTTAGTTTTAGCAAGTTACCTAGCCTATTCGTTCAATCCATATATTTGCAAAATAGAGCTATTAAGTGTACCTGTGGTGAAAACTAAGTTACAAAGTAAAAATAAGAAATATGAGAAAATGTTCTATAAAGAGTAATAAATGCCATAATTTTAGTTTAAAAACAAGGCAAACATCTTTTTAAAAATACTTTAAATATTTACAAAAGAATTTCCCACCTGTGTATTTGTGGGCATCACTGGTGGCAGAGAGGAAGCAGTGGAGCATATACATATGCCAGAGAGCCTACCTTTTCCAGACGATGTCAGGAGATTTCCTTAACCTCTGCTTTATGAGTTGGGTTTGGTTAATATACCCAGCAATAGACTAAAGAGAGGAAGAAAAGAAAGGCCTTGGGTATTTGTAAAGATTAAGTTTCATGGGTCAGCTTGGCTATGCTATAATGCTGAATTGTTTGGTCCAACAATAGCCTAGATGTCGCTGCGAAGGTATTTTGTAGATATAATTAACATATACCGTCCACCTGACTTTAAGTAAAGGAGGTAAATATTGATAGTGTAGATAGGCTTCATTCAATTAGTTGAAGACCTTAAGAGCAAAAACTGAAGCTTCTTAAAAAAGAAGGAATTCTGCCTCAAGACTGAACTATAGAAATTGTTTGAACACTCCAGTCTACCAGCCTGCCCTATGCATTTCAGACTCAAGATTCTAACATCAACTCCTGTCTGAGTTTCCAGTCTGCTGTTCTGCCTCACACATTTAGGACTGCCTAGGCCCTGCAATCACATTAACCAATTCCTTAAAATAAATCTTGTGTGTATGTGTGTGTGTGTAACTGTCTTAAATAATTCTTATAATTATCTCCATATCTATCTATCTATCTATCTATCTATCTATCTATCTAATCTATCTATCTATCTATCTATCTATCTATCTATCTATCTATCTATCTGTCTATCTATCTAATACAAAGAGATGTCCCTATTGGTTTGTTTCTCTGGAGAACCTGGCCAGTACAGTATTGGTTCCACTGCTCTGACTGTTTTGCAAGGTCAGTGCAGGCATTTGCATGCCTCCACCCTAGTCTCAGTTCCCATTATGTGGCCCTCTTTACCTCTCTTCTCCATATGCACTTCCATTTACTGCTTCCTCTCCTTTCCCTTTTAGCCCTGGTGGTGATGAGAGCCCACCTGTTTATAGTCCAGATATTCTGCATTATATCTTTTGATTTCCTTCCATCTTAGGCACACAGTTGCAAACAGTGTCTTAATTTAGCTGTCTTTTAAATATCCTAATTTGAGTATCTTAAGTTTTCCCACTTGAATCTGGACTGATACAGCACTTCACAGGTGATCAGAATAAAACAAGAAAGTCTCCATAAAATGTTGAAAACAATGCCTGCCCTATATTAATGTCATCAACAAAATGCTAGCCATCGTTAGCCTGATTGTGCAACTTTAATCTTCATTGCAGTGGTTTCTCAACATTCCATTTCTGCACCGATAAATCTTTTTAAACATGTTAAAAATCCTCCTCATCTTTTCTAGATCCTGTAGTCTTTCTCCAGGGGATGCCAGCAGCATCTTGGCAGTAATTCAAAGGCTGCAGCAGCCTCAGGGTCAAAGATTCCGCCTCTCCAGGGGCCAGGGTCACTTTGCCTGTTCAAGCAGGGCCAGTTCCCTCCGGGCAATGTGGGGGGAAAATTATCTTTTCAGAAGCAGAAGCAAGGAAAATAAAAAACTCTTTCAATTTTATTGAGATGGGAATGAAGGCGGTGTGCAATGATCCACTCTACTTTGTTCAACAAACAACACAAGATAAACCATTTTGGGGAAGGAGATAAAATAATATTTTCATTTTGAGCCCCAGAAAATTTAGTTTGTGCCAAAATATGGGACTTAGTAAAATAAATACATTTTTATATCTGTGAGGGAGTATCTGTGAATTCTTCTTCCTCATCCATGACTCTGTCGCAGCAACACATACATCCCCACCTGCCCTTCCAGGTTCTAGTAACCATTTTCCAGGCTGAAGTTGAGACAGGCAGGCAGGCCGCTTTCCTGTTTCAACGTAGAGAAAAATAAAAGCTCCTTACTCAGGCTGTAGCGTATCTAACTTCCAGCCAATCAGCAGCAAAAGACCCAAGAAGCTATTAAGCATAAATCCCTGCCTTGGGGGCTAGGGGATTCCCTAAGACCCCACATGCAGTTAGATGTAAACTTCACCTGAAAGTGAACTTTTCCTCATTTTAATGCTAAAAGTCATGCCCGGGGTGGTGGAGATTTAAAATGCCAATGTTGGCTGGGCCTGGTGGCTCATTCCTGTAATCCCAGCACTTTGGGAGGCCAAGGAGGGTGAATCACGAGGTCAGGAGTTCGAGACCAGCCTAGCCAAGATGGTGAAACCCAGTCTCTGCTAAAAAAATACAAAAATTAGCCAAGTACGGTAGCGGGTGCCTATAATCCCAGCTACTCAGGAGGCTGAAGCGGGAGAATCGCTTGAACCCGGGAGGCAGAGATTTCAGTGAGCCGAGATTGCGCCACTGCACTCTAGCCTGGGTGACAGAGCAAGACTCCATCTCAAAATAAAAGAATAAATAAATACATACATACATTAAATGCCAATGTTACATGCAAAGTATGCGGAAGCCTGTGGAGCTACCGTGCAAGCGCTAGAGAACCCCCTCCTATACAAGCGTTGATAAAACCCTTTCCTGTAGAAAGGCCGCTGAAAACTCAACCACCTACTACCCTCAGAGAGCAGCCCATCCTTTTCCTTTTGTGGTGCTGGCTCCCTTGTGCGCAAGCTCAATACAATTTAACTTTCACTTTGCTGCTGGATCTGGTGATCGTTCTGATTTCTAAGAGATTATAAGAACCCAGGGCACAATCCCGGTAACAAAGCTTGAGTCATGTTCCGAAACCAAGGATCTTCTCAGCTTAACATTTGTTTCCATTGTTGACAGGAAAAAATAAAGGTTACTCAGTATGACCTCAAAATACATTTGTAGCCTCATGTTCTATTCAACTCAACCACTTGGAGCTCTCTGGGCATCTGGGTGTATTTTATACTGTTATTATTTGGGATGTATGTTTGTTTAAATTTATTTCTCCATTATCTTTGTAGATCTCCTTGTGTCCACCCCTGGCTTATCTCTGCAGCTCATACTGTTCTTTCAAGTTTCAGTTAGGTCGAAAGGAAGCCTCATCTGTTCCCCAAATTTAATATTTCTATGTTACCATAGCTCAGGATCCTCAGCCTATCTTCCTGTACTATGCCCCATCCCATCCCTGAGAATTGTAATTGCTTTGGCATAGAGTGAGCATTGGATAAAACCTTGGCCAATTAATGGACAAATAAATGAATGAAGAAACAGGGGAGCCAAGAAATGTAAACAAATATAGGCTCTTGTTATTATGTTATTATCATTATTATTATTGTTATTATTATTAAATTTAGTTTTTTTCTCTACAAAGCTGTTCAGTGGTAAAATTTTGAAAGCATGGGGTGGGCCTCACAGCTTTCTCGTCTCAGTAAAAACCCCTCAACTCATACCTTTAGTCTCTGGCTAGTCCTCAGAATTCAACCAGCATTCCCTGAAAGCCCTCATTTGCATGTCTTTGTCCATGTTCTTCTTTAACCTGGTATTACTCGACATGTATCTTTCAAAGTCTATAGAAAAGCAATTCATCATTAGCCTTTACCATATTCTCTACTCACAATTAATCTCTATACACTTTCTTATCCTATTAAATGTAGCTAATACTTGAGAGAGACAATATAATCTAATGACAATTAGATATGAGTGATGACCTAGCCAACTTTGTAACTTCAACTTTGGAAAGTAGTTTGCTCTCTGAGCCTTTGTTTTTTCATCTGAAATGTGGTTACAATCTACTTATTTTGCCTCTAGATTATTAGGACTACATGCAAATAGGTGTGTGAGATAAATTAGCACAACCCTGGCACAAAGGGAGGTAGTGGACATTTATTATACATATACTCCTGGAAATCAAATGATCCTAGAAATTTGTCAATCTGTTATTAAATTTTGAAATAAATCTGCTTTTCACTGAAAATAATTAGCTATATAAAGTGTTTTACATTTTAAAATAAGCTTTACGTTAATGATTCTTTATAAATGTCTTTTCTTTAAAAACAATGATATAGTAATTGTGTTGGCAGTGCAGCATTTTGGAAGTACTAGTCTCATTGAAATGCAATTGCCATCTGCTTGCTATTCACACTTGATTCCCACTTGCTGCTTGACCTCTTTTAAATAGGCACATCCATTTTCATCTTTGAATTTATTTGTTTTATGAGGTCATTGACTGCATTAGCAATGTGTGTGACCAATGGGGAATGCTCATGACTGAGAAGGGCCAAATGAGGGAACAGTAGTTCACCATCTTTAGGGCCCATGGTGCGAAGAGGAAAAGAAGAGACGAGACAGGAGGATAAAAAAAGAAATTAGGTTCTCAGCCAAATCCACAAAGAAGAGATTGAATCAATTTGTCTGGAACCTGATCAAGATGCAACAACCTTTAGCCTTCAGCACATTTAGGGCAGAGTTTGCTGCAAAATTCCAAATGGCTTTGCAAGTAAAAGCAATAGGTTTTGTTGTTGTTGTTGTTGTTGTTGTTGTTGATTTCAGTCATTTTTATTACTATAACAATTGAAATTTCAAATACTAAAGTCAAGTTTTTCTCTATTTGAGAAGCAGAGAAAAAGAACATCAGAAATGAGACTTTCCATCTTTCTACTTACTGTTCTAAAATATTTCAATGTACTCAACAATAAAATCTTACTTTTCCAATTTTGGTAACAGGATAAAAAGTAAGGTGCTCTCTCTGGGAAAAAGAATCAAAGGAAATCTGTTTGATAACAAATATATTACTCTATAGTTTCTATCTAAAACAAGCTAATAATTTGGTGACTATTTGGTGAATATGATTTATTTAAAAAGCATATTGATGATACTCCAGTGGATTTTATTTTGGTCTAGAAAATTCTGAAAGATTGCCTGCCTTAATCAAGTCGATTAGGTAATTTCTAAAACATAGTTTTATTTTTGAAACATATATACTTGAAATTATCAAAGTTGTTTTGTTTTTGCATTTCAATTCATCATTGGCAAATTATTGTCAACAGCAGAAACCTTCTTTGGAAGAAAAATGGAAAACTTATATAAAACCCAAGTGTGTGTGTGTGTGTGTGTGTGTGTGTATTTGTAATTAGAATATATATATCTATATATATGCTTTTGTAATCAGAGCCATTTTAAATGAAATAAGGGAGAGTTCTTGAATTCGCATATGTGAAAACAATTAAAATTCTACTTCATGTCACTGTGAGTAAAGAATCCTAACCTAGAAATTCTACAAAGTTGTACAACAATAGAGCAAATTTAGAATGTTTAGACTTCTAGTCTAATGCCTTTTCTGAATATGTTCAAAGGGAAGTCCCTAGGTAGGATGCATCAGGCTCACCTTGTGCACATATCAAACATAAGCTAAAGTTTCCTGAGCCCCATCTTAGATTCACTGAATCAAAATCATCCACGGCCCAGGATTTTATTAGCTCCCCATGTTATTCTTAGTGTGCTTTGAAAATTAGGAAACACTCTTCTTTTTGCTCCAACAGAGTCGCCTTTAATCCTTTGTCTTGTAGGCGTTGCATTAAACTTGCTTTCTTTCATCTATTTATTTATTTCACTATTTTTTAATACTTATGTGTTGGGTATTGATTGCACTATGTGCTGGTCATACAATATTAAGCAAAACATTCAAAGCCTCTTCTTTCATGAGGAATTAAGTGAACCGAACATTAATGAAGCTACTCAAACAGTTTGACAGATAACCAGTAGGCTGTTTGCAGTATTTGTCCTGATAAAGGAACAATTAGAAGCAGTATGTTGAATTGTAGCACTTACCTAATGGTGATCTCCCTTCCCTAGAATTTCCTGAGATAATTTGCAGTAGTTTACCTGGTGGTATGTTAATATGCCTTTTATTTCTAGTAATTCCCCATTGAGTTTTTTCCTTTATTTCTCCCTCTTTTTTTATAGCCACCAAGAACTTCTGTTTCTTGGTCGCAGTGGCACTACATGAGTTACCATGGTAACAATGCGTTTTGGAGGATAACAAAAGTAAATATGCATGTACCATGTCAGCACATCAGCTGCTAATTCCTGGAGGAGGGCTGAAATTGTGTTTAGCAGGCTTTTGCTTTGAAAATGGTCCAAGTTTTGTTTTTAAATATATTTTATGAATTGAGTATTTGTAGTTTATTAATTAGAGTCAAGAAAGACACTTTTTAACAGCCATGTAGAAAGGGTCAGAGAGAATAAAATGTCTCCTTTAAAGACAAACATGATTTAACGAATTAGGTAGAAGGGACTAAATTAGTCATGCTTAAAAAGATCAAAATGACATATAATATTGTGTACTCCAAAGAGACGCTTTCATTGATTTCTTAAATTCAAGGAACAGAGACATAAATACAGTCAGCATTTATGTAGTATACCATTCTACATCAGAAAAATAGAATAAGATAATGTGAAAGCCCAAAGGATCCTGGGAAGCCGTCCAAGTCCAAGGTAACACAGTGAGTGAGTGGTAAAGCTTGACCTTGAACTGATTCCTTCTCACTCAAAGTTCATTATTTCCCTCCATGAAACTTGGAGTGCTGCCTTTTAGCAAATAGGGTGTAATAACCAACAGTCCCATTCCCTGTTGTTTCCTTAGCCTGCTGCCATGGCCACCAGCTCATCACCTGTTACCTGTAATATTCCAACATGCTCCAAATTCTTTCCCCAGCCTTCTTTCTTGACCTCCCCAATCTATTGCCACACTTCTAGGGTAAAATGTCAAGTTCTCAAAGCACATAGCATCGTGCAAACTGTTTGGTTTTGTTTTTCAAGGCATTTCCTATCGGAGACCCAACTTGCGTTGTAAAATAATCTCCCACTGTTGCTCCAGTTAGCCTCTTGGTTCCACAGCTGTCAAACTACTTGCTGCCCCTTGAACACTCCAATTCTTTTTCATGTTTCTATACTGTTGCTCAGCCTGTCCAGTTTGCCTAAGATGATCTAGCATACTACGCTCTCATGCCACCCTTGGCATGCTAGAAACACTATACATTATTTAGCACTGTACAGAGAACACCTTCTCTTTGGTGTTTCTCTCGAATTAATCCACAGCGCTAGCATAGCTAGCTGTTTTGGCTTTTCAGATTATATGGCATTTTTTACACCTCTCTCTAAATATTTCTCCATGTGGTAATTATGGACTTACAGCTCCATCTTTTCCTCCTGACTGTGCTCAGGAGCAAGTACCAAGTCTGACTCATCTTTGTGTGTCCAGGGACGAGCGCAGGACCTAGAACAAATGATGGTGAAGGATGGAGTGAATGGCCAATGCTTCTGAGATGCAGCATTATTGTTCTTGACACCTACCAAGCAGAAAATTGTACATAAAAACAAACAAAAATTCTTTTATTCTGTCTCTTGCAGCAGACCCCAGGAGGGTATGCTGAGGGGTAAAAAATGAAATATTGCTTCACCTCCCCCCTCATCATCTAGTTATTTGTAATGGATCTATTCTATGCACAGAGAGGGTGGGGAAGGGGAGAGAGAGAGAGAGAGAGAGAGAGAGAAGAGTTTAAAGCTCTTCTTTAAACTCAAGGTAGAAGTTACTGCAGACCTGTATGAAATACACAAGTGGATGACTGGTTTTGCTCTTTGTATAATTTGCATTACTACACAAGTGCATTGGTAAAACACTTCTCATACAAAAAAACAGTTTACTGACTATCTTTGTAGGTCCAAATTATGTCATTTGGAATCACACACTTTAAATTTTCTTCTCCTTCCACATAAAGACATTGTAGTTCTGCATTCATCTTAATCTTTTCTATTGTCCAGACTACACTCTTAGCCCCATCATCTCTTTATCATTGGGAATATTATCTAGCTCATTCACCACTGTGATTGCACTATCTGTAAGCAACCCATTTGGCAATGTTTCTAGTGACTAATTACAGGTTCAATTATATGTTCTGAACATTTTCTTATTTGGTTTAAGAAAGAGAAATAGGGTCGAGGGCGGTGGCTCACTCTTGTAATCCCAGCACTTTGGGAGGCCGAGGCGGGCAATCATGATGTCAGGAGTTCGAGACCAGCCTGACCAGCATGGTGAAATCCCATCTCTACTAAAACTACAAAAATCAGCTGGGCATGGTGGCGGGTGCCTGTAATCCCAGCTACTCAGGAGGCTGAGGTAGGAGAATCACTTGAACCCAGGAGTTGGAGGTTGCAGTGAGCAGAGATCGTGCCATTGAACGCCAGCCTGGGTGAAGAGCAAGACTCTGTCTCAAAAACAAAACAAAACAAAACAAAAAAATAAAAAACCACATTATTTTTTTGATGACAGCATTGTTAAATAATAATAAAAGCCAGGCTTTATTTTTTTTCTATCAGGGCCTGTGCTCATTGTGTTACATATATTGTGTCATTCAAACCTCCAAGATACAATCTGAAGGAGATATACTGACCTAAGTTAACAGATGAGAAAACTGCGCCTCCTATACAAGCATCTTGCCCGAGACCATAACATCCTGAGGTTTCTAACTATATGTTGTTGAAACTATACGTTGTTTAACATACGGTTAAAGCTATAAACAATATGTTGTTTTCACAGAAAATTGAAAGCAACTCCTAGACCTTGTTCTATTTACTGTATATTTTTTTAAAATGTGTCAAAGCAAAGTCAAATATTGTGCTAACATCACTAAATTACTATGCTGTAGTTCCATTTCAGAGATTCAGGGGTCTCACTGAAATCCAGCAAGGGTGTGGATATACAGGATTACATGGGAAAGAAATGTTACAAATGACCAGAAGAATGAATTCTGTTTCCTGATACATTCTTGACTAATATAGGTTTGGCACAATACAGTTTGTATATGCTTTGTCTTCTGTGGCAAAAGCAGCTTCATGAAGCATATTGAAAAAATTATCATTTTGATTGTACTGCAAAATACATTTTTCATCTACAATATACAATGCTGCAATGAAGACTAACCTACGAAACCTATTCCTGGAAGTCTGACGATTGTTTCAGATGGAAGAGTTGAAAGATAATTTTGCAAACTGTAACTGCCCTGGAATTTTAGAAGTTTTGAGCCAACTTTGCCTTCCTGAAGCATTTTATACCCAGAGGCAAGGAAATGATACTCTTAAACATTTATCCTTTGCTCAGACACAACGATGGCCTTCATCTCATAAAAATAAAGCACAGCTAATATTTACTTTCTTCAACTGAAAAGTTGTCATTTTCTTTTGAAACTCCAATCATTCTATCTGCAAAAGATGTAACTGAAGGCAATATGTAAGTAAATAAATAAAGGTTAGAAACAAGGCTGAATATGCAGAGAGTCCCCTGGTAAGGTAAAGCAAGTCAGGAGGTTTAGAGTTGCTGCCTTCCAGTGGAAATCTTTGAATAAGTCATAGAAAGTGCGTGAATGAGAAAAAAAAATAAAAATCAGTAATAATAAAGGAAAGAAAGGCATCAAAATAAACTGAAGGTTATCTGTTTTTCTCATTCAAACTAGGGCTAGCAAAAAAAAATCATATATGATTGTACACTGATGCACATACAATTTTACATTCCACTTCAGCAGATTCCCAGATTTCCCAGAGCTTTCTGATATACTTTTGGGTGCGTGTTGTTTGTGTGTGTATGTGTCTCTCTGTGTGTGTGTGTGTGTGTATGTGTGTGTGTGTTCTAAGCTATTCTTTGTAGTATAATATGAATACAGTCATCCCTTGGTATCCATGAGAGATTGGTTCCAGGGACCCCCCTAGAGACCAAAATCTGAACCTGCTCAAGTCCCTTATATGAAATGGTGTTGTATTTGCATGTAACCTACACACATCCTTCAATACACTTTAAGTAATCTCTAGATTACTTATTGAACCAATTAAAAATGTAAATGCTATATATTTTAGTTTGGTGCATAAGTAATTGCGGTTTTTGCTGTTACTTTAGTAGCAAAAACCACAATTACTTTTACACCAACCTAATAGTGTTTATACATATTTTCACTTGTATTAATTTTTATTTTAGTACTTTTTTTTTTTACTTTTTGAATACTTTCAATCTGCAATTGGTTAAACCTGCAAATACTGAGGTTCAACTGTATAAGTTTTGTCATCCAGATTTTACATATAGAGAAATTAAAGGTTAGAAATGTTTTGTAACATATCCAAGATCATCGAATCAACAAAGTTGGAGATTTGGCTTTCATACCAGCTGATGTAACCGCATGCCTTCCCCATACACTTTTTAAATTTTCAATTTTGTAGATGTGTGCATGTTTGTGTGTGGTTTTGTGTGTATGTACGTGTGTGTTTGTGATGTGAGAATAAGAATTGCTATACAACAGGCAACATTTTGTATTTTGCTTTTTTCAAAACAAACATACATAGAAGATCATTTAACCACTAATACGTTGGAAAGGTATTAATTTCAAATAGAATGAATTTAAATTGAATAAGGTATGTATTCATGATCATGTTATAGTGAACGTACACCACTGTTCTACCTATTACTCACCACTTCCTATCTCCTTGACCCCATTTCTTATTCGGCCACTGCTGTGGCAGCCACTCTGCTGGAGAAGCCAGCAGCACCTCCCTGCAGTCTTTGCTTCCGATCTCCTATGTCCCACCTCAGGGTTTCTCTGATATCAAGGCACAGAAATTCAGCACAAACTCACTCAGCACCCATGGCCCTGCAACTCAGAATCTCATGGATTTGAGTAGGGCCTGGATCAAGAAAGAGCTTTCCAGCAGGTCCAGACTGTTACAAGCTGTGTCACCACATGAACCAGCTCATTCAGTAATGCTAGAATTATCCAGGTTGGATAAGATTGGTGTGTGGCATCTCTGGAAAGCTCCAACAGGAGGTTCTTAGATGAGATTTCTAGGACCTGGAAAAAATCCATGCCTTCAACAGAGAATACCTCAGAACCTGAAAAACAGCCCCCACCCTGATGCTGGGCCCTGGTAGAGGCAAAGAGAGATTGAAAATGATGGAAATTAAGTGTCTTCATGGACAAAGTTGCCCATCATGACTTGTCATGAGGCCGAACAGGTGCAGCAGGGGTCCACCATGGAAGGCAATGGACGTGTTATATACAGGCTGGGACCATACTGATTTGGAAGGTGAACATAAATTATACAAAGATGTGGCCCCATCTTCCACATAAACTACCTGTGTCTCACCAATGCCATATCTTCTCTTTGGTTTTATGACCAACTAATGGAGGAGGAAAAATCTTAAACCTGGTTCACAAATGGATAAGTGTGATTAGCTGGTGCAGGCCACAGAGGCACTGCTTCTTTACCAAGGACCACCCAGGGGTGTTCCCAAAAGACAGTGATGAAAAACTTTCCAATAAGTGAAGCTTCGTGTAGCATAGCTAGTAATCAACTTTTTATAAATAGGTAAGTGGTCTGGGATGAGAATATACAGGGAGCTCTCGGTGAATGGTTGGCTGGTAAGTAAAAGACTGAGAAGGTGCAAGAGTGATTGGGATTGGGAATTTGGAAGAAAGGCATGCAAATGAACAAAGAGAAGGCAGCACAAAGTTTGAAAACGTTTGTGTCTCACATTAACGCTCACAGAGTATCCACTGAAGAGAAGGCATCCAGGTAAGACATGAATACAGCTCACCACACAAGTATTAGCGCAAGGGCCCATGAATGGAATGGCCTTAGCGGCAAGGATGAAGCCTAGAATGAACCATACACCCTGGGTTCCCTCCCAACAAGTATGACCAACTAACTGTTAGCCCTCAATGCCTAAAACAGGCAGCAGAGCCCAACACTGATCCCTCAAGATGATACCTTCTCTCTAATGAACCAATAGCCATGTCATGACAGGATAACTACTGGAAATCTGCACTGAAGAAGTTAGTGATTATTTGCATAAAGGTTTGCCTTCTCTGTTTGCAGTGCCTATGGAAGCACTACCAACCAAATACTTGTCAAATTCTTAATGTTTTCATGATAGTCTGCACAACATTTCTTCAGACTAGGAGACAAGTTTGTGGCGATAAATATGCAAAAATAAACCTGTGACTGTAACCCTGTGGTTAAATTACACATTCGTTACATAAAATTAGACAACCTTGGTAGGGCTTAATGACCTGCACCTGTAATCTGGGCACTTTGGGAGGCAAAGGTGGAAGAATCACTTGAGGCCAGAAGTTTGAGACCAGCCTTGGCAACAAAAGGGGAGATCCCATCTCTACAAAAAGAAAATTAATTAGTCAGATGTGGTGGCATATATTCGCAGTTCTGGCTACCAGGAGGCTGAGGCAGAAGGATTATTTGAGCCCAAGAGTTTGAGGCTGCAGTGAGCTGTGACTGTGCCACTGCACTCCAGCTTTGGCAACACAGTAATACACAGTCTCTAAATTGTTTTGAAGTAGACAACCTCAAAGAATAGTGCGATAATCCGTTAAAGGTTTAGCCAAAGCACCAGCTAAGAAACAAGTCCTTGAAGGATTCAGATGCCACACTCCTCTATGTGATATTTGCAGAATCAACAGCTCTAATGTATACTGTTATGTCGAGAGAGGCTAGAATACATAAGCTCAGGAAACAAATTGTGGAATCAGGAACAACTCTTTTTACCTTTATTCGGTTTGACTTAATTTTACTTATTTGACTCAATTAAGGAAAACATAAAAGTATGCTTTCCATCCTCATGACCTTAGGCAAAACTATATTAGTGTTCTTGATCTGGAATTGGTGGAGGGGATCACTTCCACCAGAAGAAACAATATGTTTTCCACTGAATTTGAAGCTAATGCTACCATCTAATCACCTTGACATTCTGTCAGTGGTCCAACAGGCCAAAAGTATTGCTATTCTGATAGAGGTAAATGCGTCTTGTTCGAATGAGCCCCAGTCATGCCACTGGGTTGTCTTTTGGTGCTTTTGTGCCTGGTAATATTAATGCATAGGAAATTACGGGAACCGTAGTGCAGCAGGAGCAAGCCAAACATGGATCAGACTTCTCCTTTAGGGTAAAGAGTCAGAGTGATCCAGCTCTAGGACTAACATCCTACAGCAGCAGAAATGCTGGGCAAAGGTGAGTGAAATATAAAATAAGTGCTGGAGTAGACAGATAATGAATTTTGTCTCTGTATCAGCCACAGCAGTGGAGTTAGCAACTTGTTCTACCAAACCTTCTCTAATGTTTTGCAGAACTTGGCTGTATTCGTTTTGCATTACTATAAAGGAATACCCAAGACTGGTTAATTTATAAAGAAAAAGGGTTTAACTGGTTCATGATTCTGCAGGCTGTACAGGAAGCATGGTGCCAGCATCTGCTCAGCTTCTGGTGAGGCCTCAGGGAGCTTTTACTCATGGTGGAAGGTGAAGCAGGAACAGGTGTGTCAAGTGGCAAGAGAGAGACTGGCCAAGTGAGAATGTGGGAGGAGAAAGACTCTTTTAAACAGTCAGCTCTTGTTGAATTCACAGAATAAGAACTCATTACCTGAGTATGGCACCAGGCCATTCATGAAGAAACTGCCTCCGTGATCTAAACATCTCCCATCAGGCCCCATTTCCAGTACTGGGGAATCACATTTCAACATGAGATTTGGAGGAGGCAAGCATCCAAACTACATCACTGGCCTTCCTGAAAGGTACTCTAGGAGATACTGAAGTCAATGAAGGATACAGGTCAATCTGAGTACTGCAAAGCGCACTCTTCTTGACGGCTCTTACTGTGGCCATTATTGAAGCAACCAAATTCATGCACGTTCCATTAACTTCTCTGTAATGCAACTTTGTTTTAGACCAATGCCAAGGAATTCTTTCTTCCTGCCCAGAGACTTCTTTGATTTCACCACATGGGATGCCCAGGAGAAGTCTTATGATTTATGCTGGTGTGATACAGAAGTGTATGGGAGTGAAAGCCTTGGGGCTGTTTTGATCAATGCATGATGGGAGCTCATAACTGAACACTATTCATTTTTGTGCTGAACAGTCCGTTTTCTGAGAAACTGCACCAGGCTTCTCAGAAGTTGTGACTCAGCATGAGTGGCACAAATAAATGACCAATAATGCATATGTATTATGCAGCATGCATATGTAAAACCATATGTTATTGGTTTTCCTTCTTTCTTTGTTGAATTACTAGGTTGTTTTACTCCTGTGCTCTGGGATTATTTCCCACACAAACCACCAGCCTGCAAGCCTTTCATATGAGGCTCTGATTTTAGGAAACTTAGGTTAAAACACTTGTATTTAGATGTGTCTTTTAAAAATTATGCATATATATTCATGCATCACTTTCATTTTGCTGTTGGCAGTGGAAACTTTATTATAGACTCCACTGTTTGTACCCCTAAGCTCTATCAGGGTAGCTTCGTTGAGAACTTGGCATTTGACATGGTCTTGGGTACATGTTGACTTTCAATAGAAGTTGGAATGGTGTTCTTTCATGGATCAATCACATCCATTTTCCAAATGATGAGTTTCTCTGTCTTGTCTTAAATGGTGTATAAAAACATGAGGCTCATAAATTTTAGGCTTTGGGTAAAAACTAATAGTGTGGATTCAAGGGGAGTAGTATGGGCCTAGCCACTGTAAGAATTTTATCAGATCCTATTTTATTAGCTAATAATTGTGTGTGATCCTATTAGGTACTTGGTGGATGTGTATTCAGTCTCTCTTACCCTGTACAACACTTTGAGTTAGCCATTATGATGAACATATCCAGAGTAACACATTTAAATGCAGAGATGGGATTTGAACCCAGACCTCTGGACTCCAAAGACTACATTTGTTTAATTATAATGTATTCTATCTATCACCAGACCACATTCCTGTCTATCACCAGACCACATTCTTTTCGGGCAGGCTAGCTGCGACGCATATACAGGGATGTAGAGAAGGTCACGGTCATGCCTGAAGGGTATAAAAAAGGCTTGTGAATCAGAAAAATTACATCACATTTCATTTGAATACCTTGCAGGTCGATATTTTTATAGAGTATATAAAATGGCAATAAAAGATAATGGAGAAAATAAAGATAATTCATTTTCTCAGAGGCATTGATCATCAGGAAAGTTATATTTTCTTTTTCTCCTTTGTACCAAATGGGGAATTTGTTCAATATTCTTAATTTACATAAAATATACAATGCACTTAGACACTTTAAGTGCTCCTTGCATTTAGTTCATTACTATAAAATTGTTTCCAGAGAGGAGAAAGTTCTCTGTGTATTTTATTTACATTTTTTCAAGTCCAACTTTGAAGCCATTACATGAATAATTCATCAGGCTTGATGTTTAACGACTTCGTACAGGGCTTTTTATTTCCAGTTCTCACTTGGTGCACACATTTGCCACAGACTTGTCAACAATCACTTGAGGATTCACCTACTTTCCCCTATAAAGCAAGAGTTGAAGCTCAAAAGAGTCTTCCCTCATTACACATGGGCGTTAGCCATTTCATGTCATCTTGAATGGATAGCTAGTCACGTTTGCCATCTTCCTTTAATATTTACTGTGGAAGTCAATTAGGTTTCAGTCACAATGAAATAGCGCCTGTAATCCACACAGAAGCAGCTCAGTGGAGTGGAACAGTGCACAGAGAAAAGTAAGAATGCTGAAATAATGGATTTAATAAGGAAGTGACTGTAGAAGTACCGGAATGCTTTAGGAAGAGATGCCTCAGTGCTGGGCACAGGAAATTAAACAAGAGTGTGGCTCTAAGTTGCCTCATAATAGTCCAGCTGGACTGGACTTCAGATGATACTTGAGGACTTTTCTCCTGACACTTTAAAACTGCGTACTATACCAGCTATAGTTACACAAAGTATCTTATAAAATGTCTTTAGGATTAGCAGTAATCACATCAATTTATGACACCAAAGAGCAACACAGAACAGTGGTAAAAAGCCTGGCTCCACCTCCACTACACAGTAGTTACATAACCTTAGAAATTAAGTTGAGATATTTGATTCTTATTTTTCTCAGCTATAGCCCAGAGGTCATGAAAAGCAATGTATTGAGTTATCGTGTTTTTTTAAAAAAATGATATATCTATGCAAAGCACTTTCTATTTTCCTGACACAAAGAATGCTCAGAAATAAGAACTATAAATCTATAACTGCTAAGTATCATTTCATAAATCAAGTTTAAGGTAGGAAACAAATAATTTGGGAAAAAAATGGGAAAGATTGTGTGAGCCCTACTACTTAATTATTTGGAGCAAACACAGAAAATGTTTCCAGTTTTTGGCCACACTATTTAAGAGCGTCTGTATAATCAAGTTTTAAGAGAAGATCATTCTTACAACTTAAGACAAATATGTCTTAAACTAGGATACTTTAGCAGTATCCTAGTTTGACATAGAAATTGTGTATAGTACTTTTTGAAACAGAAATGTTCAGACTTCTACAAATATTGTGATCAAATTCTGTAGTGACCCAGGTATCCAAATTTTTACAAAAGTCCTAAAGTAAGTCTTACAAATAATCAGTCTGTTTTTTTGTTTTGTTTTGTTTTGTTTTTTAATTTTTGAGACGGAGTCTCACTATGTCACCCAGGCTGGAATGCGGTGGTGCTATCTTGGCTCACTGCAACCTCCAACTCCTGGGTTCAAGTGATTATCCAACCTCAGTCTCCCAAGTAGCTGGGATTACAGGTGCGTAGCACCATGCCTGCCTAATTTTTGTATTTTATTTTCAGTAGAGACAGGGTTTTGTCATATTTGCCAGGCTGCTCTCGAACTCCTGACCTCAAATGATCGGCCCACCTTGGCTTCCAAAAAAGCTGGGATCACAGGAGTGACCCACTGCGCCTGGCCTTTACTCAGTCTTGAGAAGAGCAGAAATAGTCAATAGTAATAATTATAATTATAGTAATGATAGATGTTATTTATTGAATATAAATTGTTGGGGCCTATGCCAAGTAGTTTACATATATTATCTCATTGAATCTTTAGAGTATTTCTGGTCACTTTATTGGTGGGTAAATTGAGGCTCAGAGAGGTTAAGTAACTTGCTCATGACGTCAGAATCTGTGAGTGATTTAGATGATACTCACACCTGAATCTACCAAGTCCATAGATGGCAGCCATTCCTACTGTGTGTAACATGACCCTTGTTCCATGTTGGGAGTTTTTCAGTGATACAGAGTTTGTTTTCAAGCTCTCCAGACTTGAGCAGTGAGAACTAACACTAATCGCGTGCTTGAACTCTGTTGGCTTCAAGTACACTTTTTCATATTTAATATGTGCCCATCTCATTTGAATCCATGACAAAAAAAAAAAAAAAAAACAAGCTGGAGGAAATCTACAGGAAATCATATACATCATGTCTTAGTCTTTGAATCTGGAGCTTGTGGAATCTGGAGCTTAAGTGAAACTGATTTTAAATTAATATCTTTCAAACATGTTGCTCTCTCTCGAAACATAAAATGCTTAACATTCTATTTACTTCTGCCTGATCATTTTTATATTTCCAAACTCAGTTCACTAATTACCTTGTCCTAGTAGTCTTTCCTGAACTCCCAAAAGAGTGAAAGTTTCCATTGTTCTCATTATATCCTGCACCAACCTCTAACTTGGCACTAATCACACCATAATTTTCTATTTCCCATGATGTTTTAAGCAAACTAGATACTTGCACATCAATGCTTTTAGAAAGAAGAAAGGAAGAGAAAATGGGTAAAAGGAAGGGAAACATGGATTCATGAATGGGATATGTGAAAGAAAGACCTGCAAGTACTAAAGATGGTGATTTCTAGGAAGCTTTGAGAATCAGGATTAGGAATATTAAATGTATCATAAGCGTGTACATTAACTTAAGTATAGACAATGCTATATATTTTTATACTCTGCTAGATTTATTTTAAGTGATTCCTTTGAAAACATGAATATCCACCCATTTCACTTACTTGTGATGAAACATTACATGCTACTAGAATGAGCTATGAGGAATCAAAGCTACTCTGAAAGCCAACAGTCTTTACAGAGGAGACAGACACCTGTGCAACTAAACAGGACCTCTGATGGAGTTAAATGCCAATGTTTCATTAATCATAGAGTTCAGTTTAGCAGACTGACAGATGCTCAGGTATGGCAGGAAGCTGAAAGAGAGAACTGCAATTTTCTCTGGGGTCAACAATAAAGGAGAAGTTCTCTGATGTGAAAAGGGTAAAAGTTTTAGAGAAAGAAACATTCAGAGTTAAATCTCAATTCTGCTTTTTATCCGGTGTATGGTTTCTAGTAAGTTACCCAACTTCTTTTAACTACAATTTGGTCTGCAGTAAAATGCACAACAACACCTAAAAGCTTTTGTGAGGTGGGGAGATAATATTAGTAAAGTAACAGGAATATAGTAGACAATCAGTAAGTGAAATCATTCTTTGTTAGTTGTTACATTAAATAATACTTTCAGTCAACATCAGAATATATTTTTGAAAGTCCAGTCCTGCCTTATGTGTGTGCATGTGTGTGTGTGTGGGGGGGGAATAAAGAGAAACAGAGAAGGAAAGAGTGAGAGAGAAATAGCTGGTCCAGTGTGTTTCTAACCCACTCTGCATTCATATTTAATGATAATTCCATTTTGCTTTTTCTAACTGCTGCACATTTTGAGTATGTGTGTGTGTGCGTGTGTGTGTGAGTGTGCACGTGTGTGTGAGAGATGTGTAAGCTAAATGAGACTGATGGAGAAGATGGATTCCTAAATTGTTGCTAATGGTCTAGACATTTCACTGTTTTGTCAACAAAGCCCTATTGTCGAAGGCAATGTTTTCTCACTATGTCAATATCTCTGCCATGTTGTGTTGATATTAATGGAACTGCCAGGAAAGGAATTTAATTAATCATTTCCCAGAATAACTACTGTCAGCATCATCTCCTAGCTGAAGGCATTCAGCCCGGTGAGGAGGGTCTCTCAGCACATGTTCAGGCCCCTTAGTTATGTGGTGAGAACATATTTGTGTAAGGCCGGTTGAGATCCTGAGAAAGAAGGAAGTTTGGTCTCTCAGATCTATAAGCAGAGTATGCTTTGTTCCACAAACAATTACTCCGATTATTATATTGTGCTGCTACTTTGAAGGATATTGTAGCAACAATTCTGCTCTATGATAGACCATAGAATAATTACTTGAATCTAGTAAGGACACAGTGTTTAGTAACACCCTGTTTCTGGTCGGGTATGATGGCTCACACCAATAATCCCAGCATTTTGGGAGGCAGAGGCGGGTAGGTCACTCGATGTCAGAAGTTTTGGACCAGCCTGGCCAACATGGTGAAACCCACCTCTATTAAAAATACAAAAATTAGTTGGGCATGGCGGCATGCACCTGAGGTCCCACCTACTTAGGAGGCTGAGGTGGAAGGATCCCTTGAGCCTGGGAGTCGGAGGTTGCAGTGAACCGAGATGGCATCACTGCACTCCAGCTTGGGTGACAGAGTGAGACTCCGTCTAAAAATAATAATAATAATAATAATAATAATATAATGTTTCCTGTAAAAAAAAAGGGGGGGAGGTGCTTAAGTCTTCCGTATATTTTACATTTTGAGAACTCAAAGAAGGCGGGTTAGTGAGAAGTGTGCGCTCTCTCTGCTTACTCTTTTATGCTTCAAGGGTAACTGACTGGGTTGCTTTGCAGAGTCCTGGCTGGGGCACATATATTAGTGGATCTTGCTCTTCTTCCGTCACCGTGGTTGAATGCTCACTAAAAACAAGGACATGCCCTCCATGGGACAGGGTCCTTTCTACTTTATACCTTGGAATGCTCCTGGGTTTTGCCTTCTGCTCCTGGTGTAAACCAGAAGCCGCTAACATACAAAGTTTCAACTTTAAGCTTAGGATGAACAAGCCTCAAATTGGGGTAGGGGGTTATATTCTTTTGGCAAATATTATTTTGTTAGATAATAAGGCATATCCTCCAGCTCAGTTTACCAGAGCTCTGGATGAAGGTGTGAGGCAGATGCTCAAATAATCGTAAATTAGTATCTTGATTTCATACTTTCTTTCCATGTATCTTTCCCAGGGACTGGATGAGGAGGAGAGAAGATGGGGTAATATAGAGTTAGATATTCCTGAATCCACTGAATCCAGTTGGATATCTTCCCCAAACCTACCCTATCAACCAAAAAGAGCTAAAATAACTAACTCTTGAAATGAAATAATCTCCCACACACATTTCCTCCAATTGCAGGATCTATTTCTTCCTTATTAAAATTATTTTGCCTTACTGTGAACTTCCTCATAAGTTAAAACCTTCACACAAACCCAAACATTTCCCAGAAGAAGATTGTTACATGTAACGAGATTTATTAATTTGTGAAGGAACACTGAGAGCTCAGCTTTCATTATTTTCTATTTAAATCATTAAATATGGGCATATTTTTGTCATCTAGTGACTAGCAGCAGGATAGAAGGAAAATTTTCTTATACCATCTGTGAAAATAAATGCAAACCCAGGTCCCACAATAAATATATGTATCTTTGAATAAAACTAAAATATACCCTATAAAAATAGATAAATGAAAGCAGCAATTGTTTCTGTGGTGACTGCTTCACCAAAGCTGTGTTTATTTTTCTGTCTGCTTTCAAATATTCTGAAATAATAAAAGAGTGATTCTCCGAAGCTTCAAGTTCCATATGTTTTCCTGCGATAACTAAACTCTGCGTGGAGATGAATGAATGCATGATGTTATACATTGGAATTTACTTGGCAAGAGCAGGAAAAGAAAGAAAGAGTCAGTTTAGTGTTTCTAATTGTCTGTGGAGCTGAAGGTTAAAATTTGTAGAAGAAAATAGTTACAAAGGACTAGAATTCAAAGGCACTGGGGGAGAGAAATTTGAAGTAAATAATGTATCAAAGCCAGTCTGGAGTCTTCTCTCTAGGAAGTGTCCTGTATGTGATCTAAGTTCAGGAGAATCATTTACTAAGTTCACCGAAGAAAATAACTTTCCTGAATAATTGTGACTGAACAAAGGCAAGAGCCCTTAGTTGGGGAATAAGGGACATCACTGGTGGGATAGTGAAGTCTTCCCCACCATTATATTAGATAGCCATACCTACAGTCACACCACAAAAAGAGGTAAAGTAAGGCAATAATTTGAGGAGGACAGTCAAATAAATAGTTGTTCCCTGTATGTCTGTAAGGGTAAACAATGTAATTTTGTACTTTTAGCATCTCTCCATGCAATACTTCTTCAAAATCAAAAATTACACTCAATATATTTTTATCTGCAGTTACGTACAAACTTGGGCAATGAAATTTTTGCAGCCTCTTTATAACTTTATTTTTGCTGAATCCAAATCCAGGAGTAAAAATAGGCGACGTGCTACATGCTTAGTGTACATTGATGAATGAAACCATATTTTGATTGTTAATATTGAGCGTCAACTTGCTTGATTTGAAGGATGCAAAGTACTGTTCCTGTGTGTGTCAGGAGATTAATCTTTGTGTCAGTGGACTGGGAAAGGCAGACCCACCCTCAATCTGGGTGGGTATAATCTAATCAGTTACCAGTGTGGCCAGAATAAAAGCAGGCAGAAGAACGTGGAAAGAGCAGACTGGCTAAGTCTTCTGGTCTCCATCTTTCTCCCATGCTGGATGCTTCCTGCCCTCGAACATCAGACTCCAGGTTCTTCAGCTTTCGGACTCTTGGACTTAGAACAGTGATTTGCCAGGGGCTCTCAGACCTTTGGCCACAGACTGAAGGCTACACCATTGGCTTCCCTATTTTTGAGGTTTTGGGACATGGACTGGCTTCCTGGCTCCTCAGCTTGCAGATGGCCTATTGTAGGACTTCATCTTGTGATCATGTGAGTCAGTTCTCCTAATAAACCCCCCTTCATATACACATCTATTCTGTTAGTTCTTTCCCTCTAGGGAACCCTGACCAATACACATATCTCTGCCTTCAGAGTTGCCAATCGAATGAAAGAAGCAAACAATGAAGAAGTGGCGCGACAAATGTACATAGGATGCCAAATAAGGTGACATGCTGAAAGTGAAATGAATAAGGTGCAGTGAAAAAAAATAGTGGGTGACAAAGGGGAGGAGATATGGTTAAATGGATAGACACAGAATGATTACTGGAAGACCTAATGTTTAGACTGAAAATATTTTAGGAGGAAGTTGAGGAATTATTAGGTACCCAGTTTATCAAAGAACTATAAGGGGCTGGTCCATGTAGGGGAGAAAGACATGAACTTAAAATCCAGCATCATCATGAGTCCACACCTTGTAGGGTGTATATCAGGAGATACCCTGATAAACAGTCTCTATTTTAGTATAAAAACATTAGGAAGGAAGACAGTGATAAGATCAAATAGATGTTTTAGGAACAAAGGAAGGAAGGAAGGGAGAAAAGGAGGAAGGAAGAAATAAATCATTTCAGTTGTTTTGATGGAAATTGTTGAAAGAAATTAGAATAGAAGCAGGACACAGAGAGAATGTTTTAAAGACTTCTGTATACGTAATAATGGTGAATTGGACCCAGGCAGCATTAGTGCTTGGAGAGAGGAATAGGTGCCTTTGAGATATATTTTAGAGATGAAAATGGTTGGAGTGATGATGGGCTTGGCCATGGATATAAATGAGTTTTGCAGAAAAAATAATTATTATCTCAAAAGCAAGTGATTGAGGCACTTGAGCATTTTTGTTTCAATTAACATCTATTAAGTCTCTTACCATGTCAAGCACTGGCAAAGCAAGTTCACTTACATGGTAAAATTAAAACTCATCTAGGATGGTAAATTGTCAATATGTCTGATTTACAGATTAGGAGGTAAGTGCACTCATCTAGAACCACACAGTTAGCAAATGGGAGAAATAGATTGGATTCTAGGTTTGCCCATTGGCAACTTCAGTGATTTTGCTAATGCTGAATTTGCTGTGGGACCAATCCTTATTCCTAAACTTCTCTCTGACCGCTCATTCATGCACTCTACCGTTTACTGTTCTTATCCCATGCGAGGGAGGATCATTCATGTTGTTTTCTCAGTCTGTGACAATGATGTTCTGGGCCCATGTGTTAGATCTCTGCCATGTCTCCTTCAATTACACCTGTGTCACTTGACTAAGCCATTAACGGGTATAAGAAAAACAAACAAATAAACAAAACATATTGGCTGACTACCTACTAAGGAGCAAGTATCAAACCTGGGCTGAAACATTGCTAATGATGACCACGTGCGTGCGCGCGCGCGCACACACACACGTTTGTATTTCCCAAATGATTTGAGAAGCAAAATAAGTGCAAAAAGGGGCAAACTGTAGCCGAAGATAAAGATGACAAGACAATTCAAGAAGAAATCAGAATGATGTCAAGTGAGAGTTGTCTTCTGTAAAAACTCACACTTCTAGTACTTAAAATAATTCATTATGAACTCTATGACAGTGCAAATGACAGAATAACTAAAACAATTTTTAGAAATAAAAGGTTTAAAGATTTACGCTACCTAATTTATGAGAAGACAATGAAACAGAGGTGTGAATTCAGACATCAGCCTATAGAATATGATTCATTGAATTTCAATAAAAATTCCAGAGTAATTAAATGGAAAAATATAGCTTTTTCAATAAATGTACTGAGATTCCTGGATATTTATGCAGAATAAAATGAACATTAATTCCCTTCTTACAACATTTATTTAAGAAAAAGTGAAAAGAGAAGGTTTGTATTCTTGGGTTAAGGAAAAACTTCTTAGGTAGGACTCAAAAATCACGAACCATACAAAAATTGGTAAATTGGTTTTAACCAAAATTAAAATATTTTGGCCTTTGAAAAATACACTTAAGATACGAAAAGACAAGTTATAGATTAGAATAAATTATTTGGTAAATATATATGACAAAAGAATTTGATCCAGAAACTGTAAAGAACTCTTATAACTCGTAAGAAGACTAACAACACATTAAGATAAATGAAGAAATATTTGAATAGATAATTTACAGAAGAAAATATACAGAGTCCAATAAGCATACAAAAAGATGCTCAACAGTATTAGTCATTAGGAAAATACAAATTACTACCACTATGAGATATGGCTACACACCTAGTAAAACAGCAACTATTTATCTTATAGTGATGAGAATTTGGAAGAATTGAAATGTTCATACATTGTTGATGGGTATATGGGAGGAATTGTGTTTTTTCCAATATTCAAATGTTGAATTCCCAACCTTCAGTACCTCAAAATGTGTATTTGGAGCCTTTAAATTAGTAACTAAATAGGGTCAAATGGGTGGCTGCTAATCTTATCCAATATGACTTGTATCCTTGTAAGAAAAGGAGATTAGATGAAGATACACACACACAAGACAATGACCATATGAAGCCACAGGAAGAAGACAGCTAACAAGTCAAGAAGACAGACATCAGAAAAAATCAGCCTTGCTGACATCTTCATCTTGCATTTGTAGCTATCAAACTATGAGAAAATAAATCTCTTTAGTTTATGACACTCTGTCAGTGGTACTTTGTTATGCCCAAACTAGCAAACTAATACAGAGGGAATGCTCAATGGCACAACCACTAAGGAAAATAATTTGTCTGTTACTTAAAATGTCAAACACACATATAATAGTAAGTCCTAGCAATGAAATTTCCAGGCATTTCTAAAAGAAATTAAAATGATTGTTCATACGCAGGCTTTTGTGTGGATGTTATATCAGTAGCCATAAGAGCCAAAGCACTGGGGAACAGAAGTACAAATAATCATACAAATAACCATTAACTGGTGAAAAATAAACAAAATATGATACATCCATCCAATGGGATGCACTCAGCAAAACTACTGATACAGGCAACACCATAGATGAATCTCAAAATAATTATGCCAAATGAAAGTCAGGCACAAAGGAAATTCTAGAGAAAACCAAAATTGTAGCAACAGAAAACAGACTTGTGGTTCCCTGGGGCCAAGTTGGGACAGGAGGCAGGGAGTGACTAGAGAGGGGCATAAGTGAACTTTAGAGATGATGGACATGTCCCAAATTTTGATTGTGGTGATGGCTGCAGGAATGTATACATTCACCCAAATGCATCAAACTATACAAAAATAGGACAGAATTTTATGGTACATAAATTATTCATTAATAAGGCTATTTAATAAACTCCCAGTAGTTAAAATGTCTCCTAATAAAAGTGCAGTGTGGCAAGCTACAGATGGACAAGAAAGATATTGAAGTATATTGAAGTAGTCCAGTCCAGCTGCCCTTTAACCACCAAAACACTGAAAATATAATCTATGTTATTTCAGAATTATGCATAATCAAATTCAAACTGCAAGGGCTAAAGTGATGATGGTTGAATAAACCCAAGAATTTAAAAGCTGTAAGGTACACAAAGGATCAAATTATCTGGATTCCATTTTTGGAATAGCACTCATCTTTGGAATTCCGAGTCCTTTTGGTAAAATGGGCTTATTGAACTTAGATACATTTCTATGTAACTCTAAGCTTTAGGATAGTATATGAGTATATATCTGCTGGAAGTAACTGAAGAAGAATTTCTAGCATGTGAGAAATAGAGACTGGCCCTTGAATTATGGAAATGATTGCAATATATGAGAACTCTGCACCTTCCACTCATTTTTCTACGAATCTAAAACTTTTCTAAAAATAAAGTCTATTAAAAAGATAAAACAATATGAATTCAATTGAACCAAGGCAGTCATAAAAATAAATAATGACACAGAGAAAAAATATATAACTAGAAAACTTATTGAGCAAAATGGCAGAGTATGCAGTTCTAAGCAGACATCCTCTCACAGAAATATTGACAAACAACCATTATTAGAACCAACTTTGTCAGAATTCTGGAAAACAATCAAAAGTTTTAAAAAACCAAGTAAATGATGAATTAAGGTAAAGATAACTTGAAAATGGTAAGAAAGCTTTGTGCCATTTTTACTTGCTTTTGCCCACACCTTCTCATCTCAGCCACATTCTGGAAGACCACAATTTATATTTCCAGTGTGGGACCCTCACCCATGTTTCCATAAAGAATGAAACAGATTTATATGACAATTATTGTGTATGTTTGTACTAATCTGTCTGGAAGATACCTGAAGAACTGTTGTAAGGTGCTTGTATCTGTTTTTCTTTACTTGAAATTCAGGGCATAAAAAATATTAGGCATTGCTTGAAAACATTATAAGGCCAATAAAAATCCCTCAGTTTCCTGGAGTAAAATATTATGGTTGAGATGCACACACAAAAAAAAAACTTCTTAAAGTCTAGATGAAAAGCTAGGAAAGGATTTTTTTTTTGCTGTTGAGGAAAATCAGGGAATTTAAAAGTGCCCACATATAATGGAGAATTTAGAAAGCCACACACATGTCAAGGATAGGGCACATGCTCAGGAAAGAGCAGAGAAAACCCTAAGCTTTCACCATAGGTAGATCTCTTGGCTCAGTGCAAGCAGCAAATGAGGGCTGAAGCAGACTTGTAAATGACCTGGCTGAGTGTTAGAGACATATCTGAGTATAACGCCAATTCACAAAACCTGGAAGTGAAGTGGTATTTATTATTATTATTATTATTATTTGTACTGCTGTTGCTCTATTCTGTTTCTATAGCTCCAGGCATTTAAGCACATCTGTGTCAAAACACTAGTTAAACACAAACTAAAGAAGAGACTTCAGTAACTACACATGACAAGGAAACAAGTCATTAATAAATATTAGAAAAGTCACAAATCAAACGAACATGCACAACCTTCAAATATCAAGAACAGTAAAACCTAGCAAAGGTGGAAAATCTGGTGTTCAGGACAGTTATATTATCATTATTGCATTTCTTGCTTAAAATGGAAAAAATACTATAAAGAATACAAAGAAAGAGAAAGTGAGGCTCATTCAGAGGGAAAATAAGAAGAAATAAATGGAGAAAAACAATCTCTGAGGAAGCCCAGACACTGGTCTTAATGAATGAAGACAAAATTAACTGTCTTAAATATGCTCAAAGAGCTAAAATTATAGATACATAAAGAAAAGTATGAACACTATCTATAAATAAAATTATCAATAAAAAGTTGATACAACAGTGGGGAAAATCTCTTTTTTTTTTTGAGACGGAGTCTCACTCTATCGCCCAGGCTAGAGTGCAGTGGCACGATCTCGGCTCACTGCAAGCTCCGCCTCCCAGGTTCACGCCATTCTCCTGCCTCAGCCTCCCCAGTAGCTGGGACTACAGGTGCCCGCCACCACGCCCGGTTAATTTTTTTTGCATTTTTAGTAGAGACGGGGTTTCACCATGTTAGCCAGCATGGTCTTGATCTCCTGACCTCATGATCTACCTGCCACGGTCTCCCAAAGTGCTGCACTTACAGGCATAAAAATCTCTTTAATAAATGCTTTTGGAACAAATAAATATCATATGCAGCATAAACAGACTAAGACAATGGTCAACTGATCTTTGACAAAGGTGTCAAGAACACACGCGAATATTAAGTATACATTTCAAATATTTTCTTATGATCTCTGTATTGTCTTCTAGTTATTATATAATTTTCCTCAATAAATAAGAAAAAAATAGTATGTGTGTATATGTATATGTTATTTCCATCCCTTTACAGACTGATGCACTAACTCATGAAGTCTAGATGCCATTTTATCTTTTGTTTTTGGCCTGATAACACTTTCTAAATTATATTTTCTTTTACTTGTAACGAACTAACCAAAAAAGAACTTCACAGAGGTTTTGATAATGGTAATATTTTTTCAGGGGCAATAGGATCCAGATATAAAAGTAGTAATTATGTTTCCTCCACCACTGGGGACAGTATGACTTCTCTGAGTGAATGCAAAAGCAGAAAGGCCCAGATGTCCTAGCTTTCCTCTCATCAAACCAAAAGATCTTCATATGGGAAGAAAATATATAGTGTGATATAACCAAGAAATATATTTCTCTCTTACATTAGAAAAAGAATGAAATAGATGATCAAACAGATATGAACTCAAATTATGAAAGGAAAAATATTATCAGGTGTGTCATTTAGATATCTATGTGAAAATGGTTGAATGAGAGGGATGATGTCCTCTTAAACAAACTTTGAGGCCGAGCTGGAAAGTACATTTTCTTTTCTGAGTATATTAAGAACAAACTTTAAATTATTTAATGTTGAGACCATACAATAGTGTTGCTCATATTTACCTTTAATTTCAGATTAAAGCACTTTTATTATATAGATAATATAATATATAATACATATGTGCATGGGTATGTGCATGTGTATAATTATCTTAAATTATATATGCATACATACATGTATACATAGTTATATTAATTACCATATATATGGCTACATATTCTTCAAATATGGGCTATTCTAAGTGTCCAGGAATATAGAAAATAATACAACTGATGTTTATCTACTCAAAGGACTTAACACATATCATTTTATAAGTTTATTTCACTTCTTTGAAATAAATTATGTCACAAAGAGTTTAACATCTCCCCGAATATTCACCTCATTTTTCTTCCTCCCTAAATACAATTAATATCAATAAATTGTTGTGCATCCTTCCATTAATATCTTAAAGCTTTTATTATATTTTTATGATATTTACAAATGCATGTTCTCTCATACAGTATATATTTTAATGTATGATTTTTTCTACAATTTATATAAATCCTGTCATTCAGATCACACTTTATTGGTACTTTTTTGTTCTATTCAATGTTATGTTTGTTTTTTTTGCTGTTGTTTTAAGGACGGTCTCACTTTGTCACCCAGGCTGAAGTGCAGTGGTGCAATCATAGATCACCTTATCCTAAAACCCCTGATCATAAGGAATCTTTGTGACTTAGCCTCCTGAGAAGCTAGGACTACAGAAACATGCACCCATCTAGGATATTAAAAAAAAAAATCGTTGTTGAAATAGAGTCTGGCTATGTTGCCCAGGTTGGTGTTGAACTCCTAGCCTGAAGTGATCCTCCTACCTCAGCCCCTCAAGTAGCTGGAATTTACAGGTGTGAGTCACTCTGCTCGAGTTGGTGTTGTTTTAAAGACTCAGCCATGATTATACATACTTAAAGCTAATTCAATGTCTTTGTTGCTGTACTATATTGTATTGGATGAATATCCTTGAATTTATTTATCACACATATTTGCAAATTGTATGTTCATTTTTGTGAGCTACAATAATGCTTTGGAAAGAGAGAATTTTACTCCAACAGCCAATTGATGACTTATTGATTCGGTATCTCAGGAATAGATTCTATTCCATTTTACAGAAACAAGAACATTATCTCACTGCTGTAGTTGAAATTCAGATTTATATTTTCTATCTTTTGAAAGTTACAAAAACCAATATTCTAAATAACTAGTTTTCAAGAAAATTGAGTATAATGCTGCTCTAAGATAGCAAATCAATCAGCATTTACTACATCTCATTAAGTAGCCAGCAGTGTGTTAGGAACTAGGCATACGGAGTGAAGAGAGAAAAAAAAATTTCTTTATTATCCAGAAACTCTGCTTGAGATGGCCAATACCAAGAACAATGAAAACAGGAAAGAATCACATGTAAATGCAAGAAAACATGGAACTGGTGGAAGTTAGGATGTGATAGAAGAATTCTGAGAAGGCTTTGTAGGAAAAGACTTTCATGTATTTTCTAGAAATCAGAAAACTCGTTGATGATATTCAGTCAGTGAGAGCTATACTAAAAATAAAGATTAAGGATAAGGGGATTAGAAGCAGAAAAGTCTCACAGAAAGAACAGACCATTATTCTGATTTTATTGTGCATAATCTGACTATCCATATTTTTTTTCCTATATGGTGTATGTAAAACTCTAAAAGTCTTGAATATGATAGCTGGATCACTTTTTGCATGTCCAGGATTAAAGAACCTGAAAAGTTGAAGGTATTCTATAGGGAGTTATTAACTAAATAAATAAAATATAAAAACATCATCATCACAAAACAGAAATAAACTAAGGAGCAACCTAATAAAAACGTTTTGAGGACATTACTTTTTCAAAAGCCGTTTTTCAGCTTTTTCTATTCAATTCATACAACAGAGGGCACAGCTGTATTGGAAAAAGGTTGGTTGTTCCTTATTAAACAAGAACAATATTTCCCTTGGATGATATTTAAAGCAATCATAGATTCAGCAAGAAAAAAATGTAGACAGCAGAGAAGAAAACACAGTTGAAAAGTTAGTAAAGATACATGTAGAAAAAAAAACCCCACAAAGTATCAAAAACTAAGCTAAACAAAACCTAAAAGAATATCAGTATGTCAATGTCCTTCTAAATTTGGCCTTGGTGCCCCATGTCTAAACAAGATCAAAAAGAATTAGCAGGAAAAACGACCACACCCATTTATAAAAGTTGTAACATCAGTATAAAATCAATTGATATACACAATTGTCTCAGAAGAAAAAGCTACTGACAATTATTAGTATTTTGACTGATAACATTTTAAAAGCACAGAGAATATCTGTGACTTTCAGCAAAGAGAACCAGCATTTATGGTACACAATTGTCTCAGAAGAAAAAGCTACTGACAATTATTGTATTTTGACTGATATATTTTAAAAGCACAGAGAATATCTGTGACTTTCAGCAAAGAGAACTAGCATTTATGGATATGTGCTTATTACTATAACTGCAGAGATTATTTTATATCACATAAATGTTGGCCTTAAATAGCTGCCTTTACCTGCATTTCTCATTGCAATCCATTTTCTAGGTACTTGAAGTCCTTCATGATTTGATTACAAGACCTTTTGCTTTATTTAATGTATGATTCTTCCATGCACTTACTTGTTCAGAAACAACTGTCTTCCTCTCTGTTTACTCCACCTTCAGCCTTGCTGTATAAATCAATGTTATTATCTTCAACTTCTTCTCTCACTGGTAAAAAGCCTAGCTGCTCTTCACAGTCCTGCTCAGTTAGCTTCCCCATGGGACTTTTCCTTGAGCTCATTCTCACATGCTCATTGGTATCCAGATTAACTCCCGTTTTCCCTCTGTGCTTCTGTGACATTTAACATGCATCACTAATGTCAAATTGTTTACATTGCTCTCATAACCAATAGATAAAAAATTTACTGACGATAGGGTAGCACAGAAGAATATAAGCCTGAGCCACTATGCATTTTTTAAAAATGTTTCATATTTTGAAAATTTTAAACTTAAAGTTGCAAAAAGAGTGGGGAGAAATCCTATATACCCATCTCCTAGCTTTCTCTACTGTTAAAACTTTACATAACCACACAATAATTGTCAAAATTATAAAAGAAACCTTGGCACAACACTATTAACTGAAAAAAATGTATTTGGATTTCAATATTTTTAAAATTAATGTTCTTTATTCTGTTCCAGTCTCTGATTTAGGACCCCAGACTGCATTTAAGTGCCATGTCTTTCTTCTTTTCTCCAATTTATGACATATCCTCTGTCTTTTCTTTTTTACCTTACATGATCTTGACACTTTTGAAGAACACTGCTCAGTTATGTTATACATGTCACTCCACTTGGGTTTGTCTAATATTTGCTTATGATGCAATTTAGTTCATTTGTCACAAAAAACACGAAAGAGGCTATGATGTATCATCACATGGGAGTACTTAATATCGATGTGCTATTGATGATGTTAAACTTGATCAACTGATTATGGTGGTAACTGCCAGCAATCACCACTGTAAAATCATTCTTTTCCCTTTGTAATTACTGAATATTCCAGAGAAGAGATTTTGAGATTATGAAAATATACTGATTTTGCTTATAATCCTTCGTACTAATTTTATTATTGCCATGGGATCTTGCCTTTAGAATGTATTGTGATTTTATTAATTTCAATTTAATTAAAAATTTAGAATTAAATTTTATTAAACTATTGTGATCTTTTTATTCTCATTTCTGAAATTTGTCAATATGAAATTTTTAGTGAGAAGTTTTTTCTTCTCCATTTATTTAGGTATTTAGTTAATCACTATGTGTTTGTGAATATTTATTATTCCTTGGGTAATAATGCAAAACAGGAATTACATTTATCCCTGCTTGTGTTTCCTGCCCCTCCCACCACAGTGTGGCCGTTGGAAACTCTGACTAGCTTCTGTACTCTTTAGTCATACCACACCCATCCCATTAGTTTTTAACACATTCTTTCACCACAAAATGTTCCAGCCAGCACAGTGTTTTAAACAATGGCAAAAAGACAATTTGGAAACAAGCACATTGAAGTTTAAATCTGGCTCCTAACTTGTCATTTTTGCAAGTATTATCCTTTTCTCTGAGCATCAATTTCCTTATTTGTAACATGGGCCTCATTGTGTTATGCCCAGACCGTTTGTTCCCCAAAGAAGACCACCAGAGTCCAGAGTCAAAGCCAAGCGGCAAGGATCTTTACTACAAGTTCGAACTTGGTCCCTCCATTCCACAGCATACAAGAGGGCCTCGAACAATGCGAATGCTTGCTTTTTATAGCCTGATGTAAACAGGATATGTAAAGTTATAGGGAACAAGGTAATTCTCTCGGTTACAGCATTACAATTGGTTAACATTCTACATTTAGCATTCCTTATCGGAGATCTCCCAGGTGATGTTTTTCTGAAGTTTGAAAGAAATATGGAGGAATGTGTTTGTGCTGGGCTCAGGAAGTTGGGAGATATATGGGGGATGTGCCTCATTCCTTTCATTCCCCCCTTCTTTTCAGGTAACTCTAGAGCCAATCTTGGGTCTTGTAAGTCTGACTCTGTTTCAGCGTCTACAGGTTGGTATTGGGCTCTGAGGACCATGAGCTGAACAGTGTCAAACCTTTTTCTGACAAACTGCAAAATTCTGTTAACAACACAAGGTCCTACGGTTAGCAGAAATAGTAGACTTAGCAGGGGTCCAAGGAAGGGGGCTAACAGAGAAAACATAGAGGAATTCCACCATTGGTCTGCAGCTGAAGCAAACTGCCGTGTTTTTACTTCAGTGCTTAACTTGCGTAACTGTTGGACCCGGTCTTCTACAAGCCCTGATTCATTTATGTAGAAACAACAGTCTTCTTTTAGAAACATACATGTACCACCTTTTTCAGCAGTGAATAGGTCTAGGGCCCTCCGGTTCTGCAAGGTTACTTGAGCTAGGGATGTGAGCTGCCGCTGAAGGGATGCAAGGGACTCAGCTGACTCCTCCATAGCAATGGCAAATTGTTGGTACAACTTGTTGCTTTCTATGAGGGTGTGACTTAGGGCTTCCCCCGCCATCCCGGCCGCAATGAGGGATGCGGTGAGGGAGATTCCTGCAATGAGGGGGAGAAATATGGCTCGTGCAGGTCTCGGTCTAGGGACTGGGTGAATAGCAGTACTAGTCCAGTTACCGGTGTACCCTAGGAACTTGCCAGCAGTTAGTAGAGTCAACTGGGGAACTAATGTGACAGGAAGACACAGTAGGTTGGTAACAGAGGGACTAGATAGGTCCTTAGATAATGTCCCATTACACCAGAAGAATATGCCCGGCGGAGCCCTTAGGGTGATATTAGGGGGCACTGCAGTGATGCTGCAGAGGCTGGAATTGGTTCCTGAGAAACAGTAGGGAAACTTTTCCTGACTGGGGTTTAGGTGCTGGTTTGGTGTTTTCCCCAGCGACCACTAGGGTGGCTAACGTTAGGGCTAGACTACCTAACTGCATGTTTTCAGTGAGCTATAGTGCCGGCACAGGGTGAGTTTTAAGGGGTTGTTCTTAGCTCTGTCCACAGTCCACGTGGCTGGTGCTTTAGCCGCTGCCGTGATTGGTCCTAGAAGGTCGGAGGTTGGGTCCACTGGCTTGACGTGGGTGTAGTGGATCCACGACGTGATGCCTTTTACCTTCAGGGCAGTGGGTGTGGTCAGGAGTACCTGGAGTGGTCCCTTTCACCTGGGTTCTAGGGTCTCTTGTCGGTGTCGCTTAACCAGGACCTAGTCTCCCAGCTGGTACGGATGGGGTGTCGGTGGGGGACTGGTCTCATATAGTTCCTTCAGCTTGGGCCAGATTTCTTGATGAATTTTCTGCAAGGCTTGTAGGGAAAATAAGAGTTCAGAGACATTTTCTGTTTCAGATTTGAGCAGATCATCTTTTAGACTGGGAACCAGGGGTGGGGGTCTGCCATACATGATTTCGTAAGGGGTAAGGCCCAGTCTGTAAGGGGTATTACGGGCCCGGAACAGAGCGTAGGGGAGAAGGACCACCCAATTAGCACCAGTCTCCATAGTCAATTTACTTAAGGTCTCTTTTAAGGTCCGATTCATCCTCTCTACCTGTCCTGAACTCTAGGGCCTGTAAGCGCAATGTAGTTTCCAATTTGCCCCAAGGATGGAAGCCAAATCCTGACTTACCTTAGCGACGAAGGCCGGCCCATTATCTGACCCTATCTGGACGGGGAAGCCATACCTGGGGAAGGATATCTTCCAGAATTTTCTTTGCTACAACCTGAGCAGTTTCTCTTTTGGTTGGAAATGCTTCAGTCCACCCTGAAAAAGTATCTACAAAGACAAGTAAGTACCGATACCCGTACTTTCCTGGCTTTATTTCAGTAAAATCTACTTCCCAGTAGATACCGGGCCTGGTTCCTCTAAGCCTTGTTCCCGCTGCAGCCTGGGACTGAGGGTAGGCGTTGTTAAGCTGGCAGACTTTGCAACTTGCCACGATGCTGCTGGCCGTCTCAGCTGTATGTCTGAATTTGAGCTTAGAGCGTCTGATCAGGTCTATTATCCACCGAGCACCCAGGTGGGTGGTTCGGTGGATGTGTTCTAACATTTGTTGTCCTAATTTTTCTGGTAGGATGGTTTGGTCATTAGTATCAGTCCACCACCTATTCTGGATCTGTTTCAGGGGAAGCTTGTCAATCCACTGGAGATCTTGTTCTGAATAATCAGGGAAATGTGGCAAGTCCCGGGGGCCCGGGTCAGGGAGCTGGAGTGCAAGGAGTTGGCTGGGAGCCTTTGCCACATTTCTTGCAGTTTGGTCTGCCAGAAAGTTGCCTTGAGCAGTTGGAGTGGTTGATTTCTGATGCCCTGGGCAATGCACAATGGCTAACTTTTCTGGCTTCCATAGCGCTGTTAACAGGGCTAGGATCTTTTGCTTGTTTTTTTTTATCTCTTTTCCTTCAGCCGTTAGTAACCCTTGCTCCCTGTAGATGGCCCCGTGTATGTGCGCCGTAGCAAAAGCATATCGGCTGTCTGTATATACTGTCAGCTTCTTCCCTGCCCCTAAGGTAAGAGCTTGGGTGAGCGCTATCAGTTCGGCCTTCTGGGCCGATGTCCCCGGGGGCAGGGGTCCTGCCCAGATTACCTCAGTCACTGAAGTCACTGTCGCTCCAGCGTACCTCTGGCCTTGATGCATGAAGCTGCTCCCATCAATGAACCAGACGAGGTTAGCGTCAGGGAGTGGGCAGTCCTGCAGGTCCTCTCCAACTCCGTGCACCTGAGCTAGTATCTCAGTGCAATTATGGAGTGGCGTGTCCAGGTCCGGGTTGGGCAGCAGCGAGGCAGGGTTTAAGGTCGTTGGGGGCAGGAAGGTTATCCTGATAGGATTTAGTAGTAGTCCTTGGTAGTGGCTGAGCCGGGCGTTACTTATCCATCGATTAGGTGGCTGTTTGAGTACACCTTCGATGGCATGTGGGGTAACGACCCGCAATTCTTGACCCATGACAAGTTTATCAGCATCTTGTACCATCAGAGCCGTGGCCTCAATCATTCGGAGACAAGGGGGCCACCTGGCAGCCACTGGGTCTAACTTCTTTGACAGGTAGGCAACTGGCCTCCGCCAGGGGCCTAAATTCTGAGTTATTACTGCCTTGGTGACACCTTTACTCTCGTCCACGTATAAGTGGAAGGGCTTGGTGACATCAGGTAGTCCCAGTGCAGGCGCAGAGAGTAGGGCGGTTTTGATCTGTTGGAAAGCCGACTTGGCTTCGTCTGTCCAATTAAATGGCTGCTGCCCCCATGTTGCCTGATACAAGGGTTTAGCCAGTTCTGTGAACCCAGGTATCCATAGTCTATAAAATCCCGCCGACCCCAGGAATTCCCTCACTTGTCAGGTGGATTGTGGCCTGGGAATCTGCAGAACAGTCTGCTTCCAGGCGTCTGTTAACCAGCGCTGCCCTCTTTTTAGCAGGTACCCCAGATATGTTACTTCTGGCTTACAGATTTGAGCTTTCTTTGCCGAGGCTCAGTAGCCTAGATTTCCCAGAGCTTGTAAGAGACTCTTGGTCCCTTGAATACAAGCTTCTTGGGTCTCAGCAGCAATCAGGAGGTCATCAACATTTTGTAGTAAAGTTACCTCAGGGTGTTTACGTCGGTACTCACCCAGGTCTTCATGGAGGGCCTCATCGAACAGGGTAGGAGAGTTTTTGAATCCCTGCGGCAGCCTGGTCCATGTCAGTTGGCCACTTATGCCCCTTCCAGGGTCATTCCACTCGAAGGCGAAGAGCTTTTGGCTCTGAGGGGCTAAAGGCAAACTGAAGAAAGCATCTTTCAAATCTAAAACAGTGTACCATTGATGTTTAGGGTTTGGGGTACTCAGGAGGGTATACGGGTTTGGCACAGTTGGGTGTATGTCCACAATCCTTTAAGTCTTCTAATTTCTGGAGTTTCCTTTTAATGTCTGGGGCTGCCTGATTTCCGAAAGACATTACAACAGCTGCCTGACTTCCTGGAGCCTCTGGGTCTATGGGGATGTACTGTCTAAAAGCTTCCATTAACCTTTCTAAGTAGGTAGCTGGGCTCTCTGTCTTTCCCTGCAGAACAGAGTATACTTTAGCCAAATTAGTGGGCTTGCGAGCAGCTGCTCAGAGACCCGCCATTAGAGTCTAGCAATAAAGGCGTAGCCATCCCCTACCTTCTGCCGTGTTGTAGTCCCACGCCGGCCTGTATTCTTTCTCGCTCTTCCATTGTGAACAAGATTCGGAGGAGCTGCTAACAATCATCCCAAATGGGCTGGTGGGTGAACATGACACTATCCAGTAAAGCCATTAAATCTTTGGGGTTGTCTGAAAACCGAGCACTCTGGGTCTTCCAGTTATACAGATCACTGGTAAAGAATGGCCAGTACTGGAGCCTGGGGATTCCTGTGTCATCTGGGGGTCCTATTTCCCGAAGGGGTAGAGCCACTGTGGAGTCAGGCGGCTGGGGGGGGCTAGCCCACGAAGTGCGCCCTCGCGTCCGCCCCGCCGGCCCTTCAAAGTTACTTTTACTCTTAGCGGGTCCTTGTGTGCCGGCCGCCTCCCATCTGCCTGCTCTTTCCCCTGGCTCAGCCCCGGGGGCTGGGGCCTGGGGCCCGGAGGGGTACAGAGGGGGGTTCTGTGAACAGTGGGTCCCCGCTGTCAGGTAGAACAGGATGGGGTTTCCCCACACAGGTAGAACAGGATGGGGAGGGGCAGTTGGTTGCTTGGATTTTAGTGGTTGAGCAACCAGTGCCTTACAGGGTTCAGAGGCTAATTGGAAAGCGGACAGCCAAGGAGGCGGGTTCTCAACAAGGTCCTGCCATATGAGGATATATGGGATTTGATCTAAGTGGCCCGCACGCCCAGGTAGGAAAATCTTGGACTTTACCCTAGTGATGACAGCAAGTCGGACGGTCCCTTTGGGTGGCCACTCCACATCAAAGGCAGGCCATTCGGAGCGGCATAGGGTAATGAGCTTTCCCCTCCTGATTTCCAAACTAAGATCATGGCCCCTTGCTCTTACATCTTTGAAATTACTTGTAAGGAGAGATAGGGGAGCGCTCTGGGTATTACCCATCCTGTACTAATTTGTAGTCTCTTCCTGTAAAGGAATATGGGTTAGAATCCCTTTAAAGGAAATCTGGCTTATTAATAATATTTAGTCGCAAGCGCGCCCCGGCAGCCCGGGTCAGAGACAGCTGCTGCCCGATCGCAAACGTGCTCAGATCGCGAGTGCGCCCTGGCAGTCCGGGTCAGAGACAGCTGCTGCCCGATGGCAAAAGCGCTCTGGCAGCTCAGATCGCGAGAGCACCCCGGCAGTCCGGGTCAGAGACAGCTGCTGCCCGATCGCAAACGCGCTCCGGCAGCTCAGATCGCGAGCGCGCCCCGGCAGTCTGGGGTCAGAGACAGCTGCTGCCCGATGGCAAACACGCTCCGGCAGCTCAGATCGCGAGCAGGACAAGCCGCAGACAAAACCCCTTAGACACCGCGTTAAAGAAGGAAGTGCTTTATTCGAGTGGGAGGTTCATGGGACTCACGTCTCCAACAACTAAGCTCCCCAAGTGAGCAATTCCTGTCCCTTTTAAGGGCTCACAACTCCAAGAGGGTCCGCGTGAGAGGGTCGTGATCGATTGCGCAAGCAGTGGGTACGTGACTGGGTGACTGGGCGCTGCATGCACCGGTAATTAGAACGGAATGGAACAGAACACGACAGGGATCTTCACAGTGCTTTTCTTATGCAAATAACCGATTAGGTCAGGAGTCGATCTTTTAACTACCAGGCCCAGGGTGTGGCACCGGACTGTCTGCTTGTGGATTTCATTTCTGCCTTTCAGTTTTTACTTCTTCTTTCTTTGGAGGCAGAAATTGGGCATAATACAATATGAGGGGTGGTCTCCTCCCTTAGTACCAGCTGCACTTTCTTATCTCTTCCACTTCTAAGTTGAAGAGGCTAAATTTTTGCTAAGTGCAGCAAAAGGGTCTGGAACTCCTTTCCTCCATCGGGTCCTTACGTGTAAGTTCATTACAGTAAGAATACTGGGGCTTCAGTCATCATTGTCCCATCTTGTTCTTAGAACGAAGTTTATACACTGGTAGAAACAAGGCAAAAACACCCAGAAGCTACCATCTCACTCAGAACCTAGAGTAATGGCTCAGAGAATTTGTCCCAGGGGAAAGGTAGTCCATTAAAAAAATGCTCTGGTCTCTCCTAAAGAATACTGACTTGAAACAGATTGTGAGGAAAATTCAAGTGTAAGGGTGCTCTCAAAAATAAAAACATGGCCGGGCGCAGTGGCTCACGCCTATAGTTCCAGAACTTTGGGAAGCCGAGGTGGGCAGATCACGAGGTCTAGAGTTCGAGACCATCCTGGCCAACATGGTGAAACCCCATCTCTACTAAAAATACAAAAATTAGCTAGGCATGGTAGTGCACACCTGTACTTCCAGCTACTCAGGAGGCTGAGGCAGAATTGCTTGAACCTGGGAGGTGGAAGTTTCAGTAAGCCGAGATCATGCCACTGTACTCCAGCCTGGCGACAGAGTGAGGCTCCATCTCAATATATAAATAAATAAATAAATAAATAAATAAATAAATAAATAAATAAAAACAGTTAAGACTAGCAAGTTAAGCCACAGACTAGCTAATTCATCAGAGAAAATTGGAAAGAGAAAGCATTACTGGCATTAGTACTAACCTCAAACACTGCCATCAAAACCCATCTCTGTCTGAACTAAATTAGTTAAGACAGCTAAGCAATTTATGTCCCAGAGCACTGTCACAACAACAGAGCAATCAGCCCATAATTATTGGAGCCTAGAAGTCTGAATGTAATACCTAATGAAGTTGGCAGCTTAACAGAGAAATTAGGGAAAGGGACAGCCAAGGAAAGACTGACACCCCAGTGTGATTACACACATACCTAAGATGGCACCCTGTAAAAAGTGACACCAAAAGCTTCAGACTACAGAAGAAAAAATCATCACTAAAATAGTTAACCAAATTTACAAACACACATACACATGCACACGCACACACATTAAGTGAACACAAACAACAAAACCTGGGGGTGTGGTAGGGGTCAGTATCCAAAGTCACTAAAATGTTACTCACAGTGTGCACTTTCCACAGCAACAAATGAGATATGCAAGAAACAGGAAGCTGCGACCAATACACGGGAACAAAAGTAGGAGAGAGAAACTGTCAATGAGAGGGGCAAGATGTCAGATTTAACAGACAAAGACTTCAAATTAGCCATTATAAATATATTCACAGAACTAAAGGAAATGAAGCTTAAAGATATAAAGGAAGTAAGACAATGTCTCATTAAATAGAGAATATCAATGAAGATACATCAATTATAGAATGAAACAAATGTTAATTCTGTAGATGAAATGAGCAATAACCAAAATAAAGGGGTTCTACAGAAAATCTGAACAGGCAAAAGAACAAATCAGTGAACTAAAAGATAGGTTAATAGAGGTTATGCAATCTGGAGAACAGAGATTTTAGCATAAAGAAAAATCATCAGAGTCTCAGAGGAATGTAGGGTACTTTAAGCACACCAATGTATGCATAATGGAAGCACCAGAAAAAGAAGAGAAGAAAAATAACAGAAAAAATAAATTGAAGAAACGACCAATGAAGACTTTCCAAAATTGCTGAAAAATATAAATCTACACATTCAAGACACTCAACTAATTCTAAGTAATATAAATGCAAAGAGATCCTGAGTAAAAATGCTGACATTTAAAGAAAAGGAGAAACTATTAAAAACTGCAAAAAGCAAACAACAACAACAAAAATACTGACTCATCATATATAAGGGACACTCTCAATAAGACTACTACCTAGTTCTTACAATAGACTAGAAGTTAAAAGAAAAAAATGAAATTCAGAGTTGAAAACATGGCTTTTGAATTAACCAAATCAGACAAAAATAAAGACAAATGAATCAAAGCAAATAAAGTCTCCAAAAAATATGGGATTATGTATTTCATACAAATGGAAACTAAAGGCATGTAGGAGTAGCTATTCTTATATGAGACAAAACAGACTTCACAGCAACAAAATTAAAAATGACAAAGATAGTCACTATATAATGATAAAAGATTCAATTTAGCAAGAAGATATTACAATCCTAAATTTATATACACCCAACACTGGAGCTCCTAGATTCATAAAACAGTTCTTGCTATACCTAAGAAGTGAGATAGAGAGCAAAAAAAAAAGAGAAGACTCAAATCAGGTCAATTAGAAATAAAACTGGAGACATTACAACCTACACTACAGAAATACAAAAGATCATTCAAGACTACTATGAATACCTTTATATGCATAAACTAGAAAACCTAGAGAAAATGAACAAATTCCTGGAAACATATAACCCTCTGAGACTAAGTAAGGAAGAACTAGAAACTTTGAACAGACCAATAACAAGCAGCAAGATTGAAATGGGAATTTAAAAATTGCCAACAAAAAAAGCCAAGACCAGATGGATTCACTGCTGCATTCTACCAAACATTCAAAGAAGAATTGGTACCAATACTACTGAAACTACTCCAAAAGATTGAGAAAAAAGAAATCCCCCTTGAATCATTCTATGAAGCTAGTATCACCCTGAAATCAAAAGCAGGAAAAGACACAAAAACAACCACAACAACAACCAAGAAACTACAGACCCATTTTCCTGATGAACATAGATGCAAAAATCCTCAATAAAATACTAGCTAACTGAATCAAAAGCACATCAAAAAGATAATTCGTCATGATTAAGTGAGTTTAATCCCAGGAATACAGGTATGACTTAACACACACAAGTCAATGTGATACACCGCATAAACAGAATTAAAACAAAAACCATAAGATTATCTCAATTGATGCAGAAAAAGCATTTAACAAAATCCAGCATCCCTTTATGATAAAAACTCTCACCAAACTAGGCATACAAGGGACCTATTTCAAAATGATTAAAGCTCTATATGACAAACCCACAGACGACGTCATACTGAATACAGTAAAGTTGAAAGCTTTCCCTCTGAGAACAGGAATAAGATAAGGATGCCCACTTTCACCATCCAATTCAACATAATTCTGTAAGTACTAGCCAGGGCAATTAGGCAAGAGAAAGAAATAAGGGCATCAAAAATTGGAAAAAAGAAGTCAAATTGTCACTGTTTGCACTGTTTGCAGATTATATGATTCTATACCTAGAAAATCCTAGACTGCTTCAAAAGGTTCTTAGATTTGATAAACAAATTCAGTAAAGTCTCAGGTTACAAAATCAATGTAACACAAATCTGTAGCACTGCTAAACACCAACGACAACCAAGCTAAGAATCAAATCAATAACTCAATCACTTTTACAACAGCTTCAAAATAAGAATAAAACAAAATATATAAGAATATACTTGACCAAAAAGGTGAAAGATCTCACAAGGACTACAAAACAGTGCTGAAAGAAATCACAAATGACACAAACAAATGGAAATGTACCCCACACTCATGGGTAGTGAGAATCAATATTGTCAAATGACTGTACTGCCCAAAGCAATCTACTAATTCAATGCAATTCCCATCAAAATACCAACGTTATTTTTCAGAGAATTAGAAAAAAAGAATCCTAAATTCTTATGGAATCAAAAGAGAGCCCAGATAGCCAAAGCAATACTAAGCAAAAACATCAAATCTGGAGGCATCACATTACTGGACTTCAAGTTATACTGCAAGGTTATAGTTACCCAAACAGAATAGACCAATAAAAGAAAATAGAGAACTCAGAAATAAAGCCAAATACATATAACCAACTGATCTTCAACAAAGCTACAAAAACATAAATTGGGGAATAGATACCCTATTTAATATACGGAGCTGGTAAAACTAACAGGCCACATATAGAAGAATGAAGCTGGATTCTTATCTCTCATCTTACATAAAAATCAACTCAAAATAAATCAAAGACTTATATATAAGACCTGAAACTATAAAAATTCTAGAAGACAACATCAAAAAACACTTTTGTAGATGTCAGTCTAAGCAAAGAATTAATGACTAAGACCCCAAAAACAAACTCAACAAAAACAAAAATAAATAAATGGGAGCTAATTAAACTAAAACATGTCTGCACAGCAAAAGAAATAATCAACAGAGTAAACAGACAAACCACAGAATGAGAGAAAATATTTGCAAACTATGTATCTGACAAAGAGCTGGTATGCAGAATCTATAAGAAACTCCACAAATTATCAAGAAAAAAAATAACATAATTATAAAGAGGGCAAATAACATGAATAGACATTTCTCAAAAGATGACACACAAGTGGCCAAAAAAATATGAAAAAATGCTCAACATCACCAATCATCAGGGAAATGCAAATTAAAACCACAACGAGATACTACCTTACTCCTGCGAGATGGCCATTATTAAAAAGTCAAAAAACAATAGATTTTGGTGTGAATGTAGGGAAAAGGGAACACTTATACACTGTTGGTGGAAATGTAAATTAGTACAACCTCTATGGAAAACAGTATGGAGATTCCTTAAAAAGCTAAAAGTAGATTTACCATTTGATCCAGCAATCCCACCACTGAATATCTACCCAAAGCAAAATAAGTCATGATATAAAAAAGACACTTGCACGTGTATGTTTATAGCAACAAAATTCACAATTACAAAGATGTCAAACCAACCTAAATTCCCATCAACTAATGAGTGGATACAGAAAATGTGGTATATATACAGATGAAATACTACGCAGCCATTGAAAGGAATGAAATAACGTCTTTTGCAGCAAGTTGAGTGAAACTGGAGGCCATTATTCTAAGTGAAGTAACAGGAATGGAAAACTAAAAACCGTATGTTATTACTTCTGTGTATGAGCTAATCTATGAGTATGCAAAGGCACACAGAGTGACATAATAGACTTGAGAGACTCAGAAAAGGGAGAGTGGGAAGGTATCTCACATTAAAAAATGAAGAGGTGGCCTGCCCCTCCACACCTGTGGGCGTTTCTCGTTAGGTGGAACGAGAGACTTGAGAAAAGAAATGAGACACAGAGACAAAGTAGAAAGAAAAAGTGGGCCCAAGGGACCGGCGCTTAGCATACAGAGGACCCACACCGGCACCGGTCTCTGAGTTCCCTTAGTATTTATTGATAATTATCTTTACCATCTTAGAAAAAGGGAAGTGACAGGATAATAGGATCATCATAGGGAGAAGGTCAGCAGTAAGACATATGAATAAAGATCTCTGTGACATGAATAAGTTTAAGGAAAAGTGCTGTGCCTTGATATGCATATGCAAACATCTCCATAAACCTTTTTAGTGCATAAAGAGCAGCATTGCGCTAGCAGGTCCCACCTTTTGCCCCAAGGCAGTTTTCTCCTTTCTCAGTAAACAGAACATACAATCAGGTTTTACACGGAGATGTTCCATTGCCCAGGGACGGGCAGGAGACAGATGCTTTTCTCTATCTCAACCACCAACAACCACCAAGAGGCCTTCTTTCCTCTTGTACTGGTCCTACTCAGCAGAGACCCTTCACAGGTGTCAGGCTGGGGGACGATCAGGTCTTTCCCATCCCATGAGGCTATATTTCAGACTATCACATGGGGAGAAACCTTGGATAATACCTAGCTTTCCTAGGCAGAGGTCCCTGCGACCTTTGGCAGAGGTCCCTCCGACCTTTGGCAGTGTATGTGTCCCTGGGTACTTGAGATTAAGAGAATGGTGATGACTTTTAGCCAGCAAGCTGCCTTCAGGCACTTGTTTAACAAAGCACACCCTGCACAGCCCAAAATCCTTTAAACCTTGAGTCACCACAGCACATGTCTCTTGCAAGGACAAGGTTGGGGGTAGGGTCACAGATTAACAGTATCTCAAATACAGAACAAAATGGAGTCTCTTATGTCTACTTCTTTCTATATAGACACAGTAACAGTCTGATCTTTCTTTCTTTCCCCCACACACAAAAAAACTACATGTTAGGTACAAATGTACTCTAATGGGTGATGAATGCACTAAAATCTCAGAATTCACCACTACATAATTTATCCATGTAATAGAAAACCACTTATACCACAAAAGCTATTGAAATAAAAATTAAAAAAAAGAAAAGACTATGTCTAACTTTTCATTAGAAACAGTGGAATGCAGAATATGCTGGTATGGGACAGTCAAAGAACTAAAGAGGAAAAAGATGTAAACCAAAAATCCTATATCTAGCAAAGCAATCTTTCAAAAATGAAAGTGAAATAAATACATTCCCAGATTTAAACAAAACAAAAAGAAAGCAAAACAAACAAGCTCAAAGGAATGCATTGCTAGCCAACCTGACTTACAAAAAAAAAAAAAAAACTAAAAGAAGTATTTTGTACTTAATGCAAGTAAATCCTGACGGAAATATAAATCTGCACCAAAAAAACGAAGAGCAAGAGTAAAGATCATTATAGACAATTATATAATTATTAAAAAGTATGAATTTATATTTTATTATGTCTTAGCTTAAATGGTTTAAAAAGAAATTTTATGAGCAATATGTATAAAATCATATAGTTATTGTTGGTGCTATAACATATAGAAATGTAATGCATTTGACAACAATAGCACAAAGAATGTGAGAGGAAGCAGAGTTGTACTGGAGTAAGAAAATGACACAGAGGGCAACCTAAACTCAAAGGCACAAATGAATAGACTAAATAAATGATAAATATGAATACAAATAAAACAAAGTTTGCATATATATTCCTGCTCTCTTTTCTTATCTCTTCTTATTTAATAGATATAAAATATATAAACAATACTTGTAACAATGCCATTGAGTTTGTAACATATGTACAGGTAATATATGTAATCATAATAACACAAAGCTGGAGGAAAAATAGATCTACACAGGAGTAATAATTCTATATCACTAGAATTAAGTTAGCATAAACTTAAAATGGATTCTGATGTTTACATATATATATATAAAAACATATACACGCACACATATGCACACACATAAAATAAGCCCTAGAATAATTACTAAGAATACAACAATAAAAAATAGATTTAGAACATTAAAATAAATTTAGAACATTAAAATAATGTAAATTTTATTTGTTTGTTTGTTTGTTTTGAGACTGAGTCTCTCTCTGTTGCCCAGGCTGGAGTGTAGTGGCTCCATCTTAGCTCACTGCAAGCTCCGCCTCCCGGATTCACACCATTCTCCTGCCTCAGCTTCCAGAGTAGCTGGGACTACAGGCACCCGCCACCACGCTAGGCTAATTTTGTTTGTGTGTATTTTTAGTGGAGATGGGGTTTCACCGTATTAGCCAGGATGGTCTCGATTTACAGACCTCATGATCCGCCCACCTCAGCCTCCCAAAGTGCTGGGATTACAGGCGTGAGTCACCATGCCCGGTCGAATGTGAATGTTATACTAGAAAAATAATCACTTCATTCAAAGTAAATAATTTTAAAAATTGAGAAACAAAAATAATATTAGCTATATAAAGATAAAAATTGCAAAAGTAAATCCAGATATATTGATACAGATTTTAAAAGTGAATATATTAAATACTCAAAGGGAGAGAGTCTCAAACTGGATAAAAAATTAATGACTAATTCTATACTGTTACAGGGGACACTTTTTTTTTTGAGACACAGTCTTGCCCTGTCACCCAGGCTGGAGTGTAGTGGCCCGATGTCAGCTCACAGCAACCTCCGCCTCCTGGATTCAAGTGATCTCGTGCCTCAGCCTCCCGAGTGCCTGGGATTATAGGTGCGTGACACCACACCTGGCTAATTTTTGTATTTTTAGTAGAGACAGAGTTTCGCCCTGTTGGCCAGGCTGGTCTCAAACTCCTGGCCTCAAATGATCCATCCACCTCAGCCTCCCAAAGTGCTGGGATAACAGGCATGAGCCACTGCACCTGGCCCCTACAGGAGACATTTTGGATTCAAATATATTAATAGATTTAAGGGAAAATGGTGGGAAAATACATTATTGAAAAAAAAGCAACCATGAGAAAAATGGAGTGGCTATTCTAGCATCAAAAAATAACATTTAAAACTAAAATCCTGTCTTGCATAAAGAGGGACATTTTATGATAATAAAAGGATCAAAATTATAGTAGTTTTTAATATATGCACTGACCAATAGAACCCCCAAATACTTGAAACAGAGGCTGAAATAAATGAAAGAAGAAACAGACAATTTACCAATAATACTTGGGACACCAAATATTATTGGGACACTCTCAGTAATTAATAGAACAAAAAACACCGAAGCTCAACAAGTAAATAAAGGACTTGAATAATACTATAAACACATTGGAGTTAACAGGCCTCTATAGAACACGGTACCTAACAACAGCAGATTTGCATTCTTCCCGAGTACATATGGAATATATTTCAGAATAGATCATATGCTAGTATATAAAACAGGATTTAATATTTAAAACAATTGATATTATGCTAATTTTGTTAACTGGCCATAATCAAATTCAATTCAAAATTAAGAAAAGAATTTAAAAAACTCATAAATATATGGAAATTGATCAAAACATCTTCAAATAACTAATGACTCAAAAAATAGTTAAAAAGAAAAGCAGACATACTTGCAAATGAATAACAATTTAGACACAATATCCTAAAACTTACGGGATGCAGCTAAAGCAGTGCTTAGAGGGAGCTTTACAGCCTTATTATAAAAGAAGAAATATTTCACATGAACAACTTAGCCTTCCACTTTAAGATACTAAGAAAAGAAAGATCAAAATAAGTGCAGAGCAAGAAAAAATAGGATTAAAAGAAAAACTAATGAAATAGAGAGTAGAAAAAAATAAATAATATTAACAAAACCAGAATCTAGTTCTTAGAAAAGACTGACAAAATGTACACACTTTAGATAGATGATCTAACAAAAATAGAATGATTCTCAAATTATTAAAATCAGAAGTAAAAGGGAACATTACCACTGACCATACAATAATAAAAAATATTATAAGGTGAAACTTCGAACAACTATATGTCAACAAATATTATGACTTTGATAAAATGAACAAACTCCTAGAAAGACAAAAACTATGAAATTGACTTAAGAAAAAAGACAATCTGAAAAAATGTAGCCCCTTCCACAAAGAAAACAAAAATTCCACAACCAGATGGATTTACTGGTTAATTTTGCCAAATATACACAGGTAAATTTATGTGATTATTCAGAAACCCTTTTTAAAAATTGAAGAGAAATAAACACTTCTCAGTTTATTCTGTAAAGCCAGTATTACTCTGATACCAAAACCAGAGATAACATAAGGGAAAGAAATATTACAGAGTAATATATCTCTTGTAAATAAAGATGCAAAAAGTTCTCAGCATAATCCTAACAAATTAATTCCATCAACATACAAAGTACACTAATTAAATATTAACATATTTATACATACTACTATATATATATGTGTGTGTGTGTGTGTATATATATATATATGTATATATATACACACACACACACAAACTATGTAACCAGTTGGAATTTATCTCAGGAATATGATGTTGATTTAGCATACCAAAATCAATTAATATAACAGGCAATAGCAATAAAATAGGGAACAAAAGTATATTATCTTCTCAAAGAATTTCCATTCTCAAATGGAAATAGCGTTTGATAAAATTCAACACTTTTTCATGATATAAACATTCAACAAACTAGGAGTAATAGGGAATTTCTTTACCCTAAAAAAGGTGAAGCTGATCTATCAAAGCTAATATCAAACTTGATGATGAAAGTATAAAATCTTCCCTGCTAAGATCAAGAAGACAAGGATTTTCACTCTCTCTTCTTCCATTCAACACTACACCAGAGAGCTTAATCAGAGCAATTAGATAAGAAGGAAATGAAAGGCTTCCAGATGGGAAAAGAGAATTAAAATTATCTCTACTTATATACTATATGATAGAAAACTCTTTAAAAAAAAAAAGAAAAGAAAAAATATTCAAGCTAATAAATGAGTCTAGCATAATTACAGGATACAGATCAATATACAAAATTCAATTGCATTTCTATACAGTAGCAATGAGGAAACTAAAAATAAAATTAAGAAAACAATTTAATTTATAATACCTTTAAAACCCTAAGAATAAATTAACAAAAATTTATAAAACTTACAATCTGAAAATGTAAAAATTATAGAAATAAATAAAAGTAAACCTATAAATGAAGTAATACGCTGTGCTATGGATCAGAACACTAGTATAGTTAAGATGACAATACACCCCAAATTGATTGACAGATTCAACACAATGTCTATCAAAAGTCCCTATCATTTGAAGAAATTGACAAGATGAACCTAAAATTTATATGAAAATTAAAAAGACCCAAATCCATAAATGAAACTTGAAATATAGGAGAAAATTTTTAAAAATCCGTACTTCCCATTTTTAAAACTTTAAAGAAAGCTACAGTAATCAAGAGTGTGGTACTGGCCCAAGGGTATATATAAAAATCAATGAAATAAAGTTGAGAGTCCAGAAATAAACCCTTACATTTACAGTAAATTAACATTTGCAACGGGTGCCTAACAATTCAATGAGAAGAAAATCATTTTTCCAGTAAGTATTTCTGGGAGAACTTGATATCTACATGCAAAAAATAAAGTTGGACATTTTCTATAAACCATATTTAAAAATTAATACAAAATAGATCAAATACCTAAATGTAAGATTAAAGCTATCATAGATTACAGATTGGCATATAAGACACTAAAGCATGAAAGGCAAAAGAAAATAAATAAACAACATTATCAAAATTAATATCTTTATACATCAAAAGATATTAATTGGAAAAACAATTGTATCTCCTTAACTTATAAGGGGCATAACGATTACAACTAAATAATAAAAGGACAGAATTTAACACATGTTTTTCAGTGAGCAAAATACCTGAGTAAGCATCTCTCCAAAGAAGATATATGAGTGGCCAATAAGCACTTATTAAATGACATTGCATATCATTAGTCACGAGATAAATACAAGTTAAAACCACAAAGATCTATCACATTCTCCCATGAGGATGGCTAGAGTTTAAAAAGACAGATAGAAACAAGTGCTGACAAAAATACGAACAAATTGGGAGTTTCATACAATAATGATGTAAAATGGTGCAGCTGCTTTAGAAAACTATTTGTCCATTCCTTAAACAGTTAAACAGAAATACCATATAATCCAGTAATGCCACTCTTAGAAATACAGCTAAGAAAAAAACATACATCCACACAAAAATTTGTTTGTGATGTTAAGAGCAAGAATACTCACAGTAATCAGAAATGAAAACAAAAATATCTACCAACCAATGAAAGGACAGAAAAAAATTTGTATGCCCATATAATGTAATATTATTCTGCAATAAAAACAAAATACTTATACATGCTATCACATGGATAAATCCTTAAAACATTATGCTATGTGGCAGACGTCAATAACAAAGAACCACATGTTGTATGATTCCATTACATGACATTTTCAGAGTAAGCAAATCTATAGAGACAGAAAGTGGATTAGTGGTTGCCTTGCACTGAGGGGAAGGGAGCTTGGGTAATGATTACTAAAGAGTGCAAGGTTTTCTACTGGAGTAATTAAAATTTACTACAATTGATTTCGGTGATAGATACAAACTTTGAATATCCTTATGTACATGTTTAATGGATAAATTGCATGGTAGGTGAGTTTTAACTCAATAAAATTTTAAAAATTAAATTTAATCTAAATATGTACATACAATTTTTAAGATATTAAAGGATTACAATCTACAAGAATAATTTGTTCTGACATCTCTACAGTGTCCAAATAAAGACTCTTGAATACAAGGCACCAAAAGATTCAAATAATAAACTATTAATAAGACTATCTGAAAAAAGGCCTCGCTGCTGAGATAACAAATACTAATTCCCTGATAAAGTAAATAAGTAAATAAATAGCTACATACCACTGGGAAAGAATTTCAGGGCGGAAAAAAAAGGATTCAGTGTTTTATTAAAGGGATTTGAAAGTTCCAGGGAAATTTAAAGTGTCCTTTTGTTCCCTTGTAAAATCATTTAATTATTTAAGTGATATTTTTTAGAAAAAGTAATGTTTATGCCATTTCTATAAAAGGTACTGTGCAAACTGAAGGAAAAAATACATTCTTTTAACACTAACATATATTGAAAGAAGAATGATGCCATATGGCATAGAAACTAGACAGAACAGAACTTAACACTGATGTTTAGCAGTGGGTCCCTGAACAAACTCTATAAAATGTAAAAAGCCTTTCCATAACCTTGGTATTTATAAAATGCTTTAGGAACAAAATGTAGAAAGAAAAGTCTGAGTTGTTGCAACTTAAAACACATCTAAAAGTAATTACCAAAGTTTCTGAAAAGTTATATAAATGATTCAAATGTTGAGATGTATGATAGAGGATAAGAGCATGGTTTCTAAAATCATACTACTCAGGCTGGAACCTTGACTCTATAGCTCATGAAGGGCAATCTCCTTTCCAGGATAGTGGGAAAATAATGGAGGAAATAACTCATCACACTGGGATATTATGAGGTTAAATTTGGTAATACATATGAGGCATTTAATACTGTTAAATAGTAACTACCATTATCCTTATAATAGATATTACTTGAAGTGTGAACTAATTTTATAGACTCTTTAAAGTGTTTTGATCCAATTCATCCATGAGGAACATCTTGGTTAGTCTTGTTGATTCCTTGAAACATGCCTATTGTCTAAGTGAAATAACCTTTAAAAATGTGTGCTTGTGTTTACATTTGTACACAAACATCTAGCTAATTATGAGGGAACTGTGAAGTCACAGACCTCTCAAAATTATGGCACTGGTGTTGTCATGGTGCTGCTTTTCTCCCAGTCATGAAATCTGAATCACATTGATCTTTCAGGGAGAGCAAGAATAATGGAGAATTTTTCAATAAATTTTGGAAAGAATAACTACAGAAAACTGGCTAGCTCTTATGAAGAAGACATTCATATTCATTTAAAACCTGGGTGCTTGAATTCTTATGGTGCTACATTATGAGCTGAATTACATAAGAAAAAAATCACGTAGTTCATCCACACTAAATTTCCTCATATTTGATTTTATAATGATAATTTATTAAATGATTCATTATAAGAACTCAATGAGACAATATTATATAAGTATAATGCTTTACTTGGTATCTAGTGTAAATAATATTAAACAAAGGTCACATGTCTCATTCCCCATCCTTTCTTTTTTATGTTATGTTATTTTTTTTTTAGAGGATCTTGCTCTGCCTCCCAGGCTGGAGTGCAGTGGTGTGATCAGAGCTCACTGCAGCCTTGAACTCCTGGGCGCTAATGGTCCTACTGCCTCTGCCTCCCAATTATCTGGGCCTATAGGTGCATACCATCATGCCTGGCTAATTATTTTATTTTTTGTAGAGACAGGATTTTGTTTTGTTGCCCAGGCTGATCTTAAACTCCTAGTCTCAAGTTATTCTCCCACCCAACCTCCCAAAGTGCTAGGATTACCAGCATAAGCCACCACCCCTGGCCCACTCTCTTTTGATAACAAAAAGTTTCCTCACAAAGGAAATGTTAATCTTCCATAATTTATACATAGTTCAGCTAATGTTGTTTCTAGGAACCTCTATCTCTCACTATATTAAAAAATCGAATCAAAATTGATTAAAAACTTAAATATAAGACCTTAAGGTATAAAACTTTTAGCTTAAGTAGCTCAAACAACTTAATAGCAAAATAATAATCATCATCATCATCAATTTAAAATGGGCAATAAATCTAAATAGGCATTTCTCAAGAGAAGACATATAAATGGCCAACAAGTATATTTTATAATGTTTAATATCACTAATCATCAGATAAATGAAAATCAAAACCACAATGATATATTATCTCACTTTAGTTTAAATGGCTTTTTCAAAAAATCAAAAGTCAGAGAATAATGGATGCTGGTGAGGATGTGGGGAAAGGGCAACCCTCATACACTATTGGTGGGAATAAATTAGTACAGCCACTGTGGAAAACAGCATGGAGTTTCCTCCTTAAAAACTTGAAAATTGAGCCATTAATACTACATAATCCAGCAGTTCCACCACTGGGTATATAGCCAATAGAAAGAAAATAAATATATCAAAGATTGTAGAAATTTTATCCTTATTCTGTTAATGTGATATATCACATTTATTGATTTGCGTATGTTGAACCATCTTTGCATTCCAAAGATAAATCTCACTTGAACACAGTGTTAATCCTTTTCATGTACTGTTGAATTTGGTTTGCTAGTATTTTGTTGAAGATTTTTACATTCAAGTTCATCAGGATTATTGACCTGCAATTTTCTTTTTTTCAGGTATTCTCGCCTGGCTTTGGTAGTAGGGCAATGCTGGCCTCATGAAGTGTCTTTAGAAGTTTTCCTTCTCTTCATTTTTTTGGGAGAGTTTTAGGATTGCTATTAATTCTTCTTTAATTTTTTGGTAGAATTTATAAGTGAAGGAGGATATTTGTTTACTAACTTAATCTGACTTGCTATTTGTATATTCTTTTTTTTCATGATTCAGTCATGAAAGGTTGCATATTTCTAAAACTTTATCATATTTTTTCTAATTGCTTAATTTCTTTGCATATATTTTTATAGTAGTCTCTTAGGGACTTTTATATTTTTGTAGTATGAATTATAATGTATTCTCTTTCACTTTTCATTTATTTGAGTCTTTTTCCTTTCTGCTTATTTAGACTAGTTAAAGTTTTATCAATTGTATTTATCTTTTCAAAAAACCAACTCAGTTTTATTTATCTTTTCTATTTTTTTCGAATTTCTATTTCATTTATTACTGCTGTGATGTTTATTTCCTTTTATGGTTTTCAAAGCTTTGGACTTTGTTCTTTTTTTCTGGTTATTTTAAGTTTAAAGTTATGTTGTCTATATAAAATTAGTCATCTTCTTAGTGTTGGCATTTATCACTATAAACTCCTTAGAAATGCTTTTGGTACATTTATACCTTTTAGTATATTGTGTTTTTATTTTCATTTGTCTCAAGAAATTTGTTTATTTCATTTCTGTTACCTTCTTGACACTATTGTCTTGTGTGTTGTTTATTGTTCATATAGTTGTACATTTTCCAGTTTTCTTCCTGTTATTGATTTCTAGTTTCATGCCATTGTAGTTGAAAGGGAACTGGATATAATTTCAATCTGCTTAAATTTATTGTCTTGTTTTGTGGCCTGACATATGATCTATTCTGGAGAATTTTCTGTAGGCAATTGAAAAAAATGTGCATTCTGCTGCTTTTAGATGGAATGTCCTGAATATGGCTGTGAGTTCTACTTGGTCTAAAGTGTAATTCAAATCTATGGTTACTTAATTGATTTTCTGCCTAGTTGATCTATTCATTGTCCTCACCAGACAGACAAACCTTCTGGTACCTTGTTCTTGGACTTCCCAGACTCCAGAACTGTGAGAAAATAAATTCTGGTTTTTTGTAAATTACCTTGTTTGTGATACTTTGTTTTAGCGGCACAGACTAAAATAGCTGGTATTCAAAAAGGGCAAACAAAGCAGATGGTTTCTTTAAATACGTCTTTTGTGTGTTTCAAAAGAAAATGAACTAGAATTTAGAAGCCATTTAGAGATATTTTAGAATGAAAACCTAGCTACTATTTGCATAATCCTTATATTTTAGGAACAGATAATAATGGTTCTAAGTTGTTGCTCTGTGTATGAGACGATACATGGTTTTTCACTGCAATAGATGGGATTTCCAATGTTTTCTATAGAAACCTAATCTCCAGAGATGTACTAGGGGAATATATAAATAATTTTATGAATATATCATAATATATTGCCCAATAGAGAGCAAGAAGATTTGGTAGCATCATACATGTTCTCAGAAGTCCTAAGATGAAGTACCTCTATATTTTTGTTCAAACCAGATTGTGTCTAACACACTAGTCCAGCTTTTTAAAAAAAAATAAAATAGACATTCAAAATAATGGTTTGAAGATCTTATTTCTAGAAATTATTCATTTTATTTTTGTTATTAAATTCTACTGATCACTTTATACCACAATTTAGTTACTAAATGATTATGTTCTCATTTTATTCTTCTCATGAACTAAAAATATGTTATAAAAGAACAGTAACTAAATTAGTAATGATGCAAGGATACACAAAAGCAAGGATCATTATAGGAAGCCCTGGCAATTGATTTTTAAATAAATTGATGATCTAGATTGGGCATGAAAAAGAAAAGAAAACAGAGAAAAGAACAGGAAAAATATTATCTATACCATAACAGGATAATTTATTAGTTACTTATTAAAATAATTAGTTTTATATTTCTTTTACCAATATGCCAAATGCACACTCAGGTAATTTAATAACTAAATTTGATTATACAAAATAGAAAATATGTATTTAATCATTTTTTTGGGGGGGAAACTATTAGTCATTCTGAATTTGTTTATATATATTTCTTATCACCTTTAGGAATTTCCTAGTAGCAGATTTATTAGTTTAAAGATTGCAGATGTTTTCAAAGTTTCAAATATGTGTTATGTACATTAGAATGTTCATTTTATTATGCACATTGGTCAAAAGAAAATTTTATTTTTAAAGATATTACCTCAATAGTGCATTTTAAGTGCTTTTAAAGAGACACAAATGAGTTCACAACAAAAAAATCAAGTGATGAATTGATTTAGAGATTACTTCTGTTTGTCACTATGAAAATGCTCCAAATATTTGCTGTCCTGTGAGTTCATCCATTGTGCATTCATTCTTGCATTTAGTCACTCATGCATTCCTCCAATATCTTTTCTGATGCAGCTGCTGCATAATATCTATGTGCGTGGACTTTGGAAACAAATTATATGGGCTGGAGTCCATTCTGCAACACACAAACTGTCTGTGCCTGTTACTTATGTCTCTAGGCCTCACATATAATGGGAGAAAGAAGGTAGTGCCTGCATGGAATTGTGGAAGATATAATTTGTTAATCCAGTAAAGGACAGAGGACAAAACCTACCACAGTGTAATCACTGAGTTAATTATATATTTAATAGTAATTATACCCATTGATATGCATTGATTACTTGCTATATGTCAGACTCTATGCTAAGAATAAGTTGTGTATGTCTTAACTCATTATACATATATATATACACACACAAAAACACACACATACACACTTATACTCACAGACATATATATACATACTTAACTTTGTTTTATGAATTTTTCAATAATTTTGCAGGTTATATAATAGAATAGCAGAGAATTTAAGTAAATTATGTCAGATCATGTATTCAAAAGACAGTCTGACCAAAATTAAAACCAGGCAATCTAATTCTGAAACTTGCGCTCCCTATGATTGCAGTCCACTTCGTGCTTTTTAATTTGCAAACCTAACTCATCTAAGTCAAAATATTTGCAGGTACAATATGTCATCTCCAATACACCTTTTGTAAAAAGAAATTTTGGGAGATAGAGATATTTCTATTCCTTTTACTTATTCTTTCCATAAATAGTTCAAAGCAAATTAAACCTTGAAGTAAACTGCAAGCATTTAATCAATCCTAACACCCATTTATTGCTGCTTAAACTACAAAGCAATAGAGATTATCTCTTTAATATTTAATGCATTCATAAATCTGCTCCAGAAAAATCTGTCTCTTTCTGTGTCCGTATTTCTTCCCTGATGGTTTATTGCTTTTGAGAAGTTTGTAGTGTGAAAGTTCTACAACACTAAATCATTTTAAGCAAAAGAGAAAGAAACTATATTATAATTGCAAATAAACCAGATTATAACATGTTATTAACCTTCAGGAGTCACCCTGAATCATCATTAACACATATCTATTATGCGTCTATATTTCTGTGTTCATTGTGCTTGACACTGAAAAAGCAGACGTGTCTCAAACAACCTTTATCTTTATTGAGTACACAAGTCATTGCAGAAGAAAACAAATGCTTTATTCTACACAAAATCCATATGATTACTAAATCAAATGAATAGTACTCTAATAGAAGGATGTATATTGACTGTAAACTCCATGAGGAGAAAACTTTTGTTATGGTTGTCTTCTGTAATGCATCTCAGAACTTAGAGTAGGTGCTTGGGCATATAAATTTTCAACAAATATTTGACTAATGAATGCATAAGTGAATGAATTAATCAACATGGAGAATATGTATTACAATTTCCTGCACCAGCTTAAGATAGTCTTCATAAAGATGGTTTGATATAGGTTTGGCTCTTCTGGATGGAAAAGGGAAAAAATGATGATATTGGTCACTTTTTTTGGTGATTGTTATAACTTTTGGAATGGTTCATAAACTTTCCAAATTCTTTTACATTTGTAACACTGTTATCATTTTTCTTTTCTTTTTTTTCCAATTGTGAGCCATTCCATATTGCATCTTTATTGCAAAAGTCAACATGCTTCTTAGAAATTCAGATTGTAATTGATAAAGCAAACATTACATATATGAATCTGAATGTATAAACAGTTAGAAATTCAACAGTATCTCCTCTTGTATTATTACACAAGTTCACAATTTTGTAAAACCATAATACAGGCATACTATACATCAAGAGGAACCACTATTCCTTTTCTTTTTTTTTCTTTTTTTTTTTTTAAATTAATTTATTATTATTATACTTTAAGTTGTAGGGTACATGTGCATAACGTGCAGGTTTGTTACATATGTATACTTGTGCCATGTTGGTGTGCTGCACCCATCAACTCATCATTTACATCAGGTATAACTCCCAGTGCAATCCCTCCCCCCGCCCCCCTCCCCATGATAGGCCCCTGTGTGTGATGTTCCCCTTTCTGAGTCCAAGTGATCTCATTGTTCAGTTCCCACCTATGAGTGAGAATATGCGGTGTTTGGTTTTCTGTTCTTGTGATAGTTTGCTAAGAATGATGGTTTCCAGCTGCATCCATGTCTCTACAAAGGACACAAACTCATCCTTTTTTATGGCTGCATAGTATTCCATGGTGTATATGTGCCACATTTTCTTAATCCAATCTGTCACTGATGGACATTTGGGTTGATTCCAAGTCTTTGCTATTGTGAATAGTGCTGCAATAAACATACGTGTGCATGTGTCTTTATAGCAGCATAATTTATAATCCTTTGGGTAATGGGATGGCTGGGTCATATGGTACATCTAGTTCTAGATCCTTGAGGAATCGCCATACTGTTTTCCATAATGGTTGAACTAGTTTACAATCCCACCAACAGTGTAAAAGTGTTCCTGTTTCTCCACATCCTCTCCAGCACCTGTTGTTTCCTGACTTTTGAATGATCGCCATTCTAACTGGTGTGAGATGGTATCTCATTGTGGTTTTGATTTGCATTTCTCTGATGGCCAGTGATGATGAGCATTTTTTCATGTGTCTGTTGGCTGTATGAATGTCTTCTTTTGAGAAATGTCTGTTCATATCTTTGCCCACTTTTTGATGGGGTGGTTTGTTTTTTTCTTGTAAATTTGTTTGAGTTCTTTGTAGGTTCTGGATATTAGCCCTTTGTCAGATGAGTAGATTGCAAAAATTTTCTCCCATTCTGTAGGTTGCCTGTTCACTCTGATGGTAGTTTCTTTTGCCGTGCAGAAGCTCTTTAATTTAATGAGATCCCATTTGTTAATTTTGGCTTTTGCTGCCGTTGCTTTTGGTGTTTTAGACATGAAGTCTTTGCCCATGCCTATGTCCTGAATGGTACTACCTAGGTTTTCCTCTAGGATTTTTATGGTATTAGGTCTAACATTTAAGTCTCTAATCCATCTTGAATTAATTTTCGTATAAGGAGTAAGGAAAGGATCCAGTTTCAGCTTTCTACTTATGGCTAGCCAATTTTCCCAGCACCATTTATTAAATAGGGAATCCTTTCCCCATTTCTTGTTTCTCTCAGGTTTGTCAAAGATCAGATGGCTGTAGATGTGTGGTATTATTTCTGAGGACTCTGTTCTGTTCCATTGGTCTATATCTCTGTTTTGGTACCAGTACCATGCTGTTTTGGTTACTGTAGCCTTGTAGTATAGTTTGAAGTCAGGTAGGGTGATGCCTCCAGCTTTGTTCTTTTGACTTAGGATTGTCTTGGAGATGCGGGCTCTTTTTTGGTTCCATATGAACTTTAAAGCAGTTTTTTCCAATTCTGTGAAGAAACTCATTGGTAGCTTGATGGGGATGGCATTGAATCTATAAATTACCTTGGGCAGTATGGCCATTTTCACGATATTGATTCTTCCTATCCATGAGCATGGTATGTTCTTCCATTTGTTTGTGTCCTCTTTTATTTCACTGAGCAGTGGTTTGTAGTTCTCCTTGAAGAGGTCCTTTACATCCCTTGTAAGTTGGATTCCTAGGTATTTTATTCTCTTTGAAGCAATTGTGAATGGAAGTTCATTCCTGATTTGGCTCTCTGTTTGTCTGTTACTGGTGTATAAGAATGCTTGTGATTTTTGCACATTAATTTTGTATCCTGAGACTTTGCTGAAGTTGCTTATCAGCTTAAGGAGATTTTGGGCTGAGACAATGGGGTTTTCTAAATATACAATCATGATATCTGCAAACAGGGACAATTTGACTTCTTGTTTTCCTAACTGAATACCCTTGATTTCTTTCTCTTGCCTAATTGCCCTAGCCAGAACTTCCAACACTATGTTGAATAGGAGTGGTGAGAGAGGGCATCCCTGTCTTGTGCCAGTTTTCAAAGGGAATTTTTCCAGTTTTTGCCCATTCAGTATGATATTGGCTGTGGGTTTGTCATAAATAGCTCTTATTATTTTGAGGTACGTTCCATCAATACCGAATTTATTGAGCGTTTTTAGCATGAAGGGCTGTTGAATTTTGTCAAAAGCCTTTTCTGCATCTATTGAGATAATCATGTGGTTCTTGTCTTTGGTTCTGTTTATATGCTGGATTATGTTTATTGATTTGCGAATGTTGAACCAGCCTTGCATCCCAGGGATGAAGCCCACTTGATCATGGTGGATAAGCTTTTTGATGTGTTGCTGAATCCGGTTTGCCAGTATTTTATTGAGGATTTTTGCATCGATGTTCATCAGGGATATTGGTCTAAAATTCTCTTTTTTTGTTGTGTCTCTGCCAGGCTTTGGTATCAGGATGATGTTGGCCTCATAAAATGAGTTAGGGAGGATTCCCTCTTTTTCTATTGATTGGAATAGTTTCAGAAGGAATGGTACCAACTCCTCCTTGTACCTCTGGTAGAATTCAGCTGTGAATCCATCTGGTCCTGGACTATTTTTGGTTGGTAGGCTATTATTGCCTCAATTTCAGAGCCTGCTATTGGTCTATTCAGGGATTCAACTTCTTCCTGGTTTAGTCTTGGAAGAGTGTAAGCGTCCAGGAAATTATCCATTTCTTCTAGATTTTCCAGTTTATTTGTGTAGAGGTGTTTATAGTATTCTCTGATGGTAGTTTGTGTTTCTGTGGGGTCGGTGGTGATATCCCCTTTATCATTTTTAATTGCGTCGATTTGATTCTTCTCTCTTTTCTTCTTTATTAGTCTTGCTAGTGGTCTGTCAATTTTGTTGATCTTTTCAAAAAACCAACTCCTGGATTCATTGATTTTTTGGAGAGTTTTTGTGTCTCTATCTCCTTCAGTTCTGCTCTGATCTTAGTTATTTCTTGCCTTCTGCTAGCTTTCGAATGTGTTTGCTCTTGCTTCTCTAGTTCTTTTAATTGCGATGTTAGAGTGTCAATTTTAGATCTTTCCTGCTTTCTCTTGTGGGCATTTAGTGCTATAAATTTCCCTCTACACACTGCTTTAAATGTGTCCCAGAGATTCTGGTATGTTGTATCTTTGTTCTCATTGGTTTCAAAGAACATCTTTATTTCTGCCTTCATTTTGTTATGTACCCAGTAGTCATTCAGGAGCAGGTTGTTCAGTTTCCATGTAGTTGAGCGGTTTTGATTGAGTTTCTTAGTCCTGAGTTCTAGTTTGATTGCACTGTGGTCTGAAAGACAGTTTGTTATAATCTGTTCTTGTACATTTGCTGAGGAGTGCTTTACTTCCAATTACGTGGTCGATTTTGGAGTAAGTACGATGTGGTGCTGAGAAGAATGTATATTCTGTTGATTTGGGGTGGAGAGTTCTATAGATGTCTATTAGGTCTGCTTGCTGCAGAGATGAGTTCAATTCCTGGATATCCTTGTTAACTTTCTGTCTCGTTGATCTGACTAATGTTGACAGTGGAGTGTTGAAGTCTCCCATTATTATTGTATGGGAGTCTAAGTCTCTTTGTAAGTCTCTAAGGACTTGCTTGATGAATCTGGGTGCTCCTGTATTGGGTGCATATATATTTAGGATAGTTAGCTCTTCCTGTTGAATTGATCCCTTTACCATTATGTAATGGCCTTCTTTGTCTCTTTTGATCTTTGATGGTTTAAAGTCTATTTTATCAGAGACTAGTATTGCAACCCCCGCTTTTTTTTGTTCTCCATTTGCTTGGTAAATCTTCCTCCATCCCTTTATTTTGAGTCTATGTATGTCTCTGCGTGTGAGATGGGTCTCCTGAATACAGCAGACTGATGGGTCTTGACTCTTTATCCAGCTTGCCAGTCTGTGTCTTTTAATTGGAGCATTTAGTCCATTTACATTTAAGGTTAAGATTGTTATGTGTGAACTTGATCCTGCCATTATGATATTAACTGGTTATTTTGCTCGTTAGTTGATGCAGTTTCTTCGTAGCCTCAATGGTCTTTACATTTTGGCATGTTTTTGCAATGGCTGGTACCGGTTGTTCCTTTCCATGTTTAGTGCTTCCTTCAGGGTCTCTTGTAAGGCAGGCCTAGTGGTGACAAAATCTCTAAGCATTTGCTTATCTGTAAAGGATTTTATTTCTCCTTCACTTATGAAACTTAGTTTGGCTGGATATGAAATTCTGGGTTGAAAATTCTTTTCTTTAAGAATGTTGAATATTGGCCCCCACTCTCTTCTGGCTTGGAGAGTGTCTGCCGAGAGATCTGCTGTTAGTCTGATGGGCTTCCCTTTGTGGGTAACCCGACCTTTCTCTCTGGCTGCCCTTAAGATTTTTTCCTTCATTTCAACTTTGGTGAATCTGGCAATTATGTGTCTTGGAGTTGCTCTTCTCGAGGAGTATCTTTGTGGCGTTCTCTGTATTTCCTGGATTTGAATGTTGGCCTGCCTTACTAGGTTGGGGAAGTTCTCCTGGATGATATCCTGAAGAGTGTTTTCCAACTTGGTTCCATTTTCCCCCTCACTTTCAGGCACCCCAATCAGACGTAGATTTGGTCTTTTTACATAATCCCATACTTCTTGCAGGCTTTGTTCATTTCTTTTTCTTCTTTTTTCTTTTGGTTTCTCTTCTCGCTTCATTTCATTCATTTGATCCTTAATCGCAGATACTCTTTCTTCCAGTTGATCGAGTCGGTTACTGAAGCTTGTGCATTTGTCACGTATTTCTCGTGTCATGGTTTTCATCTCTTTCATTTCGTTTATGACCTTCTCTGCATTAATTACTCTAGCCATCAATTCTTCCACTTTTTTTTCAAGATTTTTAGTTTCTTTGCGCTGGGTACGTAATTCCTCCTTTAGCTCTGAGAAATTTGGTGGACTGAAGCCTTCTTCTCTCATCTCGTCAAAGTCATTCTCCGTCCAGCTTTGATCCGTTGCTGGCGATGAGCTGCGCTCCTTTGCCGGGGGAGATGCGCTCTTATTTTTGGAATTTCCAGCTTTTCTGCCCTGCTTTTTCCCCATCTTTGTGGTTTTATCTGCCTCTGGTCTTTGATGATGGTGATGTACTGATGGGGTTTTGGTGTAGGTGTCCTTCCTGTTTGATAGTTTTCCTTCTAACAGTCAGGACCCTCAGCTGTAGGTCTGTTGGAGATTGCTTGAGGTCCACTCCACACCCTGTTTGCCTGGGTATCCCGCAGCAGAGGTTGCAGAAGATAGAATATTTCTGAACAGCGAGTGTACCTGTCTGATTCTTGCTTTGGAAGCTTCCTCTCAGGGGTGTACTCCACCCTGTGAGGTGTGGGGTGTCAGACTGCCCCTAGTGGGGGATGTCTCCCAGTTAGGCTACTCAGGGGTCAGGGACCCACTTGAGCAGGGAGTCTGTCCCTTCTCAGATCTCAACCTCCGTGTTGGGAGATCCACTGCTCTCTTCAAAGCTGTCAGACAGAGTCGTTTGCGTCTGCAGAGGTTTCGGCTGTGTTTGTTATTGCCCTGTCCCCAGAGGTGGAGTCTACAGAGACAGGCAGGTTTCCTTGAGCTGCTGTGAGCGCCACCCAGTTCGAGCTTCCCAGCAGCTTTGTTTACCTACTTAAGCCTCAGCAATGGTGGGCGCCCCTCCCCCAGCCTCGCTGCTGCCTTGCTGCGAGATCGCAGACTGCTGTGCTAGCAATGAGGAAGGCTCCGTGGGTGTGGGACCCTCCCGGCCAGGTGTGGGATATGATCTCCTGGTGTGCCTGTTTGCTTAAAGCGCAGTATTGGGGTGGGAGTTACCCGATTTTCCAGGTGTTGTGTGTCTCAGTTCCCCTGGCTAGGAAAAGGGATTCCCTTCCCCCTTGCGCTTCCCAGGTGAGGCGATGCCTCGCCCTGCTTCAGCTCTCGCTGGTCGGGCTGCAGCAGCTGACCAGCACCGATCGTCTGGCACTCCCCAGTGAGATGAACCCAGTACCTCAGTTGAAAATGCAGAAATCACCGGTCTTCTGTGTCGCTCGCGCTGGGAGTTGGAGACTGGAGCTGTTCCTATTCGGCCATCTTGCTCCGCCCCCTCCCACTATTCCTTTTCATGTGACTTTTTTCCTTTTTGAAATAATGATCCATCACCATGGACCCTTTTCACCTTAACATTTAATGTTAGTGGAAGCAATATCATTTTTTGTTGAAATCGCTCTGTCTTATCCTGCTTTCTAACATTTTGTAGGAAGAGACTTGGTGTGAGCATCATTACAAAACTTTAGCAGTTACGATTCTACTATGTCCCTTCCAAAGAGGTAGCAAGGTGAAACTCAAACACAGGTATCAATCAATCAAAGATGAAACTTCAGACTTTTATTTGTTTTCCGGTTCTTTTAACCACATTTTTGTTTGGACTTCGCTTTCTTGTCAAACTCAGATCAATTATCTACTGAAAGAAACAAGTAGTGTGTGTGTGGGGGGTGTGTGTGTGTATGTGTGAGTGTTTAATATTATATAATGCACTCTGTCTTCTCCTCTCTGTCATCAAAAATCCTTTCAATATTTCTGTTTGCTTACAAAATGAAATTTAAAGGGATTATCTCCTTTCCTTAGTTTACCTTTCCAATCTCATCTTGGTCCATCTCTTCTCTCCACACATCAACCACGTTCATTTTCTTGGTTCTTAGAACACTCTGTGTTCAGTCACTTTCCTGGAACAGAAGTTACAATGAGTATTCGTGATGGTGAAATGTGTTAGAGTGTACTTACAGGGGAAAAGATATGAGATATGTGTTAGGATGTGCTTATGGGGAAAGATACGAGAAAAGTAGATAGATTAGGGTGAAAGAACTAAGCAGTAATTTGGTCTCAGATGAAGACAACCTTCTGAATAGTACCACAACAATTCTGGGCACAAATTACACCACAGAGTTATTTCTACCTTGAGATAATGAGGCCAGCCCCTTGAATTCAATTAGTCATAGTCTATGTCTTTGCTCTTAGGTGAGGGAAGACTGATACTCCCCAGGTGAGGTTGATTCCATTTGTTGATTCCATTTGTTTGTTCCATTCCTTAAAGACATAAACAGTTATGAGTTGCTAGCAGTCAACACTTACAGTATATTGAGTGGGTGAGGCTGCACCAGCCAAGGAAAGTGGATTGGGGAAATACAAGTGTTCCACAGGACAATTTTTGTACTGCTCGTATCCACTTGTTTTCCTGTTAAGTTCATTCCCCACAATCACAGCTTCTCCAGCACTCTAGTTAGTCACAACTTGGATAATTTACAAACTGCAATCCCATGCTGCAATTTTCCCACAGCCCCTACTGAAACCTATCATCTTCCTCTGCCACATGTTCTATACCTCATTCCTCCTAGACTGGAACTTCTGCAGATTGAGACCCTCATCCCTGAGGAGTCTGAGGTGCTGGTTACCATGTTCTGATCAGATATGCTTGTTGGACTTTTTCATGTACCAAGTGATGCTCCAGTGGAGTCAACTAAGTACTCATTTGGGTCTCCTCTTTGGCCAAGGACAATTGCAGAGAAGGAAGCAACTGTGTATTGTCAGCAAACATCACAGGAGCTAGGGAATGAATGTTCCAGCATGTGAAGGAGACCTGGGCAGGGCACTTGCAACATGCACTATGCACTATGTAGGCTAAACTCTTTACTGCTTCAGGGCCTGTGCACTTCCCATCTTTTTACTTAAAACGCTTGTCCTTCTGCTGTTTCAATGGCCAGCTCTTCCCCACAGTTCATTGAGAATCATACCTACTTCCCTTTGAGAGACACCATTGCCAACCATCCCACCTAGATCTTATTGTCATCTTTCACACCATGCCTGTGTTTTCCACGTGTTAATATTTAGCTAGATTTACAATAACATACATTGTTTCACACTTTATTTCAGTTTTTTCTCTTTTACTACTAAAAATGTATGCTTAGTGAGGATAAAAATAAATTTGATTTGTTCACTTCTGTATCACTAGCCCCTAGGATGGAGACAAAAATAGAGAAACAGAGAAGGTGTACTGGGTGCATATTTGAATGCAGCAGTTGTGCATAAAGGTTGTAATGGTATTCAGCGCTCATCTTTTATGTAGACATTGTGAATCTCTCCATCATATTAGGAACTTAGGATAACTTTGTGTTTATTTACCTTCATCATTTTCCCAAAATATCATGTGTGCTCATTACAATGCCTCCCATCTCATCACCAGGAGCATCTCATGCCCTTAACCACTTCCAAAGAGGTAGCAAGGTGAAACTCAAACACAGGTATCAATCAATCTAAGATGGAACTTCAGACTTTTATTTGTTTTCTGCTTCTTTTGCCTGTCTCTTCAATTTGCAGTCTCATAAAAGACACATTTGATTGCAGTAAATCTATTTTTCCCTCTCTTTTTTCTTGAAAGAATCTACCAACTTCTTATCTTGATATCAGGACACAATGCATTAGGTTTAACATAAAGCCAAAAGATGTGTCAACCATTCATTGTTAAACACATACATTTGGTTCCTTTTTCCTCTCACTAGTATTGTATTTTATTTAAATAGCTTCAGTATGTCTATGCAGCTTTGGAAACAGGTTCAAGATATCTTATTCTCTTTGTGATTAATTCTTAACTACTAATGACAGAATCCAAATTCAGAATGATGTAAATTCCTTACTTTCAGAGTAGTGATGTGTAAGAAAGGTTAGAAAAGTCCCAGAGATAGGACTCTAATTCAGTTTATTAATTCTATGTAACAGGAAAATGACATAGTTCCTATGAGGAGAAAAACTAAAGTTTATTTTTAAATACGCACATTTGTATGCATTTTTGTGTAAATATATGCAAATACACACATTTGTATATGTATATATAGACACATATATGTACAAGTATATGTGTGTGTGTGTATTTACGTATATAGAGAGAATGCTTATAACTAAGATGTAATCATTCTTAACTAATATATTAAGATGCTTGACTAAGAATGGTGGTATTGTTAATATCTAATATCCCATTCCCACCAGTGCTACCCTTTTATAAAGTTTTTGCCTCTCATCAAAACGCAAAAATCAGCTCAAACTGTTTATTTTCATATCCTTAACATTATTGATTTTGTGCACTCCATATGTTGTTTTGTGTACTTTTGAAGATAAGATGTAATTATTGAAAGAAATGGATCAACAAAATAAGAGATTTAGCTGCCTATGAGTTTATCTCACTCTGCCTCAAGGTCGATTTCTCAAAGAAAACAAGCCATTTGCATGTATGATTTTGGGAAAGAAAATTAACTAGAGTCAGTATCCTGGGTAAATTTCTGATATTTACTTCAGTTACTCTGTGAGGCATCCCTAACGTGACTATGAACTCTGAGATAACTTGTGAGAAGAGTTGCCATTCTATTACAGCTCAAACGTGAGTGATTTCCAAGGATTCATTGTGGAATCTATTCTAGGCATACCACAAATAGGATATGTAACTGCACTTTGATATTGTCTAGACTGAATTGTGTTCATGCTTGTTCTTTAAGAATATAGTTATATAGTTAGGTTGTGAAACAACCTAATTAGCTCTTTATAATGACCAAGACACTGTCCCTCTTGTTAGGCAATATAGTCTCATCTTATCACTCAGCTCTTAAGGAAATAACAAAAGCAATGATTCCTCTCCAACCCAGGCTTAGAGGCTTAAGATGAATTTATTTCAAACATGCATATTCATGATTTTCCTTCCTTTTACCTTATCTGCCCCTGCCTTTACTTTCTTAAATCTCATTTTAGCTTGTGTATAATACTCCGATATTTTGAGTGTACCCTTGGAAAAGACTAATGCATAAATTAACATAAATAATCCCTTAAATGTAGTTGTATCCTAAGCCATCTGTCTATCTGAAGTCTAACGTCTTCTATTTGATTGGTTGGACAGATCTTATGATGTTGGATAATTCTAGAACTTACCCAAGTAGAAATAAATAATAACTTTTGAGGTAAAAAGATAAAGAGAAATATATTTCCTGGAATTTTCTCAAAAACTTACTATCATAGATTCATGGAACCTTGGGAATAGATAGAACAAAAGCTCACCTGAGGGTTTTATGAATATTGATATAGTTCTCATTTGTTCCTTCAACATTTTGCACCTTCCCTTATATTTTTATTGTATAGTCTCTTCTTCCCTTTCTCTGTCCTTCAGTGATTTGCAACTCTGCAGAAGGGAAGTTAGATGGTTTACCTATCAGAAGCATTAATGGGACTGGGGATACTGATTTGGCCCCATCAAGCGCCTGACATTTGAATTCTCTTGTAAATATTTCCAAAAAATACTTAGCCTCTATTATTATTGTATCACTACTGAGAGCAAAAATAATTAGGAGTAAAAACAATAAAAATGATTAAAAGCATATTGTTATTTATATTACTATTGAGTACTTTGATGTCTCAGGAACTTTTATATACATTACTTATCATCCTTGTCTCATTTAGCAAAGTTACTCTTGCCATGTTTTGGAGAAAGTAACTGAGATGTCAAGAAACAAAGTGACTTGCGCAAAGTCATAAAGGTTGGCTGTCAGACTAGATGTGTTAGTATATTCACTAATGCACATTCTTGGAACAACTCTAGTGATGTAGAACTCAGTAAATATGGAAGCCAACATTGTTTTCCCACTCAGGGGAAAAAGGTTTTAATTCAGAACCTATATGTGAAGGCAAATTCAAACTATATTCTGTTAAACAATTGATTACTCAGAGTAATTAGAATCTATTATAGTTACTCTCATATTTCAAGTGTTCACACTTATATATATATTTCTATATTACATATATAGCAGAGATTATTATTTATTAGCATAATATTTCTGAAAAATATTTCTTATACAGACCTAGAGTGATACCATCGAGTTTAGACTTTACAAAATACATCAAAATTTATACCAATATTTCTCAGTTACTTCATTTGGTAAGAATTTAGATTGGCATACAAATGAATACTTGCTCCAACAGCATTTTTCAAACTTGAGTGTATAAAATGCAATTCAACTTGCTCAGCAGAATGATGCACCCCCCAAACTAGAGTAGTTAGAGTTTGCTGTGAAGACACAAACTACTGCTTTACTGCCAGAAAGTTTTTGGTAACATATAAAACAAAGGAAGGTAGTCATAATATCTGAACCCATATAAGCTCGCTATACAGAAATTACTACAATATGGAAAATTAGAAGTCACATCCAAAATAAATGGAATAAAAGTACACTTATTATATTTAATTTGTTTTAATTTATTTATTCAAGTACATATTATTGACACCTACTCTAAAACACATATAGTGCCAGAAGCTGGAGGTACCTATAAAAATAATGTCTGGGTCTGGTGCGGTGGCTCATGCCTGTAATCCCAGCACTTTAGGAGGCTGAGGCGGGCAGATCACTTGAGGCCAAGAGTTCAAGACCAGCTTGGCCATCATGGCAAAACTCTGTCTCTATTAAAAAGACAAAAATTAGCCAGGCATGGTGGCTTATGCCTGTAATCCCAACTGCTTGGGAGGCTAAGACAAGAGAACTGCTTGATCCTGGGAAGCGGAGGTTACAGTGAGCAGAGATTGCATCACTGCACTCCAGCCTCTTTGAGACAGAGCAAGACTCTGTCTCAAAGTAATAAATAAATAAATTAAATTAAATTAAAATAATATCTGGGCCTTAGTCAAAAGGAGTGTATAGTCTCATAGCTGGGATTACAGGCATGCACCACCATGCCTGGCTAATTTTTGTTTTTTTAATAGAGACAGAGTTTTACCATGATGGCCAAGCTGTTCTCAAACTCCTGGCCTCAAGTGATCCGCAAGATTTTATCATAATGTAGCCTATGTTACTGGTATGCAGAAAATAATGGAAGAATGTGGGTCTGGTTTTGAAGAGAAAATGACATTTGCACTGTGTTTTGAAACAAGATTAGGATATTCTGGGAAAAGAAGCAAAAAGAGGCAGGCAAAAATAGCATTATAAGTTCACTGTGTGCCTTGCAAATACATAAATGTTATTTTCTAAAGAAAATAAGGATTTACTTAAGAATTATCAGAAAAATGACAATAACAATAATAATAACAATAATGACATTAGTAGGTTTTAATTATTCTGGAAAACACATGGTAAATGGATGGTGACTGGGTAAGAGAAAAGACAGATTAAAATATTCTATACCCCCATTTGACTGCAGATCAAGAGGTCCCTGGTTCATATCCAGGTGCCCCCTGGAAAGAGTCTCTTGCCATCCCATTACTGGGGATATACCCAAAGGATTATAAGTCATGCTGCTATGGGACACATGCACACGTATGTTTATTGTGGCACTATTCACAATAGCAAAGACTTGGAATCAACCCAAATGTCTATCAGTGACAGACAGGATTAAGAAAATGTGGCACATATACACCATGGAGTACTATGCAGCCATAAGAAAGGAAGAGTTCGTGTCCTTTGTAGGGACATGGATGCAGCTGGAAACCATCATTCTCAGCAAACTATCACAAGAACAGAAAACCAAACACCGCATGTTCTCACTCATAGGTAGGAATTGAACAATGAGAACACTTGGACACAGGAAGGGGAACATCACACACCGGGTCCTACTGTGGGGAGGGGGTAGGGGGGAGGGATAGCATTAGGAGATACCTAATGTAAATGACGAGTTAATGGGTGCAGCACACCAACATGGCACATGTATACACATGTAACAAACCTGCACGTTGTGCACATGTACCTTAGAACTTAAAGTACAATTTAAAAAAAAACAAAAAAACAACATTCTAGGCAGGAAGTGATGAGGTCTAACTATAGTAGAAGAAGAGAGAGAGAACTCAATGACTATTCAAGGGTCAAGGTTAATAGGTGTTATTCTATACATAGAACTTATTAACCAATTGATTTGGACCCTCCCTGTGTACCATTTCAAGATTATTGTGGCCATGTTCTCTAACAGCATTGCACAGATGTAATCAGACAGTGGCTCATCTTGGCCTGTGCTACATACCTCTCCCTTCCTAATCTGGGTCTTTTCTGATCCTATGGCAAGGATCCTGTGTACCATTTCAAGATTATTGTGGTCATGTTCTCTAACAGCATTCCACAGATGCAATCAGACAGTGGCTCATCTTGGCCTGTGCTGCATACCTTTCCCTTCCTAATCTGAATCTTCTGATCCTATGGCAAGGATCCTGTGTACCATTTCAAGATTATTGTGGTCATGTTCTCTAACAGCATTCCACAGATGCAATCAGACAGTGGCTCATCTTGGCCTGTGCTGCATACCTTTCCCTTCCTAATCTGAATCTTCTGATCCTATGGCAAGGGATGCCTACAGAACCTACTCTTTACTCACACATATGTACTCCACAGTGTAGGAGGCTAGTGCCCACAGGGCTATCCATGACCAAGTGGAGATACTGAATAAATCCACCCCTTTGTCTCTGGAGCATTTCACTCTAAGATATATTTCAAAAAGCAACTCAGAAGATCGCAGCTGATAGAGCCTTCAGTCACCCATAGCAATGTCCAATACCTTAATACAAATGTATGTAGCGTTTCTTTCTTCTCTGTGTTATTCACCCTGTCCTTTCATCCCACTCCCTGTATGTCATGCCCCAAATAAAAAAGTGCATATGCAAGCCTGTATTTCAGGTTCTGCTTTTAAGGGAAACTAAATCAAGGTATTGGTTGACAAGAAATATCTTACCAGGTGTGTCGTGTTATAGTTTTGTGTCCATAGTCCCTAAATCAGAGAAAACTCTATAAAGACTTTATAATGATATACCTACAATCTCAGCAGATGTATTATTTGATGTTTCGAAAGACAGGATCAGAAGAGCCATGAAATAAACTGAGCAACACCACAGGAGGAGTTCTAGCATGACAGAATTAACCAGGCCCGTCTGATTATCAGTGAACTCTTACATGAGAAAAATGAGGGGGGAAAAGCAAGATCATTGGACACCTAAACAGAAATTAAGGAGTGGGTAGAGAAAACGCATTAGATTAAATTGTGGGAATGTGAGTCTGTAAGCTACACTCCCAAGGAAGCAGAAACCATTAAGTGAACAGATATGAAGTAGAAAAAGATACCCAAAATATAAAGGAAATGCCAGACCATGGTGAGAGAAGAGAGCAGATGACAGAATGAGATGCCATAAGAGAGACAAACAAAGGTTACTCAGTTTCTAGCTGATTTCCATTTCCTGTCTTAGATTTTTAGCCACAAGTATCTTAAAATAAATTTCATTTTTAAAAAAGTTCTATGTCATCCTCTGACTCTTGTAAGTAGAGGAGCAACACTAATTTTTTTCTCATTCTGTTTCCTTTGGTAACATTTGGCAAAATCTTTCCACAGTCCAGAAAAAAAGGAAGTTCCTCCCAGACCTCCCACATACTTCTTCCAAACTCTTCCCCTTTAACTGCAGTACATTTTCATTGATTTCGCTATCAGGAGCACAGCCAGACAAAATCATCGAAGACGCATGACATTATGCAGTAACTTGAAAATACCAAGCACTTTAGTGGAATTATCTTGTCTAAAACAGTTTAGCAAACAGAAAGTCAAGCTTCTGATGGTTTATGCTAATATGCCTCAGAAGCAATCACACTGGTGATTTTATTATTTCTTTTTCCCATATATCTGTAAGTACACCTCACTTGGAAAAGGATTGAGACAGACAAGACAGACAGCACTTTTCTTTATTTCATAAAAGTTGATGTTAAATCAATACTAGTGATTTACTATATTATTTCTATAATACTATTGATACTATCGATGTTAAATCAATACTGTTATGTAAAAACACAATTAGTTTCAGAAGTAATTTCATTTGTTATGCACTTGAAAAAAAAGGAAGTGAATGATGTATTATTTTAACTGTAAAACAGAAATTAAAAAACACAAAAAATATTCACAGTATTATAGAACAAAATAAAATGAAAAGAGATGTTGAACTTCTACCTTCCATCCAGGGTAATATTGAAAGACTATGGAAAGGGTGTTATCTGAATCAGGGATTGCCAAATTTTCCCTGTAAGTAACCCAATAGTAAGGATGTTTTCGCTTTGTGAGCCACGAAATCTCTGTCATAACTAATGCAATCGCAGAGTGGAAGCATTTACAAGAAGGGAAGATTCAGACATTCAAATTCAAAGTTGGTAGAGTTCAAAGACACTGAGTCTTAAAAATATGACCTGTGTGGGCTAGGCACGGTGACTCATGCCTGTAATCCCAGCACTTTTGGAGGCCGAGGCAGGTGGATCACAAGGTCAAGAGATCGAGACCATCCTGGTCAACATGGTGAAACCCCATCTCTACTAAAAATACAAAAAAAATTAGCTGAGTGTAGTGGCACGTGCCTGTAGTTCCAGCTACTCTGGAGGCTGAGGCAGGAGAATCGCTTGAACCTGGGAGGTGGAGGTTCCAGTGAGCCGAGATTGCGCCACTGCACTCCAGCCTAGGTGACAGAGCGAGACTCCATCTCAAAAAAAGAAACATGGCCTGTGTGGAGGGATGAGGATGGGTAATGTTTATGATGGAAAGGGAATGTTGTAGATTGAGTTTCCCAGGAACTGGAGGTTCATAAGAGAGTGCTCTTGGGGGTGACCATGTGTAGAAGAGAATAGAAGAAAGCAGAACTGGGCAGTGGAAGAAGTTATGCAATCTCGACAAAGGCCTCGGACAATCATATGAGGAGCTTTCAAGCTGAGATGACGCCCTCAGAATTGTCCCAAGTTAGCTCAAGAGGGCAAGTTACTAATGCTTTTACATTGATTAATCCTCAGGTAAGTAATGACCAAATAGAAGTATATCCATGAGGTAGGGGACTCTCTTCAATTGAGTTCTAGAAGCAGATGCCCCAGGATTTCTAGGAAAATCTATGAGGGAGGCTAGAAGAATGAATTCTAATCCCTCCTCAACAGCTGCTTTCAGAGTTGCAACAAATATTCTCTCACCTCTGATGCCATTCTACACTCCTTGCACACTCACTAGTACCCCGGGCCTGGCATAGCGGGTGACCCCAGTGACATAACCCAGATCTGTATGCTTGAGAGATTGAAGCTCACGTTTACCATATCCACTGTAAGCAGAGGTTATCGAACTTGTTCAATTACTATCAAAATCGGGCAAGGGAGTACAAAGAGGCACCCAAGTGAATCAATTGTGTGTGCCAAATCCATTCATTCTGCCCTCATTTTGACAGTTCCACCAACAACAGCAAACTTGACTTCTTTTTATTAATAGAACTAATTGCCCCTGTAAAGATGGTAGTTCTGCTTCTTGAGTGTTAGTCTCTTCCATGACATCTGAAGTACCAAAGCAGAAGCTGTAGTTTGTATTTCCAAAGGACTCTGTGTTCCTGGTGGAAGCATTCCCACCTTAAAGACTAGGACCCTTAACTTTAGAGTCCAACTTTTCAAGAATAAGAATAAATTAGATACTGTATTTCTGATAAGTGGAAGTGATGGTTAGCTGAACCATGCCTGGGTTCCTGGACCTATGCTCCAAAGTGTACACCATATCCTGGAGGATGACTCTCCATATTCTCAAGGTGTTATCCCCAAATTAGTGCCTCATCTGTGCATTAAACTGTCTATTCCATCATTCTATCAGTCTGGCAATTGGCAGCTTCTGAGCAGTGTGGAACATCGTGTGACCTGTGGAACTCATACATGGTAAAGTCCTCATATTACTTTTTCTATCAAGTGGAGTCCTTGAATTGAAGTGATGTTACGGATTTTCCATTGGTGGATTAAACACTCTCTAAGAGCACGGTGATAGCAGAGGCCCTATTGTCAATGTAAACTTGCACCCAAAAGTATAGAAAGATTCCACCAAGTTGCTTTGTGATTTTTGTATGATAGATCATTTTTGTGGGTGTTAAATGTTATTTGAAGATCTTCACACTTTATATCTACTCTCTTTCATTGGTCCACATGCTTCTATCCCAAGAGTCCTTGTCCTTGACTTTCTGAACATTATTCATATTCATGGACATTCTAACCTAATGCTATTATTGTTCCAAACAGCCTCTAATCACTGCTTAATCATTCTCCCAAAATTGTTTTTGTTTCCTTTTCCAAAGCAATCAAGATTAGCAATCAAAATGAACAATTCTACTGTTTTTATAGTTACTAGTTTTCCCATAGTTCAAACCTTTGTAAACATTTCAAGAGCTAATACATTTGCTTAAACCAGTATAATATTCCAATTCAATGTGGGTGAAAGTTTTGACAATTGCATGGATCCCTTCTACCAGAAACAATCTGCTCCACCAATGGCCAGTGATGGGTCCTTTATTGCCAGCTGGCAGGCAAGTGACCCAGCTGGAAAGTTCCATGCTCGATCCTACTTCCTCCAAATACCCTGGCACCAACAAATGTAGTTTGAGTTCTCCAGAAAGAAAACTCTAATATGAAAATGATTTTCTCAGATTTTTTTAGAAAACATTCTTGGAGTCACCTCCCTGTAAAATGGGGGAAAATAACACAGGATTGGCCAGAGAAAAGACAGACTAGGATTCAGGTACAACAGAAGTCACCGTCTCCAGGAGAAGGTCTGACGCCGGGATAACAATTCAGTGTTGCCCAAGAATGGACAAAAAGGCCAGTTTCTTGTGGCCATATGGACCGGTCAGTGTAGGAGAACTGACCTGGGAAGAACTGGAACCTTTGTAGAGATGAGGCTTACCTGAGGCAATCCTTAATGATGGTGGAAAGCTGAAGGCTGTCTGTTGGCAGCAACACACACTTCCACTGGGTGAATAAATCCTTAATTTTTGAAGAGGTGGGTAGGCAGTATATCATGGTATCCACTGCAGTGGGGTAGAATAGGATCTATATTTCAACCAGATTGCAAGTACCTCATGCCTAAAGATCATGTTTCTGATGTTCACCCACTTCAACAATATATTTAGTGACCACTTGTTGTATGAATATTAATGTAAAACAGTTTGAAAGGGTAACCGATATATCATTGTGTAGTTTGTGATTTATTATTTTTAAACATAATCCTGTATCTCTGCAATACATGATGTTAAGTATATTAAAAATCCATTGCTTTATCACTTATTTAAGAAACATATTTAACTGCTAGATACTGTGCCAGGTACCACATTAGATGCTGGAAAAGTAATGCACAGAGTTTATGGGCACTACCCTCACTGAATTGATTTAGAAAGATTAGACAATTAAACATGTAATAGTTTCACTTTTCTCCAAAATCTCCCTTAGGTCTCACTCAAAACATTCAATGCAGACATGATTTCTCTATGTTTTTAGGACTTATATTAGTGGTTGTGGTGGGAACATGGCAAATAAACACAAATTAAAATTATGCATAAAGGAATAATAAAAAAATTAAATGAGCTAACATTTGTAATTACAAAAATGTCCAGCACAAAGTAAGAGCTACAAATAAAACATGTAAGTTATGATAAATAGTAAGAAGGAATTAACTAGAAAAGTGATACTTAGACTGAGTTGAAAGCAGCTTCTGTTCACTAGTACTTAGTGGAAGAAATGATTTGGGTAGAAAGTGCTTAGCATGTTGGAGAAACAATGAGAAGGCTACTAATTTTACTGCATTTAAGAAGTGACCAAATCAGAAATCCAGTTTTCTCTTATGCACGTTGTATATTTCTGGAGAATATTTGGTGTATTTTCCCTGTTGCTGTTCTCTGAAATCAGGCCCACACACCACTCTTTATAGCCCCCTATGGTACTTCACAGGGGGTTAGTCGCATCATTGGAATTCAATAGGCCTTTGATTAAATAACTATAAAAGTTATTAATTTCAAATACAAGAAAGCAGTTCTTTTTTGAGACTTGGAGACTATTCTATAATCAAACTGGTATTATTCTCTGATTTAAATTTAAAATAAAGCAGAATGGGTACTTTTTATGTTGTTGTTTTTAAACAGCATGAATCCTGGCCAAAAGCACTCCAAGGAACTAATCTGAGTGAATCACTGCATTTCCTAGTGAAACTGTAAATTTCAGCATGGATTAAAAAAACATAAAACCTCAACACTTCAAGATATTAATTAACCTGCTTATAGATCTATGTAGATAAATGGCAGAACTTGGAATTCCCTTACATTTTCTGACTTTCCCTACTTAGTTGTAAAGCATCAAAATGAGAGTAATAGTAATTTTCTGGGTCTTTTTTTTTTGTGTGTCTTGAATATTATGTTATTGTTAGCAGATGTTAAGTTTTTATTGATAAAAATAAGGTCATTCAGGGAAAGCATTGGCTATTATTTTTAAGTTTCTTTTTAAAACTTTTTTATTTGTGTTCTCTTTTTAAAAGAGTTTATTATCACCTTTATTAGAACAGACTGTCAATAAATTCTGAATTCTCCAGGTAATCTCTTAACTCATTAGATCATTATTTTTGTGAGGGATAAAAATGAAACTTACAAGTAGACTTTTTTTGTTATTTACCATAAGTTATTTTTACCCAAAGCTATAAGGTAGAAACAAATCAGAATCCGAAACATGAAGTTTTAAGTTTGATTCTTCTAATTGTGCTTAATTTTTTTCCCCATCAGGAAACTGGATTTCCCAACCTTAGGAGAAGTAAATATATAATCTATGGGTCCTCTTCTTCTTTATCTTTCTGTATGTAACATAAATCAGTTGCATCTTTTTCAGTCTCCTATCTCTCTCAAGCTATTGTTTAAAGTCAAATAGGCCATACAATATCAGTTCAAGACAAAGGTGGCCAAGCTTTTTGAGGACTATTGGAGCACTCAAACGATTCTGTCAGAAAATATTCCCAACATCAGATGCTGAGTACTGAATACCACTCTTTACTGAGTACAGAATAGTGCTGGAGGAATTGTAGATGACAGAAATAATAATTTCATACTCATTTTGTTATTTTCTTTGAACAGAAGATGACAGTGTGTAACACTGAGTATGTGAGAATGTGAATTTATGAATGAGCCAATCAGGCATGTTTGGACCAGAGCATCAGTAAGCCCCCTGCCATTATGGCGAACAAGGAGTCGGACAAAAACATTAGCCTTTGTTTTCTTTCCTCGTGGGTTCTCACATTAGGATTTTGACAAAGGGCTAATATCCAGAATCTACAGAGAACTTAAACAAATTTACAAGAAAAAAATCAAACAACCCCATCAAAAAGTGGGCAAAGAATGTGAACAGACACTTCTCAAGAGAATTCTTTTTCTTAGTTCTCTCTCCAAACCAAAGTAGTTTCCGTGGAGAGAGAACAATGGCCCCCAAAGACATCCGCATCCTAATTCCTGGAACCTGTATGTATGGTACCTTACATTGCAAAAGGGACTTTACAGATATGATTAAGTTAGAGATTTTGAGATAGGAAGACTATTTTAGATTATTCATGTGGGCCTGATGTGATCAAAGGAGTCTGGATTAGTCCGTGCTCACACTGATAAAGATACTACTGGAGACTGGGTAATTCATAAAGAAAAGAGGTTTAATTGACTCACAGTTCCATGTGGCTGGGGAAACCTCAGGAAACTTAGCGTCATGGTGGAAGGGGAAGCAGGCAGCTTCTTCACAAAGCAGCAAAAAAGAGAAGTGAGAGCGCAGGGGAAAAAAAACTGCTGCTTTTAAAACCATCAGATCTCATGAGAATTCACTCACTTTCATGACAACAGAATGGGGATCCAATCACCTCCCTCCCTCCACACATGGGGATTATAATTTGAGATGAGATTTGGGTGGGGACACAGAGCCAACCATATCAGAGTCCTTATAAGCAGGAGGCTCAGAGTAGGAAATGTGATGATAGAAACAGAGACTTGAGAGATAGAAATTTTAACATGCTATTGGGCTGGCTTTGAAGATTTAGAAAGGGATGAAGGGCCAGGGAAAGCAAGTGGCCTTTAGAAGCTGAAAAAGTCAAGGGAAACAATTTCTCAGGGGAGCCTCTAGAAGGAAGGTAACCCTGTTGACTCTTTTTAGAATTCTGACCTTCTCAACAGCAAGATAATACATTTTTGTTTTTTAAAGCCACTAAGTTTGTGGTAATTTATTACAGCAGCAATAGAAAACTGATCTAAGTCCCAATCTCCATCTCTAAAGAAATAATATTTCTTCTTAAATTAGTCTTAGAGTGAATAAAAGACAAAGACTCAAGCTATCAACTCTCTGTGGGTTCTAAAGATTAAATGTATTTAAAATAATACATGGCGAGGCTATACAAAGGAAGATTTACATTTTGGTTGCTATGGTGATTATTAAACCTACATCTATGTAATGCATTATTTTGAGCAACACAAGCCATTTTGAACAAAACAAAGTAATGCAACACATTCCTATGGTTCAATACAAATATATAACCTTCTGAAATAAGCATTTCAGGTTCAGCTTAAATAATTTTTTTTAATATCTACTATGTCTTGGGTATCTTATGCGTGAGTGTGTGACAGACAGAAAGAGAGAGAGAATTTCCAGTACTTTATGAACCTTATCACCACATGTCTTTCTTTTAGCAGTACACTCTAGTCAGTCATTTATTAATTCATATTATTATTTTAAAATATTTATGGCATAATTTAAATGGATTCATTGTTAGGACATGTTTGGAAATGTTACCCATCTTTAATTTGTGAGACATGTCATAGTTTTCACAAACTTTTTGAATCTTTATTTGCTCTTCATCCTTATTTGGTAAGCTAAGACTTCAAATTCTTTCTCTCCCTTTTCCCTTCATATGAACTCTTGCCTTAATGTTGAGATGCCAGGAATTCATGGAATTAAAATGGTAGCACTTTCTGTAAGAAATTTGCATTGTCAAAGGTTTCAGATTATTCCATTCTAAACATGAAGCCCTGTTGGTAGAAGTCTTAATGTCTATAATCTTTGGCATTTTGAATTCCCATTTATAATAAATTGTACAGTTTACAAAGCACTTTTCTTTTGGAAGAACACAAGGTTTAGGGTTATCATTTAGGGTTCTGACACAAACTCTGCCACTTCACAAGCTAAGTGAACACTGGTAACCTGCTTAATATTTCCGAGCCTCAATTTTCTTACCTAAAAAAAGAAATAAGTGGAAACGATAATACTTATTGTATATCTTTGTTTTGAAGATGTAGTAATATATTTTTAAAGGAATGTTAAACCATAAGAAACAATGTAAACAATGGTAATAATTTTTGTTATTACTATCATCGTAATGGTTATCTATTAATGGATAACAAATATCTTGGAACTTAGTGGTTTATCACAATGAACATACAATCTCGTGGCTTCTGTGGATTAGGAATCTAGGTGTGGTTTATTAGCTGAGTCCTCCATTGGAGATGTGTTAGATGGGCTACAGTCAGAATGTCTGGCTGGGCTACAGTTATCTCAGGGTTTTATTGGGGCACATACACTTCCAAGCTTTTGTATATTATTGTTGACAGGATTCAGTTCCTCAAGGGCAACTACAGTGAGGCCTCGGTTCCTAGTTAGCTGTAAACCCGGGGTATACCCTCAGTTCCTCATCATGTGGAGCTCTCCATATGGAAGCTTATGACATGGCAGCTGGCTCCCCTCAGAGCAAGCAAGCAAGAGTGGATGCCCAGGAAAAAAAGGCAACAGTCTCTTGGTAACTTAATTTCAGAAGTGACATTCCATCATTTTTTTTTTGTTATTCTATTTATTGGAAGCAATTCATTAGGTCCAATCCATATTCAAGTGAACAGCGTGCACCAGGTTGTGAATTCTGAGAACTGGAAGTCACTGGGGCCATATTAGAAGCTGCCTATCATGATCATTGTTATCTAGTTCTTAAAATTGCCCCTCACCAAAATTCTAGCCACGGGGTCAAGGCATTTTCCTTTAAAAGGAGTCTTGGATAGTTAGCTGAAGGCAAAATAGACACTCAGGTCCAGTTTTAAGGGTCCATTTCCATGTACATTTGAATTTATATTTCATGATTAAAGTACAAGGAACACATCATGAATTTTCTTACAGGAAACTCTTATCTAGGGGTCTGGGTAATGGAATACGCCAAGCTATGAAGTTTTGCAAAACACTTGGTTGCAGGGGAAAAACAGATTAGTGCTCTCTTACCTATGACTAAACCAGTGGGTACAGCATGCAATCACCATTTCCAAAACAATTATTTTGAATTTAATAGCTCTTCAACTCTTTCTGGTGCTGCAACAAGACTACTGATTTAATGGTGCACCAAGCTGCTACAAACCAGAGGTTAAAACCCGTGGTTCAATGACTCTGGTGAGTGGTGTTGAAAGCTGTCATCACGTGGACAGTTCTCAGACTCCAGGAAGGGGGAAAGAGGAGGGTGGTATGAGGAAGGGGGTAAAGAGGAAAATAGAACAAAACAGGAAAACTCGACAGGCAGCTGAGGCTTTCAAAAACACTCAGATACTGCCAATTTATTTTTCTTTTCTTTTCTTTTTCTTTTTTTTGTCATTCCAAATGTTAAATTGAGGTGATTATAAACCTCTTGTTTGTTTTGTTTTGCTTTCAGTTAAAAAGGGAAAATTAAAAGACAGTGGGGATAAAGTGCAGAGAGAGCTTTTGACAGCTGAAGGATGGAAAGCCCATTACCCATAATCGTAATAATACAAACCCTCTGGACAATGCTAGGGGAGGGAACCTCTCACAGGAGAGGTGCTGGAAATGACCCAGGCCTGGCAGGCCCTGAGGCCATCACAGGAATGAGATTGCAAACCCCAGGGAGAAGCATTGAAGGCTGCCAACATGGCGGGCTCTGAAAGCTGCACTCTGTGATGACAATGGAAAGCGGGAGAATTGACGGTGAACTGATTGGCAGTGGGTGGGAAAATGGAGAAATAGGCTGCCTGCCTGGAAGGCCAGAGACCTGGTAGGAGAGAGGTCTGAGCAGCCAACAGAGCTGCAAAAAAAAAAAAAAAAAAAAAAAAGAAAAGAAAAAAGAACAAAAAACCTGAATGCCAGAGGAAAATATATATAATCAGAAATCAGTTAAAAGAGTGAATTGTAACTTTAAATCCAGGGCATGAAATATAGAAAAGGAAAATAAATAGATTAACGAATACTTCTTCATGTAGTACAAATAGATTTAATGTTGTCCAAATAAGCGTAGAGAATAAGCATAGCTGCATTGTTATGTTTTTGTTAGAAATTTTATTAACCACACAATCCATAGTTATTATTGTTGCTTTAAACAGTCACTTAGCTTTTAACTAAATTAAAGATAAAGTGTGAAGACATTTAAAAAATATTTAACCATAAAAATAAAATAAAATGGTGCAGAAGTCATAAATCGCTCAATGAATTTTCAAAGGAAATGCACCTTTTAATCAGCACTCCAATTTAAATAAAAAGACAATTACCTGCCTTCAGAGGGTTCCCCATGTCTCCTCCATTTATTATCCACTCTACTGTCACCAGCGATAATCACCATACTGATTTCTAACATCATAGATAAATGTGTATGTCTGAACTTTACATGAGTGAAACCTATGGTGTGCTCTTTTGTGTGGTCTATTTTGCTCAACATTTTTTCAAAATTGATACATATTGTGTGTCATAGACTTTTGATTATCATTGCTGTATAGGAATTCAGTGTGTGAATGTATCACAAACTAATGATACATTTCATTTTTGAAGGTATGTGATTAGTATTTAGGTTAGGCCTGTTATTGGTATTTCTGTTGTGAATGTGTTAGTACTTTTTTTTTGTGCCATTTATTTTGGATTTAACTTTATGGCTGCATTTGAATGTCCCATAGGATGCAAATGTTTAGCTTTGGTAGATATTGCCAAATGCCTTTCTAAAGTAGTTATATACAGCTACCCACTCCGCCTCCTGAAAGCAGTGCATAAGAGTTTCTTTTGCTCCATATACTTTCCAGTATGTGGTATGTTTTGTCTTTAGCATGATAGCTATTATATTATAGTAAGCATGCAGGGATACTACTGTATTAACAGCTGTGTGTTTTTCTTCTCCTGCTTCTTGAACCCCCAGCCTCATACCTCTACTGAGCTATTAAGCCATCTCATGACATCCTCATGGCAATCTGATAAGATAAAATGATGGAGGCGGGGTGGAACAGAGAGGTTTACCTGTACAAAGAAGGACCACATGAAACAAGCGGGAGCTCTTGAACTGATCTGGGACAATGCCAAGAATGTCCTGCTACACTAAAATGTTGACACCAATGATAGCAACTCCTTAATTCCCCTCTAGATCCATGTAGATGTTGAGTTTTTATGTAAATATTAACTATTAACAAATATTAATTCAATCATAGGATGGAGACAAATAAAAATCCCATTGACACATAGTAGAAAACAGAACTGAAACTCAGCTGTGGTTTAAAAGGTAGAGTAATATTTGGCAAATCACTGGACTTCCCTGAGCCCCGAATTTCTAAACTATGAAAGTAACAGATGGTTCTATATTATGTGCAGTATGTTCTTCAGTACTGTAAATTCTTCCCTTTATGAAATACATCAAGGAGTATTTACCATCTAGAGGACATAAATTCAGCTCATTTTTTTATTCCCTAGGTTTTAACTTCAATTGACCATTGGAATTAGAGTAACTATATTGTCAATAACATCACAATTCAGGAAGAGCTAGAATTTCAGATTTACATTTCTCGAATTAAAGGCAAATTTTTAAAAGTCTAAATGTTTTGCATTACTACAAAGAAAATGTCAAGCCTTATATTCAAAATATAAAGGGAATGATTCTAAAGAGAAAAAAATCCTGTAACACTTCTTGATAATTATTAAAGTATCCTGCAAAATCTCGATATGACATAGCAATTGTGGTCAAATATTCGTCAAATATGTGTTCATTAATCCTCAGTATAAACAGAAAAATCTGATTAAGATTCTCTTTCAGCATTGCTCTGTTTTCTTCGCAGATCCATTTCAGATACACATGTAGGTGTATTTGAAACTTGCGTATCTAGTGTGGATATTGGATATTCATATTTCCTCAATTGTGAAAAACAAATGAATAGATTTGTGCTCAAAAAACAACACAGTTTGGTTTCTAATCTATGGGTCTTACTGGATGCATCAGAAAAAGCAGAGGTAACAAAGTAGAATCTCCAAGAGGAGGAAAAAGCATTATCCTTAAGCCAAAGTCAGAGAAGGGATGGATAAGGTAGAGATAGTAAGTGCTGCTAGCAAGAAAACAACATCTCCATAGATAGTTCACATATGTGGCCTTTCATCTTCAATAAATCAGAAAGCCATGAGATTTTTTATCTTTATGGCTTGAAATTGAACATTAATTTGAATGGGAAGGTGATAAACATATAAGTAAAAATCAAGATCTAGCAGTAACGGAATTAGTAATTCTGTTACAAGGTCCTGAATAACTCATAAATTAATTAAAGGAATGAGTGTGATTCTTGAGAGAGTCAACATCAGAGAGACTAATGCCTCTCTGTCAAACACTTAAAAGCAGGAATAAACACAAAGGGATAGAAGATGCTTATGGAGTGGTCCTGGCCAAGGCATATTATGAGTTCTTCTTTGATCTCTCTAGGCTGAAAATAAAACGGTAGAAAGCTGACAACGATTTTTTTTCAACATAGTGCTCCACATTGTTTCCTATCAAAATTGCTATATTTATTTATGTTATCTATTAAAAATTAAGCATCTATTATAGAAGAATATATAATGATCAGAAAGATGTCCATAATATATTGATAAGTTTATGTGTGTGTATGTGTTTGTGTGTGTGTGTGTGTGTGTGTGTATGTTTACAGTTGATCCCTGGGCAACACAGGTTTGAACGGTGTGGGTCCACTTACCTGCAGACTTCCTCCTCCCTCTGCCACCCCTGAGACAGCAAAAGAAAAACCTATCCCTTCTTTCTCCTCCTTGGCCTACTCAGTGTGAAGACAGTGAGGATGAAGACTTATGATTATCCATTTCTACTAAAGGAACAGTAAATATATTTTCTCTTACTTTTGATTTCCTTAATAACATTTATATCTCCAGCTTATTTTATTATAAAAATACAGTATATAATACAAAAACAAAATATGTGTTAATTGACTGTTACTGGGAAGGGTTCTGGTCAATGGTAGGCCATTAGTAGTTAAGTTTTGGTGGAGTCAAAAGTTATACATAGATTTTCAACTGCGTGGGGAATTGGTGCCCCTAACTTCTGTGTTGTTCAAGAGTCAAATGTATAATGATGGGGAAGATGTCCATAATATATTGTTAAGCTTAAGTGTGTGTGTCTGTGTGTGTGTCTGTGTGTGTGTGTGTGTGTGTGTGTGTGTGTGTGTGTGTGTGTAGAGAGAGAGACAGAGAGAGAATAGGATCTATCCCAACCCAAACTGGTAAAAAACAGAATAGGTTTTATCTATCTTTTCTAAAGTGCTAACTGGACACGTACATCTTTTTTTTTTTTTTTTTTTTTTTTTTTTTTTTTTTTTTTTTTTAACCCGAGACAGAGTCTCACTCCTTCGCCCAGGCTGGAGTGCGGTGGCGCCGTCTCTCGGCTCACTGCAAGCTCCGCCTCCCGGGTTCACGCCATTCTCCTGCCTCAGCCTCCGGACTAGCTGGGACTACAGGCGCCCGCCAACACGCCCGGCTAATTTTTTTGTATTTTAACAGAGATGGGGTTTCACCGTGTTAGCCAGGATCTCCTGACCTCTTGATCCGCCCGTCTCGGCCTCCAAAAGTGCTGGGATTACAGGAGTGAGCCACAGCGCCCGGCCGTACATCTTTTTTAATAAGAAAAAAGAAAATACTAAATGAATAGCCCAAGTTACATAATGTTAATAAATACTTAATTTCATTTTAAAATTATTAACTTACTCTTCTGCATTAGCCAAAGGTCACTCAACAAAATAGTCAGTCCACTGGTTTATGCTTTGGGTGCCCCCAAATCATCCATCCATCATTAGTGGAGAACTTGGGAACCGGTGACAAAGCGTAGAATTCACAGGTGTATTAATAATAATGCAATAGTAACAAGGAGTATATATCAACAACAACAACATACACTGAGTGTTGACTGCATCTAAAACATTATACCACATGGTTTACAAATGATGATACCTTTTATTGTCACAGCAGCCCTATTAGGTTTGCACAATTATTTCCTCCTGTTTTTGAGATGAGGAAACTAAGACCAAAGGGCTTTTGAATCTTGCGCAAGGACTTACAATAAGTGATGGAAACCAAAACAGTCTGATACAAATATGTTCTTTAAAACGATGCCATGCTTCCTCAGAAAAGAAAGATTCTGCTTCCGTAACCCACATAACAAGGTAATGAGGACCACAGATGGCATCCCAGCTGTGTCTAATATACACCTGGGAGAGCAGTGTCACCAGAATCCATTTCACATCCCACAAATGGAAACAAAGTTTTGCCAATTATCTGGTTAATCCTGTTAGTTTCAGTGAAGCAATGAGGCTACAAGATAAATTTTATTTGGCCTGAAACTTTGATTTGGCTGTCTGCATCGATTGAAAAAACTGGATAATCAAGAAATCTTCACGAGCTCTGCTTAGCCACATCCAACTATGTATCTGTAAATTTCCTCTCAATCTGGTGTAAAATTTCAACATTTCGTCTTAAATATTGTATATGCTTGTTATATGTTATTTTGGATCATACATAGATTGCTACTGAACAATTTTCAAAGATTGTGAGGTGTTTATTTGAGCATATGGTAAAATTAGAGCTTCGGGTATTTGAGAAACAGGTTAGAAGGTGAGGGAGGAAGGAGGAGGAAGGTCAGAGGCTTGGAAAGTGAGTTGTTTCTCTTGTAAGTTAGTACCTCTTTTCTCAAACCAGAGAGACCTTAAATGATGTGTGTCTGTTTATTTTAAAGACCACCTGGGGAGAGGCTGTTAACTGTCACCAAATAAATTTTGCACGATCATTCTTACACCCATTTATTTCCCATGCCTTCTGAAATAGAAAAGAAAGCTTCACGTTGTCATTCTCTATACTAGATATTAATTCCTAGATGAGTTTGATTTTTTTTGCAGTTGAATGATGATAAAATGAAACTATTTTGAAGCACATTAAATCTGCAAATTTGAACACTTTGATGCCAATGTTCATTTTATTGCAAGGTATCCTATTTTCACCTTCATAAAACTGAATGCTTGTATGTACCATATAATTAAATTTAGCCATACCAAAAACTCAAGTCTATGAATTTATTAACTCTTGACTGCATCACTGCTTAGAAACTTTGATAAAGTTTACTGCAATTTCCTTAATCTCTGATGTAGCTCAATTCTGAAGTTTAGGGAATTACAAAGCTTTGCTTTCTTATTTCTGTGGCCCCTATCACAATTGCACAGTGCTATTCTGGCAAAGACAACCACGATTAGCAAGGAATTCTTTTCTTCTGAGATACCGGGCTCCCCTCAATGTTGGCGCTAGTATCTGCCCTCAGGAACAGAACTGTTCTTCTAAGGGAAGTAGAAATTAGTTGCTGTTCATCAAGATGGAGACTTATAAAATACATTCTGGCTGGTCACCAGAAAACAGAAATTTTGCAAATCTTAGAAAGTTTGGTGCTGCTAAAGGTGGCATTTGCAATCTGTTCTTTCAGGAGGATTTTATTCAGATCAGTTATACAGGAAACCTAGAGTATATAATAAGAAAAAGGACAGAGAAGAACAGATTCCCTGGAATAGAAAGTCACAAAGAACCAAACATGAACATTTTAAAGGAGAGATGTGCTTTTCAAGGGAGAGGGCCACAGGCCCATCTAATCTGTTACACTAATTGCTCATATATATATGTAAATATCAGCAATTAGTGTAACAGATCCTTATGTGTGACATATATATCAACAATTAGTATATATATAATTAGTATATATGACATATATCAGCAATTAACATAACAGATATTTATGTATACACACACACACACACACACACACACACACACACATATATATATATTGCTTTCTATAGTGTTGCCAAGTATGAACTTACAGTCTTTTCTGCCTTATTTCCATTCACTACCAACCACATGTCTATTCTGTGATCAAAATAGACGGCAAATATTTTCCAAAAAAACACATTTTTTACCCCTCTGGTTTCTTATCCATTCTGTTTTATATGTTCAGACCACCAATCATCTGCTCACTGGTTAAGTACAAACCAGAAGTTAAATCTGTGACGTCATTTCAGCCATGAATCTTCTCTGCTCTCTGTCCTAGCCCATTTTCTCAAAGTATTGTCGACACAAGCTATCTTCATCTGCTTACATCCTTCTCACTCTTCAGCCCGTACGGATTCAGTTTTGGTTATGCTATTCCACTGAAGCTGTACTCATCAAAGTCATTCATGCCTTCCATACTGGCAAAAGAATGGCTTTCTCTGTTCTCATCATAATGGACTTTTCATTAGCTTTAAAAAAAATAAGGTACTTATTTCCATTTGAAATATTCTATTTGGGAGTGAAACTTACCACTCTGCTGATGTATTTTTTTTTTAATTCCATGGTTTTCCCCCCATTATTTTCCTGTGATGTCTCCCCCTCAATCCCAAATCTGTAAATTGTGGTTGCTGCAAACTGGGTTTCCTTAGGGTTTGGTCATAGTCACTTTACAATACTCCCGCCACCACCCATTCCCAATAAAGTTTTTATTAGGTTGGTGCAAAAGTAATTGCGGTTCTTGCCAATTGAAAGTAATGGCAAAAACAGCAATTACTTTTACACCAACCTAAGAGTTCCCAAGGAATTAATCACTATTCTTATACTAATCACTCTAGATTTATACATTTTGGCAAGAATTCTCGGTGATTGTGATATTTTTATATCTAAACTTTCTATCGCCCTGGAATAACCCCATATGTATCTCAAACACAACTCTCCAGAATTTATCTTTTGATTTGCACCACCATGACCTGTCTTCTATCATCTACTCAGTTTTTCATGCAGAATATCAATGGAGACATTAAAGTTCCTCCCTTTCTTTCAAACACGCCATATGATACATGAAAAAGTTTCGGAAACTTTCATACAAGTGATCTCAAATCTGTACAGTTCTCTGTTGACTACCATGTTAATTTAGTGTGCCACGTGTGTCGATGTGTGTACACAATTATACATCTGCAGAGTTGTTGTTTTCTGAATGGTATACCCTAAATTTTATTTAGTAAAGTTGCACGTTTCTGTACACAAGTGTGATATTTTTAACTTGTAAAAATTAGATTACACTCATATTGTATGATTCTATTTGATTGAAATCCAAATGCAAACAAAACTAGTGATAATAAGAAAAATCAGAATTGTGGTTGCTATGAGGGAGATAGAAGTTAGTGGATAAGGGGGAAATTGACTGGAAAAAAAGTACAAGGGAATGTTCCAGAAGGGTTGTAACTTTCTAATCATACAATATGAGTGTAATCTACATTTTGTTTTGGATAGTGGTACCAAGAGTTTACAACCTCCAAAACTCATCTAGATGGATGCAGAAGATCTGACCACTTTATATTAATTTTATATCAAAACAAAGTAAGGCATACATTAAAGGTTTTAGTAACTTCCCATGAAATAGCGAAACAGAATCTTTTCTCATCAAAAGACTCTGAAAGAGCCTGCCTAGGCCTCTAAACTCATCCTGCCTCACTATTCTTTGCTCATATTGCTCACACCATACCCATCTTGTTCCAGTTTCTTTAATATGTGAAGCTCTTTTCTCCACCTGGATGAACTCCATCACTACCATCAACCATGCCCCCCTTCATCTGGCTACTTGTGTCTCAGTATTAATGGTTATCACTGTGCTTCCAAAAATTCATTAACTTTTTTGTGATCGATATTAATCTTTTAAACTTTTTAAAAAATACCACAATTTGCAATTGTTTGATTCATTTTTCTGTGCTTGCTTCTTGATCTGTCTCCTTCATCATAGCATAAGGCCTTAAGAGCAAAGCCTGAATGTCTTCTGATCAGTACTGTGTCCTTGGTCAGCATAACACATTTGACCCCTGAGCAACAGAGGTTGCTAGCCTGTGTTGCTCAGGGGAACATAGAAGCCATATATACTTGTTTATAGATATTACATATATTTATAAATTTATTCATACGTTTTGAGGTTCAGTGAAAAAACGGGATATTAGAGAAAGTTCTAAAAGGCAGATAGACTCCGTTTGGTTGGCAAGATGAGAAGGACATTCTAGGCAATGGGAGTGAGTGAGGCAAAAACATAGAAGCATGAAATAATTGCATGCATAGTATAATTGGCTGTTGATGAAAATGATCCTGTATGAAGTAAGAGTGGAAAATAAAATAAGGGAAGTAAAAGAGAAACCCTTGTAAAGATAGTTTTTTATTAAAATTGATTTTAATTGGTGTTGACGTCTACATTTTCTTTTGTTGTTATTGATGTTGATGTCTCTCTCTCTAGTGTGTCAGTTAAACAAATTCTCCAAGTTTTATTTTCTCTGCACATAAAAACAGTAGGTCTTTATTTTAATCTTTAAGCACAGAACTTTGTGGGACAGTCTCTCTGAAAATGGATACTGATGAGCCAGGATTTTTTTCTGTAATCATCATACGAAAGAAAATTATTCAGCCAACATTTACCTGGCCCTATTAACATGTTATGAGACAACATGCTCAAATCATATGCTAAAGTTTTGGTAGATGAATCAGAAGCATTATACAGCCATAAAAAGATAAAAAACATTTGTAGCCTAAGAGTTAAATAGAAAATAAAAATAATTGACCACATAGAAACTCTGAAGCTAACTCAAGAAATAACCTTTAACAACAGCATGGAGAAGCAAATTACCAGATGGTTTTGACCCAACAGGCCAGGAAAGGAAAATGCAATGTTTCAAAATTATCATCATTCTAAAGTCTGAATACATTCACCTTGTGAAATTTTGTAATCTGAGTCTTCAAAGAATGAAGGGTCATCTTTATGCTGAAGACAAAAAGCTGTTTTAGGGCTCTGAAGTCACACAGGGCACTAACTCATCTACGTTGTCAAACAGCTGTTATCCATATCTGTGGAAAGGCAACAACTGATGTTTTCTGACATGTTGTTATGTTTATATAACATGGAGTAATGAGTGTTCCATGTTGAGAATGAAGCCATGTCAAGGGGGCACTAAAGTGACACTACTGGTCTTATGGAATCACAGAATCTTGGAATTGGAAAGGTTGTTGGACTATTAAGCAAAAGAACTCATCAGATCCTGGAATAAAACTTAAATGTGCAGTTGCAATTTTATTGGTTTCAGGGCATCTCACTTTAAGGGGTAAACTAAAACATCACAGTGATGTCCTTAACAGGAATATTTGCATCATGGGATGAAATTTTGGGGAAAAAAACAACAATAGAACAGTCAAAGTCAATGAGCAGTAGAGGAGTGGAAATCTGAGAGTACAGACTACATGGTAAGTAGGCTCAGCTCTTATGGTTAAAAAAAAACTACCATTATTGTTATTGGAGATAGACATATAACAATATACTATAATTTATAATATCAATATTTATATATTATTCAGGATCTTTTTTTTCAATATTTTATTGGAATACTGACTTTGATTCAATAGAAAGAAGAATGACAGCTGGGCACGGTGGCTCACACCTGTAATCCTAGCACTTTGGGAGGCCGATGAGGGTGGCTCACCTGAGATCAGAAGTTCGAGACCAGCCTAGTCAACATGGTGAAATCGTGTCTCTAATAAAAATACAAAAATTAGCCAGACCTGGTGGCGGGCACATGCAATCCCAGCTACTCGGTAGGCTGAGGCAGGAGAATCGCTCAAACCCTGGAGGTGGAGGTTGCAGTGAGCCGAGATCGTACCACTGCACTCCAGCCTGGGCGACAGAGAAAGACTTCAAAAAAAAAGAAGAAAGGAAGGGAAGGAGGAAGGGAGGGAGGGAGGGAGGGAGGAAGGAAGGAAGGAAGGAAGGAAGGAAGGAAGGAAGGAAGGAAGGAAGGAAGGCAGGCAGGCAGGCAGGCAGGCAGGAAGGAAGCCATAAGGCAGAACTGTCCGGAAAAGGAGTGTGTTTCATGGGGATGTAGTTACTTGCATGTCCCTGGTCAAACATGCAACAAAAGTAGTATTTCAAATGGGGCTTACCATCAGATTGGATGTGTATCAATGAGCTTAGGGTCTGATATTCATAACTCGGGGGGGATAGGAAGAGTTGATTTAGATAACTATGGTTGGAAAGCTCATTATTTATCTTTAATTATAAAATTGTGATTTATAAAAAGAAATATACAAAGTTAAAAATGGGTATACTAAAGGCAAATGTAAGCTTTTAATTTGAAACTGACTTTTCTTTTCTTTTTTTTTTTTTTTCTTTTTTTTGAGACAGAGTCTCGCTCTGTAGCCCAGGCTGGGGTGCAGTGGCGCGATCTTGGCTCACTGCAAGCTCACCTCCAGGGTTCACGCCTTTCTCCTGCCTCAGCCTCCTGAGTAGCTGGGACTACAGGTGCCCACCACCACACCCAGCTTATTTTTTTGCATTTTTAGTACAGACGGGGTTTCACCATGTTAGCCAGGATGGTCTGGATCTCCTGACCTCGTGATCCGCCCGCCGCAGCCTCCCAAAGTGCTGGGATTACAGGCATGAGCCACCGCGCCCGGCCTGAAACTGACTTTTCTGTTAACTCTATTATTCCAGAAAAATAAACCAGTTCAAATTCAAGGGGAAATAATCAAAGTTTATAACCAGAAATATGAATAGTTGATCCAGCTATTCAAATATCAGCCTAATTATTCATATTTTTTAATCTAAACTTTCAGATTGAAAGACCAAAATTTTACTTTCATCTTGTAGGCATTTAGGAGACTTAACCCAGGAGAAAGGTTAAGGTGCTATTATTAGCCAATTCAGACCAATGAGTGTTGGGCATTTGCACAACTCTAAACTAGGAGACTGAAAAATGTTCTCTTTAATGATTTTCTTTCCATTCCCTACTGTTTTGCATGCTTTCAATTTCTCAGTTCTAGCCCCATCACTCTGTTTCCAAGCTCCTGAGCATGCTATATTTTGCTTAAATTTGTTCAGATATTCTCTTTCATCTGCCATCTGAGAGTAGGGGGATGTTCGGAAACCAAGATCTTTAGTGATTTTATTTTTGCTTCCATTTTCAACCACATTTACTGTCATCCTCTCACTTATACTTCTGAATATCTTCTCAAATTGTCTTCATAGAATCTGCTAAATAAGTAGGAGGCTATAGTTTTCCATCTGAGCCTCTGCACTCTCTTGAACTAGAATAAGCCCTTGACCCACATTAAACAAATCTGATTCTCTTTCAGAAATTTGGAATTGAAACTGAGGAATGCTATTTTTTTCTGGGGATATGTCTATCTTGAGGGACCTCGTAAGACTAATGGGCTATTTTTCTGTAAAGAGAACCAGAGAAAGCACTCAGAAAAAAGAGAAAAATGAAACAGATCAACACAGACCAGAAAATAGAAAAAAATTGTAGTGAGATAAAAAGATGAAGTGGGCAAGAGAAGAGCACAAGGACACAATCAGAGATAAAGAGAGGGATAGTCCTAATCCCTGACCAATCTGAAAATCTGTTTCCGGACTATAGGAGGTTTGCCTTTGTGCTCTGGCAAAATTTCCATAGAACGATTCCTCTCTATTTCCAATTATTATCACTTGTTGTCATAGTTTATTTGAATGAATTTGAGTTGCTTTAGAGTCGAAAAAAATCTCTGAATAAAACAATTCTTTCCAAGCCATTCCAAGTGCTAGAATGCCCGTTGCCCTACAATTCATTTGCCTTAGTCTTTCAGCCTTCAAATCTCCTTCTCCATGGAGCCCTTTACAGCCTTTTTTGGCCATATTTGTCTCTCCTCCATGCTTCCATAGCATGTTCTTTTGCTGTGTTTTCCTGCTCTTTAGAACTTATTTATTGTTAATGGAATATACTTGATAGATATTTCAGGTAACATTTTATGTGTATCGAAAAGTACATTGTATTTTTTGGTTTAGAAACTAATAATTCATGATTCCATATGGTTCACAATTTGTCTACATGTACAAATATATAGCTATATTTATACACATTTACGCATAAATATTTGTGTGTGTCTATGAGTAAATTCTGTTGAGTCATTTACATTTTCTACATCTTCTTTTCTTATTTTTGTTCTGCCTAACCTATTGAGTTTTTTTTTTGTTGTTTTTTGCTTTTTTTGAGGTGGAGTCTCGCTCTGTTGCCCAGGCTGGAGTGCAGTGGTGCGATCTCGGCTCACCGCAAGCTCTGCCTCCGGGGTTCACGCCATTCTCCTGCCTCAGCCTCCTGAGTAGCTGAGACTACAGGCGCCCGCCACCACACCCAGCCAATTTTTTGTGTGTGTGTTTTTAGTAGAGACGGGATTTCACCGTGTTAGTCAGGATGGTCTCGATCTTCTGACCTTGTGATCCGCCCATCTCAGCCTCTCAAAGTGCTGGGATTACAGGCGTGAGCCACCATGCCCGGCCTTGAATTTTTAAGGTCGTATTTTAGAAAGCATTATGCTTTTTTTTTCTTAGAATTGTTTCTGATTTATTGAAGTTGTTGAAGTCTGTAATATTATGTCTTCATTGTGGGTTGAATTTTTATCAAATTAAAATACCCTGTCTTCTCATTTAATATCCTTTAAATTACATTTTTATATCTGGTGCTACTATTGCTCTTAATGTTTTGTTTTGGCAGATGCTGTTGAAATTCCTGTTTTAATCTCTCCCTTTTTTTTTAACGTTCATAGCGTATTCACTGTATTCCAATACGTTGTAATAACATGATTGTGGATTTATTATGGGTGGGGGTAGTTCTACCAGCTATTTTTCCTTTTATGTGAAAAGGTTCACCATACCTTGGAATCATTTGCCCTCAGGGACACTATCTTGCTGCTCTAGTTCCAGGGCTCACATTCACTATATTAGTCATAGGAAAACTCAATGGCTTTTGCATATTTGCTACTCTATATGTAACTCCTCTTTTAATAACAGAATATGTGTTATTGGCTCTAACTTTTCAATCTCTTAACTATAAGTTTAGCGTTCTCCCACACAAATCCTCATATTGTACCAAGCTTCTCTAAAATCTATTTGAGACTACAATTTCTTTGCTCCCATCTGTTTCCATCTGCTTCTTATCTTTTCAGGATTCCCACCAAATTTCCAGTCAACTGATGATCTCTCTTACCTGCCTATACTGTGAAATTTCCATCTACATGGTGCTATTTTAGTCTCACCAAGTTGTAATGATGTCTTTACATGTCTCTTTCCAAATTTCTTGTGACTATCTTGAAAGAAGGCATGATTTCACAGTCTCTAATTTTAACACCTACTGCTGCGCCTGCCACTGGAGCACTTAATAAATATCCTTTGAATTAATAAATGAATTAATATTTCCTTCAAAAAACCCTGCAAGATATATTGTTTATTTCTCATTTGGAACTCAACATTCCCCCAAAGATGTTGTTTTCAACTCTCCTAAAGAATGATAGGCTCATTTTTGAGACGCTTCCCATTAAAATTTCGCCTTAGAAGATTTCACTTGATGAAGAACATACAACCTAAAAGATGTAGTTTTTATAACAGAACACCTTTCATGACCTTAACAATCACTTTGTAATTGGGTCATTATAATGGATGTAAACAAGTAGAAAATTATCTCTGTGCCAATAATAAAAGTAACTTTCACTTTTTGAAAGTCCTAAGCAGCTGATCCACCATCCCAAAGCTTGCTACAGATATTTCCTACCGTAGTGTAAGGACCACAGAAGACTCAGTAGAACATTAAATAGATGTTTTGAAATCAAATGTGATGAAAGTACATTTCAGTTAGAGGAGAATGAGCAGAGAAACTGACAAGGAAGAAAATGTGTGCAGAGCATCAGCCTCTCTAATCTCGACAAACAGGATCCCTCTTTGGGGCTGAGCTCATATTGACTAATCATAGAAATCACAGAGCAAGGGTGAGAGAGACTCCAGAGGAAGCAGGGATCTGACAAACTTCCCTGATAACCTTTACTGCCTGGACACAAGAATTTGGCGGGGCTTTGAAAGTGAAAGGGAACCTGCCTGGCAAACAAGTTGAAACTGCAGAAAAGTTTAATTAGAGCCATTGAGGGGATATTAAAAGTAGGAATAATTAGGGCAGCAAGAAACAAAAGAATGAAACCAGATGATTAAAGGAAGGCTCCAGAGGCATGGAGCTACCTGTATAGCATTCTGACAACTATTAAAAACAAATTTGATGTTTTGCCTAATTCCAGTTTAAATTTTTGGTTTGCAGTGTGTGTGTGTGTGTGTGTGTGTGTGTGTGTGTGTGTGTGTGTGTGTGATCCTCTATTATCTGGTTTTTCTTTAATTTTTTTTCCCCCTTGGCTACAGCAGGGTAGGAATGAAAGAGTGCCATGATCCAAACTGGATTTTAATGAGGACAGCTCAGTGCCTGCCAAGTCCTTGGGCGTGAAGTTGGGGAGCTGGGCCTACTGGTCTTAAGGGTCCCTGCTCTGGAACTGAAAGTCCTTCTGTTGAAAACTTGGCAGCCCTTCCAAAGTCTCTTTCCCCTCTGCCAAGCAGATGAAAGCAGCGTCTGGCTCTGTACATGCAATGCTGAAAGTTGCCACAACTGTCAAAGGCCTGAAGAAGGAGCACTTCTTTTCCCTGACATAGATAGCTTCAAATCCAACCCAGGGACCCTCAGCTGTTGTCACCTTTCCTGAAAGATAGCAACTTTTTTATTCTTCATAAATTGCAAAGATGCTGCTTTCTACATTTAGCTTGGTAAAGACCCAAGAAGAAAACTTTGCTTTAAAAAGTCATCCTTATGAAGGGCACTGTTGCTTGCTGATGTGTCTAGAGACAAAAGCTTATATGGGAGAGTATTAGGCAGTGAGGCTAAAGTTTTAAAAATGAGTCAGACTCTAAACTTTCTGTCTATGAATAAAAGAAATGGTTTCAGTTTTCTATGGAAATGTTATGGGGCAGCAACAAAGCTGTCTAAGCAGAACAGTAACATAAATTAATTTTTTAAAAAATGCATGAGAAAAACGATAATTGCAGGCTATGAGAGAGAGAGATTTGAGATGTATATATCAGAGATAGAAGACAATAGAGATACTATTTCAACTGCAGGTAGAATAAGAAAAACCTTGGCAGTGGGAAAAATGGATATATATTCTAGATTTACAAAGAAGATATAATCAACAAGACTTAATGATTGACTTTATGGGAAAGAATGGAAAAAAAGAGCATGAAGATGGCACACAGTTTTCAGGCTTATCCGAATGAATGGTGTTGTCAACCATAAGGGCTGAAAATTAAGAATAAGAAAATTAGTTTGCTCCTTAACAATAATGGGAAAGAAATCACAAGTTTTGGAGTTATTTATAAAGATGGAATTTTAAAAATATATTACAATTGCTGTGCAACTATTGAAACTAAATATGTATGTACCCCTGCAGTATTTATGGGTCTATATACTTATTTTTCTATTTGTATGTGTAAAACTCTCTTGAACATCTCCATCAGTGTGCATGCCAGTCATGATTTCTATAGTGGCATTAAGAACAAAATCAAACTCCATCCCACTTGACTACTACTCCTAAAGTACAAATCTCCCAGATTGCGGAGGATTCCCCAACTGGAGAAGAAAACTCTATCTGTAGAAAATTGAAGCAGATGGTTCCAGTGGGCTAGTAGTTCTCAATGATGAGTGCTTTAAACATCCGTATGTCCAGTTTATGCCCCAGACCAATGAAATGAAATTTGCAGGCGTAGGACCTAAGTGACAGCATTAAATCTAATCAGCTAACGAAAATGGAGTCCAGTTTTAGAATTACTACATAAGGTTATATCTGACACAAATTGGAAAGAGACAGCTGGGAGACAAAAATACCAAGGCCAGTCCAAAAGAGAGGAGTAGAATCATACTCAACCAAAAAATAATGGACAATCAGGAAAGAAGCAGAGCTTGCCTTTGAAGAGCAGTACTGCAGGAAAAAGAATTAAGAACACCCCTCAAATTGGTATGACCTGAATTGACACAGCCAAGGCTTATTTCTTAGGTGAGGAATACTAGGTGGTGTCTCAGGTAAATTAAGAAGCAAAGCATGAGAAGACATCAGAGGTCAGATATCTTCCAGGAAACCTTCCTCATGTCTTATTGGCTTAGTTTGTTAACCAGCATATTCTTAAGCTAACTCCCATCGTAAGGGAAATGTCAAAAGCTGATTGAATTAAGCACGAGTACTAGAGGTGATAGTAGGTGGGTACCTGCTTATTTTAGTTCTACAAATCTGCATCTGCTCATGAGCATGGAATAGTTAAAAGTAAACCACTGCATTAAAAGTAAACTAAAATTTTTCTCGATGTTCCACATATAGATATTTGCCACTTTTCAGTCTTATTTTAATAAAGTGGCATAAAAATAACTAGTTAATGTTTATTCCCACACTCATATTTCCATGGTATCATCTTCATCTTACAGGTTCAAGTCACTCCTGGTGACTAAATGGCTGCAGTTCTATGCCTCTACGTGAACTTTATTTGATCTTCAAACAGAGTTTCTGGTTGTTCTCCCAAAACATAAGCAACATTCTTCCCCACAAATGTCTCAAACTTTTTCAAGATTTAATGTTATAACTTTATATCAGAATAGTAATGGAATTAAAGAGAACTTAAAAATACCTCTGACTGGAGTTCTCTTTAACTCCATTACTATTCTGATATAAAGTTCTCAACCATTGTGGAAAACAGTGTGGTGATTCCTCAAGGATCTAGAACTAGAAATACCATTTGACCCAGCCATTCCATTACTGGGTATATACCTAAAGGATTATAAGTCATGCTGCTATAAAGACACATGCACACGTATGTTTATTGTGGCACTATTCACAATAGCAAAAACTTGGAATCAACCCAAATGTCCATCAGTGATAGACTGGATTAAAAAAATGTGGCACATATACACCATGGAATACTATGCAGCCATAAAAAAGGATGAGTTCATGTCCTTTGTAGGGACATGGATGCAGCTGGAAACCATCATTCTCAGCAAACTATTGCAAGAACAGAAAACCAAATACCGCATGTTCTCACTCATAGGTAGGAATTGAACAATGAGATCACTTGGACACAGGAAGGGGAACATCACACACCGGGTCCTATTGTGGGGGGTAGGGGAAGGATAGCATTAGGAGATATACCTACTGTAAATGACAAATTAATGGGTGCAGCACACCAACATGGCACACGTATACATATGTAACAAAACTGCACATTGTGCACATGTACCCTAGAAGTTAAAGTATTTTAAAAAAAAAAAAAAACCTCTAACTCCAAACACACACTACTCAAGCATTTTCAATTTTGTGAACTGCCTTCTAGTTTTTTTCTATATAAAAATTACCTTTTTCACTTCATGATTATGTTCTAAAATGCATTAATTAGTATCTTAGCATTTTCATTTAGTTTGATTTTGTATGCACATACACACATAACATATATATTTAACACCATCTTAATATTCACAATTATAACTTTTTCGTGTCCTTTTGAGCCTTTTTCTGGTAATAAATTCCCAAAAGGAAGATAAGTATGTAAAGTTCCATTGGTACATTTATTGTTTATGGATAAGTATACAGATGCCTCTCCACTTAGGATGGAATTATGTCCAGATCAACAATAATGGTATTTTCAATTTACAATAGGTTGATCAAAAAATAGCCCCATTATAAGTCAAAGAGTGTGCTGAATGCCTATCACTTTTTCACCATAGTAAAATGAGGAAGTCCTAAGTTAGGGACCATCTGTATATAGACAGATCAACTGATGGATTAATTAATACATTGATCGATAGAACTGATAGATGATAAGTGGGGAATACAAGAGGTTTCCTCTTTTATTAGTTTCATTCCAGTAGTATTTTACATCAATTTTATTGCAATACCTTTAGAAAAAATAACTATGTGTGTGTTTCATACTTGTTTTGTTATTTCGCTAGCCAAGAGATAATTCAATAAAGTTTTAAATAGTGTTTTATTAATAGTAATGGTTGGCATCATAAGGGCTCAGTAAATATTTGTTGAGACTAGATTTTCTGTTTGTTCATACACTATTTATATTTTATCTTAAGTCATTTTCTTTGCCCTTAACCAAGTCTTTTAATTCAAAAACCTATGCTTTATGAGATGTCTGACTAATGTTGAATGTCGAAGGTGATGATAGAAATAATCTGATCCTGTCAGTTTAATTCTTTTTTCTTAATTTTAGAGCCACTAACTTCGCTTTCTAACCATAAAACTTAACAGTCAGTTGGTACTTTTTTCTGTATTAATTTTTAAAAGATTGAGTAAACCTAATTGACATCTTGACATACATGCTTTTTCTCATCATAGATACCTAAGAATAGTTTTATTATTAGTTCAAGTTTTTCTTGACATCTGAATATTTCATGGCAATTTATTTTTTTAAATTCAATCCATCTTCTAAAATGGAGAGTTCTAATTCTTTACTGCCCTTAGAATAAATCAACATGTATCTGAAAAACTAGTCAGTCATGATTTTCTTTGAAAAGATTAACTTAAATTGTTCATTCAAATGAAGTTGCTCTTCACTTTTTAGTTGTTATAGTTCTTTATGCTTACTAATACTAAATTATTTTGGAATCTTTATTTACAAAGTGGTTGAAAAATACTTTGTATCATGCAAGCATTCTAATAAGTAGATCAGATAAGAAGCGACTTACCTTAATAGAAGGAGCGCTGGTGCTAATTAAAATGTGGATTTTAATCTTCGTGCTATATAATATGTACTATGTAACCAGGATCCAGTCTTTTTGCTTCTCTGCAACTCACCTTACTCTTATGAAAAATGAGTGAGTTGATCTAGAACAGTGGTAGAAAAATGGGTAGTAATTAATGAAAAAAGTCATGTATAGAGGTAATGTTATTTTTTCATATAACATTAAAATTGATTTATGTAGGGTAGTATGAAAAAATGTATATTACTTTCTAATGTATTACCTGCCTTTTTATATTAGAATGCTACCATACAATGTGCTGTTGCATTAGTTAATGTTTTATTTTCCAAAGATAGATGAAACAACATTTCCCATCTCACTTGTCTTACCATGCTGCCTTTATACTCTTCCAATTGAATGATTGGGAATGTATCACTTTTTCTTAGATCTGGTTGGGTTTGTAGCAGCTGTGGCCAACAGAGTACAATAGAAATGACATTATGTAACTTCAATGACTATGTTATACAAGTCAATGGAATTCTAAAACAAAAAAAATACCTTGCTTTTAAAACCAACTGAGGAGTCCAACTTTCCTGAGGTCTCCATGCTACATGGAGAGACCGTTTGTACATTGTCTTATTAAAAACTCAGCTGAGATCCTAGTCAATATCCAAACATGTGAATCAAGATGCCTTGAACATTTCTAGCCCTCAACCATTAAGTCTTACCAGGTAGGGCCCCTGACATCATGACCTAGTCGATTTTTTAGATTCACAGAATCCATGAGCATAGTAAAGTGGTTCCTTCATGCCACTCACTACTGGGATAGTTTGTTCACCAGTAATAACAAGCAAATGGAAATTTAGAACTCATAAATACAGTGCTATACTATAGTGTATTGCATGTATCTGGAGTACTACATTATAGTATGCTATACCATGCTGTATATAATCAAAACTTAGGACATGTGGCAGTGGCTTTGGTATCAAGCAGATGCATGCAAAGCCTTGAAGAGATCTTTGATAAAAGCCAGAAGAGCATTGATAGGTCAAGGCTTACAAGACTGAGAAGAAAGTACTATAAAAAGATTTAGAAAAAAGAGAATTTGTAAAGTTACAGAAAATTCAGGAAAATTGTTACCTCGAATGAAATGGGAAGTATAAAATGTACATAATGAACTTGAGGAGTTAGTGAAGAATAGCTCCAGATGGAACATAGCACGTGCCATCTGCCTTCGTCTGTAACAAAATAAGCCAAGGCAGAGATGGACTAAAGAATAAACTATCTAATGTTCAAGTATATTTTGAAGGATATTTGAAGTTCCTAGAATGGTCTTTTCAAACTGTAATGGAGTCTCAAAATAAGAAACATACTCTGGACCAAGATCAATTTCAGTATGAAAATATACCTAGAATTGTTAAGACGTTAGAAAGTTCTAAGGCAATGTCTCATGCAACTTTTCAGAAAGACCAACTGTGTATAAAAGTCTCAAGGCATACCTGAAAGATCCATTTTATTAAAGAAGGAGGGATTTTGATATTTTAAGGTCATGACAATCTACACACCCCAAAGACTAGTTCAACTCTCTCCATGTCTTAATTCCAAAGTCCAAAACATGATGGGTCAGTGTCCAGTACAATCCAGGGTGTTGTGGTCAGAGGTCAGGCACAGACCCAATACAAACCTTCCATGTCAGGACACTACTCAACCAAACAAGTTAAAGTGAGCAGATCCTAGAGAAAAAAAAAAATAGCCCTAGATTTTGGATTGGTCAGACACTACTAAAAGTATGCTCACAAAGCCATCCAGAAATACACAAGGACAACTGAGAAAATGATGCATTTTGCACCAAATTCTGCTTGTGCCATTAAGGAAAAAAAGGTTTTCTGTATTTTGTAGTGTATAATCCTACTTCTGATTGTCACTCAGAATCTCTACCAAAACAGCTCTGCTTAACATGCATGTAATAAGTATGTATGTATGTATGTAACATGCATGTAATGGCTTGCCTTATCAGGCAGTGTTCCATCTAAAATAAAAATAACATTAACAATCTTACAGATATATCTTCCCATTTTGAATGGCCACACTGAGGTCACTTTAGTAGATCTCAGTATTGAGATCACTGGAAAATAAATGAGTTTGTTTCCATAAACACAATAGTGCTTTTTATTCAGTTATATCAAGGAGAGATGATTATACAGTTTACTAATGTAACCACAAGTCTGTAGAAATTAATAAAGTACAATTCAGAGAAGATGCTCCATAAAGATGGAAGATACATAACCTGACTTTGGTTGTCCCAAAGGATAGAGTACAGAACCTTGTGGTGTTTGAATGTGGAGCCAGGTGTTTGCATGCTATCTATTTATAGAAAAATAACATTTGTTATTTCCTCGGGAAAGCTTCCACTGAAATAATGGATTTCAAAGAGAGAGACAGAGAGAGAGAGTGCCTTTCACTTTCAAATTTGAATGTGAAATTATAAGTGTCTATACATTTTATACCACTGCCAGAGAACTACAATGATTTCTGCTGCAATTTCCTAAGGAAATCCAGTCTCTGTTTGCCAAACATAGAAGCATTGTACAACTGTCAGACAGGAAGCTCTCCCCTGAGAAAACAGACATCTCCAGTAGGACCCAACAGATGTTGGAGGAATCTCCCAGCAGTGATATTTACAGTGCTCCATTTTAGGTATTGTCAGTGCTAGTCATGCTGCAGAATCAGTGCCGTTACTATTATTGAAGCTAATAGTTAACTGAATATGAATTAAATGGCTGTTTTTGTCATAAGTGAATCAGGCAGCATACCATGTTTCCTCACTCAGTGAGAGGGAAGCCGCCTCCTCAGAGCGACAGTACTAGAAGCATTTTGTCCCTTAGGAAGGTGTATTTTCCATGTTTCTGGGCACACTTAGGAATGTCACTTTCCCGTGAGATTGGGGACAGCATCACACACTCTGAGAAATGAGGAATGTCACCCTTGGTATGAAAAGTCCAAATGTTCCAGTTGTTCAGCCTTTAAAATGCAGGCACATTTCTACTTGCATTATCTGTGATTAAAGTGAACAAGTTTGCAAATTTCACCTATACAAGTAAGAGTAAAAGCTTAAGAAAATAAAACCCAAATCCCTTAACCCATTGGGCTATACTTCTATTCCAGATAAAATATATCTGTTTGGAGGTGACAATGAACAAAACACAAATTGATTGACACTCTCTGTACCACTTTAAAATCACAGAGCTAGCTCTTGCAAAATTAATGCTGGAATTCTGGCCTTTTGAGTCTTCATATTATGATACATCCAATATTTAACACTCTACTTTCTTGCAACATTCGACATTCTCAACATTCGCCCATCTTTGTGTTTTTCCTGTAGATGCATTCTTCTCCCTCTGTCTTCCCGTCTCCTTATCTCTGATCCAATCTTTTCTTTATGTTGTTTCATTACATTTCCTCCATTGATCATTAGTTTATACAACTTAAAATTTTAAAGGAGTGCTTGATTCAGAGCAGATATTTCAGACATACTTGCTGAATCAAACATAAAGGAATACATGTCACCGGTTTATTTTCTTGTTCTCTGCATTCATTGTCTCTTCAACATTCTAAAAATCGCCATTGCTTTGAAAGCTCACTCTCAAAACTAATTTCACCATGATTTCTGTATTTCTACAGGAGCCATGACCTCCTCTCATGCATTCTCTCAATAAACAATTTATAAGTCTTATAAGGAGAGAGAGAATTTGAGATTCCAAACAATAACTTATAACATCATGAGAAAAAAAAAGAAGAGGAGGTCAAGATATGGAAGCAATCTAAGTATCTCTTGAAAGACAAATGGATTTCCTTTTAAAGTAGTGTACATAAACGTACAAATATACAATTTGGAAATTCAGCCCGGTTTCCTCTCTTTTGGCAATTTAATGCCCCCTCAAGCCACATTCAAAAGATACTTTCTGTAGGTCTGTGAAGCTTTGACTAACCCCTCTACCAAGAATAAAGAAAGAAAGTATGGTGAAATACGAAAAGCATGGATTCCGTGGCTAAATGAATTTTGGCTTACTTTTGAGCTGTGGACTTCAGAAAAGTTACTTTTATCTCTTAGAGCTTCAGTTTGCTCACCTGCACAAAAAGAATAGCAATACCAACGTTATAAGGGGTTGTGCAGTGCCTAGCACATGCGAGGGCTTCTGTAAATAGATGTTCTTTGCCTGTTCTTCTCTCTACACTCAGCAAAGTGTATATAACCTGCCTCTCACCCATCTCATTGTGACTTTTTATAGATCTTTTGTCTTCCTGGAACCCAAGTTCTCTGCCTAGCTCACAGTGCCTAGAATATGACTTTAGCAGTAACAATTACATCTACTGAATGACTTATGTATATGTATGAATGTGTGTGTATATGTGCCAGACATCAGAACAGACCCATTTTTGTAGTGTGTTAATCTTTTGTCAGCCCTCAAAGTTTAGATACTTTTAAAATTCCCAGATGAGAAAATTGTGGGCTCATAATGTTCATGCCGCACATTAGTGAGGGTACTCACCAAAATATGGGCCTTTAAAGTACAATTCCAGCACCCATCTCTTAATCACATCACGACCCTGCCTTTTAAACTGGGTGGGTGTAACTAATCTTCGACGATCGAAGTTGCAGAAAGTCCTAATAAAACTAGCAGTCACACATGGCCCTGGGCAAAAAAAAAAAAAAAAAAGAAAGCCGTATATATGAGTACTCCTACTAACTTCTTTTAGAAATAATTTTGGTAGAGTTGGCATGCATAGAGTTACTTTTTGTATCTTGCTGAACCCCAAATGCCAATAAATTAAGATTACCTTAAAGTGCAGTGAAGACACAGCTTTCTGTGCAGTGGGAGAGAATATGGAAGCTTGTGGCATCTCATTAACTCTCTCATTTCCTACGTTGAGCAGCATAAAATGAGGCTGAAAAGGCAATTTACCTTTCAACACAAGGAAAGCTGCTTGATTTCATTTCCAGAGAAATTAGCTCTTCTTCCTCCCTTTTAGTCTTTGGAAAATTGAAGGGAAAGCAAAACACTGTGTCGATAATCTCTGTAAGAAGTTTATGACATAAGAGGAAACAAAAACTGAGTTTAAATACTATATAATGTAAAAATGCTTATGCTAGTTTTAAAAGAAACAACTCATATTCAACAAGTATTTGTGCCGTGGATGGCCTGGGGTCAACACTTAACCTGTGCTGTCTCACTTAGTCCTCAACACCGTCTGTTGACCTGTGATTATCTTTACATCCATATGAGGGAAGGGAGACACACATGATTTAATATAAGCGCCCAAAGTCACACTGTTAGTGTCCAAGCTGAAAAGTCTACCCAGAAAGTTTAACTCCAGTGTCTGTGCTGTTTAACCCTACATTACACCAACAGAAAAGTGTGACCCAAATGAGGGTGAAATCAGAGAAGGACGGCATTGGTATGGTGAAAACTTTGGAAACTGGGGTTGGACTTAGAGAGTGTCATCCAAAACCTCTGTGGAGATGAGGGGTCCTCAACAGAGTTTGGCTACATATAAGGAAGCCTTTCATAACACAAAGCGCTCATTAAATAAAATTGTATTCATATACTTATTTTAACAATTCAAAATGGTTTTCTTGTAAAGCACTGGACCTTTTTTTTTTTTCTTCCCCCATATGTGTTCTCAATAGTGGATGACCCTGGATGGTCTGCTCCAAATATCATTTTATACAGAGGCAATTTGGTTGTTCACTGTTCCTTAACATTCCCTCCTTAATCAAGCTTTTCTCTCAAGTGCTACATAAACAAACACTGCTAATTCCTGTCTCTGTTCTCTCTGTTCAAGAGATGAACCTTTCCCAGTAAAACTTACAGTAAGTGCTATTGAGTGATAAATTCTGAGTTCCTGGAACAAGAGAGACTCTCCCTCATCATCTGTAATCCCTTCTCTCTCCCCTCCTATCACCAACCATTGCCCATGTTTCAGGACCTGAGTCAAGTCTCACTTCCTTCCATCTTTCTTTATCAAGCACCCTCACCAACATCTTCCAGCTACACGAGATTCTTATTTCACCCATACTGAAATATTTATTGCCATTTTTTAGTGTTTTTGAATAGTGGGTTTTGCCATACTGATGAGACTACAAACTCATAGAAAACAGGCTGTTTGGACAAATTAGTGCAATTGTTTCCAAATTCCTCTACAAATATAAAAGTATGCAGAATTCTCATGCATAAAATAGATGCCAGTGGGAGGCTCTCGTGGAAGTGAGAGTACTGGCCACCAAGTGTGTTCATCCAGCTTCCCTGCCCTTTCCCATTTCTTCTTCAAGAAACTGTAAAATAAGAAATGGACAAGGGGATCATAATCAGAGGGACTGAATTCAAACTCAAGCTTACTGAGTGACATCGGGAGAGTTTCCATTTATTGAGGTCTCTGTTTTTATTTTTGCAACGACCATCATACACCAACCTCAGGAATGATATTTAGGCTTCGAAGAAGTAACCAACCAGTAACGTTTTACTTTCTTCTTTTGTTTCTTGCTTTCCCTTTCCCAGACTCTTTGTTTTCTTTTCTCTCATTCTTCACACAACCCTTTTCCATGACATGTTTTATATTGCTATGTCTGTGGTAGGTCCCTGCATACATTTCTTTATTTATCATTTCATGTCCTAAATAGCAAAGATATATTTTGAATGCATTATAATTACAGGTATATGCAGTATGAGGTATGCCAAGAAAATAATATGACAGCCACCATGTTTGTGTTATTGGACATATATTTATATAACTATTTTTATGTATGGAAATAGAGTTTGCATATTCATGGCTTATGTTTTCCATTCCACAATACCACATTAAGCAATATATTACATCTCCTGGCCTGCTTGATATTCATTGCTAATAAAGTCTCATAGATATAAAGCTATGTGGTAATAGAATGGCAGCTTTTTATTATAGAGATGTTTCTATTATGCTAATTTATGATTTAGATGATTTACGCTAATAAGTATAATTTCTTAATATAAACAAAACTATAGTCAAATTTTAAAATGTCTCTAACTCTGGCTGGCAAATTTACATACCTCACAGTTTTATTAAATATATTCTGTGGAGATAAAACACATTTTTTACATAACAATCACCTCCGGCTTTTCCAGGGAGAATTTGATGGCACAAAACAGCTGCACATCTGTAATTGTTTTACCACCTGTTCTATGGAAGTGAAAGTTCTGTACCCTACAGTGGTGATTGGATACTGTTTTGCTCATATTTCAAGGTCATGAATTCTTCTACTTTTCTCTTTCAATACCTCTGGCATGGGAGGGGGAAGGAATGTTTCATAGAGTTGATTTTCCAAGGTTTGATTAGAAATTTTCCAGAAGAAAGGAATTAAATAGGGATTTACTTGAAATGAACAAGATGACTGGATAACACGAGACAGCCACCATCTGTGATGAGCTTTAATTTCTTTTCTGAAGGGCAGTTATTTTACTTTTATTTTGATACAGAGAAAGTAAAATGGTTGAGTTCAAAAGAAATGGAGGCCTTTCATTCAGGAAAAATAACATGAAAATGTGACAATATTGTTTAAATAATGAACTCTGTCTCTCTCATACACACAGAACCTTTCATACTCACTCACAGAAATCACCTATGCTGATTCATGAATTTTAATTAGATCAAATTTAAGCAGATTGACCAATCTATCTCAATCACAAAGGTGCTATATATATATAGATGTCATTCCAAGCCACTGTCACCATCTTTGTCAAATCACCAAAGTACCCAAATCTGTATGTCATCAAGTTAATGCAGCTGACCCAGGTGTTTGTATCAATGACACTACTTTTGGATGTCTTCAAGCGATACTAGTGCAATGACTCAGTATGATGAGGTATGGTATTGAATTCTAGCGATAGAGAGATTGCAGCTGAGACAAGGAGAAGGAATCTTTGTTTGGTTTAATCTTATTAACTTAATTACACATTTTAAATATCTAAATTTTATTCTTAGTTCTTCATTTTAAGTGTTGTCTTAAGACACAATTTTCTTTATTTAATGGGTAGTTATGCATAAGACCAAGTAAATATACATTAAATATAACCTTCCTTCTCTAAATATTTGTTGAAAAAAGAAGCAACGGGATAGGTAGGAAGTAGGAGACTGATTTGAGAGTTCTTGTTGTCTTTAGCATAAACAATAAGAAAGTAGTAAAAATTTAGTCATGGATGTATCTGAAGTTTCTGCCTAGATTGATAGATAGATAATTGTCCTACTACTAGTAGGAATCAGAAATGAAAGGATAAGAGCATTTTTAGGGAGTAAAGAAGAGGATGAAGCCAATTGGAGCGGCACAAAGTTTGGAGTTCTTACAGAGCATCCAAGAGGGCCTTCCCCAACTCGGAGCTGGTGTGTTTTGCACTATGAGCAGCAGTGTACTAGATCCCTGCTTTTCACCTGGAAGCAATTTTGACCCCAGGGGACATTCTACAAAGTCTGGAGACATTTTTGGTTGTTAAACTGGGGAAGTAAAAGGGGCTGCTACTAGCATTTAGATAGAGTCTGGGATACTACTAAGCATTCTGCAGTGTACAGGACAGAGCACCATTCCACAACAAAGAACTATCCAGCCCAAAGTATCAAAAGTGTTGAGGTTGAAAAACCATGTGATAAAAACCCTCTTGTGGACTAAACTCTAACCAGATTTCTCTGAGCCTTTTCTCAACTAAGCTTCAACTTTGACCTATAAAGACTTGAAAAACACACTAATACAATTCCTAACAGCTCAATGAGGCCACCTCCTTAAGATGACCTTAATTTCTTTCAAAGTGCCTGCCTGGGAAAACTCAAGTCTGCCAAAATAATTTACTGTTTGCACAACCCGGCACCTGACAATGGAGTCTCTGATTCCCGGTCTCTGTAGGCAGGGGGGAGGGCCTACCATCGGTAAGAGCCAATTAGTAAACCCAGATGAATTTCGCGTAGACTACCTCCCCTTCCTGCTTTTTGTAGTTTTTCACTTCCCTGATTCTACTGAGCCCCTGCTCAATTCCTCCCTATTTCCTCATTGTTTCTTTATTTTTATTTTTATTTTTAAGACATGGTCTCACTCTGTTACCCAGGCTGAACTGCAGTGGTGCAATCACAGCTGACTGCAGCCTCTATCTCCTGGACTCAAGCAACCCTCCTACCTCAGCCTCCTGAGTAGCCAGGACTATAGGCACGAGCCACCACACCTGGCCCATTTTTTATTTTTGTTTCTGTAGAAACTAGGCCTCACCATGTTGCCCAAACTGGTCGTGAACTCCTGGGCTCAAGCAATCCACCTGTCCTGGGCTCTCAAAGTGCTGGGATTACAGCATGAGCAATCATGCCTGGCCCATTCTCTCTTTAAAACACAGTCACCTCTGTACAATTTGAAGCTGAGTTCAGTTCACACTGGACTCATCCCTATTGCAAGTAGTGTATTACTGATTAAAATCTGTCCTTTAGTGTCTGGCTTTGTTTATATTTGATGCCTTTACCAGATAACAGATGAAGGTGGTTGCATAAGTGTGTGTGCTTATGTAAAAAAAATCTATAATCCAGTAAAAGGAAAACAAGATTGTACATAATGGAAAACCCATGTGGATAATAAACATCAAAGAAGTTCACAGAGGTTCAGAGATGGTATAAGAATGGTAGAAAAATAAAATACAGCAATACATTTGCAGGAACTCAGTGAAAATAAGGGTTACCTATAAAGTAACAAAGACTTAAGAAGTAACTTTTTCAAGTTTACTTTGCTAGTTAGTGAGCTACTACAGAGGAGAGTTTCAAACTTAGTTCTTTTTGATTCTACAGCCAATTCATTGTCCTGCCTACAATACTAAGAACTAAAAGCTATTACAATTGAGTGATAAATGATCTTTCCAACTATGATTGAGGGCTTCCTGCAGTCTTTGCATGTTTAATGTTGAAACTTTTGCTGGACTCATGGGCAGCCCATGTTTATGTAGTCAGCAGAGGGCTGCTGTAAACATTATAATTGTAGCAATGTTTCTAGCCTCCCACATATCTGCTACTTAACGCTGTGAGCAGCCTCCTAAAATGGGTGAAATCATGCACAGTCAACAGAATAGCATATGGAGTCCCCCCTCCACCACCACCAGAAAAAGTGAAATTTCTTTCAGAAATGTTAATCTGAAAGTCTGTTTCTTGCACTGATGGTTGTCACAAACTCCTGGAAAATTATTTTGAGAATTACCTTTATTACGCTGAAGGCATAGTATGTATTGGATCGGAAAATGAGGAGGTAGCTGCTATGGTTTGAATGTTCATCCCTTCTAACACTCAAGTTGAAATTTACTTCCCATTGCAATAATATTAAGAGGTAGGAACCTTAAAAGGCAACTAGGCCATGAGGGCTTCACCCTCATGGGTGGGATTGGTGCTGTCCTAAAAGGGTGAGTCAAACTCCCTTTTGCCTTCTCTTTCTGGCCCTTCCATCTTCCACTATGAGATGATGCAGCAAGAAGGCTCTTGCCAGATACAGGTGCCTCAGTCTTGGACTTCCCAGCCACCAGAACTGCAAGCAAATAAATTACTGCTCAGTATAAATTACACAGCCTGTGGTACTGTGTTGTGGCAGTATAAAATGGACTAAGACAGTTGCTATACTGCAGTGTATAATTATAAGGTACAATGAGATATCCAAACACTGAAAGGCAAGAGATACATTTAGGTCCTTGCACAACAAATATATTAGCTGTTTGACCTTAGTCCAGTCATGTATCCTTTTTAGGACTTGGTTATCAACTGAAAATGATTTAATTAAATTTTAGTAAAAACCATTTGTAGCCTCAACTGGAACTGATTCTGTGATCCTTATAACTTAAAACATATCATCCAAAACTGATACCATAGCAATACTTGATACTGTTTATCCACACATTTAACAAATGTTTGTTGAAAACCTGCTATTTGTAATTCATAATGCACTTTTTAAGGTGGAGTTCAATAAATCCAAAGCACAAATCCTTGGTTACTGCTCAGGAAAGAAAATATTACTCAGAATTTACGGTGGAAAAAATACTTTCATTGCTAGAAGATACGTATAGGCACAGCAAGGTGGAATCAAGAAGATGAAGCTACTTTGACTTTGGGGATCAAGACAAGAGTGATTGATTAATGAGCTAGCATTTGAATGAGAAGCTTGAAAGCTGGGTACCACACTCAAAGTTATAAAGCTGTGCTGCTTAGAATACATATTTTTCCAGGTTAGAAAAACAGAAGTCCACCTCCCTAGAATGAGTTAGACATTTTGTATATACATTCCCAAAAGACTTAAATTATGTCCTTGTAAAAACAGAGGGAGAGAGAGATAGTCGGCTTACTTATCTGTCACTGTTGGACATCCAGTTTCTAACTGATTATTTGACTTCATGAATTATACAAAAAATAATTATGAAGTGCTACATCCAGTACTTCAGTGGAGCTCGGTTCTGGGTATATGTCAAACAGATAAAAAATTAATCTTGATTAACTAATATGGCTGTTTATTATTGTATTGATCTGGTTAAGGGAAGGTTTAGTAGTGAGTGAGGATTTACCATGCTCATATACACAGGTGTTTAACAAAATTTAGGAGGAGAAAAAAACTACAATTTAGGTTCTGCATATTTGTATCAGTCATATTGGGATTCCTTCAGGGTTACATGATTTACTAGACTGACTCCTGTGCAGCACCAGGGTTTATTCTAAGGCTCAAATTACTTTATAATATGAATTGATGCAAACTAGAAAACTCTTATGAGAGTGCATCTTTTCCGTTTTATCTCTGAATTATTTTGTTCAATCCAATAGTCACATAGATTGATCTGTATCTCAAGGTTCAGAGCATTGCTGCAAAAATACATGAAAATGGAAAGACCTTTTAAAAATAGGCCCATAGCTCTTTGGAGAAAAAGCTGAATCTATGACTAGGGCAGGAAATAGACAAGATGAGCCAGGAACATCTTATGGGACCAGAAATAAGGAAATGCTAAACACACACACACACACACACACACACACACACACACACAATTAAAGATATGTCAAAAGGACACACTAAACAACTGAAAGAGCTCCCAGTGGTCAAAGCTGGAAGAATTTGAGCAATAAAATAAATTTAGGAATCTATACTGATGTACATAAATAATTAAATAAATAAATAATAAAGTAAAGATAGGCAACTGCCCCATGCCGAAAAATTAAAATAATTTACACAGATACTCCACTCTCAAATGAAGTGAAACTTAACCCCTCAATTTTTAAGCATGGACCATGCATAGTGACTTCCCGTGGCAAACTACAGTACAGAAAGAGAGTGAGTGTGTGACTTTGCACTGGAGAAACATGGCAAATGTTACTTCAATCAAATGATAAAGATTCACATCAACAGTGGCAAGTCATGTTGATGGTATATACCCTTGATGTGATCTGATGAAAGTGGACACTTTGCCTCCAAAACACAGGCCTCCCAGTCTGATTCTGAAACAAAGATCAGACAAATATCAATAGAAGGGCATTCTCCAAAATGTCTACGGTACTTCTTAACACTTTTAAGATCATCAATAACAAGAAAACCTAAGGAACTCTCCACAGCCAAGAGGAGCCTAAAGAGATACAATGCTTAGAGAAAATTCAAGAACAGAAAAGGGACATTAGGCAAAGACTAGAGAAATCTGAATCAAGTAGAAAATTTAATTAATAATAAGGTATCAATATTGGTTCATTATTTGTAAAAAATATAGATACTAATATGTAGTCTTAGGTTCCTGCGAAAGTAATTGGCATTGAAAGTAATGGCCAAAGAAATTACTTTTGCACCAACCTAATATCAATAATAGAGAAACTGGTGCAAGGGTATGTGAGATCTTTGTGCTATCTTCACAACATTCTATAAATCTCAGACTGTTCTTAAATTTTAAAGATTTTTTAAAAGGAAGTTCATAAACAGCTTAAAAATTGTATTTCATGCCCCTGTCTTCTCCCGACTCATGGTTCCATTTTCATTTTGAAGTAATCCACTGGTTCTCTACGTTCTTGAAGTGGGCTCATATCCATCTGTGAGTCTCCTGCAGTTCTCCTCTTTGACTCTAGGTCTCTGGCCATTGATCACACTTTGCCTTCCACAGTGGGTCTGATATTTGACTGTGGACCCAGTGCTCCTCTTTCCTGACATCTCTTTCACGCATTCTGGGCTCAGCCTACCCACTGTTCTTCTAAATCTGACATGTTCTCGACTGGGCGTGGTGTCTCACACCTGTAATCCCAGCACTTTGGGAGGCCGAGGCGGGTGGATCACGAGGTCAGGAGATCGAGACCATCCTGGCTAACACGATGAAATCCCGTCTCTACTCCAAATACAAAAAATTAGCCGGGCGTGGTGACGGGCACCTGTAGTCCCAGCTACTACTTTGTGTGCGCCTGTAGTCCCACTTACTTGGGAGGCTGAGGCAGGAGAATAACATGAACCCGGAAGGCGGAGCTTGCAGTGAGCCGAGATCACGCCACTGCACTCCAGCCTGGGTGACTCCGTCAAAAACAAACAAAAAAAAGACACGTTCTTTACTCTTATGAGACTTATTCTACCATACAAAAGTATTGAAGTTTCGCCTTTTTTTTTTTTTGTAGAGACAAAGTATCTCTCTCTATCACCCAGGCCGGAGTGCAGTGAGGCAGTCTCGGTTTACTGCAACCTCCGCCTCCCAGGTTCAAGGAATTCTCTTGCCTCAGCCTCCCAAGTAACTGGGATTACAGGGGCACACCGACACGCCCAGCTAATTTCTTTTGTATATTAGTAGAGACAGGGTTTCACCGTGCTGCCCAAGCTGGCCTTGAACTCCTGAGCTCAGGCAATCCGCCTGCCTCAGCCTCCCAAAGTGCTAGGATTACAGGCGTGAACCGCCACACCCAGCCAGTTTCACTACATTTTTAATTAAGGACACAGATGAAAATACTAGTGTATCCCATTTGCTACTTCCTTTACATTCATCTTGAGAACTGATAAAGCAGACAGCAATGTTCAAGGCACCAACTTGTACTCATCCCCCAGAGCTGTTTCTAAAAGCTATCTTCCTCAAAGATAAGGCCCTTAGCTTAGTTATTTCATTATACTGAAGTGAAGAAAAAACAACCTTAAAATGCTATACTTAAAACATTGTCAGCTTTGCAATAGTTAAAACAGACTCACTTTTTAAATATGTCTAAATTTCTACACATATCCTTTCTTCCTACACATCATATCAATATCTCTCTATATTTATTTTTCTCTTGACAATCTGTCTTCCCACTTAAGTTTTCCTATATTAATTTGCATGAAATAGAGAGATAAAATAAAGTTATTGGGCAAAATGGTATATACGTGTGCACAATTATTGTCAGGAAAAATAGAAACTCAGCTCAAACCGTATAAATAAAGAAAAATAATTATTGTCTAATAAACCAAGCATAAAAATTGCACACTTGCCTTCATCCAAAAACACAAATAATATCATCTGGCCACTATCATTCTATTAGACACATCCTCCTCTCTTCCTACCCCCTCCAGCGGTCCACAGTGTCTATTGTTCTCATGTTTATGTCCATTGTACTTAATCTTTAGTTCCCACTTGTGAGAAGATGCATTATTTGGTTTTCTATTCCTGTGCTAATTTGCTTAGGATTATGGTCTTCAACTGCATCCATATTGCTGCAAAGGACATGATTTCATTCTTTTTTATGACTGTGTAGTATTCCATGGTGTATATGTACCACATTTTCTTTATCCATTCTACCACTGATTGACACCTGGGTTGATTCCATGTCTTTGCTATTGTGAATAGCACAGCAATGAACATAGGATTCCATGTGTCTTTTTGGTACAACGATTTAATAATGGCTATTACTAAAAAGTTAACAAACAGCAGATGCGTGTGAGCTGCTGAGAAAAGGGAACACTTGTACACTGTTGGTGGAAATGTAAATTAGTCCAGCCACTGCAGAAAGCAGTCAGAGATTTCTCAAAGAACTTAAAACAGAGCTACCATTAGATCCAGCAATCCCTTTACTGGATATATACCCAAAGGAAAATAAATCGTTCTACCAAACAAAGATACAGTCTTTTAAAAGCACAAATGATATCATGTTTCTCAGCTTGTTAAAGTTCTCCCAGAGATTTCTACTGCATACAGAATTGTATCTACTCCCCAAAACAGCTTACTAACACCTGCATGGTTTGGCCCACACAAATGCTAGTAAAACTACCCCTGCATGGGCCAAGCTTCTGCCTTCTGCTCTATCTCCTTTTTCTCTGTAGCATAAGACTTCTCTATCTTCTTTTTCTCTCTAGCATAGACATCCTTTCTTTCTCAGGGCTTTTGCACTTGTGTTCTCTCTGAGACACTTATGGCTAGTTTCTTCCTGTCTTTCAAGTGACAAGTACCTTATTATTATTATTATTATTTTTTTTTTTTCTGAGATGGAGTCTCATCTGTTCCCCAGGCTGGAGTGCAGTGGCACGATCTCGGCTCACTGAAACCTCTGCCTCCTGGGTTGAAACAATTCTCCTGCCTCAGCCTCCTGAGTAGCTGGGACTACAGGCGCACACCACCATGCCTGGCTATTTTTTTCTTTTTTTCTTTTTTCTTTTTTTTTTTTGTATTTTAGTAGAGACAGGGTTTCACCATGTTGCCCAGGTTGGTCTTGAACTCCTGAGCTCAGGCAATTCGCCTGCCTCAGCCTTCCAAAGTGCTGGGATTATAGGCGTGAGCCACCGCACGATGGCACAACAAATACCTTCTTACTAAGACATTCCTTAGCCACTCATATTAAGCTCCTGCCATCCTCACCCCATCCTGATCATTCTCTGTGGACCAATTCCCCCTATCATTATTACCCTCACAACACAAAATTATTTTCTTCATTTCTCCATTCAATTATTGTCTCCCCAACTCTTAAAAACAATATTCATTAGACTAGGAGTCACACATATGCCTACCACATAAATTTGCTTCATAAACTAGTGTTGGCTAAATGAATTAATTCACTTTTTGTGTTTTTAATGTGAGGCAATGACTTGCCGACCACAGAAGTGGATGCCCAGAATGGGAAAAATGGAAAACAATTGTGTCCTTTAGAATGATGACTTAAGTAGTGTTGTATCTCCAGACTGTGCTACCTGTCATACACATGCCTAGTGATAGTAAAAACAATATCTGTGATGAAAAGAATGAGATTTTGTAAAAAGGTTAAGAAGGAGAAGGAAGATATAATATTATTTCCAACTTCCTCAGTTGATAAAACAAAGGCCCTGGAAGGTCTTTTAATGTTATTTATTTGACTTGTATTGCTTTACTGTTGTATTTGCCCAGAGTGCTAAAAACAAAATAGATAACAACACACATCGCAAGTGCTCTTGGCTGTAAGAATGTGATAAATTCACTTACATCTGGAAAGTCTATCTGACTTCCAAAGTTTCCTAAGCAAAATTCAGGAAGCTTTCCAAATTTGCCATCATGTGGACTTTCTCATTTGCTGTATGCATTTAAAACTATTTCAATGAAAATTTAAAAATTACTCCTGAATAATTTGTTTCTATACAAACAAGCAGTAGGACAAACGAATATAAAACAAATAGGCAAAAATGCATGCATATGTGAGAGAACAGGGCAGCATTTTCGATATATGTCAATGAGAAAGAAAGGCATGCGGGCAAGTAGGATTGAATTAAGGAAGGAAAGGAGGAAGAAAGAATGGAAGAAAGGAAGAAAGCAAAAGAAAAGAGAAAAGAAAAGATGGAAGGAAAAAGAAGAAAATGGTGAAAGGAGAAAATAAGAAAAAGAAAAAGAAAATTTTAAAAAGACCAACATAATTATAAGTGGTAGAAACCAGACAGAGAAGCAACTTCCTCTCAGAGTATGGACAATCCCTGTTCTGTTTCCAAGGGTCCTTAGAAAGAGACACAAGTCTAAAATTGAAGTCTTCTTCTCTTTGAGGGATATGAGGTTCCTTTTTCCCCTAACATGTATCCCTCCAAAATCTTTAGTGCCCTTCCCTCCAACTCAAGAACATTTTATCTATTATGAATGAATCTATAATGAAACAATTTATCTATATTTATTTACAGTGAAGTAAAGAAAGCTATTTTTTACAGTAAATGGAATATGAAAAGACAATTTCTATAACAATTATTTAATTGTTGTGTTATTGCTGAACCAGCAGAGTTGAAGATCATATTTTGCCCTCTGTTTCACCTTTGATGATGTTCTATGTTCTGTCCCCATTCTGTGTCTCACTCTAACTTCAAACCTTTCCTCTTCCATATTAATTGTATTTATTTTCTTAGTCTCCTGAATTTGGCATTCATATCATGTCCCAATATGACAGTTTTCTCTTTGCTCCTCACCACAACTATTAAAGTCTTCAACTGATTGATTCGTTGCAATGTAACATTTGTGTCCAAGGTTTCATATTCTTTATATGAGAAACACAAGCCCTTTGCTTCAAATTCTTTCCATGCCACTTAGTTCTTTTCATTTTCCCACAAATTAATCCTTTAACAGCTACGGGGCTCAGTTTTATTATCTGTAAAAGTGGTTTGGATATAATCAGGCTTTATCTAGATATATTGCAGAAAACACAGGTCCCGTGAAATATTTCATGAAAGTAAATATGCATATAAAAACGGAGAAACAGAGAGTGGAGATGAATTTACATGTCACTGAAGACCATGTATTCACTCAAATCTTCACAAAGCCCTTAACCATTGTGTAAGAACTGAGAAATTCTACAGCAAAGAAACAAATTTAACCTTACTAGCTATCGCAAATTTATTTGGCCACATACTCTTCCTTTGTTCATGTATGGTAACACCCATTAAAAGCCAAAGAAAATAACATTCATGACCGACACTTAGGAATAATCCTGCCTGGGTATGTTTAATGCTCTGTTCCAATCCTGACAATATTCCAGAGTTAGGGCATTTCAATCAGTTGAGTTCTGTTTACAATTTCACCTGTGTAATTTAGCATCTACCAATGGCATTCCAATAAGGCCCACATACCAATAAAGATTCTGCTACTCAAAGGGTTACAGATGACAGCATCTCCAATCACCAGGAAAAATTAAAGGTCTCCAGGTCACAAAAGGCGGCATTCACTTAACAAACAAACCAAAGAATTACTTAGTTTTTAAATTAACATCTTACATATCACATTAATAGATTGTCATCACTGACATTAATCTTTATAATATAAACCATGCAATTTTTCATTTTATTTCAATTAGGTTGCATTAATTTGGCAGCAAAGAGTACTGACTTAAGTTTGTATTTACAGAGCATCAATTTTGCTACCCATTTTTTCAGAGGATTGACATTAAAATAACCTAGTTGAGACTAAAGCCATAAATTATATTTGAACATGTTGCATGACATAGAATTGAATTAATAAAGTTGAAGCCTAAGCAGTTCCTTTCAATAGTAAACTCTAAGTACCATGTCTAAAAGTGACAATTGCTAGCACAGTATTTGCTAGATATTAGAAGTTTGATTGATTGAGTGTAGTGGCACATGACTGTAATCCAGGCACTTTGGGAAGCCCAGGTAGGAGGATGACTTGAGCCCAAGAGTTGGAGACCAGCCTAGAGAAAATGGTGAAAACCTATCTCTACAAAGAGAAAAAATACAAATAATTAGCCCAAGGTTGTGGTGCACGCCTGTAGTCCCAGCTACTCAGGAGGCTGAGGGGGGAGGATAGCTTGAGCTCAGGAGGCAGAGGTTTCAGTGAGCTGAGATTGGACCACTGCATTCCAGTCCAGGCTAGGCAACAGAGCAGTGCCCTGTCTCAAAAAAGAAGGAAGGAGAAGAAGGAGAAAAAGAAGGGGGAGGAGGAGGAGGAGAAGGGGGAGGAGGATGTGGGGGGGGGAGGAGGAGAAGTAGGAGGAGAAGGAGAAGCAGGAGGAAGAGGAGCAATAGGAGGAAGGAGAAGGGGAAGGGAAAGCAGACGAAGGAGAAGAAGAGGAAGAAGAAAATAAAAAGAAAAGAAGAAGAGGAGGAGGAGGAGGAGGAAGGGAAGAAGTTGTTTGATTAATGCTTGTTGAAGGAATAGATGATTTTTTGGTGGAAGTATCCAAGCCATGTGTCCAGGCTCTCGGTGTGTCTCATCACATTTTGCCTTTTTTTCCAGCTTTATTGAAGTACAGTTGATATACTAAAAGAAAAAAAAAAAACCTGCCCATGTATAATATATACAATTTTATGAGTTTGGAAACATGCATACATCCATATGCATATTTAATATCACAACCATAGTCAAGGTAATACACATATTTATCACTTCCAAAAGTTTCCTTGTGTCCCTCTGTGTGTGTGTTTTTTGATCTGTGTGCTTGTGTATGGTAAGAACAGACATGAGGCTCACCCTCTTAACAAACGTTTAAGTGTACAATGCCGCATTGTTAACTGTAGACACTGTGTTGCACAGCAAGTCTCTAGAATGTATTCACCATGCATAATCAAAACTCTACTCCCATTAAGCAACAAACTTCCTCTCCTTTCTTGCCCCATCCCCTGGCAACAGTCATTTTATTCTCCACTTCTATGATTTTTGACTCTTCCCGGTACCTAATTTAAAGTGCAAACTAGTATCTTTCTAGGACTGGTTTATTTCACTAACCATAATCTATTCCAGGTTCATCCATGTTATCACAAACAGTAGAATTTTATTTTTAGCAATTTTATTTTTTCTAGCAAAGTCTTCTTCCCTAAAGATTTGGCAAATAGGAAAAGTCCCAGAACGAGAGAAGCAGCATGAATATCATGCTATAGCTAATGCCGAGCAAGCCTGGACAGATTTATTAGAAAAGAGATTTTCTAAAGCCTAGACAGAAACATACTGTTGATTTCTTAGAGAGGAAAGTATAGGGCAAGCTGGACAGGAAATGTGAAAAATATATGGGCCTGGCTGCATTGAAGAACACAGAGTAAAGGAAATGCATGCAATTGAGAATTACATGTTAGCTAGTTCCTGTTGGGACCTTAGATTGTGCATTGGCTTTGAAACGGACCTGGCTTCTATGCCCTACCAATGAATGAGATATATTTTGAATATGTTACTTATGCAGTCTTGGTTACTTTTTCCCCAACTGGAAATAAGTCAGGTGATAGATTTGGTGATGATAGGCAGGTGGTGATTAATATTAACAGGCAGTACTTATTGAGATCTTGCTATGTGCTAAGAAAAACTCAAAATTATGTATGTGTTAATAATTCAATCCCCACAACAACCCATCATGATTGATATTATTCTTATCCTCAATTTATGATTTAAAAACTGCCACATGTTAGTTGGGCAACCTATGTCACAAACCCCATGAAGACAAACCACAGAAAGGGGAGTGAGGTGTTTCTCTTAATGGATATGTTGCTGCCCATTTGGTTTACTTTTTTTTTTTTATTTCAATCTTGTTCCTTATTTATACCCATTGAATTTAGTTTGTCTTAGCTTCTAGGAATTTCTGAGATTGACCGTAATGTTCAAGCATAATAACTGTATTAGAATGACTGATCTGTTTCATTGTTTTATTTCTCTTTTTATGTGATTTTTTACTTAGACTATAACAATGTTATACCATTGCTGTGTTTTAGTTTAAACCACTTCAATATTCTCAAGCAGCACTAGTATAAATTTTAAATAAAACACAAATACTGAACAACTACTGTGCATGTAGGGGTTGGATTTGGGAAAGAAAGTAGCCACATGGCAGGGTCTTGTTACCTTAATGATTATACTAGAATTTCATCCCTGTTTCATGGAATAGGATACATCTATTTTGCACAAATAGTTAGCAGTGGCTCCTACAGAAAACTATTGGAAATTTTACTTCAGGGTTTTAATTTTCTAAGGAAATATACTGGATTCTTCATTAGCTGTTTTGGATTTTGTGGCTAAGGACTTGTGGTATTACATTTTTGACTCATGATTCCACAACTATGACAAACTGAGAAAACTATTGCCATATGAGAGTGACTTTTATCAGAAAATTAACTAAGAAGCATAGTCATTTAATTTCCTTTCATTTCAAGAAGCAGATACCCAAAACAGGCATTATGTGAACTCATAATCTGATTATTGAAATATTCTTAGTGGCTAGTAGATTTCATTGTTACTATTAAAAATGTTGAGTTCTTAATGAGGTCTAGTGTGAAGTGTATACTTTTTAGATACTCATTTCATTTCTATATTAATAATGTTTTTAAAAGAAAACATTATTTATATTTTAAGAAAAAAACGTCATAATTTTGCAAGCAGTACATTATCGGAGCTATAAATCTAGTTGAAGATGTTGAACAAAAACATTCAATTATTTAGATACATAAAAAGATACTTTGTAAATAAAATAAATATTTTCCACATAGTAAATATTATTTTAAATGACCATTTAAAAATACAATGGTTCCCACATGCTGAGGGCCATAAACATGCCTGAAACTGGTATTCCATACGAAAAAGAAACATACATGCAGAAACATCTAATTCAGTAATATAATTGTAAAAGATTTATACCAAACCAAAGTGACTAGTACCTTATGATTTGATTATATCAGCTATTTTAAAACTGACTACCAGCCCTAAAACTTACTTGACTGTGAATCGGGGAAAAGTTCCCTTATCCCCATCTCACGGCGTGCAATGGGGATGTGGCTCGATTCTTCAGTGTCCTACAGCTCAGATCCCTAGGGGGAGCATGCAGAGGAGCAGGTCATGGGGAACATAGGCTCCAACCCCATGGCAGCGTCTAGGGTTGAGTGTTTACAGCTCCTGAAGCCCCAGTGGACTTGTGTTGCAGTGGGCTCTTTCAGTTTAGCTGTCCTCATGTGGCTTGGGTTAATCAGCTCAATTAGACCCTGCGCCTTACTGCAAGGACAGAGGGCTTTCTGTATCCCGAGGTTCTCGCCCTAGTACACCGGTAAAATCGGATCACAGGTGGGCTTGGAGAGTAAGTGCCAGGTTGTATTGAGTGGTGGAAGTAGCTCTCAGCAAATGGATGGGGAGCCAGAAGGCGGATAGAGTGGGAAGGTGGTCTTCCCCTGGAGTCGGGCTGCCAGACTCTTCTCCATCTGCCCCTGGCCAAATCCGTGTTGTTGTGTCGACAGTGGTCTGCTAGAGTCTCTCGGTGTGTTCTTCTGTTAATGTGTTCCTCTCGGCGTCCAGCTGCTTGTGTGTGTGCCCACTAGGCTCTCGAGGTTTTATAGGCACAGGATGGGGGGTGTGGCAGGCCAGAGTGGTCTGGAAACTGCAATATTTTGGGTGCAAAAACAAGAGTGCCTGTCCTCACTTAGGTCCGTGGGCACAAGACCGAGGGATGGACCGTCACCAGGGACCCTGCCCTTCTCTACCTAGCACTTCCCTGCCCCGCTCCCTTATCAACTGGACAATCTCTAATATGTAAGCTCTTCTTAACCAACCTTATATTTAATCCGTTACTTAAAACACTGTAGCAATCATACTTGCCCTAAATCTGTTTAATTTAGGCTCTCTCATTTAACCCATTGGTTTGTAATTCAGATTGCCACTAGTCAAATGTCTGGTAATGATCAATGGAGAATACCAGACTCCTAGGTTTATAGTGCATTTACATCTTTTAATTTATAAAAGTCATATTATTTTTAAACACTTCCTCTGTGAAATGGGAGATCTGACCATGTCAACCTTTTATTTATAAACCCTACTTTTGACCCTCTTCAATCGAGAACAGAATTAAAAAATAATATTTGATGGATAAGGGAAATCTCAGGTTCATACACAGCTGTCAATGTTCCTTAGAGCATCATTTCACAAAACCATCTTTCTGATAAGATATCTTCTTAGGAAGGACTGCCTGCCAGGAGAGTAACTGTTGTAAAGCAATCAAGTACTTTTAATTTAAAAAAAATCCCCAATACCTCAAAATGTTTTCCCTTATGACCTTAAATCCTGGGAGGCTTTCATTTTCATCCATTTCTGTATTGCTTTGACATAATTAGAGCAAAGTATCACAGATGCTGAGGATAATTTTTTTAAAACCTGGGCTGAGGTTTACCAGATGTCTAAATCACCCATTGTGAATTATTAGCAATTTTTAAAATTGTTCTGGGAATGTAGATTTACCTCAAGAGCCTCAGAAACTAATCTAATCTCTACTCTTTGAATGTATATGAGCTCAAATATGATTGAATTTTGATTTATAAATAATTACCCTGAGTAAGCTCCATATTATTTCATGAAATCTTAAAAGTATATACAGCATAAACATTACAGTTTGTCCTAAGATTCAAAATGTGTAACTTATTGGGAATAATAAATGTCAAAAGTGATCTCAACATACAAGAGTGTAAACTTTCATAAAACTGGCATTCATTTCTTATGATACCTTGTTGGCTAATTAGTTACATTTGAGAAATTAATGGTTTTTATGAGGAAAAGCAAAAATACTTTACTTTTAGATATCCAGATTTGGAAATGGATTAAACAGACTGTTTTGCATAAAACAATGTAGATTAAAAGCTCAATTAATTTAATCAGTTATCTGAGTGTCAAATAATTTGCCAATGAAATTTTATGTAGGTGTAAACTTGCCCTGAATATGCCATTTTCCAATAGGAGATAAAAAGCTGTTTATACCATCTGGAATTCTGGACAGGGACAGCATTTTAGTGATTGCATCAGCAATGCAGTGACAGTTTCGGAGATAAGTGTTTTGCGGGGGAAAAGAAGAAAAGCAAATCTGTAAGATTTATGCATACCACCTCATGCTCATGGTAGTAAGAGCTGAAAATTTGTTTAACACTATGGCATAACATGGGTGAGCCCAAGGTGGAGATAAATTAGCATCAGTGTCCCCAGCAAGCACTTAAAGAGGAGATGGTTTAAGAATGGGAGTGGTAGAAGGAGGAGGGATGAAAAACCAAGAGAAACGAGTTGAGTCTGACAGAGAAACACATTGCTGTGAGCATCCCCTAAGATTACCGAATGAGTTCACCAAAAAATCAACTTTGCGATGCTCATCAGATAGACTATGTACTCAAGTCCTCTTCATTCCTGGTCTGGTCTCTTTCAACAGCCTCTTACCTATTCTTTGCACCTGCAACTTTCTCTCTCATTGATTTCTCCTTCAAGATGTTTTAAGAACTGTTATTATAAAATGGAAATCTGACTATATCACCTCAGGTTTTCTGGTTTCCATGGCCATAAAGTCTGAACTCTTCCAATCCTCCAGAAATGCTCTTGAATACTCCATGCCTTATAGTACTTGTTTTGCCAAAGCCTCATTCCGTAAACAGGCAATTCATCAACTTCTTACCCTATTTTCAGTCTCTCTAGCCCCAAACCATCCTGCCCTTGCAAATGTTGCTGACTGACTAAACTGTTTCCAGACTCAGCCAAGTAGAGATTGTTACTCCTTTTCTGTTTTCCACTGGCACTTTTGAGTTTTCTTAAAAAGTACTTATTAGTCTTGCACTTAGGCATGATTGATTGAATACCACATTTATACTGACATCCTCATCCCCCAAACAGATGTGAACCCACAAAGACAAGGAATAGGAGAAGAAAACATGAGAGACAAAAGATGACATTGTTTGGGAAAATGGAAATCAGATGGGAGAATAGTAGCTTAGTGAAGCAGAGAAAACTATGTCCAAATTGCTTGGAGAAAGAGACAGATGCGAAGAAGAAATTTCAACTTTGCCTATATACCAGTCCTCTCTAGAAACTCCAAGTTTCAAATATTCACATTTCTGATCTCTACAAAAAATACATACTTAAACTTCATATATCTTAAACAATGTATTACCTAATATAGGCATAAATAATACTTTTTGAATAAAGGAATATTTTAATAATTACTTTTATTTATTAACTTTGTAATACCTATTATTCTGTAAATCACTTTTTAAAAATTTCATTTAATGCTTATAAAAACTTCCTGAATTAGGTATTACTTATTCTCCCTTAATAGGAGAACTGGGGCTCAGACAGGATAAATAGCTTCGGTAAGGTTATAGCCTGGCTGTGGGCAGAGATACAATTTGAACTCAAATTAGTCTGAACCCAAAGTCAGTGCTTTTGTACTGCCTAAATTGCTTCTACTTAGGGTTTTGTTTCTCCCTGCAAAATATTTGCTTAAACAAAACGTCTGAGAGGGTGGGGAAAGAGAGAGGAGTTTCTAAAATATTTTTGAGGGAACAATTCAAATGTCAAAAGTAAATAAAAATGTAGTGTTCCCACATTACATTTCTAGCCCAGGGCCTACACTAGTGGAAAGAACACTAGTCCTTTTATCTTGATCCTGCCTCTGACAACAGAGAAAGAATACATATGCTTCCTTTTTGGTCACTAATATTCTGGTTTTGACATTATCTAACCTATAAATCTTATCAAGCTTTCGTATTTCATCATCGAATTTCAACAAATTGGAGGAAAGATGAAGGGACTTACAGAAGTGAGAAGTGTCAGTTAACAGTAAAAAAGAAAAGCAAATGTAGTAAAAACTAATAAATAACTTTCTGTTTATATTAAAACAAAATAAAAATGATGCTTATGTTCTAGCAATGGTTGTGCTATTCTCAAGATTACAGTCTTCTTAAGTGAAATTTTACATGATACTATTCAATCCGGTTAGCTGCCAGGCAGGGTGATTCATGCCTATAATCCCAGCACTTTGGGAGGCCAAGGCAGGATGGTCACTTGTGTCCAGGAGTTCCAGACCAGCCTGGGCAATATAGCGAGACTTCATCTTTACCAAAAAATAAAAAGTTAACCAGGTGTGGGGGCGTGTGCCTGTAGTCCCAGCTTCTCAGGAGGCTGAGGTGAGGGGATTCCTTGAGCCTGGGAGGTCGAGGCTGCAGAGAGCCGTGATCGCACCACTGCACTCAGGCCAGGTGACAGAGTGAGACCTTGTCTCAGAAACAAAAAACATCCCTGTAGTTAATCTAGACAGTAATGTCTCTGAAGATATTTTTGGCAGAGAGGTAATTTTTTTACATTTTCAAATTTTGATCTTTCGGGCCGGGCACGGTGGCTCAAGCCTGTAATCCCAGCACTTTGGGAGGCCGAGACGGGCGGATCACGAGGTCAGGAGATCGAGACCATCCTGGCTAACACGGTGAAACCCCGTCTCTACTAAAAATACAAAAAAAAAAAATAAGCCGGGCGAGGTGGCGGGCGCCTGTAGTCCCAGCTGCTCGGGAGGCTGAGGCAGGAGAATTGCGCGAACCCGGGAGGCGGAGCTTGCAGTGAGCGGAGATCTGGCCACTGCACTCCAGCCTGGGCGACAGAGCCAGACTCCGTCTCAAAAAAAAAAAAAAAAAAAAATTTTGATCTTTCTATCTGAGAAGTGTCAAGCACACATAAGACAAGGTAAGACCAAGGCTTAACTAACTTAACCGGTGAAGTGATGAGTCACTTCAAATTCAGTATTTTTTGCATAAACAGTAGAAGAAAGTAGAGGCGGAAGTGGCAGATCCCTGTGGTCCATGTTCCATATACCCAAAAAAAGCATTGAATCAGAAATGGCTAGGTGACTGCAACAGGATTGGAAAGACACCCAGCTGTTGAGAAGCTGTTTCTACTCTGCATCTAAGCAGTTTTATATTTGGCAGCTCTGTTGTGAGGGGAACAAGACAGAAAGCCCCATAGCTCATCCGAGTCCAAGTTGCAGTGGAAAATTGCCTGTGACAGCCATCCAGAGGAAAGCAGGGAATGTGGGATGGGGAATAAATGAGGGCCTCAGAACAGCTTCTCACGGTTTCCCAGCCTCCAGTGTTTCCAGAGAATCACAAAGCTTTCTACCAAGACTTCCATTAGTTGTGGTTGAAACTTTTCTGTGTATGGCCCTTGTGGATACATGCAAGGTTACCAGAGTGCCATAGAAGAATCATTTCCTTGCATAAACAACTGAGAAGTGAGAGAGAATTTTGAGTTGAATCATTTTCTGATAGTATTTTATGGGTACCTCTGTTGAGAATAAAATTCTGTTTGCTAATAAATAAATAGCTACAGTCTTCACGTGCCTTTAATATATGGTCACGATTATATTATAATCTATGCTGATATTATGGAATATATATTTGATTTTTTATTTCCATTTCTTAGCATACGACTCCTAAAATCTTTGGAATCTCCAGAGTGATAGGAGTGATACATGTCTTCTGTTTATGAAAAAGATGACTGGTGGCTGGGGGTCTCAGATAGGAACAGGATAGGGGCTGGTCACCAGAAAGATCAAGGCATGATTACAGATTTGTAGTTTCAGTCCCATTCCCCAACCTCCAGGGAAGGAAAATGACCTGAAGGTTGAATTGATCACCAATGTCCAATGATGCAATCAGTCATGCCTACATAATGAAGCCTCCATAAAACCCCAAGCATGGAGTTCAAATATGCTTCCAGGTAGTTGAACATATGAGGTTCCTGGAAGATGGCATACTTGGAGTGGGCACGGGAACTCCATCCCACTTTCCCCATACCTCATCCTGTTTATTACTTCTTCTAGCTGCTCATCTGTATCCTCTGTATTATCCTTAAAATATGTTAGCCAAAGAATGTGAGTAAAGTGTTGTCCTGAACTCTTTGAGATGCCCTAGAAAACTGATAGAATCTGAGGAGGGGATTGTGGAGACCCCAGCATATAGCTGATCAGTCAGAAGCACAGGCCGTATTCGATATATCTGATAACTCATATCTCAAGTGGGGAGCAGCCTTGTGAGGCTGAGGTCCTCAACTTTTGAGATCTGGCATTATCCTCAGTTAGGTAATGTGAAAATTGGATTGAATTAGAAGTCACACAGCCAGTCTGTCTGCTGGAGAATCTCTCAGAGAATTGACTGGCTGCTGGTAGAGAGAACACCTCACCTTCCGCCCCCACCAACACACACACATTTTGATGACAGGAGATGCTGTGTTGTATTGACTATGTAAAATAAAAAGAAAAAAACACATATATATGTGATATATGTATGTGATGTGATATATGTGAGATATATATCTCAAATGGCTTGTTTAGTCAAATAAAAGAAAATGATCTGTAATGTGCTCTGTTTAAGAACCAAAAAATTAACCTACATTGAGAGTCTATTATGCGGCAAACCCTCTTGCTACATACTTTAAATAGGGTATTATGTATGGATGATAGATCTTAGGCTCAGAATAGTTTGAATTTTTTTATCAAGGCTACATGGTTAGCCAGCATTAGGGGAGGCAATGTTATACCCATGTCTTTCTTACTGACTTGGCTGTTGCTTAAGAAGACATAAACATCTCTAATTTATTCTAGACATACTTCAGTGTGTCACGGTTAAAATAACATTACTGTATTTAGAGGAAATCAATCTCAATTATTGGGGTAAAAGTTTTATTGTATCTCTAAACCCTCCAAAGAACCAGACTATTAAAGAAAGATAAAAGTTGAGATGTTTAGATTCCATATTGTTCTGTCAAGCTATCAATGGCTCTACATTTTAGTTACCTGGAAATGCCTATAGTTAGCCTAAAGAAACTAATTTTCTTTCTTAATATTTTCCAACATAACTTGATTCTACAGTAATAACAGGGAATATTTTAAATTAGAGAATATCCAGGTAAGAATGACAAGATAGTGGGATGACCAGGCGCACTGGCTTACACTTATAATCTCAACACTTTGAGAGGCTGATGCGGGAGGATTGCTTGAGCCCAGGATTTCAAGACTAGCCTGGGCAACATAGTGAGACCCCATCTCTAAAAAAAAAAAAAAATTAATTAGCCAAGTGTGGTGGCATGCTCCTGTAGTATCCCAGCCACTAGAGAGGCTAAGGTAGGAGGATTGCTTCAGTTCAAGAGTTCAAGGCTGCAGTAAGCTGTCATCCCACCAGGGCACTTCAACCTGGGTGACACAGCAAGACTCTTTCTCTGAAAAAAAAGATGGTGGAATGTCCACAAAAATGTTATGTTAATTAAGTATTGATGGATAGAACGGAGGCATTGAATTTGAGAGGAAGACACAAAAAAGCCTGAAAGATATTTTGAAGGATTCAAATGACAATTTTTTTAAAGTTGGATAATATGTATATTCAGATGTTCTAATTAGTTAGAGAAAAACCAGGGGCTGGATATTAGAGAGGACATATTTTAGTTCAAACTAACGAAGAAGGTAATAGTTATATGAGCTGATACACAATAAAATCAGCTGCTTTTCTGAGGTATTGAGTGTCCTTTCACTAAAAATGTTTAAACAGACATTCCTCATTGATGTTACAGGTGTAATTTAAACATAGAATAAAAAATGCAGAGAAAGCAAATTGAAATATGTCCAAATATTCCCAACGGATGCTCATTTGATTCTTACCCCTTAATACATCCTTCCCATCTAACTTCATCTGGTGAAACCCTGGTATATCAAAATCTATCTAAAAGCCACTTAATTATTTAATAAAGAACTTCCTGATAATCCAAAACAGAAATGACTTTTTTATTTCAGTACTTCTGCTTCTCTGGGAGGAATTCTTATACCTACCTTGCATTAGAGGTGTTGTTTGATCACAGATCTGCTATGAAACTCTATATTCTGATTGCCAGTATTGTTTTTACACCTGTGAGGTCTTTAAACCTAACAGATGCTCAGCAAACATTTACTAAATCAACAAATAAATTAACTCTACAAACCAAAAGGCATTCTTTTCACCTATATAAAACAACACTTAAAATGGAGTAAGATTCTTATTTTGACTCATTTTTAGAAATTTCAAAACATTTTTCTTCAAGGAATAATACAATCTCATAAATTCTTAGAGTTTTTAAGTACTGTATCTATTTTCTATTGTTGCTTTAACAAATTACCACAAATTTAGTGCCTTAAATAACATCAATATAGTATCTTAATATTGTGTAGAATCTGGTATGTCTAGCATGAATCTCTCTGGACTAACATCAGGGTATCAGCAAGCCTGCATTCTTTTCTGGAAGCTCCAAGGAAGAATACATTTTTCTATTTATTCATGTCATTGGCAGAACTCAGTTTCTTCTGATTGCAGAGCTGAGGTCTCCACTTTCTTACTGGGTGTGACTTCAGGGCTGCTCCCAACTGCTAGAGGCGGCCACATTTTTATAGCTAGTGGTCCTTCACCTTTACTCTCAAAGCCAGCAATGGTAGTCCTGGTAGGTCAAGGCCTTCTCAAGTTGCATCTTTCTGATCCAATCTTCTACCTCTTTCTTCCTCTTTTAAGAGTTTATGTGATTAAATTGGGTCCATTCAGATATTCCAGAGTAATCTCCCTCTCTTAAAGTGAGCTTATTGGCAACCTTAATTCCAATTGCAACCTGAATTCCCTTTGCCCCATAAAATAATATATTCACAGGTTCTAGGAAATAGGACATGAAACTCTTTGGAACATTATTATTCTCCCTTCTATTTTTTTAAAAAAAGGCTGTCTTACCTTATTTTCACAACTTTCAGAGTGATACAACTTTATAAATCTCTAGAGTTTGTCACTTATGTATCAATCATACTATTTACTAAAATAAAATATTATTGCATAACTTCGTTATCTCCTGAAATTGAATGCATTTGTAATTATTATAATTTCCTAAACAACCAAGTATCATAATGGAAAATCATATGTTAACTATTTCTTCTAACACTCCTCAGTTTTCCTTTTAAAAAACAGATAATCTTTGCAAAATTCACATTTATTTTCAGTTACTGTTATTAATAAGCTTTAACTGTGGTCTTGAAACTGATTCTAATTTTTGCTGTAAAATAATATACATGAGCTTTGTATCAACTAATTAGCTTGAAGGTTAAATGTCTTGAGTATTTACTTGAATTCTATGTTATTAACTACATTATTGAGTTTTCTGTTTCACTTGTATTCATCATATACTGTAGTTACCTGAAGATCCTATAAACAAAGTGAAATAAATCTAGAGATAATATAGATTTTTAGAGTAGTCATAAACTAATCAATTTAGTCAAAGGAAGCTTCAGTAAAGAAACATAGAAATTATGTAAACAAATACCTCAACTCAATGTATAGTCTTAAATTAGGTAGTTTCTTGGTAAGCTTTTAGGTTAGATGATATCCTAATGTGAAGATATGATTTTAAAATGTTTTCAGAATAATTTGTCTTCATTCATTTCTGTATTTATTATGCAAATCTTATTGCAAAACGCTTTTCTAATTTCTGTGGCCACAAAGTTGAGAAAGACACGGTTGGTATTGTCAAGGGAGAAGAGTGAATAAACTTCTATTCACCAGACATTTATATTTCACTAAAATCTTGACATTTTTAAATTAGTTTTTACTGAACTCTTATGTTCCAAACATATTTTTAAGCATCCTATATTTTTTAATTACTGAATGCTCACAACAACTCGATGAAATGGATTCTATTATAACTTCAATTTCCATATAGGAAATAAACCAACGTTGGTTTCAGAAACTCATCAAGTCACACCACCTTTAAATGGCAGGCTGAAGATTTCAGCAATACAGTATAAATCCAGCATTCTCTTAACCCTTATGCACCAAGTTCTTTTTATATTTTAACCTCTAGGTTTCAATTGTTTTCTAGATTTTACAAGTGATGAAATAATGGCCCAGTGATGGTAAGAAAAAGTTGATAAAGATTTCATGAGTGGTAGATGTCAGAGCTTGAAATAAAACTCTCTTTCTTTGGTGCTTCGTCTTCAATGAACATGTTCTTTTCATTAAGTCATCATAAATCCTGTTAGTAGAAATAGGTGAATACAGCTGGGTGCGGTGGCTCACACCTGTAATCCCAGCACTTTGGGAGGCCGAGGTGGGTGGATCACCTGAGGTCAGGAGTTCAAGACCAGCCTGACCAACATGGCGAAATCCTGTCTCTACTAAAATACAAAAATCAGCCGGGCGTGGTGGGAGGTGCCTGTAATCTCAGGTACTTGGGAGGCTGAGGCAGGAGAATTGCTTGAACCCGAGAGGCAGAGGTTGCAGTGAGCCAAGATCGCACCATTGCACTCCAGCCTGGGCAACACAGCAAGACTCCTTCTCAAAAAAAAAAAAATAAAGAAAGGAAAGAAAAGAAAAAAGAAATAGGTGAATACTTTAGTAACAATAAAGCAAGGAAAGAGGAGTATACAAGTCATGAAAGAGGTTCAAATCTCTAAACCACAGTAAATTATAATAAAATCATTACAAAATGTCTTCAACCAATCACGTGGGTCATATTGAGCATCAGGGTGTGTACACGATTCCCTGTGTCATATTGGATTGCATCCACAAACCGTTTAGACAGATGGTGTGGGTATGTTCGACTGAGCCTGAGCTGATGGATTCTGAAATGTTTGTTGAATGTTTCACCATCACAGCTAGAGTCACAGCCCATCTCTTGAGGTTTAGTTTCTAAAGATATTGTTCCTCTTCTGATTACATATTTAAAATTAGAAGAGATAGTGTTTCCAATACAAATTTGAACTATATGTCTGTTTTCTTTTTCTGCTTCAAAGATCAAATTTGATTGATTTAGCAAAGAAGAATTGGATCCCAAAAGCAATTTTCTATCATAGGAAGATGAAACAGGGATATAGTTTGCCTTTCTCTGAAAAAGTATAATTAGAATTAAAATAAAATATTCCATGGTTTTATATGCCTAAAAAAAGACAAAGAAATAACTAAGAATGTCCAGAATCTAAAAATCTACATAATAGAAGAATCATTCAAAATGAAGTTTGAGGGAGCAAAGGCAACGTTAAAACACACTCCCACAAGTGGCATTCCATATTTACTAATGTTATTAGCATCTCTGTGTGAAACCCCCTCACGTTCAAAATACTAAGGCATGATTTAGAAGCCTGGACATTAAAGAGATGAAAGTATAATTGTTCTCTTTGTATACTTAGGTTAACCACATGGATTTTATTTTAATTAATTAAAATACTATGAAAACCAAACATTTTAAATCTATCTAACTCAATGCCCTAATCTGCATCATAAAAGAATTAGTATGAATACGACTTCTAAAGTCATTTGTGAAGTCATTTATAACCTTTATGTATTTCCTATTCTCCTGATTAAATTACATGTCTGAGTGATTCTTAATTATATTTTGCCAAATGATTTGAAAGCTTTCTATCTTAAGGTCTGTTAGTAAACAAATGAAAGTGAAAAAATAGAGTATGCCCAATATAATTCATATAATGTAAAAGCTTTATCATTGTCACAGGCATCTTAGTGCAAATGGTTACTACTAATAAAGTCAACTCCAGCAAGAGCTATCCTGGCAAACGGAAGGCTCACAAAAGATTTATTGTAGACATCTCCTTGAAATTTGTGCTCCATACAGATTATCTTCTATTAACTGGTGAGCTTGAACCTTGAAAGAAGCTTCAAGTTTCAGATAAGTAACACACATCACTGAACATTACGTCTGCCACCTGGTAATGGATAATATAAATACAGCACATTTATTCAGCGGGGAAGGAAAACTGCTTCTATAGCCAATTCTCAATTATTCGGGGTAATGGGGGAAAACCTCTGAGCGGTTATACATAAATACAGATAATTGGCAGAATATGTAAATTAGGTCCCATCTCACAATGTTTATGAACATTTTGCCTGAAGAGTGATAAAAGCAAAAATGAAGAAATATTAAAACACTGTAATTATTATGAAGTATTTGACAGATTCACTCTTGCCTGGTTTTCCTCCCATCTTTCAAAATTTTCTTCCTCCATCTCTCTCCCTTGTTCACTCTCAAAAGGCATATAATCCTCTGGGTTCTCTACTCAGCTTTCTCCTTTTTAATGTATTTACAAATTCTTTCTGGTTCATCTCACCCACTGCCATGGCTACAGATAGCAAGATGCTTAATAGATGCTGGTTGAGTAAACACACTGCTAAGATACCCTGTCCCAAGTTGTTTCAAGTGGATGAGGTTAACAATGCTATATATCTGACAGTTATCTGCAGTTTTATTTGAATGCAGATACCTAAGCCATTCCTACACCTCAGAAATCAGAATCTGGATGACAATTGGGACAAAAAACAGGAAATCCTCACTAAAAAGAAACAACTAACTAACTGAACACACACACAAACACACACACACACACACACACACACAAAGGTAAACCATGAGAAAAGTTCAAGACACAACATGCGATGTATAATTTCTATACAACTGGATAATTCTGTGAATTTTCCAAGTTGCATATGTGAGTACATTCTATCTGTGTAACTGGAATTCCTTACTCAAAATGGCAGCTCCAGCTGTGATAGAACAAAGCTCCAGCCTTGTTCTTTCACTTGATGAGCTCTTTAATGAATCACATAGTCATGGCATGTATCTCAAGAGGGGTAAGTTCTTGGAACCATAGGAGTTGACAGGGTCAGTTTGTGCATCATAAGATCTGCATCAGTCAATGTTAACCAAACAAATATTTTTTTCATCAGAACTCCCTCTGAGGCAGGCACCATAATATCAGATTGGCTTTTGTCCTAACTGCTTGGCTGACAACATTTTCCAAAAGGACTTTTGACATATGAAAATGACTAAGACGGTTTTTCACGGAATGGAATGGAATTAATTTTCCTCATCTACGCATGGAATTAATTTTGGCTTTTAATCTTTATCCCTTCTCCCAGTGATCTTTTAACAATCATTCTTGAAAACTTCTTGTAATACTGCTTAGAATAAAGGTCTGAATCTTTAACGTATTTTCATTAGACCCTCCAAAGTCTGGCTGAGACATCATCTTCCACAACACTCTCTGCACTCAATTCTCCAGCAATAATGGATTATATTCGCGTTTCTCAAAATGATCACACTCTCCTGTCTAGGCTGAGTACCTCTGTTACGATGGCATCCACTGCTCTTCTACCAACTTCCTCATTCTTCTTTCAAGCCTCTATGCAAATGTTACTTTCATCAACCTCCATATGGACAATTGCCAGAGCTTAACGATAGGTGTTCTCCTGATGATGTGGACTCTTGATGATAGCCAGAAGCAGATGCTATTATGTACCTGGGGTCTCAAAACTTCCAGCAATCTCCTGTTAGTCTCAGAATAAAACTACAAGCTGAGCTTGCTAGTCACAGTCCCTGTGGTCTGCCTTCTGCCAGTCTTCTTCAGGTCATACTCGTGACTTTTCATGTTACTGTGACATAAGATTTCATTCGGCATTTCCAACCAGCCCTACTTCGTCCTCCCACGTGATGATTGTGCACAGTCTTCCCGCTGCCTGAACCACTCTTCTCCCTGATGTTACCTGCTGAAGTTCTCTTCCCCTTTGGCTCTCAGCTCCATTGTGATTTCTGTAGTGATGCTTCTTTTTCTAGACTAGCCTTCTCATAGTGTCATTTATCATGGCTGAAATTTAATTATTTCATTTTCTCACCAATATATTCCATTGTTGAGCTCAGTGTCTGGTACATATTAGGTTCTGAACTTAGGGAAAATTTACGAGGATGGTAGTCTATTCTAGGTTTGACTGAATGTCTTTATTCTATGCTTCTCAACACTTTGTGCTGCCATTCTTCTTTTCTTCATTTTGTTTTTAGATAGGCAGTCTTGCTATGTTGCCCAGGTTAGTCTCAAACTCCTGAGCTTAGGTGATCCTCCTGCCTCAGCTTCCCAAATACCTGGGAGTACAAGAGCACACTACTATTCCTTCCACTTTCATTCTTTTAATCACTGGCTCATTGTCTGTCTTGAACCACTAGACTGTAGCTTTATCTGAGGGCAGAGGACTTGCCTGCTCTATTCCCAGTGCCCTATATAATGCCTAGTACATGAGATATAATTAAAAAATTAAATGAGTTTCAAAAACTAGATATAAAGTTATTATTAATATAAATATCATTATGTAAATAATTGAGTTAATACAGCTTTAGACAATCCATTTACTTTCTCCAGTTATTAACTCACCCGTCCTGGACTTTTAAAGAATTTCCCCACCCAACCCTCCCACTAATTGTCCCAAATATCAGTGGAGGTCTGCAGACTACATGAGTTCTTTCCTGCAAAATATTCCTCCAAATCATCTAGTGTGAGGGTGGCTATCCAGACAACCCCAGAGCTCAGTGTTCATAATTCACCATGGATCTGCCAGGACATATTTAATTATAATAATTCTAATAATAGCTAACATTACTGAGTATCAATGAAGGATCAGGTACTGAACTACTTACTTTCTATTACATATTTTATTTAATTCTCTGCATAATCTATCTGGGAAGTGAGAATTGGCCCAATGTTACAGAAAATAACTTTTAAAGCTGGGATTCAACCCAGGCAGGTCAATGCCTTAGCCTGAGTGTCTAACCATTTTCTAAATTCTCTGCCCATCATCAAGTTTCCAGTTGCTGCTCTTCTACAACCATTCTTTGTACATACCTTTAATTGAATTACTTGAATTACTCCATCACCTTCCAAAACATTGAAGAGAAAGCCCCATTCATGATAGAATCATTTGCAGAATAACAATGTTTCAGTCAATGACAGACCACGTATGTAATGATGGGCCCATAAGATTATAATACCATATTTTTACTGTACCCTTCTATGTTTAGATATGTTTAGATATACAAATACCACTGTATTACAATTGCCTACAGTGTTCAGTACGGTAACATGCACTTCAGGAACAACAGGCTATACTACATAGCCTACATGTGTAGTAGGCTATGTCACTAGGTTTCTCTAAGTACACTCTATGCTGTGCACACAATGACAAAATCACCTAAGGATATGTTTCTTAGAATCTGTCTCCATCTTTAAGCTACATATGACTATGCCTCTTCATTGTTTCCTTCATGCCTCTTATGTACATAGGGTTATTTCTTGATCCCATCTACCTTTTGGGAAAAATGCACGTTTTGCTATTTTCAATTGCTCCATTGTAAAAGAAGCTGTTGGTTCGCTCCACATTTCCCATCACTCACCATTTCGGTACATGTCTGCAGTATCCAACTGTAAGCCTCTGTAATTCTACACCACTGGGTTTCTTCTTATAACAGGCCAGCAGTGTATTCCTTCACAACGGCCCAACCAATGGCTGGGATTTTGAGGACAAACAGTTAAACTTCCTTATCTCTCAGTTGGATCAACTTCGAGGCATTTTCTGTCTAGACTGTCCCCTAGAGTTCTCCATTAAGAGTGTATCTCAATTCTCCCCTTCACTAACTGATCCATACCCTCTATTGACCTCCTTTCTCTCCCTGTCTCACTTTCCTATCCCCTTACTGAGATCACCTTTCAAATCATCTATTTGCATTTAAATCCTTGTTTCTGAGTGCTTTTTGAGCAGCCCTCCCTAAGGTCTGCTTGCATGCCTAGAGCTTCATTCTTCTGTTTTCCTCCAGCTTCAGGAGCCTAACTTGAACACAGCCTGGATGGAATTTATGATTTCTGTTCAGTTAAGTTCCCATAGAGGGTCCTAGCTTTACCTGTACTTTTCTAACACAGTATTTCTAACCTTGCATAACCTTGCATAATTTCTTCTCCTCTAGATTCTATTTTTCATTTGCACCCAGTACGCCATGCCATCAAAATGGCCAGGAGGCCTGTACCAGCCTCCTCCCATAGAAGTGGCTTTGTTGCTACTCTGACTTTTAAGTTAAATATCCTATTATCCAGCATCAGTGACCAGGTAACTGTTAGTCATGCTTTGAGTCCTTTGTGATTTCCAGAAAATTGGCCCAAGGGATATAATCTCTGTAAGTAAAGATTATATCCATGTTTTCCCAGCAGCTCATCAGAGGATGAGATTTAATGCTATTTCAGACTCCCATTTCAAATTCATGTGTCCAGCCTGTCATAAAAGGCACTTTAAAAAATGTGGCTCTTAGGAGCTGATCTCAACTAAAAAAAACAGTTTTGGCTGGGCGCAGTGGCTCATGCTTGTAATCCCAGCACTTTGGGAGGCCAAGGCAGGCTGATCACCTGAGGTCAGGAGTTCAGAACCAGCCTGGCCAACATGGCGAAACTCTGTCTGTAACTAAAAATACAAAAATTAGCCAGGTGACGTGGCAGGCACTGTAATCCCAGCTACTCGGGAGGCTGAGGAAGGAGAATTGCTTGAACCCAGGAGGTGGAGGTTGCAGTGAGCCGAGATCCTGCCATTGCGCTCCAGCCTGGGCAGCAGAGTGAGACTCTGTCTCAAAAAAAAAAAAAAGTTTTTGATATAGTTTCCAAATTTATTATACACACACACACACACACACACACACACACATATTGGCTCTTCAATCTTTCATACTGAATCTTTGTTCTTTTACAAATTAGATTTCCCACGTTCTTTTCCTGGAATTCCTGTTGGGCAAATATAATCTTTTCAATAAAAGATAAACATTTCACAATTTCTTGTAATAATTCTTTGTAATAATACCACTCTCATTTTCATACTCTCCAAGCCACTTAAAAAGTACTAGTTTATTAACCAAGCAATTTATCAATATTTATTCATAATGCCAATGGCAGACTTCTTGTCATAAATAATTATTGGGGTAATAAATAGTTTTATTATTAAAAACTGATGACAAGTGCAGAGTGATTGCCCCGATAAAGACTGATGACAGATCTTCGTATCTGATGCGACACTCAGAACACTGTGCAGATTGAATCTAAGGCCTCCTACATGGATAATAAATTGTTATTTCAGAGAATAAATGATTGATACATTTGCTTGCTGTGGAAAAAGCATTAGGGAGAAGATTCTACTCCCTAACTTATTTAAACAGGCTATGGTGAAATTTTCTTTCCTTGTGACAAATTTAACTTTCCAATAAAGTGACAGCTGTTTGGCAGAGCTGGGAGCAAAGAAGCCTTCTTTTTTTTTTTTTTTAAATTTATTTATTATTATTATACTTTAAGTTGTAGGGTACATGTGCATAACGTGCAGGTTTGTTACATATGTATACTTGTGCCATGTTGGTGTGCTGCACCCATCAACTCGTCATTTACATCAGGTATAACTCCCAATGCAATCCCTCCCCCCTCCCCCCTCCCCATGACAGGCCCCTGTGTGTGATGTTCCTCTTCCTGAGTCCAAGTGATCTCATTGTTCAGTTCCCACCTATGAGTGAGAACATGCGGTGTTTGGTTTTCTGTTCTTGCGATAGTTTGCAAAGAATGATGGTTTCCAGCTGCATCCATGTCCCTACAAAGGACACAAACTCATCCTTTTTGATGGCTGCATAGTATTCCATGGTGTATATGTGCCACATTTTCTTAAAAGTCAAGTTCATTTTGGAATACATCTGGATGTTATCTAGCCTCCTTGGCTCCCTCAGCAGGTGGGGCCTGGGCCAGAAGTAGGAACATGGTGGGAAGTCATGCCTTGTGATAGCATGGCCAGCTCAACAAGGAGATAAATGAGGTCTGTCAGATTACATTGGAGAAACTGCCACTGACTTTTACATCACCTGGCTCGGTGCACAAGCTTATTGTATTTTTTTCTATTGGTTTGATCTTACCTTTTATGACAAACTAACCCTGGAAACCAGCCATCTTTTGACAACCTGGGAAATGACTGTATTGGGATGAGGCAGGGAGGAGGAAGAGCGAGAGATTGAGACAGAATTGAAATTGTATGTCCTATGTATTTTTAAATGTTTTATTCATAACTGCTATTACTAAAAATTAAAATGAAATGACAAATATGGAAATCTCCTCAAAGAAAATACCTAAGATTTAAAATGTATTCTCTTTACGTAGCTTAATCTATTTATGCAATGAAAGGCAAGGAAAAGAATGACAAATATATAATTTAAAATGTCACCCAATAATGGTAGGTGTGAACTAAAGTCAAAGAATTATTATATTTTCCAATGTGTATTTTAAGTGAGCAATTGAAACATCAAATATGACATATATTCGATGGTTTTGGATCAATTCTAAATGAACTGCTTATTTATGAAACACAAGTATCCACCTTTGAGGTCTGAATGTATTAGATGCCTTCATTCTTCTCTGTATATGTCTAACAGTGTGAAACGAAAGTAATCTTTGAAAATCATTCTTGTGAAAATAATAATTTCTTTTCAGCTTTTTATTGTTAAAATTTTCTTAGGATATAGAAAAACATAAGTTATAGTTTCTCTATATTATTGAAAAATGATTTTTATATTTAATAACTTTGTTTTCTAGAATATGGACTTGATAAGAAAAATAGCAAAACTTCCTAACTCAATTATTTAGTCTGTGGTTAAAATTATGTTGAGTATATTCGTGAAATGCTATAGATTTCCATTCCTCATTTTTATCTCAAAGTTTGGTGTTTTCTTACAAATATTCATTTTAAAAGTACTTTTCAGCATTTCAATAATGATAACGACGTTTGTATTCATTTGAAAAAAAAAGACAATGCTGCTGCAATATGATGCTTTGTAATTGGCAGATCTTACATTTATAGCATAAAGCAGGAATTATGGGCTTGCAAGGAGAGATTTTTGTTTCTTCTGTGGTATATGTTTAATTCTCTAGGATAGAAAATACATGATGTTTGAATTCTGACACTTATTAAATTAGATTCAATTACTATGTATAGCAACCCCACAGGATGTATTATGCTTTTCAGGGTGGACCCAGGACTTAAAATGTATTCACTATATCCAATAAATGTATGATTACTTAAAGACACAAAGGATAAACAAACAGTCATTTCAGTCAACTAGTTAAAGGAATGGATTGCAAACATCTATGCGTGTTTCACAGAAAGGCGAGGATGACTGTTAGCTCAACTAAGCAGAGCTTTCTCCCTTTAATTCAGGGAACAGTCCTTGACACCACCTAAGTGCCAAGCACTATGCTAGGCACGGGTGACATATAAATTCATAACTTCCCATTGGTTCAGTAAGCATTTATGCACAGCCTGTTTGCCAGAGCCTAAGCTAGCTGTTGAGGATATAAAAATGGGTCAGAGTTTTGCCCTTAAGGAATTCAGACATGAAAATAAATAGAATGCAAAGAAGTGTTAAAGTTATTGTGACAGAGGTTTGAATAAGATATAAAGCTAACAAATGTAAGATCTCAGTAACTATATCTGAAAGAGAAGGAGTTTCATGGAAAAGATATGATGAAGTCATCTTCAAAGATGATTTAATTTTCAACAATAAATGAAAGGGAGGGGACACATCTGCCCTGAGTAGCTTGATTGCAATGAAAAACAACAAAAACAGTGACATTAGAAATGACAGAAAAACCAGTTTTATTTAAGTGGGAAAAAAAGGTATAAAGATATTACATAAACCACAAAACTGACAATAAAACTTGAGAGCCACAATAATGCCTGGCTTATTCAATTAAAAAGCTTCAGGTATTGTACTGTTCCTCTTCACACAGTGAATAGTTTAAAACAGTAAAGTAAGTGTTAGTGTCTCCACTGAAACTGATGATGAGCCAACTGTGATTCAGTGAGATGGAGAGACCTCCTCAAATTTCTGTGCTGTCTTAATCAATGTGCATGTTCTTTACCCTATATTATATTGCCTACAAATGAAGTCCTCCCCACCTTTGAAGTTTGCTGTCTTGGCCCAAGAAACAGACCCATGAAGTGTCACTCTAGGGACCATGTGATCCTATTGGAGAGAGTGCAGGGTAGGGAGGTAGCTTAGAGCAGGAAACTGGGCCAACTAGGGAAGCTTCTTGGAAATTCAGTCTCTTCACTACAGTGGGCATTTATTTATCCTTGCCAACTCATCTTTTGGTACGTGGTATTTAAACATTTCTTAAATTTATTTTCTTTATTTGTTTTCCCTCCCTCCCTCCCTTCTTTCCTTCCTTCCTTCCTGGCAAACACAACTAACTTCTAGTATAGAAGCCAAAAATGTCCAGACATTCACTTTTTACTGTGATTCTTGGTAGCCAGAACATAAGCATGAAACCTACATGTAAGAGATTAAGCATTGCTGCCCAAGACTTTGAATCTGAAAGAGGTGACCCAAAAGGGCAGGGAACTGTTCATGAATCATTCTGGAAAGGACAGAAGCAACCTCACTGTCTAGGGCAGCAGGGTCTGTGCTACCATGTGGCACTAGAGCGGGTGGCAACTAGTCCTTTCCCAGAGTATGGCTTTGGCTGTTATCTGATCATCAAGCCTTCTCTGACTTTTATCCACTTCCCAAGCCTGACTCTCTGGCCATCTAGATTGTGTGATCTATCCCGTATCTGCCTAATACACTTTCCTTACTCTTGAATTAATCAGAGTCAACTATTTCCAATAAAAACCCTGACAAGAAAAGTAAATTTTTACAATACAAAACTGTCTCCCTAATTTTTCTACTTCATAAACAGCTCATTTGTCTTCTGTGGTGAAAATACTGTTCAAGAAACTTGTGCTTGCAACAAATACCGACTGCATGGTGTCTTCAAAATTATAACAAAGGTTGTTATTATAGCAAAGGTGAAAAAAAGTCTTATTGTTTTGTTTGTTCTCTGCTGGTTCATTCCATTTCTTTGGGCTGTTTTCCCCGCTGTTGGTACTATGAAAACACATAAGGAATATGATACACATATTCGATGTTTATGAGGCTGTTGGCAGAAGATACAAAATCCAATTTCTAGCCGAGGCTTATTCCAAGGCCATAATCACTCATTTGTTATCATCCTCCTTTTAAAAGCTTTAAGCTTACCTGTACAGAGTTGTGTGGTACAGAATAACAGACTACATTCAAATACTCTAAGATTTTTGATGACTTGCTTTTAGAAATAATTATTGGTCAATTTTTTATAGTTCTTACAGCACTATGATCTCGGCAAGAGGAAAAAAAGTTAAGCACTTAAATTTTCTTGACCTTTTCAGTAAAATTAATGAACCTTCTTCTGAAGACATCACTAGTATGTGGTACTTTTCTTTTCTATGCAGATTCGTCCCATGAGTTTCTTTCAATATTCAAGTCTGGGGAAATTATTTTCTTCTTAATGAATTTGTCACTTTTACTTATTATTTTTCCTTAACAAACAAGACTAAAATAATACAGTTTCTCTCCTTTCACTGATTTCCAGGAAGATGATAATAAAGTGAGCTCTAACCTTTGCTCTTTAGTTAGAGTTATTTACAATGACAAAAAAAAAAAGAAGTAATGTAAATGTCTAATGTCAAAACCTTATTAATGGTATATATTTAAAGAAAATAAAATCAATTTGTCAAGGAGATATCTTCACTCCCATGTTTATTTCAGCTCTATTTATCATAGTCAAGATATGGAATCAACAGAAGTCTCCATCACCCAATAGGTGACTCAAAAAATGTGGCATATATTCACAATCAATACTATTCAGTCATTAAAAAAGATGAAATCTTGTCAGAACAATGTGGATGATTCTGGAGAACATTATGTTATGTAAAATAAGTCAGACACAAAAAGACAAATACTATATGACCTCACTCATATGTGGAATCTAAAATAGTAGACTTCATAGAAGTAGAGAGTTGAATGGTAATTACCAGAGGTTGGGAAAGGTAGAAGGTAGGAATGATGGAAAAAGGTTGGTCAACAGACATAAATTTATCGTTATTCTGTTGCATAACTGAGTAACTATAATTAACAATTATCTGGGGAACCAGCCCCCAATATTTCAACGTAGGTTCTTTTCTATTTTCCCTAAGTGTCAGCCAGTCTGAGAAATAAAGAGAAAGAGTACAAAAGAGAAAACTTTTACAGCTGGGCCTTCAGGGGTGACATCACCTATTGGTAGGTTCCATGATGCCCACCTGAGTCGCAAAATCAGCAAGTTTTTATTAGGGATTTTAAAAGGGGAGGGAGGTATGAATAGAGAGTGGGTCCCAGAGAGCAGATGCTTCCTAGGGCAATAAAAGATCACAAGGCAAATGGTAGAACAAGATCTCAAGGCCAGGGCAAAATTAGAATTACTGATGAGGTTCCATGTCCCGCTGGGCATGCATTGTCATTGATAAACATCTTAACAGAAAACTAGGTTTGAGAGCAGACAACCAGTCTGACTAGAATTTGCCAGGCTGGAATTTCCTAATCCTAGAAGCCTGAGAGCACTGCAGGAGACCAGGGCCTATTTCATTCTTTATCTTCAATCACATAAGACAGACACTCCAAGAGCAGCCATTTTAGAGACCTCCCCGTGGGAATGCATTCCTTTCCCAGGGCTATTCCTTACTGAGAAAAGAATTCAGCTATATTTCTCCTATTTGCTTTCTACAAGAAGAGAAATATGACTCTGTTCTGCCCGGTCCCTCAGGCAGTCAGACCTTATGGCTATCTCCCTTGTTCCTTGAAAATCGCTGTTATTCTGTTCTTTTTCAAGGTGCCCAGATTTCATATTGTTCAAACACACATGCTTTACAAAAAATTTGTGCAGATAACACAATCATCACAGGGTGCTGAGGTGACATAATCCTCAGCTTACAAAGATGATGGGATTAAGAGATTAAAGTAAAAACAGGTATAGGAAATTATAAGAGTATTGTTGGGGAAGTGATAAATGTCCATGAAATCTTCACAATTTATGTTCAGAGATCACAGTAAAGACAGGTGTAAGAAGTTATAAAAGTATTAATTTGGGGAACTAATAAATGTCCATGAAATCTTCACAATTTATATTCTTCTGCCATGGCTTCAGCCGGTTCCTCTGTTTGGGGTCCCTGACTTCCTGCAACAAACAGTAAACATGTATACCTCAAAATACCTAGAAGAAAGGATTTTGAATGTTCTCATCACAAATAAATGATATATATTTGAGTTGATGAATTTGCTACTTATCCTTATTTGATCATTATATAGTGTACACATGTATCAAAACATCACATTGCACCCCCATAAATATGCACAATTATGTATCATTACAATAAAACTTAAAAATATATTAATATATACATAAGTAAATAAAGTCTAGTTGCTAACAACATATTTATGTATGGAAAGTTTGTTTCCCTTAAAATATGTTGTCAGTATAACCTTAAGCAGTTTAAACCCATTCAGAATGTGTTTTTACTGTTATTTCAAATGCTTCAAAAACAATATCCACATGCAGGTATTTTATGGTGGTGTAGCTCTCTATTTTCTGCCTAAGAGAATCTAAACTCTATAGTCAGAAAAAGTGTTTCATTTATTCAATCTCTATTCTCACCACCAAGGTCATGGACTCAATAAATACTTATTGACTGAATGAGAAAAGCAGACACAGTGTACATGGCAGAAACGAGAACAATTATTGCAATGATGGCACCATACCATAAGAAACTATGTAGCCATAAAAGAAATATATGATTTAGCCCTTCAGTGGCTTTTAAAGTAATTCACAATATATTCTTAAACTATTTTTTAAGCAAGATACAGAACAGTGTGCATATTGCAATGTTATCATTGTTATTCACATAGATTATGTAATACGGATTCCTTCTGTCTATCTAAAAGGAAGAAGCTGAGGCCAAATTAATATAAGCAGAGAGTTTATTTGAGTAAAGTTTGAGTACTGCAACCTGAGATCATAGATTCAAGTTGTTCTGAATATACACTCAGATTAGCAGCAGTTACAAGTGGATTTTTAAAGGAAAAAAAAGGGGGGCGTGGGAAAGAGAGTGTGCTGATACAAAATTTCTTGCCAGGAAATCTCACTGCTTTACAGAAATAACTCTGGTTAGCAATTGGCCATACATTGTTAAGCTATTGGGCGTGGTGTATAGTGTCCAGTGTGGCATTATCATGTTAATTTATAGCTACTTGTGGCAATAGCAAGTAGTTTCAAGAGATGAATACATAGCTCCAAGTGGGCAGTAGGGTGTGATTGCAGTCTCATTTTAATGTCTCTCTATGCCTGATAATTAAAAGGACTTTCATTCTTCAGGAATAATTTTTTCTTTGACCACTTCATTAGTATTTGGAAAATGTGGGATATAAATTATATTTCTTAGCTAACCTAGAATATAGATCGCAGCATCAACTTTCCTATTGTGATAAAAATCTAATAGAGCCCTAGCCAAGTCTCCGAAGTACTCCTTTTTTCCATTTTTTTTTTTTTGTTTGTTTGTTTGAGATGGAGTCTTGCTCTGTTGCCCAGGCTGGAGTGCAGTGGCATGATCTCAGCTCACTGCAACATCTGCCTCCTGGGTTCAAGTGATTCTCCTGCCTCAGCCTCCCTAGTTATCTCAAACTACAGGTGTACACCACCATGCCTGGCTAACTTTTGTATTTTTAGTAGAGATAGGGTTTCACCATGTTGGCCAGGCTGGTCTCAAACTACTGACCTCAGATGATCTACCTACCTCGGCCTCCCAAAGTTTTGGGATTACAGGCATGAGCCACTGCACCCAGCCTGTCTCCAAATGACTCTTGTGATTTCTAAGAATACCTGTGAAATTCTTGCGCTCTTGTCTGTGCAGTGGAAAACAACCCATTGTTGTCAACATTTATCTCCATGTGCAGGCAATGATACAAGCATCCTGAATGCTAGCATGTGTTCTTATGAGTCAAAGAGTGTTTGTCTTTTTTACTTTCCATTTCCATGGGACTCAAGGCCACTGTTATGATCACAATAGGCTTTAAACTTTGAAACCTTATGAACAACCAGGAAAGGAGAGATAGGCCCTACACTTAGGAGCAGCATTTATGGGTTGAAATCACAGAAAAAAGCAGAGAAAAACCTGGAAAGAAGCAGAAACCGTCTACCACTAGTGTGGAGTAGAATGACTGGCCCAGGCATCCCAGGTCCCAAAACAAAGACAGAGCCTCTTCCATCAATTTATAGTTATTCAGGAAAAGAGAATAACTCAGTATGTTACTCTCCGTCAAAGTAGTCCCATGTTTTGGCAGGTGCTCCTTTTATATATAAGTATGCCTTTTATCAGAGACCAATCTTTTCATCATGAACGCACATACCACCATGACTTCCCACCACCCCCTCTACCAAAAAAAAAAAAAAAACAAAAACACAGGAGCATATAGACTCACACAACCACCACTAAGGGGATACGTTTTCAGCAGAAAGCATGCTTTCCCTGTCTCCTACTTCTGCACTCAGACTAACACAGCCCCTTCATGGCTCTCTTTTACGTTGCTAACACCAGCTCACTAATCTCATCTTTATCTCCCAGAACCAGTTACATAACTTGCAAGACCCAGTGCAAAACAAGATGGCAGAACCTCTTGTTTAGAAATTAAGAATTTCGGCCGGGCACGGTGGCTCAAGCCTGTAATCCCAGCACTTTGGGAGGCCGAGACGGGTGGATCACAAGGTCAGGAGATGGAGACCATCCTGGCTAACACGGTGAAAACCCGCCTCTACTAAAAAATACAAAAAACTAGCCGGGCGAGGTGGCGGGCGCCTGTAGTCCCAGCTACTCGGGAGGCTGAGGCAGGAGAATGGCGTGAACCTGGGAGGTGGAGCTTGCAGTGAGCTGAGATCCGGCCACTGCACTCCAGCCTGGGTGACAGAGCAAGACTTCGTCTCAAAAAAAAAAACAAACAAACAAAAAAAAGAATTTCAAGAGGAGCACATGAAAGCAAGTACGAGACCAGAACCCTGGGTGACTGCACAAGTCACATGCCCACAAAGTCATACCTGTTCTCTGCACTTATAGTGACCATTTAGGAGCCTTTGGCCTTTACCTGCTATCTTGTTTGAGACTGTACTGGTCTTCCTTGACCTATGTTCTTACTTGGGAGAGGGATAAAAGTTTGCTATGTACAATCCCTCTCAGCTCCCACTCCAAAAAATAAAGAAAAAAAAAAAATCAGAAAACAAAAACCTACACTTCTTACGCAAATTGTTCTCTCTTCTCAGATTTCAACAAAGGAGGAGTGCTGGACTTTAATAAGCCAAATGAAGATTTTCTTTATATATTTTCTCTAAGGGGGCATCTGCCTGGCATAAATCAGCATGAGTAAGTGGAACCCTCAAGACTTGCTCCAGGATGAATTTTTAAGCCTAACTCTTCAGGGTAGGACTGGGGATCTTTTTTGTTAGAAGGTCAAAGAAATAGTGTCTATAAATCTATCTTTTTAACTCTTATAGAAGAACCTGCTATCATTTAGATTAAGTTTTATCTCTATATGTATTTATTTGCATGGGAAATGTCTGAAAGGAAACGAAATAACTACAACTATTTCTTGGTGGGTGAGATTTGGGAACTATTATTATTATTATTATTACTATCATTAGTTTGTCATCATTTTAATTTTTCTAAAGTACTCTTGCTTCTCATAGGTAAATAGAAAAACTAACTTCTAACATTATAAATAAGAAAGATAAATGTTATAACTTCAAAAAGAAATTTTAGGAATGAACATAAGAAATTTCTATGTAATCTTAGAATATGTTAAAGACCTAATTTTATAATGATGACAATTTTGCTCAAAATTGAAATGGAAACTATTCAGTTGTAAAAAATATGGTTTCTTGGTTTATAACTGCCCATGTGACTTAATACATGTGAAACAGTAGTTATTAGCTGGGTGGAAATTGTTCTAGATTTCTCAAGCAATGGGGACTGTTATTTTGTGGTTTATGGGTGGTCTAACTTCTGTTTTTCATCACCCCAAAGTTATATCAAGTTGTCTTTCCAAAACTGTATCTTTCCAAGACTTCTCTAGGCTAACCATTACTGTTGGTCAAAAGTTATATAATAACAAACCTCGAAAAAGATGATAAGCAGACACATCAACATAGTGAGACCTTGCCTTTACAAAAAGTAAAGAAAATTCGTCAGGCAGGGTGGCTCACGCCTATAGTCCTAACTACTCAAGAGGCTGAGGCAGGAGGATGGCTTGAGCTCAGGAGTTCTAGGCTGTGGTGAGCTATGATTGCACCACTGCATTCCAGCTTGGGCAACAGAGTGAGAACCTCTCTCAAAAAATAAAAATAAATGATTAATGGTTGTCAGTATCACAAAAAATGGAAACAAGCAAACATTTTGTTCCTTCTAATGGAAGTACACAGCAGTATTATATTTATAATGTAGTTTTGTCTGTTTACCTACCTACCTACCTATCTATATCCGTCATCATTCTTCTGACTTTAATTCCCACGTTTGTTAACAACACAGAAAGAAACTTGGCAAAAATTTCAAAGCTAAAACCAAGTTTGCTTGTGTGGTGGTGGGGGTTGGGGGAGCTTAGATAAAATGATACTTAACAGACTTAAGAAACCACAGGTTAAAAAAGTAAATCATGCCCTTTATTTGGTCCTTAATTCAAACAATAGAGAAAGAGAAAACACACACATACCTCTTTGCAAGATAAGCAGAAAAACATTTGACGCTGACTAGTTGTTTGATGACATTAAGAAAACACTTTTTGCTTTACGTATGATAGTGGTACTACGGTTATGCTTTTAAAAGGACTCATTGTGGTGGGGTCCTTTGGCTGTCCCTTTTTCAGTTAGAAACCTATGTGGCCAGTGGTGTTTTTGCCCAAGTTTTTCCTCTGTCCTGCTTGGCTCATTCTGCCCACTCAGCTTGTTCCATCCACTCAGCCTAGCAGACTGCACTTGGCTCGCACTACTGGCCTACATCCCACGCCTGCCAAGGGCAAGCCAGGGGTGGAACACAGTGAGCACGGGGTCCAGTCACTGCACATAGCCAGGTATGCCAGCTGCTGTCACAGGGCAGACAGCTTCAGGAGCCAGCACAGGTGCCGGCTCCATGAAAGTCTGTGGCTGGATCAGATGTACCACAAGCAGCTTCTGCTGCAGGCACCCACGTCTGGACGAGGGGAACGCATGGCACCTGGAAGCTGGGAGAAGCCCAGAAGTGCAGAGACCCAAAGAAGGTGTCACGGCCCTGTCTCGGGGAGCCCCTAGGACTGTGCTTCCCAAAAGGCTGCCACTTTTCTCTCCTTCTCATCTCTCACAATATGGTAAGCGGTGTGGGCAGTGGGGAAAGACAACAGCAATTCAGCCTGTGTGTTGCTGCTCTTTCAGTCCTGCCATTCGGTGTGTCCCAAGTTCTTGTTCTTGTCCCACGTCGAGGAAGAATGAGGCATATGAACCACTGAAGGATGAACAAGCTGGAGAGCTTTATTGAGTGACAGAACAGTTCTCAGGAGACCTAAAGTGGGGAGCTCTTTCCACAGGCAGGTCGTCCTAATGAGTGTCCAGCTCTCAGCAGAGAAGAGACTCACAGTGGATAGCTCCCTTCTGCAGGCCGGTAGTCCTGACATCTGTGTTTGTCTGACTTGATCCAGGGTTTTTATGGGCTCAGAATGGGGAAAGTGCATGCTGATTGGTCCATGGGCAGCCATGGGTGGGCCTGGAAAAAGCACCATAAGTTCTCACTCAGGGTGGTGGATTCCATCAGGAACTGACAGTCCAGTCCCCAGGCTTCATGCCCTCTTTGGCTTGAAGATAGGGCTTCACCTGTGAGACCCACTCCTTTCCACCCAGGAGCCTGTCTGCCTCTTGCTGCCATCAACATGCTGTCCATGGCTGTTGGACAGCATGGACATGTTCCCAGCCTGTTCATGAGGAGGGGTGTCTGCAGGCCTGTGCTGAGCCACCCTCAGACCCTCCTTGGTCTCCCTCCAGTGCTTGTTGGCACCCAACATCCAGAGGGGCAGAGGCAGCAGGGTGCTGGCATGTCAGTGCTATCCAGAGCACACACACACCCGGCCAGGTTGCAACAGCACCCAGGCTCACTACAACTCTGCTCAACCAGAGCAGGTGCTGGGAGCAGAGAGAAGCCAGAGAACAGGAGCAGGCACTTCAGAGCTTACAGGGGTGGAAGGGTTTCCCGGGCCTCTGAAAGTGCAGGGATACCCAGGCCTGGAGCTGTGGCTGGGTGACTGCAGCTGCGCCTGGGAGCATGGGGCTCCTGCCCACCTACTTGGTAGGGGGTGGGACTCCTGCCTATTCCCAGACCCTGCTGACTCCACAGAGCACTCAGCCCTGGCCTCACCTCCCCTACTTCAGCTGGCATCTTTGCAACAGCTGCTCAAGACTGGCATCGCCACCATCATCATTGTTGGCCAGGTACGGTGGCTGATACCTGTGATCCCAGCACTTTGGGAGGCGAAGGCAAGTAGATCACTTGAGGTCAGAAGTTTGAGACCAGCCTGGGCCACATGGTGAGACCACGTCTTTACAAAAAATACAAAAATTAGCCTGGCGTGGTGGTGCGCGCCTGTAGTCCCAGCTACCCGGGAGATTGAGATGGGAGAATCACCTCAGCTCAGAAGGCCAAGGCTGCAGAGAGCTGTGATTGTGCCACTCTACCCCAACCTGGGCTACAGAGGGAGACTCCGTCTCAAAAACAGAAAAAAAAGAAGAAAAAAAAAGACTCGATTTTCAGAAATACTAAAATACTTAAGATGGAAAGTGTATGATATCTGGAATTGACTTCAAAGATAGCATTAGGAGATATACCTAATGTAAATGACGAGTTAATGGGGGCAGCACACCAACATGGCACATATATACATGTGTAACAAACCTGCACATTGTGCGCATGTACCCTAGAATTTAAAGCATAATAAAAAAAATAATAATTCGGTGGTGAGAGGAGTTGGTAGTGTAAATAAACATCATTGACATAGAGTTGAGAAGCTCTTGAAGTTGGATAGTAGTGAATGGGAGTTCAGTATACCATTCTTTTCATTCTTGAATGTGGTTGAGATTCTTCAAAATAAAACATATGTAAATTAATACACACACACATATATATGTGTGTAAACATGTATACACCTGTGTCTGTGTGTATATCTATATCTGCATATACATCTACCTATCTATATCATCTTTCATCACTTTTGGCGTCATAAACAATGACTTATTGAGCGTTTTCTCTGTGCTGCATCCTAAAGGAAGGGTTTTACTATGATTATTTTATTTAATCTAACCAACACTCCTACAAGGTTAATGTTAGCTTATATCTATTTGGTAGATAAGATTTACACAGATAAAGTAACTTCCAGTTGCACAGCTAGTATAAGAAAGACTCACCTCCACCAGATAATTTATTAGTAATAATCTTGACTTTTCAGAAGGTCTTATAAAGCCTAAGTAAAGAGCTCCTGCCTTTTTGCTTGAGACTGAATATTAGCTCTGTCACTTATATTATTGGCCTTGGGCAACTCTGCAAACTCTGTGACTGCTTCATTTATCATGGGCACAAAACTGCCTGCCTCATATGCTCCATGACAATGTTTAAAATAAAATGAAGTAGTGCATGTAAATTGTTTTCTACATATTAAACTCCAGAAAGGGTGGGGATATTGCTTTCCTGTTTTTTTTTTTTCTTTTTACTTGAGGTGTGTGCATGTGTGTATGTGTTTCTTTTTGTTCTTGTTGAAATATCAAGGCCTTTCTGGGACTGCTTTTCCTATGTTCTTCTAAAGGCAAGAAGTTGAAACTACCGTCTAGACAATGAGGTAAAATCTTGTTGACAGAATTTCTGCTGACCTGTTGTTGCCCTGACACCCAAGGGTGAGAGCGCACTTGAGAACAGCAATCAGTGCCCCATTTCCTCACTCTTCAGTGGACTGGAGATACTAATTGCCTGATAGTCCCTCCCACTCTGCCTGGATTCCCTCTCCAAAGGCTCTTTTCATTATACTGTTGTTTATGGCCAAATCCATGAGTCACATTTAGAAATCAAACATGAGGAACTCGACCCCCTCTGATATTCTGAAGCTTTGTTGAGCTGTTAAACAATGAGTGAAAGAAATTATTATTGTTAAAAATAAAAAATTCAGTGGCATGAAATTTCAAGACAGCCTTTTCCTTTGAAGCCATGAATAATGTAGTTATGGTAATATAGCCGCTATTCATAATTACGAACACTTCATTCCTCCACATGTTCTCATGTCACACAGAGCAGGCTGGTGAGAGCTGGTCTGCTTCTGATTGTTTTTGCTGTGTTTTGCATTATAAATTATATTCTACTCAATCCTGACGACCCCAACTCTATCGCAGCCATTGGCACCATAAAAGTCAATAGCAGCATGTCTCCAAACCTCCCCTGCAGGACTAAATGTTTATCTTACGTTAGAGCTTGGAATTTAATCCCAATCAAGAGTTAGATTTAGTTCACAATGCATCACTCTATTTACCATTTTAGCAACAAAATGAGGTTAACCACGAAATTATGCCTTAGAATTCTTCCTTAGCATGAGCCCTTCCAAGGCCCTGAGAGAGATCCTAGCTATTTAGTAGTCACATTTTGTGATGATTTCTTTTTAACATTATAGTAAAAATCATGGATCTTGACGTTAGTCACATTTTGCTACAAATCCCAGATCTGCCACTTAGTAAAACTTGATATAGTATTATGTATACTTTATATTTTTGTGAGAATTAAATGTCATAACTCTTTAATATCTTAGTACATGCCCAGCACTAAATATTCAATAAGTAATAGTGTTTATAAAAGACCTAGTAAGATTTATGATTAAAAGTAATAGCTATTTCACAACAACTCTTGGTTCAATTTTAACCTTTTCAAATCTTGAAGTGAAAAGCTTTTACACTTAAATATCTTTACACTTACAATTTATTATAAAGTTAGTGTGTCCATTTGATATAATTGTATTTTTTGTCCTTGAAAATTGTCTAAATTGATAGGATATCTTTAAAAATAATTCTGTATTTGAATCTCCAGTCTCTCATGAGAGTACAGTCTCTACTCACTGTTTACAGATTTCTTTAATTTAATTTCAGGTAGTTAACTGACATACATAAAGTCACGCAATCAGTAGGTCACTGGACAGGTTATTCAAATAAATCAGTTGGTCTGGCACTGGTGCCAATAATTTTTGCATTTTTTGGTCAAATACAAATATGAAACATAAATAGGTAAAAGAGAAACTTACATGGTTGGCGTTTTTCAGAAAGAAAGAAAAAACAACTTTAAAAAAGGAAGATAAATAAAAGAAAGGAAGACTGAAAGGCAGGAGGGAAGGAAAAAAAAAAGATAAGAATAAATAGCATTATAAATGCCACTATGTAACCCATGATAACAAACTAGTGTCAAACTGTAGAAAGTACATTATTTGTAAAAATATAATTTACAAATACATTTTGTTTTGTAACAACTCAGTATGTTACTCATTTGTCTCTCTCTCTCTCTTTTTTTTTTTTTTGGCCTGCTATTGTCACAGAGCAAGTATTCAAATAAATACAAACATCACTGCATCATCACAAACCCTGCTCCAATTCTATTTGATCATTTCAGCAAAATAGTAGAATAATTTTGAATTTGATTTTAAATTCTATAATTATCTGCCTAGGCCTAGGAAACATTAGGCTAAACTTTTCTGATTTTCAACCTTTCTTTTTTCCCTCTTTCTTTCCCTCCCATCTTTCCAACTTACCTCCCTCTTCCTGCTCCACACACAGTCTTTTGTGCTCAAGCATATAAATTGTTAAAAACGGAAGTACTGAATCTTTCTAAGGTTCAAGATGAATGACGAAGTAGGATTCTATTCAACCACATTCAGAAACATTACTATAACTCATGGTTATTGATTGCCTACTGAGTAAAAGACATTATGTTTGGTTTTCTAGGTGAATTAATATTTAAAGAGTTTGAGATACAATGTAGTAAGCCAAGGCTAGAGAATATGTAAACAGTACCAGTCCCAATGGAAAATTATACATTTACCAAGATGCAGTCAAATCTTAACTTTCTACATGCTCACCAGCTGTGTCACTTGGAGCAAGTTTCTTAACCTCTTGGAGTTCAGTTTGCTTAAATTTAAAATGGATGCTAATGATGCTTATCAGCTTTGCTTTGCTGTGAAAATTAAATGAGAAAAAAAAGGGCTTAGCGCTAAATAAGTGTTAATTTTCTAACTCTTGCTAACCATCCACCCTCAGCCTTTTCTTTCTCGGATTTCTTTCCTGAGTCTTAAATTTAAACTTTTTCTCACTTTTTCTAAACTCACTATCAGATTCATCCCTATACTCTATAGGTGAGTAAGGAGGACTTTAAGTGTTACCTCAAGAGGTAAGACTACATTTCAAACACTCTTAATCTTATTTATGAATAAATAATAGTGTATTTTCTCCTAAATGTTTATTGCTATATTTCTCAAAAAATGTCTCCAAACAAACCATAAGAGTATTATGTGGGAACTTGCTTCTTTTGGGGCTCAGAAACTGATACCCCAAAGCTTGGCATTTTGCTGTGCAGAGTACCTGGAATTAAAGGAGATTAAAAGGCCTCAGAAGTAGCTTCAGAGGCAAAGCTACTTTGACCTTCTCTTACTTCAGTCTTCATCCACTCTTTCTCCCCTGAAGTGGGTCACAGTTACTAGTAATAAAGAAATTCTCTGACCTGCCTTGTCTGCAAGCCATAGAAACTAGAATTCTTCTTTCTCAAGGTAAATCTTAGAAATTAGAACTCCTGTTCCCCAGCATCAACCATAAAACCTAGAAAGGTCACTCTCTCCCTTCTCCCTTGAAGACCTTTGTCAGGTACAAAAGAAGTTCCTCTTCAAAGGTTTAGCTTGTTCAGTGTCCTTGTTCTTTGTTCCCTACTTCCAAGGCCAGACTAACTTCCTTATTCTTTGTGCCTCCCTGTTTTAGTTTCAGTAAACAACTTTCCTGCCAGTCCTTATATATAGAGTCCACATCTGCTACCCATTCTGTAAATTACCACTCTCATCACAATGGCTCTTCCCACCAAAACTGCCCTTCCTGTCAGTGTAACCACATTCCTGCACCATTCAAGTCAGCCAGTCGGGTTCAGCTTAGATTGTACGGTCCAACTCCAGCCAGTCGAGGCAGGACACAGTAACAGGGACAAGTTGCGTTAGGGATTAAAAACCCCTTTCCTCCTTTGTTCAGTGTGCTCTCATGGTGACCAGACCTGTGAGAGGCACCCTTCTGCAGAAGTAAATTTGCCTTGCCGAGAAATCCTTTGTTTAAGTGCTTGTTTTCCTTGCAACACCAAGCATTTGTTTCTAACACCTTCATTCTAGAGGTGTCCTGCCCCATACATTAGAGGAGGTCAGGTTACACAGAGAAGCCAAGAAGAATCTGAACAGACAGGCCTTGTTGGATTCCCCCCTCAGCCTATTACCATTATATCATACCCTATTGGCCCAATCATATTTCTTCGTGGGTGTCCACCATTCATTGAATCTAAGCATAAACATGGATAGTTTCCCTGGGCCTTTGAGTTTTCATTTCAGAAGGCTCCTGAGTCATTGAAAACTCTATGGTTTTTTGTTGGTTATTTATTTATTTATTTATTTATTTATTTATTTATTTATATAGAGACAGGGTCTCATTTTCTTGCCCAGCCTGATGCAGAACTCCTGAGCTCAAGTCAACCTCCCATCTCAGCTTCCCAAAGTGTTGAGATTACACACACAAACCACCATGCCCTGCTGTAAAACTTTGATTAAATAGATTTGATATGCTCATCTTTTGGTAACCTGTCTTTTGTTATAGAGTATCAGCCATGATGCTTCTGAAATGAGGAAAAGTATCACATCTTTCTGGCCCTACACTTAAAGAAAAGAAAGAAAAGTGGCTCATGACTCTAATCCCAGCACTTTGGGAGGCTGAGGCAGGTGAATCATGAGGTCAGGAGTTTGAGACCAGCCTGACTCACATGGTGAAACCCCGTCTTTACTAAAAATACAAAAATTAGCTAGGCATGGTGGCACGTGCCTGTAATCTCAGCTACTCAGGAGGCTGAGGCAGAAGAATTGCTTGAATCCAGGAGGCGGAGGTTGCAGTGAGCCGAGATAGCGCCATGGCACTCCGGCTGGGTGACAGAGCAAGACTCTGTCTCCGAAAAAAAAAAAGGAAGTAAAAAGAAAGAAAAGAAGTAAACAATACTGTAGCCACCTGATGGGTTATTCCATCCCACTGCACAGACAAAACAAATTTACTAAGACCATGACATTGCAATAAAGAAATGGTTTAATTGACATGAGACCAACCATGTCACGTGGAAGATGGTGAAGTTATTACTCAAATCAATCCCCCCAAAACTTTGGAGGCTAGAGTTGTTTAGGGATAGTTTGGTGAGCCACAGAGTCCACTTCTGCCTTAGGCCATAGAACAAGTTGGTCTTGGTGGAGCCGTTTGTCATCAGAAATTCAAAAACCTGAAAAGACATCTCAAAAGACCAATTTTAGGTTCTACAATAGTGATGATATCTGCAGGAGTAATTAGGGATTTGCAAATTTTGTGAACTCCAGAATAAAGGGTAATAACAATTCATGTCTACACCTTAGCAGAATCCAGGCTCCTTATCCTCCTAACCTGGTGGTCTTTCATTAGATTTACAAAGGCAGCTTAGTTTTGGGGAAGGGCTATTATCATTTAAACTATAAACTAAATGTCTCCCAAAGTTAGTTTGGCCTAAGCCTGTAACCACCCAATGGGTTCACCTTGCCCACTGCCTAGACAGAGCCTATTTATCAAGACAGGGAATTATGTAGAGAAAGCATAACTCATGCAGAGCCAGCTATGCAGGAGACTGAAGTTTTATTATTACTCAAATCTGTCTCCCCAAAAACTCAGGTATCAGAACTTTTAAGGATAATTTGGTGGGTAGGGGGCCAGTTAGTCGGGAGTGCTAATTGGTTGGCTCAGGGATGAAATCATAGGGAGTGGAAGCTATCCTCTTATGCTGAGTCAGTTCTTGGGTGTGGGGCCACAGAACTGGTTGGCAGGTCCACGTGGGGCCATACAATTGTCAGACATGCAAAACCTGGAAAGACAGCTCAATGTTAGGTTCTCAATAGTTACGTTTGATGCTATCCTCAAAAGTATTTGGGGAAGTTGCAAATATTATATCTGGAGTCATGGCTGGTAATATTTAGAATTCTAGCCCCTTTCTTCCTAACTTGGTGGCTGGTGGCCTTTCATTCATTGTACAAGAACAGTTTAGCTTTGAGAAGGACTGTTATTTAAACTATAAACTAAATGCCTTCCCAAAGGCTGGTTCAGCCTATGCCCAGGAATGGACAAGGACAGTTTGGAGGTTAGAAGCAAGATGGATTTGGTTAAGTCTGATATCTTTCAATGTCATAATGTCCTTAGTTATAATTTTGCAAAGGCAGTTTCAAGCCTAGGAATGACTAAGGGCACTTTGGAGGTTAAATGCAAGATGGGGGTTGGTTAGATAAGATCTCTTTCACTGGCACAATTTTCTCACTGTTATAATTTTTGCAAAGGTGGTTTTAATACCTGAGAACTACTGAATCCAACTAGGCCTAAAGAACAGAGATTTGTTCATACAAATTTGTCTATGTCTAGATATCACTACTAAGGATCTCAATACTGCCAAATTAAAAGGAATTCCCAACCTGTCAAGAGAGAATTCATCTTATTTTCCTGTGGAAATGAAGTGGCGATGTTGTCTGGGGTATAGACCCTGTGGTTCATTGTCGCAAACCAGGAAAATTTAGGACACAGACACACACATGAGGAGTTTAGGAGTGGGGGTTTAATAGACAGAAGAGAAGAGAAAGAGAAACAGCCCGCTTTATAGAGAGAGGGCTCTCCAAGCTGAAAGGGATGACTGGCAGCAAATGCGCCAGATTTTATAGTCCAGTATGAGGAGGCCGTGTCTGATTTACATAGGGCTCACAGATTGTATGGCATTTACATAGCGTGCAGGGAAGGGTGGTCACCTCACTCTAATCTTATTATGCAAATGGTCTTTCCAGTTGATCTGCTCCATCTTATCTCTTCCTTATGGTACACTTGGCTGACAGAGAATGGAAGATGGAGCCGCCATCTTGAACATGTCTAGTCCCTAGTTCCTGCTGGTATTCACCTATGCAAGTTCCCAGCCTACTTGTCTATGTCTGCAGCTCGACTTTACAGTCTGCTCTTTGTTGGAAAATGATTTAGGGCTGCTTTTCATTAAAAAGAACAGCCTTACTCCCATACTCTTACTAACTACCTAAGTGATTTCTTCTTGACTCCTATATCAGAAACAATGCTGAAAATCAGAATTTATGTGTTTGAAAGAAGTTCCTTGTTTCCTATTGTTGGTATATTTAGATTCAATGGAATATTTAGTGTTCAATAAGCTTTGCTTCTAAAAGGACACTGATTTGGGACAGCTCTCATCTAAACTCTTGATATGCTGTGGCTTCTACTCTCTGTCTGTGGTCAGCTTCCTTACTGAATGAAATCTACGTGACAGAAAGCTATCAGTGGCTCAATCATGTGTAAGTCCCAAGATTTTCCTATTTCAGATCTGATAAGTGTGTGCTTCACTAATTTACCATTTGCCGGTCTTACAGAGCAAGCCAAAAAAAGTAGGCTGTGGGTGAGATTCAGAAAAAGAACAGGCATTTGTGAATTGCTAGCCAGATTTTGAGCTAGGAACATTTTTTTTAATTCAATTTAATTCTTATGACTTTACTGCAATACTGCAAGTTAGATGTTTTAATCCTATTTTGCGAATGAAGAATTTATTTGGACAACTTAAGCAACTTGTCTGAGGTCATGCGGCTGGGGAGTGACGAAGTCTTTGAAATCCAGATTATAATTCAAAATAGATTGGAACCTGATTACAGCCTGCTATGTTGACTCTCACCTATAATCTCAACAACTTAGGAGGCTAAAGCAAAAGTATCCCTTGAGTATTGTTTGAGGACAGAAGTTCAAGACCAGCCTGGGCAATATAGCGAGACCTCACATCTAAAAATAAATTGTTTTTAAATTAGCCAGGTGTAGTTGCACACATCTGTAATTCTAGCTACTTGGGATGCTGAGGTAGAAGGATTGCTGGAGCCCAGGAGTTCACACTCCACATTCCAGCCTAGGTGACAGAGTGAGATCCTGTCTCTAAAAAATAAAAATAAATAAATAATAACCTGATTAGAAACACAGACCTGAGTATACCACCTAGTTTTATCCTTGGTTAAGTGACTCCTTGTCTCAAGATTCACACTGTAAAATCAAGATAAAAATAATACCAATCTGGCATAAAAACAAAGACATAAAAGAATGGAAAAGAATAGACAGCCCATAAAAATAGCCCAAGCATATATGGTCAGTTAATTTTCCCCAAGGACACCAAGAAGACTCTCGACGGGGGAAAGAGAGTCACTTCAATCAATGGTGTTGGAAAAGTGACTATCCAAAGGCAAAATAATGAAATTGTACCCTTATCTTACAACATACACAAAAATTAACTCAAAAGGGATTAAATATGTAAACATAAAAACTGAAATCATAAAACTCCTAGAAGAGAACACAGGAAAAAATCTCCTTGACATTGACCTTGGCTATTTTTTTTGTATATCATGCAAAAAAGCTCAGGCAACAAGAGCAAAAATAAACAAGAGAGACCACATGAAACTAAGAAGTTTCTGCACAGCAAAGGAAATCATAGCAAAATGAAAGGGCAGTCTACAGATTAGGGAGAAAATACTTGCCAACTGTATCTTTGATAAGGAGTTGGTATCTAAAATATTTAAGAAACTCATACAACTAAATAATTAAAAACAATCAAGTAACCCAATTCAAATATTGAAGAACCTGAAAAGACATTTTTTCCAAAAAATAAAACCATAAAAATGACCAATAGACATATTAAAAGGTGTTCAACATCACTAATCATCAGGAAAATACAAATCAAAACTCCAATAAGATATCGCTTCACATCTGTTAGTATGACTATTATCAAAAAAATAAGAGATGGTAACTATTGGTAAGGGTGTATAGAAGAGAGAATGCTTGTACAGTGTTGGTAAGAATGTAAGCTGGTACAACCATTTTGGAACACAATGGGAAGGTTGCTCAAAAAACTAAAATTAGAACTGCCATATGACCCATCTCTCTCTCTTCTGGGTATATATCCAAATGAAATGAAATCAGCCCCATATAGAGATATATGCACTCACATGTTCATTGTAGTAGTATTCACAATAGTTGATGTATAAAAACAATCTAAGTGTTTGTTGACAAATAAGTGGATAAATAAATTATGAAATATATTGTTCGTAAGGATATTATGCTAAATGGAATAAGCCAAATACGGAAAGAATACTGCATTATTTTACTTATAATTTGTAGTTTTTTTTTAGAAAAAGTCAAATACATGGGAACAATCAGTAGAAGAGAGATTACCAGGAGTTCAGAGAGAGATGAAAATAGGGAAATACAGGCCAACAGATGCAAAGTTGCAGTTGCATAGGAGCAATAAGTTTAGGGATCTAATGTATGGCATGAGGACTATAGTTAATAATCTTGTATTGTATACTGGAAATTTGCTAATAGAGTCGAGTTTAGATGTTCTTACCTCTGTCACCCAGCCTACCATACATGCACATATACACACACAAAGGTAACTATGTGAGGTGATGGATAGGTTAATTTGCCTGACAGTAGTAACCATTTAACTAGGTATATGTATATCAAAATATAATGTATGATTTATATATGTAGAATAAAATTTTGAAAAAGAAGAATATCTCCCTTCAGGATGTTATGAGTCTACAGTGAGTCAAAACATTTAGCACATGCACCCAATAGTGTTTACATTTATTATAATTATTATTATTGCCATGATTATTTCTGATTTAAGTATACAATTCATGGGGAGAGAAAACCTACTTTCCTATTCACTACATTATATCCAGTGTCTAGTATAGTGGGATGTAACAGGCAATAAATAAATATTTGTTAAATAACAGATATCTTTTTCTCTCTGGTGCATATTCCCCCTGTAGTAACTTTCTGATACAATATGCAAAAATGAGAAAGCCAATGAAGCCAACAATTAATACTATTAAATATTGAAACTTCACCTTCTGCCAGTAACAAGAGCAGAATCAACAGATTGCCCTAGGCGGTTAACCAAATAGAGCCCTAACAGGGTGCCCATGGTCAATGTCAGGCCCAATAGGGCTAGTGCCATTCCCTGCCAGCTGGGCTATCAGTCCACTGCCTAGGAACTCTCCCTGCCAAATTCTGTAACAATATAATTTTCTTGTACTCAAAATGCACTTCTTGGTAAAGCACCATGGAAAGAAACTTGAATTTGAGAGATTGGAACATTAAATTTCTGGTGTAGAACAAGAAACATACCTGGAAAAAAAAAAAAAGAATGCTGAGTATTGTGTAGTATACATCGCCAGGAGATCCACAACTTCTTCCTTACTGTCAGATAATCCTTACGGTTCTGTTTAGTTGACTATCAGGTTATTGCTGCCATACACATAATTGGGCCCTGGAATGATCTTATAACCACTATAAAAGACATTAGGATTCATAAAAAGGCAATCATTTTGATAGGTAAAGAATCCTGAATCTGGGAGCAATCTCATATAATTTAGTCTGAAAGACCAGCCCTATCAGAATCTCCTGGAGAGACTGTAAAATAAATGAATACTTACCTACCTCCAAACCTACGTACATAATAAGACATTACGCTAAATGGAATAAGCCAAATACTGAAAAAAGAATACTGCATTATTTAACTTATATGTAGATTTTTTCATGCATGCATACATACCTAAGATACATCATTATCTCAGTTATTCTGAAAAGTTTTATCAGGAGACAATTTTTAACAAACCTCCCTGGTTCTAATGACCTGAGAGTTTTAATAAATACTTCAATTTAATTAAAGTTACTAGTTTTACAGATGAGTGAATCACAGAAGAGAACACCCAGTTGTCAGTAGAACCTGCCTTCTGCATATTACTATAGTAATATTTATATGATGCAATATAAATCTATATAATTATGCCAGCCTTCTTTCACTTTTGATGGCATGGTTAAGTTTCAAGGACCCTGGATTCCTTGTCTTCTTTTCAAACTCTGGTTTCCAACAAATTGTGGTATTTAAATTTCTATATAATCACAAAATTATAATTTTAAAGATATGCATGCTTTGTCTGGAATAACATATTTCAAACAAGAAAAGATCAGAGGATTGTGTAGAAATAGGATTTAGAGGAAATCAGGGAGATGGAATGAATATAAATGGTTCTTAGTAGTATGAACCGTGACAATGTAATTTTTCCTTGAGTTGATGCTGTTAATAAAAGATGAATTACTATGTGGTACTCTTATGGCTCACACAATATTAAAATGAACATAAAAGTCCCATTGAACACGTGGGTCATTATGAAAGTATTATGAAGTCATATGTGGATTCAAGCAGAAGAATGGGGAGTTTATATAAAACTTTCATTGGCATGTTTAGAGCGCATTTTAGCAAGAAGCAGATACCAACAAGGGCATTGATGACTGTTGATTCCTCTAGTGTATTTATTCTTTGAATCAGGACAAAACCTTGAAAGAGATGCCCAATAGAGTCGAACAGGCATAGCAGTCCCAGAGGGATTTTTAGATATAATATTTACAGTGCAGACATTCTTTGCATTTATAATCTTAGATTCCCATTTACTAGCTCAATGGCTACAAGAAGTGTACTGAACACCTGTAACTCTATGTTTATGTTATGTACAACTTCATATTGGTTTTATGAAGTTGAAGTTGAAATGAGGGAGTATATACAAAATGCTTTACATTGGCATTGACCACCTGGTGAATGTTTACTAATGTCATTGTTATTGGGATTATTATTAGTGTGGGTTGAATTGACTTGACAGATGCAATATGCTTAGTTGGAGAAACTTGAGCTTCTGGTCTTTAAATGGTCGGTATATAAACCTGGCAAACTCTCCTTCCTATTCATTTTGTTTTTCATTTTTTTGAGATATGGTCTTCCCAGGCTGGAATGCAGTGGCATGATCTCAGCTCACTGAAACCTCCACCTCCCAGGCTCAGGTGATTCTCCTACCTCAGCCTCCCCAATACCTAAGACTACAGGTACACACCATCATGGCAGGCTAATGATTTTTATTTTTTGTAGAGACAGAGTTTCACTGCATTGCCCGGGCTGGTATCAAACTCCTAGGCTCATGCCATCCCGCCACTTCGGTCTCTCAAAGTGCTGGGATTATAGGCATGAACCACTGTGCCCAGCTTCTCCTTCTCTTCTTACCATTTAATTTTTAATGTCATTACAAATTCTTAGTTTGAAAATATACAGATAAGAGTCTGTTTGGTGGAAAATCCTTCTCGATGCTCTACAATAGAGTCCTATGTCTATATGTATATATGTATATACCAGCGTACCCAGAGATTTTGTAGGTTCGGTTTCAGGCCAATGCAATAAAGTGAGTATTACAATAAAGCAATTCACACTTTTTTGTTGTTGTTGTTTCTCAGCACATATAAAAGTTATGTCTATACCATACTATAGTCTATTGAGGTTCTTGCCTCAATGTTGATGACTGTTGACTGATCAGAATAATGATTGTGGAGGGTTGGGGTGGCTGTAGCAAAGACAATAGTGAAGTATGCCACATCAACCGATCCTTCCTTTCACAAAAGATTTCTCTGTAGCATGTGATGCCGTTTGATAGCATTTTACAAACTACAATAGAAATTCTTTCAAAATTGGAGACAATACTCTCAAACTCTGCCACTACTTTATTAAGTAAGTCAGTGTAATATTCTCTGTATTGTTCCTCTGTTGGCATCTCACCAGTGTTCACAGCATCTTCACTAGGAGTAGATTCAACCTCAAGAAACAAGTTTAATTGTTCATCCATAAGAAATAATCCTCATCCACGAAAATGTGATCATAAGATTGCAGCAAGCCAGTCACATCTTTGGGCTCCACTTCTCTTGCTATTTTCACCACATCTGCAGTTACTTCCTCCACTGAAATCTCGAACCCCTACAAGTCATCTATGATTTAACTCCTATAAATTTTAGTATTTTTACCTCCTCCCATGAATCACAAATGTTCTTACTGGCATCTGGAATGGTGAATTCTTTATGAAAAATTGCCAATGTACTTTCCCCAGATGCCTCAGAAGAATCTGTGGCAGCTATGGCTTTAACAATGTGTCTTAAATAACATGTGAAAGTTGAAACTACTCCCTAACCTGCAGAATGGATGCTATGTGATCAAGCATAAAAGCAAGATAAATATTTTTGTATATCTCCATCAGAGATCTTGTGTGACTAGGTACATTGTTAATGAATAGTAATATTTTGAAAAGTTTCTTCTAAGCAATAGGGCTCAACAGTGGACCTAAAGTATTCAGTAAACTATGTGTAAACAGATGAGCTGTCATTCGGGCTTTGTTTTTTTCATTACAGAGCACAAGCAGAGTAGACTGAGCATGGTTCTCAAGGACCCTAGGGTTTTTGACATGTTAAATGAGCTTTGGCTTCAACTTACAGTCATCAGCTTCAATGGCCCCTAACACAATTGTCAGCCTGTTGTTTGAAGCTTTGAAGCCAGACATTTATCAGGGGAACCCGCCCCCAATATTTCAATGTAGGTTCTTTCTATTTTCCGTAAGTGTTGGCTGGTCTGAGAAATAAAGAGAAAGAGCACAAAGAGAGGAATTTTACAGCTGGGCCACCGGCAGTGACATCACATATTGGTAGGACCATGATGCCCACCTGAGCCTTAAAGCCAGCAAGTTTTATTAAGGATTTCAAAAGGGGAGGGCATGCAAGAACAGGGAGTAGGTCACAAAGATCACATGCTTCAAAGCGCAAAAAGGAGAACAAAGATCAGATGCTTCTGAGGAAACAGGATAAAAGGCAAAACAGAACTACTGATAAGGGTCTATGTTCAGCTGTGCACGTATTGTCTTGATAAACATCTTAAACAACAGAAAACAGGGTTTGAGAGCAGAGAACTGGTCTGACCTCAAATTTACTAGGGCGGGTTTTTTTTCCCCACCCTAGTAAGCCTGAGGGTACTGCAGGAGACCAGGGTGTATTTCAGTCCTTATCTCAACTGCATAAGACAGACATTCCCAGAGCAGCCATTTACAGACCTCCCCACAGGAATGCAATTCCTTCCCCAATGTATTAATTATTAATATTCCTTGCTAGGAAAAGAATTTAGTGACATCTTCCCTACTTGCATGTCCATTTATAGGCTCTCTGCAAGAAGAAAAATATGGCTCTATTTTGCCTGACCCCACAGGCAGTCAGACCTTATGGGTGTCTTCCCTTGTTTCCTAAAAATCGCTGCTATTCTGTTCTTTTTCAAGGTGTACTGATTTCATATTGTTCAAACACACATGTTTTACAATCAATTTGTACAGTTAACACAATTATCATAGTGGCCCTGAGGTGATGTATATCCTCATTTTAGAAGATAACAGGATTAAGAGATTAAAGTAAGACAGGCATAAGAAATTATGAAAGTATTATTTGGGAACTGGTAAATGTCCATGAAATCTTCACAATTTATGTTCCTCTGCCTCGGGGTCCCTGACTTCCCGCAACAGACATGAACCTGTGCTCTCTAGCTATGAAGTAATAGATGGCATCATCTTCTGATAGAACTTTGTTTATCTCCATTGAAAAACTGTTGTTTGGTGTAGCCACTTTCTTTTTCTTTTTTTGAGACGGAATCTCGCTCTGTCGCCCAGGCTGGAGTGCAGTGGCCGAATCTCAGCTCACTGCAAGCTCCACCTCCTAGGTTCACGCCATTCTCCTGCCTCAGCCTCCCGAGTAGCTGGGACTACAGGCGCTGCCACCACGCCTGGCTAATTTTTTGTATTTTTTAGTAGAGACGGGGTTTCACCGGGTTAGCCAGGATGGTCTCGATCTCCTGACCTCGTGATCCACCCGTCTCGGCCTCCCAAAGTGCAGGGATTACAGGCTTGAGCCACCGCACCCGGCCTGGTGTAGCCACTTTCATCAAGGATCTTAGCTAGAGCTCCTGGATAACTTGCTGCAGCTTCTGTATCAACCCTTGCTGCTTCACATTGCACTTTTATGTTACGAAGACAACCTCTTTCCTTAAACCTCATCAACCAACCTCTGATGGCTCCAAACTTTTCTTCTGCAGCTTCCTCACCTCTCTTGGCCTTCATAGTATTGAAGAAGATGTGAGCTTGCTCTTGAATTAGACTTTGGCTTAAGGAAATGGTGTGGCTGGTATAATCCTCTATCCAGACTACTAAAGCTTCCTCAAAATCAGCAGTAAGGCTGTTTTGTTTTCTTATAATTTGTGTGTTCACAGAGTTGCACTTTTAGTTTCCTTTAAGAACTGCTGTTCTACTCACAACTTGGCTGTTTGGTACAAGAGGACTTGCCTTTGGTCTATCTGGGCTGTTGGCATGACTTCCTCACTAAGCTTAATCATCTCTAGCTTTTAATTTAAAGTGACAAACATGCAACTCTTGCTTTCACTTGAACTCTTAGAGGCCATTGTAGGGTTCTTAGCTGGCAGAATTCCAATACAGTCATGTCTCAGGAAACAGGGAGGTCTGAGAAGAGAAAGAGACTTGGGGAAAAGGCAGGTCAGTGGAGCAGTCAGAACACACATGATGTCCATCAATTAAGTTCACCATCTTATATGGGTGTGGTTTGTGGTACCCCAAAATAGTGAAAAATTGAAGTATTGCAATAATTGCCAAAATGTGATACAGAGAAATGAAGTGAGGACATGCTTTTGGAAAACTGGCACTGATATACCTGCTTTAAAAAGGGTTTACACAAACCTTTCCTTTGTAAAAGGAAAAGTGTAATAAAATAATGTAATGTTTTATTATTGTTTTTATTGGAACCCAAGGTCTTTATGTTATGCTGGCAGCTTTATATTATTATGAGTTAGCCCCAAGTCACCATTTTGAACCCTTGGTAAAGCTAAATTCTCTGTTGCTGTCACTGTCTTTATTTCTTAAGATACAAGCAGCATGTCTCATCCCTTTTTCTTGCTTTCTTAATTATCTTTTGGTTAGAAGCAAATAATTCCAGGCTTTGGAATGACAACAAATATCCAAACTTGAATACCCTAGAAAGTTTTTAGAAAAGATGCCATAGTTCTTTTGGGATAAAAAAAAAAAAATACTCAGAAGAAGTATAATGTCTTCTTTAAATATCAGAAGAGCTCAAAATTAGACATGCTGAAATGATGAAAGCTACAAAATGCCAAAGTAGGCCTTACAAGAAATAATCAAAACCCAAAATATAAAGCAAGCTGTTTAGAAATCGAGTTTCCTATTGCTACAAGGCTTCAGGAAGGGTTAAAGCTAATACGACTACTTCAAGGTGATGAAAAATAAGAGCAGGCAATTTCTTTCTTTCATTGTTTTCTTCCGTCCTTTCCTCATTTCTTCCCTCCCTCCTTTCTGTTTTTCCTTTTATTTTTTGTTTTGACTTTTTGCATATTATTTAAAAATTTCTCAACGTGACTTTAAAAAATCAAAGATGTAGATGACTTATTGATGGAAATGATGCTGAAGACATACCCCACACAATGAGCTGTTGGAGGAGATGCCATCAATGACCCTGCCAATCCCAGGGTTTTAAAGACCTTCTGACTTCCAGTCCTGACATTATCCTCCGTATTTTTCTGCTTATTTAAATGATATAGACAAGTTAAAAGATATTCTGGCCTTATTTGGGTCTATCATTAAAACAAGTGGGAGTAGACAACAGAAAACTGTGCAGCTATCCAAAAGTGTGATGTCAGACTCCCCAAATAGGAACAAAACAGGCAGAGTATCCAGGTAGAAATAATCAAATATAACCAAAAACCTCTTTTCATTGTCAAATCTTGTGGCTGAAAGTCAAGCTGTGTCTATGAAGTGAAATGACTTCAAAGGTAGCATACAACACCATTAAACCTAACCTCCTAAAATGAAAACCAGGTTTCTCTGATCAAGGACATTATTCTTTTATCCAGAAAGTCACCATGGGAACAATCAATAAGCAAAATAAAATGCTATCAGAAGTTTAGAACTGTGATTTGAGAAGCAATAAAGTCCTGCCATTGCTATGCTGATAAGGGAGATAAGACAGAAATTCTTCTAAACTAACTCAAATTATGACAGATAAGACAAGAGACATACATCTTGCATATAGAAGTAACAAATATACTGGTCAGTGGCATTTGAGGATAACAATTGATAATAACTTTGTTTCCCTAATAGTGAAACATAATTCATGTGTGCTCAATTTATTCAAATCCTCTTGGATAAGAAAGATAAGGTTTACGATATACTAGACTTAGCGTGAAATCGGACTTTTGTAGATTGTTTTACAATATTTTAAAATGGACTTACACTTCTTTCTTTCATCTACTGAGCCTAATTCCAAAAGATGAAAGATGAGGTAAAGGCCAGTATATCACCATGGAAGACAAGCTTCCAAGAGTCCACGATAGACAGGCTGACTTTGGAGATCAAAGGAATGGCCTTCAATCTCATAGCTACAGTTGAGGGGATCTGGGGAGGTCATTTCACCCCAACAAATGTCACCAGAGACTAACCTGCTTGAACTGAAATGCAAAAGTATATATTCAATGTTTGTTCAAGTAATATGTGTTGTGCACCACACTTATCCCGTATAATAAAGCACAAGATACTCTCTTATTATGTGGTATATCTGACAGTCATCTAATCTTTCTCCACAGGAAAAATATATGAGAAGGAAAATTATTAACATTGTTTGATCTTTATTAAATGTGTATGTGAAAAGCAATTACATAATTGTGACATTTGATGAGAACAGGTCATGATAACCGAAGTTTCCATTCTTCAAAACAGTTACAGCTTCACTGGGCAAACCAGCCACTGAGTTCCTTCTATCTTGTTCTATCGCCATCTTCCCTAGGCAATTCCTTGTGTATCTTTCAACGTAATCATGGTTTGAGTCAAAGAAACATGAATAATCCCTTCAAGTAGACAATTTAGCCATAACATCCAATGATTAGGTTGTTCTATGTACTTTTACTCATTTTTTTTTCCCCCAGATAAAAGATGAACAGAAAAATGATGATAGTCTTGAGCAATGCATTTCCTCTTCCATTCTGACAGCCTGTGTGTCTGGGCACTTGGCTGGGTTTCTGCCGCCTGCATGGAGAATAGAAGCATTTGCATAACAATGTGGGCCTTTGAAATGCCTATTCCAGCTGCATTTCAGAGAAAGCTTACCCCAGCTGTAGAATGAATGCCTCAATCAAGGCTACAGCTGGGGTCCTCTCAGGAGAATGGAGTCTTCCTGGAAAAAGAAAGGCCAGAAGGAAGATGTCCTACTGGACCAAAAATACATCCTTCATTTTGTCAAAGGCCCGACACAATGGGCAAGAATCTACTAAAAGATACTGAGGTCAACATGCATTGAGGGATAGCTCATTTGCACGTAAATTATAGAGGAAACCCAAGGAAATAACAGAAATGACTGTTGGCAATTTGCAGCAGTCATTTCTGTTATGAAACAACAAAGGCCTTCGGTTTTCATAATTTTGTTAATGGAAAACCAAACTCCATAAAATATTTTTAAAAGGTTTACTCTAAGCCAATATGAGTGACTGTGGCCCAGAGAAAAATACAAAACCGAGAAGTCTTGAGTAAGCAGTCCTGAGGCAGTTGAGTTACAGTTTGGTTTCATACATTTAAGGGAGATAGGAGTTCCTGTCAAAGACATAAACCAATACATGTAAGGTATATATTTGTTGGGTCTGAAAAGGCAGGACATTTCAGTGGGGGCTTACAAGTCATAGGTGGGTTTTAGGGATTTCTTAGTCAACAGTTGACTAAGAGAGTTTAGCTATTGCCTAAAGACCTGAAGTCAGTAGAAAGGAATGCTTGAGTAAACAAAATTAGATTGGCCAGGTGCAATGGTTCGCTTCTATAATCCCAGCACTTTCAGAGGCCAAAGTGGGCAGATCGCTTGAGCCCAGGAATTAGAGGTCAGCCTGGGCAACATGAGACCCCCATTTCTACAAAAAAAAAAAAGTTAGCTGGGCATAGTGACATGTGCTTGTAGTCTCAGCTACTCAGGAGGCTGACAAGGAAGTATATCTTGAGCCTAAGAGGTTGAGGCTGCAGTAAGCCATCATCATGTCACTGAACTCCAGACTGGCCAACAGAGCAAGATCTTGCTCAGAAAAAACATTTTAAAAGTAAAAAAATAAAATAAAAATAAAAACAAGAGGGTTGGGAGGACCAAGGCTCTTGTTATGTGGATAAAGCCTCAAAGGTCTCAGTCCTCAGAGAAAAGAGATGGTAAGTGTCTCCTTTCAGAGCTAAAGGTGTCAAGACTCTCAGTTAATCTATTCTTGATCCCAGAAAGGCCTAAAAAGGGAATGCCTGACTGCATTAATGGTGATTCTCTATAGACATAAATTTCCCCCACAAAAGATGGCTTTGCAGGGCCATTTCAAACTGGGGTAGAGTATTTTGATTTCTTTCATGATCTGCTATCTTTCCTATGATATTTTACCAAGTCAGGTTAAAAAGTAAGTCATGTTTTCCTGGGTTAATTTAAAAGGTCCATTTAACAATATTCTATGGTTTGTAGGGTATGACTAAACTCTTGCCTTGCACGGTTTTAGGTCTTGGTAATTATTTATATTTATAATTTTGTATTTTATTGACACAAGGAGTTTGTTTGGTCAGTTTTATTATCTCTATTTTAACCAAAATGCTGGGCAGTTGTGCCTAAACTCCAAAAGGGTGGGGGTATAAGGAACTGTGTCTGACTGCCTTTCTTATCATGGCTAGGGGCCAGGAATTCAGTTTTTAAGGATTTTGAGGGTCCCCCTGGCCATGAGGGGTTCCACTCAGTCAGTTGCAGGGTTTAAGACTTTTACATTGGTTTACAACTTTTTGCATTTACATACAAAACCAGTGGGTTCATTTATTTTGATAAAATGGTAGCTCTTCAGTGGGTTTAATTTCATGTGGTATATATGTACTGATGTTTTTGAGATAGAAGAAGCCAGACTCAACACAGGCACAAAACAGGAATAAATTTAGTCACATAGGAAAAAGAAAAGTAAATAATGGAGAAAGTATATGCCAAGATACAAATTCAGAAATATATAACGAGTTTTTATTTTTATTAAATGAGAAACTGATGGATCCTTGACATCTGAAAACCTGAATTTAAATGCCAGGTAATAAATAAAAATGAAATTTAATTCCAACTGATATAAGCACTTAGAGTAAATTTTCATTTACATATAAATGTTTAGGCATTAATTTTTGAACTACTATTTTCCGGTGAAAAGAGACAAATACATTCTATTGAAGATAAAGTAGCAAAAACCCTGAGTTGAATGAACTCAATTGTCATTCTACTTTAATCAATAAGAAAAGTGTTTCTCAAATTTTGGTGTGCATGAGATGACATAGGAATCTTGTTAAAATAGATTCTGAGTCATTAGGTCTGGGGTCAGAAGAACCCAAGTTTCTGCTGTTCCATCAAGTGCCTAAGCGAGGTTGATAGTGCTAATCCACAAACCACACTTTAAATAGCAAAGAACTAGATTACTCTCTTCATTAAATTATAATAGAAACATAAAATAGTTCAAGTTTTCAGAAAAATATCTATAAAACATTAGAACAAGAGATATATAAAACTGTCAGCTTCTAAATCGTATACTTATTAGAAGAAAGGTTATCTATGAGGACTGTCAGGCCTCCGAGCCCAAGCCTGCACGTATACATCCAAATTGCCTGAAGCAACTGAAGAATCACAAAAGAAGTGAAAATGGTCAGTTCCTGCCTTAACCGATGACATTACCTTGTGAAATTCCTTCTCTTGGCTCAGAAGCTCCTCCACTGAGCACCTTGTGACCCCCACCCCTGCCCACAAGAGAACAACCCCCTTTGACTGTAATTTTCCACTACCCACCCAAATCCTGTAAAACTGCCCACCCCTAACTCCCTTTGCTGACTCCTTTTTCGGACTCAGCCTACCTGCACCCAGGTGATTAAAAAGCTTTATTGCTCACACAAAGCCTGTTTGGTGGTCTCTTCACACAGATGTGTGTGATGAGGACCTAAATTAAGATATAATGACACAGAATAAGGATATTTATCCCATTTTCCCAGAAGCAGAAGTCTGAGATAAACAAAAAGTAAAATAAAAGAATGAGTAAGGCAGCACTATTTTCAAGAGCAAAGACATGGAGTCAATCTAGGTGCCTATCAACAGTGGTTTGGATAAAGAAAATGTGGTTTATATATACCATGAAATACTACACAGCCATGAAAATTAATAAAATCATGTCCTCTGCAGTAACATGAATGCAGATCAGATGGAGGCCATTATCCTAAGCAAATTAATGCAGGAACAGAAAATCAAATACTACATGTTTTCTCTTATAAGTGGGAGCTAAATATTAGGTACGCAAGGACATAAAGATAGGAATGATAGATATTGGGGACTACTAGAGGGCGGATAGATGGAGAGGCCAAGGGAGCTGGAAAACTACCTATTGGGTACTACAGTAATTACGTGGGTGATGGGATCATTCATATCCCAAACCTCAGTGTTACATAATAAATCCATGTAACAAACTGTACATCTACCTCCTGAGTCTAAAATAAATGTTAAAATTTTAAAACTGAATAATTGAATGATTAACAAGAGGAAATATTTAGATTTAATTATTCATATTATTATTATAGCAACTTCATTAAATATGCAAATTAAATGATTTCAATACGAGATAGAACTTAAAAGTAATGCAGAATCATTGGGTAGACTTTTGTAAATTAGAAAAGAGATTTATATATCATTTCATTTTGTGTGGCCAAAATTGATGTCATTTGCTGAGTGTATAGAAGAAAGAAAAATATCAGAAAATTCTGTGACGAAATGCTTCTATTATATTCCAACATATTTATGGGAATAATGCTTCATTCTCCTAAAAATAATGTGAATTTGATTTCATCTGCCCTGAGTTTTTCCCTTGGCTACTGAATCCCTGTGTAGCAACTCCCTCCTCCTCCAAAACATCCCTCATGTAAATGTATTCCTTTTGCCTCCTCTCACTTATCTTTTCAAAAAGCAGAACAATTGACGTATAATTTACACACTATAACACTTACATACACAATTATTTTAAAAAATATTTAGAGAGTTGTACAACCATTATGCTAAAGCAATTTTAGAATGTTTCCAATACTCAAAAAAGATCTCTGGATTTTTTTATTGAAACAATTCTAGAGGATACAATTCAGTCAAACAAATCAAGAACCTCACACATTAAGTGAGAAAGATAAAACAAAGCAAAAATAAAAAGCCAAAATAGTCTTTGAGATCAAGGCCCATAAATTTCTCAAATTAGGTGCAACCATGGTAAAGTAGTACTGGACTATTAGACTAAGCCACCTGGTATAATTCCTGATCTTCTTTCAAGTGTTTACAGGGGCTTCTCAGCTTTTAAGAGAAGTGGAAACAAAGGTGGAAACAGAGTGGAAAGAAAGGTGAATAGCATTACCTATACACACTCAGTAAAATGAAGAAAGAAGTGGGTGGGGAGTGTATAAGCCAGAATCTGTAATTACAAGTGACAGAAACTCATTATGAACATACTTTGCTAGAAGGGAATATATTGGTTCAGGTAGCTGGGAAATAGAGGAGTGTCTAGTTCCAGGAATGGCTGCATCCAGGATCTTAAACAATGTAACCAGGGCTTTACCTCTATCTAATGGCTTTACTTTCTTTTCAGTATTGGCCTTATTTTTTGGCTGTATGTGTTCCAACTGTTAGGAAGAACAGCTTCCTATGGTGTTAAGACTACATTTTAGAAATGATGATCCAGCAATAATAGAGGATTTGGAACACTTAATTCCATGTATTTATGTCACATATCAGGAAATGAGAAAATTTTAACCTTATATTAGTCATATGCACAACAGCTTAATGGGATAACTGACAGTTCCTCACACATCATGAAATGTGGTTGTAGTAGTTCTCCAATAGAAAGGATTCTTGGGATAAAAACACACAGTGGGCTGGGTGCGGTAGCTCATGCCTGGAATCACAGTACTTTGGGTGGTCAACGTGGGCAGATCATGAGATCAGGAGTTCGAGACCAGCCTGGTCAACATGGTGAAACCCTCCCCCTCTGTCTCTACTAAAAAAAAAATACAAAAAATTAGCCGGGCGTGATGGTGCACACCCATAATCCCGGCTAATAGGGAGACTGAGGCAGGAGAATCACTTGAACCCCGGAGGCAGAGGTTGCAGTGAGCCGAGATTGCACCATTGCACTCCAGCTGGGCAACAGAGCAAGACTCTGTCTCGAGAGAAACAAAACAAAACAAAATTAAAAAAACAAAAAACACACTGTGAATTCTATAAATGCATCAAACTCTAAACATTCCTAATACTCCCAGATAACAGGACTTTGCATGTGTATGGGTACATGGTATGACTACTCCTTTTTTGTGGCCTCATCATTCCTTTAATACCCTGTGGAAATTTCCCTAGTTTATATTTTTCTAAAGGAAGAAGATTCTTCCCTTTTGAATCCATGATTATCATACTGGCATTTATCACCATATTTGTGCAAACACTTGGGGGAAATGTCAAAAGAGGAGTGTATATGTAGGTACATGTATGAATGAATGCACACCCACATGCACTCACATACATGTGCAGAATAGGAATGGTTAAGAGAAATGAAATAATCTAACATCTGCTGGGCAATTACTCTGCGTCAAACATATTTCAAGTGGTATGCCTACTTTTCTATGTATCTGTTGCTATACATAGTTTAGAACTGAGCACTGGCTTCTAATGTTTTAAACAAACCTAGCCCCATTTCCTAAAATAGCTCATAAAGCCATCTCTCCAAATCCCAACCCCTTTTGGATATAGATAAGCATACAATTACCCCAGTTAAAATCGATTAATAAACTAGACACATTTTCTCATCCCACTGACCTAAAAGTTTAATTGCATGTGTCTTTTAGTTATTTGATAATAGCTAATTTTTAACATAATTGAGCTTCATAAGCAGAGTCTTCTCCATCATCAAATATTAAAGGCCAATTCATATTTAACTCACATCAAAAAGATGCCCTTCATGTGCAACACACCACACTCATTCTCATGTCTCATAGAACCCTTCAGGCTATGTATTACTATCCTCTCCTTTATTTTTTTAATTCATCCCTTTTTTCTATCCTATTTATAAAAATTTTTTTAATTTACTTGGAAAACTTATTTATATGATAATTTTTTCTTTTCTGCACTATAGCCAATGGCATAGTTCACTTAAGTATATACAAGATCTTAAAAATCTTACCCTTTGGAAAAACTTCACCTTTCAGTTACTTTGTGGAAAATTACAAAAGACTGTCATTGCCTTGATCTCATCAAGGGGAAAAAAAAAAAAAAAAAAAAAAAAAAAAAAACACCCTAAACTAAAAGCCATACCTGTTCTACAAAAGTATCTAAGAAGAGCAGTCTCAAATAACTCTTAATGAAATACATTCCAGAAATGGATAAGCCATTCATAGATCTCTACAACAAGAAATGCTACAAGTGTTTTATACTTGGGATTTATACCACATAGAAGCTCAATTTCTGTAGAAAGGAATGCTGGACATTTTTAAATGTACTTTAATACAGAAGATTATTTCTTTTTTCTTTTCTTATTTTGTTTTAAATACAATTGTTCAATCTAAAAATAAATGTAATGTATTTTGAAATTTAATTTGTATTAGAGAAAATACATACATATTTTCTACATATAGCTATTACATGTATACATATATATGTGAGCAATGACAGCATAAAGAATGGGAGAAGGTAAATAGATGAATTCTGACTTAAGTTTCTTACTTAGGACTTGAAATAGTATATTATAACTCACATTTTACTGTGATAGCTGAAGGGTGCATTTTGTAATCCCTAGAGCAAACATTAAAAACAGTGAATAAAAACAAACACATTTCATGAGAATTGGAATATCTAAAAAGTCAAGATAGATGAAAAACATGGAAAGGCAAAAAATGCCAAATGTTGACAATTTTGTCAGGAGCAGCAGCCTCAATCAAAACTAGAAATAGTCCAAATTCTCTTTAATAAGTTGGTAGAAAAAATTGTATTTTTATTTAATGAGATACTATTCATCAATAAAAATAAATACAATATATAAATGAATCCCAGAAACATCACTTTAATAGTAAGAAACCAAACACAAAGGTATACATATTATTTGATTCCTGTGTATTTAAAAAGGAAAAAATTAATCTATGCTAATTTATGTCTGTAGAAACCAGAAGAGTGGTTGCCCCTTGATGCAACTAGTAGTAGCAAAGTATTTGTTAATTGATAAGAATTGAATGTGATGGAATGTTCTGGAATTACAGAAATGTTCTATACCTTTAATCCTAATTTGAGGTTTGCTTATATGGGTATATACATTTGTCAAAACTTAACTGCATGCTTGAGATCTTTGTATTTTTTACTATATATAAATTATTGCTCAATATGTGTATTTATTTGCATTTATCTTTTATTATTTTTTAGACAAAGTCTGGCTCTTTTTCCCAGACTGGAGTGAAGTGGTATAATCAGGGCTTACTGTGGCCTCAACCTCCTGGGCTCAGGTGATCCTCTCAACTCAGCCTCCCAAGTAGCTGGGACTACAGGTGTACACCACTAACCCTGGCTAATTTTAGTATATTTAGTGGAGACAATGTTTCACCATCTTGCCCAGGCTGGTCTCAAACTCCTGGGCTCAAGCAATCCACCCATCTCAGCCTGAGGCCAGAGCCACAGCACCCAGCCATATATATATATATATATATATATTTATATTTTAAAGATAGAAAATGAAAGAAAGAAACCTTGCCCTGACTCAGCCTCATCTCATCCATTTTCCCCTTTATTTACTGTACTCCAACCTCTAAGTCCTGAGAGCAGGACTTTCATATATGCTATGTTCTTTTTGATGCTTATACAGCTACTTTTCACATTGCTGGCTCTTTCTTATTTTTCAAACTTCAGATTAATTTTTCCCACTTCAGAGACTTCTTTCCTGGTTACTCACACAAAAGTAGAATTATAGAATTCTGTATAAACCCCTCAGTGCATTTATCACATTTTGAAGTTAGATACACACACACACACACACACACAGATAAACATACATATTTTGCTTATTTTTTATTTTTCCATTTTTTTATTTTTTTATTTTATTTTATTTTTTTTTTGAGACGGAGTCTCGCTCTGTCGCCCAGGCTGGAGTGTAGTGGCGCGATCTTGGTTCACTGCAAGCTCCGCCTCCCAGGTTCACGCCATTTTCCTGCCTCAGTCTCCCAAGTAGCTGGGACTACAGGCGCCCACCACCACGTCCGGCTAATTTTTTGTATTTTTAATAGAGAGGGGTTTTCACCGTGTTAGCCAGGATGGTCTCAATCTCCTGACCTCGTGATCTGCCCGCCTCGGCCTCTCAAAGTGCTGGGATTACAGGCGTGAGCCACCATGCCCGGCTGCTTAATTTTTAATTTAATTTCCCAGGGACTGTGTTTGTGTTGTTAACCCTCACAGTGCTTCTTCCTTCTGTAGTATCTGTTACTTTAGAAAAAGCCAAATGAGCCCTAAGACCGAGGTTCATGGATGACTAACTCAAAGTCATAGGCAAGGGAACCATTCTCCAAGGTATTTTAAGTCCCTTGATGAGGCCTAGACACTCGCTAAATTGGCAAATATTTAACTGAACTTTGAGTAACCTGGGTTTTCATCTTTGAATCCTCTTACATTGAGGTAGTCTCAAGAAAAATGAAAGCATATGTCCACATAAAGATCTAGACAGAAATGTTCATATCAGCTCTATCCACAATAGCCGAAAAGTTCAAACCCCTGTTTAATTTTCAACAGATTAGAAGAAAAGATGTGTCTGTGGATTTGTGTCAGTGTGTGAGAGTTTGTGCCTGTTCTTGTTTGTTTTGGCAGACCCTGGGGATGTGGAGCATTGATGAGCTCTACAACATTGGTGACTTGATGCAAATATGAATGAATCAGAATCATATTTTGCAATTTCTCTTAACATTCAAATCATTTTCCCAATTAGAAAAGAAAAGTGTTTGACAAACTGTATTTGGGCTTCATCAAATTTGCAATGTTTGAAGAACATATCAAGATGTTTGGTGAAAATAAACAGCAGCTGGATTTGCCCTTTCCTGCCACACACACAGAGTTTGTTGGAAGCCGTTCATAAATCCTTACTGCTCACTGACTCTGGGAACAGATGGCTCTTGGAGGCCACATTGATGGCCAAGAAATCGTCTCATTATTATCATGGAAAGCATCTTCCACTCTTCATTTAGATGAATGAATGGTGTACTGGTATTTCTATCCCAAAGAGGTGCTAATTAAAATAGAAGGATTTTCTCATACAAATTAAATCTTGATGAGAATCAGAGCATCACCCAGACTCTGAGATTTCCAGTCTCTCCTCTTGAGATACTTGAGTTTAATCTCTAATTTTAAATTTCTTATTTGAAATTAGACATGTAGCCCCATCTGTCATCCGACCTTCCAAACATCCATCATCAACTATATCACAGATGCTAGAGGAAAAGTGGGAGAGGAACTAGCTCTTATTGAGTGCAAGATCATTTATATGCATTATTACATCTTTTTTACATAAAGATGGAAATGCTTTGGCAATAGTGAGTGTATGCAAGCTTTAAGATCAGTCTCAAACTAATTTAAAATTATTTCTGAGTATTTGTTTGGCTATAAAAATAACCAAAGCAATCTGGCTTAATGGAATGAAAATGGACTTTGAAATGCGACTGACCTGGGTTATATTACTAATTCTACCTTTACTAATTGTTTAACCATGAGAAACTTCCTTACCTATTAAACATCAAGTTTTTCATTTGTATAATGAGAAAAATAATATTTTTAGTGTTATAACAATTTAATGAGTAGGCATGTATGCAAATGCAAAAAAATGAATCTGGCAGATAATTGGCATTTATTAATACTGAGTACCCTTTTGTTTTCTTTCAGAGATTGGTGCTAATCAAATCAACTAGAAAAGTATCAAGTTATGATATTAGTAAGCTGATTTGAAATCCTAAGTTGACTAGTTTCAGCAACTCAGTAGAGTCTTGAGACAAGAAAAATCATGTAATTTGAGAAAGTTTTGTTACAAACGTCTTGATTTGTAGAAGCACTTTGTGGGTAACAATGCTAAAAAGACAAATTGAGGTAATACTGTGAAGAGCTATGTATGTCTTATTAAGATTTAGTTTTTAAATATATAATAAAATCCATGTTTTTCAATGTAAGCCCATAAACTATTTGTGTTAGAATCATTCTTAATAGAAATATTGAATCAGAAACCCAGGAATTTTCATTTTGAACAAACAGTTCAAGTAATTCAAGCAATTCTCCTGCCTCAGCCTCCTGAGTAGCTGGGATTACAGGTGTGTGCCACCATGCCCAGCTAATTTTTGTATTTTTAGTAGAGACAGGGTTTCACCATGTTGGTCAGGCTGGTCTCAAACTCCTAACCTCATGATCCACCCACTTTGGCCCCCCAACGTGCTGGGATTACAGGTGTGAGCCACCACACCTGGCCCAGTGCAAGTAATTCTTACAGACTCTAATGGACAGAACCACTGATTTTAAAAGGTTACAATATTTCAGTTGTGGTAGAAACCCATACTAACTCTGAATAATCCAACATTTAAGTCTTGTAGCTCATCTAAAATAACAAAGTCACTCCAGTTTGATGTACCTGGCTGAGACACTGCCATCTTATGGGGAAGAGATACAGGATGGAATCCCAGCACAATTAGCAAACAGGTTCCACATCTCAGGCTAGGTTACCTTCATCCAGATATCTCCCCATGCAGTTGAAGATGGATTAGGTTGTTCAGTTTTGCCCTCATGACCTAATCACCTCCCAAAGGCCCCACCTTAAAAATAACTCAATTTTAAAGATACATCCTCTGAAAACTTGCAGAAATGTTGCAGCACTCTGTATTTTTCTGTTTCAGGTGGAGTTACTTGTCTGTAACATCCACTGGACACTTAGGCTGTTGTAGTCTCCTTGTATCCTCAATGCTTAGCATCGTGCTTTTCTCATTGTTGACACAATGTAGATTTATTGTTGAGATATATGAAGATAAGTAAATAGTCAGAAAGAAGCATCTACTGACAAAATAAATAGGAATTTAAAAATAGAGAACAATGAGTGCAGTGAGAAATACATTTGCAAGACTGTGGAAGATTTTTTGGTTCTTTGTCTTAGGGAAGCTACCAGTTTCTCTAATACATTTTTTCACCATCTTTTTCATGTGATATATATTATAAAAATTAAACATAGTCTCATTTTTACCACTTCCAAAGAGTATTAGTTGATTCATTCATCAATGCATCTATCCATCTACCAAATCTTGAGTAATCTCCTGAAAATGTGCCTGGCATTAGAGTGAGCTTTAGAGCTAAGGAGAAAAGTAAGATAAAATTCAAACTCATCTGATGGTCACAGTATATTAGAATGCCCCAGATACTTTCATTGAGATACTATGGTAGAGGTAAGTGAAATAATTTCTCCATGCTTGCTTGCTTGCTATTATTTTTTTGTAAATTCCTTAATCTTAAAATTGTGATAATTTGATACCTTTCCCTTTGGTAAAATATCGATATGCAATTTAGTATAAAATAGGTTTTCAATTAACTTTTCATCAACAAATTGTTGTTCTCAGATAGTGAAATACTTTTTATTCTGTTATTTCAGGAGACTTAAAAATGACCACATTTTTAATATAGAGGTTCTTGTTGTATCTAAACCATATTCTATTAAATCGTGATTTTATGCACTTCTAAATACAGCTGTTTGTTTCAATATATCTTTCATCTAATTTGCCTTAGTTTGTGTTACAGTCTGAATATTTTTCCCCTCCAAAACTCACATTGAAGTTTAATCTCCAATGTGTGTCAGTATTGAGAAGTAGAACCTTCAAGAGCTGATTGGGTCAGAGTCCTCATGAATGAATTAATTCATTCACAAATTAATGTGTTAATGGGTTGTCATAGGTGTGGGAGGGACAGGTGGCTTGATAAGAAAAGAAAAAGAAACCTGGGCACTTACTATGCTCAACCCCCTCACCATGTGATATCCTGCACTGCCTCAGGACTCTTTAGAGAGTCCCCAACAGCAAGAAGGCTCTCACAAGATGCAGCCCCTTGACTTGGGACTTCTCAGCCTCCATAATTGTAAGGAATAACCTCCCTTTTAAATTAATTATCCAGTTCCAGGTATTCTGTTATAAGCAACAGAAAACAGACTAAGACAGTTTGCCAAATAGTTATTGTGCCCTGCTTATGGGTTAAGTCTCCTTCCTCCTCCTCCTCCTCTCCTTCTTCTCCTCCTCTCCTTCTCCTTCTCCTTCTTCTTTTTCCTCTTCTTCAGTAATGCAGAGAATAATTTTATTGAGTAACAGAAGGAAGGCTCTCAGCTGCGAGAGGGGGGCTGAAAGTGGGTAGCCGTCTGTGAGGCTGAGTCCAGGGTTTTTATGGGCTCAGAATGGAGGAGTGCATGCTAATTGGTCCATGGGTGGGCTTTGGAAAAAGCACCATTCTACTGGTTAAAAGGCATCATCCAGAAGGAACCAATAGAGAGAGAGAGGGTAAGATGGGGAAAGACATTCTCACTCTGGTCGTGGGCTCTATCCAGATCTGGCAGCTCAGTTTTTAGGTTTTGACCTGTCTTTGGCTTGAAGGTTAAGTTTCACTGGGGACCCATCCCTGTCTGCCTAGGAATTTGTTTGTCTTCTGTTGCTATCAATCTCTCCTCTGAAGAGGTACATCGGGCTGCCTTTAGGATAGGGATAGTGACTGCTCTAACTGCTTTATGCTGACAGGGGGCATTGTTTTGGGAAAACGGGGGTCAGGTCTCTCTAAGAGGCCTATCTAAGGGTCCCTGGTAAAAGGGAGCCATTATCCAAGGCCCTATTTGCATGATCAGTTGGAGTTTGATGGTCTCTAGGGAAGAATAAGCAAATTTTACAATGTGGTTAAGTATGCACGGACCAAATATAGGGTATTATACAAAAAGGAGCTAAAGGAAACAATCTAGTGCCAAAGATAACAGAAATAAGAAGTAAAATAGACTAATAATTTTGAAAACAATGTTGTGACCAGAGCTGTTTCACCCTTGTGAAATAAACTAATTTTTTTTTTTTTTTTGAGATGGAGTCTTGCACTGTTGCCCAGGTTGGAGTGCAGTGGCGCAATCTTGGCTCACTGCAAGCTCTGCCTCCTGAGTTCATGCCATTCTCCTGCCTCAGCCTCCAGAGTAGCTGGGATGACAGGCACCTGCCACCATGCCCAGCTAATTTTTTGTATTTTAGTAGAGATGGGGTTTCACCATGTTAGCCAGGATGGTCTCGATCTCCTGACCTCATGATCCACCCGCCTTGGCCTCCCAAAGTGCTGGGATTACAGGCATGAGCCACTGCACCCGGCCAGAAATTAGATCTTGTATGGGGGAGGGCAGTTAAATTTTAGAAGAGAGATAGCTGTTCAGGGGAGTAGATAATTCCATGGGTGTTCAGGATTAAGGAGTTCTTGGCAAAGATGCCTATAGTGAGGAACAGAACAAAGACGAGAACAGCAAGCATAGGCAAGACTATAAAGAAGATATCCATGGAAGGTTAATTATTGACACTTATCTTTTGTGATTTTTAGCTTGAGGTCTCCGATTTCTTCACACTGGTGCTTCGGGTGCTCTTCTAGGTCAACACTGGTGATTCTATCCGTTTCCCAGGCCTTTATTAGAATATAATGAATCCAATAATCTATTTCAGTGATCTTTACTGCTGACAGAGTAGAAAGAAGTACAGTGGGCCGGGCGTGGTGGCTCACGCCTGTAATCCCAGCAGTTTGGGAGGCCAAGGCGGGCGGATCACAAGGCCAGGAGATCGAAACCACGGTGAAACTCCGTCTCTACTAAAAACACAAAAAATTAGCCGGGCGCGGTGGCGGGCACCTGTAGTCCCAGCTACTCGGGAGGCTGGGGCAGGAGAATGGCGTGAACCCAGGAGGCGGAGCTTGCAGTGAGCCCAGATCGCGCCACTGCACTCCAGCTTGGGGGACAGAGCGAGACTCCGTCTCAAAAAAAAAAAAAAAAAAAAAGAAAAGAAAGAAGTACAGTGTAAGGTCCCTCCCAATTCAGGCCTAGAGAGGGAGAAAGGGAAGGATGTGCCTTTACCAGTACTAAGTCCTCTAGCTTGAATAGAGGTGGCCCTAGCTCATGGGGCTTGGACTCTGACAGTTGTTTCAGTTCCTGTTGGAAATGAGCCAGAAAGTTATATGCTTAATCAAATCAGATGTTCCTTGGTCTAGCAATAAATAATTGATGAGGAAAAGCTGTCCATACATCATTTTGAAGGTACTTAAACGCAGCTTCTAAGGGATGTTTTTAACACATAGTAGGCCTCGGGAAAAAGAGTATCCAGGGGAGATGTAATCCAGTGGTGTGATCTTGGCTCACTGCAACCTCTGCCTCCCTAGTTCAAGTGATTCTCCTATTTCAGCCTCCCGAGTAGCTGGGATTACAGCCACATCCACCACCCTTGGCTAATATCTTGAGAGAGTTTTCTGAGGTGGCTTTTGGTAATACCATTTATCTTCTCTACCTTTCCTGAGGATTGTCGTCTCCAAGCACAATGAAGATGGCATTGTGAGTGCCTTTGAGACCCCTGGGTGACAGTCATCTTAAATGAGGGGCCATTATCACTCTGGAGGTATTTAAGGAGTCCAACTTATTAATTAGTACTTTTATCACCTTAGAGGCTTTCTCTGTTTGAGATGGAAATGCTTCTACCCAGTTAATGAAGGTATTTACCCATACCAGGAGGTACTGGATGCCCCTTATCTGACATATGGGTAAAATCCATCTGCCGTTCTCCCCCTGAGTAGCCTCCCATTCTTTGGGTTTTGTAGGGGAGAAGCCATCAATTGAGGGGATTATTTTTAAGGGAAGTCTCACAAACGTTAATGACCTGTTTGACCATTTTTGGAGATTTTAGCAGATTTTTACCTGAGAATATGGCCAATTGATAAATTGTATCCTTCCCTAGGTGGAAGTCTTGGTGAAGGATTTTAAGAACTTTCCATTGGCTGGAAGCTGGGAGATGAAGTTTGCCATCCTCTGATTGCAGCCATCCTGAGGGCTGAAAGGTGTATCCCCAAGAGGTGGCCAATTCTATTTCTGCAGGAGAATATTGAGGTTTTATTTCTCCTACGGAGCCCTCCCAAGTTAGAGGGGCCTCAAGTGGATCAGAAAGCTGGTGCCTTCTCTCTGCTGATTTAGCTGCTTGATCCACCAACTTATTTCCCTTTTATAATGTATTATTGTCACTTCCCATGGAAGGAAAACTGAGGATAAAAGCCTGTTAACTTTCTGATGTTCTTTAATGGGAGACCTGTTAGCTGTAAGAAAGTCTCTCTCTTTCCAAATAGTGGCATGGGTATGGAGAACTAGAAAGTGTACTTAGAATCAGTATAAATGTTAACTGCTTTCCCTTTGCTTAATTAAAGTGCCCTTGTGAGGCAATTCACTCAGCTAGTTGAGCACTTGTGCCCAAGGAGAGAGGCATACTGTCAACAGTGTCATTCAGGGTGACTACTCCATATGCTGCTTTATGGATCCCTCGTTCTACAAAAGAACTTCTGTGCATAGAGAGAGTCCAGTCTGGGTTCTCTAAGGTGGGGTTTGGAGTCCTCTCTGACCTCAGGTTTACAGTACTATCTGTTTGCAATTGCGTTCAAACTCCCCAGCTTCCTCTAGGAGGAAAGTGGCTGGGTTTAGGGAGGGACAGGTTCTTAATTGGACTGCAGGTCCCTCCAGTAGCAAAGCTGGATATTTCAGGAGGCAGTTGTCTGTTAGCCAGAGACTCCCTTTAGAAGGCAGCAGTCCTGTCACATTATGTGAGGTATAAATGGTTAAGTTATTCTCATTGTCAAATTAGTAGCCTCGGATACCATCAAGGCTACTGCTGAAATTGCCCAGAGGCAGGCCGGCCATTCTTTAGCTACCAAATCAAGCTCGTTGCTTAGGTAGCCTATGGGCTGATGGGCTGAAACTTGGGCCTGGATCAGAGCTCCCAGGGCCATTCCCTTTTGTTGTGATACATAAAGACTGAATATCTTCCATATAGGAAGACTAAGGGCTGGTGCCTCAAGCAAGGCTTGTTTCAATTGGTCAAAGGCCCTTTTAGCCTCTGGTTGCCAAATTAAGGAGTAACTCTTAGCTGCCTGAGTTTCCTTTATTAGGTGATATAAGGGATGAGCTGTCCATCCATATCCAGGTATTCATAATTTGCAGAATCCTGTAATGCCCAAGAATCCCTTCGGCTACTTGAGGGATTTGGGGAAGGAAAAAAGGTGAGGACGGGTTTAATCCTTTCTTCACCTAGTGCCCTGGTACCCTCTGACAAGATTAGACCTAAGTAATTCACTGAAGTCTGACAGAACTGAGCCTTGGATTTCTAGACCTTATATCTTCTGGTAGCCAGGAAATTAAGAAAGCCTTACTCCCTTCCTGAGAGATTCCTCAGTTGGGGCACAAAGTAGAATGCCATCTACATATTTTAAAACTTTAACCTGAGGATAAAGAAACCCAGAGATATCTTTTGACAATGCCTGCCCAAACAGGTGGGGGCTGTCTCGGAATCCCTGAGGTAACACCCTCCGGGTTAGCTTGGTGGTCTTTTTGGGGAGATCCTCAAATACAAACAAATATTGGAAGTTGGGGTGTAGGGGTATGTAGAAAAAGGAATCCTTTAGGTCCAGCACTACTAACCATTTAGTTCCCTCAGGTATTTGAGTTAGCAGGGTATAGAGATTGGGAACCATCAGATAGATTGGAACCACAGCCTCATTAATGAGGTGGAGGTCCTGGACAAGTCCCATTCTCCACTGGATTTTTGTAACCCTAATATTGGGGTATTAAAAGGGCTGTTGCAGGGTTTGAGGAGGCCCGGCATCCTCAAGTTATCAATGATGGCTTCTAGCTCCTTCCTATCTTCTGGTTTTAAGAGATATTGTTTCTGGTTAGGGAATGACATAGGATCCTTAAAGTGGATCTAGATGTGTGTGGCGGTTGTGGCTTGACCACTTTTCCCTAGAGTTTTCCAAACTTCCAGATTAATATCGGTTTCCATCAGGAGGAGACAAAGAGTCTGTCCTGGAGCTATAAGGATGGTGATTCCCATGTGAGCTAAGATATCTCTGCCCATCAGAGGAGGTGGGCTTTCAGACATGATTAAAAAGACGTGGGCAAGCAAGAGTCTCCCCAGCTACAACTAAGGGGCTGGGAAAAATATTGGGTTAAAGGCTTTCCTGATAAATCCCTATTGTCATGCTAAGGGATGAAGGGAGGCCTGGATTTGAGAGTAAATGACTGCTCTGGTATCCAGGAGGAGGTCCACCTTCTTTCCTTCAACATCCAGAATCGCCTGGAGCTCCTGGATGGTAATGGTGGTCCGAACCATCAGAGCTGGGAACAGAGGCTCCAGGACCCACTAGTCCTTCTGGACCAATTGGGAGACTGGCTCTGGATCCAGTGACCTGTGTCTCCAGGAACAGTCCACCTTACGGTGGTTCCCACTGCAGAATGTACAGGGTCACGGTGGCTTCCTCATGCTGGAAGTCCTTCATAAAGTTCCCTGGTTTGCCTCATAGCAATTAACAGGTGCATCTCAGGGATTCTGCGGATTGTGAGCCTGTAAGGCAACGATTAGAGCCTCTGCTTTTTTCTTGTGTCTCCTCTCTCTCTTGGACTTCCTTCCAATCTGTATTGTAAAAGATCAAGGTGGCCGCTTTCCGGAGATTCTCTAAAGTACTATCTGCTCCCATGGTCTGTTTCTGCAGCTTCCTCCTGATATCAGGGACTGCCTGAGTAATAAACTTATCCTTTAGGACAAGTTCTCTCTCGACCAAATCAGGAGATAGAGATGTGCTTCAACAATATCTCTCTTAGCCTTCCCAGGAAGGCAGTGGAATTCTCATGTGATCCCTGGTCTATCAAGGATAGTTTGGAGTAACTGAGAGTCTTAGTTCTAGACATTCGTAGGCCCTCCAATATGCACACCTGAAAGTGTTTCTTCTTCCATTCTCCCATTTCCTCATTGGGGTCCCATTTAGGGTCCTTCAATGGCACTTCTGTTCTTCCAATTGGATAAGGCTCATCTGCTTCCTTGCCACTACGAGATACAAAACTCAATTCCCAAACTTCTGCATCACTTACAGGGCTGCCTACTTCTCAGCAGTAGCCAGGGTTTGATTCAAAAGTAAAATAACGTTCTTCTAGGAGAGTTCAAATACTTGGGTTAAATTCTGGAAAACCTCTATATACCTGTCAGGGTTATATGAAAACTTGCCAAGATCTCCCTTAATTTCCCTTAAGTCCTGTACAGAAAAGGGGACCTGGACCTTAATGGGGTCACAAGGCATCTCTTGTAGGGGCAGGAGCTAGGCTGGGAACCGCCTAAGATGAGGATATTTAGAATGGGCCAAGCTTGAGAGAAAACTTGGATAGGGAAAATGGGGTATATCAGGAAGAGCAGGGCTCCTTCCCTGTTTCATTGGGATTGTCCTTTGCAGACTATAACCTGACCAAGTCCTTGTGCAAAGGAATATAAGGCTTTTTTTTTTTCCAGAGTCTGAGGGTCAAAGGAGTCACAGTGATTCAGGATGCACTCAAGAGGAGTGCAGACTGATGGTGGTTTGTTACCTATCTGAAAAAGAGGAGAAAGTGCATCTTTTAGTTCTGTTTTCTCTTCCAGCAAAAACCCAGGGTAGGTGAGGGAGAGAAAAAAAATGTATTCCTTTTTTTCTTCCCTCTTTTCCTTTCCCAAGTCCTGGTGCCTACTATAGGCACAACTCATAGATGCTAGTGCAACCTCTACCCATGAAGTAGGCAAGCCAAATTGGTAGGGATAATTGTATTTACCTATGCTGTGCCCTAACCTTTCACTGTCAGTAACCTTTGGGTTCCCTAGGCCTCATCTATGCCTTGTTGTAAGCGAATCCTCCACCCATGAAGCAAGAAGGCCTAGTTGGCAAGGTTACTCATGCTCACTTGCACTATGCCCTAGCCTTCCACTGTCAATTGCCTTTGGTTCCCTCAGATCTAGTCTTTTTTTAGGATTCCAAACCAATGTGTGGAAGATACACTAGAGTAATACTGAAGTGAAGCTGTGGAACCAGATCCTCCTCAAACAAGGGAAAGAAAGGGAATTACAGAAGGACCTGGCCTAATAAGGTGCCTCCCAAGAGGAAAAAAAATTAATCCCTTACATAGAAATGCTCTCTGTATTCACAGGATTATGTTGACTTCTGACATCATGGGAAAAAACAACTTAAATGCAGAGGAGGGGAAGGTGCCTGGGGAAAGTAGCCTTTTGCCCTATGCTAATGGGTTTCTTCAACAGGGGAAAAATACTCTCAATCATTACATCCTCCTTGCTTCTAAGAATAGACAGAAACCGCATTGTTCTAAATTATATTCCTGATGACTGAGCCAAGTGCTCATTCTACCCAGTTATATTATCTCTGGTTTGCAACAACACCTTTAGCATTGTATATATATAAAGAAGAAATAGGAGCCACGACAACTGCAAAAGAAAGAAAGAAAAGGTAAAAGGAAAGACTGGAGGTTCTAGTGCTGACACCGTAATGGACTGTCAGGGACTGGAGTCAGTCCTGGGGTCTTTGGGTAACGCCAAAGTGCAACCTTAGCCAGTTACCCTCAATTGCCCCAGAACTTCCTTCTAATCCCATGTGATGGCTAGACCTCCGTGAATGGTAACCAGATTGGAACAAAGCCAACATTTCCAACACCTGAGGGTGATGGGGGATTGACAAAGTCGTCTCTGGCAAGCCTGTCCTCTGAGTCTTGTAGAACTGGTAGCTGCACTATTCGCTCTTAACTGGCTGACAGAGGTCTGGTGTCTCATCTGTTTTCAGAAAAAAAAATCTGAGGACAAGAAGCCTCTGAAATGAAAGTGAAAGAGGTCTGCTCTTACCTTTCCAATGATCCTGGAGAAGGCTAATTGCTACAGGATTCCTTCAGTGCCGCTTCACTAGCTGGAAATCTCTAACGCCACCATGACCTCTGCCTGGGACCTTGCTCAGGCCTGCCAGGCTCACTCCACCCACTCAGTCCAGCAGGCTGCGCTTGGCTTGCACCCTGGCCCAGATCCCATACCTAACCAGCACTCTGCACTTAGTCTGTGACTGGACCAACCATGCCACAAGTTGTTTCTGCGTTGGGTGCCGGAGTCTAGACATGGTGAATGCAGTTGTGCCTGAAAACCTGGAGATGCCAGCAACTGTGGAGTTCCAATGGGTGTTACAGTCTCGCACAGGGAGTCTCAAGGTCTGAGCACTCCAGAATGTTTTGGCTTTGTAGTTTGGCAAACCAGCCCAGGAGGGAATGGCGCCCAATGGCTTCACTTCTTTGTGCCTGCAGTGAGGTGAATGGGGCCATGTTACAGATCTCTTTGAACTCGCTGCCCACAGCTCAGTGAACAGGAGCGTGTGACAGCTCTCTCCACACCTGCTGCCCACAACTTGGTGAACAGAAGTGTGTGACAGCTCCTTCCACACCTGCTGCCCACAGCTCAGTGAACAGGAGCGTGTGACAGCCCTCTCCACACCTGCTCTCCACAGCTCAGTAAGTTCTGGGTTCTTGTCCTATGACCAAGAGGAATGGACACCAGAGAGTGAGTAAGGCAGAGAACAATTTTATTGAGTGACAGAAGGAAAGCTCTCAACTGTGAGGGGGACCTTAAAAATAGTCCCAATTCTTTGGGAAATATTAGTATTTCCCCAAGTCCCATTCTTTGGGAAATACTCAAATAAAAGGGACATAGTCCTTGCCCTGAAGGAATTTACAACCCAATAATAAGGATAAATATAAACACAAATACATAAATCATTTGAGCTGATCTGTGCTGTTTGATGTCAAATATGTCAAATCAGAAAACACTAGCACATATGTTTCTACTTCACTTTCTCATGACTTGGAAGCTACCACAAACATATAATTAAAAAAATGGCAAACATACAAATTAATAAAGCAAAACTACTTATAAATGAAGAAGTCCTAAAGTCCAAAAATCAGTGCCTTCCCACATTATCATTTTAATTTTTTAATTTCTTTTTATGTTAACCATGATGACTTTACCATTCCCTGCTACCTCAGATTATTTAAGAAATTAGATGAATAAGATCATTTGTTTCTAATTGGTGTTCAAATGCAGGTACTTTTAAAAATATAGGTCTTAGAAAGTTTGTCTTTAGTCTCTTTCAAGATTATAAAATACCAAATAGTAGAATTCTGATGTCACAGTATGATTTTATGGAGCCAGAAACTGACTGCTTACCATCTAATATGATGATTTTGCATTGCATTATAAACATAGTATGATTCCTTCTTGAAATACGTCTTTGCTATTATATCAGTCAGGTATTGCCGTGTAACAGTCCTACTTACACCTTCAGGGGACATGGTGCTAAGTATTTACTTTCTATGCATCTTGGAGATTTAGTTGAAGTACCTTAGGGACATCTTTTCTTTGCTAGTCTCCCTCAAGTTTCTGCAGGTCAGCTAGTCTATACATGTATCTGTACAGTTGGCCTGTACATTCCCAGAATATAAATAGAGTTTAAATTCTAGTAGCTGGAAAAACTTGCAGATAAATAACTTATAATTGTAAGTTGTAATAAATCTAAACAGGAAATAAGACAAGTTGGATGGTGAAAAAAAAGAAAGAGAATTACTTTGAAAAGTGCTTACAGAAGGTGATACTTAATCAGAAAAATTAGAAGAAGAAAAAAAGCCAGCATTATGAAGTAAAGTGGAAGGAACTTTCCAGGTAGTGACAGCATCAAGGATGTTGACCCTGGTGTAAGGAAGGACATGATCTGTTTGAGGAAGTGGAAGAAGACAAACGTGGCTAGAACGTAATGCATAAGTGGGTACAGAATACACAGTGTCTATGTGAAGCAAGATGACTTTTGAGAAAGAGATAGGGACCTATGTAAAATGTTTTCACTTTTCCTAATTCCAAGACTTCTGATTTCTTATTATGAATCAAAGTCTATGAATCCAAGCTCCCCAGGAGAAGAGGAGCTCACCTTTCTCTCTTGCAATTATTACTTATGTTTACTTGACTGCTTCTCTGTGACCCCTAAAAGTAGACTTTTAGCCCCACTCCTATGTTGATAGTCACTCTTCATGCTAAAGGGAAAGTCTATTATTTATAATAGATAGATATAATAGACTTGCCATGTAACAAATTATCCGAAGATATGTCTTGAAACAACAATATTAATTTTCTTGTGTCTGTAGTTCAATAATTCTAGAAGGGCATAACTGGACTTGCTGTTTTGGGGTCCTCTCAGGTTGTAATGAAGGTGTTGACTGGGGCTGCAGTTATCACAAAGCTTAACTAAAGAAGAACCAACTTCCATGACCATTCATATGATTGTTGGAAGTGCTCATTACCTCATGGGCCATTAACCGGAGGGCTTTGTCTCTTTTCTGGCCATTGGCCAAATGTTATCTAAAGTTTCTTGTTACATGGGCCTCTCCATAGGGCAACTCATGACATGGCAGCATACTTCATCAGAGCAAGCAAATGAGAAGGGTCAGCAAGGCAGAGCAAGGGAGCTGGTATGGTTTGGCTGTGTCTCCACCCAAATCTCATCTTGAATAGCTCCCATAATTCCCACTTGTTGTGGCAGGGACCTGGTGGGCAATAATTGAATCATAGGGACAGTTTTCCCTATACTGTTCTCATGGTAGTGAATAAGTCTCATGAGATCTGATGGTTTTATAAGGGGTTTGCCCTTTTGTGCTTGGCTCTCATTCTCTATCAGCTGCCACCATGTAAGATGTGCCTTTCACCATCTGCCATGATTGTGAGGCCTCCCTAGCCATGTGGAACTGTAAGTCCATTGAACCTCTTTTTCTTTACAAATTACCCAGTCTTGGGTATGCCTTTATCAGCAGTGTGAAAACAGACTAACACAGAAGCCAAGATGGAAGTCACTTTCTTTTATGACTTAATCTTGGAAGTGACATCTTATCACTTTTGCCATATTCTGTTCAACAGAAACAAGTCAGTAGATTGTGTCTACAGGCAAAGAGACGGGATTGTATAGGATCATGAATACCAGAAGGTGGGGGTAATGGGGAGTCATTTTAGAAGTCATCTACCTAAAAGTTTCTCAGATGCCTCCAATATTAGATGTCCATTATATTTACTTTTAAAATAATTTAAAACAAGTTAGAGACTCGGAAATTACAGAAGCCATTAAGACTAACAACATGAACTAGAATTTTATTTGTGTTGGCCACTTACATAATCACTCTAGGAGGTTAATGGAAAATGTCTTTGTCATTTTTAATCCAGGTTTCAAGAGATGAATATATAAATAAGTATCCATGGCATTGACATAGTAGATTTTTCCTATTAGTTCTGTATTTCATAGAATCATGTATTGACAGAACTGGACAAGAAGCAAGAGATTACTCAGAAAAATGTTTATATTGTACAGATGAGAAAAATACATGACACTCTCACAGAAAAAGCAGTTTCTCTCATGGCCTAGAATTATTTAATTTGAGGCAAAACTAGGACTAGAACCCAGGTCTCTTTAAGCTCCAGTGATCTTCTCTTTTGATCATATTTAGCACAAGAGTTTCTTGTGCTTAAAAAACCACAATGGACACTGAAATTACAGAGTATTCATTTTTATGGGTGCAGACTGATGAAAAGACAGGCAAATAAGTGACTTAAAATTCTATGAATAAACTGACTATTTCATTTGCTAACATTGTTATTCTGATATTTTTGATAGAAATTACTTCAGTCAGAATACATTCACATTATTTATTCTAAGAAATGCATTAAAGTAAAATGAAAATTTGTGGACCCTTAAGCAGAAATAATGAACTAATTTGGTCTCTGCATAAGGAAAGTATAGTGCAAATTCTCAAGGTTACTCTCACACAGACTTTGGTATTTTTTCGCTCAGACCAGAAGATTTCTACATGAAGGACTAGTGATAAATCTGTAGCAAAATTCACACATAAACATACACATATGTGCATGTACATATGCATACATGTACACACACTTTGAGGGTAGCTAAAATCACAATTCTAAATTGTGTTGCTCATAACAGAGATACACATCCCAAATGGATAATTTTCATCTCTTAAAAGTGATACTCGACAATTCATTTCTGAAATCTTTAAACTGGTCCTTTTATAAGGTGAAGATAAGAGAAACAAAATTATGTGAAAAGGGCTCAGGAAAGGGTGCAAACATGGATGTATGTTAGCACATCCATTCGAGCAATCATTTTCTAAAGCTTCTTAACCTGACTCTTGGTGAATGATGGTCATACAGTATTAAACTTTAAAGCAGGCAGAGATCTCTTTATCATTGAGCAAGGGATTTGGAGTGACAATTCAATATATAGTGTTATACTTTATTTATAATTCACAAATGGCTTTGAAATTTTGACTTTACCCTTTCTCCTAGTTCCTGTCAGTTTCCATTACAGTTGATGTCTAAAGAATAGACTAGGTTCATCAGTAAAAATAATATTTTGCTACAACTAGCTTTGATGACGTCACCAGCTTATCTGATGACTGCAATGTGCCTCTTTACTTCCAAAGGTGAAATCAAAGAGCTCTGTCTTTTCACATTAATGATACTGCCACTTCAAAACTTTGGACTAGCTCCTTATCCATACTTTTTTTTTTTTTTTTTTTTACCTTTTTACCCCAAACCTGTAAAGTTTGGACATCTTAACTGGGCAAACTTCATATACACTACATGGAATTTTGGGAAGATAGCGGAAGCAATTTACCATGGTAAGGGTCCTGGCAGGAAACAGGAGGCATGATCAAGAGAAACAACCAAGAGAGTTGAATGAAGAAAGTATATGTAAAAACATAGGCAGAGGTACTGGAAACCAACAGAATGATCAAGCACACATGTGCAAGCAACAGGAGATGGCTGTTAACACTTACAGTCCTGAAGGAGCAAGGAGAGGAATCATGTTATGCATTGAATTATGCCCCTGCAAAAAAAAAAAAAAAAAAGATGTGTGGAAGACCTAATCCCCAGTAGCTGAGGATGTGACTCGGAATAAAATAGGGTCACTGCAGTTGTACTTAGTTAAGATCAGGTTGTATTGGTCTAGGATGGCTGATGCCTTTGTAAAAATGGCCATGTAAAGACAAAGAGACACAGAGGTGAAGACACAGGAAGAACACCATATGTTAGTGGAGGCAGAGATTGCAACAAAACATCTACAAACCAAGGAATAACGTGCAATGCTTGTAGCTACCAGAAACTGGGAGAGGCAAGGAAGGTTTCCTGTCTGTGGCTTCAAAGGGTACACAGCCCTTCTGATACCTTGATTTCAGACTTCAAGCTTCCAGAACTGTTGTTGTTGTTCTGCAAACCTCTAAATTTTGGACATTTTAACTCTGAGCAAATTTTATATATAAATGCAGACCTCACTTTTCCATCACATTAAACAAGGAAATTAATGTTGGAGCAACAGGAATGGAATCACATGCCAGGGTGAGGGAATTTCACTTCAGCTTTTGTGGTTCAGCCCAGCAGTCTTTGTTCTTCTTTTCTTCCTTCTGACCCAGAATCTTCTCAGCAGTTTTCTGAGCATGGTTATGTCACCTATCATCATTGTAGATTTTCTGTATCTCATTCTGGCCCCAAGTGGCTGTGCACTGAACTTAGTTTTGCCAGTCGCCTCTTTCTTGCTGGTCCCAAAGGAAAACCTGTGTGTTACTTTCCTGCTATTCTCCCCCTTCTTTGTTATAATGGGAAAACCAAGAATGACAAAAACACACTTGGGAAAATTCATTATAAAATCTAAAATGTGACATGTTACAAAGTTCATCAAGTACTGGTTCCTGGCATATAACTGCCAAGTCTATTCTTAGAACATTCTAGTATGATACTATTGTCTGCTGTTAATTCTGAAGTTGGCACCTACCCAACCTCCCTCATCACTTTACCCTTACCCAGATGAGTGCCTAATGGATCCAACCTTCATGTGTCATCCTTCTGTTCAGGCCAAAGAGAAAGATGAAAATAATCCAGATCACAAATCAAAAGTATGAACTTTTGAGACACTTAGGATTTTCTGAGTCTATTATGTGGACAGGGATCATTTTTGGCATGCCATAAAAGAGGAAGTCCCTGGATTTGGGGAGTACTGAGGACACTCAAAGTATTTTTGGTAAATTTATTGTTAAAATATTTTTAAATGAATTTAAGGAATAAACAATGAGAAAACTATGACATTTCCACCAATAATAATAATAATAATTCACACGCATGCCCACACACAATCTAACAAAAGACAAGAACAAAGCCAGGGATATTAAAGATCAACAGGACCCAAATACCACAAGAAGACAGAGATATTTACCTATTTAGCAAAGTGTGACTGACAACAGCCATCAATTCTGTGGGGGGATTTATAAGCTCATTTTAGAACTACACTGGAATATTTGGTAGCTTGGAGTGCATGATAATGTACTTGAGGTGTAGAAGAGAGAGAAAGGGGGATCTTAATAGTTCTCACAGCAATGTGTGAGTGCCGTTAAATTTTCTTTCATTACTTCATACATCTACCCTGGATTTACTGCCCCACCTCAGTCTTCTGAAAAACTGATGACTTCAAGATTCCTGTTACTGGTCAAATTTTAGCAGCTCTTCTCACATTATTGATTTTGAAAGGCTTACTTCGGTCTGAGTGTGCCCCTGTTTCAAATGCACAAAGTAGGCACTCAGATCTAATGCAGAAATATACAAGGAAGTACATGGAAAACAAAAGGAATGTATATTTTTAGCTTTTGCCAATGTCTGTTTCCCTTTCCCTCTAGGCTGAAGGAACTAATTTAAGGCCCCTTGGTGGATAATATATGATAAAATAAAGCCAACAGCAAAAAAAAAAAAAAAAAAAAAAAAATTCACAACAAGAATATGGTATAATAAAAATAAAGCCAATTACATAACTACAAGAAAGGGCATAAATATGCCAATTTAAACAATAACCAGTGTAAGTAATGTATAGCTTCAATAGCCTAACACAAATAAGACAAAATCGATATTGCAGAACTCAACATATATTATAAAAATAATCAGATTTTATTACTAACCCTAATAACTACTATATATTTATTTGGAATGGTAGTGTATTGTGTTTAATAAAATATCAGAGATTTCTTGGGTTTTATGAAGCATTTCATCATGTTAACATTACATTCCTTTCACATAATTTGAAATAATTATCGAATATTTCCAAACTATATTTATGTAAATAAATCAATCAGATTTGTGAGGCTAAAAGCTTAGCCAGATCTTCTCCCACTTCTGAAGTATTAATGTTCTAATTTAATTTGTTAATTCATTAGAAAAAATTCTTAGAACATGAAAGGTGAAACAGAGTTTTGCCGTCAATTTGATGACTGCATTCTATCCATCTACTTGAAAAGCATTCCACATGGCTATTTTTCCTTTTCTTTGACTACTAATCACACTTTAGGGCAGATTTATTCCTTATCATCTGAATTACTTTGATAAACTCATAATTTATTGTGTTCAGGAACTAGCTACTAATACTACTAAAATGCAGGCTTTATATGGTTACCGGATTTATTTTTGACTGTCTCATTTATTTTTCAAACATCATAAAAAAAACTCACTCCCTGGAAAAATGGCATCTAATCTTCTTAAAATGGAGTCAATCACGCCTGTAATCCTAACACTTTGGGAAGCCCAGACAGGTTGACTGCCTGAGCTCAGGAGTTCGAGACCAACCTGGGCAACATGGTGAAACTCCATCTCCACTAAAATACAAAAAATTAGCTGGGCATGGCAGCATGCACCTGTAGTCCCAGCTACTTGGGAGGTTGAGGCAGGCGAATTGCTTGAATCCAGGAGGCAGAGGTTTCAGTGAGCCGGGATCACACCACTGGGTGAAAGAGTGTGACTCCATCTCAAAAAAAAAAAAAAGTCAAAAATAGAATTTGATGCTGGTTTCTAGTGCCACCCACTAAGATTTTTATAATCACCTTAGCAAATTCTCAGTTAAGGCCAAGCACTTGTGACAAGACTCCCCAGTGCTGTGTCAAAGTTCTAGACCTGCCATTTAGTTGCCGTACAACCTTGTCAAATACCTCCATTTCATTTATAAAGTGTGGAAAATCATTCCTTTTTTTTTTTTTTTTTTTAACTTGTGAGGATTAAGGGAGACAAACATGGTTAAGTGCCCAACAAATGTTAGTCCCTGTTGATATTGCTCAATCATTATTCTCTCCAGGTTTCTACTAACGAGGTTTTATCCAGTTTCAACTTCTTCCTCTCCTTCTTCCTGTTACAATCTTAGGTACTATTTAAGAACCAGATCTGGTTCTCTCTGCTCAAAGCAGAGTCCCCCAGCATAAGCACTCTACATTTATTCTTTGACTTTTCCAGAATTGCGTTCGTGCTAGTAATTCCCAAATATGCCTGTGAAGCAGGAGCTCTTAAGAGCATGATTAACTTTTCTTAACACAACTTTGTGTTGTTTCACTTGTTATAAAGAAGTACTATGTGGGGATTAAAGAAGTATATGTAACTAAAGTATGATTATTATCTGTGAGAAGGGATAAAGAGACTACCTTCCAAGTCTGTTCCGAAGGATAAAAAAAGAGAACGGGTTCCATGAAGTGTCAGTGTACCTGCTAGGCTGCCATAATCTGAATGTCTTTGTCCCTCCTACAATTCATATGTTCAAATATGAACCCCTAATGTGATGATATTAGGAAGTGGGGACTTTGGGGTGATTAGATCATGAGGATAGAGCCCTCGTGAATGGGACTTATAAGTATTCATAAAATAACTACTGCAGAAATAATTTGTTAAAATTTATGGACTTCAATGGCATTCTCTGTATATCTTTTGGGTCATTCTTCTGTTAGCTAAAATTTACATGACAGATATAGGTCCATTATGCCAAGTGATAGTTTTAAAAAGTTGTCATTGGAAGATTCACTCCCGTATTTTTAGTTGCATCCAGAAAACCACTTCACATGTTTTAAACTTTCTTTCATTTCCCACTTTGTCATATTATCAGATATAATTTAATAGTAAATCTCATGTACTTAATTCTACCATGTGCCCTTATAAGAAGCCCTAGAGCTCCTTTGCCCCTTCTGCTGTGTGAGGACACAGTGAAACAGTGCCCTCTAGGAAAAGCGGGCTCTCACTAGGCACAGAATCTGTCAGAATCTCGATCCTGGACTGCCCAGCCTCCAGAACCATAGTAAATAAATGTTCATCACCCACCTACTTTGTGGTATTTTCTTACAGCAACTTGAATAGGTGAAGACAGGCTCATAGTTAGTGCTCAGAAAACATCAGTTTTCTTTTTTGTCTCTGTTCACAACTATCATTTCTTAAACCTTCAAATCTTTATGGATTTGCTATTTCTTCAGCTATCTATTGTGTGGTAAATTTGTCTTGAACAAAACAAAAAGTCTGTAAGTGATACCGTAGAGACACTTAACCTCCATTGCCAGCAGGGCTGCCTATTGAGTTCAGTGTGAAAGCTGACACTTCTTTTTGCGATTTTCTGTTACAGACTGTCTGTCAACCTAGAGACATTAGAAAATGATGGATTTTAAATTCTTCCTCACAGAAACCAGGATTATGTGTTGCACATCCGTCATTCAGAAAATATTAGTGTTCAATGGTGGAATTAAGTACTTGGGATCTGCTATTAAATTATATCTGATAATATGAAAAGTAAAGTGTGGAATGGAAGAAAGTTTAAAACATATGAAGTGGTCTCTGGATGCGACTAAAAATAAAAGAATGGACCACCCAATGACAACTTTTTAAAAGGATCACTTGCTATAATGGGCCTCTTGATCCTGTAATTTTAGCTTACAGAAGAATGATCAAAAAGATATGCAGAGAAAGCGATCAAAGTCCATAAAATTTAACAAATTATTTCTGCCATAGTTATTTTATGAAAAATAAGTGACTCAGATATTTTAACAGGTTGATAAGTATCTATGGCTTATTTCACCTTGTAAAAACAGTCTGAATGAAAGGTTTTATACCAGATCAAACCTAGATGTTTCTTTGTCAACAAATTATTTGTGTATGTGTACATGTGTGGAGAAAATGATAGTTTACAACCTAATGTCACAAAATTTAAACTTGTCGTCATTATTACCAACAGTTGCTATTTCCCATCTCTCAATAAATCCTTCAAATCAAACAAAATAGGCATGGATCTTTGTGAAGGTCATCACCCATCTTTGAACTTTATTTCCTCAATTATGCTTATTATAACTAATTTTATTCTACTTGAATCTAGAATTCTTCTTATTCTGGTGTTCTGTGGGTGTGAACATGTGTGTGCTTGAAGAGGAGGGAATGACGGGTGATAAGTAGAAGAGATCACAGGGTTGACTGGATATGAGCCTGATATGGTTTGGCTCTGTGTACCCACCCAAATCTCATCTTATAGCTCCCATAATTCCCACATGTTGTGGAAGGGACCCAGTGGAAGATAACTGAATCATGGGGCATGTATTTCCTGTGCTGTTTTCGTGGCAGTGAATAAGTCTCACAAGATCTGATGGTTTCAAACTGGGAAGTTTCTCTGTACAAGCTCTCTTCTCTAGTCTGCCGCCATGTGAGACATGCCTTTCACCTTCCGCCATGATTGTGAAGCCTTCCCAGCCACATGGAACTGGAAGTCCAATAAGCCTCTTTCTTTTGTAAATTGCTCAGTCTTACACATGTTTTTATCAGCAGCATGACAACGGACTAATACACAGCCTCATCCAGTAAATCACTTGTGAGATTGGTTAATGAGTCATATCTTTACCATTATATTAGTTATGCTGGTCTTGAGATAAACAGTGTCTTTCTATATCTACAGCCTTCTATTTTCAATATCCAAATTGAGAAACAGATTTGTGATATGATTTCTCAAAAGCCTATCCTCATCCAATTGCAGAGGATTATAGGAGAAAACAGTTAACTATTATCCCAGTGGAGATGGTGACTTACTATTAATTCAGATTTTTTTTTTTTTTTTTTTTTTTTGGAGACAGAGCTCTGTTGCCCAGGCTTTGAGACAGAGTCTAGCTCTGTCGCCCAGGCTGGAGTGCAGTTGGCGCAATCTCGGCTCACTGAAAGCTCTGCCTCCTGGGTTCATGCCATTCTCCTGCCTCAGCCTTCCTGTAGCTGGGAGCACAGGTGCCCACCACCACACCTGGCTAATTTTTGTATTTTTTTAGTAAAGATGGAGTTTTACAGTGTTAGCCAGGATCGTCTCAATCTCCTGACCTCGTGATCCACCCACCTTGGTCTCCCAAAGTGCTGCAAATGATGTCTTTATATTCAATCCAAGAACCTAATTAGGTGCATTGTTGAGGTCAAAGATATTAAGTGCATCTGGCAAAATATTACTAAGTCAAAATTTATGGCTGTTGAAGTTGGAATTTTTTATATGAAAGAAATAGAATAGATAGAGGAGTTAAACTTCCTGGAATATGGGGTAGACATACATTTTTCTATTTTTCCTACTGAGTGCAACTAACAATTCTGAACATTATATATGGAACAAATATAATAATACTCTAAAAGGTGGAGACCAAAAAGCCAGTCCAGCTAGCAACTGTAGGAGGCATATAATGACATAGTGATGAATTCAATGGATTTTAATTTGCTACATGTATCCAAGATTTGGAGCTGAAGAGGCCAGTAATCAAAATGCCAACAGGTGGATATGGGAAAAAAGCCCTCCACAAAACCTGGTTCTCTGTCCAAAGGAAAAACAATATCAGGAGAAGATGCTGGGAATAAAATAAGCATTAAGAAAATAATTACTCTATTCCAGCCAAAGAACAAAGAAAATTTTGCATCCCTTATCTTCACTCATTACAAATAAATAAATAAATATCCAGTGGAAAGCCAAGACTTTCATTTTCTTCAGGATCTAATAAAGTTGTCCCACCCACCCAGTAGGTGGTGTCACAGATGGCCAAGTAGAGAGTTAGGGCTTGTATCCCCAATGGACAGTAATGAAGAATTCAAATAGAGGAAATGAGAATTAAACAAATAAAAAAATAGAAAGTCTGAGCAAAAAAGTAGAAGATATAAAGAAGGTCTCTCTGAGCCTACGCTGGCTTGTATAAAAAGTTGTATAAAAACTCAACATCATCAACCAATGGAATCTAATGAACACTTACATAACAGTCCACTCAACCACAGAATACACATTCTTCTCAAATTCCCAGAGAACATATGTTAAGGTCAAACATATTATGGACCATAAAACAAATCATGACAAATTTAAAGTAATTAAAGTGATACAGCATATGTTCTCTGATCACAATGGAATCAAACTAAACATTAATAATATAATGATGACAGAAACATATCAAAACACTTGGAAATGGCATAAAATTTTTTAAAATAATTTTTAGGTAAAGAGAAAATCTTATATAATTTAAAAATACATTGGAATGAGTGAATATGAAAATAAAACATAATAAAATGTGTGAGACACAGTTTAAGTACTGCTAAGAGGGAAATATAGAGCCCTAAATTCAATACTTAAAACAGAGGAAAAGTCTCAATTTTTATAATCTAGCTCACACTTTTCAACTCAATTAAAAAATGAGCAAATAAACCCAAAAGAAAGCAGGAGAAAAAAAGTAATAAAAATAATATATCAAATTAATGATATTGAAAGCAGAAAAACATTTTAACAATTAATGAATTTTTAAAAATTTTAAAAAATAACAAAACTGACAAATCTCCAAGTCTAATTAAAAAGAGAGAGAAGATATAAGTTGCCAATATATGGAATAACAAGAGCTATCATGTATGATTTTGCAGACCACAAAAGAATAATAAGGAATACTCAGAACTCTACACACATAAATTTAATAACTTGGATGAATTGGACCAATTTCTAAAAACAAAAACTACCATAACTTACCCAATACAAAATAGATAATTCGAATGGTCCTAAAACTATTAGGGAAATTAAATTTAAAATGAAAATCTCTCAGAATAAAAATCTTCAAACTGAGATGGCTTTCATGGAGAGCCCTAACACACATTACAGAAAAATTTACAATTCTACATAGTATCTTCCAAATAATAGAAGAGAATGATATCAAAATTATTTTATGAAGCTGTGCCTCTGATAATAAATCCAGACAAAAATAACAACAACTAAAAAGAAATTATAAGTCCAGGCACTGTGGCTCATGCCTGTAATCCCAGCACTTTGTGAGGCCAAGGTGGGTGGATCACCTGAAGTCAAGAGTTCAAGGCCAGCCTTGCCAACAGCCTGGAACAGAAAACTAAGTGTCATATGTTCTCACTTATAAGTGGGAGCTAAACATTGAGTGACATATGGACACAAGGACAAGAACAATAGACATCAGGGATTACTAGGGGGGAAGGTGGAAGAGTGGCAATCGGTTGAAAATTAACTCTCAGGTATGATGCTCACTACCTGGGTGATGGGATCATTCACACCAGATCCTGGTGACACGTAATGTACCCACATAACAAACCTGTGCATGTACCCCTTGAACCTAAAATAAAAGTCTAAAAAAAAAAATAGTTGACACACACACAAAAATCCTGGCATCTCCCCTATCTTGCTTCCTCTCTGAAAATGTAATCTCTGCACATGCCAGCTCCCCTTTACCTTCCTCCATCAGTGGAAGCAGCCTGAGGCACTCGCCAAAGCTGATGCTGGTGTCATGCTTCTTGTACATCTGGCTGAACTGTGAGCAAAATAAACCTCTTTTCTTTATAAATTATCCAGCCTCAGGTATTTCTTTATAGTAACCGAAATGGACTGAGACATTTGCCTAAAGTCCAGATCTGCCAAAGTGAAAAACAATGACCTCTGGTTCCTTCCCCAAGTTTTCATTAACTGAACTCATATTGCAGGAAGAAAAACTGAAGTATGTCAACATATTTGGACAGTCTTGTCACAAACCGTTTTCTGCTTGGGCCCAAAAGGCTTTTTCTGAAGTCATTATGTATTCTTCAAGCCCACTGAATTCCCCTAAAAATTATTTATTACCTGCTGAAATCGTCCACACTCCCATATCTCTTTTCCTTAAGAAGGGTATATAAATATCTGTATCCTATTACACGGTATAGTACTCACTCTGTGATTTTCCCCTCATGCACATTAACAAATATTAATGTCTTATTTCCTATTAATCTGCCTTTTGTCCATTGATTTTCAGTAAACCTTCGTAAGGTAAACGGTAAGTTTTCCTTCGGCTCCTGCATGCTCATTCTTTGCTAGTGAGAATACAAAATGTTACAGCCACTTCAGGGGGAAGTTTGGAAGTTCCTTACAAAGATAATCACAGTCTTACCATAAGTTACAGTGGTTGTGCTTCTCATGTGTCTCATGGACACAAGCCAATAGCTTGAAAACCTATGATCACACAAGTATTTCTACTTGTTTTATTTATAAAAGCCAGAAGCTGGAAATAACCAAGATGTAATCCAGTAGATGAATGGATAAACAAACTATGGTACATTTACACAATGGAATATATTTCAGCAATGAAAAGAAATGACCCATCAAGCCATGATAAAGCATGGAGGATCATTAAATCCATATTGTTCAGTTAAAGAAAAACAGTCTAAAATGTTATACAATATATGATTTCAACTTAAATAAAATTTTGAAAACTATGGAGACAGTAAAACTATCAATGGTCATCAGGGGTTTGGTGGAAGGAAGTGAAAGAAGAATAGATGAAGCACAGGGCATTTTTAGGAGAATGATGAAACTATTCTAACTATTCTATATGATGCTGTAATGGTGGATACCTGTAATTATTCATTTGTCAAAATTTATAGAATGTACAACACTAAAAACAAACTGCTGTAAACAATGAACTTCAGTTGATATTAATGTATCGATATTGTGCAATTTTAATAAAAGTACCACATTACTGAAATATGTTAGTAATGGGGAAAGTACTATAAGAAAGAGTATATGAGAACTCTCTGTACTATCTCCTTTTTTCTGTAAACTGCTCCCAAAAGGAAATATTATGAATTAAAATAAAATGCAAGTCGCAGTAGTTAGTATCGCATTCCTGAGAAGCAAGGAGTCAAATGTAGCAGAGTTTCAGGGTGGATCTTCCATGTGGTCAGAACTAGGCTGCAGTAAGGAAGAATCAATACAATGCAAGAGAGGAGATGGGGGAGCTGGATTTCAAAGTAAAGATATTGAATACTTGTCAGGAGAGCTCTAGTACTTTGCTGATTTGTAGCAAAAGATAACATAAATGGAGAAGGCCTCCTTGTTTCAGATATTAACTAAAAGTTAATTGACTTCTCTGACTAGCTCATAAACAATGACCTACACCTAAGCAATTGATTTAGGGACTTAGAGGATAAAACGACTATATATGCTATTGGTACAATTTATAGGATAGAAGACCCGGATGCTAGTGAGCAAACTTAGAGTGTAGTATCATGTTCTCTATGAGGCCTTTTAAAAAGTCACTTAAAGTGACTTAGGCTTTGGAGTAAAATACAAGGTTATGCATATAATGTATGTATTTTCTGCAAATGTTTCACCTCTAAAGATTTTTTAAATTATTATATTTATTAGACACATTTCTATTATATTTATTAGACACAATTGTACATATTTATGGGGTACTGTGTGATATTTAGATACATGATTCCAATATGTAATGATCAAATTAGGGTAATTAACCTATCTATCACCTTGGACATTTATCTTTTTTTGTTTGGAACATTCAAATTACTAAAGATCTTTTTTATTAACCCATGTTTTATCTTTGTCTAGCAAATGAACTGCATTTTAAATCAATGTCTATTATTCTTTAGTCATTTTTTAAAAGCATGTACATATATCATTCAGAACATTTAATTACTATGAGATAGCTAACCAGGGTTTTCATACTAAGTTGATAACATTTCTTTTCTAAAATATGAAAGATGCTATTTTATTTAACCCATGTAAGTTTATTGAGATTCTCCCCCAGGCTTTTAAAAACACTGACAATTTGTCCATAGAATTGCATTTACTTTATTGGATTTTTATGAAGATGAATGAATAGCAAGAAACTTCGCAGACAGTTTAACACAGTCACTGAAAGCAACAGGAATTTTATATGTTGAGAATTTTGCTGGCAACATCACCATCAGTGGTAACACTACCATCGTCCTCCTCCTTATCATCATCATTTGTTATTTTCCTTTGTGTTCCATGCACGCCCAGACATAAAACGAATTTCATGTAACTACATATGTTGCTTTGTTTCTCCTGAAACAGGATCACCCTTCCTTTTACACCTACTTAATGTGTACCATTTCAAGACTAAGCTAACAGTCACCACCTTTGAAAGATGTTACTTTGATCATCTTAAATACTCCCAGAGCACTCCAAGTTTTTCTTTCTCATATATTTCAATTATTTAATTCAATAAATATATGTGACTACTGTTAAGCTTCTTCTTGGCACTGAAATAACAGGAATACAATTATGATCATATATGCGCTTTTGAGAATTCATGGTCTGCATTAATCTCATGCACTTGAGTAATTTGTTGGTCTCCAAATTATCTGTTCTCCTAACTGGAATAAATGTTCAGTTTTAGACTAGAACGTGACTTTTAGTACTTTCTCTCTCTCTCTCTTCCTCCTGCATTTACTATTTAGTAGAACCTTAGAAATGCTTGCTTATTAACAGAGAAATGAAAGACATGCTATTGTCTCTCCTTTGTAAATGCACCTTCCCTTAAATAAAGAGAAAACACTGTGTCAGATCACCCTATGCCTCTCCCTTATGTATCTGTTCTAGAAAGTAATATCCTGTGTATCATCCTAGGATGAATGTTTTCCCTCAACACCTCTCTAAAGAGGCATCTGCCATTTGTTTCTATTTCCTCTGTTTTTGCTATTATAAGAATAAACTATGGAGTCTGCATGAGATTTAGCAGGGTTTCCTTGTCCAACTTTTGATTGTGAAATGCAGCTTTCGTCTCCAGACTTGCCTTGCCTGATTTTCTCCTGTATATTTTCCTCTTGGCTTTTTAAATTAAAGTACTAGTCTCTGGGGTTGTGTCTCTTGCCTGAAGCTGTCATCCTGTCCAAAGATAACAACACTGTATTTACCATTACAAAAAAAAAGAGAAAATAGCGTGAGAATGAAATAATGTTTGACCTATTAGTGTCTTTTCATTATAAAATGATAAACCCTGTAACCAATAGATTGTACCAGAGATTTTAGAGTTTTTAACCCATTTCCACATTTATGCTTTCAATTCATTTTGCAGGGGTTTCAAGAATAAAGGGACATTTTAATCAACACAAATAGATTAACTCTTAGTTAAAATGGAAGTTTCATGCTGACCCAAAAAGGTACCTGTGTATGTTTGGATTTACACGTGTTAAGAGAAAGAGTTAAGCAAATAAAAAATGTAAAAAGCAGACTACAAAACTGAATCCATTTTATTTTTGAACTCTGCTTTGTTAAAGTTCTAATATGTTTAATTAAAGGGCATAGTTTATGAACTGTGACATATATATAAACTAATCATAATTGTAGACTCTCAGAGGATAAAAATCTAAGTGAATACCTATTTATAGAAAATAAGATTCTACCAATTACATTTCTTTTTCTTAATTGGATGCAGAGTGTGCTATGCATATTTAGAATTATTTTACTTGCAAACAAAGTACCAAATAGATTTTTACATGTAGTCATTTGATATCTGCATGCTTTCGTTTAATTTCATATTCTAAATATTTCTGGATGCATAACTAGTCACGTTGTCAAATGACAGGTTTAGAAGATGGAGCTATAATCTCTATTACACATTAGAATGATAATGTCTAAGGATATATTTTACAATTGAGATAATAAAAGCATAGAAAGATACTAAGAACTCGGCTAATTATGAAGAAAGAAAACTCATGGACGACTTCAAGGATATTAATCTGTCTTTCACAAACCAGGGAAATATTTAGAAAATAATACTTTAACTTATCTCTGAAATCACTCTCACTTCTTTGTGTCTCAACTCTAATGAAGGTCAATATTGTGTGGTTAATTTTAATAATAATCAGAGTACTGTGAACTTAGAATTTAGGATGACAAAATCAGGACTTGAGAATGAAACATTTTTGTATTGATGAATATTAATTAGTATGCAGGGACAAAAAAATCCTGGAATATTCTAGGCAAAGACAAATGGTTACACTAGGCTACTGTGATAGCTAGCAAAAATAAAAGATAACTCTAAAATTAGCAATAAATTAGCATTGCCAGAAACTACCTACCATTATGTAAGTGAAACCTCCTTAATGGGCACAATTTCAGTTGTCTGCCTCCACATATAATATCAAGCAAAAATACCTGGATAATATTATCATTGGCTAACAATAGGACTTCACAAAATACACAGCAAAAAGTGACCCTGATCATGAAGAGTAAGCCGTAGGTGTTTGTATGTATGTAAGAGTGTGTGTGTGTGTGTGTGTATGCATGTGTTCTATGACACCTGAGTTGGAGAAGAGTGAAAATTATTTCTCCAACCCTAATTTGTCAATTACAACATATAGAAACTCATAGCTCTTTTTCCCATTTTTACCAGAATAGAACCAGCCTTGAAGACATTAGACCATCTAAGCTGACTAATTGAAACCTAACAATATCACAATCATGACTACCACTATATGGAACAATACAACTTATGCCACAATTCTATATTTTCAGGATGTAATGATGCTTCTGGTCATATGACACATCAGTCAACACAATGCCGTATCCCACAGAATTCTGTATTTCATAAGATAGTCATGTTGAAAGCGGCAGGTAAAAGGAAGCCATGAGGTACTACAACCGAGCTGGTATTATAAACTTTGGCTTTGAAAGTAGAGGCCAGGTTATCAGTTCTGACTCTGCTTATTTATTTATTTATTTTTGAGATGGAGTCTCACTCTGTTGCCCAGGCTGGAGTGTAGTGGTGCAATCTCAGCTCACTGCAACCTCCACCTCCTGGGTTCAAGCAATTCTCCCTGCCTCGGTCTCCTGAGTAGCTGGGATTACAGGCACCTGCCACCATGCCCAGCTAAGATTTTTGTATTTTTTTAGTAGAGACAGGGTTTCGTCATGTTGGCCAGGCTGGTCTTGAACTCCTGACCTCAGGTGATGCACCTGCCTTGGCCTCCCAAAGTGCTGGGATTACAGGTGTGAGCCACTGTGCCTGGCCTCAGTTCTGACTTTGTTCCAGGTTAGTCCTGTCAAGTTGGAAAATCTACTTAAATCTACCTTGGATATAGTAGTCCTTGTAAAATGGAGATAATAATAGTCATGTTCACAAATCTGTCTGAAGAATACTGAGATAAAGCACATAGTGTATGGTATCTCTGGCCTGGTGAGTTTCCATACAACTTAGATAATGTTAATATTATTTTCATAGTACAATGAATAGCCTGGGGAGTCCATATCTACTCCCTGCACCCCCGCTGTATTCTCCAAATGTATACACACATAAAAGGAATACAATGTAATATCATTACTTCAAGAAACCATTTAGCATGGCAATGTGGAGGAACTTCTGGCTTGGAATCAGCAGCCATGAATTCGAATCTTTGGTAGGTGTTCCTATGACATGTGTAAATCAATCTACTCTCATTCCAGCCTTCTCGGGTGCCCATCTTCAGCACCTAATCAGAACAAGCTCAAGGCAGCACATACAGTCTTATTCTTGACCTAATTCATACAAAATATGGGTTCCTCCTAATTGCATTTGTGTTCATACCTTGATGTTGAGCATCTGTTCTTGGAATGCTGCAAATCAATTTTCCCCTTATAAACAGTGCTGGTGATCATGCTAGCAGATTAAGACCTGATGTTCTATATGGAAATAACCAGAAAATAATCCTGGTCCTATAATCTTTATATTATGGATTTTGAATCAATTTAGATATATGTGGATTTAAGACAACATTCATCACTCTACATGTCTTCAAAAACTAAAAGTCAAGTTGGAGGTGCAAGCCCAAAGACCAGATTTAAGCCATGACACAGAATGTGTTTGTTTTCTTGCTTTTTCACTTTCTCAGCCCAGTTTCAGTCAGCTGAGAGTCAGTCTCTCCTCTTATTTTTCTTTTCCTCCCTGCCATGATCAATGAAACTGGTGTACTATCTTAGGTTTTTAGAAAGAGTTCTTTCCTGTCTTGTCTTTTGATTGAACATCTGTATTTCCTTATAATAAAAAGCTGTTTGGGGACATAGTCAACTACATAGAACTTCTAACCCTCGCCAAAAAAAAAATCCTCTATGTGATGCTGCAACTCATCATCAATTTATCACTTGGGTTTTGGAGTAATTGCTCTGTAGTATCATTTTGGCCTTGTCCTCATAAAATGCATGGCTTTAGGAGTTACACAGACTGATTTCTAATTGTGCTACCTTATGCAACAAATATTTCTTAACTGATTGTACATGTTAGTTATTAAGATAGGTGCTTGGTTCATGAGATCCTATATGGCATAATTTCTGCCATCAATGGGATTGGGAGTCAGTTACATTGAGAAATCACAAACTTACCCTGTTTCATAGGTACTAAAATAAACATGTGGTGTTGTAGAAACACAGAAGTTGGACGTCTATATCATGTTGAATGATGATGGTTAGGGATAACTATTCTCCAATATACTATTTAAATTTCATTTTGAAGGACAAATACACACCAAAAGAAACCTATAAGGAGAGATGGTGAGAACAAAAACTCATTCTAGGCACAGAGATTGGGTCTTCCTACCCTAACCTATCCTAACCTTAGTAACCTTAGGCATGCTTACTAAACTGCTCTGGGTTTTACTCACATGGAGAATGGTAAATAGAACATTTAACTCATACTATTTTACTAATATTTGAGCAAAACATAAAGTTCCTGCTTCTGGGGCTGAAATTTGAGATTGAATCAAGAAATGCCGGATGCCTTCTTTTTTTTTTTTTCTTTTTGTAACTAATTATGTTTGTGTATTATGTCTTACCATTGATGTTTACTAATCCCCATATTATCTACTTTAGGCTCTTAAATCATACACAGGCATATTTTCCCCAAGACAAGAGAGAGCCATTTAATGCTAGATTTAAGAAACTGAGCCTGGGAATTACCTAAGAGTAATAGATGTAAACCAAACATCTATTACAATTTCATTGCTGAGAGTTGGAATTTAGTATACTTGAAAATTTCCCAAAGATGTCAAATAGCCAACATTATAAGAGACAAATTCACTTTTTACTCTTTCTACACTCAATGAAAGCTGTGGCCTGGTACTTTCTTTAGATCATAATTTAGATGTCAGTCTTTACTGCTCTATAATAGTGGCCCTGGAGTTTTAGCTCTACTTAAGATCAGCTTCCAAATGTAATAAAAAAAATAGCTATGAAATCAGAAACCCCTTAGTAATTCTACTGGCTCACAGCAGGACCACTTGAAAAGTCACTTAATAAGAAAAAGAAATAAAATGTGCAAGGTTCAGAAGACGATGCCAAATGAAGTTGAAATGGTTAGAAATATTGTTTTGTTTCATTTCTTCCTTATCCCTTTGTGACATTTTAATGAAAATTATATCTGAGGTTCTAAATTATACTACATGAAACATTGCAATTTACTTTCAAGATATTTATCCTGAGCAGTTTCCTATTGATTCATGGCTATGATCTAAAACAGACAGCTGCCCACACAAGTGTGGCTAATTAGATGCTTTCTCTAAATGTTATTATTCATATTCCTGGAACAGGGCTCTTCCCATCCCCCTTTGGGGAATGTTCTAGAATTTCTTCCTGATTTTATCATGAGAATTGGCATATTCACCAAGCTAATATTCTATGTCTTGCACTGCCCCAACATTTTCAGAACGCAATCACATTAAAAGAAAGCGGCAACTCAGACCTCCTTTGGTTGAGGGAAGAGACTAAATAGGAATGAATCAAAGTCCAGCAACCTTTGGCATCCTAAGTAGATATTTTTAACAAAGTTAAACAGGAAGTGTCAGTTGAGGTCAATATTAAATGCAGAATCTGACTGTCTTGGGATATCTTTTATAAGAAATTGCAAACTAATGAACTGGCTGCATTTAAGGGTGACAGTATTTTTCTATATAGTTCTTAATTTGTTCATTAGCATTAAAATAATATATTTTGCAATTTTTGGTAAAAAAAAGTACCTAAAATTTGAATGAGTACTTCATTAATTCTTATATTTCACAAGAGCAGAGGAAAGAATACAGATTTTGAAACAGAAAACTGGGTCTAAGTTCCAGCTTCTACTTGCTTAGTTGGGTGGCCTTGAGCAAACACTTTTTCTCAATTTCCTCTTAGATATATATAGAGCAGAAGGCGTATTTGCCAGGAATATTGCTGTTATTGATGAAAAATAAATATTATTAATAAAGGTATTTTGTTTATACTTAAGTTGTAATTATGACAAATTAATTACTTCATTTTTTCTGCAGTAAGTTTGTGTTCTGAGGATCTACAGAATCATGATGGCTGGTTTTCACCTACAGCAGTTAACTCCATATAATACGTACTGTATCTATATCTTTGTTTTTTCCTGTGATTTTGTTTTGAGCTCGTCCATTTATTTATTATGGATTGGTTTTCTTCTGTCTCATTTTTTTATGTCTGGATTGCCTGATGTCTTGTCTTGCTCTTGACCTCAGTGTTTCTTTTGTTTCAGGAATGCTTTGTAATAATGGTGAGGTTTGGACTTCTAGCATACTCATCAACAAAACAGTGAACACTGTACTCAGTTAATTTCTTTTTTTTTTTTTTTTTTTTTTTGAGATGGAGTCTCGCTCTGTCACCCAGGCTGGAGTGCAGTGGCACGATCTTGGCTCACTGCAAGCTCCGCCTCCCAGGTTCATGTCATTCTCCTGCCTCAGCCTCCCAAGTAGCTGGAACTACAGGCACCCGCCACCATGCCCAGCTATTTTTTTGTATTTTTTAGTAGAGACGGGGTTTCACCATGTTAGCCAGGATGGTCTTGATCTCCTGACCTCGTGATCTGCCCGCCTTGGCCTCCTAAAGTGCTGGAATTACAGGCGTGAGACACCGCACCCAGCCTCAAACCGGTAATTTCTTAACACTCACCCACCTCTCACCCTCCAAAGTCTCCCATGTATACTATCTACATCTTTATGTCTATGTGTACCCAATGTTTAGCTCCCACTTATAAGGGAGAATGTATGGTATTTGATTTTCTGTTTTAGATTTAGTTTACCTAGGATAATGGCCTCCGGGTCCATCCATGTTGCTGTAAAACATGATTTTATTCTTTTCAATGGCTACATAGTATTCCATGGTATATATATACCACATTTTCTCTATCCAGTTAACCACTGTTAGACACTTAGTTTGATTTTGTGACATTTCTATTGTGAATACTGCTGTAATAAGCATATGATTGCAGGTGTCTTTTTGATATAATGATTTATTTTCCTTTTGGTAGATGCCCAGTAGTGGGATTGCTGGGTTGAATGTTACTTCTATTTTTAGTAAACCTCCGTACTGTTTTCCTTGGTGGTTGTACTAATTTACATTCCCACCAGCAGCATGTAAGTGTTCCCTTTTCTCCATATGCATGTCAACATCTGTAGTATTGTGACTTTTTAATAGTAGCCATTCTGACTGGTGTGAGATAATATCTCAGTGTGGTTTTAATTTCCATTTCTATGATGACTAATGATGTTGAGCACTTTTTTTTATGTCCTTACTGCCAGTGTATATGTCTTTTTTGGATAAATGTCTATTCATGTCCTGGGCCCACATTTAATGGGATTGTTTGTTTTTTACTTGCAGAGTTGTTTGAGTTCATTGTGGTTCTGGGTATTATTTTATTGTCAGGGGCATAATTTGCAAATATTTTTTCCCATGCTGTAGTTTATTCTGTTCATTTTTTCTGTGCAGAATCTTTTAAGTTTAATTAAGTCTATATTTGGTTTTGTTGCATCTGCTTTTGGGATCTTTGTAATAAATTATTTGTCTAGACCAATGTCTAGAAGAGATTTTCCTAGTTTTATTCCTCAGACTTTTATAGTTTTAGGTTTTACATGTAGGTCTTTAATTCATTTTAATTTTTGCATATGGTCAGATATAGTGGTCCACTTTCATTCTTCTGTTATTGGCTAGCCAACATTCCCAGCAACAGTTATTGAATAGTGTGTCTCTTCGCCCATTGTTTATTTTTGTCTACTTTGTGAAAGATCAGTGGGTTGTAAGCATGTGGCTTTATTTCTGGGTTCTCTGTTATGTTTCATTGATCTATGTGTTTATTTTGTACCAGTACTATGGTGTTTTGATTAGTACAGCCTTCTATTATAATTTGAAATCAAGTAATGTGATGCTTCTGGATTTGTTCTTTTTGCTTAGGATATCTTTGATTATTTGGGCTTTTATTTGGTTCCATATGAACTTGAAGATTTTTCTTCTAATTTTGTGAAGAATGACTTAGTTACTTTTATAGGAGTTGCATTAAATCTGTAGATTGCTTTAGTCAGTACGATCATTTTTAACCATAATTATCTTTCCAAACCATGAACATCAGACTTTTTTCTGTTTGTTTGTGTTATCTATGATTTCTTTCTTCAGTGTTTCATAGTCCTTATGGAGATCTTTCTCCTCCTTGGTTAAATGTACTCTTAGGTAATTTTTGTTGTTGTTGCTATTGTAAATGGGATTGAGTTCTTGATTTTGTTCTCAGTTTGAATGTTATTGGTGTACAGAAATGCTACTGATTTTTGTATGTTGATTTTGTATCCTGACTCCTTATTGAAGTTGTTTACCAAGTCTAAGAGTCTTTCAGGTTTTCTAGGAATAAGATCATGTCATCAGTGAAAAGTGTTCATTTGACTTCATCTTTCCCAATTTTGATGCCTTTTATTTCTTTCTCTTGCCTGATTGCACTGGCTAGGACTTCCAGTAATATGTTGAATAGGACTTGTGAGAGTAGACATACTTGCCTTATTCAGGTTTTAGGAGGAATGCTTTCAACTTTTTCCCATTCAGTATGATGTTGGCTGTGGGTTTGTCATATATGCTTCTTATTATTTTGAGCTATGTTCCACCAATGCCAAGTTTGTTGAGGGTTTTGTCATGAAGGGATGCTGGGTTTTATAAAACTTTTTTTCTGCATCTATTGAGATAATCATATGGTTTTTGTTTTTAATCTGTTTATTTGGTGAATCACATTTATTGATTTGTGAATGTTGTAAGGTCTTTTTGGCTCTGGAATAAAACCCATTTGATCATAATGAAGTATCTTCGAAATGCTGTTGGATTCAATTTGCTAGTATTTTGTTGAGAAATTTTGCCTATATATGCCTCAGCAATGTCGACCCATAGTTTTCTTTGGTGTGTGTATCCTTGCCTGATTTTGGTAATATGGAGATACTGGTTTTGTAGAATGAGTGAGGAATCCCTCCTCCTCAATTTTTTTTACACTTTTAGTAAGATTGATACGAGCTCTTTTTAGTATATCTGGTAAAATTCAGCTGTGAATCCATCTGGTCCTGGGCTTTTTCTGTTAAAATATTTTTATTACTATTCAATTTAATTACTTATTATTGGTTTGCTCAGGATTTCTTTTTATTTCTGGTTCAGTCTTTGCAGTGTATACATTTTCAGGAATTTATTCATTTTCTCTAGGCATTCTAGTTTGTTTGCATAGAGATAGTCATAGTAATTTCTGATAATCATTTGTATTTCTGTGGTATTAGTTATTATGTCACCTTTATCCTTTTCAATTGTGCTTATTTGAATCTTCTCCTTTTTTTCTTGGTTAAACTCGCTAGCAGTCTATTAATTTTGTTTATGCATTCAAAGAGCTGCCTTTTTGTTTCCTTGACTCTTTGTATTTTTTTTTTTTTTTTTTTTTTTGGTACCAATCTCATTCTGTTCTGCCTTTATCTTTATTACTCTTTTTCTTCAGGTAGCTTCAGGTTTGGTTTGTATTTGCTTTTCTAGTTCCTTGAGGTGTGGTGTTTGGTTATTAATTGGAGAGTTTTCCATCTTCTTGATGTAGGCATTTAACAGTATAAACTTTCCTCTTAACACTGCTTTGGCTGTATCCCAGAGGTTTAATAGGCTGTGTCTCTATTTTCATTTGTTTCAAAAAACTTTTTGATTTCTGCCTTAACTTTGTTGTTTCTCCAAAAGTCATTCAGGAGCAAATTGTTTAGTTTCCATGTACTTGGGTAGTTTTAGGAACTCTCCTCTTGGTATGGATTTCTCATTTTATTCCACTGTGGTCTGAGAAGGTACTTGATATGTTTTCAATTTTTTTTTAATTAATTGAGACCTGCTTTGTGGACAAGCATATGGTCAATTTTTGAGAATGTTTCATTTCAATGTTCTGCCATTTTTAGGTGGAATATTCTATGTCTATTAGGTCCATTTCGTTAAATGTCCAGTTCAAGTCCAGAGTTTCTTTGTTGACTTTTTGCATTTATTACTTGTCTGGCGTTGCCCCTAGGGTGTTAGTGTTCCCCACTATTATTCTATTGCTATCAATATTTTTTTATGTCTAGTAGTATTTGTTTAATGAATCTGGGTCCTCTGGTATTGGATTAAGAAGTATTTAGGATAGTTAAACCTTCTTGTTATACTGAACTCTTTATCATTATATAAGGCCCTTCCTTGCCTTTTCTTACTGCTGTTGGTTTCAAGTCTATTTTATGACATAAGAATGGCTACTCCTGCTCACTTTTGTTTACCATTTGTTTAATATATCTTATTCCAGCCCTTTACTTTGAGTCTGTATATGTGTTTATCCATTGGGTTGGTCTTGTGTAGTCAGCAGATGGTTGGATCTTGTTTTTTAATTCAATTTGTTTGTCTGTATCTTTTAAGTGGAAGAAGTAGACCTTTTACATTCAAGGTTAATATTGATATGTAGTGTCTTGTTTCTGTCATAGTTTTGTTAGCTAATTGTCTTGGAGTCTTAGTTGTGTAATTACTTTATAGGATCTGTGGGTTTTCTACTCACATGTGCTTTTTGTTTTAATGTTTAGAAATCCTTTTTGCTGTTTGTTTGTTTGAAACAGAGTCTTGCTCTGTTGTCCAGGGTAGAGTGTGGTGATGTGGAGATCACTGCAACCTCCACCTTCTGGGTTCAAGTGATTCTCATGCCTCAGCCTCCCAAGTAGCTGGGAATACAGGCATGTGCCACCATACCTGGCTAATTTTTGTAGTTTTGCAAGAGACAGAGTTTCACCGTGTTGGCCAGGTTGGTCTCAAACCCCTGGGCTCAAGTCATCCACCTGTCTTGGCCTGCCAAAATGCTGGGATTAGAGGCTTTAGAACTCCTTTGAGCATATTGTTTATTACCACTCTAGTGGTGACAGATTCTCTTAGTGCTTTCTTGCTTGGGAAATACATTATTTCAAAGCTTAGTTTGACAAAATATAAAAGTATTCACTGGCATCTTTCTTTCTTTCTTCTTTCTTTCTTCCTTCCTTCATTCCTTCCTTTCTTCCTTTTTCTTTTCTTTCTCTTTCTCTCTTTCTTTTTCTTTCTTTCTCTTTCTTTCTTCTCCTTCCTTCCTTCTCTTCTTCCTTCCTTCCTTCTCAGAGTCTTGCTTTGTCAACCTGGCTACCGTGCAGTGGCATGAACTGAAGCCTTGGCCTCTTGGGCTCAAGCAATCCTTCCACCTCAGTCTCCCGATTAACTGGGACTATAGTTGCACACCATCACACCTGACTAATTTTTGTATTTTTTGTAGAAGCAGGTTTTGCCATGTTTTCCAGCCTTGTCTTGAACTCCTGGGCTCAAGTAATCTGCCCAGCTAAGTCTCCCAAAATGCTGGGATTACAGGGTCACCACTGCTCCCAGCAATTTTTTTCTTTAATGAGACTAAAAATAGGCCATCAATTTCTTCTGACTTTCAAGGGTTCTACTGACAATTCTGCTATGAGTCTAATGGTACTTACTTTATAGATTATTTGATGCTCTCTGGCTGCCTTGAAGATTTATTCTTTCACATTGGCCTTGAACAGTCTGATGAATGCCTTGGTGATGTTCATTTTGTATAGTATCTTCTAGGTATTATCTGCATTTCTAGTATCTAGATGTTTATGACTAGCAAAATTGAGTGTATTTCCCTAAATTATTCCCTGAAATATGTTTTCTGAGCCTCTTACTTCTTCTTCTTCCTCAAGAATGTCTATAAATTATAGATTTAGTCATTTTACATCATCTCATATTTCTCAGAGACTTTGTCCATTTTTTAATTATTTTTCATTTGATTTTTTTCTGACTAGGTTAATTCAAAAGACTGGTCTTTAAGCTCTGAAATTCTTTCTTCTGCTTGGTCTAATTTATTGATAGAGCTTTCAACTGTGTTTTTAAATTCATTTAGTAAATTTTTTATTTCCAGTAGTTTTGTTGTTGTTGTTGTTTTTAAATATATCTATCTCATCTTTCATCTCCTGATTTTTTTTTCTGGTTTCTATGTTGGCTTTTAACTTTCTCTTGGATCTCATTGAGCCCCTTACACTGTATATCTTTAATTCTTTATCTGTCTTTTCAAAGTTTTCACTTTGGTTAGGATCCATTGCTAGAGAGCTAGTGTGGTCCTTTGCGGGTGTTATAACTTTGTTTCTTCATGGTGCTGAAGTTCTTGTGCTGGTTCCTTTCCATCTGTAGAAACTGTCACTTCTTATTTTAAAATTTACTTTAGGGCTCACGCCTGTAATCCCAGCACTTTGGGAGGCTGAGGCAGGTGGATCATGAGGTCAGGAGATCGAGATCATCCTGGCTAACATGGTGAAACCCCGCTTCTACTAAAAATACACAAAATTAGCCAAGCTTCGTGGCAGGTGACTGTAGTCCCAGCTGCTTGGGAGGCTGAGGCAGGAGAATGGCGTGAACCTGGGAGGCAGAGCTTGCAGCGAGCTGAGATCGCACCACTGCACTCCAGCCTGGGCTACAGAGCAAGAATTCATCTCAAAAAAAAAAATTTACTTTCGTTTGGGTGGTATTTTTTTTTTTTGGCCTCCCCCCTTGAATGTGTAACTGTTGTATATGTTGTGTAGGGTCCTTTGTCTTTGCTTCTATGTGCTTTTAGGAGTCCAAGGCTCTATATTTATTCCTTGGTTATAGACAGCATTAGTATAGTGGCTTTCTCAAATGCTAGTTGTTTGTAGGTTGCTGTGTGTGTGGTCAGGTTCACCATCTCCTATACAGATGGGGAGTGGAGGTCTTGGGAGGCTTATCTCATTTCCCAGCACTGTGCACTTCTGTCAGCAGGAATTATACTGGGTTGTGCAATTCAAACTACATGCCAGTAGGTGGTGCGTGTGGGTAAGAGTCAACTGAGTGCTGTACATTGATGTTAGCAGAAGTTGTGATGGGCCATGTATTTTGGCCTTCCAGCTAGTAGGTGACAGAAGCAATTGTGGTGATGGCAGTGGAATTTTACTTTGTCTTTATTGATCAGGGGAAGTGCCAAGGTGTCTTTTGTGATGAGCAGGGTTTGAGGCTTTCAGGGTTCCCATCTTGTGCTCTTCAAGCAACTAGAGGGGCAATGCTGGGCAGGGCTGCATTGGGCAACCAGGCTCCCTGAGGCAGGTGCAAGCGCTGACTCTGTGGGGGGTCCTGGCAACACCCAGGTTACTGGGACCATCCTGGGACTGGGTGGAGACACCTCTCTTGTGCCACAGAGCCAGCTTCGGGGAAGAGAAGCAGCCCAGGGTTTTCAGCCAAGCAGTCAGCTGTGGGTCCCACCTAGCTTCCACACCCCTGACCTTGTGGGTCTCCCCCTAGTGTCAAGCCCTAGAAACAGGCCCTACAAGTTATTCTAGTGCCAATCTACCCATGCCCCAGATTGCCAAGCCATTCCAGGCATTCTGGACCCTGAGACTCCCTGCCACAGAAACTGTGTCTATCAGGCCACACCCTTCCTGCTTTTGCAAAGGGAGGGGCACCGAGCTTCCAGGACACCAGGGGAATTCCTGTCACACTCTTCCCTGTGTTCTGACAGTAGAGGTTTATCTCCCACTTGAGATCAGACCACAGATCTCATCTTTATACCACTGGTCAGTGTGCTTAATTCCCGGGGAACTGGGACCAGGCTGGTGGATTTTTTCCTCTGGCTTCTTGGGGTCAGGCACTGGTTTCCACTGCAAGTTGAATTTCTCTTCCGCCACCAACAAACTACTCTGGCAGGGTGATGGAGGCTATCCTGTGGGCGCTCTTCCTGTGGGAACAGACAGACAGGCAGTCTTGGGAGGGATCAGCAGGCATAGGAGCAGGGGGTTCAAATGCGCCTCCATCCTACAGCAATGGCAGTGGTGACTGTCTTGGAGACATGAGCATGCCCAGGCCCCACTCTCTCCCAGCCAGGCAGACAGCAGGAGTTGCAGCTGCTTAGGGAAAGATGCAGAGCCTTAGTAGTGGGTACCCAGACATGTTTTGCTGCAGCTGACCAGCACACTGAAGCCTTTTGGGTTCCACGTGGGTTCAACGAATGCTTTTGCATGGTCTCCAGGCAGCTACCCTCTGCATTCTAAAGGTCTGCAGGGGTTGTAGGAAGTCCTGTCGCTAGGATCTCGTAAGTCCATGATAGAAAATTGTTGCCCCACAGTTCCATCACTCATCCCTTCCTTGGGTCTGGTTCAGGTCCAGTGATTGTTCCTGATGCTTGGTAACCTCAAGCAGGCAGCCCCAATTCCCTCTTCAACCATGGTGTCTGCTATCATCTCTCTCTATTAAATTTCAGTGTTTTCTCTCAAAACATCTGTTTGAAGTATGACAGTTTACTTGATGTTTTGTTTCCCCTCCATGGAAGAGGCACATTTCAGCTTCATCTGGTCAGCCACCTTTAATTCTTCTGAGCCCAGTGGTTCTTCTTAGGGGAATCTTTTCCTCTTTTTCCGATGTCGTTCTTATCAGAAATCAAGGAATCCTTTGTAGCTATTCCTGAAGTAGTACTAAGCAGATTCTGAGTAAAACCTTGGAAGTGTTTCTTAGTAGTAACTAATGAATTTTCCTGCATCTACAACTCTTTGGGAAAACTGTTGATCTTGATTTTGAATTTGTTTGCTCCTTCAGTATATAAAATTGGTCAGTAGAAATGAACACTGGAAATATGAAGATGAATAAAATGTACTTCTTATCCCAAGACGCCCATAGTCCAATGAGGAAGAAAGAAAATTAGACTTAGTTGACAAAGACTGCAATAGATTAAGTGATCAAAGCTCTGGGCACTCGAGGAGGGGCACCTCACACCTAGAGGGGTGACAGGGACTTCTTTGGTGGAGGCAGTATAGAATCTGATATCTAATGGAACAGAAGGGATTAATCAACATGAGAACAAAGAAAGGTCGTGAGAATAACGCAGAAACACAGTTCTTCCTGTACAGCAAGCTATTTAATGTGTGTAGAGGGCACAATGTAAGAAAGAATTATTTTGCTTGTGGCCAGAAAGGGAACGGGGTAAGTAAGCAGAGTTTGTATCCTGAAGGACCTTGGAGAATATGGTTAAAAAAATTGCTCTTATCCTGAGGATACTCTTATAGGTAGTCACCAGCAGATAAATGAAGAGTTGTAGTTTTCGACTCATCCCCACTCCAGTTTGCATTGTTGAGTGAGCTCATGTTGATCTGACATTTATATAAGGACAATTGAGAACACAGGCAAGGTTGAAAGGAATGTGTGTGTGAAAATATAATCCATAAGGAGTCACTGAGTCGGCAATATTGTGAATGGCGCAAAGAAGGCTAAAAAATACTACATTAATCCAGTAGGAGACATAATCAATCAAGGCTTTGGTTAAAAAGGGATGTTTTCAGTTTGTGAGCTTGAGAACGTCTTGGGCACAGAGTAGCTGTATGTTGTATTTCTTTTGCAATAACCTTATCTCGCATTTCCTCCATATTAGCATCACTGAATGAAATCACTACAAGTCACTCTCTTGACGAATTGATATAGGGCTAGGGGCACTCTAGACTATGGAAGTTTGAATTCTCAATGAATCACTTTGCTTCCTGATACATCCTAAAATGAATCATGGAACAAGGGAGGAAAAATATACTCTGAACCAATGGGCCTTGAACATAGGTTGTTACTAAAGCAAATATGGAGCGTTACCTGGGAAGACCTATGTGAACAATTACTGCAAACACACATAGCATATAAGTAAGGTAAATAAAACAAAAACGGAAAGCTTTCCATGGCAGGAAGAAGATTAGAGGTCAAGTGTTTTTAAGATTTGTAGAACAGGCAAAAATAAATACTTTATGTTTTTTTCCTTTTATAACTTTTTTTTTATGAAAACATTTTCCAACTAAATTATTGCTCATCCTATATTCAGATAGTTTGCTTGGCATATTGTGATTGGCACTTTTGGCAGGGGGTTGGAGATTACATCTGAAGCAATACTAGTGATGAGATATAATGGAGATGGAATCCTAAGATAATGCAGTTTAACTAATGGATTTTTCACATATTGTATACACATGTGTATACAATATGTGTATACACTCTAGGTATTTTTAAAGAGAGAAAATAAAACTCTAGGTATTAATACCAGCCAGATTGAAGTTACTCCAAGATAGAAATCAAATTTGTGAGCTATCGGTGGTTCAGATCATTATTGAAAATTTTCTTAAAGTTTGTTAAAGATGCAATTTTATGTGTAGCTTATGTGGTGCACTTTTAGACAAAAACATACAATTTATTGAGCACTTAAAATAATATTTACTTTGGAAGTTGTTCTTGAAGGATATGCACACACACATAGGACACAATATCTCTCCTCAAAGACTTCATTTGTGAAACAAGGGTATAAATCTATGACGTTAACTAATAGTACTTACATAAGGCAAAAATATCAAATATTTATTTGATAATTTATGAAAACAAATGATATATAAAGTAATGTCACACTAAGGGATATTATCTGAACCCAGAAAAGAAATTCGATATAAATTGCTTCTGACATGATATATAGATTTAAATATTTATAGACTTCAACTAAGTGCAAACATGTCGTCAGAGGTTTCCAGAGAATATATCATGTTCTCTGTAATTTTCTGTTAATCTATTAACCTTTCCAATGGATTGTGTCTTCTTGATGTCAGGAATTATGTCTTAATGACTGTTAGTGTCCTACATTTATAACCTTGTACTTGATATATAAAAGGCTTTGAACAAATGATTTGATAAATACATGAATGACAGTATTTGATGCAGGCAGAAAAAGGGGGGACCAGGTTATGGCAATTACTAGTTGATTTTGTCAAAGACCATGCAAAACGTGACATTAAGTGATGACAGAGGCCTGAGCAACATTCTTGCTTGGTCGTCCTCTCTCAAAGAGAAATGACAAGGACATTCCAGGTGAGGATAATAGCATGAAGAAGGCATGGCTCTGAAAAAACTGGTATAGATATTGTGGATTGAAGGAATACTAGATATCACAGTCCCGCCCAACTCTTTAATGATTAAAAATAGGATACTCTAGGTTGGGCTCGGTGGCTCACGCCTGTAATCCCAGCACTTTGGGAAGCCACAGCGGGTGGATCACCTGAGGTCAGAAGTTCAAGACCAGCCTGGTCAACATGGTGAAACCCTGTATCTACTAAATATAAAAAAAATTTAGCCAGGCCTGGTGGGGGGCGCCTATAATCCCAGGTACTTGGGGGGCTGAGGCAGGAGAATCGCTTGAACTCGGGAGGCGGAGGTTGCAGTGAGCCGAGATCGTGCCATTGCTCTCCAGCTTGGGCAACAAGAGTGAAACTTGGTCTCAAAAAAAAAAAAAGAATAAAAAAAAAAAAAAAGGAATACTCTAGAGTGGTGGAACACTCCAGAGTCTTGTATCATGCAGATCATGAAGATTCCCATTTTGCTGAACATATGTGGACCTATGGGTGACAATAATTGTAAACTGGCATTGGGAAACAGATTTCAAGGTCTCTATCATGGCTCTGACAATCTTTGGCTTGTGGTAAGTCATAGTTGAAGCACATATCATTTTCAGAAGAGCCAAGGGCAGCCCAGCATGTTGAAAAGAGCTCTAGATTAAGACTGAGGAGACCTGTGGTCTAGATTCGATTCTGCCTTCAGCAAGTATGGAGGCCAAAGCAACCCCATCTTGGATGCTAATCCACCATGTTGGTTCTGATTAGCCCCAGTTACAGAAAGGTCTCTAAAATTTCCAGTTTATCTATTGTTCCTTCTGTAACCGCAGGTATTTACCATAAATCCTGCCCTTAGGTCAAACAACCTTGATGTTGTCGTACTTCTGTGATCCTACACATCCCTTCTTAACCACATTCCCCCTGTAGTATAAAAAAGCCCTGGATCACGGGGTTAAATGGTGCAGGGGTCCACCATCTTGTCTCATCGCTGCCTGAGACACAAATGTAGCTTCTCGTCAAAAATCCCTATTAAATGTTTTTTTTCTATAAAATACTGGATTTCTCAGTCTCCTTCTTTAGCCTCTCAGCTTCCTCAAACTTTGGGAGTAGGTTTGCATAGACATGCTCGCCTTGAAACAGCAGCTATACAACTCAGTTTCCTTGCTTTCAGCATGGAAGATGGTAAGCTTTACTATCCCTTTTAGACAGATTACAAATTGCTCTGTGATTCTTTGACTCTGATGATTCTTGTGGTCATGGGAAAGGAGGGAAGTGGAAGTCTGTAAGGTGGACTGGTCTGTCTACTCTCTCCTGAAGGCACTTTTATGTCATCAGATAGTATGGAGGAATTTGCAGGTGAAAGTGTGATATATTAGCTAATAGCTTTGATTTTAGAGTTTTAAAAATATCTGGCTTCTGGGCTCCAATACTGCAACCATTCTTAGCAGTAGCTGCCAAAGCTTCTGTGCGGTGGACATAGAAAAACTGACCTCTCTGGACTGTCAGTATGAAATAGACTCATAACATAACTTCCTAGTCATCTTATGACTACTTCTAGGAATATAAAGAGATCTCATTTTAATCCTCTTAAAATAAGGAAAGAAAATATAACAGGCAGGTAGTCCTTTTCTTTCTTTTTCAAAAGTAGTAATGAGTAAAGACTCAGAGGATGAAACCGATTTCTTGGATCCGAGTTTTCATGTTCCCTCGTGTGTTCTTGTTTATCAGTAAATCATTAGAGGGAACAGACAGGATAGAAAAAAAGTGACTTTCTGATTATGCTGGAAAAAAAAATCTGAAGCTCTGATTTAAACTCTGAAGGTTATAATTATCCCTTTCTTTGTTATTACTAACAGAAACAAGTGAATCCAACCTTTATGATCTCTTTCTCCTACCTGTATTTAAAGTTGTTCCAGTGACCTCCTCCAGTTCATCAACCCCAGTTCATTACCCATTACAAATCAGAACACAATTCAAATTCAAACTCTTATCTAAAAAGGCTTTGCCAGATGGGACCTCTGGCTTTTTCTCAGTCTCACTGCCACCATGTCTCCCTTTGCCACGGAAGCCTCACTGATCTTGGAAACTGTCTCTCTAATGTGCTAAGCCAGATCTTATCCCAGGACACTTGCTTCTGGTCTGGAAGATTTCTCTCAGACCCCGGTGTGATAGGCGTCTGCTCATCATTTAAGCTGCAATTCAAATGTCACTTTTATGAAGATGCCGTCCTGGCTCTCTGCACTGAAGCAGCCTCACATCTTGGACATGCTTTCAGTTCATCACCCGGTGGTATTCTGTTCTTAGCACTTTCTATTTTCTGAAGGTCATTTGGCTGATTGATTCCTTTGTTTGTTGACTAGTTTACTTTATGTCTTTCCCACCAGATGGCAAGCTCTCTGGAGATAGGGGCGTTGTCTAATTTATTCACTGCTGTATGTGAGGTGCCTTGAACAGTTTGTGGCACATAGTGTGTATTCAATTAATATTTGCCAAATAAATACATGAATAGATGGATGGTCATTTTAGTATTGGACCTTGTTTCAGAGGTGGAGAATGTGTGCCCTTTTGGCCTAGCCTTGGTCCGACTCCTTTGAGCATGTCTGGGAAACAGAAGGAACTGGGCCTTTGGCTTATTGGTTCACTACCTGGCTGCAAAGTAGCATTAGCTGTGGAGCTTTTGAAACACAGATACTAGTGCTTCATCCACTAATTAAATCAAAGCCTCTGTGGGTGGAGCTTGAACATTGATTAAAACAAAAAAACGAATAATCACAATAAACTCAGTGTTTTCAACATGCAATTAGATTTGACAACTACTGTATTTGCTTACCTTACTCATCCCCAGAAGAGCTATAAAATAATCTGCTTCGAAAATTCCACAAAATGATGTTTGGAAATGAAGTTTTGAAGTTTGCAATTTGCATTCCATAGGAATCCACAAAGAATAACAGACTGGAAAAGATGTGGTTTCTTAACTAAAATAAGAGAGCAAAGAGTCTAAAATCAGATCTCGACTGAGTTGACTTGCCCCTTTCATTTATCCTGTCCTTGACTTTGTTACACCATTTATTAAATCTCTGGGTTCTTTGCAGCTGGTCATCATTCTGTGATCTGTGTTCTGTTTGTTCTGCTTCTGACTTTCTCTAAGGATTGCTAGAGTTCCCTTTACTAAACATTTTTACCCCGGTGACAGCTCCTTAGATGACTATAGCATTGTGCTCTACCATGCTTCATGCAGATAAACACTGGTATGATTTGCGTGGAAGTTGTGTGACATTGTTGAAAGAACCTTATTGCTTGAAGCAGCTATGGCAGAGACCAATGAATCAAGTGCAATGAAATTTAAGAAACAAAGGCAGGTGATTACCAATTTATGCAGAGGCTGAAAGATATTATTTTATTATCTCTATATCTGGCTCTCCCCCAAAGTTTCCAATCCTGTGAATCCTGTTCTACATGAATGTATACACATTGCTTTATATTGACTTTTGAAGGTAGAAATAGTTACATTTACATATTAATCAATCCAGATGCATGGACCACTGTAATTACCTAACATTTGGAATACAAATTTTGCTGATTAGAATTCTGAAATGATGATTTATTAGACGAGCATAATGATTCCAAATGATTTCCTCAGGAGAATCCTCCCATTATTAATTATTAGCTAAAGTTGCTCCCAAAGAGCTCTCCGAAGGAGGCTAGCAAAAAAAAAAAAAAAAGAAAAAAAAGAAAAAAAAACAAGAAAAAAACTTCATTAAGAGACAGAGAAAGATATATTGACATAATTGTAGTTAATGTGCTATGCATCATGACCAAAGAGTCCTTTTTATATCTGTTATTAAAACAGAAAAGAGTTCATTTAATTTTAAATATCCATGAGAAAAATTATAAAGCAGAAAACTACAAACAGATATTGTAAGGCGTGACATATTGTCCCTTTAGTGATATGAACCTGCTTAGAGGCTGACTTTCTGTTACCCCTGCCGCGACTTTTTCCCAATGGTTCTTTGACTACATTACTTAAAATTAGATAGGTGTGATTAATTTCTCTCTGCCCTGCTCTGAAAAGACGCACTGCATAGGGGCTTTGATCTGATCACACAGGGAGGTCTCCTTATGGTCCAGTCATACTGGATTGGAATCAGAGCGAAGGTTCATATGATTATATGTGTCATTGTTAATTGAGCACAAATGTCACTATTCATTAGGAACAAAGGAAAATGTGGCATTGCAGCCGGGGCTTAACTTTTTCATTAACTGTGTAACATTAAGTGGTAACTCTAATACCAAAATCACTGAACAAATTCATGGAAAGAAGCACATTGTAGTTTTATCTGGTTATGTCTTTTCAAAGGCGTAAGTGTGGACAGAGGGCTAAAAAAATAATCAGAAAGCCATCTGGCATTATTAAGTAGCCATTTGAATACAATTAAAGATTATGTCTTTTGCAGGAAATACACCTGCAATTAACACAATTCAAATCATGGTTGGTAATTTGTACGTTTCCCATAATGGTGATTATGGGCTGGTTTTCTGGGCATTTGAGACTCTCATGCACATGGGCCTCCTTCATCCCCAATTTACCCCCAAAGCTTTTGTGACAGATTTGTAAGCTTGTCTCGTATAACTGTACCTATCTTTGCCATTTACTCTCATCCGTAATATCAGTGGCAGAGATGAGCTGCTTTGAAGCATTGCCCTGTAAGCCTGTCATTTGGCAAATTTAAAGGAAGCAGTCTTTTTGATGACAGCAATGAATGATACAAGCTCCTAAGTATAGGGATGTGCCTGGGCTATCAGGTGAAATCTATCTCCCCAGGAACAACTTAGGGCAAAGTTTGTGATGTGCTCTTTTAAAATGTTTTTATGTTGAATGCTTCCATTGGGTTATAAAAAGGAAAACAAACATTGCATCCAGTTCTGATCTCAGTTTGAAGTCATAGCAATAAAATGAATGGGTTTGGGGGTAGGTGGGGGTGGGGTGGGGAAATGGGACTTGAAGATCCCTTACTCTAGAGGGAAAAAGAGGTCAAAACAGATTTTGTCTGTGAAGGGACGTAAAACTAGATAACTTTGAAGATTGTCTTCAAATGCCCAAGTACTCAAAATAGGGGGGAAAAAAAAGCTTTCTTGTAACTCAGCCTGAATTTTAATTGGAAGTAGTCCTTTCTAAAAAGACAAAAATTTAGTAGTCCTTCTAAAAAGACAAATCAGGCTGCCTAAAAGTTTGGGGTGAGGTTTAGGAGGGGCATCGGGTGAACCCTGATAAGTCAGCAAAGAGGATGGGGATTTGTGACTGTGTTGGATTTCTCGGCCTGAAAAAGTGGTTTAGGAGTGGCTGCCTACCCTATCCTCAAAAGGAAGAAGAAGAATTAGACAATTAGACATAGAGAAATCACGAGTGTTCTACAGAGCACTAATTTCTGGCTTCTTTGAATTAATTTAAGAAACTGAATATCAAGCGAAGTCGTTGGAGTTAGAAAAGAAAAAATGAAAAAGAAAGAAGAAAGGAGAAGAGAGGAGGAGGGGAGGGCAGAGGAAGAGAGGGAAGAGGAGAGGAAAAGAGGGAAAAAGAAGCATGAAGAAAGAGTTTCCAGTTTAATCCAAACTAGAGGTGCCTCACTATACGCAGTCTTCCAATAAATCAATAAATTTTCTTTAAATATCTTCAGCCCCACACACTGAGCTTGGTGACATGTTTAGCTTGGCCTCCGTGAACATTGCATAATGTGTACAAAGCGCCAGGTTGAAGACAGAACTAGTCAATTCTGTCTCGATGAATTTAGATCTCAGAGGGGAGATCTGGGCTGCAGTCATCAGCAGACATATAGATTCTATTTGATGACACCAGTGTGAGTAGGAGTTTTAGAGAGTGGGATGGAGAGGAGAGACCACACAAACTCTGTGAAAGGCTAATGTTTAAAGAATGTGAGAAGATGATCTTGAAACAGCCAGAGATGGAAAAAGTAGGGATATAAGAAAAAAATAAGCAGCATGCAGTATACAAAGGACAGAAATTAATAGTTGACTAATCAGAGATTATACACAGGTTAAATACACTGAAGACTGACAATTACTGAGTTTTACAACATAGTATCACTGTGGATTGCCTGTTTGTGGACTTTGTCTCTCTAAAAAGCGTTGATTCTTTTCTAGATAGAGAAATTCACAAAACTGAGTAAAATGTAGAACTTCAGTGTAGTTACCACAATTTCAACATCAGAGATAATTTTATCAATATTCAGAGGTCTTTTGTTTAGGAAATATGACATTAAATGAGGTTATTTAACTATGTGTCTTTTTTTGTTGTTGTTTGTTTTTTGTTTTGTTTTTGTTTTTTGAGATAGCGTCTCTCTCTGTTGCCAGGCTAGAGTGCAATGACGTGATCTCTGCTCACTGCAACCTCGGGGTCCCCAGTTCAAACGCATCTTCTGCCTCAGTCTCCCAAGTAGCTGGGACTACTTGCATGCACCACCATGCCCAGCTAATTTTTGTATTTTTAGTAGAGACGGGATTTCACCATGTTGGCCAGGATGGTCTCGAACTCTTGACCTTGTGATCTGCCCACCTCAGCTTCCCAAAGTGCTGTGGTTACAGGCACGAGCTACTGCGCCTGGCCAATTATGCATCTTTTTGGTGTTATGTCAATAATAACAATAATATAACAATTATCACTATCTGCCATGTTTTAATTTGGCATAAAACTGATAGAGAATTTTTACTTGCTGAGAATGTCTCAGATGCTGAGCTTTGTATAGGGGTAGAGACTAACGGATTGTATAGTGAGAAATCTGGAGATGACTTCAACTGCTTTAGTTTCAATTCTGACTCTACCAAACACTAGCTGTACGCTATTCCTCAAAGAATGGCAAGAACAGAAAAACTTGGTAAAGCAGATAGAAAAGAAGCAAGAGATTAAATAAAGTATCCACCTCATAGAATTTTTTTGAGAATTAAAGTAAACGATACATGGAATATACATAAAATAGCACTTAATATAGAAAGCACACAATACAGGTTGACTTTCATTATTATTATTATTTAGTTACAACAATTTCATAAAATTTCTCTCACTGTTCATATTCTGAGCGTAGAGAAAAAATAACTCATGTAAAGTAAACACGATTTATTTGTGATTACGGCAAGATTAGAATCTGAATGTCTCTAAAATCCATACTTCTCCCCACACACTGAAAGTTTCCAAATTGTGTTCTATAATACCTTATACATTGGAGAATGAGCTTATACATTGGAGAATGAGCTTATACATTGGAGAATGAGCTTATACATTGGAGAATGAGCTTCAGATGTCCTCTATGTGTGGGATTCAAGAGGAGGTGGATGGGAGGACTCAAAGGAGGCTGAAAGAGAGAGGCTATTATGTCGCTTATTTGAAGTTTCCATTTTCTGTTATATAAATTAGGTTCCTGTGTAAGATTTCCCATAAAAAGCATTCTGTTGCTAAAAATAATAATAACAGTTTGTTCATGGAAATACTAACAATAAGCTATATACCCTACATCCTTCTTTACCTTCCCCCTCAAAAAATAATTCAAAGTTCAATTAGATGATATCGCCAACTTATCAGTTGAATAGTGTCAGTGTTCTCAGATAAAAATGATGCAAAATCTGCTACAATTTTATCCTCTCTGGGCTATTCTATGACTTCCCTTAAAAAGAAGGAACCCCTTGTCATGTAAGGGGCTAGTTCAGACTCTCATGGTGTAAACAAAGCAAACCCTTTTGAAAATTTAGCCACACAGTGGCCTTCATTGATTTCTCCCTGGTACCATTAGCCAGTCTAGAAATAATATTAAGTTATTTTTGCAAAGCTTTTGGAAAAAAAAACTGTTAAAATTAGGTTAGATACGTCTCTTTTTTGTGTGTGTTTTGTTGTTTTATTTTGAGACAGAGTCTTGCTCTGTTGCCCAGGCTGGAGTACAGTGGTTAATTTATTGCATCCTTGAACCCTGGGCTCAAGTGATCCTCCCACCTCTGCCTCCTGAGTAGCTGGGACTACAAGCTTGTGTAATTACTCCTGGCTAATTAAAAAAAAAAAAAAAAATTGCAGAGATTGGGTCTTACTATGATGTCCAGTCTGGTCTTGAATTCCTGATTCTCAAGCAATCTTCACACCTCGGCCTCCCAAAGTGCTGGGATTACAGCTGTGACCCATCACGTCCAGACAGAATTAGGCTAGATATATCCTCTTAATTTCAGTTCTTGTTCACAAGAAATGAGAAATTGTTATAAGGATTAATATGCTGCTCCTTTGTACTCCCAAGCATAATATTTCTTTTACAATAAGCCTTTTTGTGATACCTTTTATGTACAAGGTCCTAAGCTACTCAATGAAGTACTTATTTTAATTCATACTTTGCAAAGTCAGAAAGTTTAGAAATGAAGCCCAGAAATCAAAAGCAAATGTGGCATTCAAAACCAGATATTTTACGTCTAAGGTCATTGCTAAGAATCTCCATTCTTGTCATACACTTCCTTCCAGGCCTCTCGCTACTTTCTTCCATGTGGCACTACATTTAGCTCAAGTGCCAGAAAAGCCCAGTATATTTACACATTGTCTTAATTTGAAGCATTACATGTTTGTGTAGGTTCATACAAATTTTCCCATATGTTAAGCTTCTCCCTATATAGGTGTTTGTGATACCTTGAGTCAGGTGAAGGACAGGAGAAGGCACAATGCTATGTATGCCCAATGCTGAGCAGCCACCTTGCTTGTGTTTAAGATTCTGTATCCTTGTAACAAGGTAAGCAAACAAGCAAACAGACAACAACAACAAAACCATGATGTGCATCAGTTATCTCTTCCTTGAATTCTATAACCCACCAAAAGTGCTTCAGGAAGACAAATAAGTAAACAGGTCATCTCAAAAAACTATGATGAAGGAGGTAATAGAGATATTGACAATGTGAAATAAGAAAAAAAAAAAGGGGAGGGGGTAACTACAGAATAACCAAGAAGCTCTTCAGAAGAGAAGACGTTTAAAATAGGTCTTAAATTTTAAACTAGTAATTTCCAGAAAAGAAAAAAATGGAGGGAATTTCAGATGGAGAAAAAGCACATGAAAACCAGCGAGGTATGTGTTAGCGTATTTTGCTGGGGACCAAATGAGCAATTCTGGAAGAAAAGCAGAGTGGCCTCAAGGTAGGTATGGCAAAAGATAAAGCTGAAAGTATAGCTTGGAATCAAATTTTGAAGAGTCTTAAACGCCAAGTTAAGATGTTTGCACTTCATTCTGTAGGAAGTAGACAATCCTCCTAGTGTTTCAAGCATAAGCCAGCCATGAGTAGATTGATTTGTAAAGATAAATCTGGCTGTGCCTGGAGGATGGATCAGAATAGAAAGAGAAAAGAAGGAAGAGAAAAATGATCAGGTTTTCCTCTTGAAAGTGAAGTGCCATATTCGTTGGGTAAAATATTGATTTATCTCCTTTGAGCCCTATCCTGTAGTTCTTAACACTCATGTTAGCTTAAATGTGAGCACTTCTTTGAAAATGAAAGGCTTTTAGATTGCTTGTTATGTGTCTTAAAGAAATAAAAGCTAATTTATAAAAATAAACAATCTTTAGAATACTTGAAAATGCAAATGCTTTGATGAGACCAATGGATAAATTCATAACCAATGCACCGGAAATTAAAACTTAATATCCACAGAGGAGCTTCACAAGCAGACTGTTCCACAGTTAAAGGATTGATCTGTGTGGGACTGCTAATGTAATTTAGCAGCAAGGCAAAGTTACCTACCCAGTATTTTATATCCAAGCTTCTACTAAATTAAGGCCAAAGATAGGCAAAAATGTCAAGAACAGACTTCATAATTATAAATTAGAAGATCCATTAGAAGATAGGCAGCGTTGTCTTTAAAATAGAAGGAATCTGCTGCACATGGTGGCCCACATTTATGATCCTAGCCATTGGGAACCCAAAGCTGGAGGATCATTTGAGGCCAAGAGTTTGAGACCAGGTTGGGCAACATAGGGAGACGGCATTTCTACAAAACATTTAAAAAGTAAGCTGGGGATGGTGGCGTGTAACTGTAATCCAACCTACTTAGAAGGCTGAGGAGGGAAGATTGCTTAAGCCCAAGAGTTGAAGGCTGCAGTGAGCTACGACAGTGCCAATATACTCCAGCCTGGACAATAGAGCAAGGCCTTGTCTCAGTAAAACAGAATAGAATAGAATAGAATAGAATAGAATAGAATAGAATAGAATAGAATAGAATAGAATAGAATAGAATAATCTTTAAGGTATTAAAATACTCACATGCTATGAGAAGTTATGAACATGTTTTCTTCTGGACCAGCAGGGACATGTATAGGTGTTACCACTTCCCAGGCTTGCTAATTTGTCTGAATTCACTGCTTTCTGTCTGTAAGGTTTGTGAATATAGGGCTTATTAGCTTAGATTTCTTCTTGTTTCTAGCATTTGCATTGTTTTCACTCTATTCAGCTGAAACATCAAGGGTTTTTGTTTGCATTACTAATATCGTTCAATTGCATATTGATAACTTTCATGTGTCATGTTTCATGTATCACTTTCTCCATGTTATCCCCTTTTGCTGTCTATCTTCTCTATCCATTTTAAGATCCTGACATCTCTTGGACTTTCTAGAAGACCTCTCACATTCATTTAAGCCCTCTCCAATGACGCTTTTCTTTGCACCAAAAATAACAACAAATTGATGACCACACAATGCAAATCTGTTTATAATTATTTGATAACGTCTCATGACTCTTAGAAACAGTAAATGTAAATGCTCCTTACCTTGAGGAATATTTGTAGGAATTTGCCCTACAAATACATCTCTCTAATTCGACTCTAGTTCTCTCTTCTATGTGATCCAGTTTCATGGATTCTCTTTTTTTAACCATGATACCTTCTGTTACAGGAGATTTATACATCCTATTTTCTGTCTTAAACATTCTTCTCTTGTTTTTTTGTTTTTTTGTTTTTGTTACGTAAATAAATCTTACTTGCCTTTTGATATCAGATGAAATTTTATTTTATTTTTTCACTGAAAGTATTCTATAATCTGCCATTGTTCAAAGCTCCCTCTATAGATTACACTGACCACGTATGACTCTTCTGGGATGCAACATGTTGTAATTCCTGAAATTTGGTGAATTGGGAAATGTTTGTTTTCTCTTCAAGACCATAAATTTCACAAGGGCAGGGAGAGGTTCTACTTCTGCTCTCATGACCTTTTTCCTGTTCATCTACCCAGGGGCTAGCACAATGTCTGACATAAATTAAATGTTCATAAAATCATCATTGAGTTCTTTAGAATAAATGAATAAACAAATGAATCTAAGGTTGCTAGATTTGAACTCTTAACTGTATCCTGGCTTTACAACTTACCAATTGTGTGACCTTGACTAAGTAGTGATTTTCTCTGATTTTTCACTATCCTTACACGTGAAACAGGAATATAATACCAATACTTAGTGTAAATGACTAAATATAGAGAATAAGATAAAACAAACCAAGAGTAGGGAAAAAAAAAAAAAAACCCTAGCTAGCACCTGCAACCCAGTAGTTACTCAGAGTGACAGCTCAGGCTCCTCAGAAGAAGGTGTTCAGATGCACTGGGAAAGCAAAATGTGTATTAGGGATTATTACATGTGAAAGGAAGGGGAAGAAAGCAGGACTGGGCAGCAAAAGAAGTCAAATTGTAATGCAAGTCTGACAAAACCTAAACCAACCCAGTGCTGTGCTGCAAGAAACTAAAATTGCTTGACTTTTATACCCTGATTCACTCAGTCACTGGACACGGGCAGCCCAGGAAGGGTGTGAGCTCACTGGATCAGCTTCCAGGAGTGGGGGCTGACCCGGATGGAGCTGAGCATACTACCGGCTGCTAAGCAGCAAATCCTTCATTGAAGTAAGATCTGCCCAGCTCATCTCAGCGTCCGCACTCTCACTCAGCACTTTCACTCGTGATTCTTGAGTCAGTCCATCAGTCACTCTTATGAAAGGCCCACATGGGCTCCCACAGATCCTGCATTTTACAAGGGCTCAAAATGAGCAATCACAAGTACTATTATTAAGTCTTTCCTGATCAACCTGACAAGTGCCCAGGAGACACGGGAAAAAAAAAAAAATGATGGATGCTGAGAAGAAGGAATTAGAGAGAAAAGTGTCAGTTAGTCTCAGACTGGGACTCATATAGCCTAGTGGGAAGTGAATGGGTCTGCTTTTGAGGACACTGGGAGGCTAATTCGACTGAACTATCACACATGAGGTTTTACATTTACCAAGCACTTTCTATAGGTCTGTGCTTCTGAAATTTGACCAATGTATAAATGAGCTCATTTAAAAAGAGGGAAAAAATACAGAACCCATGCTGATTTAAATTAACTTTACCACAAGTTTACACAATCACATAGAACTAGTGAGAAACTTCATAGGCTTATATCTAAAAAGCAACTATAAAACACAAATTTATAATTAAATACACGAAAGCTTTACATTAATAAAATTCACATTAACATTCATGAATTTTTCTTGATAAATGATATTGTTTTCTGGAAGTGGAGTCTCTTCTTGCCATGTGATTGCTACAGCACAAGAGCTTTTGCAATTGAAATTGTCAGTTCTGCCACGTATCCTGGGGGAATCAAATCTGTGATCATTTCTCTCTGAAGGATGTAATTTGACCTTCATCTGGCACATGCATGTTACTCATGTAGTATAGAATTTCCATAGTTCTTTCTTCATTAATGATTAACCATTAAAACAGTGTTGTTACTGACAGTTGTATAAACTGTAATGCAAATGTGAGTCCTAAAGTTTTATGGAAATATTTTGTTTGTAACTAGCCATCCAGATGATCAATAATAATTAATGTCTTATCAATAATAAGACATTAATATTTTCCAAGTTGTCTTTTGAAATGAAAATAATTTTGAATTAATTTCTTGGAATAGTGTCTTTGGAATCTGTGGCATCTATTGCTGGTGGTATATAGTATCTATTCTTTCCTTCAGCTTTGATTATGGTCACACTTTTCAACTTGGTGCATTGCTGCCCATATAACAGAGTATGTTTCCCAGTGGTTCTTGCAGGTAGATGAGGCCATGTACCCCCAAGAAAGAGATCTCCAGAAGTTTTGTGAGACACGGGCATCAAGAATATTCAAAAATAAGATAATAAGTATTTCTTTATCTTTTTTCTCTACCCTGCTACCTGGACCTGGAATCTGGTAGCTGGTGTGCTGGAAGCTATTTTGGATTGTGAGGCCAAGGGTTATGTAATAAGAGATGTCTGGGTTGAAAGCAGTGATTCAAATGAACTCTCATGACCATGGAGCACCATGCAAGTCTTGGCTTTAATTTACATGAGAAACAAACACAAATTTATCTCACTAGGCAAATATTTTTCATGTCTCTTTAAGAGCCATAGTCCAGATACAAAAGGATGATATTGACTTGTTCAACTTACATCATATTCTTCGTGATATTCCTCAACACCTGTATTTTCTTCACTTTATTCACATGAAAGACAGAGGAGGACTTAATGCTATAGAATTGGGGTCAAAAGCCAGGTTTTTGTCATCTAGTAGCTGTGAAATCTTGAGGAAACTGCTTAATTTTTCGAAGTATTAGTCTCTTGACCTGTAATATGTGTATAAAGATATCATAGGAATATCGTGAGGATTAAATACAATCATGCAAATGAAATGGTCATCAGACCAACTGGCATAAATTAAGTAAATAATAACTTGAAATTGATAATAATATTGATGATGCTGGTGATGATTTCTGATTTCTGAATAAACAGTTTCCACTCATCACATTTTACATCTATGCCAAAGATGGGCAAAATATGTGAGAAACAAGATTGACAATTTTTCCTTTTTGTTTTTGGAGGGGTGGCAGGGGAGGAGTTTTGCTCTTGTTGCCCAGGCTGGAGTGTAATGATATGATCTTGGCTCACTCTAACCTCTGCCTCCCAGGTTCAAGTGATTCTCCTGCTTCAGCCTCTCAAGTAGTTGGAATTACAGGCATGTGCTACTGTGCCCAGCTAATTTTGTATTTTTAGTAGAGATGGGATTTCTCCATGTTGGTCAGGCTGGTCTCGAACTCCTGACCTCAGGTGATCCACCCGCCTTGGCCTCCCAAAGTGCTGGGATTACAGGCGTGAGCCACCATGCCTGGCCAAGATTGACAACTTTTCAAAGATTTCTAAAGGAAGGCTACAGAAACTCTATACACATTTCAAGAATAAGCCATTTGAGGTTTTAGTGAATTTTAATACAAACCTATGAGCTTTCTATTTGTACAAAAGAAGATATAAATTCCTTTCAGACTATGATGTTCCCATATTATTCCCCCCTGAAAGCATGTGTGTTATGAAGCCATCCAATACATATGCTGCTGATGGCCTGGCATGTCCTTAACAAGCACACAAGCCCCTCTCACTGCACCTTGAGGAATTCAGCATATGGCCATCAACATCTCTGGATTGTCCAGAGTGCAATTCACCATGAATCTCTGTTAAATTGAAACCAATTAAACATTATGCTGCATAATATTGCATCTAATGGAATTAGCATGTTATTTTATTTTATAGATTTGTGCCTGTTCCTGATCACCATATGACAATCTTTTTTTTTTTTTTCTTCTTCTTCAACAAAATCCTGTCAGTGATTCCTGCCAACATACCGAGTTTTGGAAGCAAGACAAACAGACTTTATTATGCTTCCAATACACATCTGGAAAAGAAAACACATTGCAAAACTCAATTGAATTTTGTCATTTTGCAGCTCTGGTAGCAATAGAATATTACAGTATGCACTCATCCAAAGTGTCACTTAACATACAGAGATCAGATGACTTCAGATATCGCCTCAAAACATGCATGTGACAAATTACTTATTTTACAGTTATAAAAGTTCAAAATTGGAGGGAAAGGGAACTAATTTTTCTTTAGATATTTTAGTGTGCTAAGTGATTTACAAAGGAAATATTGTCCCTTTTGCTATTTAAAATATGTGCGAGGGAAGCCTTATCTTTCAGCTTTGTAAGAAGGCTTACAACTAGTAATCGTGCAGGACGTCACAACTAGCAAATGATACACGCACAAGTCAAATATATGTTGTTTGCATTCAAAATTTTATTTTGTGGACTACGTGCTGGAACAGTAACTGAGAGATTACACAGAGTAAACTAAAGTTTTATATTCACTATATTCTATTGAAAATTTGTCATTAAAGTAATAGAAGGTAGATGGGTCTAACAGACCAGTCATGTTACATGTAATAGTTTGTTAAATATTTTCAGAGGCATTTTCACATGTGAATCCCAATAATCCCCAAACAATGATGTTACTGCCATCCTCAGTTTAAAGAGGAAAACATCGAGATGGCATCCCAGTGATACCAGCACATCTATTAACAAATTTGTCCACCTTCAAAAAGTTTCAGGACTAAGTATTCCCCATGTTAGGAAATGGATCATTGGCTATTGTAGGACAGACCTTTGCCCCCTCCTGTCTTCCTATGCCTCTTTCATCTCATGAAAAGCATATGCCCTAGGTTGTCCATGATCCCAGAAAGATAAAGCACAACTACTGTCAAACTTTAGCCTGGAGGCCAAATTACCCAAGCTTAGTCTAGATTAGCCAACCCACATTTGATTTACTGGCCTCAATTAGATTGCAGAAAAGTGAGCAGAAATCCAGGATTGTGTTTTAAGCTATGTGTTTTAAGCTGAAAACTACTATGAATATATTTTTAAGAGGGTGTGTGTGTGTATGTGTGTGTGTAGATTTCCATCACTAAGTTAGAATTCCCTTCATTCAGTGGAATTGCAGAGTTTTGTGGAGGAGAGAATACAACACCCGATATTACCCCTTTCAAGACAAAATGTCTTTCTAGAAATAGAGATACAGTTGGCCTTGTGAAAACAAATCACATCCTGAATCCAAGGCATTGAGTTGTCAGAGGAAGCCTTAAAAAATCTCTCACTGTTCCCCTTACTAAGGGGAAAGCCAGAGGCTACAGAATTCAGGCCACAACAATCCATTTCTTTAAAATAATGTAATCACTCTTTCTCACAAAACATATATATTTTCCCAGGGTGAGCCAAGTAAAATCAAGCGTTGCTTTATTGTTAGATTACCTAATTACCACCTCCTCTTTTGCTTCTTGTGATTTTAAAGTACATGCTTACACACATACACACAAAATAATAACAATAAAAAAGCCTTATCTTCTGTAATAGTCAAAAAGCCTTGATGAAACACAGCAGTATTTTCAAAGTCCCCTGCAAGCTTTTGTCGTTGTTAAAAGCCTTACAAAAAAATCGTATTTTTAATTTTTTTTTTCCTTAGCAAAGGAGTTTGAATAATTCAGACAACTGTTATGTGCTGAGTGCCTTTTTTTGTTTGGTTACTTTTTTGGTGCCAGCAAAGGTTTAGAGACTTGTAGTTGTTCCTTCTCCCTTTGTTTTGTGATTTATGTGTGAGTCTTGTCAACAACAGTAATCCCAGTCTTGGATTTAACTACTTCAAGGGATCAGAGTTTACACAGCACATGAAGAAAAGGATATTTGGCATACATGGTCACTCAGATCATGGCTAATGGATCTCTAGCCAGTCAACATCCCTAGCACAGAGAGTAGGACCCCTGTACATTCATTTAAATAGGCCAATTGATTGACTGATTGATCTTATATCTGTTAAGTGATTTTTTTTTACACATAACTTATGTATCAACAAAGAATCTTGTAAAAATGCCAACTAGGAGTGAACAATTGGAGGGTTGGTCTTGAACTCCCGACCTCAAGTCATCCCGCCGGCCTCAGCCTCCCAACATGTTGGGATTATAGACGTGAGCCACCATGCCCGGCCGGGAAAGCTTTTAGCTGTTAAGATAATAACCTCTGTAATCCCAGCCCTTTGGGAAGCCAGCGGCGGGCAGATCACGAAGTCAAGAGATTGAGACCATCCTGATCAACAAGGTGAAACCCCATCTCTACTAAAAATACAAAATTAGTGGGGTATGGTGGCGCATACCTGTAATCCCAGCTACTCAGGAGGCTGAGGCAGGAGAATTGCTTGAACCCAGGAGGTGGAGGTTGCAGTGAGCTGAGATCACACCACTGCACTCCAGCCTGGTGACAGAGTGAGACTCTGTCTCAAGAAAAAATAAGAATAAAAAAAAATGACCTAAGTTATATCATCACAAGTAACTTACTTTAAACCAATCATCATTAAAGTTGATACAATAGGGCAGATTGTACTTACAACTGTATAATATTAATCACCTGTAAAGTTGCCTAATGACTTACCTACTTGAATGGAAGACAACAGGAGAGGTATTAAATGCAGGATGTGGAAAAATGCCTATAATTTACAGGTTTGGCAAGTCCACAATGCTTAGAGAACAAATGTTATACTGTTAATGGCTGTTGCAATTTCTAATTGAAGAATTTATTTTCTTGCAAAACTATTTATTAATCATGAGGACTTCATCATGTTTGAAAAGGGAGAAATACTTTTTAAGAGTCTCTGGAGCAATTTACCTTCTGTTTCAGAAATCTTCATTTCTATAAGAAAAATGCCTTTTTCAAATGTATAGGCCTTGTTTTAGTATATTGACATTTTAACCTTAAAGTTTTGTCTAAAAAGACAGAACAATATAGAATCAGAGAAAGACTGAACAGGTACCTTGTTTCTTAACCATAAAGCTTCTGTTTGAATGTTTTTCTCATTTAGAAACTGGGGTAACAGATTTTCAAGGCTGGTCCAATTTATTTCAAGACTGGCATCCTATTTTGAAAACAGGGGGTGAATGTGCCTTTATTCTTAATCCTTGCATGTGGTTGCATAGATAGCTATGACAAATTACCTTCTCTTTTCTTTACATTTCTATACTTTAGCATGTCTTAAATTATTTTCATCGTGAATTAGGAGAATCTTCCTATGTGGTCATTTTGAAGGCCAAGAATGACAACTTACGTTATTTCTGTCTGTCTACTATGGTACCAATCATGCATGCAGTTTCTCTTAATTAATATACTCCCCGCCTTCCTAAAGGGTTGTTTGAAGTCCTCAAACTAACTCCAATTTGCATGGTCAGCAGCACATGCTTTGTCACTGATCACAGACTTTTTTTTTTCCTGATTGTATTAATACTCCGCTTCTCAAATTATTTATTCTCCCAAGCTTACCACAGTGCCTTTTTTCTCCATGCATTTATGGCTTTTCACTGGTCTTGATTTAATCTTGTTCTTTGCACCCACTGTGTACTCCCTAATTTGTTTTTCATTTTCTTAAAGCTTTTTAATAGAAATAAGCCCCAGTCCTTCTTCCATACCTAGCCCACCATACTAGTTCCATGGATGGTGTTATAGCTCAGTTTGCATCAGCACTGGATATGGCTCTTAGGTACTCTTTGTTAGTAAAATAAAATAGAATATTTATTCATTAAACAAACATATATTTAGCACGTGCTTTCTGTCAAACACCCACACTCTAGCAGCAACAGATTCCCCACTTGTTTTTAATTGTAAATTCCCTACTCAGCTCTCAAAACCTCATGTCGTTAAGTGCAAATAAAATCTAACTTTCTAAAATCATGTCTTCTCATTTATGTACTTTAGCCACTGATTCAAGAAATATGCCAATATAAATGAATGCAACTATGAGATATTAGTTATTTCCCATTGGATTAAACTTGACAATAAAACTTAGCAATGTCTTGCTTATGATCTCACCTGATTTTGACACAAGACTTAGTATACGTTCAATATAGCTATGGATGCACAAATTATGGGGGCTTATGAAAAATCAATTTACACAAATTGACTCCACACAGTAGAATACCCTCTTTTTCACTATCTGAGCTATTCTATAATACATATGCATGTACAAAGACATCTAAAGATTTTTTTTTCCAACCCCACTTTTCAAGGCACTCATCCGTTGCACTCCAAGACAGCTCCTGGCTTCTTGGGTCTACACAGGTATCATATTTGTAACCATTAATATGCAGACAGGAGATGATTAAATGCAGGCATGATAAAATGTGACACCCCATAATAAATGAGAATAAAAAAACGAATTTGTAACCATAAATCATGTATTAAAATTTATGTCATTGGCTTACATTGATGAAGACAATGTAGAAATAAGAAAATATGAGCTAGAACTATTTTAAAAATTATAATGAAAGATATTTAAATTTTTTTATTTTTTTCAACTCTTTATCTTAGGTTGAAAATTTGACTTCTTGCCCCTGAAGGTAGAATGCTTGAACTTTGTGGTTTAGAATAAGATATTGGACAGTTACCAGTTTCATTATAATGCAAATTTTTGACTTTAGCATTTTAAATATGAGTGCTCTTATGCATTCAAGACAATGAGATACTACCTTTTTTTAAAAAAAAAAGTAAAATATCTATTTTCAAAGACACGAGATATTGAAGTGTAGTCTTGCCACGTACTTTACCTAAAAAGAATTTGACTATTCTATGCCCTTTTGTGTAAAGTTTTACAATAATTATAACACTTTAATTTTTGAGAAAAAAGAGAGAGAGAGCAGTACATCACAAATTAAATAATATGAAATCCTTAATTGGAAAAATCACTTGTAAAATTTGAAATTTCCAAGAATCCAAAACATAACCAGAAACCTGATTTGGAAAGCCACAACATGGCTGGCATTATTATAAAATAGCAGGCCCTACATTTCAATAAAGTCACCGTAACTGAAATTTCAGATTGATCTTGTTCCTTCAAATGTACCCCATTTGGCAGAAAATAAAATTATTCTAATGCTATCAAAACAATTTAGGAAGTCAGCTCTATAAGTAATACCTGGGTTGTGTTAAAAAAATGAATTTTAGAAAAAACAATTGCCTTATGATTTGGGGAATGTAATTTCTTATTATCTATTAATACCTGGCCACATCTTCATTGTTTTCTACATTTGCTATTTTAATGGCAGCCTTATGAAGTGAAGTAAATGTGGGATTTTTCTAAGAGGCTTTCATAATGTATAGTGATTTTCTGAAGTCATATTTGTTACCTAGTGTTAGGAGCTGAAATGTATCCCCCCCAAAGATTATATTAAAGTCTTAACTCCCAGAATCTCAGGGTATGACCTTATTCTCTCCAAATACAGAAGGTATTTACAAGGCTAATCAAATTAAAATGTCATAGAATTGTAAGGACTATTGTTTTTATTAGGTGAAAATTTAGACACAGAGACAGACATATAGAGGGAAAATGATGTGAAGAGACAGAAATTTCTGACTGCCATCCACAAGCCATGGTGAGAGTCCTGGAACAGGTTCTTCCCTCATTGGCCTGTGAAGGAATCTACCCTGCAACACCTTGATTTTGGACCTGTGGCCTCCAGAACTGTGAGACAATAGATTTCTGTGTTTTAAGCCAGGCAGCATGTGGTACTTAGTTATGGCGGCCCCAGGAAACGAATGCACTCACTATCATGCAGTTATGGTAAACTCTCTCATCATCAGGAAATGGAAGGTAAACAAATAAAAATAATTTTAAAAAATAAACTCCTTTCCCCTGATTTTTCTGAAGTAGTCACAAGCTTAAATGATATCTCTCTGCATGTTATTCACCATATGCACCATACTAGGAAACTAGAAGATGCTCAACAAATAGTCATTAAACCCAAATGTCAACTAAATTCTGTGCTCTTTGAAAGTCAAATGAATACTGTGGTACACAGTATAAACTCCATTCTATTCCTACTGACTATGCAGATTTAGGGGTTAGGCTAAAAGAGTGTGGGGGGTAGGGGATCTATTGTAACACCCACTTTGTTCCTGAGCTCCTGTTTCTACAAAATTAGCATATGGCTTGCTTAGTTGTCTCCATAGTTAGATCCTATTCCACTTGGTATTGCCAACAATATAACTTCTTTTCCTACAAATATCCTCATGATCTCACTGGAGAAGACAAACTTAAGAGTTTGATGTAAAAGAGTTGAGTGGTGTTTTAACATCCACCATAAAGAGCCCAAAACTGGATATTGGGCATCCCAACCTTTAGTAGATTTTCTTCATTTTGGCCAAGGGGATTATCTTGATTTATCCCTCCCTTTTTTTAAAAAAATAGATTTTAGGCCTCCATCATCTTGTTAGCCTTCCAATTTCTCCACAGTCCTATGGCTTCTCCTTACTTTTTCCTTGGTCCCCATCTGCTATGGACTAAATCATGCCCCTCTTCCAATTCACATGTCGAAATTCTGACACCCAATGTAATTATATTTGAAGACGAGGCCTTTGAGGTATAATTAGGTAATAAGGGTGGGGGTCTCATGGTGGGGTTAGCACCCTTATAAGAAAAGACACCAGAGAGCACTGTTGCTCACTCACTCTCTCTTTCTATCTCTCCCCATATACACACACTGAGGCAAGGCTGTGTGCACATGCAGTGAAACAGTGGCCATCTACAAGTCAGGAAGAAGACTCTCTCCAGAACCCACCATGATGGCACCCTGATTTCATACTTCCTGTCCTGAATTGTGAGAAAATAAAATTTCTGTTGTTTATAAGCAACTCACTCTATGGTATTTTGTTACAGCAACCAGAGTTGACTGAGACAGAGTTTACTAGCAATTCAGTTCTCCTTATTTTGCTAATAAACTTAGCTTTTTCCCCGTCATTATACCAGCCTGTTCAAATTCAGAGGGCTCCAAAATAAGAAAGATATCTAAATTTTTATATTAATTTCTAATTCTTTTTTTGCAGGAAAGTTAACTTAGGACAGCATTAAATGTATATCATTGTTAATGATATACATTATACCACTCAGAAGTCAAGATGCTACCGTCAAGTGTGGGAAACCTCAGTTTTTGTCCAAGTTGCAAAATAGAATTCAGCCAAGAGACACATAACAAGGGTAAAGTAGCAGAGTTTATTAGGAAGATAAAGTACATTCTTACAGAGGAGTGAAAAACAGCTCCAAGCTATTCTGGCTGGGAAAATGGTAGCAGCAGCATTTATTTAGACAGACAGCACACTCTGAAAGATGAGGCAGAGTGAGCTGCTTAAAAGAATGAACCACCAGCAGCTAGTGCTGGGGAACTCTATGAGAATCTTACATAATTATTCATGAGGGGGCATGAGAGGTTGTCACGTGCAAGCATGTTTCAGGAGGTGCCTTTGGGCATGCATGTTCCGTGGCCATACATGCTAGGATACATGTCCCATGTCTCATCAGCATCTAAAATCTCCACCTAGGGGTGTGTTTTTTACTATTATAATGAGCAGCAGGCTATGCTCAGGTGAGTTTCTGCTTTCCCTGCTTGTCAGTGGGGAAATTCCCTACCATGTTTATCTCTGGCTAGAGGAGCCCAACCACAAGGCCAGATGTAGCCAATGTAGCCATGGTCTTTTTTGCTGACTGTCAGTGGGCAGTGTTGACTATTGATGGGCAGTGTCTCCAGGACTTTTTTCCCCAGGGGCTTCCTTGCCTGCTCATTTCTGGCTATCTGCCTATTCTAACAAAGCGTGACTAGAGTTAATTTGGATCTTTAAATAAAAACTCTTTCTATGTTTGCTTATCAAATACACAAAAATGTTACCTTCTCCTGAAAAGTCAGAGCCTTGCCAAACTCATTTAGATTTACTTTTAGTGTTAATGCATGCACATATGTGCACACCCACACACACACACACGCACACACACACACAGTTTTCTATCACTATTTTTATTTTGATGCAAGATAAAAGACATTAACTTAAGAGAGATGAAAACTTCAGGAATAATTCAGAACCATGGGCTCGTGCTCCAGACTGGGGTGAGGCTGTGGGTGAACACACATTCTTGGAAGTTTGTGGAAAAAAAAAAAAAAGAGAAATCACTCTTGTTCTACTGTGCTTACATTTATACTTCCAAAAACAAGATGCTAAAGGTGATATTAGTTGAGCAAAACACTGTTATTTTAGCTACTCCGGAAACTAGTTGACAATAAGTAGTCCCTTGAGGCAAAATTCTTCCCTGCATTGTTCACTACAATATTTGTTCAAAACTGAGGAGTGATTTGTAAGATCTGTCCCTTCAGGAAAAAAAGTGATATTGATGCCATGTAGCTAATGCAGAACAAAAACAAAAGAAATCAAAAAACCTCAAGCCAGCAAAATGATGAACATAACACCACTTTTCATTTTCCATTTCAGTGAAAGATTCATTTTATAGCATTTGAGGTAATCCCTGGTGTGATCTAGCTGAAACAGAAAAAAAAAAAAAAGAGAGAGAGAGAGACAATAAGTTTTTAGATTTTTATAGAAAGAGCTCTGGAGTCTTAGTGATTGTTGTTATTTCTTCGGCATTTTGATTTCTCTTTAGTTCAATCAAACAAAGAACTTTATTAAGCATCCATGGCAAGCTGCATGTTAAACAACAAAAGAGCCATGTCCAACAGTATTTTCTGAGTATCCACAGTACACAGTGGCCCTTGGACACTTTGGTGTTGTTATTCCTAGGTTACAGAAAGGAGGCCAAGGGTCAGGTCATTTAAATGATCTTCCAATACTAAAACTTCTCATAAGCAGCAGAATTGGGTCTAAAATCTCACCTATGTGTTACAAGGACCAGAGAGAAACAGCTAGTGCTTATTTTAAGGATACAGGGGCCAAGTTGGGAAGCACAGAAAGATGTTTGTCCTCAGGGTCTCTTAGAGAACATCACTGAAGATGCCATAGCATGCTTACCTTACCCAAGTCACTCTAGGACAGGCAATGCTGTGGGATAGGTAAAAGTGGACAGTCTGGATTAAGACTGTCTCTGCTCACAGCCACTTTTCCACGTATTCATTCTTTAAACTTGAGAATATTTAACCTGCCTGTATTTCTACTGCACTACAGGTAAACTTGGAATAATGAGATAATAATGCAAGCTTCATAGGTATGTGATCAAGCTGATGTAATTTCAATAAGTGTTCATGACAGTGCCTGGCACATTGTACATTTTCCAAAAATGTTTCTATTATTTTGAATTATTAACTAATATATTATTTTCATTATTATTTTGAGACAGGGACTCACTCTGTTGCCCAGGGTATGGTGCAGTCATAGGTCACCACAGCCTTGAACTCTTGGGATCAAGCAATCCTCCTGCCTCAGAGTCCTGAGTAGCTGGGATTACAGGTGTGTGACACTGTGTCCAGCTGATTTTCTTTTTTTTTTTTTTTGGTACAGATGAGGGTCTCATTATGTTGCCTGAGCTGGTCTTGAGTTCCTGGCCTCAAGTGATCCTACTGCTTGGCCTCCCAAAGCTCTAGAATTGCAGGAGTGAGCCACCACACCTGGTCTATTAACTAACATTATTAACATAGTATTGTTACTTGAGTGTTCCCTATCACTCCTGTCTCATGGTATTAGCTTACTCATGGGTTTTACTCCCTTAGGGCTCTTGCTTATTTCCTTCCCCCTTGTGTCTCTCTGCTTCTGTGGATGTTCTGCATCTCTCGTAATGATTTGTATTCGAATTCCTAAAGAAACGGAATATGACAGGATTGGCTAATCACTACCCTACATAAACTGTCTCATTAGAGCAGACTGCTTTACTTCTGTAAAACTACATCAGATCCTCAGGTGTCAATCACAGGATAATCAGCTCCCACTAGAATTATATTGCTTTATGGTAAGATTTAGGTGCATAAAGTCAGCAGAAGACGTGTTCTGCCACAGACAGTTTGAGCTTTGATGCTTATCCAGAATATTCTGTCTCCCTTTGCTTCTGCTCTATGGGGCACACTGCAATTAATGTTCCCTCCTGATGGAAATCAGAAGGAGCCAGAGACCTCTGTTACATTTCAAACCTAACATCAAATAGAAAATTAATAACATAAAGAGAAAAACATGTTATATCACCTAGATACTACATTTCTAAAGCAAGAAGTGAGATACATATATTTGCAGATTAGTGATTAGTGATTAAATTTATCCCATATAGTATTTTAATCTGGAGTAGAGATGGCGGGGATGGTGATTTTATGTATCAGAAATGTTGATATATTTAGCTTGTCTAAAACAGTGTGGATGACTGTGATGATAAAACAGAGATATGCCTAATTTCTCTTTACAAACTGAGAAGGCATTTGTCAAATCTCCTTTTACACATTGGCGTTGTATAATCTCAATCTAGCCCAGAAATTAAATGCAACTCCTAACCAAATCTCACTGCCTGCCCCCTCACGGACGCCGTGAACATAGAGTTCTGTGTCTCATACGTCTCAATCTGCAGCTTCTTGAATAACTTTCAAGGTTTCGTGACAAAGAGTTGTGTCTTTTATCACTCTCTAGCATCTCTGAGAGTGCTCAGTTGGTTTTTGTTTGTGTTTTTGTTTGTTTGTTTTTTGGATTTTTTGGGGGGGGGGTTTTTTGTTTGTTTTGCTCTGCTTATACTCAAAGGAATTGCCTTACCAGTGTTATATACTGGAAACAAAATGTGTGTGATTGTTAATATTAAACAGGGATAAAGCTATATGATTCTGTTAAAAGTATTTTTAAAGTAATCGTACATATTTGGAGGGTACAAATGCAGGCTTCTCACATGTGGAGTGGTGAAGTCTGGGCTTTTAGTGTACTCATCACCTAACTAGTGAACATTCACCCAATGAATAATTTTTGTTAAAGTGGCTCCGACAAAAAGTGATTTTCTGATTTAACAAAAAGTCTGATGGTTTGAATTCTAAATTAAAACTCCATTTATGTTTGCTTAACAGAGACATAGAGTATTACATGAATGAACAAATAATAATAATAATAATAAATAAATAAATGCAGATAACCGAATCACACAAGCCTGAATACAAACTTTAATAATTATATTTATCACCTACGTGACCTTTGGAGTGATTTTTACGGACATTTTCCTCATTTGTAAAATTGTGTTTAAAATACTTCTTTCAAAAAGTTACTGAACGAAATAAAATGTTGCATGAAATACTGTAGCCTGGCTAATTATAGATTCTCAAGAACAAAGAATCAAAGTGATATGTTCATTATTTTGCTAGTTTGAGGTCTGGGGTGTTTTTTGTTTTTTTGGTCTGCTTTAGTTATGTGGTTTCAATACCACTTTTTTTTCCCTGAAGGGTCAAATCTTACAAATTACTCCTTAGTTTTGAATTGCTGATGGCAACTGAGAGGTTTGCTGATTTATGGGCTGGTTTTCTTGGCCTTCCCTCTTGTATTTCATAGTAATAACATGACTCTGGAAGTTCATGTTCAAAGCTAAAAACTTTGAGGATATGTAGTGATATCAGCCGCGTGTTACCCACTTTTAGGAAAAGAAAATGGCTTTCTTGAAACCCCAACTGATTTTTGCTTACATCTCATTGACAAGGACTGTGTCTTGTGGCTTCTTTCTTATCGACAAGAGAAACTGAGGAAGTCAGAATCTCTGCTGGAGCTTAGTATGTCATATTCTTGAATCAGATAGGTTTCTGTTTTCAAGAATGTAAATAATAATGGTCAGTGAGTATACAATTAACAATATCTGCTATGTTATGGTAGAAATGTGTGTAAGAATAACTCAGTTTTGGCAAAAGTTTACTGCATAATAAATGCTCAGATTTTCAACTGCAACTGAAAACATGCTAGAACTTCAGAGAAGGAGTTCATTTGTGATGCCTGAACCATACAATGAAAATTGTGTTTAAAATGTCAAGCTTATACAAATCTATACAGGTGATAAAAATGTCTAGACATTGTGTGTGTTTGTGTGTGTACGGGAGTGCCAGTGTTCATCAACTGGTAGAAGTTGCATGGATCAATGCATTAATGAGTGTCCTGAATCTCTCTTTGGGCTCAGGGAGACAGGATGTTGCTATTCGTTATCAATGGCAGTCATTGGTGGAGGAGTAATGAGGGATAGATATGTGCACTGTGTCTATGTAATTGAAGGGTTTTTTTTTTTTTTTCTTTTTAGCTGTCAGGTAACTAGAACTCTATTGGCAATGCACTAACTCAACTCTTACGGCAATTTCACTATCCAAGTACCACTGTAAAGAATATATTGCATCACCACACAACATAGGACAATGCAATACTGCAATTATCTTGCTCTGGATTGATCTCTTTGATTTTGAAAATACTGAACATTTTCTCCTCAGGCAAAGATTCAAGGAAAACTACAATTTTCCTGCTGGCGGAACTGATAGCAAAGGACAAGAGAAGCATCTAGTAACCTTAGTAGAAAATTTGCAATGCATAGCTTTGAAAATTGTTTGGGAACCCTGGAAATACCTTGGAACTTTAAGGAATGCTGAGAAAGAAGGAACTAGTATAGGAACTTGACTAATGACCGTTCTCGAATATTTTTGCTCAAAATTCTACTTTAAAATATGAAAAGATGCTAACCAAATGCTCTTATCTTTGTTCTGTTGATATTGCAGCTCCGAAGCCCTATTCTCTGATGTTAGTTTCACTCGGTCTGTTCACTGAAATTTGCCATCATCTCTGTAACAAGTGCCTCCTGCATTCCTCGCAGGAATGCTGCAAAACAGCCACAAAGCCTGAATCTTTTATGCTGCTGCTATTGTCTTCAATTTGAAGATACCAACATTTATTTAGTACTCAAGGTTTGCTAGGCTCTGTGCAACACATTTTATAAAGCCTTGCAGGTCCTCAAGCATGAATCAAGAACTCTGTGAATCCAAAGCATGTGCTCTTTCTGTTTGACATGAGATTTCAAAACTACACCACACACACACACACATACACACACACACACACACACACACACTCACTCACTCAAAATTTTATAACTATTTACATCTAGGTCTTATTCTCATCTTATTTTCAAACTTCTTTATGACAGAGAACAGCTCTATTCATGTTCTCATGTCCTAAAATGCCTAAAAACATGCTCCAAAAACTATCAGTCTTAAAAAATAATTCAATTCGAATGTATTCCAATGTGTAATGTAAAAGATCCAAACTCTATTTGGTTACGTGAGTATGTTTTGTTTGTAAAAATATATGGTATTATGTCCTTAGGAGGTGTGTGTGTGTGTGTGTGTGTGTATTATACTTATTAAACGTAAACAAATTACTTTAAAGGTATTCACTTTCTGAAGTGACTAACGATAATAAAACACACAATGCAAAAGAGACAAATTTCAGATTAAGAAACAAACTCGATTACCTACAATGACATATATAGAGAAAAATGACATTAACTGTAGTCTTCTTAAAATAACAGGCTATAAAGCATAACCAAATCTGTACAGTTAGGGGAAATTCATATTCTACAAAAACTGTTGGAGTTGTTTTGCCATAAATATCTGTGAATATCTTTAGTAAGACTAATGTAAATGTGTCAATGTATCTATTTTCGATTGATATGCCACCTACTGCCTTGGAGAATTTAAGACCGTTTACAATGTTAATAATTCATCTCTGAGAATCCTAATTGTACTTAGTTTACACTTTAATCAGTAGATTTCAATTTTTTACCATGATCCAGAGTAAAACAAATTTACAACTAAACTCAACACACATGCAAACAGCAAAAACAAATATGTTCCAAAAATAATGGCTAACACTATGTGATGCACTGCTTTTTTTTTCCTCATCGAATCTATGTGTTTTACTTCTCTTTTTTCTTTAATTATTTTCTTTATTTTGGAAGATTGCTGATCCAAACCACAAAATTGATTTTATGGCACACATAATCAAGGGTGAGCAAACATTTTTCTGTAAACAGACAATAAATATTATAAGCTTTGCATGCCATAGAATTTTGTGTGTGTGTGTGTGTGTATGTGTCTGTGTGATGTTTGTCACAACTGCTCAACTTTGCTTCAACTATTCAACTCTGCTATTGTAGTGTGAAAGTAGTCATAAGTCATATGTGACTAAATGGGCATGTTTGTGTTCCAATAAAATTTCATTTATAGAACAGAGGGTTGCCCAGATTGGACCCACAAACTGTAGTTGTCCCAGTCAGAGATCATAGTGACTAACTGTAAGACTAATTTTGAGAAATACTGCTCTCAAATAGTTATTATCAAGCATTTTGGCCTCATGACAACTTCATACTCTTAACATTATTAAAGCAAGAAGTAAAATTTTTATGTGGGTTATATCCATCAGTATTTATCTTAATAGAAATTTATACTGAGAAATAAGTGTATTTATTCATTTTTCAAATGATAATTTAATTGCATATTAATATCAATGACATATTTATTAAAAATTGTTTTATAGAACAAAGAAATATTTACCAATAAGAGTCATATGCTTTTATATTTTAGCATTTCTCTTAACGTCTGGCTTAACAAAATAGAGCTGGATTTTCACTTCTATTTTGCATTTAATCTGGTATATTTCAAAGTTATTGAAAGAGAAGAAAATAACTTAAAAAAATCTGGTATGGTACATTATTTCTCTCTTCATAGAGAATCCAGCCTATGTATTAAAAAAAGAGGTATTTTATAGACTTATCAGATAATTATGGATATCCCTTTTTGATACTACATCTGATATGTTTTGACTCCGTGTTCCTACCCCAATCTCATGTTGAAATGTAATTCCCAGTGTCAGAGGAGAGGCCTGGTGGGAGGTGATTGAATCATGGGGGCTGAATTCCTCCCTGCTGTTCTCACGATAGGGTTCTCATGAGATCTAGTTCTTAGAAAGTGTCTAGCATCTTCCCTTTTCTCTCTCTCTCCTGCTCTGGCCATGTGAAGACTGTGCCTGCTTCCTCTTTACCTTCCGCCATGATTTTAAGTTTACTAAGGCCTCCGCAGCCATGCTTCCTGTACAGCCTGAGAAACCATGAGCCAATTAAACCTCTTTTCTTTATAAATTACCTAGTCTCAGGTAGTTCTTTATAGCAGTGGGAGAATAAACTAATACAACATCAAAACTTGATAAGCGATAGTTTCTTAAATGTTAATTGTAAATCACAATCTGAAAACCATACCAGTGAACTTTGCGCTCTCTGTTTTATTAAAATCCATCAGTCTTTCTTACACTTTGAATGGATCTCTTACCATTGCATGATGATTTTATAACATCATATATTAGTCATCTGGAAAATATTGATTCATTGAGTTAAGCAGATATTCCATATGTTGACACATTTTATTTGGAAATATTTTTTCAATCATGTTTCTAATATTATCACTGATCTTGTTACCAAACAAGGCTGCTTTCCCCAATGCACAGCAAGCCAGTCACTGAGTCATTGAGATTTGTGGCAGAAAAAGGATTTATTCATGAGGCAGCCCAGTGAGGAGACATGAGAGCAAGCCTCAAATCCACCTCCCCAATGAGTCTTACTTAAGTGGGGTGACTTTAAGGATCAGACTAAGAGGGTGGGGAATTGGGTAATGAGGGGTCATCAGTTGATTGGCTAAGATGAAGGAAATTCCAGAGTCCATGGATCAGGCACTGAGTTGCAACCATTTGAGGTACTCATCATTTCAGAAATGGGTCCATGAGGACATGGTCCTAGCAACTGAGTCTTTGACTTTTTTTTTTTTTTTTTTTTGGTTCTTGGAGTGAGGTTTAGACTTTTGATGTCAAAAAGGTACCCATCTGACACTTGCACAAAATTAATTGAAGGGTTGATGATCTTGAGCATTCTGAGCTGGATTCAGGACTGTCTTTTGAGTCCCTGAAAACAATTTAGCCAACATCTTGTAATCTATACACAAGGGTAAGAGGCTATCTATAGGAAGACTGCAGAAACTATGGTTAGGCTATATGACATTTTAAGAGTCAGGAGGACAGCTAACAATGGGTAAGCAAACAGCTGAAAGTTATCGTTAATAATTACCTAGAGGAACTTCAGTTACTGTCTCTCTAATCTGTAAAGGCTACCTGGTCACCAGTTTCAATCTCTCTAGGTAAGTCTTTAAATATTGGAAATCTATAACTCATGGTAGTTGATAACATTTTCCAAAATCTAACATTTACTTGTAAGTTGTTTTTTTTTCTTCGGTAACACATACAGTCAGTTGTTTACCTTGACATGACAGAATCACTTTACTCACTTTTGAGAAAAGATTTGCCAAATATCCAAGTCTGGTTAATCATAAGTGATTTAGGTATAGTAAAGAATTCGGGCCCAGCATGGTGGCTCACGGCTGTAATCCAAGCATTTTGGAGGCTGATATAGGAGGATCACTTGAGCTCAGGAATTTGAGACCAGCCTGGGCAGCATAGTGAGACCCTGTCTCTACATTAAAACAACACAGTAGAGTGTGGTGGCATGTGCCTGTAGTCCCAGCTACTCAGGATGCTGAGGTGGGAGGATCACTTGTACCTGAGAAGTCAAGGCTGCAATGAACCATGATTACACCACTGCACTCCAGAATGGGTGACACAGCAAGACCCGATTTCAAAAAAAAAAAAAAGAAAGAAGTTAATCTTTCCCAAAAGAGGTTTAAAAAATTAACCTATGTCCTTAGCTTCTTGGAAGTAATTTCTAGGTTTTTAAAAATATCCTGCCTGATAGGTATGTGTTTGTTCACCTGGGAGCTTTGGAAGGTGCCAAATAGTTACAACGTAATTTCGAGTGAAGGCTTTTGGCCACACCAGTAATGTGATTCATGAGCCTTGAGTCATGTCCTATCACTTGACTTTCAGAGAAGTTGGAGAATGAGGTTAGCCATGGCAGGGAGCCAATCAAGTTTTCATGATCAAGCCCCAGTAAAGGCTCTGGACACCAAGGCTGTGTGAGCTTCCCTGGCTGGAAATTTCTTGTGCATATGGTCACACATCGATGCCAGGAAAGCAACGCTGTCCACAACTCCACAAAGAAAAGACAACAGAAAGCTTTTTTGGTATGGAATTTCCCTATACTCTGTTGCATGTGCCCCTTCTCTTGGCTGATTTCAATCTATATCTTTCAGGTCTCCTTAACTATAATAGCTTTCACTGAGTTTTTGGAGTCCTTCTAGTAAATTATTGAACCTAAAAGTGGTCTTGAGGAACCTTGAACTAGAAATCAGTGTTAGAAGATGGAGTGGTCTTGGGAACATTGTTTTTTCCAAACTTCACAATTGGTTAGCCATTCTTTCAAGCAACAATACTGTTCCATGACAAAGGCAGCTAATTCAGCTCACAGACAATTGCAGAACAGTTTTTTCCCTGGGGCAATCATTACACTTCAGGATGTAGCAGAAGTGTTTTCTACATCACACAATGTACTAGAAAAGACCTATGTCAAAAGTTATTCTTTTTTTTTTTTTTTTTTTTTTTTTTTTTGAGACGGAGTCTCGCTCTGTGTCCCAGGCTGGAGTGCAGTGGCATGATCTCTGCTCACTGCAAGCTCCACCTCCCGGGTTCATGCCATTCTCCTGCCTCAGCCTCCTGAGTAGCTGGGACTACAGGGTCCTGCCACCATGCCTGGCTAATTTTTTGTATTTTTCAGTAGGGACAGGGTGTCACCATGTTAGCCAGGATGGTCTCGATTTCCGGACCTCATGATCTGCCTGCCTCGGCCTCCCAAAGTGCTGGGATTACAGGCGTGAGCCACCACGCCCGGCTGACATTGGCTTTTTAAACTGCCTGGCTGACATTGGCTTCTTAAACTGTAATTGCATGAAAATTAAAAAAAATACAGTGACCACTACTGTAGTTTGATATTACTGGCTTGATTTTGCTAAGGCCCCATCAGTGTTACTCACTATTATTTTTGCACCATCAGTGCAAGTATCAATGTGTAAAAAAAAAAAAAAAAAAAAAAAAGAGAAACCAATGTCTTAGTTTTATTATGAGCATAATTGTGAACTCACAGACCGCCTAAAATATTGCCAGACACATCCAACTATCTGTATAATATTTCCATAAAAGCAATTCTACATATATCACATCTCACACATGTCTGAAGAATCCTCTACTTAATAGCCAGGATTCCATTTAGTTATAAGAGAGAAGCTTAATTGCAAGCTTAATTGGAAGTTCTTTGACTAATTTCATGTTTCTGAATTTCACTGTTGGCCTAGTTCTTTCATTGTCTTTCATTCTGATATTTTTCATTTTACAGAATTTCCTCTCCTGCCCCAAGACTTTGCACTTCTGCTTGCAGAACATCCTCTTACCTCCCACACCACATATTTATTCATTCACGTATAATCTCACATTTACACACATTCATTCATACTCAAACACACTCCACATACCATATTCTCTCAGCCTTCCTGACTCCTCTTCATCCTTGAAGTCACTTCTTTAAATATCTCCTCCTCAAAGAGGCCTTCTGTAACTATCCTAATTCCTTTTCTTTTATTCTTTGCTGTATTCTCCATTGCCCAGCATAATATCTGATAGGTGGAATGCATAAAATCAAGTGAGCTGAAAAAAGTTAATGACTGAAGGCAAAAAAATCTGATAAATTTAATTATCAATTATCATTTTGCAACCGAGTGAAGGATTCTAAGATGGAGTATGCTACCCTCTGATTGAAGCTGTATGTCTTCACTCATCTATGCATACACACTGACTGACACAACTGAGTATGCATTACAAACTTGTTCAATGTGTGTAAAAAGAAACATTACCTATATATTAAAGTATATTCAGCTTTATGCTTCAGCTGAGTTGAACTGTGCTTCTAGAACATTCTTCAGTGCTCCTTGATCTTCCATCTTATAGAAGCATATTTTTCTTAATACACTTTCCCCTTTAAAATAATTCAGTATTTAGGGTTCTACTTCCTTGCGTAGACTATAGACTTCTTAGACCTAGAGAATTAACTCCTGGTTAGTTAGCAAAGTTTTTGCCTTTAATCTCTCTTTCTTGAAATGGGTGTGAGACGGAGAAGGTGTGGGAAAGTGTGGACTGTTGGAGTGGAAGAAACAAACTAGTGAGATGGTCAAACATCAGATGTCATCAAATCTAGGAAAACAGAAGGGAAAATCAAGGGGGAGTGTCACACAGTACATAGAGGTGGTGATACATGCACAGATGATTTAATCTAAGTCCCTAAATTTACAAAATTTGCAGATGAGGACACTGAGGTCAAAGAGAAAGGAAGTCCCCTACAAAGATCTAGAATCCATTTTCTTGACTCTTACATAGGGCTAATGCTTAGTATTTACAGCCTATGCTGCACTTGCTATGTAGATTGAATTTAGACATGAATTTTATATCTTTGCTGTGACCGATTTTTTTTTCCTGAGGCCCTCAGTCTCAGTCACTTTGCAACGTTGCAGATGAAGGCATCTGCTATCCATTTCCTAAGCTTTCTCCTAACCTGACTGCAGTGGAGAAATCCCTTACCATTTACACTTGGCATGTGACATAAGGATGCCTTAGGCCCTGTATTTTGCCCTATATTTTGATATAGGACAAAAGGTGGTTGGTACTCAAAGTTAGGATTCCTCTAATAGATCTCAGTTTACTCTTGGGGATCTGCTGACATGAAAATGAAATTTAAATCTCCTCTTAAAAAGCAGAAGGAGAGAAGGAAACATAAGAAGTTCCAAGAATCCTGGATAAAGTTAGAAAATATTTCATCCACTCCAAATTTTATTTGCAGATAAGTCCTCCAAAGCCCCAAATTATGCAGCAGACCCTCTTCGCCCCCTCCAAGACTCCATTAACTTTCAGAGTATGATCATTAACCTTCAGAGTATGATCAAAGACTCTGACTTTCTTCTGCAGAAAAATAATTTTCCTCAAGTTCTTTTCTACTTTTTAACTCTTTAAATGTCTCTGTTAACCAGAAGAGACAGAACCCTATATTTGGGATAAGGGTATTTTAAGTTTAAATAAAACTTTTCATTCCTATCTCAATCTAAAAATTTTTAAAGTATACTTTAAAAATATTTACATGATGATCTACAGCCCCTTGCTTTGTATATTCCTATCTTGGTTGTGTATGCTGTGAGATTTAGCTTTGAACAAACAATACAAATAAGGAAAATATTCTGGCCTGTTTGGAACATTTTGTTTTATTTATTTATTTATTTATTTATTTGAGTTCAAGTCTCGCTCTGTCACCCAGTCTGGAATGCAGTGACACAATCATGGCTCACTGTAGCCTCAAACTCCTGGGCTCAAGTGATCCTCCCACCTCAGCCTCCAAGAAGCTGGGACTACAGGTGTGTGTGTCACAAGGACTAATTTCATGTAGTTTTTTTGATCGTTTTTATTTTCTTCTAGAGACAGAGTCTGGCTATGTTGCCTAGGCTGGTCTTGAATTCCTTACCTCAAGCAATCATTCCACCTTGCCCTCCCAAACCACTAGGATTAGAGGTGTGATCCACTGCACGCAGCCCAACTTTTTTTTTTTTTTTTTGAGTCTCACATTGCTTCTTTCTCTCTCTTTTCAATTCAAGTTAGTATGTCTATTCCCCATTGGTTTTACTTGTTTGTAACATTCCTCATCTTCAGCACATTTTCTCGGTAGTACCTGAAGAGTCTGGGCTTCACCTCCCTGAAAACAAACAAATAAATAAAAACAAAACCTAGCACAACCTTCAAATCCTACTTCTTAACTACACTAGAAACTTGAGAGAAATTTCAATGTTCATTTGCCTCCTCAGAGAAGGAAAAAAACACAAATAATGATCAGGTCTGAGAAAAACAGTGCTAGAAGTAGATGCTGCAATTTGACAAAGATAGTGTCCCTTGTTTTAGGTTAGTTATCTGTTTCTTGAAGGATGACCTCTCAATGTTCTATGTGATTTCTACTTGGCGGGTAAGCATTCTTTCTACAACTTGTGAGAATTGGGGGTTTTCTCCACAAATAATAATTTTATTAAGACTAATATGTAGAAAGATATTAATTTTATTTATGCCCTGTCTACTTTCAACTTTCATTGAGGACTTGAGATCGTTAACAGTGTACATAACATTTGCTCTGTGACCCCGAGAAGACCAAGAAGCCACACACACACTCACACACTCACACACTCTCCTCTACCAGCCCCCAGGAAAGCCTGACGCAGCAAAAGGAACACCCAGGCTATAGTTTGAAAGGTGCCAAGAACATTGGCAGAGCGACATCTGAACACCAAGTTTGCAAGTTGGGGTGATATCTATCTACCAATCCAGTGTCAGGGTTTGCTGACGAGCAGGAGACGATGAGGTGGAAGAAATCATCCAGGGAGAGTGGCTCAGAACTACATCTATGAACAACACCAAAGGGCTGGTATTCTCCACTGTAATGCATTGCCCGAAGAGGCCAGAAAATTATGTGGGATGGCTGAAAGCCCCTCATTCTGCCTGGGCAAATAAATTATTTGTGAAAGAGTGTTTATGACAAATTGTGAAGGAAATGTTAAAAGGATCTCTGGTTTCTTTCTTTCTTTTTTTTTTTTTTTTTTTTTGAAACAGAACACTCTTGTTGCCCAGGGTGGAGTGCAATGGCATGATCTCGGCTCACCGCAACCTCCACCTCCCGGACTCATGTGATTCTCCTGTCTCAGCCTCCTGAGTAGCTGGGATTACAGGAGCCTACCAGCACGCCCGGCTAATTTTGTATTTTTAGTAGAGACAGGGTTTCTCCATGTTAGTCAGGCTGGTCTCGAACTCCCAACCTCAAATTATCTGCCCAGCCTCCCAAAGTGCTGGGATTACAGGCATGAGCCACCGCACCTGGCCAGATCTCTGGTTTCTAAGAACTTGTTGTTATTAGGCCAGCAGGGGATACAATCCTATGGACTGGCCATCTCTGCTCCTTGCTAAGTGGATTCTGTTTTTCTTTCCTTTTCTTTTTTGTTTCCTTTACTATTGAGCAGCTATTTCACATGGGTTCTATTTGGTTTAATGTCCTTTTCTTCAACGTTGGCCCACAGATAGACCACGTCACCAGACAGCTTCTCACCTAGTTATCCCCAAACACTGCCCCACTCTGGTGCGATATTAATTCTCATCACGCCTGCTTAGCGTACCTCAGGGCCTTCCCAAATCTGTCCACCCATCTGAGCTCTGTGTAGCAGAGATCTCGACTGTTGGAAAAGGATGGCTCCTTCGGCAGGCAGACAATTATGTAATATACTGAAATGCAGCTTTGGGGTGGAGGAATTTCTGTAACAGTTGAAGGGATCATAGAGGGAACAATAAACTGAGCCTTTTAGACTGGATGGTGCATTGCATTGGATCATTTATTCCCTGTTCTCCCACCAGGCCTGCCCTATTAGCTGTGGCCATGAAAGTATAGGGAGTCCTCAGTAGCTCTATGGTTTTGCATTTATTGCAACTTGTCTTTATGAATGGCAGTTTGCTTGCTAAAAATGAAAACAAAGCAAACAAAAAAAAAAGCCCTCCTAAATGTAAACAAGGTTTACAATGATTGCCTCTGGGAGGTAACATTGTAAGTCTTTTTATTTTTCCATATTACCTGCATTTCAAAATTTCTCAAATGAAAACACATTAATGATCACAAATAAAAGGAATGGGATTCAAAATAAAACTACTTAAGACCATTCTAAACAAAATTCACAAAATTGATTGGTATTTGAGTAAATTCATCTTTGTCCCCTCATTCACCACTTTTAAAACAAATACACCCACAGATAACACTTGTCTGTTTAACTGGTTTTTCGCCATGAACAGAAGCAGTATCTCACACTATTGTGGGGCTTTTGTTAAATTATATTGTGTCCTTGTACATGTGTCTTAGCTAACTGCTTATTTTATTGACTTTTATTTTTTTGAGAGGGTGACTCGGCTTCCCAGTGATGCCCATTACGGTCAGGCTAGTCAGGGCTGCCAAGGGGCCTCACATAGCCTTTATATTTGTGTTAAGTCAATTGTCTTGAACTTCCTGTTCACTTTACTTATCAACCCCATATTTTTAGAAGTCTTCTTACTCTCCTTCCACATCAAATTTATCACTTAAAATGGGAAAAAGTATTTGTAATACATATAGCATAAAATAAACACATTTCGGGCCAGGCGTGGTGGCTCACACTTGTAATCCCAGCTCTTTGGGAGGCCAAGGCGGGCAGACTACAAGGTCAGGAGATCAAGACCACCCTGGTCAATATGGTGAAACTTCATCTCTACTAAAAATGCAAAAAGTAGCTGGGTGTGATGGCACATGCCTGTAGACCCAGCTACTTGGGAGGCTGAGGCAGGAGAATCGCTTGATCCTGGGAGGCAGAGGTTACAGTGAGCCAAGATTGCACGACTGCATTACAGCCTGGTGACAGAGTAAGACTCTGTCCCAAATAAATAAATAAATAAATAAACACATTTCCTCTATATATATATACCTCTATACAAACATGTATATGTGTATATGTACAGATAAATAATTTTAAAAGATGTATCTCTCACTGCCAAAAAAATTATGAATAAGCAATTCTCAGAAAAAGAAAAACAAAGGCCAACTAAACTGAAAGGATGTTAACTTCCTTGGTATAGATTTCCACACCACAAAATCCCTCTGCTTTACCCACAAGTAGGACAGATGAGAAATTTGTTGTAACAATTAGATAATTCATTTTTATGACCTTAGAATAATACCTAACATTTAAAACTGGTTTGATAAATGATTTGTGTTTTTCAGAAGCCTTTGAAAAGAGGCTTCCAAATAGTATTTAGGGGTCCAGAAATCACAAATAGTATTTAGGCGTCCAGGAATTGGGGCCTGACTCCTAAGAAGAGAAGATTAGCAGGGCACATCCTGGTGGGAGAATATTCCATATTCTGGTTTTCAGGACAAAACACCTAAGGAAAAAATCACAATCTGAAACCAAAGCAGAAGTCCAGCTTATACAATGATTGATCAAAGTATAGGAACAGTTCCTAGCACTACTTTAACAAACACTCATTTTCCCTTCAAATCTTTTCTTTTCTTTCATCTTTCTCGATTTCGTCCCATTATCAATATATTTTATTATAATCACCATTAATTGAATACCTTACTCCTTGACTTGTACTGCATGAGACACTTTGCATATTTCAGCTAGTCTTTGCACCAATCTTGTAAGAAGTAAAATATCCTAATTTGGGGTAGTTAATGATATCACAGTCCAGAGTGGTTAATCAGCCATCTTGAGTTTACCCAGTAAAAAATACCAGAAAGTCATAATTAAACATATTTTTTCTGATATCAAAGCAAATTACTTTAGGTTGGGGGTGGTTCACCCCAGGAACCCAATATTTCTATAATATGGCTGTGGGATTCACTGCAGAACTCATAGGTAAGAACAGACCTTTTACTATAGAGGGCTTATTTCAGGAATGGGTTGAGTCAAAGGCAGCCCCTGGGGCAGGGATACAGAGTGATGGGACCTCTTCGGGCTCAGTGGGGATCTCTGCCCTTCACAAGCTGCAGACTTTCTCAGCTTCTGCGGGGAGGTAGGATTTTATCACGTTCTCTTTCAGAGACTTTCCAAATCTTTGTATTCTTTCTTGGCCATATGTAAACTGATTCTTCAAACCGGTAAGCGAGCTAGGTAAATATGGACAGAGTAGCAAGCAGAAAGTAAAGAAAAGGGGCCAAATGTCAATCCCTTACATATGAAAAATAAATTTTAAAAAATCTTTTAAGATGTTCTAAAATGTTGCTGTATTAGCAGCTCTCAAAACTGTGTAGTAATGTTAACCTATGCAGAATTTATAGCATATTTCTTATGGTGCCTTCCTGCTGTACAACGGCAGGCGGAAAGAGGAGAGAGCATCTCACTTGTAAGTTTGCAGAAGGAATTATTTTTAACTTAAAAAAGTATGTTATTGATAAAATTCTAAGTTTTCTTTCATTTTATGCACTCCCCCCACGCACCCTCTGCTGTAGCCACAGACTATTTCTTCCTGTTCCCCAAACACTCCGACTCTTTCATATGCCATGATTTTGCATGTTTTTTTTTTTTTTTCTAACGGGGATACCCTTAAAATGAGTTCTGACTGCTCCAAAATTAAGAAGCAAATGACATGTCACTTTCTCTGTAAGGCCTTCTCAAATGACTTCAGGGAAATGGACATCCTATTTCACAAGGTTTCTACCTTGGCTACAGCACACATCTGTTCATTTTTATACCAGACATATTTCAATAAAATTGTGCCTGTTAATTTGAGTTTCCTGAGTCTAAGAACTGTATCTCCTACAGTACCTCTTTTATGGGGTTGACATTTTACTGCAAACTCAGTATATTTAAGCGCACACGTGCATGCACACACACACACACAAATACACTATGTTGAATGCATTTCAACTCCTTCACTGGATCCCTCTTGCTTTCTGTTTAGGAGACTATCACCTTTTATGAGGTTTTTATTGCATGGTAAATTTCTCTACAAAAATTGGGAGGACTCCAAAGTAATGACCAAAAAAATAAGTGGTTTCCGTATGTTCTCCATCTCACAAAGAGCAGACTCTTACCATCTATGAAGTGTAATCATTCCATCCCAAAACCCAACTTTTTTTTTTTATTACTCACAGCCTTCAGTTTCAATCCTACCTCTGGTCTTACCGTTTATAATAGCCTGGCTAATTCACTTCCCTTGTCTGACATCTAATATCTTCATTTATAAATTGAGAATTGTTGTACTTATATCACAGTGGTTCACTGAGGATTGATGGGTGCTTGATACATGGCAGTAGCAAGATGTATTGTAGCTCAGATCTTTGCCTCACATATAAACCTTGGTTTCACCAATGGGTTTTGGAATTGGACATCAACTGATGAACCCACTCATTAGTGTACCTGGAGAAAAGCAACATTCTCTGCTGCCAATCAAACAACACCGTGGTATAGTCAAAAGAACACTGGAATAGGAGTCAAAAGGTGGCTCATCTGATGTGAGGTTGTAACCAGAAAACATGAGTAGAAGGGTCTTGCACAGAGTTTTACACATATTAGCTTTTAGGTTCTTTTAGCTTTTAGGCTTAGCTTTGAGGTCAAACCTCAAAAGTTGTATTTGTGATCTTGAGCAAATGGTATCTTTTTAATGGATGTATTTTCCCAGTTGTTAAACGAGGATTACAATATGAAATGTACAGAAATTTTGTGGTCATTAATTAAGATTACAATAGTATTGTTTACTGAATGTTTTCTGGATATCAGGCACAGGCTTGAATACTATGCACAAATCCTTTCTTTTAATATTGCAAAAATTGTATGAGGTAAATGCTATTTACAGATATGGAAAGTAAAGCTAGTAGGATATAAGGAAAATGTCCAAAGAAACACAATTAATTTTTTTCTCTTTAAAACTCATACTTGCAGCTGCTTAACTGTGTCGCTTTCTTTTAAATGTAGTTTGTTAAAGAAATATTGACTCTGAGCTTATTAAGTGCAAGATATGAAAGTTATGAAAGTGAACAGGGACAAGACATCTCTGGTTTTTAATACAGAAACAAATGTGTGAGTGTGTGTATATATAATTTTAGATAATGATAATACATTATTTTAAAAGACATAGAACAGAATGATGTGATGACCTCATAAGACAGGAATAGCCATTTTAGATATTATGGTCAAGGAAGACCTTTCCGAAAAGGTAACATTTATTGAGATCTAAAGAACGAGGACACTGTATGTTAAAGGCTCTCAAAGGCATCTGGGGCATAATTCAACAAATATATGCTGAGTGTAAGCAGAAATCAATCATGAGTCAATCAGTTAGGCCGCCAATCAGTCAGTCTACCATTAAACTCGGCCTTTTCACTAATTGGCTGTGAGACCTATACAGTGATCCTTAACCCTCACTGCATCGGAGAAGTTATGAAAAAAAATCACAGATTTCCCCAGGGATTCTGGTTTTACTGGTCTAGAGTGAGGCCTCAGTCTCTTATGTTTCAAACACTCTTCAGGTGATTCTAATAAATAGCCATGGTGAAGAATCACATATAGAAAGGTGTTGTGTATCTCTTTGAGTCTCATTTTCTTCATTTGCAAAATGAGAAGAACATGAATCATCTTTAGTATGTACTAGATACCTTTTACTCCAAATGTGGTCCTCCAACCGGCAGCATCAGCCTCATTTATTAGAAATTCAGATTTGAGAGTCCCACCCCAGACCTACTGAATTAGAATCTGGATTTTGACAAGATTCCCAAGTGATTTTTAAGCACATGCAAATTTGAGACTTGCTGGACTAGATAGTTCCATGAATTAAAGCTGCTAGATAACCAATGAGAGGAAAAGAGTCATAAACTATCATTCTTCAGCCAAGGACAAGCACGGAACACTTCCTTATTGTCAACAGGGAATTCTTCCATGTTAAAGCAAGAATAATTTCAACGAGATATTCTGAGAATCAAATAAGCCCCTTCTTGTTTTCAGAATTCATTCTAAAATGTCTTTAAGAAAAGCTTCGTATACATTTTTTTTCATGCTTCAAGATACTGCCTTGAACTTTAACCAAAACTTTTCCAACTTAAAAAATAAATTATGAGTAAGGTCATAAATCTCATTAAAATCTAATATTCAGTAAAGCTGCCTAGTGTGTATACTATGGAAAATTGGATTTTACTGTAACTGGAGCCTTATGTATAATATTGTAAGTTAATTACAGAAGTTAGTTTTTTTCACATGTAATAATAGTTTATACAGACTCGGTCTCTGTGCTACCATCAGGATGTAAGTGCTCTTGAGAGACTAAATTTAATAACGGTTCACCTATTCAAGTTCACAGGACTAAATGTTTCCTGAGTAAATAGTAATTTACATCTTTTTGGTACAGATAAAATTAACAGATTAATAAAGTCTCAACACACACACACACATACACACACACACACACACACACACACAGTTATTCCAATACATGTTAAACTTGTCTTGGTTTTCAAATTCTCTCCTATCACGGTTAGTTGTTGATTTAAAGGGTTGAAAAATTGCTGTCATTTGGGAACCCAGATGGTCTCGCAGGGTGTTTGTACACCCTGACTTGCCTATGGTTAGTCAATTCTTATTATTTGATTTCATGATGTAATCACAATAATGTTATCGTTTATGCAGAGTATAATCAAAATGCAAGGGGCCAGGTAGCAAGTATTAACTGACTGTGCTTCTTTCGTCTGTTTTTGAATGGAACTGAACAGTGTTTTTCTCTTATAAAACAGCACTTATAATATGATGAACACAGAGAACTACACACAAACACACATTCACAACACAACACATATGTACACACCCACACATGCATTTTTTCCTCAGTAGAGAAAGGAGTCACCAAAGTGACAGAGTGCTGTGTCTGTGTTTTGTTTCCTTAGCCAAATAAGTTTTTGGTTCCTGTTAAATCAATATACTAAAGGATAATGTAATGAAAAGAAGACACAAATTACGTTTCCTTGTTTTTCTGAAATAAATTAATTCACAGGGTGCTTTATCTTGTTTAGAAGTTGTCTTACCCCAGGAGATATCACTGAATAATCTTTAATGTAGAAAAATAAACTCAGCACAGTGCAGATATACATTTAAATAGCATTGATAAATCAAATTTAAACATCAATACTTGTTAGCATTCCTTTAAATGTGCTCTCCTTCCAGCTAATGAAAACCAAGGAGAGATTCCAAAAGCCCAGTTGTTATTGATTACGAAGTGTTGTAATTTTCCTCCTGAGAGTGCACTTTGGCCAAAACTTTCACATGCATATTTTCCAACTAAAGAAAGTAATAATTATAAATTAATGATATCAATTCTATTGAAATACAATTATTACAGTCTCTCTGAGGGTGGAAAAAAAATCTCAGCTTTAGCAAAGTTTCCATCAACATCTTGATTTCCCAAAGCCATTTGTATTCATGCTGAAAATGGACGCTGAGCTATTGGAATGGTGCACCTGACTTTTCGAGTTCACTTGTAGCTTTGCTTACTGGTGGTAGAAATACTAATGGCTTCTTTCTGGAGTCGTAACGAGAGATTAGGCAGTTGCTGGTATATATAATAAAGAGACCAATTTAATGTCATATCCTTAGGCAAATGTGCAAAGAAGAGCCAGTAATGTGTGTGTGTGTGTGTGTGTGTGTGTGTGTGTGTGTGTGTGTGTGTGTGTGTAGGATAGGAGGCAGCCAGCTTTGGGAGAGAGTACAAGCATCAGAGTATCAGGTGCAAGCACCAGGTGTTCTGTTAGGGTCTGGGCTCCATGCATTCTGGCTGTGTCCACTATGCACTTCCCTTTTACAGGAAATGGTAAACAGTTCTGCAGTGTTTCTAGATCTTTCATATATGCATTCTAAATGGACATTATGAAAAGTCAACACCACTATTTTCAAATCCAAAATTTCATCTGCCACGCTCTTCAGGTACAATCCAAGTTCCTTCCAGCATTTTCAATCTACAAAGAAATTCACTTTATGTAGCCTCAAATCCAATTTTTAAGGATCCTCTAAAGTCGAGATGAATATGCTAATTTAGTTTTATCATCATAACCACATAAGTGCTTATAAATATCTGCAGGATCCACGTGTAAGTATACATATTTTAACATTATCGAAAGCCTTATGAAATTGTCAAGTTCTTAGAATTGATTATAGTTTCCAAAGAACTCTAAATTAGTCACAGAAAATACATACTAACAATACATTAAAATCCAACATTCTCCAAACTGTGCTTATTATGTTATTAGTAGCAGTTTCTCCATCTAATGTGTGAGACTAATAATTCTATGAAAATGACACCACATATTATTATAGTATTGTAGACGGCAAATGTTTTATATGATAGTATTTTTCTGAGTGCCAGAAATTTTTTACACCCATTTTAGAATAATTTAGCTTTTTGGATGCATCCATTATTCAAAGTTTATCTTTTAACAATTTTCCTCATTGAAATAATCAATGTCTTTGAAAATTAAAAGACATTTTAAAATCATCCCAGAGGAACTATTTTGCTTTTAAGCAAATCTTATGAAAATTGAGCTAAGAAAACCCAACTCATGCATTCCACTTACACTTTAAAGCATTCTGACTTTCATAACATATGTTTACACTTTAAAATTCCATAGCATATCAACTAGAAAACATGCTTATAAAAATGTCCATTTAAAGGAACGTTCTTACAATGTACATTGGCTTGTAAATCCCAAGATGCTGACAACATGATATGCCAGCTGTAGACAGAGAAACTGATGAAAATGCAGTAATTCTGAATTTTAATATAATATAAACCATGTCAGCAACATTTTTGAAGAGCAGCTGCCAAGATTTCAATCCGACTGAATGGATAATGTTATTTTTATACTCTGTTCTCTTCTAGCAAATTAGACTTTCCCCCCTTTTTCCTAACAATAAGCTTTGCCTTATCAACAACAACAAAACTTCTGACTGAATGTCATGCAATGAATTATCACTCTGTTTAAGATGAAAGACTAATTATAGTGATGAAAAATATATAGACCACAACACTGCCAAAGAGAGAAACTGCAACAAAATATTATTTGTTATTTGAAATCGGATATATTCCATTGCAGAGATAAGTAACATTAAAAGAAAATCTATTTCTTGTTCAAATTCAAATTGCAATACATGGCATGTTGCTTACTAACCCAATATCTTATAAACCCAAGTGAAAAATAAATGGACGGTATATTTTGTGTTGAGTCAGATTTCTCTCATGTTAAGACAGTCTCCTGGGAATGTCTAAATAATGCAAAATAAATGGACAATGGCACCACAGTTTTGGCCGAAATGATTTTCTCAAGATATCAGGACACCCTGTGGCTCAGGGATTCTACGAGCTGATCTGAACTTACGACTTTCAGCAGTTCTCCACCTCATTCCCCCCAAGCAGAGCTGACAAGCCCTGCTGGGTGGTGATTATTCATAATGATTATGTTCATCCTTATGCCTGCACTCTATCTTCTACGCTGCTGCTAGAATGATCTTCCTAAAATACAGGAAGATGCAACATACCTGTATAAAGCTATTCAGTAACTTTCATAGACTTTGGAATAAAGTAAGAATCACATAGCTCTTCATACTCTGGCCTCTACCCACCTTCCATTTCATTTTTTGCTACACTCCCCTGAATTTCCCCCCAAACTTTACTCTTACCATAAGGATTAGTTTGAAATTCCTGAAATTCACTTTTTTCACTTGCTTCTCTATATCCTTGCACACCTCTCTCCAAAAACAAAACAAAACAAAACAAATTCTCCTTTTGGTTGCTTAGGCACCCTCTCCTCTAGCAAGCCTGCCTGGGATCCCAGGCTCGGTCAATTTGTCTTTCATATAGAATCCCACAGACTCCTTAATTATGGTGCCTCCATACTCTGTTGTTCCTATTGGTTACTACAATCAAAATTGATTATTATACTATAATTGGTTTTACTATGTGGAAGATCTGTGGTTTAAAACAAAGGTCAGCATTTCAAATTGTCTATACTGCATGCCAGACCTGCAGCTACGGGTAACTTACTTAAACTCTCTAAGCCATCATTTCCTTATCAGCAAAAAAGATTAAAAAAAAAAAAAAGGAGGTTAAAAACTAACTTGCTGGGCTTGATAGAGTTATTGGGAGCAAAGACTGAGATAATTCCTTTAAAGTCTCACGCCAACTGGAAGACTGTGCAATCCATAATTTTGGTTCAGAATATGGTCTTTTAAAATAAAATCTTCAATTCCATCTAAGAATGATTTTGTACATCTTAAAAATCAGATCAATTCAAGAGATTATTTTTCTAGAAATTGGCATGAATTGAAAATACAAAGAATAATTATATGTGGTGGGCTTACAGACATAATTACCCACAGTCAAACACACAAAAATGCAAAACCAGCATGAAGTTTAAGTAATGACTAATATATGAGCCAAGTGACTTCAGGCAAATTATACTACTTTATGAACTTCAATGTTATCATCTGTAAATGAATGGTCAGTCTACTGATAACTTAGCTGTTTCAACTCTGTTACGAGACCAGAAACATGAATTCAATAATATTTCTCCATAGACTTTCCAACTACTGAGCTTTAAAACTATAAATTTCTTCCTATTTAATTTGTAAAGGGGAAAAAATAGTGCTCTTCGGTTTTTGCCGTGGGAAAATTTATTTGACAAAAATAACGCATTCTCTGTCCTTAAGAAGGGTGCATTTGAGCAGAGCAACAAAAATCTGTTAAGTGGAATCATGAGAACAGCAACATGTTGGGTCTATACGTGGGCAGTTTTCAGAATCCATGGAATTGTGTCTCTCAACAGATTTCATCTTGGCTGTTTTGCCCTCCAGAAAACTGGTTTTCAATGTAATTCAAGCCAACTTAGAATAACAGATTGAGTGTTTTGAAGGATATTTATTGTGCCTGTAGCACCGAGCAGGAAGGCCAATTTTGAAGAGCCTTGTATTACGCTCCAGGTCCAAATGCCCTTAAAGAGACTCAGACTCTCTTCTGTGTACCTAACATTCTGCCTTAAGAGACAGATCGTTCAAAATAGCATTTTAAGATGCAGTACGAGCTTCTACTGATAGGTGTTTTTCCTGTGGAGCCCATGCTCTCTAATTTCACTCTCTGATGTTCAGTCACACATCAATCACTTACAATGAACAACTTAAACAGGGCTGGCTTTGAGTCTCCTTCAACCTGAGGAGTTGCCTCTGTATCAAGCTCAAATCAACCCTTTCAATGAGTGAATTAGGTGGCTAAAGGTTTTGAATTGAGATACTTTCACCTAATTGACCAGAAAAATGGATCATATTTTATCTTTTTCTCTTTGGAAAACACAGATAACATACATTTCCTACAAAGAAAATAACATACACATCTAATTTGATTACAATATGACATTTCAATATAAAGTTTTTAGAATTGATTCTGTAAGAAAATACAGAGATGCGGTATTAATGTGAACTGACATTTCCATATATTCAAATGGGGACTTAAAGCAAGTAGAATTTGCTTTAGTAAAGATGCCATGAGATGGCACTTGCTTACCTTTTCATCCTCATCTCCTGCCCTGACGTGTACTCTGTGCTGTTATCATAGAAAACTTTTAGAGTTCTCTGAAGTTGCCATATGTTTAATACCATGGAGGCTTTGTAAATGTCTCTCCCTCTAATGGAATACATACTTTTAGTAATATATTAGACATACTCCTACACAAACTCCAAAACCCAATTAGATATATTTTTAGTTGATACAGAGGTATGCCTCCCACTAAACTTAACAGTCATATTTTATTCATTTCTATGATTCTAATGCCCAATATATTGCCAGGGATAAGGTATGTATACATGATAATTTAAAATGAATGAATGGATGGATGAATGGCATTGCTTAAAGGAAAGAGGGCAAGGACATTCAACAGAGGTGGGATAGAGGCAGGAAGTGGCTTAGGAGTAGGTTGATTTTATGTTCAGAAACATGTGGGGACATGGTTGAAAGAATTAGTGTGCAAAGTTAAAACACAGTGGATGATAAATTTGCATGGGTCTTTGAAGTAATGAAGTTGCATCCAGGATTAATGAATCAGGTTCTAGATAGTCAAAGATTCATGAGCAGATAAAAGAAATGGGAAAAAAACAAAATTTCTGAATAATTCATTTTTCTTCTTTAATAAAGCCTTTGCCCCTATAAAGAAAATCAGACTTGTTTAATAAAATCTGAAATGGGACAATAAGAAAATGGTAGGGTTGCTATCACATGACACTCACCTCAGTTCTATTGCATACAGATGGTGACTCCTGCTTTGAAGTGGTAATTTATAAAATGCTAACCTTGTGTCCTGGGCAAGTGAATGTCATTTGCAGGGCAGGGAAGCTGCACTCTGAAACTCAGTCTCATTATGGCAAATAACAGAGCAAAGAAGGAAACAGAGACATTCGACTAGTAGAGGTCAAAGTTCACAAGCAAATTGCCTCCATGTGTTTGTCACTACACATTTGCATTTTATATATCATTTTATTTTCCACTGTGCTTTAATAATCATGTTAGCTATTTACCTTTACACATGCAAAATTCTCAATTTGCATCTGCAAATATCTACTCCTAGATACATCTGCCCACCTGCAGCATAATTAACTAACTGAAATTCTTTGACATTCTAAGATGTAAACAGTTTTCTAGCCCTGATATTGGTAAGTCTGCAAATATTAAAAGTTGATGCATGATTCTTTCTTTCTTTACTTTCTTTTTTAAGATAGAGCATTATTTCTGCCACTTGTGTATTCCAGGACAATCTCTTCTGGTTGTGCAGTTCTAGAAATATTTTGGAAGTGGATTGGGTCCTCTGATGCTTAGCCCAGATCTTCCCCTCATCAGGAGAGCATGCATTCCATCAGCTGATGACAGTTTTGCTGACTGAAGGCTTGTAGCTTGGTCTCCTCTGAAGATTGCTCCCAGCTGAGGAAAGAAGGCTCACCCAAGTTCATGACATCTTCTCAAAGTCATGCTTCTTTCCTGGGATCATCCTGCATCCTTGATGCAGTGGATAAAGGCTTTGCTCCCTTTGCCCCAATTCAGGATAATTCTACAAGGCCACCCCAGCTCCAGAGCTTCCCATAGGATACATTGAGGCCTTCTGTAACTTGGCATTGCCATTCAATTTCTTGCTTTGCCCGATCCTGGTTACCTTACTCTCACATTTGTAGGGAAGTGAGAAGACACTCCCTAAAATGTTCTGTATACTAATCTCTGTCTCAGAGTTTATGTCCAAATAGACTTGAACTCCTACAAAAAATAAGTAGAAATATGATAATTCAACCTAGAATCTTTAAGTTTTAATAATCTTGGAGGCAATTTTAATATCATTTGAAATTAGAAGGGAAGATGGTTTAATAGAAGTCTCCAACAATTGTCTCCCTATAAGAACATCAAATTGAACAACTATCCACACAAAAAAGCACCTACATAAGAACCAACAAATTAGGTGAATAAACAAAGCACCAAGTTTTTACACTGTATTAAGAAAAGAGGCACTGCAGAGGTAGTAAAGACAGTCTTGAATTGCCTACACCACCACCCACCCTCATCCCCCAGCAGCAGCTGTGTAGCAGAGAGAGAATCTGTACACTTGTGTGAGGGAGAGTACAGTGATTATGGGACTCTGCCGGGGAACTCAGTGCTTCCCTGTCACAGTGGAAAGTAACAAGGGGCAGAACTCAGCTGGCACTCACAGAGGGAGCATTTAGACCATCCCTAGCCAGAGGCAAATCACCAACCCCAGTGGTCAGAACCTGAGTTTCAGCAAGCCCCACCACCACAGGCTAATGTGCTTTGAAGTCCTAAGTAAACTTGAAAGCCAGTATAGGACACAAGGACTACAATTTCTGGGAAAGTCCTGGTGCTGTCTGGGCTTGCTGCCAGTGGACTTGGGGGTACATACAACCTAGTGAGACACTAGCCAGGGCAGTCAAGGGAGTGCTTATGCCACCCTTCCCTCAACCACAGGTAGCACAGTTTGCAGCTCAGGGAAATATCATTCGCTCTGCTTAAGGAGAGAAGAGGGGAGAGTAAAGAGGGCTTTGTCTTGTAACTTAGTTACCAGCTCAGCCACGGTAGAATGGGAAACCAGGCAGAGTACAGAGGCCCTCATTCCAGGCCCTATATCCTGAATGACATTTCTAGACACATCCTGGGCCAGAAGGGCAGCTAATGCCTTGAAGGAAAGGACCCAGTCCTGGAAGGATTCATCACCTGCTGTCTAAAGAGTTCTTGGGGCTTGAATAACCAGTGATGGTAGCCCAGCAATACTCACCATGGGCCTCAGGTGAGACTCAGGAATGCACTGGCTTCGGGTGTGACCCAGTACATTCCCAGGTGTGGTAGCTAAGGGGAGAGAATTCTGAGAAAAGGAGAGAGAAGAGTAATGTGGACTTTGTCTTGCAACTTGGGTATCATTTCGTCCACAGTATATAGAGCACCAGGTGAGCTCCTGGGGTCCCCAGTTCCAGACCTAAGCTCCTGGACGGCATATATGGACCTGCTCTGGGCCGAGGGAAGGCAATTTTCCCTGAAAGGACAGACTGAGAACTGATGGCACTAACCATAAGCTGAATGAAGAGGGCTTGGGCCTTGAGACTTGAGTGAACATTGGCAGTAGCCAGGCAGAATTTTGTCTTGGAGCTTGGGTGTGAGCTCAGCAGCAGTCAAATAAAGAACCAAATTGATTTGTAAGGTTTCTGACTCTAGGCCCTGGCTCCCAGATGGCATCTCTGGACCCACTTGGGGTCAAAGGAAATCACTGCCCTGAAGGGAAAAACACAAGCCTTCCTGGAATTGGTAAAGATCCTTTTAGATCCCCCAGGCCTCGAGTGAACATAGATGATATCCAAGCAGTGGTCACAGCAGGCCTTGTATGAGAGCCAGTGCTGTGCTGGCTTCAGATCTGACCTGGTGCAGACCCAGTGGTGGTCTCAGGGATGCTTGTGTCACCCCAGCTTCACGCAGCTCAGGACACAGATATTCCATTTCTTTGGGGGAAATTAAGGGAAGAAAACAAGAATCTCTGCCAGATATTCCAAGAGATTCTTCAGAATCTTACCCAAGACCACCAAGGTGGTAGCTCTACCAGTCTGCAGGAGCCACAGCATTATGAGGCTGGGTTGCTCCCTAAAGCAGTTATGGCTGCAGTGACTAAGGACTTAGATCACAAAACCCAAGTACCTTTGAATAACGGGAAAGCCTTCCCAAGAAGGATGGGTGTAAACAATCTCAGACTGTGAAGACTACAATAAATACCTAACACTTCAATGCCAAGACACTGATGAACACCCACAAGCATCACAACAATTCAGGAAAACATGACATCACCAAACAAACTAAATAAGGCACCAGTGACCAATCCTGGGGAGACAGGGATATGAGACCTTTCAGAGAGAATTCAAAATATCTGTTTTGAGGAAGTCAATGAAATTCAAGACAACACAGAGAAAGAATTCAGAACATTATCAAACAAATCTAACAAAGAGGTTAAAATAATTAAAAAGAAGCAGAAATTCTGGAGCTGAAAAATATAGTTGACATACTGAAGAATGCATCAGAGTCTTAATAGCAGAATTGATGAAGCAGAAGAAAGGATCAGTGAGCCTGAAGACAGGCTATTTGAAAATATAGTCAGAAGAGACAAAAGAAAAAAGAATTAAAGAGAATGAAACATGCCTAAATAATCTAGAAAATAGCCCCCAAAGGGTAACTGTAGGAGTTATTGACATTAAAGAGGAATAGGGACAGAGATCAGGGTAGAAAGTTTATTCAATGAGATAACAGAAAACTTACAAACCTAGAGAAAGATATAAATATTCAAGTATAAGAAGGTTATAGCATGCCAAGCAGATTTAATCAAAACATGACCACCTTAAAACATTTAATAATCAAACCTCCAAAGGTCAAAGATAAAGAAAATATCTTAATAGCAGCAAAAGGAAAAAATAACATAGAAAGGAGTTCCAGTACATCTGGCAGCGGACTTCTCTGTGGAAATCTTAAAGGCCAAGAGAGAGTGGCATGATGTGTGTAAAGTGCTAAAGAAACGAAACTTTTATCCCAGAATAGTATATCCGGTGAAAATATCTTTCAAATCTGAAGGATAAATAGATATTATAAGGCAAACAAAACCCAAGGGTTTTATGAACATGAGACCTGTCATATAATAAATGCTAAAGGGAGTTTTTTAATCTGAGAAAAAAGGATGATAATGAGCAAAAAAATTATCTGATGGTACATAACTTACTGGCAATAGTAAGTACACAGAAAAATAGAATATTATAACACTGTAACTTAGATTTTACTATCACATGGCTTCTACTCATTGCTCTTTCTCTCTGGGTTGTTTTCTTTCTCTTGATCTCACTCTCTTCATTTCTCTGTATGCTTTATATTCAAATTCACTCTAAATGAGAGTCTGAATGGTTAATCACTGTTAACACTACTGGGCAAAGCTCAGAGGCTGCTAACCAGCTGAGAGCAACCTGCCATTAGATCATGGTATTTTTTCTTTTCTCATCAGCTGCATTCTGGGAAGCAGTCATATGGTATGAATGAGGTTACCATGCATTGTCAATATCCATAGGCAACTTAGTATTCATAGAGGTTTTTGGTTTGTCAGTTTCTTTGAGAAGGAGCTGTAGGCTTGGTAAGAAATTGTGAGACTTCTCAGAAAGGAGTACTTTAATCGACAAGTTATTTTCTTGGTCTTACACTGGATAAAATTAGGGTATTGCTGGAAGAAAGGAAGAAGGAAGGGAGGGAGGAAGGGAGGGAGGAAGGAAGGAAGGAAGGGAGGGAGGGAGGGAGAAAGGAAGGAAGGAAGGAAGGAAGGAAGATAGAAAGGAGGGTGAGAGGGAGGAAGAGAAGGAGAAAAAAGGGAGGAAGAGAGCCAAAAGGGAGGGAGAGAGGGATGTAGAAAGGAAGGAAAGAGAAAGGAAGGAAGTGTTAAGAAATGTTGGGGCTGAAAATGCCTCCCACAACGTACCTTCCCTATTTAATTCAATGTTACTCCAATCAATCTCTCTCCTTCTCACTTCTCCTGGACACACATGTGCATAAAATACATTTCTTTTGGGGTCCCCTCTGATATTTGAGCACCTTCAAGGAAAGACAGGTTCGAACTTCAAAGGATCCCACATGTTTAGACAAAATATTGTCAACGGAGTATCTGAAATCCGCAGCTTGGGCCTTTCTCCAAACAATTGCTGCCTTTCCACTGCCTGTTTTTTCTAACAATTCCTTTCAGTTCTTAACTCAGAACACCCTTATTATTTCTCTCAGTTACTATTTGGCCCTGTGATTCCAATTCTTGGTCCAACATTGAGCTCCCTTTTTCTCTGCATTTTTATAATCCTGTAGCTCCTATTTAGGTCTGTCCATCTGCCCCAGAAGCAACTGTTAGGCTCCATGTGCTACCTTGTAGGACTTAAGGTGAACACCAGAAATAAGGATAAACAAAATAAAAATTAGTGCTATTGAACAATAAACAAGATGTTTGTGAGTGCTAAGTTTTATTTAGTTGAAAATTCTAGAAGTTAACTCATTTATCATAAATGAATTGCCAAAAAATGTTATAAATTTAAACAAATGTTACCTGTACAATATTACACTCAAAGTAATAAGAACAGTAAGAAGTATACATTATTGGTGGAACTCTACTTATACCTTAGGTACATGAGCGTATTTAATCTTTAGAGTTATCTTTTCTTGTGTGGTGGTTATTACAATCCTTAGTTAAATGATACTATTACTTAACTTTAGGGTAAGTTAAACAGCTTGTCCAGTCTACTAGGCAGCAGAGACAAGAACACATGGGTGTTTATTAATTGCTTGGATTTAGCAGATGCTTGAATAAATGAATAGATGAGTACTTGAGATTGGATGAAATAAAAGGCTTAAATAGGCAAGTACTGGCATGTGTAAAAGAAGATACGGGGGGTCTTGAATGCTATGTTAAAATGTTTAAATCTATTGATAGAGGATATACTTAGAAGTCTTCTGAGCAGTCAAGTGACACTCTCAATATTTATTACTGAGTAATCAGAGAGCATCATGTTTTGTGTGCTGAAAAAGAGAGACTTTAGTCAGTGAAGTCAGCCTGCAGAGTTTTGCAAAAATGTATATGTGGGTAAAGGATCTGAATTGCAATGGCATGAGTGGGACTAGAAAGAATAGGATTAACATGAGAAATTGTGCACAACATCACTCATTTCCAGAACTGGGAAACTGATTAGACACAGCCTCTGAGGGCAACGAAGGAGTTAACAGCACTAAAACTGCCTGTAGTTTACAAGGCATTTTGAGATATTCAGTTGCTTTGGGGCCATAATTTTAAATTTTAATTGTATTTGTCAAACTGTAAGGCATTTGCTTATCGGGAAAGAAAATATCCAAATGCCTGTAAACTCTTGATTTGACTAGGGCCAGCTTTTTTTTTTTTTAATATATTATCTTTTGAGGAAAAAAGTCTTTATAATTGTAGTGCTATATAAGCATTAGTTATTTTCACTACTCCATACCACAACCTAGTGAATTTCCTGGCAGGGTATACTCAATAAATAGTTCTTAAATGAATGAATGAGGAAATGTCATCAGGCACACAAAATAGCTCTTTCAGGTAGGTAGAAACTTGAGTTTCCTTTTATAGGTAAGGAAATAGCTTAAACAACTTCCTTCTGTTTTCCCATCCAGCATGTGACCTACTAAGACTTGAACTCTGGTAGGTTTCTGAGTTAAAAGCTCATTTAACTATACCATGATGCTTGATTTAACATAACGGATACCTCCACCAATCCACCAAAAAGATTAACTACAGTTATAAAATCTAGGGTAAAATGAGGAGGAAAGAAAGTAATACTTGTGGCTCAATATTGCAAGTATTCATCTCGGGTAGATGTGAAATATGCTGCTCTATCTCCCGCTACTAGGTTGGAATGAGAACAGTAGGAGATGCACCCCCCTCAACTATGACATACCACAGCAGATGTTCAGCTGAGTGCTCTCCAGGTGAGAATCTTAATCACCTGCAGGCTGAGTAAGAGGCAGAGTCCCAAGCTGAGAATTACAACTGCTTCTCCAGTCTAAGGGAACCACTGCCTACATATCAGATCAGAAGCAGATAGGCAAAACAGAAGCCACTGTTGGAGAGGTAGCTGCCCAGAGCAAAGGATCTTTTCTGGAAAGTAAAATTATTAGAATTAATAGGTACGCCCATAATCCACAGCCTGTACTAGATGCTATGTTTTTAACTACTGTACTCTTTGAAAATGATATGCTACCAAGAGAAAGAGAGAGAAACTGGCATTTCTAGAGTCATAGAGATAGAGTACGAAGTAGATGCAAGCCCTGTAGACCTGATTTAGAGCTGATTATTTCTGCTACCGACAGCCCTGCAGTTTGGTCATATCTCAATATTTCTGAGCCCAATATCCATATCTGTAAATTGAGGGAAGCGAAACAGATTACTTCTACTCATTCCATTTCTGGAAAGCAAAACAAGATTACTTCTACTCTTTCCATTTCTAAGATACTCAGATTCTGATTTAAGTATTAACTAATTATTTGCTGTATCTTATCAAGGGCTCCGCACTGCATACAAGGGGAGAAAGGATGCTGCACACAGAAAGTGCTAATTCTGTCTGCGGAATTGAAATAAATTGAATGAGCATTATCTCAAGGTCAACTAGGGATTAAAGAGGTGTTGCTCCTTTAAATATCTCATTTTCTTGCTTGTCCCTACCTAGTAGACACCACACACACACACACACACACACACACACACACACACACACACTCTCTCTCTCTCTCTCTCTCTCTCACCATGGCTATGTCAGGCTTAGAGGAGGAAGAAGAGCAACAATACCACTACAAACTCATCAAATTGCCTGTTTATACTATGGTGTAAATAACTAAGTATTTACTGAACAACTTGGAGGAATATTAACAGAATCAAAACACAGTCACTACTCTAAGTTGCTTCCAAACCAAAAGATATAAAAAGATGTGAGCAATGCTGACAGGAAAGATAAGGCATGTAAATGTAGAAATCATGTCATTCTAGAATCAGTTTCATTACACCACCAAAATGAAGGAGCTCCATTGCCCAGTCAATTATAATTGTCCTTTTGTAGTTAGATAGATTCTAATTTACTTGCAAAATAGTCAATGTGGTCATATTAGCCAGAAGAAAGAATACAGGAAATCAGAGAATTTTAGTTAACTAGTGCAGCTTGTAACTGACAGTCAAACTCCAAACCCTATGCTTGTCACCATTAGATACACTGTCACAGACTCAGCTGTTCCAAGAGTTAGCATATTTCACAGAGCATCTCTCTCCTTACTACTTTAAAATTGGTACCATTTGACCAATGTGGTGTGAAAACACCACAGTGCTGAAATTTTCAAATACAATACTAGCATTGCCTGGGCTGTTGTTGCCTTAGAAAATGCTCTGCAATCAAGGCAATTAAGCAGATAGCCCAACTGGCATGGCTGGCCACCCTGGAGTGCTTCTCCTATGGAGCTTATAATAAAATCAGAATCACTTAACTAAACTCCAACATGCTTGGACACTTTTAAATAGAGAAAAGTAATTAGGCCAACCTTTCTAACAGCTTGTTAGATAAAAGATTTGAAAGTGTAGACCTATATTGTTCCCAGTGCATATCAATTTTTTCTAATTTACCTATTGGTGAACTGTAAAGAAAAAGAAAACATGAGCTTTTAATAAACTCCACAAACACTGGACTTCTGTAATGTTCCTTACTTGGAATATATCAGTTAGTATTAAGCTGGGGCACTTTCTGAAACATAATCCTTTGAATATGTATGAGTTTTGTATAAGTGGATAAAGGCTTTGTTAGAAACAATATCCCTGGAAAATTTGTCTAATTGTTGTGATTTTAATAATGCCCCCAAATCTTAAGCATGTCATTTAGGTATAATAGTAAGCCTGTTGTAAGAAAAGAAAATGAGAGTTTGAAAGACTTCACCCAAGGTCACCTGGTTCTAAGTATTGCATAATGAATCTCACAGCTTTAAGGGAAGATGTGATTTCTAGATTAAAATTAAGGTTTTGTCTTCTTGGCCTGAAACTATAATAAAGGGAATTTGGAACACAATATAGAAGGTTCAGGGATAAAGCAGAGTCAGACAGAATATTACAGGGTAAACAAATGTTCAGATTGATAATTTCATTCCTCTGTATTTTTAATTGAAGATATTCATCAAAACTTTCTTCTCAAGTTCCAATAGATTGTTTTTAAAATAGTTCTGTGAAACAATGTTTTTATCAATAATAATATCTCCTGCATTTACTGAATATTTACCATGCAACAGGAATGTGCTCAGATCTGTGATCATATCGTCCTATCTATGACAATATTGAGTAGCTATTCCAATTTCATTGGCTTTATCGTTATGAGGCATTAAATTCCCGACGTCTTAGTTCCAGCAAATGGTGAAGTGAGTGACTGAAATTAGTTCTGGTCTACTTCAAATACCATGCGGTTATTCACAATCCTGCCTATCACAACCTCATAATTAAATTATGTTTTGGGTTTCCCTCCTAGAAGCAATTGATTTGGTGTTGATCTCTACCATCAGAGAAAGCTTAACTTGTTTTTCTGACCTAATAAATCACTTTACCTGTGAAGGTATGAGTGAGAGAAAGAGCCACCAAAACTCCCCAATACAGTCTTGAGGCCATCGCAAAGTCCTTAGGGCTCTAATATAACTCTCTCTCCTCCACTCTGCTGTTGCACTCTCTTGTCAACAGTCAGATTTTCTTTCGTAGAACAATGTGAAGAATGAGACTGAACATGCAAATATTTCTCTGTGAAATGGGCTCTGGTTTAGAATTCAGGCCACCTGGGTTCTAATTCCAGACTAATAACCAGATAATCTTGAACATGTCCATTTTTTCTCAGGCTTTCAGTAGTGTTCTGGAAAAGCCTCTTAAGGCTCCTTTGCACCAGTTAGGTTGCACTTCTTCTCAACTCTGCATTCAAAGGTGTCATGTTACTAGCTTAGGATCTGCCACCACGGAAGGACTACAAAGATAGCTAAATGATACAAATCGGAGGCCACCGACCCCTGACCAGGACCAGGTGGTGGCAGCAGAGGAGGTAAGTTGGCAAATTCTGGATATATTTTGAAGCTGGAGGAGCAGGAAGGTAGGAAAGGAAAGAATCAAGGATGACTCTACCTCCTAACACTGAGGCCTTCATTCTTTTTATAACCAGGAAGCATTTATCATAAAGCTACTGATAGAGCAAAAGTTCTATGACCAAAAACAAAAACAAAAACAAAACAAAAAAAAAAAAACACTTTTTGCATATGATGTTCTTACTGCCAAAGCAGTTGGCATCATTTGCTTCTGATGCCTACTAAAACTAAGCTTCCTGACTTGCTTCTTCACCAGGGTGGAAGAATCTGATCTGAACTGTGCAAACATCTATGTTTATTCTGTGCTCCAACAAATCTGTCAAATGATAGTGTCCATTATCCATCCTTAACAAGTAGCACAGTGCTACCCAAACCACCATATCATTTCTTTAAAACAGAAGGCCTCAACATCTGAGATACTTTGGTTCAGATTCTGACTCTACTACTTACTATGAATTTGAGCCTGGACAATTTAATTAACATTTATAAACCTCAATTCATTACTCGCCCATAGCTTGAAAATAGTATTATTGACTCTACATGTATCTGGGGAATGTTAAATAAAGTAATTCCTGAGGATTGGTAGCAATGTCTGCTACTGTAAAATTATTTTTGTAATTATTATTATTATTATAAATTCATTAGGGAATTTTTAGTTTTCACATTTCATGAAAATATATTCATAGTAGAGAGGAATTTATGAAGGTGAAAATGGATGAGAGAGTTCATAATAGACATGTCTAATATTCCATATCAAGGTTTCACCTGGCTTCATTTTATCCTGTAATCTCCATTGTTACACCAAACCTTTATAAAAGTTGTTCTACTTACCACAATTTATGTTAATGCCATATTAGAAAATAAAGGAAGAGCTTTTGGAATATTTTTTGGGGGAAAAGTGGTCAGAAAGTAGATCAGCAACCATTAGAGGTGAGCCACGTGTGTGATGATATGAGAAGAAACCCTTAAAACGCATTTGTCACACTGAGAGAGCCTTAGAAATCTTGATTAGTAAATAGACTTCCCACAGCAAATGTCACAGAGTTACGAGCCATTTTAACTGACCATTAAAGCAAATGATGATTCCCAAAAGCTGAAGTACTTAGGGTTACCCATGCACCAGCCACCTTGGCTAAAAAGCTTTCCGCACAAATACCAGAATTGTACAGTCAATGCAGCTGAGACCCTACTTCACGTGAAGCATACAGCACACATTTGTTTCATATCACAGACTTCAATAGCAGGAAAGAAAAAAAAGAAGCAGGAGCAATAAAGCTGGACTTCAAAAATTTGCCCAGAGCTCACCCTGTTTGTTTGCTTAATAATGTTTGACCATTTGCTATTTCTTTTCCTTCCTGTCCCAAATTGGGTCAATAGTTCTTGATGATGAGTTTTTCTGAGAAATGGCAAAAGGACAAAATGACCTAGATGACCAGAGTGAGGCTGGGCAGTGAGTTAGTGGCTTTTTGATAAGATAAAGATAATTATAGAAGCTTAATGATTTGCTCAGGTTGTAAATGTGGGGGATGTACTTTGCTGACCTTGCTATTTTATTTTGGATTTATGAATAATGAATAATTTGTTTTAGGGCATTCAAAGGGTTTAAATGCCACATCCAAGACTCTGACCTTGTCATTTTTAAGTGCCTGGTTAGATAGAATAATCATTGTCAAGACCAACGGGTGCTTTCCCTAAATTAAAAGGTTTTTAGAGTATGGTTGAACTTGATAATATTTCCATAACTGTCTTGTGAAAAATATGTTAAAGAATTATTACTTTAATAAATAAGAAAGATGAAATTAAAATGTGTATTATTATGCAAATGAGCACTGTGGTAAACTTTGTCTTATAAATGTCACCTTTAATGGACTCTTCTATTGAAAAAATTGTAATTTTTTGATTACATAAGTACTGTAGTTGCAAAGGTATTGCATTTATCCATATTTGTTTCATGCCATTGGATTAATATATTTCCCTATTTTAGTTGTTTACTATTTATCTAGTCTACTTACAGAAAGAATTTGAAATGACTCACAACAAAAGAAAACAAAAAAGTAAAATCAGACCTTTGAAATAATGATAAAAGAGCAAAAGATATATACTAGGAGAATTGGAAAATTGAGGAGAATAATTGGACCCCAGACCTTTTCTAAAGAAGGCTGCAGCTAAGAAATTAGGAAAATAAAATAAAATTTTAAAAAAGGCAGTCTTTGCAAAAAGAGAGATGTGGTATATTTTTTTCTGATATTCTAGTAATAAAATGACATAATTATCAAACAGGACTCTTCCATGTTCTGAACTCTAAAAGTTTTTATTACAGAAATTCTTATTTAAGGCATATATTGGTTAATGTTGACATCCCATCTAGATCCCATTTACTTAGCAGGCTGGTGCACCCAAGCCAGAGCTCCTTTCACCCTCACCTTTCTCTGGAGGAGTTCCCTTGACTAATAGAAACCACCTAGCTGAGAGTTGCATGGGAGCTTGCTAACCTCTTCCTAGGATGGCTTGTGGAAAATGACAGACTGATATAATACACAAAAGCCAGGTCCCCGTCCTCTTAATGGGCAACCTTGTAGAACAACTGACACTCCTGAGGTCCTCATGAAACCAAGCTGAGGCTGGGACTCCTTCTGCTGAAACTGCATTTTTGCTTACCTCCTTTCCTCTGTCCAGTCCTATTTTACTTACTTTCTCTACAGGTTTCTCTTGCAAATATGCCCCCAATAAATCATTTGCTCAAGAATCATCCCACAACAAGACAAAATATATTTTTTAAAAAAAAGGTAAATCATTTTTAATAAAATGTTTTGAACAAAATTTACAGAGGCATTTTCTTTAGATAGCTTTGCCTTAACTCTTTCCTTACTTAAACCCGAGGAAATAATATTAATTCATGATTTTTTAAAGTATGGCATCAAATGCCATTTATCTTGTTTTTAATTCTTCTTTAGATTTACTCTAAAAATAAGTAGATTTACTTCATTTTCTTTCTTTTTTTTTTTTTTTTTTTTTCATTGGGTGGACCCCAGATGACACGTTCTGTCTTTGAACAATGGGAAGATTGCTTTGTATTTGGCCAGGAGGAAGAAACAGTCTAAATATAGATACCCAATCAAAGTGAGAGAGAAGGAGACTAAAACAATTTGGTAGCCAGTTTGAGGCAGGAGGGGAGTCTGATCAGAAAATGTATGCTCTAAACCTGTTTAATCGTAGGAATCACCTCCATCTGACCCATGATTTTCAGCAAGTAAAATAAACTTCATGTATATCATTTTCTTCATCTTAAAAAGAAGTGATAATAATATCTGCCTGTTAGGATTGCAGTAAAGATTAATATACATTTGGACACTCTCATAAAGTGAGCACTAAAATGGCCGATTAATAAATATTAGCTTTAGCCAGGTGTGGTGGTGCATGCCTATAATCCCAGCATAGGAGCCTGAAGTGAAAGGATCACTTGAATCCAAGTGTTGGAGACCAACCTGGGCAACATAGCAAGACCCCATTTCTACTAAAACAAACAAACAAAAAAATTAGCCAGCCATGGTGGTATGCACCTGTGATCCCAGCTCTTTGGGAGGCTGGAGTGGGAGGATCACTTGAGCCCAGGAGGTTGAAGCCACAGTGAACTGTAATTGCACTAGTGCACTTCGGCTTGGTCAACAGAGCAAGACAATGTTTCAAAATAAACAAATAAATAAATATTAATAAATAAATATTAGCTTAATCATTTTCTAACACACCTCCTCTTCAAGTAAACATTTGTAATATTAAAGAATATAGGGGCCATTACAGAAAGTACTTTTGAAATGAAAACCTGTACATGAGAGATATGTCTCTGAAGAAGGAAAAGTGTGTGTGTGTGTGTGTGTGTGTGTGTGTGTGTGTGTGTGTGCATCCACCTTGCACCTGTGTGAAATATATGTTTGGTCTTCATTCCTGTTTTTTAGAAAAAACTTGGAATTTCCTGAACAAGTGTCTTCTTTATCCTAATTATATGACTGGTGGGTAGGGTTTCCTCAGCAGCTTCAAGGTGGGTGCTGGTCACCACAAAGACCAAGGGAGGACTAGAAAGTTGGGACTTTCAGCTCCATCTCCCTAACCTTTGGGGAGAAGCCAGTGTCTGAAAGTAATGTGGACCACCAATGGCCAATGATTGAATCAATCGTGCCTACACAATGAAGCCTCCATAGAAACCTAAAAGGACTGAGTTTAGGGGGCTTCCTTGTTGGCTACCAAAAACATACAGCTGCCAGGAGGTGGTGTGCCTCAACTCCTGGGGACAGAAGTTCCTGTGCCCAGAACCCTTCCAGACCTCGCCTTATGTATTTTCTCATATGGATGTTCATTTGCATCCTTTAAAATAGATTTTGTAATAAATGAGTAAATATGAGTAAAGTGTTACCCTGAGTTCTTTAGCAAATTAATCAAACCCCAGAAGGGGGTCAATGGAGGCCCAATTTATAGCCAGTCAGTCAGAAGTTCTGGAAGCACAGACTTGCAACTGATATCTGAAGTGGGGAACAGTCTTGTGGGACTGAGCTTTCAACCTGTGGGATCTGGTGCTATGCCCATGTAGATACTGTCAGAATTGAATTGAATTAGACACTCATCTGGTGCTCACTGCTGAACTAGTTACTTACATCACGAATAGGGTAAAACATCCCCACACATTTGATCACAGAAACATTCTGTGTTATGACAGTACACTAGGAAAGATGCCAAGATTTTTTCCTAGAGACAGACAGAGAGAGAGAGAATGTATGTGTGTGTCAGAGAGAGAGAGAGAGGAAGAGAGAAAGGAAAGAAGAAGGAGGAGGAAGAAGAGGAAGAGGAAGAGGAGACATTTGATCTAGATTAAGTTGATAAGATCCCTTAATTATATTTGCCTAAGAATTCAGAAATAATAGCAGCAACTAATCCAATAAGGAAAGTATTTTTCCCTATCCGATTCGTATTATTTAATAAAAATATTCCACATAGAAGGGAGAAGATCATGTTCTCTCCCTATAAAACATGCGCAAGGGACACAGAAGTTAACTAATATGGGTCTCTGAAATGCATGTTGTTGGTTTTAAAAGCTGTTTCCTAAGTTAACTAAAACAATTCTCTCATGAGCTGTTTTTAGTGAGATAGTCTGTAAACTGTTCAGCAAAGGAAGCTATTTCTATTTAGTTCTAAGGGAAAAGGCTATGGAGAAAGGAACCTGAGTAATTTAATATCAGTGAGAAAGATGGGGAATGAATAGATTTGTTTAAACCACAGCAGCAGCCCAGACAATCGCTGTGGGTAAAAATACTTCACAGCCTCACCAATGGCTTATGGAGAAAGAATTATGAATTCAACACTTCTCAAAGTGTGTTTCATGTAATGCTTTTTTAAAAAGGGGCCTCTATGATGAATACTTGGAAATACAGCACATTTTATATCTGGATATTTGCAATGTATGTTAGCATACGTAAAGCTCCGAAAAACATCCCTGTATTAAAGATACATTATAACTGGAGGCTTTTTGTTTGTTTGTTTAGGTTATAGTTTGGGGTGAAAATGATACGTTATCATCAGCCTTAAGTTGGTAGTGATGGCAGATTACCTCCTTTTTCATTATACGCCTAAGATTTTTGAAAGCCTACTAATTCCCAGTAAGGAGAAGAATTTAGTGTGGCTCATTTCAATCACACTATAAAATCTATAATGAGATTGAAGATACTGTAGACTTTATAGTGAGATTGAAGGCACTATATGGAGACACTATAGACTCTATAGATGCTGAAGAGAGCCTTCTTGGAAAGTGGAGCCCAAAGGGAAGAAAACAAGTACATTTCTGACTCTCATAGCAGTCATGGTATTTGTTAAAGGTAGGTAGCCTATTCTCATAAAGACTGGTACCATCATCCACTGAGGTTTAAAAACTTGTCAACTAACCATTATAGAGGCCAAGGTAAAAACTTCCCCTTTGACCCCTGAAGATTTACTAAAAAAATCAACTCAATACACGTAGGTTAATTGGAGAAAAGGCATACACATTTATTAATATTACACAGGGAGAATCACAGAATGGTTGCCCCATATCCCAAAGGGGTATAGATGCTTATATACACTCCTTCTTAGGGAATGGGGAAGTGTGGATGATTTTTAGGGGAATTCAGTGGGCTTGGAGAACATACAAGGGTCTGGGACAAAGTCTGTTGAGCCAGCAGAGTGGACAACAGTTTGTGACAAAAGTCTGTCCAGGTGTGTTGACAGATTTTAATATTTCTTCCTGTAACATGAGTTCAATTAATGAAAATTCAGGGAAGGAACCCGATGTAATTATTTTCTTCCTTGTCCGGTTTGGATTTGAAGTGGATAAGGAGCTACAGAGAACTTAATCCTGTGTTTTGTGAGACACAGGGGATTGAAACAGGAGGTCGGGGAGAAGGTCTGAGAGACCTTATGGCTTCTTCTTCATTTCAGGATGTCAAAGTACCATATTTTGGGGTATCAATTTCTGATCCCCAACATGGCTTAAGCTCTTTCCACTCCTTTCGTCAGTACTTCTAAAGGTCTATTTGCTGGCCTGGCATAATCAGGCCAGTTTTATGTCTGTTGTCCTCTAGATTATGATGTTATGGGGATGTTTGTTGCATTGGGTCAGTACTGCAGAGAGCCGAAAACCTCACTGTGGGATCAGAGGCAATACTCAGAAAGCCAGGGGCAGTTGAGTATTTCTGTTGGAACAGACGGAGCTACTTGGTCAAGTGGCAATGGACAGACTCCAGTATACATTACAGTCCACTAAGAGCTAAAGATCTGACCATACCTATGAAGTTGTTTCTGAATAGCTGGCTGAAGGGAGGAGACAGAAGCTGAGTGCTTCTTTGGGTACCAGAGTGGAGCCCTTTCAGTGGTAATTAGAGGGAGATGGCAACATCACTTAAAGGGGATTCATGCACAAAGGGCTGAATGCTAAAAGTATAGTTATTTGCACCCAGCACATTGAGTTTTCATGTCAAACTGCTTCGGGTGCCAGCCAACCCTGGTACCACCACTCCGTCTTGGAATCAGGTATCTTACACACCCAAAACATCCCCTCCCCACCATCATATTCACACATATGCGCATTTCCTGTTCCCTGATGACCACGCTCTGTAAGGTTAGAGTTATGCTTTGATCGTGTTATTATCTTAAAAAAATGAGGTTTTGACATGTTAATCTCAAGTAACTGAAGCCAACTAAACTTATGCTTAAATATTAAAGAAAAGCCATTCAACTTTTTATTTGCAAAAGCAGGAAAACAGGAAGTATATTTCAAGGTTATTTTCTGTTCTTGCCTATCTGTGATGCTTTGCCAACTCCTCTAGCTAAGAAAGATAAAAAGCAATTCAGTCTAGCATTTCATTTCAGGACCCCCCACATTAGAGTTTAATTATAGTTAAACTGGAGTTTTCCAAACTTCATTGACCCATTTAATATTACCTCAAAATGGGGTTCTGCAGAGCAGAATCTTTTAAGTGTTTGACTGCAAGGTGCATTATTTGGTATTTGCATCTTATAAAACTATGTAAAGTAGAAAAATGAGAAAAGATAGCTAAACTTCCCCATGCCTCATTTCCCCCATCTCCTAAATTGAATTAATAGAATCTGTCATGGTCCTTTCTGTCTGTGACCTTGGGGAGGTTCAAGTAGAGATGACCTGTAAAAAAGTTTTTATTTTTTGTATATTCAGTTACTGCTTCAGACAGGGAAGTTAAGTTAAAGAAAAGGAAAGAAAAGGTGCATTCTCTTTGTAAAGTTTTATTTAATCCTTATCAAATCCTGAGTAATTATTCAGCTTTCTATCAGCATGATTTTGTCAGGGAAATTGAGGTAGAGTATATTTGCATGCTCAACCCAAACTCATAGTCATTAAAGGACAAATTGATATAAGCAATTAGATGATCTCCTAAGGCTATTAGTGAATTCCAAGAGCCGGTATAATTTGAAGTATGTCCAAAACTGAAAACAAAAACAAAAATGAACAGATTTGTCAAAGCAATCCTTTAAGAATTTTGTTATTTACCTAGTTTTACCACTCCCCATCACCCCACTCCCTTTAAGTCGCAGAACTGTGACCACAAAAACATTTCTTTATCCAGATCTCTACACATAAAGTAGCTTGGTGAACTCAAATCTTGAGATTTTTCATGTATACGATCTATGCTGCATGCCCTAAAACATTGCTCTTGTTTCAAAATCCCTAATAGTATTGGGGAGGATATGAATGTATTTTCCTTGCAGTAGAAAATAATTTCTTGATTGAAATTAATAATCATGTTATTTAATAATCATAACATTTTTCTCTTCAGAATGTAGCCTGGGTACTGAAACACAGCTCTGAGTGATCAAACTTCCTGACAATGAATTCAAGTAGCAGGGACATTTTTGTTACTCAAATAAGTGCTTGATTACATGGACCCCTGTATATATTTTATTAAGATCCAATGCATTACCCTTTGGCTCACATTTCAACAAACCAACTTTAAGTTTGCAGTTGTTGTTTTTAAAGGATAGAACACAATGGATTTTAAATAAATATTTCCTTAATCTGAAGTTTTATCCAGTTACCTTTCTAGAGGAGAACAAGCAAAGAAAAATTGTGGAGGAGAAAGAGCTCTGAAGATAAAGGTTTTCTGACTTAGAATAAAGCTCCTCCAAAGGCCTAAACTTGCTTAGTTAAGATTATGGGAGATGCCCACTATGAGGACCTCGTTTACCCATTCGGTTCACAACAAGCACCATCCTCTGTATTCACTTTCAAAATTGTAGATAGAACTCTTAGTTCAAAACTGGAAAAATTGTGGAAATCATTTATGGCAGTGACAACACGCTGATTCTTCACAATTGCAGCATCACCCGGGAAGGTTAGGTTCTGGAATCATACACGGGCATACCTCGTTTCATTGCACTTCACAGACATTGTGTTTTTAACAAACTGAAGTTGGGTGGCAACAAACCCAATCTGCATCAAGCAGGTCGATTAGCAACATTTTTCTAACAGCGAGTGCTCACTTCATGTCTCTGTGTCATATTTTGGTAATTCTTGTAACGTTTCAGACATTTTCAGTATTATTTCATCTGTTTTGGTGAACTGTGACCAGTGATCTTTGATGTTACTATTGTACTAGTTTTGGGGCCCCATGAGCTGCTCCCATATAAGATGGCAAGGCTAATCAACAAAAATTATGTGTGTTCCGACTGCTTCACTAACCAGTCATTCCCCTTCTCTCTCACTCTTCTCAGCCCTCCTTATTCCTTGAGACAAAATAGGATTAAAATCAGGCCAATTAATAATTTTGTAGTGGCCTGTACATATTCAAAGTGTAAGGAAGTGTCACGTGTCTCTCACTTTAAATCAAAAACTAGAAATGATTTAGCTTGGTGAGGAAGGCATCTAAAGCTGAAATAGGCTGAAAGCTAGGCTTCTTGTGCCAAAGAGTTAGCCAAGTTGTGTATGCAAAGACAAAGATCTTAAAGGAAATTAAAAGTGCTATTGCAGTGAATACGCAAATGATAGAAAAGCAAAACAGACTCATTGCTAATATGGATAAAGTGAGTGGTCCGGATGAAAGCTCAAACTGGCCACAACATGCCCTGAAAAAGTTAACCTACAGATAAGATTACGAAGTGAATTTTAGCTCAAGTTGAGTTTAGTAAGCCAAGCCCTAATTTCCTGTAATTTTCTAAGGGCTGAGAGAGGTGAGGATGCTGCAGAAGTAAAGTTTGAAGCCAGCAAAGGTTGGTTCATTTGATTTAAGAAAGTAAGTCATCTCCGTAGCATAAAAGTGCAAGGTGAAGTAGCAAGTGCTGAGATAGAGGCAACAGCAAGTTTTCCAGAAGATCTAGCTGAGATTTAGCAAGAGACTTTGCATCAAAATAAAACAGCCTTCCGTTGAAAGAGACATCATCTTCTTTCAGATCTAGAGGGAAGAAGTCAATGCTTGCCTTTAAAGTTTCAAAGGACAGGCTGATTCTCTGTTACATGTCAGTCAGTACAGCTGGTGACTTTAGGTTGAAGCCAATGGCCATTTATCATTTTGAAAATTCAAGGGCCCTTAAGAATTATACTAAATTTACTATGCCTGTGCTCTATAACTAGAACAATAAAACCTGCATGACGGCACATCTGTCTGCAGGATGGTTTGCTGAATATTTGAAGCCCACTGTAGAGACCTACTGCTCAGAAAAAAAAATTCCTTCAAAATATTATTGCACATTAATAATGCACCTGGTCACCCAAGAGCTCTAATGGAGATATACAAAGAGATTAATGCCATTTTCATATTTGCTAACACAACTTTCATTTTGCAGCCCATGAATTAAAGAGTAATTTTGGTTTTCAAGTCTCATTATTAAAGAAAGACATTTCTTAAGGCTATAATCACCATAGAGAGTGCTTCCTCTGATGGATCTGAGCAAAGTCAATTGAAAATCTTGTGGAAAGGATTATCTATTTTAAATGCTATTAGGAGCACTTGTGATTCATGGAAGAAAGTTGATATACCAATAATAAGAGGTGTTTGGACAAAGTTGATTCCAATCCTCATGGATGACTTTAAGGGGTTCAAGACTTCAGTGGAGGAAGTAACCGCAAATGTGTGGAACTATTAAGAGAACTAGAATCAGAGGTGGACTCTGAAGATGTGACTAAATTGCTGCAAGCTCATGATCAATCCAATATGAATGGAGAAGGAATGGCTACTTATGAATGAGCTGAGAAGGTGGTTTCTTGAGATGGAAGCTACTCCTAGTGAAGATGTTGTGAACATTGTTGAAATGATAACAAGGTAGAATATTACATAAACTTAGGTGATCATGTAGTGGCAGGGCTTTGAAAACAATGATTTTGATTTTGAAAGAAGTTATATTATGGTAACACACTATCAAACAGCATCACACACTGCAAATAAATCTTGTGTGAAAGGAAGAGTCAATCAATGTGGAAAGCATCATTGCAGTCTTATTTTAAGAAATTGCCACAGCCACCCCAACCTTCAGTAACCACCATCCTGATTAGTCAGCAGCCATCAACATTTAGGTATTAACTTCTACCAGCAAAAAGATATAACTTGCTGAAGGCTCAGATAATCATTAACATTTTTTTAGTAACCACATATCTTTACATTAAGGTATATACTTTGTTTTTTAAACGTGATGCTATTGCACACCCAATAGACTACAGTAAACAGGAAACATAATTTTTATATGTACTATATGTACTGGGAAACCAAAAATAATTGGTGAGTTGCATTATTGTAAGATTTGCTTTATTGTGTTGGTCTGGAATCAAAGTTACAATATCTCCAAGATCTGCCTATAATCTCGAGTTTGTATTTTAACTGCATTACCTCTTAGTTGTGTAACATTGAAGTCTGTAGGTGACTACTTTTTCCACTCTCATTTATAATGTGGAAAATAATAAGACCACATACAGTTATTTTATATTCAAATGATATATTGTACATAATGAAATTAGCACAGTGCCCAGTAAAGTGTGGGTATGATTATCCTCATTAGGCTTTCAACCTCACTAAAATGTCACTTTCTGTGTAATTGTACATGAAAGAAAAAACATTTCACAAAATTCAGATTCTGAGCAAGTCACACTGTACATAAATTTTCTAAATACTCTATGTTATATTCTCCTGAAAATATGAAATTTTAGGGTCTGAATTTACTGTTTACATTTTTTCAGCCTTAACTTGGTATTGATGAGTTTCTTTAGTTGAAATAGCTATTTTAATTTCAAAATGGCAAAGCATTTGCTTTTCACTAAAATAGAAGATGCAAGAGTATTTTTTAAGTTCATGAGATGAGACGCAATATGAAAAACATTCCATTTTCTCTTACTCTCTGACTTTAAGGTATAGACCATTCAGTTCATAATAAATGTCATCCTCTGTGTTGGGATTTATGACAAGAGAGTACCCCCACTTATAAAGGAACTACTGTTATTTTCAGACAAAGCTTTAAAAGGTGAAACAGGCACTCCAGCAATTTATCTGACTTGATACATTTTCATTCTTTGGAAATGTGTGCTTAAAGTTATGGTCCTTTACTTGAAAATTCCCATTTTCCTAGAGATTACTCTCATTTTACTTCAAGAATGACATCTTGCCCCACAGAATTGTATCTTCCTTAAGAAAAAATTCTGTCTCTTTCTGAGTTTCTTGAGATCTGTAACTCAAATTTCCCTAATTATCTCTGCCTACTGACTCATATAGACTCTACCGTGAAGCGTAGCATCTGTTAAAGGGAAGTGATCAGTGGGCTGGGCTAGAGAACTATCCAGGCTATTGTATTTGATTTCCCAAATGTTAAGAGTATATTTGACATTAACATGGTACAGAATCCTTTCTTCTCAAGTCCCTATCTCTGTGTTCAATCAGTCTAGGAGGAGACACGAAAGATCTGAGCAGGGTCAATTCTCTCATTTGGGTGTTTGACAGCAAAATGGTACTGAGACTCCTCATTGTTTCAAAGACCATAGTTTTGTTAACAAGGAAAGATCAAACAATAATTTGAGATTCTAGTCAAGAAATTTGGACTCAAGTCAGAACCTGGGGAAAGAGAAAGAAATCAGGGTACCTGGATTGCAAGTAGTAAACAAAGGCAAATACAACTGCAAAGAAAGGAAAGATGATAGAGGATAGGTAGCGGCTTATTGTGTAAATACTCCTTTCAGCCAGAAATATTTTACCCCATGGTTGAGACACAGATCCTACTTATGGATTTTTCATTGTTGATCAGGAATAATTCAAGTTATGTATGGCGGTGACGTTCATAGTACTTGTAATTATTCAGAATTTAGGCATCAATTTTCATCATTGCGAAGAGTCATTTTAGCAACATATAAACAATCTAATAACATACAATTATTAAAGCAATGTTGTGAATAAACTCTTTTCATAATAGTTTTTCGCTACTCATTTTTTTCTATGCTTCTGCAAGGCTATCATGTTAAGAAAGAATAAAGGGTATCGTATTTAAATGATTGATTAACCTGTTATTGTCTTAAATGTTTCATATTTTGGTTGTTATTTTCCTTGGTTGTTACCATTTGTGTTGAGTAGCACAAGTTAGTCTGTTTCAAAACGAGGAACACAACTCATTCTCTGTATCTACAAAAAATATAGTGAATATCTTAGAGATGGTGCATGGATTATGTATTTTAAATAGTAAGATTCCTAGAACAGTATACATAACTATCATGTCTTTGGACCTCTTAATTTTAGTCTCTATTGTTTTTTGCCTTGTGATATAACCTTAAGCATTTACAACCCCCTAGTATTTAAGACATCTATGTTAATGACTTTTATTTTCCTACATCTCCAAGCTAAAATACCTGTTACCATCCACAATTGTATCCTTTCCTAATGCAGCACAGACAGGTAAGGCTACAATCAGCAGTTTGGATCTGAAATAAGGCTTTTCATTGTGATGTAGTGTCTGGTGTGGTGGGAGAGATCCTTGAACACCTGCATGCCTTCCAATCATGACTTTGCTATTTATCTCCCCAACATCCATTTGATTAAACCTAGCGTTCCCCTTTCTGCTTTGAACATTCTTTATTCTGGGTCATGCTCAGCTGCTTTGAATGGGAGTCTAACTTTGGATTTGCCATTAAAAGTTTCTGGAGTGAGCTCTCCGCATCTTCTTTCACTATTCTTTGGCCGAGATGCTACAAATCATCTTAGATCTTCTGCTGCACAGATGGAGCTTATAAAGAGTCTGAGCTGGAGAAATAGGTAGAGACAAGACTACGCTATCTTTATAGAATTCGCTAAAGGGACAATCCATAAGAAAGCAGTCACATAGTTTGGATGTCATATTAGACCAAACTACTACTGTTATGAATAAAAAAGCCTGTCAAATAAGAAAAAGCCTCAGTGGACATCTACAGTCCTGCACATTCAGCACTCCTCCCTCAGTCTCTGGAAATAGCATTCCATTTTAATAAAACTGTCACCCTTCCCACCCCACATTTGAGAATCTGCAGCTATGGTTTAATCTTGGAATCATTATATTGATTCATTTTTCAGCAAGTGGAGTTCTGGTTCCACAAAAATAATAAAGGGGAACTTATTTATTATTATTATTATTATTATTATTATTATTATTATTATTTCACTCATTTTTTTTCAGACAGAGTCTCGCTCTGTCACCCAGGCTGCGGTGCAGTGGCCGGATCTCAGCTCACTGCAAGCTCTGCCTCCCGGGTTCATGCCATTCTCCTGCCTCAGCCTCCCGAGTAGCTGGGACTACAGGCGCCCGCCACCTCGCCCAGCTAGTTTTTTGTATTTTTTAGTAGAGACGGGGTTTCACCATGTTAGCCAGGATGGTCTCGATCTCCTGACCTCGTAATCCGCCCGTCTCGGCCTCCCAAAGTGCTGGGATTACAGGCTTGAGCCACCGTGCTCAGCCTGTTATTTCACTCATAAAAGTATCCTGTGTCCTCTGAGTTCTCCAAGAACCCCTCCAGACATAGTTCCCACCCACCATCCCCACCCCTGAATAAATACTCCCCTATTTAGTAACAACGTATCATATTCTATTTTGCAGTGTGTATACATGCATCTTCCTTGGGCACATGTCCCCAGAGAAATGGCAAATATTGGAGGGCGAAGATTGGGAGGCACATCTTTATATTTTTCTATAGCATTATATGTATAGCCAGGCCCCATCATATTATTAACGATATGAATTTAAGGAAAAGCTTACTTTTACTTTAGGTCTCCAAATTAGATTTGTAATTGTCAAGTAAATTATGCTTCCTACTGGAAAACATTACATTTTCTTTTCTTTCTTAGAAAACAATTAGTCATTAAGAATATCAAACCCCCAAGGGCAGGAAAAAATTATTTAAACCTCACCACATGTGGTTTGAAACAGGATTTTCTGACTGAGGAGACTAATCAGGCACATTGAATGTTCTAAATGTATTTTCTATTAAACAGGGACTGCTGTAAGGCCAACTGCTTCACACCCGTGTCTTTAGGCTCATTAATTAACTAGCTGCTGTGCAAAATTCATTCTAAAGAAATAAGTTAACTCAAGATAATCCAAAAATAAATTACCTTTAGGACTACAGCTGGTCTCCTTATCATGTGTCTACATTGTAAACTGGTAGTAAAACTGTAAAGTTAGTGTTTTGTAAAGGGGATAATTATGAACGAGAATGTGTGTCTTCTAGAACGTTGATTTCATGTACGTAGATTTTACCTTCTTGTTTGAACTTTCTGGTTAGTTCAATCAAATTTTCCAAGTTTTTTTTTTTCATTTCAATTGATGATTAATTCATTTAGAATTCTGAATTTAATTAGGCAATATGAATTTGAGTAATTTCAAAGAAAAACATAAACAGAACCTGAGATTTTCCTTATATTTCTCCTTGTGCAATATTCTAGTTCTTACATAGTTTTCTAACCTTTTTCATTATAAATCCTCAGTTGGGTTTGCTAGCAAACATTCCTTCTCACACAGACATATACATACAGAAACCAATTCTTACGTCAAATGTGATCAGAATAGGACATTCAGCAGTAGTCTTTTTCTTACCATCTAGCATGTTTGAAAACTAAGGTTACTGTACCCATGTGTCCATTGGCAGAACTGGGATCCTTTGCCCAAGGGATGCGTCTTACTGCTTGTGTGATTCCGAAGTCACAGCATCTATTCTCTTTCTTTCTCCACCCTCCATATTATTTTAATCTATAATGTTTCTTGATCCTGGGATCGTGCCCTAAACTCTCTTGTCTGACTTTGGTAACTGAAATTTTAATAGCTCTTATTAGAGTCCTATTCTGGTGTGCTCATTTGTGTGTGTGTGCGTGCATGAGAGAGAGAGAAAGATTAGGAGATCAGAGACTGAATTTGACTCCTTTTTGTTCAGTCATTCCTGGAGTCTCATTAGGAGAGAATCTAAGATCTATATGCTGGAACTTCGTGTTGGTATGTTCGGATGATATCTGTAATAAAGCAAGCAGCATGTTGGTGCTATTTCTGTGAACTCAAACAGCTGCCAACATGCATGGCTGCCTTTACAAGGCTACTACCTACAGTTGTGTGTATTATATATCTATGAGAATCAATGTGTCAGCTAGCCTTGAAATCACCATATTTCCTTTCCTTGGACCACAGTTGCTAATACTGAGGCCATTTAAAATCACACTATTGAACAGAAAGAAAAACAAAGTCACAACAGCACATGTAGATGCAATAGCTGACGGAATGCACCTTCCGGGCAGGTGGGATTTTTTTCTCATTCTTTGTCTCTACACTGGCATTTAACTCTCCTAGACACAGAGGTATGAATCACCATCACCGCGTATTATCTTCCCAAGAAATGTCTGAGCTGCTTTACATACATTAATTCCTTTATATTAGACTCTATGAAGCATTATGTTGAATGTTTTTGCATGTATTATCTCATTTATCTGGAAATGTACAAAGCCTGAATGGTGGAAAATCTTGCTCTTCAGACTTATCTGTGTATTTTAAATGGGTCACTGTCACTGTGGGGAGTACCAAAATGGAGATGGAATGACAGAAAGGCAAATGTTCACTCATACACCATAAACAATGACATTTGGGGCAGCAAAAGGCTGCTTAGATGATGGTGGTCCCATGAAAGTATAATGGAGCTGAAAAATGTCTATTGCCTAGTGATGTTGTGGCCTTACTGTCATAGCACAATGCATTGTTCACATGTTTCTGGTGATGCTGGTGTAAACAAACCTACTGCACTGCCAGTCATATAAAAGTCTAGTACATGCAGTTATGTACAGTACATAATACTTGGTAATTATAATAAATTGCTATGTCACTCATTTATGTATTTACTGTACTGTACATTTTATCATTATTTTACAGTGTATTCTTTCTACTTATAAAAAATGTTAACTGTCAAACAGCCTTAGGCAGGTCTTTCAGGAGGTATGCCAGAAGAAGACATTGTTATCATAGGAGATGACAGCTCCATGTATGATATTGTCCCTGAAGACCTTCCAGTGGGACAAGATGTGGGGGTGAAAGACAGTGATATGGATGATCCTGATCCTGTGGAGAACTAGGCTCATGTTGTCTTAGTTTTTCAGAAAAACTTTGAAAAGTAAAAAAAAAAAAAAAAAGAAAGCTTTTAGAATAAGGATATAAAGGAAGAAAATATTTTTGTACAGCTGTACAATGTGTGTTTTAAGCTGCGTCATTACAAAAGAGTCAAAAAAGTTAAAGCAAAGTTTATAAAGTAAAAAAGTTACAGTAAGCTAAGGTTAATTTATTATTTAAAAATATATATATATATATATATAGTTTCGCTCTTGTTGCCCAGGCTGGAGTGCAATGGCATGATCCCGGCTCACTGTGATATCCGCCTTCCAGGTTCAAGCAATTCTCTTACCTCAGCCTCCTGAGTAGCTGGGATTACAGGCATGCCCCCACCCCTGGCTAATTTTTTGTGTCTTTAGTAGAGACGGAGTTTCTCCATGTTGGTCAGGCTGGTCTTGAACTCCTGACCTCAGGTGATCCACCTGCCACAGCCTCCCAAACTGCTGGGATTACAGGCATGAGCCGCGGCACCCGGCCCCAGAAATAAAAATGTTTTAAAATAAATGTGTAGCCAAAGTATACAGTGTTTATAATGTCTACAGTCATGTACCATAAATGTCCTAGGTCTTCAATTATGACTCACCTGGAGCAACTTCCAGTCCTGCAAGCTCCATTTGTGGTTAGGGCCTTATGCTGCAAGTCTATCATTTTTTATCTTTTATTTCCTATTTTTACTGCACCTTTTCTATGTTTAGATATACAAATACCATTGCGTTATAACTACTTACAGTATTCAGTACAGTAGCATGCTGTACAGGTTTGTAGCCTAGAAGCAATAGACTCTACCAGATAGCCTAGGTGTGCAGTAGGCTTGCAGTAGGCTGTAACCTCTCTGTTTGTGTTAGTACACTCTGTGATGTTTGTACAATGACAAAAATGCCTAACAATGCATTTTTCAGAACATATTTTCATCAAGTGATATATGACTGTATTTGGGGTAGAGGAAAGAGCCAGAAAGCTTGAGAATAAGTGGGAGAAAAAGATAACCAATTTTGGAAGCAAGTGCTAATTTTTTCTTACTTTTCCAGATGGGTTTAAACAAACCTAAGATTAATATGCTTAGATTAAAATGTTTTATTCGTATGAAGAATATGTGAAAATTTACTCTTAATTATTGCTCATCTAAATAATCTAAGACAAAAGTAAGTAAAATCAAGAAAATAATACATTCTATATGAATATCAGCCTAACTCCTGGCCTTGTAACTGTGTGTGCATGTATGTGTGTGTGCGTGTGTGTGTGCATGTGTGTAAGTGTGTACACACAATGTGTGCTACATATAATTTAGTTTTTTTATTTAAGATACTTCACAAGTCTATTATAGAAAGATTTCAATGGTAGCTTTTATATATTTGGAGAGTGATAATGTCCCCTTTTTCACCCCAAATTCTTCAGTGGCTCCCAACTGAAAGTATTAAAGCTTCAAAATCTGTCCTACCGAATTTTTCATGTTCTGCTCCCTAGCCATGTATCCAGCCTCATCTTCTTCTCATGGACCTCATCTCAAACACCAGTATTTGGCAATGCTGATCCATTTCTAGATAATTAAATATACTGAAATCCACCTGTCTACCCACACACACACTTTTAATATTTTTTTCAGCCTAAAATTACTTTTTCTTTCTTGCACAATTGGAAAATCTCTTCCAATTTTTCAGTACTCAAAATACTACTTCTACTTGAAATCTTTCCTTGATAACATCAAAATGATTGAGGTTATTATATGTTTATAGTGCACAACAGGTCCATTTCAATCAATTACCTGGTGCGCAGTGGTTATAATATTTGCAAGTCTTTCTATTAAAGCTCAACTGTGAAGCATGAACACCACCTTCCTACCTCCACATCTCTAGTGCCTCATTCTGTCCGTGGTATAAGTGCTTCCTGACTTATTAATTATCTAAACAAATGAAGAATGTATGTATCTATGTATGTATGCATGGTGTGAATGGGTGGATGGGAGATGGGTGAATGGATAGATTGATGGATGAGTGGATGGGTGAATAAATAAATCAAGAAAAGAAGTGGACGGATGAGTGGGTAGACGAAGGGTTTGCATTTATAAAGCAAATTAATCTTTCTAGTAAGAGAGTTTTTTATGTAAGATAATTGTATTTGTTATCAAGAATACACGAACCTATAGTATAGTTATAAAATTTCTGTGTTCACATTGCAATAATCATAATTTCATAATTATCAGAAAGAAAAGAAGAAACAAGGATGGGAGTATTTTTTCTGTCATAACAATCCCTTGTAATTAAACTTAATGCTAGACAATTCTATCATCCTGGAAAAGAAGCTATTAGACACAAATTTTAATTTTAAATTATTTTAAGTTATTTTTTTCTATAACTGAACTGACAGCATCTCCTCACCAAAAGTCTTTTTAAAGTAGTATCCTAAAAACTGTTAAATAACATATGGTTCTTTTCTTGGAATTGGTAATAGATCTTAAAAATGCAACTGATAAGTGAAAATTATGGTAGAGATGTTCATTTCAATAATGAAAATATACACTGAAAATAGGTTCTTTTTTTTCTCATGCACTTTTTTCTCTCTCAAAAAATATTGTTTTATTGCCTTTTTTAAAAAAGTGCTCATTTTTCCTATGATTCTTATGAATTTGCTTTGAAAAAGTCTTTTTTTAAAAAAAATTCTAGCTGTTTGCAATAATTGCACACAGAAAACTGAAGTGAAGGTCACTCTCTAACATCTGGAAATGGAAACAGAGATTCCTGTTAATTAGGATAACAGAGATGAAGCAAAATCTACTTTGTAAGCAGGTATTTGATGGTAGTGAGGGTGCAGGAGAGGATTAGAATGCAGAAACAGGGCAGGGTATGAGGGCATAGACAAAGGGGTGAAGAGATTCTAAATCTGAATGCCTTACCAAAAGTAAAAACAAGGCAATCTCCAACACCACTGCTGTGGACAAAGCAGAAAATATTTGCTGAATATGCTATCCTCCAAAATGACTCTTTCCTTTAAAATAGATGAGCTACATCTGCAGTGATAACAATGAATATCCAGGCGGATTTGGGTCTGCTGCAGACTGTCATGCTGATGTGTAGAGCATCAGTCAACCGTCTTGCAGCAGATTCGAAGTAACACCCCACCCATTTGTTTTCTTCAGTCCATGACTTTGTCCAAGGCCCGAGGCAAGCCCAGATTCCCAGTCACTAACAGAGGTGTTTGTCACTCCTGGGGTGCACTCTGCCTCTAGCCCAGCAGCTGTTGTTTAGTGATAGATCAGTGAAGCAAAACATTATGCAGTGATGAAAAATAGATCTTGAGTCATCACTTGCGTTCTTACTCCTTTGTTCTACATTAGTCTCAAACCTCTGGGATTCATTTAACGGTGATCATTTGTTACTGAGGGGCAACTGTCTTTCAGACAATGGTGATGGAGTCACCTTTGAAGTGAGTGCAAACGAGGAGAAATAATTTTCCAATATACCCTCTTAGGATTGCTTTTGATAAAATGGTGCTTGCTCAGAGAGGCTGCCCAGAATGTAGATTATATTCAGCAATAACAAATGAGGAGTTTCAACTTCTTTTTTTTTTTTTCCTTTTCTTTTCTTTTTTCTCCACAGGAAGTTAGTTGGTTTATCTTCTGGAATTTCTAATAGGATTCAATTCAGGAGATAAAGGGGTCTGAAATAAAATGCAAATGCTTAAAGTTTCAAGGGGTTCTCTGTGTAATTATATCCCAGTATATTTTGTCACATCTTATTTTATGTTGTGTTACTTTAGTTACATTAGGAAAATATACTTGTTAAATCTTATGCACTCTCCTGAAAATACAAGTTTGGACTGCAGTTTTCTAATTCCCTAAGGTAAATTGTTTGCACATTTAATAGGATTATGTTTTCTATGCTCATGCAACTCCCTCTAAAGTCAATGACTTTGGTACAGTCTTTCAGATCTCAATATAAGTAATTTCCATCTCAACCATGACAATCAATACTTTGTGATTTCTTCCACATAATTTAATCCATTAAATTTATTGGCAATGCCAATGCCAAACATCAAATCTTTAATGAAAATGAAGATTAATATTTAGCCAAGTAACTTCAAATCAACAAATGTCTGAAGCATTTGTGTTGCTTACATTGAACATTGATTTCTTTCTCCTGGAAAGCAATCTCTCACGGTGGAGAATATTTGCCTGAATCATACTCCTTTCCACAAGAGTAAGAGCAAAGTGCTTTGCAATAGGCATCAGCGAACAGGGTCTCTTTGAATCTTAGCTATGTCTTTGTCTAACAAAGCAAGCCCATGTAAAAAAGATACTTTACATTTCATATACATAGTCCATTTTTCTCTCGTATCATCTTATTGAGTTATAGCAGGCATTTTGTTTTAATTTACTTTATTGTGGTGATATTTACATATATAGCAAATTTCACCAATTTAAAGTATAGAATTAGAAGAGTTTTGATAAATGTATATAGTGGTATAATCACCACAAAAACCAAGATACAGAGATTATTTCCATCATTTCAAAATGTTTCATGCTATCTCTTTGTAGTCAGTTCCTCTCATCATCCCCTGGGCTGACAAATACTACTATCCTTTATATCATTAGAGTTTCACCCTCTTCAGAATTTCATAGAAATGGATTCATATGGTATATAGTATTTGTGCCTGGCTTCTTCATGTTAGTATAATAACCTTGAGATTTATCCATATAGTTGCACACATCACTAGTTCCTTGTTTTTTATCACTCAGTAGAATTCCTTTGTATAGATATACCACAGTATTTTTATGCATTTACCAGTTGATACAAATTTACATTTTATCCAGGCTTCAACTATTATAAACGAAGCTGCTATGAATATTTGAATACAAATCTTCATAGATTTTTACTTCTCATGGGTAACTACCTAGATGTGAAATTGCTGGTTATAGTTAGGTGAATATTTAGCTTTATAATTAAAAAAATTGTATTCCAAACTTGTTGCAGTTTTTCATTACCATCAGCAATGTTTGGAGCAAATGTTCACTTACTCTACAATTTTGCCAAAACTCCATTAGTCTTTAATTTTAGGTATCTATTGGATATATATTACTATCTTATTTTGGTCTTTGTTTGCATTTCACAAATAAATACACTTTGCTGTTTTTAATTGGTTTGTTTGCTATTTGATATATCCTTTGATAAAATGTCTCTAAGTCTTTGCCATTAAAAAAATCAGATGTTTTTCTATTATTAAGTTGTAAGAGTTCTTACAAATTCTGGATACACATTCTTTATCAGATTTCTTCCTTCCATAGTTTGCATTTACATTTTCCTAACAATGATTTCTGAAGAACTAACTTTTTAATGAAGTTTAATATATTATTTTGTATTCCTCATGCTTTCTTTTTCTCATTTTAAAGTGTTTTCCCTAATTCAAAGTCACTTGTATTTTCTCCTATATTTTATTTTTTGAAGTTTTATAGTTTTCAAAATAACAATTAGGTTTATGATCGATTTTGAGATAATTTTTATATGAAAGAAGTAAAGGGTGAGGTTCACTTCTTCTGCATATAAAGATCCAAATGTTACAGCACCATTGCTGAAACAATTACTCTTTCCCATTAAATTGCCTCTGTCTTTGTTGAAAGTCAATTAACTATAAATGTGTGGGTCTGTTTTTGCACTCTGTCCTGTTACATCATCTGCATGTCTCTATTAGTGCAAATAGCATACTGCCTATACTAACTTTATGTATGCCATGATATCAGATAGCGAAAATCCTGAAATATGAGAATCAGTCTGTTAATAAGCTTCAACTTATAAACTCTCTTTTGGGCTTAAGCTCGGGCAACTTCAGGGTGTGTCTTTTTGACAAGAATATTGTCTGTATCTCAACATCCTGCTGGGATATTGAGTGTGATTCAGTTGAATCTATAGCTTAATTTGGGAATAATAGGCATCTTAAGATGTTGAAACTTCTTATCGTGAATCTTCTGATTCATTCGTGTGTATTTTAATTTTTACCCTAACATTTTGTAGTGTTCAGTGTACAAGTCTTGCACAGTTTTTGGTAAATTTTCCTTTAATATTTCATAAATCTCAAGTCATTATAAATGGGATTGTTTCAATTTTAATTTCTATTTGTTCATTGCTAGTATAATGAAATAGAATTCACTTTTTTCAAAACTTTCTATGCAGCCTTGCTAAATTATAAATTCTATTACAATTTTTAGATTACTTAGAATTTTTGACATAAACATACTATTTGTAAATAAAAATAGTTTTTATGCTTCATTTCAATCTTTACAGTTTTTACCTTTTTTTTCAATTTTGTGCTTTCTAAGAAATCCAGTGCAATGTTAAATAGAATTTATATAAAGGGACACCCACCATGTTTGTGATCATAGAAGGAAACAATGAAGCCTTCCACCATTAAGATGACATTAGCTTTTGATTTTTTATGGATACCTTTAATGCCTTTTGAATAATGCTTCTATTCTTATGTTGAACTTTGTCAAATCTTTAATTTATTGAGATAATCATATTTTAGCATAGGAATGTGGTGAATTACATTAATTTTGAATATTAACCAACTTTCTTCCTAGGATAGAATTCACTTGGTCATGATTTATCTTTATGCATTGTTAGATTTGGTTTGCTTATATCTTATTAAAGAATTTTTGTTTTATATTCATCCGAGACATTCATCTGAAGTTTTTTTGAGCTGGCTTTGCCTAATTGAGACATCAGCGTGATGCTGGTGTCATAAAAGGAGTGGAGAACCGTTTTTTCCTCTTCCATATTCTGGAAGAGTTTGTGTAGAATTGGTATTATTCATTGCTTATATGTATAGTAGAATTTATCAATAAAACCATGTGAATCACGTATTTTATTTGTGAAAAAGGTATAAGTAGAAATTTAATTTATTATTTGCCTTTATTCGAACGCAGTTTGAACACTCAGCAGTCTATGAGTGGTTGGAGTATGGCTACTGGGATTGGCCAACACTCAGCTGTTATTACAGATGCGTACTACTAAGTTAGGTTTCCAGTTTTGTCTGCCTACTAAGCTAGGTTACAGTTCATCCACGAGGACTCTAGAAGTACGGAGTCCTTCTCAGGCCATATTTAGTCTGCTTTAACAATTCCCCCTTTCGGTCAGCCCCTCAATTTAGAGAGAGATTGACCAAAACTTTAGGCATTGACACTGCTCTCTGTCACCATCATAAAGACCTACTTGGTCTCAGTGTGGAATTCACAAGTTGTCTTTAGTTTCATTATGGACTCTTACAAGTCTTCTTTGGTGTTTATATGGAATTCACAAGTTGCAGCTTTGTACCAGCAAAACGATTCTTTATGTTCCTGCTGATCCAGTTGGAGTGACACCATTCAACTCTCAATGTATAGCCATTTACAAAACATTTTAAGACTTGAGAGGATACAGTGTGCCAAGGGGACTATTATTGTGACTATCAAGAAGATACCATCAAAATGCCAAGGTGCGCTCCTTAATAAAAGTTCTTATGAAATGAACCAAACCAAATTAGCCAAGTTAAGGTGCAGACAATATAAGCAGTTCAACAGTGTTAGAGTCTAATTGGTCTGAGTCTTCGTTTGGATTATGATAGTGATTAAGGACCATAGTTCGCTGTCAAGTAGCTTGACTTAAAGAGGCACTCATTTTCATTGTTACCCTGGTAATACAAGTCATAATAACTTGGAAACCTACTAGAATAAATTTCACTACAATTCTTTTTAAACTTGTTCTCTTTCCTTTTTTTCTTTCCAAAAGAAAGAAAATTCAGAGACTGTTTCTCTTCCTTCTTTGGATCAATGCAAACAGAATCTTTTAAATTCTGTTTTATCTCTGCTAGTGGCTTTTTAGCCATTAACCATTTTGTTAATTTTAATGGTTTCTCTAGGCTTCGTAAGATATATCTGAACACAAAACAGTTTTCCCTCAGACATTATTGTGCCACTTGGTAGGTAGCGTAAAAACCTACTTGAGTATAGCTCAGGGTTTACTCACAAGCATGTGAAGATGAATACTCAGCCAAAACCTCCTCGGCTCCCTTCTCATGGGTCTCATGAGCTTTCATTCTGGTCAGGGCCCTCCTAGTCCATATTTTGCCTTCCCACAGCACTCATCTCTGCATCCTCAACTCAATGAAGGCTCTTAACTTAGATCACGTTTACCATCGCTGTCCCTTGACCTATAAACTCCCCTTTGGACTTAAGCTGGGGCAACTATAGGGGTTATCTTTTTTGTTTCCCTTCTCTGAGTGATCATTGTCCAATGCCATGTGTTATACAGTGTCTAAAAATCTTTTTTCCATGTTGTATTAACTATGTTTCTAGTTTCTGTAAATCTGATGCTTTAACATTTGCCCTACATGCATATGCTGGGCATGCCTTGTTATTGACAACCTGATAGTATGCCTGAGTTACCCTGCCTTGACCTCCTGCACCCCTTGTCACTCCTTACCCTCTTGAGAAGATTCTCTTACTAGGGGACAAGCTTCTGAAATACAAACTAACCAATCCATAGACCACACTCCGACTACCTTCTAGGTCCAGCTTTCATTCTCTGGTATTATCTACCTGCCCTAGTCACCCAGGGCCAGGTACCAGAAACCTAGTGACAGTCCCTGTGCCTGAGAGATCATTGTAATTATTCAAAATGGCTAATCCTAAGCCTGCTTACCTCACCTGGCTCATGCCTTCCTGCAGAAACCACAAAAAGGCCCTTGCCTGCAGTTCCTCGCTCTCCCTCTGCCCCTGAGTGGACTCCACTGCTTCCCCATGTGCCTCCTTCTATAATAGTGAAGCACTTAATTTCATTATTTACCCAGTCGTCTTTCAGGAGCAGGTTGTTCAATTTCCATGTAGTTGTTCAGCTTTGAGTTTCTTAATCCTGAGTTCTAATTTGATTGCACTGTGGTCTGAGATACTGTTATGATTTCTGTTCTTTTGCATTTGCTGAGGAGTGTTTTACTTCCAATTATGTAGTCAATTTTAGAATAAGTGCTATGTGGCGCTGAGAAGAATGTATACCCTGTTGATTTGGGGTGGAGAGTTCTGTATATGTCTATCAGGTCTGCTTGATCCAGAGCTGAGTTCAAGTCCTGAATATCCTTGTAAATTTTCTGTCTCATTAATCTGTCTAATATGGACAGTGGGTTGTTAAAGTCTCCCACTATTATTGTGTGGAGTCTAAGTCTCTTTGTAGGTCTCTAAGAACTTGTTTTATGAATCTGGGTGCTCCTGTATTGGGTGCATATATATTTAGGATAGTTAGCTCTTCTTGTTGCATTGATCCCTTTACCATTATGTAATGCCCTCTTTGTCTTTTTTTGATCTTTGTTGGTTTAAAGCCTGTTTTACCAGAGACTAGGATCGTAACCCCTGCTTTTTGAAGCTGGAAGCCATCATTCTCAGCAAACTAACACCAGAAGAGAAAACCAAACACCACATGTTCTCACTTACAAGTGGGAGTTGAACAATGAGAAAACATGGACACAGGGAGGGGAACATCACACACAGGAGCCTGTCGGGCATTGGGGGGCAAGGTGAGGGAGAGCATTAGGACAAATACCTAATGCATGTAGGGCTTAAAACCTAGATGATGGGTTGATCGGTGCAGCAAACCACCATGGCACATGTATACCTATGCAACAAACCTGCACTTTCTGCACATGTATCCCAGAATTTAAAGTAAAATTTAAAAAAAAAATAGGCAAACCCCCTACTCTTGGAAAATGTAATAAATTATCTTTTCAATGAGAATTGTCTACTAATGTGTTGGCTTTACTATACTTCAAGTTTTCTATTAATACATTATATTGTAAAATATGTATATTTGAAGTTTTCTAGTTTCTAAGGTGAGAATGTAAAACTAGTTCTCCCTAATGGCTGAAAGTAGGAAAAGGTACTACATCACCACCATTTTAAAGTTAAAGAAAAGAATGCTCACAAATGTGTCAACTATCAGAGTCACACACCTCTAGCCAATCACCAATGAACTCAGTGTGTTTTCTGTGTTCTTATTAAAAGGACATCTATCTAACACAGGTTAGGTCATATTACTGTATTAATATTCTGAGGCTGCTCTAACAAAATACCACAACCTTGTGTTTTAAAATAACGCACATTGTTCTCTGGCAGTTCTGGATGCCGGAAGTATGAAATTAACATGACTGGGCCAGTATCAAGGTGTGGCAGGGCCCAGGCTGCACGCTCTACCTGGAGCCTCTTGGGGAAAATCCATTTCTTGCCTCTTTCGGGTTCTGGTGGCTGCTGACATTTCTTTGGTTGTGGTTGTTTCACCCTCATCTTCAAGGTTAGCACTTTCAATTCCCTGTCTACTCTGTTTCCTCTGTACATGTATCAAATATCCTTCTGCCTCATTTTTATAACAATATTTGTGATTAAAGTTAAGGCTCACCCTGTAATCCAGGATAATCTCTTCACTTAAAGTTCTTTAACTTAATTACACTTACAAAGACTCTATTTCAAAGATAGCATTCACAGGTTCCAGGCACTAGGACATGGATATCTTTTGGGGAAGCCATTTTCAACCTAACACAATTGCCTTGTTTTTACGTTTTGTTATTCTTTGTTTCTGTCAACACTTCACCTTGCCCAGTGTTACCATTAACTGCAGAATAAAACTTATTGTCCCTCTGAAAGGGCACAATATTCAGTAGGTAAATCTCTAGAGATTTGAGAAAGACATGGTAATGACTGAAAATATTAATAGTTTCCCAACAGACTAGATTGAAATGCAATTCAAATCTCTTTAGCATTAATTTCTCTGTTTCCTAAGGTTCAAATTTGCTGCTTCCTACTTTCAGCACTCTTAGTTGTGAGGGAAAGGGCCAAGGGGAAAATGTAAGCTCAGATTAAAAACAATGACAATAACAAAACTTCTATTTCCCTCTCAAATGTGGAAAGCACTACATGAAGGACAAATGTTCTTAAAACTATCAACTGATGTCATAAGTTTTCAATAAGTTGAGAGCCTGGTAATAGTAAATACTCAAAAAAATAAAATGATAAAGAAATACAGAATGCAACGATGCATGAATGAAGGAGTGTATAAATGACCGAAGTGAGACATTGCTGCCTTTAAAGTAAAAAGATAATCTTCCATTCACATGCATACTTAGGTACTTATATAACAAATATTTAATTCTAGAAAGTAATTACAACATTTTCATGGTAAACTCATATTTTACTCGCAACATTTTCAAAGTATCTGCAAATAGATTTATGATTTACTTTTAAAAAGAAATATTCTTGAAGGGAATATACAAATGCTTCCCAACTAATACTTAAGTTTTCATTCAACAAGGTTACAGCCATATAACAGAAATGAATACCATTTAGAATAAATCTAACCATTTGCACCAAAGTTCTAACATTGTCATATAATGAATTGAGCATTTTGATATTTACAGATTCCAGGAACCAGACAAAAATGAACCGAAATATGACACAACTAGTCAATCTATGCTGATAGTCATTGTGTGATAGAAATATGTTCCTTGACTTCTTGTTGTCTGGAGATAGGTTTGGGTGGTAGGCTCTAGGATCTGGTCTCTGGCTGTCCTGAGCAGCAAATTATTGGACACATGATCTTGAACCAGTTACTTAAACTTTTTATCAGTCTATGCAGTGATGAAAAAATCCAAGTCTTACATAGCTCAGAGAGTTGCTTCTAAAACAAGTGGAGACCAATAGATTATCTGACTTTAATGAATTAATTCTTCATTATTTCTACATCCTGTATCCTGGGAATATTGCACAGTACTTGAAAAGATTGTAGGTATGCAGTGTGTTGTAAATAGAGGTATTCTTAAGGTATACTAATATAAGGTCTAATTTTCACTGACTCCAAGGCAGATGAGAAGAAAAAAAAAGAAACACTGATTGATCTAATGGATTCCCTAGTGTGAAGGTCCATTTACTGATAATCAGATAGATGAAGCCTGAGTCTTTGATGAGGAAACAAGAGTGAAGACATGAGGGCATAGATGCAGATAATAAATTAAAAAGTCAAAAGCCCATACTGTAAATGGCGTTTGGAAGAAAAAGCCAGAAATCAGATGAAAGCTAGCTGAAACAGAAACAGGAAAATACAATTAAGGAGTGATACAGATTTAGATACTGGTTATAGATAATCTGCAAGGGCTGACAGGTCTGGTATTTCTGTAATTCTGTTGGGCTAGACTGAAAGAATGTAACATCAACATGGCTAATATTATAGATTAACAACAAACATGAAAATCTGTTTTGCTAGATTGTTATTCAAAGGACTAGAGTGATTAGAGTTTTGGAAAGATGGAAGTATGGCATTCCTTTCAAAGTTCAAGTAGCCACAGGATAAAATGTTTGACAGGGTGATATTATAATAGAAAGTAATACTTCTGTTAAGAGAAGTTTCTCTTTTTTTCCATCTATTCAATCTCCTTTACAACTTGAAATAGATAACCCCTTGTAGAGACATTTTGAGTAGCGGGTTTTGTGGTGCTATTATAGACCTGGAAAAAAATACACAAAAAAACTATAGCCAATTCAGGTAATATTTGGTTAGCACATAATGGCTGTGCAGGTGAGCAAAGAGTGGGAGATCAGTAAGATACCCTGTCATTGCAAAAACTACGATAAAGAGTAAATTTATTTTCTTCACCACATGGATTTCAAGTTCAATTCTCTGTAAGATGTGTTTTAAAAATCATGTTGCAATAGCTTGCATTGTATGTGCATTCTGAAGGGGACAAATTTACCAAGAAAATGAACAGTTTCCAAATTTAACAAATCACTGATTGTGAATACGCTAAATTTCCAAAGACGAAAATGTCAAAAAAAATTAGTGCCCAATTACTAAAATAACAGACCATTTTTCATAATTTAAAAAAAAGACTACTTTTTTTTTTCCCAGAAAACATCAAAAACTCATAGAAAAACATATACAGCAAAGACTTCGAACCAACCCAAATGCCCATCAATGATAGACTGGATAAAGAGAAATGTGGCACATATACACCATGGAATACAATGACACCATAGAAAAGAATGAGTTCATGTCCTTTGCAGGGACATGAATGAAGCTGGAAACCATCATTCTCAGCAAACTAACACAGGAACAGAAAAACCAAACACCGCATGTTCTCACTCATAAGTGGGAGTTGAAAAATGAGAACACGTGGACACAGGGAGGGGAACATCACACACCAGAGCCCATAAGGGGGTGGAGGGCTAGAGGAGGGATAGCATTAGGAGAAACACCTAATGCAGATGATGGATTGATGGGTGCAACCACCATGGCACGTGTATACCTATGAAACAAACCTGCATGTTCTGCACATGTATTCCAGAACTTAAAGTATAATTAAACAAACAAATAAATAAGCAAAAGAAATACATATACGAATATGTATCTGTGGGCATACATGCATTTGTGTATGAGGGTGTGGATAAGCAGATTTTATTAAGTATCCTGTGATTAGATGACCCTACCTATGTTGAAGCTAATTTATTTATTCTTAGAGATTATTAAGTGAAAAAATCATTATCATCACGCCAATTAATATTCTAGGAAGAGGAGTTGAATTTTTTTAACAACTAAAGTTTAGTTTTAACAACTCAAGTTTTCACCTAAAACTAATATTGAGGTTATTTATATTTTCATTAACTCAGTTGAAAACCATGAACATTTTGAAAGTCACTTGAGAGACAGCAAAGGTTACCAAGATATAATCATGAATTTCTCCAGGCTTATCAATTATGGTGGAGTGCTCAGATATACATGGAAAGCTGTTTGTGTGAAACAGAACACATGCTATAAAATTTCACAGTTCACAAACAGTATGGCAACTTTGTAGAATGAGAAGGAAAAAAGTGCTTTATAATACAGAGGTCAGGTAGAACTGAGTCTTCAGAAACTGGAAAGATGTTTTCTGACACTACTCAATGGGAATTATATATCACTTGACATAATATTTAACCTGAAAGTAACCACAGGGAAAAAAAAAATCAGACAAATCTGGATTGTGAGGCATTCTACAAAAAAACTGGCCTAAACTATTTCAAATTGTCAAAGCCACAAGGAAAAAGAAAAAAGATGGAGTAGAGGTGTTTTAACTTAAAATACAACCAAATAGAATGTGTGATTTTTAATTGAATTCTGGATTGAGGAGAAAAGCATTTTTGGACAATTAAATGAATCTGAACATAAATAGGATATTAAATAATAATACTGAATCAGTGTTAGATTTGTTTGTTATAGTATTAGATTTGATTTTCCTAAAATGACAGCTGGAGACAACAGCTTGCATGTGTGTAATTTATTTTGAAGGTGATTCCAGAAAGAAGAACTGGAGTTCAGAGAGTGAGACAGGGAAGCAGGTTCCTTCTATAAATGGTACAGCTTTAGTAGAACTATTTAAGGTAGAAAAAATTAAAGGATTTTAATGGATGGTTTTAGAATAAGAAAGGGCATTGTTGGTTCAAGAAAACCTAAGAATGAAGAGAGTTAAAAGCTAGTAATTTACAAAGTAGTAAAACATAATGTTAGATAGGTGGAGTGTTTGGAATTAATAGCATTACAACAGAATTTCAATTTTATTCTATAACTGATGATAACTACTGGGTGTTTTTAAGAATAGAAAAAAATGAGTTTATATGATATAAGATACTCTTTCTCTTTCTGTCTTTCTATCTGTGGTCATAAATGCCAGAAGTTCATTTTTATTATGGAAACTAAGTGGAAGCTACTGAAATATCCATAAAGTAAAAAAAATAGAGTACTGAACTTGGTTAACGATACAAATTAAAAACAAACTAACAAACAAAAAACATAAGACAAATGTGAGTAAGAAAAGATAAAGCTTTGAAAGTTGATAGCTTCCATTTAATTAGATTTCAAAGCTGCAAAAGAAAAGGAAGCAATGGTAACTAAAGTTACCAATGTTTTAATCTTTTTGTCCTCTGGTGACCTTGCATAATTGGTTATCAGAAATTGATAGATAAATGAATAAAATGTATGTTTGATAATAAGAAAGAGCATTGCAGCTTCAACAAAAATATGAGAAAAAGAGGAATTTCTGGAGAAAGCAGAAAGTCAATGAGATGTTGAATTTTAGATAGTTTTGGGGCGATGCCAGTGCACTTGAATTTATTTTAGATTTGGTGTCTTCATAAAGCCTTTTGAAAGGGGAATGACATTCAAAAATAAGAAGATAGTAATTAAACAATATTTTTAATGGACCAAGAGGTTTGGTGGTGATGCTCCCAGAAATTTATTAGATCACTGAACTGATGACATGGCAGACACTGGATGTAATACACAAACCTTTATTAGTACCCAGCAGAAAAGTATCTGAATTGAGGAGGCTTCTCCACAAGTGAAGTCCAAGGCAAAAAAGGAAACAAGCTGATTTGGCTATCTATTCCTTCCAAATCTCGTGTAGAAATTTGATTCGCAGTGTTGGAAGTGGGGCCTGGTAGAAGGTGTTTGGGTCATGGGGGCAGATCTCTGATGAACATCTTGGTGCTGTCCTCCTGGTAATAATGAGTGACTTCTCGCTCTATTAGTTCCCATGAGATCCAATTTGTTAAAAAAGAGTCTGGCACTTCCCCCTGCTTTTTCTTCCTCTGTCTTGCTTCCTTCCTCTGGCCTTGTGATGTCAATTCCCCTTCAACCATGATTAGAAGCTCCCTGAGGCCCTCACCAGAAGCAGATGCCAGTGCCATGCTTCTTGCACAGCCTGCAGAACCCTGAGCTAAATAAATCTCTTTTGCTTATAAACTCCCCAGCTTTAGATAATCCTTTATAGCAACACAAAACAGACTAATACCTAAGCCAACCACAGAAATTACACCTAGGGCTAGGAAGAACGGCAGGCAAGTTGAATCAGATTGCAGGTGGATTGGTTTACGTGAATTGCAATTGCACACGTAGGTTTTTGGCAGTTACTACCTGTCATATACACACTTTTTACGCATACCATTGGGACCTCTTAAGGAACCCCCTAGAGGGTGAGAGAGCAGAGACGATCAGGGAGAATTTGAGGGAAAGGAAAGTGGGAGGGATCTGGGGGAAAGTTGAAGACACTCATGTTAGCATTAATCTAAGCAAAATGGAGTTTATTTACATCTAACATGAACATAAAAATAACACGGTTTCCTCTTATTATAAATAGGAAGGAGCTTTTCCTAATAATGGCCACAAAATGTTAGCAGAACAAAAGTAGTTAAAACAAGGGAGTTTAGCATGAAAATCCAAGGAACCAACAGAAAAAAAGTGGGCGTCTAGCACTAAGGAAGACGCCAAATAGGGGACATTTTCTTCACTATATTCCTTATTATGTGTGGCGAGCAGATTTCAGAAGAGTTTATGACATCAAGCTCATTCTCCACTTTAAAAGGTTGGATACGGTAGCCTGCCAGCTTGCCGTATGGAATTGTGGTTAAGCAGGTGAGTTGTCAGGCCACTACATTTGTGTTTGATTCCCGAGTCATGTACTTAGCAGTGTTTTAGTATCGGCTATGTCATTTAACTTCTATAAACCTGAGTTTACTAATCTATAAAGTGGGAACAACAACAGAACCAAAATAGAGAACCATACTATTTTACTTATTACAAAAAAACAAACCAGTGAATCAGGAATTGTTATTAAAAACATTTTACATATAAGAAACTCAAATACCAATTGTTATTTTTTCAATGTGATAAACTTGTAGTTAGTAGAGCCAGAGTGGAATAGGCCTGCTTTATTTCAAATTTCACTTTTTAAATTAACACCTAGCATCCTTTATTAAATAAAAACTGTTAATCAGAGGATAGTTGCTTAGGAAGTCAGCAAATAATAAATAATCAAGGATATCAAGGTACACAGTACATATTCAAAGATAGGGCCTTGGACAATGCAATGTAAATATTTTAGTTCTATTTCAAGGCAATTTTTTTGCAGAAGCAGCTGAACTGGGGTTTCTTACCCAGCTGTCATGAAACATGAGAACAGGAACATATAACATATCCTCCTCCTGCCCCTAATTTCTAATCCACCAAACCCCCTTCTGGTCATAATTTTGTTTCTTAAAATAAGTTTGCCATTATTAGGAAAAGTCTTTAATTTTCTAGGCAATTATATATCACAGTATATATAAAAGCGCAGATATTCAGGTCCACATATTCATCTCTTCTGAATATTTTTTTTGAGTTTGAAATACTAAATCCAGCCACACTGATTCACTGGTAGGATAATGTTTCTAAGTCACTAAGGATTCAGGTCAGGCTCTGGAGAGAAATAAAATCCATAATTTTACTCCCTTTTGGGAGGCTTCTACTCAGCCACACAGCAACTAGATGTATTTTTCCTCATTTACTCTTACAGAAGGTATTATCCCACTTTGCGGATGAATATGTTCTGGCTAAGATGGTAAAGGAACTTGCTGACTGTCACTCAGCTGTTCAGTTAGAAGGGTCGCACTTTGATGACACCACTTTGGACCTGAAAGCCCGCCTTCTATTTATCACAAGAGGACCTCTAAGAAAGTGAAGGTTCTCAAGCTAACTTTGGAGATGGCATTCATTGCTTTCTCTTTGAGGCAACACTGATAAAGGCAGATGAAAAAGGATTGGCACATGGCCTAATTATTTTGTTATAATTAGAGAATACTCACATGGAATCTAAATTTCTGCTATTATGTCATCTCTTTGGGCTATCAACTTCCTGACTTGGATGTGAGAAAAAAACAAGGCCATTCCAAGACACCCTACTGATGTGTCTACACTGATGTTAAGTGATTCAATTAAATATGCAGCTATGAGCTGGGCTATGATCTTGATGAAAGGTCAGATGTTACAGGTTTCATGCTAAATGTACTCTTCTTCTTGCTTTCCTCCCCGTAGTCTCTTTCCTCTGCATGCATTAATTTCTCTTGAGGTGGTCTTCCTCTGCCACCTTGATCTTCCTCTTGGAACAGTGTTTCTTTTAGATTCTTCACGTTTTGGGTTCTTTTGACTATACTGAAATGTTCTGGGTACAAATATAAATAAGTATTTTAGAAATGTGAACTTATCTATCTGCATCAGACACTTTCTAACTCCTCATTTACAATTAAGAAATCATGAAAGATTCACGGAGAGTCCCAGATTTTCATTAATTAAAACTACTTTTAGTAAGATGATTACCTTCTATATTTCTTAAACACTGAATTGTTTTGTGTTCCAATGATGCTCAACTTAAAAATTGTAACAAGACACCTCTGCAACACCTGTTTCCACGTATACCCTAATGCAGACATGAGTATTCTTAACTGTTACTTGAGCAGTTCCAGTGACAGATCACGCCTAATCATATTAAGCAGTTGCTTTCTTCTTGTACTTTTTTGCAATTTTCAAAGAGTTTAATTTATGAGTAAGAGCATCAGAGCAATAAGTCTAAACTTTCCTTTTTTTTTTTTTTTTTTTGAGACAAAGTCTCACTCTGTTGCTTAGGCTGGAGTGCAGTGGCACAATCTCGGCTCACTGCAAGCTCCGCCTCCTGGGTCCATGCCATTCTCCTGCCTCAGCCTCCTGAGTAGCTGGGGCTACAGGTGCCCGCCACCACACCTGGCTAATTTTTTGTGTTTTTAGTAGAGATGGGGTTTCACTGTGTTAGCCAGGATGTTCTTGATCTCCTGACCTCGTGATCCACCCGCCTAGGCCTCCCAAAGTGCTGGGATTACAGGCTTGAGCCACCGCACCCGGCCCCAAGTCTAAACTTTCTATCAACTAAAAGCCTTGAGATACTACTCTTTTGTGTTAGAAGAGTTAGAAAGCCTTTGCTTTTCTCCATACGATTGTTCTTAAAGTCCACCAACCATTGTGTCTTATTAAATCAAGTTGCTGTTATTTTCTTCTCCTTCTTTTCTTCTTTTCTTTCTCCTTGGTTGACCTTCTTTCTTTCTCCTTTCCTTTTTCCCTTCCTTTCTTATGCCATTTTATTTCCAGCTCCACAATAGCAACATACAGTCCCTTAAGATGAATGTCAGTTTGTTGGATTTAGGCAATAATTTCTGCTTGCCACAGTGTATACAGTTTTTAGTTCAAGATCATTGCATATGCTTATTCTTCTGTTTTATGATCATTGTCACCTGTTTCAACTTAGAGGCATCTGCCTGCATTCTGTCTGGTCTTTATGCCCCTTTAAGGAAGACTAATGCTGGGATACTAAAAACATATTTAGATTCAGGGCCTAAAGTTGGTTAAAGTAGGAGAATTTGAATAGCCAAATGGTTCTCACCGTATCACCTGGGGGCCTTGCTATAAGACATATTATTGTGACCCATCCCCACAATATCTTAGTTGATTCAGTAGGTATAGGATGTAGCCACAGGATTTCCCTTTCTAACAAATCCCACAGGGTGTTGGTTCATTGATATAACCAGAATCTTACCAGTCTTAAGTAAATAACAACATTCTAGGAGATGATTCAAGGATCTTTATATTTTAATTTTAATTAAAATTTAAGACTACCTGCCAATTCTGATGAAAAAGTTAAAACCCTGGAAAAAAATAAAAGGTGAATACAAGAGATCAGAAGTCTGGTCAACCCAAGAGAGCTCTCAGATGGGGGAAGAGCAGAAAGCAGGCAAAATGGACCACAGAAGCAAATCTTTAGGACTTGCATTATTGGAGCTTAGTCTTACTTTTAGAGGATCAATTAGAAATAACCTACGTTGTTCCAAGAACGTATTCAAATTCACTAACAGTCACATAACATAGCCAAGCAGAAGTCGTTAAAATCAACTAAAAAAAAAAAAAAAAAAAAAAAGACAATGATAGAAACAACAGCAGCAGCCCAGAGCAAGTGAGTGAACTTTGTCTCATGGATGTTGACCATGTGTGCCTGAAAGCGTCACCTGGAGATATGAGCCCAGCATGGGCAAGGACATCTCAACTAACTGCTCTCTGTGGAGCCTGGCAGCTCTGGCAGTTGCTGGAAACTAAGTATTCATGAGCTTCTCTGCATCTCCGTGGCAGAGGCAAGCGACAGAGCTCATGCAGAGTGTGTTAGCCTCACTTGTGTAACTCCTGCAGAAAAGCCGTCACAGAATGTTCTGCTCTGTGACAGAAACTATTATCTTTGTGTCTTTCCCTCGGTGCCTATGGCAGTGAGCGTTCTCTGGGCCACCTCTCTTTCTTACATTTCTTGGAGGTGCTGAAAAATAAGAGAAAAAATGTCTTGACTGCTACTTGCAGAGTAGTTTAAGGAGAATTGCCTTCCAATATATTTCTCTGGGTCTGACTTCCCACATGATTGTTAAACCTCTTGCTGCCCATTTTTGGGAATTTACTCAGTGTGAGAAGCCACAGTGTCCTAAATGCTGACGAAATTGGTGATCCTGCTCAGAAAGATATCAGAGAATGTGGAGGGACAGTGATCTGGAAAGCAGTGTGACATTCACAATGCCCAGCTGATATAAAACATTTCTCAAGTAACTTCTAAGTGTTGACTTTTTTCTTCTCCCTGGTCAAAAATGAGAAATGGGAGAAAGGCCTGGAAAGAAATTCAGTATGCCAGCAGAGATCAAAAATAAAATGTACCAAAATCAACACTGCATGTGAACACTTAGTGGTCAATTATGCTTAGAATAGGAACATCTATTACAAGAACATTTTACGCCTGCATGGTATAAAATAGTATATCCTATACTATGGCATCCATTGTGGGAGACCAAAATATACCACCCAGAAAATAATTATTTGACATAATTGAGTTGGTTTATTTAGAGCAACTGTAAATGAAATTAGCTCCGAAAACCTGTCCTTTTGTAAAGGAAATTTACATCATCCTACTTTTGTAGGGTAAACAGCAGATACAAGCAGGTATTTTCTCTGAGGCCCCTTTACCTACCTCATCATGAATAAAAGTCTGACACTTACCCAGACAGACATGACCACAGGCAATCATCTACATGTTCTGAGGGCTGTTATCTCGGAGACTTTTTATCTGCATGACAAGACAGCCATTGCTCACCATGCTTTTCCTCCTCTCATCCTCCCATAATTTACCACCTCCAAAGAAGCTCCAAGCCCCTATTCCTTTCTGTTTGGTATAAAAACTTCAGTCATCTGGCCCTTCCTTGAGTCTTATACTTTGTGTGTGGCTTCTGCGTCTATGCACATAATACATTGTATTTGCTTTCTTCCCTCTCGTTAATCTGTCTACTGTCACTTCACTTGATGATAGACTAACATTATTGAAACTTCAGAGAGAAAAGAGAAAATACAAAACTTCCCTATAGCTTCTTGTAACTTTAAATGTTTATGGTCTGATATATGTGACTTCTCTTTGCTCAAGAATAATATTTCCCTTCTTTGCCAATCTCTTTTCAGATACCATGCAACAGCATCTTTGGGGTACACACAAAATAGGTAAACAGATACTTTTCATCTCGTAACGATGCCATTTTACAGAAAGGGTAATTTACAAAATTTCAGGCCATAAAATGCTCTCTTGTGTTCTGTGTTTTGCCTGGCTTACACTATCTAAACCATGCTCTTTTCTTGAGTCTTCCAGCAGCTATTTCACACTTTAAGGGTGAGTATTAGAGTAACTACAGATTTTTCTCTAATTTTACCTTTGTAAAACTTGGAATGAAGTCACCAGTCAAGACATGCTTTGAGAAATCACTAGTATTTCTAAAGCACCATATTATCTTGGGAAAAAAAGTATTGTAAGAGGACAGTGAAATTTTAGAGATGCTTTAAACTGAGAGTCAGTCGTTATATTTAATCTTGAGTTAGTATGGTTGTTAAAAAGACAATGGTTGAGTTGTGAGCAGAAGAAACTGTATAAAATTACAAACAACACTGAAATCAACTGTAAAAAAAATACATGCATGCAATTTGGTCATAGCTTCAGGATTTATGCTTAATCTACTTCTTCTGAAGTTCTCTCACCCAGGACAGCTACAAATTCAGGGGTTTCCACAATCCATATGCAATTTCAATAATTCACTAAAATGACTTACAGAACTTAGGAAAGTGTTAGCAATTATTGTTTTATCAGAAGTCTAAAGTCAAGGTGCCAGTACCTCCAGTGTCTGCTGAAGGCACACTTCCTGGTTTACAGACAAACAACTTCTTGTTGTATCCTCACATGGTGGAAAGAGAGCTTGCTAGCTCTCGGGTCTCTTTTTATAATCCCATTCATGAGAACTGCATTCTTATTTCCCAAAGACCCCACCTCCAAATGCCATCATATTGGGATCAGGGTTTCAACATATGAATTTCAGGAAAAAACAATTTAGTCCATTGTCTTCTGCTTCCGGCCTCACAAAATTCATATTCTTCTCACGTGCAAAATCTATTTCATTCCAAAAGCCCCCAAAGTCTTAGCTTATCCCACCATAAACTCTAAAGTCTAAGTGAAAATCTCTTTTAAATATCTAAATCAGGTATGATTGAGACTAGAAGTACACTTTATCCTGATGCAAAATTCCTTTCCAGCTGTGAATCTGTATGTTTGGGGGTTGGGGGGAAGGGGGAAATCCTGTCTTTTCTATTCTTTCAGTCAATGCAACAATCATTAACACATAAGAAGAATTCTGTGATGAAATGTAGGGATTGAAGTGTTCTCCCCACCACCAAGTGAGCAATCAGTTCTGTAGCAGATATTGACTGGGTGCTCTTCAATTCTGCCACTATCTACCTGGAGGTAGTGTCAGATCCTGCAGGTCTGGGGCTCAGAACCCAAAATACCCGCACCAAAAACCAGGGCCTTCTGACTGACCAGCTTCAAGTTGGGGTTCTCACAATCCCCTCTTTGAGTTTTATTAATTTGCTGGAGCAGGTCACAGAACTCGGGGAAACACATTTACTCATGTACTACTTTATTGTAAAGAATATTTCAAAGGATACAGATAAAGAGATGCATAGGGCACGGCATATGAGAAAGGGTGTGGAGCTTCCATCCTCTCCCAGGGCACATGACTCTCCAGGACATCACTTTGGAGTCTCTAAGAATTTTAGGAGTTGTATGCCAGGAAAGAGTGTTGAAGATGAACTGTATATTTCACAGTATCAACTGTAAAACCAAACTATGTGCTTCCTCATACAATGGTGGGATAGGCATAGGACAGACATTTCCATTTCAAAAGGGAAAAATAAGGAAGAAAGAAGATGTAATGGGTACCAACAAGTCCCAAATCTAGAAGATGGTAAGGCTTGGGAATAATCCCCTTTGGTTCCATTCTCAGCTCTTCAGGACTACTGGAGAAGGTGGTTCTGATTCCACCTTCCATACTCACTGGAGAAGTGGCCCCATGCCCCCGGCTCAGCTTGGTAGGGGTCCTGTTTCTCATGTTCTGTCAGGCAGTGCTTGAGCCCCACAGTTTTGGTTAGCCCACCCTCCTGGCTTTAGGCAGAGATTATCTAGCCTGCTGAAAGCAAAGCAATTTCACCCTCCCTGCTATTGAAACCCAAAAGGCAGACCAGATAATTTCTGAATTGTCCTCGAGGTTATTCTTCCATTGCTTTGCAGAATAGAACATGTCCACAGTTGAATAGCTCTATGGTCCTGCTCTATAAATCTAGGAAGTACAACAACCTCAAAAATCTTCCTTGATTTTTCCCAGTCTCCTTCCCCTTTAGTTCAAACCAGCAGTTTTCCTGCTGGGATAGTGGATAATCTAAGTCCATAGTTCACATCCACATTAAACTCCTTATCAAACTGTTGCTTGGTCACAGACTTGCTGTTCTCTTCTGAACACATTTTCTGACTTTTGCCAATACAGACAGGCCGAGAAATGTCTAAACTGTTAAGTTCTGTTTTCTTTTGCTTAATAATTTCAACTTCAAATCATTTCTCTCTCCTTGCATTTTACCCTAATCAGCCAGGAGGAACTGAGCTGCTCCAAAAACTCTTTGCTTAGAAAGTTCTTAAGATAAATATGCAATTTTTCTGCTGGCAAGTTCTACCTGCCACAGCACTAGAACACAAATGCAATTCAGACAAGTTATGTGCCACATTATAACAAGGATCACCTTTCCTTCATTGTTTAATAGCATGTTCCTCATTTCTGTCTGAAACCTCATCAGAATGGCCTTCACTGTCCACATTTCTACCAGCATTCTGTGCATGACTATTTCTGTATTCTCTACAAACACAGAAGTTTTTCCTACAGATCTCTTTTCCCTTTCTGAGCCCTTTCCAGAATTGCTTTTAAAATTCCCTTCATGACAGTCTCAGCTTCTTCTATCATTTATTTCAAAACTCTTCCAGTCTCTATCCATTCCTAGTCCCAAAGCCACTTCCACATTTTTAGGTATTTGTTGCAGTAGCACCCCATGGCCCAGTAGCAATTTCTGTCTTAGTCAGTTTGAGCTGCTATAACAAAGTGCCATAGACTGGGTAACTTAAACAGCATTCATTTATTTCTCACAATTCTGGAGGCTGTAAAGTCCAAGAACTTCAAGGTCAAGGTGCTAGTAGAACTAGTTTCTGGTGAGGGCCCACTTCCTTATTTGCAGACAGCCAGCTTCTCATTCTATTCCCACATGGCAGAAAGAAAGCTAGCTATCTCTCTGTCCTCTCCTTAGAAAACTGCTAATCCCATTTATGAGGGTCCCATCCTCATGACCAAATTAGATCCCAAAAGCTCCATGTCCAAATACTGCTGCATTAGAATTAGGGTTGCGACTTAAAAATCTTTGGTGATATTGGTACTATGAAATATCTCTATTCACAAAAGGCATAGGACATCAAATGTATAAGGGTTATTTCCCTATACTAATCAATTTTGCAACAGTAGCTGGTGTCCTACAACTTAGTTCAATTCTGAAAATATCTACCTGGAAATTACGAAAATGAAATATTTCAAATTAAATTGAAATATAAAATTTTGACTCTGAAATTATAGAGCCTATAATTTTTCTAACAAATCATACTTCCAACATTGTTAGCCCGGAATTTATTTATACAACCTCGCATTCTCTGTAAACCAGCTGGAAAGAGAACAAATATAATGCCTGTCGGAATGACTTATCCCATGCTGAACTGAATGTGGTTTGTCCTCAAAAGAAATGCAAAAGGCAACAAATATCGAAAAGAGACAAATGACATCTTTACTTAAATTATCTTTTGATAAACAAAAATCAAGTTAAAACATATGTGATGTTATATCTCAAATCCCATGTTTACTTTTTAAAAATTATTTGTAATTGTTACATATTGTTGTCTATTATGCTTTCTTATTAAGTTTTTCCAACATATTGATCAAAAGGGAGTCAAAATTCAATCAGGAATTCTCCGTGGGGAAAACAAACTGTATTTTTGTACAGATACATTATCTGGATAAAATTCTTAATGCAACATATTATTTCTCTGAAATTTAAGTGCAGACTTTAAAATTCCATATTGGAGTTCCATTAACCTGCCAATTAATATAATAATTAACTCATTAGCTTAATGGTACTATAATTATCTGTTAGCTGTGATTGTACTATAATTCTTTCAAAGTCAATGCATAATGGTTTTATCTGTGCTCCCTATAAGTAATTTTCTTCCTATGCCCTTTTTACCCTGTAGGTTATGAGTACAGCACAGAAAATTCCAATGACTAATTATCTAATCCCTCCCACACCTAGGATAGTCAGTTTTCTACAGCTAGGGTACCTCTAATAAGACAACGCAAGAAAATGTGAAAGAAGAATCCTCAAAGTGGTTTTCTATCTGATTATATATTTTTCCTGACCTGGAGTGGAACTCCACACTTTGTCTTGGGGGTTCTCAGCTTCCCAGATGATGTTGCTATGCAGTTTAAACAGCAGTGTCATGAATAAAATATGATGGGTTAATAGCCTTCTGTCAACTTTCTGAATGTATCTCTCACCTGCTTTTTTGATGTACTAAGCATGTTTACTTGATTGGTTTGGCAATCTAATACTAGTTTTTGGACAAGAAAAAAATACTAAAGATTGATTCACCACATTTTCCCCTTTTATTTTTAGTTGCCATGTAAGGATTGTACATAGTTATGAAATACGGAATGATATTTTGATACATGCAGACAACGTGTAATGATCAAATTGGGATAACTAGCATGTCCATCACGTCAAACATTTATAACTTTGTGTTGTGAACATTCAAAATCCTTTCTTCTAGCTTTTCAAAAATGTACACTCAATTATTGTTAACCATATTCACCCAAAAGTGCTACAAAACACTAGAAATACTTCTTCCCATGTAACTGTAATTGTGTATCCATTAACCAATCTCTTGCACTTCTCCCCAATCCCCAACCTTTTCCAATCTCCCATAATCACAATTGTACTTTCTACTTACATGAGCTCAATTTCTTTTAGCTCTCACATAAGAGTGAGAACACGTGATAGTTATCTTTCTGTGCCTGACTTATTTCATTTAATATAATATCCTCCAGGCTCATGCATGTTGTTGAGAATGACAGAATTTCATTCTTTTACAGATGAATAATATCCATTCTGTATACACATATATCATTTTCATTCATCTGTTGATATACACTTAGTTTATTCCATATCCTGGCTAATGTGAATAGAGTAGTTCAGCACATTTTAACATAAAGAAAGGCTTCACATAGGTACTTGGGGACAAGGCTAAACCATCAGCAAAGGGTCCAGCCTGCTGTCTCTTGAGAAGCAGTGCAGACATTCCCCGTAACTATTTATTGAGTGAGTTTAAATGCTTACTGCTAAATATTTATCTTGTTTAACCCTCTGATCTCACAGCAACTTTTCAATTTAGGTATGATTATTTATTTCAATATTACAGATGAGACTTGGAAAGGTGATATAGTTTTTCCAAAATCATAGAGCTAGTTAGACAGACATCTGGGAAAGAATAATGGATTTTAGGTTTCTGTCTATATATTCATATCTATGTCCAATCAAGTTCACATTGAGGGGAATCAAGTCTGTCTAATTTCAAAGTCCATATTTTTGTTCAAAGATCATCTTCCTTTCCTGTCTCCTCCAACACACACACATACACACGCACACACACACACATCCCCCCCAAAATGTATTACTTAAAAGATCAATAATCATAGAGAGACCATTTTTCTTTGTAGTCAAGATGGAGCCAGCGGCATTAGAAGAGTAAATTTATTTTTGACAGTTTAGTCATAAATACATAGTTGGTATAAGGGGCCTTACACTGGCAAGGAATAGCCAAACTAACTCTTTTATTTTATATTTCACAGACCGAGAGACAAATTTCTACAGTGTTAGGTCCTCAGCAGTAAATTTGCAGATTCTTTAGCTTTGCCCTGATTTGATGTCTTCGTTTTAAAAATAAAAGAATATTAGCTAATTAATTCAGTTGGCTGGATACCAGTGAGTGTATCATCTTCATATCTGGCCACTGTAACAGGCTACATTATTAAAGACCTAAGGAGATGCACCTGAAATTGAGATGACTCAGAGCAGACCAGTAGAGACCATATTTATAGGACAAATTTAGAATGCCTTGATTTATCTAAGCTTCCTCCGCTTCCAGATATAATTTATTATATCAGATTGTCTTGGTGAAGAGTACTCTGGTAGACCTCACTCTTAGTTCCACACAAGAGGAAACTCAAATGCAAAAAACCTAAATAGCATATTTTTAATCATTCTGAGAAACAAAAGTAAACAGTATCTCTGCTGGACAGAGCTAGTGAGTTCCTCCAGGGATGAAATGGTGACATTCTTACTACCATCAATGCTCATGACCCCAGGCCTTAGCAGCTGTGACAACATGGATGGGTCCTGGCTGCAGGGGTGCCTTCAAATTGCATTGGAGATAGAGCTTCTACGTTTAGCATTGACAGTGATTTTTTTTTAAGTCATTGTGAATAATCAGAACATAAATGAGAAACAGGTTAGTCAAAAGGAATGGTGTGTGTATAGCAGGAAAGTATACAGCTGAGACTCTGACTGTAAAACGCAAAACATGCTAAGGATTTTAGAAGAGTTACCAAACTGCTCTTTCTCTCAGTATTCTCACCTTTCTATCATCAAATACATAGGACACTAGTGAGGATGATGAAATCTCGGCCACTGGGCTGTGTGTTTTATAAACTAGTGCTCTAAAGATAGTAGCTGTATTACTAATATTACAATAATATGTCTTATAGCCTTGAGATAAACTACAGAAAGGCTAGAATTCCCTAGAATGGAGGGAGCCACAAAACACCAACCTGTGAATATAATTGAGTTGTCATTATTTACTCCAATTTAGGTAAGCTAAGATCTACCGTTAAATAAATTGGCCTGTTTCTGCTAAAATAAGAGTTTAATCTATTGGGTTTTTCCTAGATGGTATGTCTCCAATGTCTTGTTGTTGTTGTTATGCTTAATCAGGTCTGTATTCTGGGTCCTCTAATGTGAGTGAACATTTCTAGTGACTCAAACAAGGTATCTCTGTGTCAGTTAGAAACCATTATGGTCTAACAGCAGTTAAGTGTAGGTTTTTTAATGAAGCAAAACTGTTTCTCCTGTTCCTTAAGTGCCAAGTGAAATGGCTATTGGCTAAACTCAAGTTAATGAAGTAGGACCCACGTGATTACATATGTGCTAATGAAATCGGTATGTCAGTGAAAAACAGAAATGCTGTGAAATCCTACAGAATGCCATTGATAAGATAGGTTGAATGGATTCCTTCCTTGGAATCAAGTTTCCTGTAAAGTACGAGGTCATAGTGCTCACATGGCCTAACAGCCTGTAAAGATAAGTTTGTGGTAGAAACTTGTATTAGAAAAATGCTGTGGGAAGCTTATCTTCTGCAAACCACAGGTGGATAGAAATTTTTGATCATCTGTTACAGGGTCATTTGAAAGGAAAAAAAATGAGACATCAAGAAGCAGTTAAGTCAACACCAAAGCAAATTTCTGCAGTTGCCCTTGGATAAAAACACAAACTGTTGTGCTAACTCTTCCAAAAATGGTTATATTCAGTATTTATCAGTGACCTCTGGGTATGTCGATGAGCTAATAGCAATTTCCTTCAGAAAACACTTCACACTTGCAAGTCTAAGTGATGTCAGAGAAGCAATACAGATATATCATAAAAAGCTATCATCCTATCAGTTGAAATTACCTCTTCAGGAGAGAAAAAGTACTCAAATGCAATGTTTCATCTCTGAACTCTCTCTTTTTCCTCATTAAGAAATAGAAGATCAAACATAAAATATCTGCTTTTTAGGGGGTTGCTTCTATATGTGTTCCTGTGTGACTGTGTAAATAGAAGTTGAAGCATTTATCAAATCTAAATTTAAGGCAAAAATTAAACAATTCCCTCTTCTCCATAGCCTTTTACAACCTCCTATTCCTAATTAGAACAGTCAAACACCTTTCCTTATATGCTGGACCATCTCGATCTGCTGTCTGGAATTTAAAATTATGTTTCCAGCTTCTAGGAGTGCTAAGTGAAGACGTCTGTCAGTTGCCAGCACTCGCTGGAGGGTCGACTTAGTTTAAAGAAGAAAATTTTGTCCATATTTATGCCTCCTTTCAGAGGCAGGCTGCATCAAGACTGTAATAGTCCATTTTCATACCGCTATAAAGAACTGCCTGAGGCTGGGTAATATATATATAAAGGAAAGAGGTTGAGTGACTCACAGTTTAGCATGGCTGGGGAGACCTCAGGAAACTTATAATCGTGGTGGAAGGTGAAGGGGAAGCAGGACACCTTCTTCACAAGGCGGCAGGAAGAAAAAGTGCAGAGGGAAGCAGGAAGAGCCCCATATAAAACTATCAGATCTCACGAGAACTTGCTCACTATCACGAGAACAGCATGACCGAAACTGCCCCCATAATCCAATTACTCTCCACCTGGTCTCTCCGTTGACACATGGGGATTATGGAAATTATGAGGATTACAATTCAAGATGAGATTTTGGGTGGGGCCACTATATTAACAACCAATCAAAATGTGGGTATAAAAAGCACCTCCTCACCCCAACTCTGAGGGAACATCCCAGCTCCAGACTTCCCTGTGAGTTTGGTCTATGTTGGAGATGCATTGCAGCCCAGCAGCTTTGACCTGATCTGGCTTTTGCACTTTCCTTTCCGCAGTCGTTAATCTTCAAAACACTCCTTAGTAAATATCCTGGGTGCTAATCTCCATCTTGTAGGCTGTCTCCTGGGAAAACGACGTGAATCTGTAACACCTTTGCACTTTCACAGAATTTTATGGTATTTATGTTTCTATCAAAATAATCCACTGCATTTTTATAATGATTTATGTTTTCCTATATGTTGACTAGTTTAATTTTCCTAAAGGCCCTGTGAAGTATGACTATTCTTCTCATATGCCAAATGAAACTTACAAAGGTTAAGAGCTTGTACACTGGCAGAATTCAAACCGAATGTAGTAGTATTCTGCGCACAATGAAATCACTCATATCCCACAATATTTGACTTTCTGCACGTTCATTTCTCCCCTTAGGAAAAAGATCACACTTTTTTCATTTTTGTATACCCACTGCTGTGTTCAGTACCTGACCAAGATTAGGTTTCTCTCTTTCTGAATTTTGGGAACTTGGGAAAGTTAATAACCCGGTTCATTGAAAGTATGAAAATTAAATTTTATTAAGATTAAAAAACTACCTCAAGGTTACATACTGGGTAATTTATGAAGTGGTTGTTCGAAACCAGTTCTATCAACTACAGAGATGGAAGAGAGAAAAAAAGGCAGAAAAAAATAAAGAAATAAAAATAAATGAGGGGAGAAATAATTTATAAAATATATATGTTTGAAAATATATCAAACCAATCTCTAAATCTTCAAACAAAAGAGAATCTTAAATCTTTAGTTGATCATAAGCTTCAAGGAATCTTCATCACTTCAATTCTTTACCTCTTTTTGCTGAAGATGTCCATCTGTCTGGAAAATATGTTTCTTCCCGGATTTCAAGATACAGTGTTGTGGTCGCCACTGATTGATTAAAGACACCAGAATCCAATTTGCAGGAGAGTTCTTACTTCCTCATTAAGTCCACATCACCATTAAATGCTCACTGTCAAGAATTCTTATCAGGCTTTTAGAGCTTTTCTGCACTGCCTGTAAGGTACTCACAATGTTGGAGATTAACAATAAAGGCACTTTTATGTCTACAGGAGTAGTTATGGCCAACAGTAGAAATGCACTTTCCGGGGTAATTAAGACAATTATCCATGAGATCAATTCTAGGTAACATAAAGGTCATTCCCATTGCAGGTTTTCCCAGTGAGGTACCCTACGCACTCCAAGTGGGGATAAGGGATCTAATGGAAAGATTATATATCAGATCTGAAGTATCATTTATGCAGCCTTCACAGAGATAATAAAAGTTGGTCATTCATTAGAGATGTTTAGTTTGTGAGTACTGCTACTCTCTCTGCAATATTTTCTATTCATGTATTCTTATTCTGCACACAGCCTTTAAAGTGTGCTTACCTCCTCAAGATAATGACTAAAATGACAACTGAAATTTGAATTGTGCTTAGATTACTCTGAAAGAGGATTTGAGAAAAAGTTACAATTCCCCTCACCAGGTGTTTTCAGCAAACTAAGAATAAGTATTTCTAAAGAGAAATACTACATTTGATATTGTGGGTCCTCATATTTAATCCCTAAACACCTCAAAGAATAGTGCTTGAGCATGAACAATTATTGAGAATTCCTTAATACTCTTTCAAAAACAACAATCTACAATATCAAGAGAGTTAAACCTATATTATTACATTGAATGGATTACCAGCAAAGAAATTCATTGTTAGTGTGCTTGGGAAAGGCTTGCTGAGCAAGTCAATACATATCAGCAATGTCAAGTTTTATGTACAGTACAGGATTAACAAGTTCATTTTCTTATTAAGCAAGCATATATTATGAGCCTTCAAAATAATAGAAGCTATGCTAAGCTTCAATAATTCACAAATGGTAAGAAAGAAACTCATTCCCTGCATATACTCATTCACACGCTCATATATTAACCATTTTGTTTAGAATGAATTGAGTGACTGCTATTACAGAGGCAGGCACTATTTTGGTGAGCAAGACAAAAAGTATTAGTGGAAACAGAGTTTCATCCTAATAAAGGGGGCTATTTATGAAAAATAAAAGTATGAAGTAAAAGTGTCTTCTCCATGGTGAATGACAATAGTTTTAATAATTATAACAACAACAATAATATACAGTTGGCTCTCTGTATCCATGGGCTTCATATCCACAGATTCAACCAATAGTGAATCAAAAATATTTTTTAAATAATGGGTGATGGCTGGGTGTGGTGACTCACGCCTGTAATCCTGCCACTTTGGGATGCTGAGGTGGGTGGATAACCTGAGGTCAGGAGTTCAAAACCAGCCTGGCCAACACGGTGAAACCCTGTCTCCACTAAAAATACAAAAATTAGCCAGGCATGGTGGTGAGCACCTGTAATCCCAGCTACTAGGGAGGCTGAGGCAGGAGAATCGCTTGAACCCAGGGGGTGGATGTTGCAGTCCACTGCACTCCAGCCTGGGCAACAAGAGTGAGACACCATCTAAAAAAATAAATTAATTAAGTAAAATAATAATAATAATAAAGGATGGTTGCATCTGTACTGAACATGTACACACTTTTTTCTTATTGCTAGTCTCTAAACGTAGATTATAACAATTATTTACATTGTTTTAGCTATTATAAGTACTATATAAATGATTTAAAGTTTACAGGAGGTATACATGGATTATATGCAAATACGATGCCTTGTTATATAAGGGACTTGAGCATTCATGGATTTTGGTATCCTCAGGATGTGCTGGAACTAATGCCCCAGAAATACTGAGAGTGAGGATATAATTATAATTAATATTGACTATGTATAAGAAATATCTCATATATAATGTGATAATTACAATGAATTTTTATTATAAATGTTGTGATAAAGGAAACACAAGAGGCTGTGGGACTATAGAAAAGCAAACAAATAAATTGTGACATTTAACCTGAGTCTTTAAGCACCACTTTTTCAAAGAAACAAGGAATTATTGCAAGGAGAAATAAATAGCCAGATGAAAGCTAAGAGGTCCAGAAAAACTGGAGAGTGAGTGGAAGTCCTAGTAGCTCAGTAAGATCTGTCATTGTATCTACTCCTTCACAAACACGTTAACCCCTTGACTCGCTTTCTTTCTATTGTACTCATTTGGTAAATATCCCTACCTAGAATGCACCTCATGACTGCACTAAGCAATGATCTTCCCTGCAGAGAAGTACAAGTGTGATAAATAGTCTTTAATTTTGTGATCATAAATGCCAAATTAATGCAATATTGCTCAGCAATCCGACTATACACTTCTACTATTTTTTCTCATCCCACTCTCCTTAATTACTTCACACATTTCCATCACTCCTCAAAACTCCTACACCAATCTTCTTATCCTAACTCTCAGCTAACCATTTAAGTCATAATCCACTAATAAAATAGAACCAAAGAGACATTTCCTTCTATTTGCACCCCATAAACAACCAACATGCTCTGTACTGGAATTTGTCACCCTCCCTTCTGTTTCTTTGAATAGAAAATCTCTATCAAAAACTTCATCATAAGCCAACCCCTCCACCATGCTCTGAGTTTTATATTCTCATGGATTCAAAGAGAATCTCTTCGTACCAAGTTGGGTGAAAAGGCACTGAATATTTGCTAAATATCAGGAACTGGGCATTCAGCAGTAGTCCAAATCAACTTAAAATGAAAAAAATTAGACAAGTCTAGTTGTGTGTGGGTATTTCTGGGTGTATGTGTGTTCGTGCAACTGTGTATTGTAATCAGTTTTCTTAATTTCCTGTATATTATGTTTTAATGTCTTAAATTATCTTTCCGGATGGAGAGAAACTGCCATTCCTGTGGCTAATCAGTTCTTAGTGGTAGCAACAGGTCCAGCTGGGAGTGTGTCTTTGATGTGCAAATTAACCAATGCAGAGACACAGATCTTATTTGTCTCTATACTCCAAGAGGCAATATTCCTCTGCCTTAATCATCCCAGGGCCAGCTGCCAGGCAACTAGAGGTTACCCTTAGAGTTCAAAGTCTGCCAAAATTATTCAAACTAGCCAATCCTATCCTGTTCATCCCATCCTCATTGACTTTTCCACAAAAATCCCAACAAGGACAGTTGCCTGAACCTTCCCCTCTCTGGTGTCTTCTGCCTCTGAACCATCCTGTTATCTTTTCAATGGTGCCCTCTGTGTTAGTCTGTTTTGCAATGCTATAAAGGAATATCTGAGACTGGATAACTTATGAAAGAAAGAGGTTTATTTGGCTCACATTTCTGCAGGCTATACAGCCCAACACCAGCATCTGCTCAGCTTTGGGCAAGGCCTCAGGAAGCTATCACTCATGGTAGAAGGCTAAGGAAGAGCAGACACATCACCTGGCAAGAGAGAGGGAGCAAGAGAGATGCCAGACTCCTTTAAACAATCAGATCTTGTGGTAACTAATAGTGTGAGGGGAGGGCGCCCAGCTATTCATGAGGGATTCACCCACATGACCCAAACACCTCCCACCAGCTCCCACCTCCAAGATTGCGGATCACAGTTCAACATGAGCCTTGAAGGGGACAGACATTCAAACTGTATCACCCTTGAGTAGCTCACGTCTCTAGGACCTGTGAGTTTCATCAACTTTGTTTTCCTGTGACCACATGTGATGGCTGACCATTTTAGAAGAGAATACAAAAAAGTATATAAAGAGAGATACCAACAAAAAGTAGGAATACCAATAATTTTCTCTAATACTAATGTTCTTCTCACCCTCACACCTTTGTACAAATCCCTATTAGAGCAGGTTCACTTGTAGATGTATATTTACCATGATGCTAATGAAGATGAAGTTTCAGGACCTCTCATGTGCACAGACTTTACTAGCACCCAATGGACCCTAACCTATGTACAAATTTAATTTTGTATTTACAGTTTTGCATTCATTTTTTAAAGGCAATCCCTCAAAGTGAATAAGCCTCAGGTCCCGCAAAACCAGGATTTGCATGCTTATGTGATATACATGCTCATGTATCCACAAACCTATAACTTTGATTGAAACCAGATTGCACTGTGATATTGTAATATCTGACTGATTCAGTCAGATATTCTCTTGTGATCTGAAATAGAGACATGTTGACTTAATTAGCAAGTGTTGAATACTAGAATATTTTAACAAAATGTAATTGTTAGAACAAGTTTGCATTTACAGAAAAATTGTAAAGATAAGTACAGCTATAGTTTCCCTCAACCTCACACCTTATTTTCTGTATTATTAAAATCTTACAATAATATGGTATATTCATTACAATTAATGAACCAATATTGACTCATTAGAGTTAACTGTAGTCCATACCTTATTCGATTTTCCTTTGTTTTTACTTAATGTCCATTTGCTGTTTCAGGATCCTATTTAGGATGCAACATCCCATTAGTTGTCATGCGTCCTTAGGCTTCTCTTGGCTATGAGGATTTCTTAGATTTTTCTTGTTTATGATAACCTTGATATTTTTGAGGTAGCACTGGCCAAGTATTTTGTGGAACGTCACTCTACTGGGATTTGTCTGATGCTTTTCTCATTAGATTGGGGTTATGGATTTTCTTTGCAGGGAAAGGCCACAGAGATAAATTGCTATTTTCATCACTTCATATCAAGGGTACATACTAGCAACGTGACTTATCACTGTTGATGTTGAACTTGATCAGCTGGCTGAGACAGTGTGTGTCAGGGTTTTTCACTGTAAAGTTTTTCCTCTTGCACCTTTCTGTGCTGTACTTTTTGGAAGAAAGACACTCTCTGCAGCTCACATCTAGGAGCTATGCTTTCTTTCTTTGAGGGTAGAGTAACTACACACACTATTCTTCTGCATTGCAATTCTCTGCATGGGATATTTGTCTCTTTTCCCCCGTTTGTTATACAATCATTTATATCAGTATGGGCTCATGAATATTGATTTTATGCTTTATGTTATAATATAATACTTCTTTATTTTGTTGCCCAAATTGTTTCAGCTTTGCCCAAATTATTTTGTTTCCCAAAGTGTTCCTGCTTTCAATTGATGCCTGTGTCCTGGTGATGTACCCGCAACATTGAGTGTTGTTGGTTGGTTGGTTGGTTGGTTGGTTGTGAATACATCCTTATTTCCTGGAACCACAAGATGCTTTATCTTGTGTATTCTCTGCCATAATTCCAGAGTCAGCCATTTCTTCAAGGATCTAAGATTCCTTTGCGTGGAGAGACCAGAGTTAGTAACCACAATCCTGGCCCTAGATGGGCCCATTGTTACTGGGGTATAGTTCATTTTAGGCCACTCTGCTAAGAGAGAAACGAGATATATGTGTGTATACTAATTCATATATACAAATATATACGTATCTGTTCCTATATTCAGCTAAAAATGAGTTTATACTGGTGCCTCCAACTTTAATCCATGCCACATAGATCATTCTAGTCTTTTCCCCCTTCTTTACCTGTAAACTTCTACTATAACAGTGAAAAACATGGCTCTTACCATCCACCATCTGTTTGTTTAATTTAGCTCTAGTATGTAAGCATAGCAGTATCAGAATTGTTGCCCACATCCCTGTGGGGAAAAATTTTTTATAAAGTATGTTACAATGCTTAAGTTTACTTTATCTTTAGTTGTAGAGATTCCACTCATTTCCAAAGTTACTCAGGTAAGAACCATTTTTTCCCAATCCATTCAATTAAATTATTTTATATATTTGAAATACTGTTAGATTGTTTTGTCATATTGTGCATTCTATCTATTTTCAACCCCTTATATTTTTAAAAATTGCATATATTAAATTTCACTCTTTGTATTGTAAAGTTCAATGGGTTATGAGAGATGCTTTGTGTCATGTATGCATAAATTAAGTATAATACAGAATAATTGCACTATCCTAAAATATCCTCAGTGCTTTACCTTTTATCCCTTCTCTCCTCCCAATGAACATGTAGAACCCACTAAGATTTTTGCTATCTCTTAGATTATTCCTTTTCCAGAAGGTCATATAATATGAATTATATAGCATGTAGCTTCTTCTTACTGTCTTTTTTTCACACAGCAATATGCATTTTAGATTAATCCAGGCTTTTTTGTAACTTGAAATTTTACATCTTCACTGAATAATATTCTACTATATGAATGTTCCAAAGTTTGTTTATTGACAATTCACCTATTGAAAAATATCTTAGTTACCTCCGAGTGTTGGCAATAATGAAAAAGGATACTCTAAACATTTGTGTGCAGGTGTTTGTGGGGACATAAATTTTTTAATTACTTGGGTAAATAACTAGGAGTGTGATTGCTGGACTGTGTCATGTGATTATTTAGTGTTGTGAGAACCTGACAACTACCTTCTAAGTGGCTGTATCCAGCAACAATTAATGAGAGTTCCTGTTGCCTCAGATCCTCACCAGCAATTAATTGATAAAGTCATTTTTTTAAATTCTAGACATTCAAATTGTTACAAAATTTTATTTCATTGTTGGTTGGTCTTAAAATTCCCTAATGACAAGTCATGTTGAACATCTTTTCACATGCTCCTTTGCCACTTGCATATTTTTTTTTGCTGAAATATCTGTTCAGATCTTTTGCTCATTTTTAAAATGGGTTGTTTTCTTATTGTTGAGTTTTAACTGTTCTTTATATTTTTTGATACAAGTTTTATTGTCTTTAAACTGTCTTTTCATTGTCTTAAAATGTCTTTCACAACACAGAAGTTTTAAATTTTAATAAAGTGCAACTTATCCATTTTTATGGCTTTCATGGATTGTGCTTTTGGTATCGCATCTGAAAACATCACCAAACCAACAGTCACGTAGATTTTCTCCTATACTGTCTTCTGAAAGTGTCATTGTTTCATATATTTAAGTATATGATTCATTTTATGTTAATTTTTCTGAAAAGTGTAAATCTGTGTCCAGTTATAATTTTTGGCATTTAGACATCAATTGGTCCAACACAATTTGTTGAAAAGACTTTTATTAGTTACAGTTCTCCAGAGGGACAGAACCATTAGGATATATGTATAAATAAAAGGGATTTTATTAGGAAGAATTGACTCACAGTATTACAAGGTGAATTCCCACATTAGGCCATCTGCAGGCTGGGGGAAGAGAAAACCAGTAGTGGCTCAGTCCAAGTCAAAAGCCTCAAAACCAGGGAAGCCAATAGTGCAGCCTTCAGTCTAAGGCCAAAGGTCTGAGAGCCCCCAGGAGGCTGCTGGTGCAAGTCCCAGAGTACAAAGGCTGAAGAACTAGGAGTCTGATATCAAGGGCAGAAGAAGAAGCAAGGCTCAGGCACAGGAAAAGAGAGAGCTAGAGAAGACTTAGCAAGCAAACTTACAGCCTTTCTCATCCTTGCTTTGTTCCAGCTGTGATAGCAGCCAATTGGATGGTGCCCACCCAACTGGGTGGTGAGGGTGGGTCTGCCTCTCCCAGTCCACTGACTCAAATGTTAAAGTCCTCTGGCAACACCCTAACAGACATGCCCAGAAACAATACTTTACCAGCCATCTGCACTGCCATCTAGGCATCCCTCAATCCAGTCAAGTTGACAGCTAATATTAACCATCACAGTTATCCTTTCTCTACTGAATTGCCTTTGCTCCTTTGTCAAAGGTAACTTGACTATATATGTGTGAGTCTATTTCTCAGCTCTCTGTTCTGTTCCACTGATCTGTTTTTCTCTTATTTTGCCAATTACCACAGTGTCTTGATTTCTATAGTTTTATAACACCTCTTGAAATTGGGTGTGTATTCTAATTTTGTTCTCCTTCAGTATCGTGTTGAATATTCTTGGTTTTTTGCCTTTCCATATAAATGTTAGAAATACTTTTTCAATATCTACAATGTACTTTTCAGGATTTTGCTTAGGATTGCATGGACTCTATAAATAAAGTTGAGAAAAATTGGTATCTTAAAAATATCTAGTCATCCAATCCTGGAACACAGAATACCTGTCTCTTTATTTCGCTTTCATTTTATTTATTTCTTTAGAGTTTTGTAGTTTTCAAAATGTTGGTATTGGTCATATTTTGTTATATTTATACCTATTTCAATTTTGTGGTACAATTTTAAATGTTATTATTATTTTTATTTTAAATTTCAAATTATAGTGATAAATTCATGCCATGCAAAAGAGGAATTAACTATTGTATATTGACCATTTATTTTGTGACCTTACTGTCTTCACCCATTAGTTTCAGGATTTTGCTGTAGTTGTTATTGTAAATCCATTGGTGTGTTCTACACAGATAACTATGCCATTTTGCTAAAGAGACAGTTTTACTTCTTCATTTTGATCACATATCTTTTTTCTTAATGGACTATTTAGTCGTTCTTTTCTTACTTTCCAATCTCAGGCAGAAATATCCAGTTTCTCATCATCGAGTATGATGTTAACTGTAGAGTTTTGTTTAGATGTTCTTATCAATTGAAGAAATTCTTTTCTATTCCTTATTTGCTGAGAGTTTTTATCATGGGTAGGTATTATATTTTGTGAAATGTATCTTCTGCATCAATTAATACAACCATATGATTTTCTTCTTTAGCCTGTAAATGTGGTGGATTACATTGATTGACTTTTGAATTTTGAACTAGTCTTACATATGTGAAATAAACCCCATTTGGTTGTGGCATATAATTATAATTCTATTTATAAATATGTGGATTTGATTTGTCAATATGAAGAAATTTGTTTTCTGTTAATGAGAGATATTGGTGGGTAACTTTTCTTTCTTATCTTTATCTGGTTTTGATATTAGGATAATCTTGGCTACATAAAATAAGTTAGGAAATGTCCCCATCTGCTCCTGTTTTCTGGAACAATGATAGAGAATTGACATTATTTCTTTCTTAAGTATTTGGTAAAATTCATAAGTATTAGTATAACCACATGGATCTGGTATTTTCCTTTTTGGGAGGTTATTAATTGTTGATAGGTGGTAAAAATTTAAATATCAGAGAGAGTGCACCAGAGTCAGCAACACAGCACCGAGACATATTCTGTAAATTGTTATGGAGAAGAAAAAATAAAGCACCTCACATTGGAATATGTTCTTCAAATAAGAGACTAGGACATACATGCAGAAATAACATATCATAGAGGGATGGCAGGAAGGAAAGGGAGAGAATGGCAGATAAAGAGACCATGCTACCTTATCCCTTTACAAGATCAGATAATAAGTTAAAGTGAAAAAGAAAGTGAGTGAGAGAAAGTCCTAGACCTGAATCCCTTTTCTTTCCAGTTTCAACCAATTTGAGTTTGTTTCTTTTCCTTTCTTCATAAAAACAGGATAAAAATAATTATTTCATGGATTTTTGATGAAGAGTAAATGCATAGATAGAGAGAGAGAAATAACACTGAATATACTATAAGTATACATTTTCCATGTTCGGGACCAATAAATGATGCTTTTTTGAAGAGATATTTATCAAATTTATTCTAAAAGAGATAGATGTAACTTCTTAGAATATGTTTTCTATGTTCTCAGTCAAATATCATATAATCGTGTATATGAAAAAATTTAGGCACAGTAAAATCAGTATTTCCAGGCAACTGTTTAGGTTCTCTGAAAGCATCCCAGTGTAGTTTTATAAAAAAATAATTTTTGTATGGATTAGCTAGTCAAATAACAGTACAGATTACATGCAAGGCTTTAATTTTTTTAATATGTTACATGTTTTAATTTCTAACAGTATTATTCATCAAAACCTGTCACCTAAAACTCCTATGTGTTTTGTTTTTACATGCTACATTTGGAATATTTAAAACTTCCCCATTTTAAAAGCTACTTATTTATTTTGGGGGAGGCTGTGTATATATAGAGAGAGTCTTGCTCTGTCACTAGACTGGAGTGCAGTAGCGTGATCTCAGCTCACTGCAATCTCCACCTCCTGGGTTCAAGCAATTCTGCTGCCTCAGCCTTCTGAGTAGCTGGGACTACTCAGTGGTGCACGCCACCACACCCAGATAATTTTTGCATTTTTAGTAGAGATGGGGTTTCACCATGTTGGCCAAGATGATCTCAATCTCCTGACCTCATGATCCACCCGCCTCAGCCTCCCAAAGTGCTGGGATTACAAGCGTGAGCCACCGCACCCAGCCAGGATTCAGTTATTTAAGGTTTTTACTGTAACCTTGCATCCTAATGGTCTGATGCCCACTTAAACATTTTTAAATGGTTTGCTTGTTTGTTATTAATCTATATTTTAGATTCAGAAGGTGCATGTGCAGGTTTCTTTGTGGGTATATTGTACAATGCTGAGGTTTGATGTACAATTGCTTCTATTACCCAGGTACTGAGCATAGTACCTAACAGTTAGTTTTTCAACCCTTGCCCTCTTCCCTGTCTCATTCTTCTAGTAACTCCCAGTGTCTACTGTTGTCATCGTTATGTCTATATCAGCACTCAATGTTTAGCTCCCACTTATAAGTGAGAATATGCAGTATTTGGTTTTCTGTTCCTGCATTAATTCACTCGGGATAATGGCCTCCAGCTGCATCTATGAGGTGATGGTCTGTTAATCATGTCTTTCTCTCTATATTAATCCTAATTATATTCTCAGCATGTATTACCTCTGATTCCTAAATAACTTGAAGAGAGAATTTCCAAAGAATGATCAATAGTGAATTCAATCAATTTGTAAGAGTTTTATATGAAGACACTATTTAGAACTGCTTTCCCTCATTAGGCAGTAGTTATTGATAATATATTTTTTATGTAAGATTAAATTTGCTATATGATAAGCAGTATTATGGCTACAGAATGTAATTTTTTCTTCAGAAGTACCTGTGATCCCATTACTATTCATTGAGAGTTTTGAGTAAAGGCTATTAGCCTCCTTGTAGCGTGAAAATGTAGGATTATTGAGGAAGGATGACTCGTTTATGAATTCTGCTATTCAACAGACATATATTTTTGCAACATTAACAGCTGCTCAGTAATTAAGACATGGGCTTTGCTCTCATGGAGCTTTAAGACTGCTAGGTGAATGTGGCTTAATAAATACATATTTGGTCTCTGCCCCCTTTCCTGACACAGGGGTCTTATATTCCTTAGCATTTCTTGGATAATAAGGAGGATGTTTTGTTCTAGTGAGGCAACTCTTGGTGGGTTCCTGGATAGCTTCAAGATGGGAGCTGGTTACCAGAAGGTCCAAGTCATGCTCAGTTTGGAACTTTCGGCTTCAACCTGCCACTGCCCTTTCCAGGGAGGGAAGGGGGCTGGATATTAAATTGATAATCTATGGTGCCTAGATGATGAAAACTCCATAAAAATCCCTAAACTATTGTGGGATCCAGAGATCGTCCAGTTTGGTGAACACATCCATGTGCTAGGAGGATGCACAACCCAGTTTCATAGGGACAGAAACTGTTGTGCTTGGGGCTCTTCTGGACCTCACTTTATGTACCCCTTCATCTGGCTATGTCTTTGTATGCTTTGTAATATCCTTTATAATAAGTCAGAAAAATGTTTTCCTGAGATGTATGAGCCATTATAGCAAGTTACAGAACCTGAACAAGAGGAATTACTAGAATTGCCAATTTGTAGCAATTTGGTCAAAAGTATAGTTGACAACCTGGGACTTGTGATTGACATCTGAAGTAGGAAGGTAGCAGTCTTATGGGACTGAGCCTTTAACTTATAGGGTCTGCACTGACTCAACATGTAGTGTCAGAATTTAGTTAAATTGTAGGACACTCAGTTGGTGTCCATTGAAATTGGGAGAATTGGTTAGTGTGGGGGTCTATCACACTTTGATGTCAGAAGTAAAGTGATACAAAGAACATGTACAGAAAAACAGAGTTTTGTTTTTTTTTTTTTAGTGAGACTTATGCATGAATAGGAAACTTTGTAACAATATCAAATAAAATGAAAAAAATAGCAGTGAAATTTACTCAGAAGCAGGGTGAAAAAATTTTGCCAGCTTAGGGGGAAAAAGCTGTGTAAGTTTTCCTAGAAGAGATGACATTTTAGTTGAATCTTGAAGAATAAGAAGTAGAAAATAAAGAGAAAAGGACAAAAATGGAAAAGAATTAGTGAATACAGAAGCAAAAAAAAAATGCACAGTGTGCTCAGAGTTTTTACGCAGAATGTGTAAAGCAGAATTTGGTCAATACGTGTATCGGGGAAGCAGTCAAAAATGAGAACATTTGATACTTGACTGTATTATTTAGGAAATGGGTACCAGCCGAGGGTTTTCAGGGTTTGGTTAGCATAGGGAGATTTTTGTTTTAAAAATTTCAGACTTGAGGAAAATCATAAGAGAATAATGTCAAAGAATATTATAGAGTATCCAGCATGAAATATCTCTGCCTAATGACTGGACTAAGAATACATAGAACCTTGTGTAGTTCAGAAAAAAAAAAAAAAAAGAAAAAAAAAAACTTCAGACTTCAGGCCAATATTCCTGATGAAAATAGATGTAAAAATAATCAACAAAATAATGGCAAATCAAATCCAGCAGCATATCAAAAAGTAGTCTACCTTGTTCAAGTAGCTTTTATTTCTGGGATACAAGATTGGTTCAACATATGCAAATCAATAAATGTGATTCATCCCATAAACAGAACTACAGACAAAAACCACATGATTATCTCAATAGATGCAGAAAGGCTCTTAATAAAATTCAATAATGTTTCATGTTAAAAATCCTCGAAAAACTAGGCATCAAAGGTATATACATCAAAATAATAAGAGCCATCTATGACAAACCCACAGCCAACATCGTACTGAATGAGCAAAAGCTGGAAGCATTCCCCTTGAAAACGGGAACAAGGCAAGCATGCCCACTCTCAACCCTTCTATGCAACATAGTCCTGAAAGTCCTAGCAAGAGCTATCAGGCAAGAGAAAGAAATAAAAAGCATCCAAATAGGAAGAGAGAAGGTCAAACCATCTCTCTTCACAGACAGTATAATTCTATATCTAATAAAACACCAAGAATATCCAAGCTGAAAGCCAAATCAAGAATGCAGTCCCGTTCACAATAGTCACAAAACAAATAAAATACCTAGAAATACAACTAACTAAGGAGGTGAAAGACCCCTACAACAAAAATTACAAAACACTGCTGCAAAAAAATCAGAGATAACACAAACAAATAGAAGTATATTCCATGCTCATGAATAGGAAGAATCAATATTGTTAAAATGGCCATAGTGCCCAGGGCAATTTATAGATTCATTGCGAACCATCAACCAAACCAAATGTTTGATATTCCTATCAAATGACCAATGACATATTTCATGGAATTGAAAAAAAGAAATCTAAAATGTATTTGAAACCAAAAAGAGCCCTAATAGTCAAAGCGATCCTAAGCAAAAAGAGCAAAGCTAGAGGCATCAAACTACCCAACTTCAAACAATATTACAAGGCAAAAGTAACTACAACAGCATGGCATTGGTACAAAAACAGAAAAAAAACATATACCAATGGAACAGGTTAGATAACCCAGAAATAAACCTGCAGATCTACAACAATCTGTTGTTTGAGAAAGCTCGGAATAACAAACAATAAGGAAAGAACTCCCTATTCAATAAATGGTGCTGGGATAACTGGCTAGCCATATATAGAAGATTGAAACTGGACCTCTGCCTTTCAACATATGCAAAAATCAACTTAAGATGGATAAAAGATTTATGTAAAACCCAAAACTATAAAAAAACACTAGAAAAAAAGCTGGGAAATACCATTCTGGACATAGGTCCTGGCAAAGTCTTCATGATGAAGACTCCAAAAGCAATTGCAACAAAACAGAAAAAATAACAGATGGACTCCGATTAAACTAAAGAGCTTCTGGACAACAAAAGAAACTATCAACAGAGTAAACAGGCAGCCTACTGAATGAGAGAAAATATTTGCAAACTATGTATCCAGCAAAAGCTGAACAGCCAGAATCTATAAGGACCTCAAGAAGAAATAACAACCCCATTAATAAACTGGAAAAAGAACATGAAGAGACACTTCTCAAAAGGAGACACACATAAGGCCAACAAACATACAAAATGCTCAATATCACTAATCATTAGGGATATTCAAATCGAAACCACAGCAAGATACCATCTCACACCAGTCAGAATGGCTATTGTGAAAAAGTAAAAATAACAGATGCTGGTGAGGTTGAAGAGAAAAAGGAATGCTTACACACAGTCGATAAGAATGTAAATCAGTTCTGCTGCTGTGGAAAGCAGTCTGGAGATTTCTCAAAGAATTTAAAATAGAACTACCATTTGACACAGCAATCCCATTACTGAGAATATACCCAAATATACATCATTCGACCATAAAGACACACGCATGTGTATATTTATTACAGTATCATCACAACAGCAAAGGCATGAAATTGATATGGGATCCTTAGGATGTCCCTTTGCCAGCTGGAAACCTCTGTGACTGGTGGCACCTCTGCTTGAGTTTTGCTTGCAACCACTGGCTCCTTCCACCCACTCGGCCCAGCAGGTTGCATTTGGCTTGTGCTACTAGTCCAAATCCCACACTTGCCAAGGACAAGCCAGGCATGGAATGGCAAGGGATGTGAGAGTGAGTGAGCATGGGGCCTGGCCACTGTGCACAGCCAAGAACTCTGGCTTCTGTGGCAGAGTGGGCAGTTTCCACATGTCACCATGAACCCCTGCTGCCATCAATCCCCCCTCAGAAGAGATACATCTAACTGCCATTAAGATAGGCATGATGACTGCTCTTAGCTGCCTCATGCTGACAGGGGGCGCACTGTTTTGGGGAAAAGTCGGATCTCTCTCAGAGGCCTGTCAAGGGTCCCTATTAAAAGGAAGCCATTGTCCAAGGCTCTATTTGCAATACCATTTGGAGTTTGATGGCCTGAAGGCAAGAAGAGAAGAAAGCAGGTTCTTAAAAGATATGTATCAAAACAAAACAAAGGGATAAAGAGAGCTTAAAAATCCTGAGGCTGCTGACACACCCAGATAACTGGTGATTACAGTTATGCCTGCTAAGACTTGGATGCATGCGGCTAGGTTTTGGTTAGCTCCCTTGATCTTTTTTTTTCTAAATAAGGAAACTGGGTTATTGGCACCACGTTTACCCCCATCACCTGACAAGATTTGCAGGATAATTGCTCAGAACTAAAACATTGATCCAAATGTTTGTTTTGTTTTGAAAATCCCATGTAACTTAACATGCTAAATAATCTTGTTTACCTCTCTTTTGGATGTTTGGGGGTCCTCTGTAGCATCCTAAAGTTAGGGGTCAGGAAAGACAATTTTTAGGCTGCAATTTGATTTTGGAAAGCCCATCAAATATGTTAAAGATTTAAAACACTAGATATTATGAAAAATCATTCCAGGTTACCATAAGTTATTTATTTAGCCAAAATGATGACTCAATTTTTTTTAAAAAAATCAAAAACCTTAATTCATTAAGAGGGAAGACTTAACTTTCCAACCTGTCTTTTGCTTCTTTTTTCAGTAGCTTATTCAAAAGGCAAACAAAAATCTTTCATTATCCTTTACTACGACATGAAAATCTTATTCAAGAGAGAGAAAGCAGAATTTCAACTATGCTTTAGTCTGCTATTAATGTCAACCCCAATTTTTAATAAAACGTTATAGAAAAATCTATCCAACCGTAATCAGTTTGACCATGAGGTGAGATTCTTATAACCCTTTTATAGCCCTTTAGAAATTTTTGTTAAATAGATCAGTGCCTTAAGAAAACTCTGTTGTGCTTTTATTTCAATGTTCAATTTATGGAAAAACTGAATTTTTGAATTTACCCTTTTGAAAAACCCTTTTGGAAAAACCCTTTTGAATTTAATCAGTATGTGCACATACAGAATGTCTTTTACAAGATTAATTTCTATAAATCTTCCACAACTTATTTAAACCTCTAGCTTTATCTTATCTAATTTAAAACAATTCTTTAATCCTCTAAACAAGGTAAAAATTTATATTCCCATGCCTTCTTATAAGTTATGCAGGTCAAATATTAGGCTGGCTAAATGCTTTAAGGTCATAAACTGCTTCTTTGGCTTCTGAAAATTGTTTGACATGCCCATTTTACAGTTTGGTAAGGCTTGGGGACATACGGACTTAACCACAATCTTAAATTAACTATGCGGGAAAAAGTGAGACCTTATCCACCTCTAGTACATAATTAAAATAACTTAACAGGGTTTACACCAAAATTAAAAATTACTAAGAGTTACTATTATAACATGTCATTGAGATGTCTGAAAATAAGTGTACTTGCAAGGTGTGGAAGGAAAGTAAAATGTGTTTTTGGTAAAAGATTGTAAGAAGGCATGGAAACAGAGATATTGGCTTTGTTCCAATCCAGTTTCCTTTCATGGAGGTCTAGCTGTTGCACAGGATTGGAATAAGGTCCTGGGGTAACTGAAGGCATCTGGCCGAGGCCACACCTTGGCATTGCATGAAGGCTCCTAGACTGGTTCCAGTTCCTGAAAACCCATTATGGTGTAATATCATCTCTGTGCTTTGCAACAACATCCTTCACATTGTATGTAAAGAAAGGATAACACCAGAGAAAAAGACAGAAAGAAACATTGTATGTAAAGACATGATAACACCAGAAAAAAAGACAGAAAGAAAGTGCAATGGGAGGTACTGGAGGTCCAAGTACCAACTGGATTGGAACAAAGCCAACATTTCCAACACCCAAGGGTGATGGAGGATTGCCAGTTTCCTCCCTAGCAAGCCCGTCCCCTGTGTCTTAAGTTTAGCAGCTACGATAGTTCTTTTAACAGGCCGACAGAGGCCCAGTGTTTTTCCTTCATTTTGGCTATTGTGGAGTTTAGGGACTCTGAAAAAAGGACAGAGAGCAGCAAGTCTGCTTTAACTCACACTTGTGCAGATCCCTGACGAGCCCCTCCAAATGTCACAGGACCCGTAGGTTGTGGCTTTGCCAGTCAGGAACCTCTGTGGCCAGCGGCGCCTCTGCTTAAGTTTTGCTCACACCCGCTGGGATCATTCCGCTCACTCAGTCCAGCAGGCTGCCTTTGGCTTACACTATCGACCCCAAGCTTATGCCTGCCAATGCAAGCCAGGTGCAGAGTGGCAAGGGGTGTGTGAGTGAGTGAGTGTGGGGTCTGGCCACTGCACACAGCCAGGCACACCTGCTGCTGTGGCAGGGCAGGCAGCTCCAGGTGCCGACACAGGTCCCAGCTCCATGCAAGGCTGTGGCTGGACCAGATGTACCGTAAGTGGCTTTTGCTGTGGCCACCAGCATCTAGATGAGGTGAACACAGTGGCACCCAAAAGTACAGAGACGCCAGGAACTGCATATCCCTAAAGAGGGTGTTAGAGTGTGTCACAGCCATGGCTTGGGGAGCCCCAAGGTCTGGGCTCTCAGAAGGGCCACAGCTCTTCTCTCCTCATTGCCCACACTACTGTGAGAGGTTGGGGAGTGTTTTGGTGGGTCCTGTTTCAGCCCATTTGTGTTAAGCTCTTTCAGTCCCACCACCCTGCTCCAGCCTGCAGCTCCTGGGTTGACCCAGTCATACCACTGTTCCTGTCACATGGGGCAGCTGCCTACCGCTGAAAAAAGGCAGGAGGGCTATGATGTTACAGCAGCTCTGGCTTGGGAAACCCCAAGGTCTGGTGCCCCAGAAGGGTTGACACACTTTGCTCTCATAGTCTGGGAGTGTGTCACCACCTGCAGCTTGGCCAGGAACATGGTACAGCTCCTTTCACTCCTGCCATTTGGTGGATCCAAAGGTCTTGTCCCACGTTGAGGAAGAATGAGGTTATGTGGACAACTGAAGGGTGAGCAAGGTGGAGAGGAGCTTTACTGACTGACAAAATGGCTCTCGGGAGACCCGAAGTTGGTAGTTACTATCTGTAGGCAAGTGTCTGAATTTGGCTGAGTCAGGGGTTTTTATGGGCTCAGAAGGGAGGAAGTGCTTGCTGATTGGTCCATGGGCATCCATGAGCAGGCCTGAAAAAAGCACCATAAAATTGGCCAAAAGGCATCAATGAAGTTCTTACTCCAGGTGGCAGACTCCACACAGAAGTGATAGCCCAGCCCCAAAGGCTTCAGGCTGTCTCTGGCTTAAAGGTGTGGTTTCACCAGAAACCCGCCCCTTCTTGCCTAGGGACCTGTCTCCCACCACCATCAACATGCCATCCATGGTGCCCAGACTATCTCTGTGCCAAGGGGCACCTGCATGTTCATGCAAAGCCACCCTCAGCCCTGGGGCCTCCCTTCTGCACTTGTCAGTGCCTAAAGTCTAGAGGGGGTCAAGAAGGCATATCAGCACTATCTCGAACATGCACACACCTGGCCAAGTCACAACAGCACCTGGGCTCAGCCACAACTTTGCTGCACACCAGAGCTGGCACCAGGAGCAGGGAGAGTCCAGGGAGCAGGAGCAGGCACTTACAAGCCTCCAGGGCTTCCTGATCCCCCAAGAGCACAGGGATGCCTGAATCCGGAGCCAGAGCTGGGCAGCTGCAGCTGCAACCAGGAACATGGGCTCCTGCCCCAACAACTCAGTAGGATGTGGTGCTCCCGCTGGGATTACCTGTTTCTAGTCCCCATCAGCTCTACAGAGTGCATAGCCCTGGACACACCTATTCCACTGCAGCTGCATCATGGCAGCAACCACTCCACATGGTCTGCCACTGCCATTGGAATCAACCTAGATGCCTATCAATAGTGGACTGGTTAAAGAAAATGTGGTACACATACACCATGAAATACTGTGCAGCCAGGCTGGGTGTGGTGGCTCACACCTGTAATCTCAGAACTTTGGGAGGCCAAGGCGGGTGGATCACCTTAGGTCAGAAGTTCAAGACCAGCCTGGCCAACATGGTGAAACCCTGTCTCTACTAAAAATACACAAAATTAGCTGGGTGTGATGGCAGTCACCTGTTATCCCAGCTACTCGGGAGGCTGAGGCAGTAGAATCGCTTGAACCCGGGAAGCAGAGGTTGCAGTGAGCCGAGATGGCGCCATTGCACTCCAGCCTAGACAACAAGAGCGAAACTCTGTCAAAAAAAAAAAAAAAAAAGAGAGAGAGAGAGAGAGAGAAAAGAAATACTATGCAATCATGAGAAATAACAAGATTGTGAATTGACAAAGATAGCCAGCTAGAAGCAGATACTGAGCCCCACTCTCACAGAGAGAAATAGAGGGGGCAAGTAAATATAGCACCTTCAACAGAAACATCCAGGGATGCACATTGGGATTCATCATAAAACAGTTCAACCCACACAGAATGCAGAAAAGCAAGGCAGAATGACCACCCACTCGGGAGTGACATGGAGCTAGGGGAGCCTCTCCTGCCCAGGGAAGTGGTGAGTAAGTGAGCAACCCTGAGGACTCACACTTCTCCCACAGATCTTTGAAACCCTCTGGTCAGAAAATTTCCTTGTGAATTCTCTCCACCAGGGCTTGCAGTCTGATATGCAGAGCTATGACAGCCGCTCAGGCACATGTAGAGCCACCTCCATCATTGGGGATTATATTTCAACATGAGATTTGAGGGGACAAATACCAAAACTATATCAAAAGGCATATAAATACTATTTGCTGTGTTTTTTTACATGCACAGAGGAGTATATAGAGAAGAAATGAAGACCCAAAGAAGCATTCAAACCTGGGGGCTTATATACCATTCTAGCAAAGGGCAAAACATTGTAAGAAAAGACCAAGGAAGAAAAGTGTTAGTCTCTCATGGTGGTACATTATCAGATTATAATTATATTAGGGAAAGTAAAGAAAGATAGGGTTACTCTGTAAGATGTTGTTTATGCAGTCTCATCTCAGTACTGTTCCTATCTCTGCTGATAAAAGTTGTTCTTCCCTTTCTGATATGAGAGAGGGAAATATATTCACAAAGAAAATTTAAGCTCCACTTTTAGGCAGATAAGGGAAGGGTAGAGGGTACTTCTGTGCCTTTTTTCTTTTTTTCTACATTGCCTTCAGCTCAAAATAATGCTTATGCTAAAATGGCATATTTTGGGGTGGCATATTCTGCTTCTCTTCATGGTTTATAGATGATAGATCCAAAAACAGCACTAGAGTCTTCAGATTCCAAATGCAACAGTCTTCCCATTTCATCAAGCCTGAATAACTCTTCAAATTGGTTTCATGAGTTAGCTCCACTCATCAGCCATCTAAGAGCAACTGATGTTAAGCCTCTTACCACGATGACCATGGAAACGGATTCTGGAACATCAGTTTAGACTTGCTTGCATCAATTCCTCCTATCACCCTCCTATCATCCTTTCACCTCACCTATTTCCTGCGTGGACACTGTTATGAAGAGTAGAATGACATTATCAACACTTATTAACAAAGGAAACAATTTATTATGCTGTTCTTTATGTTCAAAAAATTTAGAAAATGTATATTAAAAAAACAACCAACTTCTCCTTTTGCATCAAAGGACAGTTAATAATGTCAAATCACCAATTAAGAGAATGCATTTGAGAGCCTACATTTAATTGCATTCTTGTAAGTCACTTGAAATAAATAGAAATAATGAATGGGTTTAGTCACCACTTTTGTACTAAATTCCATTACTTGTAACTACTAAAAGATTCATTATCAACTGAGAGCTACATGAGCTATATTTATTTTAGTAATAGATCTGTGTTACAAGCTTACCAAATTCTCCTTTTCTAACTAATTTATTTGCATAAACATCAGATTATTGTCTAAGGAAAAAAATGAAGACTCACAGGCATCTCAAATAAATATGAGTAAATGGCTCTTTTTCTCAGTTTCTTCTCCTGTGCTAAGGTGAAGTAAAATTCAAATTTATTGGGCAAAATTAGCTACCAATGTGGTTAGCAAGTCTCATTAGAAATCTAAATGCAATTAATTTTATAAATTGAAAACTTCTGTACTGCTCTCCAAAATTCTTTTTTTTCAATGGTCATTCATCTTTATTTGACTTTCAGGCCATATTATTTTTATAATTGTTATATATATATATATATATATATATATATATATATATATAAACATATAAGGTAAAAAGTGTAATTGTCCTAAAAGATCAACTTTTGCCTGAGGAATATAGCGGTATTTGGTGCTGTTCAAAGACCAGAAATGGCTACTTGCTGCTGTCAATCACCGATGCTTCTATATTAACTATAGTTGCAGGATTTTTTTTTAATTTCTTCTTCTGTGATTTTCACCTTTTGATATTCTTGTAAGCCACCCTATCCATAACTGTAAGCCATCCTATCCATATCTGGGATTTACAGCACAAACTGAATTTCCTTTGTCATCCAGAGCACCATATATGAATGAATTAAGAATTTGATTTAACAAAATATTCCAGGAAATCTATAACTTTGGAGCACAGCCTGACTTGGGGCTGGTTGCTTTGAAAATAATATAACAAGAAAAAATTTCAACTGTTTTCACTAAGTAATGGGATAATCTTTTATTCTTCTTCTTTTTCTTCTTCTTCTTCTTCTTCTTCTTCTTCTTCTTCTTCTTCTTCTTCTTCTTCTTCTTCTTCTTCTTCTTCTTCTTCCTTTTTTACGTATGTATTTGTGGCTGGGCAGCTCTCTTTGTTGAATATTGTACTAAAGAGAAAATGCATTTGGTCAAGGTTATGCTACATACATACATAGGTATCTTATAGATGTGTCAATACACACAGCTCACAAGGCCACTTTCCTTAGGAGTATGTATGTTCAGACTAAAGCAAGTAGATGCTGCCTATCATTGAAACTTGGGTCTATGTGCACATATGTAAGTCTGACCTCCCATTAGTTAGTGATTTTGTTACAGGTAGTCAGATCGGCAATAAGCAGGGCAGGAGAGGGCTCTCCCCGCCACCCACTAGGAATGTTCTGTGATGGTTAGTCAACTACCACATTGCCTCTCTAAAAATGATAATTCAGTAGCCACGGAGAGACAATCTCCTGATTGTCCATACATGTTAACATTAAAAGTGTTAATTGAGGCTGGGCACAGTGGGTCACGCCTGTAATCCTAGCACTTTGGGAGGCCGAGGTGGGTGGATCACCTGAGGTCAGGAGTTCAAAACCAGCGTGACCAACATGGTGAAACCCCGTCTCTACTAAAAAATACAGTTAGCCAGGCATGCCGGCGCCCTCCTGTGGTTCCAGCTACTCAGGAGGCTGAGGCAGGAGAATCGCTCGAACTCCAGAGGCGGTGGTTGCAGTGAGCCAAGATTACGCCCCTGCACTCCAGCTTGGGTGACAAAGCAAGGCTCCGTCTCAAAAAAAAAAAAAAAGGTTAATCGAATGAAGGCCCCAGGAAGAAGCAACTTCCTGGGCATGCGTGTGAAGAGATAAAAATGAAAAATGGCAAAGTATGATGTTTCAGGGGCACGTGCCACCGAAAAAGGGAAGAAAGCCTCGGATGGGCATGCGTATGACTCCCTAAACACACTGCATATGCTCAATTCCCAAGGGTAAGGAGGGCATCCTGCATGCGGAGAAAAAGGCGAGCCCATAACGTCCTAGAATCAAGATTGAAGGATCTTTTTCTCTGCCCTTTTCTTCTCTTGGACCTTCAGGCACCCACTTGGATCTCTTCCAAGTGTTCTTTCCTTTGTTACCTGTTGTAAAGTCTTACATTTCCACTCCTGCCCTGAAACTTGCCTCAGTCTCTTTTTTCTGCTTTATGCTCCTTGGGCGAATTTTTTTTTTCTGAGGAGGGAAGGACTGAAGTTGCCGTGGACCTGTGTGGATTCACTGATAGTGACTCGGGGTAATTTGGATCTCTTCTACCGGTAACAATTTTACCCCCTTTTTCATTTAATTATTTAAACATACCTACATAAACATACACACACACACCCCTTGCCCATTAAGAATGAGTGGAAGCAGTGCACACTGATCCTTAAACTGAAAACTATTCTGTGTCGTAAGCAGTCTCTAACTCCTTACCACACTATTCTTTCTAATAAGACTGCTAATTAATATATATAGTATTAGAATTTAATTCTTAATCACATTTATTATTTCCTGCTGCATTGTGAGGCATCTCTTCTGGACAATGTATCTAACTGGTCACAGACTATAAAATACGTTCTTCATACATTTAAGTATAAAATGATGTAATAACATATGAATTCACCATGCAAGATGATCAGATAACATTATGCCTACTTTAGTTTTTAAAGTATCTTTTCCAGGAGTCACTTTTACTGTTCTTTGAGCTCTCTGAGTTTTCTATTAACATTTATTGAATATAAGCTGATGATTAGATCTTGTCAATAGGCTTTCATGAAAGATGTTTCTATATAAGTATGCAAATCCATTACTGAAACTCATTTGATTTAGTAGTAGTATCTTACAGTTACCAAATGCAGAGGGACATGGTTTTTCAAGTTATATAACAGAGGAAAAGATGCAGTTTCATGCACCTAAACATAATTTTCTTTAAAAAATGTTACCAGTTTTGTAATTTCCACATGTATGTTACCATACACAAGTTTTATGGATCAATTTAAATGCTAAAACCCACCTAATGAAAGATATTTCAGAGATACTTGAATATATATTAATTTAAGAATCTGACATCAGTCAATAGAAAGTTATTCCAGATATCGTACTTCTTATGATTGCATTAACATTCTGTTTTTTTACCATCATTCAAATACCTACTATCCAAATTCCTTGGTAAAATAATTGGATTATAGAATAACTTCATAGTTCTGTAAAATAATTTAATTGTCATAATACCTCTAGTTTCTCTGTGAAACCAAAGGTTTAATTTGCTTCTGTTGTAGCCTAATTTCTGCTTGACTTTTTAAGGTACTGATAGTCAATGGAGAAAAAGTAGGCGACATGTTAAAATGTCATCAAAGTAGCATTCTATTTTAAACAAAGACATATATTCTAATTCCAATGACAACGATAAAGCACTCCAGGGCGTGCTTTAATGGGCCATTAGTTTTCTTCTCGGGTGGTTGAAATTCTTTGGCCTATAGCCTTATGCTCCCCTGAGTCTCTGGGCCTCTATTAGACCCATTAAAAACACCCTGGAACGCGTTTTTTGTCTAATGTGATTATTATAAAAATGTCCAAGCTACACTTTATTCCCCAATTTGCAATAGCACTGGCATTTCACTTTCCTAAATGTTGACATGGGGGTCTGCAGAAAATATAGTGCAGACAATCAATTAGAAAGTAAAAAGGAAACTTTCAGGCCTGTGTCAGTGGGTGCAAGAGGAAAAAAGAGAAATATCTGAGTTAACTAAGTAAGAGTAATTTTCACACCTGTTAAATGTATAGGGGTTTGAAGAGCTTTGGCAAATCTCTACAAATCACAAGCTTGACAGATTGTTCTTAGCTTATTCACATTATTTCCCATCTTTCTCTGTAGTAGACAGAGACTCCTTTTCTTATGTGCCTCTACTTCTTCAGTACAAATACACATTTATTTTATAACACTAGTAAGAAAACAGACCCTGTAATAAGAGAAAACTAACTAGCTTTTAGCACCAAAGAGAGAAGAGGCCAGGAGTGGCATGCTGATTTTACTGGCCAGCAAAAGTTCTTTGAAAAAAGCATCCTTCCCTATTAAAAATGGTTCTGGCGGAGATATCAGTATGTTCCTGTTTTTCCTTTCAATGATGGAATCCAATCCATCAAATTCCATAAACTAATCAAGGTAACTGATCTACCTCTATACAGTTTTTAGTGTTAAGATGATCAAAAATAGGCCAGAAAACCTTCCTTACAATTTAATACTGGGAAATTTAAAGAAATAACTGATGTCTCTTCTTTAGAATTACAACCAGTAAAATATAGTCTTGGGAGTTTTGGTAGCCTTTGTTCTTGCCTTTGTTCTATTTTTGGGCTTCATTGTTTTTACATTGTTCTGTGTTAGAATGATAGATAGAAAGATGATAGATAGATGATAGATAGATAGATAGATAGATAGATAGATAGATAGATAGATACATAGATAGATAGATAGATAGATAGATAGATAGATAGATAGATAGATAGATAGATAGATCTGAGAGGGAGGAGAGGAAGTGGAAGATGGAGAAGGAAGGAGAGAGTGAGGAAGGGAAAGAGAGTGGGAGAAAGGCCTGATAAGTTGATGTGAACCATTTGGCTTAGCTGTGATTGAAGGAAGACTAGCTTTTGCATGCGTCAGTTACATTGTTATCAGAAAGGGGTACTGATCCACACCCTGAGAGAGGGTTCTTGGATCTCTCACAACAAAGAATTTGGAATGAGTCCACAGAGTACAGTGAAAGCATGTTTATTAACAAAGTAAAGGAATGAAAGACTAGCTACTCCATAAACAGATCAGGGCATTTCCAAAAGCAAGAGGAGGAACGTGACCACCTTAGGTCCAATGCTTTTTTTATATATAAGATAACATGGCAAAATAAAATCATAAGGGAGAAGTACTCTACTACAACAGCTTGTGACAGGATTGCTAATCTTTTTTGTAATTAATGTCTTCTCTAAGAACCTATATTATTATTTTTAAAGTGAAACTTATTTTTAAACTAAGAAAATGCTTTTGTCCTTAAGACATTGGAGTATCAGGACATTTCCTAGTTCTGTTATTTCCTGGACTGATTAAATCCTGGGTTTGTTCAGTAAATATTATTAACTTGTTCCCTTACCTGTAAATATCCCGTGACTAAGAATGCCCAACCTTCTGGGAATGCAGCCAGTAGGTGTCACTCATTTTACCCAGCCGCTATTCAAGATGGAGTCACTCTCGTTTGAGCACCTCTGACAACATGAACTAGCAAATTACCTTTTCTGCTTACATTACGCAGTTTTTTTTCCTAGCTTGAATGGAATGTATATTGGCTATTGTAATAGACTTAAATTGACATTCTCTCTAGAATTTTCTAGTTTTTTGTTCATCATCATGTGTTCTTTTGTTCTGATGACTCCTCCATCTTTTTCTTCCTCCAGGAGATGTCACATCCAATTAAGAACACATTTTCTTTCTTGCTGACCTTCTTCTCAACATCTGATGCTGTCCAAAGTTGCAAATGTAGCCAATAATGGGGTCTCTTTTGATTCTGACAATGTTTAAAGTCCTAGCCAGTAATGTCTTTCATTGTCACAGGAACTAAAAAGGAGTCACACAGAGACTCTTCAGCGTTACCTATGAAAGTCAATGTGATGACCACATTGGAGGCATGAGCACTGATAATTCCTCTTCCAGGGTCATTTCAAGAGTTTAGAGTAAGTAATAGGTAGTCAAATTAAAACTGTGCATAAGTAATCCAACATGGATCCCATTCCTGCTATAGTTAATATTTTCTGATTAAAGAAGCAAAATTAGTGTTTTCTCATTTAAAGAAGTTTCAGATTTTCACCCTTATTTTTGACAAACTGAGAAACAAGCAGAGATGTCCAAGAAGAGAAGACTCATATCTCCAAGGAAGGATTCTTTCTTTGGTTTCTCTAGTCAGAAGCCCTTTCTTTTCATCTGATTTTCTTGAGACCTGTCAATGCCTGACATTTGGTTCTTGCAACTTTTATCTTTTCAATGATGTTCATCCTTTTTCCCTACAGCTTCCTCCAATTCATTTAGAATTTCTAAATAGTAATGCTCATGACTAATAATGTCGCTTTCCCTCACTGTGTCTAACTAGGGCCCTTTTACACAATTATTCTTCTATAAATGTTTAATGAATGAGGGGGTTACTGAACTAATATAAATGGTTATGGCAATTAGTAAATTATGGGCAATATTCAAACAACACCCTAACAAAAAACACGAAACTTAAAACAAAGCCTATGGTTGTTGCAGAGCAAAATAGAACATATTTAAAAGCACTATCCTTGTAAATTGGAAATTCTCTTATACAGATCAAAACTTTCTCCAGAGCACTTTACTCGTTCAATGGCTGTCTTCCTTAGAAGATTATGTTTCATGAAGACATGAACTAGATGAGTCTCTTCAATTATTTTCTACCAGTGCCTAACAGAATTTTTGTGCTGTATTAAATATTTACTGTGTGTTTTTGAAAAATAAATGAATGACTAAAAATAGAATGAATTCTATGCATATTTTCATATTAATGATTATGTGCAGTACAGGTTTATGAGTAATGATTTATAGGTAACTTCCGATTCAGTGAAATAAAACCACCTTTGGAACTTAAATTCTCCTGTCTGAGCTTTCACAAAATTATTTTACTTTATTTAAAAAAATGGCGTAATTTCTTGGATTGTTATTTGACAATCTTTGACTCCAAGGAAGCATGCCAAAATAGGTAAAGTTTCCTATGAGTAAATATCCTATGAGTAAAGGGTACTGAAATATTTAATAAAAATGAGTCGATTAAAAGAAGTTTTTTTCCTGAGATTATACTCTTTCTACTTTCCTGGTGTTAAGATGTCCTCTGCTTTTGAAATAATGATGATTGTAGTTAGGGGCAATTTTAGGAAAGTTTAAGTGTCCTTAAAAATATATGTGTGTATAACCCTGCATTAGCACTTTAGTTTAATTTTATTTATCTGTGAAACACCTTCTTAAGTCATTAAGATTCCACCTGCAGAAAATTTGTTAGTTATTATTAGCAAGTAGTTCAACAATCATTTTCACTTTCATGACTTTGGTATTGAACTACTCAGCCAATTCAATCTTGACTCATTATTGAATAGCTTAATTAAACAGATTTTGCAGGGGGAAATCATCAATCATAATTAAATAACTAAACCTTGATGCTATTCACTCTAGAACAATCTTTTCAATAAGAATTATCTATATCAGGAAAACTCAATTGCAAATCAAGGTTCTGACTTTTTGATTTCATACTTGGAGTTGTATCTGAAACCACTAATCTGTTTTCTTTATTACCGTCATCTTCATACATGTGGAATATCTCCAGGATGCAGCCGACACCAGACTTTTTTTGTAAATAAGTTTCAGGTCTTTGTGCATTTCTTGCAACTGCCTTTTTCAGATATCAAATTTTTAAAGTCAGAAAATCAAACCATCTATATTTGAAAAAATTCTTCCACTTTTACATAATGTGGTAACAAAAAGAAATGGAGTTATTTCATCCGTGTAGACTTAAATTTTTCTTCCTCGTATTTAATCTATGCCTAAGATGCTGACATAATGACAGGATGGAAAGTTTCTTTAAAGTGCAATTTCCCAAGCCTGACCATCAGATTTTCATTTATGTATTATTATTTTAATTGTGGTAAAAAAACACATAGCATAGCATTTATTGATTTAAGTGTAGAGCCGTTTTAACTACATTCACATTGTTGTGCAACATATCTCTAAAAATTTTTTATAACTTACAACACTGATGCTTACTCATTGAAAAACAATTCTCCATTTTCTTCCACCTCCAGCTCCTGGCAACCACCACTGTGCTTTGTTTCTATTTGTTTGACTACTTTAGACATCTCCTAAAATTGAAATCATCTAGTGTTTGTCTTTTTGTGACTGGCTTATCTTACTTAGCATAATGTCCTCAAGGTTCATTCATGTCCTAGCATGTAGCAGGATTTCTTGTTCCTTTGTTTTTTTAAGGCTTCATAATGTTCCATTGCATGTATAGGCACATTTGTTTTTATCTGTTTATCTATTGACAGATACTTGGATTGCCAGCACCTCTTGGCTACTGTGGACAATGCTACAATAAACATGAGTATGCAAATATCTCTTTAGGATCCTGCTTTTAAGTATTTTTGGATACATAGTATATCAAGAAGCATGATTTTTAGATCATATTGTTGATGAAAAGATTCAAACTCTGTAAAATATTTAAGGAGATTTATTCTGAGCCAAATACGAGTGAACATGGCCCATGACACAGCCCTCAGGAGGTCCTGAGAACATGTGCCCAATGTGGTTGGGGTGCAGCTTAGTTTTATATATTTTAGGGAGCCATGAGACATCAGTCAAATATATTTAAGAAATACTTTGGTTTCATTCAGAAAGGCGGGACAACTCAAAGTGGGGACTTCTAGGTTATACGTAAATTTAAACATTTTCTGGTAACAATTGGTTGAGTTTTATCTGCAGACCTGGGATCAAAAGAAATGTTCAGGTTAAGATAAAGGATTGTGAAGACCAAGTTTTATTGTGCAGAGGAAGCTCCCAGATAGCGGACTTCAGAGAGAGAGCAGGTTGTAAAATGCCTCTTACTGGACCCTAAAAGGGTGCCTGGCTCTTAGTTGATTATCTCCTGGATCTGAAAGGAAGGAATAAAAACAAAGGCGAAAGGGAATTCTCTATAGAATCTGGATTCTTCCCACAAGAGACTTTACAGAGCAATATCAAGGTATGGCAAGGAAATATATTTTGGGGTAAAACATTTTGATTTTCTTCCTTGTCATGCCAGAGTCACATTGGAAAGTAAGTCATGATATACAGGGTTAAATAAAACTCATCTGATTAGAATTTATGGCTTGTAGGACATGGCTTCCCAGACCTCTTAGATAGGAATTTGGGCAAGATAAAAAAAAAAAATCATAGCTTAGTCCTCAATATGATAATTATATTTTTAATGTTTTGAGAAAATGTCACACTATGTTTTATAGTAGCTGTACTATTTTACATTCCCGCCAGCAGTGCCCAAGTGTGACAATTTTTTTACATTTTCAACAACACTTGTTTTCTGCTTTTGTATTAGAGGCCATTCTAATGGTTACGAGGTGGTTTTTCTTTGCAGTTTTGATTTGTATTTCTCTAATAAGTTATTCTTAGCATCCTTTCATATGTCTATTGGAAATTTGTATATTTTATTTAAGGAAATATTCATTCAAGCCCTTTATGCGTTTTAAAATTAGATTATTTTTGTTGTGGCTGGTGAGTTGTAGGAGTTTTTTATATATGTTGGATATTAACCCCTCATCAGGTACATATTTGCAAATATTTCCTACCATCCCATGGGTTGCCTTTAAGTTCTGGTGATTGTTTTCTTTGATGTGCAAAGATTTTAAGTTTGATATAGTCCCATTTGCCTTTTTTTTTTTTAATTGCCTGTGCTTTTGGTATCATGTTAAGGAAATTATTGCCAATTCCAATGTCATGAAGTTTTTCCCCAACATTTTTTTCTAGAAATTCTATAGCTTAAGTCTGATGTTTATTTGAATTAATGTTTGTTCATTTTTAAATATGATGAAAATTATGGATCCAACTTTATTTTTTGCCATTTGTTCATGAGACTGTCATTTCCCTTTGTGTGATCTGGGCACCCCCTGTTGGAGATCACTTGAATGTATGTATGATGGTTTATTCTGAGCTTTTCATTATTTTCATGTGTCTATATGTGTTTATATGACAACACCAAACTGGTTTTGATTATTGTAGTTTTGTGATATATTTCTTTTATTCTGAATGTGTGGGGCCACCAAAATTGTTCTTTTTCAAAATTGTTTGGATTACTTGGTGTCCCTTGAGATTCCATATAAATTTTAGGACTTTTTTGCTATTTCTGAAAAGAAAAATGCCATTGGAACTTTGATGAAGAGTGCATTGAGTCTGTAGACTGCTTGGGTTTATATGAACATTGTAATGTTAACTTTCATGAACCACGAATGTCCATTCTAACCCATGAAGATGTGTGTCTTTCCATTTAGATATGTGTCTTTAATTTCTTTCAGCAACATTTTGTAGTTTTAGTGAAGTGTTGTGTCTTCTTGATTAGGTTTCTTCCTGGTTATTTTGGGTACTATTGGATCCTATTGTAGAATACTTCAAATACTATTGTAAATAGAATTGTTTTCTTAATAACTTTTTCAGACTGCTCATTGTTAGTGTAGGAAAAAACACAACTGATTTTTGTGTGTTGATTTTGTATCATGAAAACTTTACTGAATTCATTTAATAGTTCTAATAAGTGTGGGTGTATACAATCTAAAGATTATACATATGCATTTTATACATATAACATTATGTAATCTGTGAAAAGAACTTACTTTTCTTCTTTTTATACCATTTAAATGACTTTTTTTTAATTGCCTAATTGTTCTGACTGGGACTTCAATTACCACTTTTAATAGAAGAGGCAAGAATGGGCATTTTGCCTTGTTCCTGCTCTCAAAAGAAAAAATAGTTCAGATTTCTACCATTGAGTAGGATGTTAGTTGTGGCCTTTTTTTTTTTTTTTTTTTTTTTTGATATAGAGCTTCACTCTGTCACCCAGACTGGAGTGTGGTGGCATGATCTGGGCTCACTGCAACCTCCACCTCCCGAGTTCAAGCAATTCTCCTGCCTCAGCCTCTCTAGTAGCTGGGATTACAGGCACATGCCACCACACCCTGCTACTTTTTGTATTTTCAGTAGAGACGGGATTTCACCATGGTGGCCAGGCTTGTCTCTTAACTCCTGACCTCAAGCGATCTGCCAGCCTCGGCCTCCCAAAAGGCTGGGATTATACGCATGAACTTCTGTGCCCAGCCCAGTTGTGGACTTTTGATATATGACCTTAATTATGTTGAGGTAGCTTCCTTATATTTAAAGTGAGTTAAATATTTTCATTATGAAAGTTTGTTTAATTTTGTTTAATGCTTTTTCTTCATCAAATGAGATAATTCAGTATTCATTCATCATTCTGTTAATGTGGTGTATTACATTGGATGGTTTTTCTATGTTGAACCATCCTTGCATTCCAAGAATAAATCCTACTTGGACATGGTGCATAATCCTTTTACTCTGTTGTAGAATTCAATCTGCTTGTATTTTATTGAGGATTTTGCATCAATACATATCAGGTACCTTAGTCTATACTTTTCTTATAGTATCTTTTTCTAGCTTTGGTATCAGGGCAATGCTGGTCACATAAAATGAGTTTGAAGTGTTCCTTCCTCTTCTATTTCTATGAAGCATTTGAGGAAGACTGCTGTTAATTATTCTGTAAATGTTTGGTATATTCAGTGAAGCTATTCGGTCCTGGGCTTTTATTTATTGCCAGGTTTTTGATTACTGATTCAACTTCTTAACTGGTTATAGATTTGTTCATATTTTTAAATTTTTAAAAATGATTCATCCTTGTTAGATTGTGCAATTCTATAAGTTTATTCATCCCTTATAGGTTATATAATTTTTAGCATATAATTCTTTATCAACATTTCTTACAAGCCTTTATATTTCTGTATCATCAGCTGCAATACTTTATCTCTGGTTTTGATTGAGTATTCTCCTGTTTTCTTAGTTAATGTATCTTAAGGTTTATAAATTTTGTTGATGTTTGTAAAAAACAAACTCTTGTTCTTCTTAAATTTTCCTATTGTTTTTTAATTCTCCATTTTATTTCTATTTTAATTTTATTATTTACTCCATCTACTAAATTTGGATTTACTTTGTTGTTTTTCTGCTTCTTTGAGGTATAAAGTTAGGTTGTTGATTTAAGGCCTTTTTTCAATTTTGGTGTAAGTTTTTTCTGGTATAAACTTCCCTCTTAGTATTGCTTTTGCTGCATTCTGTAAGTTTTGGTATGTAATATTTTGTTTTCATTTGTCTCAAGATATTTCTAATGTTTTTTATCATTTCTTATTCTACCTATTGGCTACTTGAGTATGCTGTTTCATTTCTATATATTTATATATTTATTGTTTTCTTCTTTATGCTATTTATTTCTAGTTACATAACACTCATTTAAAAATAAACTTTGTATTTTTACAAAGTATTTGTTTTGCTGCCTACTTTGTGTTCTAGATTGTAGAATGCTCCATGTGTAGTTGTTTATGTCTATTAGGTCTAATTGTTCTGTAGCATGGTTCAAGTTCTCTGTTTCCTTATGATCTTCGGTCTTGTTATTCTATCCATAACTGAACATGGGATATGCCTATTACTATGTTGCCAACCTTTCTCTTTCATTCTGTCAATTTGTGCTTAATATATTTGAGATCATTAATGTTATGTGCATATATATTTATATTTATTATGTGTACCTGGTGCATTGACCCTTTTATGTTCATATAACGTTTTACCTTGCCTCTTGTGACACTTTTTGTTTTAAAGTCTACTTTGCCTAATATAAGTATAGGCACCTCTGCTCTCCTTAGGTTCCTCTTTGCAGGAAATATCTTTTTCCAATTTTCACTTTTAGCCTATATGTGTCCTTCAGTCTAACATGGATCCTTTGTATATAACATATAATTGGATTCTGGTTTTTTAAATGTTCCCCTAATCTATGTCTTTAGATGAGAGAGTGTGATTCAGTTGCATTCTTTTAATTTTTAATTGATGCATAATAATTATACATATTATGGGGTACCAATTGCTGTTTTGGTACATATAGTGTATACTAAGCAGATTAGGGTAATTAGCATATTCATCATATCAATCTTTGTGTGTGTGTGTTAGGAACATTTAATATCCTCCTTTTAGCTATTTGAAACTATATATTATTGTTAAGTATAGTTACCCTACTGTGTTATAGAACATTAGAATTTATTAATCCTACTTAGCTATAATTGTGTGTCCTTTAACATATCTCTCCCTATGTTTCCCTTCCTCTTACCCTTCCCAACCTCTAATATTAATATACTCTGTTCTGCTTTTTACTTCTATAAGATTAACATTTTTAAGCTTCCACATATGAATATTAACATGCAGTGTTTAACTTTTTGTTTCTGGCTTTCATTTAGTCTAATGTCTGCTAGCTTCATCCATGTTGCCAGGAATGACAAGATTTTATTCTTTTTATGTCTGAATAGGGTTCCATAGTATATATATTTATCACATTTTCTTTATCTATTCATCTGTTGTTGACATCTAGGTTAATCTGTATCTTGGCTATTGTAAATAGTGCTGCAATAAAGATAGAGGTGTGGATGTGTCTTCATTTCTGTTCCTTTGGATAAATGCCCAGTACTAGGACTGCTGAATCATATGGTAGTTCTATTTGTAGTTGTTGGAAGAACCTCCATACTATTCTCCATAATGGTCATACAAGTTTACATTTCCATCAAAAGTGCATAAGAGTTCCCTTTTCTCCATATCCTACCAGCATTTGTTAATTTTTGTCTTTTTGATAATAGCCATCCTAATGGGTGAGATGATACCTCATTGTTATTTTGATTTGCATTTCCTTCATGATTAGTGACATTAAGCATTTTTCATATTTTGGTGGACATTTGTATATTTTTTTTTCTTTTTCTTTTTTTTTTTTTTTTTTTGAGACAGAATCTGGTTCTGTCATCCAGGCTGGAGTGCAGTGTCATGAACTCAGCTCACTGCAACCTCTGCTTTCCAAGTTCTAATAATTCTCATGCCTCAGCATCCTGAGTAGCTAAAATTACAGGCATGCACCACCATGCTTGGCTAATTTTCATATTTTTAGTAGACAGAGAGTTTCGCCATGTTGGCCAGGCTGGTCTCAAACCCCCGGCCTCAAGTGATCCAGTTGCCTCAGCCTCTCAAAATGCTGGGATTATCATGGCGCTCAGCCTGTATGTCTTCTTTTGAGAATTGTCTATTCAGATGATTATACAATTTTTAATTGAATTTTGTTGTTGTTGTTGAGATGTTTGAGTTTCCTTTACATTCTGGATATTAACCACCTTTCAGATGCATAGTTTACAAATATTTTCACCCATTCTGGTTTTTTTTTTTTTTTTTTTAGAGGGAGTCTTACCCAGTTACTTAGGCTGGAGTGCAATGGCACAATCTCAGCTGATTGCAACCTCTGCCTCCTGGGTTTAAGCAATTCTCCTGCCTCAGTCTCCCAAGTAGCTGGGATTACAAGTGTGCATCACCACACCTGAATAATTTTTTGTATCTTTGATAGAGATTGGGTTTCACCGTGTTGGCCAGCCTGGTCTCAAACTCCTGACCTTGTGATCCACCTGCCTTGGCTTCCCAAAGTGCTGGGATTACGGGTGCCAGCCATTGCACCCAGACTTTTCATCCATTCTTTGGGTTATCTTTTCACTCTGTTTGTTTCCTTTGCTGTGCAGAAGATTTTTGGCTTAATGTTAGTCTATTTGTTTATTTTGTTTTTGATACTAGTGCATCTGACGTTTTTCATAAAATCTTTTCCCAGACCAATGTCCTGACATATTTCCTTTATGTTTTCTTGTAGTAGATTTTGATTTTGTGGTTTATATTTAGATCATTGATACATATGAAGTTGATTTTTGTATAGAGTGAGAGGTAGGAGTCTAGGTTTATTCTTCATTTGGATATCATTTATCCATAAGAGAGTTTATTCATAAGATAAGATGATTTACAGCATCATTTGTTGAAGGTACTGCCCTTTCTTCATTGAGTATTGATGGTGCATTTGTCAAAAATCCTGGGGCAGTAGATATGTGAATTAACTTCTGAGTTCCACATTCTGTTCTATTGGTCTATGTTTTCATTGTTATGCCAGTACCATGTTGTTTGGGTTACTATAGCTTTATGGTATATTTTTAAGTCAGGTAGTGTGAGGTCTCCCATTTTCTTCTTTTTTGCTCAGAATTTCTTTGGCTTCTTGGAGTCTTTTATGAATCCATAAGAATTCTAGAATCTTTTTTTATTTCTTTGAAGAATTTCTTTGGTACTTTGATAGGGATTGCATTGAATCTCTAGGTTGCTTTGGGTAGTATGGTCACTTTAACGGCATTAATTATTTGATCCATGAGCATGGAATGTCTTTTCATTGCTTTACATCTTCTCCAATTTCTTTTGTCAGTGTTTTCTGGTTTTTCTTGGAGAAATCTTTCACCTCCTTGGTTAAATGTTGTCCTACATATTTTTAAGTAGCTATTATAATTGGGATTGCCTTCTCAAATTCACTTTCAGTGAGTATTTTGTTTACATATAGAAATGCTAATGATTTGTGTATGTTTACTTTGTATTCTGCAACTTTACTAAATTCTTTTATCCATTCTAAGAGTTCCTTGGTAGAGTTTTTAGGTTTTTAATTTATTAGATCACATCATCTGCAGAGAGGAACAATTTGACTTTCTCCTTTCCCATTTGGATGCCCTTTGTTTCTTTATCTTATCTTATTGCTTTTGCTGAGACTTCTGGTACTATACTGAATAGGAATGGTGAAAGTGGGCATCTTTGTCTTGTTCTAGTTTCTAGAGGAAAAGTTTTAAACTTTTCCCTTTTCAGTAAGATATTAGCTCATAATACTCACTTAAATACATGTAATATGTGGCCTTTATTTTATTGAGGTATTTTTTCATATCTAATTTATTGAGAATTTTTATCATAAAGTGATGTTGAAATTTATCAAATGCTTTTTCTGCATCTATTAAGATGATCCCATAGGTTTTGACTTTTATTCTGTTGATGTGATGCATCACATTATTAATTTTTATATGCTGAATCATCCTTGAATCTCTGGAGTAAATCCCACTTGATTATGATGTATTATCTTTTTGATGTACTGTTGCATTTGGTTTGCTAGTATTTTGTTGAGGATTTTTGTGTCTAGGTTCATTAGGGGTGTTGTCCTACAGTATTCTGTCTTTATTGTGTCCTTCTCTGGTTTTCATATTAGGGTTATGCTGGCCTCATATAAGGAGTTAAGAGTTCTCTGTGCTTCAACATTTTGTAATATTTTGGGAATAACTGGTATTATTTCTTTTTTAATGGTTCAGTATAATTCATTGGTAAAACCATCTAGTCTTGGAGTTTTTTTGTTTTAAAAATTGTTATTACTGATTCAATCATTTTACTTTTTCTTAGTCTGTTCAGATTTTCTATTTCTTCTTGCTTCAATCTTGGTAGGTTGTATGTGTCCAAGAATTTATCCATGTCATCTAGGCTTTTGAATTTATTAGTGGATAATCATTCATAGTTCATAGTTATTTCTAATGATATTTTGTGTTTCTGTGGTATCCACAGTGATATCTCTATTTTTGTTTCTGATTTTATTTGGGTCGTCTCTCTTTTTTAAAATTTGGTCTAGCTAAAAATTTGTCAATATTATTTATCTTTTAAGAAAAACAACTTTTTGTTTCATTGATCTTTTGTATCTTTTTTGTCTCAATTTTATTTCTGCTTTAATCTTGATTATTTCTTTTTTCTACTAATTTTGATTTGGTTTGTTATTGCTTTTTCAGTTTTTTTTGGTGCACTGTTATTTGAATTCTTTCTAGTTTTTTGATGTAAGTATTTTTTGCTATAAACTTGCCTCTTAATATTGCTTTTGCTTGCCCCATAGGCTTTGGCATGTTATGTTTCTATTTTCATTTGTTTAAAGGCATTTTAAAATTTCATTCTTAATTGATTTCTTCACATATTGGTCATTTTGGGGCATGTTGTTTAGTTTCAATGTATTTGTGTAGTTACATATGTTCCTGTTGTTATTAATCTCTAGATTTCTTCTATTGGGACCTGAGAAGATACTTGATATGATTTTATTATTATTTTTTAAATGTTGAGGCTTTCTTTGTGTTCTAACATATGGTTAGTACTGGAGAATCTTCTATGTGCTAATGAAATAAATGTGTTTCCTGCATCTATTGAGGAAAATATTCTTTAAATGTCTGTTACATCCATGTGTTCTATGGTACACTTTTAATCCAATGTTGTTTTTTCTTATCATTGAGCTTTTGTCTAGATGATCTGTTCAATGCTGAGAGTGTGGTGTTGAAGTCCCCAACTATTTTTGTATTTAAATTTAAGATATTATAATTACTGGTAGGGAAGAACTTACTATTACCATTTTGGGTTTTAAAATTTTAAAATCTATTTAAATCTATTTTTTCCTCTTTCTTTGTCCTGCTACCTTGTTTGAATTTCACTGAGTTTTTGTAGTAGCAGGATCTGATTCTTTTCATATTCTTTTTTTGTGTATTTTTCACAGGTATAGCAGTCTGTTATAAACTGATAACAATTTAATTTCAATCACATACAAAAAGTGTACTTGTTTATATCTATGCCCCTCTTTTTATTTTACTGATATTACAAATTACATCTTCTCATATTGTGTATCCATTAATATTAATTTATTATTTCTATGCTTTTGTCTTCTAAGTTCTATACCAGAATGAAAAATGATGCATACATCAATGTTGTAATGCTATAAGATTCCGTATTTATTTACATATTTACTTTCACTAGGAAGTCACGCATTTGTTCATGTTTTTATATTGCTGTCTCGCAGACTTTGAAGGACTCCCTGTAGCATTTCCTGTAGGGCAGAACTAGTGGTGATAAACTTCCTTAGTTTTTATTCATCTAGATAAGCCTTAATTTCTTAATCATTTTGAAGGACAGTTTTGTAAAATATATATTTCCTGGTTGACAGTTTTTTCTTTTTTTCTTTCAGCACTTTTAATATATCATTCTACTCCAGTCTGGCCTGCAGTGTTTCTGCTGAGAAATCCAGTCATAATCTTATACAAGCTCCCTTATATGTAATGAATCATTTGTCTCTGTCTCTTTTCTCTTGATGCATTCAACACTTTGTTTTTGTCACCAACTTTTGACAGCTTGATTGTAATATGTCTTGGTATAGGCTTCATTTTACCTTCACTTTTTTTTTTTTTTTTTGAGACAGGATTTCCCTCTGTTGCCCAGGCTGGAGTGCAGTGGCAGGATCTCTGCTCACCGCAGCCTCAACCTACCAGGCTCAAGCAATCTTCCTCCCTCGGCCCACCAAGTAAATGGGACTATAGGCATGCACCACCATGCCTGGGTAGCTTTGTATTTTTTTGTAGAGATGAGATTTCACCATGTTGTCCAGGCTGGTCTCTAACTCCTGGGCTCAAGCTATCGGCCTGCCTCAGCTTCCCAAAGTGCTACAATTACTGGGTGAGCCACCACACCTGGTCTACCTCTTATTTCTTAAGCGGACATAATGCATATAATGATCCACTTGCTGGTTTCCTGTAATTTCTTAGATTATCTTTTTCTTTTTTTCTATTTCTTTTTCTTGTTTTGTTTTTAGTTTGTTTGTTTTTCTTTTTTTTTCTTTTTTTGGTTCTCTGCCTCAGTAATTTCAAATTATCTGTCTTCAAGTTTGGTAATTCATTCCTCTGTTTGTTCACAACTGCTATTAATGCCCTCTAGCAAATTTTTCAATTCAGTAACTCTATGCTTCAATTCAAAAGTTTCCGCTTGTTTCTTTTGTACAGTTTCTATCTCTGTTGATATTCTCAGTTTTTTTAATGCATATATTTTAGTTTATTTTATTGTCTGTGTTTACCTTTAGCTCATTGAACATCTTTAAAGCAGTTACTTTGAATTCTTTGTCGAGTAACTTATAGATCTGAAATTCTTTAGGGTTGGCTTCTAGAGATCTATTTTGGTCGTATAAGTGGCTCATGTTTGCCAGTTTCTTTGTATGCCTCATTGTCCTTTGTTAAAATTTGTGCCTTTGAAGAAAATAGCCATCTCTCCCAATTTTTAGTGATTGGTTTTATATATGGGAAGACTTTCACCAATCAGAGCTGCTAGAGATGATGGGGTTCTCTCAAAAGTCATCTGTGAATGCGTCTTCTTTTGGCTTGTGCTGTAATTTCCCAGCTAAAGAGTTTTCCCCCTATTGTTTTTAGCTGTTCACAATCTTTTGCTTCCTATAGTGTCTTTTTAGAGTAATGTAGTCTCTGATGCTGCAACAAGCTACTAGCCTCACCTTTGTTCTCAGCAGTCCCACCAGCGTCAATATTTGCTAGTTTCTGTTAGCACTCCACATCAAACAAGACAGACACGAGTCCCTTGGGAAGCCTTCTGGAAAGACAAAATGTTGGATGTAGGTTCTCCTTTTCTATTTCCCTCTTAATGAAGAAGCCATGAGTTGGGAGGTTGCTAAGGGAAGGTACTATTGTGAGTAAGTCTAACAAACTTTTCTAAACCCAATTTGATGAGTTTCTTTTTGCCTGTGTACTCTTCTGGGGTGCTATAATCCCTTAATTGGTTTCTAGAGTTCTCAGAAAGGCCATCTGATCTGTATATTGCTGTTAATTCAGTGTTTCCATGGAAAGAAAGGGTCCGAGGCTTCTTATTCCACCATGTTAGTGGTGTCATTCCTGACCACCATATTTTGATTCGGTATATCTGAGTTGGTACCAGCACCTCAGATAATGCTGATGTGGGAGGAATACAGAGCACGTAATTGGGAATACTCTTTTGTACCAATATTTCTCAAAATGGATGGCACATTAGAATCACAGAAAATGTACTGATGCTTAGACTTTACTCTCAGACATCCTAATTTACGTGGTCTTGGATGGACTTCAACTTCACTAGTTTAAAATATTTTCCAGGTGATTGCAATGTGCAGCCATGACTGAGAACCACTATTGTTATGCTACGTATTGATTAACTTTGGGAATCCATTAGGGTAGCTCATCTCTTTCAGTAGTTAAGTATTAATGAACATATAATTTAAACATCAACGAAAACTCCATTTAATGTCAGATTCTTCTTCAGCTCAGTTCTCCATTTTTATGTTATTAACTAGGGTCAAACCATTTGAAGATAACACATGTATTTGGAAAGGACTATAAATCTAATACTACTAGGAAAAGCAACTATGACTCAATCCCATTAAAAGGTGAAGAAATTTAGCTTAATTTGTTGAAGAAAAACAACTATTTTCTTCTGCATTAGTCAAAAGAAATAAGAGGCCAGGTATGGTGGCTCACACCTGTAATCCCAGCACTTTGGGAAGCCAAGGAGGGCAGATTGCCTGAGGTCAGGAGTTCAAAACCAGTTTGGCCAACATGGTGAAACCACGTCTCTACTAAAAATACAAAAAAATTAGCTGGGCGTGGTGTCGTGCACCTGTAATCCCAGCTACTCAGGAGGCTGAGGCAGGGGAATTGCTTGAATCAGGGCGGTGGAGGTTGCAGTGAGCCGAGATCGTACCACTGCACTTCAGCCTGGGCGAGAGAGTGAGACTCTGTCTAAAAAAAAAAAAAAAGAAGTGACAGACAAGTTCAACTCTTGGCACACACTCATAGTTTATTAGATAACACAATTAAAATAGGACAAAAAGAAGCATTCTTTCTTTTTTGCGTTTTCAGAAGGTTTCCAGTAGTGTGTGAATATTGCTGCAGCTCTCACACTGTTACAAAACCCAGAGTTCCCATGAGGTTTTTAGAATTCCTTCCAATAGCGGCTTCTGCCAAATGATTTTAAAAGCAAATGATTTACAAAGTTTTTTCAAAGACATATTAAAGTAGCAAATAAGGCGAGATAGGTGTTAATTTGGGGATGTGTTCATATTTTTGAACTTAAAAAATGTAACAGTATTGAAAGGAAAGGGAAAACAGATTATTTATATGATTCACTTCTTTAAACAAGCAAACAAATAATCTATATTTTTTCCCTTCCACTATCCTAATGAATACATTATCACATTATCCTAAATTGCCTGTCTCCTAAATTGACAAGGGGAGCATGGAAGAGAGAGCAAGAGATCTTCCCAGTGAGCCTTGGCTTCCATTCTGGGTTTGAGCTCCCTGAAAGCACACATTTCTGTCTGATGTATCCTGCAGATTACCCAGCATATCTAAGCTCACTGGCTTTGTATTTGTTAAATTAATGACAGCTTCCTGAACTAAGAAGTTATACCATTTCTATTTTAAAGCTGTGCAGTCATGTAAAGGTGTTTTAAGAAATTACTAATTTTCCACAATTTTCTCAAATACGATTTAATTTCTGGCATTTCTAACAAAAATCTCATAATACATTGCCATATTTTCTTATACATGACTTTGCATTGTTCTTCATACCCCTATCCTAGGATCCAGTATCTCCACTATTCCAGTAGGATTTTAAAATAATGATAATAATATGTAGCATGAATTGTAGGTAGTGTTGCTTTTTATTTAATAAGAATAAGTGGTTTTTATTTCCTATTTAAGAGTAAATGACAGCTTATAAAAAGTTTTGCTAATGCTAAGATCTTAGAAACATCATTATTCAAGCGTGTATTTCTGTACCCTTAATATGATGTTTCTTTTCATGAATCTAATTCAAGATCATATAACAACCTTAACCAATTCATTAGTAAATTCTAAAAGGCCTATTCTTGTTCCGTTCTACATCGTGTAACACCATTACCTACACAATTTTTCCAGAATTTCTCCCACTGGAAACATTGTTCTATGACTGGATTGTATATTCACAGTGCTTCCCTGACTCTCACATCTAGGATTTCTTGAAAAGGGAGATACAGAGTAAGGTAAATTCTGAACATGAAGTTTTTTTTTAGCTGTTTTCATCTCATGATTCTTGCAATTTTTGTCTTGCCTTCCCATCCCTGCTATTTTCTAACAAGGCTATATTTGTCGTATTAAAAAAGTCCAGGACCCGAAAGGGCTGAAGAGTCTGGAAATATAGATCATAAACCTTACATCTGCAAAAAATGAACAAGCCAAGCAACCCAAACTCATGCTAAGGTAAAAGCCAAAGCCAAAACCACAAGCCAGTACAACCAAACAAACGTAGACTTCCTTTATCACTCTGGACACTTTATCAATTTTCCTGCTTTAGCATCCAGTTGTTGTAACAATATTTTTTATGCTATGGAAGGTTTTTTCCCCTAAAAATTAAAAAAGGTACAAATTGCAACAGATATACAGTTCTCTATTATTGAATCTTCAATTTATATCAAACTGACAGTTGAAAGCAATTTTTTTCTATCAGCCTGTAAAAACTCATCTAAAATGAACTTTCTGAATAATTGATGAGAACTTTTTGTGTTTGTTGCAACTTTCTAAGCTGTGCACACTGCACTGTAGCCAGATTACTTCAATGGACCTTGCAAAACCTAATTTGTAACTCTTCCTGTCAGCTTTTCTATAAGTGGTAGCATTTGTTAGGGAACGCCACTAGAGTAAGCAAAGATGAGGCAGTATTAAGACATATTCTACCTGTTTCATTTACTTTCAAATTAAGCCCATTTGTTGGGTAATGTCCCATATGCTGTGAAACTAATGACAAAAATCAACATATATGGTTCAGTTTTCCTGCTGCCTCAACGTTAGAAGAGTACTAATCAAAGACAAATGATGATTAAAGGGTAGTTTTTCTGTATTCCCTCCTATTTGCACTGTCTAGTGTGCATGTACATGTACACTCTTTAGTGATAAAATAGTTTAGTCACAATGAATACAATTGCTAGAAAACTCCATGAGCTCTACTCATTATACTATCTACGAGAAACCAGAAAAATAGCAAAAGTGATTTTTGGTCACCTAAGCTAATCTGAAAACCATGTCTACAAATTAGTCAGTCATATGCTATTAACTAATTGTGTTAATTATACTTCTTATTAAAGTAGAGAAATAAAACAGATGGCAATAAAAATTACCATAATTATATTGCCCTGCCTCAATCCTTTGCCCAAGGAGATTTTTCAGTAATTAATTACATATAAATGAAGAGGTAGATAATGACAATCTTTAGCTATGTCACTCTTATAAACTTATAAAATATTAAATATGTTTTCACAAAGTTGAGATAATATATTCAAACTTTTATATTATCACATTTATTTTGTGAAATATTTCTTTTTTTTTTTTTTTTTAATGGAGTCTCGCTTCATCGCCAGGCTGGAATGCAGTGGCGCGATCTCGGCTCGCTGCAACCTCCGACTCCTTGGTTCCAGTGATTCTCCTGCCTCAGCCTCTGGAGTAGCTGGGATTACAGGCACACACCAACAGGCTCAGCTAAGTTTTGTATTTTTAGTAGGGATGGGGTTTCACCATGTTGGCCAGGATGGTTTCGATCTCCTGACCTCATGATCTCTTCCCCTTGGCCTCCCAAAGGGCTGGGATTAGAGCCATGAGCCACCACACCCAGCCAGAATATATATATAATATATATATATTCTTTTAAGTAATGTGACGATGCTAATGTTTTCAGGTAGGTGAAGATATCTCTCTCTTTAGGGTGATCAAATACAACAATTTGCCTCTGTGGAACAGAGGAATATTTCAGACAAACCAAAACTGGTTGGCACCTTAGTGAGTGTAAGTTACCATGACAACTTGGGAGGCCAATATTGCAATACTTAGTGTCCCACATGGCATATTATTTGTTTAAAAAAATGAAAATAGCAAATATTCAGCAAAAGAAATGCATGTTTTTAATATATTATGCATAATATATATTTAAATATAATATATTTATTATATATTTATATATTTTATATATATGGCCATGCAGAGGTGTGTATAAAGAATGGATAATTAGATAATTATGCATTTAATTAAACAAAACTTGGATACATTTTGTTTTAGGTTGTATTTCATTGATTACTATTATGACTGATCACTTTGCTAAGTGTATTAGTCTTTCAGGTTTTCTCTGTGAATTATACTTGCTCATTTTTCTAATAAGATGTTTATTCTCTCCTAGAGTCTTATCTGTTATAACAAATTTTCTACATTAAATATTTATCAGTTACATGTGTTACAAGTATCTTATACCAGTCTGTGCCTTGTCTTTTATCTGCTTTGTATTTTGTACAAATTTCATTTTTGACATAAACACAATTTTCAATTTTTAATGTTTTATGCTTTTTTGTCTTTAAGAGTTGGCTTTGTACACTAAGGTAATAAATTTTATTTGTATAGATATTTTTCTAAAAATTCAAGATTTTACTTTTGAAATTTACATCTTTAGTATAGCTAGAATTGCATGTAAACTGCTAATTTTACTTTTTATGTAAATAATAATTTATTACAACACTATATGTTGAGTCAATCTTTTAATTATTGATCTACAGTATTATGTCCCAAATCTAGTTTTTATAAATCTTTTGGCTTATTTTATGGGGTCTGGTTTTAGTTCATATAGTCAGTGTTTCAACTTCTATTCTCTAGCATCCCAACTAACATCTCTTAATCATTATAGTTTTAAATTAAACATAAAATCTACATATCTGGTAGAAAAAGTGATTTCACATTGTTCCTTTTAAAATACTCTTGTTATTTGTAACCCTTTCATTTTTCATTGAAATTTAATGGTAAACTCGGCCAGGCACAGCGGCTCACACCTGTAATCCCAGCACTTTGGGAGGCCAAGGTGGGTGGATCACAAGGTCAGGAGATCAGCACTCCTGAGGTAAACTCATTTAGTTGCATTAAAAATGTGATTTTGATTAAAGTCACATTGAATTTACAGGGTAATTTAGAAAGAATTGCTATATTAACAACTGAGTGAATTAAGAATTCACTCTATATATTGGTTAACTGGAGACAATGCCTTTCACTATTTTCTCAGGAGAACTATTTATATTTATGACACGTTCTATTCATATATATATATATATATATAGTTATACTTTAAGTTCTGGGATACATGTGCAGAATGTGCAGGTTTGTTACATAGTATATATGCGCCATGGTGGTTTGCTGCACCCATCAATCCATCATCTACATTAGGTATTTCTCCTGCTATCCCTCCCCTTGCCTCACCCCCTGACAGGCCCTGGTGTGTGATGTTCCCCTCCCTGTCCCCATGTGTTCTCATTGTTCAACTCCCACTTACGAGTGAGAACATGTGGTGTTTGAATTTTCTGTTCCTGTGTTCATTTGCTGAGATTGATGTTTTCCAGCTTCATCCATGTCCCTGCAAAGGACATGAATTCATCCTTTTTCATGGCTGCATAGTATTCCATGGTGTATATGTGCCACATTTTCTTTATCCAGTCTAACATTGATGGACATTTGGGTTGGTTCCAAGTCTTTGCTATTGTGAATAGTGAGGCAATAAACATGCGTGTGGATGTGTCTTTATAGTAGAATGATTTATAATCCTTTGGGTATATACCCAGTAATGGGATTGCTGGGTCATATGGTATCTCTAGTTCTAGAACCTTGAGGAATCGCCACACTGTCTTCCACAATAGTTGAACTAATTTACACTCTTACCAACAGCGTAAAAGTGTTTCTATTTCTGCACATCCTTTCCAGCATCTGTTGTTTCCTGGCTTTTTAATGATCGCCATTCTAACTGGCGTGAGATGGAATCTCATTGTGGTTTTGATTTGCATTTCTTTAACGACCATTGAGGATGAGCTTTTTTTCCATATGTTTGTTGGCCGCATAAATGTCTTCTTTTGAAAAGTGTCTGTTCATATCCTTTGTCCACTTTTTTATGGTGCTGTTTGTTTTCTTCTTGTAAATTTGTTTAAGTTCTTTGTAGATTCTGGTTATTAGCTGTTTGTCAGGTGGATAGATTGCAAAAATTTTCTCCCATTCTGTAGGTTGCCTGTTCACTCTGATGATAGTTTGTTTTGCTGCACAGAAGCTCTTTAGTTTAATTAGATCCCATTTGTCAATTTTGGCTTTTGCTGCCATTGCTTTTGGTGTTTTAGTCATGATGTCTTTGCCCATGCCTATGTCCTGAAGGGTATCACTTAGGTTTTCTTCTAGGGTTTTTATGGTTTTAGGTGTTACATGTAAATCTTTAATCTATCTTGAGTTAATTTTTGTATAAGGTGTAAGGAAGGCATCCAGTTTCAGTTTTCTGCATATGGCTAGCCAGTTTTCCCAACACCATTTATTAAATAGGGAATCGTTTCCCCATTCCTTGTTTTTGTCAGGTTTGTCAAAGATCAGATGGTGGTAGATGTGTGGTATTATTTCTGAATATATTTTTAAAAGACTGTCCCCTGGGGACAGTCTAAGGAGACAGTGGTTTTCTAGCAGCATTTTATAAAGGATTAGGAAAAGAAGTTTTGAGACAACAAATAATTAAACAACTTCCACTGATCTCAAAGAGTGTCTTTTTCCACAAATGTGCAGGAAAATGAAACATGCTTCTGTTTCTCCCCCAGAGGTTTGGTCATTTTTCAGGATGAGCTCCTTGTAATTTCATGCATTTGACACTTGGGCAGGAAAAAATAACAAGTACCCACCCCATATACACATATTTGATAAAACCTTTCTCTTAAATTTAGTACTATTCTGATTATCTAAAATGAAAAAGAAAGAAAAACATTTCACTCTCTTCACTGTCATCTAGAACATGATGACAAGTTCAAAATAAGCATTCCTCTAATTAAAAATAGGTAAATTATCTGGGAAAGTATTGGAAGACAGCAAGAAAAACTTGAGGCAAGGGGATTTGGCATGCACATCTGTAGGAAGCTACATAACTTTTTTTTTTTTTTTTTTTGGCAGGAAAGGATGCTTACTAGAACAGAGCAATTAGTGGCCACTTTTCCAGTTTCCCTGCTGAGAAGGCAGCCTTGTCAACTGCCTTATTACTGCAGAAATACTCAGTCCCAATGGTCAACACTTGTCTCCTGGGTTGCTTTTGTCTACAAATTGATATGTTGTTCTGCCTTAAATGATCCAGCCCTGAGAACGCCTTGGGTTCTGAACTCTTGACGCTGACTTATCAGCATGGGAACACACTATGGAAGAACTGCTGCTTGGAGAGGACTGTATCTATCTCTTTTATGAGTGAAGCTGCATGAAGGAGGCAAACTTTGCAAAAAAACAGCTGAATATTTGGATGGTGAGCTGAAAGTTACAATGCCGTCAGGGAGAATGTGTGTATGAATTAAAATTATGCTGTTCATTTTAACTGGTTCTAGCCTAGCCCAGGAAATTAAATAGAGCCATTCTCTCAAATGTGTTCTGAAAGAGGTCGAGGCTACAATCAGTTGTATGTTTGTCTACCTGTAAGTAAGTAGCAGTATTTGTAAGAAGAGTTATGCAAAACCAAGTAAGTTCCCCTGACCTGTAATCCTGGCAGACACTGGAGATACATGCAGAACCCAGTAAATTGAATTCAGTGAGAAATCTTGCCACTTCCATCACTGGAGAAACTTCTATTTTGCCTGATCAAATTAGTCCCTGATTAAACATTTGAAGACTTTTACTTATATAATACTTTAATAAGGGGTAATTACAAAACCTCTAATAAAACAGTGACATAATCATTCAAAAGTGATAAGATATGAAATGTAAAAAGGCCATAACTTATGGGGCTTTGCCAGTGAGACACAGTAGATGAATATCTAAGATTTACAGAACTCTTCGAGATACTATACATGGAAATATCTACAGACTTTAACAACCAAAAACAATAGCAACAAAAACTGGTTGGTGCAAAATTTATACCTGTGCTATCCGGTAACCCAGGTGATATAAACTTAACAAAAATGAAACTGTTTCAGAAAACATACTATTCTTCTATAGATGTATTTTTCTATCCTACTTTCTTCATTTTTTTTCTGTCCTAAAAGCAGATATTAAAGTGGAACTGACGTTCTGATGCATAATGCAAAAATAATTAACACATTTAAATAGAAAAATTACTGATCTGAAGGACATGGGAACCCACACCTGTAACACTTCAGATATTGATATATGTCCATTAAAAAGATCTAGCATGAGATAGTTTCCGTGAAGTTCTACTGAACTTTCTCTGTGTTCTTGGCTAGGACTGGTTTAAATCAGAGAAAAAGGGAAGAAAAAGGAAAGGGACAAAAAAAATTGTTATGAGGAAAAGAGAAGAATATTGGAAGAATTGGAAGGAAGCATAGTAAAAAACGCAATGTTTTACTCATCAAAATGTGCCTCAAGAAATTACTGTTCTCCAGACCCTCTCAACAGCAATATGATATAGCTTCTGACAGGTGGCATTGTTTGTGTAGTATTCTTAAAGATATTGATGTTCATATCAAGAGTAATAGAGTTCAAGCCACATAGTGAGTTGTAATACAACATTGAGAAACCAGAACCTCGGAATCCTAGTCCAAGAATAGCCATAGGATGTTTCATGAAGCACTTAGTGTAACTGCCCAATACGTTTATTTTGCCTGATGCCCTGGCAGAGTCTATTTATCAAGACAGAGGAATCGCAATACAGAGCTTAATTCATGCAAAGCTGGATGAACAGGAGACTGGAGATTTATTATTACTCAAATCAGTCTCCCTGAACATTTGGAGGCTTGGGTTTTTCAAGGATAGTTTAAGGAAAGAGAAGGGGGCTGGAGAGGCTGCTGATTCGTTGGGGTACAATCAGAAATGTGGGAAATGGTCCTCATGCAGGCTAGGTTGCTTCTGGGAGGGGCCACAGGAGTGACTGGTGGGTCCAGGTGGAGACATCAGTGTGCAAGTCCAGGTGAAGCCACTGGTCATCAGACACGTAAAAAAAAAAAAAAAAAAACTGAAAAGACATCTCAAAAGGCCAATCTTAGGTTCTACAATAGTGATGTTATCTGCAGGAATAACTGGGGAAGTTGCATATCTTGTGACCTCCGAAATAATGGTAGGTAATTGTTTATGTCTACAGCTTAGCAGAATTCAGGCTCCTCTCATCCTCCTAGCCTGGTGGTCTTTTCATTAGCTTTACAAAGGTGGTTGATTTTGGGGAAGAGCTATTATCATTTAAACTATAAACTAAATATCTCCCCGAATTAGCTAAGCCCAAGCTGAGGAATAATTAAGGGCAGTTTGAATACTAATGACAAGATGGGAGTTGATTAGATCAGTTATCTTTCACTGTCATAATTTCTCACTGTTATAATTTTTGCATAGGTAGTTTTATTAGTATGTGAGGATCAAATTTACTTAATAATTTTAAGAAACAAACCCAACAATTTTAGGTTACTGGAGGAGTTCATTAATGTCATTTTGTCTTTTAATATTAGAATGTATATTCCAAAAAGGGAGGGAGTTTTGTCTACTTTGCTTAGTATACGTGATGACTAGCATTCATAAGTCACATGGTAAATATTTCTTAAATGAACAATTGAATGAAAAACGCAAATACTTTCTCTTGAACAAGAAGTGTTGAAGCACTGAGGAGCACTTGGTACATAGCAGCGCATAATGTTAAGACTTTAGAACAAGGAATAGACGGTTTGATAACAGATGGTGCTTCTAATTCACTTTGATCTTGGACAAATATCACTTACAATTTCTGCTATGTAAAATGGGAACAACAATGAAATACTTAGACTGATTTTTAAACTGTTTTCAAGATCAGATAAAATTTTATTTGTAAAATTATTTTATTTTCTATTTTAAAGTCCTTCAAGCAAGGATACCACATTTTATTTGTATAAAGAATTATTGTTGGCCGGGCACGGTGGCTCACACCTGTAATCCCAGCACTTTGGGAGGCCGAGGCAGGCGGATCCCAAGGTCAGGAGATCGAGACCATCCTGGCTAACACAGTGAAACCTGTCTCTACTAAAAATCCAAAAAATTAGCCGGGAGTGGTGGCAGGCACCTGTATTCCCAGCTACTTGGGAGGCTGAGGCAGGAGAATGGCGTGAACCCAAGAGACGGAGCTTGCAGTGAGCTGAGATCGCGCCACTGCATTCCAGCCTCAGCAACAGAGTGAGACTCTGTCTCAAAAAAAAAAAAAATATTATTATCATTACCTATTTCAGTCTGGAGTGATGATGTGCTCTGATATTTGCTCTAAACCAAATCTCAACCTCTGCTTTATATTCTAGCATCTGCCCTCAAAAGTAGTGCAAAACTGAAAAAGTATTCCCAAATAGATTGGACACAGTGAGTTCCTTAGAGTTATGCACTGTTATTCATTCCTTTTTTTTTTTTTTTTTGAGACAGAGTCTTGCTCTGTCACCAAGCAGGAGTGCAGTGGCACGATCTCAGCTCACTGCAACCTCTGACTCCCTGGTTCAGGTGATTCTCCTGCCTCAGCCTCCTGAGTAGCTGGGATTACAGGCATGTAATCCCACCACGCCCAGCTAATTTCTGTATTTTTAGTAGAGATGGGGTTTACCATGTTGGCCAGGATGGTCTCGATCTCCAGACCTCGTGATCCGCCCGCCTTACCCTCTCAAAGTGCTGGGATTACAGGTGTAAGCCACAGCACCTGGCCCCATTCATTCTTATAAACGATAGAGACACTTTTAGTAGTGATGATACATTACCATATATATGTACACACATGCACACACACAATCTCACATTTTTAGAAAAGTTATTGCTATATTTTGTTTGATACTGGCTGATTCAGATTCTATTAATGTGACAGCATCAAAACATTAACATGGAGTTTTCTTAAGATTAAATACATATAAATTTCTCTAAATTTAGATGTAGTTTAAATTGCAATTATTCATAACCTGATGCAAATTCAAATATTTGATAATATCTGTTTTATTTTATTTTATAAAGCTTCCTCTATTTTGCATGAAGCTAAGAACTAGTTTTAAGAACAAGTTATTTTAAAGCTTTTTATTTTACCAGTTGAAAGTAATATTTTATTTTCCTTTTATTTGGGAGAAAAATGTACATTTTCATGATGAGTAAAATGTGTCTGACACTTCTCAAATAATTTACTCATGGTTGAGAATAAGCAGGAGTGATTAGAGCTTCAAATCAGAAAACTTCAGAGAGCCAGAAGCTATCAAAATGTGCAGCTTTTATGAACGATTTTTCACTCATTGCTGTATAGCAATCACCACTGATACACTCTAGTTTTTTCCAAAGCATGTATAATTGGGCAAATCATCTAAACCCCCACAAGCAGGCAATTATTCAACTGCATTGACACAGAATCACTGGGTCCAGTACTTCATTAGAATATACCATAATCCCTTGTTCTTGTCTTAACCTTCGCTGTGAAAAATCTAATTCATCCAAAACTGACACAGTGTCCTGTTGGTTATGCAAATAGTGGCAATGCAGGAGATGGAGTTTCAAGCCACTCTTCTATCTCCAGTCCCATGTGTAGGGCTCTTATCCAAATCTTTAAATAGAGCCTGTGAGTTCTAATAATTATTCAACTAACACATGTAAGCTCCCTTTGTGCTCATTTTTGAAAATGTGCTTATCTTTTTCTCTTACAGAAAAGTGAGGGAGACACTGACAGAGAGATTGAATGGCACCGCCACCACCAGAGGAATCACTGGAAAAGGAAGCAGGAGGACACTTGGGTACAAGGGAAATGATAAGAAAAGTATAAAGCTGCAGGAGCAGAATGTTACCTCCGTTTCTGTCCTCCTCTTTGTTCTTATAGCCCAGCTGTCTTCCTCTTGACCCTGTCTTTGCATTGCATGGGAAATAGTACAACTTTGAGTCATCCCCACCTGGGCTCAGATGAGATAGCTGACATTGACTAGAAGTACAACCTTGGCCATATTATGTAATATCTCTGAGCCTATGGATAACGGTATGGTTGTCCCTGGAGTCTGGGATAACTAGGACAATGCCAGGCACGTAGGTTCCAACCATATAGACCATCTAATCTGATGAAAGAGATACCCCTACTGAAATGCACTGAATATTTTTGAACACCTACTATTTCTAAGAGGATATGATTTGAAAGCCAGGATAGGAAGATTTGATGCAAATTTGATTGTTGCATGGGGCCTTGAATAATATCCTGGAAAAGCATATGCCTTTGATCCTGGGTTATGATTTCAATTAGATTTTTCCTACTATGTCAAATGGTGATATAAAGTCAAATAAAACTTTATAACATGAATTAAAAGTTGCTACTTTCCACCTCTACTCATTTTTCATGTGACTTCAGAGGAACTATTAGAAGACCATGTGACAAACTGATCCCCTACTTTCTTAATAATAAGAAGAAGAGTAATGGTTGTAGACTCTAAAGACTGCATCCTACATGGCCTAAGTTAACTGATATATGTTATTTCATTTAGTCCTTACTACACAACTGTGACCTCATTGTTATTTTTAGCCTCACTTTACATAAAGGGGTTTTGAATCTTACAGACATTGGATAACTTGACGAAGGCTACACAGTTATCCAATGGCTGAGTGGGGAGTCAAAGTCAGGCACATGAAATCTGTCTTGACCAGTCTTCAAGCCCAGATGCTCTACCACCTGCTTTCCACTCCTAGATGGTCCACCTCTGTCTGATTTTGCTGTTTGTTTCACTGGGAAAACCTGCTGCCGTGAAGCAAGTCACTGTCTTTCAGAGGGCAGAAAGGGAGCTCTTAAATTGCTTCTAGTAGACTTAACAGAAACATGGGCTGTTTGTAAAACAGTGATTCTCAACTTTGGCTGCAGAGTAGAAGTACTTAGGGATCTTTAATATTGGTTTCAAAGTTTCGCCCCAGGGTCCTGATTTACTGGCCCCTCCTAGGTATGAGAAGTGTCAATTCCTTCCAGTGATTCTATTTGGAAAGTACTGCTCTACAGCTTTAGGCCTCACTCACTCTCCTTTCTGACTGCATAGCCTAGTGGAATCCTGTGGTCCTGGTCCCGAACTGGAGATACATGGCATTTGAGTAGTCTAAAAATTCTAGGTTTGGAAAGGATGAGAAAATGATGGTGCTGCTGCTGCTGATGTAACACTTAATGAAAGTTGCTCAATGCTTGTCATTTACATATATTTGAACATATTATTAAGTTTTGTTACCCTTTATATTTATTCAAAATGAAGGGGTTAGAAAATTGAAATTATTTGACCCAAATCCAAGCCAGGTATGTCACAACATTGTGGGCGACTTTAAATATGTGCTTTTAATTGCAAGAGTAAAGTCATGAGGTATGAAAGGGTGGTTAAGTTTGAGGCTATTAATGATTGTTGCATGACTGAGGTACAATTTTATGCAAGAGGTTACTATATTATAATGATCAGTTAGTGGGTGACAGAGTGAAGTGGCACGAAGTGGTGGGTTTTAGTTTCAGTCAACTTTCTTTGGAGGAATGTCAGTTACCACAAAAGAAATCTGCTCTTAGGTGCTACAAGCCAAATGTATTAGAGCTTGCAGGAGAATTATTCGAAGGAGAAGAACCAAGATCTCAGCCACAGGACAGAGATCAGAGTTCAGGAAGGAAGGCTTAAGGGGGAGTGCCAGACAGGCTAGAGGGTCAACTTTGACAAAAGAGACACCGTAGGTATCTGAAGGTCAAGGAGAAGAATTTGTTTCTAAAATAAAAGAGTGGCAAGGAAATCAAAGAGCTCTCAAGGATCTCCGGCTCTTTATGGACTTCCTCTGAATATCATCTCTGTACTTGGGTTTGCTCCTGTGTTAAAGTCAAACAACAAAAGACTAAGAGGTAAGATGAGGTAGAAAGTAGAACCATTGAAATGCAAGGGAATGAAGAAGTTTATTCATGCCAGGAAATAACAATGATATCCGAGGGAAAACACAAATCTAGAGCCAAGGCTTTGTTCTCCAGAAGGTTAAGAGCAGGAATTCATTTCTGGAAGGGTAACAGTGCAATTCCAGCTACAAAATAGTGCATTAGTGGGCTTCCAGAGACACTTATTTCATCATAGGATCGCAAATGATCATCTCTTAATGATTTTTTTCTAAACACAGATAGGAAAATTGAAAAATAATAGTCGTTTTAGCTGTTTTTTAAAAGATATTTTACAAATCCACATATTGAGTTTTCCCAGTACTTTCATTTGTACTATTTGACTATAAGCTTTCAAAATATTCTGAGGCAGATTGAACAGATGCCTATTTTATAGATTTGTAAAAAGCAAGTCAAATAATAAAAACGAGTGGCACATACACTAGTGATTGAAATTAGTATTGCTGGCCATTTTAAAGAATAGTCTTTGGCAGCATTTCACTTTCCAGCATGGACTTGACTTTCATGATTCTAAGGAATGTGTGTTGGCAATCTCAGTAGGTGAATCTATTGTGGACTTGATACCACTGATATTTTTTCAAAGGATGCTTTCAAGTCTTTGCACCTTTCTCAGTGTCCAAAATTCTTTTAGTATGAAGCCTCTTAGGGTCAGAATGTAAGAAATAAAGCAGCAACTTAAATGCTGGGCTTTGGGGATAGATATGAGTCAGTATATTATGCTCACATTTAGGATTTTTTTAAAGCTTCATATAAGCAAATCTTGCAGGAAAAAAAAAATCACAGGAAAGAACAGGACAAGGTAACAAATCCATGACCGGACCACAGTGCAAATACAATATTAGTATCAATAGATTGACCTTAATCTACTCTCCATTACTTCTATTATCCCTTCATGATTTTGTTTCTAGCATGTCACCTTCTTGGCTTCCATTTGCAGTGCTATGCCCTGTATGTTGGCAGAATGGCAATTATGCATCCACAAATACTGTTGCTATAAATGAAGAAGCATCTGACAATAAGACTGGTGTGATCAATGGCAAAGCTTAACTATGTCATCTCCACTTCTCTATTTCTCCACTTCCTTCACCAAGCTTGGCAGAAGAAATGGTCACCATCCTCTGAATGAGCTCAGTCCAAATGGACTACTATTTTGTTCAGATTTTGCCTGTGATCTTTATTAAATTCTTGACCTTGACATCAAGAACTGGGGCTACAAAATGTCAGTAAAGGTATCTTTCCAATTCTACTATATATATATATACACACACACATATATACACACACACACATATATATATCTCTTTATAAATGCAGAATTGACTACCAAATGTATCTATATGCTAAATTGTGAAAATACAGATGCACAGTTAACAGATATGAAATGTGCACTAATCAGGTATTCAAATTTTATGAGTTAAAAAAAGTTTCTTTTTTTTGAATATGCAATGAATTATGAAAAGATTTTAATAATCAAAACAAGACTTTCCATTGAAGTACCTGACCAAAGTCCACTTTAAAAGGAAAATGAATGCTACTTCTTACCTGGTATGAAGTCATAAAAATTCATAGAATTGTATTTGCTCACAGCGACCCTGGAGGAAAAAGTGACACAGACCTTTTTCTGGGTTTATAAACTAGGAACTAGAGAGATTTAGTAACTTGTCCCAAGGTGACATAGCTGGTTAGTGACAAATATATACCTATAACTCATGTCTCCTGATACATAGTCCAGTGTATCGTCCAAATAGTAAACCATTATCTCCAGGAAAATAGCATTTACTTATGAAACACCTTCTATGTTCTAGGTTTTATGCTAGAAACTCTCCATATGTTATACTACTGGATAATTACTATAACCTAAGGAGTCAAGTATTATTATTATCTCTACTTTACAGATAGTAATCTAAGGATCATTGCTCCCACGGACACCACTGGAGGGCCGGAGGACAGGCCCACCACCTGCAACCCTTTCCCTGCCAGTGCCAGAGTGTGTCATAAAAGGGCTTGATGACTGCTCAGCCCTGCCTACTGCCACTCACACCTGCCCTCATCTTCTGGGGGCCTAGCCATTGATCAGCTCCACCAGCCACTGCCTGCACCTATGGATACCATGGGGGCCTGAGGACTGGCCCACCCCACCTATTGCTGCTACCTGCCAGTACCCATGCATGTGTTCTAGGGTCCTGGGGATGGACCCACCCTGCCTGCCACCACCGGTTCCTATGCATGCCTTCCAGGGACCCGAGCATGGGGCCACCCAGCATGCCAGTGCCCACACAGCTTTTCCAGGGACCTGATGATTGACCCACCCTATCCACCACTGCTGGCATCTGCACACATTTCTCCTGGAAGTCTAAGAAAGGGACCACCCACCCTTTACCACCACTGCCACTGGCATCCACTCATACATACCATGTGGGGATCTGGGGACTGTCTGTCCTACCATGTTGCCACCACCACTGCTTTCCACTCACGCTGCCTGGGGATCCAAAGGTTTATCTGATGCCACCACAGCCAGTACTGATACCAGGAATGCCTTTCAGGGGCCTGATGGCCTGCCTGCTGCCCAGCTAACTGCTGCCACTGTCATCTCCTGGGAAAGCCCCTGGAGTCCCAAGGATTGGCCTCCCTGAACCTGCTACCTCTGGTGCCCATGTATACCAGCTGGGAACCCAAGGATCAGCATACTTAACCCCCCACCATCACCACTAAGGACCAGCCTGGCTGTGTTCCTGACCCCAACAAAGCCTCAGCATAGCCTCCACTAATAACCACAGCTAACCCACTGAGGAAACCACAAATATGACTAAAGCCGGTTACAGCTGTATAAATAATACAGAGACTACAAGACTACAAGGCTCTGCACCTAGAATCAGAGTCAAAGCACCCTGCCCAACCGATACTAGAGACACACATATACAAAAATATATTTTCCTGTATTTTCCTACAAAACCCAAGTTATAAAATTGGAAGAAAGTACTATTATACCGTATGTCTGAATATGAACATAATGACACACACACACACACACACACACACAATTAAAAAGCAAGGAAACGTGACACCTCCAAAGGATTGCAATAAGGTATTTCTTTGTAGCAGTGTGAAAACGGACTCATATACTATCCAAAGAAATCTACAGATTCAGTGACATCCGTATCAAAATACTAATGGCATTCTTCACAGAAATAGAAAAAAAAATCTAAAATTTATGTGAATCCACAAAGACCCAACATAGCCAAAGTAATCCTGAGCAAAATTAATAAACTTGGAGCCATCACATTGCCTGACTTCAAAATATACTATAAAGCTATATAGCCAATAGAGTATTATACTGGCATAAAAACACACACACAGACCAGTGGAACAGAGTAAAGAACCCAGATGTTAATTTACATATCTACAGCTAACTGATTTTTGATAAAAGTACCAAGAATGCTCATTGTGGAAAGGACAGTCTCTTCAATAAAAGGTACTGGGAAAACTAGATATCCATAAGCAGAATAATGAAAGACCCCCAGCTCTCACCCTATACAAAAATCAACTCAATATGGATCAAAGACCTATATGTAACACACAATACTATAAAATTACTACCACAAAACACAGGGCAAATGCTTCAGTATATTTGTTTAGGCAAATAATTTATGACTAAAACCTCAAAAACTTAGGTAACAATAACAGGTAACAATAACAAAAACTTAGGTAACAATAACAAAAAAAGACAACTAGGACTATATTAAACTAAAAAGCTTCTGCACAGCAAATGAAATGATCAAGAATGAGGAGATAACCTATAGAATAAGAGGAAATATTTGTGAACTATTCATCCAACAAAGAACTAATATCCAGAATATACAAGAAACTCAAACAACTCAACAGCAAAAAAATAAATAATCCCATTAAAAAAGTAAATAAAGAATCTGAATAGACATTTCTCAAAAGAAGACATACGAATGGCCAAGAGGTATATAAAAAAAATGCTGAATATCACTAATCATCAGTGGAATGCAAATCAAAACCACAGTGAGATATCGTCTTACCCCAGTTAGAATGGCTACTATCAATAAAATGAAACATATCAGATGCTGGAGAAGACGCAGAGAAAGACAACTCTTACATATTGTTGGTGAAAATTAGTACGTCAATTATGGAAAATAGTATGGAGATTCCTCAAAAATCTAAATATAGAACCACCATATGATACAACAATGCCTCTCCTGGGTATTTATTCAAAGGAATTAAAGTCAGTATATCAAAGGGATATCTGTACCCCTGTCTTTATTGCAGCACTATTTACAAAAGCCAAGATATGGAATTGACCTAAGTGTCCACCAACGGATGAATAGATAAAGAAAATGTAGCATTTAAAAGCAATGGGGTACTATTCAGCCACACAAAATAATGATATCCTGTTATTTGCAGCTACATGGATGAGACTGGAGGTCATTATCTTAAGTAAAATAAGCCAGGTAAAGAAAGAAAAACATCACACATTCTCACTCATATGCGGAAGGTTAAAAAAGTTGATTTCATGGAGGTATGGAGTAGAATGATAGTTACCAGAGCCTGGGAAAGGTTGGGGTGCAGGTAATGAGAAGAGGTTGGCTAATGAGTACAATCATACAGTTAAATAGAATTAATAAGTTCTAGTGTTTAACAGCACAATAGACTATAATTAATAACAATATGCAGTATATTTAAAAATAGCTATAAGATATGAAATATTCCCAACACAAATAAATGATAAATGCTTGAGGTGATGAATATTTTAAATACTCTAACTTGATCATTACACGTTGTATGCATGTATCAAAATATCACATGTACCCTACAAACATGTATAATTTTTATATATCAAAACATGTTTTTTTAAATCTAAGGCTCAGAAAGATTAGGCAAATTGTTCAAAGTAATAAGGTTGGGATATAAAAAAGGATCCTTTTTACTCCAAAGTATATTCACTTCATACTCATTTATTGTGTCTCTAATATTTTCAGAAGAATAGAAAATGAAAAATGAAGTAGTTCTCTGAAGATGTTCAAAAATAAACAAACAGGACATAATTCAGAAATATGCAAACAGACATGCATGAATACAATATTACCTTTTTTTGACAGATTAATTATTTAAATAAACATTAATTTAAATCTATTTGATAGCGACAGGAGACAGATAAATTCCTAGGCAGACTGGGACAGGTCCCTGGTGAAACCCAACTTCAAACAAACGACAATTTAAAGCCTAAAAACCAAGCCATTTCCAGATATAATCCACAACTGGAGTGAGAACTTCTAGTCCTATCGGCCCATGCTTTCCCGATTGGTTCTTTCTGAATAATGCTTTTAACCAATCCAATGTTGCCTTTTCCAAGGCTACCTATAGCCTGTACCTCCTCATTCCAAACCTATAAAAACCCCAGACTCAGCCACAGAAATGGCTACCCACTTTTGGGCCCCCTCTCCCACAGAGGGCTACCCACTTTGATTTCCCTCTCATTGTTGAGAGCTTTTCTGTTGCTGAATAGAATTCTTCCCTGCAATGCTCACTCTCTGACTTCCACGTACCTCATTCTTCTTGGTCACGTGAGGCGAACCTGGCACCTGACAAACGGTAGGAGCATAAAAGTGTTGTAACATGCTCCTCGCAGGCTCACTGAGCTGCAGGCGGCATGAATGAAATGAACTGTGAGACCTGGCCTGGTGGCTCACGCCTGTAATCCCAGAACTTTGGGAGGCCGAGGCAAGTGGACCACCTGAGGTCAGGAGTTCGAGACCAGCCCAACTAACATGGTGAAACCCTGTCTCTACTACAAATACAAAAAATTAGCCGGGCATGGTGGTGGATGCCTGTAATCCCGGCTACTGAGGTGGCTGTGGAAAGAGAATCACTTGAATCCAAGAGGCAGAGGTTGCAGTGAGCAGACAGAGATCGTGCCAATGCACTCTAGTCTGGACAACAAGAGTGAAACTCTGCCAGAAAAATGAAGGGAAGGAAGGGAAGGTAGGGAAGGTAGGGAAGGTAGGGAAGGTAGGGAGGGAAGGGAGGGAAGGGAGGGAAGGGAGGGAAGGGAGGGAAGGGAGGGAGGGAAGGGAGGGAAGGGAGGGAAGGGAGGGAAGGGAGGAAGGAAGGAAGGAAGGAAGGAAGGAAGGAAGGAAGGAAGGAAGGAAGGAAGGAAGGAAAAAGCTGTGACATGATCCTGTTCGCTGGACTACAGGAGTGAAGAGCTGCAACCCTTCTGGGGGCCCAGACCTTGGAACTCCCCAAGGCAGAGCTATAACACTCCCCCATTAGACCAGCCACAGACTGTGGAGCAAATGAGCTATAACATGCCCCAGTTTGCTGAGCTCTAAGTAGCAGGAATGAAAGAGAGAACCAGCCAAGCACGGTGGCTCACGCCTGTAATCCCAACACTTTGGGAGGCTGAGGCAGGCGGATCATGAGGTCAGCAGTTTGAGACCAGCCTGGCCAACATGGTGAAATCCCGTCTCTACTGAAAATATAAAAATTAGCCGGCCGTGGTGACACGTGCGTGTAATCCCAGCTGCTCAGGAGACTGGGGCAGGAGAATTCCTTGAACCTGGGAAGCAGAGGTTGCAGTGACCCAAGATTTTACCACTGCACTCCAGCCTGGGCGACAGAGCGAGACACCGTCTCAATCAATCAATAAAAGAGAGAGAGAGAGAACGGTGGCATTCCCTGGTGGCTCAGACCTCGCGACTCCCCGACCAGATGCTGTGACAGCTTCTTGGGGCTCCACGGTTCCTGGAGTCTCCACGTTTTGAGGTGCTGCTGCGTCCCCCTCATCCAGACGCCAGTGTCCAAGGCAGAAGCCAGTCGCAGCACGCCTGGACCAGCCGTGGGGGGAGCGCAGAGCCAAGGCGGCCACCGTAGCTGGCTGGGCCGGTAGTGCGAGCTGAGCGCAGCCTGCTGGACTGAGTGGGCGAAGCAAGCCAATGGGCTCGAGCAAAGCCTGGTTAGGGGCGCTACTCGCCGCGGAGTTTTCCGGCAGGTAAAGTGGCACGGAAAGAATTCTGTGCCGTATTTAGCTAGAAATTTTCTTAATTCTACCACTAACATACTAGCATGCTGCTTCATTTCCCTGAGCCTCAGTTCTCTCCGTAGTAAAATAGGCTATTGGGCTAGGTAGGCAACTTTTGCACTGGGATATACAGAGATTTAGCATCCCTGGAAGGAGCTCCAGGAGTCAATGTATGGAAAAGGGATGGCCTAGTAATTTTGGTTCTTAATTCATCTCTATAGATTTGAGCACACCATTTGCTTTATATAGTGAAATTCAGCATAATAATTTACAAAATTTTGTTATTACAAAAACAGTTTGAAAGCCACTTGAATAGAATTTATAAGCATAAATTCAGCTTGAATATATTATATTTTGATTGTATTAGACACACAAAAAAAAGAATTTATTTTACTTTCCCAAAGTCTGAATTGGTGAGGAACAAAAATAGAAGCTACAGCAAATTGTTGGCAGCCTTTTTTTTTTTTTTTTTTTTTTTTTTGCCACCCAAATATCTTAAGAACTGAAACTTAAGACAACTGTACGTCCTACGGCATAAATACACCTGGAAAGCTTCTTCCCTATTCTTCCTGGATACTCTATATATCCATTTTTCTATATTTGAGCAAAGCAAAAAGCCAGAACCTTAAGACGCGATGTCAGTGGTATCTTCCTAAGGAAGACTTGTTATCTTCAGTCTCTTTTGAGCATGATGTCAGGTTACTCAAGGTCCTCCATCATTTTGGTCATATGTGAATTTTCTGTATCATTATTCAAGCCATGCTACATATCTGCCATACCAAATACTTGTGATCCTTATAACTAGAGACACCCTTTTTTGATCAGTTTCTGTGTTCTTAGTGATACACAATTTTTTATTTCTCTACAGGAAACAACCTCTTTTGTTATGACATTAGCTTTCATATATCTGTTTCAGCACATTCACAATCTGCCTTGGATTATAAAATATTAGTATAAAAAATTCTTTGGAATCAGCTTAGTCGTGGTGTTAAATCATGCTTCCATCCTTTACTAGCTGTGAACATCTATGCAAGTCACTTAATCTCTCAGAGCTGAAGTTTCCTCATTTGTAAGATGAGAAAAGTATAAATTTATGCATGTGTCATCATAGAAATTAAATAAAATAATGCATATAACAAACTGTCCAATGCCTGACCCATAGTGGACCAATAGACTCTTGTAATGCTAGCTGGTTTCCTCAAGAACAAATCATACTCTAATAAAAAAATATATAGTATTGATAGTAAAAGCAAATTATAGCTAATAAAATATCAAAGACTATTCGTTGGTAGGTACTTCATTCATTAAACGAGAAAAGCAACAGAGCACTCTCTACTGGGAGACACTTTTCCATAGGTCTCTTGTGTTTCTCAGTATCTTGTGAGTACAGTCAGTGAATGACCTTTGGTTTCAGAGTATCTTTTCAAGGATTCTATATAGGAAAACCTTGGAAAATATCCATCGTGTCACCAGGGCAGGTTTGTTTACTATCTAGTGCAACAGATAATGTCTTTTTCCAGACCTATGTTTGGGAAGGCTTCCTTTCAGTTTATTATATATTTAAAAAATTGTATTCACCAATCTTGAGGCTCTTTTGCTGTGATGAAAATCCGCTGTATGCACAGCTTCAACTGGACCTCTCAGGGTTGCCTCCATGAAACTTGTAGGAGAAGCAACAGAAAGGTTGGTCATATGTGAATTTTCTGTGTAATTATTTAAGCCATACTACATATCTGCCACACCAAATACTTGTAATACTTATAACTAGAGACACCCTTCTTTGATCAGTTTCTGTGTTCTTAGTGATACACAACAGAGCAAAAATGATACTCATGCTCATTACTGTGCCATTAGTAATAAAGTCCTGTGTCTCTGATCCAGGAGTCTCATGTCTTCTGCTGGCATCCATTAAACTGTGGTATGTTAAATTGTTAGTTGGTTAGTAAGGTAAAAATCTCAGAACCTTCGCTGTTGTTGGGACAGCTTGATCTGATTATGTTATTAAAAGTGATTTAAAGAAAATAACCTAAATGTCCATCAGCAAAATGTGGTACATCCACACAGTGGGGTATTATACAGCCATAAAAAGAAATGAAACACTGTTGTATGCTATAAGATGGGTAAACCTTGAAAACCTTAAGCTAAATGAAAGAATCCAGAAATATATTGTAAGATTCCATTTATATTAAATATCCTAAATAAGCAAATCCATAGAGACTGAAAGTAGGTGAGTGGTGGTCAGTATATGGGAAGAGGGAGGAATTGAGACTGACTGCTAATAGGTACTGTGGCTCCTTTTTGGGCTGATGGAAATATTCTGGAATTAGTGGTGATGATTGCACAACATTGTGAATATGTAAAAGAGAAAGAGAGAGAGGAACAGAGAGACAGGGAAAGAGAATCTTTTGTGTTCCTGAAAAAGCATGGATTAGGGCCCAGTAGACAAGGTTTTGAATCTTGGATATTTCTTTTACCATTAGTGCCAACTCCATAACTTCTCTCTGCCTCATTCTTCATGTTCACAAGTGATCAACTAATACCCACTCTCGGGTTCATTGTGTATATGAAACCTGAGAATGCCTTAGAGGTTGATTCAGAGTTGATGACTGTTAATTGGTGACTATAAAGGTGAAAATGGCAACAATTTCTTCAGAAAATAAATAAAAAAGAAAAAGAAGTGGCTACACTTCTCATACATGCCACCATATGCTTACAAATGCATATCCAGAGTTACAGTGAGTCTACTGTGGATTTGTAGGAATATTTCTCTTACCAACATTTAAATAAATACATTTTAAAAATAGTGTTATTTATGTTTCTACGAGTAATTGGAAGTATGCTTTCTCATGCACAGTTCTATAGTAAAGATAATACACTGTCAACAGAATTTACATGCAAATAACTCCTTAGTGTGCTTTAGTTGGGAGATGTTCCATAATTAAGTCATCCTGAGAATACATTTCTAATAGCTTCTCTGTTTCTGGACCTTGCTCATTTTAAGAAGTGGTATATCATTTTCTAATCAAGGTGGCAATGTCAGAAAGCCTTGTTTTATTTTTTTAAAATCATTGTATTTTCTTAAAATGGTGAAATTCTTTCATTGATAAGACTGAGATAGGCTGATGAAATGTATTTCATGATGGTGAAATATAACTGGATGGAAACAATAGCCATCCATAGAGTAGTTGGAAATTAGACTGTGGTGCATTTTAATAAATGAAGCCAACTTTACCATATTCATTCTAAATGATGCACATTTTTACATAGTTATGAAAATCCCACATCAACTTTAGTCAATAGTGCTTTAAAAATATTTAGAAACAATTTGAGAGTATCAGAAATAATAGTTATTCCTCATGGCATTTGAAATAGAGCCATCAGAGCGCACTCCTCATCTACTAGATAACAATAGGGAGAAGAGTGAGGCAGGGTGACCGAGACAAAGAAATAAGGACCTGGCAAGTCTGGTTAGCAAAGGGTAAGATAAAGGGCATCAATGGACTTTAAATGACACAGAGGCCAAGAGAGATCAGCATGAGAAAAGGAGGTGGTAGGAAAAGAATCAACATTTTAAAGGATAGAGAATGTGTTTCTATTTTCCCCTAGCTTTTCTCATTCAAATCTCATTTTTCAAGATCTTCCTTTCTATTCATCTTCTGTCGTTTATTCAGTGTTTTTCCCTCTTAAGGCCTCCCGGGCTACCACCTGCTGTCCTTGTTTCTCTACATATCATTTTTCACCATCCAGTCTTTTATCTCTTTTTCAGTTACTGCCTCAAGCCAATTTCTCAAATTGGATCTAGGGGCCTAGTTTCTCAACATCTCACTTGGGAGTGTCCAGGCAGGGGCCCAAGCTGGAGGCAGCCTGGAGTGAGGGGCATGGGCAGGAACTGTATATCTGCTTCAGTTCAGTGATTCTTGGATGCAAGTAACCCCAGGGGCTGCAGGGAGGGTCCCTGGAGAGAGTTTCACTGTGCCAGTGTTAAATGCTGCCTAGGCCCTAGTGTTTCGGTCCCTCATACAATGACTGCAGACCCTGACACAGTTCCAAATATACTGAGTTGAATGAATACAATGTCAAAGGAAGAAGCAGCTGCTTTGGAAAAGGCATCGTGGCCTTGATGCCTGTCTCCAACTATGTGTAAACACTTACCTTCCTAGGTGATATTCCAAAGCTCAGTCCGTATTGTAAAAGTCTGAGATACAAGGATATATATTTTTAAGGTCCTTTAAGGTACTATGTAAATTTTTAGTAGAGTTTCATTTATTTTTAATAATTATTTTTATATTGCAAGTAGAAACGATTTTGCAGTTATGGTAAAGTATTAGTGTCTAGTGCTGTCAAAACAAAATATCACAGACTGGATGGTTTAAACAAGAGAAATGTATTTTCTTTAAATGCATTTAGAGGCACTCTCTGTATGTGCCTGCACCTAAGTTTTCTCTTATGAGTATACCAGTCATATTGGATTAGGGGCCACCTTAATGTCTTCGTTTTAATTTGATTATTTCAATAAAGACCCCATGTCCAGACAGTCATATTCTGAGGAAATGGATGTTAGGATTTCAGCATCTGATATGTATATAGAAAATGTCAGACAGGTAATGTGCCAACATTGTAATAACGTTAGTGAGAGGCATGTCTCACACATGAGCGTTGAAATACAATCATCATGTTTATGTACAACAGAAGGATTACGTATTAATTTTTTGAGGGGGACACGATTCATTCCATAACAGGTAGTAATATAAAATTTTATTTTGAAAACACTTAAATAAACATTTTAGCTAAAAATTATTAAATAAACATTTTAACTAAAAATTATTAAGTAAATAATTAGTATTTATAAAACACTAAATAAGGATGAACTCTCCTCTAATATTTCAAGAATTATGTCAGGAATGCAGTAGAAAATAACTAATGAAAGTCTGGAACATGCAGATCCAGTGAAATTTCACTTTTAAAGTCATTTTAGTGCCTAAAATAATATGTGACACTCAATAAATAGTTGTTAAATAAACAAAGAAATCTCTTAGGGTGGGGTGAGAAGAAAATAGCGAGAAGAATGGTGAAGTTAGAAAGAAGTGTTCCTAAGCAACCAGAGAGAAAAAGTCAACTTCAACCAACATCCCCCAACTCACATTGTGGAGGAAATATACCATGTGCTCATTTGCTGTAAATCCCCTTTACCAAGATAGATGTTAGCAAAAAAGATATTTTAAAAAGATGTGTTTCTTGTCTGAAAGCTTTCCATTCTAGTAGAAGAGAAATAGGCTCAAGTAAAGGTCTATACAGGGCTACTTTTATATATTTATCTCATTAAAATGTAAGATCTTTTCCTCCCAGAGACAGAGCCATTTCATGTGATTATTATCTGTTTTAAACAGATGATCTGTCTAGGCACACTGGCTCACGCCTGTAATCTCAGCACTTTGGGAGCCCGAGGCAGGTGGATCACGAGGTCAGGAGTCTGAGACCAGCCTGACCAACATGGTGAAAGCCCGTCTCTACTAAAAATACAAAAATTAGCCAGGCGTGGTGGTACCTGCCTATAATCCCAGCTACTCAGGAGGCTGAGGCAAGACAATCATGTGAACCTGGGAGGCGGAGGTTGCAGTGAGCCGAAATTGTGCCACTGCACTCCAGCCTGGGTGACAGAGTGAGACTCCGTCTCAAAGCAAACAAACAAACAAACAAACAAACATATGGTCAAAGATTTCCCTGCCTTGGTGAACTGCCTCTTACTTCCCTTTGACTCTTATGCTTCTTCCTCATGTAACTAGAGATTCCACCTCACGTCTGCATTCTTATCTGTCCACCGCCACCCACCCCCTGCCACTAAGCTTGGACTCCATAAAAACATATCTCTTATTGCTTCTTTGTAATTTATGCTCAATTAATATTCTCTCTCATATATGTAATATATATGATAGGATATATCATATATATGATTCACTTCTCAGTTTAACTGTTTCTCAAATTTTATTACTATCTATAAGTTTAGACAAATCTGGAATCTCTCACTTTCTATTTCCAAATCATCTAAATAATCAGCAATTCAGTGGAGAGAGTTTAATAATGCAGTATATAAATAAATAAATATATTAAAGAAAATAAGAGCAACAGCTCATGGACCTAAATATTCTAGCTATTCATGTGAAACAATGGAATTTAATAGCTAACAAGACAAATGAATTGGATTTCCAGCATAAAATAAAGAAAAATGTACAATTACAACAGGAAAAGTGGTGACACAAACTAGGTATGTCACATTTTTAGTATTTTATGACCCAAATTATACAGCATCCCATTCAACTATTCATATTTTCTGTGATGTTAAACAGGAATTCTTGTATTTTGCTAGTACAAGCCTAAAGTACAATCTTTTGAATAGCATCTATGTAATTATATTAAATAGTACATACATTATGTATATTACATCTATGTAATATATATTAAAATTCATATTGCAATGAAATCTACTCAATCTGGCAGTCAGTAAGAAAAAAATTATTGATGCACACAATAACACTGATGATTTTCAAGTGTATTATGCTAAGTGAAAGAAGGCAGACTAAAAGACAAACTTTACTGTGTGATTTCATTTATATGACTTTCTTGTAAGGACTAATCTGTATGGACAAAAAAAACTTTTATGTTTGCATGGGCTAAACATGGAAGGAGGGGTTGATTTAAAAAGGACCATGGTGGGGGATTATTTGAAATGATGGAAGTATTCTCTATTTTTATTGTGGTGATTTTTACACCACCGAAAGTTTGTCAAAACTCACAGAACAGTAAGCCAAAGACAGTGAATTTTACTGTGGTTATTATACCTCGACTAACCTGACAATAAAATTTAAGAACAAAAAAAAGCTGGCAAATTAGGGATAAAAACAAGCATTCCATATGTCAAAAGACATAAATGGGCATTTCATTAAAAAAAATTAAAATAAGAAATAAAAGTTATTCAACCTCATTAGTAATCAAATAAACTTAAAATTTTAAATGATAGTTTGATTTAGTTTACCATAAAATCTGGTTTATGCCCTGGAAAATATATTTTTATACATTTATAATAAGCATGCAATTTGTTAAAATGTTTAAATAAAGCAATACAGCAATATGCATCGAAGTCCTAAATTATATATGTGTTTAGATCCAGCATATCCACTAGGGAAAAAGAAGCTTTAAATGTTCCAACATGTATTAATAAAGATATCAATTCTAACAGGAGAAATAGGGAACACATTGAAAGTCAAAAAAAGGGAAATGGACAAAAGTAATTAAATACTTTTAAAAAGTAGAAGAGAATATGGACATCAAAATTAGAGTGTAGATATAGATTTTTTATTGACACAGAGAGTTTTTCAGGATACATTATCGGTAACATTTCAATAAACAAAATATATAATTTGTACCTGTCTTAGGCTAATCTTACATTGCTATAAAGCAATACCTGAGACTGGGGAATTAATAAAGAAAAGAGATTTAATTCATTCACAGTTATTCAGGCTGTACAGGAAGCATGATGCTAGTATCTGATTAGCTTTTATGGTGAGGGTTTCAGGGAGCTCTTATTCATAGAAGAAGGTGACAGGGAGCCAGCACATCACACGGTCAGAGAGAGAGACAGAGAGAAAGAGTAGGGGGATGTCCCAGACTTTTAAACAACCGGACCTCATGTGAACTAAGTGGGCAAGAACTCATTTATTACCAAGGGGATGATACCAAACCTTCCATAAGGGATTTGCTCCATGATCCAATCACCTCCCATCAGGCTCCACCTTCAACATTGGAAATCATATTTCAACATAAGATTTGGAGGAGAAAAATATCCAAACCATATCAGTAGCTTACAATCATTTTTCAGGCATATATTTTAAGTGTATGTAAAGATCTATCTATCTATCTATCTATCTATCTATCTATCTTGATATAAATATAGATACATAACAATGATTTGTCCTTATTTATACCGCCATCTATATCTTCCTAGATACTTCCTATATATGTATCCTCAAAACAGTTGAAATAGTACATATCGTGTTATTTTCTTAATTTGACTTGCAATGAATTTCTGAGTAATTTCTTATAATTTTATTCTGTATGTAGGGTATAAAATTAGATCATGATGTTGAGGCTCAGTAAATAATACCCCAGAGTATGGTTTGTTGGCATGCTGAACACTTTGAATTAAAAAAAAATGGAAAGACTTTAGAAGCTGCCTTGAAACCAAATACCCTCCAATTTTCTCTTGTCTCACTACCCCCAGTTCTCTTTGGAATTTCCTTAACTGATTGAGGGAACTTCTTTCCAAAAGAAATACAATTGTCTCAAGACCTCCTCCCTAGGAATCTCATCAAATAAACAGGAAGGATTTAGCATCTGAGAAAAGATGAAAAGTTGTGACCATGCCCAGACAGACTTTTGATTTATTCTCTTGAATGCAGCTATGAGAGATTATCTTAAGAAACTTTATCTGCATAAAAAGACAGCCTCTGTTTGCAGTACAGTTCTGCCCCTCACCATCCTACTACTTGTTCCATTCAGCTTCGACAGAGAATCATTTAAAAACTATTGTCTGATCTTTGAGCTCATTCAATTTCTCTGAAAATAATACACTATTCTTCAAAATTGCCTATATCCCTCATTTTTTCTTTCCCTCATAAATAGTGCATTTAAGCCTAAACTATCTTGAGTGGGTTTTGTTTTGTTTTGTTTTTAGTATCATTAGGACTCCTGTGTCTATGTGCATGTTAATAAGTGTATACGGCTTTTCTGCTAATTTGTCTATTGTTAGTTGACTTCAGCAGACATTCAGAGGGCAGAAGTGAGACTTAGCACTTGCTCGTACACTAATATAGAATCGTAACTATATAAATAAAGTAAACAAAATATATCTAAAGGAGACCAGAATAAAATTCTCCAATTTTTTTTTTCTAATTTACAGAATAAAAAAAATGGTCATATATCTCATTGTTGAAATGTAATATGTCAATACACACACACACACACACACACACACACACACACACACCCCAGCATGATCTTTAGGGAAATAAAAACAATATGGTGAGTATATCTTTGCTAGAGTTTTATTTTATTATACATTGTGGATGTTTAATGCAGGTCACTGAATTTCGGAATCAAATCCTAAATAGCATGATTTAATACCCTGTGACCTCAGACAAGTTATAGATCATGCTTATTATTTATAAATTCTATTTGTCTACTCACTACTCATTACTGACATTTTTGTGGTCACTCATAGACGTGCATAGAGTGGTAAAAAAATATTGTGTTGCCTGATGCACATATTCACAGCTGAGATTGAACAAGGAGATGCTCTGCCTTATTGTTTCCACTATCAGAGTGTAAATAAGTGTTTTTTTCATGGTCTAGTTAGTGCCATAGTTTTCAAATTTTGTGCCTTTTTTTTTTTTTGTAATTTACCTGTTTAAAATGTTCCCCAAGAATAGTGCCAAAGCACTGTCTAGTATCCATACATGCAAGCTAAGATGGGTCTTACAGAGAAAATACATGTGTTAATTTTTTTTTTTTTTTTTTTCCTGAGACAGAGTCTCACTCTGTTGCCCAGGCTGGAGTGCTGTGGGTGTGAGCTCGGCTTACTGCAACCTCCGCCTCCCTGGTTCAAAGGATTCTCATGCTTCAACCTCTCGAGTAGCTGGGATTACAGGTACGCACCACAATGCCTCGCTAATTTTTTGTATTTTTAGTAGAGACAGGGTTTCACCATGTTGGCCAGGCTGGTCTTGAACTCCTGATCTCAAGTGATCCACCCGCCTAAGCCTCCAAAAGTGCTGGGATTACAGACGTGAGCCACCAGGCCTAGACAGGAATTGTTTTATTTACTCAACTCATAGCTATTAAGTGTTCGATACCGTTCTGTTAATAGATCATGACACAAGGGCAAGGTGTCACCCCTGTCTTTGACATTATTGTTAAAGGAAACAAAACAAAACAAATTAGGCAGATAATTATAGTGGTATGAATGAAACAAACAGTGCTAGTGATAAAAAATATATATATTTAAAGAGTAGCCAGGCATGGTGGCCCATGCCCATAATCCCAGCACTTTGGGAGGTTAAGGAAGGAGGACTACTTGAGACCAGGAGTTCAAGATGAGCCTGGGCAATATAGCAAGACTTTATCTTTATCCAAAAAAAAAAAAAAAAAACAATTAGTCAGACGCAGTGGCACATGTTAGTAGCTCCAGCTACTCAGGAGGCTGAGGTGGGAGACTCACTTGAGCCCAGGAGTTAGAGGCTGCAGTGAGTTACGATTGTGCCACTGCACTCCAGCCTAGGTAATAGGGGAACACACTGTCCCCACTCCAAAAAAAAAAAATATATATATATATATATATACACACACACACATATATATATGTAGAGAGAGAGAGAGAGAGAGAAAGCCACATGAATAATAATACAATAATACAAAGGGGACATCATAAATATCCAGCATAGATAGAACCAGCCAATTTTAAGGATCTATCTTTCTCAAGATCTGTGATAGATTCTATACTTTATTGAAATTTGATCCGCAGTGTTGGACATGGGAGCTTGTGGGAGATGTTTGGGTCATGAATGGTTTGACACCATGCTTCCAGTAATGAGTGAGTTCTCACTTACTGGTTCTCCTGTGGGCTGATTGTTTAAAAGAGCCTAGCACCTCCTTCTTCTGTCTCATTCTTCCTTCCTCTCGCCATGTGATGCCTTTCTCCTTCTACCATAAGTGGAAGCTTTCTGAGGCCCTCAGCAGAAGCAGATGCTGATGCCGTTCTTCTTGTAAAGTCTACAAAACCTGGAGCCAAATAAAACTCTTTTCTTTATGAATTGCCCAGTCTCGGGTTCTCCTTTATAGCCACGTAAATGGAGTAAGACACTAGCCCAAAGGTCTATGAACTGACAAGGTTTGATATGTTCTAGGCTGAGAAAGGAGAATATCAAGCAGGAATCAAATAAGAAAATGGAGGAGAAGCATGTAACAATGTCCAAGATTGGGTGAAAATAGACAACGCAGGTTCTTGTTGTTCTGGAATATATTCTGGCTAAATCTCTTCATGCAACTCATGAAGAAGAGAATAGAAAAAAAGTACTTCATAAAATCAGAAAAACATTTGCCTTAGCAAAGACACCCTAGGGAAACATTTGTTCCCTTTCTCCATGGTGTCAGAAATGTTGGGGAAAATACTCTTGAGAGATTCAGATCTAGTCTTCCATATGGGAAAAACTTCATAAAAATAAATTGTTGTTTGTTTTAAGAGACCTCATCCCCATATTTCTCTCCATATCTCTGAAGGGCAATTTGTAATATGTCTTGCAGGCATTGCTATGGTAAATACACATTTTTTACTGAATACAAGAGTAAATTGATGCTTCTATTATCAGCAAGTGTTATGTTACTGGGGTAAGGGAGTGTTGGTGCTTTTTAAATTATTAACTTGGTTCTTATAGAGTCGGATATTGCTGCCCCAGACTTCTGATTGTTTTAATCTTTTCAATTGTATGTATTATTTTTTCAAGTGGGCTCCTTTCTCTCTGTATTTGACATGGAAAGTTCTTAAGATGAGATCTTTGTAACTCAAATTAATAATTTTGAGAATAATTGGGGTTTGATGGTTAGATGAAATTTCATTGGAAAAAAATTTACTAAATCTAGAGAGAAAATTTTTGTTTTGTTTTGTTCTCAGTAATAAGCACCTTCCAACCATAAAATACAGTTAAAATTTTTAGTACTGTCTCATTGTTCATATTTTGGAAAGAAAGTCTGTGAAAAATACCCACGAAAATTTTAAGGTCAGCTATTCCCCACCTGGTTGAGTTATACCAATGTTTAGCTACACAGTTTTATACTTAATAATCTGTAAGTGACTTTCAAGTCAGCTGTTATATAAAGAAAAGAGTCTATATTCACATGGCTGTTAGGCACTCTGGGTGATACAAGCATCTGTTGGTTTCAATCTTATTTGAAATTGACCCCCCTCCCTCCCTGTCTCCCTTCCTTCTTTCCTCCTTTCCTCCTTTCCTTCTTTCCTCCCTTCCTTCCTTCCTTCCTTCCTTCCTTCCTTCCTTCCTACCTTCCTTCCCTCCCTCCTTTCCTCCTTCCTTCCCTCCTTCCCTTCCTCCATTCTTCCTTTGTTCCTTCCTTCCTTCCCTCCCTCCCTTCCTCCATTCTTCCTTCCTTCCTTCCTTCTTTCCTTCTTTTCTTTCTTTCCTTCCTTCCTTCTTTCCTTCCTTTTCTTCATTCTTCTCTCCCTCTTTGCCAATTTCTGAGTGCCCCCTCTCTGTTTCTCTGTAATAGTAGAAGAAACATGTAGATTTAGTTAGAAGAAGAAAAAGGAACACAGAATAAAGTTGCTACTACCTATGTGTGTGTTCATAAATCGTATCTCTTTTATAATACACACACAGGCACACATAGACATATATACAAATGGATGGACTTGGAAGACATTATGCTATGTGAAATAAGTGACAAGAAGAAAGACAAATACCACTTGATCTCACTTATATGTGGAATCTAAAAAAGTTGAACTCATAGAAGTGGCCAGTAGTAGAATGAGGGTTACCAGAGGCTAGAGTGGAAATATAAAGAGAGAGGGAAGGGGGAGTGGTTGAAAGTTTCAGAGAGATGGGAGTAATCAGTTTTGAGATCTATCGCACAGCTGCATGCCTGTACTCAATAATAATGTATGCTACATTTCAAAATGACTGAGTAAATTTCAAACGTCTCACCATAAAAATATCATAGGTGAGTGAGGTGATGGTTATGTTAATTATGTTAATTAATGCCTTAATCATCCTACATTATATATGCATATCAAAACATCACAGTGTAACCCATAACTGTACACAATTATGTTTTGTCAATTAAAAATAATATTAATATTTTTAAAAGCTGTGAGTTTTGTAGGAGGAGGATCAGGTTGAGCAACTTCACATCAGAGAAGGTTTTACTAATTATGCCATTCTAGATGACCTTTTTTTGTTTTTTTGAGACAGAGTCTGGCTCTGTCACCCAGGCTGGAGTGCAGTGGCGCGATCTTGGCTCACTGCAAGCTCCGCCTCCTGGCTTCACGCCATTCTCCTGCCTCAGCCTCTCCAGCAGCTGGAGCTACAGGCGCCCGCCACGCCCGGCATATTTTTTGTATTTTTAGTAGAGACGGAGTTTCACTGTGTTAGCCAGGATGGCCTCGATCTCCTGACCTCACGATCCGCCCACCTCGGCCTCCCAAAGTGCTGGGATGACAGGCGTGAGCCACCGCGCCCGGCCTCTAGATGATCTTTTAGTAAAACTGAAGACAAGGCACTCCAGGTAGCAGGAAGCATAAGGGTATGGTGTGGTGGTCAAGTTCAAAGGCTTTGAAGAGACAGGACTCTTACGAGTCCCAGTTCTGCCATTATATGACAAAACGTATATCATTTCTCTATGTTTTCTCATCTGAAAATAAAAATAAAACATAGATACAAGTATATATTGCAAAGTTATGAGATTTCTATTACCTGATTAACACCTATTTATCCTGAGCACTCAGCATAAACATCATTTATTCAAATAAATCTTCTTTGACCAAGCAAATCTAGGTTACAGTGCTCTGTTTTATGTTATCTATAAACTTTTTTGTCATAAAATTTTGCATGCTATCAATTATGCATTCATTGTCCTCTTTCCTAATGAAACAGTGAAGCACTATCAAGGAAGGTCCATACCTGTCTTCACATAGGATGCTGGGCCCTAGCATAGTGCCTGGCACTTGAATCATTTGTTGCAGACTGGCTATTTTCAGAGACCATTTGGTAGGCATGCCACATTGTCAGAAGAGGACGATAACTCCCTTTCAGGGAATGCTGGCCTGAAGTCTGGGATAAATCAGTCCAAAACATGAATACGACTTTTTCAGTGGAAGAGCAATAAAACATCATCTTATGGAAATTTCTAACTGACACCAAATGGTTGCAAAAGAAAGTCAAGGAAGGGATTGTGCAGGAGCTGTGAAGAAAGGTCCTCAACTACCTTCTTCGACAACTTTGAGAGTTAAAAGTAACAAATCAAAGAGTAGCACTACTGGAAGAAAAACTTGTGTCCCTGTAAAAATAAATACATTGCAAATAACACTGACTATGCAATGGATTACAGCCCACGAAGAACGTATCAAACATACCTCAAACTAGTAATAATAAAAAAAGAAAATGTAATATGCTTCTTTTTCACATAAACCTTCAGATGTATAGCAGGGAGACAGTCATAACTGTGTAAATATATCAGATACCGAAGCTTGCTGACATTTTTCTGTCGAACGCAGTTAATTACTACTTCCTTGCAATAGGAAATCATGGCAAGATTAGCTTCAGAAATTTTTTTTGTTTTTTTTGTTTTTTTTTTTTGAAACAGAGTCTCGCTTTGTCGCCCAGGCTGGAGTGCAGTGGCTGGATCTCAGCTCACTGCAAGCTCCGCCTCCTGGGTTTATGCCATTCTCCTGCCTCAGCCTCCCAAGTAGCTGGGACTACAGGCGCCCGCCACCTCGCCCAGCTAGTTTTTTGTATTTTTTCACGGGGTTTCACCGTGTTAGCCAGGATGGTCTCGATCTCCTGACCTCATGATCCACTCGTCTTGGCCTCCCAAAGTGCTGGGATTACAGGCTTGAGCCACCATGCCCGGCCTACAAATGTTGTAAGGATTTTAGAAATTGGTTTATGATGAGATATTACAGTAATTAAATATGTGCTATAAAAAAACAACTAAGGTGGCTGGGCACAGTGGTTCACACCTGTAATCCCAGCACTCTGGGAGGCTGAGACAGGCGATCATCTGAGTTCAGGAGTTTGAGACCAGCCTGGCCAATATGGTGAAACCCTGTCTCTACTAAAAATACAAAATATTACCTGGGCGTGGTAGCACATGTCTGTAATCCCAGCTACTCAGGAGGCCGAGGCAGAAGAATTGCTTGAACCCAGGAGGCAGAGGTTGCAGTGAGCCAAGAATGTGCCATTGCATTCCAGCTTGGGTGACAGAGCGAGACTCTGTCTCAAAAAAAAAAAAAAAAAAAAAAAAAAAAAAGCTGAGGTGTATAACTGTCCAGTATCTGAAGTCACAAATACTAAGAAACAAGATTTTTTGAGGTGATAAAACATGTGATGAAGATTAATGGGATAAAATTGAGAGATTAGAAAGATACTATTGCCTGATAACATATTCCAGCAGCTGCCTTCCTGAGTATATTAGTTTTCTGTGTCAAAGTATATAACAAACTGGGTGGCATAAAACAACCAAAATTTATTATCTCACAGTTCTGAGGTCTAGAAGTTCAGAAGCAAGGTGTGACTAGGGCCATGCTCTCTAGGGTCAGACTGTAGGGAAAAGTCTGTTCCTTGCTTTTCTCTTAGCTTCTGCTATCACCAGCAATCTTTGGCATTCCTTAGCCTGTGGTGGCAAAACTGCATCTTTTCTGTTTTTTTGTTTTTAAGACAAGGTCTTGCTCTTTCACCCAGGCTGGAGTGCAGTGGCACAATTATAACTCACCGTAACCTCAACCTCCTGGGCTCAAGTCATTCTCCGGCCTCAGCCTCCTGAGTAGCTGGGACTATAGCCACACACTACCATGCCTGGGTAATTTTTGCTTTCTTCTTTTAGAGATGGGGTTTTGCTATGTTGCTGAGGCTGATCTCAAACTTTTGAGCTCAAGCTATCCTCCCCACCTCAACCTCCCAAAATGCTAGGATTATAGACGTGAACCACCATGCTTGGCTAAAACTCCACTCTTTGCCTCCATTGTCACAGACATTCTCTCTCTGTATGTCTTCACATTCTCTTATTATAAAGACACTGTTCATATGAATTAAGTGCCCTTTCTAGTTCAATATGCCCTCATCATAACAATTATATGTAACAACCCTATTTCCTAAAAAAGGTCACATTCTGAGGTACTGAGTGTTAGGACTTCAACATATTTTTGTTGGGCTGGGGACACAATTCAACTCATAACATAAGGAATTGAAGGAAAGAGGAAGAGAAGCAATATTTATTGAATACTTTCCAAGGTCATGGTGTATATTGTGCCACAATTTTCTTTATCTAATCTATCACTGATGGACATTTGGGTTGGTTCCAATTCTTTGCTATTGTAAATAGTGCTACAATAAACATACTTGTGCATGTGTCTTTATAGAAGAATCATGTATAATCCTTTGGGTATATATCTAGTAATGGGATTGCTGGGTCAAATGGTATTTCTGGTTCTAGATTCTTGAGGAATTGCCACATTGTCTTCCACAATGGTTGAATGAATTTACACTCACATGAACAGTGTAAAAGCATCCCTATGTCTCCACAGTCTCACCAGCATCTATTGTTTCCTGACTTTTAATAATTGCCATTCTGACTGGTGTGAGATGGTATCTCATTGTGGTTCTGATTTGCATTTCTCTAATGATCAGTGATGATGAGCTTTTTTTCAAATGTTTGTTGGCTGCATAAATGTCTTCTTTTGAGAAGTGTCTGTTCATGTCCTTTGCCCATTTTTTGATGGGGTTGTTTTTTTCTTGTGAATTTAACTTCCTTGTAGATTCTGGATATTAGCCCTTTGTCAGATGGATAGATTGCAAAAATTTTCTCCCACTCTGTAGGTTGCCTGTTCACTCTGATGATAGTTTCTTTTACTGTGCAGAAGGTCTTTAGTTTAATTAGTAAAACCCCAAACCATAAAAACCCTAGAAGAAAACCTAGGCAAAGCCATTCAGGACATAGGCATGGACAAAGACTTCATGACTAAAACACCAAAAGTAATTGTAATGAAGGCTTTATAATACATTCTGCACAAACAAGAGTCTGGAGGCCATAGGACACTCCTGCCTTCTCCATGCTTGCTAAGTAACAGTTGCAGAATATTTAGGTAAAGCCGGGTGTTGTCAGGCAAAGCCCTTCCCTGCTGCCAGGGGTGGGAGCAAGGAGGAAGTGCTGTTGGGTTACCCCTGGGGCAGGCACCAGCCCCAAATCGCCTCCATGCCATGGGAGGCAGACCACAGGCCAATGGCAAGGGTGGTGGCCCCCAGACCATACAGCAGTGGGCATGGGAGGAGCAAATCTGAATGAGGACGGCCTGAGCCGGCCCCGCTGCAAAGGGCAGGTGTGAGGACACCCACTGGCGTCTTTGGCAGAGAGCACAAATATAGCTGCTTCCACAGCCTGATCCCAGCTTGGGGAAAGCTGAGGCACTTATCAGTAGCACATGGGTGCCTGCCTGCTTCTAGCCACTCCAGGCAGGGCTGGGGTTATTAAAAGCAAGGAGAATCACTAGCTAAAATCCCTTTCCTAAAAGTGGCCTGGGCCGGGCGTGGTGGCTCAAGCCTGTAATCCCAGCACTTTGGGAGGCCGAGACGGGCGGATCACGAGGTCAGGAGATCGAGACCATCCTGGCTAACCCGGTGAAACCCCGTCTCTACTAAAAAATACAAAAAACTAGCCGGGCGAGGTGGCGGGCGCCTGTAGTCCCAGCTACTCGGGAGGCTGAGGCAGGAGAATGGCGTGAACCCGGGAGGCGGAGCTTGCAGTGAGCCGAGATCCAGCCACTGCACTCCAGCCTGGGTGACAGAGCGAGACTCCGTCTCAAAAAAAAAATAAAAAATAAAAAATAAAAGTGGCCTGGAGGAGTGAATGGCTGATTGAAGCCTTCTGGGTGCAGGCACTTGGGGTGTGGCTCTTTAAGAAGTGGAAGGATTATAATTCAAACCTTGACTTCGTTCTTGGCACTTTCTCATGCTCTGTACTGCAGAGTGGTGTTCTTGAACCTCATGGTATACCCTGCGCTTTTTCCCATTAATTCTTACTTACGACTTAATAAGAAAATGTTTTTTATTTTTATTAGCCATTTAAAAACATACCTGAAATTGCCTCGGCATGGCAGCTTATGCCTGTAATCCCAGCATTTTGGGAGGCTGAGGCAGGCGGATCACCTGAGGTCAAGAGTTCGAGACCACCCTGGCCAACATGATGAAAACCCATTTCTATTAAAAATACAAAAAATTAGCTGGGCGTGGTGGCACCCGCCTGTAGTCCCAGCAAGTCGGGAGGCTAAGACAGGAGAATCACTTGAACCCTGGAGACAGAGGTTGCAGTGAGCCAAGATCATGCCATTGCACTCCAGCCTAGGCGACAGAGCGAGATTCCTTCTCAAAAAATAACACAAAAACCATGCCTGAAAAGTAGTAATACAGAAATGTGGTTGGTTTTTGTTTTGTTCTTACTATTTTGTTTGGGAATAGTTTACAGATCTTACTGAAAAATTTGGTGAGGCTTAAGAGGCTGAGGTCCACAGCCAGTAGGTGGTCATCATATCCTCTCAGCCCATAGCCAAGGTGAGAATCACAGTATTTATTTCCAAGATGCTCCAAATCGGTGAAAGGTGAGTCTATTTCAGGTGTTGCTATCTCAAACTACATTGTTTCATCTATTCATTCACAAATTCATTACATACACTTGAGTTGTTTCTAGTACAGTCCTAGGCACTGGTATTAAAAAACAACAACAACAACAACAAACCAGAAAAAATATATCATCACTTTAGAGCACACATTCTAATTGAAGGTTGAAACAATAAATAATAGTTAAACAAGTACACATAATGACTCATTGACCTCATGATATTATGTAAACTAAATCAAGGTTATGTTTTAAGAATGCGACCACTACTATAGACAGACTGACTCTAAGAAAATCACATTTCAACTCATATCAGGATGATGACAAGGAGTCAGCCATGAAGGAGAAATGCTTTTCAGAAAAATAAAAACCACATGCAAAAGTTAAGAGCTGCATATGTACAAAAAGAGATGGAAGATGAATCAAAGATGACCCTCCTCATATTTCTTCAGATTGTGCTCTGTTTTTATTTTATACACCTGACCCTTGAGTCAGTGTAAAGAACAGACTCAAGGAGACGAAGATTAATAAAAAGGGAGACTGTTTAGGTGTTGTTGCAGATGTGCTGCTGCAAGATAGAAAGGACCAGACTAGGACTACATGTTTGGGTTGAGAGAAGTAAACTGTCATAATAAGAAAACTAGACCAGCAGAATGCAGAATCTGAAGGAGAATCCTCATTATTATGGCTAATATGTGGGTGAGTTATAGAAAGCTGCCAATTAGACTAATGTTGCTTTCATTTAAGACTCATTATTTTTAAGTTTCTGAATCAAAAATTGTGAGAAATTAACATAGGACATGGGGAAAAGAGGAGGAGGAAATCTAAAAGAACTGTTAGTGATGGCTTTACCAACCCAGGAAAATCGGGACATGTCATGGTGGATGGCAGAGGTCAAATTTTCTACCTTTCCTCTTACAGATGATAATTATATGTCATAATAAATATTGTAATGTGGAAGTGCCAAGCCAGATGACCTAATAGAGATTTTCAATTTGTAACTTCTTTGCTGCAAAATTAAAGTATTAATCAAACTAAAAGCTTGTTAGACTGGTTAAAGGTTGACTCTGCCCTAAATGGCCAGAAGTAATAGGGCTGCCTTTCTCTCCTACTTATCGATGCACTCTGCACAATTCTTCAAAGAGAGTCTGTGACAATGTCAGCTCAGTAATGCATTTTCTATTCTATTTCTTGTGGCGGTGGTGCGTTATATCACATGGACATTCCATCGGTATGTAGTACAGTAAGAATCTACATAGGACAGTTGAAGGTAAAAGTTTTTGTCAAAACAAGCACACTGTTGTTGCAGGAAGTCATGGACCCCGAATGGAGGGACCTGCTGAAGCCCTGACAGAAGAACATAAATTGTAAAGATTTCATGGACACTTATCACTGACCCAATCAATACTCTTATAATTTCCTATGCCTGTCTTTAATATCTTAATCCCATCATCTTTGTAAACTGAGGATATATATCACTTCAGGACCCTCTGATGATTGCGTTAACTGCACAAATTGTTTGTAAACCATGTGTGTTTGAACAATATGAAATCTGGACACCTTGAAAAAAGAACAGGATAACAGCAATGTTGAAGGAACAAGGGAGATAACCATTATGTCTGACTGCCTGGGAACCAGGCAGGACAGAGCCATATTTCTCTTATTACCTAAAACAGGTAAGAGAAATATTGCTGAATTCTTTCCCCAGTAAGGAATATTAATAATTAACAGCCCTGGGAAGAGAATGCATTACCGGGGGGGCCTCCAAAATGGCCGCTCTGGGGATGCTTGTCTTATGCAGATGCAGATAAGGGATGAAGCATGCATGCCCTGGCCTCCTGCAGCGCCCCCAGGCTTGCTAGGATTAGGAAATTCCAACCTGGTGAATTCTAGTCAGACTGGTTCTCTGCTCTTGAACCCTGTTAAGATGTTTATCAATGACAATGTGTGCCCAGCGGGACATGGACCTTCATTAGCAATTCCAGTTTTGCCCTGACCTTGTGGTCTTGCCCTGACCTTCTGCTTTGTGATCTTTTGTTGCCCTTGAAGCATGTGATCTCTGTGACCCACACCCTATTCATACACTTCCTCCCCTTTGAAAATTGCTAATAAAAACTTGCTGGTTTTACAGCTCAGGGGGCATCACAGAACCTGCCGACATGTAATGTCTTCCCTGGACACCCAGCTTTAAAATTTACCTCTTTTGTACTCTTTCCCTTTATTTCTCAGACCGGCCGACATTTAGGGAAGATAGAAAAGAACCTATGCTGAAATATCAGGGGCTGGTTTCCTTGATACACTGTAGAGGAACAGAAACAAAATAGTTATTACTTCCCTGGAATCCAAGAATATCAGGTCGGCACACCTGCGGCTCATTTTTAAAGCATTTTAACATGTAAAAAATAAAAAATCTTGAGTCTGAGCAGAATTACTGTGAAATGTCACAGTTATATAAGCATATGTTTCTCATTATTTCATCCTCTAACATGGTACACCAACGTTATGTATGGAAAAATGAGATGTGGGGTTTTTTTCTTTAATATTATCAAATAATAATTTTCAGTGTTTTTGCTTCCAAATCGTAAACACGTATTACATGTTTCATATGTTATAAATAAATGTAGATCAGCTTATTATTACATCTAAAATGTATTTAATGGTTTGTCACATTCAAGTTGAGATTGATGTGTGAAGTCAATTGATTTTCTAAGTCCTGGTGGTAAATACTCAATAAGGAATTAGAAAGTTTGATCAAAAACAAAAGTTATTTATAAAGCTATCTGTTCTTAGTTATATATGATTGGGTACTACTAGCAAAGGTAAAAACCTATTCAAGTAAAAATAGTCTTTAAAATAACCAACAATATTTACAGAAGACTTTTGCATTATATTCTAGGGAAAATCCCAAGCACTTTATGTAAAGGATCTTATTCAAATATCTATTTATTTTTTTAATTTTTTATTTCCAGAGGTTTTTGAGGAAAAGGTGGTATTTGATTACATGAGTAGGTTCTTTAGCGGTGATTTGTGAGGTTTGGTGCACCCATCTCCCAAGCAGTATACACTGAACCCAACTTGTAACCTTTTATCCCTTACCCCCTTCCCAACCTTTCCACCTGAGTCCCCAAAGTCCACTGTATCATTCTTATGCCTTTGCATCCTCATAGCTTAGCTCCCACTTACAAGTGAGAACATAAAATATTTGGTTTTCCGTTCCTGAGTTACTTCATTTAGAGTAATAGTCTCCAATGCTATCCAGGTTGCTGTGAATGCCATTAATTCATTCCTTTTTATGGCTGAGTAGTATTCCATTTTATATATATATATATATATCACAATTTTTTTCTCCACTTGTTGATTGATGGGAATTTGGGTTGGTTCCATATTTTTGCAATTGCAAATTGTGCTGTTATAAACATGCATAAGCAAGTCTCTTTTTTGTATAATGACTTATTTTCCTCTGAGTAGATACCCAGTAGTGGGACTGCTGAATCAAATGGCATTTTTTTAAATTTTTATTTTAGAGATGGGATCTCTCTTTGTCACCTAGGCTAAAGTTCGGTGGTGCAGTCATAATTCACTGTAATCTCTAATTCCTGGGTCCAAGTGATCCTCCTGCCTCAGTCACTTGAGTAGTGAGGGCTACAGGTGCACGCCACTATGTCCAGCTAATTTTTTTATATTTCTTGTAGAGATAATGACTTGTTATATTGCCTAGGCTGGTCTTGAATTCCCGGCCTCAGGTCACCCTCCTGCCTTGGCTCCCAAAGCATTGGGGTTACAGATATAAACCACAGTGCTCACCCTAAAATCTTATTTTGGAGATGAAGAAACTGAGGTTCAGGGGTTAGTAACTATTAGTAACATTCTTATCAGCAGCAATACATTTTGTTATTATTGTTATATTATTAATTGTAATAGACATTCTAAATAGATACAAGTGTCTAAAAAAATAATGTGTACCTTCTGTCTAGGTCTGGCTTGGCATGTTTGCTCCTGGAGCCCAAATACTGTGCAATGCGAAGTCCAACTTACAGAGAAAGGCCAGGCATGGGCACTCTGGTTGATAGCATGAGCTAACCTCTTAGCTGACTGACACATAAACTAGCCAGCACGTAAAAAAAGAAGACTCTAGCTGAGTACAAAGATTCCATAGAACTCTTAGAAATGAAAATAAATTGTTGCATTAAGCCAGTATGTTTTGAGATTGTTTATTACGTGCAGTAGATAACAGAACAATAAATAGAATTTATTGTGGCACAGGGCTAAAACATGGATTATTTGATTTGATTTTAATCGTAGTGATTTGATAGTGCTATCTTCATTATATAGATGGAAAAATAGAGAGTCACAAAAATTATTGTTTATCTAAACATCACATGGATAGTGATTCTAGGCAATGATTTTGGCTGTCATAAAATATCATCTTATGAGCAGAGATTCCCTCCATTTACACCTATAATTGTTACCTCTTCATCTACTACTTTTTTTTTTCTTTTTGAGACAGGGTTTCACTCTTGTTGCCTAGGCTGGAGTGCAATGGTGTGATCTCGGCTCACCGCAACCTCCACCTCCCAGGTTCAAGCAATTCTCCTGCCTCAGCCTCCTGAGTAGCTGGGATTACAGGCATGTCCCACCATGCCTGGCTAATTTTTTTGTATTTTTTGTAGAGACGGGGTTTCTTTATGTTGGTCAGGCTGGTCTCGAAATCCCCACCTCAGGTGATCCGACCACCTCAGCCTCCCAAAGTACTGGGATTACAGGCGTGAGCCACCGCAGCCCATCCCTCTTCATCTACATCTAACCTGGAGCACATCTTTTCTCCATTCGCAAGGAAACTCTATAAATCTTCTTCTTTATTGATCAGTCTGTGAATAGCAGCTGTGAGGTTTTCCAGTCTGATGAAAGTGGTGGCACCCAGGTAACCATGAAGCCTGCATTGCTGAAAATCTAGTAGGAAGTATACAGTGGGCCAGATAATGAAGTTAGGCCTGTTTTATTGAAATAAGGAATATGAAGATAAGACAGAAACGAAAAGGTCAAACTGTAGATCTAGAAATCTTATGGACAGAGACATGAGAATATGAAACTTTAGTCAGTCACCCAGAAGTGAATCCTTGTCACCCTCAGAAACAAGACTTTTTGGTTTTGTCCCAAACATGGTAGGAAGCTGCATTTAAATGTTAGGATCAGGCCTGTAATCCCAGCACTTTGGGAGGCCAAAGTGGGTGGACCACCTGAGGTCAGGAGTTTGAGACCAGCCTGGCCAACATGGCAAAGTCCCGTCTCTACTAAAAGAAAGAAAAAAAAATTAGCTGGGCATTGTGGCGGGTGCCAGTAATCCCAGCTACTTAGGAGGCTGAGGCAGGAAAATCGCTTGAACATGGGAGGCAGAGGTTGTAGTGAGCCAAGATCACGCCATTATACTCCAGCCTGGGTGACAAGAACAAAACTCAGTCTAAAATAAAATAATAAATGTTAGGAAAGATACTATCAGTCCTTTTCCTATTTTTAAGAGAGTATCATGCCCTCCTCTTCAAAGATATCCTCCTGTTCACTTAAATAAACACAGTTGACTCTCCATAAGGTATTTTTCATCTTTTGCTGTGCTTCTCCTGTACCACATGCAACGTAAATCAAATCCTTATTTGCACAAAGATGATCAGTTTCTTTGGTGCCAGAAGGAACTTTGTGTTTCTGAATTTCTTGTAATCTCCAAGGATAAGCTTAGATAAGCTTCTACTTCCTCCCAGTTCAGTTTTTCATCGAGAACTCCCTGAGGCCCTATCAGACTGTCCTATGAAACAGATTTTTTTTAGCACATCTTTCACCAAGAGGCTCATCAAGTCTCTTCCCCCAAACTCATTGTATCATTCTATGGGGAGGGAAACATATAATAAACAACAACAAAAAAAACTGATTAATTTGTTACAACATGTTAAAAAGAAGAGGCGATGAAACACATCCCAAATTTCTTTCTCATCATTGCCTGGGAGGACATACATGGATCTTTGTATTTCACGCATTAGGTTAGAAGTATAATAGCTTTTTGCTTAGTGTTCACAGTCATGAGTGCTCAGCTCTCCCTAGTCAGCATTAATCCTTCTATCTCGTCTGTGTATGTTAGTAAAGTTCTGCACAGAGTTACTCACCCCAAACCCTGACCCTCCCGACCATACATCTCTAGATGTTGCCTATGGAGTCTTTAGAAATGAAAAAAAAATTAAACCAAACTCAGGGATGTATATGTCAATCCTCTGTAGGAGAAAGTCTGCTTCTATACAGTTTTTCTCCTCACATGCTAAGAGTACAGTAAAATCATATTTCCTCAGGGATATAGAAATTATGCCTACTCATAACTAAGCAAAGAAGGGCACTGAGAAATGGAGAGGTCTTCAGAGACCAAGACTCCTCATAGTTTCCCTTGCATCTAATAAACCTAACCTTTTGTTATTGTGTTTTGGAATTTCTAATGTAATTGTTTTCAAAATTGGATTCTCAAATTGTGGATTTACAATACACAGCTTCCTGGATAAATGTAGTCCCCACCGTGATGTCCTATGAACAGTTGCTTTCCATTTTCTTGCTTCTTTTTATTAACGAGTGAAATGTTCACAGCTGGTAATCTCGACTTGGTGCTAATGCAAATTCTTCGATAATAAGGGTACTAACAAAAATTGTGTCTTATAATTCACTCCAGTGTTCAGCCCACAGTGACCACTGACAAATATTGATGGCAGAGACCTCAGTATGTTTACATTGTGATAGGTAACAAGCTTTCTTTAGGAATATCAAAACTCCATTATTTGTTTTGCATTCTTAAACCACATGCATTCCTTCTTTATAAATTTCCAAATGCCTCTTTTTGTCAATACATGTCCTGTGATTATCTTTTTCTCCAATTCTTTAATAAAGATATGCAATTAATAATGTTTTCCCTGTTTCACAATTATAAAAAGTGGATGACCAGTTAGTGAATAAATGATATCTTTCTTCATAGGAGGAGTACTCTCTAACAAGGTTTCTCTTGCATCAAATATTATTAGAAACTAGAGTTAAAGAATTGCATTTATATACTACATTGCTATGTAAGTAAAATAAGAGGGGTTTGGCAGACAGAGAAAGAATTAGTTCATCTTTTCCTGTACAATAATATATTTAAAGTCACTTACCATGCAAATTTGGATTTTCATTTTTCATAACCTAGGCTCCATCTCAATCATCCACACGTGGAAGGAAAGAGGCTTTTTTTATGGGTGGTTGCTGAATGCAAGAATACAGACAAATGGCGAGACCCCTTCCAGCAACCATACAAATGACATTGGTATTCAAGTATATTATCATAATGTAGGTCAAATGCTGCTTAAATCTATGCCTTTGCAATAACATCTCATTCTATCCAAACATCTGCAGACCCTGTCTGATGGATCACTGATTCTCAGCAAATCATAATATTTCAGAATTCCTTAACATGACAATACCACAATCAGTTCTAGTATATGCTGTTGAATTGAAGCTCAAAAAAATGTTCTGAGATTTATCATACATTTTATGCCCTTATGTGTTGTTGTTTTGTATTGTCTTGTCAATAAAATTTTTAAATACACAAAATCTTTTCAAGATTCAAGTGGAGAGGAAAATTATTAGTATGACATTGTAGCAAAGTCAAGAATTGAATTAGAGAAGAAAAAAAGATGAAGTATTTAATTGGTTGTGTGATAATCAGTCTATCTATATCAAATCAAATTCAAATAGAAAATTAATTTGATTGTGATCCTACATCTGAGATCCCTAATTTTCTTTTCTACCATGAATGTTTCCAATATGGTTATGACTAATCTTATGACTCTGATTACCAAAATAATACACTCTACAAAAATGTATGTGTCCATAATATGCTTCTTCCAGGAGATGACTCATTGTTTTCATCAGATTTTTAAAGAAACCTTTGGCAAAGAAGGCTAAGAATCCTGGCAAGGAATCGTGTGTCTGGGACCCCTTTGGTAAAGGCCATTTAGGGTAGTGAAATGTGTGACCTGCGGTGGCCAACTTCATGGGTTTATATCTCACTTGTGGTGTTTGTAAAACATGATCTCTAGCAAGTTAATTCATTGTTGTTGTTGCTTTTAAACCTCTTATTCCTTATCCAAGGCAAGGCTACCCACAGGACTTACCTTTCCTTGTTATTTTGAAGAATAAATGTGCCACAGTAGGCAAAAGTCTTAGATCCTTGGCAATTATATGGTGCCATATAGATGTTAACGCGCATTAACAGTTTATTTCCATCTAGTGTACGCTTTGAAGAACTCCAAGTATCTTTTTCATATTACTTCCATTCTATTCTCCTACTCCTAAGAGATCGGGAAGGTTCAGCTATCACTCTCAAAAATTTACAAGGAGCACAAGTAACTAGAACAAAATTTTGAAGAGACCTATTTAGGAAGTTATTTGACAGTTAAAGGAATCAGGAATATTTGGTGGCCACAGACCTTAGCATGTCCAACAAACTCTGATTTGAGTTTTCAATTTCTGGGGGGCCTAAATGAGTAATTTATCTGCAGCAGCTACTGTTTTCTTATCATTAAATAGTGTAACAATAAACTTCTACCATAGTAGCCAAATGAAGGGACTAAACTTAGGAGGATATCAATAAATATCCATCAACTCTACAAATAATTGTTGAGCTTCTATTATGCACCAACCACTGAAGAGTGCCACAAATACAACCTTGAACAAGCCCCTCATGGTCGCTCACCTGAGAACACTTTTCACCTAATTCCCTATCTGTATTAGTTTTCTATTGCTACTCTAACAAATTATTACAACCCTCGTGGCTTAAAACAACGTAAAGTTTTAATTTTATAGTTCTGTCCATCAGGACCCCAACACAGAGTCTCACCACGCTAAAGTCATGGTGCTTGCAGGGCTATATTCCTTCTAGACGCTGTAGGAGAGAATCTGTTTCCTGTCTTTTCTACCTTCTAGAGACCACTGCATTTCTTTGTCTCTTTTCTCCATCTTCAAAACCAGCAACTTTATATCTCTTTGACTATTCTTCTGTCATAGAGTCTTTCTCTTACGACAGCCTTTAAACATCCTTGTGATTCATGCATGTGTATGTTTATTGCGGCACTCTTCACAATAGCAAAGACTTGGAACCAACCCAAATGTCCATCAGTGACAGACTGGATTAAGAATATGTGGCACATATACACCATGGAATACTATGCAGCCATAAAAAAGGATGAATTCATGTCCTTTTAGGGACACGGATGCAGCTGGAAACCATCACTCTCAGCAAACTATCGCAAGAACAGAAAACCAAACACCGCATGTTCTCACTCATAGGTGGGAATTGAACAATGAGATCACTTGTACACAGGAAGGGGAACATCACACACTGGGGCCTGTTGTGGGGTGGGGGGAGGGGGGAAGGATAGCATTAGGAGACATACCTAATGTAAATGACAAGTTAAAGGGTGCAGCACTGGCCGGGTGGGGTGGCTCAAGCCTGTAATCCCAGCACTTTGGGAGGCCGAGACGGGCAGATCACGAGGTCAGGAGATCGAGACCATCCTGGCTAACCTGGTGAAACCCCGTCTCTACTAAAAAATACAAAAAACTAGCTGGGCGAAGTGGCGGGCACCTGTAGTCCCAGCTACTCGGGAGGCTGAGGCAGGAGAATGGTGTGAACCTGGGGAGGCACAGCTTGCAGTGAGCTGAGATGTGGTCACTGCACTCCAGCCTGGGTGACAGAGCGAGACTCCGTCTCAAAAAAAAAAAAAAAAAAGGGTGCAGCACAGCAACATGGCACATGTATACATATGTAACAAACCTGCACATTGTGCACATGTACCCTAGAACATAAAAGTATTAAAAAAAAAAAAAAACCAAAAACCTTGTGATTAACATTTGGTTCACCCAGATAATCCAAGACAGTCCTCCTATCTGAAGGTCCATAGTCTTACAGCCTTAATCACATCTGCAAAGTCCGTTTGGCTGTGTAAGGTAATACACTCACGTGTTCCAGAGATTAGGGTGTGGGCATCTTTGCGAGGGGACCATTATTCTGCCTGCCACATAATGTTGCTCAAGTTTAGAATTGTATTTAGATGTGTTTTGTTCTGAATTCAGGAGGCCAGGAGAGTACTTGCTGCTTAGTCGCCGGTATGTACAGTTCCTTCATTAAGTCCGCTTAAATGCTTTATAGAGATGTCAGCTCTGCCGGGCAAGGTATATTTTTTGTTCCAGTTTCTCCTTAACCCCCACTGTGAAAAAATTATCTCTACTGTTGATGTGTTTAATTACCCAAGTTAAAGGGCATTAGGCAGCGATACTCTATAATGCTTGCCATAAGGAAGGCCATCCTTTATCATTAGCAAACTGCTTAGTGGTAGAGCTCACAATTGCATGTCTTACCTAGCAGATATTAGTAGCCCACTTATCAGTTTTTCTAATGAGATGAATCATGAGGCAGAGATGGGGTTGGGAGGGGGAGCTGGGTTAATGTTCCAAGGGGACTAATTAGAATCAGGTGAGAGCTGGAGAAAGCAACCAAGGTGATTTCAGTCAGAACCCACATGAAAAGCTCTAATTAAAAGGAGTGATAGACTTTGCTTTAAGACCTCGGGAGAATACATGATGCTCAATTTAACTTTTTTGACCTGGTGGCCAGATAATATCAATTCTGAATGTATTATTTTTTAAGTAAAGGTAGAAAAACACTTTTGTGTGTGTGTGGTGCATGAACCACGAGGCTGTGTGAAAACCAAGAACTTAAAAAAGCATACTAAGCATGGAAGCAGAGACACTCACGGTTGCCAGGGGCGGGCCTGATGGGGATAAGATGTTAGTCAAAGGCTACAAACATTTGGTTATGAGATAAATAAATTCTGGGGATCCAGTGTACAACATGGTGACTATAGTTAATAATATTGGATTGCTTATATGAAATTTAACAAGAGAACAGATCTTAAGTGTTCTCACCCCCAATCAACACACACAAACAAGGTAACTAAGGGGGCAATGGATATGTTGATGAATTTGACTGTAGTAATCAGTTTACAATGCATTGTATTGCTCACCTTGAATACATATAATTTTTATTTGTCAATTAGATACTTTTCTCCAAAGAAAAGAAGTAAAAAGCATATTTTATGAGGAGAAGATTTAGAGGAACTTTGATTTTTGTATTTGCTACAATTGTGCATAAATGATGAGACATGTAATTAATAAGGACAGTTAAGGAACTAAAAAGGAAGATATACTGAGTGGGAGGTCAATGACATAAAGATAGTTCTACTCAAGACATTAATTTCATTGGAATAGATCACACCAGTGAGCCTAATCAAGGTGGACTCTGACAGACAGAGGAACAAAGAATCTGGCTTGTCCATTCTAACAGCCTTGTCTCTCAATGCACAACCCAATTCAGGAATAATTTAGCTGAGGTTCCATCCTAAAACCACATAAGCCTTAAATTTATCACTTCAGTAAAGTTATTATTCCTTCAGAAAAAAAAAGGCATACAAGGTATTTTAGCTGCAGGGTGCATAACTGGAGAAAGTGTTTCCTGCAGCGATTCTCTGCCTTTCTACTAAATTAACCGCACAAGAACCAACCATGTTACTGTATGACATTTAGTTTTCCTAATCTGTTTAATGCCATGGTTTGCACATGATGTATTCTGATGTGCTTTTATGTTTCAGACACTAAAAAAGCACATTAGAAGTGCAGTAGGGATTCTTTTACAGACAATATAACTTGTTACAAATTGCATTTTCAGAAAAATTATGCCGAAAAATCCAATCTTATCTTATGATTTTTCCCCTCAAAATTACATTTTACCTCCTGCATGTCTTCTGCCTCTTGTGTCTAAGCATCTTCACTTTGAGATCCTCCTGATTCATTCTCCTTTCCTATGTGCCCTGTGGTAAATGAATTCAAATCTATTTTTAAGGTAAAAATCGACAGCACTTGGAGATGCAGTCAGCATTTATGTGATGCTAAGACTTTCATGGATGCTGTGGGGGAACTTTTGAACACAGTTTTGACTGAAGTATAGATTTCAATTCTGTAATCTCTCTTGTTTCTAGCAAAAGTGGACTCTGACCTTTGGCTTTCTGCACTCAGCATGTGTTTATAAAATGTCAAATTAGTTAAAAAAAAAAAGACAGAAAAGTTTATGTTCATTTTGTCATATGCTTATTCATGAAATTATGATATAATAAGGTAAAAAAGCTTTATCATGTAAGCTACATGTCCTGATGTGTATGTTCATGTGTATATTCTCTCTAGATATGTGTTTTACATCTTGCAACATATATGTACACACACATAGAACAATGCAGAGTACTTACACTTGTTTTTGTTAGCTGTTTCTGCCCTCTCCAGAAAATCCTATCTAGATTAAGAATCTCATGTTATAAAAGATGCATCCAGTTTGAGATTTTTTGTTTGTTTGCTTGTTTTTTAATTTGAGACAGGGTCCCACTCTGTTGCCCAGGCTGGAGTGCAGTGGCATGATCTTGGCTCACTGCACCTTCACCTTTGGGGGTCAAGTGATCCTCCCGCCTCAGCCTTCTGAGTAGCTGGGATACTGGAGTGCGTCACCATGCGTGTATTATATTTTCATTTTGGGTAGAGACGGGGTTTCACCATGTTGCCCAGGCTGGTCTCAAACTCCTGGACTCAAGTGGTCTACTTGCCTTGATCTCCCAAAGTGTTGAGATTACAGGTGTAAGCCACTGCACCTGGCTGATTTTTGGATTTCAATAGTAGAAATTCCCCTTTAATTCTAAATGCTTTAATTCTAAAATTTAATACTGTAGATTTTTCTTGATTTTTTTATTTTTTTTTTGAGATGGAGTCTCGCTCTGTCGCCCAGGCTGCAGTGCAGTGGCCAGATCTCAGCTCACTGCAAGCTTCGCCTCCCGGGTTTACGCCATTCTCCTGCCTCAGCCTCCTGAGTAGCTGGGACTACAGGCACCCGCCACCTTGCCCGGCTAGTTTTTTGTATTTTTTTAGTAGAGACGGGGTTTCACCGGGTTAGCCAGGATGGTCTCGATCTCCTGACCTCGTGATCCGCCCATCTCAGCCTCCCAAAGTGCTGGGATTACAGGCTTGAGCCACTGCGCCCGGCCGAATTTTCTTGATTTTTTTCCTGTTTTTTCACACTCTTGTTCCCATTCTCTTCTCCTACTTCTAAGAGATAAATAATATTCAGCTATCACTTTCAACTCGGTGGATATACAAATAAATAACAAATTAAAGACCTATATAATTGAGTGCTTGGCAGTTTAAAATTTGAGGGCATTGGTTGGGCATGGTGGCTTATAGCTACAATCCCAGAACTTTGGGAGGCAAGCAGGGAGAATCACTTGAGGCCAGGAGTTTGAGACCAGCCTGGGTAATGTAGTAAGATCCTGGCTCTACAATGAATTTAAAAATTAGCCGGGTGAGGAAGTATGCCCATGTATTTATAACTACTCAGGAGGATGAGGCTGGAGGATGGCTTCAGCCCAAGCGATCAAGGTTGCAGTGATTGTGCCACTGTACCACTCAAGCCTGGGTGACAGAGTGGGACCCTGTCTGCAGTAAAAATAAATAAATAAGTAAATAAATAAAAATAAGGACAATAACACATGATACAAAAAAGTAAATAAAACATAAATGCTTTAAGTATTTATTTATTTAAAAAAGTAAATGAATTTACTTTCTAACTCTGATCAGTTAGAAATTAAAATCCTGCTTTCCACTGGAATGACATTAGGCCGTTATTAAATTAGCCCTTTCCCTTGTGTAACCTTAGGAGGCCATAAGGCTGTAGACACACCTATGTCTGGAGTTCAGACTCTTGCAACTAGCAGTATAAAACTTGATGAGTCTATTTCTTAAAATAATGACTTAAATAGATGACTGCAGTTGGCCACGCCCAGTGACTTAAAGAGCACATTTGCCACATCAATTCCAAAGGGAAGCACAGGAAGGAATACATGTGGGTGGACTAGGAGCTCAGTCTTCCTTTATAATCAGGGTCACCTTCCTCTTTCTGCTTAAAATGTTTTAAAGATTTTAAGTTGATGTGTATGAATTGGAGAGTATTGCAGGGGTAGGAAGGTGTGGTATCTTTCCTTATCCATTGTAAGGCTCACAGCTAACGCTTCTATAACTAAGCACAAATTAAAAAGAGGAAAGCATAACAAATTTGTTTAATCCAAGTTTTATGTGGCGCTCTTCAGAAATGAAGACCCAAGGACCCTGAAAAAGCTGCTAATTTTTATGCTTAGGATCAATGAAGAATGAACAGCCATGTAATACGTGATTGGACAAAAGGATAGGCTGTCATGGTAATAGACAAAGGGAGGAAACCCAATAGACCCCAATAGACATATAGACACTGTTTGTCTAGATTTTTATTGGCCTTTCTGTGTAGCATTTTTCCCCCTTAGTTATAGGGTTGGACCCCTCTGGAATGAGGGTCTTAGAGAAGGGAGAAGAAAATGACTTTTCTAGCTTTTATAGCTTTGCTTGAGGAAGAGGAGTTCCAATTTCTTCTTTTTTTTTTTTTTTTTTTTTTTTTTTGAGACCGAGTCTCACTTTGTTGCCCAGGCTGGAGTGCAGTGGCGCAATCTCAGCTCACTGCAACCTCCGCCTCCTGGGTTCAAGCAATTTTCCTGCCTCAGCCTCCTGAGTAGCTGGGATGACAGGCGCACGTCACCACGCCTGGTTTTTTTTTTTTTTTTTTTTTTTTTTTTTGTATTTCAGTAGAGACAGGGTTTCACCGTGTTGGCCAGGCTGGCTGCGAACTGAGCTCAGGAAATCTGCCTGCCTCGGCCTCCCAGAATGCTGGGATTACAGGCATGAGCCACCGTGCCCTGCCTAGGAATTCCAATTTCTATTACCTCCCTTGGGTAAAGGAAATTCTGGTTTCTCTGATTCCCTTTGGGAGACAAAGTGGGGTGGGAGAGAGGAGGGCAGGAGAAGGTCAGAAAGTCCTTGTTCTGAGGCCATTCTAATGCCTTTGGCTCCAAGTACTCAGCATGTCAAAGTGCTCTACTTTGAGGTATCATGTTCTATGCTCCAACAGTATATCTTTCTGAACTATAAACAATAGTACACATATTAAATAAATTATTAGCCAAGATCAATGGAGACATTTATTTATTTATTTATTTATTTATTTATTTATTTATTTAGAGACAGGGCTCTGCTCTGTTGCCCAGGCTGGAGTGCAGTTGCAGTTGCAAGATTGTAGCTCACTATAACCTTCAATTCCTGGGCTCAAGCAGTCCTCTCACTCAGCCTCCCAAGAAGCTGGGACTATAGGTGCACACCTGCACACCTATTTTTTTTTTTCTTTCTCTCTTTTTTTTTTGATAGAAACATGGTCTTGCTATGTTGCCCAGGCTGGTCTTGAACTCCTGGGATCAAGTGATCCTCCTGCCTTGGCTTCCCAAAGTGTTAAGATTAAAGGTGTGAGCCACTGCACCTAAAAAATTTAAATGCTATAAAAGTGGTCCAATAACAGGGCAGTCCTCATAGTATAATCATTATGAATGTAAGGTCATTTTCTGAAAATCATAATTATTTCATGTTTCAAATCTGAGAAAATATTTAGAAGAAAAGTTTTATGTCTGCAGATGCCTAATCACCTCTACCCTGCTTTTAAGAGCACCTGGGTCAAGTGGGTAAATGTGGCACAATCAGGTAGAAAACAATGATAATTCAACTTGGAAAGTCCCCACACAGTCTGGATCAAGGTTTTTCCAAGAAATAGGACTGATTGGTGTCAGCCTTCTCACTATAAATGAGATGACTTTATCAGTAAATAGAGATAGCACTGAATCTTCTTGCGGAAGTGGATTTGTTGAAGAATCACCTTCTGAGCTTGCTTGTAGAGTACAGTTTGTTGACATGAGTATCAATTGTTCAGCTGTCATCAAGAGAAACAGTCTGGGGATGGTGGCTTACACCTGTAATCCCAGCATTTTGGAAGGCGGAGGCAGGTGGATCACCTGGAGGTCAGGAGTTCGAGACCAGCCTGGCCAACATGGCAAAACCCTGTCTCTATTAAAAATACAAAAATTATTTGGGTGTGGTGGCACACACCTGTAATCCCAGCTACTTGGGAGTACCCCCTGACTATTGGTTTTAGTATTTGTTCCTCCTTTTTTTCTTGAGATGGAATCTTGCTCTGTCATCCAGGCTGGAGTGCAGTGGCTTGATCTTGGCTCACTGCAACCTCCGCCTCCCAGGTTCAAGCGATTTTCCTGCCTCAGCCCCCTGAGTAGCTGGGATTACAGGCATGCACTACCATGCTTCTCTAATTGTTGTATTTTTAGTAGAGATGGGATTTCTCCATGTTGGCCAGGCTGGTCTTGAACTCCTGACCTCAGGAAATCCGCCTGCTTTGGCCTCCCAAAGTGATGAGATTAGAGGCATGAAATAATCCAGTTTTAATCTGCATATGGCTAGCCAGTAAGCCCAGCACCATTTATTGAAAAGGGAGTCCTTTCCCCATTGCTTGCTTTTGTCAGCTTTATTGAAGATAAGATAGTTGTAGGTGTGTAGTCTTATTTCTGGGCTCTCTATTCTGTTCCAGCAGTCTATATGTCTGTTTTTGTACCAGTACCATGCTGGTTGGGTTTCTGTAGCATGGTAGTATAGTCTGAAGTGGAGTAGCATGATGCCTCCAGTTTTGTGCTTTTTGCTTAGGATTGCCTTGGCTCTTAGGGCTCTTTTTTGGTTCCATATAAATTTTTAAATAGTTTGTTTTCTAGTTCTGCGAAGAATGTCATTGCTGTTTGATGGGAATAGCATTAAATCTGTACATTACTTTGGGCAATATGGCCATTTTAACATTACTGATTCTTCCTAACCATGAGCATGAAATGTTTTTCCATTTGTTTGTGTCTTCTCTAATTCCTTGACCAGTGTTCTGTAATTCTCATTACAAGATCTTTCACCTCTGTGGTTAGCAGTGTTCCTAGGTATTTTATTCTTTTTGTGGTAATTGTGAATGTGATTGTGTTTCTTATTTGGCTCTTGGCTTTGCTGTTGTTGGTATATAGGAATGCTACTGATTTTTATCTGTTGATTTTGTATCCTAAAACATTGCTGGAGTTGTTTATTAGTTTAAGGAGCTTTTGGACTGAGATTATGAGGTTTTCTATACATAGAATCATGTCTTCTGCAAACAGGGAGAGTTTGGCTTTCTCTTTTCCTATTTCGATACCCTGTTTCTTTCTAATGTCTGACTGCTCTGGCCAGGACTTCTAATACTATGTTGAATAGGAGTGGTGAGAGAGGGCATTCTTGTCTTGTGCCGATTTTCAAGGGGAATTCTTCCAGCTTTCGCCCGTTCATTATGATGTTGGCTGTGAATTTGTCATAGATGACACTTACTATTTTGAGGTATGTTTCTTCATGATGAAGATGCCAAAAATAATTGCAACAAAAGCAAAAGTTGACAAATGGGATCTAATTAAATTTAAAAACTTCTGTACAGCAAAAAAAGCTATCAACAGAGTAAACAGGCAACCAACAGAATGGGAAAAAATGTGTGCAGACTGCATCTGAGAAAGGTCTGATATCCAGCATCTATAAGGAACTTAAAGTTACAAGAAAACAAACAAACAAACAAAAAGTCCTATCAAAATGTGGGCAAAGAAGATGAATAGACACTTTTCAAAAGAAGACATACATGCAGCCAACAAACATAAGAATAAAAGTTCAATATCACTGATCATTAGAGAAATGCAAATCAAAACCACTATGAGATACCACCTCACACATATCAGAAGGACTATTATTAAAAAGTCAAAAAATAACAGGTACAGGCATGGTTGTGGAAGAAAAAAGGATCACTTACACTCTGTTGATAGGAGTGTAAATTAGATCAATCATTGTGGAAAGGATTGTGATGATTAAACTAAAAACAGAACTACCATTTGACTCAGCAATCCCATTAGTGGTATATTCTCCAAGAAATATAAATCATTCTCTCATAAAAACCTAAGCATGGATACATTCATTGCAGCATTATTCACAGTAACAATTACATGCGATCAAACTAAATGCCCATCAATGGATGACTGGATAAAGAAAATGTGGTACATATACACCATGGAATACTACACAGCCATAAAAAGCAAGGTCATGTTCTTTGTAGGAACATGGATGGAGTTGGAGGCCATTATCTTTAGCAAACTAACATAAGAACAGAAAACCAAATACCGCATGTTCTCACTTATAAGTGGCAGCTAAATGATGGACACCAAGAGGGGAACAACAGAAACAGGGGCCCAACTTATGGTGGAAGAGCAGAAAAGGTGACTATTGAGTACCAGGTTTATTACTTGGTTGATGAAATAATCTGTACAATAAACCACTCTGACATGAATTTACCTATGGAACAAACCTGCACATGTACCCCTGAACATAAAATAAAATTAAAGTTAAAAAAGAAGTTTTCTTTACTTTCTCACAAGCTCGTATGCATTTTCGGGAAGGGACTACATACATACAATGCTCAGCTTTTACAAAGTGAAATTTCTCTTCTAGGTGTCAGAGATGATGTGTGTATGTGTAACCAGCACCATGAAAAGGGTTGTGTAGGTTACAAATTAATTTCCAATGTGATATTTAATTAGCCAAGTGCCAATAATTCAATTTAATTATCAATGCCTCTTCCCTCATGGCCAAACATTTTCCTTAAGGCTAAGACTCAATAAATAACAGAAATATAATTTTTAATTCAACATCAGCATGTAAGTCCAGGGGATGTAAATGCCAGAATTGTATCACCTGTACTCAAGCTTTAGATACTAGCTAAATACTAAAGCTTCAGAATAATAACATTTCTTCCTCTGTATTGCAAGTCAAAATCTTGTAATGCTTATTTTCTTTGTGGTGTTTCTTTGAAATGCAGGAAAGCATAGCTTGGTGATCAAGGTTCTGTGGTTTCCAGGTGTTGGGGTCAGTGAGAAGGGTCCCCCGCTTGGATAAATTATTTCCCCTAGTTGGAAGCATTTTAAAGGAAAATGCCTCATTTGCAACCTGTCATTTGGGGACAAAGCATTAATTGCATGAGAGGTTTCTTTGAAAGAGGATGTAAATGCAGTAGTAGAAAGTTCTTTAGAGAAGACGTTGAAATCGTTAAGGTAACTGGAAACTGAGGAGTTAAACATCCTGCTAGCATAAATGTCTTGCCAAACCTCCATGAATGATTAGGCATGGGTTTTCATAACATGAATTTCAGAGAGGAATAGTTATTTTCTGACAACAACCCAAAGTGCAGTGGTTCAGAATAATCAGAATTAGAAAGAAATGTACCTCCTACGTCAGTATATTCTCAGACATATTAGCCAACTGCTTGAGAAAACCAATCCCTCTAAAATGCTGCTTCCTCATAGCTTTAATGGAGATGATTATACATACCACCCGGCAATATTGATCATATATATTTCGCGAGATTATTGTGAATACTGAATAAAAGAATGGCTCCTCATATGAGATGCATTATGGTGTAGTATGTAATTGTGTAGGCTTAATGTGAGATCACCTGGATTTGAATCTGATTTTTCTGCAATAACTAGTTGTGTGACTTGAGCCAAGTAATGATCTTCTACATCTTTTAATTTCTCCTATAAAATGGGAATAATGTAGGCACCTTTGTCATAAAGATATTATATAGATAACACTAAAATTATATAAATAAATATTAAAACAGGATTTGGTAAGTATCAACAAGTTTAGGTAATTTTACCATCTAATGCATCATTTGTTGTCAGTAAATTTTCACCATCTCCTTTGCTCACATTTAATACCTCTAACTATAAATAAATATTACGTACTCAGTGTCAGAAATATAGCTTTGCTATTTTACTTCTAGACTTGCCAAAGGCATTTTAATCTATAATTTTAAGTGGTGTATTTGTCATATATTTTCTCATTTAAAGAGAGGTGATTTTTGCTGCTGGCTTCCCAACAGGCATTTTTCTAGCCACTGTGCAGATTTCTTTTGAAATGGCTATTGTTAAAACTGGTGAGTAGGGAAGACAGCTAGTAGCTTTGTTTTGACAGTGAAGTTCTCTGTCTACCTTGTCCACGAAGACAAAAAGCTTTGCAAGTGCACGATTAGTTGAATTGAAAGTGATCATTTGTATCTGAGCAGGATTAACAGAATAAAGAAATATCCACAAAATTTTGTTTAAATTTTTTCTCCAACGATTTCAATCAGATCAGCTCTTGGAAACTTTAAAGTACTTCAAAGCACTTGAAGGGCAACTGGCATCTTCCATTTGCCACAGTGGCTGAGAAATAATAGAGTATTTTCCTTAGACTTGTTATTTGATGAATAGGATATAATCAGTGTGGCATATTTCAAAAAATAGACTCAGTAAACTAAGATTTTATAGTGCCAAGTGAAAGGACACAAAGATGTGTACCCACCCCCCCCCCCATTCTGCTCTCTAATCTTTGCACATACCAAAGATTTCGTAAGTTCTGTGAGTACCTGTTTTTCTTCACGTACCAGAGATTTTATAAGTTCTGAGGCAAGGTCACAAGACGTGTTTAAGTAAGATAAACTCTTGCTGCCATAAACCGGTTGTGCAACCTGACGCAATATAATTAACTGCCTTTGTGTAAAACTGCTCTCCCGCCTCAAGGGTTGTACTGAGATATCAGAAATGGCGGGAACCAATCATAGTTAGCCAAATCGCCTTGTTCAAACACTAGCCAATCATACATCTGATTTGTATAATAATTCTATGCCCACTTTTCTTAGACTATATAACACTGTTCGGGGCTCAGTAGGGGAGCTCTCTCCTGCCCGTCTCGTTTCGCGAGCAAGTGAGAGTTCCAGGTTCGAACCTGTAATAAAGATCCTTGCTGCTTAGCTTTGACTCTGGACTCTGGTGGTCTTCTTCGGGGAATAAACGGTCTGGGCATAACACAAGATCTGTGTGATGACAAAGCCAGCTCTCTTTATGTTTGCATTATTCTAACTTTCTGATTGGAATACTCAGTTAAAGACAGTGATCTTTTCTCAGCATCTTGATTTTGCTACTTTGGGGTAATATGACGTCACTGTGGCTCAATGTTCTCTTTTGTAAGATGTGGGAAACAATGGTACTTACCTCAGATAATTTTGATGGGACTGAGGTAGTGCACAGTGACTGAAAGATGGCGGGAGTTCATCTGCCTTATTTAATAGAAGAAACTAAGACATGCTGAGTTTCGAGATACGATCCAAGGCATACAAGTAAAATGGAGCATAATATTTGAAACTTTAAACCAGAATTGCTAATATCTGCCCCTGCGTTGTTTACCATCTCGTCTTCCTGCTCTCCTTCCTAGAATCACTTTCAAGATTATATTCTAAAAAAGGAAGAAAGAAAAGGAGGAATAGAAGGGAACAGAAAGAAAGGGAAAGGGGGGAAGGGAAGAGAAGAAGAAAAATATTTATTTATTTTTTATTTATTTATTTATTTTTGAGACAGAGTCTCGCTCTGTCGCCCAGGCTGGAGTGCAGTGGCCGGATCTCAGCTCACTGCAAGCTCCGCCTTCCGGGTTCACGCCATTCTCCTGCCTCAGCCTCCGGAGTAGCTGGGACTACAGGCACCCGCCACCACGCCCAGCTAATTTTGTTTTGGTAGTTTTAGTAAAGACGGGGTTTCACCGTGTTAGCCAGGATGGTCTCGATCTCCTGACCTCGTGATCCATCTGCTCGGCCTCCCAAAGTGCTGGGAATACAGGCGTGAGCCACCACGCCCGACCAAAGAAAAATATTTAAATGCATTTATGTAACCTTGATAATTTTCAGGTCCCACATGGCTTGTATTGTTATCAAAGTCATATTTAAAGAAATTACAAAAGGAACTTCTCAGGTACTGAATATCAATCAGTAACAATAAACATTATGATTGTGTGTGTTGTTGTTGTTTTGTCTTACAAACTGACACCCAAGAGGTCCATGCACATGGCCTTCAGAAAGCTTGCTGGACATTTTCATTGGTTCCATTCTCCAAAAATTTCACACAAATACAGTAGCTGGTGGAAATCTCTCCCACTTTTTAAACTAACCCATTTCTCACACTGCTATGCTACTTTTCCTGTTCAACTCCCCTCTCTCCCACCTCCCCCAAGAACCATATATGGACTAAATGACAGTCATCTATGACTGGGAGAAGTCCCTGACATTTAACAATAATTTGAACTTACTTGGAGGAAATGTGTGGAGTCTACTGTAAAGTCTAACTCCTTTATTTGTTCGTTTCCCTAACCGTAATGTCATTTTTTAAAATGAATGTTCCACTTCACTTTGTTTCTCTTATTTCCAAGAGGCAGAGGAGTAGGGAGGATAACCATGACCATTGTACACATCAAGCCTTTAGGCCAAAGTTATTAATGGCGTGGTTTCAATGTCCCCTGTCTTCCCCCACAAACCGTAATCAGTTTTACATCCGGCCAAATTGGATTGCTCTCTCTCTTCCTATTTCCCCTCCATGCACATTCATTTCTGCGCTCTGCTCTTCATTTTCCCTCAGCTTAGACTATTCCCTCTTGACAGCCCATAGAAAGCCCAGATTACAGACAGAGCCTTTATTAAATCCACAATATAAACCCTTCTTTTGATCCTACCGACATGGAACAATGTATTAGCTGAGAAAGACAGAAAGGCGGAGAATAAAGAAAAAGAGACAGAGAACTTAAATAGCAAAGGAATAAAGAAATTATTTGTAAAATATTCTAGGATCAGAATCTTTGCTTTGAAAAGCAAGACAAGTCAACAGAGTCAGCTTTTAAATCTCAGTTCTGCCACTTATTTACTATGTGACCTTGAGTAAGTTTTGTATTACCCTGGACATCAGTTTCTGCATCTTAAAAAAAAAAATACTAGAATAAGAATGTGCTATAATATAAACCTCTTACCCTAATGGTGGTCATAGGTTTGGTGATCAATAAATTATAGTTATTTTTATCATTACTATTAATAATAAATAAAGGTAGAAATACCTTTTGCACTGCTTGGAATTCTCTCTGTTTGCTATGCTCTGTCTTTCAGCAATAAAATACTCATTAGCTCATGTGGAAATAAAAAAAAAGGAAGAAGAAGAAACAAGGCTAAATCATTTAATAAGAGAATCAGGGGAACATAAGTGCTTGCACACATACACTTTTAAAATATTCAGTAATTACTCTAGCTTCACTGGGTGCTTCAGTTTTACTTCTGGGAATAAAACGTAGTGCACGTACATCTGTAACTGAACACTCAACATGTACATGGTACAAATTTCAACCAATGAACGTAAAACAAATAAACTAATAATGATTCAATAATGGCTGTGTTATTTTTTATGTTTATATTAGTACCACATAAATGTCAAAGCACCGTAGAAGAGAGTGATGATCATTCTTACCATGTGTCTTTTAAAAATTCCTTACCTGCATTCAGAATTAAAGGGAATGGAAGGAACTCTCTATATGAGTGTTTGCTTGTGTGTGATAGCGCATGTGTGTGAATATAGGCACATATACTCTTTCAATAATATTGATTTTTAGAAGCAGTGGCTAAATTTAAAGAAATTTTAAAAAAATACATCATAGTTTGTACCTTAAGAAACTCACAGTAAAGGGGAGGGAAAAAAACACTTTAAAAAGTCAATTTTTAAGATATGTGCTTATAAAAACTAATTATAAAGTAGTGCAAATAGAGACTACTAAACATTTTTTGGCCCATCATTTGTGATGGAGACATAGATACTTATAATGATAATAATAATAATGATGATATATAGAATTTATTGACTAGTTACTATGTGCTTGATAATGTGTATTTTATCTTTGCAATAAATATTTTTTTATTGAACTATGTTATATATAGGAAAAAGTGCATATATCTTAAATACTCAGCTTGATAAAGTTGTACAAATTGGGTATATCTTATAGCCAGCATGCAGACCAAGAATCAGCTCATTACCACAGCTACAAGTTTCTCATTCTTGGCCAATATGAGTAGTGTAGCTATGAATATTTTAGTGTATGTTTTATGGTGAATACAGGTGTTATATATCTATGTCAGTTCATAATAAAGCTCTCCTATGTTTTCCTACAGAAACTTCGCTGTTTTATATTTCATATTTAGATGTGCAACTCATCAGACATTGATTTCTGAATATAACAAAAGGCAAGTGCATTATTTTTTCTTATACAGATATCTAATTGATTCAGCACAATTTATTCAAAATATCAAGCTTTCTTCACAAATTTTACAATTTTTAATTATTAAATGAGATGCTCTTTTTCATATCATTTCTCTCAATCCACATGTTTCTGAGATGTGTCTGTTTTTGCATGCATTAGTAGTTCCTTCCATCCATCCTTCCATTCATTCTTCCATCCATCTTTCCCTCCATGTATCCTTCCTTCCTTCTTTTGCTCCCACCTCCTTCCATTCCTACCTTTTTTTCCCTAAGAGAACATAATGCTTGTTATTTGTCCATTAAACTTGAACGACGTTTGTGTTATCCAGAGATTTTAGTTATTGAGAACAGAGCTGCTGTGATTATAGTGTACAAGACCTTGTATGGACATATATTTTTATTTCTCATCAGTAAATTTAGGTCATATTGTGAGCATGTGATTAACATTTTTAAGAAACTGCCGAATAGTTTTCAAAAATTCTTGCACCATTTTATATTTCGACTAGCATTCATGAGAGTTCTTCCCAATGTCTTAGTCCATTTGTGTTGCTATAAAGGAATACCTGAAGCTGAATAATTTATCATGAAAGGAGGCTTATTTGGCTTATGGTTCTGCAAGCTGACAAAGAAGCATAACGCCAACATCTGCTTCTGGTGAGGGCCCCAAGCTGCTTCCTACTCAAGGCTGAAGGTGAAGGAGGGCCCAATGAGAGCTTGCAGAGATCAAACAAGAGAGGAAGCAAGACAGATAGAGGAGGTGCCAGGCTCTTTCAAACAACCAGCTCTACCAGGAACTAATACAGTGAGAACTTACTCAGCCCTCATCCTCAGCCCATTAATCTATTCATGAAAGATCCACCACCATGACCCAAACACCTTCTATTAGGCCCTACCACCAACCTTGGGGATCAAATTTCAACATGAGATTTGGAAGGGACAAAAATCTCAACTATGAAACCAATATTCTTGCTAACACTCAATACCGTCAGCTCTTTTTATTTTAGCCCTTCTAAAAGGTAGGTAGTGGCATATCTTTGTGGTTTTAATTTATATTTTCTTGATGTCTAATGAGGCTGAACATCTTTTTATGTCATTTTTGGCCATCATTTGTCTTCACTTGTGATGTATTTATTTGAATCATGTTGATTGATCTTTTCATAGTATCAGCATATGGTTCAGGAGTCAGTGGGACTCAGCTTGGGCAGAGTTTACACACAGAACCTGGAGCCCTACCTTCTTATTCCCCTCTGATATGGTATTCTCTTCTAAGTCCAAAAGATAATACATTTAAACAGAGATCCAGCTGTTCTGAACCAGAGTAGGACTGTGGCCCATCTTTAACCCAAATCTGCAATCATGGGGTACCGGGTACCCTCCCTGTGATGGATTCTTCCTTCACATCTTCACTCACTCCAAAATCTGCACACCTTTATTCACTCTGTAGAGCTTCAGGGTAGTTGTTTGTTTGTTTGTTTGTTTGTTTTTGGTTTTGGTTTTTTTTGTATATTTTTGTCCAGAATTATAATTTCTACCTGTAGAGAGTTTGGTCTTCTGGGAACTCATTCTGCCATATAGAAAGTATAATTCTCAGAGGAGTGTTTTGAAAACCGTAGACAAGAAAGGACTCTAGCTAGGATTTATTAAGCACCTAATTTACATTCACCTAGGATTTTTACAAATTATTCTGTGTAGTCAGTACAGTGTTGGTTCTTTCAGCAACCTTATATTATTAAGAAAATTAAGATCAGGGCTGCGTATCCCAGTATCCCAAAGTTGCAAATTACATTTATGTGGGCCTGGAACATAATCAGACAAAGACTGTCAGACTATAAATTCTGTATACTCTTCAGTGAACCATGTGGCTTTTTTCAGTTTGTAACCATAAGAATGAAGATTCCTAGTAGTTACCATATGTAACTATAAGTAATATAAGTTAGCATTTACAAACTCTATAAGATTACTGCAGTTACATTTCTGGCTTTTCCCTCATACAAAGATATTTGATACAATATATCTCTATCCATTGCATGTTATGATCTGTAATCGATCTTTTGCCAAAAGACTGATTGATTCAATGAAAAATTGTGATTTAGAAGAAAAGTTGAAATCTATTCACTGGAAAGATATCCTATATTCATGGACTTGAAGAATTAATATTGGTTAAAATCTCCATATTATCCATCATGATCTATATAGATTCAGTGCAATCCCTATCAAAATACTAATGAGATTCTTCACAAGAATAAAACTAAAATCACAAAATTTGTTTGGAATTATAGAAGACTCCAAAATATCCAAAACAATCTTGAGGGAAAAATATACAAATGCAAAAACAATGCTGATGACCAGGTATGGTGGCTCATGCCCATAGTCACAGTCCCACAACTTTGGCAGGATGAGGCGGGAGGATTGCTTGAGCTCTGGAGTTTGAGAAAAGCCTTGGCAACATGGAGGCAACTCTGTCTCTAAATTAAAAAAAAAAAAAAATTCTAGAGGCATCACACTACCTGACCTCAAAGTATATATACTACAAAGCTATAGTAAACAAAACAGGATGATACTGTCATAAATGTCATAAAAACAGACAGACCAAGGTGACAGCATAGAAAGCCCAGAAATAAATCTATGCATCGATAACCAACTGATTTTCAACAGAGGCACCAAGAATACACAGTGGGGAAAGTCCAGTATCTTCGATAAATGGTGTTGAAAAACTGGATATATACGTGCAAAAGAATAAAATTAGACATTTATCCCTTACCATATACAAAACTTAACTAAAAATAAATTAAAGAATTAACTGTAAGATGCCAATCTAGGAAATTACTGAAAAAAAACATACGGGAAATGCTTCATGACATTCCTCTGGGTAAGGATTTTTTGGGGTAAGACCTTGAAAACACAGATAACAGAAGAAAAAATAGACAAAAGAGATTACATCAAGCTAAAAAGCTAGTTCACAGCAAAGGAAACAATCAGAGGAGAGAAAAAGACAGTCTACAGAATGGAAGAACATATTTCTAAACCATACATCTAGTAAGAGTTAATATCCAGGATATAAAAGGAATTCAAACAATTAAATAGCAAAAAAAAAAAAAAAAAAAAAAAAAAACCGAAATACTGCAATTTAAAAATGGACAAAAGACCTGAATAGACATTTCTCAAAAGAATACATACGAATGGCCAAGAGGTATATGAAAAAATTCTCAATATCACTAATAATTAGGGAAATGCAAATCAAAGCCATAATGAAATATCACCTCACTCCTGTTAGAATGGCCATCATCAGAAAGACAAATGATAACCAGACAACTTCTGCTGGGAATGTAAATTAGCACAGTCATTATGGAAAACAGTATGGAGATTCCTCAAAAAAATTAAAATAGAACTAACATATGATCCAGTAATTTCACTACTGGGTATATATCCAAAGGAACTGAAATCAGTATGTAGAAGAGATGTCTGTACTACCATGCTTATCACAGTACTATTTGCAATAGCCAAGATAAGGAATTAACCTAAGTGTCCATCAATCAATGAACAGATAAAGAAAATGTAGTGCATATACACAATGGAATACTATTCAGCCATAAGAATCAATAAAATCCTGCCATTTGCCACAACATGGATGAACACAGAAGATATTATGGTAAGTGAAATAAGTCAGGCACAGAATGACAAATAATGCATGATCTCACTTACATGTGGAATATAAGCTGATCACATTGAAATACAAAGTAGAATGGTGGCTACCAGAGGCTGGGGTGAGTAGAGGGGAGGAGGGATCAGGACGATGTTGTTCAAAGGATATATAATTATAGTTAGATAGGAGGAATAAATCTCAAGAGATTTAATATAGAGCAAGATTACTATAGTTAATGATGATGTATTGTAATCTTGAAAAATAGAGAATGGATGCTATGAGCTCTTTTCACAAAAATGATAACTATATGAGGCAATGCATCTGTTAATTAGCTAAATTTAACCCTTTCACAAAGTGTATGTACCATGAAATGTCATATTATATACAACAAACACATACAGGGTTATATGTCAATTTAAAAGAAATCTGTTCCAAAATTACTTATTTAGCATCTACTATGTGTTGTGTACTACCACAATTTCTGTGATCACAAAGCAGAGAAAACAAGCACATTAAGTGCAGTTTTCAATTAGTAGGTCAGACTTTTAAAAAACAGGAAAACTAGCTATGTAGCAAACAATAAAAATACAAATGGAACTGCAAAATACAATGCATCCCCTCAAGAAATTATAAAGAGTATCCTGAGATTACATAAAGTTGATTAATCTGGTGTAGGAAGGGGAGTCAAAACATTTTGCATCTCCAACATGTTGACTCCACCAAAAAATTCAATAATGCCTTCTCAACCTCTTTCTTTCTCTGTGTTTCCTATTTGGGGTTCATATCTGTCAACCTCTATGATAAATGCATGACTGAACTTCTACTGTTTACTGATACAGGAATGCTCAGATTCATAGAATTCTTCTTTTCTGTCATTCTCTTCAAGAAGAAGCAATGTTGACAGACATAGGGCATCTGGGGTCAGGTCGGAACCTAAGAGACATAAAACTTTATGTGCTAAATAAAAGCAGGGCCCCTCAGTTCAACAAAAATTGGAATAGCAATGATGGGAGCATTTAAAATAAAAGCAGCATGGAAACCATATAATACATTGGCATCTATAATATTTTCTTCCTTCTTTTTTGAAAGGCCATAATATGCATGTGTATATTCAGAGAATATCTTTGTCATTATCATCATCACCATCATCACCATCATTAATGTAAATCTGCCTGATAGTAAAACAATTTTCTTCTCCATCATACAACAAATGTTTAGAAGTATGTGATTGATAGCTTTGTGTTGCAGAATTCTTCTAGAAAAAAGGCAAACTGTCAGTGTTGTGGATCTTAAGATTGTTGCTGCTGCATTAAGTGTGTAAGCAGTACACACACGTAAATTTTTTTGCTAAGAATTAAACCTAGTTTATTTCCATTGTCAACCTTCATTATTCCACCATGGTAGCAGAAACTTCATCTCAGTCTTTTGGGGCTTTTCTTTTTAATTTTTGGCAGGAAGGCTGTATGTCTCAGTCTCAACTCAGGAGAGCTGTGCATAGCTTAGTTTAGGGCTGGGAAGACAGATGGTCCTTATTCTCCAGTTTGTGCACATAGATCCTATTCGCATATGCCAGCATATTCCTCCCCTTTCAGTTCTGAAGACTTTCTTCAGTACATGAATCTCCCACTTGGAGGCACTAGAACACTGTATTGCTTCTGTGTCCTGCTGGGACACAAGTACTTCCACCTGGGTAACTTTGTTCCAATTTGCCTAATCCGGCCCAGCAAGCTTTCCCTTTCTGATGTCTTACTTTCACATCAAGATTGTCCTGGAAGCAGGAAAGAGGCCTTTTTTGCATCCCCATACAGGACTTATTGATGACTCTGTTCTAATCTGTTTCTCCTACTACCTTAACAGAAAAATTATTGTTTATCACCACCCAGGCAAGCGTTGAGAAGGAGGTGAGAGAGACCTACTTACTATTGAATTGTTTGTGTCTTTATTTTCTTTCAACCATTTTGTCTGTGCTCCAGTTTTCATAGTTTTCCTGAGTTGTAGATTTCAAAATTCAAAATCTAGGAAATTACTTTTTCTGTCTTTCCTACTTCATTCCCCTTGGTTTTTTGTTTGTTTGTTTTTTGTTTGTTTTTAATCTATGCTCTCTATTTCTGACAAGCAGGTAGGATTAATAACATACGTCTTCTCTCCAAAGAGAGAGAAAGAGAAAACTAGGTATCTTTTGAGATTTGCTTCTTTCACACAGCTAATCGGCGATTATTATATCTTTTTCCTGCTTTATTCTCTTTTCATATTGTTACAGTAGGTAGTCAGACATGAGCAGGGCAGGAGAGGGGATCCCCAAACCCCCACCAGTAATGTCAGGCTACCATCTGGTAATGGACAGGTGGTTGTTAAACTGCGTCTCTAAAATAATAATGAGTCACAGCTGGCACCAGGGAACAGCAGTCTCCCAACAGCTGGGAAAAACCTGAAACTGGTGATCAGTAGCTTCCCAATAAGATGTCAGGAGATGGGCGAATGGGCCCAAGCTTGCCTACTAAGAGGCAAAATGGCGGAGTTTAACTAGTATATGACATTCTTCTAGGAAAGCTAGGCTGGTAAGAGAAGAACACCTCGAGTGAGCATGCGCACACCTCCAGTAAACACACCACATGCAGCCCCTCCCAAGCGCTTACAGGCCACTGAGCATGTGGACAGCCCACCTCAAGGGAAGAATCAGGGGAGAAGGGACGCAAGACCCGAGAAGTATACCAGTGTATAAAACCCCAAGTTAAGGGCCAAACAGTGCACTTGATCTCTCAAGTCACCTTCTTGGCTCTCTTTCAAGTGTACTTTACTTCCTTTCGTTCCTGCCGTAAGGCTTTTTAATAAACTTTCACTCCGGCTCTAAAACTTGCCTCAGTCTCTCACTCTACCTTACGCCCCTCGGTCGAATTCTTTCTTCTGAGGAGGCAAGAACTGAGGTTGCTGCAGACACAGATACACCGCTGATAACATACTTTGCTGCCATGTGACTCCGATACATTCTGCTGCCAACAATATTTTAAGACAGTAGGTAAACACAATAAAATGCTTTAAGGACATAAAGAGAAAAGGAAAATGCCAATAACAACAGCAAAGAAAAAGACGTAGGTTAATTTTGAATTTTAACTGCAGGCACAGGGGACATTCGGCTACAATTCTTTTTTTTTTTTTTTTTTTTTTTTTTTTTTGAGACGGAGTCTCGCTCTGTCGCCCAGGCTGGAGTGCAGTGGCGCGATCTCAGCTCACTGCAGGCTCCGCCTCCCGGGTTCACACCATTCTCCTGCCTCAGCCTCCCGAGTAGCTGGGACTACAGGCACCCGCCAGTTTGCCCGGCTAGTTTTTTGTATTTTTTAGTAGAGACGGGGTTTCACCGTGTTAGCCAGGATGGTCTCGATCTCCTGACCTCGTGATCCGCCCGTCTCGGCCTCCCAAAGTGCGGGGATTACAGGCTTGAGCCACCGCGCCCGGCCTCGGCTACAATTCTTAAGAGAGAAAATTATAGGCCACAGAACACATTGGGCAATTTCCTGGAGTCTAAATGACTTATATATTCGAGTTCAGGCTTTTTCTAGACCGAGTCTGTCTCTGTCTCTTCTGCCGCTCCTCTTGTTTCTTATTCTCCTCCACCTATACCTATTCATGTTTCTCTCAATTATATAGAATGAGGAAAGAAAAAAAAAGGTTCTAATGAGGTTTTGTTTCTAATCAGGATTTCTATGCCGTCTTTTAAATTGGGATCTGAATTGGAATATCAGACACTTAAACATCTAGGAATAAATTGGAACTCTAATTTTCATTTTATTCTGATTTGTTGCATGTCTTTCTTTTTATGCAAAAGAACTAAATTTCACAACAGGATTTGAGTGTTCTGATTCTTGGAGGGATAACATCATGGTTACAGAATAATTCATAAGCCATGACACTGTGAAACAGATAAAGTAGTTTAAAAGTGACACAGAATTAGTTTCTATTCTTTCTCATGACATTGTGTATATGCACACACACATACAGAAATACGCGTATGTTATATTTTTATGACCTACTAAGAGATCATCACTATTCTGGTCATGAGGGGTACAGAGGCAGAGTAAGCAGCAAAAAAAACCAAAACCAAAACAAACAAACAAAAACACCTGACTTTATTGAGCTTACATTTTACTGGGAGATAAATATCTATTTGAAAGTTAATTTTTTGGTAGCAATAAATTCTATGAAGAAAATAAAGCACTTACTGCCTTCATTAATTTGAACAAGTTATTTAACCTCTTTGAGCCTCACTTTTCCCATTTGCTAAAAGAAACAACAATTGAAAATGACATTCAGGTTACCTTTTTATAAGACAATGTTGGGATAAAACTAGTCCATAAACACAAAAAGTTATTTGGTAACTACAACATAATGTTCTGTTGGGCAAGAAAAATGCACCTTATTCTCTCTTTCACTCACATAAACATTGTAATGGTCCAGGAAAGTCAGATTGCTTGTTTTTAACCATCTGTTCTGTTTCACTCAATATAGGGTCCCTTTTTTCTCTTTTTGAATAGGTAGCTTGTCAAAAATCCCAACAAATGTTCACACAGATTTTTAATAATGTTAGCAATTCATTTGGAAAAACCTTCGTGGTGGAAGTCCAGACCTTGGCAAGTCTGGAGCAACAGGAAGGGAGAGCTGAAAATAGGCACAGGATGGGCATATTGGTCACAGTGATGCCCCCAGCCCTCGCCATTGGAGCATATGTAAACAAGTGGGAAGTTCTGACAGATGCTTCAGGACTTTCATATTCAACAGGCTTCATGCTTTTTGATCCTCTATCAAGAAAGATGTTTGGAAATTTCAAAGTTGGTGATAACTTAAGTAGTGCTTGCATTTCCTAAATGTAAAAATTCTTTTAAAAGCTCTTGCCTATTAACAATTTGGAATTATTCTAAAACAAATTATCTCATAGGTTTCTACAAACATGGCTATAAAAATAACTAGCCTTGGGTTTTTTAAGAGAACACTTGATCTTAGGCATCAAAATGAGGCTCCCCAAGTTTTTTGATAATAATAATGCACTGTGTACTTGGAAAGACCTTGGAGAAATTTCTTTCTCAGATCATGCAAATCCACAAAAATATGGAATTCTCCTGAAGTCATCTTGTCTTTATTGTTATTATTAATAACAGCCGCAAATATTAAAAGCTCCCTATGTATCAGCAATAAAACTTACCACTGTGTGCATAAAATTTGTGATCCCCAAGCTATATCTTCAGAGTAACTTTTGCTAATAAATTTAAGAAATATTGAGTTAAGCAAGACATGGATTTATTTTTCTTTCATATAACTAAAAAAGAGGTAGGTTGTTCAGACCTGGTGTGGTAGGTCCTTAATGTCACTGAAACTAGTCTTTACTATTTTTAGGATGTGACCCTTTTTCTTGTGCTGAAATGTGGCTGCTAAAACACTAATCGAGCAACAGAGGTCTTCTAGTTGAGTTTCCTTTAAAGAGATTTTGTGGAACTTCTATACTTAATGGCTCACATCTCATTGGCCATACCAATTAGCTAGCAAGACTCGAAATTGAGATTGTTTTATCAGGGCATATTACCACCCATAGCAATATAGATGTTTTTTATATTATTATTCAAAGAAGAAAAGATATTAACAATCTCTGCTATGGCATGTTATCCCTATTTCTCCCATAAAGAAATGTATATATCTCGTATTAATTTAATTACTTCACTCATTATGAACACACCGTGTGTTTTCATATGTCTTAAAATTTGATCATATCATTTCTTTGTATATTCCTAGAGTATGTATATCCTCATGCTTTCTATTGATAGGTCTTACTCATCCTTTAAGATGTTCTCAAATATTCATTCTATTTCTTGGATACAAAATCTGATGTGCTCAATGAGTTAATCACATCTTCAGTTATTATAAAATCATTTGAAACTATATTAGTGCTTGTTCTATGTTTTATAATTACTGGGAAGGCATTTTTTCCTCTTTACCATAATGAATATCCTTAAAGTCCAAGTTAGGTCTTATTCATTATTACTGTTATTTAATTATTATTATTATATCTCTGCCTGAGCCAAATACCCTTCACTGATTATTAAATATTTATTTTTATATCATCATTGAATATCAAACAAATTTATAAGCCATGTAAACAATCTAGTTTACTAAAAAGTAATGTGTGAGGTCAAGAAAATAAAAGAATATTCCCAATGATTTGATTAATCTTCATAATTCTAATTATAATTTTTTTAGTGGTTTCCAACATCGAATTTACTTCTAAGGAGTAAATATTTGACTGCAATCAGTATAATTCCTAAGCAGTATGCACAGAAGTTATGCCTTACGTTGCTTTAAAACATTATGTATTGCCCATCTCTTTTATCTAAGAGTTCTGCTAAGAAACTTAGATAAAATTAGATAACTCTTAGATAAAATTAAAATTCTTAGATAGAAATTCTAAGAAAACAGTTTATCATTTTATTTTCTTTGCTTAGCTCTCCAGCAACAGGATTGACAATCTTGATGACCAGCTTAGTTGCTTTTTCCAAAATGATTTTATTGGTCTTTGCGGAAATGGTGTGTGAAATTTTGCCTAGTAAAAAATGTTTCACATCAGCCACATTTCCTGTTATTTATTATTGGTACCAGCGACTGCTAGAAGCTGCTGGACACATTTTCTTCCTTATTTTGTTGCTTTTCTAATCAACATTGGACTTCAAAATCTGGCGCTTGATTTTTTTCCCCCTGCCTGCCTTCATCAAAACCTAATTTTGACATGTTGATTTGACTGATGTCAGATGTACCTTCTGTCCTTTATATGATGCTACGTTTTAAAAGAGACTTAAATCCAGCCAGGTTTTCAGGTAAGATGTAGTCTCCAAGGATAGTACAAGGGAAGATAAATAAATGATTTTGAGTAACTTAATTTGTGTGTTATATATTAATAATAGTATGAAGAGAGTTTTTAATATTGTTTCCAAAGATTACTTTGTACAACCATCTACTGATGAAAGTTTAAGATGTTTTCGAAGAGACAACTCTGAAGATAATTACATGTTCTCAAATGTTTGCCAAGTATTTACTTACATTATCTTGCAGTCATTCCCCATCGACACAGGGATAGTGATATTTTAAGGAAATTAGCCCTCTCTTTTTCATGGCTGGTTTTGGCTGTGTGTACAATTCAAAGATATTTACGACATAACGCTAATAAATAAATTGGTATGAATGTTCATCCCTTGCTAGATACGTATGAGAATCAATAACCATGAAAACAGCATGGCTTCTAATAGCATCTTGATAATATGCCCAAGACACCTTTGCTAAAACTATTACGCTTCTTAAAAAGTTGCTGTGTTTACATTTTGTTAGTGTAGTCAGCAAGACTCTGGTCTCCTTGTAGTATTTAAGCACTAAAGAGTCCCAGTAGTTAATGTAAACAGGAAAATCCAAGCAAGGGAAATTGCATGTAATTCTTGATTGTAATATGTCCTAGGAGAAGATATCTACTGAGGCCTGTCAAACTAGGGTCTATTTACCACCAGTGCTATATGCAATGTTTTGCTTGATCTTCATTTTAGCAACTTGATTCTAATACTTTGTCTTCTTTTGAATATTTGAATAACTAATTCTCCTCAGCCAGACTACTTCATTATCTTGTTCAACTACAAAATTTAAATTCTTAAAAATCCCACAACATCTCTCTTTAATGTCAGTTCTATTTTCAAACTAGTCTATGAGTATTGTTACCTGTTTTTGGTTTTTGTTTTCTCACTCAAAAGTTGCTTTTTCACTGCCTAAACAGCCTGCGATTGATTCCCTGTGCTACTTGTTACAGTCATAAAATTTTGGGATTTGTTCCTGTATAGTAGAAAATAAGTGTTTTCTCCTACTATACTCTCAAAGACACAAACACCTCTGTGACCAGATGTGTGTGTTTTTCCTATCCCAAGCAATTCTTCGACACTAGTTGAATATCGTATAACTAAATTTAATGTAGACATGATGTATCTGAAGATAGTATCAGATCTCACAGGTTAAGGGCTCAGTACCTCAAGACTACTCCCAACTTGAAATGCCAATCTAAAGTCTACAGATTACCCACAACTTCCATCCAACTTGGTTACAAAGAAAAGGATCATTTGTTAGAGCAGCTCACAGAACTCAGGAAATCACTTTGCTTGCTAGATTACCGGTGTATTACAAAGGATGTAAGTCAGGAACAGCCACAGGGAAGAGAGGCACAGGGCAAGGTCTGGGAGAAGTGGGGCAGAGCTTCCTCACTCTCTCCAGGAGCACAACCGTCCAGGACCAGTGTTCAGCAACCTACAAATGCTCCAAAAGCTATTGCCTTGGGTTTTTATGGAGAATTCATTATGGAGTCCTGAGTCATTCAGTCATTGGCCATGGTGATCAGTGTGGCCTCCAATCTTTTTTTCCTTCCTGGAAGTCAGGTAGATAGAGCTAGCCCTCATTCTAAAGATATCCAGGAGAACTCAACCACCAGTCATCTTAGCATTTAAAGAGACACTTACCACTTCAAAAATTCCCTGGGTTTTAAGAATTAGGGCAGAGACCAAATGTGATCACAATATCACAGTTCCTGAGCTCCTTCCAATTAAAATTCTTCCCTATGTTCCTAATTTCTCAAGTACTTCTCTTTTATCTGTAGATTTTTTTTCCATCTGCAGAATAAAATTAAGGATGCTTCTTCCCTATTTTTTATAAGATATTATGAAGTACATAACACGGTATTATCTGTCAAGTGCTTTGGAGACATGTTGGTCACATGACCAGCTCTCTATTAATATTACTTTCTATCATTTTGTGTATAAGTATATATGTGTCTCTGGATGTGTGTGTGCAAATGCATTTGTGTGTGCACAAGTAGGAATTTAAAAAGAAAAGTTAAATAGTCATACAGATTTGGAGAAAACCCTGATTCTCTTGGATAGCTCTTTAGTTACCTGATTGCATTTCCCTTTTTCTTTTTAATAATCACATTAGCTAAAAGAGAATGAAAAAGATCTTATTGTATTTTTCAACATAAGCTGATAAATAATATAGTGCAAAATAAATTATTTGTAATCAAGAAGGGATGGAAAAGTTCCTTTCTTTTGGCCTTTACTTTCTTGGGGAAGGCTGAAGTAGGTTGTGAGGTAGAAGTAGGCTTAGTCACATAAGATCTAACACATGTATCAAAACTCTTTAGATCTTTCATCCAATTTATTTTTCTCAAATGTTACCTATTTAAATTTTTAATGAAAAACTTTTTTCTTACCATTTATTCTAGTTGAGAAATCACTCTGTAACTGTTGATTTATATATGGTGGTTGTTTTGTAGGGGTATTTTAGTTGAATTTGAAAGCTAACAATATACTAAATGATAGTAAAAACAATAAATTCTAATTCCATTTAAGTTACCAACTGGCTCTGTACACCTGGCAAAGACTTGTATGCTTAAATTGCATCAGGTTCTACAGTGTGGCAATGCAAAAGTCTTGGGATACCAAATTTTTAAAAATCATACTTAATGATATTTTGTCACTCTCCTTGAAATTCTATGGTCCTTCATCTCAGAGTGATACTTACATACCTCTGCTATTTGCCTACATTATTCCTATGCCTGAAGTTCTCCTTCCTCTCCCTTGTTTCTGGTTACTTCCTATGCTTTCTTCAAATTTTTAGCTCAACCACGCTTTTCAGGCAGACTTTTCTGCTTTTGCTGACTTTCTTAACCATGTAAATCTCTTTAACATGCATATCCAATTGGCTTTTTATATTTTCTTTGTATGTTTTTATTAGTTTTTCTTATCCAGTAGGATATGAGCCATATGAAGTCAGGAACCTAGTCTGTTTTCCCGGCCATTGGATCTTCATAGTCATGCATAGATATGGGTCAGCAAATAAAATTTGAATACACGGGTGCTTTCATGAATCTTTTTGTTTCATGGTATTTTTAAAGGAAACAAACCTGTAATTTCAATAAACACTTTTGTTATTATTTTAAAAGATGACAAGAGGGCCAACTATGCTTAGATAACAAAGACCAATTACCAGAAAGAGCCATCACACAAACACTCCTGTAGACACGGAGGTGGATACTAGAAGGGTGGTCTAAAAGGTCAGCAGAGGTTAAACATTGAACACGTTGAGAGTAGTGTGTAGAGTCAGTTCATACTGACCCCTGAAAACCAATTCATACATTTTCAGTATTTGTGAACTGACTGTTCCACCAATAGTAGCTTGGAATTGATCATTTCAGAAGTACTTACATCACAGACATCAGTAAGTGCTGTAAAACAAGCTCTCCTCCTTTCTCTCCCCTAAGGACCAGTTGTTCAACATTCACTAGCATGACACTTCCTGTCACACAACATAGGAAGCAGTCACCTGGGCAAAGTTTGAAGATTCATGGGATGGAGAGTCAGAGATTTGGGAGGGAACCAGAGAGATATTGGAGGTAAGCAAAATATTTTTCCCACAAGATACTACCAGACAAAGCAGATTGCTGTTAATTTATTATTTCTTCTCTTTCACTAGTGATGCATTCTGCTTTCCAAAACAAAGATTCATAATATCCTCTGGGGTTATCCTTGTCATCGTCATCATCACCATCATCATCGTTGTCATCGTTACTAAGCATCATAACAAACATATTTCAGGACAGTGATTATGCTTACTCTAGAAATCATTAAGCTGAAACAGAGAAATCCAATCACTTATTCAGGGTTAGGAAGCTAGGAGACAGCACAGTTGGAATTGTACATAAGAGTTGTGCATTCAAATATAATCACACTGTCATGGAAGATAGGCTTTTATTGGTCCAGTTATCCCACCCTCAACTTTGAGGCTTCACTTCGATAGCCAATTAGTAGTTAGTATTTCTTTTTCCTTAATATGTGTTGTATATTTCTCAAAGTGATTTAACTGGATTTCTCTCCACCAGGCCATCCATGCCTGAACTCCATTGTGTTTTACTTTGGCCCATTTGGATTTCTCTGGCCCCCCAAAAGAAGTAATATCCTTCCTGATATAAATAAGCTAGTATCTTCTGGACATTTTTGTATTCAGAAAAAAAGTAAAACAGGAAGGCTAGTAGATACGTACACCAATAAGGACTTCTTAATATCTTAGTTGTTGGAAAACATTTCTTCCCCTAGGTGGAAAATCATTTTTTTAAAAAGTAGGCCTAAATAAAGCCTTTAAGCAAATAAAAGTGAAATAATGATAGCATCCATCAAGAAACACCCTGAAAACAAGTTTCCATTATTTCCCCTGTCACTCCTCATGCCAGAGGTTTCTTAAAATTTGGATTACAGTCCTAAGGAAACATGACAAATGCCATCATCACAGAACAAATAAGTGGAAAGATCAATTCATTTACTGCAGAAAATTGTATAAACAAGTAATCTTAATAGCATTTTTCCTGCAACCCAGTATCAGCATATTGTGAGCTGAAATGAAAATGGATTACAGAATCTCCGAAATTAAAAATGGATCTGTGTACATATTTCCCAAGACAGTCTGCTGTCGTGGAGTATCTAATCATTCTTCACCCATCTTTTATTGCTATTGATGTAAGAGAATATCATCTCAAAGCAACTAATCAATAATATTATAATCTCCTAAAATTTTATCTCTGACTATTGGCATTTGAAAACACATCCTTGGTCACCAGGCTTCATAATTGCTTTTTTTTTTCTTTTTCAGTTTATTCAGTCCTTAGAAGATTTATGATGCATTTCAGAAAAAGATTCCATAAATGTAACAGTTCCCTGAAAACCAGTGACATTTCATGTTAATATAGAAAATTGGCAACAAAATGGAAACATCTTAGTATCTATGTTATACATCTCAATATTTACTTGAATTCAAGTAATCAAAACCATCAGTAATGTTTAACATATGTATTCCAGGCCTATAAACATATTTGCCAACACATCAGTATGTGTCTAGAAGTTTGTGGAGCAGAGTTTCAAACTTATCCCAGTCATCTTATAGATACACATTTATATCAACTATGACAAGGAAAGTATCATCTGAAAACCATTTAGAGATGGACATAGGATAATTACTGATATCAATGCCATATTTTATGCAAAGAATGTAAATGTTCATACCTATATCTTTTCAAAAATACCTTTCCAAAGCCCATATATCACCTTTAATCACCATATATATATATACACACACACACACACACACACATATATATAAAGAGAAAGAGAGGAGAAAAGAAAGAGCAAGAGTCTTATTAACGCCATTAACAAGCGTGTATTGAATAATTCTTTTATGTCTGTAACAGTGCCGATCACTTTCCAAGAAGTAACTCCTTTAATACTCTTCAGAAACTTTGAAGTGAATATTTTTTCAAATTAAGAAATAGAGTTACTTCAGCCTTTCAGAGGTGCATTTTTATTCTGAAAAGGAAATTAGATGACATGCATTAAAGACCAGTCATAATTCCTACAAGCTACCAGGTGATCCAAATATTAGTCTGCCATTTTTATTTGTAAAATAGATATCTTGAAAGTTGTTCTGATGGTTAAATGAAAGTTTGAATTGTAACTCAGAGGAAAAATTTTCTTCCCTGTTTGTTTATGGCTAAAACGAGGTTAACCTATCACAAAATGTGTTTAATTATATTTTAGTTTGCATAAATGTCTTTATATCTACTTATTCTTCTCATTGACCTCCATTATAAAACCAGAGCTATATTTTCATGCCTGTCATGGATGTTTAGAGGAGAGGGAGGGTGTTAAGACATTCTCTGTAAGTTGAAAACCTCTAGAAAAAGATACAAAAATATAATTTATTAGTTACCAGAATCATATTAGCTCAGTTTTGAGAAGTGGCATAACCAAAGATTTCAAAAGTTATTTTGGTCTGTGTTAAATTTCCTAAACCATGTAAAAAACAAACAAACAAATGAACAACAACAAAAAAACCATAAGCCAACTGCAGGTTTAATCCTCATGCAATGACTGAACATATAAATAAAAACAGTATTTAAAGTATTGACAACTAGATGATTCTAACAGTGTGTATTTAATGTGCTGGAGAGTGACAAAGAGGGTGAAATAAATAGATTGGGCTTGGTGGTGCGCACCTGTTGTTCCAGATAAGCAAGAGGCTGAAGCAGAAGGATAGCTGGAACCCAGGATTTTGAGGCTGCAGTGAGCCACGATGGCACCATTGCACTGTAGCCAGGTTGACAGAGTGAGACCCCTATCTCTAAAAAAAAATAAATAAATAAAAGAAAATACTAATGATGCAAGATGTATATTATACATATAATACATGTGTATACATATTCATTGCACTTTCACATAGATGATATATCATCTTCAATGACACTTAAACTTTTATTTTATTTGCTAAAATTCTAAAAATAATATATTCATTATATAATATATTATTTGCTTTCATTTTGCATTATTGACCAGCTTTTATATTTGAGCAAGAAACATTTAGGAGCAAATCTCAGATTGCCTTTCTGTGATTAATGTTTTAAACTACTTGATTTGTGAAATATTCTTTCTTTCTTTTTTTTTTTTTTTTTGAGACGGAGTTTCGCTCTGTTGCCCAGGCTGGAGTGGAGTGGCCGGATCTCAGCTCACTCCAAGCTCCACCTCCCGGGTTCACGCCATTCTCCTGCCTCAGCCTCCCAAGTAGCTGGGACTACAGGCGCCCGCCACCTCACCCCGCTAGTTTTTTTGAATTTTTTAGGAGAGACGGGGTTTCACCGTGTTAACCAGGATGGTCTCGATCTCCTGACCTTCTGATCCGCCCGTCTCGGCCTCCCAAAGTGCTGGGATTACAGGCTTGAGCCACCGCGCCCGGCCCTGAAATATTCTTTCTTTCAAAGTATTTCTTAATTATATATTATTTGCTTTTGATTTGATATCGATTGCCATTGTTTTAAATGCAACAGAAAAGATCCTCAACGAAATGAAATATTGGTCTATTTATCATGAATTATACAATTTTTAATGAGATATTTGTCTCTTACTAGCAGCAGTCATCATTTGGATATATTTTATATCGATTTATTTTGTTGTAAATTTACCAGCCCTCATTATGCATCCTGCTGGTCAGTCTCCCACATCACACCCAGACAAAGCTTAATCTCTGATAACTGATGTGGTTTGTATATTTGTCCCTGCACAAATCTCTTGTTGAACTGTAATCCCCATTGTTGGAAGTGCGGCCTGGTGGGAGGTGACTGGATCGGGGGTTAAATTTCTCATGGATGGTTTAGCACCATCCACTTGGTGCTATTCTCATGATAGTGGGTGCGTTCTCATGAGATCTGATTACTTAAAAGTGTGTGGCCTCTCTCTCTCTATTAGAATTAGACTCTAGGATTGGTAGCTAAACAGGAAGGAGGTGAAAGAGATTAAGTGTCTTTGATTGTATGACGAAGGGGCTTCTAGGATGACAAATCAAAGGAGCAAGCATTGCCCTCCAGAGTGCAATTTGTTCATTACTGATCTGCCGAAATAGAAAAACAAGCTTTTTATCTTAATATTTTTCATCTTCTTTGGTGATCTGGAAACTTTTGGAGAAATCAGGAGAAAAGTAATTGAACCAATCCTATAGTTCAAATGCTTAATAGGATTCAAGATAGTTTAAATTGGTTCTCCTCAAAATGTGATCCTCAGACCAGCAGCTAAAGTCATTGTTTGGAAACTTGTCAGGAATGAAAAACATCAAGCCCCATTCCAGGCCTATTGAATCAACATATTTGGAGTTAGAGCCCACAAATGTTTATTTTAACAAAATTTCCAGGTGAATTCTTTCTTTAGCTAGTAGCGTCAGCCTTACCTGATGCTGAAAAGTAAATTTTTTAGGAATGCCAATTTCCCAAACCCACCAAAGACAGGACACATCAGAAAGTCTGAGGTGAGATTAGCAAACTGTATTTTAACAAGCCCTCCAGGTAACTCAGGTAAAGTTAGAGAACTACTGGTATAGAGGAATATTTTACCTTCTTTAGTGTTATAGTAGAATCACGAGAGAAAATTACAAATATCTGGGTCCTTTTCCCAGAGATTCTGAGTTATTACTTTTAGGGCCATGGCCAGAAAATCTGTATTTTAATTAGCATTCAGGAGGTTCTGATATATGTTGTTCTTGAACCAATTTGAGACATGCAGATATGTGCTGTAGATATAGCCTGCTTTATCAGTCTTAAAGAACAGACTACACTTCTCCAGGAAGAGAAAAAGTTTGCTTACTTAGGTAATGTTTAGTTTTTAGGAGTTTTCAGGTGTCTGAATTAGATTAATTATCCCACATTCTTCTCATTTTCCCAGATTCAATACTTGCAGCCCAGAAGAGAGAACCCCCTGCTGGTGCATTAGTATTCTGGATGCTGGGAATAATGCTATAGATATAGTTTTTAACCTCATTCGTGACACCAGGAATACAATAATAGCATTATGAGTATACTAGTTTCAGTGCCTCTGGGAAAAAATACAATTTCTGCCTCATCAAGTTTTATTGATAAAACACAGATGTAGTTATATTATTCATATGAGTTTCTGAATTTGTTTTTTGTCTTTTCTAACTTTTTTAACATAATCTTTATGTTCCTATGGGATAAGTAATCATTTGAGATACATTTAAATGAACAAAGATTGAATTTGTAAAATTCATTTTCAGCATGTGATGGAAAAACAGAAAATAACAACAATAAAAAATACTCTGTGGTTCTTTCTGACAGTTAGTTGAAGAAGACTCATTTACCTTTTTCCACAGTGGTAGAAGGCGGGTCACACATAACATTATCCCATGCTACCCGTATAGGCAAGGCTTTAAAATTCAGTCCCTACAAGATATCTTCAATAGCATCCTCAGGAGCTCTAATCATACTGATAGAACAGGAGTGCCTGTCAATAATTAAAGAATTTTGAACTACTAAAAATCAAATAAAAAAATATAGATACAAGTTGATTTTTTTTGCATGTTGGAAATATAACTCCAATGCAAATATAGTATACCTTTTCTTAATGGAGCAATTCCATATCAAAACTAAGTTTTCTTTAAGAGGATCTACTTTTAAATACAAACGTGAAAGATAAATCGAGTGCTGATATACACGATACGAATTAACTGCATTTTCACTAACTATATGATTTTTAAGTTCAAGGATGTATTTCTGTGCGTTGGCTCTCCAACTTCTCTTTGGTCACTGTTATTGAGAAAGAAGACTACATGTCAGAAAGGCTATAGCTGAGTGGTTAGACTGGATTCAATTAATTCATTGTAAATAGTAATTGAATGCCTATTTGTGGCAGGTATCTAGTTCATGGCAACACAATGTTACATGATTTCTGTCCACAGTGAGTGTCATGCGCGTCCATGTGAAGAGACCACCAAACAGGCTTTGTGTGAGCAATAAAGCTTTTAATCACCTGGGTGCAGATGGGCTGAGTCCGAAAAGAGAGTCAGCAAAGGGAGGTAAGGGTGGGGCCGTTTTATAGGATTTGGGTAGGTAAAGGAAAATCACAGTCAAAGGGGGGTTGTTCTCTGGCGGGCAGGAGTGGGGGTCACAAGGTGCTCAGTGGGGGAGCTTTTTGAGCCAGGATGAGCCAGGAAAAGGAATTTCACAAGGTAATGTCATCACTTAAGGCAAGGACCGGCCATTTTCACTTCTTTTGTGGTGGAATGTCATCGGTTAAGGCAGGGGCAGGGCATTTTCACTTCTTTTGTGATTCTTCAGTTACTTCAGGCCATCTGGGCATATGCGTGCAAGTCACAGGGGATGGACGGCTTGGCTTGGGCTCAGAGGCCTGACGGTGACTTCATAGCTGGACTTGATTATTGTACTTTAAGATCTTTAACTCCTTTATTTTCCAATCCAATATAATTATCTGGCAGTAACTTACGTGCATTTTGCATATCCATACAATCTTTATGAGGTCAGATGTTTTTGACAGCATCTAAATTCACTTTTCCAAGGAAATCATTAGTCATGGCTCCTTGAAACTGGTGGAGTCTTTAGAAATGATCTCTTTAATATCCACCACTTCACATAAGTAATCATTTTACAGAATTCCAGAGAAATTCTCATTCACCCAAATAGCAGACCATTTTCCAAAATAGGACAAATCAAGTATATTTATTTCTAATTCAATGGATTTTCTACTTTATAGAACATTATTTAAATAAAACCTTTATGGATACCTTTTCTCAAATCATATTGCCATGAGTCACGAGTGACCATATGTTTCTCATTACTAGGTTTCACTCACGTCCCTGTGAAGAGACCACCAAACAGGCTTTGTGTGAGCAACAAGGCAATAAGGCTGTTTATTTCACCTGGGTGCAGGTGGGCTGAGTCCGAAAAGAGAGTCAGTGAAGGGAGATAGGGGTGGGGCCGTTTTATAGGATTTGGGTATGTAATAGAAAATTACAGTCAAAAGGGGTTGTTCTCTGGCTGGCAGGGGTGGGGGTCACAAGGTGCTCAGTGGCAGAGCATTAGAGCCAGGATGAGCCAGGAGAAGGAATTTCACAAGGTGATGTCATCAGTTAAGGCAGGGACAGGCCATTTTCACTTCTTTTGTGGTGGAATGTCATCAGTTCAGGCAGGAACAGGCCATTTAAATTTCACTTCTTTTGTGATTCTTCAGTTACTTCAGGCCATCTGTATGTATACATGCAGGTCACAGGGGATATGGTGGCTTAGCTTGGGTTCAGAGGCCTGACACTAGGTATTTACTAAATTTACTGTTTATTAGTTAAATATACAATTTATGTTTGCAAAAAATTATGTCAATATCAATTAAATTCAAATTATTTCAAAGAGTCGAATGTCCATATATGTGAGGCTCTGAGCTTGTATTCTCTAAAATTTTTATGCATCTGCTTCTCTATTTTTATAATTTTTTATTTTTTGAGACAGAGTCTCACTGTCACCCAGGCGAGAGTGCCTGGTTGAGTGTGATCTCAGCTCACTGCAACCTCTGCCTCTCAGGGTCAAGCGATTCTCCTGTCTCAGCCTCCCGAGTATTTAGGATTACAGGTGTGTGCCACCACACCTAGCTAATATTTTGTATTTGTAGTAGAGATGGGGTTTTGCCATGTTGGCCAGGCTGGTCTTGGACTCCTGACCTCAAGTGATCTCCCACCTCAGCCTTCCAAAGTGCTGGGATTACAGGCCTGAGCCATTGCTCCTGGCCTACTTCTCTATTTTTGTACCTATGTTATAGTGACCCAATTATTGTGTTATCATAAATACTCTAAATATCATCAGGCCTTTTTATTTAGTAGATCTTAATATTCAGTAGTTTAAGTTCTCCTTATTTGCTTTATTCTTGGCCTTTGTGTTTCTTTGTGCATTGTAGAACCACTGATTCAAAAAATCTGTTTAGATTTGATTGAGATTTGATGGTAATTGCGATTTTGAGACTACCGAATTTTAGGAAAGACATATTGTGTGTCTCAAATTATTATTTTCTTTTATTATGATAAAAACATATGTAACATAAAATTTACTATTTTCTTTATTTTTAAGTATATGGTTTAATGGCATTAAGTGTACTTACATTATTATGCAACTATTACCATTATCCACACATTTATTTAGTTTTTAAAAAAGACTTTTCTCAATACTGTTGTATTGAAAGGACACAAAAACACGAAAATGCGTACCCGCTCCCCCGCTACACCCTATTGCTAAACCCTTTGTTCTGCTCTCTAATCTCTGCACATACCAGAGATTTCGTAAATTCTGTAAGTACCTGTTTTGTTCTGCTCTCTAATCTCTGCACGTACCAGAGATTTCGTAAGTCCTGTAAATACCTGTTTTTCTTTCTGAGGCCGGATCACAAGACGTGTTTAAGTAAGATACACTCATGCTGCCATAAACCGGTTGTGCAACCTGACGCAATATAATTAACTGCCTTTGTGTAAAACTGCTCTCCCGCCTCAAGGGTTGTACTGAGATATCAGAAATGGCGGGAACCAATCATAGTTAGCCAAATCGCCTTGTTCAAACACTAGCCAATCATACATCTGATTTGTATAATAATTCTATGCCCACTGTTTTTAGACTATATAACACTGTTCGGAGCGCAAGGGGGGAGCTCTCCTGCCCGTCTCGTTTCACGAGCGAGTGAGAGTTCCAGGTTCGAACCTGTAATAAAGATCCTCGCTGCTTAGCTTTGACTCTGGACTCTGGTGGTCTTCTTCGGGGAATAAACGGTCTGGGCATAACAGTATTTGTTGCTACTTCAACGTCTTGCTTGCTTTTGTTAGATATATTCTGAGATAGTTAATATTTTGAATGCTATAGTAAATTCTATTTTAAAAATTTATTTTCCAATTGTTTGTTTTTGGTTGACCTTGTATCTATCAACCTTGTTGAGCTGACTTTTAATCATTAACTATGGGTTCTTTTGAATGTTTTTATGTACATAATCATGTTCTTACCTGAAAAAAATAAAAGGTTTATTATGTGAACTCCATTTTAAAAATTTCTTTAATTTTACTAACATTTAAGTAGATACAAATGAATAAAGAAAGGATAATACCAAGTTTTGACAAGAAAGTATAGAACTGGAATAACTCATAAAATGGTAGTTAGAATTTAAATGGGGATATTAATATTGGAAAGCTGGCAATTGGTAATAAAGTTGGATATAAGTGTATATCCACACAACCAAGCAAGAAGTGTACTTCTAGCAATATTTCCAACAAAAATGCGCATATATAATCCCTAAAAGAAACACGTAAAATTTTTGTATGTAAGAAAAAGGCACACATAAGCAAGATTCATTAAAGCTCAAAACTAACAATACATAAACAGTTGGATAGATAAATCAATTAAGGTATATTTAAACAATCTAATGAGAATAATTGAACTATACACAAGAACAATAATGCATTTCATAGTCTTAATGATGTTAAGCAAAATAAGCCACACACACAGGAACATACACAAAAATGTGTTGTGTAGTTTCATTTATATATATTTAAAAAAAACAGGAAGAAATAATCTGTGTGTTTTAGTTGCAATAGTCTTGGGAGACTAATGACAGTGATGGACATTTGGGTGGGAGGTGGATTCTGCAGCTCTGGCAATGTCCCTTTTTAAATTCAGTTGCTTACATGAATGTATTTATCTTGCAAAATTATTTTGAAGGATATACTTTGTGCCTCTTTCTGTATACTTGATATATTTTAGTGATATATTAGGGGAAAAGAGAGACGACGGGTACTGAATAATTTGATTTGTGTTTTATTTATGTTGGGAACAAATAAACCCAACTTCATAAAGTAAACTGGGCTGCGCTAGTAGGAACTAGTAGCATAGTCTAGGTCGCAAGAACCAGTATTTTACAACTTTTAGAAGAGTTTACACAGGAAACGAGGCACGGGAGACGCCCATTTTCCAAGTCACAGGATCCAAGGAGTTTGCTGCCGGACGTTATGCCAGTAACATAGATGGAAGTTTCTGGAATTTCTTCAAACAACGTGATAAGAGTCATCAAAAGAAGTAAAAGACTTGCAATGCACAAAAACTCAGATAAACTCTTTTATAATGAGAAAAACAAAAAACAAAAAACATTTTTCTTGTGAGCTTCACTGCTGGCTGCTGAAACACTTTCCAGGAGACCTCTGAAATCTGGATTCATGAAGGACACCACGGGAGTGCATGAGTCCTGCTGTGATGAGCTTTACTTCCTTCTCATTCACTTGTTCATCTGTATGGAGTGGTCTTTGGGGTGTGACTGACTTGCCTGAGCTATTACATTACCACATGTATCAGATCCCTAAGTGCTGCTTGATGTACCTTCCTTTGTGATCATGGCCACCTCCCTTTTTATGGCAACATAACTATAAATATACTAAAGCTTCAGTCTGTGGGTTTTTTCCCCCTTATTTTGTGTCTTTCTCTTGCTGCTAAATCTGTCTTATGTACAGAATTTCTGCCGGTTTTTTTCCCATACTAATTTAATTCCTTTCTCCCACTATTTGACTACGCCTTTCTTCCCTCTAGAGCAAGTGGTTCTTCTGAAATGTAACAGATTCCTTTAAATAAAACATAAAGTATTTGTTTATAATTTCTTTTTTAAAAAAGAAGACCAACAATATACTACTCTAAAGTGAGAAAGTTGGGGAGGTAAACACACACTTAAAATAAATATTTGGTTTCAAATAATGTTATGTCAGAGTGATGATCTGGAATTAAACTCTTAACAAAGCAAGAAACATTAAACAAGAATTTTTAGAACGAATGCCTCTTTTCGCTGCCTAGCACTCTGAGACAGTCTGTTGGCCAGGCTGGAGTGCGGTGGTGTGATCTTGGCTCACTGCAACCTCTGCCTCCCAGATTCAAGCGATTCTCCTGCCTCAGCCACCCTAAGAGCTGGGATTACAGGCGCCCACCACCACGCCCCGCTGATTTTTGTATTTTTAGCAGAAATACAGTTCCGCCATGTTGGCCAGACTGGTCTGTCTGACCTCAAGCAGTCCGCCTGGCTGGGCCTCCCAAAGTGCAGGGGTTATGGGGGTGAGCCACAGTGCCTGGCCCACCCAGCATAAATTTTTATGCTGAAACATCATGATCTCTTCTCTCTCTTCTGTCTTTCCTCTTTGGGGCATAATTTACAGGAACTCTCGTGATTAAGAGTTGACATATTTGTTTGGGCATAGAGCAGGGAAGGTTATTAGCTATCATCTTTTCTACACTCTTATTAAAATATTGGGGAAAATAATGTCGAAATTGGTGAAGTGAATTGATCTAAGTCAGACAGCTCAAAGCAGCAATACCAAAACCAGATTTTAGCCGGGCGCGGTGGCTCAAGCCTGTAATCCCAGCACTTTGGGAGGCCGAGACGGGCGGATCACGAGTTCAGGAGATCGAGACCATCCTGGCTAACACGGTGAAACCCCGTCTCTACTAAAATACAAAAAAAATTAGCCGGGCGAGGTGGCGGGCGCCTGTACTCCCAGCTACTTGGGAGGCTGAGGCAGGAGAATGGCGTGAACCCGGGAGGCGGGGCTTGCAGTGAGCTGAGATCCAGCCACTGCACTCCAGCCTGGGCAACAGAGCCAGACTCCGTCTCAAAAAAAAAAAACCAAAACCAGATTTTACTTTCCTGGACGTCAGCAATCCTCACATAACATTAAACTATCTTCCATTTCCCAAGGAGAAAAAAAATAATCTAAAGCAGTGTCTGGTACTTAAAAAGCATTAACAATTATTTTCATCATCATCATCATTGCCATTATTTTTACTGTAAAAAGTCTATTGTAAATGTTTACTTAAGTTGTCTCATAGACCATTTAAATACCTACGAGGTAGTCATTATGATTCCTATGTTACAGATGAGGAAGCAGAGTCAAAGGTAGGTCATAGAACTTAAGTAAATTAATAAATTCATTCAGTTAGCAAGCAGCCAAGTTGGAAATTGAACCCAAGCGGGATGGAATGTTAAGTAAAATAAATTTCGGTTGTTATGTATAATATAATCTTAAGGATATAAAGCTGCATAGAGCAAAGGCACTGAGAGTAAATAACTTCAGAATATTAATAATTGAATTTGCATTGTGGGGTTATGAGTGTATATGTTTGAATTACTCCTAGTATTCTCTGTATTGCCAATTGTATTTAATGAGCCTGCGTTAATTCCATTATAATAAAAAAATTTATTTTTAGTGACGTATATGCAAAATGAAAATCTCATCTGCAATACAACCTAGGAAAGGCGTCCTAGTTATAGCTATCCTGAGGCTGTTTACTGTAGAAAACATGTTAAAATATGAGCCTGCCACATGCACATTATTGAAGAGAAAGCTGGTCAGTTTTCAGGGGGAAAAAAAGAATTGTGTGGCAAGAAGAAAAAAGGAAAAATATGTCAGAATCATTTGTATACTCCTACTGATCATTAGGGAAAAAGAGGGGAGTAAAGAAACAGGTAATAATGTTTTATAAAACTTGGAATCAAATACCTACTCTCTATACCAAACGGTGTCCTTCATCCCCAGATAAATTATAGACCTTGAATACCCCCGGCTAGAAATATCCATGATAATTCAGCACTGAAACTTTCAAAGGAGAACTAAATCAAAAACTTAAATTGAGTAAAATCTGCTAAGGACATCTGGTTCCTAAAAGCCGGGATTTTATAATCAGAATATTCATGGGCAATGTCAGAGTCCAATGCAGGTGCTTCTGCCAAGGAGGATGCCACTGTGTACAGGAAGTGTACAGGGATCTACATACACACAGACACACTTTTAGACATTTCATTTGCATGACTGCTTTTTTTAGTATTCAGAATTAGAGTTTGCTTTATCAGATTTGAGTCCTTGTTCTAAGTGTAAATCTCCTGGGGTCAGTTTCCCTTTTTCTTTGCCCACGAGGCTTATTTCGTTCATTGACCATTAACTCAAAAAGTACTTATTGTGTATTTGCTGTGTATGAAGCAGAGAAAAAGAAAAAAGTTGTTAAGCATGAGAAACACTGCACAGCAGACAAATAATGACAAGTACTTATAGCCAGGGTGGTCTTCTGATGGAAAACAGCAGAGAGAACAAATGAGAACATAGAGCAGATCACGCAACCTGGCCTTTGGACAGGTGTATGAATATTATCCAGGAGGGTGTCCAGGCAGTTGCCTTGGGAGAAGTCATCTGAATTGAGTGTTGGAGGGCTAAAAGTCGGCAGCTGAGTGGGGGTAGGGGCGACGGGACAAGGCTTACCAGACAGAAGGAGCAGCATGTCTTTTTAAACAATACAGTTCCAAAGTGAAAGGGACAGGATTCCTGATGTTTGCTGAAGTGTTATAACCCATTGGAACACGCTATTTTCCATCCTGGGGAAAAGAAAGCATCGGGGCAAGATTTACCATTGGAGCTGTCAGTTTATCAGGCTGGAGCAGGTGTCAGGAGCAGCAAGAAATCAAGTCCAGAAGGAATAAAATCAGAAATAGAGAGATGAGTAAAAGTGGAAAGTAATGGCCATGGCAAAAGGCCACTTGAGATTGCACAACAAAACTCCAGCATGAAAATGAAATCCAGACCTTGCACTGGAGGAAGCGTTGTAAAAAACTCACCAGCAATTAAAGACCTCTGCAGGTTAGGCACTGCTTCAGTATTGATATAAAAATAGCAATTGCTTTCCACAAGCAGACAGCAATCTCTGGTACTGTTATGTGTAAAATCTACACATCCTAGTAAATAATCTTTAATATAGTAATAACAACCATGTATGGTTTATCTTATACATAATCATGGCAAGGCTAAGGGATCAAAATCTTTTTGGAATTCTAGTTGGGGAAAATAATAATGAGATTTTTATCTAAGTCATATTCAATCTAGAGTTGGTTTGAGCTTCTTCCATCACTTGAACGTTCATCAGTCTACAATACGGAAACTCCTCTCTATTTTTAGCACTCTATGTTCTCTAAAAGACCTTTATGAAAAAAATTACTTTAATATGTTCAGCACTGTATTTTAATATGAAATATGAAGCATATCAGTAGGTTCACTAATTAGTGAAATAGTTGAAAATGTTTTTCTTATTATAAAAGTAACACATGTCCATTGTAGAAAATACAAAATGCATATACAAATTAATATCAACCATAATCTCTTTTTTTTTTTCCTGAGGTGGAGCCTCACTCTGTCACCCAGGCTGGAGTGCAGTAGCTTGATATCGGCTCTGCAACCTCTGCCTCCTGGGTTCAAGTGATTCTCCTGCCTCAGCCTCCAGAGTGGGCTGGGACTACGGGCATACCACACCCGACTAATTTTTTTTTTTTTTTTGTATGTTTGGTAGAGATGGGGTTTCGCCATGTTGGCCAGGCTGGTCTCAAATTCCTGACCTCAGGTAATATGCTGACCTCGGCTTCCCAAAGTGCTGGGATTACAGGCATGAACCGCCACGCCCAGCCAATCATAATCCTTTGAACTAACCAATTATGATCACCATCAACATTATAGAATGTGTCCATGTAGTATTTTTTTCTATACAATCAAAATGGCATATGCAGTATAATTGAACTGCATAATATTTTTATGTAACTTTTTTTTACTTATATAAACACTTCTCCAAGTCATTAAAAATAATAATTACAAATATGAATTTAAATGCTTGCATAATGATTTGTGATCTCACTATAAATTACTAATGATTCTCCAAATATAATGTATATATTGTAGTGGAAGAAAGGATACAACCAAATGCATTTATGAAGGAAATTTTCAAATTTAAATCTGTGTATGGTTCTCTGATATTTGTCTTAGAATAATTCTTAGATATAAAATTATTGTGTTAAAGGTTCTCAATATTTTAAACTGGAAAATAATCAGAATTTGCCCAAACCACATGACCTACTGACTTTATTATTATACAAGCCAGAGGGAAAATTTTTCCAAAACTTTGAAATATAAAAGGAATGGACCAAATAAACTTAACTAAATTAATTACTTATATTTGGAAGAAGATCTGAGGAGTTAGTAAGTTCCAATATTTCTTATCTTAAAATTTAGAGGAGACATGAAGTGAAAGGTCATTTGAAATATCTTGCATATTTGTTAAGGTGTATTTTTGAGTTATGTTTAAAATTTTTAATTCCTTAAAATGGAGCTAGAATTTAACGGGGTTCACCTTTCTGTAACCACTGAATTTTAGTTCTTGTGACCTTTTGCAAGAATGGATGGACCTATCAGTGGTCAAGCTGTTTGATGTGCAGAGCTTTACAGACTTAATGGAAGACCCGTTTTAAGTATTTGTGATCTTCTCTGAGACTTCTCTGCGAGTATCCATGTCATTAGTGCCAAATATTTTAGAGCCATACACATTGGTCAGTGAGTTTATTTTATAAGTTATAGGCTTTAGCATGTAAGAAGGTTAAACAGTTAAAGCAAATTTATTAATTTAATAAATTTATTTTATAAAATTAACGGTGAGAGAAAGCACCAATAATTGAGTTCCAAATACTGTACTTCAGATTTTACATGCAGTTTTATTTAGTCTCCTCAACAATAAGACTTTTTTTTCTTGTTTTCTTCGTTTATAAAGGAATAAACTAAGGTTTGATGTGTTGTTATTAGCAAAAGATTTGTGAATAAAATGTTTATGTTCAGTCAAACAGGCATTCATGAAATAGCCAAAATGTATTAATACAAGGCATTATGTTAAATGCTGTAGGTAAATAATGAGTCTGTATAAGGCTCAAAATCTTCTTCTGGAGACAGAAATACAAAGACTTGTTTTCAAGTGCAGACACAAATGGCTCCACAGGAAGCCAAGAAATGCTTTCTGTAGACTATGATGGAAGATTTAAATATTTATACGTTAGTAGAATTTAACCAGATGAAAGCCTCTGCATATATGATTCACCATATGACTTGGAGGAAGTTCTTCACTCTTCAAAAATTTATTTAGAAATGTCTAATTGATAAATAAAGATTGCATATATTCAAAGTGTAGAACATGATGATTTGGTGTATGTATACAATAGAGGGTATAATTGAGCATGTATTTAGAACCCAATCTGTGTTCAGCATTGTATAGATACTTCACATGCCATAGTATGTTTATATCTGACAAAGTCCCTTGATGGTAAAAACCATTTGCCCCATTTTACAGATGCAGAAATGGTGCCTTGAGGAAGTTCAATAATTTATGCTTCACTTAGCTCTGTCTTGAATTCAAAATAGATCTACTGAATTCTGAAGCCCAGGCACTTAACATTGCAGGAAACTGCCTGAACCACATAAAATATATAACAGTTGAATTGTTACTAGAAATATTAGTAGGCTACTCAAAGATTCTGTGTGTGACACAAACCAAAAGCTATTCAGTATCTGGTCACCACAGTGGCTGACCTATTGCTTGTGCCTATTGAATGGTCACTGTGAGAATGAAAATCAGAAGTTGCTGTGGCGGGAAGTGTGGTGAGTGGGGTTGGGGACCATGGGTGTTGAAGAATGGGGCATCAGGAATATGCTAGGGGAAGATTCCTTACAAGACTGTCACTTCATAAGTAGAATGTGTAGGGTTTCACTGGTGAACTTGATTGGTGTTTTAGAACTACCAATCAGAATCTGTAGGGGACACACTCATTGTTATTTTTGAACTTACTTAAACTTTCATTTTATCAAGATAGTAATGTTGCCAGGTTAAAATGCCTTCTCTCTTTAATGTAGCTGGGAGCCACTTTTTTTCCCTCACTTCCTGCACTGAAAATGAGCAGGGTTCCTGAGGGGATGTCAGACAACGAGGGAGCACTGGAAAGAAAGATACATGCCAAGGATGTAAAGAAAATAGAAGGAACATAGCTCTTGTTGACATCATTGCAGCACCATACCGGCTCTAGACTTTCCACTCTAGGATTTTGTGTCACACGCAGTAAATAAATTCCTTACTTATTTAAGGGACTGTAGTAGGGTTTTGTGTTTACTTGCTGCCAAATGGAATCCTAACTGAGCCAGACTCAAATCAATGAAGGCCAAGGGGTTAGAGATAGGCAGATGTTCAACTTGTCCAGACAAAATAGAGTCAAGATTGATGGCGAGAGGAGTAAATGGGCTAAGCTAGGTATTGTGTAAATTATGAATGCTCCTCCAAAGTCTGTTTCAATAGTGGATTTGGTAGGAGTTTGGGATATCATATCAAAACAGAGGCAAGCATGAGAATCGTAATTCAGGGAGACAACTATCAGCTTTATGCTGAGAAATAGAGGAAGAGGCAAAACAAAGTTGAAGGAACAGGCCAATACAATAGGTTAGTAATAAAGCAACTTTAGGATATAGGCAGCAGTAACAGCCTCAAAACTCAGGTAGAAGGACTTTCTGCTCCAAGCTTCTGCAGCCACTGAAATGAGTAAGACCTTCAAACTCCAAATTCTCTCTCTTTTTTTCCCCTCAAGATTCAACATCCTAAAAAAAAAACCTTATTCAAAGTGCTGAACATGGACATATGCCCCCACCCTGGATGCCGTTTCAGTGAGAGCATGACATCTTGAGATTTTTAAATGGAACATTGAAAATACCTCCCACCAAAATTAGATCCAATATAGTGGTTCCCCAAAGGGAAACTGGGGTAGTATTAGAAAAAGAAAATTAGATTCTGAAAGGACAATGAAACAACAGATGTCCATGCAGTCCCCTGGCCCTGCCTCTGCAAGTTTGACCCTTTAATTGTTAATAAAGCCCTATTGTTTTAGATGAAAAAGTCTGAATTCTTGTCCCACTTCCTGGGATGATATTGTGAGGGCCATAGGTCTGACAGAGGGGATGAAAAAGAAAGAATTAGTATTCTAGACTTATGACTGAGGAACTTGGCTCCCAGACTTAAATTCTGTTACAAATAATCCCCGTGCATCCATGCATGCTGACAGATATGGCATAACACTTTAATCGCCATTGGCTATGGGCCTAATAAAATCAAATTCTGCTGGGCTCCATTTTTACAGGCAATATCAAGCCCTGTGAACTTTAATGCCCCCTGTCTATTTAGATAGTCATGGCTCAGAGCTGGTATTAAAAGTAGCTAGAAATACTTGTTCTGAAGTGTTGAAATATATTGCAAATTACACTGGAGTATGGGTTTAGTCCAAACTAATCCTATGTTGCACTGACCTTTGCAAAATCAGTTCTATTTTTCTTGGCAGCTTCATTTCCACTCTTCCTCTTTGTCTTATTCCCCTGAAGTTCCATCTTTATTTTGTTTTGGTGTCAGGAATCAGTATGAAAGAGCTGCTAGGTTTTAGGTATGTTTGTATAGATGTGTGTGATAGGTTTTGCTTCTGGGTGACCAAAAACAAACCTATTTCTCATTCCATTTCCTTTGAAGCCTCATTTTCAGTCCGGCACTCTGTATTCCTCAGACACTATCAAATACTCTTCCTTTGTAAAACAATGAATGTATTATTCTGGGCTGTGCTTTTTTTCTAGGGCTGAAAAGAGAGCTTGAGGTTTTCTTATTTCTCTACACCTTGAAAAGAAAATACTATATCCTAGACACCCAAACTTTTGTGTGAAGTAACATATTAAAAAACGGAAAAATTAATCATAGGAGGTGGATAAAAACTACACCTGGTGCATGTTCACAGGGCATTGTTTCCAAATTCTTAAGTGGGAAGGGTGATTTCGGAATGAAATGATAATGTGAAACACAGGCATCATCTGAAAGACGATAGCGAATTGCTGAAGAAAATTGCATTCATTTAAACAGGGTTTAGCCAAAAGCTTGAATAACCTCACTTCTGTGTCTTTGTGTGCAGAAAACACACTAATCTCAGTTACACTTTAATAAAATTTTATCAAATATTTTGTGTAGAGTTTTACTGGAGCATCTCTTGGACTGCAGACACCCAGCTGTGACCTGTGGTATGATCAAATACCAACTTGGCTTCAGATTTTTGTGCAAGTTCAAAAGAGAATATATTTTCCCAGCCACCATAGAATTCTATGTTCATTCAATCTCAGAATAAACACAATATTAATGGATGATAATCCATTAATAAATAAAGTACAGCATTCAGCCAAGTCCCACTTTGCTAGAGGGTCTTCCTCTAATTTTGATTTCCAGATACACTTTTCACTCTATGATAGTGGTTCTTTTTTTTTTTTTTTTTTTGAGACGCAGTCTCGCTCTGTCGCCCAGGCTGGAGTGCAGTGGCGCTATCTCGGCTCACTGCAAGCTCCGCTCTCCGGGTTCCCGCCATTCTCCTGTCTCAGCCTCCTAAGTAGCTGGGGCTACAGGCGCCCGCCACCACGCCTGGCTAAATTTTTTTGTATTTCTAGTAGAGACGGGGTTTCACCATGTTAGCCAGGAAGGTCTCCATCTCCTGACCTCGTGATCCGCCCAGCTCGGCCTCCCAAAGTGCTGGGGTTACAGGCATGAGCCACCTTGCCCGCGATTGTGGTTCCTATGCTTTCATGTGGTTAATAATTATCCAAGGAACCTGAAAAATTTAATTTCTTAAAAGATATTTCATATCTTCTGAAGCAGAGTATTTTGTGATGACACTGGGAATCTGTATTTTTACAGAGCACTCGGATCGATTCTGGAGCAGATTGACCTTGAACTATACTTTGAAAAACACTAATTGGAAAGCAATACTATTTCCTGGCTTCCAATGTGTATGTATTCCAATGACTTCATAATCTATACAGATTTTCAAACTTTTATTCTTTTAATAATATTTTAAATTGTCCAATTGCTCCATTTCTTCTTAGTCTTATGTTTTTATCTTTTTAAAATTTTAGCCATCAAATACAGCAGCTAATTTTGTGTCAAAGGGTTTTGATGGAGAAGAGGATTTTATTGGTGGCTGTTACAATAAAAATGGCCTTGGACACTCAAGAGTTAATTCTACTGATTGATATCCTGGGTAGTCAGCATGCAATCCCCTCTTCTTCTTCTTTTTTTTTTTCAACCAATCTTAGTGTGTCCAGGAATAATTGGTTGTCCTATCTCATCAGCATCAATGGAGTAAGGAAGGAGGCGTAACACCTATGCTGTGACTTTTTTCCCCTCTCCTCTCTTTGTCTTTCTCCCTCTCTTTGTCTTTCTTTTAGTGATGAGAGCACAAAGATATTTGAGGAAGGATAAATCAGGAGAGAGACTGAAAGAATATGACTAGAAGAGGATGTCTTCTTGTAGCCATTGCCATCATATATGAATAAATCAAATAGATTTTATATCAAAACCTAATCAACAGCCTTGAGAAAGAGCCTTTATTTCCCTCACACTAAGTAGTGCTGTTATTAAAATTGACACAAGACGTATCTATTGTGCAAGGGTTTTACAGAAAATAAATATATTGGGAAATGTCTAGGTATGTTTCTCAATAATGACCATTCACTGACTCCTTTCTAGGAAGACTATGTTTACCAGAATGACTTTAAGATAGTTTTACATTTACTGATTAACACTAGAAATCACTCCTGTTAACCATTTTTTCATAAATGTAATGACTTTACTAGTTTAATTTTCAAATGATAACATAACCTCATATGTTGAATACTCATAGTGACATAAATTTGCAATTACATGATAGACGAATGTTGAATATTAGACAAATTTTTTGGATTTCAAATTAATTGGGTGGCCTAAAGCAGCATTGGTGAAATATTTAGGGTGCACTCCCTTGCTGCAACCTGGTTGAGTTTATCCACTTCCTCTGTTCATATCAATGGGTTTAACTAACAGATCTATATTTAACAATATGCTAGGTATAAATATGATAAATTAGAATTGTTGTCCTCTTCCATTACCCCTGGCCTCATGTAAATTCATCTTTGGCTATACATGTGTGTTTAGTTAAAGCCAACAATCTAAAGAACAACCTTGAGCTTCTTTCACTCTGTGACATGTTCTCGATTCCTAAGATATACACAACCCTCATTAAGAGAGAATGGGGCCAGGCACAGTGGCTCATGCCTATAAATCCAGTGCTTTGTGAGGCCAAGGTGGGAGGATCTCTTGAAGCCAGAAGTTTAAAACCAGCTTGGACAACACAGCAAGACCTTCTCTCTTAAAAAAAAAAAAAAAAAAAAAAATTAGCTGGATATAATGGCACGTGCTTGTATTCCAGTCCTAGCTACTTAGAAGGCTGAAGTGGGAGGTTTCCTTGAGCCCAGGGGTTCGAGGTTGCAATAAGCTATGATTGCACCACTGAATTCCAGTCTGTGCAACAGAACGAGATGCTGTCTCTTAAAGAAAGAGAGAGAAAGAGAAAGAGCCAGGGCCCCTTGATCACAGGTGGGAATCACAGCATTGTGGAGCTCCAAACACTGTCTACTTTAGACTTAACTAAAGTGTCATATTTTTTGGAATGTTTTTCTGACATTCTTTCCTTTATCCAAGCCAAGGCATCAGATAGAATCAATACCTTCTATTTTTGAGGGCTCATAGAAATCTCTCCAAACATCTATCAGATCATTTATCATTCTAGTTAAACCAGGAACTCTAAGAGATGTTCTGGAACCAAAGGTTATTAAGAAAAGTGTCATGACTCCATAGCTCATTTACTAGGGGGAACCAATGATTAATTTTATTTCATGTAACAAAGGCTCAGTGAGAATAATTGAAAGAATGAATGAATGAATAAATGAAGTAACCTGGGGAAAGTTCCAAAATCAAAATCAAATAATGCCCATGGTATTTCTTAGTTACGGAAAACGAATGTGTATTTTGTGCTTTCCTAGCTATCAAGCAGAGTAGTTAACACTTTATAAAATATTATCTCACTGAGTCCTTTCAAAAACCATCAAGTGACCTTTGAGAAAACCTCTGAGTCTTGACTCAGAGGTAATACAGCTTTTACATTGTCATAAAGTGGGATCTAAACACAGATTTGCCTTGTAATGGATCCTGAGCTCCTAAACAAGACATGAACCCAAATGCAATGTAACATAAATTCTATCTGGGTTTCCACAATGACAGTTTTTGCAGAGATACATAAGAAAATCATAGAATATATAGTGGCACCATTTGTTGCAGTATGGAAATAAGCTAGGTCTTTTGTTAAGGAGTTCATTTCCTGCAGATTAACCTCATTCCTCCCTCTTTTAAAAGAAATAACAGAGTATCAGTTAAACAAAGTGTGGTCAATTTTAGAGAAGAAATACCTGTCAGTGTACATTTTTGCTATCTTATCATTATTCCGATAAAATGGTATATCAACAAATCTACCTAAAAATACAAAAAGAGATCAAGCCTAAAGGCATTATTTATTTTAGACTGTAAAACATTCTACACACGGACAACATGAATAGAAAACTTTGTAATCTAACCAAGATGTTTAAAAAGTAGCAGTTATCAAATCATATCTAATACAAGCCTCTTTAATAATTTGTTTCCTACAGTTTTCTAGAGCTGAACAAATCAACATCCATGCCTTAAGATGCACTCTTTTTTGCAATGTGAATCATATAAGATTATGAAAGTGGTTCTATTTTTTGTTCTTAATGAAGTCTTCTTTGCAAGTCAATATCATCTTGGTCCTGGCCACTGCATTTTTACAATAGGCAGCATATCAAGGTGATATTATATTTTAAAATTTCATGTGGTTTGGGATAAAAGCAGAAAGCTTTGGTACTTTGAGGAGTTTGAAAACCAATCATTCTTTCTCTACATAAAAAGTAAAGAAAGAAAAAACAGAATTAAGAAAGCAAGAAAAAAGTTGGTGAGAAGAAAAAAGTAATAATATTGGATTCTTTGACTCATAATCGAAAGCCAAAAATTGGGTTTGGAATTGTATTGGTTATTAAGGTTTTTTGGAGTTTGCACAATGACAGCTTTTTGTGGAGACAGATAAGAAAATCATGAAATATATACAGGTACCATTTGTTGTGGATACTGAAATACTCTATTGCTATATAAGCAATTACCTCCAAACTTAGGAGCTCAAAACAGCAAATATTTATTATCTTATTTAGTTTCTGGAGCTCTGAAATGTGGAAGAGATTTTTCTGGATGGTTCTAGCTAAGTGTCTCTCATAAGGTTTTAGGTAAAATGTCTAAGGCTATAGAGTAGCTTAAATTGGCAATCTCTGTTGTCAATTTACCTGGGTTAAAATAACAGCTTAATACTTCACTACTTTTGAGAACATAAAATATTTATTTTCTTAAAGCCTTAGAGACAATTATTATTGTCATTTATAGACTGACAAATTAGCTCATAGAAATATCATGAGTACTGAATCAGATCATGCATAGAAAGCAGTTAGCTAAATGCCTGATATATAGCAAGCGCTCAGCAAATATTCATTTTTACCATTGATATAATAAAATGTACTCAGAAGCAGATTTAAAAAGTTGTGGGAGCATAGAATTTTCTGTCATTTCAGTACATGTGTACAGAGTATCCATCTTCTACAATATGATGGCAATTGTTCTAGGCACAGTGGATGGAATCATAACCGAGATCCACGTCCTCTTTCACCTCAATGTTTATCTTACTGGAAATATAGGTTCAAACAAAGAGTAGCAGGGAGAATAATTATAAAGATGGGAAGGACATCATGCTCTCCAAATGAATACAAAAGAGAAGAGCGATGTCAGCAAGATGGTGGCAAAGGAGGTCCTAATGCTTAGTACCCAACAAAAATGATCAAACTCCCTGCCAATGGGAATCCCTCTGGAAGAGCTCCAGTGTACAACAGTGAAGCTGCAGCAAACAAATAGAGCACAAAGACTGAAGATGGCCACACAGAAAAATGTAGAAAGCATTTAGCCTGCATCATCTTCTGGGCGACAAGAGGACACACCTCAATTGTGACTTCTTTCTGCAGGGTAAGAGGACCAGCAGGAAGACCCCAGAAGCCTTCGCCACGAAAGACCCTTCGCACCATACACAGTGCAAAGCGCAACCCCAAATAGATTAAAGACTTAAGTGTAAGACCTGAATGTGTAAAGTTATTAGAAGAAAATATAGGGGAAAAAAGGTTCTAGACATTAAACTGGGCAATGATTTTTGGATATGATACCAAAAATACAGGCAACAAAAGGAAAAAATAGACAAGTGTGACTACATCTAACTAAAAAGCCTCTGCATAGCGAAAGAAACAATCAACAGGGCAACCTACAGAGTGGGAGAAAATATTTACAAACCATGTATCTGATGAGGAGATAATATACAAAATACAAATGGAACTTATATAGCTGAATATCAAATAATAATAATAATCAATAACTCAATTAAAATGGGCAAAGAACCTGAATAGACATTTTTCAAATAAGACATAAAAACAGCCAATAAGTATATGAATAAGTGCTCAACTTTTCATCAGGGAAATGTAACTCAAAATGAGATACATTTGAGATATGCAATGAGATATCTCCTCACACCTGTTAGAATGGCTGTTATCAGAAAGTAAAAAGATAACGTGTTGGAAAGGATGTGAAGAAAAGAGAACTTTTGTACACCGTTGATGGAAGTGTAAATTGGTACAGTTATTATGGAAAACAGTACAAAGCTTCCTCAAATACTAAAAATAGAACTACCTTATGATCCAGCAACAACGCTTCTGCATACATACCCCTCCAAGAAATGAAATCAGGACCTCAAAGAGATATCTGCACTACCATGTTCACTTGAGATTCACAATGGTTAAGCTATGGAAGCAACTAAATGGATAAAGAATATGTGAAAAGTAAATATATATACACTGAAGGCTGGGAGCATTTACTCATGCCTGTAATCCCAACATTCTGGGAGGCCACGGCAGGCAGATCACTTGAGGTCAGGAGTTCCAGACCAGCCTGGCCAACATGGTGAAACCACATCTCTACTAAAATTACAAAAATTAGCTGGGTATGGTGGCGGACGCCTATAATCCCAGCTACTTGGAAAGTTGAGGCACGAGAATTGCTTGAACCCAGGAGGTGGAGGTTACAGTGAGCTGAGATTGTGCCACTGCACTCCCTCCTGGGCAACAAGAGTGAAACTCTGTCATATATATGTACACACACACTGAGATATATAATTTTATATATATGAAGTATTTATATATAGATGAGGTATTGAACATATTACTCAGTCTTAAAAAAGGAATGAAATGCTGCCATTTGCAATAACATGGATGGACCTGAAGGAAATTATGTTAAGTAAAATAAGCATGCAGAGGAAGACATATACTGCATGATCTCACTTATATGTGGAATCTAAAACAGTCAAACTCATAGAAGCAGAGATACAATGGTGGTTACCAGGGATAAGGGGAGAGAAAAATGAGGAAATGTTGGTCAAGGGGTGCAAAGTTTCGGTTATGCAAGATTTATAAATTTTAGAGATCTAAAGTAAATATTCACTGTGAATATAGTTAAAAACACTATATCGTGCACTTGAAACTTGCTAAGAGGGTAGAGCTCAATTGTTCTCACCAGACACACAAAAAGAAAATATTAACTAGCTCGGTTATGGTGATTATTTCACAATGTATGTGTTTATCAAGTCATTGGGTTGTACGCCTTAAATATATACAATTTTAAATTTCCAATTATACTACAATAAAGCTGGGGGGATAGGAACACAAAAATATCTAATCTAATCTAGAGGATTTTACAAAAACCTCCCAGAAGAAAGGTTTAAATTGATCATGAAAGATGGAAAGGCAAAATGTTATGGGCAGAACATGAAAGCCAATAAGATCATGGTGGTCAAAGACCCCAATACAAAAGAGTGCCCAAAGTGAGGAAGTGAAAGAAGTCTAAGGACTGTGGGGTAAGAGAAGTTACCAGGTTGTCACAGGGACTGAAGAAAAGGGCATTTCAAATCAAAACAAATGGCTGCAGGTGTGTATGCACATGCATGGCTGGGTGTGTTCATTTGTGTTTGTGGGTTTGTGGGTGTGAATTAAAGAGGATTTTTGGATGCAATCATGAAATTTTTATGACCAGAGAATAAGGATTGTGCTATAAATATGATGAAAATGGCATGAAATACTGTGCTGGGAAGATGGACAAAGACTGAATCACAATGAGACAACATTACCATGAGACAAAATATATTCCTAGAAATCATCATAACTTCTTCCAAATATGTAGATACTCATCTGGCATAGAGCCATTAATATTCTCTGGCACCAGGATCCTACAGACATACTATGTCTCTACTCTGCGTGGGTTTTATCGTGACTAATGGGAAGCGGGACGATTGGAAGAAATCAGGAAGTCCCACTTCACAATCTGCCTCACTGATAGCATGGGAAGTATCAAGATCCAGAGGCAAACACCGGGCAGCAGGCGAAATAGATTCTTTTCTTTAGGTTGTATCCTAGATTTCCAGTCTTCTATTTGGTCCGCTTTCTACTAAAGAGACATTTTCTCTTTCCAAGGGGCCTCACTCCTGAAAATGCATAAACACAGCAACAGCAATTGGGAACCCTTTCTCCAGAGATTAGCTCAGTGTAAGACTGATAATCCTAACTACTGTCTCACTGGGTGAGAATGTTAACCACGCATTGCTTCTCGGCCTTTTGGCTAAGATCACGTGAGCATATTAACCAAGTTAAATGTTCTCTTTTGGTGAAACAAGCAAAAGTTACATTTTTTAAAAAGTATATACACACAGACATTTCTTAAAGTACACACACACACACACACACACACACACACACACACACACAGCAGAATTTGGCCAGCACCCATGGACGCAATACGTAGACCAGTGCTAGCCAAAGAGGAATCATCCATCCCACTGTGTGTGTGTGTATGTGTGTGTGTGTGTCTGTGTGTGTAAAGTGGCCGGGCACAGTGGCTCACACATGTAATCTCAGCACGTTGGGAGGCCGAGGCAGACTGATCACGAGGTCAAGAGATCGAGACCATCTGGCCAACATGGTGAAGCCCCGTCTCTACTAAAAATACAAAAATTAGCTGGGCTTGGTGGTGCGCACCTCTTTTCCCAGCTACTCGGGACGCTGAGGCAGGAGAATCGGTTGAACCCAGGAGGCAGAGGTTGCAGTGAGCCAGGATTGCGTCACTGCACTCCAGCCTGGTGACAGAGTGAGGCTCCGTCTCAAAAAAAAAAAAAAAAAAAAGGTAACTTTTAACGCTTGCTTGTTTCCCCAAGAGAATATACACATATACATTATAATATATCTATGTATATAACATCTCTAATTTTATAAATACAAAAACAAGATAACCACATTTAAGAATATCACCCAGAGTCGTATCATTGGAAAGTGGTGCAATCGTATTCAAATCAAGGTTATTGCAATACTACAGCTTGTGATCCTTTGCTACCCTATGCTACTTCTCCCATGGCAAACAAGTTTTTGTCCTGAAAAACTCTCAGCATTGCACTACTTACCCATTCCAGTCTTCTCAGGATTACGTTTCTGGCTGTGAAGGACTGCATACAACAAATATTTTAAAAGAATGACTACTAATATATTAATATGCAATCCTTCCAGAAAATTATTGTGTCTTTACTTTGGAGTTAAATTTGTCAACCAGTTTCCAGGAGGATGGCACATCTCTCTGGTATTTGAGACTGGAACACTGGATACTTGTCATTCGTAGCTATTCACACTTTCTTCTCGGGCTCACGGAACGCGTTGAACCAAATTATCACATCAAAATATTCGTAGAAATTCCCCTCAGACGTGCATTTCTCAGCGTCAATATCGTAAAGCCAATATTGCAATTTGGATGCTGGATCTGAGCTTGATTTTAAAAAGCAAAAGTTTTCTTAAGAAAAAAAAAAAAAACAACTTTGAGGCATAATTAGGATTAATTGGCCCAGGCATTTTGAATGCCTGGAATGAGTTAGGTTCTGTGTTAAATAATTTGTTTTATCTTATATTTTTTCCTTTATATCCTGAAAAATAGGACTCATTTGTTTTTCTCCTTTTAGAGGTGTGGAAGCTGAGTCTTACATAATACCTTTGTAGATGATATTTTCAGAATTCACATCCATTCACATGATGTTTCTAAATTCCCTGCAATTTCCCCAATCTAAAACATACCCACTATTCACATAACAATGATACAAGAATAAATAAATTTTAATTTTAATGTCTTACATGTATAAGACATTGTGTTGTTTTGTTTAATCATCAGCAATCTTACTAGGTACATAGAATTTGCACTCTAATTTTATAGATAAAGAAATCTAGAAACAGTTTAGTTGACATCTTCAATCTTCATATGTCCAGGGCCAGAGACTGCAAAATTAAGATACAAATTTATTACAGCATTATCTTCTTGAGATCAGAAGTATTTTCTTCCTTGGTAATCCAGGTCTAGCCTCAGAACTCAGAAATGATTATGAGGCCATCTAATGTTATTCAGGGAAGTGTGTATTTAGCCAAACCAATGAGTAACTTAACTTTTTTTTTTCTCTCAGGGTCAGCTGAGCTTTTCTGTTAATATAATTCTGTTCAAGTATGTCTTTCTGGACTTGGTACTTAAGGTCAACTCTAACACGCAGCCCACAACAACTCAGGCTCACTAGGGTTTGACTGACTGCTTGGATAGGAATTTTAACCAACCCAGTTGCTCTGACTTGCACAGACTTTATCTAGAGGCCATATTAAAGCTTCTCCCCTTCCCTTTAGCTGAGGACCACACAGAAAAGCATAATGTTCGAGTGGTCAGAGCCCAGGGCTGCCGAACACTGTCCATTTCAGGAAAGTATTCTTTCTGGTAGGCCATGGGAGGTTTTCCAAAGATTTAAGGGTTGTGCTTGGACTCTGCTACATTTGCTAAATAGGTCGCCAGACCACCAGAAGGTAGAGGGCAAGTTTAAACTGAGAATAGTTATGGCTGGTTTTCAAAGCCAACTTGAGATTGTTGCTTGGAAGGCTGGAGCCACTTGTTCGTGTTTGATGGAAGTGTGAGGTCGACTCCATGTGATTGTCAGGTAGATGGTGGGAAGGGGAACATTTCCAATATAAGGATGACAAAATATTTCCTTCTGAATCCTTGTGTCTATGAAAATGTCTGACTCACAGTAGGTCTTCAGTAGAAGATGACTTTAACTGGACACTGTGCTAGATACTCCAAAGGGGATATTGGATAGTGAGTTCCAAAGAGTAGGTATCTGGTTATCATTCAGCTTTTGTTACCAATACTTTCTGAATATGGTGAACCTTAACAAATGCTTTGCAAATAAAGTCAAATGCATGCTTCAAAAACATGATCATAACTGCGCTTGCAAGTTCCCCTGGATTCTGTGACATGTGGGCTGCGTTGGTATTTGACAAATATGTGGGATTCTCTCTTTCATTTGTTAATAACCACAATGACACCTCCATTTTGTGATCCAAGAAATATCCATCTACATTAGTTGAATATATATATATATATTCTAGAAATACACAAGTGAATGGATATATTCCAAGGGAACCAAGCTTCCAGACTCCTACTCCTTGCCAGGCATGGCTCAGAGCAACACATCAATCTCTTTTCTGATTACTTGAGGCCATAGGATCCTTCAGGAAGTCCTTTTGTCATGAACACAATTTACATTTAAAAAGTTTAAAAATCATAAAACCTAGGCACTGATTTTGAGGCAGTTGCCTATCACCTAGGTCTTTCCCTAGAAGACAGCATAAGAGCTACCAGTTTAAGGATAGTCCTTTCAATCTGATTTCCTCATATCCTCACTCATTTACACATTCATTTAATACCTAGTTTGGGGCATCTACTATATGCTGGATTCTCGTCAGTTTCATTGATAAAAAAGCAGAGCTTAATAAGAAAGGAACAGTCAAGATTGGAGACAATTATTTCATATATTGAAAACTATGGGTAGCAGAGAATGTATTATCTGCCTCCATAATCTTTACTGCAGAAAGAAGCAGTGTTATTTTACTGATGCATACCCATGTGTGCATGGACACTGAAACTCATGTTATTTAGCCTTCTCATGTTATAGCTTAGTTTAGAACTTAGAACTCGCATTCACTAAGTCTTACAGAGCATATTTTTCACCTGCCTACGTATAAAGGACTAGCCTTCCACAAGAGTATACCCACTTTTTTTTTTGCAGCTAGTTGCATAGCTGCAGAGTCATTTGACTGCGGTAGCCCAAAATATAAGCATCATTTGAAGCAAATATACCTGGTAAAATATGTGTGTTGGCCGGGCGCGGTGGCTCAAGCCTGTAATCCCGGCACTTTGGGAGGCCGAGGCGGGCGGATCACGAGGTGAGGAGATCGAGACCATCCTGGCTAACACGGTGAAACCCCGTCTCTACTAAAAAATACAAAAAACTAGCCGGGCGAGGTGGCGGCGCCTGTAGTCCCAGCTACTCGGGAGGCTGAGGCAGGAGAATGGCGTGAACCCGGGAGGCGGAGCTTGCAGTGAGCTGAGATCCGGCCACTGCACTCCAGCCTGGGTGACAGAGCAAGACTCCGTCTCAAAAAAAAAAAAAAAAAGTGTGTTATATTATATTCATAACAGAATAGAAGATTGTTCACACGGGTGCCTACTTAATCAACCCCGCCCTTGGATTGTTTTAAAAGAAAGTATTTTTGATCCTCAGAACAGTGTTCCATGATGGTGTAATGTGCTGAGCTGTGAGTGAGGACTCAGTGGTGCCACAGAGACCCGTTCCACGCAGTCAGAGCAGAATAGTACAGAGTGTCCTTGGGACAGACATGGCTATTGCAGAAATCAGTGCTTGGTATAAAAGTTTTACTGATTTTAGGAGAAAAATTTAACTTGCCGTAAGTGATACTCCAGCTGAACATGGGAGATAAACTGCTTGAAGGAATAATATAAGAAAAAGAATACATGAAATTAAGAATGCTTATTGGCTGGGTGTGGTAACTCATCCCTGTAATGCCAGCACTTTGGGAGGCTGAGGGGAGAGGATCACTTCAGCCCAGGAGTTCAAGTTCAGCCTGGGCAAGATTGTGAGACCTGGTCGCTACAGAAAATAAATATAATTAGCCAAGCATAGTGGTATGTGCCTGTGGTCTTAGCTAATTGGAGGACTGAGGTGGGAGGATTGTTTGAGTCCCGGAGGTTGAGACTTCTGTGGGCTGAGATTTCCAGCTTGGGCAACAGATTGAGACACTGTCTCAAAAAAAAAAAAATTCTTTTAAAAAGAACATAATCATAATCTGCCCATCAGATTCTCATATACTGTTTTCGCAAGTATTAAGAAGTGTTTTTTTTTCACAAGCATCTCTCATATTTACAAATATGTCTTGGTATACATAGAAAGTAAAGTTGCCCTATGAAGCATTAATTTTATATTTAAGGAAATGATTGTAAATAATAAATTATTGGTGTAACTATGATTACTAAAGTATATGTGTGGTGTTTTATATTTGTGGTTTATATAATGGTAAATGTATACATTTTCCCATTTTCAGGTATTAAGGGAAGGATCTGTTGGGAGGTGACTGGATCATGGGGGCAGTTTCCGCTTGGTGTTCTCATGATAGTGAGTGAGTTCTCATGAGATCTGATGGTTTTATAAGTGGTCATTTCCCCTGCTCTTCCTCTCTCGTCTGAAGCCGTGTAAGACATGCCTGCCTCCCCTTCTGTCATGATTGTAAGGTTCCTGAGGCCTCCTCATCCACATGGAACTGTGAGTGAATTAAACCTCTTCTCTTTATAAGTAATTGAGTCTTGGGCAGTTCTTTATAGCAGTGTGTAAATGGACAAATACATCAGGTAAATGCATTTTGAAGATTTTTTAAAATGTACAATATACATACAGAAAAGTACACCTCTTAAAGTGTACGACACCATAAAATTTCACTAACTAAACAAACTCAGTCTGTCAGCACTAAGATCAAGAAACAGAGCATTACCAGTACTCCAGAATCTGCCTCTCTTGTGATTGCTGTCAGGTTCTAAACCCTCCAAAAGGCTGTTGAGTTCTTAACTTTTTGTGTTTTACTAAAATAGAATCATACAACCTATAATCTTAATTTCAGCATGTAATTATTTGTTTTTGGCTTAACTAAACATTGTGAAATGTATCTGTATTTCTCTGTGTGGTTATATATTGTTGATTCTCATTGCCACACTTTTTATTATGATAGTTGATACATTCATGGGTCTATTACATTACATTCTCATTCAAAATGAAATACTGGGCAAATTTATTTACTTCTTACACATTGTTGTACATTTCTTATGTACACATATCTAACCCACAACAGTACAGGGTAAAATGCTTTTTATGATCCTTATGCTCTTGAAGATTTAAGATATCTACATATCAGATACAAAGTTAACTTAGAGCCACACTCTCTTCTTTCCGGGCAAGCCATCTTCTGGCAAAAGATAGCTTTATATTTTGATGTTACTTTCCTTATTTACTTTGCAGAATTGTTAGGAGAAGCAACAATTATTATGGATCATAAAATACTTTTACAGTTGAACCGTGTTTCACTCCATTGTCAGATGAGTGAATAGAATAAAGGGAAATATAAATTGCTTGTTGGTGGTTGATGGTGAAAATAAGGTAAAAATCAAAATCTCTTGAATTGATAGAAGGCAAGTATATCTTCCTCTCCTTTGTCATTCATTCATTTCAGCACAGTGCTAAGCTTGCCATTGAATAGACTCATTTCAAATGACTAAACTGAAATCCAGTAACTTTGGGTTGATAAGTGTGGTAGGCTAAAGAATGGCCACCTAAATATGACTGCCTGGAAGGTGCCAGAGCCTGTGAAGATGTCATGTTATGTGGCGTGGGGAATTAAGATTGTAGATGGAATTAAGATTGCTAATTAGCTGATTTTGAGATGGGAGGATTATCCTGGACTGTTTAAGTAGTCTCTGTGTAATCACAGTGGCCTTTATCAATGGAAGAGTCTTCATTGATAGCCTCTGAAAGCAGAAGAGGAGGTCAAAGTCAGAGATTTGAATACATTATGTTTCTGGCTTTGAAGATAGAGGAAGAGGAAATTTTCCCCTAGGGTCACTAAAAGGAACATGTACCAACTGGCGCCTTGATTTTAGCCCAGTGAGACCCCACTTTGGATTTCTGACTACCATAACTGAAAGATTGTGAGTTTGTGTTGTTTTAAGCCAGTAACTTTATGGTAATTTGTTACAGCAAGAATAGAAAACTAACACAAAATGTGTGGATGATTGATTAACAAAAAATCCTTTTCCTGGATCCAAGAGAAAATAAGAGTGAAGGGGTGGACAAGAGATAAATCTTCTTCTTTCTCAGAATCTGATGCCTATTTTACCTTCTTCCACAAAACAAGTAACAGATGATTCTTTAGCAATTTTTTGCCTTAATTTCTGAATAAGATGGCATTTTTATAAATCAATGCAAATCTACTTCTGTTTCAGCAGGAAAAATGTATGCATTGCTTGAAAGTCAAGTGTGGACATAGGCGAAAGGAAGTTTCTTGTTTCTTTGTCCTTGCCCCAAAGAAGCATTTTCTGGTTTCACTTTCTAAAGATATTAAGACTAGGCTTAGGGGAAAAGAAAAGGGACCCATCTGACTTTGCACCCGCCACTCCAGGGTGCGTACTAATGTAGGATTTGCTTTGAAGCCTCTTCTACAGAATATATCCCAGAGAGTGTGTTAAATATAGTTTCTCTACTTAAGTTTAATTATAACTGTTTTCTCGTGTTCCCATAAGAAACATTTCAGAATGTGAAAATCTGGTACATATGGAAATAGGAAATTCATAGGGGCTTCTGGGTACCTTGCTCACAGTAATATAAGGAGGCTGTTTCATTTTAAATGCCAAAATTGCTCCAACAAATCTGGAGTTTTGTCACTGAGTGAGAAATTAGAGTTAAATACTCAGAGCTGGGAATGACATTGAGACCCAGAAATGGAAGTAACCAAAGGGGAGAGGTGCTCTACTCATATTCTTAAATTATAACAAATTCAAAAGCCTTGGGCACTTAAAATCTGGCTAGCAGAAATAGCTGGGAATTTTGGGGCCACACTTCCTGTGGACTAGCTGAGATTCGCAAAATGGCTTTATACCACTGTCTAATTCCAAGCAAGCAAAGGACTGCACACTGGTGACAGAACATGAATGCTAATAGCAGGAAAAGAAACAGGCAGAATGTTGTTAGTGCTCTTACGCACAGCGACCAGTACCTTCTTCTTGACTTGTCATCTGTCACTCAGTAACTTCTCCCTTCCTCTTCCATTCCCTTTGACCTTTACAAATGAGATTATCATACCAAATCCCCAATGAATATTCCAAGAAATGAACTATTATGGGGAGGGATGTAAAAACATCTTATAGAAATAATACATTCCCAACTTTGAAAACAACATGATACTCAGTTTTTCCTTTTTTTCTCCCTACAAAGGGAAGAGTTCTCTCTTGAAAACTTTAGGAAAGTCTATCAAGAAAAATTGGTATTTAATGAGCACATAATCTACATCACTATTGATGCTTAGTAAAAGTATACTTTATCTTTCTGCAAAACACTCTGACTCAGCATTATTATCCCATTTTCCTAATAAAAATACAGACCCAGAAGAGGTTACCTACTTGCTCAGTGACTGTACTAATGAGTTGCAGAGTTTGACAAGGAATCAGAGAATACTAAACCCCAAAGCATAAACTACCATCTTGTGTTAACACACGGATTTGAAAGTTTCTTATTATTTCATTACCACAATCTGTTCCCTCTAGTTTTTTCTAGTTTCTTTCTCCCTCCCTCCCTCCCTCCCTCCTTCCCTTCCTTCCTTCCTTCCATCCTTCCTTCCTTACTTCCTCCCTCTTTCTCTTTCTCTCTCTCTCTTTTCTTTTTCCTCTTTTTCTTTTCTTTTCTTTTATATTCTTTTCTTTTCTTTTCTTTCTGACAGAGTCTCTCTCTGTTGCCCAGGTTGGAGTGCAGTGGTGCAATCTTGGCTCACTGCAACCTCTGCCACCCAGGTTCAGGTGATTCTCCTGCCTCAGCGTCATTAGTGGCTGGGACTACAGGCACCCGCCACCATGCCTGGTTAATTTTTATGTATTTTAGTAGTGACAGGGTTTTACCATGTTGACCAGGCTGGTCTCGAACTCCTGACCTCAGGTGATTCACCTGCCTCAGTCTCCCAGTTTCTAATGATTTCCTGCACATTCTTTCTTTCTTTTTTATCTATTTAGGTGTTATTTTTAAATATTTAAAAATATAATTTGAATCCCATCTAGCACCAAAGCCAATGCCTACCACAAAGTATTTGGCAGCATTAGCTGGACAGAATACAATAAATCTGATTTACAGATGTGAGCTCTTCAAGGCTTTATGCTCTACCTATATTGTTGTAGTTTCAGGATGTTGCCTAAATTTAGTCTATGACCAAACATACAGGTTAAGAACACCGGCCTTGATTAGATCCTTTTTTCTGACACTTACCAATTAGGTGATCATTGCCAACATTCATAATTCCTTGACTTGGCACCATGGCTCATGCCTTAATCCCAGCACTTTGGGAGGCAGAAGTAGGAGGATTGTTTGAACCCAGAAATTTGAGACAAGCCTGGGCAACATAGTGAGACCCTAAAAATAAACAAAATTAGCAGGATGTGGTGGTGCATGCCTGTGATCCCCGCTACTCAGGGGACTGAGGTGGTAGGATCACTTGGGTCTGGAAGTTTGAGGCTGCAGTGAGCCATAATCATGTCACTGTATTTCAGCCTGGATGATACAGCAAGCCTCTGTCTCAAATAACAACAACAATAATAATAGTAATAATTCTTCTATTCCTCAGTTTTCTCAGCCATATAATAGGGTTAATAATAGTAACTGCCTAATAAAGTTGTTATAAAGATTAAATTAGTAAACACGTGCAATTTTCTTAGAAGAATGCACATGAGAATTGCCCAGTGAAACTAGGGCACACATAAACACTGTCAAATGAGCTCACTTTTTTGGACATAATTTAAAACTTGCAGAATGATAGCCAGAACAGGACAAATATATATATTTGTTCTGAGCCTGCTAATTTCAGGCAACAGGTATGATATATCACCACCCTCAATACCACAAAGTCCATTTCTCACAAACTAGGCTTCCCTAAGACATAATAACGGCACAAACAGCAAATCATCAAATTCATATCCACATATTACTACCATCCAGTCCACATCTCATTCAAGTTTCACCAATTATCTCACCATGTTCTTCATGGTGAAAGGATCCAATACCAGATCCTACATTGCACCTAGTTGCCACGCCTCCTCAGTCTCCTTCAATCTGGAATAGTTCCTCAAGTGCTTCCTAGGTTTTCATGTCTCTGACACCCTTACATATTACAGATCAGTCATCCTACAAAATAAAGCTCACTCTTGGTCTGACAGATGTTTCCTCATGATTAGATCCAGGGTACTTTTTTTTTTTTGAGATGGAGTCTCGCTTTGTGGCCCAGGCTGGAGTGCAATGTCACAATCTCTGCTCACTGCAGCCTCTGCCTCCTGGGTTCAAGTGATTCTCCTGCCTCAGCCTCTCAAGTAGCTGGGATTACAGGTACCTGCCCTCAGCTCAGTTAATTTTTGTACTTTTAGTAGAGACGGAGTTTCACCATGTTGAACAGGCTAGTCTCGAACTCCTGACCTCAGGTGATCCACCCACTTTGGCCTCACAAAGTGCTGGGATTAGAGGCATGAGCCATCGTGTCTGGCCAGGGTACACATCTTAATTAAGCCTCTAGGTCACCAGAGTGTCACCATGATTTTTCCATTGCATTTTATCAGGTGAAACATAATTTCAAAATGTCCCATTACTTATTATAACTAGCCTCAATCACTTGATTTATGTGGTATCCACCATATTTCCCAATGTTCAGTTGTTACTTTTTCCCACACAGTCAATATTTGCTTTTAATTTTTCCCCTGGTAGGAGTGCTGAGGAGATAGTGTGAGCCCATGACCCTGTTTATCCTATGTGCTAGGCATCATCACTGGGCAATTTGATTATGAGATTAATAGTGAATTCCACTTACTTAGTATAATTATTTAATGTCACTGGGAATGAGAAAGGGAAGTCATACTGTAGTTTTAGATAAAATGAATTAACAAGTTATTTTTCACTTTTGACAAGGGTTTCTTGAATTCTGGAAGACAATTGTTTCAGCTCTTTAAAGAGCTTTCTAAGTCCAGCTTCTAAGACATTTGTAGTGGTTTGGGACTATGTTTTGGAAGAATTTTTGAAGAGTACAATCAAGATATAAAAATGTTCTTTTTTTTTCCAATTATACGACACTAATAAAGATATGAAGCTTATTTCAAGCTACTTATCTGTCACATTAAGTTCTAAGCTTGAGAATTAGATGTGATTAATCTCAACTCCAAGACTTGGCAGTAAAGAGCAGATCTTGGAATTCTACTCTGGGCATAGAGGAAGGGCCTCTTTGCTCACAACACTAGGAGGAAATAAAAGTTTATTTTTCAAAGTATTTCAGAGTATTTTTTTAAATAAAAGAAAAATAAGATTATCCAGCCATATTATGGCTTCAGCACACCATCATAAAATCCTTTTTTCTTCTCAAAAGCATCTATCTTCTGATATGTTCCATTTTGATGTGCTTTATGGCAGTGAGATGAGGGTGTATGATGGGATGGAAGAGAGTTTTGCATGGACATTTAGAAAACCCAATTCAGATTCCAGCTTAACATCTTCCAGGCTGGTTCACCTAGGCTAGCTTATGTGGCCTTTCTAGTTGTCAATTGCAACATTTAGCAAATGGGATCAGATGAAGCGCATTAGGAATAGCAAAAATGAGCAAAGACAACTATTATATATATTTCTAATAATTGACAGTGCCTGTCTAAAAAGCTGTGCTGTGGTAGAGTTGGAGTTCACACCGAAATCCATGAAGGAAGATTGCAATGGTCAATTAACGATGTCTACCAAGGCCATGCGTGGAGTGGTGATGTCTTTCAGATAGGTGTTTGCCATCCCAAGATTGAACTCTCTTCCAGATTTAATATTCAAAATGTCTATTATGTACTTTATCTTACTCTTTAATAAGATGATTTATTCTAGATTTAGAGAGGAAGCTTGGCCAAAGATCAGAAAACATTTACTTATTGTCCTTTTATACATTAAGTCACAAATTTCATGCCAACAAAGAATGCATCTCTTTTGGCTCTGTTTTATCCACAGAGATTAGTCAATTCTTAGTACATATTAGGTGCTTAATAAACATATTGTGGAACCTCTGAATTCCTCAACATTTCTTCTGAAGGAACTATGCATTAAATTCTATTTCACACTGGCTTTTTCTGACAGAGGCAAGAGTTAAACTAGTGTGTTAAACATAAAACCAACAAAGCAAAGCATAAAACGTGCTTTATAGAATTGATGCATCTGGAGTGATAATACAAAGTTAATGGTGTATAAACCAATAAGACGAGAAGGAAACAGAACTCAGGAACACATTTCTATTTCAGTGTTGATTCTGTTGTCTACTATGGAATTTTCTAAAGAACTGGTAAGTCCATTCATTGGTTGAGCACACCAACTTCATAAAAGGGAGTGTTTTCCATCACCAGCTCCCAGCTCATTTTTGTCCTCTCACCATATCTCAAGGTCACCAATTTGTGCATCTGGCAGATAAGTTTGCAGAGGTAGAGAAGACATTGTAATAACGTCAGCCTTTCAACTGTCTGGCTTAAAAGAACGAAAGGCTGGCCAGCCCAATGTTCCTGGTTGTTGGCTGCTATTATTAAAACACTAAAGATGGGCATCTCCCATTGACTGAGGACTTTTGATGCTCAGGGGACATTGCATCTTTTCCTGACCTTCACAACAGTTCTTTTTGAAACATTTTCAAACTGCAGTCTGTAGGTTCCTGAGTGTCTGCATCTATATTTAAAGGGTCCTCCAGTTCTCCACATAATGTGTAGACTTCTATTAGAGGGCATTAATCTTACATTAAGGACTAGGGGGAGCTTCTGGATGACCACATTATCACATCAGCTCCATGCAGGAGACTGATGCGATCATAGGCAGAGAGGGTCTGGCTTGAACATCAAATAAAGTGTCTTTCACACTGAGTGGCTTTGGCATCTGGGCTGTTTACATCTTCTTGATGGGCCTCCCGTCTTCCTGTTTGAAAAGCACAGTCGTAAAGAACATTGTCTTCGGCGTCAGATAGGTCACAGTTTTTATCTGTGTGAAATTGACCAAGTTATTAAGTTCTTTTTATCTGTTTCCTCTTCTACAAATCGGGGGCGTTCATAATTATTTTAGGAGATTATAGTAAAAAAAAGTTGAATATAATAAAATATGACGTGTACTTAGAATACTACCTGATACAGCATTAGTAGGCATTAAATAATAGCCATGTGAAAATGTATTATTCCTTTTTTTTAACTTTTATTTTAAGTTCGGGGTACATTTGCAGATTTGTTACATAGATAATCTTAGTCATGGAGTTTGCTGTCCAGATAATTTATCACCCAGGCATGAAGCCTAGTATCCATCAGTTATTTTTCCTGATCCTCTCCCGCCTCCCACCCCACACCCTCTGTTAGGCCCCAGTGTCTGTGGTTCCCTTCTATGTGTCCATGTGTTCTCATCATTTAGCTCCCATTTGTAAGTAAGAAAAGGCAGTATTTGGTTTTTTGTTCCTGCATTCGTTTGCTAAAGGTAATGGCTTCCAGCTCCATCCATGTTCCTGCAAAGGACATGATCTCATTCTTTTTTATGGCTGCATAGTATTCCATGGTGTTTATGTATCACAGAAAATGTGTTATATCTAGCAAGACAGCACAACACATCTTTAAGCTTCATGGAAAAGAACAACTTATGGTTAAAAGGCCCTGGCTGATACTGACACCTACGGTAAGGTCCCCAGTTCCCCCCTATTTTCTTTCTGTGCTCTCACTGAAAATCACACAGTGCCTTGTGGCCACACTAACACAGACAGTTGCAGATTTTTCCCAGCAGAGCTGAACCTAAACAGGAGTCTTGAACTTTCCCAAACACTGATAAATATATATAGCTTGTTGCCCAAAACACTGAAAGAAAGTGGCTGCAACTCGGAGTCAAATTCCTTAAGCCCTCATAAAGACTCCACACCCTGGCTCCATCTCTGTAAACCTACCTAGGTAGAGCACCCCTTTTCTTTCATTATCCCGTTGCAAGGATTGTTGCAACACCTCTGTAAGTAAGTTTGCCTAGTAAATGCTTTGGACTGATCTCCATCACATTTGGTGCTTCTTTCCTTGGAACCCCAACCAGCCCCGTCTTGGGAAGGTTGAGGGAACTTCCTTGTGGGAATTCCCCTTCCACTGCTTTTGGGGCCACTCTAGCTGCCGGTTTGATGAGACAAAACACTTACTTACATGAAAGAAATTACATAAGTGTACGCAAAAAGGCTCATTCACATTTTATTTACTGAAATTCAGTTAGAGATAAAGAAATAGAAAAGATTGCATGAATGACCTCTGCCAACCATTTATAGTTGGTAATCCTAATGAAGATTTGAAGATTTCATGCATTTACTCTGATTTTACTTAGATAGCTTTTGCAATATCTGCACTATTTAAAATAACCTTTCCAACTTTTCACTGGGGGTGCCATGTTAATTACTATGTAACTTTTTTATATGCTTAAAACGCATCTGTGGTGATAGCTTATAAAATATTTATTAAGAAATATAGAAGTATTCAAAATATTAAAATATTGGCTTAAAACTTTAAATTATATTTATCTGAGCCTGTGGCTAGGATTTTAGCAAAAAGATTTCAAAGTCTCATACTGAGAAAATCCCCAGGCAGTAATTTTATTGTTAGAAGTCACTTAAAATAATATTTGATATTTCACGATCTCTTCATGATCCAATTATGATTTGTAAGCTTTGAAAATTTTACAGCATAAACTCTATCCTCATTAGTAGACTCTGGTAACTGCTGCAATTCCAGAATATACTTTCAGTGATTTGGGAAGTGTTTTGCAGTAGCACTCACTGGAAGCATTTACAACAAATATTCCTTATTATGATATGACAAAGTATTGGCTCATGAAAATATATCCAATCAAGTGGAAAGGTATTTGAAAACAAATTTATGTATTCCAATAGTTACTTAACGGGAAATGTGTTGTGAGGTCATTGCACAAATAACAGAATATGGGAGCCATTTTGGGCTGATATTCTTCTTTATTCACACTTTCTATGAATGAGGTGGGAGGAAGGAAGAAAACAACTCAATAACAGTTATATACAACTATTAATTTAAAAGCTCACTATGCCACTTATGAAACTCACTACATTAATTAAAAAGCTCACTATGCCATTTGCATCAAACTAGCTTCAGTAAAAGGGGGAATTTATTGATGAATGTAACTAAAATTCTAGCAGAAATTCTGCCTTGCATCATAGATGCGAGGATTCAGGAAATGTTATCAAAGTAGTCTGTGACTTATTTTGATATGTATCAAAAATGGAAATGGGTTTGTGAGTGGACAAAAGGATGAATTAGGTACATGAAAAAGCAAATCTCTATGTACTGTTAATTTCAGAATCTGGTTGCTGGGTAATCTGGTGATCACTGTATAATAGCTTCATTCACTTTCTATGTATGAATATTTTCATGATAAAATATTGTGAAAAATGTTATAAGGGCCTGGTTTCTCTTGCCTCCTTTTAGTATGTCAAAAATATTTATAGTAATGCTAGCTTAAATGCTTTTAGGTAGTTGCAGCAAAAACTGTAAGAATCATTTCTATCAAATTGAAGGAAGAGGTTTAGTAAATTTCATTGTCTATCACTGGATCACATGCTCATATCTGAACCAATCACTGCGGTTAGGAGGTTGCAATAATCAGATTAGCTAGGACTGAGTTACATGTTACACTTCTGCATATAAAGTGGATCTTCTGGAAAATCACTCTGATTTGATATGTAGACTATTATGTTTATGATAAAATTATTAAAAATTATAAACATGTTCTGTTTTCTCAACAGGTTATGTAATACAATGCAAATTAATCTAATCTTAGTCATTTTACTTGTTTTTGGAAGACAGTGGTGCTTCTAGAAAAGCTGCAACAGATGAAACGAAAACAAGAGTATTCCAAGATTTTTGTGTATAAACACTGACTCTGAAATGGAAAAAAAAAAAAAATCACTAAAATGCTGCATTCTATAGGACAACTAAAAAAGAATCATTCCTAAATATCTTCATCTCTGATCTACTTTGCAGTGAATATTTGCCTTGCAGTTTTGTTTTAGAAATAAGTCATGCCTCTAAGTGTTTGTAAGGTGAGTAAAAGAATAGGTTTTTGACAAGACCCTTGGGATGAAAACTTACATTAAAAATTTATATAGGTGCAAAATTTCTATAGGACTCGCAAATCAGACCTCAATCTGTGATATCAGTTACCACATCAAATACATTCTAATTTGGATTCTTTGATAAGAAATGTGACTGTCTTTGTAGTTGGAAGCTTAGGGTTCAAATCCCTAAGCTTGGGCAAAAAACTAAAAGTAAGCCTCCCTATTTTAATCAAAGATGTCTTACAGACAAATATTAAAGGAGTAAACAAATTCTTGTCTATAGAGTTTGTGGAGGAGCCTGGTCTGAAACAGGTGTGCCTTAAATATAAATGATAGTTAATAGATAGATAATAGACAGATTGGTAGATACATAGATGATAAATAGAGGCCAGGTGTGGTGGCTCTTGCCTGTAATCCTAGCAATTTTGGAGGCCAAGGCAGGAGGATTACTTGAGGTCAGGAGTTCAAGACCAGTCTGGCCAACATGGCAAAACCCTGTTTCTACTAAAATTACAAAAATTAGCTGGGCATGGTGGCACATGCCTGTAATCTCAGCTACTCTGGAGGCTGAGGCAGGAGACTTGCTTGAACCCAGGAGCCGGAGGTTGCACTGAGACAAGATTGTGCCACTGCACTCTAGACTGGGAGACAAGTGAGACTCCATCTAAAAAAAAAAAAAAAAAAAGATAGATAGATAGATAGATAGACAGATAGATAGAGATATATAGCTAGAATAAACTGATGGATGAATAGAGAGAGAGAAGGAGAGAGGGGCATAGACATTAAAATTGTAAACACCAACCTGTCAAAAAGTGTTTAGTTGCTTTATTTCAATTGGGTTTTACAGTCCACAAATTATGTTTCCATGAATGACATCACATGCTTCTGCAAATGTTCTGTGAATAGGTCAGCAAAAATCATGTTAATTCCATTTTGCAAAACTTAAGCTAGCTAGACTCAGACTAAAGTCTGAAAAACTTTGAAGATCAAGAAAGCATGAACATAAACAGTAGATACTTTTATTAAGGAAAATCCTCCCAATTATATATACCAGTATCATGTTTTCTCTGACTACTAAAGGGACATAAGTTTTAAGGAATCTAACAATGCATTTATTTCCTTTTTTTTATATTTAACCTCTGGATAAGCAAACATTTTAACCCTATGCCAATAGTAGCCTCAGAAATAGAGCATCCACTGATAGTAGATTTTTCTGGTTGACTGTGTCAAATTTATTCCCATGACTGAGGATGCTAAGTGTGATATTCTATGGATAAAATGAACCCTCCAGTTGACCAGAGTGGGAGATGCAAGGAGCAAGAAAGAAAGATAGGCTATTTTAGTCACTACCTTTTTTTGATACAGTGCAAGCATCACTGTCTTCAGAGAACTTGCTGCCATGCATAGTTTAGCTTCACCTGGAGCTAAGCACTTGTTTTCTTTATTCATGTTCAGTGTAGCTCTTAGTTCAACTATTTTTCCCCCTAGTGATAGACATTGATGAGTTTCGTTACAGATTTTAAGCCACAGAAGTATACTTAGAATGCTATCTTATTGAGACCACAAGAAAGAGAAATATTCATATCCATTAACAGATTCCTCCATAATGTACATGTAATCTAGTTGTGGCCATACTCTGTAGTTAGTCTTGGTCATTAGAGCTGGGACACAACCCTTAGGCAAAATTCAGAGAAGCAGCCCATGCATTTTGTTCTCCTCAGTTTTGCCACACTCTATGGCAACAACCTCCTTAGCTTTTCTGTTTCAAATGAGTTTTAACTAAAGTCCTTTTTCTATATCTAGACAATGGACAAGCAGATGGCACTGTTTCCAGCATATCTTAGCCAAGATTCTACTCTGAAAATGCAGGCAGTTCTTGTTCAACAGCCCTGAAAAAGACATGGTACGGTTCATCTCACTTGATTTCATATCAGCTATGCTTTTCTGACTTACAAGAACTTTGCAATAGGAAGTTTTTTTAATCATTTCTGGTAATGGCTGCCATCAAGTTTCAATGTTACATCAGGTTTTAAAAAATCTTTTATTTTTTAATTTTTGTGGGTACACAGTAGGTGTATATGTTTATGGGGTATACAGACATTTTCATAAAAGCATACAATGTATAATAATCACATCATGGTAAATGGGGTGTCCATCACCTCAAACATGTATCCTTTGTGTTACAAACAATCCAATTATATTCTTTTAGTTACTTTAAAATGTAAAATTAAATTATTATTGCCTACAGTCACCCTGTTGTGCTATCAAATACTAGATCTTATTCATTCTTTCTATTTTTTTAACTCATTAACCATCCCCATTTTTGATATTCATTATGTACCATGCTACCGAAAATCTGCTAAGTAAACAGTCATTTTCTACTTTTCATTTCCTTCTAAACCTTGTTATTTAGCTTAAGAAAGAACCTAGATTCTAATCCATGCCCTTAATCATTATGTGAACTCATAATTAGATTACAAATAATTATATTACAGTCATGTGTTGCTTAATACATTCTGAGAAATGCATTGTTAGGTGGCTGTCACTGTGAAAACATCATAGAGTGCATTTACAGAAACCTAGATGTATACATAGCCTACTGCACACCTAGGCTATATGGTATAGCCTCTTGTTCCTTGGCTACAAACCTGTATAGCGTGTTACTGTACTGAATACTGTAGGCAATTATAATATAAAGGTAAGTATTCATGTATGTATACTTAGATATGTCAACATATCTAAACAGAAAAGGTACAGTAAAAATATGGTACTCGTATAGTGTACTTACCATGAATGGAGCTTGCAGGACTAGACGTTGTTCTGGTGAGTCAGTGAGTGAGTGATGAGTGAATATGAAGGCCTAGAAAATGCACTACTGAAGACTTTACAAACACTGTACACTTAGGCTACACTACATTTATTTTTATTTTTTTTTCCTCAGCAATAAATTGAACATAACTTACTATAACATTTTTACTTTAAGAATGTTTAAATGTCTTTTAAATTGTTGAGTGTTGTAACAACACTTAGCTTAAAACACAAATCGCACACCTCTACACAAATATTTTTTTCTTTATGTCTTTATTCTTTAAGACACAAACACACACATTACCCTAGGCCTTCACATTGTTAGGATCATCAGTATGACTGTCTTTCACCTCACATCTTGTCCCACTGGAAGGCCTTCAGGGGCGATCACATGCATGGAGCCGCCATGTCCTATAATAACAATGCCTTCTTCTGGAATACCTCCTGAAACACTTGCCTGAGTCTGTTTTACAGTGTATATATAGAGATATTTTTCAATAATAATGTACATATATTGTTATATATTTTATATGAATAACAACATATATTGTTATTTTAAATTGTTATTTATATTAACACAACTTAAAATAACAACAAAAATTATAGTATAGCACATGTTAGGTGATAAAAATTTTGAAGCTCCATTATACCATTATAATCTTATGTAACCACTGTTATATATGCAACCGGTAGTTGATCTAAACGACTTTATGCGGCACATGATTGTACTTTAAAATCTTTAAAATGGGAGTGTAAGACAGCAATTCATAAAGGCCAATACATCAAACTACTGGTCCTACTTTTCTTTCTTGGACCCATAGCAGACATTATTAATCACATACCGTACTCTTTCCTTTTTTAGTAGTACTTAAAGGCACATGGCTCTTTAGACTGTTACTCTTACTTTATGAATCTTAAAATGCTACATAAAATATGCAGGCATTCCCAATAATTGGCTATTTCAAAACTCCCTTGTAGATCTTACATTCTAGGTTTCACAGCATATCTGACCTGTATAGATTTTCTACTGATTTAAATCCGTTATTATATATTTGACTATTTTTATCAAATACCATTCAGGTGTTAATTATTGTGATGGGTGCTTAGAATGCAAAAATCAGATAGTCTCTTGCCTCTGCGTCTCTAAGTTTGACTGTCATTGGCTTAAACCACTTGTTTTCATCAAGATAGGAGCACGTTTAAATGTACTCTTCAGTTACATTCATGTGAGGAGAAATGTCACTGGTTATCTGATTTTAAACCATATATTTGCTATTGAAAGGTTTTTACGGTGACAGGCATAAAGGCACATCTGCTGCACCAACAGATATTCTTGGCTTCTCCTCTAACTTCAGTCACTCCTGAAGGGGACACTTTTATGTCTGGTATGGCTACTGTCTTCCTGCTAATAATGGTTCACTGTGGCTTCATATCTTCATTTTCTCCTCTGAGTCTTGTCTGATGCAGCAAGCCCCGCAAGACTCTGAAAGCGGGCAGTGCAGAGGCATTCATCTTCCTATGGGTATCACTCCACCTACGATGGGTGGGTTGGGGGCAAGAAGCACAAAAATGGTTGGATAGATGCCTCTGCATCCGATACTTTAGGTGAAAAATTCCAGGAGGTTCTGTATGCTTCTCGGAAAGCCCTGATGTTGTCAAGCCCTCAATGACTACAGAATCAACCTCAGTAATAGATGCACCTTTTGCTTGGCTTTTTCGGATTTTCTGTTTCACTTTCCCATTCTCTTACTCCTAGTCCCTGGGATCATTTCCCAATTAAACATTCCGCATTGCATCCCAGTCCTTGTCTCAAGCTCTGTGTTCAGGAGAACCACGGTAATACAGTAAACGTCTTAGGTATCTTTCAAAATACTTTACAATAATCAGTGTCAAGAACACCAAGTAACAGTGTTAAACTACTCTTACTCATTTCCAGAAACTGCCTTTATAAATAGTTTTATTCCTTTTTCCTCAGTTTGATCTCGATTTTATTCCCTCCATACAGCTGAATTTTTGTAATGAAACAAGTATTTATAGTTGTCAACACTTAAACTAATCTGGTATGGTGACTTTTAAACTCTTTTGATTTGCTCATCATGATTCCTAAATAAAATGTAATATCAAAGCCCCAAATTATGGGCTAAAAACATAGATATATATGATATGTATATATATGATATGTATATTTATGGTATATATATACAGACATATATATGCATGTGTGTACATGGAGTTTCACAATGTATACATACATACACACACATACATATATATGTGTGTATGGAGTTTCACAATCATCCTCTTTCCACATTATCAATGGCAGAGAGCATTTAAATTTTTGCTTCGTGTCTTTGTAAGTTCTCCTTGTACACTGATAGAAGGAAAGAAACTGTAGAAAAGTAGACAGGGCAGAGAAATTGACAGGGGCTGCTCTGTTTGGGCTGAGGTTGTAAAGAGTGATGTGCAACATGGGAAGAAATTGAGTAAAGAAAAGAATCTATAGTAGTCACTGAGACATTGAAAGAAAATCATTGATTAAAGAGAGAGGCCTCTGGTTGTTCGGGGCAGGTAATGAGAAGAAGAGGAATGTGGCTTTGAGTACTTTACTGAATGAATTTGGGGAAGGGATCCCTCATTATGTGCTTCTCTTTAGGAAAATTCATCTGCATCCCAGGCTGGGACTTATATATCATGGCATTATATTGGTTATAGAGTCATTATATGGGTCATATATACCTCTGATTAAAAAGAGCTGTCTGTTTTTGTAGAGGCATCGGGACTCAACTGCTCATGCCACACCACCCTCATATGAATTTCTGCTCCTTGTGGGCCTCTGGAACTCTTAAATCAACCAAAGCTGAGGATCATCAGAACATACTTTCTACATTAGGAAAATTGAGGGCGTTGAAATAGGCCAATGTCTGAAGCTATACAGTCTAGAGAAGAAATGACTTCCCTGAGATGACATGGAGAGTTAAAAGGTAAAATGGTTATTGTATATGTATCCCAACTAAATAAAATGGGCTTTTTTCATCTTACGGTAGCCTCACACTAAGTCTTAAAAATTATCCCTAGAAATGTGAATATCTTTAAATTTCTTTAAAAGAACACAAAGATTGCTAGGTGTTTTTAACCAATTTCATCTGTGAATTTACTCTTGTGGTCAGAGAGAACTGGTGGATTATTGCTGCTTCTAAAATATACTTTGGCGTTTGTTTTTTGTTTTGTGTTTTGTTTCTGTTTCCTCCAGGGAACTATGTGTTAAACAACAGTGAATTATACACACACGTGTGCGCATGCACACACACACACACATATGAAAGAAAAAGAAAAAAATAACTTTATATAGACAAGTAGTCTAATTACTTCAAATTTGGAGCACAATTCAAGGAGTTAGAGGTTACTACAGTTCAGCAGAAACTAGAAACTTAAGTATAAGAATAATTCAACTGTTGTTAAGAGCAATAAAAGCATCACAGTTCTATGAGCAGGTGGGAAGGATTTGCTTAAGGCTGAAACAAGAGAACTCTCAGATTTGAGAGTGGGAAAAATCAGGTAAACTGACCCAAAGTTCTAGCAGCTGATGGATTTCAGGAAGCATCCATGTATCTCTCTGCCTCCTTCCACATTCCCTCTGCCCACAGTCCTACTACAAACTCTGGTCGATGTACAATAGAACTACATAGAATCCAAGCTCAAAATAGTTATAACAACTTAATAACAAAACACTGAATTAGTTCACCTGTTTCTCTCGATTTAGCTTAAACTCAGAAACTCTCTGGGTAGCCAGAATGCCACAGATAGGGTCCTGAAATTCAATCCAAGACCAGCTCTTAATAAAAAAAGTGTGATGTTACCAAAGTTTGGCTATGGCTCATGAAAAAGCTGTCAAGACAGGGGTTATGCAAAGGAGTTGGGGACAAGAGGCAGAAATTCTATTTGGGAGTGGGAGACATGCTTGGTAGTGGTTCAAGCAGTAGGTGATAGAAAGAGATCCAGCCAGACATACACAATATTGGGTATACAGCAAAAGTGAGCATACTATCAGAAGCCAATATGGTAAACAAAAAGAAAAGCTTGTAAATCATTTATTTATTGAGCTTGTATGTTTTCATTTTTCACCTATGGTATGATGAGATCCTTCAGGGCAAAAGTCATGTCTAATCCACTCCTGAATTCCATTCTTAGGACCTGGAACATAGTAAATGTCCTATACATATTTGATTGATAAGAATATCAAAGCATGTATGTATGGAACATAGGAAATGAATGAATGGTAGAGCTCCATAACTAAACAATCTTCATACTCTCCCAGATTTTCTTCCTCATACTATCTGCCAAGACTTTACGTTTTTAAAATTTTCAGCATTTATTTTCCATAAAGATTATTCTACTCTTTAAATTTTAATGTAAAACATCCAACGAGTATTCTTTTTTCAAAGAGTAAAAAGAAAATTAACATAGATTATACAACAGGGCAACCTAAAGAAAGTTAACAAATGGTCAAAGAAGTATTTTAAGGTTAAACAATAAAGTGAATAAAAAAATTATGAAAGATGAATGATGGCAAATATTTATTTAAAAATATAGTATTTTACGAAGGTATTCCAGAGGTGTAATTTATTATCTAACAGTGAATACCAACTGTTGGAAACAGGCCAAAGCATTTAGAATATAAAACACATTAAAATGACATTCTTGTCTATCTTCTTTGATTATTTGGTATTTTAAAAAAATCGGCTGTTTTCAGTAATCCAAAGACTATTAAATACATTTAACAATACATCAAGGAGGCCGGGCGCGGTGGCTCAAGCCTATAATCCCAGCACTTTGGGAGGCCGAGACGGGCGGATCGCGAGGTCAGCAGATCGAGACCATCCTGGCTAACACGGTGAAACCCCGTCTCTACTAAAAAATACAAAGAACTAGCCGGGCGCGGTGGCAGGCGCCTGTAGTCCCAGCTACTCAGGAGGCTGAGACAGGAGAATGGCGGGAACCCGGGAGGCGGAGCTTGCAGTGAGCTGAGATCCGGCCACTGCACTCCAGCCTGGGCGACAGAGCAAGACTCTGTCTCAAAACAAACAAACAAACAAAAAACCATACATCGAGGAGATGACTTGGCGCAGTGACTTTGACACTTTAAAGGACATCTTAACTTGCGAATGATAGCTTTTGTGGGTCTTATATCATTCAGTTATAACTGAGGTTACATCATAGTTTTTTTTTTTGAAATACACAAAAATATTTAAATAAATATTCTTGTCTAGTGGCTGGAATACAATGAAAGCTTAATCACATTTTCTCACTGATCATCTTCTCTTTCCTATTCACTTTTTTTGTATTCGAGAAGATGGTGGCATCAAGGAATTGATGTCCTGGAAAGTGAGTGGATAGAACTTTTAACAGTAGCACATGATCAGGACTGCCGTTCAAAAGTAGATTTTCTCTTTTTTTTTTTTCTTTCCAACTTTAATTTTAGGTTCAAGAAGGTACATGTGCAGGCTTGTTACATGGGTAAATTGCGTGTCACAGGGATTTGCTGTACATATTATTTCATCACCCAGGTAATGAGCATAGGAACTGATAGGCAGTTTTTTGATCCTCATCCTCTTCCCACCCTTCACCCTCAAGTTGGTCCCAGTGCCTACTGTTCTTTTATTTGTTCCCATGTATACTCAATATTTAGCTCCCCCAAAAGTGAGAATATGCAGTATGTTGTTTTCTGTTCCAGCATTAATTTGCTTAGAATAATTGGCCTCCAGCTCCACCCATGTTGCTTCAAAATATTTCATTCTTTTTCATGGCTGTATAGTATTCTGTGGAGTATATGGAATACCTGCAGGGCTAAACAGTGAAATTTTTAGTCTGGGGATCTTCACTACCATACAGTTGAAGTCATCATTATATAAAAGGCACACTCTGTCGATCCCTCTGAATTCTAGCTCAGGAGCATAAAAGTTATATCAAATTAAGTCTTTACAATAATTTTGCAAGTTAAACAAGGTATTCTCATTTTACAGCTAAAGAAACTTATCTCAGGCAATGTCTTTGAAAGCACAAGAGGCAACATAGTGAAATATGAATTCCATCATTACATCTAATCGTTATGTAACCGTGATTATGTCAGTTCCACTCTCTGGGTTTCGTTACTTCCATCGGTAAACAGAAGAAAAATAAGATTTACATCTCAAAGTCTTCATCCTGATCTATCACTAAGTGAGAGTATATATAGAGTAAGAACAAGAGTAAGAACACATGAAAAGGGAGAAAAGGAAGAAAGATAAATAAGTGATTCAAAATTAATAACTTTATCATTTTATTAATTGATTAGAACTGTTGCCTATTTAATAACAATTTTAACATTGGAGTTGTGTACACCAAATTCCCGACTCCATTTTTTTTTCTTAAAGTAAATCCACAGATAGACTCTGGGGATCTTGTAAAGATCATATACAACATAAGTTTTCTGTTGCCCCCTGGTGAAAGCTTGCTTCATTCATGATCTTATTCTTAGCCTGCCATTTATCTCAATGGCAACAACAACAATAAAAAACCCTGGGATTAGCCATTAACCAATAAACAGTACAGCTCCCACAGGCTTTTGGCAGTGCCACCTGGAAGTACAAATAATCACAGGCAGTCTGCTCCCTAGAGAAGGAGAACATATCCTTGGTTAATGAGGTGAAAACAGGACGAAGGATGATGAGCACAGCATCTAGTCTCTTCCCCATTTCGTTCCTCCTCTATTCTAATGTAAAGCTGGGTCAAGGACATGGGACATCATTTCGAAATTAGCTTATAGTTAACATTTTAAAATAAGTGCAAACACCATTTAATGTTTGCATTATTTCTATATCTTTAATCCATTCATTCATTCATTCAAAACATATTTGCTGTGTACCTTCTTTGGGTCTAGTTTGGTGACAGCCCTCATGGACACATATATAAATATGGGTTCTGACCTCAAGAAGCTCATTACCATGGAAGAGGAAATAAACAAGTAAACACTTACTCTATTTTTTTTCGAAAAATATCTTTATGTGCCTAATAAATTGTAGGCTGGCATTGTACTGGCTAATGAGGATTAGAGGCACAACAGAGCCTCATGAAGCTTAAAGTATACATTTTGACATAATGAAAGTATCAGAGTGTATTGCATATCAACAGGAGTCTATGCTGGTCTTCCACTAGTTTCCTTGATGTGTTAAACTCATTCTTACATCAGGGTGTTTGCGTTTGTTGTCTCTTCTATCAGGAACGCTATGTCTCAGCTCTTAACAAGATAGGCTCTTGTTCATATTCAGGTCTCAATAACAACTGTACTTCAGAGCAGAGTTTCTGGCCGCCTACGAGAAAGCAAACTTCTGCCTCTTCCCTCAGTTATTCTATATCCTTACTTTGTGTTATTGCTTTGAAAGCACTAGATACTTTTTAAACTCTCATGTTATTTATCAGTTTGTCTATTTGTTTACTTGTCTATTTGAGAGTAGGGAATTTATCTTCCTGTTCAATAAAACGCCAATACATGTAGTAATATACATTAAGGTTTCTCTGTGACTTTTCATGGCTTGGTATCTCATTTCTTTTTAGTGCTGAATAAAAGTCCATTGTATGAATGTACCCCCATTTATTTGCGGTGATTACCTTTAAAAAACTTTTTAAAAATCAGAATATAAGGTACATAACCATAAATGCGCCTCTCTGGTGTGGGATGCTGATGGTGAGGAAAGATTCAGTGTGGAGGGGAGAGGGTATATGAGAGCGCTGTACTTTCTGCTGAATTTTGCTGTAAATCAAAAACTGTTCTAAAAACAAAGGTCTGTTTCTTAAAAAGCCAAAAATAAACCACCAATACAATATGTAGAATGGCGATTGGCATATAATGAATATAAATATTTCTTTCTGTTGTCATTGTTGAGACAGGGTCTTGCTTTGTTGCCCAGGTTGGACTTCAGTGGCGCAAACAGAGCTCACTGCAGCCTCAAATTCCTGAGCTCAAGTGATCCTCCTGCCTCAGCTTCCCAAAGTGCTGGAATTACAGGCATGAACCACTATGGCTGGCTGCCTTAAAATATGTATTGATTGAATGAATGGCTGAATAAATAAATGGTGTTATGAGGACATGGAAAAGGAGCATCTTCTCCGGATTCTAAAGGAAAGGAAGGCTTCATGTGAAATGAATTGAGTGATCTGCTGTGAAAAAAGGAATTGCACTAAAATAGGAATTGGACAAAGGAGATATATTTCCAGGCAGAAGGAGCACAGTGTTCAAAAGCACAGACTCAGGTGGGAGAGTATTAGACCTTCCAGGAGCTGCAGATGTGCCAGGCATGCCTGGAGTTGTGTGTGCATGTTTGGAAGTGACAAAGGAAGGGCCTGAATCAGAGTTAGTGGAATGCCATGTCCACACTGATTTGCTAAGAAGCTTGGACTTTATCCTGCAATGAGCAGGATGACTTTAAGTCATTTTAAGCAAGATGGCACAAACATAAGTATGCATTTCACAAGAATTAATTTGGTGGTAGGTTGGAAGAGGATAAATATGAAAGCTGAAAAGTCGGTTTCTCGTTTCTTTAAAGAGTCCAAGCAGGCAAAGCTGAGAAAAAGAAATCTCTGGAATGGTGAATATAAGAAGAGTATGGATTTAAGAGTTATTAAGAATGTAGAAATAATGATGAATGTTAACAAATTGATTATGGGAGTGAGGGAGAATAACAATGACCAGGACTCTACCTTGAGTATCTGTGTAGTTGGTGGGGTGTATAAGATTACTAAGAATTTTGAATAAATGAAAGGAAGTGTGCTGCAACTGAGGAAATGAAATAGTCTTTTAGGAACTTGTCTTCACAGCAGCCTTAGTACATTAAAAAGAAGCTAACTAGCCCACACTATCAAACCAGGCACTCCAGAGAGCTCATGGGTGAAACAGAGTGTTTGGAGGAACTAGCATGAATGTCATAATTCAGCTTACCTATCCAAGAGCAAAATAGATTCTGTGGATGCTGTAAGTTTCAAACTATTCTTTTTTTTTTTTTTTTTTTTTTTTTTTGAGACGGAGTCTCGCTTTGTCGCCCAGGCTGGAGTGCAGTGGCCGGATCTCAGCTCACTGCAAGCTCCGCCTCCCGGGTTTACGCCATTCTCCTGCCTCAGCCTCCCGAGTAGCTGGGACTACAGGCGCCCACCACCTCGCCCGGCTAGTTTTTTGTATTTTTAGTAGAGACGGGGTTTCACCATATTAGCCAGGATGGTCTCGATCTCCTGACCTCGTGATCCGCCCGTCTCGGCCTCCCAAAGTGCTGGGATTACAGGCTTGAGCCACCGCGCCCGGCCCCAAACTATTCTTTAAGTATGGCAGAACATTCATATGTTCTAAGGATTTTCTAAGAATTCTATAAAGTTAATTAATCACTATTTCTGGGGCATTCTGCTGGCTGGTCAATTTATCTCTGATTCTGAAAGTCAGTAACAAAGTAGAAACTTTATCAATATACCTATAATGACCATCTGGAGAATGTATTGAATATGCTTTTTATACTTATCAGTGTAAACTGCAAAGGCAATGGCAACAGGCAAGGCTGGGCGCGGTGGCTTGCGCCTGTAATCCCAGCACTTTAGGAGGCTGAGACAGGCGGATCACAAAGTCAGGAGTTGGAGACCAGCCCGGCCAACATGGTGAAACCCCGTCTCTACTAAAAATACAAAAATTAGCTGGGCATGGTGGCGGGTGCCTGTAGTCCCAGCTACTCGGGAGGCTGAGGCAGGAGAATCACTTGAACCCGGGAGGCAGGGGTTGCAGTGAGCAGAGATTGTGCCACTGCACTCTCACCTGGGCGATGGAGCGAGACTCCATCTCAAAAGAAAAAAAAAAGGCAATGGCAACAGACAAACCTGGGTTTGAATCGTGGATCTCTGTTTGCCACTAGATGTGACTGCTCGGACACATTTCTTACTTCCTCTGAGCATATTATCTACATTTCAGAATAAGCATAATGAATGTACAAGGTTGCTGTGAGGATCCATGATAGCAGATACAGGGCCTGATGCACAGCGAGATAGTCAATAATGATGCTTTTTAAATATCAGGACTACAATGATGTCATTATGCAACCAAACCCCAAATTTACCTTGGAATAATAAAGTCAGCTCTTCTGGCTTTTATCAATAGTACAGGATTACATTTCTACCCCAGCTCTATTCATCACGAGGGGCCCCTTTGCCTTTTGCAGAGAGAATGCCAGAACGAAAGGGCTGGAATGAGTTTTGTTTTCCTATTTCTGTGCCATACGAATGGGGTAATGTTATCAGCTGAGATAATACTGCCTGTAAATAGCTCTGAGTGAATTTGGTTGGCAAAATCGCAGGAAAAGATTGACAGGATGTTAAACAGCAGTAGTCAGGGAGGCTGTGGCTGGAGTATTGACAGCGAGTGATTTCGTGAGTAATGAAGAGCGTTATATGATTAAGTTTCCCGAAGCGTGCAGTGCCTGCCGTGTGTACTTGCTGCCGATCGCCACCCTTCTGCGTTGCCGACCAGCCTCACTGCTTTTCAGGCGGGATCAATAGGATTAGAGGATTTGCACTGAGAGCTTGCCTGTGGCTTCTTATTAAGGTTGTAGGGTGCCTTACAGTTTTCCTCTCTGGCGTTTTGCACCATCCCGTGTATTAATCGTATAAAAAGCTATCCCCTGGTTCTATTTTATGACTATCTTCTCTTAATGCTTTTTTTTCTCCCCAAACCTCAGATTTATTTGTTTTTAACAATACATTTGCAAAAATAAACTAATGACCAAGACAGCATTCAATCTGGCCAAACCCTACACATTCTCTAAGGTGTAGCTCCTGAGGCTGGCTTAGGATAATACACTGTGTGTGCTCTCAGGTCTTCCTACAATTGCCATTTTGTAAATCATCTACCTATACTTGTTTCCCCCAGAGATTTTTAGCTTCTCCAAGACAGAAACGTTATTCTATTCATCTTTGTAAATCCTGTACCTGATTATATATGTTTGTGCATGTATATATAATTATGTATATATTCCAGAGTATACATTAAATGAGAATTTGGAATTTGCTGATTTTTTTTCTGTGTGCTAAAAATCTAAATGCAATTAGCTTAATTTATTCATTTGTAAAACAAGAATAATCTCAATATCAAACCCATGAGGTTGTTGGGAAGATTAAGTTAGCTTCAGAGAGGCTTAAGAACATGAGCCAATGACAAAGGTAGTAAGTGGGTGGGACCATTATTCAAATATGGGTCTGTCTGAATTAAAAGCCTGTACAATGAAACATTTTCCTCCACTCTGTTCTGAAAATAACAGAAATTCCATAAGTCCATAAGTTAGGTATATTACTTGCACGAAAAAAATGAAAAAGGATGTGTGTGTGTTGTTTGTGTTCTTTTTAAAATATTTAAGTAAGTTCCCACTGCTTTCCTCTGAGACCTCATTTGCCACGTCTAAATTAGATAAATGGTCACTGTTTTGTATATTTATAAAGCCAAATGACTTGTCCAATGTCCAATGAACAAAACCACACAAGGCAATTCAAGAGAAGGAGGGTAAATCGGAATCACTCCTATCCCTCCATCACACTCCTCTTCTATCTAGGAAAATACCTTCTTCATGTAAACATGACACTATTGGCAACCAGGATTGTGTGTCAAAGTCAAAAATCATCTTCCCCTCCTTTCTTGCATATCTCAGCGATTAATATTTCTTACGTTTAAACGTGATAGGCCTGGCTGATTATTTTCACAGCATCACCTCCCCAGATAGTCTAAATGCTGCATCCCAGCTGTCTGCACTTGCTTTGAAGGCTTGCTGAGCCTTCCACTCTCTTCTTAAGTGCCTGGCAGGTAATCACAGGTGGAGGGAGACTGAAATTGTTTTTTAAACTCGTACACCTGTACTAAGTTATCTTAAAACTTCAGTGTCAGGAGGGGAGAAAAATACACTTAAGCAGTTATTATCCAGCACATAATTCTTATTACACAATCCCATCTATTTTATGTTTTGAATTTCCTACACTTGTTTCAAGCATGGGTGTCTACATTGCTCTGACCGATAACTGAGGCAGAATGATCACTGAATTAACAATAGCCAACAATTACTGAGACAGATTAAAAGAATTTCACAAGCAAATTCCCCTTATCAATAGTATGTGTTTAAAATAAACACATACATGAGCCTATATCCTAAGAAATTATGTTGGTCTAATGAAACAATATCTGTCGTGACACTGAAAATTCTATAATATCCAAATGAGTGTGTAAACAAGTTTCAGTGCTGTTATTTTGCAAACTATACAGCCCATATTTAGCTTATAGAAAAATTTAGAAGAAAACATTTGCCCCGATGCAGTCTGTGTATTCATTTCTGTACCTTCAAGGAAAGATCTCTAAAAGCATAGTATTTGCATGTAATATTTGTTTGTATGCATGCGTATTTGAATATTTGGGTTTTTATGGGGTTGATAAGTAATTAATAAATAATACCTAATATATAAATAAAAAAAGAGATAATGCCAAATCGATAGAAATGTATGATGGTATGGAAGGTATTCCTACCCAACAAGGTAATATTTGAGCAGATATCTGAGTGAATTGAGGGATGTGGGCATTGGAGCTATTTGGAGAAACGTTCCCCAAACAGTATAAATAAGGAGATGGATGTTTGTGGGAGAGAGGGAGAGACAGAGAGAGAGAGAGAGAGAAAGAGAGATAAACTGACATGAAGCTCTTTAATTTTTTCTGATTTGATAGTTAAGATTTTTTTTTTTTTTTTTGAGATGGAGTTTTGCTCTTGTTGCCCAGGCTGGAGTGCAATGGCTCGATCTCAGCTCACCGCAACCTCCATCTTCCGGGTTCAAGCAATTCTCCTGCCTCAGCCTCCCGAGTAGCTGGGATCACTGGCATGTGCCACCATGCCTGGCTAATTTTGTATTTTTAGTTGCCCAGGCTGGTCTTGAACTCCTGATCTCAGGTGACCCACACACCTTGGCCTCCCAAAGTGTTGGGATGTTGGGATTACAGGTGTGAGCCACCACGCCTGGCCTGCTTCTTTAGAAGTATATACAATTACTTGATTTTTTCCCTTCCATCCTCTGTTCATCCCATGACATAGAAACAGAACAAGCATTACTCTGTGCTACTTTAGGGCTGGTAGGTTTAACCAAATGAGAAGACATTGGTTGGTCTCTGACAGAGTAGGACTGTGGCTAGAACTAAGTCTAAGTCTATTCCTGAAGGGGCCCAGGTAAATGAGAATACTGAACTCTGCCACAGGTCATGAACAAAGACCCAGGTAGACTGAAGATTCATGTTGAGTCATCACTTTAGCTTCTTCTGTAGAGTTGCATAGAACGCATGATATCTATCAATTCACAGTGAGTCATGTTTTGTTTTAATGGCGTACATCCAATTGCTTATCAAGTGAAGTTGTTTCCCAGACTGTTGATCATCCACTCCACTGCGTCAAATAATGTTTCCCCAAAGTTCATGTCCTTCCAAGAACCTTAGCATGTTACGTTATTTAGAAATAAGGCAATTGCAGAAGTAGTTAGTTAATACGAGGTCACACTGGAATAGTCTGGAACTTTAATCCAATGTGACTGGTGTCCTCATAAGAAAAGAAGGAGACATAGAAACACAGGCACACACGTGGCTGTGGAGGCAGAGGTTGGAGCTATGTGAGCCAAGGTACCCTAAGAACTGTCTGTAACCAGAAGAAGCTGGGAGAGAGACATGAAAGAAATTCTCCCCGTAAGACTTCAGGAAGGAATAACCTTTCTGATACCATGATATAGAACTTCTTTTATTCTAAACTATGAAAGAATACGTTTCTGTTTTATTAAGCCACTCAAATGTGTGGTGCTTTGTTACAACTGCACTAGATAACTAATGTATAAACTACCTGCCAGGTCTTAGACTAGCTGTTTTCCCTGGGATTATTACCTCATTTGATCTTTCGCCCCCACCCAGATTCAAGGAGCATGAAGTGATAGATACATACGTCATTTATGTAACAAATATGAGGCAGCTACTATGGCCTTAGCACTCAGCTGTGTGTTAGAAATAGAGGTGTAAATGAGAGACAGGAGGCACTGCCCTTAGGGAGATCGATTATACAGTAATGTTTACCCATTCTTGTCAGCTATTGTAGACAGTTTTCAGCCCTGGAATTTAGAAATGCATATGATAAGAAAGAGATTGGGTCAAGTGTGGTGGCTCATGCCTGTAATGCATAATGCCAGCACTTAGGGAGGCCGAGGCAGATGGGTAACTTGAGGTCAGAGTTTGAGACTTAGCCTGGCCATCAGAGTGAAATTCCATCTCTTAAAAATACTAAAATTAGTCTGGTGTGGTGGCAGGCGCCCATAATTCCCAGCTAACAGGGAGGCTGAGACAGGAGAATTGCTTGAGCCAGGGAGCCAGGGACGTGGAGGTTGCAGTGAGTCAAGATCATGACACTTCACTCCAGCCTGGGTGACAGAGTGAGATCAGTCTCAAAAAAAAAAAAAAAAAGAAAGAAAGAAAGAGATTGGCAAAAGTTAATAAAGCCATACTGTAATATCAAATCATATAGAGTTTAATAGTTTTCTATACAATTAGATATGCATAATTGAACATAATAAACCATAAACAAAGTTTTATCCTAGTTGTTGTGATTTTATTCTCATGCATGTATGAGGTTTTTTTGTTGTTTTTTTGTTGGTTTTTTGGTTTTTCTTTGAGACGGAGTCTCGCTCTGTTGCCAAGGCTGGATTGCAGTGGTGCAATCTTGGTTCACTGCAAGCTCTGCCTCCCAGGTTCAAGCCATTCTCCTGCCTCAGCCTCCCAAGTAGCTGGGACTACAGGCACTCACCACCACACCCGGCTAATTTTTTTTTTTTTTTTTTTTTTGTATTTTTAGTAGAGATGGGGTTTCACCTTGTTAGCCAGGATGGTCTCGATCTCCTGACCTCGTGATCTGCCTGCCTGGGCCTCCCAAAGTGCTAGGATTACAGGCGTGAGCCACCACGCCCGACCATGTATAAGTTTTAAAAGTAAAAGATAAGCATCAGGCCTGAGTCAACCTACGTGTACATGGAAAAATGACCTTGGGTCTATCTTCTCACAGTATAGTTTCCTTGGAACTTACAGTTAAGATGAATGTAGAGTCATGCATTTCACTTTTAAAGTGTGGAATCATGCATCACTTTATTGTGAATGCCTTGTGTTTTAGACGACATCTGTAACGGGGGAGCTGTGAGTTGACCTGCAGGTCCTGGGTGTGCATGACTAGAGATATAAAAGATGGGCAGGATACTGAGACTGTAGCTTCTTGGTGTAAATGTGATTCACATGCACTTAGACTATATAGTCTGTGGGAGCCATACATCTCCTATGTACGTAAAGGAGTGAGAAAGCTGTATATATGGATATCTGCTGGGTGTCTCAATGGGATTAAGTGCAGCACATGTTTTATTTCCTGTCCTATGTCATCCTAATATCTAATGTAAAAGATTAAGTGTCTATATTAGATTTCTGTATTTGATCAGATATAATCAGGGATAGATTCCTGTATTTGTTCTCTAGACTTCTAATCTCACATGCTTTTCCTTTCTCAACATTCCAACTTCTGGTCCTTTAACCACTCCTATAAATAATTCTCATTTTCAGTCTAACTGTCCTTCTAGCCCTGAGTCCCACAGCATCTCTCCTCCTGACCTCATCATCATTGTAGTAAGGTTTGGCCTATAGAACGAGCTTTTGGTGAATTGACTACCAAGATTACCATAGCTGCAAACCTCATGTAGGGAAAAAAAATTACAACATCAAATTCTATTTCCACAATCTAACAAGGTGCTGAAAATTTTTGAGTTGTATCTGTTATGCTTTCCCCATGAATAGCACTACATTTTGCTTTAAGGGCTGCCTCTCTGTGGCCTACCATCATGTGGTTAAGAAGGGACCGACTTCCAGTGTAGCTCAGCTGGCATAGCCTAGTCCCTGTTTATAGTGATGGATTCCACAGTGAGCACATGGTTCAATTTGGAACATTATTACATGAGATAATGTTTGCTGGAGCTTTAGAAATAGAAGTTTCTTCTCTCTTTTGGAGATACTGGAAAAGATAGCGTTGCTCACTCGGAAACTGGAGTATGGAAACACAAAGTCAGAAATTATGTTTCTATTATTGTCACCATGAAATCATATCACGGATGAAAGCAAAGAAAGATTTGCAAAGAAAGAAATCAGGAGGCTGGGTGTGGTGGCTCATGCCTGTAATCCCAATTTGGGAGGTCAAAGCAGGTGGATCACCTGAGGTCAGGAGTTTGAGACCAGCTTGGCCAACATGGCAAAACCCCGTATCTACTAAAAGTACAAAAATTAGATGGGTGTGGTGGCAAGCCTGTAATCCCAGCTACTTGAGGGGCTGAAGCAGGAGCATCATTTGAGCCCAGGAGGTGGAGGTTGCAGTGAGCCGAGATCGCACCACTACACTCCAGCCTGGGCAACAGAGCAGGACTCTGTCTCAAAAAACAAACAAACAAGAAATCAGGAGACTCGAAATTTTGTCTCAGTTATATAAGCCAATGAATCCCTTTGCTTAATTATTTATTTGTTTAATTGAGTTTGAGTTACAGATCTTTTGTTAATAAATGGCATAAGCTCTGAAGATTTAAGCAAGAAACAAAAACGTTAGTTATACCTTCAAGTTCTGGCTCTCTCAGGTCAGTCAGCTAAATCGCATGTCCAAATATCACTATTAAGTACTTCCTGTCATTTTGTCTGAAAAACAAAATCCTGAATAAGCTATTTATGTTTTCGGACTTTTGCCAATGACTGTTCCACAAAGCCACACAAATCTGATTTTGTATTTTATTTCATCGTCTCTAAACATCTCTTCACATCTTTTGCTTTCTGACATATGTTTTGGTCAACTTCAATAAGCACGTTTTATTAGCCACATCTCCATGTGGCTCCATCCAAACAAACTTAATGTATCTAGAATTTATGAACATGTTTTATATTCTTAATGGATGAATATGAGGTTAGAATATAACGTACTGTTAATATCTGTGAAAATATCTGGATGAAAAAGTAGTTGGTATTTTTATATGTTTCATAATTTATTTTTAAATAAATATGGAACAAAAATAACACAAAAATTCCATGTACCTATTGACCAGTGTAATAGATGATAACATTTTGCTGGGTTTTTTTTTTGTTAGTTGTTATTGATTCTCCTATTACAAGTATTACTTCAAGGTTTTCTTTTCATTTTCCTGAAGTAACCCTTTTAATATTTCCTTCAACAAAGATATATGAATGTTAAACTTTTCATTTACTGCCTAAAAACTATGTCACCCTTGCATAATAGTTTACCTGGGTAAAGAATTTCATGTAGGTGGTTAGTTTTGCTGTTAACTCTGAAAATAAACAGTCTGTTATATGTTTCTTTATTGAGAAGACGACTGTTAATTCTAATTGTTGAATATTTTTCTCAGGTAATCTTAAAAGCAACCAGGAAGAAAGGATATATATTCCCCTTATCTCTGATATCTTGTAGTTTTACTATGATGTGCCTTGTGTGTGTGTGTGTGTGTGTGTTTTTTTTTTTTTTTTTTAATTCTGACTGGGATCTATAATGTTTCTACACCTGAAGGTTCATATATTTCATCACTACTGAAAATTGTGAGCTATTATATTTGGATAACTCCTTTTATACCATTCTCTCTATTCACCCATTATGGAATTCCATTTTACTTGTAACGCTGTACCCTTTCATTCTCTCCTCTATTTATTTTAACAATACTTTTAATCTTCTTTTCCCTTTATTTCACTGTGACATATTGAGTATAATTTACTTGAATATATATCCTTCTTTACTATTGTTCTGTTCAGCTGGGTCTATTCTGTGATTTATTTTTGTGCATTTAATCTTTGCTTTCAATAGCTTATTTGTCTCTTTCTTTGGTAGAATCATTTTCCATATTCTATGATTTTTATTCCTAAATTTCAGTTATGCATACCATTTGATAGACTTTTATGTTAAGGGTAGTTCTATTTTGTGATATTCTTGAGATTCTAATTCTCCAATGTACTATTTCCATTTATTCTTATTGCTGGCAGATGGTTATCTCATTTGTTTTGCAATGGAAGATGGTGTGCTCAGAGACACAGGGCCTTTTTTTTTTTATGGGAACAACCCAACTTTGTTTGCAGGAGTGAACTTCAAGTGAAGTTTACATTTGCTTTGTCAGGTATCTTAAAATTGTCACCAGCGAAGACCAAGCTTTACATTAATTTCTTAACTTCTGCATCCCAGAATCTATGAGTAGTACACAACCTGTGTGAAAGATGGGCTAGTCTGGTTCTGACATGAGGTTTGTGTGTGTATGCTCCTGCATATGTGTTTCCCTAGAGCCCAATAGAAACAGATGAGGTGTCTTGCCATCTTTCTGTATGTTAGGTGGAATTTTTCCTTTCACTAATAAAGCAATTGAATGATTTCAATGTTATATATAAAGGCTTAGTTACAATTTCTTCAAACTTTCCAGCTCAAGACATTGTCTTTTTCTTTTCTTTACCTTATTGTTTTTCATATTGATAGCCGTCTCCAAGGGTAGCTGCAATGCTAATTCATGAGGATAATACATTTCTTCAAGTTCTGTTTCTACTTCTTACCTCCTGAGGATTTAATTTCCTATTGAACTCAGCTATGCATTCATATTTTTTATTGTTGTTACATATCATCTACCATGGCTAAAGATTTATTTCTGGGGGTATTTAGGTTAACTTAGTCTGCCATCCTGTCAGATTCCTGAGCTATTCATTTGACATATTATTTTTCATTTAATCCTCTGAAAAGTCGTATGAAATGGGTAAATTGTCTCCACTTAAAGCTGCAATGTTTTAATCTGCAGATAAATGTGGCATTGTATTCTAAATTTTACAATTAGAAAGTGGCAAATTTGGGATTAGGACTCTAATCCAACAGACTACATTGTTCAGGCTTTTACTCATACACCAACATGTTTCCCACTGGAATGAACCAGAATCATAGTCACAGATTATTAGGTTATAAACCTGGCCATTTTTATGGGTCTTTCCAGTATTATATTGAACAAATGATAACATCAATACCCAGTGAGAATGAATTATGTGCCCCACGTCCAAAATCTATTAATTTTAAAAACCTGAAATGAATAGGTTTCTTCTTTCTTTCAAATGCTGGAATTTTCCTCCACCTCATCTTGTTTGCAATTGACAAAGTACGATGCTATGAAATACAATTCAGACACCAGAGATTTATGCCTTCTGCCTTTACATTCTCATGAGCGAGATTGAAAGGCATAGTCACAACCTCCCTGAGTGCGTGTTTCAGCTCTCAGATGTCAACACCTGAAGCTCCCAACAAACAACAAAGAAGAAATTGTAGGCAAGAGGTGTCTTTTCTTGTAAGGGTCCCATTGTGTGTCAGTCCTAAAGGCCTTAAAAATGATATCTATGGATGTGGTTAGAAATATCAGTGGAAGAGACTGGTGCTGTAGAAATGGAAAATAATAGTTTATACACAATACACAACCTCACAGTGTATGACTCAGAGTTTTCTGAGTAAAACAAATGTGTTTTCACTTCTCTACGGGTGGGGCCATTACTCACGGTGAACATAGAGAGTCTTAATAACAGTTTATGAACAAAGAGGGAACAATATATAAACTGGTAAGCTAAAGCTTTGGTAAATTAATGCAGTCAAATATAATGTTTCTTAAAAATCGCAACTACATTAATAATAATGTTCATAAGAATTCTGTTCACTTTATTAAGGTTGTGTTGGCATGCAAATTAGAGAAATTGCAGCCCTATCACTCAATCCTTGAAATAATTCAACCAGAGACCACAGCACAGATTGATATCTTCATTTTTCAGATGAAGAAATGAGGTTCGTAGAGGTTAGCATGATCTCATATAGATGTAGACTGAGACAGGCTTGGAACTGGCACCTGCACCAGGCCAGGACTTCTAACTGCCTGGTGCACAAATTGATCCCCAATTCATGTCTGCTGTGTTTCAATAGGCCCACAGGAGCTCTCACTTACATCTACAAGATCACACACGCGCGCGCACACACACACACACACACACACATCATTCATTCATTATTTTATTCACTCAGTAAATGTTGAATTCCTACTATTTGTCAGATTGCTAGGTAATTTACATATATTTAACATGTATACATTTATTCCATCCTTACCAATACTCTGACAGTTACTATTAATATACACACTTTACTTAGGAGAAAACAGGAGTCACAGGGTCCTAAATTTGCATCACAGCTAAAATAGGCAGTGGGGATTCAAGACTACACCATGGTGATGTATACGTTTTGAAATGCACCCTCCTTGTGGGGAAGTTGTGTGGATTAAATGGCATAATGCATGTTTAAGCTTGTTGTTATCACCACATTATATTCCTAATGTAGCTTCTGGAGCTCATGTCCCCACACAGGCTGGTGCATACCCAGAGTAAATCCATGTTCCCAAATATTCTATTAGCAGCCTCACATAAATATACCATGCTTAAACTAAAACAGCATTTGCCTTCAAGGAGCTTACCCTATAGTGACGGCAACAGAGAGGTACATGGATATTACAAGGACAGGAACACAGGAAGTCAGCGGCTATGCTTTCTTCCTGATTCTATATGTCCTCAGCCGCTATGCCCCGCTCTGCTACACAGCAGTCAATAAGTATTTGTAAATGATTGAATGGATAAATGAGTTGCATTCTTATCAAATTTGGATTTTTTTACATCTTGAAATTCGTAAGATTCTTTTGCTAATAGATTCCATGATCTTAAGTAAATCATATTTTATCTTCATTCATAAAATGAGGTTTTGAAATAGATGGTTTTGAATACCTTGTACAGTTTTAACTTTTTAAGTTTCCTTTGGTCCTGAAATTCTGTGCTTCAGAAATATCAGCCCTTTTTTCAATTCCTCAAATATACAAAGCTCTATCTCACACAAAGAGTTCTCTTTACCTGAATATTCTTCCCCCGTTTTATAAAGAAGCCGTCTATATTAACTTCCTATTATTGTTTTAACAAATTACCATAAACCTGGTGGCTTAAAACGGGATAGATTTGTTATCTTACATTTCTGGAGATCAGAAGTACCAGACATCTAGGGAATGACAGGGCCATATCCCTTCTGGAGCCCCGGAGAATTTTTTTTCTTGACTTCTCAGCCTCCCGAGGCTGCCTACATTCCTTGGTTCATGGCCCTTCTCCTTCTTGAGTACCAGCAGTCACATCATTGTGCTTCCCCCATCACATGGCTTTATCCACCTCTGCTTCTAGCATCACACTACTTTCTCTCCCTCTGCTTTTATTGCCCCATTGCTGTCTCTGACTTTGATCCCCCCTACTATTCTTGTTAGAAACCTGGTGATTACATTAGGCCCATCTTGCTAATCCAGGAATATTCCACCATCCCAAAGTCCTTGTCTTAATCACATTAGCAAAGTCCTCTTTGTCAAGTCTGTAATGTATTTATAGGTTCTAGGGATTAGAATGTGACCACATGTAGGGACTGTTATTCCATAAACCATACTATCCTTAACTAACTCCCTTCTCCATATTAACTCCTGCCCACCTTTCAGATCTCAGCCAAAGTGTTAGTTTCTGGAGGAGGCTTTCCTTAACCACTAGTGTCAAATGGGTGTTATTGGCGTATGTTCTCATAGAACCACCTTTCTCTCATCTATAGCACTGCTGTTAGTTTTTTATACATTGAGAATCAGAGAATGTTTCAGTTTTACTTACTCTACATCCTAAAGATACTCAAAAAGTATTCCTTCTGTGAATCAGTGAACCAATAACAACTATATTCCTTATATTCCTTTTTTTTTTAAGGAAAGACTTATAATTTTTGAGAAGGGTCCCCAAAGCAGAGGTGAGAGGTCAGATTTTAATAGTACCAAAGTATCAGTAGTACCAAAGAACTATTCATAAGCCCTTATCAAGTTATATATCAATAACTTATTTTGATCAATACATATTATTAAAATATGTAGTTGTTCCCTACATTTTCATAAACAGTATATTAATCAAGAATCCATTAAACATATTATTCTTCCTCTAAAACTTGAACTTGCCTTCCATATAGACATAAATTAAGCATGCTAAATGAAATAAATACAGCCTCTAGCTATGGTGTGTAAGTCTACAACATTAAAAATGCACACTATTCTATCGTAGCTTTTAAAAAACATACAGCTGCTTTTTACTTCTAGTTGTCCTCTTTTTCCTTGTATGTGATGATGGCTGCAGCAAGTTGGAAAACAGATTCTTGTAGCATTATGCATTATTTAGTGTGAATTTACATACTGTTCTGTTTTAAGTGCTTCACAAGTGTCCTATAAATACAGGGAATTGTTTGACTGTCTAGGCAGAAAGGAAAAGCAAGTTTGGAAAATGAATTTGCAGGAAGATTCAGCATGTCCTCCGGACAATTCTGAATTCTATTGTCTCTGCATTGATTTGGAAGTTTTATGGATTAAAACTATGCATCATACAGCTGTTTTATAAATATTCAGTATTTTATATTATATAATATTTATATTGAGATATTTACATAGATAGATATAGATACAGTCAACCCTCCCTTGCAGCTTTATATTTAGTATTTTGTGATTATGTTAAATTATATTATGAAACAACCTATATGGAAATTATCGTCCAAAAGTAACCCATGGAAAAGAAGGAGGTGAACATAATAAAGATATTTTGGGATAAATGCAGAAAAGCAAAATGATATTAGATTATAGATGGCTTTAAATGCCATCAGTAAAGTAATTGGCTATTCTATAAAGAAAATATGGTTATATTGATGAATTTTTTGGTAGGGAATGGCCAAAAAAAAGAGTTGAGTTTTAGAGAGATAAGCATAATCGGCAGTGGATTGGAGGAAACCATTCAGGAAGCTATTACAAGCATGGGAGCCAGATATTAGTAAGAGCTTGTTTAATTAGTGGCAATAGTATGGAGAGGAGAAAGTACCACTGGAGATGTTTTGGGAAAAAAAAATTTGCCTTTATGTAAAAGAAAACTCATCACTTTAAGCCAAAGAAAATAAATTTTTAAAATTTACTAAATTAGAATTAATTATTCTGGACCAATTAATTTTAAAGGTAATGAAGATATATCTGGAAAATCACTGTTTAGTATGAGGTCAAGTATATAAAGTAAAATATTTCTGGTATTTAGCGATGAAGATAATATCTTGCCACCATACTCAAGGTACAACATTATATATAATATCACCCTAGTCCCAAACCGCTCTCTTTGTCTTGATGCCCTAAAGCTTCCCTTGTTCTGTCCATGGCTGAGCATAAAGACTGATGCCTGCTTTACATAACGTGGCAGATGGAGTTGTCTTCTTACTCTGTATCAAGATAAGATGATCAGTTCTATGTCTACTTCATAAAGCAACTATTTAATAAAATATATATTTTCTTCAACTGAAGCCCAAGACTTAGCTCAGACCTTGTCCAGAAGAACTCTCCATCTGAGAATGAAGCCAGACCCAGAAGGACAGGCACTGGCCATCTGACAGTGATGAGTGCTGGAAAGATGGGAATAAATCCCTCACTCACCTTTGATTCCATGACACAGTATTTGTAATTTTGAAAGGAACCACTGATTTCTTTCCAAAATCTAACTCCTTCATCATTTCATCCCAGTGCCTTCCAATCTGCCACAAATTATTTTGCATCTACTGTTTATTAAAAACATAATTGTTTGTTAATCCATTCAACGAAAAATAGAGGAATTAAGTGACTGTGTGTATTAAGTAGGATTCTCTTGATCATAGAATGTTTAGAACTTAACCAAATAAAGAATGCTGGAAAAAAACAAAGGTCTGTGAAGACATGAGCTATGAAAATCCTCTGTGGTCTTCGTTTACTGTCTTATACAGTATATGGCATACATCGCCACCCATGTGATTGCTAGAATGAATTAAACGGAACCGAATTGAATGGAGTGGTTGATAGATTGTAGGAACAATCTGAACTTCTGATAGCACTCTTACTGATGTGTATTACTGGTGTTGCTGGTGTATAAAATTTAGATAGCAATAAAAATAGTTTAAGAGGCCCTAAAGGGATATGTGCTTTGGCTTAAAGCCCTCTGGGTTTCTAAGTGAATAGATTTGTTTGGGTAATTGTGAGTGAGGATTTTCTTGTAAACACGAGGGACTGTTCAGTTTAATTGTGTTGCATCTGGTGCTGACTCTGTTTTTTTCCAAAATATTTTCCTCTTTTGTATGTGTGCCTTGGATAAGGCCAAAGGATTCACTTCTGTTTTTCATCTTTCATTATGTAGGTTATTTTACTTCTCTAATTTTATTATCTCTTTGTGTTCAACTGTAATAACCTTTGCTAGGTTTTGATTATATGCTAGACTTATTTAATGTTATAATGAACTCATGAGGTCAGAATCATTATAATTCTCATAATACAGAAATGGAAACTGAGACTCAGAAAGGTTAAGTGACTTGCCCAGGTCACATAATTAGTAAGTAATGAAATCAGTTTAAAATTCCAAAGGTCATATTTTTCTCTATTAAAACAATTTTTTCAACCTTTATTACCTCTTTACATCTACTAACTACATACTATAATATCATTTTCTAAATTATTTAATAAACTCATGTAAGTTAAAATTAATTTTGAACACTATGTTACTACCAAAGATGCAAAATTAATAATATTTTCAAGAGAGATATCACAAATATTAATGCAATATATTAAAACAATTAGATTACATTTTGATAGGATATTGTTGACTATGGGCAAGCTCTAAACTTGACACTTGTCAAGATAGAGGCTTATATAAAGGTAATTTTTAAAATGTTAAGTGTTAAAGATATTGTTATCATTGACAAAAATCTCATCAAGAGCAAAATATAATTGAAATGAAAATAATTTACTTATGATTCAACATTACTTACTGCTATGTATATGAGCCAAAATGTTCTTCCATCTAAATCTTTAATTCTTCCATCCATACTTTGGGAGACACAACATACAACTTTCAGGTAAAGCTTATTAGGGGAGGCAGTGATTTGTTGGTTCAAACCATGTACCTCCAGTTAGAAAAATAATGGCTAATTCTGATATTGAGATGGCTGATAGATTCATCTTTCACTCCATGGATGTATGCTAATATTTCTATACAACCATCTAACTTCTGAACATTGCATTCCCTTAAATTAACAGCAAATAAAACAGGCAAAGTGATGGATGAACACGGGTAGAGTTCAACCAGTTCGTAAGAAATTTGCAGGAATTATAACATTTTTTATTCATATTTGTTATGTATCAGAAGTCAGACCTTCCTAAGTAAAACCTTTCGCTTCTTTTTTTTCTTTCTAAATCTTCTACAGTGAGTTTTATTTATTTTCATTATTTATTTATTTATTTATTTTTATTAAACTTTAAGTTCCAGGGTACACGTGCACAACGTGCAGGTTTATTACATATGTATACATGTGCCATGTCGGTGTGCTGGACCCATTAACTCGTCATTTACATTAGGTATATCTCCTAATGCTATCCCTCCCCCACCACCACCCCATGACAGGCCCCGATACATGATGTTCCTCTTCCTGTGTCCAAGTGTTCTCATTGTTCAATTCTCACCTATGAGTGAGAACATGCAGTGTTTGGTTTTCTGTCCTTGCGATAGTTTGCTGAGAATTATGGTTTCCAGCTTCATCCATGTCCCTACAAAGGACATGAACTCATCCTTTTTTATGGCTGCAGAGTATTCCATGGTGTATATGTGCCACGTTTTCTTAATTCAGTCTATCATTGATGGGCATTTGGGTTGGTTCCGAGTCTTTGCTATTGTAAATAGTAGTGCAATAAACATACGTGTGCATGTGTCTTTATAGCAGCATGATTTGTAATCATTTGGGTATATACCCAGTAATGGGATGACTGAGTCAAATTGTATTTTTAGTTCTAGATCCTTGAGGAAACTCCACACTGTTTTCCACAGTGGTTGAACTAGTTTACAGTCCCACCAACAGTGTAAAAGTGTTCCTATTTCTCCACAGCCTCTCCAGCACCTGTTGTTTCCTGATTTTTTGATGATTGCCATTCTAACTGGTGTGAGATGGTATCTCATTTTGGCTTTGATTTGCATTTCTCTGATGGTGAGTGATGATGAGCATTTTTTCATGTGTCCATTGGCTGCATAAATACCTTCTTTTGAGAAGTGTCTGTTCATATCCTTCACCCACTTTTTGATGGGGTTGTAAAACCTTTCATTTCTGTAGAGACTTTGACTCCCTTTGACTCCACATCCCAGACCTTGGGATGTGGAAAACCCCTGGAGAGAACTGGAGCCCAGTCCTAAATTTGCTGTGTATTTCTGGGCACTTTTCTTACCCTCTCTGTGCTTTAGTTCCTTCACCTGTAAGATTGGGGAGGAGGCTCAATCAGTACGGTCAAGGACTTTTTAGAGTCAGAAATTTATTATGGCGGCCAGATATGCTGACTCATGCCTGTAATCCCAATATAATATTACTATGGCCAATATTATAGCCTAAGATTTACCTTTTGAATTTATCTGACAAATATAGAAATATTTTCATAAATTATTAGCTTGAAAATAACATTTTACAGGAAATCTAAAACCCATTAATTTACTGTGGACATTCTGTTTATACCTGTAAGTCAGTAAGTCCCTTTACAAAGTCAATCAGACTCTCTCGTTTCTTTAGATCTCTGTCTCTTTGTCTCCTTATTTGTCTCTTCCTCTTATACACAGAGACACACAATTTGAACAGAATTTCGTGAAACCAGTAAGGATCTCCTCCCCCAGCTTGCTCATTCTTGGATTGTTGAAAGTACTATTGATTTAAGTGTGCACTGAGTTGCTTCAGTCTCGTACATATCCTGTTTTGCAAAGTTTTCATGAACAAGTTCTGACTATGTGACAAGATTCTGAATTCAGGTTTACCCCACTAAAGATGTTGAGCACAAATGCTCGTTCTCTGATGGACTCATATCATGGAGAAAAAAATCCCCAACTCCATCAATGTCTAAATCTAATATAGTTTTTGGGCCAAACAATTTGAATTATTTTTCTGTCATATAAGGATCATCTCTGTCCACTCAGGAGCCTTCCCTGCATCAGATAAGGCATTCTTGCTTAAAATATTTTAGAACATTTGGAAAGAATTCAAATATTAGCTTTTTAACAGGCTTTGGAAAACCCATTCACTCTCTAGTCTCACAGCATTAGGGTCTGCTCGCTCTGGGTTCCAGTCACACAGGACTTCCTGTGGTTCTTTTGGTTTACTTTGCTGCAGAACTCTTCTATTTCTTTTGTCTGGAATTCATGCTACTACCCTTTTCCTATTTTATGCATTGACTCAATCACAGCTCCCACTACCTTAGCAGAAAGCAGTCCACGGTGGCATAAACTAGGTAAGGTCTCTGTGTTTACCTTTTTTTTTTTTTTGAGACGGAGTCTCGCTCTGTCACCCAGGCTGGACTGCAGTGACACGATCTGGCTCACTGCAGCCTCTGCCTCTCCAGTTCAAGCAATTCTCCTGCCTCAGCCTCCCAAGTAGCTGGGACTACAGGCGCCTGCCACCATGCCACACTAATTTTCGTATTTTTAGTAGAGACGGGGTTTTACCATGTTGGCCAGGATGGTCTTGATTTCCTGACCTTGTGATCCGCCTGCCTCGGCCTCCCAAAGTGCAGGGATTACAGGTGTGAGCCACAGGCCCCAGCCTATTTTTGTATTGCCTCTTACATTGCCTCCCTTGAAGACATTAGACTGTGATCACCTAATTATGTAACTTAATATCTTTCTCTCCTAGTAGACTGTAAGCCCATAAAATAAAGACGAATTTCATTTTTCTCTATTACCTTATTCCTAGTGCCAGGCACAGTGTCTGGTACATAGTGGTTTAGATTATTATTCAATTTAAAGAATGCACAAATGGATATACAAATGAATGCAGTTATTTGTATTTAGAGAAGAAAGAACATTTTTCAGGTTACCACAATAGTTTGCATAACTAACACATAAGATATTGAATAAGGCATATTTAAAAGTGGCATATTTGGCCAGGCATGGTGGCTCATGCCTGTAATCCCAGCACTTCGGGAGGCTAAGGCGGGCAGATCATGAGGTCAAGAGATCGAGACCATCCTGGCCAACATGGTGAAATCCCGTCTGTACTAAAAATACAAAAATTAGCTGGGCGTGGTGACGTATGCCTGTAATCCCAGCTACTCGGGAGGCTGAGGCGGAAGAATCGCTTGATCCCCGGAGGCAGAGGTTGCAATGAGCCGAGATGGCACCACTGCACTCTAGCCTGGCAACAGAACGAGACTCTGTCTAAAAAAAAAAAAAAAAAAAAAAAAAAAAAGGTGGCATATTTGGAGACGATGAGGAGAGATACAGGCAGCTATGTTGAAGCTGCAATTGCTTTATTTATGAATTTATTTATTTATTTACTCCCCTTGTAGGGTAACACCTGTGCACTGTTCAGGCTAATTAGCATCACCTGGTGGTGATTGCTTACGGAGATCCTATGAATTAAGTTCTTAGTTGGATGACTGTTCAAGATATTTTTTTTCGAACGTTTTATTTTTCCTTTGTAAATCATCTGTAATTTAAAAAATATTTTCTCATTTATAGAACTTGATGATCTGCTTTGTTTTACCTTTGAATCAGCCCGAAAGACGCTATCAGTCAAAATTATTTGCAAAGTATGATGTTGGCCATGGAACAGCAAGAAAGGTTTCAAGGTGAAGGAAGGCGATCATGGGGTTTTCAGGCCTAGGTGCTTATCGTTCCCGTGCCCTTCACCCTCTGTGACCCTCCTGTACTCCACCCCTCCCTTTCTCCATTTGCAACTTGCTCACCCACTTATCTCGCATACCCATGTGTTTTGGACATTAGGTGAGGAGGTGGAGGAGGGGGAATGGGAATGTAATAGTAGGTTTGGGAGTGCAGGGGAATTGCAAAGCCAGAAAATAGATGAGAGCAGCAGGCGGCAGTGGGAAGGCCTGCTGAGAGCGGAGACAGGCAGCATTTATATCCCAACCCTATGTCTCCCAGGCCAGTTTTGGCTCTATGTTCTTCCTTGCCAGGCTGATGTTCCCTGTCTGGCATGTCCTTGTCACATGAAATATTCATATTGTCCTCCAAGACCCAGCTCGAAAATCACCTGACACCCCCACATGCATCAGTCCTGCTTCTTTGTTCCATTCTGTGTTTACATCAGTTTTGATGTGTGTGTTTACATGTCTCATGCCTAGTAGACTGTGAGTCCCTAAGAGGTAACAGTTTGAGTTTAATCACATACATATTCTAGGAAAGTGCCTGGCTTAGGGTAGATGCTGAGTAAATATCTGTTGAAAGAATGAATGAATGAATGCTATTTATGTCATATATTCAAAAATATATATTAGATAGTGGAAAGGCCATGAGGTTTAGAAACAGACAGGGTACCAATTCTTCTCTAATCACCTTATGTTTTGTGCAATTTCCGTAAATACCTAAGCTTTGGTTTCCTCGTTTATAGAGTAAATAAGATAGGTTATCCATATATATATACACACACACGTGTATGTGTGCTTGGAGGGAGTGTATACATATATACACATATAGAGTAACTTAAGTAGTCCACAGGACAGATTTAGACTCACCTCCTATTTCTGTCTTTTCTCTGACAAGCATGTGGACCTGGAATTATGTATAGAGTTACGTTGACAACTCAGATAATTTACATTACATTTTACTTTGTTTTTTTCTAAGTCACATTTGCACTAAATGGTTGCAGGACTTACCACCACCAAAAAAAAAAAAAAAGCAATTCATGGATATAGCCATTTAATTTGATAATTATTTTGAAGATATTGATAGTCCCTTCCAAAATCAGCTCATCTTTAGAAGATATCAGAAGTCCCGTAAACTCTCGAATGAGATTTGCATGAGGTTCCTCACCTAGTGGTTAACAGGTTCTACACTCTTTGCCAAAAATGTCACAGTTACTTCCAATGGCAATGAGTCCTACTAATGATCCGTAGCTTCCCCATAGCCACTAAACTTAGAAACAGAAAGATGGAAACTGGCAGTGCCAGTGTGAATAAGAAGCTCTCTCTACACAGCCTCTGATTTCTGCTTCAGCATCTTATGCCTATTCCCTGGGTCTTACTTACCTCATCCTTTAAACTGGGATAATGTTAATACCCTTGCATACTTACAGTGAGAAATAAATACTCAGAATATAAACACAGGTCCTGTCTGGTACGTAGTAGGTGCTCAGTAAATATAAATTTTCTCTGATATGACCTCTGACAACACCTGCTCTTAACCTTGCCACCATCATGTAGTTATAACCCATCCCTTCATGTCCTTTAGTTATTTGCAAATCATTTCTCCATGCACATTTGGAGAGCCTAGGTGATTTCTTTTAAGTATTAGAAACACACACACTTATTAAGGGTAAGGAGAGCCTGAGAATGATTATAATTAAGCTACTTATTCACAAATTTCATAAAAAAACACCAAATGATTTCTCTTTTAAGGCCCCTAATGGATTAGCTACACAAAAATGCTGATTTTTTTAACCACACAAAGACTGAGAAAAAGACAACAGAAAAACAAACCTGCAGCACTCCTGAAAAATGGAGAGGATTTTTTTTTCCTGGTGCTAAAACAAGTATTATTTATTAAATATTAGTCATAAAATTAAATATCATGGTCCTAAATGGAAATAGCCTCTCTACCTGTTGTGATACAGAGAATTATGATTTATTGATGGTTCCTATTCTAGGCATGTAATTAAGGGTTTTAGATATATTCACTTAATTCTTACAAAAATCCTATAAGAGAGCTATGATTATCCACACTTTCAAGACTAGGACACAGATTTAGATAGTTTAAATGTATACCCAAATACAAAATGATAGAATATACTGTCAGCAAATTTTGAACCCATTTTTAAATCACTTTATAGCATTCAGCCTAACCAAATATTCAAAAATTGGGCTCGAAAAATTCCCTGGTGTATTTGTCTATATAATATGTGAATATTTCCATGCTCTTGAAGAAAAAATATTTTACTACTGTGGAAACAGCTTAATGAATTCTCAGATGAGCGACTACCAGATAATTGTCATTTCTTGAAGATTCCCTACATAGCTCTATCTGTCTATCTCTACCTCTCTCTTTCTCCTCCACCTGACAAATTCTTTGCAAAATTTGAAGTCCTTTTTATATGAAACGTCCTAAATCCAATCTCACCCTAGAGAGATTAAATCTATTGCAATTCTATATTCCTATAGTACACATTACTCTGTTAATATTTATTACCGTGTAGATATCAACACTCCCTCTCTATATAAATGTTACTCTCAATTCTACTAGATGACTAGATTTTTAGTTATTTGAGGGTAGATTTTAGGTTGAAGTATATAAATCTGATATTTTTAGGTCAAAATGCTGAAATGGCAATCGTTTTAATAGCTCATCTTTATCCTTCTCATGTTCGTACGTATCACAGATGCTAGAATAATGCCTAAAGAAAAACATGTTTAATGCAAACCAACTAATCCTCCTGACATTTTAAACATTATCATCAGTCCGACCAGTTAATCATCAGTACAACCACCTGAAGTTTTATTGTAACAATTTTATAGATAATAACCATGTAGCTGAAAATATTTAAATAAACATTTTCATTGTATATATTAGATGTTTATTGAGTTATTTGATTTGTTTTACTCCCAAGCTTATTCCATTTCTACCATTGAAGCTTCCTGGATGTATCCTCATTGAATGACACCGAACACTATTGTGTTGAAGCCAAAGTGGGAGTTATTTTGTGAAATTAAAATCATTTTTACATTTTGTTCTGAGATCTGAGGTAAAAATATAAATTCATACAGAATTTAGTTTCTAATACATGAACACAAGGTAAAAAATCACTATCGTTCCTTAACTATTAAGATAGAAAATCCTCTTTTAACATCATTTATCTCAATATTACTTCTCTGGGACCGTAGCTGCTTCTCAGTACATGGCATTTTGATCAAATTTTAATCCAAATGGGCAGCGTAACTTGGCCTCCTGGTTCCACAATGACATGTGTGTTTATCACTCAAGGGATGTGGCCATTACCCTCACACATCTATTGCAAGTGTCTCAACATGTGTCTCAGAGGCTGTTTCAAAAGTCAGAGGTTTCTGGGGAAGAATTATCTCCACAAAGCTATATCCTACTCTCTCCTTACTGCTGCACTTCATACAAAATATGACTTTCTCAGTGAATCCTTCTCATTTCTTTAAAAATATATGTGCTGAATAGAGACAGTTGAGAGAGAGGGAGAGAAGGAGAGGGATGGAGAGAGAGTGGAGATGGAGGAGAATTGGGAGGAGAAAGAGCCAGAGAGAGAGAGAGAGAGAGAGAAGGAGAGGAAAAGTGGAAGAGGGAGAAAGAGAGATTGACTTTTGAGGATGGGGGTCTGGTACTGATAAACCATCAAATTGCATTTGTCCTCATGCTAACTCAAGTTGAGTATTCCAACTGCAAGATAGTAGCCAGCTATGTAAAAATAATATGTGACAAAAGAACTATCAAAATGCATGAATACGAAAAATGTGCCGTCTGAACAGTTTCCGTGCTAATTATGCGGGTATACGAATCAGCAAAAGCAGCTGTTTTGGGGGCTGCATTTAATTGACTTCAGATTAGCAAAGATTTGAAAAGGTATTCATTGACTGTGACATTGCGCCTGTCTTTTTCATCCCTGAAAGACCGTTCTGTGAGACACTGTTATGATTCAAATGTCATTCACACTGGAGTAGCAGGAACAAAGCAGGATTTCCAATAGACGAAGATCTAATTAAGAAAATAATATTTGCTTATTGTCAGCACCTAATTAATTTCCCCTGTATTCATGTTTATAAAGGTGGCTCTGTTGTAATTACAGTTCAACAAGAAGTAGTTATGTAATATGTCCCATTGCAGAAAATAGAACTAAGATACATGAAGGTTTTCTCCCTTCCTCCTTTACACACATCAACACACACACACACACGATAGAGATATCAAATGGTTACATTTCACTCATTACTTTTTTCTTCAGTGTGTGAGACACACACTAATAAGTTCAGTGGAAGGAAAAAAGGTACTATTATTTTACCATTCAATGAATCTGACTTGTCAGCCTATAAGCCTGTGAATTTGGGGGATTATTCACTCTAATGTTTTCTTGCATGCTAAAAATGATACTTCTCTTTCATGTTCTCTCTCTCACACACAGGACCTTTTTTATAAAAGGATAATAGACATAGACGTGGATTGCAAAGGTGTGCAAAAAAACTCAAATTATAATATTCTACACTAAAAAGGGAGGTAAGCTTGGACCAAAGACAATGAAATGATTTTCTGTGCTTACATCTCAAAAGAGAATTTTGATCATGCTATTCACTACCACTTGTCTTTAAGAAAATTTGTTCAATTCAGCCAAGAACACATAAGACCCTCCACATCTGATCCCTGCAAACTTTCAATCCTTCTTTCTTGCATTTCTTTAATATCCAAATTTAAAGCAGTTTAGTACAGCTGCAGAAGGAGATAATGCTACGTGCTACTACTAATAAACCTTAAAATTTCAGTAGCTTAACAAAATAGAATTTCATTTTTTATTCATGAAACCCTAAAATGAGGATGTTCCTGATTCGCAGATGATTCATCTCCACATGGTGATTCAGGCCCCAGGCTGATATCAACCCCCAGGTTCTCAGATTTTGCTGCTCACCAAGATATAAGCGGCAATGTACAATAAAAACACACTTACAATTCTGGCCTGGAAATAACATACATCACTTAAGCTCGCTTTCTGTTGATAAGAACTAAGTCACAAGACATGTTTGAGAACTATAGCTTGTTGCTGGATAATCTTCTCCCAGGGATAATTTCGTATTATGAAAGGGAAAGCCCACATTCTGCTGCAGATCTAGGATCTTTCCTACATCATTCCTATGAAGCATGCTGTTTCATTACTCTACCACATTTCGTTTGCTGAATTCTCACTCAACCTTCAAACTACGTTCAAGCATTATTTCTCTTTGCAGCATCAGTGATCTGCCAATACAAGATAAGAAATGGTGTCTTTCTTATAGCTATAATAGCTATAAATCTTTCTAGTAGAGTAGGTAGAATGTTTGTGCATAACGATTTGTCTGTCTCTTACACTCATTTCTAATAGCATTTCTACCCTCTTTTTCCACTCACATTCCCTGAGCTGTTTCATCCATTTCCATTGCTTCAATTATTGCTTATGTTTTGATGACTTCTACATCTATGTCTCTAGCAACATACTTTCTCTAGATCTTCAGGCTCATACATCAGTATCATATTTAATGTGAGTGTACTGTTTTCTGTTGTTGCATTTCAAATCACCCCAAAACTTAATAGAATCAAGTAGTCATTTTTGTGTACTCATGATTCTGTGGGTCAAGAACCTTAGCAGAACCTTAGTACTAGTCCTGACTGAGTGGGGTCTTCAGCTAGACTGACTCACACGCCTGGAAATGGTTTGTTTTGATTAAATGGATCCATATGTCTTTGTCCTCAGTTCTGGCTGCCAGTTGGATTACTTGGTTCTTCCACTATTTTTGCTGGGATTGGAATATCCAATACCTGCACAGAAAGACACTTAGAATAATCTCCCAATCTCTCTCCCTCCCCCACCTCTCTCTTTCCCTGCAAATCTCTGCACACAGCATAACAGTCTCAGGATACTTAAATTTTCTACATGGCATCTGGTGTCCCCTAGACTTATTTTCTCAATGTCCTAGAATGCCATTTCTGCTACATTCTATGGGTCAAGTAAGATAATAAGGCCAATCCACATTCAGAGAAAAAGTGATTAGGTTTCTTCTTTCAGTGAGATAATTAGCAAGGAATTTGTAGACATCTTTCCTCTACACAGACCACCCTCTTTTTATAAATTATTTACTCCTAGTGAAAAGTATAATTACACCTTCAAAACTCCACAAATGTTGTCCCATTATAGCATTGACTCAAGTCCAGGATCTTGTAATGAAAATTATATCCAGGTTTAGATGAAACTCCTCATATGTAATTCATACAGATGATTCCTCTTAAGGACCTGAGAATTATAGAAACCAGTCTCATATCCCACGTATACTCAACACTAAAAGATGGTACGGTAGGAATAATTCCCCATGGTTCTTTCCTCTGTTCTCTGTGTACTTCATTCTTTCATATGAGTCATCCTCCTTTTTCCACAAGAAATAGCTCCTGTTTGCATTTTCAACTTGCTTCCTGCCCTTAGAAAGTTTGGGAGTCCAAATATCTAATGTATTTGTTTGATGTCTCTATGCCTTATAGTCCAAAAATGGTAATACCTCTCCTAATTTTATCATTTCACGTGGTGATATGGTTAGGCTTTGTGTCCCCACCCAAATCTCATGTTGAATTGTAATCCTCATAATCCCCACGTGTCTAGGGAGAGATCTGGTGGGAGGTGATTGGATCATAGTGGCAGTTTCCCTCATGCTGTTCTCATGATAGTGAGTGAGTTCTCACCATAGCTGATGGTTTTATAAGAAGCTCTATTCCCTTCGCTCCTCGCTTTCTCTCCCCAACCACCACATAAAATATGCCTTTGCTCCTCTCTTGCCTTTCACCATGATTGTAATTTTCCGGAAGCCTCCCCAGCCACCCAGAACTGTGAGTCAATTAAACCTCCTACCTTTACAAATTCCTCAGTCTCAGGTATGTCGTTGTAGCAGTGTGATAACAGACTAATACATGAGGGTTTCCTATGGATACTATTGTAGTTCTCTTAGATAACAGTTATGCCCACTCATGTCTTTGAGATGGGATATTCTCTATCTTTGGCCTGTATAAAACTAGTATGGAAAAATGGCATTGAGATTCTTAGAAACTGTTTCATAATAGAGGGGATCTATCAATTATTTTCTTAAAGTGCTTATATAGCAGGTTTCTTGTATAGCTGAAAGTTTCTGGAGTATAATACCTTATATATTTCTGACACCTTAACAAACAGAGATTACAGCCTACACTGGGCATCTTTTATGCTCTAAAGTCATTTTCTACTATGTGAATCCTTCACTGGGATAGAGAGAGAGAATAAAAAGGCAGTTTTATTTTAGAACTAGCAAGGTTTACTTCTTTGTGATTCCATTAAATTATCTTCACAAACTCAACATTTCCTTCTTTAGTTCAATTATCTCTTGTTATATTTTAATATAGCAAGCTTGAAAAAGCTAATTGCCATTTTGAAATGTTTTGCCTACACATCTCCCACCCATGAGTCAATTAAATGCCCTTTCTATCTTCCACATTTCCTCACACAACAGTGTTGCCAACCATCCTGCCACTCCATAACAATTGTCTCCTTTCCTCCAATCTCCAAAGGCATCCCTCGCTGTTCTACGGTCCTCCTCACCACTGAGAAGAAATTTCTAACCTTCATCCACCCCTTCAAAGTCCATGCCACATGCTTTAAATTTATATTTATTATGGTGGCATATCATTTACAGATAACACATTTTGTTATGGTCAACTGTTGCTGTGTTACAAAGTACACCCCAAATAAACACATAGTGTGACCCCTGTTTTGTTACGCTCATGAATTTGTTTTGATCAAGAATTTGGGTAATGGGGCCAGGTGCTGTGGCTCATTCCTATAATCCCAGTACTTTAGAGGGCTGAGGTAGGAGGATCACTTGGACCCAAGAGTTCAAGATCAGCCTGGGCAATAATGTGAGATCCCATCTGTACAAAAAAATACAAAACAATTAGTGGGGCATGGCAGCACAGAACTGTAGTCTGAGCTACTGGGGTGACTGAGCTTGGTGGATCGCTTGAGTTCTTAGAGATTGAGGCTGCAGTGAGCAGTAATTGCCCCAATGCACTCCAGCCTGAGTGACACAGTGAGACCCTCCCTTAAAAACAAAACACAGAACACAGCAAAACAAAATAATTTGGGTATGAACATTGGGAATGACTTTTCTCTGCTTTGCAACTGCACCCTCATCTGGGGTGGCTGAATTAGCTGGAGATGGCTGAGACAACGTGAATAGAGCCCCAAGCTTCCAACCTTACAACTTCAGCTCATCTCTGGGTCTCAACTGAGAGTCTCTTTAACAGGATAAGAACCCCTTCTCATCTCACTTTATATCCCCTAGTTTTCCCCTGGTAAAATGGACTTCCTTTTTATCACATTACTCATTTTACTGGAAAACCTGGTGACATGCTCCTTTCTCTTACGAAACCGAAACCTCTATAAAGGGAGAGATCATATCACTCCCGCTGACCATTACATCTCCACCACTAATACATTGCCTGTTACATGGCAGGTAGTCACTAAATGTTTAATGAACTTTGAAGCCATCAATTACTCTTCAGCTCCCACTGGCACACAGAGAATGATCTCAGTGGCAGTTCATCTCAGTAAGGTAGATGTATATTTGTCCAGATCTAAACATACATAGAATTTATCAAAGATGTATTAAGACAGGCTAGCCAGAGAAAAACTCAAGTCATGATTGAGAGTGAGGAGACAAAAGTTTTAACTAGTAAGACTAGGATAGAATCTGAAAGCCACGGCAAGGCCCTGGGGAACAAAGTCACAATATCAAAAGGTGAGTTGAAAGTGACATGCAAACAAATAAACAAATGAACAAACGAACAAACAAAACAACCGTAACACCAAGGCAAATGGTTCCGTAAAAAAGCTGTGGATAGATGGGTTGTTCCATCTGTTTTTTGCTTAGGGAGAAAAAGTTCATAGATATGATAGCTTAAAGGAGATATTTACACTGTCCTGTATTAATTAAAGACTGTGGAGAGCAACCTAGCATTTCCAATATCATCTTTTTCATGCAAATATCTCTCTAAATAAGTACCCCAGAAATCGTTCACTTTGCTTTGAGTGAGTTTACTAGAACTCTCATGGGCTTCAAACTGGTGGTAGGATGTGATTGTGAATGGACAAGAGTTGAGCCTGTTAATTGGTTTTTGTTTATTTGTTTGTTTTTAGCGGGGAGAGTGGAGGATGGAAAGTTGAAAATAAGTCAAAGAAAGCTATCATTAAGGAAGAATAATGGATAATGATAAAGTCTAAACCATTGCTATTTTTCTAAATCTTTTCTTTTTTGCCATGGAAATAGCTTCTTTATTATTATTATTATTATTATACTTTAAGTACTAGGGTACATATGCACAATGTGCAGGTTTGTTACGTAGGTATACATGTGCCATGTTGGTTTGCTGTACCCATCAACTCATCCTTTACATTAGGTATTTCTCCTAATGCTATTCCTCCCACAATCCCCCACCCCCGATGGGCCCCAGTGTGTGATGTACCCCACCCTGTGTCCATGTGTTCTTGTGGTTCAACTCCCACCTATGAGTGAGAACATGCAGTGTTTGGTTTTCTTTCCTTGTAATAGTTTGCTTAGAATGATGGTTTCCAGCTTCATCCATGTCCCTGCAAAAGACATGAACTCATCCTTTTTTATGACTGCATAGTATTTCTTGGTGTATTTGTGCCACATTTTCTTAATCCAGTCTATCATTGAAATCATTCATTAATTCAATAATGAATTTGAAGAAAAGAGTACCTAATAATTGTATTAGTTAGATGCTAAGAAGATTGCTTTGCCAACCAAACTAAAAAGTGATCTGAAAGCCATGTTGTAAATAGTCTCTCAGTTTTTTATTCTGAGACTTTTGACCAGTTATAATAATATATGTTCTATTACATCAGACACTCATAAACCTGAGTCCTTCTGTATAAATTCTTGCTGATTTACCTGATGTTTTTCTGCTCATTAAAGCCCTGTGTTCATGAGATCATAGCTAGTGTTAAATCTCTACACCATAGTGAGATGGACTCAGTGCCCTAGGTTTGAGCTGAAGTACTAAGTCCACATATATTATTCCATGATTATATGCTGATTTTGCATACAGAAATAATGTTCTTGTCCTCACAGTTCTAGCTCTGTCACTGAGCTCTCTGTGGCCAAAGTTAAATGAAATAAAGGACTTTTTTGGGTACCGTAGGAAAACAGAGCCTTTCTAAATCTGAATATCTCTATCCATCTTTTAAAATTTATACCCATTGACAAGGAGAACAAATAACCCATCACCCACACACACCATAAAACTACAGTATAGAGAATTATACACATCTTTAAGCTACAAGCAGTCAGGGAATACATATAAAACCCAGCAGATTCTATTCCAGAGTTCATGCTGAAACAAGATCAGATAGAAACAATAAAAATTAAACACAGCAGATGTCCATCACTGTGGATCGCAGATAAAAATTGCCTTAAGAAAAAAGGTTCTACATTAATTGAAGAAATAATGAGAACATAACTGAGACCTAGTGGACCATGGCACTTGATATTGTGAAACTGGATGAAAGTGGTTAAAAATGTGTGAGAACAGAAAAAAACAGTATTAGGAAGATAGAATATTTTGCTAAGAAGTGGACTTGAAAAGGAGAGATGTATTTATAGACTTGATGGCGAAAAGAGAGAGAGAGAAAGAGAGAGAGAGAAAATGAATCATAAAATTAGAAGGCGAACTGAGCCTTCCTCTACAGGGTATTGTGTCTTGAAGAATCTGCACTTCACTGTGACAAAGAGAGAGTTGCTCTTAAACTAAGAAACTTAGCAAGCTACGCTAACTCTTCACTTTGTCAGTATGAAATCATCTGTTGTTATTTGTCCAGGGATAAGATAAGGCATTTAAAATTTAATAAAAAGTTAATAAAAGATGTATAATGATATATACCACTATAAGAAGGAAAACAAACAACAGTAAATATTTCAATTGATGAAAAATTTTCTACCCTCAAAACTCAACCTCAGAGCAGAAATGAGATACATCATAAGATCTCACCTTGAACTGAATATCTTTCCATAAATCTTTAAAGTAGAAGAAAAAAAAATATAACTTGAGTCAGAAATTCATCAAGTCAGAAGAGTACTTGCCAAACAAGAGAAAGAGGCAAAGTGAAAATGGGACAAATTTAGGAAAGAAATTTTTAAAAAGAAAAAAAAAATCTTACAAGTATGGAAAAACTACAAATATGCTCAGCGTGTGCTCATTGTTAAATGGAATTAGCTAAAAATATCCTAAAAGGAATTAGAAAGAAGGATAAAATTGGCAAAAAAGAGTGAGACAGTGTTGGAGGTAGAAGAAAGTTAAGGATAATCTATTCTTGAAGAAGAAAAACAAAACCATGGATGAGAAGTAATGTTTAAAACTAGAATCCAAAAAGTTGGAGGGCTATAAAAGCAGAACTAAACATATATATTTATCTCTTTTATTTTAGGTTTAGAGATATATGTGCAGGTTTGTTAATACAGGCAAAATCTTTTCATGGAGGTTTGATATACAGACCATTTCATCATCCAGGTACTAAGCATAGTACCCAATAGTTATTTTTTGTGATCCTGTCCTTCCTTCCTCTCTCCTTTGTCAAGTAGGCCCATGTGTCTGTTTTTCTGATATTTGTGCCTGTTGGTTCTCATTATTTAGCTCCCACTTATGACTAAGAACATACAGTATTTAGTTTTCTGCTCTTGTGTTGGTTTGCTAGGGAAAATGCCCTCCAGCTCCATCCATGTCGCTGCAAAGGACATGATCTCATTCCTTTTTATGGCTGCATAGTATTCCATGGCATGTATGTACCACATTTTTTTTATCCAGACTATTACTGATGGACATTTAGGTTGATTCCACGTCTTTGCTATTGTGAATAGTGCTGCAATGAATGTACACGTGCCTATGTCTTATGGTAGAGCAATTTATATTCCTTTGGGTATATAAACAGTAATGGGATTGCTGGGTGGAATGGTAGTTCAGTTTTTAGTTCTTTGAGGAATCACCACACTGCTTTCCACAGTGGTTGAACTAATTTACACTCCTACCATCGGTGTATAAGTGTTCACTTTTCTGTGAAACCTTGCCAGCACCTGTTTGTGTATTTTTAAAATAATAGCTATTCTGACTGGTATTAGATGGTATCTCATTGTGATTTTGATTTGCATTTCTCTAATGAGCAGTGATACTGAGCATGTTTCATGTTTTTTGGCAGCATGTATGTCTTCTTTTGAACAGTGTCTGTCAGATCCTTTTTCTACTTGTTAATGGTGGGTTTTTTTGTGTTTTTTTTTTTCTTATAATTTTTTTAACCTTAAAAATTCTGGATACTAGACCTTTGTCAGATACATAGTTTCCAAATATTTTCTCCCATTCTGTAGGTTGTCTCTCTACTCTGTTGGTAGTTTATTTTGCTGTGCAGAAGCTCTTTAGTTTAACTAGATCTCATTGGTCAATTTTTGCTTTTGCTGTCATTGCTTTAGGTGTCTTTGTCATAAATTTTTTGCCAGTTATTATTTCCAGGACAGTATTTCCAAGTTACCTTCCAGGGTTTCTATAATGTTAGGTTTTACATATAAGTTTTTAATTCATCTCGAGTTAATCTTTGTATATGGTGTCAAGAAGGGGTGCAGTTTCAAACTTCTGCATATGGATAGCCAGTTATCTCAGCACCATTTATTGAATAAGGAGTCCTTTTTCATTGCTTGTTTATGTCAGCTTTGTTGAAGATCAGATGGTTGTAGATGGGCAGCATCATTTCTGGCCTCTCTGTTCTGTTCAATTCGTCTGTGTGTCTGTTTTTGTACCAGTACCATTTGCATTTGGTCACTATAGCCCTGTGGCATTGTTTAAAGTTGGGTAACGTGATGCCTCTACCTTTGCTCTTTTTTGCTCAAGAGTGCCTTGGCTCTTCAGGCTCTTATTTGGTTTCATCTGAATTTTAAAATAGATTTGTCTAGGTCTGTGAAGAATGTCATTAGTAGTTGGTAGGAATAGCATTAAATCTATAAATTGCTTTGGGCAGTAGGGTCATCTAAATAATATTTATTTTTCCTATCTATGAACATGGAATATTTTTCCATTTGCTTGCATCATCTCTAATTTCTTTTAGCAGTGTTTTGTAATTTTCATTGTTGAGATCTTTTTACCTCCCTGGTTAACTGTATTCCGGGGGGGGTGGGGTGTGTGTGTGTGTGTGTGTGTGTGGCAATTAAGAATGGGATTGCATACCTGATTTGGCTCTTCGTTTGGATGTTGTTGATCTGTAGAAATGATACTGATTTACATATGTTGATATTGTGTCATGAAACTTCCTTGAATTTATTAGCTCAAGGGGCTTTTAGGCAGAGGCTATGGGATTTTCCTTGATATAGAATCATGTCATCTACAAACAGGGATACTTTGACTTCCTTTCTTCATATTTGATGTCCTTTATTTATTTATTTATTTATTTTGCCTGTTTACCCTGGCCAGGACTTCCAATAATATGTTGAATAGAAGTGGTGAGAGAGGACATCCTTATTTTATGACAATTTTCAAGGAGAATGCTTTTAGCTTTTATGAATTCAGTATGATGTTCACTGTGGGCTTGTCATAAATGGCTCTTACTATTTTCAGGTATATTCCTTCTATGAATAGTATATTGAGGGTCTTAAACATGAAAGGATACTATATTTCATTGAAAAACTCTACTGCACCTATTAAGATAATCATACTTTTTAATCTTTAGTTTTGTTTATGTGATGATTTACATTTATTGATTATGTTTATGTGTATGTTGTGTTTCAACATACACACTTTTTATTGTGTCTCTCCTAGGTTTTGGTATCAGGATGATGCTGACTACACAGATTGAGTTGAGGAGGAATCCCTCCTTCTCAATTTTTCAGAATGGTTTCAGTAGGAATGGTACCAACTCTTTGTCCATCTGGTAGAATTTGGCTGTGAATCTGTCTGTACCTGGGCTTTTTGTTTGTTTGTTTGTTTGTTTGCCAGGCTGGAGTGTAGTGGTGCGATCTCGGCTCACTACAACCTCTGCCTCCTGGGTTCAAGCAATTCTCCTGCCTCAGCCTCCCGAGTAGTTGGGACTACAGGTGTGTGACACCACACCCAGATAATTTTTGTATTTTTAGTAAAGACAGGATTTCACCATGTTGGCCAGGATGGTCTCAATCTCCTGACCTCATGATTCACCTGCTTCAGCCCCTCAAAGTGTTGGGGTTATGGGCATCAGCCACCACAACTTACCTGGCCTTTTTTTTGCTTTTTGGTTGATTAATAGGCTATTTATTACTGACTTAATTTCAGAGCTTGTTATTATTCTGTTCAGGGATTCAATTTCTTCCTGGTTCAATCTTGGGAGGGTGTTATGTCCGATAATTCATCCATTTCTTCTTGATTTTCTAGTTTGGATGCCTGGAGGTGTTCACAGTAGTCTCTCATGGTTATCTATATTTCTGTGGGGTCAGCAGTAATGTCTTCTTGGTCATTTCTGATTGTGTGTTTGTATCTCCTCTTCTTCTTTATTAGTCTAGCTAGCATCCCAGCTATCTGCTTAATGTTTTCAAATAACCAGCTCCTGGATATTGTGATCTTTGTGTGTGTGTGTGTGTGTGTGTGTGTGTGTGTGTGTGTGTGTGTGTTTCTGTTTCAATCTCCTTCAGTTGAGCTCTGCTTTTGGTAATTTCCTATTTTCTGCTAACTTTGGGGTTGGTTTGATCTTGGTTCTCTAGTTCTTCTAGTTGTGATGTTAGTCTGTTAATTTGAGATCTTTCTAACTTTTTGATGTGGGCATTTAGTGCTATAGATTTTCTTATTAACACTACCTTAGCTGTGTGCTAGAGATTCTGGTATGTTGTATCTTTGTCCTCGTTAGTTTCAAATACTTCTTGATTTCTGCCTTGATTTTATTATTTACCCAGAACTCACTACTGAGGAGTAGGTTGTTTAATTTCCATATAAATGTATGGTTTGGTGATTTGTGCAATTTTCTTCATATTAAATACTATTTTTATTGCACATTTGTCCAAGAGTGTGGATGGTATAATTTCAGGGTTTTTTTTTGTTTTTTTTAATTCACTGAGGATTGTTTTGTGCTCAACTGTGTGGTGGATTTTAGAATATGTGCCATGTGGCAATGAGAAGAGTATATATTCTCTTGTTTTTCAATGGAGAGTTCTGTAGATGTTTATTAGGTCCCTTTGGTCAAGTGTGGCATTCAAATCTGGAATATCTTTGTTAATTTTCTGCCTCAATAATCTGTCTAATACTGTCAGTGGAGTGTTTATGTCTCCCACTATTGTTGTGTGGCAGTCTGAGTCTCTTCGAAGTTCTCTAAGAACTTGATTAATGAATCTGGGTGCTCTTGTGTTGGGTACATATATATATATATAGGATTGTGAAGTATTTTTGTTGAATTAAACCCTTTACCATTATGTAATGGCCTTCTTTGTCTTTTTTGATCTTTGTTGGCTGAAAATCTGTTTTGTCTGAAATTGGAATTGCAACCCCTGCTTTTTCTGATTTCCCTTTGCTTGGTAGATTTTTCTCTCTCCCTTTATTTTGAGCCTTTGAGTGTTATTACATGGGAGATGGGTCTCTTGAAGACAGCATACCCTTGGGTCTTGCTGCTGCTTCTTTTTTTTTCTTTTTTTTTTTTGATGGAGTTTCATGCTTATTGCCCAGGCTGGAGTGCAATGGCGCGATCTCAGCTCACTGCAACCTCCACCTCCCAGACTCAAGTGATTCTCCTGCCTCAGCCTCCCAAACAGCTGGGATTATAGGCATGCACCACCACGCCTGGCTAATTTTGTATTTTTAGTAGAGACAGGGTTTCTCCATGTTCGTCAGGTTGGTCTGAAACTCCCAACCTCAGGTGATTCTCTTGCCTCGGCCTCCCAAAGTGCTGGGATTACAGGCATGAGCCACCGTGCCTGGCCAGGTCTTGCTTCTTTTCTTTATACAGCTTGCCATTCTTTGCCTTTTAATTGGGGAAGTGAGCCCATTTATATTCAAGGTGAGTATTGTATTGATATGTGTAAAATTTGATAATGTGATCATATTGTTAGGTGGTTGTTATGCAGACTTGTTTGTGTGGTTGCTTTATGATGTCACTAGTCTATGTATTTAAGTTGAACATGTGTGTTTTAAAAGTGTATTGGTACATGGGAAACTGATCTGGAATGATCAACTCTGAGATATAATCAAGCAAAAATACTAGATTTGAGGAATTCTAAATAGCTGAGGTTATAGTGACCATAATATTTATATTTCCAAAACTTGTATCATGTCCTCAAAAAGAAAATAAAAAATATGAAAAAGGGAAGAAAGGTAGAAAGGAGGAAGTAAAGTAAGGAAGGCAACAAAAACAAACATAATTACATAAACCTGATTCTAGTAGCAAAATTATAAGACAGAGAACTTCAAGTTACTAAAACATATAGAATAAATAAGGATGAGGAATGTCATAGTATGTCAGAAAGTAGGAAGTATTCAAGGAAAAATAGAAATAGTGCATCAAAAGAGACAGAAGTCAGTTTAATCTGGCTATTCTATCATTGTCCAAATTGTGAACATTTTGACATCAAAAATAATACTAGAAGTACTAGAATATCATACATAGTAATATTCAATATTAATTATCAGAAATAAGAATAGGAAGGAAGAGGAGGTGGAAATGGGAAAACTTACTGGGGGGAAAACAATGTCAGCTAGTAATCATATAAAGAGTGACATAAATTTTTTTAAAAATCACCATTATACAGCTGCCAATTTATCAATTATTCCAGACAATGATTATTACTGAATGTTAAATGCTTAAATAACATTATTTTGGGGAAATAGAATATTCACATGCTTTCAATTTATAATCTCATACTAAATCCCCTTAATTGTAAACTTCTCAAAGTATAAGACCCCATGGTATAACTCTAAAAGTGTATTTTTTAAAGTGTCTTGGAATGGAAAAATCTAGCAGACCTTAACCATGTGATATTGAATAATCAGTAATGGGGAAAGCTGATTTCATCCCCTGCATTGCTAGAAATAAAAATTCTTGCCAAACTTTTGAACTCTGCTACAGATGACACCTTTTACAAATGGAAAAACTGACTCAGAGATTTCAAGGACTTAAAAAAAAGTTTTAATTGAAATCTAGGAAGCAAAACAAACTTTAACCTTTCTGGTTCTGAAGCTATTAAGCACAGGTCAGTCCAGTGTAAAAACTTTGTCACTGCCTCCAGTAAGGTAAGTTATCTACTACTGATCCTCTACTACTGATCATTATTATCTCAGAAAGTAGGAAGTTCTTAAAGAAAAATAGAGATAGTGTATACTAAAGGACTGTAACTCACATACTTGAAAATTTTGGAGAAGTTTCTTCATAATTAGACTAAGTAGTATAAACTTCTATCCAGGCAAAAGCTTAAAATAAAATATTGCATATCTAAAAATTACCCTCAGTGGATTTTCCTAGTCTTCCCTCTTAGATTCTAAGCTCTAAGAAGGCAAGGTGTTTTTTTTTGTTTTTGTTTTTGTTTTCCAACTTTTATTTTAAGTTCAGAAGTACAAGTACAGGATGTGCAGGTTTGTTACATAGGTAAACGTGTTCCATGGAGGTTTGTTATACAGATTATTTCATCACCGAGATATTAAGCCTAGTATCCATTGGTTATTTTTCCTGATCCTCTCCCTCCTCTCATCTTCCACCCTCAGAGAGACCCCAGTGCATGTTGTTCCCCTCTATGTGTCCATGTGTTCTCATTATTTAGCTGCCACTTATAAGTGAGAACATGTGGTACTTGGTTTTCTGTTCCTGCTTTAGTTTGCTAAGGATAATGGCCTCTAGCTCCATCCATGTCACTGCAAAGGACATGACCTCATTCCTTTATTTATAGCTGCATAGTATTCCATGATGTATATGTGCCACATTTTCTTTATCCAGTCTATTATTGATGGACATTTAGGTTGACTCCATGTCTTTGCTATTGTGACTAGTGCTCCAATGAGCATACACCTGCATGTGTCTTTATAATAGAATGAGTTATATTCCTTTGGGTATTACCCAGTAATAGGATTGCTGAGTCTAATAGTATTCCTCTCTTTAGGTCAGAGTGCTGGTTTTATCTATCCATTGCCACCAATGAGTAGAGTTTCTGGTCCCATGTATTTACTGGCTCACTAATATAAATTTAATTATATCAATATATTTTTTTCAACACAGAATTAGGAGATATTAAGCCTAGTCACCCATTTCTTCTACCAACAGCTTCCTTTTTACACTTCATTTTTTCCAGGCTATGTCAAAATCAATTTTTCAGGGTTCTAATTCAACACACAACTAATTTATGAAGTCCATTTGGATCATGACAATTTCTATTCTAGGTGGTAAGGCATTTCTTTTTTGTGTATAAACTACAGACTAATATATATTTATATATATTTAACAAAATGTAGTTAAGGGAGAAATATACATTTTCTTGTAATATCCATCAATATCATGGATAAAAAGTAGGTACATGTGAAATCTCTAGGTCTTACTTTTTTTTCTTTTTTTTGAGATGGAGTTTCACCCTGTTGCCCAGGCTGGAGTGCAGTGGCTTGGTCTCGGTTCACTGCAACCTCTACCTCCCAGGTTCATGCCGTTCTCCTGCCTCTGCCTCCCGAGTAGCTGGGACTACAGGCGCCTGCCACCACAGTTGGCTAATTTTTTGTATTTTCAGTAGAGAGAGTGTTTCACCATGTTAGCCAGGATGGTCTGGATCTCCTGACCTCGTGATCCGCCCACCTCAGCCTCCCAGAATGCTGGGATTACAGGCGTGAGCAACCGCGCCCAGCAGGTCTTACTTTTAACGCAGATTTAAAGCTCTACATCTTAATGATTAAATTTTAGAAGTATTTATTAGCTCGGAAAGGAATGCAGGGGAACAAAAAGTGAACAATTATAAAAGCTACATTCTACAAATGTTTTCCATATTAATAACACCTCAATAAAGTAGATATCACAGATCAAATTTTCTAAATGAATAAACAACAATTGTGAAAGACTTAGTAATTCACTCTTGAGCACATGAGAATAACTTAAAAATTTAAATTTAAATTCTGGCATAGTTCCTCATGCTTCTACCATATCAGAATGCTTTGACAAGTCAGCAGTTTTGAGCTTGGCATTGTTCTCTAGTTTTGATGGAGTGCTCTTACCTCAGGCTAGCATATGCACAATCACAAATACACTTGAAGGTACTTATGCTCCTTGAGATAAATGTCTACATAAGTTCCTATTTATTGAATAAATGAAATGCCTGAAACACATAGATGCTCTACTGATCTTTAACTTCAGGATTATATTTTGTACTAGAGGACATGTCAGGTATCTTTGTTCTAGTGTAACAAGTTCTAGACGGCATGCCACAATGAATGACACTGCTTCTTCATCTTCAGCTAAGAGAACAACTATGTTCCCTTGTCACTCTCTTCCAAATTTTTCTAATTGCACATTTGTAACTGCATCTCTAAATATCTGAGTCACAGTGAGAAGTAGCTGATACAGATAAATTACCAAGATAACCTTTCGCTGAGGTTGTTAACATGATTGATAGAAGTCATTTTTTAAGTTAGAGATCATTATTTTTTATTCATAAAACGAGATTTTCCCAACAAACCACAACAAGCTGGTTCTAACTGAGATAGAGGGAGGTCTCCGTTGAGACTGTAACTAGATAATCTTGTGTCTACATGTCAGAGAGTTTTAGTAGACAGTCCTAAAGTGAAGGAATAATGTGCAGGAGGCAAGAAATAAGGTTGTAGAGCACTGGTTTTCAGAATGGAATGTACATCAGAATCGCATGGAGGTTTTTTGTTTTGTTTTGTTTTGTTTCATAGATGGGGTCTTGCTCTGCTACCTTGGCTGGAGTGCAGTGGCATGATCAATAGCTCACTACAGCCTCGTACTCCTGGGGTTAAGTGATCCTCCCACCTCAGCCTCCTGAGTAGCTGGGACTACAGGTGCATGACAGCATGCCGGACTAATTTTTAAAGTTTTTGTAGAGACAGAGACTCCCTATGTTGCCCAGGCTAGTCTCAAACTCCCAACCTCAAATCATCTTCCTGCCTCAGGCTCCCAAAGTGCTGAGATTACAGGCTAGAGCCTCTGTGCCAGGCATATGGAGGCTTCTTAAGTCATATTGCTGGGCTCTACCTCTAGAATTTCTGACTCAGCAAGTGGACCTGAGAATTTGCATTTCTAATGAATTTCCACTTAATGCTTCTGTTACCAGTACTGTAACTGTACTCTGAGAGCCACTTCTTTAAAATAATTCCATCTAGGGAAGAATAAGAGTAAGAGGTAAGCTCCCACAGAGGAAAGGAACTATCAAAGGATGAAAGACACAACATTTTCAAAGTCATTTCTTTGGGCCTTTCTAAAGTGGTATATGTCTATCCTGATGCTTGTTTTCAATCACTCTTTTATTTCTGTGAAGAAGACTGTGACGTCTTCTTCCCTTATGAAGATTATTCATCCCTTCACATCCCTTCCTAAAGCATTGTGTGACAACTTTACTTAAGAGAGAAATTCTGGGAAGCGCCAACCATCCCTGAGGATTCAGCACTTTTTTTTTATATGTGAAAAAGGAGAATTATAATCAGTTATATTACCCCTTTCACTTGAATTGCCAGGAAAATCAGACCAAATGTGTACCCCAATTACAGGAATTCCATAAGATATCATATATTGGTTTGTTTTGTTTTGTTTGTTTTTTTTTCTCGGTTATCCTACTTGATTTCCAAACTCCATTCTAACTTGTCATTTTGTCAGGCCTGATACTTTGCTTAAACTTACTTCATGTATTTTACACAAGCTACCCACCCAAAATCTAATGTGAAGTGCAATTAGCTTAGGCTTACCTTTAGTCAACATTCTTTTCATGTTATATATGTGATATTCTATTAAAAAGTTATAAGGAAGTTGTCTTTGCCAAGTCAAGATCGCATGATTTCCTGAAGTCGGTTCCATTAGAAAAGTTATGGAAAGATAAAGAGATCTGGTATGTAAAAAATTGATACACAGTAATGGAATGTTTACAAGTTCCAGGGAAGCCGATTTCCTTAAAATGATGAATAGCTAAGTGCTGCCCATCTTGTGTGTGTGAAAGAGAGAGAAAGAGAGGAGCTCAGCTGCGCTAGAGAGCTGGGGTGCCAGGTGTCAAGAGTAGCTGTGTTACCGGAAAGGGATCCAGACCCCTAGAGAGGGTTCTTGGAACTCATGCAAAGAAAGAATTCAGGGCAAGTTCATGGAGTAGTGAAAGCAAGTTTATTAATACAGTAAAGGAATTAAAGAATGGCTCCTCCATGGGCAGAACAATGTCATGGACTCTCAACTGAGAATACTTACAGTTATTTCTTGATTATATGCTAAGTAATGGGTGGATTATTCATGAGTTTTCCAGGACAGGGGTAGATAATTCTCAGAACTGAGGGCTCCTTTCCCTTTTAGACCATATAGAATAACTTCCTGACATTGTCATGGTGTTTGTAAACTCTCATGGCACTGGTGGGAGTGCCTTTTAGCATGTTAATGCATTATAATTAGCATATTAATAGCAGTGAGTACAACCAGAGGTCACTTTCATTGCCGTCTTGCTTTTGGTGGGTTTCCGCTGGCTTCTTTTTTGCATTCTGTTTTATCAGCAGGGTCTTTGTGAACTGTATCTTATGCTGATCTCCTGTCTCATCCTGTGGCTTAGGATGCCTGAACTCCTGAGAATGCAGCCCAGTAGGTCTCAGCATTATTTTACCCAAGCCCTATTCAAGATGGAGTTGCTCTGGTTCTAAGGCCTCTTACAGTTGATTCAAAGCCAAAAAATGAAAGCAGTGGTCAGAAATGGAAACACAGCTAGCTCCCTCTTGTTTCATCTCCTTTATGGAGCGGCAGGCACACCGTTAGAGGGTCAGGTGGATCAGCCCAGATGTGGGAATGGGCTCACTGCTGGGGGAACTGTGGACAAAGGCTCTTATAGTTTTATGGACCCAAGGGCTAGGGAGAGGTAGAGGAGGAAATTCTAGGGTGGAGAATTACTGAATACTGAGCCAGAGTGGAGAAATGATGTTTCAGATCAGAGAAAATGAGGCTAAGATATTAGTTGACTTGTCTATACCAGCATTGTCGGATAGAAGCAGATTTGGTTTATTGGCTCCCAGACAATAGTTTGCAATGAACACTGCACTTTCTCTGACATGTAGTGAGTCTCCTTCATTCCTGAGTTATCCCTGTATCAATGCCACACTCATTCATAGTACGTAAATGACCTTATAGAGATTGAGCCAATTCTTCTCATTCGCATTCAGAAGAGATTCTGCCAATAAGGGTATATCTATACATATATAGCCTTAAGCTTATTGGATTTGTTTGGAAATTCCAAATTTCTTGCTGATTGTGCACATGGATATAAATAATTTTTAAACGTTTTAGAATACATTGACTTCATTATGTAGCTGGTAAGTGGGAGGTTTGGACCAGAGCTGAGGAATACAATTCTGGGGCAGGTAGAGCAGGAAATAGAGTTTAAGTAGTTTTCCTTAGTTCTTGCCAAGGACTGGGTTATTCTAGAAAAAAATATATTTTATTTTATTTTATTTTTATTTTTATTTTTTTTTGAGACGGAGTCTCGCTCTGTCCCCCAGGCTGGAGCATAGTGGCCGGATCTCAGCTCACTGCAAGCTCCGCCTCCCGGGTTTACGCGATTCTCCTGCCTCAGCCTCCCGAGTAGCTGGGACTACAGGCGCCCGCCACCTCACCCGGCTAGTTTTTTGTATTTTTTTTTAGTAGAGACGAGGTTTCACCGTGTTAGCCAGGCTGGTCTCGATCTCCTGACCTCGTGATCCACCCGTCTCGGCCTCCCAAAGTGCTGGGATTACAGGCTTGAGCCACCGCGCCCGGCCGAAAAAAAATATATTTTAAAAAGAACAAAATCAGTACAAAAAGATGGATTTGCCATCACTACAAGGAGGATATTACCACTGAGAAGAAATATTTATAGTAAAGATTGATACAACTGTTTTTGCATGGAATGCCATAAAATATTTCATAGGTATATTGGGAAGAGAAAAATCACTTGCATTTTATGATTGAAGAAAGATGTGCTACATTATCTAGGGCTACCTGGACACTGTATTTCTCAAAACAACATAGCCTGATGAGACAAAAAAGTATTCTGACTTCTCTAGGGATATTTTTTAGCTGTACCAAATGTCCAGAGTTCCCCCAGCAGTGAGCCCACTCCCACATCTGGGCTGATCCACCTGACCCTCTAACGGTGTGCCGCTCCATAAAGGAGATGAAACAAGAGGGAGCTAGCTGTGTTTCCATTTCTGACCACTGCTTTCATTTTTTTGGCTTTGAATCAACTGTAAGAGGCCTTAGAACCAGAGGAACTCCATCTTGAATAGGGCTTGGGTAAAATAATGCTGAGACCTACTGGGCTGCATTCTCAGGAGTTCAGGCATCCTAAGCCACAGGATGAGACAGGAGATCAGCATAAGATACAGTTCACAAAGACCCTGCTGATAAAACAGAATGCAAAAAAGAAGCCAGCCAAAACCCACCAAAAGCAAGACGGCAATGAAAGTGACCTCTGGTTATACTCACTGCTATAATATGCTAATCAATGTCTATCTCTAAAATTTCTGCCTTAGGCTTGAAAGGAAAATATGATGATTATCTAAGTGGAATTCTTCAGGTTTAAATTTCCTGTTCATTGGCTGTAGGTATATGCTTTATTGGTGCCTCCAGTAGCCATGCCCACTTATGGGAGCTACTCACCTCCAGTCCTGTAGTTTGAGAGGTGAAGCTACACGGAGCTGAAGAGGTGGGCAATCAGAACACTTCTTTTTCCTAACAATGGTTAGTTAAGGAATCATCCAATCAGAGCCAGAAACCATCAAAGCTAACATTAGGGCCCTTTCGAGAACTACAGAAAAAGACTGCTTTTCCTGTCAAAGCTGGAAGGAGCTAAAGGTGGTCCTCAAGGTAGTGATGGAAGAGTATCAGTTTGAGAAATTTTCTTACTTCTGTAGAAGTGAAGCTCGACAAAGAAGGAAAGACATTGAATGGGAAAGGAAGAGACAGGGAGACAGAAGAAGATTTTTATATAATGACTGATTCATTACATTCATTTCAACTTTAATAGTTACATTTTTAAAGTGAAGAAAATAAATCTCATTGAAACCAAAATCATAAATTTGTCTTTTCTGACTTTTATAATTAATAAAATATTGACTAATTTATTTATTATATCTTTTAACAAGTTAATCAAAAAATTCCTCGATGTCAACTTTGTGTGACATCACATCAAACTGAAATCAGTGTCCCATTGCAATAAAAGTTACTTCAGGAAATAATTTGTTTCAATAATGTTATTTGTCAGTCCATTTTAGAAGATGTAATTGTATGATTTTTCCTGCTTTTACATTTTCTTCATTGTTAGTGGAATATTTTCTCTCAATTAATCAAGCTGCAACATTATCAAAATTTTCACATACAGAATGGGAAATTTCCACACATCTCAATAACTATTTTGGACACTTGCAGTTAAGCACATTAAGATGCTTATTAGTGGAGAGTTGTGGAATGAGCCTCAATTAGTGAATTAGACTGTATTCATTACACTTCACCAAATGCTCATTAACAGATTGTTTGATATTTTTCCCTGCCCATGCTAGAAAGAAAAGTGCGCGGGGAGCAGGGTGGGGAGGCTGGAGAGCTAGTCTGCCTTAGCAGCATTATGGAAATGAAGTCACATTGTAATCTTTCTGCTTACAGTTGCCTGGAGTAAAGAATGCCTGTAGCCTTTATCAGTGAGACTTTGTTTGGAAGGAGGCATTAGGATGGGATAATTCTTCCATGCCACTAGGGGGACCGTCTGGCATATTTTTTATAAAGGATCTTTATTGAAGATAAAAAAGAGAGAAAGAAAGAAGGAGAAAGAAAAAGGCAGATCTACACGACGGCAAATCAATTTCTCAGAAAAACAACTCTTCTGACAGCTCTTATTTTGGCTAAAGGACACCCAGATGGCCTCACCAAATCTTTAGGGTATGCACGGCAATTTAAATCTAGAATGCTTTAATCCAACATTCCCTAGCTTTCTCCTCCATCCAGAGACAGAATTTCATCATGAACTGCAGGCCGTCTGAGCTTCCCCACCCACTTCCTGTTTTCGTCTCATACAGGTCTTTTTCCCACTCTTTGCATGTTTAGTCCCATCTTGGTGTCTGTTTCTTGGAAGATCCAGACTAACACAATAAGGAAAGATATTTATAACAACAACAACAACAACAACAACAGAATCCTAGGAAGTCTCTGGAATTAACAGCACACTTTGTCTCTGAAGATGGAAATAGAAGATGGACTAAAACAGGAGGAATGTTTGCAAATCTTTTAGAAAACACCTTAATATCCAGGTCCCCCCTGCTCACTTATGTAGCCTGCACTTTCTGGTTGGAAGGTCAGAGAGTACTCAAGTTAGAGCCAGATCCTAAAAAGTCACAGATTTACCGACTGTTCCTTGCCACGGTAATGTTTTGTTTCAAGAATAAACAACAAATCCTTTTGGAAAGCTTTGCTTTTGATGAGATTCCTTTTACCCCAGAAACTTAAAGCAATTGAGTCCTATTGAATAATTATATACATTTTTATTAAATACTATACATATTGAAAGTGATGACTTTATTCATTTATATTAGTTCAAAAATTGCAAGTAACTTTTAATATCAGACATTAAATAAACGTTTGCTCATATTTAGTATTATATAATTTAAAATATTAACATTTTATATAAATATTGCATTTAATGTCATAAAATTATAAAACAAGAGGATTGTGGAAAATATAGAAAACAATTAATAAAATTAAAAACACATTTTAAACTTCAACAATAGTATGATATAAAATATAGTGATATATAACGTAGACTGTATTAAATACATAAACTATATACAATTTACACAATTGTCGACCCCCAATATAATAATAATTGATTATTTTAATTATGAAACCTTTTAAAGCTGTTTTTAGAAATAAAAAGAAAAGAGGTGACCTCTGTAGATGCATAGAGGGATAACCAATGTTAAATTTCACAGATAACCCTATATCTATTTTATATAAACTTTCATAATTGCCATTTTGAACATAATTCACATAAAATTTGATATCCTGCTTACAGGTAACTGAAAAGTTTTAAATATGCCTTTATGAGAAATTATTTGAAATTGTTTTTACTTCCATTAATATACATCAGCCATTACTCAGCAAAAACATCTGGAGTTGTTTCTGGTGAATGCACCACATTTTCTCTGTGTCATACAACTGCACCCCAGGCCTCAGCTAATTGCACTCATGGTATAAAGCAGACCTGAAAAGGGGGCATTCTTATTGGTCATTGGCCAGTAAGACTCATAAGGCTTTGTCTGGTATAAAACAGCAATAAGCTGGTCTGATGGGATTATTTCAGAAACTTGAATTAAGAGACAGAGAAGAAGGTTGACAGCCATAGACTATGAATGTGAAAAATCATGCTGACATAGGCAGGGAGAACACGATTGTTCATGGACCAGCTGAATTTATGGAGATTCTAAACAGAGAATAACAACCACAACAGCAGCACTGACAGCGTTAGCAGCAGCACTACTGGTGACTACAACAATAGCAATAATAATGGCAGAGAACAATGGAGATAACCGTTTACTTATTTCCAAAAGCAGGAGTGCCCAAGTTTCAACAAGATTCCAATTTCAAGTTGCCTCAGCCACCCTGGCTTCCCAGTCCCTGTGATACACAACTCTCCCTAAAATCGTGCAGTGGTACAGCCTGCAAGGCCATACACAGCAGCCTTGTCCATAAAGAGGGAGCTTCATTTAGAGTCCCTACATCATTTCAGTAAGTTTCAGTATGTTTATGTGTCTGGAATAAAGAAAAACCCTGACTACGATACTAGCTAAACAAACATAACCGAGTTATTTATCCTGCCAAGGGTAGTAAAACCAACCTTTCTTGTGCTAAGGTTTAAAATGTTAAAGTGTTGCTAAGGGAGGAGACCACCCCTCATATTGTCTTATGCCCAGTTTCTGCCTCCAAAGAAAGAAGAATTAAAAACTAAAAGGCGGAAATGAAATCCACAGGTAGACAGCCTGGCGCCGCACCCTGGACCTGGTAGTTAAAGATCGACCCCTGACCTAATTGGTTCTGTTATCTATAGATTACAGACATTGTATAGAAATGCACGGTGAAAATTCCTATCTTGTTTTGTTCCAATCTAATTACCGGTGCATGCAGCCCCCAGTCACGTGCCCCCTGCTTGCTCAATCAATCATGACCCTCTCACACGCACCCCCTTGGAGTTGTGAGCCCTTAAAAGGGACAGGAATTGGTTACTCGGGGAGCTCGGCTCTTGAGACAGAAGTCTTGCCGATGCCCCCGGCCGAATAAACCACTTCCTTCTGTAACTTGGTGTCTGAGGAGTTTTGTCTGCCACTCGTCCTGCTACATTGCCATTGGGCTAGCTCAGGTTCTTGACTTCACCACACAAAAGAATTTGAGAGGGAGTTTAAAGTAAGAGAAGGCAAATAAGTTTATTGCAAAGCGAAAGTACACTCTGAGAGGCAGAGCGGCTGCTGAAATGGTGGGAGGACAGTCCCTAGTGCCCTAAGGGAATTCCCTTTATGGGAACTGCACATAAATATTCATAAAATACTGGGGAGGTCAAGCATGCAAAGGCAGACCTGTGGTTGGCACATGCGGTCAGCATCTACGTGATCTAACATGCGCTGCATGTATCATTAGCATATGAAATTTCCACCTAGCGTGTGTATTTTACTATTAAAATATAAAACTTTACTATTAAAATTAAAATATAAAATTTTACTATTAAAAGGCCACTGTCAGCTAAACCTTGAGTCCAGCTGCGCATGTGGAACCCTGGAGAAGTCTCTCCCCTCCAAGGCAGGAATTGTAGCTAATAGCTTTCTGGGTTTTTATGTTGATTAGCTGGAGATTAGGGAAGCTACATCATGAATAAAAGGCTTTTGTTCTCTTTTCTGGGCTGTATTTGGTATCAGAAACTTGTCACCATCAGGCAGTCTCCTGGTATCCCATAAGACTGTTTATTTTGCAAAAGAGTTAAGTGCACAAGAGTGTAACGGATGCAGAGCCCACTGCAAAAGGAGCTCTTGAGGCTTCACACAAGGGAGTAAGTCAGGATGGCCTCCTATCCTGACTTATCCTGCCTCAGAAGCACATGGAGTTATGTCAGTACAAAAGAAATGTTGATTCTCTTCCCTTCTCCGTACCACAGAATTTCTGCAAATCCTTCTGTTTACACTTTCAATTGTCCTCTTACCTTTCTTAAAGGATTCTGAGAAGCACAGTTACACTTTGGTTTCTATGCTCTTATTTCCCTTAAAAGTGTCAGTCACGTGCCCTAATGGAAACCCCAAACTCGGAAGATCAATTTTATAAAGTCCCTCATGAGCAGTTTGCTACTTAACCTGTGGCTCATGTACACTAAATTTCACAATTTGCCTTTTTTCTTTCCTCTTTCCTTTTCCAAAAGACAGACATTTTAGAGCATCTAACACCACTCCCACTGTATCCTCATTGACACATGGGGAAAAAAGAAGAGATATGATCACCACTCCCTTCCAAAATGGCTGTGATTGTCTTCAAACTGCAAGCTTATGAACACAGCCATACTTTCAATATAGTTTCTCCATCGTCCTTGAGTTGGATGCCAACTATTTTAACTTTGGTAACTGTGTGTTGTTTTCTTTTGTTTTTAAATAAGCAGTTCCCCCAATCCCCTATGGTAAAAGTAAAGATGCATTGTTAGAGTGACAGTTATAGGATTTAAGTACAGATCATATTTGTATTGTAACTTTTACTTTCCAAGAAATAAAGTCTAGGTAGAATAGTAGGAAAATTTGAAAATATAATTCTCATATGCTTGCTATTTCAGATAGACTAATTATTTACTATTATTTATATATTTATTTATAAATACATATATATCATATATTTATTCATTATTACTATGTATTTTGTCTTCTACATATTAAAACCAGTTATAGGTCTCGTACTATTCTTGTCTCCAACACACATAGAAATTATACAGTCATAAAATAAACCAATCCCTATTGTAGAGATGAAGAAATTAAGGCATAGAGAAGTCAGGGAAATTTTGGTAGAACCAGAATTTAAAATTCAATTAATTTTTTCAATTCAATAAATATGTATATAAAATTCTCTGAGTTGCAAGCATTCTGGAGAATAAAGATTATAATAACGTTGTTCTGATCCTCATATTCTTATAATCCACTACAGGAAAGAGTTATGTCCCTAACTGATTGAACGTCAGACAATGCAAGATATGTAAGAGGAACATGCTGAATTTTCTTGGTGAAAAGAGAGAGTGTTTCATTATTGCAACGGCATCTTGCAACATGGAGTAGACTTTCACTGGACCAAATTTGATGTCTGGGTGAAGAGACAACATGAGCAAAAGTTCATCATTGTGAAATTTCAGGTATCCCCCAAAATAGAATTTTTTTAAAAGACAAACTTAAGGCAACATTGTTTAATTTTAAAAAGTAAGATCAAGATGATAGAGCAGTGATAAATTTGTATGCATCCAACACAGGACCTAGAAAGACGTAAAGCTAACACAACCAAGCAAAACCCTGACAGACTGGAAATGAACAAAAGCACAATTATAATGGGGGTTTTGCATACACTTCTATCAGATATTGATCGAGTAGACAAAGAATTATAAGGCTACAGATGTAAAGAAAAATATGAATAGGCTAATTTTTGAGTGGCTATAGTATGCAGGGCTTAGAAGGTCTGAAACATAAAGTAAAGCTAGGTTTTAAAAAATCAGTGCTATTCAATATTTTAGGTGTGTTACTCATAGAACCAAGAGAAGTAATGTGACCAGATCTCTTTTTAAGACATAACAGTGGCAACAATGAAGAAAAAGGAACTTTGAGATATAGTAAAACTAGAGGCATATATTAAAAAGAAAACGAGTAAGTGAATCCATATGAAAGATGTGGGGAACTCAATTAGAGGAATGGAAATGAAGCCTGAGAAAAGGAAATATATACAATATATGTGAGTTTCATCAACAAGAGGTGGTATTAAAAAAGAGAAAGTTATAATAAATATGACTCCGAAATTCCTCTACTTGATGGCATATAGCAGTGTTTCACAAAACTCACTAATGCTAAGGACTCCCTGAAGAAAGTGTCAAAAACTCGGTTTCCTGGGTCTCTAAACATAGACTAGTGAGTCAGAATCTCCAGGGGGAGTGCTGGGTGATCTAATTCTACAAGGGATTCCTTTCAGTGGGTGAGTTTAGAAACACTGAAATAAAGATACCACGAACCAATGAGAAACCAGAAGGAACAAATAGGATAGTATTTTTAACTGGTTTAATTAAGATGACATCAAGAAATCTATGGAAAGATATCTGGGATACATACGCAAAGGCATGTTTGGAACCTGAGAGAGTGCTTAGAATGAGAAATATGGATTTGAAAGTTACCTGCATGATGGTAAATGTCAAGGTTGCACGACTAGAAGTTTATAAGGAAAAGAATGTATAGACCAATATTTACAGCGCCTACAATTAAATTTCAGGAAGCATATGAATCAAAGAGATAATTAAAATAGTATTATAGATGTAGGTAGAATCCTAGCCATGGGGTATTATAGAAGAAAAAAGACAAGATAATTTCAAAAGAAATACAGCAGCTAATGGTGTTAACAATGCAAAAAATAATGGTAGTAAATAAATTGAGGTGACTGAACCAGGCAATTAGAATATCTTTGAGGATCTTAGAGAGGGCAAAGTATGGTGAAAACTTGCTCATTACGAGTTCAGGGAACTATGATTACAAGAAGTAAAGACAGGAGAGGAGACAGCTTTTGCAAGGAGTTAGTCTGAGAAAAGACAGAGAGTTTGGAAGGTATCATGAGTGAGAAAGGTGTTCAAGTGAAATTGTTTTGTTATCTTCTTTTCTTTATTCAGTGTAGGAGATGCTGTGATGTGACAATCATATGCCTTTCAGGACTGAAGGACTTAGGTTCCCAGCTGCTGGAGGGGCTGCCTACAGACAGCACCCTGCCATCAGCTCTTTTCAAAATCGCCTTGACTGAAAAGAATGGCCTGGTCCAAGGTTATGCTCCTACCCACTGACAGCTCACATCCAGTGACCATTCAGCAAGTATGAATAACGGCCAAGACAACCTCAGCCAGGCTCAGGACAGCTCTGAAGTGCCATTTGGATTTTCAGGCTCCCCATTAGGATAGTTGAGGAGAGTCATCCTGCCTGGGGTCATGCCTCTGCCCATGGCAGCCTGCAGCCAGTGACCAGGAGATGCATGCATATAAAACCCCAGTCACCTCACACCAAGCTTGGGGGACTCAGAAAGCCCATCCTGCTGTGGAACTGTTTGTGGAGTTGGCTGAAGTTTTTGTTGAGATTTCAACACAAACTTTCCCATTGTCTAATTCTGTGTTGCCCCTTCCTTTCCACAGGTGGTAATCCTCAGATTACTACCTGATGCACCTCCTGCGTGCTAATTTTTGCCTTGGAGTCTACCATCTGGGGTATCCAGTTTGCACCAATGAGACCTTTTCAGATTTATTAGGCTGACAAGAAAGCTATGAAGCTATGTCAAATGGCAGGTAAACTTCAGTTACTTTAAGTACGAATAACCTAAGGTGAATGAAAAAGTAACATTAGGGGTGAAGTAGAAAATACCTTGAGTGCAGAGATTTTATTTTTTCTTTCTAGAGACGTGTAAGAGATCTGAACAGACTCTTTCATTTATTTCAATCCTCATGACTGGCGGTAGAAGAGGAAAAACTGGTAGAGGGGGGAAGGATTAGACCAGTAATTTTGCTCTCATATTTTACTCGTGTCTAATATTTTCTGATAAATTATTCACTCCTTGTAACATTCCTACCAGGCATACCCCACAGTCTGCTGCCCACTCCACATGCATAGCTAAGAAGACAGGAAACATAGCCATTTTGCTGTCTAGCACATTCTCACGAATCACCATTGTACCTAACAAAAAACGGTGGTCAGTGGCTAGAAAACTAAAGAATAAATGCAAAAGATTATCACATGCACAGCTAACATCCCAAATACATTATTTGTATTTGTATATACACATTTTCTAACACAAACCTAGATGTTCACTTTACAGACCTGATCTTCTGTATTCTTTTCTTCATGATGATTACCACCATTCTTCCAAAAGTTACCTAGGTAGCTTTGATACTGTTTGGCTCTGTGTCCCCATCCAAATCTCACCTCCAACAGTAATCCCCACATGTCAAGGGAGGGATCTGTAAACCTGAAGTGTGGAGGTGGGGAGGTGATTGGATCATGGGGTCAGTTTTCCCCTTGCTGTTCCCATGATAGTGTTAGTTCTCATGAGATATGATGGCATTTCTTCGGCTTGCACTTCTCTCTCCTGCCACCGTGTGAAGCAGCTCCTTGCTTCTCGTTCGCCTTCTGCGATGATTGTAAGTTTCCTGAGGCCTTCCAAGGCATGTGGAACTGTGAGTCAATTAAACCTCTTTCCTTTATAAATTACCCAGTCTCAGGTATTTCTTTACAGCAATGTGAAAACGGACAAATATACTCATCCTTGTTATTCAGACTTCTTCCCTCACCACTTTGAAGGTGTGGGCAACATATTTTGATTCTACTTTTAAATGCTTCAACAGCTGTTTCATTGTTTTTAAGAGTATGTGCAGATTTTATATGAAATTTTCTCTGTCTACTCTGTATCCACCCAGACCCATTTCTCACTACTGACAAGAGATCAGCACGTCACATGCAATAACATCAAGCAAAACACGTATCATGAAAACACTATCCTTGAGATGAAAAGGTTGTTATTATAGCAGATGTTTAAGTGTTTACTAACTGCCAGACACTGGGTCAGTATTGTATATGGATTTTCTCATATCATTTTCACAATTCTGTTATTATCTGTGTTTTGTAAATAAGATAAATAGGGCTAAAATAATTGAAGTAATTTGTCAATTCAACTCCAGCATCCATTTTCTATTTACTCTTATCTCCAAAATGGTCCAGTCCACATTACCTTCATTTTCTGCCAAAAAAAGAAAAAAAAAAAATCCTTCCTCTGTCATCAAAACTTATCTCAACTGACAATTCCTCTACAAAACTGGTATGAAATCTTAAAGGAAAATGTTAATCCTCTTTTCCCCATGTTCCATTTATGCCTGTACACATCCATTTTAATAACCACATTTCATTGCCTATGTGCTTATCTACCCAGAAAGTAGATCGGCATTATCTAAAGTAGGCTTCATAGAGGTCTAGGTCTAATTATGAAGTAAAATATTATAAAACAAATGAAATGTTTGCCTGAATGCCCAATAAGGGATGTACTTTCCACGAATTTGATTATGACCATGAACATTTAGGGTGTCCACTTTCCACAAACTAATAGCCTAGTATCCACTTTCCAAATAGTTTGTTTCTGCATCACTTAACTCGGTATCTGTAATGTCAAAGATGTTCCTTTAATCATTCAACATTCAAAACCACTCTGCAATAAAGTTGTGTTGCTTGGAATTGATTTCCAGAGATTTGCAGTCTTTAAGAATGTCGTGAAGAACTCTCTTGTCTTCTTTTTATCATTTCACCTGTGAATAAACTAGATATTTAAGGGGAGGATTTCATTAAGGAAAGTCACACAGGCCTGGAAATTTCGTTTTGAAATAGCACTAATTAAATTGCTTTAATCCTACTGAAGCTTTCACCCAGGCAATGCAGCTAGCTATTTCACATGAAATTTATAAGTCTGCTATTTAAATGTCATGTTTCTTTATTATTATTTATTTATATCTAATTTATTACTGGATGCATCTCTCTAGCCTCAGGGTATACGTATCTTTAAGTTTAATTAAGAAACCCGTTCTGAAGATTATCACTCCCAACCAAACATAAAAGACAAGAACATGAACACAGAAAATACACACATACACAAGCCCATACACCCTCAGTGGCTCCAACCCACCAGCAAGTTAGCATATGCAGAGGAACTAGAAAAGACACATGACAGGAACCATCTAATTAGAAGACTAAAACTTTTAATTTTTAATTTATTTCAAATTATAGAGTAGAAACTCATAACAGAAATGCTCCATTGTATAATATGACATATGCATATGAACGTGCATTCAGATTCTTCTGCAGGCCATATTAGAATCTCCACCACAAGTAACACACAGCTCTCCTCTGGCATCCCCGAGACTTCCTGACATAGCAATCAGCCCCAGCATTAAGCCAAATCTTCCTGCTCAAGCACTGGAAAGGGAAAAGTCATCCTACGTTTGGAGGGACAGATTATAGTATAGTTCTTTCAGGTATGGATGAAACAAAATTAATAATATTAAGTCATCTTTTTCAAGATCATGGAGGGCATTAAAGAAAGGCTCATTTCTTAGTCCATGTCCAACTTGGACTTGGAGTTTCATTGAAGATATCAATAATAATCACCCAATCAGCATTATCATCAACAACTCCATTCATCTATATCACATACTGGAGTTTAAAAGATCTTAAATGTCTATTATCTCACTCGATAATAGGAACACTTATATATTTTAACCTATTTTAGAATGTGAGATGCATGAAAATATGTGTTTGAGTTTTAAACTACATTTAAAACAGGATAATGTTAAGAACACTTCAATCTTTTTATAGTTGTCTTTTACTCCTGTTTGCAAATCCTTCATTTAACTTCACTATTCTTCACTGGCAATATGCTAAGTTTTACTTAAATAGCTTTAATAGACTAGATGTGACATGAGCATAGGTCTGATCTCACAGTTGACACTCGAATTTTTTTTTAGGACATCATTGATCCATGTTTACTTCTTTAAACAGTTTCCATTTATGATCTCTTGCCAAACTTTCACCCACTGTGACCCTCCAGGGATTTCTCTTTCTGAAGAAGTGGAGGTGAGATAGAATATATGTTGAGACATGTATTTTTACATTTTATTCATAGTCAATCTCCTCTAGTTTCCTTTATACCAGGAATGATAACAACGAAGTGCCAATAGACTAAAAAAAGGACATCTGTTTTATGTGTTTTCCATCATGAGGCCATTTGAAGTGTGAGATTGTTTTTCTGAAAGATCAACACTTTAAAAATCTTTCTGATGACAAACTGTGCCTACTTCCAGATCATGTGGCAGTAAAACACTATTACATAGCTCATCACACCCAGGGTAAAGTGTCAGCTATGAAACGTTATGATTTATGTGTATATTCAACATTTGTTTTTAGAGCCAAACTGACTTCTCTCTTAATTTGTTGCTACTAAAAAGATTTCTACTTAATTCTCTGTAATTATCATCCCTTAATTCTATCTAATAATGTGGTGATACAGAAAGCATTTGCTGCACTTTGTTTTTTCTGCGAAAAGCCTCATCAGTGCCCTTAATTACCTACTGACATCACTATGTTGTGGTTGTGGACTTTCACACGTTACTGTGTATAGCATGGCTCATGAAGTCTAATGAGAATAAGTTCCTTGAAATTAATCCCAATAATTAACAAACTTGCTGTCTGCTTCTCAGATGTCTAATTTGTGACACAAACTTGGCAAATGTTTTCAACTGTGGAAACAGAATTGAATTAAAGAAAACTTTTTGAGAGAAGTAGAAATTGGTCTTTAGTAGAATTTCTTTATCAAATATACAATCCATTGATGATATACCTGATTTATCAGCAGTGAAAATAAACATAAAATAATATGAACTGCTGACCAAATGATAGAGGGTTCTTGATGGTAATTTTTCTCCTCATGGAGCGTTCTTTTAAATAAATAAATAAAAAAGAACAGAAAAGAAGCGATTTTGTTTTCACCTCTCAGTCATTCCATATTCTTCTGTGAAAATACTTATTCCTATCCATTCCCAGCTACCTCCTACTTCCCAAATTACTGATTCAAACATTTTCCTAAATCGCTCCTTTTACCCAAGGCATTTGTTGACAAGACCCAAGGGTATACTAATAGGCCTTTAGTAGTATAAGTATTCATTACTTGATGGTCAAATTCACTCACTAAATAACCCTAAAATTATGTGATGATTTATGTCCAAATCCCATTCAAATCTAAAGTTTAGGTAAAAAGGTAGAATAACATTTAACCTTTTGCATTCCGGTCTCTTCTGCCTCATTTTAAATTTCTGGGATGTAGAACAGATTCTGGCATATAGTAGGTGTTTAACCATGTTGGCCGAGTAAATTAGAAGAGAAATCAATAATATTTTTAAAAACTAATTCATTCTTATCACTGAATTTATTTTTAATGGGTGATTTTTTCTGTATAAATTTCTGTATTTTACCATTTCTCCAGTAATTTGTTATTTAAATCTTTACTAAATTAAAAGTGAAAACTAAATAAATCCTCCCTGGTTGGCTTCTCCTCAAGAGGTCTCTCTTAACCCACTACTCTTTTGGATCATAATTGTATTCATTGGCAATTTTATCTGGAGTCTCTTGTTTTCCATGTAGTTTAGTTTTTTATTTTATTTTATTTATTTAGTATTATTATTATTTTTGAGACAGAGTCTTGCTCTTGTCATCCAGGCTGGAATGCAGTAGCACAATCTTGGCTCACTACCGCCTCCCGGCCTCCAGCGATTCTTGCGCCTCAGTCTCCCAGGTAGCTGGAATTACAGGCATGTGCCACAATGTCCAGCTAATTTTTGTATTTTTAATAGAGACAGGGTTTTGCCATGTTGGCCAAGCTGGTCTCGAACTCCTGACCTCAAATAATCTGCCTAACCCATTCTGTCAAAGTGCTGGGATTACAGGCGTGAGACACCACACTCAGTCATTGTTTTTCCTTTTTTACCCAGCAAAGATGTGTACCAGACCTGCTTACATCAGGAAATATGTAGTGGGGCTTAAACTTAAGAGCCCTACAGTAAAATAAATAAGAATTATCAAATGATCAGACAAAACAGATGTTTTGATAACAATGTCATATCGATTTTAACCCCCTTGTAAAGATAAAGTTATTGCCTTTGTTTACTTATTTGCATTCTGAAGCCTGAGTTTTACATGATTATTAAGAATTTGAAATTTCCTCCAAGGTCTTTATCTGTATCTTTGCTGACAGGCTTTGTATAAAAATTAGTACAGAGTGAAGTTGAAGAATATGGGTTTTACTATGAAATAGCTGTACATTTGAATCCTGGCTCCTACATGAGAGCTGTGTGACTTGCACTCAACTTTCAGCTTCTCAGATTTTGCTGAAATAAAATGAAAATACTAAGAATATTGACCTCCTGGGGAGTTTGGAAGACAGAATAATAAATTTTTACATGAAAACTGCTCAATACTTTATAGCCATTTTTAATATGAGAGTGACTAACAATAAATCATGGAAGAATAAGGAGGAAAAACAAGAGTTGTAAAGGTACACCAATCCTATGATTCACCCATATTTGAAGGGGAGAAGGAAGGGACATAGAGAATGCAAACACAAATCTTGATGCCTAAATCTTATTTTCATATTGATCAGGAAATCCCCAATTAAATCCCAGTTAATCCTAATACAGACATCCAGGACTTGATTAGACACAATGTAGACAAAAAGTGAAATGTATTGAAATATAAGATATAAACAGGAAACTTTTTTTTTCTTTTATTTTTTGAGGCGGACTCTCCCTCTGTCTCCCAGGCTGGAGTGCAGTGGCACGATCTCGACTCACTGCAAGCTCCCCCTCCCGGGTTCCGGCCATTCTCCTGCCTCAGCTTCCCGAGTAGCTGGTACTACAGGTGCCCACCACCGCGCCTGGCTAACTTTTTGTATTTTTAGTGGAGGCAGGGTTTCTCCTTGTTAGCCAGGATGGTCTCGATCTCCTGGCCTCATGATCAGCCTCCCAAAGTGCTGAGATTACAGGCATGAGCCACTGCGCCTGGCCAGCAGGGTGATTTTTTTAAAAGCATACATTAAATCATGAAACACAGACTATGTAAAACAGAAAGATAGTTTATCTGAATTTACCATGATCTGTGAAATCCCTTTAACCCGGGTTGATATTCCAGATATTCACTTAAAAGCCTATGACCTTAGGCAAGTTATCTGACATCTCAAGGCCTCAGAAGTTACTTCTAGGACGTCAGAGTAGAACATGCCTATTCCACTGAAGTATTTGAAAGCAACAAGAATGTTTCCAATTAGAAGTACGATTCTTATTTGGTAAACCAGATTCACAGCTTATTTCTGAATCAAAATTAAATCATAACTAATTCTCAAATTTCTGAAAGCCATAAAATTGTGAACAAAGTGTTTCTAAATACTTTATCTCATTTTAATAACACAAAATTATTTAACCTAGTATAGTGACTCTCAGCTGAGTGAAATTTTGCTTCACCAGGGAACTTTGGCAATGCCTGGTGAGATTTGTGGCTGTCGCACTGGGGAATACCACTGGGTTTTAGTGAGTAGAGGTCAGGGATGGTACTCAACATCCTGCAATGAACAGGACAGTTCCCAACACAGAATTATCTAGTTCATTATGTCAATATCACAGAGGTTGACAGATTCTGATTTAGAAGAACAGGAATCTTCTGAATACTTGGTTATTTGCAATAAAATATATTGACATTGCTTTTATTTTCACCTATGTTTTTGCTCTGGTGTCAACCTACCAGTGAAACAGAAATTTTATTCCTGTGGGTCACTTGTCTGAACTAATGTTATCATTTATTTGGGAATGTTTTGCTGACGGGCTACTATATATCTGTGATACTTAATTTTATGTGTCGACTCGACTGTGCCACAGGATGCCCATGTTATTTCTGGATGTGACTCTGAGAGTGTTCCTAGATAACACTAGCATTTGAATTGGTGGACTCAGTAAAGTAGATTGCTCTACCCAGCATAAGTGGGCCTCATCCCATCTATTTTAGGGCATAAATAGAACAAAAAGGCAAAGGAAAGGAGAATTAACCTTTTAAAAAACTTTCTGCCTGCCTCTTAGCTGGGACATTGGTCTCCTGCCCTCAGGCTAGGATTTACATCATTGGCTCTTGGTTCTCAGACCTTCAGACTCAGACTGGAATTAAACCACCAGCTGTCCTTGGGCTTCAGCTTACCAATACCACTGTAAAGAAATACATGAGACTGGGTAATTTATAAAGAAAAGAGGTTGAATTGGCTCGTGGTTCTACAGGCTGTACAGGAAGCATGATGCTGGCATCTGCCCAGCTTCTGGGAGGTCTCAGGAAACTTTCAGTCATGGCAGAAGATGAAGGAGAAGCAGGCACGTCTTACATGGCCGCAGCAGGAGCAAGATAGAGAGAGGGGAGCAGGGTATGTCCTAAACATTTTTGAACAACCAGATCTCACGATAACTCACTCATTCACTTTCATAAGAACAGCACCTAGGGAATGGTGCTGAACCATTAATGAGAAATTGCCCCTATGGTATAATCACTCCCCACCTGGTCCCATCTCCAGCACTGGGGATTGCAATTCGACTTGAGATTGGGTGGGGACACAGATCCAAAACATATGATCCTCCATAATTACCATATGGTAATAGCAGTATATATGTTATTATAAGTGAGGAATACCCCTTCCTTCCCATCTTTTTATACATATATGGTAATATATGTATATATGGTAATAGCAGTATATATATGTGTGTGTGTACATATATATAATATATATATTACCCAAATTACATATATATGTACACACACACATTATTAATTATATTTCTCTGGAGAATCTTAACAAATACAATATCCATGAACAAATAACTAAAATAGTAGGACCATCTAAATTCTACCATTATAGAATATTTAAAATAAAGAGCTATTGTTTTGTATCCTTCATATTAATTAATTCATTAATTATGAAAATAAAATTTATTGAGTACCTGCTAAGTTCAAGAAACTACCTTCTTTACATATTTTAATCCCAGTACTTATCAAGGGGTAGGGAGCAGAAGATCAGAAAATCTCAAATCCTGGAATTTATAAAGGACTATTTTTTGAGTACCCTGGACCTGCCAGGATACTACTACCTAGAGTTCTGCCTTATCACAGGCAGTTTTCCTTTCTCATCAGATCCTTTGGGTCCTTTCTGTATATCTTGCATTGTTGTTTATATGATTGAACCTGCCAGTGCTACTCCGATCCTAGGCATCTTTCTCAAATCTCTGTGTCCATCAGAAAGTGCCTTCTAACACTGACTGAAACTGAGACTGACCATTTACTTCTACCCTGCAGTAGCCATCCACAGTGGGAATGTAACCAGAGAATGCTGGATTCAAGGCTCCAACTCCTAAGGCTGGGTTGTGACCACCCACCTTTTACTGTCCCCCACTGATGCAGGATTTTTGCTCTTTAGCTCAGCTAGGTCCAGGTTCTTGTCTCATAACCAGGAAAAATTAGGCACGTGGACACCAAAGAGTGAGTGGAGTAGAATGTATGAAGTGAAAGGAAAGCTCTCAACAAAGAGAGGGGTCCTGAATAAGCAGACTGCCAGATGCCCCCTTCGCAGTTGAATACCAGGGCATAAGGTGCAAATTCCTGGTGTCTCCACCTGTCCTTCCAGTGTGTGCGTGGGCCCTCAGACTGAGCTGCTCCATATTTATGTGTTTCCCTTACTGTGCATGTGTTAAGGAACAGAATTTTCTACTGTGGGCATGTTTAGGCAAGACCCCTGTGCAAGTTCCCTTATCTGCACAAAACATCTGGTGTAAGCACTTTTGGGCGAGTCAGAGGTTCTCTGAGGACCCCTCCCTTACTGTCTGCCTAAAGCAAGCTCACTAACTCCTTTCACCACCGCATGACACTCTGCTCTCTGTAGACTGTGTTCCAAACTGTGGCAAAAATGGTTATCATAAGATTGACACACCTTCTCATCCATTCTGAATTGTGTTCAGTGAAGAAATGTTGAGATTTTACAGAAACGTGACACACAGGTTTTTGTGATTTGTGAGGGTATTCATATCAAATGAGGGAATGACAGTAGGAGAACTGCCACTCTTTTTTAAAGCCCAGCTTTGTGAGAATACAAAGGAAGGCATTCTGGACTCTTTCTGAGGAGGCAAAGAAAGGCAATAAATAAGTAAGCACCAGGCTGAGGTGAGAAGGTAATAAATAGATTTCTAGTCGATAGAAGGAAGGGCCTTCTGGGTAGAGGAAATAGCATGTGTGCAGATGCACACAACTTAAGCAAAAAGTACAAGCAGATTGGCAAGGTATCCAATATTGTCAGAGGGCAATAGATGTCAGCCAGTTCAGAAAAAGGTAGGACTGGAAATACAGGGAGGAGACCAATTCTGAATGGACAGAGATTTGGTTTCATCCTGAACAGAGAATAATGGCATGAGTTTTCAAAACAGAGTTTATGGCATACAATTGCATTTTATTAAAAAAAAAACTATCTGATATTTTTATTAAGAAGGATGGATTTAAAAAGGAAGGTAAAGCTAGAAGCCAGACCAGTGAGTTGGAGCGGTAGAGAGAGGGTGGGGAGGGAATACCAACCACAAAAATCCTGAGAAGTTTTAACCCAGGATTCTTAGCAGAAAAAAAATTAACAAGTATGAGATAGATAAGTTTAAAATAATTGATTGGGTATTCTGGTTTTCTTAGTGTGTCTGAGGGGTTAGATTTTGACATGAGTGTTTTAAAAAACATTTATAATATTCATTGATGTAATTGTCAAATCTCTGATACAAACGATGATATTTTCCCATGTTTTTGTTTTAAAACTATTAACAGATTTTGCTCAAAAGCTATTTGAGACTTTACCAGGTCTTCTCTTCAGAGATGGTCAGTGATTCCAGGAGTGACCATAGAAAGGAAAAAATATGATGACTTATCAGCATTTTGGCAAAGAAAGACAACATTGATTAAATTCTCGCAGTTGAATAGAATATTAACAAAACCTCTCTGGCTCATTTGGAGAGGATGAAATTAATTCACGAAGGAGAGGGTAGCTGTAGGCAAGATTCCATGGACAAAGAGACAAAATGCAGAGTATAGCTTAAAAAAATTAACTAGTGAATGGGATGTTAACCTCCAACTGGGGAAGTAATTGTATTATAATGGTGATGGAAAAAGAAAACTATCAACCAAAGAAATGAACCTGAACTGAAATGTTTCTAAATGGCAAGTAAGTTTGGTTACCTTTTGGTTTGTATATGCTTCATTTTTGCACCACTGCCCTGTGTTCTATCATCTCAGCCGCAACTGGAAATGGGAATTCTGCAATATTTGGCCTTGACACCTATTCAAGTTTTGTCCGTGGACAACTTACTTACACGTGCCCAAACCAGGATTCCACTGCAGCAGAATTCCCACCTCCCATGGTGGTTTCAAATCTAGGTACCTCACTTGGTGGATTCAAGGATCAAAGGAGACCACTTTTAATTACCTTGAATGGTGCCTGGTACCTTGCAGGTGTTTTCAAAGTCTGATTTCTTTTCTACCATTCTGAGCTACTGCAAGTTGAACTTTATTAATGCATCTGAGAGAAACAAGAAAGATTTTGACACGCAGCAAGTTAAGGAAACTTCTAGGCACTGAAGTTCAGTGACTTCACAGGAATAGTGATAAGAAATATGTAATAGCAGTACTCTGCCTCACAAGTTTTGTGTTTTGTCACGATTAAAGCACAAGATGAACTGAGTGTCAGGGGCTTCCTGAGGGACGTGCCTATGAGTACCACTATTTAGGGGAGGTTCTGATGCCATGAGCTTCAGGATGATTTATTGAGACCACATATTATATTTTGAGTATAAGTGTATGGATATTTACTCTCCCTATACATGAAGGTAGCTAAGTCCTTGTGTCCTCTTGCTATAACGTGATTTGCGTTTCAGGGTTTAAAGTAGATGAAACTAGGCCGGGCGCGGTGGCTCACGCCTGTAATCTCAGCACTTTGGGAGGCCGAGGTGGGCAGATCACAAGGTCAGGAGATTGAGACCACGGTGAAACCCCGTCTCTACTAAAAATACAAAAAATTAGCGGGGCACGGTGGCGGGCGCCTGTAGTCCCAGCTACACAGGAGGCTGAGGCAGGAGAATGGCGTGAACCCGGGAGGCGGAGCTTGCAGTGAGCCGGCATCGCGCCACTGCACTCTAGCCTGGGCGACAGAGTGAGACTCTGTCTCAAAAAATAAATAAATAAATAAAAATAAAGTAGATGAAACTTGCAAATAGAACTGAATTTCTCACATATGGTTTTGTTTGTTTTGAGAAAATTATGCTGGTGTATCCTATATAGTAAGGTGAAAGAGGTATGTTATTTTTGTTTTTCTGTTTTTTAAGTATACTTTATTTAGAGAGTGGCTTTAGTTTACAGCAACATTAAGCAGAAGGTACATAGCATTTCTATAATCCCCCGATGCCCCGCCTCACCCTCCCTACTACCAACATCATCCTTCATCATTGTGGTACATTTGTTAAAACCAATGACCCTACATTGACAAGTAATCATGTTTTTAAAAAGCAGAATTTTCTATTAGCATTTTTTATTTTGGTGTACAGCTTTAGAAATTTGAGTCTATGTATAGATTCATGTAACAACCATCAAAATCTAGATACAGGATAACCCCTAAATAACTCCTCCATTCCATTTCTTTATAAACATGGCATCCCCTGGCCAATAAATCCTGGAAACCACCTATTTATTCTCTAGTACAACAGTTTTGTCTGTTCAAGATTGTCACATAAATGAAATCATAAAGTATAAAATTTCTTGAGATTGGAATATGTCACTTGCAATGCCTTTGAGATTTATGTGCATTTTTGTGTGCATCAAAGCATATGTCACTGGTGACTGGTGTGGACAGAAGATTCATTAATATTGCTGAGTAGTATTCCATTGTGTGGATGTACCACAGTTTGCTTATTCATGCATTGAAGAATATTTGGGATATTTTCAGATTGGGACAATTGAATAGGGCTGCTGTAGGCATTGGTGTACAAGTTTCTGTGTGAACCTGTTTTTATTTCTCTAGGGTAAACACTGTGGTGTGTAATCTCTAGGTCCTATGGGATTGTGCGTTCTTAACTGTTAAGATACTGATAACCCTTCCAGAGGGCTGGTATTATTTTGCATTCCCAACAACCACATATGAGAATTCCTGTTACTCTTCATCCTCATTACCACTTGGTATTTTCAGATTTTCATTGGTTTGCTTGTGTTTGTTTTTAGTCATTCCAACAGATGTGTAGTGGTGCCCATAATGCTTTCAATTTGTATTACTTTAATGGGTAATGATGTTAGAAATTATTTTATGTGCTTATGTTTTATCTATGTATGCTCTTTGCTGAAGTGCATATTCAAGTTTTTTAAATCTATGTTTATTTTGACTTCTTGGAGAACTGACTCTTTTATCATTATGTAATATCCCTCTTTATCTATTTAGCCATTCTCTGACTGTTAATTAGAGTGTTAGATCATTTGTATTTGATTACCACATGTGCAGACTTAGATTTACCCCTTTATTATTTGTTTTCTAGTTCTTACCTCTGTTTTCCTTTCCCTGCCTTCTTTTGGGTTTCTTGGACTTCTCCAAGATTGCCCTAGGGATGGTGGTTTGGGGCTCAGCAAAAGACTCACAAACTTCTCCTATCAATCATGTCTGGGAAGGTGAAGACTTCCCTATCTCCTGGGAGGGTGAAGAAATGAATGACTTTTGGTACATTTTCAGAGACCAAATTGTAGATCAGTGGTCTCCCAGAATCAATAAGATCCCTATTATTTAAGAGCATGAAATCTGAAGAAACCTGAATCATTGGAAAATATGCTCAATATACTTTGGCTCTGTGTCCACACACAAATCTCAGATTGAAATATGATCCCTAATGTTGGAGGTGGGGCCTGGTGGGAGGTGAATGGATCATGGGGGCAGATTTCTCGTGAACGATTTAGTACCATCCCCTTCGTGGCGTCCTCATTATTGTTCAAGATCTGCTAGCTTAAAAGTGTGTAGCATCTTCCTACTTGCTTTCTTGCTCCTGTTGTCACCATGTAAGACGTTCCTGCTCCCTCTTTGCCTTCTGCCATGACTGTAAGTTTCCTGAGTCCTCCCTAGAAGCCAGGCAGATGGCAGCATCATGCTCCCTGTACAGCCTGAAGAACCAGGATCCAATTAAACGTCTTTTTAAATAAATTTTCCAGTGTCCGGTTTTTTTTTTATAGCAATGCAAGAACAGCCTGATACAAAGCTATTCCGGATCATGAGCATATGTCAGTGGTGCCTGGTGAGGACAGAGATTCGGGGTATTTCATAAATATTCTGTATAAGACCCCTGTGTTGGTCCTTCAGATGACTCCAGGAAGAGACAACAATGACTAGGATTTAATTTTCTGCCAGCCACATACATTTCTGGTTTAAACAAAAATCTCCTACTCTTTTTCGGTAAAAAAAAAAAAAAAAAAAAAATATATATATATATATATATATCTGATGAAAGAATTTAAAGAGAATATTACTCTTTTGTCTCTTATCTGGAAATAATTGTTCTGGCAATAAATTGTATCATTGTGATAATAATATTTGTTAAGAGATATTATTGTACTTTTTAAAATGATTGACACAGTTCTCAAATTCTTAAAAATTTTTTCCTGTTTTTTTTTTTTTTTTTTTTTTTTTTTTTTTAACCTCAGTTCAATTTAATTGTTCAATTAAGAAACCTTTACAAAACTTCTAATTTGCACCAAGGGCTTTAACAAGTATAAAAAATAGACATAAATATATCCATACTTTCATAGCATTTACTAACGGAGAAACATATTTATTCACTGTATTTTATCACCTGTGACTAGAAGTGCTGATCATCTCAAATAAGCTTTGATTAAAGTGGAATTCATGGCTCATGGTCAAGGGAACTTTGAAGAATTGACCTTGTTTAAAACGCTAGTGGTTTAAGTGGGGGGAAAATAGGTCATGGCTCTTCCCCCCGCTAATGTCTTGATGCTCCTTTGCTCTGTGGTACATCATTTTCAAAAACTCATCATTTTCCTGGGAGGAATTACAGGCAATGACAGCATTAGCATCACATGGTTCTTTAAATGGTAACTGAATGATAAAAAGAGAGCTTTTCCAAAAAGGTACTGAGAGGACTCAAATTGACCCAAATTAAGTCAGATAGCTATCCCTGGAATTAGAGAAAGCTGAATGGAAAAGGCATGCTTCCCCAATGAAAGAAATGCTTGTCATAAACTGGTGAAAACAAAATGTATTGCAGACTCACTTTAAATATTGGAGTGCATTGTGGCCATGATCATTAATAATCCTAAAGAAATTTTCAAAAGAATTTCCCACCTACATATAACAATATCGCCAAAGAAAAGACAATTATTTATGGTAATGAATAAACACACATTCATTACTACTCAATAGTGTACTCAAATGAATACTAATTCCAGAAATTAAAATTACATTGTTTTTAGATACATCTGCACTCAGTGATGAACATCAACACTCTCATTTCGGTTTTCATAGTTATTGCTTTGGCCCAGTTTAGCTGATTTAAAAAAATAAAAAATATATATAAACAAGAGAGTTTTACTTAGGAACATGATTTTAACAAACCATCTTTCAAACATAAGCTCATATTACACAGAGCAATAAGGAATAATGTGAATGTCAAAAGTGAAGTGATTTTTTACAAATATATTAGGGAGTGGACTGGATTAATGCAATGCATTATGTGCAGAGTGATGAGCCATTTCTTTCCAGAAATGGTATTTTCTTACTTAATGTTATCATCTTGTGAGGATGTCTGTTTAAGATGATCAATAGGTAAATTTTTATATGGGATGTGTAAACATTCAAAAGTCCTGAGCTTTTAAAATATAATGCCAGTTGGTCAAATAAGAAAAAAGAAACTATTTTACTCTTTCATACATATGTCTATGGGACATAGGAAAAACACACACACACACAAAATTCTAAATAGAAAAGAGAGAATGCAGGAACAAATTTTGTAATATTTTAGTAAATAGATGTTTTATAATCCATGAACAAGAAAGCAAACAATATTTTCTGTTCTGAAACATACGCGTAAAACTGATGAATGGTTATCAAATATTATCTATTAACATAATTTGGAATAAATAGATCTATGAACTAAAAAACAAACTTGTGGTTTCCTAAAAGTATGAGCAATGGAGAAGGAGGTGAAGGAGGTATGAATTATTGTTGGCGTGAGTGAAGCATATAACAAAGTGGTCAGTTCTTGGTATTAATTTATACTTTTAAAGCTTTATTTAGGATATGTGACTCATATATGTATACAGTCATGCATTTGTTTTTGTTTACTTGCAAATATTTAAGCACCTCTTACCTGCTAGGCACTGCACTGATTGTTGAAGATTAACAGAGACCAAAGTCTTACCCTCATATATCGTATTACAAATGTATATTTGTAAATTTTTTTTTTTTTTTTTTTGGGATAGAGTCTCACTCTGTCGCCAGGCTGGATTGCAGTGTTGCAGTCTTGGCTCACTGCAACCTCCACCTGCCGGGTTCAAGCAAATCCCCTGCCTCAGCCTCCCAAGTAGCTGGGACTACAGACATGTCCCACCATGTCTGGCTAATTTTTTCTTTTTCTTTTTTTTTGTATTTCAATAGAGATGGGGTTTCACCATGTTGGCCGGAATGGACTTGATCTCCTGACCTCGTGATCTGCCCACTTCGGCCTCTCAAAGTGCTGCAATTACAGGCGTGAGTCACCACGCCCGGCCAATATATTTGTAAATTTTAAAGAACATTTTGCATTTTGTTTTCTAGCAAAAAGATGTGACAGATTCTCAAGAATCTATTCTTAACTTTCTTTGCTCATTGTGTACCTGAAGCAAGTTAAACAAGATGTCTCCTAATTAGTCACTATTAATTACCTGAAGGAAATTGAAGAGTTTTGATATGTTATTCTAGGAAAGCATTCAAAAATCTCTCAAAAACTTCTCATAAAACTTAAGCTTGTGAAGGGATGGCAGCATCATATTTTTGTATGGTGCTCACTCACTTCTATGTCTATTATGACCTGAATAGCCTAGCCTGTACACTTACATTATTTCACTTCCTTTTGTTGGTTAATGAATGTTTCAGCATATCTGTAAACCTCTTGCTCTTTGTTAAATTTCAGGTAAGTAAACAAGTTAATTGTAATATAATTAGTAGGCCTTTATATCTTTAAAATATCTGTATCACTATGAATATTGATATACCTATTGTTCTCTTCTACTCTTTCTGCATCACTATGAATATTGATATACCTATTGTTCTCTTCTACTCTTTCTCTATGTGTAAGTATATGTGGAAGGGAGAGGCCTGTGTTATCATCAGATACTTTATATGTATGAGATAATTTTTATCTACATAAATCCATGATCTTAATTACAGCCTCACACTATTCCTTTGAGCATTGACTGTTGTCAAAATCTCACTCAACTCTACTTAGCTAGAGAGTTGTAGAGCAGGGATTAAACTCCACCTCTGACTAGCAGCCCGTGATTCTCCAGCTCTACTACACTGAGACACGTTAAGTGAAGCAATTAATAAAAGATTTACCATGGGCCCCTGGAACTAGACAACCATACAGAAAACAGATACAGAGCAGATCCATCCTCACTCTTGCAAGCCTCTTTTGGCTGAGATGCTCATATTTTCTGTTGAGATATGATGTACACGTATGCTCTCTATTTTTTTACTGATAACCTTAGACTTCATGGTTATTTTTATGTTATGTTGAAGTTTATTATTTATATAGAAAAGTGTATCTGTGAAATATCTGCAAATGAATAAGATCTGCACAAAATTAAGACAATTTGTATCCAATATATAGATCAAGAAACAAAACTATTACTAGCCCTCCATAAGAATTCTTCCTGTTCTCTTCTATCGTGTTTTGCAACCCCCAGAATAGGCATTGTCTGACTTCGAACAGCCTAGGTTAGTTTTGCCAGCTTGTGTATTTTAGGTAACGAGAATCATGTAGTATCCGACTTCTTTCTCTTAACATGATGTTTTCAGGAATCATCTTATTGTGGTGTAATTGTACAATATTTATATTTATTGTTGTGTTATATTCAACTGGAAATATATACATCTTAGGTAATTTATCCAGTCTCCAGTTGATGGGCATTTTGGTAATTCCCAACTTTAGCTATTATGAAGTGTTGCTATGAACATTCTTGTACATATTTTAAAATAAATGTATCTTCACGTTTCCACCGGGTGTACACCAAGGAGTTGAATTTCTATGTCACAGAACGAGCTTATGTTAAGTTTTAGTAGAGGCTGCAAATTACTGTCTTTGAAATTGACCTTTATCGTGAAAAGAGTGATCACATTTTTCAGCCTTTTCTTCCTGTTTTGAATGTAATGCCTTTTTTCTAACATCCTCCCTCTCAATTGTATACAATTCATTTCCTGCTTTGCCAAGTTCATAGTTCTGGGCTTTCAAAAGGTTTCAGCCTCATTAAATTCCACATCATTGAGTATCTTGCTGATAACACTTTGGTTTTATGTATACATAAAGAATTTGCCCTCGCTCCACAAAACGGGTGAATAAGGAAGGCATTGTATGGCTGAACAAAATAGTAAGACCAGAAAAATCCTGTATGTTGATTTACAATTGTTTGCTTTTTCAATAATATCCATTTATTTCCCAGAATCCCCTGCACCTTTATTATTTTTTTGGTGGTAGGGAGTCACTAAGCCTCAGAGGGAGTCCAGCATGCTAGGTAAACCACAAAATTGCGTGTTGCATTATGTCTCTACAGACTAGGAAAACTCTGTAAATATCAGCTACTTGAGTCTTCCTGCAATTGAACTTGAAAAAAAAAATGTGCCTGAAAACATGCAGTGAGGGAGGGGCAGCTGGTAGGAAGTCACCTTTTATCATGTTGGAGGAAAGACTACCTCTTGGCAGACAGGTAAAAGCATTGTGAGTAAATTTTAAACCAGTAAACTGCAAACACAGTAAATTGTAATTCACATTGTTTTACATTTTCACTTCCTTTTATTCATATTTTAAGAATTAAAAACAAATACAATTAAACTTTACAACTTGACTTAGAGCTATCTTATAAAAAGACAGAGTAAAGTTGTGTACTATATATTTATATATAAACATATAGTATCTATATATTTATATATAAATATATAGTATATATGTGTTATATAATATATGTACTATAGATACTATATATTATATATTTATATATAATATATATGTATCATAATATATAATAATATATATAGTAATATATATTATATAATAATTATATATTATATTATTATATAATATATATTACATATTAATAAATAACAATATAAAATAATTTTTATTTATTAATATAAATACATTTTATTTATATTAATAAATGCATATAAAATATATTTATATATTAATAAATAATAAATAATATATTATTTATATATTATACATAGTTATATATAAATATATGAATATATTTATGTATAAATATGTAAGATATAATATATAATATATATTTATACATAATATATAATTATATAATATATTATATTTATATATAATATATTTATATATACAATTTAATATGTATTTTAAATAATATATATTTATATATTAATATATAAATATACTATATATTAATATATAAATATATATATTTTAAATCTATAAATACTACATAATATATAGTATATATACTATATATATTTATATAGCATTTATATATACTATATATATAAAAATACGTGTGTGTGTGTGTGTGTGTGTGTGTGTGTGTGTATATATTTTTTTTTTTTTGAGACCGAGTCTTGCTTTGTGGCCAGGCTGGAGTGCAGAGTAAGTGCTATATAAGAATGTGATGTGTTGTATGTTCTATATTATTATTTTATGTTTTGTCATTATTATTCTTTCTATTATTTACATTTTTTGAAGCACAGCAACTATAGCAGGAGGCAACCCTTTCTTGGGACATAGAGATTATCTCCCCTCCATAATGAAACAGGAGAGTTCCCTAACCTCCCTTGCAGGACCTGCAATAGGGATGTGGCTCGTCTGTTCAGTCACCACCACTGCTCAAACCCCTTACAGGAGGGGCAGCACACAGACAAAGAGGTGCAGGAGCCCAAGTGGGTGTATGTTACAGTGAGCTCTTTTAGCCTTGCTGTCTGCCAACAGCTTTAAGTGTTAACCAGCTCAGTGGACCCTCTGCCTTTTTGCAAGGGCAGAGGGCCAGTGTGACAGCTTCTTGTATCCTGAGCTCTTGTCCAGCATCCCAGAAGAATTCGGGAACTTACACACTTGAAGGTTGGTGAATGCGGGGTTTTACTGGGTGGTGGAGGTGGCTCTCAGCAGGATGGATGGGGAGCTGGACAGGGGGTGGAGTGGGAAAATGATCTTCACCTGGAGTTTGGCCATCTTTCAGCCGATTCTCTGTCCGCAGCTGAACTCCTCCTGGCATTCCTTCTCTTCTCTCCTTCTCTGCCAGACGTTCTGCCATTTGTCTGCTCCTCTGCTCGTCTCTTTATTTCCTTCTGGATCCTGGGGTCTGGGGTTTATATGGGTACAGGATAGTAGGGTGTGGTGGGACAAAAGGCAACTTTTTGGGCACAAAAATAGGAATGCCTGTTCCCATTTAGGGCCGTGGATATCCAGGCTTGAGGGTGGGGCCTTTGCTGAGGAACTGCCCTCTTCTACCCAGTATTTCCCTGTCTCCTGTCTGTATCAATAGGAGTGAGCCAAAGAAATAGCAGTCACAGTCTGAAGTTTTATACCATCCTTTCTTTCCAAAACCAAGATTTGGGCAAGTATGACATTGGAATGACTTTGATTGTAGCTATAGTTCTGTTTTAACCACTGTTGTCTATCATACTCAATTAATCAAATTATCCCACAGAAATGTATAATAATAGTGCGAAAAAAGTATTCGAGCAACTTCTATGAGCTGAACGCATTGCAAAATATTTTACATTAAATATTTCAGCTCTCACCATGAATTTGCAATTTTTTTTTTTCATTTCTCAGATGAGAAGTTTGGCAAATGCAGAGATTAAAAATTGGTCAAAGCATTTGAGATCAATATACATTGCTGCATGTACCAGTAGTTTGTCTGCTGAGTATTATTCTATTGGATATAGAAGAGTTAGTTTCTATATTCACCACTTGATATTTTGTTTGTTTCTAGTACAGGCCAATTATGAATAACACAGCTATAAAAATTCAAATACAGGTTTTTGTGTGAACACGGCTTTTCATTTTACTTGAATATGCATTATAATAAGAGAAAGAAGCTAAACTCAAAAGGCTACCTATGATTTAATTTAAATGATGCCTTGGAAAAGGAAAAACTAGAGATGGAAAACAGATCAGTGGTTACCAGGGTACAGGAGAGGCATTTGACTACAAAGGGGCAGCAAAGATAATATTTTGAGGTGATGGGAATATTGTATTTCTTGATTAGATTGTTGTGGTATTAAAACACACTATGCATTTGCCAAAATTCATAGAACTCAACAATAAAATGATTGAGTTTTACTATATGCAAATTAAAATAAATAAATAAATAAAGACTTTGCTGAAGGACACACTACTAGAAAATGGCAGAGCCAGAAGCAAACTCAGGGAGATCTCTCTCTATAGCCCATGCTCATTTCACCATGAGTACAGTCCTCTGTCAAATATTTGTTGCCCTATTAGGAATTATTGGGGCCAGGCGCAGTGGCTCAAGCCTGTAATCCCAGCACTTTGGGAGGCCGAGACGGGTGGATCACGAGGTCAGGAGATCGAGACCATCCTGGCTAACACGGTGAAACCCCGTCTCTACTAAGAAATACAAAAAAACTAGCCCGGCGAGGTGGCGGGCGCCTGTAGTCCCAGCTACTCGGGAGGCTGAGGCTGGAGAATGGCGTGAACCCAGGAGGCGGAGCTTGCAGTGAGCTGAGATCCGGCCACTGCACTCCAGCCTGGGCGACAGAGCGAGACTCCGTCTCAAAAAAAAAAAAAAAAAAAAAAAAAGGAATTATTACCTCTGGGCATGATGGCGTGTGCCTCTAGTCCCAGTTATTTAGGAAGCTGAAGCAGAAGGATGGCAGGAGCCTAGGAGTTTGTGTCTGGTATGTCCTACAATCGCACTTATGAAATAGCCACTGCATTCCTGCCTGGGCAACATAGAAAGGTACCATCAAAAAACGTTTTTTTTTCAAATAATTATTTCCAAATGAGTTACTATTAGAAGGTTCTTCTATTTGTATTCTAATGTCCAAAAGAAAAATATTCTACCTTCTAAACCATCAGATAGGAGATACCTTAATAAAAACATTATATTCTCATTGTGTAAATTCAATGTAAGGGGCATCTGGGGTGCTACTTGTTTTCAACAGGGAATTGAACAAATTAATACTTTGAATGTGTTACTTTTTTCAGAATCAGAACATTTTTAACATTTAAAAATATTAATCAAATCTATTCTAGTATTCCCATCTGTTCCTCACATCAGAGTTTCTTTAAGATAGTAATTATAGCTCTAATTCTATAATGGTTTTCTTTCCAAGAATACAGGTTGATGTATGCACCATCTCTTCTTCTAGTCAGTTAATCAATAAGCATGCACAGGCAGTAATCGTGATGAAGAGTTCCGTTAATACTAAGAAAGCTAATGGTCCTTTTCATCAAGCGCTGATTAATCAGAAAATATTTTTCCCATAATTGATAACTATTTTTATATTTCCTTAGAGATTTACTGAAATTAACAGGTTGAATTTTCTCTACTACTTTGAACAGCAATTTAGAAACCTAAATAATAAAACAAAAACGTGGAATCAGAATGTAGCAATGTTTTCTATCATAAATTGTTTAGCAAATGAACATGCAGATTATTCCAGGCTCACATTGCTTACTTGGATATTTAAAACCACTTAAAAATTCACTACTTACAAATCTATAAATATATTAAACTCTCAAAGAACCTGCAATATTAATTGTTGACTGGGGATTTCATCAGGCAAACAAATTATTCAGACAGAATAATGTGTGTCCTTGTTTGCTGTATTTCCCCAGGAGGTAAAGCAATAAATTCCAAATCTTAAAGTCACCAAATTTATTTATCTTCTGGAATGAGTACTTTTTTTTCTGTTCCACAGTGAAACCAAATGAACCCTGCAATAATAAAGTGCTTTAAAATTCATTGTTTTAAATGAGAGAAAATTCTTTTCTGACTAGAGTTTGGATATTATGGTACAAAAATATTGAAAGGGCCTTTTTCTCAATGATTTATGCTTAGATGCCAAAATATTTGAGTAAGAACATGCTGGAAGGAGAAAACAAATATTGTCATCTTTTGAAGATCTGCTGTGGAAAATATCATGGGTTTGTAATCAAGTCATTTATTCATCCTTTCTAAAGATGTTTGTTGAGCACACATTGCATACAGGATACATTTAAAAGAGTCAAAATTCACTGAGACAACATGAAATCAGAAATGCCAAGAGACAGAGAACTTCGGCCAGGTTGTCTCCAGATCTCTGGGACTCAGATTATTAATGTCCAAGCCAAATTAGAACCCAGTTTTTCTCCAGTTTTCTAGAAATTTTCCTACAGCATCTTGCTACAACAAATAAATCAAATTATTTCATTCCAATAAATGGCAGATTCCATTAGAACTTAATGTATTTACTGATAATTTCTTAAGTACTGCATATTTTAGTGTTTTAAAATATCATGCAAGCATTGTTAGTCTGGACCAAACTAGAGAGTCATTATTGCCAAGAGTAAGGGGTTGAGGATTCAAAAGAAACACAATTTAAAAAGGATATAGAGAAGAGGATTAACATGCTGTCTAGCAATTTATGTACTGTTGTATTGTGAAAAATAAGGCATTTAAATCAGACAGTTCGGTATTTGAATCCAAGCTCTGAGACTTTTTAGCTCTATGATTTGGGGCAAGTTACTTAATCCATAAGCACAACTGTTCTTTCATCTGTCAAATGGAATTAATATAACCGTTAGAGTTCAGTAAACATTAGTTGTTTTTATATATTAGCCATGGTAATAAGCACCTTATGCGTAATTTACACATCTGAGGTAGATACTTGATATGGTTTGTCTGTGTCCCCAACCAAATTTTATCTTGATTTGTTATCCCCACATGTCAAGGGAGGAACCTGGTGGGAGGTTATTGGATCATGGGAGCAGTTTTCCCAGTTCTGTTCTCACGAGAGTGAGTGAAGTCTCGTGAGATCTGGTGGTTTTATAAGGCGCTCTTCCCACTTCGCTCTCTCTTCTCTATCCTGCCGCCATGTGAAGAAAGTCCTTGCCTCCCCTTCACCTTCCACCATGATTTTTAGTTTCCTGAAGCCTCCCCAACCATGTGGAATTGTGAGTCAATTAAACCTCTTTCCTTTATATATTACCCAGGCTAGGGTATTTCCTTATAGAAGTGTGAAAACAGACTAATACGATGCTATTATTACCCTACTTTGTTGTTGTTGTTGAAACTGAGACATAGTAACCATTCTCCAGATTGTGTAGCTGTAAAGTATTGGAGAAACCTAGGCAGTCCTGGGTTACAACCTATAGCATTAGACGGGTGTACTACATTGCAGAGCAGGGCAGATAAAGGAGATAATAGGTATTAATACCTAGTCATGCTCCTGTATATATAGTGGACATCCAATCAATTGCATAATATAATTAACAATGAATGTAATAATCTGTGTGCAGAATGTGCAAGAAAGTGAAAAATTGGTCTTAGGAAGAATCATTATGGAATAAAACTGGTCCTGAATGCTCAGGGACATCATGAATCCCTCTTTTCATCTATGTTAGCTGTTCTCAACAGGAGGCAATTTTGCCTTTCCCATCACACTATTTCTGATTGTGATGACTAGGGACATGCTATTAACCTCTAATGTGCAGAGGCCAGGTACATTGCCCATAATCCTACAATGTGCATAGCTCTCATCCCTCATGCCAAAAAATTGTCCTGTCCAAAATATCAGTAGCGTTGATGCAGGGTAGGTGAGCCCCCAAATTTGGGGTTTATCAGAGGGGGTTCTTGGATTTGGTCAGGAAAGAATGCAAGACTGAGTCAGAAGTAAAAAATAGAAGCTTTTGTTGAACTGGTACTGCTCCTTACCGAGCAGGGCTAACCCATAGGCAGTGTGCTCAGAGTGAACACTTGTGGACTGCTGTCTAGCTGTATTTAGTCTCACTTTTAATTACATGCAAATTAAGGGGTAGATTATTCATAAATCTCTAGAAAATGGGTGGTAACTTCTGAGTTCTTGCCATACAGAGAGGCGGTAACTTTCGGGTCTTTGCCGTGGCATTGGTGGTGGCGCTGGTGAGTGTGTCTTATGCTAATGAGCAATGAGAGCAACTAGAGGTTGCTTTTTGCGCCATCTGCTGGCTCTTGCTGGTTTCTTCACTTTATCCTGCCGGGATTGGGAAGTAAGGTCTTGTCCCTCTCTTACCTCATGGTTGCTGTTGAGAAATTCTGATCTATGTCATCTCCATCTCACAGTTTTAATCTCCCATGCTGGGTTAGAAGTAGGCTCTGTTGAAAGAGAGGCTTATCAATTTTTATTTTTATCAGAATAATCTCCAAATTTTGTTGACACATAGTGCTGTCAGAAATTTTAAGTTTGAAGACTTGGATTTATCCCAGAAATCTACGTTTTCAACAATTCTCACCTTCAGGCAATTATTTTTAATTGATACATTATAATTGTACATACTTATGGGGGAGTGCCTGTGATACTTTGAAAATTGCATAATATGCAGTGATCAAATCAGGATATGTAGACTATCCATCACCCCAAACATTTATCATTTCTTCGTGTTGAGAGCATTTGTTCTCTTTCAGGTATTTTGAAATATAAAATACATGATGGTTAATGATAGTTATCATACACCATTGAACACCAGGACTTACTCCTTGTATCTAACTGTATTTTTTGTATCCATTAACCAATCCGTCTTCATTCCCAATTCCCAGCCTTCCCAGCTTCTGGTAACTATCATTGTACTTTCCACCTCCATGAGACAAACTCTTTTAGCTCCTGCATATGAGTGAGAACATGTGATATTCATCTTTGTGTGCCTGTCTTCAGGTAACTCTGAAGTAGATAGTCTCATTGATCCTGCTAGGGAAAACCTCCAGCTTTAACTCTGCCTTATCTGATACTGTGGGCTGGGAAGTGTAGCGGTTCCAGAAGAAGCCAGCTTAATAATAGCTATCACCGTAAACACTTAGCACTTATGTTTTGTGACTCCTCGTGTTCTTCTCAGCCAGCTTCCGTATTAGACTAGCACCCTGTGGTCGAGGAGCAGAGACATATTATAGGCAAGGAAATGTGAGATGCGGTCTGACAAGGAGGTGCTAATAACTCTGCTGAAACTCAGAATTATTCTCTTCTTTCTGTGCCCAATGGGGAGGGAAGTGAGTGGAAACAGGTGTTAAAAGAATTCAGTGTGAAGCCAATGTCTGTAGTCAAGCCAAGACAATATGTGCTGGGGAAAGAAGGGACAGCAACTGGCACAGTGAAAAGAAAGAATATGGAGTTAGCATTTTAGAGAGTTTAAGAGTAGAGTTTTTCAGTGGCAAGTTAGGAGAAAGCTCTGTGCATATGAATAATTTCAACAGGCTACTTAACCTCTCCAAGGCAGGGCAGGAGTCTTATACTCTGGCTGCAAGTTAGAATCACCTGGGAGCTTTAAAACAGATACCAATATCTGTGCACCATCAAAGACCAATTAAACCAGTATATCTGGGGATAGGGGCAGAGTATCGATATTTTTGAATGTGCTCATGTTAATTCTCATGCGTAGCCAGGGTTGCAAGCCACTTATCTAAATATTACTTTTGTTCTTTTGGGAAAATAATGACACAATTATACAATACATGTTACTTATTTCAGCAAGAGATCTGGAGCTTAGTAAGCTTGCCGAAGATGTTAGTTGTTGTTGCTATGATGATGATTATCATTATTGTTATTGATGCTGCTGCTGCTGTTGTAATTTTTATCGTAGTTCTCTCTGTTGTCTTATGGCCTTCAGTGCCTTCATTGGATCTGTTTCCCCACCTGTAAAATGGGAATTCTAAGAGTTACCACCTAAAGATGTTGTAAAAACACTAAGGTTGTATACTGTTTATGAGGTATTTTTGGCAAACAATTCTCATAAATACTCATTTTTCTCTAGAAACTTCTACATTTGCTTACGTTGAAAGGAAATTTGAAAGTCTTTCTAATAAAGATGATATTCTAAAGTGCCAACAGCCTAATAACATCCTTGTAAAGTAGTACAAAATATTTCATAAGATAAACAATTATTATTCCTATCATTATTATTATATGTGCAAGGAACTGTGTGTGTTTGTGTTTATCTTATTTATTCTTCCAAGCAACTTTATGAGGTATTATGTTTCCATTTTATATATGAATTGCTTACACAGTACATGGCAGAATCAGAATTTGAACATAGAATTCTATGCTGAATTGTTTCCCAATACTGATATTTTGGTACTAAGGAGAATAATGGCCTATACAATGCAGTTGGATGTGGAGCTAAATGCACTATCATCTTCCTTTAATGAAATGCTGGGGAGGACAGCTAATATCCACCCTGCTGAAATGAAGCTCTCAGAATTTGAGGCAAGCATCCCTTCCTTTCTATGAGATGGCTATGAGAAAATGGCTGGAAACATGGCATTGAGGTACCCATCAACGTAGGATCTAAAATTGGGAAGTAAATTGCCTGCAAAAATTCTCAAGGCCATGTGTGGGTACACTTGGCCTTGCGTACAATCTTACGTTGCTGACAGAGTTGTAGGTGCCAAATTTAATTAATGAAATGGAAAGAAGATTCTACGGTTTAGCCAAGAACAAGATTGTTTGTTCTCGAACATAACACCTTTGCTTTTTCACGTATCATATACACTAGCATGGCTTTTGACTAATGGATTATAGCAGGAACCTCTGGTTTGGGGAAATAAGGTGCCTTAGACTTAGTGAGCTGGTATTTCAGATGTCCAGTATGGCCTTCTTTTCACTATAACATATAATGTCTCTGTTCTTTCATTCTCATCCTTCCCCGTACCTTTAAAATGTTATTTATGACAACAGGTGCTTATGCTATGGATTATAACTGTTACTAATATTAACCATATTTTAACTTGAATGAGATGGAAGAGGGTATTTCTATAGCTCTTTTCAAAAGGAAATGGAAGTCTTGGTGTTGAATATTCAGAATATGATCACCCAGAGACATAAAGAATAAGAAAATTTGAAAATAGATAGTATACTTTTATACCATAATATTTCTGAGGTCTCGAATATCACTATCCATATATGTAACACTTCTCTCATCAAAAATTGCTTTTATCCTTGAAATTACTATGGGAGGAAGGGAAGGATCCTAATCTCCATTTTGCAGATAAAAGAAATTGAGTTTCCAAGAAGCTAAGGGACTTGTTTATGGTTACTTAGCTTAATTAGGGTAGAAAAATACAGTAAAAACAACAGTGTTTACTCTGGCCTGGAAGTTTGGTTTTGAAAAGTGAAATAGCACTTTTTTTTTTTTTTGTCTTATACCAAATTTTCACGTTAATCTAATAAAATATGAAACTGTTAACCTGACTTAATTTTTCCTTTATGGGAAAAAGGCTAGGGAGGTTGTCTAGTTATATGTGCATCATTTCTGTTCTGACTTTTTCTTCAAAAAGAAGGATAACGTATTAGCCAAAATAAATAATAACATGGTACCCAGTGAGGAAGAGATATTAAGCTGTAATCCCTCCTGTTTCGGAATTTTCCTTGGTTCCATTATTTACCTGTCCTTCATTGGTACACAGATGTTTACATTACATGATAGTACATTATATCTTTCAACTTATAGAAATGTTAAAATGTACTATTCATTTTAAACTTTCATAAGTAAGCTTTTAAAAATATATCCCCAACCTGATTCTTTGATCTCTCACACAAGATCCGAGATAAAATTATGCACTTAATAGTGTCAATTTGCGATGATGATAAATGGGCCCATCTGCCCAAACCAATAGGTTCACAAAATTAAAGTTTGGAGTATAAAAAATACTCCAAAATACAGGGGGAATTTGTTTCTACTCTCTGACATTGTCAAGGGGAGATTCCATAACAAAAAAACTGACTCCCATTGAGTATTATGACAAATGTCATGCGTTTTGGGTGAGCGTTTGAGCCCCAGCCCCAGCCCCAGCCCCAGCGTCTCAGAGAGTTTTCTAAGAACTTTGGACATGCTATTTCTCTTAACTCTCACAAGGAACTTATAAGGTTATTGGCAGTATTATCTCATTTTATAGATCAGCTTATATTTGGAATTCAGAGTTACTAGTACACTATTTGCATATTATTCCCAGCTTTATTATTTCAGATATAAATGGACTTTGAGCCTCAAAGGATATCAGCAGGTCATGTGGTTCACAATGTTAGTATTTTACACATATTTTATTTTAAAATCTAGTTTTTACGTTTTATTTCTCCCATACAGCTTTGTGAAGATCCACAGCTTTCTGAGGACATGTGTCTGAGGTGTGCATGGGAATGACGTCCTGTTTCAATATTTCAAAGAAGCAGAAAGCATTTGAAAATTAGTCCTTATAGGCTTTTTTTCTGTCTGTATAACATAAATATTCACTGAATGTTCTTTGCAAACCTGTCTCTATGTAGAATCATGGTAAAAACTATCCAGATAATATTTTAAATTTCCCTTTGTAGTAACCATGTGTGTAAAAGATGACAATTCAAGCAACTTTTTATGAACATTTAACAGGTAAAAGTATGGGTCTAGGCTCTTTGGTTAGACAGGGTAATCCGGTATATTTCCTTCCTGTCAAGCTCCCTGAGGAACTAGAAACATATTTTGGTGTGTGTGTGTGTGTGGGTATGGGTGTGTGCATGTGTGTGTCTGTCTGTTGGGGAAAGGATTGAGCTGTTTATAAAGTATATTTTATAATAATCACCTATTTCTTTCTTTCTTCCTTTTTTTTTTTTGTGATGGAGTCTCACTCTGTCACCCAGGCTGGAATGCAGTGGCACAATCTTGGCTCACTGCAAGCTCTGCCTCCCGGGTTCACACCATTCTCCTGCCTCAGCCTCCTGAGGAGCTGGTACTACAGGCGCCCGCCAACACGCCCGGCTAATTTATTTTTATTTTTATTTTTTTATTAGAGATGGGGTTTCACCGTGTTAGCCAGGATGGATTTTGTATTTTTTTTTTAGTAGAGGATAATCACCTATTTGTTAAAAAGTGATGCAAAAATGTAGGAAGGGCATTTCAAACAAAACAAACAGTGAGGGAAAATATGGTACAGAATATTGATGGACAGAGAAGGTCTTGGGGGAACCCAACACTCCTGAGCTGTCTTGAAGTTCAGTGATGTGGTTCTCAAAGTATGAACCCTGGACTAACAGCTTCAGTATCAACTGGGATACTGATAGAAGAAAATAGAAATAAATCTTGAAATACGTCTTGGGTTCCACCCTAGACCTATTGATTTAGAAAACTCTGGGGGTGGGGACAAGCCATGTGCATTTTAACATGTTATGATGGCTAATTTCACGTGTCCACTTGACTGGGTACGGGGTGCCCAGACATTTGGTTGAACGGTATTCCAGGGTGTGTCTGTGAGGGTTTCTGCAGATGAGATCAGCATTCGAATCAGTGAATTCAGTAAAGCACATGGCTCTCCCCAGTGAGCGTGGGCATCATCCAACCTGATTAGGGGCTGAATAGAACAAATGTTTGGAGGAAACTTTTGAAAGTTTCCTTTTAAACTTTCAGCTGAAACATCACTTTTCTCCTGCCCTTAGACTGAGACTCACACCATTGGCTCTCTTGATATTCAGGTTTTCAGACCCAAACTGAGCTACACCATGGGCTTTCTGGGTCTCCTGTTTGCAGATGGCAGACTGAGGAGTTCTCAGCTTCCATAGAATCAATTTCTTATTCTCTCTCTCTCCTCTCTCTCTCTCTCAACTCTGTCCCTCTCTCCCCCGCAACCCCCCGCCCCCCACCCCACATACACACAGTAGTTCTGCTTCTCTGGAAAACTACTACTACGTCTACACATCTACACGTGTTCTTCAGTTGATGCTCATACGTGCTAAAATTTCAGAACCACTGGTGTAGTGGATGTCTACAAAGCAGAGCTCATAGGACTACGAATTGCACAACTCCTCAGTTTTTTCATCTATAAAATATTACCGTATATTTTGGCTGTTGTTAAAGTCAGAGCTGATACTGTAAACGTAATTCCTTGGTTCAGACCTCTCTAAATAATAACTCCCTATGAGATATGTTAGCATTGATTTCTATATAGCATATTAGATATGGCGTATAAATTGTGACTTATTATATAAATACCCAAGAGGGTACAAATATAGATAAATGAGCATATGTGTGTTTAATATTTTTATATATTTAAATATATGTAGTTTACAAAATAATCATCTGAATCCACACTGTCCCCTTCAAAGAATAAATACTTACAAGGCTACACATTCTTTTCTACTATAAGGCAGTTTTCCATAAACCTAGATACCTAAATGGCTATTTTGTAAAAAGAAACTGAGAAAGAAAGAAGCAAATATAACAAAATATTAGCTACTGTTGAATTTAGTCAGTTGGTTATGAGTGTTTACGTGCCAGTCTTTCATTACTTCTGTATGTTTGATGATTTTCATAATAAAATTTTAGAGAGGAAAAAGCCAATTGGTTTCCTCTTGGAGGCACTCTCCAGAGTATTTCTGTATAATATACAAATAAAATTCACTACCTCATTTTTTACTTTATTTCTTCATCAATACTGCCTCTAAAACATTTTTTGGCATTTACAAGTAGAGAAATATCCATACGAGTCAAATATTCCAATTACCTGGGGAATTCAAAGGATATCCCATCAACTGCTTATAAAGCACTGATGCAAAAACTTGACTTTATGTTAAATCACCCTGAGGAAAAAGTTATTATGCCCAAATCCCACCTAGAAAGATTGTCATGTATTCGCTCTGGTGTGAGACCCAGTTACTGTTTTCTTTAACCTCCCCAGGTTATTTCAAAGTCTACTCAGTATTGCCAAACATTGGTCTGAATACTGAATTCAGTGACAAAGTATTTAAAAATAAGAAACCTCAATGAAAGGCTAGCTTCCTGGGATAAAAACACTTGACAGTGAGAGTGTAGGTGCTACCTGGAAATAGGGTGGGTCTGGCCAAGTGGGAAATGAGGGAGGAAGGCCATTTATTCATGAAATGTTAATTGAGTTGAAAACAATGGTTGCACTGTGTTAAAGTTCCTCTTCTTTTGTATAAAACATTGAGTAGAACAAAAACAAAAATGGTTCTAAAGGGAACTGTTAGGTGATAAGCATAAGAAACTTCATCACGTCCTCTTCTTCCAATTAAGTATCTAGAAGAGGCAAGAAAGAGAATTATTGTGGTTTAACATAGCACTGATTGATTATTTTTGGTAAAGCTGAGGATTGCAGATATTCTATGTAATCAGCTCTAAACAATTCCAGAGAAAGATGCTGTTCACTATATTTGAATGCAGATGGATAGTTCTATTCATTAAGTGAATAATTTTAACAAAATCTACCAATATTTTCATGCAAAGTTATTAAAGATTGGTTAAGATTCAAGACCTGGTTTTATATGGAAATAAGCACTTATGGGACCAAATGCTAATTGTTTTCCCTCTTTAATATTTTCTTAAGATGAATGTGTACTGAGTTCACATTTGTGTCTTTTCCATATGCCAGATTCTGTAGAAACCACTAAGAATGAGTTTGTATTTATGAACTTATGAAAGAAATGTTGCATCTTGTTAATTTTGTTAATTTGTTTTTGTTTTTGAGAAACATTAGAACTGGAGAAAAAATTTAAAATGGGCTACCCAGAACTTTATTACCTGTATTATTGCTTTTAATTATCCATAGTAATTATTATCCATAGTATCCATAGTTATCCATAATGATCCATAGTAAATTTTGCTGAAGTATATTTGTAGAACTATTTTTGTTTTTCTCTTGTTTTTGAGACAGAGTGTCACTCTTGTTGCCCAGGCTGCAGTGCAATGGCACGATCTTGGCTCACCACAACCTCCACCTCCCAGATTCAAGTGATTCTCCTGCCTCAGCCTCCCTAGTAGCTGGGATTATAGGCATGTGCCACCATGCCCGGCCAATTTTGTATTTTTAGTAAAGACAAGGCTTCTCCATGCTGGTCAGGCTGGTCTCGAGCTCCCAACCTCAGGTGATCTGCCCGCCTTGGCCTCCCAAAGTGCTAGGATTACAGGCATGAACCACCGCGCCTGGCCGACTGTAGAACTATTTTCACTTCATTCAGTATTAAGTTGTCAGGCCTCTGAGCCCAAGCTAAGCCATCATATCCCCTGTGACCTGCACGTATGCATCCAGATGACCTGAAGCAACTGAAGAACCACAAAATATGACATTCCACCATTGTGATCTGTTCCTGTCCCACCCTAGCTGATCAATTGACCTTATGACAATACACCCTCCCTGCCCTTGCGATAATGTACTTTGTGATACTCCCTCACCCTTAAGAATGTACTTTGTAACATTCTCCCCGCCCTTGAGAATGTACTTTGTGAGATCCACCCCCTACCCACAAAAAATCGCTCCTAACTCCACTGCCTATCCCACATCTATAAGAACTAATGATAATCCCACCACCCTTTGCTGACTCATTTTTCAGACTCAGCCCGCCTGCACCCAGGTGAAATAAACAGGGTTGTTGCTCACACAAACCCTGTTTTGTGGACTCTCATCACATGGATGCATGTGACAGAAGTCTATAAGTATATATTGTGAAATGTATTCTCCCAAACCTAAATATTCTCAGTGTGGTCCTAATTTAGTCATTCATTAATAAAATAAATTCACATTTGAAATTATCTGTATGTGATTTGAAAGAAAGAAAGGAAGGGTAAATGAAAGGGAGGGAAGAAAGTGTACAAAGAGTAAGGACAATGTGTAAGCAGTTTATATGGATTATGAGGACATTTTGACATGTTTGAAATGGTAATTATAGCAAGGCATGCTGTGACGGATAGTTTTATGTGTCAACTTAACTGTGCCACAGTATGTCCAGACACTTAGTTGAACATTATTCTGGGTGTGTCTGTGAGAGTGTTTCTAGATGAAATTAACATTTGAATCCATAGGCTGTAAAACAGATTGCCCCTCTATTGTGAGTGAGCTTCATCCAATCAGCTGAAGACATGAATAGAACAAAAACGCTGACCCACAGGAATAAGGGAGAATTTCCTTCAGCTTGACTGACTTGAGCTGGGACATTTTTGTTTGTTTTTCCTACCTTTGGATTCATATTGAAACATCTGCTGTTCCTGGGTCTCGAGCCTGCAGGCCTTAAGACAGAAACGTATTATCAGTTGTCCTGGTTCTCAGCCTTTGGACTCAGGCTAGAACTACAAAGTGTAGTTCTAGCTACACTTTGGACTTAGGCTAGAACTACCAGAGGTATAAAGAGGAGCTGGTACCATTCCTTCTGAAACTATTCCAAACAAGAGAAAAAGAGGGACTCCTCCCTGACTCATTTTATGAGGCCAGCATCATCCTGATACCAAATCTGGCAAAGACACAACAAAAAAAGAAAATTTCAGTCCAATATCCCAGATGAACATTGATGTGAAAAATCCTCAATAAAATACTGGCAAATTGAATCCAGCAGCACATCAGAAAGTTTATCCACCACAATCAAGTCAGCTTCAGCTCTGGGATGCAAGGCTGGTTCAACATATGCAAATCAATAAACATAATCCATCACATAAACAGAACCAATGACAAAAACCGTATGATTATCTCAATAGATGCAGAAAAGGCCTTCGATAAAATTCAACATCTCTTCATGCTAAAAACTCTCAATAAACTAGGTATTGATGGAACATATCTCAAAATAATAAGAGCTATTTATGACAAACCCATAGCCAATATCTTCTGGTTCTCCAATTTGCTGAACTGCAGGTCTTGGGACTTGTTAATCTCCGTAATCATGTGAGCCAATTCCTTATAATATACTATATCTATTTCTATCTATTCTATTGGTTCTATTTCTGTGGAGAACCCTTACCAATACACATACCTATTTAATCCTACGTTTGGTTAAATAAAGCATTAGTACCAACAATACAGACTGGTAAAACTAAACATGCAAATCTCCTGATTTTATAAATATTGCTTCAACTTATCTCAAGAGCCCAAAGAAAAGATGTATGTACCAATCTAAAGTTCTCCTTTGTTCTCTCTCCCTCTCTATCTCCTGCTTCTCTCATTAACACACATGCACACATACACACACAGCAACTCCCCTGTCACATATACACACACACATATTCATACACATACAGAATAATAAAGTATGGTCACTTATTTTTTCATATGCTACTTTTGGCCAAATCATTGCCATATATACACACACACACACACACACACACACACATATATACACACACACACACACATATATATACACACACACACACACACACTCACATATTTGAGCATGAAAATATTGTATTGTTCTCTTATGGTTGTGATTCAAAATCCCTTGACGCAAAGATCTAATTTACTACTTCCTTCTGGTTTAAAAATGTTAACAGATGCTTGTCTTAGTTCATTTTGTGCTGCTATAATCGTTATGTCTGAGATTGTATTTTATAAGGAATAGACATTTCCTATGGTTTTGGAGATTGGCAAGTCCAAGGTTGAAGAGTCTATATCTGGCAAAGGCCTCTTGTCACATCATCCCATGGTGGAAGGCAGAGGAGCAAGAAAGAGCTTGAGAGAGACAGAGGGAAGACGGCCAATCTCATTCCTTTCATCAAGAACTCACTCCCACGATAACCAAACTACTCCCTTGATAACAGCATGAATCCACACATGAGGGCCGAGCCCTCATGAGTTAATCACCTCTTAAAAGCCTTGCTTCTTAACACAGTTGCATTGGGGATTAAGTCTCCAATGCATAAACATTGGGGGACACATTTAAATTATAGCATTTTTAAGAGAGCACACATCAGATTTTAATTCATTGTTCAGCATATAATTTCATGTTGGCCATACATATGCAATGTTAGTTCTGTGTCTATATGGTTTTTCTTATATATTTATTTCCTCTGAATCTGAATATCCTGAAACATATGCAGTTGAAATACATTTTACATATTAGAGCAAGATGGCCAATTAGATGCAGCCAGGTGGAATAGCTCCCACTTAGGGACCCAGACGACTGGCATGCCTCTAACAGAGCTTCAGAGGGAAGGCACCGAGACTGGACGGAAGGAAGCTGGGCTGAAGGAGAAGGAAGCTGGGAACGCTGCATGGGGCTACCACGCACTAGAACTCTTTCCTGACCCCCAGTGGCTCTGGAGGAACAGGAGAGTTGAACTGGCAATGAGCAACCCACTCTTGCCATGGGCCTGTGGAACCCTGGCAGGTGGAGACCCCTCCACTACTGCAGTCACTTCAGTAGACAGGAAAAGCTGCTTAGAGAAGTGGTAGGGACAGCAGGCCAGCTGGTGTGTGGCCCAGAGGATTTGGTGTGCAGGAGTGTCTGTAGTGGGGCACGGCCAGAGGAGCTCATTTCCCTAGGATTAGCTTGCTCCTGTCCCATAGGAGACTTTAGACCTAGGGGAATGATCAGACCTGAACTGTGCAGGGTGGTCTTGCCCATCAGACAAAGCCAGTTTGACCTGAGCACCCCTTGGTCTGGTGGCCCCTATGGCCACGCACCAGCCCACACACTCCCTTCCCATACTGCAGCTTCCCCTAGAACCACAGCAACTCCCCACATAGCTTTGCTAGCACATGTCTGGGTGAGTGGGTTTTTCTTTTCTTGCCCTTCCAGTGTGTGTGTGTGGTAGTACAGTCCACTCCATGCTACTGCTGGCCAAACACCATTGCAGACAGAGCCTTGGTGGGCACAGAGTCAGCCAGCCGCACCCCTACAAGTGCCTCACCTTTGAACGAACACTGTGCAGAGAACATATTCCCCTCCCTGAGTGACCACTCCTACATGTGGGGCACAGAGAAGGCACCCAGACCTGTGCCCATCAGTGTCCTGCCCCAGAGTCAACAACACCTACAGTGTGACCATGCATACAGTCACCAGCAGGGGCCCTCCACATTTCCCCAGCTGTGTTGCCTCTGGCACTGTGATGAATGCCCACAGGGAGGCAGGGACCCCAGCACCCGTTAACACTCTGCCGCAGCTCTCGCTATGAAGACAGATCCTGCTGTCACCACATTACTAAGCACTTTGAATGACACCACCCATTGAAGTGTGGTGATCAGTGGTCCAGGAGCACCTTGGCTCCCCCAGTGCAATGGAGTCCTAAACTCAAGGAGTCAGAGAACAAAGTAGGGCCCGACATAAATCCCCTAGAGTTAGAGCATGCAGTCTAGGAGTCAGAAGCTGAGTATTGGCCCCCTAAAATCTTCCATAAATGAAGCCAGTTGGCTGAATCCACCTTATACCACAATCAAACCCTCAAGATAATCAAAGAGGATAAAAGAAAAAACAATCCAAAGGTCAGCAACCTCAACAATTGAAGTAAATAAGCCCACAAAGATGAGAAAGCGCAAGATTCAGACAAGCTGACAACTCAAAAAGCTATAGTTCCTTTTTCCCCCAAATGACCACATCACCTCTCCAGCAAGGGTTCTGAACTGCGTTGAGAGGGCTGTAATGACAGAAATGTAATTCAGAATATGGATAGGAATGAAGATTATTGAGCTACAGGAGTATGTTGAAACTCAATCCAAGGAAGCTAAAAATCATGATAAAATAATACAGGAGCTGATAGACAAAATAGCAACTATGGTAAAGAATGTAACCATCCTGACAGAGCTGAAAAACATACTACAAGAATTTCATAAGGCAATAATCACAAATATAAGTAGCAGAATAGACTAAGTGGAGGAGAGATTCTCAGAGCTTGAAGATGGCTTTCTGAAATAAGACAGACATAATAGAGAAAAAAAACAATAAAAAGGAATGAACAAAACCTCTGAGAAATATGGGATTATTTAAAGAGACCAAATCTACCACTCATTGGTGTCCGTGAAAGAAATAGGGAGAATGGAACCAACTTGGAAAACATATTTCAGGATATCATCCATGAGAACTTCCCCAAGCTTGGTGGAGAAGCCAACATTTAAATTCAGGAAATGCAGAGAACCCCAGTAAGATACTTCACAAGAAGATCATCACCAAGACACATAATCATCAGATTTTCCAAGCAGACGAAAGAAGAAAGTGTTAAGGCAGCTAGAGAGAAAAGTAAGGTCACCCACAAAGGGAAACCCATCAGACTAACAGTGGAACTCTCAGAAGAAACCTACAAGCCAGAAGAGACTGGGGACCAATATTCAACATTCTTTAAGGAAAGAAATTCTAACCCAGAATTTCATATCTGGTAAAACTAAGCTTCATAAGCAAAAGAGAAATAAGATCCTTTTCAGACAAACAAATGCTGAGGGAATGTGTTACAACCAGACCTGTCTTACAAGAGCTTCTGATGAAGTGCTAAATATGGAAAGGAAAGATCATTTCCAGCCACTAGCAAAACACGCAGTCACACAGACCAGTGACACTATGAAGCAACCACATAAGTCTTCAAAATAACCAGCTAGCATCATGATGACAGGATCAAATCTACACGTAACTCTACTAACCTTGTAAATGGGGTTAATGGCCCAGTTAAGAGACACAGAATGGCAAGCTGGATAAAGAAGCAAGACCCAAGTGTGTGCTGTCTTTAAGATATGCATCTCACATGCAGTGACACACATAGACTCAAAATAAAGGGAGGGAGAAAAATCTACCAAGCAAATGGAAAACAGAAAAAGCAGGGATTCTAATCCAACTTTCAGACAAAACAGACTTTAAACCAACAATGATCAAAAAAGATGAACAAGGGCATTACATAATGGTAAAGCATTCAATTCAACAAGAAGATCTAACTATTTTAAATACATATGCACCCAACACAGGAGCACCCAGATTCATAAACCAAGTTCTTGGAGACCTACTAAGAGACTTAAACTCCCACACAATAGCTGTGGAAGACTTTAACAACCCGATTGACAATATTAGACAGTTCATTGAGACAGAAAATTAACAAAGATATTCAGGACCTAAATTCAGCACTGAATCAAATGGACCTGATAGAAAGCCACAGAACTTACCACCCAAAAACAGCAGAATATACATTCTTCTCATCACCATATGGCAATACTATAAACTCAATAACATAATTAGCAAATGCAAAAGAACTGAAATCATAACAATCTCTCAGATCATAGCACAACAAAATTAGAAATCAAAACTAAGAAATTGACTCAAAACCACACAATTACATGAAAATTGAATAACCTGTTCCTGAATGACTTTTGGGTAAATAATGAAATTAAGGCAGAAGTCAAGAAATCCTTTGAAACTAACGGGAGCAAAGGTAAAACATATGAGAATCTCCAGGACACAACTAATGCAGAGTTAAGAGGGAAATTTATAGCACTAAATGCCCATCTCAAAAAGTTAGAAAGCTGTCAAGTTAACAACCTAACATCACAACTAAAAGAACTAGACAACCAAGAGCAAACGAGTAGCTAACAGAAGACAGTAAACAACCTAAATCAGAGGTGAACTGAAGGAGAATGAGGCACAAGAAACCATTTAAAAGTTTAACAAGTCCAGAGTTGGCTTTTTCAAAAAAGTAATAAGATAGACCGCTAGCGAGACTAATAAAGAAGAAAAGAGAGAAGATTCAACAAACACAATCAGAAATAACAATGGGAATATTACTACTGACTTCACAGAAAAACGACCAACCATTAGACAATATTATGAACACCCTATACACATATACTAGAAAATCTAGAAGTAATTAAAACATGTCTGGACATATATACCTTCCCAAGACTGAACTAGGAAGAAATTGAATCCTTGAACAGACAAATAATGAGATCTGAAATTGAGTTTGTAATAAATAGTCTACCAACCAAAAAAGGACCAGATGTATTCACAGCTGAATTCCACCAGATGTACAAAGATGAGCTGGTACCATTTCTGCTGAAACTATTCCAGAAAATTGAGAAGAAGTAACTCCTCCCCAACTCAATCTATCATCCTGATACTAAAACCTGGCAGAGCCACAGCAGCAACAAAAAACATCAGGACAATGTCCTTGATGAACACTGATGCAAAAATCCTCAACAAAATACTGGCATACAGAAACCAGTGGCACATTAAAAACTTATCCCCCATGATCAAGTAGGTTTTATCCCTGGGATGCAAGGTTGGTTCAACATATGCCAATCAAAAATCAATCAATTATTCATCACATAAACAGAACTAAAGACAAAACCACATGATCATCTCAATAGATGCAGAAAAGGTTTTTGATAAAGTTGAATACCACTTCATGTTAAAACAAAAACTCTCAAGAAACTAAGCATTGAAGGAACATACCTCAAAATTATAACTGCCACCTATGACAAATCCAAAGCCAACATCACACTAAATGGGTGAAATCTGGAAGCATTCTTCTTGAAAACCAGCAAAATACATGGATATGCTCTCTCATCACTCATACTTAACATAGTATTGGAAGTCCTGGCCAGGGCAATCAGGCAAGAGAAAGAAATAAAGGGCATTAAAATAGGAAGAGAGGAAGTCAACCTCTCCCTGCTTGCAGATGACATAATCCTCTATCTAGAAAATCCCCTATTCTCAGCTCAAAAGTTCTTTAAGCTGATAAACAACTTTAGCAATGTCTCAAGATACAAAAATCAATGTACAAAAATCACTGGTATTCCTATACACCAACAATAGTTAATTTAAGAACGAAATCAAGAATGCAATCCCATTCAGAATTGCCACATACAAAAATAAAACACCTAGGAATACAGTGAACCAGGGAGGCGAAAGATCTCTACAAATGGAGCTGAAAATACTTCAAAGAAATCAGAGATGACACAAACAAATGGAAAAATATTTCATGCTCATGGACAGGAAGAATTAATATTGCTAAAATGGCCACACTGCCCAAAACATATTGAATAGATTCAATGCTATTCCTATCAAACTACCATTTACATTCTTCCCAGAACTAGAAAAAAAACTGTTTTAAAATTCATATGAAACAAAAAAAGAGCTCGAATAATTAAGGCAATCTTAAGCAAAAAGAACAAAGCTGGAGGCATAACACTGCTTGACTTCAAATGATACTACAGGGCTACAGTAACCAAAACAGCTTGCTATTGGTATGAAAACGGATACATAGACCAACATAAAATAATAGAGGACTCAGTAGTAAAGCTGCATATCTACAACTATCTGATGTTAACAAACCTGACAAAACCAAGCAATGGGGAAAGGATTCTCTATTCAATAAATGGTGCTGGGATAACTGGCTAACCATACGCAGAAGATTAAAACTGGACCCCTTCCTTACGCCATATAAAAAATCAACTCAAAATGGATTAAAGACTTAAATGTAAAACCCCGAACCATAAAAACCCCAGAAGGCAACCTAGGCAATACCATTCTACGCATAGGAACAAGCAAAGGAAGAGGAAGCCACCAAAAGCAACAGATGCAGAAATTGTCAAATGGAATCTAATTAAACAAAAGGGCTTCTGCACAGCAAAGGAATCTATCAACAGAGTGAACAGACAACCTACAGAATGAGATAAAAGTTTTGCAAACTATGCATCTGACAAAGGTCCAATATCCAGCATCTATAAGGAACTTAACAAATTCACAAACAAAAAATGAACAACCCCATTAAAAAAGTGGGCAAAGGACATAAACAGACACTTTTCAAAAGAAGACCTACATGTAGCCAACAATCACGCAAAAAAAGGCTTAACATCACTGATTATTAAAGAAATGCAAATCAAAACCACAATGAGATACCATCTCACAGCAGTCAGAATGGCTATTCAAAAAAAATAACAGATGCTGGCAAGGTTGCAGAGAAAAAGGAACACATACACTGTTGGTGGGAGTGTAAATTCGTTCAACCATTGTAGAAGACAGTGTGGTGATTCCTCAAAGACATAAAAACAGAAATACCATTTGACCCAGAAATCCCATTAAAGAGAATATACTAAAAAAAATGTACATCATTCTAGTATCAAGACACATGCAGGCATGCATATGTTTATTGCAGCACTATTCACAATAGCAAAAACATGTAATCAAATTAAATGCCCTTCAATGGCAAACTGAAAAAAGGAAACGTGGTACACATGCACCATTAAATACTACGCAGCCATAAAAAGAACGAGATCATGTCCTGTGCAGGCACATGGGTGAAGCTGGAAGCCACTACTCTTAGCAAACTAATGCAGGAACAGAAAACCAAATACCATATGTTCTTATTTATAAGTGGGGGCTAAATGATAAGAACACATGGACACAAAGAGGGGAACAATGAATGCAGGGGTCTGTTGTGGGGTGGAGGGTGAGAGGAGGGAGAGGATCAGGAAAAATAATTAATGGGTAGTAGGCTTAATACCCGGGTGATGAAATAATCTGTACAACAATCCCCCATGACACAAGTTTACCTGTATAACAAACCTGCACTTATACCTCTGAACTTAAAATAAAAGTTAATAAAATAAAACATATGTGCTTTAATAATTATAGTGATATACTTTACCAAAATTATTAATACTTCATTTAAAATTAATTTTAAAAGACACAGCTTTGGGCGATTTTACACCAGCCTTTCACACATTCTGCCTTAGTATCACACTCTTAGAAGAAGTTCTGATGACAATAACGATACGTTTAAATGATTTTCTGTATTATGAAAACACATAAGACATTTTTAAAAGAAAAGAGATATTAATTCTGAAAGTATGACCACAGGGAGCAATTTTAAGCAATGCTCTCAGCTACTTTGGGAAAATTAGAGAGACGTAATTTGGAAAATTATGGAGTAGAGGGCAAGGAAGAGTAGTGTGTAGATAAAGGAGAGAATACCATGATTTTAAGAGGTGACAGAAAAATGTCATCAATTTATTCATTAATTTGATTAAGGTTATTGAGGACCTTCTGTTGCCAAACACTAAACTAAGTGGCCTTAAAAAGGTTGCCAAAATCATGACCCTGAAATTAGCCCCAGGATGCATTCTTTTCGTAAATATTTACTGAGTGCCTACTATGTATTAGGCATGGGAGGTACAGAGTGGCAAATCCACACAGGATGTCTCAGACTCTTCACATCTATGCCTATCCTGAATCAACTCCAATTCTAAGAAGGCATAAACTATTCCAATAGAGCAATGAAACATAAAATTCTGAAAATAGAAGATATTTTTTCCAACCAAGTCCGGAAAAAATAGATATGTCAAAAACAATCTCAAAAAAGTATCAATTAATTCTGCCACTAAAGATTTCTAGGAAAGGGATACCTTGAGTGATTTAATTATCCTAGGAATAGTTGATTTACTTTTGTTTCTCCACATCCCTTCCAGTGTCTTCCTGTTCTTGTCTCTGTAATCTATTTTTAATCTCAGCATTCAGAAGGTTAAGAGGAGAAAATAAATAGGAGACTATATCTAGGGTAATTTTGTCTGTTGGAAGAATTTTAACACCAAATGCTTAATCTTGATTCACTGAACAAATATTTAATTGCAATAACAGCTAGCATTTAATATGTAGCTACTAAGTGTCACACAATTTACATGGTATATTAGCTTTCTACTGCTGTGTAAAATATTACTATAAACTTAGTGGCTTCAAGAACACCCATATAGCAGCTCACAGTTCAGAAACTGGGCAGAGTTCACAAGTCCAGGCAGGCTCAACTGGATTCTTTGTTTGGAGTTCTCACAAGGCTGAAATCAAGGTTTCCGTCCTGCTAGACTCTTATACCCAGAGACTCTAGGGAAGAAAACGTTTTCAGTTTCATTCAAGTTGTTGGCAAAATCCAGTTCCTTCTACGTAGATGTAGATATGTGGTACCCATTCCCTTACTGGTTTATAGTTGAAGGCTGTTCTCTCCTTTTAGAAGCCTCCTGAATTCCTTCTTCCAAACCCCCCTCTATCTTCACAGCCAGCAACAGGATATCAAGTCTTTCTCATTCTTCAAATCCCAGCCTACTCCTGCCACTAGCAGGAGAAAACACTTCTTTTAAAGAGCTTGTGTGAATCGATTAGTCTACCCTCAGCCCCATAATCTTCCCATATTAAAATCAACTTAATTGCACATGCAAAATTCCTTTGCCAAGTAAAGTCACATAATCACAGGGGTAGTACCGAAGGGTAAAGGCCATACACCACACATATTTTAACTCTAATCTTCATTACTACTCATTTAAAGTTGGGTATCACTATTCCCAATTTTCACAGTGTGATGTCCAAGGTCACACAATTGTTATGTACTCTAGCAGTGTTTGAAGCTCAAGTCTTTCCAACTCTATATTGCTGTTTTTCCCCCATAATTCCACAATCAACAAAACTTTTCTGAGCTCCTATTTTTCTTATAATCTAGAGATAAAGAAATAAATAATGTCTTTCCTTGCCCATCGGAAGAAAACATCTAACAGGTTCCTTTTTATCCAATTAGTCTGTAATTAAATAATTCCTAATACTTACTATGTGTTCTTTTAAGGAGTGTGTTTATGTTAGCTCATTGAATCCCCACAATAATATGAAGTGACTGCAATCATTTTCCCTAAGTTTAAACTACCTGTAGCTGGCAAAGTTCACCTTCTATTAGGGACACGTGGCCTCCAGAGTTCATGCTTTTAACCATGACATGTACTGTCTCTGAACCATCCACATGTAAGTTTCATATTCAAGTGTCAAGGTCAGGGAAGGTAAATAAATGTTCCACACATCATACTATATTTTGTTTTACAGTGTCAAAATCCACCTTATATTATATAGTAAAGTAAAATTTCCTTATTCTCAATGGTGACTTGGATTTGAGGATTTCCTAAAATATCTGGAGCTCTCACAACACTGGACTGAGTAGTATTCTCCCGACCTTCTCTTTGATAGGAATCCTCTCTAATTTGCCATAATCCTCACCACCCCCTATTGTCTCCATGCATTCAAAGATTAAGTTACCATGAAATAGCCTCTAATACCACTGCATTTTTTTTTTATAGCACAGAAATATTTTTTTCGGCACTTATCCTAAGTAAAACATTGGTAGGAATTGGAGACAGCAAACATTAAGTCTTCCTCCCTCAATTTTAACTGCCCAATCTCTATAGATAGAGTTTGCATTAGGTGACAACCTTGGCTTCACCTAGACACCATTTAATTGGCTTGAGGAATTCTATACCATCTTCAAGTAAAAGAGAATATTGTAATGAGCTCTGAAATTGTAGGATTTGAGTAGGACAAAGGAAATTTTTAAAATCTCATATCCAGCCACTAGGAGGAGGAAACACACTTTCCAAATGTAATTGTAGGTTATTATATCTAATTTTAAACTTAATCACACATATAAAATGCTGAATTTAAATTGATGAGCACCTACCTCTTCTGAATCTATGGTGATGTTTACCCTTTGTCTTTGCAATGAATTTTTTGTGAATTAATCAATTCTCTTGCATATCCTTTTTTATTTCTAACATTTATATTTGATAATCTTTGTGTTGCTTTTCAAAAAGCATTTTGCCCATAACATTTGGGCCACATTCAGGGAAAACAGAACTAGTAACCCACTGGAAAATCAGTAGGCTGTATGCCTGAAGAGCCCACGCGTTTGTGTTAGATAAATGTTCCCCTACCTGGTTTTTGTTCAGCCCATCCACCTATATAAAACTTCACAGCGGCCACATCTGTATTCAGCCACCACTCTTTGTAAAAGGGACAGCTTGAGAACCTATTAAAAATACATTGTTACTATGAGTATTTTGTTCCTCTTTGTTATATAATAAGCTGAAAACTACAGTAGGTGAGCATTCTATGGGGAAGACTGCTGTTCCTTTTATTGACTTTATGGCCACACAAACTAATAGAAAATGCATTTTATATCACACAGGTGAACTCAATCATGCTGAACTCAACGGGATGGAATATTTTCCCTACATTTAAGTTGTAAATGGCAGGTTGGTTTACAATAAATATCTGGGACAATAAAATGCCACTTCTTTATACAGTTTTATTATAAAAAATACTTATGTTGTAAATAATATTTTAAATTTCTGACTATGCAGCTAATGCTTATTACAGAAAATTTGAAAGTTCTTAAGAAGCATATGGAAAATAAATAATGCCCACAATTTTACCATCAGAACTCTCAGTATATAGAAAATGTGAATTTCTTTTTCCATATTAACTTTGCATGGGCACAGATATTTATGCCATGACTATTTTTCTATAAAATACACTGTTTATAAACATGATATTTCATGACTTAACATAAATTATTCAATAACTTTTCTATTTTGACATCAAGTTATTTCTCTTCGTATCTATCCATTCCTTTTTCTTTTTCTCTTTCATTTTATTTATTTTGAAAAATATTTAGTGTGATTTATGTTCACACAGGAAACTGTTAGTGTGCTATTCTACTTCTTTCCTTCAGATGAAATTCTGGATATAGAGTTACTAGACACAGGCTGTTATTATTACTGGTGGTGTCATTGTTGTTTGTAGTAATAGTAATGTTCTCACTTGTAAATTGTATTCAATATATGGAAAATTCTCCTTTAGAAAGGTTGCACAAATATGCAATTTCATTTTGAATATAGTGGTGTCCCGGAGCAAGTAATTTAAAAGCATCGGTTCTCTACCATGATATCATGAGAACCCGCTAAGTACAGCCCCTAGATCACTGGTAGGAAGAAAGAAGTCACAGAATTGAGATATCCATATGCCTTCCAGGATGCAGTTTCACTGTATATTAATTCTCTTGGTCTAAATGTATAAGTCCCCATAGGACAGAAGCACAACTCAGTTAAATGCTAGAGCCCGGTTTTCTGGATACTGCATATTGTTCCTTGCCACATTCTAGCTTCTAACTAGAGTATGTTAATCTTGACACAGCCAATAAATACAGGGGAACATGCTTCATAGCAAACATAAGAAAGATGTGCAGATTAAATCACATGTGAAATAATTAAAGGTGCTCATTCCAAAGACAAATAGTTAAATGAGGAAAGTAACTTTAAACTGAAAATTTCTTCTAAATTAGATTTCTGTATATGTCTTTGTATATTTAATAGACTTATTTGAGGCTTTAAAATGTATCTAAATAGCCGTATACATAAAATTTTGACATCACATTTCATTCTGTGTTGAAATATTTTGAAAAAATTACTAAGATCATTTGTTGCTCGGGTGATAACATAATTTATAATCTGGAACTTATCTTTAAAGATATAGGGTCTCACTATGTTTCCAAGCTGGTTTCAAATTCCTGGGCTCAAGTGTTCATCCCACATCGGCCTCCCAAAGTACTGGGATTACAGGCATAAGCCACCACACCAAGCCTAATCTGGGACATTTTGAGAGTTTAAGGGAGGACTATTATTAATTACAACAAGAAAATTGACATCAACCAGAACTATCTCAGGCAAACCAAGAAGAATGAGCTTCTTAACTCTTGTCTAAAAAGCCATATCATGGCCTTTGCTTTCTGATGTTTCTATTTTTCAGTGTGAGTAAATAAGCAACTGAAAAGCCAGAAAACACCATTTTTACCACACACTTATCCATTTTATTACAAATAACACAGCCAGCATTTTGTTTTTCCTGAGTAGGATGATTTGTAATAATGGGATTGTTTACTATTATTTTACATTGAGTACAGCGCCATTTTCAACTTGATTATTACCTAACATGTCAAGATGAGTTAGAGAGGAAAAAGGGGACCTTATAGACCCCTTTTCTATGTTATTTTATCTTATTTTAAAAATATTTAATTAATGTCCATAGAAGGGGTTCAAATATAGGACATTATATAGCAGATATGTTGTCAGGGTTGGAAGAGGAGGATATTGTTAAGAAACACTGACCTAAAGTTGATAAAAGTGTAAGCTCAGTGGCCGATATCTAAAGCTCTTAAAACTCCAGCCCCGTCTATATTCCTAAATTGGTTTCTCATTTCTCCCAATGTCATTCTTAAATTCTATCCAAAATTATCTATACACTTGCCTGCTTCACTCTCTTCTTCTATTTGCTAAATCCAAGTTTTGGGTGAGTGAAGATGAGGAACTTTACCCAATTTCTTCACTTTCCTTTTACAACACTTCTCCCTCCCCAACTCCTTCCATCCAGACACACACATACAAACACATATACACACACACACACACACCACGTGAGAGACCCAAAGGCCATCATGTGGGCCCTGTTGATATTTCTGTGAGAGACGAGACATGCAATAAAATTAGGTTAAAATAATTATCCTATTGTTAGATGTTAGGTTACATTTTATTTCTATCATAAAACATTTTTTAGTGAATAGAATGGAGACACTTGGGTAACAAAAGTAGAAAAACTTTAAAATTTCTCTTGTCCATAAAAACTGAAATATGCCCTATATTTGAGGCAGAATTGCTCATAAGTCCTACCACTTGGCTTAATTTCATGTCTTCCATTGACTTAGAGTAACCTTTTATGTCTTTTCTGCTTTTAGCTATAAAAATACCCTGTTAAAAAGTTATAATCAGATACACAATTCCTAGCAATTTAGATTTAAGATTATCATCTCAATTTCTTTTTCTTTTTTTTTTTTTTTTTGAGACGGAGTCTCACTTTGTGGTCCAGGCTGGAGTGCAGTGGCCGGATCTCAGCTCACTGCAAGCTCCGCCTCCCGGGTTTATGCCATTCTCCTGCCTCAGCCTCCCGAGTAGCTGGGACTACAGGCACCCGCCACCTCGCCCGGCTAGTTTTTTGTATTTTTTAGTAGAGACGGGGTTTCACCGTGTTAGCCAGGATGGTCTCGATCTTCTGACCTCGTGATCCGCCCGTCTCGGCCTCCCAAAGTGCTGGGATTGCAGGCTTGAGCCACCGCGCCCGGCCCATCTCAATTTCTTGATGCTAACTTGCCTGAATGGTGTTTAGAGGCTATCATTTCACATTTGATATAATTAAGAAGACATGGCCCCAAAAAATGAACTACAAAAGCCACCCACAGACCACCTCCATCTTTGGATTGTAACATGCAATTGACATATATAACAAAACTGCCTATGTACCCCTGACCCTAAAATAAAAGTGTTTTTTTTTTTTTTTTTTTTGATGAGACAGAGTCTGGCTTTGTCGCCCAGGCTGGAGTGCAGTGGCCGGATCTCAGCGCACAGCGAGCTCCGCCTCCCGGGTTCACGCCATTCTCCTGCCTCAGCCTCCCCAGTAGCTGGGACTACAGGCGCCCGCCACCTCGCCTGGCAAGGTTTTTGTATTTTTTAGTAGAGACGGGGTTTCACCGTGTTAGCCGGGATGGTCTCGATCTCCTGACCTCGTGATCCGCCCGTCTTGATCTCCCAAAGTGCTGGGATTACAGGCTTGAGCCACCGCACCTGGCCAATAAAAGTTTTTAAGAGTACTGAGACAGACAGGTGGGAGGGGGTCTCTGACAAAACTTTAGCCAGCCTGTGCGCCGCAGTGGAGCCTTCCCGCCATTTGCAGGGGGGAGGAGCTTGGCCACCCCTCTTCCTGTGCGGAACCTGGGATTCAAAGGGCGAGGCTGGAGGTGCACCAAGAGGAACTCTGGCCTTGTGGAGAGACTCTGTTTCCCCTTTTCTTCCTTTTCACCCAGTAAAACACTGTCTTACCATTCGAATTGTCTGAGAACCTGAATTTTCGTGGCCGTGGGACAAGAACCCAGTCTTTAGCTGAACTAAGGTAAAGTCCTGCAATAATAATACTTTAAAACTTATATTTTTTAGCTTTTTAATAATATATTCAATGATATAATTAAATAATTATTATTTCTTTTAATGATTTCATTCTGTATCATCATTTTTTCATATAAAGATCACTACACTGTTCTTTGGGTCTTGAATTTGGTTTATCCATCAATTAGCTAGATTAAATCTCCAATTATTGTTGTTGTCTTAGTTTTTATCTTCTGGAAAGCATATAATAATCAGATTTTCTACGTGAGTGAAGAGATTAGACATATCTTGGTATTGTTATTACATACGAATCAAAATTTGTGAAGAGAAGTTGGAGTTCGTAACTTTTGCACCACAATAATAAAAAACGTTACTCCATTATATTCTGGCATCTAGTAGTGCAGATAAAAAGTCTGAAGTAAGATTTTTAATTTTTTTATATCTAATATTTTCCACACAATTGTTAGATTAACTCTTCTACCTTGAATTTGTAATTTTCATTAAGTAATGAATATTACTTGATACACCTGATAGTCCTGTTTCAGTAGTTCGTCCTATTATATTATGATCATTCAGGCTGTAGATTTAAGCTTTTCTGTAGCCAAAGAACAATATTCTGTATAAATATTGACCAGCTACTACTTACCCTTGCAGTCATTCAGTTTTTCTGAATGAGTGAAAAAACTGATGATAATAATTTCCTTTTATTTTTATCCCTAATTATTTTCACTCTGAGATACTTCCTTAAACGTGTTTTCCGTATTCTCAAGTCAATTATGTGCAGAATTTGTGTCACCTGTAAATATTTACAGATATAGTAAATGAGTTCTTCAGTCCCTTTTTATTCCTGTTTACCTCTCATCCAGGTTTCTCTTTCATCTCTAAGATGATAACCTACTGTATATTGTCTGTCAATTCAATAAAACCAAGTTTTCTTGATATTTTATGGAGGGAACAAAAGAGATGTGGCTAAAATGTATTTTTATTCCGTGCAGATATTTTAATGATTATATTTTCCTTTCTTGAGTTCTACATTCAGGTTTATGTTATTTTTTTTTTCTTTTTTACATGCCTTTCTGTTTTTTAAGTGACTTAGAAGGGTTATGAAATAAATAAATCTAATATATTTTTAATAATTTATTCCCCCTTGTATGCTGTTGGAACATATTTTAAAAAATATTTGCAGTTATCAGGATGAAAATCTTGTTATTAGTTGAGCATCCCAGCCCATGTGCACAAAAGGAGATGCTGTGCCTCTGGAAAATACACATGGTTTATTTGTTTTGTGTTTTTACTTGTTTTTGATTTGTCTGTTCATCATTATTAATATTGTTATATTGTCTGTGGATGTCTGAACTGAAGCCATAAACAGCTATCTAGCTTGCCAGTAAGATAAAATTGTAGTAATTGATGTTCCATGAAAAATATGTTTTTAAGTTTTTGTTGTTGCTGGTTTTCCCCCTTCTTTTTGTGAATTCTTTGTGTCAGATGCCAGCTACAACTAATGTAGCCAATCATCTTTCTGAGTATTGGGATGGGACTGATCTTTCCATTATTTTTTATAACTTTAGGATTAAAAAAATAGTTATATTATTTCCAAATTGCCTCTTCTGAAACCATTGCTACCACAGTCACCATCTCAGCCCCAATGCCAACCACATCTCTTTGAGAAAACACTTTTCAGATCTGTTTTCACCAGTGGTCTCCCATTTTAGCAGGAAGCATAACCCCAGCGTTTCCTGGCTCAGTTCCTTCAGTCACTACTCAGGTGAATGGCATGCTTCTACTAGCCACCCAGAGCAGCTGGTGCAAGGTTCCAGCTCACTGGGGTCATCTCACATTCCAAACAGCTACAATAACCAAAGGAAATTGAAATAAACTGTGTTAATTTTAAATCCCACTCCCATATCTATGCTCATGGACTACAGGAACTCCAACATTTACCTTTAGCCTGTCCAAAACTTTCCTTTATGGAAGGTAATTTCTAAAGTGGTTTGTGCTGAACTTATGTACCCCAATCACAGTTATACTGTTTATGGTTAGATGAATAAACCACACAGATTAGAATTGGGAACTAGGAAGGAGAACTAAATCTTTAGTTACATTTTTCAATTTTGTAGTTTGTGTGTGTATGTGTGTATGTGCTTATATATGTGTATCTTTGAATATTTGTGTTTCTCTTTCGTTACTTTGAAATATTCTCAAGATACTATAATTTTCTCAAGGTATTCTGTGCTGACTCTTGTTTTCTTTGTTCTTCTGACTTCCAAACAACTAAGAGCCACATTTACGTCTCAGTGAAGTATAGTCTGACATGAATTCTTGAAATATGATTTCCCTGAGGCTTCACCTTCCATTCTAATTTTTATATTTTCTATTTATGCTTTTTAATCTATTACATATATTTAACAATGAATGTATATATTCTTATATATCATCAAATTACTTATGTGCAAAATGGGCTGCGATTAAAGGACTATTACAAATAATTTGAAGCATATATTTATTAAAAGAATAATGTGACCATTAAATTCATAGATTGCCCCAAAAGGAGGGCCCTTAAATCATGTCTTCCAGTTTTAGCATATCTAACTATTAAATAAATCACAAATCTGAGGCCCAAAGAAGAGAAATACCTCCTTCATGTCTCCTAACTTATACATTAGAACACACTAATTTTCACCACTGATTTATTTATTTTTATACCTGACATTTTAAATGACTATAGGAATCATAACAGCCAAATAAACATATACTATATATTACTGAAATATATATGGTTATCAATGAGGGATTCTATAAATTCTTATTTTTAAACTAGAATGTTGTGCAGGTAAAATAGTGATATAGAGATCTACATTCTTATAATTAAAATTCAATTTATATTATGAATCATATATGTGAGATTTTAAGTGGTATATTAATATGAACTCTATTTCACACACACACACACGTGCATATACATATTTTGAGGGTTTTTTTTTTGCCATTAACACTAGTTATTCCTTTAGGATAGCACTAAAGATAAATAATTTAAAATCATAGGTTTCTATAATATTTCAATATTTTTTGAGATGGGGTCTTGCTCTGTCACCCAGATTGGAGTGCAATGGCACAATCTCCACTCACTACAACCTCTGCCTTCCAGGCTCAAGCAATCCTCCCATCTCAGCCTCTCAAATAGCTGGGACTACAGGTGTGCACCACCATGGTGAGCTAATTTTTTTGTGTTTTTGGTAGAGTCGGGATTTCACCATGTTACTCAGGCTGGTTTAAAACTCCTGAGCTCACATAATCTGCCCACTTTGGCCTCCCAAAGTGCTGGGATTATAGGTGTGAGCCACCACACTTGGCCTAACGTTTTAATTTTTAACAAGTAATTATAACATTTATAATGAAAATCTCTTCTAATTAATTTTTGGAGAGAAAGGAACATTTAGGTTTTAAGGCCAAAATATCAAAAACAAGTTAAATTTTCCAAAATGCATTTAATCTTTATATTTAGTTGTATCCAAATAATTTGAATTTGAATCCTACAAAGGGTTTACAGATATCTTTATCTCATTTGTCAATCAGATGCCATGCTATGCTGATGGTTTTCTCTTTCATAATATAAGGCACCTCATTTTTTTACTCAACTCTATTATTTTATTATTTATATTGTTTTCTTTCTTTCTAAAACATACTACGATTGTGTTTTTCTTAGCTATCTATGAATTACCATTGTTTGCATATTATAGTATCTCAATTTTTCGCATTGAATTAATGTTTAACAATTGAAAATAGAATGTAAAATTTGTACACTCTATCGTCCTATATCTCAGTTAAATGTTGGAGTTCATAACAGACCTCATTTTGAAAGTGAAGATTGGATTTTGAATAGAAATTTAATGCATTATGTTTATGGAGGAGATAACTTATAGGGGCGTTGTGCATATCTCCAAACTTTGGTAGTTCATTACAAAAGAAGAAAAAAAAGAAACAGAAGCAGGTGATCTGAGTCAAGTTTTTTGTCATACCCATGCATTAGATATACCCTGGAGATTAGCATTTGCCAAGTATACATCGGTTAAAATAAATCAGTACACAGAACTACTGGCTTTGTATGAAGCAGGAGAAAACCAAATTTCCCCTCAATTGTGGCATTTTGTGCTATCAAAACACTAACAATTGAAAATCACGGCATGTACCAACTCATCTTTCTCAGTTAGCATGTGCGTATATGTATTCATTTTAGTTTCACAGTCGATTGTATCTTAATACCTAAATAAAGATCATCAAAACAAAAAATGAAAGAAAAAAATCTCAGCTATAACTCTAGAACAAAATCTCTACTTCCTTTCATCTTGGACTCCGTTTGAAGTGGCTATGAAGTGCAAGTAACAAATTGCACTATCTCGGTATTCTATAATGATGTTTTTAATCTTTATATCAGCCTTTTCTGTCATCTTCGTTGTTGTGCATGTTTCTGACATTTTATGCCAACGTTTATCTGTTGGATATCACAGACTTTATCAGAAAACATTGACAGTTATGCATAACGTTTTCTGAATAATCAGATGATGATATTACTGTTTCTCCTTAATTTGTCTTATATTTTATGTATCTTTGTAATAAAATATATCTTAAAATAATACTTTTCATTATTCTAGTTTTATAGATTATAAAGCATTTTCTTATGTGGCTGAAATTTAATTATCACATACTCTGTGAACTTCATAAATCATCCTGTTATTGAATTAAAGAGGCTATAAAAGCTCAGGGTATAACTTGATAAAGGTCATTCAACTTATACAATGACAAAACTGGATCAGAGTCTGTGGTTTTTCAGTAATTAATAAAAATCAATGTTTACAAAATGCTTATGATATATGAAGCCCTTGGCAAGTTCATTTCATTTAGTTCTAAAACTTCCCTATGAGAAAGAAATTATTAGTATTTCAATTTTACAGTAACTGAGGCTCAGGAAGGTTAAGTACTTAGCCTGCAATCACAGATATAATAATTGAAGGAGCCAGTATCCAAACCCACCTTTCAGGGCCCACCTTTCTTAAATGCTAAACTTTAATAGTATACATTTTGCACTATTTAACAATGACTACTAATTTAAATATGAATACAAAAACTTGTGATGGGATACCACTGATTATACTATAATTGAAAAGCTAAATCAGTTACTTAAGTCAAGTGTAAATACAGAAAATGGCAAAAATCATTCTTGTGCAGTTTGGGAAATTTTCACAAAGGGAAAAACCTGTGTAATCAATCAAAAATTACGACACTTGGGACCAGGCATGGTGGCTCACGTTTGTAATCCCAGCACTTTGGGAGGCCGAGGTGGGCAGATTGCCTGAGGTCAGGAGTTCGACACCAGTCTGGCCAATCTGGTAAAACCCCATCTCTACTAAGAATACAAAAAAATTAACTGGGCGTGGTGGCATGCACCTGTAATCCCAGCTACTCAGGAGGCTGAGAGAGCGGAATTGCTTGAACCAGGGAGGTGGATGTTGCGGTGAGCTGAGATCTCACCACTGCACTCCAGCCTGGGTGACAGAGCGAGACTCTGTCTTAAAAAGAAAAAAAAATAATTAGGACACTAGAAGCCTAGCTGCACTCTGCATTATACATGTAATGCCCATGTAACTAACAAGCACAAGTACCCCCAAATCTAAAAATGAAAACATCATCAGCCCTCATCATGCTTAACACCACCACCCCCAAGTCATTCCACCTCTCTTTAACGATCACTACCTTTCTGACTGTTAACACCATGGTTTATTTTGCCTTAATGTTGAACTTGATATACATAGATGTGTACAATATATAAGCTTTTGGGTTCAGTTTCTTCTCGATTTTTTAAATAAGATTCATCAACATTATTGCAAAGAACAGAAGTTTGTTCATTCTCTTTGCTGTATAGTATAGTAATATGTGAATATTCGACAACCGATATATCCTATTGCTGATGGGCATTCTAGAAGCTTCCAATTTAGGTGCAACACTATGAATGTTGCAATAAATTTTGTAAATTAAAGGTGTAAATTTTGTAATAACACTTTAGTCCACAGATACACACATTTCTGTTGGAATATCCCTAGGAAGGAACAACTCAGTCACAGTGGATGTTTATATCCAACTTCAGTAAATATTACCTGAGAGTTTTCCAAAGTAGTTTTACTAATTTATATTTCTACCGTATAGCATAAGAGTTCTTCTTTTGCACATCTTCATCAACATTTGGTGTCTTCTGGTTTTGTTTCTGCTTTTTAATAATTTTATCCATTCTTGTTGACGTGTAGTGTTATATCATTGATGTTGATGAGTTCTTTTTGAAATACTTTTTGGTTATTTGGATATTCTACTTCGGAAATTGCCTACTGAAGTCTTTGGCCAAGTTTTCTTTTTTAATTAAATTGTCTCTTCTTATTTTGAAATGTAGCTCTTTATTAAGGATATAAGTTGTGTGCGTGTGCGTGTGCGTGTGTGCGTGCACTCTCACACTCTTTGGGCTATCATGTTACTCTCTTAATGGCATCTTTTCATAAACGGAAACTCTTAATGCACAGTTATAATTTGTCCATCTTTACATTTTAGTTAGTGCTATTCACTGTTTACTTAAGCAATTTTAGTCTTCTCCAAGGTCATAAACATTCTATTCTATAGTTTTTACAGTTGCATTGTTTTGTTTTTATCATCTACAATCTAGTGGAGTTAATTTTTGTTTCGTGGTGAGATGTGGTAATTTTTTTTTTTAAATATGGGTATCGAATTGAGCAGCACCATTTATTGTGAAGACCATCGTTTTCCCCACTGGATGGCAATAGTGTCTATATTGCAGATCGGGTAATCTATCAGGTCTCCTTCTGGCCTCTATTCTGTTACGTTGATCCATTTGTCTTTTCTTGTGCTAATAGCACAGTGAGCTGCTTACTTTAGATTTATAATGAGTCTGGATATCTGGTAACATGAGTTCACTGGCTTTGCTTTTAAAGATTATTTTGGCTATTCTAGGTACTCTTCATTTCCAGATAAATTTTAGAAGCAACTTTTAATTTTACAGATTATTTGCTGAGTTTTCAATAATATTAAGTTGAACCTACACATCATTTAAGTCAATCTTATGATTTTGAAATTTCCAATTTGGAAACATCATATATCCCTTTATTAATGGAATCTTTTGATATTTTTTTCAGTAATACTTTATATGTTCTGTGACAGCATTTTGCAAATTTTGATTCTGTTTGGCCCTTGGTATTTCCTATTCTGTTTTAAATATTCTAGCATCTATATTTTATATGAACATAAATAAATAAAACATTTATATTATTTTTATTTTATATATCATTTACTACTTTTATACAAGAATACATGATATAGATGTAGCATTATATAAGAATTAATTATTATATAAAGCTCACATTAAATAGCTTCTAAGCCCTAACGATTGTATAGATCTTTCGAATTTTCTGTATACTCATCCATGTCTATGTAAATGATATATTTGTTTCTTCTTTTCTAATTCCTATACCTTTTCTAATTCCCCTATATCTTTTATTTTTATTCTTTTTGGCTTATTACTAATTTCTTCATTCATTTATTAAATATTTACCTAATTGCACTGTCTACAACTTTCAGTAAAATGGTGAAAAGACATAGTAGACTTCTTTGACTAGTGGGCAAATTCAGGGCAGGATAATACTTATATTACTATTTCATATGAAAGTTGCTGTTGATTTTTAAAATACCCTGTATAAATAAAATATATTAATTTCATCTCTAGTTTGTTATAGTTTCTTTTGGTAAAAGTGCTTGTTGAGTTATATCATTTTTTTCAGAATCTATTTATATAATCATGCAATTTTTATCTTTTACCTTTATTTTTATTTTTATCTTTTAACGTAAAAATCACAGTGCTTGGTTTTCAAAACTTTTACTCTGTGTGTATTCCTGAATTAAATCTCACTTGGTCATGATATACTATAAATTTTATAAGTCCTTGGGTTCAGTTTACTAGTATTTTGTACAAATAATTCAGATGATTTCATCTATGTTCATAAGAAATATTGACATGTGATTTCTATGTTTGTCATGTATTTGCTTTGATAATAAACATACATTGATCACATATATTGCGATGGGAAGTGTTACCTGAATTTTTATTCTCTGGAAGAGTTTGTATAAGTTTGTTGCTATTTTTTTAAAATGTTTGGATAAACCAGTAAACTCATTTAGACTAGAGGTTTCTTTTGTTTGAGAAACATTTATTTACGTATTTAACTTTTATAGAATTATTGTTTAAAAATTTCTACTAGATAACATAATTTATAAAATTTAATAAATTTCTATATCTTCTCAGTTTTGGTAAACTGTTTTTCAAGAAATTTATCAATTTCATCTAATTTACCTTAAATCTGTCAAATTTATTACAAATTTGATTGTAATACCCTCTTTTCTTTTCAGTATCTGTGAAATTTTTAATGATGCCCTTTATTTTACTCCTGAAACTGAATTTATTCGTATTCTCTATTGTAAAAGTATTCCTCATTCCTTTGATTTCTGTACTTTGTTTTTGTTTTGTTGTTGTTGTTATTTGTTTGTTTGGTTTAGCTTCTGATATGGAAGACTAAATCATGGATATTAAGCCTATATTATTTTAAAATATATACATTTAGGCTATATATTTTCCTTTGAGCTCTTTTATTGCATTACACACCTTTTGATATGTCATATTACGTTACTCTTCCATTTCACCATGTTTTCTAATTTTCATTTTAAATTTCCCTTTCACCCAGGAGTTGTCTCACACGCTGTTTGTTCCTTTCTTATCTTTTTTCTTACCTTCTGTTAGATTAATCAATTCTTTAAATAATTCGTGTTCCCTTTATTAGCTTTGTAGTTACAGTAATTTACATTTTTTTTCTTTTTTGAGATAGGGTCTCACTTCTCGACCAGGCTGAAGTGCAATGGCACAGTCTCAGCTCACTGCAGCCTCTGCCTCCCGGATTCAAGCAGTTCTCCTGCCTCAACCTCCCAAGTAGCTGGGATTACAGGAGTACACCACCACGCCTGGGTAATTTTTGTATTTTTAGTAGAAACAGGGTTTCACCCTGTTGGCCAGGCTGGTCTTGAACTCCTGACCTCAAGTGATCTGCCCACCTCTGTCTCCCAAAGTGCTGGGTTTACAGGTGTGAGCCACCATGTCCCACTTACAAATTTTATACTAGTTTCACTGTATGCACCTTGACTTATTAGAGCCTAATAGAAATGAATGCATTTATCATTTTTAATATAATGCTAGGATCTTTTCATCTTTTACCTCCATAGAACCCTTTCTTAGCTTTTGTATTATTAAATTCAATTAAATTCTAAACTTCAAAAAAAGTATTGTTATTTGTATAATCAATGTTTGTATAGATTCTGCTACATATTTACTTTTTCTTTTCCCTTCATTCCTTCCTGCTGCATTTTTGTATGTGCTCAACTTCCCATTGAAGTACTCACCTTAATACTTCTTTTGGTGTTTGTTTCCTGACAACAAATTATATGTTTCTGTATGTTAGAAATTTAATTTGTTTTTCCTTAATGTTTGAAAGATATCGTCTCTTAGCATACAAATATAATTTGCCAGTTTTTTCCCTTCTGCACATAAAATGTGGTATTCAGTTGTATTGTGGCCTTTGTCTTTTCAGTTTAGAAGTCAGATGAAAGTATTATGGTTACTCTATAGATCTCTCTTGTCCTCTACCCTTGACTACTTTTAAGATTTGCTTCTTGTCTTTGGTGCTCAGCAGTTTGAATGAAGTGTGACAAGGAGTGGTTCTTCCCATGTTTATCCTGTTTAGATTCTCTGAATTTCTTGAACCTGTAAGATGATGTCTTTGATCAGTTTTTGATAATGTCTTGGCCTTTACTTCATTAGGTAAAGCACCTGTGGCTTGTTATTTTATTTCTTCCCCATATGAGCCTCCAATGACATACCCATTAGATATTTTCACCATGTACCATAGCTGTCTTACACACTGCTCACTTTTTTGATGCTGACTTTTTTGTTGTTGTTTTCTTTTTTTTACTCTTTGTGAGTTTCAGTTGTATATATTTTACAGCTTTTCTTTTGGATCACTTATTCTGTCTTCATTTGGGTCCAATATACTGTTTAATTATTTTTTGTTTTAGTTGTTAACTTCAATTATTACTTCTTATAGTTCTCAAATTTGCTTCAGTCCTTATTTTTCAAAGATTCCAGTTCTCTGGTAGAATGCTTCATCTTATATTTTTCTTCTCTTCAATATATTAATCTTATTTTAAAGTTCATGTAACAAATTTGTTATCTGGATCACACAAGGGTCCACTTTTTTCCCCCATTATCTTGATCTTAGTTTAATTTAGCCTCCTAAGTTTTGATGGAATGCCAGATGTTATGTTTTAAATGCCGTAGAGGCTTTGAAGGATGTTGTCTTCCCTCCAGAAGATTTGACTATCCTCTAACTATCCCTTTGGCAAGTAGGGGCAAATCAATACAGTCTAATGATGGATTGAGCTGACTTAAGGCGGAATTTTGGACTGAAAAATATGCATGTCCCTTAGCCACTAGCTTACTCCCATTCTCAGTGTATTTACCTGCGTTCTTCCGCACTGACAGATCTCGAACTCCAATGATGGTCCTCTTAATACACTGAGAGCATCAAAACTCCACTAACATTTAAGCTGTTGTTGATTTGGTTCCTTATCCTCTCGTCCAGTGTATTTAAGGAATTAACAAATGTCTTTTTATGAAACTTGGGTCAGAGTGAAAAACAAAAATGCAAATTCACCTCTGTGAATTTACCTTCTCTTAAATCTTCACCTTTCAAATCTTAGATGTCTCCAGTGTCTTCAGTTGTCTTTTTTGTTTCAATCTGATCTTTCTATTTTTTCCTGGCAAAAGTGTTGATTTGCCATCAGATACTCTGGCTTAGCCAAACAACAAAAAAAGCCTATGGTACAGCTTTAATTGCAAATTTTATGCAATTATTGCATTTTATTTCTTAAAATAAATGAGATATCTATTGCATATGCAACAAAGACTGTTGCATTGCCTGTGTGTATTTGTAATTTTCATACAAAAGTAAATTTCACCCAAATGTAAGTGTTTTTCTATATAAGAGCCTATGATCTGTGATTTGTTTTTAAAGGCCTAAAAAAGGGCTGAACTGGGGACTTTGGAATGCAATTGCTAACTTAGTTAAGCTCTAAAGCACTGCCACTCTGTGGTAACTCTGAGACATAGCAGCCCCCTCTATATTTCTATTGACAGGATGCCCCAGAAAGTTAGTTCAAAATTCCCTTCCACTGTTATTTAGAAAGCTGAAATATTTCTGTTCAGTGCAACAGTCCAGCTACTCTATACTTTATCGCTTCCATCTCTCTTTCTATCGTTTTCCAAATCTGAAGTCTAGCCTTAGGTTCTCTTCCTTGAGATAACCTGAGTCAATAGGAAAGTGCTAAGTTCAGTCTCTGGCACTTATTTGTGATGTGGTCTTAGGCTCCTTACTTATTCTCTCTTTCATCACAAAAAACAAACAAACAAACGAACAAAAACCCCCAGCAATGTTAGCAGGCATATTCACTTTGTGAAAATTCACCGAGCTATATACTTGTGTGTGTATGTGTGTGTGATATTTCAATAGAATTAATTTTAAAAGCAGTTAATAATACATATTTAAATGCATCCTCAAAAGATTCTGAGCGTTTAAATGTATAATGTCACCTCCACAGCAAGGCCTACATTGACCTTCTTTTACAAAATGCTAATCTTTCCTCTTCATCCCCATCCACACAAATCTAGACATCCCAGCATTTTTACGCAGTTCTGACTTTTTTTTTTTCTTTCCTACAGCACTTAGCATCTTTCAAAATGTTATCTAATTGACACGTTGTGTATTTCTCTCTTCCCTTGCCTCATAAAGGCAGGGATCTTTGTTTGGCTCATTGGTTTACAAAAAGTGCCTAGAACAGTGCTTGGCACATAGCAGTGCTCAAAAGAATTTGTGGAATGCATGAACTGGAACTCAGCGTAGTTATCGGTGCATAATGATAGCTTACATTTAAAAAACATGATCATCTCATTATCATCAAGGTTTCCACTAAAGGCTTTTCTTCTCAGATCTTAAATATGGCCTGCGGACAAGAAAGGTGCTGATGAGTAGGTGGCATAGTATCAGATATTGCTAGAAAAGAACAATTAATACAACTTAATGGTACAATTTAAAAGCGTTAATTTGATGGTATGTAAATCATATCTCAATGAAGATGTCATTTAAAAAAATAAACGTAGACGATTAGCTCTTCAGGAGGAGGAAAATGTTTAACTCCGAGTCTGACACTAACTTATTTTTTGATCTTATATTGGTATTTCCCTCTCATCCTTAGTCTTCTCATTTACAAATTGAATGTGTTGGTTAGCTAAATTCTAAAACCCGTTCCAGCTGTAATATTCTGCCTGTTCAAAAATCAGCTTCTGGAAAGATGGAGAGAAAAGAAAGTCAATGAATATAGAGCCATCAAATGGCTCTTCAACTTGGAGCACACACTCTTCAAAAGCTTTGGATTGAGAGGGTGAGCTCCTTTTACACATATAAATTTACATTCAGACATGTAAACACACAAATCCATACGTGCATACAAATATCTAACTATCTAATTTTGTTGGACAGGAAATAATGAATATTGATTTCTTGATTTCCACATAATCTTTTCCAAAACAGCTTTTCCAGTTCAAAAAAGTACATCATGGATTACAAAGGCACTGATTCCCCTGCCTGCATACCAGAGTGTACCTTAGGGGCCATCTGGAATCTCAATGCTTAACAAAATTAGCTTGGTTTAATTTGAGCGAGTTAGAAAACTCTGTTGTCACAATGAGAGAATGTTCCTATTACCTAATTAACAGGGCTTATTAGGAGAGCAGTGACTGCTGAAGTCCACTGAATACCCGGCCATATGGGCATATGAAGCATAGATGAAACAGGTCTCTTTGTAATTATGTTAATAGTTACTCTATTTGCTTTCCCTCATTTTTATCTAAGGTCACTGCAAAACACATTCCCTGGATTTTGAATGAGTGTCAAATAATAGGCAGTGTAAATGGATTTGAGGTATTAAGGCCACCATTTACTGGACACATGTTTGCTGCCCAGTGACTAACCCCTTTCGCTGCTTCCCAAAATGCCTTTCTGTATGCCTCGCCTGAGACACCACAGGTCGTCTGCTTGATTGCTGTGGCCTTTTCTCTGCCATATGGCTGTGCTGCACCCAACTCCCCATGGCAATGTGTTCCTTTGATATACCTTTAATGCAAAACCCTTTGCTAAATAGGAAAGTACAACATGTATAATTTCCTCATTAAATCAATAGACAATGCCACTGTGTATTAAATGGAATAAAAAGCCCATTCCCACGTGTTACACACTAGCACGCAAATACGATGCACTGACATTTCAAGAAAATATTTAATAAGCACAATCACATATTTGCCTCTTGCTAAATAGTGGGCAAAATGATATGCATACACTCAAAAGCATAGGTGAGAGTCAGTACTCTTCTTTCTCTCATTTCAAAGGAGAAAATTGAGTCTTAGGGAAGAGAAATGATCTCAAGTCAGACTCACTTCAGTGTCTTTCGAAGCCTATCAGCACCCTGAAATTCAAGGTTCAACAATTGCCTGGCACACAGTAGAAGCTCAGTAATTTTTTTTTCCCAATGAATGCCTGTGTAACACTTATACATTGGTTAGTCATTTATTCAGCATGTTGCCTGAACAAATACGTGTCCAATGAAGTCTGAGAAAGGGAAATCCTAAACCCGAAAGGAAGATAAGTTTATGTTGACAGAAAGAGTCAAACTCTGTAAAATATGTAAAGAGGTTTGTTCGGAGCCAAATATGAATGACCAAGGCCTGAGGCACAGTTTCCAGAAGTCCTGAAACATGTGCCTAAGGTGGATGGGTTGCAACTTGGTTTTATATATTTTAGGGGAACATTTAGAACATCAATCAATACATATGGGGTATACATTGATTCCGTCCAGAAAGATGAGACAACTCAAAAAGGGGAGCGGGGAACACAGGTAATAGATGGATTCAAAAATTTTCTGATAGGCAGTTGGTTGAAACAGTTAAGTCATTATCTAAAGATCTGGAATAAATAGAAACTAGCATCTGGATTAAGATAAAGGATTGTGGAGACCAAGGTTCTTATTACATAAATAAAGTCTCATAGGCAGCTCCCCTTAGAGATAATAGATGGCAAAGTTTTCCTTTTCAGGCCGTAAAAGGTGCTAGACTCTCAGTTCATCTCTTGAAGACTGCAAGGGCCTGGAAGGAGGAAACATCTAGTTATGTTAGTAGAAGTTCTTTACAGATGCAACTTTTCTTCCACAAAAAAATGGCTTTGCAGGGTCATTTTAAAATACAGCAAAGAAACATATTTTGGGGTAAAATATTTTTATTGCCTTTTATACCTGTCATGTGATATTATGCCAGAGTCAAGTTGGAAAGTAAACTACATCATATAGGGTTAAATATAACCCATCTGATGAGATTTTGTGGTTCCTAGGGCATGACTCTCCAGGCCTCCTAGATAAGAATTTGGGCAAGAGAGGATGACGGTCAGAGTTTAGTCCCTACTTCTTAATATAATAGAGATTTGTAATTAGAAAACAATTTTTCCTACCCAACAAGTTCATGGACAGACTATTAGGAAACTGAAAGGAAACACAGAAAATACTTGTTTTTCAGTCCCTTGGGACTTTTGCTGCACACAAATCAGGAGAGGGGGCTGGTTCTTATCTGTATAATTCAGATCCCAGTTCCTGAAATATCCAAAAATTAGGGAGAGGGAGGAAAGAAGTTCGGATTTTACTTGCACTATAAATACATTTTCAGATCTCCAGAAAGTAGGATCCAAAAGGAGATAAAACAAAATTAAAACTGGTCTTCTCAATTTGAAAATTACAGTGTTAAACGCCAAGTTTCTGTGTATGAGCGCATCTTGTTCTGGGGAATCCTCCCTCACCCCTTCCTCCATCCTGATGTCCCTTTGGGATCAACAAATATCCTGAAGCTACCTTCATACTGAAGATGCTTAAGTTTGAGCAGCAGTAATCAGACTCTATTTTTATGGTTAATTTGCTATTAACCTCAATCCTATCTTGACTCAAGCTGTCTATGTAACTAGTATGTAAGCTATCTATGTAACTTTTTTTTCATTTGTTGTTGGCAACTATTCCAATTATAAGAGGCATTTAATGTAAGAAAATGTTTTGAATCACACTGACAATTTGAGTCATTAAGGTTTTTTGTTTGTTTGTTTGCTTTTTTGTGGAATAGCATCACTGACTAGTCTACCTGAAAAGAGAAAATCTGCATTTTTGCAAATGAAATTGCTAGACTGATCTATAAGTACTTTTTCCCATTTTTAAAAAATTCTATGTAAGAAGACACTGATAATGAGAAACAAAGACAGTTGGATATTAAATTAAGAGGGATCCTATAGAGAAAATGTTACTGCCTCTAGAAACCTGGGATGTCATATGTGTACTTCACTAATCTATGAGTCACTATCTCTTTTGTAGTGATTAGAGAATTGTATCTCTATTACAACAGTTTTATAGTAGATATTCATAAAGGGTCTTGAAGAAGAATCTTTATTTTTACCAATTTGCATGAAGTAGAAGTTATTATTACCGGCAGAAGTATTCCAAGCTACAATTTTTTCTTCCAAAATGTTATTTCTGGATTCTTCTTCTGAAATCCTGTATTATTCCTCCTATGAAAATTTTCAAACTTTACTATAATTATTTCCTTGAGGATATATCTCTTTGGGAGTTTCTTGACACCAAAAATTATATGAGATTCATCTCCAAATCCCTAATTTGTAGCACTGATGGACGTTGATAAATGTTAAATGATTAGGTAAATAACACTGAATTAACTCACCTTGAAACTTACTTGACATAATTAGCAGTTGCTGCAGAAACAGAATGAGCCTCAATAAAACAGAAATCAAAATACTAAAGTAAGCCTTTTTTTGTAAATCAGCTATATCTCAGCAAAGCTATCTTTTGACTGGCCAATAATTAATTACATTTTCCACCAAAATCATGCAAGTTTATTAAAGAATATGACGGGTTTTTTTGCACAAATTGGATATGCACCATATCTTTCATAATTTAGGAAGGAATGGCAACGTTATCGCATATATTTTAAATTACTTGCATTTATTTTGGAAACAGATATATTAAATGGCTCAAAATCTGAACAGCACAAAAATATATACTGAACAAATCACTTATGCACATCTGTCTCTTCACACTGAATACTTGTTCAATAGAAATGTTTCTGGACTTCCAGTTCCAAAATGGCAGTGTAGAAACAAGCTGGCCTCACTCGCTCTCTTTCCCAAAACCAAAAATATAAATATACAGTGCCAAGATTATTACCAGCAATCTCTCAGATCTCAAATAGGAGGAGAAAACAGTTCCCAGGGCCACAGGGAAATGAAAATAGTTTGAGCAGATGGTTTAAGAATTGGACTTCCATATTCATGATGTTCCTCCCCCCAGTCCTTCTAGCGGCAAGCACGTGGAAACTCTCCCCTGACCGACAGCTTCTACACTGGAAAAAAGTGATACCAAGGTGGACAAGCAGCTTCCCTATCACCCTAAGTTTGCTGGCAGGAGACCTGCCCCTGCCAAACTCATGAGGAGCATCTAGAGTGCCTGGAGGAAAAAAAATCTCTGAGGAAAGCTAGTGACAAAGGGGAGAGGAGGGACTGCCGTCTCCAGCCCTGGAAAGTCTGCTCTGTAACTCATCCAAAGGTAATGCCAAATCAGAATGGACATTCAGCAGCACCACACTGTAGAAGATTCATTCTAGAGCTCACCCTAGCCACCCTTCCCATGCTATTGGGACTTCCCCCATTCAGGAAAGGCAGCACTCTGATCATTTACCAGAACTGAGGCAAACCTGGGCTTAAGACAGCATCTAGTGCCAAAAAGGAGGCAGCAACCCAGCAGGGGGCGGTGGGAGGAGGTTGCGGAAAGAAAGAAAATCAACAGATAAATTACAAAGAATCTCTAAGAACACATATTCAGTAAAAACTAAAACAAGCCAGAGAGAGATGATTTCACTAAATAATCCTTTAATGCAAAGAGATAGACATACATACACACAAAAGAACAGCAAACTGGGAACCACAGCCTTCCCAAATCCAAAAGGCAAGAAACAAGTGACTAACCCTAACAAGACAGCAATATATGATTTCTGTGACCAAGAACTCAAAATAGCAGCCTTAAGGAAACGCAGTGATCTACAGGATAACACAAAAAAACCAATTCAGAAACTTATTAGAAAAATTTACCAAAGGTATTTAGTTTTATTTGGAAAAATCAAACAGAAATCTTGGAACTGAGAAATACGTTTGCTAAGCTGAAAAATTTATTAGAGGCTCTCAACAGCAGAATAGATTAAGCAGAGGAAAAAATGAGCAAGCTCAAAGACAGGCTATTTGAAAATATATTGGCAGAGAAGAAAAAGAAAAAAAATGAAAAGGAATAAAGATCACCCACAAAATATAGAAAATTACTTCAAAAGACCAAATTGAAGATTTATTGTTGTTTAAAGGAGTTGAGTAAGAGCAAGGGGTAGAAAGCCTACTAAGAGAAATAATAGAAAATTTTCCAAAATATGAGAAGGAGATAACATAGCCAGGTATGGGAAAGTCAGAGAACACCAAACAGATTTGCCCCAAAGAAGACTACCCGAAGACATATAATAATCAAATTCTCAAAGTTCAAGGACAAAGAGAGGATCCTAAAAGCAGCAAAAGAAAAGAAACAAATAACATAAAGACCCCGGTTTATCTGGCAACAGACTGCTCACTGGGAACTCTACAGTGAAGGAGGGAGTGGTACAACAATTTCAAAGTGCTAAAAGAAAAAAAAATTGTCATTTAAGGATATTGTCTACAGCAAATCTATCCTTCAACTACAAAGGAGAGCTAAAGTCTTTCCCAGACAAAAGCTGAAAGAATTCACCAGTACCAGACCCATCTTACAAGAAATGCTCAATGGAATTTTTCAATCTGAAAGAAAAATAAACACTAATGTGCAAAAAGTAATCATTTGAAAATGTAAGACCGATTGGTAAAATTAAGTCCTCTAACAAACCTAGAATACTAAAATACCGTAATTGTGATGTGCAGTTCACTCATAACTCTAGTATGAAGCCCAAAGACAAATCTATCAAAATGATATCAAAAACAGCATAAGAGAAATTAATAGGAAACAAGAAAATATTTAAATTGAGACAACATAAAGTCAGAATATTGAGGGGATGGAGTAAAAGTTTAGAGGGTTTCTTTTTTCATTTTTGTTTGCTGTTTTAATTTTTGTGTTTGTGATCTAACATAATTCATCATCCCTTTAAAATAACTTGTTATATCTATAAGACTTTTTTTGTAAGCTTTATGGTAACCACCATGCAAAAACCTAGAATAGAGTCACTAAAAATAAAAAGCAACAAATAAAACATGTTACCAGAGAAAATCACTTAACCACAAAGGAAGACAGTGAGAAAGAAAGGAGAAGAGCCTCAAAACAACCAGAAAACAGGCAACAAAATGACAATAGTAAGTCTTTACTTATAAATAACAACACTGAATATGGAGTACCTGAATGGATAAAGAAAGCCAATTCAGTAGCATGTTGCCTACAAGAAACTCACTTCACCTGTAAAGACCTAGACTGAAAGAGAAGTGATGGAAAAAGCTATTCCATGAAACTAGAAACCAAAAAAAGAGCAGGAATAGCTATACTTATGTCAGATAAAATAGATTACAAATAAAGACTGCAAAAATCAGAGACAAAGAAGGCCATTGTATAATAATAAAGGTGTCAATTCAACAAGAAACTGTAACCATTATAAATATCTACGCAGGCTGAGTGCAGTGGCTTGTGCCTGTAATCCCCGCACTTTGGGAGGCCAAGGTGGGTGGATTGCTGGAGCCCAGGAGCTTGAGACCAGTAGGGCAACATAGTAAAACCCTGTATTTACCAAAAAAAAAAAAAAAAAAAAAAAAAAGCCTGATGTGGTGGTGGTGCACTCCTGCATTCCCACCTATGTGGGAGGCTGAGAGAGAAGGATTGCTTGAGCCCGGGAGGTTGAAGTTGCAGTGAGCCATCATCATGTCACTGCACTTCAGGAGACACAGTGAGACCCTGTCTCCAACAAAACAAAACAAAAACTTTTATGCACCCAACACTAGAGCTCTCAAGTATATAGAGCAAACACTGGTAAATCTTAAGGGAGATATTTATCAGACTGCCCAATAAGTATATGAAAAAATGCTCAACATCCCTAATCATCACATAAATAATAATCAGAGCCATAATATAATATCACCTCATCTTATTAAATGGCTTTTATCTGAAGATGGAATAATGGGTGCTGTCAAGGTTGTGGAAAAAGGGAAATCCCTATACACTATTGGTGGAAATGTAAATTATTACAGCTGCTATGGAGAACAGCAATGAAGGCTCTTCAATAAATGAAAAATAGAATTAACATATCATTGAGCAAGGGGAATATATTCAAAAGAAAGAAATATCAATCTATCAAAGAGATATCTACACCCTCATGTTGGTTGTAGCATTATTCACAGTAGCAAAAATATGGAACCAACGTCAGTGTCCATCAAATGATGAATGAATTTTTAAAATGTGGTATATACACACAGTGGAATATTATTCAGTTATTAAAAAGAATAAAACCCTGATCATTTGCAGCAACATGGATGAAACTGAAGGTCATTATGTTAGGTCAAATAAGCCAAGCACAGTAAGACAAATATTTCATATTCTCACTCATATGTAGGAGCTAAAAAAAAGTGGATCTCATGAAGATAGTATATTTGTGGTCACAGAGGCTGGAAAGGGTAAAGGGGAGAAGAGAGGTTGACTAAGTGGTACAAATATATAGCTTCATAGAAGAAATAAGACCTAGTATTTGATAGATAAGTAGGGTGAATATAGTGTACAGTAATCTAGCATATATTTCAAAATAGCTAGAAGAGAATAATGTGAATATTTCTAGAATAAAATAAAGACAAATACTTAAGGGGTGGGATACTCCAATTACAGTGATTTCATCTTTACATTTTATATGAATATATTGATTTATCATATTTACCCCCCGAATATGTACATCTGTTATGTATCAACTTTAAAAATTACAAGAAAGAAATCAATATTTCCAAAATATTTTGTATATTTGTAGAGGCAGCTTGTGCAAGCAGAAGCAAATATCTGCATGCATATATTTATACAGTTGATTCATTTCCTATTGCTGCTGTAACAAATAACCGTGAAGTTAAAACAGCATATATTTATCTTACTGTTCTGCACGTCAGAAGTCTAACACGGGCCTCACTGGGCTAAAATAAAGGTGCCCACAGGATTGTATTTCTTTCCAGAAGCTCTAGGACAGAATCTATTGCATTGCTTTGTCCTGGTGTTAGAGGTCACCCTCATTTTTAGGCTTTGTCTTCAAAGACAGCAATGGTGGGTAGAGTTTTTCTCGTGATGCCGTCTCTCTGATCCTCTGAGTATGGTTAGGAAAGGTTCTCCCTTTTGAGTATATGATTATATATTGGGCATATCTGAGTGATCCAGGATAATCTCTGCATCTCAAGTTCCTTAACCTTAATTGCATCTGAAAAACTCCTTTTACTATGTAAGGTGTTCACAGGTTTTAAGGAGGATCAAGGCATGGACACCTTTGATGGCCATTATTCTACTTATCAGTGTTTCATGTACACATACACATGCACACATACACTCATAGGCACGCACACGCACACACTCATACACACACGTGTAGTTTTCTTTTAATGAAACAGCACACTCTACATGCTGTTTAGCACTTCGTTTTTTTAGTCTTTATTTAGTATTGGGTTTCAAATATTTTTCCATTTTACTACATAAATAACATTATCATTCTTATCATTCTTTTCCACAGCTGCACAGGTGTTTTTTGTGTGTGTGTGTGTGTATTTTTTGTTTGTTTGTTTGTTTTGTTTTGTTTTGTTTTTGAGACGGAGTCTCACTCTGTCACCAGGCTAGAGTGCAGTGACACAATCTCAGCTCACTGCAACCTCCACCTCCCGGGTTCAAGTGATTCTCCTGCCTCAGCCTCCCGAGTAGCTGGGACTACAGGTGCCGCCACCACGCCCCGTTAATTTTTGTATTTTTAGTAGAGACAGGGTTTCACTGTGTTGGCCAGGATGGTCTCGATTTCTTGACCTCGTGATCCACATGCCTCAGCCACCCAAAGTGCTGGGATTACAGGTGTGGGCCACCGCTCCCAGCCCACAGGTGCATAGTTTTATATTAAAAGACTATACCATAATTTATTTAACTCACTAAATCCTTTGTGTATCTGGATGTTCATGTTCATGTTTCTTGAAAGAGGCTTTCCTGGCTAGGCCATCACATTTATGTATTAAATGTACTGCTTGCCACCATTTCAATTATTATAAATATCCTCCTGATTAATTCCTAAATGTTTTTATTTGTTATTAATAACTTTTCTTAAACTCATAATGCCCTGGGATGTAACTCCTTGTAAGGTAACACTCATCTTTCCCCATTTTCTTCACATCTTCATTGTTTTTGATTATTGTTTTTCCTCACGTGTGAATAATCTTAGGAGATTTGAGGTGGGCACCTACTCATCTTCCTTTTCCTCTCTCATCATCCTGGTTCCATTGTCCTTGTTACATCCTTAAGGTCATTTACTTTCACATTTTCTTCCTGTCTTACAGGCTGTCCTCAAAGTCATAGATTATACAACATCATTTTTTTCCTGATATGGCAGGTATTGTTCAGTCATATAAATACTTTCAACTCTTTCTAAGGCTGCTAATGTGTACCCAATGAGAATATTTCCTGTGTCAAAACATTAAACTGGCGTTCAGCACAAAACAAATTCGTCCTATCATTGGATAAGAAAAATTGGGCATTATTTGCTAAGTATGATTGCCTGATAAAATAGTTTCATCTGGAATTCTCAGGAATTTTCTAAGATTTTTTTTAAAGCTTCTTGATTTTTGCTGGATTTCACCTTTGTTATTGATGACATTTATTGTTCTTTTTAAAAATATTCTTCTTTAAACTACAGTGCCTTACGGAACCAGAATTCTTAAAAATTAAACACTGAAATAAAATAGTAGATACAGAAAGTTCAGAAACAGTAGAGAAAAATGTCTAATAGCAAATACAGGCTTTTTTTTTTAACATGAAAGCATTGAGTATTGTTTCTATTACTGCATTTTTCTTCCTTGTCATTTTTTTGCATAAGACAATTTAAAAAGAAGTTACAGGATTGTTGTTGTTGTTTTTTATAATGCAATAAAAATTACACTTACTATCACTAGAAACCATAGCAGAAGCAGGAGAAAGGAAAATGAAAAGGGAGAGGAAAAGAGAGAGAGCAAGAGAGAGAGAGAGAGAGATGGGGAAAGAGAGAGAGAGAGAGCAAAGTTCTAGAATAAAAGAAGGTACTTACTTATTTCAAAAGTCTCTCTTAATATGAATAGGGTAAAGAGGTGTCAAAAAGCTTGTAGACATTTTTCATATATGGTCATATACTTAAGTACAAATTATATTCAAAATGTCTGAATTTTGTGTTCAAAATTGTATTTCAAAATGTTTATTTTATGCTGAGCAGATACCACAAATCAAAGAAGATACTCATTTGCTCTGGAAAAGAAAAATATAATTCACCTTAAATATTAACTGCTCTTTCGAACACTAGAGTAAAACTGAAATAAAGAAATGTGTTTAAAGCTCAACAATTGAATAAATAGCTACAGTACCTCTTTACCAGAGATATAGGGATCATTTTGCTTTCTTTTAACAGTGTTTGTTTTTAAACTGCAAGAGGTCTGAATACACCTACTCTTCAAATCCAAAACATATATTTTTATAAACATTGCTTCAGGTTGATTATATTTTGTTACCAACAGAATTAAAGCTTCCATTTCCATGTGCAACGAAATTGTACCACGAGGGATGGTAGAATACAATTAAGGAAGCGAGTGTCAATTGAAACCAGAAACTGAGATGTCTGAACCACCAGCTAGCTGGAAGGGGATTTACATAATATGTAGCTAGTCACAGATTCTGTACTTAGATGGTATCCCTTTTCTCAATTCTATGTCCGTGTCACTGGACACTCATAAATGCATCATGGCAGAGTTTGTAAGACAGCGTTTTGGAGTGAAGAGATGACATGTTTCTGTCTTTAAAACAATCAGCTCTGCATCAGATATTCTTCTGGTAGTTTGATTTAAGTAGGTACACAACAGCCCATATTAAAGGGGATTGTGGGTTACATGCACTTGCTGCCTTCAGCATGTGAAAGCCGTTTTCAACTAAAAGTCTAACTACTTAGAATTCAAGCCGTATGCAACTAAGAGACTCCAAAAGAGGTAATGAACCATAAATTATTGCCGTTAGATATTTAATACTCAATCAGTATGTGCTCTCTCAAGCATATCCCACCGGCATTGCATTCATTCTGACGGTGTGGTACCGGTTCAATTACTTTGCTCATTTACAATAAAAGATTAATGAAAAGGGGTATATTTTAGTTCACAGAGATTAATTGCATCCCTTACTTTCCCTATACTAGAAATATTCAACCCATAATCCTGATAGCTTTTGCATCAACAAGTATATGGAAAATTAATAGACTTTCTCCTGCTGGAAATCTCAGAGGCTTTTTCAGAGATAAATATCCGGGGAAAACAAGATTGAAAGTTGGCTTTGGGCTGGAAATGAATTAATTTACCTGTTTCTTTAAATTTACTCTTATGACATTTTGAATTAACCAGTATAAAGATGTGTGTACTACACTTTTTTTTTTATCTACACATTTTCTGTTGAGTATTTGCAAAGCAAATTCTCTTTTGAGACTTAATTCTTCCAGATAGACACAGCTATGTCTATGGTTGGTAGATGTTCCAACATTTGAAGAGATGTTGACTGTTAACATTTCACAGCTTTTTCCTCAGAGAAAATAGATGCCAAGTGCACTAGTATATTTATTTTGAATTTTTTTGAGCATAACGTTATTTACCACTGGGAAATCTAGGATTAAAATTTCAAAGTGCCTCACTGGTAAATAATTCTTGAGTTTTCACAAACTTTGTGGGTGTGGTACTGTGTTTTCCAGTACCTTGAAGATAACAAGCAAACATCTCTAGCTAGTGTGTAGCTGGAATAAAAAGGAAACTTAAATTTATTGAGCCTTCCCCACGTTGTAGAAAGCTTTTGTCATACCTTATTTGACACAATCCATACAGCAATTTGCTTATATGATTGTTTTTATTCCTCAGCAAAGAAACTGAAGCTCAAAGAAGTACAGTGGCTTGCCCATGATCACTCAATTAGCAAGTGGCTAAATCTGGAGTCAAACCATTGTCTTTCTGTCTCCAAAATTCAGCATATAATGCAGAAACCAGATTAAAAATAAGAAAACCTCTGTGTCCAGGAATAAACTTTTCTTTAAGCCTAATTTTTTTGTCTATCAAATGGTGAACATAAAATTTACTTGACCCAAATGTCTTGATTAAATGAGGCAACCAATACGAATGGAAACCAGGCAAGCAGAACTGCTCTATGTACAGATGGAAATAAAATATGGATGGATTGGGGCTGAACTGTGCAAGCCTGATCTTTCAGTCCTAGTGGAGTCAGTCCCTTTGGCATTGCCAGATGGACTCTGTCTGAGATGTTTTCCAGAGTCCAAACAGAAGTTTAATGACTCATCACTTCTTCTTTGCAATACAGTCTATTAATCTATTTCTTGATCAGAGCTATTCAGGAAAATTTCAATGGCAGAAGTATCTAGTCTGTTTCTTCAGACTGTTATTCTATTGCTGGGGGAGATGTATTTCTTTCCACATAAATAGAAAGAGAGAGAAGGAGATAGCCTAATTTCCCTTCTCTGTCTCTTAAGGCTTATTCCCCAGTTTCAGTGATGTCAGCCTCCAGGAAGCTGTCAACTGTTTAGTAGACACTCCAATTTTTCAGTGGTCTCTGAAGAGGAACCTGGTGGATCAGAGACAAATCCACTACTTCTAAAAACATATATCCATCATAAATATCAAAGATGAGCAGGGCTGAATCAACTTTTAACAAAGTTATCCTCCTTGTCACAAAGAAAATACTGTCTCTGTAGCACCAACTAACCCATTTTGTGATGAATTTCAATGAATTTATTATATTTTGGCACAGATTATATTGTGTCAAAAGGAATAGATCTTATCAATGCATTTTGATAAAGTGGCATATTTTGCAGAATTTTTAAACTTGATTTGTTTTGCAAATATCTGATGAGTTTATTGCATTTCATTTTAAGAAAGCAATCTGCAAACAGTGGCCACAGAACCAGGTGTCTTTATGTTTGTTTTCATACTTGTAGGAAATTTAGATGAGGAATAACTGGTTGTTTCCCAATGATTTCTTTGGTTGCTTTATAAATGATTATTATACTTCTGTTCCTTATGGAAGCCATCACTGTTTGGAATTTCTTTCATGTTTTGCGACTGTATTAATACAAACCCTGTGTACTGCCTTTCCATACTTTCCATTTAACAACTATTATGTATAAGAAGCAGCCTGTGTAATGCTGTGGGCAAGTCTTTTAATCCTCTTACTCCTTAATTTCTTCATCTATAAAACAATGGAATGAGAGCAGAGTATGAACCAACAAACGCTTTCTATCTATTAGGCTATATCTCCAAAGGCCTGGAGTTTGGTACTTTATAAAATAGAGAGTGTGCCTTCAATCAGCTTATTATATAAGTGGAAGATAGAGGCAAGCAAAGAAGAAAGCATGAGAGAGTGATCAGCACCACACTGGAGAGAGGCACAAGATCCCAACAAAATGAAATGCACAATGTGACCAACATTAAGAGTGGGGTGATGTAAAAGTCAGAAAATATGTCATGAAGAAAGGAAATATATGACCGGCATCTTGAAAAGTGAGTAGCAGTTTGTGGGCAGATGTCAGGAAATAGATAATGTAGGAACAACAACAACAACAAAAATAGCAGGAAAAAAAAAAGGCCTATCAAAAAAATTGTGCAGACAGCATAATACTCTTAAGGACTGGCATATAGGCAGGAGGATAGGTAGGAGAAGATAGAGATTGTATTGTATTGTATTGCCAAGTCTTGTATTGCCCTGTAGGCCTCCTGAGATCCCCGAGCTTCATCTAAAAGGTAATAGGAAACTACTGACAACAATTACCAGCCTTAGATAATATCATTTAGTCATCAAGTGGCAATATAAAAAAATCCTATGCTCTCATATTTATAAATTACTTAATAAAAGTGTAAGAAGAAAAAGTATGATAAACACTCTTCAAATTTAGGTATGCATTATTCAGAGTTCACCAGAAAAACAGAGCCAACAGGGCCATGTAAGAAAAGATTTGTTATGAAGACTTGGGTCATACAATTATGGAGGCTGAGAAATCCAATGATATGCCATCTACAAACTGAAGACCCAGGAAAGTTGGTCCTGTAATCTCAGCTCAAGCCCAAAGGCCCCAGAACCAGGGTAGCTGATATTTTAAACCCCATTACAAGAGCAGTAGAAGACTGATATCCTAGCTCAAGCAGTCAGGCAGGATGCTAAAAAAGAGTGAACTCTTCCTTCCTTTGCCTTTTCATCCTATTCAGGCCTCAATGGATTGGATGATGTCCAACCACACTGGGGAGGAAATCCAAGTCCACCGATTCCAATGCTAATCTCCTCTGGAAATGCCCTTTCAGACACACTCAGAAATAATGTTTAATCTGGACACTGGGTGGCACAGGCAACTTGACACATAAAATGAAGGAATGCAACTCCAAAGGTCTCCAATTTCATCCTGATGTATAGTGACTAGAAACCTTTTGAAATCTGCATTAGATAACTTTGCAACCTAATGTAGATTAGGTAAAATTGTAACACTGTAACAAGTTCCTTCCTTGATGATTAATGAGGACAATAAAATTATTCATATTTGGTTTGAAATTTTAAAAAAACCCTTGTTATAGTAGACAAATAATATTTATATAAATTGTAGCTTCTCATAATCACTAAACACTATATCTGCCTTAATATAAATTAACTAGACTTTGCCAGGTCATCTCATATTTCCAAACCATTGGGGTGAGTAATCTACTTTGCTTTCTGAAGAACATAAATTACCTTCTTTCATTGTCAAAAATGTAGTTGTCTTGGTGCTCTGATTGACTCCATATCCAGCAAAAAGTTGAAACTAGGAATATCTCAGATTCCATGTGTCATCGTGGTGCCTTGAATTTGCTGTCCTAATCATTCTCTTGGCATTTCAATTTGCTTTTGGCACCTCAAAATCATACCATTCTAAGTCCGGCATGGTGGTAGATTACTGTAACCCCAGCTACTCAAAAAGCTGAGATGGGAGGATTGCTTGAGCCCAGAAATTCAAGATCAGCCTGGGCAACACAGCAAGACCCCCATCTCAAAAACCAAATAAACAATGATACCATTCTGATATTCAACATTAAAAATCATACCATTCTGATAGTCAACATATCTTTCCTTTGAATGACTTTCTTGCCTTATATCTCTGATCCTCATGGGCCTAGCCATAATTTTGATTTACTTCATGTAATATCTGATAGAAACTCCTAAATAACAGGCCCGCACATCGTAGACATAGCCTTCTTTTACTTCTAATTTGCAAATGGAGGAGTTTAAAATGAATGTTCTCCAGCCTTAGTTAAGGCCATCCAGTACGATTTACAAAGTTACTTTTAGTTTAATGGAAACACAGCCCTCCCCACTTGTTGGAAATCCACTGAGCAAATTAATTTCTAAATTTATACAATTCCTGTGATAAACTGAATGGGGCATCACAGTGAACTAAGTATTTGTTTGTTTATTTATTTATTTATTTGAGACTGAGTCTCGCACTGTGGCCCAGGCTGGAGTGTAGTGGCACGATCTCAGCTCACTGCAAGCTCCGCCTCCCGGGTTCACGCCATTCTCCTGCCTCAGCCTCCCGAGTAGCTGGGACCACAGGTGCCCGCCACCATGCCCGGCTAATTTTTTTTTTTGTATTTTTAGTAGAAACGGGGTTTCACCATGTTAGCCAGGATGGTCTCGATCTCCTGATCTGGTGATCCGCCCTCCTCCGCCTCCCAAAGTGCTGGGATTACAGGCGTGAGCCATCGCACTCGGCCGAACTAAGTATTTAATAAGGACATCAGGAAATGACAGTTTTGTTAGGGGAAAGTTGTAGGGTTATGGGAAAAAAATCTTGGGAGATGAATCCCATTTTTTAAAAATTTCTGCTCACTGTGCCCTTGGAATATTCACATAATTTTTTTTTTTTTTTTTTTTTTGAGACGGAGTCTTGCTCTGTCACCCAGGCTGGAGTGCAGTGGCCGGATCTCAGCTCACTGCAAGCTCCGCCTCCCGGGTTCACGCCATTCTCCTGCCTCAGCCTCCCAAGTAGCTGGGACTACAGGCGCCCGCCACCTCGCCCGGCTAGTTTTTTTGTATTTTTTAGTAGAGACGGGTTTTCACCGTGTTAGCCAGGATGGTCTCGATCTCCTGACCTCGTGATCTGCCCGTCTCGGCCTCCCAAAGTGCTGGGATTACAGGCTTGAGCCACCGCTCCCGGCCTCACATAATTTTTTAATTTCAATATCATTAAGTTTATTTTACAGACCAGAAAATGAAGATTGTAAAGGAAGATTTTAAACTAACAATAGTCGCAATAATATTTATGAAGCACCTAGTACATATGCTGACACATATTAGGAGCTTGATAAATGGAAGTTATTATCATTATGTCTTCAGTCATCACTTAAGGACTAACAAACATTCTTTATTCTATAAAAGGAATTCTTACATAATTACACCCTCAAATTGGAAAATAAAAAGCAGGTATTACATTGAGGATGAAAATCAGAGCAATACTCTTTTAAAAAAATTTAATGGTCCTCTGGTTCTAAAAGGAAAAGAACAGTCTATATAGACTTCAATTTGCTGAGCTCTTTAAAATACTCTCCTGAATCTTTTTATAAATGGGAGGGGGGAGGAAAAGTCAAAAGTTTGAGGACTTGAAAAGATTAACACCTGTCCACCCCAATGCTACTCCTGTGACAAGTTCAAATGTCCCACTCCCTGCTTATTAAACTTGGCTCTGACATTTGTCCTCTAATCCTCCTCCAGTTGTTCATACATAGTGCAATGGTGGATTCAAGTCTGAGTTATGGTTAATAACAATATTTTAATGTCACCCGGTATCTTAATATGCTATGGTCTCTAGAAGAAAATGAACCTTCATTATAATATAAATGCCTTTTATATACAGACTCAACTGGATTCTTGACTACTATTTCAATACATTTATTTCAAACATAATCAAATTCTGAGAAAATTGGTTAGTAGAGTGAGCATTGGCTGAATTATCCATCCTGTTGAATTTTAATTCATTTTTCTAAGTAAACCTGAAATTGGCAATATGACTAGAGTGCAAAGTCAACCACCAAAATGAACACGTACAAGTTGGAATTATTTCTAGCACAGTGTCTCCCTAAGAAGGTTGGATACAACAGTTATAGGAGGATTGGATTTTTAGAAGCTTAGGAGCCTGTAGAGCTAGGACTGTTGTGTAAAATGGGCATGTATTTTCATGTCAGGAGATGGACTGGCTTATTCATTTTTATCATATAAGGGAATCAATAAATATTGAGAAATAAGAGTTGTTCTATTATTAGTATCAGTATGACAATAAATTATTATGCTTAAGTATTAATATTCTTGCACATACAATTATACCATTATAAACGTCCATGAGGTGAGCTGATCAAATATGCTTCTCTCCATTTTATAGAATTAGAAATGGAGGCACAACATGAGGATAGCTCATCTAACTTCTCAAAAGAGATTATTCCACCAGGGAAAAGCATGTCCCCAGCATGTCCCCACAACACGATCCTACAAATACTAGCATTCTTGTAGGAAACACTTGGATCAAATCATTCTGATTTCACTGAGACACTACTTGTAACTAATCACACTAGACTTAGAGTTATCACCATAAATAAAATAAAGTCATGATGTTAGGATTTTAACTTAAATTGTGTCATGCTCCATCCCCAGAAAATTAAAGTCAGGGGGGTGGAAGTGAAGTGGTAATATTCCTAGGAAAAAGAAAAGTAAATAGTAAATTGTTCCTATAACAGCAATGAGAATCATATACATTAGAAAACAAACTCCTTGCCCCATGTGAGGACACAGCAAGAAGGTGCCATCTATGAAACAGAGAGCAAGACCTCGCCAGACAATAACATTGCTGTCACCCTGATGATCCTGAACTTCCCAGCCTCCAGAACTATTCACGTGAGATTTGGCATGAAATAGGAAAAAGAAAAAATTATCAAGAACGTGACTCAAGATGGAAAGCGTATGACTGACTAGAAATGTCAGATGCCAAGTCTCAGAAAGAAGATCAAAGTTACAGGTGAATGGTCATGATGTGAAAGAAAAGCTGAGTGAAGAGAACCAGGACAAGTTGGAGAGCCCACAAAAAGAAATTGGGGCACATAAAGGGGAATCAGCAAGAGTATAGAAGAGGCTGACCCCCAAGGAACTTGGAGCCCTGAGGAAAGTGTAGGTGGGGATGATTCTCCACTCCCCTTACCCCTGTGACAATCTGCTGACCGCCAAACTGTCAGGGGGCCCCTTTGTCCTTGCGGCCTCAAGAAATGCTGTCAGTGGTGATTTGTGAACTTTCCAGGGACAGAGCACTAGCTGGCCAGCCCATGTAGGTGCAACAAGACTCCCCACAGGTCCAAGCTGAGACAGCATGTACCACAGTGGTTGTGCACCTGGTAGGGGCCACTGCCCTACCTGGGGAACCTCAGCCCTTGCGTCAGTACATCACTAGATTCCCTGCAAACATACCCCACAACCCACTCAGACTTTGGAAACCCAACAGAGAACCAGTGGGTTCCAGGGGAGCTGTGGGATCCCCAGAGATCTAACCCATGGTGTAGATCTAACCCCTTGGCAATGAAGGAGTACAGCTCACCAAAGCCCCTCTTGTAACAAAGAAACATAGGCATAGCACCAATTGCTGAAGGTTGTTGCACCATTGGATAGAAACAGAAGTGAAGAGGGGAGTAATCCCCACTCCCATTGTCAATTTTTGTGAATGGTGCAGAGACCTTCCAAGTTGAAGAGTCCACCTGGAGAGAGCCTTCCCAGCACTATTTTTTTTTCTTTTTTTTTTTTTTTTGCAATGGCTGCACCCCCTTCAAAAGTGAGCCTGTGCTGCTAGGACATACACAAAGGATAAAGCCCATCTCCCACTCCCTGCATCAAACAGCAGTGTCCTGACAATGGAGGGCAAACAAGAAGTAGACCTGTCTGCGCTGGGCTGGGAAACCCCATCCCAGTTTGGTCATAGCTGCTAGAGAGGGACTGCTGTTCCCAGTCACAACGTGGCAGAAGCCAAAGGACAATGTGTATATGAGGTGAAAGATGTGAACCCTATGATGAGGACATGGTAGGAGAGTGGATCACATTCCTGACTGCTCAGGATGAGGAGCTGCTGCAACCCTCCCACCCTGCCCTTACCCCTGAGACCTAAGCACACCCTAACGCATCTTCCCCCCCACTTCCCATCAGGTCGGGTGCCTCCACTCATTATTGGTCTACACCAAGGAGAGCTGGCTCTTAGTCTCAAGCGCCACCCACTGGTATGAACCCTAAACTGCACCACCAAATTTAAAAAACAAACCAAACAGTGATAATGTACAAGATACACTCCAGAAACCTCCACACTCTCAGTCTCTCAGGGCTAACTGTGTTGGCTCATTTTTCCAATACATTGCTATAACAAGCAGCATTTGAGAAAGCCACTCCCTAAAAGCTATCCACAACCAAGAAACCCATACAGATCCCGCTGAAAGCACTCAGAAAAGAAACCAAATGATCATACACAACATATACCACAGTCATAACTTCAAGGGAAAGATAATACAAAATGTAAAAATCTCATCTAAACAATAGAATATTCAAAAATAAGAAGCAACAGCTCCTTCAGATGATAAGGAATGAGTACAAGAACTCTGGCAGTACAAAAAGACAGTGTTTTGAGGTTTGTTTTTGTTTAAGTTCCAGGGTATATGTGTAGGATGTGAAGGTTTGTTACATTGGTAAACATGTGCCACGGTGGTTTGCTGCACCTATGAACCCATCACCTAGGTGTTATGCCCAGCATGCATTAGCTATTTTTCCTGATGTTCTCCCTACCACACACCCTCCCTCGACAGGCCCCAGTGTGTGTTGTTCCCCTCCCTGCATCCATGTGTTCTCATTGTTCAGCTGCCACTTACAAGTGAGAACATGTGGTGTTTTGTTTTCTGTTCTAGCATTAGTTTGCTGAGAATAGTGGCTGCCAGCTTCATCCATGTCCATCCATGAGACATGACCTTATTCCTTTTTATGGACACATAATATTGCATAGTGTATATGTACAACATTTTCTTCATCCAGTCTATTATTGATGGGCATTTGGACTGATTCCATGTGTTTGCTATAGTGAATAGTGGTGCAATGAACATACACATGCAAATATCTTTATAATAGAATAATTTATATTCCTTTGGTTATATATCCAGTAATGCAATTATTGGGTCAAATGGTATTTCTGGTTCTAAATCTTTGAGGAATCGCCACAGTCTTCCACAATGATTGAACTTATTTACATTCCCACTAACAGTGTAAAAACATTCCTATTTCTCCACAATCTCTCCAGCCTCTGTTGTTTCTTGACTTTTTAATAATCATCATTCTGACTAACATGAGATGGTATCTCATTGTGGTTTTAATTTGCATTTCTCTAATGATCAGTGATGTTGAGCTTTTTTTCATATGTTTGTTGGCTACATGTATGTCTTCTTTTGAGAAGTGTCTGTTCATGTCCTTAGCCCACTTTTTAATAGGGTTGTTTGTTTTTTTCTTGTAAATTTGCTTTAGTTTCTTGTAGATTCTGGATATCTGATGAAGGTCAGACTAATAGATGGCAATATTTTTCTCCCATTCTATAGATTGTCTTTTGCTCTGATGATAGTTTCAAAATGACAGTGTTTTGACACCTCCAAAGGATTGCAGTAGGTCTCAAGCAATAGATCCTAACCAAAATTAAAATTCCCAAATGACAAATAAAGAATTAAAAGTATGAATTGCAAGGAAACTCAATCCAAGAGAAAGTCGAACATGAACACAAAGAAACAGAAACATGATTTGAATGCAAAATAGAAGATAACTATATTAAAAAAACAAATACAACCTTCTGAATTACAAAATTAACTAAAGGAATTTCAAAACACAGTTGAAAGTTTCGACAATAGGCTAGATGAAGCAGAAGAAAAAAACTTAGAATCTGAATACCAGTCATTTAAATTAACTCAATCAGACAAAAATAAAGAAAAAGTAATTTAAAAAATGAAAACACCTTCAAGAAATGTGAAATTATGTAAAGTGATCAAACATGCAAATTATAGGCATTCCTGAGAGAGAAAAAGAAAAAGTAAGCAATCTGGAAAACATTTGAGTGAATAATTCAGGAAATTTTCTCTAATCTTGCTAGAGAGACAGACATATAGATACAAGAAATTCAGAGGAAACCTGTGAGATACTACACAAGATGAACATCACTGAAGCATATAGTCATCAGATTATTCAAGATAATGCTAAAGAAAAATTTTAAAGGCAACTAGAGAAAAGGGTCAAATCACCTACAAGAGGAATCCCATCAGATTAACAGGAGACTTCTCAGCAGAAACCTTACAAGCTAGAAGAGATAGAGGGGCTTATCTTTAGCCTTCTTAAAGAAAAAAAATTGCCAGCCAAGAATATTATATCCTGCCAAACAAAGCTTCATAAACAAAGGAGAAGTGAAGTTTCTCTGAGACATGCAAGTGCAAAGGGAATTAGTCACCAATAAACCGGTCCTACAAGAAATGCTCAAAGGAGTTGTAACCACAAAAATGAAAGAATAGTAGCAATTGCTGCCAGAAGAGCATATGCAAATATAAAGTTCACAGATCCTATAAAACAACTACATAATTGAAACTACGAGGCAAGTAACTAAAAAACACTAAGATGGAACAAAACCTCATATATCATTATTAACCTTGAATGCAAATGGCCTAAATACTTCACTGAAATAATGTAGACTGACAAATTGGAATAAAAACAAGACAAAACCATCTTCACCCTTCAAGACACCCACCTGATGTGTAATGACACCCACAGGTTCAAAATAAAAGGATAGGAAATAATATTTCACACAAATGAAAAACATAAAAGAGCAGGGTTAATATTCTTGTGTCAGATGCAACAGACTTTAAACCCAAAACAAAAAATCCCCTCAAAAAAGGAGAAGAAGAAGACAAAGAAGAGCATTATATAATGATAAAGGGTTCAATCCAACAAGAAGATTTAGTTATCCTAAATACATACGCACTCAACAGTGGAACATTCAGATTTCTAAAGCAAATACTACTACATTTAAAAAAAGAGACAGACAACCATAAAATAATAATGGTGAACTTTGACACCCTACCGACAACATTAGACAGATCATTGCAGGAAACTAACAATGACAACAATGACAACAAAAACTCTAGAAGTAAGCTGGTCTCTTGAACAAATGGACTTAATGGATACCTACAGAAAATTCCACCCAATAACTGCAGAATATACATTTTTCTCATCTGCACATAGAACATTCTGTAAAATTGAACACATGGTTGGCCATAAAACAAGTCTCAATAAATTCAAAAAACAATAATAATCATATCAAGTATCATCTCAGACCACAATGGAATAATATTAGAAATCGATATCAAGAGGAATTCTCAAAATTACACAAATACATGGAAATTAAACAACCTCCTCCTGAATGACTTTGGGTAAACAACAAAATTAAGGCAAAATGCAAGAACATTTTTTGAAATAAACGAAAATAGAAACACAGCATACCAAAAATAGCACTGAGAGGAAAGTTTATAGTGCTAAATACTTACATCAAAAAGATAGAAAGTTCACAAATCAACAATGTAATATCAGACCTCAAGATTAAAGACAAAGAAACTAGAAAACTAGAAAACAAGAACAAGCCAAATCGAAAGCTAGCAGAATAAAATAAATAACAAAGAACAGAGGAGAACTAAATGATATTGATAACAAAAATCATAAAAAGGTCAACAAAACAAAATTTGTTCTTTGAAAGGATAAACAAGGTTGAAAGACCACTAACTAGATTAACAAAACAGAAAGAGAGAGAGAGAAGATTCAAATAAGCACAATCAGAGATGATAAAGGTGACATAACAACTGATACCACAGAAAGAATCATCAGAGATTACTATCAATTCCTCTATGCACACAACCTAGAAAACTGAGGGAAAATGTATAAATTCTTGAAAACACAATCTCCCAAGATTGAACAAAAAAGAAATTGAAGTCCTAAAGACACTAATAAGGAGTTAAGAAATAGAATCAATATTTTAAAAAATCTGCCATCCAATAAAAAAATCTGCCATCCAATAAAAGCCCAGGATCAGATGCATCCACAGTCAATTCTATCAGAAGTACAGAGAAGTGCTAGCACCAGTATAACTGACACTATTCCAAAAATCAAGGAAGAGGGATTCCTCCCTAACTTATTCCATGAAACCAGTATCATCCTGATATCAAAATCTGGCAAGGACACAACAGACAAGGAAAACTACAGGCCAATATACCTGATGAACATAAATACAAAAACCTCAGCAAAACACTAGCAAACAGAATCCAGCAGCACATCAAAAAAGATAACTCATCATAATAAAGTAGATTTTATTTCAGGAGTGTAATACTATTTCAGAATATGCAAATCAATAAATATGCTTCACCACATAATCAAAAAGTATAAATAAAACCTAAATGAGCATTTCAATAGATGCAGAAAAATAATTTAATAAAATCCAACATCCTTTCATGATATAAACCTTCAAGAAACCAGGTATTGAAGGAACATACCTCAATTTTTAGAGTTATATACCACAAACACACAGCCATCATCATATGGAATGGGGAAACATTGAAAGCATTTTTCCTAAGAATTCAAGACAAGGGTTTTCACTCTCACCACTTTTATTCAACACAGTACTGGAAGTCCTAATTGGAGCAATTAGTCAAGAGAAAGAAATAAAGTCATCCAAATTGGAAGAGTTCAAAATTATCTCTGTTCACTGATGACATTATCTTATATGCAAAAGAATCCTAAAGATTTCTTCAAAAGACTCTTGAACCTGACAAACAATTTCAGTAAAGTTTCAGGATACAAAATTAACACACAAAAATCAGTTGCATTGTTGCACATCAACAGTGCTCAAGCTGAGAACCACGTCAAGAACTCAATATAATTTATAATAAACAAAAAATAAAATACCCAGGAATATATTTAACCAGGGAGGTGAAAGATCTTTACAAGAAGAACTACAAAGCACTGATGAAAGAAATCTTCTTAGATGACACAAACCAATGGTAAAACATTCTATGCTCATGGTTGGGAAGAAGCAATATAGTTAAAATGACTATACTTCCCAAAGCAGTCTAAAGATTTAATGCAATTCCTATCAAGTTACCAATGTTATTTTTGATAGAATTAGGAAAAATAATTCAAAAATTCATGGAAATCAGTATGGATATTTCTTAAAGCACTAAAAATAGAACTACTATTTGATGCAGAAATTCCACTCCTGAGTGTCTACCTAAAGAAAAGAAATTTCTTCTTCAGGAAGATATCTGCACTTGTGTGTTTATTGCAGCATTATTCACAATAGCAAAGTCATGAAATCAAACTCAGTGTTTGATAGTCAACATTTGACTGGATAAAGAAAATGTGGTATATATACACCACAGAATACTATGCAGCCATAATGAAGAATGAAATTATGTCATTTGCAGCAACATGGATGGAGCTGGGGTTCATTATCCTGAGTGAAGTAACTCAGGAACAGAAAATCAAATATGGCATGTTCTTACTTATAAATGGGATCTAAATAGAGAGTAAGCATGGAAAAAAAGTCCAAAAATAATAAATGCTGGAGACCCCAAAAGGGAATGGTGGGAGGGAGATGAGGGTTAAAAATTACCTACTAGGTACAAATTCACTATTTAGGTGATGAGTTCACTAGAAACCCAAACCTTACCGTTACATAACGTGCCCATGTAATACACTTACATATGTAGCCTCTAAATCTAAAATAAAGTTAGAATTAAAGAATTATGGTTAAGGATTGTAGAGAAAATATGTTTAAATTGATCGTATCAGCACAAAATGAGCTAAACCATACAGTAAGTAATTTTAAAGAACAGCTTTTTTTTTTTTTTTTTCTTTTTCTTTTTTTTTAACAGAGTCTTGCTCTGTCGCCTAGGCTGTAGTGCAGTGGCAGGTCTCTGCTCACTGCAACCTCCGCCTCCTGGGGTCAAGCGATTCTCCAGCCTCAGCCACCTAAACAGCTGGGATTACAGGCGTACACCACCATGCCCAGCTCATTTTTGTGTTTGTTTTAAATAAAGACGTGGTTTCACCATGTTGACCAGGCTGGTCTTGAACTTCTGACCTCAGGTGATCCTCCCACCTCTGCCTCCCAAAGTGCTGGATCTACAGACATGAGCCACTGTGCCTAGTCAAGAATAAACATGTTTGAAAAATAGCTAAATAAAACCACAGGGAAAACAATGTGATTTTTTTAAAAGACCAGTTAGAGGCAGACTAGGTGCAGCTAAAAGAAGAATCTGTAAACTAGAATATGGATTTTAGAAATTACCCAGAATGCCAGCACATAGACAGAAAAAGGTTTTAAAAACGCGGAAGAGAGATCAGACACTTGAAAAGAGTGACATCACTAAATACAAACATGAACTAATAATTTGTTAATTAAGTAACAACATTGTTAACTTGTTAGTTAAGTAACGAAATTACTCAATATTTGTTTACCAGTGTGGTAGAACCAATATATGAAGGGAATTTCTCAGAAGTGATAAAATACATGAACACTTTTATATTAAAAGCAACAATTATCTGGGTCTCAAGCAGGATAAATAAGAATAAATCCACACCTGTGAATATTGCAATAAACTGCAAAAATACCAAATACGAAAAGAAAATCTTAAAAGCAAGTGGAGACAAAAAATACATTATACATAGAACACAACGAAACTTCTCAAAAGAGAAAAAGACCAGGTGTTAGAGATCGAATGGTGTTTCTCAAAAATTCATATGTTCAAGTCCTAACTCCCAGTACCTCAGAATGTAATCGTATTTGAAATAGAGTAATTGAAGATGTAATTAGTTAAGAAAAGGTCATCCTAGAGCAGCACAGTTTTCTAATCCAATATGATTAGTGCCCTTATGAAAGGGAAAATTTGGATTTAGATAGGCAGAGTGTCCAGGAATATGATGTGAAAAGAGAAGCACAAAATGGCTATCTACAAGCCAAAGAGGGGAGTCTAGAACAGAGCCTTCCTTCATATCCCTCAGGAGAAACCAATCTCTGTGACACCTTGATTTGGGACTTCTAGCCTTCTGAACCATGTAGCAATATATTTCTATTGTTTAAGAAAACAACAACAACAACAACAACAAAAAAAAAACCGCCAGTGCCATAGAGCGCAGAGCCACTGCTCTAAAATGTAAATAGCCAAAAGGATAGAACTCTTTTCAACCATTTTTGTAGCAGAATGAAAGCCTACCTTCAGCAAGTACCTGGTTTCAAGCTGCTAAACTACCTCCTGTTATGAAGATGTGAAAAGTTTATTTGGCGTTGAATATAAACAATTAGCATACACAGCCTCTTCAATCTCCAGGTGAATTTAGGATGAACTATATATGACATGGTGCTGTAAATTCTTCTACTTGTGGACTAATTTTGGTGACCGTCTTTCTGTCTCTGCAGTCTGTTAAGCAGATTGACTATGATGCATGTCACATTCAAGTTTGATTGTGTAACGAAACAGTTTTCTTTCTGTTCTAAAAAAAAAAAAAAAAAGAACAAAAAGGAAACCTACAATGTGACGTGTTACATAGCATGGTAGTCCCACGTTATTCACTTAACATGCACCATGCCTGACAGAAAGGACATATTCATATTTAGTGAATCCTCATCAACTTTTTGTAAGTCCTTGGCTGGTGACAATATAATAACAGATCTATTAAAATCTTGGGATTAAGGACTTAGGTTAAATGATTCAGTTTAGGACACTGAAAATCAGAACTTGATTACTTTCCATGATGCTGAGGGAGGGGAAAATGGCAAAGCTCTCTTTTATATTTCAGGGTTGTGGGGAAAAAGAGATATAATGAGATACTATCAGAAGGTTGAATCAAATGCTTTTGAAAATGTTTTCCCCTGAGACACAAGAAATAAAACATTTTAACAGGTTATGTCTTCTCACCATTTTGGTGATTTCATTTAATTTAGAATAGCAAAGAAATAAAAAGCCTATAAAGATTTCTGGGCTGGGTGCAGTGGCTCACGCCTGTAATCTCAACACTTTGGGAGGCTGAGGCAGGTGGATCACCTGAGATCAGGAGTTTGAGACCAGCCTGGCCAACATGGTGAAATGTGCTGGGCATGGTGGTGCGTGCCTGTAACCCCAGCTACTCAGGAGGCTGAGGCACGAGAATCTCTTGGATCTGAGAGGTGAAGCTTGGGGTGAGCTGAGATCACGCCACCGCACTCCAGCCTGGGTGACAGAGCGAGACTGTCTTTTTTTTTTAAGAATTCTGAAACTATTAAAAATTATAAAGAAGAAAACAGAAATCATCTATTGCTATTATAATATGCTGCCTCTCTGGCTGTCTCTGGGTGAGAACCTGAACAGCATAGACCTTGGAACCAGATTCCCTAGGCTGGAGCAAAAGTTAAGCCACTTGCAAACTTACTAACCTCTGGTAACTTTACTTAATTTCACTGTGTCAGCATTTTCCCACCTGTAAACTGGGGTTAATAATAGCACCTACCTTTTAGGACTGTTATTAAGTCTAAATAAGTTAATATTTGAAAGTACTTACAGCAGTACCAAATATAATATAAGAGCAATGAAAGGCCGGGCGTGGTGACTCACGCCTGTAATTCCAGCACTTTGGGAGGCTGAGGCAGGTAGATCACTTGAGCTCAGGAGTTCGAGACCAGCCTGGCCAACATGATGAAATCCCATCTCTATTAAAAATACAAAAATTAGCTGGGTGTGATGGCATGCACCTATAGTCGCCTGTAGTCCCAGCTACTCTGGAGGCTGAGGCATGAGAATTGCTTGAACCCAGATGGCAGAGGTTGCATTGAGCTGAGATCCCGCCACTGCACTCCATCCTGGGAGACAGAGTGAGACTCGGTCTCAAAAAAGAAAAAGAAAAAAACCCATAAAAGTAACAAAAGTGGTAAATATAATAACAATAATAAAAGACGACAGTGAATATGGTAAATTACAATACTGTTGCCAAGTATTCTAACCATTCAATTCTGGTTTCCGTGAGAGCACGTGCTTCTTCCTCTCATTGCAATGGGCTTTCAGTATCCTCTGTGGGAGGACAATACTGCCTTGTCCATCTGAACTTGCTTTGCATAATAAAATGTAAGCAGAAACTATCTACGCCATATTTAACCAGGGTCTAAAATGCCACATATGTTTATTCCAACTCTTGTACTTTTTCTTCTACCACTACAATGGCATGTCTCAAATACGGACTGCTATTTGGCCCATATCCATCACAGACAAATACCATGAGCAGAAAATAAATATTTGTTGTGATAAGCCATTTAGATTTGTGAAGTCCACTATTACTCCAGCAAAGTTGACAAATACAATACATAGATAACTAAATGAATAAATAAATAAACAAATTCTATTAGCATGTAGGTAAATTTCAAAATAAATCACCTTTGATTATTTACATATTTAATTTCTGTAATAATCTCAAATTTTACATTTGTATAATTTTTAGCATGCTTTCCTTCCACTTAGCTTGTGAGTTCACTTAGCTTATATGTGCAGTTCCCAACAGCTTTAAATAGCTTTTGAAAACCTTAGGACTTACAGGTAAGTTGAGATACCACTGGGAGCCTATACGTGACAATAAAAACAATAACAATTATTGAATTAAAGTTTTCTAACAATGAAACTGTAAAATGTACATGTGATGTATTTAAACAGAATCTTGTAAACCCAAATAACGTTTCTCAGGGAGTGAGGATATACATAATTTTACTGTGATAAAATCAAACATGTAACATATCTAAATAAAGTAGATAAAAAATGACACAGCGGTTGAAATTATCAGTGCCCACTCAAGAAGTGTTCAACGATTATACAATAGATTTGAGTACATTTCCTTTAGCAACGCCATCCAGAGGATAAATGCTATGCATCTAGGACTGGTTTACTTAATCCATAAACTAGCCACATATTCATGGTATTGATTAACATGAGTGTAGAAAAAACAAACTGGTTTGATAATTTTTAAAAGCTAGCAATTCATCATGGAATATTCAGGAATTCATTGGGGCTTCTTATTCTTATTTTATCCCTGTGAATATGGAGCATAGCATTATCATTCAGGGTATCCATCACCTAAATATCACAATGCTACCTGTAAGCATGGCTTTAAGGACACCTACTGCTATGAAAACGATATATTTTGAAGCATGTTCCATGAAATGCTTATTCTACAGCATGCCAAAAAATAACAACAACAACAAAAATCAAGAAATTCCATAGCCAAAATGTTTTCAGAACTCTTGGTAAAAACAATGTTTGATACAATTCTTCACTCTAAAACTTTAAGGACCCGTTGAGAAATCAGCATTTCACGAATTGGTAAGAAAAGATATTCCACAAAGAAAAAAAAATTTTTAACAGCCACAAGTTCCCTTTTTGCACACAACATTGTGCAACACTCTGCTTTTTAATTAATACAAATAGGGACTTATCTATCATCTAGGCAATTTGTCAAATAATCTTTTTGTGTGTGTGATTTTATGCTCAGCAAACAACCTTTATATTGCTAAGTTTCAGTTTCTGAATCTTTCAAATGAAGATAATAATAGAACCTGCCTCAAAAAGTAGTTATGAAGATTAAATGAGACTATTCAAACCCAATTTTCAGCATAGAACCTGGCAGATGTGTGCTTTCTGTGGACTCACTCATTTAATACTCTGAAGTTCCTTGAACGAGGAAATTGACAGAGGACCTCATTTTTAACCATTACAAGACTGCCTGTGTTCATTTCTAAGCTATGCCACTTTGTTATTGAAACAACACTAGTAACCACTCTGGGCCTTTGCTAATTTATAAAATGTAGATCAGAATAGCATCTATTTCTGAAATAAAATACTGATTATAAAGAGTTTAGAAGAGTGCCATAGAGTAAGCATTCAGTAAATATTATTTCTACCAATTGCTTAACCTAACCATGTTAAAAAGAATACATTTCCCAAAAGCAATGACTATGTTCTTCCACAACAATATTTAGTACTTTCTGATCATCATCATAATATTAAACAAATACATATAATAGGATAGTATAGAATATAGAAAAATACTTAGACAGTGGAAAAGCACAACCACTTACTGAATTTCTGCTGTATGATAGGCATTGGACATGTATTAATTTATTTAATCTCCTATAGTCAGCTTGGGAATGAATTAACATTTCCATTGACAAACATATCAATTGAGTATCAGGGAGGATAAACATTTTGGCCAAAAATGCATCTAATAACTGTGATGCCACCTAGGATTAGACCTATTGTGTCAGAATACACGTAGTTTTTCCACTATACCTCTAAATATGAGATTTATACATAATGGCAACTTGAGAAACATGTCTTTTCAAATCATCAAGTTTAGTACATTAGCGTGGAACCACTTTCTAACAGGAAAGAGTGTGATGTGCCATGATCAGAAAGTGCACACATCCATTACAATCTGACTGTCACCTGCTTCTCCTAGTAAAACTGTTTTATTAAAGTAAGTCACAATTCTAACTATGTCTACTCCCATCACTGAAGGTACACAAAGAAATAGCAACTTGAGATAATCCAGGAACAGATTACAAACAAAAATCAGCTGATAGAAAGATGGAGAGCATGTATCCATTCTATTTTTAGTAAATTCTATTTGGTTCAAAAATATGTTCCAATACAAAATTTTATTAAAAGGTAGGGATTTTCCCCAGGCGAAAATGTATTTGTGTATGTGCGCTGTTATTCATAACATGCTTTTGATAAGAGGAAAAACATTCCTAGCTTCTCTTTTGAGGTGGGAAGGAAGGAAGGAGGGAAGGAAGGAAAGAAGGAAGGAAGGAAGGAAGGAAGGAAGGAAGGGAGGGAGGGAGGGAGGGAGGGAGGGAGGGAGGGAGGGAGGGAAGAGAGGGACGGACGGAGGGAGGGAGGAATGGGAGGTAGGGAGGGATGGAAGGGAAGGAAAAAAGAATGAAAAGAGAAGAAAAGAGAGGAGAGAAAACAAAGAGAATGAGAACAATATATAATTGATAGAAAGATTCTAAAAAATAATTGAAACCTTTCTAATTCCTGGACTTCCAGCAGACACAAATGCTTTTATTCTCTTTTTTGACTTTTCTTAAAATATTTGTCTAAGTTCTATATAAATATTTGCTTCAGGAAAACCACAAGTAACTTGCTTATGATGTAATATATCAATGAAATTTTGCTTTCTGCGTGAGTCTGAATACTTAACCTTAATTATGTTATATAAAACACAGCTTTGGAAGAATAAAATAAAGATTTGGAAAAATTATGTTCTTCTTATAGCTGTTAAAGAAACTTTCACAAGAACTACTAATCTTGTCCTGAGTATTTCTGAGCCATAAGGTTACTGACATCATTTTCCTATTTTAACATTTTGTTAAATTTTCAAACATACACAACAGTAGACAGAATAGTATAACAAATCTATAGTAGGCATCACTTAGATTTAATAATTGTCAGCCCATTTTTAAAATTCTTTCATCTACACCTTCTGACCTCATCTCTTGCAGATTGTTTTATACATTTTATTGGGGTATAATTTAAGTTATCATAAAATTAACTTATGTAAGTATATAATTCATTGACATTTAGTACATTTATAGAGTTATATAAGTATATAATTCATTGAAATTTAGTATACTTATAGTTATATAAGTATATAATCACTGAAATTTAGTATACTTATAGAGTTATATAAGTATATAATTCATTGAAATTTAGTATATTTATAGAGTTGAGCAATTATAACTATCAAGTTTTATAATACTTTTATTCTTCCGATGATCTTTGCAATCTCCTTTCTCTCCCTCAGGCTCGGACAAACACTTATTTGCTTTCTGGATATTTCTTGTAAATTAAATTATAACATATGTAGTCTTTAATGTCCGGATTTTTCACTTAGCGTGGTTTTGAAATCACGCATATTGTAGTGTGATGATTAATATTGAGTGTCAACTTGATTGGATTGAAGGATGCAAAGTATTGTTCTTGGGTGTGGCTATGACGGTGTTGCCAACAAGATTACCATTTGTTAGTGGACGGGGAAAGGCAGACCCACCCACAATCTGAGTGGGCACCATCTAATCAGCTGCCAGCATGGCCGGAATAAAAACAGGCAGAAGAGTGTGGAAAGGCTAGACTGGTTTTGTCTTCTGGCCTACATCATTTTTCCATGCTGCCTGCTTCCTGCCTTCGAACATGGGACTCCAAATTCTTCAGCTTTGGGACTCGGACTGGCTTCCTTGCTCCTCAGCTTGGAGGCAGTCTACTGTAGGACCTTGCGATCGTGTGAGTTAATACTCCTTAATAAACTCCCCTTTGTATATAAATACACATATCATATTAGCTCTGTCCCTCTAGAGAACTCTGACTAGTACATGTAGCATGTATAGGTAGTTTATCCATTTATATTTTCGGATCATATTTCATTGAATAAACATATGATATTTTGTCGATCCAATCATCAGTTGATGTTTGAGTTGTTTTCACTTTTTGGCTCTTATGAATATTGCTGCTGTGAATACTTGCATACAAGTCTTTGTGTGGACATATATTTTTAATTCTTTTTGTTACATTCTAAGAGCAGGATTGTTGAGTCACATGGTGAACTCAACTTATTTTTGGAAAAACTGCCCAAACTATTTTTTTTAAATGTGCATTATTTTACAACCCCAACGGCAATGCATGTAAGTTTCTGTTTCTTCACATCCTCTACCATAGATGTTATTGTTTCTACACATTTGTTAAAGATTTTTGCATTTACATCATTAGAATTATTGGTTTTTAATTTAGTGGTGATGGTTTTGTCTGGATTTGGTATCAGGGTAATACTGACCTCATAGTACTAATAGGGAAGTGTTTTTCCTGAAAGATTTTGTAAAGGATTATTATTATTTATTATTTATTTGAAAGAGCTCACCAGTGAAGTCATCTGACTTGGAGTTTTTCTCTGTAGGAAGATATTTAATTGTCAATTCAGTTTCTTTACTTGTGATAGGACTATTCAGAAGTTGATGAGTAGAAGATTTTGAGAGAGGAGGCAGTGAGAAAGAAAAGAGTGACTTCCAAAGTAGTGGGTATAAAATGTGTACATGTATAGAGCCACAAAGGAGCTTGACCCAGATTTAATACTGTAAGTGGATGGTTAGCCCCAAGAGGGGGAAAAGTCAAGAACTACAAATATAGCATAGTCAGAGTAAAGCAAACCCATTGTTTCGTCTACACTAAATTAAATGCATCAACAAAATTTATTTAATTATCTTCAGAAGATCAAATCTGTTGCTTACTTATAAGAAATGTATAAGCAGATGATAGTACCTGAAAGATCCAAACAAAAAAAATTATAAATTAATGACTATGTTTTCTGATGATTGTTTTGTAATGAGAATATTAAAATATGGAAACATGAATGGTGAAATGGTAGAGCAAGATGGTGGAATAGAAAGTCAAAGTCCTTGTCCCTTCCACAGAAATAACAATTTAATAGTGAAACACAGACCACCAGAATACATTTACAAGGAGTCAAGAACCGTGTTGAGAGGTTGAAGTGCCCCCAGTGCGCACAGAGCTAATAACAGCAGTACTGAAACAGACAAGAAGAGCAACGTCTCTTTACTCAAGTCAACCTCTTCTGTAAGTTGGCACAGCTCAGTTCTGAGAGATTATCTTAGCCCAAAACTTCTTCCTTGGAGAGAACGAGTGGAGTTTGTGTCCAACATCCCTTGGCCTTTTGGAGTGCTGCCCAAGGGACCAGTTTCTATCTTGCCTCATTTGCAGTGCTGATGAAACTGGCATAGTTTGAACGCCTGGGGGCATATTCTAACAGTGTAATGGTGCTGTGTAAGTCACTCATAAACATTAAAAAACAAAAGTATTAAAAATAATTGTAGTTACAATAATTTGTTAATGGACACAGAATATAAAAAGACATAAATTGTGACATCAAAAACATAAAACATGGGATGAGGGAAAATAAAAGCATCTGGTTTTCACATGGGATTAAAGGTAAGGTGTACAGAGCTAAAAATAGAGTGTTTTAAGATGGTTTACAGAAGCTGTATGGTAACCACAAAGGAAATACCTATAAGAGATACATGAAAGAAAAAGAGAAAGAAATCAGAGATTATCAAAGAAAGATAGCAAGAAAGAAAAAAAAGGTGGGGGTGGGGGAAGAGCTAAAAGACAGGGAAACAAAACAATTAACAAAATGGAAATAGTAAGTTCGTGTCTATCAATAAATAATTTAAACACAAATGGATTAAACTCCCCAATCAAATACATATTGTGGCTGGATGGAGGAAAAGATAAGATCCAATTATAGTTTGCCTACAAGAGAGTCACTTTAGAATTAAAGATACACATAAGGTCAAATTGGAGGGATGTAAAAAGATATTCCATGCAAATGGGAACCAAAAGAGAGTAGTGGTCAACATATAAATATGTGTGTGTGTGTGTATATATGTATATGTATAAAACCAAATATATATATTATAACCAAGGAGAGTAGTGGTGGACAAATATATATATACAAAAGAGAGGAGTGGTGGACATATATATATATAGAGAGAATACATATATGCGCACACGTTGAATATATACATTGAATATATATACATTGAACGTATATATATGTTCAATATATATGTCCACCGCTACTCTCTTTTGGTTATATATATATTCAATGTTACACCACATTCACAGAATAAAGCATAAGCAGAACATAATCCCTTAATAGATGAAGAAAAAGTATTTTATAAGATTCAACACTCTTTCATGGTAACAAAAGCCCTCAAGAAACTAGATTTGGAAGGAATATACCTCAATATAATAAAGGCCACATATGAAAAGTCCATAGCTAATACATAGTAGTAAAAAAACGAAAGCTTTTCCTCTAAGGTCAGGAATAAGACAAGGATGCTCACTCTTGCTGTTTCTATGCAATATAGTACTAGAAGTCCTAGCCAGAGAAATTGGGCAAGAAGAATAAATAAATGGTATACAAATTAGAAAAGAAGAAGAAAAGTTATCCATTTGCAGATGACATGATCTTATATGTAGAAAACCCAAAGGACTCCACACACACAAAAAAGTTAGAATTAAAAAACTAATTTAGTACAGTTGCAGGATACAAAATTACTATACAAAAATCAGTTGTGTTTCCACATACTAACAGCAAACTATTCAAAAAGGAAATTTTAAAGAATCCCAATCACAATAATATCACAGAAAACTTAAGAATAAACTTAACCAAAAGGAGAAAACTTTGTACACTGAAAAGTACAAAGCATAGATGAAATAAAGACACAAATAAATGAAACAATATTATGCCTTCATGGATTGACAAAGTTAATATTGTTAAAAGGTCCACACAAATCAAATCAATATATAGATTCAATGCAATCCTCATCAAAATCGCCATGGCATTTTTTGCATAAATGAAAAATAAATTCTAAAATGTATATGGAACCATAAAAGACCTAGAATAGCCAAATCAATCATGAGAACGAAGGACAAACCTGGAGGCATCACTCTTCCTGATTTCAAAATATATTCCAAAGCTGCATAAATTCAACAGTATAGTACCAATATAAAGACAGACAAATAGACAAGTGGAATGGAATGGAAAGACCAGAAATAAACCCACATATACATGGTTGTCTGGTCTTAGAACAGGATGCCAAGGATATACAATTGGGCAAATGCTGCTGGAAAAACTGGATATCTACATGAAAGAGAATACAATTAGAACTTATCTTACACCATGCACAAAAAAAGTAAACTCAAAAGGAACTAAAGTTTTAAATATAAGAGCTGAAACCATAAAACACTGAGAAGAAAATACAGAGGGAAATCTTGGCATTGATCTTGACAATTATATCTTGAATATGACACCAAAAGCACAGGCAACAAATGCAAAATTCGGCGGGGGTGCCTATATCAAACTAAGAAGCATTTGTACAGAAAAAAAAATTAGCAGAGTGAAATGGCAGCCTACAAAATGGTAGAAAATATTCGCAAACCATATATCTGAAAAATGTCCAAACTATATGAAAAATTCATACAACTCAATAAAAATTAATAATCAATAATATTGATAATAATAATCTAATTAAAATGGGTTAATGCTTGAATAAGCACTTCACTAAAGAAGACATACAAACAGCCAACAGGAATAGGAAAAGGTTCTCAATATCACTAATCACCAGGGAAACAAATCAAAACCACAATGAGATATCACCTCACATGTTAAGATAGCTATTACCAACACAAAACAAAAACAAAAGATAACACTGTTGGCAAACACGTGGAGAAATTGGTGTACCCTGTGCACTGTTAGGAGGAATGTAAAATGGTCTAGTCACTAACAGAACCATATAGAGACTCCTCAAAATATTAAAAGCAGACCCATCTTATGATCCAGCAATCCCACTTCTGGGTATATATTCAAAAGAATTAATATCAGAATCTTGAAGAGATATCAGCACTCCCATGTTCATTGCAGCATTATTCACAGTATTCAAGATATAGAAACAACCTATATCTCCATCAGTGGATGAATGGATAAGGAAAATTCTGTGTATACATACAATAGAATATTGCTCAGCCTTTAAAAAGGAAGAAGCTAGGCACAGTGGTATTTGCCTGTAATTCCAGCTACTCAGAAGGCTGAGGCGGGAGGATAGCTTGAGACCAGGAGCTGAAGACAACCCTGGGCAACATAACAAGAACTGGTCTAATAGATGGAAGGAAGAAAAGAAGGAAAGAAGGGAGGGAGGGAGGGAGGGAGGGAGAAAGGGAGGGGAAAGAAAGGAAAAAAGAGGAAAAAGGAAGAAATCTTGCCCTATGTTGCAAATGTAGATGAATGTGGAGGACATCATGCCAAGTGAAATAATCAGTCACAGAACTACAAATACTGCACAATTCCACTTATATGAGGTACTCAAAAGCCAAAAGCATAGAAACTCATACAGAGTAGAATGGTGGTTGCCAGGAACCGGGGGCGGGGAGTGGGGACTGGGAGGAAGAAACGAGGAGTTGCTGTATGATGGGTATCAGGTTTCAGTTAGGCAAGGTGAACCAGTTCTAGAGATCTGCTGTACAGCGTTGTGCCTATAATTAACGATCCTATAATATGTACTTTAAAATGAGCTAATAGGGTAGATCTCGTGTTAAGTGTTCTTACTACAAAGAAAATGGAGGGGAAGTAGGAGGAAAATGAAGAAAATAGTGGAGATAATGAGTGGAGTCATTACTTGATTATGGTGATAGCTTCACAGATGTATACACATGTCAAAAGTCATAAAATTATATACTTTAAATATATACAGTTTCCTGTATATCAATATACCTCCAAAAAGCTTTAAAAACAAACACACAAACAAACAAACAAACAAAAAGGCCAAGCGTGGTGGCTCATGCCTGTAATCCTAGCACTTTGGGAGACTTGAAGGGAAGATCACTTGAACTCAGGAGTTCAAGACCAACCTGGGCAACATAGTGAAACTGTCTCTACAAAATTTAATTAAAAAATTTAAATTTAAAAAATTTTAAATTTAAAAGTTAGCCTGACATGGTGGCGCATGCCTGTAATCCCAAGTACTTGGGAGGTTGAAGTGGGAGGATCGCTTGAGCTGGAGAGGTCGAGGTTGCAGTGAGCCATAATTGCACCATTGCACTCCAGCCTGGGTGACAGGCAGAGCGAAACCCTGTCTCAAAACAACAACAACAACAACAAAAAGACAGAGAAATGGGATCCAAACTGACATATGTGAAAAAAAAAAAATGGTTGCCCAAAACATTGTCTTGTTTTAGCAACTGTGGGAGGCAGAACACTGGCCCACAAAAGATGCCTACGATCTAATGCCTGAAACCTGCAAATTGTTACCTGATGTGGCAGAAGGGACTTTGTAGATGTGATGAAAGTTAAAAGATCTTGAGATGGGAAGAGTATCATGGATTATCCAAACGGTGATAATATAATCAAATGAATCTTTAAAATCAGACAATCTTTCCCAGCTTTTGCCAGAGGAAGATGACTACAGAAGAATAATCAGAGAGGTGCAATTGTTCTGGCTTTGAAAGAGGTTCAAGAGCTAAGGAATGAATAAAGTTTCTAGAAGCTAAAAAGGCAGGGAGAAACATTGTCTCCTATAGCCTTTACAAAGGAACACGTTCCTGCAGATTCCTTGGTTTTAGCCCAGTGAGACCTGTGGTCAAATTCTCACCTCTTAAACAATAAGACAATAAGGTGTGATATTTTAAGCCATTAAGTTTTTGGTAATTTGTTGCAGGGGTAATAGAACACTAATACAGTAACTACTCTAAAAATATATAAAAATCAGTCAAAGTGCTTCCAGGCTTATTACTAAAAGTGCTATAAAAGGAAAGCCTGTCGTTACTCAAAATATTAAACACCATCAGCACAATCTGTGCATGACTCAGTCATATAAAGTAAGGTCTTAGTCTGCCAGCCCCTGCCAAAAGGATCCAGCAATAAAATTATGAGTACATACATTTCTATGTACATATCCAGTCTTTTCTACTTTCAGCAACATTTTAAATCACTGATTTCAAAGCCTTTCCTTCCCAGTACTTTGTTTTTCAACAATGGCTCGTTTTTATTTTTCTTCTCCATCATTAGTTTAGGTTCCAGAGTGGATTGGTTATCTGCAACTTCACTTTGGAAATGTCTCTTGAAGTCAGCCATAGGCTGTGCACCCGATCACTCCAAAGTTTCTTAATGTTCATTTTAAGATAAAGTTTCTTTGCCAAGTTATAAGACATTGTCAGATCTTTCCATTTCTTCCTAAGTCCCTTCACTGATTTCTCAAAGCCCTTTTCATTCTCTTCCTAAAATTGCAAATATTTCACCTGCTATTTCTTTCTTATTTTCCTCTTGCTCCATCTTGACCCTACTATAGTTTCTTTAATTTGTAGTTATATATCTTTGTATCCTTTTGAGTGATATCACTGAGGATAAATTAAAACATTTAATAACATATACTTTGGATAAAAGATGGGACATATAATTTAAGTAGTAAAACCAACTTATTCTTTATAATTCGTATGTCATATGAGAATCTCAAAGCTGTCCAAATGCTTTCTGAACCTTTATCGAATAACAAATGCATGGCACATTTTTCACCATCATACCCCTATCAAATATGCAAGTGTCATTTATTGTTATCAGGTCAACAATTCATTGTTTCAGCTTCTCCATGATGCCGTAACAAATTTCCATTTATTGGGCAGCTAACAATAACAGACATGTATTCTATCACAGTTAGAGTCTGAAGTTCGAGTGTCAGCAAGGCATGCTGTCTCTGATAGCTTTTGGGGAATTAGCTTCTGGTGTTTGCCAACAATTGGCATTTCTTGGTTTGTCAGTGCATCACTCCTGTCTTTGTCATCACTTGGCCTTCTTCCCCATGTTTCCTCTAGGTCTTTAAATCTCTCTCTTCTTATAAGGATACCAGTCACTGGATTGGTGGCCCACCCTAATGCAGTAACACTTCATCTGAACGTAATTGTATCTGCAAAGACCCTATTTCCAAATACCATCACATTCCTAGGTACCAAGGATTAGTATTTCAATATGGCTTTCTTTGGGGGAGTGAGGGGCAAGGAGGTACATTTCAACCCACAATATTCCTATACAGAGCTTCAGAATACTCAATAAAAAATTCAGAATTCCAACTTGCAATCAACAAGGAATGGGATGTAGAACAAAATGTATTTGGAAAGACAATATTGAGGAGTGTTTAAAGCTTGGATTCTGGAACAACAATGCCTTGGCTGGAAGGCTGGTTGGTCTTCATAACTTTGTAACTTTGTCCAAGCTGTTTAACATTTCTGTTTTTCAGGTGCCATGTGCAAAATAGGAATCATAACAAGACCTACCTCAGAGGGAAATGGAAATTAAATGAGATGACATATGCAAAAGCACAATGCCTGGCATGAGAAATGATCAATAAATCTTGGCTATTAAAATTATCAATTATCCTAAAAATATTTTAAATTGTTTCATTATTACAAACATTATTTGAATTGTTACACATAAATGACATTGTACAGAATATCAGATTAATGGAAACAGCCTTGACTTTACCCGTAAAAATATATTTAGTCCATATTACATACAAGTTTAAATGTACAAAAATTAAATTTATTAATTTTTATTATTAAATTAATAATTGCACCATAATGTCAAGCATAAAATTTTTAATTTTTTTTAGTTTATTTACAGTCTTAACTGTCTCTATCTCCCAGTATGTCTGTCTCTTCTGTCCTGCTTTCTTCCTCTCTTTTTCTTTCTCTCAGTATCTATTTATATATTCCATATATTTATATACTTGTACAATTATATTATTTTTATTATATTGAAATCTATAGTACATGTAATATTATACATAAGCATTTTTCAAGTTTCTATAATCCTGTGGAAACATAATTGTTAGGATTTTGTAATATTCCATTGAATGTTCTTATTAAAACTTATTTAGCTTTTACAATATTTTAAACACTGTGCTTGGTTTCAATTTGATTGTTTTGTTAATGTTAAAATATCCTACACATTAGCAAAAAGAAAACTGTTGTGTTTTTAAAATTAACTGAAGAATTTGATGAAAAACTAAGTGAATACTTAGGGAAAAAGTACTGCTCAAGTGCAGAACAAGTAACCGAAGTAATGGCTAATTCTAGAAGCTTTGCACAGCAGATAAAGATCACATTTCACATATAATAAGCAGTTAGGCTAAAAGTTAAATTCTTATAAGAATTTCCTTATATAGGCTTTAAAACTTCTGAATTCATACATTTTTATGCGTCACTTGCTATGATGCATTAAGTAAAAGAATAGTGTTTATTTTATTTGTTGTTACATTTAATCAATTTGCGTTTGTGCTTTCAGAGTATTTTACTAGGTCCTGGGTTTATAGAAGCATAATACTCTGTTGGGCAGCACTAGGACAGACAAGAGACAGAAAAGTCTGCAAATTACCTGTTTCCTCTCAATTTTAAATTATGGAAACTTCTTTTCAAAAATAAAAGAGAAAGGTATTGATATTTGTTATTAGTAAATTAAACATGTTGACACACACAGGGATCCTAGTGTGTAGAAGACAGCCATCCTCCCTTAACTTTCTTGCTTTGAGTAATGTTTCCCTGCTGCACCATGGAACAACTTTGAACCTTAAAAGGCATCAACATTAAAAAAAGAGACGTCATATTTAGATGCAAATTATTAATTATGGAAAGGAAAAATCCAAACCGGTCTATTGTGGCAGACACATGCCATGAGATATATGACTAATTTGATGGTTTCTTCAGCTGTCGATGCCACCTGACTTACTAAAATTTTACAGTTTTCTCCCCTGCACAAAAGATTATTGTTCAGTATTATTCTACCTACAAGAATGTTGTACAAACTCTGGTACTTGCATATATTTAAAAAATACTTTATGTGTAATTTTTCCAAGCATCATGACAATGAATAAGAACATGTGGTGGCTCATGCCTGTCATCCCAGCACTTTGGGAGGCTGAAGCAGGCTGATTGCCTGAGGTCAAGAGTTCAAGACCAGCCTGTCCAACATGGTGAAACACTGTCTCTACTAAAAATACAAAAATTAGCCAGGCGTGGTGGTGGGAGCCTGTAATCCCAGCTACTCGGGAGGCTGAGGCAGGAGAATCGCTTGAACCTGGGATGCGGAGGTTGCGGTGAGAGGAGATCACGCCACTGCACTTCAGCCTAGGTGACAGAGAAAAACTCCATGTCAAAAAATAAAAATAAATAAAAATAGAGAATACATTAATCTATTGGCTCAAACTTATTTAGAGATGGACTGTGTTTGAAAGCGGCAAAGACACTTTTTCTCAGGGGTTGTGGTTGGAAAGTTATTTTTATGTTTCTCGGGACTAGCAGCATAATATTTGAAAGCAGCTGAACAACTTTCTCACCTGTTTCACGTATTTAAAATTATGTTGCTCATTTTTCCCGTGCATGATATATATTTGTCTACCTCAGGTGAAAACAACATCAGAAAGGGGGAAAAATAAAACCGCCAAACCAAATTAAACCAGCAGGATTAAGCAAAAATGTAGATGCAGCCAGCTTGATCAGTGATGTTTTATTCATCAATCACCTGCACTTACATTGAGTTGTTTACGCACAGATTTTCAGCAGAAATAGCAAATGCACCATTCATTTTACTTATGTGATATGGATTAATGTGTACATTAGTCTGTTAGATCCACCTTAGGTGTTCAGGTGCTGCATAAAATGACTTGTTGTTAGTTGCATTAAACCTTTCTTTTTTTCAAATACAATTAAAAGAATTTTCAGGTGTTTTAAGACATAATGAGGCAGAGTATTTAAGTACCTAGGCTACTTTATGAAGGTAAGTTAGACACGACTGGAAGCAGTGTTAATACATTTATGTCACAGAGAAAATTGCTGATGTTTATATAGTTATTCAAAGTGTGTTTTACAAACTATTCGCCTGTATTTCTCTAATTTTATGTTATGGAGGCAATGGAAATTTACAGGGTCAACTGATACAAAGTATGTAGGAAGTTGTATTAATTGGTCAGGGCTCTCCGGCGGGACAGACCTAATAAGAAATACGTATATGTGAAAAGGAGTTTGTTAAGTTGAATTGTCTCACACAATCACACGGTGATCCCTGCAAGCCGAAGGCAAGAAAGCCAATAGTGGCTCAGTCCAAGTCCCAATGCTTCAAAAGTAGGGAAGCCAACATTGCAGCCTTCAGCCTGTGCCCCAAAGCCCGAGTATCCCTGGCAAACCGTTGGTTTAAGTCCAAGAGTCCAAAGGCCAAAGAACCTGGAGTCTGATATTCAAGGACAGGAAGTATTCAGCACGGAGAACGGTGAAAACCGGAAGACTCAGCAAGCCACTTTATTCCACCTTCTTCTGCCGGGTTTTGGAGCTATGCTGGCAGCCAGTTGGACCGTGTCCACCCTCATTGAGGATGGGTCTTCCTCTCCCAGTCCACTGACTCAAATGTTAATCTCCTCTGGCAACACCCTCGCAGACGCACCCAGAAACAATACTTTGTCTCCTTCAATCCAATCAAGTTGACACTTAATATCAACCATCACAGAAGTCTACTTCAGAGAGGTTGGTTCAATAAGAGCCCTACAAAGGGAGGATATTTAAGCAGAATTTTTCATAGAAATGAGTCAAGCTTGCAAAGGTCACAGGGAATCACATTCAAAATAGAGCCACTGCCGAGCGCAAGACCCGGAGGCAGGGACAAGCTCGGCATGTTCCTGGAACAGGAAGAATGCTAGTGTGTCACTTAGCATACTCAGTTCTGCCTGATGCCAAATCTACACTCTTGATGCTACACTAAGCTACCATGAAAAGAACATGGAGAAAATATAAGAGTATTCTTTATTTTCCTGAAGCAAATGATCACTCTTTTTTTAGGTCAGTAAATATCCACTGATCATGCTTTCCTTTTCTTTCTAAGGTCCTCGCTCAGCAAATGGAACTCTATTTTCCAATTTAACATACATACATGTTGTTAAAATATTTACAGAAGGACAACACCTAGTTTATATGTTTTATGAAAAATTTCGTTTTCAGGAAGGAAGGATGGCTTGATGGATATTATGTTTATTTTCAGGAATTCTGTTTCCAGGAATTTTACCTATGTTCTTGAGCACTTTTGAGCAATTTAAAATCACAAAGACCAGAACTCTAAATTATGCATTATTGTGAGTATTCTTTGCTTAACCATGATTAATAATCTTCATCACTAGTTCTAGAAAATTGAGTCTCTGACACCTATTCTTTTTATTATTACTATAATTAGCACATTCAATCATTTGCTTCAAGAATGGTATTATTACCATTGTGTGTTTTTATTTTTTTAAAGATGAAATGCAGTAAAATTTATAAATAATAGCATGAATCGTCTTTTTGTTTAAAATGGTGAAATTTCAGAATATAATGTTAGACAAGTTGAATGATTATACAGTAACTTAAAATATACATCCAATAGCTTATATAAGAAGTGTAACTGCATTATAAAAGGCATAGAAAAGTAACAAAGTGCAACACTCAGAAGAATGATTTTACAAAAAAAACCTTTGATTTTCCTTTTGCCTTGTATTTCTTACCACTCTGGATTATTTAAGATACCTTTATAAGATATATGAATGTCTGTAAGCCATCTTAAACTATGTTTATTTGCTTAAAGAAAATTAAATAAGTTAGAGCTGCACTACACTTAAAAAATATAATCATGAGATTGTAGGTAAAATCTAGTATTAAAAAAGCAACAAGCAGAATGAATGCTTTTGTGTTGAAAGTATGCTAACTAAGAAGAGAGAAAGAACTCTTGGATCAGATGGCTCACACCTTATTCATGAACTGGTGGAATCTATGCTTGTTCATCATATAAATTTCATTTCTGCTCACCATGTATAATAACTTTCTTCTTAATTTAAAAGGTACAATACTAATCATGTAATTTTGAGATGAAAAAAGAGAATCCCTGTGGCATTTGAATGCTTTTTCCACTCCAGACATTTTTTTCTAATTCAGGAAATTGAGAGCTATGAATATGGGAACTCTAAGTATCCTTTCGATTTTGACATTCCCAGATTCTATATAAAACCAGACTCTCAAATAAACTGTCCCAAAGAATGATGGCATAATTTTGCTTTTGAACATCAATAGTTCTTTATTCTTAACATATGTCCTTCAAGAGTGTAGAGCATAGTGCAAAAAGTCTGGGTAGAAGTGTTGAAGCACAATCGTGATCCCATCCCAGCTCTACCACTGACAAGCTAAGATATTGGATAGCTCACTTAATTCTGCCAATCCTCATTCATTAAGCTGAGATGAGTTCAAATATTTTTTCTCATTATAGATGAGAAATTTCAGTGAGAGATCAGTAAATTGCTCTTAAAATGAATGTTAACAATAATTATAGCCAACATGCAATGAACACATTCTCACTAAACAAAAGATTCTGTAAAGTTTTCAAATCTTGATTTACTTTTTCCCTTTTGAAATGTGGAGTGAGTTATGACGGCTACTTGGCATACTTGAAGCCCTTCAAATTGTCAATTCCTTGCTCTTTCCAAAGCTCTGGAGGTCTGTTTTCTCTGAAATGTTTGTTTCTTTCAATTTGTAGCTCTCTGTAGGTTCCCGCACTCAGAGCATAAAATAAAAAATACAAAGAAAAGTGAATAATCTTACCCAAAATTTATTGCAAATAGCAATTTAAAAGACTCATTATTACAGTATGAAACATAAAAAAGAAGGATCATAATCAAAGAATTGAGAAAAATGTAGAAAATGTGTGGGTATATAGCTATCTCAAACGCATCTGAATATATGATGTTGTCCTATCATGAATGAATCAATAAATACATTTCTGAACTCATTTAATAGTGCATTATTGGAATTAAACTATAGCTGTAAATACTAATTAGAATTAAATCATTAGAAATGAATTGTGCTCAGCATCTTCTACCAGGCTGCTATTAATGAGGAAGCTCAAATTGGTTAGAATTCATCAATTTTTGTTTTATACTTTTATTAGGGTTTTATAAGACAGAAGTATTGGGGGCAGGAGAGTCCCCAGGCTTCAAGATACTATAAAATCTCATTGAAGTTGGTTTCCTGAAAGTTAAATAAAAATGAGACCAAAAAAAAAAAAAAAAAAAACCTCTTGGTACTTGTGCACTGCTGAGTTGGTCAAATCGAGCCAATTCTAATTTTTCAGGGTGGTTGAACTGACCAGGGAGGACATGAGCAGACAGATGAAGTACAGAGGATACTCTATGCACCAGCTTCAGCAGAATCCAAGTGATTTCTCAGCCTGCACTTCCAAATCCCTGCATCCTGGATCTGAGTGCTCTTTAGCACTCTTTAGTTAGTACCCATGGTGCCTTGCTCAGGCAGCCCTACTTCCTTGATCCTTGTGATGGTTAATATTGAGTGTCAACTTGATTGGATTGAAGGATGTCAAGTATTGTTCCTGAGTGTGTTTGTCAGGGGGTTGCCTAAGGAGATTACCATTTCAGTCAGTGGACTGGGAAAGGCAGACTCACCCTCAATCTAGGTGAGCACAATCCAATCAGCTGCCAGCACGGCCAGCATAAAAAGCAAGCAAAATAATTTGGAAAGACTAGACTGCCTGAGTCTTCTGGCCTTCATCTTTCTCCCATGCTGGATGCTTCCTCAAACATCAGTCTCCACGTTCTTCAGCTATTGGACTCTTGGACTTACACCAGTAGTTTGCAAGGGGCTCTCAGACCTTTGGCTGCAAACTGAAGGCTGCACCATTAGCTTCCCTACTTTTGAGGTTTTAGGACTTGGACTGGCTTCCTGACTCCTAGATTTGCAGAAGGCCCATTGTGGGACTTAACTTTGTGACCGTGTTAGTCAATTTGCTTAATAAACTCCCCTTCCTATATACATTTATCCTGTTAGTTGTGTCCCTCTAGAGAACCCTGACTAATACGATAATATAATGTGTGACCTCAGCCCTCTCCGACTCTGAGATCTGCTAGTCTGGGCAAGAGCGAGGCTGACTGTTGATTGTAGTTTTTCCAAGAAAGACGTGAAGCTTTGGAGTTCAGAAACTCTACGGAAGACTCCAGTTTGTCGCGGGGTATAAGTAGCCACCTGGGCCAACAAGAGAGAACTGAGGGCAGTGAGGAGAAAACACAGAGAAGAGATGTACATTAAAGGCTGGGGAAGTAGAGTACTGCTGAGGAAAGGTCACCAGTCGTTGCTCAGGGTTCTCAGTATCATTGGACTATACCTAGTAGATGCTAGTAGCACTCCTTCCAAGTTTCAAACATCAAAAATGTCTCCAGACATTGTCACATGTTCCACGATGTGGGATAGAAGAAAGGGCAGCAAAATCTCCCATGGTTTCGAACCAGTGATTTATGCATTCCCACCTCCAAGATTTGGGTTAACTCCTTATTTGCATAATCACGCCCTGCTATGAACTGAATTTTGCCCTTCAAAGTTCATATATTGAAGCCTCAACCTCTAATAAAATGATATTTGGACAGGAGGCCTTTGGGAGATAATTAGGTTTAGATGAAGTCATGAGAGTAGGGTTCTATTTTATATTATTTTATTTTACTTTATTTTATTTCTTTTTTTTTTTTTTTTTTTTTTTTTTTTTTGAGACAAGGTCTCGCTGTGTCTCCCAGGCTGGAGTGCAGTGGCACAATCACAGCTCACTGCAGCCTCAACCCCACAGGTGCAAGTGATCGCCCTGCCTCAGCCTCTTGGGTAGGTGGGACTACAGGTGCATGCCACCACACCTGGCTCATTTTTGTATATTTTGTAGAGATGGAGTTTTGCCAAGTTGCCTAGGCTGATCTCCAAACTCCTGGGCTCAAGCAGTCTACCCACCTCAGCCTCCCAACGTGCTGGGATTATAGGCATCAGCCACTGCATCTGACCCGGATCCCTTGATGGGATTTGTGTCCTTATAAGAAGAGACACTAGAGGTCTTACTCTTTCTGTCGTGTGAAGACATAGTGAGAAGACAGCCATCAGCAAGCTAGGAAGAGACCTTCCCAGAACCCAACCATGCTAGCGCCCTGATCTCAAATATCTAGCCTCCAGAATAGTGAGAAAATTGCCTTTAAACCTCCCAGTGTATTGTATTTTGTTACGGCAGATAGAGCTAAGACATGGCCTCTCTCCCAGCAAACTTTCCCTCACTCTATGTAAGATTTAGATGCCTGCCCCACCATGCTTCTTTAACACCTTATTCTTTGTTTATTCAATGTAAATGTAGTAAACACCTGCTACTTACTATATATTGTCCCTGACATACAGTAGCAAATAAAATTGACAAGGTTCCTGTCTTTATAGAGCTTTCATATTTGGAGAGGAAACAGACCATAAAGTGCACAACCATAAGTAAATGAGGTATGTGTGGTTGCTGTGATGCAAATTAAATAGAGTGATGCAATACTACTTGGGAATTAACAAAATAACTAAAATGTTCATGAAAGCTAGCAATTGAGCAGACACAGATTAAAGGAAAGGAAAGGAAGAAACTAATACAACTAGAATGAAGAGGCATCAAGGATGAGAACCCTAATGTGAAAACCAACTAGGCTTATTTGCAGAATTATAGGAAAGGCAGTGTCCAAGTGTTGTAAATCAGGGGTTGAAGGCAAGTCTGAATTGAACTAGAAGAGGTGGGCATGGCCCAGTTGATACAAAGCCCAGTAAACCATGGTAAAGAGTTGGATTATTTTTTCAGTGATCTTTATAGTACTTAAGGCACTATCTCTAATTGTCAAAACCATTGCTCTCCTTCCCTTATTATCCATATGGCCTTTCGCAATTCCTTCAATGTGTTGTAAAAAAAAAATCTGTAAGGCCGGGCGCGGTGGCTCACGCCTGTAATCCCAGCACTTTGGGAGGCCGAGGCGGGCAGATCACGAGGTCAAGAGATGGAGACCATCCTAGCTAACACGGTGAAACCCCGTCTCTACTAAAAATACAAAAATCTAGCCGGGCGTGGTGGCGGGCGCCTGTACTCCCAGCTACTCAGGAGGCTCAGGCAGGAGAATGGCGTGAACCTGGGAGGCGGAGCTTGCAGTGAGCCGAGATCGCGTCACTGCACTCCAGCCTGGGAAAGAGAACAAGACTCCACCTCAAACAAAACAAAACAAAACAAAACAAAACAAAACTGTAAAGTGGGTAACAGCAAATGTCTCAAGTAATGTGAGGTATACATAAAATGTGGTGATGCTAATAATAAGTGTTATTTAATAAAATTGTAGTTAGCACATTGCATGCATTATAATAATATCTCTTAATCTTCAGAGTGACAAGCTTTATTCCTGCTATAAGGATAGAGAAAAAACACTTGAACTTAGTGTTGAAGGCAGAATAGGAGATTGTTGTTGAAAAAATCACAATGAAGTGTGCAAGGCACTTCAGAAAATGGGAATAGCATGTGCAAAACACTGTTATAAAAAAAATCCTGGAGTGGAGAGTGGCTATAAGCAATCAGATGCAGCTGGAGTGTAAAGTGCAAGGAGCAGTAGGAGAAAAACCTGGATAAATATATTCTTACCTTAATTATCTTATGTGATCTTGCTAAAAGTAAATTTACATCCATTAGCCTCAGTTTCCTAATCTACTAAAAAAAAGCAACAACACCTATTTCATTGCAATATTGTGAGGGTAACATGAAATAATACTTTATCATAGAACCTGGTACAAAGTAAGTTTTAAAAACATCAGGTATGTAGCCAACCATCTAAAGGATACATATTAGTGCACCAATGCCCCTCTAAGCTAATTTCCAGTGGTAAACTAAAAGACTCTGTTTTCAAAACTTTTCCATTTTTGATGAATGTCTTGAATGGTACACAGATTAGATATTTTAGATTACTGAAGTTGAAATGGATAGTGAATACACCGCATGACAAAAATCAAATCTTAATAAGCTGAAGTGATTCAATTTAACACCGATAAATGTATAGTCCAAAACACACATTTAGGGGGAAAAAGAGTATCTATTTGAGATGAACCAGATGTGAGTGAACAGCCATTCATACAAAATATCAAAGGGCATTTTTTTGGGTGAATGCAAGCCCAATATGAGATAAGAATGGGATGTATTTGCTTAAAAAGCAAATGCAATGGTTTTCAGTAGCATTCAGAGAGGTACGTATCCCATATGAGGAAGTAATTATCTCACTTCAATAAGACCAAAGAAACTTATCATAGTAACAGAAAATGGTTGGTGTGTATAAATTGTTCAAAGGATTGCATCTTTGGAACTAATGACTGAAGTGGTCAGTATATTAACAGTGTAAATCTATCTCTAGTTAGTTTCCATTTAGAATGGAAGGTGTGAAAGACTCTCTGAAGGATATGAAAAGCAATGCCCTGAAAGGAAATGGAGCCCACGATGTTGACCTTCATCCTCTCTTTTGATTCCTGTAATTCCACTTGTGTTAAGGAGGCCAGTAGACCAGTTGGCAGATCGTTTCAAGGAAGTTGACCCTGAATAGCTTGCTTTTGACATGTAGCCAATGGAAAGTCAGACTGTAATTCATCTGGGGAGTCTGGTTGAAATGTGCAATGATGGGCATGACATGTACTCAGCAAGAGTGGCACTAACCCATACAAGGGAATTGGAATGCTTACAAAGAGGATGCTCCAAAAACAGGGGGCAGAGAAAAGCGCAGCCTTCATTTGAAATATACTCTTAGTGAATTTCAAGAGACTGGAACATGTTTTAAGGAAATCTGGGCTTGCTTTCAAAAACAGGATCCATTTATAGTCTGAGGGGAAAGTCACAGGAGGCTAAGGGAAGCTGGCTGAGATTCACTTTGAATTCCTTGATTTTCCAAATCTGAAGCTCAAAGTCAAATTTAGGCCCTGCCAACTACTTGAACCATGACAGGAGTTAAAAGGTTTTTAGACGTCCTTGAAAAATTATACTGCTGGTGGCAACGATAGCTTGACGACTTTAATTCTGCAACATCAATAATGGTGTCTGGGTTGGATAGTCACTGTGGTACTCCTCATTTTCACTCCCTTGTACAAACTCTGCATATATTCCTTGTTTTGGAAAGGTATGGCTGCTACGGGAATAAGTGTAGCATATTTTTTGCAATGTGATTTTCTTGAAGCCGTGACAATCATGACTTGCTTTACATTTGGGGGGTGGATTTGACCCTCTGCAGCTGTGAAATTTCCTAAGAGCATATTAAAACTCTTTTAAGAAGCAGTAAAGGAGAACTAGAAAGATAATGAGTACAAATTAAGAACAAGTGCACCATTGGCCCTATAACGCTTGGCTTCAAGAGATAGATGACAAAAGACAGAAAGATAGATGACAGACAGACAGGTAGATAGATAGATAGATAGATAGATAGATAGATAGATAGATAGATGATAGACTGACTCAATTATTTACACACTGTTGTGATTTTATCTAGCAGGTCCTTTTTCTTTAGACTTCCCTCCGATATCACCCACCTTTGTAGGTTTGCAGCTAACATGGCTCTTGCTCACAGTTTTAGAAAAACTTAGTCCTACTAAGCTGGTCTTACCAAAATATTACTTTATAAGCTCTTTTCTACATGTTGATTCTGCTGTTCATGCTTATTTCTACCTATTCTATAATCAACTGGGTAATCTAGGTTATATTCCTGACAACCCCAAATCTGATTTGCAAAGAACAATAAATCTACTTCTCACTTACTCTGTATGTTCCATGCATGCCAGTGTGGGGTTCTGCTCAACACTGTCACCCCGGGAGCCTGGCTAACACAGGCTAGCCCATGTTATAGTGGCACTATCTGTGACACCTGCCCCTTCTCAGTATGTAACACAGGGGAAGGGAAAGAGTGACGACTTGTGCAAAAGTCGATCCAGACATCTCTCAAAAAGCGATATAAATAAATTACACTTACATTGCATCGTTTAGATTAGTTACCTGGTCTTGACTTACTGCAAGGGGGTTGGAAAGGGTAGGAAAGAAAAGTGATATTGATCTTGTCTGCCATTTTGCCTGTTTCACAACTCTGGCTAGCCTAGAGTCCTTTAAGTTTTGATCAGGAGACTGAAAGATTAAGATTTCACTTGTCATGTGTGGTCCTGGTCACATCCCAAACTTCACGTTCCCCCCATGTACCTTGTGATGAATTCTAGGCCCTCCTTATAAGAAGCAAAATATAGAATTTAAACTCATGGACACAGCATCAGTAGGTGCTACCCAAAGCAGACTTGTATTATTGGTAGAAAGGCTATCAGGTATGACTTTAGGTGAATGAATTAATGAAACATTAAGCTCCTTCATTCATTAGCCCATTTAATATATCAGTTGAGAAACTGACATTTCTTATCTACGCTATGGCAAGAACCATGCTTCGTACCTATTGTACCTAACAATCTGAGACAAGCATGGCATATTTCTACCCAAAAGGAGTTTTAGCTGCCCAGGAGAAGGGAGGTCAACAAAAGAACATTGAAGTTTAGTGTAATAATTAATAAGATAAAAGTGAAATGCTGATGCATCTATATACTCCCCAACCCTCACCCCTTCATAAACACTCACAGCATGCCAAAACTATACTAGGTATTTGAGTTTCATGGCTCAGTAAATACACACAAAGAGTAAATTCTGTGGTGTGCCACATACCTCTTGCAAAAATCGGAGGCACTCATTTTTCCTTCTGCTGGGGGTACTGGTAGTTACTGTAGCTTTCAGCTTTGACATTCTCCACAAATTGCTCTCAGGCTAAAAGGGCCCCTTTAGTCAAGGTCATGCCCCATTCATGGGAGTAACCCACATTCAATACTGATCAATGGAGGGGGAATGGGATGGGGGAGGTGTATAAATTCCCATCTTTTTTTGGCTTAAAGCTGAGGGTGAGTAATCAACAATTAAAATCTAAGTGTAAAAGTCAATGGACCATCATTAAGTGACTCATTTTTTCAAAGTCTAAGGATATAAAAAGGTTAAGTTCAGGCCCAAAGCTTATGTAAGAGTATTTTAATTCCAGTGGAAGTTTAATTCTTCAGTTTAGCCATACTATGGTCTGGCCCTAACTAAGAAGGAGCAAAACCAGAGACAGGAGATGGGAGTATATGAGTCCATACATATAAAATCTTAAATCTCCAGATCTCTCTGAAATATCTGGGCTCAGAGAAGTGGCCCACTCCTTGTTAGAGGGTATGACTTTCTTTTTTCTTGAGGATGATTCAGAAACTTTGCCTTGCAATAAAATATGGATGCCCATAAGGATCCTCTTACACTTCTCCTCTGACCACCAGGCCACTAATTCGGGTTAGGCCACAGATGACTTGGCTCAATATGCGTGTGCTGCCCTGAAACACCAAGCTCTCCTCAAAAAAGAGCTGTAAAAGTAAATCCTGCTAATGAAATAACCTTCAGATAAAGCACCTGGTCACACATGTTTTGTGGAAATATAAGTGGCTCAAAATAAAGAATATAAATATGAACTAATAACCATTGGGTAATAGCTTGGCTCAATGGTCAAGGGCCTGGAAAGAAAACAACTGGAATAATAGGGATAAAGAGATCAAAGATGTATACACATAAATAAACTTATGCTCATAAGCAGAAATATAAATATTCTTGTATCATATGTTAACACCTAAGAAAATCCATCCACCTTATTGATCGTCAAAACAGTGATCTCCCTCTCCCCACAAAGACATCGCCGTTCTAATTCTAACAGGTGTCTCTGGAATAGTTTGGATGTTTCTCCCATCCAAATCTCATGTTGAAATCTAATCCCCAATGTTGGAAGTGGGGCCTGGTGGGAGGTATTTGGGTCGTGCGGTGGATTCCTCATTAATATCTTGGTGTTCTCATGGTAATGCGTTTACATGAGAGCTGGTTGTTTAAAAGTGTGTGGCACTTACTCCCTGTCTCTCTTGCTCCTTATCACCATGTGATGCACCTGCTCCCCCTTCACCTTCTGCCATGACTGGAAGCTTCCTGAAGCCCTCAGCAGGTGCAGATGCTGGTGCCATGCTTCCTATACAGCCTGCAGAACTGTGAGCCAAAATAAACCTTTTGGAACTTCTTAGAGACTGGTTACGTAGTTGTGACCAAAATGCTGATAAAAATTGGACAGTGAAAGCCAGGCTGATGAAGTCTCAGAGGGAAATGTGTAATTTATTGGGAATTAGAGCAGATGCCATCCTTGTTATACCCTAGCAAAGAACTTAACCACATTATGAACATGTGCTAGGGATTTATGGAAGACTGAACTTAGAAGTGATGACCTGGGGTATCTGGCAAAAGAAATTTCTAAGCAGCAAGGATTCAAGATGTAGCCCGGCTGCTTCTAACTATCTATAATCTGATATGCGGGCAAAAAAATGACATAAAGTTGAAACTTATAATTGAAAGGGAAACAGTGCAAAAGTTTGGAAAATTTGTGCCCTGGCCATGTGGTAGAGAAAGAAAAAGCATTTTCGGGAGAGGAATGCAAGCAGGCTTTGGAAAAACTGCTTGCTAGAACGATTAGCGTGACTGAAAGGGAGACAAGTGCCGATATCCAAGACGATGAAAAAAATGGCCTTAAAGGCGTTTCAGAAGTCTTTGAAGCAGCCCATCCCATCACAGGCCTAGAGGACTAGGAGCAAATAATGGTTTTAGGGGCCAGGCCCATGGTGCCACTTCCATGTACCACCTCAGGATACTGCTTCTCACATCCTGGCCCCTCTGACTCTGGTCAGAGTTCAAAGGGCTCCAGGCATAGCTCAGACCACAGCTCCAGAAGGTACAAGCCATAATAAGCCTTGGCAGTTTCCATGTGGTGTTAAGCCTGCAGGAGCACAGAATGTGCGGTTTAAAGAGGCTTGGTAGCTTCCACCTAGATTTCAGAGAATGTACAGGAAAGCCTGCATGCCCAGGCAGAAACCTGCTGCAGAGGCAGAGCCCCTACACAGAGTCCCCACCAGAGCACTGCCTAGTGGAGCTGTGGGAAGGCGCCTGCTGCCCTCCAGACCTGAGAATGGTAGAACCACTGGCAGCTTGCAATCCCAGCCTGGAAAAGCTGCAGGCACTCAAATCCAACTTGTGAAAACAACCACGAGGGCTATACCCCAAAAAGTCCCAGGAGCAGGGGTACCCAAGGCCTTGAGAGCCCACTCTTTATGTCAGTATGCCCTGGATGTGGGACTTGAAGTCAAAAGAGATTATTTTGGAACTTTAAGATTTAATGACTGCCCTGTTGGGTTTCAGACTTGTGTGGGGCCTGTTGCCCCTTCCTTTAGGCTGATTTCTCCCTATTAGAATGGAAATAGTTACCGAATGCCTGTGCCACCATTGAATCTTGAAAGTAAATAACTTGGTTTTCATTTTAAGGCTCATAAGTGGAAGGGACTTGCTTTGTCTCAGATGAGACTTTGGATTTTGTACTTTTGAGTGATGCTGGAATGAATTAAGAATTCTGAGAACTATTGGGATGGGATAACTGTATTTTGCAATGTGAGGACATGAGATTTGGGAGTCCAGGGGCAAGATGATATAGTTTGGGTGCTTTTTCCCCTCCACATGTCATGCTGAAATGTGATTCCTGGTGTTGGAGGTGGGGCCTCGTGGGAGATATTTGGATCATGGCGGCAGATCCCTCAGGATTTGTGCCCTCCCTGTGGAAAGGAGTGAGATTTCTTTCTTCATTCACACAAGATCTGGTTGTTTTAAAAAGCATGGCACTTCCCCCTCTCTTTCTTGCTCCCTCTGTCACCATGTGACACACTGGCTCCCCTTCACCTTCTGCTATGATTGTAAGCTTCATGAGGCCCTCACCAGAAGCAGATGCTAGAGCTATGCTTCCTGTACAACCTGCAGAACTGTAAGTTGAAATAAATATTTTTTACTGATAAATAACTCAGTATCTGACATTCCTTTATAGCAATGTAAAAATGGACTAAAACAGTCTCAAAAGACAACAATTAGAAAAAGCCATCCCAACTCCAGCATTACCCTTGGATTGTAGTGCCTAGGTATAGTTCAATAATTCCCACTGTCTACTCTTACCTCTTTTACTCACCCACAGGTTCTGCTTGAAAGCATATTCACCCATAAAAGTCTTACACGTAAATCTCCATCTCAGAGTCTATTTAGGAAAAGAAAATAGAACTAAGACAATTACATCTATCATATAAGCTATGCATAGGAAGTACATGTTTCTATGAAGTATGGGATATAAGAGTAGGTTTCACTAGGATGCTGAAAGCCACATATGTAAAGTGAATATCAGAAGGATGTAAATAAAGGTAGTACTTGAATAGCCTTTGGAGAAGGGTAGGGAGCAGGAGGAGAGAACCTCTCTAGAAGCACCTGCTCATCTGAAGCACAGTGACAAGAGAAGCATGAAATGTCTGGGGGAGTAAAAGGCCAGAATAGCTGAAGCAAAGTAAACTGAGACTGTAGAGATAGCATCTCACAGAGATCATTATAAAAATAACAATCCAGGCCAGGAGCAGTGGCTCACGCCTGTAATCCCAGTACTTTGGGAGGCCGAGGCAGGTGGATCACGAGGTCAGGAGTTTGAGACTACCCTGGCCAACCTGGTGAAACCCCGTCTCTACTAAAAATATAAAAATCAGCTGGGCATGGTGGTGGGCGCCTGTAATCCCAGCTACTCAGGAGTCTGGTGCAGGAGAATCACTGGAACCCGGGAGGCAGATGTTGCAGTGAGCCGAGATCACACCATTGCACTCCAGCCTGGGCAACAAAGAAGACTCTGTGAGTGAGTGAGAGAGAGAGAGAGAGAGAGAGAGAGGGAGAGAGAGAAAACAGTCTTTGTTCTAAGATCAGTGAGGCAGCTACTGATTTTTTGTTAACACAGTTGTGTGAATTTGGGCAAGATTCACATCATGAATAGAACTTTCTGCCCTCAGTACAGAAGCCAGAGAAGGTGTGCACTAAAAGTGGGGAGATGTGACAGACAGCTGTGGAAGTCCAGGTGGGAGTCTATGGTACCCAAAAAGGGCTATCTAATCCAAACCACGGTGGCCGGGGCACCATGTAAGGTTTCCTAACAGAAGACACAACTAAACAGAGTGGGAAAATGAATCGCACTGGAGATTGTCAGGCAAAGGAGAGAGGAAGAGGTTTTCTAACAAAGCCTCTGACTTAGAGGGGGAAGCACTATCACTAGCACTGTAACTTGGTAGTCACGGATAGCTAGAGAGAAAAGGGGAGTGGAAGCACAAAAGCTGGAGAGTTAAGAGGCCATGTCTTCAATAAACATCTAGGGTAGGAATTCAGACTCGACGCCAAAGGTAAATCAGAGCTGTGGCAGGGTGTTAAGCAGCAGGGACAGGATCACAACTCCACTTCAGAAAGATCTCACTGGAAGCAACTTAGAGAACAAAATGGAAGAATTGGAGAACCATGGCAAGGTTCTCTGATGAGGTGAGAGGGTGACTCCCTATTCGAGTTTCAAGCCAGGAAGTTCACCCTATCAGCAGTATATAGGGTAGGGTGGGATTTATAGCAGAAAAAGGTACGAAGGCTGGTTACCAGAGGCATGGAAAGAGAAGACAAAGATATTTTTATATACCAGCAAAAGATACAGACTTCCAGCCAGGTGCAGTGGCTCATGCCTGTAATTTTAGCACTTTGGGAGGCCAAGTGGGAAGGATCACCTGAGGTCAAGAGTTCAAGACTAGCCTGACCAACATGGTGAAACCCCGTCTCTACTAAAAAAAAAAATACAGAAATTAGCTGGGCGTGGTGACAGGGGCCTGTAATCCCAGCTACTCAGGAGGCTGAGGCAGGAGAATCACTTCAACTTGGGAGGCAGAGGTTGCAGTCAGCTGCAATTGCACCACTACACTCCAGCCTAGGCGACAGAGTGAGACTCTATATCAAAAAAAAAAAAAAGAAAAAAAAGAAAAGAAAAGAAAGAAAGAAAAGACTTCCATGCACATGGTGATGATAGAATTTTCATGACATTTTTGGCCCATCTGTGAGTGGAATTTTCAGTCTATTTTAACTATATCATTGAGGTTCAATGAATAACCATTCTGGTTTGCTTGGGTCTCTTCCACTTTAGGGACTGAATGTCCCACATGCCAGAGAAACCATCAGTCCCAGACAAAGGGTAAGGTTTCACTATGAGTTTCACTGTGTTTAAGTTTCTGAGGTCTAGTTTCAGAGAAAACAGACTTGGAGGCAAATATGTGCATGCAGGGAATTTATTCACGAGTTATTTGGGAAAGAACATCAGTGAAGAAATGAAGGCAGCAGAATTAGGCAAGGGGCAAGCTGAACTATCATGCCATTACAATAAAGACTACAACTGGTTCTAGAACTGGAGGACCCATCACAGCTTCCCCAAACTCAGACATGATGGCTAGGTATCTGTACTCCCACATAGACTACGTTTTGGATGTTAATTTGAACCCAGACAGGGAGCATACACTTGGGCACGGTCGAGGTTAATTCCTGGTAAGAAACTCAGTCATGAGTCATCAGCCGTCCACACTCTGATTCTCAGCAGGTTGGGGAATGCGCAGCTTGGCCATCAATGGGGGAACCAGGCCATATACTACAGCATCCACTGGAGGAAACAATTCTACAAGTAATCCCCTGGAGACATACCTTCAGCTCTGCAAGAATTCTTGTTTGCAACTTGGCTTTCTGTGAGGGCTTATAAACTTTTCAGTAAGTCAGCTTCTTTTCCTGCATTCTTTCCAGTTTATTTTAGAGGCTATAACTCAGCTGCTTATGCAGACTTTAATAAGCGCATTTCCAACTCCTCGCAAGAGAAGCCCATATTAAATATTAGATGGATGTGCTGTTCACCTCTTTACTTAGACTGGGTAAGTGAAGCCATCTCTTTATTCCTCTGCTCTTTTCCCTATATCTCTCCCACTAGGGGAACTTTTGCCAACATCAAAGTGTAGCCTAACTGTGGAGAGCTGACTTAGCCATAAGGATTTCTCGTTCCTGTGATATATGTGATCTTTTCCTTTTACTGTCACTTAATTCTGCTCCCTGGACTTGCCTCTAAGGTGTCAAGAGAGAAGCAACTCTCTGCACTTCAAGGAGGATGTTTCTTTCTTCTCAAATTATCACTTAACAGACAGGATGATTCTTCTCAGACCTTTTCAAATTTCCCAATGGGCTTCCAAATACAGGGCAAAGCACAGGCGATGTCTCACAGGTTCCTGGCACCCCTGTGTACAAATCACTAGAAGGAAAATGCAAATCATTAAATAATCATTGCTAATTAAAGATATCTGAGAAATGAGGTAAGATACATTATCACTGATATTACTATAAGTTCATAGTAATAAGCCATTTTACTTAGTTCATAGGTTCAAAGCCATTTTATTGAATATTGATTAACAGCTTCAACATTGGAGTCAAACAGTGTGGCTTCCAATTTTACCTCCTCCAACCCTTGCCTGTGTTATTCTGAGCAGGTTGGTTAATCACGGTGAGCCTTCGATACACCATTTGTCAAAGCGGGGTTATAATAGGTAGCACTGTTGTTGGTGTTCTGCCCAGTCCTCTCTTCTATAACAGCAAACCCCTCCCCCCGCTCTGGGTTCTGACTTGCCCCGGTACACACATGCATGGTTCACCAAAGAATTTACCTTGGCTGATGAGGTACCCCTGAAGTGCCTGGGAGGTTATGTACCCTCAACTCAGGCCAGCAATTGATTCTGAGGTGAGCATGTGTCCTAATTCTGACCAAAGAATTAGGAAAATGAAAAGTGTTCTACCACAAAATGGAGAATATTTTTCTCATTAAGAAGAGACAATCTTTTCCGTTCTCTCTATGTTGCTGTGTTTCCATGTATTTTATGAAACAACTGCAGTCATCAACAAATCATACTGAACAACATGAAGTTGCCAGAGCACCCATAAAGCAAAACAAAACAAAACTAAACTAAGATTCTTGATGACACATTTGATTGCCCAATTCACACATTCTGGTGTCTTCTCTACTTCTGGACTTGCTATTATGTTAGTTACATATGTCAACATTGTGTATTGAGTTGATTCAAGGTTTTGCTTGCAGTCAAAAGCAAACCAACATATATACAGTGTGTGTGTATGTGTAGGGAGGTGGAGAGGAGAGAAGAAGAAGGAAAAAAAGGGAGAAGGAGGAGAGGAGGTGGAGCAGGAGGAGGAGGAGGATGAGGAGAAGCAGCAGGAGGAGGAGGGAATGGGAGAAATGAAAGGAGAGAGAATATGTGTCCTGGCATCCACCTTGATTCCCTAGGTCTGGTCCCTGCACATATTTTCCCAATACATCACCCAGCTTTCAATTCTATTTGGACTTGATAGAATTATTAAAGGAAACTTGAAAGATACATATTGATTAATTCATCTTCAAAGTTCTTGGAACAGTTACAGTGCAATAAACACTCAATGGCTATGAGCTATTTATAGCATTCCTAATTATCAAGATAATCATTATGTTCTTTTATCTTATCACTCCTTATGAAGCTGAAGTAGTGGTTCCTAAAACTAGTTTCACATTAATGTCACCTATAAAGCTTTTAAAAATTAATGCAGTCCAAATTTTCCACTTCTAATATAATGGGGTAACTGATTCAGGTCTTTAATTGAAACAAGGAAACTAGACAAAATTCATGAAACAAATTTTGTCAAATATTGTAGAACACACAGCATAGGATTATTATACCTGAGAGACAGGAAATAAATGAAGTGAAACTTACAGTTTCCCCAGCTTTCAGCCTGGAAAAACTTTTCAGATTCAGTACAGGGAGGCAGAACCCCAGCATCGATAGTCAATATTCTTGAGATTTGGAGGCAAACATCAGATTTAAGGGAGGCCAAGGTAGATTTTTAATGCAGAATACTGGAAAGGATAGAGCTCTGCAGAAAGAGAGCTACAGAAATTTGCAAAATGTTTCCTGAGTATGTTATTCAATACAAAGGTGCACACGTGTAGGGGATAATTTCGTAAACCCAGGCAAAAGTACACTATCAGAAAGCTAAAAAATAAACAATTTCCAGAGCTCACATAAGGCTGCGAGTCTTTTAAGTTCTGACTAGTCAGAGTAGAGATGATTCCTTGTTCATCCAGGTTATCCAGTTGGCATCAGATGAGTCACAACTTAGTAGCAGGGCAAAACTGTCTCCAGAGTAAGAAATACGGTAGACGAACGGTAACGATATTTAAACACAAGCAAACCTAGGAAGTCTCAAACTGCTCCACAAAACAAAATTCAACATGTTTAAAGGAAGACAACACAATTCAGAGCCTCATCAATGTGAGTCACTATGCCCAATGCCCACTAAAAAATTATTAGACAGGTAATTCTAGGTAGCTGTTATGACTGTTTGTGTTTTCCCCAAATTTATATGTTGGACTCTAATCCCCAATGAGATGGCATTCAGAGTTGGAGCCTTTGGGATGTAATTAGGTCATGAGGGTGGAGTCCTCAGAGATGGGATTATTGCCCCTATAAGAAGATGTCAGAACAAGTTTGCTTGCCCTCTTTGTGTCATGTACAGATACAAGAAGTCAGCTGTCTGCAACTGGAAGAGGACCTTCACCAGCATGAACCATGTGGACATCCTGAGCTGAGACTTCCAGCCTCCAAAACTGTGAAAAATAAATGGTTTTTGCCTAAGCTAGCCAGTTTATGGTAATTTGTTATGGCAGCCGAAACTGACTAAGATATTGCCAAGGCAATATCAGGCTTGTAAATTTAATGTACCCAACCAGGGCAGTAACAGAAGCAGTAAAGAACGACAAGAATAAATAAAACTACAGAAATCCAAGCTGCCCGCATAACATTAAGAGAGTGAACAACTAAAATGAAATTGCCTGTAGGTAGAAAAATAATGCCCAATTCCTGCCAGCTCTCTCCGTGTTTCCGGCCAGAAGAATTTGAAAACGCAAGTAAAGTTTTGGGGAAAAAACAAAACAAAAAACAAACAAACAAACAAAAACAAAAACAAAAAACCACTGTTGAAGAGAAAAGAAAAGAGGTACCTTTGGGTCTTTTATTTTCTCCTAAAGCCATATTATATAGAGAAAGTCGACCTTCCGTGTGAAAATGATGAAAAAGCATGTAAGAAGATCAAAGCGCTGATTATAGGGAAAAGGCTAAAAAGGGTTTTCTGGGCAGAAGTGAGTGAAAAGAAAAGGAGAGTCGCCGTTTGAAAACTGCATGGGGGCCGGGCGCGGTGGCTCAAGCCTGTAATCCCAGCACTTTGGGAGGCCGAGACGGGCGGATCACGAGGCCAGGAGATCGAGACCATCCTGGCTAACACGGTGAAACCCCGTCTCTACTAAAAAATACAAAAAACTAGCCGGGCGAGGTGGCGGGCGCCTGTAGTCCCAGCTACTCGGGAGGCTGAGGCAGGAGAATGGCGTGAACCCGGGAGGCGGAGCTTGCAGTGAGCTGAGATCCGGCCACTGCACTCCAGCCTGGGCGGCAGAGCGAGACTCCGTCTCAAAAAAAAAAAAAAAAAAAAAAAAAGAAAAAAAAAGAAAACTGCATGGGAAAGAGAGAAAAGCAAGAAGAGAAAGTTCAGGATGTTGCAAGATAAAATAGAGTAAAACGTATCAAAGAAAACACCTCTACCCAGCCCCTCCCCCTCCTCCCAAACTGGAAGGAAACGTACATTGTTACTCTGACAGTAGAGGGCACTGTTGAACTAGGAATCTTTTAAACTAGTCCAAAACTGTCAGTCTGACCATAGAAATGCAGAGTGAACAGTCTGTCTACTGGAGGGGGTTCGTGCTATATCTATATCTATATCTATATCTATATCTTTATCTATATATCAATTCTGAAGATATATATAGAGGTAGTCTATATATTTAAATACCTGCAATATAACATTCAAACCTGAAATAAATATATTCAAATAAGTATTGGGAGATATGAGAAGATAATTTGAGGTGTGTGTGTGTGTGTGTGTGTGTGTGTGTGTGTGTGTGTGTGTTTGAGACAGGGTCTCACTCTGCCACCCAGGCTAGAATGCAGTGGCACCATCACAGCTCACAGGAGCGTCGAAGTCCCCAAGCTCAGGCGATCCACCCACAGCAGGCTGTCGAGTAGCTGGGACCACAGGTGACCGCCATCATGCTTGGATATTTTTCTTCTTATTATTATTTGTAGAAACAGGATTCAGCTATGTTGCTCAGGTTGCTCTCAAACTCCTGGTCCCAAGCAATCCTCCTGCCTTGGCCTCCCAGAGTGCTGGGGTTACAGGTGTGAGCCACCACGCATGGACTGAGAAGACAATTTGCATCAGAAATTCAAAAAGCAAAAATAGAAATGGCCAAAAAAAGGAAGAAATAAAATATAAATTGATTGATTCCTGGAAGAAAATAGAAAAAAAAAAGACAAAGTCATATTAGAAATTATGACTAACTTATGCAGCACTCAAGGTAAAAAGAAATTCGAATGAAAACATTAAAAAGGCGCTGAAGTAAACAGGAAGACAATGCATTGAAAATGCGGTAAATAAATAAAAACGATGTGAGAAAAAATGTTTGAAATTGAAGACAAAGGAAAAATAACATCTGTATAATTAGAGTCCCTGAGGAAGCTAAGATAATGAAACAAAACGATTAAAATGATTACACGAGAACACTTTCCAGAAATAAAAGAAAATTTGTATCAACATATCTAAAGGGTCTGTGGGGTGCCTGTAAAAATTGACCTGCAATGATAAACTCTATAATATATACAAGTAAAGATGATAGTCTGTAAAGATTTTTAGACCATCCGTAGGACCTTCAGCAAAAAGATAAAATATTTCACAAGGGAAAAAGAGTGATTGGCCTTAGACCAAAATACAAAACGAGGCAAAAAGAAGCATTTTCAATCAATGCTAGGAAAGAAAGCCTGAAATAAAGCGGGCATTACATTTTTTTTTCCTTCAGTTTGTTATCAACAGAAATGTCCTTCAAGTATCAAGTCCATTTACAAAAATGTTAGACACAATAACTCAAAGAATTCTGAAACCATGAGCCCTTCTTGAAAAATCTACTAGAACACAAACTGTATCCAACCGAAAGATGCCTGGGGAAACTGAGCAAAGGATTAACAAAGAGCATAGTTTGTTAATATAGAAATTGATATTCACATTTGATCTTACTTATCCCATTTGTAAGAGACTAAGGTGGGCTGGGAGTAAAAAAATAATATGCTATATGATATATAGTTTATCTATTTTATATTCTGACCAAGTAGAAATCATGCCACTGAAAAATGGAAAGAGAAAAGTAAAGAAGAATGGAAAGTAGAGTAAATGATTTGGCTATTTTATAGGTAATAAATGTGAGTTAAAGGATGCCACAGATAAATGACAAACCAAATGGAAATATTTTGAACATGAAAATAGGGGATAAAAGGCATTTTAAAAAGCATAAGTAAAAGATATTCAATAAAACAAAACCACAAAGCTTCCTAAATACTATAATATATTATACATTTTTAAATTAAAGAAAATATATCATATAGAGAAAAAACATAAACTATTTGTCTAAGTATTAATTATAAGCTAAGATAATATGGCAGAGTTGAGGCCAAACACATTAATCTTTTCAACAAATGCTAATGGATTTAACTCACCAATTTATTTTATTTATTTATTTTTTATTTTTAGTTTAATTCCGGGATACATGTGCAGGATGTGCATGCTTGTTACATAGGTAAATGTGTTCCATGGTGGTATTTTGTACAGATCAACACATCACCTAGGTATTAAGCCCAGAATGCACTACCTACTTTTTCCTAATGTTCTCCCTCCCCACACGCCAACCCCTGTCAGGCTCCAGTGTGCATTGTTCCCCTCCCTGTGTCCATGTGGTCTCATTGTTCAGTTCCTGCTTATAAGTGAGAACATGTGGTGTTTGGTTTTCTGTTCCTGCATTAGTTTGCTGAGGATAATGGCTTCCAGTTCCATCCATGTCCCTGCAAAGGACATGATCTCATTCCTTTTTATGGCTGCATAGCATTCCATGGTATATACATACTACATTTTCTTTATCCAGTCTATCATTGATGGGCATTTGAGTTGATTCCATGTCTTTGCTGTTGTGAATGTTAACTCACCTATTTACAAAAGAAAAGATTTTGCCTGACATGGTGGCTCATGCCTGTAATTCCAGCACTTTGGGAAGCCAAGGCAGGAGAATTGCTTGAGCTCAGGAGTTTGAGACCAGCCTGGGCAACAAAGGGAGACCCCATCTCAAAACAAAACAAAACAAAACAAAACAAAAGATCAAAAAAGTATCCAGGCGTGGTAGTGCACACCTGTAGTTCCAGCTACTTGGGAGGTAGAGGGAGGATTACTTGAGTCCAGGAGTTTGAGGCTGCAGCGAGCAGTGATCACAACACTATCCTCCAGCTTTGGTGACAGAGTGAGACTCTCTGTCTCAAAAAGAAAGAAAGAAGGAAAGAAAGAAAGAAAAGAAAGAAAAAGAAAGAAAGAAAGAAAGAGAAAGAAAGACTTACAAAGACTCAACTATATGCTGTTTATAAAAGGCACACAAAAGAAAATGAATACTTGCATTGAAAAAGCCTAAAGAGTAACTGTATAGATATATTAGAAAAAAAAAAAAAAAAAAAAAAAAGGAATAAGAAAGCAGGGGTAATGACACTGATAATAAAAGTAGAATACATACCTAACCACATTATACATGCAAAGAAAAGCATATTTAATGCAAATATGACAATTCACAATCAATAATTATAAACATCTATGCACCACATAACATAGCAACCACCTATATAAATAAAAAACAAGACACAGAATCATAGATGCTAAAACATTAGTAATAGGAGACTTGAACTTCTATCAGTACAAGACATTGAGTAAACAAAAATATATATAAATAAAACAAGAATATAACCTATTCAACACAATCTGTATATGTATTAATCTATACACTTTGCCGATAAAGAATACACCTTTTTCTCAAGCACACAAACATTTAATATAATTTAAAATGCACAAAAAAAGCATTAAATCTCCCACCCAAATCTCATGTTGAATTGTAGCTCTTATAATTCCCACATTTCCTGGGAGGGACCTTGTGGGAGGTAATTGAATCATGGGGGCAGGTTATTGCTGTGCTGTTCTTCTGATAGTGAATAAGTCTCATGTGATCTGATGGTTTAATGAAGGGCAGTTCCCCTGCACACTCTCTCGCTTCCCACCATGTAAGACATGACTTGCTCCTCCTTCACCTTCTGCCATGATTGTGAGGCTTCCTAAGCCATGTGCAACTGTGAGTCCATTAAACCTCTTTTTGTTTGTAAATTACCCTGTCTCAGGTATTTCTTCATAACAGTATGAAAATGGACTAATACAATTACAAATGTCACTCTGATCATAATTTACCAAAACTAGAAATGTTTGAAAATAAAAACCCTGGAAATCAAATAAATTACTGATTTTCTTAGAGGTTCTATGAACTGTCTGACATTTTACCAGTTACTCTTTACAGTCTCTACTTACAATTTGATCTACTTTGGCTTAAATTCAGCCCCAAATTTTTGGTCATGTACTCAGTTAAGAGAAAGCCCCTATTCTACTAGTTTTTCTTCACAAGTTTGCTGGTTAAAACTCAAATGATTCCACCTCTTTCAGTTGGTTCCCTTATATTCCTAACATGCATAGCAAATAGCAGCCCAATCATTGTTTTTCCAATCCTACCCTGAGATCCAAACTCCTAATGCTAAAAATGCATAATGAGTGAAATCACAGAATTTGTAATTTGTGAAACACCATGAAATTACACACCATTAGGAAGGAAAACTCTTCAGCTCAGCTCACTCCATTGTGTTGGAGCAAAAAAACCAACCAACCAAACAAACAAACAAATAAAACAGAGAAGGCAGATTTTTCTGGAATCTAGGGGTTTAACTCCAAAGGGTGCTTCCACTGATGACAAGAAACAGACATTACTACCCATGTTTGAACAGTTTAGATAGTCTCACCTTCCTTCCAGCTAGAAGCTTTTCCAGATAAATATGTAGCACATTAAATACCCAAATGTCATGTGACATCAAATAACTGGAAAATGCATTGATCTATCCACTCCATCATTTAGAAAAGTCTATTTAAACACCAGCTACATGTGAGGTGGTCCGATAGGTTGTATCTCCAAAGATATATAAGACACATTCCTTGCCTTCCAGTAACTTATCATCTACTGAGAGAGATAAATGCATGTGCAACAAATTTCAGTAAAATATAATGAATATTATTATGGACATGGACACACAAAAAAACTACATTTGAGATTGAGAAGGATCAAATAAGGAGAAATCTTCAGGTGTGACTTGGGCACATTAAAACATAGTTTACTCAAATATGCACATGGTAAAAGGTATTTGTATCTGTTAGCTATTTCTGCAGCAATGCTGCATAGTATACAGTCGTAACATCCCAAAGGCATACAAGAATAAGCGTTGATTATTTCCCTTGTATGTAGTTAAGCTGGACCAACTCTCATGATCTCTGCTGGAACCACCTATCCGTCTTCAGGTTGTTTTGTGGTGGTCTGATCCTGGCTAAGCCTAGATGGTTGGCTCTGCTTCAAGCTACAGGGAAAGCTGGGCTTGCCTCATTACTGTTGTGTTATGTTTAAACCTAATCCATATATTTACTCTGGAACCCATGCAGAGGGGCAGCAGCTGCACAAAGGAAGTGCTTCTCTTAACAGCAATAAAAAGGCAAAAGAATGAGCAGAGTACCATTGTATCTCTTAAGGCCTGAGCCCAGAAATGTCAGTGCCAATTGCACCCAGATTTTATTGTCCAGAGTCACTTGGACAATCCAATATCCATAGGATCATATGCTAAATTCATCCTATTCTGTTGGATGTTATTAAAAGTCCATGGCAAAAAGAGAGAATGTGTAATACTAATGCAGGGAGGAAATGAAGAATTGGGAATAAGTGATTCATTCTACAAGTATACTTGCAGCCAAAGTAATAGCCATAGTTATTAAAAATATATAATATATATCCTTTTCAGTATATTTTATATAATATCATATAAAAATATATTAATTTTATACAAAAATTGTATATGAAAATAAAATGTCACATATGAAGTTTTAGGGAACCGAGAATAGTTCCTTTAGTTTGGATCAGGACCAGGGGGCACTGGCAAAAGATACGGATAGAATCTGAACTCTTTTTTCCCAAAAATAAACATTTAATTTCCTTTTGATTTAATGTTTGTTTAATGGTCAAACTTTTTAAAAAGTTTATTGCCTGTCATCTCTTACCCACAATTACAAATAGGTCTTATTCATCAATTTAGTTTGCAAAAAGCAGAGAGTGTATTGTAAGTTTGCAGGTGATGGTAAGTCCTTACCACATCCTAGTTAGCATTGAAATTATTATTATTGAAAAAATGCTGCATATCGATTTGCACCATGTGAGGTGCCGTGGGGAAGACATGAACGTAAACTGGAAACAGAATGAAACAGAATATTTATACTTTAGAGAACTAGCAATTTCCAGGATAGCAAACACTGCACGCTGTTTCATGAAATGAAAAATTCTGACATCTTTACCTTTCATCAGTCAGTTAAAAATGACACATGATGAATGTTAAAATGTTTAAAACCAGTATAAATATCCTGTTTCATTCCATTTCCAATTTTCACCACTATCTCTCCGTCTGTATCTCTCAAAATGCAAATTCAAGTGTACCTACCCATGGAGAAAATTTTATTAACAGTACTGCGAACATGAAGGGAAAAAATAGCAACTATTTGAATCTGTGGTTTCAAGAATAAACATTACCTTGCATGAGTTTCTTTTTAATTGTATCTACATCAAAATATTTGTTTTCAAAGCAAGGTAATGCTAACAGTAGAATAATGCATTGCTATAGTTCCAGAGGCTGTTGGTTCAAAAAAAGAATTTAAAATCCTTATATTTGGAGACCTTGAAATATGTTATATTTGGAGACTGCTATCATATTTTTTAGTCATATGATTATATGACTTTTATATAAAGTCTTCATCCCCTTGAGCAATGGTTTGTAGTTCTCCTCGAAGAGGTCCTTCACATCCATTGTAAGTTCTATTCCTAGGTATTTTATTCTCTTTATGGCACTTGTGAATGGGAGCTCACTCATGATTTGGCTCTCTGTTTGTCTATTATTGGTGTATAGGAATGCCTGTGATTTTTGCACATTGATTTTGTATCCTGAGACTTTGCCGAAGTTGCTTATCAGCTTAAGGAGATTTTTGGGCTGAGACGATGGAGTTTTCTAAATATACAATCATGTCATTTGCAAACAGAGACAATTTGACTTCCTCTTTTCCTAATTGAATACCCTTTATTTCTTTCTCTTGCCTGATTGCCTTGGCTGGAACTTCCAATACTATGTTGAATAGGAGTGGTGAGAGAGGGCATCGTTGTCTTGTGCCAGTTTTCAAAAGGAATGCTTCCAGTTTTTGCCCCTTTAGTATGATATTGGCTGTAAGTTTGTCATAAATAGCTCTTATTATTTTGAGATACAGTCCATCAATACCTAGTTTATTGAGAGTTTTTAGCATGAGGGTGGTTGAATTTTGTCAAAGGCCTTTTCTGCATCTATTGAGATAACCATGTGGCTTTTGTCATTAGTTCTTCTTATGTGATGGATTACATTTATTGATTTGCTTATGTTGAACCAGCGTTGCATCCCAGGGATGAAGCCGACTTGATCGTGGTGGATAAGCTTTTTGATGTGCTGCTGGATTCAGTTTGCCAGTATTTCACTGCAGTGATTCCTCAAGGATCTAGAACTAGAAATACCATCTGACCCAACAATCCCATTACTGGGTATATACCCAAAGGATTATAAATCATTCTACTATAAAGACACATGCACATGTATGCTTATTGCGGCACTGTTCACAATAGCAAAGACTTGGAACCAACCCAAATGCCCATCAATGATAGACTGGATAAAGAAAATGTGGCACATATACACTATGGAATACTAATCAGCCATAAAAAGGGATGAGTTCATGTCTTTGCAGGGACATGGATGAAGCTGGAAACCATCATTCTCAGCAAACTATCACAAGGACAGACAACCAAACACCGCATGTTCTCACTCATAAGTGGGAGTTGAACAATGAGAATACATGGACACAGGGAGGGGAACATCACATATCCGGGCCTGTCAGGGGGTGAGGGGCGGAGGGAGGGATAGCATTAGGAGAAATACCTAATGTAGGTGACGGGTTGATGGGTGCAGCAAACCACCATGGCACATGTATACCTATGTAACTAACCTGCACATTCTGCACATGTACTCCAGAACTTAAAGTATGATAAAAATAAATAAATAAATAATAAAGTCTTGAGAAAAATTAGCCAGGGGAGAGTCCATTGTAGTGATTAAGAGCTAGGCTTCTGGTGTCCTTTATTATCAAAGTCAGCAGCAGCAGGTCAACTCTTTTTCATGCCTTGAATTTCCCTTGTCTCACTTTTTCTTCATCTCTTCTGCCTTCCTCTTCTACTTTTAAGGGTTTATATAATTACATTGGACCAACTCAGATTATCCAAAAGAATTTCTCTACTTTAAAGCCAGCTAATTAGTAATATTAATTTCATCTACAATGAATAATCTTAATTCCATGTACTAACTTCCTTCATAGCAATAGCTAGATTAATGTATAAGAAGGTACTTTTTTAGGGCCAGGTGCTGTGGCTCTTAGCACTTTGGGAGACTAAGGGGAGAGGATCACTTGAGTCCAGGAGCTCAAGACTGCAGTGAGCTATGACTGTGCTGTTGCACTCCAGCCTGAGTGACAGTGAGATCCTGTCTCTAAAGAAAAGGAAAGAAAGAAAAATAATGAATTTTTTTAGAGAGAAGAAAAGGGTATTTAGATTCTGCCTATCACATTACCTCATAGGGATTTGGGGGGATTAAATGAGATAATACAGTCACGTGTTGCTTAACGATGGGAATACTTTCTGAGAAATGTGTTGTTCAGTGATTTCATTATTGTGCAAACATTATAGAATGTGTTTACACAAACAAATCTAGATGATGACATAGCCTGCTAAGTACCTAGGCTTAGCGTATAGCCTATTGATCCTAGGCTACAAACCCGTACAAGATGTTACTGTGCTGAATACAGTAGCAAATTGTAACACAATGGTATTTGTGTATCTAAACATATAGGAACATAGAAAAGGTACAGTAAAAATTTTGTATTATAATCTTATGGGATCACTTATATGCTGTCTGTCATTAATAAAAATGTCAATATGTGGCACATGACTATATTGATAAAGCACTTTGTATAGTGGCTGATACACCATAAAATCTCTAGTAAATAAGCTAATAATAACTTATTAATCAATAGAAAGTCTGATGTTTGGGAATATTTGCCTTGCCCTCCCAGGACTGGAAAACAGTGATTAAAAAAATTTTTTTTGAGACAGAGTCTCGCTTTGTCACCCAGGCTGGGGTGCAATGGTGTGATCTCAGCTCGCTGTAACCTCTGCCTCACGAGTTCAAGCGATTCTCCTCCTGCAGTCTCCCGAGTATCTGGGATTACAGGCATGCACCACCACACACGGCTAATTTTGTATTTTTAGTGCAGACTGAGTTTCGCCATGTTGGTCAGGCTGGTCTCGAACTCCTGACCTCATGATCCACCTGCCTTGGCCTCCCAAAGTGTTGGGATTACAGGTGTGAGCCACTGCATCAGGCCATGGTGACTCAATTTTTGAGGGCATATGTACAGACCAAAATCATTGGGATGATTAGAGTTGTCAATGCACATCAAATATTGAGTAAAGCTCTTATTTTAGACATCTAAACTCAGATATGTCATTTGTGAAGTTCTTAAAAAAAAAATGGCTGGGCACGTGGCTCACACCTGTAATCCCAGCACTTTAGGAGGCCGAGGTAGGTGGATCACGAGGTCAGGAGATCGAGACCATCCTGGCTAACATGGTGAAACCCCATCTCTACTAAAAACACAAAAGAAATTAGCCAAGACGCTGAGGCAGGAGAATCACTTGAACCCGGGAGGAGGAACTTGCAGTGAGCCTACATCGTGCCACTGCACTCCAGCCTGGGTGACAGAGCGAGACTCCGTCTCAAAAAAAAAAAAGAAAAAAGTTCTTCAGTACATAAGGAAGGCTGCAGAATTAGGCTTTTTCACTTATTTGCCATACAACCCCAGGTGATTCACCTGACCTCATGATCCGCCTGCCTCCACCTCCAAAGTGCTGGGATTACAAGAGTGAGCCACCACGCCTAGCTCTTAGCCCTAGGAGTTTTCAACTATGAAACAGGGATAGCAATACTTACTATCACTTAAAAAAAAAAAATTAGGCAAGAGAAATAAATAAGGAACATCCAAATTTGAAACGAAAAAAAATCTTATTCCTAGGAAAACCCAACAGCTCTACCAAAAAACTGTTAGAACTGATAAACAAGTTCAGTAAACTTGTAAGACACATAATCAACATACAAAAATCAGAAGTATGCATAAGTACTAACAACAAACAATCTGAAAAAGAAGTTAAGAAAGCAATCCCATTTACAATAGCTACAAAAAATATAAAATGTCTAGGAATCAATCTAACCGAAGAAGTGAAAGATCTATGCACGGAAGACTATAAACCTCTGATGAAAGAAATAGGACACAAAAAAACCCAGAATGATATTTCATGTTCATGGATTGAAAGAATCAGTATTGTTAATATGACAATACTACCCAAAGTGATTTATAGATTTAATGCAATCCCTAGCAAAATCCCAAAATTCCAATGATGTTCTTCACAACTTTTTTTTTAATCTTAAAATCGAAATGGAACTACAAAAGACCCTGAAGAGAAAAAGCCATCCTGAGCAAAAAGAACCAAGCTGGAAGCATCACACTGCTACCTAACTTCAAAAGTTATTACAGAGCTGTCATAACCAAAACAGCATGGTACTGGCATTAAAAAAAAAAACAAACAAAAAACAAAAACCAGATACATGGACCAGTGAAACAGAATAGAGAACCCAGATATAAACCTGTGCATTTACAAGTGACTAATCTTCAACAAGAACTTGCACCAAGAACTTACAGTGAAAAAAGGGCAGTTTTTTTCAATAAATGGTGTGCTAGGAACACTGGGTAACTATATGCAAAAGAATAAAAATAGATCCCTATCTCTCAACATACACAAACATCAAATCAAAGTAAAGACTTGAATCCAAGACTGAAAGCTGTGAAACTACTAGAAGAAAACATTGGAGAAATGCTCTGAGACATTAATCTCAGTCAAGATATTTTGCATAAGACCTAAAAAGCATGGGCAACTAAAGCAAAAACAGGCGAGGGGATTATGTCAAGCTAAAAGGATTCTGCATAGCAAAAAAACAATCAACAAAATGTAGAGACAACACACAAAATGAGAGAAAATATTCGCAAAATATGCCTCTGACAATGAATTAACGAACAGAAAATATAAGAAGCTCAAACAACTCAAAAACAAAAAGAAAATAATTCTTTTTTTTTTTTTTTTGAGACGGAGTCTCTCTCTGTTGCCCAGGCTGGAGTGCAGTGGCATGATCTTGGCTCACTGCAAGCTCCGCCTCCCGGGTTCACACCATTCTCCTGCCTCAGCCTCCCGTGTAGCTGGGACTACAGGCGCCCGCCATTGCACCCAGCTAATTTTTTGTATTTTTAGTAGAGACAGGGTTTCACCATGTTAGCCAGTATGGTCTCGATCTCCTGACCTCGTGATCCACCTGTCTCGGCCTCCCAAAGTGCTGGGATTACAGGCGTGAGCCACCGCGCCTGGCCCAGAAAATAATTCTATTTAGAAATGGGCAAAAGCTCTGAGCAGATATTTTCCAAAATAAGACATACAAATGGCCTACATTTATATGAAAATATATTCAATATCTTTAATCATCAGAGAATGCAAATCAATACCACAATGTGATGTTATCTCACCTCACTTAAAATGGCTTATATAAAAAGACAAACAATAACAGATGCTGGCGAGAATGTGGAGAATGGGAAACCCTTGTATTCTGTTGGTGGGAATGTAAATCAGTACAGACACTACAGAGAAGAGTTTGGATGTTCCTCGAAAAACTAAAGATAGAACTTCTGTATGATCCTGCAGTTCCACTACTGGGCATATATCAAAATAAACAAGGAGGAAGCAATATATAAAAGAAATATTTGCACTCCCATGTTTATTGCAGCACTATTCGCAATAGCCAAAATATGGAATCAACATCAGTGCCCATCAATAGATTAATGCATGAAGAAAATGTGGTACATATACACAATAGAATATTAGTCAGTCATAAAAAGAATGAAATCCTGTCATTTGTAGCAACATGGATGTAATTAGAAGTCATTATGTTAAATGAAATAAGTCAAGCACAGAAAGACAAATATTTCATGTTTTTACCCATATGAAGAAGTGAAAAATGTGGATCTCATGAAGATAGAAAGTAGATTTGTGGTTACTAGAGGCTGGGAAAGGGAGAGGGTAGGAGGTGTGATGAAGGGTGAAAATATGTATGTAAAAATATTTAAACTGTACACTTAAAAGTGGAAAAGATGATAAATTTATATATACATAATTTTATATGTACATAGTTATATATATAGTTATACATATATAATATATATTTTTAACCTCAATAAGTTATTTTGAAAGGATAAGGAAAGTACTATGATGTCTTCTAAATAATAAGTGCCCAGTAAATATAGATTTCTACCTCCTTCTCCTCATTCCAAACACAGGTTTTGAAATCAAGCCAAAGAAAATGTTACTTTTTCTCAGTTTTCATAATGGGGCTTCATTTTCCTAGTCTGTAAAATGGTGATAATTAGTCTTACCTCAAAGGAATATTGGTAAATTAGAGGCCAGGCATGGGGCTCACGCCTGTAATGCCAGCACTTTGGGAGGCTGAGGCCATTGGATCACCTGATGGCAGGAGTTCGAGACTGACCTGGTCAGCATGGCGAAACCCCGTCTCTACTAAAAATACAAAAATCAGCAGGTGTGGTGGCGGACGCCTGTAACCTCAGATACTCCAGAGGCTGAGGCAGGAGAATTGCTTGAACCTGGGAGGCAGATATTGCAGTGAGCCGAGATCTCGCCACTGCACTCCAGCCTAGGCGATAAGAGTGAAACTCTGTCTCAAAATAAACAAACAAACAAAAATCAGAAAGTCCGTGACTAGATGCTTACTGACTTCCCTTTTCAAAAGCATGCAAAATGTTAAAGCATATCCAAATCTTTTGATTGACACATTTTCATCTCTCAGGTCATCTGTTAAGTAATATTTGTGTTCTAATTACTGTAATAAGAATGATTAAAATACAATCATGTTTGGAAGATGTGCAGCTAGCTAAATATAGTCCCAATATCTGAGGCATTACTGCAAGGAATTCACCTCTTGTGGTTTTGTGAGAATGCGATCACCCTTAAGTATTTCAGTGGTGACATCTGAAAGGCTGTGGTTTGTCCTGCTATTCATTAATATGTGTTACCTATATTTTAAAATGAATATTCTGTATCTGTGTTCTCTGTGATCCCTGATAGTGTGGTAGCCAAGGTCATGGAAGACTAGCTGAGATTTAGTGTAATTTGATATTTGACAATGATAATGAGTGTACTGTATTAGAATTTTGCTTGTTAAACAGGCATAGTTTTTAATCTAGAAATGTAATTCAAGAAATAATTACAATGATGAACCCTAAAACAAGCACAATGAAAGGAAAAAAAAAAACTGGTTACCTGGTTAGGTCTGTGCAAATATTTTACAATTTGGGAGACATGTTTACTACAGTACTTCAATGAACCTAACTATCAGTGTCTGTGTCTGTGTTTGTGGTTTGTGTGTGTGTATAACTATGTGTAACACACACACATGCACATATATATATAAATAATTAGTAAAGGTATATAAGTTATCCATATAGAGAGAACCATATATACATAAAAGCATTAAATCAGTAATTACATATATATGATATAGTAAACCTAAGTTGTATGTATGTAGGAAATACATAAAATATAAAAATATATACAATTAGTTATGGTATAGATAAATATTTATCATATGTGAGTATGCCTAATAAATGATTTTTTATTATGATTGTCAAATATCATAGATCAATATGATAAATATTGGTAAGTGATACAAGACAATGACTTGTTTACAAGTTATTTCTTTTACAAGACCACAAGTTCCTTGAGGAAAGGAACTATAGGGAAATTCGCTATGTGTATGTCTATATATTTTTTATTATTTTATTTTAGGTGAACGATATCAAACATTTATAAATGTTTAATATGTATAGATGTTCAACAAAATAAACTGTGTTCAGATAGACAATAAACCATCCTGTGGAGAGAGAAGACAAAAGAAAACATGGAAACACATATAGGTTCCTGATATATGCTACAGAGTACAGGAAGTGCTTTCAGATGAAATTACATGTATCTCTTCATTTAATATTCCTGCCCAAACTCTGCTGTAAATACCATACTCATTTATATGGTTATATTAATAATTTTCATACTAGGCTTATTGGATCAAAGAAAATGAACATTTTTAGTAACTTCCATATATAAAACACTAAAGAAGTATTTATTTTTTTCTTTTTCTTTTTTTTTTTTTGAGACGGAGTCTTGCCCTGTCGCCCAGGCTGGAGTGCAGTGGCGTGATCCCGGCTCACTGCAAGCTCCGCCTCTCGGGTTCACGCCATTCTCCCGCCTCAGCCTCCCCAGTAGCTGGTACTACAGGCGCCCGCCACCACGCCCGGCTAGTTTTTTGTATTTTTAGTAGAGACAGAGATTCCCTGTGTTAGCCAGGATGGTCTCGATATCCTGACCTCATGATCCGCCCACCTCGGCCTCTGGCCAGAGTGCTGGGATTACAGGCGTGAGCCACCGTGCCTGGCCAAAGAAGTATTTCTAATGTGAATTAGGTTACCCAGTGTTCTTCATTTCAAAGTTTTATTTCTTGTAAAATCCCTGTTAGGTAATATTGATTTACTTCTAGATAGCATGAGGTCTTTTTCAAAGTATTTGATTTGAAGAAAAAAAGTTCATTACTCTAGTCATTCTCCTTTTATTAGGAGATGTTGTCAAGGTAACAACATCTTTTATTGTACTTGGAGGTACCTGTGTGTAATGGTTAGGACGGTATACTTTACCTGAATTAACAGGCAATAAACTGGCTTCTGCCTGGGCCTTCCAATCAACAGTGTCCCCTGTTTAATCTAACAACCTGCTGTGTAGAAACTGTTTCCAGAGGTAATTCCCCTTAAGTGGGCATCCAAGAAATGTCTTTTTGAACTACAGCACTGTTGTTATTCCCTAAAATGCCACTGCCTAAAATTTCTTTTCACAAGGGATGTTAATGTTGTCGATAAATGAGAATGTCATAAGCAAAAGAAAACTAGTCTAGAGAAATTTATTCAGACATTTGAAAAACATTGTGCCCTAGGTGCTGAGACAAGAGGTACGGAAATGAGGAAATAAATAAAATGTGGTTCCTTCACTAAAGGAACTTGTAGTCTTACAAAAAAATATAGCAGTAAACAAATCATTATGTTACAATATACTACTTCGATCCCAGTCATCTGTCCAGTTTAGTAATCATTACTAAAAAGAGCAACCTTTAGTCCAAAATCATGGTTCATGCCTGTAATCCCAGCACTTTGGGAGACCAAGGCAATAGTATCACTTAAGGCCAGGAGTTGACTAGCCTGGGCAACATAGCAAGACTCCATCTCTACGAAAAATTTAAAAATTAGCTGAGCATAGTGGTATACACCTATAGTCCCAGCTACTTGAGGGCTGAGATGGGAGGATCATTTGAGCCCAGGAGGTTGAGAATGCAGTGAGCCATGATCCTGCTGCTTTACTCCAGCCTGGGCCATAGAGTGAGACCTCATCTCTGACCGAAAAAAAAGAGAGCAATTTCCATAAGCACATCATCTGTGCCACATGCTGAACTTAATACTTGCAGACATAATCTCATCTGATGCTCACAACAACTTAATGTGGTAGATGTACTGTGATCATCCCATTTTCCAGAAGGCTAACTAAGGTTAGACTGACCTGACATGGATAGAAGGTGGCACAGTCAGGAGCTGAGCCTATCTGTCTACGGAGTCAGAATGTGTCATCACTGTGCTGTGTAGCTCAAAAGAGGGTGAGTTTATTTCTTTTGTGGGGAGGAAGTAAGGAAGGAGTGGTGTCAGAGGATGACATTCAAGAATTCACAAAAGAGACCAGGCACAGTGGCTCATGCCTGTAATCCCAATGCTTTGAGAGGCCAAGGCAGGACGATTGCTTGAGGCCAGGAGATCAAGACAAGCCTGTCATATCCTTCGCAGGGACATGGATAGAGCTGGAGGTTGTTATCCTCAGCAAACTAATGCAGGAACAGAAAAGCAAACACTGCATGTTCTCACTTATAAGTCGGAGCTGAACAATGAAAACACATGGACACATCAGGGGGAACAACACATACTGGGGCCTGTTGGGGAGTGTCAGGAAGGGAGAGCATCTGGGAGAGTTGCTAATGGATGCTAGGCTTGATACATAGGTGATGTGTTGATCTGTGCAACAAACCACCATGACCCACGTTTACCTATGTAACAAAACTGCACATCCTGTACATGTACCCCAGAACTTAAAATGAAAGTTGAAAAATAAAATAAAAATAAGGCCAATCATGGTGGCTCATGCCTGTCATCCTAGCACTTTTGGGGGCCAAGGCAGGCGGATCACCTGAGGTCAGGAGTTCGAGACCAGCCTGACCAATATGGAGAAACCCCGTTTCTATAAAAAATACAAAATTAGCCAGGTACATGCCTGTAATCCCAGCTACTCAGGAGGCTGAGGCAGGAGAATCGCTTGAACCCGGGAGGCGGAGGTTGCACTGAGCCCAGATTGCACGATTGCACTCCAGCCTGGGCAACAAGAGGGAAACTCCATCTCAAAAATAAAAAAATAAAATAAAATAAGATAAAATAAAAATAAATGATTGTATGTTTTTCAGTTCAACCTGATGAACTTGGGGAATTTCAAGAGGAGGATAAAGCACATGCAAAGATGGAAAAGCCTGGGAAATCATGGCTGAAAGAAGATATACAATCCAGTATGGCTGGGAAGAGACTGAAAAAGGAGCAGATGACCTTATGTGATTCTGAAAAGGTAGTCTGCCATCACAGCTAAGGATTTTAGATTATAAATGGTCATGGGGTGCCATGGAAGAGATTCAAACCAAAGAGTTGCATGGCTGATTTGGAATCCAGAAAGATTACTCTTCAGAATGATGGAGGGATCAGAGGGAAAATGACCGTCTTCCCAAAAAAAAAGAAAATTGAAAGTGTCCAGGAGAAAATGATGAACTGAGGTAGAGGCAATAGAGTGGAAAGATCAGGCAAGATTAAGGAATACCTGGTCAAATGTGGGCCAATGAAGAAAAGAAGGATTGATGAGACTTCACATTTCTAATTTAGGTGATTAGGTGAGAAAGGGGCTTGAGTGTTGGTGCAAGGTAGGGGGATGGTGGAAGTAGAATGATGAGTACACTTTACTTATGTCTGACCCTTAGTTATATCAAAATATGGAGTTATTTCACTAGAATAAAAAATAAAGTCTTTTAATCCATTTTCTAATGAACAGTGAGTTGACGCCTCACTGTTCTTTTTGAAGCACTACAGTTTAGCAAACCCACACATTTTTGAACTATAATCGATAAAGTACAGTTTATCCACATCCTGCCTTCTATTCAGTAGTTTGAGGGGCCTAAAATAAATCTAGAAAGTTGCCAAAACAATGAATATCCTGGGAGCACATTATTCCTTCTCTTAGCACCTGGACCTTATTGGTGAATGACTTGCCTTCCTCACCATGGGTTCTGTATTAGTCCGCTTTCGCACTCCTATAAAGAACTGCCTGAGATTGGGTAATTTACAATGGAAAGAGGTTTAACTGACTCATAGTTCCACATGATTGAGAAGGCCTCAGGAAACTTACAATTATGGCCTAAGGCAAAAGGGAAGCAAGTACCTTCTTTGCAAGGTGGCAGGAGAAAGAGAGTGAAGGGTAAACTTCCAAACACTTTTAAACCGTAAGATCTTGTGAGAACTCACTCGCTATCACAAGAATAGTATGGGGGAAACTGCCCCCGTGATCTGGTCACCTCCCCCTGGGTCCCTCCCTTGACACGTGGGGATTACAATTCAAGATGAGTTTTGGGTGGGGACACAAGAGACAAACCATATCAGCCTGCTTTACTGAGGAATCTCTGTTTTCATCCCTGATATCCTTCTGTTAGCTACCGCAGTTTTGTTCCTGGCTCTATTTATGTTAATTTATGTCATCTCTCTGCCACAAAAATCTTGTACAATAACTTTCTGAGTTTATTAAGCATAGCCTCCATACTGGCAGATACTGTATTTATTGAGTGACATATTAGCTATTTAAAATACATTTCACTTGTTCTTTACCCAGATAAACCTTGTGGAGAAGGTTGTAAGTAGAAAACACAGGCTTCATTTGAGATTGAAGAAAAAAATCAAATATATAAACTATTGAGAATCCATTCTAAGCCAGGTACTGTGCTTCAAAGACATCAAGTACTCTCCCAACTAACAATATGAGGTCGATGGTAGCATCCACATTTTTTGAAGTAGGTTATCATGTATAAGAAGGTTAAATATCTGCTCAACATGTCACAACTGACTGAGATTGAATTCAGTTTTGCAAGGAGAAAAAATACTGCTGCATCTAGTTGCTTCCCATTGGGAAGATGCTGAGAATCACTAAAAGTTTCTGCTGTCAGTTTTCAGTTATTCCACAACCTCCAAGAAGTGTTAGATCTTACCAGAAAAAGAAATTGCTAAGATGAAGCAGTCACTTTAGGACAAATATTTGTTGTTCCAAGTTGTTTTTACTAATATACTCTAAAAGGATCATTTTCTCTTGCTGGGGGAAATATGGTGGCTGTATTCACATTGTCCGTTGTCCTGGCTCCTTAGTGAAAGTCTCAATATTTGCAGATGATATTTAAAGATAACTTGTAAGTGTTTCCAATATCTCCCTTCACCATGTCAAGGAAGAATGATCCTCTCATCACATATTAACTACCTTTTCTTTTGTGATTGTATAGAATTCAGATATTGATGTATAAATGGGGGCAAGAAAGTTGAAATAAACATAACCACTAAAGTAATCCACATAAAAGGTGCTGAGCCAACGAGGGAAGGAAGAGAGTCAAGAACTCTGTGAGTTGGGTTTAGTAACATTTAGATGTCTGGAGTAAGGAAAAAGAAACATTTCAGTTTGGGGAAGTATTGTGGGAAGAGGGGAAAAATCTGAATAAGTTTTTGGAATCAGAGGTTACCCTATACTGTTTGATTTTCCTTTAAACATTTTTAATGATGGACAAATGTTTCTTTTATTGGCACCTTACGGAAAGATGTCCACATATTTGGTGGAGTGTATTAACTAGATTCACATGACAGAATAAAGAAATGAAAAAAACCACACTAGATCTATAAGCAAAAGCTTGAATTTTAATTTAAATTCTACTGTGTTTTCTTTATGTGATGATAGAAAAGATATGTTAATGTCAGGGCCTTAATTTTAGCATAAAAAGAAAAGATAGAAGAGGAATACTATCTTTTTTCTATATCCCAAAGACTAGCAACATAAGAAAATCTGGCAAGGAGAAGCCATGATGATGATGATTAATTCAGCAAAGGAATGCAGAAAGTTGCCCACTTTGTAAACAATACCTCTCTAAAAATGCACCCAAAATTCAAAAATGCAAATTGTACATATTAGACTTACAAATTATTATGGTAATTCTATTTCCGGAGAGCTAAAACATAACATACTATCGCTGATTTTTGCTTTTTATTTCAAACGCAATTTTCAGCAACATGATACTAGCTTTCAAATTTATCATTCCTTTAATTTTGTTCCTTTGCTTCACAATCAAATATGTTGATGGCTGGCACAGGTTCAACGAGTGTCCAACCAACCCTCAACATGTACTGCTTTTGATATGCATTTTAAGGATTTCTATCATGTATTTAATGCCGTTGCACTTTTTTAACACTCTCTTTATCACTGCTATAGGTACTTCTCCCTGTTGTAAACTGTTTTTATAAAGCCATGCAGGAAAGAGCAATAAAAGATTCAAGTAGTTGCACAAATTGGCAATGCTGTTGTAGATGCTGCCAGCAGGTAGAGACAGTATGTGAGAAAATGAAATGTGAGCTGATGAGCAAAAGCCACAGTCTGGCATAAGAAGGGGAGTTCAGGGTGCCAACACATAATACATAAAAATGCAAATGTTTCAAAAGTGAAATTGATAAAAATTAAAGATGAGACTCTACGTGTGTACACAGAGAAAAGAAAGCATCAGAAGAGACGAGAACTCGTCATGGCAAGCTTACTAGGAGGAGAGGCAAGTCGGCTCAAGCAAACTTTCCAGAACAAAGAGACAACACCAAAGAATTGCAGGGGTTTAGAAGCATAGAATTAGAAGTAATTTCAGCGTGAGGGAAATTATTCAGAGGGAGACACTGCAAAAGGTTTTGATATACATTTCAAGAAGTGTTGATACGCAGCTGGCTAAAATTTCATTTGAAAGAAATAAGGATACATATGGGAACAGGAGAAATGGAGGTGTGGCTTATGGAAGATCAAGACATAAAGATAGCTTGGGGCCAGACAAGAAGAATTTCTGTGCCCCTTGGGACAGTCTTGCTTCCTTTTTCATTCAATTCTTCATAATCCATAAGTTTCCTATAAATGGAAACTTGGAATTACTTTTCAATACATGAATACTCTGGTATCTCTGGAATCAAAAAGCAATATGAGTTGATTCTATGGTAAAACCAATAAAAAATACCCTTTATTCAAGCAGATTTTGGATAGTACCCTCATATAGTTACAGAATACCTGCAGCCTCTCACCTTCAAATGTCAAACTGTCACTCTCCCCCCAACCAACCCTTATCAATTCTGGTTAAAGTTTTGATAATTGGCTCAATTACCATCACAGAGGCACTATTTTCCTCTTTCCCAAAGTAATGCTGGGATAGTGAAATTTCAAGTCTCATGTTGCCTGTAAGAAAATGAGTGATTCAGCCTGTTCCAACCAATTTTTTTAAAAAAATCATGAAAGTATCAGTGTTCTATTGTTACAGAGGGAATTTTTTAAAAAGAGGTGCAAAAATGAAAATTCTTCTTTCCACACTCAATTTTGAAACAACTGAATATTGACACAGTGGGAAATGTAATAAAATATTATATAAACTGTTTTGAGCCTTGTGTGATTAAATTTTCAAGAGACCGTCAATTGGCCACGTTTAGATTATTGTCTATGAACTCCCTATTGTATTTTTTCCAGATTAGAAGTTTGTTTTCTCTTCGTTTGAATTTTCTTTTTAATTTTTGGGTGACGTGCCTAAAAGAAAAAGCACTGGGAAGAAAATTAATAAAACTCGGTTGTAGTTTTGAAGTATTTAATTCTGGGATTTTAGACAAACCATTCAATCTCTTTGGGCATCAGTTTCCTGATCTGTAACAACAAAAACAACAACAAAATCTGGAACACAATAGTTGTAATTTTAGGGTAGGAAGTAACCTTATCTGCATTTTTTTAGTTAAATATTGAAATAAAAATGTATTTGTTCCTCTACTAGTTATATCCACATGTTGTGAAATTCTCACAGTTAGAGCTATCTAATGAACTGTGGAATTTCAGTCTCCTCAAGACAAAATCTTAGACATAATGGTGCTGTCTTCTGTTTTTCTTACCTCAACCCAAAAGCTTACGGCCTCTGTCCAATCATCTTGAGCCAACATTGCTTATGTGTGTCCATTAACTGAACTCATTTCCATCTGCAGTATTTCTCTTTGATTCCTTTTAATTCATGAGCAGCTACCCTCCCTTCTCCCAGGAAAGGGCCTCTTCAGCAAGCCCCCTTCTAGTCTGAAAAAGGTGAATATACAAAATTGAATCAAACTTTATCATGAAAACACTTGGTGGAGGGAAATAGGCATTTATTAAGAATGGTTATTAGCGAGTGAGGAGACTGGAGAGTGGAAGGCAAGTGACCATCCCCAGAAGTCCAGAGACTTTAGAAGTTATTTTGTCTGTTTACCTAAGAATTGCTGAGTAGTAAGCACACAAGCAAATTATCTAGCTACTTAAGGTCTGAAATAGTGTGGCAGCAATGACATCATCCATTGTTCAAGCCTTGCTAAGAACTTGCTTTCACTGATAAGCTGACTAATATTTGATCTGAATAGCTCAATCTTTCCCATTTAGAATGATTACTAAAGAAACTTTGGAAGAATATTTTGAAATGTCAAGATCGACTCAATGAGCATCAGTTCCCAGAAAACCGATACAACTTTATAGCTCCCTAAAATATTGTAATAGGCTGTAAACTTTGGAAGTGAAGGCCAAGGTTTCTAAAACATATGAAATATCATAAGGGACAATGATCTCATTTGCTATTCTGAAAATTAACGCACGTATGAGATTCTAGCTACTTCTTTTCATATAATGTATACCTCATAAACGGAGACAGCTTGTAAACAATTTTTTTGGAGGGACACTGGTCTCACTCATTCTGCTTTGAAATAGTCAGCAAAATACAACATCTACTACACGGGTGATCCTAAGATGCCCTATTGACCACCTAATACTCTTCACACCACCTCTATGAGCATTAGTCATAGGTCATGGGACCAAGAAGACTAACACATAGACAAGGCTAGGGAAAAAACATGTATTTCCTTAAGTTTTCTTTCTGACAAAGTGGAAGTTATTCCAGGAATAGAAAGATGGTCCTTGGGAAACATGTTAATATATTTCATATTTCACTATTTTTAGTGAAAACTACACAATATTGATGGAAGAAGTCAAAGAAGAACTAAACAAGTAAAGAGACACGCTACGTTCATCAATTGGAGGAAACAACATAGTAAAGCTGTCAATTCCCTCAATACTGATACGCAGATGTAACAAAAATTATATCAAAATCCTAGCAACTTTTGTTGTGGGTATGAACAAGATTATTCTAAAATTTATATGGAAAGGCAGAGAATCTAGAACATATCAAACAATTGTGAAAAAGAAAAATACAGCAGGAGGAAATAAGTCTACTCAATTTTAAAAATTATTATATACATGCATTAGTCAAGACTGGGGAATTGGTAGAGGGATAACCACATAGATCAATGGAGTAGAACAAAAGATCCAGAAATCAGTGCACACTCTCTCAATAATTTGAATTAAAAGAAAAATGCTCCTGAATCAATTATATGATGGTGTTACCTGAGAAAAAAAAGTCAGAATGGAGCAACTGTGTCATTCACATTCCGGAAAAAAACCAGAGTCCCTGAAAGCTAAAAGGACAGATCAGAGACTATAAGAGGCTAGGGAGAGAGAGAGAGAGAACGTGATTGATTTTTCACATCTATGAGTTCCAGCTGGGAAGGAACTCCCTATTCTTTCCAATTAACCCATTTTATCCTTGAGCTAATTGGAAAAAGTGTTATTGTTGTTGCTGTCATCCAGGCAACTAGCAGTCATTTACAAAGACAGATATGCAACTTAGGAACTATTTAGCAAACTCAATAGTTCAGGTATAATCACAAACAGAACTTTATTGAGAACTTGAGGTTTTTACAAACAGCCTTTATGTTTTTGTGCAGAGAATGACAGAACAGCAATCTCTCGGGCAAGATCAAGAGGCAAACGTACATGACTTTCTGATTTAGGATAAAATGTAGAACACTGAGATGGCATAGATGAGGCAATAAAAACCAGTGCTTTATGGACATGAGCAACACTGGGAGATGTATGTGCATAAGACTCACTGATTAGGACTGTGCACAAGCTCTAAGACTAAATCACCTTGGGCAAGTCACTTAACCTCTCCGACCTTTCATTAGTTCAATGCAGATAGTATCAGTAGCCACAGGATCGCTCTAACGATTACCAGTAAAGCATAGCACTCTAACTGAAAGAACTTGAGTGTTTTAATTTTTGTTGTCTGTCATGTGTTTTAGAAAAGGTCTATCTATGGAGACATTAAGGTGGCATTTGTTAAAATTTTCCAAACGTATGTACAAATGTATGAGATTTTGCTATGTCACTTGTGACAGAGCAGGAGCACCATCATCTTGGACAAACACCGCCACTTTAAGTTTCAGCTCCCTTTTTAGCCTTATGTATTCTAAGGAAATTACTTCCCTTTTAACTATAAGCAGCTGAAGAGAGCAGACAGTAAAATATAAATAAGACAGCTCAAGCACAGAGGGAGGTGGAGGGAAAGTCTCTTGGGTAACAGCCAAACTTCACCCTCATACAATGGGCCCCAGTAAAACAGTGGGTCTTTTTTTTTTTTTTTTTTTTTTTTTTTTTTTTTTTTTTTGAGACAGAGTCTCGCTGTCTCCCAGGCTGGAGTGCAGTGGCGCGATCTCAGCTCACTGCAAGCTCCGCCTCCCGGATTCACGCCATTCTCCTGCCTCAGCCTCCCGAGTAGCTGGGACTACAGGCGCCCGCCACCACGCCCCACTAATTTTTTGTGTTTTTAGTAGAGACGGGGTTTCACTGTGTTCGTCAGGATGATCTCAATCTGCTGACCTCCTGATCCGCCCATCTCGGCCTCCCGAAGTGCTGGAATTACAGGCGTGAGCCACCGCGCCCGGCTAAAACAGTGGGTCTTAATACGCACATTCCTTTCCCTTCGGATGCACTAAGATAGGGAAGCTGAAAGCAGACTCAAGGAGTATGCCTGCAGTTGCAGAAAGATGTATGGCAACAGACACACAACTCTCCCTCCCAGGTAAGCAAAACAAAGAGACACAGAAGCAAGCCAAGCCTCTGATAAATCCTCCCACCCTGAATCCTTAAAAACTCCTAGTCTGTAAGAGAGTGTGCCTGTAACCTAACTTGGTCAGAAGCTCCTCTCAGGTTTGTTTTCTGTAAAATGAATGTGTCTTGACTGGTGAGTCACCTTTTGTGTTTCTTTCCTCTTTTTTTAATTCTTACAACTTAAGACACATGAAGTCACATACACTTAGGAAGAAAAGTCCAAGCTCAAAATTTCACTTATTCGTGTTTGAACTGTTAAGTGATTTCTTCATTGCTAACTTTTCTGAATTTTAAGTTATTCATATGTAAAAGAAAAGTCAGCATGTGCCCTCAGAGATGAGTCGTTGGGATGAACAGATAAAATGTACATTAAATGATTTATAAAGTTTTGAATACTACATAAACATGTATGATTATTATTTATAATTTTGTACTCCCTATGGTCATGGTGATGAATTTGAAAGAAGTTCCATTTGACAAACTTTTATCTCTTTCTTCCACATTTGTTTGCAAAATATGTTCTCAGCAATTGTTTGGTTTATGACTGATAATCTGTATTAATAGAAGTTAGAACACAAATTAGGTATATTTATTAAGTAAGTATTTGCTAGCTGACCTAAGAAAACATCAAATTTCAGAGTTTAAGGTAAAGAAAATCAAAATGAACTCACTCACTTTAAAGTATATAATTGTTTTAGAGATATGATAAAATTGATATTCTATTAAATGTTGTTAGATAGCCAGACAAATGCCACTGATTGTGAAATAGTTAATTAAATTAAGTATAGACATTTAACTCACCTACTATGAATCCCAAGAAAGTGTTGCAATTGAAATCAAGGTTTTCATTTGCTACATTTCACTACTGTGAGCTTTCTTGAAATCTCTGCCAAAGAAAATGCATGGAGGTTACACATTCACGGGCCTTATTTTTTATTCCTTAAAGCTCATCAATATGTAAACCCCTGGGGAGTTAACTTTCTCAGTTTGCATACCAGGCCTTCACTCATGTGAAGATCACAGTTCAGTGAGTTATGTTAAAGAAACCTGCCATCCTTCTCCACCTTCTCCCCCTAAAAGAAGATAATCTGCAAAATGCTTAGGATCCAAATGAAAAGGAAAAAAACAAAAGCCAGAACAAAAAGCAGAGCAGAAAGCTCTCTGGATAGAAGGATGGATATAGGTAGGTAGGTAGGTAGATAGATAGAAAGATAGATAGATAGATGATAGATACATAGATAGATAAGTTGACATCTCAGGGTATTAGGATAATTAACAACAATAAAATCTTTTAGGAATATTTTATTGTGCAGACAAAATTCCATCACTGGAAAACATTCTGAAATAAAACTGACTTGAGAAAAGAAAACTTCAAAAATATTTTACATAAAATTCTAAATTGCAATAACTCTTTAGTCTCTTTCCACCTACTGAAGTCACTTCCTAACCATTTATGATCATCAAACGTCCAAGTCCACATCTGGAATCATGGGTCAGCTCCTCTGGCATCCCTCCACCACCCCGCCCCACATCCTGATGCTCTTCACATCTGTTGCCATTGCTAATCTAGTTGGCTTTTGCAGTGCTTGCAGCCTGTGGAGAGTCTGGTATCTTGAGATATTAACTAATTCACATGAGATGTGAAGAAGTTTATAGATGCTCAATAACATTTGTGGAATAAATGAATGACTGAGTACTGGAATTAATGGATGATAGACAAACAGATGGACGAACAAATGAATGGATGGATAGATGACTAAGCAGATGATTGCAGGTGTTTTGGTCAAATTAAACTACTTAATTGTCATAGAAATAAAAACATATTGCATTAGAAATAAACACACAGCATGCTAATTTTATTAATTGCTTCCCCATTATCTACTTTATTGTTCTTCAAATTGCTATAGCAGGTGGATCTTCTTTCTCCTTAAAATGTACAAAGAAGGAATTTAGGGGAAAACACTAAAAAAAAATACAAGAAATATTGGACAGCCTATGAAGTCTCTACAAGAAGAGAAGAAATCAATTGATACTATCATCAGTGCACTTAAACATAGCTTCTAAAAATGAGACACTGATGAAAAGCCATTTAAAAGCTGTTCCCTTTACACCATTCTAAAACAGTTGATGTGGTTTCATTTTTTTTCTCCTCTGAGCTTTCAAAATACTCATGCTGAGATACGGAGATTGTATTCAGTTGGTGAAATTAGTGACATAAAGCTTCTCCAGCCACCCCTATTATATTGCACAAAGACGCCAAAGCAGAATTGAAACCCTATTATATATATTGCATTAAATTGGTTCCCAGCAGGGCACCTTAATTAAGATGTGCTCATTACCTGGGTCCAGATTAAGTGGCATGGACTGTATCACAGTCTTTATAATCAGATAGAAAGAAGGGTTAGCCCAGGCCCTGATTTGCTAATGAAAGCTAATGGCCCATAACCTTCATGGTACAACATTGGTGGGGGACTTTTTTAATACCATACCAGACACTTTTAATTTAACGCTAAGAATGCATGTAACTCTGTTGCCCTTCTTAAGTAAATACTTGTAGGCTTTAAAACATTACTTTCCTAACGAGAGCTTTGCATCAGACATTCACTTTATGCTATGTGGCAATAATATGGTTATTCTACTGAACCTAGGGGCAATTGGAATTTTTTCCAGTTTGAATTCTCTCATTTCTGTTGTGCCCTATCTCAAACTCCCATGTTATCACATTTCACCCTGCCCCACATATATCTTCTTCCGACAAGTCTTCACCTCCCCTCCCAACCTGTACAAAATCCCAGAGTACCAAATCTTTGAACAGCAGTGAGTCAGGGTTCAGTTCCCATGGTCTAAGATGGCTGGGAGATTGAGCTCCAAAGTTCCATGTAGATTTTTATATGTCTTTTGTGATATCAGAGAGAGAAAGGTATTCCAGGTGGGCCATCCATACGACTATGTAGTTTTGTAATGTCTTCACTTTTATTTCCCTTTTCACTTTGCTAGAAAGTCCTATCTTTCTAATGTGGTATGTACTTGATTCCAGCAGGACAGAAGCAATTCCCCTTGTGAGAAAGCAGGAAATTTAGCTGACCAAAGGAGCAAGACGCTTTCTCATTCAGGTGAATACCCTCTGGTTCATCCTCATCGACCTGTAAGTAAAATCTTATCAAAGCCCTAGTTTTCCTCACTCTTGCATGCCTAGCAAAACTACAGGTAAATTAAGAATTCAGCTGAATAGCAAGGATCCTATGTAACTGTCCATCAAACACCTTTATAATCAGCATTGCTGAAAAAGCTAGCATAGTTACATAAATATTTGATGAAGGGGACACAGTTATTGGTGCTGCAATAATTATACAAATTGCAGTGGTAATCCTCACTATCAATAATACCTTTAGAGGAAATGGCATTGTATCTTCACTCACAGAGAATAATAACAATATTAACACAGTTCTGACACTTGGCAAGTCAATATCTCCCTAGCTGGGCTCACTTGGCAATCAGGACAGCAAGGAACCTTAGCAAACACATATTTTTTTGTTGTTGTTTTTGGCTGTCATTCAGTTACTGGAGTGTCAGAGAATATTTGGCATTTAATGCTATGCAAAGTGTTGTTCCCATTTGATTGTTGTATACTATATAAGCCTTGGAGCATGACGTGAAGTAATTTAACAACTGGAATAACAGGCATTTGGGACAAAACTAATTTCATAGGAAAGCCGATCACAGACACTCAACTTGTTCATAAAAATGTTACCTTGTCATATAACACAAAGTTGAAGAACAAGTGATATGAAGAAAAGCTGGTTGTGGGAAAATGTCCCTCAATACTGATGACATGAAGTCTGTGTTTCATGATAATGTTATCTTAGCTCTAAATACCAACATGTGCCTGGATCTTTATGTCTGTATCCTTCCCTAGTTTCCAAAAAGTGGGCAATTGAGTTAGTAACTTTGTCTTTGTTTTAATGAGCTCTGTTTCATGCTCCATGTCACAAGACAGCTCTTCACTTCTGCCTGGTTGCCTATAGAAGGTGCTGAAATATTCTCATCAGCGCATCAGATAGGATACAAAGACATGAAAAGTACAGAATGAACAAGGCAGAACATGAGCTGCTCCTGATGATGGGAGCCTATTTTCTTTTCCTAGACCATTTATACAGATGTATTCTTAGGAATCAGTCTCCTTGGCATCCCCACATTTCCAGAGTCGCTGCCCTTTAGAATCTGTTCAGGAAGAGGAGGGTTTGTCTTTGAAGCCTCAAGATGCACCTGCTCTGTGGATGCTCTTCAACATCACGCCCCTCCCCACCAACTGTGATCTTGTGATGCTTGTCACCGTCAGTAAGTTTTCAGCACTGATAGAACTGTGACAATGACAGAATCCTCCATCTTCTGCCCAGTGCTGAGCGGAGAATCAAGTGTTGGGAAGAGCCACAATTGGTTTTACTCCCTACCTTTTTTTCTTTTTTGCCTTCAAAAATCTGCCTGGTGTCTTAGAATTCAGGGAACCCTTAGTGTGTAAGACTTGCAAGAACTAACTTCCAAAAATATTTTCTAGATATCCACGGATCAACACACTCATTCCCAAAAACCTAATTCATACTACCATGATCTTTCCACCTATATTATGGTAACAGCCTTTCTCTTGCTCTTTGTACTCTTCTTGTTGCTTTCCTACTGTCAATTCTCTACCTGACAGCCAAGATGATCTTAAAAAAATCAACTATGGGCCTGGCGCTGTGGCTCATGCCTGTAATCCCAGCACTTTGGGAGGCCGAGGCAGGCGGATCACGAGGTCAAGAGATTGAGACCATCCTGGCTAACACGGTGAAACCCCGTCTCTACTAAAAATACAAAAAAAAATTAGTCAGGCATAGTGGCAGGCGCCTGTAGTGCCAGCTACTTGGGAGGTGGGGGCAGGAAAATGGTGTGAACCCGGGAGATGGAGCTTGCAGTGTGCCGAGATCATGCCGCTGCACTCCAGCCTGGACCACAGAGCGAGCTTCTGTCTCAATTAAAAAAAAAAAAAAATCAAATATGGTCAAACCACCACCAAATGTTAATAAAATAAATGCACATTTAAAACAGAACAAACTGATGATATATAATGTACAGAAATAATGCATTTCTCTTTCTCAATGCAATGTACACCTAAAGAAAGAGACAGGGACAACGGATTTGGTTTGATTTATTCATTTTTATAACCTTCAATATGGCTAGATCATTCCTAAATGTTGTGGAATTCAATATACATTAATTGAATTAGTTGATTAATTATGGGATATTTAACATTCTTAACTGTATTCTACTTCATAGAAAGTTCCGTGTATTATCTTCAGGATTTGGTCTTGTCTCAAGTCCTTCTTCCTTGTAATGCTCCTCCCTAAGGTGGGATAAATTTAGTTGTAAATCAAAAGAAAGCAAAACCAGAAGCAAACTAAAAACACAAAGGGATTCCTCTGCAGGACAGTTCATTATGAGTTTTAGCAATGTATGCTCCTTAGAAAACTGCACCATGGGTGTGAATACTCTAAGTCTTCAACTTTCCAATGAGCAGTGTGTTTGTGTAAATCACACACAAACCCACTCATACACATACTCAATCTCAAATACGCAAACACATACCTGAAAAGGATACATTTTAAACAACATGCTAACCCTCTGAAAAAAGAAGCAAAATGTCCTCACTGCTCCACAATTGCATAACCCTCTGCCCCATAGTTTCTACTTTATGCACCCTTATTAGTTTACCTTGGGTCTGCAGAGAATTGAAAACACTTGCAAAGCTGAAGCAGTTACAGCACTATGTAATTGCTCTTCTTCTTTGATGTAAAAAGCCCAGATAAAGCTCTGAAACTTTGGCTAGTAAGGACTCTGACATTTTTAACCAAAAGCCATCTTCTTTCTCAAATTAATTTAGAGAAAGAAGATATTTATCTCAATGTCAAGTAGAAGAGCAATAGTCTACTGTCCAACCCTGTCATGTTTTAAGGGAACTACAGTGCTTAAATCTTTAAAAAGAAATTATTTTTAGGGATCATTCTGGATAATCATGCCCAGTTCTGGGGGGTACATTTGAAGGGGTCTTTTGACGAATTAGATCATATACATACAACACTTGTCCACGACTTGACCAGAATATTAAAATAGAGTTTCTCTGTTGGAAGTGGAATGAATTATCTTCTTGATCTGACCTTTGAGGAAACCACTTTTCAAAATAGGAAATAGGCACATGTTATTTATGTGTAATACACAATATCAGTTTCTAGAAGTCTCTTTCTGCACATGCATTTAGGTCATTTTAACCAATATATTTTTACGTGGCGCATCGAGAGCAAACTCCTAGTCTCTGGATCATAAACTTCATTTCCTATATCTGCTTTTTTTTTTTTTAATAGCACCTTTCTGTGGCCCATTAATTCCACTTTTGACACCTTAAAATAAGATAAAAAACATCAAGAAGTTAGTTGCTCCTGCCTAGTCATCGAGTCTTACAGATGATTGATGGAAGGACAGAGCCGTTCGTATGTGCCTGGCAGAAATCAGGTTTGTGCTCCAAGAATCAGAACATTGAAACTCAGGAAGGGCCCTGTGATTCATGGCAGAGGGTGGTAGGTGCTTGGATGAGTGTTAAAAAGTAAGAAAATGTGGAGGCAGGTGAAACGGAGAGAGACTGTAAGAATTTTAAGGACCAATCACGTACAAGACTATTAAAAATATTTTAAAGTCATTGTGACTAAGACTTACAGCTAATATTATAGGGTTTTTTGTTAATAAAAATATTCATTGCTAATTTTTCATTTAGGAAGGAGATAGAATTTAATATATAGGAGGAGCCAAGTCTGAATAGCACTAGGCATCTTCTGATGCTGATTTGCTGATGTTTCTTATTAGCTTTTTAAAAAAACTGCATGGAAATCTAGTTTGACAGATGTGCTAACAGAGATAGATGCGACATTACATTCCGGGTTTTGTTGTAGTTGCTGTTTTGGATGAATATAAATGGAGTTCTATGTGACTAATATCCTAAACTTTTACTATTGAGTGATTTAATGGAATTTGTGGTAAGACAGACTCAATTTTATGTAAGACTTTCAGGTGTTTTGTCTTACTTTTCGTCCTGAATATACCATACAGAGATGCTAGTTGAAATGTGCTCTTCTTAACAATGGGGCAAGAATAAGCAACGTTAGGACTTGGCCACAAAGGATTTTATAAGGAGAGATTCTCTGAACCTGGGGCTGGATCACTGAGCAATGCAGAATAAGTTCCCTGGAAAGACACCGTGTGATGGGGAGGTGCATACAGAGGGTTAACTGGGAAGTGCTCTCAGGGATTGCACCTGTAAGAAAATCTGGGAGGCAGAATTGGGCAGAGTAAAATGCTGGCCTAAAATAAAGTTACAGTAGAGGCCTCAGAAAATCGTGCAGGACTCTGACGCTGGACTGGCCCTTTAGAGTCATCCAACATTGAGTCAAGGTGCTGGACCTGTGCACCTCTGCATCAGCCAAGCATCACTTGTGGCTGAGAAAATGCCCAGTGAAGTACAAGGCTGTGAGCTACTGACAGCCAGTATTGCCAGGAGATGGGGCATGGAGGCTTGGATCCTGAAGAGGAATTTGGGCAGAGCACCACAGTATCTACCATACTCTGCCTATATCTGGAAAATTTGAGCCAAGGACTGAGTGAAATCAGAATACGTGTAGAACAATGAATTTCAAATGTGGGACTGTATACTTCTGAATGAATGATGGATCTCAGAGAGACCTCCAGCAGGGACAGTGAAGCGCCAAGGTCTTAGAATAAAGGAAACCGTACCAATGAAGATTTTTTATTTTTTATTTTATTTATTTATTTTTTGAGACGGAGTCTCGCTTTGTCACCCAGGCTGGAGTGCAGTGGCACCATCTCGGCTCACTGCAAGCTCCGCCTCCCAGGTTCACACCATTCTCCTGCCTCAGTCTCCCAAGTAGCTGGGACTACAGGTGAGCGCCACAACGCCCGGCTAATATTTTTGTATTTTTAGTAGAGACGGGGTTTCACCGTGTTAGCCAGGATTGTCTCAATCTCCTGACCTCGTGATCCACCTGCCTCGGCCTCCCAAAGTGCTGGGATTACAGGCATGAGCCACCGCCGCCTGGCCCCAATGATACAAGGCAATTGATTACAGAGGGTGATATCCTTAATGCAAGATGTTAAAATGTCAGTTTCCTGAAGTTACTATAGTGGGAAAATAGGGGTTGTTGGTTTAATGGCACAAAGCTGGAGGAAAAACAACAACAACAGGTATATCATACCTAAAACAAAAAAATTGATTTCATTTATAATGAAGCCAAAAAGTAAGATTTATTTTTTTCAGAAATAAGAATTCCCGTCTTAAACCTACAAATATTTTAAAAAGAAAAAAAATTGGATAGAGCTACACTTTGATCAAGGAAGCAAAAACCTTTTAGAGCATCAAATAAGCATTTTAAGTGTTTCCATCAAGGTTTCTTAAGAGTGGCACTACTGGCCAGGCACAGTGGCTCAGGCCTGTAATCCCAGCACTTTGAGAGGCCGAGGTGGGCGGATCACGAGGTCAGGAGATCGAGACCAGCCTCGCCAACATGGTGAAACCCCGTCTCTATTAAAAATACAAAAATTAGCCAGGCGTGGTGGTGCACGCCTGTAATCCCGTCTACTCGGGAGGCTGAGGCAGGAGAATTGCTTGAACACCAGGAGGCAGAGATGGCAGTGAGTCGAGCTCAAGCCACTTCACTCCAGCCTGGGCAACAGAGGAGCGAGACTCTGTCTCAGAAAAAAAAAAAAAAAAAAAAAAAAGAGTGTCATTATTGGCATTTTGGATCAGACGGTTCTTTGTTGTGGAGCCTGTCCTGTGCCTTTTAAGATGTTTAGTGCTATCCCTGGCCTCTACCTCACAGATGCCAGTAACAGCTACTCCTCAAAAGTCATAACAACCAACAATGCCTCTAGGTATTGTTAAGTGTCTACTCTGGGGCAAAACCTCTCTAATTAAAAGTCACTGTTCTAGATACTTCCATTTTCTTCTATTTCATTTAGGGTTACTGGCTACTATGATTTTCCCAGGGCTGAGGTGTTTCTCTGAATTTAAGAATTTCAATATGAAACCAGAGAAGTCCCAGACAAACAACTCAACATGGGTCACGCTAATTGGGTGCTGTTGTTTGTTGGGACTTGAAAAAAGATACATAGTTGTATACCAATTTAAGTAACATGCAACAGAATCGCCTAGTAATAACTTTCTTTTACGCCCAAGTGAGCTTCTGTTTTCCTCAGGACAGTGTTGGGGAGACATGCTGCAATTTAAAGAAAAGTTAATTCAATGAATTTTCATAACTCTGGTAAAAGCTATTGCACTAAAATTTGACCATATGTATAAATGGATTATACTGTTTTTCACTTGTAATGAAATTGTGAAATCCATCTAAGCAAAATGGTATTATATTTAAAAGGTTTTAAGAGAGAATAATTTTCACAAATAAGTTTAACATTCAAAATCTAAACACGTAAATAAAATTAAAAGTCCAATGATTTACAATTGAGTTTTCAGCAGAGGTTTCTCAAAAAACTCATGTGTTTATCCAATCCATTCATTTGCTTCAGTAAATTAAGAAGGTTGAAGAGAAAATGATTCACTCAAGGGCATAAAGCTAGCATTCTGCTCTCAATATGCAGACATTCTAAATATAGTAATGCAAACTAATTGAAAATTTACTAGTGAGAGAAAAGCTAGGTTAAATATTGCTCCTTTTGCTGACAACTCGTTGTTTAATTATCAAACAAATACTTATTAGGTCTTACTGTTTGCTAGGGACACTGTTAAGGGTCGTGGGGGGCAAAGTTCGAGTGAAGTAACACAGAAATAAAATCAAATACTCATGTTCTCACTTATATGTGGGAGCCAATGGGTACACATGGACATAAAGATGGGAAAAATAGACGCTGGAGACTCCAAAAGGGGGAGGTTGGGAATGGGGTGAAGATTGACAAATTACTTATTTGGTACAATGGTCACTATTTGGGCGATGTGTACGCTAGAACCCCAAACCCCATTATTATGCAATATATCTATGTAACAAACCTGAATATGTATCCCCTGAATCAAAAATTTTAAAAAATGAAAATAATAGTAATAATACTTTCCCTAAAAGATAGCAAACTTGATGACCACCAGTAAATCACTGATTACTATACTTTGGAATATGAGAAAAGATTGGTAATAATAATAATAATAATAACTCTTATCAATCACTGACTATGTGCCAAGCATTATGCTTAATGCATTTGTATTTTTTTCTCAACATTTACAATAACCTTATAAAGTAGGTGTAAACACTATACAGATTTTCTATAAATAAATTATATATATGTATCTATATATTTTTATATACGTATATACTGAGCCTAAGATGTGGTAACTCCCCGAAGGCCACATGGTTTACAAATAATGGAGCCAAGATTTAGACTCCTGCTCTGGAAATTATGCTTTTAACTCTGATTTTGGGCAAAGTACTTTATGATTTCTGTTTCTTTACTAATCAGAGACTGTTCATATTTTTATAAATAACTGTATGATTACTATGTTCACAAATATTAGAGCTGTATATAATGTGTACACATTTATCTTTTTAGATTTTCTAAAATAGTCTTAAATTTCAATCATTTACATTGTTCCCAGACTCCATTTCTTTATTTATGAGTCAAAAAATATGGCCACTCTAAGAAGCATTATCTACTATCTACTAATGAAGGAGATCCATAGAAATGACTTTTCCAGGGACATACAGCTGGTAACTAGGAAACCTGGGATTGGGAGCCTGACATCTGACTTCAAAGCCCGCTTTTATTAAATACTTACCTCATAAGGTTGTGAGGCAGGTGAGGTAGGCGGCGAAAAGTAACCAAAACAGGAGCTCGCATTGGCATGTAATTTTTCTTGCGTGGTTTCATTAAAGACTAAAGATCTTCTTCATACTCTCAATCGAAATGGTGTTGGACAGCAAGGAAAGAAAATCTTCCATGAACACTGACATTCCTCCCACTTGTTTCTTATTAATCAGGGGAATACATGTCCAAGGTAAAAGTTTGAAAGCTTTTCCATGCAACTTCCTTACTTCCTTCTTATTCTCACTATTAAATATCGAGACCCTATATTTTGAAAGCCTATTTGTTGCCTGGATCTTATTGTACACTGGAATACTGACATTTTCTTGAATACCTTTGAAGGGGGAGCAGGATTCTCTGTGCTTCTCCTGACTTCTCAACCAGGTACATAAGAGAGGAAGGAAAATGAATCATCTTGTATGATTCATAAGTTCGTAGCTTATGGATTCTCTCTTCAGAATAGATGATCAGATATAGAGGTGAAGGAGACCCTGTCTTATTTGACCACCTCTTGATGTACAGTTTGCTATAGTATATAGAACAGAAATCCTGTTGCTGAACATTTGCTGGCTTTTAAACGTTTTATTTTTGTCATAGTACATTTTTTAAAGCTAATTATAACAGCCAAGGCTCTAGAAGACATAATTATAAAACAACAGCATGCATTGTTTAGATAAGAAACTCTGATACAGGCAGGAGTTTAACTTACGTTCATCTACGTATCCCAGGAAATTTATTGGCACATCGTGGGTGCGCAGCAAATATCAGCTATATCGAAGTGAAGGGGATTCAGGGTATCACAATGGAATCAATTGAATGACATGGATTATAGTAATTTTAACTACTGCTCTTTCTTCAGAGGGGAGCTCAGAAACTGATCAGAGGAACTTTGCATCTCTACTGGAAAGCAGTCTCTTGAATGAGTAGCAGTGATGTGGAGCAAAATGAGCAGGGTTTGAATTTTAGTTCAAGTCCTGACACGTACTCACTAAAGGAAGATGGTACCCCTCTTTGCTCATCTGTGCCCCAGGTTTCTTGTTGATAAAATTTCCCAGGAGAATTTTCTTTCTAGGCCTCAGATTCTAGTAGTTTCTGGTCACAACCTTATCCATGCTCATTCGGTTTTATAATGAGAAGCCAGTCAGAAATGTTCCAACTTCAGAGCTTTCAAGAAAAAAACAACTCTAAGCTCCTTATTTTGAGCATGTTGTAGATGCAAAAAATGCAGTAATCTCCACACTTTCTCCACATTCTAAGCACCATTCTGCAGATGGCACCATATGTTTTATTTTATAAACTCTGTTTTATTTAATTAAGGTGTTTTTGCTTAAATGCAGAGCCCAGTAATTACTATTTGAGTTCCTAAAAGACAAATATAAAAGCAGATTTTTGTATTTTTTTAAAAAAAAATTAGAAAAGAATATATTGACACCTATACTTAAAAATAGAGAAAGGAAAAGAATGGAAAGAAAACAATCACTCATTATGCGTATTTCTCACCAGATCACTTTTTCTCTTCTTGAAGCATCACCGTCCCTCCGTCAGCCTCCGTTGAAGTGTCTGTCCTCGTCAATTGTCTGTCACTGCTTAATGTCATTCTTAAAAAGACTAGCAAAGTTTTTGAGTGACATTGTAACTTCAATCAATTTGCATTTCTGCCACAGTGGAAATTATTTTTGAAAACTACTGCATCATTCCTAGGCTGTATGAGGCCTTAATTGCCTAGAATGTCACTTGATCTATAAACTTTCTGCAAGTGGTTCCATCTGAAAGAAGCCTGAGTGAGCATGAGGAGGATTTCTTTCATAAGACACTTTAAAACAATTTCTACACTCTTGTCTAGTACATGTTATTACGGGATTTTGAGATGACCAATTGTCATGGTGTGTTGAATTATTTTTTGATATTCTGGACTCTGGGGAAATACAACACAAAAATCCTGTAGTAGTTCCTAGGCAGTCTTAGAAGCCAAGTTGGTTTACAATCATAGATTTCTCTTTTACCCATTCTGTAACCCCAGGTACTTCACATCAACTTTGTTAACCTTGACTTCCACTTTGCAACACTGGAGACTGAAAAGGCCCTTCATAAGATTGTTGTGATGGTTAAACTTAACTGTACTTCATGCTTTGAACACTGCAGGCACTCAATCAATGTTCTTTCCTTCTTTTATGCCTGTCTCCAGAAAAACTTTAAATGACATGTGTGTTTGGGAGCCCAAAACATAACTTGAATACAAGTCAAGGGTGTGGTGATGAAGAGTCCTGGATATTGCTATCACGTTCTAATTTAGCATATTTTGTTTCTATCTCTACATAATATACATCCCTGTCACATTGCATATGCCATTATTCATTCTCTCTGTCTCAGTCTATCTTTTGTTAATCTTCCCCTTCCTCTCTTTTTCCCTCCCTCCATCCCTGGCCGGCCTTCCTTCCTTCCTTCCTTCCTTCCTTCCTTCCTTCCTTCCTTCCTTCCTTCCTTCCTTCCATCCTTCCTCCCTCCCTCCCTCCCTCCCTCCCTTCCTTCCTCCCTCCCTCCCTCCCTCCCTTCCTTCCTTCCTCCCTCCCTTCCTTCCTTCCTCCCTCCCTCCCTTCCTTCCTTGCATATGCTTCAGAGAATAGGTTCAGAAAACTGACATAAAAGAGTGAAATGTAGTTACATTTTGCAGATGAAGAAACTGAGATACAGAGAGGTTTAGAAATTTTGTCTAAGTTCACACAGCTAAAAAATGCGATAGCTGCCGGGCGCCGTGGCTCACGACTGTAATCTCAGCACTTTGGGAGGCCGAGGCGGGCAGATCACAAGGTCAAGACATAGACCCTCCTGGCCAACATGATGAAACCCCGTCTCTACTAAAAGTACAAAAATTAGCTGGGCGTAGCGGCCCTCGCGTGTAGTCCCAGCTCCTAGGGTAGCTGAGGCAGGAGAATTGCTTGAAGCCGGGAGGTGGAGCTTGCAGTGAGCCGCGATCACGCCACTGCACTCCAGCCTGGCGACAGAGCGAGACTCCGTCTCAAAAATAAAAATAAAAATAAAAAAATAAAAAATGCGATAGCTGGGCATGCTGCTCTCTGTCCGATCTTTCTACTGCACCAAGCCGCTCTATAGCAACGTTTTATAGCCCTCCTATTAGTTTCTCCGATCAAATGACACTAAACCTGCACTTTCGTTTCCCTCTCAGGGAAGGACTGATTCCAAGCCTAATGGCAGCTATTAACATTCTCATAGAAGGTCCTTTTAAAATGTTGAAATAGCTTTGAGATTAATTTCTTTTAAAGCAAACTTGAACTAGCTTTTCTATTGATGCTATGAAGAGGAAAGCAGTCTTGCCTAAGGTCGATGAAGAATTGAAAAGTGAGGTTAATAATAAAAGCAGAATTAGAAGCCGTTTCAGTGGTGATATGTCATGTGCAAGACTATAAAATAAATAGCAATTATCACATTAGAAAAATGAGTCTCTTAGAATGAGAGCGGTTCCTGACGTCTCTATCTCTGTACCACTGTCCTCTGGCTTGCCCACTTTGTGCCTCTTATTGACTAAATCAATGCACAACACTTCCCAACCCTGTGCTTAAGATGAAAGCTATTTTGCTCCATAAAAACTCAATAACTAGAGAGAAAACCACAATATTTAAAAGCACACCCTTACATATTGGCTTAATGTATTAGCAAATATTTTCTGTATTACATTTTGTGTATAAAGCAAAGATTACTTGCTTATGTATATAATATCTATAACAATAAATGGTCAATAAATAGTACCAAATATTATGTACAACATATTACATAATTAAGTGCTCATTTTATGTTATCTCTCTCAATCCTTGCAACAGTTCCATACGTTAATTATCATTATCATCATTTTGTGATCAGAAATAGGACTTTGGAGAGGTGTGATGACTTGTCCAGTTTCACAGTGCTGTTGGGTGGCTGAGGCAGAGTTAAAATTCAATTTTGCAAGGATATTTGGCATTAATCTTAAGGGTATATCACTTCCTTAAATTTTTCATATAGAATATCTACATATATTTATATCATGGCCACTACCAACGGCAGAAAGTTAAAATTCATCTACCTAACGCCTGGAGATAATTCAGAATTTTTGAAATTGGGTAAGTACAAGTACCTATCTCAGTATGACTTAATTATATTGATTTCTAAGTCATTTCAGTCAAATACAAAAATCCTGACCATGTCTTGAGACCTTTGTGATGTGTAACCACCCAGCAGGTTCACCTTGCCCGCTGCCCAGACAGGGACGATTTATGAAGAAAGGGGAATTACAATGGAGAAAGAGTAATTCACGCAGAGCCGTCTGAACTGGAGATTAGAGTTTTATTATTACTCAAATCAGTCTCTCCGAGCATTTGGGGGTAGGAGTTTTTAAAGCTAACTTAGTGGATAGAAGCTTGGGAAGTGGGAAGTGCTGATAGATCATGTTGACAATGGGAGCATAGGGAAGTCGAAGTGAGGTTTCCTTGCTGTCTTCTGTGCCTGGGTGGGATGGCAGAACTGGGTGGCCAGATTACCAGTCTGGGTCTTGTCAGCTAATCCATTGAGTGCAGGTTCTACAAAATATTTCAGACACTGATCCTAGATTTTATAATAGTGATGTTATCCCCAGGAACAATTTAGGGAGCTTCAGACTCTCGCAACCAGAGGCTGCGTGGCCCCTAAACTGTAATTTCTAATCTTGTCGCTAATTTGTTAGTCCTACAAAGGCAGACTGGTCCCCAGGCAAGAAATGGGTCTTTTTGAGAAAGGGCTATTATCAATTTTGTTTCAGTCATATCATAAACTAAATTTCTTCCCAAGGTGAGTTCTGCCTACGTCCCAGAATGAACAAGGACAGCTTAAAGGTGGAGCCAGTTAGGTCTGATCTCTTTCACTTTCCTAATTTCCTCAGTTATAATTTTTGCAAAGGTGTTTTTGATGGACTTGTTTGTTTGTTCCAGAGATCACATGCAGTGATAGCTTCGTATTTGTATCAGAATTATAGTCCTCCAAGTAGGGAACGACCCACACTGAGGAAACTTCTCTGCCCAAGCTCTCCACTGGATGCCTTAGCGTCAGTCATATGGCTCCCACTAGACAAATCCCTGCGGGTGTTGTTCATAACACAAATAGAAGCGCTGTTGTGAATAATTTGACTCCAACAATATCCCAAGCACCTTGCCAACCACCACAAAATAGTTCACACGTGCTCAGAAATAAGTATGCCCAAAATGTAATTGCTTAACCGAATTCTTTTTACAAAGCACTGAGTTTTGCAGGTGGGTAGATGAGACACAGTGAAGAGAAAGTTCAGCTACTTAACACTGGTTTTATTTCTGTCTGCTTGGACTTATCTGGGGACCACTGGACCAGTCATACCTGGGACCTAATTGTATGGTGGATCAAGGAGCATTTCTGGAAAAGCATTCAATAGTGAAAGCAGAAGTGTCAAGAGCAGTGGCTCTGAAAGAGCGGTTCCCAGACCAAAAACTAGCATTACTTGTGCACTTGTTCAAACAAAAAGCTCAGACTCCATTCAAGACCTACCGAATCAGATACCCTGAGGGCTGGGTCTCGAATCTGTGCTTTAACAAGCTCTCTGGGTGATTTCTGATGCACACTACATTTTAAAAATTTGATTTAAGTGCGGTGCTTCTCAAATATGGCTGCATATTTTTTCTGTATTTATATATATATATATATGCTTTAAGTTCTGGGATACATGTGCAGAACATGCATGTTTGTTACATAGGTATACAAGTGCCATGGTGGTTTGCTGCACCCATCAACTCATCATCTACATTAGGTATTTCTCCTAATGCTATCCCTCCCCAGACCCCCACCCCCAACAGGCCCAGGTGTATGATGTTCCCCTCCTGGTGTCCATGTGTTCTCATTGTTCAACTCCCACTTATGAGTGAGGACATCCCGTGTTTTGTTTTCTGTTTCTGTGTTAGTTTGCTGAGAATGATGGTTTCCAGCTTCATCCATGTCCCTGCAAAGATGTGAACTCATTCTCTGTCATGACTGCATGGTATTCCATGGTATATATGTGCCACATTTTCTTTATCCAGTGTATCATAAATGGGCATTTGGGTTGGTTCCAAGTCTTTGCTATTGTGAATAGTGCTGCAATAAACATACGTGTGCATGTGTCTTTATAGTAGAATGATTTATAATCCTTTGGGTATATACCCAGTGATGGGATTGCTGGGTCGAATAGTATTTCTGGCACTAGATCCTTGAGGAGTCACCACACTGTCTTTCACAATGGTTGAATTAATTTACACTCCCACCAACAGTGTAAAAGCATTCCTATTTCTCCACATCCTCTCCAGCATCTGTTGTTTCCTGACTTTTTAATGATCACCATTCTAACTGGCGTGAGATGGTATCTCATTGTGGTTCTGATTTGCCTTTGCCATTTTTAAATCATTTGGGAAAGTTTGAAACTAGAGACAACTGAATGAAAATATCTGGAGATAGAACCCAAGTACTTGTGGTTTTTGTTTGTTTGTTTGTCTTTTAGATGAATTAAATGAGCAAAACCAAGGCTTCAGGGTTAAGGGTGATGGCTCTGGAATTCTGTAGTCTTTTATTCAAATCCAAATCCTGTCTTATCTCCGAGGCTTTGAATTTCTTCCAGCCACTACCCTTTCCTGTTAAATGGGATTTAAATACAGTACCTATTTTTTTTTTAAGCCCAAGTTGTGTATTTGACAGGGAATGATTATTTTGCATGCCTATCACATTTCAGAATTAGGTAAATATTAACCCCATTTTGCAGATGAAGAAGCTCAGAGACAGATAAATTAAGTAACTTCCTCAAAGTCACTCAGTGATGGAACTTAGGTCTAAATGCTGGCATCTCAAACACAGAGCCTGCATTCCAATCCACTATTTGGCAACAATCAGGACAAACAGCAGGTGCCCAACACGCATTCATTCTTTTCTTTTCTCCTAAGACTTCAAGGTATATTTCTCTTCCTACTTTCTTGGATGCACTTTAGCAGAATAACATTATTGAGCTGATGAATTATTTTTGGAACCCTGCTTTGTAGGAGCCAACTGCTTCTTCTTTTTTTTTTTTTCTTTTTTCAAAAAAAAACATATAGCAAGGAAAAAGAAAGAGACTTAGTGACAGAGAGTTCTTTTAATTTAAGAGACAAAGAAGAGAAGAAAAGAGGGGATGTGATTTCATGAAAGATTTTAGGGCTTCTGGATTTCAAATGTAAGCGAAATAAAAACTCCCATAGTATCCCATTATATACTGCTCTATCATCTTTTTCAAGATTTTCCCCTATCCCTCTAAACTCTTTTAGTGTTTTTGTTTTCATTATAGGATACAAACAACCTAATTTAGGGAGCTAAATTAAAGCTGGGGAGCAGCTTTAATGTGAAAATATGACTTTGAAAACGATGCCTCTTTTTCACAGCATTTTAAACTAAGCAACTGGCAGTAGTGACGGCAGCGCAAGGAGCAAGGTGATATTCCTCTCCTAGTCGTGCTGCAAACTTTTTTTTTTTTCTTTTTAAGATGAAGTCTCGCTCTGTCTCCCAGGCTGGAGTGCAATGGTGTGATCCCGGCTCCCTGCAACCTCCGCCTTCTGGGCTCAAGTGATTCTCCTGCCTCAGCCTCCCGAGTAGCTGGGATTACAGGTGCGCACCACCATGCCGGGCTAATCTTTGTATTTTTAGTAGAGACGGAGTTTCACCATGTTGGTCAGGCTGGTCTTGAACTTCTGACCTTGTGATCTGCTCGCCTCGGCCTCCCAAAGTGCTGGGATTACAGGCATGAGCCACCATACCAGGTCTGCAGATATATTTTACCAATGGGCTACAGATGGTTTTGATATTTTGTCACTAAAGGGTTAAGGCTGGGCTCAATAGAATCAGCCTGAGTTTGATTTGAAAGAGCAGTATAAGAAAGGGGAAGAAAAATAGTTTATCCTAGAAAAACATGAAAGGTATTGAACGTGTATAATGTGCCCTTCACTCCTCTGGTGTGATAATGGACTTTGGAAACTTGTGGGATAAAGAGAGGAATAAAAGACTGCATATATTGGTGACAGTGTACACTGCTCAGGTGATGGGAGCATTAAAATCTCAGTTCACTGCCATAGAATTCATCCATGTAACCGAAAATCACTAGTACGCCGAAAGCTATGGGAAATTTTTTTTAATCTTAAAAAAAATAAAAATAAATGTAACATCCCCATAATAACCCACTGTGTGCCCATCCTCCATATCTGGGCAGGTTTTGCTGTTGCAAACATCTCTACTATTGGTGAAATTACTGGTTCATATGTACGTTTTTACCTAAGTTACCTAAAACCAGAATGAGAACAGAGAAAATGAGAGTTTTCATTTCATTTGCAAATAGCACCACAAATGATTGGTGATGAGTTATCAAAATCCTGACAATAAACAGATTGCCTTCCAAAAAATAAAAAAAAGGCAAAATACCATTTACTCTTTTATGCACCTGTCACTGATGGCTTGAAACACTATAAGGAATAACTGATATTATTCCCACTCTAAGGAAAGTTAAATAATTTCTGAAGGCCATTCAGTAAGTGACAGAAGTGGAAGTTAAACTAAGGCACTTTTGCCTTCAGATACTGGAACCTTATTTTTACCTACATACAGTCTTCTTGAATGTTGTTTTGTAGAGAACTCTGTGTTGCTCCTAATCTTTTCTTGAATTTAATCATTTAAGTAACAACAGTCTTTGTAATGCCTACCCTCTGTTAGAGCCTGAGGGAAGTGCTGGGAATACAAGGGACATTTATAGTTATCCATATATTGAAAGAACTCTTGATACTGTCTTTAATATACTGAAATGTGTCTTCCTCACCACACTGCAAAAAAAAAAATTGTAAGTTACAGTTGATGCTGAATACATGATTGCTCAATGAATAAATGTATAAATGAATACATGAGCTAATAAACAAGCCAACCTGGAAGTGACAGATATATAAACATATGCTGCTGACACCTATGTCAATAAACGTTTTCAGCACAGACTATTATTTGTCCCCCAAAATCCATTCCACTTCTTTTCCTTAGTAAAGGAATCCCTGATATTTATATAGGCTAGTGGAAACCAGAAGTTGAAATGACATTCTCTACTCTTCTATATAGTGAGGTGCTATGGCTTCGATACATATGTCCCTCCAAAATTCAAATGTTGGAACTCAACCTCCAAGGTGATGTTATTGAGACGTGGGCCCCTGGGGAGGTGATTCAGTCTTAGGGGATCTACCCTCATGAATGAGATCGGTGCTCTTACAAAAGAGGTTAAAAGGAGTGCTCTAATGCCTTCTGCCCTCTTTGTCCTTTCTTGTCTTCTGTCACAAGATGACACATCACCAAGGCACCATCTTGGAAACAGAGAGCAAGCCTTTTCCAGACACCAAATCTGCTGGCACCTTGATCTTGTATGTCCCAGCCTCTAAAGCTGTGAGACATACATTTTTGTTACTTATAAATTACCCAGTCTAAGGTATTTTGTTATAGCAGCAGGAACAGGCTAAGACATGAGGTAGGGTCATGTAGCTACTTGCAGTTAAATTAATTTTTAAAAACCCATAGTTTTATCTTTAATTTCAAATAATTGTTTTATAGAGAATTAGCCCACTTTTCTTTATACTGATTTCTGGAATCCAGAAATATCTGGATAAATTTGTTACTGTCCAGAAATACCTGGATTCCAGAAATATCTGGAGCTCAAGTGCCCATATCGGACTACAGGTTGACTTATCAAGAATTAGAGGGTAGCAACCTAGAAGGACATGGATCCTGAAGGTCACAATGTTTCATAGTATTCTTTATAAGAGGAATGAATAAATTTCTGTCTTTTCCAAGCTATAGTTATTTGGATTTTCCCGTCATAAGAAATTAATCCCAACCTCAATGATTCAGTGTTGAGACACAAATATGCATAAGGTGTTGTAGGAAGAAAGGTTGGTAAGCATCTAACTTAAAAGATGGCAGGAATTAGGAATGATTCCCAAGAGGTAGGGGGCAAAACTTAAAGACTTATTTGTTTTCCTGTTTCCAAGGTGAAGAAATTTAGTCTGGAACCAAACCATGTTTCTAGGACTCACTGGTTATATCTCTCTCCAGGCCACTGCTTATTGATAATTGTTGATGTATAACATCCATTCAAAATTCATTCATTAAATATTTACTGAGCATCTAATGCAGCAGACACAGCTTCTCTGCATGATAGAAACTCTTTGTCCTTCACAGATTGGGGCCAGCCTACCTCTTTAGCCTCAATTCTTGCTACTGAGCCAACTTACACTTTACAAGTATTTAATGTGATAGGATAGTGATTTTTAACACACCATGACCTGTCTGATCTTTGTGTGATAAACGTTTGTCCAGAATTTTCTTTTCCAGTTGTAAGAGCTACTGAAACTCTGTGCATTCTCGTCTTCTTCCTCTTTTCCTTCCCTTCTCTTTTCCTCCCAGATAATTCATATGAGACTGAGTCAGGTAGGCATCTGTGCCCCGTCAACGGCAGCTGTGTAGTATGGAGCAGGATGTCAGAGTCCAAGCAAGTGGAAGAGAGTATAGAAAATGAGCCTTCAGCACCTTGTTATGCCAGAGAGTAAGGAGGGACTAACAGACAAAACAGACAATAGAGCATTTCTTTTTCTTTTCCTTTTTTTTTTTTTTTTTTTTGAGACCACGTCTCACCCTGTCACCCAGACTGGAGTGCAGTGGCACAAGCTCAACTTACTGCAACCTCCGCCTCCCATGTTCAAGCGATTCTCCTGCTTCAGTGTCCTGAGTAGCTGGGATTACAAGCCCCCACCACCATGCCCACCTAATTTTTTTATTTTTAGTTGAGAGGGGATTTTGCCATGTTGGCCAGGCTGGTCTCAAACTCCCGACCTCAGATGATCCACAGGCCTCAGCCTCCCAAAGTGCTGGGATTACAAATGTGAGCCACCACACTCGGCCGATAGAGCATTTCAAAAGTACACAGAAGGCTCATGCAAAGGGACTATCAGTGGCCAAATCTGGGAAAGTTTGAGAATCAAAATAGGTAAGACAGCAACAAATCTATCCATTGAGTAAAAAAAGAAACAAATCCACACTTTCATTTGAATTAATAAACAGATTGAAAGTTATATGAGAATTGAACGATGGGCATAGATCCAAAGTAACTCCCCGTCAAATACTTACTAATTGTAAAGGGGAAAGTAGGTGTATTTCCAGCGATGACCTAAATTCAGGCTGATACAGGTTTTAATCTAAGATTCGCTGCCTAGTTTATTGTCTCTGTGACTCTTGGCAAGTTATTTACCTCCTTGTGTGCAGTAAACCCCTCTGCAAAGAGGAAAATAATAATAACAACGTGTATCTTTGTTGTGAGATTTAAATTAGCTATAGCCTGCCAAAAGAGTCGCAGTGTCTGGCACAGAGCAAGCATTACGTATGTGCTAACTCCTTTAGTTGACGTTTTATGTCCCCATATGTACGTCAGGATCTCTAGCCACTGCAGTCTTGTCACACAACCTGTGGCCACCAAGGCACCCCGCAGACATGCAACATCCCTCAGCCTCCTCTGCTATGACTCCTTTCATCTATCTCAAGCTTTGAAATTTCAGAATCCTCAGTAGAAGAATGGCAGTCCAGCTAGAATCCATGGAACCTTTTTCATCGCCAAACTTACTTGATCCTTACAACCTTCCTGGGAGGTACTAGCAAGTCCACTTCACAGGAGAGAAAACAGACTCCAAGAAGTGAAAGACCTCATCTAATTCACTCAGCAAATAAATGGTGTAGCTTTGAGACAACTCTTCTGACTCAAGTCGTGTAGTCTTTCTACCACGTTATACATCTCTGTTTAACTGTGATTTCTAATCACTGTACGTATGGCACTGGTGTTATTGCATGCATTAAAAAGTGGGAGCTAGAGCAAGAGTGTGAGAGAGAGCATGAGCGGAGAGAGCAAGGGTGTGAGAGAGAAGCTGAGTGCAGTGGCAGGAGGATCACTTGGGGCCAGTAGTTCAAGACCAGCATGGAAACATAGCAGGACATCATCTCTACAAAAAAATTGAAAAATTGCTGGGTGTGATAGTACATGTGTGTGGTCCTATTTACTTGGGTGGCTGAAGCAGGAGGATGCTTTGAGCCCAGGAGTTGGAGGCTGCAACTCCAGCCCCTCTGACTGTACCACTGCACCCCAGCTTGAGTGACAGAGAGAGACTCTCTCTCTGAAAAAAAAAAAAAAAAAATGAGAGAAAGCGAGAGATGTGAAAGTTGGCAAGGTTCTCTAAGGATATATATATATCCATATATATATATATATATATAGAGAGAGAGAGAGAGAGAGAGAGAGAGAGAGAGAGACAATCTGCCTCTACAGTAGAAAACAGAGCCACAGAGTAATTAAGTACATTTTCTAAGATCTCAGAGTTAAGAGTAATTCAGCTGAAATTCTAACACAGACAGTAAAACTCAAGCCAGCTCTTCCTCATTTACTATCTCACTCACCATATATATATATATATATATATATATATATTTGAAGAGGAATATATATATTCCTCTTTTGACAATGGGGAGCTCAGAATTTCAGAATTTGAGCACTGCAGATAAGGGGTTCAACTATATCCAGGAACTAAATATGAAACATGAGATTGACACCCCATATCCTTCTCTCTTAAAACGCTGTGGGTGAGGATAAAGACACTAAGGGCTTAAAGTTTTTGTGAAGGGAGAGTTCCAGTGAGTCACCAGACACAGTACTATGGTAACCCAGAGCACTAGTGCCTAAGCAATTACTTTCCCAGAACTATCTAATAAAAAGTATGACTAGCTGAGTTTTCTTCGTAGATTACCGTTTAAGCAAGTGTCTGGGGTCTGCAAGAGGAATCATTGCCTTGAAGTCATTGTGATCAAAATCAGCAGAAGCTTTTCAAATAGCATTCTTTATACTATGTAAATTAGACCCATATTCCTAGGAAATGTGAGACACCTTTAGAAAATAAACAAATACATCTTGATCTAAGATAATCATAGAGCACTTTTAGCGTTGTTTGAAAGGAATTCTAAATTCCTATGATTATTTTGGAGATGTACAAGAAAAATATGTGTTCTTCATTGCGCACATCTGTATTGCATCTGTGGACACTTTCAAAATAGAATTAATAAAAATATCTTATTTTTACTCAATCTTTCTGTGCATCTTTAAAATCAAAAGGTCTTCTGTCCTCTTTATGGGCATAAAGAAAAGAAATATGTTACAAATGCTTTTTGTAATTACCCGGCCTTCTTGGGTTTTTAAAACCCACACATTGCAAAGTCCTGTGACAGGAGAGAGAAATACACAAACCTAGAGGCTGAGAACTCTGTCAGTTCTTCATCACGTTCATAGAGAGTAGAAAAGGATGATAACGGGCATTTCCTTGTTGGCCTCATCTGCAAGCATTGAATGACAAGTACTCCAAATTACGAAAGGTATTACACCATCAGTACAGAACCCGTATTAGCCAATGCAGAACCAACATACCATCAGCACAGAATCTCAGACCAATGCCAAACTCCAGATTGTAGGTGATAATAGCTTAGAGAACTATAGGCAGACATCAGAGATGTCTTTGTAAAGCTTTAGGCCAAAGAGAGTGCTCTGTGTTCCCGGATACGTCCAATCAAGACAAGAGAGTTGGGCTCAAAGAGAACAACTTCTGTTGGAGAGTGAAGCTGCCTGGCAGCAGTGGAAACTAGAAACTCAGCCATAGAAGAATGAGAGCTGAGCTTCAGGAACCTGCAGGATTGTCATAGGACAGCTAGTGGAGTGGAGGGAGCTGATGCATTTTCAGGGATGAGCATGCCAAGAATGAGGCAAGTAGGCAGCACAGAAGGGACCCCCAGCTGAAGTTCCTTGAATGATTCCACCCAAGGGCATCACTGGAGCAGGAGCTGAAAAGGAATTGCAAGAGTCTAACAAGAGAGGGCAGCACCGGCCTCAGGTGTTGACAGAGGCTCCATGGCAGGAGGGGAGTAGCTGTGGGGTTTACACCAGCATATTTAACACACAAGAGAAAGGTAGAACACTTCTAAGTAAAATCATCCCCCTACCCTTTTCCCTTTCACTCATCTCCTTTGCTCTAACTTCTATAGGACTCAAAGCCTTAAATTAAGTAAGAGGGAAGGAGCGGAAAGGAAAGAGAAGGAAGAGTGAAAGAACTTCTCAGACTCCACCCACACAAAGCTGGCCTAAGGATTATGGAGACTGAGCTGGGTTGGGGGAGCAAATATTTTTTAAACTGGTGAAAGAATGAAGTTTTTGTATGCCACGGAATTGGACATTTAAATATGTATGAGAATGTTTTAATGCCAAAAAGTGTCAAAAACAAAAAGCTATGGGATCTGCTTGATTCTGTCCATGATTGAGAAAGGGAGACAGGAAAGTTTTTTGGAAGAACAGTGGTTAAAAAACAAAAGAGAGAGAGAGAATAAATGTGTTTCTTTCTGGTATCCATCCCTCCATCATCCATTCTTTTAATTTAGTTACTCTAGGTATTAGTTTGTTAGGGCCACCACAACAGATACTACAGACTAGGTGACTTAAACCGCATAAATGTATTTGTTGCTCACACTTCTGGGGGCTGGAAGTCCAAGATCAAGATTTTGGCATGTCTGGTTTCTTTTGAGGCCTGTCTTCTTGGCTTGCAGATGGATGCCTTCTAACTGTGTCTTCACGTGGTCTTTCCTCTGTGTTCTCCCATTCCTGGTGTCTCCTATATGTCCAAACCTCCTCATAGGAAGTCAGTCATATTGCAGTAGGGCTCACCCTACTGTCCTTAATTTAAATTAATTTCCCCTTTAAAGACCTCATCTCTAAATGCAGTTACATTCTGAGGTGCAGGGGGGTAGGGCTTCCATATATGAATTTGAGGAAGATACAATTCAGCTGATAACACTTTGTTAGTAAGTATTTTCTCTACACCATAGAGACTGCTAAGTGCTTTCCTAATAGTAACTGAGTGCCTGGCACTTACGACGTTTTCCGTAACACTTAGCCAAGTACTGCATTATGCCTTATGTTGCTATAGTTGAATGTGTCCCCTCCAAAATTCATTACACATTATGTTACTTACATCTCACAACATGATTTGGTAAATCAATCATTACAATCTGCCTCTAGAGTAGAAAACAGAGCCACAGAGTAATTAAGTAAATTTTCTAAGATCCCAGAGTTAAGAGTAATTCAGCTGAAATTTTAACACAGACAGTAAAACTCAAGCCAGCTCTTCCTCATTTATTATCTCACTCATCATTGAATGTATGTAATTATGTGATAATCTATCTCTATACCTGGGTTTTACAAATACCCCAGTAATGGAGAGATTTTTAATTGGTGTGTTTATAACTCCACTCTTCTTGATATCATTGATACAAATATGAGTAATACTACTTAAAAATAAACTACATATAGTCATATTTACATAAAATTATGAATACATTTATCTTTAAACATATGGCAATATAGCATACATGTATGTATATATTTATACATAAGAGTTAGCTGTTTTGTAAAGTGACTACATTCTGTTCACAGTGTGTGACTTGTTCTTTTGGTGAATATTATTTTGGCTTTTTAACTAAGGGAATTAAAGAACAACTGAAATTATTATAAAAGAAGACTGTCATTAACATTTTTTGAGAGTTTTCTATGTGCTGACACCTTTGAACATTTATTTTATTCCGTCTTCCCTGCAAGTCTTAAAGGATAGTACTTTACAGATAAGAAAACTGAGTTTTAGAAAAGTTAAGTCACAAGTATCTGCATTAGGAAACTTGACTGATACTTGCAGAGTCTCCCATAAGATTCAAAGTAGGCAGATTAAGAAAGTTGGCTCCTAATATAGTGGACAAAAACTTCCAATGTCCCTGAAAAAACTGTCTTGTGATCTCTCTCATGAAAAGAGCAGAAAAGTTGAGTCCAGAAATAAAAGGAAGCTCTATGCTTAATAAAGAACCTATCAGAGGTGTTGCTATAGATTGAATATGTCCCCTCTGAAATCTGTATGCTCCCAGCCTGGGGAACATAGCAAGACCCTGTTTGTACAACAAATTAAAAAATAAAAATTTAACAAAAGAGAAGATAATTTTTTAAAAGGCCAGGCGTGGTGCCTTGCAGTTGTAATCCCACAGGTTGAGAAGCTGAGGCAGGAGGATTACTTGAGCCCAGGAGTTCAAGATCAGCCTGGGTAACACAATGAGACCTCATCTCAGTAAAAATAAAAAATAAAGAAATAATTTTAAAAAATACATGTTGCTGATATGATTAGATTAAGAGCTGGAGCCTTTAAAAGCTGATTAGGTAACAAGGGCTTTTACCCTATGAATGAAATCAAGACCCCTAAAGAAGAGACTTCGCATAGCATTTTCCTAGCTTGCCCTTCTACCTTCCATCTTGTGAGGTCAGAGCATTTCCCCCCATGTGAAAACGCAGCAAGAATGCCTCCATCAAATGCCGGCACTTTGATCTTGCACTTCCCAGCCTCCAGAACTATGAGAAATCAATTTTTGATCTTGATAAATCACCCAGTCTGTGCTATTCTGTTTTAGCAGCACAGAATAAGACAGGTGCTAATAAGGCAAGTGCTACAAGTCTGATAGAGGCTGCAATTTCAGAAACTTTAGACTACCAGCTACCAAACGTCATGCTACCTATGCACCAACTAAAATGCTTGTAAAAATATTTGTCCCTGTATCCCCTCTCAGAAATTCTGATCCAGTGAGTTTTGCTAGCGCCAAGAATTCATACTCTTTATTAAGTCTCCCCAGGTAATTCTAATTAGTATTGCCAATTTACCACGCATTGAGAAACATTTATTTATATTAGTGGTTCTTTGCCATGGCACCCTATTAGAGTTACCTGAGAAGTCATTTGAAAAATTAATAAAAATGAACTATCATTGCCGATGGCCATGCCCAGAAATTCTTGGTTAATTGGTCTGAGGGAAGGCTCAAGAATCGGACCATTTTTAAAGTTCCCCAAATGTTTCTAAGAGGCACCTATGGGGCAAGATGTGGCAGTGGTCTCTTAGATAGAATATAATGGAGTCAGGCAGATCTCAAAGACCGCACTTATCCTCCCAAAGAAGGCATCCCAGTTAAAATGTTGCATGGAGATTATTTTCTCCAAGGTTAAATATTATTTTCTTCTCCAAATTGTAATACTGTTATACTTAATAATGTGAATTTAAAATTCCTACTTTGCAAAAAGTTACAGAAATGTAGGCAGTTTTTACTCAATATAAACCTGACAAAAAGAACATCAAAGACAGTGTAGGTGTCTAAAGATTGGAAAAGCAAAGAAAATAAGACAAAGTTGAAAGAAATAATTATTGTTAAAATGAAGAGTTTCTACATTGTGCCAGGTTCTGTGCTAAACTGTTAAGATACATTGTATTATTTAATCATTGCAATAATGCTATAATATGGACATCGATGGATACACCTTACAGCTAAGAAAACTGGACCAAAGTCACAGAGAACATGAAGTGACCTAATGGGACTAGAACTCAAAGCTCATGACATCAGACCAATGTTCTTCCTATTATTATAAGAGTGTATTATTCCACACAATTCACAAATAAATGTGTGGACTTTTCCATGGCAGAAGGAGAGTTGAATTCTGAGATTCCACTTATAAAAAAAGAAATTCATGAGGATGAAAATGACAGACAAGAACTGATCGTGGAGATGTAAATGCCCTGAAGTAAGCTGATGATGGGAGCCCACATCCCTCCCTTCTCCTGCGCCTCCTCTTGAGTTAACATCACTCTCCTTAGAATCCAGATTTTGGTAGGGTATGTAAAATACCTGTGGGTTCCCAGACACTTGCTTTACAGAATTGTTTTTCTAGAATTGTCTGCTTAACAGTTGCTTTGCCACATGTAACCAGTGTGCCAAGCAGTATACTCCGTATTGAGAATATGTAGTACAATCTCTGCCCTCATAGAACCATATAAATAACTATGATGAATTGACAAATATATGAAAGCAATGGGAGTTGTATGCTAAAAGCAATGAGTAAAATCATTTTGATGGGGGAGGGATGACAAAATGGAGAATGGAAGGAAAGAAGGAAGGAAAAACAAATGAAGGAAAGAAAGAAAGAAGAAAATTGATTTCAGAAACATGAAAGAATAATGTAGAAGGAAAATCCTAAAAACTAAAAATAGGTGCCTGATATATTGTACTTCTACAGAAAACCCACCTTTCCTAATTCCTGTTGACTTTTTGCCTTGTAAGATAAAGAGCCAATAGTTTGTTAAGCCTTATTGATAATGATATAGTGAAACTTCACCTCTCCACACATCCATTCAATCCTTCAAAATATGCCCAATGGGTAAGAAGTACTTTATAAACCTCCCATTTCCTCTGAGTGCTATCATTATGAGCCAATTTATTTGAAAGCATTTCCTAAAAAACATTACCTATTGACTAATAGGGATCTGCCTGTCAATAGCAGAAATCCTATGGCAACTATTTAGCAGTACTGCAAATACAAAATGTATATGCACTTGTATTTTCTCTTCTAGTCTGAATGTTATTTTCTTAAAAATAGCAACATATATTCATATTGACTGCTTCTCTTTTGTCAGATAAATTAAGTAGCTCTATTCTTCCATTTCAGGAAAATTTTTTTACTGATTATCCTGTTGGGTGGGGCTATGGAAAGAGATAGGAAAGGTAGAAATTCTATTCTCTTTTTAATTCATCCTAAGGCTTCTGCCATGGGGCATGAAGACCTGAAGTGTTTGCTATTCAGACATGTATGGTTCAAGGAATCTACTCAGAAACATACATACATCTGTTTATACACCTTCCCTTCCCTTCCCTTCCCTTCCCTTCCCTTTCCTTCCCTTCCCTTCCCTTCCCTTCCCTTCCCTTCCTTTCCCTTCCCTCCCCTCCCTTTCCCCTCCCCTTTCCTCCCCTTCCCTTCCTTTCCTCCCCTCCCTTTCCCCTCCCCTCCCTTTCCCCTCCCCTCCCCTCCTCTCCCCTCCCCTTTCCTCCCCTTCCCTTCCCTTCCTTTCCCTTCCCTTCCCTTCCCTTCTTCCCCTCCCCTCTCCTCTCCCTTCCTCCCCTTCCCTTCCCTTCCCTTCCCCTCCCCTCCCCTCTCCTCTCCTCCCCTTTCCTCCCCTTCCCTTCCCTTCCATTCCCTTCCCTTCCCTTCCCTACCCCTCCCCTCTCCTCCCCCCTCCCCTCCCCTCTCCTCTCCTCCCCTTTCCTTTGCTTCCCTTTCCTCCCCTCTCCTCTCCACCCCTCTCCTTCCCTTCCCTTCCCTTCTCTTCCCTCCCCTCCCCTTCCCTCCCCTTCCCTTCCCTTTCTTTCTTTTTTCTTTTTTTGAGACAGACTCTCGCTCTGTCACCCAGGTTGGAGTGCAATGGCGCAATCTTGGCTCACTGCAAACTCCGCCTCCCAGGTTCAAGAGCTTCTTCTGCCTCAGCCTCCCGAGTAGCTGGGATTACAGGTGCCGGCCACCACGTCCGGTTAATTTTATATTTTTAGTACAGACAGGGCTTCGCCATATTGGTCAGGCTGGTCTCGAACTCCTGACCTCAGGTGATCTGCCCGCCTTGGCCTCCCAAAGTGTTGGGATTACAGGTGTGAGCCATTGTGTCAGGCCTACACCATCTATTTCACTATATTTTCATTATGATTGATTTTTATATTTCTTCTCTGAACTTTACGACTTGGAGAAGAAATGAGTTTGGCACTGGCCACTTGATACTAAAGAATGTACTGAACACTTGCTCTTAAGAGAAAATTGAATCCGTGATGTGACTATTTTTATTTGATGTCAGGTAGTCACAACTTGTTAAGACCTACTTCTCTTAAGACTGCAATTGCACTTATAATGGAAATTCATTTTCAGTGTTTCGTGTATTCTTAGAGCAGGACTTCATCTGTAAATTACCTGTAATTTTCCTTTTGTACTCAGCTAACTCCTCATATAACATAGTTTATTTTCAATTATAGTAATATAAATTAATAAATAACAATAACTGAATGATCTCAATGGTCCTGTTAACAATATCACACCAATATGGCTTCTTGGTTTTGATGTTGCATTAAAATTGCATAAACTGTTACCAGTGGAAGAAGCTGGGGGGATACATGGGACTCTTATGTACTATTTTTGCAAGGTTCTGTGAATATATAATGTTTTGAAACGAAAAGTTAACAGTAAAGCAAACAGTATTATAGTGTTAACAAATGTACACTTTGTAACAATAACATTTGGGTTACTGGCTCCACCACTTAAGACCTGTGTGACTTTGGGAGAATTCTTTGATCTCTCAAAGCCTCATATTATTCATCTCTAAAATGGTAGTCATAGATGAGTGGCAAAATTAGACAAGAAAATGTATCCAATGAACCTCACCTGGAAATATTGCCAAAAACGTGATGAGCAGGCTGGGTGTGGTGGCTCACGCCTATAATTCCAGCACTTTGGGAGGTCGAAGTGGGCAGATCACGAGATCAGGAGTTTGAGACCAGCTTGGCCAACATGGTGAAACCCTGTCTCTGCTAAAAATACAAAAATTAGCGGGGTGTGGTGGCAGGTGCCTGTAATCCCAACTACTCGGGAGTCTCAGGCAGGAGAATTGCTTGAACCTGGGAGGTGGAGATGACAGTGAGCCAAGAGCACACCACAACACTCCAGCCTGGGTGACAAAGCAAGTCTCTGTCTCGAAAAAAATAAAATGTGATGAGCCATTTGTGGCACAAGTTAAAACCAACATCGACAAAAATCTGTGTTGAATTTCTTGTGTTTGCTTATCTCCACCACACACACTGGGCCTTAAGCAAAAGGTATGTTTTAAGTTATGACCTTTAAGTCTGTACAGCCCTCTACATTTCCTGCCCATTTGTGCCCCTTTCCTATCATTTTGAAATGATTGCAGGATACTTTACTGATATCAGGAAGAGAAATTTAATCTTTCTTGGCTTCCTCCTAACCCTCTGAAAACCTCCCTACTGGGCTACTCAGTCTCACTTATCACAGGATCAAGACCCAGGCGTGTTGGCTAAATAGATGACCAGTCCAAGGCTCTTCGATATTGTAAATCATACTCCTTCATATACCCTTTCATAATTAAAGCAGATAATCCATTCTAATTAAACAATGCGTTGGATGTCATCTTTTTCACTGAACACAAGTACTGTTGCTTCATGATCCTGGAAAGACAAGGAGCAGCAGTTTTTTTCCCCGTGATAGTAGAACATAGCACAGCAAAACACCTTTTGGAAAACGACATTAAAGCTTCCCATTGTTTTCATTTGCCTTTTATCTAGTATTGAGTATATCAGTGCATTCCTAATGAGCATCACTACAGACAGAATTATCTGCCAAGTTCTTCTGAAACACATGGTCTAACTCAGGGGTCCCCACCCCACCATGGCCTGTTGGGAACTGGGCCACACAGCAGGAGGTGAGCGGTGGGTGAGCAGGCATTACTGCCTCAGCTCCGCCTCCTGTCCTATCAGTGGTACCATCAGATTCTCATAGAAGCGTCAACCCTATTGTGAACTGTGCAAGTGACAGATGCAGGTTCTGTGCTCCTTATGAGAATCTAACTAATGCCTGATGATCTGAGGTGGAACAATTTCATCTCAAAACCATCACTACCCACAAGCCAGTGAAAAAATTTTCTTTTTATTATTATTATTATTATTATTATTATTATTATACTTTAAGTTCTAGGGTACATGTGCATAACGTGCAGGTTTGTTACATATGTATACTTGTGCCATGTTGCTGTGCTGCACCCATCAACTCGTCAGCACCCATCAACTCGTCATTTACATCAGGTATAACTCCCAATGCAATCCCTCCCCCTTCCCTTTCCCCCCTCCCCATGATAGGCCCCGGTGTGTGATGTTCCCCTTCCCGAGTCCAAGTGATCTCATTGTTCAGTTCCCACCTATGAGTGAGAACATGCGGTGTTTGGTTTTCTGTTCTTGTGATAGTTTGCTGAGAATGATGGTTTCCAGCTGCACCCATGTCCCTACAAAGGACACAAACTCATCCTTTTTTATGGCTGCATAGTATTCCATGGTGTATATGTGCCACATTTTCTTTTTTTTTTTTTTTTTTTTTTTTGAGACGGAGTCTCGCTCTGTCGCCCAGGCTGGAGTGCGGTGGCGCAATCTCGGCTCACTGCAAGCTCCGCCTCCCGGGTTCACGCCATTCTCCTGCCTCAGCCTCCCGAGTAGCTGGGACTACAGACGCCCACAACCGCGCCCGGCTAATTTTTTGTATTTTTAGTAGAGACGGGGTTTCACCGTGGTCTCGATCTCCTGACCTTGTGATCCGCCCGCCTCGGCCTCCCAAAGTGCTGGGATTACAGGCGTGAGCCACCGCGCCCGGCCCGTGCCACATTTTCTTAATCCAGTCTGTCACTGATGGACATTTGGATTGATTCCAAGTCTTTGCTATTGTGAATAGTGCCGCAATAAACATACGTGTGCATGTGTCTTTATAGCAGCATGATTTATAATCCTTTGGGTATATACCCAGTAATGGGATGGCTGGGTCATATGGTACATCTAGTTCTAGATCCTTAGTCAGAATGGCGATCATTAAAAAGTCAGGAAACAACAGGTGCTGGAGAGGATGTGGAGAAATAGGAACACTTTTACACTGTTGGTGGGATTGTAAACTAGTTCAACCATTATGGAAAAAATTTTCTTCCAGGAAATCAGTCCCTGGTGCCAAAAAGGCTGAGGACTGCTAGTCTAACTTCTACCTATGAACTACATTTTTAAAAAGTTTAGGCCAGGCACGGTAATTCATGCCTGTGATCTCAGCATTTTAGGAGGCCAAGGTGAGAAAAGTGCTTGAGGCCAGGAGTTCGAGACCAGCCTGGTCAACATAGTAAGACCCTGTCACTACAGAATAAATAAATAAACAAACAAATAAATAAATATAAAAAGGAAAAAAGCAAGTTTATTCACTAATACAAATTATTTAATTTTTATTTTTATAAGCATCATCTCTCTGGGAAGAATGAATCCCTTCTCTTCATAGCCATAATGCAATTTTATGCCTTTGTGTTGAATTTTCATGTCATGGCTTTTGTCTTATCAAATCCTCAATGAAGTGTTCACAATATACCATTGACCAGTGGTTGAAAGTTGAAATTGATGTGGTTCCAAGATGCCTATGTTCTTGTCAGATATGTGGAGATCAGTTCTCAATGCATATTTTTGGTTTTGATTTCTATAAGAGTTCTATAGACTTTGACAGCCATTTTCCACAGTTATAACTGCAAATGATGTTGATGAATAAAATGATAGCTCCCAAATGAACAAAAGAATGCTGATGACACATAATACACAACCTGATGAACATTTATGTTCTTATCAGAGGACTAGTAGAAAAGCTGAGACTGCTGAAAATAAAATACTCGAGCATCAGTGGCTGCTACAGAAATCTTACACGTTAACAAAGTGAAAAAACATTCCTTTTCTGATACACCTTTGACAATAACAAAATCACATTTTCAAAATTATTCATAACTTTGACTTATTTTGAATGAAGCCGATCAAGTCACTAAAATGTTGAAATCTTGGGCAAAAATCTAAATATACACTTTCCCACTCATTTCCCGAGTGATCTCAAAGAAGTAATTTAGCCCCTAATTTCACAATTTCATCTATAAAATGAGGGACATTTAAAAAGCTTGCCAGTTATCGTGTTGATAAAATGATGCCATGCATCAAAACTGTTCCCTCTCACGTATAATACAAGTGAAGCTACAACCCTTTTTTGTCCCCAAAATTATATTAGAATTGGCTACCTCCCAAATTGTTAAGGATACAGTTTCAGCGTATTGTCTCTACCATGCCCCTCTTTGTCCTTAGAACTTAAGCACCTAAAGAATTCAAACACCAGACAGACTCCTACGTAAAGTTATGTGAGTGTAGAGAGCAGGATTTGGTGCTATCAGCCATCTCTACTAGAGGGACCACTTCAAGTGACTTTTTATTTCTTTATTTTCTTGGGGTTTTTTTTGTTTTTGTTTTTTTTCCTCTGGAAACACTAAGTGTTCTCTGCCTAGCAATAGAGTTTTCCAGCTTCCTTTAGGACCTGGAACCCAGAGACAAAAAGGCATATTTGGATTGCACTAATCACAACTATCACAACTGTGACTTAATTTAAGAGGTCAAGTTCAAGCATCTTCCTGGAAAATCGCTGGAGGGTCTCTAATGTGACCCAGTTTTAATCTAAAAAGAGAGACATGTTTAAAATATCAAGCACCACTCCCCTTTCCTTCCTTTCTTATAGTTATTGATCATAATTTCATGGGGAAAGATTTAGATGTGATAGTTAATTTTATATGTCAACTTGGCTAGGACGTAGTGCTCAGATATTTGCCCAAATATTATTCTAGAGGTTTCTGTGAGGATATATTTTGGATGGAATTAACATTTAAACCGGTGAACTTTGAGTAAAGCTGATTGCCTCCATAATGTGGATGGGCCTCATGCAATCAGTTGAAGGCCTTAATAGGACCCAGAATTCTCTCTCCTGAGCAAGAAAGAATGTTGCCAGCAGACTACTTTTAGACTCCAACCATAAATCTTCCCTATGTCTCCTGCTTTTTAGTCTATCCCATCAGATTTTGTACTTGCCCAATCTCCACTATAAGACAGTTCCTCAAAATCTCAATCTCTCTCGCTCTCTCTCTCTCTCTCTCCACACACACACACATATCAAATTAAGTCTTTACCTAGGCACACCGCTACATAATAGCATATATCTTATACCCCAAACACCTAGCCTAATATTCATCTCAATAAATAATATCACTTGTAGAATGCAATTAAACACCACAATTAATATTTAACATTTTCACAACCTAATCTCGTCTTTGCAAATTATTTCCCATTAACTGCTGTATTATAGGTGATATTTGGGCCTTGTCTTTTCACCCCTAAATAGTCTCCTAGGAGCCCTAGGATTGATTTTGAAACTCTACAGGTGTAGGGAATAGGCCAAGAGGAAGAGATCAGCTTTAATCAGAGAAGCTGTAGTTTCCTTTCACCTGGATGCTACTGAGAACCTATCTACACTGAACTCAAGTTCACAAAATACACCCGTGTTCATGACTTTCTTTGCACTTTTACAAATCAAATTTTCTAATCTCTCATGCCCTAATTTAACCCAATGTTTGAGTCTAAATATTTGTTGAGTGAATGATGTCTCACAGCCCCTCAGGATTCAAGTAAATTTGTTTACTCTAATTTTCACAAGTGTTGTATTAATAAAAGAGGATTTTGCCTGCCTAGACTGAATATAAAGACGTAGAGAAATACAATTTATATACAAGAAGCAACGGGTTGTAGTTACTGATTGTATTTATAGTAAATATCCTTTGTATACCTCTACTTCCTCTTGCCCTACTGATACAGATCATAAGGCCAGCAAAGCTTTCCTTTGAGTAGTAATTATTTCCACAAAAGATTTGGATCGGTAGTACTAAACTATACGTTGCTTAGATATTTCAGTATTTTCTTCTTCTTCTTCTTTTTTTTTTTTTTTTATAAGAGACAGTTTCACCCTGTCACCAAGGCTGGAGTGCAGTGGCAAGATCATAAGTTACTGTGAGACAGCCAAGTATAAAAGGGTTCCCGGAGAACCACCAACCACACTGGGAGGAGCATGCACTAGGGTGGAGCCATGGACGTTTGCCCTGTTTGCAGCGGGGAGGACCCTGGCCTCTCCTATTCCTGGGTGGTAATCTGGGATTCAGTCTGTGAGGTGGGAAGGCTGCAAGCAGGACTCCCGCTTTGCAGAGAGTCCCTGTTTCCCTTTGTTTTCTCTTTCACCCAATAAACCCTGCCTTCTCACCATTCAAAGTGTCTGCGAGGCTAATCTTTCATGGTCGTGTGATAAGAACCCGGTTTTTCCTACAACTGCAACCTCGAACTCCTGGGCTCCAATGTTGCTCCATTCTCATCCTCTCCAGGGAGTAGCTGGGACTGCAAGTGCATGTCTCCATATCTGGTTAATTTAATTTGTGTGTGTATGTGTACGGATGAGGTCTCGTGGTATTGCCCAGCCTGGTCTCAAACGCCTGGCCTCAAGAAATCCTCCTTCCTCAGCCTCCCAAAGTGCTGGGATTATAAGTGACAGCCACTATGCTCAGCCTATTTCATTTTGAAAATAATTTTTAACATTACACTATTTAAGTCGTCTATTTTTAACTTTCATGTAGACAAACTGTATTATTAAATCCTTCATTATTTCCAAAGCTCCCATTATATTGTAAGTGTTTGTTTCTTCCCTCTTAATTTCCACCTATTTGATAATTTTTGTTAGTGCTAAAGTAGCTGGAACTTTTCCTGAAGAAAATAAAAAAGTATTTCAGTGCCTCACTAGGCCGCTAAATAGGGATCATCTGCATGCATTTTTTTCGAAAATGATTCTTGTATATTGTGCAAATAACTAGATATTAAGGTTTATGTGTATAATACATTTTATATTATTTTGCAAAGTAGTATCAAAGATTAGAGAGGCTGGTTTTTCAAAACAAAAATGCCTAATGGATCAGATCATATATTTGTATTATTAAAAATACTGGTCAATGGTTGCATTTTCAGAGTCAAGAAAATGTGCATGGGTTGAAATGTACCTGGGAATGTACAGTTGAGGCTGATAGTAAAATCCTTCCTTGTAAACTGGTACTTTAGGTCAACTTTGGGGTTGACATGCCACAAAGACGGCAACTCTTATGTAAGACACCTGGCATTAGGGACTGTGAAGGAGAGCAGTGATTCTAGTTTGTCACCTTATGAAAATTTATTTTCTCGGTAAAAAAAAAAAATGAATAAACAAATAGCTTTTGGGGCCATTGGTATATTGGTACTATTGTCTTCATCATCTCGTTGAAGAAAATAATGAAGGAAGCCATTATTTCTTGAAACACAAACATAAGGTTGTGATGTTGAATATAAATTGTGTATATGGTATTCTGTAGGCTAGTCTCCAGTGATATTTATTCCCGTTTCATCTGCACAATAGCTCCGCAAGAGATAATTATTATTGAAAGAGACAATTTTTATACAGGTATCATAATGTACATTCATCGAGGTATTGTAATGGACCTTCATTGAGTAAGAACTCTTTCCTTAGAAATGCTCCATTTGATTTATTAAAAATGCTAGCTGGTGTACAGTGATATACTATTTTACAAATGAGTCAATCAAGGCTCAGAGAAGTTAAGAAAACATTATTTATTCACACTGTCATTTAATAAACATTACTGAGAAACTAAATTTAGTCTAGAGGTACAGGGCATTGTATTACAAAAATGAGCAGAAAGACAAGTTTCCAGATTTTGTGACATTTAGAGTCAACTGAGCGAAGCTGCTATTGATTAAGGAACCCTAAAATAAATGCATAATGAAAAGTTGATGGCCGGGCGCGGTGGCTCAAGCCTGTAATCCCAGCACTTTGGGAGGCCGAGACGGGCGGATCACAAGGTCAGGAGATCGAGACCATCCTGGCTAACATGGTGAAACCCCGCCTCTACTAAAAATACAAAAAAAAAACTAGCCGGGCGAGGTGGCGGGCGCCTGTAGTCCCAGCTACTCCGGAGGCTGAGGCAGGAGAATGGCGTGAACCCGGGAGGCGGAGCTTGCAGTGAGCTGAGACCCCGCCATTGCACTCCAGCCTGGGCGACAGAGCGAGACTCCGTCTCAAAAAAAAAAAAAAAAAAGAAAAGAAAAGTTGATAAACATGCTATGCAGGTAAAGAAGGCCATTCTGTGACAGCACATAATAAGGAAACGCTACTGAGTCTAGTGGGCTATGGGAAAGCTTTCTCCAAGAAAAGTGTCATTAAGAGGAGATGTAAAAAAAATAAAAAAATAAAAAAATTCTAGGATGGGTGCCAGGAAAATATGGACAGTTTAAGCCATGCCCAAATTTGCTATATGTCGTTGGATAATTATTCTATGATTTTCAAAAACAAAATAACCAAACCAAACAAAACAACACTTTAACAGATCCCTAAAATCCACTTCAGTTCTAATAGTTAAAGAAAGTCCAACTCTGAAATAGTACAAGGACTGATATAAAGCATTAAAGTTCAAGTTATACACCAAGATTCTTTTGTCCCCTTAATATGAGAGAACAGATAAGGACCACACCCCGTCCCCATTTAAAACCGCTGAGAAGAGACAAATCCTATGATTTCACTCTTGCACTTTTTGATTTTTATTCATGTATTCTTTTCAGGGGAAGTGAAAACTTATAGCCCATTTCATTCTTGGTAAGCAAATATCCCACACTTTGGTATGAAATCTGCAACAAAGGAAATACAAGGTGACATTTTGATAGCAGTCAATATTTTTACAATGCAAGTCAAGGCAGCTCCTCAAAACACCCTGTGTCCTAAAAATCTTTTAGATTAAAATGTCAGCTCAATTGTTTCATTTTGTCTAAGCAAAATCACTCCAAAGGTGTAGGACAACAGAATGGTCTACCTGGGACTAGCTGTAAACAGACAGCAGGAAATATAGGCGGTCAGAAAGAGTAAAAGTAAGGCACTCACCACTCTCCTAACCATCAGCATGACCCCTGGGGCTAACCTCTCTTTAGGTTCTGACCCGAATTCACCTGGAGAAAATCCTTGTGTCAACAAAATATGTCTCTAATCGTAGGATGGCAATAGAGATACGTCTTTGGGTAAGACCCAGGAGGTCGTGAAATAAGGAATCGTAAATCCCATGGGTGCTTATGCCTGCTAACAGAGAAAAATACGGGGGCCTCTGAGTGTTGCAACTGTTTCCATCTGTTCTCTTTATGTGTAACTGATGTAAGAAATTAGTGATTGCCAGAAGTCACTTGGTTTGCAATTACAGTGTTTAATGATATTAGCATAAACTAGGAAAATGAGCTACTCTATTCTAGAATAGAAAGCACAGATGAAGGTGAAATCAACTTTTGAGATGCTATATCACTTATGACATCCTTTCTCATTACCTAAAGCAAAGGAATGTTCTCACTTTACTTGCAGAGCAGATGGAAAATCCCCAAGACCTGCTGACACAAGACAAAAGGAGCTTTCCTAAAAGCTCCTGAATTCTCACAACGGGTCATTGCAATGGTTTTATTTGTCTCAGATAGGTCAAATAAGTAGGTAAAATAGAGATTAAAGTTACAAAGCTAGTCCTACTACAAATTAACTTCTGTCACTAAGTACATGTTGTTTGTCAAAAAGAGGTGGTGTAATATTGATCTTTGTTTTTAGTCTGAATGTGGCAGGTCACAGTGCCTGTAATCTTGACTTTCACTAAACCTTCCAACCAGCAGGAGAATATTCACATTAACCAAGTGCAGTGGGATAAATAATGTCAGGAAAACGAGGGTCATCAAAGCATCCGTGGAATGGGTTTGTTAATCTCTGCCCTGAATAATACACAAAATGATGGTATGATCAGAAGACATACAGGCTGTTAATGGTCAGTGAACCAAGCACCATACAAATATAGGTGGTCAAAAAATAGTGTCACTATTAAAGTACAAATAAAATGCATAGCTCTCTTTTAGTCAACAATGGAAGAAAAACAAAAATCCAGACACACAACTGTTGAAATAAATATTTTATTTGTGGGAGGCAGTAGATTTTAGCAGAAAATATATACATTCTGGAGAAAGAGAGATATGAATTTGTATGCCCAATCTGTTAGTTACTAGTTGCATGTCTTAATTAAGCCCCTTAACTTCTCAAAGTCTAAATTCCTAATAGAGGCTGGGTGCAGTGGCACACATCTGTAATCCCAGCACTTTGCGAGGCCAAGGAGGGAGGATCCCTTGAGCTCAGGAATTTGGGACCAGACTGGACAACACGGTGAAATCCCATCTCTACAAAAAATACCAAAATTGGCAGGGCTTGGTGGTTCACACCTGTAGTACCAGCTACTTGGGAGGCTGAAGTGGGAAGACTGCTGAGGCTGCAGTGAGCTGAGATCACTTCATACACTCCAGCTTGGATGGTACAGTGAGAACCTGTCCCCCCAAAATAAAATAAAATAAAATAGATAATTTTCTAACAGAAAAATAGAAACAATTTCAATTGTCTTATCACGCCACAGTGGACAATTTTATGTATTAATGAATATGAAGTTCTTAGTGTGTAATAGGTAATAAATGAATTCTAGTCTCTTTTTTTTTTTTTTTTTTTGAGACAGAGTCTCGCTCTGTCGCCCAGGCTGGAGTGCAGTGGCCGGATCTCAGCTCACTGCAAGCTCCGCCTCCCGGGTTCCCGCCATTCTCCTGCCTCAGCCTCCCCAGTAGCTGGGACTACAGGCGCCCGCCACCTCGCCCGGCTAGTTTTTTGTATTTTTTAGTAGAGACGGGGTTTCACCGTGTTAGCCAGGATGGTCTCGATCTCCTGACCTCCTGATCCGCCCGTCTCGGCCTCCCAAAGTGCTGGGATTACAGGCTTGAGCCACCGCGCCCGGCCGTCTATCTCTTTAAACTTCTGAAATTCTTTTAGAAGAATTTACTATTTGAAGGGTCACTGAAAATCTAATAAAAAATCTTTATTATAAAAATTGTAGACAAACACAATTTACCATTCATTTCTGAATGTTCATAGATGACTTGTAATTCACTAATGGCCCATACGTTGGCAATAGATCCCTGGCTTAGACAGAGTTGATATACAAAAGGAAGTCCAAGGGCAAGTATAGTGTTTAGGCATAGTGTTCTGAAAATTCTTCAGACAAATCAAGCAAAAATATACAGAATATCTTTTATTAAAACACTCAACAAAATGTATTTCTTGGAGTTTAGTAGTATAGCAATTAACACTTTTTTCGTAAAGTCAACTACTAGAATAATATAAGATTGTAACAGAAAAACCAGATGTGCATATTTGCAACAAAACATTTGATTCTTCTGCACTTAATATTACTGTTATGAAAGTTACTGGTTATTGGGCCGGGCGCGGTGGCTCAAGCCTGTAATCCCAGCACTTTGGGAGGCCGAGACAGGCGGATCACGAGGTCAGGAGATGGAGACCATCCTGGCTAACACGGTGAAACCCCGTCTCTACTAAAAAAATACAAAAAACTAGCCGGGCGAGGTGGCGGGCGCCTGTAGTCCCAGCTACTCGGGAGGCTGAGGCAGGAGAATGGCGTGAACCCGGGAGGCGGAGCTTGCAGTGAGCTGAGATCCGGCCACTGCACTCCAGCCTGGGCAACAGAGTGAGACTCCGTCTCAAAAAATAAATAAATAAATAAATAAATAGAAAAAAGAAAGTTACTGGTTATTGGCTTATATTCTCAAATTTAACAGTATCCCTGTTGCTGAATGCACAGCACATCTGCAAGTGGTAGAGAAATCTGGGAGCACAAAATCAGGCACTTGAGAACTTCCAGTATTTGAACTCCTCAGGTAATATAAGGTGTTCTGTTGATTTATTTAAGTACATTCTCCTCTGAAACTTCTAGATATTAAAAATACATTTTATTGCAGATCTTCCTTATCTAGTTCACTTAGTAATGTGAAAACTCCTTCGGTCATTGTTTTCTTTCGAGTTATGAAGACAAAATATTGGGGAACAAAACAAAGTCATCTTTATATAAAACCTAGTTTCACATGTATTATAATAAATAATCATAGTATTAATAGCTATAATTTCTGCAGTTTTGCTACAAGCACTAACTTGGCAATTTATACCGGATTTTTCTAAATGATCCTTTTCAATAAAATGTTTCCAACTAAATATTTATCTTAAAGTATTAAAATGATTTTTTCAGAGTATCTGTTTCTAACAGAGTCTTGATACTGCCAATAATCTCATAAGCTTAGGGGTATATTTTTACATATGTCTCTAGTTTTTCTTTGTTCGTTTGTTTGAGACGGAGTCTCCCTCTATTGCCGGGGGCAGTGGCGCATCTCCGCTCACTGCAAGCTCCACTTCCCGGGTTCATGCCATTCTCCTGCCTCGGCCTCCCGCATAGCTGGGACTACAGATGCCCGGCTAATTTTTTTTTTTTTTAGTAGAGACGGGGTTTCACCGTGTTAGCCAAGATGGTCTCCATCTCCTGACCTCGTGATCCGCCTACCTCGGCCTTCAAAAGTGCTGGGTTTACAGGCGTGAGCCACCGCGCCCGGCCATATATCTCTAGTTAAATAGTAAAGCAAAAACAACTACAAGAAAGTCCTTAGGAAAGCAAGGCATGAGTTACTTTTTGATTAGTTAAACTGGAATCATGCAGATTAAATGTCGGGGGAAATATGCAGTGTATGTCCATGATGTACAATTAAATACCCCTTGTCTTTACTCAGAAGCAAAATAAACACTGAAATAATTTTACCATCAGAGATCCACTTCTTTGATTGGGTGACAGACTGACAGAAGATGAAGTGTGCATGAGCCTGTTGCATCTCTAGTGTGGGTAGCATCTAGAGACTTAGTTGCATATAGAATTGCATTTGGAGCCCACAGGCACTTTGAAAAATAGGTGTCTTTTGAGCACAGTCATTTCTAAATATGTGCTTTTTTACAATAAAGGTGTCGTGCTGCAAAGGATCACTAAATGGAGAAAGTCAGTATGCTTCAGAGCACCCAGTATTTTAAAAAGAAATAGTTTTCCCCTGAATCTTTCATCACCCTTGTTGTGTAAGGTAGATTTTTCTCTGCATTGATATTTTAAGTTAGTCACGAGACCAGTCTGTTTGAGGGTGCAGAACCATTTGTGGATGGGAGCTGAGTATTCTTTCCTAGAGCATGCATATGCTTTCCAGCAGGTGTGGTTACAGACAGTGTGTGTTAAAAGAAATACAGAAATTCAAAGGCATGTGCTCCACTTCCATCCCTCTATAGGGGCTTGAAAATATGACATCTTAGAATATGTTAGATGTGGGGCTAAGAGATGGGAGCTCTATTTACCGTGTCCACCCTTTCTGTTTGTCTTGTTTCTCTTTTTCTTTCTTTCTTTCTTTTTTTTTATTCTGCAGCTTCAGCTTTTTTTCCCAACATTTTTCAAACATCAATATTTACTTTTTGTAAATGGTGTGTATATTGAATGCCCATTGTATGTCAGTCACTTAGCTAACAGCCATGAATTTGTAGATGTTTAAGAGAAAATTTCTGCCTACAAGGAATTTACAGACTTGTGTTGGAGGACTTGAAAACAGATGATCAGAGAACAGGATGGTAATAGCTCTGAAAGAGGCATGAAAATTGCAGGGTCAACTCAAGAAGGCGGATAGATAACCCAGCTAGGGAGAGAATAGAGTTTTGGGAGACTTATCCGTGGAAGTGAATTATAAAATGCCAGGCTTTCTCTGGAGATTCCCCTAAGAGAGCCAACAGTAGTCTCCACCTTGGAAAAAATGTATTTTCACTATGACACTCTACCATCATCCTATAAGTAATTATAATGGCCTTGCACAATAAACCCAGTAAGTGCCAAGTACGATGGTAGCTTTTCTAATGACTAGAGCATAGTAAGTGATATGGAACTCATCCCTTGGCGGAATAGGGAACGTTAAGAAAAGAATCTTGGAAGAGATTACATCTGAGTTAAATGCTGAAAAAACAGGAGTTGGCCAGAGATGGAGAAAAAGAAATTCATTCCAGTAAGAGGCTTGAGAAAACTGGGCATGTTTTTGTGTCTTTCCTTCCAGAATGTGTGTCCAAAGTTCCTTTTCTCTTAGGGGAATGTTAATTCTGATTTGTTAGGGTTTGCTAAGGGTCAAGACTGGAAAATGTCTCAAGGAAAACACCAATTTTTTTTCAAGAAAAATGAAGGTACAAAACAGGAAAGATTCAATGGGAGATACCTTTCTTTGGGAAAAGAGGAATTAGGACGTGATTTCCATCCTTACTACAATGACAACAGGAGTTTTCTATAGCACACAGGGGTTTCAGAAGGAATTGATGAGGTAAACTTTTCATTCTCATGCCTAGGAACTAGTTAGAACCTAATAGAAATAGCTCCCTCTCTCTCTCATTTTCTCTCCCAAACATGCTCTTTCAGTTAATATGGCCTGAAGACACTTAATGTGTCTGTAAACATCCTGAAAAAAAGTACAGTTTTTGTAAAAGAAATATGTTGAATAGGAAAGAAAGATGTCTGATGTCATATGTTAGTTTCATTCTCTTTATGGCCCTAAAATGTGACTCATAACAGTCAAGCAAACAAATGGATTTCTTCACTCTTGCCTAACTTTCATGTACATAATACATAAATAATGCAAAAGGGTGACTTCTAGGCTGGCTTGATTTCTCTTTCACTCATTTCCCAGTGCCTTTTCAGAATTCTAAAAGCATTATCTTTGTTTTATGAAAACAAAACCATGTTTAATTGAGTTTTCAACACAGTGTAATTGAGTTTTCAAGATTAGAAGAAGCTTATCTGTTTTAAAAGCTAGAACCCATATAGTGCTTAATATATCTGGTCACTATTCTAATGCATTATATTAATCATCAGTATAATTCCATGAGTTCAGTTTTATTATTGTTCCCATTTTAAAGAGGAGTCATAACAAATAAGATAGTAAGATCACACATCAAGTAAGAAGTGTAGCCTGGACTTGAACCCAGGCAGTAATGCGTGAGCATCTGTGCTTCTAGCCACTATTCTAAAGAAAGAAACACATGGTAGGAGAATCAACAGAATGAATCTTTACAATGTCTCTACCCTATGAATTCAGACGATTAAGGTAAGGTTCTATAAAAGCTGTCTAGCACTGCCTACGCATACCCTCTGTAAAAGTAAAAGAGAAGTGCGAGGATGTTTATGTGTGGGTGAAGGTGTTTGACTGTGCAGATCCACCAAAGGTTAAAAACAAAGCAAACACCTATCTGGCATTACCTTTGTTATCCCATTTGATTCCAACCACACACACCTACGATGTAGACATCATTATTGCCAGCATGGAGAAGAAATTGAACTCAACGTGGGCAGGTTGACTTTTACCAAATAACAGAATTTGTATGTGACAGAGCCAGGATTAAGTATAGGTTTGTCTACACAAAAGAAGAAAGAGTAGTATGAAAGCATTGAACAAAAATCCCAACAGATTTGCTGGAAATGGATATAGATTCAGGGATGGTCTTCCTAATGAAAGAGTGCTTGCACTGAGATCTAAAGAATGAGTAATATTAATCCAGAATGGGGAGTTTCAGGCAGAGAGAAGAAGATGAGCAGAGTCTGGATTGCATAAGGACTAGTACCAAGGCCAGTGTTCCCCAACACAGAGAAGAAGTAGCAGTTTCCTGCAAGATGAGGAGAGGTATTCCCCATTCAGAATCCTGTAGGAGATGACAAAGGTGTCAATCTGCATACTGAGAGGAAAGGGCAACCTCAGTGGGGTTCTAAAGAATGTCATGAGCAGTGAGGGCGAGGGCTGAGAGGAATAGCTATGCAGTTACATGAGTCGATTTCCATTTCTGAAAGCTGATTTTTATGGATTTATGTAGACCAGTTCGGGAGCTTGTAATAATGTCACCAAGAGATGGTGAAGACTTAGAATAGAGCAATGTCAGGGGTGATGCAAGTGGATATATTTGAGAACTATTAAGGTGCTAAAAATCAGATGAACTTTTACTGAAAGACTGCATGAGTAGTTAGAAAGAATGATGGATGCAGCCTTGAATTCTGACTGGGGGGACCTCAGCATCCCTCACTAAGAAAAGAAGAATGGATTAGAACTGCGGACCTAGCAGGAAGTGTGGATGGGGGATTCTAAAGGGATTCAAGCAATGCGCATTTACTCACATCCAAACATTTATGACTCTACTATTGAAAAATAAGAGTTCTTCATATGCCTGGGGGCTTATGCCTGTTTTGTAATGGTATTCTGAATAATACTTGAACTATTTTTGCAAAGAATGACAATTTCTTTTTTAAACTTTTTTTTTTTGTATTATTTTCAGAGGTACATGTGCAGGTTTGTTAGATAGGTAAACTCATGTCATGGGGGTTTGTTATACAGGTTATTTTATCGCCCAGGTACTAAGCCTAGTACACATTAATTGTTTTTCTTGTCCTCTCTCTTCTCCCCCGCTTCCACCTTTTGATAGGCCTCAGTGTTATATAACCATGTGTTCTCATCATTTAGCTCCCACTTGTGAGTAAGAACATATGGTATTTGGTTTTCTGTTCCTGCATTAGTTTGCTAAGGCCTCCAGCTTCCTCCATCTTCCTGCAAAGAACATGATCTTATTCATTTTCATGGCTGTATAGTATTCCATGTTGTATATGTACCACATTTTCTTTATCCAGTCTACTGTTGATAGACATTTAGGCTGATTCCATGTCTTTGCTATTGTGAATAGTAAGAATGCAAAATTTCTATTTAGACAATGTCTTCCCTATGTTCCTCTCTTTGGTTCTGGTTTACCATTCAATCAATTAGCCTTAGAAAAAATATATCAAAAAATGTAGGCAATTAATCAAATAAATAGGTATTATATTATTTCTATCAAATAGATATTATAAATGGATATTATATATAAAATACATATTGTATATAATATCTATTGCATAATATATGATATATATGACATATTTCATGTGTACTATATATTTGTTTAAACTTTTTTCATCAAGATCATAAACACTAGATGTTCATTAACATTGGGAAAATTAGTCATAAGATGACTAATTTTACACCGGGCACTGTAATGACACTACTTAGAAGATTTAGGTGGCAGAATGGTTTGGTGAAAATTATGTGGACTCTCTAAATACTAATAGGTCAAGCCAAATTCCAGGATTTAGTCTACGTTTTCTTGAGAAAGTTATTAAGTCTTTCTCTTTCTAATTATCTATTCCTCATTTCAAAAATTGAGGTCATATAACCTACCTTACAGTTTTGAACAGATGATAAAACAGGTAATACACATTTAAATGCCAGACATCAGGAGACACTCCAAAAGTGCTGATATCCAACTCACTGTAGCACATATAAACATAAGTGATATAAAACCACTTGACTTTTCAATGAACTAATTAAAAGGGTCATTTTAGGACACACATAAAATGAAAGATCTCTGATCTGGCAGTCAGGAACCCTGAATTTGAATTTTGGCTCTTAGCTGTTATGCATCCTCATTGAGTAGAAATCACAGGCACAAGACTTTTGTGCCAGGGCCAATTAAGAGCCACCATTTCCAAACTCCCTGTGTGATCCGGAGCAAGTTGCTTGAACAGGACAGATCTCAGGTTGTAAAACAAATCAGTAGGCAAAGATTCCAGTGGTCTTGTGCCTGTAGTTCCAGCACTTTGGGAGCCCTAGGCAGGCAGATCACTTGAGGTCAGGAGTTTGAGACCAGCCTGGCCAACATGGCAAAACCCTGCCTCTGCCAAAAAAAAAATTAGCCGGTGTGGTGATGCATGGCTGTAGTCTCAGCTACCCGAGAGGCTGAGGCAGAGGCAGGAGAATTGCTTGAACCTGGGAGGCAGAGGTTGCAATGAGCTGAGATTGCACCACTGCAATCCAGCATGGACAACAGAGTGAGACCCTGTCTCAAAATAATAATAATAATAACAATAATAACAGATTAATGACTGCAATTATCTTGAAATGTCCTTCCAGATCTGAAATGGGTATGATTACTAACACCTAATGTTTAAAAATATTTAATGATGGATATCACCTTATTTTTTTCCTGAAAATTGATTTTAAGATGGTAAATAATGCAAGTAGTTGAGAGGAAGTATGATAAAAGTCAGCTCCTCCAGTTTCAATTGTCATTTGAATCCTAAGTCAGAGACAGATTTTCCATGAGAAAGAGTTAACTTGGAAGAGCGTGTGGTATGTGTGCATCTTTACAAATCCAGATCTTTCCTATTCTCAATGAAAAAAAATGTACGTCCAGTCGATGGCTGTCAGCTACTGTCAGGCGATTTGTTTATGACTCATTGTCCCTTTTACCTTTGTAGCATCATGCATTTTAATTAGGAGTGCTTACAAACCTAGTGACCTCTCTACCTGCCACATGGAAATGAATGTTAGCATGTTGCGGAAGACAGTTATCCTAGGTGAAAAGAGCCAAACATCTCAGAAAATTGACTGATATTCATAAAATGAGTTGAAAAACCCAGGGGATTAAAATGAAAGACCCAATTTGCATTGAGCCAATATAATAGATATCTCAAGGTCAGTGGCTCAATTTCCATATGCAATATTGATTAAAGTCACCATTGTTACCATTTAAGAGTCTTCCTGTGTGCCTGCTATAGTGTACTCATGTTATGTTACAAATGTGGACATTTAGATTTCAAAGGGTAATGATATCTCACCTAAAAAACAAACAAACAAAAAATCAAAAAAAAAAAAGTCCCACTGCAATTTTACTTGATGAAGTTCACTCTTCAACAAATTGTACAGTGAGTGCTATTCTGGTGGTTACACCATCTATTTGCGGAGGAAAATCTCTCTGAATGTAATCAAAAAAGAAATAAACGAAGGTAGAAAGGGAAAGACAGAGTGATACTAAAAAGAAATAGAAACTAAAGAAAAATAGTTCTGCTAAAATAGATGAAAAGAACAAAAGAAAGAAAGAAAGAGAAAAATAAGAAAGAAAGGGAAAGAAGCAGGAAAGCAAGGAAGGAAAGAAGACAAAACAGAGCACAAATTAAACTATTTGCAGAAAAGCTGTGAGCCAAAATGAGAGTATCAGAAATGGGATTTTTGTGTGACAATGCAGAATGGAAAAGGAGCAAAGGGATTTGCTTGTATGCATGTTAAAATCTAACTGTTTCCCTTAAGGAGTGCGTATTAGTGTCTCTTTTGATCAGTAAGTCAATGTTTCAACTGTGTTATCACTGCCTTCCTTGTGGCTTTTAATAATCATTCTTGAAGTAGAAGTGTTTTTGCAGACATATTGGGAGATGCTCTTCTCACTTGGCTGATTATTTAATCCACCCTGAAGCTGTCTGTCTGTCTGCAGGACAAGGTGTTCATGCAGATTGAAAGCCAGGAAAAGCCAAGAAGGGGGTTGACATCTTAGAACAAATTAACTTACATAATGGCGCTGTCAATCCACTCTCTCTTCACTTTCCATTGTCTTGGTTTATACTAAATTTGATCAGCGTCTCTTTGGGTTTGCTTTGTTCCCCACCCATCAGTTGGTTATCTCTGTTATTCCAGTTTCTCTGAACTCCTACTAAGTGCCAGGCTTATATGAGTGCCACAAGGAATGCGAGGAGCATTTCTACCCCGCAAAGGAGTAGACAGGTAATGTCATGCAAAAACGTGGCTGTGACTGCAACAGCTAAGGAACCAGACTAGGGAACAAATGAGAAGGATTTTCTGAAAGTTGTCGACCTGTGATACATTAGGTCTGAGGGGGTAACTCCCCATGAATTGAGGAAATCAGGACATTTTCATGGAGGACGTGAATTAGCAGGATTCCTAATGATGAGACTGATGAAGTTGGCCATTTCAAGCTGAAGGAAGCATGCAAGCTTATTTGGCAAAGGAACTTAATCTAAATGTCAAATTCTGAATGATTTTTAGTGGCTGTCTTAAGTGCTGCCCTGAAATGAATCTTAAAAATGCTTCCATACTCAGTCACAATCAATTAGAAGGGTCTGCTATGGTTACAGCATGGCAAGAGGTATCTGCAGTAACTGCCATAGTCAAAAAATTTTTTTGAAAATCTAGTAAACCAAAGCACTAAGTTCAGAGTGAGTGGAGAGGAAGTTTCACACAGAGGGTATGAGAGATTGGTTAGTAAAAGGAATTTGGAGGCAGATTATAAAGGCTGTGGATGTCAGGCTGAAGAAATTATATACTGTGAGGAAATTATTCACTCATATCTTCTCTATTCACCATATTATGTGTGAAAATCTAGTGGGACAAACTTTGTTTGACTTAAGCTATAGGTATACCATCTACACAATTTAAACACTGTCAGTCACTTATCATTTCCCAGTCCTTCAAGATATTTTATTTTCCTTATTGCATATTGCCTTGCGTGTAGTTCATACTTAGTTAAAATCATATGGGTTCCCTGTTTTCCCAGATCTCTTCATAGGTGTGACAGGACAGATAACAGACATCTGGAAAATACTGCAGAGTGCTCTAAGTGCAGTAGTCAGGGTGGAGAGTTTGTGGATGGGCAGAGAGATTGCAAATAATTCTTATAGTAGTCGCCTCATCAGCAGACTGGATCTTGGAGGTCAAGCAAGATGTCCATATGCATAAACTGCAAGAGAAAATAAATAAGAAATTCTAGGTTAAAGCAATGAACAACAATGATGGAGGAAGGAAAGAGCAATGAGCACTGTTGCATGCCGGCCTGACAATACCTGGAGTCTCACGTTGTAGTAGAATCATGTACTTAAAATTGTAGACAGAATCTACCGATGCCTCTGACTCCCATCACCCTGGTGCATTTGCTAAATGTGCATGAGCTGTTTGCTAAGCACTAATGAAGGTTGTGTTAAAACATTATAAAGATAACAAAAATTCAGGTGCCTTTTCTGGAGGTACTAATGATATCATAGGCACAGAGATAGCAAGTCCAAAATGTGCATTCAAATAAAAAGCATGTTTTTATAATGCTTTAGCTTAGTTCAGGCCCTCCTGTTCTCCCACCTGCACTATTGCAGCGTAATGTAATGGTTAAAAATAAGATTTCTGAAGGCACTCTAACTCTGTGATCATGAGCAGGTTACCTAACTTCCCTTTACCACACGCTTCTGATCTATAAAATACAATAAGAATACCTGTATCATAAGTACCTATATCCTAAGGTATTCCTATTATAGGTACAGGTATGAGGAACCTATTTATGTGCAGTCAATGAGATAAAGCACTTATAAAAGTCTTATTTTATGTTTGTTGTTGTTTTGTTAGTATTGCAATTACCTCTTAAATGGTATTGCTGCCTTCCATTGTCCCTTATAACATCTACACTTCACCCAACCTCTAGGGCTATATATTTTTGACAGCTATCATGGAGGTGATATATATACACCTACTGGATATTTTTCAACATGAAAGAGGCCTGGTAGACTAATGTCCAAGTTTCTCAGCCTGGAAGATAAGGACCCCATGAGTTGGCTAATTTAACTTTCTTGGCATATGATCTTCCAACTTCTTATACTCTCCCATGTATTCTATACTCCAGCCACACCTAGCTATATGTCAGAGAAGTTAAATGACGCAAGGTTAGAGGGTTACGAGGTTATTCAGAGAGGTATTTCCAAGGATCTTCTCAGATTCTTATGCCTTTGCTGTTTCCATCAATCCATTCTGTACAGCACTTGAGAGCTGCTGTTGAACCAAGATCATGTATTCACAATGTCTGTCTCTGCCACTTGACTGAGCTTTTGAGGGCATCTTGTCTCATTCATTTCCCAATTATCTGCACCTGGTACTAAGTAGAAACCAAAATGAGATTTAATGCATACTTGATAAAAGTGAGTAGTCAGGTAGATGTAGTCATAGATACACTTATTTATACATTAATAATTCACTGAACTTCTGGTGGGTTAATCAAACAAACTAAACACTATTACCACCAAGTATTCACATAAATGCTTTTGCTTATAATGAGAAATGTTCATGGTGAAATTTTCAAAGAGAATGGCAAGTCAGACAAGTATGTATGCTGATGAGGGAGATTTTGGCTCCTGCACATATAATGTGGTACCCACTCTCTCTGTCTATGTGCAATGTCGTTACGGAAGATGACAGATACAGTAAGTCTTAGTTTAGTGTTGCTACAAAGGAATATATCTGAGGCTGGGAAATTTATAAAGGAAAAAGGTTTATTTGGCTCAAATTCTGATGGCTGCAAAGTTCAAGATTTGGGATGTGTATCTGGTGAGAGCCTCAGGCTGCATCCACTTATAGTGAAAGTGATACAGGAGATAGAAATAAATTATTTAGGCAGATAGTGAAGGTAAAGAAGAGAAGGCAGGCAGAGCTTCCCTTCTAACAAAAAGCAGCCATGAAAATCATTTCTCTTCTAACAAAGAGCAGCCTGAAAAATTGAGCTACAAACAAATAAGGAAGCTAGAAGCTTGCATGGGGGAATGCCAGCAGCGGTGCCAATAGAAAAGGGCTACCTGGGGGCCAGACATGTCCACCATGGAGGCTCCATCTTCCTTTTTTTTTCTTTGATACCACATGCACGGTAATAAAGAAATGGGCAAAATGGCACAGTTCAGGCAGAGAACCTGCCTTCATAAATGATTAGTGTGGGACTACCAGAGATTCACACTGTATGCATATGACACACCTGGTCCAACCAGTTTTTTGTGCCTTCTGTAGATCAGACACCACCTCCTCACCAGCTCATTTATAAAACTCCCTGCATTCCACCATGGGCCTGGCAACCCATTTTTCTGGGACCCTTCTCTGCAGAGAGCTATTCTTTTTCTTTCCCCTGCTAAACTTCCACTCTTAACCTCACTCTTTGTGTGTCCACGTCCTTGTTCTCCATGGACTTGAGACAACAAACCTTGGGTGTTACTCCAGGCAATGAGGCTGCTTCAAAAGGTGAAGGGGAGCTGAGGAGCTGATGTGTGCAGGGATCACATGGCAAGAGAGGAAACGAGACAGTGGCAGGGAGTAGTGGGGGTGCCAGGCTCTTTTTATCAACCAGCGGTAGCAGGGAAACAAACAGAGAGAGAACTCACCCACCCTGGAAGAAGTGTTAATCTATTAATGACAGATGCATTTCCAGGATCCCCCACTGGGCTACACCTCCAACATTGAGGATCGGATTTCAACCAAACATCCAAACCACAGCATAACGTTAGACCCACAATTTCTGACAAACAGGAATAATTTTCCTTTCTTGCTTTTGACTTCACCTGTTAACATAAATGACTGTAGCATTGTGTGTGTGTGTATATGTGTGTGCGTATGTTTAGGGTTAGCAGTTTTGCCACATAGATTTCATATTATTGGAATTTTACTAAAACCCAGTGAGAGAGGTGAGACAAGGATAATTTCTTCCCGATTACTGATGAAGAATCCCAGGTTCGGAGAGTTAAATGCAATCTTTTACTGAGAGTTAGCGGAGGTGTGACTGCAGAAAAAGGAAAAAGGAGAGGTGAAAGCACTGTATACATATAAAAGTGACATTGACAAAAGACTGCCATAATAAATTAGCATTCCCATCTTGACTGATCCAACCAGCAGGAACAAATCCACAGGGCAAGTAGAAAGGAAAACGGGGAGGATTCTTTTACAATTTGTCAAACAGTGGCTACTAGAAACTCAGCTCTAAAAGAGAAACAAATCAAAGCAAAAATAGAACAATCGCTACTTTACTTTTTAAATGTCCTATCTCTAGCAACAGGGCCCAGAATCCATCCTAGATTTTCTGACTCCAAACTGGTACATTTCCAAAATTGTATATTTCACATCTAGCAATAAGAGAAGTGCATGGTTTACAATTGTGAATATCCTCACAGAAGCACCCCAAATTCCAAGGTCCTGAATACATCATGCAAAACCAATGATCAAAAAGGGACACAATGTCTTGCACTATGTGTTTAGCACCCTCCACACCCTCTCTGTGTTCACTTTTCTTTGTAAAGTGGCTTTTTTTTCTCCTTACTCAGTACAGTGTTAGTCAGTAATTCAAACAAAAGAAAAACATAAATGATACTTTAATATTAGGTCTTGGGGGATTTCAGTGATTTATATTCTCTTTCTTCAGCAATATTTGCTATAAAGCTACTGAAGGTAATATTTAGAGAAAGTGGGTATTTTGCCACAAAATCACCTTCTAATCCTCAGAGCATTTCCTTGATATCTATCAGCAGTTCATAAAGACATTCACACTTTATGAGCAATATGTTGACTTCCCTTTGCAATGGCAAGGAGAAAAAATAAAAATAAACTTTCACTGAAGAGGACCACAATGTCTCCCCAAATGAAATTGCGTGATAAACCAAATAAAATAGTCACAAAACTTGGAAGTAGGTTTTAGTTTGTTTTCACATACTCTGCTTCAAATGTGTACACTGGGAAGATTTATTTGATTTATTTTAACTCAGTCTTCTGTGAAAAAAAGAAACTACAGTGGAATTCCCATTAACCTATGTCCAGGATGTTAAGTGAGGATGATGATTATTGTTTTGAAATATTGTTAGTAGGGAGGAAGGCAGGCAGAGATACAATATTATAATTCTGTTTGTATCTGAATTGTAGCTGAAGACTAAAACCGTTTCTGCAATGTCCACTGGAATAGGTTATACTGTTCCAATTCTTTGTAACTTCTAGACCTAACATTTGTATTTTCAGAGATGATTTTATAGGAAATCAAAGTAATCTGAAACATTCGATATTGAATAAAAACTTTAAGCTCAGGAATACTACTTTAAATGTGTATACTTCCCACTTTAAGGGGACAATTTACTTGACAATGTTAGTTTGAAAGGATGCTGATTTAATATAATTTGTTCTCCCCAAGCTGCAGTCATATATACAGTGCTGTCTTTTTTTTTTGTCTGTACACCATCTGTGTGATACAATATTTTAATCAACTCATTTCTCTAAAAACATAAAATAAACATTTGTTTTGAAAGAAAACTTTATATTCATACCTAAAAATAAGAAAATTATTTTTATTTGCCATAAATGCAAGGTAAACTTAGAAATGAATTGAATGAATGCAAAACAATATTCTTAAATTCTAACAAGGTACTTGGAGTCCGTTTAAGGTTCTGAGCCTGAGGCCAGCATTCTACTTGTTAGAGATCAGCGCTGGCAGGGAGCTGAAATGTTCTCTCTTGACAAAATCAGAGGGTTGAAGGAAAATTGGAAAGCGAGTAACTTTCCCACCTATTTATTTTCCACATCTCTGTCCTATCAGAAATCGCCATGGGGACTCACGACCTGCAGCATGACAAATGCTGGGGTCTTTTAAAAAGTTTGGTCTGAAGGGAAAACACAGATAGAAATCCTACACTTGCCGCCTACCATGTGAATGATTTTGTGAATGATTTAGGGAAGTCAATATCTTCTTCATCTAAAAAATGGAATTAATAACATCTTTATCTCCAAACCATTGAGTAGATTAAATGGAACAGCATTCTGAAAAACTCCAACATATAGTGGTTGCTCAACTAATTCCAGTTACCATCACCCCTCAACACATTTTCTTTTGGTTTTATCTACTCTACAAACACAAAGACAGCATCTGTTCCAAGCCCGTGTCCTCAGCCTTTGTTTTGCATCTTCTTCCTCCACATGATAATCTTCTCTTGTGTAATTCATTCACTCTTCCATTTTGCTAGAAACTTCTGAGGCTTTTATTTCTGAGGAAGATCACATCCAATATTCTGACAGTCTCCCCAAATATATCTGCCCGTTCCCTTGAGAATGCTGCTGACAAAACAATGAATAAATAATAGAGAGATGAAAAGCTAGTCTTAATCAAATCCAGGTTAGCTACCTCTGGGTAGGGGTAAATGGAAAGACTTTGAAAGCAAAAAATTCTGTAAATGAGACTTTGAAACCATATCATTTGAGTATAAGATCATGGGGTAAAAAATAAGTTCCTCTTTTTAAGAAAAAAACAGCTTTAAAAGTCCCATTAGGCTTTTAAAAAAAGGCTTCTTGAACATCAAATATCTTTTGCAAAACACTTCATTGATTTAAGTGTAAATTAATCAGAAATGCATAGATCCTATTTCCCTTAAAATACACATGGATTTTTACATCCAGATGCAAAAAGTTTTTCCTGTTTCCCATCACTTCAAAATTTAAGAGTGCTTTAGGTGCTCAAGACTGACTCAAAAGTGTTAAGCCTTGTCCTTGATCCTTGCAAAGCATAAGAAGTGGTAATTTTGACATGAGATTTCTTTAGTCTTCTATATGAATACTAAAGGAATGTGCTTTCTTAGAATTGCTAACAGAAAATACATAATTATTAAGCAATGCGACCTTGGTAATCTTTCTAGGCTATACTGTGGCACTGCAGAACAAAACAATGTGTTCAAAAATCTCAGACTTGTTTTCCAACTTCAACTCTGACTAAATGTCTCTGGTTTTCTCATCTAAAAAATGGGGGTACAGGACAGGACCTATTTATCTTGGAGCTTGCTGTGGGATAGACATAAGATGATAAATCAACGAAAACGTATTGAGCATCTCTTCTGTGCTACTGAGGATTCAAAGATAAATGAATAAAATACTTCTCCCTGGTCTTAAAGGAAACTCCCAGCTCTGGAGGAAGAAGGCACTCTGGGAATCTATTTTAGCACTCTGTCTTTGGAATGAGATGACCATAGTGAGTCATCTCACATGGAGGCAGCGGAGGCAGTATACTCTGCCTGAGGGATCACTTACATTCTGAATGAGAAATTGCTCTGTAAACACTGAGGTACTAAATTATGAGGCACTAAGAAGCAGATGGATTCTCATTAATTCTTGGTGTCATTATAATTATTATTGCTACTAGTATTACCATTATGCAAATCATCATTTGGTATTTGAATTGTTTCCCTATGTTCACTCTTAATCTTCACTGTTTTATTTTTGCTCTAGAAGATTGAGTTTTCTGGTTTTGTTTCTTTTCACTTTATTTTGCCATCCTCTTTACTCCCTCTTTCTTTTCCAGTGAAATCTGTTATCCTCATTGAGCTCCCCACACCAATCTGCTGGGCCATCTGATTTTTCTTAACTCCAATTCTGGATCTATTTCTAGCTAACTGCTGACAATAATGCCATAGTTATCCTTGCAGTCATATTCATTTGTTTGTTATCTTAAATAATATAATTTTTGAACATTGACTACATATCAGGCTTTGGGCTAGATCTGGGATACACAGATATGGATATACATAGATATGGATAATAGGCTCTGCCTTCATGGAGCTCAAAATCAATCCAGTCAGGGTGGAAGATAAATAAACATAAAGTTATAGGACAGTGTATCGAGACTGATGCTGTAGATATGCACTAGGCGTAGTAGGAGCTTACAAGTGAGGAAGCATGGATGTAAGTGAAAACTTAAAAGTACATGTCATATTTATGATCCATCTAGAAAGATAAGATGGCCACTCTTCATAAGGAGGTAGCCTAAGAAAGGAAAAGTCATTTCTCTATGCTTAGGGTCTGTTCAATAAGTTCATCCCAATTGAATCCCCAGATTATGGAGCCAAGCCTCCTGGCAAGTCCAAGAAGTTGGGGGAAAGGGGTTGAGCCCCTTTATAATCACCAGCAGCACCGTAACCATGCATATCCAAAGATACCTAAAATCTGTGCCAAACAGTGTTCTTGCTAGTTCTTGGACAAGCCAGACCCTCTTGTTCAGCTCCAACCAAGGCATTTCCATCCAGATTTTTCCCTCGAGACCTTCCCATGTATGAGGCTGGTTAAGACTCAGTCTCCAAGACCCACAGCTTCCAGGTAATTGAATAAGTAAAAACATCTCAACAGAGTTCATCAATGGGGAAATGGATATGAGGAAGACCCATTGTTCAGAGGGTACTTCTCATCTGTAGCCCTGGACTGGTCAAGAACACGCCCACCGGATATTCTGAATGCTAGCATGAAGATCAGTGACCAGACCTTTCCTCCGTCTGTAAGTTTGAGTGGTTTCCAGACTGCAAACTGGTATCAGAGCCTGTTTCCCTGTAAAAACAGAAGACCTTTCCTCCCACAAGGATCTTGGCCCTAACACTTTCCTTTCTCTCATTTATGCCTCAGGATTCCCTTATTTCTTCTTTAGGTCATTAAATACAAAATATTAACCCATATTTATTTACCAGATTATGAAACTGAAGCAATCCCTCTTCTAACATTAGCTTCCTTTAGTCTTGTATTAATGAAGAAGAATAGAGAGACAAACAAAAAACAAACAAACAAACAAACAAACAAACAAATTTTTGGCCGGGCGCAGCGGCTCAAGTCTGTAATCCCAGCACTTTGGGAGGCCAAGGTGGTCTGATCACGAGGTCAAGAGATTGAGACCATCCAGGCCAACATGGTGAAACCACATCTGTACTAAAAATACAAAAATTAGCTGGACGTGGTGGCATGGGCCTGTATTCCCAGCTACTTGGGAGGTGGAGATAGGAGAATGGCTTAAACCCAGGAGGCGGAGGTTGCATGGAGCCAAGATTGTGCCACTGCACTCCAGCCTGATGACAGAGCGAGACTCTGTCTCAAAAAAAGAAAAAAAGAAAAAAGAAAAAAATACAAAACACAATTTTACTCCCCAGGAAGAAATGCTGTTACATGTGCAAGGCATTAACTGTTTAGAACACGATGATTTGGAGAATGATGAAAGGAGGGTTTACCTGGAGCCCTGAAAATATTGGAGAACAGTGGATAACAGCATTTAAAGGGCTAATTGAGAGTGGAATGAATGCCTGAATGTCCTGTAGCCACAAGACAGAACGGTACTCTAAGAAGAGTAGCCTAGCTGTAGGAATCACAAAAGGACCTGTTCTCTAACCATCTGCTCTTCTTAGATAAGTATCAATGGGCTCACCTGAGAGGAAACCAACATGTACATCAAAAACTGGACATTTGTTTTTCACTGCATCCTTTAATACAACAACCTGTGAGTTAAATATCTTTATACACAAAGGTGAATGAGACTCAAAGAGATTATCAACATGATTCACCAGCTAGTTCAATTTACAGAGTGTACTAGTCCATTCTCATGCTGCTAATAAAAACATACCTGAGACTGGGCAATTTATAGGGGAAAGAGCTTTAATTGACTCACAGCTCGGCATGGCTGGGGAGGCCTCAGGAAACTTACAATCATTGTGAAAGGGGAAGCCAGCATGTCCTTCACATGGCAGCAGCAAGGAGAAGTGCCAAGCAAATGGAGAAAAAGCCCTTTGTAAAACCATCAGATCTCATGAGAACTCTCATTATCATGAGAAGAGCATGAGGGTAATCACCCCCATGATTAAATTATCTTCCACTGGGTCCCTCTCAGGACATGTGGGGATTATGGGAACTACAACTCAAGATGAGATTTGGGTGGGACAGAGCCAAACCACATCACAAAACTAGTAATGTGTTCAGTCAGAACTTGAAATCAGATCTATATGACTCCAAATGTCTTGCTATTCCTTGCAGGCTTTACTCTCCCACCAACAAATAAAGGAGTTACCGTTTTCAAAGTCTTGAGAAAAACAAAGTAGCTTGGCTGGTGCATACATGACAAATAGGTTGTATTATAAAGTGATATGGAAGAGACAAGCAGAAGTCTATTTGGGATTTAGAGAAGCAAAATACATTTCCCTTCACAGTTTCTTCATCTGAAAAATTAGGGAGTTATAGACAATGAATGAGATAACATATGTAAATCAGTTTCTATAGTGCCTGGCAAGATATTAAGCCCTCAAGCTTAAGAATACCAATTACAACTGTTAGTGCCATTTATTATCATTTTCTATTCCAGAAAAGTGATTATGTGCCTTATGTAATTTGAGGTTAGAAAACAACCCAGTGAAAAATAAGGTGTTCCCTGCTCAGGCACAATGAGATAATTTTAGGGAAGAAAGCCGGAATACTATTATGCAAAATAGAGGAATGATAAGAAATTCATTAGGTTTCCTGATTTGGACAAGTCAGGTACATTGGCTTTTCTGTGCTTTGGGATAATGTAGGAGTCAGTCTCACATACTTCCATGTTAAATGAGTTATCGTTTCTGTTTGGGTTTCTTATCAGAAAAGACCAGTGGAAGTTTCAGTACATTGCAGCATATGAGAGCACTTTTTGTTTTTCTTATGTTGTTGTCTTCCTCTGATTTCCTAATAATCTTCCCTTCAAAAATCTACAGCACATGTGATCTGCTTGGAAAAAAGCTTTGGGGCTACCTTAGTGAGCTAGACTCTATGATACTAAAATAATTCAACCAAGACAAGACATATTATTAGACTGAACAGAGACTAGGTGATGAGATCCAAGGTAATCTCACCAGAAAGTAGACCTTCTCTAGACAACATTAATTTGGATCAGAGTATCTGAACTACATTTTTTTTTTTTGTTTTCTCTCATCTTTTAACTGTATATGTTGAAGACTACTCAGGTTATTAGCTTAATTTTTCCCACATGCAGGGACACGTTGGGTCATGCTTACATCCTTTAAAGAACAATGACCTGCGCTCTGGTTTTCTTTTGTTCAAGAGCTCGCTCTGTAACCTTAGGCTCAGAAGTCAAAAACCTTACCCAGCTCTTTTTCTGTAAAATGAAGAGGTTGAACTAGACAATCTCTACGGGCCCTTTGGGCTCTAAAAGCCTGTAACTCTATAAAATCGAAGTAATAATATATCGTCTTCTCACCTCACAAGATCATGGTAAGGGTCACATAGGAGAGCTGATGTGCTTGGAAATATATAAAAGGATATACAAACCTATATAGCAATAGCAGAACTGTGACTTAACCTTGGACTCTAACAGTAAGGAAGTAAACAAGACTTTAGATGTCATTTGGTTTCATTATTTCCAAATGGTCTCCAGAATGATGCTTGTAATGTTGAATCAAAATTACCTTTGTTGCTTTCTAAAAAAAATACATATTCTTTTGGAGAGTTTGATTTAATTGGTTAGCCATGGAATCTAGGATCTATATTTGCAAAATCACTCGCAATTAAAGATTCAGATTCTCTTTGTAAACACATAATGTTTAGCTTCTCTTTCCTTGCAACTTATGAATCCATTCTATAGTGAGGTATTGCATTATTTAAAAGTAGGTTATAATAGTCACTTGTTAGTATTTTAATATTGGGAGGCAGTGCTAAAGAACAACTGAAGTTGGAAAACATGGGTTTAAATTATACTCTTTATTAACTGTGTAACCTTGAACAAATCACTTAACTTCTCTGAGCCTCAGTTTTCTCCTATTTTAAAGGATACAAACAATAGCCGCTATCCATAGTGCTTTAATAATTAAAGAGATACTGCATGAGAAGAAAGTAAGAAGAAAGTAATGAAGTATGTCATGTTAGCTTGTCTTTCTCCTTTCTTGCCCTTCAAAGTATTGTAGCCATGAGGATATTAATAAAACACAATGCTGCATAGTAATCACATCACTATAATAGTAATCTCCAAGTAACAGGTGTCTAGATATCTTACCATCTGAACAGATGCCAACACATAAATTTGTTTACAGGTATCTCCTCCTTTCTCAGAGACTAAGAGCTTAGTGGGTGGCATCTGGGTGAGTAAAAATACCTTCTGTTATTGTTAGTTTGTTTTAAAATTTAGGAAGATATGCCCAAATGTATGTCTTGTAGAAATTTTGCCTTACTATTTAGCTATATTTATTCATACACAGACATGTTTGCAAAAACAAGTATATTTCTCTTCTGCAAATATCCTTTTCCATTTTCTACCATTCCAAATCTCTTAAGTAAATCCACTATTTACAATAGAGCTGTTTTAACGACATGTTTATGAAAATAGAGATCCTGATCACAGTTTCCCTATGGACTACCAAAGAGAATTGGAAACCCCGTTAGTAGTTGCAAGATGAAAGTCAAGTTCAAATGTATATCGAATTGTATCTGAGGAACCAAAATTGTTTTAGAAACCTCAGTTAGACCTCACACCACCTCCCTGAGGATGGAAAGAAGTATTATGCACTCTTATGGAGACGCGAACTTAAAACCCATTGAGAGGTTAATCATTTTGCATCAAAAGCCTTACAGCTGGTCTGTGGTGGAGTGAGGAACAAAACAGGATTTCTTCCTAGGGAGCAACTTACCTTCTTTTATTTGCCTGATTACCAGAGTGTATGAAACTTCTGGAAAATTATGATGAATGTTCAAAAGAAACCCCTGAGAAAGGATTAGCATTTGTTTCCCAGTTTAGAAGATGAGTGATTAGTTTTTCATGCAAAAGCAACAGCACCTTTTTTTGTTTTGCTAAACACTTAGGTGGAAATGACCCCTTTAAGGAAGGAGAAAAGAAGAGCAGAGCCATTCAGGAATTAGGATGGCAATTGGTAGAATATTTCTCTTTCTTTCTTCTTTCCTCCTCCTTGTACATAGCAACCTGCACAGATATTGCACGCTAGAGGGCACTTGAGGTAGAAGAAAAAAAGCCTCGACATCCACTCTAACAGGACTAGTCGCCTATGCAGGCGGGAGACGGCAGCCTAAAAGCAGTGCCTTGATTTCCACATGGCAGCATCTTTAGCAAAAGAACAAACAAAAATCCTTAGTATTATCCAGCTTTGACTAATAAAAGAAGCATGTTCACATTCTCAATAATTCATTTCCCTTCAATATCTTGTAACATTTGTCCACTGCATTTATATGTGGTCTTCTCTCTAATAAGCGACTGGATAACTAATCACAACTATAAATTCCATTTTACACATAGTAAGATAATTGTTTTGCCTTCACCTCCCCTCCTCCATACATCTGTATTCCCCTATACATCTGTAATGGTACCTTAGTGTAAGTGTGCAAATATCAAATAATGGTAATCTTCTAAGCCAAACTTAAAATTAATTAAATTTAATTATTATATTTTAGTATTAAATATACTCTGTTATACCAACGTAGTAGTATTTCAAGGAGTGGGGTACCTTTTATACTCCTCTTTCTTATTTTTTTACTCTTACTCTTTTTTCTTCTGTCTTCTTTTTACTTGGAACACATTGTGAACTATTTTTAATTTTTTCCTCCTTTTTGCTCCTAAGTTAAACAAGAGTGGTCTAGAATCTTAATCTAGTTGGTATTCTCTTACAGAAGAAAAAAAAAAAGATAGAAAAAAACCAAAACACTAATATGCTAAGTGTGTAGTCCACAAAAGCTGGACTGGTTTATTGGATAGCTTTGTACCAGTCCTCTTAAATCTATCCAGTACCCCACCTGCTGCCCACCCGACCAAGTTTCTGTTCAGAAGCTGAATTGAAGCTTATCTGTTTTCTAGCACCTGGGAAGATGGGAGATAATGCCATTTGGAAAACCTTCTCCAAAATGCTCTCAGCACAGATGTGGTTTTCAGAAAGTGTTTACACCTCCATTTACTGAAAATATAATGACAAGCTCAAGATTAGTAATTATAGTCAATATTCAGAGATTCAGGCCTAATTTCAGGGACAGCTAAAACCAGCAAGCCAAGAAATGTAGAGCGTCGCAACTCTGAATAGCAAGCTCAGTGATGATTTTATGCCAAGAATTCATAACTACTTCTAAAGAAATCAATTTAGTTTTTCAAATCCCATGCTAAACATTAGTGAGGTACTCAGATGATAAATTTAGTGTGCTTACACTTTTATTCTTCTTTTCAAATCTTGTTTTTTAAGATAGTAGTTTGTCTTAGAATATTCTGGGACAAAAACAGTAAACGTTAATACAATCTACTATTTTATTTTTTTCTTCTCTTTATTTATGTCACATGAGAAAGAAATTGCCTAAAGCAGTGTTCTCAGACTTTATCAGGTAACAGAATCTCCTGGGACACTTGCTAAAACCCAGATTTCTGAGCCCCACTCAGATTCAGGGTCCAATAATTTGCATTTCTAACAAATTCCAGTGAATATTGAGGCAGAAGCTTGTCCAGGGTTTCAGGTTGAAAACCACTGGCCTAAAGGAATCCTCAGAATTGCTCACATTTGTTTAACGGGAGCACCATCGTATCTTCTCATAAACTTAGTAAGAGAATGGTTTAAAGCAAATTCATAAACAAACAAAACAGCTATCCTAAATTTACTTAAACATTTACAAACTTCTCAAAACTTCTTTCTTAATGTTTTTATTCTTATGACTTATGCTTCAATACTGGAATCCAAAATAAAATTTATGTTTCTTATGCTTAATGCCAGAGTTGTTATATATTACTTACCCACGCCCCATACCCCAAATAAAGGGCGTGGTTTCAGACATCTTCATCCTAATGAAATACAGGAAAGGGACTCTGCATTTCTGGAAAAATATTACATGGTAATTTGAGTTGGTCTTTTTCATAAGTCAGATTCTTGAGATTTTATTTTAAATGATAATACCTGGCACATAGATATCACATTACAAGCAATTCAATAAATCTAAAGGTTACCAATAATCATAATACGGTAAATTCATTTTGGTTTTAGTTTGTTTTAATTTTTAATTCTACATTGATGAATGAAAACTACAAAACATTGCATTTTAATGCAGCCAATAATAGTTATGTTCCATTCTGTCATTTCCTGCTCCAACCAGAGGAGCTGGAGTCTTCCTAACACTCTCTCCATCTTCTTCAGCTCTGTTTCCTATGAACCATCTGATTCCCTACTCTGCAACTCACTGGCCACTTGGTTTACTGTCTCCCTTGGTCAAAATTACGACAAAGGTTCCAGTCATAGTGAAAAAATAAAAGTATCTTTCACTACATGGAGTCCCTCTGTATCTCATTCACTCTCTACAGTAGATTCCCTTGCAAAACTGCCTGTCTGTCACGGAGACCCAGGCTAGAGACATCCTGCCTCATTCTACTTTTTGCATTAGTCAGCCAAGGTTATTCTGAATGCAATCTTCTCTCCCTCCTCCCAACTCCTTCTCCAATTATACTCCTGCCCTATCAGATCATTCCTCACCCTTCCTCCCCTGCAATGCTCCACAACACATGCAATTTCAGTCGCCATTCTAAAAAGCCTGTGTACCACTGTGTTCCTCTTCCCGCTGGAAGGCTGTAACCCTGGAGAGGATGTTGAGGATGTTGAAAGAGAGCATCGTCTACTTTCTTAAGGGGGTAGGCTCTCACCATTGTGACATTGCACTGCATCTTATTAAGAGTGAGTGGAATTGTTAAAGAGATAAATGCCTTGTCTTTCAGCATCCCTGATTATTTAAGAAATATCCTTATAGGGGCTTTTTAACATTATCCAAATCCTCTATCACACTGCTTAATCATCCAAACCTCTCTTAAGAATTAGTCAGGAAATTCCTACTCCTACGCTTTCAGTAGATATTAGCAGGTACAGATAGGGTTACCCTGAATTCCAGAGGACCAAAATTCAGGGAAGATAATGTATATAACTGCTGTAAGAGTAAATATGGACAAGATGAGTTAAAGCAAACTCTTCTTAACCCTAGATACCCAGAGCCATTGGATTCTGGCTCTCTTTAAAAACCATTGGATTCTGACTATCTTTGTCAGCATAGTTTGTTAAGAAAATGAGATTTGAGGATATTGTCTAACAATCTGGCTTTTTCTTTTTTTTTGAGATGAGTTTGTTACTTGTGACAATCCCCAGCTTTCAGTAGCATATGACTTTTATTTTAGTTCTCATAGGTGTAAGAAGTTACCCCAAGGAAAGGTTCAAATTATTTGTTCAAAGTGAAAATGAATGTCTGAAATTAAGCACAACCCAAAATGTGATCTATTTCTTTGTCCACTTGGGACTGTCTGGTCTAGCAGCAGTTATAATTTGATTGAGCCTTGACTGCTGCTCCTTTTTCCAAGACAGAATTAGCCAATTCCAATACCCTGTAAGCAGACACAGTCTGAGAAGAGAACAAACAGTTACTTAGTGACTGCCTGGGGGGAGAAAAATACCACCTGGTTCTCTTCACCTCTCCCTCTCTGAAATAATCCACTAAGTTTCTTGCCCATGACAGCTCCAAAGTGAAACAAACCGATATTAGAGCTACAGTCAATACTCTTTTTCACATTTCACAATGGGTTGTTAGATGCAGCACATAAAAAAAGTCAAATTTGCATAAATATCATAAGCATATTGTGCCTATTTTCTCATTCTGTTCACTCTTTCTCATTCATTCGAGTCAGACAGTACAAGCTCTACAGACCGTGCTTCTGGTCCCTTGCACCCCTTTCCCCTTTCTGTTCTGGCTCTGTCCCCAGATGGTAAAATCCACCCACAGGCTCACGTCTAGTGCACTCAGGGAAGGGACTAAATCGGGATCTCCTGTGGAGAGGAGGGATTTTTTTTTTTCAGGTAAGAATTAATTTGTCTTATATTTAGCTAATTTTATTAGAAGATGATCACAGTGGCATCGTCTACATGTTAGTCCCAGTGTTGAAAAGAAAAGAAATCTGGACCTCCTGATTCATGATCCCTGTAACCCCAGGGTGGCCATTTCTCAGGATTTGAGCGCAGCCCATCAGAATACTTGAAGTGGCCACAAACAGGGCAGATTTTGGTGGAGGCAGGAGAGCTGCAAGGATGGTACCTGAGAGGATATGAGATCAGGGCACATTGAGAAGACCTAGCAATCCTCCCCTATTTCCCAGGCAAGTTCTGCTTTGCCTGCCCTCCTCCCCACAACCAATTACTGCGCTCCCCTCCTTGCTGCCCCTCTACTGCCCCTCATCCTATTTTCCCAAAGGAGCGCGAGGACATCAGGAATGTGCTCCATCACAGTACCGCGACACACAGCCTCTAAACCATAGCGTCTGAGTTGCAGGTAGGGGTCTCACAGTCACCCTATTCTGTACGCAAGAGGCCCTGGGAATAAAGCGGAGGTAAACTGCCCACTCTCAACCCTTTGCCCTGTCGCGTCCTCTTCCTTCTACCGAAAACAGCTGAGAGTCACTGAGACGCTTTACAAGATAACGCCAGCCCCAGAGCTCAGGTGAGACCTCTAGAGAGAAAGCTCGCGGGTACCTCCTCCGCATGCTGTTATCATCTGCCAGCCCCCTTATCCAGGAGCTCGGCCCTCGGCAGACTGCCCGCACCGCGCGGAAGGGCGCATCTTCACCCCGTGGCTCTGGCGGCAGAGACGCGCGGGGCGTGCTCGGGAGCGAGGAGAGAAAAGTTGTGCGCCCACTTGGGTAGGGGGAAAGAGAGCGATCGAGCCAGCGCGCGAGAGCGAAGGGGGAAGGCGGGGAGGGGGCGGGGAGGGGGGACTGCTTACATGAATTTCCAAGTGGTAGACCTGCCTCTGCGCTCTGCCCAATGAGATCCGTCAGGGGAGGCACCCGGCTCACTTTTCCACATCACTTCACAGTTACATTTGGCAGGCAGGCGGGCTCGCACGCCGGAGCGCTCAGCCCAGAATTAGCGGATTTATTTGGAATCTCCCTGCCTCTTCCAAGCTCCGCCGCCGCCGCTGCCGATTTGTGCATAGACGGTAGCGTCAAGCCACCAGCTTCACTTTGGGCTGCGGACACCCAGAGCCCTGCGCGCCCGCCCCGCGTCTCCGAACCAAGCCCTGCAGCTCCGAGAGGCATGAACGGAATCCGGAGGCGCCTGCCTAGCGCGCGAGGACCGGTCGGCGCTCGCCGCCCTCGGGAGCTGACCCCGAGCCCCTCCAGCCGTTTGTGAACCAAGAGGCTTGACATTAGCCAGCGCAGGGCCCCACACGAGTAAGTGTTCCCCTAACCCAGCCCCGTTTTTCTCTATGTCCCGACGATCCAGAAGGGACCGTTTCTTATAGGAATTCTCGTGCCCCTTCGGACACCTTGCGCTCCTCCTACCTCTCAGATGGTGGATGCGGGTTCCTAGCAAAGGCTCGGGGCTAAGCTGTGTCTTTCGCGATATCCATGGGTGATACGTACGTTCGCCTCAGGGTTTGGCCTGTTTTTGCAAACTGCTTTGACAACAGATCCTAGAGAGTAGCAAGCTCCAGGCTGTGCCCCTCCAGTTTTCCTGCCGCTTTCCTTCCCTGCGGGGACTTGACTATTTCGCAGCCTCCCAACGCAGGCAGGCGCGGCTGCAGCCGCGCGCCTTCACTGCGGGGTGCGTGCGGTGAATGAGAAGCACCAGCCGCCCGCTGTGCGGAGGGTGCAAGCCAGGGAAAAAAGGAGGTGAGGGGGCCCGAGTGCCCTATGGCTGGTTTTCTGCACCGCCTCATCTCCGAGGCGAGGGAGGGCGACCCCCGCGGCAAGGCTGAGGGCCAAGGCTCAGCTGCGAAAGCCCCAGGGCGAGGCTTTCCCACAAGTGGCAGCTCCAGCTCTGGGAGGCGCGGTGCCCGCTGCAAACTTGCCGGGCTCCGGAGTCGCCCCGCGGCTCTGCCCTCGCCAAGACGCTGCCCAGCACCCCTGCAGGACCCCTAGGCAGTGTCTCCCCGGAGCTCGAGATTGCGCGCACGGAGGCCCCTTTAAGCCGGGGACTCCGTAGTCCCTCTCCTAGGGACCGCTGAGCCCAGAGCTGCGCTTTCTGTGATCTGGCCGCTTCTCATCCGAGAACCTTTGGGGGGCTGGTCGCGCCCCTCACAGGACCGGAGGGAAAAAGGCTCTTGCCTGGGTTCTGCCAGTACGTAACAGGTTCATAAGGAACCTACTCCCGTTCTCCCAGGCTCCAGCCAAGGCTGGGAAACGGTAAAAACGTGCTGCCGACAACGCTGATGCCAACAGGTATCCACAATTTCCTCCGCTTATTCCTCCCAAACACCAGAGACTTCCCCCACCCAATCTGGCAGAATCCTCAAAGTTTCCTTGCGGTTGACCCTTCCTCCGCAGGCACGGAGCCGGCGGCATGTCAAGGACTAGCCGTTTGCCTCCACCAGCGGAGAGGGCAGCTGTTTGCTTGGGTTCCTAAATGTAAGAAATCAAACAACATTAATTGTTTATTGTTGCAAACGCACAACATTAGTCCATAATGGAAAATCAGGCTGGCAGCTGCTCACTTCAGCACCAATCAAACGATAGAGCTTATCACCAAGACAGCGGGAGGGGGGAAAGGTCCTTTCAACTTTACCACCCTTTCCTGAAGATTCCACAAGAGTTTCCTCCTTAGGAGGCATGATTCGACAATCCCTTAGCGCGCCCGAGCTGCTAATCAGATCAGCTGCTTTCTTTCACCCGGCGTCATGGTATTTGGGCGCTGACAATGGGAACGAGGGGACGCTAGGGAAGGTAAGCGAGAGTACTGTCCTCTCGCATCCGGCACCATTGCAAAGCAGATCCGAGGGATGAGGGTTGGCTTTTGAAGCGCCTGTCCTCTTTACAACACTCCTGACAGCCATCTCAATGGTTAAAAACCCTTCTTGGGCTGTCACCTCCGGCTTCATTATAGGAGCTTTTCAACTGGAAAACTCTATGTGGGAAAGATGTTTATATAAGATTCGAAAGCGGGATTTTCCATCCATTCAGCCTCGCGGCTGCACCTCACTGCATGCAAAGTGAGCCCTGTCGTTCATGCTAAATACCACTAAAATCCCTGCCTAGATATTGCTTTGCATCAGCTGTGTCCACTGTTGCAGGGATTTCTTCGTGTGTGTGTGTGTGTGTGTGTGTGTGTGTGTGTGTGTGTGTGTGTGTGTGTGTGTTAGAGAGAGAGAGAGAGAAAGATAAGGTGGGGGCTGGGAGTGGGATTCTTCTACGGAGAGAAGTGATACCTTTGAAAGATGTTCTCTCTTAGGGTTACATTCTTTTTCCCTTAAAGGGAATTCTCCATAATCATCATGTCCGGACATGTTTTTCCACTTCCCCGAGCTCTGTGGCTGGAATAAATTCTAGAGCTATCCCCCTGATTAAATAATAATTCTGATAATAGTATTCTGTAATTCTGCTTTAGCAGATTTGAAGCTCGCTGTCACATAGTCATTTCATGCTGGAGCAGTTGCAGTATTTTAAATCACCTTTTTTTTTTTTTATCCCCCGGACTCTGAAGAAGGCAAGGAGTTGAGGAAAATCCCTCTGAAAATAGAGAGGGGAGTCTTCCCAGCAACTCAGGGGACTGCTTCATTCAGAGACCTTCAGTGGCAGTTTACCTTCCTCATTCTGATCCCCACACTCCCCTAGTGAATGTCTAGTTATCCCCTGACCATCACAAACAGGCCAAATGTTTTAGAGGCACTGGATAATGTGCTCTGAAATTTGTGCTGTAATGCTGTCATTCAAACTTTTTAATCTACTTGCCCTGCAAATTGGATCTTACATTGCTAATTATTATTACTATTAGAAATCAGTGCTTCTGCTTTACAATTTACAGTCTCTTAAAACCTTCAAGATGGGTAAATCTCTACATTCAAGACTCTGTAACATTTCTTGGCTGCATTTCTGGTGTGTAGGATGCATTTCTTGAGTTCTTGAAGCTTCATGAATTTAGCTAAAAGAACAGAAAATTTGATAGCAGCCCTCACTAGAATAGCAGTTCCATTTGCCTGCTGTACACATATCAACTCTGAAGGGAAGGAATTCCTTACCCTGGAAAACAACTTTATTTGGGTATTATGTAGAACTGTGGTCAACACAGTATTCATTTTTAGCAACCCCTCAATTAGCACTGAACACAATTTAAGTAGCCAATGGCAGCGTGATCAATGTAAAACAAAACAAACAGCCCGTGAAACATGCTCAGCCGGATGGAGGAGACCACTTGAGAAGGCATTTGTAAAGACCGATGTGAATGTACTCAAAGGTCTGATACTGCTTGTTAGTCAGGAGGAACAGATTGTTGGAACAAAGCAAAGAAACTCCAAAGAATGAGAATGTAATGATTCTATTCAAGAAATTGTACCTCTGGGCTTTGCTTTCCAGGTTCCTTTCATTGTTTGTTGGTGGGGAAAAAGAACATGCACATATTAAAAAGTTCAAATCCACACTTCAACAGCTGTTCAGAAAACCTTATCGATGTGGGTAAATTAATGCTTTAAAGAAAAAAATGACAATCTTTGTTATTTTTCTACTCAAGGTGGCACACCTCACAGCTTTATCAACATTCCAATTGGAGCAGATTTTCCATGCAAAACCAAAGGCTTTCAATGGGTAAAGTGACATTCAATTTGTATTTCCAACCACACTTTTCTGGTCCATTAGCAAACTTTCGTGTCTGGCAAATCAAGGGACAAGCATCATTGGAGAAGCCTTTCTATTATAGGTGCAATTTAAGGTCTGAAGACTTCTTTTTGAAAATATTCTGCTCAGTGGTGTGCTGATACTGATTTCAGTCATTTTATATTTGTTACAAAGTTATTCAGTGCAGCTGGTGGAGAAAAACAGTTTTCTTTTTGTTTTCAGCACTATTGGCATTCACAGAGGAAATGGTCTAACTTAGCTTTTTAATTCAGAAAAAAAATGTCCTAACTTTGGTGTGTTATACACCTCTCAGGGTGGGGGCGGAGGTAGATAAACCAATGATAATTCTTGTTGCTCTGTATTACGTACACACACACACACACACACGCACGCAAATAACACACACACATATACACAGCTTGCCTCTTGAAAATGTGCCCAGATAACTAACTTATTTACTGGCTCAAGTCTGAGATTTTTATCATGTTCCCTTTGCCATTTCATCTGCCTTAGATTCTTTGATTTGCCTCTCTGGCTACTCTGATTTGTATATTGATCAGTCTCCCAAAAAATGTTATCTGTGGTGCTCGGAATTTCCCTCCAGCATCCAATACATGTATATTTATGAAACAGAACAATTTTTTTGATGGACAAAGGCTATCATCCGATTTAGCAGGGCTTAATCAACCAAAGGGCTATTAGTGCTTTCTCATTTCATTCTTACAGAAAGTTGTGATGCTAATCTATTTCTGCTGAACTGTTGGTTCCTGTCTCTGGAACCTGCTTTAGATGTAACCATGAAGAGAAAATTAGTTGAACCTGGCAACTTCAAAAGGTCAGTAAAGAAATAAGTTCAAGGGATGCCATTTAGCTTCTACCATATGTTGCGGCTAACTAAATCTCGGTTGCCTTTTCATGGCAAAGCACCGGGGCCAACACTGTTTCTTTTTCTTATCAAGTTTTAAGCTTTATTTCCTGGGTTTTAAATGTCACGTGCTATTCCCTATCATAAACAATATCCATCCTCTTGCTTAGATGACTTTGTGTGTGTGTGTGTGTGTGTGTGTGTGTGTGTGTGTGTGTGAGAGTTCTCTAAGTAGGTAGAGGTATATAGATGTGATTTTCTTATCTCTTTGGAAAGTATCATAAATGAATAACATTTATATTTAGAGACTTCAAACAATTTTCTTTCTCTGCCTCCACTGCCAAAGACAATTGCAAATGCTAGAACGATGGATGGTTCAGGGCTAAGCACAGTTAGTGCTCAGTAAACGTTTATTTAATGCAATAACAAATTAGCAAAGATTATACCCTGCACGCTATACTAGTATATTTTCATTAAAAGAAAGAGATACAGTCATATTCAAAGTTCAATATTATGACTTATCTACCACAATTTTCTCTACAGAAATTTCATAAGTCCTCCTAAGTCTATTTTTAGTCATAGCTTTCCTCATTTTTAAAAATCAATTTTACTCATGTTCCACAAAGCATATTTTTGTTCCCTCACAATCATCTTTTAAATGATATGGGAATATAAAAAATGACATAATTCAGCTTTGTAAAAATGAGAATGCCTCCAAGACTAGACTTGCATCAAAGAATGCTATTAAACTATATTTGATGCAAAGTTCTATTTTATTGGCCAAAAAATGCACTAATTGTGGAGTTGCTGCATGGCTGACTCAATGTCTGTAGATTGTTGAGAATGTATAACAAATAATTGAGGATTAATTTACTTCCTCTCTCCTTCCTGCCCTCCCTTCTTTTTCTTTAGTATATTTTTGTATTTGAATTGAACAGTTTGCCTTACCCTTATGTGAATTGCAACTATGGGTGTTTTCAAAGACAATTCCATACTCTTCTGTATTAATCAACAGAATACCTGATCCTCACATAAGCACACAGGGAAAAATAGTGTGCCGTGATAAGGTACTTTTGTGGATGTGTTTATTGATATTTTAGGCATATTGAAGATATTACAAAGGAATATTAAATGGAATCCCCTTAATCTTTTTTATGTACATCAAGTGAAAATATTACAGTATATTTATGTTTCATTTGCAGTCAGAACAATATTTTCCATGCCTTTTTTCTCTCTTGATAGATTAATGAATAAAATATGATTATTTGATTCTAGATGTGACACAAATAATATAAAATAAGTAGATGGAGGAATGGTATAAATATCACAAGGGAATTATTTCCTTTTTATGTAAGAAGATTCATCTCCAAAATTTGATTTAAGAAGTACAAACGCACATTTTCTTCTTTATTAGTCTCGTGCTGGTTGAGCTTTGTAAACAGAATTTACATTTGTGTCTAAATATTCCCATCTTCAATGTGCGGATGCTCAGAAAAATGAAAAACAAAACAATTAATTCATACTTATTTTTATCAGAGAGGTAAAACACACATCTCCTCTTGCCTTTGAGTGTCGCTAAACTATAGTAGCTGAAGATTGTATACGTATTTTGGAATCTGCATAAACAACTCCCTTAATTTTCATAAATTATACATTCTGGGTCATAACTCAATAGTATTTTTGTCAAAAAATTGCTTGCTATCTATCTGTCTACTCATCCATCACCTGTGTCCGTAGTTCACGTTAAGTGTCAGTGAGTGGTTATTAAGCGATAACGTTTTAGGAACATCAAAGAGTGACAGTAAGGTACACTTGTAAGCATGGTTACTACACAGTGTAATCTAATTGGCAGAATCTGGATGACTTATACTGGGATCATTGACGGCATTTTAATTTCAGTATAAGAGACTCTGAAGCCCCCATTATGTGATATAAGTGATTTTCACCATTTCCACATTTCTTAAGTGAGAAGAGAAATCTAATTGCCATCATCGGTAGTGCTAAAGTTTCTTGAAATAAATAGAAAAAGTTAGTTGCAATCTCTGATGAGCACTATCTTCTCTGAGCTCCCTTCTAAGTAGTATATAGCTATCACCTTGGCTTCATCTTGGAATTAGTAGAGACTTTCCACTTGTGCTGTCCTCACAAGAATGCAGATGATTATGAAGTGCAATGGAATTTATCTTGTAAGAGAGATGTACCAGGCAATGTTTTTTAATGAGCAGCTACACTTTGATTGAAAGAGAATAGCTCACTCATGAACAGGTAGTGCTTGCACTCTACCCTCTCAGCTGAAAATAGTGATGGGCAACGTCATGTCTTCTATGGGAAGGAAAGATGTGGTTGGTTCTGGACAGTAAAATTTCAGCCCTTCTGAGGCTTAATAAAACTACTTGAAGTCATTGCTTTAATTGTATGTTAGTTGTGGAAAGGGAAAGCTATTTCTAAAATGCTATTTTATTTATACCCACCCTGGTTCGTGCTATTTTTGTTTTACAAATCAAGAGTTGAAAAAAGTTATTTTACTTATTACCTGTCTGCATAGAACATTGGAATTTTCCCCGCTGAAGTATATACACAGCATGAGATTGCAATAAAATAATTTTTTAAAATCAGTAAATATTTTTCATTAAGCACTCGAAACATTCAATAAATAGTTACTATAACTGCTACATTGACAAAGAGTTTAAATTACCTTATTTATTTCTTCCTTAATATTTCAAAGTAGGTAGTATTAAACACAGCGCATCAGTTTCTTCACCTGCCACAAATAAACGTGCCCAGGTGACTTATTTCATGAACGATAGAGCTGTGATTCAAACCTCTTCTATCTGACTCTAGAGTCAGTGCTCTAAACAGTTATCTCATGGGGCTTTCCACAGTTCGACTGAATTACAGGTTGATAAGAATAAGGTTGATTCTGATTGATTGCTATGATTTAAAGGACCTGCACAAAATGTTGTAACTCGGTAGGTCTCTGGCTATTAAATTCTGAACATGCGATTTAAAGATTGCAAAGGATGTGACTTTTAAATAAAGAAGGAGGGATTTAGATTAGACTTGAGAAATGACTTTCTGACATCACTGTGTCTGTAATTGGCAAGAGAGTTGTGGGACTGATATTCAGTTTTTTTAGGATGATCTTGATACTGGTTTGCCTTTAAAAAACCCAACAGAAGAAAATTATTCTTTTTTTTTTTTTTTTTTGAGACAGAATCTCGCTCTGTCACCCTTGCTGGAGTGCAGTGGTGTGATCTTGGCTCACTGCAAGCTCTGTCTCCTGGGTTCACGCCATTCTCCTGCCTCAGTCTCCCGAGTAGCTGGGACTACAGGCGCCCGCCACCACGCCCAGCTAGTTTTTTGTATTTTTAGTAGAGACGGGGTTTCACCATGTTAGCCAGGATGGTCTCGATCTCCTGACCTCGTGATCCGCCTGCCTCGGCCTCCCTGAGTGCTGGGATTACAGGCATGAGCCACTGAGGCCGGCCAGAAAATTATTCTTAATATCTTAACTGATGATTCCAAGAAAGTTTTCTAAGTAAAGGTCTGGTTCTATAACACTAGAGAAGAGATCTTATTTTGACTTTATCGTCTTTGTCACTGACTTAGTCACCTCATTCTGAAATTTCTATAACAGAAACATTTCTATGTGAAGAACAAACTTGTGACTCTACCTTGGGAAAGAAGGAGGAGGACAGGCATTTATTTATTGATGTTCCCAAAGGAAACCAACAATTATAGAACTTAAAACAAAAGGTAGAGAAGAGTAGCATGGCAATAACAGAGCAAAAAGTGGATTTGAGGCCGGTCGCAGTGGCTCATGCCTATAATCCCAATGCTTTGAGAGGCTGAGGCAGGTGGATCACCTGAGTTCAGGATTTCAAGACCAGCCTGGCCAACATGGTGAAACCCCATCTTTACTAAAAATACAAAAAAAAAATTAGCTGGGCATTGTGGTGGGCGCCTGTAATCCCAGCTACTTGGGAGGCTGAGGCAGGAGAATTGCTTGAACCCGGGAAGCAGAGGTTGCAGTGAGCCAAGATAGCTCCATTGCACTCTAGCCTGGGCAACAAGAGTGAAACTCCAACTCACAAAAAAAAAAAAAGGATTTAACAGGTATTATTCTGGATGGTAAAACAAGCAAACAATATGCTTTTGGATAGATTGACATCTGGATAAATACATGGTCTGATGCCAAAGAAGGACGACCAGAAGGGTTGTGGCTGAGTGAAGGATACACAAAATAATATGTGCGTGTGCGTGGGTGTGTGTGTGTGTGTGTGTGTGTATATAAACAATTTCAGAATATGTTTCTGCCAAGAGAATCTGGTTAGAGAATTCTGAAGGCTTTAGGAAAGGTGATCTTCTTGTATTATTTATATTTGAATACATGCAACTATATTTCCTCTCTAAAAGCCAAAGGATTTTTCTACCTGCTCAGTCCCAGTCAGCCAGGGCTTGGTGTGAATTGCTCCGGGTCACACACTGAATCTCCAGCTCCTGCTTTCGTGAAATACCACTTTGAATTCAATGTGCATTTACCTGTTTCGAAGCAGGCTGCTAATGGCTCTAAATTCAAGGTCAGAAACATTTTTAATAGAAACTCACTGGTCCTCAGTGTCATTTTTGCTTTCATGAAATATTGTGGCTGCTAAGCCTAGTGGATAATAAAAGCATAGTTTCCTGTCAACCACAATAATCTGCTGGATTGAATCCTGAAGTGTCTGTAAAAGGCTGTTTTTGTTTTAGACTTCACCGATCAGCGTGTGGTTCATCATTTTGAAGTTTAATCCACATTACTTACAAAATGGATGGTGTAATATGTTTTTGCATAATGACTTATATATCTGTGAATTGACTGAGTTCACTTTAAAATAATGTTGGAATCAGCAGAGTGAAATTCAGGCTGTAATTAGAATTATCTCTGAAATATAAGTATGAATGATAAGTCAGATTATACGTATTTTACCCAGGAAAAGATATCATCATATCGGGGAATTCTAAAGACTTTCTTATATGTAAGAATTCCAGAGAAACTATAAAATCTCTTCATCTCACTATCTGGATGTAAACCAATGCAACAGCATTATAATAAAGTAGATTGCTTGGTCAGACACACATACTGTGGTTGGAAAATGTAAAAATAAATTGATTTTTTTACCCCAGCTTTACAACCTTGCTCAATTTCTTCTTCCTTGCATAAAGTTAAGCAGTTTGTGTATGCAGCTGCTATTCACAATATTAATACTGATAACACGGATATAAGACTCAGTTGCATCTCAAAAGTTTCTACAAAGCCATTCTCTGATGTTCCAAGAGGACAATGTTAGTCTGCCCATGGCAGAGGTACAAGCATACAAATAGTGTGGTTCCAAGTGTCACAGCAGAGTCCCATTTCTCTCAAATTAGCAGGATCGCCTTGAAGACTAAGTCCCAACACTCCCTGATAGCATACATGTGCCTGTGAACACACCAGTTAGCTCAGCAATTTTCCCAGTGCCTCACGTAAAATAGACATGCGAGGAGAGGAAAGTATTGTGACATCGTATAAAATTCCATATATTCATACACCCTAGTTCAAGGTTTTCCCAAATCTATGTGTTCAGTCCTTTATTCACAGTGGTGGTGAAGTAGTTGATGGCATGACATTCAATGACATGAGGGAGGAAGTGACTCTTCCACCACACCACTGAGTCCTTTAGGTTATCTCGAGGAGGTCTGAGCTGGGAGCCAGTCTTCTTTAGAAATACTTGCTTCGCAAAGTGTGGTTTTCAAATCAGTAAGTAGCATCAGCACTGCAGGAAGGTTACAAGAAATGCAGAATCTCAAATCCCACACTAACCTAAGTGATTCATAATCTGTGTTTAAACAAGATTTTCAGGTAATTTGGATGCATATCAATATTTGAGAAGCACCTCACTACAGGTGTGCTAGTATTGGCTCTTTACTGGGTTTTAACAGAGCTGATGGTTAAATTTTCAGTAATTTTCAGAGCTGGTTAATGGTCAACTGGAAGCTTAAAATTGGTCATGGTGGAAGTATTTATGCTATGAAAATCAGAAAACATTACAAATCAGAATTTTTTCTTTCAAAGAGCCACTTATTAAATATTAACCAGTCTTTCTCTAACGATGGCTGGTCTTTCTTTTTAGCAAATAGTGAGATGACCTAAGGCTTTTAACAGTGTCTAGTTTAGTAAAAATAAAACATTACTTAAAATACTAATCTCCCTGTACCTCAATTTGGTTATCTCTACAATGAGAATGATGAGATAAGTAATAATGATGTTATATTAGAGAGTTATTTTGAAGAAAAGACATGAATTTACATGTATATATCTATGTATGTATAGTTCTTTATGATTTAATATTATCTGAGTACTTTCTAAGTGTTTGCTATTAACATCGTAATTTTAAAGTTATATTCTCTTACGGCAAATAATATAAGCTTTCCATTTAAAAATAAATATTTTGAAAACTGAGCCTATTTCAGTAAAATTTAAAGTAATAATACAGATGATTTAAGAATTTGGCAAAATCTAAGAGGTGGCATGTAAGTGTTTCAGTCTCTAGAATCTCCCTACAGGTGATGTGACGGGAATGACCTATGTAGATGAAGGGCTTCCCCTGAGTTGGGCTGATTTCTCCCCAGGGCTATACCATTGACTTCAGGGTATTGGCCATCTCCCTCCCAGAAACCCCAGAAAATTGAGAAGTTGCACGGAAATAGCACTCAGTTGCCCCTCACACCCTCTATGTGGTATATGACTTGACCTTTGGAGACACGAAACATGCTCTTCTCTTCACAAAGAACTGCCAGAGGAAATGGCTACATAGTTAACAGGTACTCTGTAGAGACCATCATTATTGTGACTTAGATGGGTAAGAAAAAAGATGGGGTAACCATGGACTGGGTGATTCTGCAAATAATAATTTGAAAATTACCTTAGATGCTGATTCATTCAGAGATCCTAGATTAGTTGGTGGTCTTGTTCGTATCCCTTGGTTGACTAAAATGTTCTTTCACTTATACCCCCTTCTCAGGTGGTTAATTCTTTTTCAACATTTAAATGACATCCCCTCTAGGAAACATTCGTCAATGCTGCCAAATGCATGGCTTACCCATCACCCTATGTTTCTTTTAAACCTTCTAAGACTACGTTTCAGTGAATTGATTATGTATTTCTTTATCTTTGCCAAACAGATCCTTTGCTTCCTGAAGAGAGGAGTTCTGACCCATTTGCCTTTCTTTCCCCCAGTACCTGACATACAGTATATGCTCATGAAATATTTCTGCAATGAGAGGAAGGGTCTTGTTCAGAAAGAATTTTGAAATTACGTTACCTAGGTTCAAATAATGGTTCTCTCTTTTCTTAGAGGTGCTCCTTGAGTACATCATTTCATTATTCTCTGCCTCAGTTTTGAACACAACAAGGCAAGGCATTATACGCTTTATCTAACAGTAAGATACTGTGTTAGTGGATACTATTTGTGACTACACACGTATCCCCTTTTTATTTAACCTACTCATTCTGACTAGTCAAGCTATGCCATTGTATAACATTGGCCTAGGGTCTATTATTGCTTTTTAACTTACTCTGATGAGTTCAGATAGAGGGAACTCACTATAATCTATGCTGCAGTCCATCCAGCATACCACAGTCCATCCTCGTTGCCACTTGGTGGTTTCCATGAAAGTGTCTGTTATGAATTTAAATTGAGATGAAATTTTCTTATCTCACAATCATTAGCAACAAAGCAAATGCCAGAGTATACTTACTTGCAGAGTGTTTGGCAAAATTTTAAAGAACTGTGCATGCTAGTCTATCCTATCTGACGTGCTGAGAGTATCTCCTTTAGTCCTCAAAACTAACCTGTCAGGTCAGTATTATTATCATTGCTTCGTTGCTATTGTTATTAATTATCCCTCCCTCCGCTGTTACACAACTGGTCAGTGTAAGAATTAGAATTCAGACCCCAAGCAGGCTGACACTAGAGGTCACTCTCACAACCATCTCATTGTTCTGCTGCTGTAGAACCCAGGCCAACCTGGCACCGTGGCTCATGCCTGTAATCCCAGCTGTTTGGGAGGCTGGAGTGAGAAGATTGCTTGAGGCGAGGAGTTCGAGATCAACCCCCCCATTTATAAAAATAATAGTAATAATCAAAGTAGCCAGGCATGGTGGTGCATGCCCAGCTTCTCTGGAGGCTGAGGCAGGAGGATCACTTGAGCCTGTAAGTGTGAGCTTGAGTAAGCAAACAAACAAACAAAACTTATGCCTTTGGAGAACAGCATACATGGCTTTTGCACGTTCAGTTATGGTCTATCATGGAGTAGGGGAGAACTGGAAAGAACAAATTCCTTTTCTCTGAGAAGTCTTTAGGCTGAGGATCTATGACTAGAATGGATCTCACCATGTGTGTAACATGGCACAGGCCTTTCCCCTGTAGCACCATCCTCATCCTCCACCACAGGGAAGATCTTTGAGCACCTTTGTGACACCCTCATACCTTACCAACTTTTACTGCAGAGGTTACATCGCTTCACTCTGCTCATTGATTTGTCTTTTTTCTCAAAGCCTCTCTAGGGCAGGAATCCTGTCATCACCACACATCTAGCCCAGGATAACCACATGGATTCCAGTTTACCGAGTATTTCCCATGATCTGACTGGTTTACATGTGTCTTATTTCTGAACCACACTACTGTCCCATTAGGTAGGAATTATTATTGGTTCCACTTCGCAGAAGAAAAGACTGAAGCTCAGAAAACTTGAATATCTTGTCCATCATTACAGAGACAGCAAGCAGGGTGAGCTGGGATCCAAACCCAGGTGTATCTGTTTCAAGAATAGACACACCTCAGCATGCACAAGACTCCTTTAGCACCAACTTCTCCCTCAGGTCTAGAGGGAGCACAGCATGGGTGTGCTGTAAATGCTGTTAAACTAATAAGTGGCTTGAGCATTCAGAAAGATACAAAGATGTGGGGGTTTCTTTATGGGGACTTTTTGAATTTTGTTTAGTTTAAGTTTTGAAGCCTGCCACGGTCTGCTCACGCACTGGCATGAGAGAAAGACTTAAGGGGAATCTGTTTTAGGGGGAAGATTTTCTCCAATTCCAGGGGAAGGAGAAGACTTTGTTCTGGACTCTGTTTTCTCTATATTGGTTCCCCATTGAAAGCTGTTTTTTTTTTTTTCTTCCATTTCCAAAGCAACTGCTGCTTGTTGTGGCTCCTCTATACTCATCAGGGTTGAGCCCTTTTGAGTGATAGAGTCCCAGTGACTGAGCTGAGCCCAGGCAAAGAATGACAAGCAGGGTGATTCCACTGGCCATCTTGTTAGATGGGATACTGCCTGTATTTGCAGTACAATCTGGGTCTGCCCCTTTCAGCTGGCTTCAGTGAGGCCACTCAGCAGCCCAGCGAATGTTAATGACTTTCTAGCTTTCTTATTCTGAGCCAGAATGGAACCAGACACCTAGAGGTGAAAGGTTTCCTTCCCTTTTATGAATTCCCTGAGCCGCACTGTTCCCGATGGTGTCCTGAGAAAATATTTTCCCATTGAGTTTAATTCAGCAAAGCTTCTCTCTTGGATCTGCAGTGAACAGTATTTCTTTAAAAATATTTGTTTTTTTTTGAGAGGGAAGAAACACATTTTGCCACACTGAGGGTAAGCAAAAAATGTATCTGACACCTCAGATAATGGGGATTTTTTTGTGCCCTTGCCTTTCTGAATCTCTTCAATTGAACATTACATTTTTTTTTTACCATATTTTATTCCCAAGGGAGCTTTCCATAATTTAAATCTCCTGTTTAACTGTACATTTAGAATGTGGACCCTGACACTGTCCTGATGATAGCATACAAGCTGGACATTACAGAATTTTTCTCTGGAAGCATTCTAATTTTATTCACTCATTATTAGCATCCTGGCAGAGGATTGCACTCTGTACCCTGAACTGGGCAATCCCTTCTGATGAATCCTGGAAGCTAAGATTGTCAAAATTGGTTTAAATTCCCCTTCCCATTCTCATTTGTATTTTTTTAATGTTGTTAATTCAAAGCTAGTTATTTCACGGAGTTTAACATAAAAGGAACTAAAATGTGTCCTTAAACAGGTAAAAAAAAAAAAAAAAAAAAAAAAAAAGAAGAAAATAAAAGTAAAAGGCTTACAATCTGTTCGACAAGTGGGCTGTGTTAGCATACACTCCCAATTGTTAAAACAAAAAAGAATGGAAGAGAGAGGAAGGGATGGAGAGAGGAGGAAAGTCAAGGGGAAGAAAAGAAGGAAGAGAGGGAGATGGGAAAGAAAGAAGCAAGAAGGAAAAGGAGAACTTCTATTACGTGAACCGTTTCTGATAGGTCACATAGCTACAAATGAAAATTACAATCTAAATAAAGCTTAAAAATTAAAGGACTTACTAGCCTACTTATTCTAATTATTCAGATCCACTTTCTAACCCAAGAGTTTGAGAAGTGGCCACTATAGTTCACTTTAGGTGCTTTTGAAAAGCAGTGATTTTATTTTAAAACCTGTTTGAGCAGACCCTTATCTTTCTTCCTCTTTGTTTTTGCAGGAAATTTCAATGAAAAGAAAAGCCAATGGATTGTGGTCTTAGAAAAGCTGCTTAGGTGATGTCTGTTTCCCATGCTATAGACACGTGGCAGAGCTGTAAGTAAATGCTCGGCACTGCATGATGAATTGGATGGCTGCAGACCGGAGACAAAAAAAATAATTGTCTCATTTTCGTGGTGATTTGCTTCACTGGTGGGACCATGCCAGAACGGCTAGCGGAAATGCTCTTGGATCTCTGGACTCCATTAATAATATTATGGATTACTCTTCCCCCTTGCATTTACATGGCTCCAATGAATCAGTCTCAAGTTTTAATGAGTGGATCCCCTTTGGAAATAAACAGTCTGGGTGAAGAACAGCGAATTTTGAACCGCTCCAAAAGAGGCTGGGTTTGGAATCAAATGTTTGTCCTGGAAGAGTTTTCTGGACCTGAACCGATTCTTGTTGGCCGGGTAAGCTTTGTTTTTAAGATCTCAATTTCAGGGTCTGTTGGTGGTCTTAAGATGTTTAATACCAGAGTCTTTTTAGTTGTGGCCACACTTAGCTGTAAACTGTTCAGGACAGATGGTTAGTGAGTTTACATGTCATTCTGTTAGGAATAGGATTCATCCCAAGGTAACAGTTTTAAATGGTCTTGTAGGGAAAGCTTCTCCTATCACCTCTTCCACTCGGCTATCAATAAAATATAACACTGCTTATATAATGCGTAAACAAATAACGTCTTCTTTCTCATTCACATGAGAGAGATTTCATGCCAAACCTTTTCTCTAGTTTATAGTACTTGGAAGAGATATGCATCTTTTCTCAGTTTGAATTCCTACCACTTCAGTTGCTGAGAGTTTATTTTGTTTTATTTTATTTTAAGGATATGCAGATATCTAGAATTGCAGGTAGATATTTATCTTTTTTGTTTTATCATCTGTTTTTTCAATAATTAACCTAGGATGGAGAAAAGGAAGTTCTTAAAGTAGATGCTTAACTGCACTGTGCTATTTGAAAAACTTTGCAGCAGAAAACTAGTTCATTCATTGTCAGATGAAATCAAATGTACAAAATCAAAACTTTAGTTTAGTGGAGTGTGTGTGTGTGTGCGCGTGCACACGCATGCGCGTGTGTGTTAGACTGGACTTACATTTGTTTTGCTCCTGTTGGGAGGTCAGACAAATGTTCTTTGGTAGACATAGGCTGCCTGCTTTCCAAAATCACACTGTGGGTTATTGGAGACCACGTGTTTATTCCTCAGCACTGTTCATAAGCTCCTTTTAATTTTGATGCACATCTTCATGTAGGCATAATTCCATTTAGGAGCCTGCCAATGACTGATTTTCTTGATAAGTCAGTTTAGAAGTGAATCAGGCCAATGTTATTCACTTCCCGAATGCAATGATTTAAAAGAAAAATAGGAGGGGAATTAAATATTGATCTTCAGGACTTGAGTTAACTCTTTGTGTTTCACCGGGAACTTCTGATTGCATTAATGCTTTTACCCTATTGTCTTGCAAAACGAATTGAGCCTCTCCAAGGATTATGTTTCTCATTTCATATGGTTCTACGTGGATAAAGAAAGCCTGCATGAGGAGATACCATGAACCATTACATGGATATTTATTGAGACTTTCCTATGTGCCAGACGCTCTATTAGGCATGGGAGGCATATCAATGAACAAAACAGTGATCTCTGCCTTTAAGGAACTTATATTTTGGCCAATACTGAGTGTTTATTATCTGTTGAACACTATTATAAAAGCACTTTGTGGGCACCAACCTTTTTGATTCTAACAATAGCACCCCCTTCAGTATATGCATACGTATGTTCATTTGCATGCATGGATACAAATATATATGTATAAAACTAGTCTGCACTCCCTTTGTCATAAGTTCAAAATATAAAATCTGAAAGATTTTTTTGTATCCTTGATACAAACTCAGGGAGCAGAACCGACTTAAGGCTACTATAGTCGTAATGCGTAATTGTGACTTCATATATTTTGCTGCAAAAATGTTAACGTGATGGATTACAGGGTGCTGCCCCAGACCCTGCTGAGGGTGTTACTTACCATATAGTTTATATACCTTAGTGTTTCTGAAGTGTGAACAGTTTTGAATTCCAAAATACTTCTGGCCCCATGGGTTTTGGATATGGGCTTCTTTACCAGCATTATCTTACCTTTTTTGTAGGTACAAAAGCGGGTTTTAGATGGATTAATAAACCAAACCAATATCACAGAATGGTAAATGATCTACCTGAGTTCGAATCCTATTGGAAATTCCAATGGCCATTATTTCACCCACTGTACCTTATTACATATTAGGAACCAGCTAACTGGAGTTTAAACTGTAATTTACACTTACGAGTTATCGAGTATGGAATGTAAAGTCTTTAAATGCCTGCTTCTGGATAGTCAGAACTTCTTTAATCAGCCCTAAGGCAAGACATTCTCATACCATATGAAATTCTGGGAATACATGCGTATTTACATAATGGATGCTTTTTCTTTGCTTTTCTTAGTTACCTCTTTATGAAGGTATATCACTGTGACTGTGCCTTGCATAATGTAAATAACAAAACATGCTATGCCCAGGAGAACATTTCGTTTTTATCTGGGTAGAAAAAGTAATTAACGTGGGGTTGCTTAGGACTCAGAATCTGATAACTGATTTCACCTCCATTCCTTACATGTAGTAATAGAGATAGAGGTAAACAGCCGGGCATTCAGCATCTTCTTGTGACTTATTGACACATGAGACGTTCATGCTTCTCTGAATGACAGAAATGTTGCCAGTGAACCCTAGGATTTTGAAATAGCCAAAATGCCTTTGAGTCTTAGTGACGGTTTTTATCTAGGCTTTTCACGGCGTCCTACCATGACCAATTCCCAAATAATTGTTAAAATAGAGTTTATTTTCTGGAAAACTTCTCTGCGAACATTTCCCATCATACCTATTTCCCTTTAAAGAAAAATGCTCCTGAATTATGACAGCGTAGCCTTGGAGGATCTTGGCTTGTAGCGTAGCCAAAAATACATTTCAGGTGACGGCTTCAGATTATGAGTCAAGCTGAGTGCGAAGATGATCTGTATCGGGATGCCCACCGGTGCTTTACAGTGTTTTATCTCTGCGCACACTCTTCCACATCCGACTCTTTAAACCACTTCACCTCCCAGCTTCTCCCCAGGAACCGGCTGAGAAGCATTACTTACTTATGAGCACACCTGCTCTTTGAAAGGCGCTCCTGCGAGTCACCATGGTGAGGCCTCTGACCTAGCAGGTTGAGTTCGAGCTCAAGGGCAGAGCTAGTTTTTGAGTGATAGGTTCTTCAGAGCCTCACATATAACCTTACCACATCCATCATCTGTTTTTAGTATATCGGTAGGCAGCTGGATGCTGAGAAAGCTCCTTAGCATCAGAGATGTACTCTCTCGAGGTTTGAATATGGGCTTGGCCACTTTCTGGGTGTTAACCCTGAGAAGATTACTTAAGATTTTCAAGGATTATGCAAATAAGATAAATAAGAATTTGTAAGAATAAAGAAAATAATAGAAGCATAGTGCCTGCCATATAGTAATTGCAGTTGTAATTGCATTCTTAATTGTATGTGTGTGTGTATGTGTTTGTAGTTGGAGTGGCAGACAAATTAACAATTACCTCACTAGGTGAATAACAAGACTCTGGGAGTCCCTGCACAGGGACATGTTGTATAGTGCGGAGGTGATGTTTCTGTTTGTCTTGAAGAGTCACCGACCCAGGGGTGTGGGGTGGGAAGTGAAGTGCCCCAGCAAGATAGAGGAGTTTTTGCAAAGTCTTGGGGAAGAGAGTAAGATGACTGAGAGTAAGATGCTTCCCTTGGTCAGAAGCAACATAAGCTTTTATATTTTCTGTTGAAATGGAATGAAGTCAGTGGTCATATATATTGGTTTCTATTTAAGAGAGGGTCTTGCTCTGTCACTCAGGCTGGAGTCCAGTGATGCGATCATAGCTCACTGCAGCCTCGACCTCCCAGGCACAAGTGAATAGTCCCTCTTTAATGGCTGGGACTACAGTCATGCACCACCATGCTTGGATATTTTTGTTTAAATCTTTTGTAGAGATGGGATCTCCTGTGTTTCCCAGACTGATCTTGAACTCCTGGGTTCAAGCAGTCCTCTGGCCTTGGCTTCCCAAAATGCTGAGATTACAGGTGTGAACCACCATGCCTGGCCTGAAAGTCATAGTCTTAGAGAGGCTTTCCCTATTAGTTCTTCTAAAATGTAATTGTTCCTCCTTTAATATTTCATACCCTTTGTCTATGCTTGATTTTTTTTTCTTCCTGACAATCATTATCTAACATACTCTATACCTTATTATGTTTATTATTTGCCTCTTCTAGGGTGCAAGTTCCACAAAAAAGGATTTTTGAGTCCTTTGGTCTTTACTCTGTATTCCCACAACCTAGAACCCTGCCTGTATATAGGAACTGCTCAGTAAATACTTTACATGAAAAAATAAATGAATAATTTACCTACATAATGGAAGAATTTATAATAGTCATATAAGCTCAATGGTATTTTTCAATAAAGGAGCTTTCGTGTTCTCTCTTTCATATGGGTATTTTATAGACCCATCTGGGTAGTTAAAAAGTGTTTTCTATGTATTGATATTGAAAGTGTTTCTTTGAGGTAGTGAGTGTGAAGAAAAAGTTAACTTGTTTAAACAACTGTCTTTCAAAAAGCTGCAGTATTACCTCAGTGGAGACTGTCTTCCTTACCACTGTCATAAAGCAACACGTTGTCTTCCAACTGTCTTCAGACTTTTGTGTTTGGGCTTATCGTACAAACTGGAGCAGAAAGCTTTTGTCTGGATTTCTGAAAAGCAAATACCAGCCAAACAGACTCCATTCCTGCCTCCAGTTCTCTGTGGACCAAAGCAGGGCAGAGTCTGTTCATAAACACATAAACATTGAGGGTTCACATCTCCATGTACCTCAGTGTTGACTTTCTTTGGAAATTGTGAGAGAGAAAAAAGTGGCTCACGGGACACTTAGCCCAAATCTGCTTATTTGTTCTGGTCTTAGGAAAGAGAAAACCTGTGGTGGTTTTTGATGAACTGACACACAACACGAAAATACCGTCCTGTGGTAAAATGTGCAGATACTCTTTATGGTAGACAGCTTGATGTCATTATGAGAGCCCTTGGCTGGAAGTCAGGATGGTGATTGATACAACCATGCCACAAATATTTATTGAGCACCTACTGTCTGCAGAGTATTTCATTGCCAGTGGATTCTCAGCTCTGAGCAAACATAGGTCTATCTCTGCCTTCTGCATGGAACCAGTGAGCTCCTAGAGGGAGACGGACATTAAAACAGAAAATCAAATGAAGAAACATCACAAGAAAACTGAAATAAGTGCTCTGAAATGAAGGAATGTGGTTCTCTTAAAGCATATACAGAGGAAACTGCCCTATTCTATGGGAGGATGGAATCTTCCCAAAGGAAATAACCTGGAAGCTGATATGCATTAACCTGTTGTTGAACCAGGGTTCAGGGATAAAGAGAAAAAGCATTTTTGATAGAGGAAATAGCACGTTCAAGGCTGTTTACAGAGCTGAGAGAGGGTCAGGGTAACTGAGTGGGTCTTAGTTCTGGCTGTATAACAAGTTAACACAGACTGGGTGGCTAATAAACAACAGAAATGTATTACCCTCAATTCTGGAGGTTGGTAGTCTTTAAGATCAGGGTGCCAGCATGGTTGGTTCTGGTAACGGCTCTTTTCCAGGTTGTAGACTGCAATCTTCTTGTATTCTCACACTGGTAGAAAGAGGGCAAGGAAGCTTTCTGGGGCTTCTTTCAGAAAGGCTCTAGTTCCCTTCATGAGGGTTCCACCCTCATGACCAAATTACCTTTCAACAGACTCACCTCTTAATACCATCAAACTGAAGATTAAAACTCAACATACCAAGGTCATAGACATTCAGTCTGTTGCCCTGAAACACAGAGATCTAGGCTTAAAGTCTCTTGTGTCAAGTTAGAAAGATAAGCAAAGATCTCTTGGAGATCTGGCTTCTTTCTCTTTTAGTTCTACTACAAAGTAACTGGGAAAAAAGTCACTTCTGTTGGGTGCAATTTCCTCACTTCTGAGTGTATGGGATTAAGATATTATATATTTAAGACACAAACCCCTATGGAACAGGAATACACACACACACACACACACTCCACATGCTCATTGAATATCCTTTTTCCACAATGCTTGGGACCAGAAGTATTTCAGATTCGAGATATTTTCAGATTGTGGAATATTTGCACATATATTGAGATATCTTGGAGAACGGAGCCAAGTCTAAACATGAAATTCATTTATGTTTCCTATTTGCCTTACACACATAGCCTGAGGGAAATTTTCTATAATTTTTAAAATAACGTTTTTATGTAACAAAGCTTTGACTGTGACTCATCATGTGAAGTCAGGTGTGGAATTTTCTACTTGTGGTGTCATGTCAGTGCTCAAAAACTTTCAGATGTTGGAGATTTTTAGATTTCAGATTTTCGGATTACAGATGCTCAGCCTCTGTGTGTGTGTGTGGGGGGGGTGGTGTGTATGTGGCATCGATTTTTGGCTCAGGTTGCTTTAGTCCTTGTTCTGCAAGTCCTGTGATCCTCAATTCGTTATATTGCTTTATTTTGGGAAAAAAAAAAACCAGTCTGCTCTGCAGGTGGTCATAGTTCTTCTATACTAAATCCTCTCTCTTACATAAACTTCTCTGCTCTCTTTCCTCCCCTTTTTCCTCCTACCTGGGCTTCTGAGCTGTTCCTTATTTGGATGTAACTCTGTTGCTGGTAATGCCACGTCTATTTATAATTCTCTTCCTCCAAGGCACTGACTCATTTTCTCTCTTTAAATTTGACCTTCTAACCTTCCCTCTTCACTGTAACTTGGAAATCGTTTGGGTGGTGCTTAGTATGAAGGACACGGGATGCCAAATAATTACACTATATTACAGTTTATGGTGTCTGCGACTGGTGAGAAAATTGCACTTGACATGCCATTATTTTTTGCCGGCCGTTTGCATGTTAAGAGCCCTGGACTACGCAGTCACAGCTTAATTGTATCTTTGGCCTTGTGAGAACAATTCATTGTCATTTCCATGAAGCTTCTACCTACTCAGACAGAGCCTTCTGCACCAATAATTTGGCAGGAATGCAAGTCAGCATCGCGTGTCTCAACCTGGTCAAACAAGAAGAGTTGGCTCCCTCTTGTCCAATGTCCCGACCTAGAAATAGGGGTATCCCAGAGCTGCTGGAAACCTTTGGCTACTAATATAAATAAAGAGAATAATATTAGTCATTTAAATTAGCAGAAACCCTAAACACACACACGCTTACCTACACACGTGCACACACATGCACATGGAGGATTTCTTAGCTGAGTTTGTGCCTGAGCAAAATTCCAAATCAGTAGCTCCAGACTCTCACCCTGTTCATCTCATTCCTTATCAAGGGACCAGGTGAGAGAGAGTGGATAATCGATGCTTATGTTTGTAGATGCACTGAGAAGTAAATTCAGCCAGCTTTCTCTTAAGAAGAGTCTTGCATATTTTGTCGGCTATTTGAGAGTCATCTCATGAAGGCAGATATTTTTCCCACTTGAAGCAAAATAATAGCAGTCATATGTTTATGGATGACACAATCAGATTATATAATTCTGTTTTTTAAATAGATTGCAACAAGATAGTCAGTACAAAAAAAAACTCAGAGTATTGATTCCTATTACAAGTATGAAGCTGAAATTCACAGGGAAACATTGCACAAATATAAATGCTGCATGACTGAAGAGTGACTCATTGCATATTCACATGACAGAATAGCATAAAGTCATTAAAAAAAGTAAGATTTATAACACGAGAATGTGGTTGCAACTTAATAAACACCAGAGGCAAGATAATAAAAAGTGTGTAGAATATAATTATTAAAATATATGTGTGATACAGCCAGAGTGCCTGGCATATAGCTGTTAAAATATGTGTGTGAACATGAAAAAATATATTTAAACATTTTTATAACTAACTTCAAACCATGAATACAGACGTATGTATTCAAACTTTTACAAAAAAAAAAAAAAAAAAAAGAGCCATTAGTACCCATTATCCTGCTCACCCATATTCAATACTTTTAGATATTCTACTGTTATTCTTTCAATTACCTTCACCCCCATACATGCATACACATTGCCAATGCTTTTGATTTAAGTGGTTAATTTAAAGAGAATGCAAATCATGTCTATAACCACTATTCACTGTTTTGATGTGAAGATTTCCCCAGTTGAAAACAACATAGAATCATTAAAAAAAAAAATCCCAAAGGCGTGATTATACCTAATGAGTACATGATATCCAGGTTACCCACCTTAAAAAAATTGAGGAGTTACTTTCTGACATTGATTCAGTTTAGTAACTATACCACAAAGCAATACAGGAGAACCTGTAAGGGAATATATCTGCATATTCAATCTTTTTCCCCCCAATATATGTGGTTGGATTATGAGTTTAAAAAATAATTTTCTGCATTTATTTTCTTAATATGCTTTTATTAAAATGTAAAACTTAATAAAATGAGAAAAATAATATATTTCTCAATTAACATCAATGCCATCCATTCACAGCAAATTCTTGGGGACCATTACTTAATGTAAAACAAATTTGGTAAATAGAATCTCGTTTTAAAAACTACACCTCTGCTAAACCCTTGTATGGCCAATCTCATCAATTAATAAAGCACTAGGCTTATTTAATCATTTTTATGAAGCTGTGAAGAGAGAAAGAACAGCTACAGTCTTTCTGCATTGCTAACTGCACAGTAAACAAGTTCCATAACTATGGAATAGACCAGATATTAACCAGATGAAAAGGTTTTATATTTGATTTTTTAAATGGGAAACTACCTTATGAGTCTTCAAGTAATATAATCAGCCTACAGGTTGCTTGTAATTTTTTCAACAGATAGGAATGACCTAGAAAAGTTATTTATGGAACCATGTTATTTAAGAAAGATAAAAGTGTTAACAGCGTTTACAGAATTTCTTTTGGCCTGGCTAAGAATGTTTTCTAGACAGTGGTATTTTAAAAATAGTTCAGTATTTTCCATCTGTACATATCATTTCCATTGTAATTAACTTAAATTCACCCTCTTGCATGCACATACACACCTTGGCCTAATTTGGTCATCCATGTTTCTGTCCCTAAGTCTTTGAATATTTCGTTACACAGTATTTCAATAGACAGCCTTGTGCACAAAAATCGGAATACTCAGTTAAGATATGAGCATGTTTTCTCATCAGCACTGGCTCTCTCACCTCAGATTTTAATACGTTTAGGAATCCCTTTAGATGTTATATTCTAGAAGAGAAATATAATACACTACATTTTTATTACTCAAAGTGAAGTCTGCAGACCACCAGCAGCAACACATGGGAGCTAGTTAGAAATACAGAATTTCATTCAACACCTGTACACCTGGACTTATTGAATCAGAATCTGTGTTTTAACACTACCCCCAGGTAATTCTTGTGCACATTAAAGCCTTTAAAAATGAAATACACATTTAGTTTTTAGGAAATCAGCCAATCATCAATCAACCCCTGTATGGGTCAAATCATGCTTTTTTGCTCTCTGTACCCGTCGCTTTTGAATACCACCCAATGTTAAAAGAGGGTCAAGGGGGCTAGTATTTGGAAAAGCCCTAGCTGAGGTTTTGGAAGGAAACAGCTGTTGATTTTATTTGAACCCCATGTGGTAGGTGATGAACGTAGTGGGTTGATGGGACTTCTTCCACACTGCAGGTGATGGTGAAAAGCAACAGCCTGCGTGTGCACCCATGCTCCTACCACCAGCTCAATTCCTCAGTGAGAACTGTTAACTGTTGTCTGCTCAGTTCCGTGGACTACTTCCTTTTCTCTATACCTATTTACCACAACTCGGCAGATGTGTTCTGAAATCTACAGAGTATCAAATGTCACTGGGCTTCCATGGAAAGCAGTAGCAGAATCCAAATGAGCCTGATCAGGAGGGCTGAGGAATACTGGGAAACAGCAGAGAATAAAACCCTACATGCATACTTCTGTTTCTCCCTAATCCTAAGAAAAACTCAACTGCATTGCAGACATTTTTTTTCTGTGAATATATGGTTGAGACTAGGAAACTGATGACATTATCTGGGGACATGAAAATGGGGGAGAAAAACAGGTTTGTTCTTTTTCTTTCTTTCTTTTTTCTTTTTTTTGAAATGGAGTTTTGCTCTTGTTGCCCAGGCTGGACTGCAATGGCGCCATCTCAGCTCACCGAAACCTCCGCCTCACGTGTTCAAGTGCTTCTCTTACCTCAGCCTCTTGAGTAGCTGGGATTACAGGCTTATGCCACCACGGCAGGCTATTTTTTTTTTTTTTTGAATTTTTAGTAAAGATGGCGTTTCTCCATGTTGGTCAGGCTGGTCTCGAACTCCCGACCTCAGGTGACTCGCCTGCCTTGGCCTCCCAAAATGCTGGAATTACAGGCATGAGACACTGCGCCCACCCCCAAGAGAAAAAGAGATTTTAAGGAACCTGAATAAAGTGATAGTATCTATTGAGTGTTTACTAAATGGCTGCCAATTTATTAAAGTTTGCCTACTCAATCTTCACAGCAATCCCCTGATAAAGGTAACATTATACACATTACCAGTTCGGGAGAAAGTCACTGCAGGGAATGGTCAGTTCCACTAGAAGATGCAGGGGAGACAAATAGTGATTACGTGATGAAGCCTGGAGTCAAACCTGAGTGTAGTGATCACAGAATTTGTTCCTGTCACCATGGCAACACACGATCTCATTTGAACCTTGTGTGGTAGGTGCTCAGTATGCTGGGCTGTGACCCCAATTTGCAGATGAGAACGGTGAGATCACAGAAGGAAACAAAGGTATGGTCTCATAATGAGAATGTAAAAGGTTTAGTAAGATTTGAGCAGACAATGAGAGATGTTTCTCTAATTACAAAGCCACCACACGTATTTTTTGCACCTCTATATGCTTTGTTAGTTAGGGACAGAGGTGCACATAAATCCCTCGAGAAAAGAAAAATGCCCTTGAAGATTATGCTTGTGCTGGCTCTGTTTTATTTATTTTATGGGAATCAGAGGAGAGGACAGTGGCATAGCCTGGGCCCGGGCAGGGCTGCTACCAAGTATACCACAATTTGAGGGTTGTTCTCCTAATACGGGGGTTAGCCTAGTATCTTGATGCTTTGTTTTCTTTTTTTTTTTTTTTGAGACGGAGTCTCACGCTGTTGCCCAGGCTGGAGTGCAGTGGCGCGATCTCGGCTCACTGCAAGCTCCGCCTCCCGGGTTCCCGCCATTCTCCTGCCTCAGCCTCCTGAGTAGCTGGGACTACAGACGCCCGCCACCGCGCCCGGCTAATTTTTTTGTATTTTTAGTAGAGACGGGGTTTCACTGTGGTCTCGATCTCCTGACCTTGTGATCCGCCCGCCTCGGCCTCCCAAAGTGCTGGGATTACAGGCTTGAGCCACCGCGCCCGGCCGATGCTTTGTTTTCTCATTTTAAAAATATATTAAAAATGATTATGCTGATGCATGGAGAAGGAGTAGCAAGAAGAGAAAAACGGTTTTATTGAAAATTTCAAACATCTTGCTACGTGCTTTAAATATATTTACACGTTATTATTTTCAATGTTGCAGATAAGAAAATTAAGACTTTTGGACGGAAGTAAATTCTCACTGACTCGGTGACCAGAGTGTAATGATTCTGGTTTTGCCTGAGCTGGGCAGAGCTTTTAACCATGCCAGAGCTGTAGCAAAAAGTTAGAGAGTTCACTGGAATCTTTAGTCAAAACTGAACAATTTTCTAGGTTCTTCTTAAAGTGAGAATCACCGGAACAGCAAAAAGAAGAGTGGAATGAAAAATAAAATCCTGTACACATAGATAGGAACTAAAAGAAGACAAAACGCTTGTACCCTCCAGTTGCTTGAACTAATTGTGTTAATGATGAATAATTTAGTAACAATTCCCTGTAGTCCTGGAAACTGAGCTGGTGGACAATATTACAGAGGCTCCAGAGGTGGGATCTATAATTTACTTAGCTCTGTGCGGTGACTTCCCTGACGCCCCTTGTAACTTTATAAGTCTTTTTTCCAAATAGATATGTGCTGCTCTGTTGCAGTTCTTCCGTTCCAGCGCCCATCTTGGTGACTTTCTCCTGAGCAGTTCTGGTCATGTCCTCTGCTACTGGTACACCTTGGCCACTGAGAATAACCCCTTTATGCCTTTAGCAAATACTCTGAGGAACAGTAATTTGATGAAAGACCAAACATGTTATTAAAAATGACCAAATCCTGTAACTTTTAGAAGCAAGTCAGACTCCCTAGCCATTCAAAAGCTTTATTTAGAATGTGGCAGGGTTATTTATAGTGGAGTTTTTCTTTGCTTTTTTTTTTATGTGCTTATAGGAACCTAAAAGTATAAATGAATTTCTCATTGCAGTTTGGTTTTTGTCATACTCGTCTGTGTGTGTGTGTGTGTGTGTGTGTGTGCGCGCACACACATCCTATTATTTTTTCTCTTAAAGGAGCTTTGCTTTGGTGAAGTTCATCCTCTGATTGCATCCCTGACTTTGTAGGAACATTTATAATCAGCTTTTTGAGGTGTTTTCAGAAATCACTAGATGTCTGCAATGGCTGGGCCTATTGATCAAGGCCACTGTTTTTCTAGTACTCTCTTCTGTTTTTCCTGTCATTAAACTCTTACTGTAAAGGTCTTAGTTTTTTATAGCTGAACCCAAATATCACATCCCAACTAGACTATCAGAAACGCATTTAAGACTGCGGTTCATGCCTATGATCTCAGCATATTGGGAGGCTAAGATTGTGAGGATCGCCTGAGCCTGGGAGTTCGAGGCTGCAGTAAGCTATATGATCATGGCACTGCACTCAAGCATGGGCAACAGAACGAGACCCTCCCCATCAAACTCCCAAGAAAGAATCTATTTAAATGTTCCTGTCTTACCAGTTGGAGGAAAGACACAAGCAAAAAAAAAAAAGCTGAAAGACCAAACAATAAACATGGAGACTCTCCCAGCTCCCTATCGTCACAAACACGTAAACAAAACCAGGTGGTAAGACAGTGTCAAAGAGACAAATCACAGAGCCAAGTGGTAGAGGGTGAGACAGAAATCCAAAAATACAAAGCAAATGTCACACTACATGTGATACAACATAAGAATGGACCTAGGCTGGGCACAGTGGCTCACACCCGTAAACCCAGTGCTTTGGGAGGCTGAGGCAGGAGAATCACTTGAGCCCAGGAGTTTGAGAGCACACTGGGCAACACAGCAAGACCCCAGCTCTACAAAATATGTTTAAAAATTAGCTGAGTGTGGTGGTGTGCATCTGTGGTTCAAGTTATTCCAGAGGCAGGAGGATCAAAGCTGCAGTGAGCTGTGTTGGCACCACTGCACTCCAATCTTGGTGGCAGAGCAAGATCCTGACTCTAATAATAATAATAGTAATAATAATAATAATAAAGACAAAATAAATTTTAAAAAAGGAGCCTAGATCCAGAAAACATACAGAAAGTAAGACATTTTCACAGGATCACAGCATTCAAGAAACACAGAGGTTCAAAACCAACGAGACAGAAAATGAGGTAAAGTAAAAATGAAGACCGAGGGAAGGAAAGAGAGTAGGATAGTCCCCAGAGAGGAGGGAAGGCAGAGGATACGCAAGCAAAGAAAGGCAATATGGAATGGATTTGGGGTCCACTGAGTGATTCTCACTAGGCTCAGGCTAATTCCTTTTAGCCCCTGGACAGATGGGTTAATGTGTACTTTTGTGTATATTTTTCTGATCACACAGGTTCTGATTTTTTTGTTTTTGCTTTGGAAAGGTGTGCATTTTGATTCTAACACATGATGTTTGCCGAATAACTGAGGCTGGCAGGACTTGGCATGAAGTTGGAACAATCTGAGTGAACCAACAAACATGATGATCTTTTTTTGTTCTTGAATTTTTCTAGACCAATTTTGTTTCTTAATCTTATACATTCTCTAGGAATTGGCACTAGAAAGTACATCATGGCCATTTTATCTCAAATCAGATGTGGAGCATAATAATTTAATAATAAGTCTTTAAATAAAATTATTACATGCTTTCTACCTACAGACTATGACATCAACTTAGAAGAGACATGGGAGGTAGAAAAGGCATATGGGTAAGCCCTTGGACAATTTACATCTGTCTAAAACTCTCTAAAATTGGCCGGGCGCGGTGGCTCAAGCCTGTAATCCCAGCACTTTGGGAGGCCGAGACGGGCGGATCACGAGGTCAGGTGATCGAGACCATCCTGGCTAATATGGTGAAACCCCGTCTCTACTAAAAATACAAAAAACTAGCCGGGCGAGGTGGTGGGCGCCTGTAGTCCCAGCTACTCGGGAGGCTGAGGCAGGAGAATGGCGTAAACCCGGGAGGCGGAGCTTGCAGTGAGCTGAGATCCGGCCACTGCACTCCAGCCTGGGCGACACAGCAAGACTCCGTCTCAAAAAAAAAAAAAAAAAAAAAAACTCTCTAAAATTATGAAATGGGGGGCCAGGCTTGGTGGCTCGCACCTGTAATCCCAGCACTTTGGGAGGCCGAGGTGGGTGGATCATGAGGTCAGGAGTTCAAGACCAGCCTGATGAAGATGGTGAAACCCCATCTCTACTAAAAATACAAAAGTTAGCCAGGTGTTGTGGCACTCGCCTGTGGTCCCAGCTATTTGGGAGGCTGAAGCAGGAGAATCACTTGAACCTGGGAGGCAGAGGTTGCCGTGAGCCAAGATCGTGCCACTGTACTCCAGCCTGGGTGACAGAGTGAGACGCTGTCTCAAAAAAAAAAAAAAAAAAATGAAATGTGCTTTTGAAACATCGGCAAAAGATATTTCAAAACAAGATTTATCTTTCTAGTATATTTGGGTATAAAAACAACTTAATTTATGCAGTTAAGTTTAAAATGATCTAAAATGGCCACAGAAAAGGCTAATGCTAGCTTTCTGTTTCTGCTATTTTACAAATATATTTGAGCAAATGCATTTTACAAAATCTTTTGTTTCTAACTTTTGTGGGTACTTAGTAGGTGTATATATTTATGGGATGAGCAAATACAGTTTTAATAGCTCAGTAAAGAACGAGTGAGGTGGAAGTTGGAGACTATGCATGGATAGAACCAAGGAAAATAATACTTTTTTGACTATCTAGTACCTTCCAGGATATATGAACTCTTATTTAGAGCTCACCTGAATCCTGTGAGATACGGCTATTAACATCAACCGCCTTTTAACAGATAAAGAAATAGGTTCAGAGAAATTTAGTCACTGTCCCAGGTTGGCTAATAAGGTGGGGAATTGGGATTGGAATGCAAAACTAGCTTATTTCCAAAACCTATACTTCTTCTGCCTACACTGCGCCACTCCCTCCCTCAATTTACTTGGTTCTTCCTTATGTTTCTTTACACATGGAAGGGCTCTTGTGGAAATAGGAGCCAAGTTCTCATGGAAAAGTGCTTATTTTTATGGAACATGATTTGCTCTTCCAAGTATTTCTTTTGATCACGCCAATAACCCAGAAGGCCAAGTGGTTTGACTAAGATGGCATTAGACCCACACTAGAAACCAGACCTTTGGACACCTTGTCCTGTGTTTTCTCTAGTGATCACGTTGCCTCACCAGAGGCTTTTGTCAGTCCATCAGCATTGCACATGGTGTCCACCACCCCCCACCATGGTAACTCTGCGCCATTCAAAGCATGTTGAGATTAATACTGCAGTTCCAGGTTGCCCTACAGAGCAGGTCTCTGAAGACATCCACTCCTAAATTTTGCAGCATGTCAGTGCAGCAAGGTAGGAAAGCCCTGAGTGAGATTTCCTTTTAAGTGCACCACCCAATCACATGATTTATGTGGTCTCTTTTAAATCCAAGGACTATGCTACTTCCCTACTTAGACCGGCAAATGCGAACTGAGAACCTGCATTAATAATAGACATCTTCCCAGGGCATATTATTGAATGAGGTTTTCAAAAGCCTGTGCTGTCTTGTGACCTCTTAGCTCCACATCATCCAAGATGGTGCTCCTTAATATAGCCTAGGACTCCACATTGTGAGTGCTGCATAACACAGGCCAGGAAACCATACATGCAAGATTATTGGATAATTCTTTTGCTAATGTTCGAGGAAGGCTTTTGCAGCTGTCTTCCTATAGGAATACTTTGCTAGGCTTGGATTTGGGTGAGAAGAGGTAGCACAGTTGAGTGTCACTTGGCTTTGGAAGTGCTGGGACACAGTTGCGCACCGTGACCTGGTAGGGAAGTGTTGTCACATTTACAAAGAAAATCAGCGTGCCTGGGAACTGCTCCTTGAGATGTGATAGGGAAGTAAAAGTCTGCATCTGAAGACTCCTCTAACTCAAGAGAACTTTTGAGGTAGCAGAAGAAAGGGTTCTTACTTTGGAATTAGAGCCTTGGAAGAATCTTTGCAAATACAAAACCCTCTCCTCTGCTACTCCGTAAACTCCACAAGGTTCTGACTTTCTCTTTTAAATTTTATAAAAGGGTCAGCACAAGGCACACAAGGGAAACTTTTCTCTTCCGCCTAGCAAGGGCTTGGGCTAAGACAGACTTTCCTCTTTCTCCCCTGAAAATTCTAAGCATTAAGACTGCTCGACCTGAATGCAGATACTTAATTTGAACCTCTTTAAATAATAGTTTTTTTTTTTTTTTTTTTTTTTTGAGACGGAGTCGCTCTGTCGCCCAGGCTGGAGTGCAGTGGCCAGATCTCAGCTCACTGCAAGCTCCGCCTCCCGGGTTCACGCCATTCTCCTGCCTCAGCCTCCCGAGTAGCTGGGACTACAGGCGCCCGCCACCACGCCCGGCTAGTTTTTTTTTGTATTTTTCAGTAGAGACGGGGTTTCACCGTGTTAGCCAGGATGGTCTCGATCTCCTGACCTCGTGATCCGCCCGTCTCGGCCTCCCAAAGAATAATAGTATTTTCTATTTTACAATTTATTTTTTAAAGTATATTGTTTTACCCAAGCCATGCTTTTTATGAGCCATAGGCTTGTGTTTGAAACACCAGGAGGCATACAAATTCACATATCCACAGACACACATATTTATACAGAATTAGAAAATGATGATTAGCATATATTTCTGAAACCATTAGCAAGTTTTCAACGCAGCTTCTATCTTTTTTTGTGGTTATAACCACGGTGGCTTGTCTATTTTTCTGTCATCTTTACTTCCCAAAATGAACAGCTTATATGCAATATCCTACCTTGCAATACCTTTATTGACCTCTGCTGGTCAAGAGTCCAGGCTTGTATCTTTTTCATTGAGAAAGATGGTAGCCTGGAGGATTGTGATAACGAGATTCTGCTCTGAAGTTAGACAAAGCCAGGCTTCAATTCCTGTCACAATAGCCCCATACTCAGCTTGTATCGTTGCATGAGAGTTACAGTTAGTGTTGTTAAGCCTCAGTTTCCTCACTGAGAAAGTTACTTTGTAAGATTTGTCCTTTAGGTATTCCCCTAAGCAATAGATGTGCTATCCTAGTTCATTGAGTGGGGACCAAATATTATGGTAGTTGTTACTATTCTGGACAGTTCACACCTTGGACGTTTTTGTCATTCATTAAAGCTTTTTAAAATTGCAATTAGCTAGACAGTTTTTAAATCCTGTCACTCTATGGCCATATGTTACTCATCTGTACAATAATAACCTGGGAGTCTTCAGTACTTTCTAGTGCCCTTTGGAATCCAACATTCTGTTTCTCTATGATTTTTTAATTCATACAAACTGATCCTAATACTGAGCCTGAGGAAGGAATACATTTTACTTGAGTGGAAGGAGAAATGCTTTGCCTTCTGAAGGCATAGAGGAAAGTATATGTTTAATTGTTACTTACTTTTCAATATTTAAGAAGAAGAAGAAAAAGTAGAATAAAATGATGGATATTGACATGATTCCATATTGACAGACAAACATGTCTAATATTTCAAAATGTCACATGCGAATACAATAATTATTTTGAAGATCGAGGTGAGAGGGATATGGAGGATGACTCCAACTTTGAACACTTTGAACTTCCACCCTCAGTAACCCATCTGATTCAACAGTGATGTGAGACATAGTAGGTTGACTTCTGCAATGCTGTGGACCACCCTTATTGAGACACAAGTCGGAAGGATCGTCTTTCTTTTGAGACATCAAGAGTAAACATATCCCTGAAAAAAACACAGTCAGGCATTACAAATTGTTCATGCATACAAGTATAAAATTACCATCATCATAATACTATGAATTATAATGAAATATTAAATCTATAACATCTTGTAAGGAGATTGCATATAAAGCACGTTATTAAAACATACTTTATAAAAGCTATTATGTTGCAATAACTTAGAGCTATTGAACTGCTATTATCTTTTATGCAAAATTTTAAAAAGGCTTGATCTTCAAACTGTTGCAAAGGTTAAAATAAATCCTATGATTCGAAGTACATGGAATTGGTTGAAATAAAAGCTAACATTTAATGACATATTTTATAAATACTGAAGAGAAGGAATATTTGATTCACAATTACTTAAGCATGTTACATGCACGCCTCCCCCAAGACACTTACCACCAAAATCCCACACTTTTTAAGACAATTTTTAACCTTTGTACTAATGGACGATTATGTGCCAAACATTTCTGATAAGTTTGTTTTTAAGTACAGCGACAGTTAGATCCTTTACCTAAGATAATTTATAAAACTTGTAAATTCACCTAAGATTTTTTATTGACCTGTTCTTATAAAAAATGGGGTATTTTACAAAAAGAAGTTTATTTCTAGACTCTGCTCTACCACAACATCCATTTTATAATCCTCTTCCAATGATACTAGGAAATCTGATTACCATCAACAATGCTAATGGTTAACATTTTGAGTACCTTTATGCTTGCAATAGGTGGAACACTTAGGGCATATCTCATTTAATGCTCACAAACTCCAAATGAGCTACGTGCTATCATGTATTTCCATATGTAGCTATAAACCGATTTAATGAGGTTATATAGTTCCTCTAAGGTCAGTCATCTGAAGGTTGCTGAGTCAAACCCCAAAGGTAGATATATTTGCTTTCAATTTCAATCCTAAACTTTTCAGATATATAGTCTCTTCTAAAAAAGTTGAAGTTTCTCGGGTAAAGTAGTTGCATTATATCATTTCATCAAACATACACACACACAGTTTAGAAACTAATATTGCATTCTACAGATTAATTTCCTTTCTTTTTTTCAAAATCGATATAGTTGATTAACTTGTTATTCTGAAGTGTTGACAAATTATTGGGTAAAAGTGAATTAATAGATTTATTCTACCATATCTACTGGGGACATGCTGTGTTCCAGGGTCTTTGCTGAGGTCATGAAGACACACAAAAAGATTCTGAATGATATGAACATTTACTTTGAAGAAACAAGGTAAAAATATTCAACAGTGGGCTATTTACTGTTTAAACAACCTTTCTCGTTTTTTAAAAATAACATCTACTTGTCTTATCTACTTCTTTTCTTAGCAGCCACAGCATTACTACCAGTTCACCTACATTATCTAGATCTGGCATTACTCCTGGAAAAGAATTAACAATCAAAACCAGTTTGAAGTAAGAAGGATTTATCTCTCCAGGACTCTTTAACAGAGCACATAGCTTGAAGCTAGTGCAACTTTTTAGGCAGGGAGGGAGACGATTGCTATGTAAATCATTATCACTGACAAGTTAAGCCTCCAGTCAAAAGCAGAATGTATAGCTTGTGTATTTACCTTGGGCTATTTGTCTCCACAACGTAGCCATTTGAAAATAAATACTTAAAAGCAGGTTGATATCCACACAGACACACCCTTAACAAACTGAAGTTTCAGGCTGGTCTCATGTCGCCTTGGATTAGCTGAATTTCAGGGCTTAAATTATTCTCAGGACTCCTAATATCCATCTCTTCACCCCAACCCAGAAATCCTAAGTAAAGGAGATGAAGTGAAAATTCCATCTTGAATGAGTTGCTATTTGATTAACTCTAAGAGTACCTATTAAACATAGGATTGGGAGTGGAAAATTATGAGTTCAATCTTCTCCATGTAGGTGGTCAAATCTGTTCTTCCAGTCGGCTTTCTCTGTTGCATCAAAATGACGTTTCTGAATTTCAAAGCTAGACCAGTCATTCCCCTAAATTCTGTGTCTTCATTATCTATGTGAATGAGTCCCAAATCCTTTTCCAGCCTCGATGAATAGCAGTTACCATCATTTGACCTTGGAAAGTCACTCAGATTTTTAGCATTGTTGAATATGTTAAATGAATTGATAGAAAGATAGCACTTAGAATAGGACATAATGGTGCTATGTAATTGTTAACTATAACGATAATACACATTTTTATTATTCATTAATAAATTATTGTTAACTATAGTTACTGCTAGTGTTACTACTACGGTGTCTGCTACTACTAGTAGTACTACTACAAGCACCACTAAGTTTGAATTTGATATTACATGAGAAGATAACACGTTAAATTTTATCATATTAAGAAACAGCTCAGAGAAATGAGAGAAAGTTCAACTCAACATTTTGGCCAAAGACTTTATCTTTCCTCTATATCATTACGCCTTCAACATCTCCTTTCTATTCAGTTTTTGGCAGATTGTGGGTTCAAAGTAAATGTTTATTAGTTGAGATATCTGTGTAACATTTCTGTTAGAACTTATAAAACCATCTAACACTAGTAGATGCTAAATAGATGCATGTTTTTTCTCACAGCATTTTGAAAGTCAGTCTACTCAGAAAAGATGTAGCATGAGCCGTCTTAAGCCATGTGGAGAAATAGGAAAGCTTTTACACTGTTTGTGGGAGTGTTAATTAGTTCAACCATTATGGAAGACTGTGTGGAGATTCCTCAAGGATCTAGAACCAGAAATACCATTTGACCCAGCAATCTCATTACTTGGTATATACTCAAAGGATTATAAATCATTCTACTATAAAGACACATGCATACATATGTTTATTGCAGCACTATTTACAATAGCAAAGACTTGGAATCAACCAAAGGCTCATCAATGATAGACTGAATAAAGAAAATGTTGCACATATATACCATGGAATACTATGCAGCCATAAAAAAGAATGAATTCGTGTCCTTTGTGGGGACATGGATGAAGCTGGAAACCATAATTCTCAGCAAACTAACACAGGAAAAGAAAACCAAACACCACATGCTCTCACTCTTAAATGGGAGTTGAACAATGAGAACAGGGGTTTGGGGGCAAGGGGAGGGAGAGCATTAGGACAAATATCTAATGCATGTGGGGCTTAAAACCTAGATGACGGGTTGATAGGTGCCACAAACCACCATGGTACATGTATGTATACCTATGTAACAAACCTGTACATTCTGCACATGTATCCCAGAACTTAAAGTAAAATAAAAAAGGGGGGAATTATTGTAATTTTTTTTCAAGGAATATTTAACTCATGTCTTTACATGCCCCAGTGAGCACAATATAAACATCAGAGACACACGGAAAGCGATATGCGTGTGTATGACATTTTTCAGGATCCTTTAAAATCATAGTCACTACCTGGCACTTTACACCCATTGTCTCATTTAATTCTCATCATAAGCCTAAAAGTTAGATGTTACTATAACTACATTATAAGAAACCGATACACTGCAAGAGGTTAGGTAAATTTTCCAGCATTGTGAAGACCGTTCTATATCTGCTGAACTCTAACATTCATCTATCTAGCTCCAAAGCCTTGCTTCATTCTTCATGCTCTCTGTGTAGCAGTAGTCTCTGACTTTCATGATTTTCATGATCCTTTTACTCTGAGTTTCTGCCTCTAAATCTCAATCTTCCTTTTTAATAGCTCCAGTCTCCAAAAGCTGTGATACCCTAGCCAAATTAGTGGTGGAGTTGTGCTTTAGATCCAAATCCATGTGACCATAAACGAGTCAGCTCAACATCGCTGAGCTCAGATTTTTCAATTGTAAAATATTTGGTAATCTTTATATTTTGGCTTAAATGAGGCAGTAAATATATGAGAAGTTTCTAGCAGTGTCTTTCATATAGTAGGCACTTAGTGGATGAAAGCTACTCTTTTTATTGTCCTTACTCTTCTGATTATTGTATATAATCAGATAATGAAGAGGCATCACTAATCATTTAAATTTTCATCCTTCTAAAGCTGTGTATTAGTTATGTTTGCTAATGAGACTCCTGTACTTAACTGATCTTATCCACTTTGTCATGCCCAGTATCTTAGTTTGAGCTTCCATATAGTATCTATCCTTCCAATTTCTTGCAATTGAGTCCTTTTTTCCCCTATGTATTGATTTTATTAAATATTTTGGCTCAGTAAGTCATTAGAATAAAATATCTAGTCTTAGAGAGAAAATTATCTTTGGAATCAGCAACTCAGTTTTATTTCAAAGATGAAGAAAGTGAATGGAGGAAGCAGAGACTTGAATATCATTCTACTCTAAGGATGTCCATGATCATTTGACAACTGTTTTCTGGAAGGATAAAAATACAGTGGGAGCAAGAGAAAATATAGGAGTATAAGAGTCAGTGCATAGACTTTAAGGGCCTAGATAAACAACTAGTATATGGGATCACTTTGATGGCATGTGCAAAATGACACAGGCAGGGCCTCAAAGAAATATGAATTATGTTCTCTTCTCAATAGAACGTCTTTATTTTACTTCAGGCAGTGTACCATAAGGCAGGATTGTGGAATATTGTGAGAATTCCTGGCACACCAGCAAAGTAGACTCTGAGAGACTTTAAGTTAAGATGGCTTGGAAATAACATTAAAATTATGACCTTATGACTTTTTTAGAGAAAATCTGTATCTTAGGATAAAGAAGAGGAATTCTTCTTTCAAAAAAAAAAAAAAAAAAAAAAAAAACTCAGAAAAGGATTATACTTAAATACACACACACACACACACACACACACACACACACAATTCTGTGGTCATGAAATATTAGTTTGAATATATGAAAGAAAACAAAATGCTAAACTACTAAATATTTCAGGACTGTTACTGCTTAAATTGTAGACCTGGGCCAGGCATGGTGGTTCATGCCTGTAATCCCAGCACTTTGAGAGGCTGAGTGAGGTCGGAGCATTGCTTGAACCCAGGAGTTTGAAATCAGCTTTGGCAATGTAGCAAGTCCCTCACCTCTACAAAAAATAAATATAAATGAATAAATAAATTGTAGACCTAATTGGAGATGTAATAAACTATCCTGATTGATATAATATAATTTAATTTGTGTTTTAAAAATCATTTTATTAATTAAATTACCACTGAACCATGGGTTTAGGTAAAAATTTCTTTTTCTTGGTGACCATCTTAACTAGGTCCCTGTTTGTGTGAAAACTTCAGAATTTAGAATGAAAGCTGCTGTAACTTTAGGGAATGTCAATATTATATGACTTCATATATTCCCAAATTAAACCTATTGTCGATGAGCATCTTTAAATGTGATGAGTTAGTACATTAATGCTCTTTTAAGAAGGGAAAATGCCAGAGCATGCATTTGCTTCACCTGATTAGAGGTTGGGAATAATTTTTAGTTGCATTCATTCTCTGAGGAGGGCGGAATTTACCCCCATGTGCAGTTTGCCATTCCCTGCAATGATGGCTTGAAGACTGTGTTCCTCAATTAGAAGGCATGATTCTTTCATCCTGGACTTAACCTCAGCCCTGATGCTGTTATTTTTAATCTCTGCTTCAGGGAATTGGGTTGGATGATCTGTCAGGTCTCTTCTAGTTCAGATATTCTAAGCTAAGAAATAGAAGAGGCACTAGTAAACATTTCCACTGGCTTTGAGTTTTGAGGAATTTATCTGCAAGGATGAATTAGGTTTATTCTTCTTTGTCTGCAGGCAAAGGAGACATACGTCTTTAAAGCTGCCTGACCAGACTATCTTTTCGGCATGATTTAAAAACACAGGAAACTTTCACATAGGATTAGGATCAGTATGAGCCGTCTGAAGATTTCATACGTTCTTATAGGAGGAAAGTGGTTGAGAAGATCAAGAGTGGATAGATTTTATCTACTGAGTTGGGCAGGTGAGATGTAAGCTTGTAAAGTTGAAAGCAATTTTTCCTTCATCCTTTTAATAAAAATGTATGTTACTTTTAATTATACACTCGGTCTGCCTAATGGAATCTGTTCTGTTCTAATTCATCTGAGTAAAGAATAAGACATATAACAAGTAAAAGTAGGCCTGGCACCGTGGCTCACGCCTGTAATCCCAGCACTTTGGGAGGCCAAGGCAGGCAGATCACAAGGACAGGGGATGGAGACCATCTTGGCTAACACGGTGAAACCCCGTCTCTACTAAAGATACAAAAAATTAGCCAGGCATTGTGGCACATGCCTATAGTCCCAGCTACTCAGGAGGCTGATGCAGGAGAATCGTTTGAACCCAGGAGGCAAAGATTGCAGTGAGCCGAGATCGCGCCACTGCACTCCAGACTGGGTGATAGAATGAGACCCCGTCTCAAAAAAAAGTAGTAAAAGTAACAGCAAACATGCCTGCTTCCCGGACAGCTCCATCTATTGCTTTAGAATCTGAGAATTAGATAATCTTTTGGCAAACCAGTAACTGTTTTTAGTAGCCTCTAAACAATTTTTTGTGTTTCCTTCCTTCTTTATTATAGTTTTGGGTCAGTCCAATCCTGAGATGTTGTCTCATTTATAATCCTCTATCACAAGAAATAATTTCTATGTCTATAAAAGAGAATGTTTTTGTTGTATGTATACTAGGGCTGTTCTCTCTTTAATAAAATTTTACCTGCAAGTACCTTGGCTAGGAACAAGAGAGCTAGCATGATTTCACACAAGTAATCACCTGTTTGAAATCTGGTTCATTTTTCTTAATCTCCCTGGGACTTCGAGTTAACTTTCAGGCAGGTTTGTTAGCAGAAACTAAGTATTGTGGGACACAATTACAACTTCAATAAAACTGTACAGGGAAATATGAACAGCAGTGGTGATATTTTGCTGTTTCTCCTGATGAGTGGTTCTAACGTGAAGAGCAAAAATGTTTGCAGGGGGATCGAGAAACAAGAATTGAGACACGTGTTTCTTCCAGTGGTTCTGAAAGCGCAGCAAGCATCCATCACGCAGAGGATTTGTTAAAGCAGGGACGGTGGGCTTGACTTCAGTCTCTCAATTCAGTACCTCTGTGGTGGGACAGAATTTGTGTTTCTGACAGGTACTCCACGCAATGCTGACAATGCTGGTCTGAAGACCACACTTTTAGTACCAGCGATCTAACATATCCTCCAAATAGATTCATTTTGGTAGCTGTTGTGTGTAGTAGAGAGAACATCAGATGAGAGTCATAAAGGTTTTTACATTCTATTAGTCATTCGACAAGTTTTCCTTGGCCTGTAATAGGTAAATTATGTGCTATGTTCTTCAATACAGAGATTAATAGAGCCCATTCCTCATGTCTAAGGAAATTTACAGTCAATTAGAGGAGACAATCAAGGAAATCCGCAATCTCAATACAGTACAATTAGCAATATAATGATTGTTGTGCACACTTGGTAGTCGTGCCTGACTCAGTTTGCACCGGGAACCTGCCATCAAAGTAAGCTTTTTAGAAGCAGAAATTTAAAATGAATTTTGAATACAATATAGGATTTATTACACTGGAGGACATATCTCAAAAGGAAAGGATAAGAGTGAATGGCACACAATGAGGGGAATGAGAACGCAATTGAAAAATGGCAAACAGTTCAGCAGCGGTAGAACATGTAGTACTATGGAGACATATACTTAGCCCCACAGTTTAATCCCTATTTACTTCCCAGCCATGAGAAATTTCGCCTGGTATTCTTAGGGGTTTGCACTTCACCCTGTATGTGATGGGAGTGGAGGGCCAGACACTGAAGATTTTAAATAAAGAAGTAATGAGATTACATGTCTATTAAGAATGCTTACATAAATTTTGATATATCCATTTTTTAAAATACTATGCAGCTATGAAAAATGTCAGTGTTATATATATATTATGAACTAGCTCTAAAGCAACATATAGAATAGTGTTCAGAGAATTTTTTTATTTGTGTACACAGAAGAATGAGGAGTCCATTCATTTGTGTATATTTATGTGTGCATAAAACATTTCCTTGGGTATAGACACAAACAAGCATGAACACACATAAAATATAACTTGATAACAGTAGTTGCTTCTGGAAGGAGGAACTGGAGGACAGGGGACTGTGTTAGAAAGGGGACTTTTTGCTTTGCCTGCTTTTTTATTACTATTTGACATTCTTTTGACATGCACATGTTTTATTTTGTATTTTATTGTATGTATTTACTGCCATTACTACTACTACTGCAATTAACGAATCATTTTAGAGTTAAAAAAGATTACTGTTGCAAACATTTAAACAATGATGGTGGCGCATGCCTGTAATCCCAGCTACTCAGGAGGCTGAGGCAGGAGAATCGCTTGAACCTGGGAGGCAGAGGTTGCTGTGAGCCGAGATCACGTCATTACACTCCAGCCTGGGCAACAAGAGTGAAACTCTCTCTCAACAGAAAAAAAAAAAAAAAAAAAAAAGAGTGCTGGAGGAAAGGCTAAAGGGAGGGAGTGCTGTCTCCACTTTCAGTTAATGTCTTTAGTGATTAAAGTTAAAAATAAGTGGTGACAGATTATATGAAAAGGAGGGAATTAACCTGAGAGAGTTATGAAACCCAGATGCTTTCTGCAGTCACTTTATACATAGAAAAATTTTCTTTAGGCCCAATATATACACATTAAAAAAAGTCTGTCTTTGGGTCAGGCACAGTGGCTCTCACTTGTAATCCCAGTACTTTGGAAGGCCAAGACAGGAGGATTGCTTGAGTCCAGTAGTTCAAGACCAGCCTGAGTAACATAGTGAGACCCCACCTCCACACACACACACACACACACACACACACACACACACACACGAATTAGTCAGGTATGGTAGCCTGCACCTGTAGTCCAGCTACTTGGGTTGAGGTGGGAGGATCCTAGGAGCCCGGGAGGTCAAGGATGCAGTGAGCCATGATTGTGCCACTGCACTCCAGCCTGGACAACTGAGCAGGACCCTATCTCAAAGAAAAAAAGCAAAAAAGAAGAAAAACTTTCCATGTTCGACACCAGGAAGTAAGCTACCTGAAGGCGAGGAATTTATTTTCTGGTTACTGCTATATCCAGCACTTCCTGAGAAGATATTTAGTAAACGTTATTAAACGATTGAATCCAGGGGATTTAATTTCTTGACTTTGTTGAATTTTTTATTCTCTGAACCACATATTAAAGGTACTTTCTTCTTCACCTTGGTATAGAGCTCAAAAAAGAGTACATTTCCTTTTACTTATTTCCTGTAAAAATCTCTCTTTCTCTCTCTCTCTCTCACACACACACACACACACAGATTGAGCATATATTGTGCAGAAAGCAGGAAGTTACAGGGGATAGGATCACTACATTATCTGGCCAATAAGTTAAACAACAACAACAACAACAAAGCATTAAATCCCCCACTGTCTGTTCAGAGCAACTTGCTTCTCCAAAGTAGTACAAAGTTTCAAGATGACCAGTTTTAGCAATCAGATGAGACCAGTTGCCACCTCTTCCAATCTCTGGATGGGTTGGGGAGTGGTGGCATTTTATCTTCTCAGTTCCATTTAGAAAAGAGAACTGCTAACTCTTCCAGAATTATAGATGTGGAAGAATCGAAGGCAAGTGGTAAAGGGGAAAGTCAGGGAGACAGAGAGAGTGAGATCTTGGATAACTTCCAAGTGTTCTGACTTAAGTAAGTGGACACATGGGCCTGAGCATGATCTTTGTCCCTAACCTGTGTTGCTCTGCACAAAACTCTTATTCTGCAAGAAACTCGATTTCACACCTGTAAAATAGATGACGACGTATTCTCCATCTGCCTCCAAATGTTGTTTTAAGTAGTATGTAAAGTGAAATATGTGCAAGCATTTTGTAAACTTCCCCTGTGCTACAGAAATTTAGTCATGTTATTGCTTGCCTAAGTTGAGTCCTTTATGCATTTGCATTAGGTGTTAAGAGCAACTTGAAGGTTACGATCACTTACATTCCTGATGCCTTTGGTTTCTATGGGGAAATGAGAGCAGAAGTTCACAAAAAGGAAAATCTGTAGTACAGACAGAGCACACAAAAGTGCCTCACATTCTGCGCGGCAGATGGTAGTACCTTAATAGATGTGAGTTTCCTTCCCTTCCGCCCCTGCTTACCCAAAATGACTTAGAGATGCTAACTCTGGCAGTTTGGAGAAAATTGGATTCCCAAACTTGCCAAGTTGGTTTAGGGTATGCATATATGATTTATATCTAAGTATTGTTAGTGAAGATATTGGAGTCACAGAGGTGAGAGTCAAATCCTGACTCTTTAATGTTCAACTAATGTGCACCTTTGCACTTGATACTCTCAGTTCCCTTCTCCCTTCCTCTCTTCCTTTCATTCATTCCCTCCCTCCCTCCCTCCCTCCCTTTTCTTTTTCTTTCTTTCTTTCTTTCTTTCTTTCTTTCTTTCTTTCTTTCTTTCTTTCTTTCTTTCTCTTTCTTTCTTTCTCTTTCTTTCTTTCTTTCTTTTTTTCTTTCTCTTTCTTTCTTTCTTTCTCTTTCTTTCTTTCCTTTCTTTCTTTCTCTTTCTTTCTCTCTTTCCTCTCTCTCTCTTTCCTTCCTTTCTTCCTCCCTTCCTCCCTTCCTCCCTCCCTCCCTCCTTCCTTCCTTTCCTCCCTCTCTCCTTTCTTTCTTTTCTTTTCTCTTTCTTTCTCTTTCTTTCCCTTTCTTTCTCTCTCCTTCCTTCCTTCCCTCCCTCCCTCCCTCCCTCCCTCCTTCCTTCCTTCCTTCCTTCCTTCCTTCCTTCCTTCCTTCCTTCCTTCCTTCTTTCCTTCCTTCCTTCTTTCCTTCCTTCCCTCCTTCCATCTCTCTTTCTTTCTTTTATTAAAGATGGGGTCTCAGTCAGTTTCCCAGGCTGGAGTACAGGGGCATGGTCATAACTCACTATAGCCTGAAACTCCTGGGCTCGAGCAATCCTCCCACTTCAGCCTCCCAAGTAGCTGAGATTACAGGTGTGCACCACCACACTGGCTAAAATTTCATATTTAAAAAAAAAAATTGTAGACACACGGTCTTGCTATGTTTATCAGGCTGGTCTCAAACTCCTGGCCTCAAGTGATCCTCCCAACTCGGTCTCCCAAAATACTGGATTGCAGGTGTGAGCCACTGTGCCTGGTCCCTCTCAGATTTTACCTATAAAATGGGAATGCCTCTGCTTTATATGGATGTTAAGAAGACTTGAGCTAAAATACACGCATTTTGAGACGCCAAGACAGAGGCTGAGGCACAAGATTCACTTGAACCCAGGAGGCAGAGGTTGCAGTGAGCCGAGATTGTGCCACTGCACTCCAGCCTGGGTGACAGAGGGAGATCTTGGATAACTTCAAAAATAAAAAATGAAGGACTTCTTCAAGAATCTTGTTATTACTATATACACTGATAAATGGAATACCCATTAGTAACTAATATAACCAGGCTTAGGGACCCTTTTTGTAATCTCTTACAATAGGTAATGACAACATCCATTCTGTAAGAACTTAATGATTACTACTGCACTGTGCCAGACAGGATATTAACCATCATAGTTTTGTTGCTTTATCTGCAAGGTGAGAAAAATAATAGTACACATCAGTTAATCTTCTAATTTAAAGAGATTGTCTACATTGCTTCTAGTCAAAGACTCAGTAAGTGGAAGTACAGGAAATGGACTTATTGTCCATTTGTGGAGACCTAGCTGGATCCCAAGCAGCATGTGATATTGACATTTTAAAGAGTATTAGAAGAAGAATACAGAAGTTTGCATGTTGGGTTCTCCCAAAGACAAAATTCACAGGCTTGGACAAATTATTTAATATCTTAGGATCCTACATTTAACAAATAAAGTTGTACCCTTAGCATAATCTCAATGGATTATGAGAAAGAATTAATGTTTGTAGAGTGCTTATTTGTTTGAACAGGAATACAAAGGAAAGAATACTAACAAGCACATGTTTTTCATTCCTTGGATTCTAATGCAATTCAGTACAGTTAATTTATTTCATCACCTCCCCGATCAATCATAGGAGCTAAGGATGGCGGTCTGAACACATTACCGTTTTGCAGCTGCAGAAATTGAGGCTCTGGCTACACAAGCAAGTATCTGAAAAACATGTTCCAGGAGACTTGGGATGGAGCCCTTAGCACTGGTTTTATCTCTGAATGTGTATATTGTTCCTCCAGGGCCCAGATGCTCTGCCTTTTCTAGGGCACCAAGTTGAAGTTACGGTGAATCTCAGTGTCTCGCCACGTCTTGAGAGTTTACCATTTTGTCAAAACTGGCTGCCCAAACTCCAACATCAGCACTTTGCCACTAGCCAGTCTCCATGTGTGGGAAAACTCATTTCCATCAGTCATGGCATTGATTTATCTGGAATATTTTGAATCACTCTTTTTGTCAAAAAATAACAATGTACCAAAAGCATGTGGCTAACCTTGCCAAAGAACACAAATTTGTGAAATTTAAATTTCAGCATCCCTTTTATTTTTCATCTATTTTATCTTTCTCCATCTGACTAGATGTTAGAACTAGTCTCTAAGCCAATTCACTTTCAAGGGTTGCAGAAATCTCCAGTGACTTGCAAGTCTCACGTAATCAAAGGACCTTTCTGTATGTGAGCTCAAATACGGACCACAGAAAAATTACTACTGTGTTTTTAGGAGCTCTATTCAAGTCTTATCTCTACCCTGACCCTTTCATTCTTTTTCTTGCCAAAAAAGCCAGTTCCTTTTGGAGTGAAATTATATTGATGCAGTGGTCTCATGTGTGAATATTACTGACCTCGGCAGCTTTCTTTATGTTCCTGCTTAGCCTAAGATTGGGATTTCCTGGATAATATTTCAAAATTTTAAAGGAGTTTGAGCCACAGAGTTAGAAGTTACCAACCAACGGTGGTCTCAAAACATTCACTTATTATTTAAATTAATTACAAAACATCATTTAAAAAACTTCCCATCCAACTGTGTTATAACAAACATAGTAAACTTGTTTTTTTTCCTGTACTTTGGTAAGTTTTGTGTTTCTTTAGTAAAGGATCCTCTATCATTTGAACTTGCACCTTTTTTGTTTGTTTGTTTTTGTTTGTTGCTGTTGCTTTGGTATTTGCAGCTCATGGAGACTGGCCCTGGGAAGTGGCTGGCATCGTCACTAACTGCTGTGTGTTATCAGGGGTGGTTTTATACTGTTATTACAAGAATATTTACAATTAAAATGCAGGGCTTGGTTTAAAGAGCACCTGTTTAATCAAGGATAGAAAGTCATATTTTGTATATGCCACTAGGTGAATAGCTGACTTGCATATTAATTCTGTCCCTGACTATAGTTCTGTTCATGTGAAGTTTTTTTCTCTATAGATGATAATTTTTGTAGAACTATTCAGTTAAAATTTTAGGACAGATCTTTCTGTATGGAGTGCTTGGGCACTGCGTTAGGCTTTGTGTTTTGTCATTTTTAAAAATACAACTTCTTATGTTTGAGTTTTCCTTTGCCTTTAAAATAATGTTCTATAGATAGGAAGTGCAGCTCTTCCCTAGAAGAACGAAGGGCAAATAACAGTAATGTCCTGAATATTCTGAGTATTGTAACAATGATACATTTTTGCTAAACGAAAAATTTCGTTCTCTAAGAGTAAATATAAATTGGTCACAGCCTAGGTTCTTAATGCTATAAAGTCCGAGAGGCTTGGGCGATTTACTAGCAACATAAATTTGTTAAATTTACTAAGCTAGACTTTCCCTATTTGGGAAGTTATGAAAATGATATTACATACTTCATAAGGCTATTGAGAGAATTAAATGAGCCAATTCATATGAAGTGCCTGAAATGCAGTTAGCACTTAGTAAATGCTAACTGTTAGTACTAGTATTAATATCCAAACAGAAACTATACAAGGATGAACAGTTTTCAGAGACCGAGTTTTTTTTTACCAGCCTAAAACATCATATGGTTATAATTTTAGTAATGGGGAGATCCATGTTTTTGACATCATATTGTCATGAGAGAAGGATGAGACTATGAAATCAGTCAGACCTGTATTTGAATTTCAGCTCCACTACCTACTGGCTAAGCTTCTGCTTTCTTCCCTACCAAATGGAGGTAAAATTATTATCTCTAACTATTATTTGATTTGATTTGACTTATTTTATTTTGTTATTATTATTTTTTGAGACAGAGTCAAACTCTATCGCCCTTGGCTCACTGCAACCTCTGCCTGCCAGGTTCAAGTGATTCTCTGTCTCAGCCCCCCAAGTAGCTGGGATTACAGGCACCCGCCACCACGCCCAGCTAATTATTATTATTATTATTATTTGCATTTTTGGTAGAGATGGGCTTTTACCATGTTGGCCAGGCTGGTCTCGAACTCCTGACCTCAAGTGATCCGTCCACCTCGGTTTCCCAAAGTACTGGGATTGCAAGCGTAAGCCATGGGCGTGGCCTCTAAGGATTATTTTATTTTAAAGACTGACGGATGTCTCCAAATGGTATGATCCACAATGAAAACCCAATACATTTTTAGCACTTTATACATTCTCCTGTAAACTGTTTATTATGAATTAGCATCAGAGAGTAGATTAATTCAGTGGAAACACCATCTTCCTCCTATGTAGCATTTTTGTGTTTAACTATTTGGAAGTTGGGAGAGGGAGATATTTCTCTGAATGCTTAATCTTAAGTCATGATTCTCATTGCTTTTCCATTATTGTTGTGACTAATCAGTAGGTTAGCCTACTTGGGGTTTGTATCTGAAGAGTCAGTCACAGAAAGAGAAGCTAGAAAAACTACACCAAGATGCTTAGATAAATTCCCAGTATTCCATATCCTGATGCCTCTTCTTGATTCTTTCAAATGTAAATGACCTTCCCAGGCAAAAGGACTCAGGGGTGTTTGAAAGCTGTTTGACAGCCAGTGTCTCACAGAATCCATGATTAAGCTAGAGGATTACCTCTTCTGATTCTCTAATCTACCTTCACACAGTCTTGGACTCCCTGCTCTCCTCTACTCTACATAATCACCTCCAGATGCTGTTGCTATAAGGACTGCTTGGACACACATCTCCAGTCCTTGCTCAGACTTAGGTCTCATAATTTCAGGGATGGCTTAGACAACACGGTCATCAAGCCTCTCAAAGTGCGCATTCTTCCTTTTTTGGCATATTGTAGACCATGTTTCTTTTACAGTCATTTCCTTGTAAATGGAGAGCCTGAGAAGATAGGGAGTTTCTTGTCACCAGGCATATACAATCAGAGATTAATTATCCTGGAAGTTCCCCAGGGAATTCAAATATCAAAAGAGAGAAAAAAAAAAGAGTGAGGGAATTGCGCAGGGGAACTTTAAGATCCAACCTACCCTTGAGTCTACTATGCATTTTCTACGTAGTTATTCCATTATAATTTAGATCTTCATTTATTAGAATGAGGATAGTCATATTAAGAAATACAGATATTTGGCCAGGTGTGGTGGCTCACACCTGTAATGCCAGCACTTTGGGAGGCTGAGGCAGGCAGATCACCTGAGGTCAGGAGTTCAAGACCAGCCTGGCCAACATGGTGAAACCCCATCTCTACTAAAAATACAAAAATTAGCCAGGTATGAGGGCAGGCACCTGTAATCCCAGCTATTCAGGAGGCTGAGGCGAGAGAATCACTTGAACCAGGGGGCGGAGGTTGCAGTGAGTTGAGTTTGTGCTACTGCACTCCAGTCTGGGTGACAGAGTGAGGCTCTGTCTCAAGAAAAAAAAAAAAAAGGAAAGAAAGAAAAATAAATACATATATTATGTATGTAAATGGAGATTTAAAAAATATCCAAATGTTTGGTAATGCAAAGGTTGAGAAAAATCCACTAAAAATCAGAAGACTTTTTTGGGTTTATTGCTTTAGTGTTTTCTTCAGGCCAGGGGCGGTGGCTCATGCCTGTAATCCCAGTACTTTGGGAGGCCGAGGCGGGCAGATCACCTGAGGTCGGGAGTTCGAGACCAGCCTGACAAACATGGAGAAACCCGTCTCTACTAAAAAGGCAAAATTAGCAGGGTGTGGTGGCAGATGCCTGTAATCCCAGTTACTTGGGAGACTGAGGCAGGAGAATTGCTTGAACCCAGGAGGCGGAGGTTGTGGTGAGCCAAGATCATACCAGTGCACTCCAGCTTGGGCAACAAGAGTGAAACTCCATAAAAACAAAACAAAACAAAAAACAGGTTATTCAAAAGAAACTCAAACAACTTCTTTTGGTAGTTCTGCATTACAGACCTCAATCAGGATGTTGTGTCCAATAGTGCATTCTGTGAAGATGGAAATGCTCTATATATGTGCTGTCTACTATGCCAGCAATTAGCTACTTGTGACTACTTAAATACTTGGCATGCAGATAGTGAGCCTGAGTAACTGAATATCTAATTTAATTAATATAAATTTTCTCTGACATATGTGGCTAGAGGCCATGATAGTGGACAACACAGGTCTAGAATATCTCATGGCTTTCTTAGAAGGCTATTTAACTCCCAAATAATATTTCAGATCATCCTTGCAAAGGGGTATCAGTCTTACCATTCACAGAGGATATAGCAAAGATCATCAAGAGTCTTTACATTTGAAAAAAAAAAAAAAACCTGACATTCTTGAGGAAAAAAAAGTTACGGGTGCTTACATTAACACATATCAAGAGTCATTGTAAAGGGAATATATATGGTTGTACTCACTCAGTAATAGCTAGACAGATATTACACTGGGATTTAAAAGGCCCCCAAAAGACCATGCATATATATAAACTTCATATAAACAGAAATAGCACTATAGGTCAATGATGAAAGGGTGGACTATTTGATAAATAGCTCAGGGAAAATTAATTATCTATATGGAAAAAATATTTCTATTTTATACTATACACAAAAAATCAAGTTCATGCCTTAAGTATAAAAAGTATAAGTTTTGGAAGGCATATGAGAGAATATCTTTAGGTTCTTTCTGTAGGGAAGCATTTATTAAGCAACAAGCAATATGAACTTTAAAATGAAAATTTTTACTGCATTGAATTTCAGAACTTTGGTTTATCAAAAGGCATCATAAAATAAAATTAAAAAATACAAAAAAGAAAAAGCATTTGCCATGTATAATTGAAAAGGATGTTTATTAGAATATAAGTGTGATGGTGCATGTCTGCGATCCTAGCCAGCTGGGGGCCGAGGAGGGAGAATTGCTTGAGCCCAAGAGTTGGAGGTGAGCCTTGGCAAACATAGTGAGACTTTGTCTCTATTTAAAAAAAATGTAAAAGACAAAATGAGCAAAAGACAAGGAAAAAGAAACATGTTTTTCTCTGAAACATAAAAAAAAAAAACAACTCAACCCACTAATTATTATGTGTATGAATTAAATGTCTGTGTTCCCCAAATTTCATATATTGATGCCCCAACCTTCACTATGATGGTTTTAGGAAGTGGAGCATTTGGGAATTAATTAGATTTAGATGAGACTAAAGAGGGTGGAGCCCCCATGATGGGGTTACTGCCCTTATTAAAATAAAGAGCCAGGCGCGGTGGCTTATGCCTGTAATCCCAGCACTTTGGGAGGCCGAGGTGGGTGGATCATGAGGTCTAGGAGTTCGAGACCAGCCTGGCCAATATGGCGACACCCCATCTCTACCAAAAATACAAAAATTAGCTGGGTGTGGTGGCTCGCACCTATAGTCCCAGCTACTTGGGAGGCTGAAGCAGAAGAATCACTTGAACCCAGGAGGCAGAGGTTGCAGTGAGCTGAGATGGTGCCACTGCACTCCAGTCCGGGTGACAGAGCAAGACTCCATCTCAAAACAAAAAACAAACAAACAAAACAAAATAAAGAGGAAACACCAGAGCTTTCTCTCCTTGCCATGTGAAGACACAGCGAGAAGGCAGCCATCTGTAAGCCAGAAAGAGAGCCCTCAACATGCTGTTATCCTGATCTAGGACTTCCCAGTCCCCAGAACTGTGAGAAATAAATATCTATTGTTTAAGCCATCCTTTCTATGGTATTTTGTCATAGAAGCCTGAGCAGACTAAGATGTCATGCAAATTAAAATTTATAGTTAAGTAGCATTTTATGCAGAATAAATTATAAAATTAAAAATTGAACAATGTTGAGTGATGAGAATGCAATATAAAGTAAATTCTTATAACTGATAGGTAGTGTGTGAACTAATAAAATCATTTTATAAACCAATTTGGTATTATCTTGGAAGACAGAAAATTTTAGGCTGTAACTGTATCTACCACCTAGTAATTTTCTTTTGAGATAAATGTCCTAGAATGTCATTCTTAGTTATGGGAACTAGAATTCAAGTAAAAGGTACAAGTCGCTATTGTTTATAATGTTACAAAAACAAAAAACATAGTAGTAACTCAAATTTCCATTGAATAGATTTGGTATTGTCTTGCCATACTTTGGCGAAAATAAACAAACTATAATTGTAAGCATTAACAATGGTGAATCTCAAAAAGAGAGTTGAGCCAAAAGCAAGGCACGAAACTGCATATGAGGTTAAATTCTAAAGAAAGGAAAATCATTTTAAATATATAATTTGGGGTTCTGGACACCTTTATTGGTGAAAGACAGGGATGCTGTAGTGTGTATACATATCTATATCTATATCTATATCTATATATAGTATCTTATTCAGGGTTTCAAATTTTAGACTTGTTCTATTTTTATTGGAATTTATGAATGCTCTTTTTAGTATTATTTGTGTTATTTAGTACTCATCTTTAACTTACTTTTATAAGTTACATGTAGAAACTTTTTCACAATAAAAGTGAATATAGAAAAACAGAAGAAACACTATTATGGCAGTATATAAATTCCTTTATAAAAATATGCCTTACCAACTACAGAGAATCTCTGGACTCACTCATAAGCTAAAGGATATGCTATTTTATTTTATTTTATTTTATTTTTCTTTTAAGACTCCATATTCCTGTGTCTGAAATTCTTGTTTCAGTAAATTCATTGATTCACATGTTGTGAAACTTGAGAATTACTTTCAGACAGTTAAAATTGCTAGAATTACTTCTAGAATTAAGAATGGCTTATGTTTACTGATTACTGTCTTTGGACCTGGCATTTCTTAAAGAGCTTAATACACATTAATTTACCGAGTTAACACATTGTTATCTTTATAACAACTCAAAGAGGCTATTATTATTATTCACCCCTTTACTGCTGGTAAGGAAACTGAAACTCAAGAGAGTTAAAATAACTTGCCTAGGCGGGTGCAGTGGCTCACGCCTGTAGTTCCAGCAGTTTGGGAGGCCAAGGCGGGTGGATCACGAGGTCAGGAGATCGAGACCATCCTGGCTAATATGGTAACACCCTGTCTCTACTAAAAATAAAAAAAATTAGCCGGGAGCGGTGGCGGGCGCCTGTAGTCCCAGCTAGTCGGGAGGCTGAGGCAGGAGAATGGCGTGAACCCGGGAGGCGGAACTTGCAGTGAGCCGAGGTCGCGCCACTGCACTCCAGCCTGGGAGACAGAGCGAGACTCTATCTCAAAATAAATAAATAAATAAATAAATAAATAAATAAATAAATAAATAAAAAACTTGCCTAATATCTCATAGCTAGTGAGCAGAGAATTCTGTTTCTTGCTCAGGGAATGTGAGTTCGAAGGATGTGCTTCAGCAATTACATTATAATGATCTGCTATATATATACTTCTGAATTTGATAATTTATTTATTCAGTTCATATGAAGCACTGACCATGTGCTAGTCATTGTTCATGAAGATGAGGGCACAGTGACAAAGACAATGCAAATAAAAATAGGATAATGACTTTTTTTCCTGAAATCCAGCATCATGCTCAGATAAAAGGAAGGAGAGAATGAAGTGAGGAAGGGGAGAAAGAAAAGGAGGAGGAGAAGAAAAAAAGAAAGGAATTGTAAAGAATTTTGTTGTTCTTGTTAACTTAAAAACCTTAATAACATAGACAAGACCATTTATTTTCTGGTTCCAAATTATTGTATAATCTGAGACTCTTTATTATATTACTGTCCGTTTTCTGGGTGCACGGAAAATTCTCCTCTTTATTTGACATTTTTTATGCTCCCACATCTGCCAGGAATACCTTACTCATTCCTCTTTCTGCCCCCCGACACACACACATGCACACACACACATGCACACACACATTCTTTTCAAGGTTCAGCTCAAAAGATATGTATTTTTTGAAGACTTTTCTGCCTCTCTGGTAACCTCTATGAAAAGTGAAGGGATTACTCTGTGTCCTTATTACATTTAGAGATATGCAGGGAAACTAACTGACTCTGTGCAATACTCTAGAGGCTCTTTCTCTGTGTCATTTAATTGATGGTGAGTATAGAAATCCATGTTCAGCTTTAGATTCCTACAAGCCAAAATAGAAGCCCATCGAACTAGAAATACAAGCCTTCTTGAGAGATATAGATTGAGAAAAGTCAGACTGTGTACATTTTATGGTGATAAGAAAATGATTAGACAAGCCTACTTAATGAAGGCAATATTGTAGGTAATTATATGTTAAAATAGTAATAGTGGACACAGTGCTATTGGTTTCTGTATACATTCATTATTAGAACAATTTCTGAATGTCCTTACTTCATGATTGAAAATCTGACTGGTTCTGTTGCCAAGAGGAATGAAATAGTAATAGCTAATACTTCTTAAGTTGTTTCTATGTGCCAAATAGCTAACACTTTCTAAGTTATTTCTGAGTGCCAGGCACTCTTCTAGATATTTTGGGAAAATTGTTAGATGTAATTATTGGCATAGGTAACATTTTATCCCTATTTTCTGTATAGATGAGCTGAGCCACCAGAGATTGAAGTAACTTGTTTAAGCTCATGCAACTGGTAAGTTGCAGAACCTGACTTCAAATCCAGATCTTTCCAAATCTGGCATTTTTTTGTTCTTTGACATTTTATGTCTGAATGGAGAGTATATCTGCATTTCATATTTATCTTCTGACATTACATTTTAACAAAAATTTACAAAATTCTTGCTATGCACCAGGTAATATTCTAAGCCAGGAGTTCAGAAGTTGGCAAACTTTTCTGGAAAATTTTCTAGAAATATCATAAGCTCTGTGGGTCACATAGTCTCTGTTGCCTCTATTCAACTTTTTACATTTACATTATATGTAAATGAAGGCATGTAAATAAGTGGGTGTGGTTGCATTCCAACAAATCTTTATAGTATTTACAGAAAACACAATTCATCATAATTGACCTGAGGGTTGTAGATGGGAGACCCTAATTTTAACGGCTTTATAAATACTTCCAGGTCCCTTAAAAGCAAACAAACAACTAAAGAGAGATGTTACTGTGATATGATGATGATGGATGAATTTTATACACGAAAAAAATGAGGTGATTAGAATTAAAGTAACTCGCGCAAAGTTACACACTTGGTAAACAATAGAAGGAAGGTATGACGTCAGTAGGGCTGTGTTCACCATTCCCATTGTGCTGCCTGCATTCTGGCACAGAGGTTTTGAATTTAATTTCTAGTCCCATATTCGGAATCCCTGAATTTGTGAGATAATAGAGTTACTCACTGCCTCTATAGTCCCAGGGGTACTTCCTTGGTTTCCTACATGAAACACTAAGCCAGAGTACATGCGGTGAGCCCTTCCAAACATATATTTCTGCCCCTGTCTTCCCTGTAGAACACTGTGTGGGCTTTCTCTCATGCTTCTAGAAGGTTGCAGTGCTACCTTCTTGGGCTCTTCCTTCCACTTCTATTCTTTAGTTCCTACTTTCTGATTGTCTCTGGCTGGAGTGGATCAAATTTAGCACATAGCCTCAGTGAAATTCTTACAGAGTAGTACTTAAGAAAAGACGAAAGCACACTTTTCCATGTTAGAATTTCAACAAGGTGGATTCCAAATGGGGTAAGTTGCTCTGTCTTGAAAGCGGAATCAGATAAGAGTCATCTCCACTTGTCCAATAAGTATTGCAGTATCTGGCATAAAATGCATGCTTAGTAAATGTTTGGGGAGTATATTGATGGTTGAATGTCATGTCTTATTTGATAGTTTTAAAGCATTTCTGAAGTCAGGGGAGTATTCACTGATTAGAACGGTGGCTGACATTATAGAAAAACCTGATGGTATCTCAGAAAAAAAAAACAACCCTAAAACAAAATCATACTCATCTTTATTGCCCGTTTTCTGTGTTTGAGTTGGCACAAAGCTTTTTTCCCCCTGTGCCTATTACATTTGGTTGATAGAGGCTGACTGCAAGATGTGTTTATAAGGATGCCTAGGTTAATCCTGGCCCAGTAAGATCAAGAGCCTTGATCAACTAGTGATGTCTGCCGTGTGTGCAAGATGGTAGAATTAAGGAACATGCAAAGTATCTGCTGACCTTTATTGAGAATTTATGTTACTCTGTAAATAAAAGTTTTTTTATTTTATTAATCAATCAGAGAAGTTCAATTTAATGGCAAACTCTATCTGGAACTGGGCCTTAATAATGTTCTTCCAGTACACATTTCTTCAGTCTACCTGTGTCATGTTATCCTCCAGGGGTGAGGATAGCCTTTTCCTCCAATACCAGAAGTCCTATGTGATGTCTCATCTTTAATGTCTGAAATGTGCATTGACTGTAGCTGAGATTGGAGTGCCCACCTTATAGAAGAGGCTTTTACTTCTGGCCCATTGTTTCTGGCTCTGGCTTTGGGCTGAGATTCTTTATTTCTCTCTGCTTTTTTTTTTTTTCCGTCTAGAAGCAAATTGCTTTTCAAAAGTTTAAAGAGAAACAAGAGCAGCTTTGGATGGGTTAGAAATGGGAAAAAAAAATGGCTCATTTCGTGAATAAATATTTGCCTGCGGTTCTCCACTTCGCAGACTCAAACAGGGATTAAAAGGGAAAGATTGGCAGGAGGGAGGTGAGGAGGCTTTTAGGCAAAAAAAAGCATGTGTGTTACAGCTCCATACATAGGGAATGCAATTTCCCTTTTGTCACAAGGAAAATCGACTGTAAGTAGCCCTTTGTAGGTGCTGCTAAAGAGGGGCGGTCTAGTGGAAAAAGCATAGGCTTTGTGCCAAAAATATCTGAATTTGGATCACTTACAACATACATGAGCCTGTGCAAGTGGATTAAGATCTCAGAATGTCAGTTTTCTCATATGTGAAGTGGAGACCAACGCATGCAAAGTGCCACATTTAGAACCTGACATGCAATAGATGGCCAATAGTCAAACTTGAATCTCTTAAATTTACCATGAAGGGGAAAAAAAAAAGGAATTTGATAGGCTGTGACTAACTACAAGTCAATCAGAATGATTCAATTTCAGAAGAATAGTTTGAAGCAAACATCAAGCATTTTATTTGGATAAATGTGTTTGTTATACAAAAACAAAACCCTACCACTACTACTACCACTATCAGCAACAGCAATGGTGGTAGCAGCAACACAGCCACCATCAATGGGTAACTTCCCTGAGCATGCATAGTCAGGGAGAAAGGTCATAGCTTTGAATAAATGGACTAAGGAAAATGTGATTTGTGCAGGAAGAGGTTCACATCCACACACAAAGGCGTATACATGATGAGGACATTGTGTTTCAGCACTGTGAGGCTACTATGCTCCCTAAAATGCTGGTATATCTGTCGAAGTTCTGTAAAGATTTTAATAGCCGAGCAGAAGAAAATGTTGGAGTAGGCAAAGATAGTATGGCTTCCTTGCCAAAAGAGAAAGAGATTACAAATCTGTAGATTCTGGACTTAAACTGAGTATGAATGTAGATGAGAAAAGCTATTTCATGTACTGGGCACATTTTACATAATTCTGTGCTATCAGAACAATGAAAGAAAGCAACAACAAACCTGAAAATGGTAAAAATAACAAACTATCATTAAATGCTTAGTAGTGCTAGGCATGTGATACGCTCTTTAATAAGCCTAAAGAACGTATGTTTTGTGGTTGTGAAGACATTTTAAAAAATGAAGCTAATAAATACAATTTCTCCATGGTTGCACAGTTTGGACATCATTTATCCAATATAAGAAGCTAAGAGTTCAGATGTCTTATGGGAATGCTATGGGCAGACGTGATCTTAAACAATAGTCTTCCCATGACTTACATATAAGGAAACTTATCCTGATTCATTCACTTTACCTCCCCAAATCTCTCAGGGGGATTCTAGGAGATCTTTCTCCCAAGGTGTATTGCTCAATTTTAGACTTGAAAAGTGCTTCACTACGGGTATCACCTTTGAACTGATTTCAATTGCCCTTAACCTCACTTTTATAGATAAGAATTTATCAGATTGACAGTTTAGCCATCATGTTGTAGCCCACACAAGTCATGGGGAGAAATCACTTCTCTTTAAACTTTGTTGGGAAGAAGTCTTTGAGGTAAATGACTTTGAAGAAACGTTGAATATTATCTCCTTATCATGGCACTGTTTCCCCTACGATTTGTAAGATTTGTAATACAAGACTTCCTGCCTCCTGTTTTCTTGCATTACTTACTCAGACATTTTTGAGCATTTATTATGCTCCAGACACTGCTTAGAGCTGAAGACTCAAAATATTCCCTCTGCCTTAAGGAAGTTGGCATTCTGGCACTTCTCAGAAGGTTAACTGCCACATGACTGGTAAAAGATAGTTGAATCCTATAGAAGTTAAGGGACTTTTCTTAACCCCACAGCAGGAAGAGTTTATTTATTTTTTGACAGATGGTGCCTATATTCCGTGATTGTATGCTCTTCATTACAATTCTGACTTCTTACATTATGTAGTTCAAGAGCCCATTGATTGCATGTGTTATTAGGTATTCCGGAAACTTATATTTATACTGGATGTCTGCATTCCACACTGTTTTCTCAAATGGATTAATGTGCATTTTTTAGTTGTGTTTGTATTGTTTGCTGAGTGAATTCCCCAATGAAAGTAACAAGTTACCACTAGCCTGGATAACTAGGGATTATGTTTAAGAACCATTTAACTGCTCATATTCTTCTAACTTTGATTTGCAATTAGGGTCTCCACGAAAGTCCATTATGCCATGGTTACGCACCGATGTGTTCTTAGTATAATTATCACCAAATTATAAGCTTCTTAATTCTGTTTCTTTCTGGAAGTTTTGGTGGTAGCAAAATAAAATACCCGCAGTTGGCTTAAGCAGATACAGTGGTAGAATATCAGAAGGCTCACAGAATCAATGAGAAGTCTGTTAAAACTAGCATAGAGAGCATATTTAGATCCTGAAATGGGGACAGCTTGGTAACAACTCTGCCTGTGGTCCCTCCAGTACTCACTCTTGCTGGTGGTCTAGAATTCCCACCCAGATTCACCAGTGTTGGTGGCTTGCCAAGATGTCAGAAGGCTCAGAAACCGAACAGTAGAGAAAGAGAGAGGGAGGAAGATCTACCATAAAATCAACCTAGGCTATTCCTAAAATAAATTATGCACAATTGAAATATAGCTATATGTACTGAAGGGCTATTTTGTATGTATTACTTCAGAGACATTTACAGAACGGTTTTCATTTCTGCTTTGCAAGCTAAGAGTCAGAGAGTTTAAGCAACCTCTCCAAATTTGCACAGCTAATAAAAGCCTGTATTAAGTTTTGCATGCAGTACATTTCGCTGGATCATTTTCTCTGAGGAACTTTCAGTCAAGTCTTAAGCATAAGATTACCAGTGCAGCCTTTAGTAGAAAGGGAGTATTATTTTTTCAGGCACTGCAATAGATTGACTCTTCAGTCAATTATGTTTATGTTAGTTCTTGTCTGCATTTGTTAAAGGAAAACTGTAGCTTTTTAAACTCACATTTCAAATTTCTCAATGTCTTTAAAGTCCAGATATCTGCTGGAGCCCCTTTGTTTTATCGTCATGCACTCAGTGGAGCTGGGTAGGCACATAAACCTTATGGAAATCATATGACATTGGCTAGATGTTTTTGTCCTTCCACTTACAAGCCTTGTAACCTTGAGTTTCTAGAGTCCTATCATTTTCCCCTTAAAAACTGAATATCCTTAAAAGGAAAGTTTTATAAGCGTAGGATCAGATCTTTTCTATTGCGTAGGATCTTTTCTATTGTTGAACACTGAACCAATAAACAATTATGTGTGAATTCAGTTATTTATAACCACTATTTACTACAGCGAAAATGTTTTTAAAATTTGCAAATGTCAAACAAATGATAGATTTTTTATCATACTGTTGTATTCCTGCTATTTAATCTTTTTTATTACATCCCACTTAGTTTCACCATTGATGCTCCTTATAAATTACCTACTACGTGGCAGTCCCTGTGCTTAGCCTATGGCATACACTAGACCTCCTAAATGAAATAATCCTTGCCATCATTTGACTGACAGAGACATGAATAGCAGAGTTCTAGATCTGGGTATTAGGTGGAGCTTGAATTTAACCCCACTATTCTATGTCTAACAATAATGATTTTCTCCTTCAGATTTCCAGTGTCAAAATCCAGAGCAGCCTTTCTCTTGGCAGGAGGATGCTCACATTTCTCTCTCTCTCTCTTTCTTTTTTTTTCTTTCTTCCTTTCTTTCTTTCAATGTCAGTGGCACTTTCTTCCTAACCCCATAGACCATTACTGACCCTTGATGATTTAAAGGAAGACAAAGAGATTTATGGCTTCTTGAGACTGTCTCCTGCTTTTCTGAGAATAAAAAGAAATTCTTTGTACCACACTTCAATACACTTGACATCTTTTATTATTTTCAGGTCATACACATCTTTTTTCCTGTAGAGAGTCATCCTACAAGCGTTCATTCATTACTCTTAAGGTCATGTCAGAAAGAATCATAAACTTATTGTCTTATTGTCAACACATTCAGTATAAAAATACAAAACCTTTCTTTTCTCCCCAAACCTTCCATACGTTCTTATCAGGAAATCAATGTGATGATGGGGCACTGAGGACTAGGAGAGTTGGAGAAATTCTGTGCACTTTGCCATCTGCCCAAGCAGATGGAATTGGGATTGAGAGCTCTCACTCCAATCTCAGATCTGCTGGATATCATGATCTTGGATGTCATAGCTCCTAGAATTACTGCCCATGAAAACGGTACCACTTAAAACACTGAAACAAAATATGCAGAGAATACTTTGCTGTGATGTGGCTTCTATATTTTATATGCTATCTAATGTATTGTCTGTTTTGTAAGTTTCTAGAAAATCTGAGGATATCTACAATTTCCTTTCTTTTGAGTCTGTTTCTAGGCTTCCCAAAGACTGTGATACCAACAATAACAGTGCCAAATAATGTTCCAAGTGTTTCAAAACATTCAGAACTGGATGTCTTGGATTTCGTGGTACTCATCGCATCCCTGCTTACATTAGTGCCTCATTTATGTGAGCCAGCTGCACCCTGCATTGCTAGGCTTAGCAGAATAAAGCAGATGCTGTTATATATTCAAACCCCTCTTCCCTGACACAGGTTGGTACCCATTCCCATTTGCATGGTAAGACCAGCATAATTCAGGATGGGATGCCTGTGTTCACTTAATAAAATATTCCACAATCTTACAGATGGCTACTGAAACTCATCATATGCCTTTATCCTTTTCCAAAAGCTTTTTTTCCCATAGAACACTAAATATATTTTTTCATTTTATTAATGTATTTCTTTATATGTTTCTGCTGTTCATAGCCTTTTGGGTTATTACAGACAAATGTCAGACCCATTTCTAGTTGCATTGGTCAAGTTATTACTCTTTCTAGCCTCAGAATGGGACTAACCAGACCTACACTGTAAAACTCTCATGGTTGTCCATACATTGAAAAGGTTTATTGAAGGCACAGGTTTAGTGATCACTAGACAATGAGTCTGACGATGCAAACCTGATAGACAAGTCTAAGGGAAGCATGTGAATTAAGGTGCTTTTCAAGTATTTGAGATAGGAACATGAGGTTGCACATAGTTCTTGGAAAAGTGTTAGGTCAGTGTAGAATGATTGGATATCAATTTACAAATTATAAATATTGAGGCAATTTAATCTGTAACTGGAGATTGACCCAGAAGTTGTGGGTCTTTTCTTTAGATCATCCTTCAGGATATGATGTCTCTGGTTTATCTATTTTCATGACATTCTTTTTGTTTTCAGTCCAGGTTTCTTTGCATCTTGTGGTGATTCCTTTGCATTACTGTGCATGTGGTTTTATTAAGCCATGGGCTCTGTGTTGCGAACAAGAGTTGGGAAGATGTCCAGAGAACCACATGCACCTGATTCAGGACTCTGAAGAGCTGTACACAGTCGACCTTTGAACACTGCAGGAGTTCGGGGCATAGACCCTCACACAATGGAAAATGTACATGTAGCTTTTGACTGCCTGCAAACTTAACTATTAAGTGCCTACTGTTGACTGGAAGTCTTACCAATAATAAAAAGAGTTTATTAACACGTATTGCATATGTCATAGGTATTACATACTGCAGTCTTACAATAAGGCAAGCTACAGAAAATAAAATGTATTAAGAAAATCAGAAGGAAGAGAAAATATATTTACTATTCATTAAATGGAAGCAGATGATCATAAAGATTTTATCCTCATCATCCTCAGTTGAGAAGGCTGGGAATGAGGAGGAAGACAAGTTATTTTTGCTGTCTTGTGGGTGGCAGAGTCGGAAAAGGTAGAAGGGGAGGCAGAGAGTTACGCTCGGTGCAACATTTATTGAAAAAAATAGAATATAAGTGGACCTCTGCAATTCCAATCCATGTTGTTCAAGGGTCAACTGTAGTTATCTAAGCTTCAGAATTACTTTTGTATTTTAAGCTATTTAGACTTGAATTTTCTGTTACTTGGAGAAAGCAGCTTCTGAAGCCAGATTCACCTCTGTTTGTAAAAGCTTATAAAAACCTTAACTGAGCTTTGCATCTTTCTCTATGTAATGGTTATGCTTTTCTCTCTGAGTGGAGATCATTATGCAGACTGCTTCTTTTAAGAACCTGGGTACAGTAGTTCCTGGCACCTACAGGATTAACTGCTTTTTCAAACTCAAAAGACAATAGGAAAAATTAGGTCCATTATTACCTAACATTCTTAGGTCATTCCATGGAAAGATTTTGATTAGCCTTGATTGGGTCATATTCCTGCTCATGGTCCAATTACATTTTCATGGAGGTTATTCTGAAAACTCTGGGAACTAAGCCCAATTAAACACACACACACACACACACACACACACACACACACACACACACACCCTACAATGTATTCCCAGAAAAAAAAAGGACAATTTTTCTTGCTAAGAAGAGAGGTACATGCATTCTAGCTACACAGTAGATCTCAGCATCACTCTATTCAACTTTTCACTGGCCCCTGCCATTTCCCTTAGGAGTAGTACAAGATGATTACTTTACCCCACTCAAAACCCACCCAACTACAAAAATAGGAGTTTCTTGCACAATACTCCTCAGGGAGTTGAACAAGTGTATTAGTCTATTCTCATGCTGCTAATAAAGACATACCCAAAACTAGATAATGTATAAAGGAGAGAGGTTTAATGGACTCACAGTTCCACGTGGCTGGGGAGGCCTCACAATCATGGCAAAGGGCAAGGGAGGAGCAAAGTCACATCTTACATGGTGTCAGGCAAGAGAGCTTGTGCAGGGAAACTCTGATTTATAACCTCATCAGATCTCATGAGACTTTATTCACTACCATGGGAACAGTATGGGGGAAACTGCCTCCATGATTCAATTATCTCCACCTGACCCCATCCTGGCACATGGGGATTATTACAATTCAAGGTAAGATTTGGGTCAGGACACAACCAAGCCATATCAACAAGTTTTGTTTATGTTTTTTTCTTATCTTGATGCACTGCAGTCTTCTAGGTTCTTTCTCGGCTTAGAGATTCTATTTTTTTTTCAATTCTTACTGCTTTGTTTTGATGATATTGTAAAATATATACTTGATCTTCATCCCCATTTCCTGGAATACAGTTAAAAATCCTTGCAATCTCCAAAGTGATGTTTTTTCGTATGCTAATGAGTTGACTGGTGGCTGGCAGCTCTTATGCAGCTCTAGCGTGGGAGCTGGTCTGGGAAAGATAGAGGCGTTTCAGCCCCACCCTCCAAACTCCAGGGAGGGAAGAGGGGCTGAAGGCTAAGTTGATCACCAGTGGCCAATGATTTCATCAATCATATCTATGTCATGAAACTTCCATAAAAACTCAAAAGAACTGAATTTGGAGAGCTTCCAGAGGACTGAACACATGGAGGTTCCTGGGTGGCACGCCTGGAGAGGGCAGGGAAGCTCTGTACGCAACCCTTCCCATCTCCCTTACTCTGTGCTTCTTTTCCATCTCATGTACATTGGTATCTTGATATCTTTTAAAAAATGTTCTATTAGACCAGGAAACACAAGTTTTCCTGGACTTCTGTGAGCTGCTCTATCAAATTTATCAACCCAAGGAGGGGGTCATGGGAGCCTTCATATAGAGCCAGTCAATCAGAAGCACAGATGAAACAACCTGGGGATTGTGACTGACATCTGAAGTGGGGGCCAGTCCTGTGGGACTCAGCCCTCAACCTGTAGGGTCTGATGCTATCTCCAGGGAGATGGTGTCAGAATTAAGTTGAATTAGAAAGCACCCAGCTGGTACCTGCTGCAGAATCTGTAGAACTGATTGCTTGTTTGGGGTGTGGGGAAAATCCCCCACGCATTTGGTCACAGAAGTGTTCTGTGTCATGAGAGCAGAATAGGGAAAATAGTTATTTATTTTCTCATAGAATTTCTCATTTTTCTTTTAATTTTTTTCCAGCTTTATTGATGTACAATTGACAAATAAATATTATATATATTTAAGGTGTACAGTGGGACATTTTGGTATACATATACATTGTCAAAAGATTATCATTATCACATTTCCCATTTTTCTATGCCTTTGATGACTTTCATTTAACTTCTACTTATGAACAGAAACTTTCTCTAAATTTTCCTGCTTTGTTTTTTTCTCTTATTTTTCCCATGAGTTTGGATTTCACTTGGATCATGCTGACACACAAATATGCATCTCAAAACCAGGTCTCTTTTTTAAATTTCTAAACCACATGGCTAATGTACCTATGCTTCTACATCAGCACATTAAGCTCAGGTTATCTTGGTGTAATGCAGAGTACATGGATTATGGCATCTTACAAACTTAGGTGAAAGTTCGACATCCCAATTTTAATCGTGGGGTGACCTTGTAGAAAGTAATGTATATTGTGGAGCATGTTTGATATAGAGCTAATAATAGATGCCTTTAAGAAACATGTTGAAGGTCAGAGATACTATGTGTAAAGTCCCGAGCAGCTGACCTGGCACATAGCAGTGAAAGAGGTTACCATTATCATAGTATTTCAAACTAAGAGAGCAGATTTCTTTTTCAGCATTCACATAGCAACCCCAGGGAAGAAGCACCTTCATTGGTGGCTTTGAGTCGCACACTTATCTCTGGGTCTAAGCCTTGTTGTTTAGAAGCTGGGCTCATGCTTGATTCATGTTCTCATATCACAGTCCTGGGAACTACTTCCATACACTAGACTTATTCGCACTTAAGGGGAATGCAATATTTAGTAAGGGGATCAGGAATGAGACTATACACATCTTATTCCACCGGTTGTCCAGTACACAGTGAATCTATCAGATGGTCAGTAAATCTTTGTTAAATTGATGAATGAAATACATTGGCAAATAATAATGTATCCGATATCTCTCTATACAGATAAATGATCATAACTGGATGATTGTCTGATACTGACCAAAATAGTCTGTTAGAGCTGAGAGAGGCATCAGAAGTTATTTAATACATTCCAGAGATAAGCCCATGTAGGGCTTCTCCGCACTCTGGATATTCTTTCATGGATTTCAAAATAAAATGTAAGAGCTATTCAAGAAACCTGCTACATGCCAAGAAAGATTCAGAAAGGGAAGATTCAATCTACACCGAATCCGTTCAACGATGGCTCTGCCATTGGAGTTAGCTTTCTGAAGTGGTTTTCTGTGCTTGTTTCTGGTTATGTTCCAGAAGTTCTGAGAATTCTCACTGTCAGATGCCCATGCTCACTCCACAGCACTCACTCTGAGAACTGGGAGTTCTATTTGTTTTGAGTCATTCAGATCATTATTGCCCATATAAGGGGAAAGAGACAGGGCTTTTTAACACATACCAACACCATTCCTTTTATTTCTGTTTCTCCTTAAACATGAAGCTCTGACTGAGAAGGTTTTATTTCAGCTCCTTTTTGTGTAAATCCAAACCCTAGATCTGTGCGTCTCAAGAATCTTGGACTCTGAGCATTCTGCTATGGTCTTTTGCCAGGAAAAAAATAATCCATATGCAGTAAAGGGAAATGGGGAGATGTCCTCACCCTTTTTGAGAGCAGTGGAGAACTTGTTTTAGATGAGCTGCCTGCACCTTGTCAGGCTTCACGCCGCTTTCTCAAGCAGCACTAAAGGAAATGAACTCATGATAGCTGATGCTTGTGATCTGCAAACTCCCTCCTGCCGCTTAGAATTGGAATGTGAGTGAAAGCTGTGAGGGCCTGGGCCAACCCTGACAGAAACAGGTTTTTAACAGCATGAATTTATGAATCCAGTCAATGCAAATGAGAGTTGATTATGCTTGGAGTCTAAAAAACGATGCCTCATTTATTAAATTAAGCTGCAGAAAGTCTATTCAGATAATATTAAATGGTAGTTTTTACACGAAAAGCTAGGCTTTTCTTTCATTGATTCTGCCTATTTGATAGTGTTATTTTATACTCTGCTTACAAGGGAAGGAAGGGTGAAGACTTGGAGATGGAGAGGATTGTGACTGCAGCCAGGTAAAACTGGATTTGACTCACCATTGTGCCTTTTACCTGTCCTAGGTCTCACAGCTTTTGAGAAAACCTTTATCGCCTTTAGAATGGGCATAATTGCCTAAACTGTAAGATTGCAGTGAAAGAGTGGGAAATGAAAACTTGACACGTTACTCAATAGACGAGGGTGAATGAAAGGAGGAGGAAAAACCTTCAGATACATAACCTGTTTCATTCTTTTTCACAGAATAGTTTTTGAGTCATGTGCATGAATTTCTATTTATTTGTAATTTTTTGGAAGTTGATAACAGGAATTTGCATAGAACTATCCTCCAGGTAACCATGATTCCAGTTAAAGAACCACTGTTCTTAAAATAATGATCTCTAGGCCGGACGTGCTGGCTCACACCTGTAATCCCAGCACTTTGGGAGGATGGATCACCTGAGGTCAGGAGTTCAAGACCAGCCTGGCCAACATAGTGAAACCCTGTCTTTACTAAAAATACAAAAAATTAGCTGAGCGTGGTGGCGGGTGCCTATAATCCCAGCTACCAGGGAGTCTGAGGCAGGAGAATCGCTTGAACCTGGGAGGAGGAGGTTGCAGTGAGCCGAGATTGCACCACTGCACTCCAGCCTGGGCAACAAGAGTGAAGTTCTGTCTCAAAAAAAAAAAAAAAAAATCTCTATTTAAATCCAACTGTGGTGTAAGCGCAGGTTGAGCATCTCTAATCTGAAAATCCAAAATCCGAAACACTTCAAAATCTGAAACTTTGAGAGAGGACATGATGCTGTAAGTGAAAAATTCTACACCTGACCTCAGTCACAGTCAAAACTCTGTTTCATCACAAAATTATTTAAAATCTTGTATAAAATTATCTTCTGGCTACATATATATGATGTATATGAAATATAAATGAATTTCGTGTTTAGATTGTTTCCGTCCTCTAGATAGCTCTGTATGTATATACAAATATTTCAAAATATTTATAAAGAAATCCCAAATCCTCCTGGTCCTAAGCATTTCAAATAATGGGCATTCAACCTGCCATAAGAATATCTTAATCCCAGCATGACATTTTTTACTTGGTTACTAATTGTCAGCATTAACACATTGGGAGGAAATTTGATGGTACTGAAAAGAGAAAAATAAAGCTTATACACTATTTGAAATCATCCATACGTGGAATATTTTGGCATGTCTACCTTTTATGAACTGTATGACTTAACTAGTATTTTATCTCTTCTAAGATTGCCATTCCTCTTCTTATTTTTTAGGGACAGGATCTTACTCTATTCCCCTATCTGGAGTGCGGTGACACAGCCATATTTTACTGTAGCCTCGGACTCCTGGGCTCAAGGGATCTTCCTGTCCCAGCCTCCTGAGTAGCTGAGACAACAAGCTTGTGCCACCACACCCGGCGATATATATATATTTTTTAATTTTCTTCTAGAGAGGGGGTTTTGCTGTGTTGCTCAGGCTGGTCTTGAACTCCAGGCCTCAAGGTATCCTCCTGTGTTGGCCTCCCAAAGTGTTGGGATTACAGGTGTGAGCCACCATGCCTGGCCCAGGTTCCTGCTCTTCAAAGTGAAATTATCCTGTCATATTTTTCATGGTTGCTTTAGCTAATAAATGAGTTAATGCATGTAAAGGTTCTAGTGCAGGGCTTTGCATGGAGTGCTTGTTTTAGAATTCTAGACTTCTCTCTACTTACGTGCTAAAATTAAAAATTGCTCATAGTTTATTTCTATATTTTAGAATGCATTGATTTGATTGATTTAATTTTGATTTGAAGCAATGTATTCTTAAGAGTTCTTATTGGGCAGATTCTATGATATTAAGCTAATTATGTAGTTGAATATTTAGGGACCTACTCTGTGTATTTCTGAATCACCATATTCTTTTTTTTTGAGACAGAGTCTTGCTCCGTTGCCAGGCTGGAGTGCAGTGGTACAATCTCGGCTCACTGCAACCTCCGCTTCCCAGGTTCAAGCAGTTCTCCTCCCTCAGCCTCCCGAGTAGCTGGGACTACAGGCGTGCACCACCACACCTAGCTAATTTTTGTATTTTTAGTAAAGACGAGGTTTCACCATGTTGGCCAGGATTGTCTTGATCTCTTGATGTTGTGATCCATGCACCTCTGCCTCTCAAAGTCCTGGGATTACAGACGTGAGCCACGGTGCCCGGCCCACATTCTATTTTTTATTGATAAATTATATCAATATGCAAGTTGGTTTCCTCTCAAATTAGCACCATTTTGTGTCTTCTTGAAAAAAGCATAATAAATATGTAGACCAAAGTAACATTTTCAAATAAGAGATTTGGCCTAATAAAGTTTTTTTGGTGATAAAATCAATGAATTAATTGCTAATTCTTCCTAAATCTTGCAAGCATTTTTTTTTTCAACCTAGCAAGCCAATTTTGCTAACCCTTTAATAGTGTCACATTTTTGATCAAGGCATAAGGTGTTACTAGAACAATTAGCTGTCAGGATTCTGGTGTAAACAGAAGGATAATACAGGAATATGCATTCTCCAAACATGTTATACTAAAGAGCTACTGCGAAGGAAAGGAATTAACATATGTTATGGCTCATTTTCATGAAAGTGCCTGCTTGCAAATGAGTAGACCTAGTTGGAAATGTGCAGTCATAATGTTCCCCAAAGTACATTGGCGCCACCCCTGTCCTTATCAGCATGCTTTACCAGGAAGGCAGTCAGGTGTAAAATGTTTTTGTGTATATGTCTGTTCTAGTCCTTGCTTTTGTTCTTTCCTTTATTTAGAATCATGTTTGGTAGCAGGAGACAGAAGTTACTTTATGAGACATCCACCTTATGTGAGCTTATTTTAAATTTTTTGATAGTTTCCTTTTTTTATTATTTTTATTTTATTTATTTATTTTTTTGAGACAGAGTCTCGCTCTGTTTCCCAGGCTGGAGTGCGGTGGCGCGATCTCGGCTCACTGCAAGCTCCGCCTCCCGGGTTCCCGCCATTCTCCTGCCTCAGCCTCCTGCGTAGCTGGGACTACAGGCGCCCGCCATCACGCTAATTGTTTGTGGTTTTAGTAGAGACGGGGTTTCACCGTGTTAGCTAGGATGGTCTCGATCTCCTGACCTCGTGATCCGCCCGTCTTGGCCTCCCAAAGTGCTGGGATTACAGGCGTGAGCCATCGCACTCGGCCATTTTTTGATAGTTTTCTAAGAGCCATGGAAACCTTACAGAAAGTTGGGTTGTTAAATACTGGAGTTCGGAGACTTTACTATTGTGAACCTTGGGTTTCATAAAGGGATCCTTCAAACGTTTTGTGTGAAACAACTGCCCCACGCCTGGCCCTGTGTTGGATACTGGCAGTTCAGCAGTGGATGTGATCCCAGCCCTTATGAAAAGGTGACTTGCTTTTGGTTCTTCCTCCTCTACAAGAATGTAAGCAGGTTGATAAATTAAGCATCAGAATGGGAAATTGACTGCGAATAAAACAAACAGGGTGCTGATAGAAAATAACAAATAAGTAGGGGAAGTCTGTGTTAGATGAAATGGTCATAAGTGGACCACTTTGTACAGTTAATTAGACAGAAGTGATGCCTACTTGAGGGGATTTTCACATGCTGTTTCTTATATTTTGAACACAGATGTCCCCAACCTCAATTCCCCAAAGCCAGAGGATGAACAGATGTGGGAGAAAAAGAAATTCAGATATAAAAACCAGCATGTAGCAAAGGCCTTAGGGTAGATGGAGGTAGGAAAGAATTAGATGTGTAAGAGTAACTCAAAGGCTTCTGTGGTAGAGGCCAGATTATGTAGAGCTGAGTAGGATGCTGTAAGAACTTTGGATTTTGTTGTTTTTGCACAGGAAAGCAATCAAAAGATTGTAAACACAAAAAGACGTAATCGAATTCACATTAAAAAAAAAAAACAATCAATTTATCCTCTACAAAGCAGTAGGGTAGGATGGAAGGAGAAAGGTGGTCAGTAAGCAATCTGGAAGGCCAATACTTAAGCCAGGAGAGAGAATTGATGGTGCTCTGTGGAGAGGGACAGCACCAGGTGATGGATACATGGCCTATTTCAGGGCAGACCGAGGCCCAGAGAGAGCAGTGATAGGTTCAAGGCCACAGACCCACTCAAGAGTTGAGCTAGGACTGTAGCCAAGTACAGCAGGTCCCCGAATAACCTGATTTCATTTAAGATTGTTTTGTTTGAGGAAAAAAAAATCTCCTCTCAGCTTGGGCCATTGTTTGTGTGGAGCCGGCATGTTCTCCCCATGTCTGACTGGGTTTTCTCCCCTTCCAGTTACTTTTCCCATCCCAATGATATGATTGTTACGTGAATTGGCGTGTCTAAATGGTCCATTGCAAAGCTAGTGTGGATGTGTGTGAGAGTGTGTCCTGTAGTGGAATGACACCATGTCCTGGGTGGTTCCCACCTGGTGCCCTGAACTGCTGGGTTAGAATCCTGCCATCCTCAACCCTGAATTGAAATAATTGAGTAGATAATTATCTTACTTGTTTCTATTAATCTTTTTAAAATGTATGTAGAACTCACAATTATTTCAGTGTTTAATACAAGAGATGTTTTGGTCTTTAGACATCTAGTGATGGTTTTGTGATTGGAAACATTACGTACGAACTTAAGTCTTGTTGATATCAATTGGCCTATGGTATAATAAAATTGGTTTTGTTGTAAGTTGTTTGCCTTAAAGTTGCAGTTTTCAAGAACCGTTTGAGGACATTAAGTGAAGACTTACTGTATTTTAGCCCCCTAAGTCTGTGTTCGTTGTGAACAGGTGAGGCTTGAAGAACTTTCTAGAGAGAAATGGCCGAGGGCCTAATTGTGTAGCCATTGGCTGCTTCTTGTTCTGTAGAGGTAAGCAAGATAGAAAGGGGTTGAACAAACCTAAAAGTGGGTTTCTAAGCATTCACTTACATCTGATTTGTTAGAAGATTCTCAAGTAACAAAAATATTAACAAAAACTCAATTAACATCAATCAATTAACATTGAGGAATATTTGATTCCTCAAATATTCAGAAGCAGTGGGAACTTGAGAAATATTTGAAAAAATGTGTAGTTTGTTATTTCCCAAGGCATGCCCTCTTCCTTTCTCTTTCAGTCTTTATCACAATGGAGAACAAAGTCTCACTTTATTGTTAATTTTTAGTGAGTGTTAAAAAGGGAGATTAACACCTCCCTTGGCCTGAGGCCCCTTCTCTCTTAGAGCCTTTGGCTGGCAACAGCGTCTAGACAGAATTTAATAACATTGCTTTGTTTTCATTGAATTTATTTTTATGATTATATTTATTTATGGCATGTGATACAGGTTTGTTGTTACAATGGTGATATAAAGTTGTTTTTGAAATAAATTTGAGTAAAAAGCCAACTTAAAGACAAAAGTAGAAATGTTGTAGATGCAATGGGTATATAACAAACATGATGCAGTGTTTTAGACACCTTGTGTCAATTACTGCACTAATGGTCATGGTGACATGGAAGGGACATGGAGGAAGGGTGTGCCTAGGGTCCAGTTTCCTGTCTCCCCCCTCCCCACCATTCCTTATCATTCCCTGCTTTGCTTTCTACTCTGGGGAAAACTCGATTTCCCAAAGTGATTTAGTGAATCCTAGATACAATATGATCGTGATATTCAGAATCCAGCTTCATAATTGGAATGATAATGGGCAGAGAAGAATTACTTTAAGTATTTATCAAAAGGAAAATTTTAAGGTAAACTGTGCTTTATTTGTTCCATGGAATGGTGCACAGTCATAAAAAATACAACATTGATGTGAATACAATATTATAACAGAATTCTAAAATAAATTCACTGAAAAAAGATCAAAAGATGCTATATAACTTTGCTTTATATCTTTCATTTCCATAAAGAAAAAAACAGAAGTGCTACATGCATAGTAACATAAATGTGTATACTGAGTGTCTAAAAAAATGCACCTGAGGAAGTTATAAATTTTTGCCGCAGGCAGAGTTGGGAGGTTGGATGTGAAGAAAGGCTTGTTTTATATTTTACACAATTTTATACTTTTGTTCCATTTTGCCATGTTATGCCATACTTCTGTACAAAAGCAGAAGGAATAGCATACATTCAGTTTTGGACAGAGGGGAGTGAAGCACCAATTTTAAGTCAAAACTCATTAACTCCTACCATATTGTAAGTGATGCTTCAGGCCAACAGCTCCAGACTAACTGCGCTTGCAAAAGATGTGCTCAGATCTCTCTTCAAAGGGCAGGTTCATGCAGATCATGTGATGGTACAGAAAATGCTGAGTGTGACGGTCATACACTCAGGTAATACACTCAGGTACCGTCATCTACTCAGGTAATATCCAGGTCATACACTCAGGTAATTACATCCTGCTGCCCACTTTCCCCACACCCTCCATCCTGACCGTGTGCCTGCTGTACCTCATCTAAGGGTTCAAGGCCCTGCTCACTTGCGTGGAAACATGCTTACTTTGTACAGCTGGCCCTTGACAACATGAGTTTGAACTGCACGAGTCCACTTATACATAGATTTTCTTCTGCCTCTGCCACTCCTGCGACAGCAAGAAGAGCCCCTGCTCCTCCTCCTCCTGCTCCTCATCCTCCTTCTCCTCTTCAGCCTACTCAAGGTGAAGACAATGAGGATAAAGTTCTTCATGATGATCCACTTCCACTTCATGCATAGTAAATATATTTTCTCTTCCCTATAATTTTCTTAATAACAATTTCTTTTCTCTAGCTTATTTTAATTCTAAGAATAGAGTGTATAATACCTATCACATATAAAATATGTGATTATCAACTATTTACATTATCAGTAAACAGAAGGCTATTAGTTAAGTTTTTTGGGAGAGTCAAAGTTGTAAGTAAGTTTTCCACTGTGTGTCCAATGGGGCTCAGGACCTCTAATCTTTACATTGTTCAAGGGTCAACTGTACTTGTATTGCTCTCCTTTTTCATAAATTAAAAAATGTATTTATAGAATTTCTGCTTTTGGCTAGGCATTGTTCTAGGTATAGAGGCATAGAAGTGCAAAAGACAGATCTTACCTAACATTTTTCTTTTAATGTGAAACAAATGAACAACTCACCTTCTTATGGACGAGTGCTACAGTTGTGAACGTGCTATTTGTTAGGCTGGGTTAGGAGATAAAGAGTAGTAAATGAAGATTCTTCTGTGAAGAGGAAACATGAGAGCGAAGACTGGAATGAAAGTCTATGAAGCTCTTTCCCTGAGACAAGGAGCAGCTGGGCAGATCTAAGGAAAAAGAAGAGAATGAGGACGCATGACTACAGTGTGGGAGACAGAAAAGAGAGCATCAGCCATGGACAGGGATTTGCTGGAGAAGTGTTTGATAGGGATTCGCTGCTGCTGGAGATGTGCAGTGGGCGAATGATGTGATCTAATTCATATTTTCTTTTTTTTTTGAGACACTGTCTCACTCTGTTGCCCAGGCTGGAGTGCAATGGTGCGATCTCACTGCAACCTCCGCCTCCCGGGTTCAAGTGATTCTGCTGCCTCAACCTCCCAAGTAGCTGGGACCACACCTGCGTGCCTCCACACCCGGCTAATTTTGTATTTTTAGTAGAGACAGGGTTTCACCATATTGGCCAGACTGGTCTCAAATTCCTGACCTCAAGTAATCCACCCGCCTTGGCTTCCTAAAGTGCTGGAATTACAGGCATGAGCCACCGTGTCCAGCCCCAATTCATGTTCTTAAAGAGATCCTTCTGTCTTCTTTGAGGGGGGTGAACTGTAGGGAGACAGGAGGAGAAGCAGGGAGCCCATTTGAGATACTACTCTGATTTTCTTAGAACTTTCATAACTACAGAATGCAAATCCTCAAAGAATGCAGATAAGGGAAAGTGGGCAACGTGAAGTGAATGATCTGGAAGCTAGCAGGGAGAAGTCTGGCAATATATTTTTTAAAAGGAAGAAGTATACTCTTCAGCATGCCCGCAAAGATCCAGCCAGTCAAGACTGATTGATGGTGGAAGGCAAAGGAAGAAAGGAAGGGCGAGAGGGAGGAAGGAGGGAAACAGGTAAGGAAGCTGAATGAAAAAGAGGGAACAGCTCTGAATTAGCAAGAATTCATCCATTTGCTTAGTTATTTATACTGCAGTTCTTTCAACATCAAGAGTCTTTTTGGGCACCAGTTTATGGGCTCAATGCACCACGCTTTATTACTACGAACAAAAAATTAAAACCTTTTACTCAGTGACGGCAATGTGACCGTCTTTGTGCTGAGGACAGAACGTATATATATATTCTCTCTCTGTGTTTGTGTATGTATATATATGTGTATATACACACACTATATATGTATATATGTATGTATAGATGTATATACACACTATATATGTATATATGAATGTGTATATATGTATATATACACACATACTGAGAAAGATTTGTTAAGGTGTAATGACCATATCCTCCCTCTGTGTGTGTGTATATATATATTTACATATACACACATATATTTATAATATACACACATATATACTTGTATATATTTATACACATACATATATACACACATATACATGCATATATACATACATATACATACATATATACATATATGTGTATATATACACACACACAGAGAGAGAGATTTATTAAGGTATAATGACCATATCCTCCCTCTATATATACACACACACATACACATGTGTGTGTATATATACATATACATAGACATTATACATATATGTGTATTTCCACAGACACACATGCAGAGAGAGAGATTTGTTGAGGTGTAATAACCATTTCCTCCCTCTGTCTCTCTGTGTGTGTGTGTGTATGTATGTATGTATGTATATACATATATATACACACATCTCTATATATACTTGTGTGTATATATATACACACACGTACATACACAGAGAGAGAGAGAGAGAGGGAGGGTAAGGCAGGGCTCTCTTTTGCGAGTAACCAGTAGAGTCCCACAGGTGTCTGTTACCCCAAGGGGCCCTATGCTTTGATGAATGCTCTGCTGTCATTGTCTTGAGATTCTTAATAATTTTTCAAAAGTGAATTTCTATGGGACAAAGGAGCATTCAGGTAAGCAAAAGAGAGATGTGGAAGAAAGGAAAAAACCCTTAATATTTAGTGCGTTAAATGATACCTTTTTTTCTTTTTTTCACATTTTTGTTTTGTACTGGACACCACAAAGTCTGTAGTTAATTCTGCAGCCAGGCATGGGAATAAGTATAGTAGAACTTGGCCTTTCCTATGTGAGAGGTGCCCACAGATAGGAATAGAATGGAAACATTTACATTAGACGAAGGTGAGAGATGGAGATGGGGGAGAAGGTGTGTTAAAGAATTTCAAGAGTAAGTGAGTATCAAGTTGATTTTTGAAGGAAAATCAGAAGTTGGCCAAATGAGAGAAAGGATTTCAGGCAGAGAGAAGAAGCAATATGTGTGAATGTGAAAAGTTATGATCAGGCTGTGTGTAGCTGGGAATGTTGTACTGTCACTAAGGCAGTTGTCCAGGGAATGGCCTGGGGGTTATATGGATGGAGATGGAGCTGGAAAGAAATGGTCAGGGTCAGGTCAGGGACAGCCTCCTGTGTAGTACTCTTGAGTAGAGAAGCAAATTGTCTCTGAAATACTACTTTTAGTAGATAATCTCAGATGTGGAGAATGTTATCAAGAGTGTGACAATTGTAATTATTGGGTATTATATGACACTTCTGATACAAATAGTTTCATATGCATTATTTCACTTCACAAAATAATTTTGAAGATTATGATCAGTCCCTATCATGGATGAAGAAACTGAGGATCGAATCTGTGATTCTCCAGCCAGGAGGCTTTAGAGAAATTTGACTCCAGAGCCCACCCTTCTAACCTTTATATTTTTGCTTCCCTGTGGAATCACAGGTAAAGAGCAATGGTATACAAAAGGCTTTGACAAATTGACAAGGGTTGACCTAAATTATAAGGATGATAGAATTTTATTATGTTGCTGTTATGGATGAATGTGACAATATTGCTTCCTTATATTGATGTAGTTCTGCTTTGTTTAGCTCCTTTCCCACATATCATCATACTCGTCTAGATACATTCAACTTTCAAATAGATCAAAGAACAATCATGACTTCCAGCCTGTATGCTTGCTTTTCTTTTGACTGGAGAGCACTTCCAAGCATTCTTTTATTTATCTCAACCCCAGACAGTCCACCTAGGCTATCATCAGCCTCAGGAATTTTCCCTGTCTCATGCAGGTTGGCTTGGCTTTCCAAGCTCTGTGCTTCTTGATTGCTAATCATCCACAGGGTTTGCTCAATTTATCCCCCTTTCCCACAAGATATAGCTTCTTGAGGGCAAAAACTGTTTAATTTCCACATACTCTATTCAGTCCCTAGAATGGCCTATAATATAGTCAATGCACATTTATATTGCAGCATATGTTACTATCAATTACCCAAGTAGAATTACCCATCTAATAGAGTCCCCAGCATTAACAGAACATTGTATTGAGTGGCCATTCTAAAGCAGACCCCTGTGCTAGGTTCTTGGAATATAAAGATGAAGGGAAAGATGTGATAGAGATGAACTGGAGGAGGGAGAGGAAATGGCTTTCTGTATGGTGGTCAGCAGAGGTGGGATTACATTCAAGCTGTAAATTGAAGACTGAGAAACCAGCCATGAAAAAAATCATGTAGAAAGTATTTCATGCATGAATAATATAACAAGTCCAAAGGGTCTGTGTTATGGGAAAATTTGCCATACTCAGAAAACCTGTGTGGCTGGAACAGAGTCAATGAATGTGTGTGCATGTGTGAGCATATGTATGTTTGTGTTCATATCTCTATATATGTTCATATATTTATATATATTTTAGTTGGTCTTTTCATTTCCATCCTATATCCTGGCCTCTTCTCTTTTGTAGCTGAGCCCAAAGGCTACTTAAATAGTTTGGAACCTCTTGAAGTCACATTAACTGGTGTTCTTTTTCATAGAAACCGTGAGTCTGACAGAAAGGGAGCGTTTCCAATGTGTTCCTTTTAAACTACACTTAGCTGCTGCTTGTGGCTCTTAAATCGACATTCTTTCTGGCTTCCTTGAAGGGAACAATCAGATAGACTGTAGGTGGTCTTGCTTAGACATTTGAAGCTTTATTCTTAGACAAATACTGCCAGGATATCCTTTGATTCCTGAGAGCAGCTAGAACCTTTCAAGGTGTGTGTGCATGTGTGTGTGTATGTGTGTGTATCTGCATGTCTGAGGGGAGGAGGAAGGACTATTAACTTTGATCTCTTGAGTCTCTGATTGTGTAATTAAGAATCAATTGGCCAAAACCTAATTTTGAATATATAACCACGTCTACTAACTTGCTTCTGCTGAAATGATTTGCCAAGCAATATTACATTAACACCTAATCTACTCTGAAAATCAGTTAGAAATACTAAATTACCCAGGTACATCTAATGTTCTTAATGAAACATCTGCATTTTATTGAACACAAGGATGGACCACTTCTCATTTATTAATAGGACTGACCTAGGAATATTTACTGTTTTGACCACAAGGAGGATGAAAGTGGGTTGGAGAGAATGCAGGTAATCATGCAATGTTAGCTTTAAGAACCCTACAAACTAGACCACCTGCATGAAGTACTTCAAGTCCAGCCCTGAGGGTGCCAGGTAAAGAAAATCAATACCAATAAAAATACTATTGAAATTGGAATGAGTAGCACAGAGCATTTTACCTCATTTTTATTCTTTTATTTTCTTTCTGTTTTATACTTGAGAAGTAAAATAAATTCCTGCCAAGGAAATACAAACTTGTTAAGCAGCATCATAAAAATACTGTTCAGGGACTTGGTATTTTTAATGGTAAAAATAGATATTGCTTTGTGTTTATGCATATTAAGCTTAATTTGCCCTCATAAAACAGAATTTGCATTACCTTGGGTATGCTGTTTGGAAATTAGATAACATTAAAGAATACAATAGAACACAATGTAAATGTACTCCCTTTCTTTCCTCTTTTTCAAGATGGATTATTTGAAGTTAGTGGTTATTGGAATAAATTGTAGACATTTTCTTTGAGTTTACCTTATCTTAGGTAAGGCTTGTGCTTTTTCAAAGGTTGTCTTGCCTCTTTTAGAACAAAACAAACACATAAGTATCACTTCTGTTATGCAATGAACATTTTAAAAAATGAGATCGAAAGAGATTTTTCACTTCAGCATGTAGATTTTTTTTTTTTTTTTCGAGACGGAGTCTTGCTCTGTCACCCAGGCTGGAGTGCAATGGCGTGATCTCGGCTCACTGCAAGCTTCGCCTCCCGGGTTCACTCCATTCTCCTGCCTCAGCCTCAGCTGGGACTACAGGTGCCCGCCACGACGCCCGGCTAATTTTTTTTGTACTTTTAGTAGAGACGGGGTTTCACCGTGTTAGCCAGGATGGTCTTGATGTCCTGACCTAGTGATCTGCCCGCTTTGGCCTCCCAGAGTGCTGGGATTACAGGCATGAGCCACTACACCCGGCTGCATGTAGATATTTTTTAAAAATGTATGTAAATGAGTGCTTCTATAGTGTGTGTATACAAATTTTTGACATCTAGTTTACAGGGTTAATACTCTGTCTAATTGCTAAGTTATACATGGAAATTTAGAAAAAGTTAAACACATTTTAATATTTTCTTCCTTTTATTTGAACACTAATGTAGTTAACTTAAGTGATTGGATGCAATTATTTGTAAGCTTAATGATTTTAATGTAAATAAAGGTATTTGAATTATTTTAATAAAGAACTCAGTTCTACCTGTTTGTTTAATTGTGGGATAGCTTTTGCCTACATGCTGTTTTACTCTCAGATGGCAACTGTGATAATGGAACTGTGTATTTAGGGGCACTTACTGATTAAGAATATCCCAGCAGTTAAACATTTGGAGAGAACCCAATAGTTTCAAATTTTCTGGAAGCCCTAGAAGATGCTCTTTACAAGATACTAGGCACTGTAATTGAGCTGGTTTGTATTTTTACAGACTATCAGAAACATCCTTCCTGCTAGGATCTCCCTGTTCAAAGTTATCAGGGTGACCACTTTTAAACGACCTTATGATAAACTCTTTCTTGTAAATGGTAGTTAAAAAAATAAAGAAAAACTTAAGAAAGTAGATGAAGTTTATGTCTATGAGATTTTTAAAAGAAAAACCTTAGCCAAACTCAATTTAACAGAATTTAATTGACCAAAGCACAATTCACAAATCGGGCAGCTCTCTGAACCAGAGGCTCACACTCCACTGCAGCCACGTAGTAGAAGAAGGTTTATGAACAGAAAAGGAAGGTGGCATACAGAAAACAGAATTGATGTACCCAGTGGGATTGGCTACAGCTTGGCGTTTGCTTTATTTGAACGTGGTTTGAACAGTTGGCTCCCTTTGGCCAAAACTCAGTGATTGTCACAAGAGTAGGTTATGGTCTGTTTACACCTCCATTTAGGTTATGGTTCATTATGTGTAGAGAAACCTTTAGGTTGGACTTAAATATGTAAGGAGGCAGTTTTAGGCTAACCTTGATTTAACAGAGGTACTAGGACATCTGAAGAGAAAGCAGTAACCCATTTGGTTCTATGAATATCAATAGTCTACAGTGGAGGACAGCATGTCCTTTATTAGGTGCACATCCTTTTCTTATACACTTAGTAGGTCTGTGGACTTGGTAATGCCATTTCCCTGACTCTGTTTCATTTCTTCATCTGTGAAATGGATCCAACACCCACTTTAGAAGGTTACTGCTGAAATACAGTGAAATAATGGTGGTTCATTATGTCTTAGCTTTTCATATTATTGCTACCAAGCAGAGTTTATATTTACAAATGTGTGCATTATTGCTTAGATATTTCACTTCCCCCACAGTTAAAGATTGAGACTTAGGCTACTGTAATTTGAATTTAACAATTGAGTAATTATATGAGCTCGAACTGGTTTTTAAAAGTATTTTTGTTTTGCAAATTCATTTCGAGTATTTATCAGGAGTCAAATGTAGTTGTAGGGGCTAGGGATACAAAGATATTTAAAACCCAGTCCCAGTTTTTAATAGAGACTACACTATTAACATTACCATTGGCACTGGGACTGGGATAATTGTTTTGACGTGAAACCCTCAGTAGGTGAGCAGGTGAGGACCAAGTAACTGGGAAAGATGGACATCAGATATAATAAGTTTTTGCTCCTTCTTTCTCCATGGTGGATAGATGAGAGCTGAACAACCAACTTCAAAATGTATTTTAGCAAGATATGGGAAGCCCTGACGTGAAAAGATTTCAGCCTAGTGCATTACTCCCCTTGTTAACCTCTAAATCTGGCAATTATACATTGCAAACATGATGTACTAAATGAGACAATTTTATGGAGTTGGTCAATATAACATTAAACAAAATGTAATCTCTTGGAAGCAGTTTTTCAATGTTTAGTTCTGAGTCCTTTGATCTATATCCTCTAAGATATTTGAAGGAGAAAATCTCTATATAGTAAATAGCATGTTATTAAGATACTATATATATATATATATGTTATATTATTAAGATACTATATATATATGTGTATATATATATACATATATATATGTACTATATATATATACATATATATATGTACTATATATATATACATATATATGTACTATATATATATATACATATATATATGTACTATATATATATATATATGTTTTTTTTCTTTTTGAGACAGGATCTCACTCTGTTGCCCAGCCTGGAGTACAGTGGCACAGTCCCAGCTCACTGCAGCCTCGACCACTTGGGCTCAAGCGATTCTCCTGCCTCAGCCCCCCAAATAGCTGCAACTACAGATGTGTGCCACCATGCTTGGCTAGTTTTTGTATTTTTTTGTAGAGACAGGGTGTTGCCAGGTTGCCCAGGCTGTTCTCAAATTCCAGGGCTCGAGCAATCCTCCTGCCTCTGCCTTCCAGAGTGCTGAGATTGCAGGCATGAGCCACCACGCCTGGCCCCCGTGTCTTTTTTTTGTAAGAAAAATTGGTCTCATACTCAGAAACTTTGGAAGACAAGCACTAGCATTATATATAGTTTTCTTTTTCACTGTATTTATTTTTAATGTTCTTTTCATAATATGACATCAGTTTTCCCATTAATAACAATATGACAAGTTATTTTAAAATGTATTTACATGATGAGCAAGAAATAAATTAATAGTGTACCTTTATAGAAAAAATATCAAGTAGATGAAGAAGAACAGTAGAAGTATGAGAAATATGGAAAGCTCTGCTCCATGAAAATTATACATTCTTAGTATGTCTTGTATTAATTCATATACTTCTCCTTTCTCTCTACCCTTGAGCTCTTAGTCCATTCAGGCTGTCTGGGAAGTCCAAGATCTGGGCACCAACACATTTGGTTTCTGGTTATGGGTTACTTTCTGGTTCATAAATGGCACCTTCTGACAAGTTCTCTCTGTGTCCCCACATGGTGGAAGGACTGAGAGTGGATCCTTTTATATTAGTGTGCTAATCCCATTCACGAGAGTGAGCCAGCTCACGTGACCTAATCACCTCCCAAAGGCCCTACCTCCTAACATCCTCACACGGGGATTTAAATTTCAACATAAGAATATTAGGGAGACATACAAACAGAGACAATAGCAGGATGCAAATGAACATCTTCCATGAATGGTTACCTAGGTATTCTAAGTGATCTCTTTGTATCCATTTGCTCCGATTCCTAATATGTGCTCTACACTTAATCATAGAGGGGATATAATTTGATTTGCATTTTGTGAAAATTATTCGCGACAGCGCAACACATAAATTATTTTTTTATTGCCCATAGGAGACAACATTCTGAGGATCCCTAATAAACATTGCATAATTTTGCCCCTGCTTGCCTATTCAACCTTCTGCAGATCATGCAACCTCTTCAACAGTATTTGCACTCCTCCAGCTCTAGCCTCTTTTAATTTTTGACTTTTGCATAGATTGCTTCCTCCATGTTTTTCATGAGGTATTTCCTCTATTTTGAATTCACCTCCTCTGCCATTTCAGCAACCAACCTGCTAACTCCTAGCCTCCTGCAAATCTTTTACATATTTACTTCATTTGAGAAGCTCTCCCTGGCACTTCTCCATGAAGCCAAACCTCTTTATTCATTCCTACATGACACCCAATACCTATCTTTTATAACACTTAGCAACACAAGTGCCATAAGTAAGACCATAAGTCTGTCTCCCAAATCCGACTGTACATTATTATATTCTCAGCACCTAGCACAGTAAGGGAGTTCAAAATACATTTATTTTTTAATTAATTGATGAGTGGAGTTCTTCTGTGGTATTCTTCAGCTGTGATACTGGTGTTTTATTCCTATTACGCAAACCCATGGGATAAATTATAGTTTATTTTGCTTATTATTTTAACTCCTATTAATAATGAGAATTATAATTTTCACAAATCTCAAAAAAGGCATTTTAACAGACAATTAGTAAACATCAGCTCTAAAGAGCTGTACTTTGGGAGCCACACAGATGAAGCAGAAGACGTGGCCACTGTCTTCAATAATATACAGTAACTTCTTAAGAGTTTGTCCCATTTCTCTCCACATCAAAGTTTTCTATTAGCTTATACAGTGAATGAATTCCAGCAAAGCTGACAAATTCTTGTGAAGCAAATCCCATTTCCCATTGATTTCATTATTAAATTTAAATGCATTCCCTCTTGGTGAGGGACACCTGCAGTATTTTATTGTTTAGTGCAGTGGCTCACGGGGAAATCATATCCCTTTCAATGAGTAAAGAGAAAAGGAGGAGAGAGAGGCATGAAGAAATTAACATCCTATAAAAGTGCTGCAGTTGAGGAAAGGTCAGTGGTGGTTTAGAAGCTGCTTCAGGCTTTTAACTTCAGTATAGTAAAATGTGAGATCCGATGGAATATGTAAAAGCAGGACCTGTGGTATGGAATCCCAGTATTTGCATGTTAGTTAAATAATCTAGGACAGTTTTTAAAAAATTATTTGAGTTCTGTTTTGTCATATCTAAAAAGAAGATCATATGGCATCTTTTATACATATATTGGGAAGATAAAATGAAATATATGTGTATTGCTCAGCACCATGTTTGGTAAAAGAAAGTTCCCATTCAAATATACCTGCCACGATGATGATGATGATGATGATGAGTTATCCAAGGACTGGAATGTGGAGGGTTTTTTAAATGTTTATTTTAGGTTCACGGGTAAGTGTACAGGTTTGTTACATGAGTAAACTTGTGTCATAGGGGATCGTTGCATAGATTGTTTCATCACCCAGGTATTAAGCCTGGTACTCAAGAGTTACCTTTTCTGTTCCTCTTCTTTCTCCAACCCTTCCCCCTCAAGTAGACCCCAGTGCCTTTTGTTCCCTTCTTTATGTTCATGAGTTCTCATCATTTAGCTTCCACTTATAAGTGAGAACATGCAATGTTTGATGTTGTGTTCCTGCGTAGTTTGCAAAGGATAATGGCCCCCAGCCCCATTCATGTTCCCACAGAAGACATGGTTTTGTTCTTTTTTTATGGCTGTATAGTGAATATGAGATTTTAATGACATAAAAATATAAATAACAAGGAATTATATTTAAACTGGTTTTGAGGGGAAAATAAGAAATGAAGTAGATACTCTGTTATTCAATTATTTTCAAAGGAAAGTTAAGAAAATGCAGTCTCATATCTTGATACTATAGTTCTTTATATTGTAACTTTTGTCACAAAGCCATTAAGCAGAAGTCATAAGTGGGACAGACACCCAGTCATATCCCTTCTGCTACTCTGCACTCAAATCATTTAACTTTTTAAAACATTGATTCACTCAACAATAAGTATTGAACTCTTATGCACATCTGGTAAATAGAGTAAAATCTAGTACCTACCAGCAGTATTTCCCTGAAGTTGTCTTTCTTATGAAGAGCTGCTTCTCAGCTAAAAATATCCTACTCTCTGTCTCATCTCTTGCACCTTCTCTCAACAGAGAAGTCAGAGAGGAAGAAAAAAAAGTCTATTTGAGATCAAAAAGCCTTGCCTTCTGTATTACAACCTGTATCACTTACCAGGGAGTATACTGTGTTCATCCTTTATAGACAGAAAGGGCTTTATCAATAATTTTGCTGTACAACCTCATTTGCAGGTCCCTGACTGTCTTGATTTCAGGATTATTCAGGCTATATATGCTGCAAGAAGCCAGGGAATAGCAACTGCCAGTGTGATGCAGTGGTTCATGAAGCTTAGGATTTTTTTTTTTTAAAGACAGGGTCTTGCTCTGTCACCCAGGCTGAATTGTAATGGCAGAATCGTGGCTCATTGCAGCCTCACCCACCCAAGCTTAAGCAATCTTCCTACCTCAGCCCTCTTAGAGTTGGGACTACAGGCATGTGCCACAATACCTGGCTAATTTTTGTATTATTATTATTATTTAATAGAGATGGGGTTTTGCCATGTTGCCCAGGCTGGTCTCGAACTCCTGGGATCAAGTGATCTGCTGTCTTGGCTTCCCAAAGTGCTGGGATTACATGTCCAGCCAAAATGTCTTAACTGTAACATTTTCCCAAGCACATCCTATGAGTTATTAATAGATGTCATGTTGTGTCCAGAGTTGGTTCCTTCTGGTGGGTTCTTGGTCTTGCTGACCTCAAGAAGGAAGCCGTGGACCTTGGCAATGAGTGTTACAGCTCTTAAAGGTGGTGCAGACCCAAAGAGTGAGCAGCAGCAAGGTTTATTGTGAAGAGTGAAAGAACAAATCTTCCACACTGTGGAAGGGGACCTGAGCAGGTTGCTGCTGCTGGCTGGGGTGGCCAGCTTTTATTCTCTTATTTGTCCCCACCCACATCCTGCTGATTGGTCCATTTTACAGAGTGCTGATTGGTCTGTTTTACAGAGTGCTGATTGGTGCATTTACAATCCTTTAGCTAGACACAGAGTGCTGATTGGTGCATTTACAATCCTCTAGCTAGACAGAAAAGTTCTCCAAGTCCCCACTCCACCCAGGAAGTCCAGCTGGCTTCTATGCTCCCAACTCCGAAGAGTCAGGGGTTGTTAGCCCTTTCCCAGAAAGCCTGTCACCCATGTCTTTAGTCCAGCGGCTGCAACAATGTGAAACAGAGATTCTCAATATCAGCTACGAAACTCATGAGTTAATGAAATTGTAATATGTTTCTTCATTGCAAGAGTAATCAGAACTTTTAAAATTCTGACCTCTATTGTGTATCTCCAATTTAGATATGTGAGATAAGATAGACACAGTAGGTACTGTTTACTAAAATGCATTTAAACACTTTTGATATGTAAGATTACTTTTGAACATGTTCATTCTCTTCTCCACTTTCACCCCCATGGGATTAGTATACTTGTGTGACCCACTGATGTCAGGATGGGTTATGTGATTTGAAAGTCAAAAATATTAAGAATAAAAATTTCAAAAAGGAAGATTTCTTAATAAGATACTGTACCAACAATTAGAATATACTCTTGTCTTTAGCATATTCTTGAGCAGACTTAAAGCTACGGATTTAATATCTATATTTTCTTTCAACAATGACTCCCTGGATTTGTATGTCTTAAAGAACGTGGTGGGACTCCTCAACTGTCTACTCTTCTCTGTTTTTCTTTGTGAAGTTCTTAACTCTTAAGCAAATGTAGGCTTCACAGCTAACATTTGAGTATGGTTGCTCCCAGAGATCCACATTGCCTATGAATTTAGGCAACCTTTGGAGGACAGCATATTTTCCACTTGGAACCCTCATTGTATTCTGGTTACATGTTGAAAGATATTTAATGAATAATGAATGAGTCGTGTGTCTACTATTGGGGAGGCACTGTTCTAGATGATGTTAGATTTTGGCTGTGTTCTCAACTTCTTCCAACTTCATGATTTTTTTTTAAATATACCTGATAATGATAAGAACAGAACAAGCAGAGAAGCAGGAGCTCAGAAATCTTCAGAAGCTAATTCTTATAGGCAGGTTTAAATTAATCCTTTCATACATATTTTAATATCTGCCTCTTCTATTACGTTATTTTTTATAGAATCAGCTCTTTCCAAACACCTTCTTAGTTTTTCCCCCAAACTTTAGGGTCATAAGTTTGTATGATTGATTGATTTTTGTGTGGTTTTCTCATTATTGTGCCGGTATCAAATGTGAGGTTCTTAGGGATTGGATAACCAGTCCAGGACAGAAGCAGGATCGGGGAAGGTTTAACGGAGACTGTGAATGGCACGTTACTGGAAAACCTGTGCTGTTGACCACAGAGTTTGCCTGACTGCCTCACTGTATGGATATAAATTCCATCAGCTGAGCATACCCTTGGGTTATTTTCATTTTCTCGAGCTATCCCCCATCTGAGAACAGAGCCCTAACAGCTCTGTAAGTTGACCAATAACAATTGCATGTTGAAATTTAAATATATATTAAAACCATTTAACATTTATTTTAATCATAGACATAACTTGTAATACTCTAGAATAATGAATGAAGCTTTTTAAAGAATCAGTTAAAACAAACATGTAGAACAGGAAAAAAATCACATTCACATATTAAGTCTGAAAAGGAATGTGTTATTTCGTTTAGAGGAAAAAATGTTTTATACTTTCCATCAGATTTACACTGTCTGAAACGAATTCTGCTCTATTTTACTTTCCACTGACTCACATATATAGAAGGAGAAAATTCAACCTAGAATGAGAACTCCTTGAAGGCAGGGACCATGTATTATTCATCCTTCCTGTGTGGAACTTCTCTGGCAAATGATAGGAATGCAATATAGGTTTGATGAATCCGTATGACTGAAAAGATGTTGAATATATCCCTGAATGGTATAGGTACAAAAATATGTGCTTGGGGAATGTTCATCATTTTCTTTGACACATTTAAAGTAATTTTTAATTCAAACCGTTTTCATATAAAAATATTTTATTGCCTTGCAGAAAAATCATATTTGCCTCGTGTCTTTGTAGGCATTGTAATAACAGTCATACTCAATCTTAAGTCAAATATACTTCAATTTAGAAATAATGTCTGCAATAATATTCATGTATAGAATTAAATAATGGGGTGAAGTTGATTTGGTACTGTTTGTGACACCGTTTTTGATCTGTCTTGAAATTCTTGGGCTTAGGAAACAAAGAGCTGTTTCAAACTCCTTATCCTGACATCTTCTACCTGGTAAATAGGAGAGTTGAGCATTTACACAGGAAACAGGTAACAGTTTTGCCAATCTTAGTTACCACAGTTTGGTTCTGTGTTCTACATGGAGCATCAATCATTTCTTTTCTCCTCTATGAATTCTGCACCTAAGACTGTTCTGCATCACCCGAGAGAAGAAGAGATGGATTGCTGTTCAGTTTAGGAATTATTTATTAGGAGTCCAAACTGTGCAGAATAGAATCAACAGATAGCTTGATAGGGGGTGTCTACTTGGGCAAGTTGCTTTGTGGCATTGACCTTCAGAATAACCCTGTTTGACCTAAATTGCATCTGTTTTCAGGATCAAGAAGGTTAATGTATGTGAGGGGAAAAGATGGAAGAAAACTTGCATATTGAACATTTAGTATGTACAAAGATGTGACCTATCAAACATGTTTCCTAACCTATTAAATAAGCATGATGCTATTGCCTGCCTCAAAGGAGAAAGTAAAAGCCGGAGCAAGCATCAACCGTTGAAGCTCAAACTCAAGTCCTGTTGTGCCTGGCTCTGAAATTTATCTCCTTTATTTTTCCCTAAATTACTTCTCCAAGAATACTTTGCATCTAGGTGTAAAAACTAATGCTTTCTTTAGAATTCTGCTGGGTGCCATGAAAGAGACATAATCTTCAATTCTTGTGAGTTCCACTATTTCTTGAAGACATAGTTTTTGCTTTACAGAAACAGAAAAGAGTTCCCAGTCCTGCTCAAACTTCTTGTGGGGTCTTTGGCTATACAATTTTCTGAAGGCTCTTAGGCCAGAAAAAGCAAAAGTACCACTAGAGGATACCTGGTGGTCTTCTCCAAGACAGGGGGGTAGGTCTTTGGCCATGAGTGTGTTTCAGAGGTCCTCTGTGTGTGTGTGCATGCACATGTGTGTGTATGTGTTCTTGTGTGCAAGTGGGATACTAGGAGTGGGCAGGAGGCAGTAAAAACTTCAGAACAGGAAGGTGAACTCAAATTTTTGAGAATCCTTTGACAGATAGCAATTTTGAAGATGCCAAAATCCATTCTGCCTGTGACTCATTAAAATAAAGAGAAATCACAAAGCGTCCTTTGATTCATCCACGTTTCTTTTCACATTTTACAGCCATTCATTCTACAACCTTCCAAAGGATTTAGAGGAAAAATAGGAGGAAATAGTGAAAGAAACAAAGCAAAACAAAAAATCACGGTGCCTAAGAAAGCTGTTAGAAAGCCTAGTTCCTTGTAAACAGCTTGCCCCACTACCTTTTAGCAACATATTTCTCTTGATTCACACCAGCTGGTCGTTTCTAATTTCTCCTCAGTGTCTTGAAATAGCTATTTTCCTTGAAGCTAATCTCTCAGCCTTTGCTGATGACTCCCTCGGTTTGGATTTCCTAAAGAAGGTGTTAGCACTCCTCAACCGTCTGCTCTTCTCTGTTCTTCCTTGTCAAGTTCTTAACTCTTAAGCAAACTTAGACTTCGCAGCTAACCTTTGAGTAGGGCTGCTCCTAGAGATCCACATTGCCTATGAGTTTAGGTAACCTTTCACGGGAAGAATGGTGACGTATTGGAGTGGATAAACTTGAATCTTTTTTTTTTTTTTTTTTTTTTTTTAATGATGCATCTAGGCACAAAACGAAATTGGCCTTTTGGCAGGACTCATTGAGGCTTGAGTATCCTGCCAGCTACCATGTGTCTCTCTAAGCAGTGATAACCATTTTTTAAGAAGCAGCTGACTTTGTGATCATTCCTGTGCACATTCTGTTAACAAACATAGAGTGCATTTCTCGTGTTACTCTTGCATTTAATCTTCACAATGACCCTGTCATATGGATAATCTCATGTCTTCTTTAAAAACAATTTTTAAAAGGCTCCAGAAGTTTAAGAATTTGCTAACATCACAGAGTTCTTAAGAATGAAACCTCAACTCAAACTCAGGAGTGTCAGACTCAAAAGTCAAATGTTCTCCTCACTAAAGCACTGTTGGTAAGGCCCTGCCTATAATGGGCAACAATACCAGATCTACCATTGCAGTAAATGTGATGAACTTGAATTTTCTTTGAACCTGCTGTCTTAGATTTGGGCCATGTTTTTTTTTATTCTTTCCTTTATCATTGATAGGAATTTAATTTTATATCTATAGCTATATCTATGCACTTTTTACTTTAATTTCTGTTTTTGCGTTATTGACAGACATCCTTGAACTTGAGAAGCCTCGTTTAAAAAAATGAGAAAAGCAGAACCATGCCTGTTGCATTGCTGTTATTTTTTATTTAATTTTTTTTTGGAGATAGGGTCTCACTGTGCTGCGCAGGCTGGTCTGAAACTCCTGGCCTCAAGTAATTCTTCTGCCTCCGGCTCTCAAAGTGCCAGCATTACAGGCATGAGCCACCACGCCCAGCCTGCTCCTATTTATTGTGCATTTGTTTATATTAATATCTCTCACAATGTAAGTGATTTATACTGATTTAATATGTTTAATTCTCATAAAAACCTAATAAGTTAGCTCCCAAAATTATTCCTGATTTTAAAAGAAGACGTGAAAGCTTAAATAATTTGGAACAGGTGATTCAGCTAATAATCAGTACAGGCAATATTGAAACCACTAAACTGTGTATCTAACGGGCAATGCCACCTCCCCCAGCAGTATTTAGAAGGGAACAAATGAGAACCTTAGAGGTATATTTTTTTCTGTTAAACATATCTAAATTCAAAGTCGCAACAATTACAATTTCTCAATCAACATCCAGACTCTTTAATTTGGCTCCTGTCTATCCCTTTAACTCATTTCCTGTCACTTTGTGTTTCTCAACTGAGTGTTGCAAAATTCACTGGTCACTCATGTGCCAAGAACTGTGACATTACATATTTTACACCGATTATTGTCTCATTCTAGCCTCACAATGCCGCTCTGAGGCAATGAACAGTGCTCTCCAAGCCTCCATTGTTCTCATCTGTAGAAGGAAATAATAAGTAGCTTGCCCAAAAGACACACAACTTCTATGTAGGGAAGCTGAAATGCAAACCTGGTCTAAAAGGATCTGGTCATTACCATTAAGCTATGCTGTTGATGTGCTTTATCTACTTCTGTCTACTTGGGAGTTTTCTTCCACTGGCTTTGGTAAATTGATTCCCTTCTTTTGTTGACACTATGCTACATTCTCTTTTTCTCGGTTCTCACCTCTTCTGTTGCTTTGAGAATCCTCCAAAGATGCCTTCTTTGTGTTATTCAGCCTTATTTCACTTTTCATGTTGTAGTATTAATTTTATATTTATTGTTCTACTATCTGCATTAGATCAAGGGATCTGAGAAAGGGACTCTGTCTCACTTACATTTTCCAAAGTTAACACAGTACATGGAAAATAGAATACATATTTATTCAAAAAACATATAAATTGCCTTGTGTGTCTGAATAAACCCAGTTCTCATGTAGACATAGTAAGGGATTATTTGGTATTCACGTGAGCAACTAGGTTTTGTGTCAGATTAGAATGACCACTCTATCAAAAACTCCATACTATTTTGACATGAAATTGATCTGCAAATACCTATCTAGAATCCCAAACTAATCTAAAGGACAGAATATATCCTTTTAGATTATAGATAGAACATAATCTATAGATAAAAGGACAGAATTTTATCTTTCTCAAGTGTCTAGAATCTAGATGGTGAAAATTCATTTTATTACCACCTTGTTTGTTTACATTCATTCGTTCTCTCATTCAGCAATCTACTACGCAGCACCTAATGTTAGTGAGCCACTCTTCTAGCTGCTGAAACACAGACTGAACAGATCAGGCCTCTACTCTCATGAAGCTTATATTCTAGTGTTTGAGGTTGGAGAGTAAGAAAATACAGAAGATGAAACAGAGTGACATAATGCAGAATGACTGGATGATTAGTTTCGGATTTTTGGAAAATATTTTCTGAATTGGTGTTTTCTTTGTTTGTCTTTTTTTGGTTTGTTTTTGTCTTTTTGAGACAGGGTCTCACTCTGTTACCAAGGAAAGATGGTGCAGTGGCAGTATCTCAGCTCACTGCAACCTCTGCCTCCTAGACTCAAGTGATCTTCCCACCTAAGCTTCTCAAGTAGCTGGGACTACAGGCATGGATCTTTTTTTGGTATATTTTGTAGACTTGGGGTTTCGCCATGTTGTCCAGGCTATGTTGGACTCCTGGGCTCAAGTGAGCCTCACACCTCAGCCTCCCAAAGTGCTGGGATTACAGATGTGAGTCACCATGCCCAGGCTGAATTGGTGTTTTTTAAAGCTACCCTGTGCATGACTAGAAGTAACCAACTATGGAAAGAAAAGGGGGAGTAATGCAAATGTCTTTAACAAGGAACAAAGTGAACTTGTTAGAGGAACGGAAAGAAATCCAGGTGGTTGGTAAGTTGTAAGCTAGGAGTAGAGTGGTATGAGATGAAGTTGGAGTGTAAGATCAAGGTCAGGTAACATAGGTCGCTATGTGAATCAAGATAATGAGCTTAGCCCGTTTCCTCTCCTCTCCTCTTTTTGTTCTGTTTTGTTTTACAGGCAGAGTCTCACTCTATAGCCTGTAGCCCAGGCTGGAGTGCAGAGGTAGGATTATAGCTCACTGTTATCTCCAACTCCTAGGGTTAAGCGATTCTCCCATCTCAACCTTCTGAGCAGCTAGGACTACAGGTGCACCTCACCACACCCAGCTAATTTTTTATTTTTATTTTTGTAGACATGAAGTCTCTTTACATTGCCCAGGCTGGTCTCAAACTCCTGGGCAGAAGTGGTCCTTTCACCTTGATCTCCCAAGTGCTGGGATTACAGGTGTGGGCCACTGTGCCCATTCCTTAGCCTGTTTTCTAAATGTGATGGGTGGGTACTGAAGAGTTTTAAACTGAGGGCAACAGCATGATTCTTTAAAAAAATCAAAATGATCAGTTAGGCTGCAATATACAGAATGGGTAGCATTGGAAATAAGAAAACTGGGACTTCAGGAATATTTTTAGAGAATGAGCCAACACTTCTTACAGACTATTTAGATGTAGTATTTGTGAGAAGAGAGGGATCAGGAGGATGTATTGGGTAGATGGTATGGCCATTTACTAAAATGAGGAGCAGGTTAATGTATAATGGAGAAATCAAAGGATGAAATAAGATCTCCTAAGGAGAGTGTTTAAATAGAGAAAATTGAGGATGCTACTGCAGGAAGCTCCAGTCTTTTGAGTTCTACAAAAGAAGAGGGTGTCAACAGAGGAGATTAAGATTATGAAAGATAATGCAATCAGGAAAAATGAAAACAAAACAAAACAAAATAGGAGGCCAGATACGGTGGCTCATGTCTGTAATCCCAGCCACTTGGGAGGCTGAAGCAGGAGAATCGCTTGAATCTGGGAGACGGAGGTTGCAGCGAGCTGAGATTGCGCCATTGCACTCCAGCCTGGGCAACAAGAGTGAAGAGTGAAACTCTGTTTCAAACAAAACAAAACAAAACAAAACAAAACAGGAGAGGGATATATTCTGGAAATCAAGAAACAGAGAGTATTTCAAGGGAGAATATGATGCTTTGTTTTACTTACTGTTTTTCATTATTATAATTCAAATTATTTTTGGGTCAAAGAAGAGCTATATGAAGATAGTCTTTGAAGAAATCTTAACTTTCCAATGAAAGAAGAGGAAAAAAGGTATTAGCCACATTTGTAGGTCATATCTCCAGAAATTTCACCATACAACTGAAACTGTCTTTTAAGTCTGTACATGAAAAAAATGAGAACAAAAGATGAATGCAATTTGCCTTAACTGCTTATTTTTCTGTGGATTGTGACAATTATTTGAAAACAATCTTGCATTCTCATGAAATTACTGTATATTTTTCTGTGTCAAGTTCAACTTGATTGAGTTCTATGTGCATTCAAAATGCTACAAGATTAATACGCTCTTTTCTAATTGCCACATCTCCCTACATTTTCTTATTGTTAGCATTGATGCTATTACTGTTTTTATGATTATCATTATGCAAGTGTTTCTCTTGTCCTGAGATCTGAGACATCTTAAAAGTTGAGTCTGGGATACTTGAAAGATAGACAAAGACAGAGAAGGCGGCATCTCTCCAGGTGTTCTGTACGGCATCTTATTGCCAAGCAGTTGCTGTTGAGTCAGCCAGACATGATTACATCAGATCTAGGGAGACTTTAGGGATTCCAGCAGCCTCTCTTGCAGGTCTCTCTTTACGATAAAATAGGCCAGCTGTGTGCAGTGGCTCACGCCTGTAATCCCAGAACTTTGGGAGGCCGAGGAGGGTGGATCATGAGGTCAAGAGATTGAGACCATCTGGCCAACATGGTGAAATCCTGTCTCTACTAAAAGTACAAAAATTAACTGGGCGTGGTGGCACACGCCTGCAGTAGTCCCAGCTACTCAGGAGGCTGAGGCAGGAGACTCACTTGATCCTGGGAGGTGGAGGTTACAGTGAGCCAAGATCACGCCACTGCACTCCAGCCTGGATGACACAGTGAGACTCCGTCTCTAAATAAATAAATAAATAAATAAATAAATAAAATAGTTCATTAGCATAGCTCTCCCTAGCAAAGCTGTAAACTATGGCCTTGATAAGGAGCACACATATTCAGAAGCCAGTTCTAGCCAGTCGTGATATCTTTAATGTGCAAATAAATATTAGATGGGGCAAGGAGCAGAGTATAATTCGATCCTGTGGTGACTCAGGTTGATGTGCACCATTTGACGTAAGAAGGATGTCAAAGGAGATAAGAGGTAGACGTTTATTTTTAATAAATTCTTTTTATGTAAAAAAAAATCTATGACTAACCTAGAAATATAATTCAAAACTGAATTGTATTTTCTCTTTGATATTGATTATTTTTGATGTGGTAAAATGGGTGAATTAATAAGGAGATATGCTCAGAAGGGAGTGCACCTCTTTTGTTTGGGTTTGGAAGAGATGTGTTGGAAGTGGTTTGATGTTTTGTGAACCAGGTATTTCTAGCTAAAATCCTGTCCCCCTCACTTGGAGTCTATATGCGCTGTAGTACAGGTTTCTTACATTCTTTGAGTCTCAGCTTCTTATCTGTGCCATGTGACAAATAATATTTATGTTCCTGGAAATGGCAGATAGTCAGTTAGTGACAACTATTTATAATATTGTTTCATATCGTTCTACAAATTGCTAAACCTTTACCCTTTTCTCTAACTTTATGTGTAGCGGGAGAGGCAGATCTATTTGCATAGCCCATCATTTTCAGATTATTATAGGGCTTGGTATTTAGCTTTTTGGTATTATAGTCAATTACAAATGATTTATTAGCTACTAGGAAGGTGCAATATAAATAATAAACTTGAAGGTTATAGACAAATTACATTTTTAATTGGAATGCTAATAAATTATAATGTCATGTTATGAAATAGGTAGCTGGGTTCTTCAAACATCAGAGTAAAAGTCACCTGGTGAATGTTTGCCCGATGAAAGCATAAATTAAACTTAGCTGTCAAAGAAAAATCTGCAAAGGAGGAAAAATAATGCTTCCCCATCTTCAAACTTGGTTTATTTAAATTTAGAATGATGTCTGCGGGTATAAATCTTGATAATTTGGAAGACTTAGAAATCATTTTTTTTCCTGATTAGGTAACAATGAAGTTTTTTCCAATTCATGTTTTGTTTGCAAATATTTTCTGAATTGAAATGTGAAACTTAATTCTAATTAGAAACAAGTCGACTTGTTGTGATAAATAGAAGTATTTGTTATCCATCTTCATCTTTCTGTATCTAATACCAATACCCATATTGATACCCAATTCTAAAGAGCATTAAGTATTTCTCAAATAGCATCACCTCTAGGAATTCAGAAACTCAGAATCTTACGAACAGATGAGTGCCTTATTCTCTATGAATGAGCCCTTGTTGATTTCTTCATCTTCCTTGCCTTTCCTTTTTCTGAGTGACGGAGGTGCTTATACCGTACAGCTACATGTACTAGGATAATGATGAACATTTAGTAAATGCTTACTAATTAGCTGACACAGTGCTGCACATTTCACATATATCATCTCATTTAATCTTTACAAACAACCTCATGAGTTCTGGAGCTAGCATCATCCCATTTATGGAGAAAACTGTGTTAATTCACAGGAACATTGAGCAAATTGCTTAAGTTCACACAGTGTGTAGACATTGAAGTCAGGTCAAGGACCCAGGCAGCCTACTGCATGTTTAACCTCAATGCAGTACACCCTCTTTTCCATGAAAACTCCTTGGGAATAAAAATCCCTTGAACATGTTGATCTTTGGACAGATTTGAGGGATTTTTCTCAGCTATGACTAACAACAAGAGGTTACCAGGCAGATGCACTTTATTCATCTATTTATTTCTAGCTTGATTATTTGCAGTACCTTACATTTTAATGTTACTTGCCATATGTATTATTTATTAACACTAACATTTAGGAAGTATATTTGCAATTCTTAGACATGTGGACAAGGCGTAGGGCCTCTGGCTCTGTGTTATTGCAGGGTAAAACAAAAAATAGCTGTATACATTTCCCCTTCAGGCAAAGAGAGATTCCCACAGAGTGAGGATGGTGGGGCTTCTCATTAATATCTAAATGCAAGGAGTGAATACTCCTAATTTTATGCTATTCTTCTCCTAGAATGAACTATTTCAGATCTGAAATGACAGTAAGAATATGGAAATCATGTATATTTTAAAAGAAATGCCATTTGGGATGACTGAGTAATTAATTCATTCCTCATCAAATTGTCTACAGCCACTCATGTCTTACACAGATCTGTGTTTCATTAGGAATCGGTGAGATATACACTCAATGAAATTATTTTATATATGATTTGGGGAATTAACAAAAACTCTATTATTTTTATCCTGATGACTCAACATGAGGTGTTGTAGTTTTCTGGGCATCAGTGAAATACTGAATTATACCATTTGTCTCTTTTAAAGCAATTTAATTCCATTATATTTAATAATATTTAGTACTTACAGAGTATCATCTCCTTTCAAATGGAAACATTAACTGGTATAATTAATCCTCCTGGCACTTCTCCAGTCTAAAAATATAAATAGAAATAAAGAAAGCAGTTAGGAACAGGTGTGCCCTTGATAAAAGGAAACACAATGAGATGTTTAGCCCCTGACTCAGGACTCCTGGGTTCAGTTACTGCCCAGAGAAAGTTTTTTCCTTAAGGAGGCAAGCAGTTCACTTCATAGACATTGAAGTTTATACCTCAGGTTTGATAATTTGGGAGAATATATCCAAGTTCCTTTACAGATATGTGATGCTAGCTCTATTGTAACTAAAAGTTTGGAAATAGATGACATTTTAGGCAAATCTCCATGAGTTGCTATGATTTTTTTATTCTGTGAAAATTTTGACTATAAAGTGTCTGCCATTTACTGCCCTCTTTGGCTTATACAGATTTCCCTAGAGTCTGAGAAAAGTGGGAGGAAGGAACAGATAGTAAACAGAAAGTTTATTTCTTTAGTCACTGATGTCCAGCATTAAGACTTGTAATCTCTCAATTGAACTGTACCTCAAATTGTCAGTTTGTCAGTTTGATTTTTGCTATGACACAAACCTGAGTCTTTCTTAGCGATTGTCCTTTGGTGGTTTCCTTCTGTTCTAGAGAACAAATCCAAGATCTTTCCTATGGCAGAAATCATGCTATAGTAAGCAACTCTCTCTTGTTCTTTATCCCCAAGTCTTTGAGAACTATAGATCTAGAACCATGTTTTAAAGTTTAAAATGTATAAGTATACTAATTAAAGATTTATATTTCACAGAGAAGACTCATTAACTACCCTTGAGTGCTGCTCCACAGAAAAGTAGAATAATAGAGGTTTTATTTATTTATTTATTTATTTATTTATTTATTTATTTATTTCAATCCTGAAAAAACTCTGGGAGGTTAAAAATCACCTGGGAGACTTTTAAAAAATACTAATTTCTAAATTCCACTGCAATCTACTATTTTAGGATACAGGGAAGCCATGCCTAGTCATTGCTATTTTATAAAATCTCCTAGAGATACGTGATTTTAATTTGCATCTAAATGTTAAAACTACTTTAAAATAATATAATAATATGACAAAAGATGATATTGCTTAGAAGTTAATAACGAACTATAGATTTAGACAAATCTGAGGTTCTTAATGTATTCCAAAATTATTTTTTAAATTCAGTATTTAATTAGAGAAACATAGCAGGGCATTGGCAATGATCAGTGGGACCCCTGGTGGCAGTCCTCAGTTTTGTCTCCTTTGTACTGATCAGTTAAGTTCTGGACCCCCATACTTGCATATCCCATTCCGCAAGACAAAAGACTTCAGGTTTTTTTGGATCTGTCTTTCTTAGATATCAGAAGGATGATGATCCATGAATACTTGAACATGCCTCTTTGGGAGGCGGGTGGCATATTGCCATCTCCAAGTGACTTCTCACCTCGCTCTTTGCAGCTACATTTATCCTTTCCTTGATGGAGTCATGATCAATCTTGCCTTTTTAATCTTGTTAGAAAACTAATGATTTTTGGCAATCCTTATCTACTGTCCCGAGTTGTGAGAACGAAACACAGGAACATAGCATGGTTGTTTGGCGGTGTTAAATATTCAATGAATGTTGGTGGTGTTTTTATTTTTATTTTTAGCACTTATAATTGTTTACCTGAATGCCCCATAACTCATGCGTCTCCTCTAGTTATTCATTATTTCTCAAATGTTATTTTTTTGTCTTACCAGGGAGGTATAGAAAGTAATAGCTATAACTATTCAATTTAATATTTATTAAAACAATGTAAATATATCCCTTGAGTATATACAATGTGACAGGTACGCTTTAAATTCTTTTTATATATTTAGCTCATTGAACTCTTACATTTGTAAGGTAAGTATTACGATTGCCCCCATTTTAGAGCTAAAAACACTGATTTGCTGACAAGTTACTTGACTTTTTAAAGGATACAGCTAGTATGTGGTGGGTCTCTGGGATTTGAACTCAGTAAATTCAGTTCCAGAGCTTGTGCTATAAACCTTAACAACACTGACTGTCTTAAGCTCCCATCATTATGACTATGTGAATTTATCATTGACAGCCCTCGTCCCCAAAAAATAATGAACAGCTTTCCACACTGACTCCTAAACAGGCTGAAAATGTACCCATGATGTTATACTGCATGCATTGTTTATTTTCCCTTTTTTCAAGGTACACAGAGTCCAACAGATGAGCACATAAGTGTCTTACATACTTAGGAGCTTTTAATTCACACTAAAATGTCTGGCATATGCTAGATGCTCCAAAAATAATAAGCATAAAGCCAAAGAGAAAAATGAATAGTGAACTCGTAGGGAAGAGACTTAGAAACAAAATTTTATAACTATTTAAGAAATAGGAGGTTTCTTCCTTCCTTTCCCATAAAAGATATGTAAGTGTCAGCTCCTGATCAGGATAGGGATGAAGATGAGGACATTCAAATGTATAATTCCATTCTCAATATTATATTACTAAAGCCCAGAAACAGTTCTAGATGTTTATTTTCAGTTATATGCTATTGCTATTCATCATTTCTAAATTCCTCCACTCAGAATTTGCCTACATAAAGTTGTATTTGAGCTTAATGGAAATTTAATGAAAATATATTGGTTAATTAATTTCATATAAAATAATATGATGACTTTATTTTTCTAGTTATACATCATACATAAACATCCTAAAGCTTACTGATGCATTCAAAATAGGATAACTGCATCCCAGTTTTACATCTATCAGGCTAGTTTAAAGCAGATAGACTATAACTGCTCTGCTTTTGCCTCTTCTAAAGTGAACTTGCAGAACGCCAGAGTATTATCATCAATAATGTCATCGAATGTCCAATCTGTGTGTAATCATTTCCTCCTCTCTTATATAAAGGCTGCATTCACCACGGCTTTGCAAAAGATGCAAAAAAAAAAAAAAAAAAAAAAAGATGGGATAGTTAATATTAGTGTTAAAATTTCCAAATATTTCCAGCAGGCAACCCTCTCAACACAGTTTTCTATCTGGTCTGCTTATTTTGGACTTGGCATGAGATGTAACTTTGGAGTCATGTCCTGCAGTTGTAATTATTGCACTGGAAGCTGAAGCTCACATTTTTATCTCTGAAAAGCTTCGGGTGACAATCAGACCTAAATTCTCTGGCGATTTTAGTGCTTGTGGTCATGGGATAATTCTACAAGTGTGTCTTGAATACTAACAACACACTAAGCCTTGTGCCCAGTGCCAGAGATACAAAGATGAGTGGGAAATGGTTAGAAGTTTAAATCCATTTAGGGGCAGGGAAAGAGTCATAGTACTCGTAATGATATGATAAGTTAAGCTTCCATTAATTAATTGCTTCATACCAGACACCTCCCTCTCAGAGTTCCGTTTTGACTTTATACTTTCCCATCTAAAATACTGTAATAACATAAGTAAATTATTTAAGGTTAAATAAATGGCATATGTACCATAGCAAATGTGGGTGATCCACAGCCTATGTTCTTAAATGCACAGGATACAATATCGTATACTGTCCCTCCTCAATCTTTACATAATCTTTCCGTTTGCTTTTGTTTCTCAATTTACACTAACTGGCATAGAATTACAGCTTACCCAAGGCATCTCAGAAGGCCTTTTGTTGTTTAAGCTATGCTTATTAGGAGGGAAGGCTTGAAGGTGGGGGTTTGTTCAGATTTCCAAGCACGTTTCATATTTTTCCTCTAAAGCTTCTGAAACATATTGCTACTCACCTTTCCCAAGCAGCCTCGTGTGCCTGGGGTTCTCAGCAGCCAGGACCCTGGTGTTCTAGAGGTTTAGATAGGATGTCTGGCTTCCACTGAATCTGAGAACCACTCAGTACTTCTGGAAGGTGTGGGATGAGGCAAATTCATTTATTCAGGTATTATCTTCTTAGTTTGTACCATATGCCAGCACCATCCAAACACACTCCTGCTATAGATCCCGTGTGAATATAGCAGATGATTTCTGATCTGACATAACCAACATGATTACTACAATCACAAGTTTTGATGTGTTAGTTCCTCTCCTTATTCAGAGAAAAATAAAACCATGTATTTTTTAAATTGTTCTCTCTATACTACTTAAAATTAACGTGTGTATCTCTCTTTGGGAAACATTGTAAAAGCTGATGTAAAATTGTACTAGACCATATGAGACCTTAAATTAGTAGGAGAAAAATCTTCTGGAGCTCTGTCTCTTTTGCCACATGTGAAGTTTGCAAAAAACAAACAAAAAAATCACCACCAGCACGAAAAGAAAAAAAAAACAACAACAAGCACGTAGATTAATTAGTATACTTATTAATAATTTATCCCAATAAATACATCTTCAATCTCACTCTCTCTCCATTTGGGCTGCTGCTACCCTAAGCCACATTTCTGTCCTTGCTTGTCTGGTTTATTTCACTACATATTTAAAAGGATATATGTAATTTAAAAAAATCTTTTCAAAATCACATTATTTCAGTCATTTTTCCACACAGAAATGTGAATGATGTTTCAAAAATACATGTCTGGACATGTTACTCTCCTGCTCCAAATCATTTGTTAGTTTCTCCAAGACCTTGTGGGTAAAAGTTCAATATTCCTAATATATCTATGCCCGCAACATAATGTAAGATGCCCACAAACAGCCTTCTGCCTGCAAATACAGCCTCTCCTTTTGTCACTCTCCTCTGTTGCCTGACCATACTGGACTTACTCTGATTTCTGAAACTCTTTGAATAATATTGATTCTCTTAATTTGGTGCACAATGGAGTTAACTGGAAAGACAAAGCGCTTTGGACTGAACCTAGATTTAAATTTGGCTGCACAATCTCTCTTAATTTTACTTTTTTGTAGATTTAAAATAGAGATGAGAAGATCTCATTCTCAGTGTTATTAGGAGTAAGAAAGAAGACAACAGCCTCTTCGGTAAATGTCACTTCCTTTTAATAAAGGCACTTATTCCTCATTTACACTGACCAAAGAATGTATTTCTGCATTGCTACTCAAAGTGTGTCCAATGGCTTCCTGGATCACAACCTCAATATCACCTGGAAGCTTCATAGAAATTAAAAACCTCAGATCCCATCCTGGGTCTGCTGAATCAAAATATGTATTTTCACAAGATTCTCAGGAGGTATAGGTCCACATTAAAGTTTAGAGTACTAGGCTAAAGGTTGAGATCTTCTTTCCCTGCAGCTGGTTATTTTATTTTGTTTTTTTAAAGTTACTGTGTTTTTTCCTGTGAAATTCAAATCAAGTTCTAGGGGCTGATAGAAGACGGAAACAACTCTGATTTATTCACTTTTATATCCACAGGGTTTAGAATGGGTCATGAAAGAACTGCTTTTTAAAATAATAAATGAGAAGTGGGGCCCAGAAAATAAGCAATGGTACAATTTTCACCGCCCTTAAACTATTGTTTTACTGTATGCCTGAGAGAGTTCCGGGTCATTATATGGGAGTCATACAATATTCAAAGGCACTATATATATTAAAAATCACATGACTCCAGATTAACTTTAATACAGAGCATAAATATGTTCTTGTTTGCAGCATATATTTGGTGAAACAGATATATACACTCTGAACACACTTTCAGAATATATCTATTTAAAATCTTTAAACTACATTTTTGTTTTAGTAATGCGTCATCTTTTGTTTTTAGCAATATCTCTAATAGATGCCAGGGTGCTGTCTTCTAAATTAATAATACGTTATGATCATGGAGATATTCTGTGCTTTTTCATTATATTCTATTACATTTCTCTTCTAAGCCAGTTGTAGGTTATATTTGTGTATGTGTGCATGAGCCCCCTTGAACATGTGTGTGTTATGTTTTTAGCAGAAATCCTAGGACCACACCTTTAGTATTATAGATGTTTTAAGGGCATGTCTTATAACTGTGGGTAGCATTTTTCTTTAACATTTTGCTTAACATTTACAATTAATGTGACTTTTATGTAACATTTACATTACAATGGGAGAAATCCCTCACAAGCTTTCTGATGGGCCCAAATGACATTGGTGGCATAGTGACTAATCATGGAAAGTGGGGGTTTCTAATATCCGGGAAAAGTGGCTCAGCAGTGTGACGAGAGCAACATACTGCTTACATTTCATTCAGTCAGAATGCCCTGAGACAGGTGATTCCTAATGAATGGTTTTTTTTTTTTTTTTTTTTTTTTAAAGCCCTTATTAGGCTGAGTGCAATGGCTCATGCCTGTAATTGCAGTGCTTTGGGGAACCGAGGTGGAAGGATCACTTGAGGCCAGGAGTTTGAGACCAGCCTGAGCAACGTAGTGAGATTCCCATCTCTATGAAAATAATAATTATTTTTTTAAAATTAGCTGGGCATGGTTGTGTGGACTCATGGCCTCAGCCACTTGGAAGGCTGAGGTGGGAGGATAGATTGAACCCAGGAGGTCGAGATAACAGTGGAGTGATCGTGCCACTGCACTCTGGCCTGGGCGACAAAGTGAAACCCTGTCTCTGAAACAAAACGAAACAAAAGTAAAAGGTCCTCATGGTTTCAACTTTTTCATTTTAAATGATATTACTGTATGTTTATATCTCACAATTTCAAATTGGCATAATCAAATACACAGAAAATGCTGCAGTACAGTAAGTACTATCTTTGACGTGACTATTCAGTAACTTGTTTAATTTGATAATGTGGCTAAATGATCATTTAGCTAGTCAAACCCAATTTGGAAGCAAGTTTGGCATTTTTGAAAGCTTGCATTTTATCTCTTGGGCTATTCAAGCTCTACATTGAAGAATAACATGAGGAGTTTCACTGGGGGTGACATTGATGGCTTTTTGTTTTGTTGCATCCAAATATCTAGAGACTGCTTTTCTTAACTAGACAAAATTGTGGTTAGAAAATCCTCAATGGTCCAAGGAGAAAGAAATGATATAGTACAAACTCTTACTTTAGGTATTTTAAATCTGGAAATTATTTTACCAGGACTGAAAAAGAGTTTATGGCTTATTTTTATGAAATAAAGAGTCCACATAGTTCTTAACACACATTCTAAGCCCAAAGCAAGTGTCTCTTAAGATTTGTGAATGATGAATTCAGAATTCAAAAGGTCAGTGCAGGGTTGTAAACCTACAGTCCTTTTGGCATAAAAGAAATAAGCTACTTTCAAATACTTTTCAAGGGTGCATTGACAAATAGGCCATCTATTTGTAGTGTAAGCAAAGGTCAGTGACTTAATGTGCTAAATTCAAATCATTCTTATCCTGTTCTTAAGTTGGGGTGCATCCTAGCAACAGTTCATTAATTTCCATCTAAAGATTATATGCACTTAAAGATAATAAATTTGAATTTCTCATTAAAAAATACCTGCATATACATAGGGGTGTGTGTGTGTGTGTGTGTGTGTGTGTGTGTGTGTTTTCTAACTTTTGTTAATTTAAACAGGAAACTCCTGGGCAATCACTCTGTATTAATAAAATTTTTACCTTTACTATTGACAGCTCTTTTTACTTTAAATGTTTCTTTACTCTTGGCACTGGATAATACAAATTTAAGTAAGTACTTATTTTTCAGTTTTCACTTTTAATCACCACTGCGATCACAAACTGATTAACAATCAACCTTCTGTTCAAATGCCATCCCTTACACATATTTGTTATGGAACAGAGTCATAGAAGAACAAACTCTGCATATGTTAAACTGACCTATGACTATACTTTATTTAATATTGGCTTTTGGCAGAGTCATGTAATTGACATGGGTTTTGAATATATCAATTTTTTTGTTTTGCTTTGTTTAAGAGACTAGGGTCTCACTGTGTCACCCAGGCTGGAGTGCAGTGGCATGATTATAGCTCACTGCAGCCTCTAACTCCTGGGCTCAAGCAATCCTCCTGCCTCAGCTTCCCAAGTAGCTGGAACTACAGGCATTTGCCACCATGTGTAGCTAAAATTTTTATAGAGATGGGGTCGACTTCTGTTGCCCAGGCTGGTCTCCAACTCCTGATCTCAAGAGATACTGCCATCTTGACTTCCCAAAGTGGTGGGTTGCAGATGTGACCCAGTCTACCCAGTCTTGTATCAATCTATTGATTGATTTATTGATTCCCAACCTGTTAAAAAATAAGGTACAGTAAGTCCATTTGTGGATTTGTTGCAATCCCCGCTGGTAAGCTCAGTATAATAGGTATTTTCATAAGAATCTCGAATCCATGTAGGCAAACAGCCAACCCTTTCTGAGACAGTTGAGAATGAAAACACCTAGCTCAAACCTTTTGTAGTCAGAATTTTGTTTTTGGTCATATGGTTAAGAGAAAGAGTTCTGGATTCAGGATGACTGGGTTGATACCAAAGCTACTAGATATGTAACCTCAGCCACCTTGTACACAATAGGAAACCAAAGTTCAAGATGCTTACACATAGGAAGTACATAACACAGGAGCTGACAGCAGGTAAAAACCTAAAAACAACTCTATAAGCTCTATTAAAGAATAGTCTAATGTATGTCACTTGACAAACACTTCCGCTTTTTTGTAGATGTCAGTTTTCTTCAACTTTCAGATGCCATCTTAGGCCCAAATGTGTAGGCCTCTTGGAATACAATGTAGAGAGAGAAAGGATATTTTGATGAGATGGCTTATACAACAGCACCGATAAAGAGTCCTTATATTGCCCATTTTCACAGTGTGTCTAAAATAAAGTGTGATTTCCATTTGCTCATTTAAAAGAATGCTAAACCTCTACTATTTACTCTTAGTAGGAGCATTAGTACAGGGGCCAGTGTTAGAATCAAGAAGTTACAACACTCAGTGGCTAGGGGTGCAGTCTTTGTCTCCAGGTTTAGAGTTGGAGGTGAGATAGGCAGCAATTGAGGAGGTATAGTGCAGGAACACAATAGATGTAGTTACCCAGTACAGTCAAGAGCCGTAGATGGCACCAGCTTTCTTATCTCATGTCTTAGAGCTGTCAAGGTTTCTTCATCAGAGAGCAAAACCGGCATAGTAAATGTAGCTAATACGCAACATTATATGATAGAATTCCTATAAGTTTGCTTTTGATAGGGCCAAAAATTTGACTCTCAGATTCACAGTATTCTTTGTGAAGTGTAAAAGCTGATTAGTAGTACAAATCAAAGTACCCAAAAGATAAAATAAACTGATTCATGTCAAGAAATTTGGTTGCTGTCTTATTGTTGAGACTACTTATTTTCCCCTAAGTATTTTCTGTTAATGGTACAGTAGGTGGTGTAATGAGCAATGTCCTTAAAACCAGCCATGTAATATCACAGTGAGGTGTTTCATACGGCTTTTAATTTCTAGCATTCCTTAATGTAGGTCACAAAAGTGCAACTATTACATGCAAAGTGCAATTCAGTGGAACTAACTTTACCAAAGGGAAGGACTAGTTATACAAATAATATTGCAATGGAACTCTCATGTGTTTGTATGTAGTGTAGGGATAGGTATTAGTGTATCCACAGCAAGGATTTTCAAATATTTTAACCAGCCTACTCCTCTTGTTAAACAATATCTTCAACAAACATATTTGAAATTGATACACTGAGGCTTCAGTATCATGCTGTAGCCATGTTGGCCACTGGGCTCCTCATGCCGCATCTCTTGAGCATCACAACAGATCCGGCCCCAGCACAGAGTTTGACGATGCCTGGGCCGTTAGGTGCCACCTGACCCCAACATTACTCATGATTGGAATAAACAGAAAGCCTAGTTTTGAGTCGCAGAACTAGTGAATAAAGTGACTTTTATGTGGAATTATTAACTAATTATTAACCTTTTGACGTTTGTCTAGGAGGCATATATCTAATTAATATTATAATTGCAGTTTTAGCATTATTTCAAATAGAATTCTAGAATTAGTTTACAAATATATATACTTATAAATATACATATGTAATGTCTATGATTCAATATTAAAAATATGTACAGTGTGTGTGTTTAGTGTAAGATCTAAGGGAGTAGAAATAAAATAATGTTTGGCAAATCAAGATCTGTATCTACTATACATATATCTATACCTATGTACCTACTATTTCCAGTTACCAGGCATACTTCTAGTTAATGTAAACCTCATACTGACTCCATGAAATATTATTACCCCTGTAGCAATATCGAAACAGAAGCTAAGAGAAGTAAAATGATTTGTCTGAAGTTACATGATGTTTAAATCACAAAGCTGGGATTTGGGTTGAGGACTGAATGACTTCAAAACCCGTACTCTTTCTACTGTACAAGGATATTGAATTACATGACAAGTGAATCGAGGCAAAATGAAAAGAGGAGAGAAATGAATATGAATGATCTCCAAGGCTAACTGGTGGAGCACTCAGATAACAGGCAATGACTCATGCAATGCCTTCTAATGTGTCTGTTGTTTTTCACTCTTTATCCTTGAAATTGTCATGAAAGGTATGAATGACAGAGTTCAATGGCAGTAATTAGCCACTTCAAATAAAAAGTGCATAAGATCTTAAATGAGACCTTTTGTAGCCATTTTTCCTCTCAAACCTTGCCATTAGCTCAGCACACCCTAGATGCCAGTCTCCAGTGTGAGTCTACATAAAATTGCCGTTACTATTAAAGAGACTCATGTAGACTCACAAAAGAAATAATGGAATCTATTGAATCAAAATTATGAATCCTTTAATAGTGCCTCCTGTGACTGAGCACACTGCATTCTGCCTGTCTCTGTTGCACAGACAACAATTGTTTAAATGCTGGGTCGTTTGTGGGCATATGCTCCATCTGTCAGGTGTCATAGAAACCTAAGGATATAAAAAAGTCCTTCTACCACCTAATGGTTTTCATCTGTTGGTGAATTCAGGAGCTGACCCTTTAGAAAAATAGCTAACAAGGACACAGATCAGGGTGTTAATTTAGAAGGTGTTACAAAGACAGGAAGAAAAACTGTCTATAAATAAATCAGAAGACTTTGGAAAGGAATGGGAAGTATTGGAGATTAATGGGCTGCTGTCAGGCATACTTGGGTTCAAATATCTGTTTTCTTATTTTTTGTCTTGTGATTTAAATTATCTGCCGAAGGATCAAACCTCAATGAATGTTTACTCTATTTCATTCTTCCCATATTTGGAACACAGATTTTATTTTCCCACTTGTAAGGTAAATGTATACACACACACACACACACACACACACACATATACACATACACATCCCTTCTGAGTCCCAGACCAGCATTTTATGATTCTGCTTCTTATTAGCTTGTGTGGCTTGGAGCAGGTTACTTAACTACTCTGTAACTCAGATTTCTCATCGATTAAATGAGAAAAATAAAAATGACCTTGTGGAGGTATAATAAGGATGAAGTAATGTATGTAAAGCAATTTGAACAGTATATGGTATATAGTAGATTCTTAATATATGTTTATTGCATTCTTCTTTCTCCATCTTTTCCTCTTTTCTCTGCTACTTTCTGACCTGATACTGGTCGGAGTCACCTTTGAAATCATAATGTTAGAGACTTTGTTTTGCTTTGTTGTTTCCTGCTTAAAGAAATACTTCAGAAGTCAAATCATTTACGGAGTAAGTGGATATTTACTATGAGTCTTGAATTTAACATTTTATAACATACATTTCCTCAAAGGAGTAGTATATTGTGCTCTTGCAGATGAATGACCCTACTTTAAACTCGCCTTGAAATTCATGTTGCTTGATGCTTTGAAATGAGTGTGGAGTGATTCTTCTGTAATTACACATGATGCATTAATTATTTCCTAATGAGGTCTAAATAAAACAAATTATAATAGCACACTGCTTTAGCTTCTCTAAAGCCATCAAATTCGCGTCTCTAACAGTAAAAATAATTTTTCTCCTCCCTCAGATAGCATCAATTTTGGTGAAAGGTAAGCCTTGTGCTTTTTTTTTTCTTTCTTTCTTTTTTTTTTTTGAGACGGAGTCTTGTTCTGTTGCCCAGGCTGGAGTGCAGTGGTGTGATCTCGGCTCACTGCAAGCTCCCCCTCCCGGGTTCACGCCATTCTCCTGCCTCAGCCTCCCTAGTAGCTGGGACTACAGGTGCCCACCACCATGCACTATTTTTTTTTTTCGTATTTTTAGTAGACATGGGTTGTGCTTTTGAGCTACTTGATATTTTCTGTAACGATATAGTATTCTATTGAGATTAATTTCTTGACTGGGGTAAGGAGAAACAATGAGTATCCTGACTGCCATTAGCTGATCAGTGTTCTATTAAAACAACCATAATAAGAAAAACAAAACCTTGTTTGTTCTTCTTATTTTATTCTGTCTTGTAATTTAACCAGTGTGGCCATGTCTGATAGGCTTTTGACAGTGTTGCCACCCTGTGGTCTCACCTGCTTTAATTGGACAATGGTAGTTTTCAATTAGCCTAAGCACGGCTTCTTGGACTGCCTCAGCAATTTCTCTCACACATATATTGTAATTATGTGTGCACCTCAATGTGTGAGACTGTAAACATATGCTATATGATTGAATAGGAGTACTGTCAACACTATATTTTATGAGCGTATTAATTATGACTGAATAATAATGTGGATGCTAATACAGAGTAATACCCTCTACCTGGTTGATATTTACATTACCAACCACATCTCATTCTCAGAACAATGAATTTCAAAGTACGGAACAATTAGCAACTCTATGGAAATCCTACATTAAGAATGTCTTACAAATAATCCTCCTTAGGACAATTAACAGCTCTTTATTTAAATAGTTTTTATTTATTGATTTATTCTGCCCAAACAGGAGTCGATGCTAAAAATAGAAGGTTGAATTTTAGACTTGCAGTAACTAAAGATGACTGCATGGATAAGAAGGTTTTTAGTTTAAGTGTTTAAGTCTTTTTTTTAAAAAAAAAAACTAATATTCATTTCTTCTGATTATGTTGTTCCATCAATCACCAAGATCCTGTATATTTATAAGTGCAATTTTTGAGTATGATGCTCTTTGACCTTCACATGAGAACACACTGATGAAAACTAGCAAGCTTATTATTTTCAACAACTATTCAGTAGTGAATGTAGGGATCAGACGTGGGGAAGGAATTTTGTTATTAAATATCGTGTACCTGTGGATCTGGGTGAGCAGGTAACTTTGGCCTGATGTTTAACTCTATAAGAGGAATAGGAATTTGCCATGGCCTCTAACAAGATGATGCGATGAGAACCTATATGCTGGGCAGACAGTAGAAGTATTATAAATAATTGTTAAAGGGTTGGGTTGCATATATCTCAACATAGACGTGAATGTTGAAAAGTCCCCAAAAATGTGTGGAAACTAAAATTGATTATTCCCTAATGGAAACATTTTGAACCACTTATTAAAAGTGGCATTGCCAAATAATACCATCTGACTTAGAGTATCAGGATCAAAATGACAACACAACAACCACGGAAAGGAATAACTTTTTGATCTCGAAGTCAGTGGTCCTCATAGTGTGGTGCCTAGATCAACAATATTAGCGTCACCCAGGAACTTCTTAGAAATGCAAGTTTTTTATGTTCCATCCCAGAATTGCTAGAGAGGGCCCAGTGATCTGTGTTTTTACTCATGATTCTGATACTCATGATTCTGACACCTATGATTCCGATGCATGCAGAAGTTTACCCAGTTCTAAAGAGATATATATGTATATATATTTAAATATATTAGATATATTTATATATACATATATGAGAGATATATGTATTTTTATTTAAATATATATGTATATATATACATATATACATATATGTGTGTGTGTGTGTATATCCGCTAGCCATGTAGATTGCCAGGGCTTCATAATAACCTCAGGTAATATTCACCTCAGGATATTCTGGGCAGGGAACTTGAATATGCTAACTTTATGTTGTATATTTGACATATAGTATTTCACTTATTATTCACAACAGTTCAAAGAGGGAGGAGTTTATTTCCTCATATCTAAAATATTCATTAAATTAAAACAAAACAAATTCGACTTTGCTGTGGTCATACACTGAAGCTTTCAGACCCATGTTTTGTAATGCCAACCCTATAATTTTTTCCCAAACATCACGCTGCTACTTTTATTGGTTATTAATGGCAAAAGTTATCAGTGATGACACTGAGGACCAAAAAGTTTGAGAGTGGGTATCCATTATCAATTAATTTTAATCCAGATAATTTTTTTATACATAAAAACACTTATTGAGTGTTTGACCAATGATGGAATGAAAGGCATTGAATTTGGAATGAAGACACCTGTATTCTAATCCTCAAGGTATCTCATTTCCTTCATTGTCAGAAGAATTCCCCAGGTTTGTGGGAAAAATAACATGAAGCAACATATAAGACAGCATTGATAGAGCTTAATATCATATATGAAGTATTGGTAGAAACATGACACTTAATGGATTTTATTACCTGTCAATAAGCTTTATTATTCATTTCTCAACTGTTAGAAGGTGGGCAATTATATTTTGCCAGACTGCATAAATTATTTGAATGGTTTTAACATAAGGAAAATACAAATATTTAAGGTGATGGATATCCCAAGTACAGTGAATTATTCTTTACAAATTATATGAATGTATTAAATTATCACATGTACTTTGAACTATATTAATCTATTCTCAATAAGAATAAAGTTTAAAAATACCCCACTCCTCCAAAATTGCATACATTTGTATATGATTTATAAATTTTAGAGTTTTAAAAAGACATTTATATCGTTGCCTGGATTTTATATTTCTTCCATGTGAATGAATCTACATTTCATAGCTTCTGGATCAAAAAAGCTGGACACAGCATTAGTTATAAGCATGACAAAGTGAAAGTGGCCTCGACATAGGACAGTAGTGGGAATGGTTATGAAAATCCAAGTCCCTCTCATCAATAGAGCTCTGAAAAGAACTTCCATAAAAAAATTTTTCACGTGTATATTATTTACATACAAATTATACATAAAAATGGCATGTCATTATCTAAAAACAGTAAAGTGAAAAAAGCAGGATGCAAAATAGTGTATAAAGTACTGTTCCAGGTATAGCATAATTTTCTCTTTATGTGGCTCTTTATATAAATAATAAACAGAGGTGGTTGCCTCTGGGTGGAGTGTTTTATTTTGCCCTGTATGCTTATTTAATTTGCTGTGTATTCTACATTAAACATGAATTCCTCATATAATAAAAATATCTTTAGAAGGTGATTTTTTTTTTCTATTTTTTTTTCTTTCTTTTGGACACCCTGGGGGTTCTGGAAGGTGATTGTTTTCTACACAAAATTTGCATGAAACATATTTAGGGATGCAGGCTGTTTACTTCTTTAAAGTGCACTACAGTATTGATTTGGTAGATAGCTAACATTTGTTATCAAAGGACTGGATTCTTTCTGTCCTGTGAGTAGGAAAATCTGTCCTAAATTACTGGGGCTGTGTGCACACACAAGAGAAATTGATACTTCATATTATTTCGTGGACAACTTCGGCTACATATTTCATTTGTCTCTGAAGAGTTAGTTCAGAATTGATATGATCTCTAATTTTCTTTTTTTTTTTCCAGATGGAGCCTTGCTCTGTCGCCCAGTCTGGAGTGCAGTGGTGCGGTCTCTGCTCACTGCAACCTCCGCCTCCTGGGTTCAAGCAATTCTCCTGCCTCAGCCTCCTTAGTAGCTGGGATCACAGGCACATGCCACCATGCCCGACTAAGTTTTGTATTTTTTAGTAGAGATGGGGTTTCACCGTGTTGGCCTGGCTGTTCTTGAACTCCTGACCTCGTGATCTTCCCGCCTCAGCCTCCCAAAGTGCTGGAATTAAAGGCATGAGCCACTGCGGCCAGCCCATGACCTCAAAATCCAAAGTGCTTGGATTACCATGCCCTGCTCTTTTGCACTTTTAATGGCTCTTTTGCTGATTAATAATTTTCTAACATCATGTGTTTGGAAAATACTGGTTTACTGAGCTATGTAGAACTTCCAGATTTTATTATACAATATCAAAAAAATCATATTTTGTAACATCAGCATTTCACAGAAAAATATTTAAGTATTTAGAAGTTTCTATCTCAGGGACAGATCCAGATTTTCTGAAATTTGAATATTTTCTAGAATACTCCGATTTTGATGTGGGTAACTATGATTGATTATCTTTAAAAGCATAAGATAGTTTTATTTATTTTAGATAAAGTATCTGCTAAATATAGAAGTCACAATAGCCATAGTTTGCTTTCAGTTGTTTTTTTCAAGAACATGAGGTTTTACGAATAAAGTGGTTAGTTCAGCTTACAAATGAAACAATCAGGCTACACTCTTGAGTCGACACTCACAGTTCGGTATGTACCAGCAGTGGTTTGTGTGTACTCCCTTTTCATCACAGATTAGACAAATGTAAGTACATAGGGCTAAGAGTTAATAAAAATATTTTTTAATGATAAAATAATCATCTTTAATGCATTGAGAGAAAAGAACACTAGAACTGAAGTCATTCTGACAAGTTAATTCTTTGCATGGTGGTCTTAGGTGAATTACTGACCCTGTTATAATAAAAATATTTTTTACTGCCTGATGAAAGACACTCTTATGTGAAACTGGATTTTTTTTTTTAATCCTGAGAATGAGTAATGAAGAGTTCTATGACTCTTAGTACAGTTGGTGGCACTGTGTTGATTGGTACTGAGGTGGCAGCAGTTGTACCCATCATTACATGTACATCAGTACAAATGTCAGTACAGTTTAAAAAAAAAAGGGTAAATAACTTTGACTTCCTGGATGCCTGGGAAGAGTCTTAGAGATCGCCAGGGGTCTATGGACCATTCTGTGAGTCCTGCTACTCTTGACACTCCTGTTTCTTCCAGAGCTCAGGTCTAAAGTCCTGACAGAAGTAGTTCCTGTAGATGTAGGGAAGATCTTCTCACCAACCTTACAGCTTTACTTCTTGCCAGAATTGTTCAGCACCCTGTGCAAAGAAGGTTCACTATGTACAAGGTACCACTTCAGTTCACTGCGTCTTTTCACTGTACTTTTACTCCTGGCCTGAGTCTGGTGAGATGGAACGTCCACACACATAACAAGCTACAACATGTGGATTTGTTACTTACAGATAGGCAGCAAGGGATAACAGAGACCTAGGATTCATGATGAGCCTATCTCCAAGGCTCAGTAATGCTGCACCGGGTGGATGAAGTCTCGTGTGTGCATGCCCTACTTGTACTGCTACCAAGGGACTCCAGAAGATAGTCTGCCTTAGGATTTATACCCTGGGGCACAGGACACACTAGGCTCAAGTGTTGAAGGACATCTTGTTTGTAGCAGGAACAGGAACAGACCCCAGGCTGTCTGGCCAGTCTTTCCATATCTCAGGATGTTGCATTCCCATCACATTCTACAGTTATTCTTGAACAGTGCAGGAGAGAAAGCAGGGAGAACTGAGTTGGTTCAAGGCCATCCAGAAAATTGTCCTGCATCCTGAAGAAAATGACCAGGTATTTTTAAAAACCTTACCTATAGATGATTGAAACTCAGCCAGCAGGAACACAGCAGCATTCCATCCTTCCATCCTCTCTCTCCGGTTCTCTCCTCCTGCTCCCACCTTGCAAGGACAGACACACACACACACACACACACACACACACAAATAGGTAAATAATTTGTGCAATGTTGAACTGCATCAAGCCTTTATCCTGGCACAAGGTCACTTTCAAAGTACCCTCAGTTCTCGCATGCAAAAATAATTAAAAATCAGTTTATTTATTTAATGTCAGCACTTCATAATATGACAAAGTGAAGTCTACATATTTATCATTTAAAGAAATCTTTTGGAATCTGAGTCTCCCTCTGGTGTCTCTGACAGTTTTTTACATTAATAACGTGTCCCCCAATATTTTTCCTCTCCTCAAATGCACCAATATTGAAAGTAAATCACTAATATGGCAGAAAGCAAATATTGTCTCCTAACTCCTGCCAAGGTGAACTTTTTGCCACTTTTATTCCCTCTCCTTTCCATATCTATTAGTGTCTGTGTTAGTAGTGCTGACAACTTTTCACTGCAAATAAAATTAGCATATCTAATCAATACAAAGAAGTTTAAAGAGGCCATACAATTTAATAGTGACCTGAGTTCATCAGGTCAGACACAACGTTATTATTATTATTTTATTTATTTATTTACTTATGTTTTGAGATGGAGTCTTGCTCTGTTGCCCAGGCTGGAGTGCAGGGGCGTGAAAGTCTCGGTTCACTGCAACCTCTGCCTCCTGGGTTCAAGCAGTTATCCTGCCTCAGCCTCCCAAGTAGCTGGGACTTCAGGCATGCGCCACCACACCCAACTAATTTTTGTACTTTTATTAGAGACAGGGACTTCACCATGTTGGCCAGAAAGGTCTGCAACTCCTAACCTCAGGTGATCTGCCCACCTTGGCCTCCCAAAGTGCTGGGATTATAGGCGTGAGCCATGGCGCCCAGCTGACACATTTTTTTTTTTTTTTTGAGACGGAGTCTTGCTCTGTTGCCCAGGCTGGAGTGCAGTGGCACGATCTCAGCTCACTGTAAGCTCCGCCTTCCGGGTTCACGCCATTCTCCTGCCTCAGCCTCCCGAGTAGCTGGGACGACAGGCGCCCGCCACCATGCCTGGCTAATTTTTTGTATTTTTAGTAAAGACGGGGTTTCACTGTGTTAGCCAGAATGGTCTCAATTTCCTGACCTTGTGATCCTCCCACCTCGGCCTCCCAAAGTGCTGGGATTACAAGAGTGAGCCACCGCGCCCGGTCGACACAACGTTTTTAATAATCAGAGTGGATGAAGAAGTCGTGAATGAACATATCCATGTATTTTTTCTATCTCAAATATATAGAAATACTTGGAGGAAGAAATGAGATAGAGTCGAGTTTTTTCATATATTCAGAATTATATATTGAGCATCTATTTTGTACCGAATCAGTGCCATTATATTACTGATATTGTTGAATGTGCAAAGAAAGTTTTCATCTGTATATTTGTTAAGGGGCAGTATTAATATATGATCTCTGGAATAGGTATTTCCCATTGATAGGATCTGATTTGCAAAGTACAGCTAGTAATTCTTCATCTTGTCATTGTTTTCTGCAAATGCCCGGCGCCCCCCTCCCCGCCCCGCCTCCACCTTTCTACCTCCAATTTCTAAGTTTGCTAGATTTCCCAAAAGCTTGTTCTTCTTGAAAGGGAAAGTTCTGTTCACTTCATCACTCACCTCAATCCTTAGCCTCCTCTCCACAGGGCAGTATGGGGACGTCAGACCCTGCGGTGTTAATTGGGTATTACAGATTTTCAGAGGTCACTCCCTGCCGCAGTGATGAAAATTCTTACCTTGGATTTAACTTCACAAGACTATTATTGAGCAAACAGGGAATATGCAAAATGTATCTTTAAAAAGAAAACACTGAACACCTAGTTTTGTGAACAGTGGAGTCCTTGATTTCAGGTGCTGACTTATATTTTTTTCTGTCCCATACCTGATTCTGGTGTGCAATATTGAAACAATAAAACAAGCATGTGCTTGAGAAGCAAATAGTCTTGGGTTTGAATCATTTTTTTCTATCACTTGCTACATGTGATATTGAGCAAACAATTAAATCTCAAATCTTCAGTTTCTGGAATACGTAAAATGAGAATTTTGTATGTGCCTCATAGGGTCGTGATAATTAAATGAAATAATAGACAATGAATATAATATATCTAGGATAGGGATACTCTCAATTAGTATTCTTGAAGAAATGGCTGAAGAGTCACATGAATAGATTTTCTTCTATATCTGGGTAGCTGTGGTAGCAGTATATTTTCCAAGTGTAGCCATGCAAATAGGAAGGCTGTGTCCAAATATTCACAGGCTATTTGAGTTAGAAAACATCTGAAAAGTAATTTAGTACCCCTTCTCTTATTTTACAAAGGAAGGAAGGTACAGTTAGAAAGAATACGAGGCTTACCCAAAGTCACTAGCTACTTCATCTTAAACGTATCAACAGGTCAGCAATTCTATTACTTATATTAATTGAAAATAGTGTATTGGCTCTCTGTTGTTGCTGTGACTAATTATTACAAATTTAGTGGCTTAAAATAAAACCTATGTATGATCTTATAATTCTGTCAGTCAGAAGTCCAACACAGGTCTCACGGGACCAAGATAAAGGTGTCTGATTGGGTTGTGTTTCTTTTTGGCACCTCTGGGGAAAATCTGGATCCTTGCTCTGTCAGCCTTCTGGAAGACCCCACACTTTTCTTGGCTAGTGGCATCATTCTTGCATTGTTGAAGTCAGGAAGGTTACATCTCACTGACTATTGTGCAGTCAGATCTTCTTCTGAATACAAGAGAAAACCTTTTTCTTTTAAGGATCCATGTGATTAGGTTGGGTTTACTTGGATAATCCAGAAAAAAAAAAAAAAAAGTCTCCCTACCTTAACGTGCTTGATTTAGTCACATCTGCAAAATCTCTCTTGACAGGTAAAGCACATATTTACAAGTCTGGGAATTAGGGAATGGATACTATTCCACCTACCACACCTAGAATCATACCTATGCATAGTATCGCTGCAAACTGCAGCCATCATCTCGCATCTATAAGGTATTCGTTGATAATTACTTAGTATGCTTTACGAAGACATATGAGCTTGCTTGGGCTGCATTACCAAAATGCCACAGACTGGGTGGCTTAAGCAACAGAAATTAGTTTTCTCGTGGTGCTGGAGGCTAGAAGTCCAAGATAAGAGTTCCAGCAGGTTTGCTATTTTCCGAGACTTCTCTCCTTGGTTTGTGACAGCTGCCTTCTCTCTGTGTCCTGACACGGTCTTTCCTCTGTGCACTCACATCCCTGCTCTCTCCATATGTGTTCAAATTACCTCTACTTATAAAGACACCAGTCAGATTGGATGAGGAACCTAACAGCCTTATTTTAACATAATCACTTTTGTTTAAAGGACCTGTCTCCAAATCTTGTTACGTTGTGAGTTATTAGGGGTTAGGGCTTCAACATACGGATTTTGATGGAAAATAATTTAGCCTGTAACAGGGGGCTTGAAAGGATTATTTTTGGTTTTGATTAGAAATGGAACAAATTACTCTATTTTCATAAAATATTACTATTATTATTAATGTAGGAGTTATACATATTTCCAACAGTTTTATTTATGTGTGAAAGATCTATTTAGTGTGAAAGAGTGAGAGGGCATCTTTGGTTTTCAGGTTTCCTTTGAAGTTTTGTCTGGTTTTTATTTTTCAGCCAAATTTCAAGTTTTGTTTGTGGAATGGAGAAGGGAGAAACCTACACGTGCATACACACAAACACACCACACACTTTTCAGTGGTGCAGGCTACATTATTAGCGTTTAATTAGAATGACCTGATGGCATGCTCGGCACCATTTCCAAATCTACATAATAGGTATTTTTCAGTATCCATGAGAGGTTGGTTCCAGGAGTCGCCAAGGATTCCAAAATCCACAAATGCTCAAGTTATTTGTAAACACTGGCATAGGATTTGCATATAACCTATGTACATCCTCCTGTCTATTTTAAATAATCTAGATGACAAATTGAACATCTCTAATTGAAAATCTGAAATCCATAATCTCTCAAAATTCAAAACTTTTTGATTACCAAGATGATTCCACCAGTAGAAAATTTGACACCTGACTTCATGTGACTGGTGCACAAAATTATTAAAAATCTTGTATAAAATACCTTCAGGCGGTATGTATAATGTGTATATGAAACATAAATGAATTTTGAGTTTGGACTTGAGTCTCATCCCAAGATATCTCATTATGTCTATGCAAATTGTTAAAGTTTTCTAAAAATCCAAAATCTGAAACACTTCTGTTTCCAAGCATTTAGCATAAGGGATATTCAACCTGTACTTATCATATACAATAGTATATAAATGCTATGTAAATAGTTGTTACACCATATTTGTTAAGAAATTGAATATTAGTTTTTATTGTTGTGTTTTAAAAATTGTTTTCTTTTTAAAAATATTTTCTATTTGTGGTTGTTTGAATACATGAATGCAGGACCCACGGATATGGAAGTCAAGCTATATAGGGGTAATGATATTTGAGAGAGTAGTTTTATAAAAAAGCTTTCATGTATATATTATCTGTATGATAATCTGAGAAGATTTTTGACTGTGGTGCTGATGGCCTTATTAATAACATTTGAATAAGAGGAAATTAATATTAAAACATGTAAGTGACTTGTCCAAGATCATATCTGGTCATTGTAATTCAACCCAGGTCTTTTGATTTTCACTTATCTAAAAGGAAGGATGTTTGAGAATTTCTTTAGTGATGCTCTCATTCTCTCTTTCATCCACCCATACATTCCTCAGTAAAACCATTTGTCTATCCATTCTCTTCATCCCAATTATCTCATCTATCTGATTAGCCCTTCACCTATCCATCCATCAGCCTACTCATCCATTCATTGAGTAATCATGACTGAAACTTCAAAATGTGATTATTTCTGTGAAGCAGGGATTTTTGTCACAAGCTTCTGCGTTCTTCCAAAGCTTTAAATGAGACCGTTTATTGCTTAAGAAGTAGGAGTAAGCAACACAGCTAAGTTAATATCAGGCATTTTGACTCAGGAAAAAACCTGATGTGCCATTGTCACCCTCCTATTTTATGGCCCAAATGAAACTCCAGTTTTATGTATGTCTTTTTTTTTTTAACCTCAATTGCAATTCTGTTCCAAGTTCACAGCATTTTGATTGCCCCATACTCCCTTTATAAATATGGAATTTCATAGTAGATGACTGTTATTTGGTTATCTACTGTGTTCCTTCCCGCTGTGCTATTGTCGCTTATTTGAGTAACAAGATGCATCCTGTTTCGTGAGTGATTGCAATTACTGTATCAGAAATCTATCTCATATTTTCAGCTCCTATTAGTACTCTTGTTAATCAAGCTCTTTGAAACATAAAGAGCATTGTTACAACATTCTCTCAGGATTTCACACTTTTTGACAGTACAATCTAATGTTCCACTGTGACTTACCCTTAGGAAAATTTTCTGAATATTTGTTATGTGTGTTAAATATCCATATCTCTGTAAGATGCACTTCTTTTGTTTGGCTGATAAACTTGGGTGTACTTTTCAGTCTTATTCTTACTTTCATCATTTATTACTTCACTGGGTTTTTGTCAAAAACTTCTCCTTTCTTTATAGAATGGATGGATATCTGTATCCATATCTATACACATATCTATATTTCTATTCATCTACCTATCAAGAGAGAAAGAGAGAGAGAGGTGGGAGGGTTAGGGAATTCATAAAGAGATACTGTGTTGATGAAAATCAAATATGTACCAAAGCTCTTTATAGAAGAATCTCTTGTAATTAAGGTTTAACTTCCAACGCCTATGCCTGCTTTAGTGCAAAATGAGGAGTAATGCCCTGGGACAGAATAACTTGTTAGTTTTTTTCCCAAATCTATCTTTTGTGATAACATTGTGGTTCTTGCAGCCTACCCACTCATCAATGCATCTATTGGTTTATTCATCAATTTATTTAAAACATTTAATGTGCATTGAAACATAAATGGAAGGATGGCTGAGAATCTCATTTATTTAGTCATCGCTTTATTACCATGCCCTTCAACCATGCATTCTCCAATAAAATCACTCATCCAGCCATATTCTTCCTCTTAGTTCTCTTATCAATCAATTTATCCATCCATCTATCCATCCATCCATCCATCCATCCATCCATCCATCCATCCATCCATCCATCCACTCTTGGAGTTATTCACCTAAATCTCTTTTCAGTAATTGACTCACTATTACTATTCACTCGCACTCTTGCCCACTCAAGTGGCACTCACTGACCCAATGCACATCGACCACCCTCTTCCCATATCTCAGCTTATAATTATTAAGTAAACAAGAAATAAAACCTTCCAGATTTATTTTATATCATTGCTTATTTTATGGGTACATACCAAATATGTATTTATTAAGTAACTTGCCCAATGTAAGACGTTAAGCTCAGATTTTGTCCAGATAATTTAATTCAAGAAGCTAGATTCTTATTTTTACTATAAATCAATGTTGTATATTGAATTCTAACCCAGAATATGCTGATAGGTATACTTTTCTTGGAAAGTAATTCCAGGTTGGGCAGACTCATCATTATATTTCCTAAATTTAATCCCCGTAAGAGTCCATCCTATATGCCTTTTTATTTGAATATCATAGTTTCTGGGACATATCGTGCCTTTAACAGCATTATCTATTATCTAACGTTAATAATGACAAGAACTCTAAAGGATGGGTACTGTTATTAAAATATCTTGCAAATAAGGAAATTAGTCTTGGAGAGGTTAAATAAATTTCTCAGTATCTTTGTTCCAATCTACCTCTATTTCTTATCAGACTCTTATTCTAGATCCCATAATCTGAACACTTTTAAATCTTTGTTTCTTAGAGAAACATTGATTTCCAAACTCGTAAGATTTAATATTTTAATCAGACTATTATCAGCATACATAAGAAAATATGTATCCAAAGAAATGATTTCTGTTGCCATTTTTGGTGGCGGCTTGGTTAAATATCTGCGTTTCCAATACAGAATGCAAAGGAAAAGAGAAAGAACATAGAATTTGTGCATTCTTGGTGTATTTTTAAGACCTTTAAAAAAAATTAAATGGTCATATTTGAGTTATTTTAATTTCTGGCATAATTACAGAATTAATCCACCTAACTCTGCTTTCTCTGAATCCTATCAAAAAGGTTTCATTTGTGTGTGGGTTCTTATATAAAAAGAATTTGCTCATCATAATAACAAGTATTTCAGAATCTTAGAAATTATATGTTTTATAAAAAAATGAGGTTCATGAACTTTATTGGAGTCTAGCTACAAGCGACGGATTTGCTATAGGGCTGACACATGTTTCCAAACCTGTACAACTGTAGTCCAGACCGAAGATTGTAGAAAATTTGCCAAGGCCATGAACATTGGCTTGGGAATTCTCCTGGGAAAAAGCTTGCCAGCCTCTCCTTGTCAAATATTCTCTCTTTGCACTTCTATTAGTTGAGTTTTTGGGTATACTGCCTTTCTATTTCTAGGTTTATTCTATTTCAAAATTTTACAGGACAGATTGGTTTACAGAAGGTGCCTAGACCATGTGGTTTCATACACATGGCTTCTAAATAAATGTATATATTATATTTCTATTGCCATTCAGGAGCAAAGTAGAGAGGCTTCTCTATTCTGTCTACTCCTCCTCTAGAGAATCAGGAGGTCTTCAGACTAACTATGCATGCTTTCCTGGGGGTCTTTGTAAAATTATGCTAAAGTGTGTAAGTTCTGGAATCTGACACAATGGATTACATCCAATTCTGTCACCTAAGTCATTCATCCATGTAAAATCACTGACAAAGTGTAAGACATTGAGAGATATCTTATGGAGACGAAAAGTTAGTCTTTAATGAACACTTAATATGTGCCAAGTACCATGCTGGTTGTTTGGTATAGTGATGAATAATGTACATAGAGGGCTTGCCCTTATGGAACTTACCATTTACAAGAGTAGCACAAACAGTGCATTCCATTCTTTGACTTTTTTCCAGGTGTTCACAGCCAAAAACAGCAGTTCACTGGGGCTTGTTTTCAATTTTCTATTTCTCTGGGCACCAGTCCCCATGGCCAGGTCAAGCTGTTCGACGCTCACACCAGCAGCTGACACAGAATGCAAAGAAAGCATGTCTGAAGTATCAAATGCTACACATTTGCCTGTCATAAAATATTAAGTATTTTTCTTTCTTTTTTTTGTAGAGCAGAGGTTATTTCCAGTGTAGGATACTGTGTTCTTTTCATTTGATCAAGGATTATTTCTCCTTTAGCCTTTCACTTTGTAAGACAAATTTAAGAGTACTTTGGTATAATATGAGAATTACCTTGAGAAGTGTTTTTATTTCACAGAAATATTGTTTCCTTAGACTATGTGATCATGAGGGTCATTGCATATTCCAAACTTAATTTTAACTAAAATTTTGGGGTGTTCGTATGCTTATTGCCTAGCTTTAATTTTATGATGTAATTTGTTTCTGCAACTTGTTAAGAATGGAAGGACTGAATGAGAGAACTATATTTGGCTTATTTAGATTGACTGTAGCAGTAAAAAATTTCAGCATATAAAGGCATTTTCCAAATTATGTGGTGCAGCCTGAAGCCTCCCTCCTCCCATTCCATCTACCACCATCACGTGATGCTTTATTCAGCTCCAAAGCATCAGTCACAAGTGGGTGTTCAGTTCTCCCTGAAAACAATGATGGCACCTCACTGTTTCTTGAATGGTCTATTTCACCTTTGGTAACATTCATTGTGAGATGTTCTGTAGTATGCAAGAAGGCTGAATGGAAGTTAACATGAGTCAATTTCTTTTCTTTTCTCTTTTTTTTTTTTGAGATGGAGTCTCTCTCTGTCGCCCGGCTGGAGTGCAGTGTGGCGATCTTGGCTCACTGCAAGCTCCGCCCCCGGGTTCAGGCCATTCTGCTGCCTCAGCCTCCCGAGTACCTGGGACTGCAGGCACCCGCCACCACGCCTAGCTAGGTTTTTTTTTTTTTTTTTTTTTTTTTTTTTTGGATTTTTAGTAGAGACGGGGTTTCACCGTGTTAGTCAGGATGGTCTCGATCTCCTGACCTCATGATCCACCCCCTCAGCCTCCCAGAGTGCTGGATTACAGGCGTGAGCCACCGCGCCCGGCCACATGAGTCAATTTCAAGGCTTACTCCTGATCCTTTTGGTAGTAGTTCAGAAACATGCAAAGAAGTCTTCGGCTCCTCCTTTTCTTTCTCCTTCCTACCCTTTCACTGTCCTAGTAGCCTAAACATTTGTCTGCTCTAGATTGAAATCCTATATGCTCACCACTTTGGAGACTTAGGCCCAAAACTAATATCATGTCAAAGTCCCTGGTCCCATCTTTGATATTGAATGGATCTGAGTTAAGGATTGTAATTCATTCACTGATAGATTGATAGCCAGCAACCCAGTTTCTCTCTCTATCCCTGACAGGTACTTTGCTAGATTTGGAGAAAATAATGCTAGGATGTAATTTGATTCAAGAATGCTAAGCTTGCTCTCCTTTCTAAGGGTGAGCAGATTCATGAAAAATTGGGATCAGTATATGACAGAGATTCATATTGCAGCGATCCCTGTCAACCTTTCTTTTTTTTTTTTTTGAGATGGAGTCTCACTCTGTCACCCAGGCTGGAGTGCAGTGGCATGATCTCGGCTCACTGCAAGCTCCGCCTCCTGGGTTCATGCAGTTCTCCTGCCTCAGCCTCCCAAGAAGCTGGGACTTCAGGCGCCCGCCACCCCGCCCAGCTAATTTTTTGTATTTTAGTAGAGACGGGGATTCACCGTGTTAGCCAGGATGGTCTTGATCTCCTGACCTCGTGATCTGCCCGCCTTGGCCTCCCAAAGTCCTGGGATTACAGGTGTAAGCCACCGCACCCGGCCCCTGTTAACTCTTTGGGTTCTAAAAGATGTAGGTTTTCTCCCCAGTAACTTATATATTTCTTTTTATTTCTTTCTTTACTTTACTTTTTTTTTGTTTTTGCAACAGGGTCTCACTCTGTCACCTAGGTTTGAGTGCAGTGGTACAATCATGGCTCACTGCAGCCTCGACACCCAGGCTCACATCATCTTCCCACCTTGGCCTCCTGGGTAGCTGGGACTACAGACATGCACCACCATGCCTGGCTAATTTTTTCTATTTTTTTGTAGATACAGGGTCTCACTTTGTTGCTCAGGCTGGCCTTGAACTCCTGGGGTCAAGCAATCTGTCTGCCTCAGCCTCTCTAAGTGCTTGGATTACAAGCATGAACCACCATGTCTGGCCCTTAGGTACTTGGAGAAACTTTCCCATGATGTCCTTCTTGATAGAGTGAAACTTCAAAATGAGTTCTGATGTCAGAGCTACCTGATTTTCAGATGTGGAACAATTTCCCTTGTAATTTACTCAATCCCAATCCTCATCTTATTCTAGAGGAAGAGGTAGGCAGAGTGGCCCAGTTTGATCTTCTCTGGTAACTGAGTCATAATTTGGTATTAAGATAGCTACCCACAAAGGAGAATTTAACTACTCTTGGTGTCGTTGTCCTAGGACTACTTTAGGTTCGTGAAGAATCCTGTGTGAGAGGATTAAAAAGTAATTTGCATTTTTTTCACAATCAGTATGTGCAACCTTGAGAAGGATATGAATGATATTGAAGACCAGGGTTCTTACTCTGATTTCGAAAGCAATGATGTCTGTGTACAAGATAATTGGCATCTATCATCCATTATTCATCTATTACCCATCTGTCTATCACCTACCCATCTTTTCTTCCATCAGCCCCTTTAAAATGTCTCAATTCCCATGTTGGATGCTAAATTTGAATACATACTTGAGGAAATTCAAGGGTTCTGCATTTGTCTTACGTAAGATTTTAGGGCCCTAGGACTTATTTTTCTAAATTCCTTTGTCTTCTTTTTAAAATCATTGTTTTGAAAATAAATGGAAAAATATCCTTTCTTTCCATTCCTTTATTTTCACTTTACTCCACAAATATTTACCGAGCTTCCAACAATAGGCCAGACACCTTACTAGGCAGAGGAAATACAAAGGAGAACGAAATGCAAATGATTCTTCCCATGAAACTTTTATAGTAAAATCTTGTCTTTTAATTGGAAGGTGTTATGCAAATATATGGAAGATGATGAGGGTGTAATGGTGCTGATACACACAATTCAGCTCAATTATGTAGCAGTCCTGTTAGGATTCCTGAAATTGAAGGCTTACTTGATACTCTCTGTTCCTCCAACCAGGCTACAGTGGGTGGCCAGAGGGTTTGGGGATTCATCTGGTTGTAAACATGCCGGATCCTGGATGCTAGGCTGGCCTTGAGAATCAGAATTAAGGCAGCTTTGAGAATTGGTGTCTGTGTTTTCTTTTTCTAACCTCCCCTTTCTCTTTGCTTCTATAATGTTTGCTTGTAAGCAGACATTGTAACCACTGCAATATACTACAACAAAACTCTTATCATGTCACAACTTTTTGAAACCATTTATTTATGTTCTCTTGTCACATTTAGTTAAATCCGAACCCTGTATCTTGGTTTCACAACTCTGTATAATGTGGCCCCTGTCTTGCTCTCTCATTCCTATTTCTTATTACCTTTCTTTTTCTCAATTCGTTGCTGTATTAGTTTCTCTCCCATACTATGCTCTCTCTCATCTCTGGATTCCCTGCGCTTGGCACATGTTTTCTCCAATGTTGAGATCTGAAGTTTTTTTTTCTTTCTTTCTTTTTTCTTTTTTTTCAAGACAGAGTCTTGCTCTGTTGCTCAGGCTGGAGTGGAATGGCACGATCTTGGCTCACTGCAACCTCCACCTCCTGGGTTCAATGATTCTCCTGCCTCTGAAGTTTTAACCATTACTTCTTTGGGGTAGACTTTCTGTCCCTCTATACCCTATTTTCTGGGTTATGTAAAATTTCTGTATGCTCTCACAGCCCTCAGTTCCTTTCTTAGCATAGCCCTTAGAGCATGCGTTTGAATCCAGAAATGAACTCGAAAGCTTGTGCCATTAAGTTTGCTACTTGCAGATTATAAACTCTCTGGAAAAGTTGTGTGAAAATCTCTGAATCTCAATCATCTCATTGGTAAAATGAAGAAATGGTTTCTAGTTTGCTGTGAGAATAACATCATAATTATGAAAAATTTACCAGGTAATAAGTAGTCAACACATTAATAATAACCATAATTGTATGTATTAATTACAAATATTAACAATATATTACTATGTAGTTAATTATTAATAATATTAATATATTAAAGGCTCTATTTCCCATAAATTTTCTGTTTGTTTCGGTCTCCCACAAAATTATGGTATTTTGAGAGCAGGGACTTTGTCTGTGTTTTTTATTATTCTACCTCCATCCCTAAGACGGAGAAGAGCATGGGGTTTATTGAATGAATGAATGTGATCTTATTGTACCACAGCCAGCTGAGTGAGTCCTACCTGCCCAGGCAGGATTGCATGTGATTCTGATCCTGCTCTGGTTAGCAGAAGCAGCCCTTGGAAGAGATGGCACTCGTTCCTCTAGATCACCCTTCCCCAGCCGTTTTGGCACCAAGGACCAGTTTTGTGGACGACAATTTTTCTACGGACTGGAGAAGGTGGGATTTTGCTTTCCAGATGAAACGAATCTACCTCAGATCATCAGGCATTAGATTCTCATAAGGAGCATGCAACCTAGATCCCATGCATATGTAGTTCCCAACAGGGTTCCTGCTCCTATGAGAATCTAATGCCTCTGCTGGTCTGACAAAGGGTTCTGGGTGGGTATGTTCACAGGGCAGTGTTGTTGTTATGTGAACAAAGTATAACACACTTATGTGAAGAGCAGCAGAAAAAAACAGCAGCTTGTAACCATGTATCCGCTCTGTGTTTTGTATGTTTCACATGAAACGTTCTTAGCTCATTTTATGTTTCTAAAAAGGAAATGATTATATGGGAAGTGATTCACATAGTCCTTATCATACACGTAGTGACCCATAAAGGGTAGCTAATCATAATAACTTTAAATAAGTGTATCAGTAAGTTGAAAATAACACTTTTTTTTTCTCCTTGACCTTTTTAAAAATCATTTTAAAAGCATTTTGGTTTATACCAAACAGTCCAGAGTATTTTTTTAAGCAGTAATATTAGTTCACCTGCTGCTCACCTCCTGCCCTGAGGTCCAGACCAGAATTAGTTCACGGCCCAGAAATTGGGCATCCCTGTTCTAAATGATGCACAGTATGTGAACATTCAGTGCACTTGGGTATCTTTGGCTCCATAATCTCAGAGAGGGAGTTCTTAGGTGGGGTACATTGACGGGGCAGTGTTGTTGCATTAAGTGAACAGGATATGACACACTTAGGTGAAGACTGACAGAAAAAGCTACAACTTGTAACCATGTATCCTGAATACTTCCGAGGGCCAGACCTGCAGCCTCGGTAACTGCTCTCTGTAAATTGCTGGTTTTGCACACCTACAGTCTTTTCTTGTATTATCAAGTTGGTCACCTGAACAAGTCATGTGCAGGTACATGACTTGAGTCATGAGTATATACATGACTGTGTGTGTCAGTGTGTGTGATACAAATAATAGGATGAAATAAATGAACATTCGTATATACAATATTCTGTTCTGAGATTATCATTGGCCCCAGGATCTGGATTTTACTTAGATAAGCTGAAAGTAAAATTTCTGAAAGCAAGAGGAAGTATATACCTCATTTTTTTTAAAGTGCTATATGTTTAAAAGCTATTTTTGAAGGGAGTCTTGAGAATTTGCTTTCACTTACATTGGAACTGGGATTATCACAGTGTTTTCAGATAGTTGCATATGACCGACTGTGACATGAAGGAAAAATGGACACTTAATAGTGCCTCTTCTCTGTTTTAATAATTTTCAGATAGCTGGATGGTCTCAGTTTCTAAAATCAATTCTGCACATAGATGCTTTATCCCTGTCTTCTAGGCAAAGTAACTGAAACACAAATAAATGAGTGAATTTCTTCACTCATTTCTCTAACTATATAGTTCATATAGTTAGAGAAACTATATAATTAGAGAAACCGGAATCTTAGCTTTGTGTTTTGTTCTTTCAAAAACCTATGCTTCGCCGGGCACAGGGGCTCACGCCTATAATCCCAGCACTTTGGGAGGCCGAGGTGGATGAATCACAAGGTCAGGAGATCGAGACCACAGTGAAACCCCGTCTCTACTAAAAATACAAAAAATTAGCCAGGCGCCTTGGCGGGTGCCTGTAGTCCCAGCTACTCAGGAGGCTGAGTCAGGAGAATGGCGTGAACCCGGGAGGCGGAGCTTGCAGTGAGCTGAGATCGCACCACTGCACTCCAGCCTGGGCGACAGAGCAAGACTCTGTCTCAAAAACAACAACAACAACAACAAAAAACCAAACCGAAAAAACCGATGCTTCTTTTTTGTCATTAGTTACTTCCCTTAGTTATTTTTAAACACAAGGGAGCATTAAAAAATAAAATTGTAATACCATTTAATAATCAGAGGCTATTGGTAATTAGAAGAAAATATGGCACAAATAAGTTTTAACATAAATAATAATGACACGAAATGCAATAGTTTGTTAATTAACAAAATTTTGTGGGCAAAAATATACATAGTGATCCCTTCTGTGTCTCAAGAACTCTTTGTATGTGAATGGAAACTTCCATGAAGTATATATTATTCAAATTTTTTAATAAAAATGCTAATGGAAATATTAAAATGCACATAAATTAAAATGATCATAAATTAGGATTAATATCACATTAATGAATTATAATCCCACATTCATTAAGATAAAGTGGCATTTCAATATTTGTTCATGCTAATACATTTTATACAATAAATGAAAGGGATACATTTTGAGAATCAATAAATATTTGATGTAATTGTATGCTTTAACTTTAAAAAATATGCAAAGGTAAAGTAGGAGATCTAGATGCATTTGGAATCTTTGTTACTATTTTATGTCTTTTTTATAAGCCTCTCTTTTCACTTATTGAAGGGCTTAATACAATTTAAATTGTCGAAGAAAGTGAAAGAGGCTGTTCTGAATAAAGGGAATCCCAAGAGAACACAGCGTCTTTTGAATTTCTAGGCGTTTCTTTCCACAAGACAGTTTTTTTTTTGGAACAACTGTTTGAAATCTCAGCTGGAACTATATTGGCAATTAAGTAATTGAATTAAACTGAAAATATGTACGTTGAAGTAGTACATTGTAATGGACTTGTCTTTTAAAAATTCAAATCCCCAAATATATATATTATTATTTTATTTTATGTTAATTTTTTTTTTAAAAACAGGAGACACACCATGTATAATATCAGAATACTCCTGTCTCCTGCTTGAGAGAAAATTGTCAGAACCTTAAAACCAGGGATTCTGTTTTCCCTGGTACCTACCACAGTGTTTTAGGCAGAGTATTTGCCTGACACACAAATTCAGTAAATATTCATTGCTATGACCAAAAATGGATTTGGGTTCATGGTGAAAAGTTGTCATTTTCTGGGGTGTTCCATTTCTGGAAAAGGTACTCCTATATTCTGGCCTCAGTGTTCTTCTCTATAAAATGGGAATGATTTTCCTGGACTAGAAGAATTGTCCAAACTAAAGGAAAAAAGGCTTTCAAAAATGTAATATCTTAATATCAGTCAATATATTAGAATTACTTTTGTTTGTATAAATATCACAGGCAGATCTGAATTGAATTCTGAATCTACCTCACTTGAGTCTGTCAAATGTCAACCTTGGAGAGGTAAATATGTGCCTTGTTCAGCATCAGTTTTCTCATGTTTCATATGAAACACTCTTAACCCAGTTTTTTAAATAAAAAGGAAATGATTATATGAGAAGTGATTCACCTAGTACTGGGCATACAGATATTGACCCATAAAAGGTAACTAATCATAATAATTTAAATAAATGTAATAGATTGAAAATAAAACATATAGTTTTGTATTTTTCTCCTTGACCTTTTTATCGTTCTAAAAGCATGTTGTTTTGTACTAAACAGGCCAGAGTACTTTTTAAGGACTGCTCTAACTTATTTAGGTGAATTTCATTATATTTTATTCTTAATTGATATCCGCACAGCTGCATACACTTTGTACAGCTACTATTAGCAGAAATTGATGATGTTGTGTAAAAAGAACCAACTTCATATTCAAAAAGGAGGTAGTTAAAAAACTAACTTTTCAGGTTGCTCCATCACTAACTAATGCCATTTTTCATTTTAGCTACACACAGACCTGGATCCTGGGAGCAAAAAAATCAAGTATATCCTATCAGGTGATGGAGCTGGGACCATCTTTCAAATAAATGATGTAACTGGAGATATCCATGCTATAAAAAGACTTGACCGGGAGGAGAAGGCTGAGTATACCCTAACAGCTCAAGCAGTGGATTGGGAGACAAGCAAACCTCTGGAGCCTCCGTCTGAATTTATTATTAAAGTTCAAGACATCAATGACAACGCACCAGAGTTTCTTAATGGACCCTATCATGCTACTGTACCAGAAATGTCCATTTTGGGTATGTATGCTTCCAATTTCACAGACCTATTAAAAGTCATCTTTAAAATAGCTCCTGGCATCAAGGATCATGTATTGCTGAATAAAAGACATTTATTACCGCCTTATCTCTAATTTGCATTTCCAAATTCCCCTTTTTGGCCTGAGTTCCGCAGCTCAGTAGCTTTGGTCCCTTAGTAATAGGAACTGACGGAAGAGCAAGTTTATTAAAATAGCTTTCCTTACATGACAATACTTCAATAGGCTGAATTTGTATTCCTCTCATAGACTTGTAGTTTGAGTATTGTTACTGAGGCGGGTTTATCAAGATTTGTTCTAACATGCCAAGCTAATCCTGTTGATATTTGCTTGATGTTTAATTATTTGTTTGTGTATATTCACATGCAGATGCAGCACACAGAGAAATAGAAAGCCATCTAGGCCTGTCGTCAGCCAGATACTAGGTTGCTCTGGTGGTTTGTGTCTAGGGTGGATTAGGCAGTCACGATTACCAAGGGCCTCTGTATTTGTGTCCATCTTAACATTTTTTAGGAGTGACTGCTAGTACCATTGACCCACTCTCAATTTTTCTGAGCCATTGAAGAACCCATTACATATTACAGAGCAATCTGTATTTCAAACATGATTTTATTCTTGTTTCTTCCTCTTTGGATCTGCTTATCTATCCATAAACCTGGCCTTGATGATAAGAAACCCCTCAACCTAGACATTCTATAATAAAAGGAAGGATTTTAGAGCTTTTCCTTGTATGATAAAAGTAGTAGGCAGAATCTAAAGTTCAAAGTATAAGATTACAAAAGCCATTTTTTAAAAATGTGTAATGCATATACAAGTTTGTTTCAAATTGCATTTAAGACAGCCTATAAGGATGCACACTATGTAGTAAAGTCACATAGGTTTGAAGCAGATGAACAAGATAAAACAAATAAACACAGGTAGAGATAAATTGGAAGCCAGAATTTGGTGAATACGGATATGTATATTCATTATTTAAAGCCCCCAAATTTAGGATTAAAGGAACTGCGAGAAAAAATAAAAAAGGAAATCTGATCAAGAACCCTGTTCACAAGTTTTATAAAATCAAATTGCTCAAGAAAATTGCAAATAAATAAAGATATGAACACCAGAGGAAGTATACAGACATACAGTGTCTTCAATAACATCTTCACTTTAGACTCAAATAAAGGCCAAGTATTGATTATGGTTTCCAAGGCTAAATTGGGTGACCATTATCAGGTATAGCACAGAATGTCCTTACCTCCCAAATGTGGTCCTGATATTTTAATTTAGCAATCCAGTGACATACTCGTGTGTGTGTGTGTGTGTGTGTGTGTGTGCGCGTGTGTGTGTGTGTGTCTTTATAACATTCCTGATGGAAATTAGTTGGAATTTAAATTTCAAATAAAGAAAAATCTTTTGTAGAATATATGACTTAATTTGCAAGTAAGTTATTCTCATGCATTTCTGAGAAAGAGAATATCCTAGTTGCTCTCCTTGACTTGATGTGTTTTATGTTTGAATGACTTTCTCTTATTTTGTCGTGTACTCTTTAAGGTTATTTTGTTCCTCAGAGTTCTTTTTTCTTCCCCATACTACCTTGTGCTATCCCTCTTCCTCTTTCTCACCCTTCTCCATTAGTTCTCCTCCTTCATCTTCTCCTCCTCGTGTTTCTTCTTCTCTTTATCCCCTTGCCATCTCCTTTTCTCTCTCCTTCCCTCCATTGTCTTTCACGGTCACCCCTGTATCTTCAGCCGTTTGTTTAATGTGGCTGGCTGTAAAAATTATATGCCTTGCCCCATTGTTCTGCTTAAGCTGTTAATCTACATTGTCAATTGCTTTATGAACATTATCATCTGGATATTTCAAAGGCAACTCAAATTTCGCATTAAAAATCAAACTATGTACGTGGATAAAGCTGGAAACCATCATCCTCAGCAAACTAACACAGGAACAGAAACCCAAACATCGTATGTTCTCACTCATAGTGGGAGTTGAACAATGAGAACACATGGACACAGGGAAGGGAATATCACACACCGGGGCCTGTCAGGTTGTGGGGACCTAGGGGAGGAATAGCACTGGGATAAATACCTAATGTAGATGACTGATTGATGGGTGCAGCAAACCACCATAGCACATGTATACCTATGTAACAAATCTGCACATTCTGCACATGTATCCCAGAACTTAAAGTATAATTTTAAGAAATACATAGAAAAAAATGACTGGACAGAATATCCCAGAATGACATTGTAGTCACTTTTGGGTAGAAAAAAAAATCAAACTTAATTCCTTTCATGAAATTTTTTTTTGTCTGTTTTCTGACTTCTTTGACTTTATCAATGAGTCCAATGCACTCTAAAATCTCATGTAAAACATGCAAGTGATACTGTTGAATCTGTTTTTACTCATTAAGCCTCACCAGTAGCCTGTCCATTTAATCCCTAATTCCAGCCACTACTGACTGCTGTGTAATCTTGATGCATCATCCCATCCCTTTCTTTTGACCACTCTCCAAAATCATATCTTAATGACCCTCACTGGATTATTGATGATCTCAGAAATTTTCCAAATAGCATGCTGGATTCCAACCATGTTATTTCTTAGCTGACATACGTATTTATCCCAGAGGAAAAAATATCCCTTACATTTTATTGGTGTTCAGCTACTTACCCAGGGGGACTTTTCATGGTCTGGCTTCATTTCATTCTTTTCTTACCTACCTACAGTATGACTTGGGTCATGTCGTATTGCTGACTTTGGTTGGCAGCAAATCACAAGTGATTTCAGGTCTTCATTTGTTCCTCATATATTTCTTCTGCCAAGACTCCACTTTATCTACCTCTTGTGAAAGGAGCTCTATTTTTTTTTTCCTTCTTATCAAAATTACTTATTTTACTTATTTATTTATTTTTTTTGAGATGGAGTCTCATTCTGTTTCCCAGGCTGGAGTGCAATGGCACGATCTCTGCTCACTGCAAACTCCGCCTCCCTGGTTCACACAATTCTCCTGCCTCAGCCTCCTGAGTAGCTGGGATTACAGGAACATGTCACTATGCCTGGCTAATTTTTGTATTTTAAGTAGAGACGTGGTTTCACCATGTTGGTCAGGCTGGTCTTGAACTCCTGACCTCGTGATCTGCCCCCTTCAGCTTCCCAAAGTGCTAGGATTAGAGTTGTGAACCACTGTGCCCGGCCCAAAATTGTTTCTTTATGGCTGGCTGAAATGACACTTTTCCTAGGAAAACTTCTGTGTTTTTTGCTCAGAAAGTTATCTTTCTACCATCACCACCCACACACACACATAAAAAACACATAAACAAGCAAAAACACCTCCATCTTTTCACTTCGTTTGGCTTCTGACTTACAAACAGGAACTGAGAAACACTATATATATTTTTCTCTTTTTTTCATGTTGTTTGGTCGTTTCATTTAGGCCGGATGACTTTCTAATTCATCCTTTCATGTAGATTAGAGTAAGATGGTTTTAATGAATGATTGCTGCCCACAAAACATACGGCACACTTTATCTTAATTGTTAATAAACGTCGAATAGAGAAGCTGTTATTTTTGCCTCATTGTGATTTTACATCTTCATGCCAAGCCTATATCTATTGATGGTAAGTGTGTCAGAGGCTCTCTTTTCTGTGTATGTAAGTCATGTGTCTGATTAATATGTTGAGAAAGAAAACTGCAGAAACATCTGCAACCATCAAGTCCATTTTCAGATAAGAAAAGGATTTAAAATATATTACTAGCAGCCAGCATGGTGAAACCCTGTCCCTACTAAAAATACAAAAATTAGCTCGGTGTGGTGGCGTGTGCCTGTAATCCTAGCTACTCGGGAGGCTGAGACAGGGGATTTGCTTGAACCTGGCAGGTGGAGGTTGCAGTGAGCGGAGATTGTGCCACTGCACTCCAGCCTGGGTGACAGTGTGAGACTCTGTCTCAAAAAAATAAATAAATACATAAATATGTATATAAAATTAGCTATATAATGAAGTGCCTATGTCCACTTGTAAATACATACATACTTGTATATATCTCTCCATCTAAAATGTTTTTGCTAATAGACATTTAAATAATCCACACTAACATATATGTATTGTATATAGAATTCATACAGTTACGTATGTTGTATATGATACATATATAAAGATATATATGATACATATAATATATAAAGATATGTGATACATATATATAAAGATATATGATACATATATAAAGAGATATAAAGATATATGATACATATATAAAGAGATATAAAGATATATGATACATATATATGATACATATATAAGGATATTTTATATACATATATGTATATATATTTTTAGCCTGTGACATGTCTTCCAAAAACCACAGGGGATGTGCTGAAGTTTCCGGTGTGAGTTTGAATCCTGGTTCTGTCCCTTATTATCAGGTTGACTATGAAGTTTAGGGAGGTTAAATTATTGCCATTTTCTTTAGCTACAAAGCAAGGATAATAATTTTTATGTTGCTTTCATTGTGTGGGACTTGCATGACAAAGTACAATGTAAAGGTATGCCAAAAAGTAAATAAGTGTTCCATAATTGGTTGTTGTTTATGGCTTTAAAATTATTTTTATTAACCTGTTTCCCACCTTACCTTTGGACCTTTCTTTATATATCGATTTGATTCATTGGATGTCTAGTGTCTGTGTGATTACAACCTCTCTGGCTAAAGGAAGCAGAGGCGGCTGCACTATTTTATTGTGAAGTGTGAATTATTCCCTTCATTTCTCATGAAGGTGAATATCTGAAAGAAGGTCAGCTACTATCTCTTTTTTCTCCCCCTTACCACTGTTCTTCCTTAGCTTGTCTCTTCCCTCCCCTCCTTCCTTCTTTCATTTTTCTCCTTTGCTGTGCCAGAAATGCCAGCACGTGCACCTGTATGCCCCGAGGAATGCCAGCAAATGCTGAGGGATTTCATTGTGCGGAAAGTGAAGAATACAATTCTAATTGAGAAATTTACCAATATTAAATTGAAATGAATGTGATGTTCAAGAACTGTCTTCCAGTTGACAGGCTGTCAAGACAAAACACACATATATATTTGCCCAAATGGCAGCCAAATTATTTTAGAAATATCTTATTTGGAAGCTGGAGACACAGTTCTTTTTTATTCTACTGTGAATTTCATGACTTGATGAGAATTCAGTTTTGTAGCAATACTGCATAAATAGAGGTATGTGAGCTTGTCTGATTTTAACTGTGGATCCCAAACTAGCGTTGCTGAAGTTGGTTTTTCAATGCAAATGCTCTACCTTTAGTAAGTTCTAGACATTTTAAATATATATTTTGATTGTTTTTGTGTATTGGGGTCAAGTGTATTTTAATCCTGATTGTTCCCTAAACCTGAGTTTGAGTAAAACGAAGTTTTTGTTTGACTTTGACTTAGATTTGCAGGTTATTTGGCTCCAAATCTGACTTCTTGTGTAAATGGCATAACCCATCTAAGCCTGACTTTCTCTGTCTCTATAATGTATATAATAATCCCTGCCCCAAAGTATGTTTGGAGGAATTCAATAATTATATTTAGCGTGTTACCTACTTGGCTTTTAGTTTCTTCACAACCATTCGTTTGTGACTTACTTCTACCAGTATGATTCAATAAATTGCCTGTATAATATGAATACATTGGTTAAGGAAAAATTGCTTGACAAGACCTAACTTTATATTTCAAAATGCATATGTTGGGAATGAATCCTATTTTACTCAAAAGCGTATTAGTGAAGGTTGAAATAAAGGGATGAGAAAGAGAGTAGTGTTTAAGTTGGTAGACATTATTGCATTTGTCGTGTGCACAGATATATAAAACATGACATTTGGGGTATTCTTAGTTTTCTCTGAGGTCCAGGGCTCCTGTAATGATGACCAATAAGTATTGAGAAGTTACTATATGCCAGAAGCTGTGTTAAATGCTTCTAATATACACAACAATACTATTATGTTAATATCGATATTAGTTTTTCTGTTCATTATTTTTCATCAGAAAATTAGGGAAAATACTACATAATATAAAGTCAGATATTAAGTGGTTGAACTGAAATTTAAAACCAGACATCTGGTTCTACCTCCCATGGGCTTAACCAGTATGCTCTACTGATCTTTGATTATATCTCTAGATAATTCTGTTTATAAGAGCATTATGATTCTGCAGCATATTTATAGTAGTTAATGTTTTTCCAAGGTGGAAGAACTCTTGAGGTCAGCCTACTTTGCAAATTAAATTGAAGTACTGAGAGGAGAATTGGATAGGAAGTTTGAGAGAGGTATTATATACTTTTCTTTTTTTTTTTTTTAATTTATTTATTATTATTATACTTTAAGTTGTAGGGTACATGTGCATAACGTGCAGGTTTGTTACATATGTATACTTGTGCCATGTTGCTGTGCTGCACCCATCAACTCGTCATTTACATCAGGTATAACTCCCAATGCAATCCCTCCCCCCTCCCCCCTCCCCCCTCCCCATGATAGGCCCCGGTGTGTGATGTTCCCCTTCCTGAGTCCAAGTGATCTCATTGTTCAGTTCACACCTATGAGTGAGAACATGCGGTGTTTGGTTTTCTGTTCTTCTGATAGTTTGCTGAGAATGATGGTTTCCAGCTGCATCCATGTCCCTACAAAGGACACAAACTCATCCTTTTTGATGGCTGCATAGTATTCCATGGTGTATATGTGCCACATTTTCTTAATCCAATCTGTCACTGATGGACATTTGGGTTGATTCCAAGTCTTTGCTATTGTGAATAGTGCTGCAATAAACATACGTGTGCATGTGTCTTTATAGCAGCATAATTTATAATCCTTTGGGTATATACCCAGTAATGGGATGGCTGGGTCATATGGTACATCTAGTTCTAGATCCTTGAGGAATCGCCATACTGTTTTCCATAATGGTTGAACTAGTTTACAATCCCACCAACAGTGTAAAAGTGTTCCTATTTCTCCACATCCTCTCCAGCACCTGTTGTTTCCTGACTTTTTAATGATCGCCATTCTAACTGGTGTGAGATGGTATCTCATTGTGGTTTTGATTTGCATTTCTCTGATGGCCAGTGATGATGAGCATTTTTTCATGTGTCTGTTGGCTGTATGAATGTCTTCTTTTGAGAAATGTCTGTTCATATCCTTTGCCCAATTTTTGATGGGGTTGTTTTTTTTTTTCTTGTAAATTTGTTTGAGTTCTTTGTAGGTTCTGGATATTAGCCCTTTGTCAGATGAGTAGATTGCAAAAATTTTCTCCCATTCTGTAGGTTGCCTGTTCACTCTGATGGTAGTTTCTTTTGCTGTGCAGAAGCTCTTTAGTTTAATGAGATCCCGTTTGTCAATTTTGGCTTTTGCTGCCGTTGCTTTTGGTGTTTTAGACATGAAGTCTTTGCCCGTGCCTATGTCCTGAATGGTACTACCTAGGTTTTCCTCTAGGATTTTTATGGTATTAGGTCTAACATTTAAGTCTCTAATCCATCTTGAATTAATTTTCGTATAAGGAGTAAGGAAAGGATCCAGTTTCAGCTTTCTACTTATGGCTAGCCAATTTTCCCAGCACCATTTATTAAATAGGGAATCCTTTCCCCATTTCTTGTTTCTCTCAGGTTTGTCAAAGATCAGATGGCTGTAGATGTGTGGTATTATTTCTGAGGACTCTGTTCTGTTCCATTGGTCTATATCTCTGTTTTGGTACCAGTACCATGCTGTTTTGGTTACTGTAGCCTTGTAGTATAGTTTGAAGTCAGGTAGCGTGATGCCTCCAGCTTTGTTCTTTTGACTTAGGATTGTCTTGGAGATGCGGGCTCTTTTTTGGTTCCATATGAACTTTAAAGCAGTTTTTTCCAATTCTGTGAAGAAACTCATTGGTAGCTTGATGGGGATGGCATTGAATCTATAAATTACCTTGGGCAGTATGGCCATTTTCACGATATTGATTCTTCCTATCCGTGTGCATGGTATGTTCTTCCATTTGTTTGTGTCCTCTTTGATTTCACTGAGCAGTGGTTTGTAGTTCTCCTGGAAGAGGTCCTTTACATCCCTTGTAAGTTGGATTCCTAGGTATTTTATTCTCTTTGAAGCAATTGTGAATGGAAGTTCATTCCTGATTTGGCTCTCTGTTTGTCTGTTACTGGTGTATAAGAATGCTTGTGATTTTTGCACATTAATTTTGTATCCTGAGACTTTGCTGAAGTTGCTTATCAGCTTAAGGAGATTTTGGGCTGAGACAATGGGGTTTTCTAAATATACAATCATGTCGTCTGCAAACAGGGACAATTTGACTTCTTATTTTCCTAACTGAATACCCTTGATTTCTTTCTCTTGCCTAATTGCCCTAGCCAGAACTTCCAACACTATGTTGAATAGGAGTGGTGAGAGAGGGCATCCCTGTCTTGTGCCAGTTTTCAAAGGGAATTTTTCCAGTTTTTGCCCATTCAGTATGATATTGGCTGTGGGTTTGTCATAGATAGCTCTTATTATTTTGAGGTACGTTCCATCAATACCGAATTTATTGAGCGTTTTTAGCATGAAGGGCTGTTGAATTTTGTCAAAAGCCTTTTCTGCATCTATTGAGATAATCATGTGGTTCTTGTCTTTGGTTCTGTTTATATGCTGGATTATGTTTATTGATTTGCAAATGTTGAACCAGCCTTGCATCCCAGGGATGAAGCCCACTTGATCATGGTGGATAAGCTTTTTGATGTGTTGCTGAATCCGGTTTGCCAGTATTTTATTGAGGATTTTTGCATCGATGTTCATCAGGGATATTGGTCTAAAATTCTCTTTTTTTGTTGTGTCTCTGCCAGGCTTTGGTATCAGGATGATGTTGGCCTCATAAAATGAGTTAGGGAGGATTCCCTCTTTTTCTATTGATTGGAATAGTTTCAGAAGGAATGGTACCAACTCCTCCTTGTACCTCTGGTAGAATTCAGCTGTGAATCCATCTGGTCCTGGACTTTTTTTGGTTGGTAGGCTATTAATTATTGCCTCAATTTCAGAGCCTGCTATTGGTCTATTCAGGGATTCAACTTCTTCCTGGTTTAGTCTTGGGAGAGTGTAAGTGTGCAGGAAATTATCCATTTCTTCTAGATTTTCCAGTTTATTTGCGTAGAGGTGTTTATAGTATTCTCTGATGGTAGTTTGTATTTCTGTGGGGTCGGTGGTGATATCCCCTTTATCATTTTTAATTGCATCGATTTGATTCTTCTCTCTTTTCTTCTTTATTAGTCTTGCTAGTGGTCTGTCAATTTTGTTGATCTTTTCAAAAAAGCAACTCCTGGATTCATTGATTTTTTGGAGAGTTTTTTGTGTCTCTATCTCCTTCAGTTCTGCTCTGATCTTAGTTATTTCTTGCCTTCTGCTAGCTTTCGAATGTGTTTGCTCTTGCTTCTCTAGTTCTTTTAATTGCGATGTTAGAGTGTCCATTTTAGATCTTTCCTGCTTTCTCTTGTGGGCATTTAGTGCTATAAATTTCCCTCTAACACTGCTTTAAATGTGTCCCAGAGATTCTGGTATGTTGTATCTTTGTTCTCATTGGTTTCAAAGAACATCTTTATTTCTGCCTTCATTTCGTTATGTACCCAGTAGTCATTCAGGAGCAGGTTGTTCAGTTTCCATGTAGTTGAGTGGTTTTGAGTGAGTTTCTTAATGCTGAGTTCTAGTTTGATTGCACTGTGGTCTGAGAGACAGTTTGTTATAATTTCTGTTCTTGTACATTTGCTGAGGAGTGCTTTACTTCCAATTACGTGGTCGATTTTGGAGTAAGTACGATGTGGTGCTGAGAAGAATGTATATTCTGTTGATTTGGGGTGGAGAGTTCTATAGATGTCTATTAGGTCTGCTTGCTGCAGAGATGAGTTCAATTCCTGGATATCCTTGTTAACTTTCTGTCTCGTTGATCTGTCTAATGTTGACAGTGGAGTGTTGAAGTCTCCCATTATTATTGTATGGGAGTCTAAGTCTCTTTGTAAGTCTCTAAGGACTTGCTTTATGAATCTGGGTGCTCCTGTATTGGGTGCATATATATTTAGGATAGTTAGCTCTTCCTGTTGAATTGATCCCTTTACCATTATGTAATGGCCTTCTTTGTCTCTTTTGATCTTTGATGGTTTAAAGTCTGTTTTATCAGAGACTAGTATTGCAACCCCCGCTTTTTTTTGTTCTCCATTTGCTTGGTAAATCTTCCTCCATCCCTTTATTTTGAGCCTATGTATGTCTCTGCGTGTGAGATGGGTCTCCTGAATACAGCAGACTGATGGGTCTTGACTCTTTATCCAGTTTGCCAGTCTGTGTCTTTTAATTGGAGCATTTAGTCCATTTACATTTAAGGTTAAGATTGTTATGTGTGAACTTGATCCTGCCATTATGATATTAAGTGGTTATTTTGCTCGTTAGTTGATGCAGTTTCTTCCTAGCCTCGATGGTCTTTACATTTTGGCATGTTTTTGCAATGGCTGGTACTGGTTGTTCCTTTCCATGTTTAGTGCTTCCTTCAGGGTCTCTTGTAAGGCAGGCCTAGTGGTGACAAAATCTCTAAGCATTTGCTTATCTGTAAAGGATTTTATTTCTCCTTCACTTATGAAACTTAGTTTGGCTGGATATGAAATTCTGGGTTGAAAATTCTTTTCTTTAAGAATGTTGAATATTGGCCCCCACTCTCTTCTGGCTTGGAGAGTTTCTGCTGAGAGATCTGCTGTTAGTCTGATGGGCTTCCCTTTGTGGGTAACCTGACCTTTCTCTCTGGCTGCCCTTAAGATTTTTTCCTTCATTTCAACTTTGGTGAATCTGGCAATTATGTGTCTTGGAGTTGCTCTTCTCGAGGAGTATCTTTGTGGCCTTCTCTGTATTTCCTGGATTTGAATGTTGGCCTGCCCTACTAGGTTGGGGAAATTCTCCTGGATGATATCCTGAAGAGTGTTTTCCAACTTGGTTCCATTTTTCCCCTCACTTTCAGGCACCCCAGTCAGACGTAGATTTGGTCTTTTTACATAATCCCATACTTCTTGCAGGCTTTGTTCATTTCTTTTTCTTCTTTGTTCTTTTGGTTTCTCTTCTCGCTTCATTTCATTCATTTGATCCTCAATCGCAGATACTCTTTCTTCCAGTTGATCGAGTCGGTTACTGAAGCTTGTGCATTTGTCACGTATTTCTCGTGTCATGGTTTTCATCTCTTTCATTTCGTTTAGGACCTTCTCTGCATTAATTACTCTAGCCATCAATTCTTCCACTTTTTTTTCAAGATTTTTAGTTTCTTTGCGCTGGGTACGTAATTCCTCCTTTAGCTCTGAGAAATTTGATGGACTGAAGCCTTCTTCTCTCATCTCGTCAAAGTCATTCTCCATCCAGCTTTGATCCGTTGCTGGCGATGAGCTGCGCTCCTTTGCCGGGGGAGATGCGCTTTTATTTTTTGAATTTCCAGCTTTTCTGCCCTGCTTTTTCCCCATCTTTGTGGTTTTATCTGCCTCTGGTCTTTGATGATGGTGACGTACTGATGGGGTTTTGGTGTAGGTGTCCTTCCTGTTTGATAGTTTTCCTTCTAACAGTCAGGACCCTCAGCTGTAGGTCTGTTGGAGATTGCTTGAGGTCCACTCCAGACCCTGTTTGCCTGGGTATCAGCAGCAGAGGCTGCAGAATTTAGAATATTTCTGAACAGCGAGTGTACCTGTCTGATTCTTGCTTTGGAAGCTTCCTCTCAGGGGTGTACTCCACCCTGTGAGGTGTGGGGTGTCAGACTGCCCCTAGTGGGGGATGTCTCCCAGTTAGGCTACTCAGGGGTCAGGGACCCACTTGAGCAGGGAGTCTGTCCCTTCTCAGATCTCAACCTCCGTGTTGGGAGATCCACTGCTCTCTTCAAAGCTGTCAGACAGAGTCGTTTGCGTCTGCAGAGGTTTCGGCTGTGTTTGTTATTGTTTACTGTGCCCTGTCCTCAGAGGTGGAGTCTACAGAGACAGGCAGGTTTCCTTGAGCTGCTGTGAGCTCCACCCAGTTCGAGCTTCCCAGCAGCTTTGTTTACCTACTTAAGCCTCAGCAATGGCGGGCGCCCCTCCCCCAGCCTCGCTGCTGCCTTGCCGGTAGATCACAGACTGCTGTGCTAGCAATGAGGGAGGCTCTGTGGGTGTGGGACCCTCCCGGCCAGGTGTGGGATATGATCTCCTGGTGTGCCTGTTTTCTTAAAGTGCAGTATTGGGGTGGGAGTTACCCGATTTTCCAGGTGTTGTGTGTCTCAGTTCCCCTGGCTAGGAAAAGGGATTCCCTTCCCCCTTGCGCTTCCCAGGTGAGGCAATGCCTCACCCTGCTTCAGCTCTCGCTGGTCGGGCTGCAGCAGCTGACCAGCACCGATCGTCTGGCACTCCCCAGTGAGATGAACCCAGTACCTCAGTTGAAAATGCAGAAATCACCGGTCTTCTGTGTCCCTCGCGCTGGGAGTTGGAGACTGGAGCTGTTCCTATTCGGCCATCTTGCTCCGCCCCCCCCATATACTTTTCAATACAGGAAGATGAGCACTTAAAAAATGTCGGAATTATACATCACATAGAAATTAAAATAACAATAAAATTAACGAAGAGCTACGTGATAATTACTGCTAAATATATTAAAGATAAAGACTAACAAGAGTAAGTTGAATGGACTCTGGGTTTCTTGGTAGCAAATGCAAAAGAGGAATGCATGCAATACCAAAAAATATTAATTGAAATATCAGAAGAAGGTCAAGAAAATGACTGGTAAATTTATAGCTGAAAAAGGCAAATCTCAGTCTTTTCCAAGGCGGTTTCACTGAAGAGGTTATAGAAGTCAGTATATGATGGGCAAGTCTCCTTGAACAACAACCTCTTAATTTCATGTGAAAATTATTAAATAATTTCGGTCTTTATCCTTGTGTGAACTATGGCTATGTTATCCTCTTCTGGAGGAAGGCTCATAGAAAACACATCCTATTTCTCTTGTGCTATTTTGTTATCTTTGATTTAGAATACATTTAATCTTAGAGGAAAGATGCAAATGTTGTACAATTGTATTGTTTCTGAACTGTTTGAGAGTAAATTGTTGACATTTTGACCCATCACCTAAGTAGTCTTCCTGTATGAATGTTCTTCTAAGCCAACAAAATACAATCGTCAAAATTAGGAAATTAATCTTGACATACCATTAATATCAAATACACAGACCTCATCCCTCATCCAATGAAACCCCAGCTGTCCTAATAATGTGCATTTTAGTAAAAGTATCATATCTAGAACCAGACTAACACAGGACTCCTTCAATCTGGAAGAACTCTGCAGTCTTCTTCACGTATGACTTTCACACCTGACCATGGGACAATTATTTTATAGAATTTCTTAAGATTTGTCTGATATTTCCTTAGGATTAGATACAGAATATGCATTTTTGACAAGACTATCACAGATAATGCTTTACTAATTTGTATCAGGTGGTACATGATTTTGATTTATTCCGTAATTGGTGACAATAATTTTGATCACTTTATGAAGGAAGTGTTTGCCCTGCCTCTCCATCGTAGTTTTTGTTTTCTCTTTGCACTTAACACTTTATGAAGAAATACCTAGAGACTATGTAAGTATCTTATTCCTCATGAAGCTATTAACCCAGAATTTTAACATCCATTGAAGTTTCTTGGCTGAATTAATGATTACTATGGGAGCTGCCGAGTGGTGATTTCTTAATTCCATCATTCTATCTACAGTCATTGGTTAGCATTCTTCTGCAAGTAAAATTTTCTCTTCACATTACTTTGCTTGCATATTTATTTACATTAGCTTTGACTTTTAGATTTCCATTTTATTTAATGAGTTATAACAGGATGAGTTATTTATCCTGATGCTCAGATTATCTGACACTTGGCCATGATGTGGCCTTGGGGCTGAGTTTTGTGTCCTACTGACATGCCTCCATCATTCTTTGGGAACATTCTCACCTTTTGGCCCAACACACTGTTTGAGGCTCATTTTGTACTTTTTCTGGCCCAGCCCTAGAATGAGCCATTTACACACAAAAAAAATCTGGTTCCATTTAGAGAATTGTATTTACATATGAAAGTATGGGCATTAGTTGTGTTCATTGTTATTAGGATGTCAGTGTTCCCAAGCCTTCTCAGTGGACAGGGCTGAACTAAGGAATGTTTGGGAGAATGTACAAACAAACACACACACACACACACACACACACACTATATGCCAGAAGCCATGTTAAATGTTTCTAATATACACAACAATACTATTATGTTAGTACCGATATTAGTTTTTCTATTCTTCATTATTTTTCATCAGAAAATTAGGGAAAATACTACATAATATAAAGTCAGATATTAAGTGGTTGAACTGAAATTTAAAACCAGACATCTGGTTCTACCTCCCATGGGCTTAACCAGCATGCTCTACTGATCTTTCATGTGTCTCTAGATAATTTTGTTTATAAGAGCATTATGACACACACACACATATCTACCTGTACTGGGTTGGATAGCGTTCCCCAAAACTTCATGTCCATTCAGAACCTTAGAGTATGACCTTATTTAGAAACAGCGTTTTTGCAGATGCCATTAGTTAAATTGAGGTCATACTGGATTTGACTGGGCCCTAAGTCCAATAATCGGTGTCCATCTAAAAAGGCCATGGAAAGATACAGACTCACACAGGGAAGAGGGTTGTTTGAGGACAGAGGCAGAGATTGGAGTTTTGCCGCCACAGCCAGGAAGAACCAGGAGCCACACGTAGCTGGAAAGGGCCTAGAAGGATCCTTAAGGGTGGAACTGGTGTTGGATCTGACAACATCTTGATTTTGGACTCCAGACTTCTGAGAGAGTAAACTCCTGTTGTAAGCAGCTCCATTTTTGGTAATTTGTCATGGCAGCCCAAGGAAACTAACATGCTATGTATCTCTCCATTGAAAACTACAAGTTCAGCTCTATAACTGCATTCTAAAATGACACCTCAGGCTTCATTTTCATTTTTCCCCTTTCTTTAACAGTGAGGAATATATCTCTTTATTTTTGATATAGTTGTAAGTTAGTTCACTGCTTATCCTTGCAGTAACTTATCTCCATTTACTATCTCACCCATCCCCTTACTCCCCAACACAAGTATTTGTCACTGTCCCACTCTTCCTCTGCCTCCTGTCCTTATGTGGTATCCCAACTTGCCCAGTCAGCCACACCTTATAGCAGCAGGTGTTCAGGCAGTAGGCAGAAGTTAAGAATGGAGACAGGAAACTCCATAATACTCCGTATTTTTATTTGTCTGTATATTTCAACTGTTTCTTATATCATAATAGATCAGTGGCAACATTTTGCGATCTGTATTCAAAACTGGTTTAGTGCAAAAAAAAGTACAAATGTATTTGATAAACACCAAATTAAAGAAAGTGAAACTGCTTTTGCTGTTTCAGTCTCTAAAGTATAACCGTATATCATAATTTGATAAATTCATATAATATACTCTTTTGGAGATTTAGACATATTGTATGCTCTTTTGCTAATTCATATTCATTTATATGACCCCAGAAACTATTTTTTCAAAAGTATCCTGCAGGCATTACAGAGTTTTACTCCACAAAAGCTCTAGAGACACCTATCTAACGAGAACACATTTTTGGTTTTATGAAAGGCCACATGTTAATTTAGCATGCAGCTAAATAGTAAAATTTGCAGTTTCTAAAAAGTGAATTGTAAATTATGATGACTACAGCTTACATGAATTAGCTTGTTATTCTTGTCATTGCCCAGTACATATTTTATCCTCCAAAATAAAGAATATTTCTGAAGTAATAATTAAAGAGGCTCATTTTCATATTTTTTATTATTAAAGAAACAATTTGTGTCACATAGCCTTAAAAGATCAAAGGATGTACATACTGACAAACTGTCTTCAACCTAACACATTTCTTTTTTATAATTTATAGGTTGTGTCTTTCTTTCTCCCTCTCAGCTAGATTTTAAAAGAATTTGGCAGCACATCTCTATTTTTAAAGGAAAGATGCAAAGTGGGAAAGGGGAAAAGCATATCTTGATGGATTTGATTATATTTTTTCTTGTTTCATTCAGAGTGATGAACAAAATTGAAATTCTTTAGGAAAACATGGGTGGGAAATCATGAGGATTGAAATAAACACTTTCAAAAGAAATCTAGCTGTTCTACCTGATATGAATGACTAAGGCAGCTGTGGTTCCAAAACTCTACAATGGGATGAGGAGTCTGTAGTTTCTGTTCTGCTTGAAGAAGCTAAACTTCTGTTAGAGATATGTAGGCAGTTGATGTAATCAGTGAATCTTTTTTTTTTAAACTTTATAATGAAAGTGAAGCAGTGGCTTCTAATATGTGAATTTTTGTGCTATTCAGAGGTCTTCCTAAATGGTCTATGGTTTAGAAATTACCAGATTATCCAAAAGGGGAAATTGGTTACAGTTAATTATTAGGGGTACCTAAAATGCACTAGTCTTCCAAGAAGCGTTGAGTCATTCCTACATCATGGCTGAGAACAAGCTTTGCAAACAACAATGACAATATAAACAAGGTTTATTTGAGTAACTTTTGTGATGGAGGAGCTCCTTCATTGGATTTTATTTTAACTTTTGCTCATTTGTACTCCCTAAGTTATAATATTATGTTTTATTAAGGAATTAATTTATAACAGGAAAATACAATTAATCAATTTTATTGCCCTGTATGGGCTGCCAACTGTTTTTGGGACCTTATGTTGATAATCTCGCATCCCTGATCTCTTCAATTTAAAAGTATTTGGTCCAAACCTCAAACTTATATATTATATGTATAAAATATATATATAAAGCTATACTAACAAATGTAGAATAGCGTAGGGAAGTTTATTATAATCTTATAGAAGCATCACTTTCAGTCATTTTGAAAACAGTTAAAATTATAGAACTGTTTGTCATAGGGCAAATTGGTCTATGGACTTAGGAATTTCAAGTATGAATCAGAAAATCTTTGAATTATTTCTAGAAGATGAATTCTCAATCACCATCCGATAAAAATTCCTCAGAATGACATAAATGACAAGAAAATGTGATGAAAAACTTCATTTGATTTTATAAGGGGTAATATTGGTATCATTTTTGTTATATACAATAGAATATTACATAAAATATATTTGAACAATTTACAAAAATGCCTGAAATTTGAACCTACTGAAACTAAATTTAACAATCTCTTCCTCTTACCCCACCCCCAAAGGTAAACAATGTGTCACTCCTGGTGGATTGTGATTTGTTGCCTTGATTTGATTTAGAAACCTATATTTCTTAGTCATAGGCACTGATAATTTGAATTGGTGTTTCAGATGATTAAAATTAAAGAATTGGCTCAGCACTAACAATGTCTAAGTGAAGAGGCAGCACTGATGATGTATCTTGATCTGTGTCTTTAAACTAGTGTCTTTAAACCAATTTATCTATATACCCATGAACCAATAGCTCCCAGGCCTGTTCACAGCAGTAGCTAATGCTGAAGTTTGATTTCCCTTTTATTTTTTTCCTGTTATATCTCTGTGCTTGCTCATTGGAATTATCTTAAACTCAATTTGATTATCCTAACGTTGTCTCTTTGTGTTCTTCAGAAATACATTTTCTACTCACTCACATCTTGTGCTCTTGCTATTTCTAAATACATTGGTTTTCCTCTCTGAAAACCGCACCCTACTCTTTTTTTTTTCAGAGATATATTCTATGGCCAGCATTTCAACCAAGCCTTCCCTGAGTCCTCCTGAAGAAAATAACACATCAACCACTTTCTATTCAAGTAATGTTCTGGTACTTGAAATGTTGAAAAGTGTTTTCAAATCAGTCAATCTGCACTTATCATAAGAAAAATCAAAACACTCAAGAAAAACTTTGTATTACAGATAGAGGATTGAGGAAACCAGATAAGTGTCTACCTAGACAACCCCATGATACTGTTTTCTTTCTTGCCTCTTTTTGCCCTCAGATGGGAATTAATATTTCAGGATTCAACATACTTATTGATCCCAGAAGATAAAAAGGCAAATCTTCCTATTTATTCAAGCCATATATGTGCTTAGAGTTCTGTAAATCAGAACGAACACCCATAGTATAAATTGTTATTACATAACCATTCTAGGAAATCATATATTAAAGGGGATTGGCAAGTAAACCTCACAGAGTCTGTCCACATTCGCTGGTCAGAGAAATGAATTAACTGCATGTCAGGGCAGCTCCGAAACATATATTTGTGAAATTCTGAAGACTTGCCTGAAAATGAATGTGGGACACTTTTGTCAATATATTTTTGGTATATGCCTCGCTTTCCCAGAACCTTGTCTCTCGTGGGCGGTGGGGATTTCCTAGAGTCTCCTTGTATCCATGTGTTATTATTTCTTTAACTTTACCATTCATGTATCATGGGTTTAATAATTATACTTTCTGGATTCACTGGACTTTGAAGTTTGCCATTTGGTTTTTAGACCCAAATGCACTGATTCTTTGGTTAACAATCATAGGTTTATGAATTTAATGGCATCTTTTCTATTCTCTGCACCAGTAATTTCACATGTATATATATTTGTATATATGCATTTGATATGTTATTAGACATCATGACAAAAAGACAAAAGATAGTTACAACATGAGGCTGTAGGTGAAAATATATAGCTATGTCTCACCTGGGATCACATGGAACATATGATCTCATATACATCCCCATCCTAAGGGAATCAGTTTTCATCCCTTGTGTCTGTGCTCAGAGTTTATAGTAATTCTAATCGTATTTGTGCTACTTTTTGAAGATGATTTCATTCATTTTCCTTTTGTCAGGGAGCATGACTCAAGGAGTCTTCTCTTTATTACCATGTCAGACTTTACAGATCTCATCATTGTCTATCAATTATGAATCTCGGCAAGTAATAAGAGTGGTTTGAGTTCAGGAAATACATTGGGGATGGAGCAGTAGTGGGGGGATGTTCACAAAGTAAAGTTAATGCTTTTTGAAGTAAGTCTTGAAATGTCTATACATTATTCCTTCTGAAATCCAAGTGATGTTATCAGCTTAAGGCTAACATAATGACTAATTAATGTATTATTACATAGGGATTAATATTTAATACATGGGCAAAATAATATCCTAGGCATTCTACATATTCATTCAATCTCCCAACAACCTTAGGAGGTGAATTTTATTATTCTTATTTTACAAATGAGAAAAGTAAGTTACATGATCATAAAGTAGTTTACTCCTGATCTTGTCACAGATGAGAATAGGAGCTCCCCATCAGAAAGGCAGAACCAGTAACAGGTCTACATACATAATAAAAGAGTTATTATAGGGATTAGACCTTATACGTCATGAAGCAGAGAGAGAAATCTGTGCAAAGCTGTTGCTTCTGCCTCTGTTGATGGGAAAAAAGCTGGACATGAAGTGGGAAAGACCAGGAACACACTGAAATCCAAGAGGACCAACTAGAACCCAGGGGGACAAAGTGGAGCCTATCTATATCTGTCTCTCATACTTCAGATTCCCATGCATTGGGTAGTCTGCAGGAGAACTGGTGCCCTTTGTCATAGAGAGTCACATGTATCTGGCCTAGGACTTGGCGAACCTGAAGGTGCGAATCCTAAGAAGCTGGAGGAGCTGTGAGCCTGGATATTGCTGCATGCCAACATGGTGAGCTTCCAGATCTGCTGAATCACACAAGAGCCCAGTGCCTGATGTCTTGCTCTCACTTCCTGTCTGCCTTCTTCACTTCTGCTTTCAACGTCTCATGCCAGAACTAACTAGGGCAATGTAGAGAAGGGAGTTCTAGAAACAGAATTTCAGTTTAGCTTAATTGATAGAGAATGAAGCCACAACAGACACAGTTTACTTAGTTTCTGCTCTAGGCTAGGTAGGTGTAAAACACTGTGGAGATTTTTAGAAGGGGGCATTATATATGTCAAACATGACTGTTGTACATTATATATTATATAAAGAGTATAATATCAGCCAAGTATTACTAACACATTTTTTACAGAAAAAACTGTGAATATAGTAGGTCTGTGTTGGGGTCAGAATTGTGTTCCCCACAAATTCATATGTTGAACCCATAACTCTTAGTATCTCAGACTGTGATTGCATTTGGAGATGGGGCTTTTAAGGAGGTAAACAAGGTTAAATGAGGTCACGTGGTGGGCCCTAATGCTGTCTGAATGGCGTCCTTACAAAAAGAGGAAATCTGGACACACAAAGAGACATCAGGGGCACAAGTGCGCAGATGGACAAGCACATGAGAAGGAAGCAAGAGGGAAGCCATCTGCAAGCCAGAGAGAGAAGGCTCAGAAGAAGCTAAGTCTGCCAGCATCTTGACCTTAGACTTCCAGCTTTCAGAATTGTGAGAAAATAGATTTCTGTGTTTAAGCCACGCAGTCTGTGGGAATTTTGTTATGGCAGCTGTATTAGTTTGTTTTCACATTGCTATAAAGAGCACCACCTGAGACTAAGTAATTAATTTAAAAAAAAGAGTTTTAATTGGCATGGCAGGGAGGCCTCAAGAAACTTACAATTATGGTGGAAGGCAAAGGGGAAGCAAGGCACATCTTACATGGCGACAGGTGAGAGATAGTGGAGTGCTGCAAAGAGGAAACTTCCAAACACTTTTCAAACCATCAGCTCTTGTGAGAACTCTCATTATCATGAGAACAGTGTGGGGAAAACCGTCTCCATGATCCATGATCCAATCCCCTCCCACCAGGTCCTTCCCTCAACACATGAAGATTACAATTCGTGATGAGATTTGGGTGGGGATTCAGAGCCAAACCATATCAGCAGCCCTAGCAAACGAATGCTCTTTGTGTGGTCAAGTTTACTGAATTCAGAATTACTAGAATTAAGATCCAAAACCAATCAGAGACATATTAAATCAGGTACTAGTGCTCTCCTTTCTATAACTACTGTGTCGCTGTATCAACCTGAGCTTAGGGTCTTATCTATAGATAAGATAAAAAGCAAAAATCTCTTTCCAGCTATGATTTTTTTTTTTAATTAGGAAATTTTGTGCTTCAGTGCCTGGAACCTCTTTTGTTTTTTAAATCAACTTTTAAATTTTAGTATAGTTTTAGATTTATGGAAAAGTGAAATTATAAAGATAGTTTCTAAATACCTCACACCAATATTCTGTTCTTGTTAATGTATTTCATTAGTATGATATATATGCTGCAATTAATGAACCAATGTTGACACAACATTTTAATTAAACTCTACAGTTTTTTCAGAGTTTGTTTTTATTTGATGTCTTTTATTTAATGATTTTTTTCAGATTTTCCTTGTTTTTGATGACCTTGACAGATGAACATGGGTCATATATTTTTGTAGAATGCCCCTCAATTGAGAGTTGTCTGGTATTTTTCTCATAATTTGACTGGGGTCACATGTTTGGGGAGGAAGACCACAGAGGTAAACGTGCCATTTTCATCATATCACAAGGGTACATACTATCAATAGGATTTATCATGGTTGATGTTGACCTTGATCAAGTGGCTGAGATATTGTTTGTCAGGTTTCTCTCTGTAAAGTTACTCCTCCCCTCTTTTTCATACTGTACCCTTTAGTAGGAAGTCACTATGTGCAGCACATACCTAACCAATAGGAAGTTATGCTTATCACCCCCCATAATTATCTATGTAATTCATGTGAATTTCTTTCACATGGTAGATTTCCTTCCTTCCCTCCCTCCCTTCCTTCCTTCCTTCCTTCCTTCCTTCCTTCCTTCCTTCCTTCCTTCCTTCCTTCCTTCCTCCCTTCCTCCCTTCCTCTTCCTCCTTCCTTCCTTCCGTCCTCTTCCTCCTCCTTCTCTCCCTCCCTCCACACCTCCTTCTCTCTCCGACCTTCCTCCCCCACCTCTCTCCCTTCCTTTCTTTCTTTCATTCATGATAACGGACTCAAGTTTTTTTCTTTTTAATCTTAATACTTAGGGTTATAATTCAATATAGCTTTATTTCATTGCTCATTTTTACTCCCTAGGTAAATGGGGCCATTGAAATTCTCAGCCCCTATGTCTCTTAGGCATACCCCCAATATTTTTTAAAAATATATTTTTTAGCACTTCCTCACTTTCTTGCACTTCGAGATGCTGCAGGAACTACAAGATACTCCAGGCTCATCATTATATTTATTGCCCCAATTTTAGAATAGACCGTTTCTCCAAGGAGCCCTGGTACCTGTCATTGGAAATGATATGAATAGTTCCTATTGCTTTAAATACTCACCTACAATTTGTATTGTCAAGTGTTTGGATTTTAGCCATTTTAATAATAGCTGTGCAGTGGTGGCTCATTTTTATTTTAATTTTCAGTGTCCTAATAACAAATGGTGTTGATAATTGTTTTATACGTATTTGTTATTTGCATATCGTCTTTGTTGAGGTGTGTTCAGACCTGTTGTCCATTTTTAAGTTGGGATGTATGTTTGTTTTTGAGTTGTAAGATATTTTAAAAATAAAATTTCAGCTTTTATTTTAGATTCAAGGCGTCTGTATACAAGTCTGTTATATTGGTATATTGTATAATGCTGAGGTTTGGAGTTTGATTGATCTCATCACCCAGGTAATGAACATAGTACCTAATAAGTAGTTTTTCAGTCCTTCTTCCCTTCTCTCCCACCTCTGTTTCAGAGTTCCTAGTGTCTCCATGTGTACCCAATATTTTGCTCCCACTTGTAAGTTGGAACCTGTGGTGTTTGTTATTTTTGTTTCTGTGTTAACATACTTAGGATGATGGCCTTCAGCTACGTCCATTTTACTACAAAAGACATGACTTTGTTCTTTTTTATGGCTGCATAGTATTCTATGGTGTATATGTACCACATTTTCTTTATCCAGTCCACCTTTGATGGGCACTTAGATTGATTCCATGTCTTTGCTATTGTGAATCGTGCTACAATGAACATAACAAATGCATGTGTCTTTTTTGTAGAATAATTTATTTTCCTTTGGGTATATAACCATTAATGGGATTGCTGGGTTGAATGGTACTTCTGTTTTAAGTTCTTTGATTTTTAAGATTGCTTTGTATATTTTAGATTCAAATTCTTTTTTTTGCAAATATTTTCTCCTGGTTTATGGCTTCTCTTTTGATTTTCCTAACAGTGCCTCTCACAGAGCAGAAGTTTTTAATTTTAATAAAGCCTAACTTTTCAATTTTTAAAAAGTGAATCTTGCTTTTGTCACTGTATCTGATGAATGAACATTTTTTAATATTCCTGTTGGCCATTTGTATGCCTTCTTTTGAGAAATGTCTATTCAAGTCTTTTACCCATTTTTAAATTGAGAGCTGTGTTTTTTTTGTTTGTTTGTTTTTGTTATTTTTTATAGTTGGTCCTTCTTTATCAAGTTGAGAAAGTTCTCCTCTGTTTCTGATCTACTGAGAGCCTTATCATGAATAAGTGTTAGATTTTGTTAAATGCTTTTTGTGTATCAGCTTATATGATCATAAAGTTTTCTTCTTTACCTTGTTGATATGAGGGAATATATTGATTGATTTTTTTATTTTGAACAAGTGCTGCATTCCAAGAATAAATCCCACTTCTTTATCATGTGAGAACCTCTTTTACTTTTTCCAAATATGTTAAAAAATATTTTTACTATAGTGATAGCTAACATTAATTCAGAACTTATTCTTTTCTCAGCACACTTTTAAGTACTAATTTATAATCATTTGATTTTTATTGCATGATGTTAACACTATTATTTTTCTCAATTTGCAGATGAGGAAATAGATATATAGAGGTTAAGCAAGTTTCTGAAAAATGATTATCTAATAGGTTGTAAGAAAGATTTATACTGTATATTAAGCAGTGCTTTACAATGTACATGATTATTGTATTTCTCAGATAATTTAGCATATTAAAGAAACACATTTTAATTAGTTTAACCAAAACATTGACTACAGGAGTCCTATCAACAATTCGTAAGACATTGTAAAGATGTCATTCCTTTGTTATCACATAAAATAATGGCAGAAAACACAGAATGGAAAGCAATCAGTCAATTTATAGATGAACAGAAAGCAATCAGTCAATTTATAGATTAACAGAAGTACTTGAGTCAGCTCCAGTGATCACATTATATATAAGAGCCATCTTAAAATGCTGTCAGACCTAAATGACTTTGAGAAATGCTACACAAGAAGATTTTATCTTTCCTTTCTTCTGCTCAAAATTGGTCCTCCTACTCCTATCCTTTAAAATGTGTTCATGGACAATCTGTTTACTAAGTTATCATTACCAATGTTACCTACTTATTACTATTGTTTGAAAGTTTGTGTGAAAAAGGGAATGAATACCGTAATGAATATCTTGTGTCATCAACCCCCTCACCTGTTTGAAGTCTGCACTGAATGTCCAACATTCGCTGAGTGTCTACCTAACTCATTCTGTGTGTACACTCTAGTTACTATGCATCTTCCTATTGTCAGTGTGAAATACCAGCAGTTAGCATATACAGGTTGCTTCTGTTCTGGGACACAGGCAGACATTCCACCAAATCTTGTTGAATTAGTCTCAACCACAGGTATTTGCCAGGAAAACTAGGAGGATGTTGAAACTGTACCTTTCCAAGTAGCTCAACATAAACATAGGTGAACTTAGGAGCCATTAGGCAAACATGATCCTTTATTAAAGTAAAAAGGTAAAGCCAGAACCCACGGAGGTGGGTGGAGATGGAACAGGACAAGACAAGAAAAAGTGAGAGACTGTGAAACTTCTTGTTGGTTTTCTTAGTCTTTGGTTCTACAAACATACTGATCTTTAGACACTTCCCATCTCTGGCTTCAGTGATACTTCCATCTCTCTATAGAAGACAACTCAAAAAAATGGAGGGATGTATCATGTTCCTTAAAAACAAACATTTCCTGAGAAATATGAAGTAGTCTCCTGGATGCCTTGGGTGACAGTGATGGCTGACTATGGGGATTCAAAGGAACTTTGGTCTGTAAGAGGATATAAAAACATCTTTCTTCCTGGCTATGTAAACAGTGTATAAAGATAACTATTTATATCCACACAGATTATATGCAGTTATTTTTATTATTTTATTATATTAATATATTATTATAATTTATTATATTACATATAATATAATTTATTATATTATATATATAAACACAAGAATAGACTATCACTCCTGTGTCTGCCTTGTGAAAGATCTTGGCTCCTTAGGGTTAGGTATGGTGTGAATGTCAGAACTATGTAGTAGATATCTTCAAACTATAATGTGAACAAACTAGAAAGTTTTTTCTTTGTCTGCCATCGACTGCTGCACAGATAAAAGCAATGAGCTGAAATGTTAAATCCTTGGGAAAGTTAGAACCAGGGTAGGCGGTGGGATATCCCCTTCTACTGGGCTTATGAAAGGATCATGCATCTCCTTGAACGAGAGAAGGAATATTCTCGGTATAGTAGGAAAAAAGACTCCGTGCTGACTGCAATGTCACTCTTCCATCCATTTGTATTCACAGATCCTATTAATGGATGTCAGATAGCCTACAGTCTTCCATGCTTTGTTCTTTTTGAAATTACTATTAAAGAAAACTAGATGAACGAGACTGAAAACAAAGGGCAAAATTCTGTCCCGAGCATGTCTTCATTGTCCTTTTTCTCACCTTGACAGAATAATCTGAATAATGACAATCACCCTAGGATTCTTTTTTTTTTTTTTTTTTTTGGATCACTATTCCTGTGTAATTATTAGAGCTGCTGTTACCATTAAGTGACAATGAAATAATATCAAACAATTCCCATACATTTACGTATATGTAACAAGTTACAATGTCAAAATTAAATGAAAGGAGAAATACCAGTATTGGTCTTAAGAGCAGCTCTTATAGCATCTCACAGTTCTGATAAACACTATTTAAGTGCCTTGTGAAGGCCTTTTTTAGGGAGCCTGTCAGCGAAGAAAGTGAGACCATATGATGTGAATCTAGCACCAAGAGCATTAGTAACCTAGATTTCTCATGAACATAGATAGTAATTCTTGTGTTCAGGCTTTTCTACATTTTTCTTCTTGTTCCCCATACATATTTTTAAATTCTGCATTCAAGTTTAATAGCCATACAGTAAAATGCATATATCCATAACAGCATAAGCTGAGCAGGTTTGTATAACCAGCACCCAAATAAAAATTCAGAATAGCACCATCCCCACAAAATTCATTCTGTGTTCCCTTCCAGTCACATGATTAACTGACATCCTAACTTCTAACAGCATTGATCTATTTTGCCTGCTTTGTACTCATAAACTGACGCATACACAATGTATGGTTTTGTGCCCGATTTATTCATCTCAACACCCCAAATAGGCTTGAAATTAGGACTACCAAATTTAACAAGACATTTAAATGAATCAATGAATCTATCCATTCTTATAATCATTTATCTTGTTGATCCTGTCTACCATCCCTCCTTTTTCTTTTTTCCTTCTGGTTCTGGAAGATGACTTTAAAAATATGTGTGTTATTTTGGGTGACCTTTCCTTATGTACAGTTGACCCTTGAACAATGCCGGGGTTGGGGTACTAACCACTTACGTAGTTGAATTCCATGTATAATTTTTGACTTCCTAAATTACCAATAGCCTACTGTTGACCAGAAGTCAGTAACATAAGCAGTTAATTAACACATATTTTGTATGTTATGCATATTGTGTATTATATAGAAGGCAGTGTTATCAAGAAAATCATAAGGGGCCAGGCATGGTGCGGTGGCTCATGCCTGTAATCCCAGCACTTTGGGATGCTGAGGTGGGTGGATCACCTGAGGTCAGGAGTTCAAGACCAGCATGGCCAACATGGTGAAACCCTGTCTCTACTAAAAATAAAAATTAGCCGGGTGTGGTGGCACAGAGCTGTAGTCCCAGCTTCTTGGGAGGCTAAGACAGGAGAATCACTTGAACCCAGGAGGCGGAGGTTGCCGAGATCACACCGCTGCACTCCAGCTTGGACATAGAGCGAGACACCCTCTCAAAAAAAAAAAAAATCATAAGAAAGATAAAATATACTTACTATTCATTATGTGGAAATTGAGCATTACAAAGTTCTTCACCCTCATTATCTTCATGTTGAGTAGGCTGAGAAGGAGGAGGAAGAGAAGGAGTTGGTCTTGCTGTCTCAGGGATAGCAGAGGCTGAATAAAATCCACACGTAAGTGGACCCCACATATAAGTCAAATCTGTGTTGCTCAAAGGTCAGTTGTACCTAGCTCAAGGCAGCTAAGTGGTAACTTCCAAGTTATGGCTGTTTTTCAAGCATATCATCAATATCATCTCTTCGTTAAACCAACAGAAAACCCACACCAGTGGGATATTTTAGAGGTATCTAACCTGTTTTAATCACACTTTCTTTTTTTTTTTTCTAACAGAAATTCACTTATTAAAACTACATTTATTTAAAAAAACTTTCTAACGTTTTCTGTTCTGCTTCTTATCTTGTTTCATGTTTTTTCAACTCTCTTTTCTGTATTTTCTCTAATTGTTCTCATCAAATACACTTAATAAATATTTATTGAATACCTGCAATAACAGATAGTGAAGTCTCATAGATAAAAGCTGTCTTTGTGGATAGAAAGACTTTGTGCTTAAGAGTTCACTTTCTCGAGGTCTTGTTGCAAATCCCTGCTACTTTTCTTAGTCAGAGCATTGAATCCACCTCTTAGTTCTTTCAGATTCACCTCTAGCATTTTGGTCTGGTGTCAAGTATGCCGTTAACCTACATGGGACATATCATATTAAAACAAAAACTGTTATGCTTGTTTTTATTCAAATGAATTGTGACTTAAAAAAGAAACTTTATCTATTAGTATCACTTGCTATAAGTAGAAACAAATACCAGACTTAAAAAAATGAAATAAAATGTAAAATATATATTAATATATAAGTATCATTAACTTTTATGTAGACAACGTTGGCTGCTTAAGTCGTATCCCCAAGCCTGCTAGTTGTTTGCTACATAAAGAGATATTAGCATGTATCAGAAAGGTGTTAAACACATACAGTACTATAATAAAATTGATATATTATCTTCAGCCTAATCAGAAAAGTTAAAAGGGGAGTGAAATGGATAAAAATCTCACTACAAATTTAAAGCTGATTAATATTGATTGCTTGCATACCTAGAGTGCCCTGCTGGTATGTTTCTCTTGTTTTGGTGGACAACGTGTTATACAAAATGCATGTTTATGTTTTGGTATATGCCAATCAAGGATACATATACTCTAAATGTTCTTTCTTAACCATACCTCCCTCCAAGGAGCACAAAGTCTGGCAGGGAGGATCACCTGCCACCTTGAGGCTTACCCAGAATGTGAAGGACCATCATAACAGAGATTATGATGACCTGTATTCCCCAGGGATGTCTGGAGGTATCACCTGGGACAGTGCTTGCTTAAGATTTACATGGAAGAATATCAATTGAAATTTCGTGTTTTCTTATGACTCAGAGCACCTGCAGCTATTTCTTTTTTCAGCTTATTTTATTTTAAGTTCAGGGGTACATGTGCAAGATGTGCAGGTTTGTTACACAGATAAACATGTGGCATGGGGGTTTGTTGTACAGATTATTTCATCACCCAGGTATTAAGCCTATTATCCATGACTTCTCATTCCCAAGCCTCTCCGTCTTCCCACCCTTCACCCTCCAATAGGCCCCATTGTGTGTTGGTCCCCTCTGTGTGTTTATGTGTTCTCATCATCTAGCTCCCACTTGTAAGTGAGAATATGCAGTATTTGGTTTACTGTTCTTGCATTTGTTTGCTAAGGATAATGGCCTCCAGTTCCATCCATGTTTCTGCAAAGGACATGATCTCATTCTTTTTTGTGGCACCTGCAGAGATTTCTCAAAATTTTTGGAACTGTTGAGAGGTAGGCACAAAGTGTCTCCTGCTCAAAAGTCAAGCCATATGAGTAGAACAGAGATGTGTCAACACAACTGCGGGGGCTCTGCTTCATAGCTAAAAGAGGGATATCTGCAAAATGGAAAACATTTCAACATCAGCTCTCTATTCTTAGATCTAAGCAATTCAGTACACGCAAACAATTGGCAACATATTCAAATGAGCAAACAGGCAAATGCACGGAAAGGTGTATGATTGTTTTAAATATTGGATGGGAGCTTTTACATTATATCCATCGAGTAAAACACATTTGATCAGAAGCTATTTCAAGACATCATGATTAAAGTAGTTACTGCTGTGCTTTTGGCAATGGTTAGAAAGGCAGTTTTCTTCTACAACCTCAGAGACAAGAGCCATGTTGAGGTTTGAGGAGACATTCTGCCATATTAGACACAGCATTTGCTTTGAACAGAAAATATATTCTTGATTAATTCTAAGATTTTGCCTGAATTCTTAGATAACTCGATAGTGCTTTAAGTTCTACAGAGCTTCTATTACTAAAGAAGCCGATTTAAAGGGGAAATGCTTAGATATGTGGGATCCAAGATTAGGCTTAGGAAAACTTAGAGAATATAGAAATGTGCTCCCCAGTGTCTGATTTGATGCTTCCTTGAAGCGTTCAAAGTTAAAAGCTCTGGCTTTGAAGCCAAAAGGGGTTGTATTTGTAGATCTTTCCCTAACTACTAGGTAACCATGAGAACGAATTTACCTCTCTGAATCGGAGTTTCTTTTTCTTTAAAATAAGATTTTAAAAGAAAAATTATGTGAAAGGGTAAAATGCTCTGCTTGGCATGTGATATTTCAATAAATGTCAGTTTTGCCTGCCTCTGAGGCGTTCACTATGTGTCATAGTTTACCCTGATTTACCTTAGTCAGTATGCTGCTTCTGAATCCTCTGAGCATTAATAAACATCAATGTGCATCTTCCTTTCTGATGCGTTTGCTTAGGATACATTTTCAGAATTAAGCTTGTTCGTCTGTTTAAAACAAAGGATTGATTATTCTATTACCTTTACTCTAGGCAATATCTTTATCCTTTATTTCCACGACCCCTACCCTCTCTTTCATTATTATTTTTTAATTCATTCTTCAAAATTAACATCTCATTTCTGACTTTTCCTCTGAGTTCCAGGCCTACACCTCAAACAGCTTATGTGACATAGACGTATGAGATGGAGGTAACTTTACAGCAATCAGTACATTTAACACTGAATATACTGTTTATTGCTGTGTAACAATGTCACCACAAACTTTATGGCTATTAACAACACACACTTATTATGTCATAGTTTATGTAGGTTAGGAATCCATTTGGAAGTTCTATAGGTCTTCTGCTTCAGGCTCTCATAGGCTGCAATCAAGGTTTCATCCAGGGACGAGGTCTCATCTGAGACTCAACTGGGCAAGAATCCAATTTTAAGGTATCCTGGCTGTTGGCAGCATTCAGATCTTGGTAGGTTGTTGGACTGAGGGTCTCGGTTCCTTTGCTTACTGTGTTGAGTGGCCACTCTACACACCTTGCTTCATGGCCTTTCCATCTGGCAGCTCAGAATAAGAAAACTTCCTTCTTCACAGCAGCAAGAGAGAGAGTCTCTGGTGTGATGGACACAATCTCATGTAACATGATCATGTCCACACAGTTACATTAAACTTGGCCTCTTGCTGAATTTTATTGATTCAAAGCATGTCACAGGTCTGGTCCTTCTTGATCCACTCACCTCTGATTCCACAGTAGTAAGAGTGGTATTTTCAAAACATGGTTTTGGACATGGCATCTCCATCAACACCTTCCTGTTGCTCTTAGAAATAAATGTGGATGGATGTGAATCATTTTATAATAAATACAAGCCATCTTCTACTTCTCCACTGTGAAGTCATTTCTCACCATTCTAGGGCTAAAGACTATTTTATTTCAGTTGGACCTCTGTCCACCCTCCATAGTGGTCTTTTTGATCATGACAAGTTCCAGCTTAATGAGCTTCAGTGTTTCTCCATTGCTTTCTGGATATAGTTCAAAATTTACAACGTGGCCGATAATGCTCAGCATGAGTAAATCATGCCAGCGTCCTCCCATCTTATCACTGCCTCATAGATTTGCTTTCTGTCCCTTGAGTGTGAAGGCTTCGGAACCTCCATATATGCAACTGACGTAGCCTAGACAACTCTAACTTTTATTTACCCTTCCAACTTCCAAGTATCATTGCTTACTCCAGGTCTGTTAAAACTTCATATTATGTGACCGGGCATGGTGGCTCACGCCTGTAATCCCAGCACTTTGGGGGGCCAAGGCAGGCAAATCACAAAGTTAGGAGTTTGAGACCAGTCCAGCCAATATGGTGAAACCCTGTCTCTACTAAAAATAGAAAAACTAGCCAGGTGTGGTGGCGGGTGCCTGTAGTCCCAGCTACTCAGGAGGCTGAGACAGGAGAATCACTTGAACCCAGAAGGCGGAGGTTGCAGTGAGCTGAGATGGCACCACTGCACTCCAGCCTGGGTGACAAAGCAAGACTGTCTCAAAAATAAATAAATAAATAAACCCCCAATATTCTTCCGGATTTTCCTTCATACATTTAATTGATCTATTAATCACTGTGTTGCTATATGCACTCTCCCATAAGGTATCTGCAGGTGAAACTTGTGCTTATATTGTTCCTTGTTGTTTTTCAGGGCCTGTCCCAGGACTAGCTGAATGCATGGCAGACATCTCAGAAAATATGTAGTAGATGAAAGGAGGGTAGAACTAAGAAAATGAGCAACGTTCTCTCTGAGGATTTGAATTGCAGTTAGGAAACAGGCAAAAGAACTTCCTGCCAAAAGGTCAGGTGGGATGGAAGAGGTTCAGCCAAGACCGGGGCACAGAGCAGTTTGTGAGGATGATGACAGGGAACAGGTGCAAATCATAGCATTCATGGAACCCAGTGTTGAAGCAATTTCCGGGTCTTACATGAGGCATTTTGGTGTTGGAATGTTAACTGGATCTGCATTGCCTTCCAGAGTGGCAAGGCTGCTGATCCTGAAATGTGACAAATAGGGAATTTCTTCTAGATGATATGTATCTTCAGTCTTTCTACATGAACCAAATAGATTCAGAAATGAAGAAAGTGCTAGCAGTTTAATTGAGAAAGTGTTCATGGCCTTTCTATTTTGTTTTTCTTTAGCTATCCAAATTTCTCCTTGCTATTTAAGAGGAATTCACTTTACACAAGAACATTCTTTTACTTGATGATTCAATATAAGTAATTTTTTTTTTAAATTTTTGTCATCAGAGGTAAGAGCATAATGGAAAGCATGAGAATAATAACTTAGCAGTCAGCCTACCTTCGAGGAAACTCATTTGTGTGGGATTTAGACAATGAAATATGAGAGTCACATCTTTTATTTTTTCGTGTCATTATAAACTTAGGCAGGACATGGGGGCAAATAAGTGAATATTACTCAGATAGAAGGGATCAAATCTTCGAGTAATAGCTTAAAATAGCCTATTATAAAATAGAATTTATTGCTTAACATGGTGCGTTAAATGGAAAGTCACATGGGGCAGCAGACAGCATGTGGTCTGGAGAGTGAATTGTGGATCATGGAGGCCACTCATTAAATATGCAAATCCAACTGTGTAAATTTCCTTCTCTGCACATCCTACTGATTATTTTAAAAATGATTTTTAACTATTATTTACAGAACTAATGTGCCTGCAGCAAATGACACCTAGTGGATATTCAATAAGTGTTAGTCCGTAAATAATAATATCATATATAAAATACCCAGGCTAGTGTCTTGCATGAAATAGGTACTCGGTAAATCTATATTATTATTATCAACATCATCATCATCATCATTATTCCTACTGTGGACCAACACTACACTGGGCAGTTTCATCTGATTTGATTTCTATGAAAAGCGTATCAGGAAGTTTTTTTGTTTTGTTTTGCTTTACTAAGAAAATACAGTTAAGTAACTGTCTTGAGAGTCTCACAGCAAATATGCAGCCAGGCTGAGCTTTGACTCTATCCATTCTTACCATAAGCCTTTCCATAGAACAAAATCATGATGCTATACCTCCAGGTGGAGCACACCATTGCATACTAAGTACATGAATTATTTTTTCAAGATAACAACCACTTTTAAGTTAGGGATGACTTCATTCATTTCTCATTCACTCACATCAGACTGAAGCCTGCGAAGCTATGTTAAAATACCTTAAGCTAGGCAAAGAAATCCGAAGTACTCCTTCTATTTGGTCATAACTTATACAAGGTACTTCTCGGCCATCTTATTAAGGATGCCTTTAGCAGGGATGGAAAATGGAATTTATTACTTAGTTTTCTATCCTTCTCTAACACTTAACAGCTAAACACAAAATAAGTATTCAAAGAGATGTTCAAACTCTTCTAATATTTGTCTAGATGGTCAGTTCTGTGAAGACAGGACCATTACTCCTACATCTTTGGTATGGTGTTTGCAGGAGTGACTTGCACACAGCAACCACATTTTTCCTTGTGTGCAATTTTTCAACTATGACAAAGTTAAACTTTTGAGAGCTTCATTCAAGTTCCCTTTCTTTTTAGTTTTTAACTTACTGTTTATGAATGTGGGCTATTGAAGGTTCTAAAAATATTTCTCTTAATCCTTGAAGGAAACAAAATTCTCTAAATTTTTTCCCTCTTGCATTCATTTTCTTTTTCTTTCTCTCACACACAGACACACACATATTCTCTCTCTTCATTCTCTCTTATTTCTATATGTTGCAATATATGAATGTTTGTGTGTGAATTTGTGTGACATATACTGTCTAAGTTGGAAAGAAAATGTTGCTTTCTTTCCAAATCAAAGAGAAAAATGTGTAGAGTCTGGAACTACCACAAAAATAGCTGCCTTGACTCACAATGTCTCTACTCTGAAATATAAATTTTATCCTGAAGGGAATTCTCTTTTCTGTCTCAAGTAGGCTTCTCTCCATATATACACGCATAATGAAATATGTGGAAATTCTAAAGTCTTCATAGGAACCTGAGAGATCATTAATCTTGTATTATCTTGGCAAAAATGGAGATGAGAAATTATTTATGTTGTGAGCTCTGATTCAAGGTAATTCAAGTTCCAAAGGATTGAATTCCAGCAAATGCCTAGGAAGCTTCTTTTTTTTTTTTTTTTAAGAATTCCGTATTACCCAATTTATTTTCTTATGAATTTGTCAGTTCCAAGTGTAATATACAGCATTTAATAGTCTTGTTCTAAGATGATGAAACAGTGTCTTTATGGTGATGTTTAAAGTAATTGTGCTTGATTTCAATGGGTCTTATGAATGTAGTGGTCTCTGTAAAAAGAATAAAAAATCATGCTGGTAACACAATTTGAGGTTAAAGGAAATGACACCTAATGTGTTGGTACAGTTATTTCACAATTATCTTTCAGGATTTCTTAAAGTTTGCATGAGATTTTCATATGTTATATGATAGTATTGCATATCTTTGTTCCCAATTGGTTCTCCATGATGGTACAGTGAAGTGGGTAAAGCAAGTAAGTAAATTAGACTCAGAGATTTAGTGACTTGCTTTAAGGCTGTAATTTCTACCTCTTATTGACTATGAGACCCACATATGCTGATCCCTATACCAAATGTGCTTTTCATTAAATCTAGGATAATGCTTAGATTTGAAATAAGGGAGAAAGGACAGACATAAATGGAAAGTTGAGATTAATTTGTTCTTGGTGATTGTTCAGTAAATATTCATTTAATAAGGAAAGCATCATTATTGTAAGGATGCATGTATAAGAGGATTCTTTTGTATAGTCAGTATCTCACAGTGCTTGTTTCTTTTTTTGCCTCCTGAACAAGACTGGGAAGAGAAATGAGCTAAACCCATGCAAGCAGAGGCCTTCTTCCTGATAATGGATTAAAGCATGCTTAGACCTAGTTTCCAACTGTATTTGAAAACTGTCATGCAAGCAAATGTCCAGGGGTCTTAGTATTAGTCATTCAAAGCTCCGAATTACGAGTGCCTTATATAATGAATGGGAAGGAGGAAGTTGACTTCAAGAACCAGAAGTCTTTTAATCAAATATAGAGGACTAGGAAATAGCAACTCTCAGCTGTTAAGGGATTTGTGAAATTGCCTGCCTGGAAATTTACGCATATTTCATTCTTGTTCAGAATTTAACAAAGTACATATTTATAATGACTATGCTTATGATGTATTAATTTTGGATAAAAAATATATACAATTAGCATGAAGACTATATTGCATTCTACATTTCTTAATTTACCATCCTAAAGAAAGAAAACCTGGCTGGGCACTGTGGCTCACGCCTGTAATCTCAGCACTTTGGGAGGCCAAGGTGGGTGGATCACGAGGTCAGGAGATCGAGACCATCCTGGTCAAAATGGTGAAACCCTGTCTCTACTAAAAATGCAAAACTTAGCTGGGTGTGGTGGTGGGTGCCTGTAGCCCCTGCTACTCAGGAGACTGAGGCAGGAGACTTGCTTGAACATGGGAAGCAGAGGTTGCAGTGAGCCGAGATGGCACCACTGCACTCCAGCCTGGGCTACAGAGTGAGACTCCGTCTTGGCGGGTGGAGGGGGAGAAGAAAAGAAAACCTAACTATTTTGGCCACAATATCTTACTATTTGGTGGCAAGATACCATAATGATGGAAAGCCTTGGATGAAAACAGGGAGATTTATGAGTTACAGGCTTACTGATAATTTCATGATGTAGCACATATTAATAGGTTAAAATGCATACCTGGATGTACACCTTGCACAGTACTTTCTGTGCACCTTGAAGCATATATAAGTTAGGAAAACTTTTCAGTCAACTTTTCTATAAAATTAGAAACTTTGTAATTATCTTACCTCACTCAGAAGGTTGTAAAGTTATAAAAAGAAGTGAAAGCATTATATAACATATTATATTCGTGGCTTCTTTTTAGGTCGTAGATACCTCTGTTGATTCGATATAATAGTCCTGCTCCTGCTCATGGAGTGCACTGGTTCTTCAACTTGAGTGTATGTCAGAATTACCTGGAGGACCAGTTAAAGTGTAGCTTCTGGGTCTCGCTCTCAGAGTTTATAATTCAGGTGATGTTCATATTGCTGGTCTGGAGACCATACTTGGAACACCACTTGCTTAGTGGGTCATTGTAATGTTCTGTTTCTCTACATGGAGTCCATGGTAGTATTCCAGAGGATTCTAAAAACAGTAAGAGCCATGATACAACCTTCTGAGGTGTTACCAGAACATTTGCAAAGCTAGTTTATGTGGAAAAAAAAAAGTAATGTTGATATATTAGGGAATTAAATGCAGAAGCTGCATGGTATATTCTGGGAAAAATGCAAGACCTCAAAGTTGTTCCAAATTTATAATTATTGGCTTCTCCCTGTGAAATGTGTCATCGAATAGGACTTCCTAACTTGCTAGAGCTTTTCAAATGTCTCCACCAAAGATTTTTAAAATTAGAAGCTCTGTCATGGTAAGTTTCATGCCTATTTGCCTAATCTTGAATCCCCAGATTCAAGCACTCTGTCTTGCAAAAACAGAGCCTCAACCATCTATGTGGTCTTAGGAAAGATTCCTTTTGTTTGACCTCTCCGTATCTATTCGGTTGGTGCAAAAGTGATTGCAGTTTTTGCCACTGAAAGTAATGGCAATGACTGAAATTACTTTTGCACCAACCTAATAGTTGCCTCACAGGTAAAAAAGCAACAATAATGGAACCACTTTTTTGGATTGAGTGAGATAATCTAAACTGGGGCTATTGTATTGATACATTTAGAGATAATATTTGAAAATATTTACTGAATACAGATGCTTGGGCCTTATGATAGGATTATACCTCAATAAACTTACAGTAAGTTGAAAATATCATAAGCAGAAAATACATTTAATATACCTAACCTACTGTACCTAACACCAGAGCTCAGCCTAGAACTTTTTTCAAATGTTTGAAATTTTATTTATTTAAAAATTTTTTGTGAGTACATAGTAGGTATATATATTTTGGGGGGGTACATGAGATGAGAACTCTTATATTAGCCTACAGTTGGGCAAAATCATCTGGTACCACAGGGCATTGTAGAGTTTTGTTTGTCTGTTTGTTTGTTTTGAGATGGAGTCCCACTCTGTCTCCCCAGGCTGGAGTGCAATGGTGTGATCTTGGCTCACTACAACCTCCGCCTCCCGGGTTCAAGCAATTCTCCTGCCTCAGTCTCCTGAGTAGTTGGGATTACAGGTGTGCACCACCATCCCCAGCTAATTTTTGTATTTTTAGTAGAGACAGGGTTTCACCATGTTGATCAGGCTGGTCTCGAACTCCTGACCTCAGGTGATCCACTTGCCTTGGCCACCCAAAGTGCTGGGATTACAGGCGTGAGCCACCTCACCTAGAGTAAGCCACCACACCTGGTTGTTTAGCTTCACAATGGCATGACTGGCAGGGAGCTGCTGTTCACTCCCTCAGCCCAGCATTGAAAAAGAGTGTTATATCACCTATCACTAGCTCAGGAAAAAAATCAAAATTCAGAAATGAAATAGTTTCTACTGACTGCAGATCACTTTCCCACCATCATAAAGGTCACAAATTCTTAAGTTGACCCATCGTGAGTCAGGGACTGTCTGTGTAGTAAACGTATTTGTGAGCTTCCTCTGTGCCACATAACGATTTAATTACTAGTTAATTAGTAATGTTAATTATTATGAGTTGATGTATATTGTTCTGTGTTCAGTTCTTCATGTGGGGGGCCTGGGAATCTTTATGTTGAACCAGCTTACAGTGTGCTGCTTCATAAGTAGCCTGTGTGGTCCACAATTATGAAACACTGCTATAGATGTTTTTATTCCTTTCAGAGACAAAGATAGTCTGGGGGATATGCTACCAAATAAAGGTGGTTGAAAAAAATTCAGCCTACTTTAGGCTTGTTTATGTAAATTAAGAGTCTACAGGACACAGGTGCTTATCAAAATAATTAATCTTTTTATTATTCATATAATATTAACAACTATATTTTTCATGCGTTTCTATGAATACAGACACACATTCACACAAGACACACGTTAACTAGAGGGAATTAGACAAGAATCATAGAAGTACTACAAAATATAGGTTTAAATACTCACAAAAATAAACTTTAAGCTGTTATCTTTCACAATTTTCCAGGCTGTTCTGAGGGTGTTTCAGTGCTTGACCCCCCCATCTGTCCTAAATTGTAACTGACTGCTCTTTAGAATGCAGGTGCTAATTAACTTCTTAACACTTCTTTGTATCATCCTAAACGCCCAGCCTTCTCACTTCTGTGCCTTCTGAAGTGTGTCTTTGAGTTCTGTGGTTAAAGAGGTGTATTTCCCATAGTGAATACGTACTACTTTTGTAACGTAAACCAAAAATAAAATTCTAAGTCCCCCCAACCATGAGTCCCTGCCCTCCTCTTGGCCAAGGGCATTCCAAAGTTAACCTGAAAAAGCTAGTTCGGGCTGTGATGGAAATGGGGAGCTGGACAGGACTCTTTATGCCCTCCTCCCTTTTGGAATTACTGTCAGAACGGACTCCTTTGAGTCTTATGGGAAACATTCGCAATGTATTCTCTCTGAAGCCTGCTACCTGGAAGCTTCATCTGCGTGATAAAACTTTGGTCCCTACAACCACTTGAAGCAATCCAGGCATTCTTTTGTATTGATAATATCTCCTTCAACCAATTGTCAATCAGAAAAATTTTAAATCTACCTATGACCTAGAAGCCATCATTTTGAGTTGTTTCACCTTACCGGATTGAACCAGTGTACACTTTACATGTATTGATTGATGTCTCCTGTCTCCGTAAAATGCATAGAACCAACCTGTATCCCAACTACCTTGGGCACATGTTATCAGGACCTCCTGAGGCTGTGTCATGGATGTGACCTTAACCTTGGTAAAATAAACTTTCTAAATTGATTGTGACCTGTCTCAGATACTTTTGGTTTACAGTAATTAAAAACTTGAGATGACATAATGCTTTTAAAAGGATGTAAGGATCTTTCCCTCCGTCCTAAATCACAATGAGCTCTTTTCCTTGGGTCAATATGTGAAGTAGATTCCTGCCCTGAACCTCTGAGATTCCAAGTTGATTTCCATTGAGTCAGGCCCAGAGATTTGCATTATAAACACAACTTCTCGGGGTTTTCTAGTCCTGGTGGAGAAACCATTCATGCAGAGCAGAGTTCTTCTCACACTGGATGTATATACTGCTCTGTTTTCTGACATATTGTACTTTGTTTGATGGTTTCAAAATATGTACAGTGAGTGTCTCCACATTCTGATTTTCAGGTAGCTACTGATTTCTGGTTTTGTTTTTTGTTTTTTTTTTTTTGGCTTTTAGAACAATAGAGCATAGCAATTAAGTACATGTAATTTACTGTTAGTCAGAACTAGCTTCTGGCTGCACACCCCACATCTGTTGATTATTGGGACCCAGGCCAGTGGCCTCAACATTTTAGCTTTTTGTTGTTGTTGTTTTGAACAATTAATGTTTTCTCACATTTCCCATCGGCTGTTTTCATTTTGTGTATCCTATTTTATGTTCACCTTCAAAAATACAGTATTATTATTATTACAAAGACCATCAATGATGTTCTAAATGCTTCTTAAATAAATATTTGTTTGTTACATCAGACTCTAACACAAAAACATTTGCCCATTTTTTGAATTTTCTCCTTAAGATCTTTAGGTAGGCTGGGCACAGTGGCTCACATCTGTAATCCCAGCACTTTGGAAGGCCAAGGTGAGAGGATTGCCTCAGTCTGAGAGTTCAAGACCAGATCCTGTCTCTATTAAAAAAAAAAAAAAAAAAATTCTGCCATGGTGGGATTACACACCTGTAATCCCAGCTACTTGGGAGGCTGAGGTGGGAGGATTGCTTGAGCCTGGGAGGTCGAGGTTGCAGTGAGTTGTTAGGGTACCTCTGCACTCAGCTTGGATAACAGAGTGAGTCCTGTCTCAAAAAAAGGAAAAAGATACTCATCGTATGATTGTGTGTGTATATGTGTGTGCGCGTATATGTATGTGTGTGTGTGTGTGCGTTTTCCTGGCTGTACTAATTATTGGGGTATTTGCTCTTATAACTATGCCACAAATGTCTATACAAAAAACACATCTGTAATTGAATAGATGAATGAATTAAAAACATTTATTGAGTACTTATTTATGCCTATCCATTTTTGGAAATCTAAAAGTGATTTGAATATAATTTAGTCTCATTGAAGTCTAAATAAGATAATTATATCAAGTAAATAAGTACTTGTACCAGAAACATAGAAGTTCCTTTATATTTGATGATAATTATTAGTATTCTAGTTACAGACTAATATTTGACAGTAAAACAGGCAATTGACAATGGATTAGAAAAGGAGATTCAAATGATGTGGCACACTCTTGAAATTTAGTGGGTTTCAGCATAAAAAACCCCAACCATCTTGGGCATGTGTTGTCAGGACTTCTGGAGGCTGTGTCACGGGTATGCCCTTAACCTTGGCAAAATGAACTTTCTAAAGTGATTGAGACCTGTTTCAAATACTTTTGGTTTATAGTAATTAAAAACTTGAAATAACATACCACTTTTGGGGAAATCCACACCTCTGAAGGAGAGTCATTTGTGAGGTTCTTTGTTTAATGATTATCCTGATTTCTAATTATTTTCTTGGAAGTTCTGGAAAGCTCTTCAAGGTAGCTTCTCTTCCTATATGAAATCCTGTTTTGAAAACATTTCCCTGGAGAATTTAAACACAAGAAAAGCTCAGATTCCACTGTTTTTAGACATTTCCCTATGCTCCTCACTTCACACATTTACACTGAAACACGTACAAAATACTTACTGCCGCATTTTTCTTTCCGCCTGGAGAACATCTGTAAAGATATTAATTGTGCTTCAGTTATAAATGGATTGCCAAAAGGGACAGAACGGATTGTGTATCTCATCAGCATGCCCTGTCTGGTATAAATAATGAGACAAGAACTTGGTACATTGGAAATTTGTGATAAAAACAAGATGTGATATTATGAAGTCCCACCAGTTCTTTCTTCTAGATACATTGATTTTTAAGGCACTCTGTGAGACTGCTAAATCAATGATCGTCTGTCACTAAATGTTGGCTAAAAAGGCTATATTACTGGGGTCAACTACAAATTAGCCCAAAGGGTAAACATACAGGTAGCACAAATGTTAAGAAGAAAAATGTCACAGATGTTGTAAAATATAGTTGGAAAGGCACAGCTGTTAGAAAATGTATATGGTCTCTTTCTCCTTTTCCATCTAAGAGTCTTAAATATGGAAACTAGGAAGAATTGAAAGGAGAGGAAACATAATTGAATTGAGTGCAGGACTTCATTACTTGAGTTATTTTAAAAATAATGTCAGAATTTTGTTTGATGTTTCCTCAAATTATTCGTGTGTGTCTTTCAAATGTGCTAATTTTTGCTTTTACCTTTCATAAGCACCTAGTGAAGTTGCTGTTTCCTAGTATGGCATAATGATTAAAATCTAAATAAATTTTAAAAAATATTGATATTGCTAAATACGTTGTATACATAGATTTGTGCACTTTGAGTTGCATTTCAAATGAAACCCAAGAAGTCTTCAATGTAATGAAATTTGAGGATTAGGGGACAAAACAAAACTCATAGGTGTACACATGGACACATACATTGTTCATTTACTGTAATAGTCAATATTGTAAAATCACAGACTACCTTTGAAGTTGCGCTATTCATCACGTCACTTTATCAGGAAGATTTCCTTTACATACCTCCAACCTGCCCTCCACCTTTCTCTTGTAGCAGGTCTCAGGGTCAATCTTCTCTGCACACCCACCACTCCTGCAACATGCCTAGGTTACAGTCTAGGCAATAATGTTTCTTTCTGTGCCTCTGCCTGGTAGGCTGTGAGCTAGCTCCCCAAGGGCCAAGAAGGATCGCTCTTCATCATTGGTACTCCAAGACCAGGAACAGTTTGGTGGCATTCAGCAACTGACAGACATATATAGTATGAGAAAATGGGACTAAGGAAGTGAGAATAAAGAGAAAGAAGGATACCAACAAAGAGAAATGAAGGAATATGTTGAATAAATACAACATCTATTCAGTTTTCTTGTTAACATTTCATTTGATTACTTACAAATATGGTCTGTGTCAGATTCATCAGTACATCTTCAGGGCTGAGAACATAATCAGTTCTTTTCTTTCTCTTATCTCACCCTCTCTCCCTCCTCTTTTCGTCCTCCCAATTTGAAAGCTTCCATATATTGGCAGAACCTTAATCATTCTTTGTAAACCCATTGCTTAGCCTTTCACATATTATTTTGTGTTTGCCAAGATTTTAATTAAGTCACGTAGAGTTTTCAATATATTTTTTAAACAACTCTCTCTAGGCATGCACGTACCAAGGTCTCACTACAGATTGAGTCCCCGAATCTGAAAATTCAAAATTTGAAATGCTTCAAAATCTGACACTTTTTGAGTGCTGACATGACCCTAAAAGTGGCAAGTTTCATACTTGATCTCATGTGGTAATGTGATAATGTCCTCAGTTCATTATTCCCTCTACAGGAAGTTTTCAGGAGCTTAAGTGAGGGTTTAATATCATCCTAGTCTCTGTTTGAAGCTAATTCTGGCTTATGTTTGGAGTGGGTTCAACTCTAAGAAGACAAGGTCATGACTACCCTTTTAAGAGTAGAGAAAACCATTACCGTTATTCTTTAATAAATTCCAAATGAGAGTAAGACAAAACAGTAGACATAACACCTAATTCAGAACATGATCAATATGCTACGTTAATTTCTGAATATCTTCCAAAAGAAAATAAGCTATTCATTCTCTCTTATTTGTATATTTACCCAACGAATATTTCTATGCAAGGCATTTTCTGAAGTGCTAGGGAGAAAAATAAAAATACTAGTTCATATTCTCTGCACTTGAAGATGTAAAATTCAGAAACATTGTAGTGTTTGTGTAGCGGTTAAAAGGGCAGATTTGGGAGCATTCTTGTGTGGTTACAAATTCAGGCTTTATTCCTTCTGTTTGAATTCAGATATTCATAGCAGATTCAGAGACTTATTGCAAAGATTAAATGAATAAATATTTCACATCAGGTATAGTTCTCAGCACTTGTATAACAAGGACAATGTGGGATCATGCTTATAATTTGAACAAAGTGATAGAACCCTGTTATCAAGGAATGGGTTAATTCTGGAGGGGAGGATGAGAGGGGAAAGTTGAGAGAATAAGAAAGAATATTGTTCCTAAGAAGCTTTTAGTCTAAAAGGGGAAAATCTGTATGCACTGCAATTTATATATAAAAGTAAAAGGTGCCCCTAGAGACAATCAAGTGAAGTATTTTGAGAGTTCAGAAGAGGGAATGATTCAACTTAGGAATCAACTAAATCTTGAATCTGGGTCAGATTGAGCTATGTGGATAGTTGTGGAATCACAGAAATGGAGTGAGTAGTGGGTAAATAAAGTAGTTGGGAATATTACAAACTCTTGGTAATTGGTGGAAAAGGTTGTTTAAAACCCTTTACTAACTTTTCATTCTCCTAAAAGAAGCTCCAGACTGATTCGTCTAATTCATAGGTACACCCTTCTAGATTTGCAGGCCCACCTGTGAACATTGACCTGGGATCATCTTTTCCTGCCTGATTTCAAGGTCAATGTCCCCTCATACCAAAAACTTTGCTTTAACTGTTCTTCAGTATTTCCATGTCACCCATGGAATTTGATGACATCATTTAGTAGCTAATTGTTCCATTTTGGATCTCCTACTAGTCTACCCCTTTAGAAAGCAAGAATCTTCTAACTGCAGTTTCTGAAGCTTGACACAGCAGAATTTTAATTTAAAATAATTAAAACAATGAAGGGCTCAAATAGATTAGCCCATTTACTTCCATTTTAGCTACATCATTGATGGCAGCATGTATAGGACTTTATATTTTGCATCAGTTAGTACATATCTCTTTGAACTCATAGTTCTTGTAATGATTGCAAAATTAAACATTTTTCATCTAAGACTCTCATTCCTCAATAGCTCAATGGCTCAGTGACTTTTCACTTTGTCACACTTGAAATTTGATAGGATTTTGTCTCTCACATTGGAAAAGGGAGGGTAACCCCAGTTACACAATTATTATTTTTTAAAGTGCGGACTTTTAACTAGAAACATAAGCTCATTTTAGAGGGACAAAAAAAAATGAACAGCCACTATAATGGTTATATCTCTGTTCTCATGCAACTTGACCTTAAATTTATACTTTATGAAATAAAAATAAAGTAGCATGCCCTGGAAAGCACAGGGTGCATCTCAACCAAAGTTCTCTCATTTGGGGGATACTGATAGTATGTTATTTTTATGGAGCCTCAGAATAAGAATAGGAAGTAGGTGGCAATATTCTATTTTTTAGATAAAGCAACTGAGTCTTATTGATGTAAAAGCATTCTCTTGCTGTATCAGAGTGTTAAGTCATGGATGTAGAATATGATCTCAGGCTAACCAAATAATGTCAACAGAAACATCTGATATTACAATTATATATATACTACATATATAATACTACAATTATATATATGTAGTGTGTGTGTATATGTATATACTATATATGTATACTTTTGACTACATCGTGATACCTTCTAGAAAATACATTTAATGAAGATTTGCAGTTTCTTACAATAAAGAGAAACCAGGTGAAAACACTGCTAAAGTAAACTTCAGATGCTATTAGGAGAGAAACTCTAACTCTCTTACATGTTCTTGTACCCTTTGCATCTAAGTTGGTGCTTGGCATACAGTATATACTGTGCAAATAGCCATTGTGTGATTGAATAAATTAGTTCATTTACTCAAATAGAATGAATTACATTTCTTTTTTTAAAATTGAGACTGGTTCTCACTCTGTCACCCAGACTGGAGTGCAGTAGTATGATCACGGCTCACTCTGGTCTAGACTTCCCAGGCTCAGGTGATCCTCCAACCTCAGCCTCCCAAGTAGCTGGGACTACAGGTGCACGCCACCACGCGCAGCTAATTTTCTGTATTTTTGTAGAGACAGAGTTTGGCCATGTTGCCCAGGCTAGTCTTGAATAATCCACCTGCCTTACCCTCCCAAAGTGCTAGGATTAGAGGATGAATGACATTTTACCTACTGTAGTTGTCACATATTGTAGAAGGCATCTGTGGTGCCACCAGTAGCATAGTTTTTCAAAGTCAGTATGGATATAGAAAGCTGCCAGTCTAGAGCATTTATGGTGCTATTTAGTTCTCAAGCATTTATGGGATTTCATTCCATAGGTGACAAATTAGCAAAGGTTTGATTCCTGGGAATAAGCGGCCTATGAAAAGAAAATACTTTTATTTTCCTCTTGTATTAGAAATAAAACCGTCCCAATTCCAAAAAGGTGTATTTATGCACATGGAACTGTAAAACAGGCAGCTTATTAGTTTTCACAACCAGGCCTCCAATTGTCCTCATTATCTGTGTGCGAAAGCAGTGGGTAGGCTACCATGCTAGCATTGTTTGTGAGGGATACAGCAGGTACTTCGCCTCTGTGCATAGTAAACATGGCTAAGATTCTACAGTTACACATTTTCATATGATATTTTCCATTTCTCTCACCCAGTGCATATTACAGATGTTTGCTGAAATGATGCATGGGTGAATAGAAGACATCTGTGTGCTTAAACACATTTTCTAAAGTGTTTAATTGTTTCAGAAAGTTTCAGGCTCATTCTAAAAACACTGTGTTAAGTGTGCGTGGATGTTTCATTAAGTTACAAAATTGTTTTTTCCCTAAATTCTCCAGAATAAAATATGGAAACTGAATTTTATTTCCCTGGTTTATATCCCAAATCATGGAGCCAGAGAAATGACAGGATACATTTTGGGGCTGTCCATCCGCCTGACTGCAGTTAAGAATCTGTCTCCGTTCCCATAATAAATTTAATTTGGAGCATGTGGAATTTGGCAGCAACATTTCACTACAGGCTGAGAGCTGGCACATAAGGAGAACACCCAGCGAGCAACGGGTAGGCCTTTGCAAAAAAAGAAAGATAGGAAACTAATCACTGAGGATTCCATTGTGTGGTGTGTCATAAAAGAGAGGTTTCTGAAGCAAAATGGCAAGCACAGACTGCCTCTGCCTCTTACTCATTTGGCTTTTGCAAGTGGCAAGACTGATTACCCACAAAAGAGAAAGGTTTGATCTTCTGTTATCAGCTTAACATTACTCTTGTAGTTAACCAACTGTAATTCAGAGAGGAGTTCCTGGCAGGAATTGGAATCCCTGTCTTCTTGCTTGTTGTTGAATGGTCAGATGGTAATAATTCAGTATTTATTTCCCCTAGAGCTTGGTTGGGGAAGAAATCTCCATATCTGGGGTTAAAAAAGAAGCCCTAATTTCGGCTGATCCATGTTTAATCCTCCTCCCCCTGCAAAGACACGCCTAAGTAGCCCCTTGGAGGTTTGGATATTTGGGCATGTGTATTCTATAATGAAATAGCAAAACTGAAAAACACTGGTAGAATTTAGGGCATGCTTCCTGCTGGGGGAATTTGCTTGAGGGCCTGCAAGAGAAATGAATGTTGAAGACAGTGGTATCAGTCAGAGAGATGCAAAGAAAAATGAATGCACGGGCTGCCTGCACTTATTTCTCAGCTTTTGCCTTAAGCACATCAGGTCGGTGCTCTGTTGTAACTTGGTGCACCAAGTTTGATGGGGAGGGGGTGGAGACTTTCAACCAACCAACCAACCAACCAGCCAGCCAATACACACAAAACCTCTAGAATTATGTGACAGTCAAGTACAGAAGTATCTCAAAGCATTTTCCATACAACTAATAAATAATGAATTCTGTCTGGCACATTTAAACCATCCAGGACCGGAAGTTTCTACTTCTAGTAAGGGATAATTTCAATGTCAACAAGTAATGCAGGCCTTATGAAATTATTGCTCTGCTATTCATCAACAACCCAAAAAAGGTTGTCACGGCAACCCCTGTGCCCCACCACCTCTTTGTATTGCACAGTACTTAGAGGAGTTAATAAGGAAGATGAGAGAAGTTGAGTTGAGGGTTTAGTTTTATTAAAATAAATGAAAGCAGTTGCATCATTGCTATGACCTTTTAGGCCAGTAATCTTTGGGATGCATGAATGTTTAAGTAAGACATTTTCAGATGATAATGCCAAACGCTTTGTCTGTGGATTGTACATACCTCACTTGGAACAGGATAACTAGCAGGTCAAATACAAAGTTTGAAGAGCATAGTAGGAGACCAGGAATGTGCATTGTTCTGAATTTCAGTTATTGCAAAGGTTCTGCCTCTTGATTTTCCCACCTGGTATTGGAATGCTGATTCTCTAAAACTGTATTGCAAATGAGTCTTTGCAAATGGAATTTGTGTTCTTCTCATCATAACAGCTTTGGCTTTTCCAGTGTGCACATTTTTACGCTGCACCAAACCTTTGTTTTCCTGCTCAGGGTGTCAGCACCAGCATTTTTCTTTCTGAATAATGTGCAGAATTGGTGTGCTGACTTGCTCATTAAAAAAAAGCATATCCTCGCTAACAGAGCTGCACTACCCAAACCCCAATGTCTCATTTTCCCAAAGGCCTTTCATCTTAGTTTGCTGGCAAACTGGAACCTCTACCTCGATAGTGTAGCATCCTTGGTGGTTAATTTTGCCTGTAGTTTTTGCTGTTATTATGTGGGATGGGGGAAAAAATGGGTCCTGCTGGGAATGGGAGGAAACTGTCAGGTGTGGCAAGAGGCACATGACACTGAAAGTCTTTTGTTAATTAAAATCCGAGCAGCACATTGGCAAATTTCACTTAAACGAGTGAAACAAACTAAATGCAAAAAAGAAAAAAAAAGTTTGTTTAATGCAGAATTCACCTTGGAATTGATATGTTCATACTCGGCTTGATACGTTCATACTCGGCTTGATACTAGCAGGCTGAATTGTGGTGACAGGGATCATTTTTGTTGACAACAGCTGGAAATACAGCAGCTATATTATTATAATTAGGATCAGTATCAAGTTGGATTATAATAGGGGCTTTCTTGGAGAAATGGCACAGTGTCAAATTTATAGTCACTAGCTAAATGAGTCTCTTGTATCCTTGACAAAGGGACAAAAACAGTTCCAAATGAAAACACAAACAGAGAATCCTGGTTGTTATATTTCCTGGGTATTACTCAGGTCCTATTTATCACACACCAACACTTGCAGCTTTGAAGAAACATTATCCTGCAAGGTTTACACTTTTCAATTTGCCTTCGTGGTCTGCATTCTGCATGCATTTCCATGGAGAAGTGTACATTGCTGCTTGACTAGCAATCTTTTCTGCTACAAGATTAACTTCGAAACATCCATTTTTTCTCCCCTATGGGCAATCACTTGACAAATGCACCCACAAAACCTCCACACACATCTATTCCAGTGTACACGTACATCAACAGTCTTGAATCACTATCAGGAGAAATATCGTCCTTGACGGAAAGTAGTCTAAAGCTGAAGGATGGAGATTTCCAGGAAGCCAGACATCAGGCCGAAATATTCTGGATAAGTATGTGGGTAAAAGCTTGTCTTCACTCTGTTGCAGTCCCCAGCCTAGTAGTTCATCCTGGCATGGACTGGGAGATATGGCCTTCATTCAAAATGCCATCCATTCAAATAACATCGAGAAACTTGTACTGACGACATGCCCAGTGTCTAGCCTCCTGCTTAATGTATAAGCTTTTACATAGTACACTTTTGTTTATAAAATACTTTTTATTTTTGCTCTCAGAGCAATTTTATACCAAAGAGAAAACTGATATGAGATAGATTAGTAGACTGGATGGAAGAATGAGACACTGTGTGTGCGTATGTGTGTCTGTTTTCTTTTGAGCAGTTTTACTAACAAAATCACTTCCTTTCTAAGCATGTGGATATATTGCTACATTTGAGATTGTCTTTTTGTGTTTTCCCCCAAATTTAATAAAATCTATTATCAAAGCCATTATGCAAAATTACACTTAATTATAAATTAAAGCATTCACTACCATCTAAAATTGTAAAAGATTAGTTTGTTAGTTTTACCTGTATACACACATAATATAACAATAGTGACAGTAAGCTTGTAGTGTCAATAACTCTTCTGTGCTCTTTGAACACATTAATCCGTTTAATTGTCTCACCAAGCCTATGATGTAACGACTATGCTCACCTTCCTTTTTACAGATTAGGGAATCAAAGCTTGGAAAACTTTTGTTACTTGGCCAAGAACACAGAGCTAGTAAAAGTTGGAGATAAAATATAAAAGAAATGTTTGGGTTGAAGACATTTTGACTCTAAATGTATCCTCTCAACCACTTTTCTATATTTCATATGATTACATGTGATCCTCACACAAAACTATGAGGCCTGTGGAATAAAAAATGTTTGTCTTTGCATATGAAAAACTGAATCACAGAGCATGTAGAAGATAGAAACCCAACCCCTTACTCCAGCACCAGTAATAATAACGTGACGGGCTACCTCTCATAATAAGATAAGATCAACTGAATTAGATATGCTCATGATCAGTCTTGTAAACTCCAGAGAAAATATCCTATCTTCCATTTAATAGGAAATAGTTTGCATGACTATGGAGTATGAAAAAAGAATACTTCATTTTACAAACAAATCGAAATAGTAATTCTTCAAAGTAATTACAATAGAAATTAGTGTCTCTAGGGAGAATGGATGAAGCTAAATTTTAAAAAGTTTGGTGCACACTACAGGCATTTTTAACTATTATTTTGTATCAAATTGCCTGAAAAGATTTTTTAAAAATGTGTCTCCATTTTATTATTCCATAGATCTGGAAGGGACATTAGGGATCTGTTTTTCAGAGGGTAAAATCTCACACACAGACACTCAGTACTCACTGGTTTAGCATGTTGTTATTTCTGTGATAGGTACCTACATATATTATTTTGTTTAACTCTCACGATAACCTTATTATATTGTGTAGGTTTAAATCTGAGGCTAAGACAAGTTAAAGTATTTGCTCAAAGAAACAGATAAGCGTTTCAGAAGATGTCAGAACTATTTTATGTTCAAAACTGTTAACTCCAGACTACTCTGACCAAATGCACCAACCCTGTGCATAAATAAAACAATATGGTTTTTCAGAAAATATTTGGATATGTTTTTTTCTCTGTGAAGGAATTTCCTAATTTAAGAGTCACCCACTAGAAGGAAATTTTGGTAATGACAGGAAGTTTTGACAATTTGTTCACTTTTCTTTTTCAATTACCTAGGCAGTGACTGGAACTAAATTCTCAGATTTATTAACTTAATGTCATACCGAATATTGCACCTTGACTTATTTTTTTTTTCTGATAATATGTTACTTCATAATGCAGGAACATAATTTCTTCTTTAAAAAATCGAAGTAAATACACTAGACTACAAAACAAAGCAAAAAGAGTTGTTATATGGTCTTCTGCATGAAAGGGACCTCTTTCTCATAAGTCTCTGAACTCTGTTAGTTCTTCCAGTAACTCTGATGTCTTTTTCTTATTATTCATTATTTTTCTTTTATTTTTGGACTAATGTTAGACTTACAGAAAAGTTGTAAAAATAGTTACCACATACCCTGTCTTAGTCTGTCTTGTGCTGCTGATAACAAAATACCTAAATTGGGTTAATTAATAAAGAAAATAATTATTTTCTCACAGTTCTGGAGGTTGGGAAGTCCAAGATCAAGGCACAGCATGTGGTGAAGCCCTTCGTACTGTCATCTGGAGGGGAGGAACACTGTGTTCTCATATGGTGAAAGGTGGAAGGGCAAGAGAGACAAACTCCCGCTGTTAAGCTCTTTTATAAAGGCGCCTAATCAGGCCCTGTGAGGTGGCTCACGCCTGTAATCCCAGCACTTTGGGAGGCAGAGGCAGGTGGATCGTGAGGTCAAGAGATAGAGACCTCCCTGGCCAACATGGTGAAAACCCGTGTCTACTAAAAATACAAAAATTAGCTGGGAGTGTTGGTGCACACTCTAGTCCCAGCTACTCAGGAGGCTGAGGCAGGAGAATTCCCTGAACCTTGGAGGCGGCAGTTACAGTGAGCCAAGGTCACACCACTACACTCCAGTTTCGGAGACAGAGCAAGGCTCCGTCTCAAAAACAAAAGGGCCTAATCTCTTGTGAGGGAGGTGCCCTCATGGCCCAATCACCTCTTAAAGGCTCCACCTCTTAATATTTTATGTTAGCAACACCTGAATTTTGGAGGAGACACATCCAAACCATAGCAACCCCTCACTCAGTTAACCTTCAGTTTAACACCTTACCACAAAGATCAAAACAGGGAAATCAACATTGATATCCACTTCTATTGTCATTATCCAATGTTAATGTTTTATCCTCTCTTAATTGAACTACTGTTGTAACCTCATAACAAGTTTGGGCTCCTAATCTGTGTCTGTACTTCCAACCAAATCTGGAGGCCCTAACAGAGAGATTGGCCCACAATATGCGTGTGCTCTTTAACTGAAATTTCTTCCCTGTTTCCTAGAGGGTACAGCCAGTGCTCCCCATCTTGGCATGAAAATTCCCCTATATTTTCTTCTTAATTTGAATATCCAGGCTTAGCTTTGATGGCAGACTTTTTCTGCCATGTCATCCCTCTTTCTGAATATTTTTTGGCAATTTTATCTCACCATCTTCTTTTTACCTAGAAGGTTTTACTCCCAATTCTTCTGCATCTTATGTAATATTCAAATAACTACAACTATTGTACTCTCATGTGTTCGTTTTTGCTAGCTAGTTGATGAGTTACTTGCATCTGGTGGAATGTGTTACACAAGAGGCATTGAGTGCATTTTTTATAACTGCAGATTTTGTAGAACCTCTGAGTCATCATTCTGAGTAGAAATTCCAATTTTACAGGATTATCAACTGCTCAACAAATATTATTATTACCTTTCCATGTTTAAAACACTTCCAAAAGATACTGACTGACAAGATCTTGCTAAAGTTCTATTCCAGTAAACACTGACGTATGCTGCTCTCCCCGCAGTTGCTGAGCATGTTGATTTCTGACAGCCCAACACCCATACTCCCTGCGCCATTTTGTAGTTGTCGTCCCCTGAAGGGAGCTGCTTGGGCCAAGACTAAGGCTTCATTCTCAGGGGGCATCTTGCATGCTATAACTGTTTCCAGCTGGAATATAAAAGCCTGGCCCATTTCCTCAATGGGCATGCCATCTCTAGAGCCCTATGGAGTCCAGTGAGGCCTTTGTTGTGACTGCATCACATCTCAGATGTTTCTGTCCAATTTTGTCTTTTTCACTCCCCCATAGATATTGATTAAAAACACTCTCCAATGAAAGTTTAGCAAGAAATCTTTATCTCAGAGTCTACTTCCAAGGAAACTAATCTTTAACACCTACCTGCTCTTTCTCATTAAATCATCACAGATAATTTATTCACTCACCCATTTATTCAATAAGTAAAGGTATGTTCAAAAACCATTATGTTTCCAGCACTTGTTGGATGAAGAAGACATTGGCCTTGATCTCACAGCATGTGACTCTTGTTATTACACCAGACTTTTTCAATTTCTTTCCGTTTTCAGGAGTTCCCAGAACTTCCCATAGTCTCTCACACTAATTGGCCTTTTCTTATGTTTATCTTCCTGCTTAGAATTCCTTCTCCTGGTTAAATTCCACCTTTCTTTAATGATTTAACTCAAAGGCAACCTCTGTTAGAAAGATGTTCCTGATCACCCTGTCTGTGCTGGACTAAGTGAGGGGTCTATAATTGGTGCTACTGCATTCAGCTGAATTTCTTTTTCTATTTGTCCCTTCCTCCTCTTATTGCCCCTCAAACTGTGAGCTTCTTGAATGTAAAGATTTGTTGTGTGTGTGTGTGTGTGTGCACGTGTGTGTTTATTTACATGTCTGCCAACAATATACTTGGGGAGGCAGGTGGAAGTTATTTTTTTAAAATGGCATAATAATCTATAGCGATGTGGCTGCTCTTTAAATCCAACATGTATAGGTTTGCTCTTTAACTGAAATTTCTTCCCTATTTCCTACAAGGTAAAGTCAATCCTCCCAATCTTGGCGTTAAAATTCCCCTATATTTTAATATATATACTCCATAACAGGCAAACTATATACTCAATTGTTGAATGAATGAATAAAAAATAGTTTTGAAAAAAAGGTTATGATTCTGTTATCCATTATGCCTAATTATGTAAGCAAGATGATTAATTGGTGGTTCAGAGCTAATTTTATATTCTGAATAATTAAATAAGATGGAATAAAATATTCTTTTGATATTTCTGTACAGCTTTTTTTCAGCAGCCAATTTTTCCAGTTATGTTTAGTTGTACTTTTGTAAGATGTAAATGTGACATGGTATATTATATTATTAACCTTACATTTCATATTCCTTTGTTAGGATTCCTTTGCATATTCCCCAAGCCCACATGCTTCTAATACTTATCTTTAAAATGAAAGCTACAAAGGAATGTTAAATAATACAGATACTAAAAGTATCTTTATATAGTACTCCAGGACTCTTTCTTTTAAAAGACTTAGGTATAGTTGAAGTTATGACAGAGCAGTTTATCTTCATCTTTTTAAAAAAATTTCTTTTCCTTTTATTCCCTACACATGGATTTCTGTATAAAATACTTGACAAAATGTAGCTCTTGGCAAAGGACAATGTGTTAATTATTATCTTTTTTGTTTCTCTTTTTTATTAGGTACGTCTGTCACTAACGTCACTGCAACCGACGCCGATGACCCAGTTTATGGAAACAGTGCAAAGCTGGTTTATAGTATATTGGAAGGGCAGCCTTATTTTTCCATTGAGCCGGAAACAGGTTTGTGGCCTAAATTTCAAATTATATTTCCCATGTTTTTGCTTCAGGGAGACACTTTTCTTGGGATTTGGATTATGAAATATTATGTCTAAGTATTTCACTGCCTGCATCAATAATATTTGAATATGCAATGTGAGGTACATGGTGAGCCCTAAATCATTTTGATGCTGATCACGACAAATCACAGAGCATTTGTAGGATATCACCTATTTAACACACGGTCTGACACCATTTTTCATCCTGAAATAAAGGGAAGAATGTGCTTATATATCAGATAAACTTAAATAGTAGATTTAAGTAAAAATTCGGTTGCTTATTGGCTGTGTGATACTTGAAAAGTATCTAAGTTGCAATTTGCACATCTGTAAAATGGGTATGGAACGTACTACATAATATTGTGATGAAGATCAGATACAACAATAAATACCAAACACACAGTGCATGGCATGTGGTAGTCATTCAGTGCATTTTAGATATTATTACATTTGCTACCAGATTCCTCCTTGTAAAACACAATGCTTATATCTATCCATCAGAGCTTGTATGAAGATATTATTGTGGTCAATATTAAATACAGCTAATACCCTGTGATCTGGTGGCACAGATCTTATAAGCCATGAAGTAAGTTATCAAAGAAACAAACAAACAGCCTTTTTAAACCAGGCTTAAAAAAATAGCTTTTTAAAAATAAGTTTTTTATAAATGAAGATATATGTTTTTAATTGTTAAATTTAACAGTATATTAAGAGATCAAATATATTTTGTCTGACTTGTAAATCCTATGAGGTTTTGTTGTAGTGCATTTAAAAACTATTATTAAGAACAATTATTGTTTAAAAAGCAATACCTTTTTTGTATATTTTCTTCTATATCCAGTGGTATTATAAATTGGGTCTTTTTGTTCACCATTCCCAGTACAAAATAGACACTAATCCAGAAAATATCTATTGAACAGTCACCATGTGCCAGGCACTGGACTAAATATAGGGAGAAAAAAAATCACAAAGGCAAATTTCAGTCTACAGGTATCTCACAATCCATTTCAAAAGACAGATTTTTTTTTCCACCATAAATAAAGTTAGCATGGTAATGTCATTTAAATAATTTGTTTCTTAGGAATAAATTAGTATGAGGTATAATAAAAGCCCCCTACTAAGTGAGAGGATTTGGACAATTTTAGGTCTCAGTGATATAGATTGCTATTTGTTTAATTAACTGTTGTCAGCAACATTTAATATTTACATTTTTACTCAGCATAATGTGTATCTATATCAACACAAACTCATTTTAGTTTTCTCACTTCCAATCTGACAGATATCAAAATTGTCTGATTTATATTTTAGGAAGTTTATTTGGCACTATAGTGGATAATGTAATGGAGAGAAATGACACTTGAATAATTCACATAATCCTTTCTTCATAAATGTTGGGTAAATGAAGTTGAGGTTTTTAAGTAAGGCAGATACAATGCAAATAAAAATAGAAGTTAAATTCAATAATCAATAAAAGTCAGACTAAGTTCTTTAGATGAAACATAAATATATATGAGTGGAATGTAAACATTTTTGGGCAAATGTCTGCAAAATTATGCTTGAGTGTGTTCAAATGAAAGCAGAAAGTGTTCGTTGTCCCTAAAAATCTAAATTAGAGTCTACCTTTGAGGACTTCTCTCTTTAAAAAAAAATAAATTGAGTCTGATACAAGTGTGTGTGTGTTTTAAAGGAGGATATACAAGCTATGCAGATATAGATTAAGGACATTGCTGAACGTGTTTTATTAGAAAAATGAGAAAAAAAGAGGCAATGGCTGTGAATAACTGGAGTTTAAATTCTGTAAGCATGTGGAAAGCAAACACCCTTTGTGGTGACCAAAAGATATGTATTAGTTGGGCCCTTTGGAAAATAGAATGCGGAGACAGAGATAGGAGTGCCAATGGCTTATTAGGGGTCTATGACTGTGAAAAATGAAAGAGGTATGAAGCCAATTTGGGCATGGAAGTTCCTCTTATCAAATGCAGATCTTCTACCCATGCAATGAAAGAGGAGAAAAAGCAGTATAAGGCAATGTACATCTGACAACATCTTGGCCAAACCAATGGGATCCCTGGAGCAAAGATTACTCTTAAAAGGAGTCCCGTGTTGCACATAAATGGCCAGGCTTTAATAAACCCACCATGCTCAGTCATTGGTTGGGATGTGCCTGGGAAGAGCAGGGTCTTGGCTTGGATCCTGAGGTCAATCCTAAGGTACTTCAGCCGCAGGGTCTCAGATAACTGCATGCAAATCCTTAAATTAATCCTTTGGCAGGAAAATCCAAATGGTGGGTTTCTGTGCCTTCCACAATGTGTGTGTGTGTGTGCATACGTATATACATATACACACGCATATACACACATATGGGTATATACATATATGCACATGTATATGAATGTGCATGTGTATATACACACATACATGTATATACAGGTATACGTGTATATATAAATATATACATATATTTATGTATACATACACACGTGTACATGAAGAAAACAACTTTTGATTCTATAAATGTAGCAAATATGACGTTAAAAACTATAATATGCAGCAATAGCAAGTACTTGGTGAATAAACTAATAGTGGGAATAGTAATATATACATTGATTTTTTAAATGCATGCTATGGATCAAAAACATTAAGAATGGCTACTAATTTTGACCCAAGAATCCGAATTCTAGAAAAAGAAAGAAAATGTCACGGATGAGCAGACTCATTACCTAAGACCCACACACCTCTGTGAGTGCCTAAGAAGATGGTTCTTTACATGATAGGTCTGTACATTACTTTAGGAAGTGACCCAGCATAGACGGGTTGGAAAATGTTGGCTGAATACCATTACACATCACCACTTATGTGGGACCAACCTTCAGTTCCTTTTTACACCAGGATTCCGGCATACTATCAAGGGTCAATCTGTAGCTAAAATGATCAGTATTGTGGCAGTGAACACTCCCTCACCAGGTTACATAAGGTAGTCATATTCATACTTTTTATAAAGAAGATTGTCCATTGACCACGGTCAGCTCATCTTTGATGTTATCATGTTTTCAACAACAAAAAATAAACCAAGACATGAGACAATAAATCTTGTATGTATCTTGTTTTATTCATGCCAAGAATGCCAAAAACAGAACTCTGGAATTTGGAACAGATAAGTTCTCCTCTCCCCTTGCTTGTTACATTTCACTTCATGGAATTATTTTCTGTTGCCACAACATATCAGAGAGAGCTTCTTCTGTTGTTTCAGTTATCAGCTTAAGAGCACAGAGAGAGAGGCCGTTTGTTCTTTATTTTCTTCTTTGAGCTTTAACAAAATCAGGGTTTTCTTGTTTATTGACTTGTTTATATTTTTAAAGTTAATTACCATGCTAGAGTGCCAGGTCCAGGAAAGAATGGGGATTGTATGATTTGTTGATTTTGCAAATCTATGCATCCCTATGCATAGGTGTCTGGCACCTAGAAGTCCTTCAGTAAGTAGTGAAGGATGGAATGAGGGAAAGAAGGAAAGAGGGAAGGAAGGAATGAAGGAAGGGAGAGATGGAGGGAGGGAGGAAGGAAGGAAGGGCAGAGTCAGGGAGAGCTGGAGGAAGGGAAGGCAGGGAAGGATGTGCAAAAGAAGCAGGAAGGATAAAGGAAAGGAGGAAGAAAGTGCAAATTAATAGAAAGGGAAAATCTTGCCACAATTCGTAGAGAAGATGTAAGAGGAAACATCTAGGGAATAGAGCTTGGTATCCAGTCTATACTTCTATCTGTTTCTCTGATGGAAAGAACACCATATTAATCTCAGATATGATTGTTTTGTTTGAAATTCATTTAGGGCTAGCATTCATGCTTTTTCCAAATCCCATACTATGTTTTAAGTGTTTAGGCAACACAATGCTATTCTAGTACTTGCAAAAATGAGCCTTGAGACCATAATAAACTCCTGCTTAGATTTGCTTCTAGATCACACAAGGAGATAGAAAGGTTCTGGGACCACTAAACAAAGAAGAAATGGTTATTAGTATATCTTCCTATTCCAGAGGTCACTGTGATGGTACTACTACTGCTGCTAATAATAACAGCAACAATAGAAAGCCAAATCATTGTGTGCATACAGTCTTTTAGGTTTGACAAAACACTAAACCAAACTGTGGAGTGAAGAATTTCTGTCTCCATTTTGCAAATGACAGAACTGTGTTTCAGAGAGAATGAAGTAAAATGTCTTTCTCACCTTTAGATAAATTCCTCTGTCAAATCATAACAGGAAGAATAAAAACAACAGAACGAGAACCTCATTTATTGAACTCTTACTATGCTCTTGCCATTGTGCTAACAATGGGTTTGCATATGTTACTGAATTTAATTTAATTTTTTCCACACCATATTTTGAGGTAGGTATCAGTGTCATCTCACTTTTACTGACGAGAGAACCGAGTTTGACTTGCTATGTTTCTTGCCCAAGGTATTTGAAGCAGGATTCAAGGTGAATCTGTCTGATCCCATACCTCAATTTTTGACATTCTCGCTTGCTCCCACTTAACTTCCAAGCAGTATAGTTCATACCAGGGAATGACATTGGTTTGAAAAGAGACCTAAAGAACTTGGCAGCAGGTTCAGACCTACTCTATCCATAGGCGTAGGAGGCAGTGTAGCATCAGAGAAAATGGAAGGCAGTAGTAATTGTAAAATGAATTGTCATTCTTGTGAATAGTTTTTATTATGGTTCTTCAAAGGGCTGAAAATAGTTTATTTTTATTCTAAAAATGTTTTTTTTTTTGTTTTCCCCTCCCTGCCACCCCCAATACCATATGTTTGCTTGTAATATTTTGGGCACAGACAAGGAGAAATGTGGCATTTATTTAAAAGGCACTAATTTGAGGACAGCAGTGAGAAAACAGTTGCAGTCCATCCTAGGTGACTGAAGATGGAAAGTCTAAATAAAATGCAAGGCAAGTGAATAATAAATGCTTAATTATCTAAAGAGACCAGGGTAAAGTTTCAGAACAGTCTAAACTTTGCTCCAGGCAAGAGACAGTATGAAAAATGACCTGCTTAAAAATAAACTAAGTTAATTCATTGACCTTTTTTTGTTTTGAAACTCAGACCATATTTCTTCATTGGATACGAATAACATTTGTCTCTGTGGAACCTGTAAAAATGAGCTAAGTGAGAAATACTCCTTGGGAAAAAAAAAATCCATGTAATGAATGGTTCTTTCTTAGAAAAATCAAAGTAATACATGGAGTCTTCATGGAATGCCTTCATGGAATTGAGTCCTTTTTGTGCCTTCTGAGTCAAAATGATAAATTGCTTACACACAGGGCCTCCTTTTAATCAGGATTGCATAGATTATAATTTCCACTGCCAAGAGGACTGGCTAAAGAACTTGATTAGTGAAGACATTTGAGAAGGGGTAGGTACTGAGATAAACTCAGGCAGATGAACAATGTGGGGATATACATTTATAGGTGGGAATGTCTTCATATTTCACATTATTCAATACTTAGTCTCTATCTACATGCTGCCATGTTGTAGGCACTAAGATTGAAATACTGTGTATGATAAATACTACATATAATATAGGGTTCATGACATAGGGATGGAGAACAATGCCAACTTAGCGAACATGTATGAAGACCAAGAAAGTATTTTTTAGAGTAGTGATAACAGAGAATGTGTCCTGAAAAACTAGTGGTAGTTTACGAAATGAAAACGTGGGGTAAGGGGAGCTATTAAATAAGGTCTTATGGCATGAGGAAATCAAAGGGCTGTGTGCTCAGGGGAAAAGATAAATTGGTGATCAGAGTGATATTGAGAAATTAAATAGTTTTCACTTCCTCAATTGCATTAGAAGATTTTACTTGAATAATTTTTCAATATATAATAAACTTGATCTGCAATTTAGAAATTCAAACCTAACTAATTTCTATCTGACTTTGGATGTGTGCTGTCACTTCTTGTGACTTAAGTACCCAATTTTTATTTTTATTTGATTTTATTATTATTTTTTGTCCCCTCCTAGTCTTATGTTGAAATGTGACCTCCAATGTTGGAAGTGAGGCCTACTGAGAGGTATTTGGGTCTTGGGGGCAGATCCCTTATGAATGATTTGGTGCCCTCCCCTCCGTAATGAGTGAATTCTCATTCTATTAGTTCATGCAAGAGCTGGTTATTTAAAGGAGCCTGGTACCTCCCTCTCTCTTTCTTGCTCCCTCTCTTGCCATGTGACATGCCTTGCTCCTCCTTCACCTTCTGCCATGGGTAAAAGCTTCCTCACCAGAAGCTGAGCAGATGCTGTATCATGCTTGTAGAGCTTGTAGAACCATGAGTCAAATAAGCCTCTTTTCTTTGTAAATTACTCAGTCTCAGGTATTCCTTTATAGCAACACAAAATAGACTAACACAGTAGATAAGTCCATCTGTACATAATTCTTCATTACCCAATTTTTAAAAGCACTGATACCAACACTGTCTTCTAATCATTCATGATATTGAAAAAATATATGTCCCATCTTTTGCTTTTGATCTTCACAAATTAAGGATATCATTAATATCATTACTTTTGCTATTTTTGTTTGTGTTTAATGAAACAAAATGTGATATTTGTGATAGGACATTTTCACTTAGAAGAACCAAAAGCTTTTGCATTGGTGATAGGTAAAAAAGTCCTTCGGCTGCGTTCCACACAAGCCACCTGTTTTCACTAAAACTGCTGGATTTGGAGTTGAAAGTTTGAAAGGCAGGAGTGACCTGCAGTGGAGGGAAGTTTCTTGACCATCGCTGCGAGACTTACATCAAAGGGGACCTAGAACCACTTTCCATGACAAGTGCTGATTGAAAGATGAGGTATCTCTACCAATCCCACAGCTGATTCACTTTACAAAAAACACACACCCCCTCCAAATTATGCCCTCTCGTGAAGTGGGAAGCCAGGAGTGGAGAGGCACAAGGGTGGCTTCTTCTGTTACTTGTGGAGTCCCTTGTAAGCCTCTTGGCATAGCACAGGAGTTCTCCCTGTAAATATTAGGCACAAGGCCAATAGACAGGAGGACTTGGGAGGAAGCCAAAGAGTGGTTTTTGTCACCTGTGGGGTTTCCTTCTAATGTACTCTTCATCCAATTTCCTTTTTTTTTTTTTTAAACACAGTAATGGGCATAGATTTCTATATTTTTGGAGTAAGAAGACAGGTGGGAGATAGGTCTTTCAAACACACACCACACACACATACACACATTCTGAGCAACTAAAGAGAAGGAGAATAATATCTTGTGATTCTATTATTGTTTTAGGACAAAAGAGAGTATAGAGAAAGACACTTGCCTTTATTATGTTCTTTACATTTCAGATAGAAGAATCAATATTACAATAAAAATTGTAGCCAGCAACAAACTGTGCTGGTGGCCAGTGTCTCCAGTGTCTTTTCTTGTACTCTTAGTTCATCCCCATGTCAAGTAAAGTAGCTATTTTAACATATCTTATTAAAGATAAAGACTATGAGGATCTTTGAGGTTAAATGATATGGCCAATGCCAAACAGGTGTCAAAGTCTTGGTACATATAGTTTGCAATAAATATTTGTTGGGCAAATTAGTGAATTAATACATTGAAGAATGAATAATGAGAATCTAAAGTGACTAATTTTACTTGTACCTAACTTTACATCTGATTGATTTGTTCAAAATGCCCAAAATAAATGATGATAATCATGGTGACAAAATGTAATTTTAAGTTTCTAATAGGAGTCTGCTCAAAATATACAGATGTATACCCCCAACAAATGTCATCCTTCTCCAGTTTTTATGTCTTATTTTGTAGTTAAGAGGACAGCTAGCTGTGCACACACAATGACTTAACAATCATTTATTTTCCCATTTGGTGTCTTCTGTGGGAGATATAATATATGAACTAGGGGCTGAGGTTATACTAATTGTTTTACGATTATTAAAATAATCCCCCCCAAGCACATAGAACAGTACTTGGGTAAGCTTGAAGTGGTTTGACGGTTGTGTTACTTGCACCTTTGGACAAACCATTTTTTTAAGTTCACAAGGAGCTTTCCAATGCTGATCATAGCTAGAGTCAAAGAAATGTCTCTTTGGAGAAAGCAAGGTCCGCATATGTGCATGCTGGATAGCAAGACTATGAACTACACAGCCACCTCAGTATGTAACACTTGATGTCACCCTGGGATGCGTTGGGATGGGTTTAGGTGGAAGCAAAAGCAAAAATTTATTCCCCAGTGGCATTCATCCAGTGTGAACACACTGGGTAGGATCAGGATTTTTTCTCAGCTTGCTATGTATCATGTCCTTGCAGAATTAAATTGTATATTTGATTCCTATAGTGATGTAATTTTTGACCTTGGAAATCTAGCTCCGAGTTTCATATGACTAGTTCAAAACGATTTGGTGAAGAACAACAAAGATTTGTTTTCATTAATTTTATAGGAAAACATGTTTATCTAAGGGCATCAAAGATTAACCCATATCCAAGAGACGTTAATTTGTAATAACTCCTTATACGCTAAAACTGTGTGTATGTGTGTGTGTGTGTGTGTAGTATAGATGATAGATATAGACAGACAGACAGATAGATTGATTGAATGATAGATATAGGCAGTAATCTTTTATGTTTATTGTTGTAGTTCCCTCCGTCCCATTCCTATAACCTAACTGCATCCTGAGCACTTAAGACTACATTGAATATATTCCTTCAGAAATCTCCAGTGCTCAGTAATTGCTTTAAATGTTATGGCAAAAGTAACTTTAGGTGTAACTCCCAAAGAGAAGGATTATCTAATATTCTTGTTTAACAGAGAGTTAAACATCATACGTCTCCACCACCTCCCATAATTAGTTAATTTTATATATTAATTACATATATATATATATATATAAAGATTGAAAGGTTAGAGAAGGGAGTTAATTAACCTTGGAGACGACTTTTCTTCAAGCCAAAGTTAGTCTCTCATGCATGAGTAGGAATCCACTAAGAGGGCGGAGGTAGAAGGAAGAGGCAGATACTCAATTTGTTTCCTCATAAAGTCAAATTTCAGAAACATCCCTATGAAATAATTTTCTCTGGACTAAAACATGAGGCCATGATTTCTCTTTTTGTGCCAAAAATATTGTTTTTGTGTTTTTTAAAAAGAGTTTGTGCCATATGGACATGGATCCTGGATAGTTCATGTGAAATGTAACTATCTCTCTGTGCATTGTAGGGCTTAGCACCAGGCCCACCTCATGATAGTTGTTCAAATAATATGTCTCAATGAGCAAACAAACATAGACAGTTAAATCCAGAATGAACATGGTTAGAAAATGGGCTTTTTCAGAGGATTTTGATATGTTCAATTTCAGATCCCAGGAGATGCTGGATTTCAAAAATGGATGCTTCCTAAAAACTTAGAATATATCTTTTGTAATATTCAATATATCCCAGCATCTGATTATTAGGGAACAAAAAGTAGCTATGAGATTGTTGATAACAGACCAGGAACATAAAGATGTACCTGTAAGTTCTACATAGGACTAGCTCATAACATTTCACCAGTGTGTTCTCTTTAGATGTTTTGTGTCTCTTCTTCCCTTCTAGAAGCAATGACTTCTCATTTATGACAGTGGAATGTAACTCTTGAGTATCCCAGTCTGTTTTATTTTGTTCCAAAAATTAAGGGGAAGGTAGTTACTATTTATTGATCACAAATTTTGGGCCATTTCAATAATTTTCTTAGTAACTATGTGAAGTGGGTGTTATGGTCCTTACTTTGCATGTAGGGAAATAAAACCTCTGGGCAAATTAATTTCTGAGAAGTACCCAGGTAGTAAACTTCACGGCTGGGTTTTCTGACCACATCTGTTGCATTTCCACCTCTGCTGAATTAGGCTTCCTATCTGCAAATGTAGAGGAATCCAGACAAAGGAAAAGAAGACAGGTACTCTAAACACCTTGATGCTCTCATTTAGATTATTATTTTTTATTTTCAATTAAGTGAATTATTTTCAATTAAGCGAATAGATACTTATTAATCATCTCCACTCTCAGGGACAAGATGTGTGGGGTAGAAATACATTTGACCTGATGGAGCTTAAAGAACTGGAGGGATGCCATCATAAAAAGTTATGCCAAAATCATACCAATTGGATATTTTCTTGCTTATTGTCCAAAGTGCCATAAAGGAAACATATAAGGCAATGAGATCATTAATTTGTTATTATTTCCATGATTTTATTTTGATTTTATGAAAAGAAAGTGGAAAATTAACAGAACATTCTTGAATTAACAGTATCATTAGTTTCAATTCATCTGGATGTGGATGATTCAGGAATGTTGGGTACAGGAGTTCAAATTGGAGTCACTTACAAAGAATATTCAGTCTCAAGGGAATCAGTCCTTCGTTCCTTAAAAAGCTGTGAGACTTTCCACTTGGAGTAAAACTCTAATTTAAAAGTAATTTTGAATTTAAGTACTGATCTTTAGGCTTACTTTTTTTCCCCTTACAATTAGAAAATTGCATGGTTATAATACGAAAATAAATAGATTTTATACACATTCTTTTAAAATAGATATTTGCAGAATAAGTCAATTCTTGAAACTCCTATGGGTCTGGTACTATGTTTCAAATAAGTGAAAAAGACACAGTTTTTGAGCTCTCATGGGCAGAAAGTAAGGCGCATATGGCTATATAAATAAAACAAAGGAGAAGCTAGAAAAGTGATTTAAGGACTATCCTAGAACCATTTTACAATTTGTGATTATGTGTAATTTGCCATTCAGAATCTTAAGTGTGATAGTTTTATTATGAGCTAGGCCGTTTTATATCACCATGAGGATCAGAAATTTGGAATTTAGTAAATTAGAGATTATAGTGTTCAGAAGGTTGACAGGGTTGAACTGGTTGGTGAATGCAAGCATAGCTATACTTAGATAGATATTTTTCTTTTCTTTTTTTTTTTTTTTTTTAACGTATCTGTAGAGTTTCTTTAAAAGTAGTTTTCATGTGCGGTAAAGTTTTATTGTGTGTGACAGAGCACTATTGGAACTTTCCTTCCATTCCATTAACTTTAATATTGTTGCTGTGGTATTATCTATCTTAGAAGCCACCTTTGCACTCTGACACCTGAGGATCTTTAAAGACAGAAATTGAGATTGCCTAATTGTGCTGTTTATGAACAAATGCATTCATGAGCTGTAAATGAAAATAATAATAAATAACTGTGTTTACAAAGTGAAACAAACAGCAGATTTTATTTTCTTGCTTTCACTCTCAGCAGAGTATAAATTAGCAATCCCAGACACCAATTGTAATAATAGAAAAGACTTACTATGTGTCAGGGGAAAGTAGAGCTGGTGAAAACATTTGGTAATTGAAGTAGCTGGGAGTGAAACTTGCTAGACCTTAGTTTTTCCTTTGCCAAATGGGGTCAAGGAAAGAAGTGACCCCATACAGTTCTTATACAGTTAACGTTGCTCTCTGTATGACTTTAGTCAATTCATTTGAGTTTAAATCTGACTTGATATCAAAGTGGCATTCTTAACAACAAGGTTTTGCCAACTTTACAAAGTCATACTTTTAAAGTCTTTCCCTTATGGCATAACTGTACAAGATTGTTATTGATCTGATATCGATAAACTGATTATTGATGTGCTACAGGTTGTGTGCTTTTTCTCACTATATGTAACTTTCCTTAGTTATCTTATAATAGTTAGAAGAAAGGAACCCACCCTGATCCATCAAGTTTCATTTTCTATCCATGAGTTATATACTAAATTGCAATAATCAAATATTAGAATCATCATAATGAAATCTATTCTGAGATCACATCATTTTCTATAACATTGGAAAACAGACTTGGAGAAAGTGCATTTAAAAATGGGAATTGCCTTATTTACATTTTACTTGAACTCTAAAGTAATGTGACTCCTATGCCCTGGAAAATGGTTATTGAGGACTGTCACCTAAAGTAACTGAAAAATTGGCTGAAGGGAATAAGCCAAGCAAACGTTCTGTTTTACATATAAACTTTCAAAAACAAAACACAACAAAACAAAATAAACAAAGCTGAGCCTCTGAGTGGTCGTCACTGTTTCTGAGAGAGAGAGGATTCAAGTCTGAAGCAATGTGGTTTGGAATTTCAGGGGAGACAACTTGGTATGTAAAGTTCTGAGTGTGAACTTTGGAGTCAGAGTTAGGTTTCGCTTCTCTCCCTAACATTTCCTAGTTGCATGACCTTGACCAAGATATTCCATATCCCCGAGATTCCATTTCTTTATCTCTAAGGATGCAAGATCACAGCTCATTTCCAGAGCATCTTATAGGGTTCAAGTTGAGATATTCAAAGCACCCCATAGATGATTTCCACTCAGCTACTTGAGTTCCTTTCCTGCCAAAGTGAGAAATTTCACTGAAGGGCATTAGCCAAATATTACTGTCTTGAATCCTGCATCTCTCAATTCTGAGTCACATTGTAACTGAAAATTGTTGGTAACATAAGACATTGACTTGAAAACGATTTAGGGTGGAAAATTGAGTCTTGTTTACATTTAATACACAAAACAAATACCAGCCTTATTATCTTGGTGGAGCAGCCCTAGAGTATAAAGTACAGGACCAGCGGGTCCAGGCTGTGGGTTCAGACCCACAGCAGCTGAAAGTAAGTGTCATTTTAAGGCCACCTTTTAGCCCATCCACCTCCAGTAGGTCCTGGTTTCTGAACGTTTGCTACACCACGTATGGTTGTTACTTTGACAAAGGGCTGTTTTCCACTGTGCTGACTGCCAACACCTGTCTCTGAGTCAATTTGCCTCATTTTTCCATGCAATCATTTCAGTAAATGTCAAGGTGCTGAATTTTCACATGTGCAAATATTTATGTAAGAGCGAGAATAAGCACAACAGTAATTTGATCCTAAGGTATTCAGAATGTTTCATAGTCATAAATTAATGACACTACCTAGCTCCCTGTTAAGTAGGGCAGTACTGCTCTGGCTCTTAAGTATTTTGTAGCCAGAGTTTTCTATCTTAGAGGTGAAGAGGGAGGAAAAGTCAGCTCTAATCCTCTATGCATCTTCAGAAGAGGTCTGAAGGGAGTCACTATTTGTATATGTTTGTTTTCATATAGAACTTCTGTCTTCGTCTATTGTGTGCTTCTATAACAGAATATCACAGACTGGATAATTTGTAATAAACAAAAGTTTATTTGTTCACAGTTCTGGAGGCTGGGAAGTCCAAGATCTAGGTGGCAGCATCTGGTGAGGGCCTTGTTGCTGCATAAGACATAGTTGGCAAAGGGGTGAAGGGAGGGCAAGAGGGAGAGACAAAACAGGGTGAAACTCATCTTTTTATAAACAACCAATTCCTGTGATAATGGCATTTATTCTTTCCTGGGAGCAGAGACCTCATGGTCTAATCACCTCCTAAATGTCCTAATTCTTAATACCGTTACAATGACATCTAAATTTCAACATGAGTTGAAGAGGGAGCAAACATTAAAACCATAAAAGTTTCTGGCTGGACGTGGTGGCTCACGGCTGTAATCCCAGCACTTTGGGAGGCCGAGGCGGGCAGATGATGAGGTCAGGAGATCAAGACCATCCTGGCTAAAATGGTGAAACCCCGTCTCTACTAAAAATACAAAAAAAAAAAAAAAAAAAAAAAGGCTGAGGCAGGAGAATGGTGTGAACCTGGGAGGCGTCTCTTGCAGTGAGCCAAGATCATGCCACTGCACTCCAGCCTGGGTGACAGAGCAAGACTCCGTCTCCAAAAAAATAAAAATTAAATAAATAAGTAAATAAAAATAAAGTAAAAATTTCTTTATTTTTTGATGGGGCAACTTCTTTTTAAATTTTTATTTTCTTCTTATTATTTAAAATTTCATGGGTACATATAGTAGGTGAGTATATTTATTGGATATATGAGGTGTTTTGATACAGGCATGTGAGTAAAATAAGCACATCATGGAGAATGGGGTATACATCCCCTCAAGCATTTATCCTTTGAGTTACAAACAATCCACTTACACTCTTTATTTTAAAATGTACAATTCAGTTATTATTATTGGTTATAGTCACTCTACTGTACTATCAAATAGTAAGTCTTACTTATTTTTTCAACTTATTTTTTAGACATTAACAATCCCCACTCCCTCCCCAGCCCTTCACTACCTTTCCCAGCCTCTGGTAACCATTTCTGTTCATGAGTTCAATTGTTTTGATTTGTAGATTCCACAAATAAGTGAGAACATGTGATGTTTGTCTTTCTGTGCCTGGCTTATTTCACTTAACATAATGATCTCCAGTTACATCTATGTTGTTGCCAATGACAGGATCTCATTCTTTTTTTATGGCTGAATAGTACGCTACTGGTGGAAATGTAAATTAGTACAACCCCTGTGGAGAACGGTTTGGAGGTTTCTCAAACAACGAAAAATTGAGCTACCGTCTGATCCAGCTATCCTACTGCTGGGTATATTCCCAAAAGAAAGGAAATAAGTATATCGAAGGAATATTAGCACTCCTATGTTTGTTGGAGCACGGTTTACAATAGCTAAAATTTGGAAACAACCCAAGTGTCCATTAATAGACGAATGGACAAAGAAAATGTAGTAGATATAAACAGTGGAGTACTATTCAGCCATAACAATTTTTTCCCCCTGTAACTGATGGACTACATATTTTATTTTATTTTATTTAAATTTATTTCTTTTATTTTTTCTTTATTTTTAAAAAAATGTTATTTTATTTTAAGTTCTGGGATACATGTGCAAGACATGCAGGTTTGTTGCATGGGTAAATGTGTGCCATGGTGGTTTGCTGCACCTATCAACCCATCACCTAGGTATTAAGCTCCATGTGCATTAGCTATTTATCCTGATGCTCTCCCTCCCTCCAATCCCTGACAGACCCCAATGTGTTTTGTTTCCCTCCCTGTGTCTATGTGTTCTCATTGTTCAGCTCCTACTTATCAGTGAGAACATGCAGTGTTTGGTTTTCTGTTCCTGAGTCAGTTTGCTGAGGATGATGTCTTCCAGCTCCATCCATGTCCCTGTCAAGGACATGATCTTGTTCCTTTTAGCCGTAGCAATTTATTACAAGCTCATAAAGGAAAAAAAGTATTCATGCATTGAGCCATTGAAAAATATTTAGAAATACTAAGAGACTATTATGTGCCAGGTATTGTTCTAAGGGCTGGGTAAGCATCAATAAACAACAACAAAAAAATCAATTAGTTTATTGTCTGTCTACTCCCACTAGAATACACATGGACAAAGACTTCAATGGTTGGGTCGGGAAGAATAGGAGTGCCAACAGAGATTGGTTATTATTTTGTAAATGTTGGTCAGCGTTGGCTCATTAATAATTTGACGTTTGAGGAGAGGTGTTACAACGATGTTTTTACCAAGGAGGACAGGATCAGGAAGACAAAGTGACTTGCTGATAGTCACACTGTCTATGATGTGTGCCTGGGATATAATAGCTGTTGGGATTCTAAGTTTAGGACTGATCTTTTGCAATGCGGAAAGATGAAAATCACTTTTATCTAGTCTTACGGTATTTATCAAAGTGCTCAGGGGAGTAAACAAGGCATTAGTCATATATTTTAGTGTGGGAAGATGGACAGGAATACCTTTATAGGAAAGAGAATGCTCAAAGCCGTGGCAAATTTTGACAAAGAAGGGCGGGCAAGGTAGATGCAAAAATTAAGAACAAAAGCACATCTAGAAAATAAATTTGGTGTCGTGATTGTTATAACAGAGTGAAGCAAGACAGAATAGTAAGGTCCAGAATGGGAGGGGAGAAATTTGCCTTTTAGCAGCAGTTGCTCACACTTGCCTTATCATTTGAACTGTGAGCTGTTTCAGATCTAGAGAACTATACCTCATCTGTCTTTGTATCTCCAACCCTTAGTGCCTATCTCATTAAAAGTGCTCTCTCCATGGCCGTTAATTGGAATCACATTATCTACCCTTATGCAAAGTTGGGGAATTAAGGAGGGTGGAAGGTGACAACATGACTTCACTTCTCTTTCCCTGCCATGGGGCGCTAAGAAATCAGAGTTAAGTTTGGAGTATTTGACAGAGGTAGCACAAGTATGAAAAACCATTATGAAAGAAAGCTTAATTCATTTATCATCTGGCTGATTTACTCACCTAAGATTTCTTTGGATACTAAGTCTACTCACAGTCGAAATGGAAACCTAGAATTCCTTCACCATATCAGATCATTTGCATACATGAAGATCTTCAGGCTTATTTTGTATTTTCCTCTAAATATATAAAACAAATACAATAAAACTACATTCACACATTGGGAACATGAAATAATAAGACAAACAGCTATGGGAACGATGGCTGATTGATAGGTTCAGAAAGAATCAACAACATCCTCTTTTTTTTTTTTTCTTTTTTTTTTTAAATTTATTTATTATTATTATACTTTAAGTTGTAGGGTACATGTGCATAACGTGCAGGTTTGTTACATATGTATACTTGTGCCATGTTGCTGTGCTGCACCCATCAACTCGTCATTTACATCAGGTATAACTCCCAATGCAATCCCTCCCCCCTCCCCCCTCCCCATGATAGGCCCCGGTGTGTGATGTTCCCCTTCCTGAGTCCGAGTGATCTCATTGTTCAGTTCCCACCTATGAGTGAGAACATGCGGTGTTTGGTTTTCTGTTCTTGTGATAGTTTGCTAAGAATGATGGATTCCAGCTGCATCCAAGTCCCTACAAAGGACTCAAACTCATCCTTTTTTATGAACCCTTTGGAGCCATCACATGGCAACAATTCCCAGCAAAAGAGAAACGAAAAAAAAAAAAAGTTAAAGATCTTGATAATCATCAGTAAAATCTGCCTGTCTATGACACAATATATTTTGATGTGTTCTATGAGATCTCAGGAAATGTATTTTTTCAGTGAGGATGTACAAAGAATTACACTATTGCTTGAGGAGAGAGCTATTTTAATTAAAGTTAGAATATTCTAGATTCCAACATCATTTACTAGCATTGTGACTTGGAGTAAGTCACTTATTATGCTGTACTTTCAAGAAGCAGGAAAAGTATATATTTCAGACAACCTTACATGCATTTCCTGATTTAATCCCTTGATCATTTTAGTGACAAAAGATTAGTGTTTTTCATTTAACAAGTCAGGGACTTCATGATGAGAAAGGATTAGTGACTTATTCAAAGTTACCCAAAACATAAATGTCAGATTTGAAGACACATTTATGCTTTTGTTCTAGCCCACAATTGTTTTGTCTGCACACAGTGATTTTTTCTTTTATTTGTTGAACTTATATGCACGTATATAGGTTACTTATAGAGATGGTATTTTGTTCAGCATTACACAGCATAAAATGTCATGTGCTAGTAATGGCTGCAAGTTTCTCAGAAATCAATCAGGGACTTGCATTCTTTGTGTTGTAAGAAGCACAAAACCAGAAAACATAAACAGATAAACCTCAGGTTCTGTAATTACCATGAACAACGAAGAGTTTGAGGGAACCAGTCTTTTATCAACAGTGGGTATCTTTGCTGCAGAGAATCTTACGGAGACCCCCCTCTACCCACCAAGCCTAAAGCTTGACAAATAGGAGGTAATCAGTGAGTGTTTATTGAGTTGAATTCAAGGAAGCAGACAGTTAGGAAAGGTAGAACTTCAATATCCACTTATTCATGCATTCACATGCCAAATATGTTTTCCTATAATGTGTATCTTCCCTTAGATTCATTGGAACAAAAACATTCAAAGAAAGGGCACACACTGCAAGGAGGCAATGGAGAGTGAGAAGAGACTGATAAGAATCAGGAAGTGTAAGGCAAGGGAGAGTCATATAATCTTTAAAAATCTAGAGAAGGATAAATAAGATTACCTATTTGTTATAGAGTTAATTTTAATATAAAGAATAAAAAGCACAAGCCACTTAATGTATTTGGAGAAACACTGCTGTGATGTATTTTGACAACTGTCACTAAGGGTACAATAGACCTGTAACAACCTGCTCTTACTAACCCTCTGTTTAGTAACTCTCTATTAACTGGAGCATCAACCTCACTTTCTGTTCTAAGTGTTTTTTGCCTCCGGCTTCCCTGCAAGGAAGGTCAGACTCAGCCTCTTGTTTATACAGATCTAATTATCTCTGTCCTGGAGGGACATAGAGATCTATTCCCCTCTGCTTGCCTCTTTATCTTGGGACATAATCACACCTAGATTGCAAGTTTCCCAAACAGCCTGAGCTAAGTGTAGTTAAAATGTGGTCTATGTGCATAAGGACCACTAGTAATGAATGGCTCCTGCAGATTACACATATTTGTCTTATTTTGTCTGCACATATCACTCTTTCTGTTTTATAAAGGGAAAGGCTGGAACCAGAAAGCCAATACATTGTGGTGACCATTTGCTGTGTTTCATACACCTGTGCGACTTGCAATATAGTCCCCTGCCTCCACACTTAGAATATAGAGATTATGAAGCCAGCTTTCTTCTCTGTCTTTTTCACTGTATCCTTAGTATCTGAAACAGTGTTTGATATGCAGTAGGTGCTTGATAAACACTTACAGAATGATGGACTCATTCCTTCTCAGTGGCTAAGTGTGTCCATCCCGCTTCTTTTCCTTAATCCGTATAAAATAGAACCCAAGATTTTATGTGCCACCCACCCTCTTAGGTGTAGGAATGGGAGCTGAAAAGTATTGACTACATGAGTACAAATACATTCTTTTGGAAAATATAAAAGCATAGAGAAAAAATGCAAAATGAGAACCGGTGATTATAAGCAAAAGGGAAAACGAGGTGCAGTGTTGAGCCAACAGCTGATGCTATGTCTTGCACAGACAGTGATCTGATGAAGGAGGAATCCAGCAGCAGCATTGTCTGAGAAGAGGCATAAGGGGAGGAGGAGGAGGAGGGAAATTCTATTTTCAGAGATAAATGTGAGGAAAGAGGCAAGTCACTGCACTGTGAAGAAAGAGCCTGCACCCCCAAAGAAGAATGTAGGAGGATTTCAAAAACAGAACTTGTGGAATGCAACAAAAGGGTCAAGGAGGGTATTGGCTTGAAAGGAACAAAAGGAGTGGTGAGAAGATTATCCGGGGTTAGTTGTGAGATCTGTGTCCTTTGAATTACTGTGAAAGAATCAAGTCGTCAGAATTTTAAGTGCCTCTAGCATGTAACTCCGCTCAGTACTTGAACACCTTTCACTTTTGTGTATCTCAGTGTTTTATAAGCCTCTTTGGCTGACAAAGAAAAACCAGGAGAAGCATGACAGTGGTAGAAAGCCCTGGAAAGTATATATATATATATCTCAGTCTAGCTTCTGAGTCCTACTTTGAGGGGAACTTAGACAAGTCATCAGTCTATGTTCGATGGTCACTGTGACTGCTACCGTAATTAAATGAAGACACTCCCTCCCTGGTCAAAGATCTCTCATTGAAATAGTTGTGCTCTTCTGCCCTGTTTTAAAGCAATGGAAGCAATTATTGTCCCTGTCTGTACAGCTTTGTGCAGTCAGAGTTATGCAATTACACCAATAATGTAGTCTTAGGGGTTGTAGTAGTAGTAGTTATTGTTGTTGTCATCCTAGTATTGATCAGCTAATTATTATTTTATATTATTATTGAGTAAATAGTTTTTGATGTGTTTATCTTTAATAATTATCTTTTAAAAATATTTTTGAGTAAGCACTGTCTTCATATAGCAGAAGAAGAATCAGGGACTCAGAGAGGTTAAGAAAATTTCCCAGGCTGTTTACAGCAACTGGAAGTGAAAAAGCAATAAATCCAACCCATTGTGTCATATCAAACCTGGGCTCCTAAAACACTACTTGTATTACTTGTGCGTAGTGGTGGGCCGTGATCAGTATGACATGCCATGATTGATCATGTCGGATTGCTCAATCAGATATACTATGTCTGATACACATAGGATACCAGTCATATATACTATGATCAATCAGACATACTATGTCTGATTGATATCTAGGCCTTTGAAGCATGACAGGCATTAGGACCACATTAACATTTGGAGATAGCATTAATTCAATTAAAATTTGTTTTGAGTACCTATTACACTCTGCAAATGATGTCAGGTGCTATTTTGTAAGTCTCAGGTGGGTATTTCTATATCTGTTTTATGGATGAGGAGACTGAGGTTCTAAGAATTGAAAATTGTCACTAAATTGTATTTAGATTCGGGTCTGAATTCTGGCTCCATTTCTTAGTAGGTAACTCCAGGACCAGTGCCCCATTCTCTCTACAACTCTGCTCTTCTCTTCTGCTTAAGTTCTGAATTGCTAGGAGAAAGCATCCAATTTTGTAGTGACTTTCACTTTGCTTTTTTAAACCACCCATACTTATTATATGTATAATTAGTTATTGGAATTATGGCTTAAGGAAAGAATAGTGCCATCATGTTCTTCACAGAAATAATTCCACTTGATTGAAGAGCCTCTGGAAATGTTTTCATTTAGGAAAAAAGAAACTTCACCTTAATTCTGAATAGGAATAATTGGAAGTATTTCAATGTAACTCTAAATTGGCAATTTAGGTAGCATCAGTCATTGGCTAGCCATATGTTGGTACTGGAAATGGTGGCCTACGGAGAATTATTTAACAGGGAATCCGAGAGCTACAGAAGTAACAGTCTATACGAAGTCACTATGCATGTTGGGAGTAAAAATATAGAGATGGGATATAATAGTTAATTCACTTGCAGGGATTTCATATGTTATTCCATATGGATATGGATATAGAGATGACTGCGATCTACACAGGAGGATAATTAAGAAGTTGTAGTTTTTTTAGTCTAAGAATATGCTACATTATAAAACAGGAAATTCACATGTAAGGAAGTAATTTTTACACATTCAGATAGTGGAATGATCCTCAGCGGTCTGATTTAAAGCTTTCAAGCCTGCTGTTCTATAGCAACAATTTCCAAGCATAAATAGGGCAGGGAATATAGATGTTAATATATAAAACCTATATGACAGAGCCATGACTGTTAAACAGACTCATATTAAGATGCTGGGATAGCATAGAAGGCGATTGTTGGACAAATATCTTACTAAGCATTCTGCAGAGATATTTTTTGGCAAAGGAGAGTATGTTATTTTCTACGTTCTTTTTATCAGACATGAAGTTTCTAGGCAAATTAAAAAATATTTTATAATTAAGATGCTAAAGACCAAGATTTGGACCCCACAGCTGCAGGCTGTGGGACCTTGTCCAAGACCTTTCTCATTGCCAGGTCATATTCTGAATTCCTAACCTTCATGTGATAATACATTTTCGCCTGTGGAAAATGAATTGTTTTCCTATCAACTCTTATAGGAGAATTTGCATGTCATAACTATATATGTGCCAAGAGAAATAAATAACTATGAAACTTCAAAAATACCAAGTAACACCAGAACATCATTCATTGATAAAGCATGTATATCAAATAAATTGTTTTTTCATGAATTCATCCCCAAGTAATTATATTCATGAAATATTTCTAGGATACATAGCTCATCAGCACCACCCTTTTTTGAGTATTCCTGAGAATATATGAAATATTAGAACACTGCCCTACGAATTTATATTGAGACATTTAATACTTCAAATGTCAATTATGGAATGAATAAAATATCTACAGAAACAATGAGAACCCTGTGTTCTTCAGTTTATAAAACACACACACCTCACTAGCATTAATTGTGGTGCTATGTCCTTCTTCTGGCAAACCAATATAACCTGAAGATATGACTCAGGCTGTGATGGAATGAAGTAGCCCTTGAGCCTTAAAGCAGTAAGACTTGAAGTCGAATACTGCCACACACACCCCCAACCCTCCCACCAGACACACACACTTAGTGGCTCTGTGATTGTGTGACAATATCTGGATGTCTCCAGTCCCTGGAGACATGGCAATTACTAATATTTTTCAAGTGGTTGCATGCTTCAAGGCTGAGGCCCTGAACCAGCAAGCTTCAATTACCATTTTTTCCTCTCTCTTTCTTCTTCCACCTTCATTCTCCCCTATCCTCTCTTTTTCTCTTGTAGTATTTTCATCCCTCTTACATTTGTTGAATAACCTATTATGTGCCACGGATTACATTAGGTTCTGGGCATACAAGGATAATTATGACATGACTTTCATACCCATTAATTTGCTAGCAGGATAGGTTGAAATAGAGGAGGTGGTGAAATGGAAAGAAACATAAAAACAAATGCTGTGAGGAAGTTTCTAGCAAAGGTGCATACAATCAAAAGGAAGAGAGCAATTAGTCCTACTTGGAAAGACTTCTTGGCAGCTGAAACATCAGAGCTGGGACTGAAAGGATGCATGGAATTTTAGGAGGTCCAGGAAAGAGTAAGGGTGTTCTAGACTGTATTATCCACACAAAATTGTGGAGGAACCAAGTATATGGCAAATCCAAAGAAAGGGAAGTGTTTGGAACATCAAAGGCATATGCTGTGTAGAATGCTACAGTAAAAGATGTTTGGGGACAAGTCAAGTAAAGATTTGAATAAGAGAAAAATCACTTTGTTACCTGGAAATCACTGTGGAAGCCTTACCTTTTTGAAACTGGTGAGAGCTGTTCACACCTTGTAGTAGGTTTTCTGAATATAAACTTTGTTTCTAATTTTAAAAATAGCATAAATATTTGCTGATTATCATAACCACTGAATTAATACCTAAATTTCATTTGACATATGTATATATGTATGCTTGTTATAAAACCTAAGTAGAAAACATGCATGTATTTACATATGTATGAATCTATATATCATATATGAATGTATATATTTATACAAAGAAATACAAAATTTATCTACATTTATATGTATATATTTACAGCTATAAGTGTGCATATGTATATGTGTATGTTTATAAAATATATATACTGTGTGTATATATAATATTATATGTAAAATGTGGAAAATAAAACATTTGCCTTTTTACTTACCATGTAATAATACCAAACAATAATACTGAGTCTAAATTCTTGATTGCAATTCAATTAATAACATTTTGTGTATGAGATCAGTGAGCCTCTGGGAATTTCAGCGACCTGCCCAAGATCACATGGCTGGTAATAGTTCTACAAAAATAATTTCTCTTCTAGCTAACTCCAGAGCCCATTCTCTAAGCACAGATCTGTGCTTTTTGTTATAAACAGCTGAGAAATATGGGAGGGACACTTTCAGTGCCTGCACTAAAACACATCAAGCTATCTTTGGGTGTATTTATTTCCAAGGTTTTATATGCACAATATTATGGAGGCTAATCATGACATATATAATTTAAAATAATATTAAAAATTATTATAATGTAATCATTTTTAATAGGCTCTTTGTAACAGTTTTTAATGTCTGCTTAATATTGTATGCCTTTGATCTCTATAACCTTAACCACTACCTTAATATTTTTCTTGTTATTATTTAAATTGCTTTTCTTTTAAAAAATATTGTACAGAAAAGTGAACATCTAAAACTAAAAATATGAGTAACCAGGAGAAAATAAAATTTATGATTTTCTTAGAATAAGTTCTTAGTTTAAAAAGTACTGGTCAAAATGTGTAAACGAGCTTTCGATTGCTGATTCGCTTGATAAGTTGTATTTCCAAATGGGCTGTTATATTTTTAAAAAGCATGAGAAATGTGTAAGAGGCGATACAGTTTCTCCAAATTCAGGCCAATCTATCTATATGTCTATTTTTCTGTCTATCTCTCTATTTCCCTATCTATCTATCTATCTATCTATCTATCTATCTATCTATCTATCTATCTGTCTTCCTCTATAATATCTCCCTTATCTATCTAAATCATAAATTACTAGTCGCAAAGAAAGGGAAATGCTGTTTTCTTTGAGCCTTATGGAGTCCGAATTATTTTCTAATGTGTTTATCTAAGTGTTGCATTTTTTCCTTTGCGGTATATCTGTGCAAGCTTGACATTGTTGTGATTCTGTTATTCAGTGGTAAGGTGGGCGTGTGTGGAAGTATGTCCGGTTATATATACTTTATTCTTCATAACTGGTAGCATGTAGTATAAATCACATAGCTAGCAGAAAGTGTGGGTGCAGTACATGACCCCCCCACTTATAAAAGAATTGTCTCTTATAACCTTTCATCACTTAACCTCATAAGTAAAAGACCCCTTTTCACAGATAATAAAATGATAATTGCATATTGAATTGGAAAGGGTTTTTGGGGATAACAAAGCTAGTGGTTTCATAACTAGGATAATGTGTTCAACAAGTCTTATTCAAAAGAGGAGTCTAGCACAGCATTTTATATCAACTGCAATCTTTGAACAGCACAATCTGGGAGACCCGTGAAGAGTGAATTACAGTAATCAGCCTTCAAAATGACAAAAGAGTCAATCAGCATCCCCTTGCCTTTCTTGTGAAGCCTCTCAATCTGGTGATATCACAGAAATTATAAAAAGAAATCTTCGTGACGGATACAAAATGCTTCTCAAATGATAACGCCAAAGACAATGGGAAGAAAAAAGAACACACACACAAGTTTAATGTTTCTGAGATGACTGAAGCTGGATTCTAATCAGAAGTACTCCCTGGATGATGAGACATAAGAAACAGCTGTTGAGCACTGAGAGGAACTTAGGCCAGTCTAGGATTTAAATTCTTAAACTCCTGAACCAGGAAAATCTCGATTTGATTGAATAACATAAAGATAAAATCATGTCTTAAATACAGGAGAATCAAACACATCAGTCTGTTCACAGCAAGGTAATGAATGTTGGTTTCAAACAAGACGATCCTCCTTTTCCTCGTAATTCTTCTACTAGAATTCACCCCCTAATCTTCTTCTACTCCCCAGGGCCAGGTTCAAATTTCCATTGAATTAACTTCCCGGAGAATGGAGGGTTCTCATTAGTTGAATTGTCTTATTTGCTTGAATTTTCAAAATGAAATTCCAGGGAAACTTCTAATGTATAATCGTTTGCATTCCCTCATCTGGAAATGCTATGCAGCTTAAGCTACTGAGACTCCAGGAGGGCTGGGTACCCCTGAACACCAAGTGTGATTTTTCCTTTTCAAAATTACAAAATGTTATAACCCCCCATTTTCAAGGAAAAAAGTTTGTCCGAGGGATGTTCTCTTGTTAGTCCAAGGCTAGCTGATTATGAAAGGGTCTAAATCTAAATCCTAGAACCATTACTGTTGGAAATTTATAAAAGTCAAAAATAAAAGATGTGATCAGATAATTTTATCAACTCAACAGTCTTATCCTTGAATTTCTATGCTGGAAAAAATGATCTAAGTTGTTTTCTAAGTTATTGTGAGGTTATTTATCAAATATCCACATCAAGAATTTTACTAATTGCTTCAAAAGAAAGCATTTTATCGTATGGCTTCTCCCAAACTTGAAACCCCTAACTTGTCACCACATTGGTGTAATGGAAGCTTAAACTTATGCGAGCTTCTGAACATGTTGCTGAGTGTTGACAATGTGTGACCATAAGCATGCTAGGGACATGGACACTACTCCTGCTTGACCATTTATGAAAAAAGACAGACACAGTTTATGTCTTGGGCAATGGGACGTTAATAAAGTAGCACCATCAAAATTTGCTTTAAATGAGTTTATTTTGGCAAATAGTGAGTCAGAATCTTCTCTCTGGCTTTTCAGAATAAAAGTTGAAAATGGTTAAGAAATGCCGTTTTATTGAAGATTTAAGTCATTTTTTAGCATTCACAGTTCAAATTTTTTAACTTCTCAAATCTGAGAATTTAAATCCTTCTCAAATTTGAAAACAGTCTTGCCTAATTACTATATTTTGTGCTCTGTATTAGGTGGTGTTTCATACCAAACAATGATTTTTAAAATAGAAGAGTTATCTGTTGTCCATAATTTTGTTTACTCATGAATTTGTTTTATTGGACACAGAGTTTCTCGTCAAACACATTTCTTTCCTTAAAAGAAACAGCCTGAAGCTGCTAGTGCTTGGGAGATATGTTAGCCAAAGCAGGAGAAAAGAAGTAGAAGGGAATAGTAAGGCTATTTTCATCTTCTATTTTAGAAGCTTGTCAATATCTTGAAGTATCTATGGAAGTGAAATACATTGTGAATAGGAATAGTAAAGTTAAGTAATATGTGTGGATAAGCCCAACACAAAGAGAAAAATAAGAGGATCCAGGGCAATTGTGGTTTCCCCTATTCTGCCTTTACAGCTACAAAATAGCATAAAAAGGGTTCCAAAAATTCTGTCTTGGATTTTTTAATGAGTTTCTGCTAGTCGTGGGGTTGAGACTAGAGGCAGTGGACTCAGGAAAGCAAGAGCTGTTCATTATTCAGTTTGAACTGAAGCCAATTAACTGTGCTGCATGTTCTAAAGAAACCTTGGAGAGACTCCCTACTCGCCTTAGAAATCAGAAAACCTACTCCCAATGTTGTAGAAGAAAAGAGGAGATGCAAAGACTCTCAGAGGTGCAGCCTCCCAGTGGGGCCATCTTGAGCAACTCACTTAAATGAATAGGTATTGCTCTCATTTTACAGGTAAGAAAACAATCTGCCCTGCCTTCTTAAGGAGTGGACTTGGACCTTAGTACATTATTACATTGAAGTACTTTTGAACTATAGATGTCTGTGTAAGAGTAACATGTGGGCAAAATGTTTGGTACTTGGACAGAGTCCCAGTTTTGTAGCCACATATTTTAGGATCTTGTCAGGAAAGAGGCAGTTGAGGAGAATTTAACAAAGGGACTGTTGACAAAGGTATGGCCTGGTTAAGAGAGACCTTCATGGAAGAATTCAGCACCAGATGCTAGCAATAGAAGTACCATCAAGACTCCTAGGTCTTAAGGAGCAAAGGAAGGTGGCAGTTATTGGACACTAGATAGAATTTTACTTTAACGATATCTCTAAATAATAACCTGAATGGCCAAATACAGGAATAAAGACTTTGTAGGAGTCTTTGGGGGAGTCATTTGCACAACCTCCCAGGTTAATGTGTGTTGGTGGAGTCTAACAAAAAGCCAGAGAGTAAGGGAATTAATTGAGGCAATCTATTAAGGCTACCCTTCCATGCCAACACTGGGTGGATAGGGCTGGGCAGTGGACTTGTAGGAGCAATTGTAGAATATTCTGTACTCTTACCATCATCCACATAAACATGAAAAAGTCTGCCTGGGGAAGGGAAACAGTATGTTTGGGTAACTACTGTGTACCAAGAACTTGGCCTGAATTATCTCACATCATCTTGGAATATCCACAATGAGAAGCTGATTATTATCTCTGTTTGAGAGGATATGGAGTTTTGATGAGTTTAATAATTTATTCATGGTCACAAAGTTGGTAAGCTTAAGACTAAGATAAAAAATGCAAACCTGCTTGATTTCAATTAGGAGGGAAACATTGATAAGAGGAATCAAACTTGAAAATACTTGGTTGACCCTTGAACAACACAGGTTTAAACTGTGAGGTTCTACTTACATGTACATTTTTTTCAGTAAATACTTTGTAAATTTTTCTGAGATTTTCAACAATTTGGAAAAATTGACAGATGAACTAGGTAGCCTAGAATGTTAAAAACATTAAGAAAAATGAATATCATGAATGCATAAAATGTGTGTAGATACTATTATTACCGGAAAGAGGGTTCTTGGATGTCGTGCAAGAAAGAAATAAGGGCAAGTCTGTAGAATAGTGAAAGCAAGTTTATTAAGAAAGTAAAGGAATAAAAGAATGGCTATTCCATAGACAGAGCAGTCCTGGGGTTGTTAGTTGCCCATGTTTATGTTTATTTCTTGATGATATGCTGAGCAATGGTTGGATTATTCATGCTTCCCCCTTTTTTAGACCATATAGAGTAACTTCCTGAAATTGATGTGGCGTTTGTAAACTGTCACGGTGCTGGTGGGAGTGTAGCAGTAAGGACGACCAGAGGTCATCTTGTCGCTATCTTGGTTTTGGTGGGTTTGGGCCAGTTTCTTTACTCTAACCTGTTTTATCAGCAAGGTCTTTTGATCTGTATCTTGTTCTGGCTTCCTATCTCATCCTGTAAATTAGAATGCCTTAACTGTCTGGGAATGCAGCTCAGAAGGTCTCAGCTTTATTTTACCTAGCCCCTATTCAAGACGGAGTTGTTCCGGTTCACAAGCCTCTTCAATATTCTATTTATATGTTAATTGACTGTGTTATCAGAAAGGTTTGTGGTCAATAGTAGCTTATTAGCAGTTCAGTTTTGGGGGAGTCAAAAGTGACATACGGATTTTCAACTGCATGTGGAGTCAGTGCCCCTAACCCCCCGTGTTGTTCAAGAGTCAACTGTATATGCATCTTAGGTAGCATGAAGCTGCTTACCTCAATGCGGGAGGGTAAAAAGACTTTTGCAATTGATGAAGTCCCATGCAGCATTTCTTGTCCTATTTGATAAACAAGATTCTCCACTGCGATGCTTCACTCATATTCTGATCTAACTCGTCGACACTAACCCAAAGGTGTTATTTCCAAGTGAGTAAAAAAACTATTTTAATTCCAAATGCCTGAGAGACATCACAGTTTTGTTTTATTTTACATTTTCACTTTCACAACATATAAAAGAAATGATGAGAATAATACATACCAATCTTTTTTTGACTTGGAGAAGTTGTAGGAGTTCTTTCACGCAGGTAACCTGAAAAGTCTCATGCATAGACCTCACCTCATCAACTTTCTTGAAAAATATTGCTGCCTTCCTTGGAGAATGGCATTATTTTGCTCTGATTGTTAGAAGCTCCATGTCAAATTCCAAAGTCCAATGGGTGACATAATCAGTGATGACCTTAGAATGTGGTGGTACAAGCATTCATGTAAATGTCACGGGAGGAAAACAATGTTCTTATCTTCTTTACTGAAAATCTGAGCCCTAATGAAAATATTCTAGGTTATAAAAATGTATATTCATAGCAGAGTAGCTATGTTGGTATCTCAACATGCTAATATAATGAGGTTTGTTATCTTTGTTGCTGTGTTTTGCTTATCTGTTTGTTTTCTTCTCAAAAATGCCTCACAGTGATCTAAATCTGAATGGTTGACATATTTCTACTTTTCTTTCTGTTTTTATTTTTAACTATATAGGTATGATCTATGAGTTACATTATGATGTGATCAAATCCTGAAACAAAGCATTGCATTGAAAAATATCATCATAGTATTACAAATGTTTGCAAATAAGCAAGGTTATCTAATTCAGTGCTCCCTGAATGGGAAGCCCTATTATTAAATTGTGTCAGAGTCTAATAAAGTATATAAGAACTTGCAGTTCTCCCCAGAGCCTGCTCCCTGTGTAGGTGCATTGTATTTCTGTGGTCACTCTTGGGACTCATTTGCTACTCAAATGATTCAGGGACTTGAACTCCTTGCAATGCTTTTACAGACAGATGATTTTAAAAAACCATATGAATTTTAAAAAAAAGAATTACAACTTCGGAAGTGGCCAAGGCAATGACTCAGCTTTAATTTGAATTGAACATGTATGGTGCCCCTGGGGTAGAAGTGAAGGGGTTAAATTATCTTTAATCTGGACGTCTTCCTTTTACCTTGACCAGAAATGTAACACACATCAATTCAATAGAAATATTCTGGACTAGTCAAAACAAGTTTTATTATGGACATTTAGCAATATGGGTAAGGGGCATCTTATGACATAGAGTTAAGTAAAAATGCAGGAAATTAAAAAATACAATATTATCATACGAATATATCTCTCAGTTGTGTGACATGGGAAAATATGAAATACCTACAACATTTATCAATATGAGAATGCCTTAACCACGTATAGTATATTGTACAATGAAAAATTATGCAACTGTAGGAAGTAATGAGGTGAACTTCTACCCAGTGATGAGGAAGTTTTTAAAAAACATCTCCTGTGAAAAAAGAAAGTCTCAGAATGCTGCCTATATTAAGATCATGTCTGTGGTTAAATGTTTATACACACATTTCTGTGTGTGTACATATCATGGCCTTGTAATTTTGCACCTCAAAATGTCAGCATTATCTATGAAAAAACTATGTGGAGGTAGAGAGAGAGAGCTAAATAAGGATTTTTGATTTTCAAAATAACTTCAGGAGGATCTGAAGCAAATTTTGGATCTTTAACAAGGGTATTAAATTACCAGTGAAACAAACAGACAAGCCCACATGAAACCCTGAATATGTATCAGAAGAAAAAATATTAAGATTTGAGCAGTGATTATTTTATTGTATTTTATGTAATTTTATATTGTATTCACCTTTTCCTATATCTTCCTATTTTTCTAAACTATTTGCTACACTTTTACAAAGAGAAGATGTATCTAAACAATTAAAATATAAATATAGTTGAACAGTAGATTAGAACTTAAGACACTTGACTATTTTAATTCTGATTGTTATTTTATTCATCTGAGTTGATTCTAATGATGCATTTATTTATTTCATCTCTCTAATGTGTTTGTGAACTTCAGAATAATTTATCTTTGACCTCATAGCCTTCAAGCTATTTGTGTGTTTACTCCTCTTTTAGGGGAATTGGGATCTGTGATAAATTGGAGGATTCTTTCACTTCCAGGGTTTTCTGGGGTGGACAAGACTGTGTTCTGATGTACTTTATAGTTTGGTAGACAAGGGATGTCATTCAGTTTATTTTCTAATACATATTTTTGCAAGTTCTTTTTTATACATTATAAAACACATTTTTGCAAATTATCTGTAAATGTCTATGACCACAATCTTTCTCGTTGATATAACAGGCACACACAAATCAAATGTCAGAAGAACTCAGAAAATTATCTGAGTAGGGACTTGGTGTATGCTTGTGTGTTTCTGTATGTGCGTGTGTGAGATTAATACTTTCGTTGTTTATTTAGCTCTCTGACTGAAAGCCATTCTTCCATTTTCCCCCTCAGCTATTATAAAAACTGCCCTTCCCAACATGGACAGAGAAGCCAAGGAGGAGTACCTGGTTGTTATCCAAGCCAAAGATATGGGTGGACACTCTGGTGGCCTGTCTGGGACCACGACACTTACAGTGACTCTTACTGATGTTAATGACAATCCTCCAAAATTTGCACAGAGTAAGTTAATTTCCTGCACTGGATGAGAATCTTGGTATGATGTTTCCATTGGAATTTATATTATAATTTTTAGTCATATTTTAAAACCTGACAGCAACTATTGAGTGGCTTATTATGTGCCAGGTATGGCATGATTTTGGTACTAAACTTATTCCCATTTTACAGATTACAAAGCAGTTGATAACATTTCCAAACATCAAGCATGTAGTAAGTAAGAATTAGAACCAGTATGTCTGACTGCAAGCTGTGCACTCCTTTCTCTTTTGCACACTATCTCTCTTTATGAAAGCTTGAGAGGATGATGAAAATGAAGCTCAGATATTGCTCTGTTATTAGCCCCATTGTTTTATGAAGGAAATCAAATATCTCGTGCCCAAGGTAGGGAAAACAAATATGCAGTAGGCTTGCTGCAAAACGTACACTCCTTCTTCCTGCAACTGGGAGGACATCAGTAAGACTCCACTCTTCCCTGCTAAAGCCATGCTCTCCCTTGGAAATTTCAGCAGCATACATTCTAGGCAGCCAACATGAAAGAATCAGGGAGACAATCATTATTTGGCAACTTTATTGTACTCTCATCGAACACTTTCTTCTGAGCATTTATTCAAGTAATATGACAGAGACATGATTTGATAAGGCCTTTCTGATCTGGGGACTCTTGAATTGAGATATGAAAAAGTGAATACCATGAGTTGGAACAGGGTGAAGCCATGGGAGGGAGGGTGAATAGTGCAGCTAAAAAGGATGTTCAAAAGCCCTGTGTCTACATACTTATTATTACTATTATTTTTATTTTTTTTTTTAAGATTCCACATATAAGTAAGATCAGGCAGGACTTTTTTTCCCTTTGATCTGACTTATTTCGCTTAACATAATATCTCTAGGTTCATCCACGTTGTTGCAAATGACAGGATCTCCTTTTTAAAGGCTGAATGATGTTTCATTGTATAAATACACGCCACAACTTCTTTAGCCATTCATCTGTCAGTAGATACTTAGGTAATGTCCATTTCTTTGCTATTCTGAAGAATCCTGGAATGAAAATGAAAGTGCAGACATCTTTCCAAGGCAGCGGTTTCTTTTATCGAAACATCATAGTGTATACCTTAAATATAGTCAATAATAAAACAAAAGAAGCCCTGTGGAAGGATGGTATACAGCCGTGTATGGGAATGGAAATAATTTCACTGCAGCTGGAGCAGAGGGTGCCGGGGAAAGTGCTACAGCAAGAGTCTGGAGAGTTAGATTAGACAGAAATTAGCCATACTTGGATTTGAAGGCCATTTGAAGTATGAGAACCTTTATCCTAAGATCATTAGGAGACCATTTAAAGATTTTAAATTGCAGCTTGAGTGATAGGCTCTGGTTCCAGGGAAATTGGAAAGAAATTAAATCTGGCCTTCCTTCATTGTTTTCTCTTCTTTGCAGCCAGTTAAAGAGTTATTTGCAATCATTCACATAAAAGGTGATGGTAGCCCTGGCAAGCAAGGGTGGTTGTGTTGGATGCAGAGAAAAGTGTGTGGGTGTGATGCACAGTTGAGTCAGAGAGGACAAAAGTCTAAGGATAGATTGCATTTTCAGTTGAGGAAGATGGATGATCATATTTCTAACATGAGAGATTAGATGCATGCTGGTTCTATTTGTTGGTATAGAAAATACCATAGGAAATCTGGTTTTTAAAGAGATGAAGGAGGGAAGGTGGGTGTGGGGAGAGAGAGGGGAGAGTGAGAGAGAGAGAAATGTGTGTGGAGCTTGCAAATGACACATTTGAAGTATCTTTGATGATTTATCTGAAGACATTCCAAGCTAGAAAGAGTAGAGGAGACGCATTTTCATTAAGAATTTTAGAATTTTTACATCTGGCAATTCATAAATCAGATAACAATGCAACCCTTTTAAACAAAATTATTGAAATGGAGAACACCATTTCTTCTCATCTTTCCCTCACTTTTTTTGCCTTTGCAATTGCATTACAGTGAATACAGCAAGATGCCATATTTCTTTATAAGAAAATGATTATTCAATCCAATAGTGGCAGATCAATTTCAAACGTGTGCCTTTTCTTAGAGATAATAACTATTAAGTATGATCACACTGATAGAGATGAGGAGCAGGCACAGAATAGGAATGGATAAAGGTATGTTCCATTTGTTTGGCTTCCCAAGACTCCCCATGTAGGACTAGCAGCACGGCATGATCCCTGGCTGTCTTATTTATTTAATCAGCATACCGAAAGAGATCATCTCAAACCTTACCTGGAATATAAAGTTTGTGGAAAATGGAATCATTACACCAATTATAAGAAAACTGGAAGACTTTGCTTGAAGTGAGGATTTTCAGTGCCTACCTTATGGCAAAACTTATGGAAAATGTTTCAATCCCCAGTCCTATAACTTTGTGATTCTAAGAGAGATGTTTTTATCCCATTGTTAAGTAAAGGGGTGTTAGGGCTAGAAGAAACCTTACTGTTAATGTTGAGTATAATGAGCCTTAGTTTATCCGAGGGACTCAGTGGATTTGAGCTCAAACGAGAATTAGGTAATGTTCTCCAGATTTGATTTTTCCTTTTGGGTTTTTAGGTCATTGAATGTTTAATTTTCCCTCGTTGTGGTTGCAAGGGGCCTAAAACTTTTTGGCTTTTTGAGTTTGGATTCCCCAGAAGCAGACACTGAGACAAGAATTTGATTGTGAGTTTAACTTGGAGATAGGACCAAGAAATACCAATGAAGAAAGGAGACAGAGAGAGAGAGAGAGAAATAGCCACACACACACAAAAGGTGCATTATTGAGCCAGCTACTACTATGGGTTACTGGAACTTTATCCCATTGGAGAAACTCTGGACCATTGTAAAGAAAGAAAAGAAAAGAAAAAACTCAAAGTTATCCTACCACAGAATGGAGAGACCTAGAATTTTATATACTAACTCCTGTGAGTCTTTGAGGGCTGCTTCTGCAGGAAGCATTAATTTTCTGGCATTTCTGGCCTGACATTCAGTGGGCAAAATGGATTCTGAAGGCCAGAAATAACCCTCAGGCAAAGAAATGCAGGAGTGGCAGTTAGATGTAAGACAGGTGTACACTACAGTAGTAATGGCCAGGGGTTATGGTTGGGACACCAACAGCTTCCTCTACACCAATGAAAGTGAGTGACAGCAGTATAACAACTAAAGTGACTTGAGTTAAAAATGGACTAATGCCACTAATTAGACACACTTTATTGCCCCAATATGAGAGTGAAGATACACTTGATTGTATTTTGCCTAGGAAGTGTTGAAGGCAGGATTTTTGTCTTTAGAGCAATGAGAACTTCAGCAACAAGAGGAGTGTTTCATGTGTCTGAACAGCTTGCTGCAGGGCACAGCAAAAGTTCAGTAATTGAATTTTATCAAAAATGGTCTAAAAGTCTGTAAATATAAAGGTACGTTCAAAAGTGACTTCCAGTGTGTTACACATTGCATCTTTCTGTGCTGAAATTAGCTTAATATTTTATGTTGGCAACAAAGAATATCCCCATGGGCAGTAAATGTGATTATACAGCAAAAAGGAAAAAAAATGCACACATAGATTCCCTAATAGTCTTGATTTAGCTGCTCCAAATATACACTTGGTAAACATATGGTTGAGTAAGTTTCATATCTCAGAAGAGTCTTGAAAAGGGCTCATGCCTTCTTCTGGGAACTGTTTGTCTCTGATTCAGTTAAAAGACTGAACATTCCACAATGGAAATGGATATTTCTGTCTCTTCTGTCACTTTATTGGTAGCATAAATAAAGGAATGACCAGAACAAAGGAGGTGCCCAAAAGATATTTGTCATATGAATGAATGAATGGTTGGAATTTGTGTGACGCTCATTTTTCTCCTCTTTTCAAAGGCCTGTATCACTTCTCAGTACCGGAAGATGTGGTTCTTGGCACTGCAATAGGCAGGGTGAAGGCCAATGATCAGGATATTGGTGAAAATGCACAGTCATCATATGACATCATTGATGGAGATGGAACAGCACTTTTTGAAATCACTTCTGATGCCCAGGCCCAGGATGGCATTATAAGACTAAGAAAAGTAAGCTAAGGAAACTTTTGTTCATCTTCAAAATACCTCTTTGAAACTTGAGTTTTAAAGTTGAGGTACTTGTATGGACTTCCTGACAGAATTGTAGAGCTGGTAGATGTTTAGCATTGAGCAATAAGACAAGATAACTAGTACAGTCCTTTTGGCACCTCTTATCTCTTGGGCCCCCTTCACATTTCTGCTAAAGGTCTGGTAAATGGCTACCATAATAGTGCTGCTCCTCCAACTTACCTATTACCCATAACCACAGGAATTTACTGAGTCCTTAGACAGGGCACTTCAACTGTGTGGGGAAGTCAATATCCTGTGAAGGCAGCCCTCAACCAAAGGGGGAGAAAAATTGGTGGACAGTTACTATCGTTCGAAGAAACTATTCTGAGTCATATTGTTTAAGGTTGTAAAAGGATTCTCAGTGAAAACAGGCTTCAGTTGCCCACAGAGGTGACGAGTTCAGTGGCTTTTAGTCTTTCTGTATATAACTCTCCTCATGTTTGAACTCTTGCTTCCTGAAATATCTTCCCCAAATACACTGAAACTTCCCAAGTCCTTATTGAAGGCTATGCTTTCATGGAAAGTAAAAACAAAAACAAAAACAAAAACAAAAAAACAGGCAGAACATTCAGGTTCAGTTATCCTGGTTCAGTTATCCTGGCTTTCTCTAGTGCCTGAAGGACAGGGCCAAACCTGCTACCATTGCATACTCCAAACTATGGCTCAGAGGTTTGAGCATCATGGGAAATGAAGCTCATCTTTCCCTTGCTTCTGGATAGGGAGCTACCATTGAAGAAAGAAACATCTCCATAACAAGCATAAATAATGTAGGAAAATTTGAGACTGCTTTTGTTAGCAATCTCTTGCTTTTATGGTAGATGTAGAAAAATTCTGTACGACATTTTCCATTTATATTTCTCATCATAAAATCTACACTCATAAGAAATGTGTGGAACATAGTTCCTTACTTTATAGTCACAAAGCACTTGCAAGGAAAATACTCTTTGATCCTCATCCTGATTATTTTCTTCAGTACTGTTCTTCAAACCTTTGTCATGAAGTAGATCAAACTAGTTTTTAAATGGATTTGCTTGTTCTCAAATAAGATAGATGGTGGACCACACAATTGGAAGTCAATAATTTTTTTCACTTTCTTCATCAGCATCATGTAGATATGAGTGTAAGGTTACTATCTGAATCTCCATCGTGCCACACAGAGACCTATTTCCAATGGTCTTGCTCTAAAAATCGCCCCCACTGAAGAGGTCTTAACAATGGAAACCTAAAGTTTTCTGGATATTCTTTTTTATAAAAAATATTTTTAAAAATCAATTTTGAAAAAGATGTCTACATTTATTTTAACTCTCTGCTGAGCAACGCGATCTTTCTACCAAAATCTTGGTTTCAGTTTAGCATTAAGAACTACAAAACATTTAAAAAGCCATGTTTGAAATAAAGTATAGCATAATATTTGAGTCAATTATTGAATAACCCAGAGTCACATTTTCCTTGACTAATGATTCCTAATGTCATTTTTATTGTTATTATTCCCATTTTTTTTGCCGTAAAGTGCAGTTATAAACTGAAACAATTAGCCATTTGCTTTATTTTTATTTGCTGTTAGTCCTAAACTTCGAAGCATATACTATACACCTTGACACCAAGTAAAACATGTATTTTACCCTAGAGAACAGTGCAAAGGAGTTGTATTTCTACAATTTATAGGCCCTGTTTTTTGTCCAATAAAATTCTTGGGACACCAGAATGTGTCTGGGTTCATCGTCATTATGTTGAGCTGGAATTAAGCAGAACATAATTTGTTATACTTAACAATGTTTGCGAAGAATTTGAAATTGCAAAATTGTTACAGTAAAGGTGATTGGCAAATTGTGAATATGCTGATGTTGCAGGATCTATTCATGGATGCATGTGCCTAGTAATTTTAGAATAGATAGGAAAGTGAGTGCCTGCCTGGTTTACTAGAAAATATGGGGGGAAAAAAGGAGCCAAGTCCCATTAGATCAGAATTCGAATGTAAAAACCAACACAATAGTTTGAAATAAGAATATATAATTAAGCTTGTACTGGAATTCTGAAAGAGTTCACTGGTGCCAGTTTGTCTTCTAGCTTATTTTAAAAAATCTTCATTGCCTATTTAAAGTTATATTTCTTTTGAGAAATGTGTAATGCAGATGTATAATGTCTCTTTGAACAGTATACATTATACAACTTTGAATAATGTATACAGTATACAACTTTGAAGTCGATAGACTTGCATTCTTGAAATCTGAAGTATTGTGATTCACCAAAAATTGGACTATAAAGGTGCTAATGCACATGGGCTTCTGGCTTATTGAAGGTGGCTTCTTTTTACCTAGCTTTACTTACCTAGGTCATTGACCAAAGTCTCTCAGAGTTTTAGGGAATGAAGAATTAATGTCAGACACATTGTCAGTAATGGTGCAATGGGGTAATTTCAAATTGCTTATAAGTGGTTGGTGGGGGCACAGTTAGATTCAGTTATCTATTTATACTGCTCGAATAATTTCTTCTTCTAAATATAAACACAAGTACATACATATGTATTGGTGCACATATTTCTTTACATGCCCACCTGCCTCATAGCATAAATTCATAATAGAGAGCCTCTAAGAATGTCCTAAAAAATAATAAACCTTATTTTAACCACATGATCAGTAGAGTAGCAATGCTTTAAAGTGAAATCAGAAAATACTCTTTGTGGGGATTAGTGCTAAATTATGCTTTATAATGTCTCCTTGGACTAAACAATGATTATTTCTAGTTCTTTACATTTCACACTCTGTTGCAGAGATGATAAAATATTCTTCCCAGATAGAGATTGTGTTCGATGTCGCCTTATCTGCCACCAGCAGAGGCCCGATTAAGTGGCTGATTAGTATGCAGGTCATGCTGTCACTAGTAAAATTTTATTATGACTCTGAAGTGAAATTTTGATGGCACAATTCATGACTGTGAATATTTTGTGAATTCCAAGTGAAATGAGCAAAACAAAACAAAACAATAGGTTATTATATTCACTGAGCTTGTATAATAAACAGATACCAATAAATGCCCGTAAAATTTACAGGTTGAATCTGGGGGACTGGAGAGTGATCCCATTAAGGCTCACAAATGGGTTTAAATGCACATAACTTTCATCCATCAGCATTATACTCATTTGTTCTTGCTGCTGTGGTCATTAGTGAGAAGCATTTATCTTTGTCATTTCTTAACAGCCTCTGGACTTTGAGACCAAAAAATCCTATACGCTAAAGGTAGAGGCAGCCAATGTCCATATTGACCCACGTTTCAGTGGCAGGGGACCCTTTAAAGACACGGCGACAGTCAAAATCGTCGTTGAAGATGCTGATGAGCCTCCGGTCTTCTCTTCACCGACTTACCTGCTTGAAGTTCATGAAAATGCTGCTCTGAACTCCGTGATTGGGCAAGTGACTGCTCGTGACCCTGATATCACTTCCAGTCCTATAAGGTATTTGTCTTTTAAAAGGAATACTGGATACTGCAAATGACAAGCAGATCAGTGCAAAATGCCTTTGCATGTACTTTCTGTGTGGCCGCCCTTGGGACTATGCTCACATCACCAAATAATGTTGGTTAGCCCATACTCTGTGTGTGTGTGTGTGTGTATGGTGTGTGTGTGTGTGTATGGTGTGTGTACATGCCCATGTGTACCTACTAAGTGCTACACAGAGCCCAGAGCCAGGAATATCAAGATGAGTTCAGCTATTCCAGCTCTCAGAGAGCTCTATGAAAATGCAGAGTTGCAAATGTTTGCAATACATTTGGGTGGATCTTGTTATTTTTATGTTTTTGTTTGTTAGTGGGTTTTTTTGTTTGTTTGTTTGTTTAGCTTTGGGGAAGCATTGCTAGTGTATCCTCTGTCTCTTTTGACAGTTATGGTGAATTATATATTAGAATTTAGAGGCGTGAGACCACTGTGTCAATGCATTAAGAGGCTCCTATCTTATTTCTGCATTTGGTGTTTGCCTTTGAAATTATCTTTTTATCACTTCTTGGACATTTCTGATAGGTCAGCATATCTGGTTTGGTGTCTCCTAGATAAAAATCTTTCTCTGCATTTCAAAAATACCTTTTGTTTATAGTTTTTCTGCTCAAAATTTTTCCCCAGGATGAGAAATAATTCTTTATTAAAGCTTTTCTGCCTTTGCTTTAGAAATGAAGCTCAGCTTGATTTTTTTTTCTGTTGTACCGTACACACCTTTTTCTCTTTTTCCAGTCACCCAAATGACAGTACAGGTTCTCCAGCTAAATAGCTTTCTCCCGAAAGCACACTGAAAATCTATAACTTCTATGCTGGTCTCCAAGGGTGAAGTGTTTGCTAATGATGTGTTTGAATGTGAATTTCAAATATTGTCTTACGAATATTTGTTGCAAAATCAAGGAGATAGTGAGAAGTAGATGGAGGAATACAATTTTAAAGAATTGTCCAGTTAATTTCTGAGTTAGATGTCAGCTCATAGCAAACCCTTTCAATTTATAAGTCACAGATAACTAGGGCAGATATGCTTCCAATTACTTCATTTGGGGAAACCCTGGTAAAGTGAGTTATCTGTAGGTTTATTTATTCGATTTTTTAAAAAAAGTATTAAATTCCTGTTACTCACAAGGGTGCTGAGACTCTGAGGCTGAGATTAAAACCTTGCAGAACAGTCAGCACCCCAAATAAGTTGAGTTTGTACAAAAATTATTTACAGACCCAGAACAGCACTTTTTGTTTTTAAGTACAAATCATTTCTAAATTCAGAACAACAAATAAGACTGCAGCCAATAAGGATACAAAGAAGCTTTCCTGCAGAAGAGTCTAACCTCTAAGAAGATGAAACTTTACCTGGGGATTTGAGAAATGGTCCATTGGCCATTCTCGGTTCTAAAGAAATTTCACAAACTATAGACATACACAACGGCCCATATTTGGCTAAGAAAATTATATCTATTAATGGGCCAGTGTTGAATGCAATGGGAGGAATATCCAAAAATATTGACTTTGGCATGAATTTCCTGAAACTATCGTGAAATTATGCAATGGCTTTATGCTGGAATGCTGACATGAATGGGGGCAACGATATTTGTGGAGTGGATGAATCTGCCCTGTTTTTATGTTTCTCAATTTTTACCTCTGAAAGGAACTCAAAAAGGAGTCGTTGCCACATCCTTTACATCTCCAAGCAGAAGACAGCACGTGAAGGAAGTGAGTGAGATCGGTTCCACTTAGAGACTGATCAGAGAACCAGTTTTAGTGCTTGATTTGACAAGGTTTCTACTCTTGTCAGCCAGGAGCATGTAAGGGCTCCAGAGTCTGCCAAGCCAAGGATCCTTAGGGAAAATAAGGGTTCCAATATCAGCACAATAATATAAGCTCCCAACATGGAATACATGGTACCAGTGGGAGTGGACTGGCTGTGCAGAGACATGATCTCAATCATCTAGAGATGAGGCTTGAGGAACTTTTCATGCCATAATAAAAGTAGCATCTTATTGGCAGAGCTAGCTATAAATCCAGGTGCGTAGTTGTCCACATATGGCTGCACATTTTATAATCTATTCATTTTACTGATGTAAAAATGGAGATTTACTGATACTAATTCCAGTTCACAGGGAATCAAGCGAAGATTCTCATTGTAGCTGCTAGTTATTATTATTGCTATTGCTACTTTTATTACTGTTACTGGTAGGAAAGTTTGTGTAGAGGAAGCTTGAGGCTGTTTAGAAATAACTGTCCAGCTTAGAAGCATTTCATTTTCAGACAAGCTAAAGGGGATTTGAGAGTGTTTTTAACAGGAAGAGATGGACAGATAAAGCACTATTTGGTGACACAGGCCTATCTGTGCTTCTGATAGATGTCAGGCAAATGCTAGTTCCTCCGCATCTCTGGTTCTACCCAAAGAAGGGATGAATGCTGTTTCAAAGCATTTACAGCAGCCTTTGATGTGTCATTCAGAAGGGGGAGTCCACACATTTTTGATTAAACCTGGCTTGGCTCCATGGGATGAGAACTCAAGAATCACAAACCATATTTTTCAACATCTGTTCTGCATTTCTACAGTTCTCTGCCCCCACCTCCACCCCAGTTGGATCTGGAGAGCAGCTTCCCTCTCTCTATGCACAATTGGTTAATTTCAGAAGAAAATTAAATTTCCTGACTAGCCAGAGCAATGCGTAGCTCCTTATGAGTCTAGCGGACAGATTTGGAGCCATTTAACCTTTTTAGACAGAACCAGAGGACATGGATATTCAGGGAATTACTGCGTAACACACAGCTATGCATTATTTTCTCTTTAGGACTGTTCTATTGTATACACTGACAAGAATGTATCCATCTTTTAGGATAATGCTTAATTTGCTATCCAGCAAGAAGTAGGCATTTATCCCAGCATCTGCCATGCTAAAAAATGCAGTTATTTGTTGGTTGGTCAGCTTCTCATGCAGTTCAATTTCTTTTTAGAGCACGTTGTCAAGCTAGAAATAACATGTATTTTTGAATTATTATACCTAATACTATATCTCTATCTGTATGTTTATGTCTGTATATTCCTTTCGAGGGGAAAATGAACAGTGACATAGAGAAAAATCCATCATCTTACCCTCTCATTTGTAGGAACATTAATTAGTTCCTTGCTACTTTCTGCAATACCATGTCTTTCAGTAATGTAAAATAAAGGTGTGTAAATTATTGAAAAGATGACATATTTTGAACTTAGTGAGACTAAGGTTGAAATCATATCACTATTGCTTCCCAGTCGGAGAACTAGTCCCTGGAATTCTCTGAAATTCAGTTTTCTCCTCCGTATGGGATAATATCAACTTTCTTGCAGTGTTAATGAGATGATTAAGTGACCATATTAAATAAAATATGTGGTAGCTAGTAGTGTTACCAGTTAATAAAAGGCAAGCCACCATCAATTTCACATCTTAAAAGCAAATTAAAAACCTAAAACTTATTTTAGTAGAGATTCACCTAAGTGGCTGACTGTGTGCAGAATTCTGTTTTTTTTATTTGACAGTTATATGCTAAATAGTCTAATTAATATCATTTAGTCTAATTTTTTTCCCGCTTCTGCTATGGGTGTTGTTACTAGTGAGTGCTTAGTATATGTCAGGAACTGTGCTACATATACTGATTTCATTCTCTAACACCTCTATGTGGAGTCATCATGTTGCAGGAGTTTGCTCCTCAGTTCAGCTAAAGCTGGGTTCTTGTCACATAACCAGGAAAATTTAGGCACGAGGACATGTTGAAAGGTGAGTAGGAGAGGATTTTATTGGGCAAACAGAGAGAGGAAGAAGAAAAAAAAAAAAAGCAAAGCAAAACAGAGAGAGGAAGAAGAAGAAAAAAAAAGCAAAGCAAACCATTGCATAGTTTCACTATATTTTCAGGAAATTCATGCCAAAGTAAATATTTTTGGATATTCCTCCCATTGCATTCAACATCGGCCCATTAATAAATATAATTTTCTTACCCAATTGTGGGCCATTGTGTATGTCTATAGTTTGTGAAATTTCTTTAGAACCGAGAATGGCCAATGGACCATTTCTCAAATCCCCAGGTAAAGTTTCCCCACCTCACAGATTGAATCTCCGGGGTCACGACACGGGAAGTGAAGAGGCCAGGCTCCTCCCCCTGCCCGTGGCTCTGCCCTCTTCCCCCAGTGCACATATAGGCATACTCAGACACAGCCCTGGGCACTTTCCTCATCTGCACAAAAGCATCTGATGTAAACACTGGTGGGGCAGGTCGGAGATTCTCCGGGTACCTTTTATCTATTTAGGCATTTGGCTGTCTCAGTTACACCTATTTAAGAGATGTGAAACCTGAGGATTGAAGAACTAACTTGCCCAGTATCACACAAATAGTTAGACGTGGAACTGGGGTGTGCACCTGGGTCTTATGATGGTGCCTTGAAAATCCACAGTCCTTTCTTTTCCTCGTGATTTCTGTAACTCCAATTGTGCCTATGAGCTTTAGCTTTAGGATGACTAAGTAGGACCAATTATAATGGAAATAATTGACTACTCATTCTCTAAATGACCTCACTGAATATCAGGAAAGAAGAAAAATAAACCAAATCTGTGGAATTAACCAGAGTATAAATGCTGTGATCTTTGCTCATCTGCCTAGCCACCTGATATGGGTTTATTACCTTTGGCTGTGAACCAGATTGTGATGGGCAAGGTAAGGGGGAAAACAATGTTATTTTTATTTGATGAATCCGACACCATGCTAAGCTCCTATTATATATTATCTCACTTAATTCTTACAAATGACACCAAGAAATACTCAGTATGATTTCAGTTTTATAAAGAAGGAAACTTAAAAAAGGATAAGCTTCCTGTACTCGGTGATATATCACGTAGAAGCAGGACGAGAGGTTAAATACAAGTTTCTGCTTATCATTGGCCGCTATACCTATGCATGCTCTTCTAGATTATGGATTCTTGAAAGTGGAATACGATGATGACAGTCGGTGTTTACTGAGCCCATACTTTGTGACAGACACTCTGAAAAGTTGTTATATGCAGCAAATTATTTATATTTAAGGTAAGCATTCCTAGTCCAGAACAGGTATTAAAAATAAGTCAGTTCTTTCATGTAAATCTGCTATGGCTCATTTTATTTTCTCATCTCATAAACTTATTTTGAGTGTGTATTGGGTGTACCGTGGCTTTAAGATGTGATTGTTTCTAAGGAAATAACTTTCTATTGTTTCCCAAGCATTCACCTTGAATGAGGCTGCATGAGCTGCTTAAGTTAAAAGTGGAAATGATGGCCATTCAGCAGGCAGAGTAGGAGGTCAACATATAATCACTGTGGCCACAGTGCTGTGTTGTCCTAATTCCTCTCTTGAATATAAATACCCACTCAACACAGGAGCATTGCATTTTTTTTTTTCCTACTGGTATTCTGGCATTTCTATAATTCACCTGAGTTACCAGGGTGGCTGTTCATCATCAATTCTCCTGAAAACACTCTTTATATTCATGATATCCAAGGATGCTAAAGTGAAAATATTTCATACTGTAGAAAACTTGGAATTAATTTAGATAGTAGACGGTGTTTTGATTGATTCCCTCCTCAATCTTGCAGTAACTCTCATTTTTGGTGAAGAGCGTGTGTGTGTGATGTGTGTGTTTGTGTGTGTTAAGAGCGCTTAATAAGAGATCCACTATCTTATAACATTTTTAAGTGCACAGTATAGTATTATTAACAATAGGTGCAACATTGTACAGCACGTCTTTAGAACTTATTTGTTTTGCATAACTAAAACTTTATGACTGTTGATTAGCAATTCCCCATTTTCTTTTTCTCCAGTGTCTGGCAACCACAATCCTTCTCTCTGATTCTTTGGATTTGACTATTTTAGATACCTCATAAAAGTGGAATCATGTAGTATTTGTCTTTTCGTGACTGGCTTATTTCTCTTAGTAGAATGTCCTTAACATTCATTCATGTTGTTGTGTATTGCAGGATCTCCTTCTTTTTAAAGGCTGAATAGTGTTTCAATATCTCTCTATACCACATTTTCTTTATCCATTCATCAATGAATGTTTAGGTTGTTTTCCCATTTTGGCTATTGTAAATGCAGTGAACATAGGAGTGCTAATATCTTTTTAATATCTTGATTTCGATTCTTTGGGATAAGTACTCAGAAGTGAGATTTCTTAATCATATAGTGATTCTGTTTTTAAGTTTTTGAGGAACTTCCATACTGCTTTCCATAACAGCTCCACCATTTTGCATTCCTATCAATGGCGTATAATAATCTAGTATTTTTAAGTAATTAAAACTTGTTTCATTTAATTCTTGCACTGTCATGGCCAGATAAAAATTTGGTTGTCCCCAATTTGAAAACAGCACACTGTTTCAAAAAACTCACTATACCTGCTAATTCAACTAACGGTAATTAATTCATTAAGTCACATATTCAGAAACTCATTCATTCACTCATTTACATTAATTCATCTAGTCATTTATCTATATTTTAACTGACGTTTTGTCCAATTATTACATTTTGTAAAGAAATTTCTAGAAAGACATAATATATGTCTTTGTTGGCTGAATATCTCCAGAAAACCAAAGCCCTTGACAGTTATCTAACTAGTCTTTTTTTTTTTTTTTTTTTTTTTTTTTTTTTTAGCTAGAGTCTCACTCTGTCACCTAGGCTGAAGTACAGTGGCACAATCTGAGCTCACTACAACCTCCGCCTCCCGGTTCAAGAAATTCTTCTGCCTCAGCCCCCTGAGTAGCTGGGACTGCAGGCATGCACCACCATACCTGGCTAATTTTTTGCATTTTTAGTAGGGACGGGGTTTCACCATGTTGGCCAGGCTGGTCTCAAACTCTTAACCTCGTGATCCGCCCGCCTTGGCCTCCCAAAGTTCTGGAATTACAGGCGTGAACCACTGTGCCCGGTCTTATCTAACTAGTCTTTTATACATGCTATCTGAAAATGGTAAACAAAATAGAATTGTAGAGCTTTAAGGTCACATGGAGGAAAATATTTCCTAATGCATTTTGAATAGAAGTTCATAGATATCCAAGGATGCCAATAATGTTAAAGTGAAAATATCTCACCCTGTAGAGAACCTTGTAGTAATTTGAAGGGTAGATTTTGTTTATTGTTTTCTCACATTTTTATTCTCCCTTCATTTTCTGTCTCTCTCTCTCTCTCTCCTCTCTGACTATAAAGAAATTATTTGGGTAAAAAAAGGTTCCTTCTTTTCCTTAGAGGAATAATAAATAGTATGTGATGCAGGGACCTTAGAATTCTGGAACTAGCTGAACTCAGATAATATTATTTATTAAAGCAGTTAGAGCAACCAGTGGAGCAATTAGAGGCAAAAAGCTGAAAACTTGTAGATGGAATTTTTGATACTCAACGTGCATGCGAGAAAATGTTAAAATGGTTTCTTTAGGCATAATAACAAAAGCTAGAATGAAATTAAGCAGTGAGAAAGAAACAGTTGGAGTTCAGTGAAATATAATAACTGATTCATAACTAAGGGGTTTATTTCATTATGTGTGGCTCTAAATAGCATCTTCACTTGCAGTTGGCTCACAATTATATCTTCCTATAAATTTTCCATACAGAGGCTGCAAACCAATGTTTACCAAAACATTTTTTTATGATATAAAAGTGCATTTATGCCATTTAAATTTGAAAAATAGATACACAGTCTTTCTCCAAGGGCAGGGACTCCCTAATGGAGCTCTAATAATCACTTCTGGGACTAAAGATAGGGAGACCAGGTCACTTTGAATTCCAGGGTCTTTGCTATAGGACTTCACCGGTGAGTTGCACCCTCTGAGGGGAGAATGTAAGTAGCATCTTCGATTTTGGAACTTTGTGTTTTGTTCTGCACAGCATCTAAAGTATGCTGAGAACCATGCTGATGTAAAAGAGGGCACTCAGGCTCCTGTCCTGATCTGTCCTCTAAATTCCAGTGCACTGAGCAATGAAAATATCATGACGCTTTCTGCCAATAGACTGTGTTGCCTATGACTGCATAATTTTCACCTTTTTTCTTTTCTTTTTAAAATTTTACTTTAAGTTCTGGGATATATGTGCAGAACATGTAGGTTTGTTACATAGGTATACATGTGCCACGGTGGTTTGCTGCACCCATCAACCCATCATCTATGTTTTAAGCTCCGCATGCATTAGCTATATAGTGCTCTCCCTCCCCTTGCCCCCGACCCTTTGACGGGCACAGGTGTGTGATGTTGTCCTCCCTATGTCCATGTGTTCTCATTGTTCAACTCCCACTTATGAGTGAGAACATGTGGGAACTTCACCTGTTTTTCTTTCTAAAGAGCTTACTAAAGGGACAAAAGTCCATGATGTTAGTGAATACTTTGACTCCATTACACTAGGCCAGGGGTCAGCCTGTGGGCCAAATACGGCCTGCTACTTCTTTTATTTTTTTGTAAAGTCTTTTTTTTTTTGAGATGGCGTTTTGCTCTTGTTGCCCAGGCTGGAGTGCAATGGCTCGATCTCAGCTCACTACAGCCTCCACCTGCCGGGTTCAAGCGATTCTCCTGCCTCAGCTTCCCGAGTACCTGGTATTACAGGCATGGGCCACCATGCCCAGCTGATTTTGTATTTTTAGTAGAGATGGGGTTTCTCCATGTTGGTCAGGCTGACCTTGAACTCCCGACCTCAGTTGATCCGCCCGCCTTGGCCTCCAAAAGTGTAAGGATTATAGGCGTGAGCTACCACTGTGCCCGGTCTAGTAAAGTCTTATTGGACCACAGTCACCGTCATCCTTTTATGCCCTACAACTGCAGAGTTGAATTGCTGTGCTAGAAACACTATGGACTGCAAAACCTAAAATATGTTCTTTACAAAAAACTTTGTCACCCCCTACACAAGACTGATGGAGGTTTGGTTTCCATCAGTAATTTGAACAGTCAGCTCCCATATCATTCCAGGATTTTACTCTGTCTCAAAGCTCCCTGAAATAAACTTCTCAAAATAATTGAAAAAATTTTAGCAGTCAAATAACTTTTTTTGTATTAGGATCCAGCTACCTTTGATGAGAATTGTCATTCCCATCATTGCCTTAGAGCCCTTGGAATCTTAGTACTCATGGACCCATGACAGCATGTACCCATGTTGAATCTGCCAGAAAAAGCTGGCTTCCTCAGCGTAGCTTTTGAGGACATTTTCGTAACCCTGATGCAGGATGCAATGGGTACCCTGATAAATACTGTGATGCTTCGCTGCTAAGAGTGAGGAATTTGTTTCCTTCATGGTTTTATTATAAATCTGTGGGTTTTTTTCCACCTGTTCCTTTTCTTTTTCTGTCCTCAGTGATGGCTATAATACAGGGTTTGGAATTGAGTCTGTCGACCGCCTTAGCCAAACCCTAGTCTCTGCACTTTAGTCTCTTCGCGTATTCTTTGATTTCAGTAGCATTTCTCTGCCTAAATGAACGAAGTGGGAAAAACAAGAAACTGACATTGAATAGATTTGTAGTGTATACATGAAACTCAAATATGCATTCTTCTGTATGACACTAGGTTTTCAACAAAGGATATGAAAAAATATTTTATGTATCTTTGTTCATGCATATTTAGCATTTTAATGCAGTTCTTTTTGCATATATTTCATTTACACTTTGTAGCATTAACTCCCTGAATTACACATATTCTTATTCCCATTAAACAAATATGTTACAGGTTTGAAAGTACATGGAGTCTGAAATGAAAGCTGTTTGCTAGGGATTACCACCTGTGAAAGGAAAGGAGCAGGAGCATGATAGACAGACAGTGAAATGAAACTGCAGCTCAGTCCAAGCCAAACCTTGGCCCAGACTGGTGGGTTCCTTTGGAATTAGTGTTGCTCGTCAGAGGAGTCCTACATCATGCCAAAATGGTAGGACCTTTATACCTCTGTTTGCTTAGTCTTCAGATAACCTCTGGAAAGGGAATTTTCTGAAACAGAGGTGGACCCTAAGTAGTGGGTAGCGGGAGACTATCTCTTGACCACACCCTTCACATCTCTGGCACCCTTCCCTTGAAGGGCAATCTGCACAGCAGTTCTTCATGCCTATAATGCGTATGCACACTGAAACTCTGTAGTAATGAAGTAATTTTACTGAATTCACACCACCAGCTGTCTACCTCCCAAATCCACAGTGGTTACCATATTGGATAGCACAGGGCACACTTCTCAACCTACAATGTCTTCCCTTGGATAAATACATATTTGTAACACATTTTGAGATGCAAACCTCATAGTGGAGAGTTAAGCTGTCTGAAATATTATCAATGTCATATACTAGACCTGGCTATTAGTTATAAATAATAATCAAATTACATGTATTAGTAAAATATTTTAAAACTAGTGATCTAAGGTGGTAAAAATTGCACAAGAATCTTGAGAGAGAAACAAAAAAGAAAGTGCTGATCTAGGGTTTAAAACCAGCTTTTTTTCTGATTGGTGAAGCCTCTGTATTCTGTAGGGAACAAAACTTAATAATAATGCTTATATTCTGAGAGAAACAAAGATGCTTGTGTAGGCTGAGTCATGATATCTGATATTATTATACTCATAAGGCAAAATAAATCCTCTATTTTGCATCATGACAAAGGGAGATTGACATCCTTATCTGATGTTCAAATATTTATGGGAGTCATTTTAACTACACCTTTATTTTTCCTTATATTTCTACATTCTCATTTGGCATGATGTATTATACAACTTTGCTTTTGATAAAGGACAATCAGATTTGACTTAATGTTGCGGAGGAAAATGTAGTAATGCATATTTTAAGAAGACAGCACAGTAGAAATGGAGAACTTCCATTTTCATTCATTTATCAAAGGCTTATTAGCTTTACCCCATAAGTATGAAGTCTGCTTCCTGGGGGATGGGATGGGTCTAGCCAAAGTGCCTTTGAAACAGGAGATAGGGGACAAATCAAGTTTGGGATGATCTATTGAGGTTCACACCTTCATAGTAAAGGAGAATACAAATTATGAAAGTCCTTAAAAAGGGTCAAAGTCATGGAAAATACATTTAATGGCACAAAGCACAGGAAAATGTGCTTTCAAAGCACATTTCAAAGCCAAGGGTCTGAAATTGGACAGAACAAGTGTGGAAGGGGAACAGGGTGTAGACTGTGGTGAAGAGAATTGTCTATTTAATGGCAAAAGAAGACATATTTCTGGCTAACCTTTATTGGACATCAAATACATGATCTTGGGTTTTGCATTTGTTTAATTGTACAAGACCAGGTGAAACCACGTGGGTAGACATTGCGCTTAGGAATAAGTATTTTTTTAAAAAAATATTTTTGTCCCCAGAAAGAATTACATCTGGCAGAACACTGGAATGATGTGTTTATCCTATTACTATAGTGTATATAGTGTGTAAATAAGCAAGCACTTCATTTGAATATAAATGCATCTCTAGTTTTAAGGTTGAGAGACCACCAGCCTAGGCAACATGGTGAAACCCCCTATCTATAAAACATACAAAGAAATATCTGGGCATGGTGGTGCATACCTGTAATCTCAGCTACCCAGGAGGCTGAGGCAAGAGGATCACTTGATCCTGGCAGGTGAAGATGGCAGTGAGCTGGGATCGTGTCACTGTACTCCAGCTTAGGTGACAGAGGGAGACCTGGTCTTTGGGGAAAAAGGAAAAAAAAAAAAAAAGAGCTAATAGACCATATCGTGCTCAACAGTTCATTTCCAGTATTTTCCAAACTCCTTATTATTTGCTAAATGAACCTTAATATCCAATTAAAATTTCAAATTATGTACACATTTATGACACTTTACAAAACCTAATTTGACATAGTTATACAGTACTTTAAAAATTAATTTTGGTGTGCATGCTTTCCTTAAACATTTTTTTTCTATATTGTAAATGATTTTTACCAAAATGGAAACCACGTATATAATCAAATATCACCATCTGCATAACTTTCCAACATTTAATAAGAGTTTATTATGTGACAGATACTATGGTCGAAATATTATACATGTTTCTCTTACTAACTTTATGACAGGGGAAATGCATGTTATCCCCATTTTACAACTATAAACATTGAGAGACAAGAAAGTCTATAATGGGCTACTCCACTAGATTATAGGAAGGATTAAATGAAAAATTAATATACAGGGTTTAGCAGAAAGGCCAAGAATTAGGAAAGATTCAATAAATGCATTAAATGTATTATTAAATATCAATACTGGATCTGGTCCTATGGTCTGGACTGTTACATTGTAAGATGCTTTTTCTATACTTCATCATCTCTATTCTGTTATCTATTAGTGTTTATCAACCTTGACTCTATTTCCTATGGAGAGAAGTATGACAGGCACGATCAACAGCTCCAAAAAGATACCATTCCAGAGAGGGGAAAGATTCTCTTCACTTCTAGATTGTCCTTGGCATTGCTGGGTCAATGTGGACCTGTGGACATTCATAGAAATTGATTGGGCTTCCTGTGTCCTGGGAGTAAGCCGTGAGGATCAAGGTCATCAGGAGGGCTTTGGTGTGAGAGAGTTTATCCTCATAACTCGTAACCTCCCGTCATAGAGAAGCACACACAAGAGATAAATCTCAGATAGCTACCAGAACTTCCAGATTCCATGTATTTCTAGAAATATTTAGTCATCTTTTGCTAATATTTATGTGAATATTTCTGATCCATTTGTTGTACTTGAATAATTACATAGGAATGGGTAAAAGAAAACAAGACAGAACTATTTTTAACTTGAAAAGCAATATAGATTAATTGAACATGTTACAAACATGCTATAGGAGTGTTTCTTCAAGACTTCTTCACTTCCTTTGCTTTCCATGTTCAAGTAATCACTATGCCTGGTTTATTTTACTTCCTAAGCTCAAACACCATCATCTCTAACTTGAATAGTGATAACAGCCTCATTTGCTCATCTCTTATCCTTTGATCTCCACACAGCTGCCAAGATGATTTCTACCTCAGTTTCAACCTGTGCTGCCCAATATGTGGCCACTAGCCAAATATAGCTCATTGAAATTTCAGAAAAATAATTTGAAGTTACTGAAAATTAATTTAAATAAAATAAAAATTTTGATTTCTCAGTTACAGTAGCTAGATAGCTAGGGTGAAATAGCCACATATAGTTAGTGGTTACCATATTGGATAACACAGAGCATATTTCTACTACCATATAAAGTTCTATGCAATTCAGCTGTGGTTTAGATCATGTCACTTCTGAGTTTATATCATATCACTCCTCTTAATATTATGCACACATACAAACATGATAGTTCTATGATAGTTGGCACTAAGGGGCAGTCACTAAAACTTTGTTGACATTAAATAAAAAATCAAATTTGCAATGTAATCCTTTCACAGTGTGTAAAACTGCATTCCATTTTTACATTTTTTGTTACCACATCATCACATTTAGAATTCTCAGTAATGCACTATTATTTTCCTGGCTCCAGGGGAAAAAAAGTTCAAATTTCTCCAAAAGTATTATGTAAATATTGAAGAATTGATCATGAGGCAAACTGAATGTGGGATTTACTCTGGAGCATTTTCTTTTTTTTTTTTTTTTTGTTCCAGTGTTACATAAAATTATACATGTGATTATGGTTTTATTATGTTATTTTCTGAAAGTGTTTGTGGAACAAACTATAAAATAACACAAACACACTGAAGAAATGAGACCTGAAATGAATTGACATAGATTTGGAATCTGAGACTTCTATATTTACTCTAAATAATGTACAAGATACGTTGATCATGTTGAGTGAATTTGCTTCATCCTGTTGGTGCAAATAGCGAGTAGAAATATCACAAAATCATGACTCTCCATGTAGAGCCCACACACCAGAATCTTTCAAATATGTTTGTTGTTTTAAAAAAATCTGGATATTTGGCAGTGTCATCTACAAGTAATGATAAACACTCACTGTGAGGCCACGTTTTAAAGTACAAGGAAATCTTGAATGCGTACTCTCACTTGGGGCGTACCTTAACCTTTTAAGGCAATCCTGTTGTTCTCATTTTTTAGATGAGGTAATTGAAGTGCAGATATATAAATTGGCATAGCACAGAAGTTAGGAACAAAAGAGCTAGTCCCTGGAAAAGTCATCAGATGTTTCACACAAATTGCAGTAGAAAGAATGCAGTTCAGAATAACTTTTTTCACCTATTATTCATTTATCTGTTGTGGTAATCAGTATGACTGCTGTGTACATTCCAGACTTAATTGCAGTTTGTTCGTGTTGTACTGGAGTCACAGGGAGTAAAAATGAAAGATCCACGACATTCAAAACTCTGTTCTGAAAATGTTGAAAGTGTTCTGCGTGTCTATTGTCACAGATTGATGTTTTTATTACAAAAAACCAAAAGTAATAGAGTGGGAGATGGAGGCTTTGTGTGGATATGTAGCATTGGGTATGGATTGACTGAAAGGAGGTAGGAGATGCTTTAAATAAATATATGTTAACAACAAAAAATCTAATGTAAATCCACACACATACACACAAAGAGGTGGAATTTTTGTGCCAAATATCAGTATGAAATGTATGCAGCTGGGCTGTGATAATTGAGGAAACGTATTACTCTGGTGAGGGTTTCTATTTAATATCAACAGTAGCAGCAATGCAGAAGTATGTTATTTCCCCAAAGCAATAATATTCAGTTGGCCATTTTGACTTATTGCCAACCACTACACCAGTGTATTTTCTTAAATTTACTTTTGATCTCTGCAAGCTACTCTGAATTGAATGAACTGGTGACATCAACTTGTGTCTGTGGTTAGTGTGCTGTGTATTAAATTACCATCTTTGAACCATTAGGAATTTTCTTGAATTTTTATCCTTAATTTCACAAAGTAAAGGGATCAATTTCTTAGCATTTACTTCCAAGAAATACTACTGTGGATTAGAGGAATGGTGATATTTAAAAGCCAATCTGGATACTTGTTGGATTAAAAATGAGAAAGTTTAAATAAGGCTCTTGTGAATATTGGTTATCAAGGACAATGCAGTTTCTAAACTGTATCTATTGCAGTAGAAAGGGACTGTCTATTTCTAAAACTTCCTTCGTTAGAATTGATATTAACATGACCCAAGGAGGCCATTTTCTCACATGCCACCTCCCATTGTGTTAATGAGAAGTTTCTTCTTACTGTGGCAGGAAGATGACTCTCCAATGTGCATGCTAGTCTTCTCAAAACTAGCTCTTCTGTCGAAAGCATTTCAAATAATTCTGCAAATGAGCAGCAAATCCAATACATGCACAATTCTCAAGAAATTAGAACAGAAACTTCAATTATAAAGATAAAAATACTAGATTTTTTAAAAACCTAAAATAAAACTCATTGCGCTTTTCAATATGAAAAGTAGGATCCAAATTAATGTTTTTCTTTCTCTTTTTCTCTCTGATCTATTCCCTTTTTTATTTCTCTTTTTCTCTCCCATCTATTCCTTTTCCTCATACTTTTAGTACTATATTTCACACAAAATAATATTCCATGCTTAATAATACATCCTTCTAGCAAGCCTTTTTTGAGTAACTTCAATAATTATGTGACGCTATATGAATCAAACATTCTTTCTTTGTGTTTAAAGAGCAAAGGTCAGGCAAATGTTTATACAAACATGGGAGAGAAAATTCTTAAGACAGGGTCAACCAGCAAACTCTAGGGCCAGGTATAAAAGGCTCCTGTAGGTAAGATGTGAGCAAGGAAAACCAATATAGCTTCTCATCTCTTTAAGTCTATACTCTATGGAGATACCTATAGTAACAGATATTTTGAAAATAGTAAACTCTGGTATAGACAAACACCACAAAGAATTTGGAAATACTTTTTTAGTGTCACATAAAGAATCCTGTCTTTCCCAAAGCTACTAAAACATGTGACTAGTAGTTCTTATTTATTTCTTTTCATTTTTTGATATTCATCTCCACAGTCAATTTGGACTTTAAGAGAACTCTTACAGATTAAAGAATTGGCTCATCATTTATATGTATTTGTTTTTGTATCTAATGTGAATCATTTATCAACTCATTTACTGCAAAGCAATCCTTGTGAAGTAGATATTTTTTCCTATTTATAGATGAACATCTGAGATTAAGAGATGGCAAAAACCATAATTAGCTTTGCACCAACCTGAGAGTTTCAATGTTATTCCCCCAGGTTAGATTCCACTGAAGACTCTCTGGCTTCTCAGGTTGTTTTTATTCTATTTTATGTGGTGCCACTCAGAAGGATGCTGAGAGTCACAGGAAAACAAAGTGGCTTGAGGGTCTACTTCTGAGGTTTCTACCCCAAATCATGATGCCTGAGAAATTACATGATACAGATACCTTGAATTCTGAAATTTAAGCCATTACCCTAGAGTTGTTATTTTTAACCCACTCTTTTTTTTAAAGTATTTTCTGTGACTTGGCTTAAGGAAAGGGCCTATATCAGAGTTTTATAATGAAGTGTTGTCCTTTATTGATGCTACAGTTTTATCACACAGTGAAATGAGTAGGAAGAGAGGGGAGTAATTAAAATGGTGGAGTGTATGGTGGCAGCTGTGAGGACCAGAAAAAAGCAGACTGAATCTTTGCAGCTAGAGATGAGGTTGGCATAGCTGTGGCATGGGGGTGGGGAAGAGGGTGATTGGGACAGCATTTGCATTCCAAAAATGGCATCCTTTCTGATTTTGTGATTAATCTTATAACTAAGATTAAAGGCTTATAGACTACTCAATATGAATACAAAAATCAACCTAATAAACCTTTGAATCTTCAATGATCAGTTCAAGGACAGAGATTTTGGTTAGAAAAGTTGGTGGAAAAAAAATACTGGTACCAGAAATGCAGAGATTGGTTCCTATTTATTCTCCCTTCCCAACTTCACCTTTCATCACTTAACCCAAATTCCTCTATTTTCCTGCTTCCACTAACATTAAGACCCGGATGAACTTCTTTAAGGACAGAGAAATAAAGAGTGAAAGAAAAACTACCTTGGACCTTAGAAAAAGTCAGGAAATCATCAATAGAAATCTTACTGTCTTTTCCTTATAAATAATGCTAACACTAAAGCTTTTAAAATACATGTTTATTGAGCCTTTGTTTTAGTGTCAGACCCGTAATAAGATTTTATAAGCATTACCTCATTTAAAGTTCATAAATCATGTTATAATCCCCATTTTACAGATGAGGGATCATTAATAACATGATTAAATCACATATATGCCAGTAATGAGACTAAGATGAGAACTCAGGCTAACAGACTGAGGACCCATGTTTTTTTGTGAGGAGACTATGAGTATGTGAGTGGCCTATGGACTAAGACTCTCCTGGCAGCCTAAAGAAACACACAGAAATCCAGGTCATGTCTTCAAGCAGCAGAGCAGAGTTTGTGAGAAAATGAAGGTGGATTTAAAGTTTATCCATAGGCCTATAAAGAACTTGAGAGATGGAAGCTTTTATTCTTTCACTTTCAGGGAAGGTCTAAATTCTTATCATCTTATTCAGTAAATCATCTTCACTTAGACATTGTGTTTTAATATTTAGGTGTCTAAGATATGTTCAAATCAGTATATTCCAAAACGAGAAAAATAATCACTTGTTATCCTCTGTTTTGTAGTCCATTTGGGCTTCTATACAAAATGCAAAATACAAAATAGACTGGATGGCTTATAAACCATATAGAAAATAATTTCTTCTGTTGGTGGGAATATGAATTAGTTCAACCATTGTGGAAGGCAGTGTGGTGATCCCTCAGTTACCTAGAGACAGAAATAGCATTTGACCCAGCCATTCCATTACTGGGTATATACCCAAAGGAATATAAATCATTCTGTTATAAAGACAGATGCATGCATAGGTTAATTGCAGCACTATTCACAATACCAAAGACATGGAATCAACTGAAATGCCCATCAACAATAGACTGGATAAGGAAAATGTGGCACACATATACCACGGAATACTATGCAGCCATAAAAATGAATGAGATCATGTCCTTTGCAGAGACATGAATGGAGCTGGAGGCCATTATCCTTAGCAAACTAATTCAGGAACATAAATCCAAATACCACATGTTCTCACTTATAACAGGGAACTAAATGATGAGACATATGGACACATAAAGGGGAACACTGGGGCTGGCTAGAGGGCAGAAGAAGGGAAGAGGGAGAGGATCAGAAAAAATAACCAATGGATACTAGGCTTAAGACCTGGGTGATGAAATAATCTGTACAATAAACCCCCATGACACACGTTTACCTACGTAACAAACCTGCACATCCTGCACATGTAACTCTGAGCTTAAAATAAAGATAAAACAAAGAAATGAATTAATCGAAATTCTGAAGGTTGGGAAGTCCAAGATTAGCATGCCAGTGTGATCAGATTCTGGTAAGGGCCCGCTTCTGGGTTGCAGACAATCAACTTCTCACTGTGTCCTCACAATGGAGGAAGGGGGCTTGCTAGATCCCTGGGGTCTTTTTTATAAGGGAACTGATTTCATTTGTGAGGGCTTCACATCCTAATCACCTCCTGAAAGGCCCACCTTCTAACACGATCACCTTGGGAGTTAGGATTCAACATATGTATTTTGGGAAGCACACAAACATTCAAATAATAGAATGTTGTGTCTCAGTTTGGAGTTCAGAAAATTGAGTACATGTGTAGGCATTCAAGGATGTCACCATGATACAAATGATATGAGAGCCCTTCACACTGTGTCACAGTGTCAGCACACACATGTAGGTGAAGTGTGCCACACCTATCATCTCATGTGATCTTCACAGCAATCTTGTTAGCCAGGGACTATTACTATCCCCATTTTATGCATGGATAAGATAAGCCCTTTATGTGGTTGGTATATACATGGACTTCACAATGACTCAGATGTGAGTATTCATTCTGGTTCCGCTGTTTTAACAGTTGTGTTACCTAAAATGTCCTAGTCTCTAAGAGTTTTATTTTTCTGTTATTCATTATATAAGAAACCAAGAAAAGAAGGGTGGGAGAAGGAAAAGGAATCTAGCACTCTGCTTGGTACAAATTTGGTGTTTCATGCATGCTTGTTGACCAAAATGTTGAGTCAGAATTTTTGTGCTGTTTAGTCATTCTTGGGAGCTGTTATCATAAAGTCTACTAGGCAATAAAATGTGTGAAATTTCTATAGAAGCAGTAGGAGTTTTCCAAAATAGTTGAGGTAGACTTTAAAGTGAATTTTAAACCAAGTCATTTATTTCCCATCAAGTTCCTTCTATTGTGTAATCTGGTAATATTATGACATTCCTACCTCTGATCTCACTAAAGGGCTGTATTTATAGACTATTTTATAAATTCCTGTGACTCACCCCATAAAGTCTGTCATGAGCTGGAACTTTAAAAAATGAGAAAAATATCTCTGCCTTTGTTAGAGTTATAGGAGTTAAATAACACACTTCTTTTTTTTAAAGTTTTCTGCCATTTATAAATTGCTAAGGAAGGGGCATTCTTTGCTACCTTCTAAATAGGGAAGTTTATTAATACATCATTTCATGAGAGATGAAGATGATGACGATGATGATGAGCCTATTTTTAGTACATACTAAGTGCCAGAGATTGATTTAAGCTTTGTTTTTAGTCTTCACAACTGTTTCTGGGATATAAATAATTCTTATTTCACCAGGAAATAAATTGAGGCTCAGTGAATTTACTAATTATCCCAGAAACAGCAATACATAAGTAATAGAGATATAATTTGCTCCAAATCTGAGTTCTGCATGACACATATCTGAATAAGGGATTAACAAACAGCAACATTTTTTTTTTTTATGCCAACTTCCAAATACCCCGTTGTTGCTCCCATTGCTTCCTTGGGGCTAGAAGTTCTAGGCAATTACTGGACAGCAACCAAATAGCCATGGAATGTGTTTCTGATTTGGGATTCATGAGTATCAGTGATTAGACTGATTCTTGTTTACTGTGGCCTCTGGGAAATTGGTTGACGCATGGATGTGTGAAATATCGGCAGTGAGATAATAAAATTACTAGAACCAGAAATGCCTGCAAAGTTTATTTATGAATATAATGCAGAAAGTGATAATTAATCCTCTGGACATTTTTTAGCTCTTTTAAGAGTCAGAGTGTACATGATATCTGAAGCAAAACACATGTCTGTTTAGTTATTTTACAGTTAAACTTGGAATATCATTGGTTGAATCAACCATCATTATTCCCCAGGAAAATGGCTTTTGGTCTTCTTTCCATAATACAACACATTTAAACACTTTGCAGTAAACACATCCTCATGTTCAGGATTTTGTTGAAAGCACTGTTAATTCACCTGTCTCTCAGTTCTTAAATTCTCTCTGAATTTCTCCAGTATCCTGGGGATTGGGGATGGGAGTGATTTGTAGATGCCTAGTGTATAGGTACAAGTCAGTGTCTTAGTTTTTATTTGTAGTTAAGTCATTACTAAATGGGCAGTTATTATGTCATTTTATAATAATTTTTTTCAAATGATTTCTCAATACACAATTGTCAATAAAATTAAATCATTTTAACTATTATTCCAAATCTTTTAATTATGCTTTTCTTTGGTGGGCAGGATTTAACAAGAAGGTCTTTTTACAATGGCCTTTGAATCTAGTATAAATGATATGCATACCTTCTCTAGTGAAAAAGAAATAGCTAAAAGGAGAAGGAAAAATCCATTCATATATCTATCTATACCTATCCAACTATCTAACTAGTAACTTGCTGTATAGGTTATTTATCTAGCCATCTTTATAGGTAGGTATAGATATAAATTGGTAGATGCATATTCATATACATACATATAAAATGTTTTCAATGAACTCTACTAAAATGTTAACTGCAAAATTATAGTTGGAGGATTATGGAAAATTTACTTTTTTATTTTCTTATAATGGCATAGTCTTGTTTTTTGTCATATAATAAGTATCTATAAAGAACATGTATAAGAAATATGCTCAGTGTTAACTGGCATGGACCATGCTTCAAATTTGAGTTTAATGAGTATCAATGAATAGAGAGATTTCATGTGCACTTCCTAAGCCATTCACTCAATCATGAAGGCCTTCTTCAGTCTTTCTTCCTGAAATGCAATTGCATACATCTTTCTTTGGGCCTCCATCCTATCCTGTTTTAGTGCATCACTGCTTATTTATGGGCCAATCTTTCTAAGTCTGCCTTGTAGTCTTTAAAACGTAAAGATTATTGGGTCCAGCATTCCATAGCCAGGAAACTAATCTTGGTGTATAAAAAAGGTATTAATAAATGTCATGAGAAAATAATTTCTTTTCTTTGTCTTGATACTACCCTGATACTTAGTGGTCCTGAGAAGCAGTTTGCTCTAGACACCACACATCTCACGTATTTTCTTATCTGAACGAGTTTGCTTGATAAAAGAACTACTAATATGTCCGTTTGAAATTCTTAATTTAGTAGACTGTAGTGTTTAAATATGTTAAAATATAGATTCTAACTTTTAAAAAACATTAACTATAGAATAAACAACTATTTAAAAACAACCATGGAATCAACAACTATCCAATTTCTATGGACTGAGATTAATAGAAAACCTAAATACACACTTAAAATGAAAACAAAACAAAACAAAACAAAACAAACAACCACCGCCACCAACAAAATGAAATCCCATAAATTCAGTACAGTCAAATGAAAGTTTAACAAAATACATATTTTATTTGAATGGACATACATAACATGTTGCCTAGTGCCATCCTGCTTTGGGCTTGAATTTATTGTTTTATATGATATTTCGTGGCAACTGCTAATTATCATAAGCTGTCCAATAAATGTGATGGATTGTCCAATTAACTCTTCATCAGCATCCATTTTTGAAGATGCTATCTATTGAAACTGATGGCAGTTTATGACCTACATGTTGCATATGTAGCTAATTGCTCCTTGGACAATAATTATTAAGTTTCTTGTGCCTCATTCAGTCATTTTGTTTTATACATTATGATGCCACTGAGTTTCCCAATTCATTTGACTTCACAACTATGGCTCTCCAAGGATTACTAAAGGTCTGCTGTGGAATGTATGGATCATATAAACATTGAAGTAGATTACAGATGTGTCTGTTTTGTAGGTTTTCCATCGACCGGCACACTGACCTGGAGAGGCAGTTCAACATTAACGCAGACGATGGGAAGATAACGCTGGCAACACCACTTGACAGAGAATTAAGTGTATGGCACAACATAACAATCATTGCTACTGAGATTAGTAAGTGCCTGGGTTTGTTCATTTCTTCCTTGTGTGACTGAGTTCAATTTATGCCTATTAATAACGTGATAAGCAGCCCCTGTTTCTGTTAGATACCTTGCCATTGGAACTTAGTTTATTGTTCCCAAGGAGCCTTTGAATGTATCATCTCAACACAAAATAACTTACACCGTGGTGAATTACTGAAATGTTTCAGGATATGTGAGAAGGAAACATTCTTATATCCGTTATTCAGCCATTAAAAACAATGTTTTGCATTTTAAAGTAAAAGGAAAAGATTTAGTATAAAACAGTGGATAGCTGGGCACGGTGGCTCATGCCTGTAATCCCAGCACTTTGGGAGGCCGAGGCAGGTGGATCATGAGGTCAGGAGTTCGAGACCTTCCTGGTTAACACGGTGAAACCCCTTCTCTACTAAAAATACAGAAAAATTAAGTCAGCGTGGTGGCGGGTGCCTGTAGTCCCAGCTACTCGGGAGGTTTAGGCAGGAGAATGGCATGAACCAGGGAGGCGGAGCTTGAAGTGAGCCGAGATTGCACCACTGCACTCCAGCCTAGGCGACAGAGCAAGACTCTGTCTCAGAAAAATAAAAAAAAAAAGTATGTAAAAAAAGGTCAAGAACTGTACATTATAATTTAAATAAATGGACACACATATACATATAGTATAGTACATACAGTATAGAAACAATTACATATTTAAATCATACATATGCACACATACATGTGGAAAATATAGACGGAAGCTTTATCAATATTATTTTGGGTAGGAGAGATTATAGATAATATTTTGTTTTGTTTTTTACAATCTAATGTATTTTACACAGTAATCATGGAATGTTTAAAATTATACCAATATAAATCCAATGTAATCTTTTTCATAAATTTTGTGAAAACATTTGAGTTATTTTATTATAGGGGAGGAGAGTCTAGGGTTGTTAAAATAACATGTTAATCTTTTTATTTTATTTTTTTTTCTTCTTTGCACTTGATAAAACTATGATGGAGTCTCTAAACAATAGCTATATGGTGAAATTTGGTGCCACACTGTCTTTGAGAGCTTAGATCTACTTTATCAACTTTCGTCACACAAAAATATGAAAAAGGGACGTGATGTTCATTTTACTTCCTAGCAAAATACATGTTTCTTATCATCCGAATATCTTCTTTTTATAAAGGACTGGATGAGTCCTTCGAAGTTGTACACAAATTCAGAGACAATAAATTCCAAGAGAGTTGGGGTAAAGGGAATTTGAAAAAGAAAATAAAAATCAATGTTAAGAAAGATTCATGGGCACACATACCGTATAGAGAAATATAGATGATAATTATAGGAAATGTGCCCTAAAATCCACTCTACTCTCTGGCAGCTAATGTGAAAAAGGGGAAATATCTCTGTGAAAAATGATTAATTTATTTGTATTAAAAAAAGAGTAATCCGTGTGTTCAGGAGACAAACTTTTTTTTTTTTTTCTGGTTTTGTGATGTGAGGAAAATGTCCTCTACCAAGGCTTATAAAAAGAACTCTTGTATGAAACAGTGAAAATTCAAGAGCGAAGAATATTTGTTTCTTATAGCAGCCTTGAGTGCAGGGAGAGAACACGAAGTCAAGTTGATATGTAGTTTCCACGCTACCAAACTCTGGCTCTGGATAGAGACAGAGCTTTGGAAACTTTGGTGTTTTTCCTGCCTTAGGAGTAGTATTTTCTTCCCTAGTGTCTTAACCTGATGGTAGTTTCCCCTTGTAGCATGAAGAGAAGAAGCAAATAAAGCATGCCATCTGGTGATTCTGGTTTATTAGAAGTGTCAACCTCATTTAGAAAGATGTAGACATAATTTTTTAATAATTTACCATGTTGAAGCCTGATTATCACCTTAAGCTTCTCAGAAAAGCTGTATCTATTTATATGATTTAAGGCTTTATAAAAAGCTCAAAAAAAACCCAGTCTTCTTTAATGTGTATAGTCAATAACTACTTTTAAAGAATTTTCTCATATACTGAAAACACAATCTAGTAGAGTTAAACTTAATTGATGTTACTTTTGAGATAGATCTCTCTTTCTGTTGCCCAGGCACCATCATAGCTCACTCACTCCACCCTCTATCTCCTGGGCTCAAGTGATCCTCCTGCTTTAAACTCCCCAGTGTCTGGGCCTACAGGCACAAGCCACCATGCCTGGCTAATTATTGTTTCTTTTTTTTTTTTTTTTTGGAGAAACAGGGTCTCACTACGTTGCCCAGGCTAGTCTCAAGCACCTCACCTCAACTGATCCTCCTGCTGGGATTATAAACATGATCCACACACAAGGCCTATGCCACCTTTTAAAAATGAGATAGATTCCTTTACTTAAATATCCATCAAGGTTTATCAGTTATCAGCAAAATGTGCTCAAAGCAATGAATACACAGAGCATTTGCTTAAGAAACATTTCAGGACAATCCAGAAACAAAGTACTCATTTTTGAGAAATCCTAGACAAGAAAGACAGATAGCAAAACAGCTGCTCCAGGGCATTGAACTGTTAGCTGCAGGGTGACAAGGCTACCAAGCTAAGTCGGGGAAGATGTTCATTGGCTCGTTCATTCAATCATTATTTATTAAGTCTTTACTATCACTAAGCACTCATCTAGTGACTGAGGATATAGCAGGGAGTAAAGTAGGCATAAATCCTGCTCCTCTTGGAGTTTTCTTTCTGGTAGCACCTGGGACTACCTGCATATCAAAGGGTAAATTGGAACCTGCTGATATATGCATAAAGAAAGGCACAGAGGTAAGAAAGAAGATGATGAATGTTGAAAGTTCAAGCAATTCCACATTGGTGCTGTGAAAATAAATGCAGCTACTGACCTCCTTCAATGAGGATATGATATTAAAAATTACTTCAAAATACCTATGAAAAAATCAAGACTTTATGTATATTAGTAAAATTACTAGTTAAGATTTTTAAGTGGTATTAATATTATTATTATAAACACAGTATAACCAAATAACTGAAAATATAAAACGTAGATGAGATAAAATTTTCTGAATGTTTTTAGAGAAGTGATTCAATCATGTCTCAGATTCAGGTTTACAGTTGGCTCCATATGGAGAACAAACACAGTGTACCTGTGCTCATATGCTGAGCCTCAGGCTTGCTCAGGAACCACAGAGAATTTAAAATATGTGCCCAAACATACATTGATTCTGTTCAAATCAGTGTTGATGGGAGTTGTCTCACTTTTTCTTTTTTCTTTTTGTCAGAGATTGAAAACTAAAACCACACAGGTGCATTTTGGCCAAGAAACAAGCTTAATTCATGTTAAACATCTTAAGAAATGTTAGACTCTAACCTTAAAAATCTGTCTGACTTTGTTTTTTTTTTTTTTTTTTTTTTGAGACGGAGTCTCACGCTGTTGCCCAGGCTGGAGTGCAGTGGCGCGATCTCGGCTCACTGCAAGCTCCGCCTCCCGGGTTCCCGCCATTCTCCTGCCTCAGCCTCCTGAGTAGCTGGGACTACAGGCGCCCGCCACCGCGCCCGGCTAATTTTTTGTATTTTTAGTAGAGACGGGGTTTCACTGTGGTCTCGATCTCCTGACCTTGTGATCCGCCCGCCTCGGCCTCCCAAAGTGCTGGGATTACAGGCTTGAGCCACCGCGCCCGGCCATCTGTCTGACTTTGTTTGAATTTTTGCAGATTTCTTTCTTAGAACAAACAAGGGTGAGAATACAAAAGAGAGCTTTAAATTTTAGCTGTGAACTACTAGCTGGGGTGGCATAAATTTGAAAACTTTAAGCGTACAATTAAACCACCTTTGTTCTTGATCACAAAGGGAAGTAGAAATCATAAGATCACAGAGAAATTTGAAAAATGGAAATTACTATGAACATAGCTTAGAAACTTGTTGTGACTTGGTTTGATTATTTAGCCCATCATATGATGTTTATCTTCCAAAGCCACACACCATGTCTTGGGGGAAAAAAAAATATTAAAGGGAGATTTATAGAATTCATCTGAGAGGAATATTTAAAACCATTCAGAATAACAGAACCCCATAGGGGGAGGTTCTAATAATGATAAAGAAATCGTCATTCCAGGGAGAACAATTTAAAATGACTCTCAGAATGCTATCTCATCAGACAAAAGATTTAAACAAATGAAATTAGGCTAAAAAGTGGATTTTAGCGAAGTCCATCTGTTATCTCTTAATGAGAATGGAGATGTCATTCTTTATCCTCTTGTGTCAGATTCACTTAACTGAGGCTGAGATGCTTCACTGTGTTTATTACCCAAGTATTTCAGTGGTAGTAGATCTAACTTGTCATCATGATCAACTGGCACATCTTATCACTTGAGCTGGCAGGTGGATGTCCATGTGCTAACAAGAGATTAGGCTTGTATAGTATATCTCTGCTAACTGTCTCTGCTAGTAGTAAGCCCATTCCCTGAAACTACAGTGCATGGCTGCTGTTTACCATGATAATGAAGATTTAAGGTAAATGTAGCTGAATAATGAAAACAATGAGAAAATAAACTGAAAAAGCCCTTAAATGCGTTTAATTCTCAAAATGTTTGCTGAAAAGTGACTACTATTATTATAAGCATTTACCAGGCAAAGAAACTCAGATACATGTTTCAAAATTTCATAAATTTCAAAATTTCATAGTGGGCAAGGATGGGAGTGGAGGTACAGGATCAGACCTTTGTTTAACTGCAGAATATATATTCTTAAACACCGTCCACAGAAACCTCACTTCTATCTTCTTTCCTCTTTATCTTCTTGCTCAATTTTAGCTTCCGATACTGCTACATCATTTCCTGAATCAAGTGAATGAAACCATTTTTCTGTGCAAAGCAAAAGGCTAGGGCAAGGACAAGGGTGCGGTGAAGGAATGAACAAGCACGCAGTTTATTACGGAGAGTAAGAATATTGCCTAATAAACAGCAGAGCTCTGGAACGTCTAAAACCAGAATCCAAGTCCTATTTTATAGATTAGGAAACTGAAGAACATAGAATAGAGAACACAGCATAGTACATTTTAGGAGACTGTTTTTCAAAGCAGACCGTTGATTAGAATTGCCTAGAAAATTGTCTAAAACAAATAAAAAATAGTCCAGACTTCATTTGAAACCTATTAAATTAGAATCTCAAGGGAGAGTTTCAGGAATTTACTTCTCACAACTTCTTCCTTGTTTCCCTCACCATGCACATACACATACACACACACCCACACCACCCCCCCCCACACACAAATATACGATCATTAAAATTTGACAATACTGCAAAGAGAGGCAAAGAAAGATGAGGCATTATTGGTTTGTTTGGTCTTTTTTAAAAGAATTTTCCCATGCTGACTATAACCATAGGACAGTAAAGTATACTGAGAATGTGGGAATCAATTTGCTTAGAACAGACTCTCTGCAGGGGCATTGTAGATGCACTGAATGCTCGTTTTAAAGTGTCCTTCACAGAGAACGTGATGGTGTGGAATGGAAAGTTGCAAAGCTCTCTGACACTCTGTACCTGGGAGCAGGCAATTGGCATGGCATTTGCAGAAAGTACATGACTATTGGTTACCTGAAAGTATTTCAAAGCAGGAAGCATATAATTGCCCATTAAATTAATCTCTTTGAGTTAGTGATCATGCATTGCTCTGGCCCACTACAGCGGGCTGCACACATTATTGCAAATGAAGCTTTTCGATAATGATGGTTAAATCTCCCAGGGAAAACACTAGTTTTATAGCACTTAAGGATTGTTTTTTCCTGGCATGGGGCCCAGTTGCCAGAATAATTGCTTTGTCCAACCCAGGCTACTTAGAAAAACATATATCTTTATAGGCAGTTCATTGTTTAGAGCAATCTTGGGTTCTGGAGTTGGATGGAGTTGGAGTCCTTGCCACATTTTGATCATATAACCTTGGGTACATTATTTCTTATTTTACTCTCAGTTTCCTCATCTGTGAATGGAAATGATTATTCTTTAAACTTGTGGGTATAATGAGAATTGAAATAAAAATGTTAGTACTATGTCTCTTAGCAAATAATTTACCTACAATCTTAAGAAAGTGATGGAGACATGGTGTATGTTCTTATGGTTAACACAGCCCTTAAGCTGGGCTTTGAATCACGGTTTCATTTAAAATTATTTATTTAATTTTTTGTCTGTTCCCCTTCCCCTTTCCACAACAAAATAGTGGGTAATTATGGCCTGTGTGTTGCTTCTAGCTGCAGTTATGTTTCTGCATTGCATAGCCAATATGTTTGTTCATTGACCTTCTTCTTGCCCTTGGTTGAGGCATGGTAGATTGATCAATGGCTAAGAAATGGCCCTCATAATGAGGCAGGCACATGCTTACTAAAGACTTTAGATTTTATATCAAGATTGTGCTTAATATATATCCATCTCTCTCTATTACCTATGACATAGAGCGAGAGCTCCGTAAAGATCAATAGCCATTCCCTTGTGCGGGGTGAAGTGGTGATAGTTGCAGAGAAGCTATTATTGAGTTAGATAACACTCATGGAAGAGAAGAGGTGATAAGAGCCTAAAGTGGGCAGTGAAATTTAGGTACAGAGGTGGTTAAGGGACTCCTAAATATCACACAGGTTGCAGCAGTAAGACTGATAAGCCTGTCTGGGAATACAGTCATGTGACAAGTTCCTATCTAGGTCCCTCACTTTAGATAGGCATGCAGGCAGTCTAAGCTGGAGATCATTGTTCTTAGCAAAGAGAAACACAGTGAAGGAAAGTGAAAACTAAAATATGAGAAAGCAAAAGGGAAGCTACAGGTTCCTGGGGAGGGAATCAGAATCCAAAGCATGATTTCCTACAGGGAAGAATGGGGGTCCATATCCTTCCAAGTCCAAAGAAATAAGTGATGCAGGCACAAAATGGATGTAATTCTGCGCATAGCCCATGTCAGTTTTATTCTAATCATTGTGACTGTCTGGCTATCCCTGCGACGTAGGTAGCAGTAGACTTGACTTGGGAATTTCTCCCTGATTTTTACTTTGTTCTGCAACCATTCTACTAATTTTCTCCTACCACCTCTTCCTTTCATCTTTCCTGCCCTTGTTCCTTCTAGTTTACTTAGAAAGAACATGTGGATTGAGAATGGAGGAACAGATTTTAGCCAGGCATTCCTTTAGGATGTCAGTGTGATTAATAGCCTCCCAGTCCCAAGCTAAAAAATAAGAGTAGATAAGAGGACTTCTATACCTACGTCTTGCCCTTATCACTCTTTATAAACCACCCTCTCCAAAGCCACAACAGTAACTCTTACTGTCAACAATTATAGACAAAATATAGAAAGAAGGTAGGCAGAAAAGAAAACATGAATGCTAGCTTTTCAGGTGCAAGTTGCTGCTAACTGGCCACTCATAGCAAATGGTCATCTCCAGGTTTGGAGTACCAGATAAAAGGAAGTAGGGAAAACCCTAGATATCTGAACAGATTTTAAAGATAGGATAATATTGGGTTGATTTAACCCTCAGGCTTTGGTTTTCTTTAGGGATGGAGAAGTCATTAGGACTTGGAGGAGAAAATGAAGTTATCAGTCCAGCAGTTGAAGGGAAAAAGATAGTGGTTAAGTATCCAGGCTGGTAAATCTGTTTGCTAGGTGAGAATCATTGCTTTTTCACTTATCCATGCTCACTCTGTCATTAAGCTACTCAACTTCTTCTGTGGTGGCTTAGTTTTGATATCTATAAAATGAGTAATGCATTTTTTAAACTTTTGTTTTAAGTTCAGGGGTGCATGTGCAGGTTTGTAACTTAAGTGAACTTGTGTCCTGGGGGTTTGTTGTACAGATTATTTCGTCACTGAAGTATTAAGCCTAGTACAATGGGGAATGTGTTGGTGCACCTTTAGAAATGTGTGATGAAGAGCAAATATATTTAAGTGCTATAATCTTGCCTAACGTAAGGCAAACTTGATAATGATGTCAATGCTAATATCAATTTTATCATATTAATCATAATATGAACTCAATTCTATCATTATTGTATAATTAAAAAGAATTTGCCAAAAAGTGACCATGTTTGTCATCAGGCAAAACTATCCAACTTAATCCAAGAATCTCTCAAATTGTTTGTTCAAGAATGTCTCATTTTGGGATTATTTGAGGGACATAATTTTCCTCAATTATGTATATGCAATAGGAGCATCTTCTTTCCTCTGTCAGTCCCAAGTATCCTAGCCAGGTTGGCAACTTTAAAAACTCTTTCCTCATCCAAAATCAAGGTCATAGGCATTGTTCTATAACAACCTTTTTTTTATAGCAATAGAAGTTATTAGTTAAGGACATAAACTGTTGAGTTATAGTAGAGGTTATTAGTCAGGGACATAAGCTATGAAGTCAAATTGCCCCAGCGAAAACACTGGGTCGAACATACGTTAAATGTGTGACTTAAATAGCTTATCCAATCTCTGTAAGTCTCAATGGCTATATTTGAAGTTTGTTATGGAGTTAAATGAGATAACACAGGCAAAGTGCATAAACAGAGCCTAGCTTATGGTAAGGACTCGATATTCTTGGTGTTTTCTCTTTCATCCCCCTGCCTTCCCTTTTCTGTCCTCCTCTCTATCCTCTTTCAGGTGAAACCTGGTGCTTGCCAACTTTTACATCCCTTATCATCTCAGTCCTATATCTAAAAGATTGTATTTGTCATTCATTTTCTTCCTTTATTCAAACCACTTGGGCTTAGAGAGAAAGAGGGCTCAAATAGTCATATGGAGATGGTAATATGTATTAATTCACTTTTGCTACGTATTACATCATGACACAATTTGGTGGCTTAACCTAATGTTTTTCTTCTGGTCCTCTGGAGCAGCTGGGCAGTTCTTTTGGTTTGAACTGATTTTGGTACTCTTTCTGGTCAGCTGATGGCTTATGTGGGACTGGAAGTCAATCTTGGCCTCATATGTTTATATGGTGGGCTGTTTAGTCCAGGGTGTCTTAGCAGACAGCTTGTCTCTCATCCTCTAGCAGGCTAGCTTAGCTTTTTAATTATGTTCTCAATGTTACAAGAAGCAGCAAAGCAACAGGAAGCCCCATTGAGTAAGCACTTTACAAGCCTTTATTTGCATCCTGTTTGATAATAGTTCATTGACCAAAACAAGCCACATGATCAAGAGCAGATACAAGAGCTAGAGAAGTGTCATCTCTTGAGGAGAGGAGTTAGAAATAATATGGCCATTTTTTTTTCTTATTAATAATATACTTCAGACTGGGAGGCTGAATCTCAGTATGTAGGACTGAGGGATGTTCAATTGTAGTTTCCACATAATTACTCTCCTGCCTTCTTTCCAGAATCTTCTTCTCAGGATAATGCATGCATAGTCAAAATCCTTTGCTCCAACCCCTTATTTATTTGGCCAAAAGGATTGAACACAATATTTCTCTTTTTATTATTTTGTCTTCATTTTTATTTTATTTTTTATTTATTTCTTTAAAATTAGAGATGGGGTCTCCCAATTTTGGTCAGGCTGGTGTCAAACTCCTGGGCTCAAGCAATTCAGCTGCTTTGGTCTCCCAAAATGCTGGGGTTACAGGCATGGGCCACCACACTATAGGTGTGTGTGGACACAATCTTTCTAACAGCCACCAATTGGTTAACTATAGATTCTTTATAATTTCATCTTAAATAGCTATTTGTATTAACTCATTATATCTGTTAATGCATTTTAATGCTCAGAACAACTTCTGCTGCATACATGCTACTGTAAGTGTTAGCACTTACTATTTATTATCTCCTGATAACCTGGTTGGATCTGGTTCCTTTGTTACAAGTTCTCACTTTGTTTTACGTGTTTATTTTATTTTAAATGACTGTTCAATGCTTATAACACCTACGAATTTGGTTGAGGTTTTGAAAATAAATTTCTAAGGGGAGAAATGGTTAAATTCCCTGTTCTCATGTAGCATTTTATTATTGCTTTATCCTGCGGGCCTACCATAGTGCTTTGGGGCTCCCAGTAAATATTGGTTAAATGAATGAGTGAATGAAGAAAGGATATAATGAATTAGTATAATGAGGGAGTACCCTGATGATTTCTAACTCCAAACAGACACTATTAATTGATTGGCAGGGAGGATCTTTGTTTTAATATACCCCACACAGCTCTTTGTTAAAAATCCCATGCAGATAGGCACACATGCATTATGGCTTTTATGGATCTTTATAAGTCTTTTTTTTTTTTTTCCTGAGTGATTGAAGCTGAGACAGAAAGGGCAGAAAGAACTGTGCTCTCCTTGTAGAAAAATTGTGGGGCACTGACTGCGTTCACAGGGAAGGATCCCCACAGAATATGAACCAATCTTGGGAGTTAGAGACCATGAGAAAGGTGCTGGCAGAGAGGAGCCTCAGGTCCCCTGTCTGTCTCCCTGAGGAGTCAGGCTTCTGATCTTGGAACCTTGATTTTTCTTCCCTTCTGAGAGCCTGGAGGCAAGCCCTGAATAACGCCAGCCCACACTTCATTACCCAACAAGCCCGTTTATCAGTTAGTCTGATCTGTATTGAACAAATGCAAGCAGGTTACAAAGCAGCAAAGCCGAAAGAATGAAAATGCAGCACGTTTTCTGATTCCAGGAATCCCTAATCCAAAGCTTAGAGACTGGGGCTAAAAATAGGCACCAATTCCATCCTTATCCACCCTCACCCACCTGGCATTTCAGTACCGGGTCAGGTAGCCCTTTAGCCAGATGGTGGACATTTAAATGATAACTTGGTTTCCATCTAATTTGGGCTGTCAGGGTGTCAGTTACTCTACTCACTTACTTGTAGTGCTGATATTTTCTGATTCCTAGAGCCTCTATAGGACAAGGAGTCATATCACATGTCACCCAAGTTCAAAGGTTTTGCTATGTGTCACAAGAATAGTTACGCCCGCTCCTTTTATGGCTGCCAATTCTATCCACCCTGGAATTCAAATTAGCTAAGAAAAAAGAAACTGATATCCTTTGAGCAGCATCTTTGGGCCAGGCACTGTGTAGATCTCTTGAGAAGCTCTGTCTGTTTCAGCCTCACTGAACTCCTTGGAGGAATGATGAGGAACTGTACTCTGAGATGTGGAACCAGTGCCACAGGCCCACAAAGCCAAAACTCACAGAGCAATTCTTGCCAGAAACATAGTACTCCCATCTTCTCATATCTGTATTATTTCTCTAAAATTTTATAAACAATACACAAATACCCAATACAGATAGGATTCAGCTTATTTCTGTAAGTTTTCCATGTGCACCAACTGTGCGTTAAGAGGTGAGCACTTAGAAAACAAGACATGGCCCCTTTAAGCTTTGCAAAGTGGAGACAACAAACTAGAGACATGCATTTAAAACTCTAGCAAATCATTCACACAAAAAAGTCATGTATGTAGTGTGGCATAGGGTGAGATTCTTCCACTACATGGGAGAGATTCTCTGTGAAGATTTTCTGTAGGAGTTTTCATCAGGATTGGGAAGTAGCAGTAAGAGATGCATTTAAAAATTAGAAAATGGCTTGATCAAGAGGAGAAGAGCTTCGGATATCTTCTGAAGATGAGGGGAATCAGGAATGTGAAGTAGATATGGCTAGAAAGTTCAAGTAAAGCCTATTCAGTTAGGTGATACTATGGTTGCCTTTGGGTGCCATATCAAGGAAATAATCTCATTCCCCACATTAAAACGGCCCATCAAATGCATTGAAAGAGGAAAATATATGGTCCAGGATATTAGCATTCAAATTCAGGAGCAGAATTAGTTATGAATGGAGTAGTGAGTCTATGACATAGAGAATAGGAAAAAAACGGTGTTTCTTAATTTTTTGGTGCGTCAGAATCACCTGGAGGGCTTGTTAAAGCATAGCTTGCTGGTCAGGAATTTGTATTTCTAACAAGTTTCCGTGTGAGGCTGATGCTGCTGGTCCAGGGACCATGCCTTGAGAACCATAGCTATAATCCCTGCAGTCTTAATTCATACTAAAACTAAACCTGCTTTAGAGATGGAGTTTGAGTAAACAGAAATTGGCATCTGGTTAAAACTAATGAGGAAACAAGAAAAGCAAATTCTGCCGGAGATCATAAGCCTTGACAACAAGGACAAATATAATTAGAATTAAAAGTGTTGCAGCTTACTGTGTGCTAGGCATCATTTTAACCCTTTCTGTGCTCTTTGGCATGTTTCATTTTCACAATAGCTGTATGTATTAATGCCCTCAGTTAATTCATCTAATAAAGATACCAGAGCTCAGCCTCATTGGATTTAATCCTAGCTTTGTCTCACTTTTCAGACTAATTTCTAAACATTTTGCATCTCAATTCTCCTAGGGAGAACCCAATTGCTATTAAGACAGACCATGAGTGATACTAACAAATCAGATTACGGAAAAGATGGCCCAACTTTTCCACAGCCTTCCTTCATCCAGTTTGTAAAAGAGTTTGGAACACAATGAGATACTATTGGCAGACTTTCATCCCCACTGAAGTAACTGCATGGAGTGGTTAGGTGGGGGAGGTCCACAAGAGAGTTAGGAATTTAACATTTGCACCTGTGATCCTTGTTCCAGAGGAACTTGGATATTTAGAAACCTCTGGGTTCTGAAATTTTAAAATAAAATAGAGTTTAAATGAGGAGCTGATGTTGAAGTTTGAGTGCTCCTGCTGCCCTCTCAAATAAGCCTAGAATGATGCTGAAGTCTGTTCCACACCTGTTGCCAAAATTTAACAATGAATACATACCATTAGGCTGGAGAAGGGAGATGTGGATGCCACGTGTGGGGGAAAAAACTGGTACATTGCAGTCAAATAGATATGAATTTCAGTGTAGGTTTCCTTAAAAATTACCTGCTTGCAAGAAAAACTTCGTTGAATTGATCCCTTTACCATTATGTAATGGTCTTCTTTGTCTCTTTTCATCCTTGTTGGTTTAAAGTCTGTTTTATCAGAGAGTAGGATTGCAACCCCTGCCTTTTTTTGTTTTCCATTTGTTTCGTAGATCTTCCTCCATCCCTTTATTTTGAGCCTCTGTGTGTCTCTGCACGTGAGCAGAATATACATTCTTCTCAGTACCACATCACACTTATTCCAAAATTGACCACATAGTTGGAAGTAAAGCACTCCTTAGCAAATGTAAAAGAATAGAAATTATAACAAACTGTCTCTCAGACCACAGTGCAATCAAACTAGAACTCAGCATTAAGAAACTCACTCAAAACCACTCAACTACATGGAAACTGAACAACCTGCTCCTGAATGACTACTGGGTACATAACGAAATGAAGGCAGAAATAAAGATGTTCTTTGAAACCAATGAGAACAAAGATACAACATACCAGAATCTGTGGGACATGTTTAAAGCAGTGTGTAGAGGGAAATTTACAGAACTAAATGCCCACAAGAGAAAGCTGGAAAGATATGAAATTGACACCCTAGCATCACGATTAAAAGAACTAAAGAAGCAAGAGCAAACACATACAAAAGCTAGCAGAAGGCAAGAAATAACTAAGATCAGAACAGAACTGAAGGAGATAGAGACACAAAAAACCCTTCAAAAAATCAGTGAATCCAGGAGCTGGTTTTTTGAAAAGATCAACAAAATTGATAGACCACTAGCAAGACTCATAAAGAAGAAAAGAGAGAAGAATCAAATAGATACAACAAAAAATTATGAAGGGGATATCACCACCGACCCCACAGAAATACAAACTACCATCAGAGAATACTATAAACACCTCTATGCAGATAAACTAGAAAATCTAGAAGAAATGGATAATTTCCTGGACACTTACACTCTCCCAAGACTAAAACAGGAAGAAGTTGAATCCCGGAATAGACCAATAGTAGGCTCTGAAACTGAGGCAATAATTAATAGCCTACCAACCAAAAAAAGTCCAGGACCAGATGGATTCACAGCTGAATTCTACCAGAGGGACAAGGAGGAGCTGGTACCATTCCTTCTGAAACTATTCCAATCAATAGAAAAAGAGGGAATCCTCCCTAACTCATTTTATGAGGCCAACATCATCCTGATACCAAAGCCTGGCAGAGACACAACAAAAAAGGAGAATTTTAGACCAATATCCCTGATGAATATCGATGCAAAAATCCTCAATAAAATACTGGCAAACCAAATCCAGCAGCACATCAAAAAGCTTACACACCATGATCAAGTGGGCTTCATCCCTGGGATGCAAGGCTGGTTCAACATTTGCAAATCAATAAACGTAATCCAGCATATAAACAGAACCAAAGACAAAAACCACATGATTATCTCAATAGATGCAGAAAAGGCCTTTGACAAAATTCAACAGCCCTTCATGCTAAAAACTCTCAATAAATTCAGCATTGATGGAACACATCTCAAAATAATAAGAGCTATTTATGACAAACCCACAGCCAATATCATACTGAATGGGCAAAAACTGGAAGCATTCCTTTTGAAAACTGGCACAAGACAGGCATGCCCTCTCTCACCACTTCTATTCAACATAGTGTTGAAGTTCTGACCAGGGCAATCAGGCAAGAGAAAGAAATAAAGGGTATTCAATTAGGAAGAGAGGAAGTCAAATTGTCCCTGTTTGCAGATGACATGATTGTATATTTAGAAAACCCCATCATCTCAGCCCAAAATCTCCTTAAGCTGATAAGCAACTTCAGCAAAGTCTCAGGATACAAAATCAATGTGCAAAAATCACAAGCATTCTTATACACCAATAACAGACAAACAGAGAGCCAAATCATGAGTGAACTCCCATTCACACTTGCTTCAAATAGAATAAAATACCTAGGAATCCAACTTACAAGGGATGTGAAGGACCTCTTCAAGGAGAACTACAAACCACTACTCAATGAAATAAAAGAGGACGCAGACAAATGGAAGAACATTCCATGCTCATAGATAGGAAGAATCAATATCATGAAAACGGCCATACTGCCCAAGGTAATTTATAGATTCAATGCCATTCTCATCAAGCTACCAATGACTTTCTTCACAGAATTGGAAAAAAAATACTTTAAAGTTCATATGGAACCAAAAGAGAGCCCGCATTGCCAAGACAATCCTAAGCCAAAAGCACAAAGCTGGAGGATCATTCTACCTGACTTCAAACTATACTACAAGGCTACAGTAACCAAAACAGCATGGTACTGGTACCAAAACAGAGAGATAGACCAATGGAACAGAACAGAGCCCTCAGAAATAATACCACACATCTACAACCATCTGATCTTTGACAAACCTGACAAAACAAGAAATGGGGAAAGATTCTCTATTTAATAAATGGTGCTGTGAAAACTGGCTAGCCATATGTAGAAAGCTGAAACTGGATCCCTTCCTTACTCCTTATATAAAAATTAATTCAAAATGGATTAGAGACTTAAATGTTAGACCTAATGCCATAAAAACCCTAGAAGAAAACCTAGGTAATACCATTCAGGACATAGGCATGGGCAAGGACTTCATGTCTAAAACACCAAAAGCAATGGCATCAAAAGCCAAAATTGACAAATGGGATTTAATTAAAGAGCTTCAGCACAGCAAAAGAAACTACCATCAGAGTGAAGAGGCAACCTACAGAATGGGAGAAAATTTTGGCAATCTACTCATCTGACAAAGGGCTAATATCCAGAACCTACAAAGAACTCAAACAAATTTACAAGAAAAAAACAAACAACCCCATCAAAAAGTGGGCAAAGGATATGAACAGACATTTCTCAAAAGAAGACATTTTTACTGCCAACAGACACATGAAAAAATGCCCATCATCACTGGCCATCAGAGAAATGCAAATCAAAACCACAATGAGATATCATCTCACATCAGTTAAAATGGTGATGATTAAACAGTCAGGAAACAACAGATGCTGGAGAGGATGTGGAGAAATAGGAATACTTTTACACGGTTGGTGGTACTGTAAACTAGTTCAACCATTATGGAAGACAGTGTGGCGATTCCTCAAGGATGTAGAACTAGAAATACCATTTGACCCAGCCATCCCATCACTGGGTATATACCCAAAGGATTATAAATCATGCTGCTATGAAGACACATGCACACATATGTTTATTGTGGCACTATTCACAATAGCAAAGACTTGGAACCAACGCAAATGTCCACCAATGACAGACTGGATTAGGAAAATGTGGCACATATACACCATGGAATACTATGCAGCCATGAAAAAGGATGAGTTCATGTCCTTTGTAGGGACATGGATGCAGCTGGAAACCATCATTCTCAGCAAGAACAGAAAACCAAACACCGCATGTTCTCTCTCATAGATGGGAATTGAACAATGAGAACACTTGGAGACAGGAGGGGGAACATCACACACTGGGGCCTGTCATGGGGTGGGGAGAGGCGGGAGGGATAGCATTAGGAGATATACCTAATGTAAATGACGAGTTAATGGGTGCAGCACACCAACATGGCACATGTATACACATGTAACAAACCTGCATGTTGTGCACATGTACCTTAGAACTTAAAGAATAATAATAATAAAAAAGAATAAAATAAATTTATTGAAAAAAAAAGGAAAGAAAAACTTTTCTCGGCCTATGTAATTTATTTCTTATTGGTTATAAAGAAACTATAGTAGTGAATAAAAACCTGTAATCACTTGAGTTGATGCACAGAATATGTGTGCATGTGGGTGTGTGTACATATATATGTCACTAGACATAAACATGTCTTCAATTAGCAAGCACTGTTTTTAACAATGGCAATGACAAATCTTCATCAACCTGTTCTTTCAGTTAGATTGCTCTGAGCTTGATGTTTAAAGGACTCTGAATTTTTAGAGCCCCTCTGTCCAAGCTTTGTTTTTGTTTAGTAAAACAAATAAGCAGCCCTAATACATTGTAAAGAAAAACTGGTCAGCAAAAAGTGTTTTTTTTCTGGCTTTTAAATACAGCTTGTCATTAGATTTGTGTGTGAGGCATAGTATCCAAATCTCTTTGCTGGTTCATATTTGAGTATCTCTGGATATAAAAATACCCATACTGAGCCAGCATTTGATTTCCTGCTGAACTGTTTTTCACATTTCCAATATAATTATGTAGCAGTTACAAAGAAACAAAAGGCTGAACTCCACAGAATACCATAGAGACCCACGTTTGTTTATTTAAGAAAAGACATAAAAAGAAGATAATACAGAAATTGATGTGTCAGGTGACTTCTCAGGGTAACTGATACCTAAAATAAATCTGTGAATATCTGGATACCTATTAAAAATGATTGGTTAGACATGGATTTTAAAAGGCAATTATATATTCTACAAATGGCCCCTGGCATTTAAATAGGAGACCTTTGTGAGAGTGAGTGCTGAATTTGGTATCTTTTTATTTGAGCCTTGTTTTCTGTATGATTGCTTTTGTCCTAAGTAGTGTCCAGCTTAAAGAGTTTCTAGGTCTAATAAACCAGTTACTAAATGTACCACATAATTGCAAAGTGAATACAAAAAACATTGGTGAGTTGAACACATTTTTTGCCCCCCCTATCCTAGGCACTTCCGATGTAGATTGTTGAAGACCTAGTTCCTGGCCTGGAGGTGAAAGTTCTGTAGTAGAGAGGACAACTTTTGGACTACAGTTAAATTGTTTAGTTGAAAGAGACAAGAAAGCATCCAAACCACAAATAAGAGGAAGACATGATTTCTGTATGATGGTTTCCCTGGTGCCCTTCACAGTCAATCTAGATACTACCATGTGGCAAGGGAAGAGGAAAGCAAGAATGTTAGTGGCAAAGGGAACAGCATGAAGCCATCCAGGAAGTTTTGGACATTTTTAGCTACAGAGGAGGAACATGTTGATCTTGGTCTCTTTCATTCAGCTATGGTTATGATAGACTTCATTGTATGTCCATCTGGAGACTGTGCTTTAGGAATGAGTAATAGACTAACAAGGAAGCCTCAGCATAAATAGATACCCAAGGCCTAACTTTGGTTGAATAATGGCTGGAGAAGCTGTTTCTTGGGCAGCATAAGAATCATGACTTAGGGAAATGGCGTGGAAGAAAAAAGCGGTACATACACTTGCCCTTTCATGCTCTCTATTGGTTCGATGTCTAGATCTGTAACATTAAATGATATCTGCATGTGACAATAAAGAACAGAAAATAAACCAGCATTTAAGATGCTACTTAATCCTAAGCAGAATGCTGGTCTCTGTGTACTTACATTTCTTGTTTCATTCAATCCTCATAACAATGTTTAGATGGATGTAACCTCAACACTGTTTTAGAAATGTGTCATGCGAGACACAGGAAAGCTGAGACACAAGAAAAAGCCCATAGATGTAATAAAGGGAGGTTTGAATCCACCAGATTTGATGTCGAGGTCTGAACTCTCTCTACTCCTTGATGCTACTAAGTGTGATAGATGGACAAACATCCTCTAAACAACGTTCATCTTTATACAGAGTTTCAAGTGCACCGTAAGTCACCAGGTCCTATATTAGGTAATATACATATAGGAATAAAAAATCCAGGAATCACATTGCTTACACCAACTTGGTTGCAAAATCATAAAACTAGCAGTCATATAATATGGCATGTTTATTTTATCCAGTGTAGTCTGGTCATGAAGTTTGGCTTATTGTGACTTTCACATGAATAGTTTGGTCTTTCTTTTTAATGTTCACATGTTATTATTATTTTACCTGCAATAGAAGCATCTAATTTTAAAAGTCAAAGAGGTGGGTAAAATAAATCCATCTGGGAAATGTTGATTCAATCTGTGAGATTTTTGTAATTGTACCTTTGAACATCATAATTCTCTTCCGTATGTGGATGAAATGAGGCAATTACTAAGTTTTTGTTTTGCATTTCCATTTGATAAATCTTTAGTGTCTGTATATCACATGATAGTGAAGAGCACAGATTTAGACAGAAAGATATGGGATTGTAAACTGACTACGATATTGGGAAGTTATGCAATGTTAGTCAAAGTACTCATTCCTTTTAAACCTCAGTTTCATCACATTAAGGTGCAGATAATAATCTCTTTCTGTGTTGTTGTATAATGCATCTAACATAGTAATTAGTCTTAAAGTGAGTAATTGAAACATATTGGGGGAAATGGGGCAACAGAGTTTTATTCTTTAAGACCATAATATTCAAAGTGTGGTTCAGGGATCTTTAGAGTCTTTGAGACATTTTTAAGGGTTCTGCAAGGTTGAAATACTTTTCTATAATAATATGACAACACTGTTTGCCTTCGTCTGTCTCACAATTGAAAGCATACTTTTCCACAGACTATATAGCACATGTTAATATCATACTGAGCCATTAGCTCAATGGCTAATGGAATCTGTGCTTCCATATTCTTGTGTGTGTGTGTGTGTGTGTGTGTGTGTATGTGTGTGTTCAACTTATAACGTGGTAAATATTGAGAGGTATAACCCAATAACAAAATTTTAATGCATAAAAGGTTTTGGGGTTCTTCATTAATTTTTAAGTGTGTGAAGCGACCCTGAGACCAAATTGTTTGAGTACTGATGCCTTAGAAAGGCATTTATTTTCTCAATTAGCTTGAGGTAATTAGTTTGAGATATAGTAACAATAAGGATTGTTACTATTAATATATCTTGAATATAACATTGATGGAAACAGTTTGTTACCTGTAAAGTGTTGGTTGGCTATTCAAAGCAGTAATGCTTATAATGTCTTTATTAGGATTCTTGGTATGGAGTAATTATTAAGCGCTCAATAAATGTGGATCATTGTTAAGAGCAGAGTGAAAATGAAGGTAGCCCCAAAGGAAAAACATTGGCATTATAATTTACACTTTTAGGAGCTCAGCAAATAAGGTTGCCTTCTCAAGAGACAAAATTGTTCCCAGGCCAGATCAAGACTCGCCCATTGATAACTCCTTTGTATTACCCTTTCAGAGCAATTAATAGGGTCACACGTGTAGAAACTGGGGAAACTCATCCAGGCACTGCCAGAGAGAGAGAGAGAGAGAGAGAGAGAGACAGAAAGAGATAGACAGACAGACAGAGAGAGAGAGAGAGAGAAAGAAAGCCTGAAGTGCTCTTCTAGGGATCAACCCTCTGGAACTGGAGCAGATTATCAGTATATAAGGCCACTAAAATTTAAATTACACATCTTACCCTCATAGCTTTAACACCATGCTTTTCAAATCACTTTTGGTGATTATTTTATTCAATTTTACAAACAGCTGCAATAATATATACTTACTTAAACAATAATAATAATAACAACCATAGTAATAACAGCTACCATTCCACCATTTCTTGAGCCTTCTTCTCTCAGTGCTTGACACAAAGCATTCTGAAGAGAATCACCCATATACTTTACAAAACTGCCCCATGTTGTGGGGAATTCTATTATCAACACTGTAGGAAGGAGAAAATTGGGCAGCTATTGTATCTCTCTGAGTTCTAAAGACTTTGCAGCAAATAATTGATGGAGCCAGGCTTTGAGGCAGACCCTCTGCCTTACCAGTATGCCACAATCCAAAGCTTTTAGCAGACATTTTATTTTTTATTGTAACTTAACAAATTAGCTTTATTGTTAAGTGACTGTCTTCTTAGAACTTGGCTAATGCGTGTCTGTGCTGAAGCAACATTCACTTTAGGAATGTGCTGACAGACTAAAATTCCTGTTCCTACCAAATTGAGGACAAAACCCTAAATCTCAGTGAACCTAGCAAGGTTACTGACATTTTGAAAAATTTTGTCATGAACGAAGGTTCTTGCCAGAGAAGAATAACTTTGGCGTCCCTACTTTTTTAATGTTAGTAACAGGAATTCTTAACATTTCCATTATGATATCCTATACATTGTACATTGATTCTTTATTCTTTACTACAGCAAAGCCTCAAAACAACAGTATAAAATGGGCCATGGCTGGTATTATTATCCTGTGTTTCAGGTGATGTAGCCAGAATTCAGACAGCTGACTTGTTTCCTGAAGATCATTCAACTAAGATGATGTCAAGTAATTCTTCAACCCTAAGACTTTTCATGAATTCATAATTAGAATGTGCTTAACTAATATTCATTCTGCAAGCACAGATATACATCAGATTGATTCCAGCGATACAAACGGTGACAATGCTAACAATCATAGCTTCTGTTGCTCACACAGAAATCACCATCAGTTTTGTAGAGTGATTATTTTACCTAGAAATAGTATGAAAGTGTCGCATACACCCACAAGTCATGCAGAAATCATTTTGGTAGACACTTTGGGTAGTGTCAGCATAGCAGAGAAATATAATTTAGAATATGGATATTTCCATACTCTTCAAGAGGGCGAGATGTCTGATGGCTTGCTCCATTAAATGCCCATTCTCTCCTTTTGCTGCAGATTGTTTTATCCAAAGCACATACGTAGACCCCAACAGTGAAGTATGCTTGCAGCTCAAAGGTTGGTCTGCATTTTAAAATGCCAGGATAAACTTGGCCTGAAGCTTCTCTTCACAACATAAGTAACTTGCACAGGACAAACGAGTATTAACTATTTTAGCATAATTTCCTTACACATAATATTGTGATGAATAGTTACTGAAGTAGGTAGGTTATGTTATCTCCATTTTATAAAATTGAGATCAAAGTAAAACCACAAATGAGAGACCACCTTACCCTCAGCCAGAATGGTCATTATTAAAAAGTTAAAAACAAACAAACAAACAAAAATAGATGGTGTGGAAGTGATGAAAAAGGAATGCTTATACACTACTGGTGGGAATGCAAACTAGTATAACCTCTATGGAAAACAGTATGGAGATTTCTCAAATAATTACAGTAGATCTACCATTTGATCCAGCAATCCCATGCTGGGTATCTACCCAAGGGAAAAGAAGTCACTATATCAAAAAGTAACCTGCATGTGTATGTTTATCACAGTACGATTCACAGTTGCTAGGATATAGAATCAACATAAGTGTCCATCGAACAGTGAATGGATAAAGAAAATGTAGCATATATATATATATATACACACACACACATATATATATATACACATACACACTGTGGAATACTACTCAGCCATAAAAAAGAAATAATATCTTTTGCAACAATTTGGATGGAACAGGGGGCCATTATTCTAACTGTAGTAACTCAGGAGTTGAAAATCAAATACCACATGTTCTCACTTGTAAGTGGCAGCTAAGTTATGGACATGCAAAAATATTCAGAATGGCATAATAGACATTGGAAACTCAGAAGGGGGTAGGGTGGGAGGGAGGTGAAGAACAAAAAACTACGTTTTGGGTACAATGTACACTTCTTGGGTGATGGTTGCACTAAGATCTTAGACTTCACCACTTCACAATTCATATATGTAACGCAAAACCATCTATAACCATAAGGCTATTAAAATAAAAAATTAAAATAAATAAATAAAATTGAAATATACAGGGGGAAATGATTTCCTCAAGGTCACTGAGCTAGCACGTGGTGGAATTAAAATGTCCACAGTTCTTTCTTTCTATATCAATAGACTATTTTCAATTCAATATCACATGGAGTCATGGCAGCTATCTAGATTTAGTTTGTTATTTTGTTTATCATTTCTGTCTGCCTTACCCTTTCTCTTCTACCATGGAATCAGCCTTGGATTTCTGAAAGAAGAGCAACTAATTTGAAAAATTTCTACTGGTCTATTACTGTACTGTGTTGAGGCAGATGAAATTTTCATTTAGTTTTACATTTTAAAACAATGAAGCTATTTCTTTTCTTACTGCAGTTAAAGCCCAGAGGAAAGAAAACACTAGAGCTCTCTTACATTAATCTGAGAGCATTTTTCAATACAATTATTTGTCTATAACTATGTGATGCCAAAACATCTGGAACAAAAATGATAAATTAAATCAACTGGCATTTTACCCAGACACAGCCAAGCAACAGATGTGGGGAAAATCTGAATGAGTATCTCAACTAATTTTGATGAATTTCAGGAGAAACAAACCATAATTGTCTATTTATTAAATCTTTGAAATCATGGCTATAATGACAATAATCTCAACTGGTGTTGAGGGGACAAACTGAAATGTCAGTCTAAAGTATTTGAAGATCATCTCTTTGTTGATTTCTTGATCCTGTCATGCATTCATTATTTTTCTCCAGAAAAATTGCATAGTTTCTCAGATATGTTTGAGATTTAGACATATGATTTATATACTTAATTTGAACAGCAAAGACCTCTTTTAAAATTATATTATTACTACATTTTCATGTCTGTCTTATTGGCAAAAGTCAGAAGGGTCGTAGTTCTACTGAAATTTTTATTTGAAGAATTCAATAGAGTAATGGCAATGATATCTTAATTTATCCAGTTTACAGCTCTTTACACATATTTCATTAATTATGGTAGCATCTCTCTGAGGTATGTAAAGGGCCGGGATTATTAGACCCATTTTTCAAGTTTAGAAAATAAGACAAAATGAGATAGAAAATCACTTCCCTAAGATAGCAGTAGAAAGCTTGACCAAACCATTCCAGGTTCACAATTACAATATTGCTTTGAACAATTTACAAATACTAGCTCATTAATTCTCAAACATCACATGGAAATTATTTTTCAAACTTTTACCATGATGAGGTATTTGCATATCTGTATCTATATTTATATCCTGAAGGGAAGGGGGGTAAAACATTTCTATACATTAAAATGAACATTGGAGAACTAAGAACTATTTTGAGTTCATTTCTTTGTCTGCATCATGCCACCCTTTACATAACACTAAACGTGTCACTTTCCTTCAGTAACTCATGATATGAGAGACTAGGATAACAGAGAGTCTCCAGTATACTTCAGCACTGAGATGAACCAAAATGTACAGTAACATTAATCTGACAGTTTTGCTGACATGTAAAATGGTTATCAAGTTGCATCAGGAATTGAATATGAATAGTTAACAGTTCATATAGATGGGAGTAATTAGTCTTAGTTTTCCTAAGGCAAACTGAGCACATTAGAAATCATCTGTGTAAGAGAGGACAAGTATTGAAGAACTCTTTGATTTGAGTCTAAAATCTACTCCTTTCTCAGCTAACTCCTTCTGACCTCCTCCTATTCATTTTCGATTCTCCTTCTCACTTCTTGCATTGAAGAATCCAGTTCTGGGCAGAGAGATCTTTGCTGGAATTTTGACTGGGCCGCCAACTTGCTGTGTGACTATGGGAGAATCGTTTCCTGTTTCTAAGTTTCAGTTTCCTGCTTTGTGGAATATGAATGATAATATCAATAGCATAGGAATGTCATGTGATTTAAAGTAGAGAAGCTATAGTTTGCATTTCACTATGCCTGGCCCGTTGCAATTGAAAGTAATTTTAGCAGACATATTAATTCATTTGATTCATATACATTTCTCATCCTAAATTATTTATCTCTGAATATCCAAGGCTATCAGAGAAACTAGCACATCATGTTCAATAACATTAGTTGTGATTGTTAACTATTATTAATGAAGGGATACCTTGCTCCATTAGTCATTTGTTTTGCTCTTACAGCTATAATCTTATTTATTTATCACTTCACTTAAGGATCTATGAAATTATACAGAATCCTCACCTATCCCCTAACAGCTTTGAAACATCTTCCAGTCATGCCTCCCTACTTATTCAACAAAAGAATTAAAACTACCCCTTCCGTTGAAATCTATCTACTCAATGTGAATTGTACTATTTTCTTGAAGTTAAACCCTATATATAAAAATGGTAAATGATTTTTTACGCTGTCAGTTGTGCATCCAGGTAACGCTTGGTTCTGCTTGCACACTTCTACAGGACTGAAGTTTGGAAGATAAACATGAAGAAAATCCTATCCAGGACAATCAGAGATTTCCCATTCAACTCTAGCTCCCAACACTATTCTTTTACAGCTAATGTGCATTCTGTAGACTTGGAGTCTGTGCCTTGTGATTTACATGAGAGGATCAATGGGATGCTTTGCGAAGGAGGAAGAGAACATGCAGACTTTCTGCTATTCTGAAGCCAGAAAAACCTGGGGTGGTAGATCTGAAGTTTCCGTTATGAGCTTAGTGTTCAGATGGTAATATGGACAGAGCTGTCTGAGTGAATAATGGTATCTATTCTGACCCTGGCACGTGTGTATGCAATTCATGACATTCCCTGCTGTAAATGCTTGGAAACCAGAACTGGCCCACAGGAGCTGGCCGAATAGAGGAAGAAAGCCTGGGCAGTTTTGCACAGTGCTATGAACATAGGCTCTGGAGGAATCCAGACCAGAAGACTCTTTCCTGTTGTTCTTTTAGGTCCTATGCAAGCTCAAATCCTGGGTGGCCTCCTTATGAGATGTGTGATCGAGGGCAACTTGTTTAACATCCCTGCCCCAGCGGGAAGTTGGTGTCCAAATGTTCTTATTTTCACTAGAAGCACAGCTGCATTTTGGTGGACTGCATCTAATAGTTATTCAGCAAATACTCTAAGGCGCTGCTTCTCAAACCTTTATGTGCCTATGAATTACCTGGGGATCTTGTTAAAACACAGATTTGGATTCCCCAAGTTTGGAGTGCAGATTCTACATTTCTAAAAAGCCTCTAGGTGATGCTGACTCCACTGGTCAGTGGACTATAAATAACAACCCTCTATTCATATATAATATGCATTTAATACTACTTATTCATATGAAATAGTTATCACAAAACAAAACCCTAAGCTAGTGTCTCTGAAAGTTTAGCACGTAGCACACTCACCTGGAAGGATTATTGCAGATTACTTGGTGCCATCTTCAGAGTTCCTGATTCAGTAGGTCTTCTTTGGGGCCTGAGAATTTGAATTTTTAATAAGTATCTAAACAACGCTCATAACTGCAATGTAGTCCACTAGCTGCAAACCATTGACCTGGACCAGCTCCTTTCCTATCTGGAAACTTCTGTTAACAGTTTTGAAAATGGTATTTGGTTTTCCAATCTTAGGCAGATAATAGTCATCAGAAAGTTTTGTTTTTTACTTAGACTTTCTATTTTCCTTTTTTTAATTTTTATTTTTATTATTACACTTTAAGTTCTAGGGTACATGTGCACAGCATGCAGGTTTGTTACATATGTATACTTGTGCCATGTTGGTGTGCTGCACCCATCAATTCGTCAGCACCCATCAACTCGTCATTTACATCAGGTATAATTCCCAGTGCAATCCCCCCTCCCTCCTCCCTCCCCATAATAGGCCCTGGTGTGTAATGTTCCCCTTCCTGAGTCCAAGTGATCTCATTGTTCAGTTCCCACCTATGAGTGAGAACATGCAATGTTTGGTTTTCCATTCTTGTGATAGTTTGCTGAGAATGATGGTTTCCAGCTGCATCCATGTCCCTACAAAGGACACAAACTGATCCTTTTTTATGGCTGCATAGTATTCCATGGTATATATGTGCCACATTTTCTTAATCCAGTCTGTCACTGATGGACATTTGGGTTGATTCCAAGTCTTTGCTATTGTGAATAGTGCCGCAGTGAACATACGTGTGCATGTGTCTTTATAGCAGCATGATTTATAATTTTCCCAGCACCATTTATTAAATAGGGAATCTTTTTCTTGTTTTTCTCAGGTTTGTCAAAGATCAGATGGTTATAGATGTGTGGTGTTATTTCTGAGGGCTCTGTTCCGTTCCATTGTTCTATATCTCTGTTTTGGTACCAGTACCATGCTGTTTTGGTTACTGCAGCCTTGTACTATAGTTTGAAGTCAGGTAGCGTGATGCCTCCAGCTTTGTTCTTTTGATTTAGGATTGTCTTGGCAATGCGGGCTCTTTTTTGGTTCCACATAAACTTTAAAGCAGTTTTTTCCAATTCTGTGAAGAAACTCACTGGTAGCTTGATGGGGATGGCATTGAATCTATAAATTACCTTGGGCAGTATGGCCATTTTCACGATATTGATTCTTCCTATCCGTGTGCATGGTATGTTCTTTCATTTGTTTGTGTCCTCTTTTATTTCACTGAGCAGTGGTTTGTAGTTCTCCTTGAAGAGGTCCTTCACATCCCTTGTAAGTTGGATTCCTAGGTATTTTATTCTCTTTGAAGCAATTGTGAATGGCAGTTCATTCATGATTTGGCTCTCTGTCTGTCTGTTCCTGGTGTATAAGAATGCTTGTGATTTTTGCACATTGATTTTGTATCCTGAGACTCTGCTGAAGTTGCTTATCAGCTTAAGGAGATTTTGGGCTGAGATGATGGGGTTTTCTAAATATACAATCATGTTACCTGCAAACAGGGACAATTTGACTTCTTCTTTTCCTAATTGAATAACCTTTATTTCTTTCTCTTGCCTGATTGCCCTAGCCAGAACTTCCAATCCTATGTTGAATAGGAGTGGTGAGAAAGGGCATCCCTGTCTTGTGCCAGTTTTCAAAAGGAATGCTTCCAGTTTTTGCCCATTCAGTATGATATTGGCTGTGGGTTTGTCATAAATAGCTCTTATTATTTTGAGATTTGAGATACGTTCCATCAATACCTAGTTTATTGAGAGTTTTTAGCATGAAGGGCTGTTGAATTTTGTTAAAGGCCTTTTCTGCATCTATTGAGATAATCATGTGGTTTTTGTCTTTGGTTCTGTTTATATGCTGGATTACGTTTATTGATTTGCATATGTTGAGCCAGCCTTGCATCCCAGGGATGAAGCCCACTTGATCATGGTGGATAAGCTTTTTGATGTGCTGCTGGATTCAGTTTGCCAGTATTTTATTGAGGATTTTTGCATCGATGTTCATCAGGGATATTGGTCTAAAATTCTCTTTTTTTGTTGTGTCTCTGCCAGGCTTTGGTATCAGGATGATGTTGGCCTCATAAAATGAGTTAGGGAGGATTCCCTCTTTTTCTATTGATTGGAATAGTTTCAGAAGGAATGGTGCCAGCTCCTCCTTGTCCCTCTGGTAGAATTCAGCTGTGAATCCATCTGGTCCTGGACTTTTTTTGGTTGGTAGGCTATTAATTATTGCCTCAGTTTCAGAGCTTGCTATTGGTCTATACCGGGATTCAACTTCTTCCTGTTTTAGTCTTGGGAGAGTGTAAGTGTCCAGAAAATTATCCATTTCTTCTAGATTTTCTAGTTTATCTGCATAGAGGTGTTTATAGTATTCTCTGATGGTAGTTTGTATTTCTGTGGGGTCGGTGGTGATATCCCCTTTATCATTTTTTATTGCGTCTATTTGATTCTTCTCTCTTTTCTTCTTTATGAGTCTTGCTAGCAGTCTATCAATTTTTGCAATGGCTAGTACCGGTTGTTCCTTTCCATCTTTAGTGCTTCCTTCAAGGTCTCTTGTAGGGCAGGCCTGGTGGTGACAAAATCTCTAAGCATTTGCTTGTCTGTAAAGGATTTTGTTTCTCCTTCACTTATGAAACTTAGTTTGGCTGGATATGAAATTCTGGGTTGAAAATTCTTTTCTTTGAGAATGTTGACTATTGGCCCCCACTCTCTTCTGGCTTGGAGAATTTCTGCCGAGAGATCTGCTGTTAGTCTGATGGGCTTCCCTTTGTGAGTAACCCGACCTTTCTTTCTGGCTGCCCTTAACAGTTTTTCCTTCATTTCAACTTTGGTGAATCTGACAATTATGTGTCCTGGAGTTGCTCTTCTCAAGGAGTATCTTTGTGGCATTCTCTGTATTTCCTGAATTTGAATATTGGCCTGCCTTACTAGGTTGGGGAAGTTCTCCTGGATGATATCCTGCAGAGTGTTTTCCAACTTGGTTCCATTTTCCCCCTCACTTTCAGGCACCCCAATCAGATGTAGATTTGGTCTTTTCACATAATCCCATACTTCTTGAAGACTTTGTTCATTTCTTTTTCCTCTTTTTGATTTAGACTTCTCTTCTCACTTTATTTCATTCATTTGATCCTCAATCACTGATACTCTTTCTTCCCGTTGATTGAGTCAGTTACTGAAGCTTGTGTATTTGTCACGTATTTCTCGTGTCATGGTTTTTATCTCTGTCAGTTCGTTTATGGCCTTCTCTGCATTGATTATTCTAGTTATCCATTCTTCCATTCTTTTTTCAAGATTTTTAGTTTCTTTGTACTGGGCACATAATTCCTCCTTTGGCTCTGAGAAGTTTGATAGACTGAAGCCTTCTTCTCTCAACTCGTCGAAGTCATTCACGGTCCAGCTTTGATCCATTGCTGGCGATGAGCTGCATTCCTTTGGAGGGGGAGACGTGCTCTTATTTTTTGAATTTCCAGCTTTTTGCCCTGCTTTTCCCCCATCTTTGTGGTTTTATCTGCCTCTGGTCTTTGATGATGGTGACGTACTGATGGGGTTTTGGTGTGGGTGTCCTTCCTGTTTGTTAGTTTTCCTTCTAACAGTCAGGACCCTCAGCTGTAGGTCTGTTGGAGATTGCTTGAGGTCCACTCCAGACCCTGTTTGCCTGGGTATCAGCAGCAGAGGCTGCAGAAGATAGAATATTGCTGAACAGCGAGTGTATCTATCTGATTCTTGCTTTGGAAGCTTCATCTCAGGGGTGTACACCGCCATGTGAGGTGTGGGGTGTCGGTCTGCACCTAGTGGGGGATGTCTCCCAGTTAGGCTACTCAGGGGTCAGGGACCCACTTGAACAGGCAGTCTATCCGTTCTCAGATCTCAACCTCCATGTTGGGAGATCCACTGCTCTCTTCAAAGCTGTCAGACAGGGTTGTTTGCATCTGCAGAGGTTTCTGCTGCTTTTTGTTTAGCCATGCCCTGTCCCCAGATGTGGAGTCTACAGAGACAGGCAGGCCTCCTTGAGCTGCTGTGGGCTCCACCCAGTTCGAGCTTCCCAGTTGCTTTGTTGACCTACTTAAGCCTCAGCAATGGCAGATGCTCCTCCCCCAGCCTCGCTGCTGCCTTGCAGTAAGATCACAGACTGCTGTGCTAGCAATGAGGGAGGCTCCATGGGCCTGGGGCCCTCCCGGCCAGGTGTGGGATATAATCTCCTGGTGTGCCATTTGCTAAGACCCTTGGTAAAGTGCAGTATTGGGGTGGGAGTTACCTGATTTTCCAGGTGTTGTGTGTCTCAGTTCCCCTGGCTAGGAAAATGGATTCCCTTCCCCCTTGAGCTTCCCAGGTGAGGCGATGCCTTGCCCTGCTTCAGTTCTTACTGGTCGGGCTGCAGCAGCTGACCAGCACCGATTGTCCGGCACTCCCTAGTGAGATGAACCCGGTACCTCAGTTGAAAATGCAGAAATCACCTGTCTTCTGTGTCGCTCATGCTGGAAGCTGGAGAGTGGAGCTCTTCCTATTCGGCCATCTTAGACTTTCTATTTTCAATGTTTGCATGCAGTTTTTTTTGTTTTGTTTTGTTTTGTTTTGTTTTGTTTTGTTTTTTTAGATGGAGTCTCGCTCTGTCACCCAGGCTGGAGTGCAGTAGCTTGATCTCAGCTCACTGCAAGCGCCGCCTCCTGGGTTTACACCATTCTCCTGCCTCAGCCTCCTGAGTAGCTGGGACTACAGGTGCCCGCCACCACGCCCGGCTAGTTTTTTGTATTTTTTAGTAGAGACGGGGTTTCACCATGTTAGCCAGGATGGTCTCGATCTCCTGACCTCGTGATCTGCCCATCTCGGCCTCCCAAAGTGTTGGGATTACAGACATGAGCCACTGTGCCCGGCCTCATGCAGTTTTAAGAAATGATACAGACAGACTATGTTTACCTTTACATAGTTTTTTTTTTTTCCCCAGTGGTAACATCTTACAAAACTATAGTACAATACTATAACCAGAATATTCACATTGATTCAATCTACCCAGTTTACTTGGATAGCCACAAATGCATTGTGTGTATGTGTGTTTGTGGTTAGTTCTATGCAATTTTACCACATGTGTAAGTTTATGCATACACCACCACCAGCATCGCCCAGAGGAAGTCCACCACCACCAGAATCCCACCACATCTGTCTACCTCCGGAGCCTCACCTCCCATCTTTAGTTCATGGCAACCGCTAATCTATTTTCAATTTTTATAATTTTGTCCTTTTCTTTTTACTTATTTTTTGAGACAAGGTCTCGCTCTATTGTCCAGGCTGAAGTGCAGTGGCTCAATCTCAGCTCACTGCAGCCTCAACACCTCTAGTTCAAGTGATCCTCCCACCTCAGCCTCCTGAGTAGCTGTGACTACAAGCATGTGCCACCACACCCAGCTAGTTTTGTTTATTTTTTGTAGAGACAGAGTCTCACTATATGGCCCAGGCTGGTCTTTAACTCCTGAACTTAGGTAATCCACCCACCTTGGCCTCCCAAAGTCCTGGGATTACAGGAATGAGTCACTGCACCTGGCCTAATTTTGTCATTATAAAAATGTTATACAAATGGAATATACAGTATATAACCCACAGGAAGATGCTATTGAAACTTGCTAGTGCCCAGGTGTCACCACGGTATTCTTATTTATTTTAATGTGGAACTCATACGTTTGTATTTTTTGAAGCTTCCCAGGTGATCTTAATATTCAGACAGGGTTTATACTCTGCCTACCATTAAGGGAGGTCTTTAGCTCTAGGGATTGTTTGCAACTCAGAGGATCATGTTGATGAACTTCCTTTTCCAATAGCCAAAAACACAAAATGCATATGTGCCAGAATTAGTTCTCATCATCAAAGACTATAAAACCAGAAATCTTCTGGGAAATGCGTTTTGAATATGTATCTAAAGCTTCAATTTACTCCTAAGTCAAACAGAAAGACTGTTTATACTGTAAGGATGGTCTCTATTTATAACTTGGAGAAAAGTTATTCATAATACCCATGCAACATTGTGTTTGAAACACTGAAATTGGCAATTATTTCTGCTGTGGACACTCATGCTCTTGTTTTTCTGATCCAATATTTTCTAAGCCAGATCAGAAATATTGGTATTCTTCTTAATTTTAAAAGTATCATAATTAATTTTAAATTATACACACATATATTTATATACGTATCATGTGAAATGTTATAAGACAATCAATGCCATGTGATGATATGGATGTATTTGTGTGTCATGTAACATTGAGGAAAATAATTTTCAGCAAATTATAGATCTGCAAATTGATACTCTTGGAAAACACAATTACTTCAAATTCATTGTTTGTGTCTTCCCTCTCTTTTTGCATCTTCTTGAAAACGAACTTTACAAATACACTTATGTCTTGTCTTTCTTTGATATTTATAATTAATTTTAACCCACGTTTTGAGTTATTTTTATTTGTTTAATGTTAATGTATCAGGTGACTTGCTAGATGTTTCTTATACTGCCTCATGTAATTAGGTTTACACTATACATAACTAATATGACAAATAGTCAATGTTATCCACTAAAACTATTTTAGTTTTAGCCTCTATTTTAGAGAGAGATTCTACTTAAATATTTCTAGACATTTCAAGTTTATAAGAGAGGCTGTTAAAATTCTCTTCCTTGCCAGGCGCGGTGGCTCACGCTTGTAATCCCAGCACTTTAAGAGGCCGGGGTGGGCGAATCATTTGAGGTCAGGGGCTTGAGACCAGCCTGGCCAACATGGTGAAGTCCCGTCTCTACTGAAAATTCAAAAAAATTAGCTGGGCGTGGTGGCAGGCACCTGTAATCCCAGTTACTGGGAGGCTGAGACAGGAGAATCACTTGAACCTAGGGGACAGAAGTTGCAGTGACCCGAGATTGCGCCACCACACTCCAGCCTGGGCGACTGAGTGAGACTCCATCTCAACAGATAAATAGATACATAAATAAATAAATAAATAAAATTTTCTTCCAAATATATTTTATCTCATAACAAATCAATCCCAAACTTAGTGGTTTAAAATAATAACAACCAATTAATTTGTTCAAAAATGTATACTTTGGGCAAGGCCAAGTAGGGTTAGACCATTTCCAATCTAGACAGTATCAATTGGGGTGGTTTTACACAGGCTGGAAGACCCATGTGGCTCATTCAAACATCTGGGAAACTGAGGTTTGTTTTGGTTCACCTCCATAAAGGTTTAATTGGATGGGGGTGGGGGGCGTGTTGGTATCTGTGTTTCATGGTGTCCATGTTTCATGGTATCGGTGTTCTAAGAGTAACAATCCAAAGAGTGATAGAGAGTCAAACCTGCCATTTTCTTAAGGTCCAAGCAGCTCTGATACTGACACAACATTCATTGCATCTGTCATCTTCAATTACTTATTCAGTAAGAGAGCCCATATCCAGGGGAAGAAACTCAATGAGAGTTTAACATTATTTAACATTAAATAGTTAATGTCATGATTTAAAACAAACACAGTTGACCTTTGGCCACAAAATATTTGCATTCCTCCTAAAAACACTCTGAGATTTTAAATCATTAGAGCATCATTCTCGAGCTGACCGAGTATACAATGGGGGGATAGAATAAGGATAATTTCTGTAGACAGCATTACTCAAGAACAGAGAAAGTGGAAGTCATATGGCAGTTACTGGTAAATAGTGATTCTTGGAATCATTTTGGCACATGTTGCTGGTTCCTTGATGAGTATCCAGTACCATTTCAGAGAACTGATTCTCCTAGACTTTTAACTCGAGACACATGGCTCTTGGTTCTGTCCCCATCCTCCCCTCTCCATCTGCTCCTCCTCCTCCTCCTCCTCCTCCTACTACTACTACTACTACTATACTACTACTATTACTTTCCTTCTCCTTTTCCTTCTCTTCCTCTTCCTCCTCTTCCTCCTCATCCTCTTCCTCCTTCTTCCTCCTTCTTTCTTCTTTTCTAAAAATTAATTATCTGTGTTTGTAACTGAGACGTCTTCTCAATCTACATGCTGCCTGTAAATGTTTGGGAGTCTGGCAGCATTTTTTCATTGTTTGCTGTCTTTTTTAGTAAAAGTCAATATGCTTTCTTTAAATATTTTGTAAGTAGGTTCTTACAAATCAATTTGTAATTCATTTCATTAGACAGCAATCACACTCACAAATCTCTTCAAGGTGAGCTCTTCTTGACTTTGGACACCTCGTGAATCTGCTATGGTCAATGCTGTTACGATTCTTAGTGGAGGGTCTGTGAGACATGCCATGTCCTTAGCCCATTTATGCCTCGTGTTCCATTTTTGGAACCCTAAGCATGTAGGAGTTCTTTATATCCTACTGCTCAACGTCATTACGAAGGTCTGATTTTTCACACCCAGGAAATTGCAACCCCAGCATAAATGGATTAAGCTCCTCAGAGGACCTTCTATTTCTTTGAAAGTTCTAGTAAAAAAAACCTCAGATCTTTCTGAAATATTAACAACAAAAGATTATATAGCCCCATTATGTATTTGATCTATGAACTGAGACTCTTTCTTAATTTGAGAATTATTTTTCTCTGGAGAAGCTGAGAATCAAAAAATATATATTTTCAAACTCAAACATTGGGAAGCTGAGGTAGGCAGATCACTTGAGGTTAGGAGTTCAAGAACAGCTTGGCCAACATGGTGAAACTCTGTCTCTACCAATGATACAAAAACAAGCCAGGCATGGTGGCGTGCACCTGTAATCCCAGCTACTTGGGAGGCTGAGATAGGAGGATCCCTTGAACCCGGGAGGCAGAGGTTGCAGTGAGCCAAGATCGTGCCATTGCACTCCAGTCTGGACAACAACTCTGTCTCAAAGAAAACAAAAACTCCGTCTCTGTCTCAAAGAAAACAAAACAAAACAAAAACTCAAACAGTCCTACTTTCCAAAAAAGTTCCTTCTTTAACTGATTTATCTCCATTCACATTTTGTTTAGGTATTGAGAAAAAGCTATGTGGTAATCTAATATTCTGCCTCTTCTTTGAATCTCTTTAATTAAATCATCAAATTCACTAGGGGCATTTTCTGTTTTTTCTACATAACTCAAAGTTTTCATGATCATAATTCTCACCAGTATATACACAGGTTTCTTTCCTCTAATTTCCAATAATACTTTCCTTGTTGTAGTTACTTTGCTATGAGACCTCACCAACAGCTTCTGCAAATCCTTTTGTCTTTCACTAACATTATCCCTGAGGACTGTTAAGTTTTTCCTTACAATATTCTCAATTAATCTATCTCCTGCCTGCCACCTGGTCCCAGAACCAGTGCCACATGCTTTAAGTTGTCATTAAAGCAGTACCTTACTTCAAGGAACTCAAATCTGTTTTGATTATCTACTGCGGCATTACAACAAACCCCAGAACTTAGCGGCAGAAAAAAACACCGCCATTTATTTTCCTCACAAATTTGAAATTTGGGCAGGGCTTGCCAGGGAGAGTTTGTCTCTGCCGAATGTGATATAAGCTGGAGCAGCTTGGAAGAGCGATGGCTCAATCATATGGCTGGGAAATTGGTGGTGGCCATCACTGCCTTTCCAAGGGAGAGTTTGGGCTTCTCCATGGCCTGGTATTTGCACTCTAACAGGAAGTACCCCAAGAGAGATAGAAGCTGCTAACTTCTCAAGACGCTTAGAAATTAGCACAGTGCCACTTCGTTCATATACTATTGATCTATCACAGAGCCTGTATTCAAGAGAACAGCTGCTCTATCTTTCAGTGAAAGGCATTTCATAGAATTTGGAGCCATGCTTTAAGTGTGTGTGATTGTGAATCACACGAAAGCATTAAGTTACATAAGATAATTAGAACTCTCAAAGACTTTAAAAATCAAATGATAATATTTTATCATTAAGTATTAATAGATATTAAATATTATAAAATACTTCTTAAATACCTTAACCGTTGTAAGTCCTGAAACCATAGAGCATTCTGAAAGCAAAGAGCATTTGTTTATTTTGCCTGTTTCTTCATAAACCCCTTTAAATATTTTCTTTGTGCTTTGTTTTTGGATAAAACTAATCCTTGGTTAAGGTTTGGCTTTGCAGTCTAACCCACTGTGTGAGAAAGGAATGTTTCTTAAATCCATTAAATTTTTTTTTTTTTACTTTTTCTCTGCAAACCAGGAAACAATAATAATATTTCTCCTACTTAACTTGGAGGGAATTGTGATGGTCAGATAGGGACAATGTATTGGAAATTTTAAAAAGGTAATGTAGATACAAATGTAGTGTCGACACTTCTTTATTGCAAAGACATTTTAATCAGGAACTCAGGGTATCTAAAAATGGAGTTACTAAACTGCAGGGGTCTAAAAGGGGCAGCTTACTGGAGAAATGATTGGATTAGGATTCATTCAACAGTAACTATGTGCACACAGGAAGATGCAGGTATGTTTGTCGAATTTCTAGGACAGTGAGAATCCCATTTCCAAATCCTAGAGATTCTTATCAATGGGACATATGCCAGGATCAATAATATGTGCTTTTTGCAAATATCTCAAATAATTTCAAAATGGTTGAGATTTAGAATGTACTTGAAGAAATCTTATGGAGGGAAAAGAATGAAGAGTAACTAGAGATTTACAAAAAAATATGTTCTCTATTTAATTTGCTGGGATAGCACATTATGTTAAATACAATAGTACCACATAATTGCTCTCTTCAGACAAGATTTTTGATCTTGGTATCTTGTACGTAATTACAATTTTCAGTTATTCAGAATAATTGTAAATTACAAATGTGTATGTGTGTATGTGTGTATTTCTGTTACCTCCCAAAATCTAACAAGTGGTTATCTCTTAGTAATACTTCATGATTTCTCTTACTTTAGTAGTAATCCTCTATGTAATATTTTCATCTGGGGAATTTCTTGAAATGGTTTTCAATGGTTTCATAAAGTAAAATTGCAAGTGGAGAGAATGACACATGAATTCAGATTTACCTTAAATATTTAGTAATAGAAAATATTGCGGTTATTGGAAAAACAGAGAAGAGGAAACTGACAGATAATGTACAAGAAAATCTTGCTTGTATTTTATGTTTTAAAGACACAAAAATGTACAAAATATCAGTGTTTTTGGAGACTGGAAGTAACAACTTGGTTACAAAATCTCTATTAAGATCGGGTGCAGTGGCTCACACCTGTAATCTCAGCACTTTAGGAGGCTGGGGTGGGTGGATCACTTGAACCCAGGAGTTCGAGACCAGCCTGGCCAACATGGCAAAACCCCGTCTCTTTTAAAACTACAAACGTTAGCCAGGCATGGTGGCACGTGCCTGTAACCCCAGCTATTCTGGAGGCTGAGGCACAAGAATCACTTGAACCAGGGAAGCAGAGGTTGTAGTGAGCTTAGATCGCGCCATTGTACTCCAGCCTGGGTGACAGAGCGAGACTCTGTCCCCATCACCAAAAAAAAAAAAAAAAAAAAAAGAAGAAGAAGAAAGAAAAACTCTACTAAGGAAAAGAAAATAAAATTCAGTTATTTTATCTTGATTAAACGTGTGATGCATGGATAATACAGATAAAATAAATAAAATAAAAGAGAAAATCATTAAAGAACAAAATTGTCCATAGGCTCACAACCAGCACACAGTCACTGTATAAAATTTAATATATTTGGAATTTATGTAAACTTTTCTTGAAACTCACAATTTAAATTTTTTAATTCACTCTATTATTTCTACTATTTTGAAATATTTAACCAAAAGTAACAGTATCAAATTATGTCACTAATATGAATACATGTATACACGCACAACATACATGCATACATGGCTATACATAAATACATATTTAATAATTATATAAAGATATGGAGACATTAAATGTATACTATATATACACAAAAATATTAATAATCTTAGTCACATGGTTCAGTTAAATTCTTATTTTCTGATTATTTGGTATGTTAATTATAACTCCTTGTGATAATTATAAATTTATTAAGATTAATACTCAATTACTGACAAATAGTTGGCATTCACCCAATACTTTGCACTCTTCGCTGGCCTGAATTTATCTGAGGCTCGTATTCTAACTCTTGCCAACTGACTTAACGATGAAACTTTTCTTTTCACAAGAGTCGTTGTTTGCCTTATATCTGCTATATTGACTTGAGGTTCTGAATTTTATTTTACATTAAACAAAATATACTGCTCTTGGAAAGCTAAATACTGCATGTTCTGACTTGTAAGTGGGAGCTAAACACTGGGTACACATGGACGTAAAGCTGGCAACAGTAGACTGGGGCCTGCTAGAGGAGGGAAGCAAGTAGGGGACAAGGGTTGAAAAACTATAACTGTTGGGTACTATGCTCATTACCTTGTGGATGGGACCATTCACGCCCCCGGCATCATGTGATATACCCAGGTAACCTACATACGTCCCCTCTGAACATAAAATAAAATAAAAGTTGAAATTTAAAAAAAAAGAAAAAAAATGCAGTTAGATAGAAATAGGTTTTAGTATTCAATATTAAAGTAGGGAAAATATAGTTAACAAGGATTTATTGTATATTTCAAAATAGCTAGAAGAATTGTAATGTTTTCAAATAGCTAGAAGAATTATAATGTTTCAAAGAAAAACTAAATATTTGAGATAATGAATATCCTGATTATCATAATCTAATCATCATACATTCTATACATGTATCAAAATATCACATGTACCCCCCGAAGTATGTACGACTATTATATATAATAAAAATATAAACAAAACAAAAACAACAAAAAAAGATGGCTTCCGGTAATATTTTTCCTTTGACTTATCAGTCCATGCAATCACTCATTTATCCATCCAACAATCAACCCAGCTATTAATTATATTTTCATTCATTTATCTGGTGATTGAATAATCATTATAAATGAAACACATGAGTCATTATTTCCCTGGAATGCTTAACATCTATTAGAAATACCAAGGATCAATAATAATGTATGGCTTTGATTTTAACCTTGAGAAAAATATTTTGGAATAAAATGCAATGATTTTTTATTTCTCATGGAAAACTGTGTAACATGTCTTGTATCTACACGATTTTATCAAAATCCTTGTTGCTAAGTTTTTGTGTGGAAGCTGAAGAACATCAGAAAGGATTTTATCTTTGAGAACCTAGAAGTTTTCCTAAGAAAGGGAAGGGATTTCCTATTCAGACAGAACTAAGTTTGAGATCTTACAATTAAATCCAGAAATGTTGGGAGTCCTGCATTTATTTCTTACGGGTAACATATGTAGTTTCTTCATTTTGAGTGATCATACTGATTTAATTTTCACTAAATACAAAAGTAATATATAATAATATCCAATGTGACACCTGGCAGATGAAAGTTCTTACTGTTTTTATTATTGTTTTTTTCTTGTTTTTTGTTATTATTACATTTTCTACCTCCATTCAAGTAAGATCTTAGATACTTTTTATTTCTGACATGGTACATATTAATTATTTGGCTCAATTTTGGCCCCAGTAACTGGATTTGGATCATAAAGTGTAGTACTTTTTTACTGAATATAATTTAAAAATCCAAACTATCTTATGAAATCTAAACTCGCAGTGTCTCTGTTATCATTTTTATAGCCTATATGAACATATCCTCTAAGAGCCTCTTTATGAATAAAAATTGTTTAAATAGGAATCATTATTTCTTTGGAATACTTGCCATCGATTAGAAATGTCAAGTATCAGCTGCGTGCAGCGGCTGATGCTTATAATCCCAGCACTTTGGGAAGCTAAGGGGTGCGAATCACTTAAGGCCAGGAGTCCGAGACCAGCCTGGGCAACATAGTGAAAAACCATCTCTACTAAAAATACAAAAATTAGATGGGCATGCTGGCGCAAGCCTGTAGTCCCACCTACTCCAGAGGCTGAGGTGAGAGGATTGCTTGAGCCAATGAGGTGGAGGTTGCATTGAGCCGAGATTGCAGCACTGCACTCCAGCCTCGGTGACAGAATGAGACCATATCTCAATTAAAAAAAAAAAGAAGAAGAAAGAAAAAGAAAAAAGAAAGAAATATCAAGCACCATTAATAATGTATGGCTTTCATTTTAAACTTGAGGAAAATGTTTTGGAATCAAATCCTATGAATGTTTTTCTCATCCAAAACTACATGAGATGTCTAGTATCCACAGTAGTTTATTAAAAATCTTCTTGCTCATCACACGTGTCTCAAACATTTTGTGCAGTGCCTTTACTCTGGAATTTTGTCCATGATATGTTTTCGTGGTTGTTACCTTAAATATCTTGTTGTATCTCTGCTCTTCCACATAGTACTTTTCTTTCAAGGTCCAGATCATTACCTCCCTTAGAAAGCTATCTATGTTGCTGTAAATAAGTGGACTTTCAGAGACGGCAGTTTGATCTAATTTATAATTTTTGTTCTTTGTGTATGTGCCTTTTGTTCCCTCTCCAGCCTAATGCCTTCAAGAGCAGATAATACATGTTACACTTTTCTGCAATATTTGTAAACTTGTAGCATGTACTGTATCACTTTATAAATGATTGGCAAATATTCATTGGATGAATAAATAATCTTCGTGACTACTTTTGCATGTAATTGCAGAGTTTTTAATCACTTACTTATAATATACAAAATACTATTCAGGAAAGGAAAATATATCAGACTGTCAAGATATGGGGAAAATGGCACACAGAATGCTTGCAGATATTCTGAGGTGGAGATGTATCAGGAGTGGTTTCTAAAGAAAATAAAATATCCTACAAGAACACAGCAGTTAGTTTTCTCCTTTAAAGTTAATAACCCAAGCCTAATTCTTTGTTAAAACTTAGTTTTGTCTTATATTATCTCAATTCAGTAATCAAGAGAAGGGGGTTGTTTAATTCTCTTTGCAATCTGTCCATATAATGTGCCAAGTCTGTTACTACATGTAAGAAATTAAATTTTTGCTAATCATCCAGAAATCTGTGATTGACTACTTCAAGACATTAGCCATGTCGTTCTTTTAGCGTCCCTGCCGTAACATCTCTGCCTGGAATATGCATCCCCTTGCTATTGTCATGGCTAACTTCATTATTTTCAAGTCTTTGCTGAAGTAGGACTTCTCTGATCCCCACAAGTACCAGATCCTCCTTGCCCTGATTTATTTGTTTTTATTGGCACTTACTCCTTTCTAGCATACCATACTATTTAGTTATCCTGTTCAATGTTCATGAATTCTTCCCCACTGAGTAGAATGTCTTATCCCATAAACTGATATCTCCTTAACATCTAGGAAAGTATCTGGAGTAGTAAGCTTTCAATAAAATATTTATTGAATGAGGGAACTGTTGATTGAATAAATGAAAGAAGGGAGAATAGGTAATCCACGAATAAATTATTAACAATATGATTTGGCTTGAAGAATATTGGCTAATACCTAATATCATTGGATAATTAAATGGTAGTATAATAATATGCTTAGTTTTCATAGACATCTTCAAATATTTGAACTAGAAAGTTCACCACAACTCAATATAATATAATTACCTTTCAGTTTTCAAAAAGTGGAGAGTGAAGGACAGGGAAAGGAAATATGTTTCCTGCTACACCAAAAACAGTTGGAAAACATGTTAATTTTAAGCTAAACTTGCATTTGAATTCAGAGTTGTCACTACAGTGTTTTTATGCAGTGACTCTATGAACCAACTTTTTACTGTTTTAATTCACCATGTTAATGCATTCTGCACATTTGAGACTTTAAGCACATCAAGACAGATCAAAAATGTAACTGGACAGTCTTTTACCTTGAGCTTGGATGTGTCTTCTTTCCTTGAAGCCATTTTTTAGAGCCTCACGTTTAAGTAAATTTTTAAAATACCTTCACCTGCTTTTTCTTTTTAAATGGAGAATATGGAAGAACATTTGTGCCAACTATTTTACCTCAGTTTTCCTTGTAGAGGAAAATCTTCTCTGCTAATGTGTGATTCCACTTTTACAGTGTCTATGTCTATATAAAGCTCAAATTGAAGGCAGATATTGCATAACTGTAAGAGATTTGAATGTGTTTTAGAGTTAGGTACATATGAATGTTGTGCTGTATTGCGTAGGTATTTATTAATTGCTTGACTTCAATGAAGGGAGATAGCTTCTGTTTATCTTTGTTTGCCATATGTGTGTTGGACACTGAGCATCTGTCATTATTAACTTCCTTTTTCTCTTTCCTTCCCTTGCTTTTATTTTCTGTGTTACCCAGAAACTATACTCATTGTTATTCATATGATGAAATGATTTAATTGCTTTAATACATTAGGCAATTAATTCTTTTTAGTGTTGAGCAAATTCCAACAATTTCCTAAGAAGAAATTATAATGAGGGTTTATGTGCAAGAAATTAAAAGCTATGGAATCCTTTTATTGTCACATAGCTATGAAAAATCACCTGGATAGGCAACATTTCAAATTATAAAATTCTGAATAGCTCTCATGCTGTTAATTAGAATCAAATATGGATATTAGCATGAGAAACTACATGGTGGAACTCATTGGTGGCATTTTTATTTGAGGGTTTTATTTTTCATAGAGAATTCTGGGGGCGACATCACCGTCAGTCAAAGATTAATAATTTAGTTGGAGGAAAACTTGAAAGAATGTATAATAAACTAGAGTCAACCTGCTTATAGGAAAAACAGAAATTTGTGGTGTTGTGAATCCATGACCTGTAATTTCAATGTAGGAACCACGTGAGATGGAAAATTATTATAACACTTCCTAATTTAGTTTCACTGAGGCAACCCTGAGATTCAACTTTCCCAATATAAGTTTGGTAGCTAAAACATTAGTCAGAATGAAATGCAATGTTTCTTTTAATTTAATGATTGCAGGAGATATTTAAACCTACCCCACAAACACCATTTCATATTCCACTTCACTCTGCCACTGTCTTACCCTGTGATTGCATACTTGCAGTGGTCAGAAACTTACTACCTTGGGAGATGGAGTAGTTTTTCTCTTGAACAGCTATGTTAGAACGCAGTTCCTTAGAGTGAGCCAAAACGTACCAGTACCATTATCCTAAGCAAATTAACACAGGAACAGAAAGCCAAATACCACATTTTCTCACTTATAATTGGCAGCTAACCATTGATTACACATAGGTATAAAGACGGCAGCAGTAGACACTGATGACTACTAGAGCTGGGAGGGACAGAGGGGGACAAGGGTTAAAAAATCAGCTATTGAATACTATGCTCACTACCTGGGTGACAGGATCATTTATATTCCAAACGTCAGCATCACAAAATATACCCAGGTAACAAGCCTACACATGTTCCCATTGAATCTAAAATAAAATTTGAAATAAAAAAATGTATTTTAAAATGTGCCAGTAAAGTACAAAGTTCCTTTAAAAATAGTTTACATGCCACTGTTTAAGTTTTCTGGACTCATGGCTAAGGAGAAAGATGTGTTTATGGAATTAGACACGGATATATCAGGATCTCAGAGGAAGTTGAACCCATAAAGAGGTAACTTGGAAGTTCAGAGCAAAATAAAGCAGAGACAAAAAAACAAGAGCTAACTCTTTCAACACTCTGAAATTTGCTTGGTGTTTTTATATATAATTTTATTCAAGCCTTTCAGTAACCCCTGAGATAGGTATTATCTTGACTTTAGGATAACAGGTGCTGTTCTGAATACATCAGTGAACAATATGTGGAATACAACCTTGAACAAGAAAGACTCAAAATTTTTCTCCAGATGGAATTTACCTTCTATGAATGTTAACTGGGGTTTTCTAAACTGTAACATTTGCTTACCAGTCAGATAAAAGTCCATTTTCTACTGCTAGAGAAAATCCTGGGACAGATCCTTTCTTTCTAGAATCAAAGTTTCTCAAGGCTGCACATAAATATAGGAAGCATTAAGGCTGTCTATCAAACCCTTACAAGATTCATGGTATAGACAGAGGAAGATTCTTAAATATGGAGTTTTACCACTATAGTTCTTATCATTCATATTGGTCTTGCTGAAAGCTCTGGTGGCTTTTTTTTTTTTTTCCTCTAATAAAAGTTCCTGGGTTCCAAACTAGAACCATTGAATCAAATGATGTCAAATGTTCTGGTACCCACAAGAACTCTAAAAGAAAAAAAAAAAAACAAAAAAACAAAACAAACAAAAACTGTACACGTTTTATTGTAGATATTCCAAATGAAATGAATTTGCTACTCTGCCTTACCTCAGTATTGCAAGCCTGGTTTTGAAGAGCCAGTATTCCATAAGCTCATTTGTTTCCTTCATAGAATTAGAAAGACAATAATGGTTTTCCTTCCAACCAACATATACCCTCCTCAAACATCAGTTGGCAAAATATTTTAGGGCATAGTTGACCTTTGGAAGCCGTTACTCTGTGATCGTCATTGTTTGCCAACAGGCCTGCTGCTGAGAGTAGATAAAGTTTCCCTGCAAGCACTAAGAAAGAGGAATAGGTCTTGTTTTGTTTTCATATTGAGGATGAATGCTCAGGGTCAAATTGTCAGAACCAAGTAGAGATAGGACAGGATTGGTCATTGGAAGAAGAAAATAGAGAAAGGAAGTTTACATTCTTATAACTTGGTATTGAATTTCTGTATGTATCGTTTGTAAGCATGAGAGACAGGACTTTAGGTGGAGAAACGACATTTAGAAGGACTAACCCATTCCAACATTTCTCCTTTTTTTCTTTACCTAGTTTTATTTTTTATTCATAAGTTTCAATAATATCTCAGTCATCCCCCTTATTTCTAAGTATCTATGAATATAAGTGAATATGTGTTTTCTCTGTTTATTTGTTTTTCTGTTTGGTATCTGTAGTGCCTATAAGAGTATCTGGCACTCAGTAGGTGTAAACTCAGTATTTTTTTAATGAATGGATGTTGGAAAGTTACTTTGGAAAATACAATTATCATACGTTAAATGTTTATGAGAGAATAATCATGTCACTCTGGAGAAAATAATCATGCCACTTTCTCTATAGGATGTTAGGAAAATTAAAACATGGTAAGTAAGTGTTCAATAAACAGCACGTAATCTTAAAAAGATGATGATGATGATGATGACATTCTCAAATGGCAGACATAGATTATTAATGGAGTAGGGTATTGGTTTGCGAGTAGGATTTCAATGTTAGTTTGGTTGTACTGACTGAGACTCATATAAAGAATACATAGAGCTTGGACACCAAGCATATTAATCTCTATAACACCTAGAACGGTGCTGAGGAAGAAGTCAACCAAAGTGGTTTATTCTCCACTGACTGGTTCCAGTGCCTTGATGGAAAAAATCTACATCAAACCGTTTGATGTTCTAAGAGGCATGTGCCAATATATGGAAATAACTGATTTTTTACCCAAATAACTGTGTTCAAAGCCCTGCCCCAATGATGCCAGGCCATGTCAAGGAGACCACCACCAACAACTGGATTCTTTGCAACAGCAGAAATGCAGATGTCAACAATTGAACTTAGCATTTTTAGTTACAGTGGATTTTTTTCCTGCATCTTTTTTTTTTTTATTTTAGTATGCCAACAATTTTTTTTAATTTTACCATTTTTTTTAATTTTAGAAATTAAAATATTTCTGGTAACAAACAAAGATTTTCCCATCCTACATTAATTCAGGGTAAAAATAAACCTCTAGCAGGTTTTCTTTTTTGACATGATTTGGAATTATTTTGTTAATAACATTGAAGACTCCAATATTGGTCTATATTTTCTCACTTTCTCATAATGTTTTGGAATAAGCTTGATGCTTTGTCCCTGTCAGCATCCCTATTGCTCTATATTGAAAATTTGCATGATAGATTCACTGGGTCCAAGATTAGTTTATTAACTTTCCATCAACATGGTGAGTATTTCAAAAGTGAATTTTTGTGAAGCTAGCACATCATTTTCGCTATGCTTTTTAAAAAGACTTACAAGCATCTTGAGCAGGATAATGTCATTAAACACAAGCCCTCTGCATTACCTCTGCAAATACATCAAAAACCAAAACCCAGAAAGAATGTTTCCTGTTTCTTGCAGATTTGCATATTTTACTCAATGTATCTTTTACAATCTTATTATAAGAATACATAATAGTCTATCTCTAGTTACCTTTCTAACATGCATAGATGGACAGATGATTTTGTGGATACTAATGGAGTTAGAGGAAGCAGTAATGTATAAATGTGACTGTGTATCTACGTTTATATTCGCATACATCCAAGGCATTTAATGTTAACATCTGGGAGTAAATCAACAACGTCTATTTTATTTTTATGTACTTGAAACTGTGATAGGGGGTTGTACTATAATCATTCCAGCCAGTGCTGTTCATCATTCATCTTTAATTCTGCTAATCTTTCATCTTGAATTATGTATTTGTTTACTTAACTCAATGTGGTACATGCATCTTGGTCCACTGTCACCATAAATGCAGAATTTACTTTGGCAAAAGCATAGACTGAGGAAAAGCAGTCTCAAGAAATTGGTCTGGTTTTGTAGCCAGAGCATCACCTAAAGATAGCACAATCTTAATCCACGAATTCTGTCAGGCACTGCCCACAACGTCCTTTAAACTCACAGAGGATTAGAGTCCTTCTAGAGTAAATTTTGTCTGTTGCTAAACAAGTGCAGGGTGATTTACAGTTTATTTTTCTTGGGGGAAATAATGAACACATTACATCATTGTGTGTGTGTGTGTGTCTGTGTGTGTGTGTGTGTTGGGGGGATATCAAGTGTTTTCCTTACGTCTATGATGGTAACTTCCATCAGACACTCTCCCATGGAGAACAACTACAAAGTTAGGCAGAACAACACGATTTGAAGGCGGCCAGCACCTAAGGAACTCAGATACCAGAGAGAAAGAAAACAAATTGAGGTGACTCCTCAAGTTAGCACTGCTTATTCCTTTCAGAGTTTAACTGATTCAACTCACAGGACATAGAAACCAAATGGAAATCAGTGACCTGGAGTTTTTGATGGATTTATGGGACTCTGGAGACAAAAGTTAGATTTCAGGATTACCGAGGTATCTAGAAATTGAGAGACCGGGGTCACAGAGCAAAGATCATTAGAGAAGAATGGGAGTTTTTTCACCCTTGATGAATTTGCCACATCTTAACATGTGCAAAAGTAAGAGGATTTAAACCTATCAAAGAGCTAGTGCTAAGAAGCTAAAAAGCTAAACAAATATTTTAGCAGTGTAACAGAAATAAGGGACCCTAGAAGTAACAGAAACTCAGAAATTAAATTAATCCCCATAATTCTGAAATCCGGTCTTAGTGGTATCGAACTGATATATCTAAACGTATCTTCCTGGAAGAAGAAACCAAATTTGTCTAAAGGGAGATAACACCTTTTATACGAAATTTTCAAAATCCAATTAAAAAATTTTGAAATGCTACCAAGGAGGAGTAGACCTGCAACAGTCAGAAAAAAGACAATTGAAAAATATCTAAATGATACAGATAATCAAATTTTCCAACTAAGAATAAATATAGTTAACACGTCCAAGAGAATATATAACAAATGAAATGGATAGTTTGCCCAAAGACATGGAGCCTATGCAAATCATCAAAGAAAAAGACTAAAGCTGAAAAATCCAGTGTGTTAAAGTGATAATATAATCAATTGAAACAGTAGGTTTGCAAACCAGATTTAGAATAGAAAAAAAAGAAAGAAAAAAAAGAAAAAAGAAACAGGAAGAATCACAGAAAGAAAACAATAATAAAAATACAAATAGGAGCATATGACATAGATTATATGTAAAGCAAAGGCATATTATATTTGAAACTGACACTCCAGAGAGGAGGAAGAAGAGAGAAGATGCAATAGTTGAAGAAATAGTGGTCACAAATTTTCAAATCTGATAGAAATCATCAAGATGTAAATTCAAGTGGCTCAGTGAACTCTTAAACAGGGGAAATACAAAGAAAAGCATATCAGGACACATCATAGTAACACCGCTAAAAATAAAGACAATGAGAATTTAAAATTAACCCAAAACATTAATGTCTTAAAAATTAATATCTCAAGCTGACAGTTTATTTGATAATATAAATTATGAAAGGCAGAGTCAAAGAATGTCATTTTAAAGGACAGAAGGAAAATAATTGCCAAGTCAAGAGAAAAGAGCCTTCAAATTAAGCTGTTTTCTTTCAGAAAAAAGAAAAACTCAATAAAACGCATTACCAGCAGTTTTTCACTGAAAACATTTTTAGAAATGTATTTTTCTAAAAAAAATAAAATAAAAACCAGCCTAAATGGCAATATGATAATATAGAAAAGAAAGAAGATAAGCAAAAATATTAATATGTGGGAAAATACAAAATAATAAATACTACTTAACATAATTAGAATGTGTTACACGTATAAAGTCGTGGTAGAATTAAAATACATAACAAAAATGATGGAAGCGGGAAGGGTGTAATATAAATTATAAACAATGCATTGCAAATATTCTTTCATTATACATATAATATTTGATACATTACTTTAAGATATACTTTAGTAAATCAAGGGTACATATATGAATTATACATTTAGTGTTGTCACTAAAATAATATTAATTAAAGACTATGTAAGTAATATAATAATGGAGGAATGGAATAATTAAAACTAATTAATTAAAAACCATAGAAAAGGGGAAAACTGTTTTTAAAAAACATTAAAAAATTACAAAAAGAAATCCAAACCTATATGGTTATGTACTTTAATATTAGATATACATTGTCAGATTAGATATAAAAAGCAAGCAATGCACAGATCATGTCTCTTATCACAGATAAAGCTGTAATAGAAGGATAAATAGACACTGAGATGATTGAAACAAGATCTGACTGCAAATTCAAACTGAAGGAAAGTTGTTCAGGTGTAAACTAAGAAGAAAGAAATATTTCCCCAAATATGGAGAAAAATGTTATAATGATAAATAACTAAATTCAGCAAGATGTAAAAATCCTGAATTCCTATATACTTTATAATGTATTTGTCGAGTATATAAAGTAAAATATTGACAGAATTTAAGTGAGCAACAGATAAACCAACAATTAGAACAAGTAGACTGAGAAACTGAAGATAGAGAACATTTAATATCATGATTAATAAATTTATTTAATTGGAAGGTATAAAATACTACACTAAAGAGTTACAGAAAAAATCATTCTTGTTAAACAAACTTGAAACGTTGACCCAAAATGGCCAAAAACTGTGTCCTAAAACAACTCATCACATGCAGTATATACCTTCTTAGCAGTGGCATTAAGTTTTAAAAATGAGTAACAACAACAAAAACTTAAATTATTCTTAAGTATTGAAAATTAAACCACACACTTCTAAATAACCCATGAAAAACAGAATAAACCACAAAAGAAATTGACACGTTTAAAAAATGAATGATAGCAAAACAATGACATGGCAAATCATGTGGGACAGAGTTAACACAGTGCCCACAGGGAAATTGACTTTAAGTGTCTACATTAGAAAAGAAGAAGTGTTGAAAATCTATTGTCTAAGCATCCACTTCAAAGGGGCTGAAAATGACAAGAAAATTAAAATTTAAAAAGTAGCAGAAAGGTGAAAATAAGTAAGGATAGAAAATAATGAAATTGAAAACAAATGTACAATAGTGAAATTCAACAGAACTAACAGCTGTTCAAAAAATGAAAGAAATTGATAAAACCTTGCAAGGGAAAATAAGAAGGCAAGTCGTCAATATCAGAAATGAAGAAGGAAGCATTGCTACAACTTCTATAGAGATTCAAACAGATAATGGAAGGATGTGAGGGTGATCAGGCTGCGACGTGTGTCACCCCATTGATTGCCAGGGTTGATTTGGCTGATCTGGCTGGCTAAGCTGGTGTCCCCTTCCTCCCTTACCGCTTCAAGTGCATCCTTCCTGAAGCTGCACCCTACATGGAAGAAAAGGACCATCCCCGAGGAGGACCGATCTTCGGTCAAGAATATAGGAGTAGCTGTGCTCCCCTTCTAGAATCTTCAAACAAGCTCTCAAGCTTCATTTGTAGGAGAACGTACAGTAGTCAAGCTTCCAAGACCTCAGACACATCCAAATGAGGCGTGGCATGTGGCAGTCTGCTTTTAAAAAGGAAAAATTAAAAAAAAAAAAGGTAATGGAAATATTTATTACAACTTTAAAAGTTATTGGCAAAAATATGAATACATTTAGCATAAACACAACATGAACATATTTATGTCAAAAACTTTAAAAATGTATTGTGATAGAGGCAAGTTTAAAAACACAGGCTTTGCCAAATGGCATAAATAAGAAAAAACAGAAAAAATATGTCTATTACTTCTCTATTGAATAATTGAATCCATAATTACCAACTCTAGCACCTAAGTTCTCATGCTCAAATGAACTCACCGATATAAATTTCAACAGAGAATAGTGAAAGAGGGAGCATTTCCCACTCTGTGTCCCAAAGTCAGTGTAATCTTGATGCTAAAACCTGACAAGAATATTACAAGAAAGGAGAATTAACAGCCTGCTTCTGATATACAAATCTTAAGTAACATATTAGCAAAACAAACTCACTAATATACAAAACATTACAGTCAGGGAATACAGGGACAGATTATAACATTTAAAAATGTATTTATTCAAATTAAAATATTGAGAGAAGATAGAGAAAAACATGATCTGTGTAGATCAGAAAGATTTAAGTATGCATTTCTTGTCCATGGTTAAATTTCTTTGCACACCAGAAATAAAAGGAGACTTAATTTGATAAAAAGTAGCTATGAAGAAACATATAGTAAATATCAGATTTAATGATGCAATACTGAAACCTTTCTCATTTAGATTGCAAATGAGGTGAAGTTGTCTACCATTGCTAGTTTGATTCAATTATACTGAAGGTTTTAGTCAATACAGTAAGGTACAAGGAAGAAATAAAAGTATAAATATCAGAAAGAGAGAAATATAATTGTCATTATTCACAATCAACATGATTGAGTATTAAAAAATACAAAAATAATCTATAGGCCGGGCGCGGTGGCTCATGCCTGTAATCCCAGCACTTTGGGAGGCCGAGGCGGGCGGATCACAAGGTCAGGAGATCGAGACCACGGTGAAACCCCGTCTCTACTAAAAATACAAAAAATTAGCCGGGCGCGGTTGTGGGCGCCTGTAGTAAAAGGAGGCTGAGGCAGGAGAATGGCGTGAACCCGGGAGGCGGAGCTTGCAGTGAGCTGAGATCCGGCCACTGCACTCCAGCCTGGGCGACAGAGCGAGACTCCGTCTCAAAAAAAAAAAATAATAATCTATAAACTATTATAAATAATAAGTAAAGTTTGCATGGTTGTCAGAGTTGCAAAAATTATTGCATTTTGTTTTCTACCAATACTCAGAAAATTAAATAAAATACTATCTGTAATATTGAGCAGACTTCAATTACATAGCAAAAAAGTCTGATGCAAGGACCCTAAACTGAAAACTACAAAACATTACTGAGAAAAATTAAAGGTACAAATGAAGGGTTGTACAAAGTTTGCAGTTTGAAAGATTCAAACATAAAATGTCAGTTCTCTAAATGTATCTGTAGAATCTAAGCAGTATCAATACATTCCAACATTTCTCTGTGTGTGTGAGTGTGTGTGTGCGCTCATGCACGTGTGCATGTGCACGTGTGTATATTTTGACAAATGATACTATAATGTGCATAGAAATTTAAAGGGCAAAAATAATAAAGAAAATATTTACCAAGAACCCAAATTGTTTGTCTTATGATATCATTATATGAAGGTTTATTACAAGATAGAGTTCTTAAAAAAGGATTGTAGGACTAAAGAGATGGAAAAATAGACCAATGGAATAGAAGGCTTCAGAAATAGGCCTGAAAAGAAAATGCTCAACTGAATTATAACAAAGATGCCATAGGGGGAAATAGCAACAATGTAGACTGTAAACTGGATCCCTGCGAGTGGAAAAAACTGAACTGTGACCTGTGCTTCTGACCATCAATATAAATAATTTTCACATAGATCAAAGATATAAAGGTAAAAAATAAAACAATAGACCTTCCAAAAGTTAACATGGAATTTTCAAATTCTGGAATAGGAAAATAATGAATGACTAATATGAAAAAAAGCACTAAAATTAACAAAAGTACATATTGATGAATTCAATTTATTGAATTACAAATTTATGCTCATCAAAAGATGCTACTAAGAGAAAGAAAAATCAAGCCATTGGGTGGGAGAAGGAATTGTGGTACATATATCTACTAAAAGACACATTTTTAATACAGTGTAGGCGTATCAATTAGGAAAATATAGGCAACTTAATTAATAAAGGAAAATTTGAACAGGTACTTCACAAAGAGGATGTCCACGTGTCCAGTAAACAGAAGAAAAGGCACTAAGCATCAAATATTCAGGACATTTAGATATACCTAAAATACAACTTCAACATTCCTATGATATCTAAAATTAAAACCGAATAATAGATAACTGAATTTACCAAGTGTTGTTGCAGATATGCAGCAGCTTGATCTTTAATACAGTGCTCCTCGGAGTGTAAACTGGTATATCCACATTAGAAAAATATTTGGAAAAAAATGCTAAAGCTGAATGTATGCATGACCTGTAATATTTCACAGGATATTAATATACAGAAATTAATGCATTTGTGCATCAGAAGATATGTAGAAAACATTTATAATAGTGCAATTAAGAATAACATAAAACTGAAAGAACCCAAGTGCCCACCAATAAAAGAATAAGTAAATAAATTGTGGTATATTCATACAATGGAATTCTTTTCCAAACAATGGAAAAGCCTGATGTATTGCTGCAACCATATGAATGAAAAAATATTACATCAAGCTAAGGCATCTAGATGCAAATATGTATACACTCTATGAATTCCATGTTTATGAAGTCTTGAAGAAGATAAACTAATGTACTGTTAAACCAAGCAGAGGTTATCTTGAGGGTCATAATGACTTGGAAGGGGGTAAATGAAAGGGTATTGGCTACTTTGGATATCTTGATGTAGGTGGTAGTTATATGGATGTGTTTATTCTGGGAAAATCCACTATAATAAATCGTTAGCATTTATATGCTTTTGGTTCTCATGGCTTACTTTAAATGCAAAAGTTGACCCCACATAAAAAATATAAGGAAACCACCATCATATATTCAAAAATATATGAGTATTAACATTTCTGAACTTGAATTCACTGAAAGAAAATTCCATGTTAATGGAATCACCAAACCTTTCTTTTGACATTATTAGTTTATTACGTCTGTGCATTGGGCGGGCAGTGATCAGTATTAAAAATATTATATTGGATGGGTGCGGTGGCTCATGCCTGTAATCCCAGCACTTTAGGGAGGCCAAGGTGGACAAATCACGAGGTCAGGAGATCAGGATCATCCTGGCCAACATGGTGAAAGCCCATCTGAACTAAAATTCAAAAAATTAGCCAGGCATGGTGGCACGTGCCTGTAGTCCCAGCTACTCGGGAGGCTGAGTCAGGAGAATTACTTGAACCCGGGAGGCAGAGGTTGCAGTGAGCCGAGATTGTGCCACTGCACTTCAGCCTGGTGACAGAGCAAGACGCCGTCTCAAAAAAAAATTTTTATATATATATATATATATATATATATTTTAGGAATATGTGTTGTACAAAGAGAACCTGTGTGAAGTAATTAATTTTGTTTGTTTTGTTACTTGTTAGTCAGGCCACCGTAGTTTGTTTGTTTGTTTGTTTGTTTTTGCAGAGTCTCGCTCTATCGCCCAGGCTGGCATGCAGTGGCATGATCTCGTTTGGACTCCGTAGATGTTCAAGAATACATACTTCTTCAACGTATTAGGTTGTTGCAAAAAGAAGTCGGTGTTTGCCATTGAAAGTAATGGCAAAAGCTGCAGTTCCTTTTGCACCAACCTAATACTGTGTTATATAATATATATAGATTGATTTCAACCCATATATACCCTGAAATCATGTCCACAGTTGAAAAAACATCTTCACTGTAAACTTCAAAGAGACAGTGAGGTATAACAGGCTACTCAATAGATGGTGGGCAGTTTATAATGATAGCTTTCTTAGCTAATAAATTGTGTGTGTTACTTGTGTGTGTATGGGCAGGTGCTGTGGGCACTATGTTGTAACGTAGTATTAAATGAGCATTTAATCTGAACATTAGATATGTCAATACATTAATTCCTCTGAAACTGTATCCCTAAGGTTCTAAAATATAAGGGATTAAATAGAAACACTTAGCAAAGTAAACTCAAGAAATTCACATCCAGTAATCACGAGTCAATCCTATTTGAAATAATTAGGGGAAATACCACTGAGGATTTCGTAATTGACCCATAATGCAACTCAGATGGCAGAGTAGAATTAGAGATTTTTGCAAAGAAGACTTAGTTTGCTAAAAGGGACAGGAGAAGCAATAAACTCACTATCCAATTTTATTTCTTTACCTGTTGCACCATGGAAAAAGATAAGAGATGTGTAAACACGATAAAAATATGTACTTAAGGGTATAAAAGGAAGGAGTCAATATTTTTGAGTTACAAATTCAGCCAAAGTAATACATAATAGGATGAAGATGCAGACCAAAACTAAAACAAAAGAAACAAATAAAAGCCGTGTACGTGCACACACACATACACACACATCAAAAGCAAAACAAAAAGATGACGTTCGTATGCACAGTATAGACAATAGAGGACAACACATTTGTAAGCATACTTAAAGAATTAAAAGTAGATCGCATTATAAAACACAAATTAAGAGAAAAATAGAAAAAATAATAGCTCCGTGCTCATTCATATTATTGTTTTTTTATAAACCGTCATTCATGCCATCTTTATTTGGAGTGTGATTGGTAAAATTTTGCATATATGAAATATAAAGAAAGGATCTAAGATTAAAAGGCAATGAAGGATAAAGTCAATCTCTCTCCAATGGCTCTAAATCTTTTCCCCATCGGATTAAAATTTTACAATGGTAAATGTGCCTACCCTAGTTTTCAAGATCTCAATTCTTGTGAGGAGGAGAAAGGATTCTGAGGGTTCATTGTAGATATGTTAGAAAAAGGTGGAGTGAAGAACTTGCCAAGTGGTTATACAGAACTCTACTATTTCCAGGATCACTTAAGAGGAGTGTAATAAATAAGGGATGTACACATTTTCTCCCCATTTAGAGAGCATTTGAAAATGGAGTAGGAAGTTAGCTTGCTTTTTAGCAGTCAGGGAAAACACACAGGGGTCGGTGAGGGCTTGAACCAAAGTCGCTATTTAAAAGTCATTTTCTCCAGGGAGTTGAAGGCATTTTCAAAAATGTCTAAGTCCACAGCTTTCTCAGTGAGAGAAAATACTTTTTTCCCCTCTCTTGAGAGAGCCACTTCTTGGTTAATAGAAAGGCTATAACTTATAAGCTTTGTTCATTAGACACTAAAGCCCCAATTTGATTAAAGTTCTAATTTAATTCTAAACTACTCTGTAGATATGACTGGGATTTCAAGGAGTGAAATAAAGTGACTACTCTTTATACTCTCTGGCTTGCTGGAAATTTCACAATCTTATCCTTAAAAATTATTGAAATTCTGGTAGTCAACTGCTCCTTCTTTGTACAACAGAATGCAGAAAGTTTTTGATAAGTATTTGATGGTGTCAAAAGTCTGCGTTTGAACCAGTGCAAGAATATAGTTGCCATAACAGAGAAAGAGGAACGCACAAAAACACTACTGTAGAGATAAAAACCTATCAAAACTACCCCCAGAAGCATGGATACCCTGCTGGTGTCCACTGGTCAATTGCATACTAACTTGTTCCTCAGCTGTCTAATAATCTATGGATTTGGTAAATCATCACTAATGATTTATAAATTAATATGCTATTTATGGGCAAAATGTGTCTCAAAAAGTTTCATCTTTAGTCATTAGAGAGCTGAAACCCGCTATTGACATTATTTCCAATATCTTCTTTCAAATTCCCATCAGTTTTATTTTAAACTTACTAAGTTGCTATATTTCCATCATATATTCAATTCACATCTTCCTGTTTTTATCAAATTGCACTGCTCCTCTTATCATCTTTTCAATTATAAATTCTCTTATTTTGCATTCCCCAATTGACAGTAATTTACTGCTCATAGCTTCTACCCTTCTACTTGCAGAAAGCTCAAGAATTATTTATTCTGCCCCACCAGTAAATCTAAATTTGTCAAATCATTTTTCTCTCTTATAGCTTGAAAAGGCAAGTCTGTTTACTTCAATCGATGCCTGCAAAAACAGCAGCTCATGGAAACCAGTTAAAAGCAAATTCCCAAGTAACCTAGTCTTGGCAGTATTCCATTACCTTTGATTATAAAAGGGCAAAATTAATGGGCAATTCATGAGGGTATGTGACAGAGAGGTGATAGGAAGTCACTACTACTCAAATGGTAGAAGTCAAGAAGTTGTTTATAGCAGATGCTATTTCAGCCTTTTCTTCCATCATATGTGAAAACAGCCTGACTTTTGTGACCAATTGAAATGGGCTTTTCCTTCCAGACCACTTTGTCACATCTCTTAGGTTTAGAAAATTAATCTTTAATGAATGCTAACCAAGTTTCTAATTATAATATCTTTATATTTAATGTTTGTGTATCAGATGAAAGGCAAACATTTTGGGGCCAGTCACAAAGGACATGAATAATTTCCTTAGAAGCTTATCTAATTAATTTTATTGCTCTATAATATCTTTAAAATTTGAACTGCTATCATTTCATTAATTTAGAAACAAGTGAATCTTCAGTATTTAAATATGACACTTGTGTTGAAAATTATAAGTTGTAATTTCAATCGTGTCTGTTCATATAATATTGATAAAGGTAAGATATTTTGGTGGTGTTTGGGGAAATGGAACAATAGGTTTTGTTTGTTTTATTGTTTTTCTCTGTGTTTTAGCAGTTTCAAGAAATACCCAGTAGATTTCTGAGGCATTCATATACCTGGGGTAAACATTCATCTACTTAGGGCTAAACAAAATGAAACATAATTTGTCTTTCAATCGACTTTTTGCTAATTTTTTAAAAATAAATCTGATCCAGAAATAGTTCAATGGCTTGCCAGTGATCACATAATATATATCTGGCTCATTACCATATAAAACAATACTTGTCCTGACATGGCCCCAAATTTCTCTCCTAATATCACCATTGGCCTTATCTCGGGATAGTCCCACCATTAGAACTCCTGATTATTTGGTGATGGAATGGTCTCTGGGCCTTTTTACATCCCATTTACTCTATCTGAAACAGTTGTCCACCCTTCTTTCTTCCTTCCTTCCTTCCTTCCTTCCTTCCTTCCTTCCTTCCTTCCTTTCTTTGTTTTTTGGTTTGTTTTTGAGACGGAGTCTTGCTCTGTCGCCAGGCTGGAGTGCAGTGGCGCGATCTCGGCTTACTGCAACCTCCACCTCCCGGGTTCAAGCAATTCTCCTGCCTCAGCCTCCCGAATAGCTGGGACTACAGGTGAGTGCCACCATGCCCAGCTAATTTTTGTATTTTTAGTAGAAACGGGGTTTTACTATGTTGGCCAGGATGGTCTCGATCTCTTGACCTCGTGAACTCCCCACCTAGGCCTCTCAAAGTGCTGGGATTACAGGTGTGAGCCACTGTGCCTGGCCTCCACCTTTCTATACCTAAAGTAAACTACTTTTACTAATTTTGAAAGGCAAAAGATAATTCCCTATTTTAAATCTTTCTGTAACTGTAGAAAAGTGCTACTTCTTTCTATATTCTTCCACAACACTGTAAAAATGAATAACTTATAGGATAAATGAAGATATAGATAAACCACTATAATGTGATATTTCTCAAATACTATGAATTACTTGGTTATAGGAGATTTGTCTTAACTGGACATACACATATAACTATGTATTGAATAACTGAATAGAAGAATAATAAGATAATGAATGAATGACAAAAGGCATTTATCAAAATTCTCAGGAGAGAGTTTTGGGGTGCTTAACCTTCTTGAGCTTATATTTATGATATTTTGAAGAATGAATTCAAATAATTATGCACAACCACATTAATGTCACATATCTCTGTTCTCGAGGACAAAAGGGTATTTGTGATAGTATTATTTTAGTTAGTCATGAATGTCCCAGCTTTTGGAAAGAGACAATTTAATGGATTGAATGGTGACCCTCAAAAAAGATATGTCCAGTTCCAAACCCCAGAAACCTGTCATGATCACATGTGGAAAAGGGTCTACATAGACGTAATTAAGGATCTTGAGATGAGATTATTCTAGATCACGTAGGTAGGCCTTAAATCCATTGACAAGTGTCCTTATTATAAATAGAAGAGAAGATACAAGAAGAAGAGGAGAAAGCCATGTGAAGATGGAGGCAGAAACTAGATTTATGCCATCACAAAGCAAGAAATATTGGAGATACTAGAAGCTGAAATGGGCAAAGAAAGATGCTTCACTGGAGGCTTCTCAGGGCATGTGGCACCATTGAGACCTTGATTTTGGACTTCTGACCTCCAAGTGTGAGAGTGTGAAGGAATAAATTGCTATGACTTTAAGGCATGAAGCTTGTGGTAATTTGTTATGGCAACCCTAGGAAACTAATATAAACAAGGTTACAAAAAAGAAAAGAAAAAGTCATAATTTTTTTGTAATGTGTTTTAAACTTAATTGAAGAGACAAGAAAATCTCACATTTACTGGATAGATAGAATATTTACTACACAGATTAATAACTCTAAACGACTCCTGTGAAGTTTTAAAAAAATGAGAGACAGAGAGAGAGAGAAAGGAAGGAAGGCAGATGATAATTGCTGCTGATACTAACAAAAGCCTTCTGGAAAAGGTGGGGCTTGTAAGGGACCTTGAAAGAAGGATGGTCTAAGAAAACTAGAAGGACTTGCCTCTCACAAATTAGGCACAAGCATGGCCAGTATGGACAGAAGTGCTGCGAAAATACAAACTCTGGAAAATGGCCCTAGAAAGGCAGTAGGAGGTGAACATAAAAGGCAAAAGCAGGTCTATCACTGAAGCTAGAGACCCACGCTCATTGTAGCATCCTTGCAAACACTGAAGAAAATCATTCCCCCTCACCCCAGCAAGATTGATAAGTCAACGCCAACAAGGTCCCAATATGTTCTCTAAATGGAATGCTTCCTAGTCCATCTACCTCAACTCCAACTGTGAATGTTCAAGGTCCATCTTCTTTAAACCCTCCAACCTAGTTAAGCTCTCTCTGTGATGTGCAGCACTAAAACTCTTTGCTTGTCTTCATATCTCTCAATCTAGCATGTAATTCAATACTCTTTGATTATTTTCTGCTACTGTACTATAAGTTCTGAGAGAACAGAGTCCTTATCTCTCTGCTTTTTCTTATATTCAAGGCACATAGAAGAGTACTTATACATCACTATACATATTAAATAATCAAAATTAGGGCAGAGATAAAGCTATCAAGAAAATGAATGAATTAATAAAAATAATATATTATTTAAGGTTTTGGGTTAGATTACATTAATTAGTTTGAATGTTTTGAGATATTCATTGATCATTCACTGGATCACTGTGGTCCTAGATCACTATGGGGGAGATATAGAGGGCTCAAGAATCAACGAGTTACAATTTAAACCACATAATTTTGATATGAATATTGTATGGCAGTACAAACTCAAAAGCTGTTTTATGATAAATTTGATACTGGACAAAAAAATTAACAGCTGGAGAAATATATCTGAAAGTGACAGGAGGGGTGGGAAGGGCACGGAAAAAAGCAAGACCAAGGAACATACTGATAGGCTGTAATAATTAATATATCAAGGAACAATTTTATGATTATATGACTTTAGATGAATGTGATATGTTTTCTCTCATTCTGTTGGTGTCTTTTTACTTTTTTGATAGTTTCCTTTAAAACACAAATATTTTTAATTTTGATGAAGCACAATATATTTATTTTTATTTCTTATTATTTTATTTTAGTGTCAAATCTCAACATGTAAGATGTCAAATCCTACAGCATAAAGATTTTTTTTTCAAAAATAAATCACTGTTTACTTCCTACTTCCTGGTTATAAAATCAGTTAAATTCCTTAAAGAAAAGTTGGAAAGTAGAGAAATGTATTTGTATACAAACATACACCCAAAAGTATGTAATATTTGTAACAAATATTTGTAACTTTTTAGTGGCTCTTCCAGGGCTTACAATATACATTTTACTTGGAAGAATATGCTTCAGATGTATATCATCTTAATTCAAATGAGATATAAAAATGCTATTCCTATATAGTTCTATTGCCTTCCCCTCCTATTTTGTGATATCACTGATGTACATCTTATACATATACAGTATAAACCCTAAAATTGTATTGCTATAATTATTACTTTATATAATATTGTGTTTTAAAAAGAATTTTAGAGGAGTGAAAGTATATATTCATAGCTTTTGTTTTAGTAATCTTTTTATTCGTCATTTATGTTTTCATTTGTTCCTGTCAATTTGAGTTACAACCTAAATTCATTTTCTTAGCCGAGTACACTTTCATACCCACTTGCCTCCTTTTTGCTATGATTGGCAAATATATTACATTTTGATATGTTACAAGCTCAGCAATACTATTATATACTATAATATAAATAGATACACAGAGTTTTATGCAATTACATTTAAAATAAGAAAGGAGGAGTAATGTGGTTTTATATAGTCTTTTATCAGGGCATAATTATCTTTACCGTTTTCTTTTCTCTCTATTTTTTTCATTTGGATTTGAATTATTGTCTAGGATCCTTTGTTTTCAACTGAAGAATTTCTTATCCCTTGTAAGCATAGTGGGGATTCTAAGATTTTGCTTATCTGGTGATGATTCTATTTTACCTTCATTTATGAAAAATAGTTGTGATGGATATAGGATTCTTGGCTGACAGTTATGTTTCATTGAACACTTTGAATATGTTATCTTCCTGTTTTCTCACTTCCTTTATTTCAGATGAGAAGTTAGCTGCCATTTTTATTGGGGTTCCCTGGTGATCAGTTTTTGTTTGTTTGTTTACCTCCTGCTGGTCTCAAAATGTTCCTGTTTTTGGCTTTTATCATTTTAAATATGATATATCTGCGAGTCTCTTTGTGATTATCCTACTTAGAGTTTGTTAGGGATGTTTTAGGATATACAGGCTAGTGTTTCTCAATAAATTTGGGAAGTTTACAGGAATTGTTTGTTCATTTTTTTTCTCCATTCTCTGTCTCCTTTTCTTCTCTCAATTCCTATTACGCATATATGACATTTAATGGTGTCCTATATTTCACTGAGGCTCTGCTCATTTTTTTTTTAAATGCTGTTCTTTGGTTAGCAAAATCTCTGCTGATCTTCACGTTCACTAATTCTTTGTTCTGCCAATTTAAATCTACTTTTGAGTCTCTCTAGTGAAATTTAAAATTTCGGTTACGGTAATTTCCTACTGCAGAATTTCCATTTGCTTCCTTTCTAATAATTTCTGCCTTTTTAGTGATATCCTCTACTTGATGTTATGTTGTTATGGTATCTTCATTTACATATTTAATTATGCCTTCTTTTAATATATGTTAATGGCTACTTTGAACTCCGTTAAATCTGGCATATGGTCACTCTCACATATGATTTCTTTTGCCTGATTTTTCTCTCACCTATGGGTCATAATTTATTGTTTGTTTATTTTCATGTCTTGTAACTTTTTTTGGAAACTAGATAGTTTCAATAATACAATGTAGCAGTTCTAGTTACCAATGTTCCCCTGGAGTTTGCAATTACTATTTACTCACTTGTTTGTGACTTGCTGAATTGTTTTAGTAAAACCTTTTTCCCCCAGTGGTGTAAAGTATGTGATCTTTCTTCTCCAGAGGAATAGTGTTGGATATTTACATAAACACCTGGAAATACAGTGGTTTTGGCAGGACTCTCTTTGATTGTCTCTGTCCCTGACCTCATCCAGCTATTAAGGTTGTTTAATTGCCAGCCAACTGTTCAATTGTTTTCAAAAGTGTCCTAGGTCATAATTTGTTCCACGGTAAGATCCATTCAAATTTGGGCTCTGGTGAAGAAATGATTCCCTAGATAAATGTTTGAGATTTGTTATTTTTCCTAGAAGGCTAATTTCAACTGATTCTATCTGCATTCTCTCTCGCAACTAGCCTGTCTCTCCAGTGAATCTACCAGATCTACCAACACTCTCTCTCTCATTTGTCTGTCATAGCAACCTTTAGTGTTTTGAGTTTACTCTTAGGCTTGAACTTCACATTCCTTTGTATATGAAGGAACTTTCTGCTTCATGGCCTGCTTTTCTCTTTCACTCCCAAGCAAAATATTTGAGCCATGGCTTTGAAACTCTTTTCTTTAGGAGTGAAGTGCTTTGTGGAGAGAAGGAGGCAGTGACCTCAGTCTTTTTGTCTCACCTGCTGTATCCCTTAGGACTTTTTCCATAGACTATAATCATTTTTAAAAAACTTTCACCAGTTTTCTGGAGACTGGGTTTGTAGAGTTCCTCAGGCTATCATGTAATAAGTCTTAAAAAACAACAACAAGAAAATAAACAAACAAAATTGAACCATGTGTTAAAAAGACTTTCTGGAAGAGATGTGATTTATGCTAAATTTTGAAGGATAACTAGAGAAATTTTAACCACCTGGAAATAGCTTTTCAGGGCAGAGTAAACAGTTTAGGTTTTATTTTGTTTAATTTTTCTAAAGAAATAGATACAATATGAAAAGGAAACATCTAGAAATATCTACAACACAACTAAATAAGAACAAATTAATTTAGTACACTTGCGTAATTGTTAAATAAATGTAAAAAATAGTTGAATTTGTACATCATGATATTATTTACAGCTATAAAAAGTGGGTTCCAAATTTAGTTCCAAGTTTCTCACAGAACTATAAAGAACCACAAACTAAAGAAGAAAATACTAATTATTTACAAAGAGTTCTTTGACCATTATACTAAAACATTAGTTGCTTGTAGAGATGCTGGGACACATGAATTAAGATAATTGAAAAAACATTATATGCCATTCATGATTTTCCAACAGTGTTAAGTAATAGCTCCCTAAACCCACATTGTTTCTAAAAAAATATTAGTTGGTATTTTGCACTGGGCCCCAGGAATAGATAAATACCACTTTGTCCCATATGCGACATATGAGAAAAGCTACTTTAATGTTGAAAATTGCCTCCAATAAGAAGCTGATGGAGTTTGTTCATCCTTTATGCCTGAGTTTTGCCACCTGTCAGTCATCTAGGTCTAAGAGATATTTGCAATTTATTGCAACTATGAGGCCAAATTAAAAAAAAAGAGAAAACTAAGACTGGACTTTGACAATTTTTTAACCAAAAGAGTGGGAAGAAAATGTGTATATGCATGTTTGCTTGTAGTGTGTAGATATGAGTGTGTGTGTGTGTGTGTGTGTGTGTGTGTGTGTGTGCATGCATGTAACATTAAAGATAAGGAAAGCAAAGAATAATATCATACATAGTTGACTTGGCCTAATCAACCATTGTCAGTGTATCTGAATCCATAAGATTAGCAATTTTTTCACTTCAGAAGGTGCAAAATAATGTTTAAGGAATATGGTAGCTTTTACTTATACTTTCAGTTTTCTAAGACTGTGCCCCTATTATTCACTGTCTAATCTGTACATGCAGTTTATTAAGCCTGTGCTAATCGCTATTTATTAATTGAATACTTAGTGAGATTAAAGTAAAAATATCTAGTAGAAGTTTCTTTAATTATTTACATACACAAAAATTGGTCTAGGATGTAGAACGGAAAGAATGAGTGTTACAGAGTTAAAAGGAATAACCAGCAAATCTTGGAATTGCAACAGAGAATTATAAGAGGAAATTAATCAATTAACAGGACTCCAGTTGGGTGAAATAGGACCATGATCAAAATTCTGGAAGTTAAATTGCACAGTTTCATAAGGAGGGTTGCAGATTATGAGTGCAATTCTGAAACTATTATTGATGGTACAACCCCTTAGACATTTGGTATTTCATATTTGGGCCAAAGCCTCAAATATTGATCAAACTTCAGGTAAGTATTTGTACCGAATTTATAAACATTCTTGAGGAGATAGTAATAATTAGTAACCTTCATACACACACATACACACACACAGGCACAAACACACACGTATATGTATTTTTTTGGACTTTATCAGTATTATGCTATGAAAGTGGCTTATGTCTGGAAGAGCAAAATCATATTTTGAAGTCAATGCTTAACTTAGTAATCTTGGTAAAATTATATAATATTTTAAGTGTCAGTTTACATCTTACATATGGGTATCCCATTAGCTACTTCATAGATTTTTTGTGCAGATTGAATGAAATATGATTATGCGAAATATTTAGCATCATGAATAGTAAACATTCAATATACATGGTGCTGTTGATGTGGAAAATTGCAAAAGGCAAAGGCTAGAATACCTTTGAATGTGTGTCCAATACTGTATGAGACACTTTTAATTTTTTCTCACATAACATTTGTAATAATTCTATAACCAAAGTTCCTGAGTTTCAGTTTTTTTAGGAAAAAAAATTGAATTTAAATTACTTGCTCAGAGTCACACAAGTAGTAGAAGGGAAAGCTGGGGCTCCAAATGCGCATGTTTAGCACAAAACACTATGCTCCTTTTTACTCTCCAAGAACTGCTACTTAGCTAATGGTCAGACTGGGAAATGGAAGTAAATATTTAAATATATAACCATACCTTACTTAAATTATAAACTTCGTAGAGTTTTGTTGACTAGATAAAGGATAAAATATGAGTTCCTTGTCTTAGAGTCATATGTTAAACTTCTATTTAGATTATTCCTTCTATCAAAACTAGGAAAGTACATGTTTCCTCCCTGAATGAAGAATAAACAAGTTCATTATATATATATACACACATACATACATACATATATATATATATATACACATACATATATATATATATATATATATATATATATATACACATATATATATATCTCCAGTGAGACATTTCAGGCCATCACCTTGATTTTTGGGAAGTGAAGTCAAGTTCCCTTAATTCCTCGGGATAGTATTCAGCCACTTGTAGTTAACCAAATTAGAATATTGGAGAGTTGTCATGGCACTCAACTACATTCAAATCTTGTAGCGGAGCCAGCAGGGCAAACCAACTGTAAATCTGTAGCATAGCTATAGCTATTTGGTGTATGCTTTAGGAGTACTTTTGTCTTTAAGCAAAAAAACGAGTATTTTAGAGCTCCAAATGTAATCAATTGTCAAAAAGAGGAGTTTGATATATCAAATGCAAGTCTGTTTGTCAATATTCAAAGCCAAACATTTTTCCCCTCTCGACTTGCTTATAAATATTCAGTGCCACAGAAACACAAGTAAATAATTGGTCATCTCCAATGCATTCTGTATAATTTATAACAGATCAAAAGATTATTACATGGTACAGTCAAAGTCAAACTATATTTCATTTATTGCAAGTGAAAATCGTAACATGGCCCAAGTCAGCAATGTATTAATGGACTAGATCTCCTTCTATGTGTGTGTGTGTATATATAATTTTAAAAAATAAGGATTTGGATTTGGGGATTAAGGATTTCATATTGAGTTCTCTGCTATTGGAATTGACCTGGAAAGATTAGAAGATTATTGTTCATTTACATTGACAAAAATCTTCATGAAAATGACAATATTAAAATGACTTGGGATCATCTCATCCAAAAATATTCCAGGGTCAATTTTAATGAAAAATGCAATTCATAAAATATATGATACTTCATCTTTAATCTTATCTCTTTTATCATTGTTAAGGACCACTTCTCAACAAGTGATTTGGTTCTGGCCTTTTGCTAGGTTTTAAGTGTTCATCTCTATTATACAGCCAGTCAAGCAAGTAATAGCTTAAAATGGGTTATGTTCTACTCAAGAAAAAAAGAGATACATTTTTGTTGTATACAACACTTTTCTTTTAAAGAATGTATTTTATCAGTAAAATAAAGCTTGCTTTATCAAAGAAACCTCTTTTAATTTATTCAGATATGGTCTTTATCAAGCTAAACTCCAGCAAATGGTGTTTGAAATAACAATTTATGCTTTTTTTAAAGCAGTCAAGCACTTGCTATTTTTCTTACTTGGTCAGACTCTATAATCACCATGTTGAAAACATCCTAATTAAGGGAAGTTGGAAACAGACCCACATGCTTTCAAGAGAAAGTTGAGTTGCACGTTAAAATGAAATACCCTCAATGCTGATGTTATTTTTTCCTTCCCATAGGGAACCACAGTCAGATATCACGAGTACCTGTTGCTATTAAAGTGCTGGATGTCAATGACAACGCCCCTGAATTCGCATCCGAATATGAGGCATTTTTATGTGAAAATGGAAAACCCGGCCAAGTAAATATCTCCATGTTGTTAATGCTGAATATGTTTGTATACAACTGTCTCATATTTGATTAACCTGCATTATATTGTGCATTTGCATCATTTATGATCTGCAAAGTCTCAGGCAAGAAACACATCCAAATGGGAACAGAGAGGGAATTTTTTTTCTCCATCAGATGTTGTTTCTCTTCCTACTTATGACCAAATTGGCTCCTAAAGTGGAACAACCTGCTGTGCCACGAACCCAGAGCCAAGTCACTGTCTTAAAATATCTTGGGATATGGATGATAGCAGGGGATGTCTTAGAGTGATGGGGACTGAATTTTTACTTTCAAATGACAAGAAGCAAGGTAAAACCTCATGGAGAGGAGACATTTGTTTCATAGCAAACATATGAATAACAAATAACAGTGAATCCCAAGAAGACCAGTGGTTTATAGAAAGTTGTAGGAAGTGAATATTGAAATCTGTAAATATGTATATACATTTAGATCAGCATAAGATGAACAACACGCGTTTGAGATGTGTGTATTAGTAGAACATTTTTTGTGCCTCATATAGCATAGATGAAAACTGAAAAAAGAAACATAAAGCGAGAGAGAGGGAGAAGAAAAGGGAGAGGGAGAGGGAACGGGAATGGGAGTGGGAGGGAGGGAGGGAGAGAGAAAAAGAGGGAGGAAGAAAGCAAGGAAAAGAGTTAAACAAAATGAACAGAAACAAATATCTGCTATACTCTGAATGTCAAAATGGAAATAGCCTATGTAAAGTTTTGCAAAACCATAAATGTAACAGATTTATTTGAACAAGGTACCAAAGTACTGTATGTTTAAGAAATTTATCATTTTTCAACTTCCTAATTTATTTCTGGATGGTGACATTTTAATTTAAATAAACAGCAGCTGACAGTATGACACTGGAGTTGTTAATCCAACTATTCTTGTGCCTCATGTGGGTGTTAGGAATTATACTTAACTATTTGCTAAGCAGCTTACCTGACAAGAGTCAGATTTTTTTCCCCTAAAGAAAGGACTAGCACTGTAGCCATATGCTTTTATTATAAATGATCAATTTGTTACCCTCCTATAAAACATTGGGCATTTCCCCATAGACTGCTCCCACGTATCTGGAGGATTAGTATTGTTTCCATCTACCAGAATAAGACACCGCCCCCCCCCCCCCACACATACACGTTAAAGCTAAAATTCTAATAATAAAACTGATTAACTTTTAAACATCAAGACAAGATCTCATCAAAGCATTCAGCTTTAGTAGACATATATGTTTATTTTTATAACATTCTAACATTAGCTTAAATGTTTCCTAATTTTATTATGTGGAATTACGCCCGTCAATCACACGTTTTGAGCATCTTCATTTGTGATCCTTTGAGAAGGGAATGCGTATGTGTTTTTTTAATACACATATATCAATAAATACCATCTACCTAAATTGGTAGATTGAGTTGTCAGAGAGAGTTTGATCAAAATATGTCAGGTTGTTTCAAGGATATGGTTGTTGTGTGGACCAGATCATTGCTGAGATAATGTAGCCAAATCACAGACTGATAAGCTAGACTTTTTCAATCACATAGAGTCTGTAAAATACTTCAGAATTTAAATAAAACCCCATAGATCATGCAAACCTTATCACATAAGTTCAAAGAGTCAATGACATTGATATTTCAAAAACTCAACATTGGCTTCACTTGTGTTATTGACAAGCATGCTTCTTGGATCTTTGGGAATTTGTAGGTTTGCCCTGTGGATTTTGACTGTTTTCAAAGTTTTAATGATTTCTCAGTCGTTCTTCTTAACTTCAGAAAAAAATGCATTGTTTTCTCATCTTTCCTATGCAAAACCAAAATAAAAAATTGATTCTTTGTTTTATGATTTTTGCAAATCACAATGAATGACTCTTTGTCTGAAGAACCACTTATGTTTTGTGTATGTGTGCTACACCATCTTATCCTCTAATGATCTGTTTAGGCATATTTATTAGAGTTCATTAGTTAAATGAAAGGATCAGATCTTTGATGCCTTAGCAACATTTTTGGACATATGGCTGACTGATGTACATGCCATTGTTGAAACAACTTTCTTGAACTCTTTGAATCCTTTGTGCTAGTTAGAATTCAGGTTTTATTCCTTACATCACTTCTAAGTTACGTCTAATGCTCAATGATCTAATTTTTATATTTAACATTTACCAAAATTTGTATTTGTTATTCACACAAGTGTTTACTTATAGAAGTTCAACAAAGATATACTTTCAATCATCTCTCATAATACCACACAAATGACTGACTCACTATGGAACTAAAATATTCCTTAGCAGATGATCACATGCTCATGAAAAATAAACGTCAAAAACCGAATGAGCCATTAAATTCATAGTTTTCTCAATATTCTTAAACAATTTATGTCTGCTTTACAACAGCCTCAGAAAAACTGCAGGTGACATTCAAATGTCTTGTTTGGCTGGAAGGTGTGGATTTAAGGCTAAACTCAGGGGATCAGTTTCTTGGGAGATGGTGTAGCTGGAAATTATTAGCAATAATCAAGGAAGGATAAGCCATTAACAAAAATCCAGGCTGTATAAACTGTCTGGACTGAGAGGGCCTATGTAAACAGGTTTTCGAAAGGGCTCACAAAATGAAAATGAGTATCAACATGAGCATAGAGAATTCTGTTGTGCTTTATATTTTTTCCACTGAATTGAACTCATCTAAATACAGTCAGAATGAAAAAGAAGAAGAAAAAGAGGGAGGTCGCTTTCTCCTGTCTAGGCAGTTATCTCCAGTTCATGATACATCTGAGCTAAAATAGGTCTAGATTCACTTTGAAAGTAGAATTGGAAATCATATGTGCTCCTTCCACCTTCTCATGATTCTGAAGTTAAAGGTGACCTTCCCTTGAATATGTTCTCTCAAAAGTGCAACTACAACCTCAATAGGGAGTAATGGTTCACAGTCCATTACACAAAATCCACCTGAATCACGTTTGATTAGAATCCTTTTAAATAATCCCTCTGTTGCATAATTAAATGTTAATATATGTTATCATTGCTAATTATCTATACTTTTTGAAAAATCGGATAGTTTCAGGTAATTCGTTTTAAGTCAAAAGACTTAAGATGGTATACATCTTTCGACTCTAATTCAGTGGTGACATGATATAGTCATTTGCAGATTACTTGGCTCCCAGTTTAACAGGAAGGTTAAATAGGATATTCTACACTTACTTCTCTCTAATGTCCATGGCAAAAATGGGAATGTGTGTTGAGATTCCAAAATCAGAAAGCCAAATATATGTCTGACAGTTTGTGTGTCTGACAGGGTGATGGGTTTCTGTCAGTCAGTAAATACTCACTGAACACGAACTATGTTCCAGGAGTGGGCTAGGTACTGAAAATATAGCAGTATACCACACCCCCAAAATCAGCCTTTTTTTTTTTTTACCTTCATGGAATTTTCTCTCTGGCAAACATTTAATTAAAATTATAAATGATAGAATTGCAGAAAATGTTTCAAATCTTCTGGACAGGTGGGATGCTGAAGGGAGAAGGGGAAATGGAGCTATCTCAATGAAAAGACCTCTTAATATAGGACAAGTTTCACCAGAGACAGAAAACATCTATCAAGTACTGAAAAGGAGACAGCTGGGGATAAACCAGAGTCTTTCTGAAGAGAATGGTAATCTGGCTGGACGAGTGGAGGAACAGGTAACAAATGTGAAGAAATCAGTATCTTCCTTCAATATACTTGACAACCCCACACTCAGAACCAAACGCGAAGGAAAAATATAGAACTTCAGTGACCAATGTTGGCCAGAGGACCTTCTATAACTGTGTTCTAACTCTTACCTCCTTACTAGGATCTTCTTTGGATTTTATTTCAGATATTAACCTCTTGGTTACCATATACAGAATTAGAGTGACTTTCTGTGGATGATCTATCAGTGCAGGGACTGAATTGAATATTTTCTTCTGAGGCATGAGGCAAGGCGTTTTGTTCAGTCTCAGAAAATATTCATTGTTTGAGAGGTGACGGGCAGTTTCAGTTATTCTTCAGGAAAGAATTTGTGTAACTATAAATAAATCTAGTGGAGTATATTTGAGCTTCGTCACTATCATACAAGTTACTGTTTGTTGTCAAGTAATTATATCTGAGTTAAAAAAGAGAAACAAACAAAAATATTTTGGTTTCTCTTCTTTAATCTCATCTTTCATTCTCACCAACATTGCAGAAATATAAAGTTTGTTTATTATGGGGGTATCAAAGTTCAAATAAAAAGGTAGTCACTCATACTTCTGGATGATATATATCTAGCCAATGCTTAACACGTAACAGATATTCACAAAATCTTAGAATCATGGTTCTAAATAATTTCGTTCAGCAATGACAGATACTTCAAAAAGTAATTTCTTAGATATTATCATGGAAACACTTGTTCCACTTATAAACACATAGTATGCATGCTAACCTCTTCAGATGAAAAATTCCTCATTTATTTATTGGACAATATTTATTACCCATCTACAAGATGCTCATTGTTGTAATACAATCTGAAGAAACAATGTGAAAGGGTCAAAAATTATTTTTTCTTAGGAATTTAGTGAAGAAGAGATTCTGTGAAAAGAATAGAATGAATAAATAAAATAATTTAAAATTTTAAAAACTGGCTTGAAATAAATATTCAAGCAACTAGACAGAGTGGAACAATGAAAACTCAGGGATCTACTTTATGTAGTATTGTCAAATAAAGTTACTTTTGAAATGAGTGTTGTTTATGGTGAAATAGGAAAAAAAGAGAAAGAGCTAGGCATGAAGGCAGTCTTCTAGCCAACCGAATAGGCATGTGCAAATATCCTGAAGGGTCATTGACCCTTCAGTGGAAGGGTCATTGAGTGGAAGATGCTTGTGACTAGCATGTAATAAGCAAAAGTGAGATTGAACATAAAGAGTTTTATGCTTGAATAAAATACACACATGCACACACATGATTAAGCAGGAAGCACAGTTAGGAAGCTGTTACTGCAAAAGATAATGGTAGCCAGGTCTAAGGTGGTGGCTATGGAGATGCAAGTAATTGAGAAAGCTTATTGCTTACATAAGTGAAAAGTGTACACACAGATCTAACATATAATCAGCATTCCTTCTCTGGGAACTTGGTGTTAGCACCACATTTTATAGATACAAAAGCTGAGGCTGAAAAAGACTATGAGTTTTACTTAAGATTTACCATGAAAAGTGGCAAAAATTAATTTTAAAGTCTGCTCTTAAAAGTGCCAGAGTCCCTGAGATTTCTAGGATGTCACAATGCTCTCCAAGGAAGCAGCACTTTGAAATTCTATGTCTGTGTGACACACCTCTTATAAAATAATCATGAGAACTTGAGTCTGATCAAGAGTGAACATTTTTTCCAAAGAAAACAATACATTCCTGTGACAAATGATGTTCTTACTCAAAAGCATTTCATCAAACCTTAAATGAAAAGAAATAAAGCTTAATAAGAGAAGTAAAGATAATTATCCCTTGATAAACACTAGCAATGAATGGGTTTGGTCCTTTTTTTGGTCTGGTTTCTGTGAGTCTTTATCTAATAAATGTGAAACAATAAAATGAAGTTACGGTACTTTATAACATTCATGAAATAATAAATATAGGAGATTTAATTTTAGCTTTCCTGCCAGCAGGCATCTTTCATAATCTATCTGCATACACAAGAGGGAGACAGGATTGATTTTAAAACAGATGAAATTGATAGCCTCCACAAAATGCATAAAATACCATTTTCACTTTATTTTGGGTGGAGTAAGGTGATGGTAAATTAATGGAATGCATAAAACAACATTTGAAGAAACCACATGTAGCAAAACACATTTCGAGAGAGTCATTAACAAAAGTATGATTTTTGGAGCACAAGTTTAGCAGAAAAGAAAAGCAAAAGTGAATATATATATATATTTGAAGGGTCTGGACTTGAACAATCTAAACATGAATCAGCTCTTTCCTATTTACTAGTTTTGTGATGCTGAACCATAATCTCTGTTAGTTTAAGCCCTAAGATCTTCAGAATAACGAAATAGATATTGGTATATAGATACGTAAATACATACTAAATAAATACTTGTAATTTTCAGTGGTATTTATTTGAACCAGTCTTGTGGTCTAAAAAGCAAAAAAACACTTTATTGCTATTATATTTGTTGGGTTTTATTGTTATTGTTATACATTTATGAGATGGCTTAAAGCAACACACTATACTTGATTCCTAAATTGGTCAATATAATAGACAAATCTATTGCTCTAATATTGGAATAACTATTCCTCTGATAATTTACAAGTACTTTATTTGTCAAGGGTGAAAGAAGGACCCATACTTCACTCCTCCCCATGTGAATCTGTGGATTAAATTAAAAAAAAATTCACTGGAATCATTATATAGAAACACATTCTATCTCAATCTTTCAAAGACTCACTTGCAGTTCTGTAGGTATTGACTGGGTCTCTTGCATGGTTACAAATTTCACGTTTTATTCTGGCCCCTAATTTAATTGAGATTGATTATCTACAGAGAAAATGGTATAAAAGATTGTTTAAAGTCTTGGGCTATTACAGACTGATATATTTTCATCATATTTTCAAACTACAGAATATTGGATAAGAATTAGGATGGGAGCCAGGTAAGAAACCTGGATACACTTGTTTCCATTTGCACATAAAAGCCATGATGATGAGCAGGTTTTTTAAAGAAAGTCAAATTGACTCTAGGTGGTAAGAGATTTTAAGCCTAGGCTTTGTGTTTGTGACGATTTATAAATTGCATACAATCTGGTACCAGAGGATCTGAGATAATATTGGGAAGACAGAGAAGCTAATGCTAACAGTGCTGTAACCATTAAGCTATGTAGACACACACCTTCACACAGAGGCTTTTGAGAAAGTCTTCCAATCTTTTAAAGACTCAGATGGAGTTTTAGAGGATAGCATTATTCAAAGTGAGTTTTTCATAGAAACTTGTGCTGTAGCATGCCAATATATGATGTGGTTTGATTTGTGTGTGTGTGTGTGTGTGTGTGTGTTTGCGTGTGTGTGTGTGTGTGTGTATTACCTAATAAGATTGGGAGACATTAAATTAGACAAAATTAAACATGATCTTCTGTTTGTTTTGTTTTACTACAAGTTTCTCTTGCATTTAGAAATACATATGAATCCCCAAGAAAATTATATGGTATTTTGAGTTTGCCAAGGATAGTTGACTATAAAATCTTTCAAATTTCCTTCAGAGAAAATTATAAAATTTGTGGAAGATGGGACCCAGTTGGAAAAATCTTGCTCTGGGAAGATAAACAATGGAACATATTTTCAATATAGGAATTACTATTTATAATCTTAAGGAGGTATCAGGAGATATTACCACAAAGTAATAGAGTAAGGGTGAAGAAGAGATAAGATTGAAAAGGGAGTTGATTCTTCTAAGCTATGTGGTAAACTGTGAATTTTATCCTACTAATGAAAATGAACTATAGATTTTTAAATCAGGGTAAGAGATGGAGTGGTTTGTATTTAATATTGATAATTTCATTAGCATGCAAAATACACATCAGATATACAGAGTCCACCAAAAGAATGCAAGAGGCAGAAAAAAACTGGAAAATCCAAACTTTGTATAGATATATTCTTCTGGAATCCTAACGTTGTATTGCTTGGCTTCAATTTAGTTTCAATAAAGGTAAAGTGAATGAAAAATCCAACACTGAAAAAAATGTTGGAAGTTCTACAATGCATTTATGAAGGCAGAGTCCCAAATTCTGCCCAGAGGACTGAGGACTTCATTTAGTGTGTCAATAAGATTAGAACCTCATCTGCTTCCTTCTGCCATATTTCCTGTAGGTCAGACCTGCAAGCTACATGCTGTAAATGGCCACCTAATAAATTTTAAGGCAAAGATGTTTCAGGCCAAAAACACAAACAAACAAAAATGGTGAGCTCGGAAAACATGTTGAATGGGTAGGGAATAAAAATCTTGGTAGCGACTGGAATGCCATGCAATTTATCAAAAATATCCAGACAATATATTTTGATTAGATATGAACTGTGAATATATCTGTACTACATTATACAGTTTTGAAATAATTAGGTTATTGTGTCGATTTTGATAAAATTTCTTAATTACCTATATTCCCCCCTTTCAATTAATCATCATTGTTATAACTTGATTTGTCTTGCATGCCTAATTTCTATTTTTAAGCACCATTCTTTAAGGCTCTTAATGTATTTTGTTTTGCTTTATTCAGTTACGGACATCATTGATAATTTGATAAAGGCTATAACCTCTCCCCTCCTAAATGTGCATACGTAAATAATTTCATACTATTTCAAGTTGAGGAATGACAGCCATATAAAGCTCTTTCATGGTTGAAAACTACTTCTTTCTTTCTTTCCCATGGTGAAAACTACTCTAAGAGATAGATGTTAATATTTCAGGAAAGTTAATATGATCACTAGAAATAAAGTGGCAATAATACTAGCATTAATAGAAAGCCAAACATTATGCTGTTCCTTCTTCCTTGACCGTAACTTCCCTTCCTTTCCTTCACCCCCTATCACCTTACAATTCACATCATTATAGAAGGATTTCGAGAAAAGGGAAACTAAGTTTTACCTGAGAAAGTGACAGTGTGCTTCAACTGAAGATGCCACGCTGTTTATTATTGCTGGGTCTTTCTAGAGATAGACGTATATTCGAGAAAACTTGTAAAACATTCCAAAAGTTACAACAGAATAGGTTTTTCTCACCTTGTCCATACATAGAAAGAACTATTTCTTTTAAATGTCCACTTGGGTGTGCATTTGACTGGTCAGAATCAATCAAGAACCTTCAGGCTGCTAAAGCAAAGCCAGCAAGGATGGATGGGACACGCTTACACATACTCCAACGTATTGAAGGTCTAAGCCCCAATTTAATAGAAATACATATATAGAAATTATAAATATCTATAAGTTTTGAAGCAGCCTGATATACTGGGGACAATGGATGCAGAGAATTTGTAACTAGGCTTATCTGGGATCAGACATTTTATACACACACACACAGATACACACACATGTACATACACACATATGTGTGTATATATACATATGTAATATATACTCTATATAATTTGAATATATATAATATATTGGATGTATCGCAGTGCTGATACGTTTCTTAGTCCTTCCTTCTCAAGATATTGTGAGGATAAATGATGCCGCAAAAATGTACCTGCCATCGCTTATTTATTATTCATCAATTACTTCATTTAGCCAATAGTTATTAAATAGTTGCCATGTGCCACCTGTTATTCTAATAGCAGTGAGGGGTCAAATCTTATATATGACTACTCCTCACACATAAGATCATATTGATAAATAGTATCTACAGGAACTCACGGAAGAGGTTCTAATAGATCCTGTGATACAGTTATGCTTGTTAACAGATCAGATCATGAAATATGTATTTCTTTCTGACCTTTCAAAAGATAAAAATGGCAGTGATATTCTGCAACTATAAAATGTTTTTGAGTTAATGTAAAATAGTCCAAAATAAAGTTTAATATACTCTGTTAAAAACAATCTAATTTAGACTTAGAATTTTTGATAAACAATGGAAGATTTTTAAGGATCAGAATTAAACTATAGCACACAATGGTTTTCTAGTTTCATGTCTTAGAATGTTTATTTAATTTCAACTTTGTAGTCTCAAGAAATAGAACAGAGTCTGCTCCTATCAAAATCCAAGCATGGTTCTGGAATTCATTTCCTTATTCCAACATCCCAGGTACACTTTGTTTTCTCTAATAAAGACATATATTTTGCTTTCGGCTTTCCCTAACATTGAAAATATTTCAACAATAAATTATGAAACATTAGATTTTTCAGTTGCATACTAACTTCACTGGTAGAAGGGAAAATATTTAAGCTTAACGTTAGATGCATATTTCTAAGTATTTATGACTGCTCCAGAAATTTTTATATTATTCCCATGAAATGAAATTACTTGAAAAATCAGCTGAGGTCATGGTAGCTCACAGTGGACCCTACGTGGTCTCCAACCTGCCTCTGTGGAGGTACACTTCTTTGAACAAATCTATTCTTTTTCTTTTACTGTTTAAAGCTAAGTGCATTCAGAAGTCATTTCATCAATGAAAACTTTCGCCTCATTAGTACGGATATCTTAATGCATTTTAATAGTGTAAAGTCCTTCAAGTGACCTACTTGGCATCTACTTTTAGATAAAATGCCAAAGCAGGGGCTATCTGTATTGAAGGGTCAAATGTGGTTTAACCAAAAATCTTAATCATAACCAGTTTATGGGATATTTGGAAGAAAATGTAATAATTCATTTCAGCCACCTTCTCCCCAACATACAATGCACTGAACTTGACATGAGCTTGACAATATAAAGCCTCTTAATGAATTATGAGGAGAGAACTGTGAACATGAATCTTTTCCATTGGCTGAAAACAGTGGTTCTCATACTTGTGTATACACCAGAATTACCCAGAAGGCTGTTTGAAATACCGATTGCTGAGTTATAATCTGAGACTTTTTTGATCAGTAGTTCTAGTGGCTCAATAAATTGCTTATCTAAGGAGTTCCAGGCTAAAATAAGTGGTGGAAAAATATATTAAATTCTGGTGTGATGTTTAGACCAAACTTCTGAGATGTGGTGTGACAGGTAGTTACGCTTCTTTGCTACAGGTAAGCTATATTATTGCATCTTTTGTTTTGTTCATGGTGGCTTAGCTAATCAAATGACTCTCCCGTAGATGCAACAGCGGGTATGAGCCATTTTCACGTAGGTTACTTGAAAATAGTATGAATGGTATTAATTATGGGAGCTTTATCCACTAAGTATACTGTAGGAAAGCATTTAATTGTGACTGATCTCCACTTGAGAAAACCAAGACATCTTCTCTTCATTTGCCCTTCTTCCTCATATGCACTCGCACACTTCAGGAGTTACATCTTCAATGGTTGCACCTGGGGCTAGAAGTCCTATAGAGAGAAGTCTGGGTAAATGGAGAAAGAGCTGCTACATTTGCTGACAAGCAATGTTTTTCCCTCTCCCTTATAATTGCCTGAAAGAAGGCTCTTGTCAAAGATAGTCATTCCCTTGACTTTTTAACATGAAAATCCAGCACAGCTGTTCTGAGGTGAAGTGGTCAAACTCATACTTTTCTGTTAAATATTTTTACTTGCAGGCTGTCCGAAGGAGTTATCCATGTTTCAAATCTAGTCCCCTTGTACTTTAATTCATGTTGATTTTTTATGAAAGAAGTACCCTAGAGCTTCTCCTTACACTTAAATGTCAAGGCAAATATGCTATGTGTTTAGGTACAGTAAATATAATTGTATTCTTCTTTAATCTGATCATACTGGATCATTGAGTAACAGAGTCATTACATTTATAAAGATTTATCAAAGTGCCAGGTCGTCAATACATAGCAATGGCCCTAGTTAATACAATAATAATAATGATGATGATGACTAATATTTTACTGAACATTTACTAGAAACCAGACACTGTCAAAAGATTTATATGAATTTAAATTCATAATCAAAACAAATCTCTGAGAAAAGATGGTCTTTGCATTTGTATTTCTGGCATACAAGAAAATAAAGTTTCAGAGACTTCAGTAACTCCTTCAATGTCACACAGTGAGCCACAAATAGAGCTGTGACTTTTATCTTACCTGGGAAGCTTAACTCCAGAGTCCTTTCTCTTGATGACTATCTCACTGTCTTAACCATGAGTTATATTTTAAATTATTTTATGTTATTTTGTCACTCAAGCTAAATATAATCATAATTATTTATAAGACATTATCACTAGACAACAAAGTCCTTAACAAAAATCACTTACAAAGTAAGATTATGTTCCATTTTAAAAATGGAGATCTACAAATTGAAAAAGTATTTTATTTTTGCCTCAAGTATATTGAATGAATTGCCTATCATATAACATGTGCTTGATACAATGCAAAGACCCATAGCTGCTAAAAGTTCTGAAATTGTGGTTCTTACACTTGAGTGGTAAGTTAGAAAGCAAAGATGACCCCTTCTCAAAATGAAGTAATTGATTTCTTTTCTCTTTAACAAAATTTCGAAGTTCAGTGGGACATAATTGTTCCCACAGACACAATAGCATTGGCATCATTATTATATCCTCGAAATATCATAAACCTGAGAACATTTCACTGTCAACTACTTTTTATGGTAAATCTATTATCACAGTAGGAGTATACATTCAAATTTTTCCTACATTAGCGCTTGTCCAGTTTGTCACATTGAACTAGCAATATCACAGCATCATAAATACAAGTTATTAAAATAATTATCTGACATCCCAAGAAACAACTTTAGCATTAAGTTAATGTAGCTTTGCAAATGAAACAAGCATATTCAATAGGCACCAATTCCAAGTACCTCTATCTATCCAAAAATTTCTCTGCACCGTGGTAATTCTAATCCCTATAATTTATTCATCTCAGGGTACACTCCAAAGCATTGTTTGCACGTGTTATCCACTAGCTTTAAAAAACATTATTCATTATTGCGAGGGAACAGAAGCAACTCATCAGAGAGGTTTGTTGCAGTGATGTTTGTGCTGAGGAACACTATTTGGCAAACACTTATAACCTGATGAGTAAAAGAGTTGTGAGGATTCAAGATTTAAGCCATTTACCTCAAAGATCCTCCCAAGAACCACACTACAATCACTGTAACAATTCCAAATCTCATTCTAGATGCCCGTAAATACTCAAATTGGAAAGAAACCTGTAATTGCCCAGTGGATATTTCAAATACACTTAACTTTGCTATTTCAAGCCACAGACACCAAATGGACACAAAGGTAATGCTCTTAATTTTCATCAACTTATCGAAGCTGAGGTTTTAAAGTAATGGATTTTTCTCCTTATTCTTGGCACAAACCATCCATGACAATTCAGAAAGCTGAAAAAGAGACTTTGAGTCAAAGTATCAGGCCACAAAAAGAATGTCACTAAGCTTTTACCGATGGTAGGAGCCTCTGGAATCATCAGAAATGCTGACGTCAAGTTTTATGTTTCAGGTCATTCAAACAGTTAGCGCCATGGACAAAGATGATCCCAAAAATGGACATTATTTCTTATACAGTCTCCTTCCAGAAATGGTCAACAATCCGAATTTCACCATCAAGAAAAATGAAGGTAAATATATTAGCTTTCTACACAGAGTACAATATAAATTGGAAAATAGGATGCGATTTCATAACATCACTGAAAATATCATTAAAATAATTTTTGTTCACCCGTGAGCACTTGAAATTCAGCTTATCAGCGTAATGGCATGGTAATTACCTTAGTTTCTAATTTTCAATACTTAAACAAGAGATAAGAAATTTGTTAATGTAAAAAGTTAATTTTTTTCCCAGGAAATACCTCAATCACCTTACTTTAAAAAATGAAGCGTAAAATTTAACCCCTGTGAAAGCTGCCAGGTATTTTGAGATTCTGAGATATCCCTTAGAGGGGGAATTGGCTTACACTTTGCAATTGTTAAGTTTTAATTGACTGTTTACCACGTCTTTAGGGAAAACTATTCTAATTTTGCCTGGTTTGTGGGGACACATTAAAGGTATTTGTTTTAAGCCTGTACCAACTTTAACAATAACAATTAGTTCAGAAAATCCTTTTTGAAGGACATTTCTTATCAGTATTATTTTGGAGCTAATAGGTACTGATTTATTGTTAAGTCTTTCACTCACTGAGCACATTTAATCCATTTCATTAGATTTTCTGAGGAGCAACCTTGGATTACTGTTTTCTTTAACTATGTTATTTATTATATATGAAAGTCATATATTATTGTTTAAAGTTTATCTCATTTGGAAAGTTTTGTTTCCTAAGCTGCTATCTATTTAAAAAAATTATAAAACTTGATTTTTGTTCAAATGTATTTAAGTCTTAGTTGTAGCGGTTTTAGAATGATTAGCAAAATATAAACAATGTCTCAGGCTTCTTTCTGGCTTTACTACAGGGATCTGTTTAGCTCTCTCAGTGGTCTGTATACAAGCTATACTCAGAAGAGTAAAATTTGATTCAAGATATCTGTTTGTACTGTTTGCAATATTCTATTTAAAGAGATAGTGAATCTTGATAAAATTTCCTTTATGAAATAAAATAACATTGTATGGCTAAATATAGTATGGCCTTGCCTTTTAACAAAATGCTACATCGTTCTTTGGGGATGCTTTGATAAATGTGGATGAATCACAAAAAGGAAATGACAGTCGTTATATGGATATTACTAATTTAACGGACTTCCACCATTATAAAAACTAAGGAGACAGAACTCTTTCTGTCTCCTCTATAATGGAGTATTCATATGTTAGCTACCCTTGATTAGAAACTGTAATCCAAGTCCATTGTCTTTGTTTCTTTATTACCATCACCAATATTTTTTAATGGAAATCATATGAATATTTCTAACACAAAGCCTCCTTAGACACCCCAAACTGAACTGGAAGTCTGTGCGTAAGCGTGGTCCATGTTTATTCTGATTATGAACTAGTAAGTATCGGGCATTATTTTTGCATATAAAATGCACAGCATTTAAAGTTCTCCATGAAGAAGTTACTTCCCATTCCAAATATTCTGAGATCCTTAGTGTTTCCTGTAAATTTTGTAACTTCAAGACACGCTTGTTGTGTGGTCCTAGAAGGCATCACATAAGGTATTGGGTGAATGGGAAGATATTATTGGGTACCAGGGAAAGTCTAATTTTTGACACATATTTATTATGCCCTAATATTTTTAAAGAAGAGATTTAATTCTACAATGAATGAATTGTATGTGTTTTCTTAAATTTTGGAAATTAGTAGAAAGTAGAAGTTTAAATACTTAGAATACCTCATTCTGCTTCATCACACATTATAATAAACCCTGTAATAGGATATTTAATATCATGTCATTATCTGTTTTATTTTGATACTGGAAAATAGAAGTTAAAATTATGATCTATCTTATAGGTTTTTCATATTATTTTGTTTTGTAAATTTTTTTAAAGACGTCAGTTATTATTGAAAAATGACTTGAAACAGAAAGAGTACTCCATACATCATGATTGTTTATTTTAGACTGTGTTTATTTGTTTTACAAAGAGCGACCACGTAATTTATTGTTTCTACTGGGACACATTTTAAAGTGAGAGGGGTCACTGCTTATATTTATGTCTGAAAAACACCATAAACCAGGACTGCCTTATGGAAAGTAGGACTTCTGCTCACTGTGATTTTGGATTTAGGATCCAAATATTCAACATATCCTTCACAAAATAAATCATGAAACCACAAGTTTGAAATAGATATATAAAGTTTATACTCTCTGTGTTCCTCTTCCTAGATCAGAAATTCATGAGTTTTGCTTCATAGACCACTACTTATTTGGCACTTGAATAGGTACTGTAAAAACAGAAAAAAAATGGTCTTGTCTTAATATGTAGAAACAAAGTAATGAAAAGAAGCTGTAAAAGACATTGGAGATAGATAGATAGACACATAGATAGATCAATAGATTCATCATAGATAGATAGATAGATAGATAGATAGATAGATAGATATCTTGCATGCTTACTGCAAATTAATTGTTAATGATGAGAGAACACAAAAAAGTACCAAAAAAATCAAAATACTAAATATGATTTACTTTAAAATGATGGCATATTCTATGTTGGAAACACGGAGAGATAGAATCAGATGGTATAGCCATGTTTATAGTTTTTTTTTTTCCTTCTTAAAATAAATTTTAAAATGGTCAGTATCTGATACTTCTCCACTGACAGCAGTATGAGTTACAAGTTCCAGCCTACCAGAAAAATGTTAAAATGTTGAGAGAGCTAATATAATCAAATCTATAGTTGATGAATAAGTTTGTCTCCTATTTAATTTGATCTTTAAGGGAGATGATTTCAGTATTTGGCATTTTCTAAGGAACTTGCCACCATGTATTTCAGTTCAAAATTATTGTAATTTTTCTTTTCTCTTATATGGATTGGTCCCAATGCAATTTATATCAATTAATTCACAATAAAAGACAAAATGAGATAGAAATGAGCTGTCTCTTGTCTCCTACACAGATGAATTATTTCACAAGTAATTCTACTAAATATATAAGAATTATATTTCTGCCAGAATAGGAAAGCAACCTTCAGTATAAATAAAGGTAGAAGTAAAGGTCAAAAATACAGTGAACCATTTATACCACACGTTCACACCAAAAAAATCAAAGCACCTTGAATATGGTCAAGATACTGGTTTCTTCCAGTTGGCTGAATTTGTAAGCAGAGAATTTTGTTGACCACATTTCAGTACTCGCCTCAATTTTAATCATGGAAATGGAAAATAGCTAACAATTAAATATAGCAAGACAGGGAAGAAAAAAAGGACCTTTTAGAGATTCTAAAATATCTTGTTTGCAGGAAATTTGAGGTCTGTAGAAAACTACTCATCCTCAGCCTGAACACTGTAGGTAAAAAATGTGATTCAAATTGCCAGAGTACCCCTCATGGTTTATACTGAAATTTTTCAACCATGTGTGTAGAGAAATGAGAGAAAATATAAATCTCTGCTCTCTATGGAGAGTCAATCGCAAGAAGAGAAATAGACAGTGGACCTGGATTTAGTTATAGCTTGGTTATGTTTAACCCAGCAGGAGAACCGTAGTACCTGATGCTACCAGTTCGTGTTTCCTTCTTAGTGCCTCCACATTGACTGAAATATTATTGATAAGAAGCTTACTTTCAATGCATACTTTTGATAAATAATTTGAATAATGTAGATACTAACCATTACTTTGGAATAAACATGACTCCTGTTAGCTCATTGTCTGTAACATAATTACCTGTATAGATTACAATTTATGCATTGTCTGATGGATTTCTGTCTCAACTGAGTGGCCTACTTCAAATGGTGTAAGTTTATTTATTTTTTATTTTCTGGAAGTATCGAATACTCTTACTTTAAGCAAATCATTTTAAGCCTCAGTTTTCCCATCTGTAACACCGGGATAAAATACCTGCCTCATAGTTGTGCCGCGATGGATATGTGTGAACTAGCACTTAGACAGCCATTGGCACAATGCCTGGCACATGGAAAAACACACAACAGTAAGAGGGATAAGGTCACTTTATATGAATTCATTAATTCCTTCTCATACGATATTATATCTCCTCTGGCTTATCATTCTCAGCCAGGTCTCTTTGAAGCTTTAACTCTTCAGAATTATAAATCTTGTGCAGTAATTTTGAACGTGGCTTCATCAGTAGTTGGGAAAACACTGATCCTCACTAGAACGCATTGCAAAAACATCTGCTTGTGCTGCAACTGCAATGTGTTGCATTCTAAAGGGTATTAAAATAGAAAGACAAAATAAAAAGAAGGAGGAAGAGGATGAGGACCAACTCTGAAAGTTTTATCGCCACAGAAATAGCTGCAGGATTCCTGGATATGGTTTTGAATATGACGGCTTTTTTTTTTTTTTAACCTTTCTATAGCTCCATTGCCAGAACAAAACTCAGGTTCCTCCACACTATGGTAGCTTCCAGTTGTTGGGATCACTTTCAATTCTAGCATACAAAATTGTTCTAAATTGCCTCCAAGCTTCCATCCCTCCCTGCAAACACACATACTCTGTGGGAACCATTTACATAGCTGGAAAATTACAGACAGCCTTCCTTTGCATTTTTGACTACCGTCAGTCTGTCTCCAACTTCCCTTATTGCAAAACCCAAATTTGCTGCCTGAAAGTGGAAGTGGATTTTCCTGATTATGCCAGCCAGAGCTGATGCTGTGTCCTCCCTCTTTTCTCCAGCTGAATCTTCAGGAATACTTTTTCTGTATTCAGGATATAGGTTTCAAGGCAGACAGAGTCATTCTGTCCTCTGCCTTAAGCCAGGTATACCTAGCCAGGATGGATTGTACTTGAAAGACCTACCTGCTGATCTATATAGCAAGGAATGCCAACTTGCTAAGCCAATTGCCCTCTTTCTGGCCACCTGAGTCTTCCTTAAGTTCTGCTTTTACAATAGGCTGCTTTGGAGCCAATAGAAGGCTTTCCTAAAAGAAACCTCTCTTTCCTCAAGTCGCCTTTATAAAAATATACATATTCTTAGCTACAGCAGAACCATTATGATTGGGTTTCCCAGGCAAGCATCCCCAAGCAACAAGCAAAAACTGTGTACTTGCATGAGTATGATAGTGAATATCTTAATATGTTTCCGATATGATTGTATTGTCTGTTCTGCTCACATAGTGGACTTTTCCACAGCACAATACACAGCACCAAACATTGACTGGAAGTGTTTTCCATTTAAGTTGTCTACTATTACCTATATGAAGCATGGGACATTTCTTCAGTGTTGAATCATAAAAGGTAGTGCTCAATTTGCATGAAACAGGAGGTGTGACAGATCGTAGATAAGGAGAACAGCACTATGCATATATGATCCAAAAAGGCTTCTGATTCAGTAATTTATAATTTATTGTTTATGCTTCCAGCAATGTGCTGTTGATAGAAAGACATTTATGTTTCATTTTGTCGCCTAAACGGTAATTAAGGGCGATGTGCAAGCTAAGAAAAAATAGATAACAGATTTGTACTTCCAGTTTCTAAGTTGCGTATGACTGTACAGTTAGTGTCACAAGACAAGGAGATTTTCTTTGCTTGAGTAGTTTTTGTGAAACTCTTGTTATTTTGTAGTTTTCAGATTTTCATTTTCTTTTTAAAATTGTAATTTAAGAGTATCTGCAGAAGTGAACAATTTTCTTTATACATGTTGAAAATCCTAAAATGATTACTCTGGTCAGACCTAGCACTGATGTTGGTATCTATTTTTCAGTGCATGTTATGGGAGACAATTTAGTTCTGAGATTACTGACCACTAGGATATAATTCAGCTACATAGCACAGATTTTATAGATTTATAGTTGTGCTTATCAAAATGCTATTCGAAGTTTTGAATTGCATCAGACCTTTTCTGCCAATCTGCTAGCAAACATTTCCAGTCTTTAGAGAGCTTTCTAATTCTGAAGAAAATAAACTGATACCTGCTTAGTTATCTTAGTGATCTTAAAGATGCCTTTGTGCATAGAATCTTTCCTTTGAGCACTTTGCTTTCTGAGACTTTTGCCCCAAATTCTTATATAAAATAATAAAGGAAGAATATAAAGAATTACTTAGAAAAAATGTTTTTCATTTAGACAGTCTCATCCATACCACTTTGCTGTTTGTTTCATTAAATAATAATGCTATTGACTGATTTATCTTTTACTTACAAGCATAAAAATCAGTCTTGGGATTTTGTGGATATTAAACAAACATAACTGTCCTTTGGAAAGCACAACCAAATATTAAAATTGAATGTGGAAACAAAACGATCTGTCAGTCTATGCAAATTCTTGGTTTTTTTTGAAAAAAAATATTAAATGTAGTTGACAATTATTTCAACTCATTGCAGCACAGAAGTTTGTATTTTGCATTCATTTCAGCACTTTATAGATACAACATTGGGCATACGTGACATTCCATCTGCTGATGTGACCTGAGTACCACCTACCAAGTGCTTCAGATCCCTCAGTTTATTAAAGAAGTAGATAGAGAAGGCAGGAGAATAATTTGGCAACAATAAAGCAGGCACTCTGCATAGATAAACATGAAAAACAGGTTATCTTGGGATGAATTAGAATGAAACATAAAGGAGAGACACTATGAAATATATAACAGCACAGGCTTTATAGTTAGGAATATTTAGGTTTAGCTCTTCTGATTATGATCTACGGGAACCTGCAAGGTAACTGAATAATCTTGAACATTTGTCTATATAATAACATTTATCCAATGTTGTTTTAAATAATAAAATATTAATTTAAGTAAAAAATTTAAATGGTATTGTACAAAATTCATTGACTGACAAGTTGGTGATGATAAATACTAGTTTACTTCTTCTCTTCCTCTCTTTCTATTACAATTTTATGAACCTCTTGAATCTCATTCGTTCACCCAATGCAACAAATAAAAATATTCATCAGGAACCTAAGTAAGGTATTTGGGAGATGATGAATGATATGCTCTTGCATTTTCCCTTACTCGATGGGCCAATGATTGAATATGTCTGCAAACATTGTTCATGGGTAAAGCACAGGGAAAGGAGGAATGCGAAAGAGAAGTATTTGGGTAACTTAAGTAGTTCTTTGAACATATTCATCATTACAGTAACATAATCAAAGAATAAAAATGGAGAGTACCTAAAAATTGTTCTTTTTCATTTGGCTGGCGAGATCATAGAGTTCTTTACATAGTGGCAAACGGAATATTTAACAGTGACAGAATGACTGAGTTTTTAAGCCAGGAGTATCTTAGTAAATACATAGCTTATGAAAGTCTTATATGCTAAATATAGAACTTCATATGTGCTTTAAAAAAATACCAGGGCAATGAGATTGAATGTCTGTTTTCCTAACTTTATTTTCCATTATTCTCTTCCGTCTTCTGTGCCCCTTATACATGCTTTGGTTTGAACATGCCAAGCCAGTTACGCTTTTTAAATCCCCTCTCCCTCCCCCTTGCCTGAAATTCCCATCCTCTGCTTTCTCCCTTTTCTATTTAGCTCATTTTAAATCATTCACAATAATTCAGGCAATGGTTTCTCTTAACCATGGGCAGAGCAAGCAGGTGGTTAACAGTTGCTATAAAGTTTTTCCTCTTTGCTTTTCTCTGTAGGACAGTGTGGTAACTGCTAAGGCAAACACATGAATCAAGGAATGTTTTCCCCGCTGTCTTCTGAGGTTATTAATAATGGATAGTATCTTCTTTTTCCCTTATTCATTCATTCAATACATATTTATTTGGTGTCTATCATGTGCCAGGCACACCCTTAAGAATTGGAATTGGAAATAAAGCAGTGAATTAAATAGACACAGGTTTTGTCCTTCTATACAGTATATTTTTGTTTTCCTCAGGACTCAGTCTTATAACAATTTGAAATCTTAGAGAGGAAACTATAATTTACAATGAAATGTTGTGATAGAGTGGGGAAATTTACAAGCAAGTCTGAACAATATTATGATTTTGTGGGAATTATCACATACTCTAAATTCTGTACTTTCATAAACAAAGTTTCCTCCTTAACCCAATTTTTTGAGCTTGGCCCTACATAAAGAAGTGTAAGATCTTCGTGGATTCCATCATTCCCATTCCACCTTGAGGAAGCATTTGGCTGGTCAGAATGGTGATGTACATCTTTAATCACGGACAACTGATTCTCCCTCTGAGTTTCATATTGGTGTCCTTATTATGCCTGAGCTCAGATGAGGTATGTCAAACCATACTATTCAATGTGTTTATACTAGCAGGGTCAAAGAATGTCAGTGAGCCCTTTCCAAATGCACAGTGATCTATAGACATCACTGTAATTTGTGATAAAGTGCTGCCAGTGAACTGGGGCTGATGATTCCATTTTGCAGGCTTATTAGAAACCATTATACTTTTCATACAAGTTGCATTATGTGAGGTTCATGCTTTTACCAGCTCCTATGCATGGTTGTTTCAGATACATGTCAGTTAATGGAGGTTTTAGCTCACTTTCAGTGTACAGGGTTTACTGAGGCCTCCTGGAAACTAGAGAACGCTATTGTTCTGATTTCTGGCCATGACACTGGGTTCATATTCCATCTGTTGCCTATTCTGTCTGTTCACTAATGTAACACCAAAATCAATGTGCTGATGCACTTTGTTGAGGAAGATAGTAATTGCTGTGCTTGGACCTTTTTTGGGTACTCATTGCGTTTGCTTTCATTCTAGTAGATTGCCTACTAGAATTTCCTTCCTCTGTTGCTCAAGGATATTATCCTCAGCCTTTTGAGGCTGTTTATCTCAGGGCGGTCTGAAAACACGGTGATACTGTACTGGTTTGCCGAGCACAATCATCCTTCTCTGAATTTCATTCTTTTGCTTGACCGGACAGTCATTGCTAGTTCCATCAAGGTCACACTGTGATTTACTTCTCCCTGAAATTCGGTTTCTTCTCTTACAAAATGAATGGGTTCATGCTAGGGAGCTAAAGACTCATCTATCCCAACGTATGGAGTGTTCAAACATGTGGTGTTAGAAGAAACATCACAAATGTTAAAATCAGACAACTCCCAGGTCCACCAATTAATGGAGAAGTGACTTTGGACAAGGCTTTTCACTTTCTGTAACAGACTCTAAGTGTTTGAAAATGTTGACACAAAAGCACCGTGTCGAATAGATGAAAGAATGTAGGATAAATGCCAAGGGAAGTTACTGCAATTTCTGTGGTACTTTATGCACTTTCTCATTTTTTTAACTTTTAAAAATCATGGATGTGATCTTTACCATAGAAATTACTGTATAAAATATCTTCCATATTAAAATATTGGATAGTATTATTAAAAGATAGGCTTCTAAAACATTGTAGCTTTTCTTTCTCAGTATCTTTGGGCAGAATTCTTGACAAATTAAATAATTAAACCATTCTCATAAAATAAAATAACTCAATAAACATATGACAAATGGTCCCAATAGTTCATAATTTGGGAATATATTTCATTTAAGGCTGGAGACAAGGAAATATAAGCATTTTGTAAAGCTATTTATTTGATACCACTTTGATTTATCATATCTTTCAAAATGAGAAAGCTTTAGTAAACTTTTGCAGACATGAAACATCGTTATATGTGTGTCAAAGTTAAGAGATATACTAGAATGTAGTTTACTTAAAGGAGAAATAGGGATTGGCCAAAAAAGTTTTTTAAAGACAAGGTTCATGGAATATTTTCCACAAATACATAGGCCCTATGATGATAAGACCTTGTTTGATTCTCCAAAAGGAAATTAATGAGATTTTTTTGGTATTTTGATGTGCTTACATCCTTTCTTGGTGTTTATTTGAGGCTTTTACACACACACAGAAACACTAATAATGGGACTAGAAAGTATATTGATATCAATAGACATAATATAGATCAGTAATATGCATGAATTTTTTTTTTTTTTTTTTTTTTTTGAGACAGAGTCTGTCTCCCAGGCTGGAGTGCAGTGGCCTGATCTAGGCTCACTGCAAGCTCCACCTCCTGGGTTCACGCCATTCTCCTGCCTCAGCCTCCCGAGAAGCTGGGACTACAGGCACCCACCACCACGCCTGGCTAATTTTTTGTGTTTTTAGTATTGACGAGGTTTCACCATGTTAGCCAGGATGGTCTCTATCTCCTGACCTCGTTACCCGCCCACCTCGGCCTCCCAAAGTGCTGGGATTACAGGCGTGAGCCACCACGTCCGACCTGCATGAAAACATTTTATCAGTGCATAGTTTAAAATATTAAGAAATGAAAAATAACTTTGGCCATGTTTCAAAACATACATTGTGAGACAATGTGAAACTTGCCTTTGTTTTAAATGTTGGTAAGCTAAAGTTCTACAAAGAAAGTTTTAGAATGGGTAAGAGACAATTATCTAAAATTCCCTATCTTTTTTCTCAAAGAAAGAAAATGGAAATATGTTCAGGTAATGATAAGAAGTTCACATTTTGAGTAGGTAGGGAAGAAAGGAGAAGAAAAAAACTGTCTCCCTATATTAACACTATTACAACTTTTCTGTCTTCCTAAAATAAGTATGTACTCTATAATGTATTCTATAATTTCTCCACAGTATAATCTAGCTAACATTACATTCCATAGATATATAATTTCTTGTAAAATAAGTTTTTTGAGAATTATGAATTATGTTATAAATTAGGAAGCAGGTTTACATATCTATGATTTTATTTGGGAGTTTTATAATTATTTTAAGACAAATTTATTCTCTATTACTCAGTATTGATTATATATCAAATTGCAAGAAAAATCAATGTCTAAAATTTATTAGGCACCTATTTATTTCAGACAACTTATATTACTTCTTTCTCTCCATTTATCTCTCTATATAAATATTCAAGGTGACTATTATTATTGCCATTTTCCAGATGAGAAAATTGAAGTTCAGATAGAGTAAGTGACTTGCCAGGCAAAGAACACGGTTACCAAGCTGCTAAAGCTGCATTTTCCACAGCAGCACACACAGTCTCTTAAATCCTCGCAGTTTATTCCTAGAACATTTGCTCAGTAAGACTGTTCATATTTTATTTTATAATTTTCACAAGCTGTGCTTCCTTTCTGCAAACTATAGAAGGTCAGAAACCATCAGCTAAGCATTAGAGAAGATTCTTATAATATTAGTGGGTGTAAAACTGAGACACGTTACAACAGAAAGAAACAATCAAAATGGTCTGTTTCAGGTATTACAGGTCTAGATCACAAAATGATAATTGTACCGACTACTTCGTGAGCAACAACTATATATCGATCATTATTTTTGACTTTATGTATCTGACCTACACAACAGTCTTTGCGAGTCATTACAATGATACTGAGTCATTAAGAAATAAAGTATGACTTATTTTTCATGCTTAGGAAGACAACAGTGTCTCTTGTATTGGGCTAACAGTCCTGGCTCAACCTCACACAACTTTCTGTTCTAAATTTAATGAAGGTATAGAAAAACGTAGAAAATGTTACAGAAAACATAAAAAATGAAAAGCATAAAAATTAAGACTGACAGTCAACATATTGCCAAAGTCTTGAAGGACTGTCAATTAGTTAAAACATTGAAATATCTAGAATAAAAAATACTAGCAATTACAACAACAATAGTGCACCGAAAGCAACCTTCTGCAGACATGGAGGAAATCTGCCTGCTGGAAAGTTAGTCAGAAGGCCTGGGGTGGCCCTTTGGGGAAAAAAATTGCACATCAACCATCAAAGTTAAGTAACTAATTCTATACGGATGTCCTTTTGCTCTTTCCATATCTTCCCAATGATTAAAACTCATTGAAATAAATCAGACAAAGGTATCTAGAGAATAATACTGGAAATTTGCAAAACTAACACTTAATCCTCATTATTCACATTTTATTTATTCTACATTATCTTATTTTAATGATCATGTATAATCACTCAAATGTACACAAAGTATTAAGACAAAAAGAACACAGATGATTCATTATTAAACTTTTAAAATAAAAAGTATCTCAAATGCATTAAATGAAAAGGAAAGAAAACATTTAGAAATATTTACCGTTTTCTGGAAATGAGAATTTTGTTGCACTGTGATTCCACATAAGCAATGTTTATATAGTTTTTATTTATTTATTTTTTTTTTTTTTGAGACAGAGTCTCGCTCTGCCGCCCAGGCTGGAGTGCAGTGGCGTGATCTTGGCTCACTGCAAGCTCCGCCTCCCGGGTTCATGCCATTCTCCTGCCTCAGCCTCCCGAGTAGCTGGGACTACAGGCGCCCGCCACCTCGCCCGGCTAGTTTTTTTGTATTTTTTTTAGTAGAGACGGGGTTTCACAATATGAAATTTAAATGATTTAAAGTTAGGTACACAGAAATACAAGAGCCCTCACCTATACCAGTGTATCTTTCCCTGAATTATCCCTGGGGATTTTATGTTCATAGAGAACAAAGTAGGGACTTCAATTGGGACATTAAAATCATACATCAAGGTAGTCTAGTAACCCATTTGTGACTGGAATAGTTCACTCCCAGTGGCCTGAAACCACAACAGGTCAACACATTGTCTTTGCCTTTTCTGACCCAAAGCCCAAACTATAATCTCATTCTTTCTTATTTTATTTATTATTTTATTATTTTAAAGTGTCATATGAACTGTATGTATTTATAGGATACAATCTAATATTTTTGATATGTGTATACACCATGTAATGATCAAATCAGGGTAATTAGCACATTCATCGCTCCAAAGGTTTATTATTTATTTATGATGAGGACATTCAAAAACTGCTCTTCTAGCTATTTGAAAATACACAACAAATTGTTGTTTATTATGGCCACCGTATACTGCAATAGAACTCTACAACTTATTTCTGCTATCTAGCTGTACTTTTGTATCAATTAAAGAGCCTTTGGCTTCCCACGCCACCTTCTATCCCACCTGCCAGTAACTTCTGTTCTGGTTCTACTTCCATGAGATCAACATTTTTAGCTTCCACATATAAGTGAGAAATCTTATACATTGTTATTGGGAATGGAAATTAATACAGCCCCTAGGGTAGACAGTATTGAGGTTCCTTAAAAAACTAAAAATAGGCCGGGTGCGGTGACTCACGACTGTAATCCCAGCACTTTGGGAGGTCAAGGTGGGGGGATCACAAGGTCAAGAGATCGAGACCATCCTGGCCAACATGGTGAAAGCCTGTCTCTACTAAAAATACAAAAATTGCCTGAGTGTGGTGGCACACGCCTGTAATCCCAGTTACTCGGGAGGTTGAGGCAGGAGAATCGCTTGAACCCAGGAGGCGGAGGTTGCAGTGAGCTGAGAGCATGCCACTGCACTCCGGCCTGGTGACAGAGTGAGACACCATCTCAAAAACAAAACAAAACAACAACAATGAGCTAAAAATAGATCTAATATATGATCCAGTCATCCTGCTACTGGATATATATCCAAAGGAAAGGTAATCTGTATATCAAAGAAACATCTGCACTCTCAAGTGTATTGCAGCCTGTTCACAATAGCAAAAATATAGAATTAATCTCACATTTTAATATTTTAATGCCATCAAATATAAGATACTGTTAATGAGACATCAATTTATGTCCAACTAATAAAGAAAAACTGAATTAAATACAATAAAACTTTAAGAAACTCTGATTTTGAGAACATTACAACAAAAAAATATATTTCTTAGAGTCAAAGAAACATAGTATTTCAATTAATAAAGCACATTGGCTTATGAAAAGAAAAGGAGAACAAGAACAAGAACTTCTGTACAAGAATAATGCTGAGTGGACGGAGCGTGGTGGCTCATGCCTGTAATCCCAACATTTTGGGAGGCTGAGGCAGGCAGATCACCTATGGTCAGGAGTTCAAGGCCAACCTGGCCAACATGGTGAAACCCATCTCTACTAAATATATAAAAATTAATCGGGCATGGTGGTGGGTGCCTGTAATCCCAACTACTTGGGAGGCCGAGGCACAAGGATCACTTGAACCCAGGAGGCAGTGGTTGTAGTGAGCTAAGATCATGCCACTGTACTCCAGCCTGAGCAACAGGGCAAGACTCTGTCTTAAAATAAAATAAAATAAAATAAAATAAAATAAAATAAAAAGAGTCATGCTGAATGAAAAGATTATGTTATGGAGATCAACACTCCACTGAAGTTAAAGTGTAGACAAACTGTGAAAACTAGTAAGCACATTTCCAAAGGCAGCTATCATTTGGATTATATTACTCACTTGCTTAATTTCTTAATGCAGTGTCTTCAAAAGTAAGTGAAGTACCATTAACAAGGAATTGCTTGTTCATCTCTCTTCTTAAATGCACAATTTCAGATGTTGAAATTGCAAAGTAAGAATTTAAAATCCAACTCTTGGCTGAGAAAGATTCTCCTGAAAATGCCTTATCAGGTTATGTTCTAGATCCTGTTTCTGAGATTAAAACATGGAGTTTTGCATCAAAGAACTTCTCTTACCAGGGCCCTTCTTTCTCAGAAGGGTGATGAGAATGAGCAAATGGTAGAGAACAAGAGGAAGGTAGCAGAAAATTTTAGTACCATAATTCAGGTGAACTGAATAGCAAAGTTGGTGGGGCTTCATGAAATGAAGTTGGCACCAAATGGGAATGGAGTTTAAGGGATTGAACTAGCTATATAAAACCAACCTGAAGTATACCCTAAATGGAGACCTTGAGAGGTATAAAAGGGTTCAAATAAATGAGGATTACATGGCAGCAGGAATTTCCAAACAGCAGGAAAACTTTTTACCCTTTGGGACATAAATATTCCCACTTCAACTCTCCTTCTTAAGAGCATCATCCAGCTAAGGTGCTTTTGTTATATGGGCGATGTATGGCTCCTTAGAAGAGCAAAGGTGAAAGAACCAAAGAAAGATATCAGAGAAGTCACAAGTCCTTGGAGGCGATTCAGTGTAACTCAAGAAACCAAGGCCAAACCTAACCGGGAGATTAAGTGTATAGAGTTTACTGGTTAGATCCTGGGTCCCTGCCAGCTCCAGTATTTTAGCTCCATAAGATGTTAGACTTACAGAAGCAAGGACACTCATACTGCAATGGGTCTGAGCCTCTTGATCTATAGAATACATTTGTTTGTTTTCTTAGCGGCCTGAGGGGGAAAAAGGAGGATGCAGAGAAAAATTGGAGGAACTGGGGAAGGCATGGGCAGTCATAGCTATGATTCTATTATCTGTGATCCCACACAATTCTTGTCTTTATTATGCTTCTAATACATAAAAGACTCTGGAAGGCAACATGATGAAAGTGAGTAGGGACAGAGACAAGCATACAAGACTAGGAAACCATTTTCCACAGATTGGGTTCTGTCTGTGTGCTCCATCACTTGCTAGCTAATCTTTTATAAGCTATTGCTACACTCAACCTTTCTCTTTTAAAATGGATCATCCAGAGATAATTTACAGCATTATGAGGTAAAAAAACACAAATAATTATACATGGGCTCAAAGGGAAGATCAATAAATGGCATCTGTGATTAAAGAATGTGAGAGACTGTTAAATGAGTGAATGCATTTCATGTAGCTGCACACAAAGGAGCTTTTTTCTTAGATGGAGATAACTAAATGGAGAGAGTAAATGCATTTATAAAACTTACATGCTACAAGTGTCAGAAAACCCCACTGAGTGCAGATAAGCTATCTGCACTGTAAAGGGAAATTGATCCAAATAATAAAAAAGTCTAGTGTTTAAATGGCTTGTCTAATAACCAGATCCAGGTGCCTCAAGCGTGTTGCATGAACCTGTTTTTTGTTTGGTGGTTTTTCGTTTTTCCTATTTCTCTATGCTGACTTATCTGCCCTGCACATTCTCTCTACAGAGTGGAAACAAACAAACAAAAAAAACCCCAAAAGTGGCTGGCCATGATGGCTCACGCCTGTTATCTCAGCACTTTGAGAAGCCAAGGCGGGCAGGTCACTTGAGGCCAGGAGTTCAAGACCTGCCTGGCCCAACCCGTCTCTACTAAAGATATAAAAATTAGCCAGATATGGTGGCACAGGCCTGTAATCCCAGCTACTTGGGAGGTTGAGACTTGAGACATGAGAACTGCTTGAGCTGGGGAAGCGGGGCTTGCAGTGAGCTGAGATGGCGCCACTGTACTCCAGTCTGGGCGATAGGGCAAGACTCTGTCTCAAAAAAAAACAAAAAACAAAAAACAAAACAAAAAGCAAACAAAAAAAAACCTCTCCAAAAGTGTAGTTCTGACTGCATCTCATAGCTTGGTGTTTGTGGATAAGAGATGTTCTCTATCCCAGGTTCCAAATCAATTCCTGGGTAAGGGTCCATGTTTGGCCTAGGTGGGGGACACGTGACCCAACGGAGCCATTCCCTGTTTGCATAAGGGCAACGTGTTCTCAAAGCTGCTGTGTACTGTTGTGTGAGTGTTTCCTGTACGAGATGCTGGCTCTGGAAAGAGTGAACCCTGAAAACCAACCAAAGTGCCCATCGACACGATAATAATCCCAGTGAGGGCTCCCTTGTCTTATTTTCAGAAAAGCATTATCTCAATGACAAGCCCCTAAGCCTATGAGGCTGTAGCTTCCCAGAAGTAAATCAATGTTTTATTTTATTTTCCTACAACTTTTATTTTAGGTTTAGGGGATTCATGGGCAGGTTTTTTACATTGGTAAATTGCGTGTTGCTGAGCTTTTATATATGAATAATTATATTATTACCCATGTAGTGAGCATAGTACCTGAGAGTTAGTTTTTCAACCCTCACCGCCTCGTCTTCCTCCCCTAATAGTCCCCAGTGTCTATTGCTTCCTTCTTTATGTCCATGTGCACTTCAGTCTTTAGCTACTGCTTGTAAGTGAGAACATGCAGTATTTGGTTTCCTTCCCCTGTGTTGATTCGTTTAGGATAATGGCCTCCAGCTACATCCATGTTCCTGCAAAGGATGTGATTTCATTCTTTTTAATGGATGTGTAGTGTTTCTTGGTATATATTACCATATTTTCTTTACCTAGTCTATCATTGCTGGCCATCTAACTTGATTCCACGTATTTGCTACTGCGATTAGTGCATGCATGTGTCCTTATGCTAGAATGATTTCTATTCCTTTGAGTATATACCCAGTAATGGAAATTCTGGGTCAAATGGTAGTTCTGTTTTAAATTATTTGAGAAATCTCCAGACTTATCTACACAGTGCTTGAATTAAGTTACATTCCCACAAACAGAGTATAAGTGTTCCTTTTCTCTGCATCCTCGCCAGCATCTGTTTTTTGGCTTTTTAATAATAGCCATTCTGACTGCTATGAGACGGTACCTCATTGTGGTTTTGATTTGCATTTATCTAATGATTTAATTCACACCAACTGTTGCTTTAGGGTAACAGCACCTTTGAGACTTCTGATGGGTCAGTTTAATTCCCCACTTTCCACCGGAGCCACTTGACTGATAGCCCCATTGCAATCAGAAGAAATGGAGGAAGGTCCGTTTTAAAGCAAGTTAGGCTGTGAAAATAAAGAGTAAGTCACAGACAGACCAGTAGCATTATGGCTGTGAATGACCTCAGCAGAGGGATTCCTTCACTTCCCTTGGGAAGCTTCTCAGTAGAGAATGGCTCTCCTGTTCAGAAAGTTATGAATTGCGGTTGTCTATTATGTGACTTACATTGCATTACATTGTAATATGTCATTGTGAGATGTGACATAATATAATGTAAGTGACAGACAGCTAAAATTTTACAGCAGGAAAACTTTTTTATATATCCAAGATCTGCTATCAAATTTGATAGCAGCTATCAATCCATTTTTTCCTACAGATAGATCAAAAATTTGATGTTCATGAAAAGCAGGCCATTTGAAACATCCACAAACACTTCAATGCCTGCACAACTCGGTTATGATAAATCAGTTAAAAAAAACTCTAAAAGCTGAATCCATCTTTACTCAAATTCTGGTTTTGCATTCTAACACAAGAGCAATATTGTTTTAGACTGTGAGTTTAGTTTTCTTCTAGATATCGCTAAGAACTGAGGATCAAATAAATTATTTCAGTGCCTAAATCACATCAGTGGGTTCTCAACTGGGAGTGATTTTGCAGTTCAGGAGATATTTGACAGTGTCTGGAATTGTCACATCTAGGAAAGGGGTGGGCAGTTACTGGCATCAAGGGATTAGAAACCAGGTAAACATTCTGTGGTGCTCAGGACAGCATCTGCAGGGTCATTCTGCTCAGTGTATTCACAAGGCCTCAGACCCAGAGGTTATTACTTAAATGAATTGACCCAAATAAGGTCATGAATTAGTTGAAAGGTGGCCCAAGTAAAACAGATAAATCTTGAATTGGTTCTCTTCCATTACCCAATCTTCAAGACAGGCCATGGCAATGTATTATGTAAATATTCAGCTAAATTTAGGGGGCTTATGGGACAGTTAACCGAATCTTTTTGCACACTAAAATTGACTGGGAACTTTACCTACTGACAGCCTTACAGCAGAGCCTATAAGGAGAAGAAAGTTGGAGAAACTAGTGTCTAATTCTATCTCAGTCAAAGTCAGTCTTTGGGAAATGGTTTCCCCTCTCAGACTCCAGTGGTTCCATCCACATTGTGGGACTTTGTGTACAGCAGAAGTATTCCACTAAGAGAAAAAAAGAAAAATAGAAGCAGAAGGCTGGGCACAGTGTCTCATGCCTGTAATCTCAGCACTTTCAGAAGCTGAGGTAGGTGGATCACGAGGTCAGGAGTTTGAGACCAGCCTGGACAATATGGTAAAACCCTGTTTCTACTAAAAATACAAAAATTATCCAGGCATGGTGGCACATGCCTGTAATCCCAGCTACTTGGGAGGCTGAGGCAGGAGAATCACTTGAACCTGGGAGGTAGAGGTTACGGTGAGCCGAGATCACACCTGTGTACTCCAACCTGGGTGACAGAGCAAGACTCTGTCTGAAAACTACCACCACCACTACCACCACCACCACCACCACCAAAAACAACAAAGAAAATAGAGATGTTTGTTTAATAAGCTACACTTTTAAATGTTTCCTAATTATTATACAACACAGAGACACAAAGCTTCTGTGATTGAAACAGAACCAGAGGCAGGACCAGAGGCTCTGTCTATATCCCATCATCCTATCTTACCCCCATATGACCAAACCTCATCACCCCATATGACCAAACCTCATCATTCCCAATATGACCAAACCCTATCACCCCCAATATGACTAAACTCCATCACCCCCATTATGACTAAATTCCATCACCCCCATTATGACAAAACTCCATCACCCCCAATATGACCAAACCCTCTCACCCCCAATATGACCAAACCCCATCACCCCCAATATGATCAAACCTCATCATTCCCAATATGACCAAACCCCATCACCCCCAATATGATTAAACTCCATCACTCCCATTATGACTAAACTCCATCACCCCCATTACGACTAAACTCCATCACCCCCAATATGACCAAACCCCATCACCCCCAATATGACCAAACCCCATCACCCCCAATATGACTAAACTCGATCATCCCCATTATGACTCTCCAAGACACGGTTTGAAACCTGATGATGGCTCCAAGTATAAATTCATTTAAAATTATAAATCATGCTAGGGAAAGATACTGGAGGGTTAACATTGCCCGTAATAGAACTCACTATGGAGTATGACATCTTCCCCAACTTTCCACTTTCCTTCTAGAAAAGCACTCTTGAGGACAAGGCAAACAAATCCATTGTTAGTGTTTATAAATATCTGCCAAAGAACTCTCAATATCTAGGATTTCCCTTTGCCAAGATGCAGTGTGGCACCAGTAAAACAAACAAACAAAAGTCAATTTTAGATTATGATCGATCCAAATAGGATTCCTCACTCTGCCACTTTCTAACTCTGTGTGTATGTGTCCATGATTTAAAGTCCTAGTGCTTCTTTTGCTTCATTTGTGAGGATAGGTTAATAATGCCTATCATAAAAATGATTTTAAGGATTATACGCGATAATGAGGAAAAGCATTTACCACAGAGCCTGATGCATGATAATAGGTTTCATTTATTGACCTCTTAGTATTGCAACTGGAAGCATTAGAGATAATGCCTGTAAAGCACCTGACATGCACAAGTTGGTCCATATATACTAGCTACTGTTATTATGTAGCTAGAACAGAATTCCCAAGCAGAAAAATTCCTAGAAACTTGTATAAAATGAAGGTGGTTTAATTTTACTTTCTCGCATCATACCTCATTTACCTCTTTCTCTTCTTTATGTCTGTCTCTGGGACCTCAGGGCCCCACATTGGCATGAAATAAAGGTTATTTTATGCATAACTCATATAGTAACAACAACAACAACAACAAGATTTTACTGTCTGCTATCCATTTATGGGAGTGCACTATGCAATAACTCTATGAGGTGCCATCTTAAATTATTTAGAAGTACCATCTTAAATGGTTTACCCTTAACAAAGGGCACCTACACCTTCGATTTTATCTTTTCCTATGCTACCAGTGCACAAACTTTTCTTAGACACAGTCAGGAAAGGCTTTGGGGGCCTATATCTTCTCTGTCACGTCTACTCAAATTTGTCTTTCTAGGGAGGAAGCATCCAATAAACAATATGTAAAACAGTGGGCATAGTTCTGCTTTAACAAAACCTTCTCTGTACAAAAACAAGAGGCAGACTAAATTTCCTCCATGGGTCATAGTTTGCTCTTCTCCCCGAACTGGTTTATACTTTGAGAATCTCTTATATTGAAAGACAAGAACTGAAGGAAATAGTTTTATTTTTTAACCCGTGAGCCCTGTTTTTTAAATTCCATTAAATTATGCTGATAAAATTAGTAATTTTTGTTGCCTTTGTTTTGTTTTAGCTCTCTTTCTCTGTACTTTATTATGAGTTATTAAAATAAGTCAGTTAACACTTTCAACATCTTGTCTGGAAAATATCCTGCCAATATCCACAAATTTATTATGTGTTTTTCTGAATTAATTTTTCATGTTATCGTAGGCACTTTACCAATTGTTTTGCTACTCTATGACTCAGTTGACCACTTTGCCAGTTTACTATGGCAATTTTGTCACCATTATACTACGTTATACTAAGAAGCTAATAGTTTTCCCGCTGCTTTTCCTGCGTTTGCTCAAAGCTTCCTGACCTCTCAAAGTCAATCTCACATATTGTAGACTTTAACCAATCTAATCACCCAGGATTAGTTTTCTCCGGAGAAAAACAGATAAAAGCATTCTACAAAGTAATAGAAATTCATTGTTCTTGTTTTGGAAGAGGGACTTCTACAGACTTTCATTAATATTATTTAGCCTGTTATGATAGCGGAAATCTCAAGGAAAATAAGACCTATTCTCCTTCAATAAAAACCAACCAACAAACAAAAAACCCACAACTCTCTTTTCAGCTGGTGACATCAGGACAAATCTCAACACATACATACACACATACACACAGATAAATACATGCTTTTGGTGTGTGTGTGTGTGTGGAAAAACTCCAGCAGTCTCAGCAAAGTATGTGCATACTCTTTTCATACTGCCTGAAGAGGGAAATTCAAAAATAAATAGCAATATAATAGACATTTTTATACAGCTATATCTGCAGGAAGAAATCCATCAAACTGCAATAATGATCCGTAGCAAGAGTGACTAAGAGAAATCTCCAATGGTCAGGTTCACAGGCAGCCACAGACAGAGGTAAAAATCTCTGATGGGAGAATCTTCATAAAATTGGTCATCACATTTGCATTAGGGCATTGAAATTCATGTCAGCAGAGTGACTGTCATAAAAACATTGTATTTTTTCTCTAGATAGGTAAACTTTCATCACAAATTCCCTGGTTGTGTCCCGGTTGATGCCAGTTGTTCTCGCATTATGGTTGGTAATAATGGCCCCTTTTATTCCCAAAGTATTTGGATGATAAATTATATGCTTACCCAACCCTTAGGCTACATCTGCTTTCTTAAGATAGAAAATCACTGACTTTCTCACATATTAATAATTTTCAAGTGGATAATGATGTACTTCCCCTGCATATCACATTATTAATGTCTAAATAGCAAAAAATTCAGCAGCTGTCAATGTCTAATAAGTTGATCACAGTGGCCAGGAAATATTGATGGAATGGTTAAATACATATAAGTTGTGCATTATTATTACTGCTGTTCAGTGTATTTTCAGTGTTTGAGTCAAGTACTACAAAAGCTACCTTTTATACATTTTTTTTTTTACCTTTTATTCATCTGTTCATGTACATTTAACAAGAGTTAACTGTGCTCCCGTGGCTTATCAGAAAGAGGTACTGTGACAAATAGGGAGGATGCAGATTAATGTTATGATCCACATCCTCATCAACAATGCTATTAAAGATCATACTCTACCCTAAAATCATTGATTTGCTTGTCTGAAGTCTGAGGTTCTCAAAGGGCACAGTAAGTTCCCAGACAAAAGGATCTCAAGAAAACTGGGCGACAGAGGGACAATGAAGAATTTTAGGAGATTGAGACCTCTCAGCTGAGTGTTATAGCAATAATGAGATGGAGGCAAAAATTTAGTGGCACTCTAATGCAAGAAAATAAACTGAGAAAGTAAAAAGATAATGCATGTGTATGCAAACCACAGAGCTTGATAATGCAAATAGGTAAAATTAGTGCAGCAGTGGCCCAGGCATACCCAAAAGAATACGATCTTCTACCTTAGTAGAAGCCTTGAGAGTAGAAAAGCAATAATCAAGACAATGAGAGGGACAATAATAGGGTGTAAATAGAACACAGAGAAGGAACTCTGATAATCAGCTCTGAAGGAGGTTAACCTGGACTGACTTCTCAAAGTGTGTGTGGCAAACAAAGGTGCATGATTTACCCAGGTAAGGGAAAATGGGCCTTTTTGAAGATAATGGGAGCAGCTTGGCTAGACAGCCAGATATATAAGGAGAATTGGTTGGTACTACTAGACTGTAAAGTGAGAAGCAGCCTGGCATCAATACCTAAAAGTGAGGCTGGAGAGAAACTCAGGGAGATTTTGAGTAATTGCAGAGCTGAGGTTGAAAAATGAGTAAAACAACAAGGAGGTAATTCTTAAAATGATTTTGTAGACTACAATCAGCCTTGAGGGAGGAGTCACCCACATATAATTAACTATCCTTGTTATGAAAAATGTTTCAAAGATTTTAATTATGAGTTATATAAATATATTCATCCTATCCCTGCATTTTCTTACATTGGATAATGATCTTGGAGTCAACATATGGTTCTGCTAATAAGCGTGTTACCTGGCACAGGAAAAAGAAAATAAACAACAACAACAACAAGAAAGACCAGAAAGCTGAGAGATTTATTTCAAAAGTTTAATCAATAGCTACTATAATATAAAGGTATGTGTGCTTATCAAAGGTGCACAAATATTTCACAACTCCCACTTCTGCAAATTCTGACCAAACCCTGAAGATCTTATCATGCATATTGATATAAATGATATTCCTTAAAACCTCATTTTTTCTCATGTGAAATAGGAAAGCTTATATAGATGGAAAAGACCATTATAGAATCATCTATGTGTGAGAAAACACATTTAGCAAGAGGGTTTATAACTTGCCACCACTGTGCCCAGTTATTCTAGGGTTTCAGAAAGCCAGTAGTGACAGAATTGCAACAAGGATCAATAATGAATCTATTCAAGCCGAGAGAGAGGATTAATTAACCTTTAGAATTTACCTTTATACCTCCTTCTCAACAATGCCCTCAAGAGTTAGAAGGCTACTTCAGAGATGCGCTTGACCCAGGCAGCTTCATCATTTTTGAAACATAAATATTGCATTGCCAAAATACCAGTATAAGTCGCCTAGGACTCACTATTCAACATCTGTTCAACACACTTCCTTGCTCCTATACATTTTGAAGTATGTCAACTTTTATGGAGTCGAGGTATGAATGTAGACATAGACAAGCACAGTGTAACTGGTTAACCGACATGAAATTGGAACAGGAAAGACAGTCTAAATCAGTGGCTTTTAGAACATGGTCAGACTGTTGTATCCTACATATAACATATATTAGTGATGTGGCCCTGAGCAAATTAGTTAAACTCTCTAAAACTCAGTCTCTCTGAAAAAAAAAAAAGTATTAGTAAAACCATCCTCATAGTATTATTGTGATTTATGTTTAAATCTTCAGAAAGACTGAATAAATGTTTTCTTGTACCAAATATCTGACTATTCTTATCATCACTGAAGAAAAAAGAAAGATTCTGCAATCATAATGAACATATAGTAAGTATTGCATCTTGGCTTACACAACGATGGTTTCACTTTTCCTGACGCTTTTGTTTCCTGACAAATATCTTTGAGCTCATATTATTGTTATCCTCATTTTAAAGCTGTAGAATTTAAGACACGGTGAGGTTGAGGCTAAATTATTGTCCTAAAGTCACAAAGCTAATGAGGGGTAATTCAGTGGCAGAAGTAGTATTCATAGTCTGTATGTGCCTGGGTGTGGCTGGGGCAACTTACAAGAGAAAGTTGGGTTTGGGATAGAGTTTGGCTGACACTAATTGAGTGCCTCTTACGGGCCAGGTACTTAAGCATCTTATCTCATTTTAGCCTATGACAACCCTACAAAAGAGGAATTATTGTTCCATTTTACATGTGTAAATACCTGAGTGATTGTGAGGGCCTTTTCCAAGATGACAGAAGAGCTAAATTCAAACTGGAATCATTTTGATTCTAAAGCGCATTGTGAAATCTTGTTTTGTGTAACAGAGAGAAGACCGGTTTCTTAAGTTGTCAAGTGAAATAGAGAACCGTACTTGTGCATTGTGGAACAAGCTGGAAATCTATGTTTTAATGAAGTTCTCATTTCCTGTTCTTCCTTATGTTTCTAATCTTTTGGATTCTATACTTTAGGCTCTTAAGGATTGCAGATACTTGAAATGTGTTGCGTGGTGGTGAAATAGGTGGTTAATGCCTGGAATTAAAAAGAAACATAAGCTCTGGAAAGGTAATCCTTTCACCGAATAAACCTCCCAAACTTTCTCACAGGGCTTTGGTTGAAAAATGTTAAGACATACAACGGCTTTGAGATTTCTTATTCCATTGAAAACATCACGTTGGAGATGATAAAGACCACTAGAACTGATGTTGAAGTTGACCTATATACTAAAGGCAGAAAGAGGGAAATCACTTTATAAAAGGGGTGCATTTCCCTTGTCCATCAACCTGAGGTCTCTCAGTAGACAGAATCCCCTACCTGAGGACAGAATGGCAGGGAATTTAAGGTCTTTTAATCTTCATATCCCCACAGCCATCTCAGTGGGGTAATTCTGCAGAAACTCAAACCACGTGAGGATATTAATACTTACGTTCAGAGCTCAGATTGCTGCATTTGGGGTTATTCTAGACAGTAAGTACATTTCATTTCTTCCAAATACTCAACACCCCATAGGAAGCACTCATAAAAAGAACAAAACTTCTCCTTTAACTTAATTGAAAACAAATTGCTTTGCAGGCAAGTTTGGGCCCTGCAGGAGGTTAGCATATGGAAACAGTTGCCACCGTACATATCTTAAGTCCTTGTATCTATAGGTAAAGAAAGCTGGGGTCCTTCATGAAAGTTTCCAAGGGCTGTGTGCCCATATGGTTACATAGTTGGTTTGTGTCAGAGTTGAAATAACAGAATGTAAATTAGCTGCTCAGGCAGGGAGCTGGATATGGATGGGTAGAGCTAACACATGCAGGCGACACAAAGAAAGCTATGAGAGAACACGAATGTGTGGGTTTCCCCTTCCTTCTCCCTCTACAGGTCCAGCACATTGGAAAAGTTATTACTGGGAAGAGAGACTTCAAAGTTGTTTAGAACACAAATTCTGCATGCAGAGAGACATAAATAAGAGTCCTTTTAGGTCAGGTTACGACATGAGTTATTTCACTGCTTTTACTTTTAGTATTCTGATTTGCCAACGGAGGCTGATGACTTTCTTCACCTTTAAGAGGTGGGAACTGATTGAAATCGTGATGATAAAAATGAATGCAATAATATGTAAATGAGATGAACCTTAGAAAAGACTCACTACAATTCTTAGCTTATAGATTCTATGCAGTCAAAATTGCTAGAAATTACTTAGGTTAAATCTGTTATTTTCTTCATTCTCAAGATAAAACTGAAGCACAAAAGGATTAAGCAACTTGCCCAGGGCACTTAGTGGATAGACAGAAAGCCAGATTTAAACCCAAAAAGTCTGACTCCAGAAAGCACAATTAAAACTTTTGTGCTAATAGGTGTTTCTTATAGCAGAAGATTAGGATAACTACTTCTGGCAGGAAGGTTTGCGTGAGTACTGAAGGTGTTGTTAGTATCATCTTGTAGTATATTTAAATTGATAGCATCCTCTTTGTGACGGGCATCAAGACCTTTATAATAGCCATTAAATTGAAGACACTAGGCCGTGACATCAGGAAGCCCAGGTGCCCAGAATGCTGCTAAAGAAGAGAATGGCTTTTAGAAAAGTAGTTAGACTATCTGAGCCTCACGGTCCTGGTCTATAAAATGAGTATATGATTATTACGTCCTCATCTATAGTTAAGATTACTGGGTAAAATCTGTATATGTGCAGTACATATTAAGTAAAGAATTGACTCTTATGTACTTTATGAACATTGTGACTGATTTTTTTTGGCTTAAGAGTGGGATCAGGACTGAACATTGCAACTTTCTTTTATAGTTGTGTTTCATTCCTTTTTATTGTGGTATTACAGGAAAAAAAGGAAGACAAATGAGACTATAATTAGTGTATTATAATCTAGGCATATTGTTCAATGGTTAATTTAATCCATCACAACCTTTAAGGAAAGAATCAACATAATTTTAGAGTTTACAGTACCGTAAAGGATATTATATAATTTGCATACAGTTGTATGATTAAGAAGTTGGAGAATTGGTCTGTAGAACTCTTTTTAAACCCTATGGTTGCTGCTTTCTTAAAAAATGTCTTGTTACTGTAGTGAACTATTTACTTTTCTGTTGTTTCAAAAGCTATTTTTTTAAGTACAGCTTCTGCTTTCAAACCTCAAAAGGATACATACAAGATGCAGAAATGTCCTTCTAATTTCCAAACACATACTGCTAACCTAAAATGCATTCGCTCAAATAAATATAAAGAAACACAAAACCCAGCTCTGTCAAGGTTTCCAGCTGCAAGACTTCCAATTAAAAATCTCTCTTTTTCTTTACCCAAGTAGCATTTCCAGCATAGATAACAATTTCACTGCAACATCTTTAATACCATTAATGATTTGATCTTTCTGCAGAGAACTTAAAAGCCTGTAGAAGACAGCGGCAGACCCGGGGTAGGTAGGTGGAAGGTTACACAGCAGGAATATCTAGTGATCTGAACATACTAAAGAGAGTGAACAGGAATTAAAAGAACCAGATGAGGGGCACTTGAAAAGTACCACTTGAACACAAACCAACTGCTGATTTTTAAAATAAGAACTTTGGAATGAGAAAGTGGATTTTCAGTTTTTCTTTGGTTTTGTTTTCACAGGCAAAACTAAATGGATAGTTGAGGCAATCAATTCTGGGAATAGTGCCCTGTATAGCGTAGGTGACTAAGAAATTTGAAAAATGAATAATTCAGGCAAAAAAAAAATCATGATGCTATGAAAATAGAGTAAGAAGAATGGAGGTATTCCTCGATGAATATTGATCATTATTTGAATAATTTTCTAAACATTTAGATTATGTTTGTATGGCTTTATTTTGGTTTTGAGAAATCAGATTCACTGACATAGAAATATCTCAACATGAATAAGACTTTTTGCTTCAGTTATGTATAAGTGAAAACTGACAACTCCACATTCATCTAAATTTCTCAAATTAGATAACCAATGTGGACCAGAATATTCATCTTTCATTCTGTAAACATCAAAGCCTAAATACAGCCTCAGTGTTAGATTCTTATTAAGTAATTTAAGACAAAGACTTCCGCCCATAAATAAGTTTATCGTCCAATTCCAATGAACACAGTAGCAATTAGTTTAGATTCATTTTCAAGTGGGAGAGCAAGTTGTGCTTTGATTTAGAGCCACTGTTTCTGTCCTAAAAGCTGACAATCATCTTCTAAGAAAAGTATGAGTAAAGCAAGGCAAGCTCATTGTCTCTGCAGGAAGGGTAGTACTGATGGAAAACACACAAAAGGCAACAGTAAGAAAGATAATGATAATAATAATAATAAATTGACCTCGTGATGCTGTGCCTGGTCTATGTTAAGCACTTTGCATACCCTATGTCTTGTCATCCTAACTCTTCTGTAAAATAACTGATTATTATCTCCATTTTATATACAGGGCAACTGAACTTTCAGTGTTCAGAAAGTTCTTATAGAAACTATACAAAACTTAACAAAAAGCTCCTTTTTTTATGTCTTCTCCATGTTGAACTAATCATACTCATCACCGTCTCAGGGCCATCGAAAGTGCTGTTTCCTCTCTCAGCACTCTCTTTTTCCCTTCCCTCTTCCAGATACCTGAATGGTTGATTCATTCATATACCTCAAATCTGCTCAAATGTGTCCTTTAAAATCAGGTCTTCAATGAGCTTGTGTTTCTCTACCCTTCCCCTTAATCCCCAAACTTGCTTTAATTTGCCATTTTTACCTTTAATGATATCTCACCGGACAATCTCTTACACCTTGTCATTTTGTTATCCAAACCAAGAAAGATGAAATCTGTAGTGTTTTTTTTTTTTTCAGATAAGACCCTTTAGAGAAAACAATGCCTTTGTTCCCACCTTCTCTCTATTCTCAATTCTAACTGTGTTGACCAAAGATGTACCAAGAAAACAGAAACCATGTTGAATGTTCAAAACAAGAAATTTAATACAAAACAATGGTGACAAAGATGATGGAAGACGCTAAAAACCAAACAGGAAATAGGGGAGTAACCTAAATATTGGCAATAATAGGAAGTTACTCCACTCCTATGCAGAGAGAGAGGAGTAGAATTACTGGAGCCAAGAGTCTGGAGTTAACCAGAAAAGTTAAAATCAAAAGAGGCCAAATTAAAGGAAAGGGAGTTGAATCCATTAATGAGGTTCAGCTGCTGCCAGAAATGCCACACAAAGTGGAAAATAAGGGAGATGAATAACTTGGAGTCTTGCCCTCTAAGAGTTCCACTGCGTCCCATTAGCTTAACCAGCCAAGCTCTAGACTACAAAGGAACTCTCAGGTCAGCACCTCCTGCAGTACAGAGCAGAGCACTGGACAGTCAAAAAATGATTCTGAATGCAAGCAGTCAAGAATGGGCACAGTCCTGGTAATGTTTTATGCTTCTAGTTGGTGTTAGGGCCCTTTGATATAGACCCAAAATGTAACCTGAAATATTTCCATAGCATATGCAACAATTATGATTAATGAAATATGTGTTCGATTAACGCATGTTATAATGTTGTTGTTCAACTGTGTCTCCCATCAGATATTAAGCTCTATCTGGATTTTTTATTGCTAACCTTTTTTATTGCCTAGGCAATAAAAAAAAAAAAACTCTAAGCGTTCTTCTTCTCAAGTAATACTTGGTGAATGAGTGAATGAGAGTGAATAACACAGGATTTAGCAGCATAGCAATTTACACTCACTTTAACATCCTATTACAACACTTATTTTTCTAGAGGTTTTGGCTCTATTTCTTAACCTAGTCTTCCATCCTCAGAAAGACAAGAACATAAAATTAATCACAAAGTTTCGAAGAAGGTATTATTGCTAGTCTCACAGAACCATCATACATATGATAGCTACAAAATCTTACGTATTTGTAAGAGAGTAAGGGGAAAAGACAATTAATCAAGACACAACACCACAATGACAGAACCAATCTCTGAGGAACACGAAAGGTGCAATGGTGAGCAAATGTTGGAGGGACGGTATCCTCCAACATATCTTTGCTCTGTCTTCAACTGGCTTTTCTAGATTACCAAACATGGGCCCTACTCTTCCTTCTAGGGTGATGAAGGTGACTGAAATAATGCCTTTCATAGAATCTTTGTTCTGTCTTCAACTGGCCTTTCTAGAAATACCAAACATGGGCCCTGCCCTTCCTCCTAGGGAGATGAAGGTGATTGAAATAATGCCTTTCATAGAGAAATTGCCACTGAGCAACAACAAGTTCAAATGGATTTCAGAATTTTTCCATCTATAAGACTCTTAAAGGGAGGGCAGTGAGAAATGTGTGACCATGAACCATCCAAAGATATTAGTGAATACAATGCATGATGAAGTAAATAGCATCTAGGATCAGCCCCTCTAGAAAAATACTTAATGATACCCAAATGTCCTTTAATACTTTTAAAGAACTCGAATAGTATTTGTTGTAAAGGACTTACCTCTTTCAACAGGCTTGTCAGACAATCCTTAATTGTGACTGGTTAGAGCACGCCAAAGATACAGAAATTAAAATGTATGCTTCAATGACTTCTACAAGCATGACACTGTATTAGGGAATCTACATACATTATGTCATCTTATTCTTATTTAAAAGTATAAGTGCCTCCTTCCAAAGGTCTGTTAATTAAATCATGGGTAACATTTACTGACTTTAAGTTTCGTACCATGTTATATTGCTTATTGTTTATATATGCAGAACTATTTCTAATATTTCTAATAGTCCTATGGGGGGTATCCTATTATTTTATTTTTCAGTGAAGGTAATATTCAAGGAGGTTGAAAGTCTTGCCCAACTCTACAGAGCAGTAAAAAACAAATATGTTATTGGAGGTTATCTATCTAGGTTTTCTTTTAACTTTTTACTGTGAAAAATATTGAATATATAAAAGTAGAAAAAGTGCCTTATTGAACTTCACATGCCCATATTTCAAATATTAAAAATTCTAAACTCATGTCCAAGCTTGTTTCATTTATTTTCTCACTGATTTCTTCCACTTGTATTTCTTTGAAGCAAGTCCCAGTTATCATACCACTTATCCATAAATATTTTAGTACACTTAGGCTCTCTGTTGCTGTAGCTCCTTTTTGTCCTTATAGATGGAATAGTTTTGTGTAGAACTAGTTATTGGTTGGGAATGTTAAAACTAATCACTTAAACATTCACTTTAAAATGTCACTGGTAAACCACTGATTCCAGCCTGCACACGGATGGGCAATTGCTGTTCTGTAAGTCAAGCAAGATAATTCTAAGTGCTCCATGGCTTCTTGGACAGAAGAAGCATTTCCAACAAAACACATGTAAGCCAAAACACATTTTTTTTCCTTAAACTTCTTTATCTTTAAAATGAGGACTGATGAAGGACAAGAGGAATAATCAAGGAAAAATACCATGGCTGTAGTGAACAGGAGAATTTAATTGGAGATACTGTAAGAAGAAATACTAGTACTTTTAAAATCCTGAACGATATTCAACTGTAAGAACATGGTAACAAAAGCAACGCACAAGTATTTAGGCATCATTCCCATACCCTAGACTGCTGTGGGTATTGAGGTTTTGGCAAATGGGTGTTTAAAAGTAAGAATGCAGAGTAATCAGCAGAAAATCCACAGGTGACATCTTTTGGGATTCTTTTGAAACCAGTTTCATATCTTCTTAGATTTCTGTAGTTTTCATTTCGAATTCTAAAATAAAATAAAATTGCTATCTTTTCCTAATACATTAGCTCCCGTTGCATCTGATTATTAGAAATTAATGAGCTATTAAATGCTCAGACAAATTGTTTTCAATCTTCAATGACTTACTATAAAGGGAAAATGCTATAACTCTATTTGAAACATTGGCTTAGATTTCACTTTGTACAAGGAGAGAAAAAGAGATTGAATATTATCTTTTTTTGTTACAGAAGAGTAAGCTGAACAGCAGGATCTACTTACTGAGTTGTGGGAATATCTATTTCTTAAAATGTGAAATATCTCAGGGGCTTATCCTTCTGTACTTGGAGAGATTATTTTTCCAGAGATTCAGTGAAGGTTTTTAGAGCCTTTGCAAAGCATTATGAATACCGTGAGCATCATCCAGATTACCATACAAGACTCTCCTCAGATGCCAGCTATTGTCAGCACTCAACTCGTGCACAGGATGGCTCAAAGGAACGTTCTGTGGATAAGCTTTAGGATCACGATTTTAGCTTTGCAACTACTCTTCCAATCTTCAAAGGGTTAGAATATGCCCCTTTCCTATGTGAATGCTAATTCAACTGTGACAATATCCTCTTTACTTTCCAAATTTCAAGTAAGATTTTTGAGAAATCATTTACGTTCATAAAATTTGCCCATTTTGTGGTACAATTTAATAATATTTCACAAATTTAGAAAGCTGTGCAATCATCAGCACCATGTAATCTTAGAACATTTCTATCACCTCACAAAAAAATCTTCTTGCTCATTTTCAGTCACTTTCTGTTTACACCACAAGCTGCAGACAACCATAAATCTACTTTCTGTCTCTATAAATTTGCCTTTTCTGGGCATTTTAAATAAACGAAATTATACAGTATATGATTTTGTATTTGTCTGATTTCATGTAGACGAGTGAGTTTGAGGCTTATTCAAGTTGTGGTTTGTATCAGGACCTTGTTTCTTATTATTGCCAAATAACATTGCATTGTGTGGATAGGCTGTGTTTTGTTTATTCATGCAGCAGCTGATGGACATTTGGATTGTTCTTACTTTTTGGTGACTGTGAATAATGCTTCTATAAACATTTGTAGGCAGGTGTTTATGTGGACATGTTTTCATTTATCTTGCATAGATAGCGAAGAGTGAAATGGCTGGGTCACATAGTAAAGATAAGTTTAACATTTTAAGAAACTACCAAAGTGTTTTCCAAAGTGACTGCACCATTGTACATCCTTAAAAGCAATGTAAGAGTGATCCAAACAACTTTCATGATCCTTGTTTTTTTTTTAACATATATATGTAAAACAATTATAGTCATTCCAGTAGTTCCACCTACTGTAACTTGCAGTTTCAAATTTGCATTGGTGTAATGAATTTCTGATACCCTTTGCCCTGTACTAAATATTATGCCCAGCTTGGCACATATATTTGTTCATTCAGCCTCAAATATTTATTAATATACAGCTCTGTCTTTGTGCTATATTAGGTGCAGGATCTACAAAGGATAATAAGCAAATGGTATTAAATCCATGAAAATTAAAACCATACAGGTTATAACCATGGGATCTATAGTGGGAGAAAACAGACGAATCAAGTACTAAAGTTAATGTTTTAAAATTATATATGTGATAGGTGCCAATTGTGTGTGTGTACATATGTGTGTGTAAAATGAAGCAGGGGTGGGGCCCGTGATGTTATGCAGATTTTTAAGTATTAAAAAAATCCTTGTTCTCATCCACAAGTTCAAGTCCCTCTAAGTAAATAATGATTGAGCTAAGATGTAAAGTATGAGAAGGAATTTACCTAGAGAAGGTAAGGAGAGAAAACTGTATTACACAGAAATTGTTGTATTTTCAAAGGAAATCGAGAGGGAAAGAGAATGGCATGTGTTAGCATCAGCATTGATAGGATATTCCATGTCATCATAGGTGATTTTCATAAGTTACCAACTACTACCATCAATCACAAATATGTGTAATCATCTTCAATTGTGGCTTTATTTAATGGACTAGATTGATATGGTTTGCATGAAGCCAGAGAGGAAATGGCACCTGCCAAATATGGTAAGAATTTTGTTTATTAGAGTAATGGACAATCACTGAAGTGTTTTGAAGATGCATGTTTGCCCAGGTTTAAAACAGATCTCAGAATGTAGTAAGGAGAATAGATTTGGGCTGGCAAGAAAGAAGCAGGGATATAGTAAACAGACTATTATTAGAAACCTCACATACTTAAGTTAAAAAAGTTGTGAAAAGATCACCATAATTGTTTTCATTCATTTGGCAACCTTTACCTTATCTGAAGACTTATATTCATAGAACACGAAATTTGAAAATTGAATGAATGATATTTGGAGAAGGATATCAATACAATACAATGAGGAACTTTCTAATTCTTTTTGGTTGTTTAACCATGGCATAGACTACGATGAAGTAGTGATCCTTTTATCCTGAGACATATTCAAGAAAGCACTGAAGAGTCATTTAGGTAGAATTACAGTATTTCAGAAATGGAACAACTAGAGCCACCATCTAACCAGACGTTCCTTCAGATGCCCAATGATTTGTGATAATTTAATGTTTTGATCCCTACATTAGTATAGTTTCAAAGGAATTTGGATGCCAATGACAAACATATGATTTGAAGATAAACTGTTGAATTACGTCTTATTTTTTAAATAAACACTGATTATTTGAGATAAAATCTGTCCTCTCTCTTAGTCATTTTGTGACTTTGGGCAAATAACATAGCCTTTGCCTAAGTCTTGATTTTCAGTTCATTATTATGGGCATTGGGCATGAAAAGATTGCCTTTTTCAGAGCACAGTAACTGGTACATGCCTGACAGATGCTAATTGTGTGGTCTGCCCAGAAATGCTTTCAAAAAAAATTGTTCCATTGATATAATGATAACAACTTAATAACATATGGTAATTATAATTAATTATAATTATAGAATTTTAAATGCAGATTTTCCTGATAATGTCCCATCTCAGAGATTTGACAGTGGGTACAAAAGCTGATTTTGGCTCTGAACTAGTTTAGGTTATATAAATACAGCAAATCCAACATATCTCAACAAAACAGATTTTGATCCTTGCTCATTGTTCCATTTTTAAGAGAATTCATCATAGACTGATTTATGGGGACTTAGGATAACCCTAGCAAGAAAAATGCAACATGAGAAATTGCTTTTGTTAAATCTTTAGCCTGGAAATGACACACATCACTTCTGTTCACATTTCATTGGCCAAAGCAAATCAGATAACCACACAATTCTAACTTAGAAGGGCCTAAGGGTACAATCCAACTGTTTCCATAGAAGGTGAGTCAGATACACTTGCTGAACAGCACTGTTGATGACCATCAAACTCCAACTTCCAAGTCATGACATTGTCTATGTAAGTATTTCAGAAATTCAGAACCAAGTCAATGAACAGCAGTTTGTAAGTCACAGCTCCTTATGAAAAATGGTTGAAGATAAAGAAGCCAGTAATAAGGACTGCTTTAAAGGTGTTTAAGCTTAATATGGGAGGGTATGAGAATATGGCTTTCTACAATTATTTTATGAGTAAGAGAACTCAAAAAGGGTCATTAGAAGGCATTAACATGTGCCAGTATCATGCTGTTTTTGTTACTGTAACTTTGTAGTATAGTTTGAAGCCAGGTAGCATGATACCTCCAGCTTTGTTCTTTTGGTTGATGGGTGCAACAAACTGCCATGGCACGTGTATAACTATGTAACAAACCTGCACGTTCTGCACATGTATGCCCTAGAACTTAAAGTATTAAAAAAGACAGACAGTATTAACATGTGCCTTGGGGCTTCAGGGACAAAGGAATTGATATCTGACACAAAAGAAAAACTAAAAGCAAGTGGTTAACCTGGTCTCTATTGTGTGGTAGAGAAAAGAGTTAATAGTGTTGAGAAGAAGTTGCAGTTTCATCAGTAGTGTTGATGAAGAGTCAAACTCTGTAAGATATTTGAAGAGATTTATTCTGAGCCAAACATGAGTGATCAATGACCCGTGACACAGCCCTCAGGAGATTCTGAGAACATGTGCTCAAGGTGATCAGGACACAGCCCAGTTTTATACATTTTAGACAGACATGAGACTTCAATCAAACACATGTAAGATATACATTGTTTCAGTCCAGAAAGGTGGGACAACTTGAAGGGGGTTGGGTGGGGATCAAGGGGCAGGTGGGAGATTCCAGCTTATAGTTAGATTTTAAATTTTTCTGATTAGCAATTGGTTGATAAGGTTATTAACAATAGAAAGGAATGTTAGGATTACCGTAAGAGGTTGTGGAGACCAAAGTTTATCATGCAGATGAAGTCCCAAGGTAGCAGGCTTCAGAGAGAATAGATTGTAAAGGTTTCTTATCAGACTTAAGGTCTATGTTGATGTTAAATGCTGGTTGACTTTTCCTTAATTCCAAAAGGGAGGAGGGTATGACGATGCATGTCTGACCCTTCCTTCCCATAATGGCCTGAACCGGTTGTTCGGGTTAATTTTGGAGTGCCCTGGCCAAGAGGAGGGGTCTATTCAGGTGGTTAGGGGATTTGTAATTTTATTTTTTGTTTACAGTAGCAGAACATTTTATATGTTATTATTATATGCAAATGTAGACTGCAGCTGGGACTGGCTGGTATTAGAAGGAAAATAGATGGATGTACTTACATAGAGGCTGAAATTCCAGCCCAACTACATTTCCAAAGCAAATCACATTTTTGATTTTCCAAGATTGGGGGTTGTTGCGATTTATGCTTTCTATATAATTTTCTGATTATATAAAGTAGCAGCAAAACATAGGATCATCTTAAAGAAAACCCCAGTCCTAGTAGGGCCAGAGGACCTAGAATGGCAGAAGTCTGAGCTGGGGACTTTTTGGGAAAAGCATGGTGTGAAGTAAATGGAGCCCATTTATATCAAATGAATTAAAGTTGGAGGTTGCCAATGGAAGAGTCTTTGAGTAACATGTGAAAGGAAAAGTACCAGCAGTATTTTATCTCCCTGACATAGGCCTTCAGTGACAGGTTACAGCTATATCAGCCATACAAGATTATGCCCTTTACCTTGATCCCTGTGTTTCCTGGGAAAGACGATAAAGAGATCAGAATCAGATACAATAGATACTGGAATGAAAGAGAAAATCGAGGAATGGAGAGAGAAGACAAAAACATACCCCACTTTTCCAGGCTATCTTCCAGACCTGAAGGAAAACCAAGCTTGTGGAAGGCAGATGTTTTAAATTTAACACATTGGAAGGTTTATAAAAAGCCATCTTTTTTTGTGGTATAATTGACTTACAATAAATCCTCTTTTCAAGTGCACAGTTCCAAAAGTTTGACAAATGTGTACACTTATGTCACTATTAACAATAATCAAGATGTAGAATATTTTTATCACACTACAAAGTTCTCTTATCTCTCTTTGCAGTCAATCCTTTGTGCACATATGGTAGCAAGCAGTGAGGGAATTTTGGGGATGATGGAAATGTTCTACATCTTGATGAGTGTTTTTTATTTTTAGGATGATGTTGTCAATGAATATGGGCAATTTATGTGTTTCTTTCTAAGCTGTATGTTAAATGAAGGTTGAGAGTACAACCTTACTTGTTGCTGATGTTTTGGAAAACTATTCAGTCTTTTAACATTAAATGTAATATTAACTGAAATTTTTGTGGTTGACCCTCAATTGGTTGAGGAAATCCCCTTCTGTTCATAGTTTGCTGAAAAATTTCATCATGAATGAGTCTTGAATTTTATCAAATTCATCTCTTGAAATTATCATGTATTTTTCTCCTTTATTCTGTTAATCTATTGATTAATTTTCAGAATTTGAAGAAAAAACAAACTTCTGTTCCTGTCAGAAGCACCACTAGGTAGTGTTAATATCATTTTTAGTGTGTCTTATTATTTAATTGACCTTTTCATTATTATGAGATGGCCCTCTTTATCACTAATATTCATCGTTCTAAGATTTATTTCATTTGATATTAATATAGCCACTTGAGCTTCCTCTTGATATTAATATAACACCCTAGCATTTTTATTACTAGAATTTTCTAGATGCATATTTATATATTTTTTCTTTTTTGCAATTTTACTTGTTAAACTTTCTTTGTCTTTATAACTTTCCAAGTAAAACATTGTGGTTTTTTTTGAGTGTGTGTGTGTGTGTGTGTGTGGTGTGTAGTTTGTATCTTACTGAGTTTTTAAATCTAGTCATGCAATGACTGCCTTTTTATTTGAGGACTTATTCTATTTATTTTTATGTAATATTTGACACTGTTAACTTTAAGTCTACAATTCATGTTTGCTGGTTCACTCTGTTTTTTTAATCTTGAACTGTCTTCTTCAGTATTAAATGGCTATTTTTGTGCTCAATTTTATGTCTTCTGTAAACTTATTAGCGATAGCTCTTTTATTATTATTAATATTGTCATTAGTCTAAAGTTTATAATATTTGTCTTTAGCTTATCAAACTTTAACTTCAAGTAATATTATACTACTTCACATACAATGTAATAATGTATTTCTTACAATGTAATAATTTTTCTTCATAGACCTCTTTATCCTCTCATCTCACATTTTATTTCTATACATTATAAAGTCATAATTCAGTTATTTTAATTTAATCAGTCAATATTTATTTCTTAAATTTAGTAAATGATAACACTATTTTTAGTTAACCACATATTTGCCAATTCTGGCACTTTTGGTTTTGTCTAAATTCATGTTTCTAGCTAGAATAATTTGCCTTCAAGTTTAATACTTCTTTTAACCTATCATTCAGTGCAGACCTCTTGGTGACAAAACTTTTCATTTTATTTATTCTTTATTTATTTTCTGCCTCCTCTTTCCCCTCTGGGACTCTGATTACACATATATCAGACCACGTGGTATTGTTTCACAGTTTTTTTGTTTGTTTGTTTTTTGTTTTTTGCTTCCTGTTCATCTCTGTGTTTATGTTCAGGTAGTTGCATTGCTATTGCAATGTCTTCAAATTCACAGATCTTTTCTTCTACAGTTCTTTATTTGTGCATAAAGCAACCAACTAAAATTTCATTTCAGATATTGTTTTATTATTTACATAACATCCATGTGTTTTAAAAGTATATAATCTTCCATTTCTCTTATTGTTTTCCTTTTCTTTAAATACTTGAATGTACATACAACAGTTCCTTTAAAGCTTTGGAATATCTTATCATCACTGTCATTTCTATGTTGGTTTCAATTGACTGACTTTTCTCTTGATTTTAGATAACTTATTTTTGTTTCTTCACGTCTTGTAATTTTGTCTGAGTTTTAGACACCACAGCCGTTAACGGTAAGATACCTGGATTTCATTATAGTTCTTATTGCCCCTTAAGTTTGGTAGAAATGAATCGAATTTTACATCAGCTCTAATCTGTGTGAGGCTTTTTTTTTTTTTTTGAGATGGAGTCTTGCACTGTCACCTGGGCTGGAGTGCGGTGGCATGATCTCGGCTCACTGTAACCTCTGCCTCCTGGGTTCAAGCTATTCTCCTGCCTCAGCCTCCCTAGTAGCTGGGATTACAGGTGCCCGCCACCACACTCAACTAATTTTTGTATTTTTAGTAGAGACAGAGTTTCATCATGTTGGTCAGGCTGGTCTCGAACTCCTGAACTCATGATTCGCCCACCTTGGCCTCCCAAAGAGGCTTATTTTGAGCAACAGGGTTAGGGCAGATCTAGAGTAGTTATTCCCTAGAATTAGTTTATCCCTACTTTTATGGCGTATCTTTCTTGTTTTTCTACTGAATGACTTATGTATTAGGTGAGGACTTTCTGCTTTACATAGTTAAACCTCAAGTATTCCCAACCCTATGATAGTCATAGTAGTCATTCAGCATGTTTTTCCATAGTTGATATTTTATCCCAGTAGTTGTTCTGGCCAGGTTTCTTGGGTTCTCATTCTATATGTGTGTAGCTTGGTAGTCAACCAAAGATTCATAAACCTTATCATATTTCACAAGATCTGTTTTCTGCAGAGTTTCCTCCGCTCTGGTACTCACTATTGCAAATTCCAGCAATTTCACCATTATCAACTCCCATCTCTGTATCTTCAGCTCAGCGAGGCTGTCATCCTCTGTTTGGGCTCTACTTGATTTGGGAGTTTTTAAAATACATTGAATTACACTTTTTAAATATTGAAATGTCTCTTGTCACTAAATCTCACTGAAAACGTGAGAATGTGCCTCAAATTTCTTCCATGGACAAGAAAGAACGAATCCAGTATGTGATTTCTTTCTTGGTAAGAACTGCATGTTTTATGCATGAGTTATACTTATTATATATGTTGGATAAAACATTAAGTACAATAACTGAACAAGAATAACACAAGTCTAGAACCATGCATCATGGAATATCATGGAATTCGGAAGGGGAAATGCTGTATTTTCATTTTAGAAAAATCTGAATTCACAATTAAGCAAAGAAGAGTTGACTTATATCAGATTGTTTTAAAGAAAGAAGAAAGCTCTTTAATGATGAATGAAATGTATTCTGAAGTGACATGGATAAAATTTCCTAGAAGACACTAAATATTTATCTTACTAGTTGAAATATTCCAGTCAGTAGAGACAAATGCATGTAAAAATTCTGTGAGGAAGAAAAGGAGAGGCCTCAAGACAAAAATTAAAAGATAGAAATTTATCAAATGATATCAGTGACCTTGGGCTAAAAGAGCTACACATTAAGATAAGAGAGGTAATTCTGTGCTATTTAACAGCACCTACTGTATACAGAGTCTAATGCTGAATGCCTGAGATAGGAAGATGTAAACATCCAACTGCCAGTCTTTTCTTCTAGGAATCATTATCTCTGGAGAGTTTCAGAACTTGGTTTATAACTATAGCATTTTCCTAGTCGCTTTTGGCATTTTCTCAGGTGATGTAGAAAGATGTAAGTTCACGTGAGCTTGTCTATTATTAAGATAGTTTTAAATCAACATCTGTATTACCTAAAGCATTGACTGATGGATTTACACTGTGTTAGATATAACATTTGCTTGAAAACGGCTTTATATTGCATCTGAATACTATAATAACCTCATATTTCATTCTGAGAACTCTTCCTCAATATGAATCTTGAAGAACCTTACTTTTTTCTTAACATATATATTTTTAGTTATTTTACAATTTACTTTATATACCAACTATGAGGCTTCCAAATAAAAATTTATTGTAAAGTATGAAAGTGTGGAATCCAAACATTCTTAAAAGATTGTAGCCTTCTGCTTTATTTCAAAGCTAAGATAACTGATAATCTTGCATATAGTAATAATGACTACTATTAGTTTAAGTTTTATTGAATGTTTTACACATGAAAAACTCTGAAAGAACCCTTTATGTGGAATAACAAATGTATTCCTCAAAGATTTTTTCATCTTTGGTTCCCTAATTAGAACACAGTCAGAATATCTGGTATTACCTTGGAAAAATTATTTTTAAATGCAACCAAATAGGTAATAAGATTGGCATGCAAATAAAAATGATTCCAGAGCCTGGGCACTATCTATTACAATATTCAAAAAGATTCTGAAATATGCATCATAAAGAAATTGCACCTAATATATGCCATTCAATAATCAGAATTTTGAAAACTGACAAATTCCCTAAAATTCTCTGGATTTGTCAAGCATACCTGTTATGATTCTAAAGTGTGAAGCATTTGATGGTAGACATCTTTATATCACTACCCAGTACCAGGAAATCCACACATCCACTGTCAACTAGGGATGTCAAGCTTAGAAAATCAAATATCATCTTGAGACTATTTTAAAAGACTGGTTCAAAAAAATCCCTTTTATTTTAAAAGAAAGTATTAAAATGAAATCATGCATGACTTCAAAATGTATTTAAATTTATCTATAGTGTACAACAATAGGGAATTTTATCAGATTACACTTTCAATGAAAAGAGTTTGAATGAGTTTGATGTGATTTCTATTTCAACCATAAGGGTGACTTCCACAGGTATCTTTTTTTTCAATCATTTGTTTCTGCTCTCTCCATTTGTATTTTAACCTGTTTGTATGTGGGTGAATTTGAGGAAAAGCAAATCAGTTTGGCCTTTAATGTGAAGTCCTTCTTGTGTGATCAAACCGTACTATTTCCAATACTAGGAAGAATGTGGATTTTAAGATTCAAAAGCACATGCCATTCTCAGCAACCTGGGAGGAATGAAAATGTGGCCACTGGTTGAATGATAATTTTATCTACGTAACTGCCTTCCATTCTCTTGCCTTCACTGTGTATTCAGACTTCTGCCCAAAGATACATGTTTAGACAGGCTGTTTTAATATAACATATTAAACTTTAAAATGATTCAAGGATGAACACTGGACTTTAGCTCACTGTAGGATACCACATTTCCTTGCATCATGTCCTTTTTTTTTTTTTAGCAGCTATTTTACCACTAAACCAGGAAAGTAGGAATTATGCAGGAAAATTGCTATCAGCTGGTACCCTTCTGGACCACACAATCCAGAGCATAATAGCTTCCCCAGTGGAGCCTCTGATGGCTGGATCCAAGTCATTAACCACTGCTAACACCTAAGGGAAGAAATGGAATATGGTGAAAGGGCTATGAAGCCTCCCAGAAGATCTTTACGCCAACAAAATTTGTTTGAAATGCAGATGCCCAGGGCCCATCCCCAGAAATTCTTATTTAGTTGATTTGGAGTAAAATCCAAGAATATGCATTATTAATATGCTCAGATATTTTTAACTGAATTACTGCAGGATTTTTTTTCACTTGGCATCAGTTTATATGAATATATGCTCAGACACAAGTGGTAATGGGGTTGAAATTTGGAATGTCAAGGTGGTTCAGATACAATAGTTCCCCCTTAACCTTGCTTTCTGAGGTTTCAGTTGCCTGCTTTCAACCTTGGTCTGAAAATATTAAGTGGAAAATATCAGAAATAAACAATTTGTAAGTTATAAATTGTGCACTGTTCTGAGAACAGTGAGAAAATCTCATGCAGCCTTGCTCCATCTTGCTAGGGAGGTGAATTCTCTCTTTGTCCAGCCTGTCCGCACCTTTAATCACCTAGTACCTATGTGTAATCAGATAAAAGAAAAAAAAAAACAGTAAATATCGGGTTCAATACTATCCATGGTTTCAGGTATCCCCTGGGGTCTTGGGATGGATACCCCAAAGATTAGAGAAGATTAGTGTATATCAGAGCTTAGTATATATAGTTATTTATTTTTAACATTTTAATCAACCAATAATAATTCTATGTATTTATGGGGTATAATGTGATGTTTTGAACTGTGTATATATGTGTAGGGACTTAATTTTTTTAAATGAATATAATAATAAGTTCAAGATCAGTGATGTATGTTTCTCTCATTGCATTCTATTTGTGTAGGGTTAGATATGCTCAGGACTTCTCAAGGTACTGTTCGTTATTTTGAATCTCTTGTTACACATTCACCCTCTCATATTCATTTATGACTATTATGTATTTATTCAACAAACCAATCAGCACCATTATATCTACTTTACATTTACTTTATAATCAAATATCCATTACATCTCTGAATTTGATATTACAAAATCCTCAGGCTCTTTGTTCCTGCTGCTTCTTTCCAAAAGGAAGCAGTAAATTTTCAGCTAACCATTGAAGAATGATAGGACTTTTCTACATTTGTGAGGAAGAAGTGAGTTTATTGGATGGAAAGGGAGATATGTACAAAATCATATAAAAACAAAGATAGTGCAAGAAACATAACCAAGAAAGAGATTGTCGGAGATGGGAAAAAATAGGCAATCAATATCACTAGTTCCATTATTGAATGATTGAATCTGAGGTATTGAACATCCAGGCACACTTGCTTAATAGGTAAGTGGAGGAGGCATGAGGCTCAAGTTTTAAAAAGAAATATAGCTTGGTACTTGAAATCAGAGAGCAAATCAGGTTCACACAGTTTGTAAAGAGGTTAGAGTAAAACACTAAGGAGAAAATGTTATAGAACAGAAAGATGGGCGGTGCAAAGAGATGACAGACTGCTGTTCTCTGTTTTGTCCCAGTAACAAACAAGCTTTTTCTTCTTGACTGAGCCACTCCTTTCTTAAGGCATTCTCTCATTTGTGTCCGATGGTAGAAATTTAAATCGAGATACAAATGCCATAGGGGACCACAGTGTATGGGAGCAGAGACTAGAAAGGCACCACCTCTTGTGGTGACAAGAGGATAAACCATCAACTGACTGATATTTTGACTAGTTAGAGTCTGTTTTCTCTAAGTTTCTTGAAATGTGTAATCATTTTCCTCACTTGCCTAGCTATCTATCTGTTTCTTCATCAAGGATGAATTGAAATCTTACCATAGAGATTTCTTTATAGTGACACATAGAACAGATTCTAGTATGCACGTACTAAAAAGGCAAACTTTCTGCATCCAAAGATCTTACAGTTGGTGAAACAGAAAAGCCACACACCCCACTGTATTGCAGCGTACTGGGTGGGAGGTGTGTTGAGGAAGACTTTCCTCTGCCAGTGACGTCTTATAGATAGCGGACGCTAAATAACTGAAGGTGGAATTAATTAAATGTGTCAAAGTAGACTTGAAATAATTTAAGATGGAGGTATAACCGATGGCAAGGAAAATTGGATTTGTACTATGTTTGGTGGCTTGCCTAATGAAGCACGTTATGTCTTATTTTCGTATGTGTGAATGCAAAATCTTCAGGGAGATCATGAGATTCAACAAAGCGATTATGTTCAGGGATATTTGACCTACAGATCAAAACAAGTTATTTAGAAAACACATTACCTTTGGTATTATAGTTTCTTTCATATCTTCAGCTCTCTATTCACAATATTAAAGATTTCAGTATCTTGAAAACACTGTGTGCTTCACTTAAACTAGTGCTTTAAAACAATTTTACTCTTTGGCCCAACTACTCTTTATATCAAATGTGTAATGAGCACACATTTATAAGCTCAAATACAAAATGAATTAATCTCTGTTTTTTTCCAGTTTCTCAAATAGTTAGAGGCATGTATTCAATTCATAGAGATATGGTAGGGAATTTGCTCTTCTGATCATCCAAGCTTTCTAATGTCTGAATATTTACCTGCTATTAGATTGTTTTCTGAAAGTGTCACAAGAAATTTCACGAAAGGCCTTGGTGTGTGTGTGTGTGTGTGTTTGTTTTCCTAAGTGGTTTATGTGCTGACAAAATGCATCTTTTACCCTTCTTCATAAATCCAAATAGATAAAATATTCTTTCCAGATCTATTGATATTTATAAAAGCTTTAAACTTTTCATTCAAACACAAGAGAAATTGTTTATTGGAATAGTTTTCTCTCTAGTGGGTTAGTTAATGCAATATTCCTCAGACAAAATGAAAGTAATACTAGTCTTCATCCCTCATTCCCCAGAGCCTGGAGTGGAATAAACTTGCCTTTCCTCTGAGCATTAAGGGATCTGCAAAAGGTGCATGGGCTTTTTGAGTAAGAGCAAGCATGCTAATTAAGAGCAGAGGAAAAATCATCAAACACACCAGACCTTGGGCACTGTGATTGAATCTAGCATGGAACTTGGATTCTGTGATACTTGCATTCCTCTCTCATACCAAAAATGATAACTTTTTCATAATTAATTCATGGTTATGCTCTGCTCTGCTCTGCTGTGTTATGGTATGCTTTGCTCTGTTACCTTGAGGCTCAAAGTATGGAATTTAGATCTATAGAGTATAGTATTGGATAGCTTTTTAATCAAATACTATGCTCTCGTCCACCAGTGACCTTGTCCACTTCGCTTTTTGTTGTCTCTGATAAAGGTGTCATAACATGGAAAAACTTCCCTCTATGTGCTTTTTTCTCTTATCCTTGAGCTTTAATAAAAATGTCTTAAAGTCTATGTTCCCTTGTTTTTTGAGGTAATTTTAGTTAAGGTGACAAAGGCAGAATGTAGAAAACACGCTGAACTATGTTGTAATTTTTAGCCTTCAGCTGAGAAATCTTGAGCAACTCATTTTATCTTTCAAAAACTCTGTTCCTCATAAGTAAAATGGGAATAAGAATGCCTTGCTCTGACTCAGTAAATCATAAATATGTGTAATCAGATTTTCTTATTGCATTTATTTTCTAGGGATGCCATAAGAAATAATCCCACACTGGAAAGTGTAAAACAACAGATGCTTATTCTCTCAGAGTTTCTGGAGGCTGGAAATCTGAAATCAAGGTGTGGGCAGGGTCATGTTCTCCTCAAAAACTCTAGAGGAGAATCCATTCTTTGTCTCTCCCAGCTTCTGTTGGCTATAGTCATTCCTTGGCTGTGGCCATACCATGCCAGTCTCTGCCTCAGTTGACACATTGCCTCTTCCTCATCACTGCATCAAATTACCCTCTGCCTCACTGTTAGGAGGGCAAATGTTGGATTTAGGATGCACTGGGCAATTCCAGATGAACTGCTCACCTTAAAATTTTTAACTTACTTCCATGCAAGGACCCTTTTCCAAGTAAGGTGACATTCACAGATTCCAAGGATTAGAATTTAGATTTGTTATTCAAACCACTACACTAATGTTCTACCACCTACCATAATATACACAGAAACAGCATCAAAAAGCAAAAGGATGGAGATAGTAAGCATTATCTTTCACGAACATAATTCCACTACACACTATCTTCATGTGATCTAAAATAATCTTTTATAGAAACACTTTAAATTTTAAAGGAGTAAATTTAGCTTCTTAAAAAAGTTTACAAGCTGCCTAAGTTTCATAGATTACTTGATGACTGCTGGGTTTTGTAAAGTGAATAGCACAGCCTACTCTCTGTCCATTTTCATTCCAAAATGACAACGATGCAGATATTTACAGAACTTTACTGCTAGATGGTTACAGTGCAGAAAGAGCCTGCAAAGTGATTTTCTGTGTTAAAATGTTCTAATTCATTTTGTGTATAATTGTAAATTGTTGACTAAACATTCAGTTTGGTGTTAGTCTAGGAACTTCCATGAGAATCCACCATGATGTTGATTTTTTTCCCAAAGTCAAAGTGGACTTTGCTCCAATATTTTATGGCTAGATAGACCATATTATTAATTATTAGAATATTTGGTAATGAGTCAACATTCAAAAAAATTGATATTATTGACATCAGGTGGCATGACAGAAAATCTAATGAGAAAATGGAAAGCAGTCACAAATAAGCCAACGATCTAATTAGGTGGCTCAGATATCCAGTTGCTTGTGGCAGATTTAGTATGTTGGTACACTTTCAATTAATTATATAGGAAGTTGTAATGGTACTGAAGGAGACTGGCTTCACAAAAACTTAGTTTTTATTAATTCATTACACTGTGACTATTTCCAACAAGACTCAGTATTTAGAATAGAAACATATAAATGAAGTGTGGATGTTATAATATTTGTTCATATTCCTAAATATTGGATACTACTGTATATATACTATTCTAATATGCTGAAAATTTCTGGATTTGGTATTTTTATTGTTTTGCTGGGTTTTTATAAATAAACAACAGATACAACACAGTGATAAGAACTTAATTAAATCTCTTGTCCATACCTACTAAACACAGTGACATTTTTTTCTTTGTTTTGACCTTCTTACCGTTTTTATTTCATTCGACTTAACAAGAAAATTTGAAAGAAATTTGCAAGTCAAATATCAGGTGACATTTCTCAACAAGGCACAACATCTACTGATCTTCTCTTCATCTGTTTATTTTGCCATAAATATTTGCCTGACAAGTGCCTTCATTAACTCTGCCTCCTTTTTCTTTTTGTTTGCATCTAAAAGGACAACCATAAGTCATAGCTCAGTAATTTTAAATACATAGGATCTAGACCAAAGTAACATTTCCATATCAGGGCAACAGATGAAGTATGCTAAAAGAAAAAGAGAATTTGGATTTGCCTGTTTTATTCTATCTAAACAATAAACAATGTGGAAAGAACTTGAGATATTTAAATACTAACAGTAATAATAATGGCCAATCCTGTTTTATTAAAAATACAAAGAAAATAGAGTATTTCCCTCTTTTATCTGCAGGGGATATGTTCCAAATCCAGATTAGACACTTGAAACCACAGATAATATCAAACCATACACACACACACACACACACACACACACACACACACACAAACACACAGTATGTTCTATGTTTTTTCAACCTGAACGAAAATGATTGCCTAGTGACTAAAGGGCAGGGAGTATATACAGCATGGATGTGCCGGAAAAAAAGGATGATTTAAATCCCAAGTGGGACTGAGAGGGACAGAGAAAGATTTCATCATGCTACTGAGAATGGTGCACAATTTAAAATTTATGAATTGTTTATTTATGGCATTTTCCATTTCATAGTTTCAGACTGTGGCTGACCTTGAGTAACTGAAACAATGGAAAACGAAACTGTGATAAGGGAGAACTACTGTAATTGAAAGAAATAAAAGAAAGGAAAGAGGCAAGGAAGGAAGGCAGGAAGGCAGGAAGGCAGAAAGGAAGAAAGGAAGGAAGGAAGGAAGGAAGGAAAGAAAGAAAGAAAGAAATTCAGACTGTGGGATAAATTACACAGATAAAAGTGAGGAGTTATCCAGATAGGCACAGTCTATCTTTTTTTTTTTTTTTGTCTTCAAGTTCTGGGGTACATGTGCAGAACATTCAGGTTTGTTGCATAGGTATACGTGTGCCATGGTAGTTCGCTGCACCCATCAACCCATCTTCTAGGTTTTAAGCCCTGTATGCATTAGGTATTCGTACTAATGCTCTCCCTCCTCTTGCCGCCCACCCGACAGGCCCTGGTGTGTGATGTTCCCCTGCCTGTGTCCATGTGTCCTCATTGTTCAAATCCCCCTTATAAGTGAGAACATGTGGTGTTTGGTTTTCTGTTCCTGTGTTAGTTTGCTCAGAAACTCATTCTTTTTTATGAACTCATTCTTTTTTATGGCTGCATAGTATTCCATGGAGTATATGTGCCACATTTACTTTAAATAGACTTTTTAATTTTTCATGGACTATACATGTGGAGTATGCAAGGTAGTTTTCATTCTGAGGGCTCTTCTCTTTGCTTTTAGGTGGCTGAACCCACATGAGCTCTTCTTTGTGTGCCCACCGAGAGAAACATCTAGCACAAGGTCTTTAGTGTCTCTTCTTATAAGGACTTATTCTTCTTGGATTAGAGCCTCACTATTATGACATTATTTAACCTTAATTACTTCTGTAGAGGCCCAATCTCCAAATGCAGGCACACTGAGCGTCATAGCTTCAACAGAAGAATTATTTACGTATTCAGTCTGTAACAAATACTTCCTTGTTTGCTACAGGAAAAATGATATGTTATAAGGATATTCACGTTGTGTGAAAGAATATCCCTTGATTTCCATCTCCAAATGCTTCAAGGACAAAATACCAATAATCAAAGAAGAAATTTCTCCTCAACTAACTATAGGAGATAATTGTTCAATCCGTGTGCCCCTCTCTGAATATACAACTAACATATCCAATTTCAGTTCAGTAAAATAGAATTCTGGTATGCACCTCTTTAACATGATGGTGTTTTCAATATTTTAATAAAAGTTTGATTTTTTTCCCTCTGTAAGGCCTCTTTTTATCTGAACCTAAGCATCCTCAGTTTATTGCTCATGTTTCATGATATGAGTCATGCCCAGAGAAAGGCTCGGAAACCATCAATATTTCTCTTAAATTTTCATACACAACCCCAGGATATATATGCTTTCCAATAGCCTGAAATTGAACTCTCCCTCTCTCTGATTTATTTTAAACCACATATAAGCCTTTACAACAAATAACATGAAGGGAAATAAATTTAAGCCCACAAAATATAGCTTATGATTACTTACTCATTTATTTAATCAGCAAATATTTGCTGAAAACCCATTATGCATCTGCAATAGGTTATTTGTTACTTGGAAGCTTCTGAGTTTATTTCTGTACCTCTAATATCTATCTTATCGCCATTACTCTATCATTTCTTTGTAATAGTGTTTTGATAAAAATATAAAGAGTTTTGTAAGATCATGTAACTCATTTATCTGGAGATATTGGGGACAATTTGTGAAGGAAATTATACAGAAAGAAGTGATATTTGAGCATCGATATAAAGAACACATACATCTTCACAATTCAAATTATGGCTAAGGAGAGGTAGAGAGATTATCAAGCAAAACGAAGAGCAAATATGAAAGCCCTGAAGAGGGAAGATGTTTGACTCAGAAAAGGCTAGGATGTCTGGAACATACAGAGAAAGGAGAGTGGCAGCACATGAAGCTGGAGAATTAGACAGGGGCTAAACCATGCAGACCTTGGGGAAAGAAACTAAAATCTCTAGTGTGTAATCAAGTGCAGAAATTCTAAATGTACTCTCTCTCTTTCTCGTTTCCCCCCTGCCAACACACACACACACACACACACACACACACACATATATATAGATAGATAGTTATACATGTTTATCTATTATTGAGAGTCTATATTGCATTCCATTTCTATTTGATATGTTTTTCCAGAATAATGTGCTTAGTCAATTTTGTTTTTGTTCGGTAACAGAAATTCTTACAAGATTAGAGAGATGGATAGATAGGTAGTTAGGTATATAGACAGACAGATAGACAGATATTCATTGCTGTCTCATTTTCTAACTTTTAAAAATATTTCTCAGTGCTTATGAATCCGTTAGCTGTTCAGTTCCTTGAAACTAAAAGCATTCCAAATAGAAGTGGGTAAAACAATGGTACCAATGTTATGAGAATTCCTGCTCTATGTCAAGTCCTGTGCTACAGACTGGGAGTAGAACTGTGACTAAGGCAAGTCTGCCTCAAGAGGCTTATATTTTAATGAAATAAAACATATACATTTTATTTAACAGTATCTATGTTTTTCTAAAATTTCACAAGAGTAATGCATCAACATTATAAGGGATTAATTGTAAGATGACTGCCTTTAGCATGGTCTCATAACATTCAGTAAAAACCTAACAAATTACTTGAAAAACAAAATTACATAAAACTAAGAATAAAACTAAATATTTTTGTTCATAATCAATCTGTTGTCAGAATCTGAATAAAAGTTCATATATATTTACATAACTGTATTCTGCCACCTGAAACTAAGCAAACCTGTGTCCTTGAAAAGAGTTCTTGTTCATTTGGTCTCTTCTTTACTATTTACTTGGCACATACCTTGTATTTCTCAGCCAAGGAGAAGGAAACTCAATTCTACTACCACTTTAGGAATATTGTCATTGGAGGCATGCCTGGTGCTCTTAGCTCACTTTAAGTCCCCGTGAAGATCTTTTGTACAACAGTCAGTCATAAACAACTGGGTATGGAGAATAGGGAAGCTCCTAGAAATGGAGTTTTTCTTTTTTCTTGGTATAATATTCATCTGTAAAGCATTCCAAAAGAATGAGGAAACAGGAAAATCTCTAACTGGGAGAAATAATGGGGACTATGAGTACATTTGCTTATTGGTATACAGTGGGGATTGGTTCCTGTGGATATCAAAATCCACGGGTGCACAAAGTCTCTGATATAAAATGGCATAGTATTTACACATACTCTGTGTACATCCTCTCATATACTTCTCATCATCTCTAGATTACTTATAATACCTAATGCAATGTAGATACTATATATAGATATATTTTATTGTGTTTTTAATTTGTATTATTTTAATTACTATATTGTTATTGTTTATATTTTTAAGTATTTTCTATCTGCTGTTGGTTGAATCCACAGATGTGGAAACCATGGATACAGAAAGCTGACTGTATTTGAATACACCTATTGAGAATGTCAGAGAGCCAGGTGATAATGTGATGGTATGTTTCTCTCAGTGTAACACAACTGTAGTAGACAGGACATCAACCTATCTGGTTGGATATTAGTTCATCCTAGAGAATTGCAATTGATACTAATCTGCCCATTTTTAAAATTGATCTTGTCAGCATATCCTTCTATCTTTTGGAAACTGTTGTTTTGCCCTCAACTTCAAGTGATTTTTTTTTTAAATAATGTAGTATGTAACTATGGATTCAGTGATCATTTCCTCTCTTTTTTCATATTTTTTTTACTTCTAGAAAAATTTCTCCCTTTTATCTAACATCTCATTATTAGGACATACTCTTCTGTTTACTGTGCTCAAAAAGATAAAATACATGCAATAGAAGCAATAAGCAGGAGCAGAAGCTATAAGGGGAGAGGGCAGGCTAAGATTCAGAGACAAGAAGATGATACACAATGGAAACATGAAAGACTGAGAAGAAGGTTGTTGAATAATGTAAGAGTAAAACTGAAGCCAAGTTTAGAGATTGTGAACAGCCAAGATACTATCACTTATATGACTGTTCTTTCCTTTTACCCTAATGGACAGCAAATAAAACAAACAAAAAACTAAAGTAAAACTAAAGTAAAAAACAAAAAAAAACAGTGCATGTAAACAGATAGACAATGAAAAAAATCTTCCAATAAACACCATTGATCATCTTACCAATTGTTGAAAGTCAAAAGCCTTTTTCTTTTTTAAAAAAATCACAAACAAGGTAAAGGTGCCCACTGTAACTTCTTGTACTCAAAATTGTATTAGACGTTCTCATTAGTGTACTAAGATTTAAAAAAAAATGAAAACAATAATTCTTGAAAAGGAATGAATAAAATCCTTTATTTGCAGAGAATGTGTGACTATATAGAAATACCCCCAATATGATCAGATATATTTTTCTATTCCCTATTTTACTAATTTGCTCTTTAAATCCTTACCATTTCCTTTCTTCTGATTGCTTTAGGCTTATTTTGCTCTTCCTTTTATATGGCCGATGGTAAAAAAAATAGGCTATTGATTTGAGAGCTTTCTGCTCTTTTAATACAGACATTTAACGCTATAAATTTCCCTCTAAGGACTCCCTTAGGTGCAACCCACACATTTTGATTTCATAGTATTTTTGTTTACATTTGTTTCATAATTTTTTTAAAATATCCCTTTTGCTTTCTTCTTTGATCTATTGGCTATTTAAGAGGGCATTATTTAATTTCTACGTATCTATGAGTTTCCCAAATTTCTTCCTGTTATTGGTTTGTAACTTCATTCCATTGTGGTCAGACAACCTACTTTGGATTAGTTCTATCATTCTATCATGTATTGAGGTTTGTTTTATGACCTGGCATATAGTTCACAGTGCAGAATGTTCCAAGTTCACTTGAGAAGAATATTTATTATACAGTTGTTGAGTGTTCCACAGTGTTAGGTATAGTTTATATTGTTTTTCAAGTCTTCTACCTTCTACCTTTATTTCTGCCTCAATGTTTTATTAATTATTGAAAGTGAGGTATTAAAGTATGCCACTACTACTTTTTAATTTCTAGGTATTTTATGCTCAAAAAATAGATATTTTATGCTGAAAAACGTAATTGTTTTATACAATTGCTTTGTAGAACAGTTAAGACAAAAAAGAAGAAAAACTATGCATTTTTACTGTCTTTTATAAGTAGATAATTATTGTCGCTGATACTCTGTTTATTTTTAATGTGGATTTGAGTCACCATCTGGGGTCATTTGCTTTCAGTTTGAAGAAAACTTCCTTTAGTATTTCTTAGTAAGCATGCCTGCTGGTGACAAATTCTCTCATTTTTTTTTTGTACATCTGAGAATATCTTTATTTCATATACATATTTATTTTGAAAGATAGCTCTGCTGAATATGATTGCTGGTTGACAATTTTTTTCCTTGAGCATTTTGAATATGTTATCCCACGTCCGTCTGGCCTTCATTGTTTCTATGAAATTTTAGCTGTTAAGTGATGAGTCAATTTTCTCTTGTTTTTAACATGTTCTACTTGGTTTTGGCTTTCCGTGTTTTCACTATGATATGTCTATTTATGAATATCTTTGTGTTTATGTTCTTGGAGTTCCTTGAGCTTTCTGGATGTATAGACTATTTTTTTTTTTAATTCAGGTTTTCAATGATATTTTTTTCTGTTTCTTCTTCTCCTCCCTTAGTACACTCATTACATATTTGTTGGTGCACTTAATGGTGTTATTCATTTTTTGAGACTCTGCTTATTTCTCTTTATTCTTTTTTTCTTTCTCTTCTTTAGTTTGTGTATTCTTTATTGTTCTATCTTTGAGTTCACTTATCATTTCTTCTGCCAATTCAAGTCTACTGTTTTTGTCACTCTAGTTAATGCTTTATTGTCCCTCTCATGGGCTTTTTCTTTTTGCCAGCTGTTTTCCCCCATGGGTTATATTTTCTTCATTCTTTGTATGTCTCATAATCTTCTGTTGGAAATTAGGCATTTTAGATAATATAGCAAAACTGGGTACTATCTGCTGAAGGCTTATTTTATTCTCTTGTTTGTTTAATGACTGGCTGGATTATTTTAGTGAAGTCTATTTCCCCCCTGTAGTATTAAATCTCTGATGTTTCACCTCAGGGAATCTCAACCATGGGTGTGTCCACAGTCACCTTAGAATTACAATTGTTTGGGCAGGGCTCTCCTTGATTGCCTTTTCCCCTGACCAGGTCTAGCTGTTGAACTACACTAATTACCAACAGGATTTCTGTATTGTTTGTAAGGCTGCCTTGGAACCTAAATTGCTCTAAGGACCAATCCATTCAAATTTGATCTGCTTTGAAAGAGTAGTTTCCTAGGTCAGACTTTCAGATTCGTTCTAATCTAGGTGGGCTCCCGAGGCTCCCTCTTTCCAAGATTCCCTGCTTTTCACTCCCCTGGGCAAAATCCTGAGCTATTGGCTCTGGAGCTGGTGTGAAGATTATGGCATGTTTCTCTGAGGAACAGCTATACCTTAGGACAGAGCATATGATGCCAAGGGAAAAATAGCCTCAAGATTTTTTGGCTTGCCTCGCCCAGTAAACAGTGGGCTAGGGAAAGGACTATTGAGGCTCCATATTCTCAGTGGCACAGTGCCCAGCCAGAGCCTCTCTCCCATGAGTGGGGACCAGGAGGAAGAAAAGAGTCCCTGCCTCTTAACCACACTGACTTAGAACTTAGCTTGAACAGTAAGTAACTAGGAACAGAATGAGAATGTCTGACATCACACCTTTCCCCCAGAAAATAGTCCTCCAACTGCTCGCTGCAGGGAGAAGGACCCCTGTATTCTTGACTAAACTAGTTTGGAGTAAAGTTTCTACCTCACTGAGCTGAGATAAGGAAGGATGGGAGTGGGTTCTTGTTCATGCACTCTCAGAGTCTTACCATTCTTACCAAGCTCTAGTCGATTTTCTTAAATAAGTGTTTCTTTATTTGCTGCTTGCCTCCAGATCCATTTGCAGAATCTTTAAACGTTTTTCCATTTATAATTTTCACCAGTTTCACTGGAAAGCACATCTGTGGAGCTCCTTTTGCTATCATGCTGAAATGGAATTCTCTGATAAGATACGCTTTCATAAATAAAAAGAAAGTCTTAGAAGATTGTTGAAGCTAAAATCAATGTATAAGGCAGTTAAATTATCAGCAGCAGTGAGTTGAAAATATATTTTTAAAAAGGTAACTAAATTGTAAACAGGTTTACTATCACAAGAAACTATATACAGCAGCAAAAATAAATCTAACAAAAAGATGTGGACATTTTTGTAAGCTAAAAACATTTTATTGACATGTATTAAAGAACATACATAAGTCACTCTTAATGTAAAAAACTGATGATAAAGATGTAATTATTTCAAAATTGGTTAATATTTAAATATAACTTCTACCAAATTTCTTATAGGAATTTTTATAAAACTTATAATCTGATTCTATATTTTTCAGAGAAGAGCAAATGAACAATAATAGCCAAAATATCCTTAAAGAACACGGTATGAGAAAATGCTGTAACCAATATCAAGATTTATGATAAAGTTTTCATTCATAAGAAACAGGGTATTCATTCAGGGTTAGAGAACCAGATTATTGAAACAGAAGACAGATCTCTTAAAAGAATGAGGACGCATAAAAATTTCATTTGTGAGACAATGAGCTTTGACGATCAGTAGGTAAGTGACAAGTTACTCCATAATTAACATTGAGAAACTCAATTTTAGTATAGAAAACAATCAAATTAATACAACAACCTAAAAATAATTGTATATAATTAAGAAATTTTAAATAAAAATTTTTCAAATAAGGCTTGAAAACACTAATTATAAAAGATTAATAAAATAAACTACATTAAAATCAAAAATTTTAATGAAATGAAAAGGCATGTGTTAAAGAAGTTAGAGAGTGTTAAAGAAGAAAACACAACTTTGTAGAAGATATTTACTACATTTAGGATTTTAAAAATTATTCCAAAATCATTAATTTAAGCTTTGTGAAACTGCTAATATTCTATGGTTTTTGATGTGTAAAATAATGGTGATTTCATTTAGCCTAATGGAAGAACTCAAGTAAATTGAAAACAAATACAAATACCAATGCAAAAATAGGAAAAAAAAAAAAAGATGAGTAGGTAAAAAAAGGAATTGATGTTGCCTGGAACTGGCAGGTAAAATTTAGCAAGAATAACTCATAGACTTTCTTTACTCAGTCAACAATTTCCTGTGTGTAGAAAAGAGAGCAAGGTAGGCAAATTCCAGGATTAGTAAAAAAAAATATATGTAAGTATGAATTTAGTGTTAGACCCACCAATGCTTTTCTCAGTAGTAAAGGACATAACTTTGTTCTGCAGTAAGCAAATTCCTGCTACAGTTTCTAAATTATTATAATAGTCTGTTATAAAAGGAGAATATGGAAAGATTGTTTCTCATAGAAATAATGTCAACCACAAAAAGACAATAGCCTCACTTCAGTTTTATTAACTGTCTCTTGAAGAACAAATTCTGTCTTTTGTTTTGAACTATCGTGTATAAAACCATCCAGAAATATTCTTTGTACTAATTAGTTGTACTCATACTTGTCATATACTTTCTGAAAATATAACACAACTATATATTCTATACCTGTTTTGAGATAATGTTCCTCGCTTTTAGCTTACTGGTATTTCTGTCTAGGTCATGACAATAAAGATTACTGTATCATTTGGTATATAACTGCTTAACTTCATTAGAAATCTCTTTTTCTAAGTATATTCAAATTACTATATGATGATGTACAACCAGAAGAAATTCAGAAAACAATTGTTAAATCAGAGTGCTTTTTCTATTTGATTGCTTATTAGAAAAGCATTATAGGCCTGTTTATATCTTAAACAAAGCAAAATTAAATATAACTATACATCTATTTTGGGAAATGGCTATCAGTTTTTGGAAATCCTAGTATAGTGCTGTATGGTACAGTAGTTTTATAAAACTTATTTGAAGTCATCTGAATGGAATATCTTACTTAGTTGAGTATTTTGGAAACCAATAGGATACAGATACTCAGAAATTGGATGGCAATGGTTTGGAATCATTACTATTATATGCAATGATTAGGTAGCCCAGTGTTCTGGGGTCTCTAATTTGCCAATATTTGAAAAAACAAACAAACAAAAAAATAACCAAATAATTTTTTTGCCCAAATAACACCATGCACAGTAACCAAACTTGTGTTTGTTTGCTTTTGGCTGTAGTATCACTGAGAGTTAATCAACATTTCCACTTTGAGTAAACGTATATCGTTCAGTAATCAACATGAGAAAGCAGATTAACAAATTATTATATATGATGTGACTGCAATTTATGAGATGAGGATGAATGACAACCAAATATTTCAACCTGGGGGTGAAATTTTGAGAACTGTGTGTCTAACATGGGAGCAGCCACTTCTCACTGACCAGTTTTACTTTGAACTGAAGTATATTCTTAAGTATTGCTTAACTGTTGCTCCAGATAACCAGTGTATATCTCCATATAATTAACTGACACCTGCAAAATGGAGCACAAGCTTTTATGACTTCTCATTTTGTTCTTATTACGTAACCACTATAGGTCTTCTCTACAGAATTTTAATGTATGTCACATAGCTCCTCCGGGTAGCAAATAGGGCTTTTGCTGTATCTTAATGTGAATGCTCTAGGCCATGAGTGACTCTCTTTTTAGGTACCTGTGGGGAATCAGCAAAGTGCATTGTTTTGCAACCGTATTGTTATACAGTCCAACTTTTAATACAGAGCTTCTCAAACTTGTGTTTCAAATATGATGACATTTTATCCAATCAAATTTGCTTAACCTATTATCATTCTAAATAAATGATTTATTTTATTATCAGGCTAAATAAAAAAATCAAACTTATGTATGGTATACGGAGACGAGATAATATATGTCTTCGGAAGGGACACTTACAGATTATTTTTGTAGAAGAAATGTTTTGCATTTTTAAGGTGATGATGGTAAAACTCCCTTGGTCCATCCGGGGTCCCATTCATTCAACCTGTTAATGGTTGTCCTGGTCCATGCTGATTGAAAAAGTGCGGGTTGGGCGCGGTGGCTCACGCCTGTAATACCAACACTTTGGGAGGCTGAGGCGGGCGGATCACGAGGTCAGGAGATCTAGAACATCCTGGCTAACACAGTGAAACCCCGTCACTCCTAAAAATACAAAAAATTAGCCGGGCGTGGTGGCGGGCGCCTGTAGTGCCAGCTGCTCGGGAGACTGAGGCAGGAGAATGTTGTGAACCCGGGTGGCAGAGCTTGCAGTGAGCTGAGATCGCGCCTCTGTCTCAAATAAAATAAAGTTAAATTAAATTAAATTAAATTAAATTTAAAAATGAGCGGAGACGAGTCGGGGAGAAAGCCTGAGCAGTCCACTGAAGTTGGGATTGTCTTGAGGTTTGCAAAGGGTTCATGAACTAGAAAAAAAAAGTGTCATTTGGGCAGTCATTTTGAAATGATGCAACTTATTGTAATTTTTACTTTTTCCAGATAATTCCCTCAGTATTTTGGCAAAGCATAATGGATTCAACCGCCAGAAGCAAGAAGTCTATCTTTTACCAATCATAATCAGTGACAGTGGAAACCCTCCACTGAGCAGCACCAGCACCCTGACCATCCGGGTCTGTGGCTGCAGCAATGACGGTGTCGTCCAGTCTTGTAATGTTGAAGCTTATGTCCTTCCAATTGGACTCAGTATGGGCGCCTTAATTGCCATATTAGCATGCATCATTTTGCTGTTAGGTACGTATTTCCTTCATAGCCTTCACCCTTTTTCTGGTTCATAAATGACTGTAAATAAGGACAGAAAACTCTCATCTATACAGGCAACAGCATTCCCTTGGGGAAGAGGAACTTCCTTTCCTTCTCCACGTTTTGAGATCTCTAAGAAGAAGTGAAGAGACAAAGGGTTGAGATAGTAAATGTCCAATTGAAGAGGACTTTCAGTGCCTTTTTCAATTCCATCACCAGTAAATCGATGAATAAGGCATAATGGTGGTGGCAGTGGGGAAGTGCTTTTGTGTCATTACAACACCATCTATTACATAAGAAGAACTCTGGGTGTGAGGCACACCAGTTCACTGCAACAGCAGGCTCTACTATGCCCACAATAGTGTCTCATTATAGATTGGGTTGCCAAGTCCATTGGATCCCAAATTTGGTGACATGAAAAGAAAGCAAATAAGCAAACTAAAAATAAGTTTTCTTCAAATTACCATTGCTTTTCTCTGACATTTTCCTTGATATAAACATCAATTTAAAATGATTGCAAGTTAAGATTCTATAACCTTTTAATAAAAATATCCAATTATAAAATGAGATTACACAATAGGAAAATAGAAAAACAAGAGAGTCGTATCTTATCCTACCCTCAAGGAACAAAACACTTTAAAGACAGTGTCAGTTACTGTCTTTCTTGTTCCATCTGTCTTGCTCACCCAGTGCCTTGGATTCAAGCATCACTTTGCTGACATATTTTGCTCCATTAACCCACGTTTGATTTGGCTGATCTGGCTAGTTGGGTATGTTTTCCTTGCCCTTTCTTCACATTCAGGTTTCTCTTCCCAGCTAGAGGCATTCCAGCCCTCCCACAAGACAAGTTGCCCGTGCAAATTTGACATTCACTTTTTTAATAAAAGAACGTAATTTAACTGGAGAGTGCCTTGAAAAACGTGAAAGCCCAAGGACCTACTTTGCTCCTTTTTTTAATAGAAGGGAGCTTTGGAACCAAAGGATGTTAAAGGACTTGCTTGAGACATACATCAAGCTAGTCATACTTTCAGTGCTATTTTTTATTTTGTGCCACTCACTCTAATGATCAAAACAGTATAAAATGTAACTTTCACCATGAATGCATGCATGCCAATTCTTTTAACCCAGCTCTATCAGCGTATAATAAACCAATAATCTGGAACAGTATTTACTCAAAATTTAATGTTCATCATTCAGAAAGATGTTTAGCTTAATTCTCCAGTAAATATTATTAAAGGTGTATGCTCACATGATTTTGTAAAAATACCCCTCTCTCCTAACATATATAGTGTGTTGCTTGTGAAATTATATGCTTGTTTGGCTGACTGTTATTTAATATTTTTCCTCTAGTCATCGTGGTGCTGTTTGTAACTCTACGGCGGCATAAAAATGAGCCATTAATTATCAAAGATGACGAAGACGTTCGAGAAAACATCATTCGCTACGATGATGAAGGAGGAGGGGAGGAGGACACAGAGGCTTTTGACATTGCAACTTTGCAAAATCCAGATGGAATTAATGGATTTTTACCCCGTAAGGATATTAAACCAGATTTGCAGTTTATGCCAAGGCAAGGGCTTGCTCCAGTTCCAAATGGTGTTGATGTCGATGAATTTATAAATGTAAGGCTGCATGAGGCAGATAATGATCCCACGGCCCCGCCATATGACTCCATTCAGATATATGGCTATGAAGGCCGAGGGTCAGTGGCTGGCTCCCTCAGCTCCTTGGAGTCCACCACATCAGACTCAGACCAGAATTTTGACTACCTCAGTGACTGGGGTCCCCGCTTTAAGAGACTGGGCGAACTCTACTCTGTTGGTGAAAGTGACAAAGAAACTTGACAGTGGATTATAATAAATCACTGGAACTGAGCATTCTGTAATATTCTAGGGTCACTCCCCTTAGATACAACCAATGTGGCTATTTGTTTTAGAGGCAAGTTTAGCACCAGTCATCTATAAACTCAACCACATTTTAATGTTGAACCAAAAAAGATAATAAAATAAAAAAGTATATGTTAGGAGGTTATAAATCTTGTGGAGTGTGAATTAAGTATGTGGAGTGTCTAGAAGTCCTTGGATATGTGATATTTACCTGACCACCACAGACAAAGATTGGGATCCTGGCTAATCCTTAGAGAAATGGTTTAAATAGAGGAAAAAAATCAAAATTAAAAGGTGCTTTCTTAGAAAAAAAAAAATACGGACCTGCAAGGAATCTGCTGCTGATATGTGTCTTCTGCAAGGATTTTTATGAATGCAAATGGTTTTTTTCCCCTTCACCAATAAGGATCCCGCCACAAATGATAAAGCAATACTTGGTCTGCTGTACATTATAACTTTTTGGAGTTTTGAGAGGCCTCCTAGATTATACAGTACGGTGACCACACATTGTACATAATTGTTGGCCCCACTCACCAGAGACTGAATAGCATCTTTAAATATTGTGTCGAGCCTTAAAATATTCACATGTTCGTAATCCATTCCAGGGTGGGGCTTGCCAATTCAGTGGTGGGAGGAGAGTAATCCCATTGAAACATGCTTGTTTTCTAGAAGCAGGATTCCTCATTCCCTCCGCTTCATCTTCTTCCACAAGGACACAAAGATAAACTGTATTACACAGTGGACTACATAAGAGACAGATGGTTTTATTGCTAGCGCGTGAATTTATTTGTTTAATCCTCGAAATAAATATTTTATTGATGTCCATTAATGCTTTTATTTAATAAGGTTGGTAATCTATAGATTAAGGGGATATATGGGGAAAAAAACTAAATTATATCCATTAATAATCCTTTAGATTGTTTTATATAAATATATATACAATGAATGTTTAATATATGTACATTTTGATGAGATGAGTATGGCAGGCAATATTATCGAAAGGAGAGCTAATAGTCTCTTTAGAGTAGAAAGTGTTATTGTAACTGGTGATGGCAGGAACAGCATTTTCCCAGAGAAACTTTTGGACTGTTTTCTATTTTGTTCATAATCCTAGTATTTGGTGTTTTTACTACAAGCACAAACATCCTAAAGTATATTGATTCCTGTGAATATTTAAACTCTAGACTTTTAGATACCTACATAATGCCCTGCCCAAGAAACATGCTTCAAGTTACCCCCACAGTTTTAGAGCAGGAACTGATTTGTACATAATTTCACTGCTTACGTTTTTAGCACTCCTATCCCCGATCTTCATGGTGATGCACAGAATGTCTTAGACTCCAAAAAGGAACAGCACTAGAAGATGTGAGCATATTTAATTTGTAATGCAAACCTGCCATTTAGGAGTAGAAAATGTATGATAAAACTCAAGTATTACATGCAGATCATTTTAATTTTCTACTTTGCTTTAATGCAATATTGTTTATTTACTCCATGTATTGTATTCAGAGAAACTCCTGTATTGTTTCCTACTTTGTGAAATATATTTTTATAAATACCTTTGTTGTCATTAATTTTTTTTCAATCAGTGGAAGATCTATTAACAGAATCATCAACTCTAACTAAAACTCTAGAATACTCAACCAAACCATCCCAAGGGTCACTTTTGTTTGTAAGAGTCTTTATCATAAAGAAACAGAGAAGAGAAATGGCTTGCCAGTGATCATACACCAAGATGCCAGCAGGGACATAAAAGGAACATGGAACGCCTAAAGGCTAGTCCACCTGTGTCACTTGGGTCCTTCTGGAAGCAGACACATTGAGCAGGGAAAACCTGCAGACAAGTTTGCAGACCTAAAACTTGTAACAAAGATTTGGCAAGAGAGTCTTAGACTGCAGTGCAGACCTGGCAAAATCACTGCCAGCCTGACAGGGGGTTCTAGAGTGAAAACATATCCATTAAAGCAGTCAGGCTGTGGTCCTCCGTCATCTCAGTCACTGGTGTGGGTCTGCTAAGAAGAGAACGGTTTTTGACTCAAAAACTGAAGGCACCAACTTCTAGAGGCTACCTCCACTGTGACAGAAACAACATGTTTAAATACTATACTAACAATTTGTAACTATCCAGTGGTTTAATCAAGCTTTTATTGAGTTTCTGCTGAGAATAAGTCATCTTTTCTATGTAGTATTATGACTAGTGAACACTTTTTCTTGAGGTCAAAAGGTTGGTCCAGCATGACTTTAAAATATACTAGGATTTGGCACAGTGTTAAAAGAAGTGCTTGGTGAATGTAAATTATTATTAGTAGTTTCAGTAATAATCAATAGTAATATTGTAACTATCTTACACCTTCCAAACCGAGGAGAGATGATTATTATGTTTTATGTATCTCTTGAACGTCAGACTCATTTCTAGCATACGTTGGAAGTGCCCAAAGATTATAGACACATAAATATGTCTAACAGAAAAATTACAGTATTTTTTAAGGAGTATAAAATCTATATCCTCAGATATTGATAATCAACAGGATAATCTTCATACAGTGGTTTCTGTGAGCGGGAGATAAAGTCTGGTGTACCAGTTGACCAGACTTCGCCTCAATATTCTCTTTGCCTAGGAAGACAGAATGAAAGCATGAATCTCTTGCTGACTTTCTTTGCCACCACAGTGTCAGCATTTTGCATTTAAAAGCCTATTTCAGGTCTTGTAACATAGAATAAAGTGACCAATACCTTGATCCTAATAAGATTGACCTATACTTTTAGAGTGTCGTGAATTAAATTAAAAATCTCAGGAACTCTCTCTCTCTCTCTCTCTCTCTCTCACACACACACACACACACACACACACACACACACACACACACCAAACAAATAAAAAACACATTTTACTTGAGGTTTTACTTTAGCAATAGACTTGCCAGGACTTTCTCAACCAAAAGAGATCAATATGGTTCCTAACATTTTCTAAGATTTAAGTTTCCCATGCTCAACTTGTTAAATAACACATTTTAAAAACTTTACTGAAATGACTATTTTTTTAAAGCTCCGTGCATTGTTGTCTGTTTGATCAACATTGGCATAGCAGAGACAAGAGTACTCTCTGCTAAATGGAGAAGAATGGTTAAGTTGGAGCCAAGTGAGACAAAGTTACCTCCCTCCGCCTGCCTCACAATTCAAGGTTCCCACCTGGGGAACTGATGCATCCCTGGGTGACTGGACACAACACAGGATCAATTCAGCCTCCACTCTGTCTATGATTTGATCAAATCATATTAGCAAAATGTCTCTTAAACATCCATATATGAATATTAAAGAATATTAAGGGGGGCATTTCTTACAATATTTTTATGAGTATAGTTATAAGTTTCTAAATACAATAAGTTTATAATACGATGATTAAAATATGCTATTTTTAAATTCATGTGTTAACCTTGCCACACAGAATTATGACTTCTAGGGTGTAAACTTTAAAGTGAAACTGTTTTGAAAAAAATCTGCAGTTAAGTGTATGTGTATATATAGAAGAAAAGGAAACTTAGATTTACTGGTATCACCAGTGAGGCAAGAACGCTTAGAAAGATACAAATGTGTCTTTGGGAGAGTTTGCTTAATCAGATGCTTAAAGGAAGACAAGTCTCTGCATGAGACTTAGAAATCTCCTAGGAGCAGCCGGATTCCACACTGAGACTCAACAGAGTTCTGGGCTATGCTGTATTTTGGAAAAGGAAAAGCGGGTGCTGAGAGCTAAGTAGCCAATTACTCTTTATAGCCACATAAGGACTGAAGGCAAGTAGGCCCTTCCAACAAGTTGTATTATGCGATCACTGGCTTTGCAGGGAATCTCACGAATGTATAACCTTCTGATTGCCTTTTTGATTGAAAGTTCCATCTGAGATCAGGGCAGTGTAACCAGTAATAAGATTTCAAAAAATCCCATCACTGGCACTGTCGGAAAGGCTGAGCATGACTGAAATCCTATCATTGTCAGTCAAAAAGATAAGGTAACAGCAGGCATCACTATAAAAGCTCTATAAATGCACAACTTAAACATGAATATCAACATTAAAAAGAATATATATATATCCTTATACATATATTTATAAATATATTCATGTATATAAATATGCACACATATACACAATTAAGTTACTGGGTATAATTTATAGTTTTAATTTTTCATCTCATAATCTCATGCATTGCTAAAAAATTGAAATTGTGGCTCTCTTTTTTCATGAATCTAACCTTGAATTTGAAAGAAATTGAATTGAGGGTAAAGGGTTTTAAAAGCAGGTTTTTATTTGCGAACAGAATAACGGCTCATAATACCTGGGCTTAGAATTAAATATGTCACATTGTGAGGCTGTACTTAGACTTTTAAATGTCATTGTATTTTTTTGTGGGGAAAATAAGTGTAGAATATATTTTGCAGGAAATACTTTTCTATACTATTTTCAATTTCAATACTGTTTTATTTGCTATAAAAAGTGTCTTTGCAGTTACTCAGGTGGCCAAACAGTGTTGAATGTATTTTTTGTCCTTGTAATTATTGCTTCTTATGATAATTATAGAAGAGCATGTCTTTATGATCTATCGTTTAAAAATACATTTATTATCATTGTATTTTTAGTCAACACAAATTTATGGATTACATGGTATACTGTTGATATTGAAGATATTCTAGTCCTAGTATTTTGAGCACAGACCTAGTGTTATGGAGGACATAAAATTTAAAAATTTCCTGACTTGATGGGCTATCTGAGGAACAAGAATTTTGTCTGCCACATTTATTGAGTATCTATCAGTAGAGAAATTAAGCTACATGGTTGATACAGAAATATTAAATACAGCAGCATTCTCAAAGTTTTTTTCTTTATTTATAAAATGTACCTAATCAATCTCATAAGAACTAATTGTTGAATTTTTTTTTTTCCTATGGATAAATACTATTTGAGTCTGGGTTTAAGTTTGGTTGGTCTGACACTAACACCCCTTAACTTTCAACTAAACAGTTCTCTCTGTAATTATAATATGAGACTTTTGATGATAAGAAATAGAAACTAAGTTATATATAGTGGTATGGAAGTACTGAGGAGGAAGTAAGGGACCCCATATGGGAAGACTCAAGAAGGCGTCATGGTGAAATTTTCCAAAAAGATGGGAACTCAAGAATGGGTGCAACAGAAATCACAGCTTTTCCAAATACTAAAAGGGAAAATTATAAAAAGCACCAATGGCACATTTTTGGACATTCAGAAAGATCCAGAAATTAGGTGCTCATAGGACTTCTAGGTTTGCCAAATTGTAGTGTTTTATGGATAGGAAAAATGAGGTTCAGAAACATTATAAGGAATTTTCAGGGTTAAATTACACATCAAATATGTGAGAGAAACAGAAATTACATGCTGGTATTTAGGGTCATCTCCTGAGTTGTAATGTTGTAAGTGATTTTGTATGTATTCTCCTCCTTCCTTTATGTGTGGAAGTTGCATCTATGTCTCAAGGTTAGTAGGCATTTGCTGGAGAAAATGGTGCCTTTCTGTAGTATTTCCCCAATTTGAGTTACCTGCCACCATCTAATTCACATCTTGAATGCAAGTATTATTTCTTGCAAGTACCCCTACTAATAGATAATAGATATTTCTATTATTATCCACAGATTACAGAAGAGGGTTGCTAGGAGGAATGTCACAAGATGCTGTCTGAAGAGAAAGACTGTGGAAAACCATGGCTTCAATGAACTCAGAGGTCAGGACCAGAAAAGGAAATGAGAGGTCACCAAAGCCAAATGTTAATTTCTTGGGATTTCTTCTGTACATGCAAAGAACTCCAGGCCATCCTATGATTCCTCATAAATAAGAGGAAGATTTTAACAATTATGCTCTAAGATGGAACATGACAATTTAGGAGTCATTGGGATCACCCTCCCCCTTTCCAATACTGTTCTGCTTTGACTACAAATATGTCTAATGGTTTTCTAAATTAACCTCTAAAGTTTGAGAGCTATGTCATCTTTGTCAAGTCTGATTGTTGAGTATGTGAATGGATGTTTTTGGTTCAATGTTAGAGCCAAAATTTATAAATAATAATTATTTATAAATAATGATATTGCAAATAAACTTTAAAAAAGACCTTTAAACATAAAAATTCTTTTCTATAAAACACATACTAGGTACTAGGCTAGTAACAGAAAAAGGATATACCCAACACAATTCTCTTGCCTTTCAAGACATGGAGTTAAACTGGATAAATTATAAAAGCAAATAAATGATAAAACATTTGATTTGGCTATCCTGTGGAAGAACTAAGCAGGCAGTGTTTTTAAAGCACAGAGAAAGAATATTTATCTAAGTCTGCAAAGGCAAGATATCTTTCTTGAGGCTGTGTTAGAATAAGTCTTGGAGGGAAGCAAATCTTAGACAGGGAGTATCAAAAAGTAAGGCTAGCTTGAGGTCCTGACACCTGAAAATAAATGGTGATGTGAAGGGATCTCTCAATGGGCTTCATTATTGTGTTTCTCAATGTATGAAATTCTCCAAGTTACAAAAACAATCAGTATCCTTATTTATTTAAGAAATATGTACCAAAGAGTTCCCATTCATTTGGGTGCTGGGAATACAGCATTGAATAGGACAAAAGAGATTTTTTTTTTTTCAAAGAACTGGTAATATGGAAGAAATGTAAATAAATAGAAATACAAAAAAAAATTTGATATGATAGAACAACATAGATGGATGAGAAACGAAATGTTTTACTTACAGTGGACAGAATGATATTTGAGTTGCCCAGTGAAGTTTTTTTAATCAAGGAAAACCATAGTGAAGAGTTTGGGAATGCTTATGTTAGTTGTTCTCCTAGACTGAATCAGTGGCATATACAAGAAAGAATATGAAGTCCAGATTATAGTGGATAAAGGTGAAAGAGGTGCAACAGATGTGGAAACCTGGGCAGAGAACATATTATCCAGGCTTTTGTCAACCAAGATAAGGAGCTCATGTTTACTTCATGTAAAAGAGAAGGCAATTGAAGGGATCTAAAAGCAGGGGGATGATATGATCTGATTTATATTTTAAAAATAATCACTCTGACTCTTATATGAAAATCAGATTGTAGTAGACATGAATGAAAGTAGGAACCCCAGAGAGAAGGTTTTTATCATAAGCCAAGGAACATATTATCTTGACTTTATGGAGTGGTGATACAGATAGAAGGAATACCCAGAATTCACATATATTTTGGATATAAAATTGGTAGTAATGGTAGTTCAATTACATGCTCAAAATAAAGATGGAATCTAAAAATAACTCCCAGAATTTTTGGCTTGAATGACTCTGTAATTCATGGGGCCAATGACAAAATTTAGGAAGACAAGAAGTGAATTTGTTTATCAAAGGCTGACATCCTAACTTCTCTACTAATGGACAACAGAAAAGGATAACAGAAATCAGAGTCTTATAGAAATTCTTACATGAGGTGTGTTAGGGGCTGTCTTAGTCAGGGTTCTTCAGAGACACAGAGCCATTTGGTGAGAGAGAGGAGCTTTTAGCAGGAATTGGCTCATAAGATTATGGTGGCTGAGAACTCCTACGATCTGTTGTCTGCAAGCTGGAGGAAAACTAGTATTGCAGTTCTGTCTGAGTCCTAAGGCCCGAGAACCAGGGGAGATAAGATGTAAATGCCAGTCTGGAGTCAGGAGAAGATGAAATAAGATATTCCAGCTGAAACAGTCAGGCAGAAAAAAAGGGAACAAATTTCCCCTTCCTGTTCTTTATGCCTTCAGTGTATTAGATGTGGCTTAAGTATACTGGGGAAGGCAATCTACTTTACTGAGTCCATTGATTCAAATGCTAACCTTATCTGGAAACACCATCACGGACACACCCAGGAATCATGTCTCATCTGTGCATCCTGTGGCCTAGTCAAGTTGCCATATAAAATTTGCCATCACAGGGATCATTTGGAAAACATAGCTACATTTTGATTTTTTCTATGTATCAATACCTGAGTCAATGAAGGTCACAAGAGACATGATACATTTCGGAAAGAAAAGTTCGGTCAGACTGATCATTTTATATATTTTAGCTTTCTAGAAATTAGAAAAAATGTAAAGGCTCCACTTTAGTTAGTTCATTCTTGGCTGAAATATGATGGATTCACTTACTGGAAATAATAGTTAGTGGAAATGATGAGATAATATCCCGAAACCTTTATGTATGCTTACGTAAAAGTAGAAAAAAAAAGGCACATATGGCTTTCTCTATAAACATAATACTTTGTCCAGAAAGCTTTCCTGAGATATACCCTTTCTCTTTGGACTGAATACTAAATCTCAAGAGAAGGAACATTTGGTCTTTGTGGTTTAGGTATGATAAAAATTACAGAAGAAACACACTCAAACAAATCATTTTTGTTGGTTTATTGCTACTTACTGATAAAGTTATCTGGTTGTTTGGAAGTTTAGGGTTTTGGCACTTAATTAATGTTGGGTGCATAGAATTGAAGCAATATCCATCGGGAGAGAAAAGTCTTATGTAGAGTAAGTATAAGAAATTCTTATATTAAAAGGTTATTGATGAGAATGCATCTAATCTGTCATGCACTTATCATGCTATAAGCCCTGTGCTACATGTGTGGGGCTTGGATAAAGATAGAAAGACATCCTTGTTTTTCAGAGATTACTGTTTTCTGCAGTAGTTTGACATAGCTCTTGTTTTTAAAATAATAGCATTGTGTGTGTGTGTGTGTGTGTGTATATGTTTTAGTACTTTCAAATTGCCATAAAAATACTGATTCAAAATAATGAATGCTTAATGAGTTTACAGATAGAAACATATTTATTGAGCTACACCATAAAAAAAAAATGTAGAATTCAATCAGTCATTATGGTGAGAGATGGAACAAACAAAGGTGGTATCACAAGTGCAAGGCAGGAAGACCTGAAGATGCAGAGTCTAGAAAATACATTGTGTGTGTCTTAAAACCTGGTGGGAATAAAGTAAAAACAGAAAATTACAGATACACCAATTTTTGCTATGAGAACATCAATAGAAACTAATAGTGTATTAATAATTAATACCTTTTGTTTTAATATTGTTTGTCCTAGGAATAGAAAGATCATCTTATAAAATAGTTAATTGACTATCAAACACAAAAATACATACATATGAACATTTCTATAGGTGCATTTTTAAAAAGTGTGATAGAGTTCATGACCTACTTAAGATAAAAACCCTCAGAAGATTAAGCAATATGCATAAATGAGAATGCATGATAAAGGGTAATCAACCCAAATTTTATAGTAAATAAAATAGTTAATAGAGAATTGTACGGGAAATTTATTTAAGATGAAAATAAGAAAAGGAAGGCTGTCCACATTGCTTTGATTTAATATAATATTCAAAGTCCTGACTACCACCAATATCCAAAGAAATGTTAAAGCAGAAACAAAGTTTTAAAGCTTTATAGAAAAGAGGGGAACTGTGCCACTATTTACAGATAATATTGTCATAAACATAGAAAGTTAACAGAGTAAATAGACAAACTATGACTACTAAGCAAGTATTTCAGCAATGCCGCTAAATCTGAATGATTTCTCTGATGAAAGGAAAATGCTAATGATGTCAATTATATAAGCAATTTGTAATTTTTATTCTATTATAATCTAAATAACAGAAATTTGTAACCAATTCAGTATTTTGTTTTTAAATGTGATTTTAGTATTTGTTGAGCTCTATAATTTTACATAATATTTAAGTAAGACTAGTGAAGAGATAAGGAAGGAATAGTATTACACTACCAGGTAAAACAAACTTATCACCAAGGTATAAAAAATAAGACAAGCAAATGACAATGCACACAAAAAAATGAGCAATAAAATCAGATATGGAAATCCTGCTGCAGGTAAAAAGGCAAGCCCAAGTAAATGAACCAAAACTCAAACTAGTTTGCTTTTAAAAATGCAAATGTAAAACAGTAAGCTATCACTCTAAATTTATGGGAAAAGTATAAAAAGGTGGATACTGTCAAGTATTAGTGAAAATATTAAGACTGAGAAGATTCATACATCGTATCTCTTCTGTAATCCAACAATGCCACATTGTGGGGTAAATTCAAGAGAAACTCTTACACAGATTCCTAAGCGAACATGTTCAGTGTTATTTATCATGCCTTTTCTTTTTAAGTGAGGTGCTAGAGGCACTGAACGCATCTGCACTAGGAGGATGGATATTATGTCCTCTTAATAAATACTAAGAGTTATTATGGGGCATTTAGAAGTAATAAAAGAAATGCACACAAGCCAGCATGTATTCATTCTGAAAAAAAATGTCAAATTAAAAATGTAAATTGCAGAATAAAACTTGTGATGAAATAACATCTATATTCATTTAAAACAAATTCACAGAAATATACATTTTACAAAGATTCGTATCCAATAATATTTATTTTTGCTCACCTGAGAAAAAGTGGCTCATCTACTTGCACTGGAGCTCTAATAAACAAATTGATACATAAATAAAGATAAGATAATGTTAGGTATGCTTAGAAAAATCAGTAAATAATACATTCCTTGGACTTGGTGTTTGGTATAGGAAAGCAAGTATTACAGTGAGGATGGGTGGTGTTCGGACAGTGAAAGTTTGTATGTACCGAAGAAGCTAGACTAAAATGGGAACTCCAGCCTATGAAATTGCACTGTGCAGAACAGGAACCCATATGATTTAGATACGTATTTTCAGTACAAGTTTAGATTTCCGTTATATTTCACATTTGTTGAAATACCCAGACTAAACGTTCTTAGAAATCTTATTGCAATAAAACTGTTTATTCCTGGATTTCTTAAATATAGTTAGTTAATTACGATTTTGTTCACTGAATAACCAATGTTATCTTTGTAAATAGATGTATTTTGTAAATAAAATTTAAGCATCACTATTGGAATCGATAGACATTACTATTAGAATCAATAGAGAAACTGAGGATTTTTAAGATGTCAAGGGATATGATCAAATCTAATATTATTTTCTTCCTTGTAATAGGGTTATATTCAGGATATCACCATCTATTTATTGAGCATCTACACTGCACATAGCTCTGTGATGAGTGTCATTGGGAATAAAGCAGTAGGATAAGTCACAGACCTTGTTCACACAGAGCTAATTGGAGAGATAAATTTAACACACTGAGATAATTAGATGATGTGACCTACCACATATGACAGTATGTAAAGGAAGAGGCAAAGTGTGGGGAAGCTGTCAATTGACATTCAGAAAAAAGAAAAGGTCAAGGAAGTTCAGATGGCTGGAGAAATCAATGTGCAAGAAGTTGAGCTTTTTTTTTTCAGGCTTAGTTCCCCATTGAGAAGAAGGCATTTGTGAGACAATGATTGTTCACATAGGTTATCGCAGTAGTCTATGTCTACTCTGTCTCCAATCTTCTCCGTCAATTTTTGGAAATCTCTATTATCAAGTAAACATCCTAAAATATCACATCTTAAAATGGCCAAGATCTTAAAATGGCCTTCTAGTCAAGGATACATATCCAAGAATATTTATTTTTCCTTATTTGAATTTTGCTCGTTGCAATCGTTTTTAATTTGATTCAGTATATACTTGTAGAGTTTGTGGGTGTTTCAGGTTTTCCTGGAGCATATATCCTACTCAAAAGAAACTTCTAGGCTGGTTTTAAGGTTCAAGATGGAGAAGAATGGCCTTGCTATATTAATCAATGACCTCCATGCCAACGTAATTCACCCTAGCTTACTCATCCAAATCCTTTCCCTTCCCTTTTGTCAAAGTAAGATTCTCCCCCTCAATGGCCTTTGCTGAAGACACTCAGAAATGTCCTTCTTCCTATTAGTACCTAACTACAGACACTATATTTATACTTAGGTTCTCTTCACAGTATTGGGCACAGAGATCAGATGCTAAACCCCCAGGAGTTAAGCAGCCTTCTCGTAAAAGTAGCAAAGTGTACTGAGTGAGTTATTTTACAAATAAAGAAAATAGTCCTAAAAGGTTAATATGTTGGAGATGAAAAAGAATCAAACCAGTTGAACATCTATATTGTCTTTAGATAACAATGGCTATTGGGGGTGGGGGGGAAAGAATAAAATAGAAACTCAATTCCAAGTAAGCATTTATTTGTCATGTTTATTGAACATGGAAATGATTAAGTACTTTCAGGAAAACAAAGATTTATGTGACACAGTCCTTAGATTGTAATCCTTTAACTTACAGTGACTTGTTTAGTGTTATCCTCTGTAAAATAAACTTGCTCTTAAACTGGGCTCCACAGACATTAACAGTTGGTGTGGCTAATGATCATGAATGAAGAGAAAAATCAGCACACAGTGTCACAGATCTTCCATTATCACTCTCACTGACATCACTTTGTCTTACTTCCCAATATTTTTGCTTGATGTATCAGGTAAACCACAGTGGAAGGAAATGTTTTTGTTTGGCTTAACAACAATTAGCTTGACATTTTTTCAGAAACCGCTTGTAGCTTGTATGTACCAATAGCTTCTATTCACTCAAAAAGGTGCACATTTTAATATGATCACATTTTCTGTGACAAAAGAAAAAGAAAATTGGAAAATGATTTTGAAGTTTGTTAAATGGAGTAAAGACAATACTGGAATGTTTTTCTCAATCAAAATAACATAGAGTTTTTGTTCTATAACATTTTGTCTATCTTATCAGGGAGAACATTTACAGGAATGCAGGTGTTTTGTATTCAGTTGTCACAGCCACTGTATGACTGACCTGTAAACCTGCAAGAAATATTTAACAATCTTGTCAATGTTTGCTGTGGGAAAAGGCATTTTCATGTCTTCATGTTTCTTACAACTTGGGATGGTCCTGAAAGTCCCGTGTTGAATTGATGAAGTACTAGACTATTATAGTCTATCAAACATGTAAGTTAGGCTCATATTATTTGTAAATTTGTACATGATAATATTCAGGCATATTCTACATTGAAGAATGTAGAAACCAATTTTTCTAGCAATAGGGTGGTTTTATAATCACTTTGATGATTGCAACCAGTGATGCTTTTGTAGTCATACTGCAAAATGATCACTCTTCTCTTTTATCCAATGTGGCTGATGTCAAAGGATGGCACAAACTCTGCACCAAATTCCTTAATAAGGCATTATAAACACTCTCACAAATATGCTTGTGGGATAATGATGAAGAGGTCCTTAAGATTGTTTTCTAAGATTCGTACTCCCTATTTAGACAGAGACATATACATAAGATCATTAAATCAATTTCCCACACTGTGCCCCACCAACTCATCACTAAAATCAAGACTGCTAAAATCCCTCTGATCAATTAGGAGAGAATGTGGTAACCAATACAAAGTTAAGTGATTTGGGAAGTTGTCTTCTAACTACTCAGCTCACGTATAACACAAATGTTCATGACATGGCCATATTGAAAGATGAAGGGTCTTCTCCTGGTCCCCATGAAAGAACCTAATAAGAGTAAGTAATAACTTTCCAGGATCCCACTCTGAAATTGTTCCATGTTCACTGTTTCTGAGTATTTACTTTATGGCCTAGTCTGTTGGCTACTCCTTCATGGGCTGACCTTCTCTGATGCCATGCTGTGACTCACGCATTCTATTTTGCTTCCCACTTTAAGATTGGATGGTGCAGTTCTTTAAAAAAAATTACTGGGTTCTACTTGGGTGACCCCTTGGATGTAGAAATATGGTCTTTGAGTTTTAAAAGGTTTGTATCTGAGGAAATGAAATATTCATTTATCAGTTTCTGCAGAATAGCTCCTCTGTATTGCACTATTGGGTAAGGAAAGTTCAGTTTATTCTTATTGGATCAGAAAGGCAGGAAAAGGGGATGTGGGTAATGTCCTGACGGGAAGATATGGCACACTCAAATTAAGAAATTAAGGATGATTTAATGAGTATATAATTTCATATGTATGGGCATAGTTGAGGAAAACCAAGAAGGGTATGCAGAATGTCACAGCTAACAACAGAAAGGAACCAGCTAATATTATTAGTCCTGACTGGAAAACAAGAATAAGCGGTTGCTGGAAGTTGAAAAGGAAGCTAAAGTTTTTATCTGTGGAATAGGAGACAGGACCTATGGCAAAGAAGGGTGATTGTGCCCTTTCATTTTGTCCACTGATTATGAGGGGCCAGAACAAGGACATAGAAAGAATTAGGCAGGAATAAAGGAAGTAAAATACTATTGAACTTTGTTAATTGATTAGATATTTTGGGATATTATTTTCATAAATTTCTATGCAATGCCAATCAAATAAATGTTACTTTTATCATCATTCTACATATTAAGAAACAGAGAACCTGAAATCTGAAGCAACTAGATCAAAATCACATATCTTCTCCTGATTATAAAGGCTGATATTTATAGCCTTTGAGTGGTTAATTGCTATCTAATGATATTTCTGGGCAGGAACAAAAACATGATCCCATTTATTTGTACCAACAGTGTTTCTGCAAGATTCTCAAATCATATCCCTTGTGGCGGTAAGTCTTATAAAGTTCTACTTTCAAAGAGAATCAAATCATCTCTTAATTTTCATGGAATCCTTAGTCTGCTATTTTTGCTCATGTCCAGCTTTTTCCCATTCCCTGTGAACAATTTGGGAAGCATCACTTTAGGCTGAGGCTCTATTATATTCACAAGACAGATATGTTTAGAAATAAGATTTCCAATACGTTCCCCATCACCCTTTCTCCTAAACATACATTTGGAAAAAAATTCTTTTTGTAACCATTAGAATGAAATTCAATATATAATTCTGGAATGTCTCAATACCTCTTACACTTATGACATAGATAATAACCAAATGCAACCTCACGTTTTCCAGAGATTTTGAATGTACGCTTGTCCTCAACTGTAGGGGCAAAATTATGTTTCCTGAATACACCTGGAAAGAAAAGAAAACGTGTTTTTCAGGCAATGATACCAGGAGATAATGGACTATTAAATTATCATTCATAGAAGGGGATTTAGCAAATGTGTGAAATCATCCTCTCCTTACATACTTGGTGCTGAAAGACTGTATACCTGTCTACTGTGAAAAAAGGAAGAAAAAATAATCTCAATCTTTTCACAAACTCGGGTCATAGAGTTGCTTATTCAGCAAACGCTTATGGGTGCCCTTGACATTTTTCAATGCATCTTTTAGGGGAGAAATATTTTTCTAATCATACAGAGACACTATAAGAAATAAAGATATCTGAACTACTGTGAGGAAACATTTTGATGTTCTATGAAAGGAAATATTAAAGGAGCCTAATTTCACTGAGTTAGGCAGGAGGTCCTCAAATTAAAAAGAAAAGGAATTTAAGCTAACATTTAAAGGACAAAAAAAAATTAGCCAGGTCAGGAGAGAAATAAAGAGAGTTAACATCGGATCACAGGGCAGATGATCCGCATGCTGGAAAAGAGCTTGACTAATTTGGAAAAAATTAAATTGTTGTCAGGTTGCAGTGGGAGAAAGGAAACTTAACATGAGATATAGTTGGAGAAAGAGATAGTGGAAAAATCATATGGGATCTTGTAGAACATTGTGGCAAATATCAATTTTCATTGTTATTCACTTGGGTGGTCATATCTTCATGGCAAGATGACTGTAAATGCTGATATGGAAAAAGCGAATGAAGAGACAAGTCCAGAAACAAAAACATTTTCTCCTGGAAATAGAATTCTAGCTGTTATTTTTTAATGAGTGAATTCACATAGAAATTAAGGTAACTATTGGGTACTAAGCTTCATACCTGGGTGATGAAATAACCTGTACAGCAAACCCCCAAGACACATGTTTACCTGTGTAACAAACCCACACATGTACCACTGAACTTAAAATAAAAGATAAAAAGGAAAGAGAGAAGTCCAATATATTTTCATATTTCCTGGACATTTGTATTTCTTTTTTTTAAAAAAAACTACTTAAAGTTCTGGGATATATGTGCAGAATGTGCAGGTTTGTTACATAGGTATACACGTGCCATGGTGGTTTGTTGCACCCATCAATCCATCATCTACATTAGGTATTTCTCCTAATGCTATCCCTCCCCTAGCACTCCACCCCACAACAAGCCTGGTGTGTGATGTTCCCCTCCCTGTGTCCATGTGTTCTCATTATTCAGCTCCCACTTATGAGTGAGAACATCTGGTGTTTGGTTTTCTGTTCTTGTGATAGTTTGCTGAGAATGATGGTTTCCAACTTCATCCATGTCCCTGCAGAGGACACGAACTCATCCTTTTTTATGGCTTCATAGTATTCTACAGTATATATGTGCCACATTTTCTTTATCCAGTCTATCACCGATGGGCATTTGGGTTGGTTCCAAGTCTTTGCTATTGTGAACAGTGCTGCAATAAACATACGTGTGCATGTGTCTTTGTAGTAGAAGGAGTTATAATCCTTGGGGTATATACCCAGTAATGAGATTGTTGGGTTAAATGGTATTTCTGGTTGTTCTAGACCCTTAAGGAATCGCCACACTGTCTTCCACAATGGCGGAACTAATTTACACTCCCACCAACAGTGTAAAAGCCTTCCTTTTTCTCCATATCCTATCCAGCATCTGTTGTTTCCTGACTTTTTAATGGTCATTATTCTAACTGGTGTGAGATGATATCTCATTGTAGTTTTGATTTGCATTTCTCTGATGACCATAGATGATGAGCTTTTTTCTTATGTTTGTTGACCACATAAATGTCTTCTTTTAAGACGTGTCTGTTCATATCCTTTGCCCACTTTTTGATGGGATTGTTCTTTTTTTTATTGAAAATTTGGTTAAGTTCTTGTAGATTCTAGATACTAGCCCCTTGTCAGATAGATAGTTTGCAAAAATTTTCTCCCATTCTGTAGGTTGCCTGTTCACTCTGATGATAGTCTATTTTGCTGTGCAGAAGCTCTTTAGTTTAATTAGATCCCATTTGTCAATGTTGGCTTTTGTTGCCATTGCTTTAGGTGTTTTATTCTTCACTTTAAGTAAGAAATGTACCGTTTTAATTAAGAACATATTGTTTGAACTTGTAATTTTACTGCTAAAAATTTATCCTAAGTAAATTAATGGATAGGCTCACAAGGACATGTTTAAAGGATGCTAATCACAGCATTGTTTACAATAGCAAAAAGAAAAAAAAATGGTGCAAATAGCAAAAGAGACAGTATGTTTGTATAATGAGAAGATTATGTGGTCATACAGTTATTGATATGAAAAGCTTTATATCATGCATTAATTTTAAAAAGCATATTATAAAATATCATATGCAGATTAAGCCTACCATTATTATAAACAATATTAACTTCTCTGTGCCCTATTGGATTTTCATTCACATAGATGATGCATTTATTACTTTTAGAGTCATATAAAAGTCATGAGAGCCATTTTTAATTTGAAAATGACAATTATACAAAAGTTCATTTTTATTTCTTTTACTTTCGTCTTCTCTTAATTTATTTTACTATTTGAAAATCATTATTTTCAAAAAGTATTTTTTATGCCTAAATCAGGAAACAATTATTTGTAAGATAAATTTTCTAGAATCTGTCTGCTTCTATGTCATCTGGAATGCATGTCCCATATTGTTCCTCAAATTTCCTTATTGCTGCCATTCAAAATGTTAGTAATGGGGCATAGTATAAAAATCATCCTTTGGAATCAGGCAGTCTTGAGTTCAAACTCCAGATGCTACTTATTTAACTGAGCAAAATACAGGATAATTATACACACTTTGATTCCCACTGTTTTAAGTCTCTGTAATGCATTTAGTATAGAGTCTACAACACAGAAGGAATTCAATAATAATAGCTTTAAGTACTATTACCTCTTAAAAATTTGTCCTTAGAATAAAGTAATCACAAATGAAAGCAAGAATACGTGCCATCTCCCAAACTTGCTTTAGCTTAGCTCATCCAAGCAATTATCTTATATATAGCCATTAAAAGTGGTCATTATAATAATAGTTGAAAAACGTTTAGTATATTATGTGAAGACCTCTAATAAAAATAAATTGGTTACTGTGTAAAAGAGAGAGAGAGAGAGAAGGAAAGAAGGTCCAGGTACTGTACTGAGGAAGAATTATAGTAGAAGAGACGATTGCAAACAAACTAGGAAAGAGTTCAGAGATGTGGAAGGAAGCCCCAGGTAAGGGGCTGTTCTGGAGGCCCAGAGAGGAAAGAAATGTTTGAAGAGTGGTCTTCTTGGCCGGGCGCGGTGGCTCACGCCTGTAATCCCAGCACTTTGGGAGGCTGAGGCGGGCGGATCACGAGGTCAGGAGATCCAGACCATCCTGGCTAACACGGTGAAACCCCTCTCTACTAAAAATACAAAAAAAAAAAAAAAAAAAATTAGCCGGGCGTGGTGGCGGCGCCTGTAGTCCCAGCTACTCAGGAGGCTGAGGCAGGAAAATGGCGTGAACCCGGGAGGAGGAGGTTGCAGTGAAACGAGATCGCGCCACCGCACTCCAGCCTGGGTGGCAGAGCAAGACTCCGCCTCAAAAAAAAAAAAAAAAAAAAAAAAAGGTCTATTTGGCAAAAAAACCTGAGTAATCTAGAGAGGTGCAGATGCAAAGTATCTATTGAATTTGCCTCCAGTGACCCTTGCAATCCATAGTCAGAGCAGTAGCCTGGATTGAATCAAGTAGATTAAACCAAATAAGTGGATGAAAGAAAAAAAATGGGATCTTAGGAAATAGAGACAGTAGTTATACACATATTTTAGCTTACCTTCAGAAGCAAATTTCTTCAGATAACAGTTTATAAAAATATATGGCACCATAGGATAATATTTTTAATGTTTATATTTGTATATCTAAATATTAGAGAAATGGGATCATGCCCTATGTTATTTAGGATAGACCAGTAAATAAAGAGAGTTTGATGACTGGGGATTGAGAGGGATGGCCAAACTGTAGGATCAAAATCCCTGATCACATAGAAGAGATGGAGAGAGGCTGCAGTCCAGAGAAGATGGAGAGGAATTGGCCTTTGACTCGGCATCATTTTCTCAGTAAGAGGGAATAACTAATGGATCATTAATTCATCCATTCATTCTAACAGAAAAAAAAAATGAAAGTATTTGTTAATCTCGTTATGATCCAGCCACTGTGCCAAAGGCTGGGCATGTTTAGGTGAGAAGACCAACATGGTCTCTGTTATCATGGGGCTTTTAGTCAAGCACAGGTTACAGAAAATAAATGAATAAACAAACAAATGAAAAACAAAGTAAAATGAAATGACTTCAAGAAAACAAAAAGGGCCGAGCTTGGTGGCAGGCACCTATAATCTCCTGGGAGAGGAGGATCACTTGGGCCCAGGAGGTCAAGGTCACTGTGAGCTATAACTGTGCCACTTCCCTCCAACCTGGGTGACAGAAAGAGCAAGACCCTCTCTCTAGAAACAACAACAACAATAGCAACAACAAAGAAAACAAAAAGTGAGGTTGAATGTAGTGAGAGTGATGAGGGGAAGGAGGGAAGTTTAGATAGAGTAGTCAAGGGAGGCCAGTATCCTCTTGGAAGACGGGGTGTTTGTGCAGAGACCCCAGTGAATGTGTGAGCTGTTCCAGATCTGAAGGAGGATCCTGCCAAAAAGGCAAAGAATCAAAGAGGAGAGGAGTTTGGAGAGGTATGGCCACCAGAGCTGTCCCTAAACAAAAGCGTTTATATACCACAGCAGGAGGCAGACACTGTTGCAGTTACTTAGGGTTTGAAATCATTTAAAAGAAAAACTCTGATGTTAGCTTATTTAAGGAAGGATCTATTGGCAACCTACCCTGAAGCACTTAACCTTATCTTGCCCCATAATGATTCTTTTTTTTTTTCTTCCCCCTGAGTTTTTTGAGGTAAAACCCTGCATGGTGTGCTCCCTTACGTCTCTGTTTCAATACTGTATTTAATCTTTTAAAAATATCACCTTTATTTGGCACAGAACTGGCTCTCAAATATATTACAAGCATTATGCCCGTCTCCAATAACTGCTGAAATGCTGTTACCTGATGTTTCAGCTGCTATCAAGTTCCTAGTTGCTTTGAGACTGTTTTACATTTCATTAGTATAATGATAGAGTTTACAGTTATCTACAGTATGTAATTACATCCATTAATAGTAACACTGCATTTTTACATTAATTATAATGAGAATTAATGAATAGTTATGTGGATTTTCAGCTACAGGGAAAAATTTTGGTATCAATTATTCTTATATAGCTAAAGACGAATTTATGGACAAATTTACCTCAGTAATTCTTTTAGGAAAATATGAGATTTCAAGTTCCAGTAACCATGAATTATGAAATTTAAAAAATATATAAAATGAGAAATTAGAGCCTGTAAGTGTACATGAAAGAGGTTTATTGTAAGAGCAGACAGCATGGAAAGGTGTTAAGGAGAAGTAGCTAGACCATTATTAGAAGCCCTTATCTGCCACTTTCAAACTCTTGTTTAAACCCTTTCACCCTTTGTTTCTTTCTCCTTTGTAAGTTAAGGCTTATGATGACTACTGCCCCAAACTGCGCCAATTTAAAGAAATAATTTTGTAAATTTTCAGTGTGCTGCCTGGCACATTGCAAATACTCTACAAATGGTAGTTGTGTATATGGAGAATATGGAAGCAATGTCAATGAATAAAGGCTTAAGAAATATTATTTTTCCTTAAACATGCAAGAGAAGGCAAAATCTTGGTTTAAAACTGTATTCTTTGATGTCCAACAGGAAAAAAATGGACCAGTAGTGTAAGTGAGGCTGAGAGAGGCAGGAGGTGGTTGTCGAAACTGTATTTCATGGCCCATAAAATCAGAGCGGCATTACAATTTTGAATGGAAGACCAACCGCAGTTAAAAAGTAAATTCCCTCCTGGCATGCATATTATCCATAATAAGGCAAAATGAATTTACAAGCATCTCACTGAAATGCAGGGGAGTAAGATACTAAAATTATTCTAGGTGCCCAAGGCCGGTTAAAGAAAAATTAATGTGTTATAGAAATTATTACTAATTTAGGACTTGCAAAATGCTTTCATGGGTTTACATGCAGCCTTGCTCCCTAAATATTTACTGTCTTTTCATCCCTCCCTCTCTCTCTCCCTCCCTCCATCCCTTCTCTCTCTCTCTCTCTCTCTCTCTCTCTCTCCTACAAACCCCTCTGGTTCCTGAAAGTGAAGGCTTTTGCTCCAAAGGTTTTCAGGATGCTGTGATTCATGATGCAAATAGATGGGAATGTTTTGTCCCTTTTGATGTTTGTACTTTACATCCTAATTATCTGAACTTCTCTTATTAAATTATCAAATCCTGTGACAATCATTGTCGTCATCAGGGCAGGGATTATCATTCCCATTTTTGTGTCTGGCAAATATTTGCCCTGGATGCTATTAAGCTACGTGATCCTTCCCTCATCCAGTTAATCACAAAGAAAATAGAAGGCAAAATATCTGAGCAATCAGTGTGGTCAGGAACAATTCTCTACATGAATTTCTCTTTCTCTTATCCACTGCCTCAAATTAAGAGCACATCAGCATTATAAAGAAAGGAAAATACCTTGACGGTTTCCAAATCTTGAGAAAGCACAGGATCATTCAGTAATGAGATTTCCATTCCCTCTTGTACTTCCTATGCAGGGGAGTGTCCCATGCAGATGGCTGTCAAGCAAGCCTGGGAACAATATCATCAGCAAAAGTTGCCTGATGGAGACAGAAAAGGAGCCCTCTGTCCTCTGCCTGCAGATTTGAAGTGACCTCTGCTTGAAGTCTTTGCCTTCATTAGCAGAAAATTCCTTGCTTCACGTTTGGAGACGTGGGCTCAAGAGAGGCAGGCTAATGTTCTCTAAATTGGGTTTAAGATTAGACCTCCACTCCAATATCCAGCTACGTTTAGAGTCTTAAGAATCCTAATTTCCTCCAAAGGGAGCCTAATTTAATCTCCCTTCTAGGTGGGCTCTTGAAAATGTGCTGCAACATAGACAGGCCCTCGACCTCTCCCTCCACCTTTAATCTTTCACTTAGGTTATCCTAATCGGCTATCCCTGCATGAATCAGTAAGTGGTGATTTGTGAGAAGATTTCATTTGGGTATCATATGCTACCATGTCTGTTAGATACATGACCCAATAAAAAAATATTGGCTCATTCCAGGAAAAAAAATGATTTTGAATTTATTAGAAAATCCACTGTTCTGCTGAATCTCCTCCCCAGCTGCAGAAAAGCAACAAGCTTACCGCAATAACAAGAACGCACGACTATCTAGGTCTTTAATAAAAGAGAGGCCAATTAAAAGGTCAGAGGGCAATTGAAAATCAAGACTCAAATAGACTTTAAATCAAATAGCCTTAAGGTGTAGTTGGAGAGCATTTTCCTTAACCATGCTTCCTTCTCTTCTTGTAGTAAAGCATAAAATACAGGCTTTCTAAACATTGAATCAAAATATTACATATTTTAACCTTGTAAAATTGTTAACATTGATTTTTAAAGAGAGTAACAGAGCAAAAAGATATGAGATGTAAATATATATATTCTCTTGACATATCCATTCATTCACTAGTTTAACAAATATTTATTGCCATCTTACTCTATGGTACGCATTGTTCTAGACACTTGCATAAGATCCCTAAACAAAAGTGCCATATTGTCTGCCATCTACGGACTTACAGTATTGTGAGAGAGATAGACAATAAACAACAATACTCTGTTGTATCCACTGAATGTTAATCTTATTTTGATACTATGCCAGTTTTTTTTAATCTCTCTGAATCTATTTATTCACTAAATCATTTTACATAAGGCTTTTAAAAGTCAAATTGGTGTGTGATGTGTATGCGTGTATGCGTGGTGGGGTGGATAATGAAAGCACAGCAATTTTCCTAAATTCAGATTTTAACTAATTTATAATATATAAATAAGAAAACTTAGGAATAAAATTCCAACAGGTATTCCTGACTCTGAAGTCATCCTATTACTGTTATCCTGCAACACCTCTAAGAAACAATGCTGCTGACATAAATGGATAAAAATGAAATTGCTTTTTTCCTAATAACTTATTTTTTTCTTTTGTGAATTCTTTGTATTCTGATACAATTCAATGACTTCTCCTTTCCTTTCCTTTCCTTTTCTTTCCTTCCTTCCTTCCTCCCTTCCTCCTTGTCTTTCTCCCCTTTCCCTTCCATTCTTTCATTTTTTCTCCCACTTTTTAACTAATAAAATATAAACAAAAGGAAGCTTTAAGATCACTGAGAATGCTTAGTTTAAAATATTAGATACAGATTTTTGTTTCTGTTGATTGTTTATTTTTGTTTTCTTGACCCTTCAGCTACTTTTCTTTTATAGGAAAAGAAGTTGAACAGGTTGCTTTTTGTTTGTTTGTTTCATTTTGTTTTGTTTTTGAGACAGCATCTTATTCTGTCACCCAGGCTGGAGTGCTGTGGTGCAATGACAGCTAACTGCAACCTCTGGGCTCAAGCAATCTTCCCACCTCAGCCTCCCGAGTAGCTGGACCACAGGTGCACACCACCACAGGCAGCTTATTTATTTATTCATTTATTTATTTATTCATTCATTCATTTATAGAGATGGGGACTCACTGTGTTGCTCAGGCTGGTCTCAAACTCCTGGGCTCAAGCAATCCTCCCACTTCAGTCACCCAAACTGCTGGGATTACAGGAACGAACTACTGTGCCTGGCCATATTTTTTTGCTTTTTTTCCTGTTATTATCCTTCCTCTTAAAAAAATTATCAGGGACTCCATTTACTTCCAGAATCAAGTTCTTACCTAGAATTATCGGACTTAAGATTCTTGAACAACTGGGCTCTAACCTATACTGATTTTAACATTAACAAAAACACATTTTCTACCTTGCAGTAACAACTGTAATTCCATTGATCGTACAGATTGAACATGGTGTGAAAGTTCATCTATCATTGTCCTTTCTCCATCTTATTTATTTTTTATAAAATGGCAATTCTTCCTTCTCACCTTATTTTCAGGATTTCCGTACAGCTCTCTCTTCCTGTGTTGTCAGAGTGACTTGCTGTCCAGTCTAAGTCTGCAGAGAACTTAGAGTCTTTTGCTCTGGTGTATATACCTGTCTGAGATAACAGATTCCAGTACTTAAGAGAAGGGGATTATGGGAAACAACATCTGTAAGAAAGGCAACTATTTCCTGAGGTCACACACACATGCACACACATTCTTCAGACCTAAAACAGTGTTTCTGTGGGGCTGCTTCTTCCCCAACTCCATGCACAGCTGGGAAGTATAGACAATTAACGCAAAGAAAAAATAATTGCTTTTTTTATGTTTCACTTTCTTACTGAGGCCATTGAACTTTCTTTACTGAAAACCTATCTTATAATAAATAATCTTGTCAGCACAAAATAAGCCAATTATAAATACAATAATTTTCATATGTAATACAACAACCTTTAATAATTTTTCAGTTTTTGGTTGTTTCTGTCCCCTAGATATTTACTAAACATATGTATACAACTTTAACCTGCAAATTAGAGGCCAGAAACCCCCACTCAGTTTTCTAAAAATATCTCGGTATCTCCGTAATATCATTTCATTTACATTGTTATATCCTGAGACTGAAAGCTTCCTATTTCTCCTGCCTCTTTTCTGTCTTGCTTATACTTGCCAGTTACATTCTCAATTGCTATGCCACTCTGCCCTTTCTTTTTATATCATCAGAAAACGATGAAAAAGAAAAATGAAAATCTGCAGGTCGAGTGAGTTGCCATCTTTTCCAATTTATGTGGCAATTTTGTATTGGCGATGTAAAGTTTCTTTAATACAGTTAATTTTCAAAAAGTATCTGTTTTACACAAGGTATAGACAGACACTGGTCATTTGCTACTCCAATTTCACCATTGATAAAAACAAGGATTCCACTGAATTTTAGTTTTACATAAAGTATATCAAGGCAATAACCCAAATTGCCATTTCCACCTTTTCCAAACTCAGTTCTTTCCATGTGACCCCTTGGCCACTTCTACCTCTATGGCTCCACATATATGGTTTTCTTCTATCTTGAATATCATGATTATACCTTGTTTCTTGTGCAAGCAGAAAATCCAGTTTTTCCTTAGGGAACAATGCCATTGTAGAGGCTTTCTTAACTCTCAGGACCTACACTTCTACAGACAGAAATAGAGATGGCTGCATCTGAAATGCCATGGTGGCACATTGTCTCTCAAGGTGACACATACCACAACAGATGGAATAACAATCACTCTTAAACCCATCCACTCACTAGATCATTATATTCTTAGATAAATTAGTCCTATATATGTTCCCAAGGCATAGCAGAGAACTACACAAATGGTTCACATACAATGAATTTTGGCCCCGTGTTTTGGAGTGCTGCCCTGTTTCTCCAGTCATACCTCAGATGAAAATTGCATTGACGGCCGGGCGCGGTGGCTCAAGCCTGTAATCCCAGCACTTTGGGAGGCCGAGACGGGCGGATCACGAGGTCAGGAGATCGAGACCATCCTGGCTAACATGGTGAAACCCCGTCTCTACTAAAAAATACAAAAAACTGGCCGGGCGTGGTGGCGGCGCCTGTAGTCCCAGCTACTCGGGAGGCTGAGGCAGGAGAATGGCGGGAACCCGGGAGGCGGAGCTTGCAGTGAGCTGAGATCCGGCCACCGCACTCCAGCCTGGGCGGCAGAGCAAGACTCCGTCTCAAAAAAAAAAAAAAAAAAAAAGAAAAGAAAATTGCATTGACAGTAACAATAATAAACCCTGGAGACTGGGGAGGGGAAACTAATTCTTAGATTTACTGCATCATGTTAATGACAATGTCCAATATTTAACAAAAGACATAAAACACGAAATAAAATAGTATAGTGTGCCCCCTCGACACAAAGTCAGCCAATATACACTGTTCCTGAGGAAGCCCACGTTGACAGACTTTAATAAGTTATTATAAATATGTTTTTAAAATAACTAAAGACAACTATGTCTAAGAATTAAAGCTTAAGAACACTGTCTCGCCAAATAGATAACATGAATAAAGAGAGATAAATTACAAACCAAAAAGAAAAAAACGGAAATTCTAGTTTCATAAAGTACAATGACTGAAATGAAAAATTCACTACAGTGGATCAATAGTAGTTATGAACTAGCAGAGAAAAGGATTGTGAACTTGGAGATAGGTTGGTAGATATTATGTAATACAAAGAACAGAAAAAAAAAAGAAAGAAAAACAAATGAGCAGAGCATCAAACCATTAGAATAGCCTCAAGGACAACAATATATAAATAGTGGAAATCCTAAAAAGTGAGGAAAAGGAGAAAGCAACAGAAAATATATTTAAAGAAATAATTTCTGAAAACTTGATGCATTTAATGAAAAACATTAATGTACATATCCAAGAGCTCCACAGACCTCAAGTGAGATAACTCAAAGACATTCACACAAAGATATCAAGACTTTTTTTTTTTTTTTTTTTTTTGAGACGGAGTCTGGCTCTGTGGCCCAGGCTGGAGTGCAGTGGCGCGATCTCAGCTCACTGCAAGCTCCACCTCCCAGGTTCACGCCATTCTCCTGCCTCAGCCTCCGAGTAGCTGGGACTACAGGCGCCCGCCACCTCGCCTAGGCTAGTTTTTTGCGTTTTTAGTAGAGACGGGGTTTCACCGTATTAACCAGGATGGTCTTGATCTCCTGACCTCGTGATCCGCCCACCTTGGCCTCCCAAAGTGCTGGGATTACAGGCGTGAGCCACCGCGCCCGGCCTACTCTACTTTCAATAACATATACCACAAATAGTAGAAAGTTAACAAAGATATAAAAGACTTAAACAACACTATAAAACATTTAGTCTTAACAGATAACTCACACAACACCACACTCAACAGCGGAATATACATTCTTCTCAAGTAAAGAAAGAATATTATGTAAGATACACTGTAAGATACAAAATAAATAAATTAAAAATGGTTGAATTAACATAAAAATGTTCTCTTACTAGAACAAATGAAGTTGCAATATGAGAAAAAATTTGGGGAAAATCACAAATACATAGAAATTAAACAATGCCCTCCTAAGTAATCAATGAATAGAGGAGAAGTAAGATAAATTAGAAAACATTTTGAGATAAATGAACACAGACCACTATCTACACAAATTTATGAAATACAGCTGAGGCAGCATTTAGAGGAAAAACAATACCCCTAATTTTAAATTTGGATTAGATGATGTTTTCTTATATATGACACTAAAACACAAGCAACAACAACAAAAAAATCATAGATATAGTGGATTCCATCTATATTAAAAATATTATGCCCCAAAGGATACCCTCAAGAAAAAGAAAAGACAGCCAAACAAATAAGAAAAAAAAAAAAAAAAACTTCGCAAGTCATATATCTGACAAAGGACTTGTATCAAAAATATTTAACAAAACTCCTTCAACTCAATGACAAAATGATAAATAACCCAATTAAAATAGGCAAATAATTTCAATAGATATTTCCCCCCAACAGATTTAAATGTCCAATAAGCACATAAGGAAATGCTCAACATCATTATTCTTTAGAGAAAACAACTCAAAACCCCAAGACACACACTGAGATGACAAAGGTTGGTGAGGATGTGGAGAAGTGGGGTCTTTGTACGCTACTGGTGGGACTTAGCAATGACACATTCATTTCAGAAAACTAAAAATGTGAAACATGAGTTTCTTATGACTAAGCAATTGAACTCACAGGACTACACTCAAAATAATTTAAAACATAAGTCTACATCAATGTTAACAGCAACACTGTTCATTGTAGCCAAAAAGTGGAAACAACCCAAATATCTATAAACAGATGAATGAATCAACACAATATAGCGTATTTATACAACAGAATATTTTCCAGTCAAGAAATGGAATGAAGTATTGATACTTGGTACAACATGGATGCACTTTGAAAATATCCTATTAAGTGGAAGAAGAAAGACAAAAAGACTACATATTGTCTGAATTCATTTAACTGAAATGCCCAGAAAAAGAAAATCTGTAAGACATGGAAAGAATATTATTTTTTGCCAGAGGCTGTAGCGGGAAAGGGAAGGATGATGAACAATGACAGCTAAGGTGTATGGGTTTTTTTTTTTTTAATGGAGTCATGAAAATGTTATAAAATTAGACAGTAGTTATATACAACTCTTTGAGTTCAGTAAAAGCCATTCAATTACATACTTTAAAAGTATATAATTTACACTATAATTCTATAGTAGGTGAAACATATTTCAATAAAAATGTTATTTAAAAAAAATGCAGCTTGAATTTTACATTTATTTGTGTGGTTAATTAATTTATGACTTCTTCGAAATATTGAATCTCACAAGGACAGAAACATTTGTTTTTCACCCTTCATCCCACAACATCATTATTGAATCCACTGTATCTGAAGTGATTCCTATCACTCGGTAGGCATTGAAGAAATGTTAAAAGAGTAGTTCTTTTAAAGTGTGGAATGAAATTTGTATATGGCAACACAATTCCATGCTAGACCAATCATATCCTCATAAGACCGGAATGTCCTTGGCCAACTTCAGGGGAAAAAAATAGCTGTTTAATAATTTATTTTTATTAAATTCATTCTCATTTCCTGATCTGAAATGAAAAGAATTCTCTTAATTAACAGTCATGAGCCACATCATATTATGCATGATTTAAATAAGAACAAAATGCTAAAATAGATTTCTTTTCTAAACAAATCGGTCCTCTGTTTTTGCTTATTCCATTTTACTTAATAAGATAACCACTGCAGTTATGCAGGTGACAAAAATCAGGTCAAAGTTACAATCACTCACAAGCCATTTATCAAAGGACCTTGGGAAAATTAGTGCTTCTACTTCGCCCTGTAAAAGGTTCTACTCTGGAAGAGTGGCAAGTATATTTTGTACTATTATGGTTTATATATCATTTGACCAACAAGTGTAAAATCACTGGCTGGCAAAGGCCTGCTTTGCTCTCACAATATTCCTGATAATTGATAGATAAAGCTAGCCTGGGAATCACTCTCCAGTAATAGCAGTGATGTCTTAAGCTGCGTAGGCTTGCAGTTTACCCTGGATTCACTCTGACTGTGACTTCAGATTCTCTGTATCTTAAAATTCTAGCCTATTTTCAGAACAGTGTTTTGTTTCTTTTTTTGCCAAGGTTAAAAATGTGTACATTTCAAAATATCATCCAGTACTCAAAATATCCACTGAGTTTTTCGTTAATCATTGAAAATGTTAAGCAGTATACCAACTGATATCTTACACTAACTGTGGCATAGCAGGTGCTTTGCATACTTTATAAACCATATTCTCAAAATACAGATGAACAAACTAAGACCTCAGATTGTTCAGATAATTAATCAGTGGGAGAAGGCTTTATCCCACGGTGGAAGGAATTGGATTCAGACACAGCTGAGTTTGTTTACTTATGTTCATTACACCATTGGTTCTCAACTGGGAATTAATAACTTTGCCACAGGGGACATTTGACAATGTCTGAAACATTTTTGGTTGATATTATGGGGTAGAGAGTACTATTGTCATTTAGTAGGTAAGGCTAGGAATGCTGCTAAACATCATCCAAGGCACAGGACAGCCCCCCACAACAAAGAATTATATGGCACAAATATCAATAATGCTGAGGTTGAGATATCCTGCATTACGTCAATGGCTCCCGACTTCTAATGTACATGAGAACCACCTAGGGAAGTTCATAAACACTGACACATTTTCTGAAGAGATTTTGATTTAATTTATCTAATATGCAAGCAGGATATTGGAATTTTTTAAAGACTCTCATTGAATCCAACTGAAGCCAAATTAGAGCACTATGATAGGAAACCTCATTGCCTCTATACAAGTTGAGGCTAAGATACTACTCGTCAGTTGGGACATTTCTATAAAAACTTCCTTGAATTATTGGGACAAGTTGGGGTATGGTGGTGGTAAATGACCTTCTACTTCACGCCAACTGTTTTGCCAAAAATGAATTCAAAGACCAATTTGTTCATCAGCAGACTTCAGGTGGTGATGGTCCATTGGGCCTAAACTAGAGAACACATCACTAAGAGTTGTTCGCCAGCTATCTTAAGTCCTTAGTAGTAGAATTAGAAATTAACAAGCTTCTAGGAAATCTCTTAGGAGTCTGTATCTACAACACAGTTTCCAGACAATCACTATTTTGTAATTTATGAGTCCAAAATCACAGACATATTCTACCTTACGAATTCTCCGTAGAGTCTCTAGATCTACTGTCATTATTCTACTTCCTGCTCTGTGCCCTGGGAGGATGCTTTACTATCACATCTTATAAATTGACTTTTCATTAAAGTTTCTTTGAACACCGCTTTGGAATGTACTAACATTTCCTTGATGACAAGGAAGCTAATGAAAACAAGGCTTCATAGAAAAAAGTGCTTATTAGTGTTATTATTACTTTACCCTTATAGTGGCTTTTTCAAGAATTCAATTTAAAAATTAAACACACATTTTGTCATATGCATGCCCAACAACATCATCAAGAAGCGGAAGTCCTTAACCAAATCTTTCTCATCTAGATCACACCCAGTTCATGTCAACACAAGTTAGATAATGGATTTTAGCTTTTGCCTAAGCCTCAGTTTTCTCCTGACCATTCACGATGAAAAAATTCAGACAAGGTTTTTGAACTTCAGAACTTGAATCCTAAACACTGAAATATACCAATCTTCATATAGTGTTTTTAGTTTGCTAGGCTTCTTTTATAGTAATTTTCTGGAGTGTCTCTTTTTGGAGCAGGAAGTGGGGCTAGAGGTTTTGAGGGTATAGGCATTTTATAAGTCAAGGTCCAAAGGAAAAGAAAATCTCAAAATATAGTAGTTTCAAAAAAGTTTATTTTTAATGGACTGTGTAAAAATAAGAAATATGCATTCTGACCTTAATCAACTCCCTATTCCGCTCTCCAAATGGGGGTCCCATGTCCTACCACACTCAGAAGCACAAGGATAGAGAAAGCCGTTGGTATACTCACAGGTGCTACTTCTGGAATTAAGAAAATAATAAAAAGGGTAGGAGGCATATCTGGAGGGAAAAGGCAAAGCTGGTTGACACAGCGGTCATTTGCTACTGGCTACTCATTTATATATATTTCTTAACTTACACAATGTTTTCACCTGAAATACTTCATTAGGTCATTAAACTTTAGATAAGGTATCTTAAATATAGCATTTAGAAATTCTGTAGAAGATACATAAACCAATAGTTCATGTTTTGTAAAACAAATCCCAATCCCATGAAGTTACTGACCAATTAAATGTCTCCCAAATATAAAATTAAGTTTGTATTTTTATTTCTTCCTTTCTTCATTTATTTATTTGTTTTTAACATTTTTCATTTAAAATTATTATGTATCCATTATAGCTGTATCTATTTATGGGCTATGTGTGGTATTTTTATATAAGCATACAATGTGAAATGATCAAATCAGGGTAATTAGGATATGAATCATCTCAAGCATTTACATTTTTGATTAGGATTTCCAATTCCACTCTTCTAGTTATTTTGAAATAAACAATAAATTATTATTAACTATAGTTGCCAAATTGTGCAACAGAACACTAGATCTTATTCCTTCTCGCTTTCTTCATTTCTATATCCCGCATTTACTTACTCCTTCATTAATTTAACAAAAATTCACCAGCACCTTTATTGAATAGCTATGATATGTTGACCCAGAGGGCTTAATTTTGACAGACATGATCTCTGCTATTTACAATATAATGGAAAACAATTAGGTTTGAAAAAATGAAACATCATTTATTGGGATATTTTTTGAAGTGTATTACATCAATGTCATTAAACTGTAAGTAAACACACTTTTGTTCAAATTTTTAATTTTTCCGATTATGAAATGATTACAGGATGTATGATTTATGAACCAGAGTCTAGAACTCAACTTCTTGACGTCAAGATCATTGCTTTTTACAAACTAAGTTACTAACTCTTGAGAGTTTTGTTATTAAGAATTGATCATCCTTATGTGTAAATGATGTTTCATATTGGAGTCTTTTCCTCCCTGTTTTATAAAAATATTTCAATCTTCACTTTTATTAAACATACACCATATTTATTTCTCTTAAGACCTGGAATATAATTTTAAGAGATAAAGAATGACTACAGGAAATTCTTTACATTCTGACAACAATTAGCCAAACCATAGAACGCAGGTAGTTTAAAATGAGCTTCTTAGATTTTGAATAATCATATAACTGAAACTTAAAATTGTGAATTTATTCAACTATAAGTTATTTTTTAATATTATGAACTCCATAATTTGTTCTGAACAATTTGATCCAATCTAAATAAATTGGAAGTATCTACAAACTGTACAGGCAGATATTTCTTTTCTTTTTTCTTTTCCCTTTTCCTTTTCCTTTTCCTTTTCCTTTTCCTTTTCCTTTTCCCTTTCCTTTCCTTTCCTTTCCTTTCCTTTCCTTTCCTTTCCTTTCCTTTCCTTTCCTTTCCTTTCCTTTCCCTTTCTTTCTTTCTTTCTTTCTTTCTTTCTTTCTTTCTTTCTTTCTTTCTTTCTTTCTTTCTTTCTTTCTTTTCTTTCTTTCTTTTTTGAAGAATAAGACCACGTAATAAAGCTGCAAGAGTGGGACACTCCATTATGTACTTTCTAAATAGGTAATTCTTCCATTATTGATGTTGCCCTCATTTTAATTAATCACCTGGAGGTAGGAACAGGGACTTCAGAGTCTTGTGTTGGATCTGGAAGTTGATCTGAGCATTACTGTTTAGAGGGGAAGAGTGTTTTCCCACGTAAGACATCAGAATCTTAATTCAGACAACACATTAAGCCACACGAAAATAAATAACTATGTTAATAAGTACTCCAAAAGTCTTAAAAGAGAAGCTCAATTGCTGGAAAGAGCCTACTGAAACCAAGAGTGTACATTCAGACAAAAGATGAGGATAATAAATCAGATTTCATATGGGGTCTCCCTTGCTCTGTTCATGGAAAACATTATTCAACTCCTTAACGTGACCCACTAGATTGTGCAGAAATTATTCTCAGAGCAGTTTTTTCACTCTTACTCCTGCTCCTCTTCACTGAGGCTCTCCAGCCACACAGTCCTTCTCTTTGTTCCTGGAATAGGCAAGCTTATTGATGCCTCAAAGCTTTGAACTGACTGCGTCCTCTTTCTGGAGCGCTCTACCTCACAAGGACGGCTCCTTATCTCCATTCACATTTCAGTTCATACACCACCTCCTCAAAGGTCTCTTTGTCATTATTCTATTGTATTTCTTCTTTTGATCTGTCTGATATTTTATCTGAAATCCTGTCATGTATCGGTTCATTTATCTATCCCTGTCTTTGCAGCTAGAATTAAGTATCAGGGGAACTGGATCTGTGATTGATTCATCATTGTTCTTCTGGTGCCAAAAGTAGAGCGTGACTCAAGGCATGTACTCAATAAATATTTCTTGAAATCCTGGTTTGTGAGAGGCAGTCTCATGGAGTGATCAGCACCGTAAGGTCTGGAGTCATAGTCTCCAGATTCAAAACCTTGTTCTGCTACTTCCTAAATATGTAGCCTTGGATGGATGTCTCAGTCTCTTTACCTCTAAAATTGAAATAATACCTACCTTACAAGTTGTTTGGAGAATTAAACAGATTTATATTTGTAAAGTGTTTAAGATCATGCCAGACATACATCATAAAGGAAAATACTTAAACATACATGCATATAAGACAACATATGTAGCATAACATAGTCCATGCCAGGCAAGTGTTAGATAGCTAACACTAACACTGTTGTAGAATGCCTGTATGCGAGTAGATGTGTGTGTGTGTCATGCCCATAATTTCTGTGAGTAATTTTAGAGTCTTTCTCAAAATAGCTGTGCCCACTACCACTTAACGACGATTCTGCATCACCACCTGAGTTGAAACGTCTTTGCCGTTACTCCTCTGAAGAGCTACCTGTTCACATGTGTGTGCATGTGTGTGTGTGTTGTTTTGATACTAATTTTAAAGATGGTTTATTTGATTTCTTAAATAGTTGCAAATTAAGAAAATCATGGACATTTCAGAGAAAACATGACCCAGAAACTAAGGCCATAGGTGGGAAGAGTCTTAATACTTTTAAAGCTTCAGAGAGGGCAGTTTAGTCTCTAACCACTTTCTGAACCCCCCACCTCTCCTCTCCAGGCCTCCCTCGCCTCCCCACCACACCCGTTGCAAGCACTGCCTCTTTGCTCCCAGTTCCAGAGTTTTTGACTTTCCGCCCCTACTGTCATTCCCCATATTGTAGACATTATGTTTGCATGCTTAGCTGCCAGAGTTGGTTTCCTGTAATTCTGTTGTTCAAACTCCCAACTGGGGGGTTTAGATACGTAGAAAATACAAAAGAACAATTTGTAAACACGTGTTTCTATAGTTATCAACACAATGTGGAAGAACAAAGGAAAGTCAGAAGTCCCTGATCTAATCCTTAGAATTGTAAAGAAGTCATGACTATTTTGATGCATTTAATTTTGTGGAAAAGGCATTTGTGTTCCACATGACTGAGGTTTGGGTTTTCCTGTATTAATTCTTTTAGCAATTTCCTCATTTAATAATGCACAAAGTAAGTGATAGAAATAAAATTATTTTACATTTGTTTTCAATATTTTCCTTAAACATATAACATGAAACTTCATTTGACTTATAGGAAGATGCTAAAAAACAGAACAAAACAAAGCAGAACAAAACAAAAACAGCAAAGAAGTATACTGAAAGAAGTCTTAGGCACAGATATATGACATGGAATATATGTTTTATTTTTATCTTTTTTTTTTTTTTTTTTTTTTACACAGAATGCTGTACGTTTGGCCCCTTGTATTACTACTCTGCTGACTGTTGAGGAGATTTTTTAAAATGTATAAAAACACTGAGATAAGGAAGTGTCATCAAAAAGACAATCTTGGTGGTTAAATAGTAGGGAGGGGAGCATTATGGGAAATACCAGTTTGGAAGCCACGAAGAGAAAGTCTCCAGTGTGGACTGAAGATTCTCTCTCTTCTAAGAGGGGAAGAGACAAGTTGGGTTTTATGCCTCAAGGGGCTGGCTGGTGTTATTCATATTCAGCAGGTTTGCAGAGAAAGCTATGCATATTTATGAGGGGAGCCAAGTGCATGTTCATTGGGTAAACGTATGTATCATATATCCCATATTCACTTTGTGATGGAGATTTAGCATTAAAATGAGGTGGCATTTGGCTCATTAAGTCAATAATGAAATATAGGACATGAAGACATCAGTGCAGCTGCTGACTGCAATTGGCTTAAAATCTAGTCTGTAATAGCTTATCAGAAAAGATTGTTTATAAGGGGGACAGGTGGGGTGGTTCACAGAAGAAAGATGACTTGAGCTCAGGAGGACAAGGCTGTAGTAAGTTATGATCATGCCACACTGCACTGCAGCCGGAGCAATAAAGTGAGTCTCTGGCCCAGAAAAGGGAGAGCAGAGGAGAGGAAGAGAGGGGAGGTGAGGAAAAGGGAGGGGAGAGGAGAGGAGAAGTTTGTAAGGGCTGGGCCCCTATCCAATCAGAGTTGTTAGTGGTCTGGGTTGTAAATCAGCCTGCTAACTCCTATTGTTAGGGAGTTTAGCAAGGTTTTTCTTACAGTGGCAGGAATTTAAAAATTTGTCATGCCAGTCAGTTCCTGAATCCTCAACCTGTAGGTAGCTTTTATTTCCTTAACCTTAGGGTCGCTCTTAATTGGTAAAAGGGAATCTATTTTGGTCTCTTAGATCACTAAGAAAAAGATGTTATAGAGATGCTTACAGTAATCTGAGACTGGGAGAAACTCGCTTCAAATTTCCACATTGCAGTAAAATAGCATGTTGTCAAAGGAAGCCCATGCTTGTACCTTGGTTGCTGTTCGGAGAGTTGGATCTGAAAATGAAAGAACCCAGCTAGAAAGGGACAACTTTGAAATCCTGCCAGTGTAACTTGTCAGAGGAAGTGAATTTTCCATATGGGGTTCTGTAATATTATAGGCAGTGTAATTCCCCTTTCAGAGGCTCAGACACTTGACTTAAAAATAGTGGATTTGGACAAAATATATGTAAGATATCTTTTAGATCTAACAGTTTCTGTCTACTAAAATCTGTCTCCCAACCCATTCAATTTTTTTTCAACAAATTTTCCAAATGTGTTAACTTTCTACCTAATCTAAGGCATAAAAATACTTTTTGAGGCCTTAATGCTTAGAGACATATATAAGTGAAAGGACACAGTGCTATTACAAAGGAGAGAAGATAAAATATATTGAGAAAAATAACATAGGGATGGCTAATTCTCAGAGTTTTACATGAGTTGTTTTCTTTTAGGAAAACACTATAAATCAACCGCATGGTGAGAGTATATAATTTACTTTTTGGAGCTATTTTGCGAGCATGGTAAAATAAATTAGCATAGGGTTGTAGAAGATGAAAGGGAAAAAAAGATGAACAACAGAAGATGTAGTGTTGTCTTGAGAACTAATTAAGTTAACTTTTCTCCTGAAGGGACCATACAGCTGAGGGCCTTCGCCATAATGCTTCTCCCATCAGGGTAACAGTTCTAATACAACACATGCTGATGATAATCAAAATCAGTTCTAGCAAATCGCTCTTTCAGGGTTTGCAGAAACTAAGTAGATGGACAAAATTCAATCTCTTAAACCACTGCTTGTCACCAATTTATATGCTGATCTTGCAAAAAAATAAACATAAAGAAAAAGTCAATTCAACCTTAAACTTGAGCTTTCATTCCTTCCAAATCATTCGTAAAGCAACAAACTTTGAGTAATGTCCACACTATGGGAAGTATGTAGTTATTGTTGACTCTAGCTCATAAGAAACTGGAGATATTCATTTTCCAGAGCTCATTTTACAATCTAAAAAAGGAGGTACATAATAAATGAACTGAGTGGAAAACGACTTGCCTGTCACTATAGAAATTGGTACTTGTTCAGCGGGTTAGTTATTCCATCACCCATATCCATTTTCATCCTTTCTGCCTTACTGAGGACCCCGGAAGGCTGGTATCTGTGGGTTGCATTATCCAGACTCCTTTGGACACCAGTTGAGTTTGGATCAATGGGAGCCGCCACCAGTCAGAGCCTGGAGAGCCAGAGGAAAGAGAAATCAGGGTATTTCTTTCTCATCTCTCTCACTGCATGGCTCCGGTTCTGGCAAGTATTGCATTCCTTTACCTGGTGCTACAGTTCCTATTTTAAGCGGCTTCTCTTTACGAGGTTCCAGATCTCGTCTAGCTCTAGCAACTTTATTTCCTTTTCCCTTTAGGTCTAAGGATGAGGAAAGCATCCCGCTGCTGCCACAAGTTGTATGTATCCATTGTTGGTTTCCTTAAATTGGCTCATACCTTTGCAAATAGCCTTTCATTAAATTCTCATTACTTACACATCGTCCTTGTGTTCTATTCATTTCCTGCAGGAACCCTGACTGATATGATTAGCAAAACTAAAAACATGGTAGGCTGGGGATCAAAATGAGTGTTCAAAAATTAAAGAATGATTTTAATTTTAATGTATAAATATCCACTCACCAGTCTTTTGATATAAGGAAAATACATTTTCTTGGAATATGTGCCTATTGATTAAAATTCAAACTTGCCTTTATTACATGATTCTCACGCATAATGCATCACACATAATTCAATTTTTGATTTCAGCTTCATCAAAGCAGGATGAAAACTTACACTTGTAAAATAAGTACATCATCCATCTGGAATTTATCTCCACTCTTTTATATTGCTTCACGCTCACCCAAAGTAGGAACAGTTTTTTGCAATATTCTTCATTGCTTCTTTATAAAATATTCCATTTTGTTTTCAAAAATGCATCAACTCTCTCTGTTCTCTGATCAAATATTGCAGAAACAATAAAATACAATAAATATTTGCAATAAAAGTACAAATGTAATAATAAATTTTGGAACAAATGCAACTTATTTGAATAAAAAAGCACTATAAGTAGCAGCAGGAAAATGTCAAGATGTCATAGTCTATTGTCTGTTCGTCTATGCCTTTTTCCACAGAAAATGTACATTGTTGATTAAACTAATATTTCGGTTCAGTAGAAGAGGATTATTGGAGTTTTATTTTTTAATATGAAAACAAAATTAATAAAGATATGAAAGCATTAAAAGTGTGCATCTAAAAGCTTCAGAGAGAGGACGTTAGAAAGTATTCCCCAAAGTAGTATAGAAGTCAATAACTGAAGTATGATTAGGATTTAGCTAGGAGAAGAAGGAAGAAGATTATTCCCCCAGAAAGAATACTATGCGGAAGACATTGATATTCAAAGAGAACTTCAAATGTGAAGCAAGAGAGTAACTTCAAGTCAGATGTGAAGCCGGGATCTCTAGGTGATATTGTCTAACCTGGCCAAGGTTTTACCTGTAAAATTAGATATTAATATCCTTCTCATGGGGATGAGTGAGGGTTGAATGAAATGGCTTATGTAAGAAGTTCTCAGTAGTGGTGGTTCTTCTCAGGGAGATTAATCTACTCCTGCTAATATCAACGAGAATGGGTTTGTCTCACATTGTTATAAAAGTCCTGAAAAGATACACCGTATATGTCACTAGAGTACAAACAGCCCCAATTTAAAATGTTGAAAATTCCCACTTTGTGACAAGAGAGCAGCTATTCACTTTGTCATTATTAAATTCGTCATGAATGATTTATTTAAAATGTGAAAAAAACACCATAATGTACTACAAATCTGTGGAGAATTTTAAGATTATTCTTATGATAATGATTATAATAATTGCCAATATCATGCCTATTACTTCTCAGAACTGCTTCAGTTGTTCATAGATTGATCTGTCATAGGTTTACAGAAGAATTACATTGACCAGGATGACTTGGGGGTGGCCTCCACCCAAATCTGCTGCAGCATCACTGAAACAGGAGCTAAAAACCTGATATTCAACCACTCTGGATTTCATTTCTTCACTGCCGGTTTCCTCACTGGCTTCTCCTCCTCCTCCACTTTAATTCTCTAGGTGTGAGAAAGGCAAGACCCTACTTGTGACATCAGGCAGAGGAAAATCTAACAGACTTGAGAACTGAAAATGTGTTTCATTTTGTTTTGAATTTTAAGATAACATACTGTGGTTAATCCTTCACTTCTGAAAAACATTGTTTTGCAAACGCCTATAAAGTATTCTGAAAAAAAAAATGGTCATATAATTCCCTGTGTTCCTTTTCTTTGCAACATTACAATGTGATTCTGAGACTTGGATGCTGATTTCAAATGATTTGAGGTGAAGCTGAAGTCACAAGTTCTAGGTGTGATGTGCTATTGGATGTTCTGTATGGATGTAGAGGAAAGAAGGAAAAGGTTATGGCCACATCCCACCCTTGTCCAAAGAGAAGGATCTAGCTTATCTTTTTGGATCAGAATTCCAAGAGACTGAAATGTCACTGTGGGTGAGAGGTATTTGTTAGATATGCATACTGGAGCGCTTATAGGTACACTGATTTGCTGTCCTGGATATTCAACAACATAATTGTGTAGGACTTGGCACATTGAAATACTAGTGGCCTTATTTGGGTAATTATTAAAACTGGGTCATAAGTACCCCAAGATTCACTATCATATTCTTTCTGCTTTTTGTAAGTTCACTATTTGTCATAATATTTTTGTTGTTTTTGTTTTAATTAATTAATTAATTACTTAATTAATTTTTTGCTTGTTTGTTTCGTTTGAAGTTCATCCAGTCTGGCTTTGCCTAGTGCTATCTCTTACCATGGACTGTCTCTCAGATTAGGCACAGCCATCAGATATTTAACTTATTTCTTATTATTTCTTACTTTCTTATTTCTTAACTTCTTTAACGTATAACTCCCTTTTCTCTTCCTCTAGCCTGTACACTGGCTATGCAGTGGTCTCAAGTTCTAGAGACATGATTAGGTTTAACTTTAAATTTGGGGAAATGGTTGCTATGGACTGAATGTCTGTGCTCCCCACAAACTTACACATTGAAATTCTAATCCCCGATGTGATGGTATTTGGAGAAGGGTCCTTTCAGAGACAATTGGGACATGAGGTAAAACCCTGATAATGAGATTAGTGGCCTTATAAAAGGAGACATGAGAAAGCCTACTTTCTCTCTCTCTCTCTCTCTCTCTCTGTGATGTGTGAATACAGTGAAAAGACAGCTAGCTATTAACTAGGAGGAGGACCCTCTTCAAGAACCTGACCATGTTGGCATCCTGATCTCAGACTTCCAGCCTCCAGACTGTGAGAAATAAACGTTTGTTGTTTAAGCGAGTCAGTCTATAGTATTCTGTTATAGTCACCCAAACTAAGGCAATGGTAATTCACCTTCTACCTCAAGTACAAAGCACATCCCCCTTACTCACTTTCCAGAGTTCTGCAATCAGTATTTTCTCATTTAATAAGAAGAAAGTGACACAGGGTTTTCCACTGAGCATGTCTTCATGATCTCTCTCCATGGGAGAGATATCAAGAGAGGGAAAGGGTGACTGGATTAAGGCAGATTGTATCCACTGGGCCCTTAGTCTGACGGAAACGTAATAGCACTAAGCTATACTATACACCCTACAATAACCTAAAAACGTAACTTAAAGGGGTCTGCCATGTGCTATTTATTTTGATAAGGAGTCCCACACAGGCATTCCAGCTACCAAATTGAACCTTATTGTGATATTCTTTAAATAGCCTCACAGTCAATTAATTTCTGAATTTCACTAATATTTGTCTTTTCTTTTCCCTTCCCTCCCTTCCCTTTTTTCCTCCCTTTCCTTCCCCTCCCACCCCCTTCTCTTCCTTTCCCTTCCCATTTTTTTTCTTTTCTCCCTGAGCCACAGGGTCTCTCTGTTGCCCAGCCTGACTACAGTGTTGTGATCACAGCTCACTGCAGCCTTGAACCTCTTGGCTCAAGTGATCCTCTCGCTTCAGCTTCCAGAGTAGTTGGGACTAATTTTTAAAAATTTTTATTTTTAGGAGAGATGGAGTTTTGCTATGTTTCCCAGGCTGATCTCAAACTGCTGAACTCAAGAGATTTTTTTCACCTCAACCTCCCAAAGCACTGGGATTACAGGGGTGAGCCACCATGCTCGGCCTAATTTTTCTTCAATGTATGTGAGAAATGCTGTCCCCCCTCATGCTTATTTTAATTCAAAACTAATTATCTCTAGTGTGGACTGTTTTGAGGGCACACTTAGTGGACTCTGCCTCCAGTCAATTAACAGGGCACCCATTCTCCAGATTGTTTGAAATAAGTAGTCTTTCTATAATGCAAACCTGTGCTTTTATCATTCTTCTATTTAAACTTCTGGATACCTCTCCTCTCCTACTTCTTCAAGAAAATTACAAAATTACTTGTGACAGTAAACATGGTCCCACCTACTGGGCCAGTTTACCTGTGCTCCAGCCACAGACAAACTTTACCTGAACCTCAACCATACCTTCCTAGCATACCTCTCCACTTACACACACCCTTTCCTTCTTCATATTACTGTGAATACCCACAACAATTACATTTGCACTTTTGATTTTGCATCATCTCAAGTCTTTTGTGCATACCTACTCTTTCTTATTTTCTCTTAAGAACTAGGTGTCTGTGGAAATTGTTTGAACTTCAATAAGACTAGAACATCCTTTATGCACTGGGAGGAGATTATGTATTTGTGTGTGTGTGTGTGTGTGTGTGTGTGTGTGTGTGCGTGCACGCGAGACAGAGAGAGAAAGAGAGAGAGGTTTGGAACATTAGTCTTTTCATGGCCAAAATGACTCCATGGATTTTTCACCAAGATTTTGGAAAATCAGGCTATGAACAACAACTCCACTCCCCGTCACCCAAGATAAAGTTCTTCCATCTCTTTAGTGTGGAATGCAAACTCTGTCAGGCCCAGCACCTAAGTTCCCCTCTAGCCTTAACTCCGTCACAGCTTGTCCTTCTAATTTAAATTTCAGTAATAATGAACTCCGCATGGTTCTCATTCACACCCTTACATCCTATGCTTCCCCTTTCCTTGGCCCTTTCTTCATTTACCTAGCTGGCTAATGTCCCCTCATTTTTTTTTTTTCCTTTGAGACAGAGTCTAGCTTCACTCTGTCACCCAGGCTGGAGTGCAGTGGTGCAATCTCGGCTTACCGCAACATCTGCCTCCTGGGTTCAAGTAATTCTCCTGTCTCAGCCTCCCAAGTAGCTGAGACTACAGGAGCATGCCACCACAACTGACTAATTTTTGTATTTTTAGTAGAGATGGGTCTCATCATATTGGCCAGTCTGGTCTCGAACTCCTGACCTCAGGTGATCCACCCGCCTCAGCACCCCCATAAGTGCTGGGATTATAGGTGTGAGCCACCGTGCCCGGCCCACTCATCTTTTTAAACTCAACTTCCTCATCACCAGTTTTTAAAGGCTCCCCAGTATCGTTGTTCATGCAGTTTCCTCTTACAGAGATATCATCCATACCTTACTTACTACTTAGTAGTTACTAAATTTTGGAGCTGGGGCTTAGATTAGAAGGGGAAATGAAATCCTCTTTGGCTATGGTCACGGTAAACTACTTGCCCATCCTATTAGTGTTCATAGTCACAGGACATATCATGTAATATCATTTGACAGAGTTTCTTAAAATTATTTTTGTTTATTTTTTTCTAGAATATATTTTCCTCAAGGAGAGAGCTTACGCCATTCTCTCTGCTGTATAATAGGTAAATTATTATCATACATGAAACGGATATAAGAAAAATCCTATTCTGTGTGTCACTGATAGTTAGACATTCCTAAGTATATATATAACCCCGTCATTGGTTGCTGTTTTACTTTCTAACCCCTGACCCTACCGTCTGTTAATGGGATGACAAATGAACGAAAGAGAGCTTTTTTAAGAAAACTGCTTGGGAGAGTGGTGGGTTAAGAAAACAACCTGTCAGGTACTACCAGGGTGATGGGACCCATAATCCAATCATTAGCATCACACAGTATTTCCATGTAATGAATTCATGTACTCCCTGTATCTAATATAAATGTTGAAATTGAAAAAGAAAAAAATGCCCTCAAATTGAGTCATGAAGAGAGTGGGCAGGACAAGGAATATTAGTCCCTCATGAAACAGTGGTAAGTGACCTCAGGAAGGAACATTTAGGTGGAGGCTTCATTACCTGAGGTGATAAAATATCCGTAGATAAATATGAGACAGAAACTGGAACAGACCTGGGGCTTGGAAATAAGGGGATGAAGGAGAGCTAATGTTTATTGATCTTCTGCTATGGCCTTGATCTACTGCTTCATTCAACAGCAGTTTCCTAGTGAGCATCTATCTTGTGCCTGGCATGGAGATAGGAAGTAGGGTTTCAAAAGTCAACAAAACACATCCAATCAAGATTTGGCCATCACAGAGCTTACTGACCAACAAGAATAGAAATAATTATTCATCAATGCACCAAACTCTGCTAAATATTTTGAGAGAGGAAATGATGGGGACATGGCAGACTGTACAGAAACTGAAGTCGGTTATGTCTTATTAGATCCATTTCACTGGTCTATGGGGACTGGCATCAGAGCTAAAACTGAAAATGCTACAGAAACTATGAAGTTGTATTTGTGGACACATCATGTTTTGAGCTGACATTCGTGCTTGCTAACATATAAAAGGAAAGAAAACAAGATTTGAAGATAATATGATAAATATGCCACTTAGTTCTTCCACTTCACTATTTTGCAACCTTGAATAAATCACATCACCTCTCTGAACTTGGGTTTCCCTGGCTGCCAAATGTAACCACTAATACCTGACCTGGCAGACTCTCAAGACTATAATAGGCTCAATTAGGATAATAAAGGGAAAAAGACTTTGAGAACCGTGAAAACCCATGTGAATTTTGTTATGAGTATCATTGCCATGTGAACCAGCCCAGGAAGTCTGGAACTGAGCAGGTTTGGTCTTAGTATAAACCTGTATGTCTAGACAGATGAATGGTTCTGCAAATTTTCAAAAGCTCCATGTATTTCCACACCAAAGATTTTCCCTCTTCTTAGGGTTTAATCTTCTGTTCCCGGAGGAGATGAGTTTTAACAGGGGGAAAAAAGGAAAACACGTTAGTGTTAAACTTTGTCGAGGACTCTCATCATGAAATTTCCATAGGTAGTCATGAAACAGACACTGGAACAAACTGAGGTCTGTTTTGAGGTCAGTAGTGGACATTATCAGTGCTCTGTTCATGCTTCCTCTGTTCCTTCTTACCGAATCTGTGTGCCTGTTGGCAATCTGTCTATCTTCTATTTTGTGCCTACAAATTTCTTATCTGACTGTCATTGGCTACTGAAGCTGTTTCTGAATGCATGCACAGAAATTAGAATTGTCTCACAGTTTATAATCCGCCTTCCTCGAATCAGAAACAGTTAAAATCCAGTAGGAGGTTTGTTCAAGACTATAAAAGCCCAGCTTTCTCTCAGAGAGTTTAGGCGAATTTTAATGTGTAATCTATACTTCAGAGCTAACTGAGGTATTAGGCTGAGGCTGAGCCTGTGCCTAAAATTGCATCCTTACTTGACTTCTTCTTTTTATCTCTCCTGACTTCCCTGTTATTTTATCTATTTCTTTTTGGAGCACTGTCTTAGTAAATGCCTCTCATCTCAGGGTCTGCTTCTGGAGAATATGATCCAACGTAAATTTGAGAAAGTAAGATATATATACTCTAAGCAGTTAGTTAATGACCCCAGCATGGATTTGTCAAAGTCAATGGGGGAAACATAACTAGGACGGAGATAGTTATTTTGGTGGCAATAGAGGCATTATCTCAAAAGTTTCCCCTTTCAAGACAATATTGAAGTCTAGTGATATTAAATTTATTTAGTAGTAATTTAATAACCCCATGTGATATTTACTGTAGCAGGCATCAGGAACACATAAAACATGATTATTCAAAATGCAAGAGGAGACATATTACTTGAAAATAGCATAGGCCGGGCGCGGTGGCTCACGCCTGTAATCCCAGCACTTTGGGAGGCCGAGACGGGCGGATCACAAGGTCAGGAGATCGAGACCATCCTGGCTGACACGGTGAAACCCCGTCTCTACTAAAAGTACAAAAAACCAGCCGGGCGAGGTGGCGGGCGCCTGTAGTCCCAGCTACTCGGGAGGCTGAGGCAGGAGAATGGCGTAAACCCAGGAGGCGGAGCTTGTAGTGAGCCGAGTTGGCGCCACTGCACTCCAGCCTGGGCGACAGAGCAAAGACTCCTTTAAAAAAAAAAAAAGAAAAGAAAATAGCATAAAACTGGAATTTTATATTGTACTTAAAAATTAGTACAAAGGCTTCCTATAATGTATAAACTGTGAAACTTTCATCTATTTAGCATCGATTGCTTTTTATTCATTATCTCCTTTAATACTCATTACAGCCCTGTAAAGCAATTATTGTCATTCTCATGTGAAGGTAAGGTGAATATTATTAAAGCAAAACAATAACTTATACAAAAATACACATAGAGTAAGTGACTAATTTATTTCAGCCTAAATCAAATATTGTCCAAATCCCACGCTCATTGTGATATGCCATGTTGTTTTTTTTTTTTAAGTAGAGCACAAGACAAGAATTACTCAAAAACAAACAAGCAAATGACAACAGCCTTTTTTCCAAGTGATTTAATAAGCTCTTGGGTAAGAAAATATTTATATTTTTAGCTCAATTAAATTGGGTGGTTCAGCTTTCCAACATTTACATGTTCTTTACTTAAACACAGATATGTATAAGCCTTCTCATGTTCTGTTAGTATTTAGTGGCACTTAGTGTATGGAAATCTCATCTTTTTGCACTGCTTGTATTTCCATAGCAAAGATCCTGGCAGAACTGACATATAGATGATAGGATCTGTGAATAGAAGACATAGTTGCCACCCTTAGATTAAAAGAGCAAAATGATGGTTATTGTTACAGATAAAGATAGAACTAGTCCAAGTCCCAACTCGGACACCTACTAGTTACGTGATTTTATAAGAGTTAAACTTTGTAACCCTGAGATTTCATTATTGGTAAAATGGGGATGCTAAGACTTCCCAAGAGTTGTTATCAAAATTGTGAGACAACGTATGTTTCATTGTATATAAATACCACATTTTACTTATCCATTCATCTGTCCATAGACACTTGAGTTGCTTCCATTTTTTAGGTATTGTGAATAATAGGCATGGGTATACAAATATCTATTTAAGACCCTGCTTTCAATTATTTTGGGTATACACTCAGAGTGGAATTGCTGGATCATATGGTAGTTTTATTTTTACTTTTTTAAAGAACAGACATACTTTTTTATAGCAGCTATAACATTTTACAGTCTTAAAAAGGAAAGAAAATCTGCCACATGCTACAACATGGATGAATCTTGAGGACATTATTGCACGTGAAATAAGCCAGTCACAAAAAGACAGAAACTACGTAATTCCACTTGTCTGAGTTACTTAGAGCAGTCAAAATCATAGAGCTAGAAAGCAGAATGGTGGTTGCCAGGGACTAAAGAAAAAGTGAATGGGGGCCTTTTGTTTGATAGGTACAGAGTTTCACTTTTACAAGATGAAAAGAGTTCCGGAGATGGATGGTGGTGATGGCCGCACGGCATCATGAATGTATTTAATACCGTGAATGGGACGCTTAAACATGGCTGTGATTGTAAATTTCATGTTATGTGTATTTGGCCACAGTAAAAATTTGGGGGAGAAGCTAAAACTTCAAACTACAACAAAACAAAACAAAGCAAGTTGCAGAGTTAGACTGTCTGAGTTAAAATAGTAGCTTGACCTCCCCGCCAACTCCAAAAAAAAAAAAAAAAAAAAAAAGACAGCGAGAGAGTCAGAATATGTATATTTGTAGGACAATACTTGATAATATATATGGTGATGTAATGCTGATTATTTAGTTCCTTTTCCTCAGAAATGGGTATTAAATCATAGGGTCAAATAAAATGTCTTAGGAGGCAAACAAAGCCATAGGGAGGTTTGGGACAGGGAAAGGTCACTCCTGCTGAAATTGTTACTCCTTTTAAAAGAGCAAGTTTTATGTAAGATATGGCTTAAAGAATAGATAGAAACTCCCTCTCCGTATGGTAGTTGTCGACTTCTTGTAATACATAAGGAAGTTTTCACCCAGAAAATATGCAAAACAAACTGCCCTTTCTGGTGGGGGAGAGTTTGTTCGTGTTTTTAAGCCATTATACTTGGAATCTATGCAGATACTTAGGGTTTATAATTACATTCACAAAAACAAAACTTAAGTTTATTTAGACCTATTTTTCAGAGATTTAAATTTTTAGTAGTTATTTCAGAGAAATGAAATTTAATGCTCAGGAAGAAAAAAAAATCTCTGCTTCTTTGATTGTCCACTGAACAAAGGCCAAATGCAACAAAGAGGCAAAGGGCATTCTTTGAACTCCCTTGAAGTAAAAGCCTTTTGTGCATTTTCTGGATTCATTTGAAAACAAAAACAAAAACAAAACCAAAAAGGAAATCAAGACAAGGGATGAACAGAGCTTGTTTACTCCAATGTCTGTGATGTCCGGTGCTATTTCTTATTTAATAATCCATATAGAGAAGCGGTTGTTCTTTGTTCTCATCTCCTTCCCACCAAAGAGACTCAGACCATGTCCTAAGAAGATTACGAGACTTTGTCTTTGATTCATTTGAAAGGCCGTAATTGGCCAACTTCAAACCCCATTTAAAATCTTTCTGTGGTACTTGAAGGCCCACTTCCGGACAAAGGTTTCTTTTAACTCTTTCCTAAGAGTAAGTCCAGTCATCACAATCCAGTGATGGGCTGTATACATTTGGATGTCTGGAAAAACCCTGCAGTAGGAACCCATTACATTTCTGAAACTCACTTTCATAAATTATTTTGCAAAATAACACTAAGAATGAGTCAGGGCAGACATTTCTCTGATCCCTGTCATTTTTTTTTTTTTCATTCACACTGTTCTTTATTAGTGTGTTCTTTTTTTAACTATAAGACTTTATTTTTTAAAGCAGTTTTAGATTTATAGAAGTACAGTTCCATATACCCCTCAGTCCCCTCTGCCTCACCTACAGTTTTTCCTGTTGGCATCCTAGCTTAGTGTGCCATGTTTGTTACAATTGATGAGCCAATGTTGATACATTATTATTAACTAAAATCTGTCCTTTATCGTAAGGTCACTCTTTGTGTTGTATATACTAGAGCTTTTGACAAATGTGTAATGACATGTATCCACCATTATAGAATAGTTTCACTGCCCCAAAAAACGCCTGTTCATCTATCCCTTTCTCTCTGCAGCAGATCCTTGATGACACTGGTCTTGTTCACGTTTCCATAATTTTGCCTTTTCCAGAATGTCATGTAATTGCAATTGTAAAGTATGTAGAATTTTCAGATTTACCTCTTTCTTTTTTTTAATTTTTCAATTTTTTTAAAAAAATTTTACTTTAATTTCTGGAATATATGTGCAGAACGTGCAAGTTTGTTATATAGGTATACATGTGCCATGGTGGTTTGCCGCACCTATCAACCCGTCATCTAGGTTGTAAGCCCCACATGCATTAGGTATTTGTCCTAATGCTCTCCCTCCCTTTGCCTCCAACCCCACAACAGGCTCTTGTATCTGATGTTCCCCTCCCCGTGTCCATGTGTTCTCATTTTTCAATTCCCACTTGTAAGTAAGAACATGCAGTGTTTGGTTTTCTGTTACTCTATTAGTTTGCTGAGAATGATGGCTTCCAGCTTCATCCATACCCCTGTAAAGGACATGAACTCAATCTTCTTTGTGGCTGCATAGTATTCCATGGTATATATGTGCCACATGCTACCTGACTTCAAGCTATACTACAAGGCAGCAGTAACCGAAACAGCATGGCATTAGTACCAAAACAAATATATAGACCAATGGAACAGAACAGAGACCTCAGAAATAACACCACACATCTACAACCATCTGAACGTCATCAAACCTGACAAAAACAAGCAATAAGGGAAGGATTCTTTATTTTTTAAATGGTGCTGGGAAAACTGGCTAGCCATATGCACAAAACAGAAACTTGACCCCTTCCATATGCTTTATACAAAATTTAACTCAAGATGGACTAAAGACTTAAATGTAAAACCTAAAACCATAAAAACCCTAGAAGAAAACCTAGGCAGCACCATTCAGGACATTGGCATGGGCAAAGACTTCATGACTAAAACAGCAAAAGCAGTTGCAACAAAAGCCAAAATTGACAAATGGGATCTAATTAAAGCAAAGAGCTTCTGCACAGCAAAAGAAACTATCATCAGAGTGAAAAGGCAACCTAGAGAATGGGAGGACATTTTTGCAATCTGAGTGTCTGACAAAGGGCTAATATCCAGAATCTACAAGGAACTTAAACAAATTTATAAGAAAAAAAAAACAAATAACAACAACAACAACAAAAAAACATAAAAAGTGGGCAATGGATATGAACAGACACATGTCAAAAGAAGACATTTATGTGGTCAAGAAACATATGAAAAAAAGTTCATCATCACTAGCCATTGGAGAAATGCAAATCAAAACCACAATGAGATACCATCCAATGCCAGTTAGAATGGCAATTATTAAAAAATCAGGAAACAACACATGCTAGTGAGGCTGTGGAGAAATAAGAAAAGTTTTACGCTGTTAGTGGGAATGTAAATTAGTTGGACCATTGTGGAAGAGAGTGTGGCGATTCCTCAAGATCTAGAACCGGAAATACCCTTTGACCCAGCAATCCCATTATTGAGTATATACCCAAAGGACTATAAATCATTCTACTCTAAAGACATGTGCACAGGTAGGTTTATTGTGGCACTGTTCACAATAGCAAAGACTTGAAACCAACCAAAATGCCCATCAGTGGTAGACTGATCCTTGTGATTTTTAGCATGAATAAAAGATGAGGAATAGGCTAGAACTCAGGAAGTCTTTTTTAGCCCAGAGTTTGAACCTCAATCCTGCCCTTGCTTCCTGTGGAATCCCCTCCCTCCCCAAACAAAATCAAAATAATGATAACCCAAATCTCACTTACGCATGAAATTTGTCAAAGGTAAATTAGGAGGATTACTTTTTCTTATAATCCCTCATTTCTTGATCATAGATGGTGGAAGGAATGCTGCTATTAGGTCATTAAATTCTCTCTGGTAGGATTTTTTAACAATGTTCAAGCCTTTCTCCTCTCTTCACATTTCTTTCTTGTGCATTTTCTTTTTTTTTTTTTTTTTAATTATTATACTTTAAGTTCTAGGGTACATGTGCACAACGTGCAGGTTTGTTACATATGTATACTTGTGCCATGTTGGTGTGCTGCACCCATCAGCTCGTCATTTACATCAGGTATAACTCCCAACGCAATCCCTCCCCCATCTCCCCTCCCCATAATAGGCCCCGGTGTGTGATGTTCCCCTTCCTGAGTCCAAGTGATCTCATTGTTCAGTTCCCACCTATGAGTGAGAACATGCTGTTTTTGGTTTTCTGTTCTTGCGATAGTTTGCTAAGAATGATGGTTTCCAGCTGCATCCATGTCCCTACAAAGGACACAAACTCATCCTTTTTTATGGCTGCATAGTATTCCATGGTGTATATGTGCCACATTTTCTTAATCCAGTCTGTCACTGATGGACGTTTGGGTTGATTCCAAGTCTTTGCTATTGTGAATAGTGCTGCAGTGAACAAACGTGTGCATGTGTCTTTATAGCAGCACGATTTATAATCCTTTGGGTATATACCCAGTAATGAGATGGCTGGGTCATATGGTACTTCTAGTTCTAGATCCTTGAGGAATCGCCATACTGTTTAAATGCTTCCTCTTCCCTCTCTCTTCATTCTAGAAGACAGTAAGGGCTATCAATCACCTAAGGCTGTTCTGATTCTTTCTTGGCAGTTAATAATTAGATGTGTTTACATGTGATTCAACAGAATTTAATAAATATTTTTACATTTTTTCACCAGAATCACTATCCATTTTTGTTTTATAGATTGCACTTTAAGTTTTCTTCACTATAACAAACATAGATGTAAATTCCATATTACTATTTAAAAGTCAAAAGAGATAAAAAAAGATAAATCACTCTTAGCAAACCAAAGTTGAGATCAGTGTTTTCTTTTAATACATATAATATTATGCATAATTCTAACACAGCTGATTATTAATACATGTATTATATAGTGTTTTATTCTAAACTTTTAATCTAATAAATTATATTTAGAATGGCTTTATGACATTTTAACATAAACAAAATATATATGCTACTATAATACTTTATACACTAAATTTACCAAAATTTATTTAACTAAAACATCCAACAATAGATGCTTGCTCCATGGTCTGTGTTATGAGTATATTATCATAAATTAATCCTTTCTGGTTCTGTGTGTATATATATGTTTTCACACTATAAATGGTGATTTATTTACATAGATGTCTTAAAAAGAATTTACTAGGTTAAGACTATGACATTTTTAGAATCCTTGATACATAATAACTCCATATTGCTCTGAAAGTGGTTTTATTAACCTTCATCATGTTTCATACTGAATCTAGTCTACTTCTGTATCTGTTCTAAGCTCTTTAGTTGAAATTTCTATGGGAAGCATGCTTGGAATAATCCTATCTGCTCTGGAAATTGCCTTGGTGAATAATTAGATCCCAGTCGAACTGCCTTTGGTACTGATTTATCAAGTTCATGTATTTTTTCAAATATATATTTCTACAACATCTATTTTGCTCTTGATACCTCAGCCTTCTAGGCTCAAATAATTCTCGTTATGTACTTTATCAGAACAACTTTGACACAGTCGTACAAATACACACAGATTGTCCCATGTCTCCCCAACCACCCAGTTCACACACACACACCACACACACACACACACACCTGCATAGCCTCAATTTTATCCAAAGCCTCCTTAGATAAGCACCCCATGGGGAACACGTCTGCTTCAGTTTTGATACATCCCTCAGATAACACAAAACATTGCTCAGACCTTCAGACCTTTACAAAATGCTCATAACAACATGGTCCAGGTGGCAGTCAGTCATATGCAGCTCTTGCGTGGAAGGAGAGACAACTTGACACGTTATTCCTTCTAAGTAGTATGTGGAGGAGCTTATTCAGTTCATTACGGTCACTCACTGTTTATAGGAATGGGGCTACTGGAAAATTAGCACCATTCAATTTTTGGAGTATTACAATGACATTTATATAGAGATAGGATATCACAATGAAACTTTATACATATAGTCATGCACCATATAACAATGTTGTGGCCAATGATAGGCCACGTATAGGATGGTGGCCTCATAAGATTATAATGGAGCTGAAAATTTATTTCATCTGGTGATGTAGCTATCATGGTTACTCTCCTGGAAATCATTCTTACATTCTGCATCTGTCTTAAATGTTAAAGAGAGAAACTTGTTATATACTATTTATTTTAAAAAGAAAAAGCAAGACATTCTAGACTTTAATGATCTGACAGATAACACATGAGAGCTGATGTGAGTTTCTCTGCAAATATTACAGCGCAGAGTGTGGTTTAGCACCAAGAGTGAAAGCTGTAGTCTTTGGAGAGAAGAAAATAAAGTTTGATTCCTAGTTCTATAACTTGTTATCTCAACTTTGGTAAGGGACATGAAATTTATAAACTCATGTGTAGTCATCTATAGAATAGGACTAATAATTGTACTTACTAACAGTGTTGTTCACGCCACAAAAAAAGTCTTGAGCAACTTCTAACAACAAAGCACTCTTTTGTTTTAGGGATAAAAAGATGAATTCTCACCAGCCTGAGAAACATAGCAAGAGCTCATATCTAAAAAAATAAAAAAAAATCTATCTGGGTGTGGTGGTGTCTGACTGTAATCTAAGCTACTTAGGAGACTGAGGTGGGAGAATGCTTGAGCCCAAGTAGTTTGAGGTTGCAGTGAACCATGTTCATGCCACTGTACTCTAACCTGGGAGACACAGCAAGATCCTAATGCTAAATAATAAAATAAAAATAAAATAAAATAAAAATCAATTACCTAGTGCCATTGACCTGTAAGAATGAATACTATAATACAGTGAACATACTTGGTAAACTACTCAATGCTATAAAAATTTAAAGTCTTTATATTCAATATTATTCCTTTATAATGAATTATAATTCTACAATATGCAGGATTGTAGACTAGCCATAACCACAATGAGATACCATTAAACATATTTTGTAATAGTTTGCTTTAGAAACAAAACACATTGATAATACCAAGTGCTGACAAGGATATGGTACAACTGGAATTCTCTACACTTCAGGTGCATAGTAATACACAGTGGTAAAACTGTATTACTATGTAATACTGTATTAGTCAGAGTTCTTCGGAGAAGTATAACCAAAAGAATGTGTATGTGTAGAGAAAATTATTTAAAGCATTGGCTCACACAATTATGGAGGCTGGCAAGTCCAAAATCTGCAGGGTGGGCTGGTAGGCTGCAGAACCAGAAAAGAGAATGTGCTGTAGTTCAAGTCCAAAGGCCATCAGGCGAAAATCTCAGGAAAGAGCCAATATTAAAGTTCGAGTCTGAAGGTCATCTGCTGAATTCTCCTTTGCTCTGGGGAGAGTAGTCTTTTGTTTTACTCAGACCTTCAACTGGATGGAAGAAGACACATTCCATTGTAGAAGACAATCCACTTAAAGTCCACTAATTTAAATGTTAACTTCATGCTCACAGAAACATCCAGGACAAGTTTTGACCATGTATCTGGGCACCATGACCCAGCCAAGTTGATATAAAATTAATGATGACAGTCTCTTTCATACAATTACAAATAACCTGGCATTCCCACTCTTCAGCACTTACCAAAGTAAAATAAAAGCAAATGTTTACACAGAAATCTCTATCCAATTATTTATAATGGTTTTATTCACAATTGTCCAAAATTGAAAACAACCCTAATATCCTTCAACAGACAGAATATCCATACAATGGAATGCTACTCTACTATTAAAATGAAATAAAAATAAAAAAACACCAGTCATAGGAAATAGCATGGATGAATCTCATGTTCATTGTCCTACAAGAAAAAAGCCAGATACAAAGGCTACATAGTGTAAACTCCATTTTAATGAAATTCTGAGAAGCAGCAAAAGATAAAGACAGAAAATAGTGATTAATAGTGGAGGAAGGAGACTGTTGACCTCAAAGGAAATTGGGGGGCTACTGAAACTGTTTTATGTCATGATGTTTCACACTTGCATGTATTTTGTTAAAACTTAAAATAATACATTTTACTGTATTAAAATTATACTTAAATAAAAGGTGGCAAGCGCGGTGGCTCACACCTGTAATTCCAGCACTTTGGGAGGCTGAGGCAGGTGGATAACCTGAGGTCAGGAGTTCAAGACCAGCCTGTCCAAAATGGTGAAACTCCCTCTCTACTAAAAATACAAAAATTAGCCAGGCGTGATGGTACGTGCCTGTAATCCCAGCTAATTTGGAGGCTGAGGCAGGAGAATTGCTTGAACCTGGGAGGCAGAGGTTGCAGTGAGCCTGGATAGTGGCACTGCACTCCAGCCTGGGCAACAGAGCGAGACTCTATCTCAAAATATATGTATATATATTTAATTAAAAGTTCTCAAGGTAATTATGCAAAAATAGTACTCATTGTACATGTAACATTTAACAACATGTACATGCTATATTATCTAAAAAGACTCACACAATTGTGCATGCAATACACCTAGATGATACCCAGGACCTCAGGGTAAAAATTGTTAGTCCTCCTGCTTTCAAATTCATTTTAACCAGAGAGGTGGCTCTTCCATACATGAATACTCAATAGATTAGGAGAGAATTATAAGTGTTCTTTTACAATTTTTTAAGAATTCTTTTTCTTATAGCTTATAGTTTAGAAAGGTATCCTCTCTATATACCTTTTCCCCACTGATTCCTTCCAAGAAAAATATAAATTACTTGGAAAGCTTTCCCAGAACTTTTTTGACAAAAAAGTTCTTCTATATGTAACATATTTTGAATGTCCGTTATCATGAGTGCCAGAGTCTGATTAAGTAATTTACTTCTAATAGCAAACTTTAGATTGGTTAGATTTGTAATCTAGAAAACAGGGACAGCGGTGTTTGAAATTGTGACCCTTGCTCAAGTTTATTCAGCAAATAATCTGAATTTTGTAGATTATTAAAAAATCAGATCCAGAATTTTTACCTAAGTTTGCCTGACTACAGATATTAAAATCTCTTATTACTTTCAGGTTTCCTCAGAAAACGTTCTGAGCTAGAGCCACAGATACCTATATTTCTAAATTCCTCAGTTGTGTGCAGAGGTTGAAACCATCTCCCAGAAAATTTTCTCCAGGTAAGACATAAACATTGCATCCAATTTTAAAATGAAGACAGAGATAGTCAAACACAGGAGGGAGGCCATGCACAGCAAGATATTTCTTCTGAGACCTTATTTTAAAATCATCAAACACCTCCAACAGAAAATATTAGGAAAAGTGGCCTAACAAAATGTTTTGCCAGTCCCATGTCATTACTTAACATTTCTTCCAAAGCCATTTTTACTATTCTAAAATCTAATCAGTTAAATTCATCAACCTCCCAAAAGGGAGAATGGGGCAGTTAAACTATTTGTGCATGTAATTATAGACAAAGGGCTAAAAGAAGTAACAACACTCCTTGTTGCTTTGGAAACAGGCACATTCTGTTCACTGTAGCTTTGTTTGGGCACCATTGTGACATGTCTTTTCACAGACTATACTGATACTTTGGAACGCAGCTAGAAATTTGGTATTCAAAGTCAGTGCAGTAAATCATCAACAAAATTGAGTCTCTCAAACAAGAGGGTCTTTGTTTATGACAAATAACAGTGGTCCATCATCTGGATTAGACATCCAATTCCAATAATGACACTAGGCCAAAAAACAGAACTGTGCCTCCACTTAGAGCAAGGCAATAAGTACTGACCTGGGCTGGTCATGTCACTGGAAGGTTGAGGAGCAAATTGCTAAGAGAGATTGGAAATCACAGTGAGTCTACTAGTCTTCCAGTCATGCCAAATATCTCTGTCAAGATATTCTATAGAATGCCATTAGTGGAACAACAGGGAGAGGGAAGTCAACAGTCAGGCAAAAGGGGTCATTCATGAAGGAAGGGAAGAGGACAAGTGAAAATTACAGTTCTGACATTAGTAAGTGGGAATAAATGGAGATGCTCTCAGACTAGTGTCTGTAAGCAGGGAACAGGTAATTGCACATAATAAATTTCCTGTAATTGTCATTCTTCTTGAGGCAGTGTGTCTTTTCTCTTTTTCATTGCCTTCTTTGGAAGTTTTGTGTGACTTGCTTTGTTTCCTCTCTTTTTCTTACACTCTATATTGATGTTGAAGTCTCATAGTTAATGAAGAGAAACTCCTAGAAATGAGTCCCTCTTTCCCTGGCAGAAAGAAGGAAAGCTCCCTTAGAATATAGATTTAGTTTCTTATATCTCTGCAATCCAAATTCCCAGGTCATTTATTCAAACACACAATTTTGATTCCTGATTACTCTTGTAAGGTCCAGTAATGATATGACCTGGCCTGGAGTAGCCTGGTGTTCAGTGAGGAAAACAGGGAAGAGAACCAAGACTTACTAAAAGCTTACTATGTGTCAGATACTGTATTAGATGCCTTTCTTTGCATTATGCAATAAAGTACCAACAACAACCAACCAGAAATTCAAAATCTATGAAACATAAAGATCAAAAATATTTATGTTCTCATTCATTCAACTCTGGGGCTCTCTTACATCTTGTGAATTAAGATACTGAAAGCATCATTGCAGATACAGTCTTCATATTTTTCTCATCTGCTGTTCTGTGTTGATCTTTGGCTGGCTGCCTTTATGATTTCAAGAGGGATGCAGCAATCATAGTTGTCATGTCCAGATCTGACAAATCCAAGTGGAAGAAAAGCAGCTTTGTACTGAGTAAAATCCCTTTTCCAGAGTCTCTGTCATGTTTTCTCATTGGGGAGAATTGTGTCCATGTATGTTACTAAACCAGTCACTGATTGACTTCAACTAATAAGGTTGAACATCTTTAAAGAAAGGCTGAATTGCTTGGGTGAGAAAAATATCTGGACTAAATTGGAATGTTATGAGAAAAGGGAAGGAAGTAGGCAACTAATGTGTTCTAGGACCTGTGACCCTTGACACTCAATGACACCTCTAATGACTTGTATGGGATTTGGAAACTTAACCAGCAGTCCTGGAAGTTGAGCTGGAACCCATTCGATGTAGTGTTGTTATTCATTACTGTAATTTCCTCATTGGTTTTTGTCTATTTTACAAGCAAGTGTTGGGGGAGATGTAATGAAGATGAGATTTTAAGTCACCACCTTGGCCCATTAAACATTCGAAAAGTCTATACATAAAAATGTCATGTCTCTCAAGCTATGGGAATTGATTTCAGTGCTTTGTGGTTTGCTTGGAACAAACATAACAATTTCAAGGCCTGGACACTAAAAATGAAAACTTTATTGGATTCAACAAAAATGGATACAGAACAGCAAAAATACAATATGTGGTTAACCACAGACAAAGCAGTCTCTTCTACTTATCTCTGCCTTTTTCCATTACTGCTATCCTGATGGCTTTGATCCAGTAGATGATTATTTGAATGCAGAGAATCAATGTGATGCTAGCACATTTTGGGTAAGTTAAAAATAGATTAAGCTTCATGATCCCATAACATGTTTACATTTTTGCTTCTTGTTTCGCAAAGGGGGCAAATTCACTTTTGATATAAACATCTTGAATAACCAAGGTGAGCCATTCAAGACTATCTGTCTGAACATGGTATATATTATCACTTCACTCAGCAGGATAGAAGGTGAAAACATCAACTTCTAGTGAACTTTGGACACTGTTGAAAGATAAACATAATTTGGACAGGCTTTATATCTGTTTGAAGTATGAACTTTAAGATCACAGGAAGTTCCTCTCATTTTGTAGGTGAATGAACTAGGTATCTGAGAATTGCAGGGATTTATCTAAATTTAATTATAGTGATAGAACAGTGATATATTTAGTACAGCCTATGAACTTTGATGTCTGGTTATAGTGTGAAGGAACAATTATACTAATTTCAGAACTTCAACATAACAACTGGGAAGTGCCAAATAAACTTGTGGTTAAATACTGACTTTTATTTTTTATTTATTAGTGGTTCTGTGACCCGGGTACAGTGATACCTAACTTTCAAGTGGTTCTGTTGTACTGATGATTAATAATGCAGATGTGGCTTTAGTGATATGAGTACGGTCTATCTAAAACTTCAGAAAATGAAAGAGTATAACTTGGGGTAGTAATCTTACACCTGTTTATCCTTGGAGTTATGTTCCGTCCTCTCCCACTCTTCATTATACGTGAATTTATCCCTACAGGCTTCATTTTCCAATTTCCAAACTCTGCCATCAGTTGGACTCTGCCTAGTTTCAATCACTGGAAATCTCAATCAGGAGAAGTGAAAACAAAAGTAAATAAAAACTATATGCACTATGATAGCCTCCTCTGGATCCTGAAACAGTAAGAGAACATTAGTGGGAAACTGGTGAAACCAAAATAAAGTCTGAAGATGAGTTAATACTAATGTACCATATTTGTTAGCATCAGGGGAGAAACTGGGTGAAGATTAGGTGGGATCCACTCATAGTATCTTTAAAGATTTCTGTAAATACAAAATTATTCATAAATAAAATATTTATTTAAAATTTAAAAATTTAGAAAATAAAAAGCCAGGGTCCTTATCTCTCTTGTCTTCATCAACAAGCTTCTCTAGCAGTAGCACATTTCCTCCATGGCTCTCATTCCCACTGAATGACCCACCTGGTCATTTCCACTGGTGTGATAATACACTTCTTTTTATTTTATTTTAATCTTGGAATAACGGAAGCTGCCTTCTGTTGGTAGCATCTGACACACTGATCGTCTCCAATTTGGGTTTGTAAGTTTCATCAACTGTATCATTGCCCGATGAGTTCTTCCTGCCCACTACCCAGATACAGCCAATTTACTGAGAAAGCAGTATTGCATTAGAGAAAGAGCTTAAGAAGCACAGAATCAGCTAAGCAGAGTACTGGAATTTATTACTCAAATTAGCCTTCCTAAAATTTAGAGACTCGAGATTTTTAAGGGTAATTTAGTGAGTGAGTGGCTAGGGAATGGGGAATACTAATTGATTGGGCTGGGGAATAGTTGAAGGGAGCTGAAGCTGTCTTCTTGGTATTTTCAGTTTCTGGGTGGGATCACAAAACTAATTGAGCCAGTTTATTGGTCTGGATGGTGTCAGCTGGTCCATCAGATTGCAGAGTCTGAAAAATATCTCAAACATAAAACTTAGCTTCGACAATATTGATGTTATCTATAAGAGCAATTGGGAAGGTTAGGAATATTGTGGTCTCTGGCTACATGACTCCTGTGCCATAGTTTCTAATATAGTGGCTTACCTGTTTTCCAAAGACAGTTTCAGTCGGTCCTCAAAGAAGGAGGAGGTTTGTTTCAGGAAAAGGCTGTTATCATTTTTGTTTTAAAGTTAATCTGTAAACTAAATTCCTCCCAAAGTTAGTTTGACTTATGCTCAGGAATCAATAAGGACAGCTTGGAGTTTAGAAGCAAGATAGAATCCATCAGGTCAGATTTCTGTCATGTTCATAATTTTCCTATATCAAATTGTTTACAGTGTCATAATTTTTGCAAAGGCACTTTCAACTGAGTAAATATTTTCCTCCTTTTATCTTGATTGGACATTGGCTGTTACACCTAGGGAAAGCTTGCATAATTGAGGTTACCTCCTTTCTACTTGCAAAGTCCTTTTTGGGATTTGATAATCTTGATCAAATAAGACACAGGTTATGAGACACTAATTAATGAGATAAGTTTAATAATTTACTTTTCTCTTTGTTCTCTATCCAAGATAATTCTAAATACTACCCAGATACTAGCATGGATCCTAAGCTTTCTCTGCTAAATGTGGAAATGTGAAATTCTTCAGTGTTATCAACAGTTTGAATTTGTTTGTTTGTTTGTTTACCGTCTCGCTCTGTTTCCCAGGCTGGAATGCAGTGGCACTATCTCAGTTCACTGCAATCGCCACCTCCAAGGTTCAAGCAATTCTCATCCCTCAGCCTCGTGAGTAGCTGGGATTAAAGGTACATGCCACCATGCCAGGCTAATTTTTGTATTTTTAGTAGAGGCGGGGTTTCACCATGTTGGCCAGGCTGGTCTCGAACTCCTGACCTCAAGTAATCGGCCTGCTCAGCCTCCCATAGTGCTGTGATTACAGGCATGAGCCACTGTGCCCAGCCAACAGTTTGAATCTTTAGAACTTGTGTGGCTGGTTCTTTAGCATTAGGTTGTCAGTCAATTCTGCCTACCATTAGCGGCGTGTCCCTGAGGGAAAAAAAAAAATGCTCAATTGCTCCAGAAATGGAAAACAAATGAAAGAATAGAAAAAAAAAGTTTTTCACTAGTTTATTTAGAAACATTTATATCCTGGGTTTCTAAAAGAGATTTTAAATATATTGTTATTGATGCTAAACACTATTCTTCCTCATTGCAGAGGTGAAGGCTAGGTTACATGAAGCATATCAAAAACTTGGGGTTAAGAACATTAGGCACATTTATCAGTATTATTTGTTTTTGTGAGAATTAAAAAAAAATGCAGCAACATGGTGGATCAGGCCCCACTCAGGAGTCTTCTATTAGCTTTCAGGCAAGAGTCCTCTGTGTAATTTTCTAAAAGATTCTTTTTGCCCATTCCCTGGAAAAGCCAATACACCAAGAACAACAGGAGTTTCAAGAGAGAAAGAGCTTAATACTCATAGGGTCAGACATGTGAAGAGATGGGAAGTATTTCTCAAATCTACCTCCCTGAGAATTCAGAGGCCAGAGTTTTTAAGGGTGCTTTAATAGGAGCCTGGGGGTGCTGAGACAATTGATTGGCTGGGGATGAAATCACAGAGTTCTTGAAATGGTCCTCCTGCAGCTAAATCAGTTCCTAGGAGTGGCATCATAGGATCAGTTGAGTCAGTAGCCTAGTACAGGTCACAGATCCAGGTGGCATCCCTTAGTCTGCCATAATTCTAAATCTGAAAAAATATCTCAAATACCTGTTCTTCAGGTTTCGCGACAGTGATATTATCTATAGGAGCAGTTGGGATAGTTACAAATCTTTGGACATCTGGTTACGTGACTGCAGGATGGTAAGGACTGTAGAAAGCAAGCTAAACAAGCAATGGCAGGTTCTTGTTCAACTGTGCCTATTTAGCAAAGTTCAGGCCCCTGTCGTAATTCTAACCTTGTGGCCTTTTATTAGCCTTACAAAAAGTAGTTTTGGTCCCTACCAAAACAAGGAGGGAGTTGGTTTCAGGAAGATGATCATCCTTGTTTTAGCTGTAAATTCTTCCCATAGTTAGCTTGACCTACATGTAGGTATGAACACAGACAGTAAGCTTATGAGGTTAGAAACAAGATGTGCTTAACTATATTAGCTTTCTCTCACTGTTACAGCTTTGCAAAGGTCGTTTCATCTGGATAGCATGTATTTACAATTTGCCATCATCATAGTGATGAACTTCAGAAATGCAGTCTCAGTGACTGCATGATTCATGGTAACTATAAAGCTTGGAGATTATTATATATGAAATACCAAATAGCGACTTTGGCTTTCTGAAAAGTTCACGTAAAACAACCTGTACTTCCTTTATCTTTTACTGTTAGTTTACTAATATGTAGGCCAAAACATAATAAAATCTTTCATTGTAGGCATGGGCTAAAAATTAGAGGAGTTAATTACAGAATTTTATTATTCAGAGATATCAGAAAAAATAAGTTTATAATTTCTTCTACATTTGTAGTGTACTTGACATGAAAACAAGATATTTACAATATTCCCACGTAGAAAGAGCAGAAAGACCCAAAGAGGTGGTGCCCGCTTCCTCAAATGCGACTATAACTGTTACTGGAAAGGGGTCCAGGTCCAGACCCCAAAAGAGGGTTCTTGGATCTCACACAGGAAAGAATTTGAGGTGAGTCCATAAAGTGAAAGCAAGTTTATTAAGAAAGTAAAGGAGTAAAGAATGGCTACACCATAGGCAGAGCAGCCCCAAGGGCTGATGGTTGCCCGTTTTTATGGTTCTTTCTTGATTATATGCTAAACAAGAGGTGGATTATTTATGCCTCCCCTTTTCAGAGCATATAGGGTAACTTCTTGATGTTGCCATGACATTTGTAAACTGTCATGGTGCTGGTGGGAGTGTAGCATTGAGGATGGCAAGAGGTCACTCTTGTCACCATCTTGGTTTTGCTGGGTTTTGACTGGCTTCTTTACTGAAACCTGTTTTACCAGCAAGATCTTTATGACTGGTATCTTGTGCTGACCTCCCATTTCATCCTGTGACTTGGAATGCCTGTCTGGGAGTACAGCCCGGTTGGTCTTAGCCTTATTTTACCCAGCCCCTATTCAAGATGGAGTTGCTCTGGTTCAGACACCTCTGATATCACCCTCCTTCACATTTTTATAAATCTTAGAGTCAGGCCAACTTTTCCATTATTGAAATATTTTAAAATTCATCCACTCCTTTTACACTCAAATTTTGCATTCTGTCTCTGTATGTATTTGTGGTGATAATTATGTGTAGCTCAATCTATTTCCAACTTCTCATTGGGTATCTGACCCATTTGATGATGATTTAATGACATTTTATGTTTTAATTCTATTATTGTTGCCATCACCTGTTTATACTGTGCTTCTCAAAACAAAAACGCCATAAATATATTCAAAGAGCCAAGGTGGATGGTTGAAATTGCTAGGTTCTTAGAGTTCTGGGATCAACATTTATCAGACACATTCTAATTATCTTGTCATGGCCTTTTTCCACTCCTCCAAAGCCTACAAACAATTTCCAGTGACTGTCACACTAGCAACAGGGGGGCAGTACAATGATTTAGCCATCAGCACAACTCCCTGCTGTCCTTGTCCTTATCCTAGCTAATGAGCCCCATTTGTAGAAAGAGCTTAGGCTTAGAAAACGGAATGTCCTAGTTTTCCTTGGAGAAGAAGTGGCACCTTGAACAAAGTGTCTTTGACTCCTAGTTTCCTCATCTATGAAATGGGATAAGAGTTCATAATTCTCAGTGGACCAAATACATGTAATTACAAAGCAAACACTGCAGCACTTGAACTATCATAGGTATTCAGGATTTATTGATTTCTTGCAATCCATATATAAGATAATCCCAAATCTTCCCAATCTCTTTTTACCTGGGCCCAATGTGTAGATAGAAGATACATATTAGTAATAGTAACAAAAATATCCTCAAACAGTATTATCACTGATTTACCTAAACATTCCCACATTTTCCATTTTGGCAACTTGTACTCATGTCTTCTATGCTTTAAGGATCTTGATTCCTGTGCAGATATTGGGACTTGAATTCAATTTATATCTACCAAGTGTTCTGTTGCCTTTATTAGAGATTTGGTAAGAAAGGGAGTAGGCATCAATAGTCAAGGGAAGAGATGCAAAGTCACAAAGATGTGGGTTTGAATCTTGCTTCTGACAATTATTATCTGAATAGCTCGGGGAAATTGTGTTCATTTATAAGATGAGAGTAATAATTTATACTTCAGAGGGTATTTATGAGCATAAAGGAAACATGAGAAGGACTGAATGCAATCCCAGACTTAGCAAAATACAGCCAAATTTGGCAATAGTAGACTCATTTGATGGCATTTATATTTGTTATTGCTGAAACAATTTTGGTTGTTTATTTTGGGGAGCCTTGAATTTATGTGAGTAAACAGTGAGAGGAATCCTAGTTCTATCTGGTCCTACATCTGATACTATTCTCCTACACTGAAATCATGGGCTAGTTTCTCTTCCTCCTACAACTGGAATGTCTTCCCACCATGCCATTACTTCTTAGCCACTCATAGCACTTCTCTGGGTCAGCAGACCATCAATTCATAATTTTACGTCCAGATAAGAACTGAATCTACTATCCCTTTGTTAATTATTTACTTTTCTACATTGTGACCCTACTTTCCTAACTCGTTCCCACTCATTTTTTCTAAGTTTAGCCACCTCCTCTGAATTTAATGTCAAGAATTTCTTAAAATTGCTATCATGCAACTGTAGTATAAACCATTTACTGGGAGCCAATCTAGACAACTTTAACTTGGTTTAATAACGTATTCTTCCGTTCCTACAGGCAGAAATGAGCTTATGAGTGCAACCTGGTTCTCCATATTACCATTACACTTCTTTCAGGGATTATCTTTCTCTCTGCTTCTTCATACTGCCACTTAAGCTACATGTTCTATTTTCTCTGACATAGATCATTTATAGTTTCTGTTATAAAGGAAGTTTACATCAAATAACCGGTCTGATGAAACTTATAACTTAGAAGTTATATAGAATTTCAGGGACCCGCCTCCATTCTATATCACAATTTATTTATTCATTTATACCTCTAACAATGATTTTTAATACTTTAAGTTCTAGGGTACATGTGCACAATGTGCAGGTTTGTTACATATGTATACATGTGCCATGTTGGTGTGCTGCACCCATTAACTCGTCATTTACATTAGGTGTATCTCCTAATGCTAACCCTCCCCCATACCCCCTTCCCCCAATAGGACCCGGTGTGTGATGCTTCCCTTTAAATGATTTTCAATGTGGAAATTATAAGAGTTCAAGAGGAGGTACATGACTTGTAATTCAAGAGATTTGAATTAAAATTTTGCTTTGATTTCAAGATATTGATTTAGTTTTTTGAGTATCAACTCCTTTGATTCAACAGTGCAAATTAGAAATACTATATTTAACATATCTCACAGCATCTGATATGCTGGATATGCTTAATAAATGCTGTTTCTCTTTTTTGTTGTTATTTTTAGCCTAATGTAAAATAAACAATACTTAGAATGACAGAAAAGCTTTTCACTTTGCCATTATTAAATCAGATAAAAAGACTATTCACTTTGTACTCTATAATTATTATGATTAATCCCCTCTAAATATTAGCAAAAGACCATAGCTCCAATCACCCTGACACAGATGTATTAAGAAAGGTCTTAACCCTATCATTTAGCAGGTGTATATTTTTATATAATGGGATGATGGTAGGGTTGGTGAAGAATATTTCTAGTGAAACTGTAAGCTTTTAGAAAAAAAAAACTAGAGTTAAAATTTTTAAAGGAATCACTTTAAGACATTGTTGCTCACTGAGAAAGATAAGAGTAACGCAATGAGAAGAAACATAAGTAAATATTCCTTTTATCATCGACAAGAATCAGACTCATGGTAGTAGTATAAAAATCCATGAAGTATCTGTGTTAACCTATATCACTGATTAAAAATAATAAAGACAAGCAGAACTATTGGTAAGGTCTCACCATTCTTCCCAGAGTCTATAATTTTCTAAATGTCCAGATCAATATCAAGACCTGAACATTTGAGGAAATTTTAGATGTTTTGGATACACTGCTCCTACATTTGAAGACGCTTTATTGCAGTAGTACCTACTGGTTTTCAAATTATGGAAGAAGAGAATGAGGCTAGGGATGCCTAGAGTTGAGAAGCACACCTTTGTGATAGCTCTCCTTTATTTTGGGGAAGAATAGTTACTGTCATTATTGTTTCCTAAGTATTTATTTTTCAGTAATGTAAAGGGAAAGATGACAGAGGCAATAACATGATCATGCATAAAAATGAAATTTTGCTTTTGTTACAAACTAAGACTCCTAGAACAGTATGAAGAATTAAGGGCAGAGTAAACTTACGTATACAAAGTATTCTGAGGACTTGTGTCTTTTTCTTAGGAAGTAGAAAGTGGACACAGAATTTTTTTCCATTCTAACAAAGAAAAATTGGATAATATACAAAATCATCACTTTTATTGAACTACTTAAAGAGCCAAAATCACAATGAAAGCAACTAGCCTGGAGTTTAAGGTAAGAAAACTGCCTCAAAAGAGAGAAAAGACATGAATATTGCATTACTTGGGGAAAATTGTGGGGGGACAAATTGCTGCCATACAATTAGAAAAGAATTCGGTTAAAATATTTAATATACTCTTCAATGCTGAGTAGGTTATAACCTCTGAGTAAAAAAGCCTTGGGAGTCACAGATATGGGGGAGTTGACATTCACTCTCATATTCTTCCATGAACCTCACCAGATACCATTGAAAAAGACTGCAAAGCAGAAAGCTAGAGGAAGCCTCCTTCACATTGCATGGCTGGAGAAGTGGAGCAGACTTGTACTTCCGTCTCACCTGAATCACCTAGATGTGATTCAGATAATATTTGTGATATGAAGGTGTCTTATGGAGTGAAGAGAAGTCAAAGTCAGAGAAAAGGGGAATCTGGAAAATATAGTCACCCTGAATAAGAGAATAGAGCAAGAGAAGAAGAGGTAATAGATTGGAAAGTAAAGAGTTAACTGGCATAGTCTCCCATCCACTCCATGGAAAGACGTCATAGTCATTATTAAGATCATGTAATTCCATATTGACATTATCCTGCCAAACTTGCAATGCTTCTCCGTTTTCAAAATTGTTAAATGTTTTGCATTGCCTTATATTCTACTCATCTCAAATTTGCAACCTATATTCCAGATTATATGTTTTAATATTGTGCAACCTTAATATATGCTACTTACATCCTCAAGTAAACAAGACTCTCAAAACAAACGACAACCCGAAATTGGAGTCTCGTATTAAATTATTAAATAACTTATCACCTATATTTAGTCCATAAGTCAACACAGTGACACTTGTGAAAAAACAAACAACTAAAACAAATCCAAAACAAATTCCATCTTGTCAGTTGTCATATTGTATGACCAACTTGTCCTACAATGACTGCCCTGATTGGGGAAGTAATTGTACCTTTTATATCTCTCTATCTCCTGTAACTAACACATTAATAGTGTATCTGACATGTGGTGGGAACTCAGTCAGTTTAGGTGGAAAGGATGACTGAAGAATAAAGTCTTACTAAATAATTTTGAAAGCCTTTACAATATTCTTTTCAAATATCATGCATTTTCTTCTTTTTCTCCAAATCCACACTGTGTTCTAATTATAATACCATATATGAATGCTTGATGATTGATACTTTGGAAGGAAAAAATGTGCAAGGGCATTTTCACGATTCCAATATGATATTGAAAGTTCCCTTTAAAGCATGCTAAATTGAGATATATCCACCTGATAACTGTTGGCTTTTTGGCTACTCTAGGTTTTCTGCTAGCAGTTCAGCATGAGTGCCCATCATGGCAGTCCTCCTTCCATTGTACTCTTATGAGATTCAATACCACATGAAAATATTTGATTGCATTTATTCATGTTAAGTCTTTACCTTAAATCTATAACAAAATAGCAGGTAAAATTCCAATGTGGTCAAAAATCTCTAAAACATCATATATGTAAACAAACATTAGGAAGCAACTGAGGTGACACAAGTCAATTATCTCATCAAAAACCTGTTTTTATAATAGCATATTTATAAGAAAAATACTTAAAAGATATTAAATTAAACATCAAACTTTATTGTGGAGTCTTTGCCATCAGGTAAAACTACCTCTCTGTTGACAAGTCAAGATATTTCACTGGCAAGTATCAAAGTTGATTGTGTGTGTGTGTGTGTGTGTGTGTGTGTGTGTGTGTGGTGTGTTTCTCCTTTCTGCTTTTGCCAAGCTAAGCTTTATAGGAGAAAACAATATGGTAATATTGGTAGGATATTTCTCTGTAAGAATAGATAATCCAAGATAGACCTTGAAAACTTTGCTATTAAAATTTAGAAGTCACATTTTAGTGAATGTTTAAATAGGTTACAGACAGTTTGCTAATTGTTTCTACTTGGTTTTCCAACGTCACTATAAATGGAAATAGAAAACCAGTATGTATTATGTCCATTAAATAAAATTGTGCTCTCTTTACCTAAGTTATTTAAAAAGAGATATTTACTGCTCTTCCACACCCATTTTATGTCAGAAGAGGAAAGGAAATTGTTGAACAGAGTAATAGCAATCTGGTGTTCCTGTCTTAGGTTTTCCTTATCTTATCTTATCCTTTCTATTGTTTTTACAGTGAAAGATACCTTAAAAAATGGTTCTGTGCACAGGCACCAAGGAATAAATTGGCGATAGACTTATAAATATTGGAATTGTATCTAAAAGAAGAATTTGTCTTTTAGGTAAAGACATTGATCTGGCAAGTAAAGGACAGTTACTGGGGAGATGAGGTCATTAGCGTTCTCCCTTTCTCTCTCTTTCTTTTCTTTTCTTTCTTTCTTTTTTTCTTTTCTCTCTCTTTTTATTTTTTATTACTTTTTGCTATTATTATTATTTTTCTATCTATGAAGCATATGTTGCTAAGGCCAATGACAGCTGTTCTTGGGGGTGAAAGAGGAAATGCAGAAACTATAATTTAGGGGTATGTGTGTATGTGTGTGCGCGTGCTGTCTTGACCCAGTAGACGACTAAATCATGTGCTGGCTCGAGACCAGCTGGTCAGATCCCCTTCCTGAGACTCTGGGCTGCTCTACACCTCTCTTAATCATCCCAGGGCTAGGACAAGCCAACCAAGGACAAGTCCTATTCTCCAGAAAGTATGAAGTTAACCAACCCCTCTGCTTTTCTTGACTCACTCTTTTCTTCCCAAAGAAACCACAATGAAGATGTTTGTCCATAACCCTCCTCCCTTCTCTTGCCAAATGACAACCTACTTCTTGTCTTGAGTGACAGTATTGCATGCTGTGTTCTCTTCAGGGAACCGTGAGAAAAACCAAACTGTAAAACTCTTCCCAGTTTCTCTCACATGATCTATGTCTGGTCTCACCATACCTCACCCAAGGTCATAAAGTTAAAATAGGAACCCAGACTTTTTGCTTCTGCGAAAGGCACTCTTACTTGGGATGTAGACATTTCAATTTAGTATAACTTTAAGATAAGAAGTATTTGAAACACTCAATTCCATTTGTTCTAATTCCATGGTCACCCAGCAATCAGCAGTTCATTTTCTTCCTTTCATCCAGTCGCTCAAGTAAGTAAATATTTATTCAATTACTTCCAAATGCCAATCACGGTGCCTAGCACATGAATGAGGAAGCAGTGAGACCCACTAGAAAGTAGGCTCCCTGAGGACAGAAACTCTATATAACATCTTAGCTTGTTAATAAAGAAGGGAATAGAAAATTCATATGCAAGTTGTGAGTATTCTGGTGAATAGGATAGTAAGAGTTCTCACCATAAATCAATGGACTAAAATTCCGGTACATGCGTCCTTATTAGAGTGAGAGCTTACCTTGAGAAATGACTCATCTCTATGTTCAGTTATCTAAAATTTATTTCCTATGTAACACATACTGGTTTAGGAGGAAGGAAAAAAGACAGAATGAAAGAGAAATATAGAGAGAGTCATAGAGAGAGAGAGAGAGAGAATATAACAGAATATGACAAATGAAAGGAAATGAAGCGATTTCTACATGCAAGGAGCATGATGTGTTTGCTGTTTCATATTCTTTTATGATGAAGATAAAAAGTGCAGTACCCCAAAAGTTCTGAATGAGACATGATCTAGTTTTCTGCTGGGGAAGTAGAAAGACAACACTTACCTTTCCAAAAACCCCACAGTTAAAATCATTCTGACCAAAATGATAGGGTTATATTCAATAGATTATCCCAAAGGAAATGTAATATCCGAGATATAATTTTACCACTTGTGTTTGCTCTACAAATAATAAAATCTATATTATTTGTCTGCTCAAATTTTTCAGAGTGGTGACATATACTTCTTACTTTTTTGTTGAAGAAATGATATATCCCAGTCACCATCTTTAGATCAGTAAATTCCATCTAGGTCTAAAGGCAAAAAATAATGTGATTAAGTCTTTAGTTTGTATTGTAAGATCCAACTGAAGTAATAATTAAAACCTTACAGCATTAAACAGGATAACAAGCATTGAAAAATATAGAGAATTATCACCTGAGCTAGCCAAAAATAATTCACCTAATTTGTTCCCTATTAAGTCTAACTGACTCTATTACTTAACAGCCTTGGGGAAAAAGGGGTGGTGGTGTGAGGGGAACTAGAAAGTATTATTTTGAACTTTTTTTCTCTTAACATTCTGCCCATTAAGGTAGTGTTTAAGGCCATGTACAGCTATGTGATACTTAATTATTTCACTCAGAAAACCAGAATCTTTTTTTTAATGTTTGAAGTTATTGGAGAAATACCAAGTCAGGAAAGCGAGGAATGAAAGGATCAAATTTCAAGTGGGACCTGAAGCCTTGGCTGTTGAGACTGGCATTTTATACTGCATTTTCATTGAGATACTTGATTTCCAAATGCCAGCTGAATGGGGGAGCTGAGCACCAATTTTAACAGCCTGTGTGTCAGAGAGAAAATGTAGTTAGGGTCCTCTGAAGTACAAGGGGCTTGCTAACACCATCATAATTTGAATTAATGGCCCAAAGAAAACCCTATCAGTAAAAGACAAGAGGGTATAAACCAACCTTAAAAATGTGTGCCATCTAGTTTAAAATCACTTAAAATTTTAACTAGATTAAAATAATATGGACTTACTGAAATGAAGCTCAAGGCCCAGTTGCCAACCAGAAACAAATACCCCCTTAACAAAATGTCCTGGGATTGTCCCTCTAGAAAAACATGTTATCACTTCCAACTGTCAAACTATTTCTACAAATTTTCATATACAAGATTCAGCATTTAATTGAAAATGGTCATGCATATGAGAAAACCAGGCAACATGAAATAATAACAATAATCACCAAAACCACAAACAGAAAAAACCTAAAAGATAAAAACAATCGAGATAAAAAGAGATATAACAGATAAGACAGAGCTAAAGAGAGAGTTAGTAAATTAAAGGAAACGGTTGTAAAAAGTTGCTCATAAAAGAAATAGAACATTTAAAATATATTGTTTTCTGTTAACTACTAAAGTTGAACATATGCACACCCTACAAACTAGAAATTCCACTTTTAATTATATATCTTAAAATGTATACGTACAGAAATGTATGTATATATGTATATATAAAATCACACACAAGAATAATTATATTAGCATTATTGATAAAAGCCAAAATTGTGGACACAAGTGGGCAGAAAGAGTAGTCTGGTTAAATAATTTGTGACATATTCACACAATGGAAATAGTAATTAATAATGAACAACTGATGAGCACAAGACCTTGGACAAATATTACAAACATATTTGTGAACAATTTAGCCAGAGATAAAAGATAGCCTACTGTGTGATTCTACTTATATAAATGCAAAAGCAGGAAAAGTTAATCTAATAATAGGATAGTGATTACTTTTGGGATTGGTGATAGGAGTGAGTTTAGAAAGGCTCAAAGTGAATTCTTGACTGCTAGATATGGGGGTATAATAAATTTGTGAAAAGGCATTGAACTTACACTCATGATTTATGCACTATGCTACATATATATATTCTGAATAGATAAAATATTTTCAAAAACATAAATGCAAAGCCTTACAGACAGAAAACACAATTTTGAAAAAGAATAAAGTTAAAGACTTAGACTATTGAATATCAAAGCTGCTAAAAGTCAACAGCATTATGACATCCTTGGTTTTGTTGGCCCAAGGATAAGGAAAGAAAGACTGGTGGAATAGAAAAAGATAAATAAATAAGCCAGCATAACTGGGCACTTTTTTCTTGAGACAGTCTCGCTCTGTCTCCCAGGCTAGAGTGCAGTGGCATGACCATAGCTCACTGGAACTTCCACCTCCTGGGTTCAAGTGATCCTCCCATCTCAGCCTCCTGAGAAGCTAGGATTAATTAGCCCGGCTAATTAAAAATAAAAATAAAAAATTGTAGAACATAGTCTCTCTCTGTTGCGCAGGTTGATCTTGAATTCCTAGTCTTAAGCAATCCTCTCATCTCAGCCATCCAAAGTGCTGAGATTACGGACTTGAACCACCATGCCCAGTCCTTGGAAACATTTTCATGACAAAAATATAATTGCAAAATTGTGAGAAAATAATATTTTTATAACGGTTGTTTTGTTAATTAGTTATTCAAAGTGGAAAAATGAAGAAACTTGATTACTTTCCACTTTGTGCTGATGGTGGTGGCAGCCTGTCTGGAGCAGCTGTTGTGGGGACACCATCTGCAGCAAGGAGGCGTGGGGTGCGTGCTCCACAGAGCAAGCGGGGACCGGGAACAGGTGGGACCCTTGCCCTCCACCAAGTTGGAGGGACAGGAGGCCCGCACTTCCGGGTGCAGTTGCAGCCGCCTAGCCACCGTTCTGGATTCGAGCATCTCCGTACTCTCTGAGGCCCAGGAAACCCCCTGTCCCCGCAGGCTTGAAAGTGTCTGCCATCACTCCCAGTGCCTGCGCGGGGACAGAGCAAGGTTGTGACAGCCCAGGCGCTTTCGCAACACGGCTGGATGTGCACGCGCTTAGGGCAGTGCTGACACGTTGGCCCCCTGCAACCTCAGCCACCTCTGGACTTTAGGTGCCAACGAGCATGGGAGGGAGGTCGAGGTGGGGCTAGGGTGGCTCCCGGTGGCCCTGCAGGCTCCTCTTAGCATGAAAAACCGGGGCACCGTTGATGGTGTGTTGATGGCAGGAGGAAGACAGGTTCCTGGGCTGAAAGACTTGGGATGCCATTCAAATCCCACCTTCAAGCCAGGGACGGCCTGAAGCCTGGGGGCCAGGCTGCCCGTTCCTTGTGGAGTCCACAGTCCGGAGTGAGAACTGATGGTGCTTTTTCCTGGCTCACCGATGACTGCCCATAGACCAATCAGCATGAACTTCTTCCTTTATGAGTCCATAAAAACCCTGGGCTCTGCCAGATTGGAACAGATGCTGGGATGACCCGCCTGCAGAAAGGAGTTCTACACTGCGCAGTCTCCTCTCTGCTGAGAGCTGGACGCTCCTCGCTGTCACCTGGATGCGGAAAGGAGCTACTCACTTCAGGTCTCCTGAGAGCTGTTCTGTCACTCAATAAAGCTACTGTCCTCCTTGTTCACCCTCCAGTTGTGTGCATGCTTTATTCTTCCTGGACTTGGAATAAGAACTCCAGACCTGCCGAATGGTGGTACTGAAAGAGCAGTAACACAAACAGGGCTGAAACATGCCCCTCTTTGGGGCTCTGTGGTTCCTGGAGTCTCCAAGCTTCTGGGTACCACTGCGTTCGCCTCATCCAGATGCAGGTGCCAGCAGCAGAAGCCACGTGCAGTACATCTGGTTCAGCCGCACCCTCACACAGAATCCACAGCTGTGCTGGCGCCTGGAGCTGCCCTCCCTGCGTGCCTGGCTATGTGCAGTGGCCAGACCCTGTGCTCACTCGCCCGTACACCTCTCACCTCTCTGCGCCTGGCTCACCCTTGGCAAGTGTGGGATCTGGGCCAGTAGCGTGAGGTGAACACAGCCTGCCAGGCGAGTGGGCAGAATGAGCCCAGTGGGCACAAGCAATACTCAGGCAGAAGGTGCCACCGGCCACAGAGGTTTCCGGCTGGAGATGTGACACCCCGAGGAGCCTATGACAGTGCCATACACATACCCATTTCCCCAATCAATTAGGTGGATTTTACATCTGAAATAATAAAGTTTACATTCAACAATGGGGCTAAACATTGTCTATGACCTTGAGGAAAGTAAAGCTTTCTTTCCAACAGGACCCAGAAAGTATCAACTATAAGAAAAAAAATCTCTAAATTGGAATACATTACATTTCACAATGTCTATTCATTCAAAGAGTCTATTAAGGGAGTGAAAATACAAATCACAGAGTGAGAAAAAAAAGGTTTGTAATAAATATAACTAAGAAAAGGGCTCCATTTCAGAATATATAAACAGCTTCTACAAATTAATAAAGACAGACAATCTATTTTCAACAATGGACTAGAGATTTGAACATCTCTTCATTAGAGGCCTGCAGTAGGTACTTGTGATGATTAATTTTATGTTTCAATTTGACAAGGCTAAGGGACGCTCAGCTAGTGAAACGTCATTGCTGGGTGTGTCTCTGGGAATGTTTCTGGATGAGATTAGCATTTTGATCAGTAGGCTGAGTAAAGAAGACTGTCCTCACTGATGTGGATGGGCATCATTTTATCCACTCGGGAATACAAAAAGGTAAAGGAAGGATGTGTTTGCTCCCTGTTTGAGCTATATCATCCCTCTCCTCCTGTGTTCAGACATCAGTGCACCTGCTTCTCAGGCTTTCGGTCTCTGACTGAATTACACCACCAGCTTTCCTGGTTCTCCAGTTTACAGATGGCAGATCTTGGGATTTCTAGACTTCCATAATCATATGAGTCAATTCCTATAATAAATTGATCTCTGTTTCTCTCTCTTTCATATATGTGTGTGTGTGTGTGTGTGTGTGTGTGTGTGTATGTATATGTATATGTATCACTACTCATACACACACAGGCATCACATTACAACAGATACATTCCCAATTCAATCTTTTTCTGTAAAATCCTGACTAATATAGCACTATATAAACATTACTTGAATTTATATAGAAAAAAATGTAGTTAAAGGATAAGGAAATAAAGATAGTGACTTTCAGGAATCTCAATAACCCAGTTTTTAAGTGGCTGTCTCTCTGAGACACACAGTCACTGTTCCATATTATCCAAGAAATAATTTTGTGTGAGTACACTTTTCTTGCCAATTGCTTCTGCATAATGTGAACTCTACCTTAGCACCCTGGTCTCTGCAAGGCATAGGTGCAGGGAAACTAACGTGAAATTTGAGTCTAAGATCTACCACTTTAGTAGATGTCATTTTTCTTTTGTTTAAACACACCATTTCTCTGATGGATAGAACTTTAAATGATTTCCACTTAAAGGAGAGATCCCAATGTCTGCCTCACAGGAAGTGGAATTAGTCTCATCATGCACCCCAGGTGAACCATATGGGCCCAAACTTCATTGGCTGCTGTCAGCTCACTACCCATGCTGCAGCAGATGTGAAGCAGCAAATTATTAGGTTGTAGGGTGTTGTCTAGAGTCAGTCATATTGTTCTGTTTTTTACCTTTATCAAAGACTTGAGGAAAAAGAGTCGCAAAGATTATCTCCTTTGAACATAGGTATCTTTATATATATGTCAGTAGCTCCTGGGGATATGATTATTAAGGGTGGTAACTCAACTACAGGAGAAGGGTTTGACAAGTTAATCTCCAGGTTTCCTTCCATTGTTACCAGGACAATGTTCTTATTAAGAATTTAAGTCAGAAAATTCCAGATATGTGCTTATATGTTGTCCTTCATATGAGAATGTAGATACAATTGCAATGACTCTAGAAATATTTGCATACCAAATTACCTGTATCCCCCTAAATTTCTTCATGGTTTCAGCCCTGTTATTTACATAACTCAATTAGAGGGAAAATACAAAACTTCCCATCTAACAGCAGCAGAATACACATTCATCTTTAGCGAACATGAAACATTCTCCAGCAGAGACCAAATGTTAGGACCCAAAATGAGTCTTTAAAAACTTAAGAAGATGGACATCATATCTAGAATTATTCCTCATCACAATGGTATGAAACTAGAAATCAGTAACAAATGGAATATTGAAAAATTCACAAAGATGTAAAAATTAAACTACATGCTTCTGAACTACAAATGAATCAAAGGAGAAATCCTAGGTAAAATTTAAAATGTCTTGAGACAAATGACAAAGAAACACAATATATCAAACCCTATGGGATACAGCAACAGCAGTTCTAAAAGGAAAGTTTACAGTAAGAAATACCTACTTAAAAATAATTAAAAAAAAAGATTTCATGTAAGTAGCCTAACATGATGCATTAAGGAACTAGAAAAAGAGAAACAAACTAAATCCAAAGTTAGCAGAATAAAGAAAAAAGTACAAATGAGAACAGAAATAGAAAATAGAAAAAACACAAAAATTAATAAAATGAAGTTGATTTTTAAAAAATACTTAAAATTTACAAACTCCTAGCTAGACTAAGAAAAAAATGAGTGACTTGAACAAATAAAATCAAAAATTAAAGTGAAGATATTACAACAGATGAATTAGAAATAAAAATGATTTTAAGAGACTTATGAAAAATTACTATATATGCCCAAAACTAAGTAACCTACAGGAAACAGATACATTCAGAATAAAATATAACCTACCATGACTGAATCAGGAATAAATAGAAAGCTTGAATAGATCAGTAACAAATAGAGATTAAAGAAGTAATAAAACATCTTCTAAAAAGAAAAGCCACGAATCAGATGTCTTCATGGCTGAACTCTACAAAGAAGAATTAATACCAATACTCCTTAAACTCATCTAAGAAATAGAGCTAGAGAGACTAATTCTAAACACATTTTATGAGGTCAGCATCACCTTGATACCTAAACCAGATAAAGACATCACAAGAACAGAAAACTATAGGACAATTTATCTGATCCACATTGATGCAAATATCCTCAATAGAATATGAGGAAACAGAATTCAACAGCACCTCAAAAAGATTATACATCATGACCATGTAGGATTTATCCTTGGCATATAAGCCTGGCTTAACATATGCAAATCAATTGATTTGATATATCACATTAACATAATGAAAGATAAAAATCATGTGATTATTTCAATTGACACATGAAAATATTTGACAAAGTTTGACATTATATCCTGATTAAAAGTCTGAACCATTTACATAGAGAAGGGAAGTTCTTCAACATCATAAAGGCAATTAAGGAAAACTCACACTTAATGTTATAATCAATGAGGAAAAACTGAAAACTTTTCTAGTATAATACAGTATGAGACAAGGATGCCTACTCCCACTTCTAGTCACCATAGAACTGAAAGTATTAGCAAGAACAGTCAGACCAAACAAGGCTTCCAAGTCTGAACAAAATTAGTAAAATTATCTATATTTGTAGATGATATGACTTAATATTTAGAAAACCTCAAACATTTCACAAAAAATCCATGTCAGAACTAATAAATTCAGTAAGTTGCAGAATACAAAGTCAACATACAAAAATCAGTAGCTGAGATGCTGCCAGGAAGAGATTCTTTTATCCAGAGACCAGACCACAAAGAAGACCAGCACGTTCCAAACAGATCTTTAGAAGAAAGGCATTGACTGTCGATGAAGGGAGGCCACAGACCCTGGGCTGAAGGAAGAGGAATCCAGGAATGCAGCATGGAGTTGCTGAACACCAGGAAGCTCCTAGGCAAGGCCTGAGTTAAACAGGCATGCAATGGCTCACTCTTGCCAAGGATCTTCAGAATCCTAGCTGCAGGAGGCCTCACAACTCCCATGGCCCTTTGAGCTGGCAGAGCGAGCTGCTTGGAGAGTTGGCAGGGACAGGACTCCAGCCCATGCAGAGTCCGGAAGTCATGGCATGGAAAGAGCTGCAGTGGAACATGGCCAGGGACACCCATCCCTCATGGATTGCCATGCTCCTCTACCTGGTTTTGGCCTTTGTTGACTGACAGACCTCGGAAGAATAGGGCTATCGTGTCTGTGGGATGGGGCCAGTCTGATCTGAGTTCCCCACTGTCTGCTGGTTGCTCCCAGGGCTCCTTTCTAGCCACACCTGCTTGCAGAACAGCCTCAGATGCCCAATGGGGCACTTTCCTGCTGTCCCTGCCATAGCTTCTTCACTAGCGTACCCTGCCTAACCTTCAGAGAACTTCTGCAGATGGGTCCCCTCTGGCACACACCTGCCTGCAGCGATTCCCCAGTGCTTTGCTGGTGTGCACCTGCCCACTGCCTCCCCACAATGTTTTGATAGCATACTTGTGCAGGTGGACTCCACTGCACAACTGACAATGGTGCACACACATGCACAAACCCCACTGCCACACTACTACTGGAACACATGTGTTGGACAGCATCATAGGGCCACCCTGCCACCACCAGTGCACCTATACACAAAAACCATATTTTACTGCCACTGTCCCAACTCCACATTGGAGTGCTGTTCCACAGCAGTCCAGGCCCACCTCAGCTTCTCTAGAAGAGGAGGTGTTTAAACTACTGGGACCAGAGAACAAAGGTGTGAGCCTAGTCCCAGTAACCCAGGGCTAGAGCAAGCAACCCAAGAATGGTGGGCTGAGCCTTGGCTCCCTGAAATCATGCAGAAATGAAGGCAGTTGACTGATCCCAACTCATAACACAATTACACCCTCAAGAGCATCAAAGAATGTAAAAGCAAAGAGCCCCATCCAAAGGAGAGCAACTTCAAATATTACAGTGATGTCAGCCCACACAGAGAAAAAAGAACAAACACAAGATCTCTGGTAACTCAAAAAGCCACAGAGCCTTCTTACTTCCAAATAACTTCATTAGCTCCACAGCAACGGTTCTTAATCAGACTGGAATGGCTGGAATGACAGACATAGAATTCAGAATCTGGATATCAACGAGGATCATCAAGATTCAGGAGAAAGTTAAAACACAATAGAAGAAACTGAGGAATCCAGTGAAACTATTCAAGAGCTGAAAGATGAAATAGCCTTTTTAAGAAAGAACCAGACTGATATAATAGAGCTGAAAAGCTCCCTACAAGAATTTAATAATACTTTCAGAAGTAGTAACAGCAGAATAGACAAAGCTGATGACAGAACCTCAGAGCTTAAAGACAAGTTCTTCAAATTAACTGAGTCAGACAAAAAAAGAAAAAAGAGTAAAAATGAGAGGAAAAAAAAAAAAGAGACATGGCATGATGCAAAGAGGTCAAACCTATGACTGCTTGGCATCTCTGAAAGTGAAGACGAGAGAGCAAGCAACTTGAAAAACATATCTGAGGATATTGTCAATGAAAAATTTCCCAACCTTACTAGAGAAGCTGACATTCAAATTCAGGGAATTCAGAGAAGCCCTGAAAGGTAGTACACAAGATGACCATCCTCAAAACACATAGTCATCAGATTCTCCAAAGACAATGAGAAAGAAAAAAAAATATTAAAGTCAGCTAGAGAGAAGGTGCAGGTCACCTACAAAGGGAATCCTATCAGACCAACAGCAAACCTTTCAGCAGAAACCCTGTAGCCAGGAGTGATTGATGGCATACATTCAGCATCCTTAAAGAGAATAAATTCCAAGGGATAATTTCACATTCAGGCAAACCAAGCTTCTTAAGCAAGGAGATAAAATGCTTTTCAGACATGCAAATGCTAAGGGAATTTGTTGCCACCAGATCTGCCTTACAAGAGGCCCTTAAGGGAGTGCTAAACATGGAAACAACAGACAGTTACTGGCCACCACAAAAACACACATATATACGTAGACCATTGACACTATAAAGTGAGTATACAATCAAATCTACATGACAACCAGCTAACAACACAATGACAATATCAAATACACACATATCAATATTAACTTTTAATGTAAACAGGCTAAATGTCCCACTTAAACAGCACAGAGTGGCAAGTTGGATAAAGAAGCAAGATCCAGCTGTGTGCTATCTTCAAGAGACTCATCTCAATGCAACGACACCCATAGATTTAAAGAAAAGAGATGAAGAAAAAAATCTACCAAGCAAACAAGAAACAAAAAAGAGCAGAGGTTGCTCTTCCTATTTCAGACAAAACAGACTTTAAAGCAGTAAGAATTATAAATGACAGAAAAGGGCATTACATAATGATAAAGGGCTCAATTCAACAAGACTTAACTATCAGAAATATATATGTACCCAACACTGAAACACCCAGATTCATAAAACAAGTTCTTAGAGAATTATGAACAGACATAGATAACCACAAAATAGTGAGAGACATCAACATCCCTCTGGCATTACTAGACAGATCATTGAGGCAGAAAACTAACAAAGATATTTGGCACTTAAACTCTATACTGAACCAAATGTACCTAACAGACTTCTACAGGGCACTTTCACCACCACCAACAGAATATACATTATCTTCATCTACACACAGCATATAACTTGAAATAGAACACATGCTCTGCCATAAAGCAATTCTCAACAACAGCAACGAATCATACCAACCACACTCTCAGACCATAGAGTGTAATTAAAATAGAAATCAACACCAAAAATACTCTCAAAAGCATACAATTATGTGGAAATTAAACTCTCCGCTCCTGAAAGACTTTTGGGTAAACAATGAAGTTAAAGAAGAAATCAAGAAATTCTTTGAAACAAATGAAAATGAAGATACAGATTCCAGAATCTCTGGGATATGGCTAAAGTTTTGTTAAGAGGGAAGTTTATAGAGCTAAATGCCCTCACCAAAAAGTCAGAAATATCTCCAATTAACAACCTATTATCACACCTAGAAGAACTAGAAAAAGAAGAGCAAACCAACCCCAAAACAAGCAGAAGAAAATAAATAACCCAAAACAGAGCTGAATGGAATGAAATTGAGACATGAAAAACCACACAAAGGATCAACAAAATGAAAAGTTAGTTTTTTTGAAGGAATAAACAAGATCGATAGACCACTAGGTAGACTAATTAAAGAAGAGAGAAGATTATAATAAAAAGAATAAGAAATGACAAAAGGGACATTATCACTGACTCCACAGAAATATAGATAGAAAAATATATATATCTATGAATAAGTCCTCAGAGGCTATTATGTACACCCTTACACAAAGAAATTAGAAAATCTAGGAGAAATGGATAAATTCCTGGAAACAGAAACTTGGCAAGATTGAACTAGGAAGAAGTTGAAACCCTGAACAGACTAATAACGAGTTACAAATTGAATCAATGATAAAAAGCCTACCAACCTGCAAAGGCCCTGGGTCAGATGTATTCACACTCAAATTCTTACCAGACCTGTAAAACAGAGCTGGAACCAATACAACTGAAATGATTCCAAAGAAATTCCAGAGGAACTCCTGCCTATTCATTCTTATTCATTCTATAAGGCCTGCACCATTCTGATTTTAAAATAGGGCAGAGATCAAATGGAAAAAGAGAACTTCGGACCAACATCCCTGATGAACACACATACAAAAATCTTCGACAAAATACTACCATACTAAATCCAGCAGTGCACTGAAAAGATAATCCACCATGATTAAGTAGGCTTCATTCTTGAGATGCAAGTTTGTTTCAACATATGCAAATCCATCATTGTGATTCATCACATAAACAAAACTAAAAGCAAAAACCAGATGATCATCTCAATAGATGCAGAAAAGGCTTTCTATAGAATTCAACATCTCTTTACATGAAAACCCTCAACAAGTTAAACATTGAAGGAACATTCTGCAAAATAACAAGAGCCATCTCTGACAAACCCACAATCATGTCATATAGAAAAGGCAAAAGCTGGAAGCATTTTCCTTGAAAATTGAACAAGGCAAGGATGTCCACTCTCACCACTCCTATTTAATGTAGTACTGAAAGTGATAGCCAGAGGAATCGGGCAAGAGGAGTAAATAAAAAGCATCCAAACAAGAAAAAAGTCAAAATATGTCTCCTCGTAGATGATGTGATTCTATACTTGGAAAACCCCACACACTCTGCCCGAAGGCTCTTAGATAAGAAGAACAACTTCAGTAAAGTTTCAGGATTCAAAATCAGTGTTCAAAAATCAGTTGCATTTCTATACACCAATAATGTTGAAGCAGAGAGACAAATCATGGATGCAAACCCATTTACAGTAGTCACGAAAAGAATAAAATACCTAGGAATACAGCTAACAAGGGAGGTGAAAGACTTCTACAACAAGAATCACACACACACACACACACACAAAACCCCTGCAGAACAAAATTGTAAATGTCACAAACAAACGGAAAAATATTCCATTCTCACAGATAGAAGAATGAATATTGTTAAAATGGTCATACAGTCATCTGATCTTTCAGAACATCGATAAAGCAAGCAATGGGAAAAGGACTTCCTTTTCAACAAATGGTGCTGGGATAACTGGCTAGCCATGTGCTGAAGATTGAAACTGGACCATTTCCTTTCACCATACACACAAATCAACTCATGATGCATCAAATATTTAAATATAATAGCTAAGTCTATTCAAACCCTAGATAAAAACCTAGGAAATATCATTCTGGACATCGACCCTTGCAAAGATTTAATGATGAAGACTCCAAAAGTGATTGCAAGAAAAACAAAAATTAACAAGTGAAACTAATGTGGGTTGCCTAATTGTCCTTATCCAAGTCTTATGTTGAATTGTAATCTGCAGTGTTGGAGGTGGGGTCACATGAAAGGTGATGTATGAAAAGGTGCTCAACATCATAAATCGTCAGGGAAATGAAAATCAAAACCACTATGAAAAAACTCCTTGCATCAGCTAGGATGGTTGTTATCAAAAAGACAAGAGATAACAAATGTTGGCAAGAGCACACAGAAAAGGGAACTCTTGTACAATGTTGGTGGAAATGTAGAATGGTGTAGCCATTATGAAAAACAATGTAGATGTTCCTCTAAAAATTAAAGCATAGGGCTACTGTATGATGTAGCAGTCCATCTCCTGGGTATATACCCAAAGGAAAAAACATCATCACCTCATAAAGAAATCTGCACTTCCATGTTCCACTATCATAAAGCACTTCCATATTCACTGAAGCACTATTTATAATAGCTGAGACGTGGAGAAAGCCTAAGTATCCATCCCTGGATAAATGGATTAAAGACTGTGGTTATATATACACAATAGAATATTATTCAGTCATCAAAAGAAGATCTTGCTACTTGTCACAACATGAGTGAAACTGAAGGACATTATGCTAAGTGAAATAAACCAGACACAGAAAGAAAAATGTGCATGGCCTCACATATATTTAAAATAAAAAAGAAAGAAAATTCAAATATATAGTTATAGAGAAGAAAACCATGGTTATTAGCAGTGAGGAGAGGGAGGAAATGGGAAGATACAGGTTAGAGTTTACAAAGTAGCATGCGCAGAGGATGAACATTGTAGAGATGTACATCATGAGGACGATAGTTAATAAAATTCTACTATTTGGGGATTCTTGATAAATGAGTAGATTTTAACTGCTCTTACAACAAAAACAAAACAAAACAAAAAAATAAGGAATTATGTGAGATGGTGGGTACATTAATTTGCTTCACTATATGTGTATCCTGTAACAAGATGTTATATACCTTAAATACACATGATAAAATTTATTTATTAAGCGAATATAGGAGATTATGTTCTCTTACATAGTATGACATTACCTTGCATATTTTATGTAAATTTAATAAGTAAAAATTTATATAATGCACTTTGTAAGTTTTTTTTCCTAGAAATGTGTCTTTGGGAGTATAATAAGTAACTTACAAGTCTCATTCTCAAAATATACACTAAAGATTCTGAAAAGACATTATAAGTGTCCCCTTAGGTGAGAACTATTAAAGAGTGAGTGGTACAGTAGATGGTTAGGGAAATGACAGAAAGCGGAAGAAGTTGGGCAAAATCGGAGACCAGTCATTACAAGTGGGATAGATGGGATTTTTGTCCACAATTCTTCATCCGTCCCTGCACCCATGTTCTTTGCTATGTAATATTTTCTCTCTCTCTGAAACAGAAATGTAATTTCCTGTCGACTTTGCACTTGACTATGTAACTTGTTTTTGCTAGTGAACTATTAGCAGACATAACACAAGAGGGGCTTGGAGAGTGCTTGTGCACCATGGGACTTTGGCCTCTTGGCTTCTGCAATTCCATGAGAAGAGTTTTCCTAGGTCAGTTTCTGTCCCTTCAGTCTGGGGGTTTTCCTAGGTCAGTTTCTGTCCCTTCAGTCTGGGGCAGAGAAAGAGCCACACAAAGACCTAGAACCCATGGCTCGGCTCAGACTACATAAAGTGTCCCTGCCACAATCAGAGGTTCTTTATAGCGTGGGATCATTTTAAGCGACTGAGTTGTGAGATGTTTTTTTTTTGTTGTTGTTGTTTGAAACAGAGTTTCGCTCTTGTTGTCCAGGCTGGAGTGCGGTGGCACAATTTCAGCTCACTGCAACCTCTGCCTCCCAGGTTCAAGTGATTCTCCTGCCTCAGCCTCCCAAGTATCTGGGTTTACAGGCACGTGCCACCCCACCTGGCTAATTTTTGTATTTTTAGTAGAGACGAGGTTTCACCGTATTGGCCAGGCTGGTCTTGAACTGCTGACCTCAAGTAATCCACCCACCTCGGCCTCTCAAAGTGCTCGGATTACAGGTGTGAGCCACCACACCAGGAGAGGATGTGTTTTGTTGTTGTTGTTGTTGATTTTGGCAGCAATAGTGTGGCATTAGCTTACAGACACAAGAATTGATTTCATACAACTTTTTTGAGTTTGGAGAACAATAAGTGCTTACATGTTTACCATAAAGCATTAAGTCAATAATCTATAATCCACGATTTTTCCTTGTCATAGGCAAATGGCTATGGCATTAATTGATTTACGGATTAAAAAACAAAACGAAGTCTCAGATATTTTAGCTAAGACCACAATTATGATGGGACAGTGGCCAGATTAAAAGCCTATTAGGGCCGGGCATGGTGGCTAATGCCTGTAATCCCAGCACTTTGGGAGGCAGAGGTGGGCGGATCACGAGGTCAGGAGATTGAGACCATCCTGGCTAACAGGGTGAAACTCTGTCTCTACTAAAAATACAAAACATTAGCTGGGTGTGGTGGCGGTCGCCTGTAGTCCCAGCTACTCGGGAGGCTGAGGCAGGAGAATGGCGTGAACCCGGGAGGTGGAGCTTGCAGTGAGCCGAGATGGCGCCACTGCACTCCAGCCTGGGCGACGGAGCAAGAGACTCCATCTCAAAAACAAAACAAAACAAAAGCCAATTATTCTGACCACAGGTTATTCCAATTTCTTATTCCATTATGATGATGCCTTTTTTTTTTTTTTTCGAGAAATGAAGACTAAGGAAACAGAAGAAAATGCAATGATCATACAGTCTATTTATTCCATAAGTGCTTGAATATCTGCCATTTTTCAGGAGATTTATTACCAAAGATTTAAAGATTAACTTTATTTTTGTTTTTTCCACTCCCTATGCTTCTGTTAGTAAAAAAAAGCACATGAAGAATTGAGTTAGAAAATAAGAATTGGAGAGGACTGCAGTAAGAAAACAGCAAAAACAAAACACAGTAGCCAGTTAATCCATAAACTGAAACAATCAAGCCTTAATTGAATGCACATGTGTAGACTGAGCTGGCTCCCTAATAGTGAGGCAGTAGGCAATGATTAATTACTGGAAGAAATCAGTAAAGAATTCTTCCTGAGCTCTGAATTGTGCTCTGAATATAAAAATCTGCTGGAACAGGTGACATGTTGCCAAGGGTTCCAACAAGCAGACAGAAGAAATTGCGGATCTGCCAACAATTTATTTCCAAAGACAGAGAGAGATGGTGACGTAGCAATGTCACAAAGTAATGCACAAAACTTTTCCTTTTTCCTTCCTTCTGAAGAATGGTAATCCAGACTACAGTTTTATTATCTGAGCGACAGGGAAAGACAAAATGCAATAATTAAGAAACCCAAAGACTGTCATGAAAGACAATCTGAAGCTGGAAGTTGAGCAATTATTTAAAATGCTCAAAAGTCTCAGCTCAAAACCTCATTGTTTCGTTATTTTGGGGGGAAACGAGGAGTTATCTCAGGAAGGGGGAAATAGTAAACGTATAGAAAAGTAAACATGAAAACATAAGAATATTTATTCAGTCAAATATATCAAACTCTACAATGCCCCCAGACACATACTCTGTACAGGAAGAAATACGAAGATACTGTTCATGGCTCCATCCCCATCAGCTAGAACAGAGTCTATTACACAGAAAATGCTTTAAAAATAAATACTCAATGAATGAATAAACGGCACTTACCTCATGGCGCTTACAAGGGAGTAAAACAGACAGATATTTGCCACTTTTCTGGACTTTTTTTTGTGATTTGTGTAATTATAAATGGGAGGTGCATGTGCTTGGTTATAAGATGATATAAAGCACAGGTATCCTCACATTTGTCCTCATATCAGTATCACCTGAAAAGCTTTGTAATAGTGCTCAGACCTGCCTCTCTACCCTATGTGCCTGATTTAAATTGTCTAGGTTGGGGCGTGGGCATTGGTATTTGAGAATTTTAATGTTTAGCTAGGGTTGAAAAACAATACTAAACAAAGAAAGAGTTAACTTGGAGTAGAAGATCTGAAGGAAGAGGAGAGGTTAACCAAGACAATTGCAAATATGGGTGTAGCATCCCAGGTCCGGGAGAAGCATGTTCAACAGCCCTGTGGCTAGAAGAAACATGTCACTAGTCACACACTGACAGGGCAGCGTGACTAGTGCACCGAGAAAAGCAGCAGGGGATGAAGCTGATGAGGTAGGGAAGGCCAGAACACATGTACCTTTAAGTCTTGGTCTTTAAAACCTTTAATGGCTGCTTAGTGTTCCTAGGATAATAATGGTTAGAAAGTTGATGGGAGTGATTTTGTCTTTAGAATCATCACTTTTATAGAAGGTTTTTAAAAAATGAGGGAAACAAAATTTATGGAGAGGACAGTTAGGAGACCATTGCAATCTACTTCACAAGAGATAATAGTAGTCTATATTAGGCAGAAAATGGTGGGCAGTACTGTCTGTTCTGAGACCCAGGCAACAGGTGTTCTGAGTTCCAGGATTAAGAGGGTTGCACTCAGGCCCTCTTGCAACTTTGCTCTTTCCTACAGAGGTTCGAGCCTTCTTTAGGGACCTGTGCAGACCTCTTTCCCCAGATGACCTTCCAAGGGAGGCCTGCACCTTCAGTCCAAAGGCTTACTATGGGGCCAGTTTAGGGGTAGAGGGGTAGATAACGCATTGTAAGGTGGGATGTTCACATATATACACATGAGACTCAGATATTTTAGCTAAGACCGCAGTGCTGGTTAGATTTTAGGTTTATGGCAAGAGAAGCAGGTTAGGTTAGGAGTCAGATTCAGACTTGTGACCAGTATATGTTCAATGTGCAATTTTGTTAGAGGCCTTTGCATATATTAAGGGTAGGTCTAGCCGTAAAGAAGAGAAAAAAGTAACAGACAAGTGCAGGCATCCTCTTGAAATGAATAGGTGGAAAAGGCAATAATATACTGTCAGATTCGTCTGAAATAATCATATTTTTAAAGAAAAAGTTCAATATATGTAATATTCCAAAGTAATTTCTTATTTATCTTCCAATTATTGTCATAAGAATTCATTAAGGTGGTCAAAACAGGTATAATTTCTCCCATTTGCAAACATAGAAATTGATATTTATATAGGGGGAGGTTGGCAAGGTTTTTTCTGTAAAGGGCATGTGTAATGGTTAATATTAAGTGTCAACTTGATTGGATTGAAGGATGCAAAGTATTGTTTCTGGGTATATGTGGGTGATTCTGAGTGTTGCCAAGAAGAGATTAACATTTGAGTCAGTGGACTGGGAAAGGAAGACCTATCCTCAAAAAGACCCACGCACAATGTGGGAGGGCACCATCCAATTGACTGCCAGCGTGGCTAGAAAAAGCAGGGAGAAGAAGGTGGAAGAAGTTGACTTGTTAAGTTTTCTGGCCTTCATCTTTCTCCTGTGCTGGATGCTTCCTGCCCTTGAACATCAGAATCCAAGTTCTTTAGCTTTTGGAACTTAACACCAGTAGTTTACCAGGGGCTCTCGGGCCTTTGGCCACAGAATGAAGTCTATGTTGTAGGCTTCCCTAATTTTGAGGCTTTGGGACTCAGATGAAGCCTGCGGGCTTCCTTGCTTCTCAACTTGCAGAGAGCCTATAGTGGGACTTCACCTTGTGACTGTGTGAGTCCATTCTCCTTAATAAACTCCCTTTCATGTATATATATATCCTATCAGTTCTGTCCCCCTAGAGAACTCTGACTAATATTTTTGGCTTTGTAGGCTATATTCTATCATCTCTGCTATTATAGCTACTCCTTGCTGGCATTGTAGCTCAAAAGCAGCCACAGACAATATGTAAAAGAATGAGTGTGGCTGTGTTGCAACAAAGCTTTATTTATAAAAAGAGGTAGGCAGACAGCTTTGGTTCATGGGTAGGAGTTTGCCGATTCCTGATGGAAGCTGTTATTAGCTGACTGCAAGTAAACAGCGTAAGTGGTCCTGGAAGTTGAATCCTTTTGTTTCTGATTCTGTACTGGCCACTTCAAAATGCTTAAAGGATAGCCACAGAATGCTAGTTTTCAAGAAACACAGAGATCACCTTGTCTGAACTCATTCTATAGATGAGAAAACTGAGGATCAAGGTTAGGTGAAAAGTCCAAGACTGCAGGACCCTTTAGAGCCAGAACTGTGACTGGAATTTCAAATTTTAGTCTTGCCCTCTTAACTGTCTTGTTCCCTTAACTGCTCACCTCTGCCAAAGTCAATCACCTCCACAAACTGAACTGGGCCAAGTCTAGACTTCCTGTTGTATTCTCTTTCTATGCTGTTTCCTTAGAGAAGGGTAAGCCTGAACCAAAAGAAAATTATAGCGAAATAGTAACAGAGTGGGCAAAGTGCAGAAGGTCTTTTCTGGGAGACTTCAGGTTTCCAAACTGAAACATTCTAGTTTTGGATTTTTTTTTTTCCTGAAACAGAGCCTTGCTTTCTCACCAGGCTGGAGTGCAGTGGCATGATCTCACCTCACTGCAACCTCCGCCTCCTGGGTTCAACCAATTCTCCTGCCCTCAGCCTTCTGAGTAGCTGTGATTACAGGTGTGCACCAACACATCCAGCTAATTATTGTATTTTTAGTAGAGACAGGGTTTCACCATGTTGGCAAGGATGATCTCGATCTGTTGACCTTGTGATCCACCCACCTTGGCCTCTCAAAGTGCTGGGATTACAACTTAGCTCAGATTTCTATTTCATTTTATACCTGCATTTGACACTAACTTATGTTATCTCGGCTGTAGCCGGAGTTGCTGTTACTACTGTTATGTTTGTGAGTGTGCTCATTAAATGAGCCATAGAGACACATAACCTCCTTGAAGCTGTTAACCACTTGATCCAATCTTAGGGCAGTGTCACATTCCAGAAAATCCAGTCAAGAAGCCAAAAATAATTTCAGATTAGCACGAGTGTTTTACTTCTATGTATTGAGCACTTCGTACTCATCTTCTTTGAAAAATCACAATTTTCTCTGAATCACTTTCCTCCCTCACCATGGCAGCACATGTTTCTATACACCTTATCCAGCCTTTATACTCCTTCCCTTCCTCCATCTTCTCCAGTTTTTATATCAAGAATATCAATATGGCACAGCTAGCAAAATTAGACAGTGGGGATGAAGATAAGCAGTGTAGATAGGTAAGGCCAAAACCTTTTTCATGGTAGAGAAGAGAAAGAACAGAATCACTTATATCTGAATAATATTTGTTCAGACACACTTCAAAAAAAAATCCTCTGACTAAGAATCCATCGACGTACATAGTCAAATTAGTGAAGGTACCCAAGGCCTCTTTTGGAGACATAGTGTCTGCTGGCTGACATATAGTCCTTCATACTAAAACGTGAACATGTCAGACACAGCTGATAGCCTTCCTCCACTCTTGTTATAGTTGGAAAACAATTCAGAAGGCATAATTTATTTAGGGTTTAGTAAACCATTCAGAAAAGTTCTGTAAGGAAATTTAACAGAGAAATTAGAAGCATTCTGTCTGATTGAAACTACTATCGTCCGTCTACATAAAAGTGACTGACAGACAATAAAAAAGGTAATTACCATCAGTACAACATCAAATGGGGGATAAGATGAAAGGATTAGATTAGAACAGCCACCTGTGAAGGCAGAATTTGGAATTTAAAGTGCACTTGTAGCCAAATAAGTAACTATTTAAGATGACAATTTTATAGTACAGCAGTTTTTATGTCCTTCACTTGTATTAGGAAGTGAAATACAATAAAATACCAAGATTTATTCAAGTTCAAGGCTTATCTTAAGTATAAAAAGAAGAAAAAACAATGACTACACAAAAACGTGCAAAAATTTATTCAGTGATAACAAGGAATGAACTATGATTCCATGCAGAGACATGGATTGACTATTTTATGCACAATAATAAGTGCAAAAAGCAAGTCTGAAAAGTACACACTGTATGGTAGCATTCATATGGTATTCTGAGAGATGCAAAACCATGAAGAAGGTAAACTGATCAGTGGTTGCCAGGAGATTAAGAAGGAGGAAGGGTTATAGAGTACAAGCATAGAGGACTTTTTTAGAATGTGAAACTATTTGGTATGATGCTGTAATAGAGATACAGAACACTATATTTGTAAAAATTCATAGAAATGTATGATAAAAGAGTAAGTCCCAATACTTGCAAATTAAGATGGACATTTTTTTAGGAGGGTGGGGGATCTCAGGATAAAATGCTGAATATGACAAAGGAGTTAAACTGCAATAGAAGTGTAGGGAACAGCCATGTTGAAAGGGTGGGAGAAAGGACACAAACCAAAATGACTTTGGAGGTAAATGGAGTCTGTAGGATTAATGGCAAAACAGATCTGTACATAAGCACTTTAATGGATAAAGAGTTATTTTGCTATCTACTTACGGTAGTATGGGTTCATGCTTCTGAAACTACTATGCAAGTATACTGGAATTTAACAATTAAGTAAATGAACGGTGGATGACAGGAACCAGGTTTGCAAATGTTGGAATGGGAGATTATACATAAACAAGGGAAGCAAGCTAGAATGATCCACGTAGGAATGGGTTAGAGTTGGAAACAACATTATGAACTTATGTTTAGCTTCTGATAGAAAGGAAAATATTCATTAGTATGTATGTGTGTATGGGTTAGTATACACACATGTCTCCCCTTGCTCTGTCAGCTGAAAGATTTCAGAAGCAACAACATCTCAGTAGCATTGAGCACCCATAACACGTAGATATTGGTGTGTAATACCATTTTCCAAAACCAGGACCCAGCACTTTTTGAAAAATTGGCTGATTCTAGAATTGATACAGAAAATATAGAAAATAAGCCTGGAGCATTTTGTAGTGTCCCCCAGTAAAGAAAGTGTACAAAACATACACATACATGCATGCACACACACGTAAGCACACAGAATGATGGAGGCATGTCAAAGGGGCATAAAAACCAACTAATAGAATTTCCAATGCCCAATGCTAGAATAATCTGAACAAGATAAACAAAGTATTATATTTTAACTCAAACTATAGCATACATATTCACGAATCTATATTGTTATTAAAAAAAGAATAAAAAGTAAATATTGGAGAGAAGCCTTCCATGCAGAAGTATTCAAAATAATGTATGCTGGTACTTTACCCTCAAGGAAGTGGAGCATAATTCTCACTATCTCAGTGTTGACTCTGCATAATTTCTTTCTTCCAAAAGTATATCATGGTCATGTGAGGGGCAATGGTAACTTCACATTGGAGAAATTTGCTAAATACTACATCAAACAGGTGGATTAATGCTAACATCGACAGTGATAAGTACTGTTGTTAGTATGGGCACTTTGTGTGACATAATCAGAATGATACTTTACCACTCTGGTCTTCTTCCCCAAACCTAAACTCCAGTCAAATAATAAGAAATAACAGAAGTCTCAATTGATTGAAGGATGCTGTACAAAATATCTCACCAGTTGTCAAAACTATCAAGGTTATCAAAAACAAGACTAAGTCTGAAAAGCCATCACAGCTAAGGGAAGCCTAAGAAGACCTGACATCTAAATCCAATGTAGTATTTTGAATGGGATCCTGGAAAAGAAAAAAAAAATAAGCAAAAACCTATTGACATATGAATAAATTATGGACTTTAATTGATAATAATATATCAATACAGGTCAATTAATAGTGACAAATTTACCAGTGATAAAGGAGAGTAACAGTAAAAGGAACTGGATATGAGGTATAAGCAATTTTTTTTCCCATCATCACAGTTTTTATGTAAATCTGAAACTACTATAAAATTAAAAGTTCACTAAGAAACTGTAGAGGATTTTAGCTAATTAATATTTATTTTTATTTCATAAGAGTAATCTGATGCCAGGCACTAAAAGAGTAAAAGCAATAAGTAACCCATAAACTCTCTTGATAGCACTTCACAATTTGATTTTATTTTTCTTATACCCTTTCATGCAAGACATTAATGCTAGACTGTGAAATGCATCTTATATTTCTTTACATTCTCAGAGTGTCCAGCATTATTAGTTTGTAAGTATAGGAGCTCACAGGTTTTTGTTAAAACTGTAGTAATGCACATTAAGAGAAAGATTAAGTCATAGCCTTAGGTAATGAATGAATTGGGAATAAAATGAATGTGAGCCTTTATAACTACTGCAGAATTTCAGATGCATTGCATCCTAGAAGCAATTGCTGAACACACAACATGGACTTAGTGGTCAGTTAAGTGTAGTTACTGTTTTTGCAGACTAAAGGGTAAAGACAAAATTTCAGTAAAGATGAAATTTCAATGGGTAATTGAAGTCCGAGTCGTAGTATGAGTAGTATTTGAATAGGTTCTCAAGAACAACCTTGTGCTTGCCAAATTCTTGATATTAGAAATAAGTATGTACTGTGTGTGCCCGGAGTGTTTTAATAAATGCTTGTTCAAATTACAGCATTAACATTCACACATTTAACAATCACCATACCTACTTTTGGAAGTGACTAGAAATAAATATGATATCAAGTTAACTTTATTCAAATTGATCCCTCTGTACATTTACAAGTTGCTATGTGGTTGGTGAACAGAATTCACTTTGCTAATCATGGGGCATAGCTAAACACCCAGTGTCTCCAATGTCAAACTAGCTTTGCTTGTGTTTAAGAGTCCCATTGCACACTATAAAATCTACTTATGAATTGTTTTCTAGTTTGCTTCTTCCGAATTTATGAAGAAATAGCAAGAGTAAAATTTGCACAAAATGAACACTTAAAAGATAACACCAGTTGATTACAGTAAATAATAATGTACTATATATTTCAAAATAAATGAGAGCAAATTCAAATTCAAATGTCTCTCTGTTTAAAAAAATGATAGGCAAGGGAGATGATGGAAATGTTAATTATCTTGATTTAATCATAACACATTGTATACATATGTCAAAACTTCATACTATATCCAATAAATGTACACAATTATAATTTGCCAATGCTTTTGAAAAGAGAGCAAAAGCGTATTCTAAGAAAACTAAGATTGTTTCCCAAAATAGAACCCACCTATTTCTTACTAGGTCTAACTATTTTTTAAAATCACATTCCATGCATAGAAAGCTTAATTTTTCCACTTTAAACATATTGTATACACTTTATTTTTTCACAAATAAAATGGATTCTATAGAATTAACATTTTGTAATTTATTTAATCATTGTCCTAGCAATGGATATGTAGCTTTTTTTTGGTCTTTTGCTCTTATTAACAATGTAGTGAAAATTTTACTTACATATATGTAAAAAATCTTATAAATACATTTGTATACCTCCATAGTATACTCTTAAAAACGTGTTTGATAACAAAAGTTATTTGAATTTTTAAATTTTGAATATGTACTGCCAAATTGACCACAAAAGGGGTTGTAAAAATTTATTTTTCCACAAATAGTTTCTATCATCTTACATCCTTATGAAGTCAGTCTGTCTAGTCAACTCTGACCAAGGTTTAAATGGAGGATGTGGAGATATACACAAGAAACAAGTAATACTTATTTGACATTACATGGTACATGGGTGTATTAGTCCTAGAAGCAGCAGAAGGTTTATTAAACTCCCTTCAATCATCTTTTTGGAAGGCATCACTTTTTTACTGGGGCCCTGTTGAATTTATATATGCATCAACACTTTTGAATAAGATTATTTATTGGGTTTATCCACACATTCTACATTTAAACCTTGGCGAGAGTGCTGCTTGGCAGGACCTGTGTCTTTAGGTAGAAGAGAACATTAACAAAGTGCAGCTCAGCAGAAAAGGAGAGTACATTCCCTCTTTTCCCACTATCCAGTCTCCTGCTGGTGCCTACCATGGGCCAAACCCAACTGAAATTAGAGAGCGAGGGAGCCCAGTTTTGACACAGTCCATAGAGATGCTGAGGCATGAAGTGGGGTTAGTAAAAGGTAGAAAGTAGATTTGGTGTAATAAATTTTTTAAATGCAGCATATTACATATTCACAAATTTGATTGTTCAAATTCTCATTTCTATTCCACCAGGAATGTTAATGACTTAGAAAAGTCTATAGACTCAAATGGATAACATTTTTATGCTGGAATATGGTGGAAGGCAAGATTGTCAAACACAGGAGCATAGACTAGTTTGAACTTGAAATTCCCTATGAGATACATTTTTTAACCACTTCCTTTTTAAAAGGGGAAATGTGTGCCTAGAGAAGTAACTTGTAAAAAAGGAGATCTATCAAGGGAGAGTGCTTGAACCTATGCACAGGGCGTTGATCTCCCTCAGGCCTCTGAGCTTTCTCTTCACCTATTCATGAAGGCTGAATGAGGAATTTATACTTTTATTGAGAAACATTCATTTTGTGGTTCATCTTTCTGAACATCTCTTTTCAGGGTAGTCTATGTCTATTTTGAATAAAAACACTGGTGATTTATAAATGAATAGCTGGAATTATTTTAGACTACTGTCTTAGACAACTTCCAAATTTACATTTTCTGCACAGAATACTGGGTTTCCAACAAAAACTTTAATGAAGATGTTTTAACTAAATAAAAATAAAAATGACAGATGGGTATACATGTATGTCGGTGTGTATGTGTTTGTGTGTATGTACACACACTATTTATATATATGTTTGTGTGTGTATGCTTCACTGTATTAAATAACAATAATAAACAAATCACATCGCAAAGCAGAATCAACATATATAAACCCTCTTTAAAAATGGGAACATGCCAATAGAATTTGACATGGACTGGACTTACTTCATTGCAACAGTGTTGTCAGGTGGATATTAAAAACAAACGAAAAAGTTCTTAGAGCCAGAAGATCACTTTCAAATTACCCCTTCCCCGGCCATTTGACATATGAAAAAATTCAGGAGGTCGGGTTAAGTAATTCTGATTCTCTGATTTGAGAATTAAAATTGAGCTTTACAAACATTTTCCCAGGATCTGAACCTAGAGACAAAAAAAAAAAAAAGTGTTGAAATAGAACAAAGAATGTATTTTGCACTGGACTATGTGATGGAGAATGTGAACACAGAGGAACTAGCTCAGCAATGAAAGACGTATGCCATGTAAGAGCAGAGAGTCACAAATGAGAAAGATGATGCTAGACTATGCCTGAGGTACAAGGACATGCAGACAGTGAGACAGTATACTCACCAGCTTTCTGGTTCTGGCTCCCATAAAGCCTGGTTGTATTTCTGTTTGTAAAGCTATAAGACATGATTGAAACTATATTCTCAAATATATAATTGAGCAAGCTTCAGTAGGTTTCTAGTTTTGATGTTAAAATAGATTGGACTGATTTAGAAGTTCTCTATATCCCCAACCAATATGTTTTCTTGTATCTCAAATGTTGGTAACACTAAATTTAACACCACCTATAAAGATGGCTGGGTTTCAGAAAGCTCGACAGCATGTTCATAGAAACCTCAGAAAAATTTATGTCATAGACACTTTCATATAAAGCAGAAGTAACGCTATTTCATTAATGGAATATTGGATCTAGCGATTTTCTTCTATGATTTTAGGTACATCCAATGGAAGTGTTTTGTAAAACTCAAAGAACTTCTGTTTACTTATCTATTTTATTGTTTGATTATTGTACTCACTGTCACATTATCAAACCCTAAAGACATTTTCTACCTAGAGACAAATTCTTTGTGAGAGTGAAATTATAGAATTCAAGGGCATTAATGTCTTCTAAAGTTATATGGCCATTGTACATGTTCAAAAACTTTGATGAATTCTCAAAAGCAAGAATAGAGAAGCAAGCTTTCAGAAGCTCTAAAATCATTTAAGCACAACGTTTTGTGAATTCAGCCACACTTTCAGGTAGCTATGATCTAAGAAATAGTACAGTTTTGGAAAATCTTGACCATCTTTCAACTGGAAAGTAAAGGCTAAAAATTCTGGGTTCTTTCATTCTTCTTCTGGGTATATACTAACAAATAATATAGGAGTTTGAAGAAATCTGAGCACTCCTACAATCACATTTTAATTTAAAATAATAGGAAAATGGAGAAATTAAAACAAACAAAAGAAAAGAGAAAAAGAAAAAAGTGTTAGACTTGGTCCCTAAGGACTCTCAAGCTACTTTTAAGCATTTTCCTCTTCCCCTAAACATTTCTATAATGATCAAAGTTTGAGAAAATAAAAGGAGTATTCTCCAGGGTTACACAACTAATCCCAACGACTCTACAGATTTGAACTCCCTAGTATCTTGCTTTATGGTATTGTTAATAAAGAAACACGCTCAAGTCTAAATTATGACTGGATGTCTAATTATGCCTGGATGTCTGGTACAGGTGCCATTTGAATCAAGTGTATAGATCAATCAGTCAGCAACTCCTTGCCTAGAGGCAAGGCTGGTCAATTAGAAGTCTGTGGCTAAAACTTATCTTCCTATGGATTGTTGTTTTTTGTTTGGTTTGGCTCACACAGTCTTTAAACTATTTTTACCTGGTACCTGTATTAGTCAGTTCTCTCATTGCTATAAGGAAATACCTGAAACTGGGTACTTTATAAAGAAAAGAGGTTTAATTGGTTCATGTTTCCGCAGGCAGTGCAGGAAGCATGGTGGCATCCGCTCAGCTTTTGGGCAGCCCTTAGGAAACTTATAATCTGTCACATGGCCAGAGCAGGAACCAAGAGAATGAGGGGAGAACTGCCACACATTTTTAAACAACCAGATCGCACAAGAACTCATCATCATGAGTTTAGCACCAAGGGGATGGTGCTAAACCATTCACCAGAAAAATCTGCCCCCATGATCCAATCTCCTCCCACCAGGCCCTATCTCCAACACCAGGGATTACGTTTCAACATGAGATTTGAGTGGGGACACAGATCCACACCATATCAGTACCCAATATTAAAAAGCAGAAATCTCATACAATTTTGGATTTTTGGCATCTCACAAACATAAACCAACACTGTCAACAGTGGGCCAGTATTGCTGGCTTTGAAGTGCATCTACTCTCTTTAGACAGGATGTATGTGATCTCATCCTCCTCTGTCCCCACTCTGATCCATTCATTTCTGTTACTTATCTGGCCCTAGCATTTGATATTCTCTTAGGTTTCATAGGAACAACTTCATATCATATTGGTGTTTCTTTGGAAGCATTCTTATTGTCTTTCCATATGGAACACTTTCATATATACTAGCATATCATATTATACTGCAGTGGCTAAAAATGTGGACTTTAAAGTTATAGGACTTTGGTTTTTTTTTTTTTAATTTATTTATTATTATTATACTTTAAGTTGTAGGGTACATGTGCATAACGTGCAGGTTTGTTACATATTTATACTTGTGCCATGTTGGTGTGCTGCACCCATCAACTTGTCATTTACATCAGGTATAACTCCCAATGCAATCCCTCCCCTCTCCACCCTCCCCATGATAGGCCCCGGTGTGTGATGTTCCCCTTCCTGAGTCCAAGTGATCTCATTGTTCAGTTCCTACCTATGAGTGAGAACATGCGGTGTTTGGTTTTCTGTTCTTGTGATAGTTTGCTGAGAATGATGGTTTCCAGCTGCATCCATATCCCTACAAAGGACACAAACTCATCCTTTTTTATGGCTGCATAGTATTCCATGGTGTATATGTGCCATTTTCTTAATCCAATCTGTCACCGATGGGCATTTGGGTTGATTCCAAGTCTTTGCTATTGTGAATAGTGCTGCAATAAACATACGTGTGCATGTGTCTTTATAGCAGCATAATTTATAATCCTTTGGGTATATACCCAGTAATGGGATGGCTGGGTCATATGGTACATCTAGTTCTAGACTTTGATTCAGATTCTAGCTTTACCACTTTCCAGCTGTGTGAATTTGGGCATATTATTTAACAATTAGTAACAAGCTACTTGGGTTATTGTGAGCATTCATTCAGTAAAAACAGAATACATTTGCCAGAAAATGTTCTACGTGTCTTTATATGTATATGCTTCGGCTATTATGACGTTATCTGTTTAGATATAACTATTATTTCATAAAATGCAAATGTAATTCATGAACTAAACTCCATATGGGAAATTATGGAGTGACGTTTGTAGAAGGCAGACCCTGCTTACCCAAACGGCATGCACTTTTTCATCATCAAATGTGCAAGGGCAGTAAGTGCAGTACAAGTGCAGCTGCAATGTCAGAGGAGCTGTGAGTTGTCTCTGGGATTTCCTCTTCACAGAAATGCACAGCTGCTACTGACTGAAGTGTTCAGGCAGGGGCAGGGTGATTGTCCTGGAGGCCCGGGTCGAGAGGCACTGCCCCGTTTAGAGCAGTGGAGGTGAGGACCCACATGGAAAACAGACTGGCCATTTTTCCGTAACGCTGCTGCGCTGGACTGGGGCTCCAGGTCAGTCCTCAGCCAAGGCGCTCCCTGCTGAGCCTGAGGGCAACAGAAGCAAGTGCTGCCTTGCGGCAAATTGCAGAGCAGCCTGGCTGCTCCCTTTTGGAGCTCCGTCCAGGGAAGTGGAGAGATTCTACTGCTTCAAGAGCCACCGGGGTGGGTCGCTGGAGTCCCAGGTAGGGAGGCCCTGCCCAGAGAGTAGTAGCGGGACAGGAAGCCGCACCGAAACAGTCTGACCATTTTTCCCTAAGGTAGTTGTGCTGTGCCATAAGTCTGCGTTAGTCCCTAATCACTGCACACTCTCCCAAGCCTGAAGGCAGCAAGAGAGAGGGTCACGGACCAGCAAAGAGGGCAGCCCGCCTCTCACTCTGGGAGCTCCATTCCAGGGAAGTGCAGAGATGCTGTCAGTCCTAGAACTCAGGCGGGGCTGGAGTGGTCTTCCTAGCATCCCAGGCCAGTGGGCCTTATCCTGCGAGGTGCAGTGGAGGTGAGACCTGCATTCCCTCACAGCTCAGCCACATGGATTTGACCTCTTTCCTGGGGGAGTGCAAGGGAGTCTGGCCTCCGCTGTTGCTTGAGCTGCAGCTGCTGAGGCTGCGGTGCCACGTGGATCAGAGGTTCCCGGGATTCCATGTGTGCCTGAGTGGCAGCTCCGCCTAGATTCCACATAACTCTCCATGCGGGTCTGCAGGCCTGAGTTGGGAGGCTCACAGAGGATCTTCTGAGCCCAGGGATTCAAAGGGCTGTGGCAGAAGTGTGGATCTACGGGAAACCCCGTGCGGAGGGACCTCCCCTTGCTCTGTGCCACTCCTGTGTGGGCAGTTGTCCTGTTTTGCTCTTCTCAGTTCTCCGTCATGCTGTTTCCTTGATGAATTCCAATGTGTCCACCTGGATGTTGCAGTTGAAGATCTAGTGTTTGTTCCAGCCATTCTTTCTTCTCTCTCAGAGCAGAGCGCGCTAGTGGCTTCTCATCAGTTATCTTGGCCCCATTTGTCAGTAATTTTTAATCATTCGGGTTCTGACACTACTCAGAACAAATACGGAATTAAATTTAGTCTAATAAATAATACATTAATTTTAGCCTAACTACATATGTTTTTCTTTACTACTTTACTACATTTTAAAAACTTTTTTTAAAGTAAATATTTACCTCAAGATGATGCCAATAATAAGTGCCAATTTGAAAGCATTACTGGAATGAGCATTTCTATGATTGGCTCAGGGTAGCAAGTGACCTCTAGTCTTACTCCAGAAGTATGAGGACAAGTGCTTATCATTTTCAATCACTTATTTTGCTTGCTGTTACTCCAGTTTAATTTAAAGTAGGGCAGCTGATAAAATCAAAGATCAAAGGGACATGAAAGAAAGAGAAGCATAAATCATTAGCTTGCAAATTCTGATACTGTCTTTCAATGACACCTTTCTTTGTTTACTGTGAACATGATAACAAATTGTGCAAATGAATGACTTTTTTTCACCTAGCAATTCAGAGATTCTGTTTTTTCCATATTTTACATTTCTTCCCAAACAATTTTGGCATGGATAGTCCTTAAGGTCATGTCTTAATAATTGTAACCAGGTAATAAAATTATACTTCACTAAATCTAAAAATGGTATGATAAAATATGAAGTTGGCTGGAATGTGTGTTAGAAGACTATGTTCTAGTTCAAGTACTTACTAGATGTGGACTGGTGAAGGATTGGAATTCCAGATAGGTTCTAAAAGCCAAACCTAGTTACTGGAATCACTATAGCCCAATAAATGGAGGAATCCATGTGCCCAATCTGAACTACAAATTAATAGGTGGCTTGTTTAGCTGTGAAGACAGAAAGGAGATAGATCAGAGAGTCTCAAATGTCACATCCTATACACTTGATAAATACACATACACATCAACACTTAGATTGATTTCCATAATGCATTTAACATATTACGTTTCATGAAGTCAAATTCATTGCTCTAACAATTTGACTATGAAACAATAGCCATCACAGCATTTTCCCATATTCCCTTTGCCTCTGTCCTCCTGGGTTCTTTTTACTTTCAAGAAGGAACATATGAGAATGGAAGAGATTAGTTTCAAATCCTTAGTTCAATGGATAGATCTGAAAACATATAATGAATTATAATTTTTTTTTAAAAATGGACATAGTACCCAAATATACATATGGTACCAAAATGTCTAGAAGAAAAAAAAATTCTGGTTTGTTACCCACAATTTGAAATGTCCAGAGAATATGTATAGGCAACATAATAATAATGAATTGAACTTGCTGTAAATTTCTGTATATTTTCTTTAGGAGAACATTGCAATTGTTTTTGAATTTTCAGCTATTGTGCTTAACAGGTAGTTCATGCAACAATATATCAATTGTTAAGTGAACTCAATATGTCAGCAGAGTTGGCCACTTAACTTACCCAAAATCAAGACAGTTTCTTGGCTAGACAAGGGATTCACCACTCTGGTGGGTATTGTCACATTCTAGTGAACACAGAGAGGTAATAACAAATGCTTCTCTTTGGGAGTTATGACCAATACAATATGCAAGAAGTGAAAAAACAGCAACATCAAACTGTTCATTTCAGTGGTGTCCTCAGGCTGACAAAAATTCCTCTTAGCTTGCCAACTTTTGTCAGTCTGTTTCCTTCATACGTTTTACAGTTTTCCTGTTCATCATAAGTTTATGACATCCATTAAGTAGTCTTGCTACAAATCAGAGTCTACAGATGATATTTGAACATTTCCACTACCTAGTACTTAAAATGTTAATTCATTCTTGCCCAGGAGCAACTGGAACATCTGGTCTTACTTCCAAGTGAAGTCACTGGTGCAGTTCACCTTCTGAATAGGAATGTGATGGGTGAGCTGGAGGGTAAACCAGTGGCATGTGCATTAGAAGACAGGCACAACAGAAAAAGGAAGCAGAGATCTTAGCAACATGCTCCCTGTCAAAAAGATTGGAACATATGCTAGATTTTTATTTCATTTGCAAATGATGCTCATCCATGTTAAACACCATTTTGAAAGATGGCCTATAAATATTAAATATATCAAATTGTTCCTTGATTGGTGATTGGAAATCTATTTAGAAAATCACAAGGTGGCAATCTGTGTTTTTCTCACACTATATGGCTTGTTACCACACAGAAAAGTTGAATGCTTGAGTTCAAATTCAGTGGAACAGTCTTAGCCACTGATGATTATAACTCTGAAATTGCTTATGTTTGTAGAAAAAAGAAACTGATGAAGCATTAATATAAAAGGTATGAGGCAATATAGACTGTGTTAAAAATGAGTGTGTGTGTGTGTGTACAAACTCACTAATACACAATTTTATTTAAGAGAGAGTACAGTCAAAAAGAAACATGGTTGTCCGTGCAACATACATCAGAAGTCATAGTGCTGAGGCTTTGGAATTTCTGTAAAAACCTATTTGAAAAAATCATTCTATAGCACAGAGGTGAGGATAATTTTTCTGAAGCAAAAAGTGAACTTTTCAAAGCCTATGGGGTTAATGTGACTTGGAACGAGAGAACTGTTCTTCTGCAGCTTTTTGTCACATTCAGAACTGCAAACCTGAGCTAAGCTTCTGAAATCCCTAGGAAATGGGCTCTACTCAAAAACGGGAATCATAGGTTACACCAAGTCATCATCAGTTTTTATAATTTTTACCTTTCCTTTTCAAGATTTTGTTCTGAACTTTTTTGAAGATGTGGTACAAGTAAAACCATCACTCTTTGAATGTAATAGCAAAGCCCTCTTTGTGGTTGAGTTTAGTATATTTTAGTGTATCTTGTGTATTTTCTGCCTAAAACACTGTAATGTTAACTCTGGGATATGAGAATATTTTTCTTATTTTTATTCTTTGGTATGTAACCAGCATCTCAAACACTGCCTAAAATGTATTAGATAAATGGTTGACTGAACTCACCATTTATGGAGTTGTTACTAGGAAAATTTTTTTTTCACATAAGGAAAAGTACACTTGATTTTAAATGTAAAGAACTGGTTCAAATCCAGGCTATGAATGGAAACAATATGGTAGAGGTTAAGAAAACAGGCTCAGTAATCATCCTGCCTTTAGTACTCATCTTGAATGGGCTGAATCCTTCTTCTACCACTTAATTACTTTAGTTTCCTTATCCTTAAAATGTGGATAATTAAAATAGCTAACTCATAGGGTAGCTGTGAGATTTAACTAAGATAATTTGTTCTAAGAGAGTGCTGAGCATGTAGTCAGTGCCCAATAAATATTGTGTTTTTGTTGTTGTTATTCTAGTTTCCTTTTAAGTTGCCATACATCTGTATAATTAATGCTATGAATATTAATCCAAATAACTAAATGAGATTAAAATCTTTGTTTTTAAATGTTGATGGTGAAAATAAAATGTAATTATGTAATAAAATGGTCGAAATTCATTCACTGACAGTATCAATTAAATTGAGTTAACAGATTAACAACATTTGTTTTGAGTTGCCATTGTGAGTGGTATTAGAGTTCAGTAATAAATAATGTCTGGTTCCAGCCCTCCTATTTATTATAGCTTAATTGTAAACAATGGACTCGTAAGAGGAGAAACAATACTTTAGAGTTGCGTATGTTAAGTGTTCACTAAGTAACACAGGGTTAACGTCAGAAGGCAGAACATCAGGGAAAAAATTGTATTGAGGCAGGTGGTGCTTCGCTCAGGTCTTAAAGAAAATAATGAAGAAAGAATGTAATGAAAACAATATTTAAGGTATATTACACTTATAAAAAATGGCATGATTAGTTTGTTTCTAACCTTCTGTTTGCTTTTAACAAAACCCAAAGTACTATTTTTTTCTTTTCACCCCCAAATGTGCATATTCTGTTTCTTTAAAAAAAAAAATGATCCTTAAATATGAAAGACCAGCTAATCTTGAGCTAAAGAGTCTTAACACCAGGGAAACTTAAAGTTGAATCAGAATTTGGTCACATTTTGCAGATTTCATCATGAACAGGTTGCTCAACTGAAAAACTGATACAGTACATCTATCTCATAGGTTCATTTGAACACAAAATGAGACAACACACCTAAGTTCCATGGTCTCGTGTCTCCTGTATATATAAGTCAAACATGAGCATTCCATTTTCTGTAATTTTGAAAGGACTAGAACAGTCTTTTTTTTTTTTTTTACAGTGTTCCTGTGGAGATCAAACGTGAAAGATAAATAGTCCTATCTTATTCTCAGATATTTGAATTACTGTCTCCTTGAGAAGTGGACTGACCAGGTTGGCAAGGACTCTGCCAAAAGCAAAGCCTGCTTCCCAGAGCTATAGGTGATGATAAACTCTTGGGAATGTGAGGAATTGAGTCAGATGGAAAATGAGTGAGTTATAGAAGGGAGTACAGTTAAGAAGCAGGCATAAAAGCCTTTGGATAAATCCAAAGATGGGAGGATAAATAAATGAGAGTGGGAAACTGTGGACAAAGGCCTTTGTTAAAAGCAGACTTTTAAGATACAAGTAATCTCGTCATGACTTCTATGATACAAATGAACTGACTGTGTTGAAAATGCTAGAGAGGAAAATACTTACTGAAAAGAAATATATTTACTGAAAAGAAATATAATTAAAGAAAGTAGTGAATAGTTAAATAAAGTTATATAGTAACTAGTTTGAAAATCATAACTCTCGGTGGCAGTCAAATGCCACATATGGAAGCCATAATTTCCCAAACACCCATAGTTCAAAGGCTCAGGCATATTTTATGGCTGACAGTCTCAACTGAAGCACATTCTCCAGAATTTCTAGAATCTACTGGTAAATACATTACCTATGTAGCAGCCTCTATGCATTCTTCAGAGCCGAGTAGAAAAGAAAGAGGAAAGAAATCATTGGCAAATTTCCAAATACAGCATTTGGGGGTTCTCTATCTGCTGCTATCTTTTCCCCCCTTTTAATTGCCCTGAATCGTTCTTCGTAAGTCATATAGTTGTTTTTTTTTCTATTTGAGAGACCATTTCCAGTCAGATTTGTAGTACATCCTTTTCTATAGAATATTATTTTATCACAGACATATTATCATAAAAGATATACACAGAATGTTACTTCTCGCTTTCCCTTCCATCTCCCCACTTTTTAAAATTTTTTTAAAGATATATATGGGATGCATGGATGAAGCCAATCTCAGGAAGGCTCTTAAGAAGACAACTTCTTCGTGTAGTAGAGAATAATAGTCCATATTAATTTATCAAACACTATATTCCTAATAAAATATCTTATCACCTCTCTTTGTGTAAAACATTTAGAAGGATTCTAAAACATTATAAGGAGATTGCGTAATGTATTTACCGGAAGCAATAGAACTACGTAACCTATTCATAGTTTAGTCAGTGAGTTCTTAAGCCATATACCACAAGCTCTTTAGTTCAAGTGAAACCTTAGATTTTGATATCTAGAACATTGCATCCAGTACATTCCGTGGGTCCTAGTTTCCCAATGAATAAATAAAGTAAATATTTATCCCACTGAAATAAAGTAAATATTTATACCACTCAATAAATGAATAATCACATGAATTAAATATATAGATTTTGGAATCACAATTGCGTTATAATTCAAGTTCTACTTCTAGCAGATTTTGTGACCTTGAACAGATTAATTAACCTCCTTTAAGCCTTAGAGTCTTCATCTGTGTATGTCAAGAAAATAGTTTTTAGATATTATATATAGAAAAAGAAAGAAAATATTCGTCATTTCCTCCTTTCTTTTTCCACGATCTAGGTACAAGAATAGTTCTCTATTTATGGCTTGTGGGAGGAATGGGACAAGAAGGAAAGCAGGAAGCTCTTCAAGTCAGCTGTCTTTGGTTTTCCAAAGCTTAGCCTATCGGGGAGATTATGCTTTTGGCTCTGAGACTAAAAAAGAAGATAGTTATTTTTAGTAGAAAAAATGAATTTAATAAGGAGTTTAATAAGAATTTGAAGAATTTATCAAATTTTTAGACTAACAACCTAACTCCTACCCTCCTACCCCGGGGTGAGGGATAAGGATGTGAATGGGTAGCTAGAGACGAAAAGATCATAGAGGAAAAAAAATTAAAATCTCCAGAGAGATTAATGGGTATGAATTTACCATGTGTGTAGGGACAACTAGGAAAATCTCAGCAGTGTTTTATCAGGAATTGGAACTAAATCTAATTCCACAGATGGTTCAGCTATTCCCAAACAATCATAGCAAACTGTTCTTTAGAATGGTGACGTTTGACCTCAGGAACCAGCATCTCTTCCATCATCTCCAATACAGCAAGAACAGTTCTACCTTGGGATTTTGGAAGAGAGGTTTGCCTATGTGAACTTGGTCGTCCATAGACTGACTAAGGTCCCGGTGCACCAATACATCCCAAATATGTCTTTGGCTGTTGGTCACAGGGGGAGGAGGAAGAAAAATCTTCATCTGTGAGTTAGTTAGTGCTATAGGAGTAGCGTCGCTTCAGTCCAGTTTAAGAGCCACACTGAGTTGGTGCAGTGGTTGAATATCACTTCTTTACGACCAGCAGTCTCAATATGCACATGAGAATAGGAATATCAGCTTAATTAAAATTACTATTAGGAATAGGAATATCAGCCTAATTAAAATTACTATTAGGATTAAATTATATTGAGAGAGAGAAAAATACCTATAGAGATGAGCCAACATTTAGAAGTCATGGCTGGATAAGTGCCTGACACAGAGTATCTGTTTAATGCATGCCATTTCCTTTATTTAATACATTATCACCTATTGCTCATTACTGTCACTATCGTCATCTCCATCATTATCCTCAGCATCACAGATAATAACACTGAGGCTTTCAAAGGAGGAAAATACCTTTCCAATAGCACACAGCATGTCAGAATGCATTTAATAAAGTGCTAAGTGGTGAGAATAAAAAGCCCTGTACTGGTGTATCAGGATACCTAGGCTTAGTTGTGTTGTGGTTGATTGCTTGAGAAGCTACAAAGTCTAGCCTAACATTTGTGTATCCTCCCACATTGAAAAATAAGACACACCTCCTGAATACAGTCAGTTGTGCTTTATATTTGTTGTTTATTCTTATGATTATCAGAACTGATTATATTCAGCTGTCATATCTGATGAATACCAACATCTGCTACTCCGCATTTAATTTTGCTAAAGGAAAAAGCTCATCTGCATGCCAGAGTGTCAGACATGAGAGTATTGAATATGTGCCTCTCGAAGGCAAAGCTGACCCTTGTCTCTCTCTCTAGAACCTTTTTGTTTGTATATCCAGCCTGTGATGGGCAATGGGTCAGCTTGGGACTCTCGTAAATTTAATCAACTGGATGGTACCAATTCTCACAAGGAAACTGGGATAAATACCAAGTACTTCTCAGCTAAATCTAAATTATCTATATTAGGGACTATATAGCCAGAGTCAGCACTGATTATTCATGCTCACCCAGATCTTTTTGAACATATTTCACATGCTTTCAAGTCCTACGTGTGTCTTTCAGTGAGGAAAAAATACATATTTTAACCTTCCCAGATTCTCTTGCAGCTAAAATGGCAATGTACCATTCAGACTCTACAGACCAGTCATGCTGGCATTAGCCATTAATTTGCAGTCAGTAAATAGATATAATAAGGGTGGTGGCAGAGGCAGCTTGATTTTATCCGTGGTATTGGTGGAAGCTTCCAGACTGCTATAGAGACTCATGGTTATTAGAGATGACAGCATCTCCATGAAAGTTTAAATCTAAAGTTGTTCTTGTTACCTTGGCTTATAGCAAATGCTTAAACAGCCTTCCCAAATAGTCTGTGTGATACTCAACAGTTATACTAAGTGTTTCCCCATTTGCATGTTAGATTGTTCTGTCTGCAAAAAAGAGTTCTAAAATATGCAATGGAGTAGTCATAGAAGATCTGTCAACTAGGACTTTTGAGTTGAATTCTCTGCATTTGCAAGAGGGAGAGGTACTGATTATGGACTACAGGTATTGGGGGAAAAAGAGAAAGATGAAAGAGAGACAGAGAGAGAGAAGAAGAAAGAGAGAGAATTGTATCTGTAATAAAAACACGAGAAAAGAATGACCTTTCTTTTGCTGAATCCAGAAATTCCACCTATGTCACAGGAATTAATACCTCTACATCTTTCAGCTATTCTTATACTCTCAATACTGCAGTTACAAGGCCCCCAATTGAACAGAGATCATCTGTATTCTCATAGCTTCATAATCTCAGCAAAAGAGAACTTAATCTGCCCAGCATTTCCAACAATCATCCAAAATTGTGTTCCTTTGGTCTCACTAGTTTCACATGCCCACCTCTCAACTAGTTCAATATGGCCAGGAGGATGGAAGGATCTGATTAGTCAGACGTGAAGCACAGTTTCACACAAACCACATGGATTAAAGATAGAGAAGTAGTTGTTCCCTGAGCAAAATCAGGATTCTATTCCTAGAATGAGAGGTAGGGCTGAGCAGATGCAAACATTTGATTGATTCTAGGTGTATCTGCTTCCATCTTGCAACAGTCATAATGTAACCAGCAGAGGACCTGATATCTTTGATCTTATTCTCCAAAATGGTCCCTTTTCAACAATTGTTGAGACATTATTTTAGCCAGATGCTTTTTAATCTGTGATTAAGAAAATAAAAAGACACCAGAAAAACATACATTGAAAGCAAGACAGTAGGTCAGGTGCGGAGTCTCACACTTGTAATCCCAGCACTTTAGGAGGCCGAGGTGGATGGATCAACTGAGGTTGGGAGTTCGAGACCAGCCTGACCAACATGGTGGAACCACGTCTCCACTAAAAATAAAAAAATTAGCTCGGTGTGGTGGTGCATGCCTGTAATCCCACCTACTCGGGAGCCTGAGGCAGGAGAATCGCTTGAACACAGGAGGTGGAGGTTGCAGTGAGCTGAGATCGCGCCATTGCACTCCAGCCTGAGCGACAAGAGCAAAACTCTGTCTCAAAAAAATTAAAACATTAAAAAAGAAAGAAAGAAAAAAATAAAAAAGAAAGAAGACAGTGAGCCACATAGAGAAGTTGATCAAAGAATGACATTTGCTACAGGATAGCTATCCTAACATGCAGCAATAGTAGCTCCCTCCCTCAGCACCACACCATGCTCTTCAGATGTTAGAATGAGAACCAAACCATGCCCTTTCTTCTCTTGTCTTATCAAAGCATCATAAATCCCTTCCTCTTCACATGAAAATAAGCACCTGTGGAAACAACGCTGATTAGTAGGAACAGATCTGTTTAAAAATAAATGCAATTAGTGCTAATTACCTTCCCCTTAGGTTCACAATCTTATAGATTATTATTATTATTATTATTATTAATTTTTAAATCACAACCAGAATGGACAGAGAGGTCAAATTTACTCTAGAGGTCTTTGTGTCTAAAAGTTGAACTGTGAATTTATTAAACATGTGTCTCTATACAAATATCCTCACATTTGTACATTTGCATTTAATAACCTATACATATGTTTCAATCAGATATCTTAATTATTCAGAAGGAGAGGAGCTGCTCCAGGTAATCCAGCTAACTTATGACACCATAACACTTACTCTAATTTACACTTTACAAACAAGCCTAAATATATCCTCCCCTGAGCTAAAACAGTCATTCAGCCTGTGCTCACTGTGGAACTTAAGGTAACATTTTATTTCTGAGGTTAGAAATTATGTCTAATATATGCAATGTTTCTCTTTTGTAATGCTAATTAAAACAAAGACTGAAAGAGACAACCAATTCAGGTTATTTATGGTGAACTACCTGCACTGCCCTTGGTTTTCATCAAAACAAAATACCGAACTGCCTTTTGTTTGCACAGAGGGCTACATATTTTTCTTCCGTCTTTATATGTAACATTTTAAAAGAGAAATATTTGAACGTGATGTTAATTGAATGCTAATGGTAAGGTTTATTTTCTTGCTATTGTGTTGTTTGAGTTCCTTATATATTTTGGATATTAACTCCTTATTAGATATACATTTTGCAAATATCTTCTCCCATTTCATAGATTATGTCTTGGTTCTGTTGATTGTTTCCTTTGCTGTATAGAAGCTTTTTAGTTTGATGTAATCACATCATCTACTTTTACTTTTGTGGCCTGAAATTTGGAGTCATATGCAAAAAAGGAAAAAAAAAGAATCATTGTCCAGACCTATATCATGGCACATTCCTTCTATGTTTTCTTCTAGTAGTTTTAGAGTTTCAGGCTTATGTTTAAGTTCTTCATATATTTTGAGTTGATTTTTGCATATGGTATGAGATAAAGGTCAAATTTCATGCTCTTGCTTGTGGGCGTCCAGTTTTTCCAACACCATTTATTGAAGAGACTGTCCTTTCCACATTGTGTGTTGGTGGCATATTTGTAAACTGATTAAAAAATGGTCAAAAGACCTGAATAGATATTTTTCTGAAGAAGACATGCAAATGGCCAACTATTCAGTTTTAGGTATTTAATTAGATGACTGCAAGAAGTTGGTGGTTGTCACTTTTCCCAAACAATAAAAAGATAGGCAGTTGAAACAAACAAATAAGCAAGCAAACAAACAAAACCTGAAAATTTGTCAAGTTTAATCTAACACCTTCTAGATATTTGTACATCACAGTAATTTAGATATTCACTAACATGTTAAATGATAAACCTAAATGTCTTCCTACTTTATGCTTACAATGAAGCCTTACCTTTCTTAGCATGTTATAACAGAAACAGCCCCAGCTTGGGAGGACAAAGATGCTGGCCATGGTACTTTCACCTATTTTGTGAGTTCAGGCAAATCAGTGAAACCTACTGAAACAAAATTGGGTAGGATTCTGTGTTCGAAATACCTCCTTTATATGAAAATTTAGTAATTATTAACATGTCATTGTCACCATCTTCTCATAAAGCATGGATGTACAAAAGATTTCCTCCTAGGTTGCTCCAGAGAGTCTGACTTTAAACAGTGTCACAAAAGGAAGTACTAGGGCTTCTGACCACTCACATTAAAGAAGGCACCCATTTTCCTCCTGAAGAAGGGAGTAGAATGAAGTAGCTTTTCCTCCTGTCATTGTTACATAGAGCCAAAAAGGAACAGCTTCCACAGAGGGAAACCTGAGCGCTCAGAAGCAGCAGCAAATAATGATTGTGTTCTACCTGCTGCACAGCGAAGGGGAAATAGTTTCATAGCATTTTGATCAAAAATACATTCTGCTTGAAGGCAACTTATATGTAGACATTTATTTTAGCCTTTGCTTATATTTATTCAAACTAATCTCCCATGATACCTCAATGATTAGGATACAAACTGGGAAAATCTATGGATTTGACCAGTGATATTCTAGGAACCTAAAGTATACCATGCCCATTAAAACTCTGATGATTGATTTTCAGTTATCAGAGATATCCTAAATGATTACCAGGTCAATAAGATCAATAGGGATAGAAGTATTAGAGGTAGTGGTGATAATGGTAGCTGTAAAATTAGTATTAGTAACTAGTAGTAGTAGTAGCAACAGCTAACATCCATGGGGGAGCAGATACTTAAGTTGTACCAGGCACTAAATTGAGTATTTTACGTGAATAATTTCATTTCTTTTTTATACTTTCTCTATTACATAGATACCACCATGCCCATTTAACAGATATGGCAGATGAATCTTAAAGGTGTTACAAACTTTTCCAAGATCGCACAGCTAGTAAGACATGCAACCAATATATAAACTTTCAAACGGGGTAGAGAAGATTTTCTCATTGCAAAGGGGGACAGACAGTGGATCAGGAAGAGTGAGGCAAAAAGTGTAACCAATTCACCAAGGTCAGCCGGCACTAAAAAAATACTGCTTGAGTCAATTCTGGGAGAATAAAAATGAATTGGGTGGCTTTCCCTCACCTAAGTTTAGGTATGCACTGTTCATGGTGTGGACAGGCTGGAGACAGCTAGAAAGAGTCAATATAAAGCAGATTAAAAGCTAAGCACCCTAGCAGTCACTTGTACAGAAAAAATACCAATGTATGGGAGAAAGACAAGGTTTAGTACTTGCACAATGAAATGAGAGTACTGATTGGTCCAAAACAGAGATTATTCTCTTAGTAACAAATTATTTAATAGATATTTGTAGGAATCTTCCCAGATTATAGCGATTCACCATTGTTTTTTAGCAACTTCCTTCATCCTATTGGGTGAGTCCCTTTTGCCATATTGTGTATTAAATCTCCACACCCAAGCTCCAGACGCAATTCATGGATTCACCCCAGATGAAAATTAAATCTCTAACTAGAAATTTGGAGTTGGTTACTTGCAGACAGCAAAAACTCAGATGGTCAGATGGTCTATTTGGGATTCTATTTCTTGTGGACTGAATAGCAGAGAGTCAGGCCAAAGACTGAGAAGCAAATGGGTTCTTTCATGAAGAGAAGCATAGTAGGAGTTGGAGAAAATTCCATATGATTTCTAGTTCCTACTCTCTATCTTGTCTACATTCCTGACTGTAAATTTTATACTTTAATAATAATATATGCATTTTAAAAAAATAGCCAATTTTAGTTTCTGTAACTTGAAAATAAAAACTCGATTTAATACAATTGATTAAACCACAAGGCATCTTTAAATTTGTTATTATTATCACTTTGAGGAATAAGCTAAGGCTTTCCAAAAATACTTTCTCATTCTTCATAAGAGTATAAGGTAGGGAACCCTGCCAAGTCTTATAACAGGCAGACATCTGGACTAGGTAAATTTTAAATAACTATGAAAGATTATATTCCAGAGCTTCATCAGATTAGTTTTATTCCTTTCAATGTACTACTTTACAAAAATATAGAACGTGCTGTATTTCATATTATTAAATGTCTTACATCTTCTTACTTTACTGCATAAGAATACATTATGAATGTGCAAGTTTAAAATTCAACTAAGAAGAAGAAAGAGCAGTTGACACAATCTATCACCTTACCCAAGTATAAAATTTGGTTTTAATTACACTAATTAGGAAATAGACTCTAAAAACTGTGCATAATTTTTAACAGGCTAGCAACATAACTTTTTATGTTTCATAATTAGTTACAGATCTGTGAAATTCCCCATTGGTACCATTGCTAATTTATAAACCTCATACTTATAAACTTGTGTTAGCTGTTTTAAAAAAGAAAAAGAAAAAAACAAAACACACACACACACACGCACACACACGATTGACTTTCTTTGTATAATACATAGAGATTGGAGGATGAGTGTCCAATACAGACTCTGCCTGGTTGTAGTCACTCTGTAAAGCAGTAGAGTCCTGAAAACAGTCATCTGCTATTTGAGAATAATGTCATCTATGCTGTTAGTGCTTTTCATTGATACATAATATTTTACATATTTATGGGGTACATATGAGTGTTACAGGCATAGAATGTGTAATGATCAAGTCAGGGATTTGGAGTATCCATCACTTTGAGTACTTATCATTTCTATATGTTGGTATCATTTCAAGTCCTGTCTTCTAGTTATTTTGATAGATACAAAATATTGTTGCTAAGTCTTAGTGTCCTATTCTTCTATCAAACATTAGAAGTTATTTCTTCTATCTAACTGTATGCCTGTACCCATTCACCAGCTTCTCCTTATCACACCCCTCACAACCACCCACCCTCACCAGTCTCTGGTATCTATTGTTCTATTCTCTAAGTCCATGAGATCACTTATTTTAGCTCCCAAATATGAGTGAGAGCAAGTGGTATTTGATATTGACTTAAGTCCAGTAGTATTACCAGTCTTGATTATGCCACCATGTGAGACTTTGATTCTGATCAACCATGCTTTTTGTTGAAACCATCGTCTCACTATTGATGGAGATATGACCAATAAATGTATCTAAATAATTAAAACTAAAACAGTAAAAATTAAACAAATCTCTATTTATTTATCCATTATGTCAAAATCACAGATAATATCCCTAGCTATATCTCTACAGCATATTTATTTCAGCTGATTTTGATGGTATCTTTGAGATGGGTTGAAAATTATGAAGGTTATCAGACACACACTGGAATTCACCTTAGGGCAGGGTTCTCAATCCACTAGAGAGTCAATTTTGTCCCCGAGGGAAGATTCGGAAGTTTTTTCAAGACAGTTTTTGTTCTTGTAACCAGTGTGGAGGAATGCAACTGGCATATAGGGATGCTGCTGAGTGTGATGCATTGCACAGGATAGTCCCAAACAACAAGGACCTCTTCTGCCTTAAAACCTCAACAATTCTGAAGTTGCAGAAATTCCGCTATAGGGACACTTTATATACCCTAAATAGGTAGTTTCTGTTGTTTTGTCTGATGACTAAGATGCATGGTCCTTATCTTGCAACAGCTTACTGGAAAACACGAATAGGAAACTGCATAACGGTTTTAAATATCAGCAACTTGGAGACACAAGGCCATTCCAAATTAAATATATTATTTTTTGACTGAGTTGCTTCTCTCATGGTCAGGCCTTTGTAATACATCCCAGAATGAAAAACAGCAAGTTTTTTTTTTTTTTCTTAAAATTTAATGATAACTATTGAAATAAAGTGAGAACAGTTAGTATCAATCTATAAATCATGTAATGTTTTTAATAGAATGTCATAGATCTGTCTCAAGTTACTTAACAGACTCTTGTTAATTAGATATTATGAGATCTCTTAGATGTAAGAAAAATAGGTAGTTGTACTCCAATTTCGCATATGGAAATTAGGTGTCTCGTGTGAGTAAATAGCCAGGACACTGAACTACTTCTGCAAATGGAGTAATTTAATTGTGTAACACTCGAAGTGTCATGGCCCCATGCAAGGAAGCCCAATTTTCATTTCAGTCCTCGAGCAAAAACTGACTCTGCCCATTAAAGGGTGAAACTATAAAGCTTCCCAGGAGACAATGTGGCAGAAAATGCTGATTGCGATGGGAAAGGTGACATGGGGAGACAAATATTTCAGAACACAACATAGCTGCAGCACAGTGAGGCTCTTCCTGGCTTTTTAAGTAACATGAGAAACTAGCATTTGACAAAGAATACGGGAAGGAAGCAAAGTTACCATGGTAATCAATAGGTAATTACTATATTTAAAGGAAACTTTATGCTGATATTGGTCACTTCTTTGTTAAGTACACCACTTGGAAATAATCTTCAGCCTCTGCTAAAGCTCAGAAAATGTAAGAAAAGAATACCGTAGAATACAGAGGGAAAAAGTATAAGCAAGTCTTTTAAAAATGATGAATGGGCCAATAAGAGACACAGTTATTCTCCTTATTTCCATGAGCATTGTTCTGATTCAAATTTTTGTCATCTCTTACCAAAATTCATGAATATGCCCCTAAATTGTCTGTCAGTTTTCAGGATTACTTCCTCCCCTCCACCTCTCTCTCTTTTACTCTCTCTCTCTCAAACACACATAGACACACACACGCACACACACATACACACACTCAAAATTTTACATTGGATGCAATTATGGAAAGATGGCGAAAAGAACCAAAAATTAATAATAGTTCCTATAAATTCACCATCCTAATAAAGTATGCATGTTTCTGTTCTTCAAATTCCTTTCAAAGTACCTATTTAACAATATGGATATAATTTTTATTTCTAATTTATTTAATTCTTGTTTAATTAGTATTGTATTCTCTTATTATATAATAATATTTCTATTGGCTTTATGATCTCCATTATTATAGTTTTCATGGCTATATAATTTTCAATACAGTTAAATTTATCACAAATTTACTGCTCTAAAGAATGTTCCAAGGAAATCTTGCTAATTGCATTTTCCCTTCATTTTCTTACATGAAGATGTTCCTTACAGTGTTACTTATTCTAGACCATTCAGATGTTTCTAAAAGTTCTCCAATAGAACATCAGGATTGCTAGTCAACATATGCAACTTATTATTTTCTTAGCTTCATAAACATAACCAAATTGCTCTCAAGAAGATGCTGTAGTGGTTAAGACAGTATACTGGTGATATATGATGATATGTTTTAGAATATCTTCATTTGTCCTTAGTGTTTCCTTGATTGCTAATTTCATTAATAAAAATGATGCATTTTCGCCTTGTGAAACTGGAGTTTGTTGTTGTTGTTGTTGTTCTTTTTTTTAACTTTTAACTAAGTTCAAGGTACATGTCAGTTTTGTTATATACACAAATTCTGTTTTAACAATGGTTTGATGTACAGATTATTTTGTTTACCCAGGTAATAAGCATAGTACCCAACAGGTGGTTTTTTTTTATCCTCTCCCTCTTCTCACCTTTTACCCTCATGTAGGACATGGTATCTGTTGTTTTCTTCTTTGTGTCCATTAGTTCCCACTTATAAATGAGAACATGTTGTATTTGGTTTTCTGTTTCTGCATTACTTTGCTTAGGATAATGACCTCTAGCTCCATCCATGTTGCTGCAAATGACATGATCTTGTTCTTTTGTTGTGACTGCACAGTATTCCATGGTGTGTATGTACCAAATTCTCTTTATCCAGTCAACCATTGATGGACATCTAGGTTAATTCCATGTCTTTGCTATTGTGAATAGTGCTGCAATTAACATGTGAGTGCTTGCATTATTATGGTAGAGCAATTTATATTCCTTTGGTTATATATCCAATTATGAAATTGTTGAGTTGAGTGGTAATTCTGCTTTCAGTTCTTTGAGAAATTGCCAGACTGATTTCCACAATGGCAAAACTACTTTACATTCCCACCAGTAGCATATAAATGTTCCCTTCTCTCTGCAACCTCACCAGGGTCTGTTATTTTCTGACTACTTAATAGTAGCCATTCTGACTGGTGTGAGATGGTATCTCATTGTGGTTTTGATTTGCGTTTATCTAATGATTACTGATGTTGAGCATTTTCTCATATGCTTGTTGGCTATGTATATCTCTTCTTTTGAAAAATGTCTGCTCTTGTCCTTTTCTTTCTTTTTAATGGGGTTGTTTATTTCTCGCAAATTTGTTTAAGTTCCTTATAGATTGGAACTTTGTGGATCTTAGGCCTTTGTCATATACATAGTTTGCAAATATATTCTCCCATTTTGTAGGTTGTCTGTCTACTCTGTTGATAGTTTCTTTGTTTTGCAGAAGCTCTTTAGTTTAAGTCCCATTTGTCAATTTTTATTTTTGTTGCACTTGATGTTTGCATCTTAATCATGAAATCTTTGCCAGGTCCTATGTCCAGAATTGTATTACCTAGGTTATATTCCTGAGTTTTTATAGTTTTAGGTTTTACATTTACATCTTTAATTTATCTTGAGTTGATATTTGTATATGGTGTAAGGAAGTAAGGAACAGGTCCAGTTTCAGTCTTCAGCATATGGCTAGCCAGTTATCCCAGCACTATTTACTGACTAATGAGTCCTTTTCTCTTAGCTTGTATTCATTGGCTTTGTCAAATATCAGATGGGTGTGGGTATGCAGCTTTATTTCTAGACTCTATATTCTTTTTTCACTGGTCTACGCATCTGTTTCTGTACCAGTTCCATGCTGTTTTAGTTACTGCAGACTTGTAGTATAGTTTGAGTTCAGGTGTTGTATATCCCCTGGCTTTGTCATTTTTGCTTAGAAATGGCTTGGCTATCTGGGCTCTTTTTGGTTCCGTATGAATTTTTTGAAGCTTTTTTGCTAATTCTGTAATGAATATTATTGGTAGTTTGATAGAATAGCATGGAATCTGTAAATTGCATTGTGCAGTATGGGCATTTTAACAATACTGATTCTTCACATCCATGAGCATGTAATGTTTTTCCATTTGTTCATGTTGTCTCTGATTTCTTTGAGCAGTGTTTTGTAGTTCTCATTGTAGAGGTCATTCACCTCCTTAGTTAGCTGTATTCCTAGGTAATTTGTTCTTTTAACCTTTTTTAGTTTTAATATTTGTGGGTACATAATAGGTATAGTAGGTATATATGTTTGTGAGGTGCATGGAATGTTTGGATACAGGGATGTGATGCATAATAATCACAGCATGGAAAATGGGTACCCATCCCTTAGCATTTATCCTTTGTGTTACAAACAATCCAATTATATTCTTAGTTATTTTTAAATGTCCAATTAAATTAGTATTGACTATAGTCACCCTGTTGTTCTATCAAATACTAGATCTTATTCATTCTTTTTGCTTTTTTGTAGCCATTGACCTTTCCCACCTCCACCTCCCTAACCCCCGCCATTACCTTTTCCAGCCTCAGGTAGACATCCTTCTACTCTCTATCCCTACGAGTTAAATTGTTTTGATTTTTAGATCCCACAACTAAGTGAAAACATGTGATTTTGTTTTTCTGTGCCTGGATTATTACATTGGAGTTTTGCATAGTGAGACTGACCCTTAAATTTATCTCAGAAAGGCACATCTTTGAGTATTTCAGTGTGTACTTTGCACAGTGTTATTGTGCCTGATTATTCATCAATGCACAGCTGAGGATCAGTTTTATTCAAGACTCAGTGCTAAACACAAACAGAGGGGAAAAATGTGGCCTCTGTCTTTCACCTGATTGTAACTGTTAAGGAAAGCAAGTTTTGTGTCCAACTAACTATGATGAATGTGAAACATGATAAATGACAAAAATAGGGTAAAACAGGGAAGACTCCAGGAAGTATGGCATTTCAGCTGGACTTTGAATAATATGGGATAAGAAGGGAGGACATGCAAACAGAGAATTGAAACAAATCTACAAAGATAGAAAACACAGAAAAGTGACTTCTAATGGTCGAAGAAGCTGTGGGTATCCTCAAAAATTTAGTTTATGTATGTATTTATTTTTGAGTGGTTCGAAAACTTTCAGGAGATTTTCACACCCATCACCAACAACACCACCCGGTTTTAAAAAAATAATGTAGGTTTGGAATGCTGAGTACAAGAAGGTGAAATTAGGAGTGTGTGGTTCTGCTTTACCTTAGGAAAACTGGGAATTTACAAAGATAAGTATACATTTACAAATTAGCAGGAATAGGGTTTTCTAACATACCCAGCATTTTGAATTATAATCTTCATTTACTGTAATATAAATTTTTGAAGGGATAGGTTGAAACTCTTGTATTGAGAGAAATAATGGGTTTATGATGCATGATTATTATATTTTTTTTATTTAGGAGTATTTTACTTTTTTTTCCCAATGTAGATCTTTGGAGATAGAACGGGAACCCATGTCCTGAGAAGCAAATACATGAAGACAAAATTAAAAACTAAACTCAAATAATTAAATAACTTTTTAAAGATTTTATAACTATTTAGTTGCAGAGCTGAAACATCCCTGGAAATTTGCCTCTTCATTCCATTTTTTTCTTTTAACAAAGGGTAAAATTACTTGTAGTTTAGAGGTTGAGAATGTGGGGGATTAGTGCATTTAAAGCTCACTTTTATGCCACTTCCTCCACTTCCCCTTTTCTCAGATTTTTTTCTATTTTTAAGTTTTATTTTTAATTGACAAATAATAATTATGTATACTGATGGGGTATAATGTGATATTTCAGTACACATATACATTGTGAAATGATCAACTCAGGCTAAATCCTGTATCCATCACCCTAAATAGTTCTCATTTGTTTGTGGTGAGAACAGTTGAAATCTTCTTTTTAAGCTATTTTAACATATAGAGCACATATATTTCCCAAGATGGCATCTTGGAGGCTTTCAGCATGGCTCAGCCACGTGGAAATAGCAAGGTAGTGCTTAAAAATCAACTCTCTGAGCCTTAATTCAAGAAGGAAAATGGGAATCCACTATAATCCTGAAGGACATCCCAGATCCCAGGGAGCAGAATGCTGGCAAACAGCCACTGTGATGGCATCCATCTGATAAAAGTGAGTGAAGCTCCAGTGCTTAAAAGCACAGCGCCTCCCTCTGTGACCCACCTTTCCACTGGGGATCAGAGCAATTCAGGCTGAGGAAGAACGCCTGGTTTCTCCCAATCCCTGGAGCTAATTGAGGAGAGTCTTGGAGATGCATGGAAAGAAAGACACAGGAAACAGCTGTGTCTCTTCCAGGCCCAGGACTGAGAGCAGGACACCATTTTCAATCCAGGTGCATGCGAAGACAATCATTCTTAGGCTACGCAGCAGAATGCCTGCACAGGCATGTTAGTCTCAGGCCAGAAATGGGAGTGCCTGCTCTGGAGTGAAGGGGAGGCCTCTACTGTCAGAACTGTGGAAAGCACCTCAGCAGTTGGTGCTGGAATTGTGCTCTCCCCTCCTGCAAGCCTGGGTCAGGAGGATAACTGCTACAGCTGTAGTTTTTCCTCAGCATCAAGACCCGCAACCACCACCAGCTCGGCAACCTGGAATTAATCTGCATGTGCCATTGCTGGGTTGCCCCATTCTGCTCTGTTGAGGTTGTGGGGCATCAGGGCCTGGTCCACTTCATGCCTAGGCAGAAATCCAGGCAGTTGGAGCATCCACTGACCGGAACCAGCAGCCTGAGCTGCCCCACCCGTCCTGTGCACAGACCTTGTTGCAGGAGGAACCCTCTCCACTCCACATTTAGGCACATCTCCAGGTATCTGGAGGACCCACTTCCCTTGATTAAGAATGTAGGCTGCCTCCAACTACTTGCAGAGAGCTCGGGGACAAGGAGATTTCTCAGCTCCACAACTAGGCACACCACTGAGTGCACTGTGGCCACTCACTGGATTCTCCCTCAGTTCTGGTGTTTCTCCAGCCATCAAGGATCTGTAGGTAAATCTGCCTGGCTTGGCCCTGCCCTTTCTAGTCTCTGTCCCCTATGGGGCTGAGGAGGAAGCTCGGACCACAGTGTATTCCATGTATCAGCCCATTATCTGGGGCAACAGAGAGCTTCTTCCAGTAAACAAGGATCAAGTATATACCAAGCCACACTGACAACAGGTGGCTCTCACCTATAAGTGCCGTCTGGTGGTTGTAGGTTCAGCTGTAGAGCCCAATATAAAACCTGCCAAAAGAAGTGCGTAGGGCTATAGAAGAAAAGCCAAATGATGCCACTCAGCATTCTGTATACTCATACCACCTAGGGAGAGGAGATAAGGAAAAGGGAAAGGAAAAAAATAATAATATTATAGAAAAAGAAAAAGGAAGAAAAATATCCTATCCACATGAAAATAATTAGAAAAAAATAGAAGTGTCAGCATCTTCACATGAGAAGAAATTAATGCAAGAATTCTGGCACCATGAAAAATCTGAATGTAGTGACACCCCCAATGTATTGCACTAGCTCTCCAGCAATGGTGTCTAAGTAAAATGGAAACTCAAAAATGACAGACAAAGCATTCAAACCATGGACTGCAATAAAGCTCAATGAGATCCAAGATGAGGTTGAATATCAACATTAAAAAACTTCTAAAGCAATCCAGAACATGAAGGAAGAGATAAGCATCTTAACATTAAATCAGAGCTTCTAGAGTTGAAAAACTCGCTTAAAAATGTCAGAACACAATTGAAAGCTGTATCAATAGATTGAACCAAGCAGAATAAACAATTTCAGATATTGAAGACTGGTTTTTCTAACTAAACCAGTTAGACAAAAATAAAGAAAAGAAAAGAACAAAGTCTTCAAAAACTGTGGGATTACATAAAGTGATAAAACCTATAAATAATTAGCATTCCTGAGAGAAAAGAGAAAAAGTAAACAACCTGGAAGCATGTTTAAGGGAATAACTTAAGAAAACATTTCTAATATTGTTAGAGATGTAGACATCCACATACAGGATATCAAGAAAATATCTGCAAGATACTATACAAAATGAATATCACCAAGGCATATATTCACCAGAATGTCCAAGGTCAATTCTGAAAAAAAAGACCAGACGAGGTACAAAGGGAACCCCATCAGGCTAACAATGGACTTCTCAAATAAATCTTACAAACCAAGAGAGATTGGGGGCCTATTTTCAGCAATCTTAAAGAAAAAATATCTTAACCAAGAATTTCAAACCCCACCAAACTAAGCTTCAGAAGCAAAGGAGAAATAAATGCTTTTCAAGGCAAACAAGTGCTAATGGAATTTGTTACCAGTGGATGAGCTTTACAAGAGATACTTAAGGGATTTCTAAACATGGAAACAAAAGAACAATACACACCACTATAAAAACACATATAGCCCACAGATCCTATAAAGCAGCCATACAATAGAAAATATGGAAGCAACCAGCTAACAACTTCACAATTGGATCAAAATCTCACATGTCAATACTAACCTTCAATACACATTATTTAAAAGCTCTACTTAAAAGGCAGAGAGTGGTGAGTTGGATTCAAAAACAGATCCATCAGTCTGCTGTTTCTGAGAGATCTGTCTCACAAGTAAGAAAACACATAACACACATAGGCTCCAAGTAAAGGGCTGGAGAAGGATCTACCATGCAAACAGAAAATTTAAAAAAAGGACACAGGTCCACTATTTTCATATCAAGCCAAACAGACTTTAAATCAATAACAGTACAAAAGGACAAAGAAGGGCGTTATACCATGAGAAAGGGTTCAATTCTACAAGAATACTTAACTATCTTAAATGTATACACATCCAACATTGGAGCACCCAGATTTATAAAACAAATACTTCTAGACCTACCAAAAGATTTAGACAACCACGTAATAAGAATGAGGGACTTCAATACCCCATTGACAGCAGTAGACAATTTATCGAGGCAGCAAACTAACAAAGAAATTCTGGGCTTAAACTTGATACTTAAACAATTTGACCTAACAGACATCTACACAATACTCACAGAATATCCAGTCTTCTCATCTGCACAGAGCATACACCTAGACCAACCGTGTGCGTGACCGTAAAGCAAGTCTTAATAAATCCAAAAGAAACACGAAATCATACCAATCATACTGTCACATCACAGTGAAATGAAAGTAGAAATCAATACCAAGAAGATCTCTCAAAGCCAAACAATTACAAGGAAGTTAAACTACATGCCCCTGAATGACTACTGCATAAAGAATGAAATTAAGGCAAAAAATTTTAAAATTTGTTGAAACAAATGAAATTAGAGACACAGCATACTAAAGTCTCTGAGATACAACTAAAGCAGTGTTAAGTAAGTTTATAGTGCTGAATACCTAACTCAAAAAGCTAGGAAGATCTCCAATTAGCAATCTAACATTATATCTAAAGGGATTAGGAAAACAAGAACAAACTAACCCCAAAGTTAGCAGAAGAAAAAAAAAACTAAAATCAGAGTGAAACCGAATGAAATTGAGACCAAAACCTTCATACAAAGTATTAATGAAAATAAAAGTTGGTTCCTTGAAAGTATAAACATCACTAGACTGCCACCTAGATCAACAAAAAAAAAAAAAAGAGAGAGAGAGAAGTTTCAAATTAGCACAATCAGAAACAACAATGGTGACATTACAACCACTCCCACAGAAATATAAAAGACTTTCAGAGACTATTATGAAGACCTTTATGCACACATACTAGAAAATATAGAGGAAATGAATAAATTCCTGGTAACACAATCTCCTAAGTTTGAGTCAGCAAGAAATTGAAACACTGAACATATCAATATTACATTTTGAAATTAAATCAGTAATCAAAAACTTACCAACCGAAAAATAAGTCCCAGAACAGATGGACTCACAGTAAAATTCTATCAGTTGTACAAAGAAGAGCTGGTACCAATTCTACTGAAACTCTTCCAAAGAGTTGAGGAGTAGAGACTCCCTCCTAAATAATCCTGCAAAACCAGCATCACTCTACTACTAAAACCTGGGAAAAACACAATGAAGAAAACAACTACAGGCCAAAATTTCTGATGAATAGAGACACACAAATCTTTAACATAATACTAGCAAACCAAATCTAATGCCGTATCAAAAGTTAGCTCACCATGATCAAGTAGGCCTCATTCTGGAATGCAAAGTTGATTCAATATATGTAAATCAATAAATGTGATTTACCACATAATCAGAATGTATACTCCTAGATACAGAAAAAACTTTCAATAAAATCCAACATCCTTTCATGATAAAACCATCAAGGAATTAGGCATCAAAGGAATATAACTCAAAATAATAAGAACCATCTATGACAAGGTCATAGCCAATGTCACATTGAATGAGCAAAAACTGGAAGCATTCCTCTTGATAACTGTAACAAGACAAGGATGCCCACTCTCACCACTCCTATTCAGTGTAGCACTGGAAATCTTAGCCAGAGCAAGTAAACAAGATAAAAAAAGTTAAAGGCATCCAAATTTGAAGAAAGGAAATCAAACTATTTATCTTTGAAGATGATATGATTTGATATCTGGAAAACCCCTTAGTCTCTCCCCAAAAGCTACTAGATCTGATGAACAACATCTGCAAAATTTCAGGATACAATACCTTTTCTATACATAAAAAATGTCCAAACAGAGAGCCAAATCAAGAACACAATATCATTTACAATAACCACAAGAAATAAAATAACTAGAAATACATCAAACCATCAAGGTGAAATAGTATCTACAAAGAGAACTACAAACTACTGAAAGATATCATAGATGACACAAACAAATAGAAAAACATTCTATGTTAATGGATTGTAAGAATCAATATCATTAAAGTGGTTATACTGCAATCTACAGATTTAATGTATTTCTTTAAAGTTACCAATGTCATTTTTCACTGAACTAGAAAAAAACTATTCTAAAGCTCATATGGAATCAAAAAAGAGCCCAAATAACCAGAACTATCCTAAGCAAAAAGAACAAAGCTGGTAGCATCACATTACCTTACTTCAAACTATACTGACCTTCAAATTGTAAGTCTTCAGTAACTAGAACTGCATGGTATTGGCACAAAAACAGACATATAGACCAATGAAACAGAATAGAAAACCCAGAAATAAAGGCATACTTCTATAGCGATCTGATTTTCAACAAAGTCAACACAACTAAGCAAAGGAGAAAGGACTCTCTATTTAATAAATGCTGCTGAGATAGCTGGCTAGCCATATGCAGAAGAATAAAACTGGACCCCTACTTTTTCCCATATATAAAAATTAACTGAGAATGTGTTAAATATTTAAACATAAGACATAGAGATACAAGAATCTTGGACAAAAACCCAGGAAACACTATTCTGGGTGGTGGCCTTTGGAAAGAATTTATGACTAAGTCCTCAAAAGCAATTGCAACAAAAACAAAAATTGAAAAGTGGGACCTAATTATACTAAAGAGCTTCTGCACAGCAAAATAAACTATCAGATTGGGCACAGTGGCTCATGCCTGTAACACTTTGGGAGGCTGAGGCAGTTGGATCACTTGATGCCAGGAGTTGGTCATCAGCTTGGCCAAAGTGGTGAAGCCCCTTGTCTACAAAAAATACAAACATTAGCGAGGCATAGTGGTGCACACCTGTAATCCTAGCTACTCGAGAGGCTGAGGCATGCAAATCGCTTGAACCCGGCAGGTGGAGGTTACAGTAACCTAGATTGCACTACTGCACTCCAGCCTGGGCAATAGAGTAAAACTATATCTCAAAAAACGAAAACAAAACAAAACAAAAAAGAAGAGAAACTATCAGCAGAGTAAACAGACAACCTACAGAATGGGAGAAAATATTCATAAACTATGCATCTGACAAAGATCTAATTTCCAGAATCTATAAGGAACTTAAACAATTGAACAAGCAAATGCAAACAACCCATTAAAAAAAATGGCCAAAAGACATGAACAGACACTTCTCTAAATAAGACATACAAGTTCCAATAAACATGAAAAAATGTTCCACGCCAATAATCAGATAAATGCAAATGAAAACCACTATGAGATACCATATCGCAACAGTCAGAATGACTATTATTCAAAAGTCAAAAAACAACAGTTGCTGGCAAGGCTGCAGAGAAAAGGGAATACCTATACACTGTTGGTAGGAATGTAAATTAGTTCAGCCAAGCAGTGTGGAGATTTCTCAAAGAACTTAAAACAGAACTACCGTCCATCTCAGTAATCCCATTATTGGGTATATGTCCAAATGAAAACACACTTTTCTATCAATAAGGCACATGCACTTGAATGTTCTTTGTAGTGCTATTCACAATAACAAAGACATTGAATGAATCTAGTTGCCCACCAATGGTGGATTGGATAGACAACATGGTACATATATATCATGGAATACTATGCAGTCATAAAAACGAAAATATCAGATTCTCTGCCCTGAAAGGATGGAGGTGAAGACCATTTTCCTAAGTTAATTCATGCCGGAAGATACTGCATAGTCTCACTTACACGTGTGAGCTAAACATTGGGTACTCATGGACGTAAAGATGGGAACGATAGAAACTGGGGACTACTGAAGGTAGAAGGGAGAGAGGGAGACAAGGATTAAAAACTATTGGATTCTATGCTCACTTCCTGGGTGATGGGATCATTTGTACCCCAAACCTCAGCATCACGCAATATACCCAAGTAATAAACCTGGACATGTACCCACTGAATGTAAAATAAAAGATGGAAAAAAGAAAATATACAACTCATCTGCCATGTCTTCCATCTTCAATCCCTTTTCCTTGCCTCTCTTCCTATTCTTCTGTTGTCTGCCACTTCTCTGTTTTCTTCTTTCTTTTCTCCCTCTCTTCCCCTCCCCCTTTCTCATTTCCTTCCTTCCTTTTCTCTTTCTTTCTTTCTCTTTCTTTCTTTCTTTCTTTTCTTTCTTTCTTTCTTTCTTTCTTTCTTTCTTTCCCTTCTTTCTTTCTTTCCCTTCTTTCTTTCTTTCCTTCCTTTCTTTCTTTCTTTCTTTCTATCTCTTTCTTTCTTTCTTTCTTTCTTTCTTTCTTTCTTTCTTTCTTTCTTTCTTTCCTTTTCTCTCTCTTTCTCTCCTTTCTTGCTTTCATCCTTCTTTTCTTTCAGCAGTGTCAATAAATTTCCTTTTAAATTTTTATTCTTATTATTGCTGTGCAAACACTTTACACGAAATCTACCCTCTTAAATTTTTAAGTGTACCAATACAGTATTCTGAACTATAGGCAAAATATTGTTCAGTAGATCTCTAGAACTTATTCATCATACTTAGCTGAAACTTTATATTTATTGATTACTGATTCCACATTTGCTCCTCCCCCACAATCCCTGACAATCACTATTCCATTCTCTAAGACTAACGGTTTTACTCTTTTAGATATGTTGTACAAGTGAAATCATGTGGTATTTTCCTTCTGTAACTGACTTATTTCACTTAGCATAATATCCATAAGATCCATCTACATTGTCACATAAATCAGAATTTCCTTCTTTTTAAAGGTTGAAAAAATATTCCATTGTATATATATTTCACATTTTCTTTATCCACTCCTCCATCGATGAGCATGTATGGATAAAAAAACCTATAGTAATTAAAACAGTATGGTACCAGCCTGTATATATACATCCATTTTCTTAAATTGCATTTGACCTTTATTTCTCTTCTCTTTCCAACCATCATGCTATGTGACAATTGATGATTAATGACCTTAAGAAAGATTTCCTATTGTATAATATCCGTCCCAAAACATACACTTCTGCTTCATTTATAAGATTCCCTGAAACTGACATCTTTTTTTAAGTTTAGATGTGGAATATATTCTAGGTATTATTTTTTTTAGACCAAATAACTGAATATGGTAAAAGAGAAAAGAGAGCTAATATGTCACCGAAGAGTGTAATGCATGCACAATTACTAATTCTAAGTGTTTCAAATATAATAAAGAGAAGTTGTCTCTTGACAATGTAATGATGCAGAGTAGAGTAAGTTTGGGGAATTATCATCTGAAAATGGAAAATTAGTGTTTTACAAAAAATATTGTATGATCCTGATTATTATTCAACTCTACAATGAATTTACAAGGTCTTTATCAGCCTGGGATTTCCAAAAGTATACGTTTTGTTGATCTTCAAAGAATTTTAGCTTTTACACTGATATCTGTCAGTATCTGGAATAGGATGTAAAAGCTTCTTTGGTATTTAGTTTATGATTTCAGCTCTGCTTCCCTCTCATTTCTTTTTAAAATTTTATCAAGGGAGAAAACAGCTACTCTAAATCCTTTAAAATACACATTGTTCAAAAAGTCTATAAGAATTCATTTGAAAATGTTGGTAGAAAAGCCATAATCTTTTTGCCACTTTTAAGAATGCTGGTGATAGGTGAGTAAGTGAATTGTACTTAGATTCCCCCAAAGCAAAGACCAAGCAAGATGGTTTCATGTCACACTGTGATAGGGAAGTGATTGATACTTCTGGACACACTCTGATAAGATAAGCACAGGGTCCTCAGGTGCCACATATGAGCTGGGTATACTAAGATTAAATGTTTAACACTGTAGGAACTGGAGTAGCTCTACAACTGTCATGTCATTAAGGTCCAGATAGAGTGGTCATCTTGCCCCCACTTTCTTGGGCCTTTTCTAGTTTAGCACTGGATGTTCCATGTCCTAAAATTACTCTCAGTTCTGGGCAAATCAAGACAGTTGGCTATATTATCTCCACACCAGATACAAAGTAAAGCATCATGTAGACTTGTAAAATGATGTGAAAATCAAAAGATTCCCTTATATGTACTCAAATTTATATCTTTAAAATAAACAGCTTATATGAACATGCTTTGCAACTCTTATAATAATACAGTGTCCACAGGTTATCATCTCAGTTTTATGAATGAGAGAATGTATATGCTTATGGCCCAGGTGCCATAGTCTATAAGGAGATCCAGATCTTAAACTTAAGAACCTTGGACCCCACGAAAAAAGATATATCTGTCTTCTTTGACAAGATATATGGAAGTACAAGGGAGACCAAGTCAACTGTGTGGTCTCTTTTGTGAGAAAAAAAGAAACAAACACACACACAAACAAAGAAACTGCCATTTTAGGTCTGGAATTTAAATGGAACATTCTGGGCATCTTGAAGTTTAAGGTTTCATTCCCGGATGATAAGGACAGGGAACAAGTGAGAGGTTTTAATCAGTAACACCACGAGCCCAATTACTCTTACTGTCCAAGCCTAAAATTTGAAGGAGAATAAAGATTCTCTAATACCAAGGATACCTGCCCATCCTGGGAGAGGCTATGAACATGACTGAGGAGTGATGCATTGTGGAAAAGAGAGAGAGAAATGAAAGTTTAGAAGGAAAAAAAAATATTGCATGATGGTTAAAAGCACAAAAGTAACAAACAGAAATAGGTTCAAGTTCCTGTTAGGCCACTCAGTAAGTCTGTGACATTGTGCATATTTCTTGAATCATTTGAGTTTCTGTGTTTTTATTTTTGTATATATTCAAATTTGAAATTATGCATAATGATAATACCTGAAATGGCTTCTCTGAGGATTTATCAAAATGATTATAAAATATTTAGCTGAATGCCTGGCCTTTGGTAATGCTCAAGAATATTGAACAGTGGTTCTTCTTGTTGTGTTAAGATAGAGCACAAAGTTTTGCTTAAAATTCGATGTAAAGATATATGTGTAAATGTGTGTATACATGTACATATAAAAATTTTAAAGACTGTAAAAATGTTATAAATTTTTATGGATGGACTATGCATTTTATTTCCCTTTGAGAAAGAGTGAGAGTCGTAGAAGCAAATGAACAGTTCTTATGAAGAAACAGTATTTTTTAAACAATTGAACGCTCTAAACGACAGCAGATAGGAGGCCAGTGTTTGTGACGAAGCTTGTGTGATTCAGTGGTATTTTCTTCTGAAGGTAGTTCATAAATACTTAGTGTGAGTTCAGTTAATATTTGCACATTTATTTTAATTAAGAATTTATCTATTTATTCAGCTTAAGGCAAAGTCAAGCAAAAAGGTGGTGTGATTTTTGATGGTTATCTGTTCATACGGCCCAAAGGGATCTAATTTGCTTGATCAGCCCTCGGATTTCAATGACTGCTGCTCCTGCTTCCCATTTGGCCATGCCCGAGTCAATTTCCCTTTGGAATCTCAATTTCCTATCCTACAAACATGTAAGGATTAAATTAAATGGGTTTCACAGACTCAGCTATGCCATATTGTTTTGTTTTTATATTTTTGTGTAGCAGCACACTTCAAATTTTCTCATTTATGCCATCCAAGAGAGGAACAGGGAAGTGACTCTGGGGAGGAATGGAAGCAAAGAAAATAAAAAAGGTCCCATAAATCATTGAAGACAGAATGCAATGCTAATAGACATTGTTATGCTCTGGACAACAGAACTGCATTTATGGAGGCAGGATTTGAACTTCTGCACTTCACTGAAACATCAACTTCAAATCCCTAGTTCATAGAGATTCTTCCTATTCTACTTGAACATTCTAAAACCGTGTTAAGCCCCAAGGAAATGGGATTGCCGCTGAGGGGCAGAGGTGCAGAGGGTCTACATGTACAGAGAAATAAAGCTGACTTGGCCAAGGTGGAAGATGTTGATGTGGGAAGGATTTATTGAAATTTTGGACTTAAGTTATTTTCACAATGTCATGCAAGGTCAGCCTTTCATTTCTTCAAGCCAAAGCATAACAGAGGCAGAAAATGGGGATGGAGAAGACAAAGAATAAGAAGATTGAAGAGTAATGCCGATAGCACATTACATCAGAGGTTTCTTGCTGTTCTATACATAATACTTTTATTTATTTGTTATTCCATTCATTTGACAAACATTTACTGAGCATGTTAAAGACATTGTGCTAAGCGTTAAAGATACACATACCAGGAAATACCTTGAAAATCGGTAAAAGAAGCAAAAAAAGCCAGCAAGTATTAACACACTGATATGTTATGAAAAGCAAGAGTAATAAAGAATTTAGAATTTGGAAAATAAAGGGGTGTTGAGGTGAATAAAAGCTTTTGCCCAAAAGTTGTTATGCAGTTTTAAAAGAGAGAAAAAATCTGTGATATATGATATAGAAGTGGAGGAACCAATAGTCAACCCAGGCCATTTGTTCCAGGATTTGTGTTCTCAGCCATTCTGCTGGACTTTTTTTTATCTCCATCAGTGTCTGTCAGTTAGAGAATGATGATATTAACAATAGCTAAAAAGTATTGAAAACCAACATGTACACTCACTCTGAATTATCAGATTTAGTCCTTATACCATTTATGATGTAGGCACCATTTTTAATTTTACAAAAGAGAAAACAAATTGAGAAAGATTAAATAACTTGCCCAAGGGTCATGAAGCTGGAAGTCACAAATCTAGGTTCTCAGAAAAATTCTGAATAACTTTTGGAATTATGAGGTTTGTTTGTTTCTTTTTGAAACAAGGTCTCATTTTGTCACCCAGGCTGACACAGTGGCACAATCTGTTACAGCTCATTGCAGCCTCAACCTCCTGGACTCAAGAGATCATCCCACCTCAGGCCCTCAAGTAGCTGGGATTACAGGCACGTGTCACCACGCCCAGCTAGGTTTTTTTTTCTTTCTTTCTTTCTTTCTTTTTTGGAGAGACAGCATCTTGTCGTGTTGCCTAAGTCTTGAAATTCCTGAGCTCAAGTGATCTGCCTGCTTCAACCTCCCAAAATGCTGGAATTACAGGTGTGAGCCCCCCTGTACCCAACCAGTTAATTATGATTTTAATCATCAACTTATATTTTGCCACTGGCATGGCACATAAGCTATTCTTCCCTCATAATCTCTGCCTTCTTCCCACATACTAATTGTATGTTTGTTGAATATTTCAAATTTGAGCCAACATGATTATAGAAATTGTAATACAACTTGGCAGTATTTTATCCTATATATAGTTAATTAATCATGCTACTTTTTAATGAAAAGTACATTTTGTTCTGACTTTTATTTTCCAATAAAGCATTCCATGAAAGGAAAATTTGCAAACTATTGACATATGTAGTATGATTCCTTTAGCTTTGAATTGAGACCACGAGAGGGTTGACACAGTCCATTGGAGAGGGGTGAGGAATAGGTAGGCTTTTATTGTGAATCCATAGTTAGAAATACATGAATAAAGCAGTTTCACGTACCCTACTCCACCCATCACTATAACCCCAACATCCACCCCAGATGCTCCTGAACATCTCTCATGAAGAGTCTCCTTATACTCATGGTGCAATGTTCAGTTTCTTTCTTATCCATATACCTAAAAATGCTATAAGGGCAAAGGCTGTATCTGATTTATTTGTAGCCGTATCTCCAACATTTACACAGAGTATGATATTCCTAAAATATGTTTTAAAACTAACCACATCTCACCACCTTCACATCATCATTTCTCATCAGATCTCTGTCTTTGTCCTTACCTTCCAATCATCTCAGTTATGTAGAATCCAGAGTGAATTTTTTGAAGCATAAAATACATTGTGCCACCCTCTTAAAAGCCTCTAGAGACTTCCATTTGCACTTGGCATAAATCCACGCTCTATAACTTGGCAGGCATAGATCACCCCCATTCTCTTCACCTTTATATCCTACACTGTTGCCTTTGTTTCACAATTGTCCAGCCACGTTGATTCCTCAAATAGACCAAGTCCATCCTCATCACGGAACATTTGACCATGATGATGGTCTTGCAATATTTTATTTTTCCTTGAATAATCCACAGGATCCAGTCCCACTTATCATCCAGAACTTGGAGTAAATTTCACCTCACGAGAGAGGTCTTTTCTGACAACCCTTTATAAAGTTATTCCTCTCTATCCCTTTACTCGTTTGCTCATTTGATCTTATTCATATCATACATATTATATTACCTAAGCAAATAAGATCATTTTTGATGAGTAGAATTTCATTTCACTAGAATAGTGAGAGCAGAAAATCTGACTATCTGATAAGCAGTGGGAATTCAAGGGTTAACAATGACTAGCAAATAGTAAATATTTAAGTCTTAGTGCAATTACTGAAGTATGAATGTAAGTATATCCTAAAAGGTATGCTTATGTGTAGATTCATCAATGAAGAGAACCAGATGAATAATTTGTAATGAACATTCGGTAATGTTGGCTTCATTCTCCTCATATGCCTTATTGAGTGGATGGACATTACTACCGCTTCGTCCACTCAATGGGCAGGCTCCATGTAGGCCTGTAATACCAATAAGGCTAATTATGTTATTTTCTTAAAACTGTAGATGTGGAGGGAGACACACGGTTGCAGAAAGCAATTAGAAATAACTATTTGATGGCTTTGAGAGCGGCAGAAACTCATGGACTAAGATTCCTTCAGCTAGCCAGTATCTTCTTTCAGATGGCCTACCTGTTCAATGCATGTCTTCTAGTTGTAAAAGTTCATCAGGGTTGGTTTCCATGACGAACAACTAAAGTATGTATGTGGGAGGGATAGGACATAAAGGGCTCCAGGTGAAGAAGAGGCATTGAAGTACCAGGAAAATTGAGTTGATGGAGCAGGCGGATTGTTGAAATTTAATCAGTGGTGTTCAAATGATTCTAGCAGATGTCTAGACAGTTTGAGTGTGATCTGCGCTTTTGTGGGCAAATTGATTGTATTTAAGAGGGAGTGAGAGCTAGAGAGTGGGAGGCATGGCAGTGGCCTATAGTCAGTGTGCCAGATGTACTATACATTTTTTTTAAAGCAGTAAGAAAAAAAAGATACTTAAAGAAAAAAAGGAAATGTCTTTTTAAAGTTTCTAGTGACCTTATACCGTTTTGTGTCACTCTGACATTTTAAATTTTGCTTCTGAGCAAATTTCTCCCCAGGTATTCTATTTATATTTTAAACAGCCAAAGTATGCAAATATCTCTATTTTGCATCTCTAATAATGTATGCTACACAATTCAACAAGATTTCTTGGGACTCTTCCTAAATTTCTTCTGTTGTCTTTCATATGTGTATGTTTTCCAAAAGTCTGTCCATAATTTGGGTCAATTGACTATTTACACAGAATATCTCTCTTTCTCAGATGGGGATTTGTTATAAACACAGCCCAGTTAGAACAAATGCAATTTCATTACACTGGATAATTACACTTTTGGATATAATTGTGCCCATTGGGATCTCATGAAAACCTAAAGTAAAGAAAATATTAAAAGGCTATGAATCACCTTTTATTAATTGAGAAAATGATTTTAATAGACAAAATTTCTATAATAAAAAAAGTCTGCTTGTATTATATATCTATAAAACAATGGTTTTCTTTCTCTCTTTGTTTTATCCCCTTATATTCTTATTCGGTGTTTAATTACTGCCTGGTGTTTTAAGCCCATTAAAGCTTTAATATTGGCAGGCAATTATAATTTATATATATGCATGTATGCATACACACACACAGACACACACACACACACACACACACACGTCTCTCTCTGTAATTGTAACAGGAGAGATTATTGACCTTCAACATCAAGCATAACTAACAAGCATAACAAGTCTGCTGTATCGCTAAGTCCACCACAGGAAAGCTATGGTCATGAGGCTAAATAGTATTTTGAGGAAAAAAAGCGTAGTCGATAAGCCAATTCTTCTCTCTCCACTGAGTTTATCTCCAAATAAACTCAGAGTCTTAAATTTTTATCTCAACTTATTCTTATTACTTATTAACATTAGTAATAGTAGGTATAATATATTTTTAATAATAACTAATATTTATGGGGGTCAGGCCTTGTCTGAGTTATTTACATACAATAACTTTTTAATCCTCACAACTATGTGCAAAGACATTACTATTTTCCTCATTTTATAGATACAAAAACTGAAGCGAAAAAAAGAAAAGCAGTTTGCAAGGTTATGAAACTACTGATGTCCCAGGTGGTACTTAGAACTGATGTAGTCTAACCTCAAAGCCCGCTTACTTACTATGTATCACTGTCTTTATTAAATAAATAGCTAACTTATTATTATTATTTTAATAGTTTTTGGGGAACAGGTGGTGTCTGGCTACATGAATATGTTATTTAGTGGTGATTTCTGATCATTGGCCACAGTGATGAGTGTATTATACTTATATGACTGACAGGCAGAGGAAACCTGGGAAGCAAGTTCGTATACCCTACTTAATCATGCTGTTTCAAATCTCAGGCTGACTTTCCGTACACAGCAGCTTCTAGTGGTTCTCACGACCAGAACAGTAATCTTGAAAGTTATAAATAGGTTGTTTGGTCAAAATATTGACAACCTAATTGAAAAATATATATCCTACTGTTTCGCTGGTTGCTAGCCAGTGAAATGAGACAGAAACCCCAAGGAATCACAGAGGGCTTCATATGACCTGCCACTTTGACTTATGTAACTGCATTACCCCGAGAATGAAAGACCTCGTTTATTTTTAGTTTCTTATTTTTTCCCATCAACTTGGTCTATGAGGCAACTGTAAACAACAAATGTTGAGAGGACAAAAAAAGTTGTTAAAAACTTTCTGGGCTTAAGTCTTCATCTGTGTTCTCTTAAAGAGACAGGGGATAGAACCCCTAATGCATCTTTACGCTGTACCAGATCCTCACAATAGAGCAGTGCACATTTCTATAGATGGAAATAAGCTATATCAACTGCTGGGGAACAAAATTGATATTGCTTAATGAGGTTGGAGTTTGGGAAGTGTCCTTTACATGATCCTGATTGAATAATGATTAATCATCTACATTTATGTACATTACAAAAGTAGAATCAGTTGACTATTTCGTTCTGTGATCATACAATGTATATTGAACATTATTTTGAGCCAGGTACTGGGTGAAATTCAAACCTGAAAAAGTGATAGAAATTAATATTTAATGAATACCTATAAGACCTTGGTACTCAAAGTGGGGTTCATGGGTGAGCAGCATAGACCCATTACTTGATTTCACTAAGCCATAGTTTTCTCTTATTAATTGAGGATACATCATATTGACTTCATAGTCTTTCACTGAAACAAATAAAAACACAATATCTCTAGTAAATCATGTAATTCAACATTTGTCAATTTTTAATTCATGCCTAGTTATTCAACTAACCCTAAGACCTTATTTACCACACCAAACACTGCATCTTAAATTAAAAATTTTGAAGTCATTTGGGGAATGTCTTTCAATCCTGTCTCAAAACTGCTTGCACTTATTATCTCGTAATAAAGACCACTAAAATATTCGTTCTTCTGTTTTTAAATTAATGGTCCCTCAGCTTTTAGAGGAAAATAATATGCTTAATTAAAATAAACAAAATAAACTAAAGACAAATAAAAGCACTACCTTTTAAGGAGCTTCCCTGGAAGTCTCATCTGGCAACTCCTGTGTGCATTATTCTGTCCAGAACATAGTTACATGCTCCTGCCTAATTGAATGAGGGAGAAGAGATGCAAAGCCGCAGAATATTTGGTAAGTACTTTTGCCACATTAAGACATAAGTTTCCAATTTTTTTAGTAAATAAAAATATTATTGTGTATCTCTTACTGCAATGAAAAGATCATAACTAAAATAAAAAATGCATGAAGTATTGAAACATGAGATCTTCCGAGTAGAAATTGTGTTTCCTAAGAGAAACAGGTATTCTTTAAAAAGAGAAATTTTTCTGAAAAGAGTATCATTCACCCTGTCCCTTCATCCTATATGAAATGTGGATGTAATACTCGGCAACACATCATCCTTCTCTTTTATCTTGAGCCAACTAGAGTGAGGAAAATTTCAAGTATCTTGCAGAAATGCTGATCCTGACATCACTGGGTTGCAGAACTAACAATAGCTGCTAGCACTGCAGAATGCATGTTGTAAAAGCTATAGGACCCTATTTAAGCTACCAGGTCCTTGAAATTAAAATCATTTCTAATGTCTAATGGATACACTTAATCAATAGGGCTGCATTTTATCCCAAAGAATTTATTTCAGAAACAAGTTCCAGTCTCTACGATACACATGTTGTTTGTTTAATCTTTTCTTTTCTTTGAGGCCTCGCAGTGAAAATGGCTATCACTCTCCCTGTTGATCATCTCAAAAAGCCCAAATAAGTAAAACAACTGATTAATGATTTGTCAATTGCAACCTAAAAAGTTAAACAGGGCATCTTCAAAGTATCAGAGGAGACCATTAAACAGGTTGCCGAATCTTAGAGCCTGATACAAGCAAGGCCTATGTGAGTGAGCATCAAGTCCAGCGGTTCCCAAACCTAGTTACACATTGAGTATCCTAAGGAGAGAGTGAGAGGGGTGTGTGGTGGAAGACTGATTCTCTGGCTTTTCTCTAAAGCAACAGAATCTGTGATGAAAAGAGATGGGTGGAAGGAAGTCTGATAGAATAAGATACACATTTGTTTTTATCTAAATCCTTCCAGCTGGGTCTGTGGTTTCCCAGGTTAGTCCATGATGGAGGGACTAAGGCCCATGTAAGGGAACTGACCATCTTTGAGGTCATCAACATTGAACCAACTAATGACAGAATCAACATTATAATCCTGTCTCCTGGATACCCATCCCAAATTCATTCCAGGGATGACCTGCCTGGTGAGTCCTTTGGGGATTTTATTTTATTTTTTCTGGTTCCTTATCTTTGAGACAATTGAAAACTGAATATTTGAAAACCCTTGCATACCTCCTATGATCATTTTACATGCACAAACTGAGACCCATGCTTCTATCCACCCATAAATAGAAACAATGGGAAGGAGGGAAAATGGTAAGAACCACGATGTGAATTGCAAACATCATTAATTTGTTTTTAGGTGAGAAAACTAAGGCTCAGTTTGTTCCAAAAAAATTCACAAAGCTCAAAAACAACACGGCTAGGATTAGACATATTCTGAATGCCTTCAACATCCATGTGCTTTATCAATGTCACGTAGCTACTAATGAAGTGCAAGGCTTGCTGTACACACAGTTAAGAAATAAAGGATGATTGAAGCCGGGATATGAAATCCAAAACAACCCTGATATACTTTATTGGAGATTGCTGAAAACTGACTGACTCCTAAGTGTCAAAGCTAGATTTTGAAACCAGTTTTGTCCAAATAAAAATCCTGCACTGTTTTCCTTAAAATAATATTTGCACTGAGCTTGCTAAAAACTAGAAAAAGCAGGACCCCCATATTGCTGCTGTTTTCAGGGTCTCTAATTCAGTTTCTCTCCCCAGTTCTTCTCCCAGCTATATCCCACGAGCCTCCCAGCTACACGGACTTTATATCAAATTCAGAAAGATGAGAAAAGACAACATTCCTTAGAGTACTGATTTCATGTTCTTTCCAAATAAAATGATCAAATGTAAATTTCTGTACAGAATAAGTGTATCGGGGCAGAAACAAGACAGGCCTATCAATTAAGTGAAGTGCATTCCTAAGTCTCATTCTACCTGTGTTATATAGTAGTCCCCTCCAATCCTGTATGGAATCATAGAATTATTAGATGGATAAATCTTGGTTTTCCAACACTCAAGGAGAAATATAGATTTGGGTTCTCTTAGAGGGGATGTGACTTATCCAAGTAACTCAACAGCACCTCTTACTCTGGCTTGAATAATAAAACACCTCCTCACTGGACTTTCTGTTTCTATGCTTGATCTCATAAAACTCTTTTCACATTAGCAAGAGGTCAACGAAGTCTATCAAATTAGACCATTTTCCTTAAAACTTCGGTTGCTTTTAAAAATTATTTTTAAAATGCAATCCAGCCTCCTTGCATATCTTATAATATAGGACAATTTTGACCTTGAAGGCTTCGTTGACCTCACCTCTACTATCTCCCTTGCTTCCTTATGCTCTAGCACTGACATCTCTTATTCAACACACCCATTTGGTCCTATCCCAGAGCCCTTCACTTTCTGTTTTTGCATCCAGGAAAGTTCTTCTGGATATCTCCATGACTTTATCTTCAAACTCAGGTCTCTGCTTCCAAGTTCCTGCCTGAGACAGGCTCTCCCTACCCACCTCATATTCCTCTTCTTTTTAGAATTCTGGTAAATTACATATAACATAGCATTTGCCGTCTCACCCATCTTTAAGCACACAGTTTAGCAGTGTTAAGTATATTCACGTTCTTGTGCAACAGATCTCCAGGACTGTTTCATCTTACAAAACTGAAACTCTAGACTCATTAAACAACACCCCCCAATTCTCTCTCTTCCCATCTTCTGATAACCACCATTTAATCACTTTCTGTTTCTGTGAGTTGACTGCTCTGGAAATCTCCAGAAATCTGTAGGTGAAGTCATACAGTATTTTTCTTCCAGTGACTGTCTTATTTCGCTTAGTGTAATGTCTTTAAGGTTCACCGGTGTTGTAGAGGTTTCAAAATACCCTTCTGTTTTTAAGGCTGAATAATATTCTACAGTATGTGTATACCACATCATTTTACCCATTCATTCATTTTGATGGACATTTGAGTTGTTTCCACCTTTTGGCTACTGTAAATAATGCTCTGTGAACATGGTTGTGCAAATATCTATTTAAGACCCTGCTTTCACATCTTTTGGATATGTACCAGGAAGTGGAATTGCTAAATCATATGGTAATATTATTTTTAATTTTTTGAGGAATTACCATGATGTTTTCCATAGAAGCAGTGCCATTTTACATTCCCACCAACAGTGCACTAGGGCTCCAATTTCTCCACATCTCCATAACACTTGTTATTTTGTGGGTTTTGTTGTTGTTGTTGTTTACACTAGCCATTCCAATGATAATGGAATCTATTCAGATGTGACATGTCAAAGTGGTTCAGATCTGCATTTCCCTGATAGTTAGTGATGTTGAGCATCTTTTCATGTTTTTTGACAATTTGCATATCTTCCTTGGAGAAATGTCTATTCAAGTCCTTTGCCTATGTTTAAATTGAGTTATATGTTCTGCTGTTGTTGTTGTTGAGTTGTGGGAGTTCTTTATATATTCTGGTTCTTAACCTTTTGTCAAGTATTTGATTTAGAAACTTTTGTTTTTATTATGTAGTTTGCCTTCTTACTGCATTGACTGTATTTTTGATGACCAGAAGTTTTTAGCTTTGATGTTGTTCATTTTTTTCTGTTTTAACTTTCATTGCTCATGTTTTTGGTACCATCTTCAAGAAATCATTGCCAATTTAATGCTGTAAAGTTTTCCCATATGATTTCTTCTAAGACTTTGATAGTTGTAGGTCCTGCATTTAAATCTGTGATCCATTTTTGGCTCATTTTTTTGTGTGTGGTGTACAGTAAGGGTCCAATTTTACTCTTTGGCCTACGAATATAGAGTTTTCCCAAGAGCATTTGTTTAAAAGACTGTCCTTTCCCAACTTACTAGTCTTGACACCCTTATTAAAAATTATCTGACCATATATGTGAGGATTTACTTTTGGGATCTGTATTCTATTTTGTTGGTCTATTTGTCTGCTTCTTCTTTTTAAAAAAATCCTATTATCTTAAGTAACTTCTTTTTTTTTTTTTTTTTTTTTCCATGTGAGACAAAGTTTAATTTTCAACAATTAGGAATTTCTGAATCGGGGGAAGACATAGGAATAAGACATAGGAATCAGGTTATCCATCTTTGCATCACTTAGCATTCTGTAAACAGTACACACTTCATAAACAGACACAGTTGGAGGTGAGCCATATTGTAGTACAATGAAATGCACTGAAGAAGAACAAATCCAATGTTGTCAAATAATTATGCTCCTCGCTATGACTACAATCAATGTCATATTTCCTGTTTCACCACTAAGGTTAAAAGAGGAGGAATTGACATAGAAAGATAGGCATTTTATGCCTGTTTTAGTTATTCATCATTTACTTAATGTTTAAATTACATATAGTGTTTCCCGTGGGCAGGCACTGTTCTAGGCACTTTGGATACAATGACTTACTATTTCCAATAATTACTCTGTGAAGTAGATGCCACCAATATCTCTTGCTTTATAGATGAGAAAACTGAGGTACAGATGGGCCCAAGCTCATGTAGTTAATAGGTGGAGGAAGTAGGATTTATACCAGATTTGCCTGAAACTAAAATTATGTTGTTTGCTTCAGATTATGCTGCATAATACAAATTGTCAGTATTATGTAGTGGAACTTTGTTAAAATGCAACTTTTGGTTTCCTCATTTAGGCCAAGTTAGAGGTTATGCTTCATCCCCCCTCTACTGCAGAGCGTCTCATCCACAGAACTATTGATACTTTGGATCAAATAACTCTTTTCTTTTGGGGGCTGTCCTCTGCATTGTAGGATGTTTGGCCTCATCCTTAACTTCCACTCACCAGATGCCAGTAGCACCATCCCATCCATTTGTGACAACCAAGTAACTTCTTCATAGTAATTATGATTGTTATTTTTAATCAGAAACCTACTTTTTCTGATTGCTTCAGAAAATATACTCATATTTAAAAAATAAAAAAGAAATACAAGTCATCTCTAAATTCAACTACCCATGACTATAACTAATATTATTTTCTGGTCATGTCTTTACTTTTGTTTACTTTTTTACAAAAGAACTTTATTATAAGATTAGATTATTAATTTTATAATCTTAATATGTGTGTTTAAATATATAATATATCCTATCTATATATAGTATAATCTTCACATATACGTGTGTACGTGCATGTGTGTGTGCGTGTGTGTGTACATATATATGTGTGTATATATGTGTGTGGGTGTATATATGGGGGGGGGAGGAAGAGAGAAAGAGAGAGTGTATTCCTAATCTGAGAATCCAAAATCAAAATCTGAAGTATTTTGAGCTCTGACACAAAATTGAAAGGAAATTATTAAATAATCATTAGAGTATTTCACATTTTGGATTTCGGGATTAGGGATCCTGAACTGACAAGTATCATGCAGATATTCTGAAATTAATTAAAGTTCAAAACTTGGAACACTTTCTGTCCAAAGTATTTCAGATAAGGGATACTCAACACACACACACACACACACACACAAACACACACACACAGTATAACACACACAGCACAACACACACACACAGAGCTTATAACTATACTACAGCATTATAGTATAATATATCAAATATACTACCTTAAGCTCTATTTTACATTTTCATTTCTCATGCCATTCCGTATTTTCACATAACTGAGTTTTCAAATATAGTTTTTAAAAAAAATGCTGTGTCTAATTTTGTAAAGGTTCTTTACAGTGTTATAACTATTATAATTATTGACATAATAAACACCATTGTACATACATGTTGATTAAAATATATGATGTTCACCTTAGGATAAATTTGCTAGGAACAGAATTAGAATTACTAGGTCAAGATATATAAGCATTTGCTAGACATTTGATTCATGTTTCTCACAGATTTGGAGAAGGGCTCTACCAATTTACACTCCCACTAACAGGATGTAAAATAAATACTTCCACTTTAAAGACACAGTAGTAACAGCGTTATGTGCAAAGCTGAAAAAATAAAAATAAACAGTTGCTAATTTGAGAGCTGACTAAATGTCCTTCTATTCTATTCTGACTCACTGGAATATTTGCCTTTTGCTTTCTGTAAACTGGCTTTATTACCTGTAATAATGGGGAAAATGTGGTGCTAGGAGACTTCTCAAAAGCTAGAACATCAGCTCTGTTCTGTGCTTTGTCGTAATTAATAGACACAGCTTCTAAAGAAAACACTGGGTTTCTGCCACATCATGTCCTGGAGACAGTAATGACTGAAACTCTGTCAATGGAGGGTGTGATTCATCCTCTTGGAACAGACAAAGCTACAGAGGGACTGATTCTGAGGCCATTTTGAGAACTTAAAGAATACCTGGGAATTACTGATGATTTTCTTCAGCAATTTAGCAGTTTGGCTTTTGTATTTCTAGCACACTTTCAAATGTTGTTCTAAAATTTCCTATGGCATTATAAAAGGAATTAAAAACCAACTGCAGACAAGTCCGTGATATTACGATATAACATATCTTATAATGTCTATAATAATAATTTCTGGCTCTTTGACTACTCTCTTGGTGGTCATAATGCCTTATACAGTAGCTGGTTGTCAGCTAAGACAATGAAACCTCTGTTCACTCATCTAGACTCCAAAACTACCAGTCGATTTTCCACAGATTTTATTCTTAACCAACCTAAGCCTCAGTTTTTTTTTTTTTCATCTGTACAATAGGGAAAACAATACATTCTGTACTGGAAAAAATGTCCAGAGTGTGATGGAGACTTTTACCTTTGTTATCTCCCAAATGTGTCATTTTTATTTCTTTCATTTTCCAGTCATTGTGTGCTCTGACTAAACATAGATTAAGTTCAATTTATAAAGAGCTTTGGATTTTACAAATTGTGGTGTTCTCTAATATTTGGAGATTTCTGTATATACAGTAATATTAGTGATATAAAACATTAAGTTTTCTTTCCCTCAGGCTTGGAGTAAAAAATTCATGAAGAAGCATTAGAGGATTAGCAGGAAAGAGAGGTCACTCATGGTTCTCTTTTCCCAATCAACTCTTCTTGTCCCTCTTTAAGCGCTGCATTTATTCCCTAGTTGTATTGTTTTATTATCATTATAAGATCTGCCTTCTATAAAACCACAGACAGGACTGATTTAAGCTATTGTTGGTCTGGAACTTCACTGTGACCAAATCATATAATTCAGAAGAAAAAGATAGATAAGCAAAATACAGGAAAATGACAATGCATCCCCAATACTGGCCATGGTCATAGCCTTCACTATTTTTAATTTCCCTATTGAATCAAATGTTTTACTTCCTTTAGTAGCTGTCTGTTTGCCCTACTTTTGTCCAGATCTCTTCTTCAAGTTTCTCTCCCAACCATCTCTTTTCTCTGACCACAATTAATTATTTAAAGCTTATTTTTCTTTGCAAAATTTTTCATTCTCCTTCTGAGAATATTGTTTCATTTTTTTCATGTAAAACATTTTAGTTCTTTCCTGATTTATTTTTGTAGCATTATCCACCATTTGCTGCCAGTGAAACAAAAGATTTTTTTTGGCAGCAACCATTCATGGGAAAGGGAATAGAAACAAAAGATGATTTGCAAAATGGAGAGAAGGACAATGGTGGTTGTAGTGGTGCTACTAGTTCTGGTGGTGACCAGGAAATTATAATGATTATGTAACTGAAAAATACATCTAAAGAATTCAAATATTTAAAAAATTATTTAAAGTTGGTAGTTTTGGGAGCAGTAATAAACAAAAATGTAAAAGACCTTGAGCCAATTGCTTATAATATATGTACATCTTATGTAAGACAGACATAGCTCTGTAATAGAGGAAGTCTTGCATTAGGTCTGAGATAATTTGGTTTCTAAGCTCATGTCTGCCCCTGACAGGTTATATACACTTGAACAAACCGTGTTCATCTATGTGGACCTCTATTTCTCTATCTATAAATATGAATATGGAATTGTGTTGAGAAATCTCAAATTGAGTTCCCCAAAGTCACAAGAAGTGCTGCAATAAATTAGATCATCACTTTTTTCTGGGGTTGCAGGGAGGGGCATAGTTCTATGGAAAATCCCATAAACTGTTCAACTCTTCAATAGAAGCAGCAATAATCTTTAAATTAACTACTACACTAGATATCTTTCTAACTCTGAGTCTATGGTCCTGCGTTTTCCATACTAAACCTCATTACAGTTAGCAGCTGATGTTCATAGTAGCCTTAGGAAATAGAGAAAATAATTTCTGGTTAGTTATGCTTTGTTTTGTTTTTTAACTACTAATATGTATTTCATGTTTCTAATATCTGCATAACTTACATGTCAGCTAGAGTCTTCTGACCCTTTTCAGTGGGTCAGATCATGAAAACCCCCTCTTTTAATCCTTGCATAAAATCAAAGCCCTACAGTAGGTATGTTTTAGCAAACAAATTTGGGGAAGACAATAAGGATGGTTAGCCAGCTCCTTTTCTGGATTATTCTGCTTCCATGCCAGCCTCTGTGCATGCTGTCTCTATTCTGAAAACTATCAAAATAATTCAATTTCCCAGATACCTTAAAATGCCCCTTTTCCAGAAAGCATTGTGTAGTGTAATAGATATTATGGAATATGGCAGAATGGACTTCTACTATGATTTTTAGAAATAGAACATAATAGGAAATTGGATTATATCACAACAAAACAACTTCGGCATGAACAAGGATATGGCCTTAAAAATAAAATTTGATTACAACAACACGAAAGCATTTAAACTATTTTCAGTTGTAATCGTCCACCTTCATATCACCTCAAGATGTTCACCCTCTTTTCCCATTTCTCTTCTACCCTCACTCCTGCATGAATTGACAGGGAGTTACTGGAGTCCTCTTAATAAAGAGCAATAATTCACTTCTGCACACTTTCTGCTATAATTGGCTCCAGGCCCACCTTCATATGTTCCAAATCCAGCAGCATAAAATAGTTTTTCATTTCACAAGATCCACCTCCCTAGAAAACAAACTGACTGAAAATAATCACGTTGTCTTTATTTTATGTATTTTTAGCCTAACTTCTTTGGGGAAGGCCCATATATGATGATCTCTATAATCACATGAATTATATGATTATTAATTCATATGGGTCATGCTTCCAGTATGTAGAATTTTGTACTACTCATTATTTAAACGTTTTGTTCAAGTAGTTTTCCAAAGGTGTTTTGCCCTTCCATGCCCCAATGTTTCTTTTAATAACTCTCTTCCCTGGTCTCAAATGATTCAGTATTTTAAGTGGGCATTCAAACACTGTGTCAAATCCATTTGTAAAACCTTTATTAAGTTTAACAGCAAAATCTCATAAGTTTGCCTTGGTTAATCTATCAATTTAAGGCTCATTAAGATAAGGAATGACAAAGCTGGAAGCAAATGCCTCTCTTTTCTTTGAAAATACTTATAAAACCAAGTACTCAGCTGTTTTCTCATTGTATGCGGCTTTGGAAATGTCAGGCTAGTTTGAACTGTCAAACATCAAAAATACTGCTGAAACCGCAATGGAAACAATGACTATCTAGGGAAAATGCAGTAAACTGTAGTACCCAAGAGGCTGATTTTCCCAAAGGAAGAGAGGTACATTTTAAAAGGGCAAAGTTAGAGAACCAACTTCCTCCATGTGAGGTCTACAGAAGGTTTCTCTGTTGGGGAGCTGCGTGATGAGGAACACAGTTGTCTTATAATGACCTCCCCTTCCTGACCCCCAAGGGGATCCCTATTTCCACTCTATTCTGCCGATTTCTGCCAATTGTTTTTTCCCTGAAAAACCTCAGGAAGTCTCTCTTTGTCTTTCCCCCATATCTTCAGTTTCCCTTGTGTGAAGAGTTGCCCTGGTATAGTGCAAAGAAGATGGACACCTCAGTGAAACAGGATGTTCTGAAGGTTGGATGCAGTTCTACCTAAGGAACCTCAGAATAATTACCCAGATGTTTTAGGTATCTTAGAATCTTAGCAAAGCCTGAGTAAAGGACTTAGTTCCCACTGTGGATAGCTGGAGCTCAATCCTACAGATGGCTTCTGAAGTACCACGTAGAAAGCATCACTTTGAAGGATAAGAGGAGACATTTGTTTATCATTTCCATTCTCCATTGGTACAAGTTGGCCACTAGGTATGTCAATTCCTTTACATGTTTGTGCTGTTCAATAAATCAACTAAGCAAGCTCCCGAGCATGTGCAAAAAGATCTGAAGTAGAAAATCTGAGAGATACGGCAGAAATTTCAGATGCAGTACTCTTGAAATGCATGGGAACTGCCTGCCCTGGCTGCAGGTGAAACCAAAGGTTGATCGGCGCGATTCATATAGGTCACTAAGTGTGAGTTCTACAGAATATTTTGATATTATATTCATTGTAAAGACAGTGAGAAAACCTATATCACTATAAGAATTATAAATGTTTGTTGTCAAATGTTTCACACAATGAAATGGAGGTTGCTCAGTAAAAAAATCTTGTTAATGTGCTAAGGTTGAAATTTTGAGCATGACATTGAAATTCCTCTGCTGGCTAACATCAGTTGCTTTTCATCTCTTATCTCTTGCTAGTCTCTTTACTATCATCTTTGTTCTAGCCAATTAATCTATTAAAAGCCCAGGGTCCTTCTCCTTGACAATACTCGTGGGTCAAGTCTCTTTCTAATCTAAAAGCTCTGGAAATCATGGAACCCGTGTGAGGGGAAGACAGAGTGGACAGTTACAAATAGCTGTATTTCATAAAGTGATACTCGGAATTTCTGTCTATTTTATAACCTTATTTTTGTTCCAAACACTTAGAAATCTCATTCTGTTAACATCAAACTATTTACATAGTACCCATCAAGGTTATCAATATGCTAATGCTTGAGAAACTGAATGATTATTTTTCAGTCTCTGCTTATAAGAATAGTTGTCTGAATTTGAGGTAGTTGGTTACACCTATTTCTTTAAACGTTCCAGGCTTCACTTCATTTTCTATCATTCTTTTTATTTCTGTCTTACTACTCTCTTTGTTACCTTTTAAATCTCTCTCCCTTGCTTTAACTATTAGTGTTACCTGGGATTTTACCCTTGGCTTTCTGATCTTTGCTGGAAGTCATTTCGTAGATACAAAGGGAAAGATAATCTGACCAGCAGAAAATTAGCAGATTTTATTTTAAACTGCCACATGCTCACAACAATGCATGGACTGTTCAAACTTGTCATCTACAAGCTGAATTAACTGAGAAATATGTTTTATTTCACTGATACACTTTTCTAGAGGCAATGAAATATATCACTAAATAATCCAAATTTTCTGTTTCTCCTGAAACATTAGACAACTTGGCAAAACTAGCCACCACCCCTGCATACAACTGGCTGTGTCTGAGTGACAGCCTTCTATGGTTAGACTAGCAAGCTCCTAAAATACCTATACATTATGATTTCCCCCTGTCCCTTGCCACCCTCTCCAAACTTTAAATGGGATGGTAAAGAGTAGAAAGCAAGACAGCCTTCTATTAAATATATCTTCAGTCCATTATCCTATCTATCATTTTCTTCACTGTCAAAGTTGAGATTGTTAATTAGTCCTTCTTCTTGAAGTTATGAATATCTTTAGATTCTTTGACTTCGTATTTTCTTCCTCGTTTTCCATTTAACAACGAAAATGCTTCTTCTTAACCTTCTTCCCTTGCCTCTACCCTGATTCAAGATCCTTAAATGTTGACAGTTCTGTTTCCTTTTTAAATGAAAACCTTTCTCTTACTCTGTGTCTTTCTTTCTCATGTGTAGCTAACATTTGAAGAGAAAGCCTGGGTGAACGTAGCTGTGGGTCTGGGCTAATATATTGTGTGTCCTCATCTTTTTTGTGCTAAAAAGTAAAATTTTTGGAAATCATCTTACTCTTCTGAGCCTTTGCAAATGTGGAACTGATGCGTTGAACTAGATTGTCAGGAAGGGCAATTTTGGATACATAGTGCTAATTATTGTCTTAATAACTGGCAGAGGCAAAGTTCTCAACGTAAGAGGGTCTTCCAAGTAAAGTCCAACCAAATGTATCGTTCCCTTTACTGTGCTTCTGACAACCTTCTGTAACTTTACAGTTAAGTTCCTAATAGCCTTCTTTTAGAGTAAATTGACAGTTCAGTTGATTTTGAAAAATACTTACATTCTAGGAAATATGACTGGGCTGATATACTTTCTAAAAAATTTCTTTTCCCCCATGTATGCCTGAGGGAAATTATCTTAGAAGTGAAATAGAGGTCTCCAAGGAATCAGAGCTAAATCCTAAATGTTGAACTGTAGCAAGCATTTTTTAACAGAGCTAACAACTGCCTATTTCTTCTTGGCTGCCCCAAGGGGTCAATCCCAGTCTCTGTGCCTGGATCCAACAACACTGACCCTCCCTGCCTTTCAACTGTCATTTTAGAATACTCTAATGCTTCTGAGAGGACGGCAGTAGAAATGGCCCTCCGGAGGTTAACGTAATGCTTACAACATACTTGATACAATATTGAACACCAATAAAAAAAACAGGTACATGTACATTTACTGTTTATTCATCTGCACTCCCATCAATACCTATGAGGTTTATATCTTTAGTCTTGGTGTAGCCGATGACTGTTTAGGTCTATTGGCAAGTTGCATAACTTTGGTTCCCAGAATTTAATGGTATTCACCCTCCAGTGTTTGGGAGGACCCAGTGCAAGCATTGGCCCAGGTTTAACGACATAGATCAACTGTGGAAACTGGGTACCTTATCTAAGTTATTTGGGGCTTAGGTTCTTCAGGAGACAAAATTAAGCATTTGGAAAAGATGATCTTTCATTCTACTCTGGTCTTTCTTTTAGCATTCTATGATTTTAGCATATTATTTCAGGAGGTTCTCTCCTGGCGTGTAAGGAAGATTCATGCCTGCATTTCCTATTAATCCTGAAGTTCTGTGATTTATTCCCTCAAGTTTTATGAAGTAATTACTTGCAAGAGCTCTTTCTTGTATGAACTGTAATAAAAATGACTTAAGAAAAACGGTTAGTCTTTGCATAAAATTAAGCAGAAATTAAATTAAAAGGCAGGACATCTGTTCATTTCACATCAAGCCTGTGAGGATGTTCCCAGGGAGCTGCAGATATTGTAATGATAAGAAAAATGGGGAAAATTTGATTTCAATAAGCCACCTTTTCTGTCTTCATGCCACAGATCTCCCCATTCTCTGTTTTCCGCATGATCTGAGCCAAAACTTTGCCAATTGGGACGTAGGACGTACCATTGGCTGATGAATCAATTGGTTCAAGAGGCATTTTTTTTTCTCCCTCAAAACAGGCTTATCCAAGAAAATAGAGAGACATGGGTGTCTATGTAATATAAATATAATAAAAACCATTGTTTATTAAGAATTGTGCAGCCTGGCCAACATGGTGAAACTCTGTCTCTACTAAAAATACAAAAATTAGTTGGGCATGGTGGCGTGCACCTGTAATCCCAGCTACTCAGGAGGCTGAGGCAGGAGAATCACTCGAGCCCAGGAGGCAGAGGTTGCCATGAGCCAAGATCATGCCACTGCACTCCAGTCTGGGTGACAGAGTGAGACCCTGTCTTAAAAAAAATAAAAAGAATTGTAAGGATTGGTATTATCATTTATATTCATTATTTTAGTAAATCCTGAGAAGAAACCAGGACACACTGAAATAAAGTCAGAGGGCTGGCTTGAACAGTGGAGTAGATCTTTCTAGAAGGCTATCAAAAGACTGTGTAAGAAATATGAGGCAACAGAATCTAAAACTTATTAATTACCCATCACACAGCAAGTGACACAGAAGGTGTCTTTTACCTAAGTTTTCTATCTAAGTCTCTGACATTCTTATATGAGGTGTAGTATTACGTATCCCTCTTTTATCTATTAGAAATGTAAAATTCAGAGAAGTTAGTTAATTAGCTCAAGATCACATGCTAATGTAGCCCAAATGGGGTTAAGAGGCTGGGCGTGGTGACTCACGTCTATAATTCCAGCATTTTGCGAGGCAGAAGCAGGAGGATTGTTTGAAGCCAAGAGTTCAAGACCAGCCTGGGCAACATAGGGAGACTTCATCTTCACAAAAAAGGGGGAAAAAACCCCAAAAACTTAGCTAGAACAGGTGGCACACTTGTGGTATCAGCTCCTCCAGAGGCTGGGGTGGGAGGATTGCTTGAACCCAGGAGTTTGAGGCTGCGGTGAGCTGTGATTACACCACTGCATTCCAGCCTGGGTGACAGAAAGAGACCCTGTCTCTAAAATAGAAGAAAAATAAATAAAATGAAAGGGATTAAGAGGTGATAATTAACTATATCTCTTGCCTTTTCAGCTTCAGAAACGATAGATAATACACATACAACTCACATTGTTTTCCATGGGGTAGGGGGAGTGAATGAATATTACTTCTCGGGGACATGAGGACATTGGGAGAGTTATTTTTAATGAGCTGGATACAGAAACACTTGCCCTCATGACCACACTATATAATTTCTAAGATAGACAAAAAAGGGATAGTGATCGGAGAATATTCTTGAAACTGATGTAATTTGGAAGGAAGTGAAGATAAATGTGAAACTGCCATTATATTTTAAATAAGTAATTTGATGTGACATAATTATAAAGCAGTTTAGTTTTCTTACAGCTTTCTTCGTCAGACTATTTTCGTCTGGGTCAGGAAACCAATCACAGAGAAGGAGGCAGTGTTTCTGAAGAGAACATAAGCCAATTTTACAGATTAACAAAGATTTGAGAATTTCATTCCCTTCCACTAATGTACTCTGAAAATTAAAGATGGGTACACCAAAGAACTAAAATGGCAAAGAGAAAACGAGAAAGAAAGGGGTGAGGGGAGAGAGAAAGAGAGAGAGAGAGAGAGAGAAGAATGGCTTCAGGAAAGAGAAGTTTTCCTGCTAAGAACCCCGAGAATTCAGGTAATGAGTTGGCAATGGACACGGTTAAAGGATTAATAAAAAAGCATCTGCCGGGGACAGGTGGCAGCCCAGCAGAAAGGGAAACAAATGCTTTTGGTGTCAGAAAAATAAAATGTAACTGAAAACACTATTTATTTCACTCTTTCGTTTTCTAAAAAACAACTTGGTGTATACGAATGGTAATATTTCAATTTTCTGCAAGAATTGGAACTATGCAAGGCTTTAACCACCATGAGTTATCCTCATATAAAAGTTTGTTAACAAAAGAGATGTAATCACAAGCATAGATGCATAACCTGATTCTACATATAGTAGGCATTCCTAAAAGTTTGGGGAGGAAAAATGTCACATTAAAAAAGAGATTTGCAGAAAACATGACCAGAAGAAATTGAACAAAATGTGCTGGGAGAAGTTTCACCTCATGGGTGAACTATGAGATGAGGTGAACTATGACAGAGAAATTTCCTTTAAAGAAACACGCTGTCCATTGAGACTCTAATGTCAACAGTATTTCTGCCATTCGCCAGCACGGAAGTGAGCTCTTTCTGTTCTCCTCATAGTTCCACTGGGGAATTGTCACCCAAGGGAAGTGCCCATTAGGATCTTCTCATTCCCTTTTCCTCATAATATCCTCTTCAAGTAAAATTTTTGTTGGAAATTTAGCAATTCTATTACTTTAATTATTAGTTTATTTATTTTTTATTTTATTATTTTAATTATTTTATTATTTTAATGTTTTGTTTCATGAGGTGTAAAAGATGATAAATGGATATATAAATGAATAAATGGAAACCATTTGAACTGTAAAGGTAGGGGGTTCTCTGTAGAGAAGCACTGACAATGTAAATTATAAATTTTTACACTAGCATCTATACCCTTAAAGATAGGGGGTTCTATTGCCACAGGCCACGCTGTGATGAAAAATCCCACAGATGCCAAGCTCTGTGAGCAGCAGTCTTGGACTCCAGCTCCACCGAAGTTGCAGCAAAATGAATTGATTTCATTCATTTCGTGGCTCCATAGTATTTTGCAGCATATATGTGCCACATTTTCTCAATGTGCTCACGTCCCCATGAAAGAATATTCACTCCCTCAACCCCATTGAAGACAATGTGATTTCTATGCCTACTCTCTATTGTTTCTGAAGCTGAAAAGGCAAATGTAAAAACCAAAACCAAATGTAAAACAATGGCAGTCCTGGGATTAAGTGAGAGCTACTTTGAGGGGGTTAAGTGATAGCTATCTTGAGGGTCTTGTAGCTTTGGTAAATTTTGGTTTGCTGAGGTTTGTCCTACCTTTAAATATTGGCCCAAGATAAATGTGTGCAAGCTTCTAAGTAACTCTGGGAGATCCCGGGAGCACTTTCCAATATGCTTTCTGTTTACTTTTCTCTTCTATTTTTCATTACCCTCTTGTATCTTGTATGAGTAAGTTTTCCCTTTTTTCCACATCCATGACAATATCTGTTGCTTTTTGACTTTTTAGTAATAGCCATTCTAACTGGTGTGAGATGATATTTCACTACAATTTTAATTTGCATTTCTGATGAATATTGATGAACATTTTTTCATGTGTTTGTTTGCTACTTGTATTTCATCTTTTGAGAAATGTCTGTTCATGTTCTTTGCCCGGTTTTTAATGGGGTTGTTTGTTTCTTTGCTTAGAATAATGAGTTCAGTCTCTGGAAGCAACTTGATTCATTATGTAAATTAAAAGGTGGGCAGGTCTGTCATACCTCTGTCTCATTCAGGTTTATAAAAGATTCAAAAATATCTAGGCACTGTGACAGCTCAAACAATCACATTTTTCCAGATTCTCTATCAAGAGATATGGTATAAATAAATGGAGGAAGAGATACATGGTGGTTAGTAATGGAGATTCTATAGTAGATAGACGTATTAGTGTTTCCAGCATTATCTATGGAAAGGACACCTGGATATGGGCTCAAACATACCTACCTGCTTGACCAACATGAAGATGAAAATGCAATGCTCACATATCAATAGCAACACGAAACAGTGACATCTCTGAGATAATGCCCTTTGTTCTGATTCCACTCTTGCCAAGCTATTCTCTAGTGACTATTTACAGCCCTTCTCCATCCACAAACACACTCATGCACACCAGATATAGATGATTATAATGACCAGGAAAATAGCAATTAGCATTTTAATTAGAAACATAAGTTCCAAACAGATTATAAAGTACACATTTGGTATAATACATATTTGCATATACATATATTAATATACTCTATAAAGAAATTTTTAGAAGTGTTATACCCGTTGTTTATACACATATTCATCAAGAAAGAGAGACAGAGTGAGGGCAAGAGAGAATGAGAGTGAGAGACAGAAACTTGAAAGCATAAAATGTCACAGAAAAGCAAAAAATACATCATCCCACTATCCAGAGGTAAGCAATGCAAATTGTTGGTTTATATTATTTGTGCTCATACAGTCTTATAACTTCTTGCTTTTATTTCCAATTTGTAACATATTAGAAGCATTTCCTATCTTAAAAGTTTCTTCTAAAATATAATATAAAGAAACTATTGAAAATCTTGCTACAGCATAAGATATTTAATTCATTTCATATTGACAAACTTGTACCAGGAAATAAATTTGTTTCTTTGGGTTTAATAATTGTGAATTTTGAAGGTTGGCTGTTAAACTTTTCTAGTCCTACTATGCTGAAGAACAGATTTTTGATGGTAGCACTGGAATGCGCCCCCTACAGAAGATCCTAGGAGCAACGAGTCAACCACCCTTTGTATTCCTTTTACTTTTGAAACCACTGCATTGAATAACTAATTTGAAACATAATTTTTGTCAGCCAGTTATGTGATAAGTGATCTTCTAGATGTAAAGAATGCAACAACAAATAACACAGACTTTGGAGTCTCTACCTCCTTGCAACTTTTACATTAGTGGGAGGATTGGTTTTTATAAGAAGTAAAATAATTTGAGTTAACCGGAGAGAACGCAAAACTACATGGAAGTCTACGCATTGAAATGTATAAACATGATAGTTCCTCCACGTGGAAGTCATTTTTGTGTTTCCTTGATAAACTAGGAAGCAAATCATTAGCTGATAATAAAGATTAGGGAGATCAGACTCACTTTGAATCACTTGGCTTCTTTCTTCCAATCCTCTTCTTTTGTTCAGGCTCTCTTAAGCCACCCTGAGTGGGATGCACAACAGGCCTTACGTGTCCTATTCCTGTTGGAGCTATGAGAGATATGAGCTCCTCACCAGCTTGCAAGCCACGCACAAATTTGCTCAGGAAAAGTTGATGGGATTATACCGCAGTCAACTATGAAACTTTTAACATGAACTCATATTTTTTTTCCAGCCAGAATTGTCTAATCCTTTTTAAATGTTCTTCACAGAAGCAATCAGATCTAGAATTCATATCTTTAGAAAAGCAAGATCCTCTCTCTTTCTTTTCTTTTCTCAAAGCAATCCAGGTGCCTAAGAAGCATTCTTGCAATAGTCAGCCGGCTAAGCCATATAAAACTGAACCATTATTACTCGTGTCTTTGTATGCATTTTAACCTTTAAGTGGAGATACTATCATTTTAATTAAAGATGACGTTTATTCAGCATTCATTTCAAAAAGAGACTGCAAAGTCCCATTCTACAATAGAAACTAAATCCCTAGTCCAAAAGTAAAACAAAGTGTATGCATGAAGGCAGGCAGGGTTGGGAAGGTTTCAAAATTTGATGGTGGGAGATTGGTGGTATTGGCAGGTATAAAAATGAGATACCTCCAGAACTATGAAAATTATACGAGCCAAACTTCCTTTATGTTGCAAAAAATAAGACATAGAAAAAGCTAAAGTTTCAAAGCTATGTGAGGAGTAAAATGTACCAGACAGAGAATCTTGGTCCACTTTTTCTTTTTCAAATGTCTGTACTATATGAGTTACTTAATATGCCCATTTTACAGATACCATGTATAGATACTGAGATCCTCCATCCACACAATCACACTGTATTGGAAAATTATATCATATCATATCATATATTTATACATATATGATATGATGAGTTTCACAATGTTAGCACTATTAACATTTTGATCTGGATAATTATTTGTTGTGGGAGGCTATCCTGTGTATCATAGAACGTTTAGCTGCATTTCTGGCCTCTACATGCAGGATGTCAGTAGTACCATCCTCCAAATTGCATCTAACAAAAATGTCTTCAGATATTGGCAAACCTTCTATGTCCTGGTGCCTGGTGCCAACTTCTCGTCCTACTAAGAGTATTTCATAGAAATAGTAAGAGTCAGACCTTTCCCCACTTTTCAATAAAATGCGTGTGTGACTACATACAAAACCATACTGACAAAATTCTTCCTCTTTTACCCTCATTCATTTTACTTACTTTGTGGCTTATCTTCTATGGACACATTATTGAGTTCATTTGGCTCTACTGAGGAAAGCAACTGATGTATCTTAGCCCTCTGTAAAAAAAAATCCTAAGATTAAAGTGGATCTATCATATATAAATGTCACACTTTGCTTAATGAACGTAGGCTCTAAAATTGTACAGTACATTTCCTGTGGTATCTGAATGCTATTGTATTTGAATAACTTAATGATTTTTCATAGATTGCTTTTAGCGAAAGGGTGGATTGAAACTAAACATTCCAGTGTGTTTAATAATTCTATTGACATGGATAAGTTTTGTTTGTTTGTTTGTTTTTGGTTTGTTTTATGTTTTTTTGAGACAGGGTCTTGCTCTGTTGCCCGGGCTCCAGTGCAGTGGAACCATCAGTGCTCATTGGAGCCTCAACCTCCTGTGCTCAGGCAATCCTCCAACCTCAACCTCACTGTTCCTGAGTAGCTGGAACTATAGGTGCACACCACCATGTTCAAATATATATATATATATATATAGTATTTTTAGTAGAGACAGGGTTTTGCCATGTTGTCCAGGCTGGTCTGGAACTCCCGGGCTAGTGATCCTCCTACCTTGGCCTCCCAAAGTGCTGGAATTACAGGCATGAGCCACCGCACCTGGCCAACATGGGAAAGTTTTGAAATTGGTGTATTATATCATGTACTAATCTTCTGCCTGATTTTTTAATGTAAATATCTCCCTCAAAGATTCACTAGCTATTGGACACAATGCTGCCTTAGGGCCCACAGGCAGGGCCTGTATGTGGAGCATTGTGTCTTCATACTTTAAAGTATCTTCCTGAAAAATTTTTACAATCTCCTCTGTTGCATAGGAGCCCCCAGGCCTAACAGTGAAACCACTGTGAATTTGATTAATTAATTCAAAATATAATGGGTGGATTGCCTTAAGGCTCAACCAGAACCCATATTGAGTCCAGTGCTCAGGGTCTCATATAGTTCAGAGAGGGCCCTATCTGAGTACGTAATGCAACTGAACACAGACATCTTCAAATATTTACCTTCATTTCTCCTATGACTCTTTTGTGGAATACAAATACTATCTAGAGAGGACAATTATTGACCTAAAAACATGTTAACAGATGTATGCAATCATGAACATATATTAGCTGATAAATAAACTGGTTGTTCTTTATCTAAGGAACATTGCAGGTGTTCAAGGTGTTTTTGATGCCCCCTAAACTAATTTGTGTATGTGTCCATATGTGACTTATTCTTGGGAAAGTGTCAATCATTTTTCTCAGATTCTGAATGAAGAACACAGTTTCCATAATAGCCTTAGGAAAAAAAATTGGATTTGGGAAATGTGGGCTCACCTTAAGCAATCTATATATACTTACATGCCACCCTTACAAAGTTATTTATCTTCCAGGAATTTTTGGTGGCTGCCAAATTTCTTTGCAAAAGTTTTTAAGTTTTGTGGATAATTTTAAATCACATGAAGGCTCTGCATGTTCAAAGAAAGTCAAGACAGTTTAGGGTTGCAATGATATATTTTTTATCTTGTTTAAACCTTAAAAAAATGTTAGTCTGATCTCTCCTTCAGAAACATCCCTGGTCTCCTTGTCTGTTTCTGAAAATATCTCAGTTTGCTATAGGAGGCCTTATAGAAAGCAAGAGATTCCCTGGCATATCTTTTTGTAACCTATTGCATTTTGTGCATCATTTTTGCTATACATATATAGCAAAGATCTTACTAAGTCAGTTAATGTTTGCTTTCTTAGACATCAAATGTGAACACATCATTAAGGGAGGTTAAATTAAAGTTTTCTATTCCAGGCCTGGTTCAGTGGCTCACTCCTGTAATCCAGCACTTTGAGAGGCCGAGGCAGGTGGATCACCTGAGGTCAGGAGTTCGAGACCAGCCTGGCCAACATGGTGAAATCCCATCTCTACTAAAAATACAAAAATGTAGCTGAGTGTGGTGGCACACACCTGTAACCCTAGCTACTCGGAAGGTTGAGGCGGGAGAATCACTTGAACCCGAGAGGTGGAAGTTGCAGTGAGCCGAGATTGTGCCATTGCACTCCAGCGTGGGTGATAAGAGTGAAACTCTGTCTAAAAAAAAAAATTTTTTTTTTCTATTCTAGACATTTTGTGGCAATCGAGTATTTATACTACTGAATCCATGATTTTTTTCAGTATACTTATTTTGTAAAATATATGACTTATAGAGAATTCATAACATACATTTCATATTCCATTAGTGCTGCATTACTAAATCTAAGATTTTATTAACCCATTTTTAATAAAGCAGAATTCTCTTTCTAATCCTATAGACTACCTGTGGTCTTACAGTATTTGTAATACATTATAGTTAAGGTAGAAACCTGATTTTAAAAATGCGAATCTGAATAGAAAACTAATGTTTATAAAACATTAACAACATGACAAACAAAATTCTGATTCGCACTTACTAGTAATTCTGTGCTGGAAGTACATGCAATCCATTTTAAAGGTGATAAAACGAAAGTTCAGAGAAACACCCAACTTAATTCTAAGTATAGAAGCAAAACCCCAATCAGTATGTCACCAGAGCACGTACTCTTTCCTAGGATATTTTCAAATATTTCAAAAGGGGGATGAAAATGATAAAAAGGGTCTTGTTGGGGAAATAAAGGTCAGGAAACACAGGACCATCTGGCTGTGGTCTTCCAAACCCATGGAGTTTATTAAATAATAATTGACTACAAATTTATTATTAATCAAAGGCATATATAGCCCACAAGTCATAACCCTTTTTGTTTCCATGAGTAAACAAAAGTTACCAGGCTGAGTTCAAATAAGACTATGCATATTAACAAAACTAGGAGGATGCTTTGGTTTGGACAGGAATTTCCCCATTACATCTATGATTTTTAAGAGATATTTGAAATTTATGTTTTAAAATAGACTAGATATTAGCCCTTTGTCAGACGAGTAGATTGCAAAAATTTTCTTCCATTCTGTAGGTTGCCTGTTCACTCTGATGGTAGTTTCTTTTGCTGTGCAGAAGCTCTTTAGTTTAATGAGATCCCATTTGTCAATTTTGGCTTTTGCTGCCGTTGCTTTTGGTGTTTTAGACATGAAGTCTTTGCCCATGCCTATGTCCTGAATGGTACTACCTAGGTTTTCCTCTAGGATTTTTATGGTATTAGGTCTAACATTTAAGTCTCTAATCCATCTTGAATTAATTTTCGTATAAGGAGTAAGGAAAGGATCCAGTTTCAGCTTTCTACTTATGGCTAGCCAATTTTCCCAGCACCATTTATTAAATAGGGAATCCTTTCCCCATTTCTTGTTTCTCTCAGGTTTGTCAAAGATCAGATGGCTGTAGATGTGTGGTAGATTCTGTTCCATTGGTCTATATCTCTGTTTTGGTACCAGTACCATGCTGTTTTGGTTACTGTAGCCTTGTAGTATAGTTTGAAGTCAGGTAGCGTGATGCCTCCAGCTTTGTTCTTTTGACTTAGGATTGTCTTGGAGATGCGGGCTCTTTTTTGGTTCCATATGAACTTTAAAGCAGTTTTTTCCAATTCTGTGAAGAAACTCGTTGGTAGCTTGATGGGGATGGCATTGAATCTATAAATTACCTTGGGCAGTATGGCCATTTTCACGATATTGATTCTTCCTATCCATGAGCATGGTATGTTCTTCCATTTGTTTGTGTCCTCTTTTATTTCACTGAGCAGTGGTTTGTAGTTCTTCTTGAAGAGGTCCTTTACATCCCTTGTAAGTTGGATTCCTAGGTATTTTATTCTCTATGAAGCAATTGTGAATGGAAGTTCATTCCTAATTTGGCTCTCTGTTTGTCTGTTACTGGTGTATAAGAATGCTTGTGATTTTTGCACATTAATTTTGTATCCTGAGACTTTGCTGAAGTTGCTTATCAGCTTAAGGAGATTTTGATGATGTTGGCCTCATAAAATGAGTTAGGGAGGATTCCCTCTTTTTCTATTGATTGGAATAGTTTCAGAAGGAATGGTGCCAGCTCCTCCTTGTACCTCTGGTAGAATTCAGCTGTGAATCCATCTGGTCCTGGACTTTTTTTGGTTGGTAGGCTATTAATTATTGCCTCAATTTCAGAGCCTGCTATTGGTCTATTCAGGGATTCAACTTCTTCCTGGTTTAGTCTTGGAAGAGTGTAAGTGTCCAGGAAATTATCCATTTCTTCTAGATTTTCCAGTTTATTTGCGTAGAGGTGTTTATAGTATTCTCTGATGGTAGTTTGTATTTCTGTGGGGTCGGTGGTGATATCCCCTTTATCATTTTTAATTGCATCAATTTGATTCTTCTCTCTTTTCTTCTTTATTAGTCTTGCTAGTGGTCTGTCAATTTTGTTGATCTTTTCAAAAAACCAACTCCTGGATTCATTGATTTTTTGGAGGGTTTTTTGTGTCTCTATCTCCTTCAGTTCTGCTCTGATCTTAGTTATTTCTTGCCTTCTGCTAGCTTTCGAATGTGTTTGCTCTTGCTTCTCTAGTTCTTTTAATTACAAAGGGCTAATATCCAGAACCTACAAAGAACTCAAACAAATTTACAAGAAAAAAACAAACAACCCCATCAAAAAGTGGGCAAAGGATATGAACAGACATTTCTCAAAAGAAGACATTCATACAGCCAACAGACACATGAAAAAATGCTCATCATCACTGGCCATCAGAGAAATGCAAATCAAAACCACAATGAGATACCATCTCACACCAGTTACAATGGCGACCATTAAAAAGTCAGGAAACAACAGGTGCTGGAGAGGATGTGGAGAAATACCAACACTTTTACACTGTTGGTGGGATTGTAAACTAGTTCAACCATTATGGAAAACAGTATGGCGATTCCTCAAGGATCTAGAACTAGATGTACCATATGACCCAGCCATCCCATTACTGGGTATATACCCAAAGGATTATAAATTATGCTGCTATAAAGACACATGCACACGTATGTTTATTGCGGCACTATTCACAATAGCAAAGACTTGGAATCAACCCAAATGTCCATCAGTGACAGACTGGATTAAGAAAATGTGGCACATATACACCATGGAATACTATGCAGCCATAAAAAAGGATGAGTTTGTGTCCTTTGTAGGGACATGGATGCGGCTGGAAACCATCATTCTCAGCAAACTATCACAAGAACAGAAAACCAAACACCGCATATTCTCACATAGGTGGGAACTGAACAATGAGATCACTTGGACTCAGGAAGGGGAACATCACACACCGGGGCCTATCATGGGGAGGGGGGAGGGGGGAGGGATTGCATTGGGAGTTATACCTGATGTAAATGACGAGTTGATGGGTGCAGCACACCAACATGGCACAAGTATACATATGTAACAAACCTGCACGTTATGCACATGTACCCTACAACTTAAAGTATAATAATAATAAATAAATTTAAAAAATAATAAAAAATAAAAAATAAAAATAAAATAGACTAAAATCTCTCATTGTTATTTTTGTGTACTTTTTAGAAATTCAAGAATTTAATTTAAAACCAATACTTGGTTTGCTTTCTATTTATTTGACTAAATGCATTTTATTTTCACTTAATACCACAAGGCAAATTAAAGGCAGAGGTAGGATTAGAACCTGTCTCTTGTCCTTCAGACTAGTATTCTCATGATTACTTTCTCCTTTTCATAAACCAAGTACTAACCAACATTAAATTTATTTTATTCCTTTCATCTCACTTTTATTATGTATATATGAATGTATGTATTTTCACAATCAGTCACAATAAGTGTAAAATCTAAGGGAAGAAGACAGAGTGATAAAGAAAAAGAGGAAACTAGCAAAACAACTCTTAGATATTTGTTTTGACCCATTTTGATTAAGACAGTTTAAGTTAGATGTTCTTCTCTAATGAATTCAGAGAAGGTTACTTACTAATCCCATGAAGTTATGGAGGAATAAATTGGAAAGGAAGAGAGGGTGAGAGACGTATTGGCTTATACAACACAACAGCTAAGAAACAGTTCACTGCTGACATAGCTGGATGCTGGTTCTCTTATAACATTTTCAGAGCTCTGCATCTCCATCTGTTTCTTGATGCTGCTTTCTTCTGTGCAGACTTTATTCTCAAGCAGGACTTACTCATGCATTTTGAAAGATAACAAAAGTAGTATCAGGTTTAAGTGAGTCACGAAAACTGCCATTGCACGATTTACTAGATTGAGTACTTTGAAATGACTGTGATGAGTAGTAATGTTTAAACTAATAGTTGTGGAAAGAGAGGTTACTGTGTGGATTCAAGCCAAATCACTCATTTACAGCTGCAACCAGGAAACCAGGTGATAATAAATATAAAATATAAAATAATATAATATTTTGTATTATATAATTATTTTATATTATATATAATATATATTATATATATTTTATATTATATATAATATATATTATATATATTTTATATTATATATATTATATATAATATATATTATATATATTATATATTATATATATTATATATAATATTATATATATGCATGGAGAAGAGTTAATTCATTAAAGTTGGGGAAACAGGGCAAATATCTTTCCCTTACAATATTCCATAGGAAAAACCATTGAGATTATATAGGGCCATTTGATAAAAATCTCCACCATAATAGTGTCTTTCTATAGTTACCCATATTTTACATAAGGTTAACAGTGCCTGCTAAATGTGTAGTCTGCATATTTTATATTCTTAAGCATATGAAACTTATGCATGTCTTTCTCTTTTCTCTTCTTTCTCCTCTTCTTTTCTTCTCTCCTCTCCTCTTTCTCTTTCTCTGTTCTTTTTTCTTTTCTTTTCTTTTCCTTTCCTTTCCTTTCTTTTTTTTTCTTTTCTTTTCTTTTCTTTTCCTTTCTTTTCTTTTCTCTTTTTTTTTTCTTGCTCTGTCGCCCAGGCTGGAGTGCAGTGGTGTGATCTCGGCTCACTGCAACCTCCACATCCCGGGTTCAAGTGATTCTCCTGCTTCAGTCTCCCAGGTAGCTGGGACTACAGGTGCACACTACCATGCCCAGCTAATTTTTGTATTTTTAATAGAGACAGGGTTTCGCTATGTAGGCCAGGCTGGTCTCGAACTCTTGACCTCAGTTGATCTGCCCACCTCGACTTCCCAAAGTGCTGGGATTATAGGCGTGAGCCACCACGCCCAGCCCCTTTTCTTAATGCAGTAAATGGAAAATTGTTTGGACCTGTTCTTTCAGGTAGTAATAATCACACTGATGACACCCATAATATCATTCCACAAGAGCAACATCCGAAAGTCTTGTGTTTACTCTCCAGATTTTCCTTTTCTTTTTATAATGTGTAGTTTAAAGCAAGGAAAATCCACTTATCTAGGTCAAAATCAGTCTTCTACATATGGTTTCTGCAGTACTTGCTTCAAATTCTCTTGGAAATGGGTAATAAGGAGAGTATAATTCTCTATCCCTAAATCCCTGAAAGAGAAGGGGGTAATAATTTGCATTTTAACTAGTACCACTTTGTACTAAATATCTGGAATGAGAGATAATAAAACCCAGATGATTAATGTACAGATTGCCTTTCCTCAACTTTTCACCATGTCCTTATGTTTACTCACCTGCATCCATTTATGCCTGTGTCCCCATGCATCCAGAGAACATCAGGCTCTTATAGCAGTTTAGTAAGATGTAGTTTCTTCCCTTAAGGAAAGAGACACCAATAAAAAATCAATGATTGTAATGCAAAATATTAAGTGCTTTGATGGAAGAAGTAGAACAAAGGAGAAGGACCTAATCAAGCCACAGGAAGAGTCACACAGTTTCTACAGAAGATACTGGGAGGTCACCCACCATGAACCTCTTATTCTCCCACACATCTTTCTGCAAACGTCAAAATTACAAGGTCTTGATGGTTCTTTCACTTAGGCAACTTTTCAGAATAGTTTATGCAGTTGAAAATTCTGAAAATGATAAAACATATTGGAGGAATATACTATGAGATTCTGCAAGGGACCTGGTTTTACTCTATACAGCTAATATGCTTTATAAGTTTATTAAATATGGAAGAAATTTACTCTAAAGATAACATCCAACAATACAAAAATATATGAACTGTGGGAAAGTGAATGATACTTCTCTGAATATAACCTTTGGAAGCACATTAACGTTTTTCACATTCAACAGTAACAGTTTTTTGAAAAAAGTAATTACACTGGGTAAACACCCTAAATCCATTGTAAAATAATCAAATCACATTTCAACTGAATGACAAACAACCTTGTTGAAGAGAGAAAGACAAAAAGTAACTTTTGAACACAATATTTACAGAAATGTAAACAAATATTGAACTCTACTTCATGGGTTGGCTTTTCACAGTGGTATAGGTTACTGCCATGGTTTGAATGTTTGTGTCCCTCCAAAATTCATGTTGAAACTTAATCTCCATTGTGGCAGTATTAAGAGGTGGGGTCCTTAGGGAAGTCTGTAAGTCATGAACACTCTGCTGTCACAAGTGGAATTAATGCCCTTATAGAAGAGACTTCAGAGAGCTCCCTAGCTCTTACACTCACATCTTTTGAGGACACAGCATTTATCCCTATCACCCGCCTGTCCTTCCACCATGTGAAAATGCCACAAGAGGCACCATCTATGCAGCAAAGACAGAGCTTTCGCCAGATACAGAATCTGCCAGCACCTGGATCTTGGACTTCCCAGCCTCTGGAACCGTGATAAATAAATTCCTGTTATTTATAAATTACCCAGTCCATGGCAAGTTGTTATAGCAGCTCAAAGGGAATAAGAAGGTACCAATTCTGACATCACTTTATATAAATTATAAAATCAAACATATTAGTAAATATATCACAGATGTGTGCAACTTTCAAATTATTCAGTATAGAAATAATAATTATGTGTATACATGTGTGTATTATATGTGCATGAATGTGTATATTCAGAATAAAAATTATAATTGTGTGTAAGCATATGTGTATTAGAAGGGCAAATACAAATTTATTTAAAAATACATAATTTTCTTGGTTGAAATTAAAGGAAGATACTCCCTGCCTCCCTTTTCTTATGAGTATTTGCTTTAGAAAATGTGTAAGTTTCTTCTTTGTCTCTTTGAAATGTACATAAATCTTTTTAAAGATAAACACACCTCTTGCAGCTTTATGATCTAGGAATATCTTTCTCAAGGATCTGGAAAGCATTTTTATAAAATATAAGCTGGAGGCATCACGCTACCTGACTTCAAACTATACTACAAGGCTACAGTAACCAAAACAGCATGGTACTGGTACCAAAACAGAGATATAGACCAATGGAACAGAACAGAGCCCTCAGAAATAATATCACACATCTACAACCATCTGATCTTTGACAAACCTGACAAAAACAAGAAATGTGGAAAGGATTCCCTATATAATAAATGGTGCTGGGAAAACTGGTTAGCCATATGTAGAAAGCTGAAACTGGATCCCTTCCTTACACCTTATACAAAAATTAATTCAAGATGGATTAGAGACTTAAATGTTAGACCTAAAACCATAAAAACCCTAGAACAAAACCTAGGAAATACTATTCAAGACATAGGCACGGGCAAGGACTTCATGTTTAAAACACCAAAAGCAATGGCAACAAAAGCCAAAATTGACAAATGGGATCTAATTAAACTAAAGAGCTTCTGCATAGCAAAAGAAACTACCATCAGAGTTAACAGGCAACCTACAGAATAGGAGAAAATTTTTGCAATCTACTCATCTGGCAAAAGGCTAATATCCAGAACCTACAAACAACTCAATCAAATTTACAAGAAAAAAACAAACAAACCCATCAAAAAGTGGACAAAGGGCTAATATCCAGAACCTACAAAGAACTCAAACAATTTTATAAGAAAAAAACAAACAACCCCATCAAAAAGTGAGTGAAGGATATGAACAGACACTTCTCAAAAGAAGACATTTATGCAGCCAACAGACACATGAAAAAATTCTCATCATCACTCGCCATCAGAGAAATGCAAATCAAAACCACAATGAGATACCATCTCACACCAGTTACAATGGCAATCATTAAAAAGTCAGGAAACAACAGGTGCTGGAGAGGATGTGGAGAAATACCAACACTTTTACACTGTTGGTGGGATTGTAAACTAGTTCAACCATTATGGAAAACAGTATGGCAATTCCTCAAGGATCTAGAACTAGAAGTACCACACGACCCAGCCATCCCATTACTGGGTATATACCCAAAGGATTATAAATTATGCTGCTATAAAGACACATGCACATGTATGTTCATTGCAGCCCTATTCACAATAGCAAAGACTTGGAATCAACCCAAATGTCCATCAGTGACAGACTGGGTTAAGAAAATGTGGCACATATACACCATGGAATACTATGCAGCCATAAAAAAGGATGAGTTTGTGTCCTTTGTAGGGACATGGATGCAGCTGGAAACCACCATTCTTAGCAAACTACCGCAAGAACAGAAAACCAAACACCGCATGTTCTCACTCATAGGTGGGAACTGAACAATGAGATCACTTGGACTCAGGAAGGGGAACATCACACACCGGGGCCTATGATGGGGAGGGGGACGGGGGGAGGGATTGAATTGGGAGTTACACCTGATGTAAATGACGAGTTGATGGGTGCTGACGAGTTGATGGGTGCAGCACACCAACATGGCACAAGTATACATATGTTACAAACCTGCACGTTGTACACATGTACCCTAGAACTTAAAGTATAATTAAAAAAAAATAAAAGAAAAAAAGAAAATGTGCCACATATACACCATGGAATACTATGCGGCCATAAAAAGGATGAGTTCATGTCCTTTGTAGGGACATGGATGAAGCTGGAAACCATCATTCTCAGCAAACTATCCCAAGAACAGAAAATCAAACACTGCATGTTCTCATTCATAGGTGGGAATTGAACAATGAGAACCCTTGAACACAGGAAGGGGAACATCACACACCAAGGCCTTCATGGGGTGGCGGGAGGGGGGAGAGATAGCATTAGGAGATATACCTAATGTAAATGTCAAGTTAATGGGTGCAGCACACCAACATGGCACATGTATACATATGTAGCAAACCTGCACGTTGTGCACATGTACCCTAGAACTTAAAGTGTAATAAAAAATGTAATCAAGAAAGATAGTGTTTTTATCTCCTAATTTCTGTGGTAGAGTAGGAATCTAACTTTAGTGGTCCCTTCACTCCCAGTTGTAAAATTATCTCTTATATGGGAAGTTTATTTTTTCTTTGGGTAAAGCCAGTTAGTTAACACAGACAGTCACCCCAATTACTAAGTGAATTTAGGATGAACTATATGTAACAATCAGTGCTGTCAAGCTCTTGTTTGAAGACTAGGTATTGTTTACCTTGAGAACAAGTAAGCAATGAATTATGTCTGCATGGATACATAAAAGGGTGGGATTTCTTTCAGACTAGGCAATTTTTTAGTAGATTGCCGTGATGCACGACATATTCTAGTTAAACACTTATTCAACAATACAGTTGTTTTCTTTCTTTTAAAGAAAAATGTGGAGGATTATCTATGTTACGCGTCCCTCCTTGTGGCACACCCTACTGTGTGTGCAGATTCCATCTGACCATTCACATCAACTTGTGGGAACTGGAGCTTGAGTAATCAGCATGACTAGATAGTCATTAGGAAGATTGTTTTATTGGATGAAACCGGATTGCATCAATTGGTGTTATTAATACATATATTTAAAAAGGGTTGTGAGAAAGCAGGTGCAACGAGTGAGGCAAAATCTCTCTTAGTAAAGCAGAAACAATGAGACAGAGAATGAGAAAGTTGGATTTTCTTGACCTACATCATGATCCAATGTAAACTTGGAATGGTACGGTGTCATTTACTAGACACTAGACCTGCAATCAATGCTTTGTTCTAGTAGAGACTGTTATCTGTGATGCGTTCTGTAGGATGAATCAAGCACACTTGGTTAGGCAGAACAATGAGGTCAAGTTGTTATAACACTGCAAATCACATCAGATAACCTTATTTTATCTTTCTTATTTTATTTTATTGTACTTTAAGTTCTGGGATACATGTGCTGAACCTGCAGGTTTGTTCCACAGGTATACATGTGCCATGGTGGTTTGCTCCACCTATCAACCCCTCATCTAGGGCTTTTTTTTTTTTTTTTGAGATGGGGTCTCACTCTGTCGCCAGGCTGGAGTGCACTGGCACTATCTCGGCTCACTGCAACCTCTGACTCCCTGGTTCGAGTGGTTCTCCTGCCTCAGCCTCCTGAGTAGCTGGGATTACAGGCATGTGCCACCACTCCTAGGTAATTTTTGTATTTTTAGTAGAGATGGGGTTTCACCATGTTGGCCAGGATGGTCTCGATCTCCTGACCTCCAGACCACCCGCCTCAGCCTCCCAAAGTGCTGGGATTACAGGCATGAGCCACTGCACCTGGCCCCATCATCTAGGTTTTAAGCTCCACATGCATTAGGTATTTGTCCTAACGCTCTCCCTCCCCTTTCCCCCGCAACCCTGCAACAAGTCCCAGTGTGTGATGTTCCCCTCCCTGTGTCCATGTGTTCTCATTGTTCAACTCCCACTTACGAGTGAGAACATGTGGTGTTTATTTTTCTGTTCCTATGTTAGTTTGCTGAAGATAATGGTTTCCAGTTTCATCCATGTCTCTGCAAAAGGACATAAACTCATTCTTTTTTTTATGGGTGAATAGTATTCCATGGTGGATATGTGCCATATTTTCTTTATCCAGTCTATCACTGGTGAGTATTTTGGCAGGTGCCAAGTCTTTGCTGTTGTAAATAGTGCTGCAATAAACATAACCTTATTTTACGTTTTGGCTTCAGGTGTATGCAGTCCTGACATGTAAGCACATTACGGAAGAGAAAGCAATATGAAAAGTAAGTAACCTAATGAAGTCCAGCATATCTTGTACTGTGCTTGGTCCGTAAATAATATTAATATTTTATTATGTAGTTAACTAGTACAATAAAGCAGAAAATGATATTGATGATTATATAATTATCTATGTAAGAAAGAGTACAGACACTAGCAAAATATTGCTAAACCTCTTAAGATTTCCACAAGATGGGATACAAAAAATACATATGTTTTAGATTAGGAAGCAAACTCGGAAATGCTAAGTGACTTGCCTAAGATTATATACAAATGATGGATGAAGTTGGATTTAAATTCGAATCTGTTTCAATAAAAGAAAATGTCTTAATGACATTTCATATATCCATATTGGACTCTGTCACCATTTATGTGGAGTTTATGTGTTCTATGCAACCTGGATGGAGCCCCTTCTCCTTTTCAAGTGGTTAACCAGCATAGCCTTAATGTATTTGATTGCCATACATAATTGTCCTTTTTTTAAAGTAGAATTTTTGCTCTTTTAATGAGATGAATGTATTTTCTAATCTCACAAATATATCTGTGAAAGACACTCGCAGATAGCTGTGGCATCTGTCATTAATTTGTAATGTTAGGGCTTAGAAGGCTTTATAATGCATGAAGCTTGATGAGAGGTGTTTATATGAGGAAGCTGAGAATAAGTACAGTTGCCCCTGCGTATTCACGAGAGATTGGATCCAGGACTCCTGCAGATATCAAAACCTATGGATCCTCAAGTCCCTTATATAAAATGGCATATTATCTGTATATCATATATACATATCTTCCTGAGTACTTTAAATCATCCCTAAATTATTTATAAATACCTAATGGAATGTAAATGCTTTGTAAGTAGTTCTTATACTTTGTTTTTCTTTGTATTATTTTGATTGTTATAGCTATTTTTATCGTTTTTTATTTTAATGTTTTTGGTCTGCATTTGGTTGAGCTAATGGATGTGGAACTCACAGATAGCATGAGATAGCTATAGCTCATTTTTTAAAAATTACATTTAGAATCTAGTATTTAATAAGTAATTGATATATACCAGTCCCCAATAAAGTGCTGCACACCTTTTATCTCACAATATTTTAAAAATACCTTCTGACTGGGTTATTTTGACATTATAACAACTATTTTACATGTGATACCAGCATTATACTATTACTAGTGGAAGGCCAAATGTCATGTTTAGTAATCACATGTGTGTACACATTTATGTAAACACACATACATGCTGATAAACATGAGAGTGCAGAAGAACATAGCATGCTGTTTTTTAACATAGATTCGAGATATGTCTTGAGAAGCAAAGAGGATGGGAATTGTCCTTCTGATATTCAACTGATTCTTATGTTCTCCAAAGACATGGGAAATCTGACATATATTTTGAGCCACTCTCCATGGCCTCCATCAATGATTGACTGTGAACAGAACTACATCTCTTTGAAATAAGATTTTAGTCCTCGTCTTTCCACATCAGAACAATTTTTCTTCTATTTTTTTTCTATTCATCTTAGTTCCATTAAGTGAAATACTGGTCGAATGGGTAGAATGTGTTAATAAAGAATTGATTATTCTAATAATGCCCATTAGTGATAGACTAGATAAAGAAAATGTGGTACATATACACCAAGGAATACTAAGCAGCCATAAAAAAGAATGAGATCATGTCCTTCTCAGGGATATGAGGGGAGTTACAGGCCATTATCCTTAACAAACTAACCCTGGAACAGAAAAGCAAATACTACAGGTTCTCACTAACAAGTGGGAGCTCAAAGTTGAGGACACATGGACACTTAGAGGGGAACAACACATGCTGTGGCCTATCAGAGCATGAGGTTGGGAGAAGGGAGTGAATCAGGAAAAATAATAAATCAGTACTAGGCTTAATACCTGGGTGATTAAATAATCTGTACAACAAACCCCCATAACACACGTTTACCTATGTAACAAACCTGCACATGTACCCCTGAACTTAAAATAAAAGTTTTTTCAAGTATTTGATCAAAAAAAAAAGAAAGAAAGAATTGATAAGATATTTGTCGAAACTTCAACAAACCAAATCTAGATCTTTCTAATCAGGGGTCATAATCACAGTTGTGCTGAAAAAGGTCATTAATAATACAGCTCAAAGATAAGAAAAACACTTTTTTTTTTTCATTTGTATTACTCTAGCTTGTTATGTGTATCCCCGAAAATCGAGTGTGGATCATCGGGGTGGGGGTGGAAATTGTTGTCTCCCTGAATGCATGTAAGGACTTTTAAAATCAATGAGATCACTTGGACACAGGAAGGGGAACATCACACACTGGGTCCTATGGTGGGGAGGGGGTAGTGGGGAGGGATAGCATTAGGAGCTATACCTAATGTAAATGACGAGTTGATGGGTGCAGCACACCAACACGGTACATGTATACATATGTAACAAACCTCCACGTTGTGCACATGTACCCTAGAACTTAAAGTATAAAAAAAAATAATAAAAACATTTATGTATTTACATGTCTTGGTCCATGTGTTAGATTTCATCCATTCAGCCCTCCAATTCCAGAAACAATCTTCACTCATCTTTCCCTTGTTGTATGCCCCTGAAGGCCAACTTCAATGCAGTGCATCACCGGGTTCTCCCATGCTCTAAATTGTGGTTGAGATAGATCAATGCAAGCTGTGTGAGCAAGCACCGTATGAAAATGGAAGGTAATAGGAGAGTGGAGTTTTTAATTTATTCCCCAGATGGCTTTTCTGCTACAATACCTTAATTTGGCTATTTCCTTCTGCTGATGGCCATAACTTGAATGACCCTCTCCAATCTGCTTCTGTCAGCATTCTGATAAATATTCCTTCTTTCTGCTCCATCAAGCCTAGAGGAGATAGTATCTTTCCAATGTTACATGCTCTAAAGCATGGTACCATCCTTTATTATTATTTTTTTAATGCTACTTGGAGCCTTTAAAAATAGCCTCTTCTTATGTTCTTCTCATGTTATCTAATTTGAGTGTGCCATCTTTTTATATCAAGACCATGCCTGATAGACTCAAACTCATTGACACAAATACAAAATCCAAAAGTCCTTCTTGGGGAGATTGCAGTCTAGTGACGGTGTAACTGTGAATGAATTTTATTTCCAGCTCTTTCTGCAGCAATTAGCCCAGTGCCAACCAGGTACCAATTACATGTTAAATACATACTGAATAAGTAGATGAATCATGAATGAGTAAATGGATTAATAAATTAATAAATAAATAGAATCATCATCTATATATTCCACTTCTATTAATGAAGGCTCTGTTCTGCTATTATTTCTTGTAATCCATAAACCCAACTGCCTGTAAAATACAGGTCCTGGAAAATGTGCCTCCTAATCTATGCTGTTTTTGATATTTTTCCTTCCTAGTAGTTAAGGAACACATCTTTTTATTGAGGCTTCTGAATAATCTGATTTATTGTCTTCAGACACTTGTTGTAGATGAAAATCTTTCAATATAATTAAAATTAGGTTGCTTTCAATTACTGCTATAAACTTCCAACTGGATAATGATTTTTTTTCTTTTTTTTGATATTTTCATATTCTAGCAAGTGTAATTTGTTGTTGATGCTAGACTATATTATTAATATTCTTATAGTTGGTTACATGAATATGATTTTAGTATTGGTTTATAGGTCAAATTGAAATCAGTTATGTTATGATACTTCCTTAGGAATAAAATGTTCTAACATATGGGTCTACGTACAAATATAATTCTTTCTGAAATAATATGTACAGTCATTTAAATAATTAGAGTAACAAAACTGCTGTGAGACTCTACAGTATAGCAGTTAAAGTAGGCAATATCTGAATTTAGTATCTCCGTATGTGGCTACTTATATTTGTGTGACTTAATAGCTCCTCACCCCAGATTTCATATGCATCAAATGGGAATAGCAACAGCTGCTCCTAAGTTATTGTTGTAAAGGCTAAATGAGTTAAGTTACTCAGCTAATACTTATTGCAAAGTTTCTTAGTCACAAACACTGTATCATCATTAGTATTGTTGGTATTGTTGTCATTGTTTAAAATTCACAATGTCTAATGCCCTTCTTTAAATTTTTACATTTGTTGACATTTGAAATCTGTAATTTTAGCGTATTGTTTAAATCCATGAAAAAGGTTTGTACTAGTTTTGTCTCATTCATCGAATGGGATGGGAATCCAGTATATTTAACAAAAATGCAATCAGCTCTTTTGTCTTTCCTTTTGAGATAAAGTCTCGCTCTGTCACCTAGGCTGGGATTATAGGTGCCTGCAACCACACCCGGCTAATTTTTGTATTTTTAGTGGAGATGGGGTTTTACCATGTTGGCCAGACTGCTCTCGAACTCCTGACCTCAAGTGATCTGCCCACCTTGGCCTCCCAAATTTCTGGGATGACAGGTGTGAGCCACTGTGCCCAGCAAACAAGAAGCTCTTAATTACAAAAAGAAGGATCTGGTGAGAGCATTATAGTTAGTATCCTCAGCATCAAACACAGTGCTTGGAATGTGGAGTATATATAGTGTTTCAAACTATTAAAAATATAGTTTATATATTAATTAATTAATCAATCAAATATCACTGTATAATAATTGTTTGTTGTGTAATGTACCTTTTGTAAATTTTGTTTTGAATATTATAAACATAATCTTGCAATTCAGAAATATTTAATTTTAGCATTTTAATTATTATATAAGAAGAAAGAAAATTCCCCTTCACATTCTCATCCTACTTTTCACTGTTAAATCTTCTAAGTTATATAAAATCTACCTACTGTAATTATTCTGAGTTACACAAACAGAGGAAGAATCTGAAGTTCAAAGACATTGGATGAGTTGTACATGATCAGATAACTAGTAAATGGAATCAGACACTTAGCCCAAATAATTTAATTTAACAGGGTGCTTTTTAAGACATCATCCTATACAATTTTATCTTTTTTAGGTTTTATAAGTATGAAATCATCTTTATTTGTCAGTGCATCTAGATATATATTATTTTTATAGGCCATTTAGTACACTATTGTTTAATGTTCCATATTTTGTTTAAATAGTAGAAAACTTAAAAACAATCTAAATGTTCATCTATAGATAAAATTACAAACAATGCCACAATAAATATTCATATACATTTAGTGTCACAGATGAAAAAATATGTTTATAAAATAAATATGTTTCTGCAGTATTGCTACTATAAATGCTGTGTGCTCTTGAAACTTGGCAAATACTCCTCAAATGTTCTCTGAAAAGATTGTGTAAAGATGTATTGTCAGCAATGATATATTAGTATTTATATTTCAGTTTGTCTGCTTTAATGGTTGGTATTAAATTACCATTTTCTAACATGTTAGTTGGTCTTATTTGTATTCATAAATTTATTTAAAAATCCCATTGAAATACTGATTTAGTAATTTCATCAATAAGGTATGGTTCACAACAGAAAAAAAAGTCTTGTTATTTATCAAGAAAAATAAAATTTGAGAACTATTTTCAAATAAAAGAATTTGGAACTATTTCTTAGGAAGAAAATCTTTGAGAGCTTCCTCTGACCTGTTTACGGTCTGTAATTTTTCTCACTAGTAGAGCAAGAAGCAAGCAAATATCACTTAAACACCCCTTTTCAAATAAAATAGCATAAAGTGGAAACAAATGAAGTTCCCTTTCAGACAGATGCAAGCTGTCCGCCCAGAATATGACCTTTCCTCTGAACTTTCTTCTCATGCTACCTCAGAGGGTGACATACGAAAGAATAAGGATTCTGAACAAGAGTGGCGGGGAGCAGGGGTCAGATTCACATATCTAAGCCAGAAAGACACCAGACAGCCTCTTTACAACTAGAAAATGCCAGCTTCTAGCCATGCATTTAAATTGCAATTATGAAAAGAAAATACCTGCAAGCTACATTGTTATCTAACTACGTCACAAAACTCCCTTATGCTTTATGCCAGAGATGTACCTTATGAAGTGTGGAGACAATTTATAAGAGAGCAGTTGTCACACATTGATTTGCTGAGGAGTTGATTTGACTATATTGACTCTTTGAATTACCTAAGACTGCCTGCTGAATTACATTATCCACCTAGTTCTGAAAAAGAGGAAAAATGCATCTAATAAAATGGAATATCACCATCTGCCACAACCAGTTATGTTTCCTTTCTAATTTATTTTAAACTTCTCCAAATTTGGAAAGAAAAACATACAGATGTGCTTCAGGGCTATTTTGTTTGTTTGTTTGTTTTCCTTTGGCAGGGGTGTAGAAAAATAAACAATTTATGATTGAGTGCAATGCTGCAAGACATTCGTCGTCAAACCAAGTAACATGTAAAAATGAAGACAGAAGTCTGACTTCTGTGCACTGGCTCTGGAGTAGGATATAGAAAAATCAAAATTGGACACCTGTTGTGGGCTAATACTAGAGGAGTAGAAGCCAAAATGCCCTTTTATGTTGGACTGACTTTGACAGTTCTTGAATCTCACTTTGCCCTTCAACTCTCTTAGTGTCAGATTGAAACAATTTCAAGAACTGAAGTGTGGTAAGTAGTGGGTCAAAGTCAAGAACAAGGGCCAAAATCAAGCACAGAGGGAAAGTCCTACATTTTTCCACTTTAGGAAACCAAACCACCAATGAGGCAAATGATCATAAGCCAGATTTAGAGCAACAGAACCGCCTCACTGATCTGACGTCCAGCACAGCTTTTTCAGCTTTAACATCTCTGATAAAACTGAAATCAGAGATTAAACTATTGTCAGATCTCAGCCACTTGGTATAAATACCTTGTCTGCTGGGTCTCCATCTCCTTTGTACTCTTCTTTTGCCTTTCCACATGGTCTAACACACTGTTATAAAAGGCAGGCGTCAAAAGAGAGAAAAAGACACACATTGAAGCAATAAAAATATTGATGCTATTTTACTGTTTTTGAAGTTGCTATAAGTTTATTTTGTCAGGCACTGTGCTAAGTAGCTAACTATGACAATATGTGAACTACCAGATAATGACCCTTTTTAAAATCTAGCCCCAAATACCTATGGACTGTGTATCCACGGGCCAAATTCAGTTCTCCTTTTCTACAAAATGGAAATGTAAGTCTACTCCATTGGAAATCATTGTGTGAACTTTAAAAGGTAATAATACTACAAAAAGTTGATATAGAAGGAGCTTCCAACATTCTAGGCAATGAGCTAAACTCTAAATTGACGTTTTAAATTGTAATAATTACTCAGTGAGACAGATGTTATCATCTGCTTTATTTTGTAAGAAATGGGAGTTCAAGGAGTTTCAAGTTACAATGAAAACAAATGATTAAGATAGTAAGGAAACCCAACCCAAACATTAATCCTAAAACTAGAACCCTAATCTTGGACAATATGTTTATCAGCTCAACTTTCAGGCTATTTGATTGATTGTGCAAATAATAGTTACATTCATCTTTGGGATGGTAGTCCCTGGCCAATGTCTTGTTATTGCCATTGGACAAGAAGAGGTGGAGAAAATGCCATGCTAATTCTCAAAAACACTCTTCTTAAATTTTCTTTTTGCAAGTTTCAAAATATTTAATGCTTTCCATATTATCACTAATTATATTAATAGATATGTAGAAACAGAGTATTAATAGATATATGGAAACAATGTAATGGCTTCGTATAGTATTAATGTACTAATGGATGTGCCAAGCTATTATTGTCATTCACGTTGATAGGGCATTTTGTCTTTAATGGCTTGAGTGTTCATCTCCTTGAGAAGTTTTAAAATCTTTGCTGGTGTTTTAATATAAGCACTTCCTGTTGACTTGATATTTCACAATTAAAGGGAAAATGCTCTGTGACTAATGTGTTTAAAAGGTGGCAATCACCGTTTTGTTGAATATAGTAAGTCACAAGTTTGAGGCATCTGTGTTTGCTGACTTGCAGTTGTCAAAGTCAATTAGTATTTAATTAGAGAGTATGTCTTGATCTGTAATTTGGAAAAGCCTTAACTATGTTGGAGGAGTTGAGGAACTATAATTGTTGAAGTTAATAGTCTATTTTTACTTTTTAGCTAAAACAAGTATTGCAGAAGAAGTTTTGGAAGACTAGAAAGGGACAAACACAGAAGCAGAGAAAGACAAAGACAAAAAGAGAGAAATCATTACTAAACTGGTTAAATGTGGTCTCATTTTGCAGCGTCTATCAGCCAATCCTACAAGTATAAGAATGTTTCCCTCAGGCTATCCTCTATCAAAATATGCCCATGGATTTATTTTGCTTGCATTGACTCTGTCATATTGCATATTAATAATTATAAATATATATGGTTATATCTAATGTAATATTAACCATAATAAAATGATGAATATATTGTCTCCCTTTCTCTCCACCTCTGTCTCTCTCTGCCTCTTTTTCTCTGTCTCTCTCTCTCTCAATTGAGTTCTTTCTTCAAGAAGAAATTATCTCTATTTCAGGAGGAAAAATCTGCACTTGAGCTTGTTTTATAAACCAAAATTTCTTTTAAAAATTTATACAAGCACCATCTATGTTGTTTTAGAATATTGATATCAAATATTTATACACAGCTTGAAATAATGCTTGGATAAACTAGATCCAAGTTTGATACATATAAACTATAGAAAGTATCCAAAAAATGAAAGCCAAAACATGTTGGAAATAAGTCTCTCTAAACCATCTATAACTTGCTGTAAAACAATTTTCTATTATAGTTAACTTTCAATAATTCTCTCATGAACGTAGCAAGTTTATAAAACATTGTGGGCTGAATATCTAATAGATACATAACTATTAACATTATCTTTAGCATAAAATATTTTCCCAAGTGGTAGTAAATGTTAAAATTAGTGTTATTATCATCACAGATGCTTAAAACACTCTCGATGAACCGTAGATGCACCTACCTCTTCTTGCATTGCCAGTTCAGATCTATCTGCATTGTTGATCATTGTGATATTCTTTCCAACAATTTAAGCTTAACCAAAACATTTTAAGGTATAGCGCTGTGTCCAAACCAAATTTTAGAGAATCTTAGTTTGGGGATGCTCTAACAAAAATACCATACATTGGGTCACTTAAACAACAGATATTTATTTCTCACAATTCTGGATGTTGGATCATTCAATATTAAGATACTGGTAGATTCAGTTCTTGGTTAGAGTCTGCTTCCTGGCTTATAGATGGCCAAGTTCTCACTGGACCCTCACATGTGAGAAAGGAAGCTCTGGTATTTCTCCAACTTCTTTTAAGAGTGCTAATCTCATCATGGGGGTTTCACCTTCATCATCTTATCTGAGCCTAATTATCTCCCAATGGCTCCACCTCCTAATACCGTCCCACTGGCATTTAGGACTTCAACATACAGATTTCGAAGGGACACATTGAATTCATTAATAGAAGTATTAATATTTGGTATTTCCTTGTATTCTTGTATTCAATAGGTGTGTGATTTTCAATAATGGGGAATGGAGGAGTTTAATATGTTAAATGACACACAACAATTGAGTCTCTGGACTCAGGACTTTGTTCAAAGTAGCAAGTAATCAGACTTCCCATTGGGGTTGAGGAAGAGAACTTCTGTATCTTTGTCTGATGTAGACAGACACTTGGCAAGGGCTTCATGTTATCAGAAACAGTTTCAAAAGTAGATGGCTATACCAGACATCTGGTCTAATAATTGGAAATTCTTGGGAGTCACAATATGACAAGTCATTCAATTATCAATATCTGATTGTTGAATGGCACTTAGTTAGGTTCTAGGGACACAGAGATAGATACCTAAGAGTATGCTTCTGGAGACCGAAAATTCTGGTTGAGGAAATAAATGAGAAAACCAACAATTTGTAAACACTGCTGTCACCAAGTTAATAGTAAATTAAGAGCAAAGACTCTAAAGTATGCTGTAGATTCTAAAGAAAATAAGATTTTACTATCTTCATGCTTACTTGTCTTGACCATGAGCAGTGAAATATTCAGGAAAGATAATCTACACTAGATCAACAGAGAGTATTTAACATTCAATCCTCTCTACAAAGGAATTAGAAAGGTGGAAAGGATAAAGTGAATCAATGAGACAACCAAGAGATTAACACCAACAGGCAGCCACTATTATCTTTACAGCTTGTGGGGACAAAAAGAGAAGGTGAAGTGACCCGAGTTGAGTAGCAGAAGACATTTGGCATCGATGCGACAATGGAGAAAGGGGCTGGTCTGTAGGCAATTGAAGGATTGCAGTCACTTCTGAAGGATATTCTACTCAGCATAGAGGAAGAGAGAAGCTATGCAGGCTTTTCGCCTTGCCTGACACTCCAAACTCCTGTCAGTGCCTTCCATTGTGCAGAATTAATTGGAAATCAATTGACAAGGGCATCTAGAAAATGTAGTTCTCAAGGCACCCTCTCCGTACACCCCAGGACAGAAAGTGCATGACAAGTATCAGAGAGCAAATATAAAAAATGACTATGACTTGTGCAAGTAAATTATTGTAGATTTTGAATTCTGCTAAAAGTCATCCAAAGCCTTTTCACAACATTTACACTAAAATATAAACCCCTTACCTTGACCAAAACAAAATTATATGTATTTCATGTTGCATATATTTCCCCAGTATCTTCTCAGTACTTTTCCCTACACTTACTGGGCTTCAGACTTTATTCTCTTGTTAACTGGTTTTTGCTCAAGACCTATTATCTCCTCCTTCCTCCTGGAATGGAATTTTCCCTAACACTGCTTGGTTGAAGTCTTCTTATCATTAAGATCTTGCTTTAAATTATATCCCCTATAGAATTCTTCTTGGGCCACCTGGTCTAGAGTAGTCCCCTATTCACTCAGTCACTCTTTGTCACTTCAATATATTTCAATTATGTGAATACCTATTTTACCATTGGATATCAAACACCAAATTATAAAGTGATATTTAAAAAATGTAAAAACAAGAAAACCTGTCTGTTCCTAATAAAATACAAATTCCAAGCAGGCAGAGACCTCACTTTTCTTTCTCAGTATGAAAAGAATGTCTCTCCCATAGTTGCTCCTCAAACTCTATTTTTAAATAACCGAAAGAATCAATGCGGCTATGAGAAATATCAACCTTGCTTTGCAGATGAAGAAATTGATGTTCAAAGAATTTAAATACAATGAAATATGCAGACTTGTATAGTAGGTACTTTTTAAGTGCAGATCCTAAAATAAAGAATTATGCAGTCAGAAGAAATTTTATTCTCTCTTCATGCCAAGGAAAAAGAGAAAAATAGATACATATGTATAAATCTGTCATGCTTTCCAGAGGGATTGTGGAGAAACACATCTTTAAGCATTTGAAAAATCCCTCAATAAAAACATATTATATAAGAGTACTTTAGAGGAGGATTCTATTATTTAATTATAGATTTATTAATCAGAGACACTTATTAGATTCATTTTATTATTAAGATTTACGAGAATCATGCTGATCATTGTGATTTAATAATGATAGGGATTTATTTATTTATGTTGGGTATTTACATTGTAAGTGGATGTGCGGCATGATGCATGGTTACTTTTGAATATTTACCAACTGCCAGGTTGAAAAAGTTCTCGTAGTCCTTTGGATATGGAATCCCCTTATTCTTTTACATTGCCACTTTTCATCTTTGGCTTTCCTTCTTTCACTAGTTTCCTCGGTGTTTTACACAGAAAAGATCTGTATTCATTTGATTTTTGCATGAAAGTCCATATTATTTTCATTTGACAAGAAATATTTATACTTTCATACTAGAGATTGCAGGTAACATGATAGAACACTGCTGTTAAAAATTAGAGGATTCTGCAAGATTGCACCACTGCACTCCAGCCTGGGTGACAGAGCAAGACCCTGTCTCAAAGAAAAAAAAAAAAAGAATTAGGGCTATGGCATTAGATGAACTGAGTTAGAAATCTAGCTTTTAGTCTTCTTAGAATTATAGCTTTGGGAACTGTGCATAGTCTTTCTAAGTTTAATCTTCTCATCTCTACTTTTGTCTTAGTGCTGATGTGGGGATTAATTGAGAAAATGGTATTTAAAACTCTTCAAAGAGAACCTGTCACTTAACAATAACAAAACCATAACAGCAACAACAAAAATAGCAATACTATCTTGCTTTTCAATTTTTCTAAGGAACACGTAACTGCTGCACCCATCAACCCGTCACCTACATTAGGTATTTCTCCTAATGCTATCCTTCCCCTAGCCCCTATTCCCCGATAGGCCGCAGTGTGTGATATTCCCCTCCCTGTGTCCATGTGTTCTCCTCATTCAGCTCCCACTTATAAGTGAGAACATGCGGTGTTTGGTTTTCTGTTCTTGTGCTAATTTTCTGAGAATGATGGTTTCCAGCTTCGTCCATGTCCCTGCAAAGGACATGAACTCATCTTTTTTATGGCTGCATAGTATTCCATGATGTATATGTGCCACATTTTCTTTATCCAGTCTATCACTGATGGGCATTTGGATGGGAATTCCAAGTCTTTGCTATTGCAAATAGCGCTGCAATGAACATACGTGTGGATGTGTCTTTATAGTAGAATGATTGATAATCCTTTGGGTATATTCCCAGTAATGGGATTGCTGGGTCAAATGGTATTTCTGGTTCTAGATCCTTGAGAAACCATCACACTGTCTTCCACAAGAGTTGAACTAATTTATACACCCACCAAGAGTGTAAAAGCGTTCCTATTTCTCCACATCTTCTCCAGCATCTGTTGTTTCCTGACTTTTTAAAGATTGTAGTTCCAACTGGCGTGAGATGGTATTGTGGTTTTCATTTGCATTTCTCTAATGACCAGTGATGATAAGGTTTTTATCATATGTTTGTTTTCTAGTTCCTTGAGATGTAAAGTTTGGTTATTTCAGTTTTTCAAAAATATAAGTAAAAGGCTTTTCACTATAAACTTCCCCCTTAGTTATAATTTTGTCTCATGCCTGAAGTTTTAATATGTTCTGTGTTTATGTTCATCGGTCTCAAGATAGTTTCTAATTCCTAAACTCTCTTTTCATTTCTATTACCCATTGGCTGTTCAAGAGTGCATTGTTTCATTTCCACATTTGTTAATTTTTCAGATTTCCTTGTCATTAATTTCTATTTTCATGCCATTGCATTTGAAAAATATATGTGGTGTGATTTCAACCTTCTTAAATTTCTTAAGATTTGTTGTGTGACCAAACATGTGAAGACTGTTCAATGTGCACTTGAGGAGAAAGTGTATTCTGCTGCTGTTGGGTACAATGTTCTGTATTTGCCTGTTAGGTCTATTTGGTCTAAAGTGTTGTCCAAAGATTCTATGTCCTTATTATTGATCTCTTTTGATGCTGTTATCTTGCATTTGATTTAGTCTTCATTTAATTTTTTTTTTTAAACAATGAGCCATGAAAATTTCTGTGGAGATAAGCGCTACTGTTTGATGACTAACCCAAGGAGCTTTCTACAGATTGGAAATGATCACTCCCTGCTACCAGCAGGAAGCACTACAATGTCCCACGTTTTTCCTCACTTCACCTAAGTGAGAGAGGTTGTACCCGAATGCAACTTTGCATGGGATAGCAAAGGATTTCAAATGTTAGTAGCTGCTTATTTCCTATGCTTCCCTATGGGCCTAACATCCATTCTCAGACTAGTTGATACCCACGCTAAAAGTATTTCTCATTGAATATCGTTTTTCTCATTGTTGGTTCATAGTAAAAAAGACCTGCAATAAGGCATAATTCTCTGCTAGATCTCAGCCCAACACTGCTTTCAGCAGCAGCCTGACATAGGTCTGATTCTCTAAGAATGGAGAGAATGTAGGACCACTGACCCTTCTTTTCCATTGCCAATGAGTCCCAGACTAAACCAAGAGACGCAGACTTTTTTTTTTTTTATGTAAAGAACTTGGAGTGAAGATGAAAATATAAAATAATCCATTTTTCTGAGAAATGTTTCAAATAAATATATTAAAATGTGGGTTTAGTATATTTTTATTATTCAAAAGTGCCTTACAATAAGGAGTATCTATTAATAAGGAATAATAATCATGCTATTATTTATCATCTCTTCTTAATTTATTTGCATTTTTAGCTAATGGCACAATAGAAATCTTTGTGCATAACTTTTGTAACCTTTTCAAATTGGTCTAGGAATATGAATGGTCTGAAGGTTTTTTCCTTTATTTCACATAATTTTATTGTAGCTTTTTATACTAAAGAAACGTAGAACCCTTCTGCAAAGCAATTTAACTTTATTTCCCCTTGTAGAACTAGTATATTCCTGTATCTGTGTTCTTGGAATTTCACCAGCATGAAAAAGAGAGATATGATATCATTTTAATATGAATTAACATTTTCTTATGTCCTTTAGAAAATGAGTCTTTTTACTTATTGCACTTTAAAAATAATGTTTGCTATGGTTAAAAATAGTAAATAATTTGGAAAAATAGATACATATATAAGGAGAAAAATATGAATTATTCATAATATAATTTTTAGAGATTGTTAACAGCTTAATACATTTTATCTCAGTTTATGTGCATTTTGATATAAAGTATTGCACAATTAAATTTATTTATATATTTATAAACTATTTTTAATATGTGTGAAAATATGTTTTAAATTTTACCTGACATAATAACTGTACATATTTATGGGGTATAATGTGACATTTCCTTACATATACGCATTGTGCAATGATCAAATCAGAATAATTGGGATATCCATCACCTCAAACATTTATCTTTACTTTGTAGTGAAAACATTCAAAATCCTCTCTTCTAGCTGTTTTGACATATTTGACACATCATTGTTAATTATAGTCACCCTATTGTGCAATAAGACACCTGGAACTAATTCCTCCTATGTAATTGTAACTTTAGATGTGTTGGGCAATCTATCAGTCTATTCCCATTTCTCCCTTTCTGTGCCCCTCACCACTCTCTGGTAATTATTGTTCTATTCTCTACTTCTTTGAGGTCAACTTTTTAGAATCCACACAAGGGTAAAAAAGACATTTTTCTTTCTGTGTATGGCTTATTTCACTTAAGGTCTTCCAGGCTCATCCATATTGTCACAAATGACAAAATTTCATCATTTTTCATGGATTAATAGTATTCCATTATGTATATATATTACATTTTCTTTATCTACTCATCCATTAATAGACACTTAGGTTGATTCCATATTTGGCTATTGTGAATAGTCCTTGATTAAACATGGAAGTGCAGATATCTCTTCCACATGCTGATTTCATTTTCTTTGGATATTTACTCAGTAGTGGCATTGATAGAACATATGGTGGTACTATTATAATTTTTCAAGGAACTTTTATACTATTTTTCGTAATGATTGTACTAATTTACATTTCCAACAACAGGATGTAAAGGTTCCTTTTTCTTCACATCTTCACCAACACTTCTTACCTTTTGTCTTTTTGATAATAGCCATTCTAACTGGACTAAGGTAATATCTCATAGTGGGTTTGATTTGTGTTTCCCTAATGATTAGTGATGTTGGCCGTTTTTTTATACATCTGTTTGCCATATGTATGTCTTCTTTTGAGAAACATTTATTGAGGTGATTTGCCATTTTTCATTTTCTCGTTGGATTTTTTTTTTTTTTAATGTCGCTCTTGAATTCTTAGTGTTTCTTATGTATTCTGGGATTTAATCCCTTGGCAGATGTACAATTTGTAAATATTTTCTCCTGTTCTGTAGGTTGTCTTTTCACTCTGTTGATTTTTTCTTTTGCTAAAACATGCTTTTTAATTTGATATCATTCTGTCTATTTTTGTTTTAGTTGCCTGTGCTTTTGAAGTCATATCCAAAAAGTGATTACCCTTTCTAATGTCAAGAAGAATTTTCCCCATGTTTTCTTCTAGTAATTTCATAGCGTTAGGTCTTACATTTATCTTTTAATACATTTTGAGTTTATTTTTATACATTGTGAATGGAATATTTGATTGTTCTGCATGTGGACCTCCACTTTTCTCAGCACTGTTTATTGAAGATACTGCCCTTTCCTTAATGTGTGTTATTAGCAAGTTTTTCAAAAATCAGTCAGCTGTAAATACATGGGTTTATTTCTGGGCTTTCAATTCTGTTTCATTGGTCTATGTGTCAGTTTTTATGCCAATACCACAGCATTTTTGTTACTATAGCTTTGTAGTATATTTTGAGGTTGGGTAATATGATGCCTCCAGTTTTTTGGGTTTTTGTTCCCAAGGTTTTTTTTTTTTTTTTTTTTTTTTTTGCTATTTCGGTTCTTTCGTGACTTTAGACAAATTTTAGATTCTTTTTTTAATTTCTGAGAAGATTGACATTTGTATTTTAGTAGGGATTGCATTTAATCTGTAGGTCACATTGGTTTCTGTTCGATTTTTTTTTTCTGAAAAGATTGACATTTGTATTTTCATAGGGATTGCATTGAATCTGTAGGGCACTTTGGGTAGTATGGACATTTAAACAATATTAACTCTTTTAATTCATGGACGTGTGATATCTTCCATTTATTTGTGTCCTCTTTAATTTATTTCATTGATGTTTTATAGTTTTCAAAAAAGATACCTCTTACCTTCTTGGTTAAATTTATTCCTAGGTATATTTTTGTGTGTGTAGCTGTAGTAAATAGAATTATTTCCTTGATCTATTTTTCAGTTAGTTCACTACTAGCATATGGAAATGCTTCTGATTTTTATATGTTGTCTTTGTGGTCCTACAACTTTACTGAATTTGTTTATTAGTTTGAATATTTTTGTGAAATCTTTATGGTTTTCTGTGTATATGATTATGTCACCTGCAAACAGGAATAGTTTGACTTTCTCCTTTCCAAGTTGGATACCTTTTATTTTGAATGCAAGTGATGAAAAGAGGCACCCTTGTCTTGCTCCAGACCTTAGGGTGAAAGTTTTCAAATTTCCCCCATTCAATATCATATTAGCTATGGATTTTTCATATCTGGATTTTATTGTGTTGATGTATGTACCCTCTATACTTAATTTGTTGAGAGTTTTTTCATAAAAAGATATTGAATATTGTCAAATGCCTTTCTTGCATCTATATAAATGATCATATTCTTTTTGCACTTAATTCTGTTAACAGAATTCCTCTTTTTCAATATGGATGCCTTTTATTTCTTTCTCTTATCTGATTTACTTAGCTAGGACTTCCAGTACTATCTTGAAAAGCAGTGGTGAAAGTGAGCATCCTGGTCGGGCAAAGTGGTTCATGCCTATAATCCCAGCACTTTGGGAGGCAGAGGCAGGTGTATCACTTGAGCTCAGGAGTTCAAGACCAGCCCGGGCAACATGAGGCTTGCAAATACCATCATGAGGCTTGCAAATACTATTTTATATTCCATTATCTTAACTTTGTAACTACTGACAATCACCCCATCTCTACCAAAAGTATAAAAAATTAGCCAGGTGGCACCTGTGGTCCCAGCTATTGGGAAGCTGAGGTGTGAGGATTGCTTGAGCCCCGGAGGCAAAGGTTGCAGTAAGCCGAGTTGGTGCCACTGCACTCCAGCCTCAGTGACAGAGATTCCTTCTAAAAAATAAAAATAAAATAAAAATAAAATAAACCCTTATTGTGTTCCAGATCTTAGAGGAAAGTCTTTCAGTTTTCCCCCCATTTAATATAATATTAGTTGTGGTTCTGTTGCATATGGCTTTTATTATGTTGATATATGTTCATTCTATACACAGTTTATTGAGGATTTTTATCATGAAGGGATATTAAATTTTATTCAATGTTTTTTCAGCATCAATTGAAACAATCATACAGTTTTTATCATTTATTCTGTTGACATTATGTATCACATTGATTGATTTGCATATTTTGAACCATCCTTGTATCCCAGGGATTATAAATTTTACTTGGCCATGACAAATGATCTTTCTAATATATTGCTGAATTCAGTTTGCTAGTATTTTGTTGAAGATTTTTGCATCGATATTCATCAGAGATAATGGTCTTTAGTTTTCTTTTTTTGGATGTCTCTGTATGATTTTGATATCAAGGCAATACTGACCTCACACAATGAATATGGAAGTTGCCCCCCACCTCTATTTTTCAGAGTAGTTTGAGTGGGATTGGTATTAATTTTCTTTAAATGTTTGGTAGAATTCAGCAGTGAAGCCACTGAGTCCTGCCCTTTTCTTTACTGAGAAACTTTTTGTTATGGCTTTGATTTCATCATTTGTTATCGTCTGTTCATGTGTTTTGAACTTCTTCCTGGTTCAATCTTAGTAGGTTGTACGTGTCTACAAATTTGTCCACTTGTTTCAGGTTTTCCAATATATTATCATAAAGGTGTTTACAGTATCCTCTAATGATCCTTTTAATTGCTGGAGTATCAGTTGTAATGTCTACTTTTTCATATACAGTTTTATTTATTTGTATCTTCTCTCTCTTTTTCTTTGTCTGGCTGAAGGTTTGTCAATTGTGTTTAACTTTTCAAAAAACCAACTTTTTATTTCATTGATCTTTTGTATTGTTTTCTTCATTTCTATTTCATTTATTTTTGCTCTGATCTTTATGATTTCTTTTCATAGTTATTTAAGATGCATCATTAGATTGTTTATTCTAAGTTTTTTTCTGTTTTTGATACAGACACTTATAGCTATGAACTTCCTTCTGAGTACTGCTTTTGCTGTATCCCATAGTATAGTATGTTGTTTTTCCATTATTATTTGTTTCAAGACATTTTTCAGTTTTCTCTTTAATTTCTTTATTGACTCACTGGTCATTGAAGAGCATGTTGTTTAATTTTCATGTGTTTGTACAGCTATTAAAGTTCCTCTTGTTATTAATTTCTAGTTGTATTTCACTGTGGTCAAAGCAGATGCTTAATATTATTTCAATATTTTTGAATGTTTTAAGACTTCGTTTTTTATTCTTTTTTAATTGTCTCCTCTGACTATATATTTTCAAATAGCTTGTGATTAAGCTCACTAATTCTTTCTTCTGCTGAATCAATTCTGCTATTAAAAGACTTTGATGTATTCTTCAGCATGCTAATTACATTTTTCAGTTCCAAAATTTGGGTTGGATTCTTTTTAATTATTTAAATCTCTTTGTTAAATTTATCTGATAGAATTCTGAATTCCTTTTCTGTGTTATCCGAATTTCTTTGAGTTTCCTCAAAACAGCTATTTTGAATTCTCTATCTGAAAGTCATATATCTCTATTTCTCCAGGATTAGTCCCTGGTGCCTTATGTAGTTCATGTGGTAATATCATGTTTTCTTCGATGGTATTGATGCCTGTAGATGTTTGTCAGTGTCTAGTCATTGAAGAGTTAGGTTTTTATTTTAGTCTTCAGTCTGGGCTGATTTGCACTCATCCTTCTTGGAAAGGATTTCTCGATATTCAAAAGGACTTGAGTGTTATGAGGTGTACCTGCTTTGGGGGGCACCCCAAGCCAAGAAACTCTGTGGTTCTTGCGGACTTGCAGAGTTAGCACCTTGATATTCTTGGACAAGATCTGGGAGAATTCTTTGGATTTCCAGGCAGAAACTCTTATTCTCTTCCCTTTTTTTTATCTCAAACAACGGAGGATCTCTCTGTTTTGAGCCAACTAAAACTGGGGGTAGAGTGACACAAGTACCTCAGGGGCTAACACTGCTATGACTGTATGGGCTCAGACTTGAAGCCAGCACAGCACTGGGTCTTGACCAAAGCCTGCTGTAACCACTCTCTGGCTGCTGCTTATGTTTGCTTAAGGTCCTGGGGCTTTGCAGTCATCGGGTGGCAAAGCCAGCCAAGTCTGTGTCTTGCCTTTCAGGGCGGTGAGTTCCTCCAGGCCTGGGGTGGGTCCAGAGGTGTTGTCTGGGAGTCACAGACTAGGGTAAAAATCCTTAGAAGTCTACCTGCAACCTGGTATTCTATTGTACTGTGGTTGAGCTGGCACTCATACAAGAAGACACAGTCTTTCCCACGCTTTCTTCACCTTTCCAAAGGCAGAGTGCCTCACCCCATGGCCACTGCCACCACAGACCGCTGGGTGTTCTGCCTTACTATCGCTGATATTCCATTAGGGCCCAGGGTCTCTTCAGTCAGCTTGTGTGGGATGTTGCCTGGCCTGAGACACACTTTTCAGGGCAATGAGTTGCCTTCTGGCCCAGGGCGGGTCCAGAGATGCTGTCCAAGAAACAAGTCCTGGAATCGGGGACCCCAAGAGCCTTTTTGGTACTCTATCCACCTGTGACTCTGCTGGTACCTAAGGTTCAAGACAAAGTCTCCTCTACTTTTTCCTCTACTTCTCTCAAGCAGAAGAAGTTTTGCCCTGTAGCCACCCAGCTGGTGTTGTGTGGAGTCTAACCTGAAGCCAGCAATTCTCAGAGGCTCATGCAAGGCCCTTGGTATAGTACCTTGATATTGCTGCTGGTTATTCAGGGTCCAAGAGCTCTTTAGTTAGCAGATTATGAATGGGTTCTTTCAAGACCAGGTCCTTTCCTTCAAAGCAGCTGGTTTCCTTCTGGCCCACGGTGTGTCAGGAAATGTCTGGGAGCTAGGGCCTAGAAGAACAGGGAGGTTGGAGGGGAGTCTCATGATTCTGAATGGTGCCCTATCCTGCTGTGGCAAAGCTGGTATCCAAGACAGAAGAAAAAGTCTTCCCAAGTCTTCCCTCCCCTCTCTTCAAGTGGAAAGAAGAGTTCTCTTCTGGAGTCCTGAGCTCTGCAGCCTGAAATTAGGGAAGGGGTGATGTCAGCCCTTCCTTAGCTGCCTTAGCTGGTGTCAGAGTAGGTTACATGCTCCACTCAGTCCACTGTCTCTGGGCCCAGTAAGACTTGCCTCTAAGTTACAGTCCTTAGGGCCTAGAATGTCTTTTAAGTTTATTTAGAGCATAAAGCACTTAATCCCAACTTAAGTTCCAACTGCTGGAATTGGTGATTAACTTCTGGCTATGGTTAGTTTGAATGCTACCTCCATGGGTGTGTGTCAGCTGAGTTTCATCTGGTTTTCCTTTTTGCTCTAACAGGACAGCTGTGAGTTCAATGCCTCACAATTGCTGTGATCTCCCGTCCCCAGCACCCAGAGACACTCTCTGCACAGCACCATCACTGCCAGAGGATGGCGAAGGGATGGCTTTGGCGATCCAAGACTGTTTTTTTCTAGCTCTTCCATGTTTCTTTCAATGATATGACGTTAAAACCAGTAACTAGGACAGCTCGCCTGATTTCTGATTGTTATGAAGGTACTTTTTTCGGTGTAGATAGTTGTTAAATTGGTGTCCTTGCTAGGGAGATGATTGGTGGAGCCCTCTATTCTGCCAATTTGCCTCCCACTCCCAGTGTAATACTTTTAAATTGTAAACCCTAGCATGTTAGTTATATATTCAAAACTCTCTAATGGGTGTTTATTTTGTCACAATAAAATCCAAAATAAGCTACAAGATCAACCGGTTCTGTCCCTAGTTCCCGGGATAACAGCATTTCTTAAAACTCTGCATTAATGTCTCTATATTAATCTTATGGCTCTTCTCAGTATTCTTCTTACCATCGATTCTGACTCAAAAAACATGTGCTTGCTGTTTATACTTTTAAAAGAATTATTTCTTGCTCATGTATTCACATATCGTATTCTGTCACTTTCTTAAGATTTCAGCTAAAATTTCATTTTACCAACTAGTTACATAGCTTATGAAACATTTGTGTCATGGTACACTATGTATTTCTTGAAAAGAGTAAAGCATATCTCTGTATAATCCAAGGGTAAAAAAGAGTATATGGTTTTATGTTATAACCTTTATTTATTCTGTAAAAAGGTGAAGTTACAAATTTTATTAGCTTGTACAGATATACTAATGACTCTGGAGAAATTAATCTTAAAAATGTCAGTATTTTTATTATAAGGCTAGGCATCAGACAGAGGGGGGTAATGGTGAGATAAAAGCATTTGGCTTCATTAATTTTAAAAAATCAAACTATAATCAAATATCACCTCATCAAATATCTTTTATGTTCATCTGGAATAATGTACAATGTAATCATCCTGAATAATGTGAAATCCTGTAGGATTTGTTCAATGCGTACATTTTATTTATTATATTGATTGCCAATTAACAGACAGTGAACAAACATTAAAATAATTCTTACTCTTCACTTGTATGTGGGCTTCGGGAAGATTGAATCATTGTCTATTTTGTTATCTGCCATATTTTTATGCCCAAAATAATGCTTAGAATATAATAAACTCCGAATTATAAAAAAAATTGAACAAACAAATGGAGTATACTGATACTTCATTAAGTTATCATGAATATTAAATAAGCTAACATATATGAAATTGTGTGACACAAAACATTTGATCAATAAATGTTAAAAACTTACTCTTCCCCTTGTGAAGTACGAATACTTGAACTATCTTGTGATGACAAGCATAGTCATAAGTCCTAATAGTAGCAAAAAAAGGATTAGGCTGAACATGTTCAATACATTTTCTGACTCATAGATATCAAGGTATAATAGGCCGGATAATTTCAAGTCAGGCATATTTTCCAGGTCTCATCTTTGAATCTCTCTAACAAGTCATATTACTTTAATCACAAAAACGTTCTGCCCTGGACTACATGATATCTTGTTCTTTTACCAAAAGTATTTCTATTTCTCAACCTATGAAATCTATTTAAACTCTACCCTTTGCTTAGATTTGAAATTTAGGCCAGGATAGGAATGGAAGATAGTCTCCAAAGATGGCCAACCACAATCCTCCCATCCATACATGGGCATGGCTCTCCTCCCTTCAAGAGATGAATTTATGTCTGGTCTTAGAACTTGTTTGGTCAATAGAACGTGACCAAAGTGACATCATGCCAGTTCTGGGATTAGGCCACAAGAACTGAGTTTTTGCTGTCTTGGAACCCAACCACCATGTAAAGAAACTAAGGTTTCTCTACTGAATGATGAGAAGCCGTGTGGAAACAGAAGTCACATAAAAAGTCATGGCTTCCCAGCTGGCTACCAGCAACCAGGTCCCAGACAAGTGAGTAAAGTCATCTTGAATGTCACAGCCCAGCAGAGTCATTCCAAATAGAGTGTTAATTAGTGAAGGACTGCCCAGCTAAATCCAGTCAACCTATAGAATTGTGAGAAACAATAAAACATCATTATTTAAAATCATTAAATATGGTTTATTATACAGCAATATTTCATTTAACATAGTGGGGCTGTTTGTATTCTCACGGTGCCCCTGGGTCAGATACAGGATGCAGGCGAGATTGAGGGTAGAAGCTTTTCACATATGGAAGCATAGACCCTGACTGCCATTTTCTTCATTCGAGCTCCTGCTTGTTGGGGGAAATAACCCTCAGATTTTGTATAATGTAGAGAATATTTACCAAAATGCACTGTGGCAGTTCAACTGATATAATTCATGGTGTCATCTTCTCTTTTTTCAAAATTCACACTTTACTAAGTAGGCTTTATTTGACATCTGCATTATGAAAATTAAATGATGAAATGTTAATGACCTTTATTATTTTGCATGGAGCTGCTCTCATCAGCTTATCTCAGGTTTTCAAAAGGTCATCACCAGTTGTACTGTGGGTTCATTTAATAATGTATTAATATTTTCCTTTTTAGGCCAAGAAATTATCCACAAATCAAAACACATAAACATTATAAAAATAGAATTTACAACTCTTTGAAACAACTCCAGTGGGATGGGCGTGCTATTTTATTTGTTTATTTATTTATTAGCAATAACTACATGAGATTAATGTAATGAGTATAAAATGCTACCTCTTTTGATGCACAAGCCATGTTGAATAGTATAGTATGGTGTGTGGTTGCGGTTAAGGTAGAACCACTGGACTAAAGCTTAGGCAGCCTGGATTTGAGTGCAACTGCTAGCATTGATTGTATGACTGGAAAGAAACCCCTGGGCCTGTTTCAGTTGAAGTTCCTTGTCTACAAATGGAAATCAAATTCCTTTCCTAACTTGACAATTGTGTTGCTGTGAAAATCAATTGCAATACTGTTCAAAATGTTTATGAACTGTAAAGTCCTTTATTCCAAAACTTTCTCAAACCCAATGAATATTTTCTGTCCAATTGAAGTTTCTCCAATCCCTTTTAGTCTTTTAAATAGAAACATTTTATGGGGCTGTAGGGGTGTGTGTGTGGTGATGAGATAGAACAGAGCTGTGATTGAGCCCATCACTACCAATTACTAGTTCGAAGATCTTGGCTGTCACTCTTCTACTCTGAGTCAAGATGATTTTCAACTGTAATACATGGCAATTTTATGAGTGTGGTAGGATTTAACTGGCATGAAACATCATGCAGGTTATTCTCCATTTCCCCTAAATATATACAGTAGATTCTCTGCCCTTTCTTTCACTACTCCATGTACCAGCAGACTGACCTGTACAATTGCATAGTATGTGCCTCCTGTGCCCTTTACTTCTTGTTGAGTCCAGTAATGCAAAGCACCTACCGGACATGGTAGAGAAGGAGGAAAGGGAGGTCAGATTTTTTTTCACTGGCAGTGTTTGAGTTCATCTGAGGCCAAGACTCCTGAAGGGCAACATCTATTCATCACTCTAGCTCACATTGGCCTCCAATACCTGCAACCTTTGTTCTCCAGTCTCAGGGGTGTTAAAGACTTCTCACCATGGCAGCCCTTTCATGTCTTACCATCCCTTGTTCGTTCCTCCAAATGTTTAAATTCCTTCAGCTTTTGTAAACAGTTCTTGCTTTATTTTTAGATAAGCCCTTTTGAGTGTTCCATCTGTTTTCTTGACAGGACCTTTAAAGCTTCCAGGCTTAGCCTGGTGCCTATCACATATTATTCTCTAAAAGTGGTTAACATATATAATTATCATTGTGATAAATTTGGTTAAAGAATTTTGTGACCGTATGAACCTGCCTTTGTATTTCTTTTCTTTATAACATGTCTTTCGTTTACTTTTTGGGGACCCTCAGATATCTTAAATAATTTAGAAAAAGAAAAACCAAATTTGTAGAACACAACTGTGTAAGGAAGAAATCAAAGGAGAGTGTCTGTCTTCAAGGAAAGAGATGGAGATGTTGACTCTATGACATCTGAAATTATAGGTGCGAAAGATTTGTAAACACATGTTGCTTTTTAAAAAAATGTACATTAAAATAGTTTCATCAAAACCCAACTTCTCCATGCGTTCATACAAACTCTAGATTGGGGATCTGAGCAGACACATGTCATGAGCCTAACTCTGTCTACTCATACTCAGATCCAATGTGCATGTTTGGTGAGGATTACTACTCATGTTTCTGTTTGACTCTGTAGTTATATTAAAGTGCCTTACAATTCTTTGCACTTTTTAAAAAATTGCCCTAAATTATCCCAATGTTTCTTTAAAATACTGTCTTCCCAATGCCCCATATTCACTAGGCAGATATAAGATACATAGTACATGGGTGATGAAGTGATAGAAAGCTGGTTATCCAGGTAAAATGGTTTATTTTCTCTCTGAATATTTTAAAATGTATTTCAGTTCAAATGGCTTTCTATCATAACTCTATTAAGAAAGAAATACACCTTCTATCTCTGTTAAGATTTCTTCCAGGCTACCATACTGCTGTTGCCATGGGTAATTCAGTCAATGTTTTCTTTAGAGGATATAATTTTTACTATCTTCACTCCCCACCTGACCCCCAATCTTACCCCAAATGCCCCCAAAACATTTGTATTTGACCACCCCTCCAGCCCATATCTTGGCTCTTTTCTTTTTGTTTGCATCTGAAATGGAGCAGACATCTTGTTTACCAGAGACTGTAGAAAAGTGAATTCACTTATTGATTGACATTATCAAGCAAGCAGACAGACACTGTAGCAGGTAAAATTGCTTTTTTTGTGTTGTTGTCTGCCAAACTTTAGCAGAGAAAGTGATGTGCTTTTGTCAGGCAGGGCTACTATATAATCAGGTAATGGGTCTTAAAAATGCTGCTAACGTTAATGGTGTAAGATCAATAATATTACTACCACAGGTAAAATGCTATTACATATATTATTAAGACATTGCTCAAAATGGAGTGACTCAAAGGACTTTGAGAATGCATGAGTAATTGCTGTATCATTTTAACAACAAAATGCTAATGGAAGTTTTGTCATACAACATACTGTGTGTATGTTTTTGCAAGATTTCAGAGTGATTTCGCGTTAATGCATGATACAGACCCCCAGTTGCTCATCACAGTCTTATCTACCTACAAAATATGAACTAATTCAGGAGGCAGAAAACGCTATTATTTCTCTTCTTATGCATTCATTTTTTTCCAAAATAGCTCATGAAATGAAAGCCAAACAACATAAGTACTCCTTATCACTCTTCATTTGTCTAAAAATTTACATTATAAATTAAACAATGCTGATCTTGATACCTTCTTTTTATCAGGGCATAATATCAAATGTTAATTCTAGATAGTATTGCCAATTGCCACAAAAAAATACCTTTATTTACTAATTGCAAAGATAAATGATCATCTTTTTTTCAGGGAGATTAGTAAAACATGAGCTAAACTACTTCAGTGTATTAAAAGAATGCGAAGAATGTAATTTAAAGGCTATTATTTAGATTAACTTGGTCCCTACATATTATATTTAGAAAGCATGGCCACATTGATAAGTAAAAAGCTAGATAGATGGTTAGAGAGTTGGAAAGGTCTAAGGAAATATCCATGAATTCAAGTCATGTAGTTCTCTTTCTCTACCTCTTTATATACCTCCTTTCTCATTTTATCTGCTTTAAATACTAACTTTTTTTTTTGTCAATTAAAAATTTGTCTTATTTAAGGAAAAGGTAAAAGCAAAGAAGAAAAGAAGAAAGAAAGAGCAAAAAAGAAGAGGGAAAAACGGAGGAAAGAAAGAAGGAAGAAGGAAGGGAAAGAGAAAGAAAGAAAATAGAGAAAGAAAGAGAAAAAGAAAGAAAGAAAGAAAAAAAAGAAAGAAAGAGAAAGAAAGAAAGGAAAGGAAAGAAAGAAGAGAGAGAGAAAGAGAAAGAAAGAAAGAAAGAAAGAAAGAAAGAAAGAAAGAAAGAAAGAAAGAGAAAGAAATAAAGAGAACGAAAGAAAGAAAAACAAAGCCAGACAAGCAGTTTACAATAAAGGGAAAAAATTCACTTAGCCATCAATATAGAAACATGGGCCAGATATGGGTGAGAGGGTCTTATGGGCATTCAGGAAGAATCTTTTCACCCTAACTTATATTCAATTCTATTTCTAGCTCAAGCAACTTGAGCACAGTATTCCTGGTATCAATTTTAGCTTATGCAAAATACAGCTGTCTAATTGCTAACTGAGAGAAGAAAATATATTTTTTTCCTCAAATTTCTGATGATTTCTATTGGTTTCTAATCCTGTCACATCTTTATTTAAAAGTGCATCCCTTTTGTCTTTCTAATAACTGGATGAATTTGTTATTGAAATAGATTCCTATTATTTGAGTATTCTAAATTATGGAGCTTACAATACAAAATAATACACTGCTGGTTGGTAGAAATGGAAAATAATTTTCATTTTTTTAGGGTCTCATTTTATTAAAGATCAATGAAGACGTGTGTCTGTTCTGACTAAACGTCAGACAAAAGCATGAAAAGATGTATTACTTTTTGCAGCAGGCATAGCCAGCTTCTTAATTTGATGGGGGCTCCTTCAGGACTTGGCTTCAGAATTGATGGGTTCTCCCAGGCAACCCAATCTTATGTAAGGTACACTTCAATCTTATATAAGGTAAAAACTCGAGTAAATTACTGAAGGCCCAACCCACAGAAGTGGAAACAGATAGTGTCAGGTGCAAAGAGGTAAACCAGATTACAAAGTTCCAGATTTGGGGATGGGACAGTGAGAAAGGATGGGTAAAGCCAGAAAGGGAGAAATGGCCCATCAATCTGTAAGTTAAAGTAGCCTGGGAGAAGAGATGACCAAGCTGAAGGGACAATGGCTATCAGGATGTCATATGCCCGTTGATGTGAACTTTGTGGCTGCTGAAGTAGATCATCCTTGGAGGCATTTAGAGATAGAGATGAGAATTAGGAACTGTATTCTCATGTCTGTTTGCATTTATATTTGTTCCTGTATTTACATACACGATCTTAGTCCACATATAATTCTTTCTGGAAATAGATAGAACAAAAACACAACCAAAATAAGAATAGTCTACATAACTTAGTCATTATCAAAGACAGAGGGAGAATTCACATAGTAGAAAAAATGTATACATTATGATTTGTTGATTAAACTTGACTTTAATTTCAAAGGAAAAAAAAAAAGAAAAAAAAAGAAAAAAACAGTTAAGAATGGTGGCTTGGATTTAGAAGCTATTACCTTGAAGCCACTGGCTGGCAAAGCCAAAAGGAACACAAGGTGGTACACAAGGCTTTTGTCATAAAATAAAGGAAATAAATCAGGTCACCAAGACAAACTGTTACAGCATGAATTATGTTAAAACATGGGTTAAATGATGAAAAACACCTTATCAAACTATATATGCTTAACAGTTTTAAAATACCATGCATGGGTATTGGGATGTGCTCAATATATTAATAATTAATATCAATGATTTTTATGGTCTAGGGTTTTTGTGTAAACTGTTCCATTTAATTTTCAAATTAAGTCTATGACATAGTTTTAAATAAGTACCCATTTTTAAGTGAAGCAAAGCACTTTAACTTCTGTCATCTTCTGCCTAAGAGTGCAGAGTTGAAATGTGAAACTAGCATGGTTGACACGAACACACAATGACTTTACACTGCACTTTACGTGTTCAATATAAAAAGTATTTCACTTTACTGGTATGCAGAAAGCTGATTTAAATTGCTGGACATTATTTAGCCAATTCAATGAGTAGATTCAGTTCGATCAGTTCAAAGACCAAGGAATCGCCTATTCTTGTTTTAAAAATACAATAGTGCTTTTATGTTTTAAAATAACTTTATAAGCATGATTCAACTTTAATGTATTGTATAAATTAATACACATAGCTTATTTCTGGAAAACAATTCAGGATACTATCTGGAGAATGAATATCTTTTCTTCTCTGCACTCCACATGGGGCCATTTTGGAACCAACAATGCATTTAAGTGTTTGTAATTATTAAGTGTGTCCAGGGACAATTGCTGTTTCACACAATTGCTCTCTTTATACTATCTTCTAAATGTTGCTAGTCTCATTCCTTTCATTCTTTTTGAAATTGATTGCTAAATTTTACTATTAGATAATTTAATTCATGATTCCATTGATAACTTTATAGTTGTTAAACATTTTTAAAGCAACCTTTCAGTTTTGGTAGATGGACCCTGGATTTGAACATTTTTGTTAATAATTATGAAATTTATACCCAGAATACAAGAATGATGCTTGGGAGATTTCCTGTTATTGTAAAGTAAATAGCATTGAACGAACTCTGAGGATTGATCAAGTGAAACAGTTCTCCAGTGATTAAAGCATCAATGAAGATAATTCTCAATTCCTTCTCTGATGGGTAAAAAGTAGAGCAAAAATAATTACATTAAAAAGAGTGATTCTAACCATTAATTACTTTCCACATCTAAGTAGGTTTGGATCTGATGGGGAGGAAACTATCAGCCATTGTTTTCTTTTTAAAGCAGGAATCTGATCATGTAACTCCTTTGCTTAAAATCTTCTAATGACTTGCCATTTCACCAAAGATAATGTTGAAAATACATACCTTATAAAATTTGGCCTATTTGAACCTCTGCATACCTCTCTACACTCTACACTGATGCTCTCTCTGCTTTCTAGTTTCTGAGTCCTTCAGGCCCTATTCACAAGCACACTTTTTCCAGGTAAAGTATTTATATTAATATTGCCTCTGCTTGGAAAGCATTGGCCTTCTGTTCTCAATAAATTAGTTTATTTATCTTCTCACAGGGAAACCAAACCATTATTGACCATTCGCATAATGCCAGAATTCCTCATTGTAAATCTCAGAGCACTATGCATACCACATGTGCAGTAATTAGAGTTGTAACTTTACATTTACATGGGTGACTATTTGATTAAAGTACGCCTCTGCCAATAGACTGTGGGCTTAAGTGGAAACAAAGATCATGTCTATCTGTACTCACCAATGTGTTCCAGTAATTATAAAATGGAACATGGTGTGTGGTTTTTATTCAAAAGATTAATATGTATATATGAATGAATGAACACAGAGTAAGCTTTGGAACATTCAAAGAATATTGTATAATGAATATAATCTGTTTTAATTGAAGGTTGATGCAACGTGTATGCTTTTGGGACATACACAATCTTGTTAAAGTTAGCCCTCTCCAATTAAACTGGTCTCATTTATATAGTGTGCATAAGAACATATGGGACAATTTTGTTGATTAAATGAGTTAATTTTGTCATAGTGCTTCAATCAAATTTAGTTAATTGATGAAGTGCTGTGAACCAGTAATTTACTGATTCATTAATCTAACAAATATTTATTGAGCACATATTATAGCGTAACAGGCTCTCTGCTATGGGTCTGAAAACTGAACTCTTCAGAAGAACTATTCCCTGCCTTTACAAATGTTTTTGATCAAATACGAACTGTAATATCACCACTTGCCACTAAAAGACTTAATAAATCCACAATGAGCCACATTGATATCATAATGCAAATAGTAACAGTTTAGATTAATATATATAAAGGCATGTTGCATATTATGCTTGTGTTTAATGTTAAAACTATTGTCATATTCTAACTTTTGGCATTCTGAGCCTTTTTAACTAAGTTAAAATACACACATTTGAGTGTGTTACTCTAACTCCAAAATTTCATGTTTGGATGACTCCTATTAGAAGTTTATTTAGAAAGAACAGTGCTTTTCTTTTTTTAAATTTTTTAAAATTTTATTTTAAGTTCTGGGACACGTGCAGAATGTGCAGGTTTGTTACACAGCTATACATGTGCCATGGTGGTTTGCTGCATCTATCAACCCGTCATCTAGGTTTTAAGCTACACATCCATTAGGTATTCATCCTAATGGTCTCCTGCCCCTTGCCCCAAGGACATGAATGAAATTGGAAGCCATCATTCTCAGCAAACTAAAACAGGAACAGAAAATCAAATACTGCATGTTCTCACTCATAGGTGGGAGTTGAACAATGAGAACACATGGGCACAGGGAGGAGAATAGTGCTTTACTTACTGTTTCTCTTGATTGAGGAAGTACACCTTGATTCAGTGATCATTTACTAAAAGAACTGAAAGATTGAGTAATGTGAATGATTTCCAACAGGCTACCGAAAAATAGAGTGACACCCATTTTTTAAGTGAAGCAAAGCACTTTAACTTCTGTCGTCTTCTGCCTAAGAGTGTAGAAGACTGTTACTCTAAAAATAGAGTGACAATAGATTTAGAGTACACCAATGACAAACGACACATAGATTGGCAAATGTTCAGCTTGGAACCTAAAGTAGTTTATTTGCCTATAAGATGATTTGTATAGTAGGAGAGAGAGTCTACATGCTGAGAGGGTCACTGAATTTGTAACCCATTATACAAGTTAAACATTGCCCCTTTAGATGCAGATTAATTAAATGATTAATTCTTCTCATTTCATTTTTGTAGATGTAAAATGATTGTGCCATGAATCTTACACTATACTTTTGGAACAATATCTATATCTATATCTATATCATCTATATCTATATCTAATCAGGCAAAGTACAAAGTGATATCTGAGTCTTTGAACACAGCATTTAAAAAGAGATCAAGAAAAGGAAATAATGGCTATTCAATTAATTGTTCCAGACACTTGATGTATGCAGATCCACTGAAAAACATTATAAATGCATATATTTTTATTTTATTGTTAAGGAAATTAAGAACTCAAATATAATAAGTAACTTGCATAAATAGCATGGTTATTAAACTGTAAAACTAATAATTTGTTTATAATCTGCTCCTTTGTATTAGAATGACACTTCCATGGAGGCAGAAACCCTGTTTAAATCACTAATAAATTGAGGAGGACATCAGCGAGATGTTCTAGTCCTCATTCTCTCACAGAAACACTTATTTAATAATTGTACGTGAACCAAATGCTTTTATGAAATATCCATAATCCAGTTAAGAAGTTTCAACATCCCATATGAGTATAAAACTGAAAACAGCAGCATTCATGTGAATAAGAATAATAATTTCACTTTACCAACTTCAGCTCATTCCCCAAGCTGGCAAAAACTGAGAGCTGAGAGAGATCACCTTGACCCATGACTTCTCCCCCAGGGAAAAACAGTTTAGAGAATGTGTGCAACATCCGCAGCTTTTTAGTGCACCAGATTCTGTCTTGACTCACATGGAGCACTGATGGAGCTGCCAAGTTCAGATTCCTAGGAATAGCTAAGAACAAAGAGGAGAGACAGGTGGCTTATTCAGGCCTGCATGACTTGATAAGATTGGGAGAAAGTGCACAACTCAAGGCTTTTCCCTGGAAGGGGTGGTGGGCAAAGGTGTTCTGCAGTGCAATAGACCAAGAGGGAGCAAGAGATTATGGGCTCCTGGAAAAAAAAAATAAAGAAAAAGAAAGAAATCAGTATTTCTAATTAGGAATCTACACAGACAAGTTCAGGCAAGACACACCTATAGAAAGGAGATGAGAGGCTCTGAAAATTTCTAGATTGATTGGCGAAGGTCTTTTCTGGACAAAGTCAGTTAGTAAAGATTGACAGAAAACTTTTTTTAAGAAAAAAATGCACCGATACTGACATGAAGCTACAGAAACACAAAGAATCAGGGAGACGTGACTAAACCAAATGAACAAAATGAATTTCCGATATCTGACCCTAAAGAAAGGGAAATCTATAATTCAACTGATAAAAAGACTTAAACCTGATGAATCACAAGATAAATCAACGAGACAACTAAACCAAATTAGGAACACTATACATGAACAAAATGAGAATATCAGCAAAGATATAGAGCCTATAGGTAAAGAGCCAGGTTGGGAATGGTTTCTCATGCCTGTAATCCCAGAATTTTTGAGAAGGCAAGGCCGGAGGATTTGTTAAGGCCACAACTTTGAGACCAGCCAAGGAAATACAGTGAGACCTCTGTCTGTACCAAAAAAATAAAAAGTACATATATATACACACATATATACATATATACACACATACACATATATAATACATATGTATAGTATGTATATTATATAAAATATATGCATGGTATGCATATTATATATTATCTTATATATATTATATATTATATAATGTTATATATGATATATTTATGTATCATATATAATATATATGTCTTAAGAGCCAAACAGAAATTCTGGAGCTAAAGAATGCGATAACTGAACTCTAAAATTTGCTAGAGGATTTCAAAAGTACACATGAAAAATTAGTGAAGTCAAAGAAAGGTCATTTAAAATTATCCAGTTAGAGATGCAAAAACAAAAAATTTTAAAATGTAAAGGAGACTTAAATGATTATGAGATACCACCAAATTAAAAGAAATATGCATTATGGATGTTTCAAAAGGAGACAATAGAGGAAGATGTAGAAAACATCTTTAAATGATGACTGGAAACTTCTGAAATCTGGAAGGAAAATGGACATCCAGATTCATGAAGCATACAGGACCCTAAATGGGATGAAGACAAATAAATCTACACTGAGAAACATTACAATCAAATTGTCAAATACAAAGACAAAAAGAGAAATGAAACAACTTGTTGCATACAACAGAGCCCCTACAAACTCTCAGCTTACTTCTCAGCAGAAACCTTGCAGGACAGAAGAGAGAGGGATGACATATTCCAAGTGTAGGAATAAAAAGAAACCATCCACCAAGTATACTATACCGGACAAATCTATCCTTCAAAAATGAAAGAGAAAGAAAGACTTTTTTCTGAAGATGTAGCTCTGTTGTTGGTTGGGTAGGGCACTTTGGCTTTGATTCTGGGTGTGTGCAGTAGTGTAGTCTCTGTATGATTTCTTCCGCTGTAAACAGCATCGGTGGTGACTGTGGTTTCCTCTGTAGCTTAAGGTGCAGTTTTTAGTGGCGGCTGCAGTAAAATGTTGTTGGGGACAGGGATTTCAGTTGAGACAGTCCTTAGGCTCCAGTGGTAGCAGAAGTGGGCTGAGCATGCCTGTCTTTGTGTCCCATGCAGTATATGCTGGCACCAGAGTTAGTGGGTTCAGGTGGGCCAACACTTGGGCCTCTAGGCATCTTGCTTGTGCCAGCAGTAGCAGCAGTAGGTTTGTTTAGTTGCTGACTCCTCAGATGACTTGGCAGCTGGTGTGGAGTCGGTGATCACAGTAGCAGTGGTTGAACAATCACCTGGCTCCCAGGCAGTCTACACTGGTATTGATGGTGTTTGCAGTGGGCTGAACAGGCTCATCCTCAGGTCTGCAGGTAGTACATACAGGTGGGTATCAGTTGTCTTGGGAGCTGCAGGTTGGATGAGCTGGTACTTAGGATCCTGAATGAGTGCTCAAGTGCCAATTGTGGTGAACAGTTCAAGGCAAAGGCAATCCCCTAACCCCCGGATCACATAACCAGGCACTGAAGCAGGTATGGAGCTGGGCCCCCTATTGTTGCATGCAGGTGCTGGTTGTGGTAGGCAGGGGAAGGGAAATCCTCAAGAATGCTCCAGTGGAAGCAGCAATGGTTGCACTACAGCACTGCTGCAGGGAGGACAGGAATATTTTCAGAGACAGAAACCATATATGGGCAGTTGAAGAGCATGTGCTTTTGTCCCAGGTGGTGATTGCAAGTGGGTAGCATTTCCTCAGGGCTCTTATATATGGGTGACAGTCCTGTTACTGGGGGCAGTGTGGTGGGTAACTACCAATGGCTCATGCTTTGACCCTGGTGTCAGCAGCTAGCAATGGCACCTAGTTTGGGGTGAATAAGGTCACTGAGCTCCAGGGATGTAGATATGCAAGGGTTGTTGGGCTCCAGGGCATGATATAATCTGGTGGCCCACTGGGATCTCAAAATGACTCCTTACTATATGATGGGGTAGGAGGGACCCATTGTGTTTCCTCTCTGCAGCAGTGCCATCATGTGGTCCCCAGGCAGCTGTCTATGCTCCTCTCAGGGCCCATGTTGGCCAACGCATTCGCCAGTGGCTCGGATTCCAAGAGTTTACAGTGGAAATGTAAACGCTGAGGGTCTCACTTATCTTTACCCCACATTAGGGAGTCTCTCAAGATTCCCAGTCAATTTCAGCTGGTAGAGCCGTTGACCTGGCTTCCTTACTTATCTTAGGCATTTCCTATCACTTCTCTGTTAAATACAGCACTCTTTCTTAGATGATCACTTTGAATTGTGATTATCTATTCACTGCTTCTGTTCTCTTTTTAGGATGAGGTACGAGTTGCCGGTAGTTAACCATCTTGGCTACCTTCTGTTTTTCTTTTTTTGTATTTTTTAAAAACTGTATCTGTCAGTTAAACCAAAGTTGTTTTTCTAATTTTATAATTTGCAACTGTGTGAGTCTACCTGGAAAAAAAATTTGGTCTTTCTACCTCTTCCTTATGTTTTTACTTTCTTCCACCTATAGATCTCATTATGCTTATGCCAGAGTCACATTGATTAAAAAATCCAGAAAAAAGGACAAAACTCACTGTGCTTTTCCCAGTGTTTAAGCAATGTCATGTGGTAGTGGTTTCTTCCTACATTCTAAATAGACCTTTTGAGCATCAGAGTTACAATTATCTGTTCTGTAATGGGCCCTATTGCTGGTCTTTAGACCTATTACATTCATGTGTAGTTTGTTTTTCAAGTCAGGAATGTAATAACAAAAAAAGTTAATCTAGATCAGGAAAGTAGGCTGGAGGAGATATAATCAGAAGCAAATCAAGCTAAGGTCCTGTAATAATTGGAGCATTTTTAAACAGTAAGACTATGTAATTAATAGTGGAGATCAATATAAACCAACATGGGTACACTAAGTGAAAGTCACTTTATACTAATTTTGCTAAATCATTTTCTACAGCGTTGCTCTAATTAGCTCCTATAAGGGTATCACTGGATATTATCAGGTAAATCAGCTTGTTAAATCCAGGAGCAAAGATGATTTGTGAGCTTGACATGTGCTGTGTTTGACAGAGTTGGATTAATATGCTTAAGGCAGACAGCAGGCATTTAGTGAATATGGTGAAGAATTATTTGAAACACTATAGGGGTATATCACTTATCTTTTTGTGTTAATACTGTTTAAATAACATGCGATGTGCTTGCTTTAGCAGCACCTATAGGAAAACTGAATAACTTGTTGAATTTAGATTATCTTATGTGCCAGGCACTGTACTAACCATTGGTTGAATGCATGGGCTCAGAATAATGGAAGAAATAGATTCGCTTTATCAGTGGCATGGTTCACATTCTGTTCCCAGATCTTTATGGTTTTTCTAGCAACGCCTTAGCTCTCATGGGAGTCAAGACTGAGACCCAGAGGCGGGGCTCCCGATTCTACGCTCTTCACCTTTCCAGGGCACTTAATTTTATCAATTTCATATAAAACTTGAAGTTAAATTAGGTGGCCCTTAAAATGTTCAAAAAAGAACTGCACAAATAATCAAAAAAATTGAGATGTGAAATGTTAATATTGTGAACCCTGGAGGTTAAATCGCAATGATGGTTTCATGCATAAAGCAATTTCCTTCCAAATATTTGTTAAGGTAAGTATTTCCATTGTTTTAGATGGAAATTTGGAGGCTCAGAGCCAGTTAACGACTTGACTGAGGGCACAAGTTATATGGCACAGACAGCCTCAGGGCTCTTTCTACTCACCAGGAGAATTTGAAAATTACTAAAAAATCTCTCTTTTGAGATCTACAAGCCTGAACGCCTTTAACAACAACACAGGCTGAGATCAGATGGTCTTAATGCAAAGCAATCTAAAAGGGCATTTATGCCAATCTGTTTTTCAAGTGAAGAGTGTGAAGATTAATATAACTTAGAACACCTACAACAAATGTCTGAAATGATGCTTAATAACGTGTGCTTTTGAGTCAGAAGAGCTTGAATTTTTATTTTATTTTTTATAAATTTCATTAATGAAAAAAATTACTTCTCTTCCTGAGCCTCAATTTCCTCACCTATCATATCTAAGCCGTAACTACCTTATAAGGCTGTTGTTAATGTTAAAACTTAACTAATAGATAGCGGATTACTAGACTAGATGTCAGTTTTGTGATATCTACTTCAACTTTTGCTAACAGTTGATAATTTAGAAGCAATGTAGGAGTCTAACAGTACAGAAACATTTATGCATGTTATTATTCATTTTCCATATCTTCAAGATCTATCATGTCATCGTGATAGATATTCTATATAAAAAAAATTCCAAAAACACAGTTTTATATCCATAATATAAAAAATAGGCAAAAATTAACCTTGGATCTATGGCCTCTATTAGAGTCCAGTAACATCAATCTGAGGTGGCTCAGATTTTTTTTTATTATAGTTTAAGTTCTGGGATACATGTCAGAACGTGCAGGTTTGTTACATAGGTATACACGTGCTATGGTGGTTTGCGACACCCATCAATCCATCATCTACATTAGGTATTTCTCCTAATGCTATTCCTCCTCTAGCCCCCTGCCCTCTGACAGGCCCCAGTGTGTGATGTTCCCCTCCCTGTGTCTGAGTGTTCTCATTTTTCAACTCCCACATATGAGTGAGAACATGTGGTGTTTGGTTTTCTGTTCCCGTGTTAGTTTGCTGAGAGTGATGGTTTCCAGCGTCATCCATGTCCCTGCAAAGGACATGAACTCATCCTTTTTATGGTTACATAGTATTCCATGGCTTATATATGCCTTGTTTTCTTTATCCAGTCTGTTATTGATGGGCATTTGGGTTGATTCCAAGTCTTTGCTGTTGTGAATAGTGCTGCCATAAACACACATGTGCATGTTCTTCATAGTGGAATGATTTATACTCCTTTGGGTATATACCAAGTAATGGGATTGCTGGGTCAAATGGTATTTCTGGTTCTAGAACCTTGAGGAATTGCCACACTGTCTTCCACAACGGTTGAATTAATTTACACTCCCACCAACAGTGTAAAAACTTTCCTATTTCTCCAGATCCTCTCCAGCATCAGTTGTTTCTTGACATTTTAATGATTGCCATTCTAACTGGCATGAGGTGGTATCTCATAGTGGTTTTGATTTGCATTTCTCCAATGACCAGTGATTATGAACTTTTTTTTCATATGTTTGTTGGCCGCAAAAATGTCTTCTTTTGAAAAGTGTCTGTTCATATCCTTTACCCACTTTTTGATAGGGTTGTTTGTTTTCTTCTTGTAAATTTGTTAAGTTCTTTGTAGGTTCTGGATATTAGTCCTTTGTTAGATGGATAGATTGCAAAAATTTTCTCCCATTCTGTAGGTTGCCTGTTCACTCTGATGACAGTTTCTTTTGCTGTGCAGAAGCTCTTTAATTTAATTAGATAACGTTTGTCAATTTTGGCTTTTGTTGTCATTGTTTTTGATGTTTTAGTCATGAAGTCTTTGCCCAAGCCTATGTCCTGAATGGCATTTCCTAGGTTTTCTTCTAGGGTTTTTAATGGCTTTAGGTTTAAGTTTAAGTCTTTAATCCATCTTGAGTTAATTTTTGTATAAGGTATAAGGAAGGGATCCAGTTTCATCTTTTGCCATATGGCTAGCCAGTTTTCCCAATGCCATTTATTAAATAGGAAATCCTTTCCCCCCTGTTTGCTTTTGTCAGGTTTGTCAAAGATCAGATGGTTGTAGATGTGTGGTGCTATTTCTGAGGCCTCTGTTTTGTTCCATTGGTCTACATATCTGTTTTGGTACCAGTACCATGCTGTTTTGGTTACTGTAACCTTGTAGTGTAGTTTGAAGTCAGGTAGTGTGATGCCTCCAGCTTTGTTCCTTTTATTTAGGATTGTCTTGGCTATACAGGCTCTTTGTTTGGATCCATATGAAATTTAATGTAGTTTTCTTGGCCAGGGCAAATAACAGGATCAAGCCCAGAATCTGCATAGGAAGGCACAATGTCAAAGTATGGCTGCACAGAGGATACAATGAGAGAATTTGTGACCATATTTTCAAACAAACCTTCAGGTAGAAAAGTTAATAATAATATTTATTTTAGAGATTTGAGGATTAAGCAAAATAAACTCATAAAATGATGACAAGGGCAGGACATAATTTGGGGCCAACAATTATTAAACCCTTTTACTTAAGCTAATGTTGATAAGAAGACACTGAAAACATTTTAATGAAAAAGAGAAGACAATAGGATAGAATTACGTTAACATGTTTAAATAATCACTCATGGCCAGGCACAGTGGCTCACCCTTGTAATCCCAGCACTTTGGGAGGCCAAGGTGGGTGGATCACAAAGTCAGGAGTTTGAGACCACCCTGTCCACCATAGTGAAACATTGTCTCTACTAAAAATACAAAAAGTAGCCAGTCATGGTGGCACGTACCTGTAGTCCCAGTTACTTGGGAGGCTAAGGCAGAAGAATAGCTTGAACCTAGGAGGCAGAGGTTGTGGTGAGCCGAGATCACACCACTGCACTCTGGCCTGGGCAACAGAGCAAGACTCTGTCTCAAAATAAATAAACAAATAAATAAAAATAAAATCACCTGTAAATGTCATAACCTTCCAATTTTCTAGTTTTGGCGCCTGAAAGTATTCAAAGTAAAGAACTGAGTTTTAAATCAACTTTACAAAATAAAGGCTATATGTATGGAAACATACATGCTTGCTTTAATATGAATTATCTTATTATTAAGACTATGGTGAAGGTCTGGAATGGAGACTGAGAACATATTTAAAAACTCTAGAACTTATTTTTCCTTCTTAGATGCAACTTTAAGACAAATTAGAAAGTGACTTTGTTTACTGAGGACTACAACAAGGAAACCACATTTATTCAGAAGAAAGAGGAGATAATTTACAAAAGGAGGAACAGTTAAGACAAGTTGTACCAGACAAATGTGATCTCCTGTCTATTCCTTCTTGATCTATTTTACCCCTCCTCATCTAAGAAGCTACTTGGAAGCAAATGAATGGATTGGAAGTAGAATAAAGACTAATTCCTTGGTATTACTATCCAAGTGAGTTAGGAAAACAAGAATAATTTCTTATGAAAAAATAGGAAAAATGAGATTATTCCATAAGACTCAGGTGCCTTTTATCTTCAAATTTGGAGAAAAAGCAATAGAAGGGAGGCTTTTGCTAGTTACTTAACCATACATGAATAAAGTTAATATGTTTCAATTTTCCTTCTAGAAACTTGACAGATATGGTCAAATGCCAATATACAGCACTCTTTTCTAAACATGAGGCATCAAATTAAAGATAAGTCCCCCGTCTGCAATGATAAGATATTAGCATCTGACTCAAACCTACAAAAACTGACCCATTGCCATGACCAATCTCACTATGTAATGCAGTTCATGTATTATAGATGCATAGATTAAGTTCTGAATTTCTTATTTTGAAAAGCTTATATGATCAACCCAGTGGTCTGCTTTCTCACGGCACTTTCCCAAACTCACTTCTCCTTAAGTTATACGTACTGAATTGATGTTCTAAAGTTTTCTTACCTTTTCTAAGGAATTAAATCAATTATCTCTTTTAATGTTAACTGAATGAATTTTCTCTCAACATTGAAATGGCTAATCACACAGAACTCACTTGTAATCTCCTAACAATGAATCTTTTTTATTATGCCCTAGCTCTGAGACATATTTTCTTTGAGAAAAAAGAAACAAAACAGTATATGATTTTTGTACTTTAAAAATTCTATTGGGCTTAATAGGAAAGCCCTTGGTGGTGGTAGTGAGGGGGATTTGATGCCAGAAACAACTAAAATCATAATGTAGAATTCTTTATTAATTCCTATATGGGAAATAATATTTTCTGTATTATTTAGGAATCATAGGTCTTGCTATGCATTATACAATACCTAAAAAATATTTCTCTATGCAGCGCTCCATTAAAATTAATGATGCACAAAAGTAGTCTCATAAAATTATGTGCTCATATTCTCCTAAAAAGCAATGGCAATTGTGGTCATGTTTACCAGGCAGTTTCTAGGATATAAGTTAAGATACTATATCTGTGGGGGATTTATTCAGTGAAGGTCTCTACACTATACCAGGATGCCAAAATTACTTTTTCGTACATTAATTTTTCTCTTTATATCAACAAGTACCCTCCTTTTAACATGACATAAGCATGCCTTACACCAATCTATAAACCTATAAAATAATTTAAAAGGCACATTTCAAACTGTTAATGAATGTTTGACCCTTATTCACAGAATTAGTACAGATCCACATCAGTGGATAACAACAAAAAAGACTCCTAACACTCCACTGCAGTATGAGACATTTTATCTCTCTTATGTACAGAAAAATATGAAATAGAATTCGAATGATTGGCTTATGTCACTAATGCCTCAAGAATTCATGTCTGCATTCTCACTGCTTATTAAATTTGTGATCTTGTGGAGGGGTAACAGGGATTAATTAATTGCTGTCCACAGAAATAGATTTTAGTCTTAAGTTTCTAATATGAGATTTAGTGATTTATAAACATTTTTTGGAAACATGGGCATCTGGAAAAATCTATAAAGTCATCCTCCAGGACAAAGTGAAAACATGGAGGAAAGGAAACTAATGAAATCATCTCTTCTGATCATTAAACTTAAAAAGGAAAAAGGAAATGATGCAACAACAACAAAAAAAAGTCTTTCCTACAAAAAAACTTTTAATTTGGTTCGATGTTACACTAAAAATACAAAACAAAAACAAAAACAAAAACAAAAAATATTAGCCGGCAGTGGCCACTGGCGCCTGTAGTTCCAGCTACTCAGGCGGCTGAGGCAGGAGAATGGTGTGAACCTGGGAGGCGGAGCTTGCAGTGAGTCAAGATGGCGCCGCTGCACTCCCTCCTGGGCGACAGAGCGAGACTCCGTCTCAAAAAAAAAAAACCAACCAACCAACCAAACAAAAAAGCCGTTCCCACCAGGTTCTAATGACCAGCTGTGATTAGAACAATTCAAATCAGAACAGCATATATCATTTACAACCCACCGTGTACCAGTCTATGTTAGTCAGTGAGAGTGACAAGATGAGGTATTTCCTCCTTCATTAAGTAGATCACATTCTCATACAAAGGCGTGCTTAGAACAGTGTTCCCAAAGCCTTGTTCCATTACTATTCCAGGACATGCATGTTTTATATTTGGTGTGACTTGTAATAATAACTGTAACTCAAGAGGAATTTCAAATAAAATCAGCATCCATGAATTCAACCAACCTTGGATCAAAAATATACAAAATACAAAATAAAAATGACAATACAAAAAATAATACCCATAATAATACAGTATAACAATTATTTATGTAGCATTCACATTGTATTTAGGTTTTATAAGTAATCTAGAAATAGTTTAAAGCAGGGGTCCCCAATCCCTGGGCCAAGGACCAGTACCCACCTGTTAGGAACCAAGCTGCACAGCAGGAGGTAGGGGGCTGGTGAATGAGTGAAACTTCATCTGTATTTACAGTCACTCCCCATCACTCACGTTACCACCTCAGCTCCACCTCCTTTCAGATCAGTGGCAGCGTTAGAGTCTCATAGGAGCACTAACCCTATTATGAACTGCACATGTAAGGGATCTAGGTTGCACACCCCTTATGAGAATTTAGTGTCTGATGATCTGTCACTGTCTCCCATCACCCCCAGACGGCACCATCTAGTTGCAGGAAAACAAGCTCAGGATTCCCACTGATTCTACATTATGGTAAGTTGTATAATTATTTCATTATATATGAAAACATAGTAATAATAATAAAAATAAAGCGAAATCATCTACTGCCACCTGGTCCGTGAAACTGGTCATTGGTGCCAAAAAGGCTGGTTTAAAGTATACAGTGGAATGTGCATAGGTTATGTGCAAATACTATGCCATTTTATATAAGGAACTTAAGCATACAAATACACATATTGTTATCTGCGGGGAATCCTAGAAATAGAACCCAGTGAATATAGAGAAACAACTGTATTCTGATTATACTTCATGGATTTCAGATAAGTCTAGATGGTGACTAAGAAAGGCATTCAGATTAATAAATACTAATCAGTTTTCTTTTGTTCCTCTACCATAAAATGGAGATAACTACTACCTCATAATGTTATTTACATGAACGATATTAACATATACTATGGACCAAGCACTATGCTAGGCTCTAAAATGCACTAGTTATATAAAAGTAATATGGTTTCCGCCTCTCAAGATTATAGTTACAGAGTGTCCCTTGGTCAGTGACAAATATTTTACACACAAATAGACTTTGCTTCTTTTGTCTGCTTCTTCTTAGAGAATGGGGGTTTCACCTGAATTAAACAAAAAATTGTATGCCTCATTCTCCTTGTAGATACCTAGAGAATAACCTATTATATATTATATATGCTAGTCTTTTTTATATAATGCTTTATACCTTGCCTCATATTCCTTTTGACTTTTGGAATGATAAAAATTGATTTATGTCAAGTGGATCAGACCTCTAGTGTGGGCTTGGAATCAGTGAATAAATTTGTCATCTACTCTTTCCATGTAGCACAGGCCAGCTTGAAGCATGCTGACCCCTGGCCTTTCTCTAACTACTCATGTGAAGCCAGGAAGAGACAAGGAAAAGGAACTGGTGAGACAGGGTAGAGCCAGGTCAAATGCAAGAGCATGTCATTCTGTTCAACTCTTATCCTCTTATTGCAGTATTCTGGCCATTACCACCCTGTTTTGACCCAGCCACAGTATGCCACTGGCCCTGATCACCAGCTGCCTCGGTTTTTAAAAGCCCGGGCCTAACACCTTGCTCCCTAACACAAATATTTAGGAAGTAGAGGCTAAGATAAATTATCTTCAGAGGAAATTTCAAGCTTCCCACCTTAGCTTAAGAGTCTGGTCTTCTCATACACATAAAGATCCTCAGCCAACAGTTGCTGAAATCACATTCTTCATCTCCAAAATCCTTGCTGTCTGGGCTCAGAAATCTAATTTTAAAGTGACTTAAGGGATTTTGATAATGAGTTGAGATTTGTTACTATTTTTTAATTAAAAAATAATTTCAAAGGATTTATGCTGAGTGAAAGAAGCCAATCTAAAGAGGTTACATAATGGGGAAAAAAAAAAAATATATATATATATATATATTCCATTCATTTACAAAATTAACTTAGGCCAGCATCTTTTTTAACTGCTTCCTTTAGTGAGGTTTCTTGTATATATTTAGTTCAACTAGATATTTTTGTCAAATTTTACATTTTATTCTGCAGTTCTCTAACCTTGTAAGTAATTATTTTAAATTTGTATATATCAATGATCATACTTTGTGATGTTAAGTTCTACAGGTTTTGATGAAAGCATATGTATTTTCATCTTGAAATAACAAAATTATAGCGATGGAGAAGCAATGAATGATTTCCAGGGGTTGTGAATGCAGGAGGGGAGTGTGTGTGCCTAAAAAAGGGTAGCAAGAAGGCTGGTGAGTGTGATGGAAGAGTTGCATGTCTGAATTGTGCTGGTAGTTGCAGGAATCAACACATGCAATCAAATTCTGTAGAAATACACACCCAGACATGCAAGTGCATGTAAAACTGTTCAAATCTGAATAAATTCTTTGGATTATAAGACTATAAAATTCCTGGTTTAGATATTGTACTACAGCATTGCAAGATGTGTCCCCTAGGCAAAGGGTACCTAAGGCCTCTCTGTGTATTTTCTCAAATCTTTCTGTGAGCCAATAATTATTTCAAAACAAAAAAATATACAAAAACAACACAAGACATAAATTGCCCATTTTAAAAAGAGAGAAAAAACAAAGAACTAAGCAAAAATAAATTCTATCTGTTATCGATAATTTATTTGACTAGGTAACCAACTTAAATGATGACTACATACAATGTCCATATTTGGCATAAACTAAAATGTGTGTGTATATATAAATGTATATATATACACACACACACACACACACACACACCCCTATTCAGGCTATAATTTTGAAATTCCACAGTGCTGTTGACATATAGTAGAATTCGTTTATTCAAGTCACAGTCTGTTAATAACTATTCAAGTTGTACTAATGCTACAGAATAAAATTCTATGGAAATAAAAGTGTGCAATTTATGACCCAGTCTTAGACAGACGGTCTGAATGATTATTCCCAAAAGGTTTAGCTCTCTGACAAGATCAATTGCTTTAGCAAATATATGTGGTGATTCACACCTAACTCAGCTCTACTGCGCAGAAATGATAATGGAAAAACCATCCAATATTGAATATATCCCATGCTTGCCCCCATGATAAATGAATCTCAACGTTCAATGATGGGGGTCTCTTCTCTGAATTCAGGAGGATAAAGAAAGCTTAATTAATGGCACAAGAGGTGTGAAAATATTGCTGTGTGACAGAAAGCACATGGAGTTTTCAACTGTGCAACCAAAGAATTGGCAGGGTTTTCCCATGCCCACTGCCAGCAGTTCTTTTCCTCTGTTCCTCCACATTTTGCCAGCTGGAAAGCACAGGCTATGCTATCTTTCTGCTTTCCCCAAGCGGTGAAACTGGCTGTGCTGTTAGCCACCCATACAAATTCACACAAATGAACCTCGCCTGGGTTCCAAGGGATTAATAATGCAGTGTGTTGAGAATGGTTAAAAGCAATCTATAGAACTGAATCAATAGGAACTTGTTATTAATTTACTTAAACATCTTTCACTTGGTGGTTTGCTCACCTGAAAAGCCAACCTACTCAGCTGTCCTAAAGAAGAGGTTCATGATAGTAGCAGTTTTACTACTTGGTGTTAAATTATCAATCATTTCTCTCATAGAATGTTAATTTTCCTTCAATATGCCATGCAGTGATTTACCTCTTTCTTCTTGAAATGGTTTCTTATTTATGCTTAGTGGCACGAAACTTTCTGGAATACACCTACTTTCATGAACTCTCTTAATCTCTCTGCCTGTCTTTATAAAATTGTTTTATTTTACAATACTTTTAGATTTACGGAAAGATGAAGAGTTCCCATGTGCTTACAATTCCCAGTTCCAACTGTAAGTAATATTTGCAATAATATACCATATTTGTCACAATTAATGAGTCAACAGTGATACATTATTATTAAATACTTTTTTCAGATCTATAAATTTTTACCTAATTTCCTTTTTTTTAATTCCAGGATCTTATCCAGAATATGCCATTAAATTTAGTTATCAAGTCTTCTTAGGTTTCTCTTGGATGTGACAGTTTTGTAGTTTTCTCTTGTTTTTGAAAACTTTGACAGTTTAAGGAGTACTGATCAGGTATTTTTAATAATAGAAAGCCCCTTAATTGAAATTTTTCAGATGTTTTTCTCATGATAACACAGTGGTTACGGGTTTCGGAGAGGAAAACCATAAAAGTAAAGTACATTCTCTTCACATCATGTCAAGGATACATTCTACCACTTATCACTATTAATATTAACCTTGATCACCTGACTGAGGTAGTGTTTACCACATTTCTCCCCTGTAAAGTTAATCTCTTCCCCCACTTTTCTGTATTATATTCTTCAGAATAAATGTACTATGCACAGTCCAAACTGAAGGAGTAGAAATTGTGCTCCATCTCCCCAGTGGTGGCACATCTACATACGTTGTTTGAAATTATTTTTCACAGCAGATTTTTCTCTTTTCCTCTATATTTTTATTCAGTCTCTTATTTGTATTAGTGTATTCTAAAGATATTTATTTTTTTACCTATAGATACATACACATATGTTTACATATCTATATTATACTTTTGTTATAGATATTTAATATTTTAACTTACATATTGTTGGGTTATAATCCAATAGTAATATATATATTTGTTTGTTTTTGTTTTTCTCGAATTGTTCCAGGTTTGGCTGTTGAGAGCTCTTTCAGTTGGTTCCTGTGTTCCTTTGACAAAGCCCCATCATTGTTGGCGTTTTGGAGTACTTCTTTCTTTCTGGCACTACAAGAACCTCCAGTCTCATTTGTATATTTCTGGCTCCAGACCTAAAGTTAAGACATCTTTTCAAAAGATTTCGTTTCTTTATGCAATAATACTATCAGAAAACAAGATCTGTGTGCTAGGTGCACTCATGCTACTGGGGCGTTATTATTTCTAGTCTCTCTCAGCTGACAGAGGAAGGAAATATATGTGTTAATACTGATCTGATAGATACACTTGTGTATAAATAGTTCTCCATGTAGCCATCTGTATCTATAAGCTAAGCATGATGTCTCTAACTCTAACTCATTGCAACAGGGACCATGCCAGCCTCCATTTCTTGCATATTTTCAACGTTGTAGTCCAACAGTTAAAAAACTTGGCTCCCACTATCAGACATCAATTTACTTAATTGTTCAATTATAGCATATATGTGTAGTAATTTCAGAATCGTTAACCCCTACTCCAGTGCAAACAGCTATATCAACTCAAGTACAGTGTTTATGCACAGTTCTTCAGTTCCTTTGGCTTTAGTTTTACAGATCCCACTCACTTAAAAATCACTTAGGCCAGCACCTTTTCCAACCATTCACTTTAGTGAGGTTTCACATATATATTTCATTCAATTAGACATTTTTGTCACATTCTGCATTTTACCTTACAATCCTCTGCCTACCTAAATGATTTTTTATACTTTGTATACATCAATGATCACCCTTTGTGATGTAAAGTTCTGTAAGTTTTGATAAAAGCATGGTATCATGTTTTATTATTACAGTACCATATAAAATAGATTCACCACACTACTGATCCCTTGTGCTTCACGAATTCAAAACCCTGCCCAAACCCCTGGCAAGCAGTGCTACGTTTACTGTCTCTAAGGTGCTACTTTTTCTTTAATGTCATATAAATTGAATTTTACAGTGGATAGCCTGTCCAAACTGGCTTCTTTCAAAATAGCAATATGCAATTAAAATTAATCCACATTTTTGTAAGTTTTGATAACTAATTGCTTTTCATAATTGAGTGCTATCTTATTACAAAAATGCACCAAAAGTTGTTTATTGATTCACCTATTGAAAAATATCTTATTGCTTACAGTTTTTGGTGATTAGAAGAAAAAGTCCTATAAATATTTATAAGAAGGTTTTATGTGGACATAACTTTTCAAATAACATGGACAAAGATCTATGAGTGTGATTGTTGGACTGTACAAAAAACCATACTTAATTTTGTAGGAAAGTGTCAAACTATGCCCACCGTTGCCATGCCATTTTGCATTCTTACCATCAATGAGTGAGAGTTCCCATTGTTCATATCCTCAAAAGCATTGGTACTGCCATTTGAATAAAGATAGCCATTCTAATAAGTGTGCTATAACATGTAATTTTTTAAAATTTGCATTTCTCTAATGAGCTATGATGCTGAAAGTCTTTTCATGTGCTTATTTGTCATCTTTATATTTTCTTTGGTGAGGTGCTTCTTCAGATGTTTCCCAACTTTTAAATTGGGTGTTTGTTTTCTTATTGTTGAGTTTTAAAAGTTTGTTGTATTCATTAGGGCATTTTAAACATAGATATTTAAAATTTCTTCTCTGATATCTACAACAACTGTATTATATCTGGGCATGATTCTGTTGATGGCTTTGTCTCTTCAGACTGTTTTCTCTTGCCCTTGGCATGTCTTTGAATATTTTTGTTGAAAACTGACGTATTATATGCAGTAATAGGAACTGAGGAACACAGGCTTCTAGTATTTTTATCTTCATCTAGCTAAGAGCTGAGACAAGTATGACATTTGCTATAACTGTAGGTTCCAAAGCCTTCACATTCCTCTAATGATGTTTTTTGTGTTTCCTATTTACTCTGCGCTCTCCTAAATACCCCTACTCAGAGAAAAAATCTATTTCTTGCAGCTCTTTCATCTGCAATCAACTCCTAATGTACTGGGTCTCTGTTGTTGTGGTTGTAAGGTGACAAAGATGGGAAACATGTAATTGTCAAATTAAATCTCCATCTTTTATTGGAACAGTTTTTCAGCTGTGACCTTAGCAAGTATCTCAACAATGATACAATTTCTTTTCTCCCATGCACTCCCTCGCTGTAGCATTTCCCATTTACTCTGTTGATGTTCTTACCCCTTTTGACTATGTTTTTCTTTTATCTCTTTGGCCAGATAGAAAAGGTAGTGGGTGATGAAATAGACAAATTGAATTTCCTCTATCTTGGATAAGGTTGTGGCAAAAGTACCTCCTGACCTCCTGGGCAATAGACCTTTAATGTAAAGAAGGATCTGGGCATATTCATAATTTCTCTTCCTCTTCCCACCCTCCACTCCTCCACCTCTCATTGTTGAAACCGTGAGAGGGACCTTTCTCAGGTTTTTTTCATCGTGAGAAGCTGAGGAGGGTCCTGGAGGTAAAATCTACAGAAGGGTGGAACTCAAGACTGTGGCCTCAGGAGGTTCTCACCCACAGGCTAATCCGCACTCACCCTACAAAAATTCATCAAAATTACCACTAAATTATACACCCTAGTTTATGGCTTCAGTGAGCTCTGCCCAAAGTAAGCAGATCTCAACTGTTTCTCTGGACCCACCTCTATCTCCAGAGTTAGGGTTGGCAATTTGCCTTGCAAACTCAGATCTCTGACGGGTGCAAGAAAAATTGTTGATTTTTAGTTTCTCTTGTAAGGAGAGGAGTAATACATACTGAGTTTTTGGTAGATCTTGTTGAATCTGAAGCTAGAATCCTAGTTATAGTCTGACTTTTCTACTCTACTCTGTCGAGTAGGTTATCAGGCATCCTATCCATTCTAATAGCTTTACTTAACTAAACTGCCCAACTGACTCCTCATTCTATATCTTTATTATTTTTCCACCATGTGTTCCAGTTTCTGATTATATGTTTAAAGGTTACACATAAAAGAAATCTTACAGACATTTTTAAGTCTAATGTCAAAACTAGGTTAATCTCTTTGACTTCTTAAAATTATTGTTCTTTCCAACTTTATAATTTTTATTAAACAGAATGTATTTTGTTCCTGTGACCTATGTTCTGATCTTTGGCATCGTCATTGGATTTGTAACATAGAGAAAGGCCAGATTTACAAACAAGTCATGTAAACCCATATCATTGTTGTGACAATAATCTACAGGTTATTATGAGTCCCCTATTTCTATTTTGAAATTTCTATTTTAATGTCCCATGATCTCTAGTATTTAACTTACAATAGCCCCTAATTAGCCTATCACTTCTATTTCTATGGCTTTCATTGTCTCTTTATTCCAGTCTGTTTTCAGACAACTTGTGTGTCCATGGAGACCACCGATGATTTAAATTAGAAGAGTGAGTGCTCAGATTTTAAGTTGAAGAGTGAGTGGTTGGAGCTTGAAAGTCAAAACTAGTGTTTCATTATTCAGAATTTCAATTTTTAAAGAAAATCTCCTTCCCTTTGCTGCCCTTCAAGGCTCTCATAACCCTAGGCACTTGACTCATATAAAACAAATTGTTTGATTATTCCATTCTTTCCGTCCTCCATCTCTTTTTACATGTCTTTGTCCTTCACTTGATCTACATCTATTTTCCACCCATAGGCACACACCCTACCTTTCTTTACAAGCAAATTCAAATGGCTCCCTACATGAGGACATTTCTGAGCATCCATTGAAGAAAATAATTTCTACATCTTCATATTTGTATATGCCTTAAAGCACATACTACTTTGTAAACATTTTAGTTACTAATCTTTCTTCTCCTTAGGAAATCTCCTTGAGCGTAGGGATTAGATGTTTCACAGACCTGTGTGATACAAAGATCTGTCTCATATACTTGTAGCATCTTGAGTGCTAGCAAAGTTCCTTGCACATTATATATACTCAAAACAATTTTGAAGGATATATAAATTGTAGAATAAAATTTCACTTTTCCAAATTTAAAACTAAATTTGAAATTATATATGACAATCATTAAATATTGCATTTGAAATAAAGAAACAATGAGAACAGAAACAAAATAAAACAAAACCCAGAGACTCTCCAATTGCCAAATTGCCTTCTAAATGTGCTAATGGTGACCACGTGTCTTTGTACAGAATCAAATGTTTGAGGATCTAAATTATAGAATTTACATTTGTAGCAGCAGTATTGCAGAAGAGAAAGAAAAATTATATATATTATTACTGGAAATACATATATATATATATATATCCATAAACTGCAAAGATATCTTTCAAAATCATTAAAGACTATCTCTCATTATGAAAAACACATGCAATTCTGATAATTCTTGGAGGACAGTAGCAATCTTACGAATATCCTACCATGACTAAGACAATGCTCTGTGATTTTTCTCTTTAACTTGTCTCAACAACATTGACTTCAGGAGGGAATGTCAATGAGGTGAGGACTCTTCCTTGTCCATTCTTCAACACAGAAATCATAAACATTTGTGGCAATATTCTCAAATAAATTTAAGGAGCTGCAGAGCCTTAATGTAGAGTCAGTTTTGAGTTCTGTTTATTCGAGCAAGGTTAATAAAACTTGAAGATACTCATAGGTTTATTAAATGAACACTTATAAGTAAGGCAACTGATTATTTTCAGTGAACCAGTCCATAGCTTTGAGGTTAGCACATGTCTTAAAACTTTTTATCCTGGTAAAATAAAATGGACTAATGAAATATAGTTAAGGAATAAAAATGGCATAATCTATACAAACTCCTCTTTTTTAATGGAATTCTTCACATATAATTTAGTCCTAAAATTGTACAAAAGTTAATTAGCTTGTCAAATGAATAAATGATTTTTTCTAAAAGAAATATATCCATATCAAACATTTTTCGTGTTTAAAAAATCGTATCTGCAAAATACAACCTTAATATTAAAAAATTAGGCAATCTTTCATAGAACAGAACCTTATAAAAGTTATATATGAAGGGCTATCAAGGCACATTAGAAGCATCTGAAGCGAGAAGTTGTGGGAACTATGGCGTAAGTGGTTACAAGAATAAACAAAGTTGAATATTCCTGTCCCTATGACTTAGGTATAAAAGATGACTTCTAGCTCAATGCAGGGAGTATCGAAGCCTGCCAAGGCGAATGCAGATATATGAGCCATTGTGAAATTGCACTCATATATTTCTCCATGCCTGTGATTATTTGCTGATTTACTGTGGTCAAACTCCGGTGCTCATTCATTTAATCACAAGTCCCTTCACAACATAATTTAAGGTGATCACTCATGAGAATCTTGGTTGTGCCAGGAGCCTGAGGAACCACAGTGAGTTAGTTCTTTTGCAGATTCCTTGAGGAGCAGTGAATTTTACTCCTCAAATGGGTCCAACATAAAAATGAGGGTGGTAGCCATGCATGCTTGCAGGTTTTCAAACACTGAGACACATTTTGGCAGAATAGATAGGATTTCTTCCCAAGATGCTCCTGGAACTAGACTCAGCAGGTTCAATGAAAACTAAGACTAGAAAGGTTCTGTGGCCAGACTATTACCAGAGGCTATCCTTCTGCCCATGTCAAGTGGCTTCATGCATCATATTCATCTGTACACAACCACGTTTTAAGAAGGATTTAAAATAGATTCACATTCCGAAAGAAAAACCCCAACTACCTGTGAGGTTAAATGGGAAACTCATTATATATACTCAAAGCAATTTTGAAGAATATATAAATTGTAGAATAAATTGTAGAATAAAATGAGCGCCATTACACTCCAGCCTGGGCAACAAGAACGAAACTCCGTCTCAAAAAAAAAAAGAAAGAAAAACCATACCCAAGAAGAAAGAACGAAATGTGCTTAGGAAATACGGAACATTATTTGGGACTTTGTAAGAGTAAGTAAAAGAAGCCACAACTTATTTTCTCCAGCTTAATGGGCCATCAACTCATTAAATGAGATAAGATATGTAAAATTACTTAATGCTCAATAATTGTTATTATATGATAACCTCCATGTTTTTATCTTTTGCAAACATGTTTAATCATTCTGATTTGATTGCACACAGCATAAAACATATACTCGCCAGCTGTGGTTTAGCTCCACCTCCCTCTTCACCATCAAGCATCTCCCTTCTCTGTCTTCTCGTTTTACATTGCATTTCTTTATATCTCTACAACACATTCACTTCTTTCTAATTTAGTGTCTTCACATTTTCTCCGCTTTCAGCCTAGAGCAGCCTATCACCCCAGTTGTTTTCTTTGCTTAGTTAACTGCTATTTATACCTCTAATCTGAATTCATAGGGCACTTTCTTCAGGAAGTTTTCCCTGAACCTCAAAATTTTACCACATTCTTCATGCACTTCTTCACATCAATATGCCAGTAATTATGAAATAAGTAATTATTACATTATTATATATGTTTTTTCCTTGCTGGCTCTATAAGAAAAGATAAAATTGTGTTTTGTTTATCATTATATGTTTAGAGTCATCATAATAGCTGACATAGTGGTTGCTTTGTAAACATTTGTTGCATTAATGCATGACTAAAAATAGAGGTAGGTTAACTAGTTAGCAAGAGTGCTCTAAAACAATTCTAAGCCCTGACTAGAGAGATCTAACCTCATAAATTCTCAAGGCTGTTAGAGGGCTCTAAAGGCAATATTAAAAAACAAAAGCCTTCTATTTTGATAGAACAATTTCCCACTGTGACAATATTTAAGAGACATTTTTGCATGGTAAGTGCCACTCAGAAGCTTTCACTTTAGCTTCATTGAAAATAATCTTGGTTCCCTGATAGGTACTTTTTCTAGCATTTTCAATATTTGACACCTTTACGGGCATCTGCCTATATTTTGTCAGTTCTGCTTGTCAATTTGCAGACCAATTTTTGATATATTCCATACATTTTACCTCCATTAATATTTTTCAAGTGAAATGTCTCCTTCTTATTTGCGATGACTTTGACTTCTCATTTACTCTTTCAATTTTCTTGCATAAATGCTCAGAGAAATCTATATTTTCTATTTGAAAATATATTTTATCCATTTAGATAAAAATACCTTTCTATATCTTCCAAAGAAAGCACCACATTTCTTTGTATTCTGCTTTTGATTTTTTTTTTTTTTTTTTTTAGTCTGAAATATTTTTTTGCCAAAAGCACTACAAAGATCAATTTATTTTGCTGAGGGAGTGGCAAAGACATTCTTAACCCTTCTGTGGTCTGTCTTTGCTGAAATGTAACTGCCCAACTATTTCATCATATGTTAGAAAGGCTGTGTTTGCCCTACGTGGGGAACTCTCCAAAAGCAATGCATTCCAGTTCACAGATTTTAGATTCATTTTCCTCATGAGAGTGAATAGTCAGGATCTACATGTAAAACATATCTACTTGAAAGTGGGAAAACAGTTGAAAAACTACCTAGAAACCAGATTGTGTGGACACAACCTCAGGCTTCCTCAAGTTGTCTTCGCTGTACTGACTGGATTCTGTGTATAATTACAAATAAAATTTTAATAGTGTTTTCCCTTGGCCATGTTCACTGGGAAACATTATTTCCTTGATGATTCTGGGTTTTTGAAATGAATTTGTGTCAAGTTATCCTACTGGCTGCTGACTAGTATTAAAAGCATTGCAGAAAATTATTAAGGTACTTTAGGACAAAGTTAACTTATTTTCATTATAGATGATGTCAAAAAATAAATATACCTTTATTTAAAAATATAAAACAAAGAGAGAAAATGGAAATCACTCATAATCATGAATCTATCAATACTAATTACGTCAAAATAACTACTTTTCTAAAGAACAAAGTAAATTGCTCTTTTCTCTCACAGAACAAGCCGTATGTGGTTTTACAATTTCTTTTTTTAGATAATTTTATCTTGTGAGCCTTTCCCTATGTGGAATATCTTACAGAATTATGAAATAAAAATATGCTGATCTGCCCCAAAATATCTTCAAATTCAATGTCCCTATCCCTCACCTACCTCTGCATTATTTTCATTTAACATAATTATTTATTAAATTTAGGAGATTTTCCCTCATTATCTTTATATTCACTAGAATTCTATGAAACAAAATTATCCTTATTATCAGCATTTTTTCTCCACAATTATTGAAATAAATGGCATACAAAAGATAATTTGCAGACATTGCAGAACAAGTTTCTGTAAAAGCAAAGACTAACATTCAACATTTGTCAAGAGAGGAGGGTTTCAGTATGTAATAAATACAAGTAGTTACAGCTTTATAGTTTTCAAGAACATTTCTAGAGGTTTAAATAAGCATTGCCCATATAGGTGACATAAATTTCTAAATTTCTTAGTGCCTCTGTATAAAAAAAGTAGCAGATAAAATTAATTTTAATAATATTTTAACTTAATGCACTAAAAATTCTGTTATTTCAGCATATAGTTAATATCAAAAAATATTAATGAAACTTTTTTGTACTAAGTCTTTGAATACCGTTGTGTATTTTACCTTTATAACACATCTCAATTTGAACTAGCCACAATTCAAGTGCTCAGTAGCCACATGTTGCTAGTGGCTACCATATTAGACAGTGTACATATACATTTTCTTGTGTGAAAGAAAATTTAATGGAACAAATCTGCTTCTATTTCAAAAGTAAAATTTGAAGTTTGAGAAATCAAACATTTTCTGGTGTCTTCACAGTTTTCTTCTAAGAAATAGTTCTTTCTTAATATCTAATTTTAATTGTCATCTATACCAAATGAAAGCAATACTCTAAGCTCAGTTTCATAATATTTGGTACAAGTAATTTATATTTAATATATAAAAATCTGATGTATTTTTTTGTTTGCCTATAATATTACTCTTTAGATATTTATAATGTTTCATAGTTATTAATAATGTAGATCGCTGCCTGATTTAGCAAATATTTTGTATTACTAAAACCATACAGCTCTGTGGAAGGCCAAAATAAAATCGTAAAATGTTAAGTTCAAAGACAATCTAGAATCACCATGGAATTAAAAAAGATATGTTTAGATCTTCAATAAAAACTAGCCTGTCAGAAACAAATATCACTAAATGTCAGTGATTGTCTATGATTATCTTGCTAGGACTTGAAAAGTTAAAGATTGAAAATGAAGACAGAAGAGAGGTGATGGTTCTTTTTTTAAATGGGGGAGAAAGAAACAATTTGAAAACAATTCCAAAAATAGTAAACTATATAATACGTTAATTGGCTTGTGCTTATTGACTTCAATAGCTTGGCACACTCTTATCTAATTCTTAAATTTTCTTTATCATTCTTCTTATCTATAAATTATGATTGCTTCTGTCTCACTGACAGGAAAGTTTGTGAAACAGGATATCTAATGACATATTTATTCTTAATCGTTACAAAACTATCTACGTTTCTCTGAGCTTATTTCCTTCTCTATGAAGTAGGATGATCATATTCTTAAATTCATCATTTTTTAATGTACATAACCTGAATCTTTACTTATTTACTAAGCATCTATTAGCATCTTGATTAAGGATTAAACTAAATTAAAAATGTCCCACCGGTAGGTAGCCCCTTTTTAACTTATATTATTTCCTAAAATGTATGAGACATTTGCCATTATCTCTATCTCCACTTGAGTTTAACTAAAAGGGAAATCATGACAGTTGCTCCTGATACAGTGCAAGGTGCTATTTGGGATGAGGATTTAATGAGAAGGTGCAACAGAAAACTCTTTTAGACATGCATAATGCTGTGCAAAGGTGAGATTTATCTTTGTAAAAAATATGTTCTGCCGTTTGAATACCCAGAAAAAGCACCTACCCTTCTGCCTTTGTCCTCAGTTTGCTTTCCACTGGGCACTGTGAAATAGGAAGCAATGCATATCTTTCACCCAAAGAGAACAGTGAGAAAGTGATTCTATATTCCCTGGATGAGTTTTACATTTTACAGTAGCTGACACTAAACAACTTGGCTATACCACATGTCTTCTCAAACTGATCAGCTCTAAGGTCTGATTATTCAAAAATATTCTTAGGTTGCCAAAATACCAAGTCACTTTATGTCTTTCTGGGAAATAAAAATGTATGCAAGAAATTTTACATTTTTAAAGTAGAAGTGAACTTCCTTTTAGACAGCTACATTGGCCAGTCTCAAGAGAGACTTTTCAGCTTGGAAATGATGGCTCAACCATGTTCTTTACTAAAGTTGTGTCTATTTGCAAACCCCCTTTTTTTTCTTTTTATTATTATTATTATTATACTTTAAGTTCTAGGGTACCTGTGCATAACGTGCAGGTTTGTTACATATGTATACTTGTGCCATGTTGCTGTGCTGCACCCATCAACTCGTCAGCACCCATCAACTCGTCATTTACATCAGGTATAACTCCCAATGCAATCCCTCCCCCCTCCCCCCTCCCCATGATAGGCCCTGGTGTGTGATGTTCCCCTTTCCGAGTCCAAGTGATCTCATTGTTCAGTTCCCACTTATGAGTGAGAACATGCGGTGTTTGGTTTTCTGTTCTTGTGATAGTTTGCTAAGAATGATGGTTTCCAGCTGCATCCATGTCCCTACAAAGGACACAAACTCATCCTTTTTTATGGATGCATAGTATTCCATGGTGTATATGTGCCACATTTTCTTAATCCAGTCTGTCACTGATGGATATTTGGGTTGATTCCAAGTCTTTAGGCTACAGTAACCAAAACAGCATGGTACTGGTACCAAAACAGAGATATAGACCAATGGAACAGAACAGAGTCCTCAGAAATAATACCACACATCTACAGCCATCTGATCTTTGACAAACCTGAGAGAAACAAGAAATGGGGAAAGGATTCCCTATTTAATAAATGGTGCTGGGAAAATTGGCTAGCCGTAAGTAGAAAGCTGAAACTGGATCCTTTCCTTACTCCCTATACGAAAATTAATTCAAGATGGATTAGAGACTTAAATGTTAGACCTAATACCGTAAAAACCCTAGAGGAAAACCTAGGTAGTACCATTCAGGACATAGGCATGGGCAAAGACTTCATGTCTAAAACACCAAAAGCAACGGCAGCAAAAGCCAAAATTGACAAATGGGATCTCATTAAACTAAAGAGCTTCTGCACAGCAAAAGAAACTACCATCAGAGTGAACAGGCAACCTACAGAATGGGAGAAAATTTTTGCAATCTACTCATCTGACAAAGGGCTAATATCCAGAACCTACAAAGAACTCAAACAAATTTACAAGAAAAAAACAAACAACCCCTTTTCTTTTCATACTGTCTCCATGTGCAGAAAAAACAGTGGGAACCCGAACACTCATCTGTATACGTTTACAGTATCCAGTCAATTTGCATTAATAAAGATTTAAAACTAGCAAATTAATTTGTGAGGTGACTTGTGAGTGAAAGTCTTTAAACATTCTCTGGAGAGCTATTGTGAAATCATTGAATACGAGGACTGTATTTAGAATGTGTGTTGAGTCTCTGAATGTTCAACAGCAGTAATAAGTCTATTTGTGAAGTAAGGACTGCCTCTTTGTGGAATTCCACTGGGAGGAGAAATGAAAAGGTCCCTGAATAATAATGCCATATCTCAATGGTAGGTCAAGGAGTGACTCTAGCATGGTCTTCATGGTGAAAGGTCTCTTCATTTATTCTTTCAATAAATGTTTACTGTGCATCTATTATGTGCCTGCCTATCTTCTTTGATCTGGGAAAGCAACAAAATCAAAAAAATATATCATGTCCTTTTCCCTATAGAATTTATGTTCCAAGAAGTATGCAAATAAAGAAAACAATTTTCAAGAGTGACAATTGCAAAGAAAGAAATAAACCAGGTGATGCAATGGAGTAGTAAGAGAGACTTCACATTTTTGATCGAGTTGTCAAGTAAAACTGTCCTGAGAAATCCGAATGTTGTAAAGAAAACAGGCAACCACATGAGAAGCTCCTGGGAAGAGTGTTACCATCAGGCCACCCATGAATTAACTGAGGTGAGGAAGCAGTTTGTGTATTTGATGATCAGATGATAGATAGTCATTTTAGGCATGACTTAGAGTTTGAATTTTAAATAACAATTCAAGAGAAGGTGATTAAACATTATTTTCAGAAAAAAATGATTTTATTCATATCCTTCTATCTGCTCTGTGTTGAATGGTTTATGGAAAGGCAAGGGTAGGAGAGGAAGATCAATAAGGTGACTATTATAGGGGTTCAGATTGGTGACAGTGGTCGTGTGGCCTGGAATAGTAACAATGAAAGTGGAGAAGAAGGCTGGGTACGGTGGCTCATGTCTGTAATCCCAGCACTTTGGGAGGCTGAGGCAGGCGGATCACCTGAGGTCAGGAGTTTGAAACCAGCCTGGCCAACATGGTGAAACCCCATCTCTACTAAAAATGCAAAAATTAGCTGGATGCGGTGGCATGCACCTGTAATCCCAGCTACTCAGTAGGCTGAGGCAGGAGTATCACTTGAACTCGGGAGGCGGAGGTTGCACTGAGCTGAGATGGCCCCATTGCACTCTAGCCTGGGCAACAGAGCGAGACTCTGTCAGGAAAGAAAGAAAGAGAGAAAGAGAGAAAGAGAGAAAGACAGAGAGAAAGAGAGAAAGAAAAAGAAAGAAAGAAAGAAAGAAAGAAAGAGAAGGAAGGAAGGAAGGAAGGAAGGAGAGAAAGGAAGGAAGGAAGGAAGGAAGGAAGGAAGGAAGGAAGGAAGGAAGGAAGGAAGGAAGGAAGGAAGGAAGGAAGGAGAGAGAAAGAAAGAGGAGAAGAACAGATTATTTCAAAATATGGTTTAGGAATAGGATGTGGGAAGGTGAAGAAAGGAAGAAATGAGAGTAATTATCAGGTATTATGACGAGTAATTATGATTTGAGTAATTCAATAAGTGGTGATAGCATTTATTAAGTAAGGACTGAGGGAAGAAGATACTTGAAGAAACAAAAATCAAATACTTCTTTAGACATATTGATTTTGAGATCACCATTTTATGTTCCACTTCCTACTGGATAGCTACATTTAGAGCTCAGGAAAGAAGGTATCCAGCAGAAATATAAGAGCTGGACATGAGTCTTGTTCATTAGAGAACAATGTTTTTTTGGTAATCAGTGTTACCGACTGCTGCTAGCAGTGTGGGTAGAATTCAGTATATGAGTTCTGAGTGACTGAAAATAAAGGCTGAACTATTTACGAGCAATAAAAGCTTTTAGTGCAGTATGAGTCTGGTAGTTTCCTATGCACTGTACTTAAAATGAGATAGTATCTCTCCTCTCAACAATTTATCCACTAAAATCTACATGCAGGCAGGGACCACATTTCTATCATATACTGATGACATGCCAAAATCTGGTTCAGGACCTGAGACATCACAGTTACTCAGCAGGTATTCAGAGAATAAATTATGTGAACATGGGCTAAGCTCAGACAGTGATGTTTATATCATAGTTTTTCCTTTTCCTGGAGAAAAATGTTGGCTCGAAAAGTAGTGAAACTAACTTCAGTATTTGTCATCCTCCTTTTCCTCTTATGTCTAAGATTATTTGAAGGAACACCGAAGAATCTGTAAAACAAATAAATAAGAGGGCTACTGCTGGTCGCCAACTAGTATTGCCAAAAGCTATTCTCGTGGCCTGGTGAGCTACATGTTTCCTGAACACTGCTAGGATGAGAACAGCTGGCTAGATTTGTGCTTTTTTCAGGATGCCTCTCTTCAAAAGAAGAACTCCCAGATATTGTTGGCTTCTGCCAAAAGACCCCTGGATATTTCAGTTTTCTCAATGTGATTGGTCTTTAGAAAACAAAGTTAAAGATGGATTTTTTGTTTGTTTGTTTTTGTTTTTGGCTTTTATACTGGTTCCCTCAAAACAATGTTTGCTTAATGCAACAGCACTGACTAGTTTCAGAAAACATTGGAAAGTCTCTTTTCATTCTAGTTTATGGGCTTGTTTTATATGTATATTATCATACTGCATTTTTCAGCCAAAAAAAAAGCATCCCCCAAATTGATCAACAGTCACATTATTCACCCATGTGCAACTGGTTTTTTGCTCTTTCCAAAGATTATGAAGTTAACTACTCATCATTAGAGAGGGTGTCTATTTTAAAAGGTCATAGACTCAAAAGGCAGCTGCACAGATCCCTACCACGTGCAATTTGTTCAACTATAAAGGGGTGAGGTTTGCACATCATGGATGTTCAATGGTCATTCAGTGTTAATGTAAATTTCCAGAGCCCCTAAGAACTTACCTTGGGCTATCAGCTGTGTCTGCCCTTAACTGTCATCTAGAAGAGACTGACAGTTTTCAGAAGCAGTCTCAAACATCTTTTGAGAGAAATATTGAAATAAGTATGCATCAACTAGTGAGATTACTTGAGGTAATGAGCACATTTTGAATATACTCATTCTGGAGTTTTATTTTATAAGGGCGCTTATTTTGTTATTCATTTATTTTTCCACTTAAAATATTTATTGAGTTCTTAGTAAATGCAGGCACTAAGCAAGGAGAATCTTGAGAACTCCAATATTTACAGCACCTTCTTTGCTGCAACTCCCACTCTGAATATAATAGAATATGCTCATTATTCCCCCTTCCTTAAAAGAACAAGTTGTGTTTCTATTATTACTATTAGCAGTAGAAGCTTACATAAAGAGTACATTAAAAATCACACCCAAATACAACTGCTAACAGTCTGTGACAATCTAATTGCATTTCTGCCATCCCAAAGAAGCTATTTGTTGTCATTTATAATGATGCCATAAATTAACAATCAACTGGAAATAGACAGTTTTAAATACAACCTCTTCACAATTTAAAGCAGGTCTTTGGTACTAAACACATTATCAGGATCGCTAAGTGTTCCTAGAAAGCAAATGTATTTCTCCTTCTCACTTTATACCACATGCTGTGAACAAGAGGGGAATTGCAAGGCAGCCTGGGCTCCGCAGAAGCACCAACAGTGGGAAAGTGGTGGGTGGCATGATTTGCACTCTCTCAGTGTTGCTGATCGCCCCCTCTGTATCTGAAGTGGAAGAGGAAGCCTGGGAAGAGTTATAAAAGGAGCAGCTCAAAAATTATTCTTTTGCACCTTTTAAGTAATACGCTAAAGGGCTGTGGCTAAGAACATGGACTTCTGAAAGTGTGTCAGTTTGACTCCAATCTGTCACTTTCTAGAGCTGCATGGTTCAATCGGAAAATCAGTAGTCATGTATGGATATTTAAATTTAAATTAATTAAAATTAAATAAAATTTATAGGAGTGAGTTTCACAGTCATGCTCGTTATATTTCCAGTGCTCAGATACAGAATATTTCCATCATCACAGAAAGTTCCATTGAACAAATGCTGTTCTGCAGTAATCATTTTCATTTCCATGGCTAACATTCTACCTAGTTCAACCCATCTTCATGACCCACATTTGCTAGATCAGTAATATTTCTTCTTCTTCATTTACCTTTCTATGATTTCTACCTGACTTAGAAGTCATTGTCTTCATTTTGGAAGTTAAATCAAAGCCAAGATGGGAGGATCATTTGAAGTCAAGAGTTGGAAGCTGCAGTGAGCCATGATCATCCTACGGTACTCCAGCCTAGGTGGCAAAGTGAGATGGAAGGAAGGAAGGAAGGAAGGAAGGAAGGAAGGAAGGAAGGAAGGAAGGAAAGGGAGAGAGAGAGAGAGAGGGAGGGAGGGAGGGAAGGAAGGAAGGAAGGAAGGAAAGGAAGGAAGGAAGGGAAAGAAAGAAAGGAAAGAAGGAAGGAAGGAAAGAAAGAAAGAAAAGAAAGAAAGAAAGAAAGAAAGAAAGAAAGAAAGAAAGAGAGAAAGAGGGAGGGAGGGAGGGAAGGAAGGAAGGGGGGAAGGAAGGAAGGGAAAGAAAGAAAGGAAAGAAGGAAGGAAGGAAAGAAAAAAGAAAGAAAGAAAGAAAGAAAGAAGGAAAGAAAGGAAGGATGGAGGGAGGGAGGGAGGGAGGGAAGGAAGGAAGGAAGGAAGGAAGGGAAGAAAGAAAGAAAAAGAAAGGAAAGAAGGAAGGAAAGAAAGGAAGGAAGGAAGGAAGGAAAAGAAAGAAAGAAAGAGAGAAAGAAAGAAAGAGAGAAAGAAAGAAAGAAAGAAAGAAAGAAAGAAAGAAAGAAAGAAAGAAAGAAAGAAAGAAAGAAAGAAAGAAAGAAAGGAGGGAGGGAGGTAGGTAGGTAAGGGAGGGAGGGAGGGAGGGAGGGAGGGAGGGAGGGAGGAAGGAAGGAAGACATTTAAATCCGACCCTGATATCTTCCTCTATAGTTTCTCTTTATATTAGAGTAAAATCCAGGTTCATTATTGTGGTCTCCAAACTTTATATATATGAGTTCATAACATCATATTCTATCATTCCACATCTCACCCTCACTCCCTCTTCCCCTTTACTACTTTCAAGTCACTGTGGCTTCATCCTGGTCTTTGAATGCTGCAAGGATGGTCTTCTTTGGAAGTTTTGGTCTAGATCTTTTCATCCTTGGAAATCTTCTTCCCCTTTAACATCACATGACTTACTTCTGTTCAGTAAAATTTCAAATTAAGTTTAGTTTCTCCTGGAAGACCTTGAATGACCACTTGCTTATATTCTATCATTTCAATTTCTTTTTACAGACTTTACCTTTACCATTAATTTTGATTTCTCACTTTTTTTGTTTATTGTTTGTCTTTATCCACTGTGATATGATCTCTGCAAATGCAGGCGTCTTGTATCTTTTGTTCTATGCTGAACCCTCAGTGCCTAGCAAATTGTTTGACACAGATGAGTGTTCAATACCTATTTGAAATGGCATAATACAAAAGATAAAATTGAGCACACTATTGTCATCCACAGAGACACTGCAAATTTTAGATTGATTAGCTTAATCTTCACATTTTCCCTCTGAAGAATGTACTAATAATACCTTTATTTTCCAGATGAAGAAAGTGCTTAAGCAACATTTAGTGCCATTTATAATTTTAATAAACGGCAGTGCATAATGATTTTTCTGAACCCTCTTGCCAATGTTGCTTTTGGAAACTTTGTGAAACATAAAATGTGGCAATTGTTAAAGAAGCAGAAATGACATGAACATTAGAAGTAACCTTATTAACATCTCCTTCATCTCCTTGCAGTGAATTACCCACACCTGGCTTCTGCCTCATATGTTCCATACAAAATTATATCTACATGGTTCCTGCTGTCACTTACCTGCCTCAGGTAAGATCTGGGTTCAACAATCCAAGTCTAGCTACATTAATATTGAAGCCTATTCACAAGAAAAAGTTAAATGTTGAGGTTCAAATCAAAATATCAAGTCAACAATTCTATAGGGATAACAACATGAAGTGAGAAATTGGACTAAATTATTAAGACTCTCTGCTTGTAAATTTTTAATTCTACCTGATTTTGCAGAAGTGCTATGCTCATTAGATCAGTATTAAGTATGTTACTTCAACTCTCTGAGCTACTGAACACTTCAGGTGCATTAGTTTGTATGCACAACTATGAGGTAACTAAGCTGAATACATAAACCCCAAGACACATCTAAATATTTACAATAGCAAAAATACCCTATGTTTGACTATTTACATACATGAGACAGCAATGAGACCCCAGATAGTCTTACTAAGGATAAAACATAAATATATTGAGGATTAATAGTCTATGGATCTAATGTTCATCTACATGATACAAAGTCCCACTCATCCAAATTGCTAAATGTTGATTTTGTGCATGGAAGAGGTTGATCTGGACACTGCTTAATTTGGCTAAACAAGCCTCCTTCCTCAAGAAGTGTACAGTCTTAAAGGGAAATGACAAATCCATTGGTCCATCCAAATATAACTGGAAAGAGGTTGGAATTGACTATATTTCAGGGAAGCTAAAGATGGATTGGGATGGCTAGTTGAACACAGATTTCAGTTCTGGTGCTTTCTTTCCTAGAAGAGTATTGACTATATAAGATCACCATGACAATGCCTCAAACTTTGTGACAGATAAAAGGCCCAGAGACAGGCAGCCTCAAGGATGATGAGAAACACAATCAGGAAAAGGAATTAAGGAACTGGTGGTTGAGTGTCTCTTTATAGAAATATATAAATGCATCAAATCATCACAGATGAATGGAACATTATATCCAGAAGAGCCTTTGTATACCAGTAAACCAATTTCTATTTAAGAGTGTCAGAAAGCAGAAGTGTCTGCCCCAAAAATATTAGATGGTAAATCTTCAATCAGATCCATGTCTCATGAATGCTAGTCCAGAGTTGTTTTTTTTTTTTTGTAAGTATTATTCTTATTGCAAAATTGAAGCAAATTTGTATGAGGCCAAGTGCAATGCCTGTAAACCCAACACTTTGAGAGGCCGAGGTGGGCAGATTACTTGAGGCCAAGATTTCGAGACCAGCCTGACCAACATGGCGAAACCCGTTATCTCCTAAAAATACAAAAAATTAGCTGGCCGTGGTGGCACATGCCTGTAATCCCAGCTACTCGGGAGGCTGAGGCAGGAGAACCACTTGAACTCAGGAGGCGGAGGTTGCAGTGAGGCAAGATTGTGCCACTGCACTCCAGCCTGGGGGACAGAGTGAGATTCTGTCTAAAAACAAAGAAGAAAGAAAGAGAGAAAGAGAAAGAGAGAAAGAGAAGAGAAGAGAAAAGAAAAGAAATGAAAAAGAAATCTACATGAGATAGAATTCTAATGCAGAAAAGAACTCTATTTTTTCAGTGAGGCATCAGAATTTTAAAGAAAATAGCTACCTAATTACTAAAGCAGGTCACTAAACAAAGGTGAAAAAAATGACCATGATAGCACATTTTCTTGGGTTGACATTTATACCATCCTGAATAGAGTGAAGAAACTGGACTTTATTTCATTTCTTTTAATTTCTAGAGTCTCTCTTCTTGGTGCTGCACTCTTGTGATTCTATATTTGGCCTAACAGCCTGATGTCTCCCTACACACATACCCTTAATCCCACAATCTGCTCATCATTTCCCAAATATATCATAGCCTTTTCCACTTCTCTGCTTTGCTCAGGCAAAGCCTCCTGTTTGGATTTTTCATTCTCATACTTATGGTTACTGTGAGCCTTGAAGATAAGTAAGATTTCAACATTTTGAGAATTACAAGAGAGCAGTATTTTGTATCCCACAACATTAAAATTAGTCACCCTTCCTCTATTTCCACAGCAGTATAACAGTTCTGTTGTTGTATTTCATTAACTTACTCAACAGTTATTGACTGTCTACTGTGCAGTAGGTTAATATGTTAGTAAGTCTATTGTACCAGTCAATAACCTATTTTACCCATAGGAGCTTATGGGCTTCTTAAGGTCATGGGGCACATCTTACTTATATTTGCATTGCTCACAGCTTCTAATATCATTCAATAAACATATTAGAAACTTAATGTTTATTGAATAGACAAAACATGATCCATCAGCTTCAAAATGATTCTTGAGCTTGAAGGAACCCAAGGGTACCTCTTGACAAGAAATGAACAGCTTAAATTTACTACAAATTATGACCAAAACACATGCTTTATTTTCAGAAATATTGAATCTGTGTCACACATTTGGGAAAATCTCAGGCAACAGGAAAGCGACTCACTGTTTGACTTCTCCCCTAGAAGTTTAAGCAAAGGCAAATTGATTTGACTACCTGACCAAATCTGAGCATTCCTGCAGGGGAGGGAGAGTGAAGGTCTTTGGGAAGATTTTGATCAGTATGAGAGTCTCCTCAGGAAGGGAGACAGGGAGGGACAGTGTTTGCAAGGTAGTTTATGGATGGATGGGCAGCCAAATGGCTTGATGGCATAAGAGGAAATAGCTCTTAAGGCCACCCTCCCGCAGAATACACTTTCCCATCCATATGACAGGACTGGGCTACTTTCCAGTAGTTTGGTTTACCAGACTGTATGTCTGCTGATGCATGAATGACAAAGATAAAGCTAAGACTGAAATTACATTAATATATACATTTAATTACACATATAGTTGTAGATTGGTATAGCTATATCTATATATATGGATATAGATAATATCGATATTGACTTGTTCTCTGTAGACAAGTCATCAGTGTACATTGGAGTGTACATGAATCATTTGTGGTTCTCAATATGGATATCAAACGAAAAACTGACATTTAAAGTTTATAAAATGAACACTGTAAGGAAGCATCTTTTATGATTGTCATGAAAATTCTAGGAACTTATTGTAACAGGCATCCACTGAGGTGAGTTTAATTGTCTTTTTTCATTTCTCTCCCCAAATAATGTTTGAAACTAAGTAAGTCCTCTAAAAATAATTTGCTCATCTTCAGGTGTTTCAAACTTTTTTAGAGAATGAAAATTATACTTTATAGTGATCATTACCCTTTATTATAAAAATGTAGTATATTCTCTTATATGGAAGAGTTGAGTGGCATGTGGCCACTCAACTCCTTACTGAATGCAAGTCACACACGCCCACACACTTATACAGACACACGCAAACACACACACACACACATAAATATACCCATACCATGCACATCATATTTTTAGTGTTTTAAATTTTACTTGAGGTATTTGCTATATATATATCATATATATATAATGTTTATGTTTTTATATTTATTTTAATTATTTATTATGTATAATATACCCAATATATTTTTAAATGTATATTATTTCAAAAATATTTTTAAACAATTTATTTTATTTGCCAAAATATGTCTCTAGGTAACTTATCCTTATTTACCTTAATAGCTCACTTTCTAATTTCATTTAAAATAAGTTAATGTTATCTTTCACAAGATAACACATAAAACGTAACAGACACCTCCTAACTCTTCCTCAAATTATGTTTCTTTTTGTCTCTGGATTACACTCCAATGTACTATGAAAGTAAAGTTCATCAAATACTATGTAAAATTATATAAAATTCAATATTTGACCATTTTTATTACTTTCAAAGACAAAAATTTCCTATGGTTCAACCTAACACTTATGTGTAGCCATTTATTACATTCAAATATTCGAGTCAGGCTAAATACACTATTGACCCCTAGATGTTCATTTTTTGGTATGAAAGGTGGCTTTGAGCTGGTATATTACCATTGAATAGTCTTAGAAGAACCGTAATATAACATTTACAAGGTCTATTAGCAATGAGAAAAGAGTTGCTTACTCTTTCAAGCTTAGGAAGGCACTTTTTAAATGCTTAATAGTAATTTCAAATGGGGTTTTGAACAAGAATACAAGTTTACCAAGGAGAAAAAGAATAAATGACATTTTAGCCAAGGAAAGCAACATATGCAAACAAATGAAGGCATAAGGTAGCAAGGTGAATTTATAAAATTAAAACCAGTTTCCCTTTTGAGGGTGTGTGTGTGTGTGTGTGTGTGTGTGTGTGTGTGTGTGTTCAATTTAGAATCATAAAACATGAAGCTTGAGAGATAGTCTAGGATGAGATTTGGAATGTTTTTCATGTCATACAAAATATTTTATTTAGTGTCTCAGAGCGGTCTAATTGCCAAAACTCTATGGAGGCTAGACTAAAGATTGAGTTAGAGGAAAAGGGAATCATTAGAGAATTTTCCATATAGTTTACACTGTTATGATTTCTTTTTTTTTTTAATTAATTAATTTATTTATTATTATTATACTTTAAGTTGTAGGGTACATGTGCATAACGTGCAGGTTTGTTACATATGTATACTTGTGCCATGTTGGTGTGCTGCACCCATCAACTCATCATTTACATGATTTCTTTCTTGCTGAACTATCACAGAAGAAAAAAAGAGAAAGTAGTGGGTTTAAGTAATATATGCAACATAAAGTCAACAGAATTCCTTTTATATATATATAGAATGAGTAAGACCTGCCGTAGGGTGACTATGGTCAAGAGTAACTTAATTGTACATTTTAAAATAATTTTAAGAATGTAATTGGATTGTTCGAACTCAAAGGATAAATGCTTCAGGGGATAGATACTTCATTGTCTGTGATGAGCTTATTTCACGTTGCATGCCTGTATCATGCCTGTAACATGTCATGCACCCACAAAAATTTTAAAAATAATTTTTCAAAATGTTTTTAAATGGTGATGACAGGCCAGGCATGGTGGCTCATGCCTATAATCCCAGCACTTTGGGAGGCTGAGGCAGGAGGATTGCCTGAGTCCAGTAGTTCTAGACTAGTCTGAGCAACATGGTGATACTCCATCTCCATTTTTAAAAAAAGTAAAAAAAAAAAAAAAACGAACAAAAAAACCGTGGTGATACCCCATATCTATTTAAAAAAAAAGTTAAAAAAAAAATGGTGCTGCCATTTATTGAAATAAAGATTGCCATGGTTATAAGGAAGCAAGTATATTAGATGTTATCCAGCCCTTCAGCCTCAGCATCCTGGGACACTCAGGATTTATGTGTAAATAGAAACAAGCATTAAATGTCAAAATCATTATTGTTGTGATAATCCTCATTCTTTCCATCCTTAAACTTGTGCATTAGAAGAACATTGATTTTGTGTTCTTATCATCATTTAAGATAAAAATAGTGTTTTTTTTTTTTTTTGGACGTAGAGAATGAGTGGATTCATTAAGGCTGTTAGATGAATTACTGAATATTCAAAGAAACGTGTTTCAAAAATATTTCAGGATCAAGGAACATTGAGATATAAGGGCAAAAAGATGGACAAAAGTAATATTCAATAGTCACCTCCTATAAATCTAAAACTATCCATAGAAAACTTACATAAACTAAAAAAAGTTAAAATAATTGTAGCTATTTTCTATATTAAAACTGTAAGAATCTTTTACAAACTGCTTTTAGATTTCAATTGGCATTTATTGAAATATCTTATATATTAAGGCATCTTATATCATGGTTGACCGTCTCTAAAGTAGACCAATAATTTCCATCTCATGGTCTTATATTTCTCCTACCCTCAAGTGGGGCCCGGCCTTAGTGACACTTGTGATGAATAGAATGTTCTCACTAATAAGTGTAAGCTGAACAATGAGAACACATGGACACATGCCAGAGAACAAAACACACTGGGGCTTGTTGTTGGGGAGGAGGGGAGGGAGGGCATCAGGAAGAATAGCTAATGGATGCTGGGCTTAGTAGCTTGGTGATGGGTGGATCTGTGCAGCAAACCACATTGGAACACATGTAGCTATGTGACAAACCTGCATATCCTTCACGTGTTCCCCTGGAACTTAAAAGCTGAAAAAAACATGTCATAAGTGATTTTTGAGATTGGGTTATATAATGACTTTTGCTTCTGTCTGGTTTACTCTATGCCTCCACTCTCTCTCACTCTCTGGGTCCTCCTTTTTCTCTTGCATGGTTCACTGTGGTTGACTCCAGCTGCCCTGTTGTCAGTAGCTTTATGGAAAAACAGAATGAGAAACTGGGGCCCCCGTCTAAGAGTCAGCAAGAAAATAGTTTCTTGCCAACAGTCATGTGATTGAGCTTGGGAGCAGATCATCTAGCCCCAGTGTCTAGCTTTAGGTAACTGCTTAACTATAACCTCATGAGAGAGTCTAAGCTAGAAGAAACTAGCTAAGCCACTCCTAGACTTCTGAACCTCAATAAATGTTTGCAGTTTTAAGCTGCTAATACTGGAATAACTTATTATACAGCTATATATAGAGAGAGAGAGATATATCTATATCTATCTATCTATCTATCTATCTATCTATCTATCTATCTATCTATCTATCTATAGAGAGAGAGAGAGAGTGAGTCTTACTCTGTTACCAGACTGGAGTGCAGTTGCACAACCTCGGCTCACTGCAACCTCTGATTCCTTGGTTCAAGTGGTTCTCCTGCCTCAGACTCCCAAGTAGCTGAGATTACAGGCACGTGCCACCACGCCCAGCTAATTTTTGTACTTTCAGTAGAGACGGGGTTTCGCCATATTGGCCAGGATGGTCTCAATCTCCTGACATCGTGATCTGCCCGCCTTGGCCTCCCAAAGTGCTGGGATTACAGGCATGAAACACTGCACCCGGCCAATAAATTTTTAATACACATGTATTAGCTTACCTTATCCTTATAAATGTTCCTTATAGATATTAAGATTTAGATTTTACAGCAGAATTTACTGAGACTCGTAGAGGCAAAACTGTCACTAAGATTTGAACTCTGTTCAGTCTGTCTTCTTCCTAATTCTTTCCATTATACCTCAATGTTTTCTGGGAATTTAGGGCTCTCTAGGACTAATTGTGGTAATTTGCATGTTTATGTAACACCTACTTCCTTGCTTTTATTTCTGACATTTTCTGATCACTCTTGCACAGACAATCCAGTTAAGAGTATGATGCAGCTGTTTCAAGCAACCTGCTGTTTTGGCTGCAGCTGGGAACAACTAACTTTCTCAGCAAGCTCTGATTAGCATTTTGATCTTGACAAGTGCTTTCTTCTCTGAATGCCATGGCAGTAGTGATTGTTGTCACCACCACACCTTAGTCTTCTACTGTACGCAAATTCTGTGGTTTGCCTCTGCTTACTAAAAACACAATCCACTGCTGATATACTCTAAATGTGAGCCATTTCTCCTAAGTTTTAGACATATGAACCCTTTGAGGGAGAAGTAATCCCATGCAAATCATGCTAGATACGGATTTAGAAAATATCTGGGGTTGAAATGAAGGTATAGGAGTGGAACTGGTATTTTTTAGTTCCTTTTATGTATTTGGTACTTATGATGTATTAACTTATTTAATACGTACCTAACAAAGTTTAAGGGTGCATGACTGCTATTGGTGGAGAGGGTTGAGAAAAGTTAGTGGAAGTGCTGTGATTCTAAGGCTGCCTTTTAAAGTGAATCCTCTTCTCACTGAGTACTAAATCATAGCATTTACTGAGCACTCACCATGTCCAGAATACTTTATCTTCAGTCCTCACATCAACTCTTCAAAATAACATGTAAAGTTTCTCAGTTTGCAAAATAGGATGAGAACTTAGACAAGTGTCCCATAATAATAGGTAATCAGTAGTAAATTTAGAACCTGCAAAATGTTTGTCTGTTTCCTGATTCCAAACATAGAACCTGTTCACTATGCTTACGACTATGATTAGTAGTATTTATAATCAGAAAAGGTAAAGTCAGAATGGAGAATTTAATAAAAAAGGAAAGAAACCGGAAGAATATTCTAATAAAGTTAAAGGATGGATAGATGAAAGAGAAATAAAGAAAAGAAAGAAAGAAAACAAAGAGAAAGGAAAGAAAGAAAGAAGGAAAAAGAAAGAGAGAAAGAAAGAAAGAAAGAAAGAAAGGAAGAAAGAAAGAAAGAACAGAGAGAAAGGAAGGAAGGAGAGAGAGAAAGAGAGAGAAAAGGAAGGAAGGAAAAAAGTAAGAAGGAAGGAAGGAACAAAAGAAGGAAGAAATGATATAAGTAAATAAATTAAATGTTCACGAGTGAATTTAACAAAGAAGTTCCAGAAACTACAAAAACAGAACCTTGCTCTATAAAGGCACAGGTAGTAATAATCACAAATATAAGTGCTCACTATGTACCAGATACTTTGCCCTTAGGGTTGTTGCAAAGACTGTAAGAGACAATCTCTACTAAGTGTTGTCTCTATGGCTGTTTTATATATGAAACATCTAACACTTAGAGAAGCTAAATAGCTTGCCAAAGGCACACGATGAGAAATCAGAGGGACGCAAACGGCAAGTATTCTGACTCTACAGCTATAATCATAATCACTAAACAATACGGCTTATGTTTTAAGGATACGATGGTTTCAATCTTTACATTAAAGCAAATGATATGGGAAAAGATGAGGAACTTATATTAAAAATAAAGAAGAAGCCTTTATTATGTAATCAAAGTCATGTTCTATGAACAGTACTTCTGAATGCTTTACTGAAAATGAACTCTTTCTTTTCTTCAAATAAAACATGGTAGTAAAATATGATTAATATGACATGCCATTACAAAAGAAGCTTTTGTCATGTAGCTCAGGATGTAATATTTTATTGTAGGTGTATCTGGAATCTCCTAAAATGTCAATAAACTGTGTTATAATACATAAGTACATAAAATAAAATTAAAATAATAAATAAATGCAAGAAATAATGATGGGTTCAAGGTAATTGTGGGATTTTCCCCCTAGATTTCAACTCTTTTACTCACATTCTATACTAAGCCAATCAAATATATTAGTTAATGACAATGTACATAGAGCATACACAGGCAGGATAATTAGAGATTAAAAAATGTAATCTGATCATGTCTTGGAGAGACCATTTTGAAAAGATGTCACGCCGAATCTTTAATTCTGCACTGGATAAAGACAATATTGATTAGAAAACTATACCAATGGTTTCTATTTTATTAATTATCTAAATCACAGACATTGATATAACCTTGAGGCTGGGAGTGGGTAGGCCTTAAGATCACAATTTTAAGCCAATGTGGCATGACAGAAAGTATACTGGGATTGAAATAAAAACATATGATTACGAATTGTATAACTCTAATTTAACTATGTATAGGGCCACCATGTGAAATACAGGAATCCCAGTTCGATATTGGATATTTTTGTTTGTTTTTGTTATAACAAAATATCAATATGGTATGGAACACACATACACTAAATTATTATTAATTGTATATCTTAAATTCAAATTTAAATGGGCATCTTCTGCTTTTATTTGCTAAATGTGAGTTTAGGAAACTTCCCGGACCCAAATGTTTTCAACTGAATAATGTGGATAAAAAATAATATTTTGCCTACCTCACAAATTGTTGGTGGGATTAAGTTAGAAAACAAATATAAAAGCCTATCAATTTCAGCCATTTGTATCAGCAGCCATGTTGACAACTTCTGAACTTATTTAAAAAATGTAATATCCCATTTTGTTAAATAATACCTTAAATAATTCTTGCCCTTAACTATGGCATTATTTGTCCAGCTGATGTAATTTTCCACTTAATTTAGATAAATATTTCTACATTGTTCACTTATATATTATTATTAGATGCACCTAAATGGGTAAAAATTGGATTAGAAGGATAGTTACCCTTTATAGATGACAAATACGAACAGGTCTAAGTGGTAGAGAGTCTCAAAGTACTTCTCCCTCTTAAAATAATTTCTTGCATGGGCATGGTGGCTCACGCCTGTAATCCCAGCACTTTGAGAGGCCGAGGCAGATGGATCACCTGAGATCAGGAGTTTGAGACCAGCCTGATCAATATGGTGAAACTCCATTCCTACTAAAAATACAAAAATTACCCAGGCGTGGTGGCGGGCACCTGTAATCCCAGCTACTCAGGAGGCTGGTATAGGAGAACTGCTTAAACTCGGGAGGCAGAGATTGCGGTGAGCCGAGATTGCGTCCCTGCACTCTGGACTGAGCAACAGAGTGAGACTTCGTTTAAAAAAAAAAAAAGTTTCTTGCACAAAAGAGGTACTTTGTAGGGGTTTGTCTTGTGATATTAGTATCAGTGAAAAAACAAACAAATGCATCAATAAGAGATTCAGGAAGAGATATTTGTTCAATGATATAGATACTAACAGTTAACCAGTAAATTCAAACCTATAGGCAAAGTAAAAATGTGTGGTTCCCAATCCTGATGTACAGAATTAACTCATTGTTTCTATTAAAACCTAGGCAATAAAAAAAATTGTGAAGGAGGGGGTTATTTAATCTGAGACCCTGAGTCATCTACACTTAAAAATGATAATGGAAACCTAGCAAACTGCTTACACATCTAGATAAGGGGGTACAAACTCAACACAATTTTGTATGGTGATACAATTGGTTCATATTTACATAAATAGAATCGATAGATGGTGCAGATGTCAGCAAAATAATAAATAGTCTTTGACAGGCATTTCTATTTCAGTTCTCATTGGAATCCTGGGTCTCTTTCCAATTCCAATTTCTAATGGTCAGAGTTAAATCCTATAAAATTATATCAATCTGAACCATTTTGCATAAATTTTAGATTAAATTCTAAAGATTTCTCATGAAAAAAAATCCTGGTCAATAGACATTTTGAATATGGAAAAGCTGTAAGAGCCAGATTGGTAATAACTGTTTAAGTTAGTTTTCCAGTGGACCTTGCAAAAATGTAAATAATCAAATTTTATTGTTCTTTGATGAGTGGCTGAATGTCTCAAACTTGCTTGTCAGCTGAAATGTATTTTCCAAGTAGGGCAAAAGACCAAAAAAAGTGTTATTCTTTGCTGTAACCATTTGAACATTTTTAAGCATATTTGTAAAACTACAGAGCTAATTCAATAATTTATTGAAATTATCATAAAAGCTCAGCAAATCATGCATTGCTTTCAGATTCTGATATATGCTAGATTTCCTGTTTTTACGAGTCAGCAGCTTTATAACTATAACCATTTGAATTTCAAATGATAAATTTATATCTAGCATAGCCCTAGAATGCATAAAAAATAAGAGGGCACCCTTTAGAGAAATTTAAAAAGAATTGTGCATTTCATAATTTGATATATATAACATAATCCATTATACTCCAGGGCTTATATTGTGCCAGCAAATGTAAAAGGGAATGGAGACTCTTGTCTATGCCCAGCACAAGGCGCAACAACAGAGATGTTTCCTCGAATTATGAACCACTGGCTCCCTGGTATGCAACGCTGTCTAGCTCTATGTGAAGGAGTGCGTATGTAACACACTGAAGGGCTCTGTGGGCTTAATTACTATGCTAGAGTTTGGCAGAATGAGAAAAAAGAGATGCCAAGCAAAGTGAGAAAAAGAACTCTGTAGCCATTTCCACAAGGCTAGAGAATTCATGGAAATATTTATTCCACAGCCCAGGCATAAAGCTGTATTTTCTGTTCTTTGGAATTCCTTCTTTCCATATGTTCCCCCCCCAACCCATTACCTACTCATATACATTTTTTTTCTAAAAATAATTACTATATATGTTCAATTCAAAGGAATTTCCTTTGAATTTTCCCTGCTGAGGTCCAATAATAAAGATTTAAACAGATACTGTTAACGTGATTGTTTTTCAGCTCTGCTAAGTATTGCAATCCTTGACAGCAGAGGCTAACTTTCATTATCGTCATATCTCAAGGACTTTTCCAATCACTTGGAAAATAGCAAGGGTCAATAAGCCCAGGACTGTTGTTTATGAGAATTTGAATCCCAGTTACCTACAAACTCTGTGTGTGGTCATTAACCTAAACCCCCTTTGTTTCAGTATCCTTGTATGTAAGAACTTTGTTTAAAATGAGATCTTGTGAGGATCAGAAAAAAAAAAAAAAATGATGATGCAAGCACCTAATACTTTGATCAAAGGTAAGTGCTCATACAGATTGGTGCCCCATTTCCATTCCCTGCCTCTTTTTTCACTTCTCACAAAAGTTATTGTTGTAATTACTATTGTTGTTTTTAAGACTCTAGTTGTACATCACAATAAACCAAAATTTCATGCCTTGAGAGTTTGGGACTTTTAATTTTAGGCCATTAGTTGACGAAAGGATCTTGGATTGAGTTACATAATCTTTAATTCTTTTATACATAATGAATGTGAACCCCAGATGGATGAAGAAATCTAAGGATACACATACATCTCATATAACTTGTCATGTGTTTATGAGTAAAGCATGCATATGTGTGAATGCATTTGTATACATTTCCTACATTTACAAAACTTTGCAATAATTTTGTTATGTATATATAAAGAGAAGCCCTTTGTCGGCTCATATTCTATATTATATTTCATTATTAATCAATCACATGAAACATTCTACATAACTAATCTGTGTTTTAATACCAAAGACTGCAGTCAAACAAGTTAGATAATACTTACAAAATGCTTACCAAGGCCGGGCGCAGTGGCTCATGCCTGTAATCCCAGCACTTTGGGAGGTCGAGTAGGGCGGATCACGAGGTCAGGAGATCGAGACCACGGTGAAACCCCGTCTCTACCAAAAATACAAAAAATTAGCCGGGCGCGGCAGCGGGCGCCTGTAGTCCCAGCTACTCGGGAGGCTGAGGCAGGAGAATGGCGTGAACCCGGGAGGCGGAGCTTGCAGTGAGCCTAGATGGCGCCACTGCACTCCAGCCTGGGTGACAGAGCGAGACTCCGTCTCAAAACAAAAACCAAAAAACAAAAAAACAAAAAATTCTTAAGAATTAATTGGCATCTAATGGTGAATTGCTACATTGAGTCTTTGCTTTTATTCTTTCCTTGTTAAAAAGCAGCAAAATGAACAAAAAATATACATTCTGGCCGGGTGTGGTGGCTCATGCCTGTAATCCCAGCACTTTGGGAGGCTGAGGTGGGCGGATCCCGAGATCAGGAGATCAAGACCATCCTGGCTAACACGGTGAAACCCTGTCTCTACTAAAAATACAAAAAATTAGCCGGACGTGGTGGTGGGCATCTGTAGTCCCAGCTACTCGGGAGGCTGAGGCAGGAGAATGGCGTGAACCCGGGAGGCGCAGCTTGCAGTGAGCCGAGATCACACCAGGGCACTCCAGCCTGGGTGACAGAGCGAGACTCTGTCTCAAGAAAACAAACAAACAAACAAACAAAATATATATATATATATATATATATATATCACACACACACACACACACACACACACACACACACATTCTAAGAAAACACAAAAATATCTTCAGAAATGGCTGCACTTATAACTAAACTGAATTGAAAAGCAAGGGTAGACCCTGACATTTTGTTTGTGCAGGCACCAGTAATTTGGAATCTATGTGAGGTTGAAGCACCACACAGTCTGTTCAGGGTTAAGGCAGGCTGTGTGAGGAGGCATATTTCTCTCTACTTCTGTTTTGTTGTGGTGGTTGCTTTACTCCATTTTTCTTAGGTTGGAAACCACTCATCCCTCCATAAAATTAAAAAGAAACACACCAAGCATAATCATTAACATGGAAAGGCATATTTTCCTAAATTCTGGAGCGTTTGAGTGAAGAGGAAAGAATCACAGTGTCTATGGATGCTGGAGGGAAAGAAGTGTTTCCACCTCAGTGCAAGCACAAAGTTGATGAAGATAAATTGTTGAAGAGTAGCCAAATATAGACAGGTTGCTGTGATGCCACTCAAATCTAAGTACTCACCATTTGCCGCCCCCAGAATGTGCCAAAAATTTCATCTCCTCCTCCACCAAGTTTTTTTTTTTTTTTTTTTCCCCATATGCAGCTTAGGTTGCGTAAGGTGAGATGATTAGCATTTGAAACTATCAACAACTTTTAAAAATGCAACCAAAAAACACTGGGTTTACCTAGGAGGAGTCTTGCTTCACAGTTTGGAAGCGTAAATAGGTCTAGCTGACTTAGATCACCTGATACCTCCCCTTACAAAAAAAAGTCTCTGATACCAATGTGCTTATGCCTTTAGGCAAACACACTAAGCACATTTGGGAATCCGCTGCCAAGGCCTCCCCATCTGCTGTGGCAGTCACTGGCTAGCCTGAAGATCCCACTGCCTCTTGGGCATCTCATGGGGCTGTCTGCTGGAGACCTCCGTTCCAGAACTGTCAGCTGGCGAGGCACTCTGCGGCCACCTTTGACCTCTGTCCCTAATCCCCTCTGACACATTCCAGGCTGTCGCACCGGATCATCCTCTCTGGTTCATTGCACAGTATTGTAGCCAACAATCGGCATGTCCTTTTTCCCATCTGTGTGTTCCAGTTTAGGCCGGGTCAGGAGAGATGTCACTGTTTCTCTTCCTCACTCCTGACAGTTTTCTGATTTTCAGCATTTAACTTTATAAAAACTAACTTGCAAAGACCTGAAGTGAAGTGACAAACATATTAGGAAATTCAACATTGTCAGAATATGTGTGTGTGTTTATTGGTTTAGAAGGGCGCTGGATACCCTTTTAAACACAACCTCCCTCTATTTCATCTACCCACCTTTTCCACCTTCCTGAGCATTACAAATTGTTGTTGCTATTATCATTATCTATTTTTCAAGGCTCATTTCCAATGCCACCTGCTTGGAAAAACTCTCCCCAGTTGCCCCACAGCAAGTAAAGATCAATCATTCCTATGTCATCGTGAAACATTTTAGCTCTATATATCTCCTTTATGTCATTCTTGCAAATAAATACAAGGATTTACTACTCACAGTATTCTCTGTTTTAGATATGTCATCCCATACTGGTTGTGTATTAGTAAACAAATAGTCTGATTGAATAGTTAGGTGAAGGGACTCATATGAGAATACACAGTTAAGACAGATGAGTGTAAGGAAATAAAGCAGCTATAAAAAAGAGAATAATTAGTGAAAATAATCAAGGAAAGTTACGTGAATGGAGGGCAATAATTCAAGCACAAATAGGCCCAAGTTTCAATCCTCTTTCCCACAGTTGCTAAATACTGAATCTTGAGCAGAGTGTTCAGTGTATTTGACCCCATCTATACTCATCATCAAAATGGTAATAAGAGTATTACCATTTTGCACCAGCATGCCCATTGTGGGGATTAATTGCCATAATTAAATGAGATCATGAACGTCAAGCACTTAGCACCACAGCTAATACTTAAATAGTACATGCTTCATCCATGCTGGAGAGAGAGAATCACACCAAAATACAAGTCGAAATGAAGACTATCAATAATTTTGGTGCAAAATAGATAGCCATAGACACATTGATGAAATCAATAGCACTGCCACCTGCAAGTCCAAAATGGATAAAATTGAGTGGTGAAAGAAATTAATAGTAATGAAATAACCTTCCCTTTCAAACTTCAGTGGCTCCATCTTTTATGTCATTACCCTGAATGAAAGACCTCACCTCCATACCACAGGAGTGTGTGTGTGTGTGTGTGTGTGTGTGTGTACACATGCGCATGTGCAGTAGTAAGGGAGTGGTAAAAATGGGGAGGTGGTGGAATGTGCTCTACATGATGCTGTGATAAATGTAGCATAAAGAGATTTTCTACCATTTTATTAGCTCTTTCTCTCTTGTAATTTGGAATTCTTTGCCTGATAAACAGCTACATTTTCTTTCAAGCTTATTTTCAGATGAAGAAGAAGCTGGTGAAATTGTAGTATTTTGTTGGCAGAAAAGAAGGTAGTCCTCAAAGCCACTCAGTTTCCCAGAGCAAATTGGATTCACAATGTTAGAACTGGGAGGGGAGAAACAATTCTGACTTTATTATGATCCAGGTTTTTTCTCAAGTGTGGTGGCCAAGGAAATATGGGTCAAGTATCTCGTCTACTTTTTCAAGAAATTCTGATGAATAGGTTTATTTCTTTTTGCAAAATGATGATCTCAGCAGTGAAGAAATGTGGAATTCCCTCTCTTCTTTCTGTCTTTTTTATTCTATTCAACGTGATTCAATGCAGGGATTTTAAACCTATCTGTACTCAACCCAATTTTCATAATAAAATCTAATAGTACAAGGGAAAATATGTTTGCGAGAAGCATTTTGTGAATTTAAAGACTGAATAACCCACAATATTAAAAAGGAGGAAGTGGGGCTTAAGAGGACAACTCTGGCATCAAACAAATGGGCATCCTTTGTATCCAGCTGTCACTTCTGACCAAGTCATCCAAAGTCTTGGTATCACAGTATTCTTACCTGTAAAAAGAGACTACTAATACCACGTAAAGTTGGTCTGAGGTTTTGGCGATATAATATATTATGATATCTGGTTCTGAGGCAGAACTAAACATGTTTTAATATCTTGAATTTTTTTGTCTTAATGCTTCCTATCAGAATCAGAGCCAAACACCCATTTTGTAGGAAGCTGAGGAACAGAAATGCAATAGTAAGAAGAGTGAGAAAGAATGTGAAACAATGAATCAGAAAACCTAGCATTCCAACAGAGGAAAACAGGTTGGTATCATCTGTTGCATATTACAAAGAAGTGGAACTGGACAATGATTTTAAGGCAGAAAACTACATAACATCCGGAAACATTTTCTAGGAAAGGTAAACAGTTGGTAAAACAGAATGAAATGAGAGCTTGGTATCATGAAGATGAAGACTAGTATGGTTAAAACTTTGAAACGGAGAACTGCATTGATTCCAGAAAAAAAACAAAAATAAAACAAAAAAACCCCACAGTTTTAAAAGCAGCTACAGTGGGAATAACCACCTGATAAGTTTTAGGGTCATCTACTGTTAGTTGGTAAGATTCATCTGTGTTCTACACATGCCAAATAGGCATGAGGAATTGATGTGGCAGGAGTCTTCACGTTTTCTTTATTTATTTACTTTTTTCTTTGTGTGTGTGGGGGGCTCTAATCTCTGCATTCCTTCCAGAAAGTCATGTTTGCTTTTGCTTTAATATTAAGATAGAGAAAAGATAGTTCTAGAGACTTCAACTTGCCCTTTCCTACTATAATATCTTGCATTTCAGAGACATCAGTGTGGAGAATTAGCCAGTTGCATTTTGACTATGCATTTCAGAACTGAGGAAACCCCAAGTTTTTTCATATATGAATAGGCAAAATTATGCAATTATTTTGATTGGTATGCTGCTGTCTCCTGAGTCATACTTTGTGTGCAAACCCTTAGGGCCTGATAGAAATTGAGACTATTTATATGTTTGGAAGCAAGGCGAGGTGGTTAAGTAGCGATTTTGAGGAGGAGCCAGAGTCCCCTGCAGGAAAATTACCATATTTCTTTAGAAAATGCTGTATTAAATTTCTTAGGGGAACACTAACCAAAACTTGGGGTCAAAGTCCTTAGTTTCTTTAAAATTGTACATCATTCCCCATACCAGTGTTGAAGGTATCAGACTGTGACGATCAATGCCATAACCTTAACATGAGACTCCATAATATTGTAATTTTAATTTATCTTGTAAATTTAATTCTCAAAAGATTATAATTTGGGTTTAATTTCCTGAAATTATAAACAAGTTGCTATAGAAGATAAGAATTGCATTTAGGGCAAACACAGAACATGTCTTGTTCTGTATTTAGATATTGACCTGGCAATTTAAAACCCTGAACTCATCATTATCTTCTTTCAAGTTTTCTAAGCACACATAGAGGCAACCAACCAACTCTATTATACTATTTATTTCCACTAAAATATTCTATTGACATTCAAATTCAGGTGACTACAGATGACAATTTAAGTACCTGTTTTTCCACCACATTCTATGTAACACCAGTGTCCAATATTCTGTTGGCTTCAGGGTAATCAGTAACTTTATATTTAGTCAGATTATAGAAACAACTTTAGATAAATTTTCACTTCTCTAGTCTGAACTATTTCTAGAAGCAGAATCACCATGAGTATTATAGAATAGGTTTTATTATCACAAAAATAAAATATATTGCAATTGGGAAAGGAACTGGAGAATTGAAAGTTCAAAAAGGGAATTAGAGGATCAGAGAGATAGTCATTGGCTATGTTCAGGTTCTGAGGTGGGACAGCAAAAGGAAAGCTTGTTGGAAGAGCTATGGGAATTTGTTGGTTCTGCATAACTACTACTTCTGTGGGTCTACAGACAAGTACATAGTGGTTGTCCTAAGGCCTGTTCTGCAACAGGATCATCAGTCAGGAAAAAGTCAGAAAAGGAAAGCAACAATAATCTGGAACTGTTTGGTCACCTCTAGATCTGTCCATCATTGCATCTGACTACAGCGAATTTCAAAAAATAATGGCCTCTGTTTCATTTTAGCATTCAAAATGGTATATACCTTTCTAAAATAAAAGGAACCAGAGATTCTTAGAAAAATGACTGACTCTAGAATGGGAACTGGAAAGATACAAGCAAGACAAACCTACACCATCTTGGACTACTAGAAAGCAAAAAGGTGACGAAATAACAAAAAACAACAATGAAAGTAAGATGGGACCTTGTCAAAGGAGACAGAAACCAAACAAAAGAGTCACCAGTGGTGAATTCTGGGACAAAATATTGGATTTTAACCCCCAAAACAAAATATTCATGAGTCCATGCTAATAAAAATAAATGATTGAACAAATAAATAAATTATTGAGAAAGAAAAAGTCTTTTTCACAGAAAAATTCCAAATAATACATGTAGATTCTTCCTGTTCTGTTAAGCAGAGCTTACTTTACTTCCTCTTGAGTGTAGGTTGGGATCGGTGACTCGCATGCAAAGAATAGAGTATGAAAAGAGAAAAAAATATTTTTTTTTAGTGTGAAAAGCTTTCAAATGCCATTTTAAACAAGTGGCATAGTTTCAAAATATCAATAATAAGTCATATGAATAGCATGTACCCCTTGCTATGATATAATAAAAAGGCACCTTGCCTCTATGTACTTTTTACCAAAAAAAAAAAAAAAAAAACTATAACCCAAGTCAAATAATAAGAAAACATCAACTCAATTTGGGGGATATTCTACAAAACACCTGACTACTACTCCACAAAACTATTAAGTTCATAAGAAACAAGAAAAATTGAGAAACTGTTACAGATCAGAGGAGTCTAAGGAGACACGCCAAATAAATATAATATGTAATATGGTATTTTGGATGGGAAATTGGAACAGGAAAACAAACAGAACCTCCCACCCATTGAAAAAATGCAAGAAAAATAGTCTATAGGTTAATGATATTGTACCAAATAGTTAATAGCGATTGTACCAAATATTCATTCTTAGATTTGACATATGTAGCATGGCTTTATAAGACGATAACACTAGGAAAAGCCAGGTGAGAGGCATATGGTGACCCTCCATAGCATCTTTGCAGCTTTTCTACAATTCTAAAATTACTCTAAAATAAAACGTTTTAAAAAATGAGGAAATCATTTTTATAAGTTTCTGTTTTTCCCAACCTTAACCTGAAACCACATAGGGAAGGTGATTCTGAGTTTACAGTTCTAGTTAACCAAGTTGACAAAGAATGAAGACCACGGCCCGGCATGGTGGCTCACGCCTGTAATCCTAGCACTTTGGGAGGCCAAGGCGGCGGCTCACGAGGTCAGGAGATCGAGACCATCCTGGCTAACACGGTGAAACCCCGTCTCTACTAAAAATACAAAAAAATTAGCCGGGGGTGGTGGTGGCACCTGTAGTCCCAGCTGCTTGGGAGGCTGAGGCAGGAGAATGGCGTGAACCCGGGAGGCGGAGCTTGCAGTGAGCTGAGATGGCGCCACCACACTCCAGCCTGGGCGACAGAGCGAGACTCTGTCTCAAAAAACAAAAATGAAGACTACAATCATACAACCAAAGGTAGAGAAATTTAAATTTAATCTTCCTTTATTGTCTTATGTAGTTCAGCTACTCAAAGACCTCATTGTGTCACTTTGGAATGATACCAAGTTCCAACTAACTTTATCCCCAATATGCTATATGAACACGAGGTTATTTATTCTTTCTTTGTTATAGTCTTATTTTCAAGAGTGAAACTCTGAGTCAAATTTCTTATTTTTTCAACCAGTATTTACATTGTTCACTATTTAAATATGAACTAAAAAGGAAACAATTGTCTTAAGGATTCTTAATTACAGATGTTGGAAAAAATATGGAAAATATACATGTGGAACTAATACAAAAGTCCTGTTTTTGAGAAAAAATAGAACTGAAACAATTTCTGGGGATCCTTGAGAAAAAGGGAAATTAATTACCAATCTAAAATTTGTTTACATTTTAATAAAAGTAACTTGAGAATTAAGAGATGCTCAATATCCCCATATTTTCTTCTCTGTTGCCATTTAGGAAGGCCATTCCTAAACATGCGGTTTTAACTTGTTATTTATTTTGAAAAAAATTATAAGGAAACACTAGAGAAAAGTTAAAAGAATAGTATAATGATTATCTTTACACCCTTCACCTAGTTATGCCAATTAAACTTTTACTATATTGTCATTGGATCCCTATTTTCTCTTTCTATCCACATTTGTTCATTACTATATCCCCAGCAAATAAAGTAATAGTGGATGGCACATGGCTTATTTAGTGAAAAAAATAAAAGAATGCTCTGTCAACAACGGCGTTTTTGCCACACTAGAAGGTTCGAATTAATCACAATAACTGCAATTTGTACATTTTTCAAAGTTTATGTTGAACAATATAACATAATACATGGTTAGAAATGTGTCTGGTTCTTTGCTTAATTTTTTTCTTGGATCTTGACATAGTCCTTCATATATATTAATGATAATTTATGTATTCCTTGAATGAAGTTTACTGTGCATTCTATCATCCAACTACTTTTTGAGATTTTCATTACATACTCTCTCCAATTCAAGAGAGTTTAAATTTAACCAAATTACTTCAAATATCATCTGAGATTATTAAAAAGAAATTATATGCATATATTTATTTATACTCGTGTTCATATTTATTTGCTACACTATTTGAGAGTAAATTTTAGGCGTTCATTATTTCTCAAGTGAAATAAATTGTAATTGTAATTTCATTGAAAACCAGGGCTAGATGAAACTTTATAGGAAATAAATTTTGTTTTTGGTTCAAATAATCTTCACAACATCACAAGTAAATATCATCCAACTTCCATTTAAATACCCTCCAGATATATGAAACTCACTAAGGCTTGATTAATCTCTCACTTCATCTGCCTGTGATTCTACATGTTATAATTATTTAGAAACAACTTCATATTTATGTCTTGATTTTGTTTCCCATTGTTAACTCCGCAATATAATTATAAATTATTGTTATTTTCCATTCATGTGTTTTTCTACATCTTCAGAAAAGGGTGGGCCTTTTTGCTCTTGTCTCTATTGTCTAAGTTCTAAGTAGAATTAACTCATTTTTCTATTTAAACTGTTATATACAGACAACATGTTTATTGTACTTATGCCATGGTAGACTCTCCATATGCCATCTGAATTCTCATTGGTACTTGCTCTACTGTCTTGGAATAAAGAGAAAAGCAAAAACAGACAAACTTAACTTTCTTAGCTAAGACAATCTTTCAGATGGTTGGAAACAATTGTTTCCCCATTTATGTTCTCTTTTCATCTAACTACTACAAAATATCATTTTCTAACACTTGATTTAATCTCCTTAACATCTTGGATGTATTTTTTTAAGCCTTCAAGACTATCCTGCTGCTATCCACCCATATCATTCAAAGATGCTAATCAAAACACTGAGATAAAACGAAACAAACTAAACTGAACCTTGCATTTTTATAGACCTTGTCATTTTTTTTTTTCCTAGAGGATAATCACCTCTACTTTACAGAATGGGAAACATATTAATAAGATACTAGATGTTTTAAAATATTAGACAATACTCTAGAAATATCCATGAAGTTAAATATTGGTTTGCCAAGTATCTGCCCATTCCCTTAGTGATCACACATTCCAATTCTCCATCTTAACAAGAAAGATTCCGAGATCTATCTTAAAAATATGGTATAAATTTCTAGAGTTGAAAACATAGCAATGCATAAAAAACAAATCCTTGACCTTTGGAAGAATTCCTTTTTAAACAAATTCTTGACCTTTGTGGAATTCCTTTTGAAACAATCTCAGATGATTTTGAAGTAACTGGTTGAATTTGAATCCTTTTGAATTGGAGAGGATATGTAATGAAAATCTCAAAAAGTAGCTGGGTGATAGAATGCACAATAAACTCGATTCAAGGAATACACAAATTATCATTAATGAACATGAGGGACTATGTCAAGATCCAAGAAAAAAGTTAAGCAAAGAGCCAGGCCCATTTCTTACCATGTATTATGTTATACTGGTCAACACGAACTTTGAAAAATGTAGAAATTGGAACTATTGTGACCAATTGGAACTTCTAGTGTGGCATATAGATGCTATTGTTCACAGATCGTTCTTTTATTTTCATTAAATAAGCCATGTCTGGGCATCATTACTTTTTGTGCTAGGATATAATAATGAACAAATGTGAATTCCTTCTCTTGTGGACTTTATAGCCCAGTGGGGGATGGCACACAAGGGACAAATAAATATGCCAATTTTGTAGTATGTGCTATGATCAGAGAAAAATAAAGCAAGTTAGAGGGATGGGAATGGTAGAAATGAGACCCCTCTTTTTTGGACTCCCTCTCATTGATAAGGTAATATTTGAGTAGAGATGGGAAGCAACTGAGGGAATAAGAAAAAAACAGCATGATTGAATATCCTGATGCTGGAACTTGCCTACAATGGTCCAGGAACAGTGAATACACGAGCACCAGGAGTAGATAAAATAAAAGGGAGAGTTGGTAGGACATAAGCTGAAATGTGTGATGGATCTGAAGTTGCAGAGAATGTTAGCAGTGGCTACCTCATGAAGAGCCTTAAAAATTAAAGCACTTGCTCTTAATGATTCGGAAGGTCATTAAGGAGTTTTGAATAGAGGAATGATGTTTGATTTATATCAATATCATCATGATGGCTTTGTAGGGATAGAGGGTATTTAGAAATACTGCAATAATAAAGCATGCCACATTGTCTTGCTGTGTGACATGGAACAAATTAGCATATCCACATTTCAGTGGCCATATCTGTAAAAATGGAGATATTGACACCCTAAGATAACTGACCAGAGTGTTGTAAAAACTTGCTTGCATAATGCATGTGATCTCATAGTTTAAACTATAGCTTAAATTTGGAAAAGAAGACAACGACATAGTCTAAACTGTGCTTAAATTTGGAAAAGATGGCCTAATTGAGCTGAAAAGGAGAACAGTCACATGGAAAAGCCTGTAACCTCCATTGGAAGCCTCTGTATTTTTAGTTCTTAAAATTATTATTATTTTGGGGGAAAAGCTCGTAAGTAAATGGATATCTAGTTAGGGCAACACTTCCAAGCTAGTCTCAAGTGTTTATACATTTAATATTTATTTAACAAGCAATCTATAGCTAGTAATTGGATAGCATGCTTAATATCTCATTTTCCTTAGTTGTATGGGTAAATGCTAATTAAATTCCTGAGCATTTCTCACAAGTGTAATGTAATAATAAGAACATCGTCACACACTTATTGGTTCTGCAGATTTGAATTAATTACACTGCAAGTAGATTTATCTTTCATATATTTAGACCTCAATAGGTGCTCTTCCATGACAATCATAGGGGATTTAATTTCCATACCATCACCTTATTAATTCTAAATTAAATATGTTTAGTAGGAGTTTAATACTTGTTGAAGCTCCAGTTAGTGATATTTCTTCTCCACATCTGGATTTTGAATTTTAGTGCCTGAAATTCATGTTGCCTTATGCTGCTAAGAAAAGAATAGGAGCAATTAATAAGGCAATAAGAAAGACTACAAAATTTAATTTGGAGACACGCCAAGGAGTCTGGTACTAAGCAGTGCTTCTTCAGAATCTTGCGGGGCATAGCTGGCCGTTTATTTGGTCAACCATTTTTCTTCTTCTTACCTCTGGCTATGAGATAAGTCTTTTAAAAAAATACTGTGTGTATATATATTATAAATATATATTATTAGAGAGAGATATATATATATTCACACTCACACTTTTTCTCTATTCCCACTGATGTCACTGCCTTCATTCCAAGCCCCATCATCTCTCCCCTGAGCCATTTTAATAGGCTTTTTCTTGTATATCACATATCAAGTCTAGCCTTCTGTCCATTTCCCGTACACCACTAGAATGATCTTCCACGTATGGAATCATGAACTTGTCACTCTTTCCCTGGAATGCTTTATCCCCAGAATATTTTCCAAATGCTTTACCAATGACATGTTACGTCTTGCTTAAAACTGCAATCTCATTCTTCACTTTTCTTCCCATCACTTCCAAAACATAACTCTTATGTTATAACTTATGCACCAATGCCTCCGTGTGTCTGCTTAGACCTCCCTTCCCTATCCAGGCTAATTCTAACCCATGTCTCAAAACTCAGATGTATGTTGATTGAATGGAGAAAAGACCTTTGTGTTGACATTGAATTACCTAATGCCAACTCTTGTGTAATGCCAAGTCTATCTGTGTGGGGTTTTTTTGTTTGTTGTTTTGTTTGTTTGTTTGTTTTTTAATATGTGCTGTTTCCCTGTTACCTAACTGGTCACTCCTCTTAAACTCAGAAACTTCCATACAAAAGTTTAATACATTTATTTTATAATAATTTACTGAGTACCTATAGATTACTACGAAATATGCGTGCCAGTTGCTGGAGAAAACATGCATCACGTTTTAGAAAGGAAACAGTGCCCAACTCCACATCCAAGAATCATGATAAGATTAATTCCATACACCACAGGGTAGTGGCCAAGAGTAAAGGCTCTGGGATCATACTCCCGAAAAGAAGCTTAAATTCTTCATCAAAAGTGAAAGCAGAAGAGCACTTAGGGGCACTCTATGAGAAACAAATAAAACAATTCAGGTAAAGCACCTGGATGATCTGTTTACACAAGCTATTTTGAAAGTGCCAGACTCAATCATCTGATGAGTTTAGAAAGTATTATATTTTAATTAATTTAAACACGTGCACATGTCAATACTCATATATATTAGTTTTTATTATGATGAACACTTTGCTAATATTGTAGATACAGAAACAAAGGCTCAATGACTTCTTCCAAAGCAAATAGTGTATAACAAAGATAAAATGCATGTCCTTTTATTTATTTATCAATAAATAATAAATGCATAGGATAAGTAAAGAAATAAAAAATGAATAATTTAGAGCCTGTAGTTTCATTAATAAATCATATATTTTTCCCAGGTTGACAAAACATTTATTTTTCATTTGATGATATTGATGATTCTCATATTCTGAAAATTTTGGAGAAAATTACAGTTAGCTATTTCAAAAAGAATAACTGCAAAACAAATGATAATTATTTATAAGCATGTATATAAATGTGGCTAATTTATGAATTTTTGCAAAAATTCAGAAAATCAGAGGACCGAAGAGCCAGGAGAGAGAAAAGAGGCAAGATTTGTTTTAGATAAGTTTTCTCAATACTGTACCTAGCCTTTGCAATCTTAAAATAACTTTCTCAAGGATCAATATGTTTAACACTAAGGCTTGGTAGGAAAAGTAAGGACTTGGACTGCAATGAATAAGGAAACAGAAACAGACAGTGGGGAAGCAACTCACCAAAAGTCACAGACATAGTGGCAGAACTGGAGCTACAACTCTGTATTTCTTTTATTTAAAATGGGGCTCTTTTGCCTTCACCACTGCTGGGCCTTTCCTCCCTCTTCCCTCCAAAGCTCTTTGGAAAGTGTCTATTTTGGCCATCTGCTGAGTTTGAGAAATATTTTGTTTCCACAAATTTAAATAGTTTAAGTAGTAAGACTCTGTTGTCTTAGCTTTTATTAAAGAAATTATTCAGAATTCAACAAAAACAACAAGAAAACCCCATGTATACTTTAAAAAGTAGGCAACAGGTGCTTTATTCTCCATTACACAAGGACTTTTTGTGTGCTCGGGTGACAAATTTGTCATTCGGAGAGACAATTCTGGCATTGGTGTGTGGAATGTTTAACTTGTGCCTCGACAACTTACAGTCTATTTAAGATCAGGAAGAGTCCTCTTCTCCTGGCCATTCTGTTTCTTTCAATTGTTGCAGAACTTCAGCCTCTTCTCATTTTAGCCCTTCTCTGATGTCTTATTTAGCTTCCTGGATTCGAGCTAATACTTGCATTCTCTCTCCAACACTCATTTTTTGGTGCATTCGGCCGTTCCCCACCTCTAAATCGTAGCTGGCTCACAGTATTTCCTCTGAGCCTATCCTTACCTCCTCACCGCTGCAGCTTCTGCTCTCTCTAAATTCCCTGTCCCTCCTAGTCATCTTTATTCCTGTACTTCTTTGATGAGGAAAGATGTATCCATGTGGGATATGTTAATTGCTTAGGGTATTGAGAACAGGGTGAGTGGTAGGAATGTGTTTGTTGGCCCTGTCAGTCCTGTGATTATAATCAATGGAATGTTTGAGATACCAATCACATCCTTGATGTTGTAATCCATTTAGACCTTCTTTTATTCTTCTTCATATGTCCTACATTCCAAGTAATCTGAATTCGCATCTGCATTTTCAATCAGTGGTTCTCAACCTTTAACATGCATCAGAATCGCCTAGTGGGTTTGCTAAAACACAGACTGCTGGACCGTAGCCCAGAGCTTCTCCTTCAGTACACTTGGGTGGGACCTCAGACTTTGTATTTCTAACAGATTTCCAGAAGATGCTGATGCTGCTGGTCCAAAGGACTGCACTTTGAGAACCGCTGTTTTGACTTCTATTGCCTCTGCGACTTATGCTTCCCATCTGAAATACCTTTGAATTCCATCTGAACACTTTCAAACAAACACATTGACCGATACACATTAAAATGCTTTCTTCACTCATCTATCTAGTATTTATTGAGATCTTACTCTGTACCAGACACTGAGTTTGGTCTATGGCCTCAGGGAGAATAGATAACCAACCAAGCCATTCTTAAATCCCTTCAGCTAGAAAGCATTGACATCTTTCTCATAACATGACGACCGTCTCCTGTTACCTCGCAACTCAAAGAGTTGTCCTTGTATAAGAATGATTGGCAATGCCTTGAACTTGATAGAAATTCAGAATCTCAGACTTCAACTTAGATCTACAAAAGCAGAATCTGCATTTTATCGGTATGCTAGTTGATTCACACGCAGATTAGAATTTGAGAAGTATTACTTTCCTATACTATTAACTTCTCTGGTTAAAAATCTAACTGTGAATCTCCAAAAATGCTTCTCAAGTGTCTGGCCTGTGATGGAAGGGGAAGGAGTAATGGAGCAGGCAAACAATCACTGTCATTTTGTCCAGATTTACTTAGTGTATGCAAAGCTTTATTTAGCACAGTGCTTGATGCAAGCTCATTTAATCTTTACTACAGAAAATAACTAATGACTACTTGTTGTTTCAAATTAAATTGATTTCTCTTGAGTTTGTCATGAGATGAAAGCAAACTGCAAGCAAACCATCAATATTGCAGAGAAGGCAGAAAATATCTAAAATCCTTATGCAGGAGACATGGTTTTGAAACTCATAACTTAATTCTCTTAAGAAACATAGTGATTATGTATAATAATAGCCATTATTTATTTAGCAGTGTGTTAAACAGGTATTTTATTTGATAGGCTTTTATTGTTAGTTTATTGAGAGCAAGGTTATTATTTGTGCTACTTGTTTAATAATCAAAGTGAAATGACAAACTCAAGATCTTGCTGAAGGTTGGAAAGCTAAATGATAAAATGGTCAAAGGAAATTTCATTAGCTTGGCAGATCAATAGTTGGTGTTAAGAAACCTCTCGAAAATGTATGGCAAAAAGTAATATCTTTTCATCACCCATAGTGAGGTCCCATCTGACATCCCTATAACAAAAGACAGATTAACAAGAGAAAAGCACAGAAAATAATTTAACAATGTTTTACATGATGCAGGAACTTTCAGAGACAAAGACCTGAAGACCCAGAGAAATATGTGTTTTTACGCTAATTATGAAAAAGAAGTGAATAATTGTGGAGAAACATGATTGGACAAAAAGGATATGATCCCATGGTAATAAACTGGGGAGAACTTAGCAAAGACTGCTTTTTGCAGATTCTTCTTGGCTTCTTTGTTCATTCCTTTCCTCCAGGTACAGGTAAAAACACCTGAAGTTCTTCAGAGGTGAAGGGAAAAGGTCAGAGAGTGACCTTCCTATGTTTTATGGCTTGCGTTGGGAGAGGAATTCTAGTTTTTATGACCCACCTTGGTAGAGAGTAATTCTGGTTTCTATGGCTAGATTTGGAGGAGAAAGAGCAGCAGGAGACAGAAAGGCAGGAGGAAGTCAGAGAAACTTTCTTGTTTCTGAGGCCCCCCTGCCTCCTTCAGCTCAAAATAATCTGCAGTAACAGTTTCTGAAATCCAAAAAGAGCTATCTGATTTTTAATATTCTATGAGATAAACTTTTACACAAAACTTTGATTGTAGACTATATTCCAAAAAATTTTATTAACCTTTGGGAATAACATTCATAAAACATATGTAAGTCATAACTGTGTCTTCAGTATCACCCAGCTCAATGGTTAGCATTTCTTAATGGAAATGGGAAACTGGTATTTGCACTGCCCCCCCGCAAAGACATATGACGATGTTTGGAAACATTTTTGGTTGTTACAACTGACGGTGAAGTTGTACTGGCATTTAGTAGACAGAAACCAAGAATATTGCTAAAGTATCCTACAATGCACAGGACAGCCTTCCCCAGCCACAATTATCTGGGCCCATAATGTCAGTGGTTCTGAGTCTGAGATACTCTGATATAATTTAAAACATTCTATAGGCCAGGCATGATGCTTCACGACTGTAATCCCAGCACTTTGAGAGGCCGAAGCGGGCGGATCACCTCAGGTCAAGAGTTCAAGACCATCCTGACCAACACAGTGAAACCCTGTCTCTACTAAAAACACAAAAATTAGCCAGGCATGGTGGTGCATGCCTGTAATCACAGCTACTTGGGAGGCTGAGGCAGCAGAATCACCTGAACCCAGGAGGCAGAGGTTGCAGTGAGCCAAGACCATGCCACTACACTCTAGCCTGGGCAACAGAGCAAGACTCTGTCTAAAAAAAAAAAAAAAAAAAAAAAAAAAAAAAAAAAAAATTCCACAGAATATAGTATAAATTAAATTAAATAATTGGAGGAGAGAAATATGTTTCAGAAAAAGTATGACATACAAATAAATTAACAGTTAGAGTTTGACTGATTTGATCAAAGACACACAGATAGGTTCTAGAGTCATCACTTGAGCCTACTTTCTAGCTTAATAACTTACATTTTATACATGATGCAGCACACACACACACACAACTTCTGACTCATAGTGATATTTTTTCATTGTGACATATCACTTTTCTTAACAAAAAAGCAGGGGATTTCTGGAATCAGATGATTTGAGTGTTAATCTTGACTCAGCTACTTAGTAGTTTTGTGACTTCGGACGAGTTATCTAACTTTTTCTCCTTCTCCTTGCCCTTCTCCTCTTTTTTTTCTTTTTGTCACGGAATCATTATCTATTGAATGAAATTAATAATATTCAGTCCTGAGAACATCACTGCAAATCATACCATAGTTTCTGGCACATAAACCAATGAACATTTACTGAGCACTTACCTTATGCCATTTAATGTGGCCTGTGTATTGAACACGCCTCATTCCTGGCCCACATTCTCAGTGAACCTTTTAATTCTAGTCTTCACTATAGCCAGCTGCATGTAGCAGCCTGAAAGTGCAAAAGATTTAAACAACCATTGGACAGCCTTTGAATTATAGGGAGTAGCAGCTAGTGGGTAAAATTGTTAGTCAGTCTCTTGGGCAGACAGTTGGAAGCATATTCTGCTCAGATCCAAAGAGTTTCAACCTCAAAATTGAGCCCTATTTTCCCATAGTGTGGACCAACTTAATAAAACATCTTTGGATTAGATTTTCCTCCTTTGTTATCTCATTCTTTTCCTCCCCTGTTGTTTCTTGGAACCACTTCTCAAATAAAATCTACCTGTACAAAGACCATTACCTCAAGAGTACTTTGTGGAAAATTAAACAAACAGAACAAACAAACACTAAAACAGACTAAGAAAACAACGCTTTACCTTTGTCTTTTCACCGTATTAGAATTCAGCTCAGTGAAGTGTCTTAAACAACCAACTACCAGAAAAATGCTGTGACATTGCTGATGGCAATGGTACAATGCCTCATGCTTATATTATGAGGTCTTTCATGCTTTCCTAATGAAGGAAAACTGAGAAACTCAAGGTATGGGTACTGGTGAAAGCCCCTATATTAAGTGTCACACAAAACTGAAAACACATGTGTGCACACACACACATACACACAACTAGTAAGCCAGTTGTTAAAAAAAAAAAAAGGAAAACAAATTATTTCCCATGTTTCAGTCCCATCCGTGTAATTATTTGTGTATTTTCTATCTTACATTATGATTGGAGTGCACTGTTGTCCATATGCTGAAAGGCTGGCATTAAAAATTTAAGTTTCTTCTTGAGTAGATTGAAATGTAGTATCTTTTTTTTTTTTTTTTAATTGAGACAGACTCTCACTCTGTCCCCCAAGCTGGAGTGCAGTGGCACGATCTCAGCTCACTGCAGCCTCTGCCTCCCGGGTTCGCATCATTCTCCTGCCTCAGCCTCCCCAGTAGCTGGTACTAGAGGTGCCTGCCACCATGCCCAGCTAATTTTTTGTATTTTTAGTAGAGATGGGGTTTCACCATGTTAGCCAGGATGGTCTTGATCTCCTGACCTCATGATGCCCCCACCTCAGCCTCCCAAAGTGCTGGGATCACAGGCGTGAGCCACCGCGCCCGGCCCCATTTTTTTTTTTAACTGAGATGGAGTCTAGCTCTGTCACCCAGGCTTGAGTGCAGTGGCTCATTGTAACCTTCGCCTCCCTTAACCTCCGCCTCCCAGGTTCAAGCGATTCTCCTGCCTCAGCCTCTTGAGTGGTTGGGATTACAGGCACGCACCACCGTGCCCAGCTGATTTTTGTGTTTTTATAGAAATGGGTTTCATCATGTTGGCCAGGCTAATCTTGAACTCCTAACCTCAGGTGATTCACCCACCTTGGCCTCCCAGAGTGCTGGGATTACAGACTTAAGCCACCATGCTCAGCTGAAATGTAGTATCATTAAGTCATGAAGGAACCATTACGACATGAAGGAATGATTAAGTTATTGGGCTAAAAAAAAGATGAGAATATAGCATCATTAAGTCATGAAGGAATCATTAAAACATGAAGAAACCCAGATTTAGTTTACGTTTACTAACTTTTGGGAAGTTCAGAGGTCACTGGGAGCAATGTTCTGTTCAGATCCAGGCATACATTCTGAGATCAGCATGGCCAGACCATCTATCCTATCCCTGGAAAGAGGTAATTATTCAGTGTCAAGTAAGATAAACTGTATTCTGTATTCTGCTTAGGTTTTTTGGCTAAAAAAATACAAGAATGGGTTTCTTCCTAGATACAGAAAGAGAGGATATTGTAGAGAGGATAAAAATACAAAATGACAACAAAATTCATAACTACCTAGAAGCCAAAGTTTAGTTTTGAAAGTGTGATTTAAAATATTTTGGGAAATGATTTATTATTGTAACACATTTTAGAAATTATAATAAAAATCAAAAATCTTGGTTTAATTAGAAAACATTTTGAATTATGAACACAAAAGAGACATGTACCTAAAGCAAAACCCACATGGTTCTTCACTGATCATTATTAAGTATTTGGAAATTAAAATTCAGCTGTGTTCAAGCTTAATTGTTTTTGGAAGATATCTGACTTTTGCAAAATTGAAGAAAGAAACCTGTAAGATAAAGTTTAAAAGTTAATGAATGCCTACGTTGAAATAAATCTTAGCATTTGTCTTGCCTATTTGTCTGATTTCACTTTACAGGTAAGAAAATTAGTCTAACAAACAACAGAGTGATTTTCTTGAGGACATTAACAGACTGGATCTAGAACCCAGGTCTTCAGAGTCCTACCTCAGTGTCCTTTCTGCTACAAATGCAGATAGACTGAATTAACCCAAGACTCTAAGTAAGTATTTTTTTCATCACCCTCCTCTCCTTTACCACCTCCATTCCATTATCACCTCTCCAACTCCCCCTCCCAGCCTTTCTGGCTATTCCTGCTGCCTTCTACTGCTGTGTGAAACTCTTGCTTAAAGCACAAGCACAGGCCCCCTTACGGGAAATTGCAGGACTGAATGTTTCAGATGCCTGGAGGATATATTTGGTTATTGATGCTCTGAGAAGCATGAGCTGTATTCTTTTGAAATGGACAGATGATGACAGCAGCTTTTAGTGAAGTGGCATTTTCTTCCCTGAGGGCTTAACTACAGGAGGTATGTGAAATATAAAAAGATGACTTCATTTTGTTTATTTATTTATTTAGTCTTTTTACAATCTGTGGTCATCGCCTCCTCTCATCAAACTCTGACCCACAAATTCAATTAGAGAGCTTTCCTGGAAGTTTGCTCTTTCGTGAGGTTCACCTGCAGGCTAAGAAAGAATATATGTTGGCCAGAAATCAAAGACAGTGCAAACATCGTCTGCTCAAATTACTTTGAGTCCATATTTCTATTAAGTTTCCAGTAAAGTATGCTCAATAAATCATAGCATTTGAAATTAATTGTTTCAATGAGGCATTTAATTTTGCACAATCCATTGCTCTGGGTGTATATTAGCTAAATATTTATGAGTTGATTATTTCCAAAGCAGTCAAATTTGTTAAGGATGGAAGATAACTATCTTCCCGTATGATTTACCCAAGATTTTTTTTCTAAGTGATTACTAAAATGTCAAAGTTGTAAAGAATGTTGGTATATTTTGAAATAAAGTGAAATGAGTTAGATTTTCAATTAATGTCCCATGTTGCTTCATAAAGTGTAGTATAAAGTGTGTTTCAACCTACCTCCCACATCTCTATCCATCAAGTTCCATATAACTTAATAACAAAGAGTGTCTTCCTGCAAACAAATTGTTCATTATAGAGACGCAAGCCAACCAACCTAAACCCAAAGCAATAACCTCACTGAAAACTCTGATCAAGCAACCAGGTGTACCTACCATAAAGAATTTTAAAAAGGAGGAAAGGATATCATTGTGTCCAAATGTATCATTTCCCAGTCAATGATTATTGGTTGATAAATAATAAAAAACATGAAGTTACATTTGAAAAGTTACTGATAAATCTCATGGTATAAACTTTTGGTAATTGCTTCATGAGATTATAGAAGCTGTAACTTTTTTTCTCATCTCTTCTCCTTTTTCTCATTGAAAATTCTTCAAACATAAGCAAAGTGCTGTCTGTTCAACACTCAAATCTAAATTGCAAAATATTTATTTCATGTCTAGACTTGAATAGACTATTGAGTTGACAGAAAGAGGAGGATGTTTTAAAAGGTAGGATGGACTAAATTAGATAAAATAAGTAGTAGCCAGTGAGTTATAAATTAATGGTACAGTCAACAGAATAATACTGGAAGATCGAAACGATCTCTCATGTGCACAATTCAGACTATCAATTCATAAGAGTGAAACATAAAAAATTTATGTTTGAAAACAAAATTCAAAGAACTATAGCATTTAAGTTTCAGAATAAAAGACTTGACGAGAATTAGAAAGAGCTCCAATTTCTCCTCCCTCTTCTGTAGAGATGCCTAAGCACACTGACAAAACTGCTTGAATTATCTTACAAGTTTCAAAGTTTAAAAAAATGAATGTGCACTTAGAAAGTTTGCTGCTTGAATTATCTTACAAGTTTCAAAGTTTAAAAAAATGAATGTGCACTTAGAAAGTTAGTCTAAATGCAGAGATATTTTAACTTTTAACTTTGGCACTTTTTATACCGATCCATGCACTGATAATGAGGGTTCCATTATTCTCATGCGAAAACTCAAGAGTACCACCTAAATTTCTCCTTCCTTTACCCAACCACATAAAAGAGATTATTATTTCATATTTAATTTACCACCTAAAGATATTTTCCATTTGTTCCCTCTTTATCTCACAGGCACTTCCCTAGTCCAGATCTCCATTATTTTCTCCTTTCAACATTTTCACCTGGTCTTCTAAAATATCCCTCTAACTGATCTGCTCATAGCCAAATTCACTACCACTCCTCCATCTAGGCCACCAGGCAACCAGAGTAGGCTTTTTAAAATGCCAATAAGATCAGCTCAAAACCTTTCAGTGACTCCTCTTTGATAACAGAGTAAAACATGAGAAGTTTAACATAGCATCAAAGGTTTTCTAGAGTCTAAACTCTAGCCTACCTCTCCAGCCTCATTTCACATCATTTATCAACCCCATCTAGGGACAAGGTAACAGAACTCCAGAAGTTTGTCAGCTGTTCCTTGTTCTCAAGCTTTCATGATTTCTCACAGGGTCACTTTTCTGCCTTGAATTCTCTTGTTTGCTTTTTGAATCCCTTCTCATCCTTTAGGGAATTATGCATGCATAATCCTTGTACACTGTAAAGTATTTTGTGATGTTGAACACACACATAATTCTCTCATTTTCTTTCTCTCTGATGTGCCTCTTTCTGTGTCTTTCTTGTCTTTATTGTTATATCTACACAGACTTCTGTCTTTTACAAATTCTATAGACATGAGCAAGTCACTTAATTTAATCTGACTACTTTAAGAATCACAGATTGTGCATTAGAGCATCGAGTAAGGCATCTGTAATATAGAGATATCATTTATTAGACAGTGTGGAATTCTGGTGATTTAAAAATTAGTTATTATTATTGAATTTCTCTAGGTCTCCCTTGAAACTCATTTTACCTCCAAAATGGTACAAGTGTTTAACTATTCATATCTCCTGAAAGAATTTAAAATTTAGGAAGGTTTTAGTTTTAATATTTCACATATTATAAAAGAAACATGGCCTTCCTGCTGGCTATAGTCAAGCATATATTAAGCAGTGCTTAATCAAGTCATAGTACTTGACCCTTGTATATTTTTTTAAGAAAAGAGTGATATACCTTATGTAAGTCTAATATCTGTGATCACTAAAACTAAGCTATTTGTTTCACCGTATATGTGAATTTAATTTATTCATTTTTTATTTATTCATCTATTCATCCGTCATTCACTCATATATTTATCAAAATAAATTCATGTATTTTGGCAGGGTAAAATATTGAAATTAATATTTTGACTTCCAGACATATTTAAAAAGAACTAAAATGTCCATATTCCTTGGCTAGAAAATGAGTTAGGTCAATATACTAAGGACAGCACAGTGATGAAACAGATAATGCACATGAACTTCTTATTATGTACATTACTTATTTGAAAATTAACATTTTCTCTTTGATTATGATTGAGTTATCTTTTTTTCCCAGCTAAGGATCTAGATATATAAATATATTTGTATGAGATTCATAATAAACACCATAATATTTTACTTTTAGTATGTGCTTGTTTATTAATTAAGAAAATACTAATTTGATGACAACTATGGGCAAGGCACCTGAATTGGAACTGAAGATTCCAAGTTGAGTAGTACATGATTCTTTCTGTGAAGCGTCTCTCAGGATGTCTGGGGATAAAAGCGGGTTGCCATACAGCTAGCTAATTGAATGCAGTGTGTTAAGTGCATGTGGTGGGTGTGTGGGTGGAACAGCAATAATCTCTTCTTGTCATGATCAGCGAAGTCATCCACAAAGGGAACATGTTTGTCCTGGATCATAAGAACTGAGTCTTAAATGTGTGAGAGTTTTCTAGACAGGCAACCTATTCTAAAAGATGAGATTAGATATAAAAACACCGTGAAGTTTAGAAATGTTGTGGTCCATGTATGGTACTTGAAGAAAACATTATTTTTAAAACTTCAAACCACTTTAAGACATCATCCTGCATACTCTAGCTTGGCAGAAGAGAGAAAGCATAAGCCTGGAACCAGACATACCTTTAATGACAGCAGCATTTATAAAAACTTGAGAAATTTTCATGACCTACATGAGTCACATTTTCCCTCTCTGAGTCTCATTTATAAAAATTTGGCAAAAGGCTTTGTAGTGACACCTTACTTGCTTGGATTTCACCAGAACTAAATGAGGCAATCTACGGAAACCATTCATAAAATGCAATGTCAAAATGGGTATTAAATAAATGTCATTGCCTTGTCTTCATTGCCTGCAAGCATTGTCAAGTGAAATTCATGGCTATACACCCATGAAAATGTATCCCCAGGAACTTTGCTTGAAAATAAGTACTATTATTTGTTACTTTTCTTTTTGTAATTTTTCTTATTCAATTGTATTTCATACCTTTTTACATCCTGGATTAGACTCACATTCAAGATCTCACATTCAGTTATGATCTTGGTCATTTCTGATCAGGAAATCACTAGTTTACCTTATGTTTCTGTGGACCAATAAGTCACCAACAATTTTAGAGAGGAGAGTGGCTGTGAATGCAATTTCAGACGCTAATTTCTTTGGTGTTTAACAATATAAACCATGAATTTATAAACACTTAATAAAGTTAGACTTCTGGATAGAAATTGTAGCTTAGATATCCCCAGTGAAATCTTTTGAATCATCAGTTAGAGAAAAATTAGTTTTATTGTCAGTGTTATGTAAAGAGGCAACTTTGGCCTTGCAAGATCATAGCGCTCTTAGGAGACGATGACAGTTGTTTATCTCACAAACACACAGAGCTCACCCTGCCTTTCACCTTTCCACACTTTTTCTGTCAACAGCAGACATTTATTTTCTGCAGGAAGAAAGAGATTACCTTAAGCATTGCTTTTACTATGATTAATGTGAGGAATAATCATTGAAGGGTACAGTTTCACAAAGGAAACAAATGTCTGGCTTTATGGATTACTGAAAATCATAATGTTTCATCTTCTGTAGCAAAATGAAATGATCAAATACCAGTTTGCAGTATTCAAAGGAAATATAGATACCATTTAGATATAGTCAGTGTTCATCCATAAAGCGGGCAAAGCATTATATGGTATTCATGTGTGCATTAAGACTATTGAACAAGATGCATTGTGCTGTAGAGGACGGAGTTGGAAGCAAGTCAGGCAAACTTGCCTAGAGTTCTTGATGCATCAATAGACATGAAATGTCATGAAAAAAATTTAAAAGCTTTATATGTATAAAACACTTACAGACTCATTTCATGTGACCTTCTTAAGAACCCTCAAATAAAGGTGGAAACTCATTTTTTGCTACACATGCATTTCATTTTATCATCAAGTTCTGGCTCCTGTTCTTTAGCTGTAGAGAACATCCCAAGCCTATCCACTCTCTCTATCTCCATGAATGCCACTTTAGCCCCAGGCTCCATTACTGCCCAATGGGACTACCACAAGTCCCCTAACTGGTCCATTTTAATTTGAATCACTGAAATCTATTCTCTACATGAAGCTAGAGTCATCTTTTCTAGCATACAAATTACATCATGTCACTTTGTTGTTTGAACTAAGTGTTGAACATGTTATTGAACATGATTACAGGCTGAACTTAGAATAAAATCTGTATTCTTAATTAAGGCCTATTAATGTTATCTGGTGGAGAGTCAATGGACACTTCCCTTTCACCTACTATTAAGTTTTTGATTAAGTAATTGCTCCTTGCCCCACTCCTAGGCCTTCTAAGGGGACCTTCAGGCTTTCATTAATAGTCTTTTTCAAGACTTTTACATTTTCACTAACTGTCCTTAAGATTCCTCTAGCTTCCATTTACTGCTCAGTGCCCAAACCACACATATTAGATTTTATTATGGTAGCATCTTAGCTCCACGTACAAAAAAAAATCTTTCTATTATCTAATATTATGTAACAAATCACCGCAAGATATGGTGGTGCAAAATGACATCTATTTTGCCTAAGAATCTATAATTTAGACAGGAATTAACAGAGATCGTTCATTTCTGCTGCACTAGATATTGTCTGGGGTAGCTTGAAGGCTGGAGATAGAATTATCAGAAGGCTTACTCACTCACATTCGTGCTGCTAGTGCAAAAAGACTCAGATGCACTGAAACTGGAGCAGCTAGGGCCCCTTGGGCACTTCCCACTATCTCTAAGAAACATCTCCATGTGAACTGTCCAACATTATAGCTTCAATAGAGTTGGACTTTGTGCACGATGCTTCATGACTTCTGTGTTGGAGGATTCCAACCTCAGTCTTCGAGCTGAGATAATTAATGTTGTTATTTTCAGCACCTAAATTTTAGGGAACTTTCTAGGCAATAATAGATAACTAATACGTATTACAATAAAATGTAGATCATTCCAGGTATGAAATCTTTATTAAGACATTATTTTATATATCTATGAATATAGGTACATATATACATATACAATATATATGTGTACATTATATGTATATGTAGTATATATATGTGTGTGTGTGTATATATATATACATATGCCCCAAAATGTTTTAAAAACATTGTAAATGGAACAGGTGAAAACTTATTTTGGTGAGTAGCCTTTTACCTAGTTTTCTATTCAAGCCCTCCACCATAAGCATGTTTATTGTGCTTTTTGAACTAGAGGTTTATTAAAGCGTAATAGACATACCATAATTTTCACATATTTAGAGTATACAATTTGATCAGATTGACATATCAATACATCTGTGAGACCACTACCATAATTGATAATGAAGATATTTGTTATCTCACCAGATTTCCTTATGCATCACTAAAATTTCTTTCTCTCCTTCCTTAAATTTTCCTGTACACAGAAAACCATTAACATGCTGTCACTTTTTATTAACTTGAATTTTATACAATTTTATATAAATGGAATTACATTGTAGACACTACTTTCTGTCTTATTTCACTCAATATTACTATTTTGAGGTTCATTCATTTTTTGTGTGTTAATAGTTAATTTTTTTTTAGCTGAGTAGTATTTTATTGTAGAGATATACCACAATTTGTTTAACATGCATCTGTTAATGAAAATATGCATTGCTTCAAGTTTTTGTTACAAATAAATCTCTTTGAACATCTGTATACAAAGTCTCTTTGTGGACCTATACTTTGTTTATTTGGGGTAAATAGCTAGAATTGAAATCTTTGGGTTGTATAAATGTTTAATTCCATGGGAAGCTGCCAAAACGCTCTTCAAAGAAGTTGTACCATTTCATATTCTAACCAGCACTTGATAAACATTTCAGTTGTTCCATATTGTTTTCAATAGTTGCTATGGTCAGTCTTTTTCAACTTTAGCCACTTTGAGTATTGCACCGGAGTTTTCATTTCTATTTCTCTAATGACTATTTTGTGCATTGCTTCATGTGCTTATTTTCCATGTATATATTCTCTATTTCATGTATTTGTTTTAGCCATTTTTAGTTGTTTTAGCCATTTTTGATTGGGTTTTCTTACTGAGTTGTGAGGGTTATATGTATGTTACCGATACAACTCCTTTACAGATAAATATCTCGCAAATGTCTTCTTTGTTCCCCAGTCACAATATCAAAACTGGCAAAAACCAAGTGAGAAGCACCAGTTAGCCTTTACTAAGATGCTGAGCTCAAGGACTACATTTGCCACTTTATATACTTTATCTCAATAGTTCTTACCTCTGGCAGCAAATTACAACTGTCTGAAGAAGATGTAAAAAAAAAAAAATTACCTCCTCAGTTCAATTAAGCCACAATCTCTGGACACAGGGCATAGACTTAAGTCTTATAACAATTTCTCAGGAGGTTTTAATGCACACTGGTGGTTGAGAACCATTACTTACTTATCAAGGTTGCTGGTAGAATGGATGGGATTAGTTTTCTTATTTCTCTTTTACAGATGAGGAAACTAAAATTCAGAGAGGTGAAAAGAAGTTGACAGAGGATAGATAATCAGAGAAGAAGCTGGGATTCAAGTCAAGATCTATTTATAAAGACTCTGCTTTTATTCATTCTCACTGGGCTATATGCAGGGTAAAATCTGTATTGTGAAAGTAATGAAAGGAAACTTGTTCAAGACCAGCATTAAGAATAGCAGGGGATATTCAGGAGCAGCTAAAGAATAGGGCTCATTGCCTGGTGCAGTGGCTCATGTCTGTAATCTCAACACTCTGGGAGGCTGAGGCAGAAGAATCATTTGAAGGCAGGAGTTCAAGAGTAGTCTGGGCAACAAAGCAAGACACCATTTCTACAAAAAGTTTAAAAATTAGTTGAATTTGGTAGCACATTTCTGTACTCCCATCTACTCTGGAGGCTAAGGCAGGAGGGTTCCTTGTGCACGGGAGTTTGAGGTCCTAGTGATCTATGGAGACTCTATCTAAACAAACAAAATCCTCAAAGAATAATGCTCATGCTTGGCATACAGCAGTCACTCAATAGTGTTTTCTGAATACCTAAAGAATGTGGGAAGTGAAAAGAGCATTTCAGGAAGCCTCATATACAGCTCACCCCTACATTAATAACCTCTTTCCCTTGAAGCTTTCCAGTCTAGTGCCTGTCTGGAGTTTAGCAAGAAAACAGGATTTTCATTGCTGTCTCTTGTAATCTTCTCATCATTTGCTCAGTCTATGGAACCCCCTTGACAGCTAGGGAAGTCCCATTTGTAGGGCTGGCTGTATAATTTGTCTGAGAGAATCTCATTGTACATTAGAGACAATTTATCATCTGCTTAAGAAGGTAATTGCAGCACACAGACCCACGTACCAAGAATGCCATGCCTCCCTGTCCATTCGAATCTTGCCTATATTTTCAGACCGAGTTTCAATTTCATCTGCTTTTAAAAGCCTTCTCTGACCCTTCTTCAAATCCTTTACTAATTATTGTCACTGCCACTCACATGGTCATCTATCAGTAGCTAGCTGCATGATGGCTTCTATTTCTATTACTTTCTTCAATAGTTATTTTATATTCCACAATTTTTGAATGATAAGAATGTTTATATCTCATCTCGCCCCCAATTACTGGATAGAATCTATCCCTATTGGGTGGCAAGGTATGGGTCACATATTGTATCTGGAAAGATTATGCATGCAAAGGGACTTTCGTCCACATAGTATCACATCACATATATTAGGGGATATTTTTAGGAAAAAAAAAAACTATGGAAAATTGCTTCATGAAATGGAAAATTTTAAAGATTTTTCAAGTGAACTTTAGTTGAATTGTATTGACAAATGTTGTTACTGCATAAATTATATCACTATATCTAAGGAAAGAATGAGTCCACAGATGAAGTTTAGAGTTTCAGGGGTGTAAATTGTGTCTAAGCTTGCATATCTGTCTCTATGTTATAGATTTAGGGTACAGTTTTGAAAGCCTAATGCAACTGACATCCCTAGCTCTGATACCAGGCACACCAGGCAAGTTTCTGATAATGAGATGACTTATCTTAGAGTTGGTGCATAGACATAGATTGTTTATTTATGTAAGTCATTTCAATGATCATATCACCATATCACCAGTCCTTGATATGGCTTTTAAAACCATTCATCTTCCCCCTATTTATGTTTCTGGCTTTTCTCCCCACCACTTCTATCATTATTCTATAGCACCAAAAAGTCTCTTCTTGTTGCCTAAAGATCTGCTACTTAGGAATCCAAGTTCCCCTCTGGTGCTGAAAAACACCTTCGTAATTTAGCATTCTTTCTAAATGATTAGATTACACATGTTCTCCTTGATTTTGTCTTGCAGATAGGGCAATATATACAAAGACTTGTTGATAAAGGGAGGCTTATCCTGTGTTAGACTTTATGAATGGTGGTGTCCTGTTCAACAGTGAATGCAAGGCAGGCACTGACAGAATGGAAATGAAACAAAAGTCACAGCTACTCCCAGAGACCACTGTGTGCCCTAGGCCAGACTCAGATTTTATCCCATCAGTAAAGGAGAGCCAATAAAGGACTCTAGACAAGGGGAAAATGCATATTAGGAATACTTAGATATTAAGTAGAGAATGCTTCGGATTGGTCAAGACTAAAAGGAAAAGTAGTAATAAAGTTATTGCCACCGTACTTCCAGGTTGAATAGTCAGTGGCACAAGAGATGGAAAGGCAGTCTGGAACCAAGATATATTTAATGTGCAAAAACAGAGGGACTCAGTGATTGAGGACATTCAGAGCAGCTGGGTTGGAGCTGATACTGCACAGGACGAAAATCAAACCTAATTTCTAACCCTTACTTTTAAAGGAAAACTACTGTTTAAGTATTTGTGTCTATTCACCCAATACAAACTCTACTAGTAGTTCCTGAATTGGATTCCTCAAAGTGTAGCAATAACAACTTATGACACATCTCTCTCCTTAAACTAAACTGTTAAATGAAAAGGTTGCCTTACCCCATGCATTGTGTAATCACTCTCACAGAGCCTAATGTTAACATCCTTGAGATTTTCTAAGCATAGGTTAAATACTTTAACTGTCTACAGTAATTGGCTTCAAGAACTTGAACACATCAATATTAATAAAGAAATTAGGCTTTGACGTTTCTTTACAAAAAGAATAATGATAAAAATAAATCCAACGGGTATAATGTAATGCGTGCTAACGAGAGAGAGAGTGATGGTCGGACTCAGCGCTCACTCTCCTGTGATGGCTGATTAATGGGTGTGTGTGTGCTTCTGATTGAAATGCAGATCCAGGCGTGTCCCAGAAAATGAGATCTATGGTAAAGAAAGATGAGGCCCACATGCTTTAACAGCTTTGGTTTTTCTGAATCTAAGGACTCTCAGGGCCTCTCCCCAGTATTCAGTGATTGGGGAGATCAGAGCCTATCAATCAGAGACAGTACAAAATGCACGAGAGATGGTTGTAAGCACGTAGGTAATTACTCTCATACGTAATTATATTAAGTCAACATTCAGAGGCCAACTACAGGATTTTTAAGGAAAATTGGCAAATGCTTAAGAACAGAACTTCAGAAATAGGAAAGCTTATAATATTAATTTGTTTAACCCATTGCCCAATAAGACACTGGGTTTCAAAGAAAATAAGACACATATAAGATCAGTCAGATGACTAAATTCTGGTGTCTAACCGTGGTTGTGGCACAAATGTCAAAGTATTTTCCTCTGAGAAAATGTCCTCCTTTTTCTCATTTGTTGTGTGTATACACAAGATTATCTGCTTATCGAGACTAAAATAGAAGACATATTTAAAGTACATATCAAAGGGCTAGAGGCTTAATAAATGATAATGTCTTCATTAATCAATTTAATATTGAGGAGGTATTAAGTTTTTAACATTGTCTGCTCCATAGTGTCTTCTAAAAATTCTAGGAAATTTAAATAGCAGACCATCTGATGTCCTACATTCCTTCTTCCTCTCATGATTTTACCTGTGTGTTTATCTCCACTCCATAAAATTTTCTCTATATCTATTTCACTCTCCTTCTCAGACCATCTTTATCTCTTGTAAGGATGGCCATGATAAGCTCCTGACTGGCCTCTCTTGCCCTATTCTAATATGTTCTCCAAACAATAACTCCAGAGATTTGCACAAAATGCAAATGTCATCATGACATCGCCATCACCTTTGAAATCTGTCAGTGACTTCGCATTGCTTTAACAAATATAGCGTAAGATCTTGCTTATGGACCAGGTGTGATGGCTCTCATCTGTAATCCCAACACTTTGAGAGGCCAAGGCCAGAGGATCACGAGGTCAGGAGTTTGAGACTAGCCTGGTCAACATCGTGAAATCGCGTCTCTACTAAAAATATAAAAATTAGCCAAGTGTGGTGGCGAGCGCCTGTAATCCCAGTTTTTCAAGGAGGCTGAGGCAGGAGACTCGCTCGAACCTGGGAGGTGGATGTCGCAGTGAGCCGAGATCGTGCCACTGTACTCCAGCCTGGGTGACAGAGTGAGACTCCGTCACAAAACAAAAAGAAAAAAAAAGAGAAAAAATCTTGCTTATGTCCCCTGCCACTACTGTCTTACATTTATGCACTTAGGTTTTCCTTCGTGATTCATCCACTCCAGTCTTCTTTCCAGTAATCAGCCTTCTGTGCTCCTTCTGGCCACCGAGCCTTTTGCATGTACTGTCTCTCTGCCTGCAATGCGCTGCTGCCACCACTCCATCCAGGTACCTCCTGAGTGTCTTCTCAGATGATTTCATGTGCCACATCCTTAGTGTCCTACAGCCTAGGCCAGGTTGCGTTTTTATATACTCCCATGGAACCAGTCCCTTTCCTTTCAGGAGTTTGTCCTATTTATGATTATATTGCTAGTTTCTCACGGAGACCCTAAATTTCATGAGGGTATAGACAATGCCTTTGATTGGGCTTGCCACAATGCCTGACACATATTAAGTACTCAATATTTATTCATTTAGCGACTTTTTGAGTTGTACAATCATGTATGTGCAAGTGTCTTAGTCCCCGGAGCTGTTATAACAGAATACCATAGAGGAGGTTGCTTACAAACCATAGAAATTGATGTCTCACAGTTCAGGAGGCTGGGAAGTCTAAGATGAAGGCTCTGACAGATCTCGTGTCTGGCAGGGGCCTGCTTCCTGGTCCTCACATGGCAAAAGTCAAGGGAGTTATGTAGGATCTCCTTTACAAGGACTCTGTTATCATTCATGACTGCAGAGCCCTAAATGACGTCATCACCTCCTAAAGCCTCCATCTCCAAACACTATCACTTTGGGGATTAAATTTTGACATAAGAATTTGGGGGAAACATGAACATTCTGCCTATTGTAATAAAAGACCTAAGAAACTTTTAGTTCATGCCTTCATTTTAAGGATAAAAGAATCAAAGTCAGGAACAAAACAAATTTCTTGGAATCTGGGAAGAGATTACTCCAATCTGGGGACTGTATCTAATTCTCCCACATCCAGTGATGTTACCTTAATTCATTTCCTCAGTTCAAATCCTTACACATGCTGTAAATTTCAGAGGAGTTATTTATTCCTAATAATTTATTAGTACTTTTGTCTTCTGTGAAGGTTTAGCTAAAGATTATAGAACTAAGAACTGTGAGTACCCAGTTGTTTTGACTTTAAAGAAAAGTTTTTGATTGAATTTTCCAGGCCTCTAATAAAGCTCCCCAAGTAGAAGACTGCCTGGACATATTTCAAATAAAATAATATAAGAATGATTTCAGTTTTCAGCTTTTTTCTGACTCAGCACTCATTTTAGACATCACTATCCCTTACTGATTGCTTTGAACAGGATTTTAAATAAGAAAACTGGAAATTATAATACTCTTCAGAGACAGCTGATTGCATTGGAAAGCAGTTAGGCTTCTTCTATCCTTCAGTTCTTTTTGGCCAGACTCTGACTAATTTCCTTAGCATCTCCATTTATATGTACACTAAGGATTGAAAAGGTTCACATCTTTCCGATCAGAAGTGCTGCATGGATCACTGACTTTGAAAGGGAAGTTAGGTACTCAACCTCTCTTTCTGCTCTGTCAGGGAAAGGAAAGCCTTTCAATTCAATCTCCAGTTATCTGGATGCTCTTCTCTGTAGCATGTTAATTGACTGTTTCAAAGGACACTGGTTTAGAAAAAAATAAGAATAAATGTTCTAGCTGCTGACAATCCACACATTATCACCTTAAGCTTAACCTAATTAGACTGAGTCACTAGTCAGAAGTTTTGACCTTCACAGGGGACATTGTTACTGTCTTCAGTCAACCATATATATTTCCTACTGAATATTAGATCTAAGAAGAGCAAGGTAAATTGTTTCATATAAAGCAGGTGACTTGTGAATACTTTTGACTCAGCTGTTGCCTATTCATACAAAGAGAGGATGGAGGAAATAATAGTAAAGTTCATAATAGCATACTGATATTAAGGGACATTTTTCTGGCTCTTTAAAATTTGCATAGTATTTTCACAAACATTACTATGTCAAATCAATCAATTGGTGAGGTCCAGAAGTTCAAATTTCTCCTCTTTATAAAAGATGGAAAAATTTGAGCTATAGAAAAAAAAAAAAATAAAAGACTATCTCAAATGCTGCAATGCTACAGAAAGGTGAAGGAAAATCAGAGACACGTGTAAGAGACTACCCAAAACGGATAAAGTTATGTTGAATCTCTTTTGTGTCATTCTCAAGTAAATGGGCTCTAACTGGCATGGAGAAAATGGTGCCTTTTTTCCAGAACAATGGGTACCCTGTGGTTGAAGCTGCTACACCAAACATCAAGCAAACCCATGACAGGCTCGTGGGGAAGGGGAGACTCAACAGTTCGAGTGGACAGAGTAACTTCTAAAGACCAGGTACAGCTTGGGAAGAAAACTACTACTGGATGTCCCTACCCAGGAAAAAAGATCCATCTCCAACGTGAAGTTTGTTTCAGACCCCTCAGCTCTGCTTCCTACAACAGAGTCACTTTAACATCTACTGTTTCTCCTAGCGCTACACTCAGCAGACAATTGGTAGAGAAAAGAAGTTTAGGGAACAGAAAACACTAGCGTCTCTTGGGTATGATGTCATGTTTTATGCCATGTGCAGAGTAGGGTAGGTACAGTGCCCTGCACGTAGCACACAATGAATGGTAATTATGTTGTTATGATATCCTTCAGTACCCATGTTTCTCAAAGCATGGTTCTGCTTGGTATGTGTTAGAAGCAGGTAAAGTTCTTGTTAGAAATGCAGATTTCTGGGCTCCAACGCAGATTGATTTAACCAGAATCTCACTGGGAAATGCCCAAGGATCTGTATTTTTAACAAATACGGCCTGATATAAACTAACAATTGAGAAGCACTCTTATGTGCTAGATATTTTACAAATTTTGTTTAATTTGGTCCTTCAAAAAACAAATTCTTGTTTTACAGGAGAGAAAACAGGGGCTCAAGTTGTTCTTAAAAATCCACATTGAGCTAATACCAGTACAGTTCTGCTTGACTTCAATCTCTGTGTCCTTTCAGCTGTTTGAGGCAGTGAGTTGCTAAAAAAAAAAAAAAAAAAAAAAGAAAGAAAAAAATCTGTGCTCCTGGGAATTACTGCTCTGGGAGGGTCTTGGGTATTGCTTCAGCCCAGTTAGCTACAGGAGAGGAGGAAAGAAATTAGCAATATGGAGACTGCCCACTACTTTGGGGCTGAGAAGGCAATAATTCAGTGCTCATAAAGGAAGAAAATAATAGCTGGCTCTCTCAATCCTCCACATTTATATGGTAAGCCCTACTTCAAAGTCACCCTGGAAAATTACATGACATTTTTATCACAGTCATTTTCAGACTGGGTCATTATCTTTAACCAAACATTTGTGCCACATTTTGAATAGACACATATATCAGGCAGGCAGTAGTTTGTGCTAGCAAATTCAAGGGGAGACATTTCCACAATCTTTTTCGGGTTGTCCAGCAAGAGATGATGGTGATAAGGGAATGAGGGGAAGAAATTTCAAAGAAAAAAATGTAACCAACTGACAAGTCTGATTATCAACCCAAAGGACTGAGGCTAGGGACTGGGATTTTAGCTAAATGGGCAATTCCTGTTGGTATAAATGGCTAGTGCTTAAGAGATATTTTTACATTGTGTACCAGGCTGGAGTTCCAGGTTCTCCCTGGACAATTCACCCAACCACTTAAGATCTTGGTTGCTTAATGGAGAGAAGATACGACTTAGCTTATCTCTGTGATGTGTGTGAATTCTGCTCTCTCTCTTTTTTTTAAATTTTATTATTATTGTTTTTGAGACTGAGTCCTGCTCTGTTGCCAGGCTGGAGTGCAGCGGCATAATCTCAGCTCACTGCAATCTCAGCCTTCTGGGTTCAAGCAATTCTCCTGCCTCAGCCTCCTAAGTAGCTGGAACTACAGGCATGCACCACCACGCCCAGCTAACTTTTGTATTTTTAGTAGAGACGGAGTTTCACCATGTTGGCCAAGATGATCTCGATCTCTTGACCTCATGATCCACCCGCCTTGGCATCCCAAAGTGCTGGGATTACAAGCGTGAGCCACCGCGCCTGGGGCTGTTGGTTGATTTACCATCTAGTAGATGTCAAATGTTTGGCCTAGACCTTTGGCCTTCCTTGACTGACCTCCACCTACCTGTGTAAATATGAAGCAGTTCTTTTTAGTCTAGGATCTGCTTGCAAATTCAATCTATATCATCATATTCATTAGAAGAATTTAAAGCAAAATGTATTTTATTTAGAGTTACAAAGCTTAAGTTCAAAACTTACTTGAATACATTGCTTTCTGTGTGACTTTAGGCAGGTTGTAGCCTCTCACCGAATCTTAGTTTTCTCAATGTGAAACGGAGCTAACTACATTTAATTTCTAGAGTTACTATATGGTAAGTAATGGAATACTGTAACATTTTTGCCAAACATAGTGCTTGAGATGTATACTCAGATCGTCACCTGAGTACAGACCTGGCAGTCCTATTCTTTTAAAATAACAATTCATAGTGACTCCCTAGAAGCCAAGACATTTTAGTTTTATTAACTTGGGAGAGAACAAACTTCCTCTTCTTGCCTGCCTGGTGTCTCCTGGAAGAGATTTGCAGATATAGTGGCTTCAGCCCTTTTCTACTTGTTTTTTCCTCTCTAGTGGATATTGCCGCAACCTATTGCAGAGTGTTGACATTGTACAAATGACTCCGAGGCAGTAATTTATGGTGCGCTGGGTGCAATTTATTTTTAGATGTCCAATGAAGCAAGGTGTCAACAGTTTATCAATATCAGACAAAAGGGTATAGATCAAGCTTTTAGGAAATATAGCTGTGTATTCTTAAGGTGGATTCAGGTATAGATGAAGAGTTTCAAGGGTGTAGAGGGACCCCCCTCCTGGTTGAATGACAGAAGCCTAGGGAAGCTCTGTGACTACAGACTTGACTCCAATATTTCATATCAGACATGTTTTTTCATTCAGGAAACATTTACTGATGTTTATTTGGACTTGAGCACAAGGCCTAGTGTTGGAGGCTGGAACTAGAGCGGAATGTGAGATACTCCCAAATTTGTCAAGTAACTCATATTTTGGTGCAGCACATAGACCCGTAGCTGATAATGATTTAATCATTGAATGTTGAATAGGGAAATACATGAGGTGGAACAGAGGAAGACACATGGGGCAGATGCACAAGAAGCACTTTTCTTTGTTCTAGGAATACAAAGATGGACACATCAGTTATGCTTGCTGTTGTTAGAGAATTTACAATTGGAGGCAACGTCTGGTAGCCAACAAGTAAGTGCCTAATTAGATGACATGATTTAAAATTGCTTAAAGTGTGTGAAGAAAACACATGGTTTAGAAGGATAAAATATTTTATACAGGGTGGTCATGGAAGGCTTCTTTGAGAAGGTGCAGATTCTAAGAAGTTAAAGTCATAAGAGGCTTCTATTCAGTCTCCATGCAGTTTCAGAAATCACATTGTCTTTATTTACCCATTTTGGTAAAACAGATGAAAAGGTATATTTTTTTTCTTTTCCCAAATAAAAAAGGCTGGGATAAGCAATTCTGGGTCAAGGCATTTAGCGATAAGAGTAAAGAAGCCCAGCTTAATTAAAATGTCTATCTACACTCAACATCTTATTTCATTGAGATTTATTAAAACAGATATTTGTTGTTAATCAAACATCAATTGATTTCTCAAAATTATTTATTGAGACTTAACAACCCAGTTATGTGTGTTGTGTGGTTGTTAAGGTCTCAATAAATCTGTTTTTCCACATCAATGTGAATTTAATTAAAATGCAAAAAAAAACCTTTCTGGTTTGCTTCAAATCCTTATTTTATACAATTAATAGGATGCTATTAATTGTATTTTATACAATTAATAGGATGCTGATTTAGTGACTATAGGGCAGGGAGGATTTAGTGTCCATTAAAGCCTCCTGTGAGTACCAGAGCAGCAGGAGGAAAAACTGGAAAAGAGAACCAGAAAGATGTTTGCTGAAGTGACTGCCTGACAGCAGTGGGGGTTACACTGAAATAATGCAATGTTTTGACAGACCTTAAATTCCAATTAGTCAAGACACAAGTATCCCAATACATACAGGTCACATGAAACGTAGGTCGCACTGACTTCATTCAATCCTTGCTTTGTTACTGTTTTAGTACCCTAGTGTTTGTTCTGGATTGGATATCCTCCCTATCCACTCTCAGCAATTCCTGTTCACCAGGAACTTGTGAATTTGACCTTACTCGGTAGGGTCTTTGTAGATGTAATCAAGTCAAGATGAGGTCATACAAGAGTAGGTTGAGCCCTAATCCAGTGACTTATAAGAAGATGGAAATCCTTATAAATCTCCTTATAAATCCTCATAAGAAGATGAAAATTTGGACTTATGCACACAGGGGGAAAAGCCACATGAAGTGGAGGCAGAGATTATAGTGAGGCATCTACAATCCAAGGAATGACAAGGATTTCTGGAAGCCAATAGAGGCTGGAAAGAGGCAGGCAAAGATTTTCTCTAGGGCCTTCAGAGAGAGCGTGGCCTTACCAACATCTGGATTTTGGACTTCTAGCCTCCAGAACTATGAGAGAATACCTGTTTACTGTTTTAAGTAACCTTAGTAGTACCTGGCTACAGCTCACCTAGGAAATGAATTCAGGCGTCTTGGAAAGGCACTACCCTTTAATACACATCTCTGCCACTCCAGTCATGCAAAGAGGTACTGAAGAAATATGAGTCTATGGGTTTCTCTCTGCCAAAAGCCTAGAAAGTCTTTTTCATCAAAATCTTTTATCTGTACTTATAGCATGTTTGTTTATCAAAGCCAGTTCATTTTTTGCCTCCTCTATGAAGCATTTCCTATAGATTCATTCAGGAGGCACCACTGCCTATGAATTCCTGTTTCACACTGATTTCTTCTTTCAGAAGACAAATCCTTGTCATTTAGTGATGACATTGTCATTTAGTGATGGCATTGTCATTTAGTGATGCCATCACTGTCTGTTTGGAAAATAGGTACTAAGGTTGGTTTGGGGCCTTCATGAATTCATTTAACAAAATTGTATGAGGTATCTATTCTGTGTCAGGTACTCTGCTAGAAATGGGTCAGACGATAAATAAAATAGACACTCAAAGCTCTGATAGCTTGCATGCTTATATTCTTAGACTACCCACTATCGCAGTTATATTCCCATAGGATGTATTAAATAATCAGTTTAATTTTAGCATACAAGGCTTCCACTGACCCGTGGGCAAGGAGATACAGCACAAATAGTCCAAAGACCTGGGTCAATACCAGGCTCTGCCACATCACATTTTGTGGTAGAGAGCATGTTTCTCAACATTTCTGAGTCTCATTTTCCTGATTTCTAAAGGGAAGATCATAACATCTACTTTGTGGAGTTGATATGAGGATTTATTGAGGTAACAACTGTAATTCAATTTTACAAATATCAGTTGCCCTTCTGGGCTCCCAGAGTCATCCCTGTCTCCCTTCTTTCATTGAATGGCTTTGTCCTGCTTCTCGAATAGACAGGGAAAACAGAAAGGCCCTGGGATACCAATGATTCCAGCTGACCCCATTCCAGCAACAGAGCTCTCTCTTATGAACATCCTAGAAAGCTAATATCAGATACTGGCACACACACAAAAATAGGTAGATAAAACAGGGGAAAGGGAAGAATGATCGTTCAAGCAAAGTCAGCTGGAGTCATTAGACTGGGTAACAGAAAAGCATTTAACTTCCAGTTGTTTTTAAGTGTACTGATTTTCCCCACCCTGGAAACCCTATACTAGACCCAATAAGCAGCTGAACTTTAGTTCCCTCCTAGAGCAGCCTCTTCTGCAGCTTAATAACTGTCAATTTCTCAAAATTTTCTCAAAATTCAAGCGTGGGGATGGAGAATGAACACGAGAAACTCTCCAACTTTTCCTTTTTAATAACCTTGTGATGCCTCTTCAGATTGAGTTCACCTGCACAGGAATGAAGAAAGGTGAGCAAGTGCCACCATAAATACTCCAGTGGGTCAAATGCGGGTGGGAACAGATGACATCATGTCTAATGAAGCTTTACAATGGAAGGAAACTGCTTCCATTACACCTGTGCCCTCTTCTACAAACATGCATTCAATTTATGAGTTTCCCCAAGGCCCTGTTTGCCTCTTTGTAGTTCATATACTACTTTTTTTTTTTTTTTCTGCTATCAACATCCCCTATTAAGTCATTTCCTTTCTTCTTGTCAATGTCTTTACGGTCTGTCCATTTTGGGGACACACATAATAAAAAGAACAAGCATGTTGGAATCTCCCTAACTGTAGTTCTAAGTCTGTTCCTGATCACCTAGATATTCTGGGGACAATTTGTTGAATTGTTCATTTTTTTAGTTCTTTGATTTTTACTGACTTAGGGCTGACTACATTTCATGCACTGATATGTATGTAGAGGACAGAAAGATGAAAATGTCTCTACGCTCAGGAAGTCACCAATCCAGTGAGAAAAGATTAAAGAAGCCATTTTTGGAAAATAGTATAAGAATTTTAAAGTAAAAATTAAAATTACTTTTTAAAAACACATTTTATATATTTATTTTTTTATAATCTTTTTAAAAAGGACATTGTTATTTCATTGTATGGAAAAGGCAATCAAGTCTCAGTTATTAAATAACATCGGAAGAGTCTTGCAATTGGGATCTAAACTTTAAGCTATATACATTTTTAAAGTCATAACTTTAAGTCAAATCCTTTTCCACTTGTTGATTCACCTATTAAATCTCACTTATTTTCAGAGAGGAGTTAGGTCTATTTTCCCCAGTACAATAAATTTGGCATAGAATTTGAAGTCAATCCATAATATCTCAATTTTCTTCTGGACATATCTTCTTCCTCAATTCTGTCTTCACTCCTATCCCTCCCTCACCTATGAGTTTTTCTGTATGTGGTGGAAGTGTCAAGACTTACCACACTGTCACGTGTGAATTAGATGATTTGCAATGACAAGCGGCAATTGTCCCTAACTTTTCACACTCAGTTCCTACTCTTCCCTCTGGAATTGAGAAAATGGAGCATCTATAACTCACTAAAAATATGCACATATGGGCAGGGAGAGATGTTACTAATTGAACTGTGTCCCTAGAAAGATATGTTGAAGTCCTAGCCAATGGTATTTGTGAATGTGACTTTTTAGAAATAGAATGATTGGAGATTCAATCAAGTTAAGATGAGGTCATTAGAGTGAGCCAAATCTAGTATGACTGGCATTCTCGGGATTTTTTATTTATTTTTATTATTTTTATGACAGGATCTCACTCTGTTGCCCAGGCTGGAGTGCAGTGGAGTGATCTCAGCTCACTACAACTTCTGCCTCCTGGGATCAAGTGATTCCCTTTCCTGAGCCTCCCGAGTAGCTGGGATAACACGCACATGCCATGATGCCCAGCTAATTTTTGTAATTTTGGTAGAGATAGTTTTTCCCCATGTTGGCTGGGCTGGTCTTGAACTCCTGACCTCAAGTGATCCACCTGCCTTGGGCTCCCAAACTGCTGGGATTATAGGTGTGGGCCACCGCACCCAGCCTGGTATTCTTAATAAAACATGAGAAAGCTGTGTGAAAACAAAGACACAGGAGAATACCATGTGACAACAAAGGCTGAGATTGAAATGATGCAGCTGCAAGTCAAGGAATGCTAAAGATCAATAACCACCACCAGAAGATAGAAAGAGGCAAGAAAGAATTTGACTCAGAGTCTAAGAGGGAGCATGACCCTACTGACACCTTGATTTCAGACTTGTTACCTCCGGAACTCTGAAAGAGACTGAATTTCTGTTTTTATAAGTCATGGTGTTTGTGGTATTTTGTTAACTACAGACATTGGGAAATGAATACAGGTGATGCCAAAAATTTCTTAAGAAAACAAGCACTTGGATGCTGATTGCAGGATAGTGACCACTTCAGGTGGTTGGCATACTTGTCCCATGTCTCCTTGTGTCTTCACTGTGAAAGGCAATTTGCTGAACAATGTTGTCACCATAGAACCATGTAATGTTTGAGCTGGAAGGATCATGGTGGAGATCATCATGGCTTGTTTGTTTTAACTTTGAAGGAATTTTGACCCTGAGGAAAGCAGTGACTACTCAAGGATGGAGCAAGAAAAAATATTCCAGCTCCTCCTTCTTCCAGGTCTGTGCTCTTTTCACCATTGAGACATTTCATTAGCCCTTATAATCTCTCCAGTTCTTAAAAGAGAAATCTGTGAGCAAAGTTCAAATCCAAACATAGCATTATACTGTCTCACCATCCAAATAGATAAAATAATTCCTTGGTGTATTAGTCCATTTTCACAGTGCTGATAAAGACATACCAGAGACTGGGCAGTTTACAAAAGAAAGAGATTTAATTGGTCTACAGTTCCACGTGACTGGGAAGCTTCACAATCATGGTGGAAAGCAAGGAGGAGCAAGTCATGTCTTACATGGATGACAGCAGGCAAAGAGAGCTTGTTCAGGAAATCTCCCTTTTGAAAATCATCAGATCTAGAAAGACTTACTTGCTATCAAGAAAACAGCACGGAAAACACCTGTCCCCATGATTCAATTACCTCTTACTGGGTCCCTCCCACAACACATGGGAATTCAAGATGAGACTTGGGTGGGGACACAGTCAAACCATATCACTTGGTATAGTATTTATTATTCCAGAAAGAATATATTTTGCAATTTTGCCTTTAAATTAAATTATTTGTATACAAAACACCTTTCAAATTTTGGAAGTAGTGAAATATTTACACAACAACTATAAAAATATAACCAGATGACAACTAAAGCTACGAATAAATCACAAAGCTATAATTCTGGATATAATTAATATTCTTGATATTTTTATAAATGATTTGTATGCAATCCACTGAAATCCCTTTTGAAATGGTAATTGACTTGTAAAATTTAGATGATAAGAAATGAGTGCTTCACATATGTCTGGACAACTATGTAACCTTATGAAAAATAAATAAATTTAAATTAAAATAACAAGATATTCGTTATTCTATTATCAGATCATTGTTTAAAACAATACTACAGAATTCTAGCACATCTACAGGAAAACAAATAGTTTTATACATTATGCTCAATTATACATTAGAAAATAATTTGTCAACATAATTGTCTTAAAATACACACATACCTTAACCCTGTAATTCTAGAGCTAAAAATTTATGTTCAGAGAAGAAGCTTAAACAATGTAATTGCTTGACCTAAAAATGTTTGCCCAGTATTCTTAAAAATGTAATTAACTATACATAAATTTCAGCAACAAGGGAATTTTTAAATATACTATATGATGGGGCACTATGTGTCCATTATAAATATTCACAAAGTATTTTAATAACATAAAATGTTTAAATGATGGCACCAAATAGAAAAAAGTAGAGTAAAACCAAAAATGTAGTAGCTAAACTGTCATACTTAAACCCATTACAAAAAGAAGCATAAATTAAACTTCCCCAACAGCAATGCTATAAATTTGGTATCATCCTCCTCCTAGACCTGCCCCAATACAGGCTTATAGGTATAGATATTGATATATAAGTATAAATTTAAGGATAATTTTTTTTAAAAACTCTTTTAACCCAGTTTCTTATCCTCTCTCCATTTCAAAAATTCATTCCTTTGTTAGAAAACAGAAGTTACCAAGTAAGTTACTAAGCAATATCAAAATAGAGAATTATCAGGGTATGGAAGAGGAGATATCTAAGCTCTCCTGAGGGGCTGGAGTAGAAACAAGTCTTGCTAAGGGATGACTCTTAGGGAGGGTCCTGATAGATAAACAGAACTTATCTATTTTACGTTTCAACCGTTCTTTCTCTTTCCTGCTCCTTACCCTCTCTCATTTTTTAATAAACTGTCTCTCATTTTAACCAAAAGTTTCAGCCAGGACTCAAAAATTTTTATACCACCTTGCTCTTGTCTACTCTACAGCTAATTAATCCAGGAGTTAATAGACAAATGATCCAGGTGAATCAATTAGAGTACTTTCTAGTTTTTTTCTTTAATAAAACTATAAAAAAGAGTGTCTCTTTTAGTGACAGAAGCTAAAGACCATGAGGTTCTGCATGTATTGGCAGAACTGCTTCTCAACACACCACATGGGAGAAGCTGGTGTTCAGTGAGGGAGGAAGAACAACAGACAGTGGGAGGCAGAGACCAATGCCAGGGAAAGACCTGGCAGGATTTTCATCTCTGGACCCAGCAGTACTCTTGTCTTTTGTACAATTTGTTTATTGAAACTTCAACTCAATAAAAAACTCTATATATTTCTCATTAGAATTTCTATTTTCTTAAAGTGGCTCGACTTAGGATTCTTCACAACGTAACTAAAGAAGTATCATGAGGAATAATAAAATTTGCAAAATATAACATTGCATTCTGGCTGTAGAGCAGGAGATGATGCATGATACAAAATTAGAAGGATGACCCAGGAGCAGACTTGGATTGACATTCTTAAAAATGTAAAATGTAGCCTGTAACCAACATAGAAATTCTAATAGTGGCCAGGCGCGGTGGCTCACGCCTGTAATCCCAGCACTTTGGGAAGCCGAGGCGGGTTGATCACGAGGTCAGGAGATTGAGACCATCCTGGCTAACACGGTGAAACTCCGTCTCTACTAAAAATACAAAAAATTAGCCGGGCGTGGTGGCGGCACCTGTAGTCCCAGCTACTCGGGAGGCTAAGGCAGGAGAATGGCGTGAACCCGGAAGGCGGAGCTTGCAGTGAGCCGAGATGGCGCCACTGCACTCCAGCCTGGGCGACAGAGCAAGACTCCGTCTCAAAAAAAAAAAAAAAAAAGAAAGAAAGAAAGAAAGAAATTCTAATAGAATTTCAGCAGAGGACTAACATGTTCAATTTGTGCTTTTAGAAGCACCACTCCAGTGGACATGTGCAGAAATTATCAGTATATGGCAAAAGCAAGAGTCCAGTTTGGAAGCTATTATCATAGACATTGTGAGAGAGAATGAAAGCCAGAAGTAATGAGTATGTAAGGAATGCAAAAGAGGCAACTAAAAATAGTAAGCAACTTCCACGAGTCATATAGATGTGGCTGTATAGCTTTTTTCTGAGTCTGAGCCATATATTCCTCATGTCATATCTTAAGTGAACAATCCAAGGAAAACCCACTGTCCTTCAGTTAAATTTTTATTGCCAGGCTTTGAACATTCTGCATTTTTAGGTCAATAGGCACAAAATACAGATTTCTCTCCCCTTGCAGATTCACGGTAAGCCTGAGAGTCTACACAAAGCATGCTGAGATTGATACATGGGAAATAGTCATTTTTATTGTTGCATTGATAAGGAAGAATGCTTTCTCTTACACAAAAGAAAATTGTGAGAACTATAAAGAAATCCTAAAGATGGCTTTAAAGCGAATTAAAAATTAATGACAAGAAAAATCAAATTCCTTTTGTGGTCTATCTTTCTCCACCTGCAGATAACTCTAAATACCATTACTGAAGGAATCACATTAGTTTCTAATTTAAAGGAATTTCTTCTAGCAAAGTCATCACTAAACATTTAATGATACCTGTTTCCAACAATGTCTTAATTTTTCCAAGTGAGAAGGAGTGGCACCATCACCTAAGGTACCCTGGCTCTTGCCTGGCAATTCAGAGAATTGCATGACCTTTGTTCTTAGAGAGGAAATTGCAGTTTTTTAAAGCACATCTACAGAAAGATCTTTCACTCACAACACAATCATACCTGCCAGGTCACTGCTGTCATATATCTTCAGTAGCATTGATTTCTTGAAAGAAATGACAATAACCTAGCAAAATGGTGAGGATATATTTCGGTGTATCGTAATGTGCCCAGCTGCAAATACAACCCGTATTGCTTATTATTAGCAACTTCCTTCCTGTCACTTTGAGTATACTCAAGACCACAAATGCCACAGTGTGAAAGATATATATTTGAGTTCCATATTTATTCAGATCATTTTCAAATAAACAGGCAAACAATAAATTTGAATCTCAAATGTTTTTTTTTTTAAATAAAAAAGACTGCTGCCTTCTTCCTAATCAGAAATTTCTCTGCACCAGGCATGGATTTTTCAAGCAAATGGCAACTAGATTTAAAAATACTACAGCACGCATTTGAATAGCAACTGTGTTGGTTTGTGAGAGTGTTGTTTGGTATAACTTTTTTGTGCTCAGTTTTTTCATCTGTATCCATAGCATAATAATTGTACCTGGGTCATAACATTGTTGTGGGATGCAATTTGAAGTAATAAGGGTAAACCTGAAATTGCTTTTCCTACAAGTTGGGATTAAAAATGGATACCTTATTTGACAGTCCTAATTTCTATTATAAATCACAGAACTGACAAACAGTGAATTCTCATTACATATGAGAGATAGAGGCCGGAGTAGGGAATTAGGATTTCAGATAATTAGTAGGCAATAAAAATCCATCTTACCTTCTAAACATAGATATCTTTGTCAAAATGCCCATGATTGGATCCTCTATAATAGCAAGACATGTCAACTGGAGTCATAAAGGCCAATCAAAGGGTTGTTGCAATAATCCAGGTGAACAATGTTAAAAAGCAGCTAGTGTAATACAGTTAGATATAAAACAAGGGATAGAGTTAAGAGATTATTTCATAGAAATTGAAAGATTATTTCATAGAACTGACAAAACTCGAAAACTAATTTGAATGTGATTATGACCTCAGTAACTAACTCATGTGCCCAGCATGTCACCAGAGCTCAAATGCATTTTAAATTGTAAAACTGCACAACAAATAGTTGGTTAAGTTTAATGTTGCAGCTGGAGAACTTTCTCAGCAATTCCTTTTCCGTTTATGTGGATTTCAGTAAGATGACATTTCTACCCGTATTTTCTACTTTATTTACAGAGGAGCCTTTAAAAACCGGGAAGAACTGCCTTCAGCTCAAGTGATCGTTTATTATCCAAGTTTTAATCAAATTAGCTTTTTTTTAGACTAGAAATTTGATGTCAATCTCAACTGATCTCAGCAGAGGAAAGGAGGGGAGGAGAAGTCATATCATATGAGAAGCGATTCAGGAAGGATTTCTTGGAGATAAATATTTGTAATGTAATTATAGATCTGTCATCAACACCACTCTAATTTACTGTCAGTCACCATACTGATGATAGGATCTTATCTTCCTAGGTATAACTCTCGTTCACTGCAATTATCTCCAGGATGAATCTTCATGCTCAAAGCCCCCAGTGTAGAATTATTGTGTGAGATAAGATTTAGAAATTGATATTTCCGTGCCAGTGCCCCACGATGTGGCTCATCCAGAGGTCTCAAAACCTCTTCGCTGTGTGGCTGAGGGTTAGTTGCAAGTTGTCAGAAACAGACATTGGTGTTTCCACCACATTGTGTCATTTCCTGACATAAACAACTTGCCTGAACAATCAATTTGGGATAGAGGTGGGGAATTGTAGTTAGAAGGTCTCACACAAGCTAAATTTTTAAAAGTTGACTTTAATGAATTTCAATGTAAACATTCTGGATGCTGAATTTAAATCCCTCAGTTTTCTCAACCTAATGTCTCTTTTTCTTCTTTTTCACCTCCATTGCTGCTACCAATAATCTATTATCTGAACTACTTTCTAAATTATTCTTCTGCCTCAAATATTTCCCAATGTACGTCCTTGTTTTTCTGTCAGAATTTAAAATTTTTTCATCACTCATTTGTGTAGCAATCTTCTATAACCCTTTAATACCCTCATTATCTTGCCTATCCCAACTCTTCTGTCTTCTTAATGGAAGTAAAACAATGGGGCCAGGCACGGTGGCTCACACCTGTAATCCCAGCACTTTGGGAGGCTGAGACGGGTGGGTTGCCTGAGCTCAGGAGTTCAAGACCAGCCTTGGCAATACAGTGAAACCCTGTATCTACTAAACTACAAAATAATTAGCCGGGAGTGGAGATGTGTGCCCGTAATTCCAGCTATTCGGGAGGCTGAGGCAGGAGAATTGCTTGAACCCGGAAGGCAGAGGTTGCAGTGAGCCAAGATCGTGCCACTGCACTCTAGCCTGGGCGACAGAGCGAGACTCTGTCTAAAAAAATAAAATAAAAAAATAAAGATTGTCTTCAAGTTACTAACATCTGGTGAGATTCAACATAGCATTTTTTTTTCTGTTTACTTGTCTAAGGGTCATTACAGCTACTTGTCCATAATTTTTTTTTTGAGAATCCTGAGGAGGAAATGCCAATTTATATCTTTATGTTAGTCAAGAAATGCACTGATATAAGAAGAAATCTCTGAGTGGGTCTTAAATAAGTCGGAGTTTTAAATTTAGTTCACCAGAGAAACAGTGACCTGAGCAAACCACATAGGTTGTGAAAGGAACAGCATGTTTGAGGAAGAGTGAGCATTTTAATTAAACCTTGAAGGATGTCCTTTAGAGTCTGGCTTTGGGAGAAGATTAGGTAGGAGGCCAGGTGCAGTGGCTTATGCCTGTTTTCCCAGCACTTTGGGTGGCCAAGGCAGGAAGATTCCTTGAGCCCAGGAGTTCGAGACCAGCCTGGGCAGCATGGCAAAACCCCATCTCTATTAAAAGTATTAAAAAATTAGCCTGACAGGGTGGGGTGTGTCTGTAGCCACAGCTACTCCAGAGGTTGAGGTGGGAGGGTCACTTTAGCCCACAAAGTTGAGGCTGCAGTGAGCCATGATCATGCCACTGCACTCCAGCCAGGAAATGTGGAGTGAAAACCTGTCTCAAAAAATACATTTATATATAGGCAGGAGTCATTTTCAGAGTCATATGGAAAAAAAGTTTGCAAGCCATCCTAAAGAGTTTGTTCCCCTATAAAGCACAATTCAAAGAGAATGAAAAAGAGCTTCTAATCTTTATATTCATTTTATAATGTTTACTCTGAATACAGCATGCAGAATTCACTGGGGAGAAAGAGGAAAAAAAATAACAAAACAGTCAGTGCGGGTAGAAATATTTTACTTTTTTAAACTGTCCAGTATACAATTCATATTCTTCTCTTAATTTGGAGGAATTCCATTCTGTGTGTATTCCAGAGATACAGTGCATACTTCCTGATCTGCAGTCTGAACAGGGAGTAGAATCTTTCTCTTTTTTGTCCTATCACAATCGGAGCTCAAACCCTTAAGTTCAGCCATTACTATGCTCCACTAGGACTTTGAGTCTCAAAGGACTGAGACACATAAAGTCAAAGAAGTAGTAAGATCCACTCCCACCTAATGCAGAACCACCCAGGCAGTGGTGGTGCCTGCAGTGCTAGAAAACTACCCTTGGAATACTTCTTGCCCTTGAAAGGTCATTGTTCTGCCTTGTAATTTTTCCAGTCTAAATTTTCCATTCTGGAATAAGAGGTAAGTAGGTGTTTTTATTCACAACGTTGTGCAGAAACCTAGAAAAGATTTGCTTAGACATTTTCAAATGTGCACAAAGAGTCTTTCAGATTCTCATCGACATTGGAACAAAGGACACCGTTTGTCTAAATTTTCTATTTCTTGATGAGACTAGTATTGTTTTCTGTCGCTTGCATTTATGGGCCAAGAATGAGGGAGAGTCCACTGTAAAGCAGTGGAAATATACAACAACGGACAGATTTAAGGCATAGGTTTAAGGCAAAACAGACCAGATGACATGGTGACATCAGTAAATGATATGCAAATGCGTAATGTTTATATTCATCTGCAAACTACATATGACTTTTTAATCTTGTTTCTCATTCTTCTACGTTTAGCAGGAGTATATGTAAAGAACACCATTAGCTACAATTGTTGGTTCCATCTTCACTGTGCATTTTTTCAAAACAGAGTCTACCCACACCTGTTCCCTGGTAGCAAGAGCGGTGCTTGGCTCTCCGCAGAATGCTAAAAACAATGTGAATGTAAACTGCTATACAATCAACAAGGTAGGAGTCTTCACTAGAAAATAAAGGGCCACCATGTGGGAAGGGAATCTTGGAGACCAGTTAACGGTGCATAGCAACACTTATACTACAGAGTAGTAAAGGGAGAATAAAGAAGTAAGTAGGTAGATAGAAGACCAATCAAGCATGTCATATGGTGACTGCTACAGGCTTTAAATGTCATTGGAGAGCAAAGCTAGAACTTTGCCTGGCCCATGGAGCTAGATATTTTTCTTGTTTCCCCATCCTCAACTACTGCAAATAAATCCAGTTTTCTCTCACAGATTTGATAGAGAGACTTTGAAACACCTCATCTATTCTGCAAGCAATGGAGTTTCAGGACAGAAACAAAGGAGGCTTTTGGAATAAGAAGGAAGTAGGTGTTTTTATTCACAATGTTGTGCAGAAACCTAGAAAAGATTTGCTTAGACGTTTTCAACTGTGCACAAAATAAAGGCAGACAATTAGTGAGGACTAGCCTATCTTGTTCTTGGTCCTAGTAGATGGCGTAGTTGGACCAGACAAGAACTAGAGGGAGTATACTATGAAATTGTGCTCACCTCTTCTCTCATCTTCAACATCATCCCTTTAATTCAGTGGACACTTACTAAGTTCCAGAAATTGCACTAAACCCTGCATATGCATTACTGCATAGACTCCTCACACTGTTCCTAGGAGTTGGTAATAATATTCTCTCCATTTTATGCATGGGTAAACTGATTTTGATACCATAGCCCACCTTTCCCACTCCCTCCCTCTTTGTATTATATTTGCTTCTAAGGCAGCAGTTTGTTCAATTGTAGTGAGAAGAATCAATTCACTAATTCTAAGAGTTCCTCTTATACAAAACTAAAAACCAAGTTTTTCTGCAATCCACTCAACTGATCATATTCTTGCAGAGAAGGAGGAGCATAAAACACTATTATTGTCTGAAGAAGTGTCTTATAATGTAAACTCTATAACCTTTTCTCCAGAAAATATTCAAAACCAAAATCACTAGCAAGTAACAGCTTATCTGAGTAACCTGTGATGTCTGGAACAAAGATTAATAGAACGAACATAACCTTTCTTAAAAATAAGCACTTAAAAATTTAAAATTTACCTCAAAAATTGCATTTAGTCTTGCAGAGTTAGTGAATTTGATATGATTTGACAGATATTATTATTTTATTTTCATGAAATGTTTCATGTTTTCCATACTCCACCTGTGAGAACAAGAAATAGGGAAACCAGAAGAGAAAGGGAAGGAGGCCAAAATTTGGAGAGAACTGAAGATAGGAGTTCCAAATCCTGTTATTCTAGCATTATTTAAAGTCACTATTCTTCTTAAACATAATACATATACTAGACTGCATACTCCTGAAAATATAACAGATAGCTGTGGAATGCTTTATAAGGCACACCTACAAAAGTAATGTACTCTGTAATGATGATAGAGCTCATAGCCATCAGTCATGTGGCGTGTTCAGGAAGGACAGCCAAGTTTTAATTAGCTTATGCTAAACGGCTTTAGTATCAATTTAGGCAAAATGTGACACTTGGTGGAATTGTTTGGATGGCCACTAGGAATAACAGCTCACCGGAGCAGAATCACCAGGAGAAAAGTGTTTCATCAAGGACACTAATTCTGGTAGGAATCAGGAAACCATCTGGAAACAGGAAAGAGGAAAAAAAAAAAGAAATCCTTTGAAAGTACAGAGGTAACCATTTGCTATTGCTTGAATGTGAGCAAATTAAAGACATCCAACCTCCCTTATGAAGGAAAATTATTATCACTGTAATCATGCACACAAAAAGATTCATCATATTTATAAGAAATGTGACTGTATACAGATATACCAGGCTGAGCGCTGTAAGAATTAGCACTGTATTGTATTCATATTTCCATTTATCATGATTCTCTGGATAATAATATGCCTCCCACTGAGGATAAGGTATGTGCAATAGTTCAGGATCTGCACTCAGAGTGGCTGAAATTCAAATTGTTGTTCCAACACTTGTTTCTAGGAGCATAACCTTGAGTAAGTTACTTTACTTCTCTGTTTTTGCTTTGTTTTGTTTTTGTTTTTGTTTTTGAAACAGAGTCTCAATTAGTCGCCCAGGCTGGAGTGCAGTGGCTTGACCTCAACTCACTGGAACCTCTGCCTGCCAGGCTCAAGTGATTCTCATGCCTCAACCTCCTGAGTAGCTGGGATTACAGGCGTGCGCCACTACGCCCGGCTAATTTTTGTAATTTTGAGTAGAGATAAAGTTTCACCCCATTAGCCAGGCTGGTCTTGAACTCCTGAGCTCAGGTGATCCACCTGCCTCAGTCTCTCAATCTGCTGGGATTACAGGTGTGAGCCACTGGGACTGGCCTACTTCTCTGGTCTCAATATGTGCCTTCTCTGATCTTAAAGTATCATATCGTTGAGAATAACAAAGCAGAATACAGTGGCTGGTGCAGTTCTGCTTTAAAAAGTGCTACAGAAACTAAATCAGTGCATGGAAGATTAGTGTGTTTATCAACTAAAAAGTATATACATGTGAATATGCATAGCACCCTGAATCAGCCTGCCTAGGCTTCATTTTTTACTTAGCGTTAGCCGTGCAAATAGAGTAACTTAGATTATTTTCTGAAGGTGATTCCCCTATCTGGAAAATGGGCATATTAGTTGTCACATAAGCATATTAAGAGTTACCTAATTGTGTATGTTTGTGTATGTGTGTGTGAAGCAATTGATTTATAGGCTATTTTCATTAAAAATATCTCAATATTTTGGAAATTCTATAGTAACTCTGAGTTCAAGAAGGATTTTAAACCTGCCTGCAGAGGAGTTCCTGGGTGGGGTTTGACCTCTTGAGTTCAACCGATGCTTAATAAATAGATTAGGTGCTGGGGAAAAAATGGTTAAAATATTTTGTAGTTGTCTTGTGGGACCTGAGTTTACTAGAAAATCCAGTATATCACAGTACAACAATTACAAAGGTTAATAATGACCAAAGTCCTGTGGGACCACTCAGTAGAAGCCTTTGTAGGTGTGTGTAATTGAAGATGAGATATTTTCAAGGCAAAGAGTGGAACTCAGACATATGCAAAAGGCAATGATATGTATCAGGACACAGTGTCACGATGCAACCAGTTTGGGAAATTTGAGAGCTTAGATAGTAGGGTTTTACCAAGTAGGTGTATGGGAGTGGTACTGAGGCTGATAATTAGGTTGGAGCAGGTATTAAAGGGCCTTGTTAAAGAGCTTTCTATGTTCTTATATTCTCTGTAGCTTTCTCTTTATCCGTTGCATGACAGTAAAAGAGAGAAAAGGAGAGACAGAGAGAACACTGAAGACAGAGACAGAGAGAAAGAGATGGAACAAATTAATAACACCTAATTCCTATTTGAATCATCACTGTACTAAGCACATCAGTTTTCTGAATTCAATTTGCAGCAGAACTTTTTATGAGCCATGGGAATGCCAACATGCCTCATATACTGTGTGCTCTATTTTACCCACCCATAATGTGGGTTTAAGAATGAAATTTTATTTTTATATATTCTTTGAATGGTCAAATGTGATAAACTGAGTGCATTACTTTGGCAATACAATATATTGTTCACATGGCCTTTTTTAATATGGTATCATTATTCTACCCCTGCTTGGGTATGTTTTGTAATGGCAGACACCAGCCAAAATATCTATCAAATGTTTCCTTTTGCTTGCATGAGGAGTTAAAACATGACCACAGAGAATGCCTGCTGAGACAATCAAAATGAATATTTACTTAGGCTAGTAATGATCAATGTCTTCTGAGTAATATGGAAATTGAGTTCAACACTCGGAATAAAGCCGAGGCTCTTAAACTAAGCAAAACAGTATTACCTAATGTACTCCCCCACATAATTGCTTGTCTTCTGCTGCGATTTTCACAATAGAGGGATCATTTATGTGCACTTATACATTTTATTGTTGACTGCATGACTGTACAACACATTGGAGAAAAAGGAAGCTACGGTAATAAGAATTCATCAAACATCCTCAATTGCTCCTTTTCAAAAAAAGCCTCTAAGGAAAGTTTCAGCATCAAGGCCATTTATGAGCTGTTAGAAACTGTCAAAGACACAGCCTGGAAACTGGGATGGGGGCTGAGTTCAGCTCTTGCCTCAATTGCTAACCCTTCTGGGACCGTGAGCAAGTTATTTTATAAAATCCCAAGGGGGGAAGAAAAGCACAAGGAGAAAAGTGTTATGACCAATCTGTCTCACAAAGGCATTCCAGAACTCCTTTTGCAAAAGGTTACTGTCCTTCTCACTGTAGATAGAAGATAGACTTGGTAGACCTGCTTCAAACCTCCCTTTGGGGAAGCTGATACTCAATGGAGCTCCCAAACCAAAGTCTTATGAAGATTTTGAGGATGGAATAAAATCATATCAATACTAAGCCTGCAACACAGTATTTCCTGGTTTTGAAAATACTTTTTCGGGTGAAGCCAGCTGTGTATTGTTAAATATTACACTAAATGTCATTTGGCAAAGATATCAGTGTGTCTCCTGCTCCTGAACTATTAAATTGTATGTGCCTATAAAGGATGCCTGAAATTCAGTCCTGAGCCATTTCAGGACAGAAAGTTTCAAAACGCAGGGTGATGGAAATTTTACTTTTGTTAATTCTTTGATATGATAGGATTCTGTCACAGTTTGGACCCAATGAAGGAGTTACTCGCCCTGCCAAATGTCTTGTATTTCATAGATCATTGCTAACAGCACTAGGTGAAATGTCAGAGGATGAACAACTGTAAGAAGGGCTGCTTTTCTTTTTATTTTAAGTCTTTGCTCCATCCTCTATCCTATACATGGTGTCTTATGAGCACATTAACTCACTAATATAAGGTATTATGCTTATTATTTAGGGAAAATAATCTGTGTGAATTAAAATTATTTTGAAGGTTGGATGATTCTTAGTAATAAAACTAAATTTAAAATATTAGGCATTTTTTTCCTCAATGATTACATTTGATAACAACTAAACTAACAAAATGCATGAAACAGTGGCCTTCAAGACCCTGGGAAGCAAGTGCCAAAGAACTGTGATCTCTAAGAGACATAAAACAACTGAGTTATGTCTCAAGGTCATCCTAGCTTAATGTCTAGAGGGTGTCTAGGCTGAGACACAGTAAGACGAAAACGAGGCAAAACCCAGCAGATTCCCTGAGGTCAGGAGATGGAGCTGGGAGTCTGGGGAAGACCAAGATAGTCAGAGTATTGAAGAGGAGAGATCTGAAAAGACAGAGAACCTTGGAGAGCCGCAGAGAGTCCCACTCAAGAGTTCATCGGGACACTCATCAGAATATGTGTGTGAGGATTTTACTCAAGTCTAAGAAATGTATTGCAAAGTACTGGAAGAAACAGGATGTGGTACACACACAGAGTCAGGAATAGTGCCTGTTCCTAGTGGAAATGTGGAAAGTCTTATAAATTCACTGGTATTGGTAAAGAGACCATGCTTCAGGACTGGAGATTCCCTCTAGTCCCTCTCAGCAGACAGAGCAAGAAAATTTGTGTGTATACTAACCCAGGTACACACACAAGTTTAAATATATTTCTATATATTACCATCATTATCTATATTAAGATAACCATGCGTCCATAGGATCTCATACTCCACTCCTTTACCACATAGGTCATTCTAGCTTTCTCCCTTGCTTCGCTGTGACCTTCCACCCCAACAGTGAGAAAACTGGCTGGCACTATACAACATCTATTTACCTCCCCTATACATATTGAGTTAATTAAACATATTGTTAAATAAATAATTAAACATATTGTTTAATTATTTAACATATTGTTAATTAAATAAATAAACATATTATTTAATTCCCCAATACATATTTTCAGAATTATTAACTCTACCTACATGGGAAAAACCTTTATCAGCTAGAGTAGAGTGCTGATGGATCCTTCCTTTTGCCATGAATCTTGCAATTTCACCAACTTTCAAACTGATTTAGGTCAGCACCTTTTCTCACAGTAACTTGAGTGAGATTGTTTCATACACTGTAATATATTTAGGCAGTTATAACCATCTGCATTTCATTCCCGGATTGCCTGTGTCTTAAATGGCTTCTTAAAATTTGCATTATTTAAAGTTTTTCTCTTTATCTTGTAATGTTCTATGAGTTTTGACAAAGATATAGTGAATATTCACCATTACAGTATTATACAGAATAGTTTCACTGTATTAAAAGAATGTCCTGTGTGGCCGGGCACAGTGGCTCACTCCTGTAATCCCAGCGCTTTGGGAGGCCGAGGCGGGCTGATAACGAGGTCAGAAGATCGAGACCATCCTGGCTAACACAGTGAAACCCCGTCTCTACTAAAAATACAAAAAATTAGACGGGCGTGGTGGTGGGTGCCTGTAGTCCCAGGTACTCGGGAGGCTGAGGCAGGGGAATACCGTGAACCCGGGAGGCGGAGCTTGCAGTGAGCCAAGATGGCGCCACTGCCCTCCAGCCTGGGCTACAGAGCGAGACTCCGTTTAAAAAAAAAAAAGAAAAAAAAGCCCTGTATTTCACCTATTCAACCACCTCTACCTCAATTTGAACCCCTGGGAACCACTCATCTGCTGTTTCTATAGTATTGGCATTTGTGGAGGGTCATATAAATCAGCGGTCCCAATGTTGTTGGCATGAGAAATCCGTTTTGTGGAAGACAATTTTTCCACAGGCAGAGGGGAGGAATAGAAGGATGGTTTCGGGATGAAACTGCTCCACTTCAGGTCATCAGGCAGTAGTGAGATTCTCATAAGGAGCGTGCAACCTAGATCCTTCGCATGTGCAGTTCACAACAGGGTTCGCCCTCCTCTGAGAATCTAACGCCACCGCGATTCCACAGGAGGCGGAAGTCAGGCAGTAATGCCCGCTTGCCCACCAAGCTTGCCACTGGACCAAACTTGCTATGCGGTCCGGTTCCTAGCAGGGATCAGCAGTACGGGCACCAGTACATGACCCGGGGCAGGGGGTTGAGGACCTCTGATATAGATGGAATGATGCAGTATATAGTATTTCTAAACTGGCTTATTTCATATAGAAGTATGTATTTGAAGGCCCTCCATATGTTTTCTTAGCTTAATATCTTACCTTTAAAAAAATTACTGAATAGTCTTTTAGTACTGGATGGATAAATGAACTTTAGCACATGGATAAAAAATCATATCCATGTGCTAAAGTTCATTTATCCATCCAGTACTAAAAGATACCTTGATTGTTTCCAGTTTGGTGATTATGAATAAACTACTATAAACACTATATGCAAGTTTTTATGTGGGCGTACGTTTTCAGCTAAGGTGAGTATATACTTAAGAGAGCAACTGGTGGATTGTATGGTAAGATATGTTTAGCTTTGTAAAAATAATACTGCCACATTGCCCTCCAACATGGCTGTACCATTTTCTATTGGCACTGACAATGGAGGAGAGTTGCAGTTGCTCTGCTACATTTTTCTTGTCTGTTTTTCTGCAGCTTGAATATGATATGTCTAGGTGTGACGTGTGTGTGTGTGTGTGTGTGTGTGTGTGTATGATTTATTCTGCTTAGTGTTTTCTGATTTTTCTGGATCTCTAATATGACGCCTGACAATAATTTTTTAAGATCCTTGGCCACTATTAATTGTAAGGTTTTTTTCTCCTGTGTTCTCTTTTCCTTCTTCTTCAGTATTCCCAGAGTTCTTGAATGTTCTGTTCTGTTTTTACTGTTTTCATTTTTTCTTGCACTTCATTTAAAATATTTATATATGACCATATATGTATGTGTGTGTGTGTGTGTGTGTATATATATATATATATATATATATATATGATCCTATCTTAAAACCCACTTAGGCAATGTTACATTTAATGATAAACACATTGAAAAGTTTGCTTCTGTTACAGTGTTTTCTTATTTTTAGTGTTTCCTTTTGCTTCTTTCTGTTAATTTTCACCATTCAGTTTATGATGTCCTTCTGTGCTTACATGTTGTCTGCTTTTGCAATTAAACACATAATGTATTATTTATAGTTTATTTTAAATTACTTAGCTGATAATTCCAATATTATGTTATGTTAGAGTCTGGTTCTGAAATGTGTGTTGTAGCTATAAGTGGCAGAAACTCAAAAGACTTATTTTTCTTTTTGCCTTTTGCCATGTCTTGCAGTTTGAATTGTTGTTGTTGTTGAAAACCAAACATATTATATCAGGAAATGAAAACTAAACTAAATAGGCATTAAATGCAAGAATTTGCTAATCTGGTCATAAGTAGAGCTTTCTTCTGTAACTATAGGTGGCAGATGCTTCACATGTCTCTAATGGCCTTTTTAACTATCTCTACTCTTGACTATGGTCTTCTATAAATACCTCACTTGAGAAAGATTTTGCATTTTGCCATTCTACCAGTGGTAGTAATCTCTTGTTCTTATACAGGAGCCAGCTTTGTTGGTATGGTGGTAAAGCGTGGGACCAGTAGCATTCTATAATCTTTTAGTTAAATTTCAATCCTGTATGCCTATGACTCAAAGTATAACCTTCAGAAGCAGACTTTTGTTTTCTAGCAGTTTTAGTTGCATGAAAAAATTGATCAGAAGGTAGAAAGATTTCTCAAATACCTCCTGTCCCCACACATGTACAGCTTCTCCCATTATCAACATCCTCCAGCACAGTGGTACATTTCTTGAAATTGATGAATCTACAATTAAATGTTATCGTGACCCAAATCCCACAGTTTACATTCGGGGTCACTTTTGGTGTTGTACAGTCTATAGGTTTAAACAAATTTATAATGACCACTATAGTATCCTACATGCTAATTTCACTAACCTGAAAAGCCTCTATGCTCTGGCTATTCATCCCTCCTTTATCCCTGAAAACTCTGACATTTTTACTGTCTTGATAGTTTTGCTTTTTCAAGAATGTCATACATAATGTAGCCTTTTAACATTGCCTTCTTTTGCTTAGTAATATGCATTTACGTTTCCTCCATGTTGTTATATGGTTGGATATTTCATATCTTTTTATAAAATTCCAGTTTCTGGAGGTACCATAGTCTCTTTTTCCATTCATCTAATGAAGAATATCTGCTTCATTAGACGAACGGATAAAGAGACTATGGTACAAACCATGGTACAAGTTTTGACTATTGTGAATAAAACTGCTATAAACATCTGCGTGCAGGTTTCGTGTGGGCATACATGTTCACTGCACTTGGATACATGCCAAGAAGCATGATTATTGGATTACAAGGTAAGAATATGTTTTGCTTGATAAAAATTGCCCAGTTGTCTTCCAATGTGGCTATCCCATTTTCTACTACTACCATCAATGAATGAGAGTTCCTGTTGTTCCACTGTTTCATCAGCCTTTGGTGTTTTCAATTCTCTTGACTTTGGCCATTTTAATAGGTATGGACTGCCATGTCATTGTTGTTTTAATTTTCATTTCTCTGATGACATATTATATGGGAGCATCCTTTTATATGTTTAACCTCTGTGTATTTCTTTGGTGAGGTGTCTGTTAAAGTCTTTTGCTCATTTTTTTGGGGGGGGTGGTTGTTTCTATAATTTCAACTTTTATTTAGATTCAGGGGTTATATGTGCAGGTTTCCTACCTGGGTATATTGCATGATGCTGTGGTTTGGGGTATGACTGATCCTATCACTCCGATACTGAGGATAGTACCCAATAGTTAGTTTTTCAGTCATCACCACCCTCCCACCCTCTACCCTCTAGTTGTCCCCAGTTTTTATTGTTGCCATCTTTATATCCTTGAGTACTCAATGTTTAGCTCCTAATTATAAGTGAGAACATGTGTGGTACTGGATTTTCTGTTTCTGTATTAATTCATTTAGGATAAGTCCTCTAGCTGCATCCACGTTGCTGCAAAGGATATGATTTTGTTCTTTTTCATGGATATGTATTTTTCCATGGTGTACGTGTACCACATTTTCTTTACCCCATCCACTGTTGATGGGCACCTAGGCTGATTTCATGTCTTTGTGATTGTAAATAGCACTGTGATGAACATACAACTACATGTGTCTTTCTGATAGAATTATTTATTTTTCTTTGAACATATTCCCAGTAATGAGATTTCTGGGTTGAATGGTATTTCTGTTTTAAGTTCTTTGACAAATCTCCAAACTGCTATACACAGTGGTTGAACTCATTTTCATTCCTACCAATATTATATAAGTATTCTCTTTTCTCCACAGTCTCACTAGCATCTGTCATTTTTTGAGTTTTTAATAAAAGCCACTCTAACTGGTGAGATATGGTATCTCATTGTGGTTTTGATTTGTATTTCTCTGATGATTAGTAATGTAGAGCATTTCTTCTTGTTTGTTGGTCACTTGTATGTCCTCTTTTGAGAAGCGTCTTTTCATATTCTGTGCCCATTTTTTATGGGGTTATTTGCTTTTGGCTTGTTAATTTTCTTATAGATTCTGGCTATTAGTTCATTATCAGATGCATAGTTTGCAAATATTTTCTCCTATTCAGTAGGTTGTCTATTTACTCTGTTGATAGTTTCTTTTTCTGTGCAGATGCTGTTTGGCTTAATTAGGTCTCTCTTGTCAAATTATTGTTTTTGTTGTTTGCCCTTTAAAAAAAAAAAGCTTTATTTAAATTATTGAGTGTTAAGAGTTCTTTGTATATTTTGGGATAATAATCCTTTATCAAATATGTCTTTTGCAAATAATTTTTCTCAGTGTGTGGCTTGTCTTTTTATTCTCCTGACAATGTCTTTCACAGAGCAGAAATTTTATTTTTAATGTAACACCACTTATAATTTCTTTCTACCTTGGATTATGCCTTTCATGTTGCATCTAAAAATTCATTACCATATCCAAAGTCATGTAGGTTTTTTTCTGTGTTACCTTATTGGAGCGTACTAGTTAGTTTTGTGTTTTTCTGTTTTTTTGTTTGTTTGTTTGTTTGCTTTGATGCTGTTGTTGTTTGTTTGTTTGTTTTGAAATGGAGTCTCGCTCTGTCACCCAGACTGTAGTGCAATGGTGTGATCACGGCTCACTGCAACCTCTGCCTCCAGGGTTCAAGCCATCTTCTGCCTCAGCCTCCCAGGTAGCTGAGATTGCAGGTGTGTGCCACCACATCTGGCTAATTTTTTTGTATTTTTAGTACAGACAGGGTTTCACCATTTTAGTCAGGCTGGTCTCGAACTCCTGACCTCAGATGATCTGCCCACTTCAGCCTCCCAAAATGTTGGGATTACAGGTGTGAGCCACTGAGCCCAGCAGTGTTTTACATTTTGATTTTTGATTCATTTGGCACATAGTTTTTCTGAAGAGTGTAAGATCTGGGTTGAGCTCTATTTTTTGCATGTGTCCCGTTGTTACAGGGCCAATTGTTTTAAATACTACATTTTCTCCATTGTATTTCCTTTGCTCCTTTGTCAAACATCAGTTGAATATATTTGTATTGGTCTATTTATGGAATATCTATCTTATTTTATTAATCAACTTGTCTATTATTTTGTCAAGATCCTGTTGTCTTGATTATTGTAGCTTTAAAATGAGTCTTAAATTTTGGCAGTGCCAGTCATACATTGTTGTCTAATACTGTTTGCTATTCTAAACCTTTTGCCTCTCCCTATAACATTTAAAATCAGCTGGTGAATATGCACAAAATAACTAGCTTGGACTATGATTGGGATTGCATTGAATTCATAAATTGGGAGAAAATTGACATCTTGACAATATTGAGTCTTCCTATCCATGAACATGTATTATTTCTCCATTTATTTAGTTCTTCAATTTCTTTCAAAGAATTTTGTAGTATTCTTCCACAGACAGATCGCATACATATTTTGATAGATTTATACCTAAGTATATCATTTTATTGGGTGATAATATAAATGGTACTGTGCATTTAATTTCAAATTCCACTTATTTATTGTTGTTATAAAGGAAAATCATTGATTTTTAATATGAACCTTGTATTGTACATCCTTAAATTTTCAGATTTTAGTTTCAGAGTTCTTTGACAATTCTTTTAGATTTTCTACATAGACAATCATGTCACCTGTGAACAAAAACAACAATGACAACAGCTTATTACTTTATCCCAGATCTGTATACAATTTTTGTTCCCCTGTCTGAGTGCATTACATAAGATTTCCAGTATAATGTGGAAAAACAGTGATAAAAGAAAATAGCTTTGCTTGTTCCTGGTCTTAGTGAAAAATCTTCCAGTTTCTCACCATTAAATTTGATGTTATCTGTAGATGTTTTGTAGATTTTTTTGTTTATCAAATTGAGGAAGTTATCCTCTATTCCTAGTTTTCATTAGAGCCTTTAGCATATTAGTTATAGTTGTTTTAAATTCTCAGTCTGATAATTCCAAGATTTTTGCCAGATATAAATCTGGTTCTGTTTCTTGCTGTGTCTCCTTAAATCGTCTTTGATCTTTTAGCAATCCTCACAATATTTTTTTGAAAGCTGGATATGATATACTGAGTAGAAAAAATTCATGCATGTAGGTCTTAAGTAATACGAAGATAAATTGTCAAGGGAAGGAAGCTTCTATAGTTCTATGATTAGGTCTGAGTTTCTTAATGAGCCTGTACCTGTAGATAGTGAACTTCACAAGGGCTTCTCAGACCCCCTTCCACCTGCTTAGGTGGGACAGGTTGGTTTAAAGGAGCTGGAGTTGGGTACTTCCCTTTCTCCAGGTCAGATAGGCTTTGATAAAACTGCAGCAGGTTAGACTCGGGTTGAAGAGTTTCTACTGAGGTTAGACCTTGTTAAGAAGAATGGAACACTGGCATATTTCAAAAAGTTGTTTTTTTTTTTTTCCTCTCCCCTGCCAGAATCACAGGGAGTTTTTTCTCTGATATCCACTGTGAGAAACTGGTAGAGCTCCAGGAGGCAAACTTCATAAAAGTGTGGGGACACCTCATACCTGGGTCTCCCTGGAGTTTTTCTCTCTCAGACTTCACAATGAACCCACAGCAATTTGTCAGTTACAATTCGGGTTTCCCTCTCCTGACACAGGTTCCTGTGGAAGTGTCTGTTCATGGATTTTGTCTTTGGTTGAGTTGTAATTCTATTTATTTGCTTTTTTGCATCCCCAGTTTTAGAGGCAGCATCATGCTCCTATGACCTCTTTATTTTTATGATTCTAAGAATAATTATTGATTGTTTTAGTTTGTTCAGATTTGTATGTCAATAGGACAGAGTGGCAACTTCTAAGCTTCTTACATGTCAGACTGGAAACAAGAAGTACAGCTTTTTTGTCCGTTTGCCTTTTTCCCTACTCACTTTTCTGGCTGCAATGTTTGCAACATAATTTCTTAAAGCCCTGTTATACCAGCCCGATGATTTTTCTGTGTTAAGTGAGGCAGGAAGGCTAGAGGCATCAGGACGTCAGGCTGAAATCCCTTTTCCCACCTGAGACATAGTTCTGGCAAAGTCTTTCACCTGAAGTGTAAGCCTTTGTTATGAAGAAGGCTGAGTATATTTTACAGAGATTACGTTTCCCATCATGCAGCCAGAGGCCCAAATATCCTGGTTCTTCACTGCGAGAACCTAGAGTGATTTCTGGAGATAAACTCAGCAAAATTATAAGGGTTCTTCTAAAACTACAACCGCCTAAGGGGTTCTCACTATTGCCCTAGTCCACATTCATTCTCCAGCAATGTGTTAAAATTATCATTTAAATATTCCTAACATGTGATGACCCCTGTAACTTCTGCTTCAGCTAAGCAGATCACAGTGGCTGAGTCTCTGCACACCCTGTCCTTCCAGACTTCAGGATGGCAGTTTGTCCTGTGACTTGTCTCATGGGCCCAATAAAAGTCATCAGATTTTAGTTTGTTCAGACAGGAGAATGGGAGTGAAGACATCTAAGTGGTTTTGTTTTTGTTTTTGTTTTTGTTTTGAGACAGGGTCTCACTCTGTTGCCCAAGCTGGAGTGCAGTGGTGTGATCTCAGTTTACTGCAACCTCCACCTCCTAGGTTCAAGTGATTCTCCTGCCTCAGCCTCCAGAGTAGCTCGGATGACAGGCGTGTGCCATCAAACCTGACTACTTTTTGTATTTTAATAGAGGCGGGGTTTCACCATGTTAGGATTGCCTTGTATATTATTCCTTGGACGTTAGGAAGATGCTTGAGACACTGAGGGTATTTGTTTGCTTGTGGGGTTTTTTTTATTTTTTATTTTTTGCTATTACTATGTCACTTTATTTTTTCCCATAAGTTATTGGGGTACAGGTGGTATTTGGTTACATGAGTAAGTTATTTTGTGACGATTTGTGAGATTTTGGTGCACCCATCACCCGAGCAGTATACACTGCACCCTATTTGTAGTCTTTTATCCCTCGCCCCCCTCCCACTTTCCCCCCAAGTCCCCAAAGTCCATTGTATCATTCTTATGCCTTTGCATCCTCATAGCTTAGCTCCCACATATCAATGAGAACATGTGATGTTTGGTTTTCCATTCCTGTCCTGAGTTACTTCACTTTAGAATAATAGTCTCCGATCTCATCAAGGTCCCTGTAAATGCTGTTAATTCATTCATTACTGTTAGTTTTATATATATATACACGTGTGTGTATGTATATGTATTTGTGTATATATATGTGTGTGTATATATGTGTGTGTGTGTGTGTATATATATAAAACCATTTCTTTGTCCACTCGTTGATTGATTGGCATTTGAGTTGGTTCCACAGTTGTGGAATTGTGAATTTTGCAGTTGTGAATTGTGCCGCTATAAACATGTGTGTGCAAGTATCTTTTTCAAATGACTTCCTTTCCTCTGGTAAATACCCAGTGGTGGGATTGCTGGATTAAATGGTAGTTCTATTTTTCATTCTTTAAGGAATCTCCACGTTTTCCACAGGGGCTGTACTAGTTTACATTCCCCCAGCAGTGTAGAAGTGTTCCCTGTTCACCACATCCATGCCAACATCTACTGCTTTTTGATTTTTTTATTATGGCCATTCTTACAGGAGTGAGGTGGTATCACATTGTGGTTTTGATTGGCATTTCCCTGATCTTAGTGATGTCGAGCATTTTTTCATATGTTTGTTGGCCATTTGTATATCTTCTTTTGAGAAATGTCCTTAGCCCACTTTTTGATGGGATTGTTTGTTTTTATCTTACTGATTTGTTTGATTTCGTTGTAGATTCTGTATATTAGTCCTTTGTCAGATGTAAAGATTGTGTACACCGTGTGTTGTCTGTCTGCTTTGTGGACTGTTCCTTTTATGGTACAAAAGCCCTTCAGTTTAATTAGGTCGCAGCTATTTATCTTTGTTTTTATTGCATTTGCTTTTAGATTCTTGGTCATAAAAATTCCTTGCCTAAGCCAATGTCTGGAAAGGTTTTTCCAATGTTATCTTCTAGCATTTTTATAGTTTCAAGCCTTAGGTTTAAGTCCTTAATCCATCTTGAGTTGACTTTTGTGTAAGGTGAGAGATGAGGACCCAGTTTCATTCTCCTACATGTGGCTAGCCAATTACCCCAGCACCATTTGTTGAAAAGGGTGTCCTTTCCCCGCTTTATGTTTTTGTTTGTTTTTTCGAAGTTCTGTTGGCTGCAAGTATTTGAGTTAATTTCTGGACGCCTTATTCTGTTCCATTAGTCTATGTGCCTATTTTCATACTAGTACCATGCTATTTTTGGTGATTATGTCTTTACAGTATAGTTTGAATTCAGGTAGTGTGATGACTCCAGATTTGTTCTTTTTGCTCGGTCTTGCTTTGGCTGTGCAGGCTCTTTTTTGGTTCCATGTGAATTGTAGAATTCTTTTTTCTAATTTGGTAAAGAACGATGGTGGTATTTTTATGGAGATTGCATTGAATTTGTAGCTTGCTTTTGGCAGTACGGTCATTTTCACAATATTGATTCTACCCATCCATGAGCATGGAATGTGTTTCCATTTGTTTGTGTCATCTATGATTTATTTCAGCAGAGTTTTGTAGTTTTCCTTGTAGAGGTCTTTCAACTCCTTGGTTAGGTATATTCCTTTTTTTGTTGTTTGGTTTTTTGTTTGTTTGTTTTGCTGCTATTGTAAAAGCGGTTGAGTTCTTGATTTGATTCTCTGCTCAGTCGCTGTGGATGTATAGAAAAGCTACTAATTTGTGTACATTAATCTTGTATCTGGAAACTGTGCTGAATTCTTTTATCAGTTCTAAGAGCTTTCTGGAAGAGCCCTTAGGGTTCTCAAGGTAAACAATTATATTATCAACAGTGACAGTTTGATTTCCTCTTTACCAATTTGGATGCTTTTTTTTTTACTCTTGTCTGATTGCTCTGGCTAGGACTTCCAGTACTATGTTGAGGAGTAGTGGTAAGAGGGCATCCTTGCCTTGTTCCAGTTCTCAGAGGGAATGCACTCAACCATTTTCCTCATTCAGTGTTATATTGGCTGTGGGTTTGTCATAGATGGATTTTATTATATTGAGGTATGTCCTTTGTAGGCCAGTTTTGCTGAGAGTTTTAATCATAAAGGATACTGGATTTTGTCGAATGCTTTTTCTACATCTATTGAAATTATCATGTAATGTTTATTTTTAGTTCTGTTTCTGTGGTGTATTATATTTATTGACTTGCATATGTTAAAACATCCCTGTGTCCTTGGTTTGAAACCCACTCGATCATAGTGGATTATCTTTTTGATATGTTGTTGGATTCAGTCAACTAGTATTTTGTTATGGATTTTAGTATCTACATTCATCAAGGATATTGGTTTGTAGTTTTCATTTTTAGTTATGCCCTTTCCTGGTTTTGGTATTAGGTTGATGCTGGCTTCATAGAATGAATTAGGGATGGATCCTTCTTTCTCTATCTTGTGGAATAGTGTCAAAAGGATTGGTACCAATTCTTCTTTGAATGTCTGGTAGAATTCTGCTGTGAATCCGTCTGGTCCTGTAGATTCTTTTGTTGGCAATTTTAAAATTACTATTTCAATCTTGCTGCTTGTTATTGGTCTGTTCAGGGTAACTAATTCTTCCTGATTTAAGCTAGGAGGGTTGTATTTTTCCAGGAATTTATCCATCTCTTTGAGGTTTTCTAGTTTATGTGTGTAAAGGTCTTCATAGTAGCCTTGAAGACCTTTTGTATTTCAGTGGTATCAGTTGTAATATCTCCCGTTTCGTTTCTTAGTGAGGTTATTTGTATTTCTCTCTTCTTTTTTTGGTTAATCTTTTCAATGGTCTATCAACTTTATTTATCTTTTCAAAGAATCAGCTTTTTGTTTTATTTATCCTTTGTATTTGTGTATCAATTTCATTTTGTTCTGCTCTGATCTTAGTTATTTCCTTTCTTCTGCTGGGTTTGGGTTTGGTTTGTTATTGTTTCTCCAGTTCCTTGAGGTGTATCCTTAGAATATCAGTTTATACTCTTTCAGTCTTTCTGATGTAGGCATTTAAGGTTATGAACTTTCCTGTTAGCACTGTCTTTGCTGTATCTCAGAGGTTTTGATAGGTTACATCATGACTGTTGTTCAACTCGAATAATTTTTTAACTTCCATCTTGATTTTGTTTTTGACCCAGTGCCCATTCAGGAGCAGGTTATTTAATTTCCATGTATTTTCATGGTTTTGAAGGTTCCTTTTGGAGTTCATTGCCAGTTTTATTCCACAGTGATCTGAGAGAGTGCTTGATATAATTTTAATTTTCTTAAATTTATTGAGACTCTCCAGATTGCTGGTCTGGTTTTATTTTTAATGAACCCTATCACCAATGTTTTTTGCCTTATTAATAAAATGTTATACACATTTCTTTAATGGAGAGTATGTTTTCTGGACCATACGGAGAAGGTTTATTATTGCAAAGATTTCTTTTGGTAAATAGTAGGAAATGCTGTAGTGGTGGTGGTTTGCTTTGGGTGTAAAAACAATGACAGTAGTTCATTCTTCTTATGTACAATGAGGTAGTACAAAATCCATGCTTTATGCCACATTTCAATAGCTGTATTTTTGGTCAGTGATGCATCAAATAGATATAAACCAAACACAGTTCTATGTTACTATTCTCAATTTCATTTCAAGAGAAAAAATATGTATAAGTATATGTAGATGTGTGTGATTGTTTTTGATAACATATGGTAAGACAGCACTGAAAATTTCTAAACATGTTGCATAGTTGTGAGGATACTTATAGCTATACTGATTTTTTTAAAAATAGCACAAAATCAGTAAAAGTTGTGACATTTAAGAAATGAGGTTATTTATTTCCCTCTTTTTCCTCCTCTTTCTTGCAATCTGTCTCTCTCTTTGTATCTTTTCCTGATTTCACACAGGTAATAATACTGCACTAAGTTGTTTGTTTGTCTTTTTTTTTTTTTTTTTTTTTTTTTAATTCTGAGTCTGCCTGCTAGGAAGGCACTAAGATTTTAAAGCTTTGGCCTAGTCTGCTCCATCTATAGACACCAATACGTAGGAAAAATACTGGATGAGAATAAGATTAGGGAACTTCAGCCCTGATCAAACATGCGATTTTAAAGCCTCTCAATTGATTTTGGCAATTTAGCTTGCATGTCTTTTTCTGCCATTGTATGAAATTTACATAACATGGTATTCTGGTCCGTCATTGATGATCTGTCAGAAATAATGACTTAGAGTTTCTCTAAAGGAGAAATGAAGGAATTTGTCCAAAGCTACAATGCAAGAAAATGATAAAATCCCTAAATATGCAGGTTAATGTAAATAAATGATAGGCACCCTAGTTGGTTTAGACAATAATTCAGGTAAATAATAGAATTTTTACTTGGCCTAGAGTACTCCAAAGCTTTTCCTCTCTCCACCGCATAAAATTATCTCTAGCTTTGGAGTGTATTTTTAAATTGATTTAAATGAATAATTTAATTTTAATTTTAATGAATAATTTATATTCATTGTTTGCTGCTTTTGCTATTTCATAGTATTTAAAAATATATCCCTATCTTAAGCTTCAAAATTTGGAATTTGGGGCTTTGGGATAAAAATTAATTTATTTAGAAATCTACATAAGAAAGAAGGGATTTTTAAATATTTTGCCTATTAAATTGTAAATCGAATAGTGATTTCATTTAGACATACAAATCCTGTATGTTATGATTTCTGGATATTAGCAAGTTTGTGGAATTAGTTCAAAATATATTCTAAAGATGTGTTAAATTGTAATCTTTTTTTAAAATTTTTGATTAGGTTATGAAACTGTTAATTAGCAGGATTAAATATACAGAGGGATTTATTAGACATCATTATTGGACGATGTTCTCAAAATATCAAAAAGTATTTAAGAAAATACCCTGAACTCTTTTATTATCTACCTCAAAAGAAAAAAGACTACATTATTTCAAGTCAGTTATATACATATTTTGAAATGCATAATTTTCATGTTAAATTATAAAACAAAATATGGAATTAATGAAACACAATATGTTTTAAGTCTAAGTTTTGTCATTAAAATTTGAAGGGAAATAAAAAATAATACTATCCTCTCTGAAACTCAGGATCCTAAGTTTAGAAATGGGAATTTGATAGTTGCTATTTCAAAAGACAATTGCAAGAATGAAATTTGATAATATATGTTAAACACTTTAGTGACTTGCACAGAGCAAAGGCACTCTGTTATGTTAATTTAATCATTTGAACATTCATTCATTCATTCTATAAATACTTGTTATGTCTACCATGAACAGGCGCTGCTAGAGACACTGAGGATACTGTTAAGACAGCAGTTAAAATTCTGTTATTAAAGAGCTTCCATTTTAGACAGAAGACAAATCATAATTAAGATGTATAAATATATAGTGTGTTAGTGATAAGGAATAAGAAGAAAACACACAAAATAGGGAAAGGCAATATTAAATTTGAGGGTAGAAACTAAAAAAATACACCATGACAATTAAATTTAAATTTTAGATAAATCATCTTTTAAAAGTGTATGTCTGATGCAATATTTCCCACACAGTATCAAGACATACTAAAATATTATTCATCGTTTATCTGAGATTAAAATTAAATTTGGCATCCTTTTCTTTATTTGCTAAATCTAGCAACCCTACTAAGAATTAATTGTAAAAAATTTGCAAGGATTCTTTTCTTCTCAGAAGGTAACTATGATGGTTAATATTGAGTATCAACTTGATTAGGTTGAAGGATGTGAAGTACTCTTCCTGCATGTGTCTGTGAGGGTGCTGCCAAAGGAATTTAACATTCGAGTCAGTGGACTGGGAGAGACAGACCCACCCTCAAACTGTGTGCACACCAATTAATTAGCTGCTAGTGCAGCTAGAATAAAACAGGTAGGAGAAGATGGAAGAGCAGACTTGCTGAGTCTTTGGGCCTTCATCTTTCTCCCATGCTGGATGCTTCCTGCCCTAGAACATCAGACTCTAAGTTTTTCAGGTTTTGGACTCTTGGTCTTACACTAGTGGTTTGCCAGGGGCTCTCTGGACTTTGGCTACAGACGGAAGCCTGCACTGCTTTTGAGGTTTGGGGAATCTTCCTGGCTTCCTTGCTTCTCAGGTTGCAGACAGTCTATTGTGGGACTTCACTTTGTGATCGTGTGAGTCAATTTTCCTAATAAACTCCTTTCATATATACATCTATCCTATTAGTTCTGTCCCTTTAGAGAACCCTGACTCATACAGTAACTGTTGAGTAAGGCACTGAAATAAATGAGGGAACCAGGCAAGAATATCTTTGGGGAAGAGGACTCTGGAGAAGAGGAGTCAGCAAGCACAAAGGCCCTGAGTTGGGAGAGTGCTGCGCTGGAATAAGATGACCAGCAGAGCTGGAAGGAGCTATGTGAGCAGCTTCCAAAGCAGAACAGGTCATAGATAGCAGGGTAGCTGAAGCGGTAAGACTTCTTCTGTCAGAGAAAAGATTTTGTCTTTTATTCTAGGTGAGATGAAAAGCCGTTAAAGGGTTTTGAGCAGATAAGTGGCACGATATTTTTTATGGTTAATTGGCATTATTCTTGCTGCTGTGTTCAGCATGTACAGAGAAATACAGAAATGGAGAAGCCACGGAGCGGGGCTCATAGAATAATTCAGGCAGGCGATGGTGAGTTTGAACCAGATTGATGATAGATGGGGTAATGACAAGTGATCAAAATCTGGATATACTTTGAAGGAAAATGTGACAAGATTTGTAATAGACTGGATGGTCAGCATAGAATGACTCCAAGATTTTTGGTAAGAGCAACTAATCTGTTTCATCTACCTTTTGTTACGTTTAATAGAAACACAATGCTATATGTTATTAGAGAGAGAAAAAAAGTACGTAATAGTTTTATACTTTTCTCTGATTTTGTTAGAAAGCAGTAGTTTTCTTCATGAGGAAAAAAGCAAGGAAAGAGAATTGGCTTGGAAAGAGTGGAATAATGAGAAAGACGTTTTCAAGTATTTGCCACAAAAGTCCTTGCAAAGCAAGATAGAGTACTTCTCATTTCATGTAAATATATAAACACATACCAGAGGCTTGGAAGGGTATCATGGTGGGGGGATGAAAAGATGTTGGTTAATGGGTACAAACATACAGTTAGATAAAAGGAATACGTTCTAGTGATCAACAGCACAGTAAGGTGAATATAGTTAACAACAATATATTGTACATTTAAAAATAGCCAAAAGAGAACATTTGAAATATCCCAGCACAAATAAATGATAAATTCTTGAGGTGATGGATATTCCAAATACCCTGATTTGATTATTACACATTGTATGTGTGTATCAAATATCACATGGACCCCTAAGTATGCAAAAATATTATATATTAATTACAAATAATTTAAAAATATAAACAGTATTATAGTTCATAACATAATCAAGAGAGAAATATAGTTAAGTTCAAGAGTTACCACTAAATTTATTTCTCTTTTTACTTCAACAACAGCTTACTTATATCTTCTTTGAGAAAATTATTTTGTATATGTGGCTAATGTTGCCTTCAAAACACAGATTACAGCACGCATCATCAGAGCCATGTTATTCCCCTGCCCCCAACATTTTGTTTTATTATAACTAGTCTTTTGCCTTTCAAATCATGAAATAAATAATGCAAATACTGGTTATATTTCTGAGAAATCTACTGTTTCAGGGAACAAGTAATATAGTGGACCAAACACTAGTTCTGGTGAAATAAACACCAGACTCAATCACTTACGAGTATTGTGGTTTTGGACAGACTTAATGTATTCGAGTCTCAGAATCTTCATCTATAAAATGGTTATAGTGATTATAATACTGCCTACATTGGCTGGGCGTAGTGGCTCAAGCCTCTAATCCCAGCATTTTGGGAGGCCGAGACGGGCAGATCACGAGGTCAGGAGATCCAGACCATCCTGGCTAACACGGTGAAACCCCGTCTCTACTAAAAAATACAAAAAACTAGCCGGGCGAGGTGGCGGGCACCTGTAGTCCCAGCTACTAGGGAGGCTGAGGCAGGAGAATGGCGTGAACCCGAGAGGCGGAGCTTGCAGTGAGCGGAGATCCATCCACTGCACTCCAGCCTGGGCGACAGAGCGAGACTTCATCTCAAAAACAAAATATAATAATAATAATAATACTGCCTACACTGTAGAGTTCTTTGGGAATAAAGTGATAAAGTGCCTAGATTTTATATCACGAAGGTTGGTATATAAATACATTTCAGTGAATTGACTAATTTAGTGACTAATTGATTTGTTTTGTCCCTTCACTACATAGAAAAAATATGTAGTAGATATTTTTTACTTTAGACCACTCAATAACTCAAATTTCACTTTATGTTTGCAAAATTTTAAATATGAATCTCAGTGGAGGCAGAGTTCACCTCCCAAAATTAAAGCTGAAAACTCTAGATCCTCATTTTTTCTGGTCTCATTGCAGTTAGAACAGAAGTGTGAAACCTAGGCTCAACTGTTCAGTGCCATTTGGCCAGAACTCGAGACAGGATCTAGGAAAGCCAAGTGGCAGAAAACAGTTTATGGTAGCACCCAATCTTCAGCAGTGTTGATAAGGTACATGGTCATATTAAGTGCCACCACATACCAGGAAGGTGTAGGATGCGGGCTGAGGTACTAACTGTATAATCTTAAGTCTGGGGCACATGAGGAAAGTGAAGGACTCAATTATGACTCAAGTGATAGTTTTAAAATTTATTCAGATCTGAATTTGGATCAGGTTTTGGCTTAGGAAAATCGGGTTACGAAGTAGAGAAGAAATTTAAGGAGACAGCCTTTCCTACAATTTTGAGAACTACCAGTATCATTTAAGGAATTTATTTAGTGCTTGAACCAGCCAAGTGTGAATTTTGTTACTTAGAACCAACAAAACTAAATGAAATTCTTATTATTTTCAGAAGACATCTGTCTAGAAAACCTTAGACTTTATATTATACTGAGGAATGTGTTAATATGGCCATAGAATTCCCTCATAAATCTAAATCAACTTTTCTGGGACTAACTAAATAAAACGCTCCCCATTAAAGCTGATAAAGATGGTGACTACTTCTCTTAACTACTATAATGTAAAAATTTTCCTATGGTTTAACTGCATTCTGTTTTGTTAGGTCAGAGAATCAACTCTGTGCTAAAAAGGCAAAATGATCCACTGATCATTGTTGCAGCCACCATAAGTTATATTATGTGCATATTTACTTAGCCTCTTTGACAGTAGTCTACAATAGAAAAACAATCACCCATTTGGACTTCAAATTTTGAAAATCCTGATTCCACCACTGTCTCAGGCTGAGAGTTATAAATTAATCCCCCAACAAGCAAAGTCAAAATTTATACTGTGCAATAAATCCTATAGTAAATATGATCATAGACTTTGATTAGAAGGAGAAGATGGAAAGTTTACTTAACCCATACTGGTGTGGAATGGGGACAGAGAGTTGTTGAAAGAAGGTTCTTTTGAGAAGTAGCATGAATAGAATCTTAAAGGACTGTCGGGGAGAAAAAGGATAAAACAGTTCAGGAATAAAAAATGTCCTGTTCAAAGATATTAGATAGAAGCTTGAGTGAAAGTGTATGCCATAGGTAATTCATCTTTTAGTAATATAAAGTTCAGGCAAGAGAGTGGTAAGACATGAATATGACAAGCTGGGTAGAATCTAGACTGTAACAAGTCCATGGCATGCTATGTAGTGGGATTCCATCGTGAAAGTAATAAGGAATGAGTGAAGAATTTCTAATTGAATGTAGAAAGGTTCTTATTTGCACCTCTTAAAGGTCATTCATTGGTATAGTTAGAAATATACTGCCATTGTCCATGCAGTAAAGGTCATTCATTGGTATAGTTGGAAATATACTGCCATTGTCCATGCAGGATATGATGAGGTCCTCAACTACTGAAATTCTACTGGTGAGTAAATCACATTGCTTAGATATTTAAGATAATGATACTTGAGGGTTAAAAGGGGTCATGCTATGTCAATAGTTGAATATGGGTTATGAGAAAAATGCAGGACTCAATAGTGACTCTAATGATAGCTTCAAACTTCATTTAGACATGAATTTGGATCTGCTTTTGGCTTGGGAAGATCATATTCTGAAGTACGGGGGAGATTTTTTTTTTTCAGTTCCCTTTATAATAGCAGTCGGTTCATTTCAATAGCAAATAAGTGTAGTTAAAAAGGATCAGTAAAATATTGTAAGGCTGTTGTGAGAATTAAATAAGATTATACATAAAATGTTTGACATAATATTTACAACATAGCCGAGCTTTCTTAAATACTTTGCATTGACTTCATCCTAGATATTGAAAGGACATATGTTACATTATATTTCCTTGACAGTCAATATCTTAGTTTTTTTTGTAATTTAACAAAAAGATTGACCAATGAGGTTAAACATAGTGACTAATTAGACTGAAAATTCCAAGGCAAGTGGTTATATCTATCTTTTTCACAGTTTAGCACAGTTCTTGGTAGACAGTGAAAAAAAGCAACATACATAATTGACAGAGAGATGAGTTATTGAAGGAATGAATAAATGGATGAGTAAAGCCATGATTAATATGCAATCCAGGAAATTGAGAGCTTAATTTAAATTATTCTTATTTCATGTCCAACTTTTGTTCTAAAAAATCTTTTATTTTCATTTAACAAACCTTATATGGGTATAAATATATTTATGTTGGTATATTTATAATGGGCACTTCACTTATTTCTGAGATTTTTGAGAACTCAATAAAAAATTATTATGATACATAGATAACCATTTACAAAGCTGTGCATTTGCCCTACTGAAAGCATGCTTTACAAATATAACTATGAGCATAACTACGTAACTGAGAGAAAAAGCTATTCAATTAGTTGGCCCCAGGAGGAAAAAGATAAAGAAAGCCAGGAAGGTTGTGCCAGATTGCAGACATGTTTTAACTTTATGCTCTAAGCCATTTATTGCAACCAGTTATTTTGTGAATGGATGTAGAAAAAGATAATGCAAAGCCATTTATCTGTCTCTCTATTTTATTCTACATCCATTAAAATCAGAGTAGTATCAATACTTAAGGTCCAAGATATAAAATCATTTCCATATTGAATTCACAATTTCCTTGTAAACGTCATCAGTGTATTTAAGCAGGTCTTGAATCACAGTAACGAAAATAAACATCCTTGTTTTGTTCCTAATCTTTGTGAGAAAGCTTTTAATCTTTCACCGTTAAGTATATTACCTGTGGGTTTTCTATAAAAGCTCTCTGTCATATTGAGGAATTTCTCTTATTTTCCTAGATTTCTATGTGTTTCTGTCATGAAAAGGGTGTTGGATTTTGTCAAATGCCTTTTCTTAATCAATTAATATGATCATACAGTTTTTATTTTTTCATCTATTATTGTGATGATTACATCTAATTATTTTCTTATGCTGACCTACCCTTGCATTCCTAGGGTTAGTCCCAGCTGGCCATGGTATATAAATCTTTTAATATAAAATTGAAATTTGTTTGTAAATATTTTATTGAAGGTGTTTTAGATATATCCATAGAGCCCAATAAACTGTAATTTTCCTTTTTTATAAAGTCTTTATCTGGTTTTGGTGTCAGGATAACGCTGACCTGATAGTATAAATTATAAGGTCTTCCTTCCTCTTCAATTTTTTCGAAGACTTTGAGGATAATGGTGTTGATTTTTCTTTAAGTTTTTGGTAGAATACAGCAGTGTAGTCATTTAGATCCAAATATTTCTTTTTTAAGAGGTTTTAATAACTGATTTATCTCTTTACTTGTTATAGGTATTCTGAGATTTTCTATTTCATCTTGAGTCAGTTTAGACAAATTATATGTTTCTAGGATTTTCTGCCATTTCATCTAGGTTATCTAACGTATTGGTTTGTAGTTGTTCATAATCTCTTACAATGAATTTTATTGCTTTAAGGGCATCAGTATTATCATCATTTTAATTTCTGATTTTAGTTATTTGAATCTTCTCCCTTTTTTTTACTTTGTTAGCCTAACTGAAGGTTTGTCAAAGTAAATGACCTTTTCAAAGAACTTTCGGTTTCATTGATTTTTTTCCTATTGTTTTTCTATCCTCTATTTCATTGCTATCTGCTCTTATCTTCATTATTTCTTTCCTTCTACTAGTTTTCAGTTCATATCACTCTTGTTTTTGTATCTCTTTAAGATGTAAAGTTGGGTTAATAATTTGGGATCTTTCATCTTTTTAAAATTTAAGCATTTACAATTATGAATTACCCTCTGCGTACTGCCTTTGACATGTTTTGATATGTCAAAGGACATATATTATGTATTTTATAATGTCCTTTGTGATTTCTTCATTTTATTTTATTATTGATGCATAATATTTGTACATATTTATGGGGCACATGTAATATTTAGTTACTGGCATAGAATGTGTAACGATCAAGCCAGGGTAGTTAGTGTATCCATCACATTGAGTATACATTATTGTTATGTGTTGAAAACGTTTTGTTTTCTCTTTCAGCTATTTACAATAATACATTGTTGTTAACCATAGTCACCCTACTCTGCTATTGAACATTAGAATTTATTCCTTCTACTTAACTGTATGTTTGCACCCATTAACCAACTTCCACCCACATACCCTGTCCAGCCTCTGGTATTTATCATTCTACTTTTTGCCTCCATGAGATAAACTTTTTTTAGCTATCACCCATGAGTAACAATGTGTGATATTTCTCTTTCTGTGCTTGCCTTATTTCTCAACATAATTAACTCTAGTTCTACTCATATTGCTGTAAATGACATGATTATATTTTTATGGTCAAATAGTATTACACTTTGTATATGTATGGCATTTTCTTTATCCACCCATCCCTTTATGGACACTTAGGTTGCTCTTTGCTATTTCAAATAGTGCTGCAGTAAACATGGGGATACAGATATTTTTGGGGTTCAGATATCTTTTTGTTTCCTGGTTAAAATACCCAGAGGTGGGATTGCTAAATCATATGGTAGTTCTATTTTTACTTCCTGGATAAATCTCTACACTGTTTTCAATAATTGCTCTACCGCTTTACATTCTCACCAACAGTGTATAAGTGTTACCTTTTCTCTGCATCTTTATCAATGTCTATTACCTTTTGTCTTTAATAATAGTCATTCTAATAAGATGATATCTTATTGTGGTTTTGATTTGCATTTCCCTGATTAGTGATGTTGAAAATTTTTCATTTATTTCTTGACCATCTATAAGTCTCCTTTTGAAAAAATTTCTATTTGTGTACTTTGTCCACTTTTTAATGGGATTATTATTTTTTACTAATAAATTGTTTGGGATCCTTGTATATTTTGGATATTACTTACTTGTCAGGTGAATAGTTTGCAAATATTTTCTTCTATTCATGAGGTTTTTTCTTCACTCTGTTGAATGTTTCCTTTGTTATACAGAAACACTTCAGTTTAAAATAATCCCACGTGTCTATTTTTTTGTTTAGTTGCCTTTCCTTTCATGGTCGTAGCCATAAGTCATTTGCTTAACTCAATGCCCTGATGTGTTTTTCCTATGTTTTCTTTTAGTAGCTTTATAGTTTGGGTCTTACATTTAAGACCACTATCCAATGTCTACTATCTTGAGTGGATATTTTTATATGGGGAGAAACATGGATATCTTCATTCTTCTGCCGATGGATATCTAATTTTTCCAGCACCATTTATCAGAGAGGCTGTCCTTTCCTCAGTGGATGTTCTTAGTGACTTTGCTGTTTATTAGAGAGGCTGCCCTTTCCTCAATGGGTGTTCTTAGTGATTTTATCAAAAATCAGTTTGCTGTAAACATATGAATTTATTTCTGTGCTCTCTATTTTGTTCCTCTGGCTTGTGTGTCTGATTTTATACAAACATCATGCTGTTTTGGCTATTATAGTCTTTTTATATGTCTTGAAGTCAGTGAGTGTGATACCACCGTAGTTGTTCTGTTTAATAAATATTGCTTTGACTATTTGGACTTTTCTGTTGTCGTTGCTGCACACAAATTATAGAATTATTCTTTCTATGACTGTGAAAAAGTACATTGGCATTTTGATAGGAATTGCATTGAATCTACAGATTGCTTTGGGTTGTATGGTCACATTAACAATATTAATTCTACCAATTCATGAGCATGAGATGTCTTTCCACTTCTTTGTGTTCTCTTCAATTTCTTTCATCAGAGTTTTGTAATTTTCTTTGTAGAGGTCTTTTAACTTCTCGGTTAAATGTATTCCTAGGTGGTTTTATGTTTATGTGGTTGACTTTTGTTTGTTTGGTAGCTACTGTAAATGAAATTGTCTTCTTGATTTTTTTCTCAGCAAATTCATTATTGGCACTTACACATGCTACTTATTTTTATGCATTGTGTTATTTTTGATTGTGTATTCTGCAACTTCACTGAATTTATTTATCAGATCTAAGAATTTCTTGATAAATAATTTAGAGATTTCTTTATCTAAGTTCATGTCACCTGCAAAGAGAGAGAATTTGAGTTTCATTTTTTCAATCTGGATTCCTTTGTTTTTTCTCTCTCTCTTCCTGATTGCTTTGGCTAGGACTTCCAACATTTTGTTGAACAGAAGTCAAAGTTAGCACTATTGTCTTGTTCCAGTTCTTAGAGGACAGGCTTTGAGCTCATCTTCATTTAGGATGATGTCAGCTGTGGGTTTGTTTCACATATCCTTTATTGTGTTGAGGTATATTCCATATGTGCCTAGTTTGTTGAGAGTTTTCTCATAAAGAGATGTCAAATTTTATCAATTGCCCTTTCTGTGTCTTTTCAGATAATCACAAAGTTTTTTGTTATTCATTATGTTAATGTTATGTATTATATTTATTTTTTTACATATGTCAAACCATCTTTGCATCCCTGGGCTACATCCCAATTGATCATGGTCTATTACCATTTCATGTGCTGTTGGATTTGATTTGCTAGTATTTTGTTGAAGATTTTGCATCTATGTTCATCAAGGATATTGGCTATAGTTTTCTTTTTTGGTTGTATCCTTGTCTGGTTTTGGTATCAGAATAATACTGGTTTGTGAAATGAGGTATGGAGATTTTCCTCCTATTCAGTTGTTTGGAATATTTTGAGGAGAATTAGTATTAGTTTCTCTTTGTAAGTTGGCTAGAATTAGTAGTAAACCATTCAGTCCTAAACTTTTCTTGGATGGGAGACTTTTTCTTACTTATACAACATCATTATTCATTATTAGTCGGTTCAGATTTTATATTTCTTTCTGATTCAATTTGGTAGAATGCATGTGTCCAGTTATTTTTCTCTAGGTTTTCCAATTTGTTACTGTATAGTTGTTCATAATAGTCTCTAATGATCTTTTGCATTTCTGTGGTATCTGTTGTGATGTCTCCTTTTTTATTTCTCATTTTATTTTTTGTGGCATTCTCCTTTTTATTTTTGATTAGTTTGTCTAGTGATAAATTGATTTTGTTTCTCCTTTCAAAAAACCACCAGGAAACAAGGTGACTGACTAGAGGCGGCCAGGAACTCTTAATGAGACACACTGGAATACTGAGTATATGGAATATTACCAGCATACTCTGAACAATGTCATCCAAGAGAACACATTGAGAGAAGTTAGAGAGACAATCCAGATGCCAGGACTACTAAAGGGAGAGGAAGCTGAGTTTGCTGAGTGTTGGGACACATTCATGGCCCTGAATGGTTCCTAAGGAATGGGTAGCTCTGACCCTTGTAGTCTGTCAGACCCAGGGAGAGCAAGGCTGTCTTTCCTGTGGTACTGAGTCTAATCTGCACACCCCAATGGCCACCAGTGCCCCCCAGAGTCCCAACCTGGTCATGCCTGAACACAGTGAAGCCTCAGTTATGCTGCCAAAGAACTTTTGTGAGCAGCTACTGCCATGGTGCTTTCACCTGAGGCCTCCATTGCCCCACTGGAGCACTTTTATTGGTAGCTTCCCTCTGAAACATGTTTGCCCATTATGTCCCTGCCACTCCCACCAGAGCACTTATACCCATGGCTCCCCCTCATCCCCATCATTCACTATGGAATGCTATTGCCAGTGGTCTTGGAGCTCCTCAGTCCCTCCAGCCAGAGCTCAACTTCAAGAGACCAGAGGACAAACTTGAGCACCCATTCCCAGACACCCAGGATTAGAGCATACAGCCAATAAGTACAAAGTTGAGTCTTGGCCCTCTGAAAACACCCAGAAATAAAACCATTCAACTATACCCAACTTGTGCCACCCTCAAACCCTTAGGGGCAATAAAGATTATAAATACAAAAGTTTATATCTTTTAAAACACAAAAACAGTTTTAAAAAGGCAAGGAAGGCTATTATGTAATGATAAAGGGATCAGTTCAATAAGAGGATATAACAGTTCTAAACATATGTGCACACAGTGCACACAACTCCAGAGCAACCAGATATATAAAGCAAATATAATTAGGTGTAAAGGGAGAGATAGACTCCAATACAATAATATTGGAGACTTCAGCATCCCACTCTTAGCATTAGATTTATCATTAAGACACAAAACTTTTAAACTGTACTTTAAAACAAATGAAACTAAAATATTTACAGAACATTATATTCAATAGTTACAGAATATATATTCTTCTGATCAATACACGGAACATTCTCCAGGATAGACTATATGGTAGGACACAAAACAAGTCTCTGCAATTTTTTAACTAAAATAATATCAAGTATCTCTCAGGCCAAAGTAAAATAAAAGTAGAAATCACTAACAAGAGGAATACTGGAAACAATACAAGTACATGAAAATTAAACAACATGCTTCTCAATTACCATTGCATCAAGGAAATATTTAAGATTAAATATTTTTAAAATTGTAAAAGAAATGAAACTGGGGATAAAACAAACCAAAACCTTGGGAATACAGCAAAAATAGTGCTAAAAGGAAAGTTGATAACAATAAGTACCTACATCAAAAAAGTAAAAATATTTCAAATAAACAATTTAATAATGCACCTTAATGAACTTAAAAAGCAAGAATTGGCCGGGAGTGATGGCTCACACCTGTAATCCCAGCACTTTGGGAGACCGAGTTGGGTGGATCACAAGGTCCGGAGACTGAGACCATCCTGGCTAACACCATGAAAACCCATCTCTATAAAAATACAAAAAATTAAACGGGCATAGTGACATGCGACTGTAGTCCCAGCTACTCAGGAGGCTGAGGCAGGAGAATTGCTTGAACCCGGGAGGTGGAGGTTGCAGTGAGCCGAGATCACACCACTGCACTCCAGCTTGGGCAACAGAGTGAGACTCTGTCCAAAAAAAAAAAAAAATTAAGAAAGAAATAATAAAGATCAGAGCAAAACTAAACAAAAATACAAAGGATCAACAAAATTAAAAATTCTTTTATTCCCCTTGTGTATTTCTTTTTCTACTTTTATATTACATTCAGGGGGCACAAACACAGGTTTTCTATATGGGTAAGTTGTGTGTCACTCATGCTTGGTGTATGTATGATCCCATTACAAAGCTACACAGTACCCTATAGGTAGTCTCCCAGCTTACACCCTTCTTCCTCATTTTCTCCTCAAGAAGTCCCCAGTGTTTATTGTTCCCATATTTGTGTTCATGTGCATTCATTGTTTAGCTCCAGCTTAGAAGTGAGAACAAAAGATATTTGGTTTTCTGTTCCTGCATTAGTTTTCTTAGGATAATGGCCTCCAGCTGGATCCATGCTCCTGCAAAGGGCATGATTTCATTCTTTTTTATGACTGCATGTATTCTGTGGTATATATGTACCATAGTTTCTTTACCCAGTCCCTTTTGATGGACATCTTGGTTGATTCCATGTATTTGCTTTTGTGAATAGTGCTGTAATAAATATACGAGTACATGTGTCATTTTGGTAGAATGATCTGTTTTCTTTTGGGTGTATAACCAATAGTGGGATTGCTGAGTCAAATGGTAGTTGTGTTTTTTTAAGGTATTTCAGAAATCTCCACATGGCTTTCCACAGTGGCTGAACTAATTTACATTTCCATTACAGTGTATAACTGTTCCCTTTCCTCCATAACCTCACTAGCATCTGTTGTTTTTTGAGTTTTTAGTAATAGCCATTCTGCCTGTTGTGAGATGATATCTCATTGTGGTTTTTATTTGCATTTCTCTCATGATTAGTGATGATGATAATTTTTAATATTTGTTTTGACTGTATGCATGTTTTCTTTTGAGAAGTGCCTGTTCATGCTTTCTCCTTTCTTAAAAAATGGGGTTATTTGTTTCTTGCTTGCTGATTGAAGTTCCTTATAGATTCTGGATATTAGACCTTTGTTGGATGCATAGTTTGCAAATATTTCCTCCCATTATGTATACTGTCTGTGGGCTGTGTTAATAGTTTCATTTGCTGGGCAGAAGAAAGATCCTTAGTTTTCTTAGGTTCCACTTGTCAATTTTTTTTTTTTTTTTTTTTTTTTTTTTTGCAATTGCTTCTGAGGACTTAGCCATAAATTATTTGCCAAGGTCGATGTCCGGAATGGCATTTCCTAGGTTTTCTTTTAGGGTTTTTATTATTTGAGGTTTCATAATTCATGTTTAATTCATTTAAGGTTAATTTTTGTATATGGTAAAAGGTAAGCATTCAGTTTCATTCTTCTGCATATGACTAGTCATTTATCTCAGCACCTTTTGTTGAATGGGGGGTCATTTTCCCATTGTTTGTTTTTGTCAGCCTTGTTGAAGATCAGATAGTTTTAAGTGTGTGGCTTTATTTCTGTTTTCCAATCTGTTCCACCGGTCTAGTGTCTGGTTTTTTACCAATGCCATGCTGTTTTGGTTGCTAAAGCCTTATAGTATAGTTTGAGGTTGAGTAGTGTGATACCTCCAGCTTTGTTTTTTTCTGTTTAAGATTGCTCTGGCTCTTTGAGCTCTTTTTGGATTCCATGTGAATTTTACAATAGTTTTTTTTTTCTAATTCTGTAAAGAATAATGTTAGTAGTTTAATAGAAAGAATGTTGAACCTGTAAATTGCTTTGGGCAGTATGGACAGTTCAATGATATTAATTCTTCCAATTCATAAGTGTAGAATGTTTTTCCACTTATTTGTGTTAGCTCTGATTTCTTTCAGTAGTGCTTTGTACTTCTCCTTGTAGAGATCTTTCACCTCTTTGGTGAAATGTATTTCTAATTCTTTTATTCTATTTGTGTCTATTTTAAATGGCATTTTGATCTTGATTAGATTCTCAGTCTGGACATTATTGGTGTATAGAAATGTGATTGATTTTTGTACATTGATTTTGTGTCCTGAAACCTTACTAAAATCATTTATCAGTTCTAGCAGTCTTTTGGCAGAATCTGTAGGGTTTTCTAGGTGTAGAATCACATCATCAGTGAAGACAGATAGTTTTACTTCTTCTTTTCTTATTTAGGTGCCTTTTATTTCTTTCTCCTGCCTGATCATTTTGGCTAGGCTTCCATATTACTTATTTATAACAAAAGTAATTTCATAATTTTTGGACTTTACTGTTTCAAAGCATGCATTTTTAAAGATGTGAAATTAGGAGCAAAATGATTTTGATGAAATCTAATGGTACCAGATATAAATCATCTAAAGAAAAAAAATCCTCACTTCATTACAGAAGTTTAAACATTAAAAATGTAATGCGTGTGTGTGTGTTTGTGTGTAGATAAGGAAAGATCTATTACCTAAATAATATTGAATTCTCATAAATTATGTAATCATAACCCTTTGCAAATTTATTTCCCTATTAACAAGTTGCCAAAAATACAGAAATCATTTGAATTTATACTAATAAATTTAATATTAGATTTAATTTAAAAGTAAATAGTAACCTTTACTTTTCCATAATTAGAATGCTTTCAGATTATGTAACTTTATTTCTGTCCTAGATTCAATGAAGAAATACAAATAAATATAGTATATGACAGTGATGTTGAAATATTAAATCCTTCTGCTAAATCACTTGAATCATGCAATATTTAGAACATGATGAAATATTATGGCATATTTTGATTTTATTTACTGGTCTCTTTTTCATCCTTGTCATGCTAATTTGGCTAGATTGCATGTTTTATGACAATCCATATAGTGTGGTAAATTTAATCACATTTATTACTGAATTAAAAAGAAATAAATGTTGAAGTTAAATGGGCTAAGGAAAATATGCATACTCAAATTGGGACATATATTAAAAGGTTGTTAAATAAAATCCAGTATTAATTTTATTCTAAGTTTGAAGTTTCAGAGACATTTAATAAATATCTTTTCAGATTTATTACTTTATATTTATTGTTAGTACAGAGGTTTAGCGTCAAATAGACCTACCTTCAAATTATACAACACATTTACCTTTCTGAGACTAGGTTTTTCTCACTTATAAATTTAAGAAAATACTTCCATCATTAAGGAATTTAAGAGTAGTGCATGTTAATGTTTAATTTTATAGTGGTCGTGGTCAATGTGCTAAACAGAATTATTTGGCATTAAAGTGAAAGACAATTATTCATTTTCAGTCAGGGTGGATGATGGGGCACTTTTAGTCAGAGTGAAAGATGATAACTCCCCTTTCTCAGTAAAAAAAACAAAATCAAACAAAACGGTCATCAAGCCTGACCTTCAAGGACTTCAACAGAACTCTTTGCCAATGATTCAAAACTGCACTTGGATTATTTTTTTTTTTTTTTTTTTTTTTTTGAGACAAGTCTCACTCTGTCGCCCAGGCTGGAGTGCAGTGGCCAGATCTCAGCTCACTGCAAGCTCCGCCTCCCGGGTTCACGCCATTCTCCTGGCTCAGCCTCCCGAGTAGCTGGGACTACAGGCGCCCGCCACCTCGCCCGGCTAGTTTTTTGTATTTTTTGGTAGAGACGGGGTTTCACTGTGTTAGCCAGGATGGTCTCGATCTCCTGACCTCGTGATCCGCCCGTCTTGGCCTCCCAAAGTGCTGGGATTACAGGAGTGAGCCACCGCGCCCGGCCTGCACGTGGATTTTAAGCACGTAAAATTGTTATAAGTTCTGACCATGTACAAGGACATAAAACAGTCTCAAATCTAAAAATCTGGTATCATGCATCACTCTTTCCAGTATCTATGCAATATAATTGAAATTTAATTAAAATGTAACAAAATACAACATAAAATAGCCAAATGGGACTGACATTAGAAACTTCATACCATCAGGCACATAAAATGCTTAGTAAGATTGTAACAGTGGACAACATTATATAAGTGGAGGTGATGTGTGTTGTTTCTGAATTTTCCTGGCATTTAAGAGCTGATGCTCTGCGCTCCCTGCTGTTCTGGACTTTCTGTAAGAATTAGCAAAGTTCGTGATGGTAGTACCTCTTTTGGTATAACTAAAAACCCAAGGACTGAGTAAAGCCTCAGACAACTTGCATCAGTCATGTAAAAAAAAGCAAGGAAAGCAAATCAAAACGCCAAAACAAACAAACCAACAACAACAACAACAACAAAAAACTACTCAGTTAACCTACTGAGACTTCATAGTGAACGTATTCCAGAGTAGCCTCCTCTATTCTCTAACACAAATTCTCATGGGGTGGGGTAGGGCAGGGTGAAGAGTTGCAAGAGGGAAGAAAGAAGAAATAGACAGAAAATGAAGAAAGGTAGGAAGAAAGGGGAGAGGAAGAGGAGAATTGCTGTAATACTTCTGGAGATAATGCTCTTTAGTCAAAGGTAAGACACATTGTCAGCACTTTGCCCATTCCAGATAAAATATATAATCAAGTCTTGTTAATGTCCACTTGTTTCATTTCCAGCCACTAAATTTGCAGATGGAATGAATGCATGCAAATTTCTGCAAAATGCTTCTTTGTCTCTAATCTTTGGCAGAACCTAATCTTTGGCTCACATTATATTCAACAGAGGTAAATATTTGCTTATAATCTCTTGGGTTTCTTGACTTGCAAAAAAGCACAAAATTTCACTAATCTGCATGAATTTTCACTAGCTTTTATTTTTTATTTTATTTTATTTTTTCTCATTTTTCCAAGCCATAATTTGGGAACAGGAATTTAATGGCTAAAGATTCAGTAATATTAAACCTTTTCAGAACGTACTACCAAAGAACATTATAAAAATATGATGCTGATTGTTTTAGTGGCAGTTTGATAATATATACTGCCACTTTGAAATGAAACTAAAATGCCACATATATTACATTAATTGAATTCCCCCAACCGCATTCTGAGACTTTGAATTAGACAGGAAATGCTTTTAAATTGTTATCACATTATGAGAAGTACCTCTGAGTCAATCAATGTAAATTTACTTCTTTATATGTTTATTTTTCCCCCAGTGCATACTATTGAACCGTATTTATGCTAATTGCTGCATTTGGATAAGCTAATATTTACGTTTTTTTGTCACACTGTCACTGAACAGTGAATACGTATATTCTTCACAGATACATTGCTGTGATGTCAAAATGGGGTCATTACTTGAAGAAACACAATACGATGCGAATTTTAAATATGTTTTCTCAAAAGAGCCATGAAATAAAAATTCTTCAGATATTTTCATTGACTATTAAGCATATTAAAACATGCTTTTATTGGAGGAGCATTCATTTATAAGGGAAGTGATATTTATTTCACCTCAGCAATACTGCTAATAATCAAGTCGAGAGTAATTTGGATAGAACAAGCCTCTTCAAGAACATAAGGGATATATGATGTGGCCTCTTATGCTGCTGTCATATTTCCAGGTACAAAATGCTGCAAGTTCCCTGAAAATTAAAAAACAACATATTGGAAAAGGAGGTGGTGCTGAGATTGCACCATATTTCCACATAACCAGGACTTCTACGCAGCTCACAATAGTAGCTGGAAATATCTTGGCACAAAACAAACTCAGTGTTCTTTGTGAGTTTGATATGGAAAATAATTATGGATAGTTGTGCATACTGCTTCTAGACTGAATTCATTTATGTAAGATATTTCTTACGTCTTAATTATAAGCATTCATCTAGTGATTATTTCATGTTATTTTGTTCATGTTAGGTCCATGCAGACAGAAATTTATTACTGGTTTTTGTACCAGAAACTCTCTTCCCTTTGGACATGATACAGAGTAGTTTGAGTTTTTAGCAGTCACAGTCTTTCCCAGGACAGTATGCTGACTGAGAAGATAAGGGTCATTGTTTATTCATCGTTATTGGCTCTATGTTTCTGCTTTCCTCAAATTCATATGTTGAAACTCTAACTCTCAATGGGATGTCAGTAGGCAGTATTAGGAGGGGGAACCTTTGGATAATTAGATTTAGCTGAGGTCAAGAGAATGGAGAATGGAGACACAATGATGGGATTAATCTCCTTACTTAAAAAAAAAAAAAAAAAAAGACGAGCTTTCTCTCTCTGTCTCTCTGTCTCTCTCTCTCTCTCTTTTTCTAAAGGTCCTCACCAGAAACCAAACTGATGTGCACCTTGACTGTAAACTTCTCAGACTTAAGAGTTTTGAGAAATACGTTTCTTTCTTTAAGTCACATAGCTATGATGTTTTCGTTATAGCAGTTCTAACTAAGACATCCATTCATTCATTCATTCTTCCAGAAAATATTTAGTGAGTACATCCTATGTTTCAGGCACTGGGCTAGCTGATGTGTATAACAACCACAGTCTTCAATTTATAAGCAATAGAAATCAACATTGCAACATTTATTTTAAAAAAGGAAAAATGATCTGAAACATTATGAACACTTCACAGATTAAAATAACAGTGCCAGAAAGGATAGGAGCTAGAAAATTAAGTAGGAGACAATTTGGGGGGATGCAACATCCTAAAACGAATGTCAGTGGTGTGGTCCTCATGAGTGAGACTCTAGCCAACTTGCCTTAGTGCATGTGTGCCCTCCCCAGATGCTGAGGCTGTGGGAGCAGGGTGAACAGGACACCTGACCAGACTTGTTTAGAATATGAGGAGGAGTAGATCACTAGAGAAGTTTGTATGTTGAATACATACAGACAAGCAATAGAACATTCACCAAAGATTAAATGGGGAAAAAGACAGGCATAATCTCTGTTCTCATGAATCATATAGCTTACTAAAAGAAGTCAAAGAGTGCAAAAACTGCTTGTATTCCTACAGTTTCTCGCCAATTTTCCTTGCTCCCTTACATCTTCACACGTGCACTCTTTGCAGTAAACTTTTTCTGAGTAACTATTCTTGTTTCTCTTTACTTGACCCAAATGTAATTTTCTGTCTTTCCTTCATGTGGATAAGACCAATAGAATCCTTTCACTTGGTCCATGGCTGAAAATATTGTCATTCATTTTCAGACAAATATGATTTTTCCCAATATGACATGACATATTCAGTCAATGTGAAAGTGTCATGCAAACTAGGACGAGAGTGAAAACAAGAACTGATATTGTGCCATGATATTATAGAGTCCAAGATCATAAAAGGATCAGGGACTCAGTCATACTGTTATGTGGATCCTGCCTGCACGTGAGTGTGTTTGAAAAGCTATGCAATTATTTTAAAAGTAGTGGGACTCTTAGAATATTGCACATCTGGAGGAGATCCCTTATAATCACTCCTTCTTTTATATGACAAAGTTATTTGCACACTTATTTGTGAAATAAAGTAAATAATAATTGCCAGATAGAACACATAAATAAAACATATGTAAAATAAGTAAAATGTAGAAATGAGTATTACAGCACAAGAAGAGCCACACATTAATGCTCTTTAATTACATTAACATTTTCTAAACAAGGTATGCAAATATGCATAGATGTCTATTGCAGAAATAAATAATACTACTTTTCTTATATTCTAGTGTTAATTTTTGCAAATTTATCTTTTTTTTTTTTTTGAGGCAGCCTAGGCTGGCGTGCAGTGGCATGATCATGGCTCACTGTAACCTCAATCTCCAGAGCTCAAGTGATCCTCCCACCTCAACCTCCCGAGTAGCTGGGACAACAGTGATGAGCCACCATGCCTGGCTAATTTTTGTAGTATTATTATTATTATTTTTTAGGAAGATGGGGTTTCACCATGTTGCCCCAGGCTGTTGTTAAACTCCTGGGCTCAAACAATCCACCTGCTTCTGCCTCCCAAAGTGCTGGATTACAGGTATGAGCCACCACACCTGGCATTCCAAAATTATCCTTTTAAAATTTCTGTTTAATAGATAAGTTAAATTTGTTAAGCTACGTTAATTCATCAAGAACATTTTCCACTTTATAGTAAACCACAAAAATTGCAATACTATCCATGACTTTTTCTTACAGAGTTCATTCTTGTGATTTTCAAATATCTCTCCAGTTGGACATTTCTACTAAAATATCTTTGTAAATTTCATCATGGATTTCAATTTTATTTGGTAAGAATTTTCAAATTTTTTCTTCTTTTCGAAAAATCATAGAAAATGGTTTTGTGATAGTGAACATGGACATTATTTGATCAATGGCTTTTGAAAAACTCTTGTTCTTAGGAAAAATAATTAAGGCTTTCAAACACTGCCCCTTTGATTTTTTCTAGCAATTTAAAAATCACTATTTTTCATTATTTCTCTCGGCTTCTTTTTTAAAAACATTTTGATTATTTGTCTCTTTATAGATATGTATTATCTTACATTTTATTTTGGCATAATTAATGGCCTTCTAAATACTTTATTTCAGCTGAATTAAAAAAATATAAAACTCCTGGTTATCACTGTGTGTATATATGTATACGTGTGTGCACGTGAGATATGTGTGTATCTGTGTGTGTGTGTATATATATGCATGTATGTGTGTATATGCATATATATAAAATTTTAGACTGGTATCAGCTCTTTGCACATAATTTTATGTTGAGTTATTCTCATTTAAAACTTTATACCAGAATAAGACAGCTCAGAAAAGATCACAGTTTATGTTGACTTTATTTCTTAAAAGCAGGAATATGTAAAGGTTGAAGACATGAACTGCACATAAAAGGAGCTCCAAGAATTCTAAACCATTAAAACTTACCTTGAAAATAAGTATATGCAGTGAAATCCAGTGTGTATAGGGGTCAACTAAATGATCTGTCGTTTTCCAAAGTAATTTATTTGTAGCACACAATATTTATTTTAAAAGTTAAAAGTTGTTCTAATTGTGTATCTATGTATGTAGGTAGACAGACACCTGCCTCTGTATCTATATAAAAATTTAAACTCAACAGAAACTACAGCACTTATTCAGTATGAAACCAACAATACATTACCTTTTGGAAGAATTTTTATCAAATGGTCCACAAAAATAAGGTTTTAATTGAACTCATATGGGATAAATTTAGTCAAGAAAAAAAATGCTTAACCTAAATTAATGATATGTTTCCTTCTCACTGATAACAAGATCTCTTTATACAAATGCATTTCTCTTTCCTCTTTTGCTACTAGGAATCTCCAGGTAAATTATGAGATCATACTGGGTTATGTGTCTTTGCTATATTCCCACAATATGACTTCTTATTATAAATGGTATATTTCATAATTATTGAACATCTAGTATTTTGAGTTTCATAAGAAGAAATAAAATAACTGTGCATTTAATAAACAAACTCCATTATGTATGTGATGAATTTCACTTAAACTAAAACTTAACCATACATCAAAGGAAAACTGGATACGATATGAGTATATCAACTTAAAAGTTATTTTGAATAACTTGCTCTTCACTTATAAAAATATGGGGATATACAAAAATAATACAGAAGAGAACTTATAATAATTCTTACCAGGTAAAAATCAAAACACTCTCACTTTAGGAATTGTATATTCAAACAAACCCTGTATTCCAGCCTCAAAGAAAAGCAAAACATGAAACTACTTTATGTTATGAGTGTTCTTTCTTCCCCTTCCTTCACTTTATCAGCATCTGAATTAGACATTCAAAAATCCATCCACACTAATAAGTTTTTAGCTTGACATGCTGTGAAAAGTAATTGTATAAAAGATACCTTTTGGTTTCACATAAGGGATGGCAGGTGGTTGAAGTAGTACAATGTGGTTTATGTCGTGGGATATCTTAAAATGCCTGCCATTTGTTATAGGTTAAAAAATAATGCAATGTAGATATTTAAAATCAGCAGATTGTATCAATGAACATTTACAGAAAAGTAATAAAGACACTGAGCCATGATTATATTAGTCATTAACACTAAATCTCAGAATTTATGTGGAAAAAGTAAACTAAAAATGAACCATAAAATTAACAATAATCTCATGACTAGTTGAGATTTAAGTTTAAAATGTGATGCTCTTTACAACTAAATTCATCTTTCATAAAGATTTTGTTTCTTTTAATAAACAGAACACTAATTAATCTTATTACACCACAACACAAACAACCAGAATACTATAACAAACCAGCTAAGTAATCTTAATCATTTAAAAAATAAGAACCATGACTAGGCGCCGTGGATCATGCCTATAATCCCAGCACTTCGGGAAGCCGAGGTGGGCGGATCACGAGGTCAAGAGATCGAGACCCTCCTGACCAACATGGTGAAACCCCCTCTCTACTAAAAACACAAAAATTAGCTGGGCGTGGTGGCACGTACCTGTAGTCCCAACTACTCAGGAGGCTGAGTCAGGAGAAGCGCTTGAACCTGGGAGGAGGAGGTTGCAGTGAACCGAGGTCACGCCACTGCACTTCAGCCTGGCGACAGAGTGAGACTCTGTCTCAAGAAAATAAATAAATACAAATAAGAATCATTTTACTAACCAGTTGACACACTTACGAAGCAAAAATTATAATTAAAATATGACATTAATTAGTCTGGGAGATATGAGAAAAATGAAAAATTATTAACTAGCTTTGGTAATAAATTTATGGCCTTTAGAAAGTTGTAATACTTTTCTGGGCCTCACATTCTTAATCTGTAAAATAAAATTGAGTCATCCCTATAGTTCACACTAAAACAAAAGCTCCTAAAATTTAGAGATGCAGAGTGAGTGTGAAATAATTGTTTAAATTTGAATTTTATAGCACAGTGAAGGACAGAGCGAAAATATATATTCATAGCTACCTTGTGGTTTACATTTATAAACATTAGAAAAAATAGAAACATATTAAGCACTATCTAAAGAGAATAATTTCAAATGTTTTTAATTTAATTTAGTCAGCACTGAAAAAAGCATACACCTGAAATTGGTTATGTGCTAGAACAATGAGAAATGAAGTTATGTTCTCTCAAACAGGTCAGTTTTAGCAGTGGAGAAAAAAATCATATTAATTATTGTTTACCTTTATATGTGTTTGTTTTTAATTTGCATTAAATGAAATTAAATTTAACAAAAACAAACAGTACTTATAACTAAAGTTGTCTTAATCCATTTTGTGCCGCCGTAACAGAATTTAAATTTAAATTTATTATCTCAAATTTCTGGAGTTTGGCAAGTCCAGAGATCCAGGCAGCGGCCGGTTTGGTTGTCTGGTGAGGGCTGCTCTCTGCTATCGAGATGGTGCCTGGTTGCTGCATTTTCTGGAGGGAAGCAACACTGTGTCTTCACATGGAGAAAGATGAAAGGGCAAAGGAGCTGAATGCTGCATGAAGCCTTTCTTATAAGAGCTTTAATGCCATTCATGAGAGAGAAACCTCTTAAAGGCCATATCTCTGAAGAGTAGCACATTGACATCAGCTGAATTTTGAAGGGCACACATTAAAACCACAGCAGGAGTAGAGAACATGAGAAGACTAAAAGGAGAATAGAGGAATGACGTTGGGAAAAAAGTCTATTTTAGTATTTATGTTTTTTAATTGTTTATGTTTTTATTAATATATATTTTACATATTTATAAGGTACATGTGCTATTTGGTTACATGCATAGAATTTATAATGATCAAGCCAGATTACCTAAGTATGTATTATGTTGAGTAGTCATCATTTCTATGTGTTGGGAATAGTTCAAGTTCTCGCTTCTAGCTACTTTGAAATATACAATACGTTGTTGGAGACGATAGTCACCTGCTCTGCTATCAAACAGTAAAGCTTACACCTTTTATCTGACTGTATGTTTGTACTCATTTTCCTACCACTCTTTATTCTGCCTCCACCCACTCACCTCACCCCTGGCCTCCAGTATCTATAATTCTTCTCTCTGCCTTTATGATATCAACATTTTAGCTCCCACATATGAGTGAGAACATGTGATATTTGTTTTTCTCTACTTGGCTTATTTCACTTAACATAATGACCACCAGTATTGTCCAGGTTTCTTGTGTCTTGCAAATAAAATGTGTTATTCCTTTCCATTATGTATATAATGGCAACCCATTTTTAAAAACTAAATAAATTGGCACTTTTATGTTGTTATCATTTCCTTTTTATTTCTCATGACAATATACTCTGATAAAATGACATTTAAATTTCCTGAAGAAACACAGATAGCACAGGTCACAGTTGCATATAACTGGAACCATCAAAGGTACAAAAGATAAAATTTGGCAAACTTTAAAACATACACTCCGCCTAAAAGAAAAAAAAATGACATTAAAAAAATTATGTTTTTAAATATTGCTTAAACTCTGCTGTTTTCTTAAAATTGTACAACTAACTTTCCTCCCAAGATTTAGCCTTTCATTTTCACTACACATGAAGTAGCCCTACTATTGATCTGGTCTAACTGAAAATTTGTTTTGTTTGTTGAGATGGAGTCTCACTCTGTCACCCGGGTTGGAGTGCAGTGGTGCAGTCTCCTCTGACTGCAACCTCTGCCTCCTGGGTCCAAGTGATTCTCCTGCCTCAGCCTCCTGAGTAGTTGAGATAACTGGGGCACGCCACCACACCCATCTAATTTTTGTCTTTTGGTGGAAACGAGGTTTCGCTATGTTGGCCAGGCTGGTCTCGAACTCCTGACCTCAAGTAATCCTCCCACTTAGGCCTCCCAAAGCGCTGGGATTACAGGTGTGAGTCACCATACCCAGCCACGTCTGAAAACTTGGATGCTCATTTTCTCTTGAAAGTTACAGAGCCAGAAGAAATTAACCTCAGTGACAAAGCAAATATTACATAAACATTTTCTTCTTTAAATACATTTGTGTTTATTACAAGAAGGTGAGGGTCAATCAGTAAAATTAAATATCAACTGTTTACATAAATATTTTACATGTGATAGAACTCTGGCTCTTTGAATGCTGGGTTTAATTTGGTTGTTAATTCAATATTTATTTAAATCTTAGGCCTCATTTGATATGATACGTCTTGTCATTTTAATTGTATGAACTGAGGGACCCCTTGAGTGATAATGGCCTTCTTTATGCTTATAATTATGGACTTACTTTGATTACTTTTTTATAAGGCATTAAACAATATGTTAAAGTCACAAAGTGTGAGGTTTTTTTTTTTCTTTTTGCACTTGCAGATTTTGTATGGATGTGCAATTAAAGGGAGAAGGAAGAGTCATAGAAAGATATACTTGTAGAGCCAGATAGGGGAACAATATATTTCTTCTTTGAGAAAGGAGAATGAAAGAACAATACTCTCATTTCTTTTCTGTGTCTTTTATGTACTTGAGGGGACTATTTAAGAAATTATATGACATCCTAATTACACTGAATTTTGCAGTAATCAACAAATCCAAATCCAACATAGGGTAGGTTAATAGTTTATATTTATTCTTTTAATTTCAACTTTATTTTAGATCCACGGGATGCACGTGCAGGTTTGTTACATGTGTATACTGCATATGCTGCATATACATAATGCTGAGGCTTGGGGTACAGTTGATCCTGTCACCCTGGTAGTGAGCATAGTACCCAATAAGTAATACTTAACATCTCTTATTAAAAATCATTTTAAAATACAATGTTTGTTAACTGAACTAAAAAGTTAATAGAGAGGTTCAATAGCAGAATTGATAAATTATAATAAAAGACTAGCCAAGTCATTTGACATTCTCTCATCGAAAGGGAAAAAAGAAAAAATAATGTAACAGAGTAAAGAAAGCCTCAGGGACTTACAAGGCACTGTCAAGCAAATCAATATAGGTAATATTGATGTCAGAAAGAGAAGAGAGGCAAAAAGGAAAAGAACTTTTAATTAAAGAAATTGTGAGTGAAATCACCCCAAGTCTGAGAAGAGAAATGGACATTTAAATTTATGGAAGCCCAATAAACCCAAAGATAATGAACCTAACGAAGTTTACACTAAAAGACATTATAGTCAAATTGTCAAATCAAAGGCCAAGAGACTTTTGTAATTTGCAAGAGAAAAGCTACTTGCTATGTACAAGGGAGTCACCAAAAGATAATCAGCAGATTTCTCAGCAGTGATTCTGCAGGCTAGAAGAAAATTGGATATATATTCAAAGCGCAGAGAGAATAATCAAGCAAAACAAAGCAAATAAGTAAAAACTAATACCCAAGAATATAATACCTGCTAAAATTTTCCATCAAAAATGAAGAAAAGATAAAGGCATAGCCAGAAAACTAAAAGCTGAGAGATTTTACCACTACTAGATATACCTGACAAAAAGTGATAAATACAATTTTTCATGTTGAAATGAAAGACTACTAAACAGCAATAAAAAGTAAGTAAAAGTATAAAACTCACTGGTAAAAGTAAAACCACAGAATACAGCAATGCTGTAATGATGTGTGTAAATCATTTATAAGTCTAGTATAAACGTAAATGAAAACAGTATTAAAAATTATATATGCCAAATATGTTAAGTGATACACAATATAAAAGGATGTAAATTGTGACACCAATAACATTAGCTATGTGTGTGAGGGAAAGTAAAAGTGTAGAATTTTTGTATTTGACTGAAATTAAATTGTTATCAGCTTAAAATAAACTCTCATAACTCTAAGATGTTTTATGTAAACCTCATGATAATCATAAGGAAAATTCTATAGAAGACACACAAAAGAAAAAGTGAAAGTCATCGAAGCACACCACTACAAACAAGGAAACAAACAAACAAAAAGAAACCCAGCGAATCACAGAGGAAGGCAGTAAGAGAGAAAAAGAGGCACAGAAGAACTACAAGACACATAGAAAACAAGTAACAAATGTTAATCCTTTCTGATCATTATTTTAAACGTAAATACATTAGACAGCCCAGTCAAAAGACCAGAGTGGCTGAATGCTGAATGGATTTCAAAAAAAAGAAAAAGAAAGATTCAATTGTAAACTTTGTAAAGGAAACTCACTTCAGATTTAAGAGCACATGTAGACTGAAAGTGAATGGATGGAAAAATATATTCTGTGCAAATTGTGACCAAAAGAAAGCAGAGGGGACTATACTTAAATGAGACAAAATTGACTAGACTTTGAAAAACACTGTCAAAAGAGACAAAGTAGGTCATTATATAATGATAAAAGAGTCAATTGTTCAGGAAGATATAACAATTATACACACACAGGCATGCACCCAACATCAGAACATCTAAATATACAGCAAAAATTTATAGAACTTAAGGAAGAAATAGACAGCAATACAAAAATAATAGGAGTCATCAATTTCCACTGTCAATAATGGATAGAATATGCAGACATAACATCAATAAGGAAACAGTGAACCTGAACAAAATTATAGACCAAATGGACACAACAGACACATACAAAATGTACCACCAAACAACAGCAGAATACCCAATTTTCTCAAACCCATGTAGAAATTTATCCACAATAGATCACATATGTGGTCACAGAACACATCTTAACAAATTTGAGAACTTTAAATCATACCAAATATTTATTCTCAACACAATGAACTTTAATGACAAATTTTAAAAAACCTCACACGTCTGTAGAAATTAAACTAAATACTCTTGAACAACAAATGGATCAAAGAAGAAGTAAGGTTAATTTAAAATATTTCAGGGTAAACAAAATAAAAACAATATGACACAACTTAAAATGTAGTAAAAGTCATATTATTTTAAAAGTTTATAGAGATAGATACTGATTTTAGAAAAGAAAGGTCTCAAATAGGCTAACTTTACACCTCAAGCAACTAGGAAAAGGAAGAATAAATTAAGACCAAACTTAGCAGAAACCCAGGGAAATAATAAAGATAATGTTAGAAGTCAACAAAATAAAAAATAGATCAGAAATACAAAAAGAAGCTAAAAGTTGTTTTGAAAATATAAAATTAATCAATTTTACCACACTAAGAAAAAAGAGAAGAAAAATTGGATATGAAAAGGAGTATAGTAGAAGTAATGCAGCTGAAGTGAAAAGGATTTTCAGATGCTATGAATAAATTCCTGGAAACATGCGACCTACTATGACTGAATTTTAAAGAAATAGAAAATCTGAACAGGCCAATAACAAGTAAAGAGATCGAATCTGTAATCCAAAGTCCCCAAAAATAAAAGTCCAGGACCAGATGGCTTCACTGGTGAATCCTGCCAAATATTAATACCAATTCTTCTCAAAAATTTCAAAAAATTTGAAGTGGAGTGAACACTACCAAACTCATTTTATGACACCAGATTTTTCTAATACCAAATCAAGGTAAAGACACAACAAGAAAATAAAACTACAGAACAATGGCTTTAATGAATATAGATTCAATAGTCCTTTGCAAACTACCAGCAAACCAACTTCAACAGCATAGTAAAAGGATCGTGCAAGATGATCAAGTGGGATTTATATCTGAGATGCAAAGATGTTTCAACATACCTAATTCAATTAATATGATATATACCACATTAATAGAATAAAATATAAAAATCACATGATCATCTCAATAGATGCATAACAAATATTAGCAAAATTTAACATGCTTCATTATAAAAATTCTCAAAAAGTAAGTGTAGGGTTCCAAGAATACACAATGAAGAAAAGATGGTGTCTTCAATAAATGTTGTTGGAAAAACTGGGTACTGACATATAAAAGAATGGAATTAGAACTTTATCATGCACCATACACAAAAATCAATTGACAGTAGATTAAAGACTTAAAAATAATACCTAAAACTATAGAACTCCTAGAATAAAAAAATAAGGAAAAGCTTTATGACATTTGTCTCGGCAATGAATTTTTGTAATGATACCAGAAACACAAGCAACAAAAGCAAAAATAGACAAGTGGAACTATATGAAACTAAAAAGCTTCTACAGAGCAAAGGAAAAATCAACAGAATGAAAAGACAACCTAGGGAATGGGGGAAAATACTTAGAAATCATACATGTGATAAAGAGTTAATATCCAAATATATAAGAAACACTTACAATTCAACAGCATAGAAACAACCCAATTTAAAACGAGCAAATGATTTGAGTGGACATTTCTTCACTGAAGACACACAAAAGGCAATGGGTATATGAAAAGGGGCTCAATAATAATCAAGGAAATACAAGTGGAAACCACAATGAGGTACCATCTCACACCTGTTAGTATAGTGATTACCAAAAAGAAAATAATAATAATAACAAGTGTTGTTGAGGATGTGTAAAAATTGGAACAACTGTAAACTCTTGATGGAAATGTAAAATGGTGCAGCTGCTATGGAGAAGAGTAACAGTATGGAAGTTCCTTACAAAATAAAAATAGAGTTACCTTATGAACCAGCAGTTCCACTTACTGGTATGTATCAACAAATGGAATTCAGGATCTCAAAGAGGTATCTATACTCTTACGTTTATTGCAGCAGTATTTACAACAGCAGGATATAGAGAACATCTATGTCCATTGATGGAAGAATAAATGAAGAAAATGTAATATATAAATACAATGGAATGCTCTTCAGTCTTAGAAGAAAATTTCGTCATATGTGGCAACATGGGTGAACCTGGAGGACATTGTGCTAAGTGAAATAAGCAAGCCACAGGACAAATACTTCATGATTCCCTTTATATGAGGTATCGAAAATAATCAAACTCAGAGAAATGGAGAATAGAATAGAAGTTGCCCAGGGCTAGGGCAGGAGCAGTTACTGTTCAATAGGGATAAAATTTTAGTTATGCAAAGATGAATATGTTATCAAGATTTACTTGTGCACAGCATATAACATTGTGCCTCTAGTTAACAGTACTGTGTTATACACTTAAAAATTTATTAACAGGGTAGATATCAAGTTAATTTTTCTTAAATGATTATAATAATGATAATAATAAGTAAGCCAGAAAGAGAGATCTGTACTCGAAGGTATGTATATTGACCTGGTGCCTAGAGGTGTAAAAGACCAGGTAGTAAATATCTCAAAAGTTTCCAAAGAACAGAAACATGTGATCTGCTCAATGACTTCAAAGCACTGAATCTGGCTGTGTCTCGGTTTATTTGAACAGCTGTGCAAAACTGGGAGAAAATCTTGTGTTTGGGAGAGTCTGAGAAATAATATATCTCTAAAAGTACTTTGATTCAAGATCCAGGCATCAAACTAAGGAATATTTTTGTCATTTCAAATGTGCAAAGGGAAACATGATAGATATGAAAAGGAGTGAAAAAGAATAGCTCTATCAGGACAGGCCAAAATGCAAAGTCAACACATTAAGCTGAAAACTGAAAAGAAAAGGAACAATGAAATGGTGTGGGAAAGGAGATAGGGAATATAAAAAGGCCTTCAAAGAAACAAAAATTAAATAGATAATGATAGAAACTATCACATAATCAATACACTAATCAGGAATCATAAAGGATAAAATACATAATGGAGAAAATCCTTTCCAAAATAAATGTAAGAAAATCGTCAGGTGAGAGACTAAATTATGTCCGTTAGGTTAAAGAATAGAAAACCAATACAAAGGTAATTGTTTTTTCAGAAACAAAACCTGGACGGCGATAGAGGTTGGGATCAGAAACAACGAAAGGAAACTTTCCAAAACTTTTATGGTCTTAAAGTAGATATCTCTAAAGGCTTTACAATACTTCCATCAAAATTAATGAATAAAGATCCTGTGAATTATTCTGACCACATATCAGAAAGTACAAAAATAATACAGTACCTGAGAATCAAATTGGAAAAAGGGAGCACCATGACACTCTTTGCTTCACAAAATTATAAAAGGTAACGAGGAAATTCTTAGCAGTAACTTTTCTCCTAAAATATCATTTTTTTCAATATAAAAAAGTAAAAGTAACACTGATATTAACATAAACACACATTCTGCTCCATTCTACAGAATTTAAAGAAAAAAATAATTAGGCAAGAATTGTATTTGGAAACAAGTTATATTTCAAAAGCAAGAAGAAAATTATTCCCTAACATGTAACACTTTATGTTTGAAAGGCGTGCTCTTTAAAAAAAAAAGAGAGAGAGAGAGAGAGAAACAAAAAGCTTGAAGATATTCTCTAATTCACCCAAAATTAAAAGCCTTTAGGTATTAAAAATGAGGAATTATGATATGTTAGGTTTAACTGATTTATGTTGACAGCTTTCTTTTAGAAAATGACAGTTAATTTGTCTTTAAGAGGGAATGTAATGAAAAAACAATTGAATATAATCTTGGATTTTACAATTTAGATGACCAATAAGGAAGCCTAAGAAATTATTAGAAAAAAGGGAAAATAAACTTTTCTTTAAAAAAGAGGAGATTTAGCTGGACATAGTAGCATGTGCCTGTAGTCCCAGCTACTTGGGAGGTTGAAGCGGGAGGATTGCTTGAGCCCAGAAGTTTAGAGCAAGATCATGTCTCTAAAATGTAAAAAGAAAAACAATTAAGAGAGGGACTCCAAATCTCTGTTGTTCTGTTGATACATATATTCCCCTTAACCACTGACTCCCTAGCTCTCACTAGTACAATGTCTACTGATTTTGCATTGCCCCCATTAAATTCTACATTCCATAAGGACAAAGACCAAAGTGTTTATTGGCCACCCTTGTACCTAAAGCATCTACCACAACTTCTCTTTTTTTTTTTTTTTTAGATGGAGTCTCGCTCACGGTAACCTTTGTGTCTGGCGTTCAGGTGATTCTCCTGCCTTTGCCTCCTGAGTAGATGGGACTACAGGCGTGCACCACCATGCCCAGCTAATTTTTATATTTTTAGTAGAAATGGGGTTTCACCATGTTGGCCAGTATGGTCTCGATCTCCTGACCTCATGATCCACCCACTTCAGCCTGCCAAAGAATGCTGGAATTACAGGCATGAGCCACCACGCCCGGGTCACAATTCTTGACACTTAATCATGAGGGAGAGAGAGAAAAAAAAATACATAAAAGCATGCCCACAAACATATGCCTCAGAAAATTCCATTTCATTGGGGATCCAGTGAATAGCTTACTTTACTAATTTTTCATTGCTTTCTGAATTTGGAGAATCAATTTTTTTATATTAAATGTGGGGAGTGGCAAGTGGAATAGTTACCGGTGGCCGATTGTTTTGCTCTGTTTTTTTGAGACAGGCTCTTACCCTGTCACCCAGGTTAGAATACAGTGGTGCAATCATGAGGCTTTCTACAGCCTCTACCTCTTGAGCTCAAGCAATCCTCCCACCTCAGTCTCTAGGGTAGCTGGGATTACAGGCGTGCACCACCACACCTGACTGATTTTTGGATTTTTAGTAGAGATTGGGTTTTGCCATGTTACCCAGGCTGGTCTTCAACTCCTGGGCTGAAGTTTTCCTCCCAGCTCAGCCTCCCAAAGGGCTGGGATTATGGGCCTAAGCCACTGTGCCTGGCTGGTGGTGGGCTTTTTAAGTGGTATTTCTGCAATAACTAAAAAAGTGAGTTGAGGGTTGGAAGACTGGAAGATTATTCTCGGGCTCTAGGTGCAATGTCATCTCATCAGGACAACACTAGCCCTCACCACCTCTACCGTGGTAGGATAGCAGGCCACCAAGTAACAAGTGGAAGCATGAGTTAAATCACTTTGGGAAGACCACAACAGTCTATGGAGCCTGTAATACTGGCTATAGGAAACTTCCTTTTGTTTGTTTTACTGAGACAAATATTATGGCCTGAATATTAAATGTTAAAAATATATGGCTTTGTGTAAATGGTTTACAAAACTGATCTTTAACATGAAAAATTGACCCTGAATTAAAATGCTTCTCGTCCTGTTCTCTTGAAAACCTAATGAAGATACAATATTAGCTGTGTTTCCAGGCCAGGTTTCTAAAAATGATCCATGATGGAGAGCTCTTATCTTGACTTGGAGGACTGTGAATTAACTATAAATACTTAGAGGATGCATTCTTCCTAGAGTGAAGTCACTCTTGTGACTACGTGTGCTCTTTTTTAGGATCCATTCGGGTGGTGCACATACAACTATTATAACAAACTCATCTTCTATGTGAAACATGGAATTTCTAAGCCAGTAACTCTTGCTTCTATTAATGTGACTGATCTCCTTTTATCTGTGCTGTTACTTGGCAGGGGGCAAAGAGAATAGTCCCTGGAAAATGGCTTGAACTCCTGAGGACAATCATTGAAGAGGCTCCCGTCATACTGCCCTGCTGAGAGGGCACTCATTGCTGTCATGCTGTGTTTCTGTCCTCGTGCCCTAATGAATGAAGCTATTGCCAAAAGTGGCTTATTTGGGTCTTGTGAATTTGTTTGTCTAGTTGAGCCTACAGCCACCTGGAGTGAATCTTGCAGAGAATAATCAGCAGTTGGCTAGAGTTCTAGGCAAAATAGATTGGGATCTTTACGATGTTAAGATGGGAGCCAATCCATCTCAGTTTGATGGTAAAATTCTGCAGCATGTGATAAGAGATGTGTCTTCTCATTTTGAATGTTGAGTAAGGTCGTAAGTGAGGCAAGTTTGTGTGAGAAGAAAGACTGCCCATTGTTCTCACCAATCCTGAGACTGGCCCGACCCCTAATTCAGCTACGGTTTGGCAAGAAGATGTGACACTGCCATTGGATTGATGCAAATAAGCCAAATACCCTTTGTAGAGATTACAGTAGATACAGGTCAAACCATGCACTGATTCCTTGGCAATGGGCCAAAGCAGGCACTCAAATTCGCAGACCCCTTGTGAAAGGAGTTATAGCCAGCTTGCTTTAGGCAGACAGTAAGGGAAGGGTCCCTGGAGAACCCCTGACTCATGTTGTGTGCATATAAGGGAACTTGCACGGGGAGGCTTGCCTAAACATGCCCTCAGTGGATGAAGGGCCACATGTGCACTGAGGGAATGGGGTCAAGTCACCAGAAATTTGTGTTTTATACAATTAGGGAACTTACCCACATCAGCTTATATATAAAAACCCTTGTATTCAACTGTTAAGGGGACAACCAGCAACCTGCTTTTTAGGAGCCCTCTTTTTGCTGAGAACTGTTTTTTATTTTTTTTTTGTTTTGTTTTGCCTAATAAATTCTATTCCACTCACTATATGGTGTCCACTTGCCTAATTTTTCCTGGTCATGAGACAAGAACCTGGACTTTAGCTGAGCTAAAGGAGCAACATTCCTGCATCACTTGTTTGTGACTAAAACTGTAGTCAGTTAAGTGGGCTGGAACTGTCATGTTGGCATTGGCTATTGTACCACTTACACTTCATTCTGTATGAAGATGTACCTTTGGACCATATAGCACGCAAAAAGCTGGAGATGAGTGAGAGGAAGCAAGAAAAATGTTATGTGCTGAGGCATTATTCCAGGCAGGTTATCAGTAGACTAACATCCAAAGGGAATTGGATGACATTGGCAGGAACTTGCCACAACTCTGGTATTTTACACCTTTATGGAATGTCACAGTCCCTATGTGTGTGGTGTACTCTGACCACACCCTGAGGAGTCTGTGAAGAATAGCAGTAATAGTAACCTGAAAGTATTTCTGCAGCTACCAAATGGTACCTGCAGGTAAATCTTAAGCCATAGTATTGTACACTGATTTAACTACACACCCACTGCCAATGTTGGGACTGCAATTTGAGTTTGACATGCCAAATCAGAAGAATAACCCTGTTCTTTGTTGCCATAGGTTATAACTGTCCCTTCAGATTTGATGAAACCCTAGATGTACCTATGCTACCCTTGAAAGAACACTTATGCTAAAAGAAATAAAACATTTACTGATCTCTGCTTGTTGTCATTTAATGCTCTTTGATGTAAATTTGCCTTATGATCATCAGGACAATCATTTTGAGCCCTATAAAACTATTTGTTCTCTCCCAAAATAGTTCCACTAATTAGGGAATGAGGGGGATTCTAATACCCTTTAGATACTTGTGGTTCAGATCCTCATGGTCAAATGTCTATTGACTTGCTTTTTCTATGGCAAAAGTATTAGCACTTGGAGGTGGACTTTGAGTAAGGGCCAAAGTGTCTCCCTTTTTCATTGCACAGTTGATCTTGGCTCAAGATTCTGGTGCTATTCTCCTGGAAGCCCTGTAATCCTAAAATGTCACTGCCTTCCTGTGTGCCTGTTCCTTAATTTTAAAGTCATCCTGAGACTGGTGGAATGCATCTCATCCAAGGGAACTACGAATGAACTGTAAATACTTTCTGGGAAACCAGAGCTTTGTCAGAATCGTTCCTAACTTGAGATTCTTTGGATATGAAGTTTCTAAGCCAAGATGGCTACAACAAATATGACCTCATGCCCTCATATCTGAGATGAAACTTAAATACAGACACAAAGAATAGCTTTTGGGCCATTGTAAGAATTTCTTTGAGGACTTCTGTTGAATAAACATATTTAATGCTGTCCTGCTGGCATGCTCTATTGTTTTCTCTCCTTTTATCTGTCAGTACCAAATAGTGCTACTTAGTTCTTGTGAATTTAAGTATCTAGTTGAGCCAAAAATCCTCAAGACTAGACTCTACAATATTTAAGTATGCTAAGTATGATGCTGACATTGTTGTTTTATAAAAATAGTATTTTACAATTTTTATTATAGACATATGTTTATATATTTTTGTCATATAATGACATACATAGACAGAGATAGAGAGGTAGAGAGATACACTGATGTTAAGTGGAAGTCTAATGCCATGATGCTCAAGCTACGTTTTCAAATATTTAAAGGAACTGACAAAAAATATTTTTTAAAAAGAATAATTTAAGAAAATGGATTAATACCTGTATAAGTATCAAAACTGAGTAGTGGCTATGTAGATTTCTTTGTACAGTTACCTCTTTTAATGTAAATTTATTTTTTTCAAAATAAAATTTAACTTTTTAAGTAATTAATTTGATCTTGGTTATTTTAAGTGACAGTAGACAGGTTTTATTTTTAGCCTTAGAAAATGCATAGAAAAAGTTCACTTTAGAGTCTGAAGGAATAAAATAGGTCTTGGACTAAAACACTGGCCTAATCTTTTAACAATAGACATTACTTGTGAAAGAAGGACTCAGGCTTGCATTTACAGATTTTATGGGCCTGAAGTTACTTACATGACCAAGTAGTAAAAATGGGAGCACATAATTCCTAATGAAAAGTTCGAAGCCTGACAGACTGAAATATTAAAATGCTCACATGTACATACAACATTATTCTATTCAGGATCAAGTTGTGCAAATCAGGCTCATTAAACATATTTGGTAAAACTGTGTGTAAAATAACTTTGCCTCTATCAGATGCAAAAAAATTTCACAGTGTAAAATAATCATTAAAGAAAATTTGTTCCCATATATTTATGGATGTACCCTCCCATTTATTAGTTATTAATTAATAGGCATAGTTTCCAAGATGAGATATCTCACACCCCAGAGTCTGAGTTCAAGTTGTAAATTTTGTTCTTTAAAAATAGTTTACTTAAGTACATTTAAATGTTTAAACCTTTTAAAACTTTTTTGAAGAAAGACTTCAATAATTTGCTACAGAATCCTAATTAAGATAATCTAAACCAGCAATAGTTCATTCCAGCTTGATAGTTAAAATTCTGTATTTTATTATTCTTCTGTATTAATAATATCATGCCCCAATTTAATCTACACACAAAAAATCAGCAGATAAGCAAATGGGATTCCAAATTATTTTAATTTCCAAAGCAACATGCCTGTGGATTTCTACCCACATAGGGGATTAGACAAATGTAGAAATCTGATTTTAGGCATGTCTTATCATCTTAAACCATTAAAAAATTCATCAACATGCACTATAGTAAGTATGCATTATTTAAAATACTTTTTTAAGAGCACTTTGAGCCATGTCCTTCTTTATCCCTGGTAACTTTCCTTGCTCTGAAGTTAATATAGCTATTGTCACATTTTTTTTATTACTGTTAGCAAGGTATGTCTTTCACCATTTACTTTTTATCTATGTGTGTCTTTATATTTAAACTAGGTTTCTTGTAGAGAACATATAATTGGTTCTTATTTGTGATATGCTCTAACAATTTTTGTCTTTCAATTAGTGCATTGAGACCACTGACATTCTAAGTGATTATTGATACAATAGAATTAATAGCTATCAGACTGGGCATGGTGGCTTATATCAGTAATCCCAGCAATTTGGGAGGCAGAGGCAGGCAGATCACTTGAGGTCAGGAGTTCGAGACCAGCCTGGCCAACATGGTGAAACCACATCTCTACTAAAAATACAAAAATTAGCTGGTGTGGTGGCACATAACTGTAATCCCAGCTACTTGGGAGGCTGAGTCAGGAGAATCTCTTGAGGCTGGGAGGTAGGGGCTTAAGTGAGCCAAGATTTTGCCACTGCACTCCAGCCTGGGCAACGGACTGAGCCCTTGTCTCGGAAAAAAAAAAAAAAAAAGAATTAATAGCTAAAAAATAATTAATAGCTAGCTATCATATTTGTTATCATCTTCTATTAATTGGCCTTGTTCCTTGTTCCTATTTTCAGTTATAGTCCTTTTTTGTCTGTGTTATTACTTTTTCTAGTGGTTTCATTAGAGTCTGCAATATACTACAACTAATCCATGTCCAAACAATACTGTACTTTATGGTTAATGTGAGTACCTTATAATAACAAAATAATTCTGATATCTCCCTTTGATACCTTGTGTCATTGCTATTATTTCATTTATATACAAACAGATAGGCATCCATACACATACACACACACACACACACACAGAGCATACATAATAAAATATATTTTAGCTATTATTATTTTGACATCAGTTAAGGGTAAAAACAAAAAGTTGTTATTTTACCTGCATTTATTCTCCGGGGCTCTTCTTTTCCTTACTATGTATGCATTTCTAAGCTACATTATTTTCCTTCTTTCTAAGGATCTTCTTTTGACATTTCTTGTAGACAATATATTCCCTCAGCTTTTATTTGTTAAGAAAAGCTTATATTTCTGCATTACTTTTGAAGGATAATTTCACAGGTGCAGAATTCTAGGTTGGTAGTTTTATTCTCCACACACTAAATATTTCACTCAATTCTCTTCTTGCCTGAAAAATTTTCCAAGAAGTTGGAGGCAATTGTTACCTTCCTTCTCTATAGGTAGCATTTCTTCCACTGCTGGCTTCTTTTAGGATTTTTTCCTTATCTTTGATTTTCTGTAGTTTAAAAATAATATGCCTAGGTGTAGTTTCACTGGCATTTATCTTGCTTTGTGTCCTCTTAGCTTTCTGGGGTTTTGTTTTTTCAGGCTTTCTTTTTTTTTTTTTTTGGTCTGTTTATTTTTGTTTTTGTTTGTTTGTTTTGTTTTGTTTTGAGACAGGATCTTAGTCTGTTGCTCAGACTGAAGTGCAAGTGGCATAAGTATGGCTCACTGCAGCCTGGAAGGAACTCCCATGCTCAAGCGATCCTCCCACCTCATTCTCCCAAGTAACTGGGAACATAGACTCACGCCACTATACCTGGCTAATTTTTAAAATATTTTTTGTAGAGACAGCATCTCATCATGCTGCTCAGGCTGTTCTCAAACTCCTAGACTCAAGCAATCCTCCTGTCTTGGCCTCCCAAAATGCTGGGATTATAGACAAGATTCAATGCACCTAGCCACCTTCTTGTATCTGTGGTTATTGTTTGACATATTTCTTCTCTTCCTTTTAATATTTCTGCTCTTTCTGGTATTCCCATTATACTTGTTAAACCTTTTGTAGTTACCCAAATGTCTTGGATATTCTCTTTTGTTTTCAGTCTTTTTTTTATTTTTTCTTCATGCTTTTCAGCTTTGGAGATTCTTGTTGAGGTATCCTCAATCTCAGAAATTATTTTTTCCATTGTGTCGACTAGTACTAATCCCATCAAAGGCATTCTTCATTTCTGTTACTGTATTTTTGATCTCTAGTATTTCTTTTTGATCCTTTTTTAGAATTTCCACCTCTCTGCTTAGATTGGCCATCTGTTTTTGCATGCTGTCTACATGATCCATTGGAGTCTTTATCATATTAAACATAGTTGCTTTAAATTTCTCATTCCAGCTTCCTTGCTATGCCTGGTCCTGATTGCTCTGTGTCTTCAAATTGTTTTTTTTTTTTTTTCTTGTTGTTGATTTGCTTTTAGTATACCTTGTAAATTTTTTTCTTTCTATCCAGACATGATGTATCATGTGAAAGGAACTGTTACAAATAGGCGAGTAGCGACGTGATAGTAAGGTGTGGGGATGGGGAAGAGTTCTATGGTCCACTGTAAGGTGTGGGGATGGGGAAGAGTTCTGTGGTCCATGGTTTGGTCTCAGTGAGCCTTTGTCTCTGGACTGTGAGCAACACATGTGTTTTGGGATTTTTTCCCCCCATGTGGATGGCTACAGCTGATGGGAGTTGTACAATACTCTTCCCTAAGATCAGCTGGGCTCTGATAGTATCCTAGCAGGTTAGGATGTGATTAACTGATTTCTCCTGAGGGCAGACTTTACTATGAATAGAGTGTATGGGCTTATTTCAAAATGACTCTTTCTTCATTTCCTCTGCAGGAAGCATGAGGGGAATTTCCTCTAACTCACTGAACTGACCAGTGAGAAGCTAGTCAACCTCCTGGTGGCAAATCTCACAAGATTGTGGGGGCTCCATACCACTGGAATCTCCCGTAGTTTGTAAGTCTCATTCTTGTCCACACTGAACCCAGCAATTTGTTAATTACGATTTAGGTTCCCCTCCTCCTGTAGTTGTTCCCACAGTGCTTTCTGCTTCTGACTTCTTGTATTTGCCTATTTCTCTCTCCAGTCTTGAGGTCAGCACTTTGTCTTACGTCCTTAACAATCTTAAGATCTATTAGGTTGGTTCAAAAGTAAAAGATAGTAATTACTTTTAAACAAAGCTAATAAGAAGAGCTATTGTTTCTTCAATTTTTTCAGCTTTTTCCTTCTTGTTACAATGGACTAGCAACTTTCAAGCTTCTTCCATGTGGAACCAGAAACCTCAAGTGACTTTTGATGTGCAAAGATGTTTATTTTCAAAAGATATTATGTAGGTCCTAAAACAACAGTTAACTTTTATGCATTCATTTCAGCTTCTTTATGGCAAGGTGAATTAGATTGGCATTAATGAAAGTATGAAACTTGATTATAATTGATTCCGTTTCACACATCTTTATATTTTTCTTTATCCTGTCTAGTTTTTAGGACAGTCTAATTTTGGGGGGTAATAAAGACAGATGGCAGAAGGATTAAGATAGATTAATATGTAACAGCTGGTGAACAATACATAATCTTCTTGGAAACATAATAAACATTTTTTACCTCTGTCCCAATATGCGCATCATATCTCTGAAACTTACCCTTTAAACAAGACACACTTCAAAGTAAAAGAAAATAAAAGAAAAGATGACACAGTAAAAGAAAGATGACAAAGAATCATGGCATTAAATAAATAAACCTGCAGAACCAAAAGTGCAAATAAGACAGGAAAGAAAAATGAGAATCTTCTTGGTTACTATCTCAACCAGTCATACCTTCTCTTTGAATTTACTTGGGAGTACATTTTATGTGGCTTCTCTTGGATCCTCCTAGCGGGCTTGAATTTTAGTAACTGTTAGGACAGTCTATTCTGCTGTTGTCATCTTAGACTTTGCACAAATATTTGCATATGGATTCAGAAATCTACTTTCCAGTTACTTCAACCTGTGGATCCTGGTCCTCCTCCTCCAATGTTCAAGCCTAATTTTTTAGGCTTATGTTACTTATGTCAGTCCTTCTTGTCATTAAAGACCATAATCATGATGCTCTCCACCAAGTCATAGAAACTAGTGTCCTTGCAAACGGAGATCAAAAGAAAGCTTTTATTCACTCTTTCCTTTCCAGAATTTCTACGATTTTCCATGCAGTCAAGAAAGAGAGAGAATATTTATATCTCATATATATATATAAAAAATATAATGGTTTAACATAATATTAACATAAAGTAAGATTCCTTCTTTATTTCTGAAGGACTCTGTGTACAGTATGTATCTTCCATTAAGTTTCTTTCTGGATTTAGTAATTGAGAGAAATAGAGTTCTGATTTAGATGCAGGGTAACTAAACTTGATAATTTTTGACATACAGCCTTCCTAGTTCCTTTATACTTTTGTGGGGCAAGGCAGATCTTTGCTAGTGCCTAGGCTATCTTCAAGTTTGTTTTTGAGCTCTTTCAACCCACATCTACGAATACCAATACTTCTGTGTTTTTCTTCCTGTTCCAGTGCTAAGAAACTGAGAAAAAGGACTCATGTCCTCAAAGCTTTAAAACTATTTTTTAGTAAAAAGGCAATGTTTCTAAGTAAGAAAAAGAAACTCAGTTCATTGGCATAACTATTTGGAGACACAAAATCATGATTAGAAGCTGCAGTGAAATAGAGAAGTTCTTGATTACACTAGAAAGACACACTTTATTGACTTTGTTTTCAAAGCATGACTGAAAGAAAGAAAATCACCTGAGTTGCTTATTAAAGATGAAAATTCCTGTGACTCTTTATCAGAGTTTATGGTACAGCATGTCTTTGTTGGAGTCCAAGAATATTTACTTACAATGTGATTTCTCAATTGTAAAATTGTTCTTTTAAAAATATTTTTATTGAGCGGGTGCGGAGGCTCACACCTGTAATCCCAGCACTTTGGGAGGCTGAGGCGGTGGATCACGAGGTTAGGAGCTGGAGATCATCCTGGCTAATGCGGTGAAATCCCGTCTCTACTAAAAATACAAAAATTAGCCGGGTGTGGTGGCGGGCCCCTGTGGTCCCAGCTATGCGGGAGGCTGAGGCAGGAGAATGGCGTGAACCCCGGAGGCAGAGCTTGCAGTGAGCCGAGATCACGCCACTGCACTTCAGCCTGGGCGATGGAACAGACTCCCTCTCAAAAAGAAAGAAAAAAAAATATTTTTTATTTTAATAGCTTGTGGAGTACAGGTGGTATTTTGTTATATGTATAAGTTCTTCAGCAGTGAATTCTGAGATTTTGGTGACCCGTCCTCCGGTAAGTAACCTGCTGACTTAATTTTAGCAAATGCTGTTCTAACAGACACAGTTATCTTTTGGAATGCCTGAAAATGCTTCATTTTCTTTGAAGTGGTACACAGAGGAGATGAAGGTAGGAAAAAAAATTTCTTGACAAATTACAGATATTACTAATCTTGAAGAGAGCTTTCCTTCCAAAAGTGCAAACATTATGTTATCATTTATATTTCTAGATCAATTATGAAATTACCTCAGACAAAAGTTAATAAGAACAATTACTTCTTATGTCAACATTTTCTGCATGCCACTCAAAGATGATTTTTTGACTCATGCTAAACCATTCCCTTTCTATCCCCGACAGGTAGTTAAAACCTATAATTATAGCTCCAGCAGTAAAGAACATTCAAATTCATTTCACTTCCTACCAAATTCTAAATGTGATCTCTTTAATTTCCCCTTGTTGCTTAGTTACATTTCCTGTTTGTCCAAACAAATCTAATCAAAATAATAGTATTAACGTATCCAAATATCGCCAAAGGTAGACCTTGACCAACTGCACATTTTCACTGCTCCTTGTTTTTGCTTTCCAAATACGAAGTTGAAATAAACTTCTGTGTCTTTTTCAGTCTCATCTAGTAGCAAAAACACAAAATCTTATTCTCTGAGGCTGGAAATACAGCTGAAAATGGACATGTTTTACTCCATCTCCCTCTAATTTTTTTTTTTTTTTTTTTTTTTGAGACGCAGTCTGCTCCATCGCCCAGGCTGCAGTGCGGTGGCGCCATCTCGGCTCACTGCAAGCTCCGCCTCCCGGGTTTACACCATTCTCCTGCCTCAGCCTCCGGAGTAGCTGGGACTACAGGCGCCCGCCACTACGCCCAGCTAACTTTTTGTATTTTTAGTAGAGACGGGGTTTCACCGTGTTAGCCAGGATGGTCTCGATCTGCTGACCTCATGATCCGCCCACCTCGGCCTCCCAAAGTGCTGAGATTACAGGCCTGAGACACGCACCCGGTCATCTCCCTCTAATTCTTTCATCTCTCTTTTGTTTCTACTCTTTTCCCCTCTTCTCTCTTCCTTGCCTGTTCTCTTGGCCTCTGTTGTAACTACCATCAGCAGCAGCAGCAGCAGCAGCAGCAGCAGCAGCAGCAGCAGCAGCAGCAGTAGCTGTGCTGAACTTGGATATGATACTGAACTCATATATGCACCAGTCTTCTCATCTTGAAATGATAATGTAAGACTAGCATCGCAGCATTACTGTGAGATCTAAATGAGTCAATATATGCCCAGTGCTTAGAACAGTACTCAGCACTTAGCAAATCATTTAAGTGATGCCATTATGACTAGCCTCATTATCACAATAACACTCATTACTCTGACTTATCCCACACTTCTCCTATTTACTGAGGATGTGCAAAGTGTGTGCCCAGCATTGCAGTGACTGCTTTCCACATTCATTTATTTAATGCTCACAAAATTATATGAGGTAGATGCAATTTTTAAATGAAAAAAGGAAACTAAATCTAAAGAAGTTAAGCAATGTTTTATTCATACACAGTGAACCAGCTAAACTAATGCAGTCCATGTGCCTTTCAAAGCCAGTGAGATATTAGGTTAGCCCCTGGATAGGTGAAGCTGAGTAAGAAGCCACAGGTCAGAGGTGGATACGCTCTAACTCAGAGCAAAAACTCCACAGTGAGTGTCCTTGTCCCCATGTTTGCATGAACTGAGAGGTTGCATTAAAAAATTGGCTAAAACATATATACATATATATAATTTTAAGAATAAAATTTTGTGTGTGTGTGTATGTGTGTGTATGTGTATGCTCTTTGTCTATGCAAAAGAGCAGTGTGGCAGATATAAGTTAACTGCAAGATGGCAGTGGACACTCCTGTTCCCAAAAAGTGAGGTGAAAGGAATGTAGAAGCCCTCATAGAACAATTTCCTCACTGTCCTAGCCCTCACTGGTAGTCTCTCTGCGGCCCATTCATCTTCTACTCACTGCTTTATTGTCTGGAAGTCATTAACACATGTCTTTAGATTTCACAGTAGCAGCTGAGTTCCCATTCATTTCAGATTCAAAACAAGGAGAATGGAGTTCTGCCTTATGGGCAGAGTAGAGAATTTTTAGCTTCCATTAATCCACCACCACATTAAATTTAGTGAGTATAAAAATAAAAAATAGTGAGACAATAGTCTTTATCTAACAGTCTCCTCTTCTTCCTCTTAGGGTCTTTTTCTTAAGTTCTTTATGATTGTTTCTTTTTGGTTCACATTATTCTTATTTTACTATTCATATCAGAATGCTTCCATAAAGAATCTTTGGATCACAGGTTTTAGAATCTTTATTTAATTTTTTTTTCTCAATTCATAGGCGAGAGTCTCATTCCTATTTTGGATTCATTCACTTGCCTCCAGCCCAAATTTTATTGGCTTTCCAAAGATATATTCAGTTCCATTAAATAACAATATATATGTGCTGAGATGTGTGTGTGTGTGTGTGTGTGTGTGTGTGTGTGTGTGTGTGTGTGTATGCCTCATTGCCTTATAATGTGTTAGGTTTCGAGGTGAGAATTGTCCCTAACTGAAACATAAAATTTTAGAAGATTGCATTAAGGAGTTTAATTGAGGTATTCATGGATATTGGACATCTATATTCCTCTTTCCAATCAGGTTTTGATATCGCAATGCCAGAATAAAATACTCTTTGATTAGAGTAGGGTTATATGCAGCCCACAATCTGTAATATTAATGTAAAAAAAAAAAAAAAGAAGGAAATTAAGCTGATTACAAATAATTCAGTTGAAAGTTTTACTGTTTGGAGTTCAAATTACATAAAGTCAGCCTTGGGCTATAAATACACTGCTCATCTATCAAGTATTAGACACACAGGTTCTATGTAGCACATCTTAATATAAACGTATTTCATTTCCATCTAAACTTTTAAAGGAACTAAAAAATCATAAACCAATTAGAATATATAAAACATATCACTTTTACTTAACTTCTAGGATATATGTTGAAAATATATAATGTATGGAAATTGCTTATTTTACTAATACAGTATAAAAAACACTAACAATGACTTTAGAAAATTAAGCAAACATTCGCTGAGGACTCAGTCACTCCAGGCACTGTTCTATCTTCTTTCTCCTTAGAGTGACCATTTAAATGATAATCCTAACTGGAACACTCTTAAAAATAAAAGTGAAATATATAATGACTCCATGACGGTCCCATGCAAAGTGGGAGGAATGATTGCTCAGCTACAAGCTTTACCTGATAGAATCTTCATGCAACCCTGCTATAGGAACGAACCTCAGTCTTTTTTCAACGAATGCAGAAACTGAGGCTCAAAAGGGCTCCATAATTTGCATATGGTCCCCACAGGGTCAAGGGTGCTACAAGGCCAGTCTGTCTGACCTCGGACTAGTAGGTCTCATGATCCTGTTCCTGACTGCTCCGATCATCAAGTCATCCACCATCTCAGATTCTAGGGAAGAAGGTCATCCTGTCTCTTTCTGTTGTTGTTGTTGTTTTAATTTAACAGATTCTGTCAAATCTATAGACACACTGTTCCTCTATCTGTCTTCCAAATAGAATGAACAGAGCCGAGAAGCATGCTGTGGCTATGCCTCACCTCCACCACTATATTTTCTTAAGCATCGTAGGCTTTGACAGTAAGATGCTTTAATGCTGCAAATGTAATTAGTTAGGTTTTCAGTTTTGGTTTGGTTTTAAAAAGCAAATAAAGTGATATTGAACCTTGATATTCGCTGTATTGAAGTGGGATCAGACATTCAAAGATCATGGCCCCAGCTATTAATCGCCATTGGTTCTTATTAGCCAATGGCACACAGATTCCCCTCCAGTCATATGAAAATGTGATTTTTGCATCTAAATGCTACTCAGTTAACCTCTTTTAATTGCCATAAGCACATAAAATTATGTTCTTGCATTCTTAGGACTTTCAATTCATAGAGTATACATTTTTTTTTCTCCTTCTAAAGCTTCACTAAAATTTGCTTTAAAAGGTGTACTTTTTATATTTTTAAAAATATATATTTATTATCCTAGCACTTTGGGAGGCCAAGGCAGGCAAATCACAAGGCCAGGAGATCGAGACCATCCTGGCTAACATGGTGAAACCCCATCTGTACTAAAATTAGCCGGGTGTGGTGGTGGGCGCCTGTAGTCCCAGCTACTGGGGAAGCTGAGGCAGGAGAATGGTGTGAACCTGGGAGGCGGAGCTTGCAGTGAGCCGAGATGGTGCCACTGCACTCCAGCAGCCTGGGTGACACAGCAAGAATCCATATCAAAAAAAAAAAAAAAATATATATATATATATATATATATATATATAGAGAGAGAGAGAGAGAGAGAGAGAAAGGCAGATTTTCACATCTAGAAAATGTATGAGTAAATATCATTTTAAAAAGCAATATATTCAATTGTATTTGTTTAAATTACTTTTGGAGAAATATTAAAAATAGCTCTGAATAGACACCTTGAGACTTAGGTTCTACTCCATTTTATGAACAGAGTACAGACATGAGTTCAAATTTCAACTCTGCCATTTCTTAGATGCAGGACCTTGAAAAAAGTAACTTAAGGGTATTTACCTTTGGGCTACCATTCTGTTGACCATATAAAGTGGATATTAGAAATCGACTTCATAGGTTTGCTATAAAAATTAAATGATACTTTTCTTAAAAGGGTATTGTGTGCCAGCCTCAGTGTGGCACCATTATGCTCAGTCCATATTTTCTTGCACTTGTTCCCTCGTGCTTGCCAGGGTATCCTGCATTTGGCTCTTGAGGGAACCTGAATAAGATGGAAGTGGCTAGAAGTTTACACCTCTGGGATCAGCCTTCAGCCACTCAGGGAAGGAGATCTATAGGTAAATACCTCAACTTCCTCATTCTTTGTGAGGACTGTCTCTGAGGAGCATCCCATGAAATCTACTAGAAGTCAGCAATTGGAATGAGCCTCAAATGCCCATAAGAGTAACCTGTTCATTAACATGCTCCGCATTGCCTTTGTTTCTTCCCTGTCTAATTGTCCTACTCTCTGCCAAGCACGGTGGCTCATACTTGTAATCCCAGCACTTTGGGAGGCTGAAGTAGGTGAATCACTTGGGTCCAGGAGTTCAAGACCAGCCTGGGCAACATGACAAAAGCCCTCTCTCAAACAACAACAACAACAACAACAAATCTATAAAAATTATCCAGGTGTGGTGGCACACACTTGTAGTCCCACCTGCTTGACAGGCTGGGCAGGGAGGATTGCTTGATCCCAAGAAGTTGAGGCCACAGTGAGCCATGACAGCACCACTGCACTCCAGCCTTCATGAGAGAGCAAGACTCTGTCTCAAAACAAAATAAAAATAAGAAAATATTTGTCCTACTCTCCTACTGGTGCTTCCAGACATCACTTACAAAATCAATCACTTGCACAATCTGTATCTCAGGCTCTACTTTTATAGGAACCCATCCTAAGACAATACAATACGTACTTAACAAAACAATACGTCACTCTTAGAAAATATCTCATAGAGAGTCAGTAAAGGAATCTTTCAGCAATTGAATGTATGACAAATGCCATGAAGCTAATATTTAGTTAGCACTATGCTAAGCACTTTTCATGCATTATCTTGTTTAATCTCCACACACACACACACACACACACACACACACACACACAAGACTTTATAAGGCTGGGATATAATTTATTTCCTATTCCAAAGGAGAAGGCAAAGTACAAAGATATGTTCGTTAAATTGCCAATATCACACAGCAACTATATGACAGAATCAGGATTTAAACTCAGTTTATTACAAAGTTCGTGCTCTTACACTTAAGCTACACTCTCCCATGACAGCTCATATTGATGTTCTATATAATTAGCTCCTGTATAGACTACACCCTATCAGGCAGCTATCTGATCTCAGAGGAAACAGAATTAAGGTTATCTTCTCCTGTGCACCTTCTCTATTGGTGATATTCATCCATTCCGTATACAAGTCAATATGATGAGGGAAGAAGAACTTTCAATAGGAACTTCATTTTCATTCCTCAAAATTCTAGGAAAGTCATGATCATGTTTCACAAGCCCTGGCCACCTTTTAAATCTCACAACATGGTTAACTCAATGACTAGAAGGCTGACATTACATGCAAGAAAATTTACACTGAATGGCCAGAGAAGTCAGGGTGTTCTCTCAGTAAATGTTTTGATACAAGACCCAAACGTAACCAGTTGAGAGGCTAGGCTATATTTACTTTTGTTATATTTGACTCTATTGTGGTAAACAAAATCAAGAAATGATAAATAGCTACCAAAAATCTGTTTCTGATTAAAATAATAAAATACAAAATATTTTTATTATATCTATATATTTATATTATAGAGCCCCAAAGAACCCAACATTTAGTATTATCTTAACATCATAGATAGTTTGCTCTTTAAAAACAAAATTTGTGAATAGACATCACATTGATAAAATCAGTTTTAATACAATTATGAAGCTAGGTATTTCAATAGATTTCTTATGATGATATATGGATCTTATCAGAACCCCCAAGATTTTCTGGAAGAGTTTACACATCAAAAATTCACATAGATGCAGGAAAGAAATCCTGCTGGGAAGTACGGAGGAGCAAGAAAAACTGGCAGTTTTTGGAAAGAGAAAAGCGAAGGCACAGAGAAGTTATCTGACCTCCTCAAGGTCACAAAGGGAATCAGTAATGGATCCAGGAACAGTGGCCAAATCTTTTGGACTCATTGTGCAACGCTCAATCCACCATACTTGACTCTCTCCATGGTGTACAATTTGCTTCTAAGCTCAAGTCATTCAAATGTGCTTGTTGGCAAAGTGGGCTGTTCAAGGAAGCAGGAGACTCCTTTCTTCTCAATGTCTCTCCTGCATGGGACTCAGAAGGGATGCTTCCTTCCTTGTCACTCTGCCACTGCCTACCTACAGAGATGCTCTGGCGGGTGGGGGTCTGAGTGCCCACCAAGCATGTTAAGCCTTAACTTACACAGTTTTTGATATGGAACATCTGTGGATTCCAAGAGTGAGCAGATGGCACTGAGTCATGCCAAACTCAGCACCTTACTCCTCCAAACTGCATTCCTCTCTCAGTATCCACAAACTGTGGCCGGATGGATCCCATACTTCTGCAAAGCAAGGGGGCAGAACTGTGGGAAATGCCATCCTTGCAAAGGAAAATTTCTCACCTAGCTCCCCTCACCCCTGGTATTAGCTTACACTAAACTTGTGCCGTCTTCAATTTTCTGAAATCTCCTAGCTGTGGGAACATATGGCCAATGAAGGAAAGACTCATCTTATTGGAGAAGTTAATTTTTCCCCATAGATATTATTTTAACTATATTCTCAATACATGTCTTTTGGAAACTTCTAGGTCTCTGCACTAAGAATGACTGCCAGCAGGATACCTTTAAAATGTGTTTATAATTATTTCATACTTCTGAATCTCAGGTTGAATAAGATTAAAATATCATTGCAATATTTGTTAATTAGGTAAGAATATTTGTCTTACTTTAGACAACATAAAAGCCAATGTTTTGAGGAATACTATAAGCAGTGTCTAATATGTGGATGTTTGGGGGAATGGGTTTAAAACAGCCATTCTACTCGCCACTGTTTTTTTTTTAAGCTGTTATATCCTTTTTGATTGAAGTAAAATTAAAAACTGCCCTGTTAGCAAAGAAAAATCACAGAAGAGTTTTAGGAATTTTATTTAGAGAGCTAAAATTCACATGTGGGAGCTAGTGAATGATGGTTCTTTATTGCTGTGTTCAAGTTGACCATCAAGAGTCTTCGCGTTCCATTCCCTCAATGTTTAACGGGCACTTATTCCAAACCAGACACTGTTTTAATTAATGGCAATAGAGTTGAGGAGAAAACAGCTGAGAATCTTGCCCCCATGAAAACATTTTCAAAGATTAGCAAGAAGTTCAGTGTGGCTGGTGTGAATGAGCAGGGAGGACAGCGAAGGTGTTAGGAATATAGAGGAGTCAAAATATGAAGGGGCTTTATCATGTTGAAGTTCATAGCCTAGAGTTAAGAGTTTGTATTTTATTCTGAATGTGATAATATCTACTGAGACATTTGAAACTCAATTTCATTTCACCAGATACAAATACACACCCACAAACACCCACATAACCCCAATATACAACATGCGTACAAATGTATTTTATGGACATATAATATACACACAACAAAAAATGCTAAGCTTGAAAAATGTTTATAAATGTAACATACTCATGTAACCAACACACAGAAACCAGAGATGCAGGGGGTCCCATGGTGCTCCTTTGTGCCAAATGTTCGTTACTTGGGTACCCTGACTTCTATCATCATAGATAAATAGTATCTGCATTAGTCTTCTCAGGCTGCCATAACAAAATACCACTAACTCTATGGCTGAAACAGCATACATTTATTTTCCCACAGTTCTGGAAGCTAGACGTCCTTGATCAAGGTGCCAGAATAGTCATTTTCTAATAAAAGCTCTTTTCCTGGCTGGTAGATGGCCTCCTTCTTGCTGTGTTCTCACAAGGTCTGTTCTCTGTGTGTATACGGAGAGAAAGAGAGTTCCAGTGTCTATCTTTCTTCTGATGAAGACATCAGTTTCAATGGATTATAATATGATTTAACCTTTATTATCTCCTTATAGTCTCTAGCTCCAAATTCAGTCAGATTGGGAGTTAAGGCTTTAAGATATTATTTTGGTGGTGGTGGGTGGGGGGCGGGCAGTGATGTGGGGATACAATTAAGTCCATAACATTTTATCCCCTGCCATCCTCTCAGAATTTATGTACCTCTTGCAAGCAAAATGCATTCTCTCCATCTTAACAGCCTCAAAAGTATTAATCCATTTTAGCATCAACTCTAAAGTTTGAAGCCAAAAATATCATCTAAATATCAACTAAATCAGATAGGGATGAGACTGGAAGTACAGTTCAGTCTGAGGCAAAATTTCTCTTTGTATGAACCTACAAAACTAGACAAATTGGCCAGGCATGGTGGCTCATGCCTGTAATCCCAGCACTTTGTGGGGTGGAGACAGGTGGATCACCTGAGGTCAGGAGTTCGATACCAGCCTTCCCAACATGGCGAAACCCTGTCTCTACTAAAAACACAAAAAATTAGCCAGGTGTGGTGGTGGCTGCCTGTAATCCCAGCTACTCAGGAGGCTGAGGCAGGAGAATCGTTTGAACCTGGGAGGCACAGGTTGCAGTGAGCGGAGATCACGCCACTGCACTTCAGCCTAGGCAATGAGAGCAAAACTGTGTGTAAAAAGAACCTACACAAATTATGAGCTTTCAAAATACAATAACGGGACATACATAAAATAGACATTCCCATTACAAAAGGGAGAAATCAGAAAGAAGAGAAGGATGATAAGCCCTAAGCAAATTCAAACCCTAGCAAGGTAAATTGCATTAGATGTTAAAGTTCGGGAATAATCATCCTTGCCCCAGTGCCCCACCTTCTGATGCTGAGGTGGCAGCATCAACCCCATGTTCCTATGTGGTGACCCTTATCCCTGAGCTCTGGGTAGCACCCTGTCCTCATGGCCTTTTATGGCATCCCCAGAGTTGAGGCACTAGACTCAAGGCAATAGATCCACTCTTTGAAACCAAGAAGAAACCAGCATCGCCCGTTAGGCTTGTGGTGGGAGTGGCAACCCTAAAGATTTCTGAATCACTGTGGGTCCGTGCTTTCCTTTTCTTGAAAGATTATGCATACACACTACTGGACAGATCTGGGGTCCTATTCTTTAGAACCTCATAAGCACAACAGCTTTCCTTCATTCCATCACATTTTCTTCGCCCCTTTAGTCCCACCTGGTAGAGTTTTTGCTGGTATAATCCCATGTCTATTTCTGGCTTCTGTTGAGGTGGTTGAATAAATCCATGCTTCACAATCATATACTCTCCTTATGAAATTGTTGTTCAGTCCCAGCTTTAGCGTTCTCTTCAGAACATGCTTTCTCTTTTTTTGCAACATGCGTAAGTTGATAATTTTACAAATCTTTAAGTTCTTGATCCTTTTTGCTTAACAAGTTCTTCAGTTTATTTCTCTTCTGTTGTGTTTTACTATATGTGATAAGGAGAAACCAAGGCATGCCTTTAAAACTTTGCTTAGAAATGTCTTAAGCTAAATATCCAATTTCATTTCTCACAATTTCTATATTCCACAAAACACTAGGACACAATTGAGGCAAGCTCTTTGCCAATTTATGACAAGGATCAACTTTCTTCCAGTTTCTAACATGTTCCTTATTTCTGTCTGAGGCCTCACCAGAATGGCTTTTAATGCCTACATTTCTACCAACATTCTGTTCATGAGGATATCTATATACTCCTGTGTAGCTCATTCATATTTCTACCAACACTCCCTTTAAGACAGTTGAGGCTGTTCTAGGAAGCAACTCAAAACTCTTGCCTCTACCCACCACCCTATTCCAAAGCCTATTTCACATTTTAAAATATTTATTCAGTACTATCCCCTACTTCATGTTACCAAAATCTGTACTAGTAGTCTCAGCTCCCATATTAAAACCCCTTTAACTGGATGGCTTAAATAACAGACATTAATTTTCTCATATTCCAGAGGCTAGAAGTCCACAATCAAAGTGCTGGTAGATTTGGGTTCTGGTGAGGGCTCTAGTCCTTGCTGAGAGATGGCCACTTTCTCACTGTGTTCTCCCATGGCCTTACCTCTGTGAATGTGTGCAAGACAGAAAGCTGTAGTGTTTCTTATTTTTGTTATGAGGATATCTGTTCTATTATATTGGGGACCACCCTTTAAACCTTATTTAACAGCTATTATCTAATCTATAAGCTCAATCTCCAAATGTATGTAGTCACATCGGGGTTTAGGTGCTCAAGATACAAATTTTGAGGGGACATAGTTTAGACATAATAATATCTTAGATTATATATTCTTTGATATGTGGTTTCTTTTGGTTAACATATCCATGAGGTTTTTATTTTCACATCATTTTGTGTAGCAATAGTTAGAACTCTATTCATCACATTGTAGTGTTACATTATAGGAAGATACTGGTATAAATTTCTCCATTCTTTAATAGCCATTTGGATAGTTTCACTTTTTTTTGTCCTTTGAAGATAGTGCTGCTATGAAGGTCTTTTTTTGGGGTAGAAGGTCACATTTCTTTTGGACAGAAGTGGAATTGCTGAATCTCTTAAGGATGCATATGTTCTGCTTTAGTAGATCTTACTGAACAATTTTCTAAAACAGTTATACCAATTTTTACTCATACCAGCAGTTTATGAAGGTTCTTTTTGTCCCATGTTCTAATTAACATAATATTTTACATCTTTTTAACTTTAACTATTCTGAAGAGCATTTTGACGTTTAATTTGCATTTTTCTGATGACAGATGTATATACGTATTTTTAAAAATGATTCCGTCTGCCGAATAGAGGTTATTCCATTAACTTTTAGTCATTAATATAACATGCATGCTCCCCAAGAATGCCAGTGACACAAGGTAAAACAAAAAGGTAAAAAAAAGAAGCTATATTAGGACTTCCATTTAGAATGCTGTTTAACTTTAAGAAATTAAGCCTTACTAGGCCGGGCGTGGTGGCTCACGCCTGTAATCCCAGTACTTTGGGAGGCCGAGGCAGGCAGATCACGAGGTCAGGAGATCGAGACTATCCTGGCTAACATGGTGAAACCCTGTCTCTACTAAAAATACAAAAAATAAGCAGGGCGTGGTGGTGGGCACCTGTAGTCCCAGCTACTCGGGAGGCTGAGGCAGGAGAATGGTGTGAACCCAGGAGACGGAGCTTACAGTGAATCGAGATAGCACCACTGCACTCCAGCCTGGGTGACAGAGCGACACTCCGTCTCAAAAAAAAAAAAAAAAAATTAAGCCTTACTATTGTTTACAATCTTGATTGGCACTGGTGCCCTCTGTTGGTCTAAAGCCTGATCCACAAGTGTTGTATACATTTCAGCTGCCATCCAATGTCTCCCAACAGTGTGACACACACAAGGGGTCCCAATTGTTCCCTCAATCATTTATTTGCTTTAGTTTCTTGCTATATAGAACAATTTACATGCTAAAGAAAAAATGTCTTTATGTTTAATGTAAGGTTTTCATTAACTTTGAACTTTTTACATCATCTTCTAATGAAATGGATGGGACAATGAACATCTTATAGATACACAGCAGTTTACTTGTTTCCTGTCCAAATACATGAAGAGTTATGAAATGCAAAGATAAATTTATTTTTTACAAAAAGACAAGTATATCAGATTTGATCACTTTCATGTAGTAAAATTAGTATTAAATCATTTAATATATGTTTTTGAGGAAACAATCTTAATTTGGTCTTTCAAATTATGTTTTAAAATGCTGAGAAAGTAACAACTTAAAAATTGTGCACTTCAGAGAGCACTTTGGAAATGGATGATTGAAATGTTTCTATTTAATGGCCTTTTGTTACAAAAATTATCTTAAATGTGCCATTAAATCTCTTTTACCTGTACCATTTAAAACCCTGGGCCTAGAATTTTCTAACCAGCTTACAAATCTTCTAAGAGCTTGTCATTTCCAATCTGTGCGTTAAAACCATGAAGATACAACATCTTCTAATTAGTTTGCACAGATAATTGATTTAGCAAGGAATTTCAGCAAAAAGCCCACCATTGGTGGATAAATTAATAAATCTAATGAACACAATAGAGGAAACTCAGTCAAATATTTTAAAATTTAAATCGTTTAAAAAAATTGTTTTGAAGTTATAGGAGCCACTAAAAATAAAATAAAAATAAACTATACACACCATAGCACACCAGACCAGGTGTAGTGGTACATGACTATAATCCCAATACTTTGGGAGGCTGAAGAGGTAGGAGGATGGCTTGAGGCCAGGAGTTTGAGACCATCATGGACAACTTAGAGAGCTCCTATCTCTTCAAAACGTAAAAAAGTTAGCTGGATGTGGTGGTGCATGCTTATAATCCTAGCTGCTCAGGAGGCTGAGACAGAAAGATCTCTTGAGCCCAGGAGTTTCAGGTTGCACTGCCCTTTAGCTTGTGAGACAGAGTGAGACCCTATCTCAAGAAAAAAAAAAAAAAAAAAAGTCTGGTTCTAATCTGAAATTACTAAACTAAGATTTTCAAAAATAACGAAGTATTTTTCATGAAATAATGGTAAATAAATCGCAACTAACTTTACTGTCAGTAAGAATGTTTTCCATATGACTTTAATAAACAAATTAGAATATTTTAAAATTCTGTTCACTTCATTATGAATATAATATATTAGTTATATATAATTAGAATTTAATAAATATATCTGCTGCTTTATTTGCTTGTTTTTACCAAGAGGCACATATGGTACAAATTTGGTAATTGATTGACGAGGTTTCTAACAATGGTGGTGATAAGAAATTGTTGAATTCAGGACCATTTTAATGAATAACAACTAGAATGTGAAAAAAACATAAGTCAGTATTGACTCCCACAGATCAGATCTAATCAAGTTTCATTTACTGAAAGTGCTAAAATTGTATAGTAACACAGTTTTGTCTGTGTGTGTCTGTGTATGTATGTGTGTGTGTAGGCATGCACATGTTTGCACATACTAAGAAAATATCAACAGTTCTTTTTTTTTTTTAAAGAAATGAGATTTTGCCCTGTTGCCTAGGCTGGTCTCAAACTCCTGGGCTCAAGCTATCCACACACTTCGGCCTCCCACACTGCTGGGATTACAGGTATGAACCATCACACCCTGCCCAATAGTTCTCTTTTTGACATGATAATTTTTCAGTGTTAGTTAGACATCGATATCCAACATGTAGTGAAACTAGGCCTCATAAAACTTAGAAACTAGGCCTCATATAGAAAAAAATTAACACCAGGTGGCTCTGGATAGGGTCCCACCCTGCCTCGATAGGGACCCACCCTGATAGGGTCCCACCCTGCCAATTCCGGGAAACAACCTCATGGGGTCCCACCCTGCCAATTCCGGGGGGCCCACCCTGCCTCGAAGTTCCCGGAATCAACAACTCCAGGAAAAAACCTCATAAGGTCCTGCTCTAACCAATTAGCATAAGACACCTTGCTCAGGCCATAGCTAGACCCAATCATTTTGCGCCTTAAGCTTTGTTTGAATTTCGCGCCATAAGCTGTGTTTGAACTTGTGTTTGCCTATATAAACAGCCTGTAATAAGCAGTCGGGGTCCCAGGGCCAACTTAGAGCTTGGGACCCTAGCGCGCTAGTAATAAATAACTCTCTGCTGTGAATCTCGTGTCGGTGATCCTTCGCGGCGACCCCTGCCCAGGAGGGAATCGACAGTTCGGTTCCAACAGTAGTAGCATAGAAGTTAAGCATACAAGTTTGGGGCTGGGTGTGGGGTTTAGGAATGGATCTGTAAATGTGAGAGTTCCTGGTATCTAAATCAAAAGCCATAACACAGAATGGGAACCCTGAGGCAATGTGCAATGGCAGAGTGGGGGACAGTCAGGGACTAGCTCAGGGAATCCTGTTGTTTGTAAGCCAGGAAGAGGTGAGGAACCAGCAAAGGAAATGAAAATAGACCAGTCATGCAGGAAGAAAACTTGGAGTGTGTCTCCTGAAGGCCAAGTGAAAAATTTGTGAAAAATTTGCTTTAAAGAGAAAAATTCGGTCAAATGCTGATAAGAGGTTGGATGAGTAGAACTGACAAGAGGATTGTCAACCTAGAGATCACTGGTAATTTTTTAAAAAGATTAATTTATTCTTTGACAAAAATTACATATATTAGTGGCATACAATATAATGTTTTGAAATATGTATACATTGTAGAATAGATAAATCAAGCTAATTAGTATATGTATTATCTCACATATTTATAATTTATTTGTGATGAGAACACTTAAAATCTACTTCTGCACTTTTCAAGTATGTAATATGTTGTTATTAAGTATAGTCTTCATGCTGTAACATAGATCTCTTGAATTTATTTCTCTTTTCTAACTAAAATTTTGTAATCTTTGATTAGTATCACTCTAACCCTCTCCTCTCCAACCCAACCTCTGGTAACCATCATTTTATTTTTTGTTTTTATGAGTTCTACATTTTTCAATTCCATATATGAGATCATGCAATATTTGTCTTAATATGGCTAGCTTGTTTCAATTAACGTAATGTTTTCAAGGTTTATCCAAGTTGTTATAAATGACAGAATTTCCTTTTTGTTAGGCTGAATAGCATTCCACTGTGTATATACATCACATGTTCTTTGTCCATTCATCTATGATAGACATATAGGTTGATTCCACATCTTGGCTATAGTGAATAATACTGCGATGCACATGGAAGCACAGATAGCCCTTTGAGATACTGATTTCATTTCCCTTTGGACAGATGCTGAGAAGAGGGAATGCTGGATTTTATGGTACTGCTATTTTAACAGTATGACGAGCCCCATACTGTTTTCCACAACAAATGCACCATTTTATACTCCAGCCACCAGTATGCAAGGGTTTCTTCTCCACAGTCTCACTAACACTTGGTATCTTTCATCCTTGTAATAGTCTCAACAAGTGATGTCAGTGGGGTGGTTTGAACACAAAAGCCTGACTGAAGTGGTATGAGTTGAAAAGGGTGATTAGGAAAGTGAGTGGCCGAGACGTTACCAGTGGTGAATCCATAGCAGTGCAGCAATCTCAATTCTTGCCTCCTCAGAAGAAATAATTCCACTGAGGGTCATAAGGCAGGAGAGACAGAGGCCCAGTTTTAGAGCAGGAGTGAAAGTTTTTTAAAAAGCTTTGGAGCAGGAATAAAAAGAAGTAAAGTACTCTTGGAAAATGGCCAAGTGGGTGACTCAAGAGATCCAGTGCACTGTCTGACCTTTGACTTCAGGTTCTATATGTTGGCGTACTTGCACTTCTGGGGTCTTGTGTCTCTTCTCCACTGATTCTTCCCTTTGGGTGGGCTGTCTGCATGAGCAGTGTCCTGTTGGCACTTGGGATGGGCCACGTATGCAGTGTATTCACTGGAGTTGTACACATGCTCACTTGAGGCATTCTTCCCTTACCAGTCAAATGTTACTAGAAGGTCATATACCATTTAAACCCTGCCATTGTGCTTCTTACTGTGCATGCTTGAGCCTGCTCACCCAGCTCCTGAAATCTTATTGGGAAGCTGCTGATCTCCAGTTTCAGGTTTTTCTATCTATTGGGAGACTGCCGTTCTCTGGCTCCAGCTGTGACCAATTATTATTTTAGAGAGACAGTTATCAACCACCTGACCATCACCTGATAGTCACCAGCTGACATTCCTGGTGGGACAGGGGAGTGGTGGCGGGGCACGGGGCGGGGGCTCTCCTGCTCTGCTTATGTCTGACAAGCCACCTACTATAACAAAAGTAGACAGTTTCTCACAAAATTTTGAATAAAAGGTGCACAGAATTGTCTCTCCACTACTCTCTCTCCACTGACTGTTGTAAACTTCTCATTGCCCATCAAATATGTTGATTTCCATGGCTTTGCATTTGCTTTGCATATTCTTTATGAAGAGCCCTTACTTTACTTACTATGCACTCCTCATTACTCAAGAGGGATTTCCTAGCAAATCCCCATTGTCTTCTCATATTCAGAAGAGATGGGAGATATCAGGTTCCTTTTCACTCTACATCTGAAACATAGTAACTTTCTTCACAAGCTCCCACAGCTACGTGGAGATACTTATAACAAATCAAACCCCATTGCTTCTTTTAAATGTGTTATTCCAGCCTCCCCATTTAACTTCTTGTTTTCACACATGTACAAACTGTTTCCTTTATCTCTTCAGTGTTGGGACTCAGAAACCAAGACCCCAAAATATAACATTGTGACATGTTAAACTGAAGAAACATCAAGGTATCTCTGATGTTCCTCACATACTATCGCTCCGAAAGAAAATACAGTTCCTTTATCTACCTAAAATCCAGATCTACCAAGAAGGGCAATTGTTTTTCTTCCTCTCTCTGTTATCTCATTATTCTACTGCAGGAAATAAGGCCTCTATGCGACCACACCTGAGCAGATCCTTTTTATGAGGATAATGACTGTCTCTATGGATCATTTGAATTCCAAAGAAATCTATTTACATGTTAATCTCTGTTCCTAAATTTAACCACATTCCCTAGCAATCGTATATTGCCTCTCAATAGAATTCCTCTTCTCTCCCCTCCCATAATCTGTTTTACCAGGATCAAGTCTCCATTCCTTCTATAACCTCAGGATAAGTTTCTGTAACTCATTGGGAAGTTGGGTCTTCATTCTGAAGTCCCCTATATATGCACATTAAATAAATTTGTATGCCTTTTCTCCTCTTAATTAACCTGCTTCACATCAGTGATTTTTTTTTTAAGCCAATCTTTAAGGGGCCAAGGGCCTATAGCCCCCACAGTATTAATACAGAAGGGGTGGGCTTCTGGCTAAACCCCACATTTAAGCCTACAACTGCAGCCCTCAGTGAAAACAGCTGGCCCCATTTTTCCGTCCAAATGTTGCTTTTTTTGGCCTGTCCCATCCCTATCCTGTGCCCATAAAAGACTTTAGCTGGCACAGCAACACAAGCTGCTGAGCGTCAAGAATACAAGCGACTGGGTGTTTAGGATACAAGCAAGTGGCTGAGCAGTAAGCAGAGAAGCAACTGAGCATCAGAAACTACGGATAGAAGTAGCTAACTTCAGATGGTGTGGCTTTGGCGAGGGGCCCAGGCAGAGGTGGCTGGGCTTCAAGGAAAGATCACCTTCCCATCCCCTTTCCAGCCTCCCTTTCCACTGAGAGCCACCCACCACTCAATACAATCTTCTGCATTCATCACCTTTCAAACAGTTCATGTGACCTGATTCTTCCTGGACGTTGGACAAGGATTCTTCCCGGACGCTGGACAAGGAAACTTTCTAGAGGACAAGGGCTGCCACCTTGACCCTCCACTTAGCTGCTGGGTGCTTGGATGTCCCCAGACAGCAGAGCTGAAAGAGCGTTGTTTGTAACACTCTTGGATGCTGCTGTGGAGCTGCACAGAGCCTGCTCCTGCCAGAGAAGAGTGACTGACTAGTCCGGCATTCATTAGCTCGGGTTCCTACACTCACCCACTCTCAGACTCCCTCTCACAAGGAGTGGCCAGTGGTGGGCTGAGTAAAATAAACCACTCCAGTTTCTGCCTGGGGGTCAAGGGAACAATTCCATCTCAGTATCTTAGTCCTCAATTCCATGCTTATTTGCCAATGGCATCTCCCTGCAATTCAAATCAATTGTCATTTAAGGATAAATAAATGCATGAAAAACAAATAAAAATATCTGACAATGTACAACTATAACAAATAAGAGAAAGAAATGTGTTATAATTTAACCTCGCCAGAGTCGTTAGTATTTCTGTCCTTGGAATCTATCAGAAAAGTGGAAGGAGGTGGAAAAGAGAGATCAAGGGAAAAAATGGTTTAGAAAGAAAGCAAAGCAGAATATATTTTATGATTATGATCGCAGTTTCCTGGTGAACCTCAAAGCAATTACAGACTTAAATGAGCTATGGCCTAGTTTTCTTGTTTTGTTAAATCTGTGCTAGATTCTTCCAGCACGTGAGCTGCTTTAAAGGAATTTCTTATGTACTTTTGAAACCTGGATTAGTATCACAGGCCAGTTTGCCTCACTTGAGCAGTTCTTTCATGGAGACCCTAATGGCATGTCAGTAGCCAAAGAAGTCAGCATGACTACCTGAACAGTTGACACAGCTGTAACCGTCCAAAGGGTCCATCTCACTCACTGCCCAGGCAGAGCTGATTTGTCAAGACAGGGGAATTGCAATAGTGAAGAAGGTCAATATGCATACAACCGGCTAAACAGGAGAGCGGAGTTTTATTACGCAAATTAGTCTCTCCCAGAATTCAGAGCTAGGGTTTTTTTAAGAGAGTTTGCTGGGCGGAGGCTAGGAAGTGGGGAATACTGGTTGGTGGTGTGGTATAGGTACATGGAAACTAGTCCTTCTTTGCTGAATCTGCTTCTGAGTTGGGACCACAGGATCACTGAGTCATGAGTCGTGGATCTGGAGTCACACAGTCATCAGAAATGCGAAAGTCTGAAAAGACATCGCAAAAGTCCAATCTTAGGTTCTGCAACAGTGATGTTAATTCATAGGAGCAATTGGAAAAGTTACAAATTTTGTGACTTCCAGAACAATGGCTGCTAATTCTTTAATTACATCTGAACTTTAGTAGAATTCAGGCCCCTCTCATAATTCTAATCTTATGGTCTTTTATTAGTTTTATAAAGGTAGTTTAGTTTGGGGAAGGGCCATTATCATTTAAACTATAAACTAAGTTTCTCTCAAAGTGGTCTTCCATCCAGGAATGACTAAGGGCAGTTTGGAGGTTAAAGGCAAGATGGAGCTGGTTAGGTCAGATCTCTTTCACTGCCATAATTTTCTCACTGTTATAATTTTTGCAAAGGTGGTTTCACAGCCTCTGAGGAATAAGGATTGAGGATAAGGGTTAAGATTTTTATTCTATTCTTATGCTTCACAGATTTGACCTTGTACTTTGCCCTTGAGCATTTTGATTTCTTTATCTCAGTTTGAATTTAAAGCCGTCAGAGGCTGAGGGTAATAGGAAAATATTTTATTTACACAAAATGTTAGATGACTGAGTGTTTTCAAAATGATGTCTTGTTTACAGAAACACACCAGATAGGGAGACAGAAATAAACGTGTTTTAAGTGCTTTGTACATGCTAAGGGCTTTAAATACATTTATCTCATTTAAAACTCACAACAGAACTTTGAAGTGGATATTGTGACTACTTTTTCAAAAATACTCTGAAACTTAGAGAGATTGAACCGCTGTAAAAATATCACAGAGCTAAGGAGCAGAAACAATAGATTCAAATTTAGGTCAGCCTGGATTGAAATACATACCATTTGAAGTAAATCATATTGTCACAAAACTTATGTTTTAGCAGAGTGAGCTCTTTTAAAAATGTTCATTTCCAGGGATTAGAAGTGGAGCAGGGGAAGAGATCATGCCATTCCTTTAATTTGAGATCCTTCCCAAGAACATAGAAAGTCTTGAAAGCTGTGGATTTTCATTTGAATTCTAACTTCTATAGGAAGTTGGACAAATCATTCATTTCATAGGCCTATTTTGAAAGTCACATTAGAGAAAGATCAAAATCAATAACTTTGAATTCAAGCATCCATACAAACTATTGTGTGTTTATAAGTATATAGCTGTGTGCGTGCGTATCTTTATATTTATATCTGATTACTACTGAACAGAAAAGTAAGCTAAATTTGCTAGCTATAAATTGAATATCTTTACTCAATTTAATTTATAAATTAAAATTTATAACTAAATTTATTGCTTATAATATATTTGTTATAAATATAAATTTATTAGTTACTATAAGATAATAAATATCAGCTTATTAGTTATAATATAACTAACAGCAAATTAAATATAGATTATCTCAAATTAAATGAAAAGCCAGAGAAAGAACAGTGTCACCTTTTCATTTGCAAAACATGGATACATATATCTATAAAATAGGCTAAATATAAATTTGTAATAAACAATAGCACCTAAAAATACCTGTGGTCCTCAAAAGGAAGCATCAGTGGAATATGCTGTTGTTTTGAAAATAGCCATGATACAGCAATTTATCAGTAACATAATTAAATCATGTGCAAAGCCAGAGACGACAAAGAGAAGTAATTACAATCCTAACATAATGGAGTCATTACTCTCATATCTAAACATACTTTAAAGAAATTAGGCAGTTTCTGATACACTCATAACAGAAAACTCAAAAGAAGAAATATCACAGAATGAATTAGACCAGAATAACTTTTTTCTACATTTCCATGACATTTAGCTTTTTTATAGTTGTATTTGCTATGAAAATGTTTGTATTCAAATGTATAAGTTGCTAATTTGCAAGCTATAGAAAGAGAACTTTCTTTTTTTTTCTATTTTTGTATCTGTAATTTTTAGCATACAGTAGATGCCCAATAAATATCTGTTCAGTAAATGTGTTATGGGAATATGTTTTTATTGAGATAAAACAATATAAGTTGTAAATAGTTCTTGAGAACAAGCATGAATTATAGCCTAATGGGGTTTAAAACTTTGAACAATTCCCTATTGCCTACTAAGTGAAGTCTGTGAAAGGATGTATTGTGACTAGAGATGCATTTTAAGGAGAGAACACTAGTTCCAATGCTCAAAATGAATGACGAGAATGACAGTCTGAGCTACAGTGACCACTGAGGAGTCTATTAGCATACTGTAGCTGAAATGTATTGCAGGCCCAAATTACAGCAGTGATGGTGGAATAAGAAGGATATCATTAAGATAGAATACATAGGACTTGGCCACTGATTAAACATAGTAATGTTATAGATGTTGACTCTGTTTTTGAGCTCCAATGATCCTGAGGCTCTTAGGCCATTAAAGAAAAATAGAAGCAGAAGGAAAGCAAGAACACTTCTGGGGAGATAAAACTCTTTTTATTCTCGACACATATTCTGAATGACTTCTAGACATTGCATATATGCCTTGTTAATACATGGTGCTATCTTCTTTAAATAAAAATGATGTAATTTTGACGAATTTTCTTTTATTTTATCTGCAGTGAAGGCTGAGAATAATTATTCAGCCTCCATCTTATCCTCTCAAAAGTGGTTTCAAGTTCGCCCTTAATAGTCTCTTCAGGTATTGTGTTCCAAGATTTTGGGGCATGGAAGTAATCACTTACATCTTGTTCACAGAAGGCCATTATCACAGTTAATTCATAAACCCAGACCGTCTTTCGGGTAGACACTCACACAACTCTTCTTGAAAATCTTCATTTTATTCATTTGAGATGGAGGTGGGGGTGGCCAGTGCAATACTGTCTATTGGATCTTTTCAGATTCAAATCATTCCTTCCTCAGATAAGCTATTACTGACTTTCCTAATTAAGACAATGCCACCTATCATAACATATTCCCCTCTCTCACAGCCCTTCCCACAATTGATAATTAAATTCTACATATATAATGATTTGAGTAAAGTATTTCTCCACCAGACTATACCTTCATTGAGATCATATCTGTTTTCACTCAATATTATATTTATGTTGCTCAGTGTAAGCACTGGCAAATAAAAAATGCCCAATAAATATACAATGAATGAGTGAGAGAGGCTGGAAAATTAATCTCACTGTGGAAGAAAATTCTGAATCTAAAATACATGATTCTACTGTTCGATTTAACTCTAGGAAACTGATTTGTTTCTCTATCAGAATGTTTTGGGAAATTCAGTTTTCAGAATCAGGCTTTTGAATAAGAAAAATGTATATTACAGGAATCTCATACACACACACACACACACACACAGACTATTTCAGTAATAATATGACCTTAGAGGAAACCATATAAAACAGATAAAGAAAGTCTTTAAATATCTTAACTTCTTAACTGCGTCTTAGATCTGTTGGCAAGCTTCACAGGAATATGGAATAAATTGTTGATCTAGTTATATGCATGAGATAGTTTGTTACAAACATTTATTTTTAGAGATTGTTATTTTCTAACTGCACAATAAATTCCTGCTATTTGCATAATAGAATTGTTTGCTTCTTTGATTTTCTATTCAGATTGTGATTCATTAATATTTAGTCATACTTGAGATGGATGCTTTGTCATTCCATATGTTAAGTGTAAAGTATATATTCCTATTATACATTTCATTTTTCAATATTCCCAGGCAATAGATAACACATTATACCTCTGTCCTTCAGAAAATTTTGAGGCTGCAGCTTAACTGCAAAAGTCAATAAAACACTTTTGGAAATCTGGGTTGAAAAAATACATGTCCTTCATAGCTTCAATGTGGCCTTATGCAATATCTGACATAGCTAATAAATGTTTAATGGATAGATCTTCAATGAGAGGCCAAGAAATAAAAGTTACTTTTAATTTCAAGCATGTTTATAAGATTAGTAGAATAAGTACCTTATTTAACATTTTTACTAGTAAATTTACATAACTATTTTATTCTCGGTTAAGGGGTATTATGTAATGCATTTATTTAATTGAAATTAGGAAATTTTTAAGTCTTGAATTTTCTAGACACTGTGTTGAACACAAAACTTATTTGAAATTTAGAATTATAGTGGTTTATAGTCTCAAACTTAAGTGGATGAACATGAAAATCTCTTATTTTGAGTTCTGTGGCTTTCACATCATTTTTTTTCTCATTTTTTTCTGCAAACCAAAATAAATCAGAAAAAAATGGAAAAGAACTTTGAACTCCTAACACAATGATACACTTAAACATTCTTTTCAAGAAAACATGTAGATTGAAAAAGTGTATCTTCATGTGTATTCTTGCGTATGTTAAATGGTGACACATATATATTGGATGCTAAACTGCAGAAAGTCTATAGAATTTCTTAGAACGTTAGAATGAAAATCAACTGCAAGGCTTCAGGAAGAAAAAAATATTTATCAGGCTCCTCTGAAGACTGGCAGCTCCTTCACCAAGAGGTTTCTCTAGATGTTTGACAGAGTTAACACTGCTAAGTAGGCCACCGTAAGTCTCAGCAGAGAACAGGGAGAACATAAAATCTGTTTCACTTCTATTGGCATTTCCCCTCTTGATTATAGAAACTGTCCCCAATTTCCTTTTCCAGGGTCCTCCACTATAAAATTTGGCTGTTATGGTTCCAGGTGTAATTCAAAAAAATCACTTTGACAACTTATATAAGTGATATACGTAGATAATGTATCCTGTCTTCACTGTACTTTAATTTTCTCTAGGATTTGTGCTTTACTTATCTTTATATTCTTAATATCCAATATAATGTCTAGAATTTTGAAGGTGTTTAGTAATGATAGCTAAATGACTAAAACCATATTATTAGTAGTATCCTTTGACTGAACACATAAAGTATATAAAGTGTTAGCACATTATTTAGGATATAGTACTATATTTGTATTTTCTTACATGATTTAACACGCTATTTTTCTCTTTTCCTGTATTTAAAAAGTAATTCTCAGAAAAATTACATTATATAACAAAATCTTGGACACAGAAATAAAGTCATGGTAGGTTTAGGCATTGCAGTGTTTTGGGTTGGGTTCCAAAATAGCTTTACCTACCCCATTATCATAAAAACAAATAAGCTACATACAATGTAGTATTACATAAAGAGGCACCTTAGGGTGAATTGGGGTTAGAAGTTAGCTACCATTGTTTAAATCAGTTTTGTCACTTGATATTTGATACTCTGGAAAAGTTACTTAACTTCTTTGAGTATCAGCTTTTTCATCTAAAAAATGGAAATCACTTCTACCTTGTAGCCTTTTTGAAGATTAAGTTAATGTACACAAAATGTCAGGTACAATGTTTAATACAGGGAAAGCCCAATAAATGGCATTATGCGTATTTCTTACTTGTTCCACTGTATTATTAAATGTTTAAGCTAGGAGTAGAAAACAAATCAAAAGTTAAAAAATTAACAGTAAACTTATTTGCCATGTTTTAAAATGCATCTAAGATGTGGGGAAGCTACCATTCTGCAAAAAAAGAGAAAAAAATAAATTCAAAAAGTCAACTTGGCATTTACTTTGGGGGTTTGAAGAATTGTAAGTAAATTACATCTAATAATTTTAAAGTAGGCAGTTGAGTTTATGCACAGACATACTTTGACCTTATTTTAATTAATTGGATATGTGTATGATATGTCTACCAAGGTTTCTTAACAAAAGCTAGGAAAAGGGCAGTTCATACAGTGCTGGGTATAAAATGATTAAATACAATTTTTATGAGCTGTCACAGTCCAGTGGGTAGGAATATTTAATGATATTACCACAAGAATGGTATGGTTACACAGGAACTAGCATGGTGAGACACAAGAAGTGACACCATTGCCATATTTTTGTCCAAAATGTTAAGTTTCCAAGTCAACAGAGAAACTATTGTCAATGCCCAATAGAGCTTAGTTAAAATGTCTCTTCTGTCAGAGTACAAAGGGGAAGCAAAAAGAGCACTCAGAATAGGGTAAGAAGTAAAGAATGCTGCAAATGAAAAACAAAGATTTTTCTCTGCAAAATGGAATGATAAGCAGCCATTTTAGAACTATGTAACCAAGTAAGGCAAAACCTCTATAGGAATAATATGGTTAAAAGACTAAAGACGACATGAATTTTGAGCAACATCGGTAAGGCTGACCTTTCCTTCTTATGAGTCTTGACAAGAATACAGAATCCCAGTGTAAACAAGCAAGGGATACCAGCAGCTCAGGACAGCAGAAGGAAATGAGGAAAACTTGGAAGCTGCAAGAAGATGAAAAAGGCAAAGCAATTCAGTCGTTCGACCAAAATTAGTTAAAGTTTTTCACTGATTTTTCTTTTAGTGATAAGGGAATTAGAAAGCCTTACCAGCACCAACTAATATAATTTTATTTTTATATACAATTATATATCAGATAACTGTAAGGTATGAAACACAGTTCTATATGCATTTTTGAGTTGCTGTTAAATTATTTTAATATTAATATTCTGAGATGAAGAACTTTGGGAAGTCACACAGATAAGTAATCTATCTAATAGATTAAATCTGAAAATTTACATAAAATATACTGTCATCCACACAGGATAATGCTGTACTGGGCTTATTTAATATAATATGTCTATGTCTCAAAAGTTATTTGTCTGAAGACATTTTCTTTAGAAATAAGGTTTAAGTATAAGTAAAATATCCTGGAAAATCTCCAAAACCTTACCTTCTAAAGTTACTTGCCAAAATCCTGCAGTATTTCATATTGAACCAAAGTAACAGGATTTTCCTTTCTGTTTAATTCTTCCAAATGGAGTTATTCTTCTATATGATAGTCTTCTTTTACACTAAACTTAGAAATCAAGGTTCTACTAAAAAATGCTGCCATGGGGCTTTGGCATTATTAGCTAAATATTCTGAAGGTTTCCTTCAATAGAAAATATTGTGGTGATATACAGAAACCAATAAACACAGAAGACTGAAGAAATAATTCTGATGGTGTACCAATGTGTTAGCTTATTATCATGGACTGAAGTTCATTTTCAGCTACTCATTTGTGCTGTATGAAAGCATGGCTCTCTCCTGAGCTCCTTGGCACAAATCCATAGAGAAAATCAAAATTCAACTGCATACTCTGTTAGCTAGAAACTCACGCCATTTCTTTTTCAACAGGCATCAGAGCAAAAAGAGTCAATAAAGCCAAATGGCTGGCCAATTCAGTGAACGAACTGAATTTTTATGCTACTATTAACAACTTTCATTGTTTTAATAAAATTTACAGAGTGACTCATACCAGGACTTGCCCTCGCCTCTGAACATCATAAGGTCCCTGTACACAATGAGCTTCCAGTCTAGTGGGAAAGAAAATAAAGCAATAAGTGGCAATTATAATTCATTATGACAGAGGACATTAGAAGGCGGGCATGAAACTTAGTTGTGAGGAAGGTGGTTAGAGAAGCTATTCTAGGGAGTCCGAAGGAGGATTGGTGTATTTCAAGGAATCTTTAAGAACATAAGAGTGCATATGTTGATCTCTGTCTGAGGAAAAGCCAGGAAGGAGAAAGAACTGAAAGAATTCATTGCAAGGAATGTGTGTGTTAAAGGTGATGGATGTAGGCAGAAGTAGAGGTGGGAAAAATGATATTCATAGCACAGTTCTTCCACAACTAAATCCTTGGTGTCTGTCATTTTCTCTTTTTCTTTTCTTTTCTTCTTAATTTCTCTTTTCTTTTGTTTTCTTTTCTTTCTGTCATTTTTTTTTTCAGACAGGGTATCTCACTTTGCAACCCAGGCTGGAATACAGTGGCATGATCTTAGCTCACTGCAGCCTCAACCTCCTGCCTCAGACCTCCAAGTACTTGGGACTACAGGTGCACTCCCTCACTTCCTACTATGGTTTTTTATTTCTGTAGGGATGGGTTCTCACCACATTGCCCAGGCTGGTTTTGAACCCCTGAGCTCAACAGATCCACACACATCGGCCTCCCAAAGTGTTGAGATCACAGTCACGGGCCACTGTGCCCAGTCAGTCCCTGGTTTTTATGTCTGTCTGTAGGAAGTTTTTGAGAAGCCATGAGGTTGACTTCCTAAAACTTTTAAGTAATCTCCAGTTTAATGTAATGAAACTTAGTTTCTCACTCAGGTTGCAAATCTAGCAGAGTTTGATAGGTGGACATTGCTCGTGTGTGGTGGATTCATGCAGACTCTCTACAGTAGTGCACCATGACCAGTGATTTACTCCCCGTGAGTAACTGAGACCTGTGATTTTCAACTAACCAATTGAATGTGGCAAAGGGCACAGTATGCCACTCCGAGTGTGACGTTATATTACCACTCAAGAAACTCCACTTTGCTAACAGACTTACTTTCTAGAAGCTCTATTTGCTGACTTGATGAAAGAAGTATCCATATTGGGAGAGCCTATCTGAGAGGAACTGCTGGCAGCCTCTAGGAGCTGACAATGTCCCCTACCCAACAGCACTCAAGAAGCATGGACGTTTAGTTCTATAGCTACAAGGAAGATCAGTTTTGCCAAAAACCTGTATGAGCTTAGAAATGGATTCTTCCTCACTTAAGCCTCCAGATGACAATGCAGCCTGGCTGACACCTTGATTCAAGATGATTAAGACCCGAACTAGAAGGCTCAGTTAAACCATGCTCAGACTCTTGACTCATAGAAACTGGGAAATTATAAATGTGGTTTGTTTTAAGCCACATACAAAAGGAAAGGCATATAGTAGTTCATGCCATCGACTCTTTTTGTTGTTGTTGTTTTTATTTTTCTTTCCTTTCTTCTTTTTTAACATGGAGTCTCACTCTACCCCCCAGGCTGGAGTGTAGTGGCACGATCTTGATCAGTGCAACCTCTGCCTCCTGGGACCAAGTGATTCTCCTGCCTCAGCCTACGGAATAGCTGGGATTACAGGCAACGAGTACCATGCCTGGCTAATTTTTGTATTTTTAGTAAAGACTAGGTTTCACCATGTTGGCCAGGCTGATCTTGGCCTCCTGACCTCTACTGATCCACCCTCCTTGGCCTCCCAAAGTGCTGGGATTATAGGCTTGTGGCACCATACCTGGCCAAACACCACAGATTCTTGATACATCCATTCATAAGCAACAAACATTTCATTCATCAGACTAAGTCACATGGTCATGTTTAACATCAAAAAGATGAGTAAATACATTCCCACCATGTACTTAAAAAAGGAAAAGAGCTAGAATATTTGTAAATAGCAGCAAAGACAACCACATACATTTTATAGTTTGTAATTTTCTGTTAAATAAGACATAAACTGTGATGGAAATAAAATATTTTAAATTAATATAACAGAAAGAAGAGTTGCTAGTGTAAAAAACAGCACTTTTGAAAGCCACAATTCTCTGAATCTGCGGATCTCTCCAGAATAGGTACAGTCAATAAATACTATTTTATCAGGAAATCATCATCAAAACCAAACTTTTGTTAAGCATGGTAAGCACATTTACAAATAAGCATTTTAAAAGTAAATAGTAGAATAGCAACACTCATTAGATCCAATTATTGTATTTTTCCATTATCTCAGTAAATACATCAAACACCCTTTTAAAAAGCATTGTCAAACTTAGATCTTCATTTCTTTCTTAACCACATATCCCAAGATATCACACAACAAATGCTTTCAGTAAATGAAAGAAAATATCTCTTTTGTAAAATAAATCAATTTTTGGTTCCCTAGATACCAATTTGACCTTCTAATTCAGTACTATTTTTTAACCTGACTTTCAGAAAACAGTTTGAACCTGACAAGTGCATAGACCTGATGTTTAGTCTCTATCCAACTAAACCCATATAGATACTCTGACCTGATCTTGGTTTTCCATTCTGACTCAAGAAAGCTAGAATGACATAGTGTCTATCCTCTCAATAAAGACAGGTCACTTATCTCACACTTACCTGAACTCAGAAATAGATTTGAGACATACTTAGTCAAGGTTTAGGGAAAGAACATTTTTTTCATTTCCAAGATCAATGTGGTAAAACTGGGATAAACACATCCTTTATGAAAGAACTCAAATGTATTTATAGGAAGGTATGTAGGATGAGAACAGCTTGATGCCTACTTTCACTCCTTTTAGTATAGAATCTGCTTAATTATAAAAAAAAAAAAGAAAATCACCAACTTATGTAGGTATTTGTACTGATGGTTCAAGGATGAATTTTACATAAGCTGTAGTCGTATGAGGTTCACAGTCCACAGGGAGACGTTTTTCACATAATATTATAAATTTAAAATTTTTTCATGTGTAAGTATGGGGATAGAGGCAGAATTTAATAAAGAAGCAATAATTCTGGAACTTAGGGTGGAAGGTTCATCACAGAGTAATTTCTGAAAAATGTTAAATAACAAATGTAATTATTATAATGTTCTTTTAAAACTAGTATTTTTGAGCAGCTAGTATTTTCACGAACTTTACCAAAAATATTAATGAATTTAGAGTTGTATTACAACAATCCTATATAAGTAAATTTACCAACACATATAAAGAAACTGAGGCTTAGAAAAATCAAGTTATTGAAGGTAACTGATAGATAATAATAAGCTAGTAAACCTATTATTATCTAATAAGTTAATATTAACAGCTAATAAGTGATAGAGCCAGTTTTCCAGAAAGTAAGATTACATCACTGTCCTGACGCAAAAAGGGTGAATGTGAATCTTCAAGGGACAATGCAGAACATTCCAACATAAAGGTGAGCAGAGGTAGTAAATACCTTGATAGAAGCCTAAAATGGCTGGAGGTAAGAATAAAATTAAGAAAGTAGAATTATGGTTATAGGCAAAGCTGAGTTCATTGATGGTCTTATAAAGCCATGGTTATATAATTCAGCTTTGATCAGGAAATTGTGAATAAATAGTGCTGAATTATAAAGCTAGAATAAGGGAAACATCTGTTACAGCAAAAACTTAAAATTTAGAGGAAGGTAACATATATATATGTGTGTGTATATATATATATATATAAAAGGATAAAGAACTTAGCTTCAATTACTAATTTAAAAACTTCTAGAAAGAGTAATTTAAGGTTAGGTGAGAAAAAAAAAAGTAGTAGAGAATACAGGTGGGAAAATACAGAAGGAAGAGAGAAGAGAGGAATTCTTTGGAATGATACAACACATATTTTCAAAAAGAGAATATGCCTCCATGATGAAACCCCAGTTACTCTTCTTTGAGCTCTGCATAAGGGAAATTTAACTTAGCTCCTAGGCAATCATTCATTACCATTGGGACTTTGGTGACTGTATCCACAATAAAGCACATTTTCCCATTATTAAATTCTAGTGAAAATTACACCTAAAACAGAGTCCCAAAATACATGTAACAAAACTGACATAACTAAAGGGAAAAATAATTTAATACTAATAGTAGAGATTTCAGTTTCCCACTTTCAATAATAAATAGAACAAAGAAATAGAAGATTTGATTAATAATAGAAACCAACTAGATCAAAAGGCCTCTGTAAAACACTCCAGTCAACAACAATAGAGTATACATTATTCTGAGTTCACATGGAGCACCCTCCAGACAGATCATCTGCTAGGCTATAAAATAAGTCTCAATAAATTTAATATGATTGAAATTATATAAAATATGTTCTCTGAACACACAAACACACATAAACTAGAAATTAATAACATAAGACAATTTAGGAAATTCACAAACGTGGAAATTAAACACACACTACTCAATAATAAATAGATTGAAGAAGAAATGACAAAGGAAATTAGAAAATACTGTGAGAGGAATGAAGATAAAAATGCAATATACCAAAATTTATGGGATGCAGCCAAAGAAGTGCTTAGAGGGAAGTGTATAGCTCTAAGCATCTATATTACAAATGAAAAAAATAAAAGATCTATAGTCAATAACTTAACATTTCAGGTGAAGATGGAAAAAGAAAAGTAAACTAAATCCAAAGCAATAAAAAGAAAGGAAACCATAAATGTTAGAGTGGATATAAATAAAATAAAAAATAGAGAAACAATAAACACAATTTAAAAAGCCTAAAAGTTTGTACTTTGAAGAAAATAAAAAATGGATAAATCTCTAGCTAGATTGCCACACCCCTCCAAAAAAAAATGAAGAAAAAGGAGGAGGGGCAGTGGAAAGGCTAAAGAGCGATCTCAGATTTCCAAGGTCAGGAATGACACATTATCACTGGAGGACTATAACATAAATTATAAGAGAATATTGTGAATAATCATAAGCCAACAAATTTGATAACCTAGGTGAAATGGAAAATTTCTAGAGACACAGCTGCTGAGTCAAGAAATATTTGTTTTTTAAATTTGAATAAACCTATAATATGTAAGGATATCAAAACTTTTCACAAAGGAAAATAGACTCAGATGGTTTCTCTTGTGAATTGTATCAGACATTTATAAAAGAACTAAAACCATTTCTGTACAAACTTTTCTATAAGTGGAAGAAAATGGAAAATATCTCAGATAGTCCTATAAAGTTAGTATTAAGCTAATACCAAAACCAGACAAAGATATCTCAAGAAAACTCCAGAGCAATATCCTTTACAAGTATTGATGCAAAAGTCATCAGCAAAATACTCACACACCAAATTCAGCAACATAACACCATTATATACATGGCTAAGTGGGATTTATTTTTGGAATGCACAAGAAAATACATTCAATATGTGAATATAAATCAACGTGATTCACAGTAATGGAATAAAGGACCAAAAGAAAAACACATGGATACCTCACTAACTGCAGAAAATGTACTTAAACATCCAATACCTTTTCATGATTAAAAAAAAAAAAAGTCAACAAACTACAAATAGAGGTCAGTTTTCTCAACCTGATAATGCACATATTTTAAACACCCATAGCTAATAACATCATAACTAATGGTGAAAGACATAAAGCTTTCCCCTGAGTCAGAACACAGCAAAGGTATTTGCTTCTACACCTCTATTTAACATTGTACTGAGAATTTAGCAAGGCAAAAAGGCAGATAAATAAATAAATAACCAATTTCCATACTGGAATAAAAAGAAAGAAATAAAACTACCCTCCTTTACAGATAACATGATCTTGTATGTCTAAAACTCTAAGGAATATACACACGCACAAACACAAAGTATTGAAATTAATAAACAAATTTAGCAAGGTTGAAGAATACAAAATCATATAAAAACTTAAATAGATTTTATGTATCAGCAATGAATCCATCTGAAAATAAAATTAAGAATTTCATTACCCTAGCATCAAAAGTAATAACATACATAGGATATTAATTTTACAAAATAAGTGAAAGAACTGAAACTATAAAATGCTGTTGAAAAAAATAGAGACATAAATAAATGGAAGACATCATATTCATGAATTGGAAGATAATATAGTTGGGATAACAATACTATTCAGATTTATTTACAAATTCAACATAATCTTTATCAAAATTCTCGCCATCCTTTTACAGAAATTAATAAGCTGATCCTCAAATTCACCTGGAAATGCAAGGGACACAGAATAGACAAAATCTAAAAACTAATAAAGTTGGAGGACTTGTACTTTCCAATATCAAAATTTACTGCAAAGCTACAGTAATCAAAACAGTATAGTACTGACCATATGGATATAACCATAGATGAATGGAATAGAATTGGGAGTCCTGAAATAAACCAACACCTCTATGACCAGTTGATTTTAAAAAACGGTGCCAAGACTATTCAAAGGGGAAAGAAATGTCTTTACAATCAGTAGTGCTGGTGCAATTGAATATTCACAAGACAAAAAACAATGAAATTGGACCTCTTACTGACACTATACCATAATTAATTAAAATTGAAAGATAGGACTAAATGCAAGAGCTAAAACTGTAATACCCTTAGAAAAAAACCTAGGCATGAATCTTCATGATCTTGGCTTGACAAATCCCTCAGATATAACAACATTTGATTTCACCATAATTGAAAACTTTGGTGCTTCAAAAGACACTATCGAGAAAGTAAAAACCAACTCACAGAATGAGAAAAACATCTATAAACAATATTCCCATAAAAGTGCAGTATTCAAAATATAGAAAGAACTATTACAACATAACAGTAAAAAGAAAAACTAATTACAATTGGGAAAAGGATCTGAGTAGACAGTTTTACAAAGAAGACATAAAATGGTTAATAAATACATGATGTTCAACATATGATGCTCATCATTAGTAATTTGAGAAATGCAAATCAAAATAATCCATCATGTCACACTCACTAGTATGGCTAAATGATAAAAAAAAGGTCAATAAATCTTGAGTAAGATGTGGAGAATATGGAACCCTCACACGTTGCTGGTAGGAATATAAAATAATGCAACCACTTTGAAAAACAGTTTGCTAATCGCTCAAAATGTTAAACAGAGATTTATCATATGACCCAGATATACCCACTCCTAGGTATATGCCTAAAGGAACTGAAAACATAGTCTTTCTGGGTTGATGAAATTGTTATGGAAATAGGTAATAGTGATGACTAGACAATTTTGTGAGTATAGAATAAAAACATTGAATAGCTCCTTTAAAAGTGTGAATTTTATGGTATGAATATTACATTATCATATGTGATTTATATCTAAATTTAAAATTTTTATACAGAAAAAAAATCACCATGATGACAGAAAACTATGTGCATGAAGATTTCATTATTTTAATGCTGGAAACTGTACATGTCTAAAAGTTAATTGGTTAAACAAATTATGCAGAAACATAATAGAATATTACTTGAAAATTGAATTGTTAATTGAAAAGCTCACTTATAAAGATCATAACAAATGCTTGACACATATTTAAGTGTGAACTCAAGTGGAAAAAACTAAATACAAAACTATACTCACTTTAAAATGATTTCATTAAACATGAATACAGAAAAGGGAACAAAAGCTAATGAGAATCTGAGTTTTCTTACATTTTTGCAGTGGAAGTTTAAATCTCAAGTTTAGAAATAAAAGAGATAAGGTCAAAAAAAGTAAGTATGTTGCACGTGGGCACAAAAGAGAAAGAGCAGACATGAATCTAGAATGCAGACATTTCTGATTCTGTCTCTGTAAATACTTAAGATAGTAGGTATATTATGCCAATGTTTCTTCAGTTATCTGTGAAATATAACAAGTTTTTCCCTTTTCCAACATGCCACGGATCACACATGATCCGAGTATCATAACTAATATTCAGCTTGCAACATGTTCCAGAAAACCAAATTGCTGTAGGCTCTGCTGAATTCAACCCTATTGATCACTTACCTAGTTGGAATAGCAACGTCCTATGGCTGTAAACATTTCTGAACCCTTACTCAAAAGTTTGATACTTATTTCATTGATTCTGGTAACCAAATATTTATGGAGAAGCAACTGGTCTATGAGTCATATTTTGGGTTGCAGTGGTTGAGTTAGTTAAAAAGAAGGAGAGAAAAAACAGATTAAAAATGGTTTAGAATATGGAGTTTAGAAAATACTCACGTTGAATAGAAACTAAAATAACCAATTAAAATTGACAACAGTTTTATAAAAAACTATCAATTCAATTGTTTATTAAACAAATTATGAGCTCGAGTGCCATTTAAACAAAGTTTCAGAGCCACCAATAGAATCTTTCCAAATAGCCAAAATGTATAAATTACTATAGCATTTACACTTTTTATATTTGAATATTAAATATTCAAATATTCAAATATTAATATTTAATCAAATTTGAATATTTAATATTCAAATTCACTTTTAATTGAAATTGAAACTTCTCTCCCCGTAGACGTACAACATGCTTTCATCAAAATTTTGGTTTTTTGCTAGGGCAAATGACTATAAAACATAATTTAAAGAATGATCACCAATGATCATTATCAGAAAAGAGAAATGAATAAGTTGATTAACATCCTAATATTATTCAGTGATACCATTATGGAAACAGAATGTGATGCTTCATAAAAAGAAATATAAATATGAGTACCTTCAATGTGGTGTATGTTTATATAATATATCCTCTTCTCATAAGTCTTTACTGAGTTTTTAGTAAGCAAACTGTATACTGACAAAAGGCTATTTTTTTCTGTGTTGCCAGAATGGGACACTGTTATTTGAAAGTGAAGTATTTAAGTGTAAGGTCAATTATTTGCACTTCTACTTCAATTAAGAGGACATGGCCTCATAGTTTAATTTACAACGGCTAGTTAAACTCCCTAGAAAATACTTCAGAGTGCCTAAATAGCAATTAGTCATTGGAAAAAAAAAAAAAAAAAGAAAAAAAGGGGGCAGGCAACAAAGTTCAAATAACTATCAGATTAGCACACACATCACACATATTATTCTATTAACTCATTAACAAAGTACTTAGGAAAAAGAAATGATGGTGTTTTCTAAACGGTTTAAACATTCTAGGAAAAATGTGTAAGAATTATGTTAAATGCAAATCAAATTAATGAGGAAAATGATGCTCTGGACAGCTTCATGTAGGATTTAGGTAAAGGCATGCTTTCCATCTTTTTTGTTTAGATTTGATGCTTTTGTTTTCCCCATCTCAATGTTTTCATAGTTTGAGTGGCTCATGAGAAAAGAAAAAGTATTAAGAGAAAAGAAAAAGTATTAAGAGAAAAGAAAAAGTATTAAAAATAATTATAACTACCATTTGAATGGCACCTCTCATGAACTAGATATTGAGATAAAAAATCTGCACCTAAATTCAAAAAGTCTTAAAACTATGTAAACTATGGTTTATAGGATAAAAAGCATATGTAAAAATCTGAAGGTGAGAATAGAACAACTATGAGAAATGCTAGTCTAGATGATGTCTGAGATCCCTTTGAGATCTCAACAGCACCTTGAATCCTAGGGCTTTCTTTGGTTTTACATGGATGACACTCTAAGATCCGTTTCACAGTGCAGTTACATGGATATTTCTGTAGCACTGGCCAAAATATCCATATAACGATTCCTGAAAATATCTAAGAAGGAATGAATGAATGAGGGTGACCTTTTTGGCCTTATCTATTGAAAGCTTCTCTTCAGAATTTAGGCAGTGGAGGCATAACTGACCACAGAAGTCTCTTCTTTGGAAGTATTCAAGTGCTTTGGTGGGGATTTTACCTCAAACTGCATAAATCATGAAGCTCCCTTCCTTGGTACTGAAACCTTTTATTGATTTAAGGGCTTGCTTTAGGGGGAAATGTCACAGTGTCAAGACAATTGTGGGTTTCATGTGAAAAGTGCTTATTTACTTTGTTCCTTGGGAAACAGTGTCATGTTGCTATGACAACTGCCATAAGACTGTTTCTTACTTTAGGTACGTACACACACACACACACAGACTGTTATATCCATTTTCATAACCATGCAGCCAACTTGAAGAGCATTTGCATTCCTAGGTAGAGATGAACTCACGAAAAAAACTAGACAACAGGAAAATCATGGGACAAGAATTGTTTGTTTGTTCTTCTAAATATAAATTGATTCTGCAAGGCTGCAAGATAAATTTCCTTAATGTGGTTATATATATATATATATTAGCCATTCAAACATAAGGGTTTAGAAAATAAGTGTTGAATTAGGTAACCTAATAAGCATAATATTCACATTGACTTTGGAATCCTACTTGAAAAATGACTAGGACGCTGAACCTTGAATGAAAAAAAAGATTAAGTTTAAAATTACTTAAGGCTTTAAGATTCTTCAAAAGTCATCTTTTGGTATTTTTAATTTGAATTGTAACACACTGTAATCCAAATGGGTACATCTTGTATAATAACATTTATAATTTTTCTGTATCCTCAAATTACCCATATATAGGCTTATCAATTAATAATTCATTAATTAATTTGCCTTTATACTAAAGTAGACTGATATAAAAAGAAAATCTAGAAGTATTACTTATCAAAAAGATAACACATAATTTGCTGCATGTATTTACCTCAAATGTCATCTTTTATGGAACTACTATTAAATTTTTAACACATTGAGAAATACTGCAGTCTATTCTACAGCATTGTCAACAAGTGTTAATTGGATTATTTTGTCCAGAGATAGGGAACTCATCACTTCCAAGGAATATTATTCTTTAAATAAATAGTCTATTCAAATAAAGTACAGTATGCATTACATCTCAAATTAACAATCACATTAACTCCCTTTAAGATCTTCTTCTTCAATGTAGCTGTCTCTTTCAATGACAGTTTTTCTGTTTGTGTGTGTGTGTGTGTGTGTGTTTGTGTTTTCAAAAAGTTTGTGCTATGGTCATGCTAAAGTCTAAGAATAAAATACTATGTAAAAATAGACTATGTTGTCCAAGCGTCTGTGTTCTGGGAAGGATAAGAGAAACCTTTTCATGAATACAGGTAGAATATGCAGTAGGACCAAAATAAAGTAGTCCTAAACTTGACTTGTGATTCTTTTTGTTCATCATAAAGTGGAGACAGAATTTGTGTTAATATGAGGAATAAAAGTTTGTTATGGCCAGGTGTAGGGGCTCACACCTGTAATCCCAAGACTTTGGGTGTCTGTGGCAGAGGATCACTTGAGTTCAGGAGTTCAACACAAGCCCGGGCCACAGAGCAAGACCTCATCTCCACCAAAAGCACAAAACAACTAGCCAGGCATGATGGTGCACACTAGTAGTCCCAGCTACTCAGGAGGCTAAGGTAGGAGGATTGCTTGAGCCCCCAGGAGGTCGAGGCTACAGTGCTATTGTGCCACTGCACTCCAGGTTGGGTGACAGAGTGAGACCCTGTCTTGAAAAAAAAAAAAAGTCACATAAACCAGTGGTAGAAAACTTTTCCAAGCAGAGACGCAGCATAAATAAAGGTGCAGAAGTGAAAGAGAGCCCAGTCTATGTGGAACAGCTGGAGCACCAGGTGTGAGTAAGACAATGGGGAAACCTGGTAGGTAGTGAGGCTCATCCGGGAGGGAGGAAGACAGACAGCAAAGCCATAGTTTCTTAGGTGATAGATCCCAGTGTTATCTTGTAGGCAGAGGAGTCCTTGACTGATATAAAAAAGGAGAAGGACATGATTCAATGTATGATTTAGATAGGGAAATTTGACAAAAATATCTGCAATGGAATAGAAAGTTTTATAACTAATGAAAGGAGAATAAAGGAAATAGTTTAGGCTAGAATTAAACCATGTGCCCAACCGGCATAGTGGGAAGAAGAGATTGGAAGCTAGTAGGAAGATAGAAATGACAAGATTTTGTCACTTTTCACATGTATGGGTAAGAAAAGATGAGTATCCAGGTTTATTGAAATATTTTTTACTGGAAAAACTGGAACAGGAAGGGAAGAGGTGAAGATGAGTCTGTATGGGGGAATGTGAAGTTTAAATTTGGTGGAAGGATGCGCGGTAGATATAGAGGTTAACCTACGTGGGAAATGTGGGACCTAGAAGTGTGATTTAGAATAAAACGCCACTTGTATATTAGTTCAACCATTGTGGAAGACAGTGTGGTGATTTCTCAAGGATCTAGAACCAAAAAAAAATTTCACCCAAGAATCCCGTTACTGACCATATACCCAAATGATTATAAATCATTCTACTATAAAGACACATTCACACATATGTTTATTGTGGCACTATTTACAATAGCAAAGACTTGGAACAAACACAAATGCCAACAGCCATAAAAAAGGATGAGCTCATGACCTTTGCAGGGACATGGATGAAGCTGGAAACCATCATTCTCAGCAAATTAACAGAGGAACAGAAAACCAAACACCGCATGTCCTCATTCATAAGTGGGTGTTGACCAAGGAGAATACATTACACAGAGAGAGGTGAACATCCACACACCAGGGCCTGTCGGGGTGTGGGGGGCGAGAAGAGGGAGAGCATCAGGACAAATACCTAATGCATGTGGGGCTTAAAACCTAGATGACACATTGATGGGTGCAGCAAACCACATGGCATATCTATGTAACAAACCTGCACATTCTCCACATGTATCCCAGAACTTAAAATGTAATACTTAAAAAATACGAAAATAAAAAAACCTTTCTCCTCCTTGAGAACTGGCACATTGTTTTGCAACTTCCACAGGCAGCAGCTTGCACTCAGGTCTGCCCTGGGTCCCAGGCTGCCATTAACTCCTTTTTCAGAGAGTTGGTTGCCACAGCCCCTACAGGGCAGAACAGGCTCTGAGACATCTCTCGGCCTGCCGCTAATTGAACTAAGGTGAACGTTTTCCCTCACTGAATCCACAGAATCTCTGTCTTGATGATTTATGCCAAGAGACTGAGAAAGCCGGAAGCTGAGCCACGTCAACACGGGAGCCCTAAGTGAGGGTCCATGAACTTGGTCTGCTGAGGTCCTTGAAACTGCCCTGGCTCTGCCATTCGTATGTCTACCACTGTGGTTTTTTCTGTGGATGATGAGTCCTGTACCCAAAACCAAACTGAGAAGATCCGGCTCCTTAGTACCAAAATTGCTATCTAAGAAATGCTAAATCTTAGAGAGAACACATATCAGGCTCACGTGGGGATTTCTGCTCCCTACTCCACACCATGGGGAAGAGTCTCCACAGCCTGCCCTCAGCCCACCAATGTTCCTGCCCTCCAGTCAAAGGCAGGAAATGGCTACCCTCGTGGGGCAGGGGTGCGGACATGGCAAGGCCGTGAGGACCGGTCCACAGACTGCTACCTACCCACAATCCATCACTGGTCAGCAACAAGAAGAACACAGAAACAGTGTTGGGAACTACTATGACAGTTTTTCAGATCAATTTAATATCTGCAAAATCTAACAATAAAAAATTAGAACTTGTGTTTTGAAAAAAAAAAAACACTTCTTAGATATTAAAGATTTGGTGTATCAGTTTGAGAAGAGAATAGCACTTCGAGAATATTGAGGTAACAATTATTTAATGGAAGTTAATACAAAGATAAGGCGAAAGAGTGAATTCTAGCAACATGGTTTACTATTAAAATTTCTGATTACTCCTTTTAAAATAGAAATGAGGGCTTGATGGAGAAATTAAAAGATTTCTAAAAAACAAACAAACAAACAAAAACCAAAAATCCCCTGATGTTAGTTATCTGGGGACTCATGGGGGCAGTTTCAGAGGAGTCAGGGTGTAGGATGGTCACAAACTGATGGAGTAAATGAAAGTAGAAGGTTCCTTCTAAATGCTTGCCTAAAGTTTTAAGATGAGTTGATGACTGGAAAAGAGCCTCCACTGACAACAGATTGTGTTTCTGCATCTGAAAAGAGTGTTGTCCAGAAAAACAATGCAATATTCCACAGTTATTTCACCACCACCTGAAGCAGACTACACGGAAGAAGTATCTCCAATAAAAGTAGCATTTTTCTGTTTTTATCCCAAATTCATTATTCTCCTGTCTCTCAACCGGATGTGGTTTGAATGCTGTCTCATGTTGAAATGTGATTACCAATATTGGAGGTGGGGCCTGGTTGGAGGTGACTGAGTCATTGGGGCTGATAGTTCATGAATGGCTTAGGACCATCCCCTTGATATGTGAGTTCTTGCTTTGAGTTCACGTGACATCTGGTTGTTTAAAAGAGCATGACACCTCTCCCCTCTCTCTTTCTTGCTCCTGCTGTTGCCATGTGATACCACCAGCTCTCCATTTGGCTTCCATCTGACTGGAAGCTTCCTGAGGTCACCAGAAGCCTCACCAGAAGGAGAATGATGCTGCTCAGCTTCCTATGCAGCCTACAGAACCATGAGCCAATTAAACCTCTTTTCTTTAGGTTACCCAACGTCAGGTATTTCTTTATAAAACACCAAGAATGGGCTTACACACAATCCCAGATCCTATGGTTTAAGCATCACTGTCCAGAAGGTCACAAAGCTGTTGGGAAATAAATAAGGATATCAAACATGAAACTGCTAACTTTAATTTAAATGAGCTTTTTACTAAAATTGCTTGAACATGTGACTGTTTTCTCACGACAACACTGCCAACTAATGGTCTAGGAAATATTGTTTAAAAAATGTCTGTCTACATACAACAATAGATGATACCTATGTAAACAGCAATTTGACACACAAAGGATAACAAAATGCTACATAAGTTTATTTTAATACACTTCAGTTTCAACAGAGTAAACATTCCCATTATAGCAGTACTTATCAGAGCCTTTATCATCTGACTCTCCATGAGTAAATGCTTCATATATTACCTCCCATTTGAGATTTACAAACAAATGTGACCATCATATTTTGTTTATTTTATTTTATTATTTTTTTGAGATGGAGTTTTGCTCTTGTTGCCCAGGCTGGAGTGCAATGGCATGATCTCGGCTCACCGCAACCTCCGCCTCCCAGGTTCGAGCAATTCTCCTGCCTTAGCCTCTCGAGTAGCTAGGATTAGAGGAATGCATCACCACGCCTGGCTAATTTTGTATTTTTAGTAGAGACGGGGTTTCTCCATGTTGGTCAGGCTGGTCTTGAACTCCTGACTTCAGGTGATCCACCCGCCTCGGCCTCCCAAAGTGCTGGGGTTACAGGCATGAGCAACCCTGCCTGTGGCTCACCTTGCTTTGCTTGCTTTTCTTTCTTTCTTTTTCTTCCTTTCTTTCTCTCTCTTTCTTTCCTTCCTTCCTTCCTTACTTCCTTTTCTTTCTTTCTTTTCTTTCTTTTTCTTTCTTTCTCTCTCTCTCTCTCCTTCCTTCCTTCCTCTCTTTTCTTTCCTTCTTTCTTTCTTTTTGAGATGAAGTCTCACTCTGTCGCCCAGGCTGGAGTGCAGTGGTGCCATCTCAGCTCACTGCAACCTCCGCCTCCTGGGTTCAAGCAATTCTCCTGTCTCAGCCTCCTGAATAGCTGGGACTACAGGCGCCTGGCACCAAGCCCGGCTAATTTTTGTATTTTTAGTAGAGACAGGGTTTCTCCATGTTGGTCAGGCTGGTCTTGAACTCCTGACCTCAGGTGATCCACCCGCCTCAGCCTCCCAAAGTGCTGGGATTACAGGCGTGAGCCACTGTGCCCGGCCCCATATCTTGTGTATTTGTTCACCTGTGTTTGTTGTTGCAGTTCAGTATATTGTAGCCCGGCTATTTTGTGGTATACATTTGGGGACTTATAAGAGGGACTGTACAGAACCTACTGTATACTGGACATTATGGCAATCATTTTTCATATCACAGTTTATTTTTTCCTTCTAATAACTCTATGAATTATGTTATCATTATCAACATTTTGTAATTAAGGAACTTGAGTTTTACAAGATTAACTCATGTGCACCAGGCCAATCAGGTAGATTGGGGCAAGAGAAACCTGACTCAGAAGCACATATTCTTAAATATGATTCTTTACCACCTCGTATTTGTTCATCCTGAGAGATGTTGAAAAGTTGCTCAATAACTGTTAATTCCCAGAATAACTAATTTGCTGTATTGTGGTCACGTTTTGTTCATTTCTAGCCTCATAAGAAAGTCAATTGTCTTATACTGCTGATGTTTTATCGAGTTCTGAGCATTATTACAAAATCATTTCGAAACTGTAGTTACCAAGAAATCTTTGTTAAATGAGTTTCCCACTTGTCAGAAATGACTTTGGATACAGTACACAGTTTTTATAGTTTTCTTAACTCTTTTGCATTCTATAAATTCAATTTCACATTCACAAAGTATTCCAGATAGTACTTTCTACAATGAATATTACATATATGGGCTTGTTAAAACCACTTGCCCTTCAATTTTTTTACCTCCCCCTAAAGAAAATTATAAACCTGTAGTGACGACTGCCTGTTGAGTTATATGCTGTGGAATTTCACACTAACTCTGTTATTCTTTCCCCACAAGATATTTCTATGCAATACAGTGTACCTGTATATTATTCTTACAATGCAAAATCCTATTAAAGTCAATGGTGCATGTATCCGTTTCATTTCAATGTGACTTTGGATAATAAAAATAAAATATACTGAGGAGAATACATAATGAGTTGCCTGCCAAAACTATTCAAAGTACAATTAAATAACTGAGGAAGTGAGAAATTACCTTGGTACAAAAGATGTATCCACAAATAGATTACTGCTAATTTAGGGTATGCCCCAAATTATACACAATTGAAGACTCCCTTAGTCCGCAAGGCATCAAAATACCCACAGGGATGATTAATAATATCCCCCTTTCTGGAAGAAAAATGTCAAAATACACTACTCATTTTTCTCTTAGTTTCTCGACAATTACTGTGCATCCTTATATGACAAGAACTGTGGAATGTGTGTCATGAGCTGTACGTTATTTTTTAAATGAAATAGATTCTCCTTTACACTGCAATAAAAATTCAATAATTAGCTGAGTTTATTTGTTAGTGGCTTCAGAATATTTTTCCATTCTTTCCAACTGCATTTTGCCTATGATCACATAGAATCAAAAATATTTTAATATTGAAGTTTGGGCTTTGCTAGACTATCAGTCATTTACAGTGAATGAATTCTATTGAAAAGAGGTGTGGTATAGAAGAGGAAGGGATATGACTTCATATGTGAAACAAAAGAAATACTATAGACAGTTTACAATGAAGTACTGATATCTGTTTTGGGTTGAATCACCTAATTTTGAAATATTATTTTATTCCTTTTTTTACTAAAAGAAAAATCTAGCAAGTATCAGTTACATATCCAACCCCATGATGTTCAATTAAGAAAATCTGCTTTCTAGGTCAATACATTCATAACCCATGCCCCTTTCATTAAATTATCCTCAACAGAGCTATAGCACTTTTTTATCCATTAATTACCTTCCCAAGCATCACAGTTCACTCAAAGAACTTGGGATCTGAAATCAGAAAGACTTGGGTAAAAAACCCCATGTGAAATATTTTTATGCTGCTTGACCTTGTGTAATTTAGCCCCTCTGAACTTTCGCACCTTTATATGTTTAAAAGTTGTTAATGTTTATCCTGCAAGGTATTTCTTAAGATAACAGCTAAAGGAGATGAATATAAAGCATTGGCTCACAGTAGAAACTCCATAAATATTAGTTACTTTTCCTGTCTTCAATTCGCAATGTTAATTGGATCTTATGTTACATAGTACTTCCTCAATGAAACAGTAATCATGTTGAAAATTAGGATTATTCATATTCCCTTTATTTGTTATCATCTATTAGGTTGAATACCTTACTTTCAGCTGCTTCATCATTTCTGGATAGTCTTGGTATGGGTTTTGTTTGTTTAATTCTATATTCCAGCCCAAGCAGTCTCTTCATCCCAACAAAATCTTAGCACTGTTTTAAAATGTGAATGACATAGCATCACTTACATGAAATCTTCAGTAACATTCCACTAGGTTGTGATATTTCCTCTTTGAACTCAGAGAAGCAAGTCATTGTAATAAAAAGAAAGAGGTGAAATCTGTAGTTCTGAAAATAAATTAGACCTACCCATCCCTGTCTTCTTGCAACTTACAACCTCACTGGAACCGCATATGTGTGGGGACTGAGTAAGGTCGATATGCATGTATTCGGTAGATCAACATGTCTTATGCATCTATCTCCCACCCATCTATTCACGTAAAGGAAATAATCAATAGCTATTAAGACTGGAATATTTTATCCAGAAGAGCTATACACTCTTGAAAAATAGAACAAAGTTGTACTCACATTTTCCTGTTTCAAAACTTGCTACAAAGTTAGAGTAATCAAGGCAGCAAGGTACTTGGATAAAAATAGGCATATGGATCAATGGAATAGAATTTAGAATTCAGAAATGAATCCTCTTATTTATGGTCGATAATTTTCAGCAATGGCACTAGACAATTCAATGAGGAAAAAATAGCCTTTTCAACAAATCGTACTGAGAAAACTAGATATCCACACGTCACACGTAAGGAATGAAGTTCTCACACTATATACAACACTAATTTAAACAGATCATAGGCACAAACATAAATACTAAAGCTATGCAATTATTAGAAGAAAATATAGCCATGAATATTTGTGACCTTGATTTGGCAAAGGCCTCTTAGATATGACAACAAAACTACAAGTGACAAAAGTAAAAACAATATGCTAATTGGACTTCATCATAATTAAAAACTTTTGTGCTTTGGAAGACACCATGAAGAAAGTGAAAAGACCCATAAAATGGGAGGGGATATTTTAAAATCATGTATGTGATAAGGGTCTATTATCTGTGTGCAGAGAAATTTTATAATTCAGTGAAAAGTCAAACAACTCAACTAAAAAATGAACAACGGACATGAGTAGACATTTCCCCAAGATAGACAAATGCTGTTAAATACATGAAAAGTTGCTCAATATTATCAGCCACTAAGAAAATGCAAATTAACACTATAAGATATCTCTTCCTATCCAGTAGGATTGCTATAACCAAAATGATGAAAATCAATGTGTTTTCAAGGATGTGGAGAATTGGAACCCTTTTATATGGCTGGTGAGAATACAATATGATGCAGGCATTGTGGTAAAAAGTTTAACATTTCCTCAATAAGTTAAACGTGGAATTCTTCTATGACCCAGCAATTTCACTTCTAGGCATAGACACTAAAGACTTGAAAACAGATGTTTGCTCTGTTCAAATGAAACATATATACAAATGTTCATAGAAGCACTACTCACAAGAGTTAAAAGGTATAAACAATGTAATAGCTTATAAGCTGATGAATGAATAAATAAAAAGTGATATAATTATATAGTGGAATATTCAGTCATGGAAAGGAATGAAGTATTTATACAATAAGAACACTGAAAAATACTATGCTAATTAAGAGAAGTCATTCACAAAAGACTACCTAATATATGGTTTCATTTACATGAAATGTTGTAGATATATCTATAGACACAAGAAGTAGATTTGTGATTTCCAAGGGCTGGGGTTGAAAAGAGCTTGAAGAGAAATGAAAAATATGATGAGTCAGACTTTTTTTCTTTTTTTTGAGACAGAATTTCACTCTTGTTGTCCAGGCTGGAGTGCAGTGGCCCGATCTCGGCTTACCACAACCTCCGCCTCCCGGGTTCAAGTGATTCTTCTGCTTCAGCCTCCCAGGTAGCTGGGATTGCAGGCATGTGCCACCATTCCCGGTTAATTTTTGTATTTTTAGTGGAGACAAGGTTTCTCCGTGTTGGTCAGGCTGGTCTCAAATTCCTGACCTCAGGTGATCTGCTCGCCTTGGCCTCCCAAAGTGCTGGGATTACAGGGTTAAGTCACCAATCCCGGCCAAGTCAGACAATTTTTAGTCTGAGAGAACAGTCCCGACAAGAGTGTCCTAACTTCAGACACCATCTGCAGATTTGGGTGGTCTCAGGACCACCCTTACTTCACATCAGCCAAGTACAAATTGTGGGGATCCCCACCATAACCTTCAGTTTCAATACTTTGCTAGGACAACTCACAAAACTCTGGAAAATGCCACATCTATGGTTATGGTTTTATTAAAATAAAAGAATATAAATTAGCATCAACCAAAGGAAGAGACACATATAGTAGAGTCTAAAAGAGATCCAAATGCAAAGCTTTCTGCTCTCCTCTCCTGTGGATTTTTGGACAGTGCTACCTTCTCCTGGCTATGATGTGTGATAATACAGAATTTTGCCAACCAGGGAACTTATCCAAGACTTTGGTGTCCAAAGTGGTTATTGGGGCTTCATCATGTGCCATCTGCATGGCTGATCTTGAGTTTCTAGACCCTTTTGGAGGTTAGGGATGATACCTTTAGTCTCTAACTCCTTGAGAGGTTGAAACTGATGTGACATGTCCCAAAGACCTCACCATATATCACATTCATCCACTATCTAGTGGCAAACAAAGATATTCCTATCAGGCAAGACCTTACAGGGGCCTAGAGATCACCTCCCAGTAGCTGAAGGTAAAGGTCAGACCTCACTTGGGGTAAAGTTAGTTCTTCATTATACAGGAAATAACTGCTTATAGGTATGGGGGTTTCTCCCTAGGATGATGAAAATATCCTAAAGTTGTCTTAGTGATAGTTTTACAGCTTTGTGGATATACTAAAAACCATGAAATTGTATGTACAATTGATGATTTGTATGCTGTATAAACTATATCTCAAAGAAGCTGTTAAAAAATAAAGAGATTTTGGTTGGCATGGTCTTAGCTAATTTGCTGAAAATGCTATGTTTTTCTAAGGCTTTATTATTTCATTTTTAATTTTAAATTTTTAAGCTTTTGTGGTCATTGACAACAATCTGTAATTTTTATTTCATCTTCCAAGTTCAAAATACAGCTCCATTTTTACACACAGAAAAAAGGATTGACAACACGTTTTCCTGATATCTTCCTTTAAGGACTGAGCAAGAGTTTCTCATGAGGACTTAAAAAAGAAACAAAAACAAAAAACTATGCTTATTCTTTACATTAAGAAACTCATACAAACTCATGCAAAGGTGATCTTCAAAGGGTGCACAGAACAGACCTTTGAGAGATGGAAAACTTTGAGTACTTAGCAAAGGAGTTTGTCAATACTTTTCTTTTTCTTTTTTTTTTTTTTTTTTTTTTTTTTGAGACGGAGTCTTGCTTTGTCACCCAGGCTGGAGTGCAGTGGCCGGATCTCAGCTCACTGCAAGCTCCGCCTCCCGGGTTTACGCCATTCTCCTGCCTCAGCCTCCCGAGTAGCTGGCACTACAGGCGCCCACCACCTCGCCCCGCTAGTTTTTTTGTATTTTTAGTAGAGACGGGGTTTCACCATATTAGCCAGGATGGTCTCGATCTCCTGACCTCGTGATCCACCCGTCTCGGCCTCCCAAAGTGCTGGGATTACAGGCTTGAGCCACCACGCCCGGCCAATACTTTTCAAATTGAAGATGAGAAGCCCCAAATTGAAAACAAGAAGTTGAACTTCAAGTTCAATCATGCAGCAGTGGTTATTGCTGAAAGAATAAAACTGCTTGTTAAGAAGAAATGGGAGAAAAAGGAGCTTCATGCAGTGTAAAATAGCTTTAACCATGAAAGCTGTCTGAAGTTCTAGGGAACTAGAAGCAAATACAAAATCTTAGAAATAGAAATAGTCTATTGACAGTTAGTACAAATCTGACAACAAACTAGAAATAAATGATGGATAAGATTGCCAAGGATGAGAAAGACAAGAATGGTGTTTAAATGGTACCCAGCCTATGCTCTGTACCCAGCAGAGTGAAGAGACTAGTTAACTAGGCTTTCATTTAAGGGACACATTTTTGTATCACATTGGCTATGGTTTTAATCTTTGCAAAGTCACATTCAGTGTAACTTAGGGAAATTCATTGGATATTTTTTAAGCCTTAGTTTTAATATCTGTAAACTTGAAATAATAAAAGCAGAGATCTCAGATGTTTTGTTAGGATTACATACAGTGAGCTAATATATGAAATACATGTATAATCGTATGGATGCAATATCTGGACATAGTTGATGCCTATGTTCACTGTCATCAGTAGCAAAACCGGTTCATGTAACAAGCTCGTCATTTTAGATTTATTTCACCAAAGGGCATGTGCGGTAGGCATGACAACTTGGAAAAGGGATTGTACCACAATATAAAAACAAACAAAATAATCAATTCTATTTCTAAAACTTTCTAGGTTTAAATATTATTTTGCATATAAGCCTTCAAAATTAAAACAAAATCAGATGTGGGTAATGAATATTGTGTTTCCATTTCAAATGACACTTATAGGTTGATAACATAACACAGAGAAAATAGAAGAATTCATTTCACAGTTTTTTGTTCTATTCTGTAAATTTTTTTTATTAATAAAAATCACAAAATTTGGATTCAGCACACACTAGACTAAGTCTCTGTGTCATTTAATAAATAGAGAAAGCCAATCAGACCAGACATGTTTAGAGATATTTTTATAAGTTTGACTGCTGGATAATTCATTACAACAAAGACTAGTGAATTAGGTTTTAATTATTTTCTGAAAAAAATTTTAATCAAGATAAAAGCTTCATAAAATGCCCTAATTTGACAGCTGATGACATAGTCAATTAACTATTCGAAACAACAGCTAGTGTTTCAGGTGAAACAATTTTATTATCAAATAAAAGATGATGTTGAAGTCTATTCTTTGTATTAATCATACTGTGTATTGCAACAGTATACTAGAAAAAATATATAAGCTAAAAATAAGTCAATGTTAGTTTTGATTTCGTGGCATTAAATTTTAAAATGCCTTAGAATTGTTAAAAAAGAGAAGTTGAAGATATTGATAAAGTATTCAAATATTAGGAATATATCAATTAAATTGAATAGCTAATGAAGCAAAATAATTTCATCCTAGATTATGTAAAAATATCAATAATATCGTTGTAGAATTATTTTGTAATCAAGGCAGAATGACTGAATGTCTCCAGGTTAGAGTCCAAGAACAGCACATTGTGAAATATTTAGATTCATGCTGCTGCTGAATTTCATTGCATATTTCTGATTTATTCCTAAAACAACTAAGACTGACTACTACCTATAAATCAGAATTGGAGAGATATTATAGTATAATTTTTATTTTTTACAAAATTGATATAGTTTCTGTTACAAGTGATTACTGGGTAATTCCCTCTTGAAAAGGGAATTGAGGAAGGAAGAAAGGAAGGAAAGATGAAGGGAAGGAGGGAGGGAGGGAAAAAGAAAAGGAGGGAGGAAGGGACTAAGAGGAGGGAAATAAGGAAGGAAAAAGGAAGGAAGGAAGAAGGGAAGCTAGTTAGTAAGTAACTAAGTAATTAAGTAATTAGTTAATTCATTTTTATCAGGATGTTTTAATAGAATGAAATGAAACTGTGTTTCTGGGGCCCAGATGAACGAATGCTTGCTGAAGTTTCTCTTATATGTGCCTATAGTTTGTTTTTACACACTCACACCCAAACTCCTGAGAGATGTATACTATTATTAATTTCATTTTTCAGAAGAGAAATCAGAGTTATGTGTATAGTTGGATTTGTGTAAGGTTATATATTTGGAAGACGTAAAGATGGGATTTAGATCCCTCCAAATATGCAGCCACTCTACCTGACTACTTTTTCTGGCTTTTGCAGAAGGGTGTCTAACAGCAACACAAGGCCAAAGCAGCCATTGCATTTCTTAGAGATCCTAGGAACCAGGAAAGCAAGAGCAATCTTGGGGATGATCAGGGTGGCAGACTGGGTGTGAAGTGCCATACACATTCTCTCAGGTTTACAGACACGTTGCTGTTGAGCCTCTGTGCATCCTCTCAAGGAGAGGAAAAGAGCACTGATCCCTGGCTCCTTCCTGTGGCTTTGGGCTCCCGTTTCAAGATTCAAGCACATGCTGACTCTGGGAATTAAGGGTAGACAAATGGTGACGATTCTCTCCTCTCCCTAACTCTGTAGAGGCCAAAAACTCTCCTACCCCCCCGACTCATTGAACCCACAAAACCTCAAATTTACTTGTCCTTCGTATTACGCATATCCTGCTCATTCCTTAATAACTTGTCTTTGGGCTGGGTGCGGTGGCTCATGCCTGTAATTCCAGCACTTTGGGAGGCTGAGGAGGGCGGATCACGTGAAGTCTGGAGTTCGAGACCAGACTGACCAACATGGACAACCATGTCTCTACTAAAAATACAAAATAAGCCGGTGGCACATGCCTGTAATCCCAGCTACTCAGGAGGCTGAGGCAGGAGAATCACCTGAACGCAGGAGGCACAGGTTGCGGTGAGCCAAGATTGTGCCATTGCACTCCAGCCCGGGCAACAAAAGCAAAACTCCTTCTCAAAAAAAAAAAAAAAAACCAAACTTGTCTTTACTTACACTAACTCACTTTATCTGCTAGAGGAAAGATATCAATAATGTTGTTACCAATAACATTGTTACGTAAGAAAGCATATCACAAGAAACATCACGTATATTTGGGGCAACTTTTATTAATACAATTAAAGAGAAATGAGAGGCCAAAACCATGCTAAATTGTTAGTAGAGTCTGAATTAATCTCTCTCCCCACCTCTCTCCCTTTCTTCTCTCTCACTTCATACACACACCCAGAAGGCTCATACATAGAATCAATTGCACTATTCTCTGCCTGCTAAGAAATCCCTATACACCTCCATTAGACTCTTACAGCCAAGTAAGTTAAAGCGACATAAATAAAATAATAGAAGTTAGGTTTTTGTTCATTTGATCGGTTGGTTTGTTTTGCTTCTTAAGACTCCTTCAAAGCAAACATAGCTAAAAACAAATATGGAATGTTCTTTACCTCTTCTGTGCATTTTTAGTAAGGCAGGGTCCGCAAGTTTTAATGATTATATCAACTTTTTGTTGTCTGTCAGAGTCAGAGTCATTGTCGACATCCACATTCAATCCACTCCTCACTGAACAAAGATTAAGAGAATGGCAGATGGTGCTAAGTTGTGTAAAATATTTTCTCCGACTGCAGTCTCAACCTCTTTCATTTACTTCCTCTTTGGCAGCCTTTTTTAGCAGCTGTGTTGGCAATGGTGACAGAACCTATCAAACACAAGGAGCTGATGAGCCTTCAGAACTACCTTATTAGGGCACTTAACTTTTGCTTTGTACTCTCCTACCTGTCTCTGAAGTTTGTGAATGAACCTCATTCATCTTCCAATCAAAACCCCTGGGAAGGTTCCAGGCTGGAAGATGATGTTTTTGTCATGTAAATTGTTCATAGGCCTTGGGGCTCTTTTCCTACTTATTTGGGAAAGAAAATAGGAACTCAAGCAAATGCTTGAGGACATAAGATAAAATGTCATTCCAAATGAGGGTTTTATTTATCGGAAACAAAAACACTCAAATAAAATATTTATGGGTTTTGTATTACAAGTGGTAAGCAAGAATATAGCTCCAGTCTGTGCTTTTACCTTTCTTCTGCATTTTTTCTGTCTACCCTACCTTGTAGCCGAGTGTCTAGGCATTCCTCCAACTCAATTCTTTCGAGGAGGTCACTTTTACAATACTGTACACTGTGTGTATGTCACATGTGTATGTACAGGTGTGTAATTTTTCCCAAACAGTGAATGCAATTTTTGAGACATGTCTATTATAAAATTTTAAAATCAAGTATAGGTGTCTGACATCAAGGCATATACTGCCTTCTAACCATCTTCTTCCACTCAACCTTGGCCTCCTTTCTTTATGGTGGCTTTTGATAGGATAAACAGACTGAGGAGTTCTTCTCTTAACATATTGAAGTTATTATCTGAGAGGTGTAAAGCATTAGGAAAAGGTTTCCTCATCCTTTGTGTAAGTCACTCTGAAATGCAGAAAAGCCTGTGAATTCTCTTGGGATAAAAAGATAAGGACATTTTACTGATTCCTGGAATTGAACTAGGATCAAACTGTAGGGAGATCAAGATCTATTATTAGAATGGAGGTAGGACCCTGGAGGGAGAGATGGGAGAGTATAAGAAATGTGTTAGGTGCTATAAGATAAAGGGAGAAAAGAGATCGATGAATGAAAGTTGGAACTCCTACGCACCCAGAGGAAGTGGAAAGTTTGAACATGGAGCTGACTCAATGGGAAAATTGTGCTTTGGACTTCCTATGGGTTTATGATTTTTAATAGAAAAAAAAACATTCCCTCTTTTTTTGAGAATGGATTCTTCTTTTATGTGTGTCTAGGGTAATTAAGGGAGCACATAGAGGGAGAAAAAAAAGGAAAGTCAGTCAAAGTCATGTGCTAAAGAGAATGATATATAGAGGCGAAGTTCAAGAATCACTTCATTAGTTATTCAAAAACAGCAAACTCTTAATTTCCTTACCATTTATAAGAAAGCAAAATTAGCTTAGAATGTCTCCAACCATTATATCAATGTTATAACTCTGGAAAATTTCTAGTAAGCAAAAGATAATGGATGAGAGTTAATTGTACCTCACTCACAAATATGTTTCATATTTGAAAGGTGTCAAAAACAATGAATACACTACTTCGTGCCCTGATAGTCTCATTTATTTTGGGGGGTAGGGGAGAGGCTGATCTAAGCCACTATATTTTTGTTGTTTTGCTTTGTTTCTACAATGCCTGGGATGAAATGGAACTCTTTTGCTAAGGATTTTTCGCACTTAACCTTTGATATCTTTATATAGCTGAGATTACACAACTCTCATAAATGGTTAATTTAAATTATAATTGAATGACAGGCATCTATGAAATATAGGTGTTACTGCTTTTTATTTGTCTTATTTAGGAACTGGAAATGGTATTTTCAATGTCTCAGAACATTAAACAAATTTATTGGTGAAGTGCAGAACTGCAGGACGTTCTCACCTCAACCTTGGATATTTAATATACTATAATTTTAATATTCTTAAGGAAATTTTTAATAAAATCGGTATTATAGTAACTGACCCTTTATTATATTCCCTGAAACAAGTGATTGACTTGTTCAGAAACTCTGGCTGCCAATAGACAAACAAGAGTATTATTTAACAAAATGTCTGTAGTAGGATAAATAGCGAGTTACACACTTCCACTTAATCCTCAATATATCCCTTCTGAGAGAATTGCTTTTGCCCTACTTTACTGCTGAGAACAAGGAGGGTAAAAATAAGCGAGAGACTCTTCTGGGTTGGAATTCTGATCTGCCTTCAAAGACCACAGTCTTTCTTCTTTTTGTTGTAAATTGAAGAGTAGAACACAAGGATTAGTTTATTATTATTATTAGTTTTAAAATTATTATTATTATAATACTTTAAGGATTAGTTTTTAAATTAGTTTATTATTATTATAATATGAAGGATTAGTTATTGCTATTATTATTATTATTCTACTTTAAGTTCTGGGGTACATGTGCAGAACGTTCAGGTTTGTTACATAGGTATACATGTGCCATAGTGGTTTGCTGCACCCATCAACCCGTCACCTACATTAGGTATTTCTCCTAATGCTATCCCTCCCCTTGCCCCTCACCTCCTGGCAGGCCCCAGTGTGATGTTCCCCTCCCTGTGTCTACGTGTTCTCATTGTTCAACTCCCACTTATAAGTGAGAACATGTCGTGTTAGGTTTTCTGTTCTTGTGATAGTTTACTGAGAATGGTGGTTTCCAGTTTCATCCACGTCCCTGCAAAGGACATGAACTCATCCTTTTTATGGCTGCATAGTATCGCACGGTATATATGTGCCACATTTTCTTTATCCAGTCTGTCATTGATGTACATTTGGGTTGGTTCCAAGTCTTTGCTATTGCGAAGAGTGCTGCAATAAACGTATGCGTGGATGTGTCTTTACGGTAGAATGATTTATAATCCTTTGGGTTTACTGAGTCAAATGGTGTTTCTAGTTCTAGATCCTTGAGGAATCGCCAGTTTCAGATAGAAATTTGAGATCAACTTTAATAAATAAATAGTAAGTAATAATTTACAATTCCTTTAGATTAAAATCACAGAGATGGCAGTGCTCATATGACAGTTCCCTGTTGAGTAGAAACAATGCTCTTTCAGGTGCCTAGTAAGTGCTTGATGAGCAGTTGTCACATCACTTGCAGACTTATTTTGAAATTGACATTCTGATTCAGTAGAAAAAGTATATAACCCGGAAATCTCAGTGAGTGGAAACCAATAATCCACTTTTTCTTTTTTATTCATTTTTGAAGTCCTGTCCTTCCCAGTTTAAATGATTTTTTTGTCATCACTGAGATTCAAGAAGCACTAAGAGCCTTAGAACAATTATGCATCCCTGAACTTTAAAAGTGATCCATTCATACACGCACACACACACGCACACACACACTCTCACATATAGAATACTCATATTACCTCAACATTATTCTTTATATTTGATTGAATTTTAATTACTTGCCTTTATAGTATGAGGTAGTAGTCCAAAATTATGTTATTCTCTGTGTATTATCTCTTTATAACAACCCCAATAAGCAAATATCAATACATGTTTTGATACAACAGAATGTAAATGCCATTCTTGACAAACACTCAGTCTGAAAGTAAAATTGTATTTGTATCTAGAAAAAAACAAGTGGTCCCATGTAGGAAGAATTTGATTACAGGCCAAAAGCAGAATACCAGGTGGGGATTCAGCTGCTCGGGCAGTTATCCAGGGATGCTTACACCTGGATTACCATATGTTTCCAGGTAGCCAATAAGTTATTGTGCTGAAAAAATAGTTGCACTTGTAAAGCTAGGGAGTTTTTATCAAAAACTAGAGTTTACAAGACACAAAGAGGACTGTGATAATGATTACTCTATGGCTCATAGGATCAGAGACTACACTTTATAAATGTTTCAAGTGTTATTACACAAATATTAACATGGAAATTATTTAAAAGTAGTGTTTTAAAGAGTAATATAAAATGATGTACAAAGGTCTGGCACAGTGGCTCAGGCCTGTAATCCCAGCACTTTGGGAGGCCAAGGCGAGCAGATCACGAGGTCAGGAGATCGAGACCATCCTGGCTAACACGGTGAAACCCCCATCACTACTAAAAATACAAAAATTAGCTGGGAGTGGTGGCACGCACCTGTAATCCCAGCTACTCTGGAGGCTGAGGGAGGAGAATCGCTTGAACGTGGGAGGCAGAGGTTGCAGTGAGCTGAGATCATGCTGCTGCCCTCCAGCCTGGGTGACAGAGCGAGACTCCATCTCAAAAAAAAAGAAAGAAAGAAAAATATGATAAATTAACTTGCTCAAGGGAAGCCAGGATTAATTTAGGAACCATTGATAGGGAGTCTGGAGACCTGGATTGACCACTACTACTGCATCTTTTTGTAGTGAGGCACAAATATGTGTGTGCATGTGTGTACCTGTCTACGCCGTTCTTCAAATAACAAGAAATCGCCGCTGCTTGTTCTCTAAAGAAGTGACATGGTTTCAAGCAAATGAAACTCTATTTAGAGAAACTTTCTAATACAGTACATTGCTTGCTAGCAGTATTCCTCTATATTCCATTTCATATCTAGTGTGAACAAGAATACACATTCCCCAATAGTGTAACAAGAGTTGGAAGAACTCAACTAGATTGAGAAGCAAGTGAGCCAAAGAGAAGAGCCTGGTAACATGGCTGGGGGCTGGTTTTTGAGGACAGGGTATCCACAGAAGCAAAAAAACTTGAAATGTTAGAGTAGCCTACTGCTTAACCATCTCTGCAATACAAAACTGTGACCTTCATTCACTTCCACTCCAACCTTACATGTGTGTCTGTGTATACATGCGCACACACAGCACACACGTAACACCATCAGTAACATTTTAAAAATATTAGTACACATTGAATTGTACGCCAAAATTTTATCAATAAGTGCTATCAGAGTTTTTATAAAAGCAGGAAAAATTTGGACTTATGCATTTGAGTAGCCACCAGAAAGAGAGAAAAAGGCAGTAATCAAGGTATGATGGAATTTTAGAATTAGCAAAAATCAGAAATTGAAATTGGAGCAGGGAATAACAAAATAAAATACCAGCTCTCTAAAAATCTCTGAAGATGTTCCAGGTATAGTAAAGAGGAGTATTTAAGCTAGTTTTCCTTAAATCTTATAAAGTAAAGTGAGTCAAGCAAAATGGATCACTTTAAACATTCCAGGCAATTAGAGGCCACGTTTAATGTTCATTAACAGTTAGAGATAAAATGATTAAACTTTCTAATAAATAAATGAATAAACAAACAAACACACATAAAACCACTTAGCCTTTATTTTTAACCTGAAAAAACATATATTATTCTGTAAAGGGGTCATGGCATGTTGGTAAATGCAATTTATTTAGATTTGAGGTTTGAAATCAGATCTTTTGAGTCCTATATCCACTTTGGATAAATTAGTAAAACTATCTGAATTTTGATGCCTTCATTTATAAAATGGAAAAATGCAAGAACCATGTTATAGTAATGTTGTAAATGTCAAGTTAAATGAAGTAAATTTATATAAAAATGAGCACATGGCACAGTACAGTTATTCATATTTGTTAATTGACTTAGGCCAAGTAAATGTCTATTCAGTAAGAATGATAAGATTAAAAGGAGAGAAATGTGTGCACGTGTGTGTGTGTGTGTGTGTGTGTGTGTGTGTGTGTGCGCGCGCGCGCGCGCGCGCATCATATTCCTCCTGCCTAGTGCAGAGGAAATAAGTAAGGTGCCCCAGTAGTCAAGATAAAAGGCAATCTCTCTGCATCCAATCAGAAAATATGCCGAGAAACATGTTTCATCCTAGCACTTTTCTGTCATTAATAAGTAATGGTATTACTTATATCTATTCACAATGCTAAAGGGCATTGATTACTGAAGTGCTCACATTACCAGAAAAATTGTATACCCATTAAAAGGAACTGGTGGGGGTGAATGGAGAGGAGAAGAGTCAAGGGTGATGGTTCTTCGTTACTTTCACAGAATTCAGATTGGAGGCTCTCTTAGAATACAGCCTTTGGTTCAGTGCAGTCTTGCTCAAGTTTGTTTTTCAATCTACCTGCCTTAGACTAGAGCTAAATCTCTTTATTTTAGTCACGTTTAGGGGCATTGTGGGGGCGTGGTAAGATAACACAGTGGTCAAGAGTCTTATTCCTAACATTTATCATGAAGCTAAGGAAATTTAAACCTTGCTTTCTCGGACCCCTTCCAAATACTGAAGGGCACCTGTTGTATGTAGGTTGGACACCTGTTCACATCACCACACATTTTTGTAATTTTTTCTAAAGTAAATGATTTACATCACAATGAATTCAGTTTGCCTTTGGTCCTGAAAGCATTCTTGGAGAGGTCATGGATTAATACTTGGAGTAAGAACCCAAATCATTGACACCTGTACATCTTACTAGCTACATGACAATGGCTTTCTATGTGGACATTTTCAATAACATGACTTTACTCTTCAGTAACACAACTTTTTAATTCTAAAAATCCCCTTGTCGACCTGGCACAGTGGCTCAGGCCTGTAATCCCAGCACTTTGGGAGGCGGGCGGATCACGAGGTCAGGAGATCGAGACCATCCTGGCTAACACGGTGAAACCCCATCTCTACTAAAAAATACAAAAAAATTAGCCGGGCGTGGTGGCGGGCACCTGTAGTCCCAGCTACTCGTGAGGCTGAGGCAGGAGAATGGCGTGAACCTGGGAGGTGGAGCTTGCAGTGAGCCGAGATCGCGCCATTGCACTCCAGCCTGGGCAACAGAGCGAGACTCTGTCTCAAAAATAAAACAAAACAAAAAAAACCCTTGTCTGGGAAGATAAGTCACAAAAAATGTTGCTAGTTTCAGGAACATCCTGAAAAAAAAAATGAGTGAACATCCAACTGTTCAATTTAGGAAGTTTAATTTACTTCTCAAGACTCTTCAAATTTGGATTCAAATTTCTCATTTTGCTCTGCCCATCTATCCTAAACTATTATATAACGATCCTTATTCAACCTTAATCCAGTCATGCATTGAAAGATTTGTCTTAAACTAGACTCCAAAACCTTACTGTTTACAGATGTTGCCCTCAGTCTTTTTAACAAGGTTTTTTTGGGACTGAGTGCAGTGGCTCATGCCTGTAATCCCAGCACTTTGCGAGGCCAAGGCAGGTAGATCACCTGAGGTCAGGAGTTCAAGACTAGCCAGGCCAACATGGCAAAACCCCATCTCTACTAAAAATACAAAAAGTTAGCCAGGCGTGGTGGCAGGCACCCGTAATCCCACCTACTCAGGAGGCTGAGGCAGGAGAAGTGCTTGAACTCAGGAGGCAGAGGTTGCTGTGAGCCGAGATCAAGCCACTGCACTCCAGCCTGGGTGACAGAGTAAGACTCTGTCTCCAAAAAAAAAAACGTTTTTGGATGGTGTTTTTAGGGAGCTAGCTAGCATTTGACATGAGAATCTGGTTAAGGGGAAGTTGAATTGGGAATACATTCAATTTTGTTTTAGTAGTTTATATTTAAGTGTTTTTCAGCTACTTCTGTATCAGCTTTAATTAATGCTGGCTGTCCTGGTGTGGGAGTGGCTTCTGAGAATTATCTTTCTCTCTAACGTGTTAACTCAGCAAGGGTTGTGGTAGGAAAGTGCAAGTCTAGAGGTCCTATTACTATATGAACATGTCGGACTGAACAGTGCCAGGCAACAGAGTTACATAGTGAAGGAGAAGCAGTGCTGAATGATTCGGATGCAGAATCCAGCCTGTGAAACAGTTCCCAGTCATCAGCAATGCTCAGTGAAAATCAAAGAATTCAGTTCTTAATCAATATCTAGTCAAAAGGAAGTTCACTGGTATCAGAAGTAGGCTAATCATGTAACCTATAGATTTCCATATGTACCAGCCATTTGCAATTCAGAGTATTTAAAATCAGTTATTGTATAAGAGAAATTCAAAATGCTTTGAGCATTTAAACTTATGGAAAAGGAACTTGATAGAGTTTCCCCCAAATTTAACAATATCAAATATCTTCATGATATTACAAACAATGGCCGTTCTGCTGGGCACCGTGGCTCACGCCTGTAATCCCAGCACTTTGGGAGGTCAAGGTGGGCTGATCACGAGGTCAGGAGTTCAAGACCAGCCTGGCCAACATGGTAAGACCCTGTTTCTACTAAAAATGAAAAAGTTAGCCAGGTGCAGTGGCACATGTCTGTAGTCCCAGCTATTCAGGAGGTTGTGGCAGGAGAATCTCTTGAACCCAAAAGGCCGAGGTTGCAGTGAGCCAAGATTGCACCACTGCACTCCAGCCTGGGCAACAGAGGAAAACATCATAAAAAAAATAAATAAATAAATAAAAAGAATTAAGAGTACTAAATAAAAGGGAGCAATATTTTTAAAAAAATTGTTGGCCAGGCATGGTGGCTCATGTCTGTAATCATAGCACTTTGGGAGGCCAAAGCAGGTGAATTGCTTGAGCTCAGGAGTTTGAGACTAGCCTGGGCAACACAGTGAAACCCTGTCTCTACTAAACTATGAAAAATTAGCCAGGTGTGGTGGTGTTCACCTGTAATCTCAGCTACTTGGGAGGCTGAGACAGAAGAATCACTTGAACCCGGGAGTTGGAGGTTGCAGTGAGCCAAGATAGCACCACTGCACTCCAGCCTGGGCGACAGAGCAAGACTTCGTATCAAAAAAATAAATAAACAAAATTGTTACTTGACTTTTTTGTTGTTGTCTTTTCCCCTTAAAGGATACATCAGCCTCAACTTAACTTTTTCTCCCATCCCTGAAAACCAATTGCTATTTACCCTCCAGGTGAAGTATATTAGAAATGGTGATAGTCCATGATAGAAATATCTGTGCTAATGCCTAAGTCTCATTGTATGCACAGACAGTCCTTTCAAAGGGATCACAGAATGGCTGCACTTTTGTATCTATAAAGAAAAGAGAAAATAAAACAATATAATTTTAAGTAGAAATTTCACCATAGTTACAGAAAGTAGTTCCACAGAATAGTTGCTCTTCATAATAAATAGACTCTTGAATGACCTCATTACTTAGTTAAGTCCTTTACTGACTTTGCATTAAAAGAACATTGGCCAAAGGCCCTACTCGACCTGGCCTCGTTGATTTTGATTAAACAAAAATAATTGTAAATGAAAGTTCCACCATCAGTCACATCGGGGAATGGAGATAAATGTGACAATGTAGTCTCATTAGCTCTTCTTCTCCTGGGCTGAAATGGGGCCCTGTACCAGCCACATCCTAGGAGAGCATCTCTGAAAGAGGTGTAGAGTCACTCCGGAATTTCTACGCAGGTTGAGAAAAAAGCAATCCAGGTCTGCATAGAACAACAGAGTGTTAAGGTCTCATACTGTCCTTCTTGGACCAAAGCCAACTCACGCAAGATCTGAGTTGCATGTTATATCTTGTTGGCCTCATGCTATTAAAATCAAAACAAAACAAAAACAGAAATCAGTTACCTTCTTGTCAAGATTCAGTCAGAGATTTTACATACTAATCTGAATTTCTTTAATCCCTTGAAATATCAATTTCTGTCACTATTTGACCCTCACTTATACATGGCTATAATTTCCTGGAGAAGAGCAGAAACTGCTCCTTTTCAGATGAGGAAGGAGTTGCCACTGTTCTATAATTCCTACTGATCTCTGTGTCTCCCTACATTTGGATAGAGTGTTGATTGCCATTTACCACTCTTCTTGGACTATTTTTATTTCTCAGGTAGCACTGAGAGAAATGTGAAGGTTATTATTTTGCCCATGTTGCAATCAAAGGTTACAATTAAATAAAGTTTTACAGGGTAGTGTATTAGTCCTTTTTCATGCTGCTGACAAAGACATACCTGAGACTGGGAAGAAGAAGAGGTTTAATAGGACTAACAGTTCCACATAACTGGGGAGGCCTCAGAATCATGGTGGGAGGCAAAAGGCACTTCTTACATGGCAGCAGCAAGAGAAAATGAGGAAGAAGCAAAACCAGAAACCCCTGGTAATTTACTGATCCCATCAGATCTCGTGTCACTTATTTACTATCACAAGAATAGCATGGGAAAGGCCATGCTATTCAATTACTTCCCCCTGGGTCCCTCCCACAACATGTGGGATTTCTGGGAGATACAATTCAAGTTGAAATTTGGCTGGAGACACAGTCAAACCATATCAGAAAGTATGACTCAAGGAAAAAATGAAATGATAGTTTATCCCTTGGAAGCTGTGGTGCCAGTACCTTGTTTAAAACCTAACTCAGTCATTTACTGGCCAGGGAATCTCAGTACATTATTTAATCTATTTAAATCTCAATTTATTGATCAGTAAAATGGGGAAAACAATAATACCTTCTGCAAAAGGACTGCCATGAAAATAGAACTTGAGCTCTGGAAACAGTTTGGGTACAGGGTAAACATCAAAATGTTCGCTGTATCTATTATATTAAATTTGCATGCAGCATATGTCTTAGCCAAAGTTCCTGGCCCTGATTGCTCATTTATGTTTTCCACTATGTCTATCAATCTTTCAGTTTGTTCCCTATGATTAATTCTAAAATCTGAGCTAAATGATCCACAGCATGGATTATAATCTTGTTATTTTTTACAAAAATTAACCTAAGCTCAGGTCAAGGGCCAATAAGGTATTTGTTCTAGCTTTGTGAAATTCAAGCTGTTTTCTAAACACCTCTCTACCCCTCATCTGGCCAATTGCTTCACCCTGGGATCATATTAACTCAGTGAAACTCATCTCAACTCATCCCCACAAATCCCAGGAGCGAGTGACCTGGTGTCTAGACAAACTACAAGGCAACTGAAACACTGAATATTCCTTACTTCCCCTCAGTTCTTTTGTAAACACCGGAGACTTTTATGGAAGCTACTCCTGCCAATATTTGTAACTCAGCTAGAACTTTCACCCATAGGATAAACAAATTACTAAGATATATTCTTCATTAAGCTCTCCATTTTAAGACCCTTCTTTCAACACTCTCTTCTCCTCCTTCCCAGTTTCTAGTCAGTCTCCAGCATATAGGGTTCCTGCCACTAAGGTTTGGCCAAAACTTTCTGAATGAAATCATGCTCTAGACAGTATCTTACTGTTATTGTTGTGTTATTGTTACCCTATGGTACAGGTGTTCCAGATGAAAAGTAAGATGCCCAGTGTTAAAATAATTAATTGGGAGGCCATTAGGCTGAGAGGGCTCCAGCAACTTGAGTTTCTAATCAAGCAAACTGAAATTCAACTCACAGTGAATGTTCATACCCTAGCAAAAAACAAAACAACACAGCAAAACTAAGTGGAACCTATCCAAAAACTATGAACTAACCCCTAAGTAGAGACTTCACCAATCGAAAACTGCCCACTAAACTGTAACTAAGGACTTTCCACTTTGACCAATCAAATAGTTTTGTCCTGTTTCTAAGAATACCTTACAAAAGTTATTTCCTTGTACTCCCCAGTGGAGTTCAACTACCCAGCCACTTGCAGTCTGGTGCTGCCGGATTCCTGGATTGCTGACTACTCAAGTATACTTCTTAAGATATGCCTAAGTTTCATTTTTTATACTGGTTAAATGTAAATTTTAGCTATAAAATGAATAGAGCTTTTAAAAATATAGGATACACATATACTACATACACTCATTCCTCAACATCATGGGAATTGGCTCCAGAACACATCCCCTTTTCATGAATACTAAAATGTCCAGATATTCAAGTCCCTTACATAAAATAGCATATAGTACTTGCATACAGCCTATGTACATCCTCCTGTCTTCTTTAAATTGTCTCTAGATTACTTATAATGTCTAATACAATGTAAACGCTATGCAAATAGCTGTTCTGTATTATTTAGGATATAATGACAAGAAAAAGAAGTCTTTACATGTCAGTACAGACACAATCATCCATTTTTGTCCCCAAATATTTTCCATCCACAGTTGATGGAATTCATGGATGCTAACCTCACAGATATGGAGGGCCAAATGTACATGTGTATGTGTGTGTGTGCGTGTGTGTGTGTGACTTATCTGAAATTCAAATTGAACTAGTTGCCCTGAATTTTCCTCTGCTAAATCTAGCAACCATTCCATCATAAAAACCTATGTTGTCTCTTTTTCTACTCCCTCAGGCATTAACATGCTGAAGCTTCTGGATTAGATCACGATTTTAGATAACAACCTGTATTCTATGCTAGGTCCTTGGTACTTATATATCTAGTCCATTTTTCTATATTGTTCGGAGGTAGTGCTTTAAGTCTTCCAGTGCAGGAAACCCAAGAGTCAGGTAACCTGCATTCCTGAGTAAATCAGTGAGAAGAAAATTATATTGGCAATAACGTTAAAGTTTCACCCCTCCTTTGCATTCGTCTAACATTCTGGACAGTCCAAAGCACTTTCCAATACAATACTGTGTGTTTATGGTCATGGTCCCTATAGAATTAGAATTAGACAGGCTATTTCAGATTTATTAAGAAGACACATATTGCAGGGGTCCCCAAACCCCAGGAGGCCGACCAGGAGTGGTTCATGGCCTGTTAGGAACTGGGCTGGCACAGCAGGAGGTGAGCGGCATTGCAGCCTGAGCTCTGCCTCCTGTCAGATCAGAGGTGGCATTAGATTATCATAGGAGCACAAACCCTAATGTGAACTGTGCAGGCAAGAGATCTAGATTGTGTGCTCCTCATGGGAATCTAATGCCTGCCTGATTATCTGAGGTGTAACAGTTTTATCCTGAAACTACCCACCCCCTCACTACATCCATGGAAAAAAATGTCTTCCACAAAACCAGTCCTTGGTTCCAGTAAGGATGGGGACCGCTGACATATTGTGTATCTGTCATGTACCACACCGGGTTCTTGGAAAGCAATGGGTTAAAGGGATGCTTGAGACAGACATGGTCTTGTGCTCAAGGAACTTATGTGAAAAAAGTAATCTTAAAAACTTTAATAGGCTCTCAGCATATGCCACCTTGTGATTTGTTGTGATTTTTGTCAATCCTATGAAAGTAAAATAATGCAGGGTGCTCTAGAGATCTGACATAGTGGCATCAGGAAGGCTTTGTGTGGGTGCTAATTTATTTTTTATAGATGAAGAAGTTTGAACTAGATCAGTCACTCCCACCTGCCTGAGGATCAAAATTACCTGAGGAGCTGTTCAGAAATGCAGGTTAGGAAAAAAGGAGAAAGGAAGAAGAGGAAGATTTCTGTTCAGAGAGAGTGATAGGTACAACAACCCTGAAGAGTGAAAGGACATGCACGACCTGACTACTTCCATGCATGTCCTGAGTGTTTGAACATTTATTGGTGTTCATTCTTATCAGCTGTTAAGAGTGATCATGCTGGCCATCACCTCACAGACCGAAATAAAGCACTTCTAAGATGATTGATACCATGTTTTATGGAATGTCTATCTTCTGCAACAAAAACAACTAATTTACATTTCATTCAGCTGTTAGGAATCTAATTTAGACATAAGTCAAAATAAACACACTTTTCTGAAACTTTCATAAAAACATATGCCTACTTTGATATTTTCATCTCTCTACCAACTTTTCCAAAATAGTAACATATGGTGGGATTATCACAAAAATTACTGGAACAGAAGATTCCCTTTAAGAATATTTGACATGATCCTTGATGTAACAGACAAGAGAGTTCTTGAATGAAGTGTCAAAGGCTTTGATTGAATGGACAAGTATGTTCGGTAATAGTCATTATTATTCCTGCAATGATTTCCTGAATGCTCATAAGCCTGGACTAGTTAAAAAATTAATATTTAATATTACTGACATAAAAATACATTTCCCAAAGTAGACTACTGAAAGCTAATTTTAAAAGAAAATTTTACCTTATTATCATGTTACTTTCTATAAGTAAAGGTAACTATGGAAATAAATACAATGCACAACACACAAACTCACACACACTTGACTTCTGCCAATGCCTCCTCATTCTCTTTCATACAAAAAGATACTGATAAATAAGATAACACCACAGTAACTTCAAATGGACTTTATCTGACTTTATCTTTGATATCATCAGAAAAAAATTTTAAAAATTGAAAGAAAAGTGACTTTCTTGCTGTTTCTATCAACGTTACTTGATTTTCAATTTGTGTCTTATCAATATCATCTCACAAACTACCATGGGAGGAATCCTATCTTCTGGATCTGCTAAACATATAGATCTGTTATCTATTTTATTTTTATCTGTGGAATTTGGTGACCAAAAATTCCAAAAACAAGTAGCTGAAGATAAAGGAGATATATTACTTGTGCAGAGAGTACTAGAATGGGAATCAGATTTAGATCTTATTCATTGAGTCTCGATCCTCACTGATAATTAGAATCACCTTTGGCTTTTGACTCTTTTGTTTTTCTTTGTTTTCCATGTGCTTCAGGATCAAGAACCACTGATCGGTTTTCAGCTCTGAGTCTCAGAGTATGTCCCTGAATGAACCACCCTGGCCCTTTTAGTCCCAAGACTCTCATTTACAGTTGAAGGACAATAGTGTTGATTAGGCGTGTCTCAGAACCATTTGGAAAGTATTTTAAAATGCAGAATCTCAAGGACTGTGGATTAGAGAATACATAGTATGATCTCTCTACCCAGGTATACAGTCATCTAACTTTGAGTTTAATGTGTAATAATCATGGATTCGTTAGCATGAGGGTCTAATCAACTGAGCTAACCTATAAAGCAAACTATGGAAATTCAGACAACTAATGATTGGGGGAAAAAATGTCCTGCGTTGAGTAATGTAATCACTCCATAATAGAATATACCTGTGGTGGATAAAAATTATCTCTACTTGATGTGGCAGTCATTAAATTCTGAAACATTTTGTGAAAGTATCTCACGTTCTAATATGTCACATAATATTATTTGTATGTCACATATGTCACATAATATTATTTGTATGTCACATATGTCACATAATATTGTTTATTGTCAATAATTTAAAAACAAATTTGGAAAGCCAACTGATTTTTAGCTCTATTTTCTCTTTCAAATTGTGACCTAGTGTTGAGTCTGTCCTGCAGACTCTGGCTGAGCAACGGATGAAAGAAGTACGCTGACACAGGGTACTTTTTTGCCTGACAGGGCAGGTAGGGGACCTCACAGCTCAGCACCGCTGATGACAGTGCTGTCCCCATAAGCTGGCCCCACTTGCATTTATTTAGTACAGATTTAGTGACAAAGGCTTGGAGCAAGCACAATTTGTGTGTAATAAACAGCGTTGACCCCCCAAGTAGAGAGCAGCCCTGCGTGCAAATGATCAAAGGCTGGTTTCTGGAGACAGGAGTAAACAAATTTATCTAGACAATCTCCTTTACATTCCCTTGTTATCTGCCCTTTGCTCTCATCCTCAGATAAGAGAATTTGGCTGCCTTCAGCCATAATTCTTTACTGAAGCATTTGGAAAACCTCCCGCCCTTCCAAGAAGGTTTGCATCTTTCCCTATAACTTTTTCTTATAACTTTTCCCACCACCCTGACTGATCTCCTACAACCTGGGGACAGACTACAAGACTGAGGAACACGGGATATTTCTAGGAAGCCCTGGATATTTCTAGGACAGAACCCATGACATGGACTTAATAAACATGAATGCTTTCAAAAATGAGAGAGCATTTTTGATTAAAGTAAAACATGCTTCATAATTTAATTTCTAACCATATAATGATGAAATAGAAGTGAATCCAAGAAACATGGAAGAACATAACTAAACATGGGCTGTAGTCTAATAAAATGGAAATAAGATGACAATTATGACATGGTGGAGAGAGTCCTGAACTTACAGATTGAAGTTTGGCTCTAATCCTAGGGCTAAATAACTTAATTGATTTATCTGGTGGATAACACAAATAAATCAGGTGGTGTGTCAGGCATGGAGGGAGATTATACCAAGAAATAACATGCTGACTCTGTGCTCACATTCACAAACTGGCTGAAGAAACATTACATTCTACTTTGTGTGTGTATTGTGCATTTTCTATGTGTGAAAATGGAAATACACACAAGCTATTATGAGAATGGACCAAAAAACTGCCAAAGCTATTAGAAAAGAGTGAGTTCAGGAAGGCTTTAGGGAAGAGGTGACTTTTCATCTCCTTCAAAGATATGCCTGTGTTTAAATATGCATGCGTGTACTATTGAGTGATCAGCAACAAGCAACTTTTACCCATTTTACAGAGAGGAAAACTAAGGAATGCTTTACCTTCTGATGGTTGTAAAGTTAACTGCTTATTAAGCAAGTATTTGTTGTCATAAAATATTTAGCTTACACAGTTCAATTTTACCACTAGAGTTTTAGCTATTGAAGGACATGGACCTTTTTTGTCGCATGAATGTATGAGGTTGGTGCAAAAGTAATTATAGCAAAGACCACAATTACTTTTCACCAATCTAATAAAAAACTAGATGTTAAATAAATCTATGCTTCAGGCCCTAGACAGGTCACTGGAAGTTCACCTTGGCATCACAATTATCCACAGTTTCTAGCCTCAGAAAACTTACAGTTTGGTGCCTACTGCAGGTTCTGGAATATTTAGAACTCACATGTGAAGTAAAATGACAGTTGAGTTTAAGTACCATAAAACTGTGAGGGATTGCTATTGCTGGATTAACTGAAGTGCCCAATATGGCTCTTCCTATGATCTTACATAAGACAAATAGAGGAACACTTGGATGTGAGCCCTGTCCACACGGCAAGGTCGGCTCCTGGGACACAAACACGGGCTGGTGATAAATGACTGTGTCTGGGCCTGAAGGGAACTGGCTGGGAGGTGGGGGTGTGGAAGTGGGAGGCAGGACCAGTGTAGACCTGTTTGTTTTCTTTTCTTCCTTTATTAATGATCTGATAGATTTGAATAAACTGTGTGGCAATCAAATTTGCAGATGGTACAACACAGGGATCAATCTGAAAGCATCTGAACCAATACAACTGGAAGCTGGAAGCTCAGTGAACATGAGATAATTAGAAAACAGTGGTGTTAAGACAGACCTGAGGGTGTTAAAATGTGATATCCAATTAAGTTGGAGAGAGAAATGCCAAAGGGTAGAAAAATGCCCAGAAGCAACTTGAATTCAAAGGGAAAGCACTGGACCCTTTAGTCCCTGTGAGCTTGGGATTCTGAGTTAAATTGTGTTTCAGAAAGAACAGTTTTGTGTCTTATTCTTACATTCTGAAATGTCTGCATTAACTGGACAAGGAAAGTAACTTATATTCTTTGGAAGAATAAATACAACACAAATACAGCGATTAGGCTTAAACGTCCTTGATGATAAAAAGTTGGGGATCACTGACTTCATCTTTTAAGAGATAAGTGCTCTATAGTTTTATTAACAAAAGAAAGGTATACTTGACAGTGAGTTCTGATTTGTGTCATTTATCACTGTTTTGCACAGAGAAGATATTATTCTAGCCCAGAGCAAACACATTTAATGTGCTTGTTAATTTGTGTGACCAAATAAAAGTGAATATTTTATTTCTGATGGAAAGGTGAAATGTTTTAATTACCTGAATCCCCTCAAAGCAGCTGCAAACACCCCCTAGGCATTTGGAAAAGTGGTTAAGAGTTGTCTAGATCCAGATATCCCAAATTTTGAATCCAGTCAGTGCCTCTAACCAGTTTATTTACCTTGGGTAGATAATTTTGAGATTAATATCTCATCTATAAAATGATAATAAGTTTAATAATCTCAAAAGTTTTTTGCAACTATCCTGAAGACATTCAGAGCATGTGACCTCAAAATGCATCACTGTGGCATAAGGATTATCTTAAGGTGAAGGCAATTGAGAAAAAGCAGGCACAGGATGAGCTCTCTGCTCACCACCTATCTGCCTGAGAGCAGAACATTTCTTCTCTTTGTGAAGGTGCCCCCCCTACTTCCCATACCAGGAAGGGAATAACAACCTTGTTACAAGTGATGAGATGGCACCAAAACAGTCTCCAAAAGGAAATGTAACTAATTAGTTCTTATCTACCATTAGTTTGCTCAAACATTTGCCTTTTCACAATTTACTGCTCCTAGAAGCTTAGTATTTTTCTTTTAATAGTTGCAGGAGACAGACAAATTCCTAGGCAGACAGAAATGGGTTCTCAGTGAAACCCAACCTTTGAGTCAAAGACAGCCTGAAGCCTGAAAACCAGCTGCCAGTTCTGGGTGCAGTTCACTACCAGAGTGAGAACTTTCTTGATGCCTTTTAGCCAATCGAATGGAGTTTTTTCAAGGCCTACTCGTGGATCAATCAGCATGCACTCCCCCATTCTGAGCCTATAAAACCCCCAGACTCAGCCTCACAGATGGCTACCTGCTTTTGGACCCCCGTGCAGAGGGCTACTCACTTTGGGTCCTCTCTCATTGTTGAGAGCTTTTCTGTGGCTCAGTAAAATTCTTCTCTGCTTTGCTCACTCTCCTGATTTCTCTTGGTCATGGGACAAGAACCCAGAACCTGCCAAACCGTTGCTGCTGAGAAAAGGGCTGTAATGTGCACTCCTGCTTGCTGAGCTACAGGAGTTTAAAAAACCACTGGGCACCACACAGCCCGATTTGCTGAGCTGCCAGCGTGGGACCAAATGAACTGTGACACACCCCCATTTGCCAAAGCTGCAGGTGGCAGGAACAAATGACAGCTGTAACACTTCCTGGGGGATCAGACCTTGGGACTCCCCAAGCAAAAGCTTGAACACCGCTTGGGGATCCACAGTTGTTGGCATCTTCAAGTTTTCAGGTACCACCACATTCCCCTTGTCCAGATGCTGACACCCAAGGCAGAAGCCAGTCGTGGAGCCAGGTGTGGTGGCTCACGTCTGTAATCCCAGCACTTTGGGAGGCAGAGGTGGGCGGATCACAAAGTCAGGAGATTGAGACCATCCTGGCTAACATGGTGAAACCCCATCTCTACTAAAAATACAAAAAAGTAGACAGGCATGGTGGTGGGTGCCTGTAATTCCAGCTACTCAGGAGGCTGAGGCAGAAGAATTGCTTGAACCTGAGAGGCGGAGCTTGCAGTGAGCTGAGACTGTACCACTGCACTCCAACCTGGGTGACGTAGCAAGACTCTGTCTCAAAAAAAAAAAAAAAAAAAAAAAAAAAGAAGCCAGTCATGGCAGGCTGCAGGTCCTGCTGCAGGCTGAGCACAGAACCACAGTGGGTGCAGAATCCAGGCCATAGCACAAGCAGAGCCCAGCCTGTCAGGCCCAGTGGGCAGAGCAAGCCGCATGGGCAAGAGTGAAGCCCAGGCAGAGGCACTGCCAGCTGTGAAGATTTCCAGCTGGCAAAGTGGCGCCAAAAGAATCCTGTGTCATTTCTTCTTGTCACTTCCCTACAAAATTATTGCTCTTTGGTTAAGATGCTCTATGGGCCCAAGTTTGAGTCATACCTATGAGTTGTACTCATCACCGAGTGCTTCTATGTGTGTATGATGCCTGTATTCATGACCTTCTGCTTGTTTATGTCTTGTTTATCTGTCTTTTGTCAGTCTCATTTACAGGGCTTCAGCCAATAAACTTAAGATGGGTAGGGGAAAATGTTTCTTTTGCTCTCCACTGTTCTTTGAGATAATGTGTATAATCCTCTTAGCAGAGGATCTAAACAAAAGTAAGTTTTTCATTAGCTATCATGTTATGGCTATTGCGATTGAAATTCTAGGAACTCTATAATTACAATCACGTTATTAATTCATTGTAAATATCATATTGTAAATATCTTGGTATCCAAAAGTACACTCTTGTTTAATCTCTGCTAATAATAGCTCTATGCACATAACACATGTGCATGTATTTTACATATAGATATAGAGAGAAAGACAGTGCACTCTATATTCTACTTCATGCTTCATTTTTTCTCTATTTTTGTATATATCTAGTTTCACATTGGCCATGAGAATTGAGGTCCCATGCTGTCCTCATTTTGATACCTTTATGATTAAGGTCTTTAGGTGAAATAATGATTACTCTACAAGCTAACTAATATTCATAGAATTTAAGGACATAACTATTACCCATTTTGGTTCAGACAACTGTGATATCAAACAAATTCAGTTATTTTTAATAAGAAAATAGCACATGCTTATTTAATAATTTTTATAATCTAAAAATACATTATTGACCTTAAATATGCACACTGTTCTGATTTTACACATATGGACACAAATTCCATTTGAAAGAAATAATTATGAATATGATATTAGTTTACAGAGATATTCAGCTTGAATTGATGCAAAAAAATTGAAGACAAATATTTCCCAAATTCATTCTTTTAGATTAATAAATTATAGTAGAGTCACTCAATGGAATTCTATGCACCCATTGAAATAGTAAGAGGAAGATTATGTGACAGTGAAAAAGCAATACACTATTAACTGAGGGAAGAAGATATCCATTTATATAGGTACTATGATTACAGTAAGAAACAGACTTACACAGAGGGAAGAAAAAAAGATAGGAAGAAATTTATCAGCATGGTGACAGGGAATTATTTTAGAAGGGTAGAATTAATAATGCATATAATTATATGGTTTCTTTTCTAAAAATTTTCAAAATTTTATGCAAGTTGGCTGAATTATATGGCAAACATGTACACTGAATCTTCACCTCTACCAACAGACATTTAAATATAACTTCCTGCAAAAACTGGTTCCTTCTTGATTTAACCTCAGTATTTCCCACTATAAATTTGGTGTAAAGTGTAATCTTATTAATATTATTGTATTTATCTTCTAACACATTCTTGCTAAGCATGTCATGCTTTTAGTAATTTTTCTGAAACTATGGGCAAGTTGACAGAATACTAGAAGACTGTATCAGGAAATAGTTACATGGATGACAGAAGATGATGCTTTCTATAAGTTTGATATTTGTGCTCTATCTTACATTTCTGGTGCAACTAACAAAATCCTTCCACTGTCTCAAGAAACAAATGGTATTATTTTGGTGACACACACTCATGTTTTGGAGGCCTCATCTTAAGGAGGCTTATAAAATTATCCCTTCTAAATACAAAATCGCTCTCCAAAAGGTCAATTCTTTTGTAACCATCACTTTTAGAAAATAAATTTTTTTCTATTCAAGTATAGAAATGGGGTTCTATTCAAGTATAGACATTTGCTTTAGTCTTAGAAAGCATGGAAAATGCTTCAACTAGCATTGGGAAGTTTTATGACAGTATCCACATAATTGAAACAAAGACAAATAAAAGAAATAGGAGGCCTGGCTTTCTTTCATTAGAAAAAAAGAAATGTAAAATTAGCAGAATATATGTCAATTTATTATGAGTTTGAAAGGTAAAAGAATTAAGACCTTGTATTCTAATGCACTTTTAAAGTCTGAATGTGACTGAAGTGATATGAGGCTAATCAGCTAACAGTAGTTCAGGCTATTTTCCTTCATTAATACTTTCCAAATATTTATGATTATACCATATCAAACTAGCGAGGAGAAATCCAGGTCTGGGAAAGAGGATGATATTCAAGGAATTGAGACCATCACAAGGACATGTTTTGTATGTATGTATTTCTCAACTCATGGGTCTTATGAAATATTTAACCCCTAAAAAAATAGTAGAAAAAAGTAGACCTCTTCAGAAAAAAAAAAAAAAAATTCGGTTGTTAAAGATTTCAGTTTTCTTTGGAAAAGTTAACAGCAGTCTAGGATAATTCACTGTTTTTAAGAGCTTTGTTGAGAGCTTTCCTGTCGCTCAATAAAATTCTTCTCTACCTTGCTCACTCTCCTGATTTCTCTTGGTCATGGGACAAGAACCCAGAACCTGCCAAACAGTGGCTCTATGCTGAAATAGGAGCCTCCCTCTTTTCAGAGACCAAAGTGGCAGGGTTAATGAGGAATCTTATTTACGGGATGAGAAATAAGCCGGTGTCAATTTGATGTCATTGGGACTGAAGAGGTGTTGGTGTCTGGTGTAAATACCTAAGGTTTGTCATCTCACACCAAGGAAATCAAGAATGCAGACATTTAAGAAGTGGGTTTAGGAGCAGAAGTTTAATCAGCAAAATAAAGAGAAAGAACAGCTCTCTTTCCTGTGAGAGAGAGGGACTCTGGAGTGGGACTTCTGAACCATAGCCGAGTGAACAGGGTTTTATAGATAGGCTTGAGGTGGCAGTGTCTGATTTACACAGGACCCAAAGAGTGATTGGACCAGGTGTGATGTTTACATAGCAGGTGAGGAAGCTGGCCACCTCACCCTAATCTTTTATTATGCAAATGCGGTCTCTACTTGGCTGGCACCATGTTGCCTGCTCCTTGCTTTACCCATGGTTGACAAGGAAAGGAGAAGATGGAGCCCCCATATTGGACGCATCTAGCCCCCAGGCAGTCTTTTCCTATTGGCACAGCTGCTGGCACTCACCTGTGCAAACTTCCAGCTTGCTTATTGTTTAGGTGAGGGAGAAAGGACAAGATGGAGGAAGGTGAACAAGAAGGCACAATCCATGTTGTTTCCGGGTTCTTCCTCACCAACTTTCCGGCGGGCGGGAAAATGCAGCCCGCGCCCGGGAAGATGCAGATCAACCGAGCATGCGCCAGGTAACGTCAATCCGAAGAGACCGAAACTTACCCGGCCACGCCTATGGAGACGCCCCTATCACGCCCTTATCCCGCCCACTGCCCTCCCCCTGCCAGTACCAATGCCTAAAAGTCCGCTGCGGGCAGGAGCCAGCGTGACTTCTTCGCCCAGCATTCGTGGACTGGAGGACCTCACCGGAGAGCGCCGGCGCAACTTCCCTGGCCCTTTCCCGCCGACCAGTGACCCTTGCCTGAAAGTGCGTGCGTATTTGCAAAGAAAAGGGCTGCCACTTTCTTGGCTCATTTTGGCCTTTATTGATATTTAGTCTTTGTGTCTATTAATAACAGTAATAGAGAAACAAAACACTTATCTGTGTCTGCAGCTTGATTTTACAGGCTGGTTTTTGTTAGAAAAGAAAATTATTTGGGGCTGCTTTTCATTAAAAGGAAAACGTCACTAGCTGCCTAAATAAGTTCTTCTTAACTCCTATATGAGGACCATGAAGTGTGCTTCTACTGGCAGGAATTTATGTTCAGATCCAGAGGTCCTCAGTACAGAGAGGTCCCATAAATCATCCCCAAACTTCATTTTAGACTTTTAATGAAACTACAAATGTACTTGGATCTGTGTCTGGATCCTATTTTTTTTTAAACTGTTGTGACAAAATCCCTATATTCTGATACCCTAGCTTACAGAAATTCTTGATACCTGTTAAGCAATGTTTCCTTTTATTCTTTTAAAGTGTCTTAGCTATTGTCAATGAAATAGGTCAAACTCTAAAATGTTTGAATAGATTTATTCTTAGCCAAATATGAGTCACCATTGTCTGTGACATAGCTCCAGGAAATCTTGAGAACCTGTGCCCAAGGTGGTCAGGTTAACAGATTGGTTTTATATATTTTAGAGAGACATAAGATATCAATCAATACATGTAAGATGTACATTGGTTTCAGTCCAAAAAGGTGGGACAATTCAGAGTGGGGGTTGTCAGGGGCCTCCAGATTCTATGTGAATTCAAATAAAACCTCTGATTGGTAATTGTTTAAAAGAGTTTATCTAAAAGTCTTGGAATCAATAGAAGGGAGTGTCTGGGTTAAGATAAGGAGTTGTGGAGACCAAGGTTCTCATTATACAGATAAAGTCTCCAGGTAGCAGGCTTCAGAGAGACTAGTTGTAAATGTTTCTTATCAGATTTAAAGAGTCTATTTTATCAGTCTTGAGGTCTCTTTTTAAATGTAAACCCTGGTCATCTGTGCCTCATTTCCAAAAGGAGTAGGGTTTAATAAGGCATGTCTGAGCATCCATTCCTATAATGTCCTGAACTAGTGTTTCATGCTTATTTTAGAATGCCTTTGGCCAAAGAAGAGGGGTCCATTCAGTTGGTTGGGGGGTTTAGAATTTTATTTTTAGTTTACACTATTGTTTGTAATCTGAAACCATCTGTCAATTTCTACATAAAGATCTGTTTCAAAGTGTTGATTGGCATTACAGTCAAGTGTCTAGAATAGTTTGGGGAGTATCGCTGCATTTATGACACAAAATCTTCCCATCCATAAACATGGTATATTTTTTCATTTATTTTGTGTTCTTTATGACTTTCATTAAAAGTTATCGTACAAAAATATGTAACTATCTCTTGTAGGTTGATTCCCCACATTCATATTTCTTTTGCTGACACTTTGAATAATATCTTTTAAAATTATATTTTTGTTACTAAATAAGCGATTCAAATGATTGTTTTATGTTGATGTATCCAGCAATCTTTCTGAACTAGTTCAACAATACAGCAATGTTTCTGATCTAGGTCAATAATTTAGGATCAGATTGCTACAACTACCTCTGTATTATTTATAGAGATCAATAGTTTAGGACCAGATTGCTCCAACTACCTCTTTGTAGTAGTATAAATATAGTAGATTATTTCTTTTTGGAAGTCTCACCAAATGATAAATAATTTTTAAGGTAAAGAGAACCAGATGGGCTATAGAAACCTCTCTGTGTGTTTGTGTGTGTTTGTGTGTGTGTGTGTGTGTGTGTGTAATGTGTAGTTAAGTTTTATTTCTTCTTTTCAGTTCTTACATTATGTTCCTTTGTCTTATTTTAAATTGATGGCTTTGACTTCCAGTAGAGCATTGTATAGAAGCAGTGAAGTGGAATCTTTTATTTGTTACAAATATTTAAAAAAGTATTTCCAATCATTCAACAAGCATTTATTCTACGGATTTATCAGGTTAAAGATATGCTTTTCTGTTCCTAAAATCATAACTACATCTTTAAATTAATCAAATATTCTTTCTAAATCTATTGATTACATTTCCCATTAATAGGTCAGTAAGGTGAATCACGCTAGTATTCTAACTGAATTAAATTATGTATATTTTTGGAATAAACACTACTTAATCATAACATATTAGGATGTTTAAATCAATAATCAATAGATTTGATTTGATATTGTAAAGGAAATTTTGTATCTATATTTCTAAGGGAAGTAATTGTATAATTTTTTCTTGCTTCAACTATCTTTCACTTACTTTGGGTATTAAGATGATGTTGATTTATATTACCTTGTCATAAATGTTAAATATTGTTACCATAAAATTGATACATACTAGGCACTCAACAGTTGTCCTTGTGATTTTCTTTTGTCTAGATTTTCTTTAAAAAAAAAAAAAGTGAGGCTAGCAAAACCTACTGCTCAGCCCCTTTGTTAGGCTTAAATAAAATAGGATCTGTAAAGTGCCTAAGGCAGTGTTTGGCACATTAGAGGACTCATTAAATGCTAGCTCACTTGCCCTTTCCCCTTGGCTGTGTGTTTTTGAAACAGGGCAGAAAAGCAGGCACGATGGAATGCTTTTTTTGCGAAGCCAGCTTAAAATAGTCATCAACACTGAAGTCAGTGAATGTGTTTGGTTTCCATTCAAAATGTTACTTTCAGAAATACACACAGGGTTCATTTGCATAATCACTCTCCAGGCTAGGAACCTGTCCCTGAGGGGTTATCATTATTTAAATCTAAGTCAGGTTATTACGGTTCTTCATGCTGAGCTGCTTGGCTTTTCTTCCTTCCCTTTCCCTTGACTGCTGCAGCTGCATCGCTCTGAATGGGAGCTTGACCCGTGGCTCTGCTACAGAGAGATTTAGGGCAAAAGGCAGCGTGTCTAAGTGGAAAACGCCATGGGCTCTGGAGTAGCAGATGTGGTTCAAATCCCAGCTCTACTTTCCACTGACAGTGGTACCTTGGCAACCTGACTTCACCACTTCTCTAAGCCGCAGCTCCCTGTGCTCTGAATGGGAGTTCAGTTGTTGAGAAGTGTAATTGGTGTTTTACAGATTACATACACCATTTTAACTAAAATATACCCTTTGTCTTACTTCTCTGCCTCCCTCTGTCCATATGGAGGAGTTAACACATCTCAGAAAAGAAACAAAGGCATATCAAAGGAAAGAGAATTGGCAGTGGGGAAAAGGTAATCAGAGAAGTTCACTTATTTAGTCAAAACCTCTTACCTGTGAGAATCACTTTTTGGGGAAAAGAATAAACATGAAAGTCCGAAGTCAAGGGACACGGCAGAGGAGAACATGAAATTTCCTCTTAGGTATTGCATCAAGGAAGATATAGTAAGTGTCTATGGAGAGAGAAAGGAAACCCCTTGGTTACGGGGAGAATTGGAATGGTGATGCCCATTAGAGACAAGAACGATAAAACATAAATATTTGTTCCTCTATTAAGTGAGGGTTGTGTGATGGAAATAATGAAACTCAGAGGAAAGACATTACCTATGAGTTGTCTTCTGTGCTGTGTTCTTCCAACTAGAGGATGTAGATAATTCAATGCTCACTAGTACACCTTATAGTAGGTAATGCATCGGCGTCTATGTTGTGGGTGAACAAACTGAGTTTCAGACACAGTAAGTAAGTAATTTGTCCAAGACCACTCAGCTAAAGGGTGCCTGAGTTGAATCCTAATTCAAGTCCAGCGAAATTACAAGCAATCTACACCCTTTCCTCTTGGGAATCTAACCATCCTGGGTCTTCTACTTTCTAAGATTATAATGGTATGCCAGTATAGTTTACAAAATGTGCTTGTGTGCCAGCAAAGGTTTTTTTAAAGAAGGATACTTACATCACACAGGCAGTGAGGAAAGGTGCTAATGTTGATTGCAATTTAAACTCAGTGGAGATTGTGGCCATTAAGGAGACTTCTTACAAAAACAATGCAAATCTGATTTGTTGTAAACAATGGCATGTTTTTTATCATCACACGTATTGTTTCTCTCCACGGCCCACAGAAGATTCTAGAAGATCATTTGGCTACCAATTAATATGGTACTGGCCACCAGGAATAAAATCCATTATATATATTGCATGGATAGCACACCTTTAGAGTACAGGAAACATATATTACATATATATATAAAATATATATATATTAACTTATCAGCAGATTCTAGGTTGTTTAGTCATTTAAGTAACCATATAAAGAAAATAATGATGGATGAGGAGACCAAGGCTCAAAGCAGCAAAGCAATTTACCCAAGGTCACTGAGCTAAGAAATAATGACCTGGATCCAAATGTAAGCATGTCTGACTTCAGAGCCCAGGCTCTCAACATCAGGGTAATCCTCCTCATATCTAAAATACAGTGTGGCACATGGGATAGTTGTACTGTGTGCAAGTTATATAAAAGTAGTACAGAAAGCTAGGATCGCTCAGGGAATTCTTTACCAAATAAGGGATAACTAGAAAATGTTCTGAAATGTAAATGAGAATAATTTGGGTAAACAAAATGTAGAAGAGAAGTGTAAACAGAGAAATAAAACAGTAAGATATTCTGAGTTGCCTTTTCAAACCAGTGCTATTTTATACATTTTGTTGTTGTTGAGACTTTCTAATATGTATGTCTTGGGCATCTACTGCGTCCTTGGTACTGTGCTAGATCTTTTGAATATAAATCTAAGCGGGTGACCAGCTCTCTGAAAGTTCAGAGTCTCTGGAGAGCACACTTTGGAAAGGAAACAATTTGAAATAGCACTAGAGTAGGTTCTATTTTGTATTAAAATCCATTTATTAAATGCCATGGCCATAGAATCGAATAAAATCAATATAATTTGGAATATCAAGAAACCTTACTTTCTGTCCAGAGCAAGAATATTCTTTTCTTAGTCCCTGATTGTACATTGTCTTGATTGACCTAGTAAAGTTGAATATACCTGTTCAAAGAGCCTGCATTGGAAAAAACATTATTTTAAATGCTATTTCTTCCATTTACTTTGGGTGCAACTTTTGGGAAATGAAAGAACCTTTTCAAATACTTGCCTAACCTTAGAAATGGGAATATTAATATTTTTATATGTGTTCTTGTGAATATTTTATGAACTCATGTGTGTTATATGTTTAGCTTAGTGTCATGCCCATAGTATAAACTGAATAAGTGAGATCTCTTTCACTTTCAGAGGAAAGGAATGGATTTAAACTGTTCTAATTGTTTAAATTGTATTTGTAAGTGACAAAGGGCATATTTTGCCTTTACAGGATACTTCTTTATTTTTCTTCTTTTCTTAGCACAATATCTTGTTCTTCAAAATCTCATGGTATTTCTTAAATTATTATTGTCATTTTATCACTTATCTGGTAATTTTAACATTTAAAACCAATATACAATATAATGGAACAACTATATAACAGTGCTTAATAATTACCTAAATAATGTTTTGCATAACTGTCTGTGCTCTCTCGGTTGTAAAGTTACCAAGTTATCCATTCATATTTTACTAGAAAAATAGTGAGCATAGCAAAATTTTGTTTCTCATGCATTTTGCATTTTGTGTGAAAAAAATAAAAGCACTTTTACAAAAGTAAACTGCCCAGGCCGACTTCATCACAAAAGATTCTATTCCCCAAATCCTGTCAGTTTTCTACAGGTTCTGCATGACTCTACATAGAACATTCAAATGAGGTTACACAATGGCACTGCTGTGGAGGAAACTGCTTAGTTATCTCAGTTCTCTCAAGATCTTTCACCTCATCCTTCCTGGTGACCTTAAGCCTGTCCCAATATTTTAAGAACAGAATTATTTCACTGCAGCTGTGGGCATGGAAAAGCTACATGTTTGCTCAAAGGAAACTGTTCATATTCAAAAATAGTGGGTAAAATCTAATGTAATTTCTTTTTCAAGCCTTAATGTGGTTTCTTTGAAAAGCTACACCCTAACTATATATTCCACACTTGGGTTTCACGGCATTAAATTTTTATGAGCTTAATTTTCATCAGTTTCCTAAATTCAAGCAGCAATTTCAGTAATAGTATATGTGCTTCATAAACAACAAGTGCATATGCATAATGCTGTTTAATCGGAAAAACTAAAAAGTTAAGTTTTCTGTGATCCTTTTAAAAAAGAATTTTCCTTAGGACGGTAAAATCTTAAGAATTTTATTGTGCCTGATAGTGGGTTTTTTTTTTTTTTCTTGTGCTATTCAATGATATTACATTTAGCTTTAAATGACTTAACCAACTCCAAAACTAATTATGTAACCTGAATACATTCCCTGAAATTTACTAACACTGTAATACATTTACAAATACAGCTTATATTAGAAAATAATGCTAAGTTGCAGTTGACTTTATTAATTCTCATCAATGAAAACAATCTGCGTAAGTAACTTCCATCTTATTCATAGTTTGTATTTTAATATTTCCAGCTTATTTATTCAGTTACTGATGACTGGGGTACCAAAAATAGCATGGCCCCTTTGTGTAGCATCTATTGTTTTCCTAGGAAGTTTCAAATCCTTCTTTGCAACAGACATCCCGAATTGCATTGTGAAATAACACATATGGATTCTGGCTTCAGTTTTCTGCCAGGAAACGTGAGACTGCGTAAGATAGAATTCTCAATGATTGAGCAGCTAAACTTTGCTTTCCTTTCTTTGGTTCCATTCTTTCTTCCATTTGGGCTACTAAAGTCATTTCTTATGAAGTAGTTATACCTTGCACTAGGGTGAACAACTGTTCACAGAGAATTTATATGCACAGATAATTTCTATGATGGATTCCTTTGAGGAAAGGGCACATTTTAAGCAGAGGAGAGCGGCAGAGAGAGAGAATGCTCATGGGGAATCAACGACCACTTTTACAACAGCCTTAAATGCCTCTGCAAGGTCCTTTTCCCATCAAGCCGTTGCAGAGGAATGGCGCTGCCGTCCGCCCAAGTGGCTCAACTGAGTCTGTGTCTACTTTGAATAAACTCTGATGCATCTCCCCCAGAAAAGCACAAAGTACAGTGTGATTATGGGTGAAATAATAATGACTACTGCCCTCAGATGTCCCTTGACAAATCTGAGGTATTTAATTGATATGAATTCTCATTTAGTCCTTTTCTTCTATATGCAGAATTACTTTATCTTACATCTTATTGAAAGAGCTAGTATCTGAAGCCCATTTAAAAGTAAATAATTCATTCTCCCTGAAAAAGTACAAAAATCAACTTTATTAGAGAAATGCTTGAGACTAAAGAAATCAACTAATTTGGCCCGGATTATCTAGTTCTCTGTCTATATCCAGCTTTATCTAGTCATAATGAATGGTATTCCTAACAACAATGTATGGAAATTTTCATGTTGACTAAAGCAAATTTTTTTTCTCAAGTGAAAAATAGATACTATGTGATTTCTCCAATGTCAAGCTCTAATTGGCCACAGACTGTTCTGGAAATGTGAATTCTAGTCCTAAATGAAGGAGGAAAGGAGAGCAGGAGTGAAGGAGCAGTGAAGAAATTAAGGGACTTAATTTGAGGACAGCATTTGAGGCTTATAAGAATTAAACAGATAATATGTGAACATGTCTGCAAATGTAGGATTATTAGAATATTCTGGAAATACATTTTTAAATTTTAAGCCAGTTTGGATTTATGGTGACATTATGAAAACAGTGCGGAGAGCTTGATATACTCCACAGCCAGTTTATCCTATTAATAATGCTTTAAAATAGTATAGTACATTTAGTTGTCATATCATCATAGACTTGTTTGGGTGCTACAGTTTTTCAAACTTTCCTTGTTTTTCATAACCTTGGCAGTCTTGAATAACACTGCTTAGGTATTTTGTAGAAGCCTCCTCCACTGAGAATTTCCTGATGCTTTTCTCATGATTACACTGGAGTATGAGATTTGGTGAGGAACACCACAGAAGTTATATTTTCACCACACCTTATTGAGTGCACATACAGCCAATATGACTACTCACTGTTGATTTTGACCTTGATGATCTGATTTAGATAAGGTTTGTAAGGTTTTCTGAATGCAATGTTATCTCTATTCCCAACCTTCGATATTGTACTCTTTGAAAGAAAGTCATGATGAGCAGCGCACACTGAAAGAGTAGAGTGATGCTTCACCTTCTTGTTGGAGGTACCGACATGAATTACTTGGAATTCTTTTGCAGAGGAGATTGTCTATTTCTTCTTGAGTCAGTTTCGGTAGTATGTGCCTTTACAGAGATTTGTCAAATTTAAGTTAGTTGTCTTATTTAGTAGCATATTCCTTTATAATCCTTATCATTTGTGTAAGAACAATAGTAACATCACCCAATTTCTCATCCTAGCAATTTGAGCATGGTTTCTCACTTTTTTCTGTCAATTTAACTAAAGACTTGTCAATTTTGTTAATCGTTACAAATAATAATCTTTTGAATTCACTCTTTTTCTCTATTGTTTTTCTGTTCCCTATTTCATTAACTTCTGATTTAATTTAAAAAATTTCCTTTCTTATGCTTGCTTAAGGCTTAAACTTCTCTTATTTTTCTAGTTTCCTGAAGTTGAAGCTTAGGTTTTGATTTTGGTTCTTTCTCTCTTTTTTCCCTACAACTATATATGCATTTATGCTATACACTTTCCTCTAAACACTTTTCATGGCCGGGAACAAATTTTGTTAAGTTGTATTTTAATTTTCATTGAATTCAAAATATGTTTTAAAGTCACTTGAGACACCTTCTTGGCCCTATGTGTCACATAGAAATATGTTATTTAATCTTCAAATGTTGGTAGGTTGTCCAGTTATCTTTCTATGATTTTTACTTTGCATTGTTAGGTGCATACACATTTAGGATTATTTCATCCTCTCTGAGAACGGATTCCTTTATCATTATGTATGCCTCTCTTTATTCCTTATAATCTTCTTTGTTTCAAAGCCTGCTTTGTCTGAAATTAAAACAGCTATTTGAGCTTTCTTTTGATTCATGTTAACATGGTGTTTTTTCTCCATTCTTTTGTTTCTAACCTATCGAAGTCTTTATATTAAAGTTGGATTTCACTTGTTTTCTTGTACAGTTGGGTCTTATTTATTTATGTGTAAATTTTTATCCATTCTGTTAATCTCTGTTTTGTAAAACATGCATTTAGAACGTTTACATTTCAAGTGATGATTGATATAGTTGTAACTGTAGGTGCCAGTGTCTTAAATTTCTTTTGATAGCTTTGTTTTTGTCTCTATTCTTAAATTTTGGCTTCCCAAATTATTCATCTTCAGGGAGAATCTGTGTCCTAAAACTCCTTCAACTCTAATGCACTAGAACCTCATTGGTATGGTGGTAAGGCATGGAGGTGGTGAAACATTCTATGTGTCTTTTAGTGAACTTGTATCCCTGGCTGTAACCTTTACAAGTGTTTTGTAGCTTCTGCCCCTAACCTGAGTTGGAGAAATGCCTTTCTCCCAGATGGAATGATTGTGGTGAGATCTTTCCCATAGAGCGTAGGTTATGGTCATGGAGAACAGTTGGCCATATTTTATTTAGATTACTCTTCTCCATCCTTCCATGATGGGCTTTTTCTTGGTTCTTCAATGCCACAGCCTGTTGAGGTCCCTGGTGGTAAGATTCACCAATATGTGGGGGCCCTCCTAAAACCTCAGCTCCTAGGAGCTTCTCACTTTCCTGATAGTCCTTATTCCGTTTCCAGCCATTGTTCGAAATTGACAGTTTAATGTTCTTACCAGTTATGGTTTCAGAATCTTCTGCTCCAGTTAACCAGATTCAATGAATGTCCCCGTCTCTCCAGGCATTAGGGTAACAGTTTGCCATGTGATTTCTGTTCTCCAACACACCCAAGAAAAGCAGTTAAAAAACAGTTTGTTCAGTTTTTTTTTCTCTTAGTATAAGGTTGGGAGTAACAAATTTCAAACCTTTCACATGTTGGAGCTAAAACTAGGAGCTCTTTCACAAGGAAAATTTTTGGAAATGAAATAACTAAATGTCTTAGGTTGTTTTTGACCTGAAACAAAGCCTGAGAAAAGGATTCCTATTTAAGTAGGGTACGCAGATGTTGATTCCAGAAAGTATGACATGTGGTCAGGAACAGGAGACAGAGAAAGAACAAAAACCCAAATAAGGTATGTTAATAAACAAATTTGTTATAGGCAAGTGGTTCTCGTCCTGTGAGACCCCGTAAACTCCTTCTGAGAACTTTGGAGTCTTACATAAAACCTAGAAGCAAGAAGCTTGGTGGGTATGAACCAACTCTTTTTTGTCATTGATTGGAAAGAGCTCCCAAGCCATTAAATCCTTAGCACTCTAGGATGCTCCCAGTGGAGATCCTCAGGCAGAAAACAGCAGGTGATCATACTAAGATGCTATTGGCCAAGGAAGTAAGTGAAGTACTGACAGCATTTGTTATACCAGATTTCTCCTTGAAATGCACGTCAATGCCTATGCTGTATAGTCAGTGCATGCTAAAGACAAAAATCTATGCATTGTCTAACTCCAGCGTTCTTTCTACTCTCGCTACCAAATAATTTTCTTCATAAGAAATTATAGTATTTCTGCACTTCCACAAAATTTCTTTTTCTTGATATCTTTCAGAATTTACTAAGTGTTGCAAAAGATGTGAGAGCCCTGCTGGTCATATGACCTGACCTTGCAACAAGGAGTTAGAGGGCAGCTACAGGAATCCCTAACTTGCTAGCCATTGATGTTGGGCTCATCATTCAGAAAGACATCCAGTTTTGAGGATGAAGCTCCCAGGTTAAAGGGATGTTCATTTCTATTTGCTGCCTTGCTCTCTCCCCTGAAACTGCCCTCCTACCAAATGTACAGTTTAGAAATCATTTACATTTGTAAGCTTCACTGCCTTTCTATCTAAAGTTATAAAAAGGATTCAACTCATAGTTTCTCCAAGAACTTCCATTAAAAAAAAAATCCTTTCTATTTAAATTGTCTCAATATGTGTTCTTTTAAATTTCAGACAGTACTCTATGTGTGGAAGAAATGAGTGGAAAGATTTAATATCGAAAATGTCTAGGAAGTCACTGAAGTCCAGAAATTCATTGTCTTTCTTTTATTTTCATCAATTATACTTTCTAAGATGTATGCAAAATCTTTGATGATGTCCATTTTATTCATTCTACATCAGTTTTAATTCCAAAGCAAAGCATTTTTTTCTGTTAAAAAACTATACACTGAAAGATTCTCCTTGACCTGCCTTAGTATAAAATAGAGATAGTACAGAATACCCCCTATTTTATACTGAAGCTAATGCATGCATAGACTCCAAATCAGATTCCGTACTGATTATGTCTTCACTACCAGCTATGTGGCTCTGGACAGGTTACTTAACCCCTCCAGGATATCAGTTTGTTTATTTTAATAATGAAGAAAATAATATACCTTAGGTAAATGGCTGTACTAGATAACAATAAAGTTTGCTGTTAGAAAATTCCATAGGCCTGAATGTGATTGCCCTTATCACTTAATTTTATAATGTTATCCCTTCCCAATCTTAAAAATGATCACTAATATCACCAACAACTATCTCATGAAAGCCACAAAGACAATCTTTTGTGTTTTTTGTTGTTTCAAAAAAGATTTGCTTCAATATACAAATGTTATTATTAAAATTAAAGTGTATTAAATATTTGTATATTATCCCCATATGCCCCCTGAAGTCTACTATATATGGTAGTATAACTCCCAAATATAGCTAAATTGTACGTGGCTGGAAACACTGATAACATTTTTGGAAAAGACCTAAAGTAATATTTTCCCATCTTTTGTCAGTAGCAGCCGAAAATAGATTTCAATAAAACAAGTTAAAACCACATAATGCTCCAAAATATCCCCAGAACAAACCAGTCAAGAAATACACCCATTTATGCTGACTTCATCAGTTTGAATTTCTGTTGAATTATTTCCAAGTTGGGCTCATTGTTAACTTTGAATTTTGCAGCATGTTCATTAACTTTATAGCTGGCTGTAATTGTGAGTTTGTGCTACATAAATTTGGGCAAGAAAAGAAATCTAACTAATATTTGCCAAATTCGTAAAATTTTAATGAAAGTAAATAAAAAACCTTACTTTTGCTTGCTAAGTATTTTACTTCTTGTTCTCATGGTTTCTTCTTGTGAAAATCATTGATCCAATCATTAGTAGAACTTTCCCTTAGGTTATGATAAATTATAGGGTGATTCAGAAGACTATAAATTTGAAATAATCATTTCTCATTGAAATTGTCAATTTTCCTTAAAGAGATGTGTATGCACACTTTAATTTGAGAATCCAAAATCAATGTCATTCATAATTAAATTCATGGCATATCACACCTTGGAAATTATCTCGTTTCCTATTCAGCAACATTTCCTTATCATCATAGGCTAGTGGTTTTACACATAAATTATTTATTTAGCCCAAGAAATCAGATGAGACCATTTACCCACCCCATTTATTCTTTGCCTACCTATACAAGCTTCTTGTAAGACTCCCACAAGCCTGCAGATTAGTAGAGTTCAGAAAAACCCTACATAGTTAGCTCTTAGTTCCTCAGTAATAGTATCCACCAAGAACTCAACTTCAAATCAGGACTTTTTTTTTTTTTTTTTTAAAGCAACATGTCAAAGCTTGTGTCACAGAGCCCTTGTCATAAAACAGGACCTGCAGTCAGGACCTATTGATGGGGACTTATTTTATCTGTTAATTTATTTTAATTTTGCAATGCTATTACCTAGCATAAACTCATTTTTAAGTACATCAATGAGACCCGTTATAAGAAGAATAAAATAAATAGCCTTAGTCTCTGCCTCACCAACTAGGTTAAATGCCACTAGTTTGTGATCTCTTAGCATCTTCTCCTGGCCTTTTAATAATAATTATTACATCATGTTATAACTTTTTTTTGTTTTGTTAGATTCATGAGCTCCTTTGACATATGACTGATTATTCTTTCTGAGCTTAATGTTTATGGAGGAGATCACCAAATTCTACCTACTTTAAAGTCTAAGACAGTCTTTATCAGTGCATTTCCATGTAGCAACTCTTAGGGTTCTCATGGTGGTTCAGTGTTATTTACAAGTAGACAAAATTAATGTTAAATATGTAAAAAAAGCTTTGACTGCTCATATGTCTTACCTGTATTTGCATATGAAATTTGTAGGAAAGTATTTTCTTTCATGAAATCCTTCATTATATTTCTGTTTAAAATTGTTTATATTTATCTATGTATTTCAAAGGAAAAAAAGAGCAAGGAGTCACATTTTACTGTATTAAACTGTATTAACAGTTTACTGTATTAAACTATTATTAATACTACTGACAACACTAATAATACCCACATTAATAACTATAATCATGTTGTGTCTTATACTTTCTCCTATGTGTTTTATCATTTATAAAACCCTTCCAGAAACACGAGCTTACTTGTTTTTCATAACATTTCCATGAGGTAGCCATTATTGTTTACATTTGCTCAATAAATAACAAGGATTAGAAAGATTAATAGATTGACCAAGTAATACAGTTATTAATAGATTGTCCAAGGACTACAAAGATTAATAGATTGTCCAAGTAATAAGTGATGGGGTTAACATTTCTATATTTCAAATAAAACATAGAAGTTGCACTTAAATAGGCTCAGCCTCTGATTCACTTCCATTGTGTATCAGTGGCAGTTTCGTAATTATTCTTTTTTTCTTTTTTTGAAACGGAGTTTCATTCTTGTTGCCCAAGATGTAGTGCATGGCACGATCTCGGCTCACCACAACCTCGGCCTCAAGGGTTCAAGCAATTCTCCTCCCTCAGCCTCCTGAGTAGCTGGGATTACAGACATGCACCAGCATGCCTGGCTAATTTTGTATTTTTAGCAGAGATGGGGTTTCTCCATGTGGATCAGGCTAGTCTTGAACTCCAGACCTCAGGTGATCCACCTGCCTCGGCCTCCCAAAGTGCTGGGATTACAGGTGTGAGCCACCACGCCCGGCTCTCAATTATTTTTATTGGACAATCACAAAGCCTAGATTTTTACATCAAATGTATTTTGTTGTTAGTGTAAAGATACAAGAAAGATATAAAATTTATATTCTTAATTCATCGTACCATGCTGCTGAGGTTAAAACAAAAACAAATTTCTGGATGTTTTGAACCAGTTACAAAGAATTCATGCTTTGACAGACCTTTGTGCTCAAATTCCCACTAATAACAATTTAAAATGGACAAAAAAGTACAAATGTTTGGTTTATCATTAAACCAACCTAAAAGTCGTGTGTGTGTGTGTGTGTGTATATGTGTGTGTGTGTGTGTGTAGAAACACCCAGAAATGGGAAACAATGAATAGGGTTGAAGCTCTGGGTCTCTAGACACTGGATTCAGAAGGCGGCTCTGGCCTCTGGGAATTGAGTTTCTTTCAGGAAAGGAGGATTAAAATTATTCATTAATCAGGATTTAAAACTCTGGCTTGCCGATAGAAGAAAACATAATGTAGGCAGAAGCTATTTTTGACATGTAAGTTTGTCATGCAGTTTGACAGAGGCTTTATGAGTCAAAAGGGAAAATAATCTAAAGCTCTGTGACTATCCCTAACTAAGAGATGAATCTGGCTTGTCCCTAATTATTACTAGAAGTCATAAAATGCCACTATAAAAATCTAATGCTTTATAGGAGCCATGATAGCTGGGTAGAGACACTGAAACATGATGGACATGTAGGAGTTGAGAAGAAAAAAGAGGGAAAGAAGAAAGAAAACAATATTCTTCTCACAGTGACTGAGTAAACAAATGGAGAATTTCAAAGAGTAAAAAAGTGTGTACTGAGACAGTCAATGAAATCAGCAATCTGAACATGAATGCATTCCTAGTAAAGTTAAATGTAGATTAAACCACTGATCAATATTTTAAACTATGAGTATTTATGATGACCAAAATGATTCATGAAATACTTCCATTTAAAAATAGAATAAAATTATAAAATAAAACAAAAAAATATGAAAATAAAAATATTAAACATTTTAAAATACATATCATGGAAATAAAAACAAATCATCGTTGTAAGATAAAAAACACTAAATAGGTTACATAAATTCTAGTGCGGGGGAAAACAAAAAAGAAAATTACTAAATTTAAATGAATTGGTATAAAACTTAGAATATAGCACAGTTAAATAAAGAGCAAAAATTCAAGAAACCAAAGAAGAGATAGATAATAGTTTGGGAGATTAAATATGTAATTTAATAGCAAATGGAAAGAATAGAGAAAATGCAGGAGAAAAAGTATTTGAAATAATAATGGCTGAAGGATTTCAGAAATTAAGGATAAAAATGAGTGCTGACTTCAGGCTCCCAGAATACAAAAGGACAGGAAGAAAGGAATCCAAATGGCAGATGTGGGATTAAAAACAAAAACAAAAAACTTCAGGGAAATTAGTAGACTACATTGACAACTTTAATTAACAATTGTCCTGTTCTCATGGTCCTTATGGAGGGAGTCTTGAAGTTGTCCCTCTCTGTTAATGACTGAGCAGAGGTATGTCTAATTAAAAGATGAGATATTTGCAACCCATATGGCCATATAGCTAAGTCACATTGCTCCCATGGCTTTATCAATGATACAGTCACTATCTATGTCTACATATTTTGACTCCAGCATTTATATTTCAAGTGTTTTCAGATCCAAAAAGGGAGGAGAAAAGCAAGGATCGTTTATTGACCTTTTAATATTTAAAAAATACATATAGTTAAGTAATAACAATAATAGTGTTAATAATAATGTACTGCCTCCCCCCAAAATTTGTAGTTTTCAAATCAGCAGCAATAACACAGAAAGAAAACGAGACAGAAAGATCATGGAATACAATACAGATCTAACAGAAGACAGTATGATAGTAGAGAAATTTCGATAGGGCATATATCAAGCACAAAATATACAATTATTAAAAATCCACCAAAAAACAAAATACATCATCCTGTGATTATTATAGACAAGACAAAACAAAAGACAAAACCATATAAAATATTTGAATGTAAATAGAAAAGATTTAGTTTGGTAATATAACCAAAAAAGTTACCATAGACATATTAATAAAATACAAAATAAAACATAAGAAAAATCTTTAACAAGAATAAAATAGACACCATACACTAATAAAATAAACCTAGAAGATACAGCTGTCTCTAATACAGATGTACATTACATCATAGCAAATCTTGGTAGAATTACAGAGAAAAAGCCAACAAGGTGTGATATTTTAATATTGCTTTATCATAAACCGATAGCAAATGCTGCAAAGTATAAGAAATGTATAGAAGATCTAGTATAAAATGGACAATTGTAGATATATATGAAGGAATGTAGAGATCTTGTCTAATATATGAAGCATTAAGAATATGATCACAAAAATATAAAAAATTAAATTATTATGACAGAATATATATTGCTAATTTGAAATTACATTAGAATTCAACAAAAAAAGATAATTAAATTCACACAAATGTTGATTTTGAAACTTTCAAAATTAATTCTTGGATGATTCATGGGTTAAAGAAATTACATAGGAAATATGTGAAATATAAAAAGAGAAACAGTACATGGCATAAAACAAAATGTGTGAAAGACAGCTAAAGCAGTGCTTGCATGTAAATTTGCACCTGCAAACGGGTGTATTAAAATTAAAAAAAAACAAAATGAATTTGGTTGTTCAAAGTAAAACTGATGGGAAAAAAAAGACGTGTTTGTTAAATAAAGTAAAAGAAAGAAAACTCTAGGAGCGTAAATTAATGAAATAAAAAAATAATGAAATAATTACCAAAATGGAAATTTAAAACATTATACTTACATAATATGTAAATGTAAAAAGACTGATCAAAATTATTGAAACAAATATAATTTAAAATTTAAAGATTATCATTGCCTAAACATTGACATTTAAAAACTACTAAGCAGGCTGGGTGCGGTGGCTCACGCCTATAATCCCAGCACTTCGGAAGGCCGAAGCAGGCAGTTCACGAGGTCAAGAGATCGATGCCATCCTGGCCAACATGGTGAAACCCTATCTCTACTAAAAATACAAAAATTAGCTGGGTGTGGCGGCATGTGCCTGTAATCCCAGCTACTCAGTGGGCTGAGGCACGAGCATTACCCAGGAGGCCAGGAGGTGGAGGTTGTAGTGAGCCGAGATCACGTCACTGCACTCTAGCCTGGAGACAGTGAGACTCTGTCTCGAAACAACAACAACAACAACAACAAAAACTACTAAGCATATTCTATGAACAACTGAACAATACTTTTGAAAGCTTGAATGTACATATTAGTCTCTGGAAAAATATTAACTACCAAATTTGACTAGAGACAAAGAACTGAAGAAATGGATTTCCATTAAAGGATTTAAAACTGTAACAAAAATTTCCCCCTCAAATGCAAACAGAAGGAAACGTTTTTAGGTAAGTTTTACCTAATTTCAAATATCAATTCATCTTTATCGTACACATATTACTTCAGAAAACTGTAACAAACAACAAAGAAATCAAACTGGGTTCTATGACTTTGACAGCAAAGCCAGGCTACACAGAGCACATGGACAGATTAAAGAGAGAGAAAAAAAGTTAGGATCAATTTCATATCTGTGCAAGAATTCAAAATCAAACTTTATTCATATGAAAATACTTAAACTAAAAATACAAACAAGCTTGTGTCACCTAATGAGGGGTATACAGTAACCTAAATATCTAGGTTACTGAATACTAAATACTGAATACTGAATACTGAAATTTTAGCAGCGTTTCCATTATTTCAGGAACACATTAAGAATTCCCTCTCACAAATTTTGTTTTAACATTATGTCAGGTAGTCTAGACACTGAGATAAGAGAATAATAAGAATAAAGAGGAGGAGGAAAACCAGAAGGTAGAAGGAAAGGAGAGGGAGAAGGAATAATTACAAAGAAAGAAAGAAAATTTCATTAGCAAATAGCATGATTTTCTAATGAGAAAATCCAACATGTTGTACAAATAAGTTTTTAGTTCTAAGAAAGTTAAGCAAGTTGCTAAATACAAAATCAACTTAAAAGCCAATATTTCTATAAATCATTTAGATAATAGAACAACTTTTAATGCACTAGAAGGGCAATTCTATTTTCATGGGAACACAACTATTAAGTATGAATAATTTTAATATAATATATGTAAGACAATTATGGAGAATTGCACAGTGCAAGAGGAGTCAGAATAATCCTGAGGAAAAATTAGATGAGAGACTCACCATATCCGAAATCAAGCATCATTAAAGCAGCAGAGTTTGGTATTTAGAACAGGGTGAGAAAAAGATATTAATGGGAGGGAACTAGCCATTTAAAAGACACCCATACATGTGTAGGCACTTACATGACAAACAGAAAGGAACTGAGATCTCTACCTTACGCCACAAACAAAACCACTTCTAGTTAAATTAAAAAGCAAATGCAAAAGCAAAACTTTATCACTTTTGAAAAAAATGAGAAATAAGTAATCAAAGTAGAGAAGTCATGAGAGAAACAATAAAGGAAAATATTAAGAATTTAAAATATTAAAAACATTGTAACTAACATAGTAATTCACAAGTGGAAAACACAAAACTACAGACCAGGAGAAAATATTTACAACACAAAAAAATCCAAGTAAGAAACTTGATATATGAAATTTTAAAATATGTAAAGAGAAACTCTACAAATAACAACAATAAAAAGAAAAACCCAATAGGAAAAATGGGCAAAGGTGTTGATAGGCAAGTCAAAGAAATAGAAACAAGGATGGCCAATTAACATATGAAAAGACGTCCCATTGTATTCAGGTAAATACAAATTAAAGCAGACACATCATTCACACCCTGATATTGGCAAAATTTAAGAGTCTTAATAATTATGTTTGGGCAAGTAAAGTGCTTATACGCTATTGGTGGGAGTGAAAATTTTATAACCAATTTTTAGAACAATTGAGCCACATCTAGTAAAACTGAAGACATACTTAATTATTATCCAAGAATTTTACTTCTAAAGACACTCTTTGAATTGTGCCCAAGAAGGTATGTACAAAGTGTCACCCCCACATGGTGAGTAATAATAAGAAAAAAGTAAATATTTATAAGGAGGCAAACAGTAAACACATACATAGGAGTTAATATGAACAAGACACATATTGAAATGGTTAATTCTCAAAGCATAATGCAAGCAGACCTAGAAATGTACAGATTATAGCATTTATATAGTTTTTTAAAAATAAATTTTACTTCTTAGAGAAGTTTTAGGTTCACAGCATAGGTGAAGTGTACAGAGATGCTCCATGTGCTCCTCTTCCCCTACATGTACAGCCTCCCTCATCATCAACACCCCCACAAGAGTGGTACAATGGTTAAAATTGATGAGGCTACATGGACACTTATTATCATCCAAAGCCACCAGTTTACAGTAAGCTTCACTCCTGAAGTACATTCTGTGGGTTTGGACAAATTTATAATATATGCAGCCACTGCTGTATCACACAGAGCAGTTTCACTCCACTAAATGTGAGACTTTGTAAAAGATTTAATATGTGATTTGAAATCCGGCAAAAGCATGAAATATGTACTATTGTGTGTAGATAATATGTCATGTGAGTTCGAATGCATAGGCTGGTTATGGTATATTCTGATTCAGTGTAGTCCACATACAAAAGTCAGAAGATATTTTTCATCTTTGTATTCCCAGTGACAAGCAGAGGGCCTGGCAAAGCTTAGGAACCTCATGATGTATGTTTTAAATTAAAGCCAACAATAGCCTATTTAATAGCAAAAACAAATATTTCTTTCCTTGCATTCTATTTTGTTGCCATTGCTAATAAATGAGTCCTGTAACTGATAAAATTTAAGAGAATCTCACTGGGGAGAAAGACTGTGCTGAAATTAGATTTTTAAATAGCACAGCAGTTACAAAGGAGACAAGCCCGACAGACCATTTCTATCCTCGTTTGCTGCTACTCTCAGGTCTGAGGGACCTTTCCCAGTTTCTCAGTCAACACAAATCAAACATAATCACACTAGTTTGTCCTTTATGTTTCACTGCCCAAGTATCACACTATTACCCAATGTCCTTTGGGCTAGAGCTAGAAGCTTTTTATCTTGGTATCTAAGGCAGCTTGATGATATACCTGATATTAGAGTCCAAACTAATCACAGTGATGCACAGAGCTAAGGTCATTCTCGCTTTAAATGCTAATTGTTCTGCTAACAGTCTTCAATTACAAAAATGTTAAAGGCCATGCTTATGTAGTATTTAGTGTAAGAGGCAGAAATCTATTGGTTAACTGAAATCCCAAGTAAGATATTATTACAAAACGGAAAAAAACAAAACAAAACAAAACAAAAACTAAAGAAGGTTGAATATAGAAATCCTCTTCCAGGAGGAGGAGCAGTGTCTTAGATTACAACAAACTATGTAAAAGCAAATTGAAGAAGAATACAAATCTATGGCCTATTTCTGCTTATCTCCTCCAGCCCTTTCCTTTACATTAATGAAATCTCTACTTGGCTCCACAGATTGACATATAGGTTAATGTTGTAAGCGTCATTTTTTTTCTCAGCTGAAATGACTGTGTGGTTTCTATAAGCTTATTGAAAAAAAAAATGAACTGTTTTTACATTACAGTTTCCAGTTATTATAATTTCAGGCACAATAGCTGTGTGTTTTATTTTTCTTTTCTTAATTGTTTCTCTTAAGTTGTCTAGTCTTCATATACATGAATCTATCTATATATATATCTATATATTTTCTTACACACATACACACACACTTAATTTAAAACATATAGATTTTAAAAATAAATTTTACTTCTTGGAGAAATTTTAGGTTCACAGCATGGGAGAAATGTACAGAGATGCTCCGTGTGCCCCTCCTCCCTTTAATTTAAAACATACATCATGAGGTTCCTAAGTTTGAAAGCCACTCTAGGCCATCCAAATTTTCCCTCTGAAAGTGTTTTCCCATTGCAGCAGTTTTGATAGCAGGAGCTTATTATAACATAACCTGATGGAGTGTTGCAGAGTTGACTTTGGAGATACATTTTCTGGTGTTTTATCCTGCTTATTAGCGGGTCTCCAGGTGCGAATGTAATTCCTCAAGTGTCGAAATTACGTGAAGGGCCTTTGACTTAGCAACACTGGCAGAAGCAGGAGGGAAGGCACACAGATATTTTGCACTGGGCATCACGTTGTGGCCCCCTGCCCGGAGAGTACATTTGCCATTCTAAACTCTTTGTGTCTCCTCTGGAACCATTTTCCAAAAATACATGTTGTGGTGTGTATTTGAAGGATACTTGGGGACCCAAATACCACTGTATGCCTTTGAAATACAAAATAACATAAAAATAACACCACCATGGTTCTTTCTTTGGGTTGCCCAGATTCCTAAGGATAATTCTTATTTTAAATTTTTGTGAAAAATTAGCAGTGTGCAGTACGTTAGAACACACTAGAGCCTTTTTAGCTATACTCACAACTGAAGGACAAATTACTTTCATCAACAGTGTGAAGCAGGAGTGAGATGTCATCAATGGTTAAGGAAGGAAACAGATGATGATTGACATTTATCCCATGCCTTTAACTTTTTAGGCTCTGTACTAATTACTCTGATTTCCCCATTTAATTATATCCTTACTTCATTTCTGTGCAGTAGGAATCCCAGCTCGGAGGTGAGAAAACTGAGCCATATTGAAATTAATTCACATGATCCAGGGTTACACACCTAATGTATGTTAGCATTGGGGTTAAAGAACAATAAACACAGCAAAACCCTCATCCTGTAAGTATTGACAGTTGTGTCACAAACTATTGGCATGTAATACTTTTAAGGTTTTTTGTCTCAAAAGCGATTATGGAAAGTGAACAGACTTCAAAATCGTAAAGAAAGGCCCCATATCAATGTTCCTTTTTTCCTATGGAGAGGCTGTCTCTGATATACATAAGTTGTACACACACATATACATATAGATATTATGTGTACATAAACATATGTAAAATTATATATGTGAAAAGAATAGTAATAAGACAGGCCTATAGGAGTAATGATAAATAGTATGTCGAGACAGTTCAATATTTCAAGTCATATGAATAATTGTCCCCTTAATATTCGGGTGGCCACCTATTGTAAGTATGGCAATAGATGAAATTAAGAATGCCAAGATATTTTGATGATGCTTGATAGAAATTTAAATATATTCACGTGTTGCAATATGTACTGAAATTTACATTACATTTAAATTAAATGGTATATGCTTATATTCAGATTAGATATTTTAATTTGGCTTTAGCAGGATAAAGAAAGGCGGTGCTCATTTTCCTTGAACTTCATTACTGAAAGCTAATGATCTTTTATTCTATTTTATTACACCCTGCAGTTTTTTGAGAAACCCATAATTTCTAAGTAGCATCGCTAATTAACTAGATGCTGTTGTTTGCATACAAATAATAGTTACTGTAATTCTGTTCATCTTTATATAAGAAATAGCACATTGTAATGATCAATTCCCCTTCGACTGATAAACGGGTTTTCTGTAGTTCCCAGATGTAACACATTAAATAAGGCATATAAGAACTTATTTTTAAACATGTGTAAATGAGTACTAGTCAGGAAAAAGGCATGGAGTATTATGGGGTGTTGAGATTTAATGTCATTAAAGCTCAAGCTTTGCATTTTTAGGGGCAAGGATGTGTATAAAGATGAAGGGGAGATAGGGTAAAAAGACAGCATTTTTAAGGAGCTCTCCTAGACCTCATCAACAGAGTCAGCATTAATTGGCACTACTTCCTGCCTGCATAAATGCTGTGGGTCTTGTGTAAATAAGAAAAAGAGGCTTTTAAAATTCCGATTTCAACTCATGACTTAGAATTTAATGAAACTGTTCAAGTTCAGCACTTTAATCTCACAAATTGGTTTATCACAGCCTAGTGGCCACTTCTTGTTTTATAATAAGCACAACAACAAATATCTATGAACACTTAGAAAATTAAACCAAGGGAAGTATATGCAATTCTGAGCTCATTAGAAGCAATTCATATTTTCATCTGTCTCATTAGAGAGGTTTTTATGAACTGAGTAATATACTTTTGTATCTGTGTTTTTAAAATTTTCAGTCCAGCTGGTAGGAGCAAAGTTTTCTCATTATTACCAAACGATATACCTTTACATTTTTAAAGCACAACCTGTGATTGAATGAGCAGAAATGCAAGGCAATAAAGAAATTCAGAATAGTGAGGGTATAATATCGATTATTCAGAAAAGTTTCAGTGAATTATTCTGCATTATAACCCAGAGATTTGACTCCACATTTTGAGGATCCTTTATTTGAAAGAACAATTGACATTACAGACAAAAATCATAAGGTCAAAAATTGAAAAAAAATGACATATTTGTTAATGACCATTGCTTCAGAATATTTTTTTCCTGTATTAAACACAGTATCTGTCCTTTGTAGTGTATATAGAAAATTTTCTTCTCTATTTTTGTCAGATAAAATCAAAAGTGAGCATTTTTTTTCATTTTTCAAACCAGTTGAATGCAAGACAAAAATTGTTAAACTTGAATCTGAACTTAAAAAACATTTCCAAATGATGTCTGTTTCTTATTCATCTTTAGAATAAACAATATCATCTCTATTTGGGTTATATTTAGGTGTTGATTCTAATAATAACAAGCAATATAATTTAGCCCTGAGCACAGCTTAAGTGTGCCCTTTCATATTCTTCATCATGAGCTGCTATGAATTAGAATATTATTGGAAAATCTTAGCACCTGATAAAAGTATCTAATGCATATTGATTTCAAACTGTACCTTGAAAATGCTTGAATTAAATATATTGAATCAGACTGCCCTATTACCTAAGTTACTCCTGGGCCACAATAGTTCTCTTGGAATATTGCTGTGTTTTTGGAGAGAAATTGTAATTCATGTTTGTGTGACCTTAACAGAACAGTGAATCAACTCTAAGTTTCTTTCCACTAATTACAACTCACTTCCTCTTTATGAGAATATATTTATGTTCATGCTTACCACAGGCATATGCATATGCATTATGTATGTATAAATATATAAAGTACGTAGCCTTTGTTAAAGTATCTCAGAGAATAACTTTTATACACAATCGTTGATATGTGGATATGTGAGATAGATGAACCTCACTTACATCTTTTGTTCTAAACCACTTCATCAAGATCCATTTTTCTTGCCCAGGTATAGATCATCTTAAAGGCAGGACAATGACTACCAATTTTAATAACTCTATATGTTAGAATAATTTTAAAGTTAGATTACTTACTTTGTTATATATTTATTTATTTTTCTGGAAATAATTCAGCATAACATAAGGAACAGAAAGCTTTTTCTTTCTCCATCCTTACCGACTATCTTTTGACAATGACCTTTGTATTGCGTTGCATAACATGTCTCCAACTCCTTGTCCTCCTTAGAACTTCAGAATATGACCTTATTTGGAATTATTTTTATTACAGATATAGTTAGTTAAGATGAGGCTATCCTGGAGTGGGGTGGGCCCTTATGCTATTATGGCTGGTGTCCTTAGAAGAAAAGGAGAGAGCCAGAGACAGACACATAGGAGGAAATGCCATGTAAACTTAGAGGCAAAGGTTGGAGGTAACTACAAGTCAAGGACTGCAAAGGGTTGCCAGCAAACACTAGAAATTAAGAGAAAGACATAGAAGAGATTTTTCCCTAGAGCATTCAGAGACAGCAAGACCTTCTTAACCCCTTAATTTTGGATTTAAACCTTCCAAAACTATGAGACAATATATTTCTTCTTCAACCAGAAAGGTTTTAAGCCACCCAGTTTGGGAGTCTTTTATATGACAGCCCTGGGAAGCAAATACAGCCCGTTTTCATTTATTAATTTATGCACTTATTCCCTTAACACACTGTTATGGATTCCACTTCTATAATTCAGGCATACAGCTTTGTGTGTACCAAAATGAACAACACAGGGCCCCTATCCTCCAGGATTCTTCATTAATGGTTTTTTTCCCCAGTGCCAACAGCCAATTAAGATGCTAATTGATAAGTGTGATAGGGAGTAAATCATAAAATACCAGACTGCAAGACAATATGTGACTTAGTAAACACTCTGTCACCTAGACGTAGGACCGTGACTGGCAATTATTTGTTGACCAATGGACCAGGGAATTCGTAAAAAAGGCTATCAGTGAGTAAAATAAAACAAGAAATAAGTATCTCAGCAACCTTCTCCCAACAGGAAAAATTTTCAAAGCTGATGTGAAAACGAAGTTAGAACGATTCTGAGAGATCTAGGTATAGAATAGGCAGGTGGGGAAGAGAAATGATCTTCCAGGTGCAGTAGCATGTTCAAGGTTAGGGAAGCGTAAAACCACACAATTCTTCTGAGAACCGTAAATACTTCAGCACGACTGGAGCACAGGATACAGTGTGCATGTGTGCTGAGGGGTGAGGAGAGTGCTCGTAAGAAAACAGATGAGAACACGTTGAAAAGATTTATATGTCTTGCTGAAGAATACAGATTTTCATCCTGAAAGCCATTGTAGTCACTAGTAATTTAAACAGGGAATGCCATTACACGTTTGTATTTTGAAAAATTATATTCTTCCAATACATTTTTAACTATTTTGAGCGGGCTTCTGTTTTTCTGGAATATGAATGGGGTGGGATGGGCAATCTTCCATTTCAGCCAAGGCCTCTTCTGTTTGCTAATGGCAGCCTTTTCGTGATCGTGATGGTTACATTTTGAAACTTCGGAGCACAGCATCAGCGTTCTTGCTAATGCTTCATATAGGTGTCTGGATGTTGTCCATCTTTACCATTACTCAAATTCCATCGCACTTCCTTGGCCCTAAGATTTTTGTCCTTTTAGATGAAATTTCCTGCATCTTTGTCTATTCTATTACTCTTGAGATGAGTGGAAAAGAAAGAGTAGAATGAAAGCCAGGTAATCCTCAGCCAGCTTATAAATTTGCCTAGGAAATATTGCACTACATCAAACACATAATATTCCAGTCCTCAAATCCCAACATAAATTAACAGCAAATCTTGGGTTATGTTTACAAAATAGGTTAGTAAAGAAGTAGGATTGAGTGCCTACTGTGTAGCTACCTCTTGTCACTATATACTTTGGCAGAAACCTAAGGAACTTGTAGTATCCGAAGATAATTTGGGTGTCAGTTGGAAGTGTGCCCAGGATTGAAAGCCTGCTGTTGCTCTAAAATGTCACCTGGGACCATGTCATCAATCTACACATCTTTCCTGAATGGCTTTGATGCCGATCAGTTTGGTTTCTCTGAGTATTAAAGTAATGGGCTCCTGGCTCTATTTCAGCTCTGTCAAAGTAGCTGCTGCTCCTCTCTATTGCCTTCCTACGGGGATTTAATCTACTCCAAGTTCCCTGACACATTATAAGGAGGAAATCTGTTTTCTCTGTCACTTTTTCTTTCTCAGCTGGGTCTGCACCAGAACATCTTTGCTTTGGATAAGATGATGCAGACTTGCTATGAAAGCCGGTGTTCTCATCCCTGCTATGAGTTGTCTAACTTAAGCGTATTGTTTCCCCACCCCCCCAAGGTTCCTGCATGTTTCTGCATGTAAGAAAGGCCTTGCATAAATACTTGCTCAACTTATTTTCACCTCTTCTGTGAAGTGTTTGACCCCTCAAGGAAACAATGTGACTTCTTGTGGACTTGCAAAATTACACAATTTCATGCCTATAAAATCCTCGTAATGTATTTTATTTGTTACTCTTCCATCTCTTTTTCCTACTGGACAGTAAACTCTTTGATGAAAGAAACTGAACTTCTATAGTAATATTAATAACAAAAATATCCATGGAATGCTTACTCTGAGAGAGATGATGGACCAAATACTTTTTGTGTATTATCTTATTGTATCTTCACAACAAATGTGATGCTGCTTTTGTTTGTGTATTTTTTTAGTTTAGTTTAGTTTTGTTTTCAGATTGCACAGAATCTTAGGAATATGTGCAAGTCTAGACATGATCCCATTCCAACAGATTTCACAACCTTCTCTCTACCTGAGTTTTACTTCGGCCCCTTGACAACAATGCAAATTTGTCAAGCAGCTTGATTGTGTGAATCAATCCTCACAGAAACCTATTTTATGGATGAAGAAACAGAGGCTCAGAGATGTTAAGCCATTTCACTAAAGTCATGCAATTGGTAAGCTATGGGGGCAAAGTCCAGCTAGCTAAAAAATTGTGTTCACTCGATGAATGTCCTGTGAATGACCTGTCTCCCTGTTTTACTTTTCTAATGTAAGAGTCTGGCCCAAGGACTCACAGAGGATGATCGAATAAGCACTGAATAAATTAGTTTGGTTGTTTACTGTTTAAAACCCATTTTAGAAGGGAATGAAATATATTTTCTCTGAGAATTAACATTTTAATATCTTATGATTTTCATCTACTTGCTACTGTATGTGTGTGGATATGTACATTATAAGTCCTAAGCCTATCAGAAAATTTCATTTTCCTGGACAAAATAATTGTACAGGGACAATTTGAATTGTCAAATAAGTGATCAATAAATTGAATTTTGGTGAACGATTGCTTGAAAGGCTGTGAGAAGCATGTTCTCTTCCCTTGCATATTGTCACATCTAGATGAAGCCTTGAAATTCTTGAGTCACACAACTTTCTGATGGAACATGGTGCTGATACCAAAAAGACAGGCAAGATGGGAAATGTGTAGATAAATGGATAAATGAATAAATGGAGTCACAACACCTAGATTAGGTGAAAAGTAGAAACTGGCCTTCCTCCAGAATTCCAGTGATGTGTACTGCTGATACATTTCCTGATGGTTTAGCCCATTGATTTGGTTTTTTATTATTTGATACAAAATGTATACTAATTGACATGTTTGCAGAATTGAAATTCATATGCCAGCTCTGGCAGACACTAGTCATGGGATTTGGGGTTAACCTAAATGGATCCTCAACTTCTTACCAAATAGAACTACATTTCTACCCAAATTGGTTGCTGTGAGTCTGAGGTAGGACAACTTGCAATAAACGCTCATTAAATAATCTGTGACCATACAGACAAGTAATTGGTTGATATTAATTAGGCTACTCATCTGCTCATTTTATCTCCTGTTGCATGAAAAAAATAACAAACCCAACATTGTTGGGCATATACTGTGTCCCTGGCACTGTGCTAAGGGCTTTATATTTGTCAATGGACTTAATCCCAGGTACAGCCATAAGAAATGGCCTAGTCTTACCTCTTTTTATAAATTAGAAAATAATGATTGAAAAATGGTGTTTCCCAAACCCCTGGGATACTTACTTATTCTTTGTAAACCACAGACTCTGAAAATAATACTTGGCACAACAAAATGGACATATTTGAAAGACATTTCTATAAAAAAAAGCATTGCAGTCCATACTAACCTTTCAAAATAGGCAGCCAAAGAAAGATGTATGCTATCAAGAAAAATTGTCTGATAAAAATTATGAAATTTACTAAGTAAGTTTATTTCTAAGTGGGATTTGCTATAGTATAATGAAAATGAGATTTGACACTAAAGAAAGTTCAAGACTCCTCATTTGCAAGGTTAAGGTTTATGGGAAAGTCATGTATTCATTCTTAGTCTCCACCATCTCTGTGAAATAGAGATAATAATTAAATCTCCAACCCTAAAACAACCAACCAAGGACACTCTACACAAACAACATGGGGCTATCTAAGTGTTCAATAAGTGGTATTATTAAAATTATTATATTAATTAGCAGACATTTTTGTGCTCCTACTTACTGCTTTTTCAGTAAAACATGTATTTCTGATTACAATGAAATTAAAAGAAAGGTACCACCATCGACTGAACAATCATTATGCTTGTAGATGCAAAGGATTTGGCAGAATTCTTGAAAAAATTTTACCTGGGTAAAAAGAAAAATAAAATATCATTTTATCTGTGAAAGAGATGGCAAACTACTTAGAAAAAAAACAGGCATGTAAACTATTTTCTCTGAAGAGTACTTTTGAGATGTCAATGGGATTTATTTTTTTCAGCAAACATCTTCATGACAAACTGCCTTTTGCCTTTCAATTTTGTTGGTGGTTGTGTTGCTGCCAGAGTATGTGTTGATTTTTGTTTAGTTTTATTGAAAGTATACATTGTACACACCATTTGCTAAATGAGGGGGCATCAGAGAATAATAGAAATCTCGTAGGTCTTAGAGAGCTGATTGGTACTCAGATACATTTGGACGGATTTTGTAACAGTCTTTAAAAAGATAAAAATTGTTATGTTCATAGGAATCCCATGAGATTCTTTTACATACTCCTTAAGGATTTTGTTGTTGTTGTTTCATATTCCTTTATCTTTAAAAAAAAAATGTATTATCAAACTCTGTATTTTCAGAGCCAGCAGAGTTCTTACCATATTTTACATGCTTAGTAAATGTCTTCCATTAAATGAATGACTAGGACTAAAATAATTTTCTTCTATCTCCATGTCATAACTCCTGTGGGCCAAACTTGCCTGAAGGCCCCAAAATTTTCAACACTGAGCTCCCATCTGGTCTCACTTTTCCTCTCTGAATTGGTGTGATCAATTCTTTCTGGTTACACAGTCTATTGTGGTGAGAACTTCTAGAAGGTGAGCTTCTTGAGAATGTAAAACTCACAATCCAATGTCCAAGTGAACACTCAAAAAGTACAATTCTCAGTGCATTTCTGGAATAGCTCATTTTTAGGCATAAATTACTCTGGTCAAAATGGAGATTTTTTTCTAATAATCTGTTCCATTGTGGATGCCTTACGCATTCCCTACCAGTAGTTTGCTTTGTCTGTGAATATGAATGGACAATTTGATGCCTCTCATCTTGTATTCCCTCGGTATCCATGTGATAATATCCACATGTCTCTCAGTGACTTTTGCTTTAAAGGGGACAGCCAAAGGTCTGAGCACCAGTGAGAACCTGGGATCTTCATGTACAAAATCATCTGCTTTCAGGCACAGTTCATTCCCTTTAATGACCTCTGACTCGGCTTACCTCTCATAGCATCTCCTCTTTCACTCAGAATGATTTTAAGGGCACCTATGGTTTTCATTCCCATGTAGAAGCTGATGACTCACATCTTTTTCTTCCTACTCCTTACTTTCTTCTCCTAAACAATAGTCACATATATGCATTAAATCCATTTCCAAATTCAGCATTTACCAAAGAAGAGTCTTCACGCAAAATGGTCAAAAGAGTTAAAAATACTCCTCTCATTTTATATGAAACATTTTTTAAGGGTAGCAACAAATAACAAAGCCATGTGTCTTTTAATGATTCTAGATGGCTCTTTCCCATGTGGTCCCTACACTTTTTTGCTCCAGATTCCTGGTGGTTCCACCTCCTGAGTATGTGTCAGTGCTATGAGATAAGTTATCTCTCATGAGGGAGTGTGTGTGGGAGTGGTCCCACATACACATTATTAAGTCCAATCCTTGCAATAAATCTTTGAAAGATGCCTTTTATTGCCTTATCAATGAGAAAACTGAACTGTGCCTAAGCTCCTTCAGCTAGCAAGTGGTAAACCCATCTTTGTTCTCAAGTCTGGTTGAGATCATAGCTGATATAATGTTTTATGCACCACTGTTTTTTGATTAGGAAGATAGCGTTGAAATACGTGTACTTCTATTCCTGTGTCTTTCTCACCAATTTCCTAGGGTAATCTGGGCTGTATCTAACCATTGCTGATGAAATAATGTTTTAAAAGGTATTCTAAGGAATTGCCTTGAAATCACCCACTCTCTTACTTGCCTGGAGGTGATTACAGTGTCTCTAAATGAAATTAAAGACATACCTTTTCCCTACTTAAGTGACCCAAGCACCCCTAAGAGAGAATCTCGTCTGCTTAGCATACTTCAGGGGCTGCTGAATTATTTGTGCTGCACTACAAGGTCACTATAATTGCTCACTAGCTATCAATTGTTTGACAATGGGGTGTCATCCATCAGCCTGTAACTTTCATTGCCAAGTGCATTCTATTTTTATATACCCATGAACTCACACATTTAGCAGAGACAGGAAGATGTCTTTCTCTATAGGATAAGCAATGAATTGTGTGTTTCATCTGTAATATGTTATTTTACAACATATTATTCAGAAATATCCTTTGCTACAGACAAAAAAGACTTTGAAAAAATTGATCTCTTCCTTCTTAAAAACTACCTTTTTTCTGTGAAGGTTTGCTACAAAGAGCAGATTGAAAAAAATGCCTCCTATTCTGCCATTTTATAAAATACGTCTCAGCAAATAGTCATAAATCTGTCAGATATTGCAACCCAGTTTGGTATTATATACTAGGAAAATGAACTCAATAGCAATATAATCTTACTTTCCAATACAACTGAACTCAGGGAAAATATCTTAGGAAGAATGCAGGCATAGAGAGCAAATAAAATCTAAGCACCACAGATATAAAGAAGTTTATGATGGCATATACAACTTTGGATATTGGTGTTTTCCTTTTATTAATTCTAACACAAACCCTCAATCATATCCTTTTTTAATTTGGTTTATTATTTTTCCCTTTTTTTCTGAGAAGAGTGAAATTACATTTTATCTCTTATCTATGTTTTTGTTTGTTTAGGTTCATCTTTCCATTAAAAATATTATTGGAGCCCTATTTAGATATTAGCCAATTTACACAAACCATTTTCTCAGAGTTGACTCACTGGTTATCTGTATCATAGAGATTTATTGATTTCTTTTACTTGAAAATCAGATAGTGTGTTTCCATTTATTAAATTGAAATTTTAATTGAAAAGTGAACAGAGAGAACTCAAATTATTGCTTGGCAGTGTTTGACGGTTCCAACTTTTTAACTGCTTTGCCTTAGTGAGAAGACTGACGTATTTAGCTAATTCAAAAAACACTATTCAATTTTTTAAAAGATCATTTTTTGCTTGTGGTAGAGAGGACATGCTGACTTCAAGTTTTTTTCTCACCTAAGCCTTTGGAGAATGATAATCAAGCGAATGATTTAAAGGAGATGGAGTTGATTGTTCCTTTTTGCAATAAGTCTGCCCTTCATTCCCACTACACCACAATTCAGCAAGTATTTATTGAGTAATGTAGAAATCAGACAGCAGAAGTTTGGGAGAAAGAGTATGAAGTAGTGGTAGTTTCAATAAGAAGGACCTTGGTTTTGTTGTGTGATAATCAGTCAGAGAAAAAAATGGCTCCTCATTGATCTAAAATACAGAGTCGTTAATTTCACTCACTGTGCCTTTTATGATCTAGCTGTTCCTTTCCTCCCCTGCCTCATCACTTATGACTATGCCACTTTTTCTCCTCCAAATTCCACGCTTCAGTCAGAGTAAATTTCTTTCAGTTTCATGAAAAAGTCAACTGTCTTTTTGCCTACAAGACTTTAAACACTGTATACTTTTTGCACAGATTATTGTCATTCTTCTCTCCATCTTCCACTACTTCGTCCTTCCTGAGATCAGAGATCAAATACAGTTTCCATGAAGCCTTCATTAGATGCTCCATTCTGAGTACCAGGGACTTCACTCCTCCTATCCTGGTTTCACGACATTATACTGTAGTTCCTTATTTAATTATTGGAGTTTCACAATAAACTCAGAAAGGGACAGAGGTTGCCTTGCCTAGTGTTGAATCCTAAATTCCAGATTACAGATGTCACCAATGAGAAGCATTTCAGGTAGAGAGGAGGACATAGTAAAAGGCATGGGTTTAGGAGAGTTATCGAATGTGCTAAAGGCATAATAGGAATTCCAGGTATTCTGAAGAAAAAAATTTTAATAAATGAGGTGTAAAAATTTACCTTGGAGTTATAGTGTATAGTAAATGCCAGGATAAACACTTTGAACTTGAATCTATAGGCAATGGGATGATATTTAACATAATCAGACTGGACATTGTTTTCTGAAACTCAGGAACTAAGACCATAAACATGTTACATGTGAGTGTATACATGGAACGTAGACTAAAAAAACACAAATTACATATGAAGCCAAAAATCCATATTAATATGAAATTAATATTATTAATACTGGAGAAAGAAAGGAGATTAGCATCAGTGAGGCACCTGCTATGTGATAGATAACCTGTAATGTACCATCTCTTTAATGCTCACTAGTCCTCTTTGGGAAAATTCACAGTGTCTTTTTTAATATGAGAAAAACTAAGGGTTAGGGAAGTAATGCACATTAAACTTCAAAAACTTCAAATGCAGGATTCTTTTTTTCATTGTTTTTAAATGCTTAGAACACACCCTAGAGCTAGTTACATAATAATCCCTCAATATTTTTGCAGATTCCATTTAATAAGCATGTTTATTTCATACGATCTCAAACTTCAGGTAAGTCGGATTACTTTCTTATATACAAAACATAAATAAGATATGTCTTCATCAGCTTGGGATGTCATAACAAAATACCATAGATTCAGTTTCTTAAACAATAGAGATTTATTTTCTCAGAGTTCTGCAGCCTGTAAGTCTTGAAATCAGGGTACAATCATGGTCGGGTTCTGGGGAGGGCTCCTTCTGACTTGCAGATGAATGCCTTATTGCTGTGTGCATGCATGGCTTTTCCTCAGTGTCTGAGTGTGTGTGTGTGTGTATGTGAAAGAGAGAGAGAGATAAAAATAAAAAGAGAGAGACAGAGAGAAAAACAAAGGGAGGGCAGAGAGAGAGAAATCTCTCCTTTCGTATTCTTATAAAAGTACTAATCTCATTATAAGCATCTCATTGGCATGACTCATCCAAATCCAATTATCTCCTAAAGGCCCCATCTCCAAATACAATCACATTGTGGGTTAGGGCTTTAACATGTGAATTTTGGGGAGCACGAACATTCAATCTGTAGCTTTACATCTGATCCCTCAACATTCATGTCCTAGGATATGCAAAATACAATCCTTCCATCCCAAGGGCTCCCAAAATACTTAACTCATACGAGCATCAACTCTTGATTCCAAAATTCAAATATCATCAAAATCAGAAGTGCATGAAAACTGAGGTATGATACTTCCTGAGGCAAAATTCCTCTCCCGCTGTGAGCTTGTGAAACCAGGCAAGTTACGTACTTCCAAAATATAATGCGGAGGCAAGCAAGGGATAGGCATTCTCATTCCAAAAGAAATAAATAGGAAAAAAGAAAAGAATAACAAGTCCCAAGCTAGTGCAAAACCAAGCAAGGGGAATTCTAGATATTGTAATGTTTGAGATTAACCTTGGTTGATTCTCTGTCCTCCAGGCTCAGTGGGGCAATAGCATCACCCTCATGTCTCTAGGCGTGTCTTGCCCCTGTGGCTCTGTCTGGTGGAAGTCACACTTTCAAGGATCTAAGTGGCTTTGCCTCACTGGCCCCGTGTGGTAGTCCCCCACCGATGGATCCATAGTGAAGTCTTGTGTCCATCTCCTTTACTTCAAACTTAAAGTATTCTCACTTATATAATCTCATAAGCTTTTTACCAAGTCATAATTTTTACCACTCTTGGTTTTATCTTCTAGATGTGCTTTCTAGTTTCCCAATATGAACAGGCTGAGAACCTTTCAAATTTTTAAGACTTGGATCCATTTTGCATAACAATTTCTCCTTCAAATTATCTCTCTTCTTTCAAATTTTTACTACAAGCAATCAGGAGGAACCAAGGCACACTTTCAACACTTTGCTTAGGAATCTCCTCAGCTAACTATCCAATTTCATTGCATACTAGTTGTAACTTCCCCAAAACATTAGAACACAGTTCTTTTCCTCTTTATAACAAGAACAATCTTTTTCCAGCTTCCAGTAACATGTTTCTCATTTTCTGTCAGATACCTCATCAGGATGCCTATAGCATTAATATATTCAGCATGCACCTTAAACCCTTCCTGTCTGTACTCATTATCTAGTTCTAAAGCTGCTTTTACATGTTTAGGTATTTGTTGTAGCAGCACCCCACTTCTTAGTAACAAAAGTTGTCTTAGTCAACTTAGACTTTCATAACAAATACCACAGATTATGTGGCTCAGAAAACAAATTCAATTTTCTCAGATTTTGGGAGAATTGAAGTCTGAGACAGCTTCTGGTGAAGGCACTCCTCCTGGTTTGCAGACAGATGTTTTTTCACTGTGTGCTTACGTATTCTTTCCTTAGTATGTGAGTGTTGAGAGATGTATCTCTTTCTCTTCTTATAGGGACATTAAATCCATCATGAGGACCCTACCCTCATAAATCCATCTAACCCCAATTACCTCCTGATGGCTCTAGTTTCAAATATGCATTGGGGGTTAGGATTTCAACACATAAATTTTGGGGGATGCAAACATTCAGTCCATAATAATACATGCAATTGTAAGAGATTTGCCTCAAGTCACTCTGCTGGGTTCAATAGTGTCCCTTGAACCTGGGAGGAGGAGGTTGCAGTGAGCCAAGATCATGCCAGTGCACTCCAGCCTGGGTGACAGAGCGAGACTCTATCTCAAAAAAAAAAAAAAAAAAAAAAGTCCATCCAAAATTTGTGTCCTTCCTGGAACCTCAGACTATGAACTTATTTTGAAATAGGGTTGTGCAGATGTGATTAGTTAAGATGATGTTATACTGGATGATGGGCTCCTAATCCAATATGACTTGTGGCCTTACTAGAAGAGGGGAAGAGATACAGAGACAGACATACACAGAGAACCACAAATGACAATAAAGGAAAACATTACAATGATGCATCTACTAGCAAAGTATTGCCAGCAAACACCAGAAACTAAGAGAAAGACACAAAACAGATTGTCCCACTAGGGCCTTCAGAGGGATCATGGTCCTGCCAATACCTTGATTTCAGATTTCTAGCATCCATAACTGTGAGATAGTACATTATTTTTGTTTCAAGCCACTTAATTCTTGGTTTGTTATAGCAACCCTAGAAAATGAATATAGACACAATTGTAGAAAGTGAGTGTAGCTCTTACTTCTGACCCTACATTTAATAATCTGTCAATATATTGGCATAGCATAATGTAAAAATATAAGAGTTATTTGCCCATAAAATCAACAGGGGTGATTTCAATTCTTTTTTTTTTTTTTCTACCTCTATTCTAGATTCTTTTCATCCTCACATAGGTCATAAAATTTATATACAATAGTTACCACTTGCACTGTCTTCCTACAATGGTTATTGGATAAAAAAAGTAAGGAAGAATCTGGTTAAAGTTAAACAGTACAAAATAGCAAATTAAACAATATTTCTTTCATGTTAAACTATATCTATTGGCTATTTTAACATTAAGTGCCTTTCTTTAACAAGTGCCAAGTGCTATAAGTATTTTCAACAGCATAAGGATTCTTAAAATTAGAGAAGTGAAGAACAACACAACCAGTAACCTTATTTTTGTGTTCTAAATTCTCAGGGCTAGTCTCTTGACATGTTTTCTCCCTGGTATGCTGTGATAAGAGGAGATAAAATAATTCTAGAGTCTCATTACCTCCTCCTTTAGTCTCCCAAGATGTTTCATGTGTAGGGACATGATAATGGTATTGAATAATCATACCTTTTTCTAAAGGTTTACATTTCACACTAAAGAACTTCCTGGAATGTTCAGTTTTAAGTGAAGAAGCTCAAATTTAATCACGACTACAATCCCCTAACAAGATAATTAATCTGGATGGGGAGGGTGGTGGTGATTGTGAGGGGTGTGGGAATGCTCTGTACTTCCCACTCAATTTTCCTGTGAGCCCAATACAGTTCAAATCATAAAGTCTATTAATTAACATTTTTAAAGGTAGTGAATCTCAGGATATCCCGACCATAAGTCAGAGCATTTAAAATATATTTTTTGGAGGCCAGGCACAGTGGCTCATGCCTTTAATCCCAGCACTTTCAGAGGCCGAGGCAGGCCAATCACCCGAGGTCAGGAGTTTGAGACCACCCTGACCAACATGGAAATATCACATCTCCACTAAAAATACAGAATTAGTTGGATGTGGTGGCACATGCCTGTAATCCCAGCTACTCGGGAGGCTGAGGCAGGAGAATTGCTTGAACCCCTGAGGCAGAGGTTGTGGTGAGCCAAGATCATGCCATTTCATTCCTGCTTGGAAAACAAGAGCAAAACTCTGTCAAAAATAAAATAAAATAAAATAAAATAAATAAATAAATAAATAAAATAGAGGGGTGGAGTCCAAGCTTCAGTAGGTATTATTTTAAATATTTTTGGATGATTCTTCTGTACAGTTATGCTGAGAACCCCATTATAGATCATTGTTCCAAGGCACTATTCAACATGTGTGAACAACTTGAGGATATGTAAGGTATTTTGTTTTTGTCTTTGTATGATATATAACTGCTATTCTGTTTGCACAGTATCTGCCTTACATAGTGTAGCAAATGAATGGACAAATTTGCATGTGTTCTTGATTCAATGGAGATTACTTTGGACACTCAACTACTTTCCTTGGAAGCTATTAATATTTACCTTCTGCTTTAGCAGTGGAAGAAATTTTACACTAGGGTGAAGTGTTCAGTAGATGGATGAGCTTGTAGGTGATATAGTAAGACCCTATTAATATTCACTTGACTGAGAAGGCTTTGGATACAAAAAAGAAAGATATCTTCTTTTTCAGGATTGTAGCTTCAAAAACATTAAAAAGGTATAACTTCCTTGGAGGAGTAGAGCTCACCAACTCTGTGTTGCATGAGCAACTAGATGAGAATTAACATAGATATTAGAAAGGTAGAAACAATAATTACATGGCTTGCTAATGATATGTGGTTTTTTTTTTTTTTTTTTTTGAGACGGAGTCTCGCTCTGTCGTCCGGGCTGGAGTGCAGTGGCCGGATCTCAGCTCACTGCAATCTCTGCCTCCCGGGTTCACGCCATTCTCCTGCCTCAGCCTCCAGAGTAGCTGGGACTACAGGCGCCCGCCACCTCGCCTAGCTAGTTTTTTGTATTTTTTAGTAGAGACGGGGTTTCACCGTGTTAGCCAGGATGGTCTCGATCTCCTGACCTCGTGATCCGCCCGTCTCGGCCTCCCAAAGTGCTGGGATTACAGGCTTGAGCCACCGCGCCCGGCTTTTTTTTTTTTTTTTTTTTTTTTGAGGCAGAGTCTTGCTTTGTAGCTCAGGCTAGAGTGCAGTGGCCGGATCTCAGCTCACTGCAAGCTCCGCCTCCCGGGTTTACGTCATTCTCTTGCCTCAGCCTCCCGAGTAGCTGGGACTATAGGCGCCCGCCACCTCACCCCGCTAGTTTTTTTTTTTGTATTTTTTAGTAGAGACGGGGTTTCACCATGTTAGCCAGGATGGTCTCGATCTCCTGACCTCGTGATCCACCCGTCTCGGCCTCCCAAAGTGCTAGGATTACAGGCTTGAGCCACCGCGCCCGGCCTATGATATGATTACCAAATAAACACAGTTATTCTACTGGCAAAAGTCTATTAAAACTGGTAAGAAAGTTAGTTTAAAAATATAACATTTTAATATTAAAATAAATAATTAGATTATATAGTCAGATTTCAATTTAATGCATATGTTTTAAAAAGCTCAAAATGTATAAATCTTAGTAATATGTACAATTAAAATTAATGATCTGGTTCTATAAAATAAAGCAATACTCTATGGGGCAATTTAAAAGGTCATTTTAGTAATTGGAGAGACAGTGTGCAATTATAAATGTAAGACATGCCAGTTCTTCCCAGATTAATCTAAAAAACAAATACAATTCTTCAAAAGAAGACATTGTGAATTAGCTTCTGAATCTTGTTGAAACAATTCTATCATTCATCTAAAAGACAAAATGGCCATGAACTTATTTTTTTAAATTTTTTTTTAAAAATAAGACTACTAAAGTTTGCTAGTCTTAGTACTTTTTTCATTTTACACACCTGAGGTTAAGGAGTTAGACACTTTTAAATTGAATTCTTATTGATATACTATATCTGCAGGCCAAATGACTGACTTTTAAAGCAAAATCTCATTTAGTCTTTTAGTTACTTTTACTATTCTCATTTACGTATATATTCCACAAATTTTGTTGAATACCTTAAAAAGCACTTTTACAGAAAAGCTGATAAGGAGACGATGATGGTCAGAGAGAAATGAGCCCATAAACTATGTCAAGTTACACAATGAAAATACAGTCTGTGGGCCTGGGGTTAGCTACCTCCTCTGATGTGCGTTTTTCTCCAGTTTCTTCAGCAAATGTGTGGGGGAATTTGAGAACATTTGGGGAAGTGTACTGTACAAAACACTGGACTGGAAACCAGTGCCCCTGGAATCTCTCCTAAATACGGCCACTCACTTTGTTTTTCTGGTCTCACTCATTCTATTCATAAATGGAGCAGTAGGAATCTATAAGTTCACATGTGTTTGCAATCTTCTTGAATGCATTTACCTACTTTAAGCAGGATTTCATTATAAGTCAGAGAGAATAACCTTGACATTTAGATTGATTTAAATGCAACATAAATACCTGCTTGAACTGTATTTCAAAGTTTCTACAAAATCAAAGCGTGAAACGAATATAGTAGTTTGTATGTATGTTATATGTTATCTTTTTTTTTCTTCCAAAAAGGGGGAAAAACCCCTAAGAATCAGTTGTCATTGGAAAGAAAGTACCAATGTAATTCATACTGAAAAGAAATCTAAATGACAAAAATGTTAATACATTATTGATCTTTCTAGGCATTTTTACAATTGGCTATAGAAGAAAAGTTGCCAATGATAGCAGCGAGATATTCATAATATATACTGGTGAATGTAGGAACCCAGTGTTCTTCAAGTCAAGAGTAATTTAAATGCAATTGATTTTTTCTTTTGGTTTGGAATTTGAGGACATAAGTCATTCACTCTCAATTCTTTGATACAGAAGTAAAGAAAATTGAAATTTCCATTCACAGATAACATAAAAAGCAATAACAAAATAATAATTTTTGCAGTTTTCCTCCTTTAATCTGTATACATAAAATATTTTCTAAAATATTACTTGTAATGACAGCATATAATTTTATCATATGCTTCTACTATAATTTGTATGTTTTATATTTTATTATGGTTTTCTAGAATACAATTCCATGCTATTCTAGAAAACATTTGGAGAGTCTTATAGAGAAATACTCACCCACATCCAGGGTTGTTTTCTTAAAATAATTTGAAGATAACAAAATAAGATCATAAATTTTAAAATGTCCTTTAAGAGTAGAATCTCTTCACGTTCTGTCAATGGAAAGACTTGCCTTTTTAAATGAAGCATTTGATAAGCTATTAAAGTTAAAATCTTTAGGAAGACATGCTTTTCTAAGGAGGTTCAAGCTTCAGTTTTCTTATAGATGTTGAATCACTGCTACACTGCCACAAATAATGCTGGGATTGACAAAGGACTTACGAGAAAGTAAACTGAAATTCTTGATCCTGAAAAATTTTGGAAAACTTTAGGAATGGGAGTAGAAGGGAAGGGAGCTATTCAATTGGATGACTTTTATTAAGTGGCTGCTTTGTAAAGCCCTCCTTTTTTTTAATGAAATCTGTAGTAAACTTGAGATTCCTCGTGAGTCTGATAGATTTGTTTATGGTGGTTGGGAAGTTGAAAGTCTTTCTTCTAGGTAGGTGCAGATTGAGCAATGGCTCCTGTGAACATCTGACAATGTCCTATTACACCTGTTATTGAAATTAGGTCTCAAATCTGTCTCCTCTGCTAAATTTCATAGTTCATTATTTTAGTTCAACAACCTTTTATTACTTGCCTGGATTATTCTCTCTTTCTCTCTCTCTCTCTTTCTCTCTCCCTCTCTCTCCTGTTCTCCCAGTTTGAAAGTTAATACATATTTCTAAATATTTCTTAGAAGTAATTGCCTTTGGAGAAGGAATTCCATTTATGTTCCTACCAAAATTTTATAAAATTATATCCCTGAACCTATTCTTACAATGGACAATTTCATTTTAAAAAATTTAAAGGGAAATGTGATAATCCCTATTCTTTCAGTTTGCTTTACACGTTTATTAACTGTTTGCATTAATTCGTTTGTCTTTTGTGAATTATTTGTTTTATGTCTATTTTGCTATTGGAAAGTTTATCTTGTTTTCATTTATTTAAAAGAGATTTATACACATGAAATGTGTTAATATGTTTGATTTTTATATGCTATACATATTTATACACAAACATATCTTTACAAATATTTTTAAATTTTTATCAACTTTTCCCATGTACTTTCTGATTTTGATATTGTGTTACTCCATTCTCACACTGCTAATAAAGACATACCTGAGACTGGGTATTTTATAAAGAAAAAGAGATTTAATGGACTCATAGTTCTGCATGGCTAGGGAGGACACACAATCATGGTGGAAGACAAAAGCAGAGCAAAGGGACTTCTTACATGGCAGCAGGCAAAGGAGATAGGACTTATGCAGAGGAACCTCTGTCTATAGACCCATCAGATCTCATGAGACTTATTCATTATCATGAGAATAGCATGAGAAAGACCCACCCCCATGATCCAATTGCCTCCCACCAGGTCCCTCCCATAACGTGGGAATTGTGGAAGCTACAATTCAAGATGAGATTTGCGTGGGGACAGAGCCAAACTATATCAGGTATCTTGTTCAAAAATCCCTTTCGTACAAAGATTACATAAATATTTATGCATTATTTCAAATAACATTAACTTTCAATTTAGTTTTAAAATATTTACCTCATATTGATACTCTTACGTATATTGTGTGAAATAATAATCTACCATTATACTTCTTTCAAATAGTTGGTCAATTTCACAAGACAGTTTATTGAATTGGTCGCTCTTTAATTGTTTAAAATACTAAAATAGCTTTGTTTGCGTTGCATACTTTATTTAATCTGCCGCAAGTCTGTTTCTCTCTCCCTCTGCCAATGCTACACTATTTTACATATAATAGCCATAGTTTAAGTTTCAAATTCTGGCTGGCAAACTCCTACTGAATTGTATATTTCATTGATTATACTTGTAGATTGATTTTAGAATATTTCAAAATTGCTTTTATTATAATATTTTAATGTCAGAGATTGTATTAGTTCATTTTCACACTGCTGATAAAGATATACCTGAGACTGGGCAATTTATAAAAGAGAGAGGTTTAATGGCCTTACAGTTCCATGTGTCTGGGGAGGCCTTACAATCATGAGAAAAGGTGAAAGGCACATCTCACATGGCAGCAGACAAGAGAAGAACAGCTTGTGCAGGGAAACTTCCATTTTTAAAGACATCATGTCTTGTTAGACTTATTCACTATCACAAGAACAGCATGGGAAAGGCCTTCCCCCATGATTCAATTACCTCCCACTGGCTTCCTCTCATGACATATGGGAATTGTGGGGGTTACAATTCAAGATGAGATTTGGGTGGGGACACAGCCAAACCATATCGTTCTGCCCCTGGCCCCTCCCAAATCTCATGTTCTCACATTTGAAAACCAATCATGCCTTTCCAACAATCCCCCAAAGTCTTATTTCAGCATTAACTCAAAAGTCCACAGTCTAAAGTCTCATCTGAGACAAGGCAAGCCCCTTCTGCATAGCAACATGTAAAATCAAAAGCAAGTTAGTTAGTTACTTCCTAGATACAATGAGGGTACAGGTATGGGTAAATACAGCCATTCCAAATGGGAGAAATTGGTCAAAACAAAGGGGCTACAGGGCCTATGCAAGTCCAAAATCCAGCAGGGAAGCCAAATCTTAAAGCTCCAAAATGATCTCCTTTGACTCTATGTCTCACATCCAGGTCATGCTGAAGCAAGAGGTGGGTTCCCACAGCCTTGGACAGCTCCACTTCTGTGGTTTTGCAGAGTATACATCCCTCCTGGCTGCTTTCACGGGCTGGCATTGAGTGTCTGTGGCTTTTCCAGGGACATGGTGCATGCTATTGATGGATCTAGCATTCTGAGGTCTGGAGAACTGTGGCCCTCCTCACAGCTCCACTAGTTGATGTCCCAGTAGGGACTCTGAGTGAAAGCTCTGACCCACATTTTCCATCTGCACTGCCCTAGCAGAGGTTCTTTTTAAGGGCCCCCCAGCACTCCCATAGCAAATTTTTTCCTGGGCATCCAGGCATTTCCACACACCCTCTGAAATCTAGAAAGAGTTTCTCAAACCTCAATTCTTGACTCCTGTGCACATGCGGGCTCAACACCACTGTTAAGGCTTGGGGATTCCACCCTCTGAAGCAACAGCCCGAGCTGTTTCTTGGACTCTTGTAGTCATGGCTGGAGTGGCAGGGACACAGGGTACTAAGTCCCTTGAGTGCACACAGCAGAGGGACCCTGGGCCTGGCCTGCGAAACCATTTTTTCCTCCCAAAGTCACATTTTCACCATTGTCTTGGTGATTAACATTTGGCTCCTCATTACTTATGCAAATTTCTGCAGCCAGCATGAATTTCTCCTCAGAAAACGGGATTTTCTTTTCTATTGAATTGTCAGGCTGCAAATTTTTCAAACTTTTACATTCTATTTCCCTTTTAAAACTGAGTGCCTTTAACAGCACCCAAATCACCTCTCGAATGCTTTGCTGCTTATAAATTTCTTCCGCCAGGTCCCCTCTCTTTGCCTGCTGCCATCCATGTGAGATGTGACTTGCTCCTCCTTGCCTTCTGCCAGATACCTTAAATCATCTCTCTCAAGTTCAAAGTTCCAGAAATCTCTAGGGCAGGAGCCAAATGCTGCCAGTCTCTTTACTAAAACATAATGATAGTTACCTTTGCTCCAGTTCCCAACAATTTCTTCATTTCTATCAGAGACCACCTCAGCCTGGACTTTATTGTTCATATCATTGTCAGCATTTTGGGCAAAGTCATTCAACAAGTCTCTAGGAATTTCCAAATTTTCCCACATTTACCTGTCTTCTTATGAGCCTTCCAAATTGCTCCAATCTCTGCCTGTTATCCAGTTCCAAAGCTGCTTTCACATTTTTGGGTATCTTCAGCATTGCTCCACTCTACTGGTACCAATTTACTGTATTAGTCTGTTTTCATGCTGCCAATAAAGACATACCCAAAAGAAAGAGGTTTAATGGATGTACAGTTCCACATAGCTGTGGAAGCCTCATAGTCATGCAGGTGAAAGGCACATCTCGCATGACGGCAGACAAGAGAAGAAGAGCTTGTGCAGGGAAAATCCCATTTTTAAAACCATCACATCTTGTGAGACTTACTCACTCTCATGAGAACAGCTTGGAAAAGACCCACCTCCATGATTCAATTACCTCCCACTGGGTTCCTCCCATGGCATGTGGGAATTGTGGGAGTTATAATTCAACATGAGATTCGGGTAGTGACATAGACAAACCATATCAGAGATAGTTCACATTTTCCCCAAATTATTTTAAATTTCTCTATTTTCTATAAGAAATTATAAAACTTTATATTAAATGCTTTTCTGATTTCTGATCTGAAAACAGCCTTTAAGTAGAGGTATTGTTTTCTATTGAACTTGCGGAATGAGCTTCCTGATGCACAGATACTATCATGGACTTTCCCAGTTTAAAACATCTTCCTGGAGTCTCCACTGAAGATATGGTGTAATTTGGTCTTCAGACCACGATATTCAGTCCTTCGTTTCTTCTTCATCTTGATCACCCAGTAGTTAATTTATTAGAATAGGTTCAAACACAGGAGTGCTTATAAAGCACATATTCTTAAGTTCTGTGCTCCAGTACATTTAAAAAATGAGGGATGCATGGTCCTCTTGTGCTGAGCTCTACTCTGAGAGGTGGTGGAAGACCACAGTTTTTAATTTGATTTGTACCTCATTGCAATGCCTTCTCATTGCATAGCATGTGTGCCAAAGTAAAGCTTAAGTCCAGTGCACTTTGGTGGACTGCTTAAAATGATGGCTTAATATTTATATAGCAGTAGAAAGAATATGTCACTATATCACCTAGAATAGTTATTCCTGTTTTCTTTCTGTTTCTTTCTTTTTTTTCTATTTATGCAAAGCTAAAGCAAGTAGGCTGTCATTGCTTGAGAGAAGAGTACAGTAATTTCTGTTATATTTTGAGAGGCCCTCTTATTCCTTGGAAAGAGAAAGTCACTGGAAAGATGAAGATACAGTAGTAGCACTAACTTTGATCCCATGGTTCTTAGAAGTTGCTATTTATATGAAAAAAGGGGAAGAGGGGAGTTGCAAAGAGTTATAACCGTGGCATGCCATGTTCCTTGGGACACATTTGGACCATCTCAGTGCTGAGGGCATGCTATCATTGTCTCTTAAGAATTGATCATGGTCTGCACAGGGATCTGGGCCAGTAAATAGACAAGGATCATCTATCAGAGTGTGCAGGACCATCATTCAATTGTGACCCTGTGTAATAGCAAACAATGTTGGCAGTAATTAACTGAACAGAATTGGGTTTTCTCTATAACCTGCTATTAAAAGAGAATAGATTCCAATTTTGGACAGAGCAACTCTTAAAGAGTTTGGGGACGGCTTGAAGGAGAGGAGTCTCAAAAGAAGGAAACTAGATTTCTTGCTAATAAATTAGGGGTTCATCTTATTAGATAAATCAAGAGTTGTGACTTTACCTCATGAATATATGAACAATACATATTAGCAAAAATTATATTAAAATGTATTTAATAAACATTTTTATTGAATCCCAGAAAAGTCAGTGATCATAAGAACAATGTAATTAGAGTACAGCTATGACTCAGTCACAATAAAGTCAATCTTCAGCTTTATTGTACTGCAACTCTCTACTTTAATTGTGTTCTTTCTTTACTTTAAACTTCTTGTCGGGTACCAAAATTAATAGCCACTTTTAATGCTCACAACTTATAGCACACTACCTAGAATTTAATAGTGGGAAGTATTATTGTTATTGTTTGGTCTGTGCTTCAGCCACCTTACTTCTGTTATATTATTTAATCATTATAAAAGTACTATTTGGTATATTTATTTTAGTATTACAAATTAAGAAACCATGAGTTCAAAATAACTCATGCTTACACAGCAGAATACAAACACAAATCTCTTATCCATTCACCTATGTTATGTTCCTTCCCAAATATTAGGTTAGTAAATATTTCTCGAACTTTTAAGATTGAAGGGATTATAGGAATGGGGAGACTCAATAGACAGCAAAAAGAAACCTAATTTTTCAAAGAGTATTTTTAAATTGCAGTTGATTTTCTTTTTAAAAAACCTTTGAATCTGATGTCTCTGTTTTGTTATAAAGAAGGTTAAATATAAATGAAGAGAAACTCACAAATTGGTTCTAAACATAACTTTTGCTAGTGACTAAAACTTGGAACATGAGTGGGGGGGGTGTGTGTGTGTGTGAGAGATTATCCAGTGGACAAACTCAGACTCAGAGAAGGTAAGTTACTTGTCAATAGTCACACAGCTTTTCAATGCTGAATGTTGTATTCAAACTCAAAAGTGACTGATGTCTCAACTAGTGTTATTTTAGCTTTCCTCTTTGTGCTGTAATAGCTTCAGAAAAAGTTTATGACTGTTGCAAATGTTCTTACTTGTCTCTCTCCCACGCAAAGTAAAATTTCCCTAGTTTCAAAGTAGTCCAAAGAGAGAAAAGTGGACATATTGCTATCGTTGGACATCTGACTTCCACCACAAGGAGGTTTGTTGACAATGGATGTTTAATACTTGACATTTATCTGCCATAAGAAAGTCTCACATTATTTATAAAGAATGAAGATCTGTTACTTGCCTGGAGGCTTAAGTGGTTAATATAGAAGTCATTATTTTATGGAAAAAGAAATGTTCTATTCAACCAGCTCATCAAATTTATATATCTAAAGGACACATTGTGTTGGTACCCAAGGGCAAAGTAAAATGATTCTGTAAAAGAGTAAAAATGCCACTGCAATTTTTAAAAGATAAATCAAGCAAATAGTTCTACTACCTATTAAATTTTAGAACTGTTTTTCAAATTGGAGGATAATTCAGAATATCTGAGAGAATATAGTAGTCAAGGGAGCATAACCTCTGTGACCTTCTATTCCATTTATCGGGATCAGAGTCTCTCACAATCAGAAAGTCACTAGTTCAACAAAGAATTTGCAAGGAACACCTGTGTACCTCAGCACTGAAAGTCAACACAAAACCTAAAATATTAATTCAGAAGTTGCAACCTCACAGACCAAGGTGCCCCACAGATGTGTTCGATTAACCTACTTTGTGTATCTACTCCATGTTGTCATGTTTAATATTTTATACTTTTTTTTGCTAATATTTGTTTAAAAAACAAAATGTTATTATTTAAACTGATATTTTATTTATTTATTTTTTCTACTTTTGCAAATTCTGCCCCAAAGTCAGAGTCTGCCACTGGGGAGGAGGCTAAGAATAGCACAGTTTTGGGTTTTTTTTAAATTGTTTCCTTTTTTCTTTCTTTCTTTAAAAGCTGTTATTTTACCTTGTTTTGCTTTTTCACTCCCTTCCCCCACCCTCATTTTGAGGCAGCTGATTATTTCTATGCTAGAACTGAGAGATGAGGAAGAAAGGGGCCAACACATTCTTATGTGAGCATTTATAATTTACATTAAAAACTTTTTAATTTGGCAAACATTCACTGATTCTTTCTAAAGTGAATTATTATTTTTTGGTTCCTTAGCATTTCCCTAGACCATATGCTGGACCCCAGCTGCAGTTCCCCAGATGGCTGCTTATTAATCCCACTTATAGACTCCCAGGCTCAGTTACATTGGTTATTTGTACAGAGCTCTTGGGCTAGATCCATTTGAAGGTGAGATGGATCCGGCTCACGCAAAACCCACCTACAGTGAAGCGAAGTCTATAGTGGAGCTTATTCTCAATCCCCTGCTTTTGTTCCACTACTACTTAGTTTGCTAGGTTCTCATTTTTAGTTTGTTTTTATTCATACATGTTTGAGATACCATAACTTGCCTCCCAAATTCCAGTTCTGTGAGTTGTTCTTAGAAGACTATCACTTGGCCTAGAAGAGAGAAGAACACTTTATTAACTTTCTCTAATAAAATGTTCTTTATAACTTCTGTTTTTCATTAATGTAAATAATAGCAGCAAATACTTATTGAGTGCTTTTTCTACATTAGGCATCATTTTAATTAAGTACAAGGCATAAAATCACTAACTTAGTCCTTACAAAAATTTTATGAACTGGGTATGGTCATTTTGCCCATTCCACAGATTTGAAAACTGAGTATCAGAAAGTCTGAGTAAATTAATGAAGGCTACTGAATTAACAGTAACAGAGAGGGTGATGGAATCTATAGCTACTTAAACTCAAGATTTTCACTCATAATCACTCTACTGCACTGTCTCCTATCTCCCAATATCAATTGACAGTCATCTTGTAATTGCAAGTATTTTATATTTTAGAACATGTAACTTGTATGTGGCGAGATCCTACCTTCCTTGAAGACATTCTGCTAAAAGCATTATAGGTATATCTCATTTAATCACCATAAATTGAGACTAAGTATCATTATTATTATTTCCAATTTATAGCTAAAAACTAAGGCTCAGAGAGGTGCAACATCCTGACCATGTGAACAGTCATTAGGTGGTGAATCCAATGGTTGGAGCCTGGCATTCCAACTGTACAAAGCTCCCCGTAACTACTCTAGACTGCGTTCTTCTAGAATGCTGAAAATTCATTAATTTAGGACAGCAGATACAACTAGTTCTTCTATCGTACCTAGGAAAATTTAAGAGTCTATTAAGATGCAGTGAATATATCAGTTTTATTTCAAGTTTTAGTTCAATTATATGAGAGCTGGTTATATAAGAAATGGGATCTTTATTGGACTACAGAGGGCAAGGTGAAAAGTATATATCAGTGTATCATCTCCCTCTCTATATATGTCTAAATGATTAAAAGGTTTAATAAGTTTTATAATAATCATTATTGTAACACATGGCATTATCCTATATCATATGATAGAACGTTATGTTGGAATGTTTTATGTTATTGCAGCTAACTCTTCTAGAGCAACAGAACACCTTATTAGAGTGCAAATTAGAATTGCATTAATTGTTTTTGTGAATGCCTGCATCCTGCACAGTAACTGATATTAGCTAACTGAGAATGGTTTGGGACTCAAAAGGACATAAATCATGAATTCTCTATTGTAGCTCCGCCTGATAGAGTAAAGTAACATTCAACAAAGTATTTAATCTCTATGCTCAGTTTCTTCACCTGTAAAATAGATTGTCATTCCTGGCAAAGATTGTAGTAATTGTTACCTAAGATAATAGATACAAAGCAGCCGACACATAACATGTTTTAAAATCTATGACGGATTTTCTTTCTCTTAAACAATGGCTCAAATACTTTTCAAAACAACTATTGGAACTCTTTTTCTCAATTAGATATTACATAGAGGGTCATTATATAAACAGATACGGTTAGAACTGTTTTGGTTCACAAGTAAATGGGGACTTTCTTTCCTCCCCCCCAAATTCCTCAGTGGGCCCTCGTGTTACTTCCACAGGGCTCTTGCAATGTTTAAAAAATAAAAACTCTTTCTAAGTAGCACAAATGTTCATTGAACTGTAACATTATAATTTCCTAAATTTTTAAAGTATATCTTTTGGAGAATTAAAGGTGCCTTAGACAGCATAAAGCAACTTATGCTATCTAAAATTTACTCATCAGAAGAAAGGGTGATGCTTGGGAATTAGTCTTCTCTTTTGACAAATTTTGATATTTAAGAGAACATGCAGTGATATGTCACATTGCACACACATGGAACACACACACAGACATGCATAGTCTTTAGATGTGTTAAACTTTTGAAGATTAAGAAGATAGCCAAGTGATTGGGGTCAGTGGCTCACTCCTATAATTGCAGCACTTCAGGAGGCCAAGGTGGGTGGATCATTTGAGGTCAGAAGTTTGAGCCCAACCTGGCCAACATGGTAAAACCCCATCTCTATTAAAAATGCAAAAAATTAGCCTGGTGTGAGGGCTCACACTTGTAATCCCAAGGTGGCTGAGGCAGGAGAATCGCTTGAACCTGGGAGCTGAAGGTTGCACTGAGTGAAGATTGTGCAACTGCCCTCCAGCCTGGGTGAGAGCAGTTAAAAGACGAAGAAGAAGAGGAAGAGAAAGAAGAGGAAGAGGAATAAGAAGAAGAAGAAGAAGACGAAGAAGAAGGAGAAGAAGAAGAAGAAGGAGGAGGAGGAGGAGGAGGAGGAGGAGGCAGTCAAGTATATGTAATTAAATAGATTAAAATAAATGTAATGATAATCTTGAATCATTTTGAAAAGACAAAGTTAGGCATAGATTGTTAGTGTAAACAATGTGCAAAAGGTATATGCGTATCTACTGCCTGCCTTATTGGCATAAAAATAAGTTTTCCTTCTACTTTAATTTTTACTTTTTTGTTTTTACTTTTCAATTATAGTTTCTATTTTGATTTTGTGTATTTAGTCTTAATTATTTTTGTCTATCACTCTCACTTCTCCCAACTGTCAGAGTATCTAGCAGTAGTCATTTATCTCCCTTGCTAATCTGGTGTCACTTTTATGTTGCTACTCAATATAATCACAACAGTTTTGATTGTCTATAAAATGTGCATAAATAGGTTCTGAGAGAGGCTGAGAATTGGAGTAAAGTGCATCAGCAATTTTGGATTCTCAAAAGCCTATTTTTCTTACTTTCCTGGGTCTTGTAAATGTGTTTAGCCAGAGTTGACCGAGGAGTTCATTCATATACTTACCCCTTTTTATATCAAACACTGCGACAGATTTTAAGACATCAGATGCTTTCTTATCAATGTTATAGTGCTGCTGTACACATTGAAGAAGCAAGCGTGCCCCCAAGTCCGTTGTTACCCTGTAGGCAAGAGAGAAGAAGACAGTAGACAGCACTAAAGCCAGTTGCAAGGGAGTTACAGATTGGGAAACGGGAGACCTCGGCTCCTCAGTCCTTCCAGCCTCTCACTAATTAACCTCTTCCTAATTAGAAATGCCGTTTTTAATTACCATCATTTTCCTCCTTAAACGTGCTGAAAGCTAACTCTGTAAGACTCTGGGGTTCCATTATGTTACAACAGCTGTAAATTACCTAAGTGATTAATACTGCCTCTTCTGATACCCCTGGAGGCCCACTCTCCCTGGAGAGCAACCATGTCAAACACAGAGCTCAGCATCACGGGATGGGGCACATGTTTTTCAGGTTTCACTTAATAGGATGATCTAAAATGATGAGAGTCTTGCTCTGAATCTGGTATACCAGATGGTTACCAATGAAAGGCTGGGTCTCACCTAGCACAGAGAGCAGCGTAGATTTTTCTCAAACACTCTGTCTTGGAAGTAAAATCACCTTGCGGTGAAATGCTCATGACCCTCCTCCTACCCCAAACACCTTTGTGCTGAGTGCTTTCGGGTACTAAATCACGTTTCTTAGGGAGGGACCAGTGGTATAGCCTGCATGACATACCTCATGCCTACTTTTCCAAATGATCTTGCATAATGTTTGTTCCCCGTCCCCTGACACTTTTTTATGTCCTCCATCCACACTGGTTTCCTAAATTGAGAATATCAAATTCCTTTCACCACCAGGATCTTTTGTCCACTCCGTTCTCTCAAGGGTAAAGCTCTACCTTCCTGTCTTAGCCTGATTACCTCCTGCCTAGCCCTTCAATTCATGTTATGGACATCTTTCTTTATCTGCTCCGCTGCACAATTTGATGAATCCCCTATGTACTGTGCTTTCATATCTAGCCCTTTTATGTCATTTATCAGGGTTGAAACTTAATGTCTATGTATTAGGCTGTTTAAATAATTTTTGTTTTCCCAATTCAGTCATTGGCTCTACAAAGACAGACCAGACAAGTTTTGGCCCACCATTTTGTTCCCACATGCTGGTGCTGTGCTTGATGCATAGTTAAGCTTAATAAATACCATTGAATGAATTAATAATTGGGATACTAGTTCAATTGCAGAAATTTCCCGACAGCAGCATTAAAGGAGACAAAAAACACTTTCAACTTGTCTGTCTACTAATCAGAGGCTATCTTTTTCATATAAATCTCTTCCAGAGATTTCATTATCTCTGTGATTGCTGACGATGTCCATAAGTGTTTGCATTGTTTTTCTTATTCTTTTCAAATATCAGAGTTCACAATATTTGGGAAATCATTTTTTTTCTCTAGGCTAGTAGGGGTAGGATGTCATGATTCCAACATATGGGATGGTTTTATAGTTAAAGAGATTTAAATAAAAATCACCATTCTGTCATTGGAAATATTCTAGCCCCCCGGATCTCAGTTTTCTTATTTGTTGAAGGGATAAATTATATTTTAAAATTATTTATCTCATGAAAGAGAATATGGTAAAGAAGTAACTATAGGTCCAGCATTCAGTAAATTACCTGACACACAGTCACACAGTCAATAATTAGCAAATCACGTTCCTTGGAGAGAAGGAAAGAAGAGTAAGGTAAAAACTAACAATCTGTATCAATCATTGGAGTAGAGAGAATAATGGCCTCCTTCTCCCTCATGTACACATCTTAACCTCTGGAACCCGTGAATATGTCGTGTTACATAGAAAAGGGGAAGTGAGTTTGCTAATTGACATATTTTAGACGTTTGTCTTCTGCAAATCTCATGTTGAAATGTGGTCCACAATGTTGGAGGTGGGGCCTTGGGGGAGTGTCAGGTTCACAGAGGCAGATCACCTCCCTCATAGATGGCTTGGTGACCTCTGCATGGTAATGAGTGAGTTCTCATTCTATTAGTTCATGAAAGAGCTGGTTGCTTAAAGGAACCCGGCACCATGTCCCCACTTTTCCTTGCTCTCTCTTTCACCATATGACAAGCCCACTCCCCTTTTGCCTTCCACCATGATCATAAGTTTCTTGAGGCCCTCACTAGAAGCAGATGCTAGCTAGCACTATGCTTCTTTTATAGTCTGAAGAACTGTGAGCCCAAATAAACCTGTTTTCTTTATAAATTACCCGGTCTCCAATATTCCTTTACAGCAATACCAAAAAGACTAATACATTAACGATTTGACTTTAAAGTAGAAAGACTATCCTGGATCATCTGGGTTAGACCCAATGTAATAAAAATTGGATCTTTCAGTGTTTTTCTAAAATGTGGAGTTCGGAAGCAGAAAAGTAAGTGTCTGAGTGATACACTGTTGACAAACGCTGTGAGCCGTTGTTGACTTTGAAGATGTAAGGAGGCTGTGAGCTAAGGGCTGAGGGCAGCCTCTAGAAACTGAGAAAGACAAGCAAAAGGATTTTTTTCCTAGAGCCTCCAGAAGGAACGCTGCCCTGCTAACATCAAGGACAGCCTTGATTTTAGCCAAAGGCCCATTTCATACTTCTGAATTCCAGAACCTAAAATACTACAGGTACATTGTTTTAGAACACGAAATTTGTGGTAATTTTCACATCAGCAACAGGAAAATAATGTAATCATCCTCGTTATTAACAGCATAAACAACTCTCGGTGTCACTCTCCCCTCATATAAACATATATGTGTGTGTGTTGTTATCAGTGCATATTTATAATTACAAACACACCAATGGAAAGACATACCTATGCAAATGAAGAAGAGATAGTGAAATTATAAAGCAAAATGGAAAGCATTTTCTTTGGTGTTAGGAACAATCTTGATTCAGAGTGAATTTACTCTTCTCTTTGTACTAAGTTTTCTCAGTAAGCCAAATCCTACAACACTGTCATTAATCTGTTAATTGGGGCACTCATTTTACGGTGGGATCACTTTCTCACTATCAATCTTATTTCCTTCACAGAAGGGGCTTCCTTTCACCTTTGAGGTGAGTCTCAGCTGCAGAATTGTGTCCTTCATAAGGGAGAGGTCACGGTCAGCAGAAAGGAGACTCCATTAGCTGGACACATCTGCTTTCCAGGTGTCAGTAAATTCTATACTTGGCTCTTAGGTGCAAAGTTATACGTGCCATCCGTGAATAAATAGACCGGAGAGAATTAAATAGAGTTGATACTGGCTGGATGTCAGTCTCATATTAGAAAAGATAAAAAAAAATTGTAATAGAGGAGAGTTTACACTGCTCAACCTTATTGAATAATTTCATTCTTTCCTTGGTTACCAGCAGATGGAGAATTTTCGACACAATTCAAAGTTAGAAGGGCATAGTGACTGGAATACACTACATGATAGTTATGAAATAAATATACTTTGAGTGTTTTATATAATAAAAGCTGAATTAGAAATAAAAAACACACTGGAAATGATGAGCATATTCCACACCCATTTTGTTCTTATATTTTCTCATACTCACGACTTTTTGTTTTAATATAAAATGATTAGACTCAGATGTTATGTCTTGGTTTATAAATGCAATTTGGTGTTTCTCTATACGATTAATGTATTACATTATTATGTGTTGCTAAATATACAATCTAAAATGTAGACTTTTATGTAGATATTAGTTTTAACCATAATATATATTTTTTTATTTCCAGATTCTATTACAACTCCACTTCAATGTGGTCTCTGTTTTTCCGATATAAAATTGCCTTGTCCAAAGCACATTGTAACAATCATTGAAAGGAAAAGAAAAAATAAAACCTTATTATCTCCTCGACCTGACTTCATTTATCTTTTCTGTATTTTCTTGTTTTATTTTAACATTTTCTCAAAACAGTTAACAAAATTATAACCAAGGAACAGTTTCAATAATTTTATTTTCTAAGATTTTATTATGAAAAGATGTCAAAGGAAAGTTGAAAAAATTTTACAGTGGACACACTTGAACCTACCACCTGAATTCTATCAATATTTTATTATGCTTGTATTAGCATATCTATGCATCTTTCTACTATAGATTCCAATGTATAATTATTTTTCTCTTTTCACTTTGTAGTTTTTCCATGTAGCTGCAATTTCTTAACTATCATTTATAATGTTTGCCTAGCACTAATTCTTTCTTGTAAGCAAAGTAAAATATTCTTTTTAAATGTTATTGTAAATAATGTATTGAATTTAGAAATGGTTACCTTTATGAATAGAATTTACTTTCCAATTATACTTAATAAACATTGATTGAGAACCAATTATGAGCCAAGCATTGTTAGATGTTATGGCTATGAAGATGAATAAAACACTTCTCTTTTTCATAAGGAGTTTGCTAATGCTAGGGGAGACTCCCATTTAATTTTATTTTGCGCAATGTAATAGGATAATTAAAATAGTAAAGTATGTACAAGATTCAGATATAGTGCAGAAAGGGAAATTACCAACGTTCTCTGGCCTGGCTAGAGAAGACTTCACAGAAAATTTAACACCTTCATTTAAATTTGGAGAATGCAGTGGCAAAGAAGTTTGGTTACCTATCCAAATAGCTATCCACAATCTCCATTCTACCTCACCTTCTTTCTTGTTTGAGGTACAATTAGTTCAAAGTGTTCAGGAGACAGACTTCTAGCTCCAGCCCCAGTTCCAGTTGGTAAATTAGATTTTCTCTAAGCCAATCATGGTGGATCGTTTCCTTGATCAATGATAGATTTAGGTCTGGGCATGTAACATGATTCTGGATAATAAGACTAATTGAGAGGTTGTTGAGGGACTTTTGTAAAAGGTTTTCTTACTCCTTTAATGTAACAACCACAAAGTAATAATTCCTTATTCATAGCATATAGCACTTGCAACTAGGATTGTCATTTTGGGACCCTGAAAATATTTTTCTGTCTTTAGTATATTCTCCATAGGTATAGTGGAAAGGGGTATAAATCTGACTCCTGGAGAATATCCATTGAATCAACCCATTTTAATCAACTCTGGATCCTGATTACCGCCAGACTTATTATTTATAAAAAATAGATCCCATTGTTTTTAAATGCTTTTAGAGTTGGGTTACAGTTGCATTGCACCAAAAAAACAAAAAACAAAACAAAACTTGTTAAAACAAACACATCTGCTTAATGAATGAAGGGGGGATTGAATAGTAGCATCCTAGGCAAAAGGGCACATGATAGATAAAAATGACACAGAGCCCTTTTTATGGAAACATTAAATATCACCTAAAGCTCAGTTTCTAAAAAAAAACAGAGGGGCAGATATGAGGCTTGAGATAGCGAATGGTTGTTCTGGTGCATGACAGGGTAAAACTTTTCAACGTTTATGTGATCAAAGTAAAGTACATGTGGCTTGAGGCTTTTGAAATATCCTACTATCTTGAAAATGACACAATTATTGCCCTCATGATTTTGCTTTAGCCTGAAAATTTCAGTGTTATTATAGCTCTGGCACCAGATCATAAAATTTTAAATTAGTAACTCAGTAATTTCTTTTTCAAAGGAGAGCACTTTCTTGCCATATTAGACTTACAAAGTGTGCCTAAACTCCACCTGTATAATCCATCAGGGTGACATGATCACTGGGTACGATATTTCCCAAAAAAATGCTGCAGAATAATTGAAAGCAACATTCAATAATGCAAATATCATCAGAAAGAGGTAGGATGAGGTCATGAATCAAGCCCTTGGCCTTCTACTTATTTGTATTATCTTAATCAAGTTACTTCAACATTCCGTATTCTAAAATAAGAAGTGCATGCTAAAACACTTTCTTCTAAGAAATAAGCTGGGAAAAACAGGCTCACACAGGTTAAGTGACTTAGTTGATTTACCTACCTTTCCATTACTTTCCATTTTGTTCTCAATGAAAGTTATAAATTGACAAGATGGCAACCAAAAAAAAAAAAAAAAAAGCACATTGCTTTTGGAAAAAACAAACAAACTAAAAGCCCCTGGGGTCCATGGGCTGACTATAACAAACAATGGATCTTACCTGGCTGAAGTAAGTGCTAATGTCCTTCAATGATAGTAAACATCTATGTGAATTCACATCTAATGATGGTTTTGGAGACTCACTAGGTAGTTTGGCAACCACGGGTTAGAAAAAATAATGCATATCTGGCATTAACACAGACAGACAGACCCCAAGTTAGAACTCAGGATCTGATTTTTAGAAGCAAAATGATATAGGTTGCTTAAATCCCTGCCTCACTTTTGACATGTCTAAGACATGACACTATTGACACTTAAATATGAATACATATGGCAAGCTCTTTGACCATGTAAGTGTTCAAAGAGTGAGTCTGATCAGGCTTAATCTCCAAGCAGGCAGTCCAGACACTGGGATTCAATCGTCACCTCATTCTCCACCCAAACCGTGTGCCTCATTGATGTCTGGGACTGAGTGAAGGGAGCAGGTTGAAGAAAACCAAAAACAGCAACCATTAATGGGCATAGATTTTTCACAGTCCTCTAACGGCGTTTTCCCCTTTAAAGAAGGCTGCTATTTCTATCCTGTTTCAGATGAAATAAAACGTAGAAAATGTGGGTGACTTGACTATTGTTGAGGCTCAGAAAATGATACCCCAAAATAAAGGCCTCAGAAGAAAAAGTTTCTCTCTGAGCTTCTTCTGCCATCCTGTCTCTGGCCCCTCATTCTCTCCAGAGGCTAGCCATATAAACTAGAATCCATCCCTCTTCCTCACAGTGGATCATGAAAACCAGAACCGCTCTTACCCAAAGCAAGTCATAAAACGTAAAAACATTACTTTAATTCCCCCCTCCCACTTTTCTGTATAAAAACTGGCCATCATAGAAATTTTCTGACCTACTTTGTTTAAGTGTAGGTCATAAGACCTTCCCATCCAGAAAGGGTCTTGCCTCATACCGGGAAGGAAGGAAGGCTTCACAGAGATGCCAAGATGAATCAAAACAGACACGCTTTTCTGGGTTTTCCCACTCAGTCTATTAGCATTAGATCATACCCTTTCTGTCCAATCATATTTCTACGAGGTTGTTCATACTCTCTTGAACCAAGCATAAAAACCAACAGTTTCCCCTGTATCCTTGGGTCTTCATTCTGAAGACTCCCAAGTCATGTCAAACTATGACCAAATAAATTTGTCTGCTTTTTCTCCCATTAATCGGCCTTTTGTCAGTGATTTTCAGCAAACCTTCGGAGGCCAAAGGGAAAACTACTTACATTATGGTAATGCAATTAAGTAATTACCGCAGAAAGAATCTTTGTTAAGAGGGAGAGTTGAGAGAGAGACTAGGAGAGGCAATCCAAATAACTGACTGATGTGGAACAAGTTCCTTCATGAAACTGCTGTGAAGACTCGAAATCTGCACCTAGCACATTCTCGGTGGGCTGGCTAGATTTTGAATGTACTGCTTATGCAAAGGAGAAAAATATATGCATAACTCAAGGCATCTTCTAAGCCCAGCTGCAAGAGGAAGCTAGGGATGACAGCCTCTTCTCTCACCACAGGATAAAAGCCCTGTAGCCATGACTAATTGCGCACACAGGAGCTGGGATCTGCAGAGCACAGACATTCAGAGTAAAGTGGGTGGTTACATTCACAGAGAGTTACTTAGAACAGTAGACAGTTAAAGACAGTGGGACATTTTTGTTCCAAGAATGGGAGGAATGTTGGAGCAGTGGGAGACAGGAGGGAGGTCTGGTTTCCGTGTCATTCAATTAGTAGTAATATACAAACTAGCCCCCGGGAACCAGGACTGCCCTGGTGTGCTTTTCATTGGCAATATACTTGAAATATGAAAGTATTGAGCAGAGTAATATTCTCTCTCTCACTCTCGTTCTCTCTTTCTTCATCTCACTCATCAATTACCTGTAAGAAACTCTGTTTAAAAGCAACAGAAAGCAGCTTCTACCTCCCTTTCAAGTAGCTTTGCTAAATACCTCTCAGGATGAGATTGTCTTATCCAACAGGTAAATTGCTGTTCCTCTCAATCTGCAGAAAAATACACTCTGTCTACCTGACTTGACGTATCAACCTGCTTTCAAGCATTTCAAACCATCTATGAACATAAGAAAAGTGTGTTTGTATGTGTGTGAGAGTGTGTGGGTTTCAATTTCTCACTGCCCACATAACATTTCCCCAGGCATATCTTGGCATAAACCAAATATGCAAAAGTTGCTATATTCCCTGTTAGATATAGGTAAACACTGGAATAACATAATCATTGTTATCTCATACTTTCTCGTGGAATTAACAACATTGTCCTTCGGTACTGGTTTCTGTGTTTGGATTTGCTTGTATCCTTTTCTATTATGTCTTAGGCCATCTAAATCACCAAAAATATTAATTACCTATGAATATTTGCTTATTGTTATTAAGTGTTCTACATTTTTCCACAGGGGATTTGAGGTAGCTTTTGGATTTAGAAAAGAGAAATAATTCAACTCTAGGTGAAATATCTCTACAATATATAGAAACTAGTTTATTATCTAAATATTTAAGAAATTTATAGTAAAGAAACTTTATTGAGTGCCTATAACATGCCAGATGCATTGTAATAGTAGATAGTAATGCCTTGTAAGTAATAGGGAACTTGGTACCAGTTATCAAGCTAAATATTATTTATCATATTGAGGACTCAACAAATATTTGAGCTGAATATATTTACTCCAGTTTGGAAAGAAAAATAATCCTCAAAACAGACATTTGATATAAGCATGTTATATCTATTTTGCAAATAAGCAAACTTATTTGCCCTGGTTCAATTAAATGTAAAACAAAATCTGAACCCAGGCCTTATGAACCAGAACCTACGCTCCGTAACAATACACCGTACTGCCTAATAGGGTGCCCATGCCTGACACTGGCAAAACAGTTTGAGAAAACATTTTAGGCATTCACAATGCTCGTGAGGACCTTAAAGGATATAGAAAGAGAGAATGAGGCTAAGTTTCTAAACTGAAGATATCCACAGGTGAATGGGACACATATGCTGCTCAACACTTACTCAGATCAGCAAAGGTATGATTGAAATAATTAATATTCGTGGAGGATTGGGTGTCACAGATATAGAACTTCGATTCTTCCATTTTAGTCTTCCTTAATGTGTGCTTTGTGGAGTACTGGGTCCAATAGGAGATTGTGTCTTGTCAGGTTCCCTACAAGCAGATCCTGAGACTGGGATTTTCAAGAAGTGATTTCCTGGCGTAATGATCTCAGAACAACTCTGTACCTGCACAGGAGTGAGGGAAACAGGAGAGGTTAGGGGGCAAAGCAAAGGAAGGACATGGTTTTTACTGACATCTAGCCTCTCAGACTGATTTCAAAGGAAACCCTGGAGTGTGAAGGGCACCAGAAAGTGCGAACAACTTCATGCCAGAAAGTTGGAGTTTTGCACCCCCTGTAGCAGTCAGTCATTGGCACATGATTAACGATCAGCTAACAACCAACAAAACATCCTGACTGGCAGAGTTTGCCGATTTTCATGGTACAAATACTCCTGTGTGGTCAATGTCAAGTCACCAGCATTTGATATCACTGGATGCCGAGTTGGGAAGAGCGCGTTTGGCTCTCCTGAGCTGGTGTGAGCTGAATGGATCCAGCAAACTACTGGCTGTAACCTCCTAGACATTTCTGAGAGGGGCCTTGTACAAGTGTGAATCTTTGTAGTAAACACTCCCAGAAGCTAGGGGTTGGAGACACCAGCTACACAGAGTGTCAGGCAGGGCACCAGCAGTGTCTGCAAGAGGCATTCATAGCTGTTGGTTGCTAACTGGCTTTGTGGACAAATATGTCTATGTAACATTAAGTTGGAGGAAGATAAATTTATTTCGTTAGTAAAGAACACATCAGGTCCTTCAATATGCTAGAGTTTCATGTGTCCTTTCAGGATAATGAACTGTTTTATAGGGTTTTCAAATTTAAGTTTATTTGATTTTTTTTGGTCCAGATTATCTAATATGTCTAGTATTTTATGTAGAAAACAGACACACACACATGCGCACACACACATTCTTGAAAGAGTGATTATTCCTTGTACCACCCGCATCAGAATCTGCAGGTTATTCAACCTGCAGAGTTCTAGGTCTTACCCCCAAAATATTGAGTCAAATCACTCTTGCTTTGGCCTGGGGAATCTGTCAGTGTAACAAGCACTTTGGGTAACTATGATATGCCCTGAAATTTGAGAACCTGGGTGTTGGCCGATTTGCTTTTAATCTTATATACGCTAGTTCATCAGAAACTACATACCTTGTGTTGAATGCCTTTCACTAAATGGAGATTTGGTGATATGCAACCCACTTTCAGCTGTGACATGAATCCACTCTAGAAAATCTGCTTTGGAATTTACTGGAGAGTTGCTGCCCAACATACCAACTTCACATCCCTCTGCACGAGCCCTCAAGAAGTACTGCTTGATAAAAAAAAATTGAGAGCTAAGTGACAGGAAGAAGTTTGCTTTGAAGAGGTTTTGTTACTTTACCAAGATTATGTAAGTACCAAAGACAGACTTAAGAATTAAACCTAAGGTTTTTTTATAGTACAAAATCCATTATTTTGATACCTTACCATATCTTTGAAATACCTTTATTTAACTTTTTAAAGTAAATTGAGGACCCGTGATTTTTCACATTCAAAACCTCCTAGTAACCCAGAACCTCAGTTAAAACAAAAACAAAAACAAAAAATCTACAGTAGACAGAGATAATAATAGACTTCAATGAAGGTTTTAATGAAAATATTTAAGAGAAGCTTTGAGGAACTACAATTATCTAGGGAGTACAATCAACACAGCCCACAAAATAGGACAAGACTTTCCTTTTTTGCTTCATTAGTAGTTTTCATTTGTTTGACCCATACCCTTAATTGCAATGAGTTAGTGCAAATGTAGGATGAAAAGTGGGGAAAATGTCAAGTTCTCTAAATTGTAATCTTTTGGGACATAACAATTACCACAAATTTCATTTGGTTGTTTGAGCTAGTGATTATTATAATTTATGATAAAATATTCAGCAAATCACCTGCTGATTGAGATAGCTTGAGCAAAATAACTGGATTTTTCACAAAATAATTTTTATTCAATCAGAAAAAATATCCATTAAAAAATAAAATTATTTAAAATGGGATGTTTTGGTGAGGTCAAAGAGTGTAGCAATAATTTTCTGAGAAAGAGGATCTATTTTCAGTTGGGGATCTAGTTTTAAATGACTCTTTTAGCTCACTTTCAGGTGGAATGAGATTACATAATATGTATCTATTTTGGCAGGTTTTGAAATTAACGAGACTGTCTCAGAACGGAGATGATGGTTAAAAAGAGCATTAATGTTCACAAAAACCTGCCATTTTCTTTCTTTCTTTCTTTCTTTTTTTTTTTTTTTTAAGAAAAAAATGCTTAATAGGAAATATCAACCAATGGATTACTGGTTGGAAAGCATCACACTGCACTGTCACAGTGCACTGTCTAGTGGACACTGGAATTGAGATGACCCCCAGTGAGTCACACACTTGTGTTATCTTCTCCCCTTGAGTGTGGCTGGAACCGACTTGCTTCAAACCAATATAACATGGCAAAGGTGGAGGGATTTTACAAGTGTAATTAAGGCTGAAAGTCACTTGATTTTGAGTTCATCAAAAGCTAAGTAATTCTGGGTGAGGTTGACTTAAGTGAAAGCCTTAAGAGAGATTTTCCAACATCAGCAAATATGTTGTAAGTGGTATGTAGCAAGACCAGTGGCAGGGAACTGCAAAAGTTTCTGGGAAATGAGAGTAATCCCACTGACAGTAAGAGAACGGTGACCTCAGTTCCACAAATGCAACAAAAGAATCAAAACACTACCAACAACCAAATAAGCTTCAAAAAGGGCTTAGAATTTTTTTTTTTTTTAAAAAAGAAGCTTGGTTGACATTTTGATTACAACCTTGGGAGAGCTTTTATAGAGAAGTCGTATAAAAGCTGGTCAATGTTCAGACTCATGAACCACAAAAATACTAATACATTTTTGCTATTTTTAGCCACTGAGTTTTAAGTAAATTACTGTGAATCAGTAGATAACTAATGCACACTACTTGAAACCATTAATGCATGCTCTTCAAGAGAAAACTACAAAAGAAGGTCTTCCTGTGGAACATGAGACCTGTTGGTCCTCCATAACCTTCTTCTCTGTTGTTCCCAAAGATGTGCTTTTTGCTCTTACCAGCTGAGCTATTTGTAGTTTGTATTTATTGCTCTTTTACAACTCAGAATTTATACATGTACTGCTTTTTCAAGAATGTCCTTTTCCATTGTGTTAAACCTTCATAACTCAGCTTTAGCAGACATCTATTCTTTTGGCCTAAATACTATTTATTCATTCTGATTTTTTTTTTCATGTATTTCTGTCCTCAGTTCTGAGTTCCTGTGGTTGACAAAGAACAAACTCCACTGTGGGTTCAAAGGAAAATAAAGCAACTTAGTTTTCAGATATTGTTGGATATGTTGTTAAATAAACGTGAGGGCTATGAGATAGTGGAGCAATGGCAATTATTGTGATGTTCATGAAAATATATCCATCAGGAAAGTGGTTACAGAATGAATCATCACATCTCCTTGGCTACAAGGATTGGGTTAGATATGGGCATATAGTTCTATCATCATTAATACTCCTCAAATCAAGCACTTTGGAGAACTATTCAGAAGAAAGGGTTCCTGATTTTTCCATAACTGTAAGAAGTTCAGATACAAACATAGGGCTCTTTGATATCACCTCTTGTAATGTGACCAAAAAAAAAAAAATGCATAACAGGAGAAGATAGAAATAATGACTGCATTGAGAAGTGGACTTCTCAGAAATATCATATGGGTATATATATAAGTCATGCCTGCATCTGCTCTTGGATAATCAGTCATCTTTAATTTTAACTGTGCAATGTAAACCAAAGTTGATGATCCGTACCACTAAAGTTAAATTATTACATAAGTATTTACTTAGCAAATGTTATTTGCAAGGCTGTATTAGACGTATTGCGAGGGCCATTCAGTTAAATTAGAAGTAGTCACTGCTTTTGTGGGATTACAAAGTCACTATAAAGGGAGCGCATAACTTTGAAAAAACTAACAGTGATTAATGCAAAATATCGTGAAGGAAAAGTAAAGAAGAACTGAAAAATGACTGGAAATTAAAATATTTGAGAAGAAGATAACATTTGATCTAGGGATGAAAAAGATGGAAAGGATTTTAATGTATGAAAATGCATAAGGAAATTGACTCCCTGTTTAGGCAATGTTGTTAATAAACATGAGGGCTATGAGATAGTGGGGCAATGGCAATTATTGTGATGTTCATGAGCATATATCCATCAGGAAAGTGGTTACAGAATGAAAACAGAAAGGCAATTTAGAACTCCATAAGGGCTTACTGTCACATATAAGGAATTTAGATACAATGCAGTAAGATCAAACATTTATAGGTATTTAAGTGGAAAGTTTAGCCTCAGATGTGCTCTAGGACAATGGCTCTTTAACTTTAATGGATATTGGAACAACCATATATACCTATTAAACACACAGATTTTCTGATCCACCTAAATATTCAGATTTATTAAATCTGAGGTTGAGCATATAAATATGCATTACTAACATGTACTCAAAGAAGAATGAACATCAGTAAACCATTCATGTCCCAAATCAAAAAAACTGAAAGAATGAATGAAATTGCTATTTATAACTACTTTGTGACAATAGACATACTCTGGGACTATTTTCAGTTAATCAAAATGTGTCCTATTGTGGTTAAAATTCCTCCAAGTGCAGAGCCTGAGACAAAAACTTGGGGCCAGCTAGTTTGTTGGGAGGCAGAACAGTGATAGAGAAGATGAAGAAAAGGATGGAGAGAGAGTGCTGAGCTGATTGATGTTGTGGACAGATTAATCACACCAGGAACCTGTAACTATGTTGCTTTAGGAAAATCATACTGATGGATGTTTGCTAGAATTTGTATGTAGTGCCTTTTTAGAGAGTCTTATGAATCGTAAGGTTTCTAACCAGAGATGATGGAGAAACGATTAACTTATTAATAAGAAAATCTGAAATTGAGAAGTTGATTGTTCAGGGAAGGATAAGTTTCATATTTGAATGAAATGAATTAGAAGTAGTAATAAGTCCAAAGATGCAAGTCTGGAAGAAGAAATAAGGGTGGGGATGTAAATTTTGAAGACTTTTACATAAGCATGGTAGATGAAGTCCCATGAACTGATTACATGACTCCAGAAGAAATGGAAAAGAATCTGGAAAAAGGAAACCATCAGTGACGAAAAAGAGACATGAGGACAAATCTGTCATTCTAACTTTCTGGGGGCAGGGAAGGGATATCTCTCGAATTCTTGTTTGCTTTGGACGTCTGACCGACCAGGAAGACAGAATCACCAACTACTAATTAAAAGTACTGAGAGCAGGAAGTGTCTTGCTTTCCAGGTGAGGCAGGAACCTTAATTTGTAAGCAATATAAGAAAGCAGCCTCAAGACTGGGTTTTCAATGTTTTTGCTTCTCTTAGTTAATTGTAGCTTCTTGGAAAGGTGTTCCACTAACAGGGAGAAACTACACTGGTGAAGCTCAAGCTGCATATAAAGGTACATTTGGGTCAATCATCCTACAATCTCAATCTTGGGTCATGGCATTGAGGCCACTTGCCCATGGAAAGGTGGTAGAGGCCTTGTCTTTTGTGGAAGTATCTGCAGAGGCCACATTGACAAAGGCCACTACATAAATACTGCAGGTGATGGTTGAAATAACTACTCATAATATTTGGATCTATGCCTTTCCAAATGTTTTCTATGTATTTATAAATGTATATAATTTAAAAACTGGCCTAGCCTACTTTTGTCCCCATCTCCTATACTTTACCTTATTTCATAACTCTGTTTTTGTATTATTGAATATAAGTATACTCTATTAGTCTGTTCTCACGCTGCTAATAAACACATACCCAAGACTGGGTAATTTACAAAGGAAAGAGGCTTAGTGGCCTCACAGTTACACATGTCTGGGAAGGCTCACAATTATGGCAGAAAGTGAAGGAGGAGCAAAGGCATGTCTTACATGGTAGCAGGCAACAGCTCATGTGCAGGGGAAGTATCCTTTATAAAACCATCAGATCTCATCCACTCCTGTGATGTAATTACCTCCCACTGGGTCCCTCTGAGGATTTTGGGAGCTACAATTCAAGATGAGATTTGGGTGGGAACACAGCCAAACGATATCAATACCAATTTTTGAAAATTGTGTAAAGTTGTATTCTCTGGATGTATGAAACTGTGTTTAGAATCCTGCTGTTACACTGGACACTTTTATTGTTTGAAATTATTTTGAACTACTAATTTTTATAATTTAAGGAGAATAAAACAGTGATAAGATGTTTAGTTCTTTCCCATTATATTTACATTTTAGGTACTGTTGTTTTTAGGAAACAAAGATTTTAGTTCACCACAAAATTAAATGTAGGTTTCAACCAGAAGAATAAAAAAGAATTTTGTTTCTAAGTATATATGTTTGTTTACTTTTTTTTGGAAAAAATGTCTTTTTGCATTCTATATGTTTCTCTATATTAATGAGGGTCTCAGAGTTGAAAAAAGGGGTTACTTACAAAAGTGTGAGTGAGATTTGTGAAATCCACAAGGATAGTGATTTATCCTGCCTAACAGTGGAGGGCCAGTGGAGCATCTTTACAGCCCCTAGTCTGTAAAGGAGGAGGAGATGGAATCAGCAAACAGAAAGCTGGGTGGATAGGTGGGGCTCCAGACCTGCAAATTTAGGTTATTGGAACTCCTCCAAGAGGCAGCTGTGAAGATTGGTACCCTTGCTTCATGTCCCGTGTTCTCTCCAATCTACTGCCAGTACTCTACCTAATTTCAATGGAAAGGCAGAGGGCAACGTGAACAGTTGGTTTAAGCCAATCTCCTGATCTACTGGGGCCGGCTTGGGACAAGTGAAAAGGAAACAGAAGAATAGGGTGAAGGAAATGGAAGAGAACTTGCTTAGTTCCTTTAATACAATGAGCAAATAAAGTACTATTAATATAAATAAAATTATGAGGTTGAAACATTTTATCCCTTAGTAAATTGTATGGGATAATTGAGTTATCAATCCCTGCAAAGAATATTCACATAAGTTAGTCTTTTATTCATTCAACAAGTTCTTCTCTCAGACTCTAAAAAGTTTTATTCTCTAATAGCATCGGTAGATAGTGTTCTAATTCTTATTTCATTTTATTAAAAAAACTATGGAGGAATACTAATTTTATGGGGTATGTCCTGTTTCATTTACCTCTGTACTATCACTTCTTCAATATCCCTCTATAGAGTTGATGCTTAGGAGGTGTGTGTTCACTTAAACATTTGTTCTCCAAAGTTTATATTTTAGGTGATTTTTTTTAGATTTAAAAATCAGTAAAATAAACACCCATATGCAACTTATCTAGTTTCCCTAAATATTAATATCTTGCCACATTATCTGTATTTCTATATGTGCATAATTTTATTTTAATTAATTAACCAACTATTTTGGTTGAATTATTTAAAATTCAGTTGATACCACCACAAAAATCCTAAATACATTAGGGTGTATTTTACGAGATGCATCCATCTAAATTAAGGACAATCTCATATACAACATAATATAATCATCATACCTAAAATATTGATAATAATTTCAGAGTATATCCTAATTAATAGCCTACATTTCTCTTTCCACAACTGTCTCTAAAATATCCTTAGTACATTTTTAAAAATCTAGGATCCTGCCAAGGATCACAAATTGTATTTTTACTTTTTTATTGATATATAATTGTACATATTTATGGGGTACATTTGATATTTTGATACATGAAACAACGTGTAATGACAAAATCAGGGTAATTAGAATATCTATTTTAATTTAATGAACATTTCTCATTTCTTTGTTTTGGGAACATTCCAAATCTTTTTCACCTATTTTAAAATACAAAGTAAAATAGAATTACAGTCACTCTACTTTGCTATCAAACACTAGAATGTACTCCTTCAATGTGACTATGTCTCTGTACCTGTAAACAACCTTTCTTCATCACCTCCACCCCCTACTCTTCTCAGACTTTGATAATCACCATTCTACTCTTTACCTTCATGAGATAAACCTTTTTTTTAGCTCTCACATATCACTGAGACTATGCAATTTTTGTCTTTCTGTGTCTAGTTTATTTCACTTAACGTAATGGCCTCCTGTTCCGTCCATGCTGCTACAAATGACAGTTTCATTCTTTTTTTTTTTTTTTTTTTTTTTTTTTGAGACGGAGTCTCGCTGTGTCTCCCAGGCTGGAGTGCAGTGGCGCGATCTGGGCTCACTGCAAGCTCCGCCTCCTAGGTTCACGCCATTCTCCTGCCTCATCCTCCCGAGTAGCTGGGACTACAGACGCCCGCTACCACGCCGGGCTAATTTTTTGTATTTTTAGTAGAGACGAGGTTTCACTGTGTTAGCCAGGATGGTCTCGATCTCCTGACCTCGTGATCCACCCGCCTCGGCCTCCCAAAGTGCTGGGACTACAGGCATGAGCCACCGCGCGCAGCCGGTTTCATTCATTTTTATGGCTGAATAATATTTTCTTTTATATGCATATATAAAAGAAATTATATACACACAAACATGCACACACAAACACACGTACACACATACATACATGCTGCAGTTTCTTTATCCATTCACTCACTGATCAACACTTAGGTTGATTTCATATCTTGGCTATTGGGAATGGTGCTGCAATAAAAACGGGAGTGCAGATCTCTCTTTGATGCACTGATTTCCCTTCTTTTGGACTGACACCCAGCAGTGAGATTCCTGAGTTATATATTAGATCTACTTTTAGTTTTTTGAGACATCACTATATTGTTTTCCCTAGTGGCTGTATTGTATTAATTTACATGTCCACCAATAGTTTACTAGTATTTTCCTTTCTCCACATCCTCACCAGCATCTACTTTTTGTCTTTTTAATAGTAGTCACTGTAACTGGGGCAAGATAATAGCTCATTGTGGTTTTGATTTGCATTACACTGATAATTAGTGGTAATGAGTATTTCGTATATACCTGTTGGCCATTTTTCACGTTTTCTTTTCAGAAATGTCCGTTCAGATATTTGCCCATTTTTGGGGGGCAGTTCGTGTTTTTTGGGGGGTTATTCATGGGGTGTTTTTTGCCACTGCATTGTTTGGTTTGAATTTCTTATATATTCAAGTTATTTATCCCTTGTCAAATGGTCAGTTTGCAAATATTTCTCCCATTATATAGGTTGTCTCTTCATTCTGTTGATTGTTTCTTTTTCTTTGTGGAAACTGTTTAACATCTTATGTATAAGATTATATATAATGTGATATATAACAATTTATTTTGCTTTTGTTGCCTATTTTTTATATCTTACTCAAAAAATATTTGCCCAAACCAATGCCCTGAAGTGTCCCCTCCATGTTTTTATCTAGTTGTTTCATACTTTCAAGTCTTATATTTAAGTCTTTAATCCATTTTTATTTGAGTTTTGCATATGGAGAGAGATAGAGGTCTAGTTTCTTTCTTCTGCAGATGGACATTTCTGTGTTCTCTATTCTGTTCCATTGGCTTGTGTGTTTAGTTTTATGCCAGTGCCATGCTGTTTTGACTAGTATAACTTTGTAGTACATCTTGAAGTCAGATAATGGAATGTCTTCAACTTTGTTCTTTTTGCTCAGGATTGCTTTAGCTATTCAGGATCTTTTGTGGTTACATAGAAATTTTCAGATTTTTTTCACATTTCTTTGAAGATTGTCATTAGTATTTTGCCAGCGATTACACTAAATTTGTAGATCACTTTGGGTAGTATAGACCTTTTATCAATATTGATTTTTTCAAACTATTAGCATGGAATATCTCTGTATATTCTGTGTTCTCTTTGATTTATTTAATCTGTGTTTTATAGTTTTAATTGTAGAAATATTTCACTTCTTTGGTTAACTGTATTCTTTAGGTATATTTTTTGTAACTATTACACATGGACTGCTTTCTTGATTTATTTGAAAAATAATTGATTGATCACAGTTAGCGTACAGAAACACTACTGAGTTTTGTACGTTGAGTTTGTATCCTGCAACTTTACTAAATGTATTTATCAGTTCTAAGAGGATTTGGTGGAGTCCTTAGGTTTTTCTAAGTATATGATGTTGTTGTCTGCAACAAAGCTAACTTGACTTATTCCTCTACAATTTAGATAACTCTTTTTTATTTCTCTTGCCTAATTGCTCTAGCTAGGACTTCTAGTACTGTTGAATAGAAGTGGTGAAAGTGGGCATCCTTGTCTTGTTCCAGATACTGGAGAAAAAAGACTTTCAATTTTTTCCTCATTCAATATGATGTTAGCTCTGAGTTTGTATCACATGAACTTTATTGTTTTGAAGTATGTTGCTTCTATACCCAATTTGCTAAGAGTTTTTATCATGAAGGGATGTTAAATTTTGCATCATTGATTAAATGCTTTTTTAATCAATCAATCAATTTATTGAAAGTATTTCAATCAATGCTTTTTCAGCATTGATTTTTGTTTGCTGAACCATTCTTGCATCCCTGGGATGAATCCCACTTGATCATTGATATGGTTTGGCTCTGTCCCACCCAAATCTCATATTAAATTGTAGTTCCCATAATCCCCATGTATCATGGAAGGGACCAGGTGAAGATAATTGAATCATGGGGGAGTTTCCCCCATCCTGTTCTTATGATAGTGAATTAGTTTTCACAGGATCTGAATTTGTAAGGGGCTTTTCCCCCTTTGCTCGGCTCTTACTCTCTTTCCTGCCACACTGTGAAGGGGATGCCTTCTGCCATGATTATAAATTTCCTGAGGCCTCCCCAGTCATGCAGAACTGTAATTCAGTTAAACCCTTTTCCTTTATAAATTGTGCAGCCTCGGATATTTGTTCATAGCAGCATGAGAATGGACTAACACAATCATGATGAATTATATTTTAAATTGGTTGTCGAATTTAATTCGTTGGTATTTTGTTGTGAATTTTTCTTTTTTTTTTTTTTTTTTTTTGAGACGGAGTCTTGCTCTGTGGCCCAGGCTGGAGTGCAGTGGCCGGATCTCAACTCACTGCAAGCTCCGCCTCCCGGGTTCCCGCCATTCTCCTGCCTCAGCCTCCCGAGAAGCTGGGACTACAGGCGCCCGCTACCACGCCCGGCTAATTTTTTGTATTTTTAGTAGAGACGGGGTTTCACCGTGTTAGCCAGGATGGTTTCGATCTCCTGACCTCATGATCCGCCCGCCTTGGCCTCCCAAAGTGCTGGGATTACAGGCTTGAGCCACCGGAATTTTTCATCTATGCTCATCAGATATGTTGGCCTAGAGTTTTCTTTTGTGGTTGTATCCTTGTCTAGTTTGGGTGTAAGGGTAATGCTGACCTTGTAAAACAAGTTTTGAAATATTCCCCCCTTTTTGAGTTTTTGGATTAGTTTAATTAGAATATGTATTAGTGCTTCTTTAAACATTCGATAGAATTCAGCAGTGAAGCCATCAGGTCCTGGGCTTTTCTTTGATGGGGGACATTTTATTACTGCTTCAATCTCATTATACGTTATTGGTCTGTTCAGCTTTTCTCTCTTTATGGTTCAATCTTGGTAGGTTATATGTGCCTAGGAATTTTCCCATTTCTTCTAGGTTTTCCAAATTGTTGGGATATAGTTGTTCACAACATCCCCTTTGTATTTATGTGGTACCAATTTTAATGTCTTCTTTTTAATCTCTAATTTTATTTATTTGGTTCTTACCTGTCTTTTTCTTAGTCTAACTAAAGGCTTATTGATCTGTTTACCTTTTCAGAAAACCTATCTTTGTTTTATTAATGTTTTGTCCATTTTTTGTTTCGTTTTTTTTTTTTTTTTAATTTCTACTCAGATCTTCCTTGGTTCTTTGTTTTCTGTTTATTCCGAGTTTGGTTTATTCTTGCTTTACTAATTCCTTTAGGGACATAATTAAGTTGTTTATTTGAAGTATTTCCACTGTTTCAGTGTAGGCATTTATTGCTATAAGCCTTCCTTTTACAATTGCTTTTGCTGTATTCCTTAGATTTTGGTATGTTGTGTTCATTTTTTGTTAAGACATTTTTAATTTCCTTTTTGATTTCTTCATTGCTCTGTTTGTTGTTCAGGAGCATGCTGTTTAATTTTTATGAATTTGTACAGTTTCCAAAGATATTTCTGTTATTGATTTCTAGTTTTATTTCATTGTCATCAGAAAGATACTTGATATGATTTTGATTTTTTAAAAAAAGTGTTAAGACTTGTTTTGTTACCTAACATGTGGTCTGTTCTGGAGACCGCTCCATATGCCGTTGAGAAAAATGTGTGTTCTTTAGCTGTTGAATAGAATGTTCTGTAAATGTCCATTAGTTTCATTCAGTTTAGGATGAAGTTTAACTCTGATTTTGTTGTTGTTATTGTTTTTCTCTCTGGATGATCTGTCCATTGCTGAAAGTAGGATGCTGAAATTCATTATTACTATTGTATTACAGTCTATCTCTCCCTTAGGTCTTTTAAGATATGTTTTATATGTTTGGGTGCTCCAGCATTGAGTTCATATATATTTACAATTGTTCAAACCTCTTGCTGTATTGACTCCTTTATCATTGTATAACAGCGTTCTCTTTCTTTACTATTATTAAAGTCTATTTTTATAAAATATAAGTATAGCTACTCCTGTTCTTTTGGTTTTCATTTAAAGAGAGTGTCTTTTTCTATTCTTCACTTTCAATATGTGTGTGCCTTTATGAGTAAAGTGAATTTTTTTGTACACGGCATATAGCTGAGTCTTTTAAAAAATCCATTTAGCCACTGTTTGTGTTTTAATTAGAAAATTTAATTCATTTACTTTCAAGGTTATTATTGACAGATAAGGGTTTACTACTGCCATTGTGCTACTTGTTTTTTGGTTGTTTGGAGATCTTTATGTCCTTTTTTCTCTCATTTGCTGTTTTCCTTTGTGGTTAAGTAATTTTTCTTTAGTAGTATATTTGATTTTGTGCTATTTTTTTCCAGTGTATCTATTATAGGTTTTTGATTTGTGATTATAATGAGGCACACATAAAACCATCTTATAGTTAAAACATTTATTTTAAACTGATAATGACATAACTTTTACCATAAAGAGAAAATAACAAACACCATCTCTATACTTTAGTATCATCCCCCAGATTTTTACTTTTCATATTTCAATTGACATCTTTCTATATTGCCGATCTCTTAATTAATTGTTGCAGTTGTATTTGTAGTTGTCGTTGTTTGTTTTTTGAGACTGAGTCTTGCTGTCTCACCAGGCTGGAGCGCAATGGTGTGATCTTGGCTCACTGCAAACTCCACCTCCTGGTTCAAGTGATTCTCCTGCCTCAGCCTCCCAAGTAGCTGGGATTACAGGCATGTGCCACCATGCCCAGCTAATTTTATATTTTTAGTAAAGACAGGGTTTCACCATGTTGGCCAGGCTGGTCTCAACCTCTTGACCTCGTGATCCATCTGCCTCAACCTCCCAAAGTGCTGGGATTACAGGCGTGAGCCAAAGTAGCAGGGCTGCAATTGTTATTTTTAACATTTTTGTCTTTTAGTCTTCATACATAAGATACAATTGATTTACTTATTCCAATTACAGTATTAGAGTATTTTAAATTTGTCTATTTTCTTTCTTTTACCTCGGAGTTCAATACCTTCAAAAGGTTTCTTGTTCTGTGCTAGTGTCCATTTATTTTAGACTAAAGAATTCTCTTTATCATTTCTTGTAAGATATGTCTGGCGTTGATGAATTTCCTCAGCTTTTGTTTGTCTCAGAAAGTCTTTATCTTTCTTTCATGTTTGGAGGTTAGCTTTGCTGGGTATTCTTGAATGAAAATATTTTTTTCGTTCAGTACTTCAAATATAATATCTCACTCTCTCTTGATCATCAGGATTTCTGCTGAGAAACCTGCTGAAAGCCATATTGTGACTCCGAAGATTGTGATTTTTTTTTTCTTACTACTTTGAATAGTTATGTGTTTGATCTCTGTTAATTTGATTATGGTGTGCCTTGGGGAATTCCTCTTTGAGTTGAATTGATTGGCGATTTCTGAGCTTCTTGTACTTGGATGCAGTCATTTGTCTCCAGATTTGAAAAGTTTTCCGCCACTATTCCCTTAAATATGCTTTTTAGGACTTTTTCTTTCTCACCTTCTTTGAGAGTTCCTAAAAGGTAAAGGTTAGTTTGTTGATGATGTTTCATAATTCTAGTGTGTCTTCTTCACTTTGTTTATACTATTTCCTTGTTGGTTCTCTGATTGGATAATTTCACATGTTCTGTCTTCAAGCTTGCTAATGCTTTTCTTTGTTTGATCAACAAAACTTTTTACAATCTCTTTATCTCAGTCATTATATTTCTTATTTGTAGGTTTTCTTTTTTTAAATGTTTTTATTTCTTTGTTGAATTTTTTATTTTATTCTATTTTATTCCTGGAATTAAGAAAATTATTTCATTTTCTATTCATATTTTCTTGTGATATCCTGGACTTCTTTTAGAAGATTATTCTTAATTCTTTATCAGACATTTTCTAGACCTTCAGTTCTACTGGGTCTATAGCTGGAGTTTTGTTGGTTTCTTTTGGTGTTGTCAAATTTAATCAAGTTCTCACTGTTCGTGTGTCTTTACATTGATACCTGTGCGTTTGAGAAGACAGTCACCTCTTCCAGTTTTTGCCTCTTCCTGGTGTTGTTAGACATTTGCTAAATTCGGAACTTAAATGCAGGTCCATCGTTGCTCACAATTCCGGGGAAGAATTACAGTGAGCACCAGAGCTGAAACATTGTGCTGGAATGAACTCATCGTCTTCCCATTGTTTCCCAATGTGGTGAAGATTATAGTGAATATCAGGATTTACACACTGTTCTGAAACTAAATTGTTGCCCTTCCTTGTTTGCCATTTTGAGGAAGACCTATAGTGGACACTGGAACTTAAATGTTGCCCTCAAACTATATTGTTACCCTGTCATTGTTTCCTAGTCTCGAAAAAAACTTAAAGGCACCTGAACTTAATCTTGACCTTTTAGTTGTTTCTGGGCCAGGGGAAGACTCCAGGTAAAACACCCAGGCTTTGTGGAAAATCTGGCCAGGGATTTGGATCTTCCTGTGGATCGTGTTCCCTGCAGCACTATGGTACAGGCCAGTCTCTTCAATGTGGCATCCCTGTTGATCCTAGTGCAGAGTAGTCACCAATATCTACATACTAATCACTGCAGTCAGCATCCCGATCTTTATTCCCAATTCATTCTAAGTAGTTCAGTCCTCCTGGACTCCTAATGGTTATTTTGGAATGAGACCAAAGTGGGCTTTCATGAAGATTTCCAAACCAGTGCACACATTGAACGTCCACTTTCAATTCTCTCCTCTCACCTTGGAAAACATAAGTTTAGGGAAATTCTTTGTGAGTAGCATCATGCTGGCTTGTAGGAGGGGGCGGCACACTTTGAAATGACTGTTTTTCTTATTTGTGACTTGTCTTGATTTTGTAATCCTAGAATTTTCTCTACTTTTGCCCCAAGTTCTGCTGAATTCAGAGTGGTGTTATTGTCTTTTATTTATTTATTTATTTATTTATTTATTTATTCATTTATTTATTTTGACAGAGTCTTACTCTGTCACTCAGGCTGGAGTGCAGTGGCAGGATCTCGACTCAATGTAACCTCCCTCTCCCGGGTTCAAGCAATTCTCCCAACTCAGCCCGCCTCGGCCTCCCAAAGTGTTGGGATTACAGGCATGAGCCAACACACCTGAGTGATATTAGTATCTTTGAATAGCTTCTCATGGTATGTTTGTGGGGTAAGTGATGCCAAGAAATATTTTATTTCACCATCTTGCAGATGCCAGGATCACACACTGCACTTGTGTGTGTGTGTGTGCATGTGTGCATGTGCGTGCGTGCGTGTGTGTATCTGCCTCTTTATTTTAATAGAATAAAAGCCCTGTCTTTTTTTCTTTGTTGCTTGTTTCTTATGACATTGCCTTTTATTTTTAAAGAACACAGGATAGTTGTCTTATAGAATGTCCTACATAGTAAATTCATAAATCTACAACTGATTTCTAAAATTTCAAAATGCTTAATATTTTAATTCTTATATTACAGATTGAATGATAATTATATGCCTCAAACCACATTATACAAAAAAGACAAAGTAATAGGAGGAGGAAAGAAACAACTTTATAGTCTAAATATCAACAATCAAAAATCCACTAGTCAGCCAGGCATGGTGTCTCACACCTGTAATCCCTGCACTTTGGGAGACTGAGGCAGGTGGATCACTTGAGGCCACGAGTTTCAGATCAGCCTGGCCAACATGGTAAATCCCATCTCTACGGAAAAAAAGAAATTAGCTGGACGTGGTGGCACATGCTTGTAATCCCAGCTACTTGAGAGACTGAACCATGAGAATTGCTTAAACCTCAGAGGTGGAGGCTACAGTGAGCTGAGATCGGGCCACTGCCTTCCAGCATGGGCAACAGAGGGATATTCTGTCAAAAAAAAAAAAAAAAAAAAAAAAGAAGCCAGTAGCCAAGAAATTAATTTACTCAGATGTTTCTAACATCCAACTTAATGTGTTTTTTGTTTGTTTTGCTTTGTTTTTGAGACTGAGTCTCGCTCTCTCACCAGGCTGGAGTGCAGTGGCATGATCTCTGCTCACTACAACTTCTGCCTCCCAGGTTCAAACAATTCTTCTGCCTCAGCCTCCCGAGTAGCTGGGACTACAGGCGTATGTCACCAGGCCCAGCTAATTTTTGTATTTTTAGTAGAGGCGGGGTTTCACCATGTTGGCCAGGATAGTCTTGATCTCTTGACCTTGTGATCCACCCGCCTTGGCCTCCCAAAGTGCTGGGATTACAGGCGTGAGCCACTGCGCCTGGCCCAGCTTAATGTTATGATATGATTAGAATAAGCTGAGTTACATGGAAACAACAATGACCATAAATCAGTGATTCTAAATATAAAACAATGAACTTTCATAATTTTTCCAGTGGGAATCCTGTGATATTTCCTTTTCCAAAGTTAAGTTAGATTTCTAGATGTTTGAAGGAGTAACAAGACGGCATGATATTTAGTTAGGTGATGAGAATGGCATTAATAATGTATTTGAGGTCCTTACCAGTGCTTAATAAATACTAAATAACTTTTCTCTTTCTCACTATTACACATAATATTCATTTGTTGGTTTATTCAGAACAATTACACATGTTAAAACATTTAATCATAAAGCAATCTCATAAATTTGTATTGCTATTATTTTCATTTTAAATATAAAGAAAGCAAAGTTCAGAAAGAGTAAACAACTGGTCCCAAATCAGCCAGCTAGTTCTCAAACAGGCACAACTAGTTTCTAGATGTTGAGTTATCTGCCCTACTACTCTTAAAATTCTAGGAAAGAAATCGTACTGTGCTTCTGCTAACCTGATATGTGGTTTATAATATAACGCTAAGGAATTTGGAAAGAAGTATATTTGGTCAAATTCTAAGGCCCTTATCAAGCAAATTAGAAGCATTCGAAAAACATTTGTTGAATAAATACTAAATAATTTTTTCTTTATTATTCATACTATAATGTTATAGCTGTGAATATTTATCACATTTATTGAGTGCTAATTACATTAGAAGTTTGTCTTCTAATTTGGCAGAATTTGGTGTTTTTGATCATGTTCTTTGTGTTCTAGTCCCAAGTGTGGCTAGGGAAACAGAATTGCAATTAAGTATAATTTGTCCTTGTTTCCTCTCTATTGTAACTCTTTCTGAACACCTTACATTTGATGGCAGAATGGAAATTTTGAAACATGTAATTTTATGCTACAAAATGGCATATGATTAATTCTCGCCTTAGTCTTTCTCCTGGACTTGAGAGTTTTTGAGTTTGTAAAATGTTTGCAATATATCCAAAATCTTCAATCAAATGTATAGCTTTTTGTATTTCCAAAGTTTTTTAGATATTGTACTCTTCTATTTCTTCATTAAATACATCTCTCAACTACTCAAGTGTCATAATTTTAAAAATTGGTTCTGCATGACACAAAATAAAACAGTTTCCATTGGCTTAATGAAGCAGAAATTTGTGTTTTGCTCAGGTAATAATTCTGGAGTGAAGCAGTAGTTGTTTTGATTCAATAGCTCAAGAATATTAAGATTAGATACTAAGGTCAAAACACTGTGACCACGTGGGGAGCATCATTATATAGACCAACGCGAAAACAGGTGTGTATGGCAAAAAAAACCTCATGTGAACTGAGTAGGTTCCTTTGAAGAGCTTTACTTGATCCCTACCTCATGACTTCTTCATACATTCTTCTGGCTATGCTGCATGATCAACCCCAGCCAGAAGGGAATTTGGAGACCTTTTCAGTGAGGGACTTTGCTCCCCTAAGTAAAATCTAGGTAAAGTTGATTTAGATGAAAGGAAGACTGGATACTAGGTAAAAAGTTCAAAGTTTCTGACTCACCATTGATGAAGAATATATGTACTGAGCACTAACATCGTGTATAACCAAAGTGCTGGGTGAGGAGGAAATAGTTCAGGGTGACAAAACTACTTCAGATTAAGCTCACTAAGGCACTAATCCTGGATTTGCATTTGAATTCAGAAAGCAAAGTGGAATAACAAGATGCTTTCAATTTTTCTATTTCCTTGATGTTTTTTATATATATATATATGAAATGGGCACTACCTAATTTGAGATGGTTGTTAATGATAAGTACTGCTTACTTTATCACATCTCCTGATACTAAAAGAATATTATTAACCATAATATTTAAACATTGCTGCATCAGCAAAATACCTAATGGGTTATATGGTAGATTCACTAACAATTTTCACTTATTATTGATTGTCCTTCAGAATTTAGCAATGCCAACGCAACTGACTCATAGTTAATAAGTGGTTGGAGACAAATGGAAAACAATGCACTCATGTGCCTATTAAGTATAATTACTGACCAATGATAAATCATTGACTTATAAAATTTTGAAGATCTATAGAGTTATATTTTAATACTCTTACATACATACAAAAAAACTGAGACAGAACAGAGAGGTGACATTGCCAAGGTCAAAAACTAGTCAGCAGCACGAGCAGGAGCAAAATAAAAATTTTCAGCATCTTAAAGCATGGCTATTTCCACTATACCACATCTAAAACCAGTTACCTTATCTCCAAATCCTTTCTTTCTCTTCTATATTTATTTCTACTACTGATACCATTATCACATCACCAGGCTGAGAACTATTGATCAAGATCCTCAAAGACCATATCTCCAACATTATTTCAAAGTTAGATATATATAAAGGTATAGACTTGGGAGAAAAAATAGATATTGTTATGCAATGTCAATATGTTTACCTCTGCAGGTACCAGTTACCTCAGTTACATTTACTCATGTGTTTTTATGTGTGTGTATGTGTGTATATGTGTGTTCATGTAGTTTTATAAAAAAGAGAAGTTTTTAAGGTGAAAATTAGGATTACTGCTCTAACTCCACCTCTAACCCTATCCACAGTGCACACAATACACACATTTTCACACACACACCCCCCACACATTCCTAAATATAGAAGTCTTAATAAGTAAGAGAGTTCTCATAGGAACATAAATGGTATCACTTATTTACATTTCTGTTCCTAACATGATAAGAGCATATTACTCAATTTTATTATGAGAAAATTAGTTAAGAAAATACCAAACCTAAGCACAACAAAATTTTCAGAAAAATAAATGCCTAACATGGTATAAAACATGCTTAAAAATTAATTAAATTGTATAATAATAAACAATATTTCACCCTAATTGATTTTTAGGATGAATTCTAGGTTATGACAGAGAATAATTTATTTATTATTTATCAAATAACAGGTACGAACTATTAGAAACACCAAACAAGGCACATAAAATGAAAACTTGCTTATGAGTTTTAAATTTTTCTGACTGCAAACTTATTTTAAGACAGAAATATCAAAAGCAAGTGCCTTGATTTCAGTGTTGGCTAAAATAAAATGGGTTTTCTTAAGTCTGTCACTATAGTTCTTTATCAAATTGACAGATACGGTCCGGTTAATTTTGTTTCTGGAGTTATTTTTTAGAAGAAAGCCCACTCATGTCTAAATAACTCCAAGTCAATACTATACATCTCGAAACCATTTCATCTGTTTTATAACATTACACATACCAACATGTCATACTTTATATATTCCACATGCAACTTATATTTTGTAAATGCATGGAAAATTTTGAGGAATCAATTTAAGTTTTAATAAAATGAGCAAATTCATTTTGGATTCATGTGTTAAAAAAAGAGGCAAATACACTTTAACAATTTGTCATTCTCAGTGAAGCTCTCAATACAGACTAACATGGTTTTGGAATTAGAGCTACAGATCACTACCACAAGTATACATTTTCTTTTATCAACTAATACTAATTAATTTAAATGTGATCTATCTGAAGCAGTCACTCAATTTTCTATAAAGAACTTTAGAGGAGAATCACTTTCAAAATTTCAGGAATATACACTCAAAGATGCGTTTTCAGAAAAAATATAGTCTGTGACTTTTTTTTTCAGTTGAAGAACTGTCTACTTAGATTGTCTGGGTAAACTTACCAATAAAATTTAAATAATTGAACTCTAAAAAGTAATTTCTAAGTAATATAAATTGTTGAATTTATATCATTGCAGGGATGTTGTCCTAATACGTTAATAAAGTAATTGTGTATCATTCACTATAAGAGCTCACATTATTAACAACTCTTAAAAGGAATACAAAATTTGAAATTTTGACAAGTCTAAAAATGGTGCTAAAGAAAATCTTATTACATTGCAGTGTTGAATGCTGGCAGACATTCATACAAATAAAAACAAAAGTGTTAAGAATATTGACATAAGATGAATGTGTCCCTTGGAAGAGGCACCAATAGTTAATGATTATCTACTATATAACAGACATTGAAACAGGCATCTGCATCCTTTCATTCAGCGAGATAAATTTAATACCATGTAAGGAGATATTCGTTTTGGAAATATTATTTAATCTTTCCCAATGTCACACAGTAAGGAAACAATGGACCTGAGATTTGAACTCATCACTTCTATAGTACCATCAGCTCATTCTTATTTTTCTTCAAATATGTCATTCAGACTTTCTTCACTATAGTGAAAAGGCAATCTTGTAAACATAACATGGGCAGAATATTAACTTGGATTTAGTCAGGAGATGATATTAATGCACATTTCATCAGAGCTTCATTATTTTTATGGTTATATTGGCGAACTATGAAAAAAGAATTAAAGAGATTTAAATCATTTGGCCCCACATTATATAGTCCCCAACCCCTATTATACAATTATTAATTAATTAATTAACACAATGCAAAGTCTTACCTACTCTTTTGCTATTTATTTTTTAACGGAATCCATAGATTTGAAAGTTTTGAGAAAAGACTTAGGATTTAGCAGACTTTTTTTTGTTACGTTGGAAATAACTCAGCTCTTAAAAACTCATTAGGACATTTAAAGATGTGTCCTTATTTAGATACAAGCCATGGCTTAAAAATAACTAGCTTAAATTTATATTTCTTTCCTATTTTTAAATTGTTTTGGATTTTTATGGGTACATATATGTTGTATATTTCTTTCCTTTTTAAATGTCTATTATAGGTAAAGCCTAGTAAGATAAGGAGCTACTAACCAAATCTAATATCCCTTTGACAGTGACAGTAATCTGACTTTGGAGTAAATACCAGAAAAAAGCACATTACCACTGATCACAATAATTTCCATGACAATATAGATTTTGTGATAAAATATAATAACATAAGTATTTATTTTTACAGCATCAATTGTATGATTTAACGTAGCAGAGGTTTCCTTGAGAAACCCTTACTTTTCCAAATCCAGCCTTAAACATGTATGAATTACTTCCAGATTTTTCTGTTTTGCTAGGTAATGATTCCCCTCATTTGTATTTGATAAAGTAAATGTGATAAATGCAAAGGGGCTTAATTATTATGGAATTCATTTCACTGTGATGATCTCTGGTTGTCAAGATTCAATCTAGTCTTAAATGTTAATAAGGCCCCCATCTACAGAAAATTCTAAGTGAAGGAAGTTTGAGCTAGAATGTGAGGAGAAGATTATGGTAGTTAATAGAAATAAAGTAGAATTTGAATTATTTTTATGTGTGCTCATTTTTGTATTCGAATTTTTTCAAAATTTATTGTTTTTAGTACTAAGAATGGAAATTTATGATGTTGGAAAGGAGAGGAACCTGAACCTCCTAGGTTCAACCTCCACGCTAGTACCAACAATGAATGGCAAGTGTGTTGGTCTCAGCAAGGAAATTACACTCACCTTCTCCATCTCTCCTACTTTATCCTTCTCTAAAGAAGGATGCTAATTGTGGGGCATGAATAAAAATGAAACACAAATGTAGAAGATGGAGCTTTTGGTGTGAATGGGGAGAACTAACTCAGTCTCTCTCTCCCCGTCTCTTTCTTTTACTTTCTCTTTTCCCTTCTCTCCTGAATTGTCAGTGTAATGTTTGGATTTCAGGGGTTGCTTCTCTCTAGGTATTGCTTTATGCAATAAGATGTGTCTGGATCTGCCTCCTGCTCATCAGAGACCTTGCTCTGGAAATACATAAGAATATGAGCATTACTAGGACTTTGCTCAAGATTTCATGGGAAACTTACTTCACTTTATCCATTTACCGTTGGATTTATTTTCTAAATAATGTTTATTACTGAAGTAAGAGGATCATAGGCAGCATTTGCCAAGTGTGATATAAACAAAATAACACAAAAGAAAACTTGCACTAAAGAGTCTCCAACCTCATGCACCTTTAGGTTGCCTCAGGCAGTTTTCCCAAAAAATACTTTCATAAATATATTTATAAATATATCCTTATGTGCTAATGTGCTATAGCAACTATTTCTGTTGTAGTGTGATTCATAGAATTGGAATTTACTAATAAATAGGTAAGTATGTTTAAAATTTTGAATATCTCTAAGCTGACTTCAATTTATTTAATTATTAATATTATTTTGCCAATTGCACTGCGCTACAATGTTTGAGAAACTTAGAAAATTTCTTTGACAAAATCTGGACATATTTTAGAGAAGAGAAACAGCACAGACCACAAATCTGCCATCTAGTGTGCCGCATAGTTTTGGTCTCCATATGTTACATTTTATACCAAAATAAATAATCATATTCACACTCAGCCTTTAGGATAGAAAGAGTCCATTAGAGATCTAAATTGAAATTGTGATTATGTATGAAATTATTTTGTATTTGTTGTTAGGGATGTGACATTATAATTCTGTGCTTAGTATGATTTCCTTGAAATGTTCTGAATTATTACCTTGTACCTACTAAGAAACATGCATCATAATAGGGTATACCTAAGATTTTTTTTAAAAATGAAAGCTAAGGTATAGCTGCTGAATAAAAATTGACCTTTCTTTTCTCTTTCTCTTAATTTCAACATAATATGAAATTCAGAAAATATTTACATTAGCTAAAGATATAGGATTTGTATCATTTATTTGTTTATTCAGTTAATAATTTGTTATAATCATTATCGATTCTAAACTATACTAAATATTGAGAACTCAGAGAAAAGAGAACATCTCTACTGCTTAGGAGTGCATAGCACATTTATTAACCAAAGTAGCTTCAATACAATGAGTAGAAAGTTTAGATGACGAAATCAGAGAAAAGGGGTTCTCACTCTGCCTCACAAGGCATCAGGCAAAGGATGTATTAGAATTATCCAGTTAGATAACGGTAGAAAAATCACCTCATAGAGAAAACACAAGGTGTAGAAAGGTATTAAGATTTGAGAGAGACAGATGAATGCTTGAGGAACTTCACATAAAGGTATATAAAATGCTTCGAACTGTACAAAGCAGTAAGTCATTGCTTACTAAATATTTTTTACTGTTATCACCATCATTATCATTATGTAAGTTGTAGTAGTATTTATTTAATCTTCCCCCAAAATACTGTGTATCAAAAACATTTTATAACCATTTCGCGAATGAGAAAACTGAGGCACAAACATTAGGTAACTTTTTCAAAGTCACATCACTGATGAGTGGGGAGAGGGGATAAGAACTCAGGCTGTGAGTGGCTCCACTTCAGGACTCATAGAGAAAAGTTATTGGAAATGCAACAGATTATGAAGTAAGTTACAAACAAATGTCAGGACATTAGCCTTTAGATCATAGAAGTTTCTGAAAGGTATCATGCATAGCAGTGTATGGTCTGATATGTACTGCCATGTGGAGTACCTACTGATGTAGGGGCCAAAAGAGTCAGGCAGATCAGATCAGATTGCTATTGCAGCAATCCAAGGGAGAATTCATGAGGGTCTGAACCAAGAAAAGGACTATAGCAAACAATGAGTAGATTTCAGAGATATATAAATTTAATTGATGAGAATTGAGATTGCATGTAGAAAGTGGAAACCATTAACTGAGCTGGAGAATTTGAAACTGGAAAATGTCTTATCTTTTAAAGAAATGGGAATGCTTATTCCTAGAGCACATTGTATTTCAATTCAAAATGCATTCTCCATCATTTTTCACTGATTATGTTCCAGAAACTAATTGCTTCTTAAGGGTTAATGTAAGTGGTAAGATAGACACCATAATTAATATTTAAGAGTCAAACTTACATTTGGTTTCAGGAAAAAGCACATGTTTAATCCAATTGAGATTCCTGTATAACTATAAAGTCAGTGAAAATAAACAATTTTACAGAGATTTTTGTTTGTTTATTCTAGTCAAAATTGTTTTGTTCTGGGTGTTTTGACGCTATCCAACACACTTCTAGGTGACAATCTGAAGATTTGCTAATCAAGATAAAATCACTGATCTTACATTTTGTTCCCCATAGAGTCTTTATTTTACATTAGTAAAAGCCTTGTTCACAATTCAGGTTCTAATTTAGAACCAAGGAGAGTTCTATACTCTGGTCTCCAAATCACTTTAAACCTGACATTCTCTAGATATCTTTATGGTAAAGTTTGTGAGACCTGTTTCAACAGTTTTCTTCCAATCATAGTCATAAAAATTGTATTTTTTGTGTCTACAAATAAGTGACTTAAATATACATGGAAACAAGTCTTAATTCTTAGTTCCATATTGCATTGATTTTCCTACAATGTTCTGTTGATGTTTAAAATGCATATTAAAACAGTTGCATTATCATTGTTTTTCATCAGTCTATATGAATATTCCATAGCCAAATACATTCATAAAAATAAACGATTGAGCAATAAAATAGTAATATTGAATATCTGGATATTTAAATCTGAGAAATTTTTTTTTGAGTTTGGAAAAAGTCTGCATTCTTCATTTTTTAAGAAAGTACATTTGCATAAAAAAATCCTCCTTCATTTAGCATTACATATGTATATATACATATATAATAGTATATCTATTAGCACTTCAGCATTGTTGAAAGGTGAGGCAAATATGAGAATTAAAATGAGACCCAATTTTCTGATTTTCTTCTTAATAAACACTAAGGCAAATACACACAGCCTCAAAAATCATATATAATAAGAAACACAATTTTAGAACAATTGATCGAATATTTAAAGATTAGAGAATCTTTATTTTAAGCAAATCAGATGGTTCAGGAAACTTCTCCAGGAGGCCTTGAACAGACTCATTCTCTCCTCTTTCTCACTTGTAATTCTCAAGGATAACTGTAGAATGTGCTGAGAATGTAATGTCTTGAGATCGGAGGATAACTCACTGGAACAGCCCTGGCTCTGCTTCAGGGCCCTCTAGCAGCAGAATGTCCTTCAGTGTTTGGTCCAGTGTTTCATGTTTCACCTGAGGAATATAACCCAGGGTAGGCTGCCCTTTCAGGGTTCCTCATCTGTGATCCAGGCAAGGCACATTCAATCAAGTCTCCAAATGCCTCAAGCAGCTTCCCTAGCCTTGGAGAACCAGCTCGCCCTGAATCCTCTGTTTCTGTTGTCTCTTGCTGCGTATCGGGAAGAAATACATTTGTTTCATGTAACTTCCTGCCTATGTGTTCTCTATCACTAGACTCAGGTAAGTTGGTAACCAGTGCACAGTGAACTTGCTTCAAAGAGGGAGTTACCCCCTATGTCACTTTGAATGAAGGAACTATAAATAAAATATATGTCTATAACTAGACATAGATATTAAATACATATATATTTAATTATATTATATGGTTACATATAATTATACATGTTTTACATGCATAAATACATATAACTTTACATATTTATATAAAACATTTATAAATGTAAATATTTAATATATTATATATTTAATTATCTTGAACGAATATTATTAAACCATAGCAGTGATCATAGTGCATTATTATCAATGAGTTACTCATCTGTTTCTCTCCCAGAATATAATAACATTATTAGTATCAAGGACTAGAATTTGCTGTCTTTGGCTTTGGATCATCAGTGATGGGCAAAGGTATTGATACACAACAAGCACGAAAAATATTTTCTAGTAAGCACTCAAACGTGCAGGATTGAAAGTGTAACACTTCAAGAAAAAAACCTGGTGAGGCTCATTTTTACTATTATGGTCCGTGTAGATAAGTTCATAAATGTTGAAGAATAACCAAATCGATGTGCAGTAGAGGAAAACAATGGATGGCTGATGATTCAAAGTCTTAATTAGTTGTTCACTAAAAAAAAAATTGTAATTGATAACAGCATATTATATCTTATCGAAGAGTAAATAATAAATATGTAAATATTTATGTGTATTGCTTTATAATCCTCTGTTTCTAAAAGTATAGAGCCAGAAGTTCATTTAAAAAATTTATTGGGCTTGGCAGCAACATGGTTGACTAAAAGTAGGAAGTGTGCATGGCTATCATGGAGAGGAGACAGAGTGGTGAATAAAAACAGATCTTCAAGTGGATTGTCCAGGAATGCACCTTGGGATTCATCAAGGAAGCAATGATAGCAATGACGACACAAGGAGAGCAGAGAGGAGCAGAGCAAAACAGCCGTCAACTTGAGATTGGTCCAAAACCAAGGGAGGCCCCACTGCAGGGAAAGAGTGAGTGATCAAGAGTCCCCAGGGCCCCACGCTTCTGCCATTGACCTTTGCTATCCTGGGCATGGGAGATCCTCTCTGAACCCCCGTTCCCCATAGCCTCCATAGAGACGGAGCCTCCAGAGCTGCTGCTCAGGCCCCCATGGAGCCCTCAGATCCTTGAATCCCTGAGAACCTTGGTGCCAGCTGCCATAACCACATCAACCAGGGAGGCAGGACTCTCTTACATGCCTCCAGGATAGGGGCCACATCCCCAGTGCTGAAGAGAAGATGAACTGCAGGCCTTGCCTCTGCTGTACCTCATTAGGCAAAGCCCACTGGCCTGGGACCCCAGCGCAGCCAGCCTGAAAGACCTGAACACTTGCTGATCATAGCTGTTTATTTTTCTGGGGCAGAGTTCTGAGAGGTAACTGATAGGCCTGCCATGATTGCTGCTGCAGTGACACCCCCACTCCCCATATACCTTCCCCAACCCTGGCCCCTACTGCCCTCAGGCTGCAGAGGGAGTAAAGAGCCCAAAACTGTCTCAGGCCTACAGCACACCACGGCTAGCAGAAGGAAAAGTGGCCAGAATGTTTTCCACACTGTTCCCAGCCTCTACTAGTCGTCCTCACAAGGAAGGGCCTCCCATCCTGGGCCCCAAGTGCAGCCACCCTACCCTTGTCTGTTCACTTCAGCGAGTGGCAGCTCTGCATTTCTCTATGGTGGGGTTCCTGGAGATAACTGACAGGCTCTCTGCTATTGCTGCTACAGTGATACCTGCCCTTGCTGCCCCCCGGCTAGGGAGAAAACAAAGATGCTGATTGCTCTCTTCACACCTCCAGCATGCCACAACCACCCTACAGAGACGAGGCAAAACTGTCTTTTCCCTGAGTCGCACTACTTGCTGCTCTTCATCGGGCAGAGTCCTGGCTTGAGCTGGCAGCACAGCCACCCCACCCCTGGCTGAACATTCCATTGGTAGTGGCTCTGCATTTCTCTGGAGTAGAGCTCCCAGCGACAAATTACAGTCCCTGTACCGCTACCATGGCTGTGGTACCTGCCCTTGCTGCCACTAGGCTGGGGAAAGAAAAAAGAGCTTGGGTGCTTTACACTTCCAGCATGCCACAGCTGCCCTGCAGAGAGGAGCTCAGACTGTCTTCCTCCTGAGCCCCCTGCTTTTCACCAGGCAGGGACCCCACCTTGAGCCTATAACACAGCCACTCCACCCACAGCTGATCATTCCAGTTATCAGTGACTCTGTGTTTCTCTGGGGTGGAGCTCCCAGAGGCAAGGGCCAGGCTCTGTGTCATTGCCACTGCCAAGGTCTCTGCCCATGCTGTCTCCAAGCTAGGGAGGGAACAAAAAACCTGAGCTTGCTCCAGGGATGCAGGGTGCAGCCTGGTAGTGCCAAGCCATGATCTTTGACCAGAACTTGAGTCGGAGAAGAACCCACACCCTCAGAGCACTGAAAGGGAGCATGGCCTGCAAAGATGAAGCAACACAAGGGAGTCACGTGGCTGATTAAGAGCCTGTCTACCAGCCATTACTCTTCAGCATCGTCTACCAGATCTCAGCCCAAACTACAACGCCAAAAATACTTCGCTAATATATCCCTCTGTGAAATCAAGGATAAGAATTCGGCCACAAGTACAGACACTGCACAAAACCTTGGCCCTTTGAAAACATTCAGAAATGAGGCCAACGGATCATACTCAAATTAGGCCACAGTAAAAGGAACATCAGCCCACAAAGACAAGAAAGAAGCAGTACAAGAACTACAGCAACTCTAAAAGCCGGAGTGTCTTCTTCTCAACAATCTCGCTAGCTCGCCAGTAATGGTTCTTCACAAGGCTGAAACGGTTGAAATGACTGTCGGGAATTTCGGAATTGGAATGACAGTGAAGATAATCAAGATTCAGAAAAAGTTAAAACTAAATCCAAGGAATATAAGGAAACTGATAAAATGATACAAGAGCTGAATGATTAAACAGCCATTTTAAGAAGGGAAACAAAGTGATCTGTCAGTGCTAAAAAACTCACTACAATGATTTTACAATGTAATTGGAAGTACTAACAGCAGAATAAACTCAGCTGAGGATGGAATCTCAGAGTTTCAAGACCAGTTCTTTGAATCAATTCAGACAAAAATAAAGAGAAAAAGAATTTTATACAATGAACAAAATCTCCAAGAAATATGGTATCTTTTTTTGAGACGGAGTGTCGCTCTGTCACCCTGGCTGGAGTGCAGTGGCACGATCTGGGCTCACTGCAACCTCCGCCTCCCGGCTTCACGCCACTCACCTGCTTCAGCCTCCTGAGTAGTTGGGACTACAGGCGCCTACCACCATGCCCGGCTAATTTTTTTTATTTTTAGTAGAGACGGGGTTTCATCATGTTAGCCAGGATGGTCTCGATCTCCTGACCTCGTGATCTGCCCGCCTCATCCTCCCAAAGTGCTGGGATTACGTGAGCCACTGCTCCTGGCCCCAGAAATATGGGAGTATGTAGAGACCAAATCTGTTACTCTTTGCATTCCTGAAAGGGAGGGAGGGCAAGAAACTATTCCAAAATTTATAAGGAACTGAAAAAGAGCTCAAATAGCCAAAGCAATTCTAAACAAGATAACAAAGCCAGAGGCATCAAACTACCCGACTTCAAACTATACTACAAGCTTACAGTACCCAAAAGAACATGGTACTGGTACCAAAATAGACACATAGACCAATGGAACAGAATAGATAGCCCAGAAATAATGCCACACACCTACAACTACCTGCTCTTTAACAAAGCTGACAATAACAAGCAATGAAAAAGTAACTCCTTATTAATAAATGGTGCTGGGATAAATGGCTAGACATATGCAGAAGAATTAAACTGGACCCCTATTATTCACCATGTAAAAAAATATACTCAAGATGAATTAAAGACTTAAAAGTAAAACCTAAAAATAGGAAATCCCATCTGAACATTGGCCCTAGCAAAGATTTCATGATGAACACTCCAAAAGCAATTGCAACAAAAATGGACAAGTGGAATCTAATTAAACTAAAGAGATTTTGCATAGCAAAATAAACTATCAATAGAGTAAACAGACAACCTACAGAATGGGAAAAATATTTGCAAACTATGCATCTGACAAAGGTCTAATATCTAGCATCTGTAAAGAACTTAAATTAACAATCAAAAAACAAACAAACCACATTAATAATTTTCTTAAGGACATGAACAAGATACTTCTCAAATAAAAAACAATAAACAAAAAACAAACTATGCAGTCAATAAGCATATGAAAAAATGTTCGGCACCACTAATCATTAGAGAAATGTAAATCAAAACCATGATGAGATGCCATCATACACCAGTAAGAATGACTATTATTAAAAAGTCAAAAAATAACAGATGCTGGCTAGGTTGTAGAGAAAATGAAATACTTACACACTGTTGGTGGGAATGTGAATTAGTTCAGCAACTGTGAACTGTGGAAAGCAGTTTGGAGATTTTTCAAAGAAAACAGAACTACCATTCAACCCAGAAATCCATTACTGGGTATATATCCAAAGGAAAATAAATTTTTCTATCAAAAAGACACATGTACTTGTATGTTCATTGCAGTGCCATTCACAATAGTAGACACATAACCTAGGTGTTCATCAACAGTGGACGGAATAAAGAAAATTTAGTACATATACATCATGGAATGCTATTCAGTCATATAAAAGAATGAAATTGTGTACTGGCTGGAGTCAATTATCCTAAGTGAATTAACACAGGCACAGAAAATGAAATACTGAGCATTGCCACTTACAAGTAGGAGCTAAACATTGAGTAGACATAGACACAAAGAAGTGAATGGTAGACACCAGGGCCTACTTGAGAGTGGAGTGTGGGAAGAGGTAAAGGATCAAAAAGTTACCTGTTGGGTACTGTGCTCACTACCTGGGTGAGGAAATAATCTATACACCAAATCCCTACAACATACAATTTATTCATGTAACAAACCTGCATTGTACCCCTGAACAAAAGAAAGAAAAATATAAGTAATGAAAAAAATTTAAACAAACTTATTAACGACAAAATTTTTTTTAAAAAACAGTAATTATGGCTGGGCGTGGTGGCTCACACCTGTAATCCCAGCACTTTGGGAGGTTAAGGTAGGCAGATCATGAGGTCAGGAGATTGAGACTATGCTGGCAAACACGGTGAAACCCAGTCTCTACTAAAAATACAAAAAATTAGCCGGGCATGGTGGCGGGCACCTGTAGTCCCAGCTACTCAGAAGGCTGAGGCAGGAGAATGGTGTGAACCTGGGAGGCGGAGGTTGCAGTGAGCCAAGATTGCGCCACTGCACTCCAACCTGGGTGACAGAGCGAGACTACTCTGTCTCAAAAAAATAAAAAATAAAAAAAAAATAATAAGAATTATTATTATTATCATCAAGGAATGACTTTTTATTTTAACATAAATATAATAAGAAGTAATTTAAAGTAGGTAGAATATTTTAAGACGATTTAAATAAATTATACGTAAGTTAGAGGCTTATTGCACAGAGATTAAATGTGCAGCCTCCGCAGATAAACATAAGACCAAATCTTGGCCCAATTGGGAAAGCTCTAGAGACTCTTATAACTCAGGAACTCCTGTTGGGTAAGCTGAGGCTGTTATTGTGCTTGCATTGAAACTTGACTTCCTGTGCCTTTGCTTCTGTTTTCTCTTCCCCTCCTTTCCGCAGGTGCTGATCCCTAGAGCACTCATTAATGACCATATTGCATGCCAAATTTAACTCAGAGTTTGCTTTTTAAAGAACCAAATCTGTGACAGTTGGTATTAGACATGGTCTGATTCAGAAGGTGACAAGGCAAAATCAGAAGGTGCATAATTTTGCCGTGTATTTGGCAATAAGAAATTTATCACTGGTTGTTGGTAGAGCACAGATGCCCCGTGGAATAAGGTCCCACTGTCAAATCTTATTGGCAGTTGAGACAATATACCTTTGGTAAAGAAAACATGGTAGGAAGGGCCATTATAAAATGAGGGACATTGATACCATCAGGCATAATGGGATGCCCCCACCCCTGAAAATGTTCAGGGAGCTTCAGAATTTAGGTGATACCAATTATAATAATACGTGGTAAGATCCAATTGACCATGGAGGGTGGAGCTGATCTACATAATATTAATAAGTTACACAATATTGATCCCCACAGTACTTCCCCAAATGAACCAGGACAATCTACATGAATTAACTGTCTGTAAAGAGAGTGGGATGTTCTAAATATCTTGTTTGGAATGGAGACAAGAGCAGGAAAAAGATCAAACCATCTAGTCTTTGGAACAAGTCATCCTGTCACTTTCACTAGATAATCCATCAAACTCTACAGTATTAGAGGTATCAGTGGCAGGAAAAATATGTGGTATGTAGTTTACAGTAAGCCCCAGTAAGACAATCACAACAGAGAACCTTAGGGTTTTCAATTAAAATGATGCCATCTGTATCTGAGATTTAAACACATTTTAACAAATAAGTCTCAGCAGTCCTGGTAGAGATGGAATACCCAACCATGGAATGTCAAGTGACCATGTAGCTAAAATTGCCTTTCATTAGCTGGGTTCTATCAAACATCAGATCATGACTCTGGGTGGACCCAGCAACAACTCACTGAAAGATGAATCAAGTACAAGTAGGACTAGGGGAACAAGAAAGCTGAACAATCAGGTAATTCAAACTACTAGGTCACCTACTGCTATAATGTCAGTACCTCTCTCTTTCAGCTCAAACTTATGGGTGCATGTGGATTCATCATGGCTAGTTGATAAGAAAGAGAACTCCCAACTTTGTTAATGAATTAACTGGTCAGCCTGGTACTTGGATAGAAGCCATAAATGGAAGGCAGATGCACCAGTGACAAGAAATAATTTTCTCTAAGGGCACCTGGGTTACCTTATTTACCTTTAATGAGAATGAACTCGAGTTCAGGAAATAAATGAACTCATGGCCAATGACAAAAGGCTTCATTGTTTGGTCAGGTTCCTTGAAGAATAATATCGAAAATTTGGAACAGAGAGAACTAGAGTAGCAACTTGTGAATGGGTAAATTAGTGGGCACAAATTAAGAAGAACTTCACATTACATGTTAATCACCTTCAGAAAGCACATGCCATGGGGAAAAAATATTGAATGACCAAATATAAATGACTCAGCCTATTGAAAATTAGCCAGGGTCTTGTGTAATCCAACCCCAAATTGGCACAATTAATTCATAAACATCATAGCCAAAGTGGAAGTAACAGGGGATCTAGTGCCAGGGATAATCTACCTACTGCTGTCACTTAATACCTAAACTGTGAACCCAAAGAACAGCATGGAGTCTTTAATATTGCACCACCCCTCACTCAGCCAGTGTCAACTAGGTTAGTACACTGAATTTATTCTACTTGGAGAGTCAGTTTTGTTGCTGTTTTCTATTTTTGTGACTGACGATGTTTGGTTATGTTTTTACCTTTTATTTATAAGAATAGACCCATTGTTTAGATATTAGTTTTTCTTTTCTTCCTGAAGAACCTCAGAAAACACCAACATGCATGTATTACAGGGTGCTTGATTCACAGTCCAAAATGTGACATGACAGGGAAGCCACATAACAGAGGAATCACTTAACAGAAAAAAATGGTATGAGAGTGAGAAATTCTGCCTAGGGTCCACTGTATCACATGCCTGACCATCCATAAGCAGCCAGCTTTAGAATGGGCTGTAAAGTACAGATAGAGAGCTTAGAGGCAGTACTTCAAGTGAATATAATCATTCTCCAGGATGCAATATAAACTATGAAGCAAATCCCATTATATGATGTTCTGTCAATATTAAAAAATAAATGCATGGATCCTGAAACTGAGGGATTGAAGCAAATGACCCCATTTATTATCATTTCCAGTGACCCATTTGTGGAATATGTGTTTTCTGTCTCTTAAAATCTAGGTTCTGCCGTTTTGGAGTTCCCATTGAGATAATACCACAAGAGAGAGCGCCTCATATGAATACTCCCTGGGCATTTTGGACTCTGTGTTTAAGTCCCTTTTCAAATTGCACTCCTAACCCCTGATATCTTAGAATGTGACTTCACTTGGAGATAGGTTTGGTTTTGTTTTTCCAGAGAAAATCAAGTTAAGATGAGATCACTGGGGTGGGCACTAATCCAATATAGCCAGTGCCTTTCTAAAAAGGGGAAATTTGCACACATATATGCAAACAGAAGGGACATTTGAAAATGAAGACAGAGATCTGGGTGATGCATCTACAAGCCATGGATTGTCAAGGATGACCAATAAACCACACAAAGGTAGCGAAAAGGCATAGAACAAATTCTTTACCACTAGTCGTAGAATAAGCCAATACTGCTAACACCTTGATCTTGAAATTCCAACTTCTAGAACTTAGACAATAAATTTCCATTACTACAAACACCCATGTTGTGCTACTTTGTTGCTGCATTTCTAGCAAACTAATATAGGTTCCTTGTTTTAAGGAACTAGCCAGCAAGAATGGAACTTACCACTAGGGGAATTGCATTTAACTCCCATTATCAGGAGAGGGTAGGGCTGATGTTACAAATGGAGGAAGAGAGGAATATGTCTGACAGCCAGGTAATTCAACTGGGTGTGTTTTGATAGTCCTTTACTTAATTTTGATAGAAATAAACAAAGGCAAGAATCCCTGACTTTGATGATTGATGAAGGTGTGGCCATGCCACTGGATCAAGCCACTGAGCAGAGAAGAGGTGCTAGATAAGGGTGAAGAAAATTTCATATCAATAGTGGAGAAGAGAGATGGCAATAATTAGCTGTGGCTCAAAGACCAGACTCAGTAATTCTGGTCAATCCAAAAACCTTCCTCTTCTAAGTTTTCCCTACTAAGATAGATCCACCAGACTTCTAGAAGTCCTGATCCTAGAATTTATATTAAAAAGTAGTTTCAAACGACCAAAGGGAGGACTGTGATTGCTCTCTGAGTTTACTCGGTTTTACCATGAAGACCTCAATCCATTGAAAACTTTTGTTCCTACTGCTGGGCCTGCTGTCTGCTGATGGATATCAACTATCAGTACCTTCAAGGATTGCCTCAGCCACTGAGAATCAAAGGTCTTGGCAAGTTCATAACCCTTTCAGAGCTGACTCCCATCCAATAACTGATACATGATATAAAGACCTGCCAATCTTAGCCTAAATAAGGAAAAATATGAAAAGTCATTATAACTCCCGAGCCCTTGGTAAGGTTGGCTGTAGTTCTAGTTCTGTTGTTGCAGGTTAGGCCTGTATTACACCTCAACTTATCTCTCTGCCAATAACATCTTCTTCGTCTCCTTTCTAGGGGTTTTAACCTTAAGGTTTCTTTAAGAGCATTCTGCATGCTAATCTCCATCTCACAGTCTGCTTCCTGTGGAGTCCAATCTTTGCACCTACCTCATTGGGTGCTTACAAGAATTAAATGATAGGATGTATGTAAAACATTTAGATTATTGACACTAGGTAATAGTCACTGCTTGAATGCACAGTTCAAAAACATCAAATTAAAATATCGTTGGAGGAGGAAGAGCAAAATGGCTGAATAGAGGTTTCCACTGATCATCTTCCCAGGAGGAACACACTATATATACAAGAAAGCACATTTCCAAAAATGAAAAATCAGGTGAGTGATCACAGTACCTGGCTTTAACTTCATATCATTGAAAGAAACACGAAAGAGAGTAGGAAAAACAGTCTTGAATTACCAATGTCACCCCTCCTCCATTCCCCAGCAGTGGCCACATGACAGGGAGAATCTGTTGGCATGGGGGAGGGAGAGTGCAGAGATTGTGGGACTTCACATTGAAAGTCAGTGCTGACCTGTTACAATGGAAAGAAATAACAGGCAGAACTCAGCCAGTGCCCATGAAGAGAGCATTTAGACCAACCTTACCCATTGTATATCCCAGCAATCAGAAGCTGAGTTTTGACAAGCCTTGCCATTGTGGGCTAAAGGGCTCTGGGCTCGTAAATAAACTTGAAAGGTAGTCTAGGCCACAAGGACTGTAACTCCTAGGCAACTCCTGGTGCTGTGTTGTTCTGGGAGCCAGTGGACGTGGGGAGCATATGACCCAGTGAGACACTAGCCAGGATAGCCAACTCCAGGGTGCACAGCTCGGAGTTCCAAAAGAGACTCCCTCCTTCGAATGGAGGAGAGGAGAGGGAAGAGTAAAGAGGACTTTGTCTTGCAATTTGGATACCAGCTCAGCCACAGTAGGATAGGGCACCAGGCTGGGTCCTGAGGCACCCATTCTAGGCCTTAGCTCCTAGATAATACGACCTTATATTTGGCAAAACCTAAAGATTCACCAAAAAACTATTAGAGATGATAAACAAATATAGTAAATTTGTAGGATACTAAGTTATACAAAAAAAGTAGCATTTCTATATGCCAGCAGGGAACAATCTGAAAAAGCAATCAAAAAGGTAGTCTCATTTATAATGGCTACAAATATAATGAAATACATAGAAATTAAGCAAAAAATTGAAAGATCTCTACAATGAAAACTATAAAAAAATGAAAGAAACAGAAGAGGATAGAAAAAATGGGAAGATATTCTACGTTCATGGATTGAAAGAATTAATATTGTTAAAATGTCTATATTATCCAAAGCATTAGACAGATTCAATGCAATTCATATCAAAATATCAGTATTATTTCTATTCAGAAATATAAAAAACAATCCTAAAATTTGTATGGACCTACAAAAGACCCACAATAGCCAAAGCTATCCTGAGCAGAAAGAACAAAACTGGAGAAATCACATTATCTGACTTCAAATTGTATTACAGAGCTATAGTAAACAAAACAGTATGTTACTGGCATAAAAACAGATACATAGACCAATAGAACAGATTAGAGTACCCAGAAACAAATCCATGTATTTACAATAAACTGATTTTTGACAAAGATGCCACGAACATACGTACAGGAAAGGTCAGCCTCTTCAACAACTGGTGCTGAAAATAAACTGGATGTTCATATACAGAAGAATAAAACTAGACCCCTATCTCTCATCTATACAAAAATGAAATCAAAATGGATTAAAGACTTAAACCTAAGACCTCAAACAATGAAACTACTAAAAGAAAACACTGGAGGAACATCCTAGGTCATTAAACTGGGCAAAGATTTATTGAATAATACCCCATTAAACACAGGTGCCCAAAACAAAAATGAACAAATGAGATCACATAAGTTAACAAGTTTCTGCACAGCAAAAAAAAAAAAAAAAAAAAAATCAACAATGTGAAGAGACAGTCCACAGAATGGGAGAGAGTATTTGCAAACTATCCATCTCACAAGAGATTAACAATCATAATATATAAGGAGCTTAAACCACTCCATAGGAATAAATCTAATAATCTAATTAAAAAGTGGGCTAAAGACCTGAATAGATATTTCTCAAAGGAAGACTACAAGTTGCAAGTAGGTATATGGAAAGGTACTCAACATCACCGGCCATCAGAGAAATACAAATCACAACATGAAATATTTATTATGTCACCCCAGATACAATGGCTTGTATCTAAAAGACTATAACCAATTCTAGCAAGTATCTGGAGAAAAGGGAACCCTTGCACACTGTTCACAGAAATGTCAATTAGTATAACCACTATGAAGAACAGTTTGGAATTTCCTCAAATGTTAAAAACAGACCTGCCATATGATCCAGCAATCCCACTGCTGGGTATATATCCAAAGGAAAGGAAATCAGTTTTCAAAGGGATATCTTGACTACCATGATTAATGCAGCATGAGTTACAATAGCCAAGATTTGAAAGAACCTAACTGTCCAACAGACGAATGGATGAAGAAACTGTGGCACATATATGCAACGAAGTACTATTCAGCTATAAAAAGGAATCCTATCATTTGCAACAACATGGATGGAACAGGAGGTCGTTATATTAAATGAAGTAAGCCATGCACAAAATGACAAATTTTGCATGTTCTCACTTATTTGTGGGAGCTAAAAATTAAATGAATTAATGGAGATAGAGAGTAGAATGATAGTTACCAGAGGCTGAGAAGGGTAATGGAGGGATGGTGGGAAAGTGGGAATGGTTGATGGGCGGGGGGGGGGAAATAGTTACAAATAATAAATAAGGTTCAATACTTGATAGTATAGCAGGGTGACAATAGTAACAATTTAATTGTACATTTAAAAAAAACTAAAAGAATATAATTGGATTGTTTGTAACACAAAGGATAAATGCCTGAGGGAGTGGTGTGATTATTTCACATTTTATGCCCGTGTCAAAGTATTTCATGTCCCCACAAATATATGCACTTAATATGTACCCACAAAAATTAAAAATTACAAAAATTATTGTTTTATGTTATATCAATAAATGAACATCATTTTGTCCTGTATCCAATGTTGTCATTTGGGAAGTGTGTGTACATGTGTGTGTGTGCACGTATGTGGGTGTGTGTTTCTTGCAGCCTTTAATTCAAGATTTTCATTTTAGATTGAAAAAATTATGTGTATCATTCAGGGAAATCACCTTATAAAACATAGTGGAAAAATCATGCTATTCCATAAGACTGCAGAGTATAAAAGTCATGTGAGATACACATACTGATTAATACCATTTTTTTCTTGTTTCAAAATGTGACAGGGATGGGGGTTTAAATAGGTTTGTGATACTTGATTTTATTTTTTCCAATTCTGCTAGTATTATTGCAGTAAATTCACAGGACTAGACACTAGGAACATTATGCACATTTATGTTTTTGATCTTGCTGTAATTTCAGGATAGCCATGAAGCTTATGTTAGAACTAAAACAGCACATTTATTTTACTATACTGCAATTGAGTAATTGTAACATTTCTTAAAAGTTAAGCTATTTATTCTCTAATATTGTTTCTGCTGGCTGGGTGGAAAATTGTTCATATTCTTGTACACAGAGAGTATGCAATAACTTATTTGGCGATGGCCTTTTGAAGTTACTTACACTAATAACATATGATTATTACCCATCTGTTTCTTTCTAAATAAGGTATTCTAGATACCTTGAAGCCAGAACTCAGCTCATACTTCTGTTTTTATTCCTTTCTTCTATTTGTCGTTGTACCTTCCTTGCTTCTTTTATAATTTTTAAATGAACATCTTTTATTAGAAATTTCACTTAATTCTTAGATTACAAGTGTTTTTGAATATATGAGATAAGGGCACAGGATATCAGGATATTTGACTTTTGGGGGGTGCAGAAATGAGTCACAAGATAGGTACCCTAGTACTGCTTAACTCATGCCCCATTGCACATGCGGGAAGGACAATGGAATACAGCCAAGAAAGAACAAAGAGTATCTGTAGAAATCTAGGGACTGAATGAGTAGACATACTCAAAGGGACACAGTACATCAGTTATCACAGGAAGGCTCTACAGAAGTCATTAAATAAGACATCAGTTTTAAGCATCTGCTAAGTTCAATGGGAGTAAAGTCCCTTTATAATGGTGCGATGGTTAATTTTATGTGTCAACTTTGGTGGTGTTTTTTGATGAGATTAACATTTAAATTAATGCACATTGAAGCAGATTCCCTTCCACATTGTGCATGGGCATTATTTAGTAAGTAGAAGGCCTAAGTAGAACAAAACCACTGGCCTTTCTGAAAAAAATGAAATTTTCCAGAGACTACCTTCAAAACAAATTTGCAACATCAACTCTTCTCGATTTACAGCCTGATAAACCACACTGCAGATTTTGGACTTCCCAGTCTCCATAGTCATGTAAGCCAATTCTTTATATGTATATACAGTTGACCGTTGAACAATGCACGCGTTGGAGGTGGTGATGCCCACGCAGTCAAAAAATCTGTGTATAACTTTTGAATGCCCCTAAACTCAACTACTGATAGCCTATTGATGACCCAAAGCCTTATTGAAAACACAAATAGTATATTAACACATATTTTGTATGTTATATGTATTGTATATGGCATTCTAACAATAAAGTAAGCTAGAGAAAAGAAAATTATAAGACAGAGAAAATATATTTACTATTCATTAAGTGAAATTAGATAGTCATAAATGTTTATATCCTCATTGTCATATTTGAGGAGGCTGAGGAGTAGGAAGAGGAGGGGTCTTGTTATCTCAAGGTTGTCAGAGGAAGAGGAAAATCCATGTATGAGTAGACTCACACAGTTCAAACCCATGTTGTCCACTGTATATATGCATGTGTGCATGTGTGTATACACACACATATATATTTATGGACATACATACACACATATATACACACATATATCTACATACACACATGTGTGTGTGTGTATATATATAATATATCTTATAGGTCCTTTTTCTCTGGAGAACACTGAGTAATATAAACAATATCTTGTCAATAAAGCAGAGTTTTTTTCTTCTCTTTTTTCTTGCATGTGTCAGTACTGAAGAGGTCACTGATAGCCATGAGCTACTGAGAGAAGAAGTGAATGAGAGAGAACTAGTTGGCTACAATCTTTTGTCTAGAAGAAGGTGCCAAATTCAAAACCAGTCCTAGTCATAGAGGTGGGAGAAGTCTTGATCTTAATAGAATATTAAAATATTAATCAATGTAGGATTCGATGACTTCTCAATGGAGATATTTACAGCAAAAATTAAACATAAGATATTTTATTATCTAAAGCAAACAGAGAAATTATGGAATCTGTCACAGAGGTTTTATGCAATAACAGAGGGGATTTTTTTTTCTGTAATGAATACATTTTAAAGAGTAGTACAATACAAAATTAAAGTTATTTGATCACTTTCCACAAGTTTACCTCTTTAGTACATTTATTAGAAGTACTTAGAAGACAGGATCAATTGCTTCTAGGTGAGTAAGTAGGGAGAGAAATGATGATCTGAATAGTATGTCATTGGTTTCTTAAGTGAATATGGTATTATTAATAGAGAAGTTTTGAGAAAAATATAAGTTCAAGTTTCTAGATGCGCATGTTTAAAATATAGGTAGATATCAAAACAGAGACGCCAATTAGCACAAAAGAAAAACACAAATCTAGTTTTTCCAACTTACACTTTTCAAACTGAATTTTAAATTCGTTTCCTTTCATCTTCTCATCATTGATTCAGAAACATTTTTCCTATTATTCTGTTTTCTGCCTTAGGAAAGTGCTTCCATTTATTGATGAACCAGAGCTGAAAAACCCCAAGTAAAGATCTCAGTAAAGGGTTATTGTTGTTGCGATTATTTTTGTTGTTTTTTTTTTTTTCATGGTGAGATTTTCTTAAAAAAAGTTTTGGTAATAGACATAGAAAATGATCTGAAAAATAATAAAGGAAAAGAAGAAACCTATTATAAAATGCTCAAATAAAAAAATGAATCAAGAGAGGAAGGCCAATCCATTCTCCCTAGGACTGTGATCAAGATGGGAAAATCACAAAAAAATAAGCTGTTTATGTATGTATTTATTATTTTTAACTTCTCTATTTGCATCACTGTATTATTTCTTCTGCCCTGTTTCCCTTGATTGATAAAAACAGAAAATAGCAATTAAACAGTGTTTGTCTTTCCTATCATAAATCTATATAAAACTATGTGTGTGTGCATGTTAGTAACTGACAATTCAATTATTTTCACTGTAACTAAAATTATATTTTTTCTAGAACATTTTTAATTCATATTTTCAAATTTATTGTTAGAAAGGGTTTACCTGCTCATCTCTTTTTGAATATTTTAACATTGTTATTATGATGTAACTGATATGTGAAAACAAATCTGCAGCATCAATTCTTCTAGATTTCCAGGGTGCTGGATTTCCAGCCTGCACACATTTAAGGCATTTAATAAGTTTGCCTTATATATATTCCAATGAAACCATCACCAAAGTTAGATAATGAACATTTTGATTACTCCAAAAGTTTGATGGTGTCTCTTTGTAATCCTCTCCCTTTAATCTCAGCTCACTCATTCCTCCTCCTCATCCTTCCCACTTACTTGTTTGCTATCACAATGGATTAGTTCTCACTTTCTAAAACGTAATATAAATAGAACAATCATGTGTGCAATTTTACTGGTCTGGTTTCTTTCACCTGGCATCATTATTCTGGATACATTCGTCTTGTAGTATATATCAATAGTCTGTCCCTTTGTATTGCTGAACAGTGTCCCATCGTGTAGATGTTCCAGAGGTTGTCTGTCCATTCACCTGTTGATATTGCTTCCACTTTGAGGCTATTACAAATAAAGCCACTACAATCATTCTTATGCAATTCTTTGTATAAACATGTGCCTTGGTTTCTCTTCGGTAAATACAGTTGACCCTTGAACAGCACGAGTTTGAAAGGTGCAGGTCTACTTTTACATGGATTTTCTTCTGCCTCTGCTAGTTCTGAGACAGCAAAACCAATCCCTTCTCTCCCTCCTTTCCATCTCTCCTCTTTTTCAGCCTACTCAACCTACTCAAAGTGAAGATGACAAAGATGAAGACCTTTACTACTTTTACCTGATGAATAGGAAATAGGTTTTCTCTTGCTTATTATTTCCTTAATAACATGCTCTTTTCTCTAGCTTAGTTTATTGTAAGAGTACAGCATACTATATATATACCTTACAAAATATCTGTTAATTTACCACTTACCTTATTGGTAAGGCTTTCAGTTAACAGTAGGCCTTTAATAGTTAAGTTCTGGGGGGAGTCAAAGATTGTATATGAATTTTGAACTGCTCAGGGTGTTGGCACCCTTAAGCCCAGCATTGTTCAAGGGTAAACTGTACCTAGGAGTGAAATAGATGGATTATCTGGTAGGTGTATGAATAACTTTTTAAAAAACTGCTGAAATATTTCCTAAAGCGATCCTACCACTTTACGTTCCTTCCAGTACTATATCAGAGTTTCAGTTTCTCTACATCCTCACCAAAACTTGGTATGGTCAGTTTTTATTTTCTGGCTATTCCAATAGGTATGCAGTGGTATGTCATTATGATTTCAAATGGTATTTCCCTAATGATCAGTGATGCTAAGCATCTTTTCATGTGCTTATGTGCTATCCACATATTTTCTTTGGTAAAGTGTCTGTTCCTATACTTTGTCCATTTTTAATTGGGTTGTTCGTTTTTCTTACGGAGTTTTTAAATGTACTTTACATATCCTGGAAATAAGCCCTTTACCAGATAATAATTTTTGCAAAATTTTCATTCAGTCTATGGCTTGCCTTTTCTTGTCTTACCTGGGTCTTTCAATAATGATAAGCTGTTAATATTGATGGAGTCCATTTTATCAATTTGTTCTTTCATGGACTATTTTTTTTTTACTTTAAGTTCTGGGATACATGCTCAGAACACGCAGGTTTGTTACATGGATATATATGTGCATGGACTATTTTTGTAGTTTTATGTCTAAGAAATCATTGTCTAGCTCAAAGTCATCATTTTTCATCTATACTTTCTAATAAAAATTTTACAGTTGTCTTAGGTTTTACGTTTAAGTCTACAATCCATTTTGAGTTAATTGTACAGAATCCAAAGAATTTAATAAACTCACCTATATATCTTACTACTTTTGAACATTTGATTATGACAGTCCTATATAATTTTTTTCATATTTATTGTGCTTCATGTTGCTTAAGTCTCAATAATCTATAGCTTTATATTTTGCTTCAAATAAAAAAGTTATTTCTTCAAATGTCTTTCTGTCTCTTCTACTTTTTAAATTTTGTTTTTACTTTGTGTTTTAATTTCAAATTGCATTTATTAATATGTCTTCAAATGCACTAATCTTTTCTTTTGAAATATTTATATATATAATTTCCCATTTTACAGGACAAATTGTTACAAAAGCAATCCTTTCTCTACTGAATTGCCTTTACACTTATATCAAAAAAATTAGTTCTTCATATGTATGCATGATATTATTTGAGGCTCTCCATTGCATTCCATTGATCTTTTATCTATATTTGTTACAATTTATCTATATTTGTTACCACATTGTCTTAGTGTTGTTGCCTTATGATGACATGTGAAATCAGGTGGTATTAGCTCTACCACTTTGATTTTTTTTTCAAAATTGTTTTGGCTATTCTAGGTCCATCAAATTTCCATATTAGTTTTATAATCAGTTTATTGATGTCTATGAAAAATACCTTTTTGGATTTTGATTAGAATTTTATTTAATTTGTACATTAATTTTAGAAGTATATCTCAATACTATTAAGTCTTCCAACTTAAGAATTCTATATAAATGTATACTGTGCATGTATGTGTGTGTGTATATGTATATTATATATATTTATATATAATTTTAGGTCTTTAATTTCTCTCAGCAATATTGCATAGATTTTTGGTGTACATATATAAAGAACTTTCAAATCTTTTGTCAAAGTCAACCTTATATGATATATTTGTATGCTTTTTTGAATGGTATTTATACATTTAATTTGCAATATTCATTATTAATAGGTAGAAATGCAATTGATTTCACTTATATATCTTGTATCTTGAAACTTTGCTGTACTCACTCATTTGCTATAGTAGCTTTTTGGTAGATCTAATTGGGTTTTCTGCGTACATAATCATGAGGTCTGAAAATTGAGACAGTTTATTCCCTCTTTACCATTTAGATATCTTTTTACTTCTTTTTTGTACCTTATTGTTCAAGTTAGAACATCTAGTACAAATTGAATAGAAGTGATGAGAGCAGACATCCTTGTCTTGTTCCTGATTTTAAAAGCAAAGACTTCAGTACTTTAAATATGTTACACTATTTTTTCACTTGTCTTTGTTTCTAAAAAGAAATCTGTTTTCTTTATCTTTGCTCTTTTGTATATAATGTCTTTTTTTCTCTGGCTCACATTAAGCTTTTCTCTTCCTTACTGCTTTTGAACATTTTGATTATGACAGTCCTATATAATTTTTTCATGTTTATTATGCTTCATGTTCTTTAAGCTTCTATGATCTGTCACTTCATAGTTTCAAATTTTAAAAATTGCCATTATTCCTTCAAACATTTTTCTGTCTTCCACTTTTAAAATTTTCTTTTACTTTGTGTTTTAATTTCATATTCTTTTCATTAATACATTTTCAAATGCACTAAGCTTTTCTTTTGCAATGTCTAATAGTCATTTCTTCCCACCCAATGAGTATTTCCTCACAGACATCGTGGGTTTCTTATCTAGAACTTTAAGTTGGCATAGCTATAGCTATATCTGTATAGCTTGCTATGTAGCTATGTATCTAGCTAGGTGGCTATTATCTATCTATATATCCCATATCTCTACTTAACTTTTTGAGCATATGGGATGCAGTTGGAATAACTATTTTGATGTCTTGGTCTGTTAATTCTAACATTTTAGAGCTCTGGTTGATTTTGATTAATTGACATTTTACCCTTATAATTAGTCATATTTCACTACTTCCTTCAAGCCTGATAATTTTTGAAAGGATGCCAGGCACTGTATGTTTTGCCTTCTTGAGTGCTGAATGTTTTTTATTGCAATAAACATTCTAAAATTCGGGGATTCAGTTAAGTCACTTGGAAATAGCTTCATATCTTTGTGTCTGCTTTTAAGATACGTTAGCCAGAACCAATGCAGCATTCAGTCTAGGATGAATTATTTCTCACTAATTAGGCAAGATCCTTTTCCTACTCTATCTAGTGACATGAATCATGAGTTTGTCCAATTTAGCTGGTGGAAACAGGAACTAATCTTGGTCCTGTTGGAGTACCTGGCATTTTTGCCTCTAATCCTTTCAGGTGGTGATTCTCTCTTAGGCTTATGTAGTTGCCTCATATGCATTCCTTTGAACTAAGCTGAATACTTCCTGACACTCCTCTGCAGTTCCTAAGAGTTTCTCTCTCATATATGTGTGCACAGCTCTCTCCTATCTAATAGTCCTGAGAACTCTAGCTACCCTGACCGCTCTGAGCTCTCAGCTGTGTCCCCTCACCTCAGGGAGCCCACTGAGATCTGCTGGGTTTCCCCTCTTTGCTAGTGCCTGTAAACGCTCTTAAAACACTAAGCTGGGGCAATCATAGAGCACAATTTGATTGCTTCTTGTCTCTCAGGGATTACAGTCCTTTAATGCCTGGTATCCAGTTCATGGAAATGTTTGTTCAAATCATTGGGCTTCCAGTTTCTGGTCTGGAAAGGCGCTTAGAAGTCACCACTCCAATCTACCAACAAGGAAAATGCTGAGCAAATTTTTTTAAAGTAGCAACTTTCCTTAAATCCATTAGAGAAGCAAGGTCATAAGACAAACCACCATTAGACAGATACAGACAATTATATGTATGTGCCGATACAGACAATCATAACTTATTGAAGCAGAAATCCATGAGCAAAAATTTCCATGGGAAACAGCTGGGAATGTCTAACTGTAATGAACAAATTTCTAGAGAATCAATGTCAACAAATCTGAGAGTTAAACCTCCAAGGAGCCCTAGTCACAGAGAGGTTCCACACTTTCTTAAGTTTTTACCTCTGGGAACTCTACTAGGTTCTCACAATGAATATGAAAAAAAAAAGTCATGTTTTCAACAGGAAAAAAAGAAATTAATCATGTTAAAATATTTCTGAGCATTCTGCTCTTCTTAACAAGCTCTGGCCTCAGGAGAAATTATTTTCCAGTGTCCAACCTGCTAGGGTTTTATTAGAGCCTAACCTACCTGAGTGAAGGGAAATAGCCAGCTATAGCAGTCTCTAGCCTTCCATGTGTGGTAAGTATAATAGCCAACTCCAGCCCCTTTTAGCCATTCTGTCCCATCTAAAGGGAGGTGGTGACTGAGGAGCACTATTAACATTCACAATCCAGGGACATCGGCTCACTGAAAAGTTCAGACCTAATTATAGGAACATAGAACACTTTCCCTCTTTTCATACCTTATACCACATTATTAAAGGGTTATTTTCAAATTTCTTTCATGTAGTACATTATGTGCAGATTTTAAGAAAAAATTACAAGGCATAATAAAAGGCAAAAAAAAAAAAAAAAAAAAAAACACGCACAGTTTGAAGAAACTGAACAAGAATCAAAGCCAGAATAAGAAATGGCCATGATGTTGGAATTATTAGGTCAGAAATTTAAAACAACTGTAATTAAAATGCTAAATGCTCAAATGGAAAAAGTAGACAACATGAAAAAACAGACGGAAAGCGTACGCAGGGAAATGAAATAAAAAATGTGCTAGGGACCAAAAATATTGTAATAGAAATAAAGAAATTCGCCTTTGATGAGCTAATTAGAAGACTGGGTATGATTGATGAAAATAATCTCTGAGATTGAGAATATGACAATAGAAATTTCCAAAACTGAAAGGCAAAGAGAAAAGGAAAGACTGAAAAATGAGGAACAGTATATCCAAGAACTGTGGGCCAACGACAAAAAGTGTAGCTGAGAGAACCCTAACACGTAATTGGAATACCAGAAGAGGAAGGCAGGAAGAGAGAAATGGAAGCAATATTTGAAGTAAATATGAATTTCCCAAAATTAATGTCAACAACCGCACATTCAGAAATCTCAGAGAACACCAAATGAGATGAATATAAAACAAACAACCTACAACTAGTCATATCAGATTCATGAAAAATAAAACAAAAGTTTGAAAGAAGCCAGCGGAGGGAAAAAAAATGGGGGAAAAAAAAGAAATGGGGAAAGGATTCCCTATTTTATAAATGGTGCTGGGAAAACTGGCTAGCCATAAGTAGAAAGCTGAAACTGGATCCCTTCCTTACTCCTTATACAAAAATTAATTCAAGATGGATTAGAGACTTAAATGTTAGACCTAAAACCATAAAAAACCTAGAAGAAAACCTAGGCAATACCATTCAGGACACAGGCATGGGCAAGGACACCAAAAGCAATGGCAACAAAAGCCAAAATTGACAAATGGGATCTAATTGAACTAAAGCGCTTCTGCACAGCAAAAGAAACTACCATCAGAGTGAACAGGCAACCTACAGAATGGGAGAACATTTTTGCAATCTACTTATCTGACAAAGGGCTAATATCCAGAACCTACAAGGAACTCAAACAAATTTACAAGAAAAAAAACAAACAACCCCATCAAAAAGTGGGCAAAGGATATGGACAGACACTTTTCAAAAGAAGACATTTATGCAGCCAACAGACACATGAAAAAATGCTCATCATCACTGGCCATCAGAGAAATGCAAATCAAAACCACAATGAGATACCATCTCACCAGTTAGAATGGCAATCATTAAAAAATCAGGAAACAACAGGTGCTGGAGAGGATGTGGAGAAATAGGAACACTTTTACACTGTTGATGGGATTGTAAACTAGTTCAACCATTGTGGAAGACAGTGTGGCGATTCCTCAAGGATCTAGAACTAGAAATACCATTTGACCCAGTCATCCTATTACTGGGTATATACCCAAAGGATTATAAATCATGCTGCTATAATGACACATGCACATGTATGTGTATTGCAGCACTATTCACAGTAGCAAAGACATTGAACCAGCCCAAATGTCCATCAATGACAGACTGGATTAAGAAAATGTGGCATATATATACCATGGAATACTATGCAGCCATAAAAAAAAGGATGAGTTAGTGTCCTTTGTAGGCACATGGATGCAGCTGGAAACCATCATTCTCAGCAAACTATCACAAGAACAGAAAACCAAACACTGCATGTTCTCACTTATAGGTGGGAATTGAACAATGAGATCACTTAGACACAGGAAGGGGAACATCACACACTGGGGCCTGTTGTGGGGTGGGAGGAGGGAGCAGGGATAGCATTAGGAGATACACCTAATGTAAATGATGAGTTAATGGGTGCAGCACACCAACATGGTACATGTATACATACGTAACAAGCCTGTATGTTGTGCACATAGAACTTAAAGTATAATAATAATAAAAAAAACCTTATCTGACAAGGGACAAAGATAAAAATTACATCTTACTTATCCTACCAAACCATGCAAACAAAATGAGATTTGAGAGAATTAATTAAACCGTAGAGAAAAAGAAGAACAACAACAATAAAAATAAAATCCACAAGACTAAAATTTTGTCTGGAAAACTATCCATCAAAAGAAAGGAGAAATGAAGACTTTCTCATAAAAACAAAAAAAATGAGGGAATCTGTTACTGGTAAATGTGTCTTGCTAGAAATGTTTAAATGAATTTTTCAGAGAGAAGGAAAATGACATAGGTCAGAAAATAAGATCTATATAAAGAAAGGAAGGGCATTAGAGAATGAATGCCTGAAGGTAAAATAAAATCTCATATATTTTTCTTATTCTTAGTTTACCTACCAGATCATGGTTTATTCAAATTATAGTAGAAACAATGCATTCAATGATGTATGTGTATATAAGCTTATGTACATATATATTTTCTTATGTAAAAATGAAATTGATGATATCAATGAATCATTTATATAAGGGATTAGAGAAAGGAAATGAGAATATTTTATTATAATATAATTACACTGACCTTGAACTGATAGATAGTAGTCTCCCTTTGTCTCTGTTTTCAATTTCTGTGGTATTAATTACCTGCTGTCATCCACTGCCTAGAAATATTAAAAGGAGAATTCCAAAAATAAACAAGTCATCAGTTTTTAATTGCATTCTGTTCTGAGTAGTATGATGAAATCTTGCACCATTCTACTCTTTGCTGCTCTGGATGTGAATTATCCCTCCATCGAGCACATCCATGCTGTCCGGGGCACCTGCCAGACCCTGATTTCCCTTAGATTCTGTCTCAGTTATTGCACCGACTGCTGCACATAGTTCATATAGGGTTTGCTACTATCTGTGATTTCAGGCAATACCTATGGGTCTTGAAATGTATCAATCCCTGCGAATAAGGTGGGACTATTGTAGTATTACTTGGAAGTGGACTTGGATTAGTTGAAAATATCCAAGCTGTGGTGCAAAAACTAAATATATATATATATATATATATATATATATATATATATATGTGTGTGTGTATATATATATATAGTTGATATGCCAAGAAAGGAGGGAAAATAAAAGGATACAGAATGCCCAATTAAAACCACAAAAAGCAAAAACAGTATAGAAAGAAAAATAGAAATAAAAACAAGATCGACAAATAGAAAACAGTAACAAATACATTAATCCAACTATATCAGTAATCACTTTAAACATTAATTGTTTAGATATTCCAATTAAAACAGAGATTGTTAGAATAAGGCAAAACATAAAACTCAAATCTATATTGTCTACAAAATAGCCACTTTAAATATAAAGACATGTAGATTAAAAGTAAATAGAGGGAGAAAGGAAAACTATGGTGACACTGATCAAAAGAAAATGAAAGTAGCTGAATTAATTTTATACATAGCAAACTTCAGAGCAAGAAACGTTATCAGTGATAAAGATGAGCATCATATAATAATAAAGGGGTTAATAGTTCAAGAAGACATAAAACATCTTAGTGTGTATGTGCCTAATAATAAAAGATCAAAATCTTAAGGCAAACATGTATAAAACTTCAAAGAAAAATAGGTAAATCAGCTATTATAGTTGAGGACTTTAATACCTCTCTATTAGAAATGGACAGATCCACTGGGCAGTAAATCAGTAAGCACACATTTGAACTCAACAGTCCTATTAATCAGTGGGATAGTATTGACATCTATAGATAGACTACTTCATCCAACAACAGCAGAGTACACATTCTTCTTAAGCTTACATGAACTAGTCACTAAAATACACCACTTTCTGGACCATAAAACACATCTTATTAAAAGTTTAAAATAATAGAAATCACATGGTGTCTGCTCTCAGACCACAATGGAATTAAACTAGAAATCAGTAGTAGAAAGGTAGCTGGAAAACCCCAAATTGTGTTCCCTGGTGTTCTTACAAATGAATTCAAAACATAGGTTCACATAAAACTTATACAAGAATTTTTGTAGCAGCTTTATTCGTGACGGGCCAAAGTTGAAAGCAACCAACATAACCTTCAGTAGGTAAATGGATAAATAAACTTTGGCACATACAGACAACACAATATTATTGAACCCTTAATAAAGGGGTGGAGAAAGAAAAATAGGGCTAGCAAACCATGAAAAGGCATGGAGGAAACTTAAACGCCTGCTACTACTTGAAAGAAGCAATATGAAAAGGCTAATACTGTAGGATTCCAATATGTAACATTCTGGAAAAGGCAAAACTATGAGGTAGTAGAAAGATCAGTGGTTTGCAAGGGGTTAGGAGAGAAGTAGGGATGAATGCACAGAAGACAGGAAATTCTTAAGTCAGGGAAAATATTCTTTAGGATACTATAATGGTAGATGTATGAAATTATAAAGTTGTCCAAAGCCAAAGAATATACAACACCAAGAGTGAATCTTAAATGTAAACTATGGACTTGTGTGATAATATGCCAATGTAGGTTCATTTATTGTAATAAGTGTACCACTGCGGTATAGGATGTGGATGGTAGAGGAGGTAATGTGTGTGGGGGAGGACAGGAGGCATAAGGGAACTCTTTGCATTTTCTGTTCAATTTTGCTGTGAACCTAATATTGTTCTAACAATAAAGTTTACTCATTAATCATACAACAAAAATATTATTTTGTTTGTCTGTTTTGTTTTTTTCAGACCAAATGGTAAATCCAGTTTGCTCTATCTGATGGAACTTTACCAGCTACTTTTGAAATTATGTAAAATCTAATCTGGTACCAGCATCAAATAAATCAGATACATCAAAACACTCCTACAACAATTAAGGAAGATGTGGTTACGTCCCTTGAAGAGCTAAGAGCTACTAACTAGAGCTAAGTTTTCTGTGTGCAAAAGCAAAAAAGGACACGATACTTTATTTACATTGATTTTATTTTTAACTTAAATTTACATGGATATTTATTTTTAACTAGTGAAGTATGACTTCAATTTCTCAAATAATTAAATATCTCTGTGTTCCTATAAATAAAACAAGGTTTCTTTTTGCAAGTTTTAATATATTGTGGAAAAATAATTCTTAGATCAGAAACATTATTGACACAGACCAATGTTTGTCATGGTCTGCTCTTCTCCCTGACCCCAGTAAATTTATAAATACTTGTTACATGTGAGATTTTAAGGTAAACTCATTATGTGTGTATTTGCATTCATGAGTCTATGGGCATGTACTTGCTTATATTCTCATAGAAATTTCTTTTCTTTTTCATTCTAGTTGGTGACAAATATAGTCAATACTACCTGTGTGAAAAAGAAAAAAAAAGTACCTAATTTGGATTGACAAGGAAACTCACCAGAAATTCTGTTCTTAAAATGATGAAGTTTATTCTAGTTTACGGAGTATTTAAAAGCAAGCTATGCTGAGAGGAACAATACTTGGAGAGAAATACTGGATGGATGCACAGTTTGAGGTACTCAAAAATTTATCAATAGCTAAAACCAGGTCATTTGAGAGTCGTGCTCTCATTATACCTTATACTGACTGATGACTTTTAATGGATTTGATGCTGAGTTGAGATACTGATTCTTATTGTGAGCTATTATAGATACGCTTACATGAAACTCCATATTGCTTACTATAAAGTTGTTATTTAAAATATTTTACATTAATTGCATAGTGTCCTACTTATGAGAGTTCAGAAAAAAATCCTTCTTGGGTCCTAATGTCCAAGAGAACTGGCCACTGGTTTGTTTTTATAGATAATATTAATCTTTTTATTGATCAACATCATCTCTCCACTCAGGCTGGTAAAAATCTGAAAGAAAAAACTGCAGCTCAACAGCAACAAAAAAGCAGAGATATTTTATAATGTTGGCTTTACCATAAAAGTTTGTTTTAAAGAATTTACCTTATATCCTGAATATATAAATAAAGGTATTTTCCAGATCCACTTTCTCAGGACAAAATCATTCAGTCTCGCAAACTTCTGGGTTATTGATGACTGAAATATATTGCTTAAATCACTCTCTAGAAATTTCCAGTGGTCAAGGAGAGTCACTTTACCCCAAGTCTATACCTCCTTCAAAGGCAACCGATATGAAATGATTATTCAATGCGAGAATATAAAGGCTTGAATAGCATCTCTTCATTTTGGATACTTTGAAAAATTTCTCCAGCTTTTGAGCTCCTTATGGGTTTAGACAAAGCATTTCTTTTAGCATTTCAACAAGAATACTGCTTTTCCCTCTACAGTCCTCTTTCCTTCACCTCACCACAGATGTTGATGCTAAAGCCATTCACCAATAAAATTTCTCCATACAAATATTTTTGTCTTAGAACATGTTTTCTCATACCTGACATTTGCATAGGGTTTGAGGAGCAGCGTCTAAAATGAAATGTTGACGATGGCTCCTTGGCTGGCAGGCTGACACTCTGAACCCCAATCCTTGCTAGAAGGTGGAAGGAGTACCGTCAACCTCTGTCATGTGGGAGCAGCAAACCCATCAAAACATTCACCAGGTCACGTTCAGATGGGTTGCCAGTAGAAGGAAATACAGTGGTAAGTGCAATAATTCAGGTGTTGTAGAAGTAGAAGGAAAACAGTAATTAAGAATGAATAAATTTGAATGAATAAAATTTCTGGAAGTAGCCAATTAATTGGTGATGAACCATGAAAGAGTGTTGGTGAAAATTCAACAAATAAAGATTAAGTGTAAATTCCAGAGGACTCCTTTGGTTTCATACAAAGACACTCTTCTTTCCTGCAGCCGGAGTCTCATGAAAGTTGAGAATCAGGTATAAAACTTAATGACAGGATAAGTAGAGCTCCAGAGAAGGCTGAATTCTCAATCCCAGCAGGTTTGCTATGCCAAAGTCAGAGCCCTGATAAGGAAGAACTGAGATTCTGAGACTGAGAAGGGGATACACAAATCCGTGCAATCAATGCACCCAAAGATCTTAAAATCCCCAGACTTCACAGGACCCTCTGGGTCTATGGAAGTCATCTAGCTGTAAATCTTGAAGGCCCTACTTCCTGGCTTCGCTTTTTGATTATGAAGCACCTTCTGCCACACACAGTGACATATACTTCCTTAGGATCTACCACTGCTACCCGCCCAGGTCACAAAACAACTAACTAAGCTTAAGTCTCAACATAACTGAGGCAGAAATGCACTGTTTCTTCAGGACCGCCCCGCCCCCGCCACCAAAAACATATACTGAACGAGATTGTAAAAAATGATTGGGTACCAGATCCCGAGGGTTCCAGTTAAAACAGAAATCATTATCAAGATGGGAAAACTTTTCCATGATACAGGGTTGGACATGCTGGCAAAGGCACTGGAAGGTCGTACTAACAGGCTCCTAGGATGAGTCCTGTTAGCTTACAGAAAAGGACTGCCAGAACTGCTGTGACAGAAAATAAAAGACAAAAAAGACTCAGAGAAGTGCACATGCTAGACAGTACATACTACATAAAGGAGGGGATCCAATCAGATTCCTGAATTAAGGTCCTAGAAGACACTTTACCTTTGTGATCAGCAACAGACTGAAGTGTCAGTATCATTGAAAAACGTAGAGGTAGACTCTTTTGAGGCCAAGGATGAAAAATAGAAGCTGCTATCAGAAAACTTTCATGACCTATTCCAATAGAACAAGAGAATCTACAAAAACATATATAGAGACTAGATGTATTTACTTAACTAATAGGCAGAAGCTGGGTTTCAAAATTATCATAATGTATACCGTGGCCCTCGAGGTAGCCAGAAGAACCAAATTCACAGTGTGTTATCTATATGTTTAACAGAGCATAGCTTCTCTAGGGGCAAGATGATAGATGGACATACAAAAAGAGTGTAGCTTAACTTATACAATCGAAAAAGATGAAGTTTGGAAGACAAGAAACTGAAGACTATCATTCCAATGGAAAGTAATAAACCCTTTTCCAATTTTCAAAGGAGAGGTCAGACTTCCAGAAAGAAAGAAAAAAAAAAAACCTGGAATATTTCCTTCTCCTTCTCTTTCTCCTCATTTGCTTTCTCTTCTTTCTTGTCTTCCACCTCTCCCTCTTCTTTTCCTCTTCTTTTCCCTGCTGTCAATATTATTACTCTTTTAACTCTGTTCACCTGACATGTCTCAGGTATGATACTTTTCTTGTCCTTGCTTCTATATAGCTGCTTCTCAGCAACTCTCACCTGCACTTTTTATACCTTATCCTCAAACATTTATATTGTTTCCATCTGACAGTTCTGCTTTCTCTGTCCTCAGTAATTTTTCCTCTACTCCAACCTACTGATCATAATGTACTTAGCCTCAGTCTGCTTTCCATCAGCTTTTCTTTCCAAATCTCTCAATCCAAATGATATGATCAAAGTCCTTTCCATTTTCTCTCAAAGCCTCCGTCTCCAGGCTCTTTTCTATCCATCAGTTTCCTCCTGTTTATTCCCTATGACCCTGCCTTTGATCCTAGTGTCTTGTTTATTGCTTCTGGCCTTTGCATCCTAGTCATTTAGGCTTTATGGATTCTTGCCCCACCGCATCATTACCACACCACTGCACCTTTTCCTGAAAACCTTGTTTGCTCTGTTCTATGTATTTCTCTTTCATTCATCAGACTCAGCTTTCCAAGAAGAGGACTTGGACTAATATTAAAATGCTATCCCTGTGTTTCAGTTGGTGGAATTCCAGTGAAGTAAAGATGAATTTGTAAAGGGAACCAAGGCAAGGCAAGATGCAAATGTGATAGTATAGGATGCATCATCACACCAGCCAGCTCTGACACAGGCATGAAGGAGGCATTTTTGCTCAGCATCTGGGATACTGCCTGAAAGAGTTGCATGAAACAGTATCATCTTAGAGTAATCCAAATATGGTAGAAACAAATATGATTCAATCTGGTAAGCTTCATTTTATTTCCTGTTTTCTATTGCTCAATATGTCATGCCAACAGATACTAAAATTTGTACTCCTCTAGGTTATAGCCTCTAACCACTCAACAGCCTATCAGGGGGCCAAATCCCATGCCCTGATGCTTTTATAATGAGTGTAGGTGCTGTGTGAGTGTAGAGTCCTGACAGAGAGAGGAAAGAGGGAGAAAAGGATAGGGAGAGGAAAGAAAGACAGGAGTTGTATGAGAAAATCTGAAATGATGCTTGAGACATAGGTCCAATATACATATCAAAATTTCCCATGCTTCTCTCTAGATTCTTCTTTACATATGACTGATTTGTGCAACAATAGAAGAAATGCATAATGGATAAAAATTGTGAAAATAAAGTCCTGGAATTCCTCATATTTTAGAAGTGTCATTGAATCTACTTTTATAAATAAGCATAGCTGAATAAAATTAGTCTTAGCACGCATGCACACACACAAACTCATACACTTGTATAGAAACAAAATTAAAAGTACAAAGAAGAAAGAATAAAGTGGTTATTTCAATACATACTTGTGCCCATAAACTCTCACAAAAAGTAAACATCTGACTCTTGGCAAAATGTTCACATAAACATAATATAGTTTGATTACATTTAAAAGATAACCAACTAGTGTTAAAATTACCACTAAAGAAATTTTTCTCTGACACCTAACAACTTAGGAAAACAAAATGCTCTGTGTATTATAAGATAATTTTACAGTATTATGGATGTACAAGCTTAAGTTTTGACATGGATGTAGGAAGTATTGTGGGATTATCTAGGAGGGTACTACAGCCTGCTAGAAAAATGATTGATTGGAAAACCCTGATGAAGTTAGAAAAGTGAGTAAAAATAAGAATAGTATGCAGTAGGAATACATATTTAAGTCCAAGGATAGGTTCTTGAGAAGTTCTGGGAGTCTGCAAAGTTGTTTTTTTATTATTTTTCTTTCTCATTCCCCTGCAGAAATAAACCAGTGGTAGTAGAGTTTGAAGTCTGGCATTAAATTGGGATTCTAGCAACCATGGTCAGCTACTACTGTAAGAAAATATTTCTTTCTTTTCTTTAATCCTACCAGTAAGGTGAGGCCATCAGTTTAGGAGACAGAAAAAGGAGGAGCCCACACATATTTAGCATTTTATCTTCACAATCATTCAAAGATGGACATAGCATGTCAATGTATCATCTGAACGTGTCATAAGTGATTTGTATTTAGTCAACATTTTTATTCACATACATGTATTTTTCTATGAAATCATACAACGTAAACAAAAGGCAAGTTATCTAGAAATATAAAGGAACTAAAAGAGCTCTGAAACATATGTTTCTCCTCCTGTCCTCCCTATCTGATATTAATAACACCAACTTGTATGCAGTTTTAAGCTAAGAAGCTTGGTTGTCAACCAACATTTCAAAGTAAGAGCAGCATCTTCTCTTGTTCATCACGTTGTTCCTAAGCCCACATTGACCAAAAAGAATGTGTTTGAGTAAATAAAGAAAGAGTATCGGCCGGGCGCGGTGGCTCAAGCCTGTAATCCCAGCACTTTGGGAGGCCGAGACGGGCGGATCACGAGGTCAGGAGATCGAGACCATCCTGGCTAACACGGTGAAACCCCATCTCTACTAAAAAATACAAAAAACTAGCCGGGCGAAGTGGCGGGCGCCTGTGGTCCCAGCTACTCGGGAGGCTGAGGCAGGAGAATGGCGTAAACCCGGGAGGCGGAGCTTGCAGTGAGCTGAGATCCAGCCACTGCACTCCAGCCTGGGCGACAGAGCCAGACTCAGTCTCAAAAAAAAAAAAAAAAAAAAAAAAAAAAAAAAAAAAAAAGAAAGAGTATCACAGCTGGCAGACAAATGTTATATTATGGTCCTGATTATATGACTGTAAATAGACAACAGTTTCAAAATCTGAGTTTAATCAAATAGTAAAAGAAGCAAGCTGGAATTACGTATGTAATTAATGTATGTGAAACTGTGAAAAATTCTCATGTGGATGAAATAATACAGGTACATGGGCGTGGGTGATTTAATATAAATTTCCACTTAAGACCTTGTGGTAACAAATGAAGGTAGCAATTAGATTAACTCATTATATGATAACTGTGCTGTGAAAAAAATTAAAAATCTATCTTATTGATATTGCTCTATTGTACGAGTCAGCTAGAAGAGACTGTTATCATTTTAAATAAAAAATACTAGCATTGCTAGTGTGAGAAGAGATTCAGCACTATTTATGACTCTTCAGATTTAGACACAAAATTATTGCTTACTTTTAGTTTCTATGACTCCTACAAGCATTAAGCTTGATTGAACCTCATATTACAGTACTGACAAATGAATCAACAGGCAAAAACATGTTGATGTGAATCAAAATTACTGTATATAAGACAATATTTTGCTTTCACATTTAGTCTAGCATTCAGAAATAACACTTGCTTTAATTTGGAAACAGTTTACAGTACCAAAACATGTATGATAACCTTGAAAATAACTGTGGAATACATTCAGTCACACACCAAACATTTATTACTCATTGACTATAATAATATTCCATACTTACAGTGGATGCCTGACAAATATCACAGGTCAGGGTATTCTGGTCCTATTGCCACCAAAAGTACAATTTTCAAAATATTTAATTGCTTATGACTACATAAAGCATATGAACATATTTGTACAAAAATTTGGAATAATGCCCAAAACCCATGATACCCAACAGAACGTTATTAGAGGTAACAAGAGAGTTCAACTGGGGAGTTGTTAAAAAGTCAGTATATAGTATCATTACACTGTCTATATTCTGTAATAACTATCATAACAGGGAGGATATGCTACCATACATAATAGATCTAAACATAAAATACATCCTGGGATAAATTCAATAAGGAATGTGCAATTTTTTTCTGAAAAAAAGTATAAAGCATTATTAAGGGATATAAAAGACAAATAAATAGAGAAATATTCCTAGTTCATGAACAGGAAAATGCCATGTTATTAAAATGGCAATTCTCTAAATTAAGTTAAATCATTTTTTATTTCTAAAATAATACATTTAAGTCTTTATTGCTGTTGCATAATATAGTCGTGTATATATAAATTCATAAAGATGTGAGAACAGCAAAAATTTGAACAAAAAAGAACAGGAAAGCTAAATGTTACATTGGCAAATATAAAAAGGCATAATGAAGATAAGTACTTGTAAACAATATAACACCGTCTAAAATAGAAAAAGATATATTAATACAGCAGAATATAAATCCTTTTAACAATACCCAGGTGTATCTGTTTAATATATTATGAAAGTGGCACTGTAATTAATAAAGAAAGGACAGATTACACAAGAAAATATTTCTGAAAATTTGGAAAAACAAATATCTTGCCTCTTTTATGTGTATTTCAGATGGTTTAAAAGTTTAAAGAATAAAATACAAATAAAAATTTCTTCTCATTGTAAACAAACATTTACTTGATATTTAGGTTCGGTTATAAACTTACTGGAAAAATCAAGAAGTTATTTTAATGTGTTATGTGTTAGCATAAATAACTAAAATATGTATAAATCTAGAAATATAATGAAATTCAACTGAAATGAAAAAATTACAAAAGTAATAGTTACATAAATGGTTTACACATATAAATAGTTCTTATAAAAGTAAAACTGACAAATATTTCTAGTTTTGAAAAATGTTTTTTAATTTAAAAAGAATAGAAAGCTATACACCAAGTAATTAAACAGTAGCTGTTTTTCTCTTTCTTATAACATCTCTCTGATTCTCTGCAGCCAGGGAAGTTTCTCCACTTTTAAATATTTGTATGATTAGATTACATGGTGGATAACTATATATTTTTTTGTTGCTGCCCTAAGAAATGACTACAGATTTCATGGCATAAAACAGCATAGATTAGTTATCTGACCATTCTGGAGGTGCGGAGCCTGAAATCAAAGGTGTCAGCAGGGTTACCTTCCTGTTCAGGGCTCTATGGAAAATTCTGTTTCTTCACCTTTTCCAGCTTCTAAAGACCATCTACCTTCCTGGGTCTTGGGAACATGAAGGAAATCTTCAAAGGCAGCATCTTATGATCTTCAAATCTTTCTCTAACCTTGACTTCTCTTCCACATGTTTCTTCCAGTTTAAATGATGCCTGTTATTCTATTGAGCCCATCCTGATAATTCAGCACTATCTATCTCAAGGTCCTTAATTTTAATCACACCTTTAAAGTCGTTTCTGCCATCTAAGGTAATATACGCAGAGGCCTCTAGGATTACGTCATGAACATCTTTCGTGGAGGGGCGTTATTCTGCCTTTCACGATTTCTTGAATTTGTTAGTGTGTTTAAGGGTGATTTTAAATTCATTTTTGTACTTCTCTGTCTTTTCATTTTATCAAAAGAAAACACAGTATTACATGGATAAAAAAGAAAAAAAAGAAGAGAGAAATAAATTTAAATGAAAAGATTGCCTAGATTAAATGTTCAGAGATTTACGTTCTTAATGTTACTTACCTCTTCTGGTAACTCATTGTATTTCTGTGGACAATTAATTCTACTTAATTTCTTAATGTGAAATTAGGAAATTTGAACTTTAAAGACTTACAACTTTCAGCTGAGGACTAAAACCTTGGACTAGGATTCAATGCCTTTATGTGATTGTTCCGACTGGAATGGTAGTGTAGGCAAAAAAGCAAGCTAATGTTCTCCAACAGAATGCTAAAGGCACATTTAAAGTTGTTGCTAAGTCTGTTGGGTGTTATTTGGAATGCTTTCTCCATGTTTTCCATGTTCACTTGCATTGTGGATAATTAAAATCCACACATAGTACAAAATTCATTTACTCAGATGACACTTACACAGCAACTACTTTATGTTAGACATGGTGTTAGGGGATTGCTTCTATGTTATAAGTAGCATGGATACAGCAAATGTACACGATTGAAAGATGAGCACTAGGATAAAATAGACATACTTCTGTCCCACAGAAAGCTTCAACGTTAGTCGAGCAGAAGGAATAATCACCTCTTTGAAGGCAAAGATTGTTTTATTGGGTTATTTAAGCCCATTTCCTACTAGCATTCTGTCTCCATTTCCTTTCTGGACCTCTTCTAGCATGGTTGATAGTTAACAGGAAGTCCTATGCTACTTTCTTGACTAGCTTTGGTCTTATATGACCAATGGTTCACTTAGCATATCCACTTGGATGTGTAAAAGGAAGCCATAACTCAACATTTCCAGAATACATTCATTCAGTCATGATGTTTCTCTTCAATGTTAATCTTTCTGTATTTCTAACTTCAGTGAATTACACCATGATCAATCCTCTTATATAGCCAGAACCCTATGAGTCATTCTTGATATTTAATCTCCCTTAGCCATTCAATTAGTCAGGGTACCAGCTGGAAACAGATGGCACTCATATTTAAAATGATTCTAAAACATATTAATTATGGGAGTCTTTATGAGGGCTGGACAGGGTGCAGTACCACCATGAGCAACAAGACAGTATTGTGGGCTCTTTATGACCTCTACCACAAAAAAGTCTCTGGAATCCATATGGACAGTCTTGCAGACCTGCTGCCTTGAGAAGAGCAGTAATTTTGGTTGAGAATGCAGCCTTCCAGTGTGACCCTGAAGGGCAGTAACCAGAGGAATAAATAGCCATACCCGATTATCTTAAATGCTCAGTTTTCCTATTGATGCTTTCTATTAACTGGATCCAGTCAAAAATAAAAGACAAGACAGTCATTGATGTGATCTGCACAGGTCAGCCTGTCATGGATGAGGGGAGGGTAGAGAAGACAGGGAAGTGGATTCCAGGGAGCAAACGGAACAAGCTTGAGGCTGGGTATCTTCTCTCTACCACCAGAGCTTGCAAATATCTGTATTCAACCTGCAAACCTCCTCCTATCTTCCTGAATACAACCACCATCCTAGTACAACTATTATAATGTAATTTTTGATTTTTAAAGTTGTTTCCTAATTAGTCTCTTATTATTCTGATCCCTCCAGCTAGACTAGAATGAACTTTTCACAATGCGTGTATAATCATGCTCCTCCCTATTTTAAAGACATCAATATTTTCTTATTAGCATTAGAATAAAAACCAGAATCTTTAACGTGTCTCTTCCTTGGAACACTCTCTTATTACTTCATTACCTATCGAACTCCTCATTTTCCGGCAGATCTTTGTTTAATCCTCACTTTCTCTTTGAAGCTGTCCTGCTTTTTGTGACAAATTCCCTTGTTATTGATATTCATAGCATGATCTACTTCTATATATAACATTTGTTATTCTTGTACTATGACAGGCATTTAAAAGATTCTTGGTTTCTCCAATAGATACTAAAGCTGTAATTATGTTTCTATTTGGCCTAATTTGTATCTTCTGTGTCTGGTAGAGATCCTGGCATATAGTATAGATAGAACAAATTTCTCTTGAATGGATGAATGTATTAAATAACACCTTATTTGCCCCCCAACAATATATATTATGGATGTAGTTCACATCTGTGAGATACCTGCATAAAAGTTGTGAGATTTTGACAAAAGTACCCCAAATATCTTATCCTTCCCTCACCTATTTTTCAAAGGCCCAAGCTGGATGTTTTGCTAACATGAGTAAACACGGTTGATTTAGATTGGATTGGGAAGAATGGAACATAAGATTAATAAGTAGGACATGATCCAAAAACAGAGCCCCGAAAGATGAAAAGCTAGTCTTGGGGTGTGTATTAAGTTCCTATTGTGGCTGTAACGAATTACCACAAATTTGGTGGGCTAAGTCAATACAAGGGTCTTATCTTAGAGATCCAAAGTCCACAGTGGGTCTCACAGAGCTAAAATCAAAGTGTTGCCGGGCCTGTATTCCCTTCTGGAGCTTCCAGGAAATAATCAATTCCCTTGTCCTTTCGAGATCCTGGAGACTGATTACATTGACTGATTACATTGCTTGACTCACGACCTCCTTCCATCTTCAAGGCCAGCAATAGCATCATTCTGATCTCTGCTTCTGTGGTTACATCCCCTTTTCTGATTTCACGTCACCCGTATCACTTTCAGTCATATAGGAAACCAAATACAAGAAATTTTGTCTTTATAATCCAGGATAATCTTTTCACTTAATTACTTTTGTAAATTCCCTTTTGCCATATAAATTAACGTGGGTCCCTAGAATTAGGATGTGGACATCCTTGGTGGGTCATTTTCCATGCTTACCACCTGGAAAATCTTAGGTGGTTTCAGAAATAATTTGGAGATCAGTTAAAATGTTTGAGAAATATATGAAGACTAAGTGGAGTAGAGTGAAGGCCATGATATATTACCCAGATCCCCATTCAGGAATGAAGAGCTTGTATTCTCAGCTGCAGCCGATGTTGCAGACAGGGAGTTCCCACCTGTAAACCCTCCTCAATAATTGATTTGCCCAATCCAATGACTAGTTCATGTGGAGATACAGAATCCAGACCCTCTTGTTCCAACTTGACACAGATCTAAAGGGTCATCGCATCTTCAGAACTCCCAAGGAATCATATGAGTCTTGCTGAGAATATGTTGCTGCCCAATCTTCTTTCCCAGGAACTGAAACTGTAGCATTAACAAAACAAAACAAAACAACAATGAAAAAACATAGATTGCAATTTCTGGGGACTTTTGTTTGTTTGTTTGTTTTGCTTTGTTTTGAATTTTTACCTGTAGTGTTGGTGTTTATTCTACCAACATCTCTCACCATTTGGATGGTGTTTTATTATTATCTCAGCTGACTATAAACTACATTTTACTGCTTGAACTTATTTAAAAATTTTAGTTTGTATATTTGTAGAGCCTGCAACACATTCACCGAAGTATCTCATAAGACATAAATAAAATATTATGCCTATGTATATACACACAAACATAATGCAGAAGGAGAGAAAAAGGGAGAGAGAGAGAAAAAAAGATGAGTCACATCTATAGCCAAAAAGTATCTGTGTCTGTGCTGGGAAGTTTGGAGAATAAGAATGAGAGGAGAGAAATCACTTTTTAAAAAAGAGAGAAAACTACTAGTCACAATAGAATGTTGTTTAATATTCTAGTGGCTTCTCATTGTCATTAGAGTTAAAATATAATTAGTTTTCCTTATGGCTGTGAATACTTCATAACATGCAGTCTCCGCCTATCTCTCACATAATATTTTGTAAAGTTCCAGCGCATGTTCATGAATACCCCTGCTCTCCTTCCATACCCTCAAACACACCAAGCATGTTGTCACCCCAAGGCCTTTGCACATGCACTTTCCTCTTCTGGGAACACTGCCCTCTCTCTTCCCCCAATCTCAGTCGTGGTTTGGGCTTAACTCAACCGTCATGAGGGTCTTAACTCAACCGTCACCTTCTCAGTGAAATCTTCCCTGACTATGTAATCTCAGACATGAACGCATCACTCAGTTTTATTTTTTATATATCATTTACCATTGTCTAAAATTGTCCTACTACTACTTTCTTGCTTGCCTCTTCAAAATGCATTTAAGATATTTTGCTCACCTCCAAGAAACTGGAGCCTAACCACCTGTTTGGCACATAGTGCTTAACTCATGTTTGTTGAATGACAGAAGACAAAACTACGTCTCTTTTTCAACTTTAACTTTTGCATTCAGAAATGTGTAAACATCTTCCACAACTGATAAACTTTCCAGAGCTCCCATACAGATATCTCGCCACCTTGTTTCTGAGAGGTTTTCCTTCTTCTTCACTTCTGGTACAACGGTGAAGCTGAAGAGTCTTCAGCCATGATATCTTCCACGAGACCCATTTTTGATAACTATATAGGACCCAAGTGATCCTAGAGCTGGTAATTCTCAAAGCAATTTATTATGCATTTCTTGTTTTATAAATTGAGATGAATACATCTGAAATGATAACAAATCATAGAGAAAGGGAAGACTGCATTAAGTCAAGGCAAATGGATCAGGAAGACAATGGTATGAGATCTTTAAAGCCAGGTATGGTTTTAATATGAATGTAAAAGGAAAGCACGTAAGAAGGAAGGAAAAAACAAAACAAAAACAAGACATATATATGTTTGGCAAAGTGAAGAGTATGGCCAGCAAAAGACATAAGCCTAATTACCATGGTATTCATTTAGTGGAGAAAATACACATAAAAATAAAAATCCATATAAGTATCAGTCAGATGACTGTGGGCCTGGGTATGTCTAGTTAGGACTCTCATCTCCTTGAATAATAGCTTTAATCATCTTTGTAACTTGTTGTAAATGTTCAGTGGCTCATAAATGCCTATTATATAGACTGTCGAGTGAAGTAGAGGATGGAGATGTGATGGAGACATTGGAATTAGAGACTTCAATAATCTGTCACCAAACTTTATGCAAAGATCTGGAGAGAAGGTGATATCATCTCTTTCTTACTCTTTTTTCCTTACCTCTGACTTTTAATTGTTCTAATTAGTTGTTCTGACAAATATGTTTCTATTTTTCCTTTATATATTTATGGATATAATAAACAATTTGTTTAACTTTCTACTTAGCTATAAGTCAATAGTAAGTAGAAAAAGGAGAAGCAATTTTCTTAAATATCCAAATATGGTATGATTAATTCCTTATTAATTTGAAAATCAAATATTTATTATGGCTTAGATGTTTTTCGCAGCCTGATAAATATGGCTCAGAGTTCAAGATCAGTGTAAATATTAAAATGTCAATAAAGATAAATAGCCTGTCCATCAGACTATACCTTAAACTGTATCATCAATAATAAAAGTCTGTATTTCTTTTGCAGTAGATTGGCCAAAGGAGAAGAGAAAGGCAACTGATTGAGAGGACTAAAAATCTTATGAAGAAGGTACTAAATGATGATTAAGGATGACATTTCTATTCAATCTGTTTAAACATCAACAACAATAAAAAAACAAATACATAAGAAGTGCCAATACTGACAAGGGTGTAGTAAAATATGCTCTTATTTATCACTGTTGGTAGTAAAAGCATTGGCTAAAAATTGCAGTATTAATGAATAATTTTACATACAATTTGCTTTTGCCATTCTTCTGAGAAATACCTTGAATTTATTACAATAATTATGAAAAATGTAGAAAATGATGCAAGAATAATGATGATAATCATTGTGCTAGCTATAATAGTTAAAATAGAAAATATACTAAAGATTTTATAATAATTGAATAAGTTGAATTATGGCCTTGGCATCTTAAAGATTATAAATGACCAATAAAAATATTTATAAATGGAGGGCGGAGCAAGATGGCCGAATAGGAACAGCTCCAGTCTCCAACTCCCAGTGCGAGCGACACAGAAGACCGGTGATTTCTGCATTTTCAACTGAGGTACTGGGTTCATCTCACTGGGGAGTGCCGGACGATCGGTGTTGGTCAGCTGCTGCAGCCCGACCAGCGAGAGCTGAAGCAGGGCGAGGCATTGCCTCACCTGGGAAGCGCAAGGGGGAAGGGAATCCCTTTTCCTAGCCAGGGGAACTGAGACACACAACACCTGGAAAATCGGGTAACTCCCACCCCAATACTGCGCTTTAAGCAAACAGGCACACCAGGAGATCATATCCCACACCTGGCTGGGAGGGTCCCACACCCACGGAGCCTCCCTCATTGCTAGCACAGCAGTCTGTGATCTACCGGCAAGGCAGCAGCGAGGCTGGGGGAGGGGCGCCCGCCATTGCTGAGGCTTCAGTAGGTAAACAAAGCTGCTGGGAAGCTCGAAGTGGGTGGAGCTCACAGCAGCTCAAGGAAACCTGCCTGTCTCTGTAGACTCCACCTCTGGGGACAGGGCACAGTAAACAATAACAAACACAGCCGAAACCTCTGCAGATGCAAATGACACTGTCTGACAGCTTTGAAGAGAGCAGTGGATCTCCCAACACGGAGGTTGAGATCTGAGAAGGGACAGACTCCCTGCTCAAGTGGGTCCCTGACCCCTGAGTAGCCTAACTGGGAGACATCCCCCACTAGGGGCAGTCTGACACCCCACACCTCACAGGGTGGAGTACACCCCTGAGAGGAAGCTTCCAAAGCAAGAATCAGACAGGTACACTCGCTGTTCAGAAATATTCTATCTTCTGCAGCCTCTGCTGCTGATACCCAGGCAAACAGGGTCTGGAGTGGACCTCAAGCAATCTCCAACAGACCTACAGCTGAGGGTCCTGACTGTTAGAAGGAAAACTATCAAACAGGAAGGACACCTACACCAAAACCCCATCAGTACATCACCATCATCAAAGACCAGAGGCAGATAAAACCACAAAGATGGGGAAAAAGCAGGGCAGAAAAGCTGGAAATTCAAAAAATAAGAGCGCATCTCCCCCGGCAAAGGAGCGCAGCTCATCGCCAGCAACGGATCAAAGCTGGACGGAGAATGACTTTGACGAGATGAGAGAAGAAGGCTTCAGTCCATCAAATTTCTCAGAGCTAAAGGAGGAATTGCGTACCCAGCGCAAAGAAACTAAAAATCTTGAAAAAAAAGTGGAAGAATTGATGGCTAGAGTAATTAATGCAGAGAAGGTCATAAACGAAATGAAAGAGATGAAAACCATGACACGAGAAATACGTGACAAATGCACAAGCTTCAGTAACCGACTCGATCAACTGGAAGAAAGAGTATCAGCGATTGAGGATCAAATGAATGAAATGAAGCGAGAAGAGAAACCAAAAGAAAAAAGAAGAAAAAGAAATGAACAAAGCCTGCAAGAAGTATGGGATTATGTAAAAAGACCAAATCTATGTCTGATTGGGGTGCCTGAAAGTGAGGGGGAAAATGGAACCAAGTTGGAAAACACTCTTCAGGATATCATCCAGGAGAACTTCCCCAACCTAGTAGGGCAGGCCAACATTCAAATCCAGGGAATACAGAGAACGCCACAAAGATACTCCTCGAGAAGAGCAACTCCAAGACACATAATTGCCAGATTCACCAAAGTTGAAATGAAGGAAAAAATCTTAAGGGCAGCCAGAGAGAAAGGTCAGGTTACCCACAAAGGGAAGCCCATCAGACTAACAGCAGATCTCTTGGCAGAAACTCTCCAAGCCAGAAGAGAGTGGGGGCCAATATTCAACATTCTTAAAGAAAAGAATTTTAAACCCAGAATTTCATATCCAGCCAAACTAAGTTTCATAAGTGAAGGAGAAATAAAATCCTTTACAGATAAGCAAATGCTTAGAGATTTTGTCACCACTAGGCCTGCCTTACAAGAGACCCTGAAGGAAGCACTAAACATGGAAAGGAACAACCGGTACCAGCCATTGCAAAAACATGCCAAAATGTAAAGACCATCGAGGCTAGGAAGAAACTGCATCAACTAATGAGCAAAATAACCAGTTAATATCATAATGGTAGGATCAAGCTCACACATAACAATCTTAACCTTAAATGTAAATGGACTAAATGCTCCAATTAAAAGACACAGACTGGCAAACTGGATAAAGAGTCAAGACCCATCAGTCTGCTGTATTCAGGAGACCCATCTCACACACAGAGACATACATAGCCTCAAAATAAAGGGATGGAGGAAGATTTACCAAGCAAATGGAGAACAAAAAAAAGCGGGGGTTGCAATACTAGTCTCTGATAAAACAGACTTTAAACCATCAAACATCAAAAGAGACAAAGAAGGCCATTACATAATGGTAAAGGGATCAATTCAACAGGAAGAGCTAACTATCCTAAATATAGATGCACCCAATACAGGAGCACCCAGATTCATAAAGCAAGTCCTTAGAGACTTACAAAGAGACTTAGACTCCCATACAATAATAATGGGAGACTTCAACACTCCACTGTCAACATTAGACAGATCAACGAGACAGAAAGTTAACAAGGATATCCAGGAATTGAACTCATCTCTGCAGCAAGCAGACCTAATAGACATCTATAGAACTCTCCACCCCAAATCAACAGAATATACATTCTTCTCAGCACCACATCGTACTTACTCCAAAATTGACCATGTAATTGGAAGTAAAGCACTCCTCAGCAAATGTACAAGAACAGAAATTATAACAAACTGTCTCTCAGACCACAGTGCAATCAAACTAGAACTCAGGACTAAGAAACTCAATCAAAACCGCTCAGCTACATGGAAACTGAATAACCTGTTCCTGAATGACTACTGGGTACATAACGAAATGAAGGCAGAAATAAAGATGTTCTTTGAAACCAATGAGAACAAAGATACAACATACCAGAATCTCTGGGACACATTTAAAGCAGTGTGTAGAGGGAAATTTATAGCACTAAATGCCCACAAGAGAAAGCAGGAAAGATCTAAAATTGACACTCTAACATCACAATTAAAAAAACTAGAGAAGCAAGAGCAAACACATTCGAAAGCTACAGAAGGCAAGAAATAACTAAGATCAGAGCAGAACTGAAGGAGATAGAGACACAAAAAACCCTCCAAAAAATCAATGAATCCAGGAGTTGGTTTTTTGAAAAGATCAACAAAATTGACAGACCACTAGCAAGACTAATAAAGAAGAAAAGAGAGAAGAATCAAATTGACGCAATTAAAAATGATAAAGGGGATATCACCACCGACCCCACAGAAATACAAACTACCATCAGAGAATACTATAAACACCTCTACGCAAATAAACTGGAAAATCTAGAAGAAATGGATAATTTCCTGGACACTTACACTCTTCCAAGACTGAACCAGGAAGAAGTTGAATCCCTGAATAGACCAATAGCAGGCTCTGAAATTGAGGCAATAATTAATAGCCTACCAACCAAAAAAGTCCAGGACCAGATGGATTCACAGCTGAATTCTACCAGAGGTACAAGGAGGAGTTGGTACCATTCCTTCTGAAACTATTCTAATCAATAGAAAAAGAGGGAATCCTCCCTAACTCATTTTATGAGGCCAACATCATCCTGATACCAAAGCCTGGCAGAGACACAACAAAAAAAGAGAATTTTAGACCAATATCCCTGATGAACATCGATGCAAAAATCCTCAATAAAATACTGGCAAACCGGATTCAGCAACACATCAAAAAGCTTATCCACCATGATCAAGTGGGCTTCATCCCTGGGATGCAAGGCTGGTTCAACATTCGCAAATCAATAAACATAATCCAGCATATAAACAGAACCAAAGACAAGAACCACATGATTATCTCAATAGATGCAGAAAAGGCTTTTGACAAAATTCAACAGCCCTTCATGCTAAAAACGCTCAATAAATTCGGTATTGATGGATCGTACCTCAAAATAATAAGAGCTATGTATGACAGACCCACAGCCAATATCATACTGAATGAGCAAAAACTGGAAAAATTCCCTTTGAAAACTGGCACAAGACAGGGATGCCCTCTCTCACCACTCCTATTCAACATAGTGTTGGAAGTTCTGGCTAGGGCAATTAGGCAAGAGAAAGAAATCAAGGGTATTCAGTTAGGAAAAGAAGAAGTCAAATTGTCCCTGTTTGCAGATGACATGATTGTATATTTAGAAAACCCCATTGTCTCAGCCCAAAATCTCCTTAAGCTGATAAGCAACTTCAGCAAAGTCTCAGGATACAAAATTAATGTGCAAAAATCACAAGCATTCTTATACACCAGTATCAGACAAACAGAGAGCCAAATCAGGAATGAACTTCCATTCACAATTGCTTCAAAGAGAATAAAATACCTAGGAATCCAACTTACAAGGGATGTAAAGAACCTCTTCAAGGAGAACTACAAACCACTGCTCAGTGAAATAAAAAAGGACACAAACAAATGGAAGAACATACCATGCTCATGGATAGGAAGAATCAATATCGTGAAAATGGCCATACTGCCCAAGGTAATTTATAGATTCAATGCCATCCCCATCAAGCTACCAATGAGTTTCTTCACAGAATTGGAAAAAACTGCTTTAAAGTTCATATGGAACCAAAAAAGACCCCGCATCTCCAAGACAATCCTAAGTCAAAAGAACAAAGCTGGAGGCATCACGCTACCTGACTTCAAACTATACTACAAGGCTACAGTAACCAAAACAGCATGGTACTGGTACCAAAACAGAGATATAGACCAATGGAACAGAACAGAGTCCTCAGAAATAATACCACACATCTATAGCCATCTGATCTTTGACAAACCTGAGAGAAACAAGAAATGGGGGAAGGATTCCCTATTTAATAAATGGTGCTGGGAAAATTGGCTAGCCATAAGTAGAAAGCTGAAACTGGATCCTTTCCTTACTCCTTATATGAAAATTAATTCAAGATGGATTAGAGACTTAAATGTTAGACCTAATACCATAAAAATCCTAGAGGAAAACCTAGGTAGTACCATTCAGGACATAGGCATGGGCAAAGACTTCATGTCTAAAACACCAAAAGCAATGGCAGCAAAAGCCAAAATTGACAAATGGGATCTCATTAAACTAAAAAGCTTCTGCACAGCAAAAGAAACTACCATCAGAGTGAACAGGCAACCTACAGAATGGGAGAAAATTTTTGCAATCTACTCATCTGACAAAGGGCTAATATCCAGAACCTACAAAGAACTCAAACAAATTTACAAGAAAAAAACAAACAACCCCATCAAAAAGTGGGCAAAGGATATGAACAGACATTTCTCAAAAGAAGACATTCATACAGCCAACAGACACATGAAAAAATGCTCATCATCACTGGCCATCAGAGAAATGCAAATCAAAACCACAATGAGATACCATCTCACACCAGTTAGAATGGCGATCATTAAAAAGTCAGGAAACAACAGGTGCTGGAGAGGATGTGGAGAAATAGGAACACTTTTACACTGTTGGTGGGATTGTAAACTAGTTCAACCATTATGGAAAACAGTATGGCGATTCCTCAAGGATCTAGAACTAGATGTACCATATGACCCAGCCGTCCCATTACTGGGTATATACCCAAAGGATTATAAATTATGCTGCTATAAAGACACATGCACACGTATGTTTATTGCAGCACTATTCACAATAGCAAAGACTTGGAATCAACCCAAATGTCCATCAGTGACAGATTGGATTAAGAAAATGTGGCACATATACACCATGGAATACTATGCAGCCATCAAAAAGGATGAGTTTGTGTCCTTTGTAGGGACATGGATGCAGCAGGAAACCATCATTCTTAGCAAACTATCACAAGAACAGAAAACCAAACACCACATGTTCTCACTCATAGGTGGGAACTGAACAATGAGATCACTTGGACTCCGGAAGGGGAACATCACACACCGGGGCCTATCATGGGGAGGGGGGAGGGGGGAGGGATTGCACTGGGAGTTATACCTGATGTAAATGACGAGTTGATGGGTGCAGCACACCAACATGGCACAAGTATACATATGTAACAAACCTGCACGTTATGCACATGTACCCTACAACTTAAAGTATAATAATAATAAATAAATTTAAAAAAAATTATAAATAATTTAAGTGATACAAAGAATTCTTATAAAATTGAGAAACTCATGATAGCTATTTAATAGTAAATTAGCACTGTTTCACGTGTCAAAATAAGAAAATGTACAATATAGCAAATAAAAATTATAAACCTAGTTTTATCAAACTTTTGTTTGGATATGAAGATTATTAAATGATTTTTTGTGCTTTCTTGCACTTGGCTTATTAATAACTTTGTGACAATTATATGAATATGTGTAATCTTGACAAAATTAAATGATATAATAATAATCATAGCCTTACAAGCAATTTGCAAATTACAATTATGTATATAAAAATAATTAACATGTATGATAACTTTTATATATTTTTATTTAATCAGAAAATATCACTGGTTTATGATTTATAAATATTTTAAGTCTCTACCTTAGCACATCAATGGAAAAAATCATTCCATTCCATTCATTTACATTCATATGTAATACTAAATATATTTTTATTTTATCTTTTATTTTTTAATAATTTCATTTGAGTTTTTATAGAATAATTATAACTAATATATTAGTGGTTAGAAGGTGAAAAATATTATGAAAAATTCTTAGATGAAATTATTTTAAATAAATAATACCATCTTATATTTTCCTTTTAAAAATTAATTATGTAAATAATATTTTCAGTTTCTCCTTTCAGTGGATCTGTAACACTTTTCTCTTTATCCCTGTTTAGAGAAAAGTATTTTCCATGGTGCAAAATTTTAAAAATAACATGAACTTGTATAAAACATTTTTAAATGAATAAAAGTATTTTTATTTCATTTGAGAATTCTTGAAGATAAAAGACACCGTGTTGCCATCAGAACCGTTATTATCTACAAAGACTGTATTGTTGAAATAGATTAAAAAGAATTCTTTGGGATCTCTTTTTTTAATATATACTTAGGGGAAAAAGACTGCATGTATTGGAAATGTCTATTGTAGTTTAAAGAATGTTGACATCCTCTAAAGAAAGAAGAACCAAAAAGATCTGAGTCAGAATATTCAACTTGGTGTTCAATATTAGAACAGAAGACAAATACCTGATTCCACTTTTTTAAAGTCTTTAAGATGCATCTCTTCTTTTAAAAAATTTTATCTGGCAAAGGTCTGTATTTCATGGAAGGGGGGAAAAAGGCAAAGTACAGTAGTACCCCCCTTATCCATGGAGGATGGGGTCCAAGACCCCCAGTGTATGACTGAAACTGAGGATTATACTGAACCATATAAATATAATTTCTTTGTTATTGAAACACCAGGGCTTTGGTCTAGGTTCCGGTGCTTGCAACACAAAAAGCCAATCACTGAGACAATGCATATTGCCAGGGAAGAAGGCTTTACTCAGCTGCTGCAGCCAAGGAGATGGGACATCAGTCTCAAATCCAGCTCCTCAACTAGCTAAACTTGGGGAGTTACATAGCAGGAAAGAAATGTAACTATAGATGGGAAAATAGAAATTATGGAGAGGTAAGGAAGTGGAGGTGGTCAACAGGCAGCAGCTGGTCAGTTAGGCATTCATGATGGGTGAGAGGTCTGGTGTCCCACTGTTCAGATGTGGTGTTCTGGTAAGATTCGGGTGCTTGATACTTTCTGGGAGGACTGATGGTGGGTTTCTTGAGAAAGGAAATCAGTAAGACAAGTGTAAGTTTCTCAAGTTTTAAGACTGGAATGGTCAATTTCTAGTTTTACTGCAAAGAAACCATAAATATCAATTTTATGAAACAATTGACTGGTTTCATTTTTAGATCACAGTTGATTGCAGGTAGCTGAAATCTCAGAAAGTAAAACCAAGGATAAGGAGAGACTATTGCACAGATTAAACTTACAAACAACACAGGGAAAAAAAAAAAAAAGAAAGTGGTATAAATTAGTTTTGTGTTCCCCTTGTATAATTTACACTACCACAAAGCTTCAGTGAGATTCGTACCTTTGTCTTTTCACTCCTGGGGAACTTGGAACTGACATGAAGGATCTCTCTCCCTCTCTGTCTCTTTGAATACACAATTTTCATGCATGATTATATCAAATATGTGTGTTCAAACACAAAGGTCTCAAAGAACTGAAGATGTTCTGAAAAATCCCTGTAAGGAAACAAAACCAGAATTTACCCCGTTACAACCTTGTTACAGATTTGAAAGAGTATTTCTTGTTTCTCCTCATCAAATGAAGATAGTCCAGAGCTTGTGTTTCCATTTAGTAAAATCAAATACTATGCACAAAATCCCAAATCTAAATATAAATCTGTTTTTCACTTAAGCAAAAAGAGCAATATTGTATTTAACTATTAAAAACATTTTTAAAATATATAACACACTAGTGGTACCCACTTTTTAAAAAATGAAATGATTGCAAAACCAATAATGACCAGTAATAACATTTTAGGGGTTCCTCATTGCCAGTGGATGAGTGAAACTGAGGATTAGCTTCTTCCCAGAAAAAGAGAAAGAAGTCTGTGGGGATGGGGTTATGGGGCATGGATACTTATATATTTACAATAATTACATGACAGCAAAATGGGAATTCATTGACTTTCTCAGTATATTTGTAAATAGAAGTTTTATAAACTTTTGGTTTTGGTTGTATTTTTTTTTTCTATCCATTAGAGGTTTTAAACAGAAAAACCTTTGAAAAATTAAATTTACCTGAGTTTAACTGAGTAGGAAACAAAAAGATTTATGAACATGATAGCCCTCAGGACAAAAAGCATGTCAGAGAGCTCTCCTTCACAAAGTTAGCAGGCAATATTTATAGATGGAAAACAAAAGTGACATAGGAAAATGATTGGTTACCAGTTTGAAGTTTGCCTTATTAGGACATGTTTGGCAATTTGCAGTCTATGATTGGCTGAAAGCTTGACTGCTGTGTTTGGCTGAGATTCAGATACTTGTTACAAGAATATGCTCTCAAGTTAGGTTGCAGCATGTTTACATTTTAAGTTAGGTTGCAGTTCACTACTATACAGAGGCAGCTTTGGGGCAAATTTAATTTAATAGAGGGTAACAAATCCATTGAAGTTGATGTCATGTGGAAAATCTAATCAATGACATATTTGAATCTAAAATTCAATTATCTTAAACCCAACTTCAGTGCTGTTCCACTGTTCCCAAAATTTACCATTCTCCTATTGTGTAGCTCTAAAAAAAAAATAAATTTTAAAAATTACCACATAATACTGTCACAGATGAACTGAAATTATTTTAGACCTCAAATGCATGTCTCCATCCATTCTAAAGACTCAGTTATTAAAAAAACTTCTTAAAGAGCAACAGCAACAACAAAAACATATGTGTAGATAAACAGAGCCTGAATTCAGGAAGACCAGTATAAAAGACTCATGCTTATTTGCTTTAGATTAGTACTATCCAGAGGAAAGGTAGAAGAAAACAAAGAAAATGTGTGCTTTTGAGATCATGTGATCTTCATTTAATTTAAAAGTATAAAATTCCAAAAATCTAGAAAAACAATACTTTATGGTTCACGGAAACATATTAGAACATATATATTCAATAGTCAAGAGGGAAAGGAGCTTTTAGAGATGTAATCCACATTTTGGCCATTAAGCCCCCATTGAGCATAATTGAAATATATTGAGTGCTCAAAATGGACAATGGCCTATGCTAATGTCATGGGTATTCTCCTATTTACTTCTCATAATAAACCTATGAGGCAGGTCTTTTTGTTTAGATGAAATAAGGTTCAGGAACAAACAACTAATGACAAACATGCAGTACGCAGCAAGACCAGGAGACTATGGAAACTCTCACAAGAAAATGCATTGCCCTGTTGTCAGGCAATTCCAACAAAAATGCACAATGACATGCCACTGTAATGCATATGAAAAAGTAAAAGTGGTTTCAGGAACACCTAATGTGAGGGTTGCATTTGTTTTGTGCAAAGTGTGAAGACCCAAATGTTTCTAATGATCAGTCTGGGTCTTCATAGAGCCCTCATTACAACAGAGGATGACTTTAAGACTTCAAATGAAAAAAGAAAGGAAATTTTCCTGTGGATCTTGGAATATCTGATTTTTACACTATGGACTATAAATGCTACATTTCCTCATTTTGCTTGGAGAATCTCTTAGCCTGATATCTATCTTCTGGCTCACACCAACCTTGCTGTGACTTAAAGGTTTTTAAGGTTTCTGCCTTTACCTAAATGCTTTCATCATTCTGACCTTGTTTTCTACTGATTTCAGCTTTGGTATTCCAGTGCTATTTTGTCTGTGCTTTATCCTAGGCAGCTCTATTTCCACCATCTCCAATTACCTTTTGTACTGAGTCAATGTGCAAAACATACAATAACACTGATGAGGGAAGAAAAGAAAAAAAAATGGCTCTTTTTATTTCATTGATTTATTTTTATTGATGTTCCCACTGGGATAACAATTTTTGCCCAGGTTCAAGCACTTTGGAAACCCAACCCTAAGTTAGCAAAAATTCGAGTAATCCAGGAGACCTCCATATTGGATCAGCTTTTGTTAATAGTAGTACTTCTTGACTCGGCTCTGAATCTGTAGTCTTGGTTTTAGCTCTGTCTATATGGTTTAGATCTTTGCCATTTCTTTCAGAATTCTTACCTTCTCCAGTATCATTGCTTTTTCTGACATGCTAAATTATTTCTACTTTGAAACTACACAGACCTTGGTCAATGAGATAGAATTATCCTATCTGGAGTAGTACAGCTACCTGTCTTAGGACAACTCTACCAATAACAGTAGCTCTTTACATAAGGCCAAGATTGATTTGGAATATCTTACTACCACCTTATCAACAGGAACACACACATGCACACACCAACACACAACACACACAAACAAAATTTCCCTAAGTAAAATCTGGTACTATGCCTGAGATAAACGTTGCTCAACTCAGCAGACATGATGTTAAACAATAAAGCAGTTACTTTGTGCAAAATGAGGTATGTATGAACATTCAGAGACATGGTTTCAAGATTTTCTGATCATGGTCAGTATAAGCAAAAACAAAATCATGCTAGATCATCAGGGGGAAAAAAAAATGACCTAAATGTTAGCTCACTGCAAGCAGTTCATTCATAGCCTTTAGTAATCCCTAAACCTCCTTATATGTGCCTATATTCTGAGTAGTATTAATCCTTCTACAGAATTCACAGTGCATCTAAATATGCATGCTTTTTCACTTCAGGAATCATTTAGAAATGTTTGTGAATTTGATGAATGCATCAAAATATGCAAATAAATTTGACAATGGACATGTGAGCACTTTACAGTGTGAACTAAAACATTACTGAGAGAAATTAAAGAAATGTAAACAGAGACTTATCAGATGCCAATGAATTCAAAGACTCAATATTCTTAACAAATCATTTCTCTTGAAATAGATCTATAGATTCAACAAAAGTTCAAGTGCTCAACACATTTTTTTGAAGAAATGGGCAAGGTGATTCTAAAATTTACAAGAAAATAGAAAGGACATAGAAGAGCTGTGATGAGCAGAATTATAAGGTGGTCCTCCAAATTTCCATGTCTTGGTGGACTTGTTCTAGATAATCCCTTGGATATAATCCAAGCCAAGACAGATTTCATAGTTTGGATTATATCATTTTATATGGGAAAAGATTAGGGATTATGCAGGTGTGATTCAGGTCCCATACCTGTTCAATCTGAGTAAATCAAGAGAGATTATCCCAGGTGGGCCTGATCTTGTCGGGTGAGACCTTCCAAGGAACTCGACTCTTCCTGCAGAATGAGATCTGAAGCATGGGAGTGTGTGGATCCAGAGAGAGCTGCATGTGGCAAGAACCTGACAGGAGCCTCTGGAAGCTGCCAATGAGTCGTGGCCAGACAACCAGCAAGAAAACAGATATTTTAGCTCTTCAGTCAGAAGGGTTAGAATTCTTCCAGTAGCATAGATGATCTTGGAAAGGGACCCTGAGCCCCAGATAAGAACAGAGCCCCAGCAGACCTCCTGATTTCACCCTTGAGATCCTAAGCAGTGAATTCAATCATACTCTGCTCAGAGTCTTACTCTAAGGAAAATGTTAAATAACAGGTATTTTAAACCACGACGGATTTGACCATTTCATACAGTAATAGAAAATGGATACAGCCAACACAGTTTTGAAAAGGAACAGCAAAGCTGGAGAATATACACTACCTGCTTTCAAGATTTACCAAGTAAAACTATCTGAACAGTCTGTATTGTTGAAAAACTATGCATAATGATCAAAGAAATAGAACACGGAGACATTAACTAAACCCTGGCATACATTGTACATTGATTTTAACAAATATACCAAAGTAATTTAATAGGGAATGATAAACTTGTCAACAAATGGTGCTAGAACAATTGCATATCCATGTGAAAAAATATGAAACTTGGCCATTCATACTATGCTGTAAAACTTATAGAAGATAACATGGGAGAAAAAATCATAGTGACATTTGCTTAGAGAAAGGTTTTATAAATAGGCAAAAAAAGAAAAAGAAAAATATAACATTCATAAATTCGACTTCAGTTATTTGAAAAGCACTGCTAAGAACATGAAAATGCAAGCCATAATATGGCATAAAATACCTGCAAAATATTTATTCTAGAAAGTGCTTGAATCCAGTGTATAAAAATAGCTCATACAACTCAAGTACAGATAGACAAAAACCCAATTAAAATTTTGAATAAATGCAACCAAAGAAGATATATTAATGGCAAAGAAGCCTATGAAATGATGTTTGATATTATTAATCTTTAGGGAAAAATAAATTAAAACTGTAATGCGGTACCATTTCATACCCATTAAAATGCTAACTTTTAAAAAGCTAACCATACCAAGTGCTGGCAAGTATGCGGAACAATTGAAACTGTATATGCTACTGGTGGCCATGTAAAATAATATTACCACTTGAAAAGTAGTTGTGCTTTCTTAAAAAGTAAACATCCACCTACCGTATGTTGCAGCCATCCCATTTCTAACTGTTTATTGGAGAAAAAAACGAAGAAAATGTCAATGCAAAGATTTTTATAGGAATGGAATAGTAACTTTATGACAGCTATGGCCATACCTGGAAAACTCATTAATTATTATTATTTTTTTTATTTTTGTTTGAGATGGAGTCTCCCTCTGTTGCCCAGGCTGGAGTGCAGTGGAGCATTCTTGGCTCACGGCAACGTTTGTCTCCCAGGTTCAGGCGATTCTCCTGTCTCAGCCTTCCGAGTAGCTGGGATTACAGGCGCCCACCACCATGCCAGCTAATTTCTTTGTATTTTTAGTAGAGACGGGGTTTCACCATATTGGCCAGGCTGGTCTCAAACTCCTGACGTCAGGTGATTCACCCGCCTTGGCCTCCCAAAGTGCTAGCATTACAGGTGTGAGCCACCGCGCCCAGCCAAAAACTCACTAATTATTGCATGATTGACAACATTCCTTTTATGTGTTGTTGCTGCTTTTCCCCCTGAACCCCAATAGCGGGGGGAAAAAAAGAAAGAAACAGACTCTACTCTCCCTAAGCCTTTCATTAATTTCCATGAGAATTGAATTTATGGAATGGAGAACATAGACACTTCGGCCTGGAAAGACATTTAATTTAGTTGTTAAGAAATTGTGAGGTCTAGGAATTTGAAATAACTTAGTCAAAGTCATGCACATTACGTCGTAATTGGTACAAAACAGGTGGGTAGCAATCAGGAAAGTTCAGCTACCATGTTTAATAGTTGTTTTCCCCATTCTCTCCTTTAGTTAAACTACTTTTAAAATTTTTACTTCCATTGATTTGCAATGTTTTCGGGGGAGTTTCACGTTAATAAATGCTTCTACATAAAAATATCTACATTGATGGACTCTCTAATGTACATTTTATTTTAAAATGTTTTAGAGATTGTGTGTGTAACTGGGTATTTTAAGATCTGAAAATGTCAAATTCATTATCATAAGTTTTATTGTGTATATAATTTCATTTTTATTGACTTTTTATCTTTGATTAAATTGTCCTTTTATTATGCCTTTTTATCAACAGGTATACTTTAGCCAGCATGTCAATTTCATCCATTTTTGTTTATGTTTTTAAAGCCATCACATACATTTTGGTAAGTCAGCTCAATCTTCATACTTTTCAAATTCAATTAAGTTGAAAGCTTTGTCTCCTTTGATAAGAGACAACTGCTGAAAGCTAATGCCTTATAGAAAAATGTTGCAAGGACAAAATACCATTTAATAGAGAAAGAGGAAAACATATCTTTATTTGACAGACAATCAAGTGAGGCTTTTCAAATACCCCATCAGTTACATAGAAGATAATATTTAAAATCATATGTGGCTTCTAATGCTTCTGTTCAACACATAGTATAAGAGTGACCTTATATATATATTTTTTAAATTGAAAAGATACATTTTTGCAGAAGCATGGTAATGTGCAGTAATTCTAAAAGTGGCTCTAACTTTGTAACTATATATAATAAATTTAATTTGTGTTCACAGAAATGACAAAGTGAAGTATGACTTTTCCTGATTTGTATTCAAAATTAGGACAACATTCTTGGTACAAAACTTTCTCAGAATATGTATTTTCAAATGCCTTATGTTTCCTCCACCTACACTGCAAGGTCTGCTTTAAAGCCTGCTTAGTTAACATTTAAAGTCAATAAATATGTATTAAACTTAAATCTAGGTCAAACATTATGAAACATACAGCAAACAAGTTTAGGACTATGGTCCTAATGCCCAAGGAACTCACAGTCTGGGAAGGCCAACAGGTTCATGCCTATCTATAATGTTAGGAAAATTAAAGAAGGTATTATAATAGATTTATAAAATTTATAAAATTATTATAATAAATTTATTGAATACATCTCTACCACAGGGAACAATACATATGTATAGATTAAAAAAAATACGCTTGAGCTGTGCCTTAAGGGTTAAATTGACAGGTGATTGAGAGATATTTCAAGTTGAGGAACTGGCATAAACAAAGGATAGAGACATGCTCTGTGTAGCTAAGAATACACAGTGGCTGGAATAGAGCACAAGTATATGGATGTGAGGAGGTGAGCTTGGCAAGGGAGGGCAAGACTTAGATGGAAAAGACTGTGAGGATCATGGAGTGGCTTTTGTACTTCAGCCATCTGTCACTGTGCTGTGTTTATCACAGGTCTGAAGTCAATCATTGCTCTAACACCTTTTCTGAATCACCATCATGACCTATAGAATAAAACACTAGCATTCTATTTTGAAAAAGCAATAGAGTGAAAGTGATAATTGGTTACTGCAACGAGATTGGAAATTCGTAAAGACATAAGAAGATATAAGGACATTGGAATGAATGGGACTGCAAATTTGGCCCACTTTCTCTATCTCACCACAAACTCTAACCATAACATGGTAGATTTCACAAATAAAGATTCTGTGGGGTTTTTTTGTTTGTTTGTTTTGTTTTTGTATTTTTCTTCAACATACCAATCATTTAATCAGTTCAATCTGGTAAGTAATGTCAAAACTGTTTATTTTATGGGATAAATTCCCAAGTTCCTATTTTTTATTTTTATCTTTTAATTTACTTCTCAGTGGTTCGTGTTTTCCTTATATCAACACTGTATTTCCTCAACCAGTTTTTCCAAGTGAAATTACTAGTTATCTGGAAAATAATTAGCAACCATCTCCTCACTCATTGGATGCTAATACTAATCTCTCACAGGACCATACCTCCTCTAAGAAGAACTCCCCCCTCCCTCCTTCACCCCCATCCCCCAACACACATACTATTTACATTATGAATCTCAAACTCTTGCTGAAAACAGTAGTTTTCTATTTAGGCAGCTTATATAGCACTACTTCCCATTGGGAAATGTCACCTTCAAACAGGAAATAATCTCTATACATTGAATGATAATTTCCTTTTTTAATTGTGGGTGATATGTGAAGGAAAAAATAAATAACAGGCAATATTAATATGCTCTATATTAACAAGTATTAAAAAACAATAAACATTTATCTTTTCCATTCTACATAGATCTTCCATTTGTTTATTACCTATATGTTAGTCAAAGTAATTCAATTCAGTATAATTTTTTAAGACAGTATTTTTTTCACAATACTAAAAGTGAACTATTATTTTTTGTTCCCAAACTTGATTTAAGTTCTAAAACTCAGAGAAAATACCTAAGTGATTTAGGGTATGACATTTCTCTAGTCTGTGCATCCTTTCCCTGTCTATATAATAAAATGGACATGACAGTCTCTAAATCCCCTATTACTTCTGAAAACAACCCCTCTCCCCTATGATTACCAGTATGATTTTCTTTTAAAACTTTTGAAAATAGAGGATTTTTAAAAACTGTTTTATTTGGATTTGAGCCTTTAATTGGCAGCCATATTTATCTCCTAAATTAGTTCTCAAAGGTCAAAAAGCAATCAATTACCTACTGCTTTCCTGCTTTAATTGGTAGCATATCTTTGAAAAAGCTTTAAACATCAATGTTTGCATTTTGTCTCTAAAATATGAAAAGTTCCAAGAAGAAAAGAGAGATATTTTGGAAGATATTTTGGATTGAAGTTCCCATATTGAATACATATGTTTAATTGCCATAGCATCTCTAATTTTTTCATGAAGCTCTATGTACTCGGCAATATTTACCTTCTTATTTGCATAAGATAATCAGAATATATGAATACTTTAATCAATATTTGATATTTTAAGAGACCTCTGAAGGCACTCACTGATATGTTAATTTAAGAATAAGGCATCAAATAATTTAAACCGAGTAACTAAATAAAAAGGAAAATTGACAATTTTGTTAAAAAGCTAGGTATACTGACATGCTGATGTCCTTTCTATATTCTGTTCTAGTTCTTAGCCCTAAGTCAGATAAATAAAAATAACAATAACAGCTCCATTTCAAAGAAATCTGTTTTGATGCTCATCAAAAAATCTCCACAACAGATGTTTTAGCCCCATTTCATAAACAGAAGTTTGAGGCTAAGATAACTGAAGTTACTTGCCCTAACCTTCAAAGCTAATAGGTGGTACAGTTGGGCTAGGAATCCAGACATACTGCTATATCCTGATTCGTTCATTTATTTTCCAATACATATAACTAGACAATAAATCAGCTAGAAATGGTGGAAATTAACTCAAGACTATCATCTTACCTTACACCCTTTTTATTACCTTGTCATGTATTCCCTGATTTACAGCATCTACATTTTTGCCTCTGCAATCCTGAACTTTATAGAATGTCTGGTGTCCCTTGACTTAATGTTTGTTCTAGGGTGATGGACTCATCTCAGTTTGCCTGGGCCTGTCCTGGGTTTAGTATTGAAAGTACTGTGATCTAGGTACCCCTCAAGTCTCAGGAAAATCAACATAGCTCGTCAGAGATTGTCCTGGTTTTAAAACATAAAATTCTGTGTCCCAGGAGCTTCATCAGTCCCAGGCTAATCAAGGTGGTTCATCACCCTAAGTGACCCTCACATTTGAGCACTGTCTTTTTTTATGGAGTTTAGCTTAGCTAAATCATTGTCTTACCAATCTCTTATTAATGCAGGAAGGTACATGTTGTCGCAAATGCTGCCACATGTTCCCAGCAACTTGGAGAGGCCTGTCTTCATCCTGAGGAATGCTGAACGCTTGTTGTCTCAAAAATCACAAATAATATTACTTTAATGAGTTTGAGTGTGCCATTCATATACTATACTTGATTTTTCCCTAATTCACAGAAGGCATTTGTTGACTTCGAAAATGCCAGATTTTAAGTGCTTAGTGGAGAAACATGGGAGAAAGTTGTGTTTCTAGAACATCTGGAGAAACAAATATTTTCTCACTGTTTATTTTCAGTCCCCTTTCCAATTCAATAATATTTGCTTTTTTTACTGCAATAAGATGAGCTGGAGAATAATGAGAATGCAAACTGGTTTTACCTTGAGAAATGCTTCAGGGTAAACAATTCTAACACTGAAATCAAGAATTGCAAAGTTTATTAAATAATTCTGCTCTTGATGAAACCATCAATAGCTGAGTGTTTTAAAAACATTGCTAAACATCACTGAACAAGGATAATATGTTTCACATAACTCAGAGAAACAAACTTTGGTATAACAAACCTCACACATTTTTACTGAGAAAAGTATTTGGATTTAATTCTTTTTTTAAATAATGATCTAAATTATTACATTAAAGCTACATAGGATATTGAAATTATATGCAAATCAAGATAAACAAGAAGCTATGGAAAAAAAGTCCAATCTTTAAGTAATTTCCCTAGTAAAATAAGGGATGCTTGACTAAAAAAATCTGAGTTTCTTCTGAAATAGAGAAAATTATTGGCCATTTAAAATTTTAAATCAGGAAGAAATCTTATGTTTAAGAAGGTCAGAGAGAGTAGTAGTTTCTCAGAAAGTTCAAGCCTATATTTTATGAAAACATTTGCTAAAGAGTGTTTAATTGTTGAATAAAGTAGAACCAATAATTAGAAGGCCTGTGTTCTAAATTCACCTTTACCACCTTTACCACTGACTTTACTGATGGTCTTAGCCAATTTTTTTTTATTTCATTGATTTCACAAGATGAGGGAACTTGGGTACTTTTCACTTTTATCATTGGCTAATCAAATATTTATATTATGGTGGTCAATGAGGAGACTGTGTTCAGCAATGGCAAACAAAACTCGAAATCATTGGATGTTTAACTATACAATATTATACAGTGATAATAAATTATATTACTTTGGCAAGCAATTTATAATTGGATAATTGTCATGATTCTCTTATATATACTTTTCAGTTCTAACTTGAATTTTTTAAAAATTTGAATTACCTGTAGTAAATATATGTTAAGGATTCCATGAGTTTTTTAATGCAGCCTTCCTCCTCCTCCTCCTCTTCTTCTTCTGTTTTGCACAGCAAAAAAGATTTCATTAAAAATGGGCCAAGGATTGGAACAGTCACTTTCAAAAATAACCATACAGACAGTTAACAGGTTTACAAAAAAATGTTCAACATCACTAATCCTTAGAGAAATGCAAACCAAAACCACAGTGAGATATCACCTCACACCTGTCAGGGTGAAGCTCAGGGTTGGCCAGGATATTGATAACAGGCAACCCTTGTACACTGCTGTTGGGAATGCAAATTACTAAAACCACCATGTAAAATTGTATGGAGATTCCCGAAAAGAAAACAAAAGTAGAACATATAATCCAAGAATCCCACTTCTGGGTATATATTCACAGAAAATGAAAGGAGTATCACAAAGAGAGATCTGTACTCCCATGTTCAATGTGGTATTATTTTCAATATCCACGATAGGTAGTCAACTGAAGTGTCCATCGAAAGATGGCTGGATAAAGAAAATATGACATATATACACATGGAATACTATGAAACTTTAAAAAAGGAAATTCTGTCATTTGCTACCCCAGGAGTGAGCCTGGAGGACCCCATTCTAAGCAAAGCAAGTCAGGCACAGAGGAACAAATCCACATTATCTCACTTATATATGGAATCTATAAAAAGTCAGCATTTTATAAGTAGAGAGTAGAATGGTTCTTACCAGAGGCTGGATTGGGAGGGGAATAAAGGGTTGTTGGTCAAAGGGAAAAAAATTTTAGTTAGACAGACAGGAGGAATATGTTTTGAGACCTACTGCACAGCTGGATGACTATAGTCAATAATAATGTATTGTACATTTCAAAATAACTAAGAGAGTAAATCCCAAATGCCTCACCACAAAGAAACAAGGAAGTGAGGTGACAGATAGGTTAACTTGCTTTATTCAGTAATTCTACATAGTAGATGTATATCACAACATGACTTTGGACCCCATAAATGCATACAATTATGGTTTGTTAATGAATAATAATCAAAGAAAAGCCTAAGGAACTGAAAGAGCAGGCTGGAGGGAGCAGATCAAGTGCCTGGTAGATGCAACAGGGAGAGAACAGGGTACACAGGTCTGGTAGAGGTTGCCTTTGTTTTCTGTCCACTGTAGTGCAATAAAACAGCAAGCTAACTAAGTCTGATGCTGCAAAGTAGAAACAGAAGGCCAGGGTTGCCACACAGGAAGGAGGAAAGGAAAGGACCAACTCTCATTCCATTTCAGGGTCTTGTTTTAACAGGTTACAAAAACAAAAACTTCAGGAACTTGGAAAGCCTGTTCTGCTGGGAGACACTTTCATATCTGGGGCCCAAGATTCCAAACCTGGTGAAAACACCCTGTAGAATCCCATCCTCTTGAATGGATATAATGGGATACCACTCCTACTCTTATATTTTATGGAAGATATGGTTTTTTTGGAAATGTAATTAAGGTCCCTAATATGTGGACTTTGAGTTAATCAAAAGGAAAATTATCCTAGACAGGCCTGAATTAATCAAGTTAACCCTTTAAAAGAAGGTGAAGTTCCAGAGACAAGCTCTGTACTGCTGGCATTAAGGAAGAATTCTCTAGTTGCTGAGAGTGGCTTCCAGAAGACAAACAGGTAGCAAATGGGGATTTCAACCCTACAACCATAAAAAACTGGATTCTGCCAACAACTGGTGAGGTTAGAAGAGAATTTCAAACCTCATTTGAGATGACAGTAATAGCCAACTGTGAGTTTTGAGGATTTAGTAAACACATGTAAATATCCAAGCACACATTCCTATTTAATACAAATGTATTGTTTTAATTCTTTTTCCAGACTTCTGATACAAATGAATGAGTTAATCCTTGTTTTTTTCTGTCAGGAGACTGGGGACAGGGTAGCATGGTTCTTTGCTCATGTCTCAAAAGGTGAACTCACAGTTGGCTATTACTGTCATCTCAAATGAGGATTGAAATTCTCTTCTAACCTCACCAGTTGTTGGCAGAATCCAGTTTTTTATGGTTGTAGGGTTGAAATCCCCATTTGCTACCTGTCTGTCTTCTGGAAGCCACTCTCAGCAAAATAGCTCTGTGGATTATAGTTTATATACACATTTAGCAAATGGCATAAGGATTCAAAAACTTAAGCAATATAATAAAATTATACACAAATAGAAAATGACATAGCTATTATTTTAATTTTCTCTCCCTGTCTCCTATGTTGAATTCTTTTTCAAATTGTATTTATTTATTTATTGACTTTTTATTATACTTTAAGTTCTGGGATACATGTGCAGAACATGCAGGTTTGTTACATAGATATACATGTGTCATGGTGGTTTGTTGCACCCATCAACCTTTAGGTATATTTACTTTAGGTATATTTCCTAATGCTATCCCTCCCCTTGCCCCCCACCCCCTGACAGGCCCTGGTGTGTGATTCTCCGCCCTCTCCCCGTGTCCATGTGTTCTCATTGTTCATCTCCCACTTATGAGTGAGAACATGAGGTGTTCGATTTTCTGTTCCTGTGTTAGTTTGCTGAGAATGATGGTTTCCAGCTTCATCCATGTCCCTGCAAACGATACGAACTCATCCTTTTTATAGCTGCATAGTATTCCATGGTGTATATGTGCTACATTTTCTTTAACAAGTCAATCATTGATGGGCATTTTGGTTGGTTCCAAGTCTTTGCTATTGTTAATAATTCTGCAATAAACATACATGTGCACGTGTCTTTAGAGGAGTACGATTTATAATCCTTTGGGTATATATCCAGTAACGAGATTGCTGAGTCTAATGGTATTTCTGGTTCTAGATCCTTGAGGAATTGCCACACTGTCTTCCACAATGGTTGAACTAATTTACACTCCCACGAACAGTGTAAAAGTGTTCCTATTTCTCCTCTCCAGCATCTGTTTTTTCCTGACTTTTTAATAATCGCCATTCTAACTGGTGTGAGGTGGTATCTCATTGTGGCTTTGATTTGCGTTTCTCTAATACCAGTGATGATGAATTTTTTTTTCATGTATTTGTTGGCTGCATAGATGTCTTGTTTTGAGAAGTGTCTGTTCATATCCTTCACCCACTTTTTGATAGGGTTTTTTTTTCTTGTAAATTTGTTTAAGTTCCTTGTAGATTCTGGATATTAGCCCTTTGTCAGATAGATTGCAAAAATTGTCTCCCATTCTGTAGGTTGCCTGTTCACTCTGATGATAGTTTATTTTGCTGTGCAGAAGCTCTTTGGTTTAATTGATCCCATTTGTCAATTTCAGCTTTTGTTGCCATTGCTTTTGGTGTTTTAGTTATGAAGTCTTCACCCATGCCTACCTCTTAAAGGTATTGCCTAGGTTTTCTTCTAGCGTTTTTATGGTTTTAGGTCTTACATTTAAGTCCTTAATCCATCTTGAGTTAATTTTTGTATAAGGTGTAAGAAAGGGGTCCAGTTTCAGTTTTCTGCATATGGCCAGCCAGTTTTCCCAACACCATTTATTAAATATGGAATCCTTTCCCATTGCTTGTTTTTGTCAGGTTGGTCAAGGAACAAGTGGTTATAGATGTGTGGTGTTACTTCTGAGGCCTCTGTTCTGTTCCATTGGTCTATGTATATGTTTTGGTACCAGGACCATGCTGTTTTGGTTACGGTAGCCTTGTAGTATAGTTTGAAGTCAGATAGTATGATGCCTCCAGCTTTGTTCTTTTTGCTTATGATTGTCTTGGTTATAGGGGCTCTTTTTGGTTCCATATTAAATTTAACATAGTTTTTTCTAATTATTTGAAATAAGTCAAAGGTAGCTTAATGGGGATAGCATTTAATCTATAAATTACTTTGGGCAGTATGGCCATTTTCACTATATTGTTTCTTCCTATCCATAAGCATGGAATGTTTTTCCATTTGTTTGTGCTCTCTCTCTTATTTCCTTGAGCAGTGGTTTGTAGTTCTCTTTGAAGAGGTTCTTCCCATCTCTTGTGGATTGTTTTCCTAGGTATTTTATTCTATTTGTAGCAATTGTGAATGGGAATTCACTCATGATTTGGCTCTCTGTTTGTCTATCATGAATGTATAGGAATTCTTGTGATTTTTACACATTGATTTTGTATGCTTTATAGTTTGTTGAGAGTTTTTAGCATGAAGGGGTGTTGAATTGTATTGAAGGCCTTTTCTGCATCTATTGAGATAATCATGTGGTTTTTGTCATTGGTTATGTTTATGTGGTGAATTATGTTTATTGATTTGCATATGTTGAACCAGTTTTGCATTTCAGGGATGAAGCCAACTTGATCGTGGTGGAAAAGCTTTTTCATGTGCTGCTGGATTCAGTTTTCCAGTATTTTATTGAGGATTTTCACATCGATGTTCATGAGGGATATTGGCTTGAATTTTTTTTGTTGCTGTGTCTCTGACGGGTTTTGGTATCATGATGATGCTGGCCTCATAAAATAAGTTAGGGAGGAGTTTCTTTTTTTCTACAGTTTGGAATAGTTTCAGAAGGAATGGTACCAGCTCTTCTTTTTACCTCTGGTAGAATTCAGCATGAATCTGTCTGGTCCTGGGCTTTTTTTGGTTGGTAGACTATTAATTACTGCTTCAATTTCAGAAAATCTTATTGGTCTATTCAGGGATTTGAATTTTTCCTGGTTGAGTCTTGGGAGGGTGTATGTGTCCAGGAATTTATCCATTTCTTCTAGGTTTTCTAGTTTATTTGCATAGAGGTGTTTATAGTATTCTCTGATGGTAGTTTGTATTTCTGTAGGATCACTGGTGATATCTCCTTTATCATTTTCTATTGTGTCTATTTGATTCTTCTTTCTTTTCTTCTTTATTAGTCTGGCTAGTGGTCTATCTGTTTTGTTAATCTTTAAAAAAAAAAAAGTCCTGGATTCATCAATTTTTTGAAGTGTTTATCCTGTCTCTATCTCCTTCAGTTCTGCTCTCATCTTAGTTATTTCTTGTCTTCTGCTAGCTTTTGAATTTGTTTCCTCTTGCTTCTCTAGTTCTTTTAACTATGATGTTAGGGTGTCAATTTTAGATCTTCTCTGCTTTCTCCTGTGGGAATTTAGTGCTATAAATTTCCCTCCAAACACTGCTTTAGCTGTGTCCCAGAGATTCTGGTATGTTGTGTATTTGTTCTCATTGGTTTCAAAGACCTTATTTATTTCTGCCTTAATTTCATTGTTTACCCAGTAGTCATTTAGGAGCAAGTTGTTAAGTTGCCATGTAGTTGTGCGGTTTTGAGTGAGTTTCTTAATCCTGAATTCTAATTTGATTGCACTGTGGTGTAAGAGACTGTTTTTTGTGATGTCTGTTCTTTGCATTTGTTAAGAAGTGTTTTACTTCCAACTATGTGGTCAATTTTGGAATAAGTGCGATGTGGTGCTGAGAAGAATGTATATTCTGTTGACTTGGTGTGGAGAGTTCTGTAGATGTCTATTAGGTCTGCTTGGTCCAGAGCTGAGTTCCAAGGCTTGAATATCCTTGTTAATTTTCTGTCTCATTGATCTGTCTAATATTGACAGTGAGGTGCTAAAGTCTCCCACTATTATTGTGTGGGAGTCTAATTCTCTTTCTAGGTCTCTGATAAATTGCTATATGAATCTAGGTGCTACTGTATTGCATGCATGTATATTTAGGAGAGTTAACTCTTCTTGTTGCATTGATCCCTTTACCATTATGTAATGCCCTTCTTTGTCTTTTTTTTTTTTTTTTAATCTTTGTTGCTGTTTTATTGCTTTCCATTTGCTTGGTAAATATTCCTCTATCCCTTTATTTTGAGTCTATGTGTGTCTTTGCAAGTGAGATGGGTCTCCTAAATACAGCACACTGACGGATCTTGACTCTATCCAATTTGCCAGTCTGTGTCTTTTAATTGGGGCATTTAGCCTGTTTACATTTAAGGTTAATATTGTTATGTGTAAATTTAATCCTGTCATTGTGATGCTAGCTGGTTATTTTGCCCATTAGTTGATGCAGTTTCTTCATAGTGTCAGTGATCTTTACAATTTGGTATGTTTTTGCAGTGGGTGGTACCAGTGCTTCCTTTAGGAGCTCTTATAAAGCAGGCCTGGTGGTGACAAAATCTCTCAGCATTTGCGTGTCTGAAAAGGATTTTATTTCTCCTTCACTTATGAAGCTTAGTTTGGCTAGATATGAAATTCTGGGTTGAGAATTCTTTTCTTTAAGAATGTTGAATATTGGCCTCCACTCTCTTCTGGCTTATAGGGTTTCTGCAGAGAGATCCACTGTTATTCTGATGGGCTTCTTTTTGTGGGTAATCCGACCTTTCTCTCTGGCTGCCCTTGATTTTTTTTTTTTTTTTTTTTTTCATTTCAACCTTGGTGTATCTGACCATTATATGTCTTGAGGTTGCTCTTCTCAAGGAGTATCTTTGTGGTGTTCTCTGTATTTCCTGAATTTGAATGTTGGCCTTTCTTGCTACATTGAGGAAGTTCTCCTGGATAACAACCTGAAGAATATTTTCCAACTTGGTTCCATTCTCCCCATCACTTTCAGGTACACCAATCAAACATAGGCTTGGTCTTTTCACGTAGTCCCATATTTCTTGGAGGCTTTGTTCTTTTCATTCTTTTTTCTCTAATCTTGTCTTCATGCTTTATTTCATTAAGTTGATCTTCAATCTCTGATATCTTTTCTTCCACTTGGTTGATTCAGATTTTGATACTTGTGTATGCTTCATGAAATTCTCGTGCTGTGTTTTTCCAGCTCCTTCAGGTCATTTATGTTCTCTAAACTGGTTATTCTAGTTAGCAATTTCTCTAACCATTTTTCAAGGTTCTTAGCTTCCTTGCATTGGGTTAGAATATGCTCTTTAGCTCGGAGCAGTTTGTTGCTACCCACCGTCTGAAGTCTATTTCTGTCAATTCATCTAATTCATTCTCCATCCCGTTTTGTTCTCTTGCTGTTGAAGAGTTGTGATCCTTTGGAGGAGAAGAGACATTCTTGTTTTTGGAATTTTCAGGCTTTTTGTGCTCGTTTTTCCTCATCTTTGTGGATTTATCTACCTTTGGTCTTTGATGTTGGTGACCTTCGGATGGGGTTTTTGTGTGGACATCCTTTTTGTTGATGTTGATGCTATTCCTTTCTGTTTGTTAGTTTTCCTTCTAACAGTCAGGTCCCTTTGCAGCAGGTCAGCTGGAGTTTGCTGGAGGTTCACTCCAGACCCTGTTTGCCTAGGAATTACCAGTGGAGGCTGCAGAACAGCAAAGATTGCTGCCTGTTCCTTCCTCTGGAAGCTTTGTCTCAGAGGGGCACCTGCCAGATGCCAACTGAAACTCGCCTGTATGAGGTGTCTGTTGATGCCTGCTGGGAGGTTTCTGCCATTCAGGAGGCACGGGGGTCAGGGACCCACTTAAGGAGGCAGTCTGTCCCTTAGCAGAGCTCAAGCGTTGTGTGGGGAGATCTACTGCTCTCTTCAGAGCCAGCAGGCAGGAACATTTAAGTCTGCTGAAGCTGCACCCACAGCTGCCCCTTCCCTCATGTGCTGTGTCCCAGGGAGATGGGAGTTTTATCAATAAGCCCCTGACTGAGGCTGCTGCCTTTCTTTCAGAGATGCCCTGGCCAGAGAAGAGGAATCTAGAGAGGCAGTCTGGCTACAGTGGCTTTGCCAAGCTGTGGTGGGCTCTGCCTGATTCAAACTTCCCAGTGGCTTTGTTTGCATTGTGTGGGGGAAACCACCTACTCAAGCCTCAGTAATGGCAGAGGCCTCTCCTCCCACCAAGCTTGAACATCCCAGGTTGATTTCAGACTGCTGTGTTGTCAGTGAGAATTTCAAGCCAGTGGATCTTAGCTTCCTGGGTTCCATGGGGGTGGGATCTGCTGAGCTAGACCACTTGGCTCCCTGGCTTCAGCCCCCTTTCCAGGGGAGTGAATGGTTCTGTCTCGCTGCCATTCCAGGCACCACTCTGTATGAAAAAAAAGCTCCTGCAGTTAGCTCCATGTCTGCGGAAACAGCTGCCCAGTTTTGTACTTGAAACCCAGGGTCCTGGTGCTATAGGCACCCAAGGGAATCTCCTGGTTTTGCAGGTTGTGAAGACAGTGGGAAAAGCTTAGTGACTGGGCTGGAGAGCACCATTCCTCACAGCATAGTCTCTCATAGCTTTTCTTGGCTAGGGGAGGGAGTTCCCTGACCTCTTGCACTTCCCAGGTGAGGTGAGCCCCACCCTGCTTCTGCTCACCCTCCGTGGGCTCCACCCACTGTCTAACCAGTTCCAATGAGATAAGCCAGGTATGGCCAACCTCAGTTGGAAATGCAGAAATCACCCACCTTCTGCATTATCTCCCTGGAGCTGCAGACTAGAGCTGTTCCCAAATGGCCATCTTGCTAGTCACCTTCTGTGTCGAATTCAGATCTCAAACATATTAAAAAGCCAAGAATCTCAAGTTTTTGTTGAGGTTGCAGAGTCGCTACACAAAGAAGCCCACAGCTTGTTTCTCTCTCTCTCTCTCTCTCTCTCTCTCTCTCTCTCTGTCACACACACACACACACACACACACACAAATTGTTGTTTGGGAGTATTCTTTCTGTCTTTCTTTCTTCTTTATGGTATTTATTCATTCAAATGCTATTTAGCACCTGCTGGGTCCCAGGCATCAAGGCGGAGGGTGAGGATTCAGACAAGACATCTCTTAGGAGCTCTGACTACAGTAGGTAAAACAACCCTGATTCCCTGATTTTCCCTTTACTGATACATATTGACACAAGTTCTGGAAAAATACAGAAGTAAGCAATAAATGGGCTCTTTCTTAACAAACCATTGAAGCATTATCTTGTCATTGGGAATAAACAGCAGCTGCTTGATTACAAACAGCACCATTTGGTAGACTTCTATGAACATTAAACAAAGAAGAACCCATTTGATTTCTTCATATTTCTAAACAAGGTTTGAATTTCTGCCTTAAGCTGTACTTTATGCCAATAAAATAAACCGAGAGTGTCCTTTAATAAAAGGTGCACTGAAACTTTATGATATCCTACATATCCCTCTTCAGCTTAGGAAAAAAAAATGACTCATTCTGATAAATTGTGCAGCAACATACATTGATTCATTCAAGAAATATTTTATTCACGAATTTTGCATCAAACACTGTAAAATAGAGTAGTAAATATCATATGACCCCTGATCTTAGAAAGCTTAAAGTCAAATCAAGCCACTTTAAATGGAAGTGAATTGTAAATTAATCTATGCAGCATTACCTGATTTGTCCAAAGCTACCCAGCTAATACGTGATGTGTTCTGTGACTTACACTCTTGTCTTCTGACTTCCAAATGTATGCCCTTCCTAACATCCCAAGTGATATTGTCTAATACTTGCAAAATCACAGTTTGGGAGTCAAATGACACAAAGTAGCCTTTCTTTGGGAAAGCTGGAAAATGAATGATAATGCTTTTGTGCATGCGTGTGCCTGTGTGTGTTTCAACAAAAGAGAATATTTCTAATAGAAGCTCTAGCAATGGAAAATATCATTCCCTGCACAAATTCCTTCAGCATTATTGGGACTTACTCATGTGCATCAAGTGAAGACCACACTAGAATGGAAGCCAAGTGACAGCTGGTGTGCAATTTTTAGAGTCATTGCCAAATCTAAATTCCCGCTAAATAAAAATGTAAAATTAAATTAGAATTAGAACCACCTATTCCCTTACAGAAATTCAGACATATTAACTCTCAGAGGGTGGATACAGGGGTAAAAGTGATGAAATAGGAGGCATATTGTGCAGACCTAACTTGATTGATCTGATTATGAATTTTTATAAGTAATTTATATTTTCTTATTTGATAAACATGACCTAGCTGCTTTAGAAGTATTCGTTTACTTATGTGTTTTCACATGATGGTTTTCCTTTTTGGTTCTAAATGAAGATAAAATAACTTATTCTCATCTAGAGTAACTGCTGCTTTCAATCTTCTATATGTGCTGTAGCATAACTATTCAATATTAAGCTTGGCATTTAAAGTATTTAGGATTGACTGAAAGTGTTCAGAAAGGATAAAAGCTTAGTGAACTAATTCAGGAGAAAAATCATATTTATCGGAGCCAATTTCTGTAGCTTGACATTTTATGATTTACTTCTAAGCTGCTAAAATAGCTTAAGAAACCTTTTCCTCCTGGTCTGTCTGAATTTTCTTGTATTCTGCATAATCCTGCCTGAAATTTGTGCAATTAATATCGATGTAGGCATCAAATACACTGACAATGAACACCTAGGAATTATGCCTGATTAGGAAGAGTTTTCTACTTAACATATCTGTTAGCTTCATGATAACTGCCCTGGAGAGATGCTGGAAACCAGAGATACTAGTGAATTTCTTGGATACAATAAAATTTATACAGGAGATGGTTCTCCCTCCATGGGACACCTTCTAACTCAGATTTTTATTTTAAAGGTTCTTACCTAAATGGCTTTAAAAGAAAAATTCAGAAATGTTTACTATTCGGACTAGAGTTAGAATAAAAAAAAATGGAATTAAGAGTTTTGACTTCAAAATACTCGAATAATTTACCAGAACTATTTCTTAAAAGGGAATGAAAATAGGTTTTCCTAAAGGAAAACTGAACCAGTTGGCGTAATTAAGGTAAAATACTACACTCCCAAACTACTCCATCCTCCAGGAGCAGCACATTTTTTTCCCAGCAATAGCGAATGTCAAGTTATCTTATGAATTTTGCCGTTGCTGTTACTCTTTAAAGATTGTACCAAATTCTGTCTAAATGTTCATTTCATATCCTCTGTGAAAAATACACTTTACAAAATAAATAAAGGAGGCAAGATTCTGATCCTCTTAGAACTAACTCTTAAATGCATTTGTACCTACATGTATTTTTCTGAATGATTTCTATGTCTGGTTCATCTTACATTTGTAGAAGTATAGATGTATCACCCCAGATTCTATTTCTAAGTTTATATATACAATTAATTCGATGATCTAAGGTGGTTTTACTTATTTTTAACCGTATAGTTTTTCTTTTTTCTTTTTTCTTTTTTTTTTTTTTTTTGAGATGGAGTCTCGCTTTGTTGCCCAGGCTGGAGCTCAGTGGCGCGATCTCGGCTCACTGCAAGCTCCGCCTCCCGGGTTCACGCCATTCTCCTGCCTCCGCCTCCCCAGTAGCTGGGACTACAGGCGCCGCCACCACGCCCGGCTAATTTTTTTTTGCGTTTTTAGTAGAGACAGGGTTTCACCGTGTTAGCCAGGATGGTCTCCATCTAATTTTTTTGTGTTTTTAGTAGAGACAGGGTTTCGCCGTGTTAGCCAGGATGATCTCCGTCTCCCGACCTCGTGATCCACCCGCCTCGGCCTCCCAAAGTGCTGGGATTACAGGCAGTGTGACAATAACTGTCATTTATTGAGCTCATATTTTATGCCAGTAATTTTGCAAAAAATATATATATATATATATTTGTAGTTAAACTTATTTGCTTCTTGACAGCTACAGATAAATGCTTTCTGTTTTGATAGAGGGAAAAACCGAGGTTCATGAAGAATTTGGGCAATGTCACAAAACTAGTAAATGGCAAAGCCTGAATTCAGAAGCAAATCCAGTAGATTTCCAATTTTCAGACACCGTCTCTTTAAATTATATCCGAATAGGTCTAAGGTAGCAGGTTTTTGTAAAATTGCACTGTGTGTACATTGGGAGCTAGACTGTGCAAGGTTTGTAAACTTCAAATTCAGAATAGCTCTATCTATAAAACAGGAATCGTCAGTACCTTAAAAGTTGCTGTGAGTGTTACATGAGGCATAACTGTGAATACACTGTGCTTGGCATGGTGCCTGACATGCTGAAAATTCCTATTAAATGTCAGATGATAGTATTTTTAATGGTGGTAAAATAGCATTTTAATCTTATAGCCAAAATTGGTCTTACCAATTATTTTCTTCTGTGCTTCTCTTTCGTTTTTCCTTTGAACATAATGTCAAATTGCCAGAGAATTTGCAAGAAAGAAAATAACACAAAGAACAATGCCATGTCTTTCACCCATATTCACCAATCCTCACTCAACATTTTAGCATATTTGTTCATTCTTTAGTAATCCCCCTCTCTTTTTCTTTAATGATATTTCATTACCAGAAAAATCAAAATCATTACTAATAATATTCTTATTAGTAATACCAATAATAACAGCAACAGTATCTAATATTTAAGGCATTTTGGCAGGAGCACTCCTAAATGTTTTACATAGGTTAATTACTTATATCTCCACAACAGTCTGATAAAATGAGCATTATCAATATTCTTATTTCGGAAAATAGGGACTTTGCCAAAACTCTTACAAATGGTAAGTGATGGACCCACATTTGAACCAGAGCAATCTGATGTGGGATACCATGTCCTCAGCTACAGTAAGACAATGGGCAGGGAGGATTTAACCCCCAGGCTGCTGCTACCATTGTATGACTGATTGTCAGCTGCTATTACAAGCAGTCTTGAGTTGTTACTAATTATCCTTGAAATTGATTTTAACAAATACATCTATAAACCATTCAAGATTTTATTTCCTCTAAACGCATAGAACTGAGGGTCATGAAGTTTTTAGACAGGGAAAATTGGTATTTGTAAAGATATCAAACATACTTCAATTTTGTGTGAATCACACCCCACCTTCCCTATACAATGCACAGAACCTCAAAATTCTCAAATCTATTGTTTCCGATCACAGGCAAACACTCAAAACAAATGTATTTATTAACTTAGAGGTAATGATAAAATTAAGAAAGAAGATAACTTGTTAAAATTAAGGTTAAGGAATTTACTTAAAGCAGAAGTATAATTTGTTAAAATTAAGCCTATTTTACTTTTTTTTTTTTTTTTTAAAGCCACAACTCTTTGCAAAAGGAATTTTTAGAGTTAGCACAATAGATTCATAGACTGCAGGAAGGGATGAGACTTAAATATCACATCCCAGGACCATGACTGACATTTCTTCATTTCACTCTTCCTGGATGTGCCTGGATGTGGCCTCAAAATTATGCTGGCCGCCTTCGGTCACTAGATCACAGAGAATGTAATTAAGAAAACAAAAGTAACAAACAACAAAACACTTATTTATATCCCTGATCCAATCTAAACCTTTGATTTTACCACTGAGGTCACTGGTCTGAGGCACGTGAGTCACAGTTAAGTTTTTAATCAGCTAGCACCTAACTAGTCTCAAGTTTTTTTGGTTGGTTGGTTTGTTTTTAAGAAAGCCAGCTTTCTTAAGTAAGAATAGATTGAACTTGCTCCTCAGGTGTTGGTTCCTGTCATTTACTAATGAAGACAGATGGTGTTGCCATGTACAGGATGCCTTGGAAACCATTTTTTCCAGGTTTCATTTACAAATGTGGTGTGTTTTTATAGTGTGTTTGAAGCTCAAGGTTACAAACCAAGAGTCATTCTAGTTGACAACTATTCTCTTTTAAGTCATTTGCTTTTATAATGCTAATGGTACTTTTTTACATGGGACCGTGTAATGCAAGTTTGACTTAGTTTGTTTCCATATTTTTGGCGTATAGGAGGAGGATGGGATTACTATCACGCATTTATTTTTAAAAGTTGAAAATACGAATCTTAGACGTCAAATAACTTCTGGAAGTAAAGTTGTGTTCTACATGCTTTAACCTCTTAGAGGATCTGAAACGTTATTCCTTTCATTGATCTTGATCTGAGCTGAGATTGTAAATTATGCCCAATAATTAAGAGACATTTAATAAATAAAATATGCATTCTGCTGTTTCCTTTGAAATAGCAATTCCTAAATATTTTAAGTGGGGTACTAAGAACTGACACCTATTTTCTCCTCTGCTCACATAATAGGATAAAAATAGAAGTTGAGTAAAGACAGGATTTGCCCCTAAATCTACCCACCGCAATTTATAGAGACTAGAGAAAACACCGTTTTAAGTGCATAATATTCTTCTATCTTAGACAATTTAGTAGCTGATGACAATATTGCATGGAAAACTTACCAGTGGAAGTTTTTGGCTACACAAAACACAGATGCTTGTAATTAGCTCTTATCACATGGTTATATTTTTCTTCTTTATGTAACATTTCAATTACCATTAGAATCAAATTGAGAAATGTCTGCGTGAATTTGAGAACACCAACCCAATCTTTTCCAGATATACTATTTACAAAGTGTTCAATGACTCCCTTGGAGCCACTGCAATCAATGAGATCAATAACATGAATTTTAAGTTATCTTTTAATATGTATTTATATATAAATCACAACTCACTAAGATACTTTAGTGTCTTTTAGGTCAATAATCTTCCTTCTTACAAGCCTGAAATATTTTAAAGCAATTCATATATTTAAACATCCACAGCTATTTCTCTCCAAAATCAATCATAATACCATCACAGATTCTGTTTTCTGTCAACTTTGAGGCACTTTCTATTTTCTCTCTAAGATACTTATTTCTAATATAATTTTCTCAGCATCTATTGATAATGGATGCTTCCTGAGGTTGGCAAAAACCTAACTGGATTCCCATTAGCTTGAGTGGTCAAGGTTTATTCCTGAAAGAAGTCTATTCGATTGGTTACAGTAAGCTAGATGGAAGTGCCAAGAATTTATTCACCAGGCACTTGATTATAGAGGGCTTTGGTATGCAATGTGGACTGTTAAAACGTTAATGCATTCAATTATACAGTCTTTTCAGAAGACTTAAATAGAAACTTTGGAAACGTGTTCTTTGGTTTTCTAGTCTCCAAATGTCATTGGTTTGCTATTGAAAATTAATTTAAATTGAAAATGAATGATAGCTAATTCCATAGTGATGCCAGACCACAAGCCAAGGGATTTGAGTGAATTAAGTTATGACTAACTAAAAAGAGTATCACTGTTTAAACATGAGACATTCCATCTGGACACCAAATTGAATTGGTTGAGCATCTATAATGAGAACTGAATACTGCTGGGCACAGCAAGGGTGAATATGGAGATTACTAAAATTAATCTTTGCCCACGGGCATCTCAGAATCTTTTATTACAGTTTTCAATCGTGGGTGCATGCACTCTAAGAGTTCTGCACAACAATCTGTTTGAATGCAGAAAGACAATAGAACAAGCCAAAATAGTGTTGCAGACACTCTTAGGACTCTGCTTATCAGGCTCTCCCCAACCCCCAGGTCAGGTACAGCTTAGTGGACAATTCCCATACACATTTATTACTTCTTACCTCATCTGCTTGCATCCCTCTGAATGCTTTCTCTGGCCACAGGAGCATGTTTCATCTCTAAGTCAAGCAAGTTACCAGTGTTAGTGAGTTAATGCTTCCAAGACAAACCCAGACCAATGAGGAATCAGAGTTGATGTACGAATAGCTCAGTTTTCAGGAAACTGTTCTGAGGTGCTTTTATGCAGTCTATCAGATGGCAGCCAGCAGGATTAAACCCAGTTATCCATCACATTATACTGCTCATTAATTTAATGCTCTTTTATTGACTTTCCTATCTTCCTTGTCTTATTTTTTACTTCCTCACCATACTTCCTGGGATTACAAAATTAATAAATTACTTGCATCCAAATCCTTGTAAGATATTTTACAAATATTACATAAATGAATAATAATTATATTTAATATACTTATAATATACATTATATTTACTAAATCAATATATATACAAATACATATAATGCATATCTAACAGAAAGAAGTAAGTGTATGCAAATTTTGGTATATGAGAAAAATGTTTACTGAGGGGCTACATCATAATTTTTCTGACTCTTAGGCCAGACTGTGCTATACATCAAAACAGAAAGAAAGCATACGTGATTTACAATGGGCTACTTCCCAGGATTTGGATTTGGGATTTGGATGGGAGAAATGACGAGAGACATTCTATTGCATTCTATTTCCATTATTCTTGTTGCCCCAGATTGATACAATGTGCCAAACATGCCTTCTTTAGGAAGGAGATGGAGTTTGTTGTAGGTGATAGTTATAATCTCTAAGTGATATATTGGAAGGAAACTCAGGTATAAGACTCTGAGAGTTTCACTGCATAGAATTGAGGAGTGGTCTACAAAGAAGCAAATTGGAGATAAATAATCGAAAGTCAGAGAGATTTTCAAGATGAGTTAAGTAGTCAATTTAAAGGAATTAACAAAAGGGATAAAACTGAGTATGAAACTAATTAGAAAGGCATTTGTAGAACTGAGATTAGAGCTGGGAAATCTAGTGGGGAAGAGGCTTGGTAAGAAGCTGTCTAAAGCTTCTTCCTAGAGGCTACACATGTTGCTGTTCTTTCTGGAAACAGAGGGAGTTGTTAATGCCACATGTTGAGTCTGATAGGCAGCCTTGTAAGGGCCAGAAGTGAAACACACAGAAGAGCAGTACAGGCTCTAGTGTAGTCTTATGTGAAAATAAGTTCTAACCAGACTCTCTGGGATGTTCAGGATGTCCAAGGAAAAGCTTCTTTGGGGTAGAAATACAAGCTGAGTTGCAAGTCTAAATATGTCTGGCTTTTAACCATGACACATTCTTTTGTGAGTTAAGTACAAAGGTTGGAAGATGGACAGGCTTGGATCTGGTCAAGAAAGAAGAACCAGGCCAGGCACAGTGGCTCACGCCTGTAATCTCAGCACTTAGGGAGGCCAAGGCGGGCAGATCACCTGAGGTCAGGAGTTCGAGACCAGCCTGGCCAGCGTGGTAAAACCACATTTCTACTGAAAATACAAAAAGTAGCTGGGTGTGGTGGCGAGCGCCTGTCATCTCAGCTACTCAGAAGGCTGAGGCAGGAGAATCACTTGAACCCAGGAGGCAGAGGTTACAGTGAGCAGAGATCTCACCACTGCACCCCAGTCTGGGTGACAGAGTGAGACTCTGTACCAAAAAGAAAAAAAAAAAAAGACAGAAGAACCCTAACATTTGTGGTTTCTGGTAACATGGAAACCTAACAGCGAGACAATAGCTAACTTGGAGGTGAGACTAATTTGTTTATCTATGACTATTATCACTTATTATAATATGACTTTGACCATGCAGATACATATTTATCTGAAGTGGTAAGAAAAGAGTATTCAGAATGTGAATTCTTTCCATTGAATTTTTTCTTTGATAGGATCTTCTGCTTGAAATCAAGAGCTTATATGAAATGATTTAAAAGGCACATAGGTTGTACTTAGTTAATTTGAAATATTTCAAACATACTTGAAAAACTCTGCAGCATCAGTAGGTACACAGGGACCTTGGATCACCACTTGCTCATCTTCACAATTACTCTTTTTGAGTTTAGCTAAGTAAATTCTAAGATGGAACTCTGATGGAAAATGTGCAGATGTATCAAGGTTGTAATACAGGTTGAACTCTACCACAGGTGGTAATACTGCAATGTACTTCTTCAAGAAAGCCTATGAGATGGTCATTGCCAGGCTTATAATTAGCAATGGCCAGCTGAATGCTCCAAAACAGGGCAATTACTTACTGGCTTTCTGCCTTAGCTTTGGGCTTTAACCCATTTTTCTATGTTCTAATGGGCTGAACTCACATGGAACAAACTAATTTTTATAAATGTGATATCTGTAAAATATTAAGTAATATGAGTTTATGGTATAAACTTTCCCAGTGATGTTTGTATTTTGAAAAAGTCTTCTGAAATGAGGAAATCCTCGTTTTCACTTTTGTTAGCTTTTTCTATGTAGATATATGCCACTCACATAGTTAGTGTTAGAATCTGATTTGTCCAGCTCCTTGATTCTAGGCAGACTTATGACTGATTTGATAAATGTTATAGAGCAGAAGTAATACTATGCCTATTCCAGGTTTAGCCTTTTCAAAATTTTTATTTATTTATTTATTTATTTATTTATTTATTTATTTATTTATGTTTTGAGATGGAGTCTCGCTCTGTCGCCCAGGCTGGAGTGCAGTGGCCCCATCTCAGCTCACTGCAAGCTCCGCCTCCCGGGTTTACGCCATTCTCCTGCCTCAGCCTCTCGAGTAGCTGGGACTACAGGCGCCCGCCACCTCACCCGGCTAGGTTTTTGTATTTTTTTTAGCAGAGATGGGGTTTCACCGTGTTAGCCAGGATGGTCTCGATCTCCTGACCTCGTGATCCGCCCGTCTCGGCCTCCCAAAGTGCTGGGATTACAGGCTTGAGCCACCGGGCCCAGCCCAAAATTTTTATTTTTATTATAAGTTCTGGGGTACATATGCAGGATGTTCACTTATGTTACATAGGTAAACCTGTGCCATGGTGGTTTGCTGCTCCTATCAACCCATCACCTAGGTATTAATCCCAGCATGCATTAGCTATTTTTCCTAATTGTTTCCCTCCCATTACCTCACCCCTCACAGGTCCCAGTATGTGTTGTTTCCCTCCCTGTGTCCCCTCCCTGTGTTCTCATTGTTCAGCTGTCACTTATACGTAAGAATATGAGGTGTCTGTTTTTGTGTTCCTGAGTTATGTTCCTGAGTTAGTTTGCTGAGGATAATGGCTTCCAACTCCCTCCATGTCCCTGCAAAGGAAATGATCTCATTCCTTTTTACGGCTGGATAGTAATCCATGGTGTATATGTAACACATTTTCTTATTCCAGTCTATGATTGATGGGCATTTGGGTTAATTCCATGTCTTTGCTATTGTTATAGAATGATTTATATTTCTTTAGGTATATACCCAGTAATGTGATTGCTGGGTCAAATCATATTTCTGGTTCTAGATCTCTGAGGAATTGCCACACCATTTTCTACAATGGTTGAACTAATTTAATTTACATTCCCACCAACAGTGTAAGCCAGCCCAATATAGGAAGTTTGACTACCATGAGATAACCATGTTATGAGAAGCCTAAGTCATAAGGAGAGGCCCTGGAGAATTGCTCCATCTGTTGCGAGAAGAAAGTACTAGGAGAAGCACCTGGGCACCAGAAACCCAGCCCCAGCCCAGAACAGACTGCACGTGAATCCAGGTCAGTACCCCTATTAGGCAGAAAAATGTTCTATCAATTGTCTCCTAAATTCCTGAGCCATAAAATAGTGAGGCAAACCAAAAGAGTTTCTTCAAGCCACTACATTGTGGGGTAGTTTGTTACATAGCAATAGATAACGAAACTACTCTTTTTCCTGAAATTGTGCTGTTCAGAGTCTAAAGTCACAGAACAAGTCCTCAATAGCTTTTAGGTAAACCAGCAACTTACATCATTACGCAAGCCTTAATCACATTAGGCAGAGACACAGAAATGAATGACCAACATGGTATGTATTTACCGGCAATGTGGCTAAGAACAAGGTCTTTGGATTCTGACAGGCCCAGGTTTCAGTCCCAGCTTTGCCTCTCTCTAACTTCATGACCTCGGGTGATCAGTTTTACCTCTCCAACTGCCAGTTTTGTTATCTGTTGAATGGAATTGATACTTGCATTAGTTTCTTGTGGCAGCCCTAACCAATTGATAGAAAGTTGGTAGTTTAAAACAATGGAAATCTATTTTCTTTTAGTTCTGGAGGCCGGAAGTTTAAAACCAAAATCTCAACAGAGTCTCATTCCCTCTGATGACTCTAGAGGAGAATCTTTTGCTTCTTCCAGCTTCTAGTGGCTCTGATGTTAGCTCCTGGTGACTGCAGATGTTCCTTGGCTTGCGGCTACAGAAGTCCAATTTTGGCCTCTTTCTTCGTATGTCCTTTTTGTCTACGTCTTCTCCCCTTCTGTCTGGGTTGAATCAATCAGTACAGGGTAATTGCCTCATCTGAAGATCTGTAAGTTTGTTAGCTCTATGAAGACCCTTTTTCCCAAATTAAATAAGGTTCACTCTTATGCCATATAAGGTAATATTCACAGGTTCCAGGGCTTAGAATATGGGCATATTTGGGGGGTCCACCATTCAACCCACTACAATAGCTTAAACTACCCTACAGGAATATTGTAAAACTCGCAGAAAGTATACAATGTACCTGGAAACACATGTTAGTATTTTTTCCATCAACGTTATCATCAATAGACTTGTACGTTACTATTGATCTATGCAAGAACATGTTTGATACAGAATTCCTCTCAATGAATTAGAGAATAAAGTGTTCAACCTTGACTCATATATCGTGGAAATATATGAAACAAAACAAATTAAATCTCAAGCTATGAGAATGGATTTTATGTGTCTGCCTGTGTGTGTGTGTGTGTGTGTGTGTGTGTGTGTGGATTATATTCAAGACATATAAGATGTTTAATTTATCCTTCCAAATTTAACTTAAACATGTTAAAAATTGGTGTTTATAATACCTTTGAAAGCAAATACTTAGATAGATACTTTATTAATAATGAAGACATCACTATGTGTCTGATGTGAATGTTTTTCAATGTATTCTGATTCCATTTTCACTTGCATCTTTCCTAGAGAAAATAAACACCTTCTCACTCTGGCAATATTCTGAAGAAAATAAACACGTCTCATGCTGACCTTGTATTCTTCATTACAAATGCATAAAAGCTATATTGGTATATTCACATGCCATCAAAAATATATTCCTATGTTTAACGAAATAAGTTCATAGTTTTGAAAGTCTTCTAAGGTACAAAACATATTCATGGAAGGTGGCATATTGGTAGTTTTTTCTAGTGCAAAGAGAAAAAGTTAATGTTGAGTTTTATGTATACTAGAAGTTAGTACCTAGTGAAAATAATCAAAGTTGTAGGTTAAATAGTCAGCATGGTAGTCACACGGTTAGTAGAATGAAAACAATGAAACTATTTAAATTTATCTAAAAATTTTTAAAACTATAGTAAAAAACAGTTGCATTATAATATGAAGTGTTATAAAAATAAATCCCTTTTGAAAATTAAAATAATATTCTTTGTGCTTTTAATATTTATAATGGTATTATGATTTGTTTGACTTAATATGAATTATTTAACTTTTGGTAAATAAGTGAGAAATTCATTATTGATCTATTTTGTTTCATTTTGTTTTAATGACACATTAATGACACATCTACATTCTAAGACACAAATATATTGACCATGATTGTATTAACTTTGATTTGATAATAAGTATAACATACAAGTTAGCCAATAATTTAGATCACTATACTTCCAATAGTGCAACTTACTTCAAAATACCTATCAATTTTTAAAAAAATAACAAAGTAAATTCTTGTGTCATTTATTTTTAGAGTGGGTGGTTGGTTTTGTAAGACAGACAGAGTTTTAATATTTTTTTGAGAAGGTTCTAATATCTTGGGTTTCTCATTTTTAAATTGCACTACTTTTGATTTTAAATACTTCAATAAAGTTAGAAAAAAACTCTTACAATATAAAAAATATTGACTATTACACAATATGTGCAGACAATAAAAGATATAGACCAATAAAAGGAAAGAAACAATGGTAGATTGTGGTGTTTTTTTTTTTTTTTTGAGGTATCATAATATTGATTAGGAAAAGGAAAAATTTGCAGTCTGCACAGGAAAAGAAAAATGAATTTTTATTTATTTATTTATTTATTTTCTATTCAGCATTGACAGTGATAGAGGAAACTTAGAGAAATCCACACCTAGGACTTGGAATTCCTTTCCTTAGGAGGGCAGTTGGAGCAGGAAGAGAATATAAATGGGGGCTGTGCTGAGCTGAGTAAGGTCAGTAGATGCTCCCCGTATTTCTTCTCTTAAGTAATCCAGTGACTTGCAGCAGGATCTGTGAATAGGACTTCATGTTCTAGCATTCAAGTCTTTATATTTCCAATCTATTGCATTTCTACCAAGTAGAGTCATGTGGCAAAGGGTCTGACACCTGGATTGGCCAATCATTTTTCTCTTTAAGACATCCTGCCATCTTCAGGTTTTACTTGTTTATCCTGCAAGCATTGAAGTCTTGGCAGAGAACATGATGCTGAATTCAAAGTCTTCAAAAAGAACATAGATAGGGGTCCTAGCAGCTGTTAGCAAACCTACTGGTTCTTCTCAAGCAAATAATACTCCATTTGAGTCACTTCAAATTGGGTTGATAATGGTGTGAGAAATGCTATTTGCCATCCAGTGTATTAAAAAATATCACAGCTTTATTTCTTATTTTTCTTTCCCTCTGATTTATTCCTATTTCCCCCATTAAAATATTATTGAAACTATTGTTGGGTTCCACTGAGTCTGCAGTTTATCTCTTTTGACCAAGATTGGTATGAAGACTAATCTGGACACTTAAAGAGGAAATATTCTTTGACTTGGCCAGTGATTGTATTAGAATCATAGAGCCACTAAAACTGTAGGTGCATTTATTTGATAAGTACGATGAGCTGAATGTGGAAAGGAAAAGGGGCAGCTAATTACTGGAGCTAATAGCAATAAGCTTCCTGTATTTGTCTGCATCTAGGAAGCTTTTCTCTTTCTCAATATCCTATGATATAACTATTAATTGATTAACTGAAAAACACCAGCTATAACATTTATGTGAAATATCAAGTTTTTGAGGTCGCACTAACATTTTAAATAGCTTCTATTTTGAATTTTATCCCTTACCAACTAAGCTGGGGGGAGATGGGGTTAGAGAAGGACTTTTCTCTCTCTTCGTCTCCCTTAGTTTCCTAAAAGATATAATGATGATGTTACTCCGCACAAAGGGGGATTTCAGGAGACAAGACAAATTCAGTATTAAGAGAAAGCACAGATAAATACTGGAAAATGAAATACACCGTAGAGAAAATTTTCTGACATGTGGCTACAGTTTTAAATTTAGACATAAAAAAAGCAATTACAAAGCAACATATCAACAAAAAGCAATAAAAAGTCTATTTCAAAAAAAGCTGCTGAATGTATTTCCAGAAATTATGACAAATTGACAATGTATTTATTAATATAGAAAAGTTTTACAAATCAGGAAGAAAATATCAAGAATTTTAAAAGTGCAACTGAAAAAGATCTGAATATATCATTTGCAAAGAGCAAATACTAGACAGTTTTCAAGTAAATGGAGAAAATTTTCTATTTCAGTAATAATGAAATAAATGAAAATATTTAAAGTAAGTTACAATGTATCCCAATGACTGGAAAATATTATATATAAAATATATTCTTATATATTTTTATTATATAGAATATTCACCATTTATATGCTGATAAAGCTATACATATGTAACTAATACTGGCAAGTATAACTGATAACAATTATTACTGGCAAGTATAAGAGAAAACCAAAATATTTCCTAAAGAGTTAATGTCAGTGGTCTCATTTCAAAGAATAAAGCCTAAATTTAAACTTCTATGTATTAACATGCTTTTTGCAGTATTATCGATTATGGCAAAAAACTGGTAAACAATTTATTTTTTCAACTGCAGAGAAATGATGAAAGTAAACTAGTAAATATTATGTTGCTATCAAAATTATATTATAAATATATGACAAGAAAGAAAGTTGTAAGTAAATTAAATGATATAAAAATTAGTAACATTACTATTACTAGCATATTTTATCTCTAGTATCTGGATTCAAAGGGTCCTCTGTGTATGTGTGTATATGTATGTGTGTGTTTCAGGCACAAAAGCTTGGAAATCTCCTTGACTTCTTGCTGTTTTCCACAAATTTTGTCTAATCATAAAAACATCTTTTTCACTCTACCTTCAAACTATATCTAGAATTGGCAACTTGTTTCATCTCCACCGTTACTACCAAGTCATTAACTTTAATCAGCATTTGTGGTGGCGTCTCAGTCCCATAGGTCCAATCACATCCTATTTCTGCAGACCTCCTTGTTTCTAATCTTTCAATTCTTTACCTTCTAGGCCTCAGACTAACATTATGTGCTGTTACCAACCCATGAGTGTGTAGATATATATCTCTGTCTTGGGTTACTTTTCTTTCTTCATGAAATGGATGACCAGGTACACAGTGCAAAACTGGGACATTGAAAGGATTTCTTCACACCAGAGTAATTAAAAACCATCCGTGACTAGGACTGGAGTGTAGGAACACCCGTAATTTCTCACATACTTTCATTGTCTTTATCTAATACATTGATAACTCCCAGCAAGAGACATATGATTCCATAAGAGTTGTTATTTTTGAGATTCTTAGAACTTCTCAGAAGACTAAAATATTGCATCTGGCAGAGCATTTCCTTTCTCTTGTATCACATCTCAGTTGGTTTTAAGTAAAATTATTTACATTTGTACCTCTATAGCATGCCAAATGATGTCAGAACACCACCAATTATGCAGTTGACATTAACAGCTGGATAGCATGTAATCTACCACCAAGATCTTATTTAAATACATACGGGAATCTTATAATTCAAGAACTAAAAGGCATGCACCCCAGTTGAAAATGGGCAAAGGACTGCAAATGGTTAAAGATCATGTGAAAAGTTATTAAACATCATTAGTCACTAGGGAAATGCAAATGAAAACCACAGTGAGATACCCTTGACACCTACTAGAAGGGTCATAATAAAAAAATACAGAAAATAACAGGTGTTAGGGAGGAGGAAAGAGAAGTTAGGATCCTTACACATTGCTCATGGGAATGTGAAATGGTACAGCCACTGTGGAGAACAGTTTGGCAGTTCCTCAGCAAGTTAAACATAGAATTACCTTAAGATTCAAAGCCCACACCTAGGTATATACCTAAAAGAATTAAAACCAGATGTTCACATAGAAAGTTGTATATGAATTTTCACAAGAACAGTAGTCATAGCAGCCAAAAAGTAGAAATGGTCAAATGTCTATCAACAGATAAATGGGTAAACACAATGTGGTATATCCATACAATGGAATATTATTTAGCCATAAAAAGGAATGAAGTACTTATAATATTACAAAACTTCATGTTAAGTCAAAGAAGCCAGACACAAAAAGTCACATATTCTACAATTCAATTTATAGTAAACCCATACAGACAGAAAACAGATTAGTGCTGTTTCAAGGCTGGAAGCAGGGGAGAATGGGAAATCTCAGCTTAATAGATAACAAGGCTTCCATTCAGGGTAGTGAAAACAATTCTGGAACTAGGTAGGAGTGATGGTTGCACAACATTGTGAAGGCTATTAATGCAACTAAATTGTACATTTTAACATGATTAAAACTGTAAGTTTTATGTTAGATGTATTTTTCCACAGTAAAAATTTCATTCTAGATTTTGCTTCCTGGGACCAATATATCATCCTTATTATTACACCATATTACTCAGAAAAGGGACTCTAAGGCACAGATACACCTTCTGAAAGTTTATCAAAGAGAGCTACTGAGAACTGTAGGAGAGATTAAACTGTAATTTGGTTGTAAAGGAAGACTCAGCCAATCTTACAAATAACTGTGGAGGTGGGAGAGCCCTTCGGTATTTCAAAATTAAGACAAGTGCTCAGATCTTCATATTCAAACTCTACCAGATGCAGGCTGTTCCCAGAGAGAGAGCCTAGCCTTGGGAGAAGCTGCACACTGTAGCCAAAAGCAATTTATTGAGAAAGGATTCAACTGTGAAACATCAGCATTCAACATTATTAGCAGCTGTAAAAAGAGGTGTGTCAGCCCTGAGAGGGAGGGTCTTTTTGGTGCACCACCGTATTCACTCCAGCACATAAGGCAGAAGTACTTTTAAAATTCCTATGTCCTAACTTACTGACATGAAACAAATTTGTGATTAGAAGTATATTCTGATGATTATCTCAATGATCATTCAGTGCATGTCCAACATTTGCTAGAATCTGTTTGTAATGAAAATAACCACCTCACCTAACATTCTTTTGCCATTTCAATAAATCAACTGCTTGGAAGGGTGATGCCTGTATTACACCGAGATGGTCTGCATGTCATGAATTCTCAGGATAGCCCTGAATGCAAATCACCTTTCCCACGGTCTCTATAACTTCTCTTCAACCTGTGTTTGTATACCACTATCCAATCAAATCACTGACCAAGAGGACATAGTGTCTCTACTACCACCAGATGCCCCTGGACACTCTTATTTATTTATTTATCTATTGACTGTTTTTATGCTTTTCCCAGCTTCATGACACTAAAAAAAAGTTGGCCTCTATGGTTCGTTCAGTATAGTCATCTCAAGCTATTGGAGACAGCTTGTAACGAGTTAAAAGTGGTATAGAACATAAGTCCCTTTGCAATTCTGAACCAATGACTGATGGGTGTTGGAAAGTTTCAAAACTTATGATTTCGTTTAGGACATACTGAGGCATAACTTACTCTACAGACCTCTCCCGTGGGATCAGAGTGAAGGCACCCTCTGTGGGATTGGGAATAGAACGGGGAAAGCAGAGGAGGAACTGGGAGACAAATGAGAAAGGGCTTGATATCAAGCAGTTTGCCCTAGGTCTTCCTTGATGAATCAACTTCACACGGATCTCATCTCAGGTTCTGCAGCTATAAACCTACCCTAAGACACTAAATGTGGGTAATTTATATCGTATCTACAACTAATAATCATACCTCAACTTTTGTGAATATTTTAGCACAAATATATCCCTGGGCATGGGAACTCACACCGAAAGTTGTATTTTAAAAAATCTGCAATCCAATTATAAACTCCCTGCAATTTGGTTAAAAGCAGTTTAATTTACTTAACTGCATAACAATAAGTGGTTTTCCTGATTTTTTTCACAAACACAAAAAGCATTTGATATGAGTTATGATTGGCTAGATTGCTACACAATAAACAGACGGAAGCAAAGTGTGGATCTGGGTGTAGGAGGGTTTAGTTTTTCCACTTAGATTGATGACTTTTATGATTCAAAGCAGTCACATGGTTTATTTCTTGAAGTGCTCTAGCCAGGACTTGATTGTCTTCCACATTATTCTCAAGGGTACATTCACATCAGTGTTCTGAGGCCAAGGTCCCCAGAGACATTGGCCAGGGTAAGACTGGCTAGATGTGATGGGTGTCCATTGCCTTCTTCAACTTCAGGAAATAAAGAGTGAGGGTGATTGGATGGTCAATATGCAGAGTCAAGCATCATCAGTTTATTTTGCTGAAGCCCATACAGTGGAGATTCAACTTCTGGCTGTGTAAGGAAAATAAACAGAGACAGTGGCATTTTCACTCTCCTAAGCAGTTTATCCAGATCAATATGGGAAAGATTGCTGCTTCGCTGTGGCTGATCTGAGCCTTAATTAAAGATTTTGCTCTCTAAGGTTGACATGGCAGCCACCTTCATGATTATTAGAGTATTGAGTTTCTCTTTCAAACATTTAGAGTTAAGATCAGCATGGCAAACGCAACTGAAGATGATTTTTTTAAGAATCCAGAAACTAGTTTTTGTTTAAGTTTTTCTAAAGTAGATTTAAGATTTCAGTAATAATATCCCTATGGTTTTATTCTGCCTTACAAAGTCCCCATATCCATAGCATAGCAAAGAAGGTCCTTTTTAATCATATTCCTCCTTTATTATTTTTTCCTTTTTGCCCACACTGCAAATATATATATATATATATATATATATATATATATATGTATATATATAAAAAAGTCTCCAGCTATAGCAAGCAGCTTCTCCTGTTTCTCACTTTGTGTCTCTGGACATGTTGGCCATTCCTCCTGTGGTACTTTTCCATGTTTCTCTAACTCAGTCTTCAAACCTAGCTCAAGCATCACTTCCTCCAGGAAGCCTTCCTTCATTTGGCCCTCCTCTCACACTCACTGTGGTGGTTGTCTTTTAATTTTAATTTCTTCCTTTATAATATGTTAATATATGTATCACAGCAGTAACATAATACGAAATAGTTCATCTCTTGAACTGCATTAATAATTGATTGAAGAAAGAGATTCTTTCTTTCTTCTTAGGATTCCCAACCCTTAGCAAAATTTCTAAACAATGTATGTGCTAAATAAATATTCCCGGAATTATTGAACTATTCAATGCATTTGATTATTCAAAATATACGCCATTTGGAGCTGATACATACTTTAAAATCAAAATGATCATTCCGATGACAAATGATATGTGTGATATATGCTGGTGACTTTCACAAATGCATAATATGAAATGCATATTCTTCAATGGGTGAATCAAATGGCCTGTTTGAGAAATATACTTCCTGGAAGTATATTACCTGGAGTTAGTCTTTTGAAAATAAATGTATAAAATCGTTTTCTTTTTACAGAACGGCATTTCTAGGATTAAAGAACACTAATATTTCTAGAACCCTCTTGTAAGGTTTTCATAATTATCAGTACTTGAAATTTTGTCTCAGCCTTTACAAAGATTGCATTAGCATAAAATGTTGTGTTCTTTTGCTTTAATATATTCTTTGAAAAGGAAAATATTCACCAGAACTAAGAGTTGGGAGAGGAAATTATTACCTGCCAGGTGACAAACAGTACTTTACACTGATGAGAAATATATTTTTAAAAAAATGCAAATTACTGAATTTGAGTTGACACTCAACCCTTTCAGAAAAAATTTGCAAAATTAAAATTTAATATCCACTATTAAAGCAATGGAGTTATTCAAATTGCAGCAAATTGCAAATTCAAAATTAATGTGTTCTTTTTAAAAATGTTACCTGCATTATTACATTTTGTCAAATCATGTCTGCACATGATTCGGCACAATTAGGATTCTTTAAACTAGTAAAAGTTATTATACTTACTGCTTATGATAATTCTTTTGGAATACTGAGCTGAGGATATAGGTACCAAAAGTTTTCGTGATTATAGTGCGGCACTTTTGTAAACTATAATTCTGCAGATCTTCATCCTGAAGATTCTTAGACCCAAATGCTTCATAGAAGTGATTCTGTTCTTTATTTCTATGCCTTCATATCGCTAAATTCTGAATACAAACCTAACCCAAAGATGCTTATTTTTCAGGATATTAAATTCTCTAAAAATAGACAATAACAAGTTCCTGTACCAGGAATTCTTTTCCAAATGTTTGCCCAAGTTATCACCTCACAGTTCTGCACAAATATACTAAAAATAAGTAGAAATATTTTCATTTAGCAGGAACTTTCACTAAGGCATGAAGCCCTGATTGATCATGAGAAATTTCCAACCCCTTAAGATACCTGTCTTTGTTCTGATGAAGGAAAGCTTCTGTGCACCTGTAGATTGAATTTGATTACAGTATTACTTCCTATGCTGAAATCCTTCTGTGGATGGCCATTGAACGGCCTAACTCCTTGCTATGACTTATGGAAGCCTTTGAAATCTAGCCCTTCCTCCTGTCCTACCTTCCCTGTGCATAATCATCACTCACTCTGATCTACATTCTTTTTCCTTCTTGCAGACATACTAAGCCCTTACTCAGCTCAGGATTTTGCATACGTGAGTCTATGTTTCCCTCAATATGTGATAAACTCGCTCCTTCTCAGTCTTCTTATCCCTATGTAAATTTCACCTCCTCAGAGAAACGGTCATGAATACGTTTTCTGAAAACTCTTCTCAATTAACCCCCAATTTTCTTCATTTCAGCCCTATATTACGTTCTTCATGGGAATGTCTTCATTTGTAATTACTGTAGTATTAATCTGTTAACATTCGATAAAGGGTCCACCCTTATTAGAATATAAATTCACTAAGTCCGAACTGTATCAATCTTTTTTTGCATTAAAACCTTAAAGTAACTGGCCCTCGATGTATATTTGATGTTTGAATAAATGAGCATATTTTGTTTCTGAGTCAACCCTTTCAGCCATGTTATTTATCTACAGATATTTAACAAACCACTCAAAACTTGATAGTTTAAAACAACAATAAGGATTAATTACTTATTATGATTTCTGTGGGCAGGAATTCAGGAGCTTGGCTAAGTAGTTTTTGCTGTATGAGGTTAAAGTCAGATGTCGGCTGGGGCTGGTCACCTGAAGGCTTTCCTGGGATGGGATATTCTGCTTCTAAGACGGTTCATTCACAGGACTGACAAGATCCTTCTGGCTTGTGGACAGAATGACAGCATGTTTTGACAAGGAACTGCTTGAGTGTCCTCATGGCATGGTGGCTACATTCACTCAGAGGGAATTATATTGAAGAGACCAGGGCAGAAGCTGCTATGCCTTTCATGACGTATCCTTGGCAGTTACACATCATCATTTCTGTCATGTTATTTGTCACCAGGCCAGTCCTTATCGAATGGGTGAGGACACTACCCAAGAGCGTGTATACCAGGAAATGAGAATCACTGGAGACCTATTGGAACCCGGGTGCCATTCTCTTCTGGTCTCTTCCTCTTTTGTCTGAATACTCACTGCCTTCCTTATCTTTCCAACTCCACCCTTAACATCTGTTCTCTCCTCCTTGAGATAAACAATCCAGATGTGTTTTCATACCTTGCGTAACATTCTTTATTTTTTCAAAATATCATCAGACCAAAAGTCCATCGAGTATCCCTAATATTAGGCATGACCAAAAAAGTCCCAAACTCCTACCTACTTCCTACCATTTCGTCTTCTCTCTCTTTCTCTGTTTCTCTCTCTCTCTCTTTCTCATACACACACATGTACACCCCTAACTAGAGGGTATCTGACTTGTTTTAGATAAACAGTTTTAGAAATAAATTTTACATTTAATTCGAAGCAAGTGAGAAAAACCATGGGCCAGGATTTCAGAATTCCTCAACAACTTAAAAGAAAGTATTCAGGTGTGCATGGTCATTAATCAACATCTAAGAATTTATTTTCCTTAAAAAACTGATTCCTTTCCTTCTACCTTCCCTTCATCTCTGGCTATTATTAAACACCCCGTCATAAGCTTCTTAATGGCAAATATTCTTATTTTCCATCAATTTTCTCAAAGGGTGAGGCAGCTTATTTTAGCCAAGTTTAAAATTCATTTAAGATTCATGTATGCCAAGTTCTAGACAAAACACTAACCTTTTGGTGTTTGGCCTTAACTTTGTCAAACATAACTTCCTGCCTTAAAAAAGTTTTAAATGTTAATTAAAAACACTCAAAGAGTCTTAGTCAAAAAATAGTCCTGAACTTAGACCTATTCTCGCCTACAAAATGATGAGTTACAGTAAGAAGCATATGGATTAAATGTCTCCGTAAACTTGATGTGAATTTAAAAATTACTCAGTATTTGGAAAACATATCTACATTTTGTTGAATTAGCTAGTAAAAATGTTTGAATGTAATCTAATATAAATTGCAGTCAGTTTTAATTCCTCAGATCCGAATTAGGAGTATGTGCTTATATTATACTAAAAAGTTTCCAGATTGTTCACTAGGAGTTCAAAAGTTTAATGGGAACCAAAGGAAACTTACAGTCAGACAAGACAGTTGGTGTTAGTGACCATGACTTTAATGTCATTTTTAATCTTCACCACCTCGGTAAGTGAACACTGAATACCAACAGAAGGTCAGGAATACTAGTTCTTAGGATTTTGGAGATGACTGAAAATGTAGAACATTTGGTCTTCTGTGAGAACATGAATCCATAAATCATTATAATTTTCATTAATTTATAATTTATAATCTGCCTTCATCCAAAAGAGTTTTGAAGTGGCTCACAATAAAATATATATGCAATTGCACTCAATTAAGCCAGTAGAATTAGTGCAAGAACACCTGTTTTCCTATACTTGCACACAGATTTTTCAAACATGTATTAAACAAATATTGATTGTTATCTTACTTTGTGTACTAAATCCTGCTATGCACTGGAGTTGGGGGGCACTACATAAATAACAAAACTCCTGCCTTTTAAACACATATAATTTCTTCGGATAAACAGACATCAGATATACAAATTATATTTGTACTGCTTGTCACTACTTTGTATAATAACATGGCATACATTTTATCTAAATATAGGCGGTAATAGAGTTTTAAATAACAATATTCGCCCTGGCTGAGAAACAAGAGAAAATAAAACAAATGCATTGCCTCAGAGCTCAGTATTATTTGACTCCACACTCATTTTTCATCTGAAACAAATTATTAGAGTTTTGCAGTGATTGGTACCTCCCTCTGTGAATAAATATCATTTTTCCAAAGGATGCTCAAGAGAGATTAGAGATCAATATGGATTCATTTTTGTCTCATAATGGGAAATACTGGCCCTACACAGCTATCACATGCCAAGACAGAATCGAGAGATCACAGACCTTGTCTTTCTATCTATCACCCTTGCTCTTTTATGCACATGTAAACTTCAAGCCTTCCTCATTTTCCTGACAGGCGCACTAAAGACACTTGAATTATTTACACTGTTCCTAATGTAAAATAGTATGCATTTAGCAACTGAGCCAAAATCTTTTTGCAAAGAAACCTGGCTTTAAAATACCAGAGCGGTACAAGATTAGTAAATCTCAGCAGAGGTGTAAGAATTAATCTCACTGAAGGTATTACTGCTAGCATATGTAGAAGAGGGATAAGAAATGAATTCACAACAGTTCGCTCTTCCATGACTATCTTAAATTTCTTCTTTGCATAGCTACCTCCCATTCTTGCTTTCCTTCTCCTTCATTTCAAACCATTGCATTATTCTTTTTTTCTTTCATGGCTGCAATTAGTGTAGCAGAGTTGGTAACTCCTGTAAGTCACTGGCCTGACTCTACAACATCTACCAAGAACCATGTTAGCGAGTGTCCCACAGGAGACTTCATTAGTAAGCTGACTCAAACCTCTGCCCTTGACTAACGCCTTCTCTTGATTCTCCCTGCTCCACTTTGATTAGCCTTGTCTTGAAATTGGTGCAGAAGGTACTTTTGTATGATTTTAAGAATACAAACTTGATTCCTTTAGAAGACAACAAAAGTCTGTTTTTCCTATCCAACGGTAACTGTCTTTTCTGTTTCTTTCAATTTAAAGGCTCACACATTCTTATACCACTGCCATAATACAACAGACAAAATCATGGAATTTTGGAGGAATAAAAAAGTTCTCAGCGATGTAAGTGGAGGGAAACTGAGGAAAATATCAGATCATTGATAGTTTTCTTCACACACAAAGAAAATAAAGCCATTTTGAATGCAATTCAAGTTTTGAATAAGGATATTTAAAAATTCCCCATTCTGATTTAGGCTGTAGTTGTGGTTTGCATAAACTACTCTTCACTAAAAAGCTAGTCTGACTCTATCTGATATTATGTCAGCAAAGGGTGATCTTCTTCAGATTTACTCACTTCTTGTTTTGTATTTTAATGTTTCTCCAGCCATTTTACAGTTCTAAACAAGCAAAAGGTAATGTTTAAGGAAAAATCACAATGTATTTGTTATTAAGGAAACAAAGCCCAGAGTCTGCCCTTAAAAGGATCATGTTTATGTCATGCTACAGATTTTTACATCAGGCTTTTGGATTTTGTGTTGTTCTTACTATTTTAGATTTGTTTGTTTATTTATTTATTATTTGGAGACAGAGGTTTGCTCCTGTTGCCCAGGCTAGAGTGCAATGGTGCAGTCTCTGCTCATCACAACCTCTACCTCCCGGAGTCGAGCGATTCTCCTGCCTCAGGCCCCTGAGTAGCTGGGATTATAGGCATGCACCACCATGCTCAGCTAATTTTGTATTTTTAGTAGAGATGGGGTTTCTCCATGTTGGTCAGGCTAGTCTTGAACTCCCAACCTCAGGTGGTCCACCTGCCTCGGGCTCTCAAAGAGCTGGGATTACAGGAGTGAGCCACCGTGACCGGCCAATTTGTTTATTTTTTTACTTGACTGGGCATTTTCCCATAATTACAAACACTTCAAAACTAAAATTATCATAGAAAATTGTAGTTACTATTCTTTCCACATAAAAATGTGTGATTTTCTTTGAAATTCCCAACAAGTTTTCCTAAAACCATTCTAGATGCGCAAATAATGATTTTTTTTTTTTTTTTTTTTTTTTTACTTTAAGATCTGGGATACATGTGCAGGACATGCAGGTTTGTTACATAGGTATACATGTGCCATGGTGCTTTGCTGCACGTGTCAACCCATCGTGTAGGTTTTAAGTCCCATATGCGTTAGGTATTAGTCCTAATGTTCTCCCTCCCCTTGCTCCCCATCCCCGACAGGCCCCAGTGTGTGATGTTCCCCTTCCTGTGTCCATGTGTTCTCATTGTTCAACTCCCATTTATGAGTGAGAACATGCAGTGTTTGGTTTTCTGTTCCTGTGTTAGTTTGCTGAGGATGATGGTTTCCAGCTTCATCCATGTCCCTGCAGAGGACATGAACTCTTTTCTATGGCTGCACAGAATTCCATGGTGTATAAATGCCACATTTTCTTTATCCAGTCCACCATTATGGGCATTTGGGTTGAACAACTGTGGATTAATGAACACTACTACTACCAATCCACAAAGGGAAAAACAATTTTAAAAAATCTTAGCGTTCCATATGCAATGTAAGCATTTATACACACACACACACACACACACACACACACATATTTCAGAGAAGTTGTCAAAAGATGTGTATTCACTCTTGTGTATTGCTACTCACATATAATGTGAGGAAGCTGAGTTTTTAGTTCTTTAAAGGCAGGGACCAAAGCTCCCTTCCTTCTCTGAGTGTACTTAATAGGGGCAAGAACATATCATTGTCCATTTATATGCCCTCACTGCAGGAGCCAGTGAACCCTCAAGTTCTTCATATAGACAATATAGTTTATTTGGATATGCATTCAATTTTGTTGAGACAAGGGAGCTGCCTTCATTTCTCCGTGATCACATGGATTTTAATTTTAAGATGCCAGGGAATATCCTCCCTTCACATTCTTGCTTGACAAGAAGTGACAGAAAACTACAGGACCAATATAACTATTACAAACCAACCCCAGGCTTTTCTTCCCTTGATTCCCAGCTTGTTCCCATTTCATGCTCATTTCTGCTTGGAATTCAGTGACTGGCTACATAACCTACTCATTGTCCTTCACCCTGACTTAGATTTGTTGCTTGCACTTTGCCATCTTGGTTCTAACCCCACTTTTCTTGAGGCCTTTGAACTCTAATTAAATCTTTGATAGTCCTGTTCCAGACTAACTTGCTAGAATATTTCATTCAATTTTTCATCATTGGCTCCAACTGCTGTCTCTAGATTACAATTGTATTTTAACCACTGGCAAAAGCAGAGATACTTGTAGGAAATCATTTATGTGCTCCATACATCCTTGACAACTCACAGAAAGATCTCTGGTGGATCTCTATTAGTTTTTTAAATAAAACTTAATATATATTTGGTTCAGACAAAACATTTTGTCATCCTTTATTTATACAGCTTGAACTTTCCTGATGACATTGTTGACTGCTGACTGTGAAGTTGTTAGCAAATCATCATGTCCCCTTAGTTCTTTTTTTTTTTTTTCCCTCCTGAGAGAGGATCTCACTCTATCACCCAGGCTAGAGTGCAGTCGCATAATCATGGTTCACTGCAGCCTCAACCTTTGGGGCTCAAGAGATTCTCCTGACTTAGCCTCCCAAGTAGCTGAGATTACAGGCATGTGCCATCACGCCCAGCAAATTTTTATATTTTTTATAGAGACAGGGTTTTGCTATGCTGCCCAGGCTGGCCTCAAACATCTGGGCTCAAGTGATCTGCCCACTTAGGACTCCCAAAGTGCTGGGATTATATGCTGGAACCACCATGCCCAGTCTGTCCCCCTAGTCTTAAGGATGAAAAGAATTCTATGAAGTTATCTTATCCTTCTTCCAAGACCCCTACTTCCTCACTATAGTGAAAACAATACCATATATGTACATATCTATATATCTAGCCCAGGAACAAGTGATTATAATGGTAACCTTTTACAATTAAAATCTGACACATAGAGGAAAATTCCATTATGAGAAGGCAGCACAACACTACAAAATTAGGGTTGGTTTTTATTTAAATGGGCCTGCCTCAAATGCATCTCTATCACTGAATAACATTAGAGACTGTATCAACTGATCTTCTGAACCTTGATTCATCAGCAAACCAAAAAAAAAAAAAAAAAAAATCATACCTACTCTCCAAGGTTTCTGTGAATAACAAATGACATAACGGTATAAATCACAGAGAAATGAGTCTGTCACATGGTCAGTGCTTAATATATATGTTAGTATTTATAACCATAAATCAGAGTGAATAGCAGTTAAGACTCAGAAATCGCTATGGGTCAGACACGTGTAAATGTTTTAATTCATGTGGTAATTCTATATGGCAGATACTGTTTCTTGCAGGAGAAACCCGGGGCACTGACAGGTTAGACAATTTGCACAACCAACGTAACATTGTGAAAAAAGACGGAAGCAGGATTGAAAGTTAGATAGTCTGGCTTCAGAGCCTTTTGCTTGTTGCTATGACTCAGCACCTCTCTTCATGCTTGGAAAGTTAGCAAACATGGGCAATGGGTAACTCCAAAGACAAGTGTTTGTAACAGGTTCTGAAACTTGGCAGCATCATGTGGAAACACGGAATCTTGCTAAATTACAATTCTTTTAACAGTTTTAGCAGTTGCAAGCCAGCAGTGATGCTTATCATTGAAGTATTGGCTTTTATGTGCACTGCACTCTGTCACACTGGTTTAAATGAGACAGATTAGCTCCCATCTCAGAACAATTTCGTCAATTAAGTGTAAAGGCCATCCCCACTCCCACCCTGATACTGGGTATGTAAACAATATTGATTTTAAGTTTATAGATTTAATAAACTGAACACCAATTGAAATTTATAGAAAATAATTAACCATAAGGTGATTCAATCAAAAGTTTATTGAAAGTAACTAAAGTAATGGAAACTATTGATTGTTACAAGGATTGATCAAATAATCCAAATAAATTTCATTTAATCGGGATTTAATTGGGCAATACTAAAACTAATAAAAGTAAATGGAAATGGATAGGATGGTGTCTGAGTATATATTTGTATTAAAAATCTTCATTTAAAAACATAAATTGTTGTTTCATAGAGATAATCGTGTCTTTCCAGATGCTTTTGCACATGTTTCCTTTAAATTTATATGTAAGAAGAAAAGGGTGGCTGTAAACTGATATAAAGTTTAAATCAGATTCAATAGATTCAAAGTATTTTCAGAGTTGAATTTCTATAGTACTTGGAAAAAATACTCAAGATTCAGTTATAAAATTTCTCTTGAATGTATTACAACCCCTTACAAGGCAAAATTCTAAAAGTAGGACACACAATATTTTCACCTACTTCTCATTTCCTTTTTTATTCCATCATTTTTTTTTTCCACAAGAGATACAATTTTATTTTAGGAATTCTAGAATTTTTTTATCCTATGAAATCTAAATCTCTCCCTATAGGCTTAATTAAATTAACAGATATTTGATCATAGTAAGGAAGCATAAGATAGTAATTAAATCGGATAGATTCAGTAGCCTTATGGACTTAAAAGGGTATAGGCTAAGATATTTTGGAGATCTTGTTTTGTATCTTAGGATTGTTACAAACTAGCTATGTGGCATCAGGCAATTCACATTTTGTATGTCCTTATTTATCATCTAAAATAAAAGTTTGCCTTCTATCCAGGTCAAAAGTGAAGATCTGCCTAAACACTGTATGAAATCTAACCCAATGTCTTACATTGAAGATCTGCCTAAACACTGTATGAAATCTAACCCAATGTCTTACACTGAAGATCTGCCTAAACACTGTATGAAATCTAACCCAATGTCTTACACTGAAGGGGATACTTCTTAAATATTACTCCCCACTTTCTCTTCTGGAGATTTGAATAGAACCAAATTTGACTATTTCTCTTTCTTCCAGAATGCCACTTAAATATCTATTCAAGTAAAAAGGGCATTAAGAATGCTTTATGATAATGTATGCCCTCCTGAAAAAAAAAAAAAAAAAAAAAGCTAGGATTTTACCCTGGCTTGAATTTTGGGTGGGACACTAATTCACACAGTGTTCCTCAATTCTTGGAAGAAATGACATACATAATAACGTAACGGCATGAGTATTGGTAGCAAACTGGTCCTATGATGTGAATGTTGGCTTTCACATTGTTTTCTTTTTATTTTAATTTTAAAACTTTTTTTGTAGAGACAGGGTCTTGCTTTATTGCCCAGGCTTGTCTCAAACTCCTGGCCTCAAGAGATCCTCCCATCCAGCCTCCCAAAACGCTGAAATTACAGGTGTGAGCCACGGAATCTGGCCAGATTACTTTCTTTTTGTTAGCTTTTATCGTTGTATAAATTCCATTGAAAGCAAAGCCTAAGATAGGATGTGGGTTCAGATAATTTTTGGTTGTATTTTGTTTGTTTTTTGTTTGTTTGTTTTGTTTTTTTGTTTGTTTGTTTTAGACGCAATCACAGAAACTCAGAGTGAAGGAGCAGACCGAGTCAGACAAGGACCAAGGCTCCAAAAGTGTGTGTTTGAAGCTGGCAGCTTCTTGGGACAACCAGATTCATTCTTTCTGGGTATCCTCTGAAGAACTGCAGAGAAGCAATCAACATTTTCTTCTGATTTTCCATCAAGTTCTGGTTGAATTTAAAGCCTGGACTCCACTGGTTGAGGAACCCCCCTGAGGAGTTAAATTTCCTATACATCCAGGCTTTGCCTGATTGAGAACTGAACAAATTTCCATGGCTTCAAAGAAAGATCTAAGGCAGCAAAGCTGAGACCTGACAGATGCTTAGGCAACATGTCATCAACGTGAACAGAGGACTGTCCACTTAAGCAGCATCAGATACCCTCAGAGATTTATGACTTTTGACATTGAAAATGAGACTATTTTATGAACTTAAATTGACAGCTTTGCTTAAAAAAGCAAAAGGTATGACAGTATCATGCTTAAATTAATGTAATAGTAGAAATGAGAATGGTGATAATAATTATAGCTAATCCTTACTATGCACCTACTATCTGCCAGATACTAGTTTAAGCCCTCGATCTGTGTTTTCTACCTAATCTTGACAAATGAATTTATTTCCCAACCTCAAAATCTGAATTTCCCAGTCTTCCCTATCTTAGTAACTATCTGCTCCAATCTGCAGTGGTCGGGACAAAAAATCTTGGTTTCACCTTCAACTCATCCCATACCCCAGGTGGGTAAGTAATGTTGGCCCTAGGTTTTGAGACTGACCACTTCTCATCTCCTTCACCATTACCGCCTTGGCTCAAGCAACCATCAGTTGCAACCTGGTCTTCCTGTCTTGTCAGTGCCATTCCTAATCCATTAAAACCTGTTCTCTCCGAAACAGCCACGGCCACAGTGACTCACTGAAATCTCAAGTGACATCATGTTTTTCTTCAGTTCAATACTGTCCCTTAGCTCCTCATTTTTTTCAGAGTAAAAATTTTTGATCCTTGAAATTACTTAAAAGACCCTCCATTAACTTTTAATTTCACCTGCAACTCTTTCTCCACCTGTTCTAGAGGCTCTGGATTCCATGCTCTTTTCAAACACACTAAATGCATTCCAGTTTCAGAGGCTTTGCTGTGGATGCTGTCACCTATAAGGCCCTTCTAGTCTGGTCTGCTCACAACCTGATCCCTAACTTTAATCACTTATCCTCTCAAATGCCTCCTTCACAGAGAGAACAGCCTGTATAAATACAGCCTATATAAAATGCAAACATTCATCCATTTCTACATTCTATTAAGAGAGTAAACCCCTACCCATATCTATGTTCTTATAGCCTTTTGAATAATGCATACTGGTACCTGAACATTATATATGTTTTTTTTAGTTTATTGATTATATAATTCATGCTTTGAATATGAGCTACAGAGAACCAGGACTTTGCCTTTTCAATCATTGTTGTATCTGCAGACCTTAAAATAAAGTCCTTCACAGAGTAGGCACTTTATTCATGTATTTGGAATGAGCAAATCACCATTTTATGAGGTAGGCACTATTACTCTCAAAATTTACAAATGTGGATAATGAGACACAAATAGATAAGTATTGTGCTTTGCTTAGCCAAGACCATATACCTGGTAAGTGGAGAGATGGATTAGCATATAACTAGAGGTCAAGTTCTTAAACCGTATGCTAATTTTGCCCCCTTCAGATATAGCACACACTCTCCAATTTGCCACAGCCCCCCACTGGCACACTGTATTCTTTCATGTTATCTGCTTGACCCTTGTTGAATTTAAGTTGTAATTTCAAGTTGAAATAATAGAAGACACAAGGAAACTGTTAGGGATGGAAGACAGACTAGATTAGGACAGGAGAGAAAGAGAGAGAAGAAAAAAGGGAGGAAAGGTCAACCTTTCCTTTAAAGGAAACCTTTAAAGTTTAGTTTAAAACTCTAAAAAATCTATGTGTAAATGTGTATCTGTTGATACCATTAGTAGTATTTTCAGAGTTTGGAAAAGACATTACACCTTCAAATCCACATGCCCACAGACTTATACATAGTACTGTTTCTTTCCCAGTGAAGCCTTACTTATTACAGAAGACAGCTACTGCATTCTTACTGGACAGAGAGTTTTGCATTTCTCAACTAGATCATAAATTCTTTCTAAATTGATGCATCACATTCTAAAGCCTGATTAAATTCCTTTAAATTTATTACTCGATTGAAACCTCATGAGACATTTTAGCTTTCATTGCCCTCTGCCTATGAGATCACTGTTATCTTATATCTGATAGCTTGCAAAGGAGTCTAAATCTCTAATAGGTTTTATAAGTGAAATATCTTACTTGATACTTATTATAATATAAAACTATTTACAAATATCATCAAACCACAAATAGACTACTCTCAATTAATATATAGTTTCTAGGAGGCAGTTTTAGAATTATATAATTATACATATATGTAATATATGTATTACATATATACTTAATTTGGGAGTCAATTCTGTAGAATTGAAGTGGTATTGGTTTATTGTGAATGAAATACAGAGCAGTTTGTTATTTTCCTAATCAATCTGAGTATGATCGATTTCTACTAAACCTATGCTGTACTGTGTGGTTGCCTGGAGCCACGAGTGTATCATCATCACAACTTTTTTCTCTCTTCCTCATCTTGAGTTAAGATACTTGTAGAGTATCTGTGAGGACAAATATATAAGACAGCTTTTGTTTTTCAAGTGTTCTTGAACATTTCTTTCTAGAGTAGAAAGAAAACTAATTACATTCATCTAGGACTGTGCTTTATAATCATATATTCAAAACTGAAGAAAACCTTCCATATTCATCTATGTTTCAATTTGCACAACATTACAGAATTAATGTGCAACATTATTATTTGAAAGTATACATCTAGCTCCTAACACTGAAGGATGAAAGTAAAGGAGAAAACAAGGCACAACAACAAATGTTATAGTTAGATGTACACTTTTGAATACTAAGTTCAGTTCTCTCTGTATGTCCTCTTTATAAAATAGTTAGGTTGATGCTGCATTGAAACCATTCATTGTATTTAAACATTTCCTACAATTTACTGTCATTGGAACCAACTTCATGAATTGAAAGATTGACGTTCTATGAGGGGAGAAAATGGTTTTCTTGGTTTACCTGTGTCTTGCTCATGAACATGCTCCAGTACTTACCAACATGTTTTGAATATGATTGGAACTCAATAAATACGTATAAAGTAATTTAATGAGTAGAGGTCAGATGTTGCCAGTGAGTACCTTGGCAGATACTTGCTTTCCATGATAGTAGAAGCCTACCCAGGGCCATCACTACTCATTAATAACCCAAATTCTAACACTAGTTGGTGTTGGTATGTGGAATAAAATTTAGACTTGAACTCTTAAAAAAAAAAAAAAGGTCTACTAATATTATCATTAGCACAAATTTGGACTCTTCATGATATTAAAATAGTCAGTTTATAAATTTCTGTTTATATCTTAAAGCTATAGGTGTGCTAGCCAAGTCTCCCATAACATAAATGCTCTCCCTCCTCTATATATTTCCACAATTTGAAGAAACAGCATAACTCATCTACTAGTCCAGATGCTTACCAGGACCACAGATTTTTATGATCTGTGCTAGGTACTAAGCACACTCCATATGCTACTTTGTTAAATTTGGGTTATTAAAAGGAAACCAAAATCTATAATTGTAACATAACCATTATCATTCATCAAAAAACCTAACTTAATATAGCAAAGCAAAATATATTCTTTGGAGAAAATTTCAATGATAATGTGAAAAAAATACCAGTCTCCCAATATATCAGACATAAACTCTGTCACATCCATACGCACACACCACCACCACCACCACCACCTTCGACAATCATTGTAAACATGAGTTTTCTCTCTCCGTTTTTTTTCTTTTTTTGTATTTAACCTACTGACTATGCAACCTTCGTTCTTTTGGCTACAGTAGTCAAAGCTGTATAACAAAGAGGGTAAGAGTATTTTTTTCATAGGATTTTTATGATAATTAAATTTAAAAACTCACATAATACACTTAGCAGAGAGCCCCCAAAAAATCAGATGTTGAATACATTTTAAATATGATCATGATCATTTATTATTATAGATACTTTTTATACAGAGATTGGATATTTTTATCCATCAAATTTTTTTACCAAAAATATACTGTGAAGATTTTTTTCGATCTCTTTAAATATCTTTCCAAAATATCATTTCAATGTTTGCTTAGTATTATGTTATATGAACAGATAATTTTAACCAAATCTTTCTTGATGGGTATTTATATTGTTTCCAAACTTTATCTATCACAATTATTGCTGTGATAAATAATCTTAGAAATGAATGTCCACAATTTTTTAGAACATTCTGGAACTGATACATAGAGCCAATTACTAAGAAATATTTTGCTATTTACTACTTGCCAAAAGTACAGAAACATACTCTTCCCACCATGTACTATAATATGATACCATTTTGCTTTAAAGTGTTCAGTAATTGAGTATAGTATCTTGTTTACATAATTCATCTTTCAAAAACTTGTAAGGAGTCTTTAACATAATCTGGGGACTTTTGTGCCTAGATGCATACAAGACAAGAGATAATGAGAGGGAGTAAGATACTGAGCTTTTACTCAGCTTCACCCTTTTGTGTGATAGAGTCTTTGTAGTAATTATGACATTAATGGCAGTAGTAGAACAGTGGTGATGCCTGACGTTGATGGTACAAGTAATAGTAGTAGGTCATATGAGCTACTACTAACTCAGGTCTCACCATGTGTTAAGATCTTAACATCTATTACCTTCTTTAACACTTACATAATCATTTGTGCTGGGCACTATTTTTATGCCAATTAAAAGAATCTAAACTGATTCCAAAAGAAACTTATTTATCTAAATTAGGTGGTTTAACCAAGCTTTTCATATAATAAAGGAGTTCTATAGATTGAGAAGCTACCAACCTCATAATTTATATGGAACTCATAGGTTTCCTAATTGCTTTTAATTAATATTTTGGTTATTTTCATATATAGAAGTGTTTTATTTATTTATTTATTTGTTTGTTTGTTTATTTTTGAGAAGGAGTTTCACTCTTGTTGCCCAGGCTGGAGTGCAATGGCGCGATCTTGGCTCACTACAACCTCCACCTCCTGGGTTCAGGCGATTCTCCTGCCTCAGCCTCCCTAGTAGCTGGGATTACAGGTGCCCACTACCATGCCTGGCTAATTTTTTGGATTTCTAATAGATACGTGGTTTCACCATGTTGGTTGTGCTGTTCTTGAACTCCTGACCTCAGGTGATCCACCTGCCTCAGCCTCCTAAAGTACTGGGATTACAGGTTTTCTTTTTTTAAATACAAAGTGTCAGTGTCATTCTGTATTAAACAGAATGTGTTCCCTCTCTACTAAGTCCTTTCAGGAAATTTTTTGTCTGTTACTTTGCCTTTAGATTTTTTTACACTCCTGATGTTTTTCAGGGTGTAGGACAGAGAGTGGTTACTTTCTGCAGGCAATACAAACCTTTAAATTGTTGACTTTATTTCTCAGTGGTCTGCCTTATTCTATGCTTTCCCCTGCAATCCATTCTGGAGACTCTCTTTAGATTAACCTTTACCAGATACTTCTCAAGAACTTATAGCACTCCCTTTTTACTTCCGATTGATTAGGGGAATTGATCACAATTCAATTGTCATCTTCTGACTCTTGCTTAAATTTCTCTTTGGAGTGTATGCTGCTGGTGTTCACCACGTGTCCTCAGAGAGCATCACTCAATGCTCACTCAATGGCTTCCAGATGCAAGCACTGATGGCTTTTTCTTTTTCTTTCTTGTTTTTTGTTGTTTGTTTGTTTGTTTGTTTGTTTTGTATTCTTGCTCTGTTGCCCAGGCTGGAGTGCAATGGCACAATCTCAACTCACTGCAACCTCCACCTCGTGGGTTCAAGTGATTCTCCTGCCTCAGCCTCCTGAGTAGCTGGGATTACAGACACCCGCTACCATGCCTGGCTAATTTTTGTATTTTTAGTAGAAACAGGGTTCCACCATGTTAGCCAGGCTGGTCTCGAACTGCTGACCTCAGGTGATCCACCCACCGTGGCCTCCCAAAGTGCTGGGATTACAAACGTGAGCCACTGCACCCGACCAGAGATAGCTTTGTCAAAAGAGACTTCTGACCGTTAGTAGTTGCTCAGCCCATGTTCTTGGCAAGTGGGAAGTGCAAAGGAACAGCCCTTAGCCAAGCACAGATAGAGCTGGTAAATAAATAATCCAGGTCCCATATTCTGAATGAGACAATAGTTTATCTAGGGAGCCCTGTGGCACAAAAGCAATAACCTGTAAACTATGTCACCCTTTATGGATTTTATTACCCTGTCTCATTTCTCCAGTCTCCCATAGATGCCTCCTGGAACCCTATCTTAACAAATTGCTTGCACCCAAATCTTTGTTTGAAAGCCTGTTTCATAGGCTTGTTTGATAACCTAATCCCAGAGAACCCCTCTTCTGGGCATGGTCTTTATCTTCTCTACTGCATTGGAAATATCATATAATCCTCCTGAAAGTCTCCTGGTTCCATGTTCACCAGGACCTCCACTGATTGCTCTCCCTGGGAGTGACTCAGGCTATCGAGAAGGGGTCCTCTCCTTTTGCCACTTCTTTGCAGAAAAGCTGACTAGTCACGCATTCCTAAGTGTCTGCTTCTCCTGTCAGTTCAGTATTTGGGTGAAATATCACGTTGTGAAGCCTGGGATCTGTTATCTCAAGTAGCTACTGGAGCCAGATGATGTACCTTAAATTGCAGGGAGTGAACTTCCTTTGGGATGAATTTAGATAAATGAGAAATAGGAGATGAGGAAGATTCAGAAACATAAATGTGTTGGGATCACTTATAATCAAAATAATTTTACAAAGGCTGGTGATGATGTTTCTCAGAGATTGACACCCTTTCCCTTGAGTTACTTATGAATCAACCAAGAGAAAATGATTCTTGTACCTATTATATGCCTACCACTGTATGAAGCATTGAATGGATTACAAAAGTACTCCGAGTCAGGGGGTTGGATATTTATTGTAGCTGACATTGACCTAACCTAAGAAACACATTATCAAAGTGAATAAGCTCTCCAAAGAATACTTCTTACTGTCATTATTTTAATGGGGATTAAAATTATTAAAGAAAACTAAATAAGTATATAAAGAAAAGTTATTAAATTGTCCACAGACTGTTTGTATTACTTCTCTTAATACTTTGGTTGTTATGTTACAAACTTTCAGGAATTTTTCAGTGCATGTGCATATAATGATGTCTTATATAATTTCACATCTGCTTTTTTCTCACTTAACATTCTTTTCTAGCATAATTAAATAATCTTTGAAAATACAACACTTACAGCCTACATAGTATTCCTTCTATTGAATATGTATTAATTTGTTAAACTAATCATGTATTGTTGAACATTTAAGATGTTCCTGATTTTTTATTAATAGAAAAAACAACACTGTGATAAGTACCCTTGTGAAACACATAGATTTACGCAGCTATAATTAGTTTTTCAGAAGAGTTGTTCTTTTTTTCTGAGAGTTGACTGTGACAGTCATTTTTAATCTTGAATTATAAAAGCAATATACCACGATAATGATGTTAAGAACATAGCAATCATTCTAACGGCGATGTTACTAAATTTGCACCTTATCCATCTTATCTTCTTAGGCCCTATAACTGCTTTTGCACATGGTTATGCTTCTAAGGTAAACTATTTATAAACTCATTAAACATTTTTTTCTAACATATAGTTCTGGTGTTGCTAGATGTACTTGATTGCCACTATTTTTAATGCATACATCACCTTCAATCAAGTGTTTGAGCCGTGGTTGATAACTATTCCTCTGTTGTAAGATATTTATTTAGATGTATTCTAACATTTCATTATTATAAATAACCACCAAATGTATATAAAACGTTCTTGAATGCTTGTTGCTCAATGTTAATCATTGTTTGCATTTTTGTTAAAAGTCAGCCATCATGAAAAATCCAAGCTGTTCAAGGAGTAAGAGAGAATCGCCTTATAAGTGCTTATCCTTCAGATGTTAGAATCAGTTTTTGTTGGCATACTACTCAAATTCCCTCTAAAGACAGGTGACAGTGGCACTGTATTCCATCAACATGACCTGATCAGGTTGATTTCACTTTATATTGGATATTGTACTAACGTTGTTTAGGAAAATCGTTTGTCCTTCTCAGTAGGGCGGGACATAGACCAGTGAATGCCTTTATTTTTTATCCTGTACCATACAATAGCGAATCTCTGCTCAGCTGTGGGCTCAGAACTATTTGCTATGTGCACAAGGATAGCCAATAAAACATCCAAAGTCTGTTATCATTTATCTTGATTTGAAAGAGAGATGCTATTTCTAGGATGGACCTGAAATGTCACTTTTGCTGTACTCTTTGTACTATAAAGTCAAACCTTTGCCAAACTGCTTATTATGTAACAGAAAAGTTAACTAAAGGTTATTGACCATTTGTTTTCCTTCACGTTGTTAGACAAATCATGTAAAATAAGCATAACGCCAACCCTGTGAGACATGTGATATAAACAAACCTCTTTTTACTGAAGACAAAGTTCTGTCTCTGAAATTTAAACTGCCAGCTACAAAGCTAGCAAGTGCAGAATTAGAATTCAAATCCATTTTAATTCACTCGATAAATATTTAGTCCAAATGTTCTGAAAAAATGTTCTGAATCCTCTACACTAAACTACAAGCAATGAATCTAAAATGTTCTGAACACTACAAACGTCATAGGGGATACCATAAACACTTTTGTATCTCTCTTTATGATTTTATGCTGTACCTATCTCCACTCCATTGTTGTTTACTTCAAAGTGCTTGATAAAAATTCCTCTGTAATTTTTTTTTTTTCCAAATCAAATCCAGTATAATGACTGAAGAGAATTGAAACTGCCTCAAATGACACCAGGTAGTATTTAATGAGTGTGGATATGAGACAGGCACTGTGTAGCTGCTGTACAAAGAACAGCACACACAATCGATTGACAAAGGCAATTTGGTGCCCGTCTCTGCCAGTACCCGGCCCCTGAACCAACACTGCCCACTGGAGCGAAACTAGACCCAGATAACAGCAGATTCTCCTTGCTCCCTACACTGAGCAGTCACATCTGTCTGTGTGAACATGCACAGAAAGCAAATATAGTCCTCTGTCCACCAGCAACCTACCCTCCTGTGATCCTACCACCAGCACAGCCATGCCCACAGTAACCAGTAGAGACCCACTGCCCCACGGAGCTGTGCTGCCTCTGCTGCTGCTACTGCAAACACCTGCGCCGAGGCCAGTACCCTGCCACCCACTGGCACTGTGCCATAGCTGATGAGTGTGCACCCTGCTGTACTGCAGCCGGTGCTGCTGCTGGCATGTGTGAACAAGGATGGATTCCACTAACACCACCCTATGAAATGTTTTGGCTGCCAAAATCCATTGGAGTGCTGGGACCAGAGGTCTGGGAGTCCCTCTGCCTTTCTACTGCGGTAGGTTCCTAATTTCAAGGAGCCAGAGAACAAAGTCCACTAGTATCAGTTCCCCAGAGTTAGAGCATGCAGTCCAGGAGTCCTGAGCTGAGCCTGGACCCTCTTTAATTCTCCAGAAATGAAGCCAGTTGACTGAACCCACTTATACCACAATCAAACCCTCAAGGTTAGCAAATATGTTGAACAACAACATCAAAAAAAAAAAAAAAAATCCAAATGACAGCAACATGAAAGACTGAAGGGACACCAGCCCCAAAATGTGAGAAAGAACCAGCACAAAAACTCTGACAACCCAAAAAAGCAAGAGTGCCTTATTTTCTCTGAACAACTACACCAGTTCTCCAGCAAGAGTTCTGAACCCGGCTGAGAAGGCTGAAATGACAGAAATAGAATTCAGAATATGGATAGGAATGAAGATCATTGACATGCAGGAGTATGTTGAAACCCAATCCAAGGAAGCTAAGACTCACAATAAAATGAAACAGGAGCTGACAGACAAAATAGTCAGTATAGAAAAGGATGTAACTAACCTGAAAGACTTGAAAAACACACTCTAAGAATTTGTTAATGCAATCGCCAGTATCAACAGCAAATAGACCAACCTGGGAAAAGAATCTTAGAGCTTGAAGACTGACTTTCTGAAATAAGACAGTCAGGCAATAATAGATTAAAAAGAATGAAAAGGAATGAACAAAACCTCCAAGAAATATGGGATTATGCAAAGAGATCAAGTGTGTGACTCACTGATGTTCCTGAAAGAGACTGGGAGAATGAAAGCAACTTGGAAAACATATTTCAGGGTATCATTCATGAGAACTTCTCCAACCTAGCTAGAGAGGTCAACATTCAAATTTAGGAAATGTGGAGAACCCCAATAAGATACTTCACAAGAAGATCATGCAATTCTCCAAGGTCAAAACGAAAAAAAAAAAAAAGGTTAAAAGAATCTAGAGAGAAAAGTCAAGTCACCTACAAATGAAAGCCTGTCAGACTACTAGCAGACCTCTCAACAGAAACCCTACAAGCCAAAAGAGATTGGGGACCAACATTTGACATTCTTAAAGAAATTTCAACCAAAAATTTCGTATCTTAAAGACTATACATTGAGTACAGTGTACACTGCTTGGGTGATGGGTGCACTAAAATCTCAGAAATCACCACTAAAGAACTTATCCATGCAACCAAACACCACCTGTTCCTCCAAAAACTTATTAAATTTTTTTTAAAATGAGGAAAAAAACTTATATCTGGCCATTATTAAGCTTCATAAACAAAGGAGAAATAAAATCCTTTTCAGACAAACAAATGCTAAGGGAATTTGTTACCACCAGATCTACCTTAGAAAAGCTCATGAAGAAATCGCTAAATATGGAAAGGAAAGACTATTACCAGCCACTATAAAAACACACTTAAGTGGGCAAATCAGTTACACTATAAAGCAACCACACAAATAAGTCTCCATAATAATGAACTAACATCATGATGTTGGGATAAAATCCACACATATGCATACTAACCTTGAGTGTAAATGGGCTAAATGCCCCAATTAAAAGGCACAGAATGGCAAGCTGGATAAAGAAGCAAGACCCAAATGATACACTGTCTTCAAGAGACCAATCTTGCATGCAGTGGCACACATAGGCTTGAAGTAAAGGGGTGCATAAAAATCTATCAGGCAAATGGAAAACAAAAATGCAGAAGTTGCAATTATAATTTCAGACAAAACAGACATTAAACCAACAAAGATAAATTAAGACAAAGAAGAGAATTACATAATGGTAAAGAGATTAATTAAACAAGAAGAACTAACTATTCTAAATATATATGCACCCAACACAGAAGCATCCAGATTCATAAAGAACGATCACAGAGACCTTAAAAGAGACTTAGACTCTGACACAATAGTAGTTGGAAACTTCAAAACCCCACTGACAGTATGAGACAGATCATTGAGGCAGAAACTTAACAAAGATATTTAGGATTAGAACTCAGCACTGGATCAAATGAACTGAATGGACATCTACAGAACTCTCCACCGTCCCTCGACCCCCGCTGAAATAGAAGGAACATTCTTTTCATTGCCACATGGCACATATTCTAAAATCTACCACACGATCAGATATAAAACCATGCTCAAAACATGCGAAAAAACTGAAGCTCTAACAACCACTCTTTTGGACCACAGCACAATAAAATTAGAAATTAAGTCACAGAAAATCGCTCAAAACTATACAATTAAATGGAAATTGAATAACCTGCTCCTGAATGACTTTTTGGTAAATAATGAAATTAATGCAGAAATCAAGAAGTTCTTTCAAGCTAGTGAGAACAAAGACAAAACATGCCATAATCTCTGGAACACAGCTAAGACAGTGTTAAGAGGTAAACTTATAGAAGTAAATGTTCACATCCAAAAGTTAGAATGAGCTCAACTTAACAACCTAAGATCACAACAGAAATAACTACAGAACCCAGAGCAAACAAATCCCAAGTTAGAAATAAATAAATAAATAACCAAAATCAGGCCAGGTGTAGTGGCTCATGCCTGCAATCCCAGCACTTTGGCCAACATGGTGAAACCACATCTCTACCAGAAAATACAAAAATTAGCTGGGTGTGGTGGTCCACACCTGTAGTCCCAGCTACTCAGGAGGCTGAGGCATGAGAATTGCTTGAACCCGGGAGGTGGAAGTTGGATGAGCTGAGATCTTGCCACTGCACTCCAGCCAGGGCAACAGACTCTGTATTGCACACACACACACAAAGAAAGAAATAATCAAAATCAGAGCTGAACTGAAGGAGACTGAGACACAAAAATACCATTCCAATGATTAACAAATCCAGGAGTTAAAAAATATTGAAATAGACCACTAGCTAGACTAATAAAGAAGAGAAAAGATCCAAATAAACACAATTAGAAATGACAGAGAGGTTTGTTTTTAAAGATCCAAGATTTGAAAATCTTATTGTAATCAATAAAAGATAACACTTGCTTTCATTTTAGCATCTATTGCTTTGTATGTAAAGGACAAAATGAAGGCCAGTTCACTTCAAAGACTGCAGTATATTATTTTGAGTGACCCACAGAAATACAAACAACCATCAGGGAATATTATGAACAACTTTATGTAAAAAAACTAGAAAATCTAGAAGAAATGGATAAATTCCTGGACACATACACATTCCCAAGACTGAATCAGGAAGACATTGAATTCCTGAATAGACCAATAATGAGCTCCAAAATTGAAACAGTAATAAATACCCTATCAACTGTAAAAAAGCACAGGACCAGACGGAGTCACAGCTAAATTCTACCAGACATACAAAAAAGAGCTGACAGCATTCCTGCTAAAACCATTCCAAAAAAATTGAGGAGGAGGGATGCCTTCTTAATTCATTCTGTGGTGCCAGCATCATCCTGATACCCAAACCTGGTGGAGACACAATAACAATAAAACTTCAGGCCAGTATTCTTGATGAACATCAATGCAAAAATCCTCCACAAAGTACTGGCAAACTAAATCCAGCAGCACATAGAAAAGCTTATTCACCACAATCAAGAAGGCTTTATTTCTGGGATACAAGGTTGGTTCAACATATGCAAATTAATAAATGTGATTAATTACATAAACATAACTAAAGGAAAAAAATACCCACATGATTGTCTCAAGAGATGCAAAAAAGGCTTCCTGTAAAATTCAATACCCCTTCATGTTAAAATCTCCCAACAGGTGGAGGTTGCAGAGAGCCGAGATCACACCATTGCACTCCAGCCTGGGTGACAGAACAAGACTCTGTCTCAGAAACAAAAAATACCTCCCAATAAAATGGTATTGAATTAAAAGAGTTCACAATAATTTTCTGGTTTCTGCAAGCCCTTCTCTGAATATTAACAAAGATAAATATCTTTCAAATTTTGATATGGCATAAAAAAGAGTGTACCACCTACTGGGAGAGGAAGTGACAGCGGTTCTGAATTTGAGGGATGAAGAAGTTTGAACTGGACCTGAACAAACCCTCTTAGTGTCACTGGACCCTGGAGAGGAAATCCCGCTTTGTAACTTACATAATTGAACTCAGACATTTGTTGAAAGCCAGAATGTGAGAGATGAACTTAAACATGAGAATATGTGATTTCTTTCATAGAAAGTCAGAGCAAATTGGTCAAAGCTGCAGACCAGCAAAGAAATACGACCAAAATGGACTGGATTCTTTTAAATCGTAGAATTCCAGGAAACAATAACTACTGGGGAAAGGGCAGTGTTCCTGGAATTGATAGAAAATACCTGAGATGCAGCATATGTAATCTGTCAATTATTTCTAAAGTGGTTTGAGGAAAGATCACGTGATAATAGTTGCTATCATTAGCTTCGGAGGCTACCCATGTTTTCAAATGACTCTTAATTTGTTCCGAATATTTCTAGAACTTCTCTCTGAGATGGTTTTCATTACCTTTTACTTCAAGCTTGTAGGTCCCAGCTTGATCATTCATCACTTCTACAGACACAGCACCCCATGGAAAATCTTTGTTTCCAAAAGTCATGTCTTCCTCAGGGAACTAAAACTGTTTCTCCCAAAACTCTCAAAATAACATACTGCTGTCTCTAAAGTGAGGTGGCCTTCACTTTGTCCTTTACACATAAAGCAATAGATGTTAAAATACAATCTAGCATAGAAAATAAAAGTTATCTTTTATTAATTAGAATAAGATTTTCAAATATTGGATGTTTGAAAACAAACCTCTTGAAAATAGGGAGGAATAATACAATTTGAATGTGTATTATGTGTCACTCACTAACTGTGCCACAACATTCGTATAGATCATCATTTTTTTCTTCTTAATTTTCCTATCTTTACCTAGCACGATTATGTTATTTCATATAACATAATTATCTCCAGGTTAAATAAGTAAAACAAGTTAAATAAAGTCACATAACAATGGGTAACACAGGATTAAGTCCTTCTTCTGTTCTGCTATAAATACCATTTTCCCTTCAATGTAGTACATTGCCCTATAGACAATTACCATGTATATCTGATGAATGTTTAATATTTGTTCAGGACTTTATTTTTCCTCAACACTATGGTAATAGTATGAGACAGAGATGTTAAAATCTCTACATTTAGTCTTAACTTTACTCAAATAGCCTTTTAGTCTATAGCTATGTTAAATTTATTTCAAAAACTATCAAAAAGAAAGATGTATAAGTTCTCAAAAAGAATATTGTGCCTACTAGTTCTCTCATGATATTTCAAGATATGAAAAATCTAGTGTAGAATATAAATAGCAACCTGGAAAATATCTCTTAATTCCAAACATTAAAAAATTTGAGTTCGTATTTATCCAGTAGAAGCTATTTTTCTGGAACTATCTCATGATTTATCAGTAAGGAGGCAAACCATATGTGAATTTCACATTATATATGAATCTCTTGAGATTGATCACTATGCTTTGTGCACGTGTGTGCACATGTGCACTCATGCACATGTCACCTGCATTCATGCACCTGAAATGAAATGAGACAAATGCTAAAGAAAGCTGTCTTTCATCTTCACAAAATGTCCAAGAGATAGATTTTTAAATTTATCTGGAAGGTTTCAGACCTTAGTTGTGCTGAGGTATACAGAGAATGGCAAAATTTGATACCAGATTTCTGTTTATGAGGATAAAGTAGAGAAAGAATGAAGAGAATACTAAGAAAATAAATGAAGGGAGGCAAGACGGGAGAGAGATATTAGAACCTGGAAGATGATGGTGTCCTTTCTATGTTCAGTTCATTTTAACATGCTATCATTTCAAGAGAATTTACCATCGATTTCTACACTGATCTCTAAATGTAGTGAAATTCATATTTTGTTGTTGTTATTGTTGTTACCATGAATTATTAGATTTCAGGAATTAGTAAAAGATGCATTATAATTCAGATTACAGGTTACCTCTGGGGACGTTCTCATAAAAGCCTTTGGACCACCTGATCAAAGATACAATTAATTTAATCCATCCTTCATATTTATCAAACAAGTATGCTGAAAGCCAGTGATTTGTCTATGGGTACATAATGTTTGCCTCTTCTACGACCCAGATTCACATTTGGTACTAACTCCTGGTTCAGTTCTGCTAATATCACAGTTTCTTTTCAATGCTCCATTGCAGATAATCAATATAAGAGCCTTGCTTTGCCAATGACACAGATGAAATTCAGTAGAGTCATAAAAGTATGATAGGGTGCTTTAGTCAGATTGGTGATGAGGCTTTTTCTTAAGTGAGGCTAGTCAATTGCCGCTCTTACACTGATTAAACTAGTCCTTTATTCTAATCATGTCCAAGATGAACCAAACAAGATTACCCTCTATATAAATGTATCAATGCTCTGTATTAAGGTATCCTTGAGACGTCAAAAAGTAAATAGATGGATATATAAAAAGAGTATTCAAATATGAATGTCAGATCTATGAATTGTAAGTCAGTGTCTGTTTCTGTGTTTGGTCTTTATCCTTGTTCGTATTCAGAGAAAGACTTGCAGAGACCAGAAAATTTCAAATATGTGGAACAATGCTTATAGAGCATTCTTAAAACTGGACATGACTCTGAAGAAAAATGTTATATAAAAGCAATGCGCAAAAGTGTGTGTTATCAGGTCAAACTTACAGGAATGGCTCTGCATTCTTATTGATATTCTTAAATTTCATTAAAAATATGTTACATAAATTCTGAAGAATTCAAACTGGAAAAACACATCTCTCTCATATGTTCTGCAATAAAAGAATAAGGCCTGACAGAATACAGGAGAAGTTATATCACCTTAATGGACTGCATTTGTCAAGCATACATTTTGATTACTATTTACATTATAAATAGTAGACATTTTTGGAGCCCTTAGGAGTTCAAGAGACCAGTACATTAATAAATAATACAATAACTTGCAACTGCTGCAAAGGCGTGTACCTGTTACCATATAAAGATGTCAATTTGTGGTGGGGGGTTGTGTACCACTGTTTTGGGAGAAACAGTTTTAGTTCCCTGAAGAAGACATGAGGCTTCATGTTACCTCTGTTAATTTGAGTCTTCAAACATATGTAATACTATTCCATTAGACCCTTAAAGAAAGGTCTTTCTGGTAAAAGAGATCAACCTTTGCAAATATGTTCAGGGTTTACATCTTCACGGAATTGTTAATAGTTTGATATTCCTAGGGGAGGATAAATGTCCATGAGAAGGCAAAAGAGATTAAACCATTAGAGTAGATAAGTAGGAGGCAGTTGACAACCTGTAATGCTATTTTGGGAGCTTTGCTATTTTTCTGCTGTAGAGTTTTAACTAGAGGAATTCAGGCTCAGATTGTCTTGCATACATTCCTAGGAACTTTCACCATATCCCAGCTGCATCTAATCTCTTCACCATACGTTTTAAAAGTCACTGTATGAACAAATAAGTTGAGCAAAAATTGTGCTCTATTTGCTGTCTTAAAAGAGCATGTAACATTCATGCCAAAAGCTGTGTAGCTTTCCCTTCTCTGCCCACTTCAGCACTCTTTCGCTGGACAGCTCTGTGTCCTCAGCCCAGGTTCCCACTTGAGTGAGGCTTTTCTGCTTCTGTTTTTTCCAGAAGCTATGAAAGCCAGCTGTTGGAGGTAGTTCGCACATAATGGGGATAGGAGCCCAAGGATATGTACTGTCATTTTCCTATCCCTTGGAAGGATTTCAACATGCATTCTATACACCTACTTTAGAGAGACTGTGCTTGGATTGAGATCTAAAAGCCTTCTGTAGTAACCAACAATAATCAGTTCAATAACTCACTCTTTATTAACTTTTTTCTGTCCCTGTTTCACTATCCCATTTCCCTTACCTGGCGTTCTCAGAATTATCTCAACATAAACTACCTACATTCCAAGTACGTGTCTCAGGCTCTGCTTTCAGGGAAACCAAAACAGAGAACAGAAGCCCTCTGAGGACAGGAGCCATATTTCATGGCCAAGTATAATGAGTAATAGCTTTCTAGTGAAATATAGTAGGAATTAAATGCATGGTTGCTTATTAAGTAGGCTTCAGGGTCAGAATTAGGAAAAATAATATTATTTTCAAATCATAAAGAAAATGTTTTTACAACCTAAAAGGTATTTGTACATAAGTTTACAGACTCCTCCTGCCATTGAAGAGTTAGTTTGTACTTCTGCTTTTAACTTAACATACTAGGCAAAGGAAGTTATTAGGTATCTAAGGCATGTTCAAATCCAAATCCTTCAATGGGTAAAATGTTGTTTTAAAATGTTTTTTGAAGGTACTAATGATGAGGCCTCTATTAATGATGAAATTGTCCTATTTTAATTGGCTAAATAAGTAGGTATTCTCCAAATTTGATTGTTAAGATTTTTTTTCCCCAACAATTGTTTAGCATGTAATTAAGAGCCCAAGACGTGGTAGACTGGTAGGCATTGTGAATGACAATATAGAGGAAAATAAATGTTATAATAGTATCAAAATCCAATGTAATCTTTATAGATTCTAAATTCACTGAGAAATCTATTAGGCTTCTCTAGAGGGACAGAATGAATTATATATATATATATATACACACACACACACACACACATATATCAGTATGATATATATATTCAGAACAGATATACATATTCTGAAAAGGATGTGTTTTTATAAATACACACACACGCGCGCGCGCACACACACACACACATATATAAAGGGGGGTTTATTAAGTATTAACTCACATGATTACAAGGTCACACAATGGTCCCTCAGCAGGCTGAGGAGCAAGGAGAGCCAGTCCGAGTTCCAAAACTGAAGAACTTGAGTCCGATATTCAAAAGCAGAAAGCATCCAGCGGGGAGAAAGATGTAGGCTGGGAGTCTAGGCCAGTCTCTCTTTTCACATTTTTCTGCCTGCTTATATTCTAGCTAGGAGGGCAGCTAATTAGATTGTACCCACCCAGATTAAGGGTGAGTCTGACTTTCCCAACCCACTGACCCAAATGTTAATCTCTTTTGGCAACACCATTGCAGACACACCCGAGATCAATACTTTGTATCCTTCAAGCCAATCAAGTTGACACTCAGTATTAACAATCACAAGAATAATGGTAGCAATATTGACATTGGAAACACTGTTTTTCTGACAAGAAATCTTTCATCTCTGTCTTCAATCAAAACTAACATAATAATAGCTACAAAAAAGAAAAACTAAAATTTTCTATTTCCTTCTAATGATACAATAATAGCCATGGGATTTGCATTAACAAATAAGGAATAAAGTACCATTATTTCCTTTCACCTAATTAATACTGTATTTTCTTAGTTTATTTTGGGAAAAAAATGCAAGTGATTATTTATATTTTTACATTGAGAAAGAAGTTGAAGGTAAAAAGAGTTTCTTAAAATCAAAGTATATCTTAGTTGGAAATGCAGATAAAGGTATCTATATCTATATCTATCTATCTATCTATCTATATAGAGAGAGACAGAGAATCAGAGACTGAGATAGAGAGAGATGGAGTCTTGCTCTGTCGCCCAGGCATTGATGCAGTGGCAAGATCTTGGCTCACTGCAAACTCATCTCACGGGTTCAAGAGATTCTCCTCCCTCAGTCTCCCGAATAGCTGGGATTACAAGCATGCGCCACTATGCCTGGATAATTTTGTATTTTTAGTAGAGATGGGTTTTGATCATGTCGGTCAGGCTGGTCTTGAACTCCTGACCTCAGGTGATCCACCCACCTCAGCCTCACAAAGTGCTGGGATTACAGGCATGAGCCACCGCGCCCGGCCAGGATTATATTTTTCAAGACAAAATGTACATGTATAGGATGGCTGAAACCTTCAAGTTCTGAAAAGTTAAGGTTTGTAATAGAAAGGCCTGTAATTAAACTCTGTTGTCATAGCAACCCATTGTGCAACCGTAGGTAGTGAAAATAAATGTAGCATTTGCATGTATTCCTAATGGCATTCTAAATATTCATATACATATATGCATGTAAATATATATATGCATTTGTATATATCCATACAAGTGTTCTTATGTGAATACTTAATACCTCTCTGTGTGTATAAGTGTAGTGTTTATTTTCTTTGAAAATTTTCCCATTCTCCAAGTAGACCTGATCAAGATTGCTCTGCTGCTCCCAATCATCCTTTGTTTTCAGCAGAACACCATGCATCATGTTGTGTTAAGGTAGGTTGTTTACATATTTGTCTTTCATTTCTATATCATAAGCTCTTTAAGAACAGAAACTGTGCCTTAATATTTTGGAGCAGTGACAAAATTTAGTTAGGCTACAAAATTGGAAAAAAAAACACACAGATAATGCATGAAACTGAAAGTTTAGAATCATTTTTTCATTAGTCCAAACCATCTGTTTTTTTTTTTTTTTTTTTTTTTTTGCGGCACTGAAATATTATTATTTTGATTGTTATTCTTATTATGCACAACGCCATAATATTTCAAATAGTACTATTGCTATTGCCACTGCCACCAAGACCTACTACTAGATTTGGGGCTGGATTATAAAATGTATGTATTTTGACACAATTTAATATTTTTAAAATTTTGATCTGAACGTATAACATGAACTCTTAACAATGTTATGCGGTAGATTTCTCAAACTTAATCATCTTATGTAAAGGAAATTTCATACCCATTAAACAACAGCTCCCTGTTAGATTCTCAAAAGCAAAGTGAGGGGCTCATTCTGTGAGAGGCACTTAGGGATTAGATCTGACTACAGAAACTATGGATTGAATATTTCATTTCTTCCTTATTCTAGGATCCATGTTCTCTGAAAACAAACAATAAGTTATACTGCATTATTAACTTTATTTTGTTGTCTTTATTTTGGGGGGAGTTTAATTGTTGCTGTTTTAACACATGTACTATACACACGCACACACACACACGCATACACATATATTGTAAATAGAAAACTCTATCAAACTGTATCATGTTACTGATAACAAAATTAATAAACACCATCAATGTAGCATGTGAAGATGTGAAGCTTGGTTACTTATTAACATTTGTTCTGATGTAAGATGGCCTGATTTTAAATTTTATGATAATTTATTTATTGCTAAAGAACGAGAGTGATGTCAGCAATTTGTGTTCTTAATCCCAAGAAACAGTTATAAGGTTATATTTTATTCATCCACTCTAATAGTTATTGGGGACTTTCTATGTCCATTCTAGGAGCAAAACAGTGAATAAAATAAGGCAGAGTCCCAGCTTTTGGAAACTGTGGTCTGATGGGAGAGAATGACAACCATAATGTATGATTATATACTGAGATATGTTTTATTAAGGAAAAAGAAACAGTGCTATATTACTGTATTTTTATAAATTTCAGCAGTCACAAACAGATCCCAGGGAGTGTACAGGTAATTTAAAAGAGTGAAAGATCCAGAACAAATGTTCAGAAATACAATGGGAAAAGTAGGATGACAAATAGTCACTGAGCTATAGCCTCGGTGTCAAGAGGACAATGGTAGAGCTTTGGCAAATGGAAGGTGAAAGCCATTCCTTTCAGCTTCAGTCTGCTTTTGCCTTACAAGAATACCAGCCTGGTGATCCTGAATCTCATGACTTCTCGAAAAGAAACTGAAAATTGTGACATTTTCTGCTTTTTCATGAATGAGAATCCCTTATTATTTTTAATCACAGTGTGACGTAAATTTTATGACCCTAAGAACAAAAGTCTTCAGGCTACGGCTGGCCTGCAGATCTTTCACTCTGTGGTCTCAACAACAGATCCATGGAAATATTAAAGTAGAGCAGGGAGAAAGTGGGGTGGCTGTGACTTCTAGGCATTGAAGAGATCTGTTCTCTAAGAATTACATCTAGCATCTCCATAGTTGTAGAAGCATGGACTAGAGATGGGTGTGGAAGAGCACTGGTACTGCCTAAGTGCATGAGCAAATTGTACACCGGACACAATGGCTTTAGAGAGCTGTGGTCCTTATGACCAGCCTGGCATAGAAGGAGTAGAGTCAACAGGAAGTCTACACATCTTACAGCAGGTAACTTGGGAAAGGATCAAGCGTGGTGACTGACTGGGTTTCCTGATACAATATGAGGTAGGTAGAAAAAGCCACAAAGTTGCTACTATTATGTTTCTTGTCAAATTTGGCAAATGGGCACTTATAGTTAAATTTCAATTTAGTCCAATGAATAAGGAGATTTTGCATCAAAGGTCCTGAAACAATCCCTGCCAATAACACATATTTGACATTATTGATATTCACAAAAAGCATATCACAGGGGTCAAATATAGTCCCTATTTTATAGATGTGTAAAATTAGCTTAGGGGGTTTAATTACTGTCCAGTGTCACAAGATCAATAAGTATCAGACTTAAATTTAAGTCCTAGATCTTATAATAATCAAGGTAGCTGCAGAGCTTTGGTCTGAAATATGGGTGTTAGACTGTGTAGATAGTGGATCAACATTTACTTTGGATTGAGTAATTGTTAAGATCCATATACACCATTTAGTAGCTTGTTCATCCTTGGGTAATGCAGTCTATGGTCTCTAGATCTCAATATTTTCAAGTCTAAAATTGGTATAATATCAAAGTTCTTTGAAGAACGTTTAAAAACATATTTTATTCTGCAAAGCATTAGAGAAATCTCAGCTATTTTTATCATTAGTGATGCTAACAACAGTTACAAAATATAAAGGTTTTAAATAAAAATGGTACGTTTATTGGCAATGAATAAAGTATCAGAAGGCTATTCATATTGTAGATAACTTTCAATGGCCCTGTTATGGCTATTAGGGTGTACTCACAACAGTTCAGGAAGCTAAGTACTATTACTATTAGTATTGCATGTGCGAGGAAAAGAAAAGCCTCAGATAGTTTAGTTACCTACACTGATGCCATAATGATTTGCATCTAGTAAGTGTATAACCAGAAATTTAAACAAGAGACTAATTTATTGCAAAGCTCACACTTCCCTCCTACACTGAGTGACCTCTTACCTTGACTTTTGCCATGATGGTAGCCCTAAATATTTCCTTAGACGTCTGAGCTCGGATGCAGCGTTTTTCTAGTGTAGGGGAAAGCAATAACTATAACTAAAGGCTGCTAGGTTCCTTTTACACTAACTTCACTCTGCACTTCAAGAGTCTAGTTCTACAGCTGCCCTCTATAACTACAACAGGTTAAATACAATACATATAAAGAACAGTGTAGCCTAAACATTAACAAAACTGAGTATCTTGGAGAGGAAAGAGAAACTTCCTGTGTTAATTTTCATCCTGTGTTCAGCAATGCCTGCGTGCTTTAACACAAATATTCTCAGAATCAGCATTTGTACTCTAGAGTCAGTATTTGAGACAGTGACATTAATTATTTCAGTATCTTTACAATAGAGCAATGATGATAATTATCTAATACCATGGTTTTAAGATATTATTTATGTTTTCTTATATTTATTGGAAACAACGGGTATACTTCGATGACAAGAGGGAAAACTTTTATCTCTACCCTAAACAGGGTGAGGGAGATATATACAAAATATCTCCTAACCTGGAACAAACCATGTGATTAAACCTAGGGTCGTACCTACATAAAAGCATTTTTTTGGTATTTTAGTTTAGTTTCGCTTTTGCTAAATTTCTCATCCAACTGTAGCGTCTAGGCCTTCATTCCTTGATTTGCATTTGTATGATCAAGATTAAATTCAGCAGATGGTTTTGCTAATACTAAAGCAAAATATAAAGTCACTTATTTTTTTGCTCCCAACTTCTTTTTCATTTGGCTGGAATAAGACAATATGACAGAATTTTACATTGTGGCAAACAGGTCATGTTGGGGTGAATCTTTGCTTTGATGGTTAGTACTTCCTTTCAATTTGATCCCATTCACAACTATCTTTCAGCCACTTTTATCTGCTTTACCAACCTGATGTTATTCCGCTATTCACTGTAACTGAGAATTGTAAGAATGTCTTACTAGGAAATTGTCACCTATGCATTGGTTCATCATATCAGAATAAGCTGATAAATGAACTATCTTGTCTACATAACATATATGCAAATTAGAAAGAAATACTAACAGCATAAAGATTGTCTCAAAAACCACCTCCCATTTATATGGTGATGATGAGTTAATAAGTTCTTATTGATTAAAGAAACTTCAAAAATATCTTTTCCATATTTATTCACTCATCTGTTCCTTAAACATTATTGAGTGTTTTCTATTTAATATTCTCATACATGCTGCCAAAAATTGTGCAGTCTGAATTTCTTTAACTGTGCAATAGAGAAAAGCATTAAAAGGATACTCTGAACCTCTAAATAGGCACGTGTACTGAGAATGGAACAAAGAATCTTCAAATTCACCACTGAGCTAAACATGAAAAACACATATTTAATTTCCAACCTCCCATTTAAGTGTCCTAAAAACTACATACTGTATTTAATATAATTTTAGCAGCAAAATATGAAGTAAAGACATATTTTATTTATATAATATGACCCTCTCCAAATAGCTTCTTCTAAAAATTCACACATTTTCAAGACTTCCTGTCATAGATACATTTTCCAAATAAAAATCTTATTTTTATATCTCATACCTAAAAGTTATAGTACTATAAGTAACTCGGAAGACTTCTGAATATTAAAATTAATAGCATAATAAATGCTAACATGAAATAGTTACAATTCTGAAAGCATAAAGAAGAAAATGCCTTCAAGAATTATTTTTTCCTACATGTGATGCAGTGAAAAGTACTCAAGATTTAGGGCCAGAAAAAACTGAAAAGTAATCCTGTTTTTGTTCCTGCTACTTAGGAGTGGCATGACTTTGGATAGGTTCCGTAATTCCTCTCAGCTTTGGTTCCCTCATTTCTTTTGTAGTTTTCCTTACTTTATCAAGTCTGTAATAAATTACCCCCATTTAAAGTGCACTCATTTGATGTAATCCGACAGTTCGACATGGCAATAAGACCTCCACTAGAATCATACAGAACATTTTCATCACTAACAAGGGTTACTCATACCCCCTGGTCATCTATGTCTTTTTATTCCTCTGTAACAGCCATTCGTCTACACTTTGTCATCATAGATTGGTTCGTATTTCCTATAAAGGAGATCTGTTATCTTGAGTTCTTTCACTCATATTGAGCGTGTGGCAGTAGCTCTGGTTTTCTGTTTTTTCCTTGTTATTGCTGAGTAGTACTCCGTTGTATGGATATATTTTATTTTGTTTATCTATTTACCTGTTGATGGAATGATTTTGTTCCCCTCACTCACCCCAGGTTCTGGCTACAATGAATAAAGTTGCTACATAAATAAATACATGTACAAGTTTTCGTTTGAACATGTTTTTATTTCACTTGGGTAAATAACTGAGATGGAAATAGCTGGTGGCCTGTACTTAACATTTTCAAATATCTTGCAGAGTTTGAAGCATTACTAGAAATAATGAATGGAAATGAGCTCATATGGTGCCTGACATTCTTTAGAAACTGGTCATGTCAGAGGTGGAATTCTAGTCATGAGTGTTCTTCAAAAAAGTTCTCAAAAATTTCAGACCAAATATGCTGTAATAGAACAAGTCACCAGATTAACTAGCTTTCAGCAATGAATCAGCTTTTTCCTTCAAAACTTTATGATTTGGGTGACATGTGCTTCCAAGTTTGTGTTTTCTACATTTTCTGGGTAAATGCCTTAATTTTAATTCTGGTTCAAAACACTTGCTCGTGCATAATTGCGTTCGGATTCTTCTGTAACATTATGTCACTCCCATTATGAGTTAAAATGACTCTCTGGCTGGAGCAGCTGTGATCAGTTCTGAATTCTCTATGCTGAACTCGTATGTTGCTCTTCAGAACTTAAAATTCAGGCCAGTAAAATATAATGTTATTCATACCTATCAAAAAGGTATTTTATTAGGTAAAGGTGTTGCCTTTCTCCCACAGGCAGTAATGCCAACCTCTGATTTTCTTTTGTAAGAGGATCAGGATAAAATTAATCGGTTTTGTTAAAATCAAAAGAGAAAAAAAATCGCTTACCTTTCTCTGTTATCTTAGTTCATTTTATTCAAAGAGAATAAAAATGGTAATCAGGCAGGATTGCCTATCAAGGCAATTGTGACCACGTCTCAGAAACATTTTTAGTTTAACGGTTGGTGTCAGCTTTTAATTTTTCTCAGGCAAATAAAGGTATTAATACATTTTATTTCAGCCATACATGATTAATTTTAGCTCATAGTTAGTACTAATATATCTAAAGTTGTATTTATTCCTCTATCAATCCTAGGTTTTAGAATCTGAGACGTAGCAAAATGGGAGATGGGCATCTATGTGGGTGAAAATGGAATTATTGTTACCAAGTACCTATCAATTAAATTCAATCTGGGCCAGGTGAGGTGGCTCACGCTTGTAATCCTAGCACTTTGGTAGGTTGAGGCGGGAGGATTACCTGAGGTCAGGGGTTTGAGATCAGCCTAGTCAACATGTCAAAACCCTGCCTCTATTAAAAATATAAAAATTAGCTGGGCATGGTGGTGCATGCCTGTAGTTCCAGCTACTTGGGAGGCTGAAACAGGAGGATCGCTTGAACCCAGGAGGTGGAGGTTGCAGTGAGCCAAGATTGCACCACTGCACACTCCAGCCTGGGTGACAGAGTGAGACTTTCTAAAAAAAAAAAAAAAAAGATTAGCTGGCACACAGATTCTAGTAGACAAGAATGTCTAAGTTCACACCCAGAATCCTCGCCACCTACAGCATTCTCAGAGCCAAGTGTCTCCTACATGTTGACGTCCTTTCAAAAGTCACCATGTCCCCACTGAACCCTTCCTTCTCCATTCTAAATTAGCCCTATCACCAGCTGCTCTCACAACACTATTTTATTTTTCTTCAGAGACTTTATAACCTTTTAACATTATTTGTTCATTCATTTAGTGTCTCTATCCTCTAAGAGAACACAGGCATTGTTTGTAGCTGTTGTTTTAAAATGCATCCAGGATTTCATTTTTATTCAGTATTGTAAGACCAACAGATCAAGAGAACAGTCACTGAAAAGACTGTTAGTCAGCGTTCCCAAGAGAAGAAGGCGTGCCAAGGTGCACAGGGCTACACAGGGAAGCACCAGGGTCGGGTCAGAAGGCAGAAGGAGTAAGAAATGTGGGAAAAAGGTTTTATTGTGGTTTTCTTGGGAAAAAATGGGCCAAGCAGGGTAAGCTGCTGAGCAGATCCAGGGTTAGACAGTTTGAATAATTTAGGCAGGCTCTGTGCTGTAAGGGTGCTCTCTACCTGTCTATTATCGAATGCTGGGGTAATCCAGGGCAGGAGGATAGTGTTCTAGACTGCAGGAGCCTGAATAAAGGAGGCAGGTTGGGCTATGGACTCAGAATTTTCTGGTTTGCATATCAAAGATGAGCTTACAGGCAAGTTGTTTGTTATCTCTACAAATTAGTTAATCCCGAAGGGCACTGTCCATTTGTTTCATGAGGCCTCTGGATGTCAAAGAATTACAAAATATAGAAAATAAAAATCACTATTAATACAGGTGTATTCCTACTGCTTAAATGGTCCCTGGAAAATATCAGCAAATATTTGCTGAATAAATTAATTCACAACATTGTCAAAATTCATGCATTTAATATAATCATTTATATTATTTTAGCGATTTAAATTTCACCAAAAGGGCACCATAAATCTCCATTTTTTTTGACAGATTCCTAAGAAAGAGAAAGGAAGGATTAATGCCTTTATAGCTATTTGAGTCTTGTCCAATATAACATTTTCTTTTTACTTTTATTTTAAGTTCAGGGGTAAATGTGCAGGTTTGTTACATAGGTTAGCTCGTGTCATGGCAATTTGTTGAACAGATTATTTCATTACCCAGGTATTAAGCTTAGTACCCATTAGTTATTTTTCCTGATCCTCTTTCTCCTCCCACCCTCCACCCTCCAGTAGGCCCCAGTGTGTGTTGTCCCCTCTATGTGTCCGTGTATTCTCATCATTCGGCTCCCACTTATAAGTGCGTATACCATATTTTTTAAAAGATTGCTTTCTCTACGTTGCTTTAGACACACAAAACAAAATATATTTCTCTATATATGTTAATTTCTAATCATGTAGAATAAATTGAAGTCATACGTGGATTCCAGATAATTGAAAAAAAGAGGTTCTGTGGATTTCCCACTTCCTTAGACCTCTCCCAGGCCTCCAAAATGTGTTCCTTTTACAGAAACATATTAAGAGTTCCCTTGGACAATAGTAGGCTAGTATCTTTCAGAACAATCTTTCCACTGTGAAAATCTAGACAAATATATATATATATATATATTTTTTATATATATATAATATAATATATATATATATATATATATATTTTTTTTTTTTTTTTTGAGACGGAGTCTTGCTCTGTCGCCCAAGCTGGAGTGAAGTGGCGCGATCCTGGCTCACTGCAAGCTCCGCCTCCTGGGTTCACGCCATTCTCCTGCCCCAGCCTCCCGAGTAGCTGGGACTACAGGCGCCCGCCACTGCGCCCGGCTCATTTTTTGTATTTTTAGTAGAGACGGGGTTTCACCGTGGTCTCGATCTCCTGACCTTGTGATCCGCCCGCCTCGGCCTCCCAAAGTGCTGGGATTACAGGCGTGAGCCACCGCGCCCGGCCGACAAATGTATTTTTAATTAACTTGAAGATATAAGACAGCTACCGAGGCAATGAGAATGTGTAGGGAATTTTCTTCCGGAAAAAGAGCAGAGCAAGAAAGGTGAAACTGATGTATTATCACCACACTTCCTCTCCAGGCAATTGCTAAGTGTAAAGGTGGCAGGTAAGAAGCTTTAAGGTTAAGCAAAACTTTTGCTAGACTCATACAGCCATGGAACAAGGATAAGAGATTAGAGACCAAAAATAAGAAAAGGTTTTTACATTTTTTGTTGCCCATAGAAGCTTTATATACTATGATCCTAATCACTAAAACTATGATTTGATCAAAATTCTAGAATAACTTGTACACTGAAGCCTAGATACGTACCAGAAGAAAAATGAAAACACATTGGAAGAAAATAATATACAGAGATTCAACTTGTCTGTACATTTTAAATAAACAGTCTCAATTCCAGGCAGGCAGGGGCCAAGATGGTCGACTAGAAACAGGTACAGTCAGAGGCTCCCACTGAGAACAAAAACAGCCAGTGAATCCTGCCCTGGCAACTAAGGTATTCAGGTTCTCTCCTTAAGACTGACTAGGAAGTTGGTGTCACCCATGGAGAGTGAGTAAAAGTAGAGCGGAGCAACAGCTCACCTGGTAGCCACATGGGGAAAGGGGAGCTCCTACCCCCAGCAAAGGGAGGCGGTGAGTAATTGTGCTAACCCACTTGGAAGGCCATGCTTTATCCACAGATCTGTGCAAACTGTGGACAAGGAGATCCCTTCGTGAGCCCACGCCACCAGGGTGTTGAGTCCCAAGCACCGTGCTGTGCAGAATCTCAGTGGACACTCAGCTGGAGACTGCCTAAGACTACCAAATTCCTGGGGGGAGGGGTAGCTGCCATCCCTTTGGCTACCTACTGCCTAAGACAACTGAACTCCCGGAGGAAGGGGTGGCCACCATCACTGCGGTTCCAGTCTGCTATTTTCCCCTGCTGGTGCCGGAGAAAACTGGGTGGTTTGGACCCAGAAGAAATTCCTCACAGTGCAGCACAGAGACTGTGGCAGATGGTGGCCAGACTTCCTCTTTAGGTTGGCCCCGGCCCCATCCCTCCTCACTGGGTAGGCCTTCCCTGAAGGAATTTCACCAACTCCAGCCAGGGGGTTATGGACAGAACTCTGTTCTCCCTGGGATGAAACCCCTGGGGAAAGGGATGACCACGATCTGTGCAGATCAGTGGACTTAGTCTTTTCCCCTGCTGGCTCTAAGGAATCCCAGCAGCCCAGATGAATGTGATTCCCCTGAGTGCAGTGCACCCCCTCCACCAAGAGGAAGCCAGAGTGCTTCATTAAGCTGGTCCCTGATCCCGTGCCTCCTGACTGGACAAAACCCCCAAACACGGGTCACCAGACACCTCATACGGGAGCGTTCCCATTGGCATCAGGTCAGTGCCCCTCTGGGATGGAGCTCCCAGAGGAAGGAGGAGGCAACCATCTTTGCTGTTTTGCAGCCTCCACTAGTGATGCCTCAGGGGTGGGAGCGACCCAGGAAAACAGGGTCTGGAGTGGACCCCCAGGGAACTGCAGCAGCCCTACGGAAGAGGAGCCTGACTGTTAAAAGAAAAACAAACAAACAGAACGCAACAACAGCATCAAAAAAGTTCCCACAAAAAAACCCATCCAAAGGTCAGTAGCCTCAAAGATTGAAGATAAACTCTGCATTCAGAAATTGTGGTACATATACACCATGGAATACTATGCAGCCATAAAAAGGAATGAGAACATGACCTTTGCAGGGACATGGATGGAGCTGGAAGTCATTATCCTAAGCAAACTAATGCAGGAACAGAAAACCAAACACCCCATGTTTTCACTTAGAAGTGAGAGCTGAACAATGAGAACACATGGAGGGAAACACAGGGAGGGGAACAACACTCACTGGGGCCTGCAGGTGGGATGGGGAAAGGGAGAATATCAGGAAAAATGGCTAATGCATGCTGAACTTAATAGCTAGGTGATGAGTTGTTAGGTGTAACAAACCGCCATGGCCCGTGTTTACCTATGTGACAAACCTGTACATCCTGCACATGTAACTTGGAACTTAAAATTAAATTAAAATGATCACCAGACACATTAAAATATATTACCACATTCTGGAGAAAAAATAGACAATAAGAATGAAACCACAGTTGATCAAGATAATAAAATTAAAATCCTTTTTTTTTTTTTTTTTTTTTGAGATGGAGTCTCGCTCTGTCACCCAGGCTGGAGTGCGGTGGCCGGATCTCAGCTCACTGCAAGCTCCGCCTCCCGGGTTCACGCCATTCTCCTGCCTCAGCCTCCCGAGTAGCTGGGACTATAGGCGCCCGCCACCTCGCCAGGCTAGTTTTTTGTATTTTTTAGTAGAGACGGGGTTTCACCGTGTTAGCCAGGATGGTCTTGATCTCCTGACCTCGTGATCCGCCCGTCTCGGCCTCCCAAAGTGCTGGGATTACAGGCGTGAGCCACCGCGCCCGGCCAAAATTAAAATACTTTTAATGAATACACATTAAAAAGAAAGAAAAAAGAAACAAAAAATGACAAATCCAAAAAATTTTAAAATCCAAAATAAATGTCCATGGAACAAAAATTAGAATGACTTAAATAATTTGAAAACATATAGGTAATCCTGCAGAGAAAATTAGTGATATTTATAAATGCCAGAAAAACACCAAACTCAAGCATAAAATGAGAATGAATAGTGGAAAATTGGGGAAAGGGCATAAGAGATAGTGGTTAACGGGTTTCCAAAACTGATAAAAGATATTCACATCTATATTCAAGTACTCTTACTAATTCTAAGTCATCTGAGTGCACTCCTAGTTTATGGCATCTTTAGGAAAATAAAAGACAATGAGAAAATCATAAGGGTAACCTTCAAAGAACAACAGTAAAATGGATTTCTTATTCTCATTCAAGATAAAGGGAATTAGACAGCAATGTAGTTAGTATCTTCAAAGGTCTAACGAACTGATATTGATTTATAAAACAAAAATACAGGTATTTGTGTACATATATGTGCATCTGATGTTTGTATATATAAAGTATGTAAGTATACATGTATCTCTCTGTAAAGTAATATTGTATTGTATATAAAATACATAATGTAGTACTTTAAACAACACTGTTAAAGAGAAGAGAAAATAATGAAGAGGATCGTAAGAAGGACTTTAGTGATGCTAATATTTTTTCTTTTAATAGCATTTTTTGCCTAAATGGCTACGTCAGATTTGTGATAATCCTCTCAAATCCACACTTCTCACTTTTACAATTTTCTACAGATATATTTAAATAAAAGTTTTATTTTAAAAACAGTGTATCAGGGCTGGATGTGGTGACTCCTGCCTGTAATCCCAGCACTTTGGGAAGCTGAGGCAGGCAGATGGCTTGAGTTCAGGAGTTCAAGAACAGCCTGAGCAGCATGAAAAAACACTATCTCTACAAAAACAAAGAACAAAATCTGTATCTATATAGAGAGATATAAACTGATAGAGATAGATAGATATACCTACAGATATAATTAAACAGGCATGGTGGCATGCACCTGTAGTCCCAGCTACACAGGAGGTTGAGGTGGGAGGATTACTTGAACTCAGGAGGTTGAAGTTGCAGTGAGCCAAGGTCATGCCACTGCATTCCAGCCTGGGCAACACAGTGAGACCCCATCTCAAAACAAAGAAAAGTATATTACAACTGTCATCTTCTTTTTCCAATCTTTGTGTTCCTCCCTTCCCACAAGCCTAGATTTGATACTTTTTCTCATTTATATCACTCTTATGCATGCCAACATTTTCCTTGGTAAAATATATCGTTTTAATACCTGTAAATGTAAATACATGCACCGTATTGTATAAACATGTGTCACAGAGAATTTAGAGGCTCTAGGAAGACTCAGGGGAAAAAAGCCAAGGCAAGCTTAAAGATAAATTTTAGGATTAAAAAGGGGAGCTACAAGAAGTAGCGGATGGAGATGGTAGTAGAAAGATGACCAGAGAAAATGGAAACCCGGTAATATTTATGTGTGTGTGTGTGTGTGTGTGTGTGTGTGTGTGTGTGTGTGTTTCTTAATGGAGAGGGTTGTACATTTAATCTTTGGATCTTCGAGAGCCTTCCCTGGGTTCTTAACTTGAAGCCACATGAAGTGACATCTATAGGAATGTTCTCAAGGTGGGAATTAGAATTGCCCCACCACTCTCCCAGGGAATTCACACAAGCTGAGCTCAGTAAAGGAACCAAGGGTATGGTTGAAGCTCTGAAAATACCTTTATTTGAGATATCCTTCATCAGCAATCTCTCTGAAAGGTTGACTCATTTCACGTATCCAAAAGCTTTGTGCCCTGAATAAAGCAAGAGGAGTTGTGTGGTCTGACATTGTACACTGAGGTAGTGTCTTCAGAATTTGTTTAAAGTTTTTCATATACATATATATGAAATACTTCATTGGTTATGTGGTCCTCTCCTCTAGCTTATAGGTACTTTTGCTTCTGATGTCTGTGTCTGGCTATTCAGAGGGTTTCCTTGGAATGACTGGAGGCAATCTGTCATCCTCATCCACAAAGGTAGACCTGTCTGGAAATTTACATATCACAAAGCATCCCAGTGAGGGGTTGTTCTTAGTCAATGACTGGTTGATACAAAAGTATTATTGACACCCAGCTCCCTTTCTTCCAGTTGGGATAATTCTGAGATACAATTTATCCTTCAGAGCTTCCCTGAAGGATCCGGCTGGGACTGGGACTGCCTGAATTGAATCTCTTCTTGGCTTTATTCCTTTCCCTGTCCTGTTTTACTTATTTCTTTACTGGTTTTTCTAGGGAGCATTTTCTTCCTCTTTTTTTCTTTTTCTTTTTTTTTGAGTCAGAGTTTTGCTCTTGTTGCCCAGACTGGAGTGCAGTGGCACAATCTCAGCTGACTGCAACCTCCACCTCCCAGGTTCAAGCTATTCTCCTGCCTCAGCCTCCTGAGTAGCTGGGATTACAAGCATGTGCCACCACACCCAGCTAATTTTTGTATTTTTAATAGAGACCGGGCTTCTCCACGTTGGTCAGGCTGGTCTCGAACTCCCAACCTCAGGTGATCCTCCCGTCTCAGCCTCCCAAATTGCCGGGATTACAGATGTAAGCCACTGCATCCGGCCAGAGGCATTTTCTTAACACGTTCTTTGAACACTAATTCTCATCTCAGTGTCTTCTTCTAGAAAACCCTACCTAAGACCTATGGAAAGAATATTCACTAAGAAGAAAAATGCAATGTTTCCAAGTAGCAATTTTGATGTAACAAATAAAGTGTTTTTTTTTTTTAAAGTCTCTTCCCTTTTCCTTCACTATCTCCATTTTTTAGGGTTTGAGTTTGGAATATTACTGTCAAATGAGTCAGAAGAGAGGGTAACATGAGTTTATTGGGGCAGATATCATTTCAAAAAGGAAAAAATGAAAGTAAATCATATAAGTCTATGTAATAAAAACTGAATATATATAATATAATGTTATATAAAGTACTTGTAAAAATACAATTAGAGGCAGCTGCAGGATGCACATTGAGCAGCAAAAGTAAATTGCAAAACAAAGGCTAACCACAGCACAGCTTTTCTATATGAATAAAAACAAATAAATTACATCTCTCAACCTAAGTACCCTATTGGCGTGTATCTCCTTTTCAGCCCTACATCAAAGAAGCTTCTAGATTTCTGATGATAAAAACCTGATTCAAATCAGCTCAAAGAAAATCAAATCATTGACACATAAACAATTTTAAATATAGTTGAATCCAGGGTCACCTGTTGCAAAATCCAGAGTCTCTTTCTACATATTTCTGTTTTGAATTGATTTCTGACATGGACTTAAGTTATTTCTATCAGGACACTACCCCTTTTCCCTTTATCTGGAAAGGGCACCATTTTTAGATTCTGGAAATTACCACTATCCATGTGGTTTGAGTGAGGTTGAGCTCAAACTCCAGAATCAAGAGTGGACACCTAATCTGAATATGGTAAATCTATATGTTATTTCAAGCCTTCACTCACAGTGATTGGTTCTGGAATAAAAATGCTTTCTAAGGCAGGGCTATGAGATTCCATTTTGAGGTCCAACTTGAAAATGCTAGGAAGATACATGTTCTTTCTTTGAGGGATGCTGAGAAAATGGGATAAAAAGTGTAAAACCGATGACAGTGATTTTGCCACCAAGGAGAAAGGGAGAGTTGCTTGACAATAGATCCAACACAAAGAAAAGCAGAGTTAAGAGATGAACAGTACAAAATTGTGTTCCTATATCATGTTCTGATCCACTTGCAAGCATTATCTCTCTACGTTTGAAATAGTACCAGTTGTATCACTTGCAACTGGTATAAATTCATTCTGCAGATATTGTGTTCTGTTGGCAGGTTTTGACTTATCTAGTTCTCAGAGCTTGCAGTTCCTGAAATAAAGACCTCTTTCACAGTATCTCCGTAATAAATGTGATGGAACACCATGAGCGCTCCATCATGTGCCTATCTCTGACACAATCATTGTTGACAGGGAATAAAATATTCTAATTCATCAATAAGTAAATGACTTCGGTGTCTGGGTAGGACAAAAATTGAAACAAGGTAATGAAACAAGGACCATCTGGACAGAGATAATATATGAGTGAAAGGATGGTGGAAAGGAATGAGGTAGGGGTGATATCCCAAAGTAAAAATGATGATTTTTGTACCAGCCCAAAGAGGCAAGAATGCTAGTTAGAAATAATGATAAACGTCTTACCATTCGGAACTCAAAATGTATGTAAAATATTGATAAGAATGTTTACTCTTCCTAACCCCTACACAATTTTGAGAGTAAAATGAAAGTAAAACTTAGTAGACAACTGCAGTTGGCAAAAAAATTTAATGGGATTAATAATTGAGGACTTAGTTGTAGGTTAATTCTGTATATTTACTTTCATAGTCGTGGCATTTTTTTCTATATATCTCTCACAATTATTAAATAGGTTATTAAGTCATAGTACAAAACAACATCTGTTTTGGGATGTTGTCAAAAGAACACATGATTTTCTTTAGATACCCTTCTATAAGTCATTTTTGTCATTTTCTACTGGAAATTATTGCTTATAAAATCATATGGCCAGTCTTTTATCTGATATATATAACATATAAATACATAACACATTATATGTACATATATATATACACACATATATGAAAATATACATTTAAAATCAGTATTAGAAATAGAAAAAATTAGCCGGGCGCAGGGGCGGGCGCCTGTAGTCCCAGCTACTCGGGAGGCTGAGGCAGGAGAATGGCGTGAACCCGGGAGGCGGAGCTTGCAGTGAGCCGAGATTGCGCCACTGCACTCCAGCCTGGGCGACAGAGCGAGACTCCGTCTCAAAAAAAAAAAAAAAAAAAAAAAAAAATCAGTATTAGCATTTTTGTCTATAGCTGTTGAGAGTTATTCATTAACATATACAATTTGGGGGTATTAATTACACAGAGATATTGAAATATTATGCTTTGCTCTCCTTGCCCCTAGCACACTGTAGACATTCCATAAATATTTGTGGAATGTTAAATGAATGAAACCTAGAATTACTATGATCGTGGCTTTCAGTAAAAGATATGGTCAATTTGCATAGGCCATTTTTTCCAGAAAGTTAGGTGACCGTCTCAACTGAACTCTATTTCTAAGTGCAAACTATCTCTAAAGGAGATTCAGTACCCATTTAGAAATGCATAACCACCTCTTTTGAACTCTGTCACTTGAAATTGCTTCACTCTTCTCAACACTTACAGTCCTTCTCCAATCTCATTTTAAATTCAGTGACAGAGAAATGAAATAGGGTTTAACATTCTTGCAGAGCTAAGCTTTTGTGCCTACTGTAAGGCTCTGATTTCTTTCTTCCTTTCTTCCTTCTTTTCTTTCTTATTTTACTTTATTTGGTTTGGTGTTTTTCGTTTCATTTTGTTTTCGGCAACACTAGGCTTTTATCCATTGCATGCATGCACAAGCTTTTGCTGCCTTTCAATCAAGCATATAAATTAGCCATGAGCCTTTGGATAAGGATACAAGGAAACAATGGCACTGCACTGTAATCTCAGCACAAAAGATGCAGAAGCTGATTGTGCTTTCATGTGTCTAATCCCCGTCTTCCCCACAAGTGCTTAAGTGGTATTAAGAAAAGAACTGTGACTTCCATTTTCTCAACTCCCAATGTGACCTATTCATTTCCTCTGTCACGGGTATTTACTGTGGTTAATAAGACTGGCATTGTTACATGCCTGTTTCTCCACTATCCTATGAGGTCCTCCAGAAATGTTAGTCACCACATTATCCAGCAAACCATAGGTATTTAATAAGTGGTGTTCCAAGATAAAGGACCACACAACATTATGTATAAAAATCTTAGACAAAGCACAAAACTGCTGAAAACTGTGAAAATGGTTAATTTGAAACAGCTTCCAAGGTTTGACTCTGATTAAGAGTGGCACCCTTCTATGAGAATTTGTTCCCCCTCAGTATCTCTAATTTTTAAGAGCTAGTGGAGGAAAAACAATGCAATTCAGTATTGGGGGGGGGGCAGGTAAGACAGGTTCTTTGTTGTTAATTTTTTTTTTGTCAACAGACTGTTGTAATAAAAGTATTTTATTAATTTTTGTCCAGTGTAATACCAGAGTGGTAGTTTAGATAATGGCCAACTTATATCAGCAGACACAAATTTTCTGCCAAAAAAGAAATAATTCCTCTCTTTCTTCTCATGTTATGTGACTCCCCCAATTCTGATTGGGATAATATGTTTTTTAAACCTCCTTTTCCATGCCTTTATTGGAGTGCACCTCAACTCCATGCTCAGGTTGATGTAGCCTGAGGTCATACCTGTAATTTTTTTTTTTTTTTTTTTTTGAGACGGAGTCTTGGTCTGTCGCCCAGGCTGGGGTGCAGTGGCACAGTCGCGGCTTACTGCAACCTCCACCTCCTGGGTTCACGCCATTCTCCTGCCTCAGCCTCCTGAGTAGCTGGGACTATAGGCGCTCGCCACTACACCCGGCTAATTTTTTGTATTCTTTAGTAGAGATGGGGTTTCACTGTGTTAGCCAGGATGGTCTCGATCTCCTGACCTCGTGATCCACCCGCCTCGGCCTCCCAAAGTGCTGGAATTACAGGCGTGAGCCACTGCGCCTGGCCATACCTGTAATTTTAACAACTGTACCTCTACTTCTAAATTTTGGAGTCTTACAATTAAAATAATAATAATAATAATAAAACTGGAGTTCAAAGAGAGCAGTAAGCATTTAAAAATGATTATTATTTATTTACTTTCTTAAACTGAGAAGAGTTTTTGTAAATGCATTACATAATTTGCACATGTCCATTAAAGAAAAAAATTAAAAAAAATTAATAAGAAAAGCCACCAACAAAAGAAACACTGTTAACTTTTTGGTATAAGTATTGCTATAATTTTTTTTCTGTATAAAGATATCAATAGGAAATATTCTTGTTTACTCAACAGATGGAACAAATAGAGAAATTAGAGGATATAATTTTGTATTTAGGGAATGTAAGCAGGAAGGAAGAACATTTGAGAGCTAGATTTGGAAAAAAGATTTAGGAAAAATAAATGTGCGTATCTGTGCAATAGCTAGCCTAGAACAGCAGCTGAAGACATTTCATCTATGAACGTGTCTTTTCCGAAAGGAACAATTAACATTGTACAGCAAAGATTATATAGATAAGGATCAGGAACTAGTAAGGTTGTTATATACATGTTTAGATGGTTCGTTATCTAAGGACCCTTGGAAATGGGTCAAACACGGGTTACAGCAGGGCTAGGTTCACTTGGAGGAAGGGGTGTCTGTTATCTAATTTGCACTAAGCATGTACTCATCGTGCTGTTTCCAGGTGGGTTAAGGAAGGGCAACTTTCACTAATTCTGGTGAGCCAATTGTGGTCCCAGGAACTGGGAAACACCAATTACGTGTCAAAGAGGTTAATCGCAGACTGGGGAAAACAAAATGGTAAACATTGACAGTGGGAGGGCTGGAGAATGAAGAATGTAAACAGAGCAGAGTGGTTTGGATAGAAGCCAGCAATACTTGCTATCTTCCTCATAAGAAAGCCTTTGCCTATCATGCCAGCCCAAGGCATAGGCCACAAAGAAGGTTCAATGCTGGTTATCCACTCCCATTCCCACTTGCTCTTTGCTCACGTGTTTTTAAAAAGCTAGTTACTATTTTGAAAATGTATGCTACTTTTTTTGATATATGCCTTAAATTTTAAACATTGCATTATTCAAATTTTATTTTTCTGCCAGTTTATATTTTATATAACGATTACTTGATAGACTAAGGGCAATGTAGATGGTGTTATTTAAATATTATATTTTGTAAATTCTGTGACAAGAGAACAAAATTAGACAATTATCTCTTTAAATGACTTTTTTCTATCACAGCCTTAATTAATGAAATGATTGATATGAATTGGGCTTTTAGGATATGGAAAGCCAATAAAGTATTTATAACACCATTTTCTACCTCTATTTTAAAGCCAGTTGGGATAAAATGAGCAGCGACACATTACCTTCAACACATTGCCTTCTTCTTTAATTACCTTGCTTGTTGGTTCCCCTCTTAAACAGTGAAATAAATCCAAATTTCAAAGTTCAGTCTTCAAGTGATCAGTTATCAGGACTTTAGCACTGGTTCCCAAATTTCAAAAGCTAATTAACTGACTAACCAGTTCAGAAATTATGCACAGGACTTTATTAAACTAGATCTTACTTGCACTTTTCTTGCAATAATATGACTTTCAATAATTCCTGAAAATAACCCATAAGAAGTATGACTAAATTCAAATGCAACTGGAACTCTCAGTTCGCATCTGGGTCTCATGATTTTACTGGGATTACTTGTCATTTGTGAGAGAGAGACAGAGGGAAAAAGAGAGAGAGAGAGAGAGAAGTGTCATTTTTTTCCATTGATCATTGCATCTTCATGTTGAACCCCATTTATTCAGAAGATATTTAGTAGAAGTTTACCATGTTTGAGTAGACATGGTGGATTGAAATATGAATAATCTCACAGGTAGCAACTTGAGAAAAGAGACAATTTCTCTAGTATGAAAATTAAAAAAATGTTCAACGTTCAAATACCCAACTTCACATTCTGCCCAAAATTATAGTAAACCATTAAAAAAGAAGTATTAACAATGTGTTCTGGGAGAAAAATTCCATTGTTTACAACTGAAAAATCTTCCTAAGGGAGCTGTCATTCTACCTGGGTCTCAAAATACTTACAAAATTCTGATAAAACCAAACAGAAATGATACCGAGGGTGAAAATAGCATAAGCAAAGGCATAAAGATGGAAATGCATAGATTCAGACAAAATGATTGAAAAGATAAATTGTAGAAGACTCTGTAGTTAAGCATTCATTCTTTAAAGTCTTTTTTTAACCTAATCAAGTGTGATAACCCAAATGTTACATTGTTATTATGTAAAAGTTTGGTTACTTTGTAATTAGAGAATAGATTCACAAGAATTAGCACTGTCTCTTTTCTGGGAGTTGGATGAAAACAACGCTTATTTTGGTTGTTGTTTTAACAACTGGAGAATGAGTATACACCATTGTTTTGATGGAGGTGGTTGAAAAGTAGAAAGTCCGGACTCTCATTACATAGTGGTGGACATCACCATGACCTCCTCAGAAACGCTTTCATCACTCTCCCGATTAATAACAATGTGCCTGTTTTTGTGTCTGTCAGCCTCAAAAAAGAACCTGATCCACCTAAGGGTGTAATATTTCTGCTTGGCAATGATATGCTCAGAAAGCTGATGTGAACAAATCATGGCAAATGAAATGAGAGCTAGGGTGTGCCGCAGTATTCTGGAAGAGTTCTTGCTCTGCCGAGAGAAAGTCCCAAAAGCTGTCTTTCCTCAACTGTCAGACCTTCACAAGGGATGCTCTAGGCTCAGCTGCGGCCACCCATCATACTTTCTTCACTCAGGACACAGCTGGCAACACTTTAGACATCATCAAAGTTTTAGACTTCGAAGAAGGGAAAACAAAATGTGATTCTCAAAATGAAAGTGAGCTGTTAAATAAACCTACTTAAACTTGCCTTACCTTAGGACTTCAAGCCATGTGAACAGTTTTTCAGAGGGAAGAGTCTCTGATTGAAATAGCCAACTAGAGTTTAGCTTTTCTGAGCCTTACAGGTGAAATTATTCTTACTGAAACACCACAAGAATAACAATGCCAATATCGCTTAAAATTTAAAACAAGACCACAATACATTCTGAATATTTTTTAAAAATGAAAGGATACATGAATGTCAAGGTACTTATTAACTACTGAAAGGATGAGATAAAAAATGCAGTTTGTTGTATTTGCCAGAGCCAGGTGGTTGATGGCTTCCTTTTTATTTGCAGTGTGTTAACATTTTGCCATTTCTTTCTTCACGTATTTTTCTTCAAAGAATTAAAATATTTTAGGCTTAGGCTGAACTTGGTAGTTCACACCTATAATTTCACAGGTTAGGAGGCTGAGGTGGGAGGATCGCTTGAGGCCAGGAGTTCAAGACCAACTTGAACAACATAGTGAGGCACTCCCTCTATACAAGAAAAATAAAAATAACAAAAATTAGCCCGGGGTAGTGACACACACCTGTAGTCCTAGCTACTCAGGAGGCTGAGATGGGAGGAATGCTTGATCACAGGTATTCAGTGCTACAGTGAGCTTGAGCACAGGGTCTCAAGGCTGCAGTGAGCTATGATCAACATTGAACTCCAGCTTGGGTGACAGAGCAAGAACATCTCTCTCTCAAGAAATATATTTATATATTATATATATGTGTGTTACATTATATCTATGAAATTATATATTTGTTATATAATAATTTATTTATTTGTTTTTAAAATCTATGTGATGGATGAAGACTATGAGTTTGTATTATTCTGTGCTGGTGAATATTGTAGTCATGAGCCATGTGCGACTATTGAGTACATGAAATGTGACGAGTCCAAAGTGAGATAAATTGTATGAGTAAAATGCACATCAGATTTCAAAGACTTAGTGCAAAAAATGTGACACATCTTAATAGTTTTACATTGATGGAGATGGTTGAAAAGTCAAAATGTCAAAATTATAATTTTTTAACACTGGATCAATAAAGTATTTTATTAAAGGTAATTTTACTTGTTTCTTTTTATTAGGAAAATAAAAAGTGTGACTATTTGAAAATTTGAAAGCACATATGTAACTTGCATAATATTTATTCTGGTTATCTCTGTTACATTTTTTTTTAATTTGAAATGCTTCAGAATTAAAACATTTAAAATAAAATTAAAACTCTGTTTTATACTTAGAATTTTCTTCCGTATGAAAAAGACGTTATTATAAATGTGAATACAGAAAAACTCAAATTGAATTTCATCCAACTTTACTTCCCGAAGCAGTAGAATAGCTATGTTCTGGAGATGTGGAATGATAAGTAACAAATTTTCAATTTTATATATAAATAGCTTCAAAGAGATAGAGTGACATAGAAATAGAAATAGTGGCTATAAGAGATCATCTATTTTCCATGTTTTTGTAATAAGAAGCTGCTCATTAACTGGATTTTTAATCACTTTAATTAAGAAGTCTCCATGATTTGCCCTGGCCTTCGTGATACTCTCAATACTATTTTGAAGCCTGAAGCCTAAGAGCTTTAACTTTAGGACCATATCACCCATGAGATAATATATAATTCCAGGAAATTACAATGATTATGACAACATGAATAAAGATACCTTTCTATGAAAATCCTTAAAATTTGTGTTTGTTTTAATTTTCATGATTATTTGTATCATACAATAAAATTTCCTCATTGTACCCTTGAGCTCTCAAATTCTAATTGAAAATTTTAAATTTATATTTAAGTAATAAAATATTCTTTATTAATTAAAAGTGGATATTTACTAAAAACTCTACTTTGATTGTTTAAAAATAATTTTAAAAAGTCCATAAGTCCATCATACAATGACATAATAGCTAATGTTTTACAATATTTACCAATGAAAGTATACATATATTTATGTTTTTAAATGCAAAATAATAAAGTGGATTTTTATGAGCTCTTCACTAGCATCAGTATAAGATATGCTTTATATGTGAATAGACCATAATGTACTTAAACATTCCTTTATTTGAAATTGCTGAGACTTTCCAGAATATTTTGCATTTCTATAAGTGTGTCCATTGTTTCCTCAACTTTGTTTGTTTTTTATGTATGCTATCTATTTCCTTGAATATTTATCCCTTCACTTCTTGTATCAATTTTTGGATTTCCATACATTGGACTTCACCTTTCTCTGATGCCTCCTGGTTGGCTTAACAACTAACCTCCTGAATTCTTTTTTCAGGTAAATCTGGAATTTCTTCTTGGTTTGGGTCCATTGCTGGTGAGCCTGTGTAATTTTTGGGGGGTGTTAAAGAACCTTGTTTTGTCATATTATCAGAGTTGGTTTTCTGGGTCCTCCTCATTTGGGTAGGCTCTGTCAGAGGGATGGTCTAAGGCTGAAGGCTGTTGTTCAGATTCTTTTGTCCCACGTGGTGTTCCCCTGATGTAGTACTCTCCCTCTTTTCCTATGGATGTGGTTTCATGGGAATTGAGTTGTAGCGATTGTTGTCTGTCTTCTGGATCTAGCCATCCAGCAGGTCTACCAGGCTCTGGGCCAGTATTGGGGGTTGTCTGTACAGAGTCCTGTGATGTGAACACTCTGTGGGTCTATCAGGCATGGATTCCAGCTCCTGTTTCAGTGGAGGTGGCGGGGGGTGAAATGGACTCTGAGGTTTCTTAGCTTTGGTGGTTTAATGCACTACTTTTGGGCTGGTTGGCCTCCTGCCAGGAGGTGGCGCTTTCTAGAGAGTATCAGCTGTGGTGGTATGGGGAGGAACAGGTGGTGGGCAGGTCCCTAGAATACCCAAGAGTATCTGACCTTTGTCTTCAGTTACCAGGGTGGGTAGGGAAGGACCACTGGGTGGGGGCAGGGCTAGGCATGTCTGAGCTCAGACTGTCCTTGGGTTGGTCTTGCTGTGGCTTCCATGGGGGATGAGGTTGAGATTCTCAGGTAAATGGAGTTATGTTCCTAGGAGGATTATGGCTGACTCTGCTTTGTCATGCACGTTGTCACGGAAGTGGGGGAAAGCCAGTAGTCACAGGCCTCACCCAGCTCCCACACAATCCTAAGGGCTGGTGTCACTCCCACCACATTCCCCACAATAGCACTGAGTCTGTTTCCAGGCAGTGGGCAAGCAAGGCTGAGAGTTTGCACCAGGATACCCACCTCCCAGCTGTGAAAGCAAATATGGCTTTCCTTTTTGCCCAGCCTGTGGAGTCTGCACACCAGATTCATGCCCTCCCCCGAGTTCTGGCCAGGAGGCTTCTTGATAAGTTCAAATTGTTGCAAAGTTCAGCTGGAGATTTCTTTCTCCCTTTGGGCATTGCCCAGCATCTCTGGAGCCCTCCCAGAGGACCCCTGTAACGCCAGGCAGAAACGGGTTGCTAGGGAACCCAGTGAGCTACCAGGGTTTTTCCCGCTGCTTTCTCTACCCTTGTATTTCACTCAGCTCTCTAAATTGACTCAGCTCCTGGTAGGGTCAAAATCTTCTCCCATAATCTAGGCCTTCAGTTTCCCCAGTGAGGGTATGTGTTCAAGTGTGGATGATCTCCCTCTCCCACCTTCACAGTGTGGGCATCCACGGTATTTGAGGTGTTCCCTGGTCCTGCAGGAGCAGTATGCTTCCTTCATGAGGTCTGTGGGTCCTCTCAGTTTTCCTGATTTATTCCTACAGTTATTCTGAAGCAAAAATAATGCGAGCCTCCATATGCTGCTTTGTTCCAGTCAGAGGTGCAATGTAGTCCTGCTGCCGCCATGTCCCTGTTTCCTCCCTCCAGTGTTATTTGTGTCTACCAGAAGAAGGATAATTACATTTGATTCTAGTTACAACAAACAAGTAGTGATTTAAGCCTACTTAGTTCAGAAAGTCCACAAAAAACAGGTAAACACCTCTGCATATCGATACTGATGAACCGATGCCAGAATATTAATAGGATTATTGAGCACCTGTTTTCTCACATGAAAAGCACCCGGTAGCTAATCGAAATTTACTAATAATTTATTTAATTGAATTGTAGACACATAAAATATTAATATAGGGTATGATGAATATGTTAGTGGTTGCCTTTTTAAACTGTTTATTGGTTATTTTGAGAGAGTATTTAACATATTGCCTCTGAATATTTCATCATTCAATGTCTTATTTACTCTGTGTGTGTGTGTGTGTGTGTGTGTGTGTGTGTGAGATCGCGTAATATGGTCAGTCAAGTAAAATGCTGTATGGAGCAATAGGGAAGAAAACATTTCTTGGGTTCACGTTTAAGTTCTGTCACATGGCTTTGGGACTTAATAAAGCAAAATCTCAGATTCACAGCTGGAAAAGGAGATGCACCTCTAAATTGTCAAATGGTTGTGAAAATTATAGAAAAAAAATATAAAGTGTCTACATAAATGTTGCAGATGCTAAGACTAGGTTTTTGTTACTGAAGCACTATTGTTGAACTGTCAGATAAAATTTTACAAGCACATTTCCTTACCAAAGAGTGCAATATTATCCTTGTCTCATATCCCCAAAGGTTGATCCAAATATTGACTTGTTTCTTTTTATTTCAACTCATAGAGTAAACATCAGATGTGTTCGTGACTTTCTTTCTTTTCTTCTCCTACCCCCATAAGTTTTCTTCTCCTTAAAAGTCTGAGTATTTTTAAAACATTTTTCATTAATTATTTTTTTTACCAATTATGAGAAAGAAACATTTGTGGCTTTATCCTAGAGAAAAGTGATGGACCTTTATTGTTTTCAGAGTTAAGTAATAAAAACTGTGTCTAAAATACTAGACAACCTGTCTCATTATAGTTCTGATATATTGTCATGATAGAAAAACAGAGTGAGGAGTTTTTTTTTAAGAATTCACTTATGTTTACAAATATAGACAAACATAATTTATGAGAAAATTCAAGAAACATAAACTACGATAAACTGGTAATCTTTTCTTTTATTAAAACTTAACCGAATCTGAATTTCACATAATTCTGATTTAATTTATTAGATATCATTCAAATGTGCAGACAAGTTACTATTTGGACAAATACATTTTTGGGTTTTTTTAGTTGAGAGTAAGAAGTAAGGTATTCACAGTGAAAGAAGTAACAGTATAAGGGCCTAGCGAAAAGAAAGTATGGTCACTCAGGAAAACTAGATGTTTGATAAAATGAGATCATAGAATTCAAGGGAAAACGTGCTGAGAAATAAGGCAGAGACATAGAAAAAAAAATCAGAGAAGACATTGTAGACATTGTAAGTCACATTAAGAGACTGTCCTAAAGCCAGGACTCTGCAATGTCAAGGGTTCAGAAAGGAGGATGGCATGAAAAGCGCCCACTATACCAAATTTACCACCCTGAATAGGACATGAAAAAGAAGTGACAGATAAGAAACATGAATAGCAAGACTGGCTGCAATTTCAGTAAAATTCCCATGAAAATACCAACGAATTAGGCTACCAGCAGAGGGATATGAAGAAAGGGAAGAAATTTTAAAAATAATAAAGGCAGTAGGATTGCCCAGAACTGTCACCTAATTCAGTGTTGCCAGCTTCCTTAAGCCAACTTTGACCCTGAAATTTTCGAGTTAAATAATTTGGTCAATTAACTAGGTGGATGGTAGTGCTACCACTGTGATAGCAGCTGACCTACAGATGTAGATGGGGGTGAGGACATTGAGTCCAAAATTCTTGGTTCACACCTGGATAATAGCAGACATAGGACTATAATTCTATCCAGTAGTCACTGAAAATAATGCAGAAGTATATAAGCAAGTCCTTGTCTCAGGAAACCTTCTCAGGAAGCATTTCTAATGCTTCAAAATGTATGTCACAGCTACAAATGAATAGAGATAGTTAGAAAATGCATAATGCATTTGAGTCAGGAATAATTTGGCTATATCACCTTGAATGACCTATTTTTGCAACTATCAAAGCATGATATCAGATGCCAACAAAGCACAGTATATAATGATCACCCCGAAAATCAGAAACACACACACGCACACATTTGCACACATTCATACACACTGAAACAGTGGATTTTGGTTCTAATGCCTGCTATATTCTACCAGATAGCAGGTGTTCAATCAAAATCGTTAATGTACTTTCAGCGGATCTCATATCCTTTAAAAGCAGGTAATTAGAATTATACACAGATACTTTGAAACCATGAATAATTCATTCCCTCCACATCAATAAAATAATTATTGAATATTTTTATTCTTCACTTTCTATTTCAATAAAATTGCTCGTGTTGTGGCACAGTCATAAAACTGAACTTACTAAATATTTCAAATTAAAATGTTGCCTAGAGGATGAGGAAAAGTTCAGTGGACTGAGAAACTTCTAGAAGCTCAATTTGTTTTTCACAAAACACTTCCAGGCTTAAAATATTTTAAAAATGTATATCAATACATATACCATATGTAATGCATTGTCAATCCTAACTAGATATTTTCAATCCTAACTAGATTTTCTTATACAAACAATTCTAAAACATGGTATACATTTATATTCATACATACACATGTTTTAAAATATCTATTAGGTTAGTGCAAATGTAATTGCATTTTTTGTCATTGAATGTAATGGGAAAAACCACAATTACATTTGCACCAACTAAATATAGAAATTATTTAGAACACAAGAATGTTAAAGAAAATGGTTGTTTGCTATATTTAATATGAGTTGAGATTAGATAATAACATTTTGATAGGTTAAAAACAATCTATCAATGATTGTAAAATATACACTTTAAAGACTTTGCAACTGTTATACAGGAATTTTATTTCATTGGATAATGAAGGGATTTAAATGCTATGAAATAAAACATGCCAGATAGTTGTTCTCTGAATTTTAAAAATTGAATGCGTTTTGGTTGAATAATGAGACAGAATATACCAACAATGAATCTCAAATCAATTCTATAAAAATTATTTTTAAAATTTTTGCAACAATAATACAGCCCAAATTTGACATTTTTCATGAATCTATGGCAATGTTATACCAATATCTTCATTTATAAGGAGTTTCATATATTTTATTAAAATTAATCTTTATTCATACAATGCAATAAAGAACAAATTCTATTCTAGAAATAAAAAACTTAAATAATTTGTTGGCTATATTAATACTTACATTGTGAATTATTCTATGAACTAGAAAACAATACTGAACAAAACTCCAGCAAAGCTATTTTACTTTTCTACCAGCTTCACTCTATCTGTGTCTCTTACTGTCTGTCTCTCTCTCTCACACACACACACACACACATATGTACGTGTATTATATTTCTTTGTATGTGTACATATAAACATAAAGGGAGTGTATGTATAAACACTCACACACAAACATATTTAGTCTCTCATACACTCGTACTTGCCTGCATACACGTGCATGCCTGTGCGTGTATATCTCATGGTGGAATTGTTACAGGCTATAACAACTTCGGGAAGACTATTTTTCAAATGCTTAAATATACAAGTATACAATTTAAAGTTTTAACAAACACTTTGAAGAAATGCCAACCACTAGTAGAAAATTACAGAATAAATATATTTTGGAACAGCCATAGTAAAGTGAATCCAGAGGTGTAAGGTAAGTCTAAATTAAGAAGGAAGGTCTTTAATGTGTGAAAGCTTCAGAGTTTATTTCAGATTCGTGTATGTGTCCTCATTCAAGCAGTTTGAAGATTCAGCATTTGGAAGTTCTCTAAAATTCTTCAAAGTAAAATTGACTTTAATAGGAGCATTAGCAATATTGAGCATCACTGTTGAAGCAGGAAGCTTTTCATGTGTTTTCATTTTCAGTAGGAAGCAAAGAATTTGGGCAAGAGGAATATCCATACAGCTAAATATCTTTCGTTTACAAAGTGACATTTCTCCTGTGATTTATATAAGCAGTTTACTGTTAATTCTCTAACCATGTAAAATAAGTTTTATTTGTGATATACTTGCTAGAGGTTTTGGGGGAAACCAATGATTTGCATTCTAACCTCTTACTGGCATTAATTCACTGGTCTGGATTATGTATGTTCACGGTTTCACTCCAATTTTATTTTACACAGCCATTAATATTACAGTGTCAAGATTGCCGTCTTCTTGCCAATAAGTTAAATAGTTCATTTTCTCACAGTAGGGTTTTCTGGGTGAAGGTCAGTTAAGTTTCCTTTGTCATCCTCCAATACTGCATGCCTATTGTGCCTCTCTGGTCAGTAAGAGACTTTTTTTCCCACTTGTTGGTGATATTTTTCCACTTAAAAACTACTTATAAAAGTCTATTCCCTCATTTATTTTTGGCTACATTTAAAAATTATTAAATTATTGCTAATGACTTTTTTTTGGTTTTTTTGCTGTGATGATGTTCTTGGATAAGAAGCCCTCTGGGGCATCAATGCAGTGGGGTAATACAGGTGGAAACTGAAGGAAGACTTGGAGGGTGCATGATTAGTTAAGTGTGGTCGTGGATTAAGCAAAATAACACAAGTCTAAGGAATGGTTGTTGGACAAGAGTTAAGCATTTGGACATTTTGGCCAATAGGCACCATAAAATCAGAATTATAGCATCTAGTGAACCCAAATGGTTCTAGCAAGCAATTCTAAGAGGGAGTGCTAGATTTTATTTTCTGAAAATGGCTATAAAACTATTTTAAATCCCACATACTTTCCTATGTCCATCAAAAGGTGAAATCTATGTCTCCTCCCCCAGAACCTGGGTATACTTTTGTTACTGCTTTAATTAATCAGGTATCATGGAAATCAATGACACTATGTGACAACTCAGCTAGGTTATGAAAGGAGACACCTCTCCCACCTATCTGCCTGTCTGTCTGTCTGTCTCTCTCTCTCTGATAAGCTCATCTTTGCAAACTAGTTGTCATTATGAGGAATCCCAAACCATGTAGAGAGGGTAGATATAGTTGTTCTAAATGACAGACTCAGCTGAGTTCCCAGCTAACAACCAGCATGAATTGTGAGACACCTAAGTGAACAAGGCTGAAGGTAATTCCAACCTGTATACGTAAAGGTCTCCCCGCCCAGGCTTTGAGTCTTCCAGCTGAGGATGCAGATACAGGGAGACAGAAATAAGTCATCTCTGCTGTGCCCAGCTGGAATTCCAGATTCACAGAATCCCATTTCAGGAACGCAACAAGTGCCAGAACTATGCCACTAAGTTTTGGGGTAATTTGTTGTGCAGCAATAAAAAGTCAGAGAAAAAGGAAAGAGGAGGATGAAAAATTTATCCGTCTAATATGGGGGGAAGGAAGAATTATAAATATTTTCTGAAGTCAGGCCAGTATACCTTGGTATGTTTCAGTGCGCTATGATGTAAAGTTATCTTGAGCAGATTTGATGTGCTGTGATACTGTGGACTACGGAGTTAGGTGGAATGTTGGCTCTGGGTACACATAAAAATATCTCAGTGCTCTTAAGCTGTATCGATTAGTACAAATTAACCAGAGTTTTCAATATGGAAAACAAATAAATATCCATGAGTTTATACCAATATAAATACATGACTGAATAAATAAATAATTAAAGAAAAAGAGACAAACCTTCCAGGCAGAAGAATGGAACATAATTTAGATATATTATTGACCCTCAGATAGGTGAAGCTGAATTCCCCACTTTTCAGTATTAGTACTGCTGTGTACTGCACAGCAACTTCCTGCTCAAAAGTACAGTTTGGAAAAGGGAGAAAAGAGTAACGTTTTAGTCAAGAAGCAGCCAGATGATCAGTGTCAACATATCAACAGCATGTAGCTTTGATGTAATGTGATAAAAATACACTTCCTCTATGTGGTTTTCCTCCCCCAAAACCCCATTATTCCAGTTTGATTGAGGAAACTATCAAACTCAAATTGAAAAGCATCCTTCAGAATACTTAACCAGTACTCCTCAAAACTGTCAGTGTCATCAAAAATGATAACTGAGAAACTGTCACTGCCTAGCGGAGCCTTAAGAAACATGAGAACTAAATGTAATGTGAGGTCAGGCGCGGTGGCTCACGCTTGTAACAAATCCCAGCACTTTGGAAGGCCAAGGTGAGCAGATCATTTGAGGTCAGGAGTTCGAAATCAGCCTGGTCAACATGGTGAAAGCCCTTCTCTACTAAAAATACAAAAAATTAGCCAAGCGTAGTGGCAGGCACCTGTAGTCCCAGCTACTTGCAAGGCTGAGGCAGGAGAATCATTTGAACCAGGGAGGCAGAGGTTGCAGTGAGCTGAGATCATGCCACAGCATTCCAGCCTGGGGGACAGGGAGAGACTCTGTCTCAAAAAAAAAAAAAAAAAAAAGTAATGTGATATCTTGGATGGGATCCAGGAACAACAAAAAAATACATAGCCATAAACAAAGCAAATATTAATAAAGCATGTACTTTAACACTGGCATATTAATGTTGATTCATTAGTTATGACGAATGTACCATAGCAATGTAAGTTGTTAACAACAAGGGAACCTGGGTGTAGGACATATGGGAATGCATATGCTATATTTGTAACTTTTCTAGATATCTAAAACTACTTGAAAATAAAGTTTAATTTTTTAAAAAGCAAACTGGGTGTTTTCGTCAGTGAAAGCATTCACACTATTATTTCTGGACTTTTTCTGAGCTCTGGAAACAGGAATTAACTCTTGATTCTTCACTATTCCAACACACTCAGCCTGGAAGAACCTGTAAGAGGCAGGTAGTACATTGTGCTTTCAAGTGACAGTTAAGTTTTGAGTGAAGGACTAGTTCTGAAGAACAGTGAAGTGCTGGAAGCATGAAATAAAAATGGTTCCTCCACTCCTAGTTTTACATCATTATTTGGTACAGACAGAATTTAATAAAATAAGCACTGAAAAACTGGTTTGGTAATATTTTAATGGATACGTGGTCCTGAAAATATGTTACAGAAGAAATGTACCCAGGTGCAAAAGGTGCTCTTGAGAAAATGGTGATTGGGCACAGTCTGAAGAAAGGGTAAGGGTTACCTTAGTGAAGTGGAGTGAGATTTGAGATGGGTGTGACTCCAAGCAGAGCTGGAGATTGCGCAAAGTCACTGTGGCAAGGAGAAGCATAAAAGGAAATGTAAATGGTTGTGGCAGAAAAACTGAAAATCAAGGGGCAATCTGGAGCGAGACGCGTCTTAGGTAGTGGAACAGTCAGACCATGCAGAACCAGTAAGACTTGAAGACTCTTTAGCTTGGGAGAAAAACAACTTCCCAAACGCCCAGCTGTCAAGTGGATGATCCAGGATTTAAAGCTAGACTTAATACCGAAGTCTGAGCTTTTTCTAATACACCATCTTGTCTTTCTATTGATACCATCTGAATAAGGTTGTCATTGTTCTATTTATAAGCTACGTGAGGGAAAGTAAGCACCAATATTAAGTGAAAAGAAAAGAAAAACAAATGTTATGGAGGTAAGAGTAAAGTACTGAAATTACCTTACTGAAACAGGAAAACATCGGGACCCCTTCTTTCACTATTTGCCTGTGGCCCATCTGTTGAATGAAAGAACCTTTCTTTGGGTTTTACAGACTGAGAAGTGACATTTGTATGAATTTAGACTTTTTCAGGCAGAGCCTGACAGATGCAAACTGGGTTTGTGTTATTGCTGAGAAGCTCTGTGTGGAGGGGGACTGATGGGAATGAGCTGCCTAGAATAATCAGAGCAGAAGGGAGGTTAGTAAAGGGCTGAACAAGCTCGGCAAAGCTCAAGTCGTTGCCTCTGAGAGTTGAAACCCCTACAGAAAGGGGTTTCGCATATTGATTTCCTCATTCCTCTGCCTAGTGGCCTGGATTACTAATTACGGCTTGGCGTCCTAGTCTCAGGAGAGACATATGTTGAAGATTCAAATAGGAAGTTTGTCCTTACTCCATCCAACACATACACACAAACACACATACGCGCGTGCATATACACACAAAGTGTTGATATATTAAAATACATTTTACTATCTTATCTCTACTTTGTTAGAATTTTTATTTGTTTCAAAGATTTTGTAATTAAACTCTTATCAGAGTCCCTGTCTGCAGGGTAACCATTGTACTAAATATGTGTTTACCATTCTCAAGTATGCACATGCATATTACCAGTATTTTGAATACGGTTAACTTTATATAATACTGTACATAGCATTAATCTTCTTTACTTCCTCCACGGAATTATATTGGATATTTATCCATGTTGATATATTTTATTCGTTTTTACTGATTAATAGTATTTCTATTTTATAAATATACAACAGTTCAATTACAAATTTACTGTGGAGAACATAGAAGTTTCACATCTTTTATCTCTATTAATGCTGTTTTCTAAACTTCAGTCTTTATGATATTAATATTGTCTCTGTAGATATATTTAGTTAATGTGTATATGAATACTGTCTTTTCCAGCTCTTCATTTTTATTGCCTTGTGTAATTTGAAATATTATGTGTCTTAGAAACATAATATAGTTGAATTCTTTGAAAATCTAATCAGAAAATTTCTGGCTCTAATTCGTGATACTATTCTAATTATAATTATTTGCATATTTTGATGTAACACGCATACTAGGGATGCCTGTTGATCATTCTTTGTCTTCACTTTTTTTCTCCTATATCATTCGTGGATTTAAAAATTTTAGTGTTCTTCTTTATTTCTATGTTCTATAAGTTTGAATTTCTATTCTTTAGTGAATATGTTGCTTTAAAAACAATACACTGAAAAAAAAAGTCTCTCAACAAAACTAGCCATTTGGTATTTCTAACCTTCACCGAAGCATGGTAAACATTTTAGCATATTTTCAGCACTAGGAATTTCTGTAATAGTTTGTTATTGTTGTTTGAAACTTTAGTTTTACTTTTTTTAATCATAAAAAAATTAGCCCCTTTAGCTCTGCTCAGCTTTTTCCCATCTTGTCTCACTTCCTTCTGGATTTCCTCTTATTCTTACTTAAGTGCATTCTTTATATTTCTCTTTTTGAGGATTCCTGAATGGATGTCATTTACTTAACTCTCAAAAATACATTTAACTGTCAAAATGAAAGACAAAATAAACTACTAATATATCTCTTGTTTTTCCTGAGCTCACTTAGAGATATTATCATATCATGCTCTGGTATCTATTACTGTTGATGAGAAGTCAGCTGTCAGTCTACTTCACTGTGTCAATAATCATTCCTTATTTACTGCAAATTGTAAGATTTCCTCTAATCCATAGTTTCACTCAAATGTGTCTAGGCTAAACTTTTTTGTGTGTTTATGCTGCATGGGATTCAGTGAAACTCTTTGAGCTAGAAAACAATGCCTTTCCTCATTTGTGGAAACATAAACTTAAATTCCTTTTTAAATGCTGCTTCTACACCTTTCCCTCTATTTTCTCTTTGTGAAACACCACCTGCAAGATAGAATTGCAACTTTCAATCTGTTTTCCATTGCTCCAAATGTTTCACTTAAAATTGTATTTTTTTGCCTTTTTTGGCTGAGTTTTTTATGCATTTCTCACTACTCTTTTTAACATTACTATTTTTCTCCTTTACTCTTCAGTTTGGAATTACAAATCTTACACACACATATAACCAATTACATGTAAAATCATATATATGTATCTATATATAGTACATATACAACAATTTCTAAGATTTCTAACGTATTGTCTTTCTTCATGCTCTTTCATTTACCCCTTCCAGTTGTATTTTTGCCTTGTATTTTATCTACAACATCTATTCCTTTTATGGGGAGTGTCTCTCCACTCATCTGTTAAGTTGGTGCAAAAGTAATTGCAGTTTTTGCCATTACTTTCAATGACAAGAACTTTACTTTTGCATCAACCTAATATCTCAACAACATTTTATTCTTCCTTTTCTGAGTCTCTAACAGAGTACTAAATGTGTGATAAGGTTTAAAATCATTGTTCCCCAAATTTTTTTTTTTTTTTTTTTTTTTTTTTTTTTGAGACGGAGTCTCGCTCTGTCGCCCAGGCTGGAGTGCAGTGGCGCGATCTCGGCTCATTGCAAGCTCCGCCTCCCGGGTTCACGCCATTCTCCTGCCTCAGCCTCCCGAGTAGCTGGGACTACAGGCGCCCACCACCGCGCCCGGCTAATTTTTTTTTGTATTTTTAGTAGAGACGGGGTTTCACCGTGGTCTCGATCTCCTGACCTTGTGATCCGCCCGCCTCGGCCTCCCAAAGTGCTGGGATTACAGGCGTGAGCCACCGCGCCCGGCCTGTTCCCCAAATTTTAATAATTGTCTCTACTCAGAGCATTTCTAATGAAGGTAGAGGGTCTTCCACCAACAGATTCATTTAATGAAGTGTTCTTGGGCCAGGTGTGGTGGTTCACACCGGTAATCCCAACACTTTGGGAGGCCGAGGCAGGCGTATCACCCGAAGTCAGCAGTTCGAGGCCAGCCTGGCTAACATGGCGAATTCCCATCTCTACTAAAAATACAAAAATTAGCCGGGCGTGGCTGTAGGCACGTGTAATCCCAGTTACTTGAGAGGCTGAGGCGGGAGAATCACTTGAACCCAGGAGGCAGAGGTTGCAGTGAGCCGAGATTGCACTACTGCACTCCAGTTTGGGCAACAAAGCCGGACTCTGTCTTAAAAAAAAAAAAAAAAAAAAAGTGTTCTTATCTCCATTTGCTTATTTTTATAGTCATCCTTAGGTAGAAGTTCTATCTATCAATACTAGTCAAGACATAAACGATATGAATGTATCTAAAATCTACTTATCCTTTCCTTTTAAATCCTCCACTTCATAGCCATATAACTGTAATCTACCGAATGCCTCTCAGCCTGAATTTCCTTATTAATATGATGGGAATAGAAATACTTTCCTTACTAGATTCTTAGAAGAGGTAAAGACAACTTTTAAAATGTATATAACATAAACACACATGATGCTGGTGCCTTTACTTTCTTTTTTTTTTTTTTTGAGACGGAGTCTCGCTCTGTCGCCCAGGCTGGAGTGCAGCGGCGCGATCTCGGCTCACTGCAAGCTCCGCCTCCCGGGTTCACGCCATTCTCCTGCCTCAGCCTCCCGAGTAGCTGGGACTACAGGCGTCAGCCACCTCGCCTGGCTAATTTTTTGTATTTTCAGTAGAGACGGAGTTTCACCGTGTTAGCCAGGATGGTCTCGATCTCCTCGTGATCTGCCCGCCTCGGCCTCCCAAAGTGCTGGGATTACAGGCTTGAGCCACTGCGCCCGGCCTGCACCTTTACTTTCAAATTCTTATCATACTCATTTTACTCAGGAACTATATTTAGAACCAAGGAGAAAAATATATGAAAGGTGGGTCACTGACTTAAATAATCAGTATTTCAACATATTTAACAGAATACTTGATATCGTTGCCAAATACTGTTATTTGTATGACTCTCAAGATATCATAGAAGAAGCATGAAGACAGAAATCTTTTTAAGTACTTCATGTAAGCATCTGTGTGAGTGGGCAGATAAGAAAAGGGGAAGGATGTAATGAGGCTTTCAATGAAGCCATTTCTTACGGCAACACTTAGTGAATGGAGAAAAAAAGTCTAATTTGGATATACTGTTTAAATACTCTGGTGAAATTTGCAAACACATGAGCTAAGGCCTGACATTCATTTCATAATTTACTTAGCAAATATTTCCTGAGCACTTCTTATGTGCCAGGCATTTCTCTCGATGTTGAAAATACAGAAGTAAACAAAACCATTTGTTATCATAAATAGAAAAGACACTTTTTCACCTCCTAATTGTCATCAAGTACAATCCTGCAGAAGGAAATCCCCAGGGCTTTTGATGAAACAAGCACAATGTTAAATAGTAGTTTGTTCTTGCTAAATCAGATAATACACCATGTTTAGACGACATCAGTAAGAGCATATGGTCTGTCTAAAGGCAAACTTCATCTCCTTGCAGTCTTTCCTGGCCATATCACATGCAAAATACCATGTTATGTTTTTGGCACTATATTTAGTTATATTTTAAAACAAACTAGGGCATTCTCAGGATAGTAAGTGTTCTGATAGCCATGGGATGTAAGAATATTTCATGGAACAAGCTAAATTTATTCCGGATGGAAGTGGACTTGGCTGCTATATGAAAGCGGTTTTCAAAATCTTGAAGATGTGGTAAAAGAGGGATTAGAATTAATCTATATGCTTCTGGAAAGCATGATTAAAATTAATATCTGCCAGTATCAATACCTACAGGATAAAATGCACAACATTGCTTTAGGACAGTTGCTTTCAAAGTGTCTTCTTCCTTGGACCAGAAGCAACAGCATCAAATGGGGATTTGTTAAAAACGTAAGTTATTAATTTACTGAAACAGTCTCGGTAAGGCCCAGTAAATCTGTGATCTACCATGTCCTGAGGTTTTCTCATGTGTATTAACCTTTGAGATCCATGGCATTAGCATAGAACACCTTCTCCCTCTCTCAAGAATGATTTTCTAGCACAACACACGTGATTGTGATTCTGCCTTACTGAAATTCTCCACAATTTTTCAAAATCCCGGGCCTTTGTATACACTGTTAACTCTATTTTGAGTCATTGGCAAACTCCTATTCAATCTTTGACACGCAAACTCTTTTTTTTTTTTTTAAGACAGAGTCTTGCTCTGTCATTCAGGCTGGAGTGCAGTGGCACCATCTTTGCTCACTGCAGCCTCTGCTCCCCAGGTTCAAGCAATTCTCATGCCTCAGCCACCCAAGTAGCTGGGAATACAAGTGTGAGCTGCCATGCCTGGTTATTTTTATTTTTTATTTTTTATTTTTAGTAGAGATGGAGTTTTGTCACGTTGGGCAGGCTCTTCTCAAACTCCTGACCTCAAGTGATCCACCCACCTCAGCTTTCCAAAGTGCTGGGAATACAGGCATGAGCCAACTGCACCTGTCCAATCTCTTTGTTCTTTCGGTACCTCCAAGTCAGAGTTAGTTATCCTTCCTGAACTCTTACAGTGTTTTTACTTATCAACATCAGGTATATACTTGTTTGGCTGTTTAGATAAACAAACAGATAAATCTTAGCACCTGGATTTCTTGTCATGTTACTCCTGATTTCATGTGCTTTAATAGTGCCTCTAGAGCCACCCATTGAATGAGTGATTATCTGTCTGATATAATTTTCAGAAATGCTCGTGGTCACTAAATACAGTGGAGGTTCACGGAGACAGGGAGAGTATGGTTTGTATGGCGAAATGACCAGCAATCCTTCTGAAGTGTCTGGAGCCATCTTTCATGGGAATACAGGCTAAGACAAAAACAAAAGGAAGATTTAAATAAAAGACTCCTGGAAAAATGTGCAGCTGGCATACCTACCTGGTTTGTCTCTGAATCATATCACAAAGTCTCCTGTAGAGAAGTTGGGAAATAATCCAGAATATTAAGGAAAAAGTTGAAAATACCTACTTATATCAATCCTTGAGTCCTTAAGGGCAGAAAGAAGAAAAGTAATCAACACTTTGTCTGAGCAATACATTTTCCAGAAAATTTGCACAGAGCATAATTCAACATGAATCAAATGTATTCCAATAGGTAATAATAGTCACTAACATTTACTAATCAGTGTCTTACTTTGGGTCCCCTCAGAATCAGATCCTAGGACAAGTAGTTGAGATCAAGCAGTTTATTTGGAAAATGACTTCAGGGCATACTAGTGAAGGCATGTAAAAGTGACATTAGAAGAGGCAGGAAACCAACATAGGTTGTATTAATGGGAAGATAACTACTATCACAACTGGAGTTCAGCCCTACTGGGGACCTCTAAGAGACATCATAGTAGCTGACTTGAGGGGAAAATGAAAGGGGTTAACTAGTAATTCCCATCAAGATATCAGTCGACTGTACTCCAAAGCTAGTCATTCTCTGGGGACAGAGAAAGATCTTAGCAAAGAGTCTTGCATATAATTGTGTTCAGGAACAAGAGCTAAGTGTAAACAGATGGAACTTAGCATCCAACTATTATAAGCATGTATACATATTTTACAAACTGCATTTAAAGGATCCTTCTCAACAGTCCTATGAGTTAGAAACTATTATTATACTATTATTATTCTACTTAACAGATGATGAAATTGATGCAAAGAGAGGTATATAATAATTTCCCAAAGCAATGGGCAAGAAATAGTGGAACTGATTTGGCATTCTGACCTCAGAGTTCATGCTTTCAAAAAACGCCTGACAATTGTTATCTGGCTGGTAATCTAAGATCGATGAAGTCTCTCAAATGTGTAATCATTTCATCCCTGTGTAGATGTATCTGTTTCCAATAACTTGTCATTTTTCTCCCACAGTTCATGTCTAATTACAGCTCTCAATCTTTCATGCTTACTGAATACTCCCTTGGGAATCAGTCACAGTACCTTCAAATATTTACTTTTGTGAATCCTTTTCTATTTCTTAGTATTTTATTTTCTTTTTAAAAATAATTACCTTATCTCAATTGGCTTACACAGATCCCTGAATTATGATTTTATATTTCATCTTCTTTTCTCCTACGCACTACTTGTGGTGGCCTTATTTTCTCTTAGTTGGAACCAACAGTCATTCTCTTTGTTACATTCCAGGTAACTTACACTTTGGGTGGAAAGCATCAAAGCAGAATATCTAAGATAATCAAGGGGAAAGATGGAGAAATTAAGCATAAGAAGTTTAGGAAGAAAACTTCTTTCTTCCTGGATTTTGTTGCCGTTTAAAGCCAATGGTGACTGCTCTTCAAAGTGTTTTCTAGCCCAGAATTTTCTGTCCTCTCCTTGACCATGAAATATTCGGCTAGAGAAATACATGCTATTAATGCCTCAATTGTTGACTAAACTAACAAGTCAGTGTTATTAAACAATGAGTTGTTTCGGTTAATGATCAATCAAATCAATAAAATTGTTAGAGAGGTTTGTAAACACCATCACGGTGCAGTGGTTAGTCTTGTTCTTCCAAAAGGCTTTACTGATATTTTGAAGGTTCAAGCCCCAGGGAAAAATGGTACTGTGTGTCCTATCCATGAGCTTGGTTTGCAATTTTTCTGGTACAATCTTAGCAGGACCCTAGCTCCTTATTATCCATTGGAACAATGTCTCATATTTACAATCTAGGGAATGGTAAACCTTCAATAAAAAATACTGTATTTCTCAATAAAGCCTGCTGTCAGTACACTTGCTTCAAATTTTTATTCCAAACCCTCCTTTGTTTCATATCTTATTATCTAGACAAATCTAAGCTCTGATTAGCCTGCATTTTTTTAATAAAAAAAATATACTGATCCTTTCTTTTCTGCTTTAACTTGTATTTACCACATATACTTTTACTATGACTCTGAACAACTTTCCAAACAAACATCTTCATTCAAATTCTTTATTAATAAAAAAATTCAGTACCAATATCAGTTAACAATTTATCTTTCAAATAGATGCCATTTACATTCTACTTTGCTAAAAGACAAGGGTGAGAACATTCATAATACCTATTGTAAATGTACTACTAGCAAGCCATAAATATGCCTCATTAATTAACTCATTTTAAAACTTATACATTTATTCAACAACTATTTATTGATTATCTGTCGCCTTTCAAATGTTTTGCTTGCCACTGGTGACAAATCATGAGCAGAAAGTAACATTGTCCTGACTTCATGGAACTTAGTCTATTAGTCAATGCACTAATATTATTTAACAGTTAATATTAGTTAATATTAACTATTAATTATTAACTAATAATTAATTAACTATTAACTATTAATTAATATTAGTTAATAGTTAATATTAGTGCAATATTAACTATTAGTCAATGCACTAATAGTCATCACATATTAGTTAGGTAGTTACAGAAACAAACAAAGTTTCCAAAATTATTAGAATTAAAACTTGCATTACAGAAACCAATTAGTGATATCTATCACATCAACAGGCTAAATATGAAAAATTGCATCAATAGATGCAAAAAATCATTTGACAAAACTTAATACGTATTCAAGACAAAATCTAAGTAAACTATGGCTAGAGAGAAACTTTCTCAACTTAGTAAAGTTTATCAACAAAAAACGTATAGCTAACATCATATTCAATGATGAGAAACTAAAAACTTTTACACTAAATTTAAGAACAAGGGAAGCATAACCCCTCCTGCCCCTGCTTTTCAACATTGTACTGAAAGTTGTGGCTAATGCAGTAAGACAAGATAAGAAAATATATATATATTTAACTGGAAAAGAAGAAGTGAAACTTTCTTTGTTTAAAGGCAAAATGATCCTCTATGTAGAAAATCCAAAAGAACCAACCAATATAATTCCTAGAACTAATAAGAGTTTATAGCAACGTTGAAAGACTCAAGGTTAATATACAAAAGTCAATTGCTTTTCTATGTACTGGCAACAAACAAATGAAATTAAAAATTAATAAGACAATATTATTTACATTAGCACTCTCCAAAATGAAATATTTAAGTTTAAATCTAAGAAAATATGTACAGGCTCTGTATTAGAAAAACTGTAAAACTCTGATGAAAGAAATAAAAAAAGAACCAAATAGAGTTATTCCATGTGTATGGATAGGAAGACTTAATCTTGTCAAGAGACCAGTTCTTCCCTACTTGATATATACTTCTAATGCAATCCCAATCAAAGTACCACCAAGTTATTTTGTGGATATTGACAAAATAATTCTAAAGTGTATATGGAGAAGCAAAAGGCTAAAAATAGTCAACACAATACTGAAGAACAAAACTGAGGCATTGACTAGTACTATCCAATTTCAGGGTAGGGAGCAGTATAAAGCTACAGTAGCCAAGACAGTGTAGCATTGGCAAAAAAAAAAAAAAAAAAAAAAAAAAAAAGACAAATAAATCAACAGAAATAAATAGAGAGCCCAGAAATAGAACCACATAAATACAGTAAACTGATCTTTGACAAACGAGCAAAGGTAATAAAATGGAGCAAAGACAGTTCTTTCAACAACTGATGCTAGAATCACTGGACATGCACATGCAAAAAATATAAATAAAATACTTTAGTCACAGACCTAGCACTCCTCTTCACAAAAGTTCCTCAAGATAAATCATAGAGCAAAATGTAAAGCACAAAACCATACAACTTTCAGAAGATAACAACAAAAAAAGAAAACCTAGATGGCCTTGGGTTTGGCAGTAACTTTATCTTTCAAGAGCATGATCTATGAAAAAAAGGATTGATAAGCCAGACTTCATTAAAATAAAAAATCCTGCTCCTGCTCTGGGAAAGGTACTGTTAAGAGAATAAAATGACAAATGACAGACTGGTTGAAAATATTTGCAAAAAAAAGTGATAAGGGATTATTATTCAAAATACATAAAGAACTCTTAAAACTCAACAATAAAAAAACAAAAACAACACAATTCTTAAAAGAGCTACAAATCTTACTCGATTTCTTACCAAAGAAGATATACACATACAAATAGCACATTAAAATTTGTTTTACATCGTATATCATGAAGGAAATGCAAATTAAAACAGCAATGGAAGACCTGTACACACCTATTACAATGGCTCTAATCCGGAACACTGACAACAAACGCTGGTGAAGATTTGGAGCAACAAGAACACTCATTCCTTTCCGGTAGGAGTAAAAACTGGCACAGCCACTATGGAAGACAGTTTGACAGTTTCCTACTAAACTAAACAAACTCCATATGACCCAGCAATTACAATGTTTGGTATTTACCCAAAGGAAGTGAAAATAGACCAGAAAAAGGGATATTCAACCTACAATTATGTTTAAAATTTGGAAATATTACAAAAACAGAGAGAAAGATACTTAAAACAATTAATTTCTATATTCGAAGTGTTATTTTAACATATAATCTTATGTTTTTGCTGAGCTTTTTATGCTGTCTCTTTTCAACATTGGGGTCATACTGTTCACACTGTGTGATAAACTTTTTTTATTTAAAGAATGTTATGAGCATTCATTCCCCATCACAGCAAATATTATTTTATTTTTATTTTGTTAACTCAGTCACTATTATCTTAACTAAAATGTATAATGGCTTTTCGAGTTTTATTCTTGAACTTCTTTTAGTGCACTGCAGAAATTGTATAATACCCTAAAGTTCTTTCAGAGGGAGAGCAACTACACCTGGGGAAAAAAGGGAAATTAGAGAGACACCTGGAGATGTTCCAAATGTGCATTTTCTTAATAATTAGCACATCACACATCTAGTTAGCATCTCATAAATAATCATAGAGTATGTATTTAATGAATCATTTTACTTTGCACTGTCAGAGGTTAACAGGAAAGCAAAACTTGTTTGCTTATTTTAAAAACGAGATGCGGTTGTTCTTTGGGTATACTAGGACTAAAAAATAATGAAATGCAGTAAATGAACATCCATCATACTAGTTTTAAAAACACTGATAGCAATAGATATACAGGTATGCATATCTGTCAAATCTGTCAAAACACCCTGTATTTATATATGTTAGAAAATAGCTATCTATATACATTTATGTTATGGCAAGCATATGAATATGCATGTTCAGTGTAATTGTACATTTCCTTTTCAGTCTAGACTTTCTGCCAAAATCTTGTCCCAAGTTGCATTTTGATGATGTACACTTTTTCCTCTTCTAATATTTAAGTGGCTTGTGAAACAGGGATCATCAGCATTTGCCTCTTCAAAATGTCTTTTTAAATTCCCCATCTCTTTTGCCCATGTTTAAAAATATTTATTTTGTTAATAAGATTAATTTTGCAAACAATTTTCTATTCGCCAGTGCTGTATAAAATTCACCTCAAAACTAAATGGGTTAAAACAACAACCCATTGTTTTCATCATTCTAAAGTTGCTTGGGCAGTTCTCTTGCTGGTCTCACCTGTGCTCATTCATGGTATTCAGCCAGCTGGTGACTCAGAGGGAGAGGGATGGTCTGAGGGGCCTCTCTCACAAGTCTGACATCTTAGCTGGGGCAGACAGAATGGCTGGAATTACTGGGCCTCCCTCTCTACATGGACTTTCATCTTAGTCTTATTCACAGCACAATATGAGGATCATGGTTTGAAGAGATGAAAACCACAGCTGTAAGGATCTTCAAGTCTAGCTTCAGAAGTCGAAAGATATCACTTCTACCACATTCTATTGGTCAAAATAACTTCTATGACCAGCTCATAGTCAAGGCCTAGGAAAATAGATGAGCTCCTCTTGATAGATGAGCCATAAAATATCATGAGTGTGTTATTCTATCTATCACAATATATGTTGGAATAATAAACCAAAAATCCAAGTGATATTTTTGCTAAAGAGAGTTTCTAATTATTGTCCTTCCAACCACCTTGTTTTGGCTCTGAGATCTGTAGTCACTGATATGCTTCAATAGATGAAATGAAATAGACTATTCACTGCATCCAGGATACAAGAATCTCAATTTTGATCTCAAATTCGGTGTTACAAAGTTCCAGCTCTCTCCAAAATAACTGCATCCTTCTGCTAAAACAGAAAATGTGGCACTTCTCTATAAAACTCTCATATATACCCTAAAACACTCTGGAATATAGCTCCAAAGATGGAACTATCCTCTAGTAGCTATGACAATTTTTTTTTTTTAATTTGGGCTGTGGAATACAGAAGATTGTTTGTTGAGTCCTCAATTTCATTGCTAATATCCATGGCCTCCTGATTCCGGTTTGGAAGATACTGTCCTTAGGATTCCAACATATGGGTAAATGGAGCAGAGTCCTTTTTCACAAAACTGTGGCATGTGGCTTTAAAGACAAAACAATACGCATTTCAGTAAAGATGTAAGGAAGAAAAGCATCAGGAACAGAGAGCTGGACAAACGAGAGTACTGAGATATCAAAGGTAGTACTGGCAACCAGCATCAGGAACTGATGGCTCCAATTGCTGAGGGAACTATTTTGTTCCACATTTTTCCAAATAGGAAAAGTAGATCTGAGGAAAAGTATTTCTACAGGAGGGTTCTTTTAAGAATTGCTCTGAGACAGAAAATAAGTTTGTAAACATGCTAACCATATTTAATTAGGTTTTTTTTTTGGAGGGTTATAGGACACTGGAGGTTAAAGCAACTCCATCTTGGATGTTAATCCGCCATATTGATTTCTGATTAATTGAGTTCCAGGAATGCCTCTGAAATTTGCAGTTTATTGTTCTTTTTGTATGGACACTTTACTTGCCCTAAATCGTGCCCTTAGGGCAAAATCTTACCCATTCCCTTTGAAGCACGTGTGCCCCTCCTCTAAGGCATATAATCCCTAGTTCTGGCAGGTTAATGACGTAGGAATCCACCATCTTGTCTCACTGTTGCCCAAGTCACAACATGGCTTCTGTTCTTAACTCTCTCTTACATGTTTCTTGCTGAGAAACTGTGTTTATCAGCCTCTTGGACCTCTCAGCTATCTCAGACTTTGGGTAGGTTTGCATAGACATGCCCACATTGAAACAAGAACGTCTCAGAAAGCTGAAATCATATTGAATAGTATTTACAAAGGATGAGTTTCCTGTGATGTTCAGTGCCACCCACATAGAATGGTGGGGCTTTCCTTTGTCTCAGCCACTGCCTTATGGATGCCGTGACCATAGAGATGGTTTTACAAGTGCCCTAGGACATGAGCAGGTGTGTATTCACACAGAACAGTTGGAACAGGATTGTTTCTAATGGGCATGGAAAACTTGAAGAATACATGATGTCACTTCATCTGGACCATCCACTAGCAATACATAGGCAACTGAGGATGAGGCTGCACTGAAATAAAGAATCCTAGCCTCAGGAGGCATGCTGGCTTTGATCTCGACCTCCGGGGCCATGATGACTTCCTGGAATGGAGACTGAAGGCATAACTTCTGCTTTCTTAGAACTCAGCTCAGGTAATTGTGCTCAGCACTTCGTGCTGCTGTCTCCACAGTCTTTGTATTTCCCCATCCTTTTCTAGAAAATTTCCGATGCAAACTAAATTTACCCTCATCAAGTCTCTCCCAAGGCCTAAAAGAAGGAAAGCCTGGTTCTTTTTTCCCCTTCTAAACTGATCTTATAAATGGAATAAATTCTATATCATAATTACACTTAAAGTATTCCATTTTGTTTTTCAAAAGCCTAATTTGGAAGTCACAACATGTTAATATTTTCTAGTTCTTTCTCTTTCATTCCTAATTCTGACTAGGTCAAGGGCTGCTCATAAGCAAATAAAGAGAAATTATTAATTTATCAATATTTCCTTGCTGTGCATCTCAAATAAAGCAGTATCTTATGTAAAATAAAATACATTTTTAAAAATTTATTGGAAATTTAAGATTTTCCACTGGAGCGTTTTTTTTTTTAATAGTACATTTTGTGTTAAGTGTGTTGCATTAAGAGATTTGAAAAAATCTGGTACTATACCAATGTTAGTATTATTCAGTAACAGATTACAGAATGTTAGATTCAGGGATTCTAAAGATATTCCAGCCCATTTCTCTGTGTTTTAGCATCCTCATCTGTAATTTGAGGAGTTTGCAGTGTCCTGCATAATTTCAAATCATGTGACACTGGAACAGTCAATATTTCTATGCATTTGACAATTTAAAAAGAATATTTACATCTACTGTGCTGTTTGATTCTCAAAAACCATGGGTTAATATGCAAAGTCTCAAATGTGAAAACACAATTTTCTGTGCTATAAAATTTGTCCTTAGCTATGAAATTATTACAGGTCCAAACTGAAAATCAAATTCAAGCACCAAGGTGCCTTGACTAGGGTCATTTTCACACTACCTAAATCTTTAAAATATATTTATTGTTGATTAATATTTCTACATTCTTTCTTACTGATCTTCATTGCCTTTCAAATTCTTTCCTTCTTTCCCTTATTCAGTGGTTTTCATAATTTATTGTTGATTTACTGACACTCTAAGTCAGTGAATATTTATTAGGTGCCTGTTATATAGGAACTGTGCAAGATACATGAGACAAAATAGCAAAAACAGGAATGGTTCCTATCCTATTGGAGCTTATTATTTAATACAGGAGAGACTGAAATCAAATATTGAATCATACAACTACAATAAATTTCTATAAAAATATGTAAATGCTGCATTGTAACCCATGTATTGGAGGACAGTGAAGACCATCTTAATAGCTAATAATTGCAATGATATGTAGAGGCAAAATACCTAAAACACATGACAAGTACTCTTATAAATATTTTAAATCTTTTTATCACTTAAACTGTACAAAAACTGCCCAGAAATAGAATATAGAGAAAATGTCTCTATGTCACACATACACACATTCCCCACCACCAAAAAAAAAAAAAAAAAAAAAAAGGAAAAAGAAAAAGACCAAGGGTACAAGATGATTGAAAAGAAACCCTGCTGAATATTCCCTATGCCTTTCTTCAAAAACTACATATCTCATTGACACCACAACTTCTTTGGGAGTGGAAAGTTGAAACAGATAGACCCAGAGAGCCAGGTTGCACAGTCATGGCTATGCTGACATTTTGAGTTGGATGATTGTTGTGGGAAGCTGTGCTGTGCATTATAGGATGTTTAACAGCATCCTTGGCTTTTCCCCACCAGATGCCAGTATCACTCCCTTCCCCAGTTGTGATAATCAAAGTTTCTGCAGACATTGCCAGTTGTCTTATTGGGGGAGTGGGGAATGGCTGGGTGTAGAATCCTCCCCAGTTAAAGACCATTGCTATAGAAGAACCTTAAGTGTTTTGTTTTTGTTTCTGCTTTGATTGAACATGGCTTAATAAATAGATGAATAAAGAAGCAATTCAATATATGTGCTGGTGCTCCTTGTGAAAAGAAAGAAAATCATTGCAGAACTCTTCATAATACCAAAGACATGCAATCAACCCAGATGCCCATCAGTGATATACTGGATAAAGAAAATGTGGTAATATACACCACGGAATACTACACAGCCATAAAAAGGAACAAGATTATGTCCTTTCAGTGACATAGATGGAGCTGGAAGTCATTCTTTTCAGCAAACTAATACAGGAACAAAAAACCAAATACCACATGTTCTCACTTATAAGTGAGAGCTAAACAATGAGAGCACATGGACACAGGGAGGAGAACAACATACACTGGGCCTGTCATGGAGGTTGGAGGAAGAAGAGCATTAGGATAAATAGCTAATGCAGGTGGGGCTTAATACCTAGGTGATGGGTTGATCGGTTCAGCAAACCACCATGGCACACATTGACTTATGTAACAAACAAATCTGTATGTCCTGCATATGTATCCCAGAACTTAAAATTAAATTAAATTAAATTAAAAAAATAGAAAAGAAATGAACATGACCACTTGTTTCATGTTTTTTGTCTTGTCAATTCTTTTAAATCCAAAGCCTAGTTAGAATGAGGCATACAAAAAGCCTGGACCAGGTTTTATGTTGGGTGTTGGGTGAACAGCCATTCCATTATTTCTATAATTAATCAATGTCTGCCATTTTAACTCAAACGTAGCAGAAAGTTGGATATTTAGTTTCAGTAATGTCTTGTCAGTCACCTTTCTTGCCACAGAGCAGGAGGCAACTGGCCATAGCTAAGCTGACAGACAACAGAGCAAGGTAAAAGCATAGAAATCCAGTAGGAAATTTGTTGAGACAAGAAAATAAGATGAATTAAATTGTTCAAAATCGTAGAATGCATTAACTATACTGATATTTTGAAGAGATATTTCTATTTCATGCAAGTAATACCATTGGCAATAAAGAACAATTTATAATCATGTTGCAAGTTTATTTCGAAGATGTATATGTTTTCATGGTTTGTTTGTTTGTTTTTGTTTGTTTGTTTGTTTTTGAGACGGAGTCTCGATCTGTCACCAGGCTGGAGTGCAGTGGCGCGATCTTGGCTCACTGCAACCTCTACATCCTGGGTTCAAGAAAACTCCTTCCTTGGCCTCCCAAGTAGCTGGGATTACAGGCACCTGCCACCATGCCCGGTTAAGTTTTGTAGTTTTACTAGAGATGGATTTCACCATGTTGGCCAGGTTGGTCTCAAACTTCTGACGTCAGATAATCTGCTCACCTCAGCTTCCCAAAGTGTTGAGATTACAGGCATGAGCCACTGTGCCCAGCTGGCCTCTTTCCTTTTATAATAGCCATGTTACATAACAACCTCCACCTCCCTGGTTCTAGCAATTCCCCTGCCTCAGCCTCCCGAGTAGCTGGGGGGATTACAGGCACATGCCACCACATCTGGCTAATTTTTTTGTATTTTCAGTAGAGGTGATGTTTCACCTTGACCAGACTGATCTCAAACTCTGACCTCAGGCAATCTGCCTGCCTCGGCCTCCCAAAGTGCTGGGATTACAGGTTTGAGCCACTGGGCCCAGCTATTTTCATGTATTTTTAGAAGTGCTGGAGAATATGGCATATAGCTTTCAGTCCTGTGACCCACACATCAGAAGAGAACCGGAAAGCTAGTACCTCCCAAACATACAAGGTTGTCATTTAGTGGTGGCAAGCAAGCTAAATGCTTGTTACCCTAAAGTAATGCCTGTAGTGTCAGTTTCTCAGTCTCTTCTTTCTCCTCTTCATGAATTTGAAACCACTGTTATATAATGGTTTAATGCTTCTTTTGAAGAAACAAAATGATGTCTGTCTGCTTTATTTCCTCCTACAAAACAATACTCACTTTAATATTCAACTACTTTTTTAAAAGTAGTTGAAGAATACTAATTTCGAGATTGTTTATATTTAAGGAAAATCTTGAACATTTATCATTCTTACTTAGATAATGGGAAGTAATAACATACCTCTTGAAAACAAAGGATTCAACATAATCACATTTACATTAGATAGAGATCACAGAAGATAAATCTCAGCATTTGTCAGTGTTGCACACCACACAGGCATATTTCATTAGATCTTGTCAAAGGCACAGAGAACTGCCAATCATATTAACAACTAACTTCTTTTAAAAGCCATTCAACCGAGTTTAATTATGACTAAGTATGTTTGAACTGAAGGAACATTAAATACGCAAATGCCTCTTGGCAGTCTTTTCAGAGTCTGTGGTGAGCAACGGTGCCTGCTCAACAGGAAGAAACCATTTAATGTAGCCCAAAAAAATAAAATAAATCAATATGCAAATTTGATTGCATTCACTAAAGAGAATTTTTAATTTTCTTGGCAGAAAAAAAATAACAAAAGGAAATGCCCATTTCTTATAGGCCAAGCAAGTAGGTTAATTACACTACCATTTGCCTCAAGCCAGGAACTTCAAAGATAGCCTAGATTCTTCTATTTAGTTCCTGTTCACCACTGCAAAAAGTTAAACTAGACTAAATATCACAAATCCAGTACATATTGCTTACTATCTACTTTTTTCTTCCTACCCTGGCACTACTAGTTTTATGCTTTAAGTTTTCAATAACTTTCCTTGGGGCTTCTCTCACACAATGGCTGGAGTTTTATTCCTTAAAGTTCTTTTTCTTAATCCATTTCCCCAATGTGAAAAGTGAGTCTGAACATGGTTTTGTTCTGAAGGGTGTGTGTAAAACTGTGCTCTGGAGAAGCCCAAGAGGTTGAAGAAGATGCTTCTGGCAATCAGAGGGAGTTTTCACGTAGTGGTGATGTTGGAAGTGGGAAGGAGATGACAGACTTTCAGAGGAGAGATGTAACTGTCTCCACTCAACATCAACAACAGCCCTACCATTTTATTTCCCCATGAAAAAATTTTTAAGCAAATGATTCTATAGCAAGCAATTATCATTATCATCATCAATAATCTAAAAATAAAGCAGAAGGGTTTTTTTTTTTTATTCTGTTCTTATTCCTGATTTTCAACCTCTCTCTCTTTATTAAGTAGGAGGAGAGTGGACCACAGTTCTTTCTTCAACACATACTCCCCAGTGCTCCATATGCATTTGGTACTGTTTTTCTTTTTCTTTTTCTTTCAGACAGAGTCTTGCTCTGTTGCCAGGCTGGAGTGCAGTGGCGCGATCTTGGTTGACTGCAACCTCCGTCTCCTGGGTTCAAGCCATTCTCCTGCCTCAGCCTCCCGAGTACCTGAGACTACAGGCACACACCACCACACCCAGCTAATTTTTTATTTTTAGTAGAGACCGGGTTTCACCATGTTGGCCAGGATGGTCTCGATCTCTTGACCTCGCGATCCACCCACCTCAACCTCCCAAAGTGCTGGAATTACAGGCGTGAGCCTCCATGCCCAACCTGTTACTTCATTTCTAAACAACTTAGAATTCCCAGGACACAGGTTAATGTTTTTCCCATCTGTACCTTTGAAGCCAGTATTCCCATTACCTATAGAGCACAAATGCACACATCTTCTATTGCTTTGTATACCCAGATGACTTCTGTGTATGCTTCTGAACCTAGGTAATAATGAATGTGTCACTTATTTTTTTTCAGGTGGCTTTCCTTCTCCATGCAGACAGGGTGAATCACTGTCTCTCTCTTCTATTTCCTTGTGTTTTCAAAAAAGGTATCAATGTCCTTCACACATGCTTTACCATGAATTTCTTTGTGATAAACATTTTATAAAAATATTATATATTGGGCCTTTACTAAATTCAGTGCTTGGCTAGTTTGGATCAGCTTGTGTTCTAGAATAAGTACTGCTTCAGACTCATCTTTATTCTTGACCACTGGACCACCCTTAAGAGCAGAGGGAAAGACAATTCCAGAAATCTTTCAATCAATGTTCTACTACCTACCACCACAGTGATGACATTCAATAGATGCTTACTTTTGTGCCAGAAAGCTTGGGAGATGCCTGCCGGATACCAACTGCTTGTAAACTGGCAGTTTTATCAAAAAGTATGTTGGATTATCTCAGAAACTGTTTAACATAGTTATATTCTTAGGCAGTTGAAATAATGTAATTATAGAAACAATTAATATACTATAATTGATGTTGGAGGGAAACCATTTCTAGCCTCTCAATCATACTGGATGTGTCACTGTAATCAGTGTTAATATTAACTTCATGTAGAGGGTAGGGTTCTTTTACATTCTTCTGAAGTATTCATCTCATCTTCCCTCTCCTTACTTCAATTTTGGGATCATACACATCTTGGATTATAGAAATGCTTATACCAGATTTATGCTATAAAAGGGGCCAATTTTATCAAAAGAGAACTGTTTTTCTTACAAAAAATCACATTGGAAGAAACTGGAGGAGCTAGAAACCCTTCTTTTAAACTCCATCAAAGAGAAAACCAGATGAAACCAACGGACTGAAAATAAAAACCCATGGCTGAGGGTGCAAAGTGATGCAAAAAGTGATGCAAAAAGTGATGCCAAAAAGGCACATGGTGGATGGAGTAGGAGGGGACTGACAAGAAACAAGACACGAGTCCTGGCAGAAGAGGGTCTACAATGTTCGTATGAATTAATGTGTAGTTGATTCCATTAGGAATACATTGACAGAAATAAAGAACCTTCTTACGTTACATTTTGAATTGTGTTTCTTTGCGTTATTGTCCAATAATTACATTTTCCCCCTGGCAACAGAATGTGCTTTCTATCTATTGCATAACAAAGCAGTTTTAGAGAACACATCAATGGAAAATATAGTCATAAAAGGCCAAAAATAAACTCCATGAATTCTACTTTTCAAGGAACATATTCAAACTCTTTCCTAAGTGCTTAAGTAATTCAAAACACAAGTTTTCAGAATTTGTATATATTACCATGTTATATATTCCTATATATAAAAATAATTATACATAATGTTTAGTTAAAAGTAAAAACTATTTAGTATTACAGGTTGGACAATTATCCAATGATTTTACTCAGTAGAGACAGGCAATATTACTGATTCAGATTTTTAAAAATTATCTTCTTTTTAAGAAAAATAATAAAACTCTCCACTTTCTGCAAGGGGTAGTCTCCAGAGATTTTATACCTCATCTGTAGTGAATGTAATCCTTTTTTCCTTGCCTTTAAAACACAAGAAGGAATTATAGGAATTATTGGTTCACCAATTAGTATAAGCAATGGACCCACATTATACCTAAAATCAGTTCTCTGAAGGGCTTTTGTTGGTGGTCATTATTTGAGCACAAATGAATTTCTTAGCTATTTTGTGGTTGCTAGCTACCTTAAACTAGGACAGATATGGAGTCATGGACAAATGCACCCCCACGGTCGAAATAACAAAAGGCATGTGGTCTAGGGACAATTCACCTCAATCCTACATCAATACTATCCATAAGCAGAGGAACCCTTCTTGTAGGCGACATTGCCAGGCCATGTATCTGTATGCTAAAATGCACGGATTCAGAGATGTCGTCTTAAGGCTGGCTAGGCATAGTATTTATTTAGAAATGGAGTCTGGAAGAGGATTTGCATTACCCTCTAAGAATAAGCTAAGCTTTTACATGGCATGAACATAGACCTCACCCGAAGGAGGCAACCTGTCAGTTGAACACACTTGTGTTTTCTTATAAGGTCCTTTAGTACTAGGAGGTTCTAGAAATTCCATGGGCTTCCCACTGATCCTAACAGTCGACATAACCAGTCAGTAAATTGATAACAAACTAATGCAGGAACAGAAAACCAAATACCATATGTTCTCACTTATAAGTGGAAGCTAAATGATGAGAACACAGAGACACACAGAGGGGAACAACACACACTGGGGCCTTTTCGAGGCTGGAGGGTAGGAGAAGGGAGAGGATCAGGAAAAATGACAAATAAGTTCTAGGCTTAATACTTGGGTGATGAAATAATCTGTAAAGCAACCTCTCAGGACACAAGTTTACCTATGTAACAAAATTTTACATATACTTATGAACTTAAAATAAATGTTAAAAAAGAGAAGATGTCTCATATCTACAAATATTATAGAAAGTTTCTTTAAAACACTGGTGTTTAAGAATCAATGTGCTTTGTAGGCAGGTAGGAAGAAGAGAGGTTAAAAAGAACTTCAGGAAAGATACGTTGATTAAATATTGATTAAACAATAATTTCAGCAACCACACACTTTAATCAATCAAAGACAAAATGGTATTTGGCATTTCTCTAGCTATAGCAAATAGCTTCAAATATAATAACATAAAGTACATAGTATTTGATATATGTTTGTTTTTTTTTTAATTGTAGTAATTTTAGTCTTAACTGGTGGGCCATTTCAAATGGATTGATAGTCCTGTCTTTAGTGCTAAATTGTGAAGGATTCAGAAACTGTGTGTCCTGACTCAGTAGAAATCTGCGGGATAGAGTAGTGACGCCTGCCACTAGGAAAAGAATGGGAGTGGTAGAACACAGTGTTGGCTGACACTAAATTGTGACCTGATGAGTGGACCAACAGACAATTTTTTTTATAGAGAGTATGGTGCTTTCTATGATGTCAACATGATGCATGTAGACCAAACATAGTCCTGTCATACTTAGACACAGTGCAACACCATGTCATGATAAATTAATACAATATGTCTTGGGAACATGGAACAGAAATCTCCATATCTGCTTTGAAGAGTCCAAGAAAGGTTTCATATCAGAGAGAACTTTCGAATGATTCTGGAAGGCAGAGACATAGGAGGTAGGGGTCATGAATTGGAGGTATGGAGCCATATATGCAAAATCACCAAAACAAAACAAAATAAAACAAAACAAAACAAACAAACAAACAAAAACAGAAAAAGAACTTGCATTTGGGAAACTCGCAGACCAAGTTTGCTACAGCATAAATTGTAAGAAAGATTGTTAGAATTGAGTCTGGCTAGACAATCGCTGGATCATAAGATATCCTCTTAAAAATGTTAATGGATTTTAATTGTATCGTGTTGGTGTTATTCTACCACAGAAATGTAAACTTGAAAGAACGTGATGACACTTGATGTTTCCACAGAATTTTGTCAGATCGGCTTTGTTGGTGCCTCTCTCACTCCAGGCTCAGATATTCCACTGGTACTCAGTTCCTTTTTCCCAGGGTCTCTTTCTGATTACGGCTGCTTGTGTCTGGATGGGACTTGGTTACTCACACATAACACTGTATTTAAGATCACCGAAAGTAATCTGCCATCTTTACCTTGATTCATTGTCCTGCTACTGAATGCACTCTCCATACAGTTCTTTCATCAGGCTGATAATATCTTTTTTAGATGCATTTATCCCTCCACAAATTTCTTCCACCTGGTTTGATTTTGAGACACATTATTTTGAACTGAATAGGTCTCTACTAAAAGTACCATCTTTATCATGGTACATTCTGCAAAGCTTTCTGTCTGGGGCATACCATGAGAAACGAAGAGTAGACAGAACAATTCACGAAGAGAACCAAAGACTGAACTGCACAAATCAATTTTGTGCTTCTATTTCTTTTTCAATGTGTCTTCATTTATATTTCAATAGCCTTCTCAGCTTAATTTTAGAAAATATATTTTCATGTCAAAATCATTTGAGATGGACCTAAATAAAAGTAAATGAAAATGAAGATTGCTCTTGCCACACAGCTTTACATAGAGATTTTAAACTTGATGGCAATTTAAAGGCATTTTATCTTCATCATTTTTAATGGAACCCAGAACCATCAACCAGCAAAACTTCAGTTTGTTCTGTCCTGCAGTTTTCATTTTGCTCTCTCTTTTCTTGTGCCAGGAGTAGCAGAAGGAATAGTGACATTAATGCCAGGCACACCTTCTCTTATCACCTGTGTGAGTTTGGGTAGGTTACTTGACTTTTTAAGCTATTTTTCTTGCTTTGCTATTCTAAAATGTGATTAATCATGGCTACCTCTTTGGGTTATTGTGCCATTTCAGTAAGAATACGTGAAATATAACTAATATAGTGATGGCTACTATGTAAATGTTCAATTGGTACATTTTAGATATTCTAAGGACAAATGACCAATTTAGTAATCTGAGAATATTTCCAAAATCTGGAAGAAATTGTTCAACTATGATTTGAAGCAGTCAGGAGGAGCACCTATAGTGAAAAGGAAGCATGTTTTGTCATGAACACAGAGGTATACGTGTATGAAAATAGACAGAGAAGCGATCATGATAGGTAAAAGTATAACATAACAGTCAATTTTAGCTCATTGTTACATAAATACAACAACAATCAGGTGTTCAATTAATGGATGAAACACTAGATAAAATGAGAAAACAGAAATGCAAAATAACAATAAGGCTGAAACTTAGAATTGGTTTGTTCCAGTTGTGTCCTGGGCTTCACTTGAGGAAATGGTGCTGAGTTCTCTATATACTTACCAGTAAGTCTGTGAGTCTGTGAGTTTGGCCTTATCACAAATACAGTGTGTGTCCTGAAAACAACAAAGGACTAGATTCTATTTCTATCAGTGAGGCATTTTGGAAATGTTTTCTCTGATACTTTCAGGAGGAAAATCACGTATTTTCTTTCATTTTAGCAACACAGAGAAACCTTTCCAGGTCAGGTGAGTCCCCCGAGGAAATGCAGTGGTAATGGAAATGCTTTTGTGCATCAATCTTCGTAAATATTTGTTTTTGTGGTTTATGACGTGTTTAGTGTTTCCAGGCTATATGAAGTCAAATTATAATTTGAAACATATTTCCACAAAAATTGTCCCTAAGTTATAATAAATTATCAGAAACTTGCTTATGTGAAAATGCAATTCTCTCTATTCCTACAAGTCATTAGACATTGATTTATATTTCCCTGTTCAATGAGGATGAAGAAAACAGAAGAAAGCCTGTATCATGTGCTTATCATGGAACTGATATTTCACTACATCTTCTTTCATTAATTACTTTATTCAATCCTCACAACAAAACTTTGAGACCAGGTGTTATTGCCAATTTATAGGGAAATAAAAACAAATAATTAAGAAGGTTAATTAATATAAGTACCTCAATAGCTGTGGTTGACATTGAAAATTAGCCATGTCTAAATGGAATAATTCTCACCAAGGTCTTACATTGACTCAACAAACCCTTGAGAAGCACAGAGGTTTCAGAACAATAAAATATACCTTAAAATAAGCCTTGACTTCAAGAGGATTTCAGTCCACTGATGAAAATGATTTCTTCTTCCCTCTGACTTTTGAGATGCCAAATAGAAATTTGATTTTAAATTTATAAAAATATGTTTTTCCAATAATTTATTATAAATAAACCATTAATGTGCAAATATAATACAAAGTTTACTTCATACACACACACACACACACACACACACACAGACACATATTCCAGACATTGATTTACATTTTCCTTTTTATACTTAAAGTTCTGGGATACATGTGCAGAACCTGCAGGGTTGTTATATAGGTATACATGTGCCATGGTGGTTTGCTGCACCCATCAACACATCATCTACATTAGGTATTTCTTCTAATGCTGTTCCTGCCTTTGCCCCCCACCCTCCGACGGGTCCCAGTGTGTGATTTTCCCCTCCCTGTGTCCATAGGTTCTCATTGTTCACTCCCACTTATGAGCAAGAACATGAGGTGTTTGATTTTCTGTTCCTGTGTTAGTCTGCTGTGCCACATTTTCTTTATCTAGTCTATCAATGATGGGCATTTAAGTTGGTTCCAAGTGTTTGCTATTGTGAATAATGCTGCAATAAACACACATGTGCATCTGTCTTTATAGTAGTATGATTTATAATTCTTTGGGTACGTACCCAGTAATGGGATTGCTGGACCAAATGGTATTTCTGGTTCTAGATCCTTAATGAATTACCACACTGTCTTCCACAATAGTTGAACTAATTTACACTCTCATCAACAGTGTACAAGTGTTCCTATTTCTCCACATCCTCTCTAGCATATGTTGTTTCCTGACTTTTTAATGATCATCATTCTAACTGGTGTGAGATGGTTTTACGTATTTTAATTTCATGTGGTATTATATTTGATAAAGTATAAGAATAATTATATGTATATATGTATGCATATATATGTGTGTATGAAAATATGAAATTCAGGATCATATGAAATAAGCTACTTAAATCTTTCTCATGTAAGTGGCTTTTTATACAGTTCTAGTAGCAGTCAACAAAGAAGGTTGGTATGATAAATAGCATAACATGTCCATTCCAGTTTCAATAGCTACATTCTTCTGCTTCTCTAAGAGAGGAGTGATGGACTAGGACCAACAAGTGCATGATCTCCTGTATACAGGTAGTTCATCAACTCGACCTATTACCAAGCTCCTAAATGTCTCCTCATGTTCAACTCCCTCTCCTGCCTTACACAGCATTATTAGTGACATCTCCATTTCCAAAGTCACTGATGGATCGAGAAACATTTTATGAATAATAAAGAACAGAAATATCCCCCATCATGTAAGCCTTTGCCGTGGCATGCTCTCTGGCCACAAAATACTTTTTAACTGCTACAGTTTTTTGCCATGTTCTGGGTGACATGCAACTACTGTACCATGAGTCCCTGAGTTATATGGCCATCAATAACAGAAAATACTCTAAGAACAAACTGGTAGCAAGAGGAATGTAAGTATATACATACACATATATGCACACATATATACACATATATATACATACATATATATACACACATACATATATATGAACTTATTGAGTATAAGACATTTTGATTAGTAATTTTTTTCTGAAAAACAATAGAAAAATTACTAAAATTAGAAGAAAGGAAATACTATCCACGTTCCAAATGGACTTCTATGCCTTGGGACATTGTTTTCATTTTACCTCCTCCTTGAATTGCCTACATCCTCACCTGCATTTGCTTTTTATCTGCATATGTTATTCCAGCTCTAACCATCATTGTTGCAAAATGCTCCTTCTCATTAATATTTTTTCTTTAGGAACGATGAAACAAAATTATAATATTATTGTAATAGTTAATTATATTGCAGACTTGTTATGGTTTAGACACTATGCTAAGAGCAATGTAGATATCCAATTTTCTATCTTTATTCAATTTTCGTGGAAGTTTACTGTGAAGTACACGTTATTCTTCCTCTTGTTACAGATAAGAAAATGGAGACTCAGATGGTTTTATGGGCTAAATTATGTCTCCTCAAAATTCATATGTTAAGGGCACCCTGATTACCTCAGAATGTGAGTGTATTTGAAGATAGGGTTTTAATGAGGTAATTAAGTCAAAATGAGGTAACTAAGGTGGGCTTTAGACTAATATGACTTTTGTCCTTGTAAGAAAAGATTAAGACACAGAGACACGAATGTAAGATGATAGGAAGACAGAGGAAAAAGGCAGACATTTACAAGCCAAGAAGAGAGGCCTCAGAAGAAACCAACCCTGATGACACCCTGATCTCGGACTTCTAAACTCCAAAACTGTGGAAAAATAGATTTCTGTTATTTAATACACCCAGTCTATGGTGCTATGTTTCGGCATCCCTAGCAAACTAATAGACGTAACATAAATATTCCAATATCAACACTGGTACAATGATAAAAGCCAGCACTAAAAGCTGAATAATCCATTTCCTGATTCTGTTGCAGGATCCTTGGAGTGTCTCTCTTCTGACCAGAAACTTCTGTGGCTGGTGGTGCCATTTGCCCAAGTTTTGCTTGAGCCCATGGGGCTTATTTCACTCACTCGGCCTGGCAGGCTATGCGCAGCTCAAGCTACCAGCCTGAATCCCACACCTGTCAAGTGTGAGCCAGGCGTGGAGCAGCAAGGGCTCTGTAAAAGGGATGTGTAAGTAAGCAAGCATGGGGTCTGGACACTGTGCACAGTCAGGCACGCTGGCTGTTGCAGTGGGGCGGGCAGCTCCAGGTGTCTGCATGGGTGCTGGCTCTCTGTGAGGCTGCAGCTGGACCATGTGCACCACAAGTAGTTTCCACAGCTGCCACTGGGGAACACAGTGGTGCCTGGAAGCTTGGAGACTTCAGGAACCACTGGGTCCCCCAAGAGGGAGTCACAGTGCTGGCTCAGGGAGCTCCCAGATCTGGGATCCCTGAAGGTCCATGGCTCTTCTCTCCTTCTCTTCTCCCATATTGTGGCAAGCAAGGGGCATGTTTTTACCTTGTTTATGTTCTAGAAATTTCAGCATAGCCATTTGGCAGGCCCTGAGTTCTTATCTTGCATCAAAGGAAAATGAGGCATGTAGACAAGTGGAGGGTGAGCAAGGCAAGGAGGAGCTTCATTGAGTGACAGAATAGTTCAGAGGAGGCCCTGGAGTGGGTAGCTCCTCTCTGTAGTCTGGTGTTCCAACGTCTGTTCAGCTCTGTCTGAGTGGGGAGCTTTTACGGGCTCGGAGGGGAGGATGTGCATGCCAACTCTTCCATGGGTGCCAATGGGCAGGTATGGAAAAGTCACCACAAGTTCCCACTCTGGTCCATGGGACTGGTAGCCTGGTCCCCAGCCTTCAGGCCCTCCGTGGCCAGACGGTGAGGCCTCACAGGGCACGTCCTTCAACCCGGGAACCTGTCTGCCTCCTGCTGCTGTTCATGGTGCCTGGGCTTGGCTGAACTTTCCTTGGAGATCAGAGTGGGCTCTGACAGCAGGGAGAAGCCAGGCAGCAGGAGCAGGCACTTCCAAGCCTGTGAGGCTAGGGAGGGCCTTCCTGGGCCCCCAAGAGTGCAGGGATGCCTGAGTCCCCAGCTGCAGTTTGGGCAGCTGCAGCTACACCTGAGAGGGTGCGACTCCAGCCTGCTCCTGGGCTCCCACTGGCTCCATGGAACATGCAGCCCTAGTCACACCTCCCTGCTGTGGCTGGGGTGATGGCAGTAGCTGGATGTCTGGAGTAGCCAATGTCATCAATTCCGTTTGCTATACCATTGTAAGACCCTGAACTTCACCCTACCTTTGAAATATGGCACCTAATTTTTTCTGTACCATTTCATTAGTGGTGATGCACTATAATACAAGATAAAATTATATTAGATTATATAATCCAGGAGAGTGTGTTATGTTCTCATAGGGAGAAAATAATGATTTTTGCATCTCCTAATTGTCTCTAGCCCTGTGCCTCATATATAGAAGCAGATAAAAGAATGAGTAAGCAATAAAACTATGCTAATATAAAAAAATAAAGTGGAATTCCATGCCTTTTATTATCCTCCTATGAGAGGTTATATTAATAGGAGCATATTTCCTTTCCTTTCTGATATTCTGATATTTTTATATCAATGGTTCTTAACCCAGGGAAACTAGTGGACATTTGGCATGTCAGAGCTCCTTTTTGGTTGTCACAATTGATGATGTTACTGGAATCTACTGGGGAGACTGGGGTGCTGCAAACATGCCATAATGCCCAGGACAGCCCCCTACAACACATAATTATATAGTCTCAAATATCAATAGTGCCAAGGATTAAAAAAGTATTATTAATAGTTTATATAGTATGTGTATATGTAAAATACTATTTTTTCTATAGAATACTTTCTGAGGACAAGGTATATTCACTCACTCTGCAGACCACTGTATTCTTACCAGGTACATTTCCATGTTCATAGACTTGGATGATTGTAATCGTTCTGTCTTTGGGAGTCCCTTCTGTTGATGGAGTATAATTTATATAGAGAAAGGTGAGGTACAGATTCCAGTTGAAAGTTACTCACACTTGTTTCTCTGAACAATTAGGCCTACTTCTGTAATAGTGTCCAAATTCTGTAGGAGGTGAAAATTTCTTCTTCTAGGGAAGCCATCTGTTTTCCCCTATGAAATGACTAATGATCTGAAGTTCCTGGACGTTCTGATCATGTTCTCAGTTCAGTGAGGCAATCTGTGAAATTCACATGGGAATTGGCTCAGTAACAGGCTTTATAGCATTATCTTCAGCTCCAGAGAAAAGGGTCAATGTCATATGCAGTTAGGAACTTTAAACAAAAATATATCAAGAAAAATTTAACCAAAAATTTTTTTTGCTTTTGATTCAATTTCTTAGAATGTTAATTACAAGTAATAGTGATTGAGGACATTTCAGAGTCAATATGTAATCTCAACACAAATTGAGGACAGGAGACATGACTTACACTAATAAAAATATTTTTAAAGTATTAGCTCTGTTTTGTTGAATAGGAAACAGGATTTAGAGAGGTTATGTAATAGGTAAAAATGATAGAATAAAAATCTCAATCCTACTCAATCTGACTTCACTCTTTTTAGTTAATGAGCTCACCTTTGCAAAAATTATAACTGAGAAAAGCATGACAATGAAAGCAATCTGACCTAACTGACTTTATCTTGCTTCCAGCCTCCAAGCATGCTTGTTCATTCCGGGACATAAGCTGAACTAACTTTGGAAGGAACTTAGTTTATAGTTTAACTTTGAAACAAAGATAATAGCTCTCTATGAAAACAAAACCTTTTCCTGTCTGGGTACTAGACTGCTGCCACAGAGCTAACAAATTAGGCACAAGATTAGAAGTTATGGTTTAGGAGTCATGCAGCTGGAGGCTGCAAGATTCTGAAACTCCCCAGATTGCTCCTGGTGATAACATCACCATTTTAAAAGCTAAGATCAGTGCTTGAGATATTTTGCATATCTTGTACTTACTGTATCAGCTGGGACCACCCAGATCAATAAACTTACTCATCTGGTCTTGGCCCCCAATGAGGAACTGATTCAGTGCAAGAGGACAGATTCAGCTCCCTGCGATTTTATCTCTGACCCAAACATTCAGCACTCTCCACTTTCTGACTCCCTACTTACCAAATTATCCCTAAACCCCCAATCCCTGAGTTTTGGGGAGATTGATTTTAGTAGTAATTCTATCTACTACCTGGTGTGGCTGGACTTGGATCAGTTAAACTCTTTCTTTGCTGCAATGCCATGGTCTCAAAGAGTTAATTTTTTTTGTGCATTAGGGAGGAGGAACCCATCAGGTGGTTACATTAAGTAGCAGAATTGGTTCTAAAGCTGTATCAGAGATCATACCTTAGGGATGTGCCCTTTCCTCTTGAAAGAGTCTTGGAGAGGTGTGGAGCAATTGGCACTCATGTGCTTCTGTGTTACATACTCATCACTTAATTTACTCCTTATATAAAATGTAAGAGATGAATATTATTATCTTTTTGGAAGGAAAGGGCCATAAATTACAGGCTTTTTCCTTGGTCATCACTCTATTCAAAGCACCTTGCACAGTGTAGTCACTGCATATAGTAGAAACTAAATTAGGTATTTATTGTCTAAATGAATGAGTGGAGGCACACAGGAGTAAAAGACATTTGTCAAAGATAAGTAAACAGTAAAGGTCTGCCAGATTTCAAAGCTGTGTTTGTGTGAACTCCTAAGCCACGTGGGGAAAAAATCGCTTAGTGGAAAATAAAATAGAAGTTGTGTCAGTTAATTATTGTCAGACATTCAACAACGCCAATGCCTCATAACCCAAAATAACAATTCATTTAGCTTTCATTTTTGTGAACTGACAATTTGGACTGTGCTTAGTTGTGTTGTTCTTCTCATGTAAAGTTTCTGCAAGTGTGCATGATCCACAATAGGTTAGGTAGGTGGCTCTATTGATTTTGAGATAACCCGTATGTATAAGTTTGGGGTAGGAGAAAGAGTGGAAGTGTGCAGGCCTATTACTGTCAAGATGTCCCCAATATTACATTCTATTACTGAAAACAAGTCATGAGACCAGGACAATTTTAAAGAGTGAAGAAGTACACTCCACGTCTTAATGGGAGAAACTTTTAAGTTACATAAAAAATGGGAGGGGATACAGGGAGGAGAATCATTGGGCCATTGCTGAAAATAAACTGCCATAGGAAGAAACATGAAAACCCATTAATATATTCTTCCTCATTTGTGGTTAATGGTTTAGCAAATCAAACATAGGGTTATCTATTTGATTATTTGAAAAAGAGAACTGAACGTTCCATTTCTGGAAGGAGTATGAAGACTCTTAATAAAAATTTTCATTCTTGGATTAACTATGTTCAAAAATTTTGTATAAATAGTCCTTGGTCAAGAGCCAAAAATGGTTGCCACAGTCAGAAAAGCTGCAAGAAGCAGGTCAGATTTCAGAAGCACTGACTGCAAAAGCTCAATTATTTAAATCAAAAACCCAATGCAGATGATCAAATAAGTAGTTGACAGTATTTGATCTGGGCACAGAGACCATCTGCTCTTCTATAAGCTAAAGCTTAGTAATAAATGCAGAGTACCACGTGCAGATTTAAAATTTAAATGCAGACTGCATTATCTGTCCTTGATTTGAATGCAATTCAGAGCCTAAGTTTCTGTAGAACACTGTGGATTATCTGCATAGGAACAAAAACCTCATAAGGAGAGTTTTCATTGATTTTTTTTTTTCCCTTTTAGATCTAAGTCTTGCCTTTGTTGTGAAAAAATAGGATGTCCAATATCAAACTGAAAAGGGCAACTAAAAAATTTAGTGCTTTCTTAATTGTTAAGCTTTCTAAAGAGATTAGGAGTAACTCTTTTGGCTGGAAAAAAAAAAAGATCTCTCTTCTTTCTCCTGTTTACCTTCTATCTCTCCCCTTCCCTCAGCATCTTCTCCCACTCCCAAATAAATTCTTAAAAAACTGCTTCGTTGTGGTATCTACTTGTTTTAAAAAAGAAACAGTGACTTCCCTTTTTTTCTGATGTGTTTAGCACCATTCACTCATTCATTCAGAGCATTCATTCAGACAAGGAAAAATAAACACAAATAATTTTTCCTCTTTACACCAATCTCCCTATGTTACCAGTGGTGAATCTGTGTAGGTCTGCAGCAGACTCAAATCTTGGTTCGTCGGAGGAAAGAATTTGTCTGAGGGTCAGAAGCAGGTTTAAGGCAGAGGGAGAGACTGAGTCAAGTTTTAGAGCAGGAGAGAGAGTTTATTAAAAAGTTTCAAAGCAGGAGCAAAAGGAAGCAAATTGCACTTGGGAGAGGGCCAAGTGGATGTCTTGAAAGACTCAAGTGCCCCATTCAGCCCTAGACTTGGGGTTTTATACATTGGCCTGATTCCCAGGTTTGTGTTTCTTCTATCTTGATTTTTCCCTTCGGTTGGGCTGTCTGCATGTGCAGTGAGCTACTGGCACTTGGGAGGGTCCACATGCACAGTGTGTTACTGAAGTTGTGTGCATGCTCACTTGAGGCGTTTTTCCCTTACAAGTGGAGCGTTCCCAGAGGAAGGTCATATGCTGATTAAACTCTGCCATTTTGCCTCTTAGTGTGTGCTTACACCTGCTTGCCCAAAGCCTAATATCTTATCAGGAAGCTGCTGATCACCAGTTTGATGGGTTTTCTACTGGGAGACTGTCTTTTCCTGGCGGCAACTGTGACTAAGTATCATTTTAGAGAGACAGTTTAACAACTGCCTGACCATCACCTGGTCACGTTCCTGCCTCACGTTCCTGGAAGACAGGTCTCTCCTGCTATACTCACGTCTGCCTAACTACCTACTCTAATACCTATAATATTTAAATATACTAAACAAGATTTTCTTTCAGTGGACTAATAAGTTGCAAAATATAGTTTTTGGATTCTAGGCCTCTGATAGAAAAAATATTTACAAATAAATATATTTCTGATTTCAAAGATTTGAGTGAAGTATTTTTGCTTTCTGATAATTGCATTAAAGTAGTATGATTTTAATTTTGGGAAATTTTGAGAGGAAAAAAAGAAGAAAAAAACATTTGAAGCAAGAGGAAATGTTGAATAAAACACACCAAGATAAAACAATTTAAAATGTAAGATTTTTAAACAATCACAATATATATTTTCCATTTTTTGTATTCTGAGTTAAATGAGGTATAAAATTTTTACGGAAAGATTATTTAAAAATCTAGTTTCAGGGTTTTTTTTTTGTCAAAAAAAAAAAAACCAAAACACTATCTCTTCTTGTATCTTAGTAGTGGGTAAATAGTAAGGCTGTGCAGGAATAAAACACGTAGCTATTTGGAATTTTCAAGGATAGAGCAAGTCAGGCTTGTCATTTCATGTAGTTAAGATTTCTCCCCAAGAAACGTGGGTGATACTTCTAGGCAAGACTCTGTGGTTCAATAGTGGCATTGAGAAGACATTCTAACATGTCTAGTTTCAGAGTGCCTCTGACCTGAAGAGATTATATTACGATTCATTCACAATGATCACACCAATGATGACATCTGACAATGAAATCTTTTTACACAAAGAGCAATTGGTTTCACAAAAATCACGTTTTACTGATGGTCCCATCCATATTTTCTTAAAACAATGTAAAAGGAATCTCTAGGGATAAAATACAGGTTAAAAAATCACACAGAGTTCATGTGTATTTTTTAAGTAACTTAAGAAAAACTTCCAACTACTCAAAAATGTACCTAACAGTCACAAAAGAGTCTGTTTTAAGATAATCAGAAAGAAACACGTTTTGAAAATAACTAGATACTATTTCAGTAGTCTAGGAATTATACTGAAGCTATGCACCCATGCAATAGAGCTTATTCGTCTGCATTTGTCACGATACAACTCCTCTCCAAGACCCTAGGAGCCACTGGGAATTTTAGCGCTCTCTTGATTGCTAGTCTAGATAAGAGGTTTCCTCTCTTTCCCATCAAATTTTACTTTGAAGAATATGCTAGTGACAATGATGCGGATGAGAGTCAGTGACATCAGTGAATAATGGCATTCATTCATTCTTCACCTATCCCAGATTGGTAAAAAGATTTCCTCCTGGAAAATCAGACTTCATTGCTGAAATTCTTACCAGGAATTATGTTAACAGGTTTTGGGGGAAGAATTCTTTCAAGTAAATTCACATAAATACTGTTGTTTGTCTTAGCTTAGAATACATTTCCATCTATTTAACAATTTGATGCTTCCAGACCTTTAATTAAATTGTAAACTGCATATTTGTTCAATCTTATTCTTATGACAGTTTGAGATCATAAATTCAGGGCTAACTGACTTAACACCAGAGGGTTGTTACAAAGTTTTGTTTTTACGGCCACAGATTATCTCATGACAGATTTAATAATGAAACTTAATATTTATGTCCAAAGTACTTAAAAGCATGAATAAATGATAAGATAGTAATAAATATAATAAGATATAATTCAGCTTTAGCTATGAGGAAAAAGAAGCTAAAGAAGGAGTAGAAAAAAGAAGGAAGAAGAGGAGAAAGAAAAGAAAAGAAAAGAAGAGAATGGGCTTTGTGCGGTGGCTCACGGCTGTAATCCCAGCACTTTAGGAGGCCGAGGCAGGTGGATCACGAGGTCAGGAGATTGAGACCATCCTGGCTAACATGGTGAAACCCCGTTTCTACTAAAAATACAAAAAATTAGCCAGGTATGGTGGCAGGCGCCTATAATCCCAGCTACTCCAGAGGCTGAGGCAGGAGAATGCATGAACCCGCGAGGCGGAGCTTGCAGTGAGCCGAGATCACACCACTGTACTCCAGCCTGGGCAACAAAGCGAGCCTCCGTCTCAAAAAAAAAAAAAAAAAAAAAAAAAGAAAAGAAGAGGATGTTATGTTAAGCATGCTATTTTATTTTTCCTTTATATTTTCAAACTCTAATTTCTTTCTTTCCAACTCCTTAGGTTTGCTTTTCATACTATGTTAGTTTTCGGTAACCCATATATCAATATGTCACCTTAGATAAAATTTACAAGTTAAATATATTAATTAACAAGGTTTTGGTACATCTCACATTGGAAATAATTACTATGGTCCAAATGCTGAGTGGGATGCACTATTCAGTTGTAACATTTAAAAGTGCCATGATTATATGGCGTTAGCACATACACATAGTATTGTCATGGAATTAATTATGATTAAGATTGATTTCACAGGAGCAGTAGACAAAAGATGGAGGATGCCTATGAGGGATCTATACATTTATTAACTCGAGTGTGGTGTGAATGAGGGACATGGTCATGACATCATGAGCATATAAACTTTGACTTGCAATTGCATGTACATACCTAATCCAGGATTCCTGTTATTGCAGACACATACCACAGCTTGTGGATGTGATCTTGAAATGCACAGTTGTGAAAGGTTTACTATTCTTCAACAGTTTTTTAAATAAAAACCTTAGAAATTAAAATACACCTCGTATAATTTTCTTCTTAAATAGGCTTTAAAATGCCACAGTTTACTGTGTGTAATTTAATAACTCATTCTTAACATCAACTTGTCTCTTGTTCATAGAACTGCTTTTGGAGCAAGTTCTATGTGGGCTCCAACTAGATTTATACAAATGTATAAAATGTATAAAATGCATTTGTATAAATGCATGCTGGTCCCAGAGACCTATCACCCTCTATGCTGACATTTCCTTGTTGATGCTGATGTGTTGGACACAGGGAAACTTCATTTTGCTTTCATATATAAAAAACCCAGAAGCAGAAGCAGAAGGTAATGTCCTTTGACCTCATTCGTTCCCATTCTTCCTCCTTTCCAAATAAATTAATCCGTGAAGTCCAGTAGTCAGTCATTTTTAGTGAACCACCTTTATTAGACAGACTCCTGTTGGCCCTTCTTTCTCCCCTTATTAGCCTTGTCCCTGCTTCCTAATAGGCAACTGTATTTACTTTTCTTTTTTTTTTGAGACAAGGTCTCACTCTGTCCCTGAGATTGTAGTGCAGTGGTGTGATCACAGCTCATCACAGCCTCAACCTCCTGGGCTTAGGGGATCCTCCCACCTCAGCTTCCTGAGTAGCTGAGACTACAGATGTGCTACGGCACCTGGTTAAATTTTGTATTTTTTGTAGAGATGGAATTTCACCATGTTGCCCAGGCTGGTCTCAAATTCCTGGGCTCAGACAATTGACCCCTCTTGGCCTTCCTAACTGCTAGGCTTGCAGGCCTGAGCTGCCAGGTCCTGCCAACAATTGTATTTCTTTAAAAAACATCTCTTACAACTCAGCCACCATTCTCAAGTTTGCCCTCTCATGTAGGCATGCAACTGCAACCAAATACTGAATGTATTTGATCTGATTATTACTAATATTATGTGCTGTTCCTTTAAAAAGTTTAACTGAAGTTGTTGAAAAATATATGGCCCCTTGCTCAATAAAATCATGCAAGCGTATGTGAAAGATAATTAGCTTCAGAATTTGAAAGTTGCAGGAAGCATAATCTGGTCTAAGATTCTATTTAACATTTGATATTTTGTGGTCTGTTTAGTTTATTGAATCCCCAAGAATTCTGTTTGCAATTAAAAATGCAGAACCTACAAATTTTAATAAATACTTGTGAAGCAATGAACTCCATTACTGGAGAAGACTTCTATTAGGGATAATTGAAGTGATTAAAATTAAGAAAAAAAGAATTAATAATCCTATACACGGTGAAGTTACTCAATGGCAGAGCCTTATGCCAAAAATAATTCTGACTAGATATTCAGTTTCCAAGAGAAATCATTCTTTACCATTTTTTCCTATTTCCTCCAAAAGCATCACATACTTTTCATTCTATGACTGAAACAAAACATTTTATTTTTCATGTTTGGTAATACTATAAATATTCATAACCACACATCTGTCAAAAAATGCACCACAGAAAGTGTTTAAACCACAAAGGAGGAAAAATTCCTTGAGTGGTCCTTGAAGAAATCACACTACATGCTCCATGCAATTGTTCTAGCACTTAAGCTAAAATTCCTGACCTTCAATACATAAATAGTTTCTACTTAATGAAGAATATTCAGACAAGAACAAAAGCATTCATTTTTGGAAAAATAAAAATGTTATTTTGCCTTCTCTCTTAGGAACTGTTTCTGACTGCAGAGTTATTTTGATCTGGCTTTTTTATAATTCAGATTTTTGTGCTGTTTTCAAATCACTTTTAAATGTCAAGTTTTTTTTGTTGTTGGGCTGTTTTCCTTTCCCTGTTTCCTCTCTTTCTCTTTTTATTTTCTACATATAGCAAAAATATTTTGTTGTAAAAGCATTCACACCTAGTCAATGTATCCTGAAGATTTAAAAAGAGTTGTCACAGAACTAATAAAGGTCCTGTGTTTTAATCATTCCTCACCGCAAAGAAGCAAAACTTACATTTTGAAGTTTGGGTTCAATGGGCACATCATCATGTAGGCAATAAGAATCTTAAAACAGAATAATAAGACATGTCCTTCAAAAAAATTGTGTAACCTAGCCCTTCTTATTTTTTTTCTTTGTAAAAATGATTCTTCAAGGTCTATCACCTGACTTTATTCTGAGACATTTGTTACGTGACTTATTTTTCTAGATTTGTCAACCATAGAAAATTTTCATAATTGTGTCAGATGTGAAAGAGCCCTGGAAATCAACCAATCTAAATAAAGCATCTAAAGCATCGAGAGGTAAATTGTCCATGAGCACACAGCTAGTTAGGCAAGATTGTCTTCTGTGGCTTCATTCTTAAATACAAGAAATGTTTCCCCTGAAACATCTGGAGTTTCCTTTAATGGTATTTAAATTATATGTCTGCAACCAGGAGTCTCGAATCACAATCTTGAAACCAAACATGATTTGTAAAGAGCTCATGATTACAAGATCAAAAAGACTACATTAATATGACATCAGCTCATTAATTTGTACCTTCATTCCTGCCCTCCTGCAATTTAAAAATAGCTTCACTGATTATGGCAAGGTTTTCTTCCTTTTGCAAAAAAAAAAAAAAAAAAAAAAGCATAATTGAATTCTTCAATGTTATCTTTGATGAACATTTAGAAGCTCAAAACCAAATCTTATCTGGGAAAATTTGAAATTCATCTCTACAAAACTAGAGAAGAGTACAGATCTGAGGAGGAATGTGGATTGAATGAGGTGCTGTACATTTCAAAAGTTAGTGTCTAGGAGTTATTTCAGGGCAAACGTGAGTGGATACTTGACATTTTACTTTTATTTTTAACCTCTTTGTGCTTCTCTGGTCTTCCTGAGAACTCAGCATTATTCTAAACAAATCTAAATATTTGAAATTCTAGGCACTTACAAATGACTGTGTTTTGCAGCTTACATGGATAAATCTCAGAAATCTGCTCAGCCTATTTCACATAGATAGCACTGGAGAACATTATCAAACAGTTATATGACTTGCTCTTGTTGTAGTGTAAGGTGAATTTTTTTTTTCATATAAGGAGTATCTCAAGAGAACCCTTCTCTATGTGTCACAGAACTCTGAAGTGTAATGCTTTCTCCTCATCTTCTTTCTTTGTTTATTTATCCTAGTAAAGCAAATTCTTTCCTATCCCAGGACCATGGCAATTGCTATTTCCTCTACCTAAGAACTTCTTCGCCCTGGCCCTGTTCATGACTGGCTTTTTCTTTCTATTTCAAGGCCTTGCTCAAATGCTACTTACTCCTGGAGAACTTTGCTGCTCCCCACATACATGGGCTCCACAATCCCCAACCCAGGCACTCTCTCAAATAGAAAAGTGGTGGATTTGTACTTTTTCCATTGTTTACACGCATCTTAGGGATTACATTATGCTAAACTTTGTCTGCCTTGTTTATTGGTATCTTTTAAATTTGTAGGTCAATGTCTTACATGTAGTATTTGTTGAATAAATTCAAGTGTCTACTGCATCAAATGCTAGAGAATGTTCTCTGGAAGAAGGCAAAGGGGAATGCATGCTTTCACAATTAGGGCATAGAAGGAGGGGTAGCCCTACTTTCAAGAATAAAAGTAAAGCGGTCAATGAAACATAAAAGTAAAAGCAGTTATCATTTATCGGACATTTACTATTGGAATATTTTTGGTACGTTAACTCAATCTTAAGAAAAATAAGTTATGAAATCTATATTATTATCATAATTTTATAGCTATAAATACTGAGGCACAGAGTGATCAATTATCATGACTTACCCTGGACATATTCCTGTTAGGTGGCAAAGTTCTGGGATCTATATACTTATCCACTTTATCACTCTTTGTCTCTTAACTAAGAGACAAACATAGCAAAGCAAAAAGAAAAATACTTTGTAAAGAAGAGTTAATGACTATATATACCAAAACTCTATCATGTTTTTAATCTAAAAATGTTTTTCCCATTGACATATTGTGGGCTCAGTGTAGGGAAATCACAAAGGACAGTGCTGCATCGTTGAGCTTACATCAATAGAGTTGTTGCACTCTCAGTTCCAGGAGAGGTTAATAAACTTTAAGGAGAGAGTTATACAATTTGGCTACCTTGACATGGGCAGTAAACACTGATCAAGAGACCAGCCGATGCATGGTAATCCATAGGGAGAAAGACAGCAGAATAAATGCCTTCTCTTAAAATGGATCACCCAAAAGTAGACGTAGACATTCAAACTACAATGAATGTATAAATGGTTCAATTAAAATACTCCCAGGAAAAAGCAGAATGGAATGGTAGAAAAAAGTCAAGCAAGGATGGTGCAAGTTCAGTCAAAGCCTTAGCTTCAGCCTAAGCCTTCAAAGAAATATGTGGTGCAGATTATAGCTCAGAGTTTGAACGGATTCCAGACAAGATAGTTGGGCCACCATACTTCTACGTCAGTCAGCTTTTAGTTACTGGACAACTACAAGTACACACATTTTTATGCTTTCCTTCTTTGTCTGCATATATAGTTGTACTAACTTATTAGAGATACTGTAAAAAAAATACCATAGACTAGGTTGTTTTTGTTTTGTTTTGTTTTGTTTTGAGAGTCTCACTCTGTTACTCAGGCTGGAGTGAATCATGGCTCACTGCAGCTTCGACCTCCTGGGCTCAAGCGGATCCTCCCACTTGGGCCTCTTAAAGTCCTGGGATTACAGCTGTGAGCCACCACACCCAACCAGACTAGGTAATTTAAACAACAGAAACTTATTTTCTCATAGATATGGAGGCTAGAATTCCAAGATCAAGATATTGGTAGATTTGGTTTTTTCAGAGGCCTGTCTCCTTGCTCGTCAGTGGCCACCATCTTGCTTTGTCCTCACAGGGTCAGTCCTTGATCTCTATGTTGCCTGTATCCTAATCTCTTCTTATAAGGGCGCTAGTCATACGGATTAACGATCATCCTGAAGTCCTCATTAATCACACCTTTAAAGACCCTACTTCCGATTTTAGTCACATTCTGAAGTACTGGGGTTTAGAAATTTAATATATATATTTTCGAGGGAGGGACACATTTCAGCCTATAACACTGGTCAAAGCAGGTCTATTAGCCCTAAGTTAACCTTCCAAAGAAAGTCATAGATGCTGGCCCTTAAAAATAAAAGTATATATAAACTGGAGATAGTCACACAAAAACTGTGTAGGAATGCTCATACATTTGGACAGAGATCAACAGTTATGTGTCTGCAATACTGCAATAGAGCAATACAATTCTAACACTAATTACTCAGAGTTAAGACAGATTGCAAAGGTTGAAGGCATGCTACCATGAACACTGCCCTCACTTCAGACACCAGTTGCAATTTCTGGGATTCTAGACCATCTGCACTTCTGACCAACTCAGGGCCTCCCACTAGAGCTTTAGGTTTGATAATTAACTGGAATTATGTAGAGAACTCACTAAAGCACTATACTTGTGATCACAGTTTTGTTATAAGGCATATAAATCAGGATCAGCCAAAACAATAAATATACAGTGTGAGGTCTGAGAGGGTCCCACATGTGGAGTTTCTGTGTCTTCTGGCCATGGAATCAAGACTCATCATCCTACAGACACATTGATGTGTTGACCAACCAGGGAGCACATGCAAGCTACAGGTGTCCAGAGGTTTTACTGGTGTTTTATTACACAAGTACGTCTGACTGACTTATTAGCCACATGACTGAGCTCAATTATAACCTCCTATCCTCAGAGGTTAAGAGGTCAGGCTGATGTCACTTGTCTCAGAGACCCAGCCTTTTAATTACATGGTTGGTCTTTCCAGAATGGCCAGCCCCCCATCTTGAAGCTATTTAGGCTCCCCCACCCCAGGTCATCTTGTTAACATGAACTTGGGTGTACCCCTGGAAGTCCACAATGAAGAATGAATAATAATCCTAACACTAGGAAAATTCCAAGGTCTTAAAACCTCCCTCTCCACAACTTGGAACAAAGATCAGACCCCTTTGTTAAAATTATACAATATCCCAACATCATTTTTCTATCTGCTGCTGATCTCTTCCAGGGCTCCCAATGGACCAGACAAACAGGAAGCTAGATGAATGTAGTCTTGAGGAGACAACAGAGAGGCAGAGAATAAACATGCATTTTTATCTGTAGTTAACATATGTTTTAAGAAAGAAGATGAAGCTCACCATACAAAGCTTCTGGTAGCAATCAATAAAATGACTATAGAGGTGAAGAAAGAGATGATACTTCTATTCACTGCCCAGAATTCCTTTGCTATATCATGTAGCTGATTCTTGTCCCCAGTTTTCAGATGATGAAACTCACACCCAAAGATTTACATGCCTTTGACTTCCAAGGTTCGGGTGCCATGAAGTCCACAATTTGCATTCTGATGCAACTATTAATGTGAAACCCTTACTTTTGTAAAACTCTAGGTACTGGCATTATTGTGGCTACTCAGCTGTGCACTTAAGACCACAAAGAGCCTAAAGGGAAAATGCAGAGTTTGTTGTGGTAGTTGTGATTTAAAGGTATGAGGTATATACTTCTAACAGCTCCCAATTCAAACCTCCAAAGTCAAGTCACCTCAAAAAAAATTTCAATATAATGGTCAGGTAACGCCGTCTGCTTTTGCCTCTAAAACTCAGAAGCATTCACCTGTGTGAAGTCCCTGAAAACTAACGGCAGTCATGTAACAGATAAGTTTAAATGAAATGGCAATTGTTATAAGTTGTTCCAAAAAACATATGCATAACTGAGGTAATTATGAAATGATTTACAGGCTACATTCATGGTTCTAACAAGACCGTATGTCTTAGTTCTCAGGGACCTACTTCAGCATCATGACACAGTGCTTGGTACATGACTTAAATATATGCTGCATAAATGAAAGCTTCCTTATTGTGATTCTAGACAGTGAGATCTAATTCTCTAAGCCACAGGTCTGGTATTAGTAATTTGAGGATCTCATATTTTCTTTAGAAGTTTGTTGTGGAAATTAAATCAGATCATCTATGTGAAAACTCCTCCAAAATTGTAAAGGGCTTTCACAAAAAGAAGATGATCACAGCCCTCAGCTCAAAACAGATTTTTGGGAAATGATAGTTGACAATTTGAGAACCTTTTTCTGTCTCTTACCCTCACTGCTTCTTTTATGCTTTTCTTTTTCATACCATTCATTACTCATCTCCTCTATCAAACTATGCTCCAGTACAAACCAGTAGCACTAACAGCATTCCAGTGAAAAATTCTTATTACTTTCCCCCAAAGCTATATTCCCTCTACATCGGTACATTTGTTTGTCATTTGTCAAGAAAGGGTTCATCTTAAAGGAGACCCTAATAAATAGTTGGTCATCTTTTCTATGATGAGCTTAATTACTCAATATAGTAGGCATGGTCTTGTTGTGATTAAGATTTTGGCAATTACAGTCAAATTGTTCTTCCTCTAGCCAGCAGTGAGATGTTAGGCAAGTTATTTAGCATCTATGATAATTCTTGGAAAGATAGTTCTACCAATTATATAGAGCTGGTTGAAGAATAAAATATTTCAATAAAACACTTAAACATAAGGGTAATTGGCACACAGTACTAAAAAATGGTAGTAATAGTAGAGTGATGGGCAATAGTGATAGTTGTATTTGTGTTGCAGTTTTAGTTGGACTTTGGTCTGTTTGAGGAGGGGAGTGAAGAATGATGCTCCCCAAAGGCGATTTGTTGTTGTTTGTGTGTTTATTGGTGTTTTTTGTTTGTTTGAGCAAAGAAAAATATGGATTACAAAGTTATAATACTACATAACAATAATATAAAATTATTTTAAATTAATATAATATACTGTAAATTATTTAATAATGCTACTGAATTAGAGCTATTTTGCTATTTATGTACTTCTGCAATTTTCAAAGCCTCCAAATGGGCTCAATTAGTTTCATTATTTGAAAGAGGTGCATGTATCTGTTATAAAAATATCATCCTTCAATGAAAAATCTCATGGAACATTTTATGATTTTCATTACAAAGACCATCAATAATATGTTTTGTGTCCAAAAGTAAGATCACATTTTGAACAGGGGGAAAAACGTTCAATTGAACAAACTATTCATTCTTACTTTTCATCATGAGTTCCTTTTACATATTGTCAACAGAGATTATTAGAACAGGACAAAAAGCAAGAACATAACTTGTGCCTAATCAAAAGGCCCCATTCAGAAACTAAAACTTAGTTTAAATTCTGGGTCTGTGTGGGAGGACTTTAGAGACTGTCTGCAAGTAACTTATTACGTTGCCATCTATTTAGAAGTCCAAGCTAATGATGCGAACCACTTTAATGAGTAAATGAAAACCTATATAAAATAAATGGCCCATCAAATTGGAAAAAAGAAAGATACATTAACAGGTATTAATATACCTTTAGTTTTGGGTGAAGCAGATCCTGTATATATCTTACAATTTCTTGGAAGTTCCCACAGGGAGCCAACTCTCTTCTATCATTCATTTTAAACTCTATATAATGATAATCCATCATTATGAAAGCAAGCATTTGAAAAGACTGCAATAACCACTTATGAAGCCTTCTCTACCATCTATTTAAATGATAAAATTTGATATTGCTGATGATTGAATTGAAAAGAATTAAGGGGAAATAAATTTAAATTTGCTAAGTGGTTAGTTTTTAAAATCTGCTATATATTGACAGTTGAATTGAAATGAATTAAATAAAATAATATATTTAATTATGTGTATGTTTAAATTATAAATCTCAAACCAGTTCTGCAAAATCAATATAATTATCCCCATTTAAAATTAAAAACATTGAGACTTCAAAGGAATGCCAGAATTAGCCAAGGTCATACAGAAATAAATGGTTGATCTAGTATTCCTATAGGAATCCATATCTGTCACACTCCTAATATTTATCTATTTCCATTATAGAACTACAAATGAGGAAATCATTAATCATTTCTCTTGCTGTAAAAATAGCATCTCACTATGAGCCAAGTTCAGTGCTAAAGATTTACATGCATTTTCTCGTCATTGGTTTTCTCACAGCTGCATTTGTGTTAGGTGTTACTACATACTGTATTCTCAAGGGAGATGAGGCAGAAAATATCTCTGATTATTTTTAATATCCTTAATTACTTAAAGAATGCAATGATAGATAAATGAAGGAATAAACAATGGAGTTCAAGCCATTAAGTCTATCTGATTTAACTATAAGGTCCATGTAGATCTGGAGATAAATGTAACCTTATATGTTATAAATGTAACCTTCTATGTGTATACAATTCTTTTATAATTTTAGTGCTTAGCTAAGTGATTTTGGTAGCCCAGAATTTGTACTAATAAAAAAGTAGGCCATATTTTATGTTGACAAGATTGCTCATTCACTGTATGTTTGGCAAAATAATACGTCTATACTTTAATCCTAACACTAACTTAACCTTAGTCTACTTCTCAACATTCACTGACTGCTCCTTTCCCTTGGCATATAGTTTCTACACCAACCATGTATTCATCTCCAATTCAAGAAACATACTAAACTCTCACCTTCCACACTTCACAAATATTCTTCTCTCTACCTGGAATGTTATTTTTCTTCCTTTCACCCAGTATCTTTTTCTTTGGAAACACCTTTCTGTCTTCATTATTTTTTCCTAATCTGTGTTACCCTAGCATCTTACCTTCCCTACTTTAGTCCTTATCCTATTGTGTAAAGGCTTTTATTTAATTGTATATATTTCCCTCTACTATATAAGCCAATTGAGGGCAGAGGTCATAGCTTGTTGACCATTCGATCCTGAATCATTTCAAATATTAAGAGCTAATTAAATTACATTAAAAATCTTGTCATCATCTGCACAAAAAACAATATATTACTAGTGCTAGCTATATTAAAATGCCATACATAATTTCTGCCTACTATCCCTAGTGTATTTTGTGGCACAGAAAAAAGACAGATTTTCACTATGATATATTATTATATTATTCCCTAGAGCCTCCAGAAAGGAATGCAGCCCTGTGGTTACCTTGATTATAACTAGTGATACACAAGTCAAACTTCTGGCATACAGAACTGCAGGATAATAAATTTGCTTTGCTTATGCAGCTAAGTATGTGGTAATTTGTTATGACAACAATAGAACACTAATGCATTCTCACAGTTTTACTTGTATATGGTACCTTTGTTTATCTCACTACCAGACTCTTAGCTCCTTGAGAGCAAATGTAAGAAACATGCCTTGCCTCTATAGTATCCATCAGTAAGTGTTAATATTTGATTATAAAGTAGAATGAAACTTCTATGTTTTCTGATCTAACATTAATGTTTAAATCTCAGCTGAAATATCCTGCCATTCAGTGTCTGAGAATATCTCCGGTGGTTGGGAATCGATTATCTACTAAATAGCTTCAGTGTTTGGGAATCCACTATTTATTCAGACAATCCCCATTTAGTCTTTGGCAGTTCTGACTTTGCATGTCAGGGAGAAGCCATTGATCAATAGAAGGAGAAATTTGTAATTCCACTCATTGATGAAGGTCCTAGTTCTGCTCTTTAGGACAAAATGAGTTACTCTTTCTCACTTCCCTTGTATGGGAACGGCTGACATTCCCCTCCATGAGTACTGTCTTCAGTCTCAGCATAACCTGTTGGTCCGTGGTTTCCTATGTGTCACAAGCTCAAAGCCCTTTCCAGTCCTGCTGGTGAGCCTTTCGGTAGTCTTCATTTTGAGACCAACGTTTATAAATCAGACATTCAGGCTTAGGATAGTCTTGTTAAATCCTGTGGAAAAGCCTCTTACTGAAAACAGATTATTCAAAAACAAATTTTATTTCATTTGGCCACAGGCGGTAAGTAACATGAAGTGTGAAAACTACAAGGGGAAAATATTTTTTAGCAGTCATTGTGGTCTTAGTAAGAGTTCCCATGCAACCCATACCATAAGATAAAAACAAGATAACCAGTTAGTTGCTGATTGCAGTGAGCCAGGCATTATTTTTCGTGTCCTGGCCAAGGATGATAGCAATGAAGGAAGAGATAAGCGGTGCAATTTTAAATATATTTTGATACCAAAACCAGCAGAAGTTGCTGATGGTTTAGTTTTATTATGCAAAGGGTAGAAAGACATCAAGGATGTTTTCAAGTTCTAAAAGGCCAAATAGGCACTTTCTCAGACATGGAGTGGTGTGGAGCAGGATTATGTTTGGGGAAAAACTCAAAAATATGTTTTTGAATATGCTCTATTAAAGAATCCAATATGCTCTATTAAAGAATCCAAATGGAGATGTTGAGAAAGAAGTTGAATATAAAAGTCAGAGAAATGTCCAAGCTGGACATACAAAATTGTAAGCTATCAGGGATAAAATTTTTTTAAGCCGTGAGAGTAGGGGGAGAGTAGCTGTAGAAAGAGTCCTAATCCATCAATCATTCACAGTATAATGTTCAGAGATTTGCAAGATGATGAGAAACCAATAAAGGATAGATAGAAAAAGCAGCTATTCAGGCAGGGCGCGATGGCTCAAGCCTGTAATCGTAGCACTTTGGGAAGCTGAGGCGGGCGAATCACGAGGTCAGGAGATTGAGACCATCCTGGTTAACATGGTGAAACCCCATCTCTACTAAAAATACAAAAAATTAGCTGAGCGTGGTGGCACATGCCTGTAGTCCCAGCTGCCCATGAGGCTGAGGCAGGAGAATCGCTTGAACCCAGGAGGTGGAGGTTGCAGTGAGCCAAGATCATGCCACTTGAAACCCTGTCAAAAGAAAGAAAGAAAGAAAGAAAGAGAAAAAGAAAGAAAGAAAGAGAAAAAGAAAAAGAAAGAGAAAAAGAAAAAGAAAAAGAAAAAAAGTAAAAGCTGCTCAGAAGGCTGCTCAAAAGAGAGTTTTGTACTGGAAGACAATTTAATATGCATATATGCAAAAGACATGGTTAATTGCTGATAATATATCAAATAAAAATGATTTAATAATATTTGCCATTATGTGGTGCATGTGAGAGATTTCTCAGTGGAATTATCGTGGTGATTGCTTAATTGAAATGGGCTTAAGAGATGATTGCAAGAGAGGAATTGGAGAAAACAACAGAAGTTGACTATTTTTAACAGTTTCAAATTTAAAGAGAGCAAACAAGTAGTGTGGTATTTGGAGGAGATGAAGTACTAGAAGATACTATTTTTCCTTTTTAATTGAAGGAACTAAGTCTCGTTTTGTATGTCATTGAGAATTATCCAATAAAGTGGAGAAGAGTTGATGAGAGCAAGAATGAGAAGGTAATACCTGGAATGATATATTTATGTCTTTAAATAATGAGAGGAAATAGAACTTGTGTACACGTCATGGATTTGCCTAAGACAGTGAGGATTAGGTTCACATTAATAGGAAGAAAAGAAAACAGGGTATAAGAGTAAATACACAGATAATTTGCAGGTGTGGAATTGCCAGTTTGTGAAAGTCTTTTCAAAGTGCTGGAATTTTCTCATTGAAATAAGAATGTGGGTTGTAAATTGAGAGCGAGGATTAAAGGTTGAACATAAAGAAAAAGATGTGAAATAATTATCTCTGACAGTGAAAGAATGATTCAGTTAGGGAAGGACTGACTAGGCAATCCACTTGAGGTTGGGACAAGGGATTTAAACAGGAACAGGTCAGCATGTTGTGTGCATCTTTTGAGACATCATTAATTGTGAATTTAGGGTTTTGAATTTAACCATGGGTGCAGTTATGTCAAAAGAAGGCAATCAAAGAAAATGTAACAAGACAGTTTCAGGTGGTTTCAATGAGCTGTGGCAAAACTGCCTGACAAATGGCTTCCATTGATGTTTGCCACAACCCTGTTCTAGTTTCTGCCTCACAATAGTGTCATCACTGTTGGCTCTTTCTCAGTTGCCTAATTTGTATTGTTTTAGTGACTGACATTTATAGACCCAATAAGAGAGTCAGGAATCATGCTCAGGGTTACTGAATACCTAAATATAATTTACTTTCTTCTTTAAATTTGTATATTTTATTTTAAAATCTATGTTTTATATGTGATGTAAAATTCAAAATTTCAACAATGGGAGCATTAAATATGTTGTCTTCATGTCTGACCTCCTATCCAACTTAGAAAAATTTAAGCACACTGTATAAACCCTTATAAATACAATTCATTCTGATTTGATGCTTTTTGGTTTTATTTCCAAGAAGTTTCACATATATTTGTTAGAATCTGATGCTATAATTGAAGGAAAATCACTATTCTTATATCACTTAATCTTTCATCCTATTTAGTGGAAGATCAACCCCTTGCATAGAAACAGTATTTTCTTTACTGTTCATTTTTCAAATATATATATATATTTGCTGTTGCCAGGCTGGAGTGCAGTGGCACGATTTCAGCTCCCTGCAACTTCCGCCTCCCAGGTTCCAGGGATTCTCCTGCCTCAGCCTCCTGAGTAGCTGGGACTATGGGCATGAGCCACCATGCCCAGCTAATTTTTGTATTTTTAGTAGAGGCAGGGTTTCACCATGTTGGCCAGGATGGTCTCAATCTCTTGACCTCGTGATCCACCTGCCTGGGCCTCCAAAGTGCTGGGATTACAGGTGTGAGCCATTGCACCCGGCCTCGTACACTTATTTTTATTTATATTTACTCAAAGTGATCAGGATGAGGAATAAATTTTTTATTGCATTTCTTTACATGATTTCTCTGATTTTAGTAGAAATGTTTCATATACTTTTCCATATTTTGAGGTATACTAGTGTCCCATTATTTACATTTAATCACACTGAAATATTCAATATTAGAGTTTGGTTTTATTGCCTCAAATTGAGAAATTCTTCAAAGAAGTATTCATATGTCTACAGACAAACAAAAGCTTATTCTGAGAAAGCGTTCTGTGAATTTTAGCAGCAAATGTTGATCTGGATTTTTATGCCTCTTGTTCAATGCGATAAAATTTTTATCTAAGTCAATTACCTGTAAAATTGCTTGCCATCTTTTGATTTTGGCTCTGTAGGTAAAGCTTATGTGAAATGTTGTTTTAAAATTCTATAATCACACTTTCTTTTATATTGGGGACAAATTTATATAACATAAAATTAATTACTTAAAAGACAGAAATTCAGTGCAATCATACTTTCTTTTTAAGGACTTGCTATCAGCTAAACTGTGTACAGGGAACATAAGAAGGAGTAGAATTGGAATTCAAAATACTGGTTGCATGGACTTATTTTAAAAACACTGTATTTGGAAGCATTTCCTATTTCTATCACCCCTTCCCTCCTGATCCATCTTCTTTTATAGTCCAAAAAGGCTTTGTTCATCTTCTTAAAATGCTTTATTATTAGAAAATTATGTACCATCACTTATTTCGCTGAAATGGACCCCGTCTGGGAAAGACTATCATTCATATTTTTCCTCCTAGAGCTGTGCCGAGTCGATACTCAGTAAAAGGCATTGTGAATTTAAATATCGGATTCCATACAGAGGGACAAGTAAGATTAAAAACAAAGCTACATTAAGACCTCAAAGTCTCTGAGCTCATAAATCCAAGGGGTGCTATTCAGGTGGTATAGACTAAAGAGGACATTAGAGCTGTGCAAATAAAGTTTGATGCAGAAATTGGTGCTGGTCCTCTGTTTATTACAAATTCATGACAAGATAAGTATAAACAATAAGGAAAAGCATCTAGAAATTTTTATAGCAGTTTTAGCAGTTTAATATTACATAGGTTGAACCTAACAATGGAAAAGACAACAATTGCTTTTTGTCTTTTAAACTGATTTTTCTAATCATCAATTTTAATGAATTATTGATCCACAAAAGATGGGATGGCAAAAAATAAAATCTAGTTTCTCCTCAGATAGGTCACTTTAGAAGCAGTGTCACAGAAAGCAAGGCATGGTTGAAGAAACAATGATCAGTCAGGTGGTGGTTGGAGCATGATGTTCATGACATGGGAGGAACAGAAGATAAGGTACAATGCTAGAGTGAGTCCTGTGTTTGAAGGGGCTTCAATGTCAACAAAAAGATTTATGCTCTGCTCTACTGGTGAGGAAAATTCACAGAAAATTCTTAATTAGAGGATAAAATGAGAAATCCTGTAATTAAAATGATTTCCTTGTTGATTTGAGAGAGAAATTCACTGAAGACAAGAAAGCTTTCTTTTTTAAATTAGATTTTAATTGTATTGACAAATAATAATTGTACAGAGATATAGGGTTAGATGTGATATTTTGACACATGCATACAATGTGTAATGATCAAATCCAGGTCATGAGAATATCAATTTTCTCAAACACTTATTATTTCTTTGTGGTGGGAACATTTCAAATCTTCTCTAGAGGATGACACATTGATATGGTTTGACTGTGTCCCCACTCAAATCTCATCTTGAATTGTAGTTCCCATCATCCCAACGTGTAGTAGGAGGAACTCAGTGGGAGGTAATTGAATCATGGGATTTGTTTCCCCATGCTGTGCTCGTGATAGTGAGTAAGTTCTCATGAGATCTGATGGTTTCATAAGGGGCTTCCTCCTTCACTCAACTCACATTCTTCTCCTTCCTGCCATCATGTGAAGAAGTACATGTTTGCTTCCCCTTCCACCACTATTGTAAGTTTACTGAGGCCTCCTTAGCTGTGAGCCAATTAAGCCTCTTTCCTTTATAAATTACTCAGTCTCAGGCAGTCCTTTACAGCAATGTGAGAATGAACTAGTACACACATCTTAGTCATTATCACTCTCCTTTAAAGTATTAATTTTTCAGTATTTGTATCTACCTCTAAACTTTCTTTTCCACCCCACTTTTTTTCACTAACTCTTTCCTATTCATTCCAACCCTGCCACTTCTTCCCATGACCCATTTCCTCAAACTTGGACACATGAAAGAGCATTGTAAATTATTACTTATAAGAATTTTTATGGCTTTTTGAATGACCATTGATTCAGATATCTTTGAAATCTAATCTCAGCTCTGCTGTCATTGACTGTGACCTTGGATACTTCATCCCTCTGAATCTTTATTTATTCATCTATAAAGTTGTAAAATTTACCTTTATGGGTTTTTGACGAATTTGAAAAATTTAATGAGATAATAAAAACCATCATGGTACGTGATTCTCCCTACTGTTTGTTCTTCCCAACCTACTTTCTTGGCACTTAACATCCATATGACTTGTAAGTACTGAATCTATAATAAATGCATACCCATTTGTGAAGAATTCTGAAATTCCCCCATTTATTCTTATTCCAAAAGCTTAAAACCTTTACTGTAGCAGTTGCATACACATACACAAAATAAAGAACGTAGCATTTACCTCAAGGCACAATGAAATCCCTGCAGACAAGAATAATATTGTCTTTAATTTTTGTATCATGTAACGTAGCACACGCACACAAGCAGACATTACATGTAATATTTCAGTTTTAAGAGGAAGAGAGGAATGAAAAAAAAAGAGAAAAGAATACCACCAAATCCAGAAACTTTAAAATTATTTGTAGAACTTAGGTTTAAATACTTATTTTGGAAACACTTTGGGAAGATAACCAATATTACTTTGCCTTGAGAGGTATTCATCATTAAAAGAGAAATAATGATTATATATTATATAATTACTATATATATATGTATGTATGTATATGTGTGTGTGTGTATGCATTTGGGGTGTGGGTATGTAACAGAAAAAAAGAGAGATTTTTGAATGAAGTAACATCTTCAGACATTGTCAGGTGCCCTCTGGAAAAAAAAAATTGCCTCTAATTGAGATCTACTGTTTCAATTCTATTGCTTCTCAAATTTTAGCAGCATCAAAAATCATCTGCAGAGCTTGACAAAGCACAGATCCTTAGAAACACTCCAAGATTTTCTGATTTAGAATGTCTGAACTGGGTGGCAAGAATTTCTATTTCTGGCAAGTTTCTAGGTGATGCTGATGCTGCTGTTCCAAGGCCCCACTTTGAGAACACCTGCTCTAGGTAGCCACTTCACAGCCCAATTCCAGGTCCAGCTGGGAGCATGTGACATGCTCACCTCTCTAACCTTGCAGGCATATAACAGGTGTTTCTTCTTGGCTACTGCCCTTAGATCACTCTGACCTCTGGGAGGTGAAGAAGAGGAGACCTATGTTTCCATCTTCACCCTTCTTCCTTCAGGTATGGATTTCATCTTTGCACTACCACTCTTGTGCTAGTGACCCTCTCGTACAAGATTCAAGTTGTAGTTTCTCTCAACTGACTCCTAAAAGAAATTACCCTCTTGTTTGAAAGGATATAAATCTTAGAATGCAAATCTAATGACATCACATCCCTGCTTCAAAACCATCATTGCTGGAAACTGGCTAGACAGAGTCTAGATGTGCTACTTTGATATATTAGTCCTGACTTGCCCTTCCTTAGGCTCCACCATTCTCTGTTACAATTCTGCTACATCTGTCTCTGCCTTGTTCTTTGATATGAAGCACTCTTTTTGAGCTGCAGGAAAATAAAAGACATGAGAACAGGAGTAAAAAATCCAAAGGTTCTAATCCTCTGTTGTCAATATATTAGGGATATGACTCTGCATAAAAATTTTATCCCCATATGACTAATTTAAAAAGTGAGTCATTTGAAGGTTCATGGCACCATTCTTGTTATATGTTGTGTTAGGTCATTTTCTCTGCTAAAAGGAATATCTGAGCCTTGTCATCTATAAAGACAAAAGGTTTATTTTAACTCCCAATTCTTCAGGCTGTACGAAAAGCATGGTGCCAGCATCTGCTCCTGGTGAGGATCTCAGGAAGCTTCCAATCATGGTGGAAGGTAAAAGAAGATCAGGCAGTGTTACATGGTGAGAGAGAGAGCAAGGGAGGAGGAGATGCCACACTATTTTAAACAATCAAATCTTATGTGAACTCAGAGCAAGAACTCACTCATTACTGGGAGAAGACATTCATGAGGGATCCACCTCCATGATCCTAACACATCCCACCTCCAACAATGGGGATAACATTTCAATATGAGATTTGGAGGGAACAAACATCCAAACCATATCATATGAGAAACTGAGTGTAAATGAACCTTCACACTCATTATTTCATTTGATTCACATCAACTGCATAAACAGGTAAGGTGATTTTCAATTACATTTTATTCCCCTTTAAAATTTTCTTCTTTCTATTGCCACGGTGTACGTAAGTATCAGGAGATGCTTTTAAGAAAACTGCTGAGGAGTAAAATACTACTTCCTCTATCAAAACTGTCATAAAACTTGCTTTCCTGATTGGAAAACTGAATTATTCTTTATTTGTATTGTTTGGACTTTATTTTAAATGGTTATTATATAATCTAGATATTCTCAGGGATATTGTGGCTAAGGATAGGGAAAAAGATTCTTCTCCACCCTGAGCTTACCAATGAATGTAAACTCAGCTTTTTATTTCTTTCCAAAAGAGGACACCATAACCTGGAGTTCTACCTGCTTGAAATTCATTGCCTCTTTTATAATATTACTTTCCCTCCTTCAAAGAATCAAGTACCGAAAGAGTGCTGAGAAGCAATGATGTTGAGACTTTGAGAAAAAAACCACAGAAATTGTATGCATGAAGACATTCTTTCCCCAGTCTATAGGAAGGCAGAGTAAAAATTAATTCTCATCCAAGACAGCTTAGAAATTGAATAGTTAGAACTCAAGAGATAGATGAGAGAAACAAATGGATTGGACTTTTTTATTTTCAACATCTAAGTATGACCAAAACTGATAGAATGTTTGGGCAGGGAAACAATTTTGCACTCCATGGTCTCACTTTTCATTCCTGAGACAGTGTTCAGAATACATAATAAAATGCGAAGAACAAAAATATCAAGCTGATGAAGGCAACTAGCTCACTATCTTTCCCTACTGCCACAGTTAAATACCAGAGGTAGGGTCCACTCACAGATTCAATCACAGACTGCTTTCATCTGCCATACTTCTCCTTCCCTAACACATAGAGTTACAAAACTTTACCATACTCTCTCATCCCTTTATATCATTTATATCTTCAGGCTTTTAATCCTGCCATGAACTCCAACTAAATTGCACTTGACTATCTTGATACTGACCTACAAGCTGTTGAGCTTCTTTATTTATGTAATCGCTGGCTACAGACCACTTGGAATCTTGTTTTATTTTATCTGCAAAATTTTAAAAAAGTCTTTGACTCTACCCTTTGACTCAAGTTTTTGTTTTACATGGTAAAATAGAACATCTACCTGATATTCTAAGTCCTACAATCTACCTCATATTCTTTACTCAACACCAGCCAACTGGCTTTTGGAGTGATTCCCTACCTACCTTTGATCTTCCTGAATTGGCTCTAATGCCATTCATAGGTATGGATACCTTAGACTTAGTATTCTCAGAGCAAGAAATCACTCTATAGATAATTATGCACATTCCACATATCTTCAGGCACACAGACATGTTACAGACACACACAATGAACACACATCACACACTTTTTAAAATACTTGCTAATCATCAGTGTATTTTATCTCTATTCTGATAGCAGAATGGTATTGATGCTTAGGTTTGTTCAAATAAAAGCTCAGCACTAATCTTGTTGACTCATCTGTCTGGGAGAAGTTGGGAGGGGAAAGATTAATGCATGATCTGAGCCATGAGAGTTCTCAATGAGAAATATAAAAACTGGCATTAAGCTTTGTTTAAATTAATACACATTAAAGAGTTACAACATTTCACTTTACTTTTCACTAGCATATTCTGTTATGAGACTACTTGGAAGTTATAAATTTAGTGAGGACAAAGTTGGCCAGAAATGTAGGACAGATAGGAAAGTCATTTTATAATTAATCAAACTAATGAGCTAGCAACTTTTTTTTAAGAAAAAGTGCACTTGCATACCTATTTTTCTACTTACATGCAGTTGGAAAATATGCTATAAATATGAGTGCTTTGGGCCTGTAATCTCAGCACTTTGGGAGGCTGAGTTAGATTGATCACTTGAGCCCAGGAGTTCGAGACCAGCTTGGGCAACATGGTGAAACCCTGTCTCTATAAAAAAAAAAGAGAAAAAAAAATTAGCCAGTCACGGTGGTGCTTGCCTGTAGTTCCAGTTACTCAAGGGGCTGAGGTGGGAGGATCACTGGTGCCTGGGAAGGTCAAGGCTGCAGTGAGCCATGATGGTGCCACTGGACTCCAGCCTGGGCGACAGAGTGAGACCCTGTCTCAGTAAATAAATTAAATAAATATGAGTGTTTTGAAGTGAGATTGCCTTAAAAAGTGTTGCCAGATACCTCTCTGTTAATATAAATGATTCCTATGCCCCTGATCATAATAAAATAATTTCATATCAGATCACAGCTAGCCTGATCACTTTTATTTCCATTCATTTTTTTCAAGCCTTTCTTTGCAATCTCCTTTATAACTTATTTATCCACTCCTTGGCTACATAATAATCTCAAAAATATCTTCAGCTTTTGTCCACTTATTGACCAGTATCAGACAATTTGCCATGTTTGGACATCCATTAAAGTTTTAAAAGAATATGCTGTATATTCAGCTTTCTCTTTTTTCTTAGAGATGTGGGGCGCACATGGAGGGCAATATCTGGAAATGAACAATGCCGATTTGAAGTAAACTGATTTGTGTCGATGGTTTATAAAACTTACACTTTTTAAAAATAAAATATTTGTGTGGTTAACATCATTATAATATATAAAAAGTGGAGGCTTAAGAATTAGAACAATGCCCATCTGAAACTTCATTTGAACCTTGAGGAATTATCTGGCCCAGATAACCATTAACACCATGGGACAGCTTAAGTAAATTGAAAAAAAGTGGATAGAAAGGAAAGAGACAGACATCGGAAGACTCAGAACCTGCAGGCAAAACGTATTTCTTTAATTTCATGTTTCCTCTCTATGCTTCTCTCTGTTTCTCTGAGTTGTGATTTGTTCTCTGCTCTTGTGGTAAATCTCTCCAGATGGTGAAGAACAGGACATAGGAGCTGCAACTTAGAAATCTCAGAAATCTGGAAAATTGTCTCCTAGTATCCGTATACCGACCTCAGGAAAGAACACTCGGTATTATTCATGCTTAAGTAGATGTGCTGCTCTCCACTTGGGCCGATTGCTGTTGATGGGAGTCTAACATGTTATGATTACTCATGACTCTGTCACATGCCTGAATGTTGTCCAGAGAACAGGGTCCGACACTACGAAGAGGGTATGAAACCTTCAAACAAAGCCAAACTAGACTGGCTAACACTGATCACAACATCAACTGGTTATCCCTGGAAAAATTACCAAATCATGAGTGCTTTAATATTCTTATGAGGGAAATGTTTATATATGCTTTCAAAAGAACATCAAAAGTCAATTATAGTGATATTTGGGGTTCACCAAATTCTAAAATATATCATAATATAGTTTCTTTTATGTAATGTGTTTACAACCATAAGCAGATAACTACTAAAGCATATTAAAATGTGACGTATGGACATTTAATGAGAATAACTTCTTAACTAAATGCCTCCCTCTTGAATATCTATTCTCCAGTGTATTTCAGTTCATTGTGATTCACACCCATATGTAAACAAATTAATAACTGTTATATTTTTGAAAATCACCAAACCTGTAAAGTTATTCTTAAAAATTTTAATAGTCTAAGAGACTAATATTATAAAACATTAATGAGAACTATGAGTTTAAAATATTCTTAAATGGGTTAAGAAAAGGTCATCTATTTAATCCTCTATCAGAGGAAACAAATAGCATTCTATTGATTAATGTTAGTTACCAGATACTTATTTATATTTAATTATCAGGAATACTTAGTAATATTCAGAGGTTGAATTTTATTAGTCTTTCTACTTTTGAGGCTTTATAAGTAAATAAAATGGTTTCAATTTTCTCATACTCTTTAATGAATGCTGAGTTTCTTAATGTGAGGATGCAGATACAAGTTTGTTTAATTAAAAATAATCCTATATTAAATGATAATTACGTCATTGGTATAATTTTTTAAATGCAATTTAATTGCCTAGTCAAACTGGACTTGTGTATACCTGCCATCTTTGTCCATATGTACACGAATGTATTAAAGTTATTTAATAAACAATTCATATGTATTAATGTTATTAGTTTAGATTTTTTTAATATAAGGAGTTATTTTTTAAAAAGTAAAACAATAAATGAAATCGTCAAATAAATGACTTGAAATGAAAGAAAGAATATGTCCGCATAACATCAACATGACTGGTTTATTTTTTAATATTATTGAATTAAAGTAAAGTGTGTCACCTATACTATCCATTTTCCTAACCTACAAGTATAAAGAAAACATGAAATCCATAGAAAACTATTCAGAAGCACTATAAATATATTCAAAATGCTTTTCTCTAACCAAGTTTCAAAAAAAGTGATTTTAGGCTTTTAAAGCCATATCTCAAACAAAACAAATATGCCATTTTAGTCCTTTTCCCTAGGTTTTGCAATTCATGGAAATATGCTCTTTTTGCACAGTTCTGGGTTTCTTCAAGCTAGTGGGCCATCAGTCTAAACTGTTTCAAGTTAAATATTAAAATGAAACAGAAAGCTATGAGTATAATAAACATTTCTCTATATTTTGAAAGGGCCATTACCTTTTAAAGAGAGGGGATAACTAATTTTTTCACCAGCTTTTAAATATTGACATTAAAAACAATTTCATAAATTTCTGGAAAATTGTTTGCAATGATGAATCACAAAAACTTACTGGACAAAACTTGGTAATGGCATCTAGAAATCTGGGCAGGGGGAGATGATGGTACGCTTCTGTATTCTACAAAATTCAGTATTTTATTTATTTATTTATTTATTTATTTATTTATTTATTTAGAGATGGAGTCTCATTCTGTCACTCAGACTGGAGTGCAGTGGTGCAATCTCTGCTCACTGCAACCTCCACTTCCTGGGTTCAAGTGATTCTCCCGTCTTAGCCTACCGAGTAGTTGGGATTACAGTCACCCGCCATCATGCCCAGCTAATTTTTTTTGTTGTTGTTGTATTTTTGTAGAGATGGGTTTCACCATGTTGGCCAGGGTGGTCTTGACTCCTCATCTCAGGTGATTCTTCCGCCTCGGCCTTCCAAAGAGCTGGGATTACAGATGTGAGTGATCCCTCTTATGACAGCATTATTAAAGCCAATAAAGTCAGTAAGCAATATCCATTCTTGACAAAGCATTATCAATTTCAGGAACAATACTCCATTAGGATGATTTAGAAACTGGGTCGAAGGCTGCAACAGATTGTTTCAAGGCTGCACAACTAGTATCTTACTTTTAGGATTATGTTTTGTTTACTTACTGTTCTGTACTTTTTAACTGAGAGGTTGTCAATTGAATCCAATTCAACACATATATTTGACCACCACTTTCATGCCTTATTGTTTGCCAGGCCATGTACTAAAATGTGTAAGAACTAAACATTGAATGTGATGGACAAAGTCTTTGACTTCTTGCACCTTTGGACAAAGAGGGATATTGACAAGACATATATTAAATAACTAATTACAAATGTGCATTGTAATAGAAGATATATGGTGCTATAGAAACATATAAAAATAATTTAATCTTTTTGTTTTGCTCTTTAGAGATGAAGTCTTGCTCTGTCTCCCAAGCTGGAGTGCAGTGTCCAAATTATAGCTCATTGAAGCCTCAAAATCTGGGCTCAAGTGATCTTCCTACCTAAGCCTCTCAAGTAACTGGGACTACAGGATTGTGCCACTGCACCCAGCTCAAAAAGGGATTTATTCTTACCTAGAGGTTATAGAAGGCCCCTTGAATAATTAAATGCCAATTTAAGGAATAATTGTTATAACGAGATGAATAGAGATGCAAGTATAATCCAGTTAGAAGAGTATCAATGGATTCTTTTTTTTTTTTCCTTAAAGAATATTGTTTAATGAGCTGAAAGAAGGCTCCTATAGCTTAACATGTGAGCAGATGCCTTAGTTTTTCTTCTGAAAAGAAGGACTGGGGCCAGGTCTGGGAAAGCAATCTACATCATATTAAGAACTTCATGCTTGTGACAATTGGAATCAACTGAATAATTGTAAGTAGGGATACTACGTATATCAAATTACACTTGTAAAAGATCTTTTAAAGCACAAAGGAAACCCTTACTTCTTTAATTACACTCTAAGCACAATGCCTAGCATCTATCAAGTGTTCAGTTAATTGGGTTGTACATAAAGCTGGATTTAATATGAAACACCTCAAAAACATCTCAAACAACTCTTTGTCAAACCTAGAAAGGTCAATATTTTAAAAGTGTCAAATATTTCAGAGAACATATGTGAAATCCTCAAGACAATGTTATCTAATTAAAGACAGTATACATTTAGGTTCAAAGTTGCTTTTTATCTACAATTTTATTTTATACCTTGTACTTATTTCCAAACTATTGCTGTAGATCAGGGATAAACAAACTACAGACCATGGGAAAAAGCTGGTCAATTGTCTGTCTTAGCTCATGAGTGGTTTTTATACATTCAGACATGAAAAAATCAGAGGAATCTTATTTTGTAATATGTTAAAATTATATAAAATTCACATTTTGGTTTCTGCAAATAAGGCTTTGTTGGTAGACAGCCATTACCATTTCTTTGCATATAATCTATGGCTGCTTTCTTGCTATAACATTATTGATAAACAATTGCAACAAAATCTGTTTGGCCCCAAATATTGAAATATTTACTATTTGACAACAGGACAATATTTCTGACCTCTGTTGTAGGTGGTGTTGTAATTAAGTCATTAAGAAAACACAGTTTGATTCTTTTAGCTACATGTCTCCAGAATCATTTTCATTTTTATTATTTATTTCTCACCTTTCTATAAAGAAGCATTGTCTCCAGATGTTTTTCCTTTCTTTTGATGACCTTCTGTGCAGATTTTTCACATTTAACAAAAATACTGCACGATTCCAAGTGTCCTGTTTTGCTCTAATTTCTTCTTCATAGGCTCCTTCAGGATTAGAATAAAACTGGTCATCTTAAAGTCTCCAGATTGTATGTGCTATTCTTCAAGAAGCATCTTGAGCTAACAAAGGATATTGTTTCTCTTCTGTTTCTTGTGTCAAGACCTTAAAATCTATAGGCCAGATCTTAGTATGGGAATGTATTAATGCAATAGGCAGCACAGATTAAAGTGCACCTTGAGAGAAAGCTTTGGGAGACCACTTGCTCTAATAAAAATACCTGATTTGCTGTGATCACAAATGCAATTGCCCATGCCTGATGAATCTGCATACTGTAAGTACTAACACTTTACATTAAATACTTTCAAAAGATATCTAATGGAATTAAATGAAAATTAGACATACTACACCTTCTCCTTCACTAAAATGTTTTCAGTGTGTTATTCAACCTTACATTTTCCATGAAAAGGTTACATTTAATAACTCAAAGGCGTTTAACAGAAAGACAGTTCTTCAGACATTGGATATGCCATTCATTTCCTTACTAGAACACAATCTTATCCACAAGTTGTATGCAGCCATGGAGTAGATATTAACTAATGGCTCTGAGTCCCATTGAAGTTTACCCAGTGATTATTTGGAATCCTGACGTCAATTAAAGGAGTACTTTCCTCAATTTCAACGTTTGTAGGGAAAAGAAACCTTGTCAAGTCGTTCCAGATAAGAACTCTGCAAGTAACCGTTCTGTGGTTCTTCTGGAGAGTGAGCCGCCACAGGAGGCAGGGAGAATGGATCAGCACCATGGACAGCAAGCAACGCCCAGTCCCAATGCACAGCCCAGCTACCCAGAACCCCTTTTTGAATTCTTCCTCTCTAGAATCATTTTTTTAAAGGAGAAAGAAGTTTCTTTCGTTGACTTCAATGAAATATTGTTTTCTAAAAAATCACACTGTGTATGTTAACAATGTTTATACCTCATATGACAGAACACAGATTCTGAATTTTGACAGAGAATAAATAAGGTCAGTGGTTTGTTGATATCTTATGCTAGAGATACCAACACATGCATACAAAGCGTGAGAATATTCAGCAGAAAATAATTTGTCTTTTCAGTGAGCAGCTGTAGCTATGTGGGCTCCGTGATGCTACGCCATTTTTTCCTGATTTTTTTTCTTTTTACTATGAAAGCAAATCACCCTGCTTATAGGGGGGAGTTTAAGTGTTTGAAATTCATTGGATGTACATATGCTTATGACTTATTTTATTTATTTGTCAAACAAAAGTAAATTTTTGAAATATAATGGTGATTTTGACAACACCCAGCATTATCTAAAACTAAATATTAAAAGGTATCCATGTAATATTATTATTGCCATTAATAATGCTACATACTTTTAAATATATAATGCATACATTTGCCATATCTTGCTTTAGATAAGGTTCTTATGTCACCGTATATTAGAAACCTAAATGAATTTTTATTTTGTTTTTCGATACTAGCATCTCCTATTCCTTTATACAAAACCCTTATTATTAAGATAATGTGACTTGCACAGTCTTAGGGTTTTTAATGCCCTACGGTCTGAACCACTGTGGAAATTTCAATATTGATATTCCAGACCTCCCTACAAAGTGTACATTGTGAACAAGATGAATATAACAAAGAGGAAATAGCCTTAGGTTTTGCCACATTTTAATAAGGCTTCCAACTACTAGAAACTCCCACCACCATATCTATAGTAACCCTAGTAGCATTATGGGAAAAAGTCAGCATATCACTGCCATCTTCACTTTTAATCAATGCATTTATCTCTGGAATATCTCTTAGCTTCACTTAATGAAAGTTTTTGGAATATCTCTTATCTTCACTTAATGAAAGCTTTTGTAATATTTATCACAATACATTGGCACCAAGTATATCACTTGGCCCCTCCCTCCCATGCGTTTACCATGTACCTAATCAAATAAATACAATTTTGCAAAAATACTATACAACAAAATAAAGGTGGAAAAAAGATAAAAAGAGTGCACACTATTGCAAGGATATTCTGCACAATAATATAAGGTATATATGATGTCACAAGATGAATTATGGCATTGTTAAACCATGGACAATCGTAGAAGAAGGAAACTAACTAGTTCAACTTTAATTTTAGGGTTTTATTGTATAAGTGAGGGGAGATTGACACTTATCTTTAAGAAATGTATCAGTATGTACTAGTACTGCTATAAAATAAATGCATGACAGAATCTCTGTTATGGTACATATTTTTATCCAAGGTGCACAATTTTTACCCAAGAACACTCTTTCCCAAAGGATTGGAGTATTAAATATATATTTGTGCTTTTTGACTATATCCCGTAGAATGTCTAGAATGGAATATACCTCAAAGGTTTTTAAACCTAAATTATACAAGTTTCTTGAATCTCCTCTGGGGAGCCACTACAGAAGGATTCCCTAGATATTGTCTCAAAAACCACTGGTGAATGAACACGCAGTATTCTCTGTTGCAGACCCTTGGTTTTCAGTGGCTTCAAGGAAAAATAAAAGGCTGTCTTGAGGAGTACTTAGATGCCTTATTTTTTGTGACTTTGGAAGGCAGAAAGAGGCCCACAAGGTAGAAGTTTCAAAGTAAATTTAAAACGTTAGAGGTTCAAAAAGGAAGAAGTTTCTATTAGAGGAACCATTTTTACTCCATGATGATTTGCCCATCAAACCCTAGTATGGTTATTCTACAATCAACAAACATTTGAGAACAAAATCCTAGCTCCCCTGCCCCCCACCCCACCCACTTTTTCCTCTGAACTGAAATAGAATAAGTAGATATTGGAATTTCAATCATTTTCTCTAAAAATCAAGGCAGGCTTTTGTGCCTTCCAGCTTATATGCCCACCAGGCTAAAAGCTTATTTAAGAGTTTTAGTTAGAAGTTAAATATATTTAATGAAAGACATCAATAATATTAACAAAAAATTAGTCTTCTTAGCAACTTTATGCCATAAGAAGGCTAACCATCTGAAACCCCTTTAAAAGGCTAGCTCTTAAAACTCCAATTTGCTTCCAATCCACTTTGGAAATGAAATAAACACAGATTAAGTAAACATGCCAACTTTTAAAATCTTATAATTTTTCCATCTTTGATGAACACAAATTTAATTATCTATCTCCAAGCATAAACTTATATTATTAAATTATTTGACTAATATCATTTATATAGAAAGGAACATTACAAGAAACTGTGGGTTTTAGATTTAGATTTGTATTATTTTTCTGGCTTTGATTTTTAATATCTGAGTAACTTACAGGTTCTGGGTAGCCTACTTAACCTCTCAAAGCCTTTACTTCTTCACCTGTAAAACAAATGAGATATAATTTACCTTACAGGATAGTTATGGTGATTGAGAATGTAAATACCAATCATTTGGTAATAAATAGATGCCCACTTTATGTTCCTCACCTTTAACAACACATTTCTCTTCCTCCACCTCTCACGCAACAATATACGTCAAGATTCTACATAGTCATAAAGCTTGTTGTAAGATGCAAACTGAAATACTACATCAGTCCTGAGAACACTCACAGTAGAAAATGTATACCAAAATTTAGAAGTTGATTTAATAAATCTACAATTTTATCCTTTTTTAAAAAATGTGATATAACACACATAAAGTGGGTAACTCTTAAGCATACATAATGTATTTACATATGTATCTATATACATAAATGCACACACACAATAGCTTGTTCACCGAAAAGCTAAAAGTTTTTAAACCTTCTATTACTAGGTACTCCCCTACCCTCTAAGGAAAACTAGTATTTGAACTTGCATCATCACCAATTAGTCTTGTCCATTCTTAAAAATCACACAAAAGGAATTGAAGGATATGTATCATTATGTGTCTGATTTCCTGCTTATCATAATATCTGTGAAAGTCATTTACATTGTATATATTAATATTTGTTTTCTTTCTCTTTCACTGATGAGTAGTGAAATCACTATTTTTATCCAAATACTTACTTGAAACATGGACAAATTTCCATAGGCTAACCTTCCGTATTTCCTCGTTGCACTCATGGAGCTCTATTTCTTTTTTATCTTATCTGCTATTTTACCATAGTCACCATAAGGCTTTATTTTCCTTTGCCTCTATCACCAGGAAACACTTCTCTCCCTGCATGTTTTAGCACCTCAAGCTCCATCAATCTCCAAGTGAAAACATAGTTTTATTCCCTTGATTATCTACCTCAGTTCCTCTCCCACTCTGCTCTTTATTATTTATCACAACGATTTTATTACCTGCCATCATAGAGCAATTCTCAATTAAGTTTGAAGTACAGTCATCATACCAAACAAATCTGTTTTATTATGGTCTATCATAAAATTATATTTATGCCAAGGCTGAGAAGAATATGGTGGTTGATAACGGATAGGGAAAAAATCTACAAATTTAACCAAGTGGTATTACAGCACAACATACAACAATAAGTCCTTTTTTAATACCCATGTCTTCAAATTCAACCTGAGAATCCCAAAAGGGCCCTGGCGCTGAGTAAATTTTTTGTTTTTGTTTTTGTTTTTGAGATGGAGTCTCGCTCTGTTGCCTGACTGGAGTGCAGTGGTGCGATCTCGGCTCACTACAACCTCCGCCTCTCGGGTTCCAGCGATTCTCCTGCCTCAGCCTCCCAAACAGCTGGGACTACAGTCTCACACCACCAAGTCCGGCTAATTTTTGTATTTTCAGTAGAGATGGGGTTTCATCATGTTGGCCAGGATGGTCTCGATCTCTTGACCTTGTGATCATTACCCTAAGGAACCACGTTGAGGAGCTCCAGACTCAGAACATGCCACTCACTGAGGAAGTTGCAATTAATTTATTTCCCTCCTGGAGGCACTGCTTAACGTGTCAACAAAAGAAATGTTTTCCAATGAGCAAGGGTGAACCTGACAAAACTGACCATCTGAACTTTCTAGTAAACTTTTTTTCTTAAATATTTTATCCTATCATCTGAACACACTCTCAACTTAAAGAAGAATATCAGGTTAATAGATTTTAATAGCTGTCTTGCTCCACCAGTATGTGCAATGAGCAGGAGAAAGACTATATGCAAGGATGTAAGTGATTGATTTTATGTCACCAGGGAGCTGCACAAATCTAAAGTCGTTATTTCCTTCTCTATTCCGACATTATCCTACAGATAGTATCAGAAGTCAATCTGTAAAACTTCAAAAACATTTTCACTTAAAATGATTTATGGGAAAGGAAATATTTTTCTTTAGATTTTTCTTGAAATATTGTTCTAGCCTATAAACATTTTATCAGGTAAGCCTTCCAGGAAAAAAAATTAAAAACAACAACAACAACCTAGATAATTAAATAATGATAGCTACCGTTTTGTGAATAATTGTTGTATGTCTGGGACAATGATTCATATTTTGTAAACATTAGTATATTCAATCTTCATTACGATCTTAAGAGCTATTAATCCACATTTGCCTTAGAAGGAAAGGATTGGAAGTTTAGAAATATTAGGCACAGTATGCAAAATCACAAGTTCATGCAAAGATTGAATGTCAAAAATAGGACTCAACACATGTTTTGTTCTGTTCCCAAAAGTTCTTCCCAATATCATGCATCTTAACTATAATTATATCCACTGCCCTTTTTGAGCAGGTCAGAGAGAGGGAGCAATGTTTTCCCATTAAAACACCTATGGGGATGAATTAAGATTCTATCCAATAAGGCATTGAAAATTAATGGTAGTTTTGTACCATTGGTGCACAGAAATTATAATACTGTTAACATATCAATGAATTTTTTAAAGAGTAATTTGTTACTGCTTCCTTAGGGCTAAAACCCATTTAACTTGACTCATGTCTCATGCAAAATTAACCACAAATTATTGAGGTGACAAGACACATGTACACATAAACAAGAAGCAGTTTTAGAGAGATATGTTATAAAGGTGTCAGAAATTCTGGGGACTTTTAAAACATGCGAGAGTAAAAAACTGAATAGCAAAGGAAAAAGAGAAGAGAAAAGAAAAGAAAAGAAGGGAAAAGGAAATGAAAGAAAAGGAAAGAAAAGAAGAAAAGAGAAGAGATGGAAACACTCGGGACGAAAATCTTCCTATGCTCTGTCAGTAGGCTCTTCTCTTAGTTTTCACCATGCTTCTTTCTTTTTGTTGTTTTATGTGTGTTTGATTTTTGGTCTGTGTTTGTTGGAGAATTGGTCACATTTACTGTGAGCTTTAACACTTGGTTTGTCTAATTTCCAATCTTTTCATTTTTTTCCTTTGAATTCTACCTTATATACAGTGCTGTTCTAGTTCTCTGCTCAGTCCTATCATTTCCAGTTTAAAGCGCTTCCCAGTTTTCATCTCAACCCTGATTTCCAGCCCCCGATCGACCTTTGCCCTGGGACTCTGCCAATGGTTTATTCTATGTGCAGAGAAATTGTGATGCATTTATTGTTTACCTAGTCTAAATTCGCATAACAGTGTGTTTCTCTCAAATAGTTAAGACCATGGACTGTAACTCTTATTCTTGCAAATAAATATAATGAGGTTTTAGGAAAGGTAAAAATATGTTCTAAGTTGGTTCAGCAGCAGGTGGCATAGCTAAGACTTGACTCTAGGTCTCACTATACCATGACTTGAAATAGAGGAAAGGTTCCTCTGGCTCCATCCAACCTGGGTCTTCAGCTTCCCACTCAACCTTCAAAACTAAGTTTAAAAAATCAGAAATAGGTGATCTGTTTCGGGTTTGAAAGCATATGATTAGATTATTTTCATTAATAAAATGGGACCCTCTAGTTTCACTGGCATTGTGAAAGAGGAAAACATAATGCAGAACGACATATTTGAGCACACCTCTACTATAGCTCTGACTACACTGCATTGTCATATGATATGCGTGTTTTCCATACTTGAAATACAGTGAGATCCTTCAAGTCATGGTATTTGGCGTTATCTTCATATCTACCATCCTTAGCACAGGCTACAACACAAAATGTTCATTACATGTTGGTTCAATGGAAGACCAAATAAACAAGTCAATGAGAGAAGGACTGAATTTCCTTTCAAAACTCCGGATCTAGGGTTATGGTCACAGTAAAAGACAGTCACCTTTCACATTTGCTGAGATAATTACTCTCATCTTTCAAGAATCCATGAATACCATTCTTTCCCCATTTGTTGCCAGTATTTAACCAGGTTTCAAGACCTTCTGAAGACACTAAAAAATTCCTCTTTCTTCTTTAACCTTTATATCACTCCAGTTCATTGTCCTCACTGAAGCCAGAATTTTCTAAAGCATACTCACATTGAGTTATTTACCTGATTTCCGTGGGTCAAGATACTTAGGAGAAAGGTAAGGCTCTTAACAAGGGCTTCAAGGTCCCACACAATCTCTATTCTGCTTATCTCCAGTCTTACTTGTAAGTTTTATTACTTACAAGTAATAAATAATAATAATTATATTCTACTGTAACATGAACTGCTATTTTTTGAGTGATCAGTCTTGCCTTTGGCCTTTGCTCAAGCTGTTCCTTTGGTCTGAAATGACCACCATGTCCCATCTCTGTCTGAGTTACTCCTGTTCTCTCTTTAAATTGTAATAAATATTTCTCCTACCCTGGAGGACTTCAATGTTGTCTCTTTACTGTGCTGCTATGTATAGTGGTGCCTAGTACCCTCAGATAATTTATCTTCTACAATATAATAAACTAGTTATTTATTTATTTATCCTTACATAGCCCCCACTCATACCTTCAGGGCAGAAACAATTATACATTTTTTATCCTTATTCCCACTTTGTAACACTGAATCTAACACATAGTAGGTGGCCTTAGTCCATTTGGGCTGGTATAAAACAATGCCATTGCCTGAGTAAAGCTTGTAAATAATAGAAATTAATGTACCACAGCTCTGAAAGCTGAAAAGTCCCTAAGAATGTGCCAACACATTCTGTGTCTGGTGAGGACCTGTTTTCTGCTTTATAGATGATGCTTTCTTACTGCATTCTTTTTTTTTTTTTTTTTTTTTTTTTTTTTTTTTTTGAGACGGAGTCTCGCTCTGTCGCCCAGGCTGGAGTGTAGTGGCCAGATCTCAGCTCACTGCAAGCTCCGCCTCCTGGGTTTACGCCAGTCTCCTGCTGGGACTACAGGCGCCCGCCACCTTGCCCGGCTAGTTTTGTGTATTTTTTTTTTTTTTTGTAGAGACGGGGTTTCACCGTGTTAGCCACGATGGTCTCGATCTCCTGACCTCGTGATCCGCCCGTCTCGGCCTCCCAAAGTGCTGGGATTACAGGCTTGAGCCACCGCACCCGGCCTATCTTACTGCATTCTTATGTGGTGGAAGAAGCTAACTAGTTCTCTAAGGTTTCTTTTCTAAGAGCATTAATCTCATTCATGAAAACAGAGCTGTCATGGCCTAATTACATCCCAAAGGGGCCACCTTTTTAATTCCATGATGTTGGTGATTAGGTTTCAACATAAGAATTTGGGGTGGGGGCACAAACATTGAGACCATAGCATAGGTATTCAAAAATTTTTTCATAGGATATGGCATATGAAAAATACAACATGACAAAGCTACGAAGGTCAGCACAGCTCATCAAGAGTTCAGTCTCATTCTCTTGTCTCTAATTCTTGACTCCCTCCTGAGAAAGTAACTGAAAGCGCAGTTGGAAATTTGCTCTCTGCTTTGATTCTTGAATGTCCAGTTCACTGACTGTTTCCATTCCTTCCAGTACTCCTCCCGTGGGCCTTTTTAAAAATGCATGCTGTGTTCTCTCCTCTTCTCAGCTATACGTGGCCAGAAATCCTAAGAGTAAAGCAATACATCACCTCCCATGTAGATCAGTGCAACACTTGTTTTGTGCCTTAGATTAGAGTTGCTTTTTTTCCCAGGACCTCTGCCCCACCCGAGAATGAGATTTGTGAGCAATGCCTCTGTGTACCTAATCTATGTGTATGTATACAGGGCGAGTATTAATAATAAGAATTTCTAACCTCCTAAACAGATTAAAAGAGCTGTTTATTTAGAGCTTTTTGTTACTTAGATTGATGGCTATTGAAAGACATACTTGCAACTCATTTGTAAGAACAGCTACCATTTACTGAGTGCCTATTATGTATCAGTCCTTGGACTGAAAGCTTTCTCTGCAGTGACTTAAATTCTCAGTCGATCCCTATGAGGTAAGATGGCATTATGTCAACACTGTAAGTAGGAATAATACAGCTATGAGAGGTCAACAAACCTGCCTAACGTCCCACAACTAAGAGAGACAGAAATGAGGGTTGAGTACAGGTTGTCTGATGGCAGATCCTTTGCTCTGATAACTATGTAATGCTCTCATACTGAAGAAAGTGCAAAAAGGCTGTCAGATATGCTGTTTTGCTGTGCCTGCTTGACCTGTGTCCTTTTAGACTGACAATCATTTGCTCAAAATCATTCAACTTATAGAAGTAACTGAGAAAGAATGTAAACAGGAACATATTGATAGTGAAAGAAAAGCATCATTCTATTTTCTAGCACAAAGTGTTGGTTTGCTAGAAAAGAGTGGCTATATTTAAATGAGTTAGTTAACATCAAACTTTAAGGATAAATAACATTAAATAACTTAATGGTCTGAAAATCCTTTAGCAATTATATGTATATATATAAATATATCACATGGAAGAAAGAAAATAAATCTCTTGCAGAATAACAAACAAGACAAATAACCAAAGGGAATGTTTTCCCCACCTGGCACATATTTCTGCACCTTTCAAATAATGTAAAATGAGAAATAAGACCCACTATGACTGGGGTAATTTTAAGGTACTTGACAGAGCTGATAACCTGTAAGTCACTTGGATACTGAGCTTCCATTCATGTGATATGCTTGGCGCCTGCATTTCCACAATTAAAGTCTGCCCCTCTCTAAAATATGTTAGATAAACGTTCCACAGAAGTTTCTTTTTGCTTTCTTCTAATTTCAGAAATATCCTCTAAAAATACGTCTCTCTTTCATCCACTACTATGCAAATGATCATTGTTGGATATAGAAAATTATAATACCATTTATGATTTTAATAGAACGTATTGAACTAGATAAAACAGGGAGAAGAAATCATTTTTCAATGAATTAGTAATAAGACTGGACTCATTACTGCCTTTAATTTCTGCCTCAAAAAGAAAATTGGGGTAAAAGATGACCCCGAATTATGTTTGGTTAGGATCCCCACTGTCTAGCATGTTGCTTTCCTTTATAAAGCCCGACTACCCCATACTCCTGCCTCTGATGGGTCTCCCAGAGGCACTGTCCTGGACAGATGGATGGTTGCGGGGAGCAGGAACAAACGGATGTATAATGGTAACAAGTCACCATGAACAGGAGAGAATGAAAGGGGCCCTCCAGCTGGTTTTAGGCCCAGTTGGAGGCTCCAGAGCAACAGTATTCTTTGGAGCATTGCAGTTGCTGGCTCACTTTGAGGTGGTGGTGACCCAGAGCATCCAACTTGAAGAGAGGCCCCTCCTGGGTGTGTCCCACATCTCTGTGCCCTGGTGGACACATCTGGGTTCAGGCTGGAAATGCCTGACACCACTCTCAATTGCCCAGTGGCCTCCTTCCCTCCCTCCAACATCTGCCAGGGAATATAGGAAGCATGGGGAGGCATGGCAAGGAAGGGTTGGTGGAGCCATGAGGAGCTGCTTTCATTAAATGTAGCCTTGAGCAACAACCCGGTTACTGTATTGCACAGCTCAATGCAGCTGTGCAGTGGCCCTGTTTAATACCTCCATGGAGAAACTGCAGTGACAACTGTGCAAGGGAGATTATGCTACATTCAAATGTACACAAATGTTTGAGAATGACTTTAGCCAGATCAGCAAAGGGGCTATGACTCATGTGCACAACCAAGTTGAAAAGGTGACTGTGGGCATGTTCTCCCATTGTGTCTAGCCCCAGCCTTGCACCACCTAATGTCATGTTGCTAGGTGGACTAGCTACAAACTGTGAAAAATATACCAAACATGGCTATGACATCCAGGCTAGAGAAAACAAGCTTAGTAACACCTTAGAGGTAACTGGTTGTTTTCATTGGAATTGGTAAAAATATTTGCCAATGATACTGAAAAGCAGTAACTCTTCAGAAACTTGCCACTTGGCTGCTCATTTCACTTTTTGACTGTGTGGAAAAGATCTTTTTGTTCACTGGAAAACCACATTTACCTCTTTTTACCACTGGAGTATTCTAGCAGCACCCAGAGCATCCCAGCTGCAGCCACAATGGGCATGCCTGTCTTCGATACAGAAGTCTTTGCAGAGTCTCTAGAAGATAGATCCAGGAAACGCTGGAAGAGTAGGTAAAATCTGCATCTACAATAACTTTTGATGGTCTCTTAGTTTCATCGGGAAGGTGTCTCCCATTTGGAAGGGTGTGGGGCCCATTCTGAGGCCTTGCCATGTTGGAGAGGCCCCTGGTACTTCTTCCAATTGTTCTCCAAGGCTGAATTCCAGAGTTTCCTTGATGTCAGCTTCTCCTGTCATACCCTATATGCATCCTCACCCTCCAATCTATTTTTGAATACTTCCTACCCTAGCCCAGGCAATCTGATCTGTCACGGGCATTTCCAACTATTAGGAAGTTTATTCTTTGAGCTATAATCTGCCTCCCCGTGGCTGCCATGCACAAATTTCTGTACACATTAATGGCAGTGCAACACGATTGCCTGCATATGCACAATTTTCTACTTGTAATTAAAATGTAAATTATACATTCCCTATGACCAGCAGTCTCACAGGAATTTATTCTGTGGCGATACTAACACAACTGTATAAAATATAAGCCTATGAGAATGTTTACTGGTGAATTGGTTCTAGCAAAACCAGAACGGCCATTCTGGGAGGTACTCTAGAGGGTTTTCTTGCATCATATGGAAGATTGGACTTGATGATCTCAAAAATTCTTCTAATCATAAGCTCTTGAGTTGTTCTGCTGTATAAGAGAGGCGGTCATTTCTGGTCACATCTTTCTGGTCTCATTTTCTCTACTTCACTTGTTTTCCCTTCCCATCTGCCATGGAGCTTGATAGAGAGGGAGGTCAATGTCAGGTCAGCATCAGGAGGCTTTACCTGGTCCCTGAGGTGTTTAGAACTGCCTCTTCTGATAATGCTGGGAAAGGAAGGAATCCAACATGAAGGCAGGCCAGAAAAAGACAGCATGGGCAGGAACAGCCTTCCTGATCCTGGAGGAAGTAGAGCCAGCATGACCTTTCCAGGCACTTCTGACACATTTTTAGAGGGTCTTACCATGTTTGTAGCAAGTGTTGCAAGCATGTCCTTGTCCTCAGAGGGTGCTTTCAGCATGTCAGCAGGAACTTCCAGTCTCTCCCTAGACAGCAGGATGTTTGCAGTAATTTCAAGAGCAGACACAAATGGCAAACCCATTACAGAAAAAGCTCAGGGTTTGATAGTGGGGCTCCTTCCTTCAACCCTGCAGACTGAAGTTTACATGAAGAACAGGATGAGGCTGGGTGTGGTGACTCATGTCTGTAATTCCAGTACTTTGGGAGGCTGAGGCAGGAGGATTGCTTGAGCCCAGATGTTCAAGACTAGCCTGAGCAATATAGCAAGAGACCCTGTTCCTATAAAATAAATTTAAGAAACTTCGACTGGTGTGATGGCACATGCTTTTAGTCCCAGCTACTCAGCAGGCCAAGGTGGAAAGGCCACTTGAGCCCAGGAGGTTGAGTCTACCATGAGCTGTGATTGTGAAGTCTGGAAAACAGAGTGAAACTTTATCTCAAAAACAAAACAAAACAAAAATGATATATATTAAAAAAGAAGAAAAGTGAAGTCGCAAGATGTTCCAATGTAATGCAGAAGCCCAGAGAAAAAAAAAGAAAGGAAAAAGACAAAACTCCTGATAAAAGCCATTCTCATCACCATGGGACTGAAAAGGACATGTAGACCCTAAATACGTCCTTATTCCGGGCCTTAGCTTGCTATGGAGCCCCAGGGATGAGGAAAAGGAGAAAGGTCCAAGCAGCCCAATGAGCAGAGGGCACAGCGCTTTCCCCTATGGAAACACCAGTCTCAGTTCTACTACAAAGGAATCTACAATTGCGAAGGAACCTACCTCCAACTAGTGTAGGGTCTTCAAGAAAGACCCCTAGCAGGATTAGCTATTTCCCGATGAACTTCAAAGCCCATTCTACAGCACAGACAGTACTCCTAGGTTCTGCAAGTAAGAGAACTGAAAAGATAGACTTAATCCTGAAGAAACTTAAAGCCTTCCCTACTAGATAAAGTGAAGTCTCAGGTCCTAAAATAGAGACACGGAAGGACTGTATCTTTATTAAAATGCCTCAAAATCAATTGCAATGTATGTGGTACGGAGAACGCCATATTTAAAGCTATGGGAAAGAACAAGGAAACCATCAGGCAGCCAGCACAGTGTGGTGAGGGCCTGGCAGTCACTGGTACCATGATATCGGAGACCAAGAAGACAGTGGCCTCTGAATCCCATCAAAAAGTGGAGTCAGAGTTTAGGAAATCAGGATGTTTCTAGCTTAAGTTGCCTTAATTTTAAATAACTATCTATAAATTTAACAATACATTTCCAAGAAAAGGCTAATTTGAAACTACTGCATCCTGCCTCCCCTAAAGAGTGTTGTGTGGTTTTCTTTTTCTTTTCTTTTTTTTTTTTGACATTAAGTATAAGTCTGTAAACTAAAATCCATGTTACCCACTGAGTTTAAGAAAAACAGTCAAATTAACTGTTTATATTTGATAATCTCCTTTTCCTGAGTCTCTACCTTAGTTCCTTATCATTCAGCTGCAGTTGCTGGGTGGTGAACATTAGAAGTAACTTTTAGAAAGGTTAAACATCTGAAGGTGTTTCAATGAACCATGAATATTTTCTATTTTTTTTTTTTTAATTTCTAGCTTGGCTTGAAACTATGCTGAATGATTGTGTTCTAATAAGGGATTAAGATGAAAATCCTATTTTGGTTGCTAGTAAAATATGTTTGTGTATTAATCAGGCTATTTTAGAGTGTTAATTGGTATTCTCTGTATGTATTTCTCTGATGCTGCCCTTGTGAGAGGTGGATTCTTTGGTGATATAATTTCAAGAATTTCACAGAGCTTTCCAATTCCGTTAGATTCACCACACACTGAACACTGGAGACTCATACACACAACCACACACATACACTCACACACCTTCATAAGCACACACATGCACATGTGCAGCCCCCAGTTAGGGGAGGGCTGTAGCACCACCCTGAAGCACATGCTCCTTTGCTAGTCAATTACATTATGAATTTGTTTCTCCCAGGAAAAGTGTGTTACTACACATGTGTGACAAAAGTCTAAAATTGCAGAATTTAATGAGGCAGAAACTAAAGCATGCTGTGAAAGGAAGACCATGGACTTTGGAATCAGACAGATCTGGGTTTCGATCTTCACTCCACTCACTGGGGGATCCTTGAGGAAATATTAATAACATAATACAATAACGTCTAAAGCATCTGATTCCTCAATACCAGACGTCTAAACCATACACATAACTGGGACTTCAAAAGATTATGGTCCTTCTTCCCATTCAATTGCTTAAATTCATATAGCTTCTGGGGTAGATGCAGTGAAAAGATCACAGGATATCTGAAAAAAGGGGAGTAAGTAACCCCAGTGGAGCCTGGCAAGTCAGAAACAGATTCTTATATATATATATATGAATTTTATATATATTATAAATTATATATAAAAATTATATATATAATACATACATATACTATATATTATTTTATACATTATATATAGAATTTCTACCTTTGAATATGACTAAGTTACAGTTGTTAAGAGTTAAATTGCTGAAATACTTAAACATGAATTATGTGTTCTTTTCCTGTTTGAGGTGAACTAAAGATCACTTTTAGAACGCTATAGTGAAATAATACAAACACCATCAATGGAATCTCGAAGCTGTCATATTCATCTCTATTACTTCTACTTTGAATATTGCAATAGTATAGACACGAAATTATGTTAATGATCACCTTCATAACCCATGTTTCTCTCACCATCGCCAGCCAAATAATTTCCTACACTACTGCTACAATGTCATTTCAAAATAACTTGCATTACTGTTTCCCTTGTCTACAAAATGCACCCCATCATTTTTAATGACAAAAGATACATGAAAAATGATATGAGTATGGCACAGAAGATTAAAAGGTGATACTACCGGGGCTGCCCTTAGCTTCTGAGGGAAATCGCAAGGGCTGATTTTTTGTTATTGTGTTCATACTGGACCTAACCATCTTTCTGATGGCTATATTTGAGAGTCACTGTTCCTAACTTCCTTCTATAATTAACAAATATAATGAAAAGAAAAAGAAATGGGAGTAATCTTCACTGGCTGTCTCAAATATATTAGGTAATATGCTGATTGTATTATATGTATTGTTTGGTTTCATCCAAAAGCTACCCTTTGGGAAATGTGACATTTCCCTTTCATAGATGAGAAAAATTAAGCATGTAGGTTTTCTGAAGCATGAGGATAGTTACGTATGCCAATCTGATCACTAAACCAAAATCTCCAAAAAGTTGATCTGGGAATTCAGCTAGGGCAATCTGATTGTTCAGCTCCCTCTTTAAAAAAATATAAAACTCATGGAAGGTTAATGTGATTGAGTTCCTTCTCAATTCCATGTCCTTTCTTTGTCAATGTTTCCACCTCATCTAGTTATCTCTGAAGAATGACTCCTGGCGCTAAACACAGTATGCTAGATGTGCCCCCCATCCCAATTAGAGCCACATATCGAAAGAAAGGCACCTGAGACCGTTTCAATTTCCCTAGTAGTCACACCAAATCACTGACATGTATCCATCTCTCCTTTTTCAAATGTTCACCTCATAAACAATATCTCCCTTGCATGTGCTTTTATTTTTCTGGACTTCTTTGCCCTTCCAGAAATAGTTAAACTGTAAATGGAATTCAGATGGATGTGACACATCATTGCAAGTTAGAATGAAGCATTTGAATACTATTTCTATTATTCAGCTTAGTTATTTCTCTCATTTCCTGGTCTTCTGAAAATGTGATCACCTTATAGGATGGCATTATGCATGTTATCTGCAAATATGCTAAACATGTCAGGACCAATAACCTAGCCTGTCAGATCCATAAGACCCCTTCCATTTCATGTGCAATCTGTGTGTGTGTGTGTGTGTGTGTGTGTGTGTGTGTGTGTGTGTGTGTTTGGTAAAAGCAGAACTGCAATCCTTTGCTCACCTGCTCCCTCCACTTCCCCTGTGAAACAAATCGGAAATCAGCAGTCTTGGATACGGTGTGACTGACAAGGATAAAAAGAATTAACCCACCTCTGATGCAGTGTGCTAATAAAAAATGAAAGCAACTTCAAAACAAACGAAAAGGAAGCAATTGGGAAAAAATCATAGCACATTTATTCCACTTACTCCTGAGCAATGCTAGCAAAAGGTGTAAAAATAGTAGTTCAGGCCAATCTCCTTAATTATAGATAACACTGCTTTAAGAACAAAGACTAAAGAGGCAACTGTTGAAAATTATTGCTCAACTATCTAATAATTAAAAAATATAACAAAAATTTCAATCACCCTTTTAATTCTTGATCCTTGGTTATAGGATAATCTTTCTCATGCCTATTGAATTTCACTCAGATTGTTCGGTTTAATACAAAAAGGTTTAAAATTACCTTAGTTTTCAAAAAACAATAAAATAAAAAGATAAAAAAACTTCATATCCAAGCTTGAGAAAACTTAAAGAACATTATAACCAAAAAAGAGGAAGGAATTAAAAATTCGTGTAAATGAAGATGGGGGATATATATATATTTTTAATCTCCCATGGATATGCTCATTTTCTTCTCCAATGTCTTCTTTGCTCTTCAGATCACATGGTTGTAGATTTCTAGGAAAGAACTGAGTTAGTGGCTATAGTGAGAGACTGTAGACCAGAGGAAAGGGCATGTTATTCATATGGATCTTATCTTGAATTCTGTTCTAGGTAGTGAATTGTCACTGTAAGAACTTCTGAGCTTCATTTTTTCCCTAACCCTAAAATAGCCATAATAATATTTGAAACTTAAGGTCCTTGTGATATTAAAATGTATGATGCTATAATATATATTAAAATATATATGTGTGTATATACGTAAAATTTCCCCACATGTGTGTATATATGTATGTGTGTTGTGTTGTGTTCTATGTGCATATATATATATATATTTCTCTATGTTTCAGCCCTCTAATTGTTCCACAGACTGAAAACCCCTTAGCATTACTTACAAGATACAACATCACTGGCCCTCAACCTAACTTCTCTTGTCATCTTCTTTAACCCAACTTTCACCATGGTTTGGCCACAGTGTCCTTTGTAAGAGACTCACACATCATTTGCTTCTTTCTAGCACCTTTAATTCCTACTGCCTGGAAACCTCTTTTTGGAGATCTAGATATGAGATCTTTTTATAACTCACATTTCAGATCACCTCTTCAGATGCACCATCTGACCTACAACATGAGTTAGTGATTTCTGTCCCATCATCATTTCCCTAGTATATTGCCCTGATTGTTTTTTCTTCAGAGTGATTCCCAAAATACTTACATCCTATTAGAGAAGAGATCTGGCCTATACCTTTGACTGTTTGTCTTGAGTGTTGGCATAAAATAAGGGTGTACTATATTTTGGTCAAATTAATTATATAAAAGGCCAAAACATGTATCAGAATACCATTGTCATAGAACAAATACTGGATTCTTTGCTTCTATGTGAGCTTTCTAACTGCATAATAGTGACTTTGCAATTATGTAATTGACCTCTATAATAAGAAGATAAGGAGATAATAAAATCAAAACACAACCACACAGACACACACAACTTACAGAACTAAGAATAGAGACTGGGTTGCCTAACTATCTGAGTGTCCTCAGTCCATTTAATGACAATATTAAATATTTGGAATAAAATATATCTCTAATGTTTATATACACTTTGCTTTAATAAGACATACTGTACCTTTGCACAAAGAAGAAATTAAGACAAATAAGGCAATATAAATGTATGTCAAGATGATGAAGAGTTATATCATGCATTATGGAGATTTTGTACAGTTAGAGGAGTCAGACTTCTCAATTTTTATTTATTATTTAAAAAAATCTGCTTTGTAAGTTCTTTTCTCTACTTTCCCATTAAAGTTGATAAATCTTAGGTTACCTCATCAGTGTGGGAGTGTACTTTTGTTGTTCTATATCTGCCTAACATTCCCTCCCTCTGAGAATTCTTTGTATCTCACTCCAGGTAAGTTTGGGGGCTATGAGAGATGAGGCCCTGCCGCCTTGCTTATGACCTGGCAGGTTAGAGGGCCTCATGACCCTAGATACAGTAAGTGGTCTGAGACTGGCACATGACTTAAACCAGAAGAATCCTGGAGCAAGTTGCCTTCATTAAGGAAACCATTAACATTTATGTATTTTACTTAAATCGTTCATCAAAAATTATTCTACACATCCAGAAGTACCATTACATTACTTAAGAAGGTTTGTTTCCGCAAGAGGAATTTGCATTATTATTCCCAAAGAGAAGTCATACATCCTCTTACTTCTACCTAAGCCACATACTCAAATCTGGAACAATGATTGGGCAAGAGACTGTCTTGTCTTTTTTTTTTTTTTTTTTTTTTTTTTTTTGATAACATGAGTTATAAGGGTGATATAGTTTGGCTCTGTGTCCCCACCCAAAATCTCATCTTGAATTGTAATTCCCAGGGAGAGACCTGGTGGGAGGTGATAAATCGTGGGGGCAGGTTTTCCCATGCTCTTCTTGCAATAGTGAGGGAGTTCTTATGAGATCTGATGATTTCAAAAGTGGCAGTTTCCTCTTCACTCTCTCTCTGTTCTGCGCCTTGTGAAGAAGTTGCTTGCTTCTTTGCCTTTCATCATGATTTTGTTTCCTGAGGCCTTCTCAGCCACGCAGAACTGTGAGTCAATTAAAACTCTTTTTTTATAAATTACCCAGTCCCATGGAGTGTCTTTATAGCAGTGTGAAAATGAATTAATACAAAGGGTATTAAGCTGAGACTACCGTATAGAGAGAACTGCATGAGCACAGAATCACCACACAAGAAAGTAGGACTGAATGAAAGAGGGAACAGAGTTTTCCAGACAGATTATTTGAGCATGAGAGCTTATCCAGGTATGATGACAAGAACAAATCTGTAATTTTATATTCCATAATTCCACACCCATTTCTTTCCATTTAATTTGAGTTGGGTTCCTCTAACTGGAAACCACAAGGATTTAGATAAGCATAATCTTCCTCTACACTGTGTTAATTGCTGTCACCATCCTCAGTCGCTCAGAGGCATCATTCCCTCCCTCCATAACCTGCCAGGGAAGGCAGGGAGTGATTTGAGGAGGGACACCTCTCTATATAGAATGTTTCTGGCCTATTCACCACTTCAGAGGATATAATAATGGCTCTTCAGATATGGGGTAACTTGAATACATTTTACACTGGATGTTTTAGGTAGTATGTAATCTCTTCTTTAGCATGGCTTAAATAGTGGAGGAAATGTTCCCAAAGGTATCTTCTGACCCTTTTTCTATTAAGTGAAGATGTATGGCTTTAGTTTCACCTAAATGCCATTAAAACCTCAAGATAAAACATAACAAAACACCACAATAAGAAAAAAATGACCTAGATTAGATTTGTTAACTTCATTTTACTTCTGGAAATTATAAGCTTTTCTTTCTTTCAAGGCTCTGATGTAAAACAAACTTCTGTATGTAAAATTGCACCCATTTTTCTTTTTTAATGTTTTTCTTAATAACCATAAACCTTTGTTTTTCTACTTTTTCATTCATGTATTCTTGTAAAAAGTATTTATTGAATATCAACCATGAATCAGGTACTATGTTGGATGCTGGGGGTTGAAAATGTAAAAAGGAATATGGTCATTTTATTTTTTTAAAAAAAACCAGCTGTTCAAAATTACTACAGATGATGCAGAAGTGGAAGCCAGTTTCCTGATCCCTCTCCAAATGCTCCTTTTTAAATTAAACATATTTCACTTATATAGTGACACTGATTTTTCTTCATCATGCTAGACAAGAACAAACATCTACATTATTTTGCCTAGGAGGAACAAAAATTGCTCAAACAGCAGTCTAATCTGAGAGAGGGCATTTCCAGTGGGTAGGCTATCCCAGGAAAACACAAAAATATCATTCTCATTTACAAGAACTCAGCTATGAAAGCTCAATTTTTATTTCATCAAAGATAACATTTAAAAATTAAGCTTCTCTTTAAAATATCCATTTTACTAATTGAGGAGATAATTGCCAACAACATTTTGACAATAACAGCAAAGCAGGCTTTAATCAACTTTTAAGAAAAGTGCTGAAATGATTTAATTTTTGTCAGTGATACCTAGATATGTAACTGAGAAAGAAATGGGTCAAATATGAAGAGACTTTCAAGCTTGCTTCAGTTCTTCACCTGACCTGCTGGGTGACCTTTGGCAAATCTTCAGCTTCTGGGCCTCAGCATTCGACTAGTTTAACCATCTCATTTTTTGATAGACAAGAGATAGCACTTCACATTTTGTTAAAATTGGGAAGTTGGCTCATTTCGAACCCAGTACCAAATTGTCAAATGGGGGATGGTACAAATTGCGGCAATCATCTTCCATATACATGTAAGATTTATTCATTCTTACTCTTTTCATTCAGCCAGTCCATTTATGTATTTCATTCCTGCTAGATAAAAAAGCAAGTTTTTTTTTTTTATATGATGGCCAGATAGTAAATATTTCACTCTTTGCAGGCTATATAATCCTTCAGAATGATTCAATTTTGCCATTGTAATAGGAAAGCAGTCATAGACATTACATTAAAACATAGGTGTGGTTGTATTTCAGTAATATTATTTATAAAATCAGGGAAGGTGCCAGCTATTGCCCATGGAATGTAGTGCTGAACCCTGCTTTAAACAAACCAATAGACAAAATAACAGGTACAATTTAAATTGAGCAATAGTCACCATGGTAGTATTTTTACATGATTATTCTGTTTAATCCTCATATACACACAAAAATTCTATTCATTCAGTATGCAAAATGTAGCAGAAAACAAGAAACATGATCCACACTCATACATTTTAATGTTTTGTGTAGAAAGAAATTTGACAAACCACTAGAAAATAAGTAAGCGACATAAAGAAAAATAAAGCACAGTAAAGGTATAAAAAGTGATGGAGGCTCTTTTCAATAGGTTAGTCATGAAGTTCTCTATGATCAGGTGACATTTGAGCAGAGACCTGAATGAAGTAGGGGCATGCCCCTTACAGATATCTGGAGAGGAGTGTTCCAGGAAGAAGAAAGAAAAAGCTTAAAGGCACTCTGAGATGGGAGTGTGGTTGGCATGTTAATGGAAAAATCAGGAAAGTAATGTGACTGGGGCCATGAAGCAAGCCTATGGAGATGAGGTCAGAACGGACACCCTGCACTGGAACAGGCGGGACCCTGTAGGCTCTGGATTCCGTTCTGAGATGTGCAGAAGAATTACATGATGTCACTAATATATTTTTAAATGACTCTGTCAGCTCTCCATCATGGTGCTAGGGAATAGGCAGAATGACAAATGTTTATTGCATAATTCAGGTAACAGATTATAGTAACAGAAACTGGGAAGATATTTGGAAAAAAGATGCCAAAATTTTGGATAAGTGTTCAAACTAGATATTATTAATAGGTACTATGAATGAAGTCAGAGGTGTTAAATGATTTATCCAAGTTAAAAACAGCTAGGAAGTACAAGGATATAAAATATCCTTAGTACCAAAATCCCACTGACAAGAATGCTTTCAATTAACAGCCCCCTGCCCCCCACCCAATCGCTCACATGTTCGAATGTAGGTAAGTGGTAAGAACTGGTAGAAAGATGCATTGTTCTCAAATCAACCTGTCTCCACAACTTCTACCCCATGGCCATGCCACAGTTTATCTGTTTTCTGAAAGATTAATTACCTAATTTTTGCCTATCACTTTTTGAGAATGTGATATTTGGGAAAATGGGGAGATCTGGTGCAGAAGGGGCAGAGTATGAAGATGTTAAAAGAAGGGTTTACAGACATCACACACACACACACACACACACACACACACACACACCACTTATTACTCTAACACGCTCCCCCTGAAGTTACAGTCTTGTATGAGAACATTTTTGTTATAGAATATCACGGATTTCAAGGGTCTGTCCTCTACCTCACTCCCTAATCCAGCAAGTTTATTCCTTTCAATTTCACCCAGTGTCCCCAAAATATTGTTGTAGCAAGTATTAGGATGAGAGGATGAGACAGAGCCAAAAATTAGAGCCAATCGTTGACAGAGTGAAGATTCATAAAAGAGAGCAAAGGCCAGAGCCCTGAGATCAGAACCACGCTCCACATAGCAGAGTAATGGCCAACTAACAGGACAGCCTGGTGGTTAGATTCTATTGATTATAATTTGGTTAACTTATTAATTTGACCAACATTAAGTATCTAGTGCATGTATATCCTATGCAAATAATAGTTGTTTCAGTAAACTTTCAAGGCATATTTTTAGAAATAGGTCTTTTAGGCCGGGCGCGGTGGCTCAAGCCTGTAATCCCAGCACTTTGGGAGGCCGAGGCGGGCGGATCACAAGGTCAGGAGATCGAGACCACAGTGAAACCCCGTCTCTACTAAAAAATACAAAAAATTAGCCGGGCGCGGTGGCGGGCGCCTGTAGTCCCAGCTACTCAGGAGGCTGAGGCAGGAGAATGGCGGGAACCCGGGAGGCGGAGCTTGCAGTGAGCCGAGATCGCGCCACTGCACTCCAGCCTGGGCAACAGCGTGAGACTCCGTCTCAAAAAAAAAAAAAAAAAAAAAAAAAAAAAAAAAGAAATAGGTCTTTTAATTTTCATCAGCGTGAATGAAGAGCTTCCATGGATGCTGAAATAATAGAAACTAGAGTTCAAGCCAAGAATTTTTTTCTCATGTATTGGTTGTATGACTTGAGCAAAACCAAGTAATATCTCCAAATATCAGTATATTCATCTATCTGTACACTAACAGTAATCTTCCCACTTCAGTAATTCTCATTCTAACTCAGAAAAACAATAGGTAATTTAAATCTTCCAGCTTTTCCAGTTATTTCTCATTTATCAAAATGTTAGCTACATACCAATCTATCCTGACATATGTTTATACAGCGTATGTCTTTTATTTGTGTTAAACTTTCCCTACTATTCTGGGTAGAAAGCATACTTCAAAATCAGAATCCAGACATGCATATTAATCCAATCATCATAACTCAAATAATGATTTACAGGGAAGCATGTCTAGGTCTGATTGGGTTAATGTGAAACTTTTGTCTGCTTAATCATTGCTCCTTCTTTAAGTGTAACGCTAATGACGGCCCTTCCTAACATCGTGTTAACTCATTTTAGCATTTATATTAAATTGTATAAAATCCCAGTAAGGGAGATATTGCTTCCATTATTAGTTGTGAAAACCAGAGCTCAATTCAATAAGTAAACTTAGTTTAATAGCTAATAAATGTTAGAGTCAGGATTTGAAACCGGGTCTGGTTTGACACTAAAGTTATAAATATTTGAAATAAACTGTTGTGCATTCCATCAGATATAATATATCATGTTTTCAAGCTGGATATATTTTCCAAGCTCAAGCCTCCCTTCTCACTCTCTACTTTTTTCCTAATACAAATTATTGACCCACAAATCAACTAAGAACAAACAGTATATAGTAAGTTGTCAGTAAATGGTAGCTTCAATTACTGCGATTGCTATGATGGGTTTTAGAGCAGGATATTTTGGAACTTCATGAGACTTGTCAGATACTATGTTTATTGCCAATTTCATCGTAATAAGAATCATATATCTAACTTCATGAATCCAATATACAGAAATGTGACTGATATCAAAACACTCATGACTTGCATCTGAAATCCTTGTCTAATTAAACTTTCATTGTTTCTCTATAAATATAGTTCCATCCTTCTATGTTTTACAGAGGAAATTCATCATAACCCAACGTGTGTTTATTATATGTACTAACTTATTTAGGGGTAGGTTATATAAGTTTGGTTCAATCTCATAATTTAATTCCTTGCCAGAATTCCTTGCATATGATGTGTTATTGTTTTCCTCTGACCTAATGCCTTCCAAGCCCAGCATTTGGGGTCTTTCAGAATTTCCTCAAATTGTATAGCATCGTTTTTATACTTTCTTTAAAAATAATTAGAGTAGATTGGTAAACAAGAACCCAAATAGAGCTTAATGTATGCCAGTCTCAACAGATCGTTCAATAAATGTATTACAGGACCACTGGGTTTCAGAGCAGATGAAGAAAAACTGAAAAATTCTGGGTTGCTTATATTTTGTTCATACAAATAAAAACTCATATATATTTCCAAATTATCTTTTGGGGCTCTCCAAATTTCTTGGTTTTAAAATCTCTGGCATAAATAGGAAAATAGTACTAAAATTGAATATGCATAACTTTATTTACTCAAATGAATCTTTTAAAACATTAACTTGTGGTTTATACCCAGTCAGCAAAAAAGAAGTATGCATTTATGTCTTAAAAAGTCTTTGCAGTTCTCCTTCAAAGAGTAGTACACGTAATCAAATTAGGCTTGTTTATTCTTTATGCATTTAATATATTTTCCATGAGAAAATGAATCATTCCTCTATTTTAACGGTGCTGACTTTCTCCAAGTTTGGTTCATACACTTTAAAGCAACTTGGTCAACCATCTACTGAATTAGGATTTTAAAAACCCTACAAAACTATTTATTTCTTAATTTCTATAAAACCTTATTTCAAATTCAGAACTAAACGGTAAACTATCAAGCTGATGTTAAAAAATGTTCCCCCAAGGAGCTTCAGTTCTTTGTATAATCAAATTGAACAGACACATAATTTTTTGCTGTATATTGAAACATTATTTCTTACATATCATCATGTGATGGATTGTATTGACAAAAATATGCATAATTTAGGTGCTATAAAAACAAGAAATCCAAAAATTTATCATCTGAATTACAATTTCTCCCACAACACAACGATTCCTTTTGAATGTAAATGACAAGTAAAATGTATTAGGCATAATATATTTAAACAGAAATGTATTATTCTTAACCGAGTTTTCCTAAGGATGCTAATTTAAGGTTCTATAGAGAGGAGAAAAGTGTTGCAATATAGAGGCATGCTTATCATATTTAACTACATTTGAAAATTGCAGCACTGGACTAAGAAATTATTTTAATTTTAATCTTTTTTAATCTTGTTTTGTTTTTATCATGGACTATTCCATATCAGTGACTTCTTCAGAAAAGATTCGAAACTTTTAAAACACAAGAAGAAACGTACAATGTTATAAGCACAAATCAAGTTTTAAATACATTTAAAAAAGAATTGCAACCTTTTGAAAGTTTATCTTTTATATTTGCTCAACTCCAACACTCATGAGTAATATTAAAAATTTCTTTGGTGCCCAGCACTTTGGGAGGCCGAGACGGGCGGATCACGAGGTCAGGAGATCGAGACCATCCTGGCTGACACGGTGAAACCCTGTCTCTACTAAAAAAAATACAAAAAACTAGCCAGGCGAGGTGGCGGGCGCCTGTAGTCCCAGCTACTCGGGAGGCTGAGGCAGGAGAATGGCGTGAACCTGGGAGGCGGAGCTTGCCGTGAGCTGAGATCCGGCCACTGCACTCCAGCCTGGGTGGCAGAGCGAGACTCCGTCTCAAAAAAAAAAAAAAAAAAAAAAAAATGTCTTTGGTGACGAGGTAAACATGTTTTCCTAAAGCAAAGTACTCATATAGAATAAATATGGACAATCACATTTCAAAATATTTTTAAAAGGTAGGAAATTCTTATGTTTAGAATACGCCAAAAAGAGATTTTCTTTCATTATTGGATTTAACTTACATTTTCTTAATATTCCATTTTTAGAAGAGAGGCCATCTTTTGGTACATTTTTATCATATTGTTTGAAACCTGGTATGATCGATATGATAAAAATGTACCAAAAACTGTACCTGGCATTGTCCATATACCAGGCTTGTCAAGAAAATAATGGGGGTAGTAAATACTTTATGCTCTGGAATTGAACAAATTGCTAAAACTTTTTCTTTTTTCTTCCCTTTTCTTCACATTTTGTCAGAATTTGGTTTGTGTTAAAACAGGGCAAGAGAGTGAGCAAATTTCAGAGCACTGTCACCTCCTGAAAAACCTTCCTAGTTGGGGATGTGCTGCATACTGAAATACACTAAAGACACTTCCCAGGGGAAAGTGACATTTAATCCCCTACTAACAGTATGAACAAATGCTGTCATTACAGCATTGACAGGACTACAAGTCTATTTCTTCTAAAAAAAAATTCACCACTAATATATATGAAATTCTTCTTGACACTCTCTCTTTGAGAAATATTCTCTCCTGCTAAAATCCTCAGAAGGTGACCCAGTAGGTGATCTCTTCTGAGTTCACTGACTGTTAAGAAAACAATCAGAAAATCATTCCTAGAGTTTCTACTGCTTGGGAGTCCATTCATGTGAATATACAGGGTCTCAGTTGTATGTCACTTTATAGTCCTAAGAGAAACTTGATAAATGTAACAGGAAATTTTTTTAATTTTTTCTGTGTGCCTTGTACTGTTCTAGAAGACACTTATGATGCAAGGAAGGTATACAGCATTGTGGGTTTTATTTCATGAAAAATACTTAGAATCTAACCTTACCCGATAATAGTTGTATAGTTAAAGTTAATACTGAATATATATATGTGTATATATATGTGTGTGTGTATATATATATTTAAATATTTACTGATAATATTGTATGAAATGTCATGGCCATTTTTACCATCATTAAGTCAATGAAATCATCTTAAAAAGGCAGTTTCTGTCATCTGTGATTATATATATGTATATAACATATGTTTATTTATATATGTATAAAGGTTTTATAAGAAAAGGCTAATCAGATTTCATTGCTATATATTTAATGAATTATCTTTTCACAAAAGTGCAATAACTTGCAATTAAGACTATCCTTGAAAATATAGACTGCAATTCTACACTAATGTTTTAGAAATCACAGTGAACCAGACAAATCAGGTACACATCTTTAGATTAATATTTGCTCAGACGAGATGAGGGAAAACCAGAAAGAAGAAAAAAGACTAGGGAAACAGGGAGACAACAAAACAAACAGTAGGATGGAGAATGGACTCTGTTGAAGGAAGAGTGGAAAACAAGTTAGGCCACAAAAGGTACAGTTGGGTTAAAGGGTCTCCCAAAGGCCAATGTAAGGTTTTTAACTCTGATGACAGGGGATGCTGTGTGGTGGACACTGTGATGTGCCACCCAGATACCCTTTGCTGAAGAACCTGGGCCCCTGTTGTGGGGTTACATAAGCCAGCATCTTAACTATCACTGCCTTCCAGATTGCTTTTGCTGCAGAGAATCAGCTTGATCAGGTCCTGCATTCCATGACAGATCAAGAGCTTGTACTACGAGTTGACTATCTTGGTCCAATCTGAGGCAGCTCTGAAGGGCCATTCCAGCTCTTGAGCTTGCTTTGCGGATGAATCCAGCTGCTAATCTGGGTGCATCAGAGCTTGACTTCTCCCTCTGCCCACTCCCACTCCCACTCCCGTCTCCTCTCTTCCACTGGTATTGATCCCAACTTTAAAAACTTAATGTAAACATCCTGAATACCAAATCTCATTTTGGAGCTAGCCTCTCTGGCAACCTGACTTGTGACTCTATGGGGACGGACAAAAAAGGTTATTGTATCAGTGTATTCTCACACCGCTAATAAAGATATACTCAAGACAGGATAATTTATAAACCAAAAATAGGTTTAATAGACTCATAGTTCCATGTGGCTGAGGAGGCCTCACAATCAAGGTAGAAGGTGAAGCAGGAGCAAAGGCACATCTTACATGGTGGCAGGCAAGAGAGCATGTGTAGGAGAACTGCCCATCAGACCTCATAGGTCTTACTCGCTATCATGAGAGCAGCACAGGAAAACCCCACCCCCATGATCCAATTAGCTCCCAAAGGGTTCTCTCATGACAGATGGAGATTACAGGAGCTAAAACTAAAGATGAGCTTTGGGTGGGGACACAGACAAATTATATTAGATATGTTACAAAGATGTTGAATAAACTTATTTAGCTCATCTAACTGAACTTTGAGCAATACTAATTTACTTAAATTGGAAACTTTGTAGATAAGAAAAGGGATGCAATAAGTTAAGGAAATATAAAGTTGTTTACTTTTTAAAAATTATATTAATTTTTGGGAGAGACTGTAGCTTGACTATTAAGCTTTTCCCACTCCTCTAATTGTTCAGCTTTTCAAAATAGTTTGGTCTTTCTGCTAAAATTAATGGAGCAACCAAAATTACCTTTATTTTAAAATCACTAAATGATTTAGATTGTACTTGTGGTTGCCCAGATTTTTTTTTTATTTTTGTACTTTATGTTCTAGGGTACGTTACATATGTATATATGTGCCATGTTGGTGTGCTGCACCCATTAACTCGTCATTTACATTAGGTATATCTCCTAATGCTATCCTTCCCCGCTGCCCCAACCCCACAACAGGCCCCAGTGTGTGATGTTCCCATTCCTGTGGCCAAGTGATCTCATTATTCAATTCCCACCTACAAGTGAGAACATGCAATATTTGGTTTTCTGTTCTTGTGATAATTTGCTGAGAATGATGGTTTCCAGCTGCATCCATGTCCCTACAAAGGACATGAACTCATCCTTTTTTATGACTGCATAGTATTCCATGGTGTATATGTGCCACATTTTCTTAATACAGTCTGTCATTGATGGACATTTGGGTTGGTTCCAAGTCTTTGCTATTGTGAATAGTGCCGCAATAAACATATGTGTGCATGTGTCTTTATAGCAGCATGATTTATAATCCTTTGGGTATATACACAGTAATGGGATGGCTGAGTCGAATGGTATTTCTAGTTCTAGATCCTTTAGGAATCACCACACTGTCTTCCACAATGGTTGAACTAGTTTACAGTCCCACCAACAGTGTAAAAGTGTTCGTATTTCTCTACATCCTCTCCAGCACCTGTTGTTTCCTGACTTTTTAATGATCACCATTCTAACTGGTGTGAGATAGTATCTCATTGTGGTTTTGATTTGCATTTCTCTGATGGCCAGTGATGATGAGCATTTTTTCATGTGTCTGTTGGCTTTATGAGTGTCTTCTTTTGAGAAGTGTCTGTTCATGTCCTTTGCCCACTTTTTGATGGGGTTGTTTGTTTTTTTCTTGTAAATTTGATTGACATTGCCTAGGACCGTGCAGTGAGTAGTCTGACATGTGACATGTGGCAATCTGTGCCTGTCTCCTCATCTGAACAATGTAGACAGTAATCATCCCTAATTCTGAGACTGAAATGAGAAATGCAATTAGCACCGTGTCTGATACGTAGCAATTTCTTACATTCTAGTTCTTTTCTCATCACTTTGCTGTATGTACTATAACTATTATCATTTTCTTAATGCTTAAAAAGGATAAGTAATGTAGTAGAGTTAGAGGAAAAAGAGCTTGAAAAGACAGGAGGAAATATATGACAGGGGAAAAAGACGACAAATGAAACAAAATGAAAAATGAAGGAACATAAAACACTTAATTAAATATCTAAAAAATCGTATAATGCTGATAATGTTATTATTAAACATTCCAAGATTACCTATAGCCAGGGTTAATAACTCAGTCTTCGTATAGCACTCACTATTATAACCCTTTTCAGATGCTTTGTAATATACTTAAATGTGTTTGTCAAAACAGACTGAGATCTTTGAAAGCAGAAACCTTAATTTATATCTCCCCAAATTTTTATCACTAAGTAGTTTCTGTAACATAAACAGAACTCAGTGAAAGTTAAAATTAAATGTTGAAGTTTAAAACATGTAAATAAAGATGCTAGATGTCTCGTGAAATTTCCATGAAATGAATACATTTGAAAAATAATATATTCTTGCTGTTCTCAAATCCACTCTGTGATGATTTAGAAACTTTCAAAACTGAGAAGGGTAGATGATGGAAATGTTTGTTTTGTTTCTAAGTTAGCAGTTGCTTACAGATCAATTTTACACAATTGTAGGCCCATTGGCACATTTTTAGTAAACATCACATTATTAAAAATTTAAAAGATGTTTAGCCAGTCAAAAAGAGGAAAGTGTTTCAGTACAAGATGCACCTAAGATTTTATTGTTATGTAATAATAAAATACATGATAAATGGAAAAAATGAATATAAAAGTAATCATTACGTACAATTCTCAGTAGAAAAAAAAAAGACTGTTTTACAAGTCTGGAGTAGACCTCATAATGATTAATTGTTGAAATATATGCCAAAGAGATAGTCCAAATAGAAAGAAACCATGAACTTCTGCTCCAGAAGGCAGTATAATCCTTGTCATGGTACTTCCCAGGTTTTCCCGGAAATTTCCATCTGACACATGGCCGGGAGGAACATGTCTGCTATGGGAAGAAAATTGAACCAGAATCTGACCAGTAGTCTTTTCCATGTTTACTGTTATAAGACTTCTACACATACATTAACAATTGATGTTCTGAATTAATAGGTTATTTTTATTAAAATTCAAATTTCAGAGCATAGTCATTGATCATTTAAGACATACAAGACCTTATGCAAAATGCAAGAGATGAAATGGGGGATTCAGTTAGCCATTCAAATACAAAAAATAGTGGAGATATTTCATATATGTCTGGAACTATGCTAGGCTGCAGGAGTACAATGGTAGCAGAACACAGCCCCCTTCAAGATTTAAGTAAAGCAATATTCTTCTACCAGTAGGAGGCAGTATAATTCAGTCAAAAGGGCATAGCCTATGGAATTAGACCAACTTGACTTTCATCCCTGAAGTCTTCTACCTACTTCAGTTGTGATATCAATATACTAAATTTACCAAAATGTTTTTTCATCTAAAAACAATGCAATGCCCAACTCATAGGTGGGGGTGAAAATCTAGCACAGGGTCTTATCTTGTACGACCATGTAATTGTTGATCATATTCTCATGACAGGTACCATACCATTCATGCCAGTGTTACCATAAATACATTTTTATCAAGGTATAAAGAATGCTGTTTATAAATCCTCATATTATATATTACTTAATCTCTTCAACAAGACTTTTTTTAAAAAAGTAATATCATGTTTGCTGTCCATCTCTAGCAAGATGTACGAGTCATCTGATAATCTTAAGATTCAGGAAAATACAAACTCCCTCTGAATATATGACTGTACTTACATTTCTGAGTAAAAAACTTTATTTTAACATACATTATGACAATCAATATTTGTTTAAATGACAATAAATACAGATTAGTAACCCATTCAGCAACTATGAATAGATAATATTTGGGAGAAAGATGAGAATTAATTATTAGTGAAAATGAAAGATATTTCCATTTACTAATGCCATAAATAAACTAAACCAAGTTTATAGAACAATTTTTGACTTACTTTTGGATGTTAAATTGGAATAAGGAAGGGAGGACAGAGGAAGATTGAAAAAGTTAATATGTATGAGTATCTTGTATGTGTTAGGCATGATGCTAAACACCTACAAATTCAATATGATGTATAATCAGGCCAGGAAATATATAAGGCACATAATATTGCTCTTATTTTGCCATGAAAAATATGAGGAAGGTAAATACCTGTGCATGAATGACTAAAAACCCACATGACATTTGGCCCAAGCCATATGACAAATAATTAGTAGAACCACATTTTACACCCAGATCTGTGAGCCTAGAACATTTTTTTGAGAAGATTACTGTTTTGGAACCAGGTGCCAGGTTTTGGGGAAAAAGGCTAAAAAAATAAAGCTAATGTAATCTCAGCACTATGGGAGGTCAAAACAGGTGGATCACCTGATGTCAGGAGTCCGAAACCAGTCTGGCCAACATGGTGAAATCCCACCTCTACTAAAATAAGCTGGATGTGGTGGCGGGCATCTGTAATCCCAGCTACTAGGGAGGCTGAGGCAGGATAATTGCTTGAACTAGGGAGGCAGAGGTTGCAGTGTGTCAAGATTGCACCACTGCACTGCAGCATGGGAAACAGAGCCAGAGTCCGTCCAAAAAAAAAGAAAAGGAAGGAAGGAAGGAAGGAAGGAAGGAAGGAAGGAAGGAAGTGGGGGGGGGAGAGAGAGAGAGAGAAAGAAAGAAAGAAAGAAAGAAAGAAAGAAGAAAGAGAAGAAAGAAAATCGAATAAATCAAATGTTGCTGTATAACTACGTAAATTTCTACTGCCTCAGATATAATCTGAACTCTTAATTTAAGCCTCCTCTTCCATTCCAAATATGGAGGAATAAATATTTTAAAACATATCTGGATAGTGTTTTTCATATTTGGTAGTATGTTGAATTATTACCGTTTTCCCCATAGTAAGAAAATTTACTGAATTTCATTTTTGCTTATTTATTTTTAGAAATTAATTACAGATCAACTAATGTTTCCTTAACTTCTGAGACCTGCATTTTCCCCTATGGTTGGCAGCAATTGTGTCAGGTTTTACGATACAATAACCAATGTAAAATGCATCAGGCCAATTTGAGCCATATTTTCTTAATGAGTCAGACTTAAAAGGGCCAAAACTTTAGTTGGAGAGGAGGGGAGCTTCAGATGCTATGCTGGCTGTTGTTCAATATTTCTGGATGACTAAGAAGGCTGTAGGAAAGCTTATCTATTAGCAGTCCTCAGAAAGCTGGTCTCAGGCGCAATTCCTCTCCCTCCAATTCTAATTGCTAATTCAAGTGCAAATACTAATCCACCTCAAGAAGTGGCAACGAATGTGATCCGATACAATGTGCATGATATGTGGTGAACTAAAGCTCTGTAACATGTTCGGAGATCAACTGCGGCTTACTCTGTATTAGTGCATTTTCCTCCTCTATTAAGAGGAAAGGAAAACAGTTAAGACTGGGGATATGGTACACTGGCTTTTTATAACTTGTGCTGATATATTTCTGTCAGCATTATATTCTTTGGTTTTTCCGTTGCACCAAACAGATAGTAAACACAATTAAGCTAGATTCTAGTCACTATAATCAAATTATCTTTGACCAGAGAAATAGCTACACAAAAGATCATTTACTACTAATGGTATCTGAGAGTTCTGCTGACGAAATTCTGGCTATAATTGCTTGGGGGAGGTGTATCAAGAGTTTCAAAAATTGATTTCCAAGAGTCAACATTATTTCATCAAAACGATGTAAACTTCCTGCTAAGAAATAAAATTAGTTCTCAGTATTTAGGAAACAGAGGAGTCTAAGTCTGATAAACAAAAGCCTGGGTAGGTGGCTAGTGGTTGGGTAAGTGGTAGGGATCTGTGTAATGAGGCTGAGAACCAGTGTGAATCCGGGCATACTCTGGAATATCCTGAGTTAGTCAATTCTCTATAACTATCTTTCCAAGATAGAAAAGTGAACCACGACATTCTTTCTTTGGTATTCATGCCCCAAAGTAAAATGATCAATTAATCAGATATAACTTTTAAAAAAGAAATTTTCCCCAACTTCGGTAAGTATTAACTAGATTTCAGAATCTCCCAGTATACAGCTTCAAATGGAATCACTACAGTGTATTACCCTGTAAGTTTTTAAACAGAAACGCAACCATAAAGAAGACATCATTTAAGTTCCAGGAAACAGCATTGAAGTTAACTGTTTGGAAGTTTCTTACAGAAATGATTTAAAAAATAAACAACAACAAAAACAGGATTAGTGATTTCAAAATAATTCATAAGCTATTAATTTAAATATATTTAATTACATTATTTTAGCTTCAAAGCTAAAGTCTTATTGTGTAATATTTTTTAAGCATAATTTGTTTAACTGCTGATGATAGTTGTTCATATATAAAAGAATAAAAGCCCTTTAGAACTCAGCCCAACTAGCTGTTTTTCAGGCTATACAGGCAAAATTAAAGCTTTCCAACAACTTCATTTTTTTCCTCAAACAAAAGGTCTGACAGGTTTTTATACATTCAGAACAGAAAACTCACTTTGCATTCTAATTTGTTGGGGACATGCTCAATGTTCACTCTCTCTGTTAACATTATTTCTGATATAAAAATTCAAACCGATTGCACCTCTTATACTGAGGAATATTACTTGGTGAGTCAATAGATATACATTTGGATAAAATTTAGACACAAAACCAATTGATCTTTTGTTAGTCCTTTTTGTTAACAGTTGTTGGAAAGTGGTGGGGTGATAAAAATGTCTGATATCTTAATACCATTTCTATTTGTCACCTGGTCATCAAGATATTGTTCAAAATGGCATGCTAATTCTAAAAAATCTACTAAATCTGTTTTATGTGAGTCCTGGGAAGCCAAGAATTCAGGCATAATAAACTAAACAATAAGCAGTGTCTACCTAACATTTGTTGAATTTAGGACAAAAGCAAAATGTGTATGTTATTTTGTGATAAGAAAGCTTGCCAATTATCCTAATTTCCGTTTTTTTCTCAGCTCAGAGCATCATATACATAATCAGCCAATAGATATTCATGGTCACACAATTACACACAACATTTCATATTGTTTGTGTTCCAATCATCTAGGTTGCTTGCTAAAATGGAGTATCACAGACCCAGCCTAATTCAACACATTCAGTATTTCAGGAGGTTAGAGTGGAGAACTCTCTATTTTCCAATAAGTTCCACTGGGATAGACATATTAAAAATAAATTTTAGACTCTGCTATAACAGACTGCTTGCCTCGTCGGAACCCCTTCCCAACTTCTCTGATGATTACAAAAAAAGAGAGTTACACATTGTTGATGCTCCACCCAACTGCGTGTGGTAGTGGGTATTCATTTGTCCTCACGCATTCTTATTTTCTGACAATTGCATTCAGGACTTCACATTTTTTCAAATACTATTTTAGCTGTATCACACAAATTTTGATGAGGAGTGCTTTTCATGGTTATTAAATTCTAAGTATTGTGCAGTGCTTCTGAAGGCTTCTTGATATGTAACTCAAAATGCTGTTTCAAACAGAAACCATTTTCAAATAGTGGTTAACAATAACTGAAATAATGTTATTGCTATAGCACCTCAAGTATACTGGAGTTTAAATAAGGTTTTTGACTATTGTCTGCAATTTCAAAGGCTAATCCACCCATGATTTTTATGGAACAATGAGCTAAAACTTAAAAAGCAAGTATTTGTAAAAATGAATTCCTAAAATATACAAACATTTTAAAGTTGGTGACTTTCTACTTTAGTAATAACTGTCTTTATTGGAAAAAAACTATATAATGTTGCATCTCTAAGAATAGTCAAGATGCTGATTCTAGTCCTTCTCATAAATATTTTCTTTATTTAGTTATATGAAGATATCTTAACAAAAAACGTGTTCAAAAATAACCTTTGCCAATTTCTCCCAAAGCAAAATGTCTTGTTTTTCTTTTCGCATGCTTGACTTGTTAAGCCAACATAATGATTCACAAACTTAAATGTACAATAATAGTAATTCCGTGGCCTTCATTTTTCCTGTATTATTATCATTATTTAATGTTTGAGGCTGGCTAGTAAGTGGCAGGTGAAGACATTTTTGAGCAGACAATCTACTCTCTCAATACTGGGCATTTCTTGTCACTGGTTCCTTCAGGAGCAGAGAACAGAACTGAACAGAATTAGGTGAAAGATTTTCCAGAGTACTGATAATACTGACAGTAAGATAATCATATTTTAGAGTTCTCCTGGATAATAAACTTATAATCTGAAAGCCAGTCAATTAGACACAGACCCACTTTATTGAAAACCAGGCATATAATAATAGTCACAATATAGTCACCATCTCCACTGGTAAACACCAATTAATGTCCAAACATTATCACATCTGAGGTCCTCCAATCTCTGCACTGCTGACTCCCATAATCTGGTATGAGATGATCAGTTTGCTTTTTCAGAGAGATCATTCCATAAAATTCACTGTTCCCTTGCACTGGAAACTAAATGAATTCAACGTTTTGTTTCATAGATTAAATGATGGTTTCTTCTTCTTTTTTTTTTTTTTGAGATGGAGACTCACTTTGTCGCCCAGGCTGGAATGCAGTGGCGTGATCTCGGCTCACTGCAACCTCAACCTCTGCATTCTGGGTTCAAGCAATTCTCCTGCCTCAGCCTCCCAAGTAGCTGGGAATACAGGCACCTGCCACTATACCTGGCTAATTTTTGTATTTTTACTAGAGACGGATTTCACCATGCTGACCAGGTTGGTCTCGAACTTCTGACCTCAGGTAATCTGCCCACCTCAGTCTCCCAAAGGGTTGAGATTATAGGCATGAGCCACTGTGCCTGACTGGTCTCTTTCCTTTTATAATAGCCAAATTGCATAACAATATGGTCCCCTATATTTTAAGGAGACTCTTATTTAGCTTTTCTATTGTGGTAAATGGAGTGTAGTTTTGTTTAAAAAATCATTATGTAGGGAAACGTAAATAGAACACACAGAAACAATCACACACATACATGCTTAGGTACCATTGTCATAAAGCATTAATTCTCCTTTCAAATTAAAATCAAATATTAGAGGAAATTGTTTAAAAATAAATGAGAAGTGAATGACATGTTAGTATGCCCCAGAGTTAAAGCTGTAAATATCAGCTTTAAAACTTGTTTCTACTTAGGAGTACTAGAAAATAAAAAAGAAAGAGCCCAAAGTAACTTTTCCTTGGCAATAATTTATTTCTCTTTTCGAGGGGGTGTAGGGAGGAAAACCTCAATTTTCTGCAGGGAATTATTTTCTTTGGGAGACGCATCTTCGAACAAAAGTTCTGAAAGTCAATATACTGTTAAATAAGGTATAGATTGAGACAGAAGACACAGTCAATATGTATATAAACCTTTGTCCATCATACTAAATATTTGATATTTACCCTGGGGCATGGCTACATGATGAACATGGGTATGGTTTCCGGGAAGAACAAAAATTATCTGTGAGCAGTGATGTGTAAGAGGCTGAAAGGGAAATTTAAAATTTCCATTGGAGGGAGGCTCTGTTTTTTCATAAATTATTTATATGCAGCTATTGAGATGCTTGCATGCATCATAATCAAGCAGGTTATATTATGGCTATAAGGACCACAAACCATGTTTGACTGGTTGTACAAAAGATACCTAGGAATAAAAGATGAAGGTCATCTAGAGTTTAAAATAGTGTCAAAATAATTCTTCCAGAAACATCTACGTGGACTTCTATATCTGGGTTTGGAGGAAAATGGCAGAATATATTAGCACATGTACCATTCACAATTTAATTCAGGTTTCTTTATCAGTTACTTAATAAGAAAGCAATTATGTACTTCTCTTCTGATGTCTATACTGTCACTGAAAAATAGTATTAAAAAATAAAACACCAACATAAGAAAGTGAACAGAGTTCAGAGTTCTGTTTCATTGTTTATTAGAGGTAAAAAATAATAATTCTACATATGTTCTCATTTCATCCTCATAACCACCTAGGATTTAACTCTTGGTATTTTCATTATAAAGGTCATAAAAAGGAGATACAGAAAAACAAACTGATTAATAAAGATATAGGGGTAGTGACATCAATAAAAATGGTAAAGTACAGATCTGCAAAAATCTTCCTCTTCACTAATGCAATGGAAACAAGGGCAAAAAAATGCAGAATCAATTTTTTCAGTATTCAGTTAGTTAACTAAAGGCTTGTGGCAATCCATGGAACATTTATTTAAAATACACATAAAAAATTCGCTACATCTCAGTAACAGTGAGCTTTGTAACCATTTAACTAATTATATTCCTGTGGATTTTCTCCAAGGTCTGTAATAGCCATGAAAAACAAAATCCAACAACCATGGTGATGACCACAAACTGCAGCCATGTGAAGGGGTGAAAGAAAATTAGAATGCCTCCAAAACTACATGACAAAGAATTGTCCTTATCTAACATTTCTGGTTCCCTGAAAGATCTCGCTTGCAAGGAAACAAAGAGAGTTCCCATTGCCAGCAGACTTTTCCCAGGAACATTTGTGAAAAATGTGAAAAATCACAGTCTGAGGCAACTGCTGCACATTCTAGCTTCCTGAGGTGGTAGATAACAATTAGGGAAAACAATAGACTTTAAAAAATGCTTAGAAAGAAATTCTGGGGAGCAGAATGACTATGAAGGCTTTGAAAAGCTCTAACATATTCCTGGTAGTCTTGAAGGTCATATGCATGCATAACACTGTTTGTATGCCCAGGGTTATGCTTATATTCAGGAAAGACATGTGGATGGTCTAAGCTCCCAGTTCTGATTGATCTGAGGCTCTGTGCAAGAATTAAGTGAAGGCTAAGAAGAAGTTCTTAACTGCCTAGCTTAGTATTAAAGCTGTGCCCCAACATGCATATAGCAGGGTCTCTTGGCGAAGACGGGGAGACATACTGGTTCCAGGCTTCGAAGACGAACTTTGTGCAATCACTATCTGACCTCTAATCTAACTGAGCAGACTTCAGTGGCCACACACGACAAAGAATAGACTTTGTAGAATTAGTTCATATTAGATAGTGAATAAGCAAAAACAACAACAACGAACTATGGGAAAGTCAGATAATTTAATTTCAAGAATTTATATCTTTTAATTGTATGCTTCCAGTTTTTAACAAAAAATTAATACAAAAACCAAAACACAAGCAAAGCAGAGCAAAACCAAAACAAAAACCAATACAAAATTGTGTGTACAGAGGGAATAAAGCAGTCAATACAAGTAGTCCCTAAAAAAGCCTTGATGATCAATGTACTAGACAAAGATTTTAAATAAGTTATTTCAAATATGATTAAAAGAAAGTATGAGAGTTATGTCTCACCAAATACAGAATATCAATATAGAGACTGAAATTATACAAAAAAGAACCAAAGAGAAGATCTGAAGTTAAAGTGTATCATAACCATAATGTAAAAATCACTAGAGGGGCTCAATAACACATTTGAGCACAGAGAAAAATGAATCAATAAATAAATTTAGGATAATCAGTTGAGATTATCCAGTTTGATAAACAGAAAGAAAAGTACTTTCAGATGAATGAAAATATAGAGAAAACATATTAATAGATACGTAATGTAGCTAAAGCAGTGTGTATAGGGAAATTAGCAGTTGCAAACGGCTATACTAAAAAAAAAAACAGATTTCAAGTTAATAATCTTTTATCTTAAAGTCTTATATAAAAATAGCAAAGTAAACCCAAAGCAAGCAGTAGAAAAAAGTAATGACTATTAGTTCAAAAATAAGTACAGGATACTAAAACAATACAAAATTTCAACAAATCCAATGTTGGTTTCTGTTTAGAACAGCAACAAAAAAAGACAAATCATTAGCAAGGCTGACCAAAAAAAAAAAAAAAAAAAAAAAAGAAAAGAAAAGAAAAAAGAGAGAGAAGACTTAAAAATTCAGGAGTGAAAGAAGGGAAACTATTAATAAAGATGCCAAGGTCATCCAATAAGAAATGAGCAGTTATTTCAACAAATTATGCTGGGATAACTGGATAGCTATATGCAAAAGAATAAAGTTGAACAATTAACTCATATATATATGTATATATAAACTCACTCAAATTGATTAAGGATCTAGGTGTAAGAGCTAAAATTATAAAACTCTTAGAAGAAAATATAAGTATAAATCCTCATGAATTTGTCTGTGCACGTAATATTAACAAAGTAAACCCAGGAGTATATGCAAGTAAAACTTCCATAAACTAATAATGATTTTAGATTTTATACTAGAATTAAAAGAATGGTTAAAATTTCTAAATCCATTATTATAATTCATTGCAAAGCCTAAAACAATGAAAAAATGCTTAATGTGTGAGGCATGTTTTAAATAATATTAAGGACGGAAGATGAAAAAGACATCAGATGAAACAAAATTAAAAGCATAAAGGTATAAAAATATATACATTCTTAGAAAAGTATTTATTAAAACTGACTTGAAAGCAAATAGAACCTCTGGGAAAAAGAAATGGACTCTGTTTTAAATTATTAAATTAAAGAAAGACTAGGCCTGGGTTTATATAGTAAAGTTTTGTCTTTTTATTGCACAGTTATTTGAGTTTTGGCAATTGCATACAGTTTTCACTGCCACTATCAAGAAAGAAAATGGTTCCAGCATTCAAAAAATTTCCTGTGCTGCCCCTTTGTGATCCATCCACCTTCTACCTCAAACCTCTGGAAACCGCTGGTCTGTTTCCTGCTCCTATAATTTTGCCTTTTCCAGGATGTTTTATACATACAGAATCACACAGTGGGCACTCTTGTAAAATTGGCTATTCTTACTTAGCATAAAGCATCTGAGATTCAGCCATCTTCTTCTGAGCAATATTTTATCCCTCTTCACTGTTGAGTAGTATTCCTTTATATGAATATACCATAGTTTATCTATTTAACCATAGAAGGATGTTTAGATTTTTAAAGATTTTGGTATTATAAAGGAGCTATAAACTTTTGTGTTCAGATTTTTCTGTCTTCATTTCTATTGGATAAAAAATTAGTAGTATTGCTAGGTCATGTGTTTAATTTTATATTTACCTTTAAAAGATGCTGTATGCTTCTGTCCAAAGCAGCTGTATCGTTTTTTTATTCCAACCAGAAATACAGAAGAGCCACATTTGCTCCAAATTCTCAGAGGCACTTGGGTTGTTATGTCAGTATATATTTATTTTATTTTATTTACTTTTAGCTATGTAAATGGGATGGTATTCGTATCTCTCTGAGGTTTCATTTTGCATTTCCCTAATGACTAATAATATTGAGTATCTCTGCATATGCTTTGTTGCCATCTGTATACCCTCTTTGATAAAATGTATGTTCAAATATTTTGCCTATTAAAAACATAATTGCTATTTGTTTATATATTGAGTTTTAAAACTTTATATATATACACATATATATACACATATGTACATATATGACCAAAGAAACATATCTACATCTTATTTAGAATAGAACCAAAGAAACATCATATCCTTATGTATGAACCTAACAAAATATGTGCATAATGTATGCTAAAAATTACAAAACAATGGTGAAAATGCAATCAAAGAATATATAAATAGAGAATTAAACAATGTTCATGGATTGAAGGACCAAATAATGGGATGATGTCAAATATCTTCAAATGATGTATTAAGTCAGTGCAACATAGGCTCACCTTTATGTTTAATAAAAATATCCCAATAAAATATTAGCAGAATTTTTGTGAACATTAAGAAGCTGATTCAAAATATTTATGGAAAATGCGAAAAAACCCAGAAGAGTAAAAATTAATTTTAAAAAGATTATTTTATGTATCTACAGAAAACAAGCACTTTAAATATTTATTTTCAACTATTTTCTCCCAGTTTTAGCTTGTCTTTTTATTTCTTAATGAAATCTTTCAAAGGACTTAATTATGATGAAGTATAATTGACCTGAATTTTTATGTTATGAATTCTACTTTTGGCATCATATCTAAGAATATTTTGACTAATTTAATTGTATGATAATTTTCTTCTAGTACATTTATAATTTTGGATTTCATGTTTGTCACTAATGCATTTTGAGTTAATTTTTTAAAATTTGCATGCAAGGAATATGACAGCAATTTTTAAAAATTGCATATGAACAACCAGTTTGTCCAGAACTATTTGTTTACAAGACAGTGTTTTCTCCATTGAGTTTCTCTTGCACTTTTATGAAATACCAACTGACCATATTTATAAGTTGGCTTTTTAATTCTGTATTCTGTTTCATTGATCTGTATGTCCAGACTTTTGCCATGATTAGTAGTTTTAGTTTTATAGTTAGTATTTAAATCAGATAGTATGAGTCCTCTAATATTATTCTTTTTTCAAAATGATTTTAACTTTTCTGTTTTATTTTGCATTTCCATAAATATTGTGAATCAGCTTGCTAATGTTCATAAAAATTCTGCTGATATTTTTATTAAACATAAATGTGAACACATGTTGCATTGTCTCTATATATCAGTTGAAGATATTTGACATTCCATTATTAGGTCTTCTAATTCATGAACATGGTTTAATTCTCTCCTTATTTATACATTCTTTAATTGCATTTTCATCATTGTTTTATAATTTTTAGCATACATTATGTGCTTTTTTAGGTTTATACCTAAGTGTATCATATTTCTTTGATCCTACTGTAAATGCTATCTTCATATGTTATTTGCCGGTATACATAAATGAAATTTATTTCTGTATATTGACACTGTATCATACAACCTTGTTAACTTCACTATTTGTAAGACTTTATGAAAAAAATCATATCAAATTTTTAATGGAAAAATCATAGCAAATCATATAATATCTTCATGAATAGACAAAGCTTAAGTAAACTTTTACTTTGCAACCATTTATTACTTTACTGCTTTGACTAGGATATCTCATACAAGGTCCTGCTGCTACATTTATTATTTGACAACGAGGGCCCACACTTCTGTCAATTCTATGAGACAAAAGAGGGAAAAAACAATGAAGTTTCTTTTTGCATTCTTCAGGCCACAGGGCCTTTTTGCTAGTACTTCTGGCCAGAAAGATTGAGTTTCTCTTTGAGTTTCAGTTGCCTGCTGCCTCTGCCACAGCTCTAGGGCTGAGAGTCCATCTTTAGGGCATGACCAGGACAGAGAATAGAGGGATAAAAAGGTACAAAGAATAATGGAGATTTTCTTCACACTCTGTACCTTTTTTGAGAGGCCCATTTTGCTGGACCTCTGGCCAGAAAGATGGAGATTTTTTCCTGAAATATTGATGCCCACATAATCTAACAGCATGATTCCTTTCCCAATTTCCGGTCAGAGCTTTGTGAGAAATAATAAATAAATAAATAAATAAATAAATAAATAAATAAAAACTGGGAAACTGTCCCTGTATGTGCTACTTCTCGAAATGTTTACTTCCTTTCCAAACCTGCCTCCTTCAGGATTTGCAATTGGTTGGTTTTTGTATGTTGCCCAGATATTTAATTTTTATTTTTAATTAGTAAGAGGAATAGGATGCAGTGAGATTGCTCTGTTTTGCTCAACTCCAGAAGAGTCTGATGCTTTCACAGAAACATTAATACAAACATTCCAGGAAAAAATATGCAAAATTTTAATAATAATTTTAATAATAAAAATTTTAATAATCATCTTTTTCAATAATGTAGCTATATTGTATAGAATGAGTATAAATACATTTAACACATTAGTAAAAAACATGTTTGGAAAGTTTTAAACACATTTTAATTTTCTAAAACAGAGAGGGAGAAGGTGCAGAATGTGTTCGCATGCTTTTAAATGTTAAGTAGAGTACTATTTATACCAGAAACTTGATCCCAGGAGACTAGGTCTTGAATAATTAATGAAACAAACATTTTACTTTAAAACAATTATGTGTATTTTGAATACATTTTTAATTGAGATTTTTCTTCATTTAATGGGAGTTTCAGTAGCTTATCAATCTAGTTAAAATTACTAACATGTCCATGTTACCCAAAATAATCTATAGATTCTATGTAATCCCTATCAAAATTCCAATGGCTTTTTTTCATAGAACTAGAACAAACAATCCTAAAACTCGTATGGGACCACACACACACACACACACACACAATAGCCAAAGGAATCTTGAGCCAAAAGAACAAAACTGGAGGCATCACACTTCCTGACTTAACTAGATTACAAATCTTTGATAATCAAAATAGCATGGCACTGGCATAAAATCAGATACATGGACCAATGCAACAGAGTAGAGAGCCCAGAAAGGAACCCATGCATATATGGTCAGTTAATTTTTGACCAAGGTGCCAAGAATATACAATGGGAAAAGGATGAACTCTTCAATAAATAGTGTTGGGAAAAGTGGACATTTGCATGCAGAATAATGAACTTGGACCCTTATTGTACATCATATAGAAAAAATAGACTCAAAATGGATTAGACTTAAACATGAGACCAGAGATCATAAAACTAGAGGAAAACATAGGGGGAAAGCTATAAGATATAAATCTATGCAATGATTTAAAAAAATTAGAAGTGCAGGCACCAAAATGAAAAATAGACCAATGGAATTACACCAAACTAAAAGGCTTTGTCCATCAAAATAAGCAGCTAATAGTGTTAAGGAAAAAAAGCAACTTGGATTGAGAGAAAATATTTGTATGCCATACCTTCATTAAGAGTTTAATATTCAAAATATATAAGGAGCTCAAATAACTCAATAGCAAGAAAAAAAAACTTGATTAAAAAATGAACAATAGACCTGAATAGACATTTCTCAAAAGAAATCAGCCTGGGTGTGGTGGCTCACACTTTTAATCCCAGCACTTTGAGAGGCCAAGGTGGGCAAATTGCTCGAGGTCCAGAATTCAAGACCAGCCAGGCCAACTCGGTGAAACACCATCTCTACAAAAAATGCAAACATTAGCCTGGCATGGTGGCAGGTGTCTGTAGTCCCAGCTACTCGGAGGCTGAGGCAGGAGAATCGCTTGAACCTGGGAGGTGGAGGCTGCAGTGAGCTGAGGTTTCATCACTGACCTCTAGCATGGACAACAGAATGAGACTTCATCTCCAAAAAAAAAAAAAAAATCATACAAATGGCCAACAGATATGTTAAAAATGTTCAGCATTGCTAAGGATCATGGAAATACAAATTAAAACCACAATGAACTATCTTCTCACACCTGTTCGAGTGGCAAGTATAAAAATTAGAAATGATAACAAATATTGATGAAAATGTGGAGAAAAGGGAGCCTTTGTATGTTATTGGCGGTAATATATATTAGCACAGCCATGGTAGAAAATTGTATTAAGGAACATCAAAAAATATAATTGCTGTATGTTCCAATAATCCCACTTCTCTATATTTACCCAGAAAGATCTGAAATCAGTTTGTGAAAGAGATTTCTTCCCTCCCATTTTCATTGCCATACTATCTACAATAGCCAGCTTATGGGATCAAGGTTATTTTCTATCAACAGATGAATGGATAAGTAAAGAATGGTATGCATGAACAATAGAATACTCTTCCACCTTAAGAAAGAAGGAATTATATAATTTGTAAAAACATGGGTGGAATTGAATAACATTAAATAAAATAAACCAGGCAAAGAAAAATACCACATGTTCCCACAGGTAGAATCTAAAAAAGTATTTTTTTAATTCACAAAAGCAGATAATAGAATGGTGGTTACAGAGACTAGTGGATTGGGGGACTGGGGAGATGACAGTCAAAAAGAACAATATCTCAACTGGGAGAAATATGCTTTTTTTTTTAGTTCTATTACACAGCATGGTGAATATAGTTAGTTGCTATAAAAATGTTAAGAGATGATGGAAATGTTAATTGGCTTGATTTAATTATTTCACATCGTATTCATAAGTCATAACTTCATTTACATAAATGTGTACAATTATATATCATAACACTTATGTAATTGTATATTGTCAATCTACAATAAGAATTCAGTGATTCCCACTATATGTGTTTTAGTTGGGAAAAAAAAGACAAAAGGATCAGAGTGCCAGCTGGTGACAACAGTGTAGAAATTTAGAGGGACTTGGGCTGAGGTAGTGGGTCTTTTCTTTCCTCTCTATGATCTTAGACTTGCTTTGAATATTGGCTTGTGCATTACTTCCATAAAATCTCAGCCAGATAGTTTCCCTTGCTCTACCTAATCACCACAAGTGTTGGAAAAGAATTTGCAGCTGTGGGAGTCTCTGAGTGGGGTGAACATGACCAGAAGTTAGATGTGAAATGGGTACTTACTTTCGCTGTGCACCTTTGAATCTTTTGAACCTTATAAAATGTGTGTGTTTTGCTATTTAAAATTAAATTTAAGCTAACAATGACAAAAACTCGATGGACATTAAGAAATTAGTAAAATGTAGGGAGGTGAGAGGCAGATTGTGAGAGATAATGAAAATAACTTGGGAATTAATTGACTAATTGTGTAGATATAATGGGCATGAGAGGGAAATTCAAGAAAGGGAATGTAAATAGAATATTTATAAACTTAAGGATAGTGTAAAGTTTAAATAATGTAAACACTAGCTTGGAAATCAGAACAATTACTTAAATTGTCATAGATACATATTCCTATAGAAATGAATAAAATATGGTTTTCTATCTCATAGCGTTTATAGTTCTTATGGTTAAATGAGCTAATTCATGCAACTATGGGCAATATCATAATATTTGAGTGTTAGCTCTTATTACCATTACTATATGCACAAATTAAGCATGATTAAATAAAGTTCTGCTTCTTCTGGGTTGATCTATGCAGAGTTGCTCCTGTGAAAAAATTGCTGGATGAAAACCATGATCAATAACTTTGAGCATCTGCCCTTCTTTTCTTATTCTATCGTGGCATCAGGATTGTGGTATTTTTCTCTTTGATTTATAGGGGACTCTTATTATAGTTTCTGCTCTTCAAAATAAGCCCTGCCTTCTTTTTAAGGTACTCTAAAACTTCTGTTTTCCTATAAAAGTTTATATGTGAAGAACTACGCTTTAGAGTGAAGTAAACCTACACACATTTCAAGTGTGGAATTAATTTTATCTTCAATTTCTCTACCATATACTAAGATGTTTGTGGAATACCGTATAAAAACTTTCAAAACTATATTTGCTGGTTACATATTGCTCCAAAAGTTTCAAGGCAAGTTTTTACTTGGAAACATAAATACCGACCACATAAAAATAACTTTAGTATATTTGTGGCTGTTTTTGTTGTTGCTGTGTGATTTATTGATATCAGAAAACCTAGTAGATTTGACTCCAACTTCCAAACTTAAAAAGTCACTTTTTATTATAACTTCTTCTGAAAAATAAGGACGTTTCTTACTAATTTTGAATCTGTTAAAACCATTGCTATTCTAGAGAAAAGGTAAAATCCTTGGGAATGTTTCTTATGGGAGGTGGAAGAATGTCAAGAGATCATTAATCTGGATCTTCAAATTTGTGGAGTGTGAGTTTATATTTACCAGAAGTATTATAAAATCAAAATTACTTCATAATTCCCCTGAAAGTAGCTCTCTTTCCCCCAGCATAATGATTAGGTCAAAAACTCCTAGAGAACAGAAAACCTATCTTATTCACTTTAAATCCCAGGACGTAAGTATTGTGTTAGGTAGTGGGACTTTTATGTAATGCTGGTGATTATTTCTGATTTCCACTAGTAGTTGTTTTGAATTTAAAAGTCAAAGTAAATAATAATACAGCTGAATAGGCACCTTAGAAATGTAATCAAAAATAATAAAAAGAATGGCAGTAGAAAAGGTTGGGACCACTCTTGGCTTTGGATTATGAAGGCATGTGAAATAAATCACATAAGTTTTAACACAGGCTTTCAAAGACAGTATCACTTAAAATGCTATTTGTTTATGGATGTTCAGTATATCTTGATACAGGATTGAGATGGGATATACTTACTAAACTGGAGGTAGGGATTTACCTTTAAGAAAGAGAAGGTTAACAAGTTTGCTTAAAAATTTTTTTTCAAATTTCATCAAAGTAGAGATCTTATATGTAATATATTATTTGATTTCTGTTCTCCATAGTATGTAAAATATATGTTGCACACATTAAAACACATGATTGAAATATTTCTGACAAGTACCGTTTTTTTAGCCTAAATATATTTATTGCAAATAATAAGAATTTTTGAAGATGCTTCTATAGAATCCAGTAGTTCAATTATTGAACATTAAAATATAAGAGATTGATGTTGTTATGTGGCAATTGGCTTGAAACTACTATTATAAAATAAAGCAAAATTTGATAACTAATGAGTCAGTGTACAATATAGATAAATGTATCTGGAGGCCATTTAATCCTGACCCTCCAAATTCTACTTCCATATTTGACTAATACTACTTGCTAAAAATATCTACTAGGATGATTTTTTTTTTAACCAAAGTGTGTCTTTATTGCAGTCTCTATTGAAACAGAAAACCTGAAGACCTTGTAGCAAGGATGATTCCATTGGCTTCTGGTCAACAACCAACAGCAATATGTATTTATATTATTATATAGTAAATGCACATCAGCAAAGAAGTACAACCTATTTACTTTTCCTTTAATATATACTGGTGCCATTTGGATTCTTCATCTCAGTGGCTCTGTATCTGATGCTAACGTCTCATGGGCATCATTTAAAGCGACAAGCCTAAAAATTATAGCTCTCCTTCTGTCTATCCCCATAACAGCTAAAGAATCCCACATCTGTTCCCCAGTTTTGCTTGATTAATAAAGATGTGCAAAATAGGAATTATCTTCTCCCCCTCAATTGGAAAAGAAAAACAAGGGGATCATGAAAACCAAACAAATTATCTATGAAACAGAATTTTTTTTATCAGCTCAGTGCCAAGAGGAATTAGAACGTTGTTACCATACGGATAACCTCTAATTTTTATGGTACATCATTTTCTTACAGTTGAAAGAATTCTTTTCTCTTCAATTTTGGAGATGAAAAGAAATACTATTTTCCTAAATTCACACGAATATAAATGGATTGTAGACCTGTGTTTGCCAATGATCTGCAATAAAGCAATTATGCCTTCATACCATTGAGCTCTGAATTCTAATTATTTGCCACACAAAAATTACTCTTTTTTTTTCTGATATAGCTTCTATCTTAATGATTCTGAGTTTACTAAAATAGCATTGAGTTTGGTGTAAAGAAAGTAACAAGAAAAACACAAATGAAAAATAATTTTCTGGTCAAGTGCGATGCCTTACATCTGTAATCTCAGCCCTTTGGGAGGCCTAGGCAGGCAGATTACCTCAGGTCAGGAGTTCGAGACCAACCTGACCAACATGCCCAACATGGCGAAACCCATCTCTACCAAAAATTAAAAAATTAGCCAGGCGTGGCTGTGCATGCCTGTAGTTCCAGCTACTCACAAGGCTGAGGCAGGAAAATCGCTTGAACTCGGGAGACTGAGGTTGCAGTGAGCCAAGATCATGCCACTGCATTCTAGCCTAGGCAACAGAGCAAGACTCCATCTCAAAAATATTTTTTTTCCTTTACATTAATTCAAATATTATTTATTGAGTGCTTTTTATGTGCCAGGTATTGGATCAATGAACACAGAATTGAGTGGAGTAAATGTTTGGAAGTACTTGGATTAGATTATTTTGCATAATATTAGACTTTATGGATTTCTCAGAATTTATGTACATAGTGCCATGGGTAGGCTGATTTCAATTTCTGTTACTTCTACATACAACACAGCAGTGAATATACTGAAACAGAAAACATTTATGCTCATTGCCCAACCATAAGTTCCTGGAAGGGAAATTTTCATTAAGTAGAATACAAATGTTTAAGACATTGGCATTTCCATACAATACTGTTAAGATTCAATTTTCATTGAGAAACATTTAACAGTATGTATATAATTGCTGTCACGTTTTACAGCAATCTATCTTTCTGTATATATGTCACATTTATCAATTTTGAAATGTTCTGGGATCTAGGCTATTCTACATTTGAATAAAAGGTATTCTTGTAATTTATGGTAAAACGAGGAAAACTTTACGGGTTGTGGTCAGTGGAATAGATTGTTGATGTTCCTCAACTATTCAATGCAAGTTTTATTGCAATTACAGAAATTGCACCAATAACTAGAAACCGGTAGAGGAGCTATCAACACTGGCATTAGATTAGGGGTCCTGAGTTCTTTAGGTCCAAACAAATACACACCGGGACACCTACTTTCAACAGTGACAGCCAGAGACAAAGTACAAACAGACCCCAGGGTCTAATGTCGCTATAAGTGAGCATGACATTTTATTATTCCTCCAATATTAGTGATTTTGTTTTATTCATAAGCTAGTAAAACCAAGTTGGTAAATAAGTTAATTTCCATTTTATACAGCCCAAATCTCTCATACTGTACATTTCAAATTACCATTGGACAATCGATAAAGTGAGGAGAGCAACACATGTTCCTAGGACTTCCCCCAAAAGGATATGTGGAGGTTACTAAAAAAATACAATAAAATCTTGATGGAGCAGATTATCAAAGGTATACATAGCATGTAGTTTAAAGCTTTCAACTGAGCAGCTTATCACTGTACACAACAGTTTTTTTGTGTTGTCATTTTTTAAAATTAGACTTCAGTTACAATAAAAAGATGGGAGAAAAGGAACAAGATGAATCTGGCTTCTCTTTCTTCAAAACAAGTTATGTGTTTTGCTTTTTATTGCCAACTAGTAGCATTGGTATTACCTATATTTTAAATTTTTTTAGAGAATTAACTGGAGCAAAAAAATATAAAATTTTTGTTTTGTTTTGTTTTATAATTGAACAATAGTACATGCAATACTACTAGGCTGCCAACACAAGCGGTTCTAACTCCAAGCCCAAAATTCTAAACCTTTAAAATTCTAGCCATCTGGAATTTTTAGCCTTTTAGCAATGGAAGGCTAAGTTCATCTATAAAAATCAGTCAATATTCATGTAATCTCATTAAAGACTGGCTGACATATCTGCTAAGCTGAAGACTGAGATTTGGTGACAGTTCACATTAAGACAAATTGAATTTGTAAGATGTAATTTTTACCAAAGTACAAATGCATAAATATCTAAATTCTAAGCTTAATGCTCAGCACAGTAAATTGATGAAATGTAAGTGGAACTCCATTATAAAGCATTCACTTCTAAATACGCCCAGTTTTCTAGGGGAGAAAGGGATGTATTTGTGCATAGTCATCCTTCGGTATCCATGGGGGAATGGTTTCAGGACCCCTGGCTGATACCACTATCCACGAATGCTCAAGTCCCTTATGTAAAATGACATAGTGTGTATAATCTATGCACATCTTCCTGTTACACTTTACATCATCTCTAGGTTACTTACAATATATAATAATGCAATGTAAATGGTACGTAAGCAGTGGTTATACTGTTTTGTAATTTGCTTTATTTTCTATTATCAAATTTTTATTTATTAGATTTTCAATGCAATCCCAGTTAAAATCTCAAAATTTCAGGATATTGTTTTGTGGATACTAACAAACTGATTTTAAAGTTTATATGCAGAAGAAAAAAAATATCACCCCAGAATAGCCAACACAATATTGAAAGAGAACAAAGCAAAAAGACTGACATTACTCAATTTCAAAACTTGCTATAAAACTACAGTAATCAAGGCAGTGTGGTATTGGTGATGAAACAGACAAATAGATCACTTAGAATAGAGAACTAAGAAATAAATTTACATAAATATGGCTAACTGATCTTTGACAAAGGAGAAAAGGCAATACAATGGAGAGATACAAAAGCAATACAATACTATCATCTTTTTAATAAACTGTGCTGGATCTGAACACCCACATGAAAAAATATAAATTTAGATATACACTCAAAAGTTAACCGAAAATGTTTCATAGACCTAAATACAAAATTCGTAACTACAAAACGTCTAGAAGAACAAAGGAGAAATTCTAGATGTTCTTGGCTTTGGCAATGGCTTTTAAAATTCAACACAAAGACATGACTCATGAAGAATGTTATTGATAAGCTGGACACCATTAAAATTAAAAGGTTCTAGTCTGAAAAGCCTTTTAAGTCATACATCGAAACAAAATACTTGCAAAATGTGTATTTGATAATGGGTTGTTAGCTGAAGTATACAAAGAACTCTTAAAACTCAAAAATAAGAAAATGAACAAGACTTAAAAAGTGACAAAATACCTCAATATTTAGCTCACTAAAGAAGATAAATAGATGGCAGAAAAAGCATATGAAAAGATAATGCACATTATTTGTCATTAGGGAATTGCAAGTTAAAACAACAACATGCCACTACCCAACTACTAGAACAGTCAAAATCCAAAACAGTAACACCAAATCCTGGGGAAGATAGGGAGGAACAAGAACTCTCACTATTGCTGATAGGAATAAAAGATAGTAAGTCATTTACTATGGGAAATGACTTGGCAGTTTCTAAAGAAAGTAAGCATACCCATACCATAGGATCCAGTAATTGTGCTTCTTGGAATTTACTCAAATGAGTTGAAAACTTGTATCCACATGAACACTGGCACATGGATGTTTATAAGAGGTTTATTTGTAATAGCCAAAACTTAGAAGCAATAAAGATGTCCTTTAGCTTGTGAATGAATAAATAAACTGTGGTACATCCAGAAAATGGAATATTATTCAGCACTGAAAAGAAATAAGCTATCAAGTCAGAAAAAGACAGGGAGGAAACTTACACGCATATTACCAAGTGAAAGAAGCCAATCTGAAAACACTACACACAGTGTGATACCAACTAGAAAACATTCTGGAAAAGGCAAAATGATGAAGACAGTAAAAGGATTAGTGGTTGCCAGGGTTTGGAGGAAAGGAGGGATGAATAAGCAAAGTGCAGAAGATTTTTAGGGCAATGAAACTGTTCTGTATAATGCCATAAGGCTGTATATATTTCATTGTATGTTTGTTTAAGCCACAGACTGTGTAAGACCAAGAGTGAACCCAATGCAAACTATGCACTTTGGATGACAATGATGTGTCAATGTAGTTTTGTCTATCGTAACAAACTTACCAGTATGGCAAGAGGTGTTGATAGTAGGAGAAATTATGCGTGTGTTGGTGCTGGGGTTATATGGGAACTCTAGATTTTCTGCTCAATTTTTCTGTGAATCTAAAGCTGCTCCTAAAAATAGTCTATTTAAAAGGGAGAAAAAGTGAAATAAAGAAACTAAAACAAAAATTTTAAAAAGAAATTTTAAAAGTACATACGCATGCATTATAAAAACTCAGAGCAAAGTAAAACTAGAAAAAGATCTCTAATCCAATATTTTAAAATTTCAGCTAATATATTTCACTTAACAAGTGTTTTTAATAGTCAACTTAAAGAGAAGTAGTCCTAAGACTCCCTTAATACAAGATATTCTGAAAATTTCTACTTTCACAACACCCTTGGAGTCTTAGTATTTTTTCACCTCACCCCAGGCCAAAGGAAATACCTAAAATATACTTTATAATGTTACAAGATATTTAAGGCCAAATTATAAGTATTTATACTCTAAAACCTAATAGTAATTTAAAAAATGTAATTCGCATAAATTGAAAGAAAGTCCTTATGTCTATCTTAAAGACCACAATTACTGAATATATATATATGCACACACACACAGACATATATATATATGTGCGTATATATATAGAGAGAGAGTACCCTAGAATGAGCTGGAGTTAAAAGTAAAAATTATATAGGCCTCAAATACTTTTTTCAAATCTTGAAACCAGATTAGACATCACTAACCACATTTGTTGTTCCACACAGATTTTTGACATTTTACTTTTGTTGTTGGCGTGGTTAATCATGGCAGCAACAGAAATTCTGAATTATTAAAGACATGTTGGCATCAAAAGAATGTAACTAATTTAATGTTGAAGTAGAGAAGGATCTCAAACTAGTTGTGTATCAAGTATTCAAAATATCTCAAGTTTTGCTATGGTTCCTTTGAAATTTCAAAATATTATGTGGTGCTTTGGGTAGCTCAGTTAACCATTTTGGATTGATGACCATATACTCTTCACAAGACTTTTGAGTATTAACATTTTACAACACTTGCTGTATAGTTCAACAAAGACATAAAATGCACTTTTGAAATACATCAAACAGATGGTTAGGAGGTATGCTATTTTAAATATTAAAACATTATTATCTACTAAACTCCAGTGGAATCTTTTAATTTGCAACTGTATCAAGTGTTGTATCAAGTGTTTTTTTTCTTATTTACAGTTAGATCAAAATACAGTAATTTGTTAAATACTGAATCATACACACAAACAGATGCACACATACAGCTATATGTATGTATGTGCATGTATCTTCATGTGTGTATGTTTATATATATGCATATGATTTTACTTTTAACTCCAGCTCATTCTAGGATATTAAATCAAATAATTTTAATAAAGCAAGCAAAAAAGACATCTTGTTCCCCAAGACATAAAGCAAACAAATCAATAAGACCATAAAACAATAAAAATTTGAGTCACTGTATACTAATATAGAATCACATCTGCTTCTGCAATAAAACAATATAAAATTTTCTTTAATATGCAAATAGGTCAAACAGTAAGGAGTTTGAAAATGTCCTGTGAGTTCTTTTTAAAATCCAAAAATTGTCCTTCTATAAAATTTAAGCTCAGTTGTGACAGAGAGTTGACTTGCTAAATGACCCAGAGAAATCTCCCAGGCATGATGTTAAGGCAGAAGAGAACTGCCTGGGCCTCCTCTCCCCCGGTCAACAGGTACCTTTATTACTAGTTAATGCTCTTGCTATTCATGTAAGACACAGGAAAAGGCAAGCCTGATTACCTCTGCTATGTTTGGAGCCTGATTCTAAGTGACCACTTTTCATTGTGAGTTTATGAAATCTTTAAGAGAAGCTGTGAAAGAATGTAATAAATTTGAGAAATAAAGCTGTCTCAAGCACCCCATAGATCCCAGTGGATATAATTTCACAGAACTGAGTTACTGCCCAGGACGGCTAAGATATTCTTAATGCTTCTCCGGATAGCCCAAGATTCGCTGATTTACAGTCCTAGAGGGAATAAAGTCTTCCGGTTAATGCAATGAGGAAGAGACAAAAGCTACACACAAAATTTGTGATTTAATTAATATAGTGTTGTCTGACTTTCTGAATATCTCCGAAACTTATATCACTAGACATGGAGCTCTTATTTCAATGATTCAAATAGCACCAGTGTCAGATAATATCAAATCAAAGTGAAACATTTTAAAGATACTGCAAAGAGCAAAAGGAAGTTCTGTTGATTCAAAAATATGTAAAAGATATTCTTGGATGTCTGAATGCACAAACCTAACTGAAAATTTATCTTTTAAGCTGAAGTTCACTTATAGTTGTATCAGAAACCATAAGCTTTCTAGCCATACTATGGAATTAATGTAAAAACCCCAAGTTATTAATTCCAAAAATATACAACAAAATGTTCACTTCGCAATGAAAAATAATTAATTATTTTTAAAATTAAATATTCATGTACAAGTATCCTCCACTATTTTGAAGGACACCAATATGTTACTAGAAATTGGTTTTGGCTACTAATCCAAAACATACTATTATATTTTTTTGAACTTGATTATGTTAGTTCTTTTCACTTCTCTATGTTCATCAGTAACATATTCAGTATCCAGGGAGACACACTATTCATTCTCCCTTTCTGAATCCTTTGTCCTTCCTGACCTGGCATAGTAAAGATGGTGAATTCCATACTGCAAAGACACTAGCTTCTCATAATCTTATATTACTTACCAATTGTGTTCAGAACCCCCTGACCCAATATGTGTGCATGCTGCTACATTATCTATTTATTATCTTATCTTTTGCAGACACATAAACTTATTTTCTGTCCATAGTCCCATCTTTCTGTCCAGCCTATTACCCTGGACTGTTGACTTCCCATGCCCTCTAAGAACTCGGTACTCATTTGAATGGCATAGCCACCCTTTGCTCCGTGTACATTTTTCACCTACGCTAGCTTGGACTCTGGGGAATTGAATTTACTCTAAGTGCCATCAGAGATCCCTAAGGAGTTCATCTTAGTTCTAGTATAGAGCTTAAATGGCTATTTTTGATGAATTAAATATTTCCTGATTGAATTTATTTCATACTTTAATTTTTTCAATGGAAATGAGAATATCTTGCCTGTTTTCAACAGTTTAACAAATCAAAGGCCCAGCTGTGATTATTTTATAATTATGATATGAATAGAATATCATTTCATCCTATTATACTTTTTATGCTATAGTAAACCAACTCATTCTATCCTTTTAACAGTATTGTGAACTGTGCATTGTCAGCATGTCTTTTCATATACAGACCATAACTGGATTCGCCTTGTGCTTGTACATGGGAGTCATGTTGGCCAAAACCTCTTAATGTTCTGTGAGAATTCCAAACTTCCAAGTTTTTTGTTAATCCTGGGGACTTATTGATTAATAACACTAACTGCTCTAAGTCTCTGCTTCTGCTGAATTCATTCTGTTCACCATGCAGTTTGTCCCATTTATCATTCCGAGTCGCCTAACTCAACACTAGCAAAACCCCTGTACTCTCCACAATTAACAAAAAGCAAAGATTATTTGAGTGTGAGTGACTGTGGAAACTTTAAAGAAATGAAATGGAATTCTATTTCAATTTAATAATTTTCTTCTTGATAGGATTTTTCATTGCTGTATAATACTCATTGCTGCAGTATTCTCATTGCCGCAGTATTCTCACTGCCACAAAAGGCAGAAAATATCTCAGGAATATAATAGGGAATTTATCTTGATGTTAGACAAGGTATATTATAAAAAGTACATGCTTATGGAAAAGAGTCAAATCTTTGAATGTATAATTTGATTCAATTTCTAATATAAAAATTAAATCTACCCTAACTGAACAGTTTTCCCTTGAAAAAAAAAAAATCTTAGCAAATTCTTACTCTTAAAAAAGCCTCAAGTCAATTCACCATTGAAAGGATCTCACTGGCTATCTTTCTCCATGGTTGAGTTCCAATCTCATCTAATCATTCTAAAATAATATTGAATATCTACTCTGTGCAAGATGCTATACTAGGGCTTTAGATACTTTGATGAATAAAATGAACATGAACTGTACTCTAATGGAAGTTACATTCTAGTGGAGAAAAATTAAAAAATCAAGTAGACAATCATGTAATAATATCTTATGTGAGAATAAATGCAATGGCAAATGAATAAGGACAGTGAATATAAAAATATGAGGGGTCTCCTTTGTATAAATTTGAGCACTTTAATTCTATGTTCTCCTTCCTTTCTTGCTCTCTAACTCTCTGTTTCATACATTTTTGAGAAAATTTTATAATAACTGGTTGGATATATATTAGGATTTTTGTCTATGAAGTCTATCTTTTTTTTTTGGCATTCCAATTCCCCAAAGTAAACAATCAGAGTTTGTTCTAAAATAGAAGTACCTATGTCTTCTAGAAATCTTAAGTGACAACCCTCAAATTACATTTTGTTTTGTTCACACCTACATTTATGGAAGGAAACTAAAGAAACATTTTAAGTGGGTACTTGTTATTAGGGTTATTGGGCAATATTTTTCTTCTTCTTTCTTTCGTTCTTTTTTTTTTTTTCTTTTTTTGCAAAACAACAGATATTTATTTTCTGGAATCTAGAAGTTCAAGATAAAGGTATCATCAAGATTGGTTTCTGGTGAGGCTTCTGTAAAAGCCAAATAAAATAGGGGGACAAATCTATAAAATTAAAATGCTTTATTTGAGAAGAATTAATTATAATTTGGGGCATCCACTGTAGACTGGCTTGTCTTTAGTATGTCCAAAGAACAGTGAGAAGTTTAGCGGTTTTATAAAAAGAAGAAATGTTATGCACTGCTTTTTGAGAAAGTTGCAGGGAGTTGGCAAGTCCTGAATAATAAGTGACAGTGGTGGGAAGAACTGCTCTTGTTTTTTTTCTTTTACTTTAAGAGGCTTGTCCAATATAACTCCCATGTAGTTCAAGAAACTGGGGTAGCTGGCATGGTGGCGCATGCCTGTAATCCCAGCTACTCAGGAGGCTGAGGCAGGAGAATTGCCTGAACTTGGGAGATGGAGGATGCAATGAGTCAAGATTACACTACTAATCTCCTGCCTGGGTAACAGAACAAGACTCCATCTCAAAAGAATAATAATAAAATAAAATAATAAAAATATATCATATATATGGCTTTAAAAATTTAATTGACTTGAATGATTTTTAAAAATTTCAATTCTAAGATGGCATCAACTATAAGATATATAATTGATTTAATACAACATTTTTGAAGAATATAATTAAATGCACACATTGATTTCGATGCTCATCCATATTCAGACATTAGAAAAATGGTGTATCTTAAAATAAATGAATTTTTAATTTAATATTTGTGTGTGTTTTTAAATAACTTCAACTTGTGAGATGGCAATGGAAGAAAGGGAAAGAAGGAAAGCAAAACAAAACAAAAAACCAAAAATCCCAGAGAAGAAAATATCACAACCCATATACTAGAGAATACTCTCAACCAACGTACTGGAGAATATTGAAAAATACTTAGTTTATCAAATGACAAAGTTTGTTTTTATTTGTTCTTTAGCTCTGGCAGATAAAAAAAGGGTTACTTCTTTACAAAAAGAATGGTTGGTCAACTTTTAAAGTTCACAATGCAAAGGAAACACAAAAAGGTAAAAATTATTAGGATACACTTACAACATGAATATAATGATGAGGGTTTAATCAGGTTTACATGATTAAAATTTTTACATGAGTTTATAATTTTTAAATAAACTACATTCCAAAAATGTGTGTTTATTACAACAACTTCTGGTAACTCACTCTCTAAATATGAATAACAAGTGACTTTAGTTTTACTGAATTTTAATTAACTTTCCTCACTTAATGTTGCCTGACACTATGGTTCAAACTCATTCTATGAATAATTTTGTTAAAGATAGAAAGTAAAGATCTTTATTTGCAAGTTGGAACAGCTTAAATAGTTTAATGGATTTCAAATACCATTTAAGAAAAAATTAATTAGTATCTGAAACTATTAGATATAATTTAAAGTGTTTGACAGATAATAAGACTATTTTTATGTCACGTTATATATGATAAAGTAAAAATATTTCTACATTAATACAAATATTTAAGCTTTCTTTGTCATTTCACTGCCTGAAGTCATTGGAATACTGCTCATTTTTACACTATTACAGAATTATTTCAAGTCCCTTTACAAAGTACCATCATATCTCCCAGCTACCACAAATTCAACAAAATGACATAAGGTACATAAAGTACTCACAAACTCAAATCATTCAAGGTAATGTAAAGAGGGACCCTCTGAGGAACTGGAAATTATAAGAACCGCTTAGAGTTAAAAAAAAAAAAAAAAAAGGAAGAAAGCAGCCATAAAATTATTTCAAAGAATAATGCTGCAAATGCTGGGAATGCTACCAAAATAAGGTTTCATAACTTAATATACCAAATGCTTAAACAAACCGACAAAACCAAAAAGCAAAACACTACCATGTTTAGTTCATGGGCCCTTTGTTTGGAAGTGGCTTTAGCTCAGCACTCTGACCCACCTGTGAGTGTTAGAGATAGGAGGCGTCTGCCCTCAGAAAGTAATGCTGAGTGGGAGGCACAGCTTGTCAAACTGAGACCTCAGAAATATTTAAATTCCTACTTGCTTTGCCTGCACTTACTGAAGACAAAGGCAAGAGCCAGCGGCTCATGGTGCTTCATCTTAAACTTTACCTCAAATAACTTGCTCAAATCTATACAGTAGGGAATCAGAGGAAATCCCAACAAATTTGATTGTATGATTGTATTACAGAACCAGCACAAACTATAAAAGCCAAAAAAATATATATCTAATATATAAAAGAGAGAGAATGTAAGAGAGAGTAGAATTTTAATAGAGATAATAATTAAACTCTCTGAAGTCCATAATAAAAGTTTTAAGTAACTGAAGTGATGTATTATGCTCCTCGGTTTCAAAAAAATTAATATAATATCTATAAAATTTATTCAAATTAATAAGTAAATTTAATGTATCTTAATAAAAACTTTACCAAGATTTCTATGAAGTTTCACAATTAAAATAAAAACATTAGTTTACAAAAAATTTTTTAAAATGGAAAAAAGCAACTATGAAAAGGGTGGACATTTCCTAAGATATTACAGTATTTTACAGCTGTAGTAATTAAAATACTGTGACGTTATAATAGCAGGTATGTAAATGCAATATAAAAAATGTATCAGAACCTAAATTGTGTAGTTAAAGAAGCAGAGGATAAATTAATGTGGCATTTCAAATGAGCGGGGGAGAAATTGAATAAAAATAAATGGTGTTGAAATAATTGACTATAGATATAAAAAATAATACAGATAGATCTATATCACCCATAACTCCAAAACTCCAAATATAGGGCATGAATGAAATCATATTAAATAATTAAGTTGTAAACTTCAAATATAGGGTATAAATGAAGTAATATTAAACACTTATGTTGTATTTTACATATATATATATACACACACATATATATACACACATATACACAGAAAGAGAAAGAGGAAAAGAAAACACAATGTAATCTGGTTATACCCTTGTCTTAGACAAGGTTTATTAAACAAGACCTAAAAAATGAACACTAAAGGAGAAATAATGATAAATTAAAATGCAGAAAGGGTATGGATACACACATAGCCATATACATTTGCAAACTAGATAACAGAAAACATTGGAATCAAAATTATTAAAACTGTATCCTATGAATTTATAATTCTTATTTCCATCTATACATTAAAAACATATACTAAATAGGCTAATTAAGCATTATTTATAGTAAAAAAAAATTAGAAATAACCCTAGATCTCCTTCATTGGGGCAATGGTTACTTTTAAATTTATTTATAATTATATTACATATAAACTGACATTCATATACAGTAGCATAAAATGTGACATTGATTAATATATATTGATATAAAATGGCATCCAGCAAATATTAAGAAAAAAGGAAAGGCAAACCACAAAACAATATATGCTTGATTATATAATTTATGTAAAAACAAATATAACATAGTTCCAAACATATATCTGTGTCCCCACACATATCTCACCTTGAATTGTAATAATCCCCACATGTCAAGGGCAGGGCCAGTTGGAGATAATTGAATCATGGGGCAGTTTCCCCCATACCATTCTCGTGGTAGTAAATAAGTCTTAGGAGATCTTATGATTGTACAAATGGGAGTTCCCCTGTACGAACTATCTTATCTGTTGCCATGTAAAATGTGACTTTGCTCCTCCTTTGCCTTTGGCCATGATTGTAAGGCCTCCCCAGTCATGTGGAACTGTGAGTCGATTAAACCTCTTTCCTTTATAAATTACCGAGTCTCAGGTAGGTCTTTATTAGAAGAGTGAGAACAGACTAATACCAGATCTCTTTACTTCCTACACCAAATAGTGATTAATTAGCTCATTAGGGGAAAAAAGTGATGTTTGGGCTGGGTAGGAGGGTAAAGAGAGTTCACTTTTTTAGGAAATAAAATAAATATTTTTATACTTCACTGGTAAAAGCATCATTTAATCTGTAGCTATAATCTTCAGTCATTTCAGCTTTTCCATCCTCCCTGTTAAAACACGGTTTTTTTTCTCTTTCTCCGGAGAGGAAAGAAAGCACCATTTACAGTAGGTAGAATTGTGTTCTCTGAGAACATTTCCTTACTCACCTGGCATCTGTGACTGTGAATACGGTGATCTGTAACACCAGTGAATATATTACCTTCCACAATAAAGACACTCTGCAGTGTAATTAAGGTTGCTAATCAGTTGACTTTAAATTGAACAGATAATCCTAAATTATCTGAGTGGGCTAAATGTAATCACAGGAGCTTTAACATTAGAGGCAGAAGTCAGGAAGATGTAGAGTAACAGGTAGGTAGAGAGTCTCAAGTGTAAGGGAGATTTGATGTGCCACACCTTGCCTGAAGATGCAGAAAGTCATTTGTGAAGGAATATGTAAGAACTCCAGCAGCAGAGCAGCAATCTCAGCTTGTAGGTGTGAGAAAACAAGAATAAAAGACACTCAACTACAAGTAAGTGGATTTTGTCAACAGCCTGAATGTGTTTAGAACAGCTCTTACCTTGCCTACAGGTAAGAGCTCAGCCTGGTGAACACACTGGTTTCTGCCTTGTGTAACCCTGAGCAGAATGCTCAGCTGAGCCCATTCAGACATCTAACCGACAAAACTGTGAGATAATCAATGGGTATTGTTTAAAGTCACTACATGTGTTGTCTTTCATTAACCGTCAATAGAAAACTAATATTCCATCAGAAAGAAAAAAATTAATATTATCCCAACTATCCAAATACGTGTACTTTTCTTTGAAACTTTCTCTGTAAATGACAGAGATGTCATTACTTTTACCTATATCTGTGCTTTGAATTTTATCTCCTACTTCTTTCTTTAAAATCGTGATTGCTCTTCTACTTCCAACTTACTCCTCACTCTGGCTGTCTCAGCTTCATATGAGCTATGGGAGACTTTTCAGTGTTAACTATTCCCCCACTCATGACCTTCTACTTCCTCCCACTATTGTCCTTTCTCATCTTTCATTTATGGCTTATTCTTCATTCCAGCTCTCTTGCTTGGATTACAAAACTACATATCAAACTTGCTACTGGATACCTCTCTTTGGATGTCCCACAGACAACTCTGACTTAACTCAATAGGATGCAAAACAAAACTCATCTATACCTGCTGTTTTTTAATATCAGTGAGTGGCACCAACATCCCTTGATCACGGAGAAAACAGTATATCACACCATCTTCTCCGTATAATAACTTACCATCCTCTGTTGATACGTACTCTGGAAATCTTCTGACTATCTCCATTTCTCTCCACCCCTTTTGCCTGTATTCTGAAGCACACCATCATCATTTATCACCCAAATACTTAAACTAGTTTCTAAACTCATCTTCCTGCAAAAATCTTGTCCTCTTGTATAACTTCCACCGTATTAAATCGAAAGTGAGATTTCTAAATCCAATATTTGGTTATATTACATTTAAGCACTTATTTAACACCCCAAAATGTTCTAAGTGCTTCATGTGTTTTAATTTATTTAATGGTTAAAAAAAGCCTGCTTCATAGATGAGGAAACTGCAACCTTAAGAGGCTGACTTTCCCAGATCAAATGTCAGAAAGTGGTGAAGCCAGTTGTGGGACTTCAACACTCCAGCTGTAGTTGTTAACTATTAATTATACTGCCTCTCTATTTCCCTGACATAGTGTCCTTTACTATTCTGCTAATTTTCAACATTTTCATTTTGAGTGTTAAAACCTGAGGATAACTAAAGTTTACCCAACCTCCCAAAACATGTTTGTAGATGGGTAGTGATTAGAGCTTAAGTTAGTACTCATTTGAGCATCACAACAAACTTGGTGATTTTCCTGAGAGAGAAAGTAAGTACTAAGATGCTTATTTGGCTCATAAAATTTCACATTGCTAGATGACAGCACAGTTGAAAAAGACCCAATTTCTCAAACTGTAAGCCACACTTCCTATTATTTTAAAGTATTTCACAAATACTTACAGATCCCCTGTTATGATCAAAATATTATCATAGGGGCTATGGAAAAAATAGTGGTGAATTAAACAGATGTTTCTTCTACTTGTAGTTCTTTGGTTTTGGTAGGGATAGAGAATTTTGAACAAAGAATTAAATAGTTAATAGTTTATTTATATTATTTAACCTTTACAAAGGAGAAAGACCACATACTTAAAAATGGGATGATATGACCTGGTCTGAGAAAGCTTTCTAGAGAAAACGATATTTGAAATAAACTCTAAAGAATGGACAGGATAATTTTGACCATAGCTCCAGAATGATTCATTTCATTTAAATGCTGCCAACATCTGCCCTGGCTGCACATCCTCTGTGACTGCTGATCAGAGTCAGTGTCTACATAATCTGAAGTTCAAGACATAAAATGTCAGTCAATTCAGGGCAATGAGGGCAGCATCTTAATAACTGAATTCTACTGGATTGGTGAATGACTATTTTTGGAATGTCTGCTCTCAGATCATTACTGTTCAAATAAATCTGAAGCTGCTAAATAATTATGAGGTGTAGACCTTGTCCTTAAGGAAATTTTTCACTATCTGCAGAGATAAGATGAACACAGATTAAACAATTTAGGAACAACATATTGCAAGCACTCAGGATTTAAATACTGTGGTACTAGACAGCCTTTATTCAAATATACTAGTTCTTCTTACCTGAATTTTTTTTCACACCAACTAGATGATTTCTGGTTCTTTACTAACTGTATTTTATTTTATTAAGACATTCTACCTTATCCTATATGACTGAGTCATGGTCTGCACCCCTCTCTTCATTCACCGTAAGTGGCTCCCAGCTACCTACAGGGAAAACTCAGCCTGGTTGAAGCCTGTCACCTGGAAGATTTCTTGTTTCTTTTCATTTTTATGTAATTTTGAAAGAACCCCAGATTTTGTGTAACTACTCTAATAACAGCTGTTCCTTCCCATACAAGGTTGTGCATTCAGTTGCTGGGCAGTTCATTTTTTTTTTTTTTTTTTTTTTTTAACTATCTTCTTTGAGCTTCATCTACCATGCGAGCATACAGTATTGGATTTCAAAGAGTTATTTTCTGTTTATTTCCATTTTAAAATAGAACGTTGACCAAAATATGCCTAATTAACTTCTACCCCTTATTTTATATTGGACAACAGCCCATAAAACATTTGCAGTTTGTTAACTAAAATATACATTGACTCTGTGTGTCTGGATTATTTCTCATTTTAATAAAAAAATCTCTGCTGTTTTTTCCAGTGTCTAAAAATAGGTAGATATAGAAATTAACTGAAAAAAAAGTTTTCAGACAAGTCATCAAAAGCAAAGATTCCCATCTGCCTAACACCATCATATCCTCTGTTTTAGACTGGAAGATTGCCGATGCTTTCTCTTCCCTAGTTATGTGTGTGAAGTTAACATATAAATGAGTATAAACAGAGTATATCAGGCCTCAGCTTAAAAGTCACCTCACTGGTGACGGCTTTTCTGAGCCCTGTAGACTTGCGTATGTTCTTTTTAATATTCCCCCATAGTACTCTGTTCTTTCCCATCTCAATCTGCATCATTCATTGTTACATCTTCTCATTGAAAGTCTATCCTCTGTGCCAGACAAACTCTACGGGACAATTACATTTACCTTTAATTTTGTCTATTCCCAGTTCTAACACAGTCTAGCATATAATGCGGGATCAACGTATGTTTAATAAAGAAATAAAAACAATAAGAATTGGAACGTACCATGGTTTACATGGACAGACCCCCTAGGCCTGGAATCCAGGGTCTATTTGGAGAGCAAAAAATCAAAAACAAAAACCAAGAAACAGAAAAAACACCCAGCATGATTTTGGTAATTCGATTATTCAGTCTGGACCTCAAATTTCATAATTTTTAAAATTAAGAGATTGGAGGAGGGTACAACCACTCTCCAGCTTTTGCAACCATACATATCTTTCCTTTATTTTGCATAGGACTTATTGGGTTTTATCTACAGACAACTTGAAAAAAATGAAAATTGAATCATTGCCTGTTTTAATTCTCTATTATTTCCCCAACTATAGCAAATACCTTCTTACATACACTGGAAAATTTTCAGAACAACCTGAGATAACTTAGGTTTCCAAAAATTTCCCTGTTGAACTTTCTACTCTCTCTAAATTATATAGAGATGAACCCTAACAAGAATAGAAAACAAAAAAAGAAAAGAAAGTAGGCAGGAGAAAAGAGAACATAGAGTAATACATTCTATGTGTTTAAAATATGACTGAGTTTAATATGGTTTTAAATTTTAAGTGCAACATTATATGCTTTCAAATTAAAATGACATATTTTAAATTGATGCTCCATATTTCACTGTAAAAATAGTTTGATTTTCTCTCTGACTTTAAAAAATAATAATTAAAATATTTGTTTCAATAATATAGCTTTTGCTGATATAAAAGTATTTCCTTTAGAGTAGTACATATGCTATGTTGTAAACTTCTTCAGTTGCTATGGGTATCACTAAAATGTCACTTTCTTTTCTTTTAATCTTAATCTCCTGCATTCACAGTTATATCTCACATATTGACATATCCATAACTTCTAAGAGGAAAATGGCTAATTGAAATAAGGTATATCGGGGATGGACATTTCGTATCAGAAAATCAAAAGCAAAGAATGCATTCATTAATATAAATATTTAATTAAACAAAATAATCTTGTAAAAGAAATAGGCCCTTGTAAATTTGTTTGAGTTCTTTGTAGGTTCTGGATATTAGCCCTTTGTCAGATGAGTAGATTGCAAAAATTTTCTCCCATTCTGTAGGTTGCCTGTTCACTCTGATGGTAGTTTCTTTTGCTGTGCAGAAGCTCTTTAGTTTAATTAGATCCCATTTGTCAATTTTGGCTTTTGCTGCTATTGCTTTTGGTGTTTTAGACATGAAGTCTTTGCCCATGCCTATGTCCTGAATGGTACTACCTAGGTTTTCCTCTAGGATTTTTATGGTATTAGGTCTAACATTTAAGTCTCTAATCCATCTTGAATTAATTTTCGTATAAGGAGTAAGGAAAGGATCCAGTTTCAGCTTTCTACTTACGGCTAGCCAATTTTCCCAGCACCATTTATTAAATAGGGAATCCTTTCCCCATTTCTTGTTTCTCTCAGGTTTGTCAAAGATCAGATGGCTGTAGATGTGTGGTATTATTTCTGAGGACTCTGTTCTGTTCCATTGGTCTATATCTCTGTTTTGGTACCAGTACCATGCTGTTTTGGTTACTGTAGCCTTGTAGTATAGTTTGAAGTCAGGTAGCGTGATGCCTCCAGCTTTGTTCTTTTGACTTAGGATTGTCTTGGAGATGCAGGCTCTTTTTTGGTTCCATATGAACTTTAAAGCAGTTTTTTCCAATTCTGTGAAGAAACTCGTTGGTAGCTTGATGGGGATGACATTGAATCTATAAAATACCTTGGGCAGTATGGCCGTTTTCATGATATTGATTCTTCCTATCCATGAGCATGGTATGTTCTTCCATTTGTTTGTGTCCTCTTTTATTTCACTGAGCAGTGGTTTGTAGTTCTCCTTGAAGAGGTCCTTTACATCCCTTGTAAGTTGGATTCCTAGGTATTTGATTCTCTTTGAAGCAATTGTGAATGGAAGTTCATTCCTGATTTGGCTCTCTGTTTGTCTGTTACTGGTGTATAAGAATGCTTGTGATTTTTGCACATTAATTTTGTATCCTGAGACTTTGCTGAAGTTGCTTATCAGCTTAAGGAGATTTTGGGCTGAGACAATGGGGTTTTCTAAATATACAATCATGTCATCTGCAAACAGGGACAATTTGACTTCTTCTTTTCCTAACTGAATACCCTTGATTTCTTTCTCTTGCCTGATTGCCCTAGCCAGAACTTCCAACACTATGTTGAATAGGAGTGGTGAGAGAGGGCATCCCTGTCTTGTGCCAGTTTTCAAAGGGAATTTTTCCAGTTTTTGCCCATTCAGTATGATATTGGCTGTGGGTTTGTCATAGATAGCTCTTATTATTTTGAGGTACGTTCCATCAATACCGAATTTATTGAGCGTTTTTAGCATGAAGGGCTGTTGAATTTTGTCAAAAGCCTTTTCTGCATCTATTGAGATAATCATGTGGTTCTTGTCTTTGGTTCTGTTTATATGCTGGATTATGTTTATTGATTTGCGAATGTTGAACCAGCCTTGCATCCCAGGGATGAAGCCCACTTGATCATGGTGGATAAGCTTTTTGATGTGTTGCTGAATCCGGTTTGCCAGTACTTTATTGAGGATTTTTGCATCGATGTTCATCAGGGATATTGGTCTAAAATTCTCTTTTTTTGTTGTGTCTCTGTCAGGCTTTGGTATCAGGATGATGTTGGCCTCATAAAATGAGTTAGGGAGGATTCCCTACAAATTTACAAGAAAAAAACAAACAACCCCATCAAAAAGTGGGCAAAGGATATGAACAGACATTTCTCAAAAGAAGACATTCATACAGCCAACAGACACATGAAAAAATGCTCATCATCACTGGCCATCAGAGAAATGCAAATCAAAACCACAATGAGATACCATCTCACACCAGTTAGAATGGTGATCATTAAAAAGTCAGGAAACAACAGGTGCTGGAGAGGATGTGGAGAAATAGGAACACTTTTACACTGTTGGTGGGATTGTAAACTAGTTCAACCATTATGGAAAACAGTATGGCGATTCCTCAAGGATCTAGAACTAGATGTACCATATGACCCAGCCATCCCTTTACTGGGTATATACCCAAAGGATTATAAATTATGCTGCTATAAAGACACATGCACACGTATGTTTATTGCGGCACTATTCACAATAGCAAAGACTTGGAATCAACCCAAATGTCCATCAGTGACAGACTGGATTAAGAAAATGTGGCACATATACACCATGGAATACTATGCAGCCATAAAAAATGATGAGTTTGTGTCCTTTGTAGGGATATGGATGCAGCTGGAAACCATCATTCTTAGCAAACTATCACAAGAGCAGAAAACCAAACACAGCATGTTCTCACTCATAGGTGGGAACTGAACAATGAGATGACTTGGACTCAGGAAGGGGAACATCACACACCGGGGCCTATCATGGGGAGGGGGGAGGGGGGAGCGGGGAGGGATTGCATTGGGAGTTATACCTGATGTAAATGACGAGTTGATGGGTGCAGCACACCAACAAGGCACAAGTATACATATGTAACAAACCTGCACGTTATGCACATGTACCCTACAACTTAAAGTATAATTATAATAAATAAATTTAAAAAAAAGAAACAAAAGGTACAATAGCATGCATAGAATAAATTCTCAACCAATTAAAAAAAAAAAAAAAAAGAAATAGGCCCTGTGCATCTTCTCAAGGAGAAGCAAAATGATTACATTTTTCAGCATAAAATACTGGAATTAAATGATAGACAGATGGGATAGTCTTGGCCAGAGGTCATTTATTGTGACCTTTTTTAAGATTGACTGCAAATCCATCAAACTCTACATTTGTGGAGCTGCTAATGAGTTCCTAATTAGGAATTAGTCAGCCATATTAATAATGTGTAATATGCCCCAAGCCTGTCAACAAGGAGAACAACACATTCACCATCCTGAATGTTAGGTTTATTGATGTCTGTCCAAATAGGTGACCTTTGTATAGCAGATACAGTTCCCTTTGGGAAAGGGAATTCCACTTCCTAAAATTATAAGGAATGGTAAAGGTGAACATCTGGGGGAAAATAAAAAGCCCTAAGTTATACGCAAGTGTTTACTCTCTTGACAGAAAATTGTTTCCTTTCCAAATTTATACTCTTTTAATTAATCAGTTGGCTTATTTCAAATTATTTTAAAAGATACCCAATGTCTTTTTTTTTTTTTTTTTTTAAGAGACAGGGTCTCCACTGTTACCCAGTCTAGAGTGCAGTGGCAGGTCACAGTTCACTGCAGCACTCAACTCCTGGGTTCAGCCTCCCGAGTAGCTAGGACTACAGGTGTGCACCACTGTACTTGGCTATATACATATATATATATAGTTGGGATGAGGTTTTGCTATGTTGCCCAGGATGGTCTGGAACTTTTGGCCTCAAGCAATCCTCACATTCTTGGCCTCTCAAATGCTGGTGTTATGGGCATGAGCCACTGTCCATTGTCTCCTATGTCCTTGTTTAGTATAAATATATATATGTTTATATGTATTTTATATATATGTGTGTGTGTATGTGTATAGATAATTATATATAATTAGAGAAGGACAAAGCAATGTCCGATTACTTTGTTTTTGTGCAAATCATTTCATTAAGTTTCATATCAGGAGAATTTCAGAGGTAAATTTTTCCCTTTGGCATTAGTTTAGAATGTATGAACTCCTCAAAAATCAAACAAACAGGAAATAGCAGTGCTTAAATGTTAATGCTAACCTCCATATTCAAGAAAGTCAGAAAAGAGAGATTAGTATTTTTCCTTAGGTTAATCACATGAAAGAAGTTGACAGTTTCAACCCACATTCACCATTCTCACATTTCATTAGCAGAATGTTTCACATATCTTTTCCGGACAACATTTAATCATTAAAATAAAAGTTAGAACAATACATCTGTGGTCAAAATGTTTGAGAGAAACAAAGTAATAGAGTGTCCTCTCAATGGCTAGATCTCATAAAATGACAAAATCTCCAATGACATGCTATCGAAGAAGTTAGGAAGGAAGGAAAAGCAAAAAGAAAATTAGTTTTGGATCACCCAACCAGTAGAGACCAAGTGTATGTCTTAGGTCATTTTAGTAATTTGCGCAAAAAAATAAAAAATAAATAAATAAATAATAGATAAATTTTGAGACACAAATAACAAAGGGCATGTGTCTTGCAATGACAAATTATTCTGAGTTATTTCAAGTTGTTAAAGTGAACAGTATTCAGTTAATATCTGCAATGATTATTGGATTCTTTGATCAACTTTGACAATGGGATTTTAAAATAATTAACTTTTATAAGTTGCTTTTTCCCAGAGTGTTTTTAAGAACTCACTCATACTTTGCCTTGAAATATATTTTTTGATGAAAAATAAAAAATAAAATAACACATGCACTCATTCATCCTAGTTAGATTGCTGCTGCTGTTGTTTTTTAGATTTTTTTAAGTGACCATCCAGCAAGTAAACTGGTTTTAAGTTTAGGCTTTGCAGAGAAACTACAAACCTACACGTTAGAGAATATCAGATGCTAAGAAAGTTTCAGACCTATTTCTATTAAAAATAATAATTTACTTGTATTTGCTCAATCAAAATGAGCTTCTTATGGAAGAAATAATCCAACAGCCAGGTGTAAATGCTCAGAAGCACGGTGCCAGGAAAAGTATCTAAGGACAGAAATGTATTTATGTTGTTTTCACAGCAGCTGGTTTAAAGCAGGCCTCTGTCTTAGCAAATATCAGGCGCTGAGAGTTTCAACATATATCTATTATGAAAAAATAATAATTCACTTGTATTTACTCAATCAAAATGAGCTTCTTATGGAAAAAATAATAACCAAATAGCCAGGCGTAAATGTCCATAGAAGCAGGAAGAGAACAGAAGACATTTTAGTGTAATTCTGAGTCTGATGAGTAAATCCTCCCACCTCAGTGCTCACATAAAAGAGGATTTAAGACTATCCAGGAAATTTTCTAGGAAGAAAAGATTTTCTAACTTCTTCTTAAGAAACTTCACTCTACTTGTGGCCACTCAACATAAGTTGCTTTTGTCATGGCTGTGGCAGCCATTGTAGTATTTGAACAGAGCTCCCCATTTTGCCTGATGGCCTTGATACCCTACCAAAGAGATGGGCCCTATATGTAACTCTTGGCACACAGAAGTTATGTACTATCTGCATTATTCCATTTTTTCATCTAAAAAAACTGAATAGCCTGAATTTAATATGATGCTTAGGCACAGGATCAGAGGAAATTGGGTTTAAATTTTTCTGCTCTACTAGAAAATGTTGGAGAATTTTCTGCATTATGCTTTCCTCAAATGTAAAATGAGAATAAAAACAGTCACGCTTGACGTGGCTGGCGAATAGTGAGGGCTCAATATAGGTATAAAAATATAATAACATTTTTCATGTCATTCCTCTTTCAAGTCTGCCTTTTCTTTCAGAGCATCCCCTGGTGCCTGCTCCTAGTATCAAGATCTATACTGACCTTTGTTCCTTAAGCAATCTATTGTAAGGTCTCCTTAGTTCCTAATCTTTCAACAGTGCTGGAAATCTCCTTTGTTCTCCTTTTCCTCCATACCCACATACTTCTCAGGCAAGTCCACTCTGATTCTTCATGTCTTTGGGATTAGGAAAAAAAAACATAATACTATGAGGAAAGTTGATTTCATATTTATTTCCTGTATACACACACATATACACACACACAGAGAAGACTTTATTGAATGTACCTAATGGGTAAATCTTATTTCTCTATGTGGTATATAACTTGATCATAATTGACTTGCGAATTCTAGGTATAATGTTTTAATTTCATGGGGTAAGTTACTAGACAACTTTAATGGTTTTTAAAGTGTGATATAAATAAAAAAATAAGTATTTTCAAATAAACATTTATTATTAAATATATTCAATTTGCAGTTAGAATAAAGAGCTTTCTTTCTTGACAATGCATCAGTTAGTACGTAGGCAGCAAACAAATGCAAAAAAATGCATTTTATCATTATCAAACAGATAATGATAAAATGCATTATCATTTCTTGATAATGCATCAGTTAGTAAGTAGGCAGCAAACATTCCAATTTTTTAACTTGAAAAGAATTTAATAAAGGGTTTACAAAATGCTGTGAGCAGAATGTAAGGGCATAAAGGGATAGTGCTAGGGATCTATAGGGATTAGTAAGAAGGGAGATGCTTCATTTTCATCATCAGTCTTGAAGATCTAAAGGGTGAAAGGCGGGATGTGTTCTACAGCAGAGAATGAGACAGTAGATGGGAGGAGACTTTGTAAATGCAACTATAAACTTTGTTTTGAGAAACAACAGATGCAAGTGTACGCCAGAAAAAACAGAGCTGAAGAAATAAATACTTGACCTCTGTTCTCTCCCTTCTATCTCCAGTCAGTGTGCTTTTTGGCTAAACCCAACCAGAAGGAAGAGGTCAAGAGACCCTCTATCAGGGAAGGATGGAGAGTGTATCTGGGGGACAAACGGAGGATAATGAGCACAATTTGGTTTTAATAGTCATCAAAAATACTTCGTTTGGAATAAATATATTAAACACATTAGGTTAAAATTTTAAATGAATAGTTAAACCCAGAGCCACCTTAAGTTGATAAGAAAAAAAATGTAATCCCTTCATTGAATGATGTTACATTTGACTATAATTAGCAATGAAAATCAAATTTAAATATATAGCCAGTTCATTGAATACATTAGGAGGGAAATTTAAAAGCATTAATTGGAATACGTTAAACATTAAATGTAATTATGAAAATGCAGTGGTATCTTTTAAAAATTGTATATTAAAGAAGTTTAATATGTGAACACACGTAGTAGGACACTACATTGATAATAACTTTTCCAAATAACAGGGATTTGCAAATCATAGGCAGTGCAGGTTATTTTGTTATTTAGTGGGGTTATAGAACACATTTTAAAAAGAGACTATTCTCTGGTTGTAAGTGACACAATCCTAATCAACTCCATCTTATATATCATTTATATTGGCTTCTTTATATTGCTAGACAGGTGGACAGGTGTAGAAGTTTGAACAAATCCTTAATGTATTAAACTAGGAAAATATTAATTTATTCTTTAACAAATTTAGAACCCAGATTGATATCACTCTGGGTTCAAATAATGAGGTATTTATTTAAAACTTCAGTTTCTGGAGGATCTAGTTCAAATTGCTTTTAGAAAATGAAAATTTTTGCACATTGATTTTGTATCCTGAGACTTTGCTGAAGTTGCTTATCAGCTTAAGGAGATTTTGGGCTGAGATGATGGGGTTTTCTAAATATACAATCATGTCATTTGCAAATAGGGACAATTTGACTTCCTCTTTTCCTAATTGAATACGCTTTATTTCTTTCTCCTGCCTGATTGCCCTGGCCAGAACTTCCAACACTATGTTGAATAAGAGTGGTGAGAGAGGGCATATCTGTCTTGTGCCAGTTTTCAAAGGGAAAGTTTCCAGTTTTTGCCCATTCCATTCAGTATGATATTGGCTGTGGGTTTCTCATAAATAGTTCTTATTATTTTGAGATATGTCCCATCAATACCTAGTTTATTGAGAGTTTTTGGCATGAAGCGCTGTTGAATTTTGTCAAAGGCCTTTTCTGCATCTATTGAGATAATCATGTGGTTTTTGTCTTTGGCTCTGTTTATATACTGGATTACATTTATTGATTTGCATATGTTGAACCAGGCTTGCATCCCAGGGATGAAGCCCACTTGATCATGGTGGATAAGCTTTTTGATGTGCGGCTGGATTCAGTTTGCCAGTATTTTATTGAGGATTTTTGCACTGATGTTCATCAGGGATATTGGTCTAAAATTCTCTTTTTTTGTTGTGTCTCTGTCAGGCTTTGGTATCAGGATGATGCTGGCCTCATAAAATGAGTTAGGGAGGATTCCTTCTTTTTCTATTGATTGGAATAGTTTCAGAAGGAATGGTACCAGCTCCTCCTTGCACCTCTGGTAGAATTAGGCTGTGAATCCGTCTGGTTCTGAACTTTTTTTGGTTGGTAGGCTATTAATCATTGCCTCAATTTCAGAGCCTGTTATTAGTCTATTCAGGGATTCAAATTCTTCTATGTGTCCAGGAATTTATCCATTTCTTCTAGGTTTTCTAGTTTATTTGCATAGAGGTGTTTATAGTATTCTCTGATGGTAGTTTGTATTTTTGTGGGATCGGTGGTGATATCCCCTTTATCATTTTTTATTGCGTCTATTTGATTCTTCTCTCTCTTATTCTTTATTAGTCTTGCTAGTGGTCTATCAATTTTGTCGATCTTTTCAAGAAAACAGTTCCTGGATTCATTGATTTTTTGAAAGGTTTTTTGAGTCTCTATGTCCTTCAGTTCTGCTCTGATCTTAGTTATTTCTTGCCTTCTGCTAGCTTTTGAATGTGTTTGCTCTTAATTCTCTAGTTCTTTTAATTGTGATGTTAGGGTATCAATTTTAGATCTTTCCTGCTTTCTCTTGTGGGCACTTAGTGCTATAAATTTCCCACTACACACTGCTTTAAATGTGTCCCAGAGATTCTGGTATGTTGGGTTTTTGTTCTGATTGCTTTCAAAGAACATCTTTATTTCTGCCTTCATTTCGTTATGTACCCAGTAGTCATTCAGGAGCAGGTTGTTCAGTTTCCATGTAGTTGAGCGGTTTTGAGTGAGTTTCTTAATCCTGGGTTCTAATTTGATTGCACTGTGGTCTGAGAGACAGTTTGTTATAATTTCTGTTCTTTTACATTTGCTGAGGAGTGCTTTACTTCCAACTATGTGGTCAATTTTGGAATAAGTGCGATGTGGTGCTGAGAAGAATGTATATTCTGTTGATTTGGGGTAGAGAGTTCTGTAGATGTCTATTATTAGGTCTGCTTGGTGCAGAGCTGAGTTCAATTCCTGGATATCCTTGTTAACTTTCTGTCTCGATCTGTCTAATGTTGACAGTGGGGTGTTAAAATCTCCCATTATTATTGTGTGGGAGTTTAAGTCTCTTTGTAAGTCTCTAAGGACTTCCTTTATGAATCTGGGTGCTCCTGTATTGGGTGCATATATATTTAAGATAGTTAGCTCTTCTTGTTGAATCGATCCCTTTACCATTATGTAATGCCCTTCTTTGTCTCTTTTGATCTTTGTTGGTTTAAAGTCTGTTTTATCAGAGACTAGGATTGCAACCCCTGCCTTTTTTTGTTTTCCATTTGCTTTGTAGATCTTCCTTCATCCCTTTATTTTGAGCCTATGTGTGTCTCTGCATGTGAGATTGGTCTCCTGAATACAGCACACTGATGGGTCTTGACTCTTTATCCAATTTGCCAGTCTGTGTCTTTTAATTGGAACATTTAGCTCATTTACATTTAAGGTTAATATTGTTATGTGTGAATTTGATCCTGTCACTATGATATTAGCTGGTTATTTTGTTCGTGAGTTGATGCAGTTCCTTCCTAGCATCGATGGTCTCTAAAATTTGGCATGTTTTTGCAGTGGCTGATACTGGTTGTTCCTTTCCATGTTTAGTGCTTCCTTCAGGAGCTCTGGTAGGGCAGTCCTGGTGGTGACAAAATCTCTCAGCATTTGCTTGTTTGTAAAGGATTTTATTTCTCCTTCACTTATGAAACTTAGTTTGGCTGCATATGAAATTCTGGGTTGAAAATTATTTTCTTTAAGAATGTTGAATATTGGCCCCCACTCTCTTCTGGCTTGTAGAGTTTCTGCTGAGAGATCTGCTGTTAGTCTGATGGGCTTCTCATTGTGTGTAACCCGATCTTTCTCTCTGGCTGCACTTAACATTTTTTCCTTCATTTCAACTTTGGTGAATCTGACTATTATGTCTTGAAGTTGCTCTTCTCAAGGAGTATCTTTGTGGCATTCTCTGTATTTCCTGAATTTGAATGTTGCCCTGCCTTGCTAGGTTGGGGAAGTTCTCCTGGATGATATCCTGCAGAGTGTTTTCAACTTGGTTCCATTCTGCCCATCACTTTCAGGTACACCAGTTAGACGTAGATTTGGTCTTTTCACATAGTCCCAAATTTCTTGGAGGCTTTGTTCATTTCTTGTTACTCTTTTTTCTCTAATCTTCTCTTCTCATTTCATTTCATTCATTTGATCTTCAATCACTGATACCCTTTCTTCCAGTTGATCGAATCGGCTGCTGAAGCTTGTGCATTTGTCATGTAGTTCTCGTGCCATGGTTTTCAGCTCCATCTGGTCATTTAAGAACTTCTCTACACTGGTTATTCTAGTTAGCCATTCGTCTAATCTTTTTTTAAGGTTTTTAGCTTCTTTGTAATGGGTTAAAACTTCCTCCTTTAGCTCAGAGAAGTTTGATTGTCTGAAGCCTTCTTCTCTCAACTCGTCAAAGTCATTCTTCCTCCATCTTTGTTCTGTTGCTGTCAAGGAGCTGTGTTCCTTTGAAGCGGGAGAGGCACTCTGATTTTTAGAATTTTCAGCTTTTCTGCTCTGCTTTTTCCCCATCTTTATGGTTTTATCTACTTTTTGTCTTTGATGATGGTGACCTACAGATGGGGTTTTGGTGTGGATGCCCTTTCTGTTGGTTAGGTTTCCTTCTAACAGTTGGGACCCACAGCTGCAGGTCTGTTGGAGTTTGCTGGGGGTTCACTCCAGACCCTGTTTGCCTGAGTATCACCAGTGGAGGCTGCAGAACAGCGAATATTGCTGAACAGCAAATGTTTCTGCCTGATCCTTCCTCTGGAAGCTTCATCTCAGAGGGGTACCCGGCCATTTGGGGTGTCAGTCTGCCCCTACTGGGGTCTGCCTCCCAGTTAGGCTACTTGTGGGTCAGGGACCCACTTGAGGAGGCAGTCTGTCTGTTCTCAGATCTCAAACTTTGGGCTGAGAGAATCACTACTCTCTTCAAAGCTGTCAGTCAGGGACATTTAAGTCTGCAGAGGTTTCTGCTGCCTTTTGTTCAGCTATGCCCTGCCCCGAGAGGTGGAGTCTATAGAGGCAGGCAGGCATCCTTGAGCTGTGGTGGGCTCCACCCAGTTCGAGCTTCCTGGCTGCTTTGTTTACCTACTCAAGCTTGAGCAATGGTGGGCACACCTCCCCCAGCCTCGCTGCTGCCTTGAAGTTCTATCTCAGACTGCTGTGCTAGCAATGAGTGAGGCTCCATGGGCGTGGGACCCTCTGAGCCAGGCACAGTGTGCCGGTTGCTAAGACCGTTGGAAAAGCACAATATTAGGGTGGGAGTGACCTGATTTTCTAGGTGCCCTCTGTCACAGCTTCCCTTGGCTAGGAGAGAGAATTCCCTGACACTTTGCGCATCCCACGTGAGGTGATGCCTTGTCTTGCTTCTGCTCACGCTCAGTGGGCTGCACCCACTGTCTTGCACCCACTCTCTGATAAGCCCCAGTGAGATGAACCTGCATTCTTATACACAAATAACAGACAAACAGAGAGCCAAATCATGAGTGAATTCCCATTCACAATTGCTTCAAAGAGAATAAAATACCTAGGAATACAACTTACAAGGGATGTGAAGGACCTCTTCAAGGAGAACTACAAAGCACTGCTCAACGAAATAAAAGAGGACACAAACAAATGGAAGAACATTCCATTGCCCATGGATAGGAAGAATTAATATTGTGAAAATGGCCATACTGCCCAAGGTAATTTATAGATTCAATGCCATACCCTTTAAGCTACCAATGACTTCCTTCACAGACTTGGAAAAAACTACTTTAAAGTTCTTATGGAATCAAGAAAGAGCTCACATTGCCAAGACAATCCTAAGGCAAAAGAACAAAGCTGGAGGCAGCGTGCTACCTGACTTCAAACTATACTACAAGACTACAGTAATCAAAACAGCATGGTACTGGTACCAAAACAGAGATATAGACCAATGGAACAGAACGGAGCCCTCAGAAATAATACCACACATCTACAACCATCTGATCTTTGACAAATCTGACAGAAACAAGAAATGGGGAAAGTATTCCCTATTTAATAAATGGTGCTGGGAAAACTGGCTACCCATGCGTAGAAAGCTGAAACTTGATCCCTTCCTTACACCTTATACAAAAAGTAATTCAAGATGGATTAAAGACTTAAATGTTAGATCTAAAACCATAAAAACCCTAGAAGAAAACCTAGGCAATACCCTTCAGGACATAGGCATGGGCAAGGACCTCATGTCTAAAACACCAAAAGCAATGGCAACGAAAGCCAAAATTGACAAATGGGATCTAATTAAACTAAAGAGCTTCTGCACAGAAAAAGAAACTACCATCAGAGTGAACAAGCAATCTACAGAATGGGAGAAAATTTTTGTAATCTACTCATCTGACAAAGGGCTAATATCCAGAATCTACAAAGAACTCAAACTTACAAAAAAAACCAACCAAACAAACAAACAATCCCACCAAAAAGTGGGTGAAGGATATGAGCAGACTCTTCTCAAAAGAAGACATTTATGCAGCCAACAGGCACGTGAAAAAATGCTCATCATCACTGGCCATCAGAGAAATGCAAATCAAAATCACAATGAGATATCATCTCACATCAGTTAGAAGGGTGATCATTAAAAAGTCAGGAAACAACAGGTGCTGGAGAGGATATGGAGAAATAGGAACACTTTTACACTGTTGGTGGGACTGTAAACTAGTTCAACCATTGTGGAAGACAGTGTGGCGATTCCTCAAGGATCTAGAAGTAGAAATACCATTTGACCCAGTCATCCCATTATTGGGTATATACCCACAGGATTATAAATCATGCTGCTATAAAGACACATGCACACGAATGTTTACTGCGGCACTATTCACAATAGCAAAGACTTGGAACCAACCCAAATGTCCATCAATGATAGACTGGATTAAGAAAATGTGGCACATATACACCATGGAATACTATGCAGTCATAAAAAAGGATGAGTTCATGTCCTTTGCAGGGACATGGATGTAGCTGGAAATCACCATTCTCAGCAAACTATTGCAAGGACTAAAAACTAAACACCACACGTTCTCACTGATAGGTGGGAATTGAACAAGGAGAACACTAGGACACAGGAAGGGGAATATCACACACCGGGGCTTGTTGTGGGGTGGAGGGAGTTGGGAGGGACAGTAGTAGGAGATACACTACTGATGAATTAATGCGTGTAGCACACTAACATGGCACATGTATACATATGTAACAAACCTGCACGTTTTGCACAAGTACCCTAGAACTTAAAGTATAATAATAAAAAAAAGAATTTCCAATAAAAATGTAAATTTCCAATTAAAAAATGTAAATTTTATTTTTAGTTTTTGTCTTCTTTTTTCTTAAAAATCTGAGTGCTTATAAATTTGACTCTGCCCTGGAAGAAAGAGCTAATTGGAGATTAATCAAAAGTATTTTGAGTAAATGCATTTCCTTGGAAATTTGAGGGAAGAATTCATTCATTCCTCTGTTGATCTCATGTAGCAAATACTAGAATTCCAGAAACCCTCTGGAAACTAGGAATATAGCCCTGAAGAATACAGTCATAGGATTGGGACAGACTGAATGGGCCTGCACAAAGAGATTTTCCGCTCCCTTTGAATACGTGTGATTTGGAGAGGAAGGGCATACTATGTTACAATAATAGAGAGGTCCCAAGACTTAATTATAGGCATTTAACTTTCTCTACTTCGTTCACTCCCTTTATGAAGACAGAACCCATTTATGATGTACAGAAGGTAGATTTCCCCTCTGAGTTACTCCTATTTTAAAAAAATCTAAAATAATTATTGCATTTATGTGCCTTTCTTATGTGTCAGGCAATGTGCTACATGCCTTAAATATGCAATTTAACCTTAAGCAAGCAGAGCACAGCACTGGCCACATCACATAAAGCAAAGCAGGAAAATGTTCTAATGTTCAACCCAATCATACCTATTGCAACAGGTCCATCATTTCATAATTTAAAAAAAAACTTCCATCAATTAGTACTTACGGCATTTTTTATATGTAAGCTTATATATTGTTCAATCAGTTACATTGCTTTTGTTTTTGTTACTTTCCTAGATTGAACCACTACTTGCAACTAGGGATTGCAGGCCTAGGGTTGTGGAAGTGATAGTGTGAGATGGTTTCAACTAAAGGAAATCTATCAGACTGTAATTTATATCTTTTTGGTGATACCTGGAAATTTTGTTTCATTCACTCAGACAGAAAATTAAGGAGTATCCATTTTGCCACAAAACAGAAGCATATATTCAAAGGCAAACAAGATAGTTTTCAGTGCTTCAGGAAAAGAATGATAAAGAAGAAAACTTTGATAGGTAAATTAGGAAAATGTCAGAGATATGGAACATTTCAGCAAATTCCTGAAGGATGATGATGCTTTTGAAATGAATTCAGGGAATGGGAGTGGTCATATATTAGCAGATATTGCCTGGGCAAACAGCAAGGGGACAATAGATGTGTAAAAGGGAAAATATGTTGCAGAAACATATTTTCTGCAAAATGCTTATGGCTACAATATGCTTTGAGAAATTTTGGAGAGCTGTAATCAATAAAGGTTCGAAAGGGAGGTGTTTCTGCTTAAACCAAAGTAACATTTTCTAGTTGATCTGTCCAGCAACGAGAAGGCATCTTCTAGACATTTCAGACATGGATGATATTCAAGAAAAGTACCTAGGAAGATACTTGTACCTAGGAAGAACTGAATAACCTAGGAATCCATCCAAATCTGAAAACCTGCTATATTTTCATTTTCAAAGGTAACTTTTTGTGAGAGAAAGAGAGAGATTGATTCTTAATATATTGTGTTTATTTTAAATATAAATGTTTTTTTCCATAGTTTAAATTTTTAATAATCTCCACAACTCAAAGTATGTGGGAGGCCAGCTGAAGTAGAGAATTTCTAGAAATAGGCATCTGATGCTGCAACCCACTGTGAACAACTTTGAAAGTGGTACATTTAGAACTTTAGAAGCATGTTGCCATATTCCATCATTAAAAGAACAGCACAGACCTGGCGATAGAGAAAAAATTATTTTTTGGATGTTAGTAACACACAACAGGCTTTAATTTGATTTATTTGAGCTCAAATTGTTCTAAAATATAGTGAAACCAATGGTAAGTGATACTTCTTCATAATATTTAGTCATTTTATGTAGCATAAAATATATATTAGATGCCATAAATGACAATTTTTTGGTAATTATACAGAAAATACTGAAAGATTATACAATTAAATTTTAATCATTAAAAATGATTTCAGGATGTTAACTCCTAAACAAGGAAACAACATTGCTATACCTTGGAAGTTTGTCTCCCCAAAACCTCTTGTTAAACTTTGATCTCAACGTTGGAAGTTGGAGCCTAATGGGAGGTTTGGGTCATTGGGGTAGACCCCTCATGAATAAATTAATGCCCTCCCTGGGATAGAGGTGAGTGAGTTCTCACTCTGTGAGTTCCTATAGGAGCTGATTGTTGAAAGGAGTCTAGTATCTCCCCCTTCTGTCTTCTCCCTCATCTCTTGCCATGTGATCTCAGCTGCCAGGAGTGGAAGATCCCTGAAACTCTCACCAGAAGCAGATGCTGGTACCATGCTTCTTGTACAGCCTGTAGAACCATGAGCCAAATAAACCTCTTTTCTCTATAAATTACCTGGCCTCAGACATTTATTTATAGCAACCTTAAATTGACTAAGACAAACATTTTTAAAATTGTATTTTTCTATGTAAACATTGAAGTAAATAAATAATCAGTGTCATAGGAGGAGATGGGAGTCCACTCTGTGTCTCATTCCACTTAAGTACTGTTGGACAAACTGAAGACCAGAAAGGAAATATGATTTTTCTAAGGCCACGCAAGAACTTGACCTAATGGTGATGCCAGAATGGAAATACTAAAATTCTTAGTCTATACTGTCATCAAAACCTTAACAACAATTACTGGATGGAGAGACTCAGACCACACTCAATCTACAGTAGTAATGATTTTTTACATTGGTTTTTGTTGATTGATGGAATATGGAATAAATGCTATGCAGTAATAAAAATATACCATAACGCCCCATTAATTCAAGAACTATGTCAAGCACCAAATGCATACAAAACAATTTTCAAGGTGACTTGAAAGTTAAAAGGATAATTGATAATATATTTCTTTGTTTTAGCATGTAAGAATCTCACATTAATCAACAGTACATATTATCAACTACTAACGAAATAGTAGTAGTGGTTTCACGACTTATGATAAATTTAGGTAAATAAAATCTTAGTCGATGTGTTGAAAATCTTAACAAAGATTCACAATTTTTGACCCAGTATCAATTTCAGGGAATGTCCTATTAAAGGGAACAAGCTCTATAGATGAAGATTTCCACCATGCCATTACTTATAATAGTGAAAAAGCAAAATTATCTTTTCTGTTTAAAATGAGTTAATAGAAAAGTTAATTATGACTCATCTGATATATGTAACAGAATAAAATATTAAAAAATAATCTTTAGAAACTGTTTAATAATATGAAACGTTCTTATATAAAAATTTAACTTTAAACAAGCTAAAAATAAAAAATACATTTAAATATAATATAAAACGTTATCTAGAAAAGGATTGTACAGAAAATATATGAATAATGAGAGCCTTAATGGTATAATTATATTTGCTGTGTTTTCAACCTTTATCTGTTACTAAACATTTCTAAAAATTCTAAAATGACAATTTTAAGTAAAACAGGGAAAATGCGTTTAGATTATAAATAAGTATCTGTAAATATACATAGACACATTTGTAGGTACACAAACACACACACGCAAACACATACACACTGACCTTTCCTCATAGTGAAACAGGTTTTGATGGACCAATTTTAACGCATAAGGAGTTGGTAATGATTCCATCAGGTGTGTACCTACAGTTAGCGTTTTTCTGCATTAAGGTGATGTGGAGAGTTTGTTTTCCTAAACATTTAAACAATTAGCCCAGATATGTAAGGGAAAGCCACTTAAAACTAGACACTGAATCATCAAAATGTGTTTCGCAACTTTATATGAAGGCTGAATTAGTGAGAAGTCATACAGTACCATGAAAGGTTATAAGCTCAGGAAGGAGTGGAAGATAATGGGATTGAAGTACAGTCTTCTGTTATCAATCTGCAGCAATGCACTAATTGCCTTCGTATCAGCAAAGGTATGGCTTTGTAACATTTTCATTTATATTTTCATCTTGAGAACATTATAGTTTCAATTCAATTATTTTTGGATGTGTATGATACTAAACCTTGTTTTGTTCAAGGTTTTCATTTTCCATATAGAAAATACATCTCATTTTAAAGTTGTGATGAGTTAATAGCTATCTCTTAACAGCAGTAGTTATAAGGCCTACACTGTTTTAGCAAATCTATACTAACTACATATTTTTAGTACCTTAAGGAGATAAGTGCAGTTATGCAAACAAAAATTTCAGAATGAGAACTGGACTTGTATGTTTACATCTTAATGCCTAATCTTTATGCTATATGGCCTCTAGGGTGCTTTATTTCCTTGACTAAGAGGTAATAATTATACTCAAGTAAGTTAGCAAGTTAACTGGCTCTACTAATCATAGTTAAAATTTCTCTCTTTTTTTTTAATGGAGTCTTGCTCTGCCACCCAGGCTGGAGTGCAGTGGCACAATCTCTGCTCACGGCGACCTCTGCCTCGCCATTCTCCTGCCTCAACCTCCCAAGTAGCTGGGATTACAGGCATGTGCTACCATACCCGACTAATTTTTGTATGTTCAGTAGAGATGAGGTTTCACTGTGTTAGCTAGACTGGTCTTGAACTCCTGACCTCAAATCATCTGTCCACCTCATCCTCCCAGAGTGCTGGAATTACAGGCATGAGTCACTATATCCGGCCCAAAATTACATTCTTTTATGAAATAACAATCTATTGAAGAACAGCAAAGAAACAATTGGAGGACAAGTTACGAGGAGCTCTCTATGTGAGGCTCAAGAATTTGGCCTTCCTCAATTCCCTTATCATGTTATTCTATTGAACGCTCGTATTTTATGAGACATTATTAGGTGTTGTTGCATGAGGGAAAGGATGTTCTATACTCGAATGTACTTTTTAAATCTTGGGAAAAGAAACATCATGGAACAGGATTTTTTTACACTCATCACAAAGCTTATATGTATTATGAATCAGCAAAGGAGAGGCAGGAATACCAAACACGGTGTTTCTCAAACCCTTTTGAGCCCACAAGACTTTCTTATTTTATTACTGATATTACTAGCATTTTTAGAACAGTTGTTTATCTTTATTTAATAAGAGTTATTTTCAGAATACAGTGTGGGAAAGGCTCAATAGGTTGATATGCTCAAACTACACGGACTCAATCCTGTGTATTCCTCAGTTTACAAATATTTCCTACTGATTGACTTTACTTACAATGTACTTAGAAGCATTATGACTCTAAAATTCCGTATATCCCTGAGCTCTCCTCAGTTTAATTTTCCTACCCCAACCTGAGTTTACTGTCACTCTCGGTTCTCAATTTTAATAATAAAATACAAATGAATGTTGAATTAAAACAATTCCAGAAACAGTCATCTGTTAAGAGAAAGGATCTGGTAAATTGGCTGGCTGGCCCCTCTGTAGTCCAAATCTAATAGTTTTTCTGCAAATCCCTAGGTGACTGTATGTAAATCAAGCGGTCTTGAACAAACCAGGTGTCTTAAAACTGCATTTCAGTTTCTTCATCTTTCAGTGTAAGATAGTTGTACATGTTTTTAAGGTTTGTAAAAGAATGCATGAAATAAGGTATAAAAAATGTCTATGTTACTTCCTAGCACATAGTAGGCATTCAACATTGATAGCTATAATAATGGCTTATGGAATATTAAAACAACTAGTGGAAAAACCTTTCCATTTTCTATTTTTAACAAGGCAAGTATTAATGTATGATTTGGGGAAGGGATGTGTGTCAAAAATACCTTCAATTTAAGTTTGGGGAAGTGTTCGAAATAGCAATGAACTTACGCATGGCTGATGGGTAAAATTAGTTATGTCTGTGTAATTAGGTTGAGAAACCTGGTATCTATCAAAATATTTCCTCCCATCTCAGCAGAGCACACTGTTACTTTTTTGCAAACACACACAGGATATCTGCCATGAAAATTAGCATATTTTCAGTATCTAAAAGAAATGAGGCCAGTTAGAGAGTTAGAAAGGCAATCAACCTACAGCCTGATAAAACAATTCTCGAAATGCTTGCCCTCATTGATTTATTTTTGCTAAACTTTCATCACAATTTGAATGTGTGACTTAAATAAGTGAACTGATTATAGTCATACGTTTGTGCACAACAGAAAGAATTTCTGTTTGAGAGAATTTTGCAAAAAAGGGTAAATGGTAGAAAGAAACTGAAACGAAGAAAGAGATAGGAGAATAGAGAGAGAGAGAATCATCCAGGCTAGAGACAGAGGTTAAAATGAGTCATGACATGGGATGAGTATTAGAGGTAGTCTGGGGCACACGTTTGTGAGCTGGATGAGAAAATTGACAAAGAGATGCAGCCGACACGAGCTTGAATGATAAATTCTGAGATCTGCGATTTGATGATCAAAGGCAAAGTGTTTGTTCAGTACTCTGGATACCAGATAGTCTTTGGATCTTTTCATTCATTCACATTCTTTTGTCTTTAATTATAAATTTTCTTCTTAATATGACCATGGTGGTTTCTATTCTCCTTCCCTGCTCTAGATTTCTCCATAACACTTACAACAATATGGCATATTATTCTTTCTTTATTATTTTCATTGTCTATCTTCATCCCCACAGGAATGTAAGTTCCATGAAAACTGATTTTTGTATGTTATTTTTTTCACTGTTGTATCCTTAAAACCTAGAACAATATATGGCACATCTTAAGAGCCTAATAAATAGTTGTTAAATGAATAAATGAAGTGCAAAAAAAGAGAATAACAAGGATCTTAGTAGTATGCATAACAGGTAATGTCTTTTACCAGCTGATTAACATTAGGTGAATTTTTTACTTCTGGTCACCTTAGTTGTGTTTTCTATAAAATCTGACTGATGCCATATGTTACACATGTTATGAAGAAGGTAGTTCCACTTACCAGCCAGTGTATGGTGTATGTGTGTTTACACATTTTATACAAAGAGAAAATGGTAATAATGTTTTTCTAAATAAATAATTTTCTCTATTATAAGAATTTTTTGCAAAAAGATGAGGTCTACACAGAGTAAACTAATAGATGCACACCGAGACAGCAAGAAATATATGTGAAAATAAAGGAGAAAAGATGAACAGTTTTGACCATTCAGGGATTCCCTGGGTAAATAAATTTAGGGAAAAAACCTTTACTAGATTATTACGCCCAAAACACTGTCGCTCTCCCACGTAATTCTCGCCGGGGAGCAAAAGATGGCCTCTATTTTCTCTCCCTCTCTCTCTCTCTGTGTGTATATACACACACACGTATATGTACATATACATATATACACATATATGCATATAAATGTGTATATATGTATATATGTGTATATGTGTATATACATATATACATATACGTATATGTATATATGAATGTATGCATACACATATGTGTATATGTATATATACATATATGTATAAATATGTTTGCATGCACATACATATCTATATATGTGTATATATGTATGCATATACATATATGTGTATATACATATATGCAGATATATGTATGTATATACATATATACATGTGTGTATGTGTATATACATATGAGATGTGTGTATGTATGCATATACATATCTACATATATACATATGTGTGTATGTATGTGTTTATATACACACACATATATATAGTTAAAAAGTACCATATAACTAAGAATGCAACTCAAGATGAAATTGGTCTGAGTGTTTGTGTATGTGCATATGTTATTCTATTATTGAAAAATATATAGAAAATGCTTCTCTGGTTTTCAGTTTCCTTTCTCTGATGTTGTATTTGTTTTCCATATGCTGCCTACCTCCACAAACAATTTTATTAAATAGTCACAGAAATGATGAAATTTAAGTTTCACGAATGCAGTGATCATAATTCCCTTCTTCTCACTTACAGTCTTAATACTGGAAATGAAATACATACTTAATACTGATAGAATGAGTAAACGAAATTGAAAAGTACAGGTTCTGAAAAAGAAAAGAAGCAAGAATATAATATTCATAGACAAATAACTTACTGTGACTGAGAATTAGGTTTAGTTTTTAAGGACTTTGTGTCCAGGAAAAAACAGAACTTAGTAGATAACATAATTATAATTTTCTAATAAAAGGGAACATGCATTCTATATTATCTAACCTTCTATAACCATGCCTCACACACTGAACACACTATAAATATTTCATGAATATTTATGTGTGCCATGAGAGTTCCTTGCATTATTTGTGGATCACCTATGTAGCTCATATAACCAACTAAATAGTATTCTTTAGAGGTCTCAGTCAGTATGTTACTCAGACAACTAAGCCTTGTGGCAGGGGTACACTTGCATAAAAGCACCCATTGTTAGCTTATTTATCTTCCCATTCTCTCATGGTAATTCTGAGTTAAAAATAAGACTCTTTGGGCCAGGCGCGGTGGCTCAAGCCTGTAATCCCAGCACTTTGGGAGGCCAAGGCGGGCAGATCACAAGGTCAGGAGATCGAGACCATCCTGGCTAACAGGGTGAAACCCCGTCTCTACTAAAAAAAAATACAAAAGAACTAGCCGGGCAAGGTGGCGGGCGCCTGTAGTCCCAGCTACTCGGGAGGCTGATGCAGGAGAATGGCGTAAACCCGGGAGGCGGAGCTTGTAGTGAGCCGATATCCGGCCACTGCACTCCAGCCTGGGTGACAGAGCGAGACTCCGTCTCGAAAAAAAGAAAGACTCTTTGGTTGCATGCCTGGACTTAATATAGAAGTTAGTTCTGCTATATTGAGCAATGTTTTGTGATCATTGGTAATAGAGCTGGCATCATAAAGAGGGAATGTTAGCTGTATTATCTTCCTGCCTGACAGTATAATTTTTTTTGGTGTTCACAGTGGGCGCTCTCTCTCTCTCTCCCCCCAAAATTGTCATTGTAAGAAGAAAAAAGTTTCAGTCTCTGCCATGTTCCTCACTAGCTCTTTAAAGTTCTCTCACATTTGATTTTTATCAAAACAAACAAATCAAAAAACCTAAGAGGTATGTATTGCCCTATTTGTCAGTTGAAGAAATGGGGGAAGGAGGAGGAATATGAAAAATTAAAACTTGCTCACCCTCCCACAATCAATAAAGGCATAGAGATGAGATTTGACTTCATGTATTCCTGACTCAAACCCCATGTTTTTAAACCACTCTTCTACATTAGGAACATTTTCTTGTCAAGTAAAATCAACGGTAAAAGCAAAGACAAAGTGGCAGGACAACCTTGGATAGGAATTATCCTCATGACTCTGATGGGGCTCCATGTATACTCCAGGACCACACATAACATGAAGTGACAGGAGGCACCAGGGCATGCTGATGTTTCTAAACTGCCCTTCTTTCCTAACCTCCAACCTTTCATTCTTCCATGGCTTTTTGATCCATTCTTTTCCTGTTCATTTCTTATATCCTGTTGTTTCTATTCTTGACTTAACTTTAGCCTTTATTTAGGAAAAATTTTTAGTATCCATGTGCAAAAAGTTAATTATAACCCTATCAATTCTGCTGAGGTACTGTTCATCTATTGCATGTTTTTAGAGGCAGGGCAGGAAAGCTGTTTTATTCAGATAAATTAAGACAACATTTAAAAAAAATGTAATGCAGGGTCAGATAACCCTGGTATGTTGACATATCTAGAAAAATCTGCAGCAATTTGCAACTATTATGGAGGGTATATAGTACAGTTTTTTTTTTTCAGAATGTATTACTAGAAGAGAGTATATAGGATTTTTTTTGGAGAGTATATATCTTTTTTTTCAGAATGTATCAGTAGAAGAGACTGACCAGGCATTTATTAGTTATTTATAAGTTGCTTACTATGTCCTAACCATTGGGTACATAAAGAATAATAAGGTCTTGTCTTTCATCTCAAGCCTGGGCAGATAAGCAAACATTTTATCATTTTTTAAAACAATAAAAGGGAACATAAATTGCTAATGAAACATAACAAATACCTGGTTGTGTCTCACCCTATGTCATCCCTGCCTATGGCTCTCCTTTCTCCAAGTGCAGATGCAGCATCAGAATCAATCTTAACATGGTGTTCAAGGAAGCCACTACTAACTGGAATGGCCATCAAAAATGAAACCTTCAGAGAGTCAGAGCTATAGGAATACAATTAGCAAAGACTAGTTCAAATGACTAAATAATTGGAACAATATTGTGATTTACCTTGAATGATAAAATTCAACTTTTTTATAAAAAAAGCAACAGGTATAAGAGTACAAAGACTTAGCTTGCAATTATAATATATGTTGATGACACTGTTGGACTAGGAGCAAGGTTAAACAAACATACAAAAAAACAACAAAAAAGATTCACATCTAAATTGGCAAACACTATTACCATCCTAGGTTTCATAGATCCTGTTGCTGTCCTGACTATATACCTGGGGCCTCACCATGAAAGTGTCCTTAGCCACTTTCCAACTGTTAATACCTGCCTCTTTTTGCTGGAAGACTGTCTACCCCATGGCAGGCCAAAGTACAAACATGAAGCTATGTTAGCATTGCTTAGTGGTGAACAATGAATAGAAGTCCATTGGTGTATAAATATTTCATCTTCCTCACCCTGCAGTTAAGGTAACTTTAGTTGTGTATTTAATATTGTTCTCTAAAGTTTTCCTACAGGATCAAGTTCTTGTCACACAGTGTTGACTAGGATGATAATGAACCCTCTGTTGGCTGCCTTTGCTTCCTTTAGGCATTTTCACACTCCCCTTTCAGTGTTTTCTGGAATTACCTCCCAAATAAACTACCTATGTGTGAATTTTTGTATGTAAGTTGCCCTCTGGAGGAATCCAAAGTAAATTTTCATCCTCTCTTTGAGTTATTCTCTCCTCTAGACACAAGGACACACACACACACGCAGACATGAATACACACACACACCCCCCTATCAAGGTAACAGAATTCTGTGTCAGAGCTAACTCCTAAGAGCCTCATATCCCCACATGTCCCCTCCCCATGTTTTAGTGAAGAGCCTCATAGCTCTCTAGCTGTCATGGGTTGACTCCAGTAATCTCAGCTTTTGATGTCACTTCTCGCTTAGGACTTCTTTCAAATAATTCCCTGTTGCCTATAAAGTGAATCCCAACTATGATTGATATAAGGCTTTCATCACTCGTAATCTGGCCCTGAATTTTCACTTCTAGCTTCACCTTCCATGAATACTACATGTCACACGGACAGATGAACTATGCTTCGTACATGCTAGGAACATTCAGGATTTATTGTCATTACTTCTCCCCACAGAAAATCATATCCCCCTTTCCCTGCCCTTCCTAGAAATTTCAAGAATTCTTTCAAAACTTATCTCCAACTTCCTCATTTGGTATAGATAGGCAATTAGTGTTCCACATTCTCATAGTATTTTGTTTCTATCTTTGTAGTTGCATTGTTTTTTTTCTTTTTTCTTTCTTTCTTTTTTTTTTTTTTTAATGAGACAGAGTCTTGCTCTTATTGCCCAGGCTGGAGTGCAGTGGTGTGATCTTGGCTCACAGCAACCTCCGCCTCCTGGGTTCAAGCTGTTCTCCTGCCTCAGTCTCTAGAGTAACTGGGATAACAGGCGCCTGTCACCAAGCCTAGCTGCTTTTTATACTTTTAGTAGAGACAGGGTTTCACCATGTTGGCCAGGCTAGTCTCGAACTCCTGACCTCTAGTGATCCGCCCGCCTTGTTCTCCCAAAGTTCTGGGCTCTGTAGTGGCATTTTAAGGCCATTTACAAGCTTCTGACCTTATCAGATACACTAGGTTTTCATCTCTTATTGGGCAGTGACCGTTTTCTATTGACTTTGAATTCCCTGCACTAGTACCATCTCATTACAGAAGCAATTATTAAAGAATGTAAAATCTACAGTATACATTTGACTTCTCTAACATTTTTATATTCAAACATTACTCAGTAAAGAACCCTTGTAATCATTATAAAAAATAGAATTCGTAGGATACATCTGACATCAGTGGTCATTTCCTGTACATTTCATCTTGAGCATAAAGGAGCCTTCTTTTTAGAAAAAATAATTATCTCCAGTTTGAAAAATACTATCCTCCTACATAGACCCTTAAAGAAATCTGGATGAAGCTAAAAGCAGTTTAACCTACTTCACAATTTTGCCTCGGGCCAGCTCTGACTGGAAGTACTACCAAATGGGAAAGATTTTGACTTAAATCAATATGAAATCAAGATATAAATCTGTACTGTGTTTAACTACAAGTTCATTGGTTAACATATTAGAAAACAATTTTGGGCTATTAAAAAAGCTGACATTTTGGAACAATTAAGAACTTTGGTATAGAGAAGAGAATAAAAGCATCAAATACTGTAAGATCACAGAGAACCTACTGACATCAGAGTAACCAACCAGTTAAAGTTGACTGGTCAGAAAAGGTGATGTTTTTCTGCTTCCAAACTTGAGACGCCTATTAAGGGAATTTTACATGTAAGATCCCTATAAAATACTATTCAAAGTTCAAAAAATGTAACTTCTTTGTGTTACTTATTTTGTAGTATTAAGATTGAACTTATGGAGATTAGAAAGACCATTTGGAAAGTTTCAACTTAGTTCAAATCAAACTTGGTTAAATTGTTGCGAGTTCAAACCTCAGAGACAAACCTATAGCCAAGTCTTTAATTATTATATTACCCATGACTACTCAGAGTGGAGTGGAAATACTGCCACCTAATTAAAATAACCCTTTATTGATTGATTGATTTAATTTATTTTTCTAGATAGCTGAGATTTAGATTATAGAAGCTGATTTTGAAGACTTTCTGACTTTTGGCAAATATATATATTTTTGTTTGTTTTGTTTTTTGTTTTTTGCTTTGAGACCGAGTCTCGCTCAGTTGCCCAGGCTGGAGTGCAGTGGCCGGATCTCGGCTCACTGCAAGCTCCGCCTCCTGGGTTTACGCCATTCTCCTGCCTCAGCCTCCCCAGTAGCTGGGACTACAGGCGCCCGCCATCTCGCCCAGTTACTTTTTTTGTATTTTTAATAGAGACCGGGTTTCACCGTATCATCCAGGATGGTCCCGATCTCCTGACTTCGTGATCCGCCCACCTCGGCCTCCCAAAGTGCTGGGATTACAGGCGTGACCCACCACGCCCGGCCCACCTTTGGCAAGTATTTATTCACTTTGCAACCCTGAAATTCCAGGTGCACTGATATGATTCTGAGACTTTGAGGTTGTTTACAAAGCAGGCTATTTGCCCAGTGGAGTGTGCTTCACAGTTTTGCTTTTTAAGGAATTTCTCTTTAAGAGGCAGTGTCACTGCATCCTGGACATAGAAGGCTGGAATAACCCTGCAATCATTACCACCAGTAAACTTTTGGAAAATAATATGAAGAACAGAACCAATTGCTCAGGTTTTTACTCTTTGTTTACAGACATCTTTTTGTTTTGTTTTGTTTTGTTTTGTTTTGAGACGGAGTCTCGCTCTGTCGCCCAGGCTGGAGTGCAGTGGCCGGATCTCAGCTCACTGCAAGCTCCGCCTCCCGGGTTTATGCCATTCTCCTGCCTCAGTCTCCGGAGTAGCTGGGACTACAGGCGCCGCCACCTCGCCCAGCTAGTTTTTTGTCTTTTTTAGTAGAGACGGGATTTCACCGTGTTAGCCAGGATGGTCTCGATTTCCTGACTTCGTGATCCACCCGTCTCGGCCTCCCAAAGTGCTGGGATTACAGGCTTGAGCCACCGCGCCCGACCTACAGACATCTTTTAAAATATATATTTTCCCTAAAATAGTAGTATCACACAGTCAAGTATCTATTATGTCTTTTTTTTTTTTTTTTTTAATTGAGGCAGAGTTTTGGTCTTGTTGCCCAGGCTGGAGTGCAGTGCCCGGATCTCAGCTCACTGCAACCTCCGCCTCCAGGGTTCAAGCAATTCTCCTGCCTCAACCTCCTGAGTAGTTGGGATTACAGGTGCCTACCACCACGCCCAGTTAATTTTTGTACTTTTAGTACAGACAGGTTTTCACCATGTTGGCCAGGCTGATCTCAAACTCCTGACCTCAGGTGATCTGCCCACCTCAGCCCCCCAAAGTCCTGGGATTACAGGTGTGAGCTGCCGCGCAAGGCTTATATTATGTTTTATGTGGCTTTCAGTTCATCATTTGCACAGCAGATATCTAGCAATTGTGTACTATATTGTAAATCCTGGAGTAGAAACATGAATAGCTGCACTTCCTGATATCAAGTGGTTTTATTACAATAGGGGAGAGGACTCTAAATATGTCAAGTACTATAATAAAACATATATATATAAAATTGTGTTAGATATCATGAGTTATGTGTGAGTGTGAATCTCTAAGAATGAATCGATGAGACTGTTACAAGTAAAGTTAGCTTGTGAAACTGATCATGAGTTTATGAGCTGGAGAAAAACAATGGAGATGTTTATAAAAATGGTTAGTGACTTTAGTAAAGGCTATGATGAGAGGGTTAGGAGCTAGAATGACCAGAGTCTACCATAGCATGGCAGAAAATGAGGATGAGACAACAGTGAAGGGTTATAAGTATGAGGAACACGTGATTATATTGGTGTAAAGTTAGAAGGACTGATTCAGTGCAGGAACAGAGAAGTGGGCAGAGTGGAAAGGAATGCGTAGTGAGGCTCCTGCTTTAGGAGGACATTGAAATGCTCCCAAAAGCTTAAAAAGTTACAGTAACACCAGGGAAGAAAAGAATAGAGAATTTGCAAAGCAGCATGGATCTGAAGACATTCTTAGACCACTTGTTCAAAAATACAGTAACCAACGGCCTACAAAAAGTGGAAAGGTCTTTTAAATATTTTTTTTTTCACTTATTTTTTGTGTTATCACTTGGTAAGCATTTTATCTCCAGTTTTTCAATAAAATGGCTTAATTAAATGTGTTGACTAGAGATAAAATTAAAATTCAGGTTTTTCTTAGCCTAAATCTCACCCCCTGACATCATACTGCATCTTGGTTTTAAAATAGGTTAATCTTAAAATCTACATGTGATAGTTTTGTCATTCGGTATTTAATGCTCAAGATAATTAAAGTAGCATACCTTTTCTTTCCCTACATTCAACAACTCACTTCACTTGTCAGAAAGAGAATGTAGATTTTTTAAATAGAGCACTACATTTCACTTAGAAAAGTTTGCTTCTTGACTCAAGTGACCTAGTAATTATTTCTGAATGTCTACCAAATCCCTGAGCCTAGATGTATCTTTCATGTACTAATAAAATAACCTGAGTCTCTTTTTACTCTATTTTTGACACTATTCACTGAGATGAGAAACAATATACTCTATGAGTCTGCAGAAAAGTAAAAGGCATTGAAATCAAGCTTCCCAGTCTCAAACATGAAAATGCTCCTAGTGAATAGGTATATATTACAAATAGTTGCAAAACATATTTGTGGATGGTAGTCCATAATTTTAAAGATGGTTTGATAGAATTATGTTAAAAATACAAGCATACAATTATTTTCACTTCTTAAGAAAATAATTATTTTAAGTTCTTTCCCCTCAACCCACAAGTATTTTTGACTAGAGAATCAGCTAGAATCAGCAATATTATATTTTTTAAAAAATTCTACTTTTAAAGATATCCCAACTTTATCCTTTTATTTTTAAAAAAAAAAAAAAGATAACAAGAGAATAATTCAGTCTGAGTACCTGAAAACTAGGAGTGTTGATGTCCAAGGGTAGAAGAAGATGGATGTCCCAGCTCAGAGAGTACATCCATATTTCTCTGCCTTTATATTTACATTGGCGAGAGCTATCTTCTTTACTTGGTTTTCCAATTCAAAAGCTAATTTATTCTGGAAACACCGCCTCACACACAGCTTTAAATAATGTTTTACCAGCTATCTGAGCATCTCCAAGTCCAGTTAAGCTGACCCATAAAATTGAGAAATGGAAAAGATAAAGAAATAAGCTGAATTTAACTAGTAAAGCATCCATAGGTTAAAAAAAAAAAAAAAGGTATTATAAGAGATGTAATAACAGAAAAAAACATGAAAATTTTACAACATTTTAAGGAAAGAAATATAACTTCAGAATTAAGAAGCTTACCAGGGACCATGTAATATACATAAAAATAAACCTACACCTGGACATTTCCTGTTAACCTGCAAAACCTCAAAAGAAGGTTTTCCTTAATTATTACTAATTATTACTTAATCTGCCATGTTAAATACACTTCTCTTTCTCTCTCTCCCCTATCTCTATCTTGTATGTCTATTTCTGTCATTATTTTTCTTTTTACCTCTCTACTTATTATTATAATTCAGAGACCACATGTTTTGACTATCTATTCATTCAATTATCAACTGTAAACTCTTAAGCCCCCTAGAATGCGAGAACAATATGTATTTTGCTTCAACTGGAATTGATTAGAGAAAGGAAATTAAGTTTTATAAAAATTATCCTGAAGTCTATTTTATTTTATATTTACAATCCAAAAGACACTAAGCTCTTATCATAAAGACAGGCGACAATATTGCAGAAAGCTTGACTTATCTGTTTGTCTTTGAGGTTTTGCAGGGGTTACTAGAAAATGACTCTGTGTGGGTTTATTTTTATGTATGTTGCATGATCCCCAGTAGGCTTTTTAACTCTAAGGTTATATTTCTTTCATTAAGATGCTGTAAAATTTTCATCTGTTTTTCTATTATTACATCTCTTATACTACCTGTTTCCTATATATGGATGCTTTATTAGGAAAATCAAGCTTATTTGTCTTTTTCATTTCTCAATTTCCCTTTTATAGTTTTCACATTTTTTTGTTCTTTTACTCCATTTGAATAATTTTTTCAACTCTGGCAGACAATTTATTAACTCTGTTTACATCTAATTTAGTGCTTAAATTTGCCACTTATTTTTTCTAATAAGTTTTTCTTCATTTCTATAAATTTTCTGCATTTAAAAATCCATTCATTGCTTTACAGGATTCTTACCTCAAGAATTCTACTCCTTCTTACAAATAAAATATTTTTGAAATATTCAAAGAAATAAAATCTCTTTGAATAAAATTTCTTTAAGGCTGTTGCCTTATTATTTTTTGGATATGATTTTTTAATCAGTGTTGCAATGATTAGTAATTTTTTTCTACAAGAAGTTTCAGAGAAACTATTTTTGGGAGGTTCATCTAGATCATAGATGCATTCCTACAGAGTGGTTTCACATTTGTCATTTAAGTGTTTTCACATTCTGAAACAACTTTTATGTTTATTCTCAACTTGAGAGCCACAATGCCACATAGAGAATGGGAATGAAAGTGCCGCAGTCTCTTACGGAACAAGCTTAGATTCTTTTCCTAAATGAAGACTTCATTTTCCATCTATAGTGCTAGCTAAGATCTAGTTTCTTTGCTACCTTCATGAACAATATGTGAATTCTTCAAATTATCTTGTATAAATAGGAGAGACTTTTGAGGATCCTGTCTTCTATCACATAGGGGTCTGAGGTTTGGTCTCCCATTTTTGAATGGGGATTAATACCTCAGTCCCTAAAGAATGTGTGGTTCCATCACGTTTTGGCTGTTCAGATTGTTTCCTCTTACCTTTGTAAAGAATACATATTATTTAAATGTGAGCATAACTTTTGTGTAGATATGAGATAAATATGTAATTAATACCCAATTTAATCACTTAATGAATCAGTTTGGCAGATGTTAGAAGAGGCTCAAGAGAGAAGTCAAAGAGGCAAAAATTGGGGGGGAATAAAGGAATGTTGACATAAATTTACAAATGGATATAAAACTAACATTTTTCAAAGGGTGAGAGGAGTCTATTTAACCACCACTGAAAAAATATACTGGCATGACTCTAGACAAGAATTATTTTGCATTGTTATCAGCTTTCAATAATTTATAGAATTGTAAAATATTTCCAGAGGCAGTGAAAGGTTAGAATCAGATAACAGAAAAATGTGTTTGAACAATGCCTACTTTTCCTTTGGTGACACTCAGTAATTTTTTTTTTTTTACTTATTCTAAATTTTCTTACATCTTAGAATTTATTCTAAGTTCTAGTCCCCTGGAGACTTGTTTTCTTGCTTCAAGCTTGACTATGTATTTTTAAAAAATATATTTATCTAGTATGACTGGATTTAGAGCAACAGAGAAAAATCTGGAGTTAGCTTAGTCTATGATACTGACTAGATTTGATGTTTTCTCATCTTTAAACCCTTCATCTGTTTTTCTTATAAAAGTTTCTCTTTGTTCTCCTCCTAACATTTGTACTTGTTCTTCTATGTCTTCATTGAATTTCCCTCCAGATCTAGCATTTGGCAATGCTTCCTAGGTTTTCTGTCGTGGTATTTGTCCAATGTACATCTCTGCCCATATTCTTAACCGCTTTTTCCATGCTGATAACCTGGAAATTGACACCTCATCTCTCTGATGCTTCAGGCACTTAGCGCCAACTGTGCATTGGATATCATCAAATACATATCCCGTTGGGAGTTCAAATTTGACAAGACTAAAATTGAATTTATTAAACACCCTTTACCCACTCTACCAACACATTTTCCAAAATTGTGCCTTCTCCTACATTTTCTCTATATCATGTTTAGATATTACTATTCACTCAGTCATTCAAGTTAGAATCCTAGAGAACGCATCCTTAAAGTGTCTCCCCGACTTCCAAATCAATTGTTACTTCTTAATATTTCTTAAAATCATACTTTATTTCTCTCCCTAGTGTCACTTCTTTCATTATTTCTTCATTTTTCTTGGAATTTTATTAACCTAACTAGCCATATTCTCTCTTATTTTTAATCTATGACAACCCACTGTCCATGTGTCCAAAAACTTCTTCCTGAAATAAGAACTTCAGCATATTATTACTCAATTTAAAAATTTTTTAAAAATATTTTCTTAAATACTTTTAAAAATAATTGAGTTTACAAAACACAGGATAAAATGTAATGGTTAGAAACCATCAAATCTAGTCAGTATCATAGACTAAGCTAACTCCAGATTTTTCTCTGTTGCTCTAAATCCAATCATACTAGATATATATATATTTTAAAAAATACACAAATTATAGTCATTTCGATAGTGTTGAAATAGGTGTACATTGAAAATTATAAATTGGGCTTCTCAGTCTCCTCATCTGACACTTCTACATATGAAATCAATTGTTATTTCAACTAACTATCATGTTTGTACCAACCTTAAATGACCTTCCCAAATTGATAATCTCTTATCCAGATTATACCTGGTTAGGCTTTATCCTTTATGAGAAAACAAAATGTGGACTCCCAGATTTCCTTGGGAAAGTCAACTACTTCCTTCTCTAAGTCAGGGTCTTGCCCTGTTGCCCAGGCTGGAGTATAGTGGCACAATCATGTCTTACTCCAATGTCCTTCTTTCAGCTGCAAATGATCCTCCCACCTCAGACCCCCTGACCAAGTAACTAGGATTACAGGTGAACCCATCACACTCAGTTAATAGTTTGTATTTTTTATTTTTATATTTTCTTGGTAGAGACGGGGTTTTGCTGTGTTGCCTAGGCTTATCTTGAACTCCTGGGCTCAAGTGATCCTCCCTTCTAGGCCTCCCAAAGTGCTAGGATTATAGGCATGAGCCACTGTGCCCAGCAAGTTTTTTTGTTTTTGTTTTTGTTTTTAACAGGTAATACATTCTTTAATATGCTTCCTTTCCCTATGAGCTCATTGTGGTGAAAAAAGACTACTCAACTAAAAGCAAGAGAGACATTTTGCAGCAATTCAAAGGCAGGCAAAGAGGTGAGAAAGATATATATCTATAGTGGGGTAATAAAGAAAAGAATGTTTTAGTGATGCCCTGATTGGAAGCTGTTGGCGTGGGGAAGCTCTAAGGTTAACTAGGGTTAACTAGAACCTAGGCATCCTATTTGGTTGATTAAAGATTCATATTTGTGCTTCTCTAATTGGTCTGAAGTTGTTTTGTGAATCAAGAAATCATATCACACAAAAATACAAAAATGACAAATGGACAAATTATAGCCATTTCAATAGTGTTGAAATAACTATATATAATAATATATAAACATATTATTTTTTATATAATATATATTTTATATATTTTTATGTATATATATATACATACATAAAAATTTAAAAATAAAAACTTTGACCCTTTTCTCAAGCAATATACAAAAATTGATTCAAAAAGGAACATATACATACATGTAAGATCCGAAGCTAGAAAAAATCATAGTAGGAAATATTTGAGATCTTGGATTAAGCTAGCATTTATTTGAATTAGAAATAAAAAATACAAATGTACAGAGAAAAAAATAATAATTCAGACTTTATTAAAATTAAATTATTTTGCTGATGGAAAGACACAATGAAAAATGCAGAGATATGTCACAGATTACAAAAAAAAATGTATGACAGAGGACTTGAATCTAGGATATACAAAGAACTCTTGCAACTCAATAATGAGAAAATCACCCAATTTAAGACATAAAAAATAGATAAAATATTTGAACAAGTTGTTCACAAATGAATAAAGCTAACGAGCACAAGGAAAGATATTTAACATTACTGATAATAGGGGAAATGCAAATTCAATTAAAAACATGATACTGTGATAGAACTACTGCTTGAATAAATGAAATTTAAGAGCCTGAAAATACTAAATCTTGGGGAAGATGTAGACAATTATATTTGTCCATTCTCACACTGCTAATAAAGACATACCTGAGACTGGGTAATTTATAAGGGAAGGAAGTTTAATGGACTCACAGTTCCACATGCCTGGGGAGGCCTCACAATCACTGCAGAAGGCAAAGGAGAAGCAAGACACATCTTACATGGCAGCAGGCAAGAGACACCTTGTGTAAGAGAACTTCCCTTTACAAAATCGTCGTATCTCATGAAACTTACTCACTGTCATGAGAACAGCACCAGAAAAATCTGCCCCCATGATTCAATTACCTTCCACAGGTCCCTTCCATGACACATGAGGATTACTACAATTCAAGGTGAGATTAGGGTGGGCACACACAGAGCCAGACCATATCAATAAGGGAGGAGACCACCCCTCATTTGTCTTATGCCCAATTTCTGCCTCCAAAGAAAGAAAAAGTAAAAACTAAAAGGCAGAAATGAAATCCACAAGCAGACAGCCCGGTGCCACACCCTGGGCCTGGTAGTTAAAGATCGACCCCTGACCTAATCAGTTATGTTATCTGTAGATTACAGACATTGTATAGAAAAGCACTGTGAAAATCCCTGTCCTGTTTTGTTCCGATCTAATTACCGGTGCATGCAGCCCCCAGTCACGTACCCCCTGCTTGCTCAATCAGTCATGACCCTCTCACGCTCACCCCCTTAGAGTTGTGAGCCCTTAAAAGAGGCAGGAATTGGTTACTCGGGGAGCTTGACTCTTGAGACAGGAGTTTTGCCGATGCCCCCGGCCAAATAAACCGCTTCCTTCTTGAACTCAGTGTCCGAGGAGTTTTGTCTGCTTCATCAGCAACAGATGCCTTTCTTATAATGCCTGTGAGCGTTCGAAATGGTACAGTCACTTAGGAACTGAGTTTGGCACCTTCTTAAAAAGTCTTACCATGAAATCCAGCAATGCCAGGCCCTGCTAAAATAAAATGAAAACATCAGGCAAATATACGCTCACAATGACTTGTATGCAAATATCTGTGTCAACATTATTCACAGTAACCCAAAAATGTAAAGAAACTAGTGCTCATCAATTGGAGAATGGATAAATAAATGTGATATGTCCATCAAATGGAATACTACTCTATAATAAAATTGTAGAAACTCCTCATAAATGTAATAATGTGTATTAATATGAAAATATAATAAGTGAAAGAAGCCAGATTCTATTTACATAATAGTTCTACAAAGGCAAAACCGAAGCACAGAAGAAAACTGGTTGTCTTGAAACAGGAATTGACTAAAAAGTGGCATAATGGAAGAATTCTAAATCTTGATTTTATTGGTGGTTGCATGGTTGTACTCACTGACTGGAATTTATCAAACAGTATACTTACAATGGGTAAATTTTGATATATGTAAAATATTCTTTCATAAAGCTGTAAAAAAAAGTACATCTTGGCTTGCCTGTAAAATGTTTGGCACTGAAATTCCATTCATTACCTTAATTCAGAAACCTTTAGCCTCAGCATTTCCAGAGATTTTGTGTGTGTGGCATCCATGAAAAAAGACCCCACTTCTCATCTCCTATTAATTGCTTCATCCCTCAAAGATAATGTTGCTACTACTCACATTCTCAGCTCTGCCACCAACATATAGTCTGAACTGAGGCAAGAAAATTCATTTCGTCAACCTTTCTTTCTTTTGTTTCATATGGGAAATGCTTAACTAATTAATTTCCCATGATTCTTCTAGTTCTAAGTGTCTAATAGAGTGTTAGAAGAATCAATCTTGAAAAAACATTTTAATAGCAAAAGCATTCCAAGTTTAAAACAAGTTTCTTTATAGAGAAGGTTTTCTTGTTCTTTGATGACCATGTTTGACTGTTTTCTTTCATTTGAAATTATTGCATGTATATCTGGATGCTGATGTTTCAGTTTACAACTGCAAATACAAGGGAGGGGGGTATACTTGTCATCAGCTTGATCAGCTGGTTCTTCAAATGTAGGCAGATAGAAACTTTCCTCTCTTAGAACAAGACTGAAAACTTTGAAATGTGGTGTTGAATGTGGTTACCACAAGGAACAAAGAGATGGAAGTTACATTGTGGCAATGGGGAAAAATAGCCAACTCTTTCCATTCAACAGATGATAACTTGAAGTTTGTTTATATCCCAAAGACAGTCGTGCTGGTTAGTTTCGCCATGACTTTATAAATATTTATTTTTTGAGATCAAACTATTTCAGCCTCATCATTAATACTCACTTCCAAAAAATTTCAGTAGCATATGTATACCACATTTCTCCAATAACAGAAGATCTTATACAAAGGGTGAGAAATTCTATACTCTGATGAAAATATAGCCCCAAAGCAATTAAAACTGTTTCATTAACATCATAAAATACTGTTAATTAGCCATGTTAAAGGTGTCATTCTGAGCACTTTACCTTTCATTCGTGGAGGTGATACAGAGGTCTGCATCAGTGTATGTCAGATTAGTGTGTTAGTTATCAGGGCTTTCTGTGATCCACACTTAACATTGTTTTCTCCTATATGCTGTTTTCTTTTTGATCACCATTTCTGCTCAACAGTTAGCCAATCTTCCTCTTCTCTGTTCTATAGATCCTTCAGTGCCCAACTCAAATACAATCCTTGCCTGTATGAAGGCTCCCTTATTATTCTAATAGAAAGTAATCACTCTTCTGAATTGTCAGCAATTTGTCTGTGCCACTCACAGTACTTAATTTTTTCTAATTCATTGAGTTATTAGTGTACAACCCTTTTAGCAGCTTTATTTTAGCCATCCATCAATATCCTAGTAGGTAGCAGGCATTTTATAATATACCTCTCTGACTATCACCTCCAAGAATCTTCAATCAGTTAGAGGGCAAAGACATATCTGCTAAATCATTTTATTCATTATAACACCAAGATACATTTCCTTGCATTCAAAAAATATTAGTTGAATAAATAAATCAACTTATATTGTTACCCTGAATCTGACACCAAGGTATAGTTTTTTTCCTTTATGATATCTTCATCAGATTTTTCTCCTCTTCAGGATGTTGCCATTGATTTAACAGAATTGACCGAGCACCTACTATATGCACACAACATACTAGGTGATTGAACTATATCCAGACACAGCATAAAATTACCCTTTTAATCAAGGAACATACAAAGGTAAAGGCAAATATTAACTACAATGAACAATATATGTAGTACATTGGGGTATTGTGGTATGAAAAATAAAAACCACTTAGAAGGGTTCCAAGTGCTTTGGAAAACAGAATGTAAATCAAGTAGAGAGATGAGAATGCAGCTCGTTTTAAAAGGATTATTTGTGCCACTGCTTGAACATGGGGGAGATTTTAGTCATGAAGATCTCAAAGAGAAGACTAGGAAATAGAACACGTGCATCTTATATCACAAACATCTTTTAAAAGTTTAAAATATCCCTGGAAGTACACTTTAGAATCTGACAACATAACTTTTCCTCTGGGTCATTGGATATCTAGGGAATAGGAGAAGGAAAGAGAATTTTGTTCTATACCGTTTTGTAGATTTTTGAATTTTGAATCATGTGAGTGCATTATCTATTCAAAAATCAGATAAAAATTCTCCTAGGAAGTAAATGCAGAGCTCCTTAAATTTCTCAAAATATTAGAATATTTTTGCATTTCGGGACGTATTTCATAAAATTGGCACATTTAAGTAGTTTGAACTAATTTTTATCAGTTAACATCTGCTGCATAATAAATCACCCCAAAATGTAGTAATGGGAAATGACAGCCATTTATTTAGCATACAATTTTGTGGGTTAACAATTTGGACTGAGATGAGCAGGGCAGTTCTTCAGATTTGGGCCGGCCTTAGCTGATACCAGTTAGGTCCTAGCATCTGTGATCATCTGGTGGGTTTTTGGGGCAGGATGGTCTATGATGTAATGGCTGGCATCACTGGGTCCTGTCTCCATATCATCTTTAGCAGGCTTGCTTTGGTTTGCTCACATAGTGAACAAAGGAGTCCAAGAGCAACAAGAAAGGAAGCTTTGAGATCTCTTGAGGGTTGGGCTTAGAATTCTCACATGTTGAGTACATCACAAGGTCAGCCCATATTGAAGGTAGCCCATATTGAAGGGAAAGTAGGCTCCATCTCTTTACAAGAAGAGGAAAAATATTGTGATCATTCATTTTGCAATTGTCTATAACTATAAAGTGAAAATTAACAAGGTTAATGTGGAGTTATTCCCAGACTGGAGGTGGAAACCATATCATTGTTTCCTAGCCACATTTAAATATTTTCAATAAGAGAGAATTCAGTTACAATAAAGACTACCTTAATTATAAATGTGATTTTTAAATGTGTGCTTCTCATTCACTTCAGAATATTGAGGATATATCTGTGTTTATTTGAAGTAACTTTCTATTATAAAAATTAAATGGCTTCCCTTTTGGATTTTTTCCCTGATAACCTCTAATATGATATAGTCCCTAGCACATCACTCTTATTCAATATTCACCTTTTCTTTTTTATATTGTGTATATGGGAAAACAGGACAAACATTTTTAATTTGAGTCTGATCAATATCAAATATAGTCCAAAGGTTAAATTTTTACTTTTGCATGCCATTTTCATATTGCTGTATTTTTAGCTTTAAATGTATGTAAAGAAACATTCTAGCTTCTGCTGTGCTCTAGCACCTGCAAATTTTATATTGCATGTGTCATTGTTGTTTTTTTCCATGCATTTTTAAAAATTCATTCCTTAAGTATCTGTCTTAACCAGAATGTAATTCATACATTCTTTGAAAGGTCACACAGTTTACGTATCTTTAGATCTTAGAAAGAACCACAACATTCTTACCACTTATTAGCTGCTTGAAATTAGACTTACTTATCTCTAGAAGCTTTAGATTATTTAGATATTCAATAGAAATATTGTGATCTCCTTCATACGATTTCTGCAAACATAAATAGGAGATAACAAGCCAAAATTCTTAGCTTAGTGCCTTATATCTGTGTGCATTCTACATATTGGCAGCTTCCCTTCTTTGCTGCTTGTTTTCCTGTGTTTCAACAATTTGCTAGCTTTCTAACTCAAGTCAGGTATGTTTACTATAGAAGCTTAAAGATTCGGATGCTGCTCAATGATAGACCTCTAGAAATGATACTCCACATTCACGGCTGAATTATTTGTCCCAGTAAAGGAATCCCAGTCATGTACTCATTCTAAGAACTGTGTGTGGTTCTTTATTCTCTGTAAAAAGCAGAAGTATGTGAGGTGGGAATAATGATGGTAGTAACAAAGATCACGATAATAATAGGTACCATTTTAGGTAGAATACTACCATCATATTAGGAAAGCACTGTCCTTATTCCCATTTTAGAGACTGAACATTGAACCTCAGAGAGCCTGACTTGCCTGGTAAAGGTTACAATAGCTGTTAAGGGATAAAATGAAAACTTTAATCCAGGTCTACACCCTTCAAATTCCTTTCTCTTCACTCCATATTGTATAAAGAAATGTAGGTATTAAAATTTTCACTGATTAACTGACATTAAATCTGTCAGTATTCATATTTATGATTTCTTTAAAAACCTTTAAACAACTTTGTAGAGTGATATTCAGACACAACAGAAAACATGAATTTGAGAGTGATTACTATAGCCATCATTGGATCAGCTATAAATTAGACCTAATTATTCAAATCTAGCAAGATTGGGATACAGCCCTGCAGTGATGATGATAGTGAAATCTGGTGGATATATGTCATGGGCTCTGAAGAATGGGGTGATAGATGGCAGTTATCATTAGGGACTTTTCAATAAAGATGTTGGCGTCTTCTCACTCATTAGACCAAACAGTTCAATGGTCATTAGAAGGGGCTGTGAAAAGCAATGAAATACCACCAGAAAAGGAGTAACACTTATTACTTTAGCAAACTATTATTTCCATAATGGGGGTGTGATTAAGAAATCAGCATCAGGCATTATTCCCCATCGACTATGGCTTTTAAAAGTTGGTGTCAGTGGCCGCAAATTAAAGTTGGAACAGTTTCCATACCTTTAGTGGAATTCACACAGCACATACCATGTTCTTTTCCAACCATGACTTTAATTTGAATATTATCAGGGGTAGGTCAAAACAGATATGCTATAAATCACTCCAAAAGTTTGGTCAGAGTTGGATGCACAGGCACAGCATTTACTGTGGAGAGGAAACTGAGCTTTTACAGTCATGGTTTGTAACAAATCTCTCAGGAATAAGAACACAGATGCAATTGTCACGTTTTTCTTCCTTACGCACGGTTGTAAATACAAGTTCTGGGGCTTTGATGAAAAGTAATGCATCACATCATGAGAAAAACACCAGATTCAATGCAACCAGGAGGAACTGTGTAGACCACATTGTAAATTAAAAGACACAAAAACTATACTAGAGGATATTACACTTAAGGAAACAAATTCTCATTATTTTGAATAAGAATTGAATTCCTAAAGTCTGACCTAAATGACAATTATAATTGGATATTTACAATGAAAAATATGTAGAAAACCTACAAGCAATAAGTCTGTGATTATGCACTTGCTAAAAACATGTGCTTGGCATTTTTTAAAAGTTTCCTAATTAAATCCTAATTAGGATGTGCATTGGAGTGTTAATTTTTGGTGACTATACCTCTGGGGCATTTTTACACCTTCAGGAGCCTAAGTTTATTCAGATACGTAAGAGATAATTATCAATAAAAAGAAGTGCCACGTTGTTGGCTTGGAGAGTTGCCTGTGTGTGATTTCTTTCTGCCTCTGCCTAAACAGCCCTGGGGACCTCTCTTACAGGGAACTCTAACACCTTGTTTTGCTGCAATATTGCCCACTTCAGCTGCCCTGTAGGTAAAGCATAACTCTGTCTGCATGACTTCAACTAGGTCTTTTCTTCCAAAGAAAAGAGAAACCTGCACAGATGCTCAGTGAATCTGAAAGTAAAGTTGACAGCCAATCAGGAGTATTCAAACTACGGGTCTGCACAACAACTCAGAGTGTGCCAACAAGAAATCATTTGAAGTCCACTTTAGCTTGACACTATATGCATTGAAATTAAATAATGGGTTTTGTAATGAGAATTGGGAATTATCCTTAATTGGTCTCCCAAGATTTTTTGTTTTCTTTTTTTTTTTTTTTTCCTTTTTTTTTTTTTTTTTCGGAGTCTTGATCTGCCACTCAGGTTGGGGGACAGTGGCACGACCTCGGCTCACTGAAACCTCTGCCTCACAGGCTCAAGCGATTCTCATACTTAAGCTTCCTGAGTAACTGGGGCTACATGTGTGCGCCACCATGCCTGGCCAGCTGTTCATATTTTATAAGTTTTGTTTTAATTATTTAAAGTATTATTTAAATATTATTATTTAATTTATGACACATACTTTTTGAGATATGGAATATTTACTCCATAATCCCAGACCTCTCCCAACATTTTCTTAGAGAAAGGTTAAATGTGTTTCCATCTGCATTAAAGCTCTATGACATCCTTTTTCCTCATGTTGCCAACGTATCTTAGATTTTCTTTTCGAATTGTCTGTCTTCCAAGTTGTCAACACTTTTGGTCACCTTATATATTATGACTTTAAATTGGGTATTGAGTAAGACTTATATAAAGAAAGCTAAAGCTCCACACTCAAGAAGCTTACAGTCTGGAAAGCAAAGCAGTTGTAATAATAAAATTATAATAGTATTATACTACTAATAACATCAGCAGTAACGGTAATAACCAGCAAACAACTGCATTCTTGATGTATTCCATATACTCTATAGTTTATTCATACTCAAGTTCTCATATTATCACCTCCAGCAACTTCCAGATCTAAGGGAGACATTTTCTGCATAGTTTATCCATGTGGAACTGAGAATTTGCGAAGTTAAGAAAACTTGTTTGGAAGTAGCAGTGTCAGGAAATGCCATGCCTTGTCAGAAACAGAATAAAGAGACATCCTGAAGCCACATGTATATAGTAATTAAGGACATTTGAGGTAAGAATTCTGGGTGAAAGGGGACTATAAGTTTGGTGGTATTGTTGGGAAGGCATAGAATAGGATATTTATAATGTTATCACATGAAAGAGGGAAAAAGATTAAGAAAAAGGACAAACTCACGTTCAGGGAAGGCAGTTTCTATCTAGGGAATGATTTATCTGTAAGAACTTTCCATTAACATAGATGGATTTTCTTTGTGTTTTTTTTTTTAATAATACTTTTAAATCGTTCTTTCTCAAAAACATTGATTGATTTTGAGCCTTACCAATAATTTGGAGACATTAGAAGATGGTTCTTTCTCCCCACTAGTATGCTGTCCGCTAGTATATTTCATTTATTCATTTTTAACAACTGCCATCCTATATACAATTTTCTAACACTGATAGGTTTAATTTCTTACCATTTGTCCCCTGCCTTTACATTCAGAAATAATGTTCTTTCTGTAATAACAGGCTCCCTTCACAAACCTTCACATGGATCTAATGTGTTCAATTCTATCCCTTGCCCTACCCCAAATCCTGAACCTAGACAATTTCAATCTGTTCATGCTGAGTTTTGCTCTTAGCTAGAGTATAGGCTATTTGAAGTGCCATACAGTAAAATTCTAAAAGTCGGAGAATGAATAGGTTCTCTCCCCTCATAAATACTGGGAGCAAGGTCATCTCAAATAAGGATTTCAGGATCTTTGACCCAGGCAATCAAGCCAAAGTGTGTATTTGGCCTTGGAAACTTGCAATATTGGCCACTGATGGTTGGGTGTTCAACGGGTTTCTCTTTGCTTTAGGTAAGTCATCTCCTTTGCCCCATTCTTCCAGTAATTCCGAGCTTCACTAGTGTTGGGGATCTTTGGAGAAAATCGCCATTGTTGACTTGACTTGAAAACAACATAACCTTTGGGGAATGTTTTAAATAATGGATTTTTCATCAAGTGGCAACACTGTGTGATGGTTAAGTATACGAAGAGGGAGTAGCAGAGGGTAAGTTAGGAGACATTCTGACATGGGTTCCTCAAACCTTGGAGCATGAAACAAAAAAGGGAAAGAAACTCAAAATACTATTATGTTTAAGTATTTTTACTGAAATTTTCATTGACTTTTCAACAAAAATCAGAGAATACGTGTACCCCAATTTTATAGATTGGAATGTCTAAAGTTCATAATATTAAGAGACTCACTCAAGGTCCCATAGCAAGTAAGTGATGGAGCCAGGATTTAAATTTAATTATGAGTGCAAATCATGTTCTTGAATATTCTAAACTGACACTTACCAGTTGCACTTACCCAGTGTAAAACAAGCAAGAAATATCTTCCCTAGTGGCACTTCCATGGTTTTGTACATTCACTTCCATTTATAATTTTAATAAATCCTTCAGTACACTCATTTTAAAAATCACACTTTCCTCTTATTTTACTTTCTGTGATAACAGCAGAGAGCAACTGTCAACAGATGTGAAAGTTTACAGATCATTAAATTCTGCTTTACAATGCATCCTCAGAAAAGCCCTGGTGTCAAAGGAGCTTCTCTTTCCCATCTGAAAGAATTAGTTTTAGAGCAGTTTTGTCCCAAACTAGTAACAGTCAATTTTCTCCAACATGCAAATAACCTGAACAATTCAGGAAATAGAGGCCACTGTGAGTTCAATTACATCCAGGCTCCTCTTTACATCTGAATCCGATCTTCTCACCTACTAGGCTATTTGCCTTCTCTTAAAGACCTTCACTTAGTCACCTAAAGGCTCTGGGATAGATGGTTCTTCAACAGACTTTACAAGACAGCACATTTTGTTTGTGACTAATCAAGGGATAACAATTATGCCAATCCACATATCTATATCTCCATTACTATCTGCTTTACACATACGCACATGAACACAAGAACATGTTATTTCATAAGTGAAATGTCTTCTGATTCATAACTTCCAAGTCCAGAGGTGGAAAATGATGAATCATCTCTAAAACCCTGGCTTAGTTTCCATACTTACAAGAAATTCTAACCTGTCTAAACCAACAAAATTAATTATGCCATTTTTAAATTCCATTTGTATCTCATGCATTCCATAAAACTTACAGTTTAACACTTTTATTGTATATTTCAAATTTTTATACCTCCATATCACTTGCTTTAGCATATGCTCTAGAAAGCAGAACTGTGTTATTACCAGGTAAGTATCTCCCACACGTAGCACAATGCTTGGCACATATATGTTGATCAACACCTGTTTGCTTATTCATTTGTGTATAAACCTGTTTAAAATTATATTCAGCATTGTCTATGGGCATATGATAGGCATATTTCTAAGATGACCCCCATTGATTCCTATGTCTTGGCATTTATGTCTTTGTGTTATTCCCTGCCCTTGAGTGGGGGCTGTACTTAGACATTAACAAATCAAATACAGCAAAAGTGATGGAATGTCTTTTCTATTTTTAGGTTACAAAATACTGAAGATTCCATTTTATTGGCATCTTCTCTTCCTTTCTGGCTTTTAGGAAGCAAGTTGACATGTTGGAGGAGCCCATGTGACAAGGAACTGTTGGCCATATCACCACTAATTCTAGAAATAGCTCAGTATTCTATGTATGTGAAGACCTTTCCAAATGGTCTGTCAGTTATCTATTGGCCTGTAACAAACTATTCTGAAACTTAGTGTCATGTAACAACAATTATGGATTAGGTCTTATATTCTCAGTTGGCTCAGTGGCTCTGGAAGCTCCAATGTGGCTGTAGTCACATGGCTGACAGTTAGTCCTGTCTATCAGCTCTGTTGCCTTGGTTCTCTTCCATGAATTCCTCAGTGGAATGCACAGGATTTCTTATGTGGTAGCTCCAGGTCAGGTTCCCAAAAAGGGCAGATACAACGCACAAGGACCTCTGCTTACATGCTTGCTGATGTCCCGCTGGCCAAGGGCAAAAACATGGCCAACTCCAAAGTGACAATGAGAGAGAAAAATACAAACTGATGCATACCTGAAGTAATGTTTTTATTGGAGATCATTGCTGAAAGGATTTACAACCAATGGTACGGACATTTAGATTAATAGAAGTGGCCGTAAAATGCTAGAGCTTATAGAGGCGCTAGGAGACACGTAGTTCAATCCCATCATCCTATAAATGAGGTAACAAACATGATCAGACAAAACCAATTACTTAAGTAGGAAACAGGGTCAACATTAAAAATTCAGAAGCTTTTAAATTAAATTCATATTCTCTTTGTTCTACAAGGCACATTATTTGTTTGTAAACATCAAGCCATTCAAAAGATTGTAAAAAGAAGGAGGTCACACCATGCCACTCTGGGTTGCTGAACACAATTCTAAAATACCTCATCCCTTTTCCTTTTGCCTGGGCTATTTCAGTTCAGAAATATGTTAACATTCTATAATTAGAAATTTACTCTACCTCCAACTATTCTGTAATGTGACAGTTATTTGAGGGCTCACTACATCAAACTACCAAATAATGAGTTGTCTCCCAAGAGCAATTATAATCTAGTAATCTAAATCATTGTTATAGCGGTCTACTTTTAGTGCAAATAGAAAAACATTAGTGAGCTCACATTCAAGTAAACACCTAATTTTTAATCTTCACCAGGGTTATTTGTATTGGCTGAAACTATTATAACTTTAAACTTTCTGTTCTAAAATAAACCTAGCCAGGCTATGGGTAGAGATCAGCAAAAAGGCTTTTGCTATGCAGGTAAATGCTTCTGATTTTCTAAGCTTGGATTACTGTAATTCTTATTTTCTGGAGCTTTTGCTCGTGATTATTTCTCAGATAGAGCTCTTGGAGAATGCAGAAGTTGAATCTTTGTGAGAATGCACCTGGCTTGGGAAATTATTCCTATTTTGATATCCATACACAAGACCCTATCTAGTCTTCAGTGATAGGATTTATATTTAAGCGACTTTCTGCTTTTAGCTAATGCTATGCTTACAATATTTCTTATAGTCTGAATGATAACATTCTAGTCAAAAGCTTGTGTTTCAAATTTTACTTTTCTAACTAAAAAAAAATGATCAATATTGAAGAAAATTGCCTACCATCTCTCTTTGACGTTAATTTTTAAAACCTCACTAATCAAGTGGTTTTTTTTACTACTAATTTCATTTCATTTTAGGATAAACATTTGCTCTTTAAAGCCTGTTCTTTTCTGTATATTCTATAACACATTTTGTAAATTACAACTTTTCTTTTAAGTGGAATATGTTCTTATAAATCTTAGTTGAAGGAGGAAGAAACGGAAGCTTAGTCAGAAGAATTATTTTTAAGTACCGGTTCTATCACTTATTTGGCGTTTGGTCATGAAGGAACCCTTTACCTTATTTGTCCCTACGCTTATTTATACATAAAATGGGAAACTTGGGGCCAGACCTGGTGGCTTATGCCTGTAATCTCAGCATTTTGGGAGACCAAGACAGGAGGATTGCTTGAGGCGAGGAGTTCAAGACAACCCTGGGCAGCACAGGGAGACTCCGTCTCTACTACTAAAAAAAAAAAAGGAGGGAGAGAGATATTTTTTTTTCTCCCCCTCAAGAGGAAAGCTGTTTAAAAATAGACCACTTGCTTTAAAATAAATGGCTTGAAAACTACAAAATTTCTGTAAGTGACTATTGTTTAAAATAATAATTTCTTTTAAATAGCATTATGGCGCTCTACTTTGACGTTGTTGATGTTCTCCTAAGACTGGTCATCATGCGCTTTTTCAAAGGGACTACATCTTATTTATCTTTATATCCCTGATAGAATGCATACTTGTTAAAAGTTTTTCAGATAATTTTGCATGCTTTAAAAAATTGATACTTAAGAAAATTCATATGAGGTAGGTAAGCATTATCATTTTTATTTGTCAAATTAAGGAACTGAATCTCAGTAAAGAAGAGTTAGGAATCCAAGATTGTAAATTGAGCAATTCTTAGAGGAGTTAAAGCCATATATATGAACACTCATTCTATTTCTCCCCAGAGTGCTTTTAATGTTTATTTCTGCTAAAATATCCTTACCAAAGAGGGGTGAGATGCACAATCCCAGAAGTTATGAATAGTGAAGTCTGACATGTCCTGTTCATGTAGAAAATGGAAGATTATCATTTGAATATTTAAAATGTCTGAATAAAAAAGCAAATTAAGAGCACACATTTGTCTCTATTGAAACCCCAAATGAAGTAATAGTAAAAATAGTTTGAAAGGCTTAACACTCAAAATGAAGATGGTGAGACTCCATCTCAAAAAAAAATAAAAATAGAAAACGACAAGGTGAGGTGTGCTCCAAAGGCATGTCAGAAGGTTTCTTGAATCCTTCACTTAATTAAATATCCTTCTGTTGTGCTGTTGTCTTTACCCATAAACATGAAAAGACCTCCAGGGCTTGCCAGACATTTAAAGAAAGACCAGAAATATAATATAAAAAGTAAAAATTTTTAAACAAATAAATCTCTGTGTTGTCCCTGTTTTCAACCCTGTATTGTCTATGGGAGTCTCTAATATAACGCATCCAAAAAACAGAAACAAAATTCTATGTAAAGTAAGAAAATATGAAAGACATTGTAGAAATTAAGAGAAATTGCTAAATTTATAAGTAAAAGTGATCAATTAATTAAAGTTGGACAACAAAGCCAATAAAATCTCCTGATTTCCTCATGAAGATAAAAAATGTGACAACAGAAAAAAGATGATAAATCCTGGCCATATGATACTAACAGTTATCCCAAAAAGGGAAAACAAAGAAAAAATTGGATTCAATATAAAAAAAAGGAATTTTCTGAGCATCAGTCATCAAAATTAAAACACGAGCCTAGAAATTAAAAATATTAATTCTTAGACACTACTGAATCATTTTATTGCTCCATAATTTTAGAATCATAAGCAATAAAGTGACTATTCTAAGTCATTGTGAGGTGGAGGTCAGTATGAGGTGGAGCAGTAATAAGCCACTTATAAATAAACTAAAGTGTTAGATCAGAGTATAAGGAACTTGCATGTTTTGAGGATAAAAGATGTTTGACTAATAATTGTATACCTATTCTAACTATCCCACGTAGTATTTTATATGGGATCCAGGAAATAATAGTTCCAATAATAATTACAAGACACATAATAACATAAGAAACTTCCAGGATGATGGTTTTAGGGCAGACATGAAGACTTAACAAGCTAAAGCAGAAGATTTCAGAGATTCGAGAACAATCTATATTGGACAGTATTCAACATGATCCTATACATTTGATGATATTTATTAATTATCAAGTTACACATGCAGCCCATAAGCAGACTGATTAGGGCTTAATTATGTTACAGAAAAGCCTATTTAACGTGTATATGACATGTAATGTTACACATAGGAAGGCACATAAACTTATAAAAGACAGGACCTGGAATGTCAAAGTAATGGAGAATTGAGAGAGGGTAGGAGGATTCTAATATGTTTAATTTGTAAGGAAAGACATCAAAATGTCTGTAAAAGACAAATGGGATGTGTATTATTTAAAAGAGGCAAGGCTAAACAGCTCAGGAATAAAAAGTATAATCAGTTATGTGGGAGGCTAGAAAACATTTGGAGACTATGGTGTGAGTTTAATTTTTACTTTAGGAGAAAAGAAATTGATTATAAACAATATTGAGTATAAAGACATTTAGTAGAAGTATATTGTGTGGGATATTACCAGTGCCTTACCTACATTTCTTTGGACTTTACTATTTGTTTGTGCTCCAGGTAACTGGCACCTACATCTGTGAGCCTCAGGACTTTTTCCAGAAGGCCACTTTGCCCACTGGTGAGGCAGGTCAGAAGTGCCGGGGAGTAACCACCAGCAGCAGAACTCAATCAGAGTCCAATGGAAGAAGATGAACAAATGTCCTAGCTCTTTCCACTAGCCAGTGACATATTTCTGAAGCATCCATTTTGTATCTTTTTCTACAGAATTAACCTCTATTCATTCATTAAGGTGACTGAGGTCACAATACATCCTACATTAGCACCTTTCCTTACCTTCCCTGTGTCCTTTCCTTACCTTCCCTGTGTCCTTTCCTTATTTCCTTGCACTTTTTGAATAACTACTTAGATTTCACTCCTTGACTCAGGATATGCCTCTGGAGGGACCCAAACTAAGACAAATTTTAGACACAAACTCAACCAACAGGTAGTTAAAATGGTTTATCCCTTATGAGAAATAAGGGAAATAGATGTTGCATTTCATTGTAAGCCCTTAAGTACCATTTGACTATTAATAAATGCTGTTTTGATAGACAGGTATTGACCAATGATAAGGATAGATTGACAGATTAATAGATATATAGATATCTATTAATATCTATTATATTTTAGTTGATAGTTAATCCAGCCAATTTCTAAAAATCACGGAGAGAGTCAAGCCCATAATTATCCAATCCAAAATTTTCTCCAAATACCAATGCCAGGGTGGTGGAGTCGATGAGACACAAGAAATAACAGGAAGAAAGGGTGCTTGAGAAATTTCTGAAGTCACAACCGAGTTTAGCCTTTTAGATTCTCCCCTTCAAGCTCGTTCTTATTAAACCTCAACTGTGTTCTCAGTACAAGCTTCTGCTACAATCCAGCTTAGTTCCCGTATCTTTTATGTGGCGCCAAGAAACTCAAAACTGTAGTATCTCCCTCTATCATCATTACATTTCCAAATTTTTTGCTGACTCAGACGTGCACAGCTTGCTGACTGAGTCATGCTCACCTAATTCTACTGATTTAGTGTATTTCCCTTGTACTAATGTAACTCAGAGTATTTATTTCCAAACACACAGAACTGCATGATTATATATTTTCCTCTAGAAATCCTTTAAGCAATTACATGTTATATACTTCTCACTTAACCTAATAAATTTCTGTACTTCACAACAATAGATTTCCCTTCTAATCAATATAAAAATATATTATTCTCACAGGTTAGGCTAAAATTGATTCTCCAAGGCGGCACACCTATCTTCCAGGGTCCCTTTGTGCCTCTGATACCCCAGGTAAGCAGCCATATATTTCTACTGGGGTGCTGCAACACATTTTGAACATTATAGAACACCCTGTTCTCATGCAAAAATAGCACTTATTATTTTGAGCAAGGTTTGAGATATTACAAACATTTGCCTGGCTGATGTATTCCTGGCTGGATTTGCCTGACTGTCATGAACACATGGAAACCACTTAGAGACTAATATAGAGAAGTTGGATTATGGTGATTCCTGAATGAATGTTCGACTACCAATGTCTTGACATTGCGTATAGACTGAATTTTTCACTGAGGATTGTAGTCACAGCAAAGCAGTGCTTTTAACTCTTAACTCACTTTTTGAGTCACACAGCAATGAGCCATCCCCAGCAGTAGCCTAGTTTCGGATCAAAAATTCCTAACTGAATCATGGGCTTATTTATGTCAAATTTCAGAAAGGTGAATGTTTTCTTCTTAAGAAACAGCTCTTCTTAATGCCAAGCTTCCAAATTTTTATTGAAATATTAATCAGAAAAAGACATGAGGGTTGGTGATCAGGACAGATACCCGGTCCGGGGAGCTTATAGAACTAGGCACACAGACTGATAGTAACAGGAAAATATGACCATATAATAGTAAGATAAAATGCTACGAGAAACATTTTGGACTGTAACATCTCCCCTCCAACACCAAACTAGGAAACAGACATGAGACCAAAGAATGACCTGAACAACTGCAGTTTGATGAGTAGATGACCTTATTAGGAATTAACATGTAAGGCACTCCTGGACAGTGACATGCCAACTCTAGAGAGTCTGCAGGCTCTCGTCTTTAAACTACTTTTAGGCTAATACACTGGAGCTTTGCTTACTGTGCTTAAGGGATGTGACTGTTTTTCTTAGTAGGTTCACAGATACTAAATAGGATATTTAGGTTCCCAGGAATATCTCCCCCTCAGCTGGACACCATAGGACTCACTGCCTGGACTTCAAGTTTCACTCAGCAGACAAATGCACCCTTAAGTAACTTGGTAGGGAACCTATCACTCTACATAAAGAATGTATGGCATGCAACAATAACTGGTCTGGAAGATGCAAGAAAGCTTCCCTGGGATCTGAAAGATATATAGGAATTCCCTAAGTGAAATGGAGGATGCTGCTGGTAGTAGAAATAATGTTTTGCGTGAGAGAAACAGCATGAGCAAAAGTTCTGAGCCAGAGATGAGTTGCCTCAAGAAAAGAGAGAACAGATCAGAGACTGAAGACCATATCCAGCAAACATATTTTGTTTTACAGGACAATGTTTTTTTTCTATTAGCTGCTGGCCCAGATTTAAATGCTAAGAGACAACGCAGAACACTCTGCATATCTGCTTTCAATTCCAAATTAAGATGAAGGGGAAATACTGCAGCCATATCCTTCTAGAGCACTGATTAGCTTAACTGTACTAGTCTCCATCAGAGGGGTTGTTCTCTATTCTCTCTCCCTCTTGCCACAGTTCACAAATCCTATTGTGTATTGTTTCACTAACTTCCTGGTATGGGCAATTTAATGTTAATTACTGTCCTACTATATGAGCATCGTAAGTATTCAAGATACGGAGTAATCATTTCACCACTGTGTCCCTATCCCAGCAGAAAACCCAAAACATAATATAAGCTCAAAAACTGAATTGAATGAAGTATAGATGAAGCATTTGAGGGACAAACGTAAGCTACAGAATGATACAGAAGGAGAGATGTAAACACCACAAGAAAAGAGGTTGAGAATTAGGCATGAGACTGCAGTAAATAATTTTTACTTTATCATAGGGCAAGAGGAAGCCATCAAAACATGGTCATCTAAGGAGTGAAGATTAGACCTGCCAAATAAAAATTGCATCCCACTGAGGGAAGGAAACTATTACATACAGAGTATACTTCAGAGTTTATAAAGTGTACTCATTGTATCTGTTTTTTAGTTTTTAATGCAAATTGTGAGGTATATGTTGAGATATCTCATTTGTGTCCAGATGGAGAAACTAAGACTCGGTGCAGTGACTTGCCCTAAGCCACAGGGCTAGTAGATTTCTACAGTTAAATAAAAGTCATATCTCTTGACTACCTATGCCTTCCCCATAATAACAGAAGGTAGGGAGATATGCTCTTTTCATGATTGCTATATTTAAAACATGACCTAGACCTATGAACTTGCATAAGAATGACTAGGAAGATCTAACAGGATTCCAATAATTACATGTTTAGAGTTGAGCAGGAAGATAAGAAGACTCTGATATGTTTCCTTTTTGTAAATGTGTGCTAGTCAATGCAGAAACCCCTTTTGAGAAAAACATACCATTCTCTGCCATTGGCATTTGAAATTCTAATTTGAAAATTAAATCCAAAACTCCACTTGCAGAGCCCTACTTTAAAATAAATAATAGTTTTAAATTTTTGTGGGTACATAGTAGGTATATATATATTTATGGTACATGAGATATTTTGGCACCGGTATGCAATGTGTAATAATCACATCATGGAAAAAGGTATCCATACCCTCAAGCATTTATTATTTGCATTACCAACCACTCAGTTATACTTTTTTAGTTATTTTTAAATGTGTAATTAAATTATCGTTGATTAGAGTCACTCTCTTGTGCTATCAAATACTAGGTTTGATTTGTTCTATTTTTTATACCCATTACCAAACCCCATGTCCCCACTTGTTCCCCCAACTACCCTTCCAAGCCTCTGGTAACCATTCTTCTCTATCTTCATATGTTCAATTGTTTTGATTTTTAAATGTCACCAAATAAGTGAGAACATGCAATGTTTATCTTTCTGTGCCTTGCTTATTTCACTTATTATAGCAACCTCCAGTTCCATCCATGTTGTTGTAAATGGCAGAATCTCAACCTTTTATATGGCTGAATAGTACTCTATTGTGTATATGTAAATTTTCTTTATCCATTTGTCTATTGATGGACACTTAGGATGCTTTCAACTCTTGGCTATTGTTAACAGTGCTGCCACAAACTTGGGAGTGCTGATTTTTCAACATACTGATTTCCTCTTTTTTTTTGGATATATACCCAGCAGTGGAATTGCCAGATTGTATAGTAGCTCTATTTTTAGTTTTTTGAGGAACCTCCAAACTGTTCTCCATGGTGGTTTTACTAATTTACATTTCCACTGAAAGTGTACAAAGGCTCACTTTTCTCCACATTCTTCCCAGGATTTCTTATTACCTATCTTTTGGATATAAGCCATTTTAGCAGGGGTGAGATGATCTCTCGCTGTAGTTTCGATTTGCATTTCTCTGATAATCAATGAAGTTGAGTGCTTTTTCATATTCCTGCTTAGCATTTGTATGTCTTCTTTTAAGGTATGTCTGTTCATATCTTTTCCCATTTATAATCAGATTATTATATTCTTTCCTATGCAGGTGTTTGAGCTTTTTATATATTTTGGTTATTAATCCTATTCAGAGGAGGAGTGCGCAAATATTTTCTCCCATTTTGTGTGTTATCTCTTCATTTTGTAAGTTGTTTCCTTTGCTGTGCAGAAGCTTTTTAACTGGATGTGATGCCATTTGTCCATTTTTGCATTGGTTGCTTGTGCTTGTAGGATATTATTCAAGAAATTTTTGCCCAGATCAATGTGCAGAGGAGTTTCCTAAAGGTTTTCTGGTAGTAGTTTCACAGTTTGAGGTCTCAAATTTAAGTATTTAATAAATTTTTATTAAATTTCTGTATATGGAGAGAGGTAGGGGTCTAGTTTCATTCTTCTGCATAATGGGTACCCAGTTTCCCCAGCACCAGAGACTGTCTTTTCCCCAGTGTATGTTCTTGGCACATTGTCAAAAATGAGTTCACTATAGGTGTGTAAATTTTTTTCTGGGTTCTATATTCTGTTCCATTAGACTGTGTGTCTGTTTTTATGCCAGTACCATGCTGTTTTGGTTACTATGACTCCATACTATAATTTGAAATCAGGTAACGTGATTCCTCCAGTTTTGCCCTTTTTTGCTAGCTTTGGCTACTCTGGGTCTTTTGTGATTCCATATACATTTGAGGATAATTTATATTCTATTTCTGTGAAGAATGACATTTGTATTTTGCTGGGACTTGCATTGATTCTGCACTGATTCATTAGAGATCTTGACCTGTGTATTCATTTTTTGATATGTCTTTGGTTTTGGTATCAGTGTAATGTTGGGCTCGTAGAATGAGTTTGGAAGTACTTCCTCTTCCTCTATTTTTTGGAACAGTTTGAATAGAATTGATACTAGTTCTTGTTTGAATATTTGGTAAAATTCAGAAGTGAAGCCATTGGCCCCAGTCTTTTCGTTACTGGGAGACTTTCAATTACAGCTTCAATCGTTTCACTTGTTATTGGTTTGTTTAGGTCTTGGATTTCTCCATAGTTAAATCTTGATAGATTGTATGTGTTTAGGCATTAATCCATTTCTTCTAGATTTCCCATTTTATTGGCATACACTTGCTCATAGTAGCCACTAATGATCCTTTGAATTTCTGTGGTATCAGTCGTGATGTCTCCTTTTTCATCTCTGATTTTATTTATTTGTACATTCTCTTTTTTTCTTAGTCTGGCTATGTGTGTGTCAATTTTGTTTATCTTTGCAAACAACCAACTTTTTGTTTCATTGATCTTTGTTTTCTTTATTTGAATTTCATTTATTTCTGCCCTGATCTTTATTACTTCTTTTCTTTGACTAACTTGGGTTTCAGTTTGTTCTTGCTTTTCTAATTCTTTAAGATGCATCATTAGGTTATTTATTTGAAGTTTTTCTTTTTTTACATAAGTACTGATAGCTATGAATTTTACTCTTACTACTGCTTTGGCCATATCCAATATGTTTTGATATGTTCTCTTTCCATTAGCATTTGTTTCAATACATTTTTCAATTTCCTTCTTAATTTCTTCATTGACCCACTGTTCATTCAGGAGCATATTGTTTAATTTCTATGTGGCTACATAGTTTCCAAAATTCCTCTTGTTACTGATTTGTAATTTTATTCCATTGTAGTCAGAAAAGATGGTGGATATTATTTACATTTTTTGAATTTTTAAGACTTGTTTTGTGACCTAACATATGATCTACCTTTGAGAATAATCCATGTGTTGGTGAGAAAAATGTATATTCTGCAGCTCCTGGATGAAATGTTTGTAAATATCTTTTAGGTTCATTTGTTGTATAGTACCAATTAAGTTTGATGTTTCTTTGTTGATTTTATGTCTGGGAGATCTGTCAAATGCTGAAAGTGTGGTGGTGAAGTCTCTCGCCGTTATTGTATTGGGGTTTATCTCTCTTTTTAACTCTAATAATATTTACTTTATATATCTGTGTGCTCCACTGTAGGATGAATATATATATATATATATATATATATATATATATATATATATAATTTTATTTGTAGTTATAAATGGAATTACTTTTTAAAGTTTTATATACACATTATATATATATATATATATATATATATATATATATATATGTATTTGCACTGCTCATAAAACAGTATATTGTTAATTGGACTTGAATTTGTTATAAATGTCTATTGCAAACTCTGGAGCAACTACTGTAGCAGGACGAGCCACAGACAAAACTCCTCAGACACCGGATTAAAGAAGGAAGAGGTTTTTTATTCAGCCGGGAGTGTCGGGAGACTCGCGTCTTAAGAGCCGAGCTCCCTGAGAAAGAAATACTTGGCCTTTTTAAAGGCTTACAACTTTAAGGGGTCCACATGAAAGGGTCATGATAAATCGAGCAAGCGTGGGAAACGTGACTGGGGGCTACATACATCAGGTAACAGAACAGAAAGTTTTACAATGCTTTTTTCATACAGTGTCTGGAATTTACAGATAACACAAGTAGTTTAGGCCAGGGGTTGATGTTATTATTATTACTTTGTTTAACTCCTAGGGCCGGGTAGTGGTGCCAAGGTTGTCTGGCTATTTATCTTACTTTTGTTTCTTTCTCTTTACTCCTGTCTTGTGAACTAGGCAAGGTAGGGGGAGGAGGGCAGCAGGAGTAGTAGTGGTCTCCTTCCTTACTACTACATGTATTTTTTTTAATTATACTTTAAGTTCTGGGGTACATATGCAGAACGTGCAATTTTGTTTCGTAGGTATACATGTGTCATGGTGGTTTGCTGCACCCATCAACCCGTTTCTCAAAAGAAGACATTTATGCAGCCAAAAAACACATGAAAAAATGCTCATCATACTGGTCATTAGAAAAATGCAAATCAAAACCAAAATGAGATACCATCTCATGCCAGTTAGAATGGCGATCTTTTAAAAAGTCAGGAAACAACAGATGCTGAAGAGGATGTGGAGAAATAGGAACGCTTTTACACTGTTGGTGGGAGTGTAGATTAGTTCAACCATTGTGGAAGACAGTGTGGCGACTCCTCAAGGATCTAGAAATAGAAATACCATTTGCCCCAGCAATCCCATTACTAGGTATATACCCAAAGGGTGAATATATATTTACCACCATTATATTCTCTTGCTTGCTGAAGTGACTCCTTTGACATTATATAATCACTTCCATTGTCTCTTCTTACTGCTTTTATCTTCAAATGTATTTTGTCTGTTTTATGTATAGCCACTCTTGCTCTTTTTTGGTTTGCATTCACATGGAATATCTTTTTCTATCCCTTTATTTTCAGTCTATGTGTACTTTATGGATGAAGCATGTTTCTCCTAGGTAACAGATAATGGTTTTTGCATCCATTCAGCCACTCTATTTCTTTTGATTTCAGAATTTAATCTATTTACATTCAATTTTATTATTGATAAGTAGGGATTTACTCTTGCCATTTTTTATTTGTTTTCTGGTTGTTTTCCAGTCTTCTCTTTTTTTCCTTCCTTCTTCTCTTCCTTTTAGTGAAGGTGATTTTTTTTTTTTTGGTGGTATGCATTAATTTATTGCTTTTTACTTTTTGTGTATCTGTTATGTGTTTGTTTTTTTTTTATTTGAGGTTACTATGAGGGGTGGAAATGCTCTCTCATAACCAATTATTTTAAAGTGAAGACTCCTTAAAAATTAATAAAAACTCTACAAAAAGAAACTAATAAAAAGTCTACACTTCAGCATCATCTCCCACTTTTAAATTTTTTGTTATTTCTTTGTCTTATTGTATTCTCTGTCTTGAAAAATTGTAGTAATTGTTTTTGATTGGTTTATATTTGTCTTTCTACTTAAGTCAAGAGAAATTTACACACCACAATTACAGTGTAATACTGTTCTGTGTTTTTCCTGCATGCTTTCTATTACTAGTGAGTTTTGTACCTTCAGATGATTTTTTCCTTGCTCATTAACATCCTTTTCTTTTGACTGAAGGACTCCCTTTAGCATTTCTTGTAGTACAGGTCTGGTTTTGACGAAATTCTTCAGCTTTTGGTTGTCTGGGAAGGTCTTTATTTCTTCTTCCTGCTTAAAGGATATTTTTGCCAAATATATTATTCTAGGGTAAAAGTTTTTGTCCTTCAGTATTTAAACATGTCATGCCACTCTCTCACGGCCTGTAAGGCTTCCATGAAAAGTCTGCTACCGGATGTATTGGAACTCCATTGAATGGCATTTGGTTCTTTTCTCTTGCTGCTTTTAGGGTTCTTTCTTTATCCTTGAACTTTGGGAGTTTGATTTTTAAATAGCTTGATGGAGTCTTCTTTAGGTAAAATATGCCTGGTGTTCTATAATCTTCTTTTACTTGAATGTTTATATTTTTCTCAAGGCTTGGGAAGTTTTCTGATATTATCCCTTTGAATAAGCGTTCTACCCCTATCTCTTTCTCTACCTTCTTTTTAAGGCCAATAACTCTTAGATTTGCCCTTTGAGGCAATTTTCTAGATCCTATAGATTTGTTTCATTGTATTGTATTCTTTTTTTTCTTTGTCTCCTCTGACTGTGTATTTTCAAATAACCTGTCTTCAAGCTCGCTAATTCTTTCTTCTGCTTGATCACTTCTGCTATTAGAGACTGATGCATTGTTCAGCATGTCACTTGCATTTTTCAGCTCTAGAATTTCTGCTTGATTCTTTTCAGTTATTTAAATCTCTTCATTAAAATTGCCTAGTAGAATCTAAATTCCTCTCTGTTATCCTGAATTTATTTGAGTTACCTCAAAACAGCTGTTTTGAATTATCTGTCTGAAAGGTCACATATCTCTGTTTCTCCAGGACTGATCTCTGGCACCTTATTTAGTTCATTTGGTGAGGTCATGTTTTCCTGGATGCTGTTGATGCTTGTAGATGTTTACTGGTGTCTGGAAATTAAATAATTCTGTATTTACTATGGTCTTCACAGTCTGGACTTGTTTGTGACAGTCCTTCTTCATATGGCTTTCCAGACATTCGAAAAGGGAGTTGGGCCCCAAGCACAATAATGCTGTGTTTTTTGCAGAATTGTAGAGGTACTGTCTTGGTAGTCCTGGATAAGATCCAAAGGAATTCTCTAGATTACCAGGCAGAGACTCTAGTTCTTTTCCCTTACTTTCTCCAAAACAAACAGAATTTCTCTCTCCGTGCTGAGCCTCTTGGAACTGTAGGTATGGTGATACAAGTACCCCTGTGGCCACCACCACTGGAACAGCTCTAAGTAAGAACAGAAGCAAGCACAGCACTGAGCCTTACCCAGTGCCCTTTGTTTCTGGGTGGCAAGTGTCTCGATGTCCTGGGAATGTCTAGAGATGCTGTGTGGGAGCCACGAACTGGAAAATCAAAACCCTTAACAATGTACCCAATGTTCTGTCTACTTCAGCTAAGCTGACACTCAAACCACCATGCAAAGTTATTCTTACTCTTCACTCTCCTTTCCACAGGCAGAGGAGCCTCTCTCTGCGGCCATCACCACCACCAGTCCACAGGATATTCTTCCAGGTGACCATCAATGTTCACTTAAAGCCCAAGGGCTCTTCTGTCAGCTTGTGGTGAATGCTTCCAGGCCTGGGACTCACCCTTCAGGGAAGCGGGCTCCCCTTTGGTCCAGCACAGGTCGAGAAATGCTAAGACCATAGTCTTGAACTTGTGAACTCCAAGAGCTTACCCATTGCCTTCCCTCACTGAGGCCGAGATGCTACCTGACTTTTTGTTGTCGTTGTTCTTGTAATGCTGCTTTTCTGTGTGAAGATAATTAAAATTTGGTGTTCCCACAGGGGATATGAATAGTGTAGGCTTGTATTCCACCATCTCGCTCTGCCTTCTCAATCTCTGCATTTTTCGTGTGCCCAACACAGTATACGTTTTGAAAATGGCCAAAATGAGGTTTGCTGCCATGAAAATGCTGCATTTTAAAGAAAAGTACGAAGGAAGAAGCTCAAATATTTAAAATGTTACCACTTAATAAACACTCAAACTTTTTCTTTTGTCATTTCTGTAATAACAATAAAAAAACTTTTAAAAATTGTATGATTTTTAAATATTATTCTTAAATTATATAAATGTGCTATTTGATCTTAGAATCAAATAGATTCTATTTATTTGTTGAAATTATGGTCTTAGTTTACCTCATATTATAACTTTTGCCAAATGTAACTTAATTTCAAATAAATTGCGTGGTGCTCTCAATTATTAACTATGGAGCAAAAAGGAAACGTGTCTATATTACATGTAGGTAAAAATTGTAAAATACTTCCAAATCAGAGAAATGTACTTCTAAATAAACATTTTAACTTAGGAAAATGCCTACATTATTACTTCAGTTATATATTGGAATAAATTTACTTGCCATAAAGTATGTTAATAAATAATAAGAAACTTGCATATGGCCTACAATTATTTCTATTTGGCATGTCTTTAGTGATTTTTTTTCCTGCACTTAGAGTGATATTTTCAAAACAATAATGAGAATTTTTCATCCCCTAATACGTTATTTTCAAAGAACACCTGTGGCTCTTAGAGCAAGTCTCAACAACCCACCATGGCACAGCAATCTGGTTTCTATGTATAATTACAACCTTTTCACCGACAGCCCCATTCCCCAACTCCATACAAAGTGTGCTCCAGTCACACTGGATGCCCCTTCTGCTTCTCACATGCATTTAGCTTTTTTCTGCCACCAAGAGTTTGTTCTTGCTGTTTCCTCCACCTGAAGTGCTCTTTGAAGGGTCTTCACAATTCTGGTCTGTTGTTGTTTTTAATATGTCAGCTCAAATGTCACTTCTAAGTTCCAGGAATGGAACCCAAACTAAATGAAAATATAAATCCCTGGGTTCTTGTGCCAATCTATTGGTATATTTGCTATGAAAAGCATGCCTTGTCTTTTTTTTATCCCTCCCGGCCTGTGTTATGGAGAAATGTAGTTTCGATGGCTGAGTTTTCCTAATTCCCACTGGGTTTGGGCAGTGGAAGGTACTAACAGGATTGGAAGGCAAAGGAAAGAGATGCTACACATAGCATTTCTGGCAGTGTCTGCACACTGACATGTCGGCTCGAGGCTACAACACCTTCAGCCAGGCCTGCAGAATTTTAGCTTCCACCCAGGGTCTTGGATTTCTGTTTATGGTAACAAAGCCTCCTCTCTCTGTCCTCCAGTAAGTACAATTTTTAAACTGTGTAAGATGCCCAGTTTGTAATTGGTTGTTTGCTTTTAATTCTCCAACTTTGAAGGTGGTGATGGTATTTTCAAGTATTGATCACTGTTCTCTTGCCAAGGCAGAGGAGTAGATGTATTGCTTTTTCTACTGACAGTTTTTCAAAATATATGAAGGCCACAACTATGTAGTGACCAAGTGTTTTCTTCTTCCAGTTGAACAAGCCCAATTCCTAAGAAACAGTGTTTCATGGGTTACCTCTAAGATCTCTTCAGATACTAAGAATCATATAAAGTATCTAATTTGGCTTTTGTTCAAAATTATGATTAAGAATTTGCAAAAAGACATCTGAATACTGTTGTTATCCTTAGGAAATGAGAACTTCCTCAGAAGTAAATTGTGTGCATGAAAAAAATTAATAAAATACCTTATTCTCATAATGACCTTTTTGGGATACATCCAAGTCTGGTGTATAAAGATTTGGATTTCTGCTCAGTCTTGATATACAGATTTGGATTTCAATGTCAGACCTTCAGTAATTTGTTTTGATTGTTTACTCCATGTTCTGATCTTAATTGTCCACTGAGACATCCATAATGTAATTAAGCCTTTAGATTACTTTGCAACCATTTCCTTACCTTTCATATTCCTGGCATCTCTGTGATACTAGACATTAATGTATCAACAGCCAGTTTTGAATGAAATAAAAGCTTAATTTAGACATTTAGGAATATTCTATCTGGAACAGTTAATAGAAAAAGTATAGTATGTTGTAACTCTGATACGGGATTATCTTAAATATACAAAATATATAAAGTAAAGAAGTCATTCAGTTTTGATTTTACTTTGGGGAGTGACAGTTGGGAGAAGCAGCCCAGAGTGAAGTAAAAGCCTCTTCCCTTTTCTTTCTTTGCTTCTTTCTTTTTCTTTTTTTGTTTTGTTTTGCTTGGCTTTACTGAAATCACATTTACCCTGGATCTTCTGACCTCTTTTGTTTTTGTTAAAGAGAGTAAAGAGAGTCTCTGAGTATCTTAAAACAGGTTCCATTCCTTCTGGAATATTTCTATCCCACCCAACCCTCTTTACACCACCAAAACTCTGAGAGAGTTGGTGTTTTCATTTATCTTAAAGTGCTTTTGCTTTTTTAATTATTTCATTATGTTCCTCTTTCTTGTCATTTTAACAGCAGAAAATACCAACCCTGACTGTCTGTTCCCCGTTCCTCCATCACTCACCTTCTGGTAAGACTTTCCTGTTTCTTCCATATGTCTTGTTGCCACCTTGTGATTCTCATACTTCTTCGGTGTGTGTGCTTAAAATTGATGTAGAAATTCTGGGTTTGTCATTCTAAAAACTGCCTTCCGATACTACTAAATTTTTTGTGCACTAGTGCAAAAGTACTTAAACACACACACACATACTTCAGAAACCTGTGGTCTCTCAATACAATGTCTCTTAAATTCTCTTATTTATTCACTATGTATATTACTAAACAATTTAAATCTCACCAGTTAAAAAAGCGAATTGGGAAAGAGAAATCTTGGCCTAAGAATGAACTCCTGCAAGAACAACTGTTAATTCTGCCTTCTTTTCCTCTCCAGCATCATAAACTCATAGGCACATTTCCTTTTTGTCTTTTCTGTTGGTTGAATGTATCTAAAGATTTTCAGTCAAAATTAAGGTAAATTACCTAATGTTTGTTCAGTGTATTCTATGAAGAGTAAACAAAGGAACAGTTTCGTTCAACTGTTTCTCCTCAATCCCTCTATGATATTTGGAACCCATGACCATTTTATTTTCCAAAGAATTTAATATTTGGGAGGGGGCAAGGATTACCTTTTGTACGTGAGTGTAATAATGTAAGTGTATATACTGTGCATTGACATTTTGTCAAAAACGTTAGTAGAATGAAGGAAATCACCATAGTGATGCTACTTTTGACTCAGAAGATCATATATAACCCTTGAATCTTATAGCAGGAAAAAGATTTGTCACAAATCTAAAGGGCACTTGGCAAAAATACTCTGAGACTATAGATCTCTTAAGAGATAGTTTTCTGGCATTGAGCACACAAAAGTGGCCTGTCTTAGTCTGTTTAGGTTGCTAAAACAAAATATACGAAGTAATTTATAAATAATAGAAATGTATTGCTTAGAGTTCGGGAGACTAGGAAACTCAAGATCAAGGCACTAAAAGATTTGGTGCCTGGTAAGGGCCCATTTCTGATAGATACGTTTCCTCAAATGGCAGAAGGTGTTAACAGGCTCCCACAAGCCTCTTTTATAAGGACACTAATCTCATTCATGAGGACTTCACCCTCACAAACTAATAAACTCCTAAAGGCCCCACCTCTTACTATTATTGCAATGGTGATCAGATTTCAACATATGGATTTTGTGGGGACACAAACACTCTGACCACAGCATGGCACAACCCTTGAGAGAAAGCTCCATCATGAATGCAAGTACCAGGGGGATTGCAACCAATGGTGCTAACCCGTCTTGGCGTCTTGGCACCTTGGCATCTCTCTTGACCTTTCTTGGAAACTGATTTGGGGGATTAAATGAGGACCATCAGGAATTTGATTATTTTTATGATGGCAAGAAATCTTGGAGGCTTCTCATTGAATAATATTTTACACAATATGATCTATCAGAAACAATAGATTTTAGAGATATTTTAGATCCATCTGTTTAACTTTGCAAATTAGAAAACTGAGGCTGGCCGGGCACGGTGGCTCACGCCTGTAATTCTAGCACTTTGGGAGGCCGAGGCAGGCAGAACATGAGGTCAGGAGATCCAGACCATCCTGGCTAACACGGTGAAACCCCGTCTCTACTAACAATACAAAAAATTAGCCGGGTGTGGTGGTAGGCGCCTGTAGCCCCAGCTATGGGGGAGGCTGAGGCAGGAGAATGGCGTGAACCCGGGAGGCGGAGCTTGCAGTGAGCCGAGATCACACCACTGTACTACAGCCGGGGCGACAAAGCGAGACTCCATCTCAAAAGTAAATAAATAAATAAATAAAATAGAAAACTGAGGCTAAACGACCACAAAACTCTGTGAATAAGCATCCTAGAGAGGGCACAGAACCAAAGATTTCTTGTTCTTGCCTTATTGCTCACTCTTCGACATCATATTGATACATTTACGAAGGTAGAGATAACTGAAAAAAAATCTGAAGTTAGCTTTACCAGTATCGCAGTAAACATGCCATTTTGTTTTCAATAAGAATTGATTCAAAATGAAGCACTTCTTTTACATATATGTATTTTTTAAAAGAACACATTATGTGGGATTTTTCTCAAGCCAGATCACAATATAATAAAGCAATCCATCCTTCCCCAGCAGAGCACAACCAAGAAGCAGATCTTGAATGAAAATGTTAACATCAGACATAACCACTGAAAAGTAATAACACTACAACAAGATAAGGCAATTTACATGAGTATTTCATAAAGATTTTCCTCCTGAGGTTCTTATATAATTTCTCTCTCTCCTAAGCCTGAAATTTTTTTTAGTTTTTAAAAAAGTGTGGTGATCAGTTGCATTGCCTTTGAGAATTAGATACATATTTATATAGAAATAATATCTATGAATATCTATATAGAGATGATGCACAGGGAGAGCAACAGATATTCAGAATAAGAATCTCATTTCTATAGGGTGCACCAATTGCATCAGCAACTCATTGTAGTTCTTTTGTAATGTGAGCACATGAGCTCCATTAACATTTGACTCTGATTTGAAGCTTTTGAATTTAGGAGGCTCAAGAAATCCACCTGAATGCTGTCTGCTTTCATGAGCAAGAATAACTGTAGAGTCGTTTGCTCACAGCGTGTAGCTGGGCTGCAGTAAGATGTAGAGTTGGATACCCTGGTGTTGATTCCAAAAAGAATTTTCAGCTTTCTCGTAACGTTCCCCTGAGAGGTTTCATCTTCTTTTCTTGCTCCCTTTTTGCTTCTTCACAATGCCAGGCACCTTAAGTATCCCATTGGGTATCTGTTGTCACTACAAACTTGTCTCTTGATATTTTGGCTTTACCTCCCACTTCTGGCCTAGAACCTGCCTCTTCTACTTGAAGCTAAAAATATAATTATCTTTTCCAGTTTGACCTACTTCACTGTGAGGAATATTTTAGTGACTGTTCTATTTATCCTTCTACTTCTAAGTGTCTAAAACAACTCCTGGTCTGCTCTAGAACATTCTCCAGGACTAATTGCAGCAGCTATCTAGATTTTTGAGTTCCTAATAGGACTGTCCACAATCTTTTGCAGGAAGGAATCATATGATTGACTATATCTAGGTTGAGCCATGTTATTCGGCCAAAACAAGTTGGAGTAGGAAAAGGAAATTTTCATATACCATTAAAAGAGGCTCAGCATTACTTTCTCAAATCCCAGAACATGCCAGTATTTCTTGAGCATGAGCTGGTGCCAAGAGGTGGACAATGAGCATATGGATGTGATAGCAAATGGCATTTTACAAAGATATGCTCACCAATGCATAGCATATCCCATATACTCTTCTTACAGTATAATGTTCAGATTCCTCTGTTAAGAGATGGAAGCTATACACATGTTTTTCTTTAACTTAGTAGACCTTTGTTACTGCCTGAACTGGTGGAATATGGTATAAGTAATGCTCAGTGACTTCAGAGGCCGGTTTATAAAAGGCAATATGACTTCTGCAAGTCTCTCTTGAGGTCTTGATGTGCCCCAAGCTGCTATGTGAGAAGGCTGGCTGCCTGGGAGCCACCTTGTGCAGCCATGTGGGAAGACCACATAGAGATAGCCAGAGATGACTTCAGGAGTCTATGTCGTAAGAGTCTTCAGTTGTTTAAATCTTCCCAGCCCAACCTCTAAACATGAGCAGGCAAACCTTCAGATGATTCTTTTTTAATTATTATTATACTTTAAGTTCTAGGGTACATGTGCACAATGTGCAGGTTTGTTACATATATATACATGTGCCATGCTGGTGTGCTGCACCCATTAACTCATCATCTACATTCTTATCCCCAGCTTTCCAGCCACCCCAAATGAACCTAGTAGACCAGAAAGAAGTTAACCCCACTGATCCCTGAATTGCAGTTTTATGAGCAAAATACGCATTATTGTTGAAAACTACTAACTTTAGGATTGTTTTGTTATGAAGTCATAGCAAGTAAGATGGATATGTTCTTTGGTGCTCCCAATGTTTTCAGATATTGAATTACTTATCAAACTGAAATTTACATTTCAATTGAAAGCCCCGGTATCAATTAACGTTGACAGGTTAGAAGATCTGCTAACATTGAGCCAACATTTCTACACAGCAAAGTTCAATTAGAGATGAATAGTTTCTGCCTTTCAGTGAGGCTTATATTGTCAAGTGTTCCACAGGCTTCACCACTCCCAGTCCACTTATTCATTTAGATTTTCTGCTGGTGACTTTTGACATTCTAGTTTGGACTCTAGAAATGTGGAGTATGACTCTTCTTTCACTTCTCAAACATTTTAAGTCAGTATAGGCAATTACCCTAGGAAATAAATGCAGGTATTGGACAATGACATAATTTAATGCTTGGCCTACAAAGCAGTGCTTAGCTATTGCTAAGATTTACATTTAAAGAGGGTTTTGGTTCAAATCTGTTTATTTCCATAGCTAAAGCAATCTAGTATTGGGCAGGCAATTAGGAAATGGTCTCATTTTCCATTTTAGGAAGTGAAGGGTCATAGAAGTTACAGGGACGGTGAAACTTCTACACCTTATTCTACATAAGCAGCAGAATGTACCCCATTAATCATCCTGCATTTCCTGGTTGCTGCTTGGTCACTTGCATGTCACTTCCATAGTTACCATCTGTCTATATCTATTCTAAAAAATGAATCTGATTCACTGGGTTCTGAAAAAGGCATGCCCCCGCCCCACCCTTAGCAATGCCCTTTAGGCAAATATTTCCTCATCTGTTTTATTTCCATTCCTTTTACAAAAGTAGCGTCTTAGTGAGACAGCCAGATAGGAAGGGGTCCTCAGAGAAACTCCAACCGGCCTGCACATTGGGAGGAGTGTGCACAGGGGTGGAGTCACAGAAGTTCACACCATTCACAGTGGGAAGGAGCCTGGCCCCTTCTCTTCCTGGGTGGAACCTGAAATTCAGTCTGTGAAGTGGGAAGCATATACTAACAAGATTCTCACTCTGGCTTTGTGGAGAGTCCCTGTTTCTCTTTTTTTCCTTTCCACTCAGTACATTCTATTTTTCTCCCACTTCAAATCATCTGCAAGCCTAATTTTTGGTGGCTCTGTGACAAGAACCCCACCCCTGTCTTTAGCTGAACTAAAGAGATAGTCCTACAACATTGGAACAACCCTGGCCTCAAGATAAGTCTCAGGAACTTGGTCAGAGCAGCACTAGGGGACCAACTGAGAAGACTTCTCTTTTTTTCTCAGAAGAAAAACATTTCAAAATGAATAAGAAAGCAGAGAAAGAGCCAGGCAGTCCATTCCAATTGTTCATCACTCTGTAGACAAAAGAAGAGATCGGTAAGACATGAGGAAGGAACAGTCCTACAGAGTTTGTCTGAAGAATGGAGCAAGAGGCGGATCTGGAGGAATTCGCTGAGACATGCTTGGAGAATAAGGGATTATCTATAATATTTCTTTCACAATGTAAACTGTTTTATCTTGCGACAGTTTTTGTCATGGACTAACTCTTCAAGAATACTTGAACAACGAACAACCCTGGAAGATACCAAGACAGAAGGAAGATATCTTTCTTTTCTCAGGAGGAAAATAAAAATAATGTCCTCCTCTGTGCCAAAGGTAGGCAGGTTTACCAGGAGGCCTTTTACAAGATTGGGGGTTTCTTAAGCTTGGGTTTCCTCTGGTGTGATACAAGTCCACTGTGTGTACTATGTCCATCAGGGCCACTTCACGTCACCCCCCCCCCCCAGGTCTTATGGGAGAAGGGGAACTGGCAAGAACATGAAGCTTCTGAAGCCTGCCGTGCTCTGATTAATAAGGGTCTTTGTCTCTGATCCAGAAATCTTGTGTCTTCTGCCAGCATCCATGAAACAGGGACAGGTTCACTGGTTAGTTTGCAAGTAGGGGGAAATCACAAGAGCAGCAAGAATATTTCTTTTGGTCTTAAAAGGATCTTGGACCACTATTGAGAGATTCTCTTTGATAAAGAGATAGTACTTCTTTCTTTTGCAACAGTATAAAGAAAAGTATATAGGCGGCTACAATCCCCTTTAATCTATAATCACCACCCCACCCCAATTCATACTCCTGGAGACACTTTTCAATGTGCTAAGGTCTGCAATTTGGATTCAAAGCTGAATTGGTCTGAAATTTGGGCTTTTTTTTCTTTCTTTTTTTTTTTGGCTTACAATGGCTTCAAACCTAGTGCATAAGAGAATCACATTCACATGCCCTTATCATAAGGCAGACAAAGGAAATTTGCCACTGCAATGGCACAGAAAAGACTCTGTGTGGAGGTCTCTGAAAAGTGTTTTGGAGGGAAGATGGTGCTGGGCAGCAGAAAGTAAATGAAGTCTTTGACAGTTAGTTGTATGAAGGCATTTGGTTAGAGGAAACAGCTTAAGGCAAGGCCAAGAGGTTAAGATGAAGCCAAAAATGTAAGTTCTTCATGCCTCTCATAATGGACAAATAAAAAAAGTCCTCACTGATTTCTTGAAGACAAGGATAACAGAAGCTTCTCACATCACACTCAAAGGTTCCTAACTCTTTTTCACAGACTCCTGACTCCTTAGAGGAGAAAGCAGGGGTGATAACCTGATTTAAAAATTTCTGCAAACTCACTGCAGTAGGAAATGCTTCTTTGTTTCAAAAAAAATAAATATATACACTTCTACATACACTTGATTTTCTTCCCAAGATGCATTTATAAAGCTTTCGAAAAGTTTACAAATCAGGGGTATTGACTGACTCCTTTCTGTATATTTGAGAAATCAGATTCCCACAGAAAGGGGCCAATATCGTTCCCGAAGGTTGTATGCCAATAAGTGACAGAGCTGGTCCTCAAACTGGGTGTTATGGACTGAATTGTTTTCCCCCAAGGCCATATGTGGAAGCCCTAAACCTGCTGTGACTGTCTTGGCAGATAGGGCCTTTTAGGAAGTTATTAAGGCAAAACGAGGTCATAAAGGTAGAGACCTACTCCAATAAGATTGGCATCCCCATAAGAAGAAGAGACACCAGAAGTCATATACACAGAGGAAAGACCCTGTGAGGACACAGCAAGAAGGGAGCCATTTGCAACTCAAGGAGAGAAGCCTCACCAGAAACCAACCCTGTGGACCCCTTCGTATTGAGCCTTCAGCCTCCAGAACTGTGAGAATATAAATTTCTGTTTAAACCACCCAGCCTGTGATATTCTGTTATGGCAGCCTGAGCAGACTAATCACACCAGGGCTTCCATTTCTACACCCACAGCTTTTCACTACAAGCTTCCTTCGTGATGACTGCCAAGGCATCTTCAAATATAAAGACACTCAAATCTATCAAAACATCATTCTTGCCTGCATTTGAGTTTTGCAGGGAAAGGGATAAAAGTAACCCATCGACTTGTTTTTCATTTTTGCAGGTTATTTTCCTTATTTACTGCTGGATAATGAAATGATAGAAGTGCTCAAAGCACTTTTTAGTTGGTTATGAAGAGAAATCAATACTGCTTTGTGTTTCAAAAAGGAAAGACATGCAAGGACGCTGAGGTATTAAACACAAGTGGATTGGATAGTTATTTGTGAGGGGTTGCTAACAATTGAATTACTATTTTAATGTCATAACATGGCAGCACTCAAGATTACCTTTCACATCTAATCATACCATTTACATGGAAGTGAGAAAATGCTTCTGAAGTGGCCAAATGCTATTCACTGAATGGATAACGATAACACTAGAAATTGCTCTGGAGGAAAAATAATCAGATTCCCTGCCAGGCTCTGGGGAAAGGTAATGTCCATTCACTTGGAAAAAAAAAAAGAAAGAAAAAACAGGAAAGCAAAACAAAATATACAAAACACGTATATTTTTTAAAGGGCAGGCTATCTAAAAAAAAAAAAAAAAAAAAAAACTACCATAAGCTTAGACACTGGCTTTTGGATCTAATCTTGACTTTAATGCTTAAGAGCTATGTCTCGTTGATTTTGTCACTGGTAATATTAAAATTCAAAATCACTAACATGTAAGAACACTAGGCTTTAGGATTTACATAAATCATTATGTCATTAATCTTCACAAAACCCTTTGAGTTAGGTATATTACCATCATCCCCATTTTACAGAGGAGAGTGTTGAGGCTGAAAGAATATGAAATTTGCCCATAGCTCGGAGATGGCAGAGCAAGGGTTTAAGAACAAGCCTTTGTATCTCTATGGAGAGGCAGCACAGTTCTGTCACCAAGAACTCTTACTGCGTACCCCAAAGAAACACCATGAGAAAGAGTGCACATTTATGGTGAGGCCCAGACCTCCTCACTTAGCCCCAGGTTGCTTCTGTAGCCTGTGTTCACACATTCATGCCCTCTTCCCAGTCCTCTAATCATATCAAATATACATTCACCAAATGTACCAGATTTTATGTCTTTTTGCCTTTGATTCTCTTGGAATGCCTTTCTATTTGTTTTTTTCCTGGTTCACTTAGCTCATCTATCACAACCTCCAGAATTGTACTTTCCCAACTCCCTCAAAGAGTTCGCTCTTTCTTCTTCATCTCCAATAGTATTCTGTTGCATCTCTCAGGGGATGTATGGAGTGATGCAATTAACTATTTATCTGTGTTTCCTGCTCAAATGTAAACCATTGGAAGCCCAGATCTGTTTTCAACGTACCTGATATCTAAATACAGAAATGTTTGTATATTTTGTGTACATTTTTTCATATTTACATTTTAATTTTTGTATATTAGCAAATACCTAAAATTAAAATATTCTAGGATTACAGAAATTCACTCATCATAGTGAATGTTTATTGAGCACTTCCTACGTGCAAGGTTCTGTGGTGAACACTTTGTACATATTAATTGATATGTTCCTTACATAGCCCTATGATGATGGCACCACAAACTATGCCTATTTTCTAGAAGAGGACATTGAGGCACAGAAAGGTTAAATATCCTGCCCAAGTTGACACAGATCTTAAGTGGGGAACCTGGCATTTAAATATAAAAACCTGACTGTACATTCCACATCAGTAATCATTAAGCCTTTCTGAATAACTAAGGACCAAATATGTTAGAGCAAAGGAGAGCTTCTGTGTTCCAGGATGGCTGACTGTTAGGGATATCAAACAGAACTAGGTAACCCCTGTCCATGTGAAAAAATCCCTCCTCTTCTATTTAAAGAGTCTCTACATGTAATTGGATCCAGCAATAGCCTTCTAGTGTTGACAATTACAAAAACAAGCACCTATCATTGTAGAGCACCTATTTTCAGATGTTGATACTTGTATCAAGTGTTTTAAAAATGCACAGTTCTAATAAGCACTCATGAAATGAGTGGCCCGGAGCACCTGCCATGCAAGTGATTCTCTCAGAAGTTTATAGTGATCTGTGTTTTTAAGGACAAAAAATCCAGAACTTCTCTTGAAATGGCACTACTGAGAAAGATGGATCCACCCTTTCAGTGATGTCCTCATTGGCCTTCTGCAGATTAAGGGACAAGCAGACCTTGATGTAGCACTTGACCTGTTTTGAAAAGGCAGCTCCTCAGTTTACTGAATGGCCTTGTGTCTGTCTGATCTTTTCTCCAGATCAGGAGCAAGAGGGGATAAGACTTTCTCAAGGCCCCATCTGCCCTAGCATTTGGATGTAACCCAAGGTCATTGTTATAAACACATGTTCATCTGAACTAAGGCTTTGGTTTGAATCCTGCAGATTATTAGATGTTCCTGACTGGGAAACTTGCAAAACCACCTGAGTCTCAGCTTTCACATCTTTAAAACGGGAATCATAGCAATGCCTGCATCAGATGGTTGATGATTAAATGGCAGAATAAATGCCAAGCACTCAACCCAGCACCAAGCACCAGCATTCATTTCATTTCATGCAATCCTCTTTACCAATCCATGAAGGAGTAGGGCTATCATGATTATCACTTTACTGATACATAGAAGGAGGCAAATGGTACAGAAGAGACCTTCATTTCAGCAGGCCAGAGATGTTGCTCAGCTAAACTATGCTTCCTCTGTTTGCGCCATTCCTGGTGCTTGCAACTTCTGCAGCATGAAACTTTTTGACTGCACTGACTGGTGACTAGGCAGCCATAGAATGTGGTCCCAGATATGCTTGGAAAAGACAAGTGCCTAGAAACAAACAAGCCATTCATTTCTCAAAGTAATAGTTATAGTCATCCTTCCTGGGCACTCACTGTGTACACTAGCAATATGCCAGGCACCATTCCAAATGGTTTACGCAGATTGACTCCTTTCAGTCTCACAAGCTAAGTGTCATGAACACCCTATTTTACAAATATGTACACACAAACATACATATATGAAAATATAGGCACAGTAAGGATGAACAACTTGCTCAGCAACATAGCTAGTAAGTAATTGAAGTCTGGATTCAAACCTAGTCCTTCAAACTTAACCATGGTTCCTCCCTAATTCTACCCTGACCCCATTTTCATGTCCCTAAATCTGACACAGCCAACCATATCCATATGTTTTCCAGTGTTGACCACTTTCTGATTAATTTTAAGATTTAAAAAAATGAGTATCTTTCATCCACTAGATAACAGTTCTTCCTGATGATAACTTTTGTGTGAAAAAAAAATTGCTAAAGAGGATAATACTGAGAGAAATACATCCTACCCTGCAAAATACATAGTGAATTTGAAGAATTCACTAGGAGCCAGAGAGGCGTCTTATCCATCAAATTTAAATGAGATTTTTTTTTGAGCTAAAGCTTATGCTATGAATCTTCTTTCTTTTTTTATCTAATCTCACCATGGTGGAAGTGGTAGGGAATACTTTAGATTAAGAAAATATGTCCTTACTGGAAAATAGTAAGTTAAAAGAAAAAGGAAAGATTTTACAGTATGCAGGTTACTTCACCCAGCGAGGGAAGAGGATGGTGGGAAGAATCATAGAGTGGATTTGTAATGACTCATCTTCCATCTAGCCTGCTTTCAATCCTATTTCAGCTTTCGGTGCAGCTTTTGGCCACCTCTAACCAGGAGACACAATATAGCCACAGAGTCTATCATTCCAGAGTTCTACCTTTATAGTTGTACTCTGCCATATTCTACAGTCTTCTTTGAAGGACTGTAGAATACAGCCAACCCCTGGGCTCTGAAGAAAGATCCTTTTTAATTGCATAAGGACAACTTCTTTTGTCTTCCATCAACAGGCTTTTTTTGTTTACTGTTTCTTTTTGGAGACTATCTTCCCTCCCAAGGATTTGGCCACTGTAAACCTGGTACTGTTCTGCTCTTAGATGTGGCTTTTTCATTCCCATAATTGTAGGTATTGCCTGATGAGCTGCAAACTTTGCTCCTGACAAATCTGGCAAACGCTTAGAGTCCCCTTAATGCTGAGTCTCCTTAGCTCTACCCACCCTATTCTTGGGCTTGCTTTTAAGTCTCAGTACATTAGCTGAGCATGCTTAACTGACCTATGAAACAGCCAGTGGGTGAGAGTAACCTCCTGCAATCCATGCTGATTAGTTCAGGTTACCAGCTTAGCCCACTGCCTTAGTTTTTTTGATGAATCATCAGGCCAGATGTAAAACATAACTTTCCCTCATTAAACATTTATTGATAAGATGATGCATTAATATCTTAAGGGCTGTGGAGAAAGCAGAGATAGATAAAATATACTCTGTCCCAAGGAACATGGACATATTGCAAAATAAAAAAATAAAAAATTAGCTTTCTAAACACTCAGGGTGAGTGATATAGAAATAACTATAGTTGAAATACTGTGTTCTTATTTAATTAGCACAGCTGGCTGGAGATGAAGTGTGTGGGGTATGCTTTAAAAATTCCTCAAAATCATTTATTAGCTCTTATCCTGTGATATTTACTACAGAGTTTTCAAAAATGTGGTCTCTTGATAAAGTCCATCCTTATGACTTTATGGGCTTGTTATAAACAGGCCATACACCATACTCCAGGCACAAATTTTCAGAATCTCTGAAGGTGGAGCCTGGAGTTCTTGAAGTCTAATAACTGCTACCCTATGTTTTAGGTCTATGGTACCCTGCCTCCAGTGTCTCTAAAAAGTCATAAAAGCGAAGGCTCAGTCAAGTTAGAACTCAGTTGAAGAAATATTCAGAATTAAATCCTGGGGCTCCAATAACGACAGCAAACTTCAGTCCAGGATCCTTCAGTGACGATTGAGCTCACTCATTGGAGTGGTATTGGCACTATAATCCTTTACCAGAGGACTGTACTACCTCCATCATGCCCTGCTTGGTAAGATATTGATCTTTTAAAAGTCAACTTACTTGTCATTTTCCCTGTAAAGGCTTTCTTGATTTTTCAAGGTCTAACTTAAATGTAGCGCTTAGACCCCAAATACTATGCTTTACAACTTTTCACCTAGACTGTAGCCATTGGCCACTTGAATTTTAGAAACAATGTCTTATGCATTACTGTATTCCTCCAAATTATAGTATAGTCTGATATATAGCAGGTGCTTTAAATGCTTATTAAATGTCCAAATTCATGCATGAAAATTCCTCTGATAGTCAACCAAAATCCTGACGTTTATGATCAGCAGAATTTCTGAGTGGGCAGTGTGCACATTATATTGATTGCTTACTCTTTTCAATATAACCCCTGCTTTGGTCAAATAAAATGTGTATATTTGTTATTAATAATTATATATTTCCTTGACCTAGGCCTGCACAATTTAAAATTGTGACTAATGTGATGACAACTGTCATAAAGCTAATCTTTAATTTGCTAATCTTAACTATACCATGTTAATATGTCAGGTGTACACATTTTGAGTATTTCTCTCATAGTGTCACTGGAAATTTGTGAAAGTTTTTATTTATGTTTCCCCTTGTGATTAGCAATATATTACTATTATTATTATTATTGTCATCTTTATTTATGTTATAAGTAAATATATGTTATATATTATAAATAAAATATACTATGTAACATAATATAGTGCTAATTTATAACATAAATATTACATATATAACATATATAGTTGTATATAATATATAAATATATCATATGTTATATTATATGTTATAAATATATATCATTGTCATTATTTGTGATATATATTAAAATATATAAGTATATATTATCTCTACTATTATTAGTTCTTAAAAACAATCCAAATTTTCTGTAAATTCTGCTAAGGTGACAACATTGCCATGCTCTCAACCATTTTAAATATCTTGCTTACTTTTCTCTATGTCTTTTTTTTTTTTTTGAGACAATATCTTGTTCTGTTGCCCAGGTTGGAGTGCAGTGGTAAAATCATAGCTCACTGCAGCTTTGATTTCCTGGGCTGAAGCTACCCTCCCATCTCAGCTTCTCAAAGTACTGGATTACAGGCATGAGCCACTGTGACTGTCCACAACTTTTGATTAAAAAACAAATTTTGAGAGTATTTGGTCAAACATTTTTTTAAGTAGAAAAAGTAGCTATGAAATTATGAAATGCAGGTATCTACCGTGAAGGCTGGCTGAGCCACCTTCATGGATTTGAGGTATTTTTCTCTTATAAAGATATGTACTTAGAAATATTTAAGGGTAAATTTTACTCATCACCTGTGTTTATTTCCTGTCTAAGAGCTTCTGACCCTCTAATAATACAAAGTGGGAGGGCGTCCACCTAGCTTCAGCTCAAGGGCTCCAACAAACTTGATTCAGGCAAAGTGGCAGCAGCACGATCTTTCTCTATTAAACAGTAACTCACAGGAGACTGCTCTGAATAAAAGCAGGAGTTGATTTTGCTAAAGGTGATTTACCTAGAAGTAAGTTTCACAGGATGACTGAGAAGAGTAGCATTACATAGTAGAAAGAAGCATGAATTTCAGAGTCAGACAATTCAGTTCGACATCCACCTTCATCATTTACACATTCTGCGGGCTTTGATGAATTTCTTAACCTTGCTAAGTCTCTAGATCTTTCCTTGTAAACAGGGATAATGCCTATCGGAAACTTATTTTGAATATTAGTGTTATAAGAGATATTAAATGTTTGTAACCTGATAGATGCTCACTATACATTCATCCTCTTATCTCATTATTTTAGAGGAAGCTACAGAAAGAGAATCATTTTAAAGAAGAGAGTTGATTCAGGCTCATTAGTCAGAGATCAAAGGGAGTATTTACTGTACTAATATAGGGAATCATTCACTCCAGAGAGCTGCATAGACACGGAGGAAGGTTCTAATGCAGGAACAGTGAAATTAGCTTAGAAAGGAGTGTCTGGGAGAGGTTGAAATATTCTTCAGATGTAAGTATCATTTTATGGCCTCCATATAATGAGGTGTTATCATGTGTTAAACACTTAGATAAGCTTTTCACATATAGGATCACCGGGACCTTAACACATCTCATAAGGTAGACATTAATATATTAATTTTAGATGCAGAGAGACTAAAGTTAAGAGGGGGTTCATAAATTTGCCTATGACCAGACAGCCACTAGATGGAAAAATGGTTTATCTGAATATAAATTAGTTTTGCTAAAATTATGCCATTGAAATACACGATTCTCTTTGTTAATTTCAAAGTTATTTGGATATGTTAAATATACACTGTCTGCAGTTGTTAATAGGGAAACAGAATCAATGGAAGATTAAAAAAGACATATGAAATTAGATTATAAGCACCACATGGCATGTATGTCTGTGTGTGCAAGACAGAGAGTGTGTGTAAGAATGTGTGTATATGTGCATATACACCATAATGTAATTAACTTGAGTAGGCAATGTTTATAAACCACCTAATTTATTTGAAGCATTTCACAAGGATATGAGAACCCAATGGTGAAGACAGAACTAGCCCTGCCCTCACAAATCATAGTTGTCACAATCTGATTTCACACTACTTAAGTGGCACAGTATTAGCTAGGAGAAATCTTTGTGTGTAAAAAAGGCAGAAGGAGCTTTAGGAAGGCAGGAAATGGGGTTTGGGACCTGAGGAACTGAGGAAAGTTGGTTAGGCAAAGTCCAAGAGAACTAGATAACAGCTTCAGAGTCAAACACGTAAACCCCTCCCAAACCATCCAGTGGTCTGACACGTCACTACTCCAAACATATGGCCACTGAATTAGATTTAAAACATTCTGCTTTAAAGACTTCTTAAAAATTGCTTTTTGAAGTATAATCAACATACACTAAATGCTACATTCGGTATAGCATATGATAAATTTTGACAAAGGCACACATCCATGAAACCATCACTATAATGGTGATAATTAGCATGTCCATCATCCCCAAAGATGCCCTTGTGCCCCTTGGTACCCCCTCCCTCCAGCCCCTCTTGGTCCTACCACCAAGCACCACAGATCTGCACTCTGTCAATATTGATTAGGGTTTTTTTGTTTGTTTGTTTGTTTACTAAAGGTTTCTATGGAGATAATAAGTCAGTGTGTACTATTTTTAACCTGCTTCTCTAACTTAGCATAATTATACAGAAATGTTTGTGTTGTGTGTATCAAGAGTACCTTCCTTTTCTTTGTTATATAGTATTCCATTGCATAGATATGCCATAATTCGTTTATCCATTCTGCTAATAAACATATTGATCAGTTCCAGTTCCTAGTTATTACAAATAAGGCATTTATGAGCATTCATGTATAAGCTTTTGTGTGAACATATGCTTTATTTTTCTTGGGTAATTACCTAGAAGGTAAATAGCTGGATTATACAATAGGTTTATTTTTAACTTTTTACAAAACTCCCAAACTCTTTTTCAAAGTGCTTGTGCCATTTTTCCTTTCTACAGCAGTGTATGAGAGTTCCAGTGCCTACATATCCCTGCTAACACTTGATGTGGTCAGTCTTTTTAACTTTAATCATACTAATAGATATTTTATTTTTGTTTTAAGTTGCATTTCCATAAAGACTAATAATAGTGCTGAGCATTTTTGTATGGGCTGATTGACAATCTATATAATCTCTCTGGTTAAGTGTCTGTTCAAATATTTTGTACACTCTTTTATTGATTTGTTCATGTTTTCTATTACTGATTTTTGAGAGTTCCTTATATATTCCACATGTAATTCATTTATCAGATGTGTATGCTTTGTAAATGCTTTCTACCCCCTCTTGTTTGTATTTTCATTTTTTAATATTTTTTGAAGAACAGAAGTTACAAATTTTGACATACTCCAATGTCTCTCTTTTTTTTTTCCTTTTCTAATTCAATGTCACAGATTTTCTTTCATATTTTCTTCTGGAATTAAAAAAAAGCTACAAAGATAGATAAATTTGTCAATGGAATAGAATAAAAATCCCAGACATAGATCCACACATATATTGTTAATCGATTCTGATAAAGGCGCAAAGGCAAATCAGTAGAGAAAGGATGGCGTTTTCAACAAATGGTTCAAGAACAATTGTTTATTCATATGCACAAGATTTGATACATATCTGACACAATACAGTAATATACATAAGTTAATTAAAAACGGGTCAGAGACTTAAAGAACGTTCATTTTCACCTGGTTCTGATACTAGGAAATTATGTCACATTGGCAATTAGTAGTGTATATATAGAGATGTGTATACAGAATGAGTGGAAGAATATGTGTGCATATGCTGGCTTTGTTTGGTTTCAGTATTACGGTGATGGTACCACATGGGAAAAAATGAAAGTTTCACCCAACTAGTTTTATGTTTTGGAGTAGTTCGTTTCAGATAAAAATCATCTGTTCTTTGAAGATTTCATGCATCCAGCTAATCCTGTTCTCTTTGGGTCTTTTAAATTTTTCTACATTTCTTGGCCCATTCCTTAATATTGACACATTTTTACTATAATTAATTTTATTTTGTTCCCCAAAGTTGGTTGGTAGTCTGGCAATGTCTGATATACTGTAGGCACTTTATTTATTTATTTATTTTTGAGACAGGTCTCCTCTGTCACCCAGACTGGAGTGTAGGGGCACAATCTCAGCTTATTGCAACCTCCACCTCCCAGGCTCAAGCAATCCTCCCACCTCAGGCTCCCAGGCAACTGGGACTACAGACACGTATCACCACACCCAGCTATTTTTTGTATTTTTTTTGGAGACAGGGGTTTGCCATGTTGCCAGGCACTTTAAATATGTGTGTGTGTGTGTGTGTGTGTGTGTGTGTGTGTGTTATTAGTAATAACAGGCTATTAAAAAATAGTAATTTGGTTAAGTACCGTGAGTTTTTTAGAAAACAAATTGTTGATAGTCATGAAGAGGAAATTAATAAGGAAATAGAAGCAGAAACCAATTTGAACATGTTTGCTTCTGTATTAGTCTGTTTTCACACGGCTAATAAAGACATACCTGAGACTGGGTAATTTATAAAGAAAAATAGGTTTAATGGACTCAGCTCCACATGGCTGGGAGGCCTCACAATCATGGTGGAAGGCGAAGGAGGAGCAAAGGGACTTCCTACGTGGTGGCAGGCAAAAGCGAATGAAAGTCAAGTGAAAGCGGAAAGCCCTTATGAAACCATCAGATCTCGTGAGACTTATTCACTATCACGAAAACAGTATGGGGGAAACTGTCCCCATGATTCAATGATCTCCCACCAGGTCCCTCCCACGGCGTGTGAGAATTATGGGAGCTACAATGCAAGATGAGATCTGGATGGGAACACAGCCAAATTGTATCAGCTTCTTTGCTGAAATAATGATTTACTCTACAAACCAGATTCTTCTCTGGTAATCTACATTTCAGTAAATGGCAATAGCATCTACGTAGCTGTTTAACAACAAAGAAAAAAGCCAGATGCAGTGGCTCCTGCCCTAATCCCAGCGATTTGGGAAGCTGAGGCCAGAGGATCCCTCTGATCCAGAAGTAGGAGCTGCAGTGAGCAACGATTATGCCTCTGCATTCTAGCCTGAGCAAGATCCCGTCTCTTTTAAAAAGTAAAACAAAGCAAGCATAATAGCAATAAAACCTCATAAAATCAAGGTTTACTGATAGATTAAAATTTAGGATTAAAGAAAAGTAAAAAATCTGAGCTTGAAAAATTTAGATTACTTATTCAAAAATATATGTATTATAGAAAGCCGATGAGATGCAAATATTTTAATTATTTATGTTTTCTGCTGCAGCGTTTTGGTCTGAGAAGAACTATTCTGTCTTATAGAAATAGGAGATCAATTTGGAGTGGTGGGAACTGAAATAATCGTCATCCATTTTTTCCCAAAATTAATCACTAAAGTATAAGCTCACGTCAAAAGATAATGTGAAACAACAAAATTAACAAATAATTTATACATTTAATTCGATTTAGTTAAAAAACAGCTGTCTCAAAGCTTGCTGTGTGGACTGAGAGAGTAAGAAATCCTGGATCTCTTGTATTCGCTTTTACTTTCCCTTTCACCTGAAATCTATACGTGAAAGAAGTTTGAGGCTCAGAAAGAAGACGACTTAAAATCTAAAGGATGTATTTTATCTCTGACCTTTCCAATCTTATTAAATACTCAGAGTGTCTCTCATCTGTCCATCTATTAATTTTGTGCATATTTCTCTTGATTATTAGCAGACTTGACTCTGAGGTGGGCTAAGATAGGTTTGGAAGTTCAAGAACATGAGGACAAGCTGAAAGACCAGACTGGTTTAAGGATCTTGAATAGCACACTACTTTTCAAATGGAATGCCCTTATAAGCTTGCTGCTCAGATGGACAATGAGCTGTTAGAAATTATGAAAAAGCAAAGCAAACAAAACAAAACAAATTTCTATCTCTGTCTACTTATGCTCCCTGGCTTCCTAAATTCTTTGTCGTCACTGATGGGCTCTTGCTTACACCATTCACTTGTTGGGAAATGCCTACTCCAGTATTTTATGAATACTTGAATCCAATATACCTTTGAAAGCTTGATCAGTACTGTTCATAGAAATCTCTTTTGATAGCCTCAACTGGGGATAGCCACCCCATTACATGTTATTTTTTTATACTATCTAGCTTAGAGAAGATAAACATATTGACTAAATATTAGCTACCTCTTTTTAATTGGGTGTCTACTATAACCACATTTACTCTAGTTAATTTAAATTTGGATAGGATTTGCACTTCCTACATAACCACACAAGATAAGCACCATGCTTTCACTTTTCTCCCTCCATCTGTACGTGTCTTCATTGAGTAGCTAATCTGCAATATCCTAAAGTTCTAGGAAGACTTCTTATCCTTGGTGGCTCTGCGCATAATAGACTATCAAAAGTTATTTTTAGTATATTTAAATTACCTTTAATATTGAATTAATTTACTCCTGGATCTACATTTATCATGTTGAAGATACTCCCAAAGATTCTAATATCATGTGTCATTTGTCCCACAAGATAGCAGGATACATTCACCCTTAATGCGTTGGAAGGTGAGGCAGGCCTTTATCTTCATGACAACCATCCTCCACCAACAGAAAATAGAGAATTTCTACTAATAGAGTGCAGGAATAATGCATTGCAGTCAATGAGTTAACTGTTGTTTAAATCTCCAACTGAGACGCTAGATGTGGATATGTGAAAGGTAACTGAAAATGTTGAGAAACGTTAACCTATAGAGAACTATTAATACCTTAATGGTATATGAAAAAATAAACTCAGAACATAAAATGTACCATACATTTACATATATATATTTATATACACCCACACAAATACACAAATATATTGGGATCTAAATTCAGAAAATAGAGTTATACAGTAAAAATAGAAATGTAAAAGCATAACATAAAATTATGCATACCTATGTTACAACCTAAACTTAATAAAACTGAACATATTTTCTATTTAGTGTGTGTGTGTGCACGTGTGTGTGTGTGCATGTGTGTTTCAGGCAGTGGCAACTTCTATTTGGTAGAATTAAGGGCCCTCTGATTGCTGACATTTTTCTCAATATTCTATATTATCTGTAATGAGCACATAGTCTTAATTTTTGGAAAACATAAACATTATGGTAACAAGTTTATCAGACAAGAAAGTTAATCTTATTTGTGTGTATGAATCTTCTCACTCTATAATTGTAACTTGCATTACAGAATTTTGCTATTTTACCAAAGATGGATAAGAAGAACAGGAAATCAACCTCTGCTGCATCTGTCTGGTTAAATAGGCTCAGCTTATCAGAGAAAATGATAATTTATGTAAGCTTTTTAAAATTTATATGATATTTATAAATACTTATGGAGTTCATGTGATATTTTGTTACATGTAAAGAATGTGTGGTGATGAGTGTATCTGAGAGATCCATCACCTTGAATATTTATTGTTTCTATGTGTTGGGGACATTGCAAGTCCTCTCTTCTACCTATTTTGAAATATATAATACATTTTAGCTATAGTAACCCTACTCTGCTATTGAACATTAGAACTTATTTCCTCTATCTAACTATATGTTTGTACCCATTCATCAACCTCTCTTCATTCCCATCTCCACTCACACACCCTTCCCAACCTCTGGTATCTCTCATTCTATTCTCTGCCTTCATTAGTTCACTTGTCTTAGCTCCCACATATGAGTGAGAACATACAGTATTTGTCTTTCTGTGCCTGGCTTATTTCACTTAGCACACTGACTTTAAGTTCTGTCGATGTTGCTACAAATGACATGATCTCATTCATTTTATGACCAAATAGTATTCCATTGTGTACGTATACCACAATTTCTTTATGTATTTATCCATTGATGGACACATACCTAGTCATTTATGTTTTCAGGCAGGCATGGCCATAGAAAATTTATATTCTAATGACAATTTTTGAAAATATTATTTCAATAATTACTCATGGAAAAGATAATGAATAAATCTTCTAAAGAGTGAACAAATACCGAAAATGCAATAAAAAGAGATGCTAGACTTAAAACAGTCCTTCACATAAATTAGGCTATACTTAAAAATGTGTATGAAATAGTTGTTACAATGACATGGAATTATTTCATGAAATGCATACATATACACATATATGAGAAACTGGGTAACCTTTGAAAACAGTGAAAAGTGTCGTGGATGTGGAAGGGAGAAAAGTTTACAATGGCAGCCATGGCGGCGTGCTGCTCAATCTTCCTTGGAGAAATTTTCATTCAGAGTAAAGCTGTGCAGTTAGTTGCTAATGTCCTCAGGATCCATCTCAGCTTTCCTGCCAAGCCCATGCTCCTCCCGCATGGCCCTTGTCAATGATTGAACCCAAAAGAAATACTGCGACTTGGCCCTTTCCTTCCTTTCTCTCTTTCTCTCTCCCTTCCTTTCTTTCTCTCTTTCTCTCTCCCTTCCTTCCTTCCTTTCTTTCTTTCTTTCTTTCTTTCTTTCTTTCTTTCTTTCTTTCTTTCTTTCTTTCTTTCTTTCTTTCTTTCTTTCTTTTCTTTCTTTCTTTCTTTCTTTTTCTTTCTTTCTTTCTTTTCTTCTCTCCTTCTTTCTTTCTTTCTCTGTCTCTCTTTTTTCTTTTTCTTTCTCTCTCTCTCCCCATCCCTCTCTTTCCCTCCCTCTTTCCTTCTTTCTTTCTCTTTCTTTTCTTTCTTTCTTCTTTCTTTCTTTCTTTCTTTTTCTTTCTTTCTTTCTCTTTCTCCTTCTCTCTTTCTCCCTCTCTCTCTTTCTCTCCTTCCCTCCCTCTCTTTCTTTCTTTTTCTTTCTCTCTCCCTCCCTCCATCCCTCTTTCTCTTTCTCTCTCTCTTTCTTTTTATTGGACTTTTGTTATTACTCAAATCAGTCTCCTTGAGCAATTGGGAATAAGAGTTTTAAAGGTAATTTGTTGGATAGGGGCTCAGGAAGTGAGGAGTACTGATTGGTCAGGTTGGAAATGTAATCATAGGGGGATCAAAGTGAGGGTTTTTAAAATTATTTTTAATTTAATTTAATTTAATTTAAAGTTCTAGTATACATGTGCAGGACATACAGGTTTGTTGCATAGGTAAACATATGCCATGCTGGTTTGCTGCACCTATCAACCCATCACCTAGGTATTAAGCACCACATGCATTAGCTGTTTATCCTGATGCTCTCCCTCCCCGTGCACTCCCACGACAGGCCCCAGTGTGTATTGTTCCCCTCCTTGCGTCCATGTATTCTCATTGTTCAGCTCCCACTTATAAGTGAGAACATGCTGTTTGGTTTTCCGTTCCTATGTTAGTTTGGCCATTTCTATCCAACCTGGGACTCATGAGCAGTCTTTGCTTTGCATCTCCCACTTAGCTATCCAGTAAGTTCTCCCAAATCTGCACTACAGTCTGAGGTTTTCAATCCAGCATTCACTCCTCTTTCTTTTCACAGGAAAAATCTGCATTCTGAGTTGGAGCATTCTCTGCTCAACCACATTTCCTCCCACTTTTTTTGTTTTATTTTATTTTTATTTTTATTTATTTTATTTTTTTGAGATGGAGTCTCGCTCTGTCGCCCAGGCTGGAGTGCAGTGGCAAGCTCTGGACTCACTGCAACCTCTGCCTCCCAGGTTCACACCATTCTCCTGCCTCAGGCCTCCGAGTAGCTGGGACTACAGGCGCCTGCCGCCATGCCAGGCTGATTTTTTTTTTTTTTTTTTTTTGTATTTTTAGTAGAAATGGGGTTTCACTGTGTTAGCCAGGACGGTCTCGATCTCCTGGCCTCGTGATCCACCCGCCTCCGCCTCCCAAAGTGCTGGGATTACAGGCGTGAGCCACCGCACCCAGCCGCTTCCTCCCTCTTCTGAAAACATTAAGCCCCAATAAGTCTTTTGCATTCCTCCCTCCATTTCAGCATCTGCTTCCCAGAAGACCTAATTAACACATGCCTTTTAACTTTTCCTTCTATCTTTCTAGCAAATGTCTTCTGACTTTGCCTTCTAACTTTGTATATCAGTGGTTAGTTATTTGTTCAGGTACTTGAGAATCCACACATCTTAACTCTCCGGTTGTATACATGCATGTATGCATGTACTTATGTACAAACATGCATGTATGTATTTTGGAGAAGTATATATATATATCTTTTTGTTTCGTTTCTTATTTTAGATATTTTTTCCCTTTTATATCTAGTACAAAATCACTATCCCCCATATAGGCAGTCATTCTGATACATTTAGTACATATCTTTTTCATGAGCTGTATTTAAGAAGACGGTGAATGCTTCAGTAAGACGGTGAATGTTTCAGTAAGACATTGCAAGGAAACATGTCCTAGAGAGAAAACGATACTCTCACTAATAAACAATGTCTCCCTCAAAGGTAGCTGGGAATAAAAAAGACAGTCTCCAGCTTGTTAAAAGTTAGTTTTGTTTCTAGCCCAGGTTGCTTTTTTCATTGTTCAAAGTGTGTGGTTTTACACCTCCTTCTTCGTCCTTGCCATCTCATTTTAGAAATCTCCCTAAGAAAATATTGAACGTTTTGTGCTCTCGTCAGTAGTACATTCAGTACTTTGACCTCTTGCAAACTTTCTTTATTTTCTGTTTCTTTTCCAGAGTTATATTAATTGAATCAGATCTTGAATTTAACTTTGAATGAAGAAGACTTTGCTGAGAGTTCTGCATCGTCTTTGATAAGAGAGACTGCTGATTTTCAGCTTTTATTATAACCTGTTTTGTTCTGTCAAAATGTCCTTTAATACAGACTGTTTTTAATCTCTTTAAATTAATGAATCTTGTTAAATGGCTCTTAAGGAAATCATTTTGATAATGGTTGACAGATTTTTTTTTCCCCAGTTGGATAGTTATAGTTTCTTTTTCAATAAAAAATTAAAAAAATAGGGGGGAAAAGCCTATTCTAAGCTGCATTATTTTGTGTCTCCCTGAAGAATATTTCTCAGTGTTGGTTTTCTGGTCTGTGACTGAAGAGTGATTTAGTTGTAGAGGAAAAAATAACTTAGATACACATCAAAAAACAAGACCTCAGGGACAAAAAAGTTTAAGAAATTCTGATATTTTTGGTTTGTAAAACTCTTTTGTTAACTTTGTTTCTAGCCTTGTACCTTGTATTATGGTCTTTTGTACAGTGATGAGCTGTTTTTTTCTTTTTTGAGACTACAGTTTCATGCCAAGATGTCCTCAAAATATACTCACAGGATGACTTTAATTCTGACCCAAGACTTCATTTAGTACTGAAGATATTAGATTTTTCATATCACTTACATTTTAGATTCACATTTTAATCCATTTGGAGTCTTTCATTAAAAGTCTAAGAACATGCTATATCATGCCACCAATTACTACTCAGGACTGGGACAAGGAAGCGAGGAATAGATCAGGGATTTGAGTTATTGAACCTCCTCTACTTAAACAATAATAATTTTGAGTAAATTGTTTGTGTTTGTGAATGGCATAGCCTTCAACTACTCTTAGCTTTCTCTTTCAATTACCTCCATTCCTCCAAAAATGTATGTATATTTCACACAGTATAGCAAGAGCAGATGAAAACACTAAGCTTTAAAAAACTTATCAAATGCCCAGACATATATGGTATGTGGGGACTGCAGCCCTATTCAGGACAGGAAATATCCCAAGGCGGAAGGAATGGAAGGAATGGAGAGGAATGGAAGGAATGGCTTATAAAGGAAGCCAGCAAAAGAAAGATATCTAGCAATAGCAAAAGGAGGATAGAGGAAGATCTTTACATTCCATGTTAGGAATGTTAGACCTTTATGTTCCATGTTAGGTTAGGTTCTGCATCTTTCTCTTTTTCTTTCTCTTTCTTTCTTTCTTTCTTGCTTGCCTGCTTGCTTGCTTGCTTTCCTTTTTGAGACAGAATCTTGCTCTGTTGCCCAGGCTGGAGTGCAGAGGCATGATCTTGGCTCACTGCAAGCTCCACCTCCCTAGTTCATGCAATTCTGCCTCGGCCTCCCAAGTAGCCAGGACTATAGGCACATGCCATCATGCCTGGCTAATTTTTTGTATTTTTAGTAGAGATGGGGTTTCACCATGTTAGCCAGGAAAGTCTCCATCTCCTGACCTTGTGATCCACCCGCCTTGGCATTCCAAAGTGCTAGGATTACAGGCGTGAGCCACCATGCCTGGCCACATCTTTCTTTCACTGTGGCCTTTCTTAAGACATTGAAAGGCACTGAATAAATCTTAACTGTTTGAATGGAATAGAGAATCAGAGAAAGGGCGAGAAAAGGGATAAAATGTTCTGAAGATCAAAGCGGGATGCTATTCTTACTGTGGGGTGTGTGTGTGTGTGTGTGTGTGTGTGTGTGTGTGTAGAGAAAGAGAGAGATAAATAAAAAAGGATAGAGACATGTGTGCCAGTTACTTCCTACCTCACACCATAGAATGTAGAGAGATTCCCTTTTTCACATTATTTGTAAAGTCATCACAGAAGAGACAAATCTTTTATTCCTCATCGTCTTCACAGTAGTGTCCATGCCTAGAATCCTGGGTCTTCTGCTCAATAATTATTGTATAGCCCTAGACACAAATGAGGGGAAGAAAGTTCACTAAAACAAAAAGCAAGAGTGAAGCAGGAGGTATAAAGAAAAACAAGTTTTCTAGGCTGAGTCACTCCAAGACCCAGAGATAGGAAGGGCTCTGTCAGGGCTTTAATAGCATTATCTGCAGAATCAGGACCCTCAAGGAATGGGCTCCAGAGCCTCTCCCTCCAAATCTGGGGCAGGGATGAGAAAAACAAGTTTAACGATTTCCCCCTTCTTTTCTGATTGTTCTTTGTTTTGTCATCATAACTATTATTGAAAGTTTGTAAGAGTTTTGCAAGTTCCTGTTTTCCCATCTCTGCAGTATGGTGAGGGTCACAAGACATGCCTAAGTTGCAACACCTGTCACTGTTTAATAAACTGCCCTTGGTCTGCTTCTGTAAGCTTGCTTGCTCACCCTGCAGGTTTTGCGCCACTAAACTGGCCAACCCCCTTCAGTTGCATGTATAAAAGTCAAGCTCTGTCTTTGTTCAGGGCTCAGTCTTTGGATGTTAATCCACTGGCCTGGTGTACCTAAATAAAATCCTCCTGCCCACCCATCGGTCTCTCCTGTCCCTTAATTCCCACAACAAGAGCAGCTTCTGCTTGTTTGTAACTTTACCATGGTTAAGTCCCTTGCTCAGTAGGGAAGATTGGTCAAGCTGTTTGGATCCACGTTTCACAGGACTGGAAGGAAGGAAGTGGTCATATTTACTGATTGTGGAAGGAATCTCATCAGCTTGTCTGAGGGACAGTTCTAACCCAGGGAGAGAGGCTGAGTGGGTTATTGAGCTTTGGAGACTGATGATTTTTTTGAAATTGAAATGTCAGAGTCAAACGAGGATCAGCAAATCTCCGAAGATGAGAACAGGTAAGCATGAATAAATTTAGGACAAAAGATGATATTTGTGTTCTTTTAAGACATAGTCTCCAGTATCTGAGGTTGTACTTTAATGTGTTTCAGTTAAGAGAATGTGGGAAAGTCAAATTGAGTCAGGAGAAAGAACTCTCCAGCTGACTGCAGGATCTTCAGCATTGAGTCAGGAGAAGGAACTCTCCAGCCGACTGCAGGATCTTGAGCATTGAGTCAGGAGAAAGAACTCTCCAGCTGACTGCAGAATCTTGAGCAACAGGGTCTATATATTTTTCGGTATCAATTATAATCTGTTAATTCTGCATCTCATAGGAAAGAAAATATTTGGTTGATGCAAAAGTAATCGCAGTTTTTGTCATTTAAAGTAACAGCAAAAGTACTTTAAATGGCAAAAACCATGATTACTTTTGCACCAACCAAATAAATAAAATAATTAACTGAAGCTTCAGGGATTTTTTAGTTCATATGACTTTCAAATCACATTTGTTTTCCCAAAAGATATTCAAGAATAAAATTGCTGCATCCTAAGTACAGCAATTCTATTTGTGGAAAGGGAAAAACAGAAGGCAAACCTTTTATCTGCCCTTGGAGTTTTCACAACATACATTCTAATGCATTTTTTTTTCTTTTTCCCCAGGTGATAGATTATCACAAGGCTGTTAAAAATCCCAGGACTTCTAAATAATATATTCATGAAACTTATAATAACAAAACTTGAAAGTTACAGAGAAAACTGCACATGAAAAAGGTACACATAGTTTGGAATATGGACCGTGGGCACTCTGCCTTTAGTTGTGGATATTTTGGGGGTAAGTGTGCATGTGTGTGTGTGTGTGGTCTCAGTAAGTTAGGGAAAAGGTGGGCTAAGTCATTTGCTTTTTCTCCTCCATATTTTATTCTGTTAAATACTCACACCACCCTTGTAAAATTGATACAAATGCTTTCATTTATAAAATATAGAGAGGTTAAATAACTTGCTGAGATCACTCAGCATTTAATGGCAGAGATAGGATTCTCACTCAGATCTGTCTGTTGCCATGTCATATTATTTGAATGATAATCCTTTTTTTGTAGAAAGTGATACTTGCTCATTGTAGAAAACTTAAGAAATGAAGATAAAAAGTAAAAGCAAAATGACTTTTAATCTACCATTTAGGGATGGCATTCTGTGTATGTATCTTCCAGGTTATTCTCAGCACACCACCCTTTCTTACTTAACTACTGAGATTCTCTTTCCCTCATCTGTAAAATTGAAGCAAAAGCATTAGCACTTCTACAGTTCCATATAGCTTGAAAATTCTATGATTTTTATACCTCAAGTGCTTTCGCTTTCAATTTTTAGTTCCCTTAATGGAAAAAAAGTACTCACACAGAAAGATAGGAAAATTTCCATGAACAGTTTGATGCCACCTTCTTAGGGATGACACTAAGGCAGGGAAAGCATCTCCAAGTAGGTTACAAGACACCTATCCATTCCTTGTTTCCTGGACAGACTTCATCTTAGTGTCCTGGCTAACATGTGACTACATCCCAACCCATAGCTAACTTTAAGATGATTAGAACGGGAATAAGGGAAGGAAAGCTGGCTTAGGAAGGTCATAACATTTGTGAAAATTAATGTGAATATAAAATTGCTGACCAGCTCAGGAACCTTATGGAGTTATTGTTCCAGGTGCCAGCAGCAGATAGATTGATCTAAAGCAGAAGCAGTGGTTAATCAGTCACCTGCGATTTAGAAGTTTAGCCCTTCTAGTTGGCAGTATTTTTTTTTCTCCTGCATCTTGACTGCCGCACTGACAGAAAGATTAGAAAGCTACATAATTGCATTAGGATAACAAGGCAGTTCAGGGAGAAGCTGATACCCTGGTGGTATTTCTAAAATAATTTGGAGGAGCTGCCATTACCATCTTGTTGAGAGTTGTCTGCATTTGTCAAGAGGGACAAAAAGAAGTGAGTCTATCGTCTGTTTTTTCAGATTACTACTTACTTGAAAGATGAGTCAAAAGCAGAGACATAAAGATCAAGTGGTTTGGAAAGAAAGGACATCACTAACACTTTTTACCATGACTTATGGGTTGTTGTGTTTCTTTTTTTTTATTATTTTTGTTCTTTTTTTTCTTTCTGTTAAGTCAAGCACAGGATTTGCATTATTTCAGACTTAGCCTTCATTTCTTCAGCTCCAAATTTCCCCTTGTTTCCTGACTATCTCATTTTTCTTTTTCATCTTTCTGTCACACACACAGACACACACAAACACACACACAGACACACACACACACACGGGACACAAAATGTTGTCATAGAAATATAGAAACATAAAGACAAATACACACAGACACCAATACAGGTGAACACACAGATGTATTCCATATTGCAGGAAGATTTCTTTCTCCTTGGACAAATTGCACTTATCATATATGCCTACACAATATGCTCAGAACGCATCTTTCTAATAACAATTCATAATTTTCCTTTTCTCTCAGCCTCAGTTTCACCAACTGTGAGGTTAGGATGAACATGCCATCCTACCTAGGATTGTAATATAATTTTGAAATAGTTAAAATCTTTTCAAATGAAAGTGACATAAATTCACATTGTATTCTCTTAAGCAGAAATAGGACCTTTTTTGTAGAGAAATGCATTTGTTTCACAGTATGAATGAACAGGAACAGTTCTGTGTAATGAGAGCTTAGATAGTCTCAGGATTCTCTTTCTATCTCAGTCTTTATCTCTCCACATGTAATTCACATATCTGATTCTCTGCAGTGCTGAAAATTATTTTTAGAAAATAACATGCATGTCATATTATCCAATAATAGTTCACTATTCATGAGGTATTCATAGAACCAAATAGAAGCATTGACAACCGCTTTCTTTGCCGTCCCTCTTTGTCCTTGCCTGCTCCAATTTCAAAAGTCCTCTTTGCTTGGAAACCATTAGTGACCACTGCCATTCATGATATCTTCCTTCTCTGACACATTGAAATATAGATATAATAAAAGGTAGAAATAAATAAGAAGGTGGAGAACTTGATTTGTTAGAAATTAGATACAAATTCTTACAGAAAAGGTAATTAGTGAGAGAATAATGGAGTGTACCAAGTCTTTACCACCTTGAGAAGCAACAGAAGACAGGAAATCTGAAGTTTTAAGGTCTTTGATGATCCTAGAGCAACTTGAGATGGCTGGTAAGTGGGAAAAAAAATGTCTAATGGCCACAACCAGAATGGAGGTCCTATTTGGTGGCATGAAAAGATAATGTAATAAATTGGCAAGCACATTGTTAAAGAAGGGAGCATACAGTGTGATCATGGAGTATTTGTCTTCCTGCATCTGGCTTATATCACATTGTGCAATGTCCCCCAGGTTCATCTATGCTGTTGCAAATGGCAGAATTCCTTTACTTATGGCTGAATAATGTCCCATTGCATATGTGTACCACAGTTTGTTTATTGGTTCATCCATTGATAGACATTTGAGTTGTTTCTATATCCTGGCTATCGTGAATAATGTTGCAGTGAACATGGGAATGTAGAGAAGACAAATATTGTATGATCTCACCTATATGTGGAATCTAAAAATGTCAAACTCTTAGTAGCAGAGAGTAAGATGGTGGTCCCCAGGGGCTGGGGAGTGGGGGAAATTGGGAGGGGTTGGTGATAGCATACAAACTTCCAGTTACAGGATGAGTAAGTTCTGGGGATCTAATGTGCAACATAGTGGTTATACTTAATATTTTATTGTTTACTTGAAATTTGCTAAGAGAGTAGATCTTATGTTCTGACCATACTCACCTCCCCCTGCCCTCACACACAAGGGTAACTATGTGTGGTGATGGGTGTGTTGTTTAATTTGATTGTGGTAATCACTACACAATGTATACATATATCAAATCATCACATTGTATATCTTGAATATATGTATATTGTTTATTGATCAATTATACAATAAAACTAGAAGAAAAGAAGGGAGCATAATATATTAGAGAGAAAGAGAGAGAGAGAGAGAGAGAGAAAAAACTTATCCCAAAAATTATAAACTAAACCTTCTCTGCATACTGAGCATAGACCTCCTGTCATCCAAGTATGTGTACTTTCACCAGTTTCTGAGAATAATCAGAGAAATCTTTGTGCTAATTCTAGTAACTTTTTGGATGCTGAGATTATTTGAAACTATTTGCACCAGTTTTTACTTTCTAAATATCAAGACTTTTTTTGTATGTATATAGTCAACAAAGATTGGACCATAAAGAACCATAATGATTTCCAGGTCACACATGTATTTGTTTCTTCTCCCCACTCACCTCCCGGTCCAAGATCGTGGCTTTCTTGAAATTAGTGTCTTCCATGATTTGATACTGCATATATATTCTTCATGTCTAACACAAGGTTGGAAACAATAGGTTTTCAATGCTTATTTTAGGAAATAAAAAAATGAATGGATGAGACAAGATACAACAGATTGAAAGGAGATCACTGAAAAAGGAATAAGTGGATATGAAAAAGAAAGGATGGGGCAAAAGTCTACCTTCTCTTCCTTCTTCCTGAAGCAAAATAAAAGTGGAATCCAGGCATGCTGTTGCTGACAGCATTGGTATTTTGCCTTTGCAGTAGGTGTAATATATTCATTTTTTCAGCATTGACCAAAAGAAAAAACACACACACACAAGCCTCTTACATGTTTAATTTTTGGTTTCTTGTCAACTAGGCTACCTATCCTATTAATTCTATTTTTTACTTGAAAGTTTGGCTCCCAAATCACACACCTGTTTCACACCAAACTCCAGTGATTTTATTCACATGTCTTCAATATCTCTCTCACTAGGGTCATGTTCCTGCTATGAGGCTCTTTTGGCAACTGAGAAGTAGAGCCAGTTTCTAAGTGGAATCTGTTTCCAGGCCAAATTTTTAGATGAATACATGTATTTCTGGCTGAGTACCATCTTTAAAAATACCTAGATTTTTTTTATCTTGACTTCCAAAGCACAACCCAGCAACGGGAGGAGCTTTAAAGTTCCGTGGCACACATAGTTGAATTAGTTGGTTGACTTAAAGAAAGAGAGCAGGTTTAGTACTCATAGATTCTAATCCTGGCTAGCCATTTGATTTCAGAATTTATAAAATGGGAGCTCAATCACTTGACTTTCCATCACCTTTGTGTTTTCAGTGTCTAACACAGTATCTGGTACATAAAGGTTTAACGAGTAACTGCTTATTAAATAAAAACATATATGAATAAAAATTTACCTTTCTGACTTGACAAAAGCTTTGTGATGGTAAACAGGAAATGTAACTCTAATTATATTTGAAAACTCTTTAAAAGGTGGGAGGAGCGAAACTCTAACACAAAAGCAAGTTATTTATTATGACCTATATCTCGAGCTTGGAAAGAAGTTAATTGTGTATATATTATGTAGGCAATTTACCTACTGTGTATCACAGAAAGTTAGAGCTAAAAGGAGATTAGAAGATTTTTTTTCAACCCCTTTCATTGCCAAATAAAAAACTGCGATCCAAAAATGAAAAATGGCTGACTTCAAACCATGTAATTGGTAAGTAACAGAATGGGTTAGCTTGTTAATGACGGTTTCGATAAAACACTGATTTTCTTTTTCTTTTTCCCAGAGAAGGACCCTTTCTTACCTGGATGGATTTTCTTTAAACCACAGAATCAAGCTAAAATGTCAAGCATCCAGACACCCCTTGGGATTGGAAAAAGCTCACAGAAGTCTGAACTGACGAAGTCACAGTTTCTCTATGGGTTTACTCAGCCTTGTTGGGGCCTTCCACTCATAGCAGTAGGGCTGCCAACTTTGCCTTATGTGATCTGTGATTAAATTTCACTCTTCCCCGGAAGAAGTCCAGGGAGGAGACGTTTGTTAGGGGAGTGAGCAGAAAAGGAGATACGCTGTGCCCCAGATACAGCGTCAGATGCTGGAGAGAGAGAGTCAGGCTTCTCAGGTTTCATAAAGAACTCTGTTGTCTCACAAGTAAACAGCAAGGACAACTGCAGTACCCAGTACCATGTGACAAGTGATTTGGCAAAAGCCCACAAGTGATACTTTGTTGGCATAGTAGAAGGGATTCACCTCTTCCTATAGGTTGGGGTTTGGATGGCAGGTGACAGAAAGAGGCAATTATGAAAGGCCTAATGTGAAAAGTTATGCCCAATAAACAAGATGACAGAGTCAAGGCACAGAGAACCTGTCTACATAACTTCTAATAAAATCCTGTGTTGCAGCTTCTGGCCTCCAGAAGGTCTGTTCTCCTAAGTTTCTAACACAATTTATGCTATCTTTTCATGGATGAAGGGGCTGTGGGATGCTGTCGCTTCTTTAAAATTTGGTATCCAGAATAGGTGAGAGTGAGGAAGAGATATTTAAGACAAATGTTATATAAGAAACTTGCCCCAATATGTCTGATGCTTGGGAGAGCACCCTCTGAAGCCAACCTGTTTGGAAAAATGAAAGAATTTATTCTCAGTCTCTAATCTGATGAACATCATGGTCCATGATGGGATGCCAACTTTCATAAAAATAGGCAAAAACTGGGCCAGGCGCGGTGGCTCATGCCTGTAATCCCAGCACTTTGAGAGGCTGAGGCAGGAGATCACAAGGTCAGGAGTTTGAGACCAGTCTGGCCACTATGGTGAAACCACGTCTCTACTAAAAATACAAGAAGTAGCCGGGTGTGGTGGCATGCACCTGTAATCCCAGCTACTAGGAAGGCTGAGGCAGAAGAATCACTTGAACCCAGAATGCAGAGGTTGTAGGGAAATGAGATTCCACTACTGCACTCCAGTCTGAGAGATAAAGTGAGATTATCTCAAAAAAAAAATACAAAAATTTCTCATAAGCCAGAGACATAAAATACAATGGGAATAGGGCTTCAATGGACAGAATTAAACATGTGTGTGGATTTTATTTATTTTTCACCGAATTAGTTTGATATATTTTAGTGCCTATATTTAATTCTAATCCTCTTCATTTATCTCTTAATGCAAGTTGAACTCAAGTATCTGCTATGCTCTAAGCCTCTGCCCTAGGTATTGATTAGGAAGGTTGATAGCCTCTGTTGTTCAGATGCTTGAATTAGGATAGGAAAAAATATGATGATTTAGCTAAAACTACTACACAAAAATTTAATAAAACAAGGTAAAATAATTATTAAGAAATGTATGTGGTGCTTAGCCAGCAAATGAAGGATAGATTATACAAAGGTATTCTCAAAAGCAAAGATTTAGGGATAAGAAATAACTTGCATATTTGGAGAACTATGTAGGTGAAACGTAAGGAAGAGTTAGGTAGAAAAGAGGGCATTATGCTGGAGAATGTCCCTAATCTTAGTTGGAACTATTGCTTTATGTGGTAAAAATAGAAGTTTAGTTTAATAATCACTGAGAAAAAAACAGATGGTGCAAATATGCCAAAAATTTTAAGAGTTTATTTTGCTGTTTCCTGAATGATAGGATATATTTTGAAAATTTTCTTCATTCTACATATCTGGTAATTTATACATGTTATTTTAAAGCTCGTATTTATTCAATAATATAGAAAATAAATAGATTACACAAAGGATGGGTGAGGTACCATTGAAGGCTTCTGAAGGCCGGTGATCTGGTTTGGCTGTGTCCCCACCCAAATCTCATCTTGAATTGTAGCTCCCATAATTCCTACATGTCATGGGAGGGACCCAGTGGGGGGAAGTTGAATCATAAGGGTGTATTTTTCCCATGTGGTTCTTGTCATAGTGAGTAAGTCTCTTGAGATCTGATGGTTTGATAAATGGGAGTTCCCCCAACGCCCTTTTGCTTGCCTGCCACCATGTAAGACATGATTTTGCTCCTCCTTTGCCTTCCACCATGGTTGTGAGGCCTCCCCAGCCAGGTGCAACAGTGAGTCAATAAAACCTCTTTCCTGTATAAATTACCCAGTCTTGGGAATGTCTTTATTAGCAGCATGATAACAGACTAATACGGCCAGATATGTGAGGGATATTAGAGAAACAAGTACCAGCAGAAAGAAAACAGTTAGAATAATGAGTGTGAATAATTAGAATAAAAAACCTGGGTTTCTTCAAGTAAACCAATTATTATTGATACAAAATGATAGATCATTTGCTGGGAGAAATGCATATATATGCTTGTTGAGAATACAGCTCTCATAAAAATTACCCTCAGCTGATATGCTTATTTTTGGTTCTCAATTCAGAAAATGGATGTAATTCAGCAAATCCACGTAGGAGCCATATCTAAATGACAAGCATCTGATTCTAAAGCTTAAGTGCAGTTATTATGCAAAAATGACCTTTATACTTGCAAATATTATAATTCTATAAAAATTACACTCCTATACAGATTTACTTATAAGTAAATATTTTCTAATGTAAACCCAAGACCAAAAGTAAACCAAGATATCCTTTCTATATTAAGTCACTCTATTGTTCTTTTTAGAAGTAATTCTGAATATTTAAAAGAACTTTCTCTTTTTTCCTTAACTTTGAACAGAAGGAGTTCCTTATTTAAGGCTGATTCAACTCCTCTGACTAAACTTTGAAGTCAGTTTCTCTGCTGCCTTCTGGATTTAAGTGTTTCAGAGGAGAAGTCTGAGACCAGTTGTAGTTTATTTACTTATTTTGCCTAAAGATATGTAGGATATTGTATTTTTTCTTATAACCAATTTTGAAAAGAACCTGTGTATGCACTTATTGTTTTGAAATAATTGTTTTTCTAAAATCTTCGTATCTATTTTATGTTCAGCTTTGGAAATACACTTTGAATTATTTGTACTTGATTTTTTCCCCCAACATTTGAGAGATTTGTTTTATCATTAATTATAATGTTAAGTGTAGATTTCCTCTAATGCTCTTCATCAAATTGAGCAATTTCTCTTCTATTCCAAGTTACGGAGAGTGTAATAACATCGAAATCTAAAATTATTTTTCTCTATCTAATGAGATAGTTTTATATATATATATATATATATATATATATATATATATACACACACACACACACACACACATATTTTTTCATTTATTCTGTGAATTTGGCAACTTACATAATTTGATTTTTCTAATGTGGAACTAGGTTTGCATTCCTGGATAAATGCACTTTTAATATATTGCTGGATTTATTTGCTGATATATTGTTGAGGATTATTGCATCTATCTTCCTGAGGGATATTGGTCTGTCATTTTCTCTTTCTCGTATGTATTTTTCAAATTGTATTATCTGTATTGTGTTGCTCTTATAAAATAAGTTTGGAAGAGTCCACTTATCCTCTATGTTTTAAAGGAGAATTGGGAAAGACTGCTATTAATTCTTCCTTAATTGTATGCGATAATTCACTCATGAAGCTATCCAGGCCTTTATTTCTTTTTTATTTATTTTTTGGTTACAAATACAATTTTTAATATATCCACAACTTGTCAGATTTCTCATTTATGTTAAGAAAATTCATTCTCCATTTTCAAGTACATTATATTAAACTTAAGAAACATTTTTAAAAACTATACAAAAATGATTGCTTTGAAAAAAATAGAAGAATTATTTCCAGGGGAGCAATTTTCTTTTTACATGATGGAAAAATAAAATGTGGTAAATTTCAGTCCTGCCACAAAAAATTTAGTGTTCATCACAGAGGCAATGTTGGTCTTGTTTCACCGAGACCTCCTTATGTCACATCTGGAATGCTATGTTTACTTCTGAGTGCGCTCTATTAGACAAACATCCACTAAATTCAGAGTACTCATATTCAAATCTAGTTATGAGAGCCATGCAAACAGTGTGTGTCAGTGACATAGCCAGCATTCTAGATAAAAGAGGGGTGTTGGATTGTGTATGTACCTAATCTTAAAAGGTCAGTCTAGCTCATTGTTGCCAATTTCTTCAGGAGAAGCAACAAACTGAATTATCATGAAAATATTGGCATCTGACTTATGTGGGGTAAGTTATAATGTAGAATTTGCTTTTGGTCAATTTAAGGAATATGAGTAGTACACAGAAACACACTTTTGAATAACTAAAAATAACAAAAGAAGATTTATCGTTCAAAAGGGGTAATTTAGAGAAAGGACAATACCTGGATTTAAATATTTGCATAGCCATAACATAGAAGGAGGATCTGAAGCATTCTGTTTGAGGCAACAGCGGATGAATAGAGCATTGAGAATAATAAGTACCTACATAGCATTGTAATGTGTGAGATGATTCAGAGCATTTACTTCTCAACATGGAATATAGATGCTCTCTTATATGACTTTATGGTTGAGAAAAGAGAAACATAAAAATGTTTGAATATATTATCTCAGATAACATAGTTTCTAGGTACAATATTAGAGTTGAGAGTTAACCAGTGGTATGCTAGAGACACTGCCTAAGGGCTCCTGATATGGTTTGGCTGTGTCCCACAGTGTGGTTTTCTCATACCATTCTCGTGATCGTGAATAAGTCTCACGAGATCTGGTGGTTTTATAAATGGGAGTTCCCCTGTACCACCTCTTTCGCCTGCCACCATGTAAGACGTCCCTTTGCTTTTCCTTCATCATCTCCTATGATTGTGAGGCCTCCCCCAGCCATGTGGAACTGTGAGTCCATTAAACTGGTTTCATTTATAAATTATCCAGTCTCGGGTATGTCTTTATTAGCAGCATGAGAATGGACTAATATTCCTCCCAGGAACGGATAATGTTCCACCTCACCCAATGTCATGTAGGTAGCCAGAAATTATCCTTAAATGATGTATTCACACCACAGAAAATTGGCAAATACTGTAAACTACCCCCTCCCTAAGTGTTAATTGTTAATAATTTACCAGCCTACCATTGGTTTAACCTATACGTGCTGTTGTAAAGACTGTTCTTAACTACTATTTTGTATAGGAATTACAGAGATCTCAAGGTAAGAAAGAACATTTTCTTTAGCAATACATTTATACTAACAAATTAGAGTATTTTTTAGCTTTTCCTTAACTTGGGGATATTCAACCAGAGAGTGGATAACCAAATTCAGAGCTAAACAGAGAATATACAGACATTGGATAGAGGGATTGAAATTCTTCAGTGTAGGACCATATGCCTTTCTTTCTATATTCTTTAGGTATGAAGAATCTATATAATGGCTTTGTGAGGGAGAAAAAGATCTTTTCCTCACACATTGCTAGATTCATGGCCAAGGCCCTTGTAATGAAATACAAATTGACAAATGTAAAGCACATATGTTTATTTAATATCAATTTTATATGATATGGGATACTTTATGAAGAAATGAAGACCCCCCAAAATGGCAAATCCTGTATATTTTTATGATAGTTTTGATGAAGGAATGGACAGTCATGGAGAAGTATGATTGGATTAAAAAAGCTATGAATAATGGTAATAAACTGGAACAAACCTAGTGAGACCTGTTTGTTCAGATTCTTCTCTGTGTCCCTGTGTCTTCAGAGAAAAGGATGTTCCTTTCTTTTTGGTCTAGGGAAGATTTCTATGGAATGAGGGTCTAATGATCAACGTTAGTGGAAAGTCAGAAAATTCTTTTGGAGTTTTATGATGTTTCCTGGGATAAAGTGGAAGAAAGTCAGAGGGAAAGCTTCTTGTTTCTGTTGTTTTTTCAAACGCCAAACAGCCATGTATTAGAGTAGCGTTTCCTCAACTCCACAGGCATAAATGATAACATTAATTTCAATGGGAATATTCTCACTAAGAAAAACAAAATTTTAGTTCCTTAAATTTGAGCCAGTGTTAAGTTTGGCTTAACATACGTCATTATTAAAAATACAGCATTTTTGAGAATTGAGAAACAACTCTCAAAATCTTGAAGTTTCATTTGAAGTCAAGAGGCTGACTCATAAACCACATTAAACATTTCCTAAAAATGCCATCCAATGTCTGGAAGGGTCATTTTATTTTGGGGGTGCATATTTCAGAGCAGCATGACATTTTCTTAGAGTCTTGTTTTATGTTGTAAAATATTGCACTAAAATTGAAGTTAAGGTTAACAGACTTTAAAGTCTATTCTTTTAAGAAAAAAATACATGTCAAGTTTGGCCTTTTATGCAAAATGAAAGCCCCCCAGAGTACAGGAGTAATGCTGTTTAACAAAGGTTAATTTAAAATTCATGTGCTGACTGCCCTTGCAGGAAGGGTTTTGGGGTAGCAGGGAATTTGACAAAAAGTTTCTCTAATCATATATAATAATTTTATATTATATATAATTTTATGTATGTATAATTTCATATACATATATAAAACAATGAATTATATATATATTTTTTGGAAATGAGGGAGCATTAGGGTAAAATACAAAAAGTTTTTTCATGACTATTGTTTCACATTGGTGAAATTCTGGTTTTGGACAGAGAGGGTGTACATGTCCACCTGCTGAAAATAGTCTCTTTTCATGGGCACCACCATGGTGATAAGTGCTATTCAACTTTGCTCTTTCTGCTTGCATTCTCTCCAGGTTACTACTTTGGAGGTTATTTCACTTCTGACCTTGGCCATTATGATTTGCAGGCAAGTGACCGCAATCATTAGCAGCCTTCACAAATCTGCTTCCCCCCTATGTTTTCTAAGGACAAGTGGATCTCTATTCCCTATGTCATTTGTTATTCATTTCCGTACACTGAATATATTGGAAAAATTATATTTGAGAGATTGTAGATGAACTTTATCATTTAAAAATGGGGTTTCAATGATCTGTAAACCTTCTGAAATATCTTTTCTAACTTTTTTATTAAATTATTAAATATAAACAAGTTGATGTTGAACAATGCTATGTATTTTTTTCTCTTTCCCCATATGCATAGAAAGAAGAAAAGTTGGAAGGGTATATAGGAAAGGGAAGGAAAGAAAGAAGAAAGAAAGGGAGGCCATGAAATACAAATGAAGTGTATTAAATATTGGCTAAGCATCATGCTAAATGATTTAATAGTTTTACCATTTTATTTTCTAAAAAACTTATGATGTGCCTATTATTGTACACATTTTGGAGGTGAGTATATTGAGGCTCAACAGGGCTAAGAGACTTACTCAATGTTATAAAATAGTAAAAACTGTATAATGGGAATGTCATTAATTGCTTAACAACAGCAAACTATTGCATGTGATGAAAATAAAAATCCAATTTATTTTAGAAAATTTTGACCTAGGTTATTAACAATATTGATCATGCTCTTTCCACCCCATCTCACATCAAAAAAAAATGTATTTTAGAGTAGATCCAAGTGGTATCATTTTCAATTTGTAGTCTTAAATATCACATAGATGTCGCTATGCATTTTCTATATACAAAGTATGGAAACATATCAGTATAGCAGTCTACTTTATTAATACAGATAATGTTTTAAAAACTGCAAATTATGTCAGAAGTTCACTAATGATGCAGTAAAATTGTAGACAGTATCTTATTATAGGACTGTAATCACTAGTCCTAATGATTATAAGAGAACAGGACTACTTCTGTAGCTCAGATTAGATCTTTATATTCTCTTTCTTCCTGTGGGAACCTTCATAGAATTTTTTTAAATTTTTATTTCAGGTAACTGTATCCCTAACTTTCTTTATTCAAAATCTGTGTAAGATGAAATGTCATTCCCTTCCTGTACACACTCTGTTGTCTTGATATAACTATAAGTAGCCTATCATACTTGTCTTGGCCCTTAATAGGTTTTAATATAACTCACTAGAGGCAAAAAGTAACTAAGAAACAGAGAAATGACAGACAAAAATCAATCCGGTGATCCTCAGTATTTTTCAATTTGACTTGTGTATGCACACCACATTCTATTTGTTATGCTGAGATTTATAAAATGTGTTTTGTAGATTGTATTTGGTACAATCAACTGTTTTGACTACACTACATTAGAACTTTTAAAGAGTAACAGGTGAAAGATCATTTCAGCTTACCTCTTGAGGGTGCTGCCTGCCATTCGACAGTTTAACCTACATTATTTTACCAGTTCATCAGAATTTCATTGCGTAGTAAATGAATAGCTTACTGCATCTTAACCTCATTACTTTATAAAATTGAGTTAGAAGTAAGATCAATTATGGCATTAGTCATAAGCAAGTGTTAGTTCTCAGGGACATTGAAGCAGTTGATGTAAAAGTGATAAAAACATAAAGCATGCATATGACGGTGAATCATCCATCTCAATCATATGTTCCTCTAAACCAAATAGACAAGCTAAGTGTTGAAATGAAAAGGCATAATTAGGATGTTTATAGTTGTTTTAGCTCTTTGGGAGAGTATAACATGTTTATTGCCCAACTTTTGCAATTTTTGGCCTTATGTGAATTTTAATGACACAATTTTTATTTATTTATTTATCTTATTTATTTATTTTTTTTTTGAGATGGAACCTTGCTCTGTCGCCCAGGCTGGAGTGCAGTGGCACGATCTGAGCTCACTTCAAGCTCCGCCTCCCCAGTTCAAGCCATTCTCCTGCCTCAGCCTCCCGAGTAGCTGCGACCACAGGCACCCGCCACCATGACCAGCTCATTTTTTGTATTTTTTTTTAGTAGAGACAGGGTTTCATCGTGTTAGCCAGGATGGTCTTGATCTCCTGACCTCGTGATCCACCCCATCTCGGCCTCCCAAACTGCTGGGATTACAGGTATGAGCCACTGTGCCCGGCCATGACACAATTTTTAAAAACATAATCCCGATAAAAAGATACTTTTAAAAAAGTGTATATAAATGCTTATATGGACACTTGAAGCATCATTTGCTTACATAGCCAGTTCTTATTCCCAAAGGTGAAATCTAACTTTTATCCCCAAAATTATCATCTACCTAGCTTTTAGCATATTGCTACAGTAACAGCAATATTGATAATCAAAATAAGACAACAATGATGATAATTTATAGCAATAAACACTGACATCAGTAAAAGACATTTAAATGGGTTGCCCAATTTAATCTTCACCCTAGCACAATTTTGCAAATGAAGAAACAGCTGACATTATATAGTATCTCTAAAACTTAACATCTCATAATTGGTAGTAGTAGAAGTTGTACCTAAATCTATGTCCACCTAAAACTGGAGTTTCAAGCTCTCCACTACCATATGTAGACTGTTTCTTATATTCAAATTATACATTTTATGTGATACCTTCTTACAGAGCAGAAGGTTTTCACTTCACCATTGCCACCATCATCAGTACCTCCACCACCACTGTTCACATTGTCATTTTTATCTCTTGGCATTCTAGGTGTTTAATTCTTTTAAAAAGGATCAGCTGTATTTATCTGTAGATCGATAGATAGATAGATGGACAGATAGACAGATGATAGATAGATAGTTAGATAGATAGATAGATAGATAGATAGATGATAGATAGATAGATAGATAACAAACATACACACAGCTTTGGGGAACTTACACACAGTAGTAGCATTCAGATATTCACCATCCATATTACAGAGTAGAACCCAAGTAGAACACTTGTCACGCCTCCCCTCCATCACTACCCCACCTCTTCCACAAAAGTAATCATTCATCTGACTTCTATCATCATGAATTAGTTGGGTCTGTTTTTGACATTTATATAAATGGAACCACAATTATGTGGTCTTTTCATTTCAAATCTAGTTTATTCTGCTCAATATTACGGTTGCGACATTTGTAAAAGCAGTGGCATATAGCAGTACTTTATTTAGTTTTATTGCTGTATCTTATATACCATTGTACGAATTTACAGGTTTTTATAAGTTATCCATTGAATTTAGATCATATGGGTGTGTTGTGTCTTTGACCTTTAGAATCAGTGCTACTGTAAGCATTTTCTGATCATCTCTTTTGGTGCACATTGACATGGTTTTCTTGGGTTCATGCTTAGTAATAGAAATGTTGGTGATAATGTATGCATGAATATCGCTTTACCAGATACTACCAAATGGTTGTCCAACATGGTTATACCAATGTGCTCTTCCATCTGCACCATATTAGATTGCTATTTGATACTCATCCTTTCTAACTGTTGGTGTTTGCAGTCATTTTAATTTTAGCCTTTTTAGTAGATGTGTGACTTTTCACATTTCTGTTTAATTATCTTTAAATATATTTTTGACTTTGTCATAGACATGTTATAGATAGAAGGTGAATTACTAGCCCTGGAAAAGCTACAGCAAAGTTTTATTAAAAGGATGAGGTAGATTTGGGATGGAGTTTATAGTGGTCAAGCAGCCCAAACAAGTAGAACAAATTTATATTTGTGGACATTTGTGTGCATTTATGAACATCTTGAATTGAGTAAAGGATGGAGAATACCAAAAGTTAAAAGGGTCCCAGCAAAACTCTGAAGAACGGAGGGGAAAAAAAGAGTGAACATCTTACATTACCTAAGGACAGCTATGATCATAAAACCTGAATAGAGTTATTTTGTCCTAGAGAATGCCCACATCACCTAAAGGAGTAACAGAGGATCATGGAATCACGTGAGGAGTTTCTTCCTAGCTTTCATTCTACCTGAATGAAATTAAAATCTAAGTTTTATCTTTGCATCACAAATCCCAACTGCAGTCTCCATTCAAATCCAACTATCTAAAATTGTATTTGTTTGATTTTAGAGATGGAGTTTCACTTATGTTGCCCAGACTGGAGTGCAACAGCGCCATCTCGGCTCACTGAAACCTCTGCTTCCCAGGTTCAAGCAATTCTCCTGCCTCAGCCTCCGAAGTAGCTGGGACTACAGGCACACATCCCACCACTCCTGGCTAATTCTGTATTTTTAGTAGAGATGAGGTTTCACCATGTTGACCAGGCTGGTCCTGAACTCCTGATCTCAGGTGATCTGCCTGCCTTGGCCTCCCAAGGTGCTTGGGTTAGAGGCATGAGCCACCGCGCCTGGCCTAAAATTTTAAATTATATTTTTACTAGTCCATAGCACTCTTTTTGGTCCTAGTGATATCTTTGTATTTTATTTTAAGGAAAATGGAGACTTCATCGACTTTGAAGAGGTCATATATTCCTTTGTAGGTTTCATAAAGGCATCACAGCTTAGTTACAAACATTAATGTTGAACTTGCAAACTGAGAGTAAATAAGACCTGGATAATTTCTTCCTTTATACTTTGCCCTCTCATGGATTTTACCAGTGTTCATTCATTGTAGCTTCAATTATATTTGATGATTTAGAGTTACTCTCTTTTACTAACTTCCGTGGTTGTTTTTCATTTTTATATATCACCACAATGTAAAATTATACTATTGAATTTCTCTCTATTTCTTTTTTTTTCATCACAGATTTTATGGCTTTTTTATGGTACCCAACTGCTTGGCCTTTAATTTCGTTTGCTGGAATTGTGCCATTTTATAGATTTCTACCCCTGGGTGAATCTAGGATTCAAGAAGTCTTTTATCTCTTATTCACATCCCACAGTATTCTCTCACATTTATTCTCAAATTTGTTTTCTATGTCAGTAAACAAAACATGAAGATGACAATTTGAGGGACAGTTTAAAAAGACAAGCAACATTCGCTTTTTAGTTTCTGGAGATATTTTGTGCTGAAGTCACAGGCTTTCATTATTCAAGACAAATTAAGATTTATGAAATTGCATTCCATCTATATGTATGGGCACAGTGTTGGCCACTGTGGATTTATGAAATAAAAGATGAAGATACATTTTCCTTTGGCTGTTAGAAAGGCTGTTCAAATGGTAATATGCTAGAATTATCATTTAAAAAGATCTCTTATTTTCCTGCAAAATTACAGCAGCCACTTTTAAAATTTTCTATCTCTCAGAGAAAAATGATCCATCATTATGGTTATTGAGAAATTTTCTACCTAAACTAATGAAGGTAACCGTTCTTTTATGTTATAAAACAATGGACTGATTTTTAAACATCTATTCACAAGTATTTTTTACATTTAGGTATATTACATGGATTCCTAATTTAAAAAATTATAAAGACTATTTCTCTTGAAAACATTAAGCAGACAAAGAGTGTAATAGGATTGCTAAAGTTTGATTTTGACTTTAGCAGTTGGTTTGAAAATTAAATCTCAGCACTGAGTAACTTTTTGTTTTTAATTAGTTTCTTTTTCAGCTTTAGACTTATACCACATGATCAAATGGTCTTGCTTTATGCAAAAATATGAAATTATTTTTACATGTAACAGGGTAACTGTAGAACTTTGTCCACAACTTCACTTTCAAGATTTTTCTAAGCTAGTATGTGATTAAATAACTAATAACTAATAACATTAATAACTGTCCTGTTTCCCACATAAAGTCTCATTCCTCTCCTCTTATTTAGAAGCCTGCCTTTTACTAAAGATGACATTAGGACAATATTATAGTTTTTGAAACAGTCAGAAAATATGTGTCTGAGATTTGAATTATTCATGCTTTAAGATCTTTCAGTTGTTGTAATCTTTTTGTATTCTTAATGACAGATATAATTACTTGACCTTTCCATTACCTTAGATTTCATCTGGGCTCTTTTGTCTATCATTGCTCTTCCTTTAATCTAAAACTTGACATTCATTCCCTCATGGCTAGATGTTGAAATAGATCTCCCTGCCTCTAGATTCTTCCTGCCTAGCATACCCATTGCATTGGCATTAGAGTTTTCTTTCTAATGTAGCATTTAGCAGCATGGGCTTTGGAATTAGTCAGCCACAGGTGTCAGCTCTCTGCAACCTTGCTTTCCAGGTTCAAGCGATTCTCCAGCCTCAGCCTCACAAGTAGCTGAGAATACAGGAATACACCACCACTCCCGGCTAATTTTGTATTTTTAGTAGAGATGGGGTTTCACCATGTTGGCCAGGCTGGTCTCGAACTTCCGACCTCAGGTGATCTGCCCACCTCGGCCTCCCAAAGTGCTGGGATTACAGGTGTGAAACAACGTGCCTGGCCTAAAATTGTAAATGATAGTTTTTTTACTAGTCCATAGCACTCTTTTTGGTCCTAGTGACATATTTGTATTTTATTTTAAGGAAAATGGGGTCTTTGTAGACTTTGAAAAGGTCATATATTCCTTTGTAGGTTTCATAAAGGCATCACAGCTTAGTTAAAAACATTAATGTTGGACTTGCAAACTGATAGGCAAAAAAGACCTGGATGTTTTCTTCCTTTATACTTTATAGGTGTGGGTCCAGCTCTACCTTGTTCTAGCTGTGAGCCTAAAATACCTTGCATAACTCCTCTGGGTCTCTGTTTCCAGTTTGGGGAAATTGGGCTAATAATGACACGTAATTCAGAGGACTAAAAGGAATAGCCCAGATCATGTGGGCTTTTATCATACGTAGCGCCTGATATGCTTCGGATATTTGTCCTCACCTAAATCTCATGTTGAATTGTAATCCCCAGTGCTGGAGGTGCGGCCTGGTGGGAAGTGTCTGGATCCTGGGGGCTTATCCCTCATGGCAGCTTGGTGCTGTCTTAGTGATAGTGAGTTAGTTCTCATGAGATCTGGTGGTTTAAAAGTGTACGGTAGCTCCCCCTCCACTCTCTCTCTTGCTTTCACCGTGTGATGTACAAACTCTCATTTGATCTTTTGCCATGAGTAAAAGCTTCCTGAAGTCTCACCAGAAGCCATGTTTCCTGTACAGCCTGCAGAACCATGAGCCGATTAAACCTCTTTTCTCTATAAATTATCCAGTCTCAGGCATTTCTTTATAGTAAAATAAGAATGGCCTAATACAGTGTCTGTCATTAGTATTTGCCTAGTACATGCTCAAAACTAGAAGTGGTATTATATTCCCATTTTGGCAGAACTCTTTCTGCCAGGAGATGATGGATTTCTTGAGAAGAGGGAGGATATTTTTGTTTTGGTTTTGTTATTTTTAGCCTTACTGTATAGGATGGAGCTGATATAGAATAAAATCTCCATATGTGATTTTACTTCAATGACAAGTAATTCAACTGAATAATTAGGTCCACTTCGCCATTCTGTATGTCTGTACTTAATTCTACTGATGAAACTGCCTTTGCAAACATCATGACAGTAAGAGAAATCTGACATGGCTGACTCCATCGTGCTTCTAGCCTCGCAGGCTGACTGTCTTTGCTCATTCCTGGCATGAGCCAAGCTAACTTAGGGACATATTTAGTTTATAGTTTAAATGTTAACAGCCCTTCCCCCAAACTAAACCACCCTTTTAAAACTAATGAAAGGCCACTAGGTTAGGAGGTGGAAAGGGACCTGAATTCTGCTAAGATACAAGCTTAGTTAAATGATTACCAGCCATTATTCTGGAGGTCATAAGATTTCTAACTTCCTCAGGTTCTGTGTAATTCACCTAAGACTGGTCTTTTGAAATACCTCAGGCTTTTGCATTTCTGACAACTGGATGGTCCAACCAGGATCTGTCCTTGCCTTAACCAGTCCTGAGGCCCCCACCCAGAAGCAGACTCAGCCAGGAGTACCATTTTTCACACCCCTATGATTCCATCCCCAACCAATCAGCAGCACCCATACCCTAGGCCTCTACCCATCAAGCTATGTTGGAAGAATACCTAACCCCTAAGCCTTCTGCAAGATTGATTTTAGTAATAACTCTGTCTCCCACGTACAGTGGCCAGCCTCATGTTAATTAAGCTTTCACTTTAACTGCAATGCCATAGTCTCAGAGAACTGACTTTGTCTACGCAGTGGTCAGGAAGAACCCATAAGGTGGTTACACTGATACTGCATCCTCACGGCATTTATTACTGCCTCCTCTTGGGGTTCTCTCTATCTGGTGACCCCAGTTCTGGTCATATCCTTGTCTCTGAGATCAATCCTATGACTCATATGGGAGAGTCAATGATACCCTCTAAATGCTTTCAATATATCCTAACATTCAATCACCATACATCCGCCACTTAAGTGGAACTGAATGTGTTGCTGAATTTGACCCAATTCTCGCTTGTCTGTTTGTTTGTTTGTTTTTTTGTTTAACCACTTGTAGCTTATAAATTTGAGTCCTACATCAACCATGGGCTTTGCCACTCTTCTTCTCTTCTGTAGAATTTACTTTAGCATTCTAATTAATGACCAGAAATAGAAAGGATTTTTTTATGCAATATATGCATCACTCCAAAAAAAAAAAAAAAAAAAAAAGGCTGCTCTTCTCGTAAACCCAAATGATATGAAATTCACTCTCTCCTAAGACATCCCTTCCCTTGTTACTTCTTAGAAAGTTTTCCTTTGCTAAGCTGGTTTCTACCTCCAAGAAACTTTCTTCCTGTCCTTCCAATTCTATTATTTAAGTCCAATAAAGGTAAGCCTAGTTCACTTCCAATATTCAAAGACAGCTCTTGCTTACTATCTGAGGCTGTCTCATTGAAAAAGCAATTGCTTCTTTCACCTATGCTTTATGGACCTTAATCTTGTATTTTGTAAATGATAATCATTAGACAGATTTAATTATTCTGTGTCCTTCAAAATGACCCACATCCAGACCCAACAGTAGTGTGGCCTGTCCGATATGGAAAAGTTTTGCTAAATATTCTCTGGGTACCAAACTTCCAGATCAATTTTAGACTGATTTAGTAATCCATTAGTATTGATTTTTGCTGAAATTACCATTAACTGGAAACTTAACACTTTTTATTATTTGCTTCTGATATTCATTCACCTCTCTCTTACCTTGAAACTACCAGATTGTTTTAGCAGACATATGTTTTGCCCTATTAAATTTTATTGCTAATTTCTGACTCACTCTTTTAGCACACTGCCAAAATATTTTTGGATCTTGATTTTATCAGCATCTGAAATACAGTCATTTTCCTCCTTAGGCTCCCAACCACTTACCATCCACCTCTGGAATTACTTGTCCTTCCAGCTAACTGGTAGCCAAGTTTATTAATATTTATAGCATTTCTAAAATGACAACACTTCTTCTGAAACATCTCTCACTTTCAACATAGAGTATACTCTGTGAATTCCAAATTTCAAGATATTAAGGAGAATGTCTAATTTATAAACACATATGCATATAATCTTACATCTGAATGCTTTTTTACCATGTTTACACCATAATTTCTTTCATGTACATTAAAAATACTTGTACAAGTATAAATTTGTTTATTACTTTTGCCCACAAATATGTCAGAAAGAAGATACATATTTTATAAGAATACACTAATTGTCACTTTTTTCTTTCTAAAATTAAGTTTTAAGTATTTAAATATAAAAATTTATTATTTAAATTATTGACTAATTTCATTTTTGTCATTACTATATTCTCCATAACTCATAAGAGCTTGAATTTCAATTACTAACAAATTTCTGAGATAATGTGTTTTAAAATCTTTCGAGGTGGTGGTGTTTAAATCCAAACAGCAGAGAGAAAAAAGCATAAGAAGAAATTCTCTGTTGCCTTTGCATTTGTCTTGGCTTGTTTCAGAATAAATTTACTTTAGACTCTATCTCCTCCCTCCACTTTATCTACAACCTGTTGTGTCTTCTTTACCTCCCTCGGATAACTTGAGCTAATCAATAACAAAGGTCTCCTGCACAAAGCCAATGGCCTCCTAACCAATGTCCTTTAAGACTCTACCGCCTCAAGACAGGAAATTAAAAAGAATTTTATAAGTTAAAATCTTATTTTCCTGCCTCTGCTCTATTACTCTTAGAGAATAATTACAACAAATTTCTAATTACTGAGCTCTCAAGTTAAAAGTTTCTGTGATTTGACACCCCCACTCCAAGACAAGTCCTCCCCCATGTCATTTCGTAGAACTACTCACAGTTCAACTTGGTAGGCTTTTTTTTATACCCACTAAATCCTTTGATCCCAGTTTGATGGGAAATGCTGTTGCTTTTTCCATTCATGTCCCTTTCTTATTTTCCTATTGGGCATAGAATTATCACTATTTCAAACTAATAGGCATAATTATTTTAGAGAACTTTCACATTTACAGAAAAATTGAGCAGGAAGTACAGAGATTTTCCATATACTCTTTCCTAACCCTCTGCCCTAGAGTTTCCCTTACCTTTAAACATCTTGCATTCCTGTAGTACATTGTTTACAATTGAGGAACCAATATAGATACATTATTAAATAAAGCTCTTAGTCTTTATTAGGTTTCACTCCTTGTGTTGTAGTTCTATGGATTTTTACAAATGGATAATATCATCTGTGTCATCTGTTCCCTGTTATAGTATATTACAAAATAGTTAGTTTCAGTGCCCCCAAAATCATGTTGTACACCTATCCGTCAAAACTCTGGCAACCATTGATCTTTTTACTGTCACTATAACTTTATAGTTTTCAGAATGTCATATAGTTGAAATTATATAGTATGTGGTCTTTTATGATTGGCTTCTTTCTCTGAGTAGGTTTCCTTCTTGTCTTTTCATGGTTTTATAGCTCATTTCTTTTTAGTGCTGAATGATATTCTCTTCTCTGAATGTACTACAGTTTATTCATTCACCTACTGAAAGACAGTTTGGTTGCTTCCAAATTTTGGCAATTAGACTGCTGTGAGCATTCATATGCAGGATTCTGTGAGGGCATAAGTCTCAACTCTTTTGGGCAAATATCTAGAATTGCAATTGCTAGATTGTATTGGTAAGACTAGGTTAAACTTTGTAATACACTGTCAAAATTTTTCCCAAATTGGCTATTTTTTATTTCCACCAACAATGAATGAAAATTCCTATTTCTCTACATCCTCACCAGCATTTGGTATTGTCAAGTTGTGGGTTTTAGCCATTATAATAGATGTGTCGTGGTATTTTCCTGTCACTTCAATTTGCAATTCTCTAATGATACATGAGGTTAGCATGTTTTCATATGTCTATTTTGTCATTCTTATATCATCCTTGGTGAGGTATCAGTTCAGATAGTTTGCTTCTTTGAATTGCTTTTTTCTAATTGTTATTACAAATACCTTTTTTTGCCTTTATATTTTTATTTTATTTATTTATTTGTTTATTTTTTTTTGAGATGAGGCCTCACTATGTTGTGAAGACTGGTCTGAACAAGTGATACTCCTGCCTTGGCCTCCCAAAGTCCTGGGATTTCACACTTGACCCACTGCACCTCAAACATCATTTATAAAATAAAAATTTAAGGCAATATCCTCTTAAAACATTGCTTATTCCCATCAGTCTTAGTACTCTATCACTCCTTGCATGGCTCTTTAAATTCTATACATAATTCTATGAAAACGCTTGTAATAACTAATCAAAATGAGCTGCTTACACATTTTCTCCTCTTATAGATGATTGTAAAGGCTTTCAAAACAGAAGCATATCACGATCCCCAGCCATGTGTGTTTCCAGGCACAGAAGAAGCATTCAATAAATGATTTTGAATGGATGAATTCAGCTAACACAGTCTCTATAGCCAGTTGTCTAAGTCATTGTCTAAAGCATATGGTAAAATTTCTTATTTCAAAAACATAACAATAACAATTGAAGGCTTTTCAGAAAGAATAAAACACTTGAAGGAGGTAACTAATCTATCGAACTTTTTTTTAAAAATATTTTATTCTTTGCTCCTACTTTGTCCTCTGTTTTCTCAACACTTAAAATGCCAGAGTTAGCTAGCTACATAATTCTTGCAAAATCCATTCCCTTTAACGTGAACTCTTTACCAACAAACAAAGGAAGGTCTAAACACTTATTGATCATTTCCACCTAGTCAGTAATCAGTTCTAATGGGGAGACAAAGACAGTGGTGCAATAATTTTCACTTCTTAAATGGACCCAAATTCATTGAACATCTTAAAGAAAAAATTATCATCATTTGTTTAAATTTCATTTGTTTGAGACAGTGGCATGGTTTGGCTGCATCCCCACTGAAATCTCAACTTGAATTGTATCTCCCAGAATTCCCACTTGTTGTGGGAGGAACCCAGAGTGAGGTAATTGAATCATGGGGGCCAGTCTTCCCAGTGCTAGGCTCATTATAGTGAATAACTCTCATGAGATCTGATGGATGTATCAGCGGCGTCCATTTTTCCTTCTTCCTCATTTTTCTCTTGCAACCGCCATGTAAGAAGTGCCTTTAGCCTCACACCATGATTCTGAGGCCTCCCCAGCCATGTGGAACTGTCCGTCCAATTAAACCCCTTTTTGTTCCCAGTTTTATGTGTGTCTTTATCAGCAGCATGAAAAGGAACTAACACTGTAAATTCGTACCCATAGAATGGGGCATTGCTGAAAAGATACCTGAAAATGTGGAAGCAACTTTGGACCTGGGTAACAGGCAGAGGTTGGAATAGTTTGGAGAGCTCAGAAGAAGAAAGGAAAATGTGGGAAAGTTTGGAACCTCCTAGAGACTTGTTGAATGGCTTTGACAAAAAAGGCTGATAGTGATATGAACAATAAGGTCCAGGCTGAGGTGGTCTCAAATGGAGATGAGGAATTTGTTGGGAACTAGAGCAAAGGTGAGTCTTGTTACGTCTTAGTAAAGAGACTAGTGGCATTTTGCCCCTGCCTTGGAGATTTGTGAAACTTTGAACTTGGGTGAGATGATTTAGGGTATCTGGCAGAAGAAATTTCTGAGCAGCAAAACATTCAAAAGGTGACTTGGGTGCTGTTAAAAGCATTCTGTTTCAACAGGGAAACAGAGCATAAAAGTTCAGAAAATGTGTAGTTTGACGATGCAGTAGAAAAGAAAAACCCATTTTTTGAGGAGATATTTAAGCCAGCTGCAGATATTTGCATAAGTAGCAAGAAGTCTAACGTTAATCCTCAAGACCATGGGGAAAATGTCTCCAGGCCATGTCAGAGACCTTCACGGCAGTCCCTCCCATCACGGGCCTGGAGGCCTAAGAGGAAAAAGCAGTTCTGTGGGCTGGGCCCAGGGTCCCCATACTGGGTGCAGCCTAGGGACTTAGTGTCCTGTGTCCTACCCGCTCCAGCCATACCTAAAAAGGGCCAACATAGAGCTCAGGCCATGGCTTCAGAGGGTGCAAGCTCCACGCCTTGGCAGTCTTCAAGTGGTGTTGAGCTTGCAGCGCACAGAAGTCAAAAATTGAGGTTTGGGAACCTCTGCCTTGATATCAGAATATGTATGGAAACACCTCAATGTCCAGGTTAAGTTTACTACAAGGGCAGGGTCCTCATGGAGAACCTCTGCTAGGACAGTGCAGAAGGGAAATGTGGCATTGGAGTCACCATACAGAGTCCCTACTGGGGCACTGCCTAGTGGAGCTGTGAGAATAGCGCCACTGTTCTCCAGACCCCAGAATGGTAGATCCACTGACAACTTGCACTGTGAACCTGGAAAAGTCACAGACACTCAATGCCAGCCCATGAAAGCAGCAAGGAGGGAGGCTATACCCTGCAAAGCCACAGGGGTGGGGCTGTCCAAGATCCTGGGAACCCACCTCTTGCATCAGCCTGACCTGGATGTGAGACTTGGAGTCAAAGGAAATCATTTTGGAGCTTTAAAATTTGACTGCCTCGCTGGATTTCGGACTTGCATGGGATCTGTAACCCCTTTGTTTTGGCCAAGTTCTCCGATTTGGAATGGTTGTATTTGCCAAATATCTGCACCCCCATTGTATTTAGGAATGTATCTACCTGCACCCCCATTGTATATACTTTTGATTTTACAGGCTCATGGGGGAAGGGACTTGCCTTGTCTCAGATGAGACTTTGGACTATGGACTTTTGGTTTAATGCTGAAATGAGTTAAGACTTTGTGAGACTGCTGGGAAGGAGTGATCGGTTTTGAAATGGGAAGACATGATATTTGGAGGGGTCAGGGGCGGAATGATATGGTTTGGCTGTATCCTCAGCAAAATCTCAACTTGAATTTTATCTCCCAGAATTCCCACACGTGAGGGAGACCCAGTGGGAGGTAACTGAATCATGGGAGCCGGTCTTTCCCTTTGCTATTGTCATAATAGTGAATAAGTCTTACAAGATGTGATGGGTTTATCAGGGGTTTCCATTTTGGCTTCTTCCTCATTTTTCTCTTGATTCTGAGGCCTCCCCAGCCATGTGAAACTGTAAGTCCAATTAACCCTCTTTTTGTTCCCAGTTTCAGGTGTGTCTTTATCAGCAGCACGAAAACAAACTAATACTGGTAGAGTCTTCCTCTGTCACCCAGGCTGGAATGCAGTGGCATGATCACAGCTCACTGCAACCTAAACCTCCTAGGCTCGAGTGATTCTCCCACCTCACCCTTTCAAGCAGCTGGGACAACAGGTGCTTACCACCACACCTAGCTAATTTTTACATTTTTTGTAGAGACAGTCTCTTTTCATGTTGCCAAGGCTGGTCTCAAACTCTCGGGCTCAAATAATCAAGTGTGTGCGTGTGTCTGTCTGTGTCTGTGTGTGTGTATGTGTGCATTTATAATTTGAGAGGATAGGAAGGTGAAGATGAATTTAGCAATATCTGGTACAACTGAGAAGGTATATACTTTTATCTGACCTAGAATTCATATCTAGGTATTCACTTTTTGAAAACCCTCACACACTTGAAAGTAACCACTTATGAGATATCATTTTTAATTACAAAATACAGGGAATAACCTAAATGATCATCAATATAGTCATACAGTGGAATGCTATACAACAGATAACATAAATAATAAGGACAACACAAGTTATCATGAACAGGGCTCAAAACCAATGTTAGGCAAGTTGCAGAATGTGCAAAATGGTAGAATTTATATAAATTAAAAATTAATATATTTAGTCTTTATGCAAACACATAAAGCATATGTTAAAAGTAGACCAGTGATAGAGGATTCTGGGAAGATGGTAAGGCAGAAAGCCCCAGAAATCTGTCACCCCACCTATATAGCAATTGAACTGGCAGAATCAGTTAAATGTAACTATTTTGGAACTCGAATATATTGAAGGATCCCAACTTTCAGGGTAAGGCTTGAATGATAAATTATGGTTAATTTTGGTCAATTCTAGCCTCTGGGGAAAGGTAGATTTTCTTAAAGAAAAAAAAAAAAAAACAGGGTATGGTTTGTGGAAAAGGTTGCTGACAAAGCAACACATAGGGCTCATTATAACAGAGACAGGATTAGACCATGTGATATCAAAGCTCATAATATTTAAAATTACCCTGTGCAGCTCCAGGCATTGTCATGGAAGGTAAAGGTTATTTCCCTTTTAGCTACCTAAAACCACAACATGGTAATTTTCAGATCCTTAGCAGACCATATATGTCCAAGCACTGATCCCAAATTCCTCTAGTCTTCCAAATACTGTCCTTTCTCCCTAGGGCATATTGCCCATTCTTTTCAGCCAAGCCATCCTTCAGCATTCTGGGCCGCATGAGTGCAGCTCAAATATAATGCCAAACAAATCAACAGAATAGCTGTCAGGCCTTCACTGGAAACAATATTAGCCTTGTCTGTTCATACTGAGAGCAGAATGGAAGTGACACAAATAAAATGTAATGGGATAAAATATATTGCTCAATGTACAGTAACAAGGAACTATTGGTTGACATTTTTTTTCTCTCTCCTCAGTACAATTCAATATAGTTTCTCCATGATTTCTACACAGTGTTAGTTAATAGAGTGCCTGTATCAGTGTCAAACACATAGTTGGAGGACAATAAATGTACTTTTAATGAACTTATAGATGAATTAAATCAGATTCAATGAATTGGCTATAGAATTTGTACTAAGATTCTATGCAGAATCTCAAAGTTGGAAAAAAAAATCTTTGCATAAAAGCCATTGGAAGGCTAGGCACAGTAATCATGCCTGTAATCTTAGCACATTGAGAGGCTGAGGCAGGAGGATTGCTTGAGCCCAGGAGTTCGAGGCTACAATGAGCCATGATGGTGCCATTGCACTCCAGCCTGGGTGACAGAGGGAGATCCTGTCTCATAAAATAAATCTATAAAAGTAAAAGCCATCTGGTGCACCTGTTTACCCTAATAATGAATTCTTTCCACTAGGTTCCTCACGTGTATTTATTTTGATGCAAGTCTAATAGAAAATGTGTTACCACATGAATCACTTAATTCCAATGACATGCCATCCCAAATGTCTGAAAGTTTCTTATACTAAAGTGTAATGATGGTTGTTGCACTGAGTCCATCAGAGATGGATTGTGGGAATTAGATAAATATGAAGACAATCACATAAGCCAACACTATTGCATTGGGATCTATGGCAAGCCTATGTGCTCAGAGGATTAATAACACACGATACATTTTAAAATAATAGAATATCATGCCTTTACATTTACAATTTTATTTTACTCAATATAGCTCCCTTCTGTCTCAATAAATTGTGTTCTCTAAGTTTAAAAAGCAGATAAAAGTCAGAGGAATTGATAGGCATTTTTGGATGTCCAATATTTCCATGGTACTGCTTTGCATTTCATGCACAAAACCTCTTTTCATCTTTGCAATAAAGTAGGTACTGCCATTAATTCTACTCTCAGAGTAAACAGGTGTAGGAAATTTAAGGAACACATCCAAGGTCACACAGCAAGTACATTGTGGAGCTGGCACTTGAACTTGTGTCTATCTGGCTACAAAGTCCATTCTTTATTCCTGAGTTCACCACCTTCCAGCTATGTTTATCATTTATTTCCTAAACTGCTCAGGAAAGTAAAAATCCAGATATATTCTTGGCAAAGAATTGACTTGCTAAAACACACATGCCATTGGTTCTTCTCTAACATTTAACATTTGTGATACTGTTTGCCGAACAGAGAGAAATGCTAAGACTCGAGACCAAATGTTTACTGAGCAGATTATTCTTGATGGCCTTCTGCTTAAAAGTTTAAAATTAAAAATAGAAGACTACTCACTATTTGTCCCCTGCTAAACTGTGTGGGAGCAGTAACACAGATTGCAGGGCAAGGCTTCGGAAGCTCGAAGCTCAGCAATACATCTTCCTTTGCCCCCAGAGTTAATATCATCTCTCCTTTTCTTTCAGGACAGAAAATAGTAACTAATAACTTTAATAGCTGCCACTTCCATCACTTTAACTGCGAATAAGCTCAGATTTTCTTTCACCCTTCAGAATCTACAGACCACGGATGGCCACCTACGGCTCTGTGGAGTCCTGGAACTGTTGCTTTGAGGGAATTACCGCCGTGCTTCCCAAAATACGTCTCACCACAAAAATGATAAATGTTGGTACAGGAGCAAAGATGGGATCTTAGGAGACTGTAAATATGTTCCTCAGTTCTCTGTGTATACCTTGGGTTTCTCACCCTAAGGGAATGTGGTTGTTGCAACTGTATTACGTGGGAAGAGTAAGCAAGAATGTTCTTTTTCCTTTGTCAGAAGTCGTGGAGCAAGGAAATTTTGCCTGGGGAGGAGATGGAATGAAATGAATTATGTTCTTTTCTCTTAATCTGTTTAGGTAAGCAGCAATGTTTATATTGGTGATGGAGGGCATTGCTGTTGATTCTGCAGTCGAATATGTTGATGTGCTAGGTAAATAGGAGGGGAACTCTGAAACAAACTCTGTGATTACAGAAGACAGAGCTGAGTTTTATTTCTACCACTGCCACTTGCTAGTTGAGTGATCCAAGCCCTGTATTATAAGCTTTTTGAAACTTCATTTTCCCAGTTGTATATTAGATGGTATTAGCCTACCTAGGAGAGATGCCATAAGAATAGGGTTGCCAGATTTAGCAAAAATGCTTGGTACTTACTTAAATTAGAATTTTAGATGAACAAGATTTTTTCAATAGAAGTATTTACCAAATATTACATGGGGCATACTTATGTATTATATACTCTATATAATATATACTTATACACTGTATACTCTATATAGTATATACTTATATTATATACTCTATATATATGGTTTCTTTTTTATCTGAAATTCAGATTAAACTTGGTGTCTTGTATTTTATCTGCCAGTCTACTAGAGAAGTTAATAAAGCATCTACTAGCACAATACTTGGCACAGATTTGATGCTCACCAGAATTTATTTTTCTTTCCAATTTCTACATTTTTGTTTCATGTTCCAAACAAGGGCTCATTTTTTTAACTGTCAAAATGAGTCAAAATTGAATTGTGTTTCCCTGAAGCCACAAAATAGTAAGATATCAAATGTTCTCTTTGATGAGGGCACTAGCTAAGGAATTTCTGCTCCCTGCCATTAAAGATTCTAGGGAAGCTCAGGGTACCAAAGTTGAGTCTCTTTCATTATCTGACTTCGGAAGTAAATTAGTTTGTCAACTAGTAAATACAAATAAGTATTGCTTGAGTTTATGTGGCATCATTTTTGGTGGAGGCACAGATATTTAATTTCACGATATTGCATTTGACTATGCAGCAAAAAAGAAATAGCAAAGGTAACTCTTATTTCATACCTAGAGAAATTAAGGAACTGATTGATTTAGCAAATCATTTACTAACAAAGACCCAGTCAATCAGAAGGCAAAAACACAATAAAATCAAAAGTAAATTCCCTGAATTATAATCAAATTTTATTTTTCTATTAGACTTCATAAGATGACGAGAAGAGGAAATAAGACGGGGTATGTGGAAGTATTTAGAAATCTTCAGATAAAAGGGCAGCACAATAAAACATTGTTTTTATGTAGAAACTAAATATATTTGTCACAATTAAGTCTCCTTTCTGTTATTGCAATATTAAAATAAAGAGTAAGTGAGCTGTAGTTAAACAGCATTTGAATTAGATTAACGTCCACAAAGGTTGGTAGTATGAAAAGTAACTCTAACTTCATTTTACAGTTGGATTAAATCCAGCCTTCTATCAATGTGTTATTAAATTCAATTAAAAAACATTCCCTCTGCTGCTAAAAATAACCACTTTTTCTTAAAAGGATAATTATTAGAAAATTATACGGTTATTTTTAATATTTACCTATTAAGTTTAGTAAATACTACAATAGGCGCACAATTGATTTATCTGCTACCCACAGGCAAATGAATATTAAACTTTTTTTACTGGCCTGATACTGTAGAAAAGAACATTTACAATCCTTACCAGTCCTTAGATAATCAGAATACCTATGCTCTGCATTTGATATGGAGCTTGAAACTTGTCCCCATTTATATTTAATCTCACTTCTTTTCATTTTTCAAGTTCAAAATAAAGACCACTTTATAGCTGTAGGAACTATTTTGCAATATACTAAAAATAAATAAATATATAAGATGAGCAATGTGCAAAATATAAACTCAGTTGGCTTAGAAGTAGTCTCTACTTATGTTCAAGAAAAGGTGAATATATCTAAACATATAAAAATATTTGGAGGAAATCGATTTTATGTTGGAGTTGGCATCATTAACTGAGATTAAAATACTGGGCATGCTTTTGGGCCAGATATCTGCAATTATGCTTCCTAGCATTTTTGGAATTCTCCTTCATGCAGATCTTTAAAGAAGTAGAATATTTAATGCTGTTCTATTAATGCCAAATAATTGTTTTCAGATTTGCTTTTTTTTCAACCTAAATATTTCACCTTTTTGTTTTTCTAAAGGCAGTGTGAGGTCCACAGGAGGAAGTCTATAGCTTTCATCTTGATTTATAGAGATGATGATAAAAGTTTAGTCTCACAGCTTGTACCCCACTCATCGGGTAGAATGCAGCCTACAGCATATGTTCAAAGACAGGTTACCCATAGCTGAATATAGTTTGATTTTGGTAAACATAGCTTACAGTAGGAACATATTGAATTTTGGTTCAATTGCACAGGAAAGAAAAGGAAGAATATTCCAATATGCAATATATTTCCCAATTAGTTTTATGCCTCAGATCTTTGTCTCATTTTGCTTTTCCCCCTCAATCCTTAGGAAGTTTAACTCACAGTACACAATGGTCAATATACATGATAAACCTATTGATGAAATATTTAGCCTAAATGTAAGTGTTATGACATTAATTCATTCAGAAAATAATTTTCTTGAATGCTTTATACATGGTAAACACTGTGATAGGGAAGAGGTCTACACCGCCTCAATTCTTATCAGGTTTATAATCTATTGTGAAAAATAGATACATATGCAAATTACAAATAAGGAAGCATGTTATAGTGAAAAAGTGCAGGATGTTATGAAATAATATGACAGAATATTAGTAAAGACTTTTCTGGGAAGGGATATTTATGCAGAATGAAGAATCAGCCAGACAAAGAGAGAAAGAAAGAATGCTCTTTTCAGAAGACTCTGAAAACTTGAATGTGCTTGGCAGAGGGGCACGGTACCAATCAAAGAGGAAGTCAGATCTTGCTGAACCTTTGGAAAGTCTATAGCAGGGAAATGACAAATTGATTTACATTTTCTCTTTGCTGTGGATAGAGAATGCACCAAAGTTGGAAAGGAAAGAAGAAAAAGAATCAATACAGAAGCTCATTGGAATTGTGTGGTGGTGATGGAGGTGGAGAGAAATGTACTGTTTGGTACATACCTGCAGTCATTATTCCCAATGGCTAAGATAAAACAAAACAAAACAAAAATCCTAGGCATAAAATTAACTGGAAAATATATTGCATACTGGATTATTTTCACTTACAGAAACATCTTTCCAGTAACCCCAGAGAAGCCTAAAACACACACTGACAAGAAAAACATTAAAGAAACCCTCTGCAATAAATGATAGTAATTAAAAGATACAATTAATGTTATATCCTCTGCAAAAACATCATCTCATACAGGCAGGGTAAGCTCTCCTTTCTTCTTAACACACACTTCCAAGTCCCACTCTGTTCCAACAGTGTAGAGAAACGGTGTGCTCTCTTGTTGGCCATCCTTACAAGGGTTTCTCATTCATGCTTGACCTTCTCTCGCCTTGCTACTCAGCTCCTTTACAGTGTTTTTCACACAGCAGAAGTTCAACATGTGTGTAAACAGGTGAAATAAATGATTGATGGTTTCTACGTCAAATCAATGCAGGAAAAGCAAGGCCCAAAATTGGTATTACGCTGTGAGGGTTCTTGGCTTTGCCCAGGAAAGAATTCGTGGGTGAGCTGGTGGTGATAGACAGCAACTTTTATTGAACCCAAGCTGCTCCTTGTGGAGCAGGGCTAATTCCTAGGCTGTGCTCCCAGAGTGAGCCTTTGTGGCTACTGGCTATGTGTATTTATATCCACTTTTAATTGCATGCAAATTAAGGGTAAAGTTATTCAGAAATCTCTGAAAAAGGGGCAATAACTTTCAGGTGGCCGCTGCCATGGAATGGGGCAGTAACTTTCGGGTCATTCCCGTGGCATTTGTAAACCATCAGGGCGCTGGTGGGAGTGTCTCATGCTGATGAGCAATGAGGGAAACTACAGGTTGCTTTCATTGCCATCTGTTGGTTCTGACCAGTTTCTTCACTTTATCCTGTCTGAACTGGGAAATGAGCCCTGTAGGTCTCCTGCCTCAAAAGAACTGGAATGAACGTGGTTTAACATAGTTGTTAACCAAACAGTCACACTAAGACATGTAAAATAGGAACTCACCCATCTCTGAATTCACCTGGGAACCTGACAGAAGATATCATTGAGATGCTGGTAATGATCAAAATGGAGCATCATTGTTTAAAAAATCAGTAAAGTGTTTGTTTATAACTTTAAAGGTAAAACAAAGAACATGATGGGAAAGCTATACAGTTATCTTTGATATTCTGTAGAAATAAAATATTTTAATCCTTAGCAATCAGTAGAATGTTCTTTGTCATTGATTTGGAGTGATATGCCTTGGGATTTCTATCCACTCTGCTAGGTTATAAAAATGATTAAGATATCAAAAATATTCAGGATATAAAGAAATCATAGTAGTGAACTTCAGATGAAAGTTTGTCACTGCAACTTGTTCATAAGGAAGCAACCTCTATGGTCTCTCATTCTGCAACACATTTCTTAGATCCATGGTAAAAGTGGTTTAAGAGGAATTCCATTACCAGAGAACTAAAGCGTGATTTTAAGTTCTCTAGTTACACCTCACATTTTAACTATCATCTCTAAAAATATTGTTTGAAGCATGTAAGCCTTGTTATTTAATTTTGTTCTTTGACTTTACAGAATAAACACAAAGTTGAATGACAGTGAGAAGTGGGTCCCTTCTTATCACACATAAAATAGTTTTCTGTTATAAGCATTTTTAACTTTTACCCTCTTTTCATTATAGTATCAAGTAAAATAAAGATCACTGTGGGTATTTACGTAATTTCACAAGCACTTATTTTCAAACAAAAATGGAAATATTAATGAATATAAGCTGAATTGGCTGATGTGCAAATATCCACAATTCCCTTAGGAATGGTTATTTAGTGGTGTCAATGAAAAAGATCAGGCAGTTTGGAATAACAAGTTAGTTTGAAAATTGAGATTATTTGAGCTTTGCAGGGTTTAGCACAATTGTTGGAATACCCTTTTATTCTCTGATTGAGCCATCAAGTCTCATCACTTTAGAGCACCATTGATTATCCAATTAAACCCTTTGGTTTTAAAAATGGCACTGGCAGTGTGATATCTCTGTTAAAGTAAGTGATTTAAAATACATACAAACACATACATATGCACACACATTTTTTCACAGTATATATACACCGACACCAAGACAAATTCCCTTTGTAGATCACCTTGCATTGGTTATCTCTACCCTTGGAAAGACACAGAATGGGCAAGCAAGGTCAACTGGACGTCATATATCAATGTTTTGAAAAATATCAGGGAAACATTATGTTGTGATAAGAACTAATAATCTCCTGGAGGAATACAAGAGTGACATGCAATGTGTAACAATAACATTTACATCAGAGCATTAGTGGGGTCAGGGGAGAAGGAGTCAAAACTACAGACATGGATGCTAGTTATGAATGTCCTTGTCACTAATAAAAAGTTTTAGGGATGCACTGGCCATCACAAAAGGCACATTTGACCCAAAGAAGACAGAGTGTGTTGGTGTTTGTTCAGTACTATCCTCCATTTCTAACCAACCGTTCACAGAGCTGTAATGTAACTTTCCACCAGCTGCTAAACCAAGCCCCAAAATACTGTAATTGGGTTTTCTCTTTCTCCTAATCTCTTAGTATCCAAGGGAAGTGTTTAGATGCTAGTGATAGGAAAGAATTTAGGAAACTTTACTTATCAACTAGAGACTACATAGCTGAAAAGTAACTCTGTCATTGCCCAAATAAACTTCCCCCAAAACCTCCATAAATTAGGACTAGAGATACATTTATGATTCCTAACAATTGCATATGGACACTCATGAGAAAAAAGCTAAGCATTAAAAACTATTTCTACCATCTATTTTGCTGAGGTCTTCGCCATCAGTTCTGGCCCAGTCCTTACACAAATGAAAGTAAGAAGCTCTGACAGTGCTTCTTACTGTGCTAGCTCCTGGGATACAAAAGAAAGTAATTCAAATGTGGCTCCTTTTCCCAGAGGTCTTAAGTTTTCTTTCCTTCAACCATAATTGAAAAAGATGGTCCTTTTACATTTATTTCCACTATTTGCCACTTTTTTTGTATTTGGCATAACAGTTATTTTCTTATTTTTCCTACTTCTGAACAAAATTTTTATCCTTAGAATTTTTCTCTGCCTGGTTCCTTTACCAACATTACTGATATAAATTAAGATTCACTCTCAAAAGAAAATGCCAGTATCAGGTGGTCAACAACCAGACGCAGTAGAACTCATGTAGAATCAACGGTATCAGGCTACCCAAGCAGGTGTTGAATAGTGCACCCACGTGCAGAGAAATAATTAAAAAAAGAAAAAAAAATGTGAAGGATCTGTTGAAACACAGTTGTAAGCAACATGCAGTAACTTCAAGTGGCTGAAAAATCACAGTAGTTTAATAGACCTGCTGGGCATATCTAAGGAGAGGAGTGAGTTTTTTCTTTGAACAAAGTAGTTGCCTATGCCTAAAGCTCTGTGGGGTTTCGGGACTGGGACTAAGAACCAAAATAACCATTTAGATCATGCTCAGGATGAAAAAAAAATGAAGCTATATTTTATTGTTACTTTAGGCCACAAGTAATAATCAACAGCAGGAATAACAGCAACAGTAAGAAGAGAAAACATTGTGATTGGTCACCTTTTTAGGAAAAACATCTTACTGTGAATGGATAAAATGCATTTATCTATGTATACTTTGCATTTACACAACACACTTCTGTTAAGAAGAACTGAATTCATAGTGGCTTATGCTAAAGGGAGAATGAATTGTCTCATGTAGTTGGAAGATTTCAGGTATAGCTGATTCCAGGCACTTAGTCAATTGCCGTCAGAACTCATACTCTTTTTCGCTCTCTTCCATGGGGACTTCATCCACAGACAGACTTTCCATTCATACCAGAAGAAGCTACAAGCAGTTGCAGATGTCAAACCTGTCTTCTTAGTAAGCCCCAAAGAGAACATCTTTCCCCGATTATTTTAACCAAAAGTGTAGCAACTGAGTTTTAATACTGCCGACGATTCCCCAAGTCACCTAGTTTGTAAATACAGAGCTAGAATTTGAACTGAGGCTCATTTGATTCTAAAGGATTTTTTAATGGAAAAACCAACTAACATCTATACTCCAGCTAAACTAAATAAAACAATGTTTAGCTACAGAGTTTGTATCAAAGTAGTTTTATGGTGTTTTCAAAACTGTTGTTGTTAGATGTCTTTAGTATAAAGTGCATAACATTTTGGTAAATTCATCCTGCTTTAGAAAACACTATAGATGAGGCAGAAAAATTAGTCTATATTCTAAGGTAAAAAAGACTACTCATTGGCAGTTAATAATATGTTTATGCTTGTACAAATAGATATATTGGTTCAAAGATGTAGACAAAATAAGTATTTTTAAAATAGACTTCACATTTAAGAGAAATGGAATCATATTTTGCCTCAAAATGCCTTAAATTGAGTGGCTGGATTTGAATGTTGAAATGCTGAACTTCCTGGGAAATGCCAGAAATAAAATTGTTTAGAATGTGACTGTTTCTGCCTTATATTGCATAATATTCAATCCCATCTACCCTCCCCATCTTCTTGGTGGCTAATGTGAGGGAATATTTGACATGTGAAAAATAACCTTTTTTTTTCCCTCTCCCTGATGGTTTTACCATATGGCTTTAGCATTTGGTTCCATCCTTTTCACCCTCCTACTATTTATTTATTTTAATCACTACTCGTGATTAGTATAAAGAAGGGCTCTGAGAATCTATTCCTGGCTGTATTCTCACTCACAGTTTGGCCCCAGATCATTCAATTTCCTTTAGAGGCAGAGTCTGCCATCTTTAAATGAGCATAATGTTACTCACCAGTTGAATGAAATTCTTAAAAAATGATAGTTCCTTATGTTTTAAGAGAGTTTCTATTATCTGTGAATTTTTTTTCTCCCTCCATTCCAAAACCATCTGTGCCTTCTCATTTATGACCAAGACTTTTTTGAGTTTCAAATTTGCTTAGAGCTGACAAAACACAACATCTGGATTTCAATTCAAGGAGGAAGGCTCATTTGAAAGCTTTTTAATGCCCCTGGACCACAATGAGATCAAATCGAAGAACATTTTTTATGAGTTGAGTGCAAATGAATTAGAAACATGTGGATTAAATTTCTCTTAAACCTCAAAGGGAATTTAAATATTAAGGAAAAGTGCTTTGCAAACTGCTTCTTGGCTTCTGCCAAAGTCAGAACACTTAAAAAAAAAAAAAAAAAAAGAGTTGGTGATATCTACTGAATTCAAAATGTACTCAGCATTTTTTTCTTCTGTGTATAAAGAACATTTTGATCTTTGAATAAAAGGAAGTAGAACCAAAGATTTGCAAGTTTCATATTCAATACTACTTAGTTTCAAACTAAAATAGGTACATTCCTAAATTTCATACAGCCTTTCCTTTTTATTATTGTAGTCTCTGTTTTGTTTAAGAAAAGCTCAGAATACAAAAGAATTATATAATTGCATTGATATGACACAATCTCTCAGCCATTCACATATTTTGTTTTGGAGAGGGGAGGAATGGATTAGTAAATATTTGTTTCAAATTTGTGGTATATAAATATTTTTGTTTCAATTCAATTCTATTTTGTTGCATTTCAAAAGCTCCTCTGATTAATGGAAGATAACTCCCCCCTCTACCTTGGATACATATTAGTCATTTAAACACTCACTTCATAGCCATTATTGTCAAAACAACGTGTGTACATTGGGTGTGGGTGTGTACAGGTATGTAAAAACAGTGTTACTGTTTCAGCTCACTGCATGGACCTTGAATCCCCTCTATACATGGATGAAGTAATTTTTTCAATTATTTGCAGGGGAAACTCTGCCATGACCGTGTACCTCAGTAGAGTCCCCACAGACAACAGCCCTGAAGAGGGAAGGCTGAGGGGAGCAATCATCAGTGTAGGAGCTGCCATATTTTCCCAATTTCCTGAGTTGCGGCTCAGAATGATCCTTTGCTGGTAGCCACAAATTCTGGCAGTGACGAGGAGTAATGCTCCCTCTCTGTTCTTTCCTCCGAAAGCCTTGATCTACTCTTGTCCTGAGGGCAACCAATGTCATGACACGTCTGCAGCCTTCCTTATGACTACTGCTAATAACAGATTCCTGCCTGGAGACAGCACCATGAGTACAATTTTAAATAGTCTCTTCTAGCACAAAACGATTTTGTAAAGCAGACTCTGTAGTTGAGGCAAATATTCACAAATGTGCCAGTGATAACTCCAGAAGTCACTTGACAACATTAAGATAAAACATTATTACTGAAAACTTGCTCTTTTTTTTCCCTACTACATCTTACATTTTAATGGGAAACCTTCGAAGGAATCCCAGTACTACCACTCTCTTTACCAAGGCATATGGTTGTTAATGCAAGTGAGAAAAGAAGTCTCACAGACACTCTGAGAGACCAATGAGAGCTACCATTTGGGAATGCAAAAGAATGAGCCAAAATAAACACTCCCAGATTTTTTTAAAAAATGAGATAGTTTTAGAAAATAAAGATGTATTTTGTGAATAGTAAAGCTGGAATTGAATATGCTGCAGTAAAAGATACAAACAGGTTTGCCCACCCCCTGCTCTACCTGAAGGAAATCTTTAAAGAAGGTAAAATCTGCAGATTTACAGCTTCCTACTTATCCATAGTAGAAAATACTGAAAAAAAATGCGTAGGAAAAAATGCACCATCCAAATAATAACCCTAACAAGGAGAACCCCTCTACTTCAGTGAGGGCTTGGGAATAAGCATGGAACAAGAGAAGAGGTGAGTTTAGAAATAAAGATCTCATAAAAAGCAGAGAAGTGTAAGTGCATCACTCCAGTGGATTTTAGTAAAATTCATTACACATTTGCTGGGAATGTGTGCTGGGCAAAGGAACAATTCAAAACTTACAAAACATTCCTGATCAATGGCAATGCAGTCACTGATTTAACGGTTTCCTCAAGACACCTGGGATGATTCATTTCCTCTTTAATGCTGCCCAGGATATTCATTAAAGGAAATGTTAGGTGTCTTTATTTATATTTTATAAAATTTCTCTGAAGCTCAAATCTTCACAATGTGTGCTTAGTTACAGTTAATAAGAATAATGCGTTACACCCAATCTAGATGTCATATTCTAGTGGTATCTAACTTCTAACTCCACTCTTAGACTATATTGTCCCTTGTGACAAAATACAGGAAGAAAATTCTATGTCTTTCATGCCAAGACATCTGTAGGGTGGTTCTCAATGAAAGTTCATGTGCAAGAGTGAACTTTCATGATTTACTTAAGTCTTCCATCTTTTCATGATAATCTATGACATTTTTCATATGTATACATATTAACATTGGTAACTTTTGTCTGCAAATGAGTACTAACCAATGACAAAATGAATAAGTGATAAAAGAATATCAACAGGAAAAATGGAAAAATCCTAAAAATAATCTATTTATCATTTCTGAGCATTATGGATATTTAACAATGTGATTTTCCAATTAAAGGCATCACTTGTTCAAATTATAGAATAAAATATGTTATTATTGCAAGACTGAAATCAAAGAAAAAATTTATTTGATTTATTTCAAAACCTATATAAAGATAAGGTGCTTATTTACTCATTCTTTCACTGAGCAACCGTTTGATGACCACATGAGTTGGAAGAACACAGTGCACAAAGACACAATCTAAACTGGCAGAATAATAGACGAGGCAATACTCAACTTTTATTAGCCGTTAACTATGACAGCTACTAGCTAAACACTTTATATGTTACCTTATTGAATTATCAGAATAACACTATAAATTAGGTGCTATTATTGCCCTAATGTACAGCCGTGTAAGCTAGGGCACATAAGAGGTTAAACAGCTTACCCAAGCTCATACAAGTAGGAATAACAAGTGATGGGATTGGAATCAACACTACATCCAGAACTCAGTCTCTTCATCACTATGCCTTAGCGCCTTCATCACAGAGATCTAAAACATGCTGCTCCTTCTTAATAAATTGAGCTAAGCCACAGAAAATAGATATGGCCAAATATCTTAGTGCAGCTGCCTCCACTTTGCAGCTAGAGCATCTCTTTCAGGCACCTAATTTAAAATGTGTAATTTCTTGTGCAATGTGTCGTGTTGGTAGCATGGGCTATGCATAGTTATACGAGGGGTCTTGGCAGGACAAGACTGTGCAGATTCTCTGGGACTCACACATAATTCCAGTGATGGATGGCTCAAGCTGCTTTTCAGCACATCCTGTGCTCTCCTTCTCCAGATTTGCCCATAACCAATTTACCAGCTGTGGCAATTATTTCACATACTTTTTTTAAATATGCAAAAGAATTGTATTCTTTTTGTGATACTCCTGTCATCTGGATTTGCTGAAATAAAAAGGGGGGAGGGAGTCTCTAATCTGATGGCTGCTCTAGTTTGAGAACTCAAAGGTAATTACATACTAATAATTGGACTTAGTTTCCATTTTACTATTTTAAAAAGAAAAGTTGTTTTGGGTGGAGGAAGCAAGGCTTGGATAAGCAAAATTATAAGCAAGATCTGTCAGCAACAGTGACATTTACTTTCTGGGATTTTTTTTGTTTAACTCATTTTAACTCAACCTGCACAGAAGGAGTCATGGTGAAACAGAGAGAGAGAGTGAAAGACACACACACACACAGATACAGAGAGAGAGAGAGAGAGAGAGAGAGAGAGAGAGAGAGAGAGGCAGATATAGAAACAAAAACAGAGACAGACACAGAAAAAGGAACTACTTTTCAAAATTTATTTAAGCTCCAAAGAGTCATCAGATAGACGGATTGAAGGCTCCATGACATATGCATTCAGCAAATGCCTAGTGCTCCTGTCAGTCAGCTATCATCTTTTCCATGAAGACCTCCTGGACAACTCCTACCCATCCAGTAGTAATGATTATTCCATCATATTCATTTCCTGTATAACATTCATACTAATCTGTCATGCTTGTTAGCTGTCTTTCACACCACACTGTGAGCTTCTTGGAGGCAGTAGATGATGTGCCTATTACCTTTACATTCTTTGTTTCATCTCAAGAGCCTGGGAAGTTCTTACAGCTCAAAAATAAATGGATGTTTAAATAAAGGATAGAAGTCAGCATTCTCTGAATTCAGTTCTAATAAACGTCCAAAAATGTTTTCTATAAGACATTCTTGAGATGTTACATTTGTGATGTGTTAGAGGTTCAAAAGAAGAGCAGAAGTAGGAATAATTAAAGTCAAATAATATAAGTAGCTAATATTTGTTGACCCTAATCTACCTGCCAGATATTCTGCAAAGTGCTTTGCAAGGTCTATCTCTATTTATCTTTCCAACACCTCACATGATGATAAGTTTTGTTATATATACCTTACAGACCAAGAAACGAAGATGCCCTGAGTTTCAGTGAGTTGCCTGAAAAATGCAACTCAGCTCAGAAGTTGTCAGAATGAATGGGTAGCACAGCAGTCCTATTTAGAAGCCCAGGCTCTCAACCATTATATATACTCCTTTTCTAGGAAATAGTGGCCCTTTTGGCACCTAAATCCAGCAGAGTATATTAAAATGAAATCAAGGAAGGGTTCACTAAGCAAGAACTTATAATACGCTGAAGGTATGGAAAAAGGAAACTGTGATGGGACAAACACAAGCCAGTTAAGTGTACAACTCATCAGTGTATCTCTCCTTTGGCTGCTGAAAACATTCATCGTGCACCTACGTGCCAAAGTTCGTATTAGCTCCAACACAAAGCCAGATGAGACATAATACACGCCCTGGAGCATATCACAGTTTAACAGATCTTTATTCTAGAACTGCACTGTCTCATATGGTAGCCAATAGCTACGTATGGATGGCTATTTAATTTAAATCATCATTAACGTTACATAAATTTAAAAATTTAGTTCTTCTATCTTTCTCATCATATTTCAAATGCTTGGTAGGCATATGTAGCTAGTGGTTACCATATTGGCAGAGCACATATAGAATGTTTTATTCATTAAAGATAGTTCTGTTGGGCAGTATTTCTCTAAAGAACTACATTTAAGAGCAAGGACCTTAAATTAGAAAGGCAGGAGTTCAAGCTGTAGCTATACTTCTTTGAGCAAGATACTTAACCTCTTGTATCTCAGTTGCTATTTTGTTGATCTCCAAAATAAATATAATTATAATACTTACCTTCCAGGGCCATTGCAAGGATTATTTTAGCAAGCCTGCATAAACACTTTGACCACTTGTTTAGTCTGCAGGTACACAACAATTATTGGGTTTTAAAATTATTAAAATGTCACTGGTATTATCACTAACAATAAGTTATCTATGCGTTATAATGTACATGCTTTGGTCATCATGTAAATTCTAAAAGACCAGGGTGCCCTTTCCAATTTAAATATGAGAACACTTAAATATCTGAGAAACTACCCACATAAATCAGACTCACATGTGTGGGATGATGAAAGCACAAATTCATGCCAGACCCTTGTGCTCCTACCACGTACATGGCTACTCTGGGCACAGATTCCTTGTCCAGAAATTTCTCTGCTATATAAGGAAAGGGAAACATATATGATATATAACAGTAAGATTTCTTTAAACGCCACTAGGAATAGATAGTATTTTAGTCATTTATAAAAAATGAGAGTTTCTTCTATTTGACTTGCTGGTAACAGTAGTCATTTAAAGAGTTAGGATTTTACTACCCATATTTTTCAACTGTGTTTGCCACTTAGTGGACTGGTTTCCTCTAGCACATGAATTTGAGGCTACTCCTAGATACTGGAATTGATCTTCCTCAAAGGCAGGCACTGGAAGGAGATAGTATAGTGTACCAGAGGGTCTTTCATAGAACATTGGAGAAGTAGACAACTTGGGTGAATGACAGAGGCTCCATGAATCCACTCTTCCATTGATCTCAGAACAATTCACCAAGTAAGGTGTTGGGCATCTTGAACCATCCCATAGATTGAGTACCTGAAATTTACCTACGGATGTAAATTTGTAAGCATGGCTTAACTAAAATATTGCACTTGAAAGTACATTGCTATAAAAAATACATATATTATTCATTAGAATGATAATTTTGTTTGACTCATAGAAAATCAGTTAGATGTTGCTTTAATGCTGATGCTCAACTTCTACCATGTGTAATAAATGAATATAGTGATCAATTACTGTGTGCCTCTTCTATTTCTGGCATTTTAGACTCATATTTATATGAGCAAATATAGAAACAAAATAAAGCAAAACAAAAGCAATGACATGATAGATACTTTTGATTCTATTACTTGCTAGCTATATTCACATTCAATCTTGCTCAATATTCTTATTGGGATAATTCCACCTATTTCTATTTTTTGAGTAAGGATTAAACGTGATGTTGTATATGAAGCACTTAATACATTATTGTACATCCTTTGCCACTCAACAATTAGATACTAAAATTAGGAAGAATAGTATTATAATATGTGATTCTGACAAAAATTTTAGAAGGTAATTATTATTATCTCTTATAATAAACCAGTAGCTTAAAGTTCACCAAAGCATGTTCAAGCTCAAAAATATCAAAAGGATATCTAGTAGAACCAACCATTTATACCCAGATCTTCCAGATGCCTTCTGCTCCCTTTATTAAATATTATGAGGCAATATTAAAGTCATTTTAATGTAATGCTGAACAAATGATATATAAATTCTACACATCTTCAGAAAAAAAAGAAAGATATATGGGAAAAAATACGCTATGTACCTATGACCCCAAGTATCATTTCTAGTCTGGATTTCTACCTAAATTCCAGACTTGTATCCAAATATTTCCATGACTCTTGGGCTTGTCAAATAATCTCCAAATTAATATGTCTAAAACTGAACTCCTGATTTCATCATCTTCCAACTGCCTCCATCTGTTCTTGCATTATTTTTGTTCTATCTCTCTACCTGGAAATTCCAACCTACCAGTTGCTCAGGCCAGAACCTTGGAGTTATCCTTGACTTCTCTCTTTTCTCTTACACCCAATATCCAATTACTCTGGAAATTTCACCAATACTGTCATTAAAAATATCTTGAAGCCAACCACTCTTCACTTCCTAATTTTTCTCCCTACCTCTCTATTTTTCTTTTAATTTATGCTCAGCACAGAAACTAGAATAATCTCCCTATCTCTTTGAGACAAAAGAAAAAAAAAGACCACAGTGCATAGAAAAATCTACATGGTCCTACATGATTTGAGCTCTCTGCCCTCATTAATTCTCTGGCCTCAAATCATAGGACTGATCTCTTGCTCACTCCACTCTAACTGCATTGGTATTCTCCTGTTCTATCAACCATCCAAGCACATTTCTATATCAGAGCTGATGTTTTGGTTTTCTTCTGCCTTGAATATCCTCTCTTCAGTTATCCAGTAAGATCAAAGTCCCAATTTCTCCAAGTCTTTATTTATATTTTCTTACTGAGTCTTTCTCTTGTGGTTTTATTTAAAATTGATATCCCTTATACTTCTTCTTTCTCTTTTCTTTCTTATTTTTCTCCATAGTAAATATATCACCCTCTGAGATATAGGTTATAATAGGAAGGGTAGAATAGGACATGCCATGATATGATATTCGTTCTTTAGCTCTCTTTGCTAAAATTCAACCTGTAAGAAACTTGTTACAAGTTTTGTTAATTTCTTTGTCTCTAGCATCCAGACTAGTGACTGTAATATTATGCAAGTTTAGTATTTGTTGAATAAATGAGTGAATATACAAGTGAAAAATGTGCTAAAATGGTAGAATGCTATTTCCTTCTTTCTATTTTTCTGCTCTTTTATGTGAGCAATAATTGTTTATACTTTAACTGCCATGTTTTCCTTCATGATAGATTGTATTTTTGAGTTTCTATCAGCATACTTGTAATATTTCATTTCTTTCTGTTTCCCTGTTTTGATTTTAAAAGATCTGCTTTTGGCAAGCATTGGAAGAATCTAAAAATGTCCATTGTTTGAAAACAGACATTTAATGATAAATGTGGTAATAGTTAATGGCTTACTAGTAGTCACGCTAGCAGCAGCAGAGCAATCATTCATTGAGGGTCTTTTATGAGTTATGGACCAGAGCTGATCCTTTATTTATGTTGATTTATTTGACCATCAGAAAAAAATTATTAATATTCATAATTAACAGAGATGGAAGCTGATTCAGAGATATTAGATAATTTTCTCAAGGCCACAGAACTAGTCGTTGAAGGGTTGAAATGTTACTGCAAATGAGTTCTTACCTATATAATTCATAGCATCTTTATTTTAAAACATTAGTGTACAATATATTGAAACTGATTTTTTGTTCAATACATACTTCTTAACAAAATTGTCCATCATATGGATTGAGCATAATCAGAAAGAGTATAGTTTTCTATATATTTACTACAGCAAAGTTTTTAAAATAATTCATAGCTCTCAAGTAAACTCTGCTTCTTTGAGCTAACAATACTTTAATCTTTGTCCGTATGTATTTTTTTTTTTCTGCTTCTAAAGGTCTTCTAAGATAAGCAAGGGACTCTTTACACAACCTGACTTTCTTTTGGAAGAATGGTCTTGCTGCCTTGAAAAGAAGTCATAATCACTCCATTACCTTTTCTTAGATATGTTTGTTGGACTCCTTGGAGAGGCTTTGAAATCATGACACCTCGTGTAAGTGCAGTGTGTTTGCCAAAAAATATTCTTTGTTGGGGGAAGCTGAGGACTTTTTTTATTTACTTATGGACACAGCATGGTTTATAGCCTCCCAGAGTGAGGATACAAAAAGGGAAAATGGCAAAAACAAAATCGAAACCAGCTAGTTGGTAAAATAACTTATGTTTGTACAAAAGGAGATGGAGAAACTTTGAGAAAGGAAACTTCTTAAAAATTGATCAAGGCCGGGTGTGGTGGCTTATGCCTGTAATCCCAGCACTTTGGGAGGCCGAGGTGGGTGGACCACCTGAGGTCAGGAGCTCAAGACCAGCCGGGTCAACATGGTGAAACCCCATCTCTACTGAAAATACAAAATTTAGCCAGGTGTGGTGATGAGCACCTGTAACCCCAGGTACTTGAGAGGCTGAGGCAAGAGCCTCTCGGGAGGTGGATGTTACAGTGAGCTGAGATGACGCCATTGCGCTCCAGCCTGGGTAACAAGAGAGAAACTCCATCTCAAGAAAAAAAAAAATTGATCAAAATGGCTCAGAGGAAATGATATTATTGAGCACTTATTGTGCACTAAACCATGTGTAGAGTACCTATGTGAGATTTTACCACGTGTCTTTTCAACAAATACTGATGAAGTTGTTATACTTATTTTTTTAGATGGAGGCATTGAGATTTAGAGAGTTTTAGTAACTTATTCAAAATCCACTCCCTAAAAGTCTCTTCTATTTGAAAACTATGAGCCTCCAGAGTCAAGTACAGGGGAAGAAAGTCAGGAGACTGCTAACGTTAAGGACCCTGTTCTGTTTACTGGAATATAGTTAACTGTTTCCCTTTTTTCAATATTCAACATATTTTTCTTTACTTTTATATTTCCTCTTCCCACATTAGTTTTAGGACTCTAGAGAAATGAAAAGTAATCCTAGTGAAATGCTCCTCTTGATGGCCAAATACTCATTATTCAGTTAATAGTAATAAACATTCTGAGAAACCTCAGGCTATCATGAGTATCCTGTCAAAGTTCTCTAAAATGTAAGCTAAAGCAAAGATGGAGTTATAGGTGCCAGATTTATCATTTCACTAGAAACAACCATAACAAACAGACAAAATATATGAAATAACATTGTTATGATCTTGCACATTTGACTGTACAAGGCAGTGGTGCCTGAGAGAGTTAAACCCTGCAATTGCCCCCAGGTCATGGTCTGGTGAGTTTTTCTAGACTACAGTGCTGGGAGGGAGAACCCATTTAGAGCATAGCCTCTCCTGCAGTTGAAGGGATGAGGCTAGGGGTCTGTAAAGTGTGGCATAAGATCTAAAATTCAGATCCAATATTATATGCTGCCTTCATATCGTGTGAATCCAAGAGGGACTTGAATAGCCTAACCAAAAGGTTTTCTCCTAATTCTGCTCCCATTAATAAGCTCCCCTAGCCAGTGAGCCCTCTTAACAAGGGAACCAAAAACAGTTGCTGCATAGTCTGAATAGCAGGGTTCAGTTCCCTGATGGGCCATGGAATTATTCCAACAAGCCAATCATATTCTTCCACTGGAACCAGGAGTCACCACGCCTTCTTAGTGATACAAACCCTGCCTCCCACAGCCAAAAGCTGTTCACTCCATTTCCAAGTGCAACTCCCATGTGGCCCTGTGTTGCATGTGATATCCTCCTCCCCAGGCTCAATGTACATGTGGCTAACAAACTGTTGTCATCTCATCTGTCCAGTGTTCAATTACAACATGTGTTTGGCTAGCATCATAACTGCTGCGTAGAAATTTTTCCCTCACCAATGAGGTAAATAGGAGGCATTTAAAATAGGGAGGAGAAGATGGGAAGAGTTTGCAGGTCAATGTACTCTAGGGAAGTGTTCTGTAGAGAGAAAGTTCTGGAGATCAGTAGAGCATTCTGTCAAATCTTCATTTTTTTCTCATTATTGACAAACACACATTTGAGAGAAACTACTTGAGGGAAGGGAAAGAACCATGCAACTAGAAATAAAAACCTCACCTTTCACAGGATATCAGATACAGAATTCAGAAAACTAATGCCTCAGTAGGCAAAATTAGATGTAGTCCACTCTAATGTTATGTAACATACCTTAATAACAGTTGTAAAAGAATCTATATCTTTCCAAGTGGCTTATCTCTATTTCAAAAGAAAGCTCAAGAATATTTATTGAAATATGATCATATCCAGTGCCAAAAATGTTAAAATTCACAACGTATGGCATATCATCAAAAATAGCAAGGCAAGCAAAGAAAAGGAAAGTAAAATCCGTAAGGAGGAGAAAAACAAATCAATAGAGACAGATTGAAATAACAGAACACTAGATGAGGACATACTACTGTTATTATTACATTTCTCTATGTTCAAGGGAAAGTATTAAACATGTTAATTAGAAACATGGATGACACAAAAACTTCCAGATTGAACTTCTAGATTTGAAAACTACAATGTCTGAGATAACGTCAGAGATTTGGATTGACAGCAGAGGAGATGCAGCCGGAGAAAAAAATTGGTGAACCTGAAGGCATGGCAATGAAATCTATCCAAAGTGAAACCCAGAGAGCAGAACCACAGGGAAAGAAAAATGAACAGATCATTGATAGACTGTATACCAACTTCAAGTGGACCAATAGATGTATTATGGGAGTTTCTGAAGGAAAAGAACCAGGCATATGAAGCAACAGAAAAATATATTTGAGGAAATAATGGCTGAAATGTTTCCCAATGTGATGAAATTTTAACCTCACAGATTCAAGAAACTCAACAAAGCCCAAGCATAGGAAATATGAAGAAAACAATGCCAAAGCACATCATAAACAAACTACTTAAAACCAGTAATTAAGGGAATGTTTAAAAAACAACTGAAGAACATGACATTTTCAACAAATAAATAAAGATAAGATTGACAAATTTCTCATCAAAAACAATGTATGTCACAAGATAGTGGAGCAACAAGTTTACTAAAAAATAAATAAATAAATAAAATAAAAAATAAATAAATAAATAAAATTATGCCGAGTGCTGTGGCTCATGGCTATAATCCCAGCACTTTGGGAGGCTGAGGTGGGTGAATCACTTGAGGTCAGGAGTTCAAGACTAGCCAGGTCAACATGGTAAAACCCAGTGTCTACTAAAAATACAAAAATTAGCCAGGTGTGGTGGCAGGTGCCTGTAATCCCAGCTACTCGGGAGGCTGAGGCAGAATCTCTTGAACCCTGGAGGAGGAGATTGCAGTGAGCCAAGATGGTGCCATTGCACTGCAGCCTGGGTGACAAGAGCGAGATTCCTTCTCAAAAACAAAAGAAAAACACACAAAATAAAACAAACAAACAAACAGAAATGTTAACCGATAATTCAGTACATGGTAAAGTGAGTTTTCAAAAATGAAGAAAGAAATAAAGACTTTCTTAGGTATATAAAGCTGCAATAATTCACCAGCAGACTTGTACTACAAAAATGTTAGAAAAAAGTTCTTCGGGCAGAAAAAATAATACTTGATGAAAATGTAGATCTACACAAAGCAACTTGGGGTCAGAAATTATAAATATGTAAATAATTATAAAGTACTTTTCTTTTTAATTTCTTTAAGAGTTGTGTAAAATATGAAGCAATTACAATGTATTTTGAGGTTTACAATATACTTAGAGGTTAAATGTATGACAACACTATTACAAAGGCCAGTAGTGGGGCAATGGAATTATAACATAGTGAGGATTGATGCTGTGCATGACATCATGTAATTTTACTTAAGTTTTAAGTTAGAGATAGACAATAAAAGATGATGAAGATTTTTCAAAAGGACACAGAAATAAATTGATATGACTCCCACTCTGGGATATCCTGAATATCAAAATAATAAAGATTATATTATATAACAATCCATTGAATAAATGAGGAATTCATGAGTCTATTCTGATACAATAAATGGTAACAAAATAAATAATTAGGGCAGAAAATAAAGTTCTTTACAGTTTCCCTTAATTTCATAATTTCCTAATGGATAAGTTAGACTTTTTCATCAAACCATACACATGAACGGAGTTCGGTAGACCCACCCTAAATTCTACTTACTGTTATAATTTTTTCTGATAACATAAAAGGCTCATTAAACTGTACAGACAGCATACTTGATTAAGGAATGAAACAAAACTTTATTATCTATATTTAAATTTTTTCTTGTTGATTCTATTACTTTAGAAACACAATTTAATTTTTAAATTAGTTATACATGTGTCATTTAAATCTTTTTGGAATCTTTATGAAAAGTCTGTTTTCATAATATGCCTAATCTAGTTTCAAGATCCAAGAAAAAAAGAACTATGACTTCAATAAACACACAACAGTATTGACTCTCTGAACTTTTAAAATGCAGCTATGCGTTCAACGTTGAAACTGAAGCTGATCTATTTTGGTTTTTGAATTCAGAAACAACTACTTCTTTGTGAAATCACCTGATGTGCACTATCTCTTTCTCATAATTGCCAAAGATCATATTTATTGCTTCTTATCAAGAATGAAATCAAATTAACTGCTACTTTCTTATGACTAGCTACAGAAATTAGCTAGAAAAGCCTTTTTAGTCTCTCCTTTTCTAAAGGAGACAGTGTTATCTAATATCACATATATTGCAAAAATGGCTATTCCAGTAAAATATATCAAACAAATTGGATGATAGAGCCTTATCATATAGAGACATGTAATAAGCTTCATATTTGCATATCTTGGGATAAAGAAAAAAGCTAACTTGGGTAGTAAATGACAGTAGGAGAATTCTATATCCTTCCTTCCTTCTACCCCTTTTGTTGAGTGTCAATTATGTGCCAGTTTCTCTTCTAGGTTCAAAATACAAACTCTGTACATCCAAGCCTCCTATGTTAGCCATCATTGTCCCACTTAAAAAAAAAAAATCTAATATCATTTTATCCCTTGAACCAAATAGAGACTTCTTTTCAAATTAAATATATAAAAATCACTAAAAATATACTCTAGATATCAAGATTAACATTTAATAAATAATAGTATTATAAAAATAATTCAAAGTGACTTTGGTAGAGGTTTTAATAAATACAGATTTTGGGCTTTATTTAAGGATAACTGTTAGACATACCTTTGAAAATTATCTTCAGGTAATAAGAAAACTGAATATGATCCTTAGGATTTGTAGCAACTGTTATTTCTTTAGAAAAATAAATTAACTGTGCCTTTTTCTTTCTAGATATATTTTAAGGTAGAATTGCAAAGGATAAAGACGTATTTTCTGAACCAAGAAGCTAGCTATTTTAAGGAGCTTAAAATTTATTACATGTGACTTCCACAAAAACAAACAAACAAAAAAACCCAAAAGACCTCTGCAAGCATATGATACATAAAGGAAGAAAACAATTTTATTTTATTTGTTTTGTTTTGACTATAATTCATTTACCAGTACCTCCCACACATGCACATATCTACACTCTCAGTGTGTTTAAAGTTTTGTTTTTTTTTTTTAACTTTCATATTACATTCAAAAGTACATGTGCAGGTTGGTTATCTAAATAAATTGCATGTCATGGGGATTTAGTGTACAGATTATTTCATCACCTAGGTCATGAGCATAGTACCTGATAGATAGTTGTTCATTTAAAAAACAGGTTGAATAAGGTAGTTAACTTAGTTACAATACTTAATACAATTCCAGAATGAAATTATTGAACTTTCCCAGATTAAGACATCATTATCCTTCTGAAAAAAATCTCATTTTGCTCCAAAAGGTATAATCCTCTAAGCCAAAAGATGATTTATTGAGCTATTCTGTAGCAAATATGTTAACAAAATTTTGATTTGTATTAAACATAGCCAAAAACAGCTAATCTAAAAGGCTCATGTTGATGTCAAGAATGATTTTGAAAATGATTAAAGTTAAAAACAAGTCAGCAAACAAGCAAAAATAAAAAAGATTTAAATGTCAAAATCCATAGAAAAAAATGCTGATATTTTACAAAGATGATAAATCAAAATTTTAAAATGTTTTTGCTCCTTACTTACCAATGCATGAAATTATTCAAGTTGTATATACTTGCTCCTTGGGTCTAGCAGAACATTTATTTATTTATTTATTTATTTATTTATTTATTTATTTATTTATTTAAAGTTACATACATTTCTAAATGCCTGGCCATTTTGAAACCTAAAGCAGTAAGAAGGTCATTACAATTATGACACATATGCATAAACTTCGACATATGCAGAGAGTGAATCCTCACTCTAACCTTTTCAGTGAGCGAATCCTCACTCTAACCTTTTCAGTGAGCAAACAAAGAAGTGTAGAAGGAAGGAAACAGATGGGTCCAGGATGGTCAGAGCAAAACAGAAGGAAAAAGTACTCTAAACACAGATTTTTATAAAGGGTAATAGTTACCTTAGAAACTTGAGTCTGCTTTCAATATTGAGGTTGGGATCCTTTAGATCAACTATTTATAGATGTAATTATCAAACTAGCATCCCGTGGAAATGTCAGTTTATGAGGAACAAATAATTTCATCTAAGTTTGTATTTATACGTATATATTTAGCCAGAAGTAGGAGGCTACGCAGGACATCTAAATGTGGGTAGTTCTTAGTTAAAGAAAAAAGTTCTCAGGAATGGCACTGAACCTATTTAATACATGAGATGATGAGCACTTACTTGGCCACTTGGTGATTTTCAGGTAAATCACTTTGACCTCATTGATGTTAATAACTCAATTTCTGCCCAGACCTATTATATTTACTCTACCCCCAAAACACCCTTTATCACAGGTTTTTGTTGGTGTCATTTGAGCCTCAATTCACATATTTTCCCTCACCCTGCCCAGAGACCCTAGCATCACCCCACTCCCAGTACTTTCCAGAATGACATTGTTTCATGTAGTCAATAGTACTCATCACTATGTAAAAATACCTCCAAAACACAGCTCTTTCTATTCTGCTTAACTGACTTGCCCTCACATATAATGTAAGTTCTTGAAAGCAGAGGATTTGACTACTATATTGAAGAGATCCTTACTGGTGACAAATAAAACGTGTATTCAGAGTTTAGGACAGGTTTTCTTACAAAGCAGTCTATTCCAAATATAACTGAAAACATTTGTTGAGATCAAATGTGCTCACATGCTTAATGGGATCCATGAGTATTTTACTACATTTTAACTGAACTGTGAATATAAATAAGAGACTGTATGGGGTGTGCAGCAAGTTCCAAAATGTTTATCTAGTTTTATCTCAATAAGAAAATGAGAAGAACCAGTAGCCAGCATAGTTGAAAATGTAGTGCTCAGATCCTGAATTAATAAATTGTCTCTATTCTGGTCTGGTCTTTCTTTCTTTTCAGTGTGACCCAAAGTATTGTGCTTCTTTGTTGTGACCTATGATTGTTTTATTTTAAGGCTTCGAAGCTCTTTCCAGTATTACTTATGCTTGATCTCACAAATTATCAAAATACTCTGTTAAAGAAAAAATTACTCATTGATATTTATTAAAGCACAGTAAGGAGGACTGTACGTGGGACTATCACAGTAGGTATAGGAATCATTGCAATGGAGTCTTGCAGTGAGCATTAGAGATTGGGCTCAACTCTGAATACAGCACAGACAAGTGAGAATTTATAGCAAAGGAGCAGGTTGGGGTCGTTGCGTGGAAAATTACTAAAAGGAAAGATGAGAGGTAAACAGGATTCTGGCTAAAACCTAACAGGATTTTTTTATGAAGACAGGCTAATATGATCAGACATTACTGGAAGGATGGCAGAGGATGAAGAACCTGATCAGCTATTGAAGATGACCAGTAGTCAAAGATGGGGGACTCTAGCAAAACTGAATTAGCAGGGTTCTTTTGATAAAACTGAATTTTACAAGAAAGTGCACAGATGGGCCTAGAAGAAGGTCCAGGAGGTGACAAAAGTTTGTCCAAGCAAAAATTCTTTGTCAATCCTTTAAGTTTCAAATGTTAATCAATTGATTGTTACCCATGTTTACTTTACGAATATTCTTTGCCACTCACTCCTATAGACTCTTTCATTATAATCTAGTAATTTTTAAAATCCTGCCTGTGCATTCGAGGAAGCTGGGGAGCTTTAAAAATAATTTTGCCTGAGCCACATCTCAAACATTAAATCAGGATCTATGAGGGCGGGGTTTCACTGTGTCTTTTTAAAAGCTTCCTGGTGAATAATGATGTGCAGCCAAGGCTTAGACCCACTATTTAACCAGAACACCATACTCTGTACTACCTTTCTCTCTCTCTGTTATGCTACAATGATCATAATATTTATATCCTACTCCTTTGGTGCCTATTGCCTTATCCTAGGTAAATTGTGAACCAACAAAGAGCACCCCACTGCAAAGAAACGTAGATATGGTTATACACCCATGTATGCATGTACGCATGTATGTATGTGTGTGTGTGCACCACTACCTTTGTCAAGGTGATTTATTTCCTAACAACTTACCAAGACATCCATATATAATACTGTATGTTGGACAAGAGCTACCCCATCTTCTTTCAAGTGAGACATGGAAAAAAAAAAAAAAAAGGCTCTTCCAAAAATATTCCCAGGAAACTTTCTGTAGATAAATTCCTGAGGGAGGCACAAATGGAGGTATTTCATCATAACTGAAAAGAACTCTGCCTAACATACACCTTGAATCTTTTACCACAATCAGGTTTTCTATATCTCAATATAATTTTTATGATAGGAATATTTCTTGTTATAATTTCCTGTTACTTTTAGGATATGGATAGATGAAGTACCTTTAAATGTATTAATATTATGGCCAGTTTAAAAATATATATTCAAGCTGTACTTGAAAATGTGCTAATTGCAAAAAAAAAAAAAACAAAAACAACTTAAAATAAATTCTAAATGACACTAACAAAAAGCTATTATAATAATAGAGGTCACTTAACCACCCACCAGTCCTAATGCCCTTCCCTGGGTAGGTCAGAGCATGTTCTTCAAAAAATGTCTCTGTGCATTTACAAATACATAATTGTTGTGAATATTGTTCCTTTTTTAGAGAGAGAGGGTCTGGCTCTGTTGCCCAAGCTGGACTGCAGTGGTGCCACCATAGCTCACTGTAACCTTAAACTCCTGGGCTCAAGCAATCCTCCTGTCTCAGCTACGAGAGCACCTAGGACTACAGACACACCCCCGTGCCTAGCTAATTGTTTTTTGTTTTTGTTTTTGTTTTTTAAATGGAGTCTCGCTATGTTGCCCAGACTGATCTTGAACTCCTGGCCTCAAGCTTCCTTCCCCAAGCCTTAGGATTACAAGTGTGAGCCACATTCCCAACCTGAATGTTTTTTATCCTTTATTATTATTAGTTTATGTGTCAACTTGACTCAGCTGCTGTGCCCAGATAATGTGGTCAAAAATTGTTCTGAATGTTTCTGTGAGGATGTTTTTAGTGAGATTCTTTTTTTTTTTTTTTTTGAGACAGTCTTGCTCTGTCACCCAGGTTGGAGTGCAGTAGTGCAATCTCAGCCCACTGCAACCTCTGCTTCCTGGGATCAAGAGATTCTCATGACAGCCTCCCCAGTAGGTGGGACTACAGTTGCCCACCACGACGCCCGGCTAATTTTTGTATTTGTAGTAGAGGCAGGGTTTCACCATGTTGGCCAGGCTAGTCTCAAACTCCAGGCCTCAAATAACCCTCCCGCCTTCACCTCCCAAAGCACTGGGAATGTAGGTGTGAGCCACTGTGCCCAGCCTAAATATTTTGAACATAGTTTTTGTTTTGTTTTATTTTGTTTTTAACTCTTTCCCCATTTGCTACACGTGATTTCTATCACTCGGCGCCCTAATATTGAGAGGCTCTCTACTTCCAGGCTCTTACAGGGCTCACTGCTGGAACATAATTTAAACATGCCAAAAGTCCACAAGAAAAGCATAACTTGAGAGGGGACATTAAAGAAAAACAGTAAAATGTATCATCATTTTGCTTCTTTAGATGATGGCTGAATGTTTATAATAAAACATGGATTGTTATGTGATCGGAGGAGTGTGTCAAATGAAATAAAATGGAAAAATAGCTTCCACAAAATTTCTTTGGAGCTAGGATTAAAGCTGCACATTGATAGTCTTATTTTGTTGATTTACCAAGATTGCCTGAACAAGATCACACCTTGCCTTCTTTATATCCCTCTGGAGGGAAACAGTAAAGACCAGAGCTATTAGTGGGAGCAGGAGGGGAGCAAGAAGTGATATTCCTTATGGCAGTAACACAAATAAGTGGCATTTTCTCAGTGTGTGGTCCATGAAACGCCTATATATAAATGACAGTTGATGCCTGTTCGAAGCGAGTATTTCTGGGCTCTAATCCAGGAACATTGAATCAGAATATCTGGGGGTGAGCCTAGAAATTTTAAAAGAAAACTTTAAAAATCTTTATTTTGAAAGAAAACTTTTAAATCTTTATTTTGAAAGAAAACTTTTAAGATATTTTAAAAGTGCATGAGATGATGCTAAAGCATAAGAAAGTTGAAAACAGTTAAGGCACGGCTTTTATTCCTTTTATTTTATTAGTACCCCCTCACCACCCTGGGCTCATCCACACTGGATTGGCTCCTTATAAGGCATCTTGGTCAACTGGAACTAAGGCACCTGAAGAAACCAACACAAAGCAAAAGAAGTGAGATCTCTGTAACTTGTTCATTCTATAGGCGCTAGTAAGCAACAACCAATCAAATGAATATCTACTAAGGACACAGTTCAGGGGAGGCCATTCTGGAAACTCAATGAAGTGTGGAATTTCTGACCTTAAGGAGTTTCCAATCTGATAGGAGACAAAAGCTACGCAGAAAAAGTTATTTGAGGAAAAAAAATCATCTCTCTAATTATTTGGGTAATGATCTTGACATTTACTTAAACTTTGGCTATAGAGACAGAAATTATGAATTAAGTCTTCTAAACGCTAGTCTAAGATCTTCCCTTAGGTACCACAAATGCATGATCGTAATGTAGTCTAATTTTGTAGTCTGTAGTCTAAAATTTTCTACGGATCTGCTACACATATAAACAGACTATATTCTGGACTTTCAAGCTATGTCCAGTTTCAGATATCCTGTATTATTTTCTTGAGCTATTGAAAGATTTCAGAAATTCTGTGACTCTGAAGCCTTTTGCTGCTTTTGTATTTAGAAGTATTACAAAATACATGTTATTTTTTATTCCTTCCTTCTTCCCTTCCTTCCTTCATTCTTAGACATAAATTGAGTGGAATCTCTGTGCTGGGGCACTAAAGATGGTTAAAACGTGGCCCCTGTTCTCATGAGCTACAGCCAAAGAAATAAGGCAGATATAGAAATGAATCATGTGCCCTAAATTGGGGTTTGGAAAATATATATACATATGATCTGTATATAAAATATGTATTGTCCCTATTGCTTGGCAGATAATGATGTCTTTAGGATGCATAAAGTAGATAAAATGTCTACACAAAGTCGTTATATATAAGTTTAGGAGAGACGGAACGTGCATTTAAAACCAGCCCAGATATGGGTAGGCAATAGATAAGGCAGGGAACCTTATTTTAGCAATGGAGAAGCAAAGGACTTGTAATGATCTGCTCAGCGAAAGCAATGTGCTCCTTAAATAGTCACTATCTGACATGCTTTTTCCATTTGATAACTACATTAACTGTGACACAATAGGATTCAGAGCAGGAATGAGGGAAGGAAAGAAGAGGCGCTCTCGATACAGAATGGAAATAAGGGTAAAGTATGAGATTGCCTTGCCCCACCAAGGAGACATGTCACTTGGAAGGAATGCAGCCATCAAAGCATTTTCAGCATAGAATCCTGGGATGCCTTCATTTGTCACCGTTCTAGTAACTGTGGCAGGAGTCTCAGATGCTAATTGCCACCATGGGTTCCTAAATGTACACACTACACACTATGACATAATCCTAGGGGAAGACAGTGAGATTGGGGAAGACAGGTCTCTTCAGTGCTGCTATGAGAGATAGATAAGCGAACCAAAAGTGAACCTGACAACTTTCCCTTTAATTGTTTTCAACTAGGAATTCCTCCAACTTCCAAACTGTGTTCTAATTAAGTTCGGTATGAATGATAGCCCATATCGTAGATGGTTGAAAGGTGAGTTTTCTCAAATAATAATGAAACATCTAGTTTTGTGGAGGAGTAATTCATGCTACTCAGATGACATCTTGCAACATTTTGTGGGGTGGTGGTGACTATTTTAGGTTTTAATATAAACGTAAATCCCCCTTTAAAAAAGCATTCCAAACACTAAGGTTCATCTTCAATGTAATGTTAATGATATTGATTTTTTTTTTTTTTTTTTTTTTTTTTTTTTGGAGTCAGAATCTAGCTCTGTCACCCATACTGGAGTACAAAAGCACAATCTCTGCTCACGGCAAGCTCCGCTTCCCCGGTTCAAGCTATTCTCCTGCCTCAGCCTTCCGAGTAGCTGGGATTACAAGTGCTCACCACCACGCCCAGCTAATTTTTGTATTTTTTGTAGAGACAGGGTTTCACTGTGTTAGCCAGGCTGATCTCGAACTCCTGACCTCGTGATCCGCCCGCCTGAGCCTCCCAAAGTGCTGGGATTACAAGTGTGAGCCACCACGCCAATGAGACTTAGTTTTATCAATTTTAAAAACTGATGTGTGTTCTTCAGAAAATATTTGGAATATAGAAAATAGAGTATCCATAACATCAGTTATCATCGTTGATAAAAATTAACACTTTTGGTATACTTATTTCATGCTTTAATCTGTATGTAATTTAGTCACGTTTTAATCTGTATGTAATTCTGAGCTCATGCTAGATTTACAAGTACAGTGGACCCTTGGACAACGCAGGTTTGAACTGCGTGGGTCCACTTATAGCAGTATTTTTTTCAATAAGTTACACCGAGTGTACCTGTCTCTCTTGCCTCCTGTTCCACTTCCTCCACCTCTCCCCTCTCTGACACACCTGAGATACCAAGACCAACTCCTCCTCTTTCTCCTCTTCAGCCTGAAGATGAGGAGGATGAAAACCTTTATTGTGATCCACTTCCACTCAGTGAATAGTAAACACGTTTTCTCTTTCTTACAGTTTTCTTAACATTTTCTTTTCTCTAGCTTACTTTATTGTAAGAATACAATATATAATACACATAACATACGACATGTGTTAATCAACTATTAAGGCTTGCAGTCAGCATTAGACTATTAGTAGTTAAGTTGTGGGGGAATCAAAAGTTATACGCAAATTTTTGACTGCATGGAGGGTCAGCACCCATAACACTTGTATTTTTCAAGGGTCAGCTGTAAATATCTTTTCATGTGATATAAAGCAGGCATGTTCCTGTAATATTACAATAGTATGCAAAGATGAATTTAATCCTTGCATAGTATTTACTTGTATCAACATGCCGTAAGTTATGTGTCCGTTCCCCTCCTTTTAATCGTAGATGCAGTTTTCAAGTGTTCAGTATTTTGAATAGAGCTATACAATATGTGTGTTAATGTGGATATTTTAACTTTTGGGGTTTAAAAAAAATTTTTTTTTTTCTTTGCTTTTCTTGAGACCGAGTCTCACTCTGTCGCCCAGACTGGAGTGCAGTGGCGCGATCTCAGCTCACTGCAAGCTCCGCCTCCCGGGTTTACGCCATTCTCCTGCCTCAGCCTCCTGAGTAGCTGGGACTACAGGAGCCGGCCACCACGCCTGGCTAATTTTTTTGTATTTTTTAGTAGAGACGGGGTTTCACCGTGTTAGCAAAAATTTTTTAAATTTACTTTTCAAGATGTATTTCCAGAAGTAAGAGTAATAGTTAAGGATTATAAAGACATTTAAGAGTTTCAAATATTTTGTGACATTATTTTCTGATAAAGTTAACCCAATTTTTGTTTTACTGTCAGGGTAAGACTGCCCATTTTACTGTAAGCATTCTCATAATAACTGTTTTGATTTTCATATGTGCTTGGCCAGTCCTATAGAAAATGTATTTCTCTATGTTAAAAAAATATGATTTTCTTAGCTGATTTTTCTTAAAAATTTGAAATGTGCTTCTTGGGGGAAATTGAAGTAACTCAATATAAAAATACACCTAAAAATTCCATTTTTTCCTGTTCGTAGTTAAGAAAAATATTCTATCTCTTGAAATGAATTTGAACTATGAATATAACATAAACTATTAGCAATAATCTTTTCCCAGTTAGAAAGTGAACAAATGGAATGTATTACTCTCACAAGCTCCTCTCCTCCATGTTCTTTTTCCATGAGAGGCTTTTATATTCATTTATTTTCAATCTTCTGACCTTAGTTTCCTTGATTGAAAAATAAGGTTATTGGCTACCTCTTTGCATCTTTGTGAGGATTATAAGAGATATAGGTAAATTGAATCCTATAATGACTAGCATTTGGTAGGTGCTCATCAAAATGTATTTCTATCACATCATGTTTTTCTTAAGTGCTATAAATTATGTATGGCATAATCCAGAACTTTTCAGTCTCAGAGCTGAGGCAACGAGACCTACCTGCTGTTTTAGTATTTGAGAGAAAATGACACAACCTAAGAAAGACACTCTCCATTTTCAAAGCTTAAAGGAATCAATTGATTCATTTTCCCCAACAATGTCCCCCTTTTTCTCCGAGGAGATCAATCCAGTGAGACGCAGAAGAGAATCTCTCTTCTGATCACTGATGAAGGGATGTCTTAGCTGTGCTTTTTAAACACATGTGGCTGGCAGAGAGAATAGGGAAGGACATATTAGGATCCATAGAAAAGTAACGAAATGGAATGTTTGCGGAAAATGCAGAGGGGCCTATTAAGGGAGCCTCACAAGTCAAGCGTGTGTTAGGTGTCTGTGTGACTGTTCAGTTGTCAGGATTTATTTAGCTAATGACTCTTACTTGTTAAAATTTTTACTGTGGCTTCTTTTGCTTCATTTCTAAAGATTCATAATGTCTTTTTTATTATTGGTTTTCTGTGTTTGAAGAGATGATTTCACATGAGTATTTTTTTTTTGTCATTTAATAACATTGGCTAGTTGTTCAATTCATTTCCTCCCCTCCAGTTTAGCTAACTGTTCTTCTTCTAGAAGATTAGCTCTGTAGTTTTTTGACTTGGTGTTCTAGACTTCCTCCTGGATAAGTTCAGCATACAGGTACTGAGGAAGTGGACTGAAAGTGGAGGGAAGGAAATGACATTTGTAGTGTTGGGGAAATATCTTAAACTTGTTCAAGTAGTTGATCATTTCTAGAAATAACTTGCTAAGAAATTTAGTTATGCTATCTTGTCAATGGCCATGATCACCTTAAGAGAGAGAAAGTACCCTCATATCCATTTTACAGATGAGAAAACTGAGTCTTAACAAGTTTAGTGTACACAATGGATATGTTTCCAGTAAACGCTGACTTCTCTTTGAAAATAATGGCTCTGAAACAGCTTGTGTAAGTTCACATGAGTGACATAAATAGATTTAATTACAAATGTATTAATTTGATTTAAAATATATTCCATAGTTCTTGATTTTTTAATGCATCTCATTGATACTTGTCTGATAATGACTATTGCAAGTGATATAAAAATTAATAAAACTTGGTTCTTCCCCTCCATATGCTCAGAGCCTATCAGTAGAGATACATTTGATATCATAAAAATGTCTGGGGTATAACGTAGATAGTGCTAATGGTCACAAGATAAGAATAGCAGATAATTATGGAATGGAGTGGGAGTGGTGGATTTGAAGGAACTGAATAAGAAGTGGATAGACCTTTGGCTACTCTCTAAAACAGTGGGCTTGGGTAAGAATATCTGTATTGTTAATTATGAAATTAATATCAGAGAATTCACCCTATAGTCATTCTAGAAGAATGATGCTTTTAATTTGGCCTATAATACACATCACTTTATTACTTTGCTCTCCATCTATTAAGAGAGTTGGATAATGTTGATAGTGATTGTTCTACAATTTATCTCAGGCTTAATATGAACAAAGTTTGCTGAGAAGTTCTGGAATGAAAACAAAAATAAATTAGGATGATTCTTTATGTACTTGATATTTTTAATCACTTGAAAGAAACTTTAAAATAATTTGCCTATTACATTTCTTTCTATATAGAAACTACATATGAAAAAATGTTAGTTGTATAATAACTCTAAGAAGTGCAGTTTCCTGCTCTTCTACTTGTTAGGATTTCTTCTGCCCTGATTGTACTATGTTAGTATTGTTGAAAAGATAAAATTTGAGGAGTTATTCAGATCTGTGTTTAATCCATATTTCTTATTCTTCCTTGCTTTGTGCTTAAACTTTCTGAAATCATTTCTTTTTTCTCCTTTTAGTATTTATAATTTTTAACATCTTTGAGCCCATTGTTATACATTATGATAATGCAAAAGCAGCTTTCTTTTTTTTTTTTTTTTTTTTTTTTTGAGACGGAGTCTCGCTGTGTCACCCAGGCTGGAGTGCAGTGGCCCGATCTCGGCTCACTGCAAGCTCCGCCTCCCGGGTTTACGCCATTCTCCTGCCTCAGCCTCCGAGTAGCTGGGACTACAGGCGCCCGCCACCACGCCCGGCTAGTTTTTTGTATTTTTAGTAGAGATGGGGTTTCACCATGTTAGCCAGGATGGTCTCGATCTCCTGACTTCGTGATCCACCCGCCTCGGCCTCCCAAAGTACTGGGATTACAGGCTTGAGCCACCGCGCCCGGCCAGCAAAAGCAGCTTTCTATATTCTCTCCTCAATGTGTCAGCTGTGAACCATAAGACACACTAGTTATAGACTAAACAAAACATACATCAGCCATGATTTGTAAATAATGAAAGTCATCATCATAATTAAAGATTGACTCAGGCACGAAGACACTGAATTTAAGTTTAATGAATAAATAGGGGACTTAGCCAATATTTAACTTTAATTTTCTGTCAAGCAGACTATTGGAAGTAGCTTTTAAACTGTGGGAGAAGAGTGATTTTTGAACATCTTTATCAAAGGGAAAGAAGGGTAAAACACTGGAGAAAAGACAAAAATTACATATAGGCACAGAAGGATATGTGATGAAAAAGCAGATCCCTGTAACAAAAGTATTGGTAACCTGGAAATCCACTAGTGTTGTGATATGGCAAAGGTTTAAGGAGAAAGAAAATAATCACTTGGCTTTCTCTAATCTTTTGAGACATAATGCTATTTGCATTCTTTGATGGGCTGCTTTGCAAGAAAATCATGTAATTCTCAAAATACAAATGTGAGTTATCCCAGTTTTATTGTGTCATAAGGGCAAAAGAGAAAGAAGAGCCATGGTGTATATGGAGCACCAGCCTAGTCCCAGCATTTTCCATGTATGATTATTACATGAGGTAGATACAGTTGAGAGAATTAGGGCTCTGAGGTATTTATGAATTACTCAAAGTGACAGAGCTCGTACATGAGGAATAGGGAATAGCACCTAGATAATCTGAGTCATAAGTCTATGATTTTCCATCACACTGCTTTGCCCCCTACCGCACGAAAAAGATCTGATTTGCCTTCAGTTCACCATCTTCTCTACTCTATTCTAAAGGCCTAAGTTCTTACATCACAGAATGAGGCATTTATTAAACAGCTAAGTAGAAAAACACTCTCACTCCTGTCTCTTGTCCAATTAACAAATATACCAATCAAAACAGGGTTCTTGGAGTCTTGGAAATAAAATAACATAGAGGAGTAGGTGGGGCAGTGTCCATTCAAACACTCTCCTGGGGAGTGACTAAAGAACAAGTTTGCCTGGCCTTAGTGTTAAATCTGCATTAAAGGGATAGAAGCACCATGTTAAAGGCACTGACTTGGCTGCACATTTGACTCAGGTAATAAACCACGTTAAGGCACATTCTGAGAAGCTGGTTTTCACTCAACTTGATTATTATGCTTTGAGGGTCAATGTGGAAAGTTACTTCTCTTAATATTAGAATCATAGGCTTTAAATTTTTCATTTTGTACATAGGTTTTGTTGAGCCCTTCTACAGAAAGCAGCACTCCTGAGAATAAACCATCTTTCCTCACAACAAATAAAAATAAAAATGGAGTTTCTGAGCCTTTAATGTGGAAGGCCTGAGGCTTAGCTATGGTGAAGGTAACATCCTTTCACAAAACTTTATCCATTATCCTTTCAAATGTAAAATATCTGTCAGATATCCCTCCTCTTCAGAGAGATGTTCTGATCTCATGTGTCTATGCAGTATCATCAAAACAATGGAGCAAATATGTTATTAGCATGTTACTTAGCAGATTACATTTACATATGTTTTGTCCCCTAATCTAATACTTTGTGTTTACTTAGTTTAGTTTTGATCCAGATTCTGCCTCTCCACCAAGCTCTATCTAACTGCTCTGTGAAGTTGCCTCAGAAGTGGTGGAGGGTTAATGGCAGTAGAGAAATATTTCTTTTTAATGTCTGATCTCAAAATTAAAGCTTAATTTTCTCCTTGAAAAGAGAAATGCAGTTTGGGAGTCACTGGTTTGTTATGTTGATCCACTTTAAATATCAAGGAGGTGAAAATTTATTATATTATGTATATTTTGGTTTAAATGATTTCCAGGCACAGGACCACAATCCTTGGTTTTACGTCTTTATTTTTATTTATTTTAGAGATGGGATGTCCCTGTGCTGCCCAGGTTGGAGCGCAGTAGCTATTCACAGGTGTGATCACAGCCCAATACAGCCCCAAACTCCAAGGCTTTGGGGATTCCCTTGCCTCCACCTCTCGAGTGGCTAGGACGACACAGGTGGACACACACCACTACGCCCAGCTTCTCTCTTCTAAATAAAATGTTTCTTCTAAAATACAAGGTCTTATATGGCCACTTTTAATATGCATGCAAACTTATTCGAGGGACACTTTATACAATGTCTGAACCTGTTACAGTGTATTAAAAGATACGCTTCATAGTTATGTTTTTAATACAGAAATCTGCTTTGTATAATATTGTGACCAGTGTTTCCCATTAAAGTATATTATTTTGTCTTAAAATTATTATTTTACACAAAATCAGTGTATCTCCAAGGCGCCAGTGTGTAAGAAATGGTGTTTAACACAACCCATGGATGATTTGAACAGTTTCAATGAGTGCTATTTTCTGAACAATTGTAAATGGCTGATGTTGTGGCTGCTACTAAGTGCCTAGCTGCTTCGGGAATCTGTTTAAATGTTAGTAACTTAGTGACAAAAATTACAGTTATCTATAGTATGTAAATACAAATGCATACCCTCAGTATGACCACAATGATGCCTGGGCTTATTTTTCCAGGAATAGAAACACTGTCAGTTTTAAATTAGCTTTAATAGGAATTTATGGCTCCGTAAATAAATTGTGGTTGACAAGCAACACTTTCTGAATCAAGTATTCTAGATTAGTGTTTATAACTGGAAGCAAAATCTGTATATATTTTCGGTATACTAATTTCTCATTAGGTTACTTGTATTTTATTTAAAGAACCAGCATTATGTCAAATTCAGAAATTAGAAAAATCTATTGAGTACTACTACAGGCAAGGGTCTATACTAAGCACTTGATGTGTTTTCAATCAAATTATTTGGTATCACTGTGAAACAGGGCCTATTACCTTTCTTTGTATTAGAGAAAATGAAGGACAGCAAAGGTGACAGTGTTGCTACAGGATCCATGGATGTGGTAAGCAATAGAACATTTCAGAGGTAACTATTATTAATAACTTATCTGTTATATGCCAGGTACTTCATAAGGGGCTTGTCATTTAAATCCTTCGACCCTGCATGAAGAGATATGCTTTTCATTAAGTGGAATTTACCTCCTTTCTTTTTTATACATAGAAAATTCATCAGGTAATTATTATCATATTATTGTATAACAATATGTTGTATTATGATAATCTGGAAACATAGCAAGGGTGTGGGTGGTAAAGAAGGAACAGTTTTTACAGATCTATCTTTTGAATTACTAACATTCATAGTTTTTATAGCTGGTCACCTCTGCATTTGAAAACTTCTTATGCTTGGAGTAGTACATCGTAAACAGACATTTTAGAAGGTCCCTCTAGGCACACAAGAGTACTTTCAGTGAATCAAGAGCAACTATTTTTGCATGTATCCTAAATTTCTCTAATTTAAGTGACAGAAAAATTGTCAAGGCAGATGTAAAGTCAACCATGCACTGGTTGGTGATGATGGCCTCTGTCAGAAATATGTTCCTAAATCAGAGACCGAATCCATGGGAATTCATAATTTTTTTTTTTGGGTGTATTTCAGACTTCAGGCACTCAGCAAAATAAAAAACATTCCTTGTTTATCCACATGCTGTCAATTCGGGGTCCTCTATGGGTGGCTTGGGTATGGCCCCAACCAGTGTTCCAGTCATGGTAATCAGGTACCATGTTGTATTTGAATTATACTACCAGTTGTGAAAGGTCAGAGCTTCATCAGTTTAGCAGTCAAACTTCTTTGCTCTATTTATTCAACTTGTAAAGCATGGTGAAAACTTTATGTATCCCTGTTTCTTTGTGTCCTTTCCTCAATACCAACCACACCCCTTACCAGCCACTCTTATACACGTGGGACTATACACATAGCTTTGCAAACATTCTCTATTTTAATTAAATAAGACTTTTGGACTCAATCACAAGTGCTGTGACAGTCAGAGAATATTCTTAGTCTCTCACAAATGGAAGAAGGAGCCAAGCACTTTGGAAAGATAGAGAAGTTTGCTAGATGAATGTGTTGAACCTCAAACTAATATTTTATCAGTGTCATGGCAGGTATAAATGATATGTATATTGTATAAATTGTCTTATATAATCCTCAAAAACTATTGTTGAGTCTAATATCCATATTCTTCCTTTACAACGGAAGATACCTTTTTTCTTTTAAATAGAACATGAGTTACTTAAGAATTAATATTCCTTGGGTAAGAGGAGACCTGGACAGGAAACAACAGGTGCTGGAGAGGATGTGGAGAAGTAGGAACACTTTTACACTCTTGGTGGGACTGTAAACTAGTTCAACCATTATGGAAGACAGTGTGGCGATTCCTCAAGGATCTAGAACTAGAAATACCATTTGACCCAGCCATCCCATTACTGGGTATATACCCAAAGGATTATAAATCATACTGCTATAAAGACACATGCACACGTATGTTTATTGCGGCACTATTCACAATAGCAAAGACTTGGAATCAACCCAAATGTCCATCAGTGACAGATGACAGACTAGATTAAGAAAATGTGGCACATATACACCATGGAATACTATGCAACCATAAAAAAGGATGATTTTATGTCCTTTGTAGGGACATGGATGCAGCTGGAAACCATCATTCTCAGCAAACTATCGCAAGAACAGAAAATCAAACACTGCATGTTCTCACTCATAGATAGGAATTGAACAATGAGATCACAGGAAGGGGAACATCACACACCCGGGCCTATAGTCAGGGGTGGGGAGAGGTGGGAGGGATAGCATTAGGAGACATACCTAATGTAAATGATGAGTTAATGGGTGCAGCACACCAACATGGCACATGTATACATATGTAACAAACCTGCACGTTGTGCACATGTCCCCTAGAACATAAAGTATAATAATAATAAAAAAAGAGGAGACCTGGAATTAGAACACATTCTAGCTTATTCCAGGAGCACATCTTTCAAGTAGATGCAGTCAACTGGGAAGATGTTAGGCATTTCTTTAAAAAATAAATTAAAATAATGAAAAGACAAAGATTATCCTTTAATTCTCCAGAGCTCAAACACTCCTATTTGGAGTAGATAACAATGCATCTACAATTTTCAGATTCCAAAAGTAAAAGCTACTTTTTTCCCCATTTTTTCTTAAAATTTTTTTTTTACCACATATTTTTGTAAGAGAAAAGAAACTGCCAGTTTTACACTTGCTGGCACAAGCCTCCATCATTGCCTTTGTAATCCAGTCACTCTTACACTGTATGTAATTTGGAATGTGTAGTAACCTGATGTTGTCAGCTTTATATGTAGAGAAACAACCCAAATGTTCATCAAAAGATCAATGGATAAACAAAATCTGCTTTAGTCATATAATGGTGTATTTTTTAGCCATCAAAAGGAAAAGAATGAAGTACTGATATGGTTTGAAAATTTTTCTTCTTCGAAACTCATGTTGAAATTTAATCCCCAATGTGGCAGTATTAAAAGGTGGCATCTGTAAGAAATGAGAGGTAGAGCCCACATGAATGAGTTAATTCATTTATGGATTAATGGGTTATCAAGAGAGTGGAAGTGGTAGCCTTATAAAAAGAGGAGAGATCTGAGCTAGTATGTTAGCACGTTCAGGCCACTGGCCATATGGCACCTTGCACTGCTTCAGTACTTTGCATAGAGTCCACATCAGCAAGAAGGCTCTCACCATATTTGGCCCCTGGAACTTGGACTTCTCAGCCTCCATATCTGTAGGAAATAAACTCTTTTTTTCAATAAATTACCTGGTTTTAGGTATTCTGTTATAAACAACAGAAAACAAATTAAGACAAGTCCTGAAACATGCCACAATGTGGATGAACTTTGAAAACATTACACCAAGTGGAAGAAGTCATTCATAAAAGATGACATATTGTATAATTCCATTGATATGAATGTACGGAATAGACAGATCTATAGAGACGGAAAGTAGATTAGTGGTTGCTTATGACATGGGTGAATGGGGAACAATGGGTGATAGCTAAAGGAAATGAGATTTCCAATGTGAAGTTAAAAGGTAGCAGAGTAGAAGTTACCAACCATCATCTGACAAGAAAAATCAAAAATTAGACAGCTGTCCACAAATGAAAATATCTCTAGGAGGGTTGAAGAGTCCAATCAAGGACCTACAGTAAGAAAGAGAGCAATAAAAAAGGGAGAATGGTCAGACCTATGTCTGACCATTGCTCAGGAAATTTGCTTAGTGGAGAGATCTGGAGATGGCTATGAACAAAGAAAAATGGTGGTGGTGATCTGTGTCAGCCATGTGGTAGGTGCCATCACAGCTCCCAGGGACCTGCTCTGTGGACAACCCTGGCAAACTTTGCTTCTGAGGACCTCAAAAGCATCCATGACATCATGATTTTCCCACAGCTTTTAAAGTGGAGGATCCCATGTGTTTGTCAGCTCCCACTCTAATGGCTTATTTCACAGAAGATACTAGCAGCATTCGCCAGTGAGGTAATTAATGGACAGCCATAGCTGCCATGGACCCCTCCAGAGAGAGCTACTGTTGCTCCCCTCCAAAGAGGTGCTGTTGTGGTATACCGGGACCAGAGCTGCCGCTCGCACCACACACATGCCCCAAACCCCAGAGCAGATTTGGTTCTGAGTATGTCTCCACTTCAGACTCCAGCTCCAAAGCTGCTCGTTTATGCCCATGCTACAGACATGGCTCTACAACTGTTCTGCATGTACCCTGTCTCAGAAACTGGAGCCACCACCACTATAGCCTAGTCAGTGCTTCTGACCCCGGAGCCACTGTCACTCCATGCACAACCATGCTCAAAGTCTCAGCTCCGTGGGTACACCACAGTACATAATACTCATGTTCCCATGAAGATTAAACCCAAATAGAACTTAACTTAGACACATTATAATAACTCTATTAAGAATCGAAGACAAAAAGAGACTTTTGAAAGCAGCAAGAAAAAAAAAAATGTGTCTTATACCAGGGAATATCTGTAAGGTTTTCAGCAGATTTCTAGGCAGAATACTTACAGGTCAGGGGAGTGTGGAATGACATATTTAAATGCTAAAAGAAGAAGAAAAAGAAAAACCACCAACAAAGCAAACTCTACCTGCAAAGTTGTTCTTTAGAAATAAAAGAATGGTGTTTTCCCAGACAAATGAAAGCAGGAGTTAATCACCACTAGACCTGCTTGACAAGAAATTGTAAACAGAGTTCTTCAACCTGAAATGAAAAGGTGCTAATTACTAACATGAAATCATATGAAAGCATAATATTCACTGAGAGTGACCTTTTCATGTTTCCCCTCAACTGTGTAAAAGAGAAATAAAATATTTTCTTCAGGAAAAAAATAACAAAGGAAATAAGATTTCATTTTGCAGTGATAAAAAAGTTCTAAAATTGATTCTGGTGACAGTTGCTCATATCTGTGAATATGCCACAAAACACTGAATTATACACGCTAGGTGGATGAACTTATCATATGTGAATTGTATGTCCATAAAGCTGTTTTTAAAAAGAGAGAGAGAGAGAGAGAGAGACATTCTTCTCTATTCTGTCTAGTGATATACATTCCACAGAGCAAGCAGGTAGGTCTAAAATAAAAATTAGGACTAAATAGGAGTTATTCGATTGTTACTAAGTTTACTTTAGGGGTCCTTGGCCTCTTCCAAACGGATATTCTGATCCCCCAAATTCATATATACCACTTAGTAGTCTCATCAGTTTCCATGAGGAGAAATAATTGTTACACGTTGGTGCCTTCAATCTTAGCCCACATTTAGAAAATTTTCTGTAAATACAAATATTAATAAGTCCCTGTTTTAAAAGTAATATTAATAATGCAAACAGAAATGATAAAGAAGAAGCTAAAATATATGAACAAATGAACAATTATCCATGTCTATTATATTTTGGAAGGATATATGTGTCCAGAGAGGGGGCCATGGGCAAAATAATCTTGTCATTGAACGGTATTTGATTCTCACATTGCTATCGGACCACCTATCCTGATGGACTTGTCTGGATTCTGTATATACTACGAACATTCTCTTGGTCTAGAATAAAGTCAGACTTAGTCTCCCTTATAACTGTTTTGTCTCAGACCTCATATTGGTTTTCATTCAATCTCATAAGTGAAACTAGATTCCATCTGCCACCATTTGCACTGATTTTTCAAGAGAAAATAAAAGATCAAAAGCAAAGGACAAAGCTAAAAAATAAGAGAGGAATTCTCAAAAGACAAAGCACTCTACTGTGAACATAGCTTTTTAAAATCTTTGCTTGTTCTTCCAAACTTTCCAAAACTTTACCTCCTCCCGCCTTCCAGATTCACTCTGCCCCTACTATCCTTGACACACATCAGAGGAGTCAGAGGATTATTTGAGCTCCCCCTGCAGGATAAATTGCACATTCACCCTTCAAGAACATATGAACCTGGTTAGACAAGAGGAAAAAAATTAAAAATCAGTTAATTGCAGGTACCTCATAATGCCTGTTATAATGCACCATGGTAGGTTTTATTTTTTTTTTTCCTAAAAGGTCTTCTTTTGAATGCTTTTGAACCTTACCTTTCAACTTCATCTGACCAGTGGATTTTACCCTATTTCTTAGGACTTGTGATAGGGCTGACAAGTAGGTATGTGGCCCAGTAGGCACAATCTAGGTCTTTCTCTAGTATTTACATGATTGGGAAAAACTGTTTTCCGTTTTTGCTGGCACTATTAAACTGGTAGGATAGAACTCTCTAGCTGATAACATCTTCTTTGGCACAGAGAGAGAGCTATTCTTGGAGAATGAACCTAGGAATAGACAATGATAAGAGATTGATGGAGACAAAGATCTTTGAGATGTTTGCTGTTGAGATAGAAAGATTAAGGAAAGAAGACACGAGAAGGTGACTCTACAGTTGAAACAGGTTTATTGAGAATATACCTGAGAAAGGCTTCTGGCCAGCAGGGTGAGGATCAAACTTCTCTTATAGCCTGAGGCTTTTAAAAGGGACCTGGTGAGGGAAGTGTGCTCTGAGAAATGTTCCTATCAGGAAGGGGTTAAGGGAGTGCTGGCTTGTTGGGACTGCTGGGGACTGCGATAAGCTTTGTTGCAGTTAGGGTCTTTGTGCTCTGTTGAAGATATAAGTGGGGCTGACATTTGTGGTTTGGTCATGTGGCAGTGGACAGTTCTGAGAATTTGAAACTTGATACTTTAACGTGGAGGCATCTCATTAAGATGGCGGTATTCTTTTCCTACCATGTGTTTCACTTCCGCTCCTGGTGATCCCATTTCTTCAGCTTTTCCTCTGATTCTATGAAATTTCCCAGCTTCTCCCTAGATACAGTAGCCTATAAATTTTATTATGTTTTCAACTTGGTCCAGTCGGATACTAGTTACTTGCAATCATTCTTTTTGGCATTCATTCTGCTAATGCCCTGTTAATGAATACTAATACAAATTATACAATTTTATAGTAATCTCAATAGTTTATTTGTTGCGAAATGGACCTTTCTCTAACTTGGAATGTCCATCTCTAAGTTCATTACCTTCTTTCCATTCTACATGGTTACTTAGAGATTTGTAAAAGCATCATCTAGACATCTAAGGAAACCCTTTTTCCAAAGCAACATGATGGCAATGGAATTTGTTGAAGATAAGTTAAGGAAGTTTAATAACAAACAGGCCAGCAAGTAAAGCTTTTTCAACACCTATAAGGCAATACCTGCTGCACTCTTCCTGGCTAGTTGCCTCCCTCATTCCTGCCATATACATTTCCATGCTTCTTTGAACCTGCCCTCAAATTCTGGAATATGCCTGTTTATCATGCATTTGTACTGGAATAAAATTTTGGTAACACTTTAATTGTTTCTTTATTTGAAACCATTGATCAGTACATGTAACAGGTAAGTAATAATGTTCCCACTGACTTATCTTACATTCCCACAATCACTTTATTTCATCCTTCTCCTGAATACTAAAATATTGCAACTTGTTCTTACAATTATGTTTAATGAAAAAAGAAAATCCACAGTTTAGAAGTGTCATCTTAAAATCTGTAGGTCTCAGCTTTCTCATTGTACTGGATTAGGGAAATCATGAGACACAGCCCCTTTTCCTTTTTCTTACAAATTGTACTCTTTATTGGAAGTGATGTGTAGGTAATGTGCTTGCCTAAAAGGCAGACAATTAAAGTTGTCCTTACTCCCTCTCTTAAGGAGGCTAGGAAGAATCTGATTTATGGTGAAGTCTCTGTTTTGAGATCATTTTCTCTAGAAATCCTCAATGATGCCATAGACTACTTAAAGCTGCAGTTTATATAGTGAAATAGCATATTTTTTATATTCTTACCTACAGTTACCTAGTCAATATATCTCACATTAGACTGTAAGCTCTATGAGGACAGGGACCACGTATGATTGTCCATCAATGAATTCCTATAATGAAGTGTATGTATTTTATTTATTTATAAATGCATACTATTACTAAATGCTTTGATAAGGGAAAACATGGAGACCTATAAGCAGGAGAGAGAAAGCCCTTTTATTAATACAAATAAATATAAACAAATGAATATTTGTGTCATTCTGCTTATATTCTGAAAATTCATGACTTTTTTCACATTTACATGACATCACATCAATTGCAAAAAGAATCTGGGTCTACAAGTAGATCATATAAAATATTAATTTTTTTCTAATTAATTTTTTACAAATGTTCTGTAATGGGAGCATTAGGGAAACAGTTGTATTTCAATTTTGCCACAAGTGTTAAAAGGAAATCTACAATGCAAATATTCTTTCAGAACTCTGAATGAAATCCTAATGTTTTCTTTGAGGGTAGGATAAGTACAAATGCAGACAGGGTATAAATACAAAGCAGAGAAAAGAATTCTTTTTGGCACTTGGTTGTAGGGGCTCAAATGCATGGACATTAAGAAATGAGAAGGGTTTTAGGAGTGAATTCACAGCAGGCAGATTGCTTCTTATGTCTTCAATTCATTCATGTGTGAAACTATCATATCATAAAATGAACCATTAGGAAGTCAAAGAATGGAGCATATGGGGAATAAATTTCTGAATCAGATAAAAAAATGTGTATGTGTTTTTGCATGAGTGTATGTGCATTCATACAGTGTGTGGAATATAGAAACCTATCTGTTCTAGTTGTTATATATGACTCATATGTTTAGAACCACAGAAAGTTCTGAGGAAGTTATTTCTGCTGCTCTAGGATGACATCATTCAGAGAACCTGTTTTAGTATCACCATTGAAAAACTCATCCCTTAACCTCACATTTAGCCTGAACATTAGAATCTTATGAGTACATATTTGCTTGTGTTTGTTTTTCAAACTCTCCGGCATTTAAAAATTGTTGAAGTCAAAGCCAGCTTACAAAGACAATTTGGTGAACTGTCAATTTTGGTAAAGAAAAACAATTTAGTAATTCAGTGTCACAGTGACCAAGCAATATCCCGAGACCCTAACCTAGCACTGACCCATCTACTCATCTCATAGAGCTTTATACATTACAGCCAATTGTTTAAGACAATTATCCTAGACCCTCTAGCTTCACCCATTTCTTGGGACATAGTCTCTGTATTTCTCCATCTCTGGACTTATTTCTTGTCTTCTGTTCTTTTACAAAACATTGTCTCATATCTAGCTTCCATTTTTTTTCATTTTTAGCATATTTTCATTTTTATATTGCTTGAACCACAGCACCATTAATTACTAGTCTTGTGAACTCATAAATATCTCTTCAGTCTTCTAAAACTCAATTTTTCCATCTGTGAAATTGGTATTATGCAAATATCCTTTCTCCTCCAAATCCAGTATAAATGCCTACAAAATCTTGGTGGTAAATGAATGGTAACTTGCCCTCCCTCTCTAAGAGCTTCATAGAGTGCTATAACAACACTATCTTCACAAAACCCTGTTTCTTCTTATTTACCACCCATGCCTACCCCCAGATTCTCCCATGTCTCATATGGGATGGGGTGGGGCTTGGGAAAGTGATAAAAAGCAATGACAGGCCTAGGACATGGGCTCAAAATTCTCTTAACTAAAGAAATAGGCTGGACACAATGACTCACGCCTGGAATCCTAGCACTTTCGGAGGCCGAGGCGGGCGATTGGTGCCTGAGCTCAGGAGTTTGAGACCAGCCTGGGCAATGTGGCGAAACCCCACCTCTACTAACAATACAAAAAATTAGCTGGGCATGGTGGCACATGCCTGTAATCTCAGCTGCTCTGGAGGCTGAGGCACCAGAGTCACTTGAATCTGGGAAGTGGAGGTTGCAGTGAGCTGAGTTTGCATCATCACACTCCAGCCTGAGAGACAGAATGGTACTCTGTCTCAAAAAAAAAAAAAAAAAAAAAAAAGAGAAGAAGAAAGAAAAAAAAAGAAAAAGTAAATAAATAACCAATGAGTGCATCCAGAGTATGTAGAAATAAAGGAAATAATAAAGATAAAATTAAATTAAATAGAAAACAAACAATGGAGACAATCAACTAAACTAAATTGTTTTTTTTTTTCAAAAGACTAAGAAATAGAAAAGCTTCTGCAAAAATAATTTACAAAAGACAGAAAGAGCAGAGTTTAGCATTAGGAACCAAAAGGGACCCTAAATATGGGGAGGAATTTTGTTAATCATAGGAAATTTCTAAAAACTACTTTTTGCCCAAAATTTTAAGGACATATAGTTTTTGTAGAAATATTTTATTCACTTCTATGATTACTCACTCTACAAGAAAAAGAAGGTCTGAATATATCTGTAACTATTAAAGAAAAACAATAGATAGAAAGAAATAATTCTCATTTTAAAAACAGAAAAGGAATGCTCAACCTTAATTGTTTAATAGACCAAAAAAGCACTAGCGAAATGAACTAAAATCTTTACTACTTTATGTCATCCAGACTTCTATTATTGGCTACACCTGAAAACCCAGATATAGAAATGCAGGCATTAGTCATAGGGAATTATTTTGAGAGTTGATTTGCATACACACAAAAAAACTGCTCAGCTTAATTCATTTACATTAACTAGTTGACACTCTCTCTTGTCATGAGAGCCAAGCTTATTCATCCAAAAACAACAAAAATCACTACTTCGTATATACCAGAATAAGTTGAGTGAATTGTTTTATCTCAACTGTCAGAAAATTAAATTGAAATAAATAAGAGAAGAGAAAGGAAAAGAATACAGTAGCCTCCAAAAGAGGAGAATAAGTATTAGTATAAAATAAATACACACTGAAGTAAGAACACAGAGGAGGAGTGTGAGAGGCACTAAATGGAAATGGATTTAAAAGAAATGTTTCCAGGAGTTTTGTTTGATTACCTCAAAAGGAAAGTGGGAATCTACAAGTCAGAGGAAAAAGGAGTTTCGGGGAAAGCATTTTGGACAGACAATTGGCACATCCTGAAGATAAAAGGCATGAAGAAGCATGGTGTCTGAGGAGTGAGTGAAACACACTTACCCCGGATGTTGCTTCAGATAGCTCCTTAATAATCATAACCCTAGCAAAGCTGAGTGAAGAGATGTAGCTGAAGAGAGACAGAGAAATTAATTCAAATGACCCCAAGTTCAGGTGAGTAAGAAAGCAAGCTGCCTCAGTCTCCTGGAGATGGGAGATGTTAATAGGGTCACACAGAATGTTAAATCTGGAAGGATTCTTAGGGATCTCATTTCCCCTGCTTCATTTTACAGAGGAGGCATCTGAGACCCACCTATGCCCAAGGTTATATGTAAAATTGGTGACAGAGCAATGGCAGGAATATTGATTTTCTTTGTAGATGCAGGGCCTTGCTCCTCTGGAGAGAAGATGATGGTGTGCTATCATCTTTGCTGAGAATCATTCTAAATTTCTTCTGTACTCGTGTGAAGCATTATCTGTGTTCACTCTTCCGGATACAGCCGGATACCTTCACTGAAGCTGTTGATTAATTACCAAGAATCATCAAACTCGGCAGTGACATTCCCTAGGCAAAGGCTGTCTTGCTGCCTGAAATGCCAATCTGGGTGAAGGTCTGGGACACTCCATGTTTTCTGACATTTTTGGCTGCATGGCCCCTCTGCCTGGGCTGCTTCAGTGGGAAGAGGGTTGACTTTAACAAACAAGATGCTGCTTCCCACCAGCAGGCCTGCTGCTGCTGTTGTTTCTAATCCTCTAAAGGCGGGATCCTCCATATGTTCACTTACCCCTACCCCAGCACAAAGCTGAATGAGTGAACAAGCAAGTGGGAGGGGCTGGGACCAGTGGAATTTCAAAAGAGGGCTGGCATTAAGCCTAGTCAGGCAATAAGAAAGGCAAACGCTGTACCATAAAGGAATAAATATTGTGGGCCCAAATGCTAAGAACTGAGTTTCTGGTTCTACTATGCACCAGATAACATCAAAATAGTCCCCCACAAGGAAAAACAAAACGTGTTTGGCATCAAATCTGAATATAATTTTATGATTTTCAAACTCATGCAGTTTAAAATGAATAATAACATTACCATGCCATTATGACAAGTGTAAAATAGCATGCATTTAAGCCTTGTATTTATGATCGTATTATACTTTGCCCCCTAATAATGTTGCACAATTTGGAAATATGTATGCTGTATCTTTAAAATATTTACATCCTTTTTTATAGAATTATAAAATAACATTATGGATATGGACACATAAGAACAAAAAGAGAACAAAGATCTGTGTGTAATGTAAGTCACGAAAACCTGTTCCTCCTATCTCCTGCTGCAGATACGAAGACACTGCTGCTACACTTCCGGGTTTTCCACAGTTTGCATCAAGCTAAGCTTCGGCGTCGGCGGGGGGTGGTTCTCCAAGCCAATCACGGAGCATGATGGGGCTACTTGGGGGTTATCTAGTGAGATGAAGAGCTCCTTCAATAAATGGTCTTAGCTTGAGGACTCCCCAGTGGTCTGGCTGAAACTTTCTTGGAACTGTGCTTCAGTCTGAATCTTCCTAACATCATTACACCACTACCTTCTGTCCCTCCTTCAGTGGAAGCCAGACCTGCATTTTATTCCAAAGAGTCTCCCCACCTTTCCTTTCCCCAGTGTCTCTTTCTTGTATGTCTAATTCTGTCTTGTCTGCTTCTTGGAAACTCAAACACTTAAGACTCTTTATCCCATTAGTCATTACAAAAAATGCAAGTAACCTAAACATGCAATTGTGTAATGAGATTTTTAATGATTATTACAGTAAAACCAACAGATATCACATTTTTAAGATGTAAAAATCGTATTTTGGGCTTAAATGTCAAAATATATTTAAAAGAGCTACATCTTTGTTAAGATGATAACCTTATTTAATTAAAGTAAAAATCAAACAATGGGTGAAGATGGTAAAATTTTACAATACATAGAATTAGAAATGACAGGCAAGCCTGACTGTTTCTCCCACAATCCTTTCAATAAAAAGTTTTTGCTACTAAAACTAGTTTAGTTCCTATATTAAAGGGTTACTTTTACCTTGTATTCCTCCTTGCAACTTAGGGATTGATGCCTACTTTCTTTCTTAACCTCTAAACTCCATAAGGGGAACTCTATAGGATGTCTTCAGGATAAGTCGAAGAAATTATCGGGAAATAGAAGGTCCTTTCTACTTTCCCCAGATCTTCAAATTATGCCCCTGATTTTTTGTGAGGCAGATATGGACAACTTTAAGTTAAAAGTGAGGAGAAAAAAAAAAGTTTAGAGATAGAGGTAAATTGAACAAATGAAGAAACTAAATACTTGGAATATAAATAATGAAGTTATCCTATCTATTTAACACTATGTTTTTATTGAAAGCCATTTGATAGCTATCAGCCTAGATACTCGATTGTATGAATTGCTTAAGCATGTATTCTTTTTTTGCATATTATGTGTCAGTTATCAGCGTATGTATTGAGTGAAGAGAGGCAAACGACAGCTGTTTGCAGGCTTAAAAGTATTCCAATGTGCCGAGCGTGGTGGCTCAAGCCTGTAATCCCAGGACTTTGGGAGGCTGAGGCGGGCGGATCACGAGGTCAGGAGATCGAGACCATCCTGGCTAACACGGTGAAACCCTGTCTCTACTAAAAAAGTACAAAAAAATTAGCCGGGCGCGGTAGCAGGCGCCTGTAGTCCCAGCTACTCGGGAGGCTGAGGCAGGAGAATGGCGTGAACCCGGGAGGCGGAGCTTGCAGTGAGCCGAGATCGCGCCACTGCACTCCAGCCCAGGCGAGAGAGCCAGACTCTGTCTCAAAAAAAAAAAAAAAAAAAAAAGGTATTCCAATGTACATATAGCAGAGTAAAGAAGTAACTACAAAAGTGTAGTAAACTATCAGTGTTACTATGCGAGAAACAGGTTTTAGGAGCACTCAAAAACTATCTCACTCAACACACTTGCAGCCATCTTATGTGGTCAAAACTGTAAAGGATAAATTAAATTCTTGCTAATCTTTATTTTTGAAACAATACCTAGCATTGTGTGACATACACTCCAGGGGCTTAATAAAAGTCACTTTTATTTCTGTTCCCACATTCTAGCATATGGCTCTACCAATGTATCATTGACTATGGGAATAATTTTTTAACATTCTCCACATTTCCATATTTTCACTGAGCGCTTTTTTTCCCAAATTAGTTTACTAATAAATATCCACTGCAGAAGATTTCCACCTTGCCTTATCTTCTAGAATTTGTCCAATTTGGGGGTCTAGGCATTGAGGATAGGAAACACTGGGAATCAATTCCTTCTTTATAGTCACACCACTCACTGGCTTTTCAGCTTTTCATTGATTCACCATTGTCTTCATTATGAACTTCAGACATCTTAGCATGGAGTACAAGGTACTCATTGATGTGGCTTCTTCCGGTTTCTCCTTTCAGGTACCCCATTATTTCTCCACTCTATTAACGTCCATAAGTTTCAGATAAACCCAATTCATTGTGATACCAACCGCTAATGCTCTACTCTTTTCTGTCTCTTCTCCTGCTTCTCACAGCGTGGTTTTACAATATGCTATCCTTCCCTGGGGGTACCTTTACACCTCCTCTCATAAGTTCAGCGTAGGTATTTTCACTGGTTCTCCAAAAGCCAGCTTAAGTTCTCCTTCTGCAACAAGTACTCCTTCACCCTTCTCATGCCCAATGTCTCTAAGGTGAACGTCCTATTAGAACGCTCTGCACACCTCTATCTTCTCACTTACTATAGAATGTTAATATTAGTTTCAATCTCCTTCATAAGTCTGGGAGCCACGTGAGTGCAGGTGCCTTCTCATTTGTTATTATACTTTAAGCACATGAGTAGAGATACATAAATATGTCTGGATAAATGTTGAATTAAATGAGTGTCTCCACAAATCCAATATAAAAGCGATTGATCATAGTAGAGAACCAGTAGTAAATTATCTATTACTTGTTTATATAATTTGTTTAACAAAGACATTTCCTTCTTTAGAGCTTTTAGTGCTCATTAAAAAATTAAAATATTTGAATGACTACTCCTGTTAATAATGTCTATGTCAGAATTTTTATGGCAAAAGTGCTAAAAATAAAAATTCAAAAATTCTAGCCGGGCACGGTGGCTCACGCCTGTAATCCCAGCACTTTGGGAGGCCGAGGCGGGCGGATCACAAGGTCAGGAGATCGAGACCATCCTGGCTAACACGGTGAAACCCCATCTCTACTAAAAATACAAAAAATTAGCCAGGCGTGGTGGCAGGCTCCTGTAGTCCCAGCTACTCAGGAGGCTGAGGCAGGAGAATGGCGTGAACCCGGGAGGCGGAGCTTGCAGTGAGCCGAGATGGCGCCATTGCACTCCAGCCTGGGCGACAGAGCGAGACTCCCTCTCAAAAAAAAAAAAAAAAAAAAAAATTCTAGCAGTATTTTTCCAAAGTGAGTTGTATAAAACACCTGTTTATTGTTTATTTGTCCCAAAATAATTGAAGAGATATATACATCCAATTATTATATAACATTTTAGGTACTCTGTGTGTGTGTGTGTGTGTGTGTGTGTGTGTCTTTGTGTGTGTGTGTGCTTATTATATTCCTAAAAAGTTGAGGAAATGTGATTAATATCTTTGAATAGATTTTATTTTGTCAAAGACTGTTGGAAGTCCCAAAATAATATGCATTGTGAATTACTAAAATGGGTAATTTTTGTTTTTTGAGACTGAGTCTCACTCTATCACCTAGGCTGGAGTACAATGGTGTCATCTTGGCTCATTGCAATCTCCGTCTCCCCAGCTCATGCAATCCTCCCATCTAAGCCTCCCAAGTAGCTGGAACTGCAGGCACACACCACCACTCCCTGCTAATATTTTTATATTATTTTGTAGTGACAGGGTTTCGCCATGTTGCCCAGGTTAGTCTTGAATTCCTGGGTTCAAGCAATCTGCTCACCTTGGCCTTCCAAAGTAGATGCCTGGGATTACAGGCATGAATCACCATGTCCAGCTAAAAATGAGATTTTAATATACATTGATGATGGGTCATTTTTTTCTTAGAACATTCCGCCATAATATAATTAAAAACATGTATTAATTTAATATGTGTCAAGGCATTTTCAGAATTAGTATTCCATGGGAAACACTTCAGAAAACGTTTAAGGTAACATTTCATAAATGCTAACATTGTTTTTAAGCCTTACTAATGTGTTATACTTATGGTAATAAAATTTACTTTGCCATATACAAATGTAAATGTATACATCAACTTAATAGACACATCCTTATGCTCATTACATTTATTCCCTGCCTTAGGATCCAGCAAACATCCTTACACCTAATAAGAGTTAAGTAAATACTTTTCTGGGTTTACCCAAATCTAATTACTAATTATGATTAATTTGTTGTAAAATCAGAATTTTAAAAAAAATACTAAAATAATCCAGGATACACAACATTCTTAAGAAATGTACTATTGTCTCCCTCTGTTCATGCAGTTTCTTTTTTTTTTTTTTTTAGAATAACAAAAAATATTTTACTGAAACATAAGATTTACAGAAGTTTCCAGACAAGCCATACAAAACGGTCACAAGTTTTTTTTGAAGGGGGGAATCTACACTTGACAGCAATGTTATTAGTGAGGGCTATGATGTTTGTTTAATGTTCCCATTTTAGTTCAAACAATCAAGCTTGTCCATCTACAGCGTCTAAATAAAGTTAGATTTGGCTAGAGAGCATATTCTAAAGACCTGGTTAGCTGCTTTTAACCAATGCAGTTAGATTACCAAAAAAGGGGGGAAAGGAGCCCATAAAATTAAAATAAAACTACCTCTCCCCTCAAAAAAATAAAATAAAATAAGGAAAAACACCCACACCCCTGCAGCTAACCTGACAGCTACCTTCATTCACAGTGCTTTATACTTAAACCAGGATGGGGGAAATGAATAAAAGCAGGGAGGAGCCACTGCTTTTAAACGTTTCACAGCAATCCAGATGATACTTCTAGCCTCTGCTCATGCTTTATGACAGTGAATCAGGACAAGACATAGATTTGCTAATGTGCATTTAATCACCAAAGGACTGAAGATGTCTGGGCTTTTTTATTCTGTAATGTTTCTAAGACTGTGTCCATTAAATGCAAACAAAAAGGAGGACGTCTTGGCAGAACAGGAGAAGTGATACACACTTGATGATCGGATCAGTTTAAAGATTATTCATGGCATATAGCCTAGTCCATGCTCTAGCTGTTTCTATGGCTTGGGCTTCGTTGGTCTTTCATTGCTCCACTACATCATTTGCTAATGGATCATCTGGATTGGGAGCACTTAACAAGGCCTGAATCGATAGCAGAACTGTGCGGATCTGCAGTGCTGGGTAACACTTATCTTTCAAAATATCTAAACATATTCTTCCCAGCTTGTCTACATTCGGATGATAAATTTTGGTCATGAAACATACTTTAGGGGCTGCCATTGGGTATTCTTCAGGAAGGAATAGTTCAAGTTTAAAAGTCCCTCCCTCAAAGGGGGAACCTTGAGGGTCAGCAGTGACCACATGAAAATAACGGGCGTTGCTCTCATCTGGTTCTGTTTTGATGCCAGGAACTGGTTCTGCCAGCAAACGCTGGGTTTCCTTGATGATCCTGTGGGGCAGCCCGGCCATCTTGTCAGAACCCGAGTTTGGCCTCTGTTCGTGTAGTTTCTAATAGACCTGACGTAGTTTCTCATATCCCTGAATTTAAAGTGTCTGGTGTTTCTCATACACAAGTAAGGGTGGAAGACTGCCAAATCAAGGCGAGCTGAGATTCTTCTCCTGGCATTACAGATACTGCACAGTAATCTCACAAAAGTTATGTGATTTAAATAAATATATCAGAAAATACTCATGGTAATAAGTCATAAAACACTTGTCTCACAAATTAGAATCGTGAATGGTAATCCGTGAAAACCAAGAACGTGCTCAGTTCTATTAACCAAATCACCATTCTAAAAATGCTGATTGCATATTGGCTCTTAATGCATATTCATTCTGACTTCTTTTCTGCATGTATCTATCATTTGTATTATTTATATAACTGAAGTGAGACACACTCTAATAAGCACAAATTAACATTGACCTTTTTACTCAGATCTCTGAAACTTTAACCCATTTAAACTTTTAATATCTAAAAATAAATTTAACAAAATCAAACATGCTCTTATTAAAATGATTTAATTATTTCAGTGATACGGTATTTATTTGGCCCAGTAACCATTAAGAGATAATAGAGATTTCTTTTGCTAATATAGCATGAATATAATGAATGAATGACATTTAGAAAGTAATTAACATCATTGCCACAGTTAATGTCTTTCTCCATATCATGAGGATAATGTCTCTTGATCTGCCCTCATGATGTGTGACATTCTTATTTTATAACAGATGTATCACTGCTTTTCAACAGTTTTCCATTATCTCACTTTTACAGTTCAAATTATTCATATCACAAATGCAGAGGTATGAGGCAGGGTTGTAGAAATGCCTATTCATGGTAGTCTACCATGAAGGTCACAACTCAATTTCATTATATTTTTGTTTAAGAACCAGGCATGCTTTTTATGTCCATGAATCAAATTAATTTATCCACCATGCTTGGTATTTATTTTAAAACAAATAATATCACCATTTAAAAAAAACTAGTCACTTTCTACTTTCATATCTAATTTCACATGTTGCTATCTTGTTCCTTTTGAATAATTTACAAGAATTCCATTATCCTCTAATAACAGAACCTGTAATTTTCCATGTTTGATAAAATAATTTGATATTAACTATTTTGGGCCAAAGGTCTTTTAATTGCCTTCTGTCCTTTAAATAATTTATTTTAATTGAATTTTTGTGATAGCTGAAAGAGAAACTGCACATTGCATTGTACCCTCCTATAATCCATAAACAGTTTGGGCAAAGGTCTACTCATAGAAGCTGTACTTCAATTGCTAGATTTTTTTCTATATTACATATCTGCTGGAGCTGTATTTCTTTATTAATTTATTTTATTCATTAAAAAACTATTTGTGACTACTAAAATGAAATTGGTGTTAGGTGCTTGGTACACTGTAATGAACAGAGTAAATTAGCTCCTTACTCTCATGGGGCTTATATTTGGAAAGCATAATTAAAATTTGCAATATATTCTCTGAAAAATAAAATAGAGACACCAACAGAAAACAAGAGGAGTCTGTTTAAAATTAAAGTGGTTGGGTACAACCTGTCCAAGATGATAACATGCAAGAGAGAACAGCTCATGAAAGCGCCTGGAGGTAAAAAGAGTGTGATTATCTTCATAGTGTGTGAAGATGACAAGCGTGGTGAAGGAGCCCAGTGTGTTCTGAGCCAGTCAGGGAAGATGGTGGCAGAAAATTAAGTTGAAGAATGAACAGGGGCCAGAGCTGAAAGAGTCTTGTAGGTGTCTGTCACTGTTTGTTCAGATAAAACTTAAAAGAATTTCCTTGGGAGCTTAAGTTTTCCCTCTTTATGTTCTGCTCGTTGCTAATTAAGGAAATATTACTCCTGGAGCAAGTGTTGTCTGAACGCATTGCGCCAGGCAGTCCACCAATGTGAATGCTGTGATTTGGTGGTAAGCATGTTACCTTGCAATGTGGTGATAATCTACAGTGACATTTGAAGATCTGGCCTTTGTTTTAACCCAGGCTGTGTCAGGTTGTGGCATCAATAGTGCTGTTGACACTTAAAAAGCAAAGTGTTTCATAACATTTGGCTGGAAACAAAGTGCTTGTTAGTATAATGTTGGCATTTAAGAGTTCTATACTTTGGTGTCTACGTATGCATGCGTATATACATACATAAAATTATTAGGTAGGAAATAGGCAAGTCAACATAAAGCAGTTTATATGAGGATAAATTAAGATTATTTCTGTGATCATATCTATCCCAGTCCTAAATTTACATGAGCTATTGAGTAAAATATTAGTTTATTTCCCTCATCCTTTATGTGCTATGCACTGGAATGGGCACTTCATTTTATCTTACATAAGACAGTAAATGTTTTTGTTTCCCCTTTATCTACAAAACAATGAATTTTATTAAATTATTATGAAGCCTCTTGAGTAGCATCATTTTATAAATAGTAGATTTCTACAACAGCCTTGTAAAACAGCCAATTTTCCCCTCACACAATCTCTTGACTATCATGTAAGGCAATGGTTCTCAACCTTGACTGCTCATGAAAATCTTCCAGAGAGCTCCTAAAAATCCCTATAAGCAGGTTTCTCCTGAGATCAATCAAATCATAATCTTAGGGGCAGGGACCGTGGCATGTGTGTTTTAAAAGTTTCCTAGGTTATTTAAATGGGAAGTCAAGGTTAAGAGTACTGCCCTGGGTACCATATATAGTGAGGCCAAGATTATCTTACAAAAATGCATGCATTCACCTTTCAAAAAATTTCCCTTTGAAATCCTACTCTGCTTTGAAGTCAGAAAAGAATTGTCAGCTCTCTTATGAATTCTTTCTGTTTGAAATAGCCTTTTTTTCTTTAATAAACTAGCCTTTGTGTATATTTCTATAATAGCACTTACAGTGTCCTATAACAAAAGAGAAACTGAAATGTTGGACTTTTTTTTAGAAGGTAAGTTCCTAGAAGGCCAGGATAGTTTCTAGAGCCTTTAGACCAGTCAGAACAGTGACTTTTCATACAATATAATTTTATAATTTTATAATTATAATTTAATAATGTTTCTTTAATAATGTTAATAGAGGAAGACATCAAAGTCTACCTCTATTTATATACATATCTTTATTTCTATATGCATATTAATAATGTTACCTATATAGAGATATAGATATAGATCAACATATATCCTTATAGATATATATATAAAGATACAAATATAGGTATATCTATATAATCAGTCCAACAAATGCATGGTTTTATATTATCTTGGAATTTTACATTCATTTTAATACAAAAACATGTTGAATAACTTCATAATATTTTCTTAAAATAGTAGTGTTAGAACTTTGTCTTTTAAATGTAATTGATGCTCAATGATATTTGATGATACTTTTTTCATGGCATCAGTATATCTTTTAAAATATTTCTTTGAATATCTGACTCTGGAAATTATAACATACTCATTGTTTGTCAATAATTATCAGAGAAGGGGAAAGGGACAGTGACTTAACTATATAGATTTATTTTTTAAAGGACCGATGGAAGAATGAGATAGCTTTTGAAAACAAAGCAATGTGATTGAATTGGGAAACATGGATCCTAGTTTGAAATCTGACATACATTTACTGGTTGTTTTCTCTTTCTGCATCTCAATTTCCTCCTCTGTATTTGTACTTTTTATTAGACATAACTGAAGCAAACAATCTTCTCTATCACTTCCATGAATGAGAAAAAAAGAAAAAGTTTACTAACTTTTGATTCTATGTAACTATGTAATTCAAGTCAATGACGAAACCTCCCCTCCCTAGATGTTTTATCCTTGATGATTCAGGAAAGAGACTGAGAAGTTCTTGCATGTCAATGATGACTTTGCCTTTAAATTTTTATCAGGTAGGAAAGACCCAAAAAGGGTAAAAGGGAAGTGCTGATTAAAAAAAAAAAAAATGCCCTACACACCACTGCACTCAACCTAGGCAACAGAGTAAGACCCTGTTACAAAAGAAATGTAAACAAATTAAAATAAAAAAGAATAGCCTCAAAAAATTGCATCTACCATGTCACAAGTGTGAAAACATCTATATTCTGGAGATATAAACATTGCTAAGATTAAAAAGAGAAGAAATAGAGAAGAAAACATGAATCTATATTTGTAGATCTCAGTGATGACTTTTTTAGTTAATATTTTGAAATTTCACTAGGGAAACTGAAGAAATAAATATTTAATATTATTTAATTTTAATTAGTTTATTCATTTTTATTTGTTTTTTTCAACTTTTATTTTAGGTTCAGGTGGTATATGTGAAAGTTTATTACACGGGCAAACTGCATGTTGCTAAGGTTTGGTGTATGTTTGAATGATCCATCCAGGTAGCGAACACATTACCCCAAAAGTAGTTTTTCAACCCTTGCTCTCCACCCTACAGTAGTCCGCAGTGCCCAGTGTCTATTGTTTCCATCTTTATCTCCATGCATACTCCAGGTTCAGCTCCCAGTTGTGAGAATAAGGGAGAATATACAGCAATTGGTTTTCTGTTTTTGTTTCTGTTAACTTAGGAAATGGCCTCCAGCTGCACCCATGTTGCTGCAAAGGGCATGAATTTGTCCTTTTTAATGTACGACATTTTCTTTATCCTGTCCACTGTTGATGGGCATCTAGAATGATTCCACGTTTTTGCTGTCACAAAGAGTGTTTTGATGAATATACGAGTGCATGTGTCTTTTTGATAGAATGATTTATTTTCCTTTGGAGATATACCCAGTAGTGGGATTGCAGGGTTAAATAGCAGTTCTGTTTTAAGTTCTACGAGAAATCTCCAAACTGCTTTCCACAGTGGCTGAACTAATTTATACTCTCCCCAATAATGCGGAAGCATTCCCTTTTCTCCAAAATCTCACCAACATCTATTATTTTTTGTCTTTTTAAAATAATAGCCATTCTGACAGGCACGAGATGGTATCTCAAAAACACTCCTGAAAGAAATCATTAATAATACAAACAAATGAAAAAACATCCCATGCTCATGGAACAGAAGAATCAATATTGTTAAAATGGCCATACTGCCCAAAACAGTGTATAGATTCGACACTACTTCTATCGAATTACAACATCATTTTTCACAGAATTAGAACAAAAAAAAACCCAGTTTTTTAAGAAAAAATATGTGTAATTTCTCCTTACTGTGTCTGTTTATTTCCAAGTACTAAATCTGAACACCAGTAAAATAGGAAATAGTAATATATATACACATCTGAGGGCTAAGCCCATGGCCAGCTATGCTGCTTCTATGAGAACCCTCAGCTGAGGGCATCAGCTCAAACCATCCAAGTAATTGCTGTTCTGTTCTTTCAAGTGGGGGTTCTGCAGCATTAAAGGACAGCTCACTGTGGGCTTTGCCTTAAAAAATATTTTTCTCTCTCTGAATATTTCTTTTTTAACTAATCTAAAATTCATGTGGAACCAAAAAGAAAAAAAAAAGCGGCTGATTTGCCAAAGCAATTCTAAACAAAAGAACAAAGCCGGAGATATCACATTATCCTACTTCAAACTATACTACAAGGCTAAAGTAACCGAAACAGTATGGTGTTGGTACAAAAGTGGAGACACAGACCAAAGCAATAGGATGAAGAACCCAGGAATAAAGCCACCTACTGACAACTATCTGATCTTAAAGTCAACAGTAACAAGCAAAGGAGAAAGGACTCCCTTCCTTCCCCTTATTCCCTTATGCCCTATGCAATAAATGGTGCTGGGATAATTAGCTAGCCATGTGCAGAAGAATTAAAATGGACCTCTACTTTTAACCATATACAAAAATCAACTGAAGATGAATTAAAGATTTAAGTCTATGACCTAATACTATAAAAATTTTAGAGGAAAACCTAGGAAATACCATTCTGGACATTGGCCTTAGCAAATAATTTATGACTGAGTCCCCAAAAGCAATTGCAATAAAAACAAAAATTGACAAGAGGTACCTAATTAAACTAAAGAGCTTCTACACAGCAAAAGAAACTATCTAAAGAGTAAACAGACACCCTACAGAATGGTAGAAAATATGTGCAAACTATGCATTTGACAAAGATCTAATATCCAGAATCTGTAAGGGACTTAATTTAACAAGGAAAAAACAAATAACTCCATTAAAATATTGGCAAAGGACATGAACAGACACTTCTCAAAAGAAGACGTACAAGTGACCAACAAATGCAAGAAAAAATGCTAGGCTTTGCAATCATTAGAGAAATGCAAATTAATTCATTTTAATTTTCATAGTGACATGTGGCTAGTGCTGCCACATCGAAGAGTGCAGGTTTTGACTCTATCCCGAATATCAGCTCCTTTGAAGACAGGGAGGTCACCATGTAGACAACATTTTTTTTATGGTTGGGCACCTGTAGAGATCCTTTTGGTTTTGAAGGCCCAAATGTACCTTCTTGTACTTTCTTCAAATTAGTTTTAGGTTAATCCTCTGAAACCACATGGAGAAAGTCAAATCCTTCTTTGGCATCACAGCCATCTAAATAAGTTTCTCAATCTAATATTTTATTCTCCAGCCCAAGGAGTCTCCTTTTCATCAAGCATTTCTCTAGTTTTATGCTAGACTCTAATCTAGTAGTCTTATGGACTGCATTGTGTCTGCCTTCCCAAATTCATATATTGATACCTGAATCCTCAATGTGACTGTATTTGGAGAGATGGTCTTGAAAGAGGTAATCAAGGTTAAATGAGTTTATAAATGTGGGGCCATAATCCAACAGGACTGGCATCCTTAAAGAGGAAGAGACACCAGACATCACATGAACAGATTATGTGAGGACACAGTGAGAAGGCAGTCATCTGCCAGCCAAGGAGAGAGGCTTCAAAACAAGCCAAATCTGCCGACACCTTCATCTTGGACATCCAGCCTTCAGAACTGTGAGGAATAAATTTATGTTACTTAAGCCATCAAGTACGTTTTTTGTTTTTTGTTTTTTGTTTTTCTTATGGCAGCCAGGCATAGTACCACAAATAGACTCTTGCTTCTTTAGTCAGGCAGATGTGGACTGGAAACCCAGCTACTCCATTTGCTTATAATATGTTCTTGGAAAATTTAACTCCACTTTTTTCTTCTATAAAATATGTTTAGTAAAAATATATTGAATACCTCATGTTTTATCTATAAGGAGTAATACATATAAGTTGCAGGTAAACAATATGTAGCAGGTAGTGAAACTTTTCTTCCCTACCACTTACAATAGCTTCTAGTTTGCTCTCATTAACCTATATCCCTCTCAAAGTTTGATACACAGATCTAGAGGGCGTTTTCCATGTATACTTTTATATGAATTTGACCATAGGCACAAATGATCATTTTATAAATAGCTAATCTGATACACTGATATTATTTTAGGAAAAGTATCTAACTGTTCTTTCCCTTCAGTGAAAGGGAGAAAGGGCATTGTTTTGGTAACAAGTTTGATGTTTCTAAACTTTCACTGCGAATAGGCATTGCAGGATTTATTAAAGTCATCTTGTCTCCAGGTTCCTGAGATACTTGCTGTTCCTCACTGCAATAATTTGTTATCTACAGGACTCCCACTCTTACTGTGGGGGAAAATAGAAGTTTTGTATCAATACACCACAGACAGCTTATTCACTTGCCCCCCAGAAATTGTTCATTACTTTTAAGAGGAAAGAATGGCTGAAAAATGTGTAGTTTCCTCAGATGGTCATTTGGAAACTACAAACTGCTCCACCTGGACGTCAAACTACACATCAAAAAGAAAACGGTGGAATTCTTTTGAAGTGAAGGACAAACCCATATTTGGAGCCACATTTGTGATTGTACTGCTGTTTAAATGTGTTAAAGGGCATATACATATGTATTTAATACAATTTTAGAGAATTCAGGCAAACTGAATGGCAATGAACTATTTTAAAGTATTTTTTAAATACGGATAAACAATAATAAAATTGAACTTGATCTTCATCATAAATAATTTATAAGTTATATATTCAATTTGTAAGTCAGTTTATCATCCTGGAAGCTTGCCTTATTTTGAACTTAATTTAATTTTCATAAAGTATAAATGATGGATGACATCAGTGACCTGCAAGTATTTTAATACAAAGTAATTGTTTTACAAAACACTTTCTCTCGTTGAGCATGCATGTGGTAAAACATTGCCTACCAAATAATATTTATATATACTAATAATTTATTAATTTTTCATGTTTTCTTTAAAGGCATATATAATACCAATTTTAGCTTTTTGTCCATAAGAAAAATCAGACTAACCACATTTAGCTAGTACATTTATTTATTTTTCATCTTTTATTTATTCAACAATACGTATGAGCCCAATGTAATGAGGATACAACAGTGAAGTGGGCAAACATGAAAATTCTTCCCATGAATTAAACAGTCTACTGAAAAGATAAAAAGAGTTGATAAGTACTAACAACAATAACAACAGCAAAATCAAGATACGTCTGAGAAACTGTCACAGCCAAGAAGAACCTAAAGGAGGAATGATGATTAGATGTAATAGATCTTAAATGGCATCTGGGACAGAAAAAGGGCATCAGGCTAAAACTAAGGGAAACTGAATTAAGTATGAATGCTCATTGTGACAAGTCTATCTAACTAATATAAGATTGTAATAGGGGAGACTGGGTGTGAGACAACTCTGTATTATGTTCAAAACTCTTCTGAAGATCTGAAAGTGTTCTGAGATAAAAAGATTATTTGTAAAATGTAGTTAGAAGGATTAGTGACAGAGCAGTACGGCACCAATAGCATCGGTCTTAATATTTTCAAATCTCCCAATACAGAAAGCAACTAGGAGAACTAGCCCCCACACACCCCCCAAAAAATAAAAAAATAAAAAAAATTTTAAACCAACATCTTAAAACAACTAAAACAAAAATAATAAAAACTAGGGGAGAAAGTATTCTTGCAAAGGATAGATAAAAACAGGTGAGGCCAACCACCAAGAGTCACAAGAGGTATGTGGGTTAAGACTGCCATGCGGGAGCAAGCTGAGGTATGACAAAGGAAACTTCTGATCATCCTAAAAGCTGTGGAATAGAAAAATGGTTAACAAGCACTCATTATCTAAAGAAGGGCTCCCTACTGACAGTGGCGGCCACAACTGGGTTTCTGAGTACTACAGTAAATTTTGAGAGTGGGCTTCAGATGTTCCAGTACATGGGTAAGTTCAAAGGGCTCTAGGGCTCTCTTTTATATTGTTACATAAGGTATAAGGATCGTGTGGGAAGGTCTGATTGCCTGGAATGGCTTGAATTCTCAGGGATATATAGAAAAACCAGCAAAAATCAGAGGCTTGTAATGAGGAGAAACTACTGGAAATAGAACAAAGGTATGGACTTCAGGGGAAAAGGAGAAAGATGGTTCAAATAAAAGGGGAGGTGAGGACCAGAAGAAACAGGTAACAAAATGTGCTAGATGGAAAGGCATTCTTTTTCAATTCTTTTGTGTATTCAAGTATGGGGATCTCTATAACCTTAAGACTAATAAGCCTATTCTGTCACACTCTTACCATCCTAGGAAGGAGCCACCTCCCAAGAAGTAAACCTATGTGACTTTTAACAGCTTTATTTAGGTATAATTTGTCTGCAACAAACTGCAGATGTATGTATATGTATGTGGTTATATACATATGTATATATAAAACCATCACCACAGATAAGATAATGAATGTATCCAATAACATTCTAAGTCTTCATGCCCATTTATAATCCCTCCTTGCCATGTACTCTCCCTGGTACCCAAGCATTGACTGATCTACATCTGTCACTATGTTATTTACTATTTCCTGGAATTACATATGTAAATGAAATAACATACAATGTACTCCTTGTCTTGTTCTTTCTCACCACTATGATTCCAAGATGCCTACAATAGTTTGCACATTTTCATTGTTATTGATGAATATTTAAGTTCTTTCTAAGTTTTGAATCTTGCAAATAAAGCTGCTATGAGCATTTATGTGCAAATATCTTTATGGATTTATGGATTTATGCTTTTATATCTCTTTGTTAAGTATCTAGAAGGGCAAACTGCTCCCCAAAGAGGTCTATGGTTTATTATTTCCACCAGGAGTATCTGAGAGTTCTGATTCTTCTAAATCCTCAGCAACTCTCAGAATGTTCATAAATTTTAATTTTAGCCAATTTAGACGTATGTTGTACTATCTCTTTCAAGTTGAAATTTACATGTTCCTAAGGATTTGATGGTGCTGAGTTTCTTTCCACATGCTTATTTTCCATTTGTATATCTTCTTCGATAAGGGGGATGTTTACATTTTTGTACATTTTTTAATTGGGTTGCTTGTTTGTTGAGTTTTGAGTCTTTTATGCATTCTGGACCCAATCCCTTTATGGTTTTGGCAATTATTTTTTCTTAATTTTGTGCTTTACCTGCTTAGTTTCATAATAGGATCTTTCAAAAAGCAGACATTTTCAAGTCCAATTTATCATTTTGTTTCTTTTATGAATTGTGCTTTTGTGTCATAACTTTAAATAGCTTTGCCTAACTAGAAGTCATGAAGATTTATTCTATGTTTTTCTATAGAAATTTTTATAGTTATAGGCTTTATATTTAAGTCCATGATTGATTTTGAGTTAACTTTTTCTACAATACAATAAAAGGAAGTTCTTTTTATTTTTTATTTTTGGCATATACTTATATACACACACATATATATATATATATATATCTCAATTTCCCAAGTGTTTTTGCACCATTTGTTGAAAGGACATTTTTCTCTACTAACTTATTTTTGCAGCTTTGTTGAAGATTATGCCACTAAATATATCTGGTCTGTATCTCGGCCTTAGTATGTACCATTGATCTCTCTATCTATTGACACCAATATTACATTTTTCTTAATTATTGTAACCTTGTAACATGTCTTGAACAGAGACAGTGTAAGCCTCACTAATTGGTTGTTCTTATTCAATTTTGTCTTCAGTAATCTAGGTTCTTTGCAATTCTATATGGAGTTTTGGTCCAGCTTGTCATTTTCTAAAACCAAATAATGTTCTGTTGGCATTTTGATTGAGATTGTGTTGCATCTATAATTAATTTAGGGAGAACTGATAAATTATCAATTTGAGTCTTCTGATTCAGGAAAATGAAAATACTTCTCCATTAATGTATTTGTTATTTCTCTCAGAAATATCGTGTAGGTTTCAGTGTACTGGAATCACATATAGTTTGTCAGACTTATCCCTGAATATGTATTTAATATATCTGACATAAAGATAAGTTTTTATTTTCAGTTTCTGATATTTCTATATCACTATCTGGAAATATAATTGGATTTTGTTTATTTGCATTATATACTACAATGTTGCTAAATTCACTTGTTACTCCTAACATTTTTTTTGTAGATTCCTTATGATTTTCTTACAATGTAAATTATGTTGACTACAAATAAAGTTCTGTTTTTTACTTTCAAGTATGACAACTTTGATTTCCTTTTCACATCTATTACACTGACTAGAGAATCTGAGTACAATGTTGAATTCAAGCAATGAGAGTGTTTAATATTGCTTTGGAACAAAGCATTCAATTTTCACTATTAAAGTATGTTACTGGCAGATATGTTTGAGGATGTGCTTTATCTGGTTGAGAAGATTCCTTATTATTTCTAGTTTATTTAGATGTTTTATCAGGAATTGATGTAAGATTTTGTCAAATGTATTTTCTGCATCAATTGAGATGATACAAATTCCCATTTTATCTCCTTTGTTGGCTTATTGGGCTTATTAGCTATATCTCCTTTAGGTTTTATTTTAGAGTTTGATTTAGGCATGTTTATATTTAGTGTTTGGTATACATATATGTGTGTGTGCATATATATAACACATGTATATACACACATAAATATGTAAGTTATCAGAGTCTATCTTTTATTAAAAGTATATCACTTCATATATAGTATAAGGACCTTAAAGGAGTATATCCATTTATTCCTTTGTCCAAGTTTTGTACTATTGTACATGTTAGGTCAGCAAATATTATAAACATCTAAAGATATTTATTAATTTTGCTTTAAAGACCCAATTATCTCTTTCAGAGATTTAAATAAGAAACTATCTTAGCATTTACCCATGCAGTAATCATTTCCAATGTTCTCTTATTTGTGTATATTCAGATTTCCATGTATTTTGTCCTTCTACTTAAATTTCTTCTTGCACTGCAAAACTACTGGTGATAATTATTTTAATCTTTAAAGGTCTACACTGTTTTACTTTACCTTTATTTTTGAAAATATTGTCGCTAGCCATAGAATTTTAGGTTGTTGTTTTGTGCGTGTGTGTTCCTCTTTCTGCACATTGCTCCTTTTAAAAAAAATTTTTTTTTATTATTCACATTGTTTTCTGGCCAAAAAAAAACTTTTTTTTTTTTTTTTTTTTTTTTTGAGGCAGAGTCTCACTCTGTTGCCCAGGCTGGAGTGCACTGGCATGATGTGAGTTCATTGCAACCTCCACCTTCCAGGATCAGGTGATTCTCCCACCTCAGCCTTCTCAGTAGCTGGGACCACAGACATGCACCACTGACCCCAGCTAATTTCTGTATCTTTTGTAGAGATTGGTTTTCACTATGTGGCCCAGGTTGTTTCCAACTCCTGGGCTCAAGCAATCCACCTGCCTTGACCTCCCAAAGTGTTGGGATAACAGGCCACTGTGCCCAGCCTATTCTGTTATTCTTATCTTTGTTCTTCTCTATGTGTTATATCTTTTCTTCTCTGGTTATTTTAAGGTTTTCTTTTTACACTGGTTTTAAGCAATGTGTTTGCCATTTGTGTTGGTGTGCCATTCTTCATGTTTCATTGTTCATTAAGCTTCCTTAATCTGTGGCTTTATGGTTTATATAAAATGCAAATATTGTTCTCCAATTATTTCTGCAATATTATTTATGTTCTTCTTCCCTTTGCTTTCGGAATTCTAATTGCACATATAGAAACCACTTGAGGTTGTTCTATGGCTCACTGCTGCTCTGCTCTTTTTTTGTGATTATTATTCTGTTCTTGGTCCTTTTAAATCACTTCCATTGCTAAGTCTTCAATTTACTAATCTCGTAAAAGATAGGCATTGGGGTTTTTGCTCAGAGTTCTCTAATAACATCATATAAGCTTTTTGAGTGTTTGTTTTCTTCAGAGAAGCTTTAGGAGACCTTTGTGGGCATGCTGGGAAAGGTGGTAAAAGGACACTCTATTAGTTTCCTAGAGCTCCTGTTAAAAAGGTCCACAGAGAGGAGGTTCCAAGATGGACAAACAGGAACAGCTCCAGTCTGCAGCTCCCAGTGTGAGCGACACGGAAGACAGGTGATTTCTGCATTTCCAACTGAGGTACTGGGTTCATCTCACTGGGGCTTGTCAGACAGTGGGTGCAGCCCATGGAGCAGGGTGGGGCATCGCCTCACCTGGGAAGCACAAGGGGTCAAGGAATTCCCTTTCCTAGACAAGGGAAACCCTGACAGACAGTACCTGGAAAATTGGGTCACTCCCACCCTAATACTGTGCTTTTCCAACAGCCTTAGTAAACGGCACACCAGGAGATTATATCCTGTGCCTGTCTCAGAGGGTCCCACGCCCGTGGATCCTTGCTCACTGCTAGCACAGCAGTCTGAGATCGAACTGCAAGGCGGCAGCGAGGATAGGGGAGAGGAGTCAGCCATTGCTGAGGCTTGAGTAGGTAAACAAAACAGCCGGGAAGCTCGAACTGGGTGGAGCACACCACAGTTCAAGGAGGCCGACCTGCCTCTGTAGACTCCCCCTCTGGGGGCACGACATAGCTGAACAAAAGGCAGCAGAAACTTCTACAGACTTAAATATCCCTGTTTGATAGCTTTGAAGAGAGTACTGGTTCTCCCAGCATGGAGTTTGAGATCTGAGAAAGGACAGACTGCCTCCTCAAGTGGGTCCCTGACCCCCGAGTAGCCTAACTGGGAGACACCTCCCAGTAGGGGCCAACTGACACCTCATACAGCCGGGTGCCCCTCTGAGATGAAGCTTCCAGAGGAAGGATCAGGCAACAACATTGGCCTCTCTGCAATATTTGCTCTTCTGCAGCCTCTGCTGGTGATACCCAGGCAAATAGGGTCTGAAGTGGACCTCCAGCAAACTCCAACAGACCTGAAGCTGAGGGTCCTGACTGTTAGAAGGAAAACTAACAAACAGAAAGGACTTCCACACCAAAACCCCATCTGTACATCACCATCATCAAAGACCAAAGGTAGATAAAACCACAAAGATGGTGAGAAACCAGAGCAGAAAAGCTGAAAATTCTAAAAGTCAGAGTGCCTCTTCTCCTCCAAAGGAACGCAGCTGCTCACCAGCAACGGAACAAAGCTGGACAGAGAATGACTTTGGTGAGTTGAGAGAAGGAGGCTTCGGATGATCGGTAATAACAAACTTCTCGAGCTAAAGAAGGATGTCTGAACCCATCACAAAGAAGCTAAAAACCTTGAAAAAAAGATCAGACAAATGGCTAACTAGAATAAACAGTGTAGAGAAGACTTTAAATTACCTGATGGAGCTGAAAAATATGGCACAGGAACTATGTGACACATACACAAGCTTCAGTAGCTGATTCGATCAAGTGGAAGAAAGGGTATCAGTGATTGAAGATCAAATGAATGAAATGAAGTGAGAAGAGAAGTTTAGAGAAAAAAGAGTAAAAAGAAACAAACAAAGCCTCCAAGAAATATGGGACTATGTGAAAAGACCAAATCTACATCTGACTGGTATACCTGAAAGTGACACGGAGAATGGAACCAAGTTGGAAAACACTCTTCAGGATATTATCCAGGAGAACTTCCCCAACCTAGGGGGGCAGGCCAACATCAAATTCAGGAAATACAGAGAACATCACAAAGATACTCCTTAAGAAGAGCAACCCCAAGACACATAATTGTCAGATTCACCAAAGTTGAATTGAAGGAGAAAATGTTAGGGGCAGACAGAGAGAAAGGTCAGGTTACCCACAAAGGGAAGCCCATTGGAATAACAACGGATCTCTCAGCAGCAACTCTACAAGCCAGAAGACAGTGGGGCCAATATTCAACATTCTTAAAGAAAGGAATTTTCAACCCAGAATTTCATATCCAGCCAAACTAAGCTTCATAAGTGAAGGAGAAATAAAATCCTTTACAGGCCGGGCGCAGTGGCTCAAGCCTGTAATCCCAGCACTTTGGGAGGCCGAGACGGGCGGATCACGAGGTCAGGAGATCGAGACCATCCTGGCGAACACGGTGAAACCCCGTCTCTACTAAAAAAAATACAAAAAACTAGCCGGGCGCGGTGGCGGGCGCCTGTAGTCCCAGCTACACAGGAGGCTGAGGCAGGAGAATGGCGTAAACCCGGGAGGCGGAGCTTGCAGTGAGCTGAGATCTGGCCACTGCGCTCCAGCCCCGGCGACAGAGCGAGACTCCGTCTCAAAAAAAAAAAAAAAAAAAAATCCTTTACAAACAAATGCTGAGAGATTTTGTCACCACCAGGCCTGCCTTACAGGAGCTCCTGAAGGAAGCACTAAACATGGAAAGGAACAACTGGTACTTGCCACTGCAAAAACATGCCAAATTGTAAAGAACATCAAAGCTAGGAGAAAACTGCATCAACTAATGAGCAAAATAGCCAGCTAACATCATAATGACAGGATCAAATTCACACATAACAATATTAACGTTAAATGTAAATAGGCTAAATGTTCCAATTAAAAGACACAGACTGGTAAATTGGATAAAGAGTCAAGAACCATCAGTGTGCTGTGTTCAGGAGACCTATCTCACATGCAGAGACATACACAGGCTCAAAATAAAGGGATGGAGGAAGATCTACCTAACAAATGGAAAACAAAAGAAAAGCAGGGGTTGCAATCCTAGTCTCTGATAAAGCAGACTTTAAACCAACAAAGATCAAAAGAGACAAAGAAGACCATTACATAATGGCAAAGGGATCAATTCAACAAGAAGAGCTAACTGTCCTAAATATACATGCACCCAATACAGGAGCACCCAGATTTGTAAAGCAAATCCTTAGAGACCTACAAAGAGACTTAGACTCCCACATAATAATAATGAGAGACTTTAACTCCCTACTGTCAACATTAGACAGATCAACGAGACAGAAAGTTAACAAAGATATCCAAGAATTGAACTCAGCTCTGCACCAAGTGGACTTAATAGACATCTACAGAACTCTCTACCCCAAATCAACAGAATATACATTCGTCTCAGCACCACATCACACTTATTCCAAAATTGACCACATAATTGGAAGTAAAGCACTCCTCAGCAAATGTAAAAGAACAGAAATTATAACAAACTGCCTCCCACCACAGTGCAATCAAACAAGAACTTAGGATTAAGAAACTCACTCAAAACCTCTCAACTACATGGAACTGAACAGCCTGCTCCTGAATGACTACTGGGTACATAATGAAATGAAGGCAGAAATAAAGATGTTCTTTGAAAGCAATCAGAACAAAGACACAACACACCAGAACCTCTGGGACACATTTAAAGCAGTGTGTAGAGGGAAATTTATAGCACTAAATGCCCACAAGAGAAAGCAGGAAAGATCTAAAATTGACACCCTAACATCACAATTAAAGGAACTAGAGAAGCAAAAGCAAACACATTCAAAAGCCAGCAGAAGGCAAGAAATAACTAAGATCAGAGCAGAGCTGAAGGAGACAGAAACACAAAAAACCCTTCAAAAAATCAAGGCATCCAGGAGTTGGTGTTTTTGAAAAGATCAACAAAATTGATAGACTGCTAGCAAGACTAATAAAGAAGAAAAGAGAGAAGAATCAAATAGACGCAATAAAAAATGATAAAGGCGATATCACCACTGATCCCTCAGAAATACAAACTACCATCAGAGAATACTATAAACACTTCTACTGAAATAAACTAGAAAAGCTAAAAGAAACTGATAAATTCCTGGACAGATACACCCTCCCAAGACTAAACAAGGAAGAAGTTGAATCCCTGAATAGACCAATAACAGGCTCTGAAATTGAGGTTATAATTAATAGCCTACCAATCAAAAAAAGCCCAGGAGCAGATGGATTCACAGTCAAATTCTACCAGAGGTACAGAGAGGAGCTAGTCCATTCCTTATGAAACTATTCCAATCAATAGAAAAAGAGGAAATCCTCCCTAATTCATTTTATGAGGCCAGCGTCATCCTGATACCAAAGCCTGGCACAGACACAACAAAAAAAGGGAATTTTAGACCAATATCCCTGATGAACATCAATGTAAAAATCCTCCATAAAATACTGGCAAACCGAATCCAGCAGCACATCAAAACACTTATCCACCACGTTCAAGTGGGCTTCATCCCTGTGATGCAAGGCTGGTTCAAAATATGCAAATCAATAGACATAATCCATCATGTAAACAGAATCAAAGACAAAAACCACATGATTATCTAAATAGATGCAGAAAAGGCCTTTGACAAAATTCAGCAGCACGTCATGCTAAAATCTCTCAATAAACTAGGTATTTACGGGATGTATCTCAAAATAATAAGAGCTATTTATGACAAACCCACAGCCCATATCATACTGATTGGGCAAAAACTGGAAGCAATCCCTTTGAAAACCGGCACAAGACAGGGATTCCCTTTCTCATCATACCTATTCAACATAGTGCTGGAAGATCTGACCAGGGCAATCAGGCAAGAGAAACAAATAAAGGGTATTCAATTAGGAAAAGAGGAAGTCAAATTGTCCCCGTTTGCAGATGACACGATTGTATATTTAGAAAACCCCATCATCTCAGCCCAAAATCTCCTTAAACTGATAAACAACTTCAGCAAAGTCTCAGGATACAAAACAATGTGCAAAAATCACAAGCATTCCTATACACCAATAACAGACAAAACAGAGAGCCAAATCATGAGTGAACTCCCATTCACAATTGCTTCAAAGAGAATAACATACCTAGGAATCCAACTTACAAGGGATGTGAAGGACCTCTTCAAGGAGAACTACAAACTACTGCTCAATGACATAAAAGGGGACACAAACAAATGGAAAACATTCCATGCTCATGGATAGGAAGAATCAATATTGTGAAAATGGCCATACTGCCCAAGGTAATTTTTAGATTTAATGCCATCCCCATCAAGCTCCCAATGACTTTCTTCACAGAATTGGAAAAAACTATTTTAAAGTTCATATGGAACCAAAAAAGAGCTCACATTGACAAGACAATCCTAAGCCAAAAGAACAAAGGGGGGGCATCACACTACCTGACTTCAAACTATACTACAATGCTGCAGTAACCAAAACAGCATGGTACTAGTACCAAAACAGAGATATAGACCAATGGAAGAGAACAGATCCCTCAGAAATAACACTACACATCTACAAGCATCTGACCTTTGACAAACCTTACAAAAACAAGAAATGGGGAAAGGATTCCATATTTAATAAATGGTGCTGGGAAAACTGGCTAGCCATATGTAGAAAGCTGAAACTGGATCCCTTCCTTACACTTTATACAAAAATTAATTCAAGATGGATTAAAGACTTAAATGTTAAACCTAAACCATAAAAACCCTAGAAGAAAACCTAGGCAATACCATTCAGGACATAGGCATGGGCAAGAACTTCATGACTAAAACACCAAAAGCAATGGCAGCAAAAGCCAAATTTGACAGATGGGATCTAATTAAACTAAAGAGCTTCTGCACAGCAAAATAAACTACCATCAGGGTGAACAGGCAACCTACAGAATGGGAGAAAATTTTTACAATCTACCCATCTGACAAAGGGCTAATATCCAGAATCTACAAAGAACTTAAACAAATTTACAAGAAAAAATCAACCCCATCAAAAGTGGGCAAAGGATATGAACAGACATTTCTCAAAAGAAGACATTTATGCAGCCAACAGACACATGAAAAAATGCTCATCATCATTGGCCATCAGAGAAATGCAAATCAAAACCACAATGAGATACCATCTCACACCAGTTAGAATGGCGATCATTAAAAAGTCAGGAAACAACAGGTGCTGGAGAGGATGTGGAGAAATAGGAACACTTTTACACTGTTGGTGGGACTGTAAACTAGTTCAACCATTGTGGAAAACAGTGTGGCGATTCCTCAAGGATCTAGAACTAGAAATACCATTTGACCCAGTCATCCCATTACTGGGCATATACCCAAAGGATTATAAATCATGCTGCTATAAAGACACATGCACTCGTATGATTATTGTGGCACTATTCACAATAGCAAAGACTTGGAACCAACCCAAATGTCCACCAATGATAGACTGGATTAAGAAAATGTGGCACATATACACCATGGAATACTATGCAGCCGTGAAAAAGGATGAGTTAATGTCCTTTGTAGGGACATGGGTGCAGCTGGAAACCATCTTTCTCAGCAAACCATCACAAGGACAGAAAACCAAACACCACATGTTCTCACTCATAGGTGAGAACTGAACAATGAGATCTCTTGGATTACAGGGTGGGGAACATCACACACAGGGACCTGGCCTGTCGTGGGGTGGGGGGAGTGGGGAGGGATAGCATTAGGAGGTATACCTAATGTAAACGATGAGTTAATGGGTGCAGCACACCAACATGGCACATGTATACATATGTAACAAACCTGCACATTGTTCACATGTACCCTAGAACTTAAAGTATAATAATAAATAAATAAATAAAAGAAATAATATGAAACAAATAAATAAAATAAAATTCAATTATTTTATTTGAAATTTTAAAAAAAAGGTCCACAATTGAGTGACTTAAATGACGATAAAAATTATTGTTTCGCAATTCTAGAGAGTAGAAGTCTAAAATCAAGGTGTTGGTAGGCTTAGTTTTTTTTCCCCAGGACTCAGGACTCTGTCCTTTTGTTTTGTTTTGTTTTGTTCTGTTTCGTGAGACAGAGTCTCATTCTGTCACCCAGGCTGGAGTGAAGTGGCGTGATCTCGGCTCACTGCAACCTCCACCTCCCGGGTTCAAGAGATTCTCATGCCTCAGCCTTCCAAGTAGCTGGGATTACAGGCAAGTGCCACCACACTGACTAATTTTTGTATTTTGTAGTAGAGATGGGGTTTCATCATCTTAGCCAGGTTGGCCTCAAACTCCTAATTTCAGGTGATCCACCTCCCTTGGCCTCCCAAAGTGCTGGGATTACAGGCATGAGCCACGGCGACCGGCATCAAGACTCTGCTCTGTTGCTCTCTCCTAACTTCTGGTGATGGCCAGCAATCCTTGGCATTTCTTGGATTATAAATGCATCACTCTAATGCACTCTAATGTCTGCCTCCATCTTCACATGGTGTTCTCCCCATATCTCTGTGTCTTCACAAATTTTTTTAAGGGCACCAGACATATTGGAATAGGGGCCTACCCTACTGCTGCATGACTTCAACTAAACACATCTGCCTCACTTTATTTACAAATATGACCACATTCTGAGCCAGCAGGAATTTGGTTTCAACATATATCTTTAGGAGAAACAATTCAGTCCCTAACAGATGCACTCGTATCTGAATATAAGAAGTATTCCCCCAAAGGCTCACAGGGTCAAACTGGAGGACAATGCCTTAAAAGGTGATTAATCTTTACAAATTGCAGGGTGAAAATAAATAAGTCCTTGGCTTCAAGAAAAGGTTATTTTTGAACAGCAGTTCTTTAATGCAGCACTTATATTTTATTAATAATTAATAAATGATTAATGCAGATTGCTTTCTTCCAAATAAATTATCAGAATGTGTTATAACAGATGTGAATAAATCATGGGCTCTAGCTCATGAGTTGTCTGCACAAATGTCAAGAGTATAATATATTATATTTAAATATTAGTTATGTGTCTGAAATATGAGCTAGGACTCAACTGTAATATATTAACCACTATTTCTATCAATGAGTTATTAATTATTGAAACTCAACATATTCTGAAATAACTTTCTGGATGTTTTATTGTTGAAAACATGTATTGATGCTGATTTAATTTCTCTTTTCCTTTTAGGGGTATATAATTAGATTGGAAAAAATTTATCTATGACAATTACAGGTAGTCCAAAACATTAGCAATACAGTAAAAAAGTTATACTACAGTGTTCCTCCCTATTAAGAAATGGAATTGTTTATTCAAAGAATTTTTAATTATTCTTTTCACAAAAACAACATTTACACGAGAATAAACTAGCAGATTCATCATCATCTAATCATCATTACCATCATCACTGAAACCATTTGTTGAGTGCTGACTTTGTGCTTGGCATTGAGAATAATGCTCTAAAAAATTATTCCAACCTCAAAATAATCTTAAGAATTAACTATTATTTTACTTATGCATGAGAAAACTGAGTTTTGAAGATGTTAGAAAAATTCCAGTACACAGTTAACAGGTAAGAGCTAGTATTCAAATTCAAAAATTCTAACTCTAGAGACAGTGCTACTAATTTTTTATATACCAAGAGGATCTGGGCTTCAGGACAATGAAACTTGGAAACGTTATGCTGTTTGAACATGATCATTCATTGAAACACTTGAGATTCGATGTCCCTCACTTATAATTTGAAAGTATTAAAGATAATAACTAATGTGTATAGTGCATTCAATAATCCACTTCTTTTTTTTTTTTCTTTTCTTAAATTATACTTTAAGTTCTAGGGTACATGTGCCAACGTGCAGGTTTGTTACATATGTATACATGTGCCATGTTGGTGTGCTGCACCCATTAACACGTTATTTACATTAGGTATATCTCCTAATGCTATCCCTTCCCCCACCCCACTCCCCACAATAGGCCCTGGTGTGTGATGTTCCCCTTTCTGTGTCCAAGTGATCTCATTGTTCAATTCCCACCTATGAGTGAGAACATGCGGTGTTTGGTTTTCTGTTCTTGCAATAGTTTGCTGAGAATGATGGTTTCTAGCTGCATCCATGTCCCTACAAAGGACACAAACTCATCCTTTTCTATGGCTGCATAGTATTCCATGGTGTATATGTGCCACATTTTCTTAATCCAGTCTGTCACTGATGGACATTTGGGTTGATTCCAAGTCTTTGCTATTGTGAATAGTGCTGCAATAAACATACGTGTGCATGTGCCTTTATAGCATCATGATTTATAATACTTTGGGTATATGCCCAGTAATGAGATGGCTGGGTCAAATGTTATTTCTAGTTCTAGATCCTTGAGGAATCGCCACACTGTTTTCCACAATGGTTGAACTAGTTTACAGTCCCACCAACAGTGTAAAAGTGTTCCTATTTCTCCACATCCTGTCCAGTACCTGTTGTTTCCAGACTTTTTAATTATTGCCATTCTGACTGGGTATCTCATATCCAGAACTTACAAAGAACTCAAACAAATTTACAAGAAAAAAACAACCCCATCAAAAAGTGGGCAAAGGATATGAACAGGCATTTCTCAAAAGAAGACATTCATATAGCCAACAGACACATGAAAAAATGCTCATCATCACTCGCCATCAGAGAAATGCAAATCAAAACCAAATAATCCACTTCTTAGTGCTTTACATATATTAGCTCTTTTAATCCTCAAAATAACAGAAGGTGGTGAATTTCGCACTCCTCTTTTACAGATGACAAAACTGAGACACAGTAATAATAAGTAACTTTTCCAAAGCTATACATTAGTAATTGCACAAAATGTGAAACTAAATTCTGTCTGCAAAACCTCTGCTCATAACAACCATATTATTCTATGTATTTGTATGGTTATATACATATGCCTACATGTACATGTGTATTTAAATAGAAGATTCCCACTGTCTTTCAACTATGAGCATCTGTGACTCTCTGTTTTATATATGTCATTTTATTTTTATTTCTGGGTCTTTTCTCCATTGCCCAAGAGCATTTTAAGGAATTTAAGAGCATTCTAAACTCCCGTTAGAAGAAACACTTTTGTCAATTGGGAAGCACTAAACAAGCATTAGAAATTGTCTACTTTCCAAAATCCAAATTAACCCAATGGGGACTAAGATGTCCCAAGTACATGATGGTGAGCAAAGCAAGAATAAAATATGACTAGTCCAGGTTCTCCGTGATTATTTCCAAAATACTCTTTCATTCTTATCTTCCATCATGCTCTACATGACTGCCAGACCCCAGTTTGGTCCAAACTCCTGACTGCCAAATGCATACTTCTTCTCTTACCCTTGTGTCTTGAATGCCTTGGCCTAGAAGTACCAAATGCCAGTATTAATATCAAAAGGAGTAAACTGGGGACCTGAAAATTTAAGAATTGAGTGATGACGTAAAACACCTGTTATGTGTTGATTATCTTCGGTTGTATGTTTTGGTTTGAAATATGATATTTCAGTTGTGTATTTCAAACTGCTTGTCCTAATGTTATTTCATCATAGGTTTAAGTAACACCTATGACATGGCTGAGAGTAGAGCTGTGCAAAAAAACCCATTTCATCTTCTTCCTAGGTCTACAGCTAACCCACATTTACCGGCTACTCTGGTGATCATGTAAGTAGCTCATGTAATATTCTGCTCCTGTAGTGATTAGAACTGATGTTCGCTGCAACTGGGAATGGTTCACAGAAAGCTTCATGAATACTGATGTCCTTTAGTCCTTTCCTGAGTAGGATAAAAGATAATACAATGGTCTCGTGGAAAGTGGCCAAGCCGCAAGAAACAAGGGGCCTAGATTCCTCAATTTACCACTTGGAGTTGAGTTGCCCATTGATCTTTATTCCAGGTGAGCAAAAATAGACTTCTGTTATGTTTGAACAGGTGTATCCTTCTGAGGCATTTGTTACTGTAGCCAGTGTTATCGTAAATAATGCATAAATTAAAATAAATAAATAAGTAGTCAAAAGTTGTCATTAGTAAAACGTACACTTAGGGGAAGCAGGCATTCTCTGCACTTTCCAGATAGCTAAACTTCTGGGTGCACAATTTTTTGCTAACCTCTCCAGCTTCATCCCATTTCAATCTTTCCTCAAGGCCACTAAATTCCAAGAGAACGCTAAAAATATACGTCTAATTTTTTCATCTATATCTTCTGTTTTCTAGGCCCAAAGTGTTGTTTTCTGGCATCTTTTAATGGCTATCTCCTTTTTTAGCTTTCAGATGTTATTACAAATATGGAGATTGCACTACCTGGTACTACAAGGCTATCTGGCAAAAGTTGGTGGTATGGCATTACGGTTATATGCTCCAGCTTTAGAGCTAGGTTGTCCAATCTGGAAGCCACCAGCTAAATGTGGCATTTTCTCAGTTACAGTAACCACATTCATGTACTCATTAGTTACATGGGTCTTGTGACTGCCAATTGGACAGAACAGATTTAAAACATTTACATAGTCACAGATAGTTGTACTGAACAGTGCTGCACTAAAGGTAGACTTGGAACTATAAACCATTGACTTTGACTCTTGGTACCTCTATTTCTTACAACATCTCAAATAGTTTGAAAATTAAATGAGACCTTATATGTAAAATACATAAAATAGTGCTTAGTGGACAATACTCAAAAAAGTGAATTATTATTTTTAGCTCTAAGCACATGTTGCAGGTTTCTGTAATCTTCTAACAGCTTCAGTCTTAAGCAACTTTTACTAACCTATATTGTTTAACATGCTGTGTCCCCTATTCTCTTATTTTTATTTTGCCATAAAATAAAAATAAATTGTATTTTATTTTATCCTTCACTCCGAATCTAATACTTGGCTTAACTTCTGTACACCATTTTTACTATCACTTGAAAAAATAATTAGAACCCCCCCAACACCACCACCACCCCGGTTAAACTGTCCCAATGATTTTTTTTTAAGTTAAATTGTTAATTTCCAGTTCCAAAGACAAAGATTTTTGCAGATTCTGGTTCTCTAAAGGAATTCACTCTTGAACAAGAAGAAAGGCTCTTACTTACTAGTAAATAAAATGCATACATGAGTGCTGCCTTTCCATCACCCCTAGAATTCAATGAGAAGTAAGCCATGGGGATTATCCCAGAGAGGAGTAAGAATGACAGGATTTGCCACTCCATTCAGGGTGTAAAGAGGAGAAAGAAAGATTTGCTCACCATTTCAGAAGCACTCAGCCTGTTTTGTCATTTTGGACAAATATTCCAAACTCTACACAAAATTCCAACAGATGTAATTACAATCACGTGACCCAGAATTTAATTCTAGTTATTCAGGTTGTACTAGAGAAATACTGTGAAGAACCAGCATCTTCTAGTCTACCTGGATATAGTCATGGTTGTTATAGAAACAGTATGGGGCCAAACTGTCTGCCCCATATGCAAGCAGCCAAGCAATTCTTTAATTATATAACTAAAAGCCAGATTCTTTCTTACATTTTAGTATGCTACTTGCATCTATTTTCTATTTATCCCTTAGCAATGTTGTATTATTGACCTAAAAAAGAGAATCTTCTTCACAACATGAATAGTACTGGACACCTTTACAAATATCACATCCCTGCCTAACTGGTCAGCCCCCTAGACACCATGCAAGCTATTACTACTAACAATAAACAAAATCTATGACAACTTCTACCATTTATTGTGTGTCCTACATGTTAAGTACATCACTTCACATTTTAAAAAGACAAAATAATGAAAGTATCTTCAAGTTGAGGGAATAAAAGGTAATGTATTTGAAAAGAATTAAAAGTAATACCAGAAAGGTTAAAAAAATTCACAGAAAGGTTTTGCCCCCTATAAGAATAGCAACTGATGTTTAGGTCCAACACTATCAACTCCAAGTCTGTGTTTTAGAGAAGTGGCTAAGGACAAAGATCTCCCAATCAATACAGAGGGGGAATGATCAGATACATTAGAGAAAATCCCTTAGGATAGGGTATAGATTTTCAACCCTGAAGTGCTAAATGATTGCCTGAGTGCTCCTTAAAGACTTCATCATTCTAAATCTTTTGGATTGGAGTCCTGGAGTATATATTTTAAGTAGCTAGCCAGTTAATTAGGCTATCTTTTCTTTGAGAGACCATGCCTCAGAGAGAGAGGTATAGTTTCCTTCCTTTGAGTCAAATGTGCTTAATGAAAGTCAAATTCCAGATGATGAGCTGGCCTACTAAGGGCAGTCAATGTTAATTTTCTGCCCCAAAATCTTAAAAATGAAAAAGGGAGAGGAAAGCAGAGGTTTTAACTTATTAAACTGAGAGAGAGATTGGCATTAAAAAAATTCATTCATTTACTCAGCAAGGGCTGATGTCAACCAGAAACTGTGCTAGATGTTTAGATTATAATAAAAATTGTGTGGAAATTACAATCTAAGAGACAACTCAAATAAGTTAATATTTACAAACTGAAGGGCAAGCTGTAATGAAAGTTATGAAAGAAGATCCTGGGATCTGAAGAACTCAAGAAGATGGCAAATGGAAATACTAAAGTATCACCTTGAATTTGTTGTAAAATCCCCCACAAGCTGTGGTATGAAGGGACTAATAGTTGATCTTCTGCTTCAGAACCAGCCGTCCATGAACTCTCATGTTCTGGTGGAAAAGACTTTATGGCTGAAAGGCTCACTCCAGGTGTTCAGAGGGTTTCCCATTTGGCCTAACATTCAAGGAAGCTCAAGCTGATGCTATTACTGGAGACTGAAGATTCTTTGAGTAGCACAGTGTACAGCAGGCTTTGAGGAGTGTCCAATATGGTTTTGTATTTCAACCCTCTTCAATGGTTGTGCAATCTTGTTCAATTTGCTTAAATTGCTGTCATAATTTTTTCTTTGTATAATACAAAAGATAACATTTATCATCTATAGTTTTGTGATGATTAAGTACACATTGATTATTTCATTTAATCGCTATTTCAAAGTACTTTGAATAACACTTTTAAATAAAATAGAAAATAGGGCCAAAAACAAACTCTGTGTTCTTCTCCATGTATTTTAGCCTTTTAAATTCCCTCATTTCGTCTCCCAGCTTCAAACGACAATACTATACTGGTAACTCTTTTAATCTCCAGACTAAATACTCAAGACTTATAATTTCTACCATATCTTATTGCTCACCCTTGGATTATTAGCATGTCAGTAAATAGATAATGTTTAGGCAAAATAAAACTGTATCAAGTCATCTCTTTTAATGTCACACAATATATAATCTGTCTGTAAATCCTGTTAGTTTTGTCTTTAAAATGTACTCCAGGGTTAAGGTGAAGGCAACCAGGGTCGTGTGGACCAATCACAAATGGTGTCCCCACCTTATGTGAAAGAGACTCCCCCAGTGGCAGCACCACAGCCACTTAGTATAAGAGTCCCAGGCTCTGCCCAAGTCAGCAGCCATATCAGAGACTCTTCCAACTCATCTACTCTCATTTATCCATTGGTTCCACCAGCCCCAACACCACTGTGCTCTTCTACTCAAAGAAGCTCAAAAAGTGGCATGAATTTGAAAACATTGTAGAGAAGAAGAGGCATGTCAGTGAGTTGAAATTTGCAATGAAATGCTACACACCTCCTGTTTATAAGGGGATTATTCCATGTAAGCCAAGTAATATTAAATATAATGTTCTCAATGATGAAGAGAGTTATGATGTCATTGCTATAGGTTGGATGTTTCTCCACTTAAAATTTCCTGTTAAAATTTGTTCCCAAATGTTGGAGGTGGTGTCTAGTGGGAGGTGTTTGAGTAATGGCAGCAAAGCCCTCAATACTGCTTGGTGCTGTCCTCCTGGTAATGAATGAATTTTATCCTGATTGTTGAAAAGAGCCTGGCACTTTCCTTCCCTGTCTCTTCTGTTTCCTATCTCACCATGTGACAGGACAGCTCCTCATCCCCTTATGCCATGGATGGAGGCTTCCTGAGGCCTCACCAGAAGCAGATGCTGGGACCATGCTTCTGTACAGCTTGAAGAACCCTAAGTCAAACAAAATTCTTTTCTTTATAAATTACCCAGCCTCAGGTATTCCTTTATAGCAACACTAAGGCACGAAGACAGTCATTAAACAACTTTCTAAGGAATTCCAAAGGAAGTTAGTGTGATCTTGGATTAAATGAGTCACAGACTGCATCTGGGAGCCATTCAGTTTTTTGTCCTTTCCTTGAGCAAAATATTTAAACAAATTTTCTCAAAGGTGTGTGTAAATGAAGTGTGTTCAGAAACTATAACAAGCCAACCAGGAGCATCTTGTTCTTCTGCTTAGTCATCAAAGTTACGTTGACTTTCTGGTGTTGCCTTTTCTTCCATACAAGTATGATTCGTCTGTGCCAGTTATAGCAGCAGGAATGGACTTCCTGAAAATGAAACCAGTTGGTGAGCTGCTGAGAATGGCAGGTGCCTTTTTCACGTGGTGCTATTGTGGTGGCAATAAACTTCACTGGGCTGTATTCTCTGAATATGTGCAAACTATTTTAGGAAACGGTTATGTGTCTGCTAAATTTTTCCTAGAAGAGAAAAGAAACTTCTCTGCCAAGATACTGACTCTTAGGTTTAGTCTTCTGAATACTGTTATGAAGTCATTTTTTTAAAAAGTTTTTGAGACCTGCCTTATCCCAATTAGTAATAGTTATGCTAAGTTATTAGAAGAAATTCTTTATATATGTATATTTATATATATATAGATTATATATATATATATATATATATATATATTTCTACAGGTTGCTAAGTCAAAACAATCTACAATTGGATTGTTGAAAGCCAGAAAGATTCTCTCTGAAATTTTTGAAACTTTCATGCACACTTTGGAGACACTATGTCACTTTGATCTCTGGCAGCTGGGAAGATGAATCAGAGCCCGTAGAACCTGGTTCTAAGATACATTCTTCAGAAGCAATCTGAGGGCGTGCGTGCCTTTGTTACTGACGCTGCCTGCAAAATGCAGCTTCTGCAAATTGAAAGCCTGGTTCTGAGACCCTGGGCCTAATAGTTTCTCTTCCACTTCAGAACCAGCCATCCATGGACACTCATGCTCTGGCAGAAAAGATTTTATGGCTGAAAGGCTCACCCCAGGTGTTCAGATGGTTTCTCATTTGACCCAGTAATAAACCTGCCAAAGACGTGTCCAGTCCAACATACTTCTGCATTCCGACCTCACCAGCTTTGTCAAAGAACGGGTGATTCTGAAAGTGGACTCTGGAGACTCAAAAGTGGCTGATGGAGTTATTTTCCAGTGTGTCACTATCCTCATTGCTTGACTTATAGGAACCCGTGGCTCAACACTTTTGTCCATCCTTCTTTAGTAGCTATAACAGTGCACATGACATCTGGCTTCAGCAAAGAGGATGTCTACAGTTGCTTTTTCTTCCTATGTGATTTTTTTTCAGAGGAGTTCATCTTCCTTCCAGGAAACACACTAAATGACTTTGAAGAAGGCTGTTACCTGCTTTGTAAATGTGAGGAGAACATTCTAGTTCCAGATAAAGGATATATCATTTAGAATTTTTAATAGGACTCCTTATACTTTTGTGGAATGTTATCAGATAATTTGCAAATACCTCTTGGGCAAGGAAGAGAACTACTTAGAAATAGCACTTGGCTGCAGTTAGAAAATACATGTCAGCTTCTCAATCAAGGTGCCTGTCAGTGTTATGATATATTATCTTCTGATGTGCAGAAAGATGCCTTAGCAGCTTTGTGGTGGAGAAGAAAAGGATTAATAATGACTATGTATTTAATGTGAATGAACTTGCCACAACCAAATTAGGAGAAATGCTTGGTTGTAATACTCCAATGGGAAAACCAGTCACTGCAAAACCTTAATAATCACCAAATAGTTACAAAAAATTTGGGTACAAAATTACTGTCATCAAATCACTCTTATCCCAACAAACATGGAAGTAAAGGAGCAGACACATTTTCTCTTACTTTGTAAGACTTTGAGAACAGACCTCTGTAGAGAGGAAGAAATGGTCAATTGGAAGCAATGGGGAAGTAATCGTCCCCAGTGATGGTTAAGAAGTAATCTTCCCTGACATGGTTATCAGGCATTTGTATCCAACTCTCTGTGTGTTTAAAAAAAAATTGTTTAAGTTTTGGAAACAACATATAAATATTCATAATCCAAATCTGACTATTCTTCCCCAGCTCTGTGCCCTATTAAAGCCACTAACATCTCCTACCTCGTCCACTGACACAGCTTCCCAGTATGTGTCCCTATGTCAGCTCTTGACACCAGACACAGTGGCTCTTCCACTGAACAATCAGAGCTGTCACTATTTCAGTGAATTCAAATCATGTCATCACCCTGTTTAAAACCTTCCAATGCTTTTATATTCCATTTAAAATTAAATTTATTTCATTTATGCTAGCTTACATTTCTAAAATGGTCTGCCTCTTCCCACTTCTCTGATTTTATCTTTGATCGTGGCCTTCTTATTTCCCTGCATCCAGTGTGGCTTGCAGTGCTTCCAAAAGCCAAATGGTGCTCGTTTCCACTAGCGCCCCTTCACACAGGTTGCTCTCTCTGCTTTGACATTTCCTCTTTCCTCTGACTACCCTTTACAAAACAAAATACCTTTCATCTGTTACATTCCGTTTCTTTACCTACTTATATCATTGCTACCCCTTTGTCTACTTATATTACACTTACCTGCAGTTATCTTGCTTTCTATTTTTTTATTAATTCTTATATTTTTTATTTATAAGTACAAGAATGCAAAAAGCAATATCTGCTTGGTTTCTGCTATATCTTCAGAGTATATATGGTCTAACGCATATATAGATTACAATATTGTTTCCACTTTAAATAATATTAACTTTAAGACATGAATGTGCCAGTCACAGAAGTCATTCAATAGATGGCATAGTAACCAAAAATGCAACAGATATAATTTTCAGTTTCCTCTTTCTCTTTCACACTGCATCTGGATGTTTAAAATACTTGTTTTCCAAAATCACTGTGGTTTTTTATGCCTCCTTGTCTTTGAATAAACTACTCCTTCAGATCAGCTATGGAAAGGCATCATAGGCTATGTTCAAGATTGAAATATAGTATCTTCTGTGTGGAGTATCTTTTCCTAGCCTTCTTTTTTCCTTCTCCACACCCTAAGTGAGACTTCACTGGGTCTTTACAGAGAATCATGAACACACACGTCTTCTTAAAAGCCCTTCATATATTTCAGTGATCTCTTATATTTTTCATCACTCCCTATAAACTATGAAGGTAAGAGTAATCTCTACTTTGTTACATTCAAATGAAACTTCTGACTATGCCACCTCCGAATTTTGTGACTCCAGGCAATTTCTTAACTAAACTTATGTGTGCCTCAGTTTCCAAATTTATAACAACAAAGATTAGTTGCAAATACCTCATAGGGTTTTTCTGAGAATTAACTGAGAAATACATAACATACCTACCGTTTGCTAAACTAGGCAATTAAGAATTATCTAAAAATTATTATCATTAATTATTGTTACTATTAATTCCCGAAGTTAGTAAGGGGTCTTTCATACACATCCTAGATGCTGAATAAAGGTGTGATAAGGTCAAAGACAAATTGCAATGGAAAGAGTTAAACAGTGAAGAAAGACTTTACTGGTACATTAAAAATTTGCGAAGCGTAGATGTCAGGTGTTATTATCACAAAAACGGAGAAAAGAAAAAGAAAAAAAGGTAATTCAGGAAAGTGTTGGATCATTTCCCTTACTGTAATAATCATTTCACTATGCATATGTATATCAAAACACCACGGTGTACATCTTACATATGTACAACTTTTTTTCTTCAGAAAAAGAGTCTTGCAAAGGGAAAAGAGACTGAACTCAATTTCGCTCAAACAAAAGACAGGAGAATTTTTAAGCACTGGAATGAGCTAGTGGAAAAACTGGACGCCATTAGGGAGACAGGTTGGTCAATGTGCTGAGGCCATCTTTGTTTGCCAGTTGGCACTTACTGAAGTTAGGCTCCTACCCTCCTACAGAAACTAGAAGACGGGGGTACTATCTTCCTGGATAATACATTTCAAAGATGGTTCTTGGATTCTTAAGAAAGGTATCTCTGGGTTTGAAAACTGGCAAAAAGCTAAAAGATTTTACATCTCAAAGGGGCAGGAAAATAATTTACAATAGAAGGTTTTCTAAAGTAAGTGCTCTAAGAAAAGGAAGATAAGGAAGAAAAGGAAGATAATTAGGAAGAAAACTGACTAACATGGAGTCAAGTGGAGGAGATCATTAAGGCCATCTTGATCACTGCATCTATAAAGGTTCTGATCACATGTCTTAAATGAGTCAATCTAATGGTACAGCTAATCACTGCATTATCATAATAATGTGTTTGGGGTAGGTATTAGTGATGTTCACCAAATATGTCCAGCTCTGCCTTTGGACATGTAGCAGGATGTCACTTCCCATTCCCCTTAGAAGTGATGGGAACCATGTGAATGGTTTTGTGCAATACATTGTGGAAGACACATCATTACTCACTGCTGGGCTAGAGGTTTTAATTGTTAGTATACTAATCCCCACTAAGGCAACTGTAATGTTTGAAGTGGGGCTGCTTAGTCCGCGTGATTTCCAGCTTGAGAAGCTGTGAAGCTGAGTGCAAACCAACCCACAATGGACTGTAGAATGAAAAGAAATAACCCTTTGTTGCTGGAAGATACTAATATTGGGGTATGGTATGTTGTTTTACCATGCCTTAGAAATCTGCTTCGTAAGTATCTTAACTGATTTCAACCAGGAAAACAATACAGAAAAATAAAATTATTGTAAGTTTCAGCATTAGCCACCGAAACCAAGTGATAGCATAGGAATAGGCCTCAACTCATGAAAAATATTTGGTGTGGGAAGGGCTTGGTGGGCAGAAGATGTGTGCTTGAAACATTGGTCCCTCTTCTATTATTAAAAGACATTTGTTTTCCCTTGTTCAGTTTTGAAAGAAATATGAGCCATCAATTTTCTTTTATTTCAAGATCCTATAGATTTTCTACAAATCCACAGCAATGAAAACATTTATATTTCATTATTACAAATTCCCCTGGGAACTCTTCCTCTCTCTTTCATACACCTTCTCAATTTCATTACATAATTAAAACGGGAAAGTTGCCTTGGGGGAATAATAAAATATGCTAGGATATACCACCTCTTAGGTAAATATGTAGACAGTATATTTTTACTGAATATTTTAGATTACTTTAAGCTTCCTTTTAGAAGTATACCTAATGACCTGACATAGACAATTTCCTAAACTTGTGCATTAATACACTTTGAATGGTAATTATATTTTAATTAAAATGCCAAAGTGATCCAAAGGTGAAGAATAAGCTATTTACTGTGTGGAGTCTGAACAATGAAATAAATGGGGAAAGAACTTAAGTCTTTATGATTTTTTTCTTAATGCTGAAAAAGTGATATTGAGAGCAATTATTATCATTTTTTTCCCAAAATACAGTAATGCATAAATAGAAGCAAATTAAATCTACCACTCAGCAAATTTCATTTGCCATGGGGAGATTAATATGAAAAGGGCCTCTGAATTTTTATCAGAGCAGAAAACTTAATAGGATATTTCAAAAATTCAGCTCTGGCCGGCTTGAGAATAGATAATGGAATTCTTGCAGCTTAAATCTTGAGGTCACTATTTCAAAAATGCCCCAAGTTGGCAGTAACTAAAAGGCATTACTATCTGATGGCACTGCAGTGCCTATGTGAAATGAATTATTGGTTTCACTCTGATGGTTACGAGATAGGGATCTAATACCATCCGAACGACTGAAGCTAATTGGCCCAATTGCTGGTATTTCAAGGAGGCATCCAACAATTGAAAATTGGAATTACATCCCCTCTCTGTACTTGCTTGCTTTCCTGTGACGGGCATGACAGGTGTGACGTTTATCTGGGCCTATCTTGGGCTTTGATGTAAATAAATCAAAAATTCATTCTGGCAGCTCAAGCTTTTGCCCTATAGGGTCCTGGAGATCTGGCTTATTAATTTGTAGACAGTGTGCCTTGTCCCATTTGCCAGGAAGGAAGCCTTTACAAATGAAATGGTGATGTTAGAGGGCCCCAAGCTCCATGGATAAAGAACTTTCTCTGGGCTAGAGGGATTCTGGGAAGGTCAACATGGCTGCCTACTTTCCTATGGCCCAGTTTGTGTTCATGCTAAACTGATTATTAGCATTTAAGATTGGTATAGTGGGAAGAGAAACTTGAGTCCAATAGATGTGTGAGTTAAGGACAAATACTAACCATTATACTGTGTGCAAGGTAAGACAGTAGATATATAAAACAGACAGCTTGGGTTTAAATACTGATTCCACCAAGAAATAATTCTGTTTTGGGAGTGTAGTTAATCCCCCCAAAGCCTCAATTCCTTAGTCCCCTTATATGACTCTTGTGAGATTAAAATAGATAATGAGCACAGGAAAGAGCCTGGCATAGTGTAAACAAATAATAAATGCTGATCATCTTGTTAACATTCCTATTTAAAAAGTGGTAGTAGAGTAATAGTAGTTATTATATTATCAACACCTATCTTGCAAAACTGCCTCCTAGACTTGTATAGAAGATCAAATGACATAAAAAGATGCAAAAACTATGAAATGTCATGCAAATTAAAGGTGTTAATAATTATAATCACATCTAGCTTATTTTTAATTTTTTATATTATTGTGTTTATTTCTCAAATACACCTGATTCTGAGATTACAGACAGTGGTATCAGGGACTGATTCACTCTCTAAGCACAGAGTAAAGCTGAAACAAATAGTCAAATGAATAAATAGGGGCTCACAGAAAATCTTTGGGAAATATGAGACCTATCACTGCCTGAAGTCGGTTCCCTCATGCTGCGGGTTAGCAGGACTGCCAGGTCACCGAGCATTCTTTGTACATCCTGTTTATCGGAGCCAGTAGGTATTAAATTATTTCATCAAGCAGTCCTATAACTTTGCAGCTCCCTGGTGGGTCTTCTAATCTCAGATTATGTTCACCCATCAAGCCATGATTGCTGGAAGGGTTATTACTATTTCTCATTATGCTATCTCCTGAGTCCTCTTTTTTCCCTTTGTTAAAATTGTTCCACTAAGAATATATTTTTTTAACTCAAATTGAATTTCTTTCAGACTCCCTCTCTGATATCATTGGGTTCCAGGTTCCTAAGGATTTCTTAAAAATGTTAAGGGAAAACAAAATATGTAGGTTTAGTAAGATTTATTTCTTTTCTTGGGACAATAACGTCATTTTTTTCCCCATCCATTCTGCGTACATTAATCAAAGAACTAGGCCAGGTCCTATAGACGCTGTGTGTATGTGTGTGTGTGTGTGTGTGTGTGTGTGTGTGTGTAGCATGTGGTAGGAAATAAGGATCTGACTCAATGTATTATATTGACCTAAATTCATAATGTCTTTTGAAAAGATGACATTAAAATTAACAGGCTATTTTTTCCCTGTTGAGCATAAGCCTCTGTTTCACTGGTCTTCTGCACCCCTGCTCTCCGTCTTGGTCCTCCTTTTTTTTTCTTTTATTGATTGACCTTCTTAATACACGGCCATTTTCCAAGCACTGTGGAAGTGAATTATACATGAAAACTCAGAAACAGTATATCAGTGGTACATTCTGCACTGAGTGACTCAGGTATTGAGTCTCCCTTAGTCACACATAAGAGTTGAGCTCCCTATCTGGTATTTTATATCTGAAAATAATCTACCAGTATCTCTCGTTATATGTGATTTTGGTCTTCTGTATATTCCCAAATCCTGCCAACTACAATCAAGTCTTGATTACAGAATAACACTTAACTGACCCCATTCACCTCTCTTCAAGTTTCATCTCTTTTATAGACTTTAAAACTGACCCATTCCAAAAACAGACCATGTTTCACAAATCCCATATCAGGAGAATCACAGATTCTTCTGTTTCCGTATGTAAAAGGATACAAGGGTATTGGAATTTCTAGAACATTCTTATGAGTGATATGATCAATGACTGAGGATGGGAAATTAAAACCTTTCCCTCCAAATTTGGGATTTGGGATTTGTAATTTCTATAACAAGTTGGCCTAGAATGTATGATACATGTGTATACATATATCTATATGTACACACACATTATGCATGTGTGTGTGTATATATTTCACATTCTTACTAAGGACAAAAACATAGTAACACATAAAACACAAGAGACAGTCCATGAAAGGCTAAAAGCTCATGTAATCTTTATGAGGGCTGAACTATTCCTATTTTCCATCCCACTGTAACTAGTGACTAGCAGAGGTCCTGGCACTAGGAACTCAATAAACATTTCCTAAAGAGAAGGGAAGAAGGGAGGGGCCATAGCCACAGAAACAATGCTTAACCTAGTGAAGCCTGTAAAGCAGAGAACAACAGAAACACAAGATTTCTGAGGACCAAGTAAGCAAAGCACCAGACTTCTATTACCTTGCCCCAAAATATCTCAAGCACACATCATCAGAGAGAAAATTACCTTGAAATTCCCTTTCCCTTCATCACTATATAACTGAATGTGAACAGAAGATTCTGTCTCTTCTCATTACACCTTGCCGATAACTATTCTTAGAAGTGGGCTACCCACCCCAAAGTCATCATCTTATCAGAAAGACATCACATACTTCTGCCACTTGTTTCCAACCTCCTTCATGGAGTTAATATCTATCACACAGTTCCTATGTGCCAGGCATGACTCTAAAAATCTTAGTACGTAATTATTCATAGAATCCTCTTAACAAATTATAATGTTCCTTTTATTAGCAGTACCCTCTCTGCAAAACATGAAGGAGTCTCAGCAAAGTTTAGTTAAATAACTGCTGTGATCCAGTCATTACTTTAAAGCTACCAAAACAAAAATGGTGATATATGGTCTCTCATCTCATGGCATTCCTAGTTTATTGGAGTAGCTGAATATACGCATAAATATATAAGAGAGATAAGTATTGTATTTACATGTTCATAGCATGATTCTTTAACACAGACACTCTGGGTTTCAAGTTGCTCTGATCCCAAACTTTGCTTCATCATTTTATAGTTACATGGTCTTAGAAAAATACTATATTGTACAGTTTCATTTTCCTCACATCGTTATGAAGGCAATGTTGGTATTTATCCCCAAGGGTTGTTGTGAAGAATAAATGGAAATCATGCTCACAAGTGGCTAGCACATATTAACTTCTTAATAATTAAATGATAATCATAACTTTTCATTAATATATTTATTATTTTCATTTTCATGTAAATAATACATTATCTATCAGTGAGTTACAGCAGATGTCATAGGAGGATGCATTTGAGATGACTATTTGAAAAATGAATAGGTACTGTCCCAGCACTGTAGCAAGAGATACCTAATCCTGACAGCAGAAATAGCATGTACAATGATCATCAAAATAAAATTGAATTTTCTCTAAAATGTTGACCTCCAAGTTAGAAACATGGATGCATCTTCTTCCTATTAACCACAATAAGACCAGTATTCCTCAGCAGAAGATGAATTATACAATTTGGATCATTGATCATACAGAGATTCGTTGTCAGCTTGACTTTTAAGATTTGCCAGGTATTAGAAGAGCTTATTTATAGAAAGCAGATGGCTTTTTGTCATTTAATTCACTGAAATTTACTTAGTATGAGGAAGGGAGAAATCAAGCTGGCTCCATGATAAAAGCTCTCTAAATACATTAGCTCCTTGAGTGGACTGCAGAGGGACAAATAGAACACTTCTTTTAAAACAAATTAGCCTTCTTTTATGTTTTAGAAGAGATAAGACCAAAGTCCTCAGCAGTGAATGATAACATTAGTCGAAGCAATTTCAGAATTTGCTTTATCAAATGCCGAATTCTCTCTCATCCCATTGACCACGGTGCTGCTTTTCTTTTAAGGTGCCCTCACTGCTTTCCTAGAATGTATCAAGTTCAAACAACAGTGCCTTATTTCAAATCTCAGACCCACTTCACTCCTATTCTCAGATCTCTGCCTTGTTTACCTACTTCTTATTTTTTGGATTCAGTCAAAACCCCAATTGGCTGCCCTTTGCTTTTCTGACATTCCATGGCACCTTTTGCGGCCTTTTGCAGTAACACATATTCTATATCCTTTCCAAAGCTGCCAAAATCATTTATCCAACTTTTCGGGTTTTATCCTAAATTTCAATATGACTGAAATACGCAGATGAGTGCTCTCACTCTATTTTGTTGATCTTTTTCTCTCCTTTCTGCCTTTCCTCTCTTTCCTTCTAACCACCTTATACCAATTAAACACTATTCAAGAGTGACAAGAAGTACAACCCTTGAAGCCAATAGTCTTGTTTTCTGACATATTTCATTAGTTTATGACTTGCACATCTTGAAAGGGGTATTTTTCTCTGTAATCAGCAAATAGATCCAACTACCTTATGGGATTATTGTGTTAATAATACCTTGTGGGATTATTGTGAGGCATAAATGAGATAAAGTGCCTGAAAACAAGCAGTGCCAGGAAACATAGACTTATTACAACTACAGGTGGCCTCGTTCAACATATATTATTAAAACCTAGCTAGTTCCCACCACGGATAGGTATCAGGGATCTGAAGACAGAAAAATCCCAGTTTCTTCTATAAAGGACCTCATTAATTAGGTTTGGAAAAGCTTAGAGTACCATTATTTGAGGATGAAAGATATGCTGGAGTGAATGGACAAATAAACCATGTTTGAGCATTTCTATTTGCAAGAGAAGACAATTGCTTCTTAATCTGCATGCACTTAAGATGGCCTAGGGTTGCTCATCTGAAAATCTGAACCGAGCTATGAGACAGCTCAAAAGAATCACTTTAGTGATCTATGGAAGTGACACAGGATCAAGGAGGAGAAGAGTGGGTTTGCCTGTGATTCATACCATGAGGAAGAATAAGATGCCTAGAAAACAGTCACTCACCTTCAAAACCTGTAGAGTGTCTCAGTAAGAAGAAGAAAGAAGTTTCTCATAGGATAAGGCAACGCTTTCTGTAAAAACATCAGAAATGACCAGTCATTTTTGTCCAACAGTGGTCAATTATGATGGACCTACTCCAATGCAGGCTTCAGAGCTCCCCCATTAGCATTGGCAAAGATTTTGCCAAGCAAGAGTCACATTTTGATTTCTTGATTTGCCTATTCCTGCTTCTTTCTGCCTCCTTTATGTGTTTTGATTCCTAGTATGCATCTTCCACACAGATCTCCATATCATTATCTGTTTCTGGAGAAACCAACCTATGGTGTTGGAATTTTAATATAGATTGGATTAAGAAAATGTGGCACATATACACCATGGAATACTATGCAGCCATAAAAAAGGATGAGTTTGTGTCCTTTGTAGGGACATGGATGCAGCTGGAAACCATCATTCTTAGCAAACTATCACAAGAACAGAAAACCAAACACCGCATGTTCTCACTCATAGGTGGGAACTGAACAATGAGATCACTTGGACTCGGGAAGGGGAACATCACACACCGGGGCCTATCATGGGGAGGGGGTAGGGGGGAGGGATTGCATTGGGAGTTATACCTGATGTAAATGACGAGTTGATGGGTGCTGACGAGTTGATGGGTGCAGCACACCAACATGGCACAAGTATACATATGTAACAAACCTGCACGTTATGCACATGTACCCTAGAACTTAAAGTATAATAATAATAAATAAATTTTTAAAAAAAATTAAAAAAAAAAAGAAAAAAAAAAAAGTTATAGGCATTTGTTAGAGACAGAATGGACTTTTCCAAGTACATTTCTACGTATGATGCACAGATACTTCCAATTTATAATACCTTTATAAGCATGTTTATGGTAGCACTAATACCTATGAAGCAGAGCAGACATGCATATTTTGGCTCATTTTGTTCGAGCTGGAAAAGGTCAGGGACGGTGTAAAAGGAATGGTCCACCTATGTTCACTGACGCTGTTTGACTGTTGTGGTTTGCTATTCCAAAGTCTGTCTTCAGCTGCCCTGCTTCAAAAAGGCCCTTTAAAAATGATGGTGGTTGGGCCAGGCGTGGTGGCTCATGCCTGTAATCCCCATACTTTGGGAGGCCGAGGCGGGTGGATCACCTGCGGTCAGGAGTATGAGAGCACCCTGGCCAACATGGCAAAACCCTGTCTCTACTAAAAATACAAAAAAATTAGCTGGGCATGGTGGCACATGCCTGTAGTCCCAGCTACTTTGGAGGCTGAGGCAGGAGAATCTCTTGAACCTGAGAGGTGGAGGTTGCAGTGAGCTGAGGTCATGCCACTGCACTCCAGCATGGGCGATAGAGTGAGACTCTATCAAAAAAAAAAAAAAAAAAAAAAAAAAAGATGATGGTGATGGATACAAAAAAATTGTTCACATACTAAATGCAACTTGATCTTACAGGTTAAAAATGATTAAAATGACAACTTTTATGTTATGTGTATTTTACCAGAATTTTAAAAAGCTAATAAAAATGGAAGAACTCAAGCCTTAAGCTTAGAGAAAAACAGTCAAAAATTAATCATTTGGAAGTTGGTTAATAATAGGAATTTGTCATAGCCTTATGGATTGGGGAAGTTACTCACGAAAACAACTCATGGAGACAATGAGAGACTCATGGAGAGAATGAACAGAGAATGAGTGACTCATTACTGCTCAGCCTTTTGGCTAAGATCAAGTGTGAGAATGAGTGACTCAACTCAAGGAAAGAATGAAGTTTAATAACAGAGTAGTGGTTTTCCTCTTGTACTCCACTCTAGACATTCTCAAACTTTGACCATAAAAATAACCTGGGAAGATTGTTAAAAAGCCTATTCTCCAGGATACAAACCCAAAACAATTCAATCAGAATCTCCCAGGCATCAGGTTCTTCAGGTCCCCACATGATCTACTGTGGAGTCAAGTTTGAGAAACCTGTTCTACTTCTATACCTTTTACTAGCAAATATATTTCATCCTAATGGAGGCTGTTATATACAGAAATTCTTAATTGACAGATGGCGTGGAAGTGACTGATGTGGTTTGGCTGTGTCCCCACCCAAATCTCATCTTGAATTGTAGCTCTCATAATTTCCATGTGTTGTGGGAGAGACCTGGTGGGAGGTAATTGAATCACTGGGGTGGGTCTTTCCCATGCTGTTCTCGTGAAATGAACAAATCTCACGAGATCTGATGGTTTTATAAAGGGGAGTTCACCTGCACACAATCTCTTTTGCCTTCCGCTATGTAAGACGTGCCTTTGTTTCTCACTGACCTTCCACCATGATTGTGAGGCCTCCCCAGCCCTGTGGAACTGTGAATCTATGAAACCTCTTTCCTTTACAAATGACCCAGTCTCAGGTATGTCTTTATTAGCAACGTGAGAACAGACTCATACAGTGACATAAAAATCTTTCATTCTCCAAATTATGACATTGCCCTCAAGTTCTCCAGTCTCAGGAGGGAGTAGGAAAGAAAGATGCTTTCATGGATAAGAATCACCTTGGTACAAGAGTAAAAATGTTATCAATGTTCAGCTTTTCCAATAACAACTCATTGCCAAAAGCCCTGAAATACGCATCTGCTTTCTCCCACCATCGCCAAACGATTTAGAGTAGATTAGGCCTCCTATTTTACAGCAATGCTGCGGTAGCCTTCAAGCTGATCTTCTTGCTTTCAATTTGCTTTTTTTTTTTCCCCATGCTTTTTCCATTTTTTAAAATCTAAACAACAGTCAGATTTGTTTTTCATAAAAGCTATTCTGGTTACATCATTCTTCTCAGACTTCTTCAATGGTATGCTTTTAGCTTTTATAATAAATGAATATTCTGCACCTTCCTACCTCTGCATATTCATCTTCAAGATCCTCCTTGTGACTCTTTCTCATCTGCCTTCATTGTGATCGCGACAGGAGGCAGAGAAATTCTAGGCAGAAAAGGGTCAGTCTCCAGCGAAAACCCCACCCTCAAGCCAAAATGCCTGAAACTGCGGCCCAAAGTGAGGACTTATATCCCCATTTCCTTGCTTAAATGTTGTCTTTTCCTAAATCACCCATGGTCCCACTCTGCCGCATCCTGTGCCTGTAGAAACCCCAGATTCAGGACTACGACCGGACATCGGAGAGAAGTGGCTTGACTTTAGAGGGACAGTTTGACGAGGTAACTTCAGAGAAGTCTGGCTGGAAACAGCCGGACTTCAGGGGACGATTACCTACACCCCCCATCCCATTTGCAGCTCCCCTTCCGGCTGAGAGCCACTTTCATCGGCAATAAAATGCCCTGCGTTTACCATTCTTCGTTTGTGTAACCTCATTTTTCCTGGACGCTGGACAAAAGCTCCGGAGCCACAAGCGCATATATAAAATGCTGTCACACTGACCCTTCGCCCTCGCTGGCAGAGGGCAGCCGCCCCACGCGACAAAGCAAATGGCCCACTGAGCTATTAACATTTAAGCTGTCCAGGAACGGCAGAGCTAAAAGAGCACTGTAACAAGCCCTCTGGGGCCTCGGGGGTTGCAGGCACCCCAACTGGACATTGACGCAGGGCCCGCATGGAGGTCTCTCCTTCTGCAAAGCGGCTGGCCAGTTCCAGCGCTCATGCACTCCAATTCCCCCCTCGTTCACTCACCTGCTCCTTTCCGTGAAGAGTTGAGAGCAAGGGGCTGAAGAAACGAGGCACCTCTGTCACAGGTCCCGCGAAGGAGTCAGGGAAATCCCCTGCTTCAGTTGTACTTCTCATTCCCTCCAACGCATCTCTCTCTCGCCCAATTTTTTTTCTTCCTCTATGTCTTTATGTCTCTACCTAGCTCCACCTCCCACATCTCAGGAAGGTGACCCACGCTATTGCCTTTGACTAGAATAGGCTTTGCTCTCCCCTTGCCTGGTGATCCCCATTCACCTATCAGCTCTCGGATTAAATATCCTTCAGGAAACTCTTCCTGACAGGCTGCATCACTCAATGAAAAAAGAAAAAAGAAAAAAGGTTAAAGTTAAAATATAAGGCAGCAGACATGATTAAGATTCATCTTTAGCAAAGTAAGTATGCTGAATTCCCCCACCCCCATCCCCCAGCCCTCAAGATGTAAGAAAGAGTAATAATGTTTCTTTTGTTCGCCACTTTTTCACTAAGACTTAATATTATGTCTGGTGCTTTGATAAATGTGTTTCTCTCCTTAATGATGAGGTGACCTACTAATCTCACTTTCTGCAGCAGAAAGCCCCAAAGGAATGAAAATTTCATAGCACTCTAAGTTGTTGTGTCTTTCCATTCCAGAACAATGTCGCTTCGTTCTCAGTTTAGATGGAAAATTTCTTGAGAGTTCCTGAAGTCTGGGATTAGTCGCAAGAGGATTAGACCTTTAACTAGAATGATGATGGCTTGGAGAGTGGATGATTATAGCCTAGCATGTCACAAGCGGACTCAAGAGACTGATCACAGTGTTGGCATTAGAAGATTCGTTGAAACAAATTGAACGCCCCGCGTCAATCTTGATAAAGGTCAGATTATAAGAAATAAAAGTAAGTACCATTTAACCTAGTAGGTAGCATAGGTACACCTCCATTTTCTCTAGAGCCTGAGAATATAAATAGTTGAAAGAGGATTCAGGCAAATTAACAAATTCGGAATACAGGAACACATCACTATCTGTTACAAGGTGTCAGCGTCTTACCATCCCACCCCAACTTTTTATTTATTTATTTATTTATTTATTTATTTACTTATTTATTTATTTCTTGCTCCTCCAAGTGTAAGGAACTGAAATCTCATTGCTCCTAGCCTCATAGATCTCCTTTTTTAAAAAAAATACTATTTTTAGTTCTTATAACTACTACTACAAGGCCAATAGTCTAAGTTTTACAAAGAAACCCACCAATTGCTTAAAAAAAAATGATAAAACCTTTCAAACTTTTTTTTTTTTTTTTTTTTTGAGACGGAGTCTCGCTCTGTCGCCCAGGCTGGAGTGCAGTGGCCGGATCTCAGCTCACTGCAAGCTCCGCCTCCCGGGTTTACGCCATTCTCCTGCCTCAGCCTCCCGAGTAGCTGGGACTACAGGCGCCCGCCACCTCCCCCGGCTAGTTTTTTGTATTTTTTTTAGTAGAGACGAGGTTTCACCGTGTTAACCAGGATGGTCTCGATCTTCTGACCTCGTGATCCGCCCGTCTCGGCCTCCCAAAGTGCTGGCATTACAGGCTTGAGCCACCGCGCCCGGCCCCTTTCAAACTTTTTAAAGAGGAAACAATGTTACTGGAAAGAGAAAGTGAATATCATTTCCCAAGTTCTGTCACTAAAATGTGTCTTATCTTTCTGGATTTCCCATAAGTATGAGTGTCTATACCTCACTAACCTGAAGATTATGACCTGAATGCAATTTCAGATAACTCAGATACCTCACCAGAACACAGAACCCAAATTCAAGTGTTTGTATTGTAGGAGGGAGTGAACTCTCTATATACTGCAATTGCATTCGGGGGTCAAAAAATCACAGCCCACAGGGCAAATCTGCAAGCACCCAGTTTTTGTAAATGAAGTGTTATTGTAACATAACCATGACCAGCTGTTTATGTAACTGTCTCAGGACACTTTTGCTGTAAAGGCAAAGTTGCAGGGTTGAGACAGACACTGCTCAAACTAACCCCTTACAGAAAATGTTTGACAGCACCTGCAGGTTTATAAGATTCCGATACATTTTACCAGCTGGTCTTAGCAATGGGAAATTAGGGAAGGATATTTATTTTCTGAGGCGAATATGCTAGAAGCAGTAGCAGATAGTAGTAAATAGGAAAGAAATCGGTGGTATTAAATAAGTAAAAGATCCCAAAGTAACACTGAATTTGGAGATAGAAGATTTGGAGATTTTGATATCTTCTTCAAAGTAGGCAGTAGACAAAAGCATTTCAGTTTGAGGAAGAAAATTTCAGTTGTATTAACTGGATACATTGAACCCAGTCAATGGATTATGGGCATCAGTGGAAGGAGATGAAGTTTTTAGAAGCTCATCAAAAGCAAGGATCACATCTTATGCCCATCTGATATCCTAGTACTTAAACTAAGTTTATTATCTGACAAAGCCATTTATTTTTCATCAAACATCACTGAGTACCCAGTAGCTTAAAAAAAAAGTTGTACTAGATCACCGAGTAGTCTCACAAGTGAAACTTGAAACTCTATGCTTAGAAATAGTTGTTTACTATTAATTTCTTCTTCTAATAAAATATTTTTGAAACATTATATACATATCTAAAATAAAGGAGACTTGGCATCACTTAATAGCTATGTCATCCCGGGCAGGTAACTTAACTTTAGATGATCCAGTTTCCTTATATGTAAGATAGAGATCATAATGGTCATTACTTCATTAAGTTATATTTAAAAATCACAAATCAGTAGTGGCATAAACACCAAGCAATCACAACACAACAATAAATCTGTTGTTATTGAAAGATACGTTCACATTCATTAAAATGTTAGTGGTAAGCACAATCTCACTAATGATCGCATTCCAGTTCTTTGGACTTGCCTCAAGTATGCAATTGGTGGCTGCAAAAATGAACAGGACATTGGTCTCACCCAGTGAAGCTGTTTTATTTTATTTATTTTTTGTCTTTATTCTGGTAGTCTTATGAAAAGAGTGAAGATGACTTTATCTGGCTTTTGCTTATCATAAATTTCTTGCTGGTTGGTGGCCTAATTTCTTCTCTACACTCAATTTCCTTCAGAAAAAAATTCAGTTCTTTCTCTTTCCCTACCATTTCTTATTTTCTACAATACCAGAATGGAGATTGCACACCTTAAGTGTGGGCCTAGGTGCTGTGACTGTACTTCATAAGCTTTAAAGCACTGTCCAGATATTAGTTTTTATTTATTGCTTTCAATGAATGGAAAAGTCCCTTGCCTTCTTGTCACCTACCTAACACCACTCGTTGAGAGATATTTGCGGTCTTCATATAGTCAGCTTTTCCCAACTTGGTCTGTTATTTTCCAGTTTTTATGCCTTTCCAATATCTTTTACTATTGAAAATCTGACCTTTATATACAGAAAACATTACAGTGACTAAAGAACAAAAAATAATAATCCTTGACTTTCCATAGCACCTTATAAATATTAAATCAATTTTCACAAGCAATATAAAGCTGGACTATAAGCTCGATTGGAAACCATGTTTTATTTATCTTTGCAAACCAAGAACTTGTCTCATATCTAGTAATTAGTAGGTGCTCAATAATTCTTAAAATGTAAATATTATCATAAATCACAATGAAAGATTCAGGTAGAGTATCATCTTTTGTATACACATGAAAAATACACTTAGTGAAGTAGAAAAAATCACATGGAACTAGAATTTAGTTATTTTAATCCATCATTCAAAACTCTAGAGTATTAGTGCTCATAAAAACAACACCAGAAATAAAAGAGGATGGTTTCTGATTGGCATCCTCATGATATTATTTCAATAGCAGGATGTTAAAATAAATTGATTATTATTGGAACCCATCCTGACATAATCAGGTGCTTTATATTCAATTTAGAAACTTCTGCTGCATTGACTAATGTGGTAGCCATTTGCCATATGCGACTACTTAAATTTAAATTTCAATTAATTAAAATTAAATAAAACCAAAAATTCAATTCCTCACTCACACTTGCCACATTTCAAGAACTCAAGTATCACATGGAGTCAGTGGCTGCCATAATGAACAGCAGAAATATACAACCCTGTGAAAAGTTCTAGAAGCTGCTGGAATAATTCTGTTCATTCCCTGGAATTCTTGACAAGGTTTTCCAAAACATCAATTGGGCCATGTGGGCAGACGTTGTATGATTGAGATGCTTTGAAGTGTCAGACAGTATTTGAGAGATGAAAGGAGATGGTCTGTGAAAAGTAAAAAAAAAAAAAAATTAAATGATATATATATCACTATATAAAATTTAAAAATGATATATATCATATATACATATATATACACACACACGTAGTTTACTGGTGTAACAAAATGAAATATTTTGTCTTTGTTTTGTTTTTGAGACAGAGTCTCTCTCTATTGCTCAGGCTGGAGTGCAGTGACACGATCTTTGCTCACTGCAACCTCCGCCTGACAGGTTCGAGTGATTCTTCTGCCTAAGCCTCCCAAGTAGCTGGGATTACAGGTGCCCACCACTACACCCAGCTAATTTTTTTGTATTTTTAGTAGAGACGGTGTTTCACCATGTTAGCCAGGCTAGTCTCGAACTCGTGACCCTAAGTGATTCACTCACCTCGGCCTTCCAAAGTGCTGGAATTACAAGCTTGAGCCACCATGCCCAGCCTTTGCTTCCCAAAATGTGGCAGATGTGATGCCAGAAAGGTGTTCCTATCCAGACCCCAGGAAAGGTTTCAAGAATTCTTGGATCTCGCACAAGAAATAATTCAGAGTGAGTCCACACAGTAAAGTGAAAGCAAGTGTATTAAGAAAGTAGAAGAATAAAAGAATGACTACTCCATAGACAGAGCAGCCCCAAGGCCTGCTGGTTGCCTGTGTTTCACATGTGCACATTAATAAATTTTGTATGCCTTTTTTTCTTATTAATCTGCCTTTTGTCAGTTGATTTTTCAATGAACTACATCAGTGGGCAAAGGAGAAGTTTTCCTTGGCCCCTACAGTTTTGGTGCTGTGAGCAGGATAACAAATCCCTCTGTTTCATAGCCTACAGACGGAACCTTGGAACAACGGAGGAAACGCTTACAAAAAATAGTAAGAATTACTCTACCAAGTCAGTCATCCTAGATTTCTGCCTATGGAGCCCAGGTTGAATAAGAGTAGTAAGAATCCTTGTCTTTTTCCCCTTCCAATTGGGATTACCAGGAAACAAATTGAATATGAACTAGTTCACTTATGTAATAAATAAATTACCTATATTTTAAAGAAAACTTTTTGGAGCACTCTCATCTTAAATAGCTATCTTATTGGTACCTATAAAAATACAAATCTGTGTGTGAGAGAGAGAGAGAGACTTAAAAAATTCCTTGGCAAGATTTTTTTTTAAAAGAAAGGCAGAAATCAGTTTTTTAAAAAAGTTAAAATCCTTTGTATGTGAGGACAGTAAAGATCACCGGTGGCCATCAAGCAGAACATCCAGAGGCAAAACTCCTTATCTGAGGAATTCAGGCATAATTTGACTTCCCTATGATCTAAAGCAAGCATCTGGTTCCAGGTTTCTTTCCCTAAAATGCATAAGTAACTAAACTTTCCAAACATCTCCAGAATGCATGCATAGTGAAACTCTTTGTGCAACCCTTGCTGACATTAAGGCACCAACACATGGACAAATGTAATCATTTCTCATGACCTACATGGCTAACATAGTCCAAATTACCCTTAAGGGCGTGCTTTAAGGTCTATAAATACCCCTAAGGAAAAATCCATTGTGGTAGCTCAGTCCTCTCCTGCTGAGGCATCCCACTGCATTCTTCTGCAGCGTTCTTTCTTTCTAACAAATCCTTCTTTCTTCAAACCTAACTTTTGTCGATAAATTCTTCTTACCAACCTGTGAGTCAAACATTTTCCAATGTCGGGGCTCTGACACCACACTGGGCAGTTTGCTGAAAGTGCTGTGTTGGATCCCTTGTGGGATTTTTCAAAAAGGCACTCCAGCCCATAGTTCAGTGGCTAGGATTCCACTTTTTAACCATCATGGCCAGGGTTTGGTTCCTGATCAGGGAATCAGTCCCTCAGAAATGTTAAGCCTTTTAACTAAGAAGAAAAAAGAAATATTTATAAAAATGAGTCTGAATTATCCATGTTGAATTTTTATTTTGTGACTCTTGATCTTTTGGGGTAACCATTAATATATTTTCTATCCCTATGGGCAGTTTTTGATTTCCGGTCTTACCTACTGTTTCTTTTAATCCTCTATCTCTGGAGCACAGGGGTTATCAAGCCTTTGTGTGCAGACAGTCAGCTGAGAAGCTGAAATCCTAAAGAATATTGCTGGGCAGAAATGTGGTGTGCACCTCATGTGCAGTTAACAATCCTGTCCTTTCTTTGAGATGTCTTTGAGGATGTTCTGCATCCTGGGAGGGTTGCAGCTTTTGATCCCTCTTTGGAGAGCTTGGTTAAGCCATGAGGGACTTCTTGGGTTTAATTTCATGTGTGCTTATTTGTTTTGTTTTTGAGTGATTTGTTTAGGTATATCTTTGTTTTAAACGTTTGGCATATATTTAGAGTGTGGAGCAACTTCTGTTTTCCTTATATCTTGCTTTCTCCACTGGCCCAGAGAGACATACCTCACTCCACACTGGGAAACAAACAAATGAGTGAAAGAGGCTGGATTCTCCCTGGCCAGGAAGGTAGACAGATCTCTCCCTCAGCTACCTCTGCCATATTCTCAGCTCCAATGAAAGCTCAACCTCTCAAGAGACATAAAGTTTGCTACTGGTATATTCGAAAGGATTTTTAAGAGCACTCTGGTCAAAAATAAGCTTAATTAAAAGCCGCTATTCTTCTCTGATCTCTTTAAAATCCTATTTCTCACATGGGAACTTCTTACTGAACTAGATTTTTTTTTCTCCCTGAAACTCCTGCTAACTAGAACTTCACTGGCTTTTGGGAAAGCTTAAAATCTCCACAATAGTTTTCGGTAAGACTTGTTCTCCCATTTACTTCTTTTCCTCTTTCCTGTATGCTACCTTAACTATTGAGGCAGGAGAAAAGGGTCTGGAGGCAGGGAACCTAGGGCCAATTTGCACTGACTTCCAAGAACTGAATCAAAAGGAAAATCCCAACTTACCATGTCCAAGTAACAAAAAGATCCCTTTGCAATCACTACCCCCACCTTCCGTGCCACAGATGAAAAATGGAAACTACCTCTGATTGGTCCCCTCTCACAACCAATCAGACTGGTTGCAGGCCTTGTCTTCATTTGCATAGGGGTGTAACTTTGAAACTTCAGCCTCTGATTGGCCTCCTTCTGCAACCAATCAGACTGGTCATGGGCCACTACTTCATTTACATAGGGTGCAACCAAATAACCAACTGGAAATATCTACAGGATATTTAAACCCCAGATAATTCTGTAACCAGCATTCTTGAGTCCCTTTATTTATGCAGAGCAGGCTCAAGCAAGGTACTCTGTAGAAGACTTGTGTGGCCCAGCCCCTCAGTGTTTTTCTCCTGGGTTTTTGCATCAGCTTTAAGGGAATGAATTTCTCTATTGTTGACTACAAAAAAATTCATTCAATATGTACAAATATTACAGACACAATCTTTGCCTTGTCCCCCAATCCTCAATATTTTTAAGTCTAATCCAAAATTTCATATACAAAAGTTCCAAAAAAGTCAACTTAAAAAGAGCCTTTGTGGCCAATCACTATTCTTCTTGCACTTTATGCAAATAGTGAAGTATTTTACAAACTAAAGTTTAGTTTGCAAATAAGTTGTTCATACTATGATTTCTTCTTGGTAGAAATGGGGCACTGGAGAGAGAAAAATTATGTTTCAACAACAGTCAAAAACAACAACAAATAAATCAAACCTATGGTACACCTGTCATTAACTTCAACTCTTTTTTTTTTCAGATTTTATGAATTACCCGCTGTCTAAACTAAATCCTAAACTTTTAGGTTTAATATCTGACTCTGACTCTCCAGACTAACATTTCTATTTGCATCCTAAAATTCTGTTTTGAAATAATGAGAAAGTAAAACTGTTTTTTTCCTAACGCTCTGAAAACTAAAGCTAGACAACTTGATATAAACTTTAAGAGAAATAACTACAGCAGCTTATATATAAACACTCTTCATGGCTGTTGATGTATGAACTACTCAGAAAATTCACTGGAACACCTGATTCAAACTACAATCCAGAAAAATCTATTAGATTGCCACTGCCTGCCCACTCTAACTGAAGAAACTTCAGTTACTCTAGCAAAACTGGTTTATAGACCACTCCAGCCATTAAACTTTTTTTTTCCCCTGTTTACATAGAAATGCCTCTTATTAAATTTCTGTTTGCTTGCCTCATATACATAGGCCTAGCTTTGAGGGCCCATCTGCATTGACATCTTCTGCACTGGGACACAACTGTTTAACTGAACTGATGTATTCTCAGGACTGAGGCTGTTTGAAGAAGATACAAAGCAATGTACTTAAATTTCTTTCTCGGCTTGTTCCAATGTTCCCCCACCCATTTTGCCTACTCTTATTTAGAAACTTCTAACCCCAAACTCTCTATACTTACCAATCCTACATTAATATATGAAACTTTCTGAAAATACAGTTTTAAATCAGGGACTAAATAATACCAAAAATATTTCATCCCAAAATATACTTCTTTGACATATTTTGAGATGGCTATTCAAAGGGAGTGCAGACAGAAATACCCAAGCAAAGCTGCCTTTGTGGAGGAGATTCGCATCTGTAGAGAAAATCTGCATTGGGAAATAAATAGCAAGGCTGTCTTTCCACCCCCTTCCCCTTGTCAGAATCTAGGAAGGATTGGCTTCTGGGAGAGAAAGACTGATAGCCTGACACCTCTGAGGATCGGACGGAAACGTTCTTTTTTTTTTTTCTTTTTCTTTTTTAATACTTTAAGTTCTGGGATACATGTGCAGAATGTGCAGGTTTGTTACATAGGTATACATGTGCCATGGTGGTTTGCTGCACCCATCAACCTGTCATCTAGGTTTTAAGCCGTGCATGCATTAGATATTTCTCCTAATGCTATCCTTCCCCTTGCCCTCAACCCGCCGACGGGCCCCGGTGTGTGATTTTCCCCGCCTGTGTCCATGTGTTCTCATTGTTCAGCTCCCACTTATGAGTGAGAACATGCGATGTTTGGTTTTCTGTTCCTGTGTTAGTTTACTGAGGATGATGGTTTCCAGCTTCATCCATGTCCCTGCAAATGACATGAACTCATGCAGAAACATTCTTTCTAAGAGCTGCTATTCGTGAGATTTTGAGGTAAGAGGTCCGACTAGACCCCAGAAGTGAGTCTTGGACACCTGACCAAATTGAGGACTAGCTAAAACAGGTCCTGGTGGAAGTGCCTTCCTGTAAGACACGCCCACCTGTATGCCAAGTCATTTTACCATTGCCATGGCAACACCCGGAAGTTAACACCCCTTTCCATGACAACAACCAGACAACCCAGAAGTGACAACCCTCATCCTAGAAATGTCTGTATAAACCGCCCCTTAATTTGCATAAAATTAAAAGCGGGTATATATATATATATATATATATATATATATGAGCAAGGCGCTGCCTCTGAACTGCTACTGTGGCTACACCACCTATGTGGTAGTTCTGCTCCGCAAGGAAAGGTGCCTATGCTTCTGCTGCACACTGTTGCTTCAGTTGAAGTTACTTTTTAACACCACCAGCTTGCCCTTGAATTATTTCCTGGGCAAAGCCAAGAACGCCCCCCGGATGAGCCTCAGTTTGTGGACTTGCCTCTCCTGTGTCAGTTTCATCCGCATAGTGAGAAAACCTTGGTTAGCCACGCCTTTCCTCTGCTCCTTCCTGTAACTGGTCTTGGTGTGCTCCAAACCCCTATTATTTGTGTAATCTCAGGACAGTATGAAACTTCAACCCTCTGGCCCTTTCTTTAATATGTCCATGTTTTGTTTGCTTCCGTGCATGAATATGCGTATAATTATATTTTGTATACTGTTTCTCCTATTAGTCTTTTAACCGGGGCCTCAGTTGTAAAAATATGTTTTAATCACCCACTTTCTTTTACTTTCTTCCCTTCCCTTTCTCCCCTTCATTCCTTCCTTCTCTAGAAACTCCCCTCTAGCCATACATGCTTATCTAATTATGTTCTTGCTTAAGGAATTCCAGAGGCAATCTTTAAACAAACTAGGCAAGAAGCCTATAGCCCCTGTGGAATCCTTTCACTTAGGGGAAGTCATGAACAATTAGTCCAGCATCATCTAGCTGAACATAATGCCAACCAGATCCGCATATGAGCAGTTACTCACATAGCAATCAACACGACACATGTACCCTGCACCCCCTGCCCCACTCCTGCATGCCTCCCATACTAAGTTTTCCTTTAAAATTTCTACGGTAAAATTTAAAATGTCAATGGCGCTTTAGAATACAGTTTCACATCTTGGTTTGCTAGCTCTCTGTTTCAACCAACTTTTCCTCACACCAGCCCTCACCTCTTGTGTTTGACATTTGAATGGTGAGCAAATCAACCTGGATCCAGTTACAATCTGACTGTTGTTAGCTGATTTCCAGAGAAACTTCAGGGGGCAAAGGAGAAGTTTTCCCTTGGCTCGTACAGAATACAGAGGTCCATAAGAAAAAGGCACCTTACAATAAACTCGAAAAGACAAACACATTAAGGAGTTATTTTTAGAAGTTTTTAGACTCACACAATACTTTTTTTAAATAGAAATTTTCTTAATGCTTTTCACAGAATTCATTGAAAGAATGAAAATCCAGGTTGAGCATATTTTATCCTAAATGCTGGAAACCAGAAGTGGTTTGGATTTTGTTTTTGTTTTTATTTGTGGAATATTTGCATATTAATGAGATATCCGGGGAATGAGACTCAGTCTAAATCTAAAATTCACTTATGTTTCATGTATACCGTATACACATAGACTGAGGTACATACATACATTTTCTTAAATTTTGTGCATGAAACCAAGTTTTGACCGTCTTTTGACTGTGACAAGTCACATGAGGTCAGGTGTGAAATATTCCATGTGTGGTATCATGTTGGCTTTTAAAAAAGTTTAGAATATTGAAGAATTTAAGATTTGGGGTTTTGGGAATAGGAATTCTCCACCTGTATAAATTCTGTAAAGTAGATTGTATTTAAAGATTTTATGATTTTTGACCATTTTTCTGTCATTTCTCAAAACAGAAAAAAAACCTCCTCTTTCATTTTTTATTTTATGTATTTGAGTTTTCTCTTTTTTCCTAGTCTAGCTTATTATAGCTGATAGAGTTTATTGATTTATCTTTTAAGAAAACCCACTCTGTTTTGTTAATTATTTTTTTTCTCGTCTTTCTGGTGTCTCTAACCTTCTGCTCACTTTGGGCTTAATTTCTTCTTTTTTCTAATTCCTTGAGATTGTTTATTTGAGATATATTTGATGTCATTTATTGCTATAAATTTTTCTGTTTGGACGAATTTTGCTGCATCTCATAAGTTTTGGTAGGTTGTATTTCCATTTTCATTGATCCTGGGATATTTTTATATTTCCTTTTTAATTTCTTCTCTTGCCCATTTTTAAGAAGCATGTTGTTTCATTTCCACGTATTTGTGAATTTTCCAAGATTTCTCCTGTTGTTTCTTTCTAGTTTCATGCCATTGTTTTTGGAGAAGATCTTGATATGATTTCAATCTTTTAAAATTTGTTAAGACTTGTTTGATGGCCTACTACATGATACATCCTGGAGACTGTTCCAAATGCACATGAGTACAATGTGTATTCTCTTACTGTTTGATGGAACATCTGTATATGTCTGTAAGGTCCATTGTGTCTAAAGTTTAATTCAAGCCTAATGTTTCCTTATTGATTTTCTGATTTGATGATCTGTACACTGTGGAAAAAGGGGTATTGAGATCCCCTACTTGGAATCTTGGAATCTACCTGTCACTTCAGATCATTTAATAATTGCTTTATATATTTAACTGCTCCGATGTAGGGTGCCTATATATTTATAATTAGTATGCCTCTCATTATTTAGTTACCTGTTTCTTTTTGCAGTTTTCAACGTAGTCTATTTTGTCTCAGTGTAGTTAATGTTCTCTTTTGATTTCCATTTGTGTGGAGTATCTTTTCTGTCTCTTCACTTTCAGTCTATGTGTGTTTTATGAATAAAGCAAGACTCTCATAGGCAAAGTAAAGTTTTTAAAATCTAGTCAGACTTTCTATTTCTTATTATTGAAGAAATTTAATCCATTTACATTCAAAGTATTTATGCCTAGGTAAGAAATTGCTACCACCACTTTGTAATTTGTTTTCTGGTTGCTTCATAAATCCTTTGTTTTTTTCTTTCTCTCTTACTGTCCTCCTTTGTGTTTTGGTGATTTTCAGTGGTAGCATGCCTTGAGTCTCTTTTTATGTTTTGTGACACTACTATAGGTATTTGATTCGTGGTTACCATGTGGTCAACATAAATCACCCTACACATATAATATGCTATTTTAAACTGATAACCTGTCTACTGTGCTTTCTGCAGATTGATGTTGTTGGCCAGGTGGGATTTTCTGGTGGGACTGTGCTGCTTCTGTGGTGGGATTCCTCTGTTGGCCAGAATGCAGAGCTACTACCAACATCTCTTCGCTAGTCACTTTGAGCTCCACCCTGCTCTTTGTTTCTAACTGACCCCACCCAGGTAGTCCAGCACTGCCAGTATCTTAATGTTCCCCCATGAGACAGGACAGAAATAGGTCTCTTGCAGAGGATCCCAGAATGGTGGGTGAGTGGCTGTCTCTGACTCTCTTTCCCCACTATTGAAATTGTGGGCCAAGGGGAATCATCTTTGTGTGATGTTGTGCCAGCTTGGAGGGAAGGACAACACAAACCAAGTGAAACTGTTCCTGTTACTCTTCAGATGCAGCTTTTCTCAGTTCCATGGTCCACTCTCAAGTTCTGAGATATCCATGAGGATGTTCTTATATGTGGATAGTTGCTAGGTGGACTTCTGTGAGGAAGAGTAGAGCCAGAGAACTTTTATTCTGCCATCTTGCTGGTCACTCTCCCTGGCCTTTCTTTACAAAAAGAAAAAAATAGAGGTGAAAATATTGACGTATTAGAGATAAATAAAGATTGGCTTTATAAACACTACTTATCTGACAATTGGCATTGACTTACACAGTAATAAAAACTTATGTACTGACACATAAACTTGTGTGGTAGACAAATTTCAAATCCCACCCCTCAAGGTGCAAGTCCTAATCTCAGGAACCTGTGAATACATTTCCTTTCATTGCCAAAAACTTTGCAGGTGTCATTTTGAATTAATCAGGTGGACCATCTAGTCACATAAGTTTTTGAAAGTGGAGAACCTTTTCTAGCTGTAGTCCGATGGTGATGTGACTGCAGAAGAAAGGTTTAGAAAGATGCAATGTTGCTGGCTTTGAGGACAGAGGAAGGGGGATATGAGTCAAGAAAAGTGAGTGACCTCCAGAACAAGAAAAGACCAAGGGAATGGATTCTTCCCAAGAGCCTGCAGAATGCAAAAGAAAATTCAGTCTTTCTAATACCTTGATTTTAGCCAATGAGACCCATATCAAACTTGAGACCTACAGAACTATAAGTTAGTAAGCATGTTTTAAGTTACCAAGTTTGTGGTGATTTGTACAAAAGTAATAGAAAACCAATACAGTTAATCAGCATTTAATGTTTTATATTTTATATTCAGGCATTGATATCTTGCCTCCTGAAAAATGAAAATGTCTGATAACACTTTACTCACATCCCTGATGGAAACAACCAGATGGAGTTGAATCCTTTTAAGCAGGTGCGTGAGCACTGAAATCACCGAGTACTCTTTCCAAAAATTGTGCCCAGAAGTCTCACACACTATTGTAACCTGCAGTATTGCTGTGGAATTTAATTCTGAATCTCTGCTTCAGCTCTTGTTACCAACTTAAAAGTGTGAACAAAGTAATTGGTTTATTACCCTGTGAAAGCATGTTTGGAAGAATTAAATGAGCATCAAGGATAAGCAATGTCTGAGAAGGAAAATTCAAAAGCACTTGTGATAATACATAAGTTCATTTTGTTCTGTTTGCCAAAATATTTGTTTTTCATGATTTCTACCAAGCAACTTATTCTTACTCCCAAACATCCCTCTGCTGTGACAGGGTGGTTTGCACTAGTCATGTTGAAATAGTTTCATCATCTCTTGAACATGCCATGCCATTTTCTGCTTTATTGTTTTTGAATATGTTCTTTACTCTGCACAAAATGTTATTTCCCTTCTTTGATTCTTGCCAGACTCCTTGGTCTTCATTGAAGACAAGACAAAGTTTCAAAGCTAGATATTCTCCAGGGAGCAGCACCATGACACCTGAGTTTACACCTTAGTTCTTCCACTTTTCTCACTTATCAATCAGTGCAAGACTCAAGTAATAAGATCAAATAAAATGCAGACATTATTAAAACTTCTTTACTTGTAATTGCTTTGTTACATTCCCTTATGCATTCTTTGATTTGTTTATTCATAAATATTTATTGAGCATTTAACATAAGCTACATATCATAGATGGCACTAGTGACATAGTTCTGAAAAAAAATAAGTATAATTATCTGGAGCTGAAAGCAGAATGCTCCAATTCTTTCTCTCTCATCTTCCATCTTTATAGCCACATTGCTTATCACCGTGCCTAAGGTATGAGATGCCTAATAAATATTTGAAGGAAAAACAGAGGAATGAACTGGGAGGTAGGGAGAAGGAAAAGGGAAGAGATAAAAAGGAAGAAGTAGGATAAATAGTAAGAAATAAGAAAAGTAGAGGAAACAGGAAGAGACAAAGTCAGGGAGGGAGAGACAGAGGAAGAAAAGGAAATGAGTTCCCTGAATACCAAGTTCCCAGCCAAAATTTGGGCTAGACCCAGCTTTGCCGAAAGAGGAATAAACAAGTGTCTATAGAATATGCATAGCTGCCATCTTGAAAAAAATTCATTTTTATTTAATGTAGACTATCAAAGACCCAAGATTCAATGATGTGGTATTTCACAAACTTTCCCACTGAATTATTCTAATAGCAGAGGGGAGTGAATGAGAACCTCCAGAGGCTCTCAACCAACAAGAAAAGTAAAACATTTTTTAAGTCTTTGGATTTATTTGAAAACTTCATGCATATTTTGTATTCCACTTATAATAAAGCCATGTCAGTTTAAACATAGATAACATTAGTTTTCTCTCAAGTCTGTTAGTAAAATGTATGCTTTGGGAAATCGCATCCATAGTTCCTGCGCGGCTGCCACGACAGCACCACCTACTCTGCAGTAATGACATACGCCAGCTTGCCAGACATTCAACATGGAACACTGTGGGTCATACGGTCTCTGAGCATAACACCCACAATGATTGTGACTAGAGACAATGAACGTGACCTCTTACCACAAAGCTCATACTGGGGACAAATGTCCACACTGGAAACCAACCGTTCATACTTTATATTCCAGGAGTCCTCCAAGCATGTTAAAACAGCAATTACTATTTAAGAAGTTCCATTTTAGCTGTTTCTAAATCAGTTAATAATATGTATTTTCCTTTTAATATGCTTCTGAGGAGACTAAAGTACCTCTTATATAATTTTATTAATCTACACAACATTGCCTTTTCAAAGATAGGCTTTTTCATCACTTAAATTTCCTTATTTTATACCAAGTTAAAATCTAATATCAAGCAATTCTCTTGCTTAAGTAATAGCAATGTGTTTATAATTGAATGATCATTAGAGTTTGAGCTTTAAATCTGAATATTTTGCAATTAAGTCAATACAATACAGTAAAAAGGGGCTTTAAATTTTTAACTCACGCATATATATATACATAGTTGTCTCTGGGTGTCCATGAGGGATTATTTCCAGGAGGATCAAGCCTCTGATATCAAATGGTATAGTATTTGCATATAGCCTACACACTTCCTCTTGTATTCTCAAAATCATCTCTAGACTACTTATAATATCTAAAACAATGTAAATGCTTTGTAAATAGTTGCTATACTCTATAGCTTAAGGAATAATGTCAAGAAAAAATTGGTACATGTTTAGTACAGATTTAATAGCTTTTCGAATATTTTCAATCCAATGTTGGTTGAATTAACTGATGAGGAACCCATGAATGTAAAGGCCAACTGTGTGTGTGTTTGTGTGTGTGTGTGTGTGTGTGTGTATTAGCTGATGTGTATATATACACATACATATATGTGAATATATGTGTGTGTGTATACATGTATGTGTTTGTGTGTATGTATGTGTGGTGTAGATTGTTCCATCAAAATGCAATATGAAAAATGTAAAAAAGAAAAACAAACGGTTTATTTAGTACTCCATTATTACTTCTTTCCATTCTAGCACTCTCCTATCCTATAATTAATTCAACATTTTTAGGTAAAAATAAATACATCATTGCTTATTACAATCAACAATATGAGGGTAATTATATATTTACACATTCTCTTTGTGTGGTGACTCTACAAACCACCGTGTGTGTGTGTGTGTATATACATATATGTGTGTATATACACATCAGCCAATACACACACACACACACACACAAACACACACACAGTTGGCCTTTACATTCATGGGCTCCTCATCAGCTAATTCAACCAACATTGGATTGAAGATATTTGAAAATCTATTAAATTTGTATTAAACATGCACTGTTGTATCATTGCTTATTACAATCAACAATATGTACATATATATGTGCACACACACATCTTTTATAAATGTATGGATAAATTTTTAGTAGTAGAGTTCTCATTTATTAAGAATGACCAGTTATTGGTGTGATAACTTATATAAATTAGTGTGTAAGCATGGGAGCATTTGTAAATAAATATAACATTTCAATTAATCATAATATGTAAGGAATTAATATTGATACTATGCTCAATTGAATGTGTAATATACTTGAGATCCAATTACAACGCCTCTTTATTATGTGTTTACTTGAAGGCTTTCTAAACTATTGGAGAGAAGTCTTCCAAAAGACTTCTGGAATCATTCTTTCCCAATATTCAAATAACTCTTAGCCTGGAAGTTGCTTTTGTTCAGGGTGGTTTATAAAGTCACCACACAAAGAGAAGGTGTAAGTAGCAGGCATTTTCCAGTGTATGAAGTGAAAGAGAGCATGTCCCTAACCTGCTAAAACTGCTTAGACATGTTGAAAAGCCAATAAAAGACTATATATTCAGAATAATAGAATTTTGTGATTTTTTACTTTAAAATAGGAGTAAAGGGTTATCAACATCTCTGTCTGAAATTAATATAATAATCTCAGCTTTCACATAAGCAAGTGCTCAGTCCTACATAAATTAATTTACACAGCAAATATTTAGTAAACTTCTGCACTATTTTAGGGTGTGATGATACAGCACTGATTGAGATAGAAGACAGCATCAACAACAAATCATACCCTTCCTTTTGGAGCTTATGGTCCAGTGCGTTAGGTAGTAATCATTGTTTATTGCTGAACTCCTGTGAAGGAAAACACATACACCCACTCCTTGAAAGAAAATGCCTAAACCTACTCCTGCTCTCAATCTTGCTCCTTGAAGTACATCTGAGAAGTTGTTTCTGGTTATTGGCTATAAGTAATATACGCAATATAGACACGAGAACATTCATGTCCAGGATGAATGCAAAGGCTGTCATGTCAGGGGTAGTGTCCTCCAGAATACCTACCAATTAGATGACTAGAAGGACTCACAGAACTCCATGAAGCTGACTCCCCCGAAGGTCAAACATGTACTCCAGAGCCCAAGGTGCCCACCATAGATCACTGTTGTTGATATAACTGCCTAAGACCCCAGTTACAGGAGGGCACTCTTATCAGGAACAGTCATGGTATTCTAAAGGTGTATGTATTAACATCTAGGAGCCAAGTAAGGCCAGGCCTGTCTTTGAAATGTGCAGGTTCTGAACACAGCAAACCTGCTGTGTCAACCCTTTACTGCACGATGCATTCGTTTCTGTGGGAATTAATGCTGGGGTGTTTGAGCTGCTGGTTTGTAGGGTACTTGCACATCGCTGTTTGCTTGTTTGTTGTCGTTTGGAAAAGGACCAGAGTGGCTGGACCATTATGTATGACCTTCACCAATATGGAGTGACCTGGTTTCCCCAGAACCACACTAGCCTTTGATTCTTTTCTGATATTTTGTTTAAGGCATTCTGATGTATGTGACCTGTCTCACTATGATATTAATTTACATTCCCATGACATAACTAACATATTATCATCTGCTTATTTGCCATCTTTTATGTCCTCTTTTTTTTTTGATGAAATGCTTGTTCTGTGTCTTTGATTATTTTATAATCATTTTTTTCCTCCTTAAATAATGCGATTATGTTTGGAGGCTTCCTCACACCTTCCTGTCGGATGTATGATTTGCAAATATTTTCTCCTGGTATTTACTTTCTTGTTTTATCCTATTAAGAGGCTATTTCACAGAGTCAGGGTTTTTAATTTTGATGACTTTCCAGCCTCCCGAAATGTGAGAATAAATGTATATTGTTTATAAACCCCCCAGTCCGTGGTATATTGTTATAGCAGCCGGAACAGACTAAGGCAAGGTATACACACAGAACTGCTGAACTAAATACAGCATGCGATTTACAACAATTCTATGCAGGTTGATATCTCTTCATCTGAGTCTATGTCACATTTAAAATGTACTGTACTACTTTTAACTTATTAGTTGAAAAAGTAATCAAATTCAGCCTTTGAATTATACAAAGAATAAATAAAATGGGCATAGACTTTGATTCTCAAAAATGTTTTTTGCACTTCCCACCAAAAGCCTCATTTACCCCAAAATAGTTTACTGATTCAAGAAACAAAAGGCCTTGGTTTGCTTCAGACTGGATTTTGTTCATGAGACACGTGCTTTGCTTTTTAAAGTAGCAGCCATGGTGTAGGTTGTTCCATAAGAGTGCAACAAGAGAAATATATTAAAAAAAAAAAATCAAACTATTTAGTACTACATTACTACTACTTACCATTCTAGCACTCTCCTACCTTATAATTAACTCAATATTTTTAGGTAAAAATAAATACATCATTGCTCATTACAATCAACAATGTGAGAGACTTTACTCATATTAGTTTGCTGAGGACAGTTCTTCTTGGTACTTTGTAAATTAGAGATAAAATTATAAGCCCCAAAATGACCAAATGTATCTTCCTTTTGGTCAAGGGGACCCTAGAGTTTATGACCCTGTTTTAATTTCCTCTTCTGATTACACCAGACCCTATCAGTTATAACAATTACATACTTATCCAATATTTTCAACTGGTGTAATAAGTACTTCGTGTGGGAATAGAAAAAAGATACCGTTCCAATTCTGAAGGGACTCAGAGTTGAATAGCTATAGCAAAGAACAGAAACTGCAACACAGTCTATAAGTGTTCTCATTGTATCATATACAGTGGGCTGAGGACAGAGAGTTCAGAGGGTAGGTACCGGATTCAATTTTTACCTTTTCTTCCAATGATATATAATATTCCCTGATCAAGATGGTTTTAAAGAACACTCTGAGATGAGAAATGGTGCTACACTTTCAAAGGCTGTTTGCTTTATGTTGGTTTTTGACAATCAAAACTATGTGTAAAGGCAAGCAACAAGAGTAAAAATATGAACAATGAACATTCCAAGTACACATATGCCATGTAAATTACTTTACTTCATTGTTTTAACAACAGCTCTGCAAGGCAAGTGCCATAGTTTAATCTTTCTTTCATGATGACGCAGGGAGGTAAACAGAGGTAAGTCATTTTCCCAAGGTCACAGAGCCATTATGGCAGAGCCAGGCTACAGGCCAGTTGGATCAACCTTAGAGCCCACACTTTTAACTATCGCTCTACATTTCCACTAACAAGGGGGTGAGGATATAGAAACCATTATTCGGGAGGAGATACATAAATTATGTCTGCTTATCTCCAGGTTAGACACCCCGAGAGTATCTGAGTTGGTGAGGGTCATGGTTAAAACATTTAAATACTGCAATAGAACAAAATATTTATCCCATACAAAAGACATTTATGTGACTCCAGATAACATACTTATAAGTGAAATATCAAAGTTATAAGAGGCAGAATTGACTTAATAATAAATGGGATGCATTGATTTTTAAAAATCTCCTCCATCATTATTTGGTAAGCCAATACTAGATGACGAAAATTGTAAATGGTGTGCCATCCACCACAATCATATGGTTGACCCAAGTTAATAGATTTCCGTGTAAAAATGTTAAAGAAATACAATAACATAAAGTAACATTGGTTAGAAAGCTTCACCTGAGGCTGGGAGTGGTGGCTTACACCTGTAATCCCAGCACTTTGGGAGGCTGAGGCGGGAGGATCACGAGGTCAGGAGTTCAAGACCAGCCTAGCCAAGATGGTGAAACCCCCTCTCCACTAAAATACAAAAATTAGCCAGGCGCAGTGGTGGGCACCTATAATCCCAGCTACTCAAGAGGCTAAAGCAAGAGAATCACTTGAACCCGGGAAGCAGAGGTTGCAGTGAGCCGAGATTGCACCACTGCACAACAGAGTGAGACTCAAAAAAAAAAGAAAAAGAAAAGAAAAGAAAGAAGAAAGAAAGAAAGAAAGAAAGAAAGAAAGAAAGAAAGAAAGAAAGAAAGAAAAGAAAGAAAGAAAGAAAGAAAGAAAGAAAGAAAGAAAGAAAGAAAGAAAGAAAGAAAGAAAGAAAGAAAGAGAAAGAAAGAAAGAAAGAAAGAGGAAGGGGAAGGGAAGGGAAGGGAAAGGAAGGGAAGGGAAAGGAAGGGAAGGGAAAGGAAGGGAAGGGAAGGGAAGGGAAGGAAGCTTCACCTGAAATGAAAATCAACTGCAAAAGTGACTTAAATATTTCTGGTCACACTATGGCCTCGAGTTACCCATAGAAGGGTATATCAGTAGAGCATGCTCTTGAGTGTCCTCTAAGAAAAAAATAAAAAAGAATGTTGACAATGATTTGATCACATATTTTAATAGATCTAGTTTTTCTGCTGCTTACAAGTTACACAGTTTCTGAATCTCTGATTTTTTTTTTTTACCAGAAATACAGTAAAATAATGACTATTTTTCGCAGTAAAATAATGACTATTTTTAGAAATACCATACCGATATGAGTTAATTCACACATAGACCTTCTTCAGTATCTGGTACTTGGTACATACTATGTATTTTTATGTTATACATGTCAATGAATAGCATAGCAGGTACTCACAGTTTTTCAAAGTTGAGCAATGAAAGAAAGATGCACTTACTGGCATGAAGCCATCATTAATTTTGTTAACTTGTTTTTAATAGACTGTCATTTTTGTAAATTTGTTATAGAAAGCTATAGAACAACTGTATCAAATATGAAAAAAATGCTGACCACACAAAAGCAACCCCTGTTAACATGGCAGTGTATACCTCGCCAGATTTTATGACACAATGATCTCTTTTCCCAGTGCAAAGACTTCATTTATTCCTGGTCTGCTACGTGCTGTAAGCATGGTCTTGTGTAATGATTTAGACATCTTAATCTTCACCGAACTGGAAATGTCTGTCACTGGAAATGGCCCTTGTTTCTCTGAAGTCAAAAATTATAGGTGTGCATTTGATTTAATTTTATAAATTCAAGAAATCTAGGCAGCATGAATAAATAACCTACTTCTATGATTTGAATGTTTTTGTTCCCTCCAAACTTTTGTTGAAACTTAACCCCCAATACAACACTATTGGGAGGTGTGGCCTTTTGGGAGGTGTTTAGCTAATGAGGGCTCTGCTCTCTTGAATAGATTAATGCCTTTGTAAAAAGAGCTTGCAGCGGTGGGTTCTCCCTTTTCTGCTCTTCTGCTGTGTGAGAACACAACATTAGCTTTCTCTTGCCCGTCTGTCTTCCACCATGTAAAGATGGGAAAGGAGGTCCTCACCGGATACCAGTACCTTGATCTTGAACTTCCCAGCCTCTAGATCTGTGGGATAATAAATTTCTGTTATTTATAAATTACCCAGTTTCAGATATGCTGGTTATAGCAGTACAAAATGACTAAGACGCCTTCAAAGAATGTAGTTCATGGTAAACCAGGAGTTTTGTTTTATACACAAGAATGGAGGACACTGGTGACATAGTGGAAAGAAATGAGTTTCCTTGTTAAGCCACCAAATAGACTTTGTTTTTGAAACCCTTGTGTTCTGGTAAAAGATGTAGGCAACAATCATTTGAGGATTTTCTCCACTAAACTTATACAAGGCCCCTCTTGTCTTTCCATCTAGATTTCTACTCCTGAATAGGGCCATCAAAATTAGAATTATATGTGTTAGTTATTTGCATTCACATCGAATGGTTCAAGGACGAATAGAAAACTCTGGTTATGCTACTTCACATTGCTTATTACTGAGGTGCTAATTCCTCCATCAGCATAAAAGATTATAATTATCTCTGGATTTCTTCACTGCTATATAACTCCCAGATACATACCACAGGTGTCATGTATATTTTATTAAAACCTCACCAAGCATCAGCAAAGATAACTATTCGTACTTCTAGAATTTTATATTCATGTTTATCCACAATGGGTGAAAGCAGCATGCAAAATAAATGAAGAATGATACCACAAATGTCTTTAGAGAGATATTAGAAGAGAATCAGCAGAGAGGGTTATGAAAGTTGTATGAGCCATATATTATCTATGCATATGTTACAACGGTCAGAACATTTAGTATGTCATGCTCCATACCAGTCCCAAATAATGTATTTGGCACATAATGAAGTTCTAGCTTGGGGTGGGGAAGTAAACTCTGCATTTATTGTTATTTTTAAAAATGAGTTTGTCTTTAAACGTACTGTTCACATGAAAAGTCTTAGCACGTTTTCACGATCATTTGAAACCAGCCCTTGGTATAGAAACATCAAACGTCTTTGCTCTATTTCAATGTGTGAGCATTAGCATAGCTTTCTTAGCTGGAGTAGAGCTCAATTTCCTAATGCCATTCATATTCCGTTTTGTCACAGTGTTACTAATGAATATTGAAGCTGAAGACAGAAAATAAAGTGCCCAAGACAAGGTCAAGAGGTTAAAACAGTAGCATATTAAAAAATGCCCATAAAAATGTTTCTTTGAGCCCAGGAGTCATATGGTGAAGTGGAAGATGAAGAGGCCCCCTTCACTTAGAATGGCATTTTTTTTTCTAATTAGCATGTGTCAAAAAGGGCTGAGGGGAAAAATGCATGATGATATTTCAGGCAATACAATGAAGATGCTATTCAGGGAGTGCAAGGTTAGCAAATCTGTAAGGGTATTTACACACATGTATTTTATTATTATTTTTATGTCTTTGTCCCTGTGTGGATATAAAGGATATGGTTTTGTAGAAACAGAAGGTCAGACTTGGAAAGGAATTAGACATAATTTAGTCAAGTCTCTTCATTTATAAAGATGAGGCCAACTGCAGTCCAAGAAGGTCAAGGGAATTGCTTAAGTTCACATAACTAGAAAGAGTAGGAATGAGGACAGAGATCTGTTGCCCGTTGTCAGCCTTCCCATTTTGTTCTGTGCTGTGACTGAAATGACCCATGAGTCAAGCAAATACACTTCAAATGTGATACCTTGAAAATTGTATTGGCCCCATTACTGATGACAAACGGTTTCAAATATCTCAACCATTACTTGACTGAATTCTAGTGTGTGGACTATGTAAAAAAGTAGCAGTAATATGGTAACAGATTAAATGCTTGGCCATGGCACTGGCATAAGATGTTCCTAATTTCAAATCCAAATCCGTAACTTCTATTTATGTGACCTCAGACAAGTTAATTGATTTCTCTGTGACTAGCCTGTCATATTTAGAAAATTTGAGTTATAAGAGTTCCAAATTCATACAGTTATTTTGATGGTCAAGTGAGTCCACAGGAAGTATCTAGCAAACTGTCTAGTCCAAAGTTAGTCCTCAATGTGTGTTAGCAACTATTGTTATAATTTATTAATCTTAATGATAATAAAGAGATCTTGCTTAGCCTTACATCTAGATTCAGCCCGTTGGACTCATAAATTCGTCTACCTTGTACGAGAGCGCATTTTCCATCTTCAGATAATGAAGAGGCATAAGAAGAGAGTGAGCAAACCTCATGTAATAAGCAAACACAACCCAAAGGATTCACTGTCTTGTTGGCTTCAAATCACATAGGCAGATGGTAGGTTTTGACATTGGATTCCAAATCCTGCGGTCTTGTAAAGTTCAATCAAACGAAAATCACTTTGTAAATTATGGCTCAGGGAGTCAAGTATTTGGCCATAGGTAAAATGCATTTGTTAGTTCAAACTAAATAACTCTGAAAAGACAATCACTAAACTAAATAATGGGTTTTTTCTTTTTTTCTTTTTTTGGGACAGACTGGAGTGCAGTGACATAACTCATTACAAACTTGAACTAGATTCCAAAGATCCTCCCACTTCAGCCTCCCAAGTAGCTGTAACTACAAGTACAATGCATGCCACCATGCCCGACTAATTTTTAAATTTTTTGTAGAGAACGGTTCTTGCTTTGTTGCCTGGTCTAGTCTCAAACTCCTGGGCTCAAGCAATCCTGTCACCCCAGCCTTACAAAGTGCTGGGATTACAGGCATGAGCCACTGCATCTGGACTTCTTTTTTCCTTTCTTTTATTAATACTTAATAGTTTACATATTTATGGGGTGCCTTGAGTATTTTTTTACATGCATAGAATGCATAATGATCAAGTCAGGGTGTTTGAGGTATCCATCTCCTGAGTAACTTATTATTTCTATACGTTGATAACATTTTAAGGCCTCTCTTGTTGCTACTTTGAAACATACAACTATTGTTGCTAGCTACAGTCATTCTACTCTGATGTAGAACATTGTAACTTATTTCTTCTATCTAACTGTAAGTTTGTAACTATTTTCCAACATCCCTTCAATTTTTCCTCCCACCCTCACACCCTTCTCAACCTCTAGTATGTATCATTCTATTGTTCATCTCTATAAGATCAAGGTTTTGGCCGGGCGCGGTGGCTCAAGCCTGTAATCCCAGCACTTTGGGAGGCCGAGACGGGCGGATCACAAGGTCAGAAGATCGAGACCATCCTGGCTAACACGGCGAAACCCCGTCTCTACTAAAAACACAAAAAATTAGCCGGGCGAGGTGGCGGCGCCTGTGGTCCCAGCTACTCGGGAGGCTGAGGCAGGAGAATGGCGGGAACCCGGGAGGCGGAGCTTGCAGTGAGCTGAGATCTGGCCACTGCACTCCAGCCTGGGCGACAGAGCGAGACTCCGTCTCAAAAAAAAAAAAAAAAAAAAAAAAAAAAAAAAGATCAAGGTTTTTAGCTCCCACATATGAGTAAGAACGTGTGATATTTGCATTTCTGTGCCTGGCTTATTTCACTTGACATAATGACCTCCAGTTCTACCCATGCTGCTGCAATGACATGATTTCATTCTTTTTCTATGACCAAATAGTGTTTCATTGTGTGTATGTATACATACCACATTTTCTCTATCCATTTGTCTGTTGATGGACACTTAGGTTGATTCTGTATCTTTGCTATGGTGAACATTGCTGCAATAAACATGCAAGTGCAGGTACCCCTTTGGTTACTGATTTATTTTCATTTGGAAAGATGCACAGTAGTGAGATTGCTGGATCACATTGAAGTTCTGCTTTTAGTTTTTTGAGAAATCTCCATACTGTTTTCCATAGTGGTTGTACTAATTTACATTGCCACTGAAAGTGTATAATAGTTTCCTTTTCTCCACATCCTTGACAGCATCTGTTATTTTTTGTCTTTTTCATAATGGCCATTCTAAATGGAATAAGACAGTATCTCACTGTGGCTTTGATTTTCATTTCTTTGATGGTTAGTGATGTTGAGCATTTTTTTTTCATGTGTTTGTTAGCCATTTGTATTTGTCCTTTTGAGAATAGTCTATTCAAGTCCTGTGCTTGTTTTTTAATGGAATTGTGCATTTGTATCATTAAGTTGTGTGATTTTCTTATATGTTCTATATATTAGTCCCTTAACAGACAAACAGTTTGTGGATAGTTTCTCCCACTTAACAGATTGTCTCTCCACTGTGCTGATTGTTTGCTTTGCTGTACAAAAGTTTTTTAGTTTAATATAGTCCCATTTGTCTATCTTTGTTGGAGATGTCTATGCTTTTGAGGCCTAAAAATCTAAAGTGCCAAGACCAATTTCTTTTTCACAAAATTATTAAATAATGTATTCTGGCTAGAATCTGTGTAGTACAATATATTGTTAATACTGTTGGCCTCTGGCCTAGAGAAACATTCCTTTACCAACCATGAATAAAGAATTTCACCTCAGTGGATGCCCATTTACTATACAAACATCCTGTCTGTGCAACCCGGTAAACTGCATTCTGGGAAGAACTGACCAGAACCCCTGTGAACCACTTTCTTAATATATAAATGATAAGCTGTGAACTTAAACTCTAGGAGATCTTATAAGCATCATCCTTAAGGACAATTAGCATGAATGGTGCATTGCTAAATGTGAAGTCTATCTGTATGTTAGTTTCATGATTTATTTTTTATTTAAGTAACATACAAAAGTTACCAATGCTTGTATCAGGTGCCCATTAAGTAACTCTTGACACTAATGAAATAATGTTTTAGTAGGAATGATCCAAATATATGCACCATGAAAATATATCCTTTGTTCTTTTCCCTAATGTTCAAATCTAACATCAGTGCACTATTCAGAATAACCAGGAGTACTAATTACCGACAGAACACTGTAGCTCAAAGAAACAAACAACTATTTGATTTACAAGTGACTTGAAGTCCAAAACTGAATTTGTAAGTAACCCAAATATTCCAAGAGGGCTATTGACTAGTAAAATCATAAAATCATCATAATAGTAACAATTCATAATGAAGATAGGACAATAGTAGTTACATTAGTTTTCTTTCTTAATGAAGACTGCTATAGTAAGCTTTAATGACATTCTCTTTGATTAATGTTTGCATTGCATACACTTTATTGATCACTTGCTCAGCAGAATCTTTTCAGACAAAGATTACACACAATGATGCTTTGCCAGTTACATCTCCATAAAACATATCTAGATTACAAATTGGACAGTAGGAGACTAACAGTGATCAGCAGATGTATATGCTGAGTTGGTGCACCGAGACAAACAAATTTACAACTCAGTTCCTGGAAAAGAAATTCATCTGTGACTTCTTACAGAATACCTGGATGGGCATTTAAAATCCATCCCCAAGGCCCTCTTTCCATATTACAACATCAACACATCAGTCTTCAGAGTTAGATAAAAGGAATCTGATGAGGACCACGTTAACATTTATGTTGAGCTTAAATAAAACATGAAACTAACATCTTGAAAGACTGTGAGTCGAGCAAGGCAACATTCACACCATGGTGTTCAAGAATTATTCATGAAGCTTCAGTGCTTCTCAAGATTTTAGTTTCTTATACCTGATTTTACTTAAAGTTCTTTTCTGCAGTGATTGTTTTCAGACATTTCGTCCACCGAGATAGGAAGTTCGCAATAACAGGAAGAAACAGATTGAGCACCTAATGATATCTAAACGCTTTAATTACCGGATCATCTTCCTTCCTGAGTGTTAATATCTCTATTTGTCGTGGGTGGGGAGGATGTCATTGGGAGGAAAGGGAAAGGTTTACATTTAGGAGAAGTCGATTAAACAGAATAATCCTATTTTGAGAAAAATCAAGGCTATTCATTTTCTGGGTTCAGAGTCCAGCAAAGTCTATGTAATTTTCTAATAATTTTATCACAATATTTCTTGGCTTTGTCTTTAAGCAAAAAACCCAGAGAACGGACACCATTGACCAAGATTTATTAATATTCACCCCCTAAACTTCTAAAACTTCTTGCCCATATCTGTAAGAGAAAGCCACTTCTTTTTTTAGGGTTTCCTCCTCTATACCCAAATTTGCACAGTCTCCAGGGAAAATGTGAGTGTTACAAAGTAACCCATCCTCACATCCTTCAGCCCCTGAAATGGCTCAGTCCCACCTGGTCTCTGAGAATTAATTGTGAAGTAAGCCTTTGTCTTACAATAAACATCATTCCTTTCTCCAAGAATTCCTGATAGTCCTAATTTGCTAAGTCAGAAACCAAAGTCCTCTTATCTACCTCTTTAGTGGTTTCTAATTTTTAAAACACTTCCATATATATTTTCTCATTTGATAATTATGAACACTTGGGTCCACTGAGAGCATGCAAGACTGGGAAAAGGGCTGTGGCAGATGTGACATTTATGGGATTTCACACAGGTCAGAAGTTAACATGAAGGAGCCAAGCCTGTTCAAGTGTGTAAGACTCATAGTCCATAATCAGAGACAAGGTGTCATTTGTATTTACACCCAAGCAGAACTGGGAGTACCAATCATGAAACATTTAACAACATTTTTCTTCTCTCTCTTTCTTAACATTGGTATGCATTATAAACTCTAGTAATACCCAGAATAATTTGTGCAAACTTAAAGACTAGAAACCATTTTGACCCATTCCATGCAATAGTTAATAAGAGAAAAAACACACACAAGCATATAAATGCAAAATGATTCTTTTAGTGGGAGTGTGTTATTCAGTTTGAAATTAAAGTGTTTAATGGAAGGAGGGAAGACTGAAATAGTTTTTGTGATTAAATATGTATTACATTATTTACATTTTACAATGATGTAGCTTTTCCCTTATGACACTAAATTGTCTTTATTATTTTTTCATATTTAATTTCTATATCACAGTACCAATGCTTTTTATTTAAAAAAAAAAAATGACCATTGTGTTTCTTTCAGGACCATAGAAACTACATTTTAAAAGATTTTATTTTTCAGGAACAAAGTGGCAAATGTGTCTCTTTGTGTCTTAAATGTATATGCCCCTTGCAGTTTTTTTATATGAAAATAACTGTTCTATCAAAAGTTAGAATAAAAAAGTTCAATAAAAATGTTGAAGGACTTTTTGTCTGGAAAAATCCAATTTTGAATATTGTTTATATCATTTATATTTAAATATACATTTTGGTGAAATAAAACATATATGCAGAAAATATGTGCAACTCATAAATGGATCAGGTCAATTAATTTTTGAAAAGTGAATAAACTTGTTTAATTACAACACAGATCAAATTTGAACTTGACTAGCATCTTAAAAGCTTCCTGTATCACAGTAATCATGTCCTTTAAAGGAAACCACAACTATGGCCTATTGCAACACAGATTAATTTTGTCTGTTTCAAAATGTATACTAAGGGAGGGAGGCATACAGTATGTATGTATTTTAATACATTTCCAGTTTGGATTATTATGAACTACCTGATATGAATGTATTTGACACATATTTGATTACCTTTTTGTTGGGTATAACCTCAAAGTAAAAATGCCTGTTTGAAGTATGATATGGTTTGACTCTGTGTCACTACCCAAATCACGTGTTGAATTGCAATCCCCAATGCTGGGAGAGAGACCTGGTGGGAGGTGATTGTGATACAGAAGTGCTGGGAAAAGAAGAGCATGGTCCCTTTAAATGATAGGGGGCAGGGGGAGCAGGGTTAAGGGAAGTGCTGGGTAAAGGAGGGTGTGATCCCTGGCTAGGGCTCCACCTACAGGGACTTGGTTGAGGACTGGCATTTCCTGCTCAGATGTTGCATTTCCCAAGACCACCCTGGCCTGCCACGCCCCTGTCCTGTGCCTATAAAAACCCCTGACACCCTAGCAGGCAGAGAGACAGGCAGCTGGATTTCAAGAGGAACACATCAGCCAAGAAACACAGAGGCAGCTGAACACTGAGAGGAATGCACCAACAGGCACTGGCCAGCCGGCGTGCCATCTACCAACAGAATGATGCGGAGTTTGGCCAGGGCAGTCAGAGGAGAGCCCGGGTGGCTCAGCAGCCTGACTCTAGGGGAAAACCTTCCCACTCCATCCCTATCTGGCTTCCCCCATCTGCTGAGAGCTACCTCCACTCAATAAAACCTTGCACTCATTCTCCTAGTTCAGGTGTGATCTGATTCTTCCAGTACACCAAGACAAGAACCCAAGATACAGAAAGCCCTCTGTCCTCATGACAGGGTAGAGAGACCAACAGAGCTGGTTAACACAAGCCACCTATAGATGGGAAAAGTGAAAGAGCACCCTGTAACACACGCCCACTGGGGCTTCAGGAGCTGTAAACATTCACCCCTAGACACCGCCATGGGGTTGGAGCCCCACAGCCTGCCTGTCTGTATGCTCCCCTAGAGGTCTGAGCAGCAGGGCACTGAAGAAGCCAGCCACTCCCCCTTTCATACACCCTGTGAGGGGGACAAGGGAACTTTTCCCATTTCAACTGGATTATGGGAGATTTCCCCCTTGCTGTTCTCGTGATAGTGAGTTCTCATGAGATCTGGTTGTTTGAAAGTGTGTCACACTTTCCCCTTCACTCTGTCTTCCTACTGCCTGCCATGTAAGATGTGCTTGTTTCCCCTTCACCCTTCAGTCACGTTTATAAATTTCCTGAAGTTTCCCCAGAAGCAGAAGCCTGTACAGTCTACAAAACTGTGAGCTGATTAAACTTCTTTTCTTTATAAATTGTCCAGTGTCAGGTATGTGTTTTTAGCAGTGTGAGAATGGTCTAACATAAATAGTATGTATGTGTTCCAAAGTGATTGGATGGTCATAAACTGTACAATGAAATTTAGATAATATAAAATGTTGATCCTATAAGATTATAATACCATATTTTTACTCTACCTTTTTGATGTTTAATAAACACTAGCATAGTACCTCTTTTTTCATTCTTCTACTTTTAATCTTTTTCTTTATTTTATTTTATTTTATTTTATTTAGACAGAGTCTTGTTCTGTCACCCAGGCTGGAGTGCAGTGGCACTAACTCAGCTCACTACAACTTCTTCCTCCTGGGTTCAAGCGATTCTCATGCCTCAGCCTCCTGAGCACTTGGGACTACAGGCATGTGTCACCATGCCTGGCTAATTTTTGTATTTTTAGTAGAGACAGGGTTTCACCATGGTGGCCAGAATGGTCTCGAACTCCTGACCTCAGGTGATCCACCCACTTCAGCCTCCCAACGTGCTAGGATTACAGGCGTGAGCCACCACACCCGGCCTGTCTTAATATTTTCAATTAATATTTTGAAGGAAGGAATATAAAAAACATGTAGTAAGTCTTGCTTTTATTCTGCTAATCAAATCTGATAATTTCTACCTATAAACTGGAATTTTTAAACCTCTTATATTTAAAGTAGTTACTTTATTTATTTACTTGTTTACTTTTGAGAGATGAGGTCTCACTCTGTTGCCCAGACTGGAGTACAGTCATAACTCTCTGCAGCCTCTGAACATCTGGGCTCAAATGATCCTCCTGCCTCAACCTGCCAACTAGCTGGGACTGCAGGCTCATGCCACAGCATCTAATTTTTATTTTTATTTTTGTTTTTTGTAGAGATGTGGTCTTGCTTTTTTTTGCCCAGTCTCCTGGCTTCAAGTGATCCTTCCACCTAGTCCTCCCAAAGTGCTGGGATTACAGGCGTGAACACTGTGCCCAGCTAAAATGATGATTAGGATGGTTGGTTTTACATCTACTATCTTCCTATTTCTTTTCTCCTAGATTTGTTTTTGATCTCTTTTGATTCCAGATTAAAGACTCCATTTTATGTACTTTTTTTGGCTTATTAGCTATGCCTCTTTATTGAGTTATTTTGGTGAAGCTGTGAGGTTTATAGTATACACCTTTACTTATGGCAGTCTATTTTTAAGTGATGTTATATCACTTTAGTTATTGTAGAAGACACTTATAAGAGTGCACTCCTGTTCCCTGCTCAAGGGCTTTGTGCTGTCGATGTCATACATGTTACTTCTACAAATGTCACAAACGCTTCTACATGCCGTTTTTACTTTTTAACAATTATGTTTAAAGAAATTTAAATAATTATAAAAATACCTTAATACTTGTCCCCTTTGTTACAATTTTCAATGCTTTTTGTTCTTTTGTAGTAGATTTAGATTTTGATCTGCTGTAATTTTTATTCTGCTTAAACCCTTTCTGTAGTACAGGTCTGTAGTGATGAATACTTACCTTTATATTTTTAAATAACTCTTTATTTGCTTTTAAAAAAAAATTGTAAGGTATTACTACCAGGTGAAGGATTCTAGATTGGCAGACAATTTTCTTTTTCTTTCTTTCTTTTTTTTTTTTCATATCGAAAAAAATCCCTAGCTCTCTTCTAGCCTGGTTTAATTCCAATAAGAAGCTTGACATTTTAAAATCTTTTTGCCTCTATACATAATGTGTCTTTTTCTCTGGCTGCTTTTAAGACATTTTTTTAAATCACCACAACTTGATTTTGATGTATTTTGACTTTGAACTTCTAGTATCTGTGAATTTTTAATTTTCATCAAATTTAGAAAGTTGTTTGTCATTGGTTCCTCAAATAGTATTTGTGTTCTCTTTCTCCTTCAGAGACTAGGATTAGAAGTAACATTAGACTACACAGACTAACTCACAGCTCACTAATCCTCTATTTTACTTTCATTTTTCTGTTGTTTTGAATATAGGCTTTTGCAATGTCTTCAGTTCTAGTCATCTTTTCTCTTGCAATGTCTGATCTGCTGATAAGTCCATTCAGCATATTTTTTATTTCAGATATTATAGGCTAATTTATAATATCTGATTTCAATCTTTTTATATGTATTTAGTATATTACATTTATTTTTCTAATTTCTTGAACACATGGAATTCAGTGTTAATAATTGTTTCAGTGCCTTAGTCAACTAATTCTATTGTCTGTGTCATATGTCGGCAAGTTCCAGGTGATTTTATTCCTCATTATGTGTTTTATTTGCTTGCTTCTTCACATTCTTGGATTTTTTTTATTAGATTCTAAGCATTGTAAATTGTATCTTATTTAATGATTGATAAATATTTTTAGCCCTTATCCAAGCCTATCTTTATTTGCGAAAAATAATATAAAATTGAAGCTAATTTGATTTTTTAAATCAAAGTTTATTTACCAATACTGTTCATTTTATAACAAAATTATAGTATATTACTGACATTTTAGTTTCAAAAAGCATCATTTATGTAAAAATGATGTTCTAGCATGTAAAATTTAATTAGAAAATGTATAGTTCACAAAAGTACATATCTTTTTGTTGATAGCTCAAGAAACTGATCACAAATTTACCTCAGATGCAGAACAAAATTCATAGCTAGACTTGACATTTAGTAGTATAAAATTCTATGTTGGATCTATTGATATTTTTGCTAATCAGGTACACTTGAAATAATTGATTCAGACTACCAATGAATTGATATTTTATTATATAATCAAGATGTATTGGTTTCACCATATGTCTGTAATCAATTATTTCAACCATAATTCAAATGACAGAGATCCAGTTGGAAACATCATTGACATATACTTTTAACAGGATAACTAAAGTAAAAAGCACTAGCAGCTTAGATTTTATAAAGGTAAGTCTGTATTTTACAGTTAAAATTTGTATGCAAAGTCAAACCCTACTTTTTCCCAAGAAAAAGTTCTGATATTAAAAGTTGTTTTTTGTTTTTTGTTTTTAAAAGAGTGAGAGACGGTGTAAATATTTTTATTTAACACGTTGGACACCTGCACCACTTGTGTTATAGATGAAATTTAACCTTCTACATATGAACATTATTTTGCCATTCAAGAGTCAAATTTAAGACTCACAAAATGCTAAAGCCTTCAGAATGCCATTAAGAAATAGTGGTAAATACATGTTCTCATAAGTAGGAGCTAAATGATGAGAACACGTGGACACATAGAGCGGAACAACAGACAATGGGACCTACCTGAGGGTGGAGGTGGAAGGAGTGAGAGGATCAGAAAAAATAAGTAATGGGTTACTAGGCTTAGTACTCGGGTGATGAAATCATCTGCACAACAGACCCTTGTGACATGAGTTTACCTACGTAACAAACCTGCCCATGTACCCCTGAACGTAAAATAAAAGTTAAAAAAAATTGTGGTATATAAATGGAAGGACTTTAGTGAATTCAACACAAAGTATATGGTATTACATAATGTGAGTCAGTTAATAATTTACTGATAATATGCTTAGTGGTAATGTGAACAAAATTTATTGAAGTATTCTGAGTCAAGTGATAGTTTAATCAAGACTTCTTAGATATTTTTGTATTGCTATAAACATTCTTGGGTGTGGTTGAGTTACTTATAAACAGTGTAATCCTCTGGGCTTTGTTTTTAAGCTTTCTCTAGGTGAAGCTCGTTTTTATTCTAAAGTTAGTTGTCGCACACTACTACGGCAAGACTCGTAGCTGTATTCCACTCAATGTCCTACATCTTATAAGATTTTCTGCTTGCTGGTGGTGCTAGGCTTTATTTCTGGTTGCATGAAATCTCTGGGTTTGAGCGGTTTTACAGCAGCTGTCAGTAGTTTCCTCACATTTGTGTACAGATCAGCACTCATCTGAATAAGAAAGGGGCCCTCTGCAGATTTCTGGAGCTCCATCTCTGTGCAGCTCTCTCCTTTTGGGTACTCTGCCCTGCAAACTGTAATCACCTGGCCGGTGCTTTCCGAATTCTTCACTGTGGTCTGGAAACATTCTACAGGTAGTAAACTTGAGCAATTGTAGAGATCATCTTGCTTTCTTCTTAGAAATAAACAGCCTTCAGGCCAGGCGCGGTGGCTCAAGCCTGTAATTCCAGCACTTTGGGAGGCCGAGACGGGCGGATCACGAGGTCAGGAGATCGAGACCATCCTGGCTAACACAGTGAAACCCCGTCTCTACTTAAAAAAAAAAAAAAAAAATACAAAAAACTAGCCAGGTGAGGTGGCGGGCGCCTGTAGTCCCAGCTACTCCGGAGGCTGAGGCAGGAGAATGGCGTGAACCCGGGAGGCGGAGCTTGCAGTGAGCTGAGATCCGGCCACTGCACTCCAGCCTGGGTGACAGAGCGAGACTCCCTCTCAAAAAAAAAAAAAAAAAAAAAAAAAGAAATAAACAACCTTCATTACCTGATCCTGGCTAAAGCTGGAGGTTCGTTGTCTAGTGGCTTTTGATGAATAGTGAATATTTTGGTAAAAGAACAGCTCAGTTTGTAAAAACAACATTTATATCCAGAAAAGGGCACAGCCCATCTGTCAGGCTGCTGGTGTGGAGGACTGGCCAATCTGTGGATCTGTGTTTGTGTTCTGTTTTGCATTATTTAGGGTCAGTTCAGTATAATTTTCAAATAATTTGAAAGTAAAATCATGAGCCTTCCTTTATTGGGGCTTGGGTTCTGAGTGTATAAATGTTTCGTCTCAGGCACTGCTATCATCTCAGTGCTTGCTGATGAGTAATGGTTAAGCAAGTAGAGTAAAAGAAACCCTAGGCCTTAACACTACCAAGGAAATAGATGGTTCCTGGACTGTAAACTGTCGAAAGAGCAGAAAGGAACACCCAGTGAAGCACAGTGTTAGAGTAGAATTATGGGGGCAGAACAGTCTTCAAGAAACCCTCAATGAACCCTAGGCCTGACGTCAAGTATCTTTCTTACTCCTATTTTTTCTCAAAAGCATTTGGTGAAAAGAGTTCACAAATGCAAACAGATTTTCTTTTCCATCTATGGCTCCCAGGGATTTGAAATTGCCATGTCAGCTCACCCTTGAACTTTGAAAATTCCTTAAACATTAAGCAGTTTTTCTATTAAATTTTTTCTTACCCACATCTACGGCGATTTTCTCCATTCTCACCACTCCACCAAGGGTGACAGTAGCCATGAGTTCCGTCTTAGGATGGGCTCAACACTCTATCAATTTTAGTTCGTTAGATTTCTTTACATTCTCAGCTCTCTACTGAGATGTATAATCATGATTTTGTAGATTATCTAGCAATCTCATCACTAAGGTAGATGCACATTCTCCTATGGCTTTCTACATCCTAAAAAGAAGCCTAAGTGAGCCGGGTAATTTTTGATTAAATGCTTTAATGTATGTGGGAAAAAAAACAAAAAACAGAAAGTGTAAATGATACTATTTTTTTCCAGAGATGATTTAACTTTTGTATAGTGAGCAATTGGAAAGCAGCATGTTTAGCTTCATGCATTTAATATTTGAGTTAATCTGAAGCTGAATTTTAGACTGGTCTACTTCCTGTTTGCACTCCTCTTAGAGCTGAGCCCTCCTAGAACTTAAACTCAAAGCTTTATATACTTACCATGGTTCCTAGGCTTCAGTTGTTTTTCTTCCTCAACATTGCAAGGTTATTAATGCTCTGCCAGGCTTTTTAACTTCTAAGCATCAGACTTTTGCAGAATTTTTAACCTTTTATTCCTGGAAATTTGTATGTTGGTATGTGCCTTGTGAGCAAACTAAATGAAATGACAGGTTGACTTTTCTATGGTTCTTCCCCCAACCTGCCCCCAGGGATCTTTACTCCTCAATGTGTAAAAGCCTTGCAAGTCCCAATGAGAACACTTGGACACAGGAAGGGGAACATCACACACCGGGGCCTGTTGCGGGGAAGGGGGAGGGGGGAGGGATAGTATTAGGAGATATACCTAATGCAAATGACGAGTTAACGGGTGCAGCACACCAACACGGCACATGTATACATATGCAACAAACCTGCACGTTGTGCACATGTACCCTGGAACATAAAGTATATATTTTAAAAAAGGCTTTCAAGTCCCAAATTCCTGGGTTTCTTTGTTTGTTTGTTTTTGTTTTTTGCTGTGTTTTCCCAGCCTGGGTAGAATAGAACAAACTCTAAGCCAGAATTTTCTATTTCCATGTCTTACCTGAGAGAGAAAAAGAATACATGTAAGTAGTGGAAAATATTGGGTTTGTCTCAATGTGCTCTTTTTTCCCTATCTTAGTTTGCTTTCTGATGCCTTCAAAATGCTTCATGTTTGTTCTGAGTGAGAGACTTGGTGTGACACTAGACACTCCATCAGAGCCTGATGGAGATGTTTTAAGAAACATTCAAAGTGGAGTGAATTGCTTTAGCAGCTGGTAATGTAAACTACCCTCATCATAAAAAAAAAAAAAAAAAAGTACTGTGAGAGCCAAAGTAACCTATACAAGTTTTGGCTTATTTTTAGTAAGTTCACATGAATTATGTTAAAATGAAAAGTTACAGTGCAAGTGTCTTACTGGTAAAAGTATACCAGCTGTCCATTTATGATATGCAGGCTGTAAGTCAAAATACCTAAATTTAATGTTACACGGTTCCTATGACTTGCCTGTGCTCATAGCAGCTAGTAGGAACTACTCATTAAAAACTCTCAATATCTGCCCAATCCAAAATTGCATTTAGACTTGAATTTACTTCTGTTTTTCTGACATTAATAAATAGAATGTCTACCCAAGAGTTGAATCATGCTGTAATTATCTTAAATTCTTTTCTTTCCCTTACCTACCACATCAATTTAGGTTTTAGGACAGCAGCCAGGTTTTTTAGTGGTTTTATTAAGTCTAACTTTCCTGTCTTAATGATTATCCCCAAACCCATAATCCTGTGTATTAGATACAGCAAACTGCTTCCAAGTTATTATATAATATTTGCATGCATACTTATATTTTTATAAAAGGCCTTTTGAATAAAATTTCTCTCTTTTATAAGGCTCCAAAACCCCATCTGTGCAGTCACTTCTCAAATTAGCATTATACATTTCACTCTCTGTTCTTCCATGACCCTTTATACATAGACCTGACATGGTACTTATGCGTTGTCTATTCATAAAATTGTATTACTCTCCAGAGATACCTCCTGATTAATCTTAATAGTCTCTTCAAATTATCCTTTCCTCAAGAGTCCGAATTTTAGTTTCAATTGCCTTCTTCAATTCCCCTGCCTTATTTACTCAACTTGTAAGACTAAACTAATTATCTACTGTTCCCCATGTTATGGTCTTTGTATTATCTAATCTTATTAATGGATACCCAATCTTTTTAGCCAAGAAAACTTCTGATTTCTCAACTCGTTTATTTTATCTGCTTCCTATATTCAATTGCCAAATTTTTGAAATCTGCAACAGATTTGTTGTTTATTTATTTATTATTTTATTATACTTTAAGTTCTGGGGTACATGTGCAGAACATGCATGTTTGTTACATAGGTATACACGTCCCATGGTGGTTGGCTGCACCCATCAATGCGTTATCTACATTAAGTATTTCTCCTAATGCTATGCCTCCCCTAACTCCCCACTGCTGTCGACAGACCCTGGTGTGTGATGTTCCCCTCCCTGTGCCCATCTGTTCTCACTGTTCAGCTCCCACTTTTGAGTGAGAACATGCAGTATTTGGTTTTCTGTTCTTGTGTTAGTTTGCTGAGAATGATGGTTTCCAGCTTCATCCATGTCCCTGCAAAGGACATGAACTCATCCATTTGGCTGAGTTCCAAATGGCTGCATAGTGTTCCATGGTATATGTTTACCACGTTTTCTTTATCCAGTCCATCATTGATGGGCATTTGGGTTGGTTCCAAGTCTTTGCTATTGTGAACAGTGCCACAATATACACACGGGTGCATGTGCCTTTATAGTAGAATGATTTGTAATCCTTGAGGTATATGCCCAGTAATGGGATTGCTGGGTCAAATGGTATTTCTGGTTCTAGATCCTTAAGGAATTGCCACACTGTCTTCCACAATGGTTGAACCAATTTACACTCCCACCAGCAGTGTAAAAGCGTTCCTATTTCTCCACATTCTCTCCAACATCTGTTGTTTCCTGAGATTTTAATGATCACCATTCTAACTGGTGTGAGATGGTATCTCATTGTGGCTTTGATTTTCATTTCTCTAATGACGAATGATGATGAGCTTTTCTTCATATGTTTGTTGACTGCATAAATGTCTTCTTTTAAGAAGTGTCTGTTCATATCCTTTGCCCACTTTTTGATGGGGTAGTTTGTTTTTATTTTGTGTAAGTTTGTTTAAGTTCTTTGAAGATTTTAGATATTAGCCCTTTGCCAGATGGATAGATTGCAAAAATGTTCTCCCATTCTGTTGGTTGCCAGTTCACTCTGAGGATAGTTTATTTTGCTATGCACAACCTCTTTAGTTTCATTAGATCCCATTTGTCAATTTTGGCTCTTGTTGCCATTGCTTTTGGTGTTTTAGTCATGAAGTCTTTGCCCATGCCTATGTCCTGAATGATATTGCCTAGGTTTTCTTCTAGGGTTTTTGTGGTTTTAGGGCTTACATTTAAGTCTTTAATCCATTTTGAGTTAATTTTTGTATACAGTGTAAGGAGGGGGTCCAGTTTTTGTTTTCTTCATATGGCTAGCCAGTTTTCCCAACACCATTTATTAAATAGGGAATCCTTTCCCCATTTCTTGTTTTTGTCAGGTTTGTCAAAGATCAGATGCTTGTATATGTGTGGTGTTATTTCTGAGGCCTCTCTTCTTCTTCATTTATCTATATATCTGTTTTGGTACTAGTACCATGCTGTTTTGGTTTCTGTCGCCTTGCAGTATAGTTCAAAGTCAGGTTGCGTGATGCCTCCAGCTTTCTTCTTTTTGCTTAGGATTTTCTTGGCTATGTGGACTCTTTTTTGGTTCCATATGAAATTTAAAGTAGTATTTTCTAATTTTGTGAAGAATGTCAATGGTAGCTTGATGGGAATAGCATTGAATCTATAAATTACTTTGGAAAGTATGGCCATTTTCATGATATTGATTCTTCCCATTCATGAGCATGGAATTTTTTTCTACTTGTTTGTGTCCTCTCTTATTTCCTTGAGCAGTGGTTTGTAGTTCTCCTTGAAGAGGTCCTTCACATCCCTTGTAAGCTGTATTCCTAGGTATTTTATTCTCTTTTTCGCAATTGTGAATGGGAATTCACTCATGATTTGACTCTCTGTGTATTATTGGTATATAGGAATGCTTGTGATTTCTGCACATTGACTTTTGTATCCTGAGACTTTGCTGAAGTTGCTTATCAGCTTAAGGAGATTTGGGGCTGAGACAATGGAGTTTTCTAAATATACAATCATGTCATCTGCAAACAGAGACAATTTGCAGATTTGTTATTTAATTGTGTCAACTTATCTTCATCTTCACCAGTACTAATCAAGTTCAAAGTATGACTATCTTCAAGGCTCATCCATCAGTCCACCCATGTTACAAGGGCTGTTACTCAAAGATGGATGTAATGTGACATCTTCTGCTTAAAACTTTAAAATATTGCCTGGAATATAAGCTTAACTCTCCAATTTGATGTCTAGGTAGAGAAACAAGCTGGTACAAATTGCCTAAGTCAGGAGCATGTGTGCCATGTTTGAGAGCCCAAAGAGTTGATTTAGAGTGAGCGGAAAGAAAGAGTAGGAGATGGGAGTCATAAAACTATATGACAAAAAAGCTTCTGTAAGGCCTTGTAGGCTACTGTGAGGATTTAACCCTGAGTAAACTTGTGAACTATTGCAGGCTTTTGAAAAATAACATGGCTTATCCTACATGATCAAAGGATAAGGTTGCTTGCCTCTTAAGAACTCTATACCTATCTTTATTTTAATATTTATAGGAATACCTGTAGTCATCACCTCAAATGTCATCTAACCCTGTCCCTCTCCATATTCTGAAGTTCTCATTAATAAGAGCAATGTGTTGTTATTCATCTTTGTATTCACAGGTACAGGCCTATACTTATCCAGGACATTGCCTGTGACCAATAAATTGAGATGCAGAATTAATTACAAAATATTGTCTGTCTAGAATATGGGGTACAGAGATAGATGCTCTTGCATATTAATTCAACTCACAATAGAAATCAGAGGTAATTTAATGCACACATTGATGGAAGCACATATTCATTGTACAGTGTTATTTTACTCACCTTTGGGAGTCTTTAAACAACCATTTACTACTGCGAACACATAATTTGGACAGATAATATATCTTTTCACACATCACCTGAAACCATTTTATGATTCAAATAAAATTGAGAATTACAAAAAACAAACAACAAAAAACCTTGAGGCTCTAATAATTCTTTTCATTATTGTGATACTGTATGTATGTCTTAATTCTTTTATTTTTTTTACATGAATCCTAAGGGATGTGTAATAATATTTTAATGTTTATAATAAATATGATAATACTTATCAAAAATAAGAATTCGAATCCAGAACTCACTGTTGAAATCAGAATTTCAGTATGTTTTTGCCTTGTCATCTTGTTGAGCAGAAAGTCTCCACATTATAGAAAATGTATGCATCTACATTACAAAGATATGTATCTTTACATACATTCATAGACCTAAACACACTTATAAAGCATATATATTAAAAGAATTATCATAACAGTTGGAAAAACTGCTTTGTATTTTTAAAAAATGTTTGTGTCAGTGGCAAAGGATGAGATTTTGGCATATCCTAAGAACTGAAGATAGGTTTAGCAGCTTATTTTCTTCAATCTGGAAATTCTAACTTCTTTAGTAAGATTCCATATCAATTTCTCACTTTGGCTTAATGTGCCTCTTAGAATGCTTTGAAAGATACATGGGGCTTTAAATTGCAACCTTGCTTCTTTTCACCTTCACATAGTAGAAATAAAACCTTAGCGATTTTTCTTTCTCTTTACGCCTCCCTGTTACCCACATGCTCTCCTTGTCCAAGGTCACTCCATTCTCACCTGAAGGATAGTGCCTATGACTTCCTCAGATTGCTCTTATGAAGGACAATTCTGAAAGATACATAAAAACAATGCCCACTAACAATATGTGTATAGATATATAGATACATACATATATACCCACATACATACATACCTAAATACATAAATATACAGGATAGACTGTGCATTGATGCAGTCTATGTATGTGCATTTGCATATAGTTGTTAAAAAATCTTCAACTCCAAGATCAGATAAACTGAGATTAGAATAAACTCTACTATCATTTAGCAGCATGACCCTCAGCAAGTGACAAGCTCCCTGAAACTCAGTCTTCACATTTGTAGAATAGGGTTAATGTTGCCATCTTCAGAAGTTATTGCAAGAATATAGTGACACAATAAAGTTAAATGCAAATGGTGGAAGCTAATATTACTCATTTAATGATAGCAGTTTACTACCAGTTAATGACTAGAGCCTATATATTGATAGCTAATATTTCCATATGAACATTGCATTTATGAATTATAAAATAATTAGTGAATATCAAATCAGCTTTTTATAATAGAGCATTATAATACAATTATTTATGCAATCAGAATGTTAATTTCCTTTTTTTTTAAATAAAATCTTTGCTGGAAACTGAAAATTTTACAGTGGCATTGTATGGTCATTTTAGAGGAACGTGCTTCTTAAACCTTCCTCTTGGCAGTTAACTGTTCTTTCCAATTTCCTGTGACTTACACATCTGTTCACCATGATGGGAAGTCATGCCGCTAGATAGGCAGCGGTAGTCCATGCATCGATCTTGGTGACATGCCATTAGCCATCTTCTTTCACTTAATACAATCTGACGAGTCTTGACCCGTTCAATTTTCCCACTGAAGACACTGTGTTTAATAGAATTAGAACTCCCTCTACTCTTATGTTATGTTTTATGCTTAGACAGGTTCAATGTTGTCTCTTCTTAACCCTCTTTATACTAGGCCATTTTACCTAATTCTTTGTTCTTTTTACATCCCTATGCTATGTGAAAAGCAAAACAGTTCCACTAGCTTGGGTAGAATTTGTCACCCATTCTTTTGGAATATTTAGAATGCTAGCTAAACTATTTTGCAGAATTGTTTGGAAGCTTAGCAATTTGAAACTTTTGTCTTTGTCGTTGGGTACAACAGGATTATGAATTTATATATTAAAATATATCTTTTAATTTTTGTTCTGGGAAATAATTCCTCTTTATTTTCAGATTTCTATTTTTTCTAAGTCAGAATATGTTTAGGATAAGAAAGTGGCAGTAACCCAGAATCAAATCCTTTCAATAGAAAAATCATTCAACTATTTCCAGGTATATTTTTTCCTTACTAATATGAAGTTTCTGCCATAAAGATTGATACAGTTTGGCTGTGTCCCCACGCAAATCTCATCTTAAATTGTAGCTCTCGTAATTCCCATGTGTCATGGGAGGGACCAGGTAAAGATAATTCCATCATGGGGCAGTTTCCCTCATCGTGTTCTTGTGATAGTGAGTTAGTTCTCATGAGATCTAATGGTTTTCTATTGCCACAGCAGCAGGTTACCACAAATGGACTGGCTTAGAACCATGCAAATTATCACCTGTGTGTTCTGTAAGCCAGAAAGCTCACTAGGTTAAAATTCAGATGTTGGCAGAACTACACTCCTAGACACTCCAAGTGAAAATCCACTTCTTTTCTTTTGCTTCTTCTAGAGGCCTCCTGCATCCCTTGGCTTGTGGCCCTTTCCTCTCTGTGCAAAGGCAGCAGTGGGACATCTTTGACTCTCTGACCCTGACCCGCTTAGAAAGCCTTTTGTAATTGCATCAGGCCTACTCAAATAATCATGAATAATCTTTTCCATCTCAAGAACCTTAATTTAATCACATCTACAAACTTCAAAGTTATGTAAGGTAATATATTATCTTTACATGTAAATAATATATTCACATGCCATGTAAGATAATATATGCTCAGTTTCTGGGGATATGGATATAGATATCTTGATGGGTTACTATTTTGCCCATCACAGATGGAAACCAGTCTCTCCGTTTACATTCCCATAAGTGTTTAAAACACTTTTATGGCTTTTATGGTTTACTTTTAATATAAATTTATGCATATTGTTTTTGTTTTAGATTCATTTAATTCCTTCTACTGTATCTTAGAATTCCAGAGGATGTGGAAACCTTATCTCTTCAAATCTGTTGTGAGACATGTGAAAACATCCCCACCTCTTGATTGCTTTTTGATTCCTACAACTTAACAGCACAGATTCAGTTCGTTGAATATTAAATTTTTGAAACAGATTTGTGATGAAAAATCATGCAGGACAATAGAAATAATAGATAATGGAGTTACTTTGTTAAGTAATTTTTGTTTCCAGGTATGAGAAGACAGGCAGCATTGTGAGCCTAATCTGTAGACTCTCATCAAGATGAAATTTAGAAAGTGAACTTGTTGAGATGGAAATATTTTCTGCAATGGGAAGATGCAGTCAAATTTTGAGAGGTGAATACCAATAATAGTTGTTGAGAAAAACTTTAAAAAAGAAATAACTTAAGTCTCTTATCTTTATTCCTGATTGCCTTCTAAGATCACTGGAGATCAGACAGTTAGTGTGTTTCTGCCTCATATAAAAGAATTTAAACAATCTTTAAACTGGAGTCCACACCATTGACAGTAATAAACTTGTTTCATGGCTATGTTTAAAATTAAAGGAGAGATTAATCATTAAGATAATAATATCCATGTTTTCCATTTCCAGAGGGGTAGAGAGTTGTATTCATTTAGGGACTATGGTAAAGGACAGTAATAGACACTATGATAAATAGTTTCTTCAAATTCAGAAAACAATGAAGTTGAGTTTCTCCACTCCATTGATTGTGATTGCTATTTTGCTTATAAACTATGAGCATCTCATGGATTACAGAAATATCTTGAATCTGTGAAAGAAAAAACCAGAAATGAAGGCAAAAAAGGATTTAGTGCAAGATGATGTATGTCTTCTTTTGAGGCAATAAGCAGAGTATTTAAGATTCAAAGTATTGTTTTATTTGTTTCAGGGTCTAACAAAAATTACTACTCTAAGAGATATTAATATCTTCAACTTTCAGATAAATTAGGCAAAAGAGGCTAAATAACATAAAAAATAAAATAACATATAAATTAATAAAAATGTAAGTATCTAGAAAGATAACATTAAGACAACTCATTACTTTTTAAATTAATGGAATGAATTGTTAAATTAGCCCTCACAAAATGTCCATCCTATTGAAAACATGTGGGTTTATTTTTCTGACTTTTCAGTGGGTACTATGCTTTCTAATAAGCTTATTCAATTTTAAATTAAACAAATTACGCATGGTCAAATAATTAGAAAAGCAAATTGTTAAAAGGCTTTTTACTTGTTCTAAAAACTGATATTTAAAGTATCTTCATATGTATGATATGATGCAAATTTGACATCCTAAAAATCGAGGTGCCCGCCTAGTGCTTACAAAGATAAAAAATAAAACCTTCCTCCTTATCATTAAGTGTATTTTATAATCTTTCTTAAAAATAAAACTATTGTATAGCCTGATGTTCACTAGCTAACAACAAAATCTAATAAGTTTGAAACTCAGTTGCCAAGAAGTAGGATTCTGAACAAAGAATAATGTTTTCCATAGAAACACAATGATAGGAAGGGTATGATGTTTAATTTTATGTGCCCAGATATGTGGTCAAAAATTATTCTGAATGTTTCTGTGAGGATGTTTTTGAATGAGAGTAACTTTTTTTTTTTTTTTTTTTTTGAGACAGAGTTTTGCTCTCTTGGCCAGGCTGGAGTGCAGTGGCACAATCTCAGCTCACTGCAACCTCTGCCTCCCAGGTTCAAGTGATTCCTGTGCCTCAGCCTCCCAAGTAGCTGGGACTACAGGTGCCCACCACCACGGCCAGCTAATTTTGTATTTTTAGTAGAGATGAGGTTTTGCCATGTTGGCCAGGCTGATCTCAAACTCCTGTCCTCTAGTGAATGGCCTGTCTTGGCCTCCCGAAGTGCTGGGATTAAGGGTGTGAGCCACTATGCCTGGCCTGAGATGCACATTTACGTGGGTGGATTTTGAGTAAAACTGATTGCCCTCCATAATGTGGGTGGGCCTCATTCAATCCGTTGAACACCTGAAGAAAATGCAAGACTGATTTCCCCTGAGCAAGAGGAAGCAGTACTGCCTGCTGATGGCCCTTGAACCTCGATTGCAGATTTTGCACTTGCCAGCCCTCATAACCACATGAGTCAATTCCTTAAAATAAATTTGTTTCTCTCTCCACTCTCTTTTTTTCACATCTTATTTGTTCTATTTCTCTGAAGAACATTGGCTAATACAAAATGATTTATGTTCCCAAAATAAATGAAGTAGAAGGAAAAATAGTGGATCACACATAAGGCATGTTACCAAGAGTAGTGTAAGTCATGAAGGTGAAAAGCAACCTGAATGGTGAGGCAAGGAAACTAACATCTCTCAGCTGCCAAGGCTTGGTCTACTTGCTTCAAAATTTCACCCTTGTAGCCTCCCTAAGAGATATTCATTATCATCTTCAATTTTCAAATAATGATAATGAGGCCAGAAATATTAAGTAATATACAGTTTCAAGTAACACAAAAATTGTTGGTAAATGCATAAATTAGACTTTCTTCACTTTGATTTTTCAGTTTGCCTTGCCCTTCAGGCCCAATTTGATCACACCACCCATATCATTCATATGAAGTGTCATAAATATAGGTGGCATACATGACATTCAGGTATAGTTTATATGTAGTTCTAAATCATGACATGTATAGCTGAGTCAATTACTGGAAATTAACATTCAGGGAGTATTTCATATCTACAGCCACCATATGAACTCTTGCAATGGGGAGAAACCTTCTCTGATGGGCCCTCTGTGACTGAGGTTTATTACCTCGATGATTCTGTTGCTTGTTGTAACCCAATATGTATGTTAGTATACCTTAAGGAATAGGTTGCCGTCCGATTTATTAGTTAGAGTATCTTACATCTTTCAGTGGTGAGGAAAATTTTATATTGACATATCCAGAGTTTTTATTGAAGTTATATTAGTCCTATCTATCAGAGATATGCTAGAAAATCTATAACTTCCACCAAAATGTTGCCCATGTGAGCAATTCAGTTTATGAAGTGCAATCTTCTAAGGCAGGCTTAGGGCTTCGTGATTCATTTTTCAACCTATGTGATGTTTAATGATTTTGTCAAAATAAAAACTAATACACAGTTCCATGTCCGTCATCAAATTATGCCATTCAATTTATAGCTTAAGCTATGAAAAAAGACACCTAGATACAGAGGTCTGAGGAGAGGGAAATAGCTCCAGTCTATGCAATTCTCATTCCTCTTTGACACAGATACTTGTAGTGGTTAAGAAGTTATTTGGCTTATTACTACACTGGGAATTTGTTAGAACAGAGTAATGACGTTTCATTATGTCAACCATGTAGATATCTGTCTAGAGTATACTGTTGAGCAAAAAAAAAAAAAAAAATTTGATTATTAAAAAAATGAAACTATATAAAACAAGAGGGAAAAGGGTTGAAAGGTCTTTATCACCTTGTTGAAACGGATCTTAAATCCCATTTTCTAAACTACTGAACAGTAATTCCTGAACACATTCATTTTTCTTAACTATCATAGTCAAAATAGCAAGGAGCATTCTTGCAGGATACGTACGTGTATATGTATGTGCGTGTATATGTGTGTACGTGTTTGATGTGAGTTCATGTATGCAGACTTTTTTAAAGGTTTACTACAAATTGTATTCTGCTTTCATTAACTTTTTATGTATTGTTTTCTTGAGAATTGGATATTATAAAATATGATCAAGAAAAGTAAAAGCTTAACAATAAAGAAGGAAAAATAATATAGTCATCTCTTTGGATGATACGATTTTTGAAAATGAAGTGTACATTGGTTATCTGAATTGCAGTATTCGTTAAAAACAGCTGTTACGTACAGTGTGTTTTCACATTCAGAGTTGATGAAAAGTATCCTAATTTTTTGGTAGGGTCAATTTTGTGATATCTTTTATTTTTCATCCTGTAGTAGGAGACATCTAATATTTGCCAGTAACCCTTCCAAGGTCACTTTATGCTGGTCTCCTTATGTTCTGCTTTGAGATATACAGGGATTTAGACCTGCTGTGTAACCCTCAACATGTATTCGCCTGGCTCACTTGAAGGGCACTGGCACCTATGTTGAGAGGCCTCACGTCCATGCATAAAGACAATACATTTCAATATTTTGAGAAAACCAGTAAAGCTCCGAATGGTTCAAAGACTAGCTCAGAACCTCACAATTAATTAGGAGGGAGTTTGGCCTCGTGCTCCGGCTTGTCAGATTCAAAGGCCCGTGTGCTTTATGCAATGTCACCCAGCTCCCGGAAGTTGCAGAATGCCAGCTGTAATGGGGTAAAGCCACAGGCACATGTCAGATTTAGAATATATCACCAGAATGTTCAGCACAAAGAATCGATCCTCCTCTGCATGCAAGACCCTGCCATAAATCATTTTGCCTTTTTCTCACACATAGCACATGACTTGGAAAGCAAGGTTCACATGGGAATGCGATTTACATTTTAAATGATAGCTCTCTGTTCCTGGATTGTACAATACTACCTTAACCAAACCTTTTATTATCCATAAGTAGTCAGTTTATCTAGAGAAAGCAGACAAGTATTAAAAATAGAATCTCAGGGGATTTTATCAACAATAGTGTAACTTAAGTGAAATGAAATGTTGGGGATTCTGGGAGACAAAACCTGTCAAACAAATAAGTTAATTTTGTTTTGTTTTGTTTTGTTTTGAGATTGAGTCTCGCTCTGACACCCAGACTGGAGTACAGTGTCGCAATCTTGGCTTAGTGCAAGCTCCGCCTCCCTTCATGCCATTCTCCTGCCTCAGCCTCCCAAGTAACTGGGACTACAGGTGCCCACCACCATGCCAGGCTAATTTTTTTTTTGTATTTTTAGTAGAGAGGGTCTTTTAACAGAAGAGTTGAAAAGGAAAATAGTCATCACTTCAAGTCAAATACTACAGTAAATACCATGGAACAGACATGTGCCCAGTATAGACAGAGGACAATACTTGAGGGGTTTGGTGTGAAAGGGAGAAGTTATACAGTATAAGTCAAAGCAAAAATTGTTTTGTGAACTAGACAACCACCTAAAGAGTTCTCTTCAATAGGTATCAAAATCCTACTGCCCTAAGACATAGACCATTTAACTGTAAAGTGTGCATAACATTGAAACATTTTATAGAGGGTAGACAGACACTGGAAACAAATGCCATTGAATTGCTGAGAAAGTTACTTTCTTGTCCATTCTAATTGCATTACTAAAGAAGCCTTAGTTTTAAGTTAACATGTCTTTACCACTTTGTTAATGCATGTTAATTTCTCCTGTGTAGTGATATAAGGTTTCCCTTTAAGATACATTTGCTTATATTAAAAAGAGTCAATCAAAAGGAAGATAAGTAGAGACCTTTTGCAGATATGATGAAAATCATGATAGCATACTATAATTATTGAACTACATATATAGAGAGATGAAAGGGGAAACAGATAAGCACCTGCATCCATTAGCTAGATTTTAGAATTAGTCTCTCTCTAGTTGTCTTTAAGATTTGAGGGAGGAACTAATACTGGAGAGTCAAACACTAGATCTAGTTGAGACAAGAAATAACAAGTTTGCATGTATACAATTTCTGATCATCTACCAAATATCAAGTCCTGAATGTACATATAAATGAGATGTTTCCTAACCATCCTTCTCCCCAACACTACTGTTAGATTTGTTCTTGTTTGTTTGTTTAGCCTCTGAATACAATTTCCTGCAGTAAGAACCTTCCTTGGACAATTCAAACCATTACCAACAAATTCATTTCAACCACAGGCAGTCTTTCTTTACCATGAGGCCATTCTCGGGAGTTCTAATCTCTCTTATTATAGTATATGCCAAATACTCCTCTCTCCCTGGAGTGTCTGTTCTCCATTTGAAATATTTCCAGGTCCTGTCATCATTCCTTAATTTTCCCCTCATCATCCTGATTCTTCATCACTGAAAGGGTTCAATTTTGCCATTTTTAAAAACCTTATAGCCAGAACTAAATTTACTCTTTTTGGTCTAGCAACATTATTTTAGGCATCAGAAAATACATATTATGAATTGAGCCTTGATATAGGAAACTTGTTTATTAAAAACTTTTGTTTCGGCCCCAAATCACACTAGTTTTGTGTGTTCTGTTGATAGCTCCAAATGAGATCATAGTTATTTTGTTCTTAAAAGTACTGAATGCATCTTAAGTAATCATTTCTTTTAAGCTTATAAGTTATTTAATTAGTAAACGAACGAAAAGATCATTCCCTCCAACAAGCATACACCTTTCATTAATGTTCTCTGAATTGCTGAGGTAATATAAATGAGGATACCAGCAAGTGGCCATGTGAATAGAAGAATATTAGATTATTGGTCATATGGTTCTATTTTGTTAATAATAAATTTTAAAGGCTTCATTCAGTCTGAGATATTTATCAAAACTTTAAAAGTTTCCAGATTATTTTAAAGAATACTTTTCTAAGTTTATTTCCACCAATTTCTTCCTCTCCCAACATCCAAAATTACTGATATGTATGTAATGATGTTGTTTTGTTACCAGTGGGGCAAGAGACAGAGAGTAAAATTGATGCAATGAAAGTATTTTTTGGTGCTGTATTTATCCTATGTCAAAAATATTTCTCGAATACTATCAGTAGCAGAAAATTGCAGATTAGTTCACAAGCTAAGCCAGAAAAACTCAGAAAACTCTCACTTTCTATCAAACAAAGGAAGATGACTCTACACCTTTATTTACAAAGGGGTTTTAGCGAGTGTTCATCTTACAACAGTGTCTAACTGAGGGAGTCTGTTCAATTAGCAGAGAGCCAAAAGAAGTGAGGAATCGTCATACAAATAATGAGATATTCAAAGCCATTCTGTCTCAGTGAACTCTCTGACCAAGCTTAGGCCAAAGCTGCTGTAACATTAATTTGCATACAGATCATCTGGAAGATCTGGTTAAAATGCAGATGTTGATTCTTGGCCTCTAGGGTGAAGCCTGAGAGTTTGCATTTCTAATAAGCTTTACGAAGAACCCATGCCACTGGTCTACAGACCTAACTTGATTATTAAGGGATTAACACAAAACTGACAGATTAGAAATTTCCTAACTCTGCTTCCAATTCTATTTTAATATTAGATCACCGTGTACTTCACTTACTCAATAAATATTTATTGAGCATCTGCAACGTACAAGGTCTGCCTTAGTTGCTGGGAATTCAGCCGTAATTTTTTTCCCAGTGCCTTTTAGGCTTTAGTTCAAAAAAACAGGTCTCCACTTCAAGACCTCTCTGCAACAGGGCAAGCAATTCTAATACAGCTTTGACATTAAATTAAGAGGAAGGACTTTGGAAATTAGAAAGACTTGGTTTTGAAAGATGGCCCTGCCATTTAATAGCCTTGCTACCTTGGGTAGATTAACTAAACTCTGAGTCTCAGTTTTCACACCTATGAGGAATGAAAAGATATATTTGTAAATCATTCATACCAAGAGTAATCAATGTCAATTGGTATTTTTCTTGGCCCAGTTGTGGCGTTCACTAAGCCACAGGGTGAAACTGAACCTGTGGGCACAGATATACTTAGAGATAATTCATGAGGGGCTGGGATAGAGGGGACCGACTAATGATAGTTTTGGAAGATCCTGAAAGTAGGCCCTTAGAGGCATCTACACTCGCATCCCAGGGATTTTTGTGTGCATCAGAATTGATCTTTCCTGAATGATAAAAATGTCTGCATTTTGAAAGGAGCCATGTTTATAGGCAAGTCTGTTCTCAGTACAAGCAGTAGAATGAAACATAGGAAGTGGTCAAGACAGATACCAAATCATCTAACCAGGTTTCACAAGAGTATATGGTTCCAGGGATCCAGGGGACTTCCTATGCTATGAATGAAATGCTGGGGGAGTGTAAGCCTCATGGGGTAAGGGATGACTCCAATAACAGGGTGATATTAGGAAGAGTAAAGCAGAGAAGAGGCAGGGACCTGGTTACAGGAACTGGAGAAGAAGGAGACACGGACATCATGGGGATGATCCTGTTGCTAACCTACCAAGTAACCAGCTTGAGGATCCTATAAGTTTTCCTGACTTGGACCTAAGATCTGAGAAAAAAAGATGTATAAAGAGAGGAAGGTGAGAGTCACTCTTGGACCGCAGGAGTGGTGAAAGGAATCTCACCCAAGCTGCAGTGCTTAGTTACACACATTAACAATTTGAGGTCAGGTGCTGCAGCTCACGCCTGTAATCCCAGCATTTTAGGAGGCCAAGGCGGGCAGATCACAAGGTCAGGAGATCGAGACTATTCTGGCTAACATGGTGAAAACCCGTCTCTACTAAAAATACAAAAAATTAGCCAGGCGAGGTGGCGGGCGCCTGTAGTCCTAGCTACTCGGGAGGCTGAGGCAGGAGAATGGCCTGAACTTGGGAGGCGGAGCTTGCAGTGAACCAAGATCTCGTCACTGCACTCCAGCCTGGGCGACAGAGCAAGAATCCGTCTCAAAAAAAAAAAAAAAAAAAAAAAAAAAAATATTTGAACAAGGAAATGCTGTGTTCTGTGCTGTGCTGTATAGTTGCATGAGACATGTTTACTTTAAGCATTATCAAAACACATATCATCATAGTGTTTAGATTGTAAGAGAGAAATATTTAGTGAGTTAAAAGCATAGGAAAAAAATTTAAGGATATGAGTCAAATGTTATGTCCATTTATTACATTAGAAGGATGGTAGAAACTACAGTCTAGGGCCATGAACTGTGATAACTTTATGTAAGTCTGAAATATTAGTTTCTTTTTTCATCGTTATTTTGTCAGTATCATTCTATCTTTCCCTTATCAATCAGGGTGTAATCCTTAAAAATGTAAACGTACGTGTGCTTCTCTGTCTAGATGACTGTAGGAAGAAAGAGTTGGCTATTCTGCTTTGATGCCAGGTATAGAAGGCAGAGAAAGATGACACAAGAGTGAATGACATTAGGGAAAAGTTAAGCACTTAAGGCAAAAGAGAAAAACAAAAGCCATATTAGACTTGCCTAATGTGTTTAATCATAGAGAACCATTGTAGTTTGGGAATCTTCTGCTTTTACTGAGCTGAAAACCTTTACTGATAAGCTTGACAGACTGAAGATCAGGTAAGAAGGCCAAACATGATTGGCAGCAGCAATTAGAGATTCACAAGCTACACTAAGAAACACATGAATTCCTGAGAAGAATGAACTTCTGCTCTTGTTCTCATTTACCTTTCTGATCTTACAGTGGAGTTCAGCATCAGAAGGAATTTAAGAGGCTGTGGTCACATGGTAAAACGTCAGAGCACTTGGCAACTGTCAGCCTACTTGAAGGGTATTTCTCCTTTTGGCTCATTAATCTTACCACAACAATATCTTGTGTACACTGGCGTTTTAGAGACTTCCCCATTACTCCTTTCTGATGATTACCTGAGTGAATTACTGTTCCCTAGTGTGACTTTACCCTGCCTTTTCTTGTAACCAGCCATGAATATCCCAACATTAAATGGGTGACAAAATGGAAAAGGTGACTTTGCAAATTTTTTTTTTTTGACTCTTCTGAAAATGTCATGTCCTCCATTGGAAATATCTAAGAGGCCATTTTGCTTCCTCTCTCCCTATAATAAACCATGTCCATCTTTCTTTATACCTCCCTTCCCTCCTGGTTTCACTTGGTCTTGGTCCAAATTAAAGTGTAAGGAGAGACACTGCTTTCATAGTAAATTGAGGTCTGGGGAAGATGTGTGAATTGAATAAATGAGGCACAGTAAAGACATGTAAATTGATTAATATAATGCACTCAATGCACTGTGTAAGAATTGCCTCTTTCTCAGCATTTACAGTCCACATTTTTAAAGCAACACCAAAGAAAATGTCATCCTCATTATAAAAAAAAAAAGAATAATCTGGAGACTATGTCTAAAATGCAGCTAAATGGATAAAAAACCGTGATTTTTTTTAATTGCCTACTTTAAAATGTTTTATTGTTGAACTCCAGGCAGAGTCTGTTTTTGTGGCAAAGAGAAATTAAAGTAAAAGTGACCTAGTAGTCCACCTAGGCTCTGTGGTCACCACCTATGGGGTCAAAATATCAAAACCAGAAACAACTTATGCCACCAGGAATTTAGTTTCAATTGATTGGATGAACTTAAAACTCATTTTCCTCCCTTTCCTCAAAGATGGACACAGGCCCAAGTTTCATAACTTTTCAAACACCTGATGTTCATATACTTAGTAGCCATAATGTTCTATGAATTCAAAATATGACACTAGTAATGGTTCCTAAAAAAGATAGTAGAAAATATTAGCTATGTATATTTTGCATTATACTTTACAATTGATATACCCTTTTCACCTTTGTTTTCCATTTTATCTTTCTTTCTTTTTTTTTTTTTTTTTGTTTTGAGATGGAGTTTCTCTCTTGTTGCCCAGGCTGGAATGCAATGGCACAGTCTCAGCTCACTGCAATCTCTGCCTCCTGGGTTCAAGCGATTCTCATGTCTCAGCCTCCAAAGTAGCTGGGATTACAGGTTTCCACCACCAAGTCCAGCTAAATTTTGTATTTTCAGTAGAGACAGGGTTTCACCATGTTGGCCAGGCTGGTCTCGAACTCCTAACCTCAAGTGATCCGCCTTCCTTGGCCTCCCAAAGTGCTGGGATTACAGGTATGAGCCACCACATCCAGCTTGTTTTCCATGTTATCTTATCTTCAATCAAAATACATAATGTAACCCCAGTGTGCAGCTAAAGGAAATGGAGGTACCTAAGGACAAACAGCTGCTATGTTAAGAAACTACAGCTCAGAGACATACTTGTCCAAAGGGCTAAAGGTTGTTTTGCACATTATCTCACTTACTTTTCAAAAAGTGTTACGAAGTATGTACTTGAAAAAAAATTATTATCCTACAGATGAGAAGCAAAATTTTAATTGACAACAATTAAAAAGTAACTGATTCATTCAACTAGTGATATTTAACTTAGTTGAGGGAGATTTAAATTGAACTTGGTTGCATTCCAAAACTTAGGTTCTTTACTCTACATTTTTGAGAAAAGATACATATAAGAAACCAAGAAACACTGAAATATAATGGCTAAGAACACTGAAATCAGATTTCCATAGTGAAAAATGCCAATTCTACCAGCTTATACTTGGGATGGTTTACTTAATTTGTCTATGTTTCAGCATTTTTGCCTGTACCATGAAACTGTTATAAAGATAGACATTCTCACAGGGACATCATAATAAACAATGAAATGCATCATGTAACTCTTGACACAGTGTGTTATACAGTATGTAGTTAAAAAAAGCTTGCTGCCAGGCGCAGTGGCTCACGCCTGTCATCCCAGCTCTTTGGGAGGCTGAGGCGGGAGGATCACAAGGTCAGAAGATCGAGACCATCCTGGCTAACACGGTGAAACCCCATCTCTACTAAAAATATAAAAAATTAGCTGGGTGTGGTGGTGGGCGCCTGTAGTCTCATCTATTCAGGAGGCTGAGGCAGGAGAATTGCTTGAACCCAGGAGGCAGAGCTTGCAGTGAGCCCAGATCATGCCACCGCACTCCAGCCTGGGTGACAGAGCAAGACTCCATCTCCAAAAAAAAAAAAAAAAACTTGGTATGAGAGCTACGGTAACAGTTATTCTTACTACATCCTCTTCAGTGTAATCTAGAATCTAGTAGTAGGTAGGATCTAGACCAGCACTTTGATTCAATATCTCTCCTCTGAAAAGAAACATGCCAATAGCATTGTATCCTTATGAGGTTCCTGACAGTGTATTATCTTCCCAACAGAGACAAGGCTCGCATTACTGAATGAGGTTTGCCAAGAGGAGTTTGTTTAGGAAGAAAAGATATGTTTACCAAAATGAAAACGCATCTCAGTGCAGGGGCCCGTTATTTAAAAGGCCCAGCACTGTAGCCAGATTGTTGTGCTTTTATAAAATTTACAGTGTAAAACATTTTCATCTTGATTGGTCAGTTGTTTTCTTTCCTTCCCAAATTCTTCTACGTCTTACTCTCTGCTTGGGTTAGTTGGAGTTGAAGTACTCCATGGACATTTTTGGGATCTGGCTAAAGGAAAACTGTGCCAGGAATACATGGATTTCACGGAGTATATTTATATAGTTCAGTTGCTGTGTGTATGGTTGTTACTGCTAACTGTCTCAAAGTGAGAATGACTTCCCAAGGTATGACTCTCTCTCTCTCAGCGCAAAACATAGATAGTTGGTATCATGATGCAAAAATGTCCTACGGTCCTCGGTATCAGAATTAGGTGACGGAGGAGAAAAAAGTTTTAAAATTTAAAACTTGTGTGTGGAATAATCTTCTAACCCACACACATCTAACTTTGTAAAGAAAGAATTTTGTTCTCGCTGAAGCCTAGTCAAATCACCATTTTTAATCCTTCAAGGATATCGTTGATAATTCAAGAAAAATAAGCAAAAAACAAACCATCAAACTTGCTAGATAAAAGACTGAAAATAACTTTCTATTCACTCTATAAAACAGGATAATCCAAAACTGTCATGAGACTACGTAGCCAAATACTTTAGAAAACAAAAAGTATTATAGAACTGTTTCAATAAGTTAATTAATTAAAAATATGCTATTCTTTTGGACAACGGATATTTGTAATCTTCTTTTCAATTTGTAATCTGCTATGATTTCTTCCCTCATTTTAAATAAAAGATTTTGGTCATGCAAATTTGCATTCATAATTTGTATTATTAAAGAAGGCTTCACTCATATTGTAAAAGATTCAAGGCCTATAAAAGGAGAAATACACCTCTTCTAGGATATCTTCCAAATATGCAGAAATTAGGCTCTTTCAAGTTTTTGAGGGTGAATATTAACTCAAGCAACTTAAGTTGAACCAGAAATGTAGAGACAGTAAACATGAGGAGAAAGGTAAATTCATGCTACATGTTCAGCTGGCTCTTTACTTTTTGGGGGGCTTCAGGACTTTAGCCAAGTCTACATTGCAGAGCTCTGCAAGCCGAGAAGATGCATATCTCCTCTTGACTTATCAGAGCTACCAAATGGGCTCTTTGGAAGGAAGAAATTGCTTGAAGAACAAAGAAATAAACACATGCAGAGACCTGAACAGCCATTGTAAGAATTTTAAAAGGAGTCAAAAAAGGAACAATAAAGAAATTCTCTTGGAAGTAGACTGGAGAGGTTTTCACTACTTAGAACAATGTTCCTTGCTATTAGTCCCCCACAATCTTCATTTGCTCTAACCATTTCTTTCCTACATTTTTAATCACAAATTTATGCAGCAAATGTGTGTTACATAGCAACCCTGGGCCAGAATCTGAGCTATGTGTTGGGATGCCATATTGAGCAAAAAAATAGACCCTACATATAGCTAGTATGCAAGATGACTCACACCTATGCACAAATCACACAGATACAAATCATAACTCAGCTAATGTGCTGAGAGTGGCACAGTAGAAGAATATTTATGTGGATGTGACCTAGGCAGAGACATCCAGACAGGCCTTTTTAAGTGTGTAATATTTTTGCTAATTTCTGTTTTAGGGGTATGAATTAACAAGGAGACAGGAGTTAGGAATGAGTGTAGGTTGCGAGGGAAACATAAACAACATTTCAATCAGAAGAAAAGTATGTACGGCAAAGGTACAAAACATAAAAGACAAAGAGAAAAGTTATATACAAAAAGGTTATTAATTTGGTACTTCAAGAAAATTCCTACTGTACAAAATATATTGTATCAAGTGGAATAATACCATCATCACCATCACTTTCACCATTGTCACTACTACCATGTCAATGACCACCAACTGCAGGCCTATGTGCCAGGAACTACAATAATTTTTATTCTACATTTTTCCATTTAATCCTTACACCATCTTGCTTTCATTTGTTTGCCCATCCATTCATTTATCGATTCACTTATTCAATATATATTTATTAAATGCCTAATCTATGGCAGGCATTCATTGTTATGCAATATTTAGTATTTGACAAAACAGACATCAGACATAGATTCTAACCCTAATGGAACAATAATTTGTAATTAAATATTGACTTGATATAGGTTACTTGTTATTTTATATACCTCATTTGATTCCATGTTCTGAAATTACACAATTCTTATTTCACGGCTTCTCCCTGGAGAGTGTCTCAAGCTGGCTAGAAGAAACAAACACAAGTCAGGCTGTGGGTGGTGGCTCATGCCTGACATTCCAGCACTTTGGGAGGCCAAGGTTGGCAGATCACTTCAGGTCAGGAGTTTGAGACCAGCCTGGCCAACATGGTGAAACCCCGTGTCTACTAAAAAATGCAAAAATTAGTCAGGTGTGGTGGCACAAGCCTGTAATCCAAGCTACTTGGTAGGCTGAAGCACAAGAATTGCTTGAACCCGGGAGGCAGAGGTTGCAGTGAGCTGTGATGGCAACACTGCACTCCAGCCTAGGCAACGGAGAGAGAATTTATCTCAAACAACAACAACAACAAAACCCTACAAACACAAGTCAGACTGAGGAAGTTTGGAAGGTGGACGAGATAATCCCACTGGCTTGGGAGTAGCTGAGAGATACTCCTGGGCATAGGACATACTTGTGGGTGAGTGCAGAGCCTTAGAGAGGGCCATGGGCCCTGCCACATAAAATTTATCATACCTGTGCTTGCTGGAGCCTGTTGAGTGCCTGGCTCCCCATCTGCTAGCTGATGAACTGACACTCTATTACCCGACCATGGGTAGAGTCTTGGAAGTGGGATATCAGGTGTGTTTCCTTCCTTCAGGCTTTTCGCTGCAACTCACAGTAGATGGCCAGCTCCCACAGGTTTTAGTAGATGGTTTGGAGTTCAGCTAAAGGCTTTCCCCTGCTGAGATGCAGGCTCTAGTCAATCGTCTGCCAGACACACCATTGTTTGCCATCCTGCAGCCTCGACAGCCACTATGCCCCACCCTGAGATATCACGGGGCAAGTGCATACAACTGTAACCCTCTGCACCCCTATTCATGAACTCGCCAGTGCGAAGGATGGTGGTGGCCATGAATGGGAGAAAGGAGGGTGAGGTTGGGTTGGCCCAGGACACCAGGAGGCAGGGAAGCAAGTGGCTGAGAACTCATCCCAGGAATGTGGTGTGTTGTGATAGGATGTATAAGTCAAGGTTCCAAGTCCTGGGCACGTGCTTCATTGTCTCCTTGGACTTCAGTTACCGAATACAAATTCCAAGACAAAATTATTAAGAACTCCAGTTAGCATGTACCTGGAGTCTCAGCCGGGAGGCTGCGTCAGGAGACTCACTTGAGCCCAGGAGTTTATGGCTACAGTGAACTAAGATCACACCACGGCACTATAGCCTGGGTGACAGAGCAGGACGCTGTCTGTTTAAAAAAAAAAAAAAAAAAAGAGAGAGAGAGAGAATTGCAGGACAGCAACTGCAGACCATTGAACTCCAAATAAGGTGCACTTCTGAGTTGGAGGGACCAATGCGACTGCACTGGTCATACACCCATGAAGTCAGCTCTGAATGAAGGTCAGAAAATAATTATGTACAGTGGTCAGGAAGGCTCCTCCAAAAGCTAAGACCTGAGGGATATGAATGCTCTGGCCATGGAGGAGGAAGAAAGCATTGTTATAAGTATAACCTTTTCTCTATTAAGATTTAGAGAGGTTAATTAACCTCTGTGTGACGAAACTCAAATTAGTTTGACTCCGAAGTCTGTTTTTAAGCATTGCTCTATACATCTGCTTCTACTTGGGAAGAGTATGTTTGTCCTGTTAGGCATCATATAGAAAGAAGCCAAAGATGATTTTCTGTAAGGAGCTATGCCTACAATTAAGAAGAAGTTAACTCATTAAAAACAGCAACAAAAATCTGAACACCAGTAAAGCCATATGAAGTTTGGTGCATTCAACTGTTGCCTTTGTGCTTAAAATCGGTCTTTGACTTCCAGTCACCAAGACAATGACTCATACCACTAGTCAAAGCTTAAACAAAGATGCTCCTGTGGTTTTTTCATTTGTTTGTTTGTTTGTTTCATTTGTTTCTTTTAGAGAGAGAGACTAGCTCTGTCATGCAGCTGGAGTGCAGTGGCACTGTCATAACTTACTTCAACCTTGAAATCCTGGGATGTAGCAATCTTTCCACCCTAGCCTCCCAAGTATCTAGGACTACAGGTGCATGCTACCATGTCCAGCTAATGTTTTTTTGTTTTTTTGTTTGTTTGCTTGTTTTTTTGTTGTTGTTGTTGTCATTGTGTGTGTGTGTTTAGAGGCAGGGTCTCCCAGGATGGTCTCAAATTTCTGGTCTCAAGTGATCCTCCCATCTCAGTTTCCCAAAGCACTGTGATTAGAGTTGTGAGCCACCGTACCCAGCCCAAAGATGCTCCCTGTTCAGACACCTTATTCTTGTGTTAGCACATATCTTCATTCATTTCTGTTTACATTCTAGCACTCTACAATTGAATAATTGAGAAATTTACTCTTGCCTAAACCCACCGTGTCATTTTATGCTTCTGAATCTTGTGATTGACCTTCCTAATCTCTTCAATGTCCTTCATTGCTTCTATTGCTTCCGTTTGCTCATACCAACCTTTTCCTCTACATTAAATAATTTTCTGTGCATGGGTTACATAATCTTTGTGTTGATACAGCTAACATGAAGCTTAATTCATAGCAAGTACTCATTTAATGTTTATTGACTTGTGCTCTGCCAATGGGATATTGTTGCCTGAAGAACCAGATAGGTTATTTTTTTAAAAGATTATTTTCTTTAAAAACTCCATACAAATACATTAAACAAAACATATTCTTGATGGATGAACAGAGAAACAAAGGAACTGTCTCTGACTGTGGGCCATTTTGATGTTGGAATTTTCTTGCCACCAATGTTCCCAATTAATGTTTGAGGAAAGCTATTTGTTTTGGACAATCATGCCAATGATATGTTTTGTTCCGTAAAAGAATAACATTTGACTCTAGAGAAATACAAGCAGACAGACAGTAGTCAATGAAATATAAAACTTCTTTCTTCTCTCCACTTTCAAATATGAAATATACATCAAGGGTAGTTTTTGAGTTCTCTCTGTGTTCCTGTCTCACTATTATGCCCATTGAAACAAGCCCATGAAACAAATATGCCCATGAAAACAAATAAGATGAACACATAAAGTATTGCAGAGGAAAAACAAGGACAAGAATCTGTCACATATAAATTATTAAAAAGTATATACTTAATGTTATGTATAACACATATACTATGAGTAATATATTTGCAAACATAAATATAAACATGTTAATGTGTATGAGTGTGCTTCCAACAGGCACCATGCTAATTATTTTGTATACAAAATTCCTTTATTTATCACAACTGTCCTTTTTTTTGTTTTTAAACCACTTGATTGAGGTATGATTGATGTACAAAAGCTATACATATTGAATTTGTACAACTTGATGGTTTTGGAGACAATATACACCTGTGAAACCATCACTAAAATCTATGTCATAAGTATATCTCTCAGCTACAAAAGTTCACATCTACCTTCTTTATTATCTTTGTATGTGTGTGTTTGTGTGTGTGTATGTGTGTGCGGGGGGGGGAGTAACACTTAAGCTCTCCACTCTCAACACATTTTTAAGTAGATAATACAGTATTGTTAACTGTAGCTACTATGCTGTACATACAGTAGATCTCAGAAACTTACTCATTTTGCATAACTGAAACTCTGTAACCTTTGACTACTACCTTCCATTTCCCCTCCCCAGTCCCTGGACATCATCATTCAGTTCTCTGCTTTTATGAGTTTGGCTCTTTTAGATTCCTCATGTCAATTTTATCAGGTAGCATTTGTCCTATGGCTTGACTCATTTCACCTAGCATTATGTCCTCCAGATTTATCCATGTTGTTACAAATGACAGAATTTTTTTATTTCTAAGGCTGAATAATATTTCATTGTATATATAGACCACATTTTCTTTATCCATTCATCTACTGATAGACATTGAAGCTGCCTCCACTCTTTGCTATTATGAATAGTACTGCAGTGAGCGTAGAGGTGCAGATATCTTGTCAAGATCCTAATTTTAACTTCTTTGAATACTTGAATAATAATTATTAATTTGAATAATAAAATTAGAAGATCATTTTTGAGTATTAATTATTATTTCCAGAACAGTAATTGATAATATGGTATTTCTGTTTTTAATTGTTTTAGGAATCTTCATACTGTTTAAATTTATATTCCCACCAACACTATGGAAGGGTTCCTTACTTTTCCACATCCTTGCCAACCATTATCTTTTTTTTTTTTAAATGGACATCCTAAAAGGTGTCAGGTGACATCTCATTGTGGTTATGCTGTGCATTACCCTGATGATTAGTAATATACCTGTTGGTCATTTTTATGTCTTCTTTGGAGAAATGTCTATTTCTTCTTTGGAGAAATGACTGTTTTTTAATCAAGTGGGGTTTTTATGCATTGTTATCGAGTTGTAGGAATTCCTTATATATTTTGGAGATTAACCTTTTATCAGAATATATATACACATATATGTGTGTGTGTATAATATATATACACTTATATATATACGTGTGTGTGTGTGTATATATGTGTATATTCTCCTATTCCATAGATTGCCTTTTTTTTTCTTTTTCTTTTCCTTTGCTGTGTGTATAGCACCTTTTAAATTTGAGGTAGTCTTGTCTATTTTTTTATTTTGTTTTTTGTGCTTTTGGTATCATATTCAAGAAGCCGTTACCAAAAGCAGTGTCAAAAAGTTTTTCCACAGTGCTTTCTTCTAAGAAATATAGTTTTTCAGGTCTTGTGTTTAAGCCTTTAATCCATTTTGAGTTGATTTTTGGGTATGGTATAAGATAAGAGTCCAATTTCATTTTTTTTTGTATGTGAATATCCGGTTTTCTCAACACCATTTATGGAAGAATCTATTCTTTTCCCATTGTGTATTTTTGGCACTCTTGTCAAATATCTATTAGCCATATATGTGTACATTTATTTATGGGCTTTCTATTCTGCTCCATTGACTCATATATCAATTTTTATGCCAGTGTCACACTGTTTTGAATACTGTAGCTTTATAATATATTTTGAAATCAAAAAGTGTGATGCTCCCATCTTTGTTCTTCTTGCTTAAAATTCGTGTCATTATTCTGGGTCTTTTATGGTTTCATATACATTTTAGGATTGTTTCATTTATTCCTATATAAAACATTATTGAGATTTTGTTCAGGATTACACCAAATTTGTACGTTGCTTTCAGTAGCATGGAAATTTTAACTATACTAATCTACTCTATAAACATGGGATGTCTTTCCATTTATTTGGATTCACTTTAATTTCTTTTTACAATTTTTAAAATAGTTTTTGGTGTCTCAGTCTTTTACTTACTGGTTAAGTTTATTTTTAAATATTGTATTCTGCTGGATGCTATTGCATATAAAAATGTTTTCTTAATATTTCTTTCAGATAGTGTGTTACTAGTGTATAGAAACACAAGTGAGTTTTGCATTTTGATTTTGTATCCTATATGTTTGTCAATTTATTTATTAGTTCTCATAATTTTTGTGGAGTCTTTTTTGGTTTTCCATAGATAATATTATGACATCTGCAGAGATAATTTTACCTTTCATTTTCTGATTTTGATCTCCTTTATTTCTTTTCTTGCCTGACTGTTCTACCTAGCAATGCCAGTACCATGTTGAATTGAAGTGGAGAGAATGGGTATTTTTGTCTTGTCTCACATCTCCGAGGAGAAGCTTTCAGTTTTTTAGCATTGAGCATGATGTTCCCTGTGGGCTTTTCATATAGGAACTTCACCATGTTGAGGCAAGTTCCTTCCATGTATGTATTAGTCAGAGTTCTCCAAAGAAAGAAAACCAATAGTATACATAGATATTTAAGAAGAGTTTTGTTATGGGAATTTTCTCACAAAATAATGGAGGCTAAGAAGTCCTACAATATACCAACTGCAAGACACAGAAAAAGAAAAGCTGGAGGTGTAATTCCATCCAAGTTCAAAGGCCTGAGGATTGTGGGAGGGACCAGGAAAGCATATGGGGGGTTGGGGAGGGAGGCTGGTGTTAATTCCAGAGTCTAAAGGCCTCACATAGGAGCTCTGATTTCCCAGGGTAGGAGAAGATAGATGTCCCAGTTGAAGAAAAGAAAGAGAGCATTTGTCCTTTCTCTGCCTTTTTGTTCTATCTGGGCCATCAATGGATAAGATGATGCTCACTCACACTGGTGAGGGCAGATATTCTTTACTCTGTGTATGGATTCAAATGCTAATTTCTTCTGGAAACATTCTCACAGGTGCATCCATAAGTGATGTTTTCACTGTCTATCTGGGCATCCTTTAGCCCAGTGAAGTTGAGACAAAAAAATAATTGTTAATACCTAATTTGTTCAGATGTCACATTATCATTTTTCAGATGTTACAATTTAAGCTCAGAAAGAGATTTAAAGATTTAAACCTTGATTTTCTTGATTTCTGAGCCCATTGTATTTGTCCACTCAGTGCTACCCAACCACAATGATAATATCAAAAACAATAATAAAACACAAGAGTAATAAGAGCTACAACCGAAAAGCTTCTAACTCTTATTGAATTCTTATCATATACCCATTCTTAGTGCTGGAGATATATGATGCAATTTAATTCTCACTGCTAAGCTATAAATTTGTCATTCCCACTTGACAGAGGTTCAGAGAACATAGACACAACGTTGAAGGATTACACTGCCTTTACATCATAGAACCAAAGTTATAAGCCACACACAAAGTTTTCTCACGGGAAGCTCTAGTCCCAAATATTTATGTTTCAGAATTATTCAGAATTATATGAGTATGTTTAATTATGATTCAGAATTATTATAATTATATGTATTATAGTATATATGTAATATCTATAGACCTACATGTACCCAGTTAATATCAATTAACAAACTGGAAAATTTTATAGGCAATGTGTTAACTAATTGTTATTACCATAACAAAATAGCAGGAGTAAACATGAGTCCTGCTACTTTTCACTAACAATCCTGTGGTTACTCCAATGACATGACTCTTTGAAAGTGATAGAAAGTTTCAACACATCTATGCCAAGGAGATGACATAGCAACCTCAACCTATGGGATGAGGTTACATGGATCTCTCCATTTAAGAATATAAGACCCTCTCCCTTGGCATGCTGTCAGGACATATATGGATGTGATTGAATGGATGTAAGGAGGAAGCAGGACTGTGAGTGCTATAACTGGGTTTATGCTGGATTTACTGTACTAGGCACTTTCCATTCGTCAGGGTCTTATTTCTTGGACACTGTATCTGTGAGTTTGGAATTAGTATTCTCATTTTTAAAATGAAAAGCCCAATCCTTGGTAAGGTTAATTAACTTCCCCAAGATCTATCAGCACTGGAGTGCTTTTTTAAAAAATCCCAGAAATATGTAACTCTAATATTTCTACTCATAACTACTAAGAAATTTGGCTTTCTTTTTATGTGTGTGATATATGGAGATCATGTTGTTTATGTGAACATGTCAACATCATAGGTCTAAAACACAAATAAAGTCGGGCAGGTAGTAGAAACAATTTATCATATCCATATCTCTTTTTCCAGGATGATTTTTGTTTGTATCTTAGATAAGAGATATCCACAAGGAGAGTGCCCTGGTGTTGATTTTACCACTAAAAACAAAATTAGACACTTTGGAATTATTAAAAACATTATATTTGTATTGCCGTCACTGTGTCTATTGAGCTGTGATTGTAATTTTAGTGCTAACGTAAATGATGTTTCTCTTAAAAGAAAGATCCAACATGGCATTTAGTACAGAAAATTGAACATGATCTTTTCACTGAGGCTATATTATCTTTTGCTAATTAACATCGTCTTCCAATGCAAGTCTTTGTGGAGAAAAATGATGATGCCAACAGTAGCTGAGGGATGAAATCCCGAGGGAATGTTATTGAATTAGTTTGAGCACTGTGGAGTACAACCAAAACTAATTGTTTAGGAAAGATTTGAGGTTTGTATGCAAAAGGAAACAGCTCAAGTCCTCCTCTCTAGGTTAATCTTACTTTGTCTCATCTTTGAAAAAGAGACTAGTTATAGTTATTGTGCATTTGTTACTGTTTTTTTCCTCCCCAACAGTGGTTGAAGAAACAATTATTTCTTTATTTCTCTGTGTGTGTGTGTATGTGTGTGTATTTGTAAAAAAATGTCATTTTTACAAAATCCTCAACTACTCCTCCTCATAGTTTATTCATCTCCCACAAATAGTGATACACTGAAATGGATGAGGTGAGGACAACTGAATCACATAACACAATTTATTCTTTTAAAGGAATGTCTGAAGGCTTTAGCCCAACATCCCTGTTTGAGTTCTATTTTTGTTGTTTTGGTGCCTTGATGTTAGTTTTTCTGTGCTTTTTTGTTTTGGTTTTGGTTGTTTTTCCCGGGTAGTTTGTCCTTTTCATTCCCATCAGCCATCTTTTCTCCCCATTAAAACTACGACGACTTCCACTACCACATGCTCTGATAAGCTTTAGGCTTGGAAATCAGAAAATCAAACCCATCCTTTTAACTTACTGGAAGGATACTTATTGTATAGTTTGTGTTAATACTCAAGAGCTATAATGTTGATTCAAAAGCAATGTAAATACCCTACCTTACAGAATGAGAGCCTAAGTCCAGTAGGCAATTCATAAAAGAGAGTTACATAAAGGAACAGTAGCTATAATAAGTGGAAAGAACAATAATGCTATGAATATATATATGCTAAAGGAAATTGTCCCAGTTATGGAATTGTGTCTGAAGAACTACTTATTATCATTATCATTAATAACATGAGGTTTTATACATGTGGTCAGACATAATTATCATAATTTTGGGAGCCTATTTCCCACTATCTGGTCTGGGAAAGTGAAAAGCACAGAACTGATGACCTCTTTTATATGGCCCTTTTTCTGGCCCACTAATCATCACAAGGACAGTGACTCAGCATTTTTTCCCTCCTTCATTATTTATTCTCAGTCTTGGCATCATTATATGCTGGCAACTTATATTCCATAATTTAAATTCTCTATCTGGGTGATGAGAATTATTTTGCTTTTTCTGTTGTTGTTGTGCTATACATGAGTATTAACCTTATATGAACTGCTAGAAAATTAAAGGTAGACACACCCTCAAGCTCATTATTCTCCTCTCTACCCTCTTTTTCTAATCCCAGTGAAAAAAATGTCCAGCCATTAAGAGTGTGGGTTCTAGAGACAATGTGGCCCAATGGAAGGCTTGGCTACAGTACATAGAATGTGTCTTAACTTGGGCACTTAGTAAATATCTCTGTTCAGGAGTTTCTTTATATACATAGATTGGATAGAAATGGCAATCTTCTCACTGGAGTGTTGTTGGGATAAAATGAAAAGGCTCCTGGAACACAGTAACTATTCTATGTATATCAGCTATCATCGTTGTTGAATTTTAGCATACTAACTGCAACATCTTAGCTTTTATTGTGCACCCTATGGGTCTACCTAGCCTCCTTTTGTGACTTAGTTTCAAGCCCAGAATTAGCACAGGCTTGCTGATACTGGATATATCCTCTTATTTTTCTTTTTTTTTTTCTTTTTTATTTTTTGATGGACTCTTGCTCTGTCGCTAGGCTGGAGTGCAGTGGTATGATCTCAGCTCACTGCAACCTCTGCCTCTGGGGTTCAAGCGATTCTCCTGCCTCAGCTTCCTAAGTAGCTGGAACTATAGGCGCATGCCACCAGGCCCAGCTAATTTTTGTATTTTTAGTTGAGGCGGGGTTTCACCATGTTGGTCAGGATGGTCTCGATTTCTTGACCTTGTGATCTGCCCACCTCGGTCTCCCAAAGTTCTGGGATTACAGGCGTGAGCCACCGTGTCCGGCCATCATCTTATTTTTCAAATCACACACATTTCTCAGCAACTTGTCTTTATGACAGACCCTTTCATTTTTGTTGGTACTCCTTCATTTTTTAAGTCAGCTCATGTGCTCCAGTGGTCAAAGAACTTAGCCCAATTATGACAGACTCCTTGAATAGCTTGAATCGTAAATACATGAAGTAGTCTTCAGGGACCAGAAATCACGTTGATGTGGAGTCTCTCCTTCCACAAATGTCCTGCCTTCACATGGACACAGATTCAGAATGGTTTAGAACTACAGAAAAAGATTATTATTTTGGTACAGGAGGCTGCAAAGAAAAATATTTTATTGGGAAGCATATTTACCTGGGAGATTTGAGCACGTGCATTTGTTTCAGATTTTCTCATTTTGCAATCTGCATTGTTTGTGCTGACAAGTCCTTCTGAGAGAGGCTATAAGCAACTTCCAGCTGGAATAGACAGGAGAAAACAAACAGCTTGCAAGCAAATACATGAAGAAATCTCAGCTGCTTCTTCAATGACATGTGCATAGTTGTGACTATTTAAGTCCTAATGTCTCCACGTGGAAGTCTTTCCTGCTCTAAATAAGAAAGAGATTTTTAAGAAATTAGCCTTTGTTTATGATATCTTTGTTCTCTATTCTCTATTATGAAATCTCAAAGATGGATTGCGCCTGATTGGAGCATGAAGTCTCCAATCTTTTTATAGGCTTGTGTACTTTCTATATACCACATATGCCAGTCAGTTTAGAGAAGTGAAGACCTTGAGAAACTTGACTTTGAGATTGGGCTGCACGCACTAAGAGTAAAGCACCAAACTAGGAAGGAATAATGGACTGGGTGCCACCAGGTACCCAGTAATGTGTGGCTTCTGTCGCAGGATGATGAAAAGGGCTCCAAAGGTGATCAAAATAATGATGATCAAGACCTACTGAGTGCCTGCTATGTGGGGAGCACTGTAGTGAGTAGTGTAGCTCCTACATCCTCTTTAACTCTCACAACTATGCTGGGAGACAAATCCTAACATCATTATTATTTTTGCACAAGCATATTGAATCATGAGGAAATTAAGCAACTTGTTCAAGGTCAAATTATCAGCACAGAAATGAAATTAAAAGCCAGGCCATCTATCTCCATGGTCTTATCCATAATCACCACCCTCCACCTTCTCACAATTACCCCAGTTGTAACATTTTAACATGGCTGTGCATATACTGCAATCAGGTTCCCAGCATCCACAAGGATAAAACTTGAAGACAAAATTTACCATATTACACATATTTCCTAAAAGGGTGATAGAAGCAATAACAATATTTTGTCACTTATATTTCATCTTACGTAACTTAGTTGTTGGCATTCCTAGAGAAAAGACTGTGCATACAGTTGTAACCAGTATGCATTATTGATCAAGGTAAAAGATGTGTAATCAGAAGTTCCTGAAGTTATACAAAGTGTTATACTTGAATCAAGATACAGCTTGTGTATAGAAGCTTTTTCAAATATAAAATCTCATCCAAAAATATATGAGAATTTTCCGAATAAATAAAATGGTATTATAAACAGCACCTTTTGCTTGATCATCCCGTCTATTCCATATTCAGTGAAGACGCTAAAGACAGACTTACCTGTGAAAAACAAACTATCAGGCATTATGGTTGAACAACTGGGAGATACTTTATAAAGGAGTAAGAGAATAATAGAGTATATACTTGATAATGATTTTAAAAATAAATTTTAAAAATTATTTTTAAATTTTTTAAAACTTAAAATTTAAATAATTTGATAATTTTTAATAATTAAAAAGTATTTTTAAAATTTAAATTTTATTTTAAAAATAAATTTAAAAAAATTAAGAAATAATTTTTGGTGTCTGTTAGTACTAATGCACTATTAATTGCTTCACAGCTATTATCATATTTAATATTCTTAGTAACATTATAATATTGTTGGAACATAGAGATCTTAGAAAAAGAAATAACTACGTGAAAAAGAAAGGTGTGGAAGTGTTCAGAGAAATCTTCAAAAGAGAGATGTTCCTAGGGCTGAGTTGTAAAAGGTAAGTAGAATTAAACAGAAAGAAATCATGAAGGGTCTTCCAGGAAAAGAAAATAACATACTCAAGGAGGCTGGGAGGGGTAGGAGACTATAGGGCAATTTGGAGTCAGAAATTGTGGTTGTAGTTACCCACAGAGCGGGAGAAAATCTTCTCAAACTATGCATCTGACAAAGGACTAACATCCAGAATCTACAAGGAACTCAAACAAATCAGCAAGAAAAAAACTAACAATCCCATCAAAAAGTGGGCTAAGAAAGTAAATAGACAATTCTCAAAAAAAGATAAACAAATGGCAAACATACATATGAAGAAAATTCTCAACATCACTAATTATCAGGGAAATGTAAATCAAAACTACAATGTGATACCATATTACTCCTGCAAGAATGGCCATAATAAAATAAATAAATAAATAAATAAATAAATAATAACAGACGTTGGCATGAATGTCATGAAAAGGGAGCACTCACACTGCTGGTGGGAATATAAACTAGTACAACTACTGTGGAAAACAGTGCGGAGATTCTTTGAAGAACAAAAAGTAGATCTACCATTTTATCTGGCAGTCCCACTACTGTGTGTCTACCCAGAGGAAAAGAGTCATTATAAGAAAAGATACTGATACATGCATGTTTATAGCAGCACAATTCACAATTGTAAAAATGTGGAACCAGCCCAAATGCCCATCAGTCAATGAGTGGCTAAGAAAAATGTGATAGATACATATATGCTCAGCCTGGCCAAGATGTTGAAACTCCGTCTCTACTAAAAATACAAAAATTAGCTGGGCTTGGTGACAGGCTCCTGTAATCCCAGCTACTTGGGAGGTGAGGCAGAGAATTGCTTGAACCCAGGAGGCAGAAGTTGCAGTGAGCCAAGATCATGCCATTGCACTCCAGCCTGGGTGACAGAGTGAGACTCCGTCTCTAAAAAAAAAAAAAAAAAACTAAGTATTATGAACAGATGCAGTGAAAGTTACGTGGTGGTCAAAATTGCTTTGAGGAGCAATGGGTATTTGAAATGCATATTTATGAATTATCTGTATTTAAATAATCAGAATACTGGGTAGAGACCATAATTCCAGGCACAGGAAAAAATGATGAGTTTTATTTCTCTGTGCCTCAGAGAATCAAAATCTTGATGTGAAAAGAAAATCTTCCTCAAGGTCCCTGTGATCAATCTAAGGTACAAAGCTGTATCTCCAGAAATCTTATAAGGATACCAGAGATTTTTAAATAATTAATGTAGAACTGAGGTTATTATTATTAAACAGATGTACCTTGATGTTCATTAACTATTCATGGTATTTGTTTTGGAAATTCTAACCAAAAACTGATTGCAAGCTAATCTGTCAAGGCCTGCCCAGCTTGTGTTAATAATAAGAAAAATGATGATAATAGTGACTCCTGAGTGAAATTGTCATATCCTAGAGTTTTGGCAAGGAAGGTTTAAAAACACTCTTATTTTTCACTGTGATTCTTGGCATTTTTAAGATTTTACATCTGGAAGTTTAGAATTTCCATCCCCCGTAAGACTTCAGTTTTGTTATTACTATTAGTAAATCTGACATGGAGCATGCTATTAGAAAAAAAAAATCTTAATTTGTAGAAAAAAATACTCATATGTTTAAATCAATAAGTTAGTTCTGTTATTTTCAGAGGAGATAAAAATATCACTGAATATGTTCAACTTTTACGTTTTTATAGAGTGTATAACTTTGACAACAAAGCAGGTTTTACTAGTTTCTGGAATATTTGTAGAAGGTATCTCATAAACAACTATTCTAGTGTAAGATAATTCTGATCAATAAAACTGAAATTTAACAAGTAAATTTTTATTTATCTCAAATATATTGTTAAAAGTATGTCTAGAAATATTCTATTTATGAGAGAGTCTTGGCTGCTGTATTTCCATACTTTCCATGCTATACTGATAACTCCCCATTTGCTGATCTAGAAATCCCAGCGTCAGAGCTCAAGCATACTGAGTTAGAGGAGGTGTAGTGTCAGTTTAACTGTATCAGGGAAATAAGATCTTTAGTCTTGTTCCTTCAGATCTGGTACTGAGGGTGCCAATCACATTGTTTGGGCTTAATTTTCATGACTGGGCTTCTTGTCTTGGGTATCTTACCTACCAATGCAACTGCTTGAACTTAATCCCAAGTGTTTGTGGTATAAATCTGGACTCCATGGAGTGACCTTGAGATGTCATCTCCCTGAGAACCATTTGTAGTTTCCATACTCCTCACGTGTGAAAAAATTAGTCACCTGGATAAAATCTCCATGGTTACTAAAAAGTTTCCACCTATTCCTTATGGCTATTAATTTCTTATCTAGTACTTCTCAATTCCCTGTGACAATGGTTGATGCCAAATTACTGTGCAATCCTTTTCTCTGGAGGAAGAACACACTTTGAAACTTGAGTTTGGGCTTAGCCGTGCATAGTGGTTTAAATGAATCACAAATCTCTGAAACTCTCCTTAACAAGTGGGAGTGAATACTTTTCCCCTGGAATCTCAGTTGGCCTTCATGATTAGCTTGGAGCTAATAAACATAACATAAGACACACTGGGTAGCTTCTGAGATTAGGTTGGTAGATGTCATGCAGGTCCTATCTGGTTTCTTGACACACTTGTTTGAAGAGCCCAGAGTCACCATGTGAGAAGCCCAACAACTCTGAGGTCAGAAAGGTCATGTTCAGATACCCTGTTCAGCATTTCTTGCTGAGTCTGTTCTATAGCCAGACCAACTCACCAGGAATATGCGTAAAAAGGTCATCTTGGAAGATCTCCTGTCCAACTATTCAAGTCTTTTGAATCATCTCAGGTGAAGATCAGACATCATAGAGTAGAGAAGAGATACCCATACTATGTCCTTCCTAAATGTTTAGACAACATAATCTGAGAGGACAGTAAAATAGCTGTTTATTTTTTAATGCTATTACATTTTGTTTTACAGCTATGGATAACTGGAAAATCCTGATTACTTTGGCTGATGGGATATGGCAGGAACTGATTTTACTGATTTTATGCCATGTATAAGCTTAGACCTCAAAACCTCAAGAAGTTTTTCGTATTTCATCTTGTTTTTTTTTTCCATGTACTACTGACATTGGTAGAATAAGAACATGCTCTGGATAGTCTGATGTTCCATCGAAGTCCTAAAACGTGGAACAAAACTCCATCCATCATGGAGTCAGGAGCTGGGCCCAGCCCACCCCACCCCACAGCTCACAGCACAGATGCCCAATCAAGTCCAGACTAGATCAGCAAACCACCACTTAACCTACAAACCTCGGAATGATCATAAATTATTGTTTTGTGATACCTATTTTGAGGACCATTGATTACACAGCAAGAGCAGACCAAAAAAAAAACAAAAACAAAAACAAAAAGTATTGCTGCAACTAATTGCAATTGTTGGACTACCTCTTCCCATAGAGTTGTGTTGGCCAGTGACAATGTCAGTGTTCCATGACTCTTTCCATTTTATACTTTGACTTTTTGGCAGTTTCTACCTCAGGGACCAACTTCAGGCTTCTCCTATCGTCCTAGAAAGGCTTTCCGACTTAAATTGTGAAATAGAACCAATGTCTACGGAATATTGATTTGGGTCACCAGAATAATTAAAAGGAAAAGCATATTTTCATACCTCCCACTGCAATCCTTCTAATTTCCTCCTTCATTCCTTAACTTTAAACCCGTTTTTTCCCCAGTGATTTCTAGAGTTATCAAACACTCCATTATATAATGCAACACTGTGCTTTTCTCAAAAGGCAAAGACTATCTTTCTCCAAATGAAGTATTTTTTTTTTCCACACCGGTAATTGTACAAATGGTTTGTATGGTTCTCTTTCTCTTTTTCTTTCTCCTTCTCTCTCTCCCCCTCATGCTGAGGGAGTTTCAGAATTATTTCCTTTCCCATCTGTTTCCCAGCAAATGATATAGACTACAAAGTTCAGAGTTGTATAGACACAAGCACTGATGGCATCAGTATTTCTTACTCACATATAGCCCCCCAAAGCTCAAAAGCACATTTGCCACTAAATTCCAATTGCAAAAGCCAGATGGAGAGCTGAAATGCAATAAAACAAGATGTGTATTTCCATTTGAAATGCTTAATGACTTGCCATTGGTAGATAAAAGATTAGGAAATTAAGGTTAGGTAGAGCAGTCCGGAAATGTGGGAACATCAGGACAGAATCCATAGAATAAAATTTTATAAATGCCTAGAGTGTCTGAAAGAAATATCATCAACATTATAAAATAGAAGTTCTGGGAAGGATCTTTGGGAATACCTATTGAATTTTATAGGTGAGGAAACAGATTCAAGGTTAAAATGCTGCATAATCCTATTGAATTCCATTAAGTGGCAGGGCTAGTATTTGATCTGAAACAGACATCCTGTGACTTTTTCCTAAATCACATTAACAAATGTTGGAAAGAAAACGAGAATGAAGAGGAGACAGTAGTGGTGGGAGGGAAGAGAACAGTAAAGAATACTATATAAACAGAAAGTTGTTAATCAAAGGAAAAAGGAAAGTGAGTGAGAGTACCCTTCACCCTCATCACAAAAAGAAGAGTGGGAAAATGAAAGCTGGACTTGGACTTTTCACCTGGCCATCTGATGTCTCATTTTATTCTATGCAAAAATTAGAATGATTAATTTAATTTATAATGGATGGAGGGAGCTAAAAGACATAATCTTCGTGACATCCAAATACCATCATCCTGGGGATTACTTTTACTGTCCTACACAGCTCCAAGAAAGAGAGAAAATAATTTGGAAAGGGAGGGCCTGGTTGAAGAGGTCAGAATAGAATTGTTTTTGAAATATAAGTTTTCAGGTCAACAAAATAGGATTCAGTATTTGTTTCATCATTTGCTGTTATACCTTGAGCAAGATATTTCATCATGCTGAGCCTCAGTTTTTTCATCTTACAATTGAGGATTATTATGAGGATTGCATGAGGTAAGTTTGTTGAAGCAACTGGCATGTCCTAAACACTTTTATAGATACAAAGATGTTTAGATAGCTGTCAATGTTATACAGGAGTGGAAAACAAAGGGAGCAAACTTTGCTCAAAAATGGACAAAATCAGCCAACCAACCAAGCAAACAAAACGACGACAAAATACCGTTGAAAGTATTTGCAATAGTAGCACGAGCATTTCTTAAAATCCTACCTGTGGTGTTGAAGCTAGCAGTTATGGCAGTTCTATAAAGCCTTGATTGTTCTATAATTCTATAATTGTTCTATAAATTCTAAAGCTTGTTATGCCACAACTATGAAATTTTGGGCACAATAGTTAATGGAGGCATTATGCTTGCCTGTATGATGCCAGGCTGCCGCAGTCTGAGCAAATAACATTTAAAAGAAAATGGGCTTCATGCAATGGGATTTGTGACATAATGAAATTTTTGTTTATGCAAAATGCAACTATGCATAAGAAGGTCTCAGTCAATTGAGAGTATGGTCAACTGGGATTCCATTACTTGGCAATTCATTATAATATCTGGATCTGTAATTTGTAAGATTTGAAACTTTTCCTTAGTGTCCAGAAGAGAGTATGATACATAATAGGTTGTAAATACTTTTGTATGATTCTTCTGCTTATTATACCACTTTACAATGTAATGCCTGCACAGGATAAACAACAAGATAGTACAGGGAACAGAACAGTAAGACAAGATGTGTGTGTTCTAGTTTAGTCTCTCCTCCTAACCAGTTAGCTGCAGGAATCTAAATTTCAGTCTCTTCTAAGGCTGCTCCCTCAAGGGCATTATTATAGGGGCTGACATACTCTAGTTGCTATGTGAGGCAATCCAAGTATGATAATCTGATTGCTTATTGTTGGTTTCAGTCAACTTAGTTTTCAATATCTACCCTGTCATTTATTGGCTGTGTGATCTTGAGAGAGTTAAATCACCTCTCCCTAACTCTGTTTTCTCATTTACACCATGTGTCACAGTGGGGGCAGGTGACAATAATAACTGCCTCACACGACTGTTTTGAGGATTTACAAAGTAACTCCTGCAACCAAATGGAAGAGCATTAGACACAAAGAAAAACTTTAAATATATGTTAGATGTTATTGGCCATATTCTAAGAAAAAACAGGAAGCCATGTAAGAGTTTTAGGTTGTAGTGGTGTCAGGAAGGTGAAACATGATTTTCAGTCTAAAAAAAAAAAATGCTTCCTGGAGAGATGTGTGTTGATTGTGCCTTGTGTGGATAGACCATGAATATGATTATGAAACAGGGCAAACAACAGAGGGAACTGACTTCTGCTGGATCTATAGCTCATATCATTGCATGAGAAGGAGAACCAGTAATGGGATCCTAAAGAGTATACTGTGTGAGACTAAACAATTTCATGAGAGTGAAGAATATAAAAACTCACCATGACAGACAGTTCCCAAATTCAAAATTGTTATGTAAGAGGGCATTAGGTTGAGTCCTCTTTGTGAATTTGTTTTACATTAAATATGAACAGAAACTTTTTGTAGATTAAAGATCAGGCAAGAATACAGTAGCAAAGAGGGCAGAGCAAAAGGGTGGAATAGAAGCCCACGTCAATTATACCCTTTACGGGAATACCAAATTTTAACAATTATCTGCACACAGAAAAGCACCATCAGAAGAACCAAAAATTAGGTGAGCAGTCACAGTACCTCATTTTAACTTCATACCTTGGAAAAAGGCATTGAGGCTAGCAGGAGAGACAGTCTTCATTTGCCAATGCCACCCCCTCCCCATCTTCTGGCAGCTCAGTATAGCGGGGAGAGTCTGTGCATTTGGGGGAGGGACAGTGCAGTGATAGGGGAACATTACATTGAACTCAGTGCTGCCCTGTCATAGCAGAAAGTAGTGCGGTGCTGGGCTCAGCCAGTTACCACACAGGGAAGGAGCATTTGGACCTAACCAGGTAGGAATTGCCCATTCCAATGGTTGAAACTCAAGCTTCTCCGCAAGACTTGCCACCATGGGCCAAAGTGCTCTGCAGTGCTGGGTAAATTTGAAAGGCAGTATAGGACACAAGGACTGCAGTTCCTAGGCAACTCCTACTGCTCGGCTAGGCTCAGAGCCAGAGGAGTAGAGTGACATGTGACCTAGGGAGACAATAGGTGGGCTGGCTAAAGGAGTCCTTGTGTCATCCCACCACCAAGCCCAGGCAGTGCGGCTTGCAGTAATGAAAGTGTCTCCTTCCTTCTGCTTAAGGGATGGAGAGCAAAGCATAAAGAGGACTTTGCCTTGCATCCTGAATAGCTGCGTAGCCATAGTAGAATAGGCGACGAGGTGGAGTTATAAAACCACCATTCCAGGACCCAGCTTCCAAATGATATTTCTAGACACACCCTAGGCCACAAGGGAAACTGCAGCCTTGAAGGGGAGGACTCACTCCTGGAAGGACTCATCACCTGCTAACCAAAGGGCCCTTGGACCCTAAATAACCAATAGCAAATCTCAGGTGGTATGCCACGAGCCTTGGGTTCTAAAATGTGCTGCATTCGGATGTGACCCAGCACATTCCCAGTGGTGGTGGCTACAGTGAAGGATTTTCTATTGGAAAAAAGCAAAGTGGAAAGTAAGAGGGACTTTCGCTTGTACCTTAGATATCAGCTCATCCACAGTGGGGTAAAGTAACAAGCAGGCACTTAGGGTCCACGAATCCAGGCCTAGGCTCTTGGACTGCATGTTCTGGACCTGCCCTGGGACAGAGTTGAGCCCATTGTCCTGAAGAGTGAGTCCCGGCCAGGCAGCTTTCACCATAGACTGACGGAACGGTCCTTGGGCTTTAAGCAAATATTGGTGATGGACCGGAAGAATGCCCTCGTGAGCTGGTTGTGGTAGTGCCCACAGGGAGAGGCTCCTGTGACTACAGAAGGGAAGAGAAGAGTGGGAAGGACTTTATATTGTGGTTAGAGGGTCAACATAGCTGAAATGAAATCAAACATTAGGTAAGTTTCTAAGATTATTGACTCAAATTTCTGGCTCCCAAATAGCATCTCTAGACTCCCCCAGGGCCCAGGGCAACTTGCTACACTAAAGGGAAGGACGCGGACCTAGCTGGCTTTATCACCTGCAGATTGTAGAGCCTTACAGGCTTGAGTGAACATAAGTGGTAGCCAGGTAGCAGTTACAGGTAGCAGTGCAGTGGGCCTTGGGCAAAACCCAATGCTGTTATAGCTTTTGTTCTGACCCAGCACAGTTCTTGTGGTCACGGAAAGAAGAGTACTTGCAACACCACACCCCCAGTTCCAGGGGGTTCAACACAAAGAGAGAGTCCCTTTGTTTGGGGAAAACAAGGGGAAAATAACAAGAAATCTCTTCCTGGTGAACCAGATCATATTCAAGACCACCAAGGCAGTACACCTACAAGTCTGCAAAAACCCAAGTCCCTTTGAATACCTGGAAATCCTTGTCAAGAAGGAAGGGCACAAACAAACCCAGAGTGTGAAGAGTGCAATTAATACCTAACTCTTCACTGCTAAGACAGCAAAGAACCTATACAGGTATCAACATCCGGGAAAACATGACCTCACCTAATGAACTAAATAAGCCTCCAGGGACAGATGCTGGAGAAATAGACAACATGTGACCTTTCAGAGCATTCAAAATAGCTCTTTTGAGGAAACAAAGAAAATCAAGATAACACAAAGAAAACTCAGAATTCTGTTAGACAAATTTAATAAAGAGATTAAAATAATTTAAAGGAATTAAGCAGAAATTCTTGAGTTGAAAAATGTAACTGACTTACTACAGAACGTGTCAGAGTCACTTAATATCAGAACTGATCAAGCAGAAGAATGAACGAGTGAGCTTGAAGATAGGCTATTTGAAAATACACAGTGAGAGGAGACAAAAGAACAAAGAATAAAAAACAAGAAAGCACACCTACAAGATCTAGAAAATAGCCTCAAAAGAGCAAATCTAAGAGTTATTGGCCTTAAGGAGAAAGGGGAGAAAGGTATAGGGATAAAAAGTTTATTCGAAGGGATAATATCAGAGAACTTGCTAAACCCAGAAAAAAATATCACCATTGAAATACAAGAACGCAGGCCGGGCGCGGTGGCTCAAGCCTGTAATCCCAGCACTTTGGGAGGCCGAGATGGGCGGATCACGAGGTCAGGAGATCGAGACCATCCTGGCTGACACGGTGAAACCCCGTCTCTACTAAAAAATACAAAAAACTAGCCGGGCGAGGTGGCGGGCGCCTGTAGTCCCAGCTACTCGGGAGGCTGAGGCAGGAGAATGGCGTGAACCCGGGAGGCGGCGCTTGCAGTGAGCTGAGATCCGGCCACTGCACTCCAGCCTGGGTGGCAGAGCGAGACTCCGTCTCAAAAAAAAAAAAAGAAAGAAATACAAGAACGTTATAGAACACCAAAAAGATTTGACCTGAAGAAGACTATCTCAAGCCGTTTAATAATCAAATTCTCAAAGGTCAAGGATAAAGAAAGGATCCTAAAAGCAGCAAGATAAATGAAAGAAGTAACATACAATGGAGTTCCAATACTTCTGGAAACAGACTTTTCAGTGGAAAAGGAGAGAGTGGCATGCCATATTAAAAGTGCTGAAGAAAAAAACTTTTATTCTAAAATAGTATATCCAGTGAAAATATCCTTCAAACATAAAGGAGAAATAAACCCTTTCCTAGACAAATAAAAACTGATGAATGTTACCAACACCAGGCCTCTGCTAGAAGAGATGCTGATGGGAATTCTTCAGTTTGGATGAAAAGGATGTTAATGAGCAATAAGGAATCCTCTGAAGGTACAACATTCACTGGTAATAGTAAGTAAACAGAAAAATACAGAATTTATACCACTTTAATCATTGGTTGTAAACTACTCAGGTAGAAAGACTAAAAATGAACCAATCAGTAACTACACCGACTTTCCACGACATAGACAATGTAATAAGGCATGAGGAGAAACAACAAAAAGTTAAAAAGTAGGAGAATAAAGTTAAACTGTAGAGTTTGTATTAATTTTCTTTTTATGTGTTTGTTTATGCAATCAGTGTTAAGTTGTCATCAGTTTAACATAATAGGTAATAAGATAGTATTTGCATCCCTCAAGGTAACCTCAAATTGAAAAACATACAATGGATACACAGACACAAAAGAAAGAAATTAAATCATACAATCAGAGACAATCACTTTTACTAAAAGGAAGACAGTAAAGAAGAAAAGAAGTAAGAGCAGACCATGAAACAACCAGAAAACAAAGTTTATGTGTGGCTATCATAAATGGGATTACTTTTCAAATTTCTTTTTTAGATTGTTCACAAAAAACATATCATCATTTCAAGTGATGGTAAAAAAGCATATGATAAAATTCAACATCTCTTCATGATAAAAAGCCCTCAAAAAACTGGGTATTGGCTGAGTGTGTTGGCTTATGCCTGTAATCCCAGCACTTTGGGAGGCTGAGGCGAGTGGATCACAAGGTCAGGAGTTCGAGACCAGCCTGGCCAGCATAATGAAACCCCATCTCTACTAAAAATACAAAAATTAGCCAGGCACAGTGGCACATGCCTCTAGTTCCAGCACAAAAATTAGCCAGGCACAGTGGCATATGCCTCTAGTTCCAGCAACTCAGGAGGCTGAGGCAGGAGAATTGCTTGAACCCAGGAGGCAGAGGTTGTGGTGAGCCGAGATTGTGCCATTGCACTCCAGCCTGGGCAACAGAGTGAGACTTTGTCTCAAAAAACAAAACAACAACAACAACAACAACAAAACTTAGTATAGATGAAACACACCTCCACAGTAGACCCACAGCTGGTATCATACTGAATGGAGAAAACTGAAAGCCTTTCTTCTAAGATCTGGAACACAACAAGGATGCCCACTTTTACCACGGTTACTTCACATAGTACTAGAAGTCTTACCTAGAGCAATCAGACAAGAGAAAAAAATATAGAATCCAAATTGGAAAGGAATAAGTCAAATTATCCTTATTTGCAGATGATATGATCTTATATTTGGAAAAACCTAAAGATTCCAGCAAAAAAAAAAAAAATATTAGAACTGAGAAATTTAGTAAAGTTGCAGGATACAAAATCAACATATAAAAATCAGTCGCATTTCTATATGCCAACAGTGAAGAATTGGAAAAAGAACTTAAAAAGTAATCCTAATTACTATAGCAAGAAATAAAATTAAATACCTAAGAATTAACCAAAAAAGTTGAGGAACTCTACAAGTAAAACTATAAAATACTGATGAAAGAAATTGCAAAGAACATAAAAAAATGAAAATATGTTTCATGTTTATGGATTGGAAAAATCAATGCTGTTAAAATGTCCATATTACCGAAAGTAATCTACAGATTCAATGCAATTTCTATCAAAATACGAATGACCTTTTTCACATAAATAGAAAAACAATTCCAAAAGTTACATGGAACCACAAAAGACCTAGAATATCTAAAGTTATCCTGAGCAAAAAGAACAAAACTGGAAGAATTACATTACCTGCTTTCAAATTATACTGTGGAGCTGTAGGAAGCAAAACAGCACAGCACTGGCATAAAAACAGACACATAGACCAATGAACAGAACAGAGAACCCAGAAACAAATCCACACACCTACAGCAAACTCATTTAGACAAAGATGCCAAGAACATACACTGGGAAAAAAACAGTCTCTTCAACAAACAATGCTGGGAAAATTAGATATCCCCATGGAGAAGAATGAAACTAAACCCCTATCTTTCACCATATACAAAAATCAAGTCAAAATGGATTAAAGAATTAAATCTAAGACCTCAAATTCTAAAACTACTACAATAAAAAATTGGGGAAATTCTCCAGGACATTGTTCTGGGCAAAAATTTCTTGAGCAATACCCCACAAGTACAGACAACCCAAGCAAAGATGGACAAATGGGATCATATCATGATAAAAATCTTCTGCACAGTAAAGAATACAATCAACAAAGTGAAGAGACAATGCACAGAATGGGAGAAAATATTTGCAAACTCTTCATGTGCAAGATATTAATAACCAGAATATATAAGAAACTCAAACAACTCCATAGAAAAAAAAATCTAGTAATACGATCAATAAATAGTTAAAAGATTTGGATAGGCATTTCTCAAAGACATACAAATGGCAAAGAGGTGTATTAAAACGTACCCAACATTGCTGATCAAGAAATACATATCAAAACTGCAATGAGACATCATCTCACCCCAGTTAAAATGGCTCATATCCAAAAGACAGGCAATAACAAATGCCAGTGAGGATGTGGAGAAAAGGAACCCTCTTACACTGTGGGTGGGAATGTAAATTAGTACAACCACTACAGAGAACAGTTTGGAGGTTCCTAAAAGAACTAAAAATAGAGCTACTGTATGATCCAGCAATCCCAGTGTTGGGTGTATCCTCAAAAGTAGAGAAATCAGATATCTAAGAGATATTTGCACTTACGTGTTTGTTGCAGCACTGTTCACAATAGCCAAGATTTGGAAGCAACCTAGGTGTTCATTAACAGATGAATGGATAAAGAAAATGTGGTACTTATACACAATGAAGTACTACTCAGCCATAAAAAAAGAATGAGATCCTGTCATTTGCAACAGCATGGACAGAACTGGAAGTCATTATGTTAAGTCAAATAAGCCAGGCACAGAAATTCAAACATTGCACGTTCTCACTTATTTTGGGGATGTAAAAATCAAAACAATTGAACACATGGAGATAGAGGTAAGAGTGGTTATCAGAGGCTAGGAATGGTAGTAGGGGGTGGAAGTAGGGGTTGGGGGAGAAGTGAGGATGGTTAATGGGTACAAAAAAATAGTTTGAATCAATGAAAAAGATCTAGTATTTTATAGCACAACAGGGGGACTATAGTCGATAAAAATTTAATCGTACATTTTAAAATAACTAAAAAAGTATAATTGGATGGTTTGTAACACAAAAGATAAATGCTTGAGGGTATGGATATCCCATTTTACAAGACGTGATTATTATACATTGCATGCCTGTACAAAAATATCTCATGACGTCATAAATATATACACCTACTATGTACCCACAAAAATAAAAAGTAACAAGAATACAGTAGATATGGATGGAAGGACTGTGCGCCTCCGAAGGTGGGAGGAGGACAGTCCTAAGGAAGTCTATAGCAGCACTATGGACTTCCTGCAGTTATATATATTTTATATACCTGTACTCTCCAATAAGGTAGTTATTAGTCTCATGTGGCTATTGAATGTTCAAAATGTGGCTTGAAAAATGAGATAATAAAGCTTTACCAAACAATTTCTGTGCTTAAAAAGTGTCAAGTCTCAATAATTGTGTTATGTAAGAATCAGTTCTATCCTCTAAGCTTGAGAGGAAGTTCCCTTCTCTTCCGTTTAAGCTTCTTTCTTCCTGAAACGTTCTGATGTGCACATCTTCAGAGAAAAAAAAAGTCTCCATTTTATTTAAGTCACTATTATTTTTGTCACTAAATGCTAATATATGCAGAATAATATGTTTTATTCCCAGCTGATTTGAGTTGAATGTCCATTCCAAGCTACAATATGTTGGGGTCCAGTCTATTTCTCCTCCTATAATTGATAGAATTTTCTTTCTTTCCTCTTGTAATAATAAATAAATTTCATTGAATATCTACTGTATGTGATGCACTGTTCCAAGGTGCTTTTCACAAAAAGTCTATGTAATCCTCAAAAGCAATGGTATGGAATAGCTATTGTAATTTCTCCTGGTTTACAAAGGAAAATCTTAGTCACAGGATTCAAACGTTTCTTCCAAGGTCAAAAACCTACTTAATGTTGAGATCGGTATGGACCACCTGGATTCATGAGGCAATAGTGTATTCTCTTAACTACTAATGCTAAAAGGTTAATATTTGAGTAGTATAGCATTACTTATGGGGCACAATGAATCCAGCCAAAATGCAGGGAGGGATTTAGCCCTGCTGTTTAAAGAGAAATCTTGTTGACTTTTTGTCCTTTCAAACCAAGTTTTCAATAATTACACATCTAAGAATTCATTTTTAATGTATTTGCTCTTTTTTTTTTTTTTTTTCCAGATGGAGTCTTGCTCTATTGCCCAGGCTGAAGTGCAGTGGCGGGATCTCGGCTCACTGCAACCTCCGCCTCCTGGGTACAAGCGATTCTCCTGCCTCAGCCTCCTGAGTAGGCTGGGACTACAGGTGCCCACCACAACGCCCGGCTAATTTTTGTATTTTTAGTAGAGACAGGATTTCACCATGTTGGCCAGGATGGTCTCCATATTCTGACCTTGTGATCCGCCCACCTCAGCCTTCCAAAGTGCCGGATTATAGGTGTGAACCACCGTACCCGGCCTTTACTCTTTTATTTATTGTATTTGTACACTCATGAATATTTCAGTCCTCTTATCTGAAAAGTGCTGTTTAGATATCTACTAACTACCTACCTGGATTTTGTTGGCATTATCATCGTCATCATTGTAGCTAATATGCATTAAATACTTTCTCTATATCGGGTCCTAAATCAACAATTTAGAAACATTGTCTCATTTAATATTATTACAGCATAAATTAATGGGCATTATTAGTATCCCCAGTTTACAAATGAGGAAAGTGAAGCTCAGAGTGGTTATGTACCTTTCTTAAGTTGTCACAGTTAGCAAGTAGCAGAGCTGGGAAATTAATCTAGGTCTGTCTTATTATACTAATTCTATTGAAGGACCACACACTTACAGACCTCGTAATTTTGCCTGTGGACAAAGCTGATCATTCTATTCAGCTGTGGTTGTCAACCTGCAAATATACAATTTCCTATTTAGGGCATAATAAATATGCCAGTTATTAAGAACCCATAACTTTCTCTACCTCAAAATGCATTTATTGTATTTTCCTCTAGGCAGGTAAGGAACATGCATTTAAATCTCCCATTGACAAATGATTCATAGAGCAGCATTGATTCCTTGTTTTACTTGTGCCCCTCGCATAAAGTGCTGCAGTTAAAGTGGTGAACGAGGGAGGTAGCAGCAGAATATGGACTGGCACCGTATAAAGAGAAAAAATGAGGGAGAGAAATCGTCTTTGCCAGCGATGGAAATTACAAAGGCTAAATAAGAATTTAAACTCCCTTTTACCTCCCAGTGAACAAATGCACAACTTTTAACATTTTTCCTTTACATCTTAAATTTTAGAAACTTGGTATCATTAAGTGACTCAGTGCAATAGTCCTTCAAGAAAAATTATACCCGATGTAAGAAATAGTGACAAATATCAGATATAGTACTCTCAGTCTAGTTAAACCACTACCTTGGAAAGCAATAACATTGCCTGCTTTGATTCACTCAGTGTTTCTCTGCATCACACACTGGTAGACTGTTTATCTTATTCAATGGCAGTTCAATATAAGACTGAGAGCTATAAAGAATTTATTCCATACTCCATCCCCAAATTCTGTTCTGGTCAAAATGTTAGAGCCTTGTTTTATTTAAGTTCAGGACTCTTTTTCTGTCTTGTTGCTCATTCCTCTTGTCTAGTGATTGTTTCATTTTCTTTACACTCTGAGGAAGGGAAGAATTTTCTAGATGATATCCACTGGGTAGAAAGTCTTCTTTCTGTACTAATTTCAAGATGGAAATGTCTCATAAACATCCTCTAAATTTCTATAAAATTTTAATCTACCCATAGCAAGTCCATATTCTCTTCTAGCAGAAATTGTTTGCCTAACAACACACATTTTTCTTCATCTTTCTTCCTTTCTGGCAGAGATCAATCCCTATCATAGAGATTGAAAATGTTGGATCCTTGCTTTCCAAGCCTTTTTTGCTGCTAAGAGCCACCAGGCATCAAAATTCTGGGCAACAAGATATGCAAAAATGTACGCTTAGGGCATGTATGAAAAAATTTCCCTCCTTGATAAAGAGATAACTCCAAGAAATATCCCACCTTCTTCCATTGTGTCTTTGGGAGTGATGCGTATAAATCTGTGACAACCATCTTGTCACAAGTTTACAAGATTTAAAATGGAAAATAAATATGCAGGCTATAACAGAACCAAAAGCAGAAAAAGTTGGAACAGTGATGGTATTATTGAGCTATTGAACCAATGCTGCAACAGCCTCTCTCCAGATTTCTTGATTTGTGAATAATCATCTTTGCTACTTTGTTATCTAAGCCATGTTCATGCTTTTTCAGGTATTTTTTTTTTCTTCCAGCCAAAAGCATAGTAACTGATGTACCTATATATCCCAACTGTTGCAACTATAGCAGGGAAAGGACAGAAACAGTTTTTATACTCAGGAAGTTTCAGAAATATAATCCTTCTCAGCATATGGGGTTGTCAATAAATCTTAATCATCACCAGTTTTTGAACACGTCCATTTGCCTTTGACCTCCAAAAACTCAGCACATGGAGGAAAGGGAACAGTAATGATAAACTCTTGGTCCCGAGTTTTTTGGTTATCAGTTTTATCATAAGAATTGCAAAGGTCCCCTTGGTTTTCCCCTTGGTTTCTAAAATTCTATCTTCTTCAGAAGGGTCTTTGGACATATTTTAAAATTTGCAAAATGGGCATTACTAAATTTATCTTAGATACACTTGTACAACCACCAGAATATCCCATCCTACTTACAGTAAGGTTTTGACTTTCTGAAAGTATAAGAAGGATTAAATTTAGAGATGATAATGATAATGGAATTATAAGTCAGCACACTTGAAAAAATAACATCAAAGGGAATAAAAGGAGCAGCTCTACTTCCTAAATAAGATTTTATTTCTGGACCATTGGGAAAAGCCACAGATAACACTGAAAGTGAATGGAATTTAAAGATAGGGAGACACTTCACAAGCAAAGACAGAATGACAGAAAGAGACCTCCAGGAATTGGCACAAAGACAGGACCAAAGTGCAGGTCATGGACTCCTCCTTCAGTAACTCAAAATGGATTCCTCAAACTGCTGAGTCCTAGGCTTCACCTCCAGGTCTAACACAAAAGAACTTCAGAGGTAAAGCTTGAAAATTTGCATTTTAATGAGTGCTTCCAGGTAAGTCTTCCTTAAACCCATTTAATTTTGAAAATCACTGCTCAAGACATGCTGTGTCATAGTGTAGCCACCAACCACATGGGGCTGTTTACATTTAAATGTTAATTAATTAACCAAGAAAATTAAAAATTTAATTCCTTAGTTGCACGACTCTTATTTGAAGGGTTTTATCACCATATGTGGGTACCAGCTACCATACTGTACAGCACATAGAACATTTGGATCCTTGCAGAAAAGACTATTAGACCCAACAGTTGTGTTGTGTACATAAGCTTATGCTGTCCTTTCCTCCAAAATCAAATCCCCTGTTCTATGCTCCATTCCCTTTCCCTGGAAAATTACTCTAATCTATTCTGTACCTGTATTAGAGCACTGACACTGGCGATTTTATTAGGAAAAAAAAAATTAAAAACCCAAGACTATTATCTATCAATATTGAACACAAAACGCACTATATTCATTATACATCTTAATTTTCCTTTCTTTTTTTTTTTTTTTTTTGAGATGGAGTCTTACTCTGTCTCCCAGGCTGGAGTGCAGTAGTGCAATCTCGGCTCACTGCAACCTCCGCCTTCTGGGTTCAAGCAATTCTCCTGCCTCAGCCTCCCGAGTAGCTGGGGACTACAGGTGCCCACCACCATGCCCGGCTAATTTTCCTTTTGTATTTACAATTAACTCATGAAACACATTTCAGTAGCTGCATTTTACTGATAATATAAATCTGAGTAAATTCCTACTTTAAGAAACAAATATTAATCGTGTACCTCCTCTTGGTAGGTACTGTTCTAAAACTGGGTGAGAGGAGGAGAGTGCAATATTATATATAAACACAAAAAATCAAAATTGCTGCCACCATAGTTTTCACTATTGTGGGTAGAGATAGGCAAGAAACAAGTAAATAAGTCAATTATTTGAAAAATGCATGTCAGATTTTGCTATTAAGCAAAGTATTTCAGATTATGTAAGGAGAAAATACTGAAAGAGTAAGGTAAGTGTTTTGTTTCATTTAATTTAATTTAGGAGAGCTAAATAATTAAACATGAGGCCAAAGTACATAAGAAAGTGGCAGTCTTTTATTGCAAATATGCACACACTCTCGGGCGAAGTTCTCTGGTCTTCAGGTGTGGGGGGCCAGAGAAGTCGCGCAGGCGCTCTCCGCTGATGTTCTCCGGTCCACAAATGCGGGGGCCGAAGAAGTCACGCTGGCTCCTGCCAGTGGCAGACTTTTAGGTATTGGTATTGGAAGGGGGAGGGCAGTGGGCGGGATAAGGGCGTGATAGGGGCGTCTCCGAAGGCGTGGCCGGGTAAGTTTCGATCTCTTCGGATTGACATCACCTGGCGCATGCTTGGTTGATCTGCATCTTCCCGGGGCGGGCTGCATTTTCCCGCGTGAGGGCTGCATTTTCCCGCGTGAGGGAAAGTTAGTGAGGAAGAACCCGGAAGCAACATGGATTATGCCTTCTTGTTCACCTTCCTCCATCTTGTCCTTTCTCCTTCACCCAAACAGTAAGACCAAACAGCTAGTAACTGGTAAAATTAATATTCATACTCAATTATATTTCATCCTATTATAAGAGTACTTTCTTTGTAAACTAAAAATTTTCTGGATACATAAAAAAAAAAAAAAAAAATTCTGTTACCCTGAGTCACCAACATTCCCTTCTTTAACTTATTCAAAAAGAAGGGGCAGAGTCGTTTCTGGAATAGAGGTAGAACAGGGCATGACTGAGCACTTGGAATCACAGGGGAACATGTTTTCAGGAACTGAGGAAATGGAAGATAGCATATAACTAAATTAAGAATGAGATTTTTCTTAAAAATCTAGGTGGGATATGAGACAAAAGGAAATATATGTCTGTCTCAATTCTTTCCAACTTACTTTACCAAAAGAGGAGTGAAATTTTGTTTTTATCTGTATTCACTGTGTGTTCGTAGTGTATTCGTCTTTACAGTCCAGATATGCAGCTCTGCAGCACCTTTCTTAACCTTATTTTATTCTATTCTTTAACTATGTAGGGTATTTGTAAATGCAAAGTCAGGTAAGCAAAAATAAAGTCATTTTTTAAAAAGTTCATTCAAAGTGGTTGAATGTAACTCTGAAGTTTCTTCCCTCCAGGCTGGTGAATTTAATTTCAGTGATTTTTGTGCATGTGCACATACAAACATATGTACATATACATATACATTCTCAACAAATAGGCAAAGACGACTTAGTCTTACTCAATGCCTTAGTGTAAGGCAACACTCAAGTGCTTCACCTCCACACAAATTAGTCACTGTTCTAGAGTTGAAGTCAGAAGCTGAGATGATTGAGAGACACACTTAAAACAGAAATCTGCTGGGGTTTGGTGCTTAGGACCTAACTTCCTTAAGCACCTGTCTGGGCTATCTGCATGAAGGTCTTGCTGCTCTCCTGGGAATACCTCTATACATCAAGGTGTACATCCCCACTTCCAGCAGCAGCTTCCAGAGAATTCACAATATCTGCCTTCTCCTCACTTCATTCTTTCTTAAAGTTAAGGCTTAAAGTATTTACTTCTCTCACTTGCCATTCAAAATATCTGTCAAATTAGTTAGATTTCTTCAATGAGTTACATTTCTGCAAAGGAAGGAAGAAATTTTGTTTTCATGGAGTTTTTGGCCTCCCTTTTTATTTTTAAGGACACTTACGATTATATTGGGTCCATTCAGATAATCTAGGTTAATTCTTTATTTGAAGGTCAGCAGATTAGCAACATTAATTCATTCTACACCCTTATTTCCCTTTGCCATGTAACATAACATGTATGCAGGTTCTGAGGATTAGGGCATGGTCTTCCCTGGGGACTATTATTCTGCCTACCGCAACTTTTTATGTCAAAACAGCAACTACAACAACAGAAATAAAATAAACTATAAATTATCTGATAGTCTATCTTTCAATTGTTCTATTGAGAACTTTATAATTTTGATTTGCAAGTAGCTGTGTTACAACTGAGAAGCAGAGAAAGAGACAAGGATGTCATGCCGTCACTACTCTATGAAATAAAATGAGAAGTATTAAGTAGTCAATATAAAATAGATTTAAAGTGAGTCAGAGAGAGTGGACGCTTCTAAGTAATTATCTGTGGGACCCAGATTTGTAGTTATATTTTAATTCTTTCTTTCTGGTGCCTCCCTGTTTCAGTGCTTGGTTGGTTCTTTTCCTGAAGCTTAGTTCCCTATCTCCAGCCTAAGCTATCATTACTCTCACACTAAAAAGAATATTGATGAGAGCACTGGGAGACTAGACTTTGAATCTCAGCTTTTCCACTGAGTAACTCCTATTCCCCGGTTAATTTACTTTCTGCCTCTAATATTTAGTTTCTCCATAGGTAAAAAAAAGCAATGAATTAGACTACATAGTAACACAATCGTTTATTAAATAAGAACCACGGTGGCAGATTCTGGACTTGGAACATGGATACAATATAATTTAATGCTCAATAGTTCTATAATTGTTATCTCTACCTTACAGATAAGGAAATTGAGGCCCAGAGATCGTAAGTAGCATTTCTTAAAGTAACGCAGTTTGCACATCGAAACATAACCTCATATATTCTCTCATAGTATAGAATACTTTTGTAATGCATAAAGTATAAAAACCTCTCGTTTAATAATTTTAATGTCATTCAAATGGAAATGTGTGAATGTTTATAAAACAGAAATTTGCACACAATATCCAATCTATGTCTCTGCAATAAATTCATGTAAATGCCACAAATTCCAAATGATGTATTCAAAAGTGAGGGGAGCAGAAGGCTCAATTTCCCAAGCTGCTGAGTCTTTGCTGCAGGCAGATTCTAGCTCTGATTAAATTAATGTCTGTCCAAACATAGGAACAGAGCCAACCTGAGAATCAATGCCAGTTAAAGCTTTCAGCTCTTCGGGTGTAACTCTTACTTTTCATAGAATACAGTGGAATTCCTTTCATCACTATAAAATGCTAATAGGAGCATTTGGATTAAAAAATCCATATGATGCCCTAAAGTTTTTAGAAAATGAAGCTACAAGAATAACGGATAATCTAAAGGAAACCATATGTGCACATCTATGTCATGGTTGTCTGTTAAAATGAAAGTACTGGAAGATCAACGGGGCATTATTGCCTCTTGTGAGTTTCTTTTCAAGCTTACTGAGTCTACCATACCTGCTATCACTACACCTGTGTTACAGACCATTCACTGTTCCTTAAATAACAATCAGAGCTAATGGTGACAGAGCATTCTAGGTACCAAACACTACACTAAGTAGGTTTATAAGCGTTACTCATTTTTCATAAATATCTTAAGTAGGTATTATTATTAACTAAATTTAGCAACTGAAGTGACAGAGGGTTACAGGTGTTAACTAATTTGCCCATGATTGTACAGCTAACAAGATGTAGAGTAGCCAAGTTCCTTTATTGAGGGCTCATGCTATAGATAGGTTCAATTTAATAGAGCAATATTGTTCCTCTGAATAAAAGCACTATTTTTTGTCTGTTTCTCCACCATTGTGTGCCCTTTGGAAAACTAACACCATTCTGTTGCCCAGGCTGGAGTGCAGTGGCACAATCTCAGTTCACTACCACCTTCACCTCCCAGATTCAAGTAATTCTCCTGTCTCAGTCTCCTGAGTAGCTGGGATTACAGGCACACACCACCATGACCACCTAATTATTATTATTATTATTATTTTTAAGTAGAGACAGGATTTTTCCATGTTGGCAAGGCTAGTCTCGAACTCCTGAGGTCAAGTGATCCACCTGCCTCAGCCTCCCAAAGCACTGGAATTACAGGTGTGAGCCACCACGCCCAGCCCAATGACACCATTCTTTACCTTTTCTTCCCACTTCATCTTCCACTGACCCACACAGAATCTTTCCCATAGAAGGTGATCAACAAACTATCTTAAAGTTAATAAATTATTCTAGATATAAATGGAAATTCCATCCGCATATTTATTTTTCCATGTTTGTCATCATTCTCATCAATCATGACCATCATCCTCACCTGACAAATTAATAACCATAAGAGTCCATATCATAGGCTTAACATTTTATTGACACATAATTGAAAATAACAAGGAGAGTAATTACTTTTGGACCACCAGTTTTTATTTTTTCTTAGCTATATACATCAATTTTTAAAACTTGTTGGTTAACATTTATTTAGTATTTAAACCCATCTGTGTGTCTAAAGAACTTTAGTCACAGGAATTACTTCTGTCCTTCCATCTGCTTTTGAATTTATCAGATTTCTAAAACTCTTCTAGGAAGCTGTTGTATTTTTGCCAGTCTATACATCTAAAAAGATGAAATCCTGAGATGTAACACCTACTTTAAGGATATGTTTGTACAATATTTTTGTAAGCAGCTAAGATACTTTAAGGACTATTGAAAGGCTAATTTTCTACTCAGGATTTTCTCAAATACAGATGGCATCTAAATAAAAAATATTTTGAACTCAAGATACAGTAGTTAAGTTTCCTTGGGTGGACAATATTAGTCTTGAGAAATAAACATGTATGTATAAGAACTAAGAGATCAGTAGAAGGGTGACCCAAAGAAGGTCCTTGACAGCTTTGGCAATAAAGTAGAAAGTCCTCAAACTGCACTGAACATTACAGTTGGGATTTTCTGTGAATTATTTTTCTTTTGGCCATTCTTGCCTGCATAGCCAACGTGCTAATCAGCTAGTTTTTAATTTTTATTCATTTGTCAGATGACAATTGAGGACTACGGTTACGTGAAGAAGAAATACTAATATTAATTTTGATTCCTGGGTAAGATGGCCAAATAGGAACAGCTCTGGTCTGCAACTCCCAGTGCAACCAATGCAGAAGGTGGGTGATTTCTGCATTTTTAACTAAAGTACCCAGTTTATCTCACTGGGACTGGTTAGACAGTGGGTGCAGCCCAATGAGGGTGAGCCGAAGCAGGGTGGGGTGTCACCTCACCCAGGAAGCACAAAGGGTCAGGGAATTCCCTCCCCTAGCTAAGGGAAGCCATGAGGGACCGTGCTGTGAGGAATGGTGCACTCCAACCCGTATACTACACTTTTCCCATGGTCTTTTCAACCCACAGACCAGGAGATTCCCTTGAGTGCCTATACCACAAAGGCCCTGGGTTTCAAGCACAAAACTGGGTGGCCATTTGGGCAGATTCTGAGCTAGCTGCAGGAGTTTTTTTCATACCCCAGTGGCACTTGGAACACCAGTGAGACAGAACCATTTACTCCCCTGGAAAGGGTGCTGAAACCAGGGAGCCAAGTGGTCTTGCTTAGTGGATCCCACCCCCATGGAGCCCAGCAAGATAAGATGCACTGGCTTGAAATTCGCACTGCCAGCACAGCAGTCTGAAGTTGACCTGAGACACTTGAGCTTGGTGGGGGTAGGGAAGTCCACCATTACTGAGGCTTGAGTAGGCGGTTTTCCCCTCACAGTGAAAACAAACACTGGGAAGTTTGAACTGAGCAGGGCCCATGCAGCTCACCAAAGCTGCTATAGCCAGACTGCCTCTCTAGATTCCTCCTCTCTGGGCAGGTCATCTCTGAAAGAAAGGCAACAGCCCCAGTCACGGGCTTATAGATAAAGCTCCCATCTCCCTGGGACAGAGCACCTGGGGGAGGGGTGGCTGTGGGCACAGCTTCAGCAGACTAAAACATTCCTGCCTGACAGCTCTGAAGAAAGCAGTGGACTTCCCGGCACAGTGCTTGCTCGGGCTCTGCTAAGGGACAGACTGCCTCCTCAAGTGGGTCCCTGACACCTGTACCTCCTGACTGGGAGACACCTCCTAGCAGAGGTCGACAGACACCTCATGCAGGAGAGTTCTGCCTTGCATTTGGCAGATGCCCCTCTGGGACAAAGCTTCCAGAGGGAGGAGCAGGCAGCAATCGTTGCTGTTCCACAGCCTCTGCTGGTGACACCCAGGCAAACAGGGTCTGGAATGGACCCCTAGCAAACTCCAGGAGACCTGCAGAAAAAGGGCCTATTAGAAGGAAAACTAACAAACAGAAAGTCAGAACGTCAACATCAAGAAAAAGGGTGACCATGCAAAAACTCCATCTGAAGCAAAAACTCATCAACAGCAAAGACCAAAGGTAGATAAATTCACGAAGATGAGGAAAAACCAGCACAAAAAGGCGGAAAATGCCAAAAACCAGAATGCCTGTTCTCCTCCAAAGGATCACAACTCATCACCAGCAAGGGACGAAACTGGACAGTGAATGAGCCTGATGAATTGACAGAAGTAGGCTTCAGAAGGTAGGTAATCACAAACTCCTCCAAGCTAAAGGAGCATGTTCTAATCCAATGCAAGGAAGCTCAGAACCTTGATAAAAGGTTACAGGAACTGCTAACTAGAATAACCAGTTTAGAGAACATAAATGACCTGATGGAGCTGAAAAACATAAGAACCTTGTGAAACATACACAAATATCAATGGCCAACTCGATCAAGCAGAAGAAAAGGATGTCAGAGATTGAAGATCAACTTAATAAAATGAAGCATGAAGACAAGAATAGAGGGAAAAGAATGAAAAGGAATGAACAAAACCTCCAAAAGATATAGGACTATGTGAAGAGACCAAACCTATGTTTGATTGGTGTACCTGAAAAGGACAGGGAGAATGGAACCAAATTGGAAAACACACTTCAGAATATTATCCAGGAGAACTACCCCCAATCTAGCAAGACAGGTCAACATTCAAATTCAGGAAATACAGAGAACACCACAAAAATACTCCTTGAGAAGAGCAACCCCAAGACACACAATCGTCAGATTCACCAAGGTTGAAATGAAGGAAAAAGTCTTAAGGGCAGCCATAGAGAAAGGTCAGGTTACTCACAAAGGGAAGATCATCAGACTAATAGCAGATCTCTCTGCAGAAACCTTACAAGCCAGAAGAGAGTGGGAGCCAATTTTCAACATTCTTAAAGAAAAGAATTTTCAAACCAGAATTTCATATCCAGCCAAACTAAGCTTCATAAGTGAAGGAGAAATGAAATCCTTTACAGACAAGCAAATGCTGAGGGATTTTGTCACCACCAGGCCTGCCTTACAAGAGCTCCCGAAGGAAGCATTAAATAAGGAAGAAAAAAAAAAGACAGTACTCGTCACTGCAACAACATACAAAAATGTAAAGACCATCAACACTATGAAGAAACTTCATCAACTAATGGGCGAAATAACCAGCTAGCATCATAATCACAGGATCAAATTCACACATAACAATATTAACCTTAAATATAAATGGGCAAAATGCCCCAATTAAAAGACATAGACTAGCAAATTGGATAAAGAGTCAAGACCCATCAGTGTGCTATAGTCAGGAGACTCACCTCACATGCAAAGACACATGTAGGCTCAAAATGAAGAGATGGAGGAAAGTTTATCAAGCAAACAGAAAGAAAAAAAAAAGCAGGGATTGCCATCCTAGTCTCTGATAAAACAGACTTTACCAACAAAGATCATAAAAGACAAAGAAGGGCATTAGATAATGGTACAAGTATCAATGTAACAAGAAGAGCTAACTATCCTAAATATATATGCACCCAATAATGGAGCACCCAGATTCATAAAGCAAGTTCTTACAGACCTACAAAGAGACTTTGACTCCCACACAATACTAGTGGGAGACTTTAACACACCACTGTCAATACTAGACAGATCAATAAGACAGAAAATTAACAAAGACCTTAACAAGAACTTGAACTCAGATCTGCACCAGGCAGACCCAATAGACATCTACAGAACTCTCCACCCTAAATCGAAAGAATATACATTTTTCTTAGCACCACATAGCACTTATTCTAAAATCGACTATGTAATTGGAAATAAAACACTCCTCAGCAAATGCAAAAGAAAGAAAATCATAACAAATAGTCTCTCAGACCACAGTGCAATCCAATTAGAATGCAAGATTAAGAAACTCACTCAAAACTGAACAACTACATGGAACCTGAACAACCTACTCCTGAATGACTACTGGGTAAATAATGAAATTAAGGCAGAAATAAATAAGTTCTTTGAAACCAATGAGAAAAAAGAGACAACATACCAAAATCTCTGGGACACAGCTAAAGCAGTGTTTGGAGGGAAATTTATAGCACTAAATGCCCACAGGACAAAGCAGGAAAGATCTAAAATTGACACCCTAACATCACAATTAAAACAAATAGAGAACCAAGAGCAAACAAATTCAAAAGCTAGCAGAAAACAAGAAATAACTAAGACCAGAGCAGAACTAAAGGAGATAGAGACGTGAAAACACTTCAACAAATCAATCAATCCAGGAACTTTTTGAAAAGATTAACAAAACAGATAGACTGCTAGCCAGATTAATTAAGAAAAAAAGAGAGAAGAATCAAATGGACACAATAAAAAATGATAAAGGGAAGATCACCATTGATCCCACAGAAATATAAACTACCATCAGAGAATACTGTAAACACCTCTACACAAATAAACCAGAAAATCTAGAAGAAATTGATAAATTCCTGGACACATACCCCCTCCCAAGACTAGCCAGGAAGAAGTAGAATCCCTTAATAGGCCAATAACAAGTACTGATATTGAGGCAGTAATTAATAGCCTTCGAACCAAAAAAAGTCCAAGACCAGATGGATTCACAGTCGAATTTTACCAGAGGTACAAACAGGAGCAGGTACCATTCCTTCTGAAACTGTTGCAAACAATAGAAAAAGAGGGACTCCTCCCTAACTCATTTTATGAGGCCAGCATCATCCTGATATCAAAACCTGGCAGAGACACAATAAAAAAAGAAAATTTCAGGCCAGTATCCCTGATGAACTTCAAAAATCCTCAATAAAATACTGGCAAACTGAATTGAACAGCACATTAAAAAGCATATCCACCACAATGAAGTTGGCTTCATCCCTGGGATACAAGACTGGTTCAAAAAATGCAAATCAATAACGTAATCCATCCCATAAACAGAATCAATGATAAAAAACACATAATTATCCCAATAGATGCAAAAAGGCCTTTGATAACATTGAACACCTCTTCATGATAAAAACAATCAACTAGGTATTAATGGACCATATCTCAAAATAGTAAAAACTATTTATGACAAACCCACAGCCAATATCATACTGAATGGGCAAAAGTTGGAAGCTTTCCCTTTGAAAACTGACACAAGACAACGATGCCCTCTCTCACCACTCCTATTCAACATAGTATTGGAATCTCTGGCCAAGGCAATCAGGCAAGAGAAAGAAATAAAGCACATTCAAACAGGAAGAGAGGAAGTCATATTATCTCTCTTTGCAGGTGACATTATTGTATATATAGAGAACCCCGTTGTCTCAGCCCCAAAACTCCTGAAACTGATAAGCAACTTTAGCAAAGTCTCAGGATATAAAATCAATGTGCAAAAATCACAGACATTCCTATACACCAATAATAGACACACAGAGAGTCAAATCATGAGCAAACTCCCATTCACAATTGCTACAAAGAGAATAAAATACCTAGGAATACAACTTACAGGGGACGTGAAGGACCTCTTCAAGGAGACCTACAAATTACTGCTCAAAGAAATAAAAGAGGACACAAACAAATGGAAAACAATTCCATGCTAATGGATAAGAAGAATCAATATCATGAAAATGGCCATATTACCCAAAGTAATTTATGGATTCAATGCTATTCCCATCAAGCTACCACTGGCATTCTTCACAGAATTAGAAAAAAACTACTTTAAATTTCATGTGGAACTGAAAAAGAGCCCATACAGCCAAGAAAATCCTAAGCAAAAAGAACAAAGCTTGATGCATCACACTACCTGACTTCAAACTATACTACAAGGCTACAGTAACCAAAACAATATGGTACTGGTACCAAAACAGATATATGGTCCAATGGAAAAGAACAGAGGCCTCAAAAATAACACCACACATCTACGACTATCTGATATTTGACAAATCTGACAAAAACAAGCAATGGGGAAAGGATTCACTATTTAGTAAATGGTGCTGGGAAAACTGGCTAGCCATATGCAGAAAACTGAAACTGGATGCCTTCCTTACACCTTATACCGAAATTAACTCAAGATGGATTAAAAGTTTAAATGTAAAACCTAAAACCATAAAAACTCTAGAAGAAAACCTAGGCAATACCATTCAGGACATAGACTAAAACATCAAAAGTAATGGCAACAAAAGCCAAAATTGACAAATAGGATCTAATTAAGCTAAAGAGCTTTTGCACAGCAAAAGAAACTATCAGAGTGAACAGGCAACCTAAAGAATGGGAGAAAATTTTTGCAATCTATCCATCTGACAAGGTCTAATATCCAGAATCTACAAGGTAATTAAACAAATTTACAAGAAAAAGCAAACAATCCCAACAAAAAGTAGGTGAAGGATATGAGCACTTTTCAAAAGAAGACATGTATGCAGCCAAAAACATAAGAAAAAAAAGCTCATCATTAATGGTCATTTGAGAAATGCAACTCAAAACCACAGTGAAATATCATTTCATGCCAGTTAGAATGGCAATTATTAGAAAGCCAGGAAACAACAGATGCTGGAGAGGATGTGGAGAAATAGGAAAGCTTTTACACTGCTGGTGGCAATATAAATTAGTTTAATCATTGTGGAAGGCAGTGTGTCAATTCCTCAAAGATGTAGAACTAGAAATACCATTTGATCCAGCAATCCCATTACTGGGTATATACCTCAGGGATTGTAAATCATTCTACTATAAAGACACATACACATGTATGTTTATTGCAGCACTATTCACAACAGCAAAGGCTAAGAACCAACCCAAATGCCCATCAATGTTAGACTGAATAAAGGAAATGTGGCACATATACACCATGGAATACTATGCAGCCACTAAAAGAGAATGAGTTCATGTTCTTTGCAGGGACATGGATGAAGCTGGAAACCATCATTCTCAGCAAACTAACATAGGGACAGAGAAACAAACACTACATGTTCTCACTCATAAGTGGGAGTTGAACAATGAGAACATATGGGCACAGAGAGGGGAATATCACACACCAGGGCCTGTCATAGTGTGGGGGCTAAGGGAGGGATAGCATTAGGAGAAATACCTAATGAAGATGATGGGTTGATGGGTGCAGCAAACCACCATGGCACATGTATATCTATGTAACAAACCTGCACATTTTGTACATCTATCCCATAACTTAAAGTATAATACATATATAAAAATATTAACTTCATATTTTTTATTGCAAATCAGATGCATGAATAAAAATTGTGAATTCCTAAGTCACCCTAACATATTAATTTGATTATTGTTATCATTATTAGTGTTAGTACCCATTGTGTTAAGAATTTTACAAGCACTACTCATTTAGTTTTATAACTCCCTAAAGCAATTATCATGACTCTCTTCATTTGAATATTGAGGATATTGAATTGAGAGAGGTAAAATAATGTATCTAAGTGCACACAGTTAATTTATACCTTTTCTGTCCACATTCTAAATTGTTACCTCTTTACCCACTGATTGTACCTGTAAAAGGTAATTTTGGATAGTGAAAATGGCTAGATGAGCTTAAATTCCACATCTGCTGCTTTCTGTCAATTTGGGCAAGTAGCTTATCCCCTCTGGATGTCCTCAGGACATCCATTTTCTATTTAAAATTGATGCAAATAACATTGGTCTTAAGACATTGTGAATTTAACACCGGGCATGGTGGCTCATGCCTGTAATCCCAGCACTTTAGGAGGCTGAGGTGGGTGGATCACGAGGTTGGGAGATCGAGACCATCCTGGCTAACACAGTGAAACTCCGTCTCTACTAAAAGTACAAAAAGTTAGCTGGGCGTGTTGGCCTGCACCTGTAATACCAGCTACTCGAGAGGCTGAGGCAGGAGAATCACTTGCACCTGGAGGCAGAGGTTACAGTGAGGCCAAGAATACACCACTACACTCCAGTCTGGGCAACATAGCGAGACTTGGTCTCAAAAAAAAAAAAAGATATTTGTGAATTTAATATTATAATGTATGTAATAATAATCAATAATCAAAAAGTCCCAAGCATAGCAAATTGTAAATAAGTAATAGTTTATTATTTCTTTAGTTAAATGTTCAGTAAAAATTCCTTCATTTTCTCATTCATTCATCTGTACAAACATCATATGTCTATTGAAAAACCTAATCTATATCAAGCACTGAGCATATGCTGATATCTAAAACAGAAAATGTTATTGCCCTGGAGGAAACTTTGATTTCATTAGTAGATAAATATTACCCACAGCAAATTCTAAGAAAATAAACAGATTCAAAGGCAAGAATTAAAGAAATTAGCTTTTATAAATAAAAAGAACAATGAGGAAGAATAATAACACAGAATTTTGAGTTAATGGGTTTCAGGGATCTTTGCTGTACTGTGAGCTTATCCACTCAGATTTTGTTTTGATGATATCACATAATTTTGTTGCATGAGCCAATACAATTCAAAAACTCTCATACCGTTGATGTAGCATTGTACTGACCCAACCTGTTGCAATTTAATCTTTGCATATATTTTCGTGACATGCTCCCCACAAAACAAAACAGAACAAAAACCAGTTTCTGCCACAGTCAACGTGCTTTGCGCTACAAAGAGAAGATGTTCATTTTTTCTCTTCGTCTTCCAAATATTTTTCTGTTTTCTCTACAATAATGTCAATGTCATAGGCATTTGTCCTTTCCAAATTAACCATCAGACATGTCTTTACCATGATTATCCTGGCTTTGCTTTTATATATTGACAACCAGATTCTACTTGACTGATTGTAGATTGTTTGCCCCCTACCTGTTATTTAAAAGCACATATTTCAACATAGTGAATTTCCTAAACTACAGTTGATTTCAGTCAATTTTCTTTAGCTCATTTTTAATTCTCTTCATGCAGTCTTTTAAAAAATCCAATATGATGTTTTGTGCAGTGCCATTTGACAATTTGAAAACTGATTATGCTGTGATCATAGCCATGTGCAACAACTCCGCTTTTCTTCAAGTTTAGGATGGCAAAATGAACAATGTTAGTTGATGATTCTGGTAGAGTGGTAACTTGATATACTAAAAACACAAAAGACCAGAACTCAAAAGATCTAGATACATCCTAATCATGTCATTTCTCGATTTAAAGCCAGTTAAAGCCCAACCTCCTGAGTAATACGTATGAGGCCATCACCATACGTACTATAATCTGAGCCTTCTTCTCTGGCTCCCAATTTTGACAACTATCTTCCAGCCATGTTGCAGATCTTTGCGTTTTCTCACCCTATTTCTTTTCATACTTGTTGTTATTTCTCTCTTGACTTTTTAATGAAACTAACTCCTACTCACTCTTCAAGGTTTAACTTAGACATTACTTCCTTCTTATGGCTTAGTTCACCTGTTTCCCGAACTTATGTAAGATAGAACTACTTCAGGAAGTTCTTCAACCCATAGATTTCCATACCTACTGAATGGTTGTTTTAAGGGCACTTGAGATTTGTTTCAATCAGGTATGGTAAGACATGCAGACATGAAAATGACTGTCGGCCGGGCGCGGTGGCTCAAGCCTGTAATCCCAGCACTTTGGGAGGCCGAGACGGGCGGATCACAAGGTCAGAAGATCGAGACCATCCTGGCTAACATGGTGAAACCCCGTCTCTACTAAAAATACAAAAAACTAGCCGGGCGAGGTGGCGGACACCTGTAGTCCCAGCTACTCGGGAGGCTGAGGCAGGAGAATGGCGTGAACCCGGGAGGCGGAGCTTGCAGTGAGCTGAGATCCGGCCACTGCACTCCAGCCTGGGCGACAGAGCGAGACTCCGTCTCAAAAAAAAAAAAAAAAAAAAAAAAAAAAAAAAAAAAAAGAAAATGACTGTCATCAAATAAGTTTTTATACCTAAGTATCCCTAGAAACAGGAGGCAAGACATGCCACACAAGGCCACACAGGGAAGCACCAGGGTTAGTCAGGAGGCAGAGGAAACGAGAGGAAAACATGGATGAGAGCCTTTATTGTGGTTTTCATGGGAAGAAACAAGTGAGGCAGGAGGAGCCAATTTAGGTTTGCAAGTATGAATAATATCTGCAGGCTCTGAGGCATAGAGGCTGTCTCTATTTGTCTGATACCTGGCTCTGGGATGATTAAGACAGGGGAATAACGGCCCAAAGAATGATAGCTCCATAGAGGAGGTGGTTAGGGGCGTGGGCTTGGGATTGTTTGGTGTTCATTTGAAAGGTGCCCTCCCAGGGGAGTTGTTTCTTATCTATAGGAATTAGCTATTCCAGGGAAGGGCAATTCCTCCAGTGTCAGCAAGGACAGTAAGATGTCAAAGCATCAGAAAATGCAAGGGGAAAAAAAGCGTGATTAATACTATGACTTCTTTAGGAAACATTGTTAACTTCTAAAGTGCCCTCATGAAGTCCCAGTTCCAATAACAGTGGTGAAATAGCTTGCGTAAGAATAATCTTCCTGTATATAACAACTATAAACTGTTCATGAATTGGAGTCAAGAGTAGAGAAAAACTGAAAAGAATGTGACTCTGATAATAGGTATACCACTGGATAAGATCTATGTTTCAAAAGTATTTTCCCTGGTATTTCTCCATGTTTGAATTATATGGGGACACAAAAACTCAAGCAAGAATAGCAATAAAAATAATTTTAGATGAGGTGCCAAAGAAAGAATGTAGGGTATCAGAGCGTCTGGAAACTGAGGAGGAAACTAAAGAAGGTGGCGGCTTTAAGTCTGCATATAAATCTTCCACAAACCTTTGGCCAACTCTGAACTGTTCACACACACTAGGCTCCAAGAAGACTCTCAGAAAACAACAGAAGACAGAAAACTGACCAGAGATCTCAACTGTTGTAACAGGAGAAAAACACACATTGAAGTTTGAATTCCACCTAGTTAGAAGTTTGATAAATACTTTCCGTTGCAATTCCACATCTAAGTCATGCAGCGTAAAGTTGGGTCACTGTATAAAAATAAACTCTATTAATCATTGTCTTCTAATTAGTGTATTTAGACCATTTGCATTGAAATTATTTCTTGAGATGCACTGCTTAAATATAGGTTTTTTTAAAAAAGTTTATGTCCACTGTTCCCTGGTCCTCTGTTTTTCTTTTCTTGCCTTCTTGTGAATTATTCACTTTGTGTAATTCACTAAGATTCCATTTTGATTTACTTCAATGTTTTTTAAGAATATCACTTTGAATTATATTCTTAGTAACAACTATGTTTATTGAAATATACATATGTATCTTATCATAGTTTATTGGGATCAACATTTTACTACTTCACATAAAGAGTGGAAAGCTTGTTTTTATTTAGGTCCTTTTGCCATTCCCACTTTTATATATTATTATCTTGAATATCAAATGCTTTTATAATTTTGACTTTGACCATCGTATATTATTTAGAAAACTATTGTTCTTACTCAGTGTATTAGTCTGTTTTCACACTGCTATAAAGACCTACCTGAGGCTGGATTATTTATGAAGAAAAGAAGTTTGACTCAAAGTTCTGCAGGCTTAATAGGAAGCATGACTGGGAGGCCTCAGGAAATTTACAATCATGGCAGAAGGCAAAGGAGAAGCAAGTACCTTCTTCACATGGTGTCAGGAGAGAGAGTGAAAGCTAGAGCAAGAGGGCCAGTGAAAGCGCACGAGTGAGAGAGAGAGAGAAAGAAAGAGAGAGAGAGAGAGACGGAAGGGGGAAGTGCCACACACTTAAACCATCAGATCTCGTGAGAACTCACTCATCATGAGAACAGCATGGGGGAAATTCACCCCATGATCAAACCACCTCCTACCAGGTTTCTCCTGCAATTTGACCTGAGAGTTTAGAACGGACACCAATGCAAACCATATCACTCATATGTCTCCTTCTTCCATTATTGTTTCTTCCTTCCTGAGGCTCCAAGATTCGCTCTTTTATTATTTGGAAAAAAAAATTGTTTTAACCATTTTTTAAGGGTAGGTCTGTGAGTAACAAATACTTTTATGGTTTCTGCATTTGAGAATTTATTTTTCCCTCATTATTTTTGATGACAGCTCTGCTGGCTATAGAATGAGTTGTTGCCAATTCTTTTCTTTCGGTATTTGAAAAATGCTGTGCGACTTCTTTCTTACCTCTATTATGAAAAAAATGAGAAAATGTTTAAATTGGTATTCCCCTATAGGATATACACCATTTTACTCTGGCTGCTTTCAAAAATTTTATTTTATTTTTTACTCTTTTTCCCATTTTACTATAATGAATCTTGCTGTAGATTCTTTTAGGTTTGTCTTATTTGGAGTTTGCTCAGCTTCTTATATTTATAGGTTTATACATTGAGTCAAATTTGTGAAGTTAACAGCTATTATTTCTTCCTATGTCTTTACAGCCTCACTGTCTGTCCTCTTCCTCTGAAATTCAAGTGATTCATCTAGGACCTTTAGTTATTATTCCACAGGTACCTGAGAACCTGTTCATTTTTCTCTCTTTTTAAAAATGTATACATAATATTTCACAGACTTATGGAGTAAATGAGATATTTTGTTATAGGCATAGAATGTGTAATGATCAAGTCAAGGTATTTGGAGAATCTCACTTTGACTATCATTTCTTTGTATTGGGAATATTTCAAGTCCTTTCTTCTAGCTACTTTGAAATATCCAATACTTTATTGCCAACTATAGTCACTCTACCTTCTATCGGACATTAAACTTACACTGTCTACCTAACTGTATGTTTACACTCATTGAGCAACCTCTCTTTATAGCCTCCTCCCAACCACATGCCCTTACTAGCTTTTGATATCTATTATTCTACTCTCTGCCTTCATGCGATCAGCTTTTTACGCTCCTACATATACAAGAGAACATGAGAGAGATTTGTTTTTCTAATCCTGGCTTATTTCATGTATCATAGTGACCTCCACTTCCATCCACGTTGCTGCAAATGACATTATTTTATTCTTTATTTATTGTGAAAAAGTATTCTATTGTGTATCTATACCACATTCTCTTTATCCATTTTTTTCCATTTGTGGACATTTGTGTTGATTTCATATCTTTGCTATTGTGGATAGTACTGCAGCAAACATGCAAGTGCAAGTATGCTTTTAATACATTGATTTATTTTCCTGTGGATAAATATCCAGTAGTGAGATTGCTGAATTTTGTGGTAGTTCTATTTTTACTCTTTAAACAAATCTGCATACTGTTTTCCATAGTGGCTATGCTAATTTACATTCCCACCATCAGTGTGTAAGAGTTCCCTAATCTCTGCATCCTTGCCAGTGTCTGTTAATTTTTGTCTTTTTAATAATACCCATTTTAATTAGAATAAGATTATATCTCATGATGGTTTTGATTTGCATTTCCCTAATGATTAGTGATATTAAGAATTTTTTCATATTTGTTGGCCAATTGTATGTCTTCTTTTGAGAAATGTCTGCACATGTCCTTTGCTCACTTTTTAATTTTTTTTCTAACGGAGTTTTGCTGTTGTTGCCCAAGCTGGAGGTCAATGGTGCAATCTTGGCTTGCTGCAACCTCCACCTCCTGGGTTCAAGCGATTCTCCTGCCCCAGCCTCCCGAGTAGCTGGAATTACAAGCATGCACCACCATGCATGGCTAATTTTTTGTATTTTTAGAAGAGACAGGGTTTCACCATGTTGGCCAGGCTGTTCTCAAACTCCTGACCTCAGGTGATCTGCCCACTTCGACCTCCCAAAGTACTGGGATTATAGGTGTGAGCCGCCATGCCTGGCCTGCTCACTTTTTAATGGGACTTTTTTTTTTTTTTTAACTGTTGAGAAGTTTGAGCACCTTGTATATCCAAGATATTAGTCCCTTGAAAGATGAATAGTCTGCAAATATTCTCTCCCATTCAACAGGTTGACTCTTTATTCTGTTTATAGTTTCCTTTGCTGTACAGAAGCCTTTTAGTTTACTATAGTCCAATTTGTCTATTTTTCATCTTGTTGATCACGCTTTGGAGAACTTGGCCATAAAATCTTTGTTTAGTCCAATGTTCTGAAATGTTTTTCTTTTCCTATTGGCAGTTTTATATTTCCAGTCTTATATTTAATCTTTTAATTCAGGTTTTATTGAGTTTTGTATAGAATGAGAGATAGAGGTCCACTTTTATTCTTCTGCATAGAGATATCAAAATTTTCTAACATCGTTTACTGAAAAGGGTGTTTTCTTCCCAGTGTATATTCTTGGAGACTTCGTTGAAAATCGGTTAGATATAAGTATGTGGATTTATTTCTAAAGTCTCTATTCTGTTTCAATGGCCAATATTTTTGTGATTTATAACAATTTCATGCTTATTTTGTTACTGTAGCCTTGTAATATATTTTTGAGAAAGGTAGGGTGATGTCTCTAGCTTTATTCTTTATGCTTAGGATTGCTTTTGTTATTCATTCTCTTTATTGGTTCCTTACAAGTTTTAGAATCGGTTTTTCTATTACTGTGAAAAATGACATTGATATTTTGATAGGGACTCCATTGAATCTGTATATTATTTTCGGCAGTGTGGTTATTTCAACAATATCCATTCTCCTGATCCATTAGTGTGGGATATCTTTGTATTTGTTTGTGTCCTTTTCAATTTCTTTTGTTAGTGAGATATAGTTTTCCTTGCAGACATCATTCATTTCCTTGGTTAACTATATCACTAGGTATTTTATATACTTTTGGTAGTTATTGTAAATGGAAATGATTTCTTTATTTCTTTCTCAGTTCATTATTGGTGTATAGAAATTCTACTGCTTTTTGTATGCTGATTTTATGTCCTGCAACTTTATTTAATTTGTTTGTTAGATCTAAGAGATTTTTGTTGAATTCTTTAGAAATCTTTCAGATACAAGATCACATCATTAGTAAAGAGAAACAATTTGACTTCTTCTTTTTCATTTTGCAGGCACTTTATTTTTTTTATTTTGCCTAATCACTCTGACTAGGATGTCTGGTACTATACTGAATATGAGTGGTGAAAGTGGACATCCTTGTCTTGATCCTGTTCCTACATAAAAGGCTTCAGCTTTTCCTTATTGAGTATAACATTACCTGTGGGTTTGTCATATATAGCCTTTATTAGGTTGAGACATGTTTTTTCTAAGCCTAGTTTGCTGAGAGTTTTTATAATAAAACAATATTACTTTTTCAAATGCTTTGTCTGCATCTATTGAGATTATCTTTACGGTTTTTGTCCTTCATTCTATTAATGTGATAATTTGCATTTATTGATTCATGTATGTTGAACCATCCTTGCATCCCTGGGATAAATTGGACTTAATCTTAAAATAATTTTTTGACATGTTATTGGATTTGGTTCCAATATTTTGTTGACAATTGTTGCATCTATGTTTATCAGAAACACTGACATCTAGTTTTCTCTTTTTGTTACATCCTTGCCTGGTTTTGGTATATGAATTATACTGGCCTGGTAGAATGACTTACAGGTAATTTCTTCCTCTTCATTTTTTTTTTTTTTTTTTTTTTTTTTGGTAATACTTGAGAAGAAATGGTGATAGTTCATTGAAAGTTAAGTATATGATTTCAGTGAAGCTACCTAGCTCTGGAATTTCATTTCTTGCAATAATTTTTATTATTATTTCAATTCCATTACTCATTATTGATCTGTTTATTTTCTATTTTCTTCTGATTCAATCTTTTTTATGGCTATGTAGTATTCTATAGTGTATATGTATCACATTTTCTTTATATTTTACCTTGTAATAATTTTGTGTTTGGTTTGTAATAGCCTCTCTAATTCCTTGAGATGAATCAATATATTAATGATTTGAAAGCCTTCTACTTTTTTGTTGTAAATGTTTATTGCTATAAACTTTACTGCTTTTGCTATATCTCATAGATTTTGATATGGTATGTTTTGATTTTCATTTGTTTCAAGATTTTAAAAAAGTTTACCTTATGTCATTCTGGAACATGTTGTTTAATTTCCATGTATTAGGTACAGTTTGCAAAGTTTCTCTTGTTTTTGATTTCTAGTTTTATTTCATTGTGATCTGTCAAGATACTTAACATAATTTTAAGTTTTTAAAATTTGATGAGACTTGTTTTGTGCCCTAAAATATGGTCTACCTAGAGAATGTTCCATGTTGTTGAGAAAAATGTATATTCTGTAGCTGTTGGGTAAAATGTTCTATAAATTTCTGTTGCGTTCATTTTCTTTAATGAGAAATTTAAATCCAAAATTTCTTTGTTAATTGTCTGTCTAGATAGTATTTCTAATGCTAAGAGTAAGGTGTTGAGGTCCACAGCTATTATTGTATTGAAGTCTATATCTCTCTTTAGATCTAATAATATTTGTTTTATGTATCTTGGCACTCTGGCGCTGAGTTTATATATGTTTATAATTCCTGTATTTTCTTACTAAATTGATCCCTTAATCATTATATAATGGCCTTCTTTGTTTCTTTCTACTGTTTTTGACCCAAAGTCTGTTTTATCTGATACAAATATAGCTGCTCCTCCTCTCTTTTGGTTTTCATTTGCATGGAATATATTTTTCCATCTCTTTACTTTCTCTGTGTATTTTTTTTACATGTGACATAAATTTCTTTTAGGCTGCAAATAGGCTATGTTTATTTATACCTTCAGTTAATCTATCTTTTTTACATGGAAAGTTTAATCTGTAAATATTCAAGGTTATTAATACTGGAGAGCTTATTCTTGTTATTTTATTAATTGATTTCTGGTTGTTTTGTATATTTTTTGTTCCTTTCTTTCTCTCTTATTGTTTACCATAGCGGTTTGGTGGTTTACTGTAGTGATAAATTTCAGTCTTTTCTTTGTGTGTTTGCTCTACCAGTGGTTTTTATATTTTCATGCGTTTTCATGATGACAGATATTATTCTTTTTTTTCCCAGCTATAGGACTCCTTTAAGGATTTCTTGTATGGCCAGTCTAGTGGTGATGAATTCCCTTAGTATTAGCCTGTCTGGAAAAGACTTTATTTTTCCTTAATTTACAAGGGATACCTTAGCTGGATATAGTATGCTTGTCTGCCAGTTTTTTTTCTTTTTTTTCTTTCATCACTTTGACTGTATCATCTCATTATCTCCCACTTTGTAAGGATTTTGCTGATAAATCCACTCTTAGTCTAATGGGGATTCCCTTATTAATGACTAGATGCTTTCCTCTTGCTGTTTTCAGAATTCTCTCTTTGTCTTTGACTTTAGATAGTTTAACTATAATCTGCTGTGAAGATTTTTCTACATTGTATCTAGCTGGGGATTTCTGGACCACCTGTATCTGGATGTCTAAATCTCTTGGGAGAATTATGAAGTTTTCATCGATTATTTTGTTTAATAGGTTTTCTAATTCTTTTATTTTCATTTTGCCTTCTGGAACACAAAATATTCAATATTTGGTGGTCTTCTGGTGTCCTATACGTCATGTAGGCTTTGCTCACTCTTTTTTGTTCTTTTTTCTTTATTTTAGTCTGACAGGGTTATTTCAAAAGATCTGTCTTCAAGTTCTGAGGTTTTTTCTTCTGCTTGATTTAATTTAGTGTTGAAGCTTTCAAGTGTATTTTGTATTTTATTCAAAATATTATTTAATTAATTCCAGAATTTTTATTCTCTTTTTAATGATATCTCTCTTGGTAAATTTCTCATTCATATTCTAAATTATTTTTATGATTACTTTGGATTATTTTGCAGTATTATCCTGTACCTCACTGAACTTTAATATTTCAAATTCTTTTTCCAGGACTTCATAAATTCCTTTTTTTTTTTTTATTAGAGACAGAGTCTTACTCTGTTACTCAGGCTAGAGTGCAGTGGTACCATCCTAGCTCAGTGTAACCTTGAACTCCTAGACTCAAATTATCCTCCTGCCTCTGTCTCCCATGTAGCTAGGGCTACAGGTACAAAGCCATTACACCTCACTAATTAAAAAAAAATTGTAAAGATATGGTCTCCTGATGTTGCCAAGGCTCATCTCAAGCTACTGGCCTCAAGTAATCCTCTTGTCTTGACCTCTAAAAGTGCTGGGACTTCAGGCATGAGCCACCAAACCAAGCCTGTAAATTTCTTTTTGACTGAAATCTGTTGCTGAAAAATTATTATATTTTTGGAAGTGTCACATTTCCTCGGTTTCCCATGTTTCCTGTGTCCTTATATTGATAATTGTGCATCTAGTGTAATGGTTGCTTCTTCTATTTTTTGAATCTACTTCTTTAAGGGAAGATGTTTTCCTGAAGATGTATCTATGATGTTGGTTGGGCAGGGGACTTATGTTTTAAATCTGAGGACATGCAGAAGTATAGTCTCTATGATATCTTCAGTTATAAAGAGCATCAGTGATGTCTGTGATTTTCTCAGTAGCTTAGGGTGCAGTTGTCAATGAAGGCTGTGATGAAGTTTTTCTAGGGTCTGGGATGCCAGCTGGTCCAGTCTTCAGGTCCTAGTCATGGTTGCAGTGGGCTAAGAGGGCCTGTTTGGGGCCCCATGGCACTATACACTAGCACAAGACCAGGCAGGTGAATCCTTAAAACTCCTGGTGGTTCTTTCCTCTTTTTTTTTTTTTTTTTTTTTTTTTTGAGATGGAGTCTCACTCTGTCACCCAGGCTGGACTGCAGTGGTGTGATCTCAGCTCACTGCAACCTCCGTCTCCTGGGTTCAAGCAATTCTACTGCCTCACCCTCCCAAGTAGCTGGGATTACAGGCTTGTGATGACACCCAGCTAATTTTTGTACTTTTTACAGAGACGAGGTTTCACTATATTGGCTAGACTGCTCTTAAATGCCTGACCTCAAGCCATCCACCTGCCTCGGCCTCCCAAAGTGCTGGGATTACAGGCGTGAGTCACTATGCCAGGCTCAGGTGGCTTTCCTGAGGGTTGGGAATGGCAGCAGTGGGTTGGGTCAGTGGGTAGGCTCTTAAGCCCCTGGGCAGTGGGTATGGAATGACTGATGGTAGTAGCAGTCGTGAGACAACCCTCTGGAACCCATTCAGCCTGAACTAGTGTTGGTGGTGACTGTTTCTTGACTTAGTCTACTTTATCTGTGTTGCTTCTATTGAGTAAAGCCTATTTATCGGTCCTCAAGTTCACTGATTCCATTTTTTGTTACCTTTACTAATGAGTCCATCCAGTGAGATTTGTTTCAAAATTCTGCTATCATATTTTTCAGTATAATTTTCATTTTGTACTTTTTTATAACTTTTATTTCTTTGTTGAAATTTTTCTTTTTTTTATTTTTAAGAGTACTTACAATCAGTTATTGAATTATTTCTATAATGGTTGCTTTAAAATCTTTATCAAGTGATTCTAATATCTCATTCATCTCAGTATTGGTATCAGTTGATTTTCTTTTCTTATTTCCAAGTTGTAATTTTTCTGATTCTTGGTATTATGAGTGATTTTTAAGAAGTTTTTCCTGGATATTTGGTGTGTGTGTGTGTGTGTGTGTGTGTGTGTGTGTGTGTGTGTGTGTAGGATTTATTAAGATATTTGAGTCATAAAAATTGCTTATTTTATTAGGGAATTATCTTCTGCTGGTTGACCATGCAAGTCTTGGCTTACATTTCTGGGCTTTGTTTCCAATGATGAACTAATTTTCAGAGCCTCTGTGGTGATATTTTTGTCTGCTCGGTTTATCTCATGTTGCCTGGCTTGCTTGGTGCTTTGTACAACTACTCTTCCATTCCAGGGAGAAATCACGTCAAAATTTGTTGCTAGATTCGTGGTCAGAAAACACCAGGCATATGTCACTTTCTTTTGAGTATAAGGTTATAACATGCCCTACCTCTCTATTATTCTTCCAGATCCCATAATTGCACTCTTTGGTATTTACCTAAAATAGTTGAAACCTTATGTCCCCACTCAAATCTGCATATGGATATTTATAACAGCTTTCTAATAAGTTTGCCTTTGTCTTCTAGCTTTCACAGTTCTACTTTGGTTGTATTATTTCTGGGATTTATAGTTGTATTTAACAGGGAGAAGAAGAGAGACAAGTTCATGCCCTACCGTCCAGATTGAACATTGCCAATTAATTTTACATAAAAGCATGAATGTAATTCAATGGAGAGTGAAATATTCTTCCAACAATTGGTTCTGGAATAACTGGAAAAAGTATGAAAAATAACTTTGATAGAAAACTGTTATTTAAAGCATTCAAAAAGACCATTAAAAGTCAACAATAAGAAAACAAATAACTTGATTATAAGTGAATTATAAGTGAAGAAAAACACCAGAACAGAAACCTAACCAAAGAGGATACATAGATATCCAATAAGCATGTGAAAAGATGCTCAAACTGTGTCACGAGGAAAATACAAATTATAACAATTAAATATTACTACATACCTATTAGAATGACCAAAATCCAAAACATTAACAACACCGAATGCTGACAAGAATGTGGAGCAACAGGAACTCTTATTAATAGTTGAGAGAAATGCAAAATGATACAGCTACTTTGCAAAATAGTTTGATGATTTCTTAAAAAGGTAAACATATTTTTACCCTACGATCCCATAATTGCACTCTTTGGTATTTACCTAAAACAGTTGAAAACATATCGTTACTCAAACCTGCATATGGATATTTATAACAGCTTTATTAACAATTACTAAACTTGAAGTAACTGGATAATCTCTGGTACACTGAGATAATGCAATATTATATAGCGCTAAAAATAAATGAAGTATTATGTCATTAAAAGACATGAAGGAAAGTTAAATGCACCTTACCAAGTAAAAGAAGGCAATCTGAAAAGGCTGCATCTTGTATGATTCCATCTATATGATGTTCTGCAAAATGAAAAACTGTGAAGATAGTGAAAGAACCAGTGCTTACCAGGAGTTAGAGAGTTGAGCAGGATGAATCAGTAGAACAGAGAGGATTTTAAGGGTGGTGAAACTCTGTATGATGCTATGTTGGTGGATACGTCATTATACACTTGTCCCAACTCACAGAATATGGAACACCAAGAATACATTCTAAAGGTAAACTATGGACTTTGAGTGATAATGATGTGCCAGTATAGGTTCTTTTATTGTAACAAATATACTACTCTGGTATGGGACATTGATGGGAGAATGCTGTGTGTTTGTGGGGAATGGAAACTAGTGTATGGATTTCTGTACCTTTTACGTGACTGTTGCTGGGAACCTAAAACTCTAAAAAATAAAGTTAATTAAGAAAATACCTCAAACATATTCTGTAGGAGTTATTTTAAGGTCTGAAAAGCATTTAGATAAAGCGTTGGCACACATTAAAATGTGTGAGACATAAAAAACTTAACTTTGACCCCTACATCACACTGTACACAAAGATTAATTCCAAAAAGATCACTGACATAAATGCATCAATTAAAACATTAAGGTTTGTGTAAGAAAGCATAGGAGAAAATATTTTATAACCTTGAGGTAGACAAAGATTCCTTGAACTAGCTTTAAAAACCACTACATTTTTCAAAAGATGAATTTCAGTTTATACACACACACACACACACACACACACACACACACACACAGAGAGAGTTTTACTCACCCTGGAACACTGTTAGTTAAATAAAACAGCAGGACAGAGACTGGGATAAAACACTGGAGCATATATATCTAACAAAATATTTGTATTTAGAACAGAAGAAGAAATAAAAATCAGCAACGAGAACTCAATAACTCAAAAATAGGAGGCTTGAACAGACACATTACAAAAGAAGTTATACAAATAACTAACAAGCACACAAAATGGTATCTAACATTATTATATATATGAAAATGCATATTAAACCCCCAATTACACATTGTTTTATATCCACTAGAAGAGTTACAAAAACAAAACCAGAAAGACTGATGACATGCAATATTGGCTAATATATGGAACAGTGAAACTCTCCACATACTTAGTATATGTGTAAAACTAACTATACAACTACTTTGGATAGCTGAAGGCATTATCATATAAAATTAGACATACCTGTATCCTATGACCCCGTAATTCTATTCCTCGGTATTTATCGGAGAAAAAGAAAAGCTTGCGCCTGAAAAAAAGAAAAAAAAACTGGAAATGAACCAACTATCCATCAAAAGGAAACTGGATTAAGAAAATGTGGAATATACTCTGCAATAAAGAGTGAATTACTAAGACACTCAGCAACATGGATTAATCTCAGAAAACATCATGTTAAGTGAAAGGAACCAGAAACCAAAGTGCATATATGAGTATGAGAGCAGGCAAAAGAATGTATTCTGATAAAAATCAGAACAGTAGTTACCTCATAAAATTAAACATGCAATACACAACTATTATATCATGGGACTGGTAGATCCAGGCATTCTTATCCTGTAGTTTTAACTTTTAACTCTAAGAAACTACATGTTGCCCTCCTCTTCATAATATTTCTATTAAAAAATCTTTGTGTCCATCATCTGTGCGTTGCTGTTAAAGCCACAGACTTGGGAAGGTGATGGGACTTACGTGAAAGTTAACAAGAAGGAGCTTTTTGGAGTAATAGAAATGTTGTAGAGGTTCGCTGATGTTATATAATACCAGTACTATGTGAGTTATTGTCTCTTTTCTTGAATGGTTACTTAAAATGAGTTTCGGCTAAGAAAAACTTTAAGAAGATTTATAGACAGAAACTATTTTGCTCGAAAAACAAAACCTGAATCAAGAAAAATAAAATGTAATTTGTTAATATAATTTTTAAATTTGTAAAATAAAGAATTGACAAAGTAAAGAGGCAAAGCTATGTGTCAAGATGTTGCATTGAAATGGTCAGTTTAGCAATCCGAATCTCAATAGATCAGTGGTTCTCAAACTGTAATTTGACAAACAAAACCTGGAAAGTTTGATTACATGCTGATTGAGAAACCTAAGCTCCATAGAAGTTAGCTCAGTAGGAGAGAGTTGGAGGCCAGAAATAGTGGTATAACAAGCATCCCACACAAATCACTAGTATAATGATCATCTCGAGAAAAAAGAATTTGGCTAGTTCATTCTTACTCATTCCCGTTAAGTCTGGCGGGTCATGGATGCTCAATCAGTATTGAAGAATAAATAAATGAATGAACAACTATTCAGCACCATCTTTGTGGCGTTTATTTTTACTTTCCAATTTGGCTGTGGTTTTACCACTTAGTCTTTGGCTAAGCTCACTTTAACTACTTTGGTAGTTTAGCATGTCCAGCACTCCCCAGTCTGTCTTTCAGAGATGCCCTAATAGATTTTGCTGGAGTCAAGAACCTTATCCTAGATGTCAGAGTAAGTTAAGAAGTAAAACTGTGTGTATGATGCTGAAAATGACAGTTCAAATAGTGACACAGCTGCATTTAATTCTACCTGCTGGAATGGCTATACCTATATAATTGTTGAAAAAGAGGGTCCTTTGTTTTGCTTGCCATTCATGGAACTTCAGTGAGCTACTTTGAATGATTTTATCTCAGAATTTATTAGCTATTTTGTCATAATGTGGACTAATGGACACATATCCTCTAATTTCTCTTCTTCCTGTTCATCACACGACCAAATTTTTCCTTTCACATCTTTGTCCACAACATTTGATATTTAAAATCCAGACTGTTAGGAAGCAAAATAACACAAAAAGCCTCTTAGATGAAAATTAAGAAGAGTTAGATCAATTTCTAATAACAAAAATAGTATAGGAGCAGCTTCATCAGCATTTCCACATTGTACTCACTAAATGGTATTAAGAATCTTCAAGTGTGTTCAATTCTATGAATGTGTCTGAATTTCGACTTTAAGCAGAACAATGCATGGCTTGCTTCTCACCACATACCTTGATATGTAGTATGTGCTGCTTTGGTAACTTGCCCACAGGTTCTCTCTGGCAAAGCAAAATTCCTGTCTTTTTAAGGTTCCTTGTAAATGATTTCATCCTTATTGTAACAATTGCTACATCCAGATGCTTAGTTATTGTAGACAGTTTTCTAGCTAAAGCGTCTGGGCGAGCAATGATCAGGCAGTTGTGTCTGAGGCAGTTATGTGGTTAAATGGATAATGGACTGTCTGGGTTGCCTGGGTCTTTTGAATGTCAATTTCTTCTGACTCAAATTTTCAAGTAATTTATGCATCTTTTGCTATTGTCAATAGCATTTCTGCTGCAATCTCCTCACGTGGCTCTATTCTATTTAACCTGATGGAAGAACACTTTATATTCTGATTTGCTTCAGTAAAAGAGTACGAATTTAAAGGGTGTTTGGGTGGGCAATTTATTTATTAAAATATCAATAAAATATATACTTCTGTTTTTGTTTTTTCTCTTTCCTTTTCTGGATCACAGACATTTGCTATAATTATGATATTTAACATACGGTTTTATGAACTGGCAAGGATTTCAGCTGTTAATTAAATTGTTTTAATATGCCATGAAGACACACCCTATTTTGGAAACATTAAACTAATCCAAAAACGTATCTTCAAGGGAAATAAAAACTGAAGCAGTTAATAGCCCACATGCATTCCTCAGTCAGAGGTGCATTTTGTTTCAATGGTGGCCACAAATGCAGACAGAGATCACTCTGATTTATTGTGAGTAAGACAGAAATTTCTGATTACTATCCTGTCTCTGCATGAAACCAATCTCTTTAGAAAGACCATTTGAATCTGGGAAATAGAGGGCAAATGTAAATACGAGTGGAGGTTAAAACTGTTGCTATGAGTATGAAGTCATAAATTATGCAGGGTGAAAATTCATTATGTTGTTTTTGTCACCAATCTCCTGAGCTGTATTACAAAAATTTAGAAAAAACAAAAGGAAATGAGATTTAAAACAGTGAAAATTCCCTGAAAGAAAATTGGGTTTATTGTAGCTTTTCCTGAGATTGCCTCATTGTAAAATACACTTCTTGCACAATACCTTTCAGATGGCTATAGCCGAAAAAACCATTTTCTATTTTTATTTTTTTAGCTTATAATTGTTTGACTTTCAAAGAACTTTTACCTTTCCCCAGTTACCAGAAATTATCATAATACTTTAAGGAAAACAACCCATTGTAGAAAGACCAAAGACTTTTGTTTTGTTTTTTTCAAACTTACAAAGATTTGGATTCCACTGGATATATGCTTAAGCTCTTCAACTGATAGGGTTACTTAAGGTGTGTTTTGAAATATTCTAGTTCATATTTATACACATTTGAAGTTGGGACACTCATGCATTGATTTATTCATTAACTCATTAATTTAGAAAATTTCATTTGAATGGCCCTGAAGATAAGTTCAGTGGTAGTCACATGACCTGCAGTAGGTTATATTAGCTCTCAGAATTTCTGTGTGTCATCTGAAAACTGGGAGTGATGTTTCCTGAGCTTTTAAACTCATAAAGTTTTGTGACAATCAATTCTGGTATGAGTTTTGACTTGCTTTTGAACTGTAAACGCCCTGTAAAAGAGAGGTTAGTGATGATGGTAAGAAATGAGAGGAGGATTAAACTGTGTAAGATGATGAAAATTTACCAGATTTGGTGTGTCTTCCATTTTCTAGATGTGAATATCTTTTTAGCCTCTTAGGTTTTAGTTAGTACATTAGAAATTTGTTAGGGTTAAAGAACCCAAGTTGTAAATGAAAAAGGGCTTTTAATTGGTGGTGTAGCCCAGCTTTATCTTCCTATCCTATTGTATAGAACCAGGAACATCCCCTATACATGAAAATCCCTATCACAGTTTTGATAATACCAATAGGAAGCACAGAGGTAACCCTAGATTTCAATGCCTGTATTTAAAGTGAGAATATTAGATTAAATTTTCCTTGGGTATTATCCAGACAAAACATTCTATGATTCTTTTCTTTTACTGAAGTTGAAAAATATCCAATGAGAGGTGGCTTCCTGGCTCAGAAGATAAAAATCTCTTCTGAAAAGGGCACTTAGGACAAGTCAAATAGACATCTGCCTCAAGAGGCAAATTAAATTAAATAGTACATCAGAGCTTGTGTGAAGCTCACTTGCTAACCATACTCTAGACTGCTGCTTCTAAAACTTCATGTACATACAGTCCATCTAGATATCCTGTTTAATACTTGCATTTCCTTTTGATTCCTTCTAGAGTTTCCAGGCCTCTGCTTACATTACTTGTGAGTTCTTTCATGTTGTGTACTTTTTCTATTAGTTTTTAACATATTAATCATGGTTATTTTTACATTCCCTATCTGATAATTACAAAGTCTGCATCATATTTTATCTCCTTCTAATGTTTGTTTTGTGTCCTGAGAATGTGGCTATTTTTTGCCTGTTGCCATGCCTTGTGATTTTTTGTTGATTGCAGGACATAATGTATTGGTTAACAAGAATGCAAGTAGATAAGCCTTTAGTGTGGGGTTTCATGCTAATTAATATACTTTAGAGCTGGGCTCTGTTTTATGTTTACTGGATCTGTAAGAGCCAGAGGCTTCAGCTTCCTTTAGTGTTCTTGTTGTCTGTCCTGTTGTCTTCGGGTTTCCTTATGAACTTTTCCTTAGATGTAGTCTGCCTCCTGCACGTTGTTTTGTTCGAAGCCATTGTTATTAAGTTGGAACCTTCTGGTATGCTTATAAGGTATCATGGAACGGAAATATTATATAATTTTGTAATTAAATCTCAGTCTTTTGATGGTCTCATGTTTCTGGGCTGTGAATTTTATGTTTCTTAGCATCTCCTTTGAGACAGGAAGGCTAGAAGGATCTGGGATTGGGGACATGCCTTTGTCCCATGTGACATGACTCTAGTCAATTATTTCATTACAAAAAGTATGATATTTGTATGGTGAATACTTTGAGCATAGTTCAAAAGTGTTACTCTTCTCCTCTCCTTGACAAAGTCACAGGGAAACTTCTTTGGCTCTTCACTGTGAAACCTGGCTTACTTCTGGGAGGCAAAAATCTTCAAAAGTGTGGCGGTCACCCTAATACTGCAGCCCCCAGGTGTTCCTCGCACTCATACTCAGCTTCACTCAGACTTCAACAATTTATCAAATTTACCATGTATACATTCCTTCAAGTTTATGGCTCCAGGTAGTCAGATGTTGATAATAACTCTGAATTCACCTGACTCTCCAATTGGGGATCACAATTTCTTTGCAACCCTAGCTTCCTGGGGAGGCGGGGGGACAAATAAAAGTTGTTGATATTCAGTTTTTTAAATCTTTTATTGAATGATGACTTCCAAGTGCTTTACATGTAAAAATTAATAGTATCCTAGATATACTGTTAACTAGAAAATTTTGAGTCAGTAAATCTAAAGTGGGGCTAGAGACTCTACATTTTAAATAAATTCCCAGCTGATGTTAATGCTTCTGGTCTGAAGAATTAGGATTGGCAGATTCAGCAGATAAAATATAGAACTCCTAGTTAAATCTGAATTTCAAATAAGTATTTTAGTATAAGTATGCCCTAAATATTGCATGGGACAGACTTATACTAAAACATTCTTCATTGGTTATCCAAGATTTTAATTTAAACTGAGCACCCTGTATTACATCTGGAGACCCTAAGAGAACCACACTTTCAGTAGCAAAGCTCTTGACTTACTTTTAATAAAAGGGTCTATAGATTTTCTGCAACAGAATTATCAGGGGCTTTAGCTAAAGTCCTGGGTCCTGGAACCAGATTTTTGGAAGTCTAAACAGTAAGTCCATTAACATAATACTAACAGTATTTAGGTTTCTAATTATCAGGCTTCATGGGGTTATCAAATGAACAAACTTTCTGTTAGTAATAAACATCCTAATCTAATATCAATTGTTTATTGATTTCAAGGTTGCAAGAAAAAAATGTATAGACAAAACACAGTAACTTAATTTTACATTCTGCTTTATAATTATTAAGCTTGGCAACTAAAAGAAGTAATTATATATGATTGCATTTAGGAGATAGAAGAAGAAGTGAGGTGAAGAGTAGAGGCGATAGTGATTACATTTGTAAGTAATTGCAAATAAAGGTGTGCCTTCTAGAGTTAATAGAATAAGAAAAATGTGTAAACAAGGCTTTAAAAGTTTGAAAAATAATCAATAAATTAATTAAAGTTAGTAATATGCTGTACTGGTAGAAAGGAAAGACTTGTATAGCTAGTATTAGAAAGCTAAATATTATCTAACATAGCATGATCAATGAACAATACCTAAATTTTGTATAAAATAATGGCAATAAAAGCATCTTATTTGTAGGCTTAAAGAACATAAAAAATACCTGGGAGAAAATTTGTTGAATGAAAATTAATAATGGAGCTGGAAAAGCTATAGGGCAAAAGACTTGCTTTTCACTCTAAGTTTTTTTTAATATTGGGTTAATTTTTTTAAAAAACATATGCATGTATATACAGTTTCTTTAATATAAATATTTAACACAATTTATAGACTTTGGTTACCATTTCAATAAGAGTTTTACTGAAAAGTAGAAAGGAAAAAAAAGTCTGCACGTATAATGCTACCCAGATCCTAACATCTCTTTGCTGTATTAAATTAAAATAATACAGAAAATATTTGATGTTTAGAGAACAATAATTATTTTTAACAACCACTTAAAATAATAACTTTGGTCTATTTTCCTCATTTAAGGAATATATATATAATTTTTAAATGGGTTAGTTTGGGAACAATGTACATAATATTATATAAGCACTATATATAATTTGTAATGTGTGTATGCATATGTTACAAACATATATATGTTTTTTATATAGACATATTTATACATAGAAAGAACATTTCCTTTTATTGAAAAATTCAAAATGAACTAATTGATAAGATTTATGTATATCTTCTTAGTTTCTGTATGTCAAGTAAGTTTGGATTATATCCTGGACATTTTAACACTGCATTAGGAAACTCTGTGTTGCTAAAATCTTCTGGAGAATGCTAATTTTATTTATATTTTTTATTTGTTTTAGGGGGCAATAAACCCAGAAGGTTTATATTGCAAGTTCTGACTCACTTCATGTGGGTTGTGGTTTCAACGTCCGTTTAGTTTTCAAAAGCTTTCAGTTGCTATTCTGGTCTACTTCATATGTTCACCACCCAGGGGCCAGTACGGGACACTGATGGTGGTCTATTTTAATGACCACTTCTGAAAGTCTTTGCTATTTTAAATTCAGTCAGTTTCACACATGTACAGCTTGGAAGTGAGCCTGGGACTTTGTATAGAAGTTCAAAGAATTTCTTCCTTTAGCTCTACTCTAGTCATGATCTGCCATACATATGTGGGTTCCCTGGGCTTTTTATTTTTCCTGGCGCTCTTGCTGGAAAGTGAGGGAGTTAGCGTCTCTGCCCTGTTGCACACTTCCCATAACTGGGTCTGCATTGGACAACATGGCAAGAAAGAAAGAGCCTATGAAGTCATCGTACCACCACTACACGACATTGCCACCGCCGCTGCTGCAACAAGGGTGCAGTTTTGTAGCTGAGGCTCACCTTGGAAAAGACCAGAAGAATCAAATGAGATTTATTGCGCAGGGAAACCCTTTTCCAAGTCCTCTAGCTATTTTCTGTCTGAGAGGAACATTATCTTGATGCACCCATTTGTGACTTGGACTGCCTTAGAGTCTGAGTCTCCCAGGAAATCCAGGAGAAAAAAATAACTAGCTGCATATTGCCTTATGAACCATTTCTTGAATTTTGATTCTCCTATCTTAATCACTTGCTCTTATTTAATTTTCAGAATCCTGCAATAAGTGTCTTTACATTTTTTTTTTTTTTTTTTTTTTTTTTTTTTACTTGTAATCAGGGCAAGAGGAAGCATGAGTGTCCTTGTTCCATCTTAAACTTATTCAGCTTCTTCTTAAAATGGCTTTTACTTTTTATTCGGGTGTCTTGTTCTTTGCTTGACTGAAACCCAGAGAATTTCAGAGTTGCTTTAGTTGCGAATTTCTGTTTTGTCTTTATCCTTTTTTTTTTTTTTTGCCAGTTGGAACTACCATTGTTTAGAAAATACAATAAACCACGAGATGTTCCCTTATCCCAAACATGTGAAAATAAATGAAATATTTTACTTTTTCCATATTTTATACCATCCCAAATTGGTCTTTGAAGAATATTTGAAGTTCTTTTACTTCTTGAATATCTTTTCCCCCACAAACCCTTGGATAAGAATCATAATGTTCTTCTTATCATGAGGGTCTCTCTGACTGAAGCAGTTCCTTACTGGTGACAGGAGAAGAAAGTTATAAATTTTTATTTTCATCAGAGTGTACCTCTGTAATCCAAACACCTCTTGTTATTGCACTTATTGACAATGTCTCCTAAATGAATTATAAAATAATACAATAGGCAAAATGTGTAGAAAGAAACTGATGCTTGATATGTTAACAAAGACATGCTACAAATAGGATGAATATGAAAAGCGATGGAGAATATAAGTGAAGTACATTTAACACTGCAGCAGAAATAGTAATAATAATCATCATCATTATTGTAACAACCACAACCATGATTTGATTGCCCAGTCTGCTGGATACCATGATAGGTTCTGCATGTGTGCCATCTTTTTGTCCCCTCCAAGATGAGCTTGGAATAAGTAATGTGCCTATCATGCAGAGAGTTAGAGTTAGAGAGATAAGTCAAGTGTATCTCCTGCAGATTACATTCTAACTTTGTATACTTTGCTCAGATACTGTGTGTAGTATAGTATACTGTGTATACTGTTTTTCTATATTGCTCAGATTTGTGTAATATCTCCCTCTCTTTCTCTCTCTCTCTCACACACACACACACACACACACACACACACACACACACACAAACCAGTTATCTGACAATTTGCCAAACCTTACTTGGAAAATAGATTATTTCTTCTATCTATGTGTGTGTTCGTTTAAATAATTTTGTCATTGTTGTTGTTGTCATGAGTGTTATGAACTAGATTAGGAAAAGTTTCTTGGATTCTGAGAAACTAATTCTCTTTAATGGCTCCCAGGGCAAGTAGCATGGTAATTCTCTGTCCAGAGCTCTGTTTTGGGTTAGGCCCTAAAATTTGTATTTTTGAAAGAATATTAAAAATAATTCCCATTGGTAATTTGCTGATTCATAAAGTTAGAAACATCCTACTTAGAGAAATTGATGGTATAAAGTCAAATATGAAACAATATGATTTCTGGCACCTGCAGCAAGGGTTGTTAATATGGGATCTGTGAATAGAATTGAGGCGATCTTTTACCGAATATGGAAAATAAAACAAAATTGCATCTTTATTTTAATTAACATTAAGCTGAAACTTGCATTTTCTTCAAACACAAATTTTTGCAAAAATATGATTAAGCTACTGTATAATCAAGCAAGACTTATATGACTTTGTCACTAATAAAAAACACAGATATTTTCACCTATTTTGTCAAATTATATTTGTGTAAATATCTGTATCATTAATCCCATCACTATCTTGAAAGTATGATTGTTATTATAATAAAAACTACACCAGGTTGTTAATATTTTAATTAAAAAGCACACAGATGACTACATTGATAAACTGCATTTTTAGTATTTTGATCACTGTGTTTTGACATAATTGTTTTCCTTTGTAATCCTATGCTTTTTATTTCATGTATTTAAAAATAATTCTGAGAGGGTATCTTTATACTTCATCAAACTACTCATGGGATCCAGGGTACAAAAAGGTTACATTTTCCTGTTCTAGGGGTTAATCTACTGAGTAAATAAAATGGGATTTTTACAAAGGAGAACTGAGAGGCAGCATGACCATCTTGTCATGCTTAATATTACTGGATAGTAAATATTTTACATTTACATGCTATCCCCTGTGCACCCCAACCAAACCCCAAACGCTACTCTGTAGCTTCTTATTTTGTGTGTGTGTGTGTGTATGTGTATATATAGATAGACACACACACGCACACACACGCACACACACACACATATATATGCTTGGATATTTCACAATTACTATACTGATTGATAGATTTGGGGAAAAGGAGATACAATAGAGGAAAAAGCTAAAGGAGTAAACTGAAGACAAAAATAAGATGGAAAAAATATGAAAAAGAGAAGGATAAATGATGAAGAAAGAAAAACCATTGAAACCAAGAGGCAGATTTCTTTCACCCTCCTCTTAGTCAATAGCTTTAGACCTCCCATTCACTTACTATTCACAACCAACTAGAAAATAATCTCCCAGCACCTCCTTTGTCCCTTATCATATTACATTGAGATTTCTCTTATCTTTTGTTTGTTTAATGTTATATTTTTCAATATTTCAAATATTTGCAAAATTCTGTGACTTAAAAGCAACTCTCTTTTCCCCAGGTATAGAGACTGTTTGTAATAACATAGTCACTTTGGAATGGTCAATAAATAACTTGATATGTGTTCAGAATTTATTCTTATATTTATGTAATGGCTTAGTTCTAACTCCATTGTACAATTATTTTAATGTTGGAAATACTAAATATTTAAATTTTGTCTTTTTGAACTCCTACAGAATGTAACTTACCAATTTGACATGATGCCATTCTAATTTGCATGCAAAAAAAAAACAAATAATTTCTAACTTCCTGTGATAAAGATTTTGTTTAATCTGCTCCCTTGTTTGAAAAAAAAATCAGTAACTGCAATATCTTAAACCCTCAAGTTTTTTTTTTCCTGAGAAATTATAATGGAATAAAAGAGTATTACTGCCAAAACTAGCTTCATTTAAATTTATGAGAAATAATAAATCAATCATTAAAATGGAAACGAGGCATGAATAAAATCGAGACAAGAACTGCGACAGCATTTTAAGTAAACTTTGTAACAATTCTCAAAAGCCCAATACTTATTGTTTATGCAATTGGTGTTTTCATACAACCTTGTATTGAGCCTCCTTAATTATGCCATAGTTGAATTACAATTAATATGTAAATAGAAACATAAAACCAGGTTTATCCCATGTAGCGATCTGTACCAGCAAACATCCTTCACAATCCTCTCATTGGAAAGTCTCTGGGGTTGCTTAGGCATTCTATTTTTCTTTTCCTTTAGCTTTAGCAATCTGTTTGGCAAAGCTAATTCAGAGCAGGATGTGCTGTTCCTGTAACCTGTTTACAAATCTTTAACATCTGGAAAAATGTAGCTTCTCTGTTGGTCTCCCTGTACCCCTGACTCAATGACATTAAGTGTATTTATCACTACCTAAGGTGGGAATGAATTTTACACGCTATGTTGTGGTTATTGCTGTTTGTCTGCCTTTATTTTCAAAATTTACAATGATTAAATTAATTATTTTAGGTAGATCGTAAAAACACGTTCTGGCCTAAAATTCCAAGGCATTAATCACAGCCTATGGATTTTACATGAGTCAGGTAATAAATACAGAATTTGAGGTTACATTTAAGTATTGTAATTAATTTTCTGCCCGTTTTGATTGTTCTCTTATTTTAGGAATATCTACCCTACAAAAAGGACCTTTGATTTTACCATCATGCTGGTAATTTATCGTATTTGATTTTGAATTACACGAAGCAAGTAACCAACCACTAGAGCCTGAGAAGGTAAAGGGAATGGAGAGATAGGGAAAGATTTGTTAAAGGTTACACAATTTAGATAGATAGGAAGAGTGAGTTCTAGTGTTCTATACCATTGTAGGATGTCTGCAGTCAATAATAATATATTGTATATTTTCAAATAGCTAGAAGAAGGTTATTAAAGTATTCCCAAAACAAAGAGATAATGAATGTTTGAGATGATGTCTATGCTGATTACTCTGATCTGATCACCATACATTATATGTATGGAAACATCACCGTGTGTTCCATGAACATGTACAAATATCATTAATTTAAAAATTGTGAAACTGAAGATAACAGAATGATTAAATGACACCACTCTGTCCTCAGCTTCCACATCAAGCCTCTAACCCTTTTGGCAATAGATCCTGACTCTTTGACCACAGAATTTGGCACATTTCCTTACTATGAATCCATTACAGTTCACTTTGTCCTGACTGTAATGCTTGAATCACAAATGGAAACACGATTTAAGCATGGCCAGTTCGAATCTTTTTCCAGGACTTTGGTGATGGACACTGAGAGCATTTCTCATTTTCTGTGTCAGAGAAATGAAGTATGTGATTTAGGAATATTCCAACTATATTCCAACTAGGTAGAGGAGCCTATTGTTACGGGAAAAAGCTAGATATCTGTAAAATACAAAAGACTATTCAGACACACAGAATGACTAAGAAGCTAAAAAACTTTCAACAATTATTTAAAGATGAAGATAGATACAGCTAAAAAGATAGCAAAAATATATGTACACATTTCACTTCCTTTTAGGTGTATTAATTTGCTCTATTTTTTAACTCTTAAGAATAAGTATGCCTTATGATCAGGTGATTTCACAAATTGATATTAATAAAATAAATTTATATGGACATGTAAAATTATATTTATAAAATTTTAAAGTATAAATTATGGAATGATTTTAAATGTAGACATTAAGATATAGATTTTATATGAATTGTTACTTCAATTTTATGAAATATTACCATCCTTGAAGATAACGGTTTCCAAAAATTATTTAATGGCATGAAAATTGTTATTGTTTACTAAGTGGAAAAATGGTACAAATATTTAAATTTAAACAGTCTCATAGCTAATATAAGTATACATTTAGTTTATGTTTATATTTGTACTAATATTCCATAAAAACACTTTAAAGAGCAGTAAAGATAGGTCTTTCTAGATAGTAAGAATATTGGTGATATAATTTTTTTGTTTTTGAAAGTATTATCTAAGAAAACACTAACGTTTCTACCATTAATCACAGTAATTCCATTACTGAATATCTTATTATGTGTCATATCTTTCTATAAAGGTTTAGAACTCTTTAAATGTGGTCCCCAAACTGCTATTTAAACCAGATTTCCAAAAGCATATGTATTTTATTAGAAGTCACAGGATAAATGTCATTTATATATGGCACAATCATGCACGATGGCTGGCTGTCTCTCTCACACACACGCACATCAGAATTCATAAATTATATTATTTCAGGATGACCTTGAAACCACTTTTCACTTTTTACTTTTTAAAGTACAATTATGAAACTACTTTCACTTTTTTACTATTTAAAGTAAATTATTTTTAAAACTTTACATGCTTATTGCTACAGGTAGAGGTTATTATTTCTGTCTCTGAAATGTGTGAGTTGAGCTACGTCAGTACGTTAAAACCTTCTAGAGCTAGCAATTTCATGTCTGAAAAGTGGGCCTACATAAATTGAAGACATATGGAAATTTTTTGAATATTAAATGAAATTATTAAAACATATGGCACATAGAAAATGTTAAATACATATTTCTATCATTACTGTTATTCTTAGCAGTAGAACTATAATCCATGAATATAAGAGGTGAAATGGGTCTTTAGTAGGAATTGAAATGTTAAAGTTTTTTTCCAACTTTTCAGTTTATTTCTACTGAAGGACAGCTGGAATATACGTAGTCATGTCCCTAAATAAGTATGATAAATATCACATTCATTTCACCAAAAATATGAAGGCACAAATATTTAAGATTACTGGCATCTGCATTTCCCTAATGTTACAGAGCTCAGAGTAAAACAGTAATAAGAGAATAAACAGGGTTAAATATGATGCCATTATGACATTTATTTAAAATATTACTCCAATAACCAAATTAAACATGGAATAGCTATAGATTAATCCCAAGGTTTTCATTAAGGATAATTTGTAGTATTGGTTATCCTAAAATATACACAAATCCTAAATGTTATTTATTCTCTTACAGAGTTTTGTTTTATGAAATATGCAATATTATTAAAAATGTTTGGCATGATAAGAATTTCATGTTTTTTTAAAATGTAGTTGTCTCAATAAAATGTTTTGGTGAACACTAATCCTGTACATTTCTCCTAGCTTCTAATGGTCTAGAGGTAGTAGTATGACGGCAGAGTGAAATCAAGTTGTAAATAACAGTGTGTTCACCTGCATAACCTTCAAATATTGCGATAGTTAAACATGTTATTTCTCAAATCAAAACGATTTAAAACGTGAAATTATTAAATATGGAAGGAGGAAACAGATGGCAGCTTTCTGATGTTACTTCTCATCAGCTGTGGGTAATTGTGAATAGCATTCCTCAATTGAAATTGTCTGCATCTTCAGTTAAACACCTCTGAAATTAGAAAGGCTAGAGTTGAACAGTTATTATTGAAATATAATAAATTAATTCAACCAAAGAATATGGTGCAGAAAACCCCACTCTGTTACATAACAACCACTTTAAATAATATTGTTTTGCAGGAGTAATTAACCTAAATCCTAATTTATTCTACATTGTTATAATACAACATCCCAAATCTGGTTTGTTCCCTGTGTTGGATAGGGCAAGGCAGGATGAAGTTCTATTTTGTTTACATATTTCTATTCTACACTTTGTAAATCATATATGTTTATGTTTCATAATGTATATGCTAGCACAATAGTTTATTCTTCTCATGTATATATATAAAACTGATTTATTATGATATAAACTGCTGATTTTGCCCCTAAATTTCAATTCCACACTCTTCTTCAGAATATAATTTAAATTTTAATTTAAATTATAATGTAGTCAGTGATGTGGTCAGTGAAAATACTCTTTCTCATCGTTTTGTATTTGCATTTGACCATGTGACTGACAATTGGGTAGTGAGGTAAAATCGGAAGCATTCTCTGAGGTTTCACAGAATGCTCCTTGAATGCAGTTTCCCCTGTTTTTTGTTGTTATTGTCTGGAATAAGGGAAATTTAGCAAATATCTTAGATCATAAGGTTTTCTTGGATAATGATACAAAATACACGGAGGAGGTTTCAGCAATTTGTTCACGGGACCGCAATGCAAGCCCTATATAGCTGATCTTCAAAGAGAACAGTATCAATGTCTACATTGCTTAACCTACTATTATTTATTCTGATGAATGCAACAATACTAATCATAATGACACAAAAAATGTGGGGTTTGCATCCCCAGATGTTTACTTATAGTTAGGTTTCATGATTACAGAATTTTGGAAACTATTAGTAGAAAGATGATACTGATAATACCAAATTAAGTCTGAAACCCAGAACTTAGGAAAACAACATTAGGTTGGTGCAAAAGTAATTGTGGGTTTTACCTTTGCTTTCAATAGCAAAGACCAAAAGTTTCATAGTATTCTTATTATTAAATAAGGGAAGTGTCTGTGTGTGTGTGTGTATGTGTGTGTGTGTATGTGTGTTGTGTTTGGGATATATGGGATAAACAATGTATGAATGACTTAAAGCAAGTTTCTCACAACTATTAGCAGGTGTGGTATTTTAGTGACATCATATTAATCACAAGAATCTTTGGATATCAAACACGTTGGTACACAACTTTTCTATCTCCACGCTTCTCGGTTCTGAAGAAAGTAAAGAAAGAAAACTTCCGTCAACTGGAATTGCAGTCTAAATTATAGTTTCAAGTGATGGGTTAGCAAGAAAAACTGCAGCATTTGCAAGAGTTTGGAATGGCACTTGGAAATTAAGATTTCATGCACACAGCTCAAAAGCTACTATTTAATAAAAAGTTCTGTTACTCTACTTAATATTTATGAATAGCTATAAATATTGAAATACCTTTGTTTAGTCCCATAGTTTTTGAAAATAGCCATTAAGTTTTTTGGGGGATATTCTTTAAGCACCTTATTCACAGTATAAACTATGGGGCATGCATTAGGCATACTATATACATAAATTCAATAAACTTCTACTTTGATTCTTAAATCTGAGTTTATCATTCTGCTCTTTTTTGCAATTGCTTGCTGCTTTCTACCTTTTTATTATAGTAATACTATGTTAGAAATTTTAAGAAAATTAATTACAAAGACAAAAATCAGTTTTTTAGATTTATTCATATAAAGAGGGTGTATGAGAAAATTACCAACATGCTGATAAAAAAGAGACAGTTTTGCTAAATAATTCTTCTTTGAAGTCAAGTTTATCTTCTTGTGATCATATCAAGAAGACTTATGAGATCATTGCCAAATATTCATATGGCCTTATGATTTCAGCTGCATATCTTAAAAGAAGACATTTTCAGAAAACTAAAACAATGAAGAAATAGTATTTTTCATTTTTTTCTTGAAAAGCTGCAGTGCAATCAGTGTGGAGTTTTTTTCTACCATAAGTGGAGAGCAGATGAAAAATTATGAATTTTGAAACAAAGAAAACCACTGCACTTTACATATGTTTAATGAAATTCAAAGCAATGTCATACTAGAACAATTCAATTTAAATATTTAAGACACAAATAAAATTAAAAGTATTATTAAACAGTCTTATGCTTTTAGACAATTTCCTGCCATATTCTTCCTGAACTTGGCCTTAAGTAAATAACTTCCCTGTAATTGTTTATTTTTCTGAGCAATAAAAGTTATGTCTCTGGGACAATTGTACTTCAACTTCCAGGCAATTAATGTGTCTTGCTATAGAAATGCAATGTGCAATATATTATTTTAGGAACATGTATCCTACATTATGTAACATTTTATATAATGTTAGAAACATAAAAACTTCATAAATTTCACTGAATTAGTCTTGTATTTTTGCCTGAAAGGCCTTTGCATTTTATCTGTGAAATCGGCAGACTCTGTTGCAATGTCTCTTTGATGAAATATACACAGTAAAGGATGGTGGATCTACAATACCTCTGATGTGGCCACTAGAATTAAAGGATGAAAAGGATTTAAATAAAAGATGGAAAGAAGAGGAAAACAAGTTTTAAGAAGAATCATTCAGTTTTCTTTTGTTTTTGCAAACGTCAGAACTATATCTTGCTTCCATAGCAAGTGAACAAGTTGGGAAGTCTGTACGTTTCTATATTGGAGATGTTTTCGGTTCTAGTATTCTGGTTTGACAATAGATTGGGCCATGTTCATGCAGGCACATGAATCCTGAGTCTCTGAGGGCTTTAAGGTTCAAAATAAAATTGAATTAATCTCATTATAATAAAGGGAAGTTTATAGCTGCTTATCTGTGTAATGAACATTCTCGCGTTATTGTAGGACCTTAGCAGAAAAGACAAACCATTGTCTATCACTCTTGAAACGTGCCCTTGATCATTTAGTATTCCCCAAAATGCAGAGAGACAATTAGATCAGTTCTATGACTTGCCAAGGCAATACTGAAGGAGCTTAATTTGCATCACAAGACCTTTCTTAATTTTAAGCTAATTATATAGGTTTGTCAGCCTTAAATAGATCGTATCAGTCTTGAATTGTATTTCTGGGAGTTACAAAATACACAGCATGGGTTCAATTTATATATAGTCAAAAAGGATATAGCAAAACACTCTCAAGTTAAAACGGAAACTTAACTGTTATTTATTGTTTCTTACTTCATTCACTTGTGAATTTTACACCATTCATTATTAGCTTAAATATTTGAAGGTTGTAAGTCATGCAGCCCTCACCAAGTTATATTCCATGACAAGCTGCTCCACCTAGCATTTGGTTGTGTCTCCTAGGGAGGGCATATTTTCCTCTTTAAAAAGACATTTATGTAAGTCAAATAGGAATGTCAAACCACCTCACTTCTCTTTTACTTAGTATTCAGAGATAAGTGAAATGTGTCTCAAACACTTTTTTAATGCATTCATTTTTATACAGCCATCTCTATGTGATTTAGTTTTATGTCTTTTTAGAACAATATTCTAAAGGCAGTCGTTTTTAAAGTTCAATCACACTTAAGAGAGAAGCTTGCATGAATTCTTAAAGATTGTGAAATATTTAATTTATGAAAACATTTTAGGTAAAATTGAAAAGTCCCATGCCCCCAAAGGATCACTACTGTTTCCAGCATAAAGTGTTATTTTAATAATAACTAATTAAGTTAATTGTGCTCATTATGTCATTGAACCATGAAATTATAAATCTCTTTCCTCCCCTAAGCCTCTTTGACCAGAGTGGTTGAATCGCCTAATAATTTACAAATCCTATCAGCAATATTCTGAATTTATAGCATCTTAATTGAATCAATGCAATACATAAAATGTAATTCTAGTCAATGATATTTTGCATCAGTACTTCAAATTATTTTCAGCATGTTTAAACAACTGATTTTTTTCTTTTTTTTTTTTTTTTGACAAAATGCAGTCTGGTATTGAGGATCTGTAGTTCTGAGGGAACTATTTATTTTTCTATTGAAGTATTTCAAAACTTCTTTTAATTACTTCAGTCTCTTTCCTGACATACAATTACAATAGGTTAAGTTTCTCACCACCCCTTTCTCTTCTGCTATGCTTTCATGCTAAGGATTTAATCCAGTAATACGCTTTATACTATCATTATCAAGATGACTATGGCTCCTTGTTTCTATCTCTTGTCCTGTGCTAGATATTTGGAGCTCTGGTTATATTCTAGTTTCTAACTGAATCACCCATTAGAGATCAAATTCCATGTATCCAAAAGATAATCTTTACTTTCTTTCTTTTTTTTTTTTTTTTTTTCAAATCTTGTTTTTTTCTCCTGGTATTCTGCATCCAGTCATTCAAGCTTGAAATCTTGTTGTAGTCTTTGATCGTATTCTGTCTTGCTGTTTTCTTCTGTCATCTCATCTGTGGAATGACACAAATACACATCTCCAGTCACTTGCCAAATCCTCTTGATTCATCCTTCATGAGTTCCTACTTGCCACTCAAGTCCCTACCTGTTCTTTCCACGTAGAGCGATGATAGAACTATTTCCACGATGCAAAGCTCTAATCATGCCATAATCTGTGTGGGGTGTCGGTAGTGATGACAGAGAGGTTGGTGGTTCAGCTCTTATTGCAGCAAGGCAGAAACTCACAGTCTTCAACAATTTGATACAAATAAGTAATTCCAAGCACATCTGTTATAGTCACCTTGCAAAAGCAGAAGGAACCCCCACTCAAAGTTTGGTTTGAATTTTAAGATAATACCCCCCCCACACACACACACACACAAACACACACATTCAACAAGTCAGTATGACAAGATTTATTATTACACAATTAAAATCTCTGGAGAAAGCAGGGCAGGCCTCTTAAGCAAGTACAAAATGGCTTGGGAGAGTGAAGAAAGAAGTCTAGCTTGGGATTTTTGATTCAGTTAAGAAGTGAGGCCGGGGTGAGAGTCCCCTTCAGGAAGGAGGGATTTGCCTGGCTTGAATCTCCTGCCAGCACCAAAGAAAAGAGCACCTAGACTTTCTTATCACTTTGTCCAGATGAGAAACAAAGGGAAGAGGTTGGGGTGAAGTTCTAAAGCTATCAATAGTCAAACATCAAAAAATGGAGTCAGACTCCATTACAACATCCCCTTATGTTTGTTGTTGTTGTTGTTATTGTTGTTGTTGTTGTTTGAGATGGAGTCTGACTCTGTTGCCCAGGCTGGAGTGCAGTGGCATGATCTCGGCTCACTACGATCTCCGCCTCCCGGGCTCAAGTGATTCTCCTGCCTCAGCCTCCCGAGTAGCTGGGGCTACCGGCGCCCGCCACCACGCCCGGCTAATTTTTTTTATTTTTAGGAGAGACAGGGTCGCCATGTTGGCCAGGCTGGTCTCGAACTCCTGATCTCACACAATCCACCTGCCTCAGCCTCCCGAAGTGCTGGGATTACAGGCGTGAGCCACTGCACCTGGCCATGTTTGAATTTATATTCAAAGTATCCTCTATTCTTAACTCAAGCCAGAGCATCAGTCAGCAATATTCTGTATCCCGATCCGAGAGCCACCACACGCGAACAATAGAATAGTTTCAATAAAATGTAATTTAATAGATATTAATTTATCATTTGTTATTTTATTATTGAAATACTGGAACATTATAATTTGGGCTTAATAGAACCTACATTGTAAAAAAAAAAAATTAAAAGGAAAATCTCTGACATCATTTTATTCTCTCTGGAAATTTCAGTAGTATATTATGTTATACTTCTCTTTATTTGAGAAAGTACTTTCAATAGAAACCCAGAAATATCTAATTAAAAATGACTCAAAACAAAATTTTTTGACAATAAAAACTTCACAATTTACCAGGCTTTTTCTTTTTTTTTGCTTTGGTGACAAAAAAGTTCAGAGCCGAATTGCGGAGTTTATAATAATATTCACAAGTTAAATGGGGCTGGGCGTGGCAGCTCATGCCTGTAATCCCAGCACTTTGGGAGGCCGAGGTAGGCAGATCACCTGAGTTCAGGAATTCAAGACTAGACTGGCCAACATAGCGAAACCCTCTTTCTACTAAAAATACAAAAATTAGTCAAACGTGGTGGTGTGGGCCTGTGATCCCAGCTACTTGGGAGGCTGAGGCAGGAGAATTTCTCGAACCCAGGAAGTGGAGGTTGCAGTGAGCCAAGATCACATCACTCCACTCCACTGTAGCTTGGGTGATAGAGTGAGACTCTGTGTAAAAACAAAAACAAAAACAAAAAACAAACAAACAAAAAAACCAACAAAAAACACAAGTAAATGTACTCCAAGAATTTGTTTTTCTTAACATTGATTTCTTTTGGCTGATGGATTTCATGGATTTACATTGTTCGATGCATCTGGCTCTCTCAGTCTCTTTTTTCTTTTTGTCAATGAAGGTGTTAACCAGGAAGGTTATGTTCCATGTTGTTTTAGTGAAGATATCTTATAGTCAGCAGTAGAGAGAAACTGAGGCATTGACACCACATTAACCTAAAGCCTGTGTGTAAAACTAAATTTTAGTACTTTTATGGCATAGTTTCATATACTACATTATATACTATGCATACCACTCAATCGGGGACCAGCAAAGTAAAACCTGTGGGCCAAATCCTGCAACTCGCCTGATTTTGTAAATAAAGGTTTATTGTATTGCCTATTGTTGCTTTCTTGCTATAAAGGCACAGTTGAGTATTTGTGACAGAAACCATATGGTTGACAAGGGCTAAAAATAGTTATCTGGCCTTTTACGGATAAAGCTTGATGAATTACAAAAACATGACTGAATATATTTTTAATTCTTAAGTCCAATGGGAATATAATAAAAATGTTGTTTGTCTGGAAGAATGAGCTATTCTCTAATAAGAATCAAGAACTTAAACTCATGTGTTTAATATGTGTCTCCAGACTTACATTAAAATCTTGATTAAAGAAGCGAGTTCTTCTAATCAGATCTGAATACTTGACACATGCCATAATAAAGGCTCAGAGTGAACCTAGAGAATCTAAAACTGCAAAGTCCTAGATTTAATGAATTCTTAGGTAAAATGAAATGGTTGCCTCTATCACAAGGGTTTTGGAATTGCATTCATGTAAAGCTGTCACATAAAATGTGTTTTTCCCTTTAAAGAGAACTCTCTGCTATGAAAAATAAAGAAAAGGTAAAACAAAGGAACATAACTACTCATCATTCTTCCAAAAAACTACTATAAAATATTAAGGAAAATGATTATACTTGAAGTCAGCTCTGAAATAAGTATCTAAATAATAGGCAAGGTATTACGGTAACAAAAATTTTTATCTAGCATGAAATGCCAAGAACTTGTATTACATAGGTATACTAAATAGAATTTAGATTTAAGGATAATAGCCCCTATGCATTAAGACACATAAAATGTCAAATATCATCTTTACTAAAACAAAAAATAGCAATATAATGCTAAATAACTATAAAATCATATTTATGGGTGTTTTGAAAGCTTCTCATATAACTTGGTTTCCTAAACTTTTTCCCTCATTAATTTTTAAGGTTTCACACCTGCAAATTATTCTATCAGGAAGATTTTTAAATTGAACATCTTTTAATTTTGATTTCAGTGGCTACTGAAGTTTAAACTGTAGATCCGTCATTACAGAAGGAATAATAGTGGTTAAAATATACATGCCACTGTCATGCCATTACAGACACAAAATCATCTAGGAATTTCATCTAGTTAACTGTATGCAAACTCACCAAATTTACCCAAGTGAAGGGTAAGGAGTACCTTTAGACATAGAAGGTAAAGACTCAAAAAGTAGCCAAATCCATTTCATTTTACTTCAGAAATCTTAGAGATAAATCTCTTATTTTCCTCCTCTCTACCATCACCTATCCTAATTAAAACATTACTTCTTAATGGTTACCTATCCTAATTAAATGAGAGTAGACTGCTAATGGGATGTTCTGCCACTAAGCGGGTCCTTCTCCCTTCTGCATTAGGGAAGCCAGAACTCACAGTAGTATTCTTAGGGTCAGTGATCCCAAGTGAGACATGTAGCATGTGTATTTCATATTCAGACCTTCTGGTGTCTTAGGTGTTGTTCTTACACTAAAATCCATTCTTCTTCATGGGGCATTTGAAGGACTGTTTGCTTTCAACGTTCTTTTCTACTTTCTTATAGACATTTACATTTACACTTCTTCTTCTGAGCATATGATACAGATATACTTGCTATAGTAAGACATATTGAGCATTTTTATATGTTGATGCCTTGGTTAATGTTAGTTCTTGTCAATCTTATCCCACAAATATTTCCCTACAGACATAAGATAGTGACAGAATCATCCAGAGCAGGTGGTTGTAGTACAACTGCAATTTTTCTGGCGAATTAGCCTGTTCAAGCCACATAGTTTACACTAATTTCTCTTACTTCATTTTTTTTGAAGCACAGAAAGTCTCCTTTCTCTACTCCATAATGTGCCAAATATTATGTATATACCAGAAAAATCTAATCATATAGATACTTATTTAAAACCACGAAAGGCAGAAAAAGGGGAAAATTAGAAAAGAAGAAACAAAGAACAAGCACAATGGATGGAAAACAACACATAACTTTAAATTATGAGTAAGACATTCACTTTACATATAAAGATACAAACAGATTAATAGATTACACACACACACACACACACACACGTTATTTCACCTTGACTTTGAACTCCTTGTCCAGAGATCATAGCTAATATGTCATTCCATTACACAAGTTACTGAAAAAAATTATTGCTGAAGAAAAAATATATATCAAATGAATAGATGTAACACAAAGGACTATTCATTGATGTTAAAATTTGAATTGCAGACAAATATTTCCTTTTAGTATCTTTACAAACACTTGAATATAATTTTTAAGCATGATATACATTTTATTCTTTTCATGCAACCCCATCACCATTTAAATACGGGATAAAAACGTTAAGGATCTGATTGTATTGCTGATTTGCCAGGTGTACAGATAATCCATGTGTATTTAAGGACTAAGAGAGGTGGAAAAGCAAAATTGTGACTCAAATCCTTTCATTATTTGAAACTGATACACAATTGAACTGCCAGCATCTTGTATGTTTTATTTTAACCATGAATACACTATTTTTTACCACAGTGTTAGATTTACAGAATAATCTAACAGATAATATAGAGTTCTACATGTGCATTCCATCTGCTCCCTCCTCTCTCACAATTACCCCTCATGAGCAACTTTCATTAGTGCAGTACACTCATTATAATTAATGAACCAATATTGATGCATTCTTCTTATATTATGGTCCATGGTTTACATTAAGCTTTACTTTTTGTGTTGTACATTTCTATGGGTTTGACAAATACATAATTATATAATTATTAATATATTTATATTAATTTTAATTGTATAGAGTAGTTTTATTGCCCCCCCCAAATCCCCTGTGCTCCACTTATTCTTTCCTCCCCACCTCCCCTAGAATATCTGGCAACCACTAACATTTTTGTTGCCTCTGTAGTGTTGTCTTTTCCAGAATGTTACATAGTTAGGATAATGTGATATGTAATCTATTTAGATTGGCTCTTTTCACTAAGCAATATGTATTCAAGCAATATGCATTTTCACACTAAGCAATATTTCTACCAAAAATAAACTACCAAGCCAGAGAAAGCATGACAGAACCTTGTAATGTGTAGCATTGCCCTGTATGAACATGCCACAGTTTGCTTATCCAGTCACCTTTGGAAGGGCATCTGGGTTGATTCCAGGTTTGGCAATTATAAATAAAGTTGCTATAAACATTCATAAGAAGGTTTTTGTGTGGACATAAGTTTTCAACTCATTTGAGTAAATACCAAAGAGCACAATTGTTGAATCAGATTATATAATATGAATATGTTTAGTTTTGTAAGAAACTGTCAAACTAGGAGTGGCTGTACCATTTTGCATTCCAACTAGCAGTGAATGAGAGTTCACCCTTCACTTTTAACTTGCATCTTTGCATGTAAAGTCTGTAAACTTACCTTGTAAGTTACCTGTAAACTTATCTTATAAACAATATATGATTGGTTGTTGTTTTCCTTTCACTCTGACAGTCACTGTCTTTTAATTGGTAAATTTACACTATTTACATTTAAAGTGATCATTGGTATAGTTCGATGAATACCTGTCATGTTTACAAGTTTTCTCTATTTGTTAAACTTGTTCTTTCTGTTTTAAAATCTTCACCATTTTTCGCCTTTTCTGCTTTTAAATGAGCGTGTTATATGATTCTATTTTTCTCTCATTTCTTAGGTGAACTATAGTTTAAAACATATTAGTATTTGTCCTAGTGTTTCCAATACACATTTACAACTAATGCAAGTCCACTTTCAAATGCACTACACCACTTCAAGGTAGTATAGGTAATTTACAACAGACTATTCTCGTTTCTTCCCTCTAATTACTTATAATATTGCTGCTAATTATTTTTCTTTTAACTTTTTAATAATCACATGATATGTTGTTACTATTAGTACTTTTAACAGTTATCTACTAGATCAGATTCGGGAATAAGAAATATAAAGATTTTATTTTATCTTCATTTACACCTTCTCTGATACTCTTCCATTTTTCTGATAGAGCCAAGTTTCTGACCTGTAAGAATTTCATTTTCTCTGAATAACTTCTTTTAATATTGGTTGCAAGGAAATTTTTCTGGATGAAATTCCTTTAGTTTGTGTTTGCCTATGAAAGTCTTCATTTCTCCTATACTGTTGAAAGATAATTTCACTGGATACAAAATCCTAGGTCTTCTAAGCATTTTAAATATTTTATTCTATTCTCTTCTTGCTTTCATGGCTAACAAGAAGTCTGATTCATCCTTATAATTGTTCCTGTATAGTTCATGCATTTTATACCCTCTGGCTCTTTCCAGGATTTTTTCTTTGTCTTTGGTTCTCTGCAGTTTGAATATAATAACCTAACTATAGACTTTGTTGGTATTTATCCTGATTAGTATTTTGTGAACTTCCTGGATTTATGGTTTGTGGGGTTTTCTTGTCATTAATTTTAGAAATTTTTAAGTCATTATTACTTCAAACATTTCTTTAGATTCATTCTTTCTTCTCTTTTTTGTATTCTCATGATGCATATCTTAAACTTTTTAAATGACTCCATTGTTCTTGAATATTCTATCCTCTTTTTTTTTTCCTTTTTCTTTCATTTCCTTTTCAGGTTGGGAATTTTTGTTGTGTCTAACATTTTCTTTTGATGTTTTCCTAAAAGTTTCATAACTTCTCTTATATTACTCATTACTTCTTGCATATTGTCTATTTTCTAAATTATATCCTTTAGAATATCAGTCTTTGTTTATTGGTGTGACCGTTACAAAATCTTTGCCATATCTGAGTCCAGTCCTGATGTTTACTTTTTCTTTTCTGATATTGTTTTTTTCTTGCCTTTTAGCTGTCTTGTAATTTTTATTGAAAGAGGAACATAATTTATGGAGTAAAAGGAAATGAGGTAGATAGGTCTTTAGGTGAGAGTTTATCTTTCTAAGAGTTAGCTGTGTTTACTCTTTGCTGCATCTACAGATGTCAAAAGCTCAAATTTACTCTTGTGTCCTTGATTTTGTCTCCCCTGTTATTTGTGGGTTTCCCCCAGAAGTCCTTCTTAGAGTCCTGGCCTTGCAGGTAATGCAGCTATACCCCACTGTTATACAGGATTCCTGTTGATGTGGTGGTAAGGTGTGGAGGGAGGAGAGGATTCCATAATTTTATATTTAGGTCTTAGTCTTTTAGTGTCCTGTGTTTATAGGCTATGACCCTCGCAAGCGCTTCTTAGCATTTTCTCCTCTTAAGGGAGATAGACAGGTACAGAAAGCTGTATTTAGGTATTTTGCTTCCCTCACGTACCTAATGCTCTGATGAAGTTTTCTTTCTTTCTGAGTAGGCCTTTGTTTTACAGGAAGATGTGGGCATATTTCAAAACTGTTACTTTCACCCTCACCCTGACCAAACTGGAGGGGATTTTTCTCCAATTTTCACTATGAAAATTTAGTGGGGCTCCTGGGGGTAAAACCTACAAAAGTGTGGGGGCCTCCCTTTTCTTGGCCCCCTGCAGAGTTTTAACTTCTAAACTAGTCCATATTCAGCCTCCAGCAATACCTTTAAATGTTTCTATCAGTTCCAGGCTCTTGCGATTTCTGTTCAGGTAAATTGGTATATATTCTCTGTATTAGCCTGCCTCCCCAGTTTTCAGGGTGGTGATTTGTTGTGTGACCTCAATTCTCAGAAGGATTTAAGAAAAATCATTGATTTTCACTTTGTTCAGCTATATTTTTCTTGTTGTAAGGGTGGGAGCAATGTTCCTAAGGTCTTTACACACCAAAAGCAGAAATATATATATAATATATACATACACACACATATATATTCTTATATACAAGAAATAGATATATTTCTTATATATATTTATATAAATATATTTATATATAAATTTACATTTAAAATTTATAGAAAAATATATAAATTTATGTATATATATTATATATCTTACATATATTACTTATATATATTATATATAAGTAAATTATATATATTTAATATATAATAACATATAATATATATTTGCTTATATATTATATATTTGCTTGTACATATTATATATATTTGCTACACTTGTTCTTTCAAACATAATATATAAAATATTATATTATATAATATATAATATATTATATAATATATAAATATATATTATAGATATATTTGGTGTATTATATATTTAACATGTATTATATATTATATGTAAAACACATGTTATATACATTATGTATAATATTGTTATATACATTATATAATATATAATATGTATTATATAATATATAATATATATCTATAATATATCTATAATATATAATATGTATTATATAATATATGATATTTATCTATAATATATAATATATATCCATAACAGATATTATATATAGTATATTTTATATATAAGATATATTTTATATATAATATATGATATATATTTTATATATTATATATTTATATATAAAGTATATATTATACATAATATTATATTTATATATAAAGCACATATATTTTATATATAATAATTAATGACAAGTGATGTCATTAATGCATTCATTTATTCATTCATTATTCATTGATATATAGCCAGTCAAGCAAGCAAGCAACAAAAATATATGAGTGCTTATCATGGATCAAAATTTTGCTGGCTAAAGGCTGAAGAAATAGAAGACGAAGTTTAAATACAGTTCATTTGTCTTCTTTATAGACTGGCTTTTTGCAGCAGACAATGTGCTATGTCTGAGACAGGTAAATTCCAGGCACCTTAGAAGAAAATAACATGTACCTAACTCAGTTCTAAGGGACGAGAAACTCTTTGTGTAATCTGAGGTGAGCATGAGGATGCAAGGAGTTAGTCAAACCAAAGAAAGACAAGATTGAATGCTGAATACGAAGAAAGCAAGGAGACCCAGGTAAAATAGGTGGAAAAGATGTCGAGGAGAATTTAGCCTAATCATTATGCCCAATAGTGTTCACCAATCAGGATTTCGTATATATAAAGCAAGAATATTTGCTGTACATATAGAAAAAAGTTATAACTCTTTCAGGCATTAATTCAAATGATAAAAAGCTTTCTGTACAAAATCGTCCCAATAATAATTAAAATCTTGTACCCTATTACCAATAATTTACTTTACAATAGGCCTCCATAAAGGCAATCATGTCCACATTAATTAACAGGAGATTATCAACAAACTGAGAGATTCATGGCCTTACTTTCTGAATAGCAGCATGCAGAATATTTTTGGGAAAAAAGAAAGCTAAAAAATCAGGGACATAGTACATCTCAGAAAATGACATCATCTTTTACTTTTTTACTTCAAGTTTGCTCTCAAAAATGTATAACACCACAATATTGTGAAGTTTTACAATCCAAATCTACAACAACTCTACAAGGTCCTTGCCGTGTAAATGTCTTCAGATGCATAATCAAGCACAGAAAATAAAAAATATGCCCAGTTTGTTTCGCAGAACAGGGAAGAAGTGTTTGCTTAGATAGATTCTGGGCACCATCTGGGAGACAAGTGCCTGGTTTCACAACAGATTGCATAATTTTCCTGTAGAATCTGGAGAAAAGCCCTAACTGCTTTAATAGAGAGTTGATTTTACATGCCTTTAATCTTCATTTTGGTTTGTCTTAAAGGCAATCCATATGGCTGAATGGCAGCAGTAGTCATTAGCTTAACACAGTGTTCAGGCTTCCATCTTTCTGTGAGAGACATGCAATATTTCACCTTATAGAGAGTTAGTTTTCATTACACATGGTAATTAATCTTTTTACTAGCCAAGCACCTACTGCATATATATGCCATTGATTGATTAGATTGGAAATTTAATGTTACAGTTCATACATTAGTAATATTTCAATATAACACATACCAAGGACTCCACTATCAATATAAGTAAATCAGAAGCAGCACAAAAAATCAGCACCTGGAGCAAGAAGGGTGACCTTAGCAGGAAGGGAATACTTCATGCACAACAGAGAAATCCTAGAGCAAAGTTCACATTATTAGAAGCTCTGTGTGGAACCTGTGGCTAGAGGGTACATGGATTTTTAACAGGCAACAGAATACATCTAAAAGCAGATGGCAAGACACAATTCCCAAATGGACAAGACAGTCAGGCTACCCTTTTATGTACCTGTCTCTACACACCTTTCTTGGCCGATGCTAGAGAAGAAAGCACTTGCCATCATGTTGTAAAGGATACAATTAAAAATCAAAACAGATGGGCAGAGTTCAGTATTTTAATGAAAAGAATTGCTCATAATTGTATCCTGGCAATAGTTTCTGAAATGGAAGAAAAGTAAAAGAGCTTTTTTCATTGAGATAAATTCTTTTTAGGCCTGAGGCATATACACGTGCTAGAAAAAAAAAAAAAAAAGTAACCTATATGTGTCTATCTACACAGAGAGAGAGTTGAGAAAAAAAATGTGTTTACCTTTATTTATCACACAGGAATCAAAATGCTGGCCTGGGACTCTCAAATATGTTATCAAACATGATCTACCAAATAGTGTTCCAAGCTAAAGTGATGTTGGCTTTCCCAGTACATTGGGAGAAATTGGGGAATGAAGCATACACATTCCCAAACTCCTAAATGTTAAATAAAAGCTGTAAGATTAAAAAAGTATAATTCCACAATGCAGACTTTTCATCCTATTATATGGTCCTTTTCTCTATTTTACCTTGATTTTCCTGCAGGGGAAGGAGTCGTCCAAGCAAGAAAAGTATCATTCTCCCCACAAACTATGTACTCGAGTGGCCCCAAGGAGTAGTACAACGATTATATGCAGCGGCAGCTAAATTAAAGGGTACAGAATGATAACCATGAAAGAGAAAGGAGAAAATAAATTGTAAGATTCTGATAGAGAAATAAAAACAGGAGCAGTTGAGGTCACTGTAGAAACCATTTTTTTTTGTATTGTAGCTTTTGTAAAAACTAAATATATTGCAGATGACAATAATGGCCCCAATTCTTCAACACATCCTGGTTCTATCCACTTTGCCATCTACTTTGTAGTGCCTTCCCTTTCTGAGTCTGAGTTCAGCCATGTTTGCTTTGGGCCAAGTGAATCTTAGCAAGCATCACACAAAAGGAGGGTTAGAAGGGCTCCTTGGGCTTCTTCACTCTTTCCTTCTCTATTGCCATGTGAAGGACATGCCTGGGCTAAGCCAGTGGCCCCAGGAGGAGGATGAGAGACACACAGATTAGAGGTGAGTCACTCCTACCATTCTAATCAAGGCCATTCTAATCAGCTGACATCTAGCCAAACTCCAGATATCTGCGTACACCAAGTGAGAAACAGAGAAGCTGCCTACAGGACCATCCCTGAACCTGAGCAATACTTGCTTATTATTCTACTGAGATTTTGTGTTGTCTATCACACAGCTTTATTATTTCAGTTGATATCTAATACAAAGTAAATGAAAAGGGCCAGGCACAGTCGCTCACTCCTGTAATCCCAGCACTTTGGGAGGCCAAGGCGGGTGGATCTCCTGAGGTCAAGAGTTCCAGACCAGCCTGGTCAACATGGCGAAATCCTGTCTCTACCAAATACAAAAATGAGCCTGGCATGTTGGCATGTGCATGTAATCCCAGCTACTCAGGAGGCTGAAGCAGGAGAATCGCTTGAACACGGAGGTGGAGGTTGTCGTGAGCAGAGATCATGCCACTGCACTCCAGCCTGGGTGACAGAGCAAGACTCAGTCTCAAAATCAAACACAAACAAAAGTAAATGATAAATATTAACCTTTATTAATAACAACTGTTAATACGGTAATCAGTTTTGTTTGCTCTCTCTCTCTCTCTCTCTCTCTCTCTCGCTTGTTTATTTCTAGGAAATTCCAGAATTGTGAAAGAATGTGCTATGGCATTTGATATAGAGATACCCATAGCTGTTACATTGTTACTGAGAATTTTGGCCATCAAGTTCAGTCTGAGCCTATCACTGTGGACAGAGTGATGGTAATTTTGATTAGCTTGTTAATCAGGATCCACGTCTAGAAATGAAAATGTACAAAATTGCTTGACCGGAAAATATAGAGTGTTTTTGGGAAGGAAGAAAAGGGAAATGGATGGAAAAGAGATAATTAATAAATGCCAACCAGGGGCTAGCAGAGTCCAGCAAGTAGTTGAATGAATGCATAAATAGACAAATAATCGATTTATTGAATGAATGAATAAATGAATATTTTAAGGCTTAGATAATATTAGTTTTGTCTTTTAAGCACCATTGAGCATGATCTGATGGATATTGTACTAACAAAAGATAATAAGCTAAACATGTTTTTACTTTTATGTATTGAACAGGTACGATGTGCAGGCATATAATATGCAATTCACTTAATATTTTATGTAAATTCTATTATATTTTTTAACATTAGACATTACAGCTTAGAGTGTAGAATATGGTGGTTCCTCTGCCTGAATGGTGATGTGCACTAATTTGGCTTTTTAGTGCAGAAGTCACTTTGCCGAGGAAAGCTTTTGCAGCCTATTTAAACTCATTTTAATTGGAATCCCAAGTCATTCTTTGTGTCTATAAGTTGGAACTGCTTAATAATCTATAGCAATAAAGCAAAGATTTGGGTACAGATTGGTTTCCAAAGTACCTCTTGAATGCATACTATAGACTACCCAATGCTTTCAAATACAGTTCATATGAGTAAATGAAAGGGAATGATGGATGCAAATCAATTAACATGTATCATCCAAATCATCAGCCTAACAGCAGACAAACCTTCGATAAATGTCAAGCTAAAATGGTAAAATCAAATTGTGAACAGCCAAACCTAATTAATCAATCCCGTGCATAATTATTAGTTTATCAGCACTGTTAATAGTCAAACAGAGTGATCTTTCAAAATAGAGTATTGGATTAATACAAATTAAATGGATTTCTGCTCAGCCATATATCATGATGTGAGTTTCACTGCATGGAATTGAGATTAGTTAAATCTTGATTTGAAAATTGTGTTCACATTCTGTAATAACTATATGGGCTGGGGGCAGGGAGAGAAGAGGGTGTTGCTGTCCACAGTGTGAGAGCAAGGAAAGAAAAGAACATTCTTCACATTTGAAATTCTGTCTTCTTCTTGTCACAGAGAATACCCTGCTCCAAGCTGTTCAGAATGTGAGAAATTCCTAGAGATTAAATTAAAAAGTGGCTACATGGCCTGATTACCAAAAGTCTAAAATATATGAAGTTAAACTGATGAAAGCTGTGAGCAGAGCCTAGCCAGGGCCCAAGATGTGGAGTGCGAATTATGGACGTGACGATGAAACTCAGTTAAAATGTGGAGATGCTACCATCATACAGGATGGGCAGTGGCTAAAGGAACAATAAATCAAACCCACATCATCAACTACCTGCAGAAAAGATTTTCTTGTATAAATTTTAGTCAGAATCCATGTGGAACTTAAAGTGGCTTGAGGTTCCTAGAGGTCTGAAAATAATAACAATGAAGCAACAACACAAAGTGGGTTAGTTTATGTTTGTTGTACATTGCATACTAATGCAAAGTTGCCTGGCTCTCCTAGTTATTTTTTATGTAGTAACTTATTTATATTTTATGATAAATTCGTGAATTCAGAAGTATTATTATCCCATGTTTTTCAAGGGTGAAAAATCCTTGACACGGGGAGATTAAGTAGCATGTCTAAGGTCAGTTTACAGCTAGTAAATCAAGCAGCTGAGATTAAATTCCAGACAATTTAGCAGCAGAGTTCACATTCTTAGAGTAGGAGTTTATCCTTATGTCCTGCAATTCAATATTCCAAAGTTGCACTTTGCATATTTAAACTCCCTTGTGTCCATCTGGATGCCAAGTCTGGTTTACATTGGAAAAGTGTTTTACCCTTTATAATGCATTCACATTTGATTTCTCAACAACCCCATGGGAAAGATGAGACACTAAGAATGAGATAGTTTAAGTGAATTTTTAAAGGCAAAATAACTAATTTCGTTTAGTTTAGTGTGTTTGTTTGTAGTTGTTTTCTGTGATGATTTGCCTATTTATGTTTTATCTTGTTCCAGAAATATTTAAGATTCCTTATACAGCTAGTAAGTGGAAGAGGAAAGATTCAGTCATGCTAGAGTCCAGAATTCATGTGAAGTGTTCAGGACAGGGTAAGTCTCATTTCTTCTCAGAGGCTGAAGGTACCTGTCTCCACTCCACTTCCCAAGTAGTGATATGGCTATGACAAGTTGTAAGCTATAAGCAAACATTGTTTTCATGTAGTCTCTTTCTGCATCTTAGGTTTCATCTGTGCAAACTCAAAGGGCATGAGAAAATTTTGTTTAAAAACACTTTAAATTTCAATATTCTGAGTGTTTGTAAATGCATTTCCTAATCTACAAGTAGAAACTCAGTGATAAATATTCAGTAAGTACTAGAAAAGTAAAACAAGTAAATATGCTTTTTAAATATGCTGTATTCATATGCTTTTGGTGTACTAAATAGCTTAACACGGGAAAACTGCATCAATATTACAAAACAAAAACAACAAAATGTCAACCTTGCCTGGGTTGCCTAATGGATGTCAAATCCACCACAACTTTTTGCTTATCATTCACCTGAAATATATATTTCATTAACCAATCTCTAATATAAACCATGAAATTGGCATTTTTGCCTGGAGATGTAACAAAAATAAATAAAATGCCATGTTTAGGAGACAATGAAATAGATCCTGAAGATAAAATCAATATCAAAAGTACAGATCAATAAAAGTAAAGATGTGTGTACATTTAAATATAACTAGTTGAAAAATTCAGACTATATATCTCGTGTGTGTGTGTGTGTTTTATCAAGGCTACTTAAAGTGATTTTGCTGATGGAGTTGGAATTTGGGACTAGATTACTCCATGATTTATCAACATAATGCCAAAAGGAGTGATCTCAACTAGAAAACAGTCTCAGGTAAATAAAGTCCACTACATATTTTAGTTATTTTGTAATGCAGATTCAGGCACAGGTTCAGATTTCAGCAAGCTGAAACAAAAGGAAGCCGGATTAAGTTGCAATTTAATTTTAAAGGTCTGGAAAGAGCACTATGATCTATTGTGGAAAAGACACTAATCACTGAGGACCATAATGATTGCTGTTTGATAATTTTAACATGTAAGGGTGCCTGATTAAAATTTAAGGGGCATCTTGAGTATTTCTGAAGATAAATTAACATTTATTGAGAATTTCTTGATGCCAGAATCTGGACTGGTTGCTTTGCACACGATATCCCATTTAATCCTCATGACAACTTTAGGAGCTAGGTTTCATTAGCTAGGAAAAGGTTATGATTTTAGTGCAAATAATGTGAAGTTTAGGATCAGATAGTTATGAATTCAAAGTTTCCATGAACTATTTATTTATTGAGTGACTTTGGCATTATTTTACTTAGTTGGATGGGCCATGCGAATTGGACAGATGCCTTCTCATTTTAAACATTGAAACAGTATTTTATTTTATCTTATTCAATATACGTATTCTACTATTCTACATATTCTAAAGTCTTCACACATAGCAGGGAAAATACTGACAGTGTTGGGAAAAGTGCAGATGAAATGTTGAGGAAAAAGGAGAAGGATGTTTATATATTAATTTACAATCTGTAAAAAGAGAGTGTTTTTGAACTAAAATTTAGTGTATATTGATGCCCTTATTATATGTCTAATGGTAAAGCATCATCTTGGGATTGTATTGTGAATCCTAAAACAAAGGATACACTGCGTCATGATAAGCTAACAGCCAACCCCCAATTTTAAAGACATAACACAACAAAGCTTTGTTTCCTGCTCATAGTGAATTGGTGGTTAGTGGGAAGATTCTTTAGAGCAACTGTCCTCTAAGTGATGGCTTAGCATTGCACTTCCAAGTCCACTTGTAATGCTTCCATTAACAAGAAACCCAGAAACAGAGAGAAGGGACACCACCAGTGATTAAATGCATTCACCTAGCAGTCAAATATATCATCTCATTACATTCACATTTTATTGGGCAAAGAAGTTCAGGTGACCATGCCTAACTTCAGGGTGGCAGGGAAATGTAAGCTTCCTGTCTGGGAGAGGTCTAGAAGGAAAATAAAACTAGACATTATTGAGCAGCTTTAGGCTAGACATTGTTTTATTTTTTTAAGCATTTCTAATTTTTCTAAGTAAAAGATACACAAGGTGTACTAATCTAGGAAAGCTCCCATCCTTTCACTGGAGTATGGAGCAAGTATCTAGATGGAAAATATCAACTTCCAAAGAAAAATGTACGGAGGTTGCTCTCTAACACATTAAGTAAATAATAATAATAGCTATTTTTTAAAATCTGCCTGTTACTGCCCAAATTCTAAAGTCATATGTTTCCTATGCCTCTGAAAGTCTTCGTGAAAGTTAGGCTATGAACTAACACACAGCTGATACCTGACAGAGAAAAACCTCCCTGAGACTACAACTGCCTGAATGTAGAATTTACTGCAAGGGATAAATGTGACATTTAAATTGCATTGCACTTTCCCCTATGTATTTCTGTCAGGATACTTTCAGTCACAAAGTGGAATGATTTTAAAATACTTTAAAATACACAATATTTGACTGTAACATTATAATATGAAAGATCGTTCGATAAAATACTAGGTGGTACAAGTTGCTTGATTATTATGATGAATGTCAAAAGTATGCAATGTGATATTTAATACAATTCAGTGAGTGATGAGTTAGTAACATCATATTTCCTCAGAGGAACAAAATAGAAGACCAGGAAATTCAAAGAAAGTCTGATAATTTCTAACAATACAATATTCAAGAATAAAACAGAATGATAGATTTGAATCTATATGTATTTTGCTTGTAACACAAATCTCTCATGGAAAATAAATAAATTAAAAAGTCAGGAAGATATTAACTGAAAAAATAATGTAACAAAACTCAAGAATATAACAGAGAAGACCTTATTATATTTATAAAAATATATAAGCTTCTGAAATGTTTGAGCATGGCTAAAGCTGTAATTAACAACCAGCACCTATATGTCAATTTAACTTTTCAATCTTTTCATCTTGAAAATAGTCATGTCTATGCAACCTCACAAAGGTTTCATGAGGGTTAAAAGACAACTAGTTAATATGTCTAGCAAAATCCCTGTTGTATAGTGTAAGCCTGATTATACCTTGGATCTCAATCCTAGATAAGCCTCAAAACACAAATCCTAGGAATTGTGATTTAGACACCGATTATCTTAGTGGGTATTTTTAAAAGCAAATAGATTATTTTATAAACATGTAGCATTCAAAAGTACATCAGGCACTGAAAATTTTTGAAGTACCTATATGGTACATTCCCAGTAATCAGTGTGTGTGTGTGTTTGTGTGTGTGTGCAGGCGTGTGCACGCGTGCACGTGCTTACATAATTTCAAAAGCTTCACAAAGCCCATTTATGGTCCTTAAAAACAACTGTATTATTTTGTAAAATAATTGTTCTCATTTTTCTCAATATAAATGAAAATAAGCCAAACAATTGACTTAAATCTTCTTCCTCCGTAAAATCATGAAAAAAAGATGATATAGAATAATACATCAGTGTTCTAGCTAGCAGAGTGAGTATGCGAATATTTCAGCAAGCAACATTTTTATTCTAGCACCTCAAAATGCATTAAATATAGTACAGGTACTATCAATTAAAGTGTCTGAAAATTAATTTCAACAAGGAGCAGAATCATGCAACTAATCACAGACAGATCTAAATAAATTAGCTCTTAATCATAGCTTTGAAAGGAGAGAAAAAGAAGGGCAACATCAAGAAAGTCAAATTACCTTCCCTGGGGTGAAGACATAATAAAACATACAATAAATCAAGGGTTTAACTTCAATTTTGTTGATAAGATGATCACAAAGTTTTAATAATGATACTATATATATTTTTCTCCCATCTTGCTTTTCAATATAATTGTTTATTGTTAGATAAAGGGACACATTTGCCAGAGTCAGAGTGAAATCTGCATGCAGCCAAATGACAGTGTTTGGGAGATAATGGGAAAAAAACACTTTCTAGCTTCTCAAACTTACTTTATCTACAGACTGTGTTGGAATGCGGGGTGGGGAGACTCCCTTGCCATAGCTTCACATATGGAGGTTTGCCTCTCCTGCATTTGTTCTGTACAGAGAGATCCCAATATCTTTTCCTATTAAATAAAAAACCATCCCAATATCTTTTCCTATTAAATAAATCAAAGATCAAAAACTTAAGGCAAAAATATAGGAATTGACTCTGGCATTTCAGGAGTTTCTGTCCCATAGTTTTCATAAACATAAGCTCATTTCTGCTCTTTTAAAGGAAAAAGAAAACCAATCTGGTTCTTAATCCTGGCCTTTCTGACCATTAGCTGTATGACTGGCCAATTTACTTAATCTTTCTGAATTTCAGTTTATTCAACAGGTGATTTAAAAAATAATTGTCTATATCTCATAGGGTTGTGGAGACGATCAAATGAGATCATCCTCATAGCACCTTAACAATATTCAGAGTTATATAGTATTAATAGTTTTGTACTGGCTGGCATTTAAATATTTATTTGCTGAAATATTTATTTTTATGGCTTTAATTACATTAGGCATCTTAACTCTCTGCTGAAGCAATTGCTAATGGTAGGGCAGAGTTTGTTAAACATTTGAATTTGAACAAGAAATGGATTTCTTTGATTTCCAATGCTTTACACCTCTACTTTTTTAATCTACTAGGAATACCCTAGGAATAACCTAGAGAATGTTATAATACAAAGGGTACACAGTTGGAGAATGTCTGGGTGCATGCATTAAAACTACTACTCTAAGACTCTGCTCATAATTCCAAAGCATCTCTCTCTCTCTGTGCATCTTATGCAACATATGAATAGTTTCTATATCAAACCATTTCCATACAGCAGCCGGTATCTAAGGTGAAAAATTGATCACAATTCCCTGGCTTAAAGCTCTTTAGTATTCCCCTTTACCTTTTTCGTCAATTCCAAATATCTTAGGAAAGCTAACAGAGACCTTCATGAGTATAAGGATATAGCTCATCCCTATATCCTTATTTCACTGTTCTCTATCTCTAGTATTCTATGCTACCTTCTACAATATGGGGCCTCATCCCCTATACCTTGATCATTTTTCCCCTTTGGACCACTCTTTGCCTGGCTGCCTTTGAGTCATTCTTCAACACATGTGCTGCTGCTGCTTCTCTGAATTGCACACCTCAGTTAGGTATGCTGACAGAATATCCTATATATGACCTTGCAGAGGTAGCTCTTGATCTACTGTCTAATATTGAAATTATTCAACTATTTAATTTTTCCCACTAGATCATAAGAGCAGCATTATTTTGCTAGTCACTGTATCCCCAACATCTATTATAGTGCCTGGCACATAGAAAATATTTTCTTAAAGTAATCTGAATAAATCATATAGCATTAACATTTTATTAGTATTGCCCTTGTCTCCATATTTTGAGCTTTTAAAGAACATGAATAGTTTCAATAATTAAATGCAAAAGATTTATAATGAATTTGGAATACTGTAGTTAGTTTCTTGAGGGCAGGAACCTATCTGACTTTGTGTTTGTTGTTGTATCATTTAATACCCAACAGAGAACCTGACCCGTAGTATGCACAAGATCAACATATGTTGAACAACAAATGAATTAAGATGCCTTTGACACTTAGAATCCAGAGAATCAAGAAAATACCAGATTACCCTGTACTAGGAAATGTTAAATAGTTCACAGACACTTAAAGCAATAATTAATGAATAAAGAAATGATAATGACCTTCTTAATAACCTCACTATTTACTCAAGTTTGATCTGAATGGCCATGTGATAATTATTTTGAAGTCTTAAAGATGTAGGAATACGTAAATCCCTTTCTTAATTAGTACACTTTGCTTGTTTCCATTGTTTAAAGAAAAAGTAAAACACATGGTCTCTTCACAAGATATAGAGTAACAAGGAGGAACACATTTTGTGAGGGTGTGTGTGTGTGTGTGTGTGTGTGTGTGTGTGTGTGTGTGTAGTATTGTTCCATTCTGATATCCAGGTTAATTTGAAAACACTACATTTGGTTTCTTGGCATTTGCTAAGAAATTATACTCAAAGTGAATTTTGAAATGATTCATGATTCATGTTGTATAATCTGAAGAAATGACTGGTAACGATATTCTCCTATATTTGTATGATGCATTAATCTCCATCATTGCCAGTTAACTGTGTACATTTCCAGCTCCTGAACAACAAATATTTTGGAAAGATAAATAGCTTCTCTTTCTGGAAATTACCATATATGGACTTTTAAAGAAAATCTTGCTAGTTTTTATGGAATGCATGTCATTATAGAAAGCTGTTACTTTAGAATGAAATGAAATCCATGTCTAAGTCAGAGAATGATGAAGAAAATGAGGTGAAGGAGAGGGTCTCAGGTCTCTTTCAAGAACCACTGAAGGATACATCAATAAGTAAAATAAACCTAAAAACTATTAAGTAACTAACAATACACCAGTACTCAAACATACGGGGGAGTGGGATCTCCAGCTTGGACCATCTGGATCTAGTAGTAAAATCACACCACTGGGATTCTTGACTGTATTACTTACTCTCTGTGTGCTCACTTTATTATCAGTAAGCATCATGCTATGTTAAGCTACTCTAAGCCTAACAACTTACAACTTTGTTTTATGTTTGGTTTTATTAATTTTAAAAAATAATTAGGTTTTGGGTTTTTTGTTTTGTTTTGTTTTCTCTTTTTTTTTTTTGACAGGATTTCACTCTGTCACTCAGGCTGGAGTGCAGTGGCATGACCATAGCTCACTGCAGCCTCGAACTCCTGGGCTCAAGTAATTCTCCTGCCTCAGCCTTCTAAGTAGCTGGGACTACAGGCATGTACCACCACACCTAGCTCAACTTTTGATTTCAATGAAGTGTGATCATGCCCTCTCTAGCATCCATATAACCAAATCACAGTAAAGATAAGATATGTCTTGCTGTCATTCCACCAGGCAAGAGGGACAGTGTAATAAGACAGGTCAGTCTAGGTTGTCATGATGATGAGACAGAAGAGGAAACATGACTGATAACCTCCATGGAGATGCATGAACTGAGGTGTAAATAATTCTTTAGAGAAAACATTCATGATTTTATTAAAAAATAAAAATGAAATTTTTTTGGAGACAATAGGGGCTCACATACACGGGAGAGTCCAGTGGTGGCGGGCTGGACAGGAGAACCACCCTATGTACAGACTTGGTCCAGTGGTGGTGGGATAGACACGATATCTGCTTTCCTACAATCCACTGGTGGTCGGCTAGACAACATATCCACCTTACATATGGTCCAGTGGCAGTGGACTGGACAGACAAACGCAACTGCTTGCAAACAGCATGAAGTTTATGTAACATTCTCATTTCCAACCTTCCCCTTAACGACCTCCGCCTGACAACCTTCATGTAATCCAAAACTCAGGGCCACAATTCTCTGTACAGCTGTGTTCCATGCAATGGCAGCTATGAGACCAATGAAAATAATTTTTGAGCAGTGAAGAAAGGATATGTGAATAGAACACCAAACTCATCCTGCTTCAAACAAAGCAAGTTTACTTTCATCTATTTTATGTATTAGTCATCTGCTTGAGACTTTTATTGGAGATATTGATTTATTTTTAAAAAAACTTGAGAACTTCTAATATTGATTAGCTTAAGGTTCACTTCTAGTTTAAAGATTTCATTTGTTTCTGAGGGCAGGGTCAATAGTATTCAAGAAAAATAAAAAAGCTAGTGGAAAGACAGATATCCATTCCAAAATAAAAAGATACCCATAGTAAGAGCTAATTTTTACTAATTAGTGTCTAAAAGTGATGTGATAGTCAAAAAGAGCCAAGATTAAATATGTAGTGCCAAGACCCACTAATCTTTTCAAGTTATGATTACTTGTCCAAGAGCAAAAAGTATCCAGGCAGTTGTGATCCTCTGCTTAATATTGCTTCTGGGAACTCCTGAATCAGGTGGTAAATAGTTTCCCCAGATATCAAAAGTTTAGGTTTTATAAATTCAAGAAACCGCATGTTCTTGTGAGGTTTTGCCTGATCCTGAGTTTTAATGGATGGTAAGGAGTAAAGAGCTCATCAAGAGTATGAACTTCACTTTTCTCTTTGGGAGCATCATTCCTGCAAGTTTCATCATACAGGAATATCTGTTCATGCCTAAGGCGTGACTGTATGATCTCTATGTGCCATAGATAATGGTATTATTGATTATAGAGATTCCTTTCAAGCGCTTAGTAGATACCAAACACTTTATTAGGAATTTATCAACCAAAATGTGCCAAATATTATTTTCATCTTTTCAAATTAGAAAGCTTAGCACAGATAAGTTAACCACCTTGGCTAAATTCCAATGGCTAAGAAAATTCAAACCTGGATTTATTTCATCGCAAAGTTATTTGTTTTCCCCCTTAACAACTCAGGCTTTTCTCCTCAATTCTTTGTTTCTTATGTCCACAATAATTCCAACATAGAACAAAATAGAAAGATGTAGTTTTTTTATTTGTAGGGTTGCTCTCCTCCTCCACCTTCTATTTCTTCTCCTCCTTCTCCTCTTCCTCATCCTCCCCGTCAATCCTTGTCTTTCTTCTCTGTCTCCTTCTCCTTAACTGATTTTTCACCCTGTTATATAGCTTTCTTAGATATAGGGCTACAGTAATTTCAAATACATCTCTCTTACTCTTCAGAGTTATTGCTTCCTAAAAAATAGTCTAGGCAAGTGTCCCTGAATTCTTTGACCGGGAACTTACCCGCTCTCCAGAAGGAATTATTTGGTGAGCCATGTGAGTCACATGACCTGCTCCTAATTCCCATACCATTAACGATGTGGAGAAAACTCTGTAAGAAGAAACAACAAGGGCAATTATTTTGTTTTGAGGACAACTCTTCTGGGGGTTTGCGATGTGAAGTTGACAAATGAGACAGAAAATTCTCTCTTCTGATAATGATAACACCATCTACTATTATACTAAAAACTTTTCTCAAGAAAGCACTCATTTGACTTTGCCTTTGTAAGAGCACTTGAAATTAATTCAGATTTGTGGTTTCAAAGGAGGTTAACAGAACCAAAATACTAAATTACTTCCAGTATCTTAAACATAAATTTAGAGAAACTACTTTTCAAAGGCAATTTTTCAGAATATAGAAAGCATATCTCTAAATTCAAGCCACAGTAGGCATCAGGGCTTAAATATCTGAATCTCCTTTGTCTTAAACTGAGTAATTTGGTAGTGACATCAGAATTCAAGCCCTGTCCATGTTAGGACTCATGTACTAGGAGTTTTTGACAAGAATAGTTGGTATTAAATTCTAAATTGATGCTGAGTGACAGAATATTTCCCATGTCTCTGCCACTTGCAGACAACTACCACAAGCTCAATTTGCTTCACAGGGATGTGGCATGTGCCATCCCACAAAAAGTCACGTGCGTTCAAATGAGCACTGGCCAATATTGCTTTTGAGAAATAAGAAAGCTTGTCTGCATTCCCAGGGCCAATTATTTAGCCAACTATACATTGGGGAAATAAATTCTTGAAGCAAAAGATTTCATTACATTCATAACTACAAATATTGTTCTTGGATATAAACTGCCCGGCTCACTTAACTCAGTGACCTTTTATTTCTATAGATCTAATAGATTTATAATACGTTCTGGGAAGAAGCTTTTTTTCCCTTAAATTGCTCTTTCAAGATCTTGAATATCAGATGAAAGTTCAGTCCTTCTAGAGATATCCAAAACGTCAAAGGACTACGTATTTTGTAAGCCTAGCTTCCAACTTGCTTCTTTGAAGCAGAACATCATAGAATTGGTGTTGGAAGGGATCATAGGAATGATCCAACCTAAACTGATAAAGTTTCTTTTTTTTTTTTTCCTACTGGATCTTGAGTGCCACAAGAACTAAGACAACGTCCAATTAACCTTTATTTTCCAATGCCTAGTGAAGGATTTTATACATAACAAATCTTAATTCTATAATGACTAAACGGGGAGAAATAGTCACAAGCTTATCTATCTCCGTGTTTTCCAACAAGTGGTACATTTATCAGGAATGCCACAAGTTTATTTTAGGTAGTATTTGGATAACAGTTGGTATATTATTTCCTATATTTTAATATAAGTGTAATAAGAAATAAGAAGTAATAATCATGAAATTATAAGCTGAAAATAAATACAATAAATAAATGGTACCTGTATCTTCAATGGCACAACTTTTGAAGAGTGGAACGTAAGAATTCTAGAAATCCGTCATACTCAGTGCTTGGTTCTCTTCATTTCACCCCTTCTTTATAGAACCACAAACTGCCTAGGTTGTTGTTGTTGTTGTTATTATTATTATTATTATTATTTGACATGGAGTTTAGCTCTCTCGCCCAGGCTGGAGTGCAGTGGTACGATCTCAGCTCACTGCAACCTCCACCTCCCAGGTTCAAGCAATTCTCCTGCCTTAGCCCCTTGAGTAGCTGGGATTATAGGTGCCTGCTACCACACTCAGCTAATTTTTTGTATTTTTAGTAGAGACAGGGTTTCACATGTTGGCTGGGTTGGTCTTGAGCTCCTGACCTCGTGATCTGCCCACCTCGGCCTCCCAAAGCACTGGGATTACAGACATGAGCCACCGCGCCCAGCCTTATTATTTTATGGAAAAATATAATGTGAGTTTATGATGCCATTGAAATGTATGGTTCCAGTTTTTTGTTTCTCAACTAGTTGACCTATATGCTTCTGATTACTATGCAGTTGAATGTGCTCACGTACTAAAATTTGTTATTTTTATACTGCCCCCTCTTCATCTTCTAATGCTTGTATTTCTTTGCACTCCATGATGTAAGTAATAGCTTCAAAGGATAATTTTTTGAAAGATGCAAGTGGATTGTTGGTAAAAGGCTTATGACAGTGTATTGGGAGGCATGGAGGTGGCAGGAAGGTACTAAATTTGATACAGAATGAAAAGAAGGATTCTGGAAAGTTTTAATTTTTATGATTTATTTCCACATTAGAGTAGAAAACAGATATTAATTCACTCATTTCTAAGAATTATTGAAACCGACCCTTAAATCTTTAGCCTCAATTTTTATACAAAGATCCTGCCTGAGGTACTTTGAAATAAATAATACAAAGATTTATTAGAAATGCTGTTTTCCTCTCACTAAAATTGGGCTTCCAAGCTTTGAAACCCTCTCCCATCATTATTTTTGACATTCATTTTCATTCGGAGGATATTATTAAAATCGTGCTCATTTCACTGTCAGCTTTTTTGGACAGAAAAGTGGTGTGAAAGCATTAAATTCTTTACTGAGCAGGAATGTGCACTTGGATTCTATCTGAAATCAGCACCAGAAGAACTTGTCATTGTGTTTTCCAGAGCGTTTGATTAAATAGGGCACATTTTTCATTTATTCTTTTTTAAAATAAATGTGAACAATGCATATACTTGTGGGTTTATGCAGTTCGCCACTATAAAAATGGCCAAACATCAGTCCTTTGTTCTTTCTACTCTTCTTCGGGGGAGGCAGACTGTTTAAAGGGAGGTAGAAGTTATTTTAGGGATTCTGAATGCTGAGCACCTTTTATTACCTTTAGATATTTCAAACAATTTCCCAGATCATCTTCCATATTCCAGCTTTGTGATACTTACACAAAGCAATGTTTTAAACAATTTCTTATATGCTTCTAGAGTACAACAAATAGTAAAACAAAGTGTGAATACAACACATACTTTTCCTTCAGTCTATCATTTAATACCTTCCAATTTTATATCCATGCATCACTAACAAATGACCAAAAAAAGATTCCTAAGTTTCATTAAACTGTACATGAAAGAGTCTCTGAATAATTCTTTAAAAGAACTTCTTCCCATAAATTATTTGCCTCCACTTTTTAACAGCATAGTTAGGGACTTTTTGAGCTACTCATTTAAATGATTCTCCAGTCATTTACTGTTAAGTTTCTGTCTTGGTATATTCACAGTCTACTTTTATATACGTAAAAAAATTGCATTATGTAGTGTTCACAACGCAATTCAATGATTAACAAGGTTAATTTCTGGTTGAATTTCTGTAATATAATGTTTATTATGAGATACGTTACATTAAAACTAGAGACTTAGTGAAGTTTTTTTGGTGGTGGGGGATGGAGTATTGCTCTGTCTCCCAGGCTGGAGTGCAGTGGCACTATCTCGGCTCACTGCAACCTCCACCTCCCAGGTTCAAGTTATCCTTCTACCTCAGCCTCCCAAGTAGCTGGGATTACAAGCACCCGCCACCATGCCCAACTAATTTTTGTATTTTTAGTAAAGACAGGGTTTTGCCATGTTGGCCAGGCTGGTCTCAAACTCCTGACCTCAAGTGATCCACCCGCATTGGCCTCCCAAAGTGCTGGAATTATAGGCATGAGCCACTGCGCCTGCCGGAGACTTAGTAATTTTGACATTACCAGCACTACCTTGACGAAAAGAAGCATGTTGAAATTTGGAGGCATGATAGACCAGTTCTATACCTTGATTGCTGGTAATTACATGACTGTCCATATTTGCCCATGTATACAACTGCATACCAAAAAAGATGCATTTTCTTGTATGTAAATTATAACTCAGTAAACTACGAAATTATGAAAAGGATAATATGTCAATATTAGCCTTAAAATATCATCACAGACATCTGTATGTTATGTTTCAACATTTTATCTTTGCATTTTCTCTTTAGCCAACCCTATTAAGCTTTCTACTTCGCCCCATCAATCCACTGAAGACCTCAGCAATATTGCTTTCAATGACTATCATTTTGCAAACTCATTGATAGCCTATCAGTTCACATCTTACTTGGCATCTCGTCATCATTTAACTGGTGTTGCAAGCAAAGAATCATTTATTCACTTTATTTCCAGGACACTGCAATTTTTTTCGATCATCCTTCTATATTATTCACTGCTTCTTTCCTGGAGACTCCTCTTCTTCTCAATCACATGACTTGAAAAACATAAATATATGCTGCCAACTCTTTCCTCCCACCCACCTGTGTGTGTGTGTGTGTGTGTGTGTGTGTGTGTGTGTGTGTGTGTCTATGTGTGTGTATACCTTTAGCTTTCACTTTTCCCTGAGTTCAAAAATGACATGTCCCAGCTCACGCCTTGGACATCTCCTTCTGTATATAAAATTGACATTCACTTAGCATACACAAGATGAACCCTTGATTTTCTTTCCAATCTGTTCATTCTGCATATTTCTTGAACTCAAATAATTCCATAATTCACTGGCTTCTTCTGACCAAAATCCAGAAATTAATTATTGATTCTCTTTTTCTTTCTTTATATATAACCCATAAGCATGTTCTATATGCATTATTTTAAAAATATAACTTCACTCTTACATTTTAACATTTTTCAATTACTAGCCTGTCTCACCTGAACTTGTCCAATAGTTTTCTGATTTCTCTCCTTCCATAGTTGTATTTGTAGGGTACAAAGTGACACTATACTTCATGAATACATTGTGAATTAATGAAATCATGCTAATTAACATATCCATCACCTCAATGCTTATCTTTTTTGTGGTAATAACATTTGAAATTTACTCTCAGTGATTTTGAAATGTACAAAATATTATTATTTACTGTATTAACCACACTGTTTAATATATTACAAAATTTTTCTAAATGTATTCCACTTGCCTCATTTAGAACTTTTACTCTTTGACTATCACCTTTCCATTTCCTCCCCCAACTCCCAGACTCTGGTAACCACCATTCTACTCTCTGTTTCTTTGAGTTCAATTGTTTTAGACTCCACATATAAGTGAGAACATATATCATTTGTTTTTCTGAGCCTGGCTTATTTTACTTACCATAATGTTCTCTAGTTTCACCTGTATTATCACAAAAAAGGTTTTTTCTTCCTTTTTAAAGGATAAATAGTATTCCATTGTGTACACATACTCCATTTCATTTACTCACCCTTCCACTGATGGACAGTCAGGTTGTTAAGTCTATAATTTGGCTGTTGTGAAGAGTGCTGCAATGAACACAGGAGTGAAGACATCCTTTGATATATTATTCAAATTTTTGAAGGTAAATACCCAGAAGTGGGATTGCTGGATCACATGGTAATTCCATTTTCAATTTTCAAGGAACTTTTATACAATTTTCCATTTGGTTTCACTAATTTACATTCCTACAAAAAATGTATAAGGGCTCCCTTTTCTGTATGTCCTGACTAACATCTCTTACAGTTTGCCTTTTTGATAATAGCTATTCTGACAAGCGTGAGGTGATATACCATTATGGTTTTAATTTGCATTTTCCTAATGATTAGTGATGTTGAACATTTTAAAAAATATATCTGCTGGCCATTTGTATTTCTTCTTTTGAGAAATGTCTATTCAGGTCCTTTGCCCATTTTTAATGTATGGCTTCACGTATTTTCTCTGAAGCTTAAAATTTGCCACTTCATTCTGCTAATCATTTCTTTTCTTTTACACCGGCTTTTATTTTTGATGAAATCCCATTTGCAATCCCATTTGACCCTGAGATTTGGGGGTCAAATACAAAAAATTATTCAAACCAATACGGTATTTTATTCTGAATATTTTTTTCAGTAGTTTTATAGTTTCAGGTTTTATGTTTAAGTCTTTAATCAATGATTTTTGCATATAGTGTGAGTTAAAGGTACAATCTCCTTCTTCTGCATATGGACATCCATTTTTCCCAACATTATTTATTGAAGAGACTATTAATTTCTCATTGTGTATTTTTGGCACCTTTGTGAAAAAGCAATTGACCATACATACATGGGTTCATTTCTGGGCACTCTATTCTGTTCCATTGGCCAATCAGTCTATTTTTATGCCAATACCATGCTGTTTTAATTATCGATTTTTTGTAATATAGTTAAAAATCAGGTAGTGTGATGCCTCTAGCTTTGTTTTATTTTGTTTGTTTGTTTATAGCTGTCTTAGCCATTTCAAGATTTTTGTGGTTCCACACTAAATTTTAAGATTTATTTTTCTATGAAAAAAAATTGAAGTTTTGATAGCTTTTGCATTGAAATTTGTAGATCACTTTGGTTTGTACAGTCATTTTAACAATATTTATTCTTCCAATTCATGAACACAGGATACCTTTCCATTTATTTGAGTCTTCTTCGATTTCTTTCATTAATGTCTTATAGTTTTCAGTGTACAGCTCTTTCACCATCTTGGTTAAATTTATTCCTGGTATTTTATTTTTTATAGTTATTGTAAATAGGGTTGTTTTCCTTGTTTCTTTTTTGAAAAGTTTGTTGTTAATGTACAGAAACGTTACTCCATTTTTCCACATTTTTTATTACACTCTCTTCTTCTCAGAATAATCAGAAAGATTTTTTACAAGTGGCACTTACATCTTGCAATTCCTGTGCTGAAATCATCCTGTAATCTTTTTTTTCCCTTACACTTACAATAAAATCCACATTCCCTATTACGACTTACGAAGCCCTACACCAGAAGTCAGCAAATTATGACCAATAACCCAAATCCAGCCTGTTGCCGATGTTCATTTTTGTAATTGTGATAAAATACATATAACATAAACTATACCGTGTTATCTATTTTTTAGTGTATGGTACAGTAGTGTTAAGTACCTTTATATTGTCATGAATCCAATCTCCGGAATGCTTTCATCTTGTAAAAGTGAAACTCTAAACCCATTAAACACCTCTTAGTTCCTTCTCCCACCAGATCCTGGAAAACATCATTCTCTTTACTGTATTTATAAATTTGACTATTCTAGTTACCTCATATAAATGGAATTATACAGTGCCTGTATTTTTGTGACTGACTATTTTAATAGCATGATGTCCTAGAGGTTCACTCTTGTTGTGACATGTATCAGAATTTTCTTCTTTTTTAAGGTTGAGTAATACCCCATTGTATATATATGCCACATTTTGTTTATTTATCCAGCAGTGGACATTTAGATTGCTTCAACCCCTTGGTTATTGTAAATAATCCTGGTATTAACGTGATTGCACAAATATCTGAGACCCTGCTTTCAATTCTTTTGAGTATATATCTAGAATTGCTAGATCATATGGTAATTTTATTTTTAATTTTTTGAGGAATTGCCCTGATGCTTACCATAGCAGTTTCATCATTTTACATTTCCATCAAGAGTACACAAAGATTCTAATTTCTCCACATACTAGCCAATACTTCTTTTCTTTCCTTTTTTATAATCCAGGACGTCATGGGTATGCGTCTGTATTTCATTGTGGTTTTGATTTACATTTCCCTAATGATTAGTGATGTTGAGCATCAATTCATATGCTTGTTGGCCATTGTATATCTTCCTAAGGGAAATGTCTATTCATGTCCTTTCCCATTTTTTAATTGGATTGATTTTTGTTGCTGCTGACTTGTAGGAGTTCTTAAATATTATTAATGTTAACCCACTTATCAGATATATGATGTGCAGGTATTTTCCCATTTGATAGGTTGCCTTTATAGTCTGTTGATTGTGTTCTTTCATGCACAGAAGTTTTAAATTTTGATTTAGCCCAATCTATCTATTTTGTCTTTTATTTCATGTGCCCATTGACTTTTTTTGTAAATGAAGTTTTATTGGAACATAGCTACACTCATGTGTTTCAGTTTTGTCTATGACTGTTTTCATGCTATTACAGGAGAGATGAGTAATTGCAGTGGAAACCATATGGCCTACAAAGCCTAAAATATTTACTGTCTGGACATTTACAGAAAAAGTTTGTGAATCCCTCCCCTGTGCAATCTGACTGTTGTCTATCTTCCACCCTTTCTATATACCACTATTCCCACTTAATCTATTCTAGCCATATACTGGCCCTTCTGTTTTCTTCCAAAACAACAAGATCATTCTACTTCAGGGGTTTGAACTTTCAGATTCATTCATTTAGACTATTTTGTTTTGTTTTGTTTTGTTTTTTACTAGAACTTTAACTAGTTTATGCCTTTATTTCACTGTGGTCTCTGCTTAAATGTCCTGCCCTCAGAGAAAAGAGTTGACATCAGCTAAATATCTTAAAATGCTAACCTCTTGATTGTGTTTTATCTTAGTCAGAATGAAAAGGCAATGCCAAAGTTGGTAAAACATGTTTATATATCCCACTTACACATATGAGTTACTATATAGTAAGGGCTGCGAACCATTGCCCTTCCATTTTATACTAAACTGCTGAACTAGTAAAACTGCTATGTCTCCCTTCCCCATATCAAACATAAATTATCTATGAAAGAGAAACACCAAGAAAGAGAAGAAAAGCCTGAGAAAAAATCCTTAGAGCAACTAATGGGGCTATTTTGAACCATTATATGTGGCAGGGGTAGTGGCTTTGGCCTGGGATAGGAGACAAGAAGGCATGGCTGTGGGAGGATGGTGAAATAAAAATACTGAAGGATAAATAATACCTACTCATATTCATATAATGATTCAGAGAGCTCTTGTTAAAGTACCGTGAGGAGTAATAGATGAGCAATGTAGCCAGTTGTTGTTTTAAAAAATATTTGATATTCCAGGAGAAAATAAAGCCACAGACTAGAATAACAGGGCATTTGAAAAACGTAATCATTTCAAAGGAAAAGAAAAACATATTGGATTGTCGATTCCATCACAGACAGATATATTAGAATACAGAGATAAATACTTCTGAATTTATCTAAAAATATGCTAAAAGAAATAAGGGAGTTTATTATTAATATATATTTTTAAAACCTGGGAAAAGCTAAGCAAAAGTGTTAGGTATTAAACATAATAATGGGGTTGTAATACATATAAATGCAATAAGGAATTAGAAGAAAACGTCTGGAATGCAAAATGAAAATACATAAATTAATATATTTTAATATATTTATATTGTATTATACATTTAAAGGGATATGATATATGGAGAATAGAGGTAGAAGTGATAACACTCAGAGAACAGGGAGTTCAGAGAGGGGGGGGGAAATGAAAGAAGTAAATTTTGGAAGCCATAATGGAGATATAACATTCAAAATTTTTTCAAAAATGTAAAATACTTTTAACTGAAACTCCTACATGTTGATAAAGGAGAGTAGATTCAGACAGTAGATTCACCTGCACAACATATAGTAGAGACTGAATAGCAATAAAGAATAAGAGAACTGGGAACATTTGAATAGCTTACAAAGAGAAAAAAAACAAAAAGTGGATTATATACAAAGGAACAAGAGTTAGATTGAAATCAGAATATTCAACTTTAGCTAGGATGCAAGAAGACAAACCAATATTCTTTCAAAAGAATTAAAGTAACTAACTTAGAATCAAGAATTTTAGGGCCCTGTCACACTGCAACTGCTGCTGCCATACAAGTGTGTGCATGGAAGTTATAGCCCCTGCCACTGCCCCATCCCTCCTGGCACCTTGCCCTCATGAATACATAGGGGCCCCACTGCACCACCAGGAACTTGAGCATGAATTTAAACTTAGAAATTAATTTAGAACCAAAAAGAGCCTGCATTTCCAAAGCAATACTAAGCAGAAAGATCAAAGTTGGAGGCATCACATTACCTGATGTCAAACTATACTATAAGGCTACAGTAATCAAAACGGCATGGTACTGGTACAAAACCAGACATATAGATGAGTGGGAAAGAATACAGAACACAGAAATAAATCCACACACCTACAACCATCTGATCTATGACAAAATCAACAAAAATAAACAATGGGGAAAGGGCTCCCTATTCAATAAATGATGCTGGGATAACTGGTTATCTACATGCAGAAGAATGAAACAGGACCCCTACCTCTTACTCTATATGAAAATTAACTCAAGATAGATTAAAGATTTAAATTTAAGACCTCAAATTATAAAAATCCTAGAAGAAAATCTAGGAAATATGCATGTTGATGTCAGCTTTGGCAAAGAATTTATGGCTAAGTCACCAAAAGCAATTGCAACAAAAACAAAAATTGAGAAAAAGAAAATGGAACTTACTTAAAATGAATAACTTCTGCAGAGCAAAAGAAATTTCCAACAGAGCAAAAAACAGCCTACAGAATAGTGGAGAAAATATTTGCAAGCTATGCATCTGACAAAGGTCAAATATCCAGAACCTATAAGAAGCTTAAATCAACAAACAAAAACCAAACATTCCAACTAAAAAATAGGCAAAATACATGAAAAGACACTTCTCAAAAGGAGACATTCAAGTGGCCAACAAATATATGAAAACATTCTCAATATCACTTAGTCATCAGAGAAATGCAAATTAAAACCACAATGAGATACCATCTCATACCAGTCAGAATGGCAATTATTAAAATGTCAGAAAATAATGGATGTTGGCAAGGTTGCAGAGAAAAAGGAACATTTATACACGATTGCTTGTAATGTAAATTAGTCTAGCCACTGTGAAAAGCAGTTTGGAGATTTCTCAAATAATGTAAAATAGAACTATTTTTCGACTCAGCAATCCCACTACTGGGTATGTACCCAAAAGAAAATAATTTATTCTATCATAAAGACCCATGTACTCATATGTTCATTGCAGTGCTAGTCACAATAGCAAGAACCTGGAATCAAGCTAAGTGTCTATCAGCAGTACACTGGATAAAGAAAATGTGGTACATATACACCATGGGACACTAAACAACCATAAAAAATAACAGAATCATGAAACATGGATGGAGCTGAAGGACATTACCCTGTGCGACCTAATGCAAAAGGAGAAAATGAAATGTTCTCACTCATAAGTAGGAACTAAACATTGAATACACATGATTGCAAAGATGAGAACAATAGATACAGAGTGGCTCATTAGATGGGGGACGAAGTGGGAGGGATGCATCGAACCACTTGTTGGGGACTATACTTATAGCCTGTGTGATGGGATAGTTGGGACTCTAAGCCTCAGTGTCATGCAATTTATCTGTGTAACAAATCTGTATGTGTATCCTTTCATCTATAATAAAAGTTGAAGAAATCAAAATGTCAGAAAGGACAGATACATGTAAATTTCAGAGATAATAAGCATAAACTAAGGCAATTATAGTTATGCATCCAAAAAGTAGGTGATATATTATATTATCTTCCCTGTGCAGGTACGTATATACTATAAAATTAATCATATACTAAGGAATACAGAAAAACTCCATAAGATTTAAGGAATTTGTATTAAATCAGGCATGTTAGCTAAACCTGATTCAGTTATATTACATGTGTACAACAAAAAGGTAAAATTCACAGCTACTTAGAAATTGAAGAAAAAAAGCTAAATGATTTACATAAGATCTAAATAATAAATAAAATACTAAGCCTGAAAATGAGTAAGTTAGAAAGTTGGTAGTATAGAAAGAGGCCCTTATATCTTACAGTAGGAAAGTATAAAACCTGAGAACCAAATTTAGAAAAGTACAGTCATTGTCATCAAACTTCAAAGGTGATTGAGTTAAGTCAGCTAGGCCATGGCCAAGGGCTTTGTTGGGAAAACCTTGGACCCTGACAAATACGGATGGGAGCACATAGGTGAGTGCTCCAAAGATGTTTGTTCTCTAGATAGATCTTAACTTTTAGAGCCAGCAGAATCCATGTACCCCTCACTAGAAAGAGCTAACACTCCCCTGTATGAGGATAGACTGCACAGGTTTGTCTGCCACAAGGCAGCGTGGATACTCACCCAGATCTGTTCCAGCTCCACTTATGCCTGTTAAGCCAATAACCCAGCCATGGATACACTAAGCCTGACAATAGAGACAATACTTCGAAGTACCAGAATACTTCAAAGGACCCACAAGAATTTGCCAGCACATACCAGACTGAATGTTGATGGCATTTGATCAACGGATCTGGAACATAGGCCTTGATAAGAAAGAAGCATCGGGTTGGGGCTACTCTCTTGAGATAAGGAATTTAAAACTCCGGCAAACTCCCAAGGAATGGAGAAAATTTGCAGCTAGCTTAGCTTCTAGAAGCTAGGGGAAAGTAATGACCTACTCTGGACCAAATTGAAATATCTAAATTACCATGACAGATGCTTAAAAAAGGAAGTAAAAAGTTCAGGTAAGTAAGGATGCTACAGTGGTTATATTATGTAAGGCCAGAAGTATCATGCTTCTAGAGAAAGCCAAGAGGACACTATTCACCTAAGTCATAATATTCTGATGACAGACAATCAGGGTCAAGACAATAAGATAATCTGTCAGTGTTTCATAGTGCTTGTCTTCTAAGCAGGCCAGCACTGAGTAAAAGATGCTATCATAAAATTTTACTCATTAATCATAGCAATGAGGATGTGGGGGCCACAGATCAATAGAAGCCTTCTGGAACCCAGGGGTTCAAAATGACTTAAAAACTGAGAGTATGGGAGTAGCAGGTGAGAGGTCTTGATCCACACAGAGTTGTGAAGATGTTCAATAAAACGCAACACCTACAGAAGCCAAGTGGACAGACAGCCAATCAGGGTGATGCTTAATACAAAATCAAAAGAAAGCAAGAATGGATGCAGAGAGAGCGGAGGGTAGTTGCCTTAGCTAAAAACTAAACAAAACAAACCTTGCCTAGTTTCTATATATGAGACAGTTTTTAGACTTGTAACGTGCACTTTAGGGGTCTGCCACATCAGTAAAGTTTTTAAGGGTCTAGTGATCAGAGGTGTGTGGGAATATCCCCTTCAAAGTAAGAGGCAAGCTGCCACATCTTGTATCCTCTACCACAAAGAAAGAACCACAACACCCGGTAAGGCTATTCAGATTCTGCAGCGAACATATTTGATACTTTGCACTCCTGCTTTAACCTCACAGGGTCAAATTTCCAGCACTGAGTGAGACCAAAAGCAAGGAATGACTCTCCAGGAGGGGCAGACCAGTGTCAAGCAGGCCTAGTGCTTGGACCATATGATACAACAGACCCTGCAGTGTTGGAGATATCAGTGGGTGAGAAAAGATGTTATGTGCTGGCATGTAGCTTCCCAGTGAGAAAAATCACAGTTCAGGAGTGAGTTCATGTGATTATCAGTAGAGAATTAGACAAACTTTATAAACAGCTCCCAGTGCATTAACGGGTCTTGGTAAAGACAAAATGCTTGACCGTGAATGTCTTGGGACAGTAAGAGACCGTTTTTTTTTTGTTTTTTTTTTTGTTTTTTTTAGAGTCTCGCTCTGTTGCTGAGGCTGGAGTGCAGTGGTGTAATCTCTGCTCATTGCAACCTCTGCCTCCCAGGTTCAAGCAATTCTCTTGCCTCGGCCTCCCTAGTAGCTGGGATTACAGGCACCCGCCACCATGCCCAGCCAATTTTTGTATTTTTAGTAGAGACTTGGCTATGTTGGCCAGGCTGGTCTTGAACTCCTAACCTCGGGTGACCCACCCGCCTCAGCCTCCCAAAGTGCTAGGATTACGGGCTTGAGCCACCATGCCTGGCCTGATGAGTTGTGTTCTGTCAGACCTAGCAAGCAATACATTTGGGTGGGTCCAGCAGCAATTCACCAGATGATGAAAATGGTATAATCCAGGATGAAGTTTGAGGAAGACCACAGGGCAAGAACAAACTGAGTAAGCCTAAAATCCCATGTCACAAGTCACTATTATACCAGGATCTCTCCCTCAAGACAAACCTATGCTATATGAAAGGGTCCTGTACAACCACTAAAATAAGGAAATAAATTCAAAACATGCTTTATGGATGGACCAGCTCAGTATGTGGTATGCAAGCCAAAAATGGATGTCAGATTCATTAAAGCTATATACTCAGGCATGACCTTGAGAGATGGTGCCAAGGGAAAATCTTTTCAATGGGCAGAAGTTGAAGAGGGCTGGGCACAGTGACTCATACTTGTAATGCCTGCACTTTGGGAGACCAAGGCAGGTGGATCACTTGAAGCCAGAAGTTCAAGACCAGACTGGCCAACATGCTAAAAATCCAGTCTCTACTAAAAATACAAAAGATTAACTGGGTATGGTTGTGAATGCTTGGAATCCCAGCTACTGGGGTGACTGAGGCACCTGGGAGGCGGAGGTTGCACTCTAGCCTGAGAGACAGAGTAAGACTGTCTCAAAAATAATAATAATAATAAATTAACTGAAACACACAAATAAACACACAAAATAAATTAAAAATGGCAAAACAAACAAAAACCCAAAGAGAAGTTTAAGAGGTGCCCCTTGATTCTGCAATTTACGCTGAAGGAGAAATGACGTGAACTGAGAATATTTAGGGAGTCATGGCAAATGACAAAAGGACTGGCCAGCTTGTCAGATGCCTGAAAGGAAAAAAGACTCAAAGCTCTGAGACAAGGAAGACCATGTTAGATGCAGGAATATAGAAGCAGGCTGGAAGTGTGGTGATTTTTCTTTTAGTTCATGTCCACCAAAAGAAAAAGTACATCAGGGAAGAGACACTGGACCACCAAGTACACAAAATTACTTGCTTAGTTGCTATTCACCAAGATTTGCCATTAATCATCTCAAAACTGCCAGTACAGGCACACAAAGAGAACAGCTATAGTGACAGAGATGGAGGCTTCTGATGGGTCCAACAGCATGGTTCCTACTCATCCAGGCAGATTTAGCCATATCTGAACATTTAAGTTGCCAGCAAGAATGACCAATGTCGAGCATTACTGTTCAAACTGCCAGCCAGTCACAGCATATCAAGGTGGATCTCTTCATTCTGGAAGAGCCAGAAGCTCATTCACATAAGAATAGGTACTTATCTGGGTGTGAGCTTGCTTTTCTTGTCCACAACAATTACTTATAAAGTAATCCCATCTGAAGTGTATATGGAAATGAGTCTTTTGAACATGAATATAAAATGACATAAGTATGATCACAGCAGCATTGTATATGCAAAATACTGGAAACAATCTTAATGCCTATTGATGGGAGAGTAAATGAATGAATAAACCATAATATAATAAAACAATTCAACATAATAAAACAGTCTTAATAAATAAACCCTTACCACTAGCATCAATATGAATGAATGACAGCAAAAATATTAAGTAAAAAATATTAACATTCATGATAATACACATTTATAATAAAATTTAAAATAATAGAATATATCATATACACAAATAAATAACTGTAAACTAAATATATATAGTTGCACTTAACTATATATACATATGCACACACATGTACACATACCTTCTTTAGGAATAAAACTATGTGGAATGATTACTGGGTAAATAAATAAATTAAGGCAGAAATAACAAAGTCCTTTGAAACCATTGAGGAAAAAGAGACAGCATACCAGAATTCCTGGGACACAGCTAAAGCAGTGTTTAGAGGGAAATGTATATCAATAAATGCCCACATCAGAAAGTGGGAAAGATCTAAAATCAACACCCTAACGTCACAATTAAAAGAACTAGAGAAGTAAGACCAAACAAATTTAAAAGCCAGCAAAAGATAAGAAATAACTAAGATCAGAGCAGGACTGGAGGAAATAGAGACAAGAAAAACCCTTAAAAAAATCAGTGAATCCAGGAGCTGGTTTTTTGAAAAGATTAACAAAATAGATACACTGCTAGCCAGACTAATACAGAAGAAAAGAGAGAAGAATCAAATAGACACAATAAAAATGATAAAGGGGAGATCACCACTGAGCTCATGGAAATACAAACTACCATCAGAGAATACTATAAACACCTCTATGCAAATAAACTAGAAAATCTGGAAGAAATGGACACATTCCTGGACACATACACTCTCCCAAGACTAAACCAGGAAGAAGTTGAATCCCTGAATAGACCAACAACAAGTTCTGATATTAGGCAGTAATTAATAGCCTACCAACCAAAAAAAGCCAGGGACCAGATGGATTCACAGCCAAATTCTACCAGAGGTACAAAGAGGAACTAGTACCATTCCTTCTGAAACTATTCAAAACAATAGAAAGGGAAGGACTCCTCCCTAACTTATTTTATGAGGCCAGCGTCATCCTGATACCCTAATTGATTTTATAAGGCCAGCATCATCCTGACACCAAAACCTGGCAGAGACACAACAAAAAAAGAAAATTTCAGGCCAGTATCCCTGATGAATGTCCAAGTGAAAATCCTTAATAAAATACCGGTAAACTGAAGCCAGCAGCACATCAAAAAGCTTATTCACCATGATCAAGTCGGCTTCATCCCTGGGATGCAAGGCTAGTTCAACATATGCAAATAAATAAGCATAATCCATCACATAAACAGAACCAATGACAAAAACTATATGATTATCTTGATAGATACAGAAAAGGCCTTCAATAAAATTCAACACCCCTTCATGCTAAAAAATCTCAATAAACTAGGTATTGATGGAACATATCTCAAAATAATAAGAACTATTTATGACGAACATAGCCAACATCAGACCGAATGGGCAAAAGCTGGAAGCATTCCCTTTGAAAACCAGCACAAGACAAGGACACCCTCTCTCACCACTCCTGTTCAAAATAGTGTTGGAAGTTCTAGCCAGAGCAATCAGGCCAGAGAAAGAAATAAAGGGTATTCAAATAGGAAGAGAAGAAGACAAATTGTCTTTGTTTGCAGATGACATAATTGTATATATAGAAAACCCCCATCGTCTCAGCCCCCAAACTCCTTAAGCTGATAAGCAACTTCAGCAAAGTCTCACGATATAAAATCAACATGCAAAAATCACAAGCATTCCTATACACCAATAATAGACAAGCAGAGAGCCAAATCATGAGTGAACTCCCATTCACAATTACTACGAAGAGAATAAAGTACCTAGGAATACACCTTACAAGGGACGTGAAGGACCCCTTCAAGGAGAACTACAAACCACTGCTCAAGGAAATAAGAGAGGACACAAACAAATGGAAAAACATTCCATGCTCATGGATAGGAAGAATCAATATCGTGAAAATGGCCATACTGCCCAAAGTAATTTATAGATTTAGGGCTGTTCCCATCAAGCTACCACTGACATTCTTCACAGAATTAGAAAAAACTACTTTAAATTTCATATGGAACCAAAAAAGAGCCCATATAGCAAAGACAATCCTAAGCAAAAGAACAAAGCTGGAGGCATCGTGCTACCTGACTTCAAACTATAGTACAAGCTACAGTAACCAAAACAGAATGGTACTGGTACCAAAACAGATATATGGACCAATGGAACAGAACAGAGGCCTCAGAAATGACACCACACCTCTGCAACCATCTGATCTTCGACAAACCTGACAGAAACAAACAAAGGAGAAAAGATTCTCTGTTTAATAAATGGTGTTGGGAAAACTGGCTAGCCATATGCAGAAAACAGAAACTGGACCCCTTCCTTACACCATATACAAAAATTAACTCAACGTGGATTAATGACTTAAAGAACCATAAAAATCTTAGACGAAAACGTAGGTAATATCATTCAGGACATAGGCATCAGCAAAGACTTCATGACTAAAACACAAAAAGCAACGGCAACAAATGCCAAAATTGACAAATATGATCTGGTTAAACTAAATATCTTCTGCACAGCAAAAGAAACTATCATCAGAGTGAACAGTCAGCCTACAGAATGGGATAAAATTTTTGCTATATATCCATCTGACAAAGGTCTAATATCCAGAATCTACAAGGAACTTAAACAAATTTACAAGAAAAAAACAAACTATCCCATCAAAAAGTGGGCTAAGGATATGAACAGACAATTCGCAAGAGAAGTTATTTATGTGGCCAACAAATATATGAAGAAAAGCTCATGATCACTGATCGTTGGAGAAATGCAAATGAAAGCCACAATGATATACCATCTCATGCCAATTAAAATGGTGATCATTAAGAAGTCAGAAAACAACAGATGCTAGCAAGGATGTGGAGAAATAAAAACGCCTTTATACTGTTGGTGGGAGTGTAAATTAGTTCAACCATTGTGGAAGACAGTATGGCAATTCTTCAAGGATCTACAATCAGAAATACCATTTGACCCAGCAATCCCATTACTGGACATATACATAAAGGATTATAAATCATTCTAGTATAAAGACACATGGACACGTATATTTGTTGCAGCACTATTTACAATAGCAAAGACTTGGAACAAATCCAGATACCCATCAATGAGAGACTGGATAAAGAAAATGTGGCACATATACACCATGGAATAATATGCAGCCGTAAAAAATAACGAGTTCATATCCTTTGCAAGGACATGGATGAAGCTGAAAACCATCATTCTCAGCAAACTATCACAGGAACAGAAAACTAAATACCACATGTTCTCACTCATAAGTGGGAGCTGAATAATGAGAACCACATGGACACAGGGAGGGGAACATCACACACCGGGGCCTGCAGGGTGTGGGAGGCAAGGGGAGGGAGAACACTAGGCCAAATACTTAATGCATATGGGGCTTAAAACCTAGATGGCGGGTTGATTGGTGCAACAAACCACCATGGCATATGTATACCTATGTAACAAACCTGCATGTTCAACACATGTATCCCAGAACTTAAAGTGAAAAAAAAAAAAATGTGAAAAGGAAAGCAAGGATATAATAATTACGAGACAGGGAATAACAATCTCCGAGTAGAGTCGGAGTGATCAGATGGAGAAATCTTTTGATTACATGTAGACTATAATCTAAGTCAGAGATTTTGTTTGGTTTGTGGGTTCATGGTGCTTATTACGTAATTTGAAATAACTAAGTAAAAAATATGTAAATGAAGGTAATGCCTAAATTGATTGTATCATCAGAAGGTATTTTAATGATGTGTGTTATCACAGATTATAATGAATGCAATTCCATGAAGTTATGACCCAAATTGTGTGTGTGTGTGTGTGTGTGTGTGTGTGTGTGTGTTTATGCATGTAAAGAACAACCAAGGTCAATGTTAAATGGAAAAGGGTTTTATTAGAATATATAAAGGCATTCAGTGTTTATATTTATGATTGTTCTCTAATATCTACAGATTATTTTACAAGCTTCTTTACAAAATGGAGAGACTTATTCTCTGCCCCTTGCATGTGTGTCAGACTCTGTGTCTTGCTCCTAGTGGATAAAATGCAGTAGCAGTAATGACATAGGACTCACGAAAAATATTTTAAGAATCAGAACAGCTTCCTCTTTTGGATCACTTGATCTGTGAGATGTCAGCTTCCATTCCACAGATAAAGTTGCCATGTTTATCAAATAAAAATATAAGAAGAAGTTAAACGTGAATTTCAGATAAATAATATATGATTTTTTTGGTATAAGTATATTCCTTGTAATATTGGGGATATACTAAAATTTTATTTATGCTTTTTGCCTGAAATTGTAAAATTCAAGTAACTGCTTATCTAAAATTCAATTTTAACTAGACATTTTAAGTTTTATCTTAGTACACTTATAACAGTCATCTGGAGAGGTGTGCATGGCACGGACCTGAGCTTTCCTGCCAAAGTCGTCAGACTGTGCCATCTTGATCCTCTAGCCCCAGTCAAGCTTTCAGATGAGTGCAGTCCTGGCTGATGTCTTCATGTCGATCTCCTGAGATGCTCTGGGCTAGATCACTCAGATAAGCCACTCCTGAAACTGCACCACAGAAACTGTGAAATCATAAATGTGTGCTGTTTTACAGTTTTAGTTTTGAGGCAATTTGCTCCCCAGTAACAGATAAGTAACAGAGCAAATACCACATCAATCATGCTTCTTAGAATCCATAGAAGAGGAAACTGACATAAGTCACTTGTTTTTAAATTATCTCACAATATATGTTTTTTGTTTGTTTGTTTTGTTTGTTTGCCTTAGCCCCAATATCACTAGGCCTTAAATGGTGCTTAATTCACTAAATTGTAACTTTTACATTTATCAGTTTGAGGGTTCATTCAAACTGTTCTGTTCTGGAACATATCAGAGTCCTTTTTCTCTTGATAGAGCCACATTTTATTTTCCACATTCTGATTGAAATCCCGAGAGAATAGGAAGAAAATGTGTACATTCTGATGGAAAGTAAAAGCTGTCATTTCATAAATAATACTTCTGATTCTGAAAGAAAGAAATATAGCTTCCTTTTCCTGCTCTCTTAAAGGAATGCATGGGTCCACTTCTTCTCTCTGCTTCATCACATGCAAGTTCTATGACCAGTTATTTTTCTTTTTAACTACTTAGCAGTTTTCCTCTATAAGAACATTTCATATTCCACTATTTACCTTTGAATCCTACATAGCTACTTGTCCCTAGAGAGTCATTCACCTTTTTCTCATTTCTAAGTTTAACATCTGTGTAAATATCTGCTTCACTGAAAATCCAACACAGTTATTTTTTGCTGAGTACTGTTTATTTTCTGCCCCCTCAAGATATTTCAGACATGCATTATGATTGTGGCTCAAGTGAGAGACTGGAAGCAAGATACTATGTGTCCTCATGTTTAAGAGTCTCTGATTCCAATTTGGAAACGTCATTTCCTCCCCTTTAAGCAGTTTGCTGGCTTAAACTGTCTCAAAAGATTTCTTTGCCATAATAATTCTTCATTACTAAGATGGTAGCATCATGGAAAACTCTAACATGCTGGGCTACTTAAAGGAAAATAGAACAGCAAATGTGATTTCTCATAGTCACCATGCAGAATTCAAAGTGAAACACACGGGTTGAAAAATGCTTGCATCCACTTTCCTCCAACAGACTATAGAGCTTTTAATTAACCACAATACATATCCTCATTTACTCTTAATTCAGCCGTTTCTTGGTAAAGGAGGAAGCGCATTGCCCTACTAGGCAGGAGACCTGGCATCATCTCTGGGCTCTTTCACATTTATCTATCTCACTGGGACTCAATTCAAATATTATCTCAACTCTGGCAAAGAAGTTGACCTTTATGTTCAAATTTGGTTCTCCTTTTCATGATCCAAATTTTATTTTCTTTTGCTATGGTCTTGACTTATAATCTCTAGTTCAACATTCTATTATGTAATGAATGCCTTCTTATTCTAAGTCAACTGAAATCCTTTATGAATTAAACATTTAAAATACTAATAAATGGAAGTGGCTACTGGCCTTATAATTTGTTCAAGGGTCTAACATGTAGTAGAACCTTGATAATTTATAATAAATAATAGTACAAAATTTTAGTTTGCACCAAACTATTTAAAGTTGAAATATTTTTGCCATTTTACAAATGAGAAGAGGACAAAACAGTGGCTTTTGCAAGTTGATAGCTGTAGTGATTCGTGTGAATCCAAGTCTATCTAATGGCAGAGTCCATGTTATTCTACTTTGTGCTGAAGCTAATGAAAAGGCTAAATCTTGTTTATATCTTTAATCTCTCTGATTCATGGTGCACTGGGAGTGGTGGATTAGAGGCTTTCTAATTTTGCTTTTCTCTCTAATTATAAAGGCAAGTGCCCTTGGTTTAATGTTGTGCTCCACTGATTCATGAAGTTCTGCTAATGCAATATTTGTCATCAATATTGCAATAAATTCATGGCATCTTTTTCCTTTGCCATGTAATATGAAAGGATGAATTGCACTTGGAATAACTAGTGGTTAGTAAATCCAGTTCTTTGCATTTCCCACCCAGTGGCTTAGAACTCTTTCTTCTCTTTCACTGCTGGCATCTTATCAGTCAAGTTTGTCTATTTTCTCAACTTTCCTCCACTGCTGTTGACTTATTTCATCTAATCCTGTTACTACAGGCTCTTGATGGGGTCTCCTGCCTTGAGTCTCTTTTCTCCTCTTACCTACTAGTATGAATCTTCTAACATAACCTGATCTTAGTCATCACAATTATGTCTGGTCAAAATACTTCAGTGACTCTGCTGCCCTCAGAGAAAGAAAATGAAACTAACCAACACATATCTTCTCCATCGTCTGGTACATGTCTATTTCTGCAGCCTCACCACCCACGAGTCCCCCTACATAGTCTCATTGGTCTGGCTATTCTGCTGTATTGTCAATGCAGAATTGAATGTCTGGAATTCTCACCCATTTTCTTCATCAACCCCTGCTCAATCTTCGAGATGCAAATCAAGCATCAGCTTTCCCTGAAGGCTTACTTATTCTCCTCACACCTCCTAGTCCCAACTGCGTTAGGTGTTACATTATGTCACTTCTATGAAGGTTTAATTTTTGATAACATAATCATGAAATACAGTCATTTAGTAGTTCATTTTTCCTTAAAGACTGTGAGCTATGTGAAGGCGAATGTGACAATTTCATTAATGCTTTTTAAACATATATAGAACTTACATGTTAGGCAGTGTTTTCTATGCATTTTACAAATATTAACTTGGTTACTTCCCATTACAACCTTTTGATGTAGGTACTGTTGTTATTAACATTATATTGATAAAATAAGGCAAGAGGAATTGGGTGACTTTCTTAAGGCCCCTTAGCTAATAAGTGGTGATCCTAAACAGTCTGAATCCTGACCGTTCTTTTAACACAACTCTATGTTGCATATGTATATCCTCAGTGCCTAATTTTGTGCTTGGCAAAAACTATATGTTCTATGAGTCTTTTTTTAGTGAATAAATAAACTCTACTTCTGTTTAGTCAAAAATGCAACATTAAATAGTAACATGGACCATCAAAATGTTAACTAAAATCACCCTTCACTTCAGCCTGGTTTTATTTTGAATGCATTTCAAATTCCGGAAAATAACACTATGTCATTCAAAAACAAAAGAAGAGGAGGGAAAAAAAGGCAATATTATCTTTAAACATAATAAAAACAGCTCAACCTTGTAGATACATACCAGTGAGTGAAACATTGAATGTCAAAAAATCCATTTCAAGCTCTTTAGGGTGTTAAGATAGCAGATAGATTTCCCCCTTATTTTAGCTCCCTATTTTGTGAAAAGCATTTACTGATACTGGTGGTTGCAATGATATCTCTTTGCCTTTTCTCTCTGGGAAGATCACATCTGGCGTAAGGTGGCTCAGGTGGAAAAATACAGCAGATGTCACGAATCAAAGTGATCAGCTCAATACTGTTCTTGCCTCAATCAGCATGGATGGTCAAAGGAAGAAAAATGAACTGGGATGCTTCCAAACAACACATCCATCCAAATCCACACCTCTATAGCCTTCCTCATGGCCTGCAATAAAAAGTGTTTGAGATTTCACCCAGAAACCTACTGTAGAATACATTAGAAAAAATGTAAAAATGAAATGCTTCAAAACACTGAATACTTTTTTATTTTTTAAAAAGGTATCATCCTGTTGGCATCTTGGCATCTAGAAAGAAAAATTTTAACTCAGTGATGAACAATTAGGAATGTTTGTCTTTTTCTTCAGTTTAAAAAATGACTAAAATGACATATTTAGTATTTTGAAGGTACCAGGTTGGAAATTTCTGAGTCATTTTCATAAATGGGCTAATAAATTGTGCTGGATTTTTGTTAACAATGATAGCTACAATTTTCCTGGAAGTTACTGTATAATAATTTAATTCTAATAACCACTCTGTAAGATAGTTATCATTAATATATCTATAATATAGGTAAGGAAGTAGAGGCTCTCAGAAGCTGATTATAAAATCCTGGTAGAGTCACGATATAAATGCAGTTTTGTGTCATTATAAACTACATCTGGAATGATTATTTCTCTTGCTTTGAAGAGTGTAGTGTGTGTGTGTGTGTGTGTGTGTGTGTGTGTGTGTGTGTGTGTGTGTGTGTGTATGTTGGGGAAAATGAGTACATACGGAAGATCCACTGTGTTTACTCAAGGAATCATATTCCTAAGGGAAAATGGGAATGAAAATCTTCCAGGAGTCTTTTTGGAGTCAAGTGGGTCCTTGGTTTCTTAGACAAATAATCATTTTAGGGTCAGAAAAAAAGGGACAACATGAATGCATGTTATATGCCATCTGCCACAGACCACACAAGACTTGTCCTTAAGAAATGTAATAGTGGAGGTGCTGGCAATTTTTTTAGGATTAATAATAGTGTGAGTAACAGCGCTAATATTTCTTAAGACCATTTATATGCCAGTACCTGTAGCAAGTACTTTACATTGATTATCTCATTTGCTCATCACAGCAATCCAAACAACAGGCGCCATTATCACCCCTGATTTAGGGAGGAGGAATCCATGGCTTGAAGCCTTGACAAAGGTAACATTCTAAACAGCCTCCCTAGATTTCTGCCCCTGCCCTCCAGCATGAACGTGGACACCGAGTATGATGGGATAGTCACTCCCATGATTAGATGACACAGTTGCATTCAAGAAAGGGAGATTATCTGAGTGGGCATGACTTAATGAGGTGAACCCTTAAAAAGAACTAGGCTCTTCCTGAAGAAAGCATCTGAAGAGTGTGAAGGACTCAACATGAGTTAGATTCTCTGTTGCTAGCTTTGAAGATAGAGTTGGCCACATAGATTGGAATGTCCAGGAGCTCCAAGAAGCCCCTGCCTGACAGCCAGCAAGAAAACAGGGACCTTAGTACTGCAGCAGCAAATAACTGAAGTCTGCTATCATCAGGTGAACTTGGAAGATTCCCTTGTCCTCAAGATGAAAGCCTAGCTGAGATTTTGGTCTCAGCTTTGTGAAACCCTGAACTAAAAGTCCAGTCACACTGTGCTCAGACTTCTGACTGACACAACTTTGAGCTAAAAAGAGGTGTTTGTTTACCCATTAAGTTTGTGTTTAATGTTTTAATGGAACATTAAAAACCACATATCAAAGATCCCCAGAGCAATTAAGTTTCAGAGAGGAAATATAAATGGTAACATGACTTTGGAACCCAATTCTCATCCATCTAGCAACATGTGCCTTAAAATGAGTCTAGAAGAATTGACTTAATAACACATGTAAAGACATTTCAAATGTAAAGAGACATTTTATTATAAATGTGATAAACTTTGGGCTCATAGTGCCAGGTGAACTTTTCAGGTGAAAGCCAGTTAGAAACTCAGCATGAAAGAGGGGCTGTAGGCAAGCAAGTACTCCAGAGATCATCTTATGGATGGGTGGGTTTTGGACCCGCTTGTCATAGCTGAAGCAGACAACCTGATGCCTTTGACAAAAACACTGGCCACCACTACAGGGGACAGCTGTAGTGCTCATGGGCAGAGAATATTGTTAGGTGATGCAGGTGCTTCAGCAGCCTCAGGCTTTGTAATAACCCCTTTTAAACAGCCAATTGGATCCTCATTTTGGGCAGCAGCTGTATACGTCCTGCCCTTCTTTGAGTTTTTGGAATATGTCATGTGATTCTATGATGCAAGTCTCCAGATATGCCTCTCATTCTGCCAGAAATGTTTTACCACTGGCTTTCTTAGGCCATTTTAATTCTTACCTTCCACATACCAACTTCACGGTCACCTACTCAAGAGGCTTTCTTCTCTCACTTCATTGAATCTTTTTTCTCTGCTTTTTCTCAAGCATCGTAGTTTTTGCCCTCCATGAAACTTATACCTTATAAATTTTCATTGGTTGGTTTACTGTTTTTATGATATCTCCATGTTTACTAATATTTCTTTTAATAAAAATTATAGCTAACATGTTATGTGAATTTATCCGATGGTAATAAATATCTTGCAAAGAATCCAGAGAGTTGGGGGTCATGCTATCCACATGCTAGAGATGTTGAAGTCGGATGAGTGGGGTTAGAGACCACTCAGTGTTACACAGTGGCTAGCAGTGGTTTATCCAGGATTAAAACCCAGGCAGTCTGAATTCTTGTTACTCAGCAATACTGTCTTAGGCTAAAAAATAAGCAATGCTCACTTAGCAGATAGCACCGTACCTGATACACAGAAAACACTCATTAAAGATTTGCGAGGGGGGAAAAAAACAAAAGAATGAATGCATCGCAATGGGGCAGAATTCCGGTGACTTCTATTAGCTTTTTGGCAGCAGAGAACGCAATTATTGGATATAATAAGAGATATCAGAAGGATAAAAAGAGGACAAGAAGACAGAGTGGGAGGAGATGATCATAGTGGCTATGCAGCAGCTGAAAGCAGACCCCAATCTGATGATAAAGGGGAATTACTTAATGGTGCATCTTTACTCCAGACCTTCAGAATCAGCATCTTATGGGGTTGGGAGGACTGGGAGACATGAAACACTGTGTTTTTATAAAGTTAACAGGGGATTCTGGTGATGTGCCATCTTCTGCTTAGTGTGTGAACATGATTAAGATAATTCTGGTGAGTACTGGAAAGAGAGTAAAATCCCAGAGTTTTTGCAGTTGGGAACGACACTAAAAAACAAATACCAAACTCTACTTTTCACTGAAATTATCACTTCAATTTTTACCATCAGGCCAAACAAATAATGGTATAGAGATAATTATATTCATTCACTTTTTAAAAAAAACTTTTTGACAGTCTTTAACAAACATCCCTTAAATACGTGAAATTATGTGAAAGTAATATATCTTCATAAATACAACTGTTCTTTCAGATATAATAGTATTATCATTTGACACAAGAAGAAATTGAGGCAGAGACAGAGATTATCCAATTTCTACATTATCAGACAATTGATCATTGACAGAGCTAAGGTTAAATTTAGGGAGGCTGATGTTTGATCAACCACTGGTCCACCTAATGGAAATCTATTCATCTTTTTAAAATGATGCATCATAGTTCTCACAGGGTGAAAAAAGCAAGCTAGGCAGCTAAAGTGCACATACACCCATACGTACAAACAGATTAAAAAGACAAATGTAGAGAACCATAATGGGTTTAATATGTTTGTAATCTCTAGTGTGAAGTTGTAAATGAATGGTGAGAAATAAGAATGGAGAATCAGAAAATAGACATCCTAAAAATGCCAACTCACAGATTACAAAACTTGTCTTTATGATGGAGAGCTAACAAAGTGTCTTTCACATCGTTTCAGTGCCAACATCATAGCACTTATGCTAACTATATCTTTCCATGCTCAACTCTCATAATAGCCTAGAATAAGTCATATGGAAATTTAAGACAAGTGAATTTTTTTTTTTTTTTTTTTTTTTTTTTTTTTGAGACGGAGTCTCACTTTGTCACCCAGGCTGGAGAGCAGTAGCACGATCTCCGCTCACTGCAACCTCTGCCTTGGGGGTTCAAGCGATTCTCCTACCTCAGCCTCCTGAGTAGCTGAGACTACAAGCTCATGCCATCATGCCCGGCTAATTTTTGTGTTTTTAGTCGAGATGGGGTTAAGTGAAATATTTTTGAGTTCTCATATAAAACAAAGATTCTCTAGTACGTAGATTAAATATTTGGTTTTCTTATATTTTACTGAAAGGTTAAAATGGCTGCAAGGTTGAACTTTTGACATAGAAGAAAAAACACAAATTCAAACAATATAATTCTATTAGGGAAGAAGGTGTGTGAATCAAGAGTTTTTTGTTTGTTTGTTTGTTTTGCTTAAAATAAAACTTAGATTCACCAAAGATGATTCTTTTCTAATATATTTTAGGTAAAACCATCTCTGTTTCTGCCGGTGCCAACATAAACACACAGTACTAAGCCTTTGTCGAAGTTTACTCTACTGGAATATTCTCCTAATGGCATGATTTTAACAACAGAAGTATTTGCACTGTATTTACTCTGGGAAGCTTTGCAACTTAAATCTGATTTTCACACAAATATATTTTAAATATCCCTTCCTGAAACCCATCGAGATGATAACAGTTTGGAAGCTTATGCAAATGTGTAATACATGTGGAATTTTACATGAGCATTTATGTTACTAAATCTGAAATTAAATCATTCATTAGAATGACTGCTGCCATTAAGCCCTTCTTACTGTTCTTAAACTCTATGTTTAAGAGAAAAAAATAGCAAAGCCAAATATAGGTAAACGCATTATTATTATTATTATTATTTATTGAAATAGACTGTCACTCTGTCCCCCAGGCTGTAGTGCAGTGGCACCATCTTGATTCACTGCAGCCTCTGCCTCCTGGGCTCAAGCAATCCTCCTGCTTCAGCCTCCCAAGTAACTGGGACTATAGACACGCACTACTATGCCTAATTTTTGTATTTTTAGTAGAGATGGGGTTTCGCTGGTCTTGAACTCCTGACTTCAGGTGATCCACCTGTCTTGGTCTCCCAAAGTGCTGGGATTACAGGCATGAGCCACTGCACTTGGCCATTATTCATGTTAAACATCAAATTATATACTACAAAGCAAAGTGAATTAAGTAGAATAATATTTAGATATGAAACATTTTGGTATCTTATACTATGTGCATACTTTTCTTTTCTTTTTCCAATGCAAAATAACCTTGAGCATCGTTTAATTATGCAACTACCATAAAACACCCAAAAGAACAGCAGAGAAAAGTGAGTATTTCTGAAGCATTTCTACAGAAGGTACAACAGAAATTTCAAGAGAGAAAGGTTGAAATTGACCAAAAAGTTGCATTATATACAACTTATGCTATAAAACATATGGTAAAAATGGTTTCATCTCCAATGTCAGCTTCAATATTGTGCTGACATTTATTAACTGGCTTTGTAATTATTATTTCTGTCAATTATCAGGAGTGACATCTTGTAGAGCACCCTCACTTCTTAGCAAGACAGAGAACCCCTTTTCAAGGTTATTACTTTTAACTCTCTCTGACAACTTAATGTGTGACACTGAAGTGCTGAGATTTAGAGATGGAAGTTAAAAACAAGCTTGCTCTTTACAGAACACATACTATGGTAGAAGCTCACGTGCAAAAAAAAAAAAAATGCACTGTAATGAAACATGTAATTACAGAACTATTACCAAAAGAATATATAGTAGAGAAGAGGGAATGAGTAATTTCTTCTGGAATTTTAAGGCCAGCATCACTGAATAAAAGTCCACTGGAAATGTTTGCAGAATAAATTAGAGTTTATTTGGTACCCAAAAAGCAACCAAATAGAACAAAAACCATGCACAAATGCCTTGAAAGGGTATTTACTTCATTAAAGCAAAGGAGAGGAAGGGATAGTTTAGAGTTTACCTTGGGCAAGTGGATCCTAGCACTCAAATATAATCAAACTATTTTGTACATGTTTGAGGGGGTCTTGCTTTTTTGTTTGCTTTTTAGTTTTGTTTGCTTTTTAGTTTTGTTTGCTGTCTTTGCTTTTTATTAGAGAAAACTGCCTTTCTACACATAAGGGACAATTTGATTTTAGCATCCAGGCTTCTGTGGCCAAGGAAGAAGGGACTTTTCCAGCATAATTATTAATAGCACTAACTTTCACTCTCAAAAGTACTCCAGTTCGGATGATAAATTTTATAGTCAACCTAGCAAAAGATGACATCTTGTAAATGTGGATTGGAAGCCATGCATGTCATTTACCCACGTTGATCTCAAAATCTGTACGTGAAAAGTATGAATAAATATGAGACAAATCTAATTGTTATTCTGTTCAAATTTTAGTGATAACACTGAAAAGTTTTTAACAATGAGTTATTCCACCATAAGAAATGTTTGAAGAACATTTCCCAAAGGATCCTCTGCTTCCTTAGTAAGTTAACATTTTGTATTAGGGTCAGATTGTGCTAAATTATGATATCAAAATAAGCATATTAAATGGCTACAATTTCTCTAACATCTAAAGCTGTGATAAACTACTAAACAGTGTGATATTTCAGATATTTAATTCACCAAATAACATATTTGGAATGTGTATTTTCTTCAAAATTTCCTCTGGAAAACAACAAAATGGTGAATGATCTATGCTTAGTGAAATGTAAAAGTAGATAAGCTCTTTTGCTTTTACTATTGTGAAAGGTAAGTAGAAAAAAAGGGGGCTTATGAATAAATGAATGTATCTGACAATTGTGTTAATAAGCTCTCCTATCTTATTTTTAATCAATGAATTATGTAGAAAGCTTTGTTTAGACCTTGGCTAATCAATAAGCTATTTTGTAAAACAAGAAACATAGACTTGGGGTCAGTGATTCCTTTTTAAAATTTAACACATTAGGTAAAGAAAAATCTGCAAATACTTTAGGATTTTTTCATTGAAGATTTCTAGAAGAGTATGTTGTGATTTAAAAGGGTATACACCTTTAGCAAACTTTAGTATGTTGTGTTTCCATTCATCCAAATTTTATATTTGACCTCTGTCTCATTGACTTTAAAATTGTCTTCTGCATTTACTTATCATCAAAACTGGGTTGGGTACACCTAGAAGAAACTTAGTCACCATAGACAAAATCAAAAAAGATTGTTTTTTATTTTTCTGAGTTTCAGTCACCAATTAATTATAAAGTCCAGGAATTCTCTTAGCGTTCTCAAGTGTTCCTTTCTTTCTTAATACTTTTTTTTAGTGAAAAACATAAGATTCTAGTAAAAATATAGCAGTATATTACATGTCATTTTATTCCTAAAAAGAATGTAATCCCATTCAACATTTTGTGATTCAGAACAACTCATATTCACATATCTCATCTATGCAACTACTAATATGTTTAACTTATAAATATAAAGAAGAAATAATTACTCAGTGTAGGCCATGGCCTTGATAATGTGTGAGATAAACACTATATATAGAATCACAAAATTTCAGAGTTGGATGTAATTTTAGATATTGTCATTGACCAAATGAGCTATTAGACATCCATCAAAATTGACTTAAGTGCTCAACGCTGAAAAGCAATGCAATTCATCCTTTCATTAATTAATTCATGTGTTTGTCCATCCCTCTATCCATTCACCCCCACACACATCCAATTAATCACACCTCAACTGTTATTTGTAAGTAACAAATGACATAAACACATAAAAGAAATTGGGATTTAGGAACATTTATCATAATTGTTGAAGAGACTATGTGAATAAATAAGGGCTCATTAGAAATTTGTACCAGACCATACAGAAGCTTTTGTTTAGGTTATATGATTTTATTTTTTATTCTTCTGAGACTGGAAAGAACTATACACACACACACACACACACACACACACACACACACGCACACACACACACACACACACACATATACATAGCAGGCCCTAGAACATGGAACATTCAACTATAGTGTACACTCTTTCCATTTCACCATTATGTTTTGCAAAGAGTACTTTAAATACCACATGGTATAGGCACTGACAGGCAGACTCTTGCTGCATTCCTAAGGCTTAATGATCTAAAAGATGGGAGAGATACATGTATACTAGGGGAGAAGAGTCCTTATCATCTAAAGTGATAGCTCCTACAGAACTGGATAGAAAAAAGAAGGGATTAACTTGATCCAAAAATCATTTCACCAAGTTACATTGATGGAAGTTCAACTGGTGGTAGAATCCATCCTCTATCATGGGGACTTAGGGACATTTCAGTGGATTTAATAAATCCACTTTTAAAAGCAACTTTGTTCTTTTAGATTATGCAATGATATCTCAAGTTTTCTAAGTCACTGGAAGCTTTCCTTGGAAATTGAGTTTCCCTAGTTATGCTCAATCCCCTTTTCTAAAACTTTGCCGGGACACAGAACACTTTTTAGGGGAAGGAGAAAATAAAGGAACATTTTAGAAATCCAAAGTCAGGCATCTACCAACTCTGACATTGAACTTCCGTGGGCCCAGCATCCTTTTGTATAAATGGAAGGCACTAAATTAAATTAGTAATAGAAAACTTGTTGAACTCTGCCCCATAATGTGCGTTGTTTGTCAGAACTGTGTTTTATTATTATAAAATTCAACACAAAGGTCCTTAGTTTGGGTATGCACTCTCTAGTTTAGCAGATGCTCTGTGACAACTTAATGCCTAACATCCTGTCTGTTTTGCAGTTTATGTCACCTGTCCTTCGTCACCTAAGCTCATCCCTGTTTACTCCTCACTGCTCATGCCACCATTTTTATCTCCCCAGCCAACCACACAATTCCAGCTCTACTAGGCTCTTTATTGTTTTAGGACTTCTCAAAACAAGCTCCTACTTAGAGTCTTTGCATGAACTGCCGGTTCTGTGTCTAAAACTCTTCCTCCATATAATTGCAGGATGAACTAATTCACCACCTTCAATCTTCTGCTCAAAAGTCTTCTTCTCAGAAAGGATCATCTGATCATCTCACTTAACAGTGAAACTCCTGAGCTTTCAGATCCCCCTTACTTTGCTCTATTTTTGCTTTTTTTTTTTTTCTTCTTCTTCTTCTTTTTCTATGACCTGCTTTACAAAACATTCCATTCCTGACATAAAATACCCTATTGGATGTTTATCTCATTCTTTCCTTTGTTTAAATGCCAGTTTTTTTCCTCGTATTCTAAATTTTGCAGAGAACTCAGTTCAAATCCTAGCTCTACATTTCACAGATTTTTTCAAGTGCCAACTCTGAGCCTCGGCTTTCCATCTCAGAAAAGTGGACAGTGATTCTCATATAGCCTGATATGGTATTTTAAGTATTCACCACACTCATACTTAGACATGCCATGCTGAAAAATAATTATTATTATTTCAAGCTTGTTGTAAGCCACATATAAAAGTCGAGAATGGTATATCCATGTTGTCAGGGTTCTCAGGATTTTTTTAAAGCTCCTGACCTATTCTAATTTTATCCTACTTAAGTTACTCACTGTTCCACTACATCTGTGAATAGATTACCGCTGGACCTGGTACTCAATTGGATCTCTAGAAATGTAAAGCAAGGACATCAGGAATTTTCTTTCAAGTTTAAATTAGGCATTTGAAACTAGTGGTATACCAAGGCAACAAAGAAAAAGAAACAAACTTTTCTGCCAAAGTGATTTTACTTTAAAATTGACTGCACTCCCATGATTGTTTGCAGGCAGAGACTGAAAGTCAGGTAGAGGACATAGCTACTGAAGAAATCACTAGGGACGCATCCAAGTTTGGAAAGTTAATAATCATGAGCTTAAAAATGCATTTGAATAAACTCTCACATTACCTTCAAAATAGTCACAGACAACGTCAGAGTTTAAGATTCAAAAGATGAATGGCAAAAAGGTTTATTTAAGGCTAGAACCTTTTTTTAATTGACGTTGCTATTGCTGTGTTAGTAGTAATGTTGTTGTTTTCGTACTTCTTATTATTATATTAAATGCCACTAGAAATAAGTCCAGAACAAAAGAAACAGCGTGTGAAAATTTACCACTGAACAATTCTTACAAACGGAAACCCTATCTTAGAAGTGCCCAGAACATTTGGAAAAAAAAAAAAAAGAAAGAATATTTATTTTCCTAAGGAATTCTAGCTGGAAATATCTGTGGAAACCTTTTCAGAACTCTTTTAAATATGAGCTTTATATTAAAACTCTACTGGAGAACAAATTTCCGATTTCAACTACATAGAAAAATCTTAGAAAATCTCCGTCCCATATATCCCTTTCAGATAATCATTGAGTCCCCACTTTAAGTATTTTTAACAATGGTTAATCCTCTGAAAAAATTCGGTATTATTTTTAGAGACCCTTAACATTAGAAAGTAAGTCTTTATGTTGAACATAGATCAGGTTCCATGTAAATGCATTCATTTATTCATTCATTCTACATGCATTGAGCATTAGATACTAGGAGAACTAAAAGAAAAGGAAGAGAAAGCACACATTCTACATTCGGGGAGCTCACAGTTTTCTGAGAACAAGAGAAGAACAACTATGTATTAATAGCCAGATGTGATTAAGAAGCTAATAAAATGGATTTTTCAACTGAATTAGGGGTGAAGAAGAGAGGCACATGAATTCTCATCTTCCGTATAGAAATATAATAACATTTTAAAATTAAGATTTAAATAAACATTTTAAAACTCAAAGAATTTTCTCCCCTAATACCTATAAATTCATATAATAACAACAAGAATAAACACTTTGGGGAAAGTTTTCCAATAAATAACAAAAAAAGAAGGAGGAATAACCTTATCTTCAACAACTGGTGCCTGGGGAAAGAAAGAAAATAATCTGGAATAGGCTGGGCTCAGTAGCTCATGCCTGTAATCCCAGCACTTTGGGAGGATGAGGTGGGTGGATCACTTGAGGTCAGTTCGAGACCAGACTGGCCAACATGGGGAAACTCAGCTCTACTGAAAATACAAAAAATTAGCCGAGTGTGGTGGCACGCGCCTGTAATCCTAGATACTAGGGAAGCTGAGGCAGGAGAATCACTGGAATCCGGGAGGCAGAGGTTGAAGTGAGCCAAGATTGCACCATTGCACTCCAGCCTAGGTGACAGGGTAAGACCCTGTCTCAAAAAAAATAAATAAATAAAATAAAATAAATAAATAAATATAAAAATTCTGGAGTAAAGTGGAGGGTTTAGCTATTCCTTATAAGGCGAAGTAGTGAGTTGACAATAGCCTCAGAATTCTCAAAAATTAGTGGGTAGTCATTTTTTTCTTCCATCTTGTTTCAACTCAGAAGTCATAGAAATCCTACCAAGGAAGAAAGAAGAAAAGTGGAGAGGTGAATCGACTGAAGAGGACAATGCCCAAATTGGTGGGAATGGTAAAAACTTAACCTCAGGTACTGAAGTTGATTTAGGGAGTAATTAATACTGTTGCATCATGAACAGGCTTACAAGGGAACAGAATTGATGCGTTTTAACAAAGTCTTTACGTTGCCCTCATCTGTTCTCTCTCAGCATCAACTTTTCACTATCACTCCACCCATGTAGTTTAGCTGTAGAGAAGTTGATAAACACAAGCCCCCATGAGTTCCTCAAAATAGAAACAAAAATTGTTCTCAGAAACAGTGCGAGTCATTTCATTCTTTATCAAAAAACAGAATGTCTACCAGAAGTCACCCCAAAATAATTAAAGTGAAAAGAAAGTATATGGAAAATCTAAACCAGAACTTAAAACAAAATATGGATAAAAAGGAATAGAGCATACAAATAAGCATGAAAGAACACAATATAGGTTAACACCTAACTCACAATTCCTTACGATTGCTTCGTATCATAGATCAACAATAATAAGTGATAATTGACTTAATAAAAACTTGAATTCAATAAACTGAATTTTAAACGGAGGTGTTACAATAATCAAATGAGGCGGGTGGATTGCCTGAGGTCTGGAGTTCAAGACCAGTCTGACCAATATGGTGAAACCCTGTGTCTACTAAAAATATAAAAATTAGCCAGGAATGGTGGCGGGCGCCTGTAATCCCAGCTACTTGGGAGACTGAGGCAGGAACATCGCTTGAACCCAAGAGGTGGAGGTTGCAGTGAGCCGAGATCAAGCCACTGCACTACAGCCTGGGTGACAGAGTAAGACTTCGTCTCAAAAATAAATAAATAAATAAATAAAACAAAAAATTGCAGGTAGAAGAAAACATTTTAGGGACCAAACTTTCTCATTATGCAACTAGTAAACTGAAAAATATGAATAAAACAGAATATAGATTTTAAACCTGAATTACTGACACTGGAATAACCCTAGTGAAGGAAGATGAAAATGCAGAGTAAAACAATTAGAGATACGCTAAAAGATTTAGAAGATGTGGTAATTCAGCACAAAGTAATTGGTATGCCTGAAGTAGAATATCCTACATACAGAACAGAAAATCTACCTACTCATATAATGAAAGATATATTACTGGAAAAACACAAATTGAATACATATATCACAAGAACACATGGTGTTTTAGGATATGAAAATCACAGGACAAATATATATCCCAGATAAACTGTCACACTTTGACACAATAAACAAATTCTTCAAGTATTTTGACAGACAAAACAGGTCACCTACATGGAGCAAAAATTGGAGTAGTCTAAACCTTTTTCACAGCTATATTCACTTCTAGAATACAATGAACTGCATATCAACAAAAAATATCTAGAGTTTTGTGGGAAGATAGTGACATTCAAGAATATTAAATCTAGCCAAAATGTCTTCTAACTATAAAGGAAAAAGGAAGACATTCTCAATCATTAAAAATCTTGATGAGATTGTGAGATTGATCTGTGAGATTATCTTTGAAAACCTGCTTGATAATGTCCCACCAATTAAACACAGAATCAAACTCAAGAAGCCAGAGATAGACAATCCATGGTAAAAACACCATGGTAAAAATAAAGTGCATTTAAGCTTAAAGATAATGCTTAAACAAATAAAAGTTATGTAACTTATGGCTATAGAAAAAGATGTAAAAATCATATTTTTTAATAGTATAAGGGTTTATAGGCTGGGCGCATATCCCAGAACTTTGGGAAGCCAAGTACTTTGGGAAGTGCTGTAATCCCAGCACTTTGGGAAGCCAAGATGGGTGGATCATAAGGTCAGGAGTTTGAGACCAGCCTGGCCAACATAGTGAAATACCATCTCTATTGAAAATATAAAAAATTAGCCAGGCACCTGTAATCCCAGGTACTCAGGAGGCTGAGGCAGGAGAATCTCTTGAACCCGGGGGGCGGGGGTTGCAGCGAGCCGAGATTGTGCTGTTGCACTCCAGCCTGGGCAACAGAGTGAGATTCTGTCTCAAAAAAAAAAAAAAAAGTTTATACACACACATATATGCTTTTAGAAATTGGAGAAGAGGTAGAGAAGAGAGGTTTGTGCTTAATCTTTCAGAAAACTTATTTTATAAGCTAAAATTAAAACATTATTAAAAATAAGCACAAGGTTTAATATTTATTTCATAATCTCTTAATTTATAAGAATCTTTTAGTAAATAATATCACCTATTGTAAAGAAATACTTTAATTTTGCTAACCTTCAGATTTATATCAATTGGTTTTAATTATGTAATAGTCAAATAATATTCAAATTAATAATTCTAAAAAAGACACTATTTTGATATAGTTTTATTTTTGTAAAAGTAACTCACAGATATTGTAGGTTCAGTTCCAGGCAACCTCAATAAAGTCAATATTGTAGTAAAGCAAGTCACACATCTTTTTTGGTTTCCCAATGCATATAAAAGTTATGCTTACACTACACTGTAGTCTAAGTGTGCAATAGCATTATGTCTAAAAAAAAGTATATATCTTAAGTAAAAGTACTTTATTGCTAAAAAAAAAAAAAGCCAATGATCTTCTGTACGTTCAGGGAGTCATAATCTTTTTTCTAATGGGAGATCTTGCCTTGAGGTTGATGGTTGCTGACTGTTTATGGTGGTATTTGCTGAAGATTGAAGTGCCTATGGCAGTTTGTTAATATAAAGCAACAAAGAAGTTTGCAGTATCAATGGATTATTTTTTCACAAAGGTTTCTCTGTAGCATGTAATGCTGTTTGATAGCATTTTACCATGGTAGAACTTTTTCCAAAATTGGAGTCAGTTCTCTCAAACTCTCCTACTGCTTTATCAAATAAGTTTATACAATATTCTAAATCTTTTGTTGTCTTTTCAACAATGTTTATAGCATCTTCACCAGAAGTAGATTTCATGTCAAAAACCATTTATTTGCTCATCCATAAGAAGCAACTCCTCATTCATTCAAGTGTTACCATGAGTTTGAAGCAATGCAATAATATCACGAGACTCCATTCCCAATTCTAGCTCTTTTGCTGTTTACACCACATCTTCATTTCCTCCTCCACTGAAGTCTTGAACTTCTCAAAGTCAACCATGAAGGTTGACATTAACTTCTTCCAAACTCCTCTTAATGTTGCTATTTTGATCTCCTTCCATGCATTATGAATGTTCTTTATGGCATGTAGAATGGTAAATCCTTTTCAGAAAGTTTTCAATTTACTTTGCCCAGATTCCTCAGAGGAATCACTAATCTATGGTATCTATAGCCTTATGAAATTTAGTTCTTAAATAATAAAACTTGAAAGCTGAAATTATCCCCTAATACATAGGTTGCCGAATGGATGTTATACTAGCAGGCAATGAAACAACATCAATCTCCTTGTACTTCTCCAACAGAGGTCTTAGGTACATTGGTACATTGTCAAAGAGCAGTGATATTTTGAAATAAATCTATTTTTTTCTGGCCAGTAGATCTCAACAAGGGGCTTAAAATATTCAGCAAATCATGTGTAAACAGATATGCTGCCATCCAGGTTTTGTTGTTCCAGTTGTAGAGCACAGGCAGATTTAACATAATTTTGAGGGGCCCTAGGACTTTCAAAATGGTAAATGATCATTGGTTTCAACTTAAAGTCATCAGCTGCATTACTCTCTAACAAGAGGGTCAGTCTGTCCTTTGAAGCTCTAAAGCTAGGCATTAACTTTTCCTCTCTAGCTACAAAAGTCTTAGATGGCATCATCTTCCAACAGAATGCTGTTTTGCCTACACTGAAAATCTACTGTGTAGCCTAACCACCTTAATCAACGATCTTAGCTAGACCTCCAGATAAATTGCTGCAGCTTCTTCATTAGAACTTGAACTTGTATATTATGTAGATAACTTATTTCCTTAAACCTCATTAACTAACATCTGTTAGATTCATATTTTTCTTCTGTAGCTTCTTCACCTTTCTCCCGCTTAATAGACTTAACAGAGAATTGAGCCTTTTTCTGGATTAGACTTTAGCTTAAGGGAACATTGTGACTGGTCTGATCTTCTATCCAAACCACTCAAACTTCTTTATAGCAACAAGGCTGTTTTACTTTCTTATCATTCTTGTGTTCACTGGGGTACTGCTTTTAATTTTTTACAAAAACTTTTCCTTTGCATTTACAACTTGACTGACTGACTGGCACAAGAGGCCTAGCTTTCAACCTAAATTGGGTTTTTACATGCCTTCTTTATTCAGTTTCGTAACTTCTAGCTTTTTATTTAAGGTGAGAGATATGCAAGTCTTTCTTCCACTTGAACGCTTAGATGTTATTGTTGGGTTATTAATTGGCCTAATTTTAATATTGTGTCTTAAAAAATAAGGAGGCCGAAGGTGAGAGATAAGATAGATGGAGCAATCAGAGCAGACACAACATTTATCAATTAACTTTGCCATCTTATACACAGGCATGTTTCATGGTGCCCTATAGCAATTACAACAATAACATCAAAGATCACTGATCACGATCACCGTAACACATTAAAAAATAATAGAAAAGTTTCAAATAGTGCAAGAATTACCAAAATGTGACACAGCACAAAGGGAGCACATGCTGTTGGAAAACCGGCATCAATAAAATTCTCTATGCAGGTTTGCCACAAACCTTGAATTTGTAAAAAATGCAATATCTTAGAAGCACAATGAAGTGAAGTACAATAAAACAAGTATGCCTGTATTTATATCTATATCTCTCTCCCTGTCTCTCTTTCCTGCTTTCTTTCTTCTCCTTTCTGTGCCTCTTGCTGCAACACCCTGAATTTTATATACGCAAAGAAAGATGTGTTTATGGAGACATAATATTTAATGATAAGATTTGTTGTGATTGCTTAAATGTTCCTTTTGGCAGTTCTCTTCATTCCTTGAATTATTTTCTAATACATATTTTTCATTTTATACAAATAAATAGGGCCAGGCACGGTGGCTTATGCCTGTAATCACAGCAATTTGGGAGGCCGAGGCCGGCAGATCACGAGGTCAAGAGATCAAGACCATCCTGGCAGATGTGGTAAAACCCCATCTCTACTAAAAATACAAAAAAAAAAAAATTATCTGGGCATGGTGGTGCACTCCTGTAGTTCCATCTACTTGGAAGCCTGAGGCAAGAGAATTGCTTGAACCCAGGAGGCGGAGGTTACAGTGAGCCAAAATTGTGCCACTGCACTCCAGCCTGGAGAGAGAGTGAGCCTCTGTTTAAAAAAAAAAAAAAAATATATATATATATATACACACACACACACACACACACACACACATTTTATATATATATATATATTATATATATATATATAAACACGTTCTTTAAAAACACATTTTTTCCCTGGCGTGGTGGCTCATGCCTGTAATCCCAACATTTTGGGAAGCCAAGGCTGGTGGATCACTTGAGGTCAAGAGTTTGGGACTAGCCTGGCCAACATGGCAAAGTCCTATCTCTACTGAAAATATAAAATTAGCCAGGAGTGGTGGTGAACACATTTAATCTCTGCTACTTGGAAGGCCAAGACATAAGAATTGCCTGAACCAGGGAGGGGGAGGTAGCAGTGAGCTGAGATAACACCACTGCACTCCAACCTGGACTCCAGCGAGACTCTGTCTTACAAAAACAAACACATTTTTAATGACGAAAACACAGAAAGCATGCACACAAATATGTTACTTGCTAATTCTGAATAATGGGAATATAGCCACTAATTTTTTTTTCTAAAAGCTTTTTTTTGCTTTAAAGTATAGAAGGTTTGGCATAAAATAGTATAAACATTTTAAGTTTACAATGAACTCTTTACTCAAACTAATAAGTGGCTTTAGAGCCAGGTACAGGTAGATTTAGATTTAAACTCTACTTTAGTGCTTACTCTATGTGTGACCTTGAGCAAATTACTTAGGCACTCACAAGTTTATTTGCTTAATTTATAACCTAGAGGTTATCTTATAGCCCTGATGGTTTTAATGTGAGGACAAATTACATAAAAAATTATTAATCCTGTCTCTGGAACATAGTTAGCCCTCCATAAGTGATGTTTCTCTTTTCTTATGTTCCATTTTTCTTTTGCAGTAAGTTTACAGTGCCTAAATTGCATAATTATACATATTTAAATATTGCACACACACAGTCACAATGTAGCAACTCACAAACACATACACAGCAGAGTAAAAATGACTCATCAAATCCAAGGCCTGGAAAAAAATGGATTGTCTTTTTTTTCCAAATCAGTTTGAGGCAGGAAAATAGTTACAAGATTTTATTAAACTCTGGTTGGAGCACAAAGGTGGGTGTTGAACAAGATGAAATCTATGGTATTTTTAGAATTAAGAATCAATATCTCCCTATCTCCCTTCCTCTCTCCCTAACAGCCCCAATACAAAGTCCATCCATATTACTGTAAGCCAATCGTTAAAGGAGAAATTAAGAAACACTACCTACAACTAGATATGCAAAAATAAATATCCCCAATACTTTGCCTGATAACTCATGGAACATCATGGGAGGCTATATAAATGAGCTAAACGAAGAAATACCACACATCCAATTTTTATGTGCACAGACTTATGGATCACAAAATCATTTCTGGGAGAAAAGAGCCCTCATGGACAGGATGTCAGATTTAACAACAAAAATACAGGAAGCTCAGTAACATTGCATTTCAGATAAAGAACAGATCATTTTTCAGTATATCCCAAACATTGTATATATTTTATCTATTTTATCTGGCCGCCCTACTCTAAAAAGATATGACCAACATTTGAATAGGTATTCTAAGAATGAGTATGAAGAGCTGGCTGCCCAGTGGACTGAGAGAAAGGAGGGGGTGGCCACATACAAGTAAAATGACCACAGCAGAGACATCAGGTCCATCAAGTTTCTGGACTCTCTATCAGTTGAGTACTTGGAAAAGTTTTGTAGACAAGGATGGACAAAGATAATCATGAAAAGTATTTGGACCTGGAATTTAAAGGTGTTCCAGAGATGTTGAAACTTGCTTGATAAGAAATGAGGAACTGAGCTGCCTTAGGTTTTCAGAAGGCCAAGGATGTGGTTGATGCTGTTCTTTAGAAAAAGTTGACTTTCAGTCTCTCTCATAACCTCTAACAGTGGTGTTCAAAGGTTACAGAATATGTGTCAAAGCCAAATTAAACTTATTATTTTAGCATTTGTTCAGCATGTATTATTTTTTCTTGACTTTATTCCAAACTCTGTTAGATAAACTATTATACCACTCTGTTTTTATATATTCAGTAACACTACTGTAGGAGTAAAATGTCTTTTTGTTTTAACTAAATAAATTAATAGGTTGAGAGAAATGTGAAACATTTTTATCTCTCAAAATTATAAAAGTATACAGAACTTGCTTTTGCAAGGTGCATCTTTAATCTATTAGGATAAACAGTGCAGTAGTTAAAAATGTCAAACCTTATCACACACCTAGATTCAAATTCCTACCCGTTTAATAGTTTGAGCTCAGGCTGGGTACAGTGGCTCACACTTGTAATCCAGCACTTTGGGAGTCGGGGGCAGGCAGATCACCTAGAGGTCAGGAGTTTGAGACCAGCCTAGCCAACATGGTGAAACCCTGTCTTTTCTAAACATACAAAAAAATTAGCTGGCAGTGGTGGTGGATGCCTGTAATCCCAGCTACTCAGGAGGCTGAGGCAGAAGAATCACTTGAACCTTGGAGGCAGAGGTTGCAGGGAGCCAAGATTGCAACATTGCACTCCAGCCTGGGCAACAAGAGCAAAACTTAAGAAAGAAAAGAAAAGAAAAGAAGAGTCGTATCATTAAAAATAAGGAAAACAATAGTTTGACCTCAGCAAATATGCTTAGAAATCACAAGTTTGGGTTTCCTAATGAGAATATAACACACCTCACTTGGGTTTCATTTTGAAGAATTAGTATATATTAGAATTAGTATATATTAGAATATATAAAGCTTTTAGCAACATTGGTTGACACATAGCAAAAAAAAAATGCTATATTTTTGGTGTTCCATGAAGATTCTGATTTAGGAATCAGATGACATATTCATGTTATCATTCTGCAAGTTGACTGCTAGGTAACAATTTACTTAAACTCTCTGAACTTCAGTTTTTTATTTCTCAAAGGTATTATTATTTCCAGATCTTACTAGCTTCTTGTGAAGACTATGTCAATGTATTAATTCTTGTTCATTACATTACTTTATATAAAGTGCTTGCAGTACAGTTTTACCCAAATAGGTACTTTATACTATTATATAATTGATTCATTTACTCAGCAAATACTTATTTAGCACCTACTACCCATAAGGTAGGGTGAACAAAGGCATAAACACTTTCTGTTTGAGCGAGAAGGATTCAGCCTTTCATTAATGTAATTACTTGATTTATATTATTTACAAACACTGATAATTACTTTGAAGAAAAGAAACCTGACTTAGAATGGGAAGCCCAGGCAAGACTCTCCTGAGAAATATATATCCCCTTTGTCTCTTTGAACCAGTTTTCCCATCTAGAATTCAAATTACTATAATATAAAAGATATTCTAAAATGTCACTGGCGTATTTGGGAACAGAACTCAAGTTTCTTGGTTCCCAGCCTTTATCTCTTTCACGATCCAGCTAAGTGACCCCTGGGCTTCTTTTCCTATCTGTAAAATGAGGAAGGTCAGAGGAAGAAGATGATTTCTATAACAACCTAGAGCCTATGGATCTTTGAACTTATCACTGTTACAAAACAAAGCTTGTAGGGAAACCCCATGAGAGGAATTTACTTATTTTATCCCAAAGCATCTTTGGTCTGAACACACATATGCCACCATATGGGATACATTTAGAACATTCATTAGAAGAAGAATAATTGGTCTCTCATCGTACAGGAAAAAAAAGAGTGGACCCAGAGGATAAATACTTTAGAAACTGAAATAAAAGACTTTTAATATAAATCTGCCAAAGATAAATTGAGGAGAAGTAAACTGGAGCTCATTAAAAAAAAAAAAAAGAAATGAAATGAACAATTAATTCACCTGTAAAGCTGCATAGGCACTTGTGTATTGGAGGAAGAGATTAATCTTGTATGGGTGGGAGGGAAGAATACAATCATACACATTAACAGAAGTACCCAAGAAGGATTTCTTGTTTATTGCAACAAGGAAAGGAATTGCAAATTTAAAAAACTTAGACCCTTGAAAATGGTGATTTGAAACAGATTTTCAACTTCTATGACTTTAATTTTGTCATTAAGCACCAAATGCACATGAAAAATAACAGAGGACCTGCATATTTGGCTAGAGTTTTAGAGGACTGCAGAATAATGACAGAAAAGTGAGAAGGTATAGGAATGCATAAAAACGGTGTTAAAAGGTCTTGGTCTATTTGCATTGCTATAAAGGAATACCAGAGGCTAGGTAATCTACAAAGGTTTATTTGGCTCATGGTTTTGCAGACTGTACAAGAAGCATGGTGCCAGCATCTGCTTTTCATGAGGGCTTCAAGAAGCCCCCACTCATGGTGGAAGGGGTAAGGGAGCAGGCATCACTTGGTGAGAGAGGAGAAACGAGAGAGAGAGAGGGAGGAGGTGCCAGGCTCTTTTTAACAATCAGATCTCCTGGGAGCTAATAGCGAGAACACATTCAATCCCATGAAAATGACACCAAGCCATTTATGAAGGATTTGCCCCCATGGCCCAAACACCTCACAGCAGGCCTTACTGTCAACACTGGGGGTGATATTTCAGCATGAGATTTGGAGAAGACAAATATCCAAACTGTGTCAGAAGGAGAAAAGGGAGTGATGTCAAACGTCGAGAGGATAGACTAACTCATTCATTAATCCAGCAAATTCCACTGGTTCTACCTGCTAAATAAATCCAGCCTGTGAGGGCTTTTGGTTAGAGATGAGGTCTATGTTGCCAGGTCATTGAACAACGATCATTGCAAATGCAAGTTTGAACTCTGGCCACAGCACATCACATTTAAAAAAAATAATAAAACTTATTGGTTTCCATCAATACAAATGAAACAATGTAGGCAACAGAACTAAAGTATGAATTTGTTGATTTAGGAATCATTAGTTATAATAAATAATGATTTATTCCATCAATAAATAAAGATATCAATAAATAAATGTTTGATGCCAAGAATATATATATACATATATATATATATGGAGAGAGAGAATTCTATAATAAAGTTTGATGTGTATATATATGAAGAGAATTCTATAAGAAAGTTATATATACATATATATATAGACACACACATATATATATAAACTTTGTATATTTCAGGCACCAAATAAAGGTTAGTTACAATAAATGTAACTCCATATATATATATATATATATACATACATACATGGAGAGAGAGAGAGAGTGAGATCACTTACAATGTGCAAGAACAAATGCTAAGCATTTTCCATGGATTACCCCATAAAGTGTCTATGATAACATTTTATGGTAAGTAGCTACTCTTTTTATCTCTGTTTTCTGGGAAAAGAAATGAAGAAATGAAGACTTGCAGGTGACAACCTTCTTACTTGGGCCACAGGCTCGCAGAGTGCTGAGTAGGATGGGAACCCTGGCCTTATAACTGCTGAGTATTCACTTTCAACCTTTCTACTGTCTTTCTTTCTGCTGAATTATGAAGTCAGTTCTTATGTTAAAAGAAAAAACAAGGTGAGAAAAAAACAGGAGAAAACAAATGAACGAAGTCACAAAAATTAGTATTTTAAAAAAATTACTTGAGGAAGCATGCTTAACATTGTTATAAACAAGGCATGGTTCATAACAAATGAATGACACGGTTAGAATTGAGGACTGGATTCAACTGATAAAAGGCATTGAAGAACAGATACATTTCATTTTACAAAGGAGATAAACAGTGATAATCAACAATTACTCCAGAGTCTACAACATAGGAAGTGTGTACTCTACGGGCTTGGGTTGCAAGAGACTCTGTGGAAGGTTTCCCACCCGGAACTCTCACTGCCTACATGGACCACCAACCACAGTTGAAATTGGAAGTCATACATTGGAGGATGTGTTGGAAGGGGCACCAGGAGTCCTGGGACTACGAAAGCCCAAAACAGATTGACCATTCTAAAATTAGGCAGTCAATCCAAGAGTTATCAGTAACGAGATGAAATGTTTAAAAGCAGACAAGAGACATGAGGATTATTTTTGAGAAAGTTGAGAAAGATACAGATTCTTCTTTTCTTTTCTTTTTTTTTTTTAAAAAGACACAAGATCTGGTTCTGTTGCCCAGGCTGGAGTGCAGTGGCATGATCCCAGCTCACTGCAGCCTGAAGCTCCTGGGCTCAAGCAATCGTCTTACCTCAGTCTTCTGAGTAGCTGGGACTACAGGTGTGAGCCACAGTGCCCAGCTAGATGTAGATTCTTATGTTATCTCAGATACTCATTCTGGTACAAGTTATTTAACTATTCTGTGCCTTGGTTTTCTTGTCTTGTTAGGATAATAAAAACTTGTGAGGTTGTTGAATCAAGTAAGTTGATGTATGTAAAAACAGTGATTAGAAGATGATAAATGCCATGAAAGTGTTTATTATTATTATTATATTCATGACAAATGAAATGGAGATATTAAAACTGCCTGTTTTGAGGAAGAAAAAGGGAGAGGTGCTAGTGGGAGACATCATAATATTTAAGGTATAAAAAGATAAAGGAACAAAAGGATATCTTGAATCTATAAAAAAAAAAAAGTCAGAGAAAAAATGGACCAGAGTTCATAATAGATTGAATATGTTATGTAAATGAGGCACTCGTGGAAGATGGTTTGTAATAAGATGAAGATATATGCATGATGTTATATCACATTTGTGTTCAACTTAAGGAATATATTGCAAAAGGGGAAATACACAAAAATATAATTGTTGCCACTTTTTGCTTTCAGAGTGAAACTAAAAAACTGTGTTTTACACATCATGAAGAATTTCAACTTATAAGAACAAAATTAATTAAATGTGGTGATTCCTGGGACTCAATGTTAATGAAAGATAGATAGATAGATAGATAGATAGATAGATAGATAGATAGATACACACATACATACATACATAGATTCATAGATAGATTTGACAAAACTTTACAGCAGTACAGTTACTACAGTAATTATTTAGTCCTGGCATTGGCAACTATTTTCTATAAAGGCCCAAAGACCAGAGAGTATATTATTTAGGCTATGATCCTTATGGTCTCTGTCACAACTACTCATCTCTGCCATTGTAATGTGAAGGCAGCCACAGACAATATGTAAACAACTGGGCATGACTGTGTCTTAACAAAATTTTATTTAGAAAAAGGGGGGCTAACTGAATTTGTTCCATGGGCCAGAGTTTTCTCAGTAACCAAATCTAACTGCAGTTTTATTTCCATGATAGTGTCATGATATGTTCATATTTATGTATCTAAGTAAAAATGCCAAACATATTACTGGTAAACAAAGACGGCTATCAAGTAATGCAACTAGTATTTTGAGGTTTACCAAAATCAGTCAGAATTTTGACTACCTTGAATATAGTATATGGATATTTCTGAGCCTCAAACTACTCATGTGTAAAACGGAGATTAAAAACTACAACTCAAATTTTTCTAAGAATTAGAACTAATATAACTAAGATAATCAACACAGTACCATCTTAGGTTAAGGTGTTTAAATTGGCATTATTTTTATTCTTATAACAATAACAGGAAATTCAATTAGCTTAAATAGATAATACGATAAATGTGGGCATATATGTATATATTTTCCTACTTCAGATGGATCGATAGATAGATACATAGATAGATAGATGACAGATAGAGAAATGTAAATGTGTAAAACACAATTCAAGAAATTAGATTAAAAATGAGGACATGGTACCGTAATAGGAAGCAACATATTAAGAAAAAGTGTAATGTCTTTTATTCATACAGCCAACAGACACATGAAAAAATGCTCATCATCACTGGCCATCAGAGAAATGCAAATCAAAACCACAATGAGATACCATCTCACACCAGTTAGAATGGCAATCATTAAAAAGTCAGGAAACAACAGGTGCTGGAGAGGATGTGGAGAAATAGGAACACTTTTACACTGTTGGTGGGATTGTAAACTAGTTCAACCATTATGGAAAACAGTATGGCGATTCCTCAAGGATCTAGAACTAGATGTACCATATGACCCAGCCATCCCATTACTGGGTATATACCCAAAGGATTATAAATCATGCTGCTATAAAGACACATGCACACGTATGTTTATTGCGGCACTATTCACAATAGCAAAGACTTGGAATCAACCCAAATGTCCATCAGTGACAGATTGGATTAAGAAAATGTGGCACATATACACCATGGAATACTATGCAGCCGTAAAAAAGGATGAGTTTGAGTCCTTTGTAGGGACTTGGATGCAGCTGGAATCCATCATTCTTAGCAAACTATCACAAGAACAGAAAACCAAACACCGCATGTTCTCACTCATAGGTGGGAACTGAACAATGAGATCACTCGGACTCAGGAAGGGGAACATCACACACCGGGGCCTATCATGGGGAGGGGGGAGGGGGGAGGGATTGCATTGGGAGTTATACCTGATGTAAATGACGAGTTGATGGGTGCAGCACAGCAACATGGCACAAGTATACATATGTAACAAACCTGCACGTTATGCACATGTACCCTACAACTTAAAGTATAATAATAATAAATAAATTTAAAAAAAAAAGAAAAAGTGTAATGTCTTTTAATGAATAGATAGATTGCATGACATGAACTCTGATTCATTTCCTTGTCTTATGATTATTTCTGATCATTCTCTTCAGCCCATACAAGTCTTCCTGAGTGGGTAGTAGTCACTTACAAGGGATAAATACTATGTGAGTTGAATAGGTTAGGAAGTAGAAATTTATAAAAATTACATCAAAAATAAAAGAGCTAAATTTTTTTTCTTTCTTTTTTTTATAATCTGTTTTTCTTTCTTTCTTTCTTTCTTTCTTTTTTTTAATTGAGACAGAGTCTCGCTCTGTCACCCAGACTGGAGTGCAGTGACGTGATCTCAGCTCACTGCAACCTCTGTCTCCTGGACCCAAGTTATTCTCCTGCCTCAGCCTCTGAGTAGCTGGGATTACAGATGTTCACCACCACACCTGGCTTATTTTTGTGTTTTTAGTAGAGGCAGAGTTTCACCATGTTGGCCAGGCTAGTCTTGAACTCCTGACCTCAGGTGATCCACCTGCCTCGGCTTCCCAAAGTGTTGGGATTACAGGAGTGAGCCACTGCACCCGGACAAAAGAGCTAAATTTTAATTGCACAAGAAATGTTCAGATTGTTTAAATGTCTTGCATCAAGAAATATGGTTGTCTTTAAAAATAAAATAAGCCATTTATTGGCACCACGGGCAAAAAGATAAATCTTTTACACTAGAATCTTTCTGCTGATACAGACAGGAAGAAGTGCTTTATACAGCTGTAGTTAGGACTGCTAGAGAGGTTTATAACTCCTTTAAGCATGCAGAAGAAGTTGTTATTCTACAACTGTATTTTTAGGATGATGGCTACTTAAAATAGGGTGACTCACCTTTAGAATATACCAGATAATTACCTGACTCTTCCTCCTATAGTAAGGTATTAACTATAGAAGCTAATTAGTGACCTGTTTGGAGAAGATCTGATCATATGGGTCTTTATTTATGGGTGTTCATGTTCTCTTCTATGCATGGTGGAGAAAAACCTTCCGGCAACTATGATTATTACCATTATTTCATTTTTATTGCTTTTCCCATTCAAACGGAGACCACAGAAAGTCAACAATGTAGTTAATTTGCTTTAGCAAACTGGAAAATGCAAGATAATATTATTCCCTTATGAGTTAGAAACTACTTAAGAATATAACTACAGGTTCTAAAAGTTTAGTGTCACATCTAAACAGCAATCTTTTTTTTTAATTTTTTTTTTTGCATCTCTCAACTTTCCTATTTCCTGTGAAAGCACATAACATTAAACTGATGACACAATCAAAAGTTAAGGCAGGCAGTATAAAGTTCTCCCTAACCAATCTTTGTAAGCTTTGTCTAACATCTCTGTAGCTCAGTTCGGAATTTGATTTGATGGCAACACATTTTTCCCTGTTTGAAAAAAAACACGGGAGAAAGGCATTCTAGTTTAGAAAGAAAGATAATACATTCACTCCCTCAATATGATCCCCAGAGCCAAAGACTCTAGGCTTATTCCAATCAGAATATTTTTCTAACTGTCCTTCTTTGATGTAGTTACTATATTTGATATGGCTATAGGATGTTATTTCTCCCAGGACTGACTAGATCACTACCCCCTTTTTCTTTTTCTTTTCTTTTCTTTTCTTTTTTTTTGAGAAGGAGTTTCACTGTTGTCACTCAGCCTGGAGTACAATGGCGTGATCTCGGCTCACTGCAACCTCCATCTCCTTGGTTCAACCTATTCCCCTGCTTTAGCCTCCTGAGTAGCTGAGATTACAAGCTTGCACCACCATGCCTGGCTAATTTTTGTATTTTTAGTAGTGACGGGTTTCACCACGTTGGTCAGGCTGGTCTCGAAGTCCCGACCTCAGGTAATCCACCCACCTCGGCCTCCCAAAGTGTTGGGATTATAGGCATGAGCCACCTCGCCCGGCCTCACTATCCCTTTTTCTATATTACAAAATGAACAATTAATTATGAAAAAATAATATGGCATGATAGAGGGGGAGAAGAATCGTAGCTCATCATATTGGAAAGTAGACAACCAACAGATAAAATATAGACATGTCTAGCTACGTTAAGAAATAAGACCGGGAATTTTACTTCTAGATATACTCTTGGTTGAGTATTTTAGAGAATCAGGAGAAAGTTCAGGGTGATATTATGCATTGTGTATAAAACTACCCTTATGGATTGCTTGGTAAACTAGAAAAAAGAAAGCAAAAAGCTTTACTCATAATCTAAGAACTCTCACTCTAGATCTGAAAAATGAGAGAGGGGTCTAGACTGGTTGAGATCAAGTAACTTCAACCAGTTTCTCAACATGATACACACCAAAAACAGAGTGTGAAAATGGAGAATTGTATATAAAAACTTGGTTTGAGAGGAAATACGAAGAAACAGGAACAGGGGGCTGTAGGGAAGGAAGAAGACAAGAAGGGAGGCAATACAAGTGTGTTCTGTTAAGTGGGTAACCATGTGGGCCGCTGGAGCCAGATCCTGCTAGAGCCTTTGGAAGAGCATAAAGAAGCCCTCTCAGAATTGACAAGTGGAAAAGGAAGCATCTGTCTTTGGCTCTTACTTCCTACTTTTTGAAAATTGTCTCAGAGAGTGTTAGCCACTTCACAATTCTGAGTTGTGACGCAGCTTTGGCACCTAAGAAACCCAAGAAAAGATAGCAAGACTCTTGAGTGAGATGACAAGCTGTCATAGCCTAGTGAGCCAGCGCTCACATAGAACTTCCCCTTCTGCTGGAATCAGGGTGAGGGTACCAGGCCGGACAAAAGAGGCATCTGATAGGATCAGGATCAAGTTCCACCCACAAACTTTTAGATTCAATTGAGTCAGATCAGATCACTTCCCAATCTATGCAAATAGGCAGAAAAACTCTGTGGGGTGACTATGAGTCACAACAATTTCTTGTGTATTTTCAAATAGCTAGAAAAGAGGAGTTTGAATGTTCCCAACATTAAGAAATGATGAAGTTTTGAGATACTGAATATGCTAATTACCTTGATTTGATCACTACACATAGTACACATGTATTGAAATATCACACTGTACCCCATAAATATGCATAATTACTATGTGTCATTTAAAAATAATAAATAATAATTTAAAGTGAGCCTTCTGAGCTTGAAAAGAAGAACAGCATATCATCGTGAAGATTCAGATGACCCTATCATTTAACAAAAATTATGAAGAAACCTAAAGGAAAATTTAGGGAAATGTTCAGCATTTCCCAAAGAATTCAAATACCTCTCTCTATGAGAGAAGTTTCCTCTCTTTAACATTTTGTCTCTGGGTTAACAATATGCCATTATGAGGAAAAACAACAGCCGTTTGATGGTGGAGAAAGACTGTAAGACAACTGAAAATGCTCCAGTAAAATGGATATATGCAAGTGAACAGGAAAAAGGAAAACTGGCATGGCATCAGATTGGATTAATCAGAGGACAAATGAAAAAGCCCTCCCAGGAAATAAGCAAAAATGTGAAAGATATGTAAAAGAAGGAAGGTGAATGGAAGTGCTGTGTACAACACAATCCCCACTGCTGCATAGTAACTCAGAAGCCATGTAGCCCTGGCAGCAGCATAGCCACAAGATGAAAACAGCCTGGATTTCTGAGTCACCATTGGAAAGAGAAACACCTAGAATGCATGGATAAAAATCATTCAGTTTGGTGTGTTGCTGTGCCACAACCACAATAGGAGTCCTCAAATGTGTTAAGCTGCAGAGCTTTTTTCTTTTCATTCTTCTGTCTATTGATGACTTCAGAATAGCCCACTCTATTCTGATTAATACAAAAAATAGAAAACTAAGGGTTATCTGTTGCCAATTCACAAATACATTTCTTAACTCAATATTTGACTCTCAAAGATTATATTTGTTACAGAACACTTACTAAAGATGAAGAAAATTTTTATTAAATATGTGTGTATCAGAATTTTTTACTTCATTTCTAGAAATCTATATTAATGATGACAATAGATGGAAATTGTTTCTAAGCATCTCAACTGTAATAAGCATTTTCAGATTATCTATTCTCCCAATTCAAATACATGCTGTCCAAATGAATGTAGTTATAAAATGATGAAATGATTGGCAGAAAATTCTGGGATATTATTTACTTCAGACTGAATGAAAATCAAAGCTGAACAACATTAGATAGGAGAGAAAACAATTTCAAATTGTTAAAAGGCACAATTTATAATGGAATTAAGAGTCATAAATCATTATGTAACAAAATATTGAGTAAAAATAGTAAAAGCCCTTAGAAAATGGAATGTTACTTCAATACAACTTTCTCAGTTTTAGACAGATCAACTAATTCAAAATGAAGTTATAGAGGTTTATAGGTAATTTATCCCCTTAAAAAGCTGAAATACATAAATGATATTTTAAAATAACCAAACATTAATAAACATTAAAATACATGCACAACACTGAGAGTTTTTCCTTAGAAAATGAAGTTGTATCAGCGTTAATCCTGAAGGATTCATCATATATCACAAGCAATTAGTTAAGCAGTCTTTTTTTTTTTCTTTTTTTCTTTTTTTTTTTGAGACGGAGTCTCGCTCTGTTGCCCAGGCTGGAGTGCAGTGGAGCAATCTCGGCTCACTGCAAGCTCCGCCTCCCGGGTTCACGCCATTCTCCTGCCTCAACCTCCCAAGTATCTGGAACTACAGGCGCCCACCACCACACCCCGCTATTTTTTTTTTTTTTTTTTTTTGTATTTTTAGTAGAGACAGGGTTTCACCATGTTAGCCAGGATGATCTCCATCTCCTGACCTCATGATCCGCCCGCCTCAGTCTCCCAAAGTGCTGGGATTACAGGTTTAAGCCAACGCGCCCGGCCGTTAAGCAGTCTTTAAACATGGAAATAAACAGGGACAAGGTAAAAAGAACACTTCTTCAGGGATTTGAGCTCATTTTTTTAAGCCTTTTAATAGTTTTTTTTTTTTTCTTAATATGATTCTGGAGTCCTGCAAGTGACTTGTGATGATGAGCGCTTCTTGAAGCACCTGGCCAAGATATAAGGAATCCTGTCAGCTCATACATTAGGCTGAGCTAGAAGGGATCTGAAAAACAAGGTTTGGCTGTGCATCATTCAGAAGCAGTAGAAGAATGCTTCCTCTAAAAGCATCCTTCTAGGATTAAATGTGCACATCAAAGTAATATATATTGAGTTTCATGTCTGTGGTTACAATTACACCTTATCTACACCTGTATATATATTATTTTCTCATTGAATATCCTCCCCTTAGAAAGGTTGTTCCACTACTATCTGCATCTGAGCAGAAAACTAACTTCAGAAAGCCTTCTTGGAAACAACAACAGAGCAAAATAAAGCAGGGTCTGGCCAATGATTTTCTGGAAGCCTGAGACTTAAAGGGATGCTCAGACGAAACTCAGAAAAGTCGCTAACAAGTCTGTGAAGTCAGAATTGTGACCAGTTTCAGCGAGGGAATCAGAATGCTGGGATCTCACCTATATCAGCTTCACTAATGTCAGGAGTCTCTGAACTACATGTGATGATATAGGATGGGGAAAATGGACTGGGGTCAGGGAGCTGGCAGAGACCGGAGTAATAGCACATGTGGAGTCACGGCCACTCTAGGTTGGGATATAGTGCTTACAAATAACAGTTATTAACTGCAAACAATGACAGTAGAAGTCAGTGTACATAAGTTTGTGGTTAAACTCAGATCAGAGGTGAAAGTGCTAAAATGAGAGTTAGGATGTTGACCTAGAGGATATCACGTAGACAACAACTTGTTAAAACAGGGCCTATTTTTAGGACTAAATGCTGCAAACAGGTTCATACCTCTTACTACCCTTTGAGATATGAAATTATAAACCTGGGCATTGATATCATATGACAATTCTTATCTTTCTCAAGTAATATTAATTAGTGTATGATAAAGTTAGCATATTGATGGAAATGCAATTATTTAGGTACTGTGTAATAGCCCCTGTAATAGCTAACATCTATATATTACCCAAATAAATAGGAATATATATTATTATTAGGTTAGCACAAACATAATTGCAGCTTTTGCATTATTGGAATTTGTCGTTTGGTATTCTAATACATTCTTAAATAAATGTAGTTATGTTATACATCATTTTAATAAGCATTTCTCACTTTATGCCTTTTTGCTAATGACTTATTACTTGCTGTTTATTTTATGTTGATTTTAGACTATGGAAATGATGTCAGACAAAATGCAAATTCGAGCAATCTTCTTATTTGAGTTCAAAATAGATCATAAGGCAGTGGTGACGACTCACAACATCAATAAAGCATTTAGCCCAGGAACTGCTAATGAATGTACAGTGCAGTCGTGGTTCAAGAAGTTTTGCAAAGGAGACAAGAGCCTTGAATATAAGGGGCATAGTGGCTGGCCATTAGAAGTTGACAATGACCAGTTCAGAGCAATCATCAAAGCTGATCCTCTTACAACTACACAAGAAGCTGCTGAAGAACTCAGTGTCAATCAGCCTATGGTAGTTCCGCATTTGAAACAAATTGGAAAGGTAAAAATGTTCCATAAGTGGGTGCCCCATGAACTGACCGAAAATTTTAAAAAATCATAGTTTTGAAGTGTCATCTTCTCTTATTCTATGCAACAATGAACCATTTCTTGATCAGATTGTGATGTGTGATGAAAAGCAGATTTTATACAACAACTAGTGATGATCAGCTCAGTGGTTAGACTAAGAAGAAGCTTCAAAGTACCTCCCAGAGCCAAAATTGCACCAAAAAAAAGTCATGGTCACTGCTTGGTGGTCTGCTGCTGGTCTGATCCACTACAGCTTTCTGAATCCATTACATTGTGAATGTAATATATTGTGAATGTACTATATTGTGAATGTACTACACCATCCATTACATGGTGAAGCCATTACATCTGAGGAGTATGCTCAGCAAATCAATGAGATGCACAGAAAACCGTAATGCCTACAGCCAGCATTGGTCAACAGAAAGGGTCCAATTCTCGACAACGCCCAACCATATGTTGCACAACCAACGCTTCAAAAGTTGAACGAATTGGGCTACAAAGTTTGCCTCAACTGCCATATTCACCTGACCTCTTGCCAACTGGCTACCACTTCTTCAAGCATCTCAACAACTTTGTACATGGAAAACACTTCCACAACCAGCAGGATCCAGAAAATCCTTTCCAAGAGTTCATCAAATCCTGAAGCATGGATTTTTATGCTACAAGAATAAAAAGACTTATTTCTCATCGGAAAGAAAAAAGTGTTGATTGTAATGGTTCCTATTTTGATTAATGAAGATGTGTTTCAGCCTAGTTATAAAGATTTGAAATTCATGGTCTGAAACCGCAATTACTTTTGCGCCAACCTAATAGTTTTACTGTTGTATCCATCAGACGTCTATTTACACATAAATATGGAAAAACGTTCTAAGATTCTAGAGTAGATTTGAAAGGAACCATGGAGATTACTGAACCAAACAAACGATGTATGAATGTCCCTCAAAAAAACATGCATTCAGTACCATCCATTTTCACCCTTGTCCAAGGCACTAGCATCTTCCTTCTTTTACTTCTTCAATCAAGAAGCATCCTCTATACAAGAACCACAATGATATTTTGAAAATGTGGATCATGCCACTCCCCCTCTTGAAACCTTTATTTCTGTTGCAATTTGATTGAAACTAAATGCTGCCATTGTCTTCAAAGCCCTGCAAGACCTTGCTTCTGTTGCATTAGGTCTCCAAACTCTCTAAGCCAATCTGCCTTGCTGAGAACACTGCAAGCACATTGGCTTTCTTTAGGTTTTCTGGAACTTCAAGATTCTTTGCAATGTCAGAATGTTTGCACTTGCTATTACTTCTTCTGCTGGCTGTTGAAATTGCAGGTTTCTTCTTATTCTTCTCATTTGTGTCGGCTTAAACATCACAACAAACCCCTACGGGCTGTCTCCCATTTAGTATGTAGTTTTATCACATTATTCTATTTACAGAGTGCAATAAGTACTTTTATGAACAGTACAAAGCACTTTCCTCACTTACATGTTTACATGTTTACAGGCCCTTTACTCTATTAGAATTTAAGTCCCACAAGGTAAGCAACTGTGTCCACTGTATGTCATTGTGACTAATATTTCAATTACCCATTGTTCCAATTTCTCGGTTAATTTAAGTAAATGTTGATTTCCCTTGAAGAGGTCCTTGCACTAATTTTTGAAGCTTTTGGAAACTATCTGTCAAGCAACACTGTGGTAGTTTAATTTTTTAGTTTCTGCCAGCTAAAAACAGCTTTCTGAAACTCCTTAGAAGTGTATTTTCTTTTCTTTACTTGGTTTTTTTACCCTCGAGTATACTAGGGGTACGTTCATGTACTGTTTCCTGTTTTCGCAAAGAGATGAACAGTCCATGAAAGCCAAGGTATGTCTCTTAGATATATTTGTCCTTCCAGTCTCATAATAGGCTTATCTTATTTAGGCACTCAATAAAGAATACCTTACCTTGGAATTGAGAGCATTCTTAATAGAGTTTCTATCTTAGTCCAAAGTATTTTGGTAGGAAGTATCAGAAACTCAGCTCAGATAACTCAAGTTAAATGAATTTATGAACTCATAAAACTTTCCAGAGCTGGCTTAGCATGGCTGGAGCCAGGAGCTCTGAGAATTTTATCAAGAACACTATATTTCTCTCTTCAACTATCATCTTCATTTCCTTCTCTCAGTTGGCTTCTCTCCGGAGAGAAGCATTCTTCAGAAAAGTGGAAAGATGCCTACTGACGAAGTACATTGGTAACAACTTTCAATCTAGAATGGAATATCTGTTTATTCAAACAGCAAGCAGTCTCTCATTGGTGCTTTTTTGGTCACATGTCTTGCTTATACCAATCTCTGTGCTGGTAGATTGGGTTAGTCTGTTGGACTCCCTAAATAGCATCCTATATCTATTGGGGTAAAGTAGACTATTGAATCGGTAATATGGCCAGAATCAAATAATTAGGGAAAGGCCAATTATCCAAAGAAGTCATACGGCAGAGAACAATCACTTATTCCCATCTCACCTAACCTGTCTTGCTTCATGATAATTGAATACTTGGCAATTAATGCCCAAGTATCTGTTTTAAAATAGTCAAAGTCAGAGAAGACACTATATCTAGAAGCTGCCTGTTTCCTTTTTATTTTGTTCTTGTTGTTCCTTCATTATTTTTCTCCATGACACATCTTCTAGGAGTATTTGTTAACAGACTAGTAAACTTTAGACAGGTTTTCAGACTAGTTCACATTGTCTACTTCAGTTTTAAGATGTAATGGAACAATGACCCTTTGTCTACCAGCAATTTTCACACCTTAAGTCCTTAGCCCTCCTAGCTGATAATTAATTTCACAGTTACAGCATGGCTCTATCAGCTTCCAACGAAAGAATTTAGATAAATCTAACATGAAGTGGGCATAAGGTAAAGCAATAGTAATCATTATTTCACAGGTGTTTGTTTTTTTCTATTTTCCCCGAGCCTTGTGAATTTATTTACATGACAATTTGAAAATGATGTTTGGGCCACAGCGACTCCTAGCCTGCTAAATACAGGAGGGGCCTGGGGACTTACAGAGCTGGTAATGGGAAACCCGACTGAGCTAACATTTTGACACTGGCTCCTTCTCAGGAGAGGCAAACAGAGAAGAGGAATTGAAAGGAAGCTGTCACTAGGAAACCAAAAGGAAAGAAGAAAAAAAGGAATCTGCAGAGTACACAAACGAGAGACCAAAAAAATAAAGGAGTTAATTAACAAAAAGGTGACATCCAAACACTTGCAAACACAAGTGGGAAGAACTATATCAAGGAGTAGGAAAGATTAAATAAGCAGGCAAGCTTGGAAAACACTTTCTAATATTGCCAACGATAAGACTATCTCATAGACAGCACTGAGAACTGTCAAGCTAAGAACTGTCAGAAGACACTGTGCTACAAAATAGCATTAAAATGTTAGCTGTAAAGTATGCATTGGTTAAAGACCTTTTCTTTAACCTAGACCCCCTTTTGCTAAGACCCAATTCTTTTTCTATATCTCGTCCTCTATATTAAAATTTCACCTCACACAATTATCAGTCCTAAAGAAATAGCAGTATTAAAGACTTTTAGCTCCAATTGCCTTAGCACAATCCTATGCTACAGAAGTTTCTCCTGAGAGAGACATCATTTGTTGGTGCACTTATGAGTGTCTTCACATTGAATGGTCACAGTACTTTTGCAAGGTTGACAGGCTTATCGCTGTTCCGGAGAAAGAAGAGAATCAGAGGCTCTTAGAGGTTAATTAGCTTGTACTTTGTCTTGCAGATTGCAAGTGAAAGGATAGAAACTAAGAGAAGGAAAGTTTCCCTTTATTCTGACAATTTAAAATGCCTAATAAAGTGACATCCTCTTTCGTGAGGTGGTGAAACTTTCCTCACCAAAGATGTTCTGGATGGCAAAACCTTATCCGTGGGACTTTTGAGTAAAGTTCTGTGTTTGTTAGGTTGTTGCAACATCTGATCTCTGAGCCTCTTCCAAACGGAAGATTTTTTTATTTCGTTACACACAACAATTGATTACTGCACTTTTACTTTTCATTTCCAACTCTGACTATGACTTATTTAATAAGGGGGGAAAGAAACACTTGTTCTTCCTCCTAACTTACCCTTAAAATCAAGGAGCAGTTCAACCTAACAACTAAAAACTAATCATATCAAAGGCAGAACAGAATAAAATTACAAAAAAAAATTATTATAATAATGTAAACACATGAACCTATTTCATGTATGCTGGTATTTTATTTACCTTGCCAATGTTTGGAATGCATTGTCAATGCCTTCTTTTGGTCTGTGCTATAATTATAAAAATTAGACATCCTACTCTGTGGCAGGCACCATTCTGAGGGTTTTACCTATATTAATTATTTATTCATCTTAACCTAATTATGCCAATTACATTATTATCCCCAGGACGAAGTACCATAAAGGAGGTGGCTTATAAACAACAAAAATTTATTCTTCACAGATTTGGAGACTGGAATTCCAAGATGAGTGCCAGCTTGGTCAGGTTTTGGTGGGGCCTCTCTTCCCAGTGGCAGGTAGCCACCTTTCCCTTGTGTTCTCACATAGTAGAAAACAGTGAATAAGCTTTCTGAGGTTTGTTTTATAAGGGTGCTAATTCCATTCTTGAAGGCTCCATGCTCATGGTCTAATCACCTTCCAAAAGTCTTCCATCAAATACCCATCACATTGGCGATTAGACTTCAACTTGTGAGTTTGGGAGGATGCAAATATTCAGCCCACAGCAGCCAGTTTATGTGAAGAGTCTGTACTCAACTGTGACACCAGGGTTTCTAAAATGTCATCAAGCACCACAGAGTCACCTGGAGAGCTTTCTCCAAATTCAAAGTGCTGGGCCCCAACCCCAGAGTTCAGATTTAGTAGGTTCTGAATGGAAATCAAAATTGCATTTCCCAAGCAGTGTTGCTGCCACTGATCCAGGGGCCAAGCTTGAAGATCTACTGCCTTAGGATACTGGTCTTCTACTTCATTTCTCCCGTAGTCCCTTAAAGGACAAAAAGGAGCCACTAGTGGCAAAAATAACTGAAACTAGAGAGAAAAGGTCTGCAGTAGCAGGGAAAACAGTCAAATACTGAACTAAGCTTCCATGGGAAGTTCTCAAATTGTTTTGCTTAAAAGAGTGAAGAGTGGTCTTCAAAAATATAATAGATTTTCACCTATGTATTGTTGTCCTGGAGCTCTATACGCAGAGAAATGTGATAGATTGACTGGATGAGTCTTCGAAATTTCCTTGTACTGCATGGAACTGGAATGAAACTATAGCCTAAGGCTCAATAAAACAAATGTTTTCCACAAAGCATTCTGATTGGGGACAAACTGAGTCCATGAGAGAGAGCCAAGGGTCAAAATCAGGAAGTCAGACTCAGCTATTGATTTCAAGGGCAAGCCACAGTTTAGAATGTGTGATAAATCCGTATGTTCAGAAACATGTAAAATCAAAACAACAGAAAGAACGGAAGCTAAGTAAAAGTGAGAGGTAATTGCTATAAAACGGGTTGAAGATGGGGCAATTTATTCATTTTGGCTATCTACACTATGGTGTCGGGGTGGGTTTTTGGTCCAGTGGGCAAGTCTGGAGTGAGGTTCATGCTTCCTGTTATAGTTATCTTGTAAAGTATCACAGCACCCAAGACAACCCACTGATGTATTGGAACAAGGAAGACCAGAACAAATCCCTCAGAGAGCAAGCTGTTTTAATTCAATCTAACTGAAAAAACACTAAAATAATAAATGTTGTACCTTGCTACTGAAATTTATCACATTTAAAGCACATCCAAGCTGCTTTTATTCTTTGCTGTTTATATAGCTTAGAATATCCATTCTATCACTCCCAGATCCTTAGATTGCAAGCTTGTCAAAGCACTGTGGGATTAGAGTGATAGGGGCTATAGGCTCACATACAGAGGCAGATGGATTAGGAACACCTATCTTTTCAAAGAATCACAGATTTCACAAAAATGTAAACACATCATTACTTCCTGAAGAGTATAAGAAAGAGGTTAGTAAAATTAAAGTGAACCAAACCAGTCCTCTAATTTCTGTGTTATATTTAACAGTTAAATAGATTAGTCATAAAATATATAACTAATATACACTTACACACATATACACATGAATATATATAAATGTATATAATATGAAAGATATCAGAAATTTTCAACTCTAGTGCAATCAGTTGAACATATATTTTGTCGACAGAATAATAGAAAGATCAAAGAAGAGAAATTTTTTTTCTTCTTTTTTGAGACAGAGTCTCACTCTGTTGCCCAGGCTGGAGTGCAGTGGCACGATCTTGCCTCACTGCAACCTCCGCCTCCCAGGTTCAGGTGATTCTCATGCCTCAGCCTCCTAAGTAGCTGGGACTACAGGTGTATGCCGCCACAGCAGGCTAATTTTTGTATTTTTAGTAGAGTCAGGGTTTCACCACGTTGTCCAGGCTCCTGGTCTCGAACTCCTGGTCTCAAGTGATTTGCCCACCTCGACCTCCCAAAGTACTGGGATTATAGTCGTGAGCCATCGTGCCCAGCCAGAAAATGAAATATTGTCTAAGAGGAAAAATTACATTCACAAATAAGGCTTGGGTTTTCTTTTCTAAAGATACTCGAAGAAAACCTACAAATTTTACTTACTGGGATTGCATTTAGTGAGCACGTACTCTATTCCTGAAATTGATGCAAGCTGGGAACAAAGACAATTCAAGGACCGTGGTCTGTAGTGGGGGACAGAGAAAACACAACTACAAATTATAGTGTGATATGTTTTATAATCGATAGCTTCAGAGGACACTTAAAAATAGAGAAGGAACACTTAAGCCAGGAAGGGATGGGGAAAGCTTCTTAGAGGACGTGACACTTGTCAACAGGAAGAAAAAGAGGGAAAGTCACTTCAGAGGGACCAGGTTTAAGACATGGAGTCTGACAGAGCTTGGCTGGTCTGCATATTGCGCAAGAAGGTTTGGACCATGGAACATGAACCAGAACATAAACTTAGAATCTCATATTCGAGTTAATAAAAACAAAGTTGAGTGTCTTTTTAGTTAACTAAACTTTTCATTTCAATGAATTTGCATGCCTCTCATATGCAAATGTGGACCAGATATACTCTGCAGGAGCTATAGTATGCAATGTTCCTAAGATTTATCAGGTCTTTGCAAAAAGTACTTTTTTGGTTTTTTTTTCTTTTTCTTCTTGAGCATCTCTCAGTTCCAGTTACTATAAATTATACCCTGGGGAGAACTTGCATTCAATAATCCCTTAGAGAGGTGCATGCTCTTAAACTGAGCAGAGGGCCTAGAAGAAGCACTGGGCTGGTCATCGGAATGGCTGGATTCTAGTCTGCAAATAAACTGCCAATATCAAATGCAAGGCCCTAGACTTCCTTTTTCTGAACGGTTTCATCACTAAAATCTAAGCAATTTCTAAAGTCTTTTCTAATGATTGTAGCGCTAGGAATGCCTCTATTTTTCTGTAGAATCATTTCCAGGCATTTTAACCATCTTATCTGACAAAGAGTCCTCCTTACTGAATAGTTGACAAGGTTTGTATTAATATCAAATTTGCTATTGAACTTAAGGCATACTTTTATTGTGGTGGGATTTAAATACCTTTTGAAAGGTGTCACTCTAATTTATGATTTTTTCAGACATTAATCAATTTTATATAAAACGTCTAACAAATTTGGCCAGTTTTTAGCTTTTGAGCCAAATTATGACACCAGGTACAATATTACTATTAGCTGTTCTCAAGGACAATTTTAAATGAGATGTCACATTGAAGTAATGTTATGCCTCTGGGAAGAAGAACCTATTTTAATAATGGAATAGAATAAAAAGTCATTCACAGTGAGAAGAATGCCGTCTTATTCTAATATCTTAGACACTTTTTATTTTCAATACTTTACTTACAGCACGCACTGGGGAAATAACCTAACTCCGGTACTCCTAGTACATGGATCTATAAATCAGCATAATATATAACTAACAGCATACACAGTTTGAAGCCAAACAAGAATGTTGATTGAGTAGCCAGTGCACCTTTTCATTTAAAGCAGGATTTTTTAACCTCAGCACTACTGACATCTAGAACTAGATAGTGCTTTTTTGGTGGGTTGGAGGGGGGTCTTAATTGTCTCTATCTTCTATATGCTAGTAGCACCTCCCCAATTGTGAACAGCAAAAATGTCTCCACACATTCCCCAGTGACTCCTGGGGCACAAAACTGCCCTTAGTTGAAAACCACTGATTCCAAGTATATATATTACATCTAGCTCATATAATATCTGTCTCTCTCTCTCTCTCTCTCTCGCTCTCACTCACACACACACACACACACACACACACACACACACACACTATCTCTCTCCTCTCTATTATGTATGTTTAGTAAACATGCATGGTATTTTATTACAGATTCTTATAAATATTTTTACCGATTTTTTTAATATGGAGAAGGGGGTCTCACCATGCTGCCCAGGCTAGTCTCAAACTCCTAAGCTCAAGCAATCCATTTGTTTTGGCCTCCCAAAATGCTGAGGTTTCAGGTGTAAGCCACTGTGCCGAGCCTACTGTGTTTTATTACTTAAAATCTTCTATCTGGCCGGTCCTGGTGGCTCACACTTGTAATCTCAGAACTTTGGGAGACCAAGGCGGGTGGATCACCTGAGGTCAGGAGTTTGAGACCAGCCTGGCCAACATGGTGAAACCCTGTCTCTACTAAAAATACAAAAAATTAGCTGGGCATGATGGCAGGCACCTGTAATCCCAGCTACTTGGGAGGGGGAGGGAGGAGAATCACTTAAACCTGGGAGGCAGAGGTTGCAGTGAACCGAGATCGCACCACTGCTGCACTCCAGCCTGGGCAACAAGAGCGAAACTCCGTCTCATAACAAAACAAAACAAAACAAAACAATCTTCTATCTAAGGGCACATTTCCACATTAGAGTCACAAAATATTTGCATGATAGAGATGGGGGAGTTGCTACCTGATGAAGTGGTAAGAGCTCTGTCTTCTGTAGAGCTAAGGCATGTTTACACATCACTTCAAATGAGGACCTCTGGAGATGTATTGTGACCTGCTGCTACCACTTTTTAAACATGTTTACCTTTGTGTTCTGTTTTCAACTATGCCTGTCAGAGTAGTTCAACTCTCTACTACAAACAAAACAAAGATTTGACCCTTGTTGACTGCAATGTTTCTTAACTGCTTTAATTGACTTCCTTCTTTTTACTTCTTATTCATCTACACATATGTCCACTTTATCTTTTCCTGATGATATCATTTTCATCTCTGCTAAAAAGCTCCTAAATATTTCCCTCACTCTTTAAAGAGAATATTGAACTTTAGTCAGAGGGTAATCTGAGAGAGGCTTCTATGAGTCCAGTAGGATTCAAGTATATCCTTTTCCAACTCTCCAGCCCACTTCATGAGGTCAGTGTCCTTTCTTCTTTCCCTCTTGTCTTAATATTTGTTTCTAGCCCTTTGTCTTGGTGGCTCAGAGTCCTCCACTGTGACATCCATTCTGCTGCTTAGTCTGTCCTTACAAACTGTGCGGACCAGAAATGTAAACCTGCCTACTCAAAAATATTTTCAATACTACAGTCCATTATGTTTCAACTCATTTCTCATTTTTCTTCAGCATCCATTGTAACTTTATGACTTTATTTTCCTTATGTGGAATTCTTGCCCCTAATATTCTCTCCCCACTTGCAGTCCCCTCTATACAGCTGGTATACAATAGTTGCAGACTCACCACTGCTTGATTTAAAAACCATACGATTTCAATGTCTACACCTGACAGAAGTCACAGAGAACAGCACTGGTTTTTCTCCAAAACCAGAAGTGGAAAATTACAACTTGAACACAGTTGTTATTTTTAAGGCCCCTTTGAGAAAGCGTTACAATGAATTCTGTTCATTCATGTGTACAAACTTACATAGCTGTTGTTTTATCAACATAAGCATATGTTGAAACATAGATTGCACTGTTTATTTATACGTACATTTGTTTGTTTGGGGCTTTTGAAAAAATGGCATTATACAGTTCAACCATTAGCTTGCTATATGACCTTGTGCTAGTCCTTTAAACTATCTGAACATTCATTTCTTTATTTGTGGGGGAAAAGGTGATTATAAGATGCCTGAAACAACTTTAGGAAGTTGTACTTGTTCAGTAAGCATTGATTGCCTTCTATCCATCCTTTCTCTTCTTTCTGGAAAACAGAATTCTAGGTTTGTTTAAGTATTGACTCCTTACCTCTGTAACCCAGGGGCGATGGCCCAGGCCCAGCTTAGCAGTTTATACTGACTGTTCTAAGCAATTATAATGCTCAACTTTTATTTATGTATTCATCAATAGGCATATAACACTGGGAGGAAGTCTGCTGAGAGCCTTCTGATACAGTTAAATCATTTCTGAAACAAAATTCCACAAAAGAGAATAATCATTGTTTCCCATGAATATCCCATTTCTAGACTGAGTGCTTGGATCATTGGTGGCTTTCCTAAGACAGTGAGGAGAACTTCCATAAGGGAAAAAAAATCACACATCACTGATGGCAGAGAGTAGCAAAGGAAGGAAGTTGACATAAATGAGCTGCTGCATCAATACACAGTGAAAGCTGCCTGTGGCTGGTGCTGCTAGTTCTCTCCCCCCTCTTAGTATCCGCTCTCCCTTCTTCCATTTAGTAATAAATTTCACTTCCATTTTATTAGGCCAAACATTTTCTCAGGCAGACATGGCCTTGAGAATGAGTCCTTGGAAATAGAATGTGAATAGAGCTGGCTCAATCTTCAGCTTTCATATTACCTCCCCTTTAAAAGGAAATCGCCTGTTTTGTACTTCTTGATACCTTTACCTATGGGCTGGAATATGTATATATCTATCTAGTAAGCCAGAAATGAGCAAAGGAATGATGATAACATCATAAGACCTTGGAGTAAACAGAAAGAATTTTGGGTGGAATGACTTCATAGAGCAGAGCCACCTTTTTTTTTTTTTTTTGTGACAGAGACTCACGCTGTCCATCCAGGCTGGAGTGCAATGGTGTGGTCTTGGCTCACTGCAACCTCTGCCTCCTGGGTTCAGGTGATTCTCCTGCCTCAGCCTCCTGAGTAGCTGGGACTACAAGCGCGTGCCACCACGCCCAGCTAATTTTTGTATTTTTAGTAGAGACGGGGTTTCACCATGTTGGCCAGGCTGGTCTCGAACTCCTGACCTCATGATCTGCCCGCCTCAGCCTCTCAAAGTGCTGGGATTACAGGTGTGAGCCACTGCACCCAGCCAGAGCAGAGCCACTTACCTGCCCTCAAAGGCCCATTGAAAAGGAGCGCTCTTACTTTGTTTAACCACTATATTTTTGAATATTATTTTTCTAACAGCTTTATCTTTACCTACTGAATATGCTATGCTTCAATTGGACTTCTTGACTTGTGAGGTAACATATTTCCCTTTTGTTTACTCAATTTGAGTAGTGAACTTCTGTTACAAGTTGCCAAAATCTTTCTAAATGGTACAGCCAAATTTCACATCTGTGGACTGTGTGTTAATAAAAGTAAAAAAGCTTTTGCAGGACAACTAGTGGAAATTTATGTCCAAAAGGCATTTCAAGGTGGATTTAATCCAAATACGCTCAAGAAATGAAAAAAAAAGAAATCATTGGGCTCACATTTTGAGATTTTCCAACTGTTTGTATGCCTTCATGAATAATGGAAATCGAAATGAGTGTCTGTAAATGTAGTAGAAAATCTAGAAAGAATTTAGAAAAACTTAAACAATTCTTCAAAGGGGTCAGTGCTGTGGGAAAGCTATTATGATTCAGAATTGAAGATCCAGGGAGATTACAGGAGTCTTTTGAATCACTGATGAGACAACCCAATAAGACACATGAAGGAACTAAACTAAAATTGTCAAGATAAAAGGTAACCAGCCCTTTTCAATGATAGAGGTGACTAGCCAGGTACAATCACCTGGTGTGATGGGGAAAACAATCTCAGAAGCTCCCTTTCATCAGCAGAAAAATAAGATGACATCTAGGATGCGTTCTAGCTGTGATTGTCTAGCACTCTATACAAGTGAGAGGGGCTTCTTTACCCAACTTGTGTTTCAGCAAACAAAAAAATCAGCATTGATTATACCACAGCGTAGACTCTTACTCTTTGTGAAAAAAGCATTTTCAGAAGTAATCTAATCTGTCCACACGGCATACACTGAGATAGTTTCAGATGCACTATGTATGGAGAAAAATAATTCAATTAATTAAGAGAGAGCTATGAATGAGTGATGACATAGTTATTAAGTATGCTTATAGGTCTCATGTACAACATTATAGAAAGAAAAGAAAATTCCTGATGATCAGCTAAAACCATGTTGGAAAACTGTGAGACATAAAATGATGTTGCACTAAGAAAACACCCCCCTACTCTCCCCACACAAGCAACATAATTCTTTTCTAAACGCCCACAGTCTAACTTCTTAATCTGATGAGTCATCCGATTCCAGAAAGGGAAGAACTGCAACTTATTCTTGCTGTAAGTTTTCTACTTAAACATTTGGGAAACAATAATGCATATAACATCCCAAATCCAGTAACTCTGAGCATTAGCACACTCCCCCTATTCAAAATTTTCAATATTAAAAATGGCTAATATCAGAGTGCCAGGTATGTTACAGATGCATCCCTGTGTTTTACATATATTATCTAATGCCACTGATTTAAAGGCTTTTTTTGGTAACTGCTGTTAAGGCAGTGATCACAGTCTTTATTTTATTTATTATTTTTGTTTTGAGACACAGTCTCACTCTATCACTCAGGCTGGAGTACACTGGCACGATCTTGACTCAACACAGCCTCAACCTCCTGAGTTCAAGTGATCCTCCCAACTCAGCCTCCTAGGTAGCTGGGATTGCAAGCACATACCACCACACCTGACTATATTTTATTTTTAGTTTTTGTAGAGACTTAATCTCACTATGTTTCCCAAGCTCGTCTTGAACTCCCAAGTTCAAGTGACCCTGCCACCTCAGCCTCCCAAACCGCTGGGATTCACACGCATGAGCCACCACACCCAGCCTAATACCACCGTTAATATCTTTATTTAATATATGAATGAAATGACTTCCAAACAGTTTGAAAAATCTTCCCACAATTATACAGGATATAAGTGATGATTTACTTATCAAATCCAGATAAACTATCTTCAAAGCATTCGCTTTTAACTTGAGCTTACCAGGTAATGGAATATTATACAGTAATTATTAAATATCAGCAACAAACCAGGGGATAGAACATTACTGCATGAGCACTTACTTATGTCAAATAAAAAGAGAAAATAATATCACCTTATGATTAACAGCTCTGCAATAAATGGCCTACTAAAGTAAGGTGAAAAGAGACAGTACAAAATATCAACAGCAGTTGTGTTAAAATATTATGGATTATTTCCTATATATTGCTCTGGTTTTCCACAATTAGCATATACCAATTTTTGTATTTCAAAACAAATATAAATGTCACAAATCATAAATTGTTGCTGAGTAAAAAAAAACCGTGAACCACACAAATATAACCCATCTCATGGAGAAAAGATAATATAGTGGAAAATGGCAATTGTTAAACTTCTAATAATTAATGCCATTTAACTGTTAAAAGAGGAAGGGAGGCTGGGCATGGTGGCTCACGCCTATAATCCCAGTACTTTGGGAGGCCAAGGTGGGCAGATCACCTGAGGTCAGGAGTTTGAGATCAGCCTGACCAACATGGAGAAACTCAGTCTCTACTAAAAATACAAAATTAGCCAGGTATGGTGGTGCATGTCTGTAATTCTGGCTACTCGAGAGACTGAGGCAGGAGAATTGCTTGAAACCGGGAAGTGGAGGTTGCGGTGAGCCAAGATCTCCCCATTGTACTCCAGCCTGAGCAACAAGGGCGAAACTCCAACTCAAAAAAAAAAAAAAAAAAAAAAAAAAAAAAAAAAAAAAAAAAAAAGAGGAAGTGAAATAATGAGATAGAACTAGGACAAAATGAAAAGAAAAAAAAATCAGAGTTATTCAACAGATCTCATTAGTTTGTTTATGTAAAGAACCCATGAACTTCAGGGAAGAGGAAACTTCATAAAATTTGATGACATGTGAAAATAATTAAAGAAATGATGATCAGAAAGGGAATAGTAAGCCACCAATGATAACTGCAGTATAATAAATGAGGTTATGCTAATCATCTCTCTACTGAAATGTATTAGAACTTTTTTAATTTTTATTTTTATTTCAATAGTTTTTGGGGTACAAGTGGTTTTTGGTTACATAAATAAGTTCTTTAGTGGTGATTTCTGATACTGTAGTGTACCCACCACCCAAGTAGTGTATACTATGCCCAATAGGTAGTCTTTTATCCCTCATTCCCCTCCCACCCTTTCTCACGGAGTCCCCAAAGTCAGATGTTGAAATGTATTAGAATTTAACAAACCCCAGCCAGATGCAGTGGCTCACGCCTGTAATCCCAACACTTTGGGAAGCCAAGATGGGCAGATCACTTGAGGCCAAGAGTTCAAGACCAGCCTGGTGAAACATGATGAAACCCTGTTTTTACTAAAAATACAAAAACTAGCCCGGGGTGGTGGTGAGTGCCTGTAGTCCCAGCTACTCTAGAGGCTGAGCCAGGAAGGTCACTTGAACCCAGGAGGTGGAGGTTGCATGATCTGAGACTGCACCACTGCATTCCAGTCTGGGCAACAGAGTGAGACTCTGCCAAAAAAAAAATAAATAAAATAAAAATTAAAAAATAAATAAATAACAAATGCCATCATCTTAAAAGATTTGTAGATCTGAAAAGATATGAATTAAGGTGAAGTACTGGAGCACACCAATTGGCATCAACCAATATCATACTCTCAGGCTTTGTTGTGCCATCCTTGCAGGGTAAGAAATACCAAAGCCAAGACTAGCCTCACCAAAGGTGAGAGTCTTATAGAATATCCTCCCTTACATTAAGTTGGAATTCCAGGAATGAGCAAATATAAATATGACTTATCCCTTCTCTAAATCATAAGCAATGAGAATAACATTTCGTCCTGATGCTAGCATGAGAAGGGAGAAGAAAGGACAAAATGTTCTTGAGAAGTTTTGCCAGCGTCTGACTTTTTGTTGGTTTATATATAATCTAGGTGGGCCAGAGAATCTCAAATCATAAACTAATTTTAGGTAGTCCTAGAATGGCGGTTTCCCCAGACATCTAGCAAAATTAAACACTCATCTCTTCGTAAAAAGGCATATTAATTCCAGGCCTCAAGAAACCGGCACAAATTTCAAAGGAAAGGAACAGCACACAAAATGAAATAAGACAATATGAGAGAGCCTAGGAGAAAAATATAGAAAACAGAAAAAGACATACACTGAATTTAAAATATTGAAAATATTGGATCAACCTTATAAAACAAAAGAAAGCTTACCAATTATGTAAGTAAGCAATAAAATTGAACATATGAGCAGGGAGAGGAAAATATAAGGTGCCACAGCAAATAAAAATTCTAGAAATGAAGAAAGTCAAATTTAATAACTCAATGAACACGTTTGATGGTAAATTAAACAAAGCAGAAAAGGTAATTAGTGAACTGGAGTATATGTAAGCCAAGTATTCAGTTCAGAAAGACAAGACATGGTAAACATAAGGAGAAGTTAAGAGAGATATAAAATAGAGTAAAAGAAGTTGAATAATTTCTAAAAGGAAAAGAGCGGGTAAAGATAAGGTCAGAAAAAATATTGAAAAGATTAAAACTGACAATTTTCTAGACCTAAAAGTCATTGATTATCAGTTTTAAGAAACACAGAACTTTCCAACAAGGACAACTCAAAATAAATCCACAATTTGATACATCATAATAAACCAGAATAAAAAGCAGAAAAAAGAAAACTTTAAGAGGAACAAGAGAAAAATGAAACACTACTTTCAAAGAAACAAAAGTTTAACATCCAACCCCTCAACAGGAAAAATGAAAGCCTGAGAAAGTGGAATGACATTTTCAATGTAAAAAAATCACAGAAAGCAAAACGCAAGTGCCTACTTAGAATTTAATTATCAGCAAAAATATTCTTCAATAATAAAGGGGAAATAAGGACATTTCAGACATATACATAAAAAAGTATTTTCCATCCTCAGACCTGCATTAAAAGTAATTCTAAATGCTTCAGTCAGACAGAAAATGACTCCAGATAAAAAAAGTTGAAGAACAGAACGAAGATCAGAAAATGAAGGTGTATAACAATAAACATTGAGTGTATACAGCAAAAATATATATACTTTTTTTGAAATACAGTGCAGTGGCTCATATCTGTAATCCCAGCACTTAGGGACGCCTAGGAAGGTGGATCACCTGAGATCAGGAGTTCGAGACCAGCCTGTCCAACATGGTGAAATCCCGTCTTCACTAAAAATACAAAAATTAGCTGGGCATCATGGGATACGCCTGTAATCCCAGCTACTCAGGATGCTGAGGCAGGAGAATCGCTTGAACTCGGGAGGCGGCGATTGCAAGTGAGCCAAGATCATGCCATTGCATTCCAGCCTGGGCAGAGCGAGACTCTGTCTCAAGGAAAAAAAAAAAAAAATTGAAATACAAATGTATAAGAATATGCATATGCAAGACTATATAATTTAGGAGGATTAGGAAGAGAGTAAAAGATTTAAATTCTACAAAGTTTTTGTGTTATTCAAAAGGAAAACAATGGCCTTGACTGACATTAGAATTCAATAAGTTAAGGACACATATTTAATAGTTATTCATAAAGTTTAGCCATAAAGTTTCAGAATTAGAGAACCTCATTACCACACTAGTAAAGAAGAAAACTGGTTAAAGCCATTCTCAAACAGTCAAAAGCAGATGAGGGAGAGAGGATGGGGAGAGAGAAAGAGAAACTTAGAATAGACAAGATAATTAGAAAGCACAAAATATCCAAATAAATCAATACTTATATTAACTATAAACACACAAGCTCCACTGACTAAAGGTCAGGGAATGATGATAGAAAAAAGACATACCAAACAAACAAAAACAAAGCGTTCTTCACCATCAGAACTTCATTAAAGGAAACTAGCTTTTCAAGCAGAAGGAAAGATTCCAGATAAGAGGTCTGAGACACAAGAAGAAATAAAAAAAAAAGCTAGCAAACGTAAGCAAACATTAAATATATAAAAGAGTAATAACAAACTGGAAATTAATTGACTAAGCAAAGAAACAAAGGTAATAACTTAAAATAATAGACTGTAGAAATGGTGTTAAAGTGTTCCAACCCATGACATTAGGTAGGAGGAGTTGTTCCCACATCTTCCATTTCTTGCATTTTCAGGTGAGGATTCATTACATAACTTGTGCCTTTGTTTATGCCACTCCCTCCACCTGGTTATTTGTTCTTCCTTATCATCTTCAATTATTAAAATATTAACTCGAAATTTTACCCACGTGATGTATCCTTCCAAATTGTCCAAAATGACCTCTTCCTCACTCTGATGATCCTGTGTTAAATTCTGCCTTAATTTTGATTGCTCCTGTCTTAGATTGTTTGCAGTGACTATTTTGAATTCATCTTAATATTGCTCAAAATTCTCAACATTTTTAATTATAAGCAAATATACCCATATACAAATGAGCTCATGTACATGCACAAATAAATCCTTGATTCAAATAAATTTCAGTAGCATGAATGTGTATCACTGATGCCTGCTAAGGGCTTCATTGTTGTTTCATCAGGTAAATTTACACAGCTAAAGTATGTATACTTAAATACATTACCCAAATCTTTTATTAGCTTACTATGTGCAAAAAATAGCAGGCAATAATACAGTACTGATATCGTTTCTGTACAGGGGTTCTAAGAACAAACACATTTTATGGCTTCAAAAAATGCAAATCAGGAAATATAGAAAAGCTGAAACTTGCTGTACTCTAAGCTCTTTGGAGCTCAAAAAAATAAGTTTTATCTTAGATTTGGTTCCAATGAGTACTTAGGCTAGCTTTATGTAATTCAATGTCCTTACTTATTTCTCATGGAAATTTAGAAAAATTTCGATTTTGTCTGTGTTATGTCTTCATCTTTTTAACTCTTGAACAGGGGCTACAAAGAATAAAAAGAACACTAAAATCTCAAAATCATAACCTGAAGTTCTACCTATAAGTCAAATGAAATTATTCAAATACTGAATCCCAACTGATGAGGTCATATGGGGTAATACACCTGATTCTTTCAATCAAATCCTTAAAGGATTCTTAATGAAAATCAACCAGTGAAAGAGTAGCTTAAGGATCTCTTGCAGGATTTATTCAAGAATGATTTCCTAGAAGTCTGTAGTCTTTGAAATGGAGAAACGGACTAAAGAAGGGGGCCTATTAAGGTAGAAATAATTATGAAGGTGACTGGCAAAACAGAAGCTAAACTATAAACACCAAATCAGTAGAGTACAAAGCAACTGAAGCTTAAGAACAGATCATGAAATAATATTTTCTTTTTACTTCCTCGGAAGTCTTGCCTGTGTGAACCACTCCGTGGTACAGTCACTGGAAAAGGTTTTCAGGAGTTTCAAAGATTAATTGGGTTATTACTTAGCTCAAAAGTATATATAACACAGCACACTTAGCACTACAAGATAATGATTCGAGATGATTCTCCTACGAATAGTTTTCCTTCAAATTAAACCTTTAATACTTACAATAAGTATTTCATTTGTAAATTGCTACTTCTCTATAAATGACCTGTTAAAATACGTCTTGAGGCCGGGCGCAGTGGCTCACGCCTGTAATCCCAGCACTTTGGGAGGCCGAGGCGGGCAGATTACGAGGTCAGAAGATCGAGACCATCCTGGCTAACACAGTGAAACCCCGTCTCTACTAAAAATACAAAACATTAGCCAGGCGTGGTGGCGGCGCCTGTAGTCCCAGCTACTCCGGAGGCTGAAGCAGGAGAATGGCGTGAACCCGGGAGGCGGAGCTTGCAGTGAGCTGAGATCGGCGCCACTGCACTCCAACCTGGGCGACAGAGCGAGACTCCGTCTCAAAAAAAAAAAAAAAAAAAAAAAAAAAAAAAAAAAAAAAAAAAAAAAAATTCTTGAACCTCTTCCAGATTACTTAGCCTATGCTGAGTCATCAGGAAAACCTAACCTGTTGAGATATAGAGAGGTTTTGAATAAAGCAGTGTAGAAAATGAAGGATTTACTTTATTCTTAACTTTGTATCCCATATTCTACCTGCCATTTATGCCTATAATAGAGAGAATTGCTTAAGAAAAAGGAGAGTGACTGCTATCGCTATCACATCTCTCTGATCAATATTCTAAATTTTTCAAGATGACATACAGAAAAATAAAAATAATAAATATTAACATTGATAGGATTATCTTTTAATTACTCACTATCATAAGTATTATTTTAAAATCGGACTCTTACTGGATTCTAATTATTTATTCAATTATCATCTCTCTACAAATTACCTTTTGAAATTTTTTTGCCATAAATTCTATCATGCCTTATTCACAGTAAGTGGTGAAAAATTTATGTCAAGTAGGACTACTTTTGAAATTTCTTCTTTAAATACATGTAGTGACAACTAGGGGATTTGAGTTCATATAATGGCTCAAAGGCAAAGAAATTTGAAATTTCTTCAAGGATGCAAAAACTGAAATAATCTAACTTATAATTAAATATGAATACATGCTTGTCTAGACCAAAACACCACAATAATCTTAACATATATTTGTAATACACAAACCATGAAATGCTTAAAGGAAACAAATGCATTTTGAAATTTTCAGTCAAACTTTATACCCTTATTTTCACAAATTCTAGATTCTAAAACTTAATTTTCTTCCTATATTTCAGCCTATAAACTCCCACATGTGGTCCTGATGGTGTTGTTCATGACATTGCTGATTATTCCATTGGTAACTGGGTAACAGCAAAATGCTAAATATGACGTTAACTGTTCCTAGGAATTTAGTAGAAACAATGGTGCTCAAGCCAAATCTTAAGATTTATGTTCCTGTCTTTTGAGGAATGAACTACAAAATGCTCACATCAAGAATAAAAACAGTCATAATTATTACAGCTATCATTTGTTAAGCCTTAATTATATACCAAATAATGTTACAAATTCTTCACATTTTCCAATGTAATATTTTTCCTTCCTTCTTTCCTTCTTTTTATCGTTCTTCTTTCTTTTTTCCTTCTTTTCTATCTTTCTTTCTTTTTTCTGAAACATTCTCAGACTATTAATCTAGAGGTCAATAAGAGCTCTCATGAAATTTACATTCTTTTATAAAGAGTGGGATATGACAGCAAATAGTAATCAGTACGCACATAATTAAGATGATTTCAGATAGTGAAAAGGACTTTTAAATCAATACAAGTTGGAAATGTGAAATTTGCTAGCAGTCATCTATTTGTGAAGGTGTATGTAAAGGTGGGATGGTTCTTCATATAGGCTTGCCGAAGAATGTCTTTCTGAGAGCAAATTATCCGAAGTGCATCCTATATCTGGCAAAGAACACAGGCACCTGGAGAAAGATATTTTTAGTAAGAAGGAACAGCAAATGAGAAGCTTCAAGGTGAGAATGAGCCTGACATGTTGAGGGGGAACAAGACCAATGTGACAAGATCAATACATTGGGAGCAATAGTTAGGAATGTGTTGTAGAGTTTTGATGACCCTAGAACAACGTTTACATATTACTTCCAAAGTGATTATGTAAATCTTTTAAATCAAAATTACTATGGTTACTTCTGCATTTATTAATATTTATTGTTAGAACTTTTTTTTTTTTTTGAGACAGAGTCTCGCTCTGTCGCCCAGGTTGGAGTGCAGTGGCGCAATCTTGGCTCACTCCAACCTCCGCCTCCCAGGTTCATGCCATTCTCCTGCCTCAGCCTCCCGAGTAGCTGGGACTACAGGTGCCCGCCACCACGCCCGGGTAATTTTTTGTATTTTTAGTAGAGATGGGGTTTCACTGTGTTAGCCAGGATGGTCTGGATCTCCTGACCTTGTAATTCGCCCGCCTCGGCCTCCCAAAGTGCTGGGATTACAGGCATGAGCCACCGCGCCCAGCCCTAATACTTTTTAATTTATAAAACTCATTCATAAATGCTATCTCATTGGTCTTCACAACAGACTTGTAAAAATCTCTGCTGCGTAAATAAGAAAATTGAGTTTGAAGGACTAACCAAAAGTTTAGATGCTACTAAAGTTTAAACCAAGCACAAGAACCCAAGGTTTTGAACTTCATCTGTTCTTTCCTTTGCACAAATCCGCTCTTTTACTTTGAGTTCCAACTCAAAATACGAAGGATATGAAAACATTTGTTCGCGATTGATTTAAAGCTCAAGGGAATAAGATACAACAATCTATCAGTTTCACAAATATGAATATGCTTGTAACATTGATTCAAAACCAGATGATCAATATCTAGAAAATTCTTATCTCCACAGATTGCACAACCAGTATAAATTATGGGTAAAAACTACTTTTGGGATAAAATATTGTAGGAGTCTTTCTTTTGCACATATTGTAATTCAAAAAAGATGCCAGATTGCTTGGAACTTCAAGTATTGATGTTTTAATGAGTAGACTATTTTCTCTAGTGGAGCACATCCAATTAAATTTAGCATTCAGTCACTTGCTAAAGGGACAGTCTGTAGCTTCTAATTGATTCCACTTCTTCTTTGCTTTCCCCCTCATTCCCACATGCCAGTTTGATGACTTGTTTGTTTTTCTAGGAAGCACTGAATATCTTCTGGGGATACCTATTCATAGAAGAGAAGTCAAGGATCTCCCATATTTAATATTTATCTTTTTGTTTTCTCAAATCTGCCTAGACTTTCCTTTTTATTTACTGTTATTCAGGTTTTAAAAATTTGAATTCCAGCTTAAATTTCATTCTTCATTCACTCATTTGGTCCTTAATTCATCAAATACTTATTGAGTGCCTATAAGACATTGCATTAGGAATTAATGAACACCAGTGAATGACGCAAAAGTCTCCATCTTTCTGGAACTTTTATATATAGAGGTAAATTCTATGAGGTAAAAACCAGGGAATTATACAAAAGGGGCAGGAGGGGCATGATTATGGATATGGTGGTTTCAAGGGCATCCATAGGGCAGTAACATTTGCACATGTCGGTAGCATTCCCACAAAGGGAAGCAAGATGGATAAAGATGTTGAGAAATAAGATTCCAAGTAGGTATTTCAGGAAATGTAAATTGCTGTGGCACAAATGAACTGAGTATGTCACAGCAATGACAAGAACACCAGTGTTTCTGGATAGTAATAAGCAAATGAGAGCAAGGTTGAGATTATGATCAGGGAGGTAAAGAGATGGTGGAGACGGGCAGGCTACAGGCCAAGGTCTAGAAACTGGTTTTAGACTTAAAAATTATGTGGCCTGATAAAACCTTTATGCCACCTTTCTAAACTGAAGAAGTAAGAGCAGCGAGGGAACTCTGAAGTTTCAAATCCCGAAGTTGTAATCTGATAAGCCTGCAGAGATGAGGCATAAATAAAGTTTAGTCAAATGGCTCCTTGATGAAAGATTCTTTTTCAAAATGTCTTTTGTCAGTTCCTTGGAAATCACAGACCACCTTAGAAAGATATGAAACAGAATCCACACCGAAATTTTCACACCTCTGTAATCCAGCCATTCACAATAAATTCCTTATCCAACAATGTCAGAGGTTAGAATAAAAACAAATCATACAATAACAGTAAATATACTTGTTATTCATTCTCTTTCTGCTTTTTATTCAATTTTGCTTGCTTTTTATCAAAATTTATATACATGGGTTTGGAGGGTCTTTTAAGTATACTTACCTCAGCCAAGTTAATTCTCTTCAAGCCTAAAAATGAAGAGAAAAATAATATGTGTTGGAAGGTGTGGGTGTGCTGAGTGAGGCAGACTCTCTCCAAAACTCCAGGTGGGACACAAAAAAGCAAATTTCATAGACCGTACCACTTCCGGAGTCTGATGTGTTTTGAAAGCGCCCCACAAAGCAGTTTAATACAATCCATCAGTGGTATAATTACAGCACAATCTACAGCACAATAAAATAAACCTATAAACCTTAATCCATTTCCATACAAATATCCTTACTAATGAAATCAGGAATGATGAATAAGAACTATGTACAATGGCAGGCTCTGCTCAAAAAAGGCTTCAGTTCTCCACAAGTTCTCCACAGGTCTCTCAAATATTATGCCATTTATGCAATTACAATCAGCTACTATTCTTAGGGGTAAAAGGCCTCTGCAAAATAAATGGAGATACTGCTTCAGAAAAGACTGCTCAATCAATCTAGAAATGTTTCTGCTTGTTCGTGAGGATGACATACTCTAATCTGTATAGCAGACAGCAGAGTTTCATTAAAAATCATGATTTCACAGCTCATTACATGATTGTCACATGAATACATCTTGCCCCAATCTTGATGGGCTGAGCTTTGTATTTCTTCTGGGTAGTAACCACTACATCCTACTAGAAAAAGGAAGCAGAACCAGCCTCTGGTGGTAGTTTTGAGAAGAGTGATTGGAAATATTGGAAATAATTTAAATCTTCTGATCAAAATGGTCTCCCTTCAGGAACTAATAGCATCTAAAGGCAGGACCAAGAGTGGTGGGTGAGTGGCTGCATAGAATAAGAGAAAAACCAATACAAATCATGAGGGCCCAGGTCTTAATTGACATGGAATCTGTCGTGAATATCACTTAAAATCAGCACATGTCTCCTTGAAAGGATGAGGATTCCCATCTCCACCCCCAATCAGGGTATAAACCCACATACACTAGCTTATAAGTAAAAATATTTCCCTTCATTTGGAGGTCAATAGTCAACAAAAATGCCCATGTATGTTTTCTAACATGGAGTGACTTCACATGGAAGGCATTTAGTTACGTATTTGTTAGTTGCCCAATTCCTGCTTAATTAGACAAAATTATACAGAGTGAGGACACCTGCAACAGGTCTGCTACAAGAAAACCCAGACAGTTTAGGAATGTCTGAGATTGCCTATAGCTGGGGAAACAGTATTAAAGAACAGTCTGACTATGAGGCAAGAGTTACAGAGAGAGAGAGTAAATGATGTTTTGTTAAGTAGGGATGAACAAAGGCAGGATGGAGTATAATACAAAAAAATGAAGGCAAGCAAGGCATTCAGACAGGAGACTGAATTTCCCTCTAGGTGCTACCTAGACTGACAGAGCCAGCTGCTGAAGGAGATGGTGTAGGGTTTTAAATTGGGTTCCACAATTGGGTTCCACAATTGGAACCCAATTTAAAACACAAAGCAAATTCCTGTTGCGAGGGTTGCGCTCACAGCATTCACTAAGTGTCCAAAACGGGGCAAGAATATACATTTCCCACCCAAATGAAGCCAGAGCTGCATCTCACACAGTCTGATGTGGCCTTGTCTTCCAGGGAAGATTTTTGGCCTCTGAGATTCTTTTTTTTTTTTTTTTAAATTTATTTATTATTATTATACTTTAAGTTGTAGGGTACATGTGCATAACGTGCAGGTTTGTTACATATGTATACTTGTGCCATGTTGGTGTGCTGCACCCATCAACTCGTCATTTACATCAGGTATAACTCCCAATGCAATCCCTCCCCCCTCCCCCCTCCCCATGATAGGCCCCGGTGTGTGATGTTCCCCTTCCTGAGTCCAAGTGATCTCATTGTTCAGTTCCCACCTATGAGTGAGAACATGAGATTCTTGACAATGTAGCCTCTTCCTTGGATTGTGAGGAATCTTGTCAGCAAGGTCATCCCCCACACTGTAGAATATTTGGGGAGTTCCAATAAGCCACTCATTTCTCAAGATCATTTACTGCTACTTTCTGCAAAATTCTTGTATCAAACTCACAGACCTATAGTAACTGCAATGGGAGAGGCATACCCTAGATGTGGTACCCAGTATCTGTCAGCGCTGAAAGCTATTTTGGAAGGTCTTATGCTTAAACTCTTAAAATCAGCGTGGAAAGTGTAAACTTGGCAAGATGGAAATGATGGTTTAAAACGTGGACATTTAGGATAAGATAGAAACAGAAGGGAAGACCCACGCCCGTAAATGAAGGTCAAGAACTTAAGGTCTATAGACCTCTGTGACGTGTGGATTATTGTATGCATTTTGATAATCTCTCTTTATCTTTAATAACTGCTTGGATACCTGAAAGTATATTTTGCTGTGTAATACCCATAATTTCAAGGACATTCTCTCCCATCTTGCTTATCTACATAGAAATCAACCTCCCCTTTAAAATTCAGGCATTAGTGCTTTCCTTCCCCCTTGACTTTCGTGGGATGGGATGTGAATCATGCTTTTAGTGTGGGTTCTTTTTTTACAATGTGTACATCTCAGATACTCATATACGTTGGTGACTTTGCCAAACAAATTGCTTGTTAGCCTGACTTCTATCTTCCTTATTTTCGTCCGCTCAGCAATTAGCATTGTTCTTGGAAGGTAGAGAATTCTAAGGAAATTTGTTAAATGTACTTTGAATTGGACCACCTAATGCACACACTCATCACTTTTTAAATCCCATTTCTGATAGTCACAAGATTGCAAACACCAAATTGCTTTTCTGATCAATGAAGGAGGCTCTGCTTCCTTCAGCAAATTTGTAACCCAATAATCCTGACCATTCACAGTTGGAGAGCATTCTACCACTTGTGATTCTTTCTGACCTCTAACTCATGCTCACTGGGCGCATTCCCTGTCAACCTCACCTTAGTCTTCTCTTTACTCTCTTTCCCCTACAAAGGTCTCAGCAAGTAAGGGTGTTAAGACTGTCATGAAAAATAAAGTATTATACTACATTCTCAAGGACTTTCTATTACTATGATATAATAGAGCTGTCCTGTCTCCATCATGAAAGGCTGTTTTCTTTTAAGGATGTTTTCACAAATTTTAATTCAATTATTAACTTTTCAGGTTAAAAATATACTAAGTAAGGCCAACAAATGTGTTACATAAATTGAACAATTTATGTACTAAGTAAGGCCAATAAAGGTGTTACGTGCATAGGATAACATTGATAATAATACTGATACTAGTATAAATTTAAGCTTGTGAAATTATTCAGTTCAAGTGCAAAACAAAAACAAGAACAAAGGTGGCCCAGTTGGTAAGAAAGACAGACTAGGTAAGTTTTCCATTTCTCTAGGACCAGAGGCTCGAGATTTGCCTAGGAATACATTTTGTTATTAAGTTATTGTATTACTTGGATTGCATATCTATAGAGACATTATGTGGCTATATTTCTATACAGAATCTTTCATTTAAACTCTGAAGTCATACAAGTCCTAATGTCATTGAGGGATCACCTATGCTATAAGGATTCCAGACAGACACTTCTGTGACCATCCCTAAAATAAGGAGGTTGGCCTGATACAATCTAGTGTTTTCCAACCCTAGCATTTTACAGTTCTCCACTATGGCACTTAGTGTACTTAATTGAGATAATAAAGAGTATGGTAATCAGCATCACCAGAAAGTTTTAATTATTATAATAGTGCCACCAGGAGTGTCTCTTATCTGTATTGTTTTAATTCTTACATGGAGGTCTGTGTTTTTTCTATAAATGATATATTTTCCTTTATGGATGGATAAATATTACAAATAATGACCAATAACTTCAGAAGGCAACCATTAAAGGCACTTCCAAAAAAGGATTCTGCACTTAGAATTCCAACACAGAAGCTATATTTATGGTTCCTGCATAATAAGGTAATGCAAAGCAGCCTACAACAATTTATGTCCTGGCATCTTTGCCACCATGCCCTTCCTAAGGAGCAGAGCTATCAGAAAGTAAGAATGTCATATTTCCACAAAGATATTCATTACACATTGCAGCTTTATGCCCCAAATTCTCCTCTGTTTAAGTATGTGGTTATCAAATTGAGTAATTCACATGTTACTATAGATTATTTGGGTAAATATATTATTTATTCTAAGTATATAAATTCTAAGTAAAATATATATATTCTATAACTATATAGAATATATGTAATATACACAAATAAATATATATAATATATATAAATTCTAAGTATATATATTCTAAGTATATAAAGGATTTCCTCAACACACAGCCAAAGTGGATTTAACATATTCTCACTATAAATTCATGATTACATACACAGTCACTCACACATTTAAAAGATATGAATTGAGCACTGATGATAGGCCTGGCAAGGTAATAAGCTTAGCAGATACATCAGAAATCATAATACTGTATCTTTGATCAAGGGACATACAAGATATAAGGAAAACTTAATTGATATTTTTCATTAAATTAAACACATTGCGTGTGTGTGTGTGTGTGTGTGTACTCACATGCATGCATGTACATGTGTTTCCTGAGGGTGCATCACTGTTGTGTAATGACAGAGTGAAAAGTTTTGCTGTCATATGACTTGATGTTTGATCAATAACACCACTTTTAGCTAAATGTCCTTTTCTTTCCTTTTGTTTTTTGGAGACAGGATCTCACTTCGTCACCCATGCTGCAGAGCTGTGGTGCAATCTTGGCTCACTGCAGCCTCCGCCTCCCAGGATTAAGCAATTCTCCCACAGGCGCCCACCACCAGCCCAGCTAATTTTAGTATTCTTTTGTAGAGACAGGGTTTCACCATGTTGCCCAGGCTAGTCTGGAACTGCTGAGTTCAGGTGATCCACTGCTTTGGGCTCCCAAAGTGCTGGGACTATGGTCATGTGCCAGCATGCCTGACTTAAATGCCCTTTTCTTTTTTTTTTTTTTTTTTTTTGATATGGTCTTACTCTGTCCCCCAGGCTGGTGTGCAGCAGCTCATGACAATCCCGCCTCCCAGGTTCAAGTGATTCTCCTGCCTCAGCCTCCCTGGTAGCTGGGATTACAGGTGCATGCCACCACATCTGGCCAATTGTTGTATTTTTAGTAGAGACGGGGGTTTCACCATGTTGGCCAGGCTGGTCTTGAACTCCTGACCTCAAGTGATCCTCCCACCTCGGCCTCCCAAAATGCTGGGATTACAGGCGTGAGTCACCACATCTGACCTTTTTCTTAAATAATCAACATTTGGAGTCTATACTACAAACGGAATATAAAGATGGCTAAATGGGATGGTTTTACGTGTAAAACATGTTTATATAATACTTGAGACATCACTATACCTAGGATGCAAACAAAACATTTTTTATTTAATAATATTCCCAACGTGTATACATTTTCATTTTACCATCTTTTCTCAATCTTTATAAAATTCACATTTCAGCTTTAACGTGTTATCTATTCACAACTTATTGTTTGCCTCATGGGCAGAAATGACATTCTTGTTATTGATCAGCTAGGGTCACTAAAAACAGTTCCTCATGCCATATCAAAGTGTTGTTTATCCATCTAGGGAGCTTTATAGCAATTGCCTAAAAACTGAAAAAGATATGTGAGTAATGACAGAATGCCAGCTGCCCGTTTCTCACTATGAAACAGGCAGAATGCAGGATATCCAGGAAACTAACTCAAACAACAAAAAGCCTAAAACTTGTCATGCTCAGCAGTTTACAATCTTTTTAATCAGACTGCTAATGCCTTTACTCAAGAGAAGACAACTTTTGATGAGGGCAACCTAAGATCTATTTAAAATCAATAACATCTGTGACTTTACTCTTTGAATATGAAGTTTGTAAATGTAGAACAATTGCTGAAAGTTATATCAATTACACATGAATACAGAGAAGATGATACACTGAATCGACCCCCCTCCCCAATCCCCGAAACAAGTCACTTGAGCGTGAAAGTCAATTTACATTTTTTTCTATTCTAGAAATAGAATTTTCATTTTGTGTCATATTCATAAAAAAACTCATATATAACTCAGCAGGGTACTCACATGTGCTTAGAAACAATATTAGGTATGGGAATTACCTTTTGTATCATAAAGACAAAATTACTCACTGAGAAATAAGATTTTAAAGGATCTTCAGGAAGCAAAGGAGGAAAAAAAAATGATAGAGAATTTCATCCAAGACTGGAACAGTTGTACTGCTCATCCACAGGCTTCTCATCCCTCCTGTATCAATTTTACATCTCTACTTAGATTCTCTGCTCTCCCAGGAGCACGAGAAGCTGTTAGATTTTAATGAAGACATGTTGCGGAGGGAGCAGTGGGGTTACAGATATGAGTTCAAATCCTGCAAAGTGTTTCTCAGGAACAAAGGCATGGAAGATTTGGTTTAAAGGGATTACGAATGCAGGTGCAATTAAAGCAAAGCAAATTTATTTAATATAGTACTGTAAGCATGTACTGTTATTATAAAATCTTCAAAATTATATTCTGCTGATTGTGTAATATTTTATCAAGTAAAAATGCCATAGGCTACTTAACTAGTTCCCAATTAAAGACATTTATGTTTTTTCTTTTCTATTTTTTACTGTAGGGAAACATGCTGCAATAAAACTTGTACTTAATTGCTTCCCCTTTTCCCATACCCTTTCTGTATTCGAATATTTTTCTTGGTTTATGTTCACATAAGTATATTTATTAGGTCAATATTTGTTAATATTTTAAGCTCTTATTTATATTGCCAAGTTGCTTACCAAATGAATTTTTTAAATGTAGCTCTGTAAATGAGTGGTTATTTCACTGTATTTTTGCAAGCAATGGCTATAAGATTATAATTTTATCGTAACATGACTGGTATTCACAGGTGGTGAGATGGTGAAATGGACCCAAAGGTTAAAATTTTTCAATGGCCCAATCATTTCTACTGAAATGTTGGTGAAATGTGGTCATAGTGGAGAAAAATCTTGTATGAGCTTCCAGCAAATTTCTGGGGCTTATTTTTTTTATTATAATTTAAGATTGAGGTAGATAATAAAGCCAAATGTCTAAAAGATCACTTGATCATTTGACTGTCTTTGCCTTTTTAACCTGTTTTCTAATCCAAGGAAGTATTATCAAAAGATTATTAGGAACTGAATACAATGTGGGAAGCATCTCTGAGTTTGTCAGGGCTGGTTTAAAATATGTGTAGACTTAATTCAGAAAGAAACCTGAAAATCACTTTTATATGAAGCTGTTATATGCCTATGCAGTGTTGTCTTTCACATGTTCCCTAAAGAGTTATCAGATACAGACATGTTATTAGTGACAGCATGTGTCAATTCATGATAATAAAATGCCTGCTTAAAAAATCACAAGCACTCCTATATACCAACAATAGACAAGCAGAGAGGCAAAACATGAATGAACTCTGATTTACAATTGCTACAAAGAGAATAAAATACGTAGGAATACAGCTAACAAGAGAAGTGAAGGACCCCTTCAAAGAAAACTGCAAACCCCTGCTCAAGGAAACCAGAGAGGAAACAAACAAATGGGAAAAAAAAAAAAATCATGCTCATGGATAGGAAGAATCAATATTGTGAAAATGGTCATACTGCCCAAAGTAATTTATAGATTCAATGCTACTTCCATTAAATTACCATTGACGTTCTTCACAGAATTAGAAAAAAACTATTTTAAAATTCGTATGGAACCACACAAGAGCCCGTATAGCAAATATAATCCTAAACAAAAAGAACAAAGCTAGAGGCATAACACTACCTGAATCCAAACTATACTACAAGGCTACAGTAAGCAAAACAGCATGGTATTGGTACAAAAACAGACACACAGACCATTGGAACAGAATAGGGAATTTAGAAATAAGACCACACATCTACAACCATCTGATCTTTGAAAAACCTGACAGAAACAAGCAATAGGGAAAGGATTTCCTATTAATAAATGATGCTGGGAGAACTGGCTAGGAATATGCAGAAAATTGAAGCTGGACCACTTCCTTACATCTTATACAAAAGTTAATTCAAGATAGATTAAAGAGTTAAATGTAAAACCCAAAACTATAAAAACCCTAGAAGAAAATCCAGATAGTACCATTCAGGACATAGGCATGGGCAAATATTTCATGATGAAAACATCAAAAGCAAATGCAACAAGAGCAAAAATTGACAACTAAGATCTAACTAAAGAGCTTCTGCTCAGCGAAAGAAACTATCATTAAAGTGAACGGACCACCTACAGAATGGGAGAAAATTTTTGCAATCTATCCATCTTACACAGGTGGTATACCAGATACCAAATACCATTTCTGGTATTTCTGGTGGGGTCAGGGGAGGGAGGGCATCAGGATAAATAGCTAATGTATGCTGGGCTTAATACCTAGGTGATGAGTTGATAGGTGCTGCAAACCACCATGGCACACGTTTACCTAAGTAACAAAACTGCACATTCTGCAAATGTATCCTGCAACTTAAAATAAAATACAATAAAAATTAAATACAATACCTGTTTAAACATTAATATTACACATATACCCAAAGTCAGTATGGTTTAAACACAAGTTTTGATATTATATAAATCTCTATACAAAATATGATTCACTGCATACTGGCTTTCTAGTTTTGACTGAATCCTTTAATGTTCCCAAAACTATGTGTGAACATGTCTAGTACATGGTACTTGCATAATAATAAATGAGCAAAGCATGAGGAGTGGGACAGATAATTCAACTGACGTTTCTTATGGTTGTTTTTTATTTTTATTTTTTTTAGAAACAGAGTTCTGCCCTGTTGCTCAGGCTGGAGTGCAGTGGTGCGATTACAGTTCACTGCAGCCTCGACCTCCTGGGCTCAAGTGATTCTCCCTTCTTAGTCTCCCAAGTAGCTGGAACTACAGGTACATGCCACCACACCTGGCTGTTTTATGGTCATTTAGTGAAATCAAATCAAACAGGAACTCGTCTAATTGTGCAGGACAGTGGTAGTTATGAGATTTAGATTTAACACAATGGTAATGTCATATCCCCAAGTATAATTGTCACAAATGTAGGCAAAGGCCTGGAATTCATATGTAATTGGAGGCTACTGAAAAATAAAGAATATAATTAGCAACTATTTCAAACGAGTTCTGTAGCTGCCATCCCACATATTCCTGGGGACTACTTTAGCAACTAACAATGGGATCTTTGAAACATTCTTTGGAATGACTGACAGATGAGTCTGACAAATATAATTACATTGAGAAAGTAAGGTCTTAATTCTCAAGAAAAATAAGTTGAAGAGTTGAATGCTAGGAGAAGAGAAACTGGTTCCGCTAAAAAAAGGCAATGGTGAAATGAATTAGTGCATCAAAGATGTATACCTCATAATTTCCAAAATCTGGAGACCAACTAAAATTTTATTGGGCCCAGAAATCTCTTTGGTATAGTATATGTGACTCTGCCATGTCTCTCATACAAACTTCCTTTTTGGTAAAAGAAAAGTAGGAATTATGAGTAGCAAAGAGTCATTTCTTGTACGACAGAGATGAAAAAAAGGAAAAAATATATAAGTAGAAGATGAAGTAGTCTTTTATCTAGTAGCCTTAAAGCACCTAACCTGAACAGTCCAATAAGAATAAACTGAATATGTAACATCCAAGTGTACTCATCTGATGACTCTAGTCAAATATTAAAGGGTCTTCATTCATTCATTCATTCATTCATTTATTCAACCCTTATTGAGGGGCTGCTATGGGCCAGGTAATATAATGCGTTAGAAATTCAGGTATGACATATAACCTTCAAAGACTCTCATAATCTCATTGTGGGGAAGACCAATAAGTAAAAGAAGAATCCCAAAACAGTGAAATTAGTGCTAGGATCAATGATTTTAGAAAATATCAGTGTAGGCCAGGAGCAGTGGCTCACGCCTGTAATCCCAGCACCTTGGGAGGCTGAGGTGGGCAGATCACGAGGTCAGGAGACCGAGACCATTCTGGCTAACATGGTGAAACCCCGTCTGGGCATGGTGGCTGGCACATGTAGTCCCAGCTACTCGGGAGACTGAGGCAGGAGAATGGCGTGAACCCAGGAGGTGGAGCTTGCAGTGAGCCAAGAGAGAGCCACTGCACTCCAGCCTGGAGGACACAGCAAGACTCCATCAGAAAGAAAGAAAGAAAGAAAGAAAGAAAGAAAGAAAGAAAGAAAGAAAGAAAGAAAGAAAGAAAGAAAGAAAGAAAGAAAGAAAGAAAGAAAGAAAGAAAGAAAGAAAGAAAGAAAGGAAGGAAGAAAGAAAGAAAGAAAGAGGGAGGGAGGGAGGGAGGGAGGGAGGGAGGGAGGGAGGGAAGGAAGGAAGGAAGGAAGGAAGGAAGGAAGGAAGGAAGGAAGGAGAGAGGGAAAGAGAGAAAGAGAGAAGGAGAGAAGGAGAGAGAGGGAGGGAGGGAGGGAAGGAAGGAAGGAAGGAAAGAGAGAGAGAAAGAGAGAGAAAGAAAGAAAAAATCAGTGTAAGTAGTTGAGTAACCTTCATGGGACTTCCACTTTCTGTGAAAATAAGGAAAATTTCAGCCAAAATTTACAGAGCCCCTATTATATGTAAGGAAGGTAAGAGTCTTTCCACTGAAGATGGTAACAGTCCCCACACTGGATAATGCTGTAGACATGAGGGGCAGGCAAATTTACTCTGTTAATTATTTTAAAATATTTTCTATTTTACTGTACAGATATGTGTGAAGCATATAATCGAAGAATAGAATGCCTTCCATTTTTCTCAATCAGACATTGTATGGAGTCATGCCATGATTCTCATCTCTCTCTACAGAACTTGGCTTCCTTTATCAATGATGTTCAAATGCTGTGTCAAGAACTGAACATGATATGCTATGAGAGACCCAATGTCCCCACATGCAAAGGAGATGTAGTAGAAGAGGGAGGCAATGATGTTAAGCTGAAAACAATCCCGGACAAGTTAACCAAGACTAGACCATTGTGTTTTTGTTTTTGTTGCTGTTTTTGTTTTTGTTTTTGTTTTCCTTCTGGATACTCTGGTTGCAAGGGAAGAAAAAAGGAGATCCTTCCTCTAAGACTAACATGGTTTTAGAAAACATTTTAAACATGCAATCAATTTTATGTATTCTAAAGACAAGTGCAAGTAGGGCTCTTGTTGTCTTTCCTTCTCTTATAGTAATTAAAGTCACAATATGAAACTTTATCTGTCCATTTTTTCCTCTCCTTAAAACTTCATTAAAGCACACAGGCTCAGTAGAACGCATCCCACTGGTGCTACCCCAGGAACCTTTCCTCGTCTGTCTGGTGCTCTGCCTCTCCCTGCTCTTGCATCACTCAGATGCCATCCTCACTGGCACTGTTTCTAAGAGTCAACCTCAAATCTCTAGCCTAGAAAGTGTTGCTGATGTCCTGAGGCTTTTGTAGGGATCTTTTCTCACTTGAAATAATACATTATGATATTGCTGTCCATAGGTACTCCTGGGCCTATGCAGATGGCACTATTCTTCTGCTCTACTTAGAAAGGAGAAAAAGAATTCTGCAACAGTCTTTGCTGCCTTGAGTGAGACTTCATTTCTCTGGGTGCTCTCTCTACTTTACTATGAGTAAACTGTCTTCCATTGTGCACTGCTATATGGTCCCCTTTGCTCATTTGTCTTTGCTGTGGTCAGTAGGATTAGAGAAGTCATAGGTCTCCAAAGCTGGTTAGACAAGGAAAATTTCATTTCATTTTATTTTTTTCAAGGGATAATATAGAATTTCTGTTAGAGTCACCTATTACCTGCAGAGGATGATGGCAGGTCACTTATAGGTGATTGTTCATGAGTTGGCATCTGAGAGGGCATTTGAATAGTAAGATCAATGGAGTTAGATGAAGACTTGGTAAAATTGCGCTCAGATTAAACAGTGGCATAAAAAGCCAATATTATTTTTGGCTTAACTTTTAGTTGTACAATGTACAGAAGAGAGGTGAGAGGCCTAACTCTACTCTTAAACAATCAGTATCTCCCTTGGACTATCTATCAAATACTCTGAGAACTACAGAACAATTTTGGCCCACTGCTGTCATGTCCAACAGAGAGACATTAAGATCCAGAAGTGTCTTTACAACATTTTCATGAGGACAAATTGAAGAAATTAAAAATATTACACCTGGACTGAGTGCAGTGGCTCACATCTGTAATCCCAGCACTTCGGGAGGCAGAGATGGGTGGATCACCTGAGGCCAAGAGTTCAAGACCAGCCTGGCCAACATGGTGAGACCCTGTCTCTATTAAAAATGAAAAATCCAGGTGCAGTTGTGTGCAGCTATAGTCCCAGCTACTCAGGAGGCTGAGGCAGGAGACTCACTTGAAGCTGGGAGGTGGAGGTTGCAAAGAGCCAAGATCATTCCACTGCACTCTAGCCTGGGTGACAGAGTGAGACTCCATATAAAAAAACACAAAAAACAAACAAACATCACCTGGAAAAGTCTCAAAGCAAGCACAATGGTTGAGTCTTCAAATATTGGAAGGTTTGAGGTTGGAAGAGGAATTGAAATTATTTGGTGTCCCTGATGAAAAATTGTGGAACTTCTTCTGTCTCTCAACAAAAAGGATTTTCCAGCAAGTAGAAATGTGTGCCTCAAGAGGGTCTGAGTTCCTCCTAGTGATTGCAGACGTGGAAGTGGGCAGATAGTGGATTTTCAAATTTTAAGTAACTGTTGTGGTCATTATATGACCTTAGTATATTTGGCCCTGGAATTCTATCACTGTATAATTCTAAGCAATCTGATATTATGATGAGCTACACTCAGATGATTAAATGAGATCTTTCTTCCAAGGCTCTTTTCTAGCTATCAGCACTACTACTACCAAAAACTCTGCCTAGCAGTCCTGCAGAAGTAGACCCTAAGACTAGGATTTGAGTGCAAGTAATTTGTTTGGCAAGTGCAGAAAGCATTGACAGGAAATGGAAAAGAGAGACAAGGATGGAACACAGTGGGCACCTGGAGCCTAATCTCAGAAGGAATGTCTGAGAAACCGTGTAAAACTCAGACTTCACATGTCTCCCATTAGTAAGAGATCTGGGGTATTTGTACATCAACTGCTAGCTGTCACAGGTTAAGCAAGGATTGCTCCAGAATGGTGTTCATTCCCTGGTACTTTTGGCATGTAGGCGAAGTAGCTCTCCATGGTACTGAAACAACACACCGGCCCTGATAGGCATATTCTGGCCAGTGGGAGATAAACAGAAATCAATGAAAGAGTGAGATCTGAGAATATCAGCTAGGTAACATCAAGTCTTCCATCTCTCCTGTTCCATATCTTCCCTTTGAAAGTCTTAGATTCTAACTTCCAGAATTAACCCATTACTCAAGGAGGAGCAAATATTAACTCTCACTACAGTTGTAGTTTTCCTGAGTGTAGTCACTCCATTGTCTGGGTTTAGCAAGCCACACCTAGCATTTTGTGACCAAACAGGTACCAAGTATTCATGCATTGAGGAATGATGCTCAAGAAATGGATTCAAACAATCATAGTCCTCGGAGAGATACAAATAAAGATATCTTAAATTCTTGTAGTCACCAATTGAATTTGTCTGCAAAAAAGGTGTTTTGAAATGATTTCAATTAAATCAAGTCTAGTTGCACACAGAAACCAGCATATATCTAAATCCAAGAAAGACGTGCTAACTACAAGTAGTAAAATTTTTCTTTTAAGATCAAAATATTCTGCATAGAATTTTATGCAAATTATGATTAAAAGAAAGTAGATAATTTCCTGTTTTTTAAAAAATAAGTAATTTTGAATACCTAGTGCATACATTTATATGTAGCAATTGCCAAGATCACAGCTAGGAGAAAAATTCCAAGTGAAGAATAGCATGTACAATCTCACTTGTGTGAGAAAATACAAACATGGACTTGTATACTCACAACCACTTTCATGTGAAGATGGTATTTCTAGAAAGAAATCAGAATTTTTTCTCTCACTTTTTATTTTGAAACTCAGAGGAAAGTTACAAAACAGTACCAGTAAGTTTATCTTGAATCCTCTGAGAGCAAATTGCCTCCAGCCTTGAAAAATTATTATTATTGTTGTTATTTTGAGACAGAGTCTCGTTCTGTTGCCCAGGCAGGAGTGCAATGGTGCGACCTTGGTTCACTGCAACCTCCGCCTCCCGGGTTCAAGTAATTCTCTGCCTCAGCCTCCTGAGTAGCTAGGATTGCAGGCACCCGTCACCACGCCCAGCTAATTTCTGTATTTTTAGTAGAGATGGGATTTCTCCATCTTGGCCAGGCTGGTCTTGAACTCCTGACCTCGTGATTCACCTGCTTCAGCCTCCCAAAGTGCTGGGATTACAGGAGTGAGCCACTGCACCCAGCTCAAAATTGTTTTCTAACAATAATGTCATTCTCCTCCATAAGATAATAAAGCCATAAAAACCAGAACATTAACTTCGCTTTTATGATCATTTAATTTTTAGACACTTCAGTTTTCACCACTTTCCTATTCAATTTTTGCCATTTGTACCAATAAGTACCTTTTATAGCAATTGTGTTCAATCCAGAGTCCTTCATTGCATTTATTTGCCATCCCCTTATTAGTCTCCATTAATCCAAGACAGTCTTTTCTGGGCTTTCATAATCATGACTCTTTGGGAGATAATACGCTACCTATGTTTAGACTTTCCCTCAATTTAAGTTTGTCTAATGTTGCCTCATTATTAGATTTAGGTGACGCATTTTTGGCCACCATATTACGGTAGTAATGCTACATTCTCGTTACATCCTCTCAGGTGGCACTGAATTTCAATGTAGTCCATGACTGGTTGATGCTGATTTTGATCAGTTGGCTAAGGGGATTTTTTCAGGCCTCTCCACTGTACAGTTGGTTTTCCCATTACAAAGAAAAAGTGCTTTTTGTGAGGAGGTATTATGAGATTATGTAAATATTACATTCCTCATTAAACTTTCAATTAATTTCTTTAAGTATTTTTGTCACTAAGACCTTATAAATTATTTTTATTTCATGGTTTTAATCTACGACTTTTATTATTTAATATGATGCTAAAATGTATCCAGATTTGGCCAGTGAGAGTCCCTTTATGCTGGCATCCGTGTTACTTTTATATGCTGTCATCACTTTTATTTTCTGACATACTTTTTGGGCTTTCTTTTCTATGTTCAACCTTGGAATCAGCCATTTCTCCAAGGAGCCTTGATTCCATTTAGTCAAAAGCAATATTTAGAAACCACGCTCTGGGCACTAGGGGTGTTTTCGGCTATTGGCTATCACAGGTGGCAGGCTTTTTCAGTGGAAGGGCTGAAAATATATTTCTTTACACAGTCACGTACTGTGATGACTAATATTGAGTGTCAACTTGATTGGATTGAAGGATGCAAACCATTTTTCCTGGGTGTGTCTGTGAGGGTGTTGCCAAAGAGGATTAACATTTGAGTCAGTGGACTGGGAGCGGCAGACCCACCCTCAATCTGGGTGGGAACAATCTAATCAGCTGCCAGCCAGGCTAGAATAAAAGCAGACAGAGGAATGTGCAAGGACTGGACTGCCTGAGTCTTCTGGCCTCCATATTTCTTCCATGCTGGATGCTTCCTGCCCTCAAACACGGGACTTCAAGCTCTTTAGCTTTTGGATTCTTGGACCTACACCAGTGGTTTGTCAGTGGCTCTCAGGCCTTCGGCTACAGACTGAAGGCTGCACTGTCGGCTTCCCTGCTTTTGAGGTTTTGGGACTCAGACTGGCTGCTTGGCTCCTCAGCTTGAAGACGGCCTATTGTGGGACTTCACCTTGTGATCCTGTAAGTTAACACTCCTTAATTAACTCCCTTTTATACATACATCTATCCTGTCCCTCTAGAGAACATTAGTCCTGTCCCTCTAGAGAACCCTTACACATACATACAAATCTCACATTTATATTTATATCTTATGTAGTCTGCATATATTGAGAACTGTATGTTTATGTCACTACCTCATCTCATCTAATTTAATTCCAGAGTTTAGTGACAGTTCTTCGTTTCCTCATGTGAAACACCGCTACCCAACAGTGAGAAACCAGGCTCCCATTATAATTAACATATGACTTACAGATCCATCCTCTGCAGGTACACGGTCTCTCCTTTGGTCTCCCTGTCACTTATGTGAATGGTGGATACACTCCCTCATCACATCACAGGGCTCCTACCCTCCCTGTACTCTTCTTTCATGAGGTAGACACCCTACTACTCTTCCACTTGGACTTAAATATTTAACATCCCCCCTACCCCTTGCACAGATTTCTTCTTCATTTTGCTCTGGATCTGACAAGCGTGCTGAACCTTTGAAGAACTTCTTACCTCATTAAAATTCCTATCTTGCTTGGTCCAACTGGTAATTTTAGAGAATAACTTAGGAAAGGAAGAGAAAGAGAAAGGGACAAGAAGAACAAAGGAACTCTTAATTACAATTGTATCTGAAGAGGTAAATTGAGTATTCGAACATGAAAAGGTGCTTTTATTTTTTAAGACTTGCTTTTTCTTACAACTTGATATGTATAACATGTATGATATCCTATATTAGTTTTCAAATTTGAAAGATACGTTAACAGCTTAATGGATTAAAAAAGTAATCTAAATGTTATAATTGATGAACAGTAATCATTGAATTCTGAATATATCTAGAATTATGTCTTTACATTCTTATAATGATTAAATTTTCAGTTCATTCTCAAAACAAAATAACAACAATAAACCTGCAATGGTGCCACCAAGAACTTAGTAATGAGTCTGGGTGCCATATGGCTTATGACTGTAATCTCAGCGCTTTGGGAAGCTGAGGTGGGAGGACTGCTTGAGCCCAGGAGTTCAAGACCAGCCTGAGTAACATAGGAAGGCTGTCTTTACAATAAATAAATAAAATAGCTGGCTTGGTGCTGTATGCCTGCCTGTAGTTCCAGCTATGGGCTTGCTGGCACATGCCTATAGTTCCAGCTACTCAGGAGGCTGAGGTGGGAGGGTCTCTTGAGCTGGAAAGGTGAAGCTGCAGTGAGCCGTGATTGCACCACTGCACTCCAGCTTGGGCAAGAGCAAGATCCTGTCTCCAAAAAAACCCCAAAAAAACTTAGTAGTGAAATATCATGTCTTCCAAATAGTCACACTTGAGAGGTGCAAAGCCTACTATAAATCTTAAAGCATTGTGCAAATACAAGGTACTGTTTTTTGTTTTTTGTTTTTTTCCCAATTAGGGGCATTAAATTCATCTAGCTCACATGATCCTCATAATAGTGTAAAAAGTAGGTAGCATAGATGATTTAGTTCTTAGGTTTTCAAGTCAATTGAGCTCCAGAATCCAAACACATTTTCTTAGAAATGACACTTTACACAGCTCTTTAGCGTCTAAATGGCCTAACTCTGCTGTGTTTTAAATCTCAGTAAGTGACTCAGACCCTTCTCATATCCCCCTTATGAAAACTTCTGAATAAATATGAAACTGACAACACCAAAAAGTAAATGCCTAAGAGATATCTTCCATGGAAGAAAAAAATTTATAAATATTCATGCTTTATAGAGCAATCAAGATGTTGATGTTAATATTAGAGCAATAACTTTAATTGTATTTCAGCAAACGGATGCCAATTAGGAAACAAATTATCTCATAGAAGCATGTCTTGCACACAGTTTTGCCCTGAAGGTAAGCCGAGGGCTAAGCCAGCTTCCTGAATTTTAATGCACAAGTGAACACCTCCAAAATTATTAAAATTAAAAATAAGCATTTAAAGGACTTTAAATTATGCCAAAAAAAAAAAAAAAATTGACAGCCACCCGCTTACTGGTAAAGGCAGAGCATTTTCTCCCATAGATGGAAAAAGAAAATCAGTTGTCATGGCAGGGCTGCTGCTCAGAAAAGTAAAGGAGGACTGTTTAGGCTGTTCCTTTACTGATGGATTTGCGATCCCCACACGTATCTGATAAAGTGCTCAGAATTGTAAATTGCCATGAAAACCTCCTTTGAACTTTCTAAACTCTTTAAAACTCCACAGTCTTGAAAATAACAGGCTTTTACCTCAGATTTCTCAGAGCCTACCTAGAAAAGTTCCAGTGTGAAGATCCAACGGGATAAGAGATAGGCATCAAAAGATGACTGTTCAAAGGGGTCCTAGATAGGGTAGGAAATTGCTGATTTTTTTAAGATTCCCAGTAGCCCTAATGCATCTAAGACTGGCATAATATCTCCCAGAAGGTAAGATTCCTATCATAGGGCAGGCTAGGGCAGGCTCCATCCTCCGAACTCATGCTGCAGAATTGGTCTGTGTCAGGGAGCCTCTGAGCCTCCCAGGAACTAGTCTCAAGTTTGAGCTTTCTCTTTATTGCCAGAGCAAGTTGTGCACATTCCTGACTAAATTACATAGTATTATTAACATTTGACCATTGCAACCTTCCTTGCTAGAATGGGGACATCTTACGGGAATGTCTTATTTTCCTAAACATTTCTGTGTTCCTAGTGGAACCGGAATTTTTAGTCCTCAGCAGAATAGACTTTAGATGTTAGCTGGGAAAACCATGACTCCTTGATTTCTATGTAAGGTTACCTGGAACACGTATGCTCATGAAGCGGAGAAGTCTAAGGCTTTCCCTGCATTAAGGTAAGTACCCAGGAACTTATTTTCCCATAGACACATCTGTGTGTGAGTTCCTACTTATAAACAAGTTCTGTAGGAAAAGCCCAAAGTGGCTGGGCGTGGTGGCTCACACCTGTCATCCTAGCACTTTGGGAGGCCGAGGTGGGTGGATCACAAGGTCAGGAGACCGAGACCAGCCTGGCCAACATGGTGAAACCCTGTCTCTACTAAAAATACAAAAAATTAGCCGGATGTGGTGGCGGGCGCCTGTAGTCCCAGCTACTCGGGAGGCTGAGGCAGAAGAATGGCGTGAACCCGGGAGGCGGAGCTTGCAGTGAGCCAAGATCGCGCCACTGCACTCCAGCCTGGACAACAGAGTGAGACTCCATCTCAAAAAAAAAGAAAAAAAAAAAAAAGAAAAAGCCTAAAGTCTAACGCTTTCTATAGTTTCAACACACAATTCACTTACATATTTTTCCATATACAGAGTAGATCTTACTGAGGTATCATTGTATTTTGCACACCCAAACCAAATTAAAATTTCATCTTAGACATTTCTATTTTGAAACAACCTTGCCAAAATCCCACCAATAAGGGTTGCCCTTACATAGTCCCCTGGAAACCCCCCTTTTTCTTCTGTCTTCACGTTGCCCACTTACCCCTAACACCCACACACTAGAACAGCAAACGTATCTTTTTATCTCTTTTGCATTTTTAATCTTCAAATTTTTATGTACGTTTATGCTGCCTAGCAACCCTGAACATACTTATCAAGATATTTTACTTTACTAAACAATGTCTGTTACTCCTCAGCTGTTTTATATATATATATAAATATATATATAAATATATATAAAAAATAAAAACACATATATAAATATATATTTTATATATACATGTATTTACCATATGTATGGCTATTATGTATAGAGAGAACCTCACCTTATCAACAAATAATTGAGATAAATCTTACTGATAAATAATCGAGAGACATATATAAAGGCTGGTTTATAACAAGGTGGTCAAGAAAACTCAATGCACTAGAAGAATAAATAGCTGAAATATCATATCGAATATATGGTTCATGTAGCTGAATGGATTTTAGGATCTGTTCAGCTCAAATTAACCTAATTGTTCAAGCATGCCTTATACTATGAAAACACTAATCTGCATTGGAAATGAGAAGTCACAGACTTGATCTTAGTCTGGGATTAGTTCACCTCCAAGTCAGAATTCCCACATGACACGAGACAGTGAAGGGAATCGCTGAAACTGTTAAGCAATGACTGTGTTGGAAATAGTGGCGAAGGACTAGGCTTAGACTGAAAATCTGAGATGAAAACAAAGGCTATAAATTTATTCCATGTACATTACTCTTTCTTCTTTTTTTCTGGCTCTCCAATCTGTTTATGTCTGGATATCTGTATGAGAAACCTTTGTTTTGTTACTTATCTAGAAACAGAGACTTCTACAGACTCTTGATTTGCTTTGAAAGCAACATTCTAGTGATTACTGAGCAACCACTGCAAAACACTGAGTTTTAATTTCTCCCTTAAGGGGTGGATTAACTAGTATTATCTTTGGCACATCTGTTGAAGATGTGAGCTAATTTGGAAGTTCAAGCTTCGGCTATGATGGGCTTCCATCCTCTTGATTTTTCCAGCCTGATGTCCAGAGTGGGATTTAAGTTGACTCCAAGTCAGTTTTTGAGGCACCTGCTTTAGAGGAGTGTCTGCATTTCAAATGCACCATTGCAACTAACTCCTCAAAGAGGCTTTTCAAATTGCTGAAGGAGGGCAATTACACCTGTCATGGGATCAAAACACATGAAGGCTCCAGTTCTTCTGTCCCAGTCCACCGTAATTGCACACATACTTGTCAGGACATTTATTCCATGAGCTGCTCAAGCATAGTATAAGAATGGTTGTGATCAGATGTGAGCTCATGAATCTACTGACATTTTTCTTAAACTGTGGCCTGTCTGCAACTTACCTGGATTTTATGTTCTTGAAAGTGTAGCTAAGATAGTCACCAGGTTTATGGACTGTGCCAACTAGAAAATACTTGGAAGTTTTAAAATTAGACCTACACTTCCAAGTCTGAGAAGCTGTCTTCCTGAAGATAGCCAACTGCCCTCTCACACAGCTCCCTTTGAGGCATAAAATTGAATGTACCAAGATGCTGGTGCTTATATTTAGTTAATTGTGGGTGCAAGCAGCCAACTGAGGATACAATTAGACACTGCAATTAGCTGCTGTGGCCCAAATGATTAGAGAGAGAAAAAAACAGAAGACCCAGTCAAATTCTCTTTAAAAATGCAGGTCTGTGGATGAAATCTCTGATGACAGTTATTCAAATGAATATATCCATGAAGGCAATGAAAAGCTCGGAAAATAGCATAAGGCACAACTTATTTGTAGAACAGTAGAATAATAAAAGTATTACTTCACATGCATATGTGTATTCATTTTTATAGTTTGTACATCTGCCATCAAAGGCATTTTATTATAGGCTTATTTTATCTAAAAGATGTCCACTTAAATTACATAATGGCAATCACAGTGCACAAGTTTGAAGCAAAGATAGAAAAAAATGTCTGTCCCATTAGCATACACCATATAACAGAGGTCCAATTCTCCTTTTCTGCTACAGTTCTGTAGTCTTATAAGGCAAAATGGGGAAAGCATAAATATTCACTGATTATCTCCATGTCCCAGGGCCTGCAGTGGAGACTTGACAAGTGATCTTACATATAATCCTTGTAATAACTCAATGTGAGACATGTTACTTCATTTATAAATGCAGAAACTGAGCCTCAGTGAGGTTAACGATTTGACAAAGCTCACTACCACTGGTGAAGGGCAAGCTCAAGTCTGTCTGTCTCTAACAACTCTTTCCTCAAAATTATAATCTTACAAAACTCCAGTTTATTTTCAGTAAGATTTGTATAACACCAAAGCTAATGTTGGAAAACATACCTTTGAATCTGGGTCTGAACTCCAGGAAAATGTCAATCACCTAATAAATGTTCATTTAAGACATTTAGAAAATGGTTCTTTACTTGGTGGGAGATCACATGGATAATGAATGACACTTTAATAGCTGTGATTCTGTTATATACATTCTAATAACTTTATATATATTTCACTTTGCTATGGTCCCTTGAAATATTGAAGGAAAACTCTTTTGACGATTTGCAAGTGAGTTCTTCCATAGAATTTTAATTTTGAATTATGTCTTTGTTTCAGCATTTAATTAAATTCTGTTTTAGAAATTCACCAAAATGGCTAAAAGAGGAGAAAAGATAAATGGTCATATGGAATTCAATGCTTTTTAATTACAGGAATCCATTCACTTTGTAATATCAGTGTAACAATTCCTTAATGAAATTAAATTATTTCTTTTAAAATTGACTTAATTAATGATTCAATTTATATTAGATTGATTTTATAATCCAATTTTAACTATAATAGTAAAGTTTAGGGTTCTTTAAAAAAGAGACTTTTAAGAACTATTAAAATCTGAACTTCTTTGAAATGGAAGTTTATATGGAAAAAAAGATGGCTTTAGTTAAGACACTCAAAATTTTACTACTCTATTTTGTTTAAGGAAAATGCAATAATTTTATATTATAATTAATTTTAGGGTTTTTAAAATCCAATTATTTCCTGAATAAGCTATGAAACATATTTCCTTATGTAAGAAGTAAACTGTACGGCTTAGAGAAGAATGGCTCTATGATATTTAATGGGCTTTCAGTCTGTTAATAAATCCTCCACATTTGCTGTCAGGCTCTCAGAACTTTTCACATTACACCTACCTTCCACTCTCCCTAAGCCTAGGTCTAGGCCACATGTAGGACATTTTACATTTAAGAGCTTTTTCGTAATAATACTTCACTAAATGGTTATGTAAAGGATGTAAGGGGTTAATTCTCTTTTCCAATTTCTCACCAGTTTCCCCTGAGGAAGCATATATTGACTATGCACTGCCTTCAAGGACTTTCAAAGCTTTGAATACTCCTGTAAATCCAGATGTGAAAGGTTTGAAATACACCTACACATTTCCCAGTAGGAAGAAAAATAATCGCAATAAGCCCATGTGTTTTTTGTAATGCACTCATCATAGGAATTGTTGCACATGTACAAAAAGGAGATGTATACCTTGTTCTTCACAAATATGTGAAAATCAGAATAAGTGTATAACATTGCTAATACGCCATTTAGTCATTAATCATCCCTGTATGAGTTTACTATTCCTGTTGTAACAAATTACCACCAGCTTCGTGGCTTAAAACAACACACATTTAGTATCTTATAGTTCTGAAGCTCAGACATCTAAAATGGGGTATCAGGGCTCATTTCTTGTGGAAACTTCAGGAAAGAATTAGTTGCCTTGTCTTTTCCAGCTTCTAAGGGCTGTTCACATTCCTTTGCTCATATTCCAGCACCAGTCTCACCTTGGCTTCCATCCTTCATCTCTTCTGACCCCAACCCTCATGTCTCCTTCTTACAAGGCCCTTATGATTCCACTAGGCCCACCCAGATAATCCAGCACAATCTCCCTTTCTCAAGATCCTTAATTTCTTTCCATCTGCCAAATCATATGAAGAAGTTTCAGGGATTAGAGTTTAGACATCCTTTAAGGAGCCATTATTCAGGCCACCACAATCCCATATAGAATTAATCCCAGATAATTAACCTTTTCCTTGTGAAAAAAGGAGAAGAGAGTTGGGCATGGTGGCTCATGCCTGTAATCCCAGCACTTTGGGAGGCCGAGGCCAGCGGATCACCTAAGGTCAGGAGTTCAAGACCAGCCTGGCCAATGTGGTGAAACTCCATCTCTACTAAAAATAAAAATAAAAATAAAAAATTAGCTGGGCATGGTGGTGTATGCCTGCAGTCCCAACTACTCAGGAGGCTGAGGCAGGAGAATGGCTTGAACCCAGAAGGTAGAGGTTGCAGTGAGATGGCGCCACTGGACTCCAGCCTGGGTGACAAAGCAAGACTCAATGTCAAAAAAAAAAAAAAAAAAAAAGGAGACGAGGATGGGAGGGCAGTTTTCTTGGTTCTTTTCTACCCCTTTTCGTAACCGGTTTCCCTTGTATTCACATGCCTGAATCTGTGTGTACTTTTGCTTGTACACACAAACACATCGCAGTTTACATACACACTCACTCATACACATACACACACTCACACAAAGTTCCAAATTCCATCCTGGAAAAACAACAGCTTATTTTAAAGATAAACTGTCTTCTGATCTATAAAGCAGCAAATACATATTTGGGGGAAAATGACACTGATAGAATTTTAATACATCAAGACCATCCTGTCCTATGCTCCCACCTCAAATGATAAAAGATCCAGAAGGAAGAAAGAAGCAGGAAGGAAGGAGAAAAAGGGAGGAGGAGGAGAAGGAGGAAGAAGAGGAGGAGGAGGAAGAGGAGAAGGAATAGGAAGAGGAGAAGGAGAAGGAGAAAGAGAAGGAGAAAGAGAAGGAGAAAGAGAAGGAGGAGGAGGAGGAGGAGGGAGGAGGAGGAAGGAAGAGAAAATAAACCTCTACCATTCTTTCATACTTCGTTATCTGAAGCTCCCCAGGACAACTTCAGTTCTCTATTTTCTTACAGGATTTTGAAATCCTGAAAATTTACTTTGTGCATTTTCTCCTTATTTTCTTTCCTCCTACTAATTCCATATTTTTTAGAGAGAGACAGAGAGAAAGAAAGGAAGAGAGAAAGAAAGGAAGAGAGAAAGAAAGGAAGGAAGGAAGGAAGGAAGGAAGGAAGGAAGGAAGGAAGGAAGGAAAAGAAAGAAAGGAGAGAAAGAAAGAGATCCAAGAATCTACTCATTCCTTTAATGTCTCGTCTTACTAGGAAAACACTATCTTTTGAGGCCATTTAGTGAAGGTAATTCTTTCTGCCTGAAAAACAGTTATATTAGGTAAAATTTAGCTTCTTTACAGTTGCTCATAAGCCATATATATGTATTGTGGGTTCAGGACCCTTACCCTGGTCAATAAAATCCTCTTTCTCCCTCTCTTTAAGTCTGGACTCAATTGAGAGACCAACAGTTAGAATAACGGAAGTCAAAACCTAAACTTTTGCTTCCAAAAAAAGGAGATTAGAAGTGTGGTTTTAAGTCTGTGACCAAATGTACATGCTACCATTTTACTCCTGAATCCAAACTTGAAGCCAGACGATAACAGTCTGCTCTGACCATATGCCCGGCTCACCCCAAATATGAGCAGAGTAGAAGAAGAGAAAATATCTGAGTTGGACATGCTTGATTCCCCCTCCCAAAGACACAAGTCAGATGAATCATTCATTTCCCCAGGAGAATAGTGAGTAGCAAATTGTGAGAAACTGGAATTATATTCAGCTTCATAGGAAAGTAAATGGAAATAGTCCTTGTTTTGGAAAACATACAGGCAAGGAATTAAATTTTGCAGTCTAACTGGGAAATTTTCTTTCGAAACGGGATGACATGAAGGCTAAATACTCTGAACCAGTCCTCTTACCAAAGTTTTTTCAAAGCCAGTGATTGAAAAATTACAATTGTGTTGCCAAGTAGGAAAGATAATAAGAGGAGGCAACAGAAAAGCTGACAATGAACAATTTAAAAATATTTGGAATATTAACTTGTTTGGCAAGGGGCTCAGCACAGTTTAAGTTAGTCAATAAAACCAAAGAAAAAAAACAATAAATTGTAGCTGGGCTATAAATTTTTAAAGGAAAGATACTAACACTTATTATTCCATTTATATATTTGACTCTCAGCAGAGCAGCCGACACATAGTGGACACTTCATATCTGCTAGTTAGTTGACAGTCCTTGGGTATCACCTTCACCTTTTGAGACTTCAGTTTCCTGTTTTGTGTGGTGCGTGTGTGTTTGTGAGTGTGTGTGGTGCGTGTGTGTGTTTATGTTTTTTCCAAAAGCCCTATCACCTCTCAAAATTATAATTTTTAAGTGAATCTTACCCTTTTCATTTCTTTTTTTCTTCTTCTTCTTTTTTTTTTTTGAGACGGAGTCTGGCTCTGTCGCCCAGGCTGGAGTGCAGTGGCGGGATCTCAGCTCGCTGCAAGCTCCGCCTCCCGGGTTCACGCCATTCTCTCGCCTCAGCCTCCGAGTAGCTGGGACTACAGGCGCCCGCCACCTCGCCTGGCTAGTTTTTTGTATTTTTTAGTAGAGACGGGGTTTCCCCATGTTAGCCAGGATGGTCTCGATCTCCTGACCTCGTGATCCGCCCGCCTTGGCCTCCCAAAGTGCTGGGATTACAGGCTTGAGCCACCGCGCCCGGCCTACCCTTTTCATTTCTAACCAGATCTTGCAACAAATTATTCTGCCTTCTTCCGAATACTTTTCTGACACATTTTTTTTCTAAATGGCTTTAACCTTGTTAACAAGCTCCCAATGAGTCTTTTAATACGCTACTTTAATGCCCAAATTCCCTGTAAGTTCAAGGAGAGAAAATGCTTCCAAAGGAAACCCCAGGCTAGATTTCAGGTATCCTTAATCCTGTCTCCATGAGAAGCAATAGTTAGATAATTTCACAAGCATACGCCTTTAGGATTCAAGCTGTTAATGTTTGCAAACCAGACAACCACCCTTAATACTACTGCTGGTTTATTGACACAAACTCTTCGCTTCCCACAGCTTGTAATTGAATCCCCCCACTGCTTAATTGGAAATAGAATGACTCCACAACCAGATTTGAAACATCTTCTGAAGCTGGTAGTAACATCAGCACTCCCTTTTAAAAATAAAAATTATATCATTAACTGTGTTAAGTGAAGATTGGTGTTCTGGTGAATATCAGGAACTGAGAGCACCCAAGGACTGTCTGAACACAAGGCAATTAGGGATGTTTTCTGTTTTACAGTGCGTGTACACGTGGCCTCCTTTTTTGCCAAAGCATAAAGGCTAAAGCTGGACTAGTTTCTCCCTTGTGAAAGTCCTGACGTTTGCACTATTCTGATCCCTTTTAAGACTCGTTCTCTTAAACTTATTTATATACTTTGACCAGGAATTGCATTCAAAATCTCATTGAGCAAATAATTACTGAGCTCTTATCACAAGCTAGGCACTGATCTAGGCATGGGAGATAAATAGTGTACAAAAGAAAATAATAAGAAAATAAGCAAATGAGTATATTATATTCCCGTTAAAAAATTAAATGTGTATATTATAAGATGTATAAATATCTACATGCTTCCAAAGAAAACCCCAGACTGCATTTCAGATATTCTTAATTCTGTCTACATGAGAAGCAATAGTTAAGTAATTTCACAGTGGTTTCAGCTCTAACAATGTAGAGAAAATAAATAAATCTTTGACTATATTTTCAATGACACATAAGGCTATTCATTGAAGCATTGGTTGTAATAATAACAAACTAAAAACTAAATGATTGAAAAAGGGGATGAATACAATAAATTATGGTATCTAAGGTAAAGTATTACGCAGACAATACAATAATATTGTCAAAGCATATTTAATGCCATAGGATCATGTTAAGCAGAGGAGTATGGTAAAACTTAGACATGTTATTTTAGATATACAGGTATGTAAAATATGTACATGCGTGTTAATATATCACAGAAAGACAGTGGACCATAATGTATCAAAATGTTCACAAAACTTATCTGTAAGTATTGGGATTTAATAAAAATTCCCTCTAATAATTTGTTTTAAATTAAGATTATTTTATATTTTTAAGAAAATATTTTTATGATAAAATTATTTAGTACAGACAGTCTCTGGACTTAGGATGGTTTGACCTATTATTTTCCCATTTTATGATGATTTGAAAGTGACGCACATTTAGTAGCAACCTCACTTTGAGTACCGACACAATGTTCAGTATTCAATAAATTACACAAGATATTCAACACTTTATTATAAAATCCACTTTATATTACATGATGTTACTCAACTGTAGGCCACTGTAAATGTTCTGAACATGTTTCAAGTAGGCTAGGTTAAGCTGTGATGTTTGCTAGTATGGTGAAAAACGCATTTAAGACACCTAAACTAGCAAACATCATAGCTTAACCTAGCCTAATGTAGATGGGTTTATCTGGACATAACTTCTTTGTTCATTGAGAAGCATCTGCATTATATTTTTAAATGTTATCACAAAAGGTATGTTGCAGACATCCTCCAGCCTTTGCCAGCATTCATTTCTACCACCGTCTCTGTGCCTCATTAAGCCAGGTTGTATGCTATAATTGATTATGAGTCTGGAGGCTCCGGGCTTCGAACACTTACTGCATATCTTGCCTCAGACATTTACTAATTGCATAAACCTGGAGAAACTATTTAATATGTGTGTATTAGTCCATTCTTACGCTGCTCATAAAGATATACCCAGTACTGGGTAATTTATAAAGGAAAGAGTTTTAATTGACCCACAGTTCCACATGGCTAGGGAGGCCTCACAATCATGGCAGAAGGTAAAGGAGGAGCAAAGTCATATCTTACGTGGCAGCACGCTAAGAGAGCATGTGCAGGAGAACTCCCATTTTAAAACCATCAAATCTCATGACACTTATTTACTACCACAAGAACAGTATAGGGAAACCGCCCCAAGATTTGATTATCTACACCTGGCCCTTCCCTTGACATGTGGATATTATTAAAATTCAAGGTGATACTTGAGTCGGGACATAGCCAAACCATATTGATGTGTAAACTCACTCCTCTATTAGAGAGAACGCATTATTGGCCCCATTATACATATAAGGAAAATAGTTGGGTCACCTATTATTTAAAAGATTTTGGCAGACTGCCTGTCTTTTCAATAAGAGCTAGCATTTATTGAGCATTTTCTATCTCCTGGCTCCTCTCTTCTCATTTCATGACCTTCTTTATCGCATAGTCCCCTCCATCACCTGGTGTCTTTCCTTGGACACTTGAGTTGGGTGCCCTCTTTCATCCTGTAAATATGCCATTGTCAAGTCCCATAGTATGAGACCTCACATACTATGTCTTCAGATGTAGTGGGGATGGGGGCAGTCACTTGCCGCTCCTCTCTATATCATCACAGGTGTTGTACTTTCTGCGCTCCACGTGGTTGTCCATCAACCTTGCTATTCTCTTTGTGCAAGGTTCCCAGCTGCACTATTCCTTCACTTGCAAGATCATTCCTGTCTCACAGCCTTTACCATTGCTGTGTTTTCTGCTTGAGGTACCCTTCTCCCTGACAGCTAATGGCTCATTTCTTCTGTCTTCACAGGTGTCAGAACCAATGTTACCTCCTTGGAGATGCCTTCCCTGAACACACAATCCCAAATGAGGGGCATTTGCCTCATTACTTCATTTTATTCTCATTACAGCTCTATTTGCTAACTTAAATGATAGTATTTATTTGGAGAGGCAGGGTGCTATGCAGGTTCAATCAGAGTTTGGCAACTAATTAATTAATTAATTGGGGTTGACACCCCCCCATGCTTAAGAAGAATTTGCCACAAAATCGAGAAGAGATAATGCATTGTACCCCAGGAAATTGTTCAAACTCCATTCACTCACACAGTGAAAGGATAACATCTCTGAAAGTCTTTCTCTCTCCAAGCATTTAATGAGCAATCCAGTCAGAGCCCCCAGAAGAAATTACGGCCCTTTCTATGATAGCCTACATTCCATACTAAAACTCTGCTCTAAAAGAAGAATCTGCCTGCTGCTGAGCACTTGAGAATGAGCAACTGTGCTCAACAAAGTAGCTGGTGTAGCAAGATGTGTGGAATACTAAGGACAGACAAGTGCTTATCTGCTGTAGGAAATGCATGTAAATTTGCTGCCGTGATGAGAGCTATAGATGGGGTGGTACATATTGCTGTAAGAACACCAGACTAAATTAAATCACCCTTTTAAGAAGATCTGGCAAGTCTTCCCTGAAGAAAAGACAAGTGAGCTGAGATCTGAAGAGTGTGAAAGACTTAACTAGATACAGAGAAAGGGTAGAGGGAGGCCTCAGCCTTCTACAGAAAGAACAGCATGTGCATATATCCTGGACAAGAAGAAATAGAGAGTGTGTAAGGATATGAAAGGAGAAAAGCTGTTTTTCCTTTTATATTGATGTCACTCTCAATACTTCACTTCTGACACCACATTTGTAGGTTTTTCCCATACCAAGCAATTCTCAAATTCTCTGCAGACACCAACTGGGTGCCCTACAATTTAGCTCAGCTGTAGCTACCTGGAGATAGTGTCAGATTTCACACTATCAGCTAAGGCCTCAGTCCCAGAAGACTGGCCCAATTACAGATGCCAATTGCAAGTTCAGTTCTCACCTGGGGTATAAATCTGAGGTTCCCACCACTTCCACTCAGGTTCAATTACTGGTTTGAATAGCTCACAGAACTCCAAAAAATGATCTACTTGCAAGATTACCAATTTATTATAAAAACTTATAGACACAATCAGGGACAGCCAGATAGAAGAAATGCAAAGGGCAAGGTATACAGGAAGGGGTGTGGAGTTTCCATGCTCTTTCCAGGCATAGCACTTTGCCAGGACCTCCATGTGTTCACCAACCAAGAAGCCCTCTAAACCCCCTCCTTTTGAATATTTATGGAAGTTTCATTACACAGTCAGGATTCACTCAATCGTTGGTTATTGGTAATCAACTCAATCTTGAGCCCCTGTACCCTCCCTGGAGGTCAAGGGTGGGGCTAAATGCTCCAACTCTCTAATCACATGGTAGATTCTCCCGGAAATCTGAGACTATCCGGGAGCTTCCAGTCACCCTGAGACTATCCAGGAGCTTCCAGTCACCAGTCATGTCATTAGTATACAAAAAGATACATCACTTTGGAGATGCTAATGGTTTTAGGAGATATGTGCCAGGAAATGGGGGCACAGATAATGTGTGTGTGTGTGTGTGTGTGTATGTGTGTGTGTGTATGACCCTTAGACCAGAGTAAGAGGGACCTGGCATCAGATCCTATAAGGATGACTAACTCGTTCCAGTTTGGCTACGACTTCACTGGTTTTAGCACTACAGTTTCCACATTTGGGTAACCCTTTAGTTGTGGGCTAACCAAGACTCGCCCATCTTACCTGAACTTTACAGTGTACCTCCAGCTGTACCTTTCTCAACAGAATAAGGTATCTCCAGAGCCAAGGAGACAAGCCCATTTGAAGGTCCGTCCCCCTTCTGGATCTTGCTCCAGGTAACTGGATCACCTTAATTCTTTTCCCTAAAGGTCCCAAGCTTGCTTTGAGATCCTCTGCATGCCTCCTGCCAAGTCTGTCCTTCCGAGGACTAATGATATCATCAGTGTATGCACGCCTTCCCCGATGGACAGCAAAGGGGTAACTGTTTGTGGAAGTCATGGACAGTACTTGCGAATGCAGGTTTGGGTTCCATACACATCCATGTGAGCTCTTTGTGGTGTAGGATGAAGCAACAGCACAGAATTGGGGTGGGAAAGAGGCCAGGTAACGGTCTGGAACCTGGGAACTGATATTTCCCACACCACCATATACCAAAACAGATTTCCAAGAGGTCTAAAAGTCTTTAATTCCTACTTAACCTCCTAAGTCATTATAAAGGTGCATCTTTCATAAGACACAGCACATATATGTATTTAATTGTTTAGTAGTTTACTTTATACCTCTTATATAAACATATAGTACGTGGCCTGCTGTTTGTACTATTGCCTGGGGCTCCCTCAGGGTTAATTATTTGTGTAAGGAATTGAAAAATGGAAGAAAATGGTCAAGATTAACAACAACAACAAAAAAAACCATAAAAGTCATACTGATACACAATAATTACTAAATGTTTTAGTAATAATTTACTGTGCCTTCCAGGTTGGCCTTCATGACTGAAGAAGTTACTCTCACAGCTGCTTAGAGTGGGCTTCTCTAGATATTGCTTTCTGCTCAAGAAAGCTGCCTCACTGAAAGGAAAGACTTTCAGCCTAATTCAGGACCATTCAGAAGGGTCTTCTGAGCGCCAGGGTTCTCGGAGGGGTGGGCAGAAGCCTTGCTGTGACCGCTTCTCATCCTAACTTCTCACTCTGCCCAACCTTATTTCTTTGCTTTTGTTATAGACGTGGATCCCAAGATTACTTTTCAATAATCTTCTTTCATGTTAATATCTGTCTCAGACTCCTGTAAATCCTACCAACCTCAATGCTTATAATTACTATTTTACTATTAGTCAGGCTCTGCCCAGGTATTATTTATAAATTGTTTTAATTCTCACAGCAATTTGATGCGGTGGTGCTCTTGTTAGTAAATATCCATTTCAGAGATGAGGAACCTAAAAGTTACTCAGGTCATATGGTTGAGTAACTAAGGATCACCCAGTTAGTAAAGGAAAAGGAACTTCTAGTATTAGCTTTTGGACCTGTAGTTACAGTAGCTACTCTTTAGAATTAGAACTCATATCTGTATTTGGTTTTTATTTATGTATCTCTATTTATTCCAATCAATTGTGGGAGATGATTAATCTGGATCCTTCAGTGTTGTAGATTGAATGGATCTAACTACTCAATTGCAATAAATTGAATGGAAATATTTATTCTATGTATTGAGATGACAGCTATCGAACCTTTTTCAAGCTTTTTCACATTTACAACAACAAAAAAAAAGCAGGACAAAATGTTGGTGCATCCAGAAGAAAGACGAAATAATGAGACATGGTAAGAAAACATTTCTATATTAAGTCAGGTCCTGTGTTAAATCCTATAATGCAAGAGAGTGCTTGGCACCCACAAGCTGGCAGTTAGGGAAAATGTTGGCAGTAAGAGCACTGGTCCTATAATACCATGATTTATGAATTCACACAGGCTGCAGACCCATTTTCATTCCTAAAATGAACTACCTTTTGAGTTTTAGGTTCCTAAAGATCTTTTTATCTGATAATTGTTACATTTTACCTCCCTCAAGGAGGAATGGAGAGAATGTTATGGTGATAATTTATGGAGGCTTCTGATAGGAGGTGGTATTTGAAATGTGTCTCTATGAATGAGTAGAGGTGAGTGAACTTTTTCAACAGCTCCTGTGCACATCACAGTCTCTTACTCTTACCTCTGAGTCATAGCTTGAGATATTTCCTCTGTTTGGAAGCATCCTTGATTCCATCCTGATAATTCCACCCCTTTCTGGAAAAGAGTGATGGTAAGGTAATTATTGAAGGCTGTCTTCCTTGATAACTCTCTCCATGGCCTCTTTGTTAGATGAATTGTCTTACCTTGTACATAGCCTGTCCTGCTGCTCTTACAGAAATCATTAGAATATAAGTGTTAAATGCTGTTTCCCCTACTTCACTCTCAATTTGGTGGACTTCTTTGAGCCTTAATTTTTTCATCTGTAAAATGGAAATACACTCTTAGCCTAACTGGTAGCTGTTAATTTTTAAAATTATCTTCTGTAAACTCTTGGTCACAGGATGTTATTCTGAAATTTTTACTCCTTTCTTTCTGCATGTAATTCAAAACACTTCTTAATGGAAACATACAGGATGGGCTGGGGAGAAGAGTTCATTTTTCATCTAATCTGTTCTCTGGTTTCACCTGGAATATGGCTAATAACTGACTCAGTATTGACACATGCCTCAATCATGTGCTTGTTTCTCTACAGACAAAAGGGCAGCCTGAGGGATACCTGTTAACAGCAGCCTTTTGCTGGCTATTGTTTTGCTGGCTAAATAAAGGTATAGCCTAATGCTCTTTCAGATAAGGGAAGTCTGAGTTCTTACTTCCATAAGTAAGGACCTGACAATAAAAAAGAGAAAGAGAGACAGAGAGAGAGAGACAGACAGACAGTGAGAAATACAGTCAACAATAATGTATTATAGATCTCAAAACAACAAAGAGAATAAGTTTTAAATGTTTCAACTTAAAAAAATGATAGGTAAGCAAGGTGATAGGTAAATTAGCTTGATTTAATCACGTTACATTGTATACATATATGAAAACATCACATCGTACCCCAGAAATGTATACAATTATGCTTTGTCAATCAAAAATTGTATTAATACTTTAAGTGAGAAATACAGATTCATCCAACCAGGTTCTTCTTATCCAAGAAAGAAGGCTGGGCAGGCTGCTCCAACCACTTAGCTCCTGCTTAGTTTCTGAACACTCCTCACTGGTTCAAGATGTGCCTCTGAGTATTCATTAGAATCTAATGCTTATCCTGAACTTAGTGGCCTTGCAGAGAAGATGTACTCTGCAGTTTGATGCAGTTATGAGCACAATGGAAAACAATAGCTTCAGACACCGGGGAAAATGATATCCCATTCAGCAAAAGTCCTCTGTCATCAGCTTTGTGATTGGAAATAAGGTAGGGAGCAGTTTCCCAAATACAGTATATTGCTGAGCAGATGTATAAGAATCAAAGGGAAAATGGTTGCCAGGGAGACAAGACACTCATGCCAACTCTGTCGAAGACTAATCATAAAATGTCTCCAGGGGGCATTGTATAGCCACAAGCACAGACAGGAACAGAGCCAAGCCAGGGATCCAGATGTTGCCCTTGGAACTGGGCGCCCATTTCAGGGACTGGCATCTGCCTTCTGCCAAACAGAATGTGCGTGGCTGCATCTGCTCACTGCAAAAGTTAACACACTAAAAGCAGAGGAAAGATTACCGTAAACTAATGATTTGGCACTGTGCATAGGAAGGTATTACATACTAGATATATCGTCTGTTAACCCTGAGTTCATTTCTGCATTGCTCTTTCACAAGGCACAACTCACCCATATCCTGTCTCTCAGTAATTTCCATCCTGTTCATCTGAGAGCAATCTTGTTTACAAATAACACCTGAATTATTTACAATGTACCTGAGTACATTTGACACCAAAAGAGAAAAAAGTTGGATGGATTAGTTTTTTCAACTAATCCAATAAAATACAGCTTTTACTTTACAGCTCTTAAAAAAAAAAAAAAAAAAAAAAAGACGTGATATACATTTGTGTCTGAGACTCTGCTATTAAATAACTACCTCTGATAAGAAGGGTGGGTGACAACAAGGGATTTTCAAAGTGTTTGTGTTCATTTTCCTCTACTCTCACTTGCAGTGATGAGATTTTTGAACCGTAAATTATGGTATTTCAACATCTGAAGAACATTCTTATGACCAGAGAAAAGTTCAATGAGGCATAATTTAAACATACACTATATCTGATTCTGTATATATGACTAGCGTTTTATAGTTTACAAGACTTTTTCACTTATTTTGTAAGCTATTCTTAACCTCTCTAGCAGTTAGTTAAAAGAGGTACTATTAATCTTTAAAAAAAAAAAAAAAAATCTCGAGGACACTGAAGTCCAGAAAGGTTTAAAGGTGTCTTCAAAGTCAAAGAAGTAAAAGAAAAAGAGATGAGACCACTATATGTATATTGTCAATTGCAAATTCTGTGTTCTTTGCTTTAAAAATGATTCTATGCTTGGTTATGAAGAAACAAGGATCAAAACTTATTTTTTACTCCACATATGAATGGCAAGATTTTACTTAGTTCTATTGAATTACAACCTTCCTACTTGTATTAGTTCTCTGCTGCTACATAAAAAATTACTACAAACTTAGCCATTTAAAATGACTGCAGGAGTCTGGACACAGCATAGTTGAGCTGTTTCTTATAATCTATCTAGAGTTTATCAGTTGTTCTGAAGACATTCATGTATCAACAAGGCTGCATTCTCTTCTGGAGGTTCTGGGGATAAACTCCCTTTCAAGCTCACTCAAGTTTTTGGCAGGATCCAGTTCCTCACAAGACCCCATTTCCTTACCGGCTGTCATCTGGACGCCACCCTCGTCTCTTTGAGGCAGACACATTGCGTCTCACACTCATGCTCCATGTTCAAAGCCACAACAGCATGTCAAACCCCTCTCATCTTTTGAATTTCTTTACCCCCTTTCTGCTCCCCTATCCTGCTTTTTAAAGCTCTCGTGTGATTAGAGCAGGCACACCTGGATAACCTCTGCATCTTAAGGTCAATTAAAACTGACTTGGAACTTTAATTATAACTGCCAACTTCCCTTCCAGCAGTACCTAGATTGATCTTTGATTAAATAACCAGGGTCTAAGAATCTTAGAGCAAGAAGGGCATCGTTAGGATTCTGCCCAACACACCACTCAAAATGTGGTCCTTGGGCTGGCAGCATCAGCATCACATGGAAGCTTGTTAGAAATGCGGAATTTCAGGCCTCACCCCAGATGTCCTGAAACAGCAATTTATCAAGATCATCAGGAGATCCATATGCATATTAATAAGAAGCACTTGCTTCTGAAAATGTGGGGTTTCTTTTCTTTTCTTTTTTTTTTTTCTTTTTTTTTTTTTTTTGGCAGTAGACATTGGGTTGACAGAAACAAGAAGCAAACCATTCAATTCTTTTATTCTGTCTTGTGTTTCTTCCCTCCCTTTCTGACATGGAGAAAGGGGTCAGATAAGGCCAAAGGCAACTTTCTCATTCATGGCCTGAAAGTGTAAGCAGAGCTGCACCCTGCCGAGCTGTGGAAGGAAAAGAGATTTTTCAGAGCATTTGCAATGAAGTTTTTGATGGTTTATTACTTCTTAGCCTTCAGCATTCGTAGTGGCACTCTTTGCTGCTGAGAGTGGACAATCTTGAGAATATTATGAAATCTTTTCATGTTTGTTTATGGTGCATGGATGAAAAGTTTAAAACTTTAAATGAAAATAGATCCCTTTGCAGTACTGGGATAATAGTTAGAGGACAAAAATCAATTTTATTGTAGATGGAGGGAATTATGTACCATCCAATTGTTACGATATGCTGCATTATTTAGAATGTATCTCACAGGAGCTAGCTTTCCATGAGTGCATATTGATTTCATGTCCATTTAGCTATAGACTGAGATGCGACTATAAGGAAATCTAAGTGATATTGGTTAAGGATTTTAAACATATGCTCAGCTTCCGAGAGCTAATCAACCCTACCAGGAGAATGCTGAAAAACCTGGATGTGCCTCCACTTGGTGCCAGCATGCTCACGATGTGGCAACTCCTCTATCCTGGGTATAAAGTGGCAACTCTTTAATCGTGGGCATAAGGCAGGATAATGTAAGATGGATATAATGAAAGAATCATGAGATCAAAGTTCTAATTAAACTTTGTAGCTAACGATAAAATGAATAGCTGATGAGAAAAAAAGGGAGCAACTAGATCAGAAAGTATTTGAATTTACGGTGTGACTGTGTATATACTGATGACAGAAGTGTGGGTGAAGTGAGGGGGCAAAGGATTGAATGCAGAAAGAAGCCACAGGACCCTTTTAACAGGTTAGAGACAGAAAGATCTAGCATTCATTTTGAAAAAGTGACGTGTCTCACATAGTATATATGCTATGAAATGTTGTACAATGTATTATATTAATAACTACACCATTATTTCTTATATATGTTAGATATGCTAGAATTTTTTTCATGTATTATATGAAGCTTAGTAGAAATTTCTTCTTTGATTTCTGATTTTTCTCCCTCATGGTGATGCGTCCCAAACTGAAATGGGAATGCCCCCCGAATACACATAGCACTAATGACAATAAGCTAAAATTATTACATTTTTAACAATTTATTGCATGCCACTTCCCTGCCAGAAGCCATGCCAGGTGCTATGGATACAAAAATGAATAAGCTTTTTTTAGTAGGAGCTTGTAGACAATTATAAGATAATTTGACGCGAGTACTAAGAGGTACGTGGAAATTGCTATGTGACCACAGAAAATGAATGGTCAAATGTAGGAAATAAGGTGGCAGGACTAAGGAAGGCCTCGCAGAGAACATTGTGATGTATATCAAAGAATAATGAAAGCTCATCTAACTTGGTACTCAATGGCCAAGTCAAATAAATATTAAAAAAAAAAAGACACTGGAAACAAGTGTATAAGTATTGGTTTGTATAACTTATAGCAATTCTACAGATTAGTGAGCAGATGAGAACGTCAGTTCCATTAGGAGGGAAATCAGGAAAAATGAAACAGGAGACATCGAGGATAAATTATAATGTTATAATTCCTGAAAAATTACTTCATAAATTCTAATGTGTGCAAATGTCCTGCTGATTGTCTCCAAAGCAGTGTTACCCACATTTTACAGATGCAAAAGTGGATGACCATGAAGGTAAAATGATCTGCTGAGGCTTTTAGACCCAGTACGTGTTAGTGACTCCAGTTCTTCTATTTCTGCTACTGGTGTAATCCATGACCGCCTATAAAATAAAGTGCTTTATTCCATCTTTTCTGACTATTGCTTTGTGGTTAATTCTCAAAGTTTCAAACCTGGATACATGAATTAATAAATGTGAGCACGGAGCACAGTGCTTGCTCCTAAAAATCAATTAATCGATGTAAGGTCTCTTCTCCTTCTTTTTAAGAATCTACATTGTCACCGCTCTGGCGCAAACTCTGCATGTTAAGCTGTAGAATCGTCAGCACCTCCTCTCTCATCCCTTAGTCTGTTGGCCAACTCCCTCCAGTCTAGAATTCTAAATTAATCATCCTTAGAAATGGCTTTACCAGTCCTTTGTTCTAAAATGTACAATGGTTTATTAATAATAACTACCATTTCAGAGAATGTAATGTGGGGCAGCCTCTTGGTTCACTGTTTTGCATATACGATCTTGCTTAATATTCAAAACAATCCCTATGAGGTAGGTACTCTTATCACCTCTATTTTTAGGGGATGGAATAATAGTCCAAAGAGTGACAAGGTCAAGTTTCTTTACAAAATTATAAAGAGGCAGAGTCCTGATTCATAACAGTCTATTCACAGTACACGTGCTCTTAACCTCTAAGCTTAAGCTGCCTCCTGCAGCAAGCTGAGGGACAAAACAGGTGGAAAACAAGAAATAGGTATTGAGTATCTAGAGTCAGTATGACACAAATGGGGAGCTAGAAGCTTCATCTTTCCTGATTTGGGATTTGGGCCAAGGAGGATAGAAGAAAAACTATTGAAAATTATTATTGTTTTTTGGCATTTTGGGAAAGCACAAGAGCAATTCCTGAATGAAACAATTTTCTTTTAAAAAAATTTTTTTTACAAGCTCAGAATCAATTACTTTTCTTTCCTTGGCTACAGTCATTTTAGGCCATGGGTGTCATCATCACCATCAGTATCAGTGAATATGATCATTAGGCTTTAAACTGCCCTCACATTCTTGGTCATTTCCTAGTGCAGTTGGATTTAAACTTGGTTATTACATTATGAAATGGAATGTATTAAGTTTTCTCAAGTTCAGCTCTGGAGTTTATATCAGAGTGCTGTGATTATACAGTATTTGGACTAGAGCTAAAAATGACATTTTCTTAGAATATAAAGATTAAACTATAAACAAAGACTAAGAAAATCCCAGTATGCTTAAATATGCAATATATAAATGCTAAAAATAGGTCTTTGATGTCACACACACTCAAGTTATTATACAAGCAGCAGCTCCAATGCCCAAGTCAGAGCCACAGCAAATGCTGCCCAATGATAAAATTTGGTGCCCAATTCAATCAGCCTGAAGTTCTTGGAAGTGTTTATGGCCAGTGAAGACTCAGCAATATGGACCTGAGAGGTTTGAAAAACAGATGCAAGGAGGTACCTTCTTACTTTAGCAAGTATCATGTCCTGTTTTGCCATTCCTTACCTCTCCCAATTTTGATTTTATATAGAAACTTAGAGTTTCACGAAGTACATTTTTTCTTCCATGGTGTAGTCCACGGTAGTGATTCTCAAATGCTACCTGTCCAAATGCAGATTCCTTTGTCCCTCCTTCAGAGATTATAGTTCTAGAGATGGGGCACAGGAAGGAATGCCCCATGAATTATACTCCCTAAACACATGAAATGCATTTCTATCGAAGCATCTACACCCACAGGTGAGTCTGCTCTACCCAATCCATGAACTGCACTTTGAGAAACATATTACAACAAAAAGAAAAATGGCTCTGCAGTCACGGTGACTTGAGTTTGAATCCTGGGCTCTGCCCTCAGGAACTCTAGGACTTGAGACAAAATCTCTGAGTCCCTGGACGCTTCAATTTTCTCATTTATAAAATAGGGATAAGAATGTTTACCTGGAAGAACTGTTTTGAGAATGGAAAGTAATATCTGTTTATTACCTTGGGCTGTGTTTACATGCTGCAAAGACTCAATAAAGTATCATTTATTAAAAATGTTATTTCATTTTTAACGAGTGAAGATGAAAATGAGGATGATGGCATAAATGGCCAAATCCTGTGGTGCAGTAACACACCCTCTTAACCAGGACAAAAGACAGTACTTTCACCATGTGTCTGAACTGACTACCCCCATTCACCCCAGACACGCACAGACACATACATAGACACACTGATAAACTGTTTTAGTTTCTAATAGGCCGTAGATTCCTCACTCTTTTGGAAATGAGAAGATCTTTTTAACAAGTCTAAATTCCATGAACATTTACAGAGTATTACTTATGCTTTAGTATTCACTTGAGTATTGAGGAGTGTGAATATGCTTATGGGTTACTGAATCCCTGGTATAATTCTACACCCACCTCTACACGATCTACTCCCACTCTTTTAATCCCAGGTAAAGGAGTCTATAACTCGGAGGTAGTGACTCTGTAACCTAAGCTACACCTTAAGAAAAAAAGTTTTAAGCATGGTTTTGAAAAATTAAACTAACAATTGCTTCTCTGCTTTATGATTTTTAAAGTCATAGTTAATTACTACGACTAATTAACTTAATTGACTTCAAATTAATAAAAAAAATGTTAAGTGCTGTCTGTAAGCCAAAATCAATACTGATGGCCTGTATATACCAGAAGAAATGAGAAAAAGATGGCCCTGCTCTCACTGGGTAGGCACCATGTTTTTCTCATTGGTCCTTTGGGCAGGGATCCATTGAGCAGGATCCAATGGATGAATCCTGCCCAGTGGATCCTACCCAAAGGGATTTTGGTTAGAAAAAAAAATAGCCAAAGGTCAGGATAGAGGGAAATATTGTAACTGAGCACATTCTGGCATACAGACATAAATAAATATATTCACAATCATTGTGATAAGTTAGTGTAGGATTTCCGGGCTACGTGAAACAGGAATAACACATCTACTTTGAGGAAATCAGAAATGAACACTCTTTTATGGAGATGAAGAAAGGTTAGGGACGCTCTCACAGTTCTGTTTTTTAGAGGGCAGATTTCTTAGTAACCACTAAAAGTCTCTTCTTTTGTCATAAGCCAAAGAATATGTAATGTAAATGCTTCTGGTTTTACCTGTAAGCCACACTGCAGGCTTATAATTCTTGCTTTATGAACAAGATAGAGGAGAGAGGGAAAAGAATGTTTGTTTCCCTTGCCTAGACATTGAATATCTATACAATCTCCTCCTGAAAAACAAAACACAAATAAAATGGGAATTTTTCAAAAATAATTTCCAGGCTAGGCACAGTGGCTCACGCCTGTAATCCCAGCACTTTTGGAGGTGGATGCTGGTGGATCACTGGAGGTCAGGAGTTCAAGACCAGCCTGGTCAACCTGATGAAACTCTGTCTCTACTAAAAATACAAAATTAGCTGGGTGTGGTGGCACGTGCCTGTAATCCTAGCTACTAGGGAGGCTGAAGCAGGACAATTGCTTGAATCTGGGAGGCAGAGGTTCCAGTGAGCTGAGATCATGCCACTGTACTCCAGCCTGGGTGACACAGTGAGACTCTATCTCAAAAATAAATAAATAAAAATGTTTTAAAAAATAAAATTTCCATAGATAACAGGATGCTATTCAGTCATATACCTATAGTCATAGTGGCCTAAACACCCATCACTAAGTTGAATTTAACTGTAGTTCTCTAATAACATAAATGACATATCATAATGGAAGGAAATCAGAGAAATCTTAAGAGTCTAATATCATGCGTGCTCTGTTCTTCCAATTTCTAATCTAACTTAAGACCTTTGAATGTTTGATGTTGCTGCAGTATCAATGAAGAATTTCTGACATCTTGAGACTGTAAAGCATTAATATAATTTATCCTGTTATCTTTTACTGTTTGGCATTGGAGGTCTCATTTTTGAGTTTGAGATATATAAGTCTTAATTCATTTCAAGTCCCAACAGAACGCAAGCTTCTTATGGAGAAACAGAAATTTTATCACAATGCAACCAACTGCAACTCCCTACTACCTTCTCCTGCATCTTTTTTTCACCCCCAATGAATATGTAAACATACATGCAGGGACACATTACTAGTATGTCATTATTTGTGACTTTGCAAATATGCCATTATCTTCCACGTTTCTGAGACTTTGGACATGAGCTTTCTTGTGCCATTTCCCATCCCTTTTTATCTCAGAAAATTCATATTCATCTCTAAACCTACTTCAGATAATCATTACCATTAATAACCATTAATAAAAATTAAAAATTGCATTTTTAAAAAATTGGAGATTTGATACCGTTAATACCAAATCTCCAATTTGTTAAAAATGCAATTCCAGTGAAGTGCAATAAAACGAAGTTCCATACAACAAGCTACGCCTGTACTTATTTCAATTGTTTAGATAAACTATGTGTCTTTCTCTCCTGTCCATGGCTGACTTCACAGTGTGTGACGAGTTACCCCTTACCCTCTCCAGAAGGGTTTCGGCTTAGAGAATAATGCACCGCAATTGTGATTTTTAAATATTTAATAATTTTATCTTGAAACTTATGCTTGAATGATGTGTCAATGGAGCATGTGCCTGGGGTTTGGAGCCTTGGTTTATCAGTAGTACAACTTCCCAAAGCCTCCCAAGAGCAGATTCTCAGCGGTTCACTCTCCCACTCCACGTACCCCAAGCCCCCCATCCTTCCCTCCCCATCCTTACCCTGCCACTGCTGCCATCTTTCACCCTATGAGCGTCTGGAGAGTTGGGTACACTGCTCTATGGCCTTTTGGGAGGGGGCACTGTGGCAGCCACCCTACACTGGGCTGACTGCACCCCAGAACACCTGGCAGGTGACTGGCCAGTGGGAGGCTGTCTCTTGGTGGGAGTGAGCCTTTCCAACCTCTGTTCGTGTAACCTGGCACACAGGTTTAAAGATTTTGGTGGAGTTGGCTATCTGCCATGGGTTGGAGTGGTAGGCTCGTGAGAAATGGAAATGTCTAGCTCAATGTTCGAGACCCCATGCCTGGCTGGGACACTGAGCAGGTCTGGGAGTTTGCAGGAATGGCAACCCCGGGGTACCTATGACTGTCTGTTCTTGCTCCATGAGTATAACCTTGCTCCAGGGCATTCCTTCTGCTGACTCCTGTCTAGGGTGACGATCTCTTCCTCCTTCTAACCTTCTCTGAATCTGGCTTGTGTTTATCTCTTCAGATCAATTCAAGGCACCCTCCAAGGATAAACCGTGTGATACAAGCATGCAATTTCAGTGATTCTGATTAAGGGCTAAAATGTTCTGATGTTTACATTTAAAACTATCATTGCACAGTATAACCAATGCGAAAATTAATGCTAATCACTTGCTTAGAATGAAATTTGCCTGCAAATTAAATTTTTACCAATGACAAGGTAGTGGCTAACGCCTGTAATCCCAGCACTTCGAGAGGCCGAGGTGGGCGCATCACCTGAGGTCAGGAGTTTGAGAGCAACCTGGCCAACATGGTGAAACCTGTCTCTACCGAAAATACAAAAAAAAAAAAAAAAAAAAAATCAGTGGAGCGTGGTGGCACGTTCCTGTAGTCCCAGTTACTCGGGAGGGTGAGGCCGGCAAGAGGATTGCTCAAACCCAGGCGGCAGAGGTTGCAGTGAGCAGACATTGCACCGCTGCACTCCAGCCTGGGAGACAGAGTAAGACTCCATCTCAATGGAAAAAAAAAAAAAAAAGACAACTGGAGAGGAAGAGATGATTAAAAAGAAAGGAGACATCTTTGTGTGCACTTTTAATGGCATATTTCCGGCTTTTCAAGCAAAAGATTTAATTTTTTCACCAGGACCTACAAATCAAGTAGCAAGCTCTGTACCTAATTAAAACGGAGTCCCTGAAAATTGGAGTACATGCTTTTTAATTTGCTTTTCTGTACCTAGCATAATATCTGGCATTTATCAAATATTCAATAAATGCTTTCTTTGAGATCATTTACGTAAATTTGATTTATGTTATATATACGTCTGTGTGTGTGTGTACAACATGTAGGTGGGTAACACCTGAATTCTACATATTTATGATTATACTTTAATAATGCTTTGATATAATAAATTAATATATACTGTGATATGTAAAGATATATGAAATCGGACAGTAGAATAAAATACTTTAAAAACTGATTTCCAAACAGTTTAGTCTTTCAGTTATCATTCTGTATTAAGAGAATATTGCTTTAGTTCCTTTGCATTTAAAAGATCATTAATCTGAATATTAATTTAATCAATACTATATTAAACAAACTATAAAAGTAAATTAATATTTAGGAAGCAGATTCATCACACTATAAGCTTTCAGAATGTGCCTAGTGTCAGCATATTTCTATGAGAAATAAGTCCTGTTTATACCAGCTATGAAAATCTTACACTGATTTTTTCTTCTTTGTTTATACTTTGATTCATGGAGAAAGCTAAGATTCATATGAATACTTTTACAATTTTTGGATTGTCTACTTTCCAAGTGCTTATCATTTTGTTAACACCTGTGGCTAAATGTAGACAATACAGACTATGGTATAAGCAGATGTCTTTTAATATGAATATTTCCAGAACATTAGGTTCTAAATAGCTTCTTTTTTCTGCAAACAACACTTTCATTTACTTAAAATGTAGGAAATATGTCTAATGGTGCAGAGACACACAATCACATAGTTACCTACACACAGTCACCCAGAGATACACACAAATTCATACTTACAGGTACAGATACATAAAGGCATATGTGAACAAGGAGACACACAGATGTCTACAGAGGCACATATGCACATAGACTACAGACACACGCATACAAACATGTACACATGCACACACACTGATTTAAACACATGCAGACTGGCAAACACACAAATCTATCTATAGAAACAAACACACATCCTGATCCAATTGCACACAGTTACATAACCATGTATACACACAGCTCATATACATAAACTAATATATACACAAACAAACAAGAACGTACGCTCGCAGATACACACACACATATATATAGACACAAACTCATGCATACAGACACCTAGACACTAATATACATGCACATACTCATATCCCTTCTGTCACGTGCTTTTGGAATTGAGCAGAATTGCTTGAAATTAAAGGAGAAAAGCTAGATGAGATGCTTCTAGCAAAAGAGGAATACAAAAAAGAAACAATTAGAAAATAATTGCCTATACCAAAAAAAAGCACTACTGTTTCCTTCCCGATAATTAAGACACTTTAGTTAAACATTTAATCATTGTTTCCTGAACATCTACTATGTGCCAGGTCCTGTCTGAATGCCCCAGTCCATGTAAAGCATGCATCATATTAACATCACTGAATATAGAAGCATTCTTTTTTCATTTTCTTAATACATTGTAAATTTATTACAGAATGTGGAGGCACCATTACATGCCATGCAAGTTAATGAAGATACTAATAACCTCCCGGAAAGCAAGATATGACGCCAAATCCCTTCCCTTTGCCCCTCCCTCTATTATTTTTTTCCCTACATCAAAAGACAACACAAGTCTTGAGAACTATAAAGTACCTGATATGGTTTGGCTGTGTGTTCCCAACCAAATATCATGTTAAATTGTAATTTCCAATGTTGAGGAAGGCACCTGGTGGGAGGTGATTGGATCATGGGGGTGGATTTTCCCATTGCTGTTCTTGTGATAGTGAATGAGTTCTCTCTGTTCATTTAAAAGTGTTTGGCACCTCTTTCTCTCTCTCTCTCACTCTCTCGCTCTCTCGCTCTCTTTCTCTCTCCTGTTCCATCATGGTAAAGACGTGTTTGCTTCCCCTTCACCCTCTGCCATGGTTGTAAGTTTCCTGAATTCTCCCAGCCATGCTCACTGTGCAGCCTGCAGAACTGTGAGTCAGTTAAACCTCTTTTCTTCATAGTCTTAAGTAGTTCTTTATAGCAGTTTGAGAACGAATTAATGAGACACCTCTCTCCATCTGCCTGTCCTCTTCCTGTACGTTCTTCTGCATTTGCCATTTAAATTGGCTTATGACCTTATTTTTCTGTGTGTGTTTTATTTTATCGTGTTTTGTTTTCTAGAAAGAGGCAGCATTCACTAGAATAAAATTTTAATAGATACATGTCAAATTTACTATATAGTATTAAACAAGAATATGTGAATCATTAACAGTCCTCTAATGAGGATGGATTAAAAGTAAAGCAAAGAGGTAATTGCCATCTTCTCCATTTTTCCTTCTCACCCTGCCTTGTAAAGCATGTGACAGTAGCATTACATCTAGGTTTTAGAAGGTTATTACTACAGTCACGTGTGTTACAGTTTCTGCTACTAAGTATTGTAAATCCTGTCCAGTTCTCTAACCAGCAAACTCCACATACACACAATTCCTCACTTGTAACCTTGGGACAATAATTAACTCCTTTATGGGGTTGCCATGAGACCACATTGATCTGGAAGTATACAGAATCAAAAAGAATCTTTAATACAAGACATTTATCAAAAATGCCTGGTATTTGAAGCTCTAAACAAAGTTAAAAATGCTCGATTAATAAAATAAATAATGTGTTCCTACTAACCCTTAGAGGTGAAAAATCCTTCTAGAATACTTTTTTGGTTGTCCATCCTTAACTTTATGTAGAAACGCTAGAAGTAAGTGTATTATTTTCCATCTTTCGTCCTTACAGGAAGTTTTGCAAACCTCTATTTACACATGGTGCACACAGACACCTACACACTATATTGTAGTATTAATAGGGCTCCTGTTCACCAACATTAATAGATTTCTAACAATCTTCCAGACACTTCTTTTACCTTTTGAGTTTGTCCTGGCCATTAAAAGAGAAAAGAGATGTATTTTCATGCCAATTGAATTTCCAGTTGAAAGTCCAGTTGAATTTCTAAGAAACTATATTTGTGCTATCTTCCTCCTACCTATCCAGGTTAATCTCTTTTCATGGTAATTTACCCCCAATGCTGTCTCTTCTCCCAACTCACACACAAATACCCATGCCCTGTTTCCACCTGTCATTCTTCCTGCTGATACAGTCTCAGGAAGCATATGAGGAAATGGCAAATGGCTATTTGCCTTGTCAAGTTCCTTGCCACCTAAAAATCTTTCCCTGATTCTTCAGGCCTCAGCTATAAGGTCTGATATGCGAAGGTCTATCTGACCCACAACGGCAAATTTTGGTTCTTTGTCTCCCAAAGATATTTCTCCTTATTACAATTTCTTCTACCATTGAAGCTTCTTTTCTTATGGGAATTGCTTGTAGCCATTATTGTCCTCCTCACTAGAATGTAAGCTTCTTGAAGTCAAAGGCATGTTATGGTATGTATTTACCATGAATAGTAGATGAACCAATGGTATTTCCAACATCATATGTGTATAACTCAAGCTTGTGGCTTTTTACAGTGTGTTGTTTGTTTTCAACCATATCAGAGAGCTTTGATTTCACATTTTTACATTGCCTCCTTCCTGTTCAACTGAGGCTTTCTTTCCACTAAAAGGGACCCTGCTAAATAAAGAAAGAATTCATCGTCTCATTATAATTCTCCACATGCCAAAGGACCTTGTGGTGAGGTCCTGGATCACATGTAATGCTTTTGACCTTTACTGACTCTATTCGGAACATACACAGGATTTGTCTGTAGAATTACAGCAACTCAAAGTAGACTTCTATTCACTAAGTTCCAGCATACACTTTGAAGAGTTCGTAGCAGTAGCAGTTAATTTGTCACTTTCTCTCTTCCCTTTCAAAATAATTATTTCTTACTTGTGTTAGTGCATAAATAAATAGAATTATTTAAAGGTTTAATGGCATCTTTTCTGTACCTTGCTTAAACATTCATAAATCCCGAACTATGGCTTCATATCTAATCCATTGTTGTGATAGTATTAGGAAACACACATTGGGGTCACTGATAAGCTCACAATTATTCCCCCTCCAGTGTTGATATCTTTATAATCACATATTCAGGTAAATCAGGCCACTCATGGCCAGGGCAGCCTTATCACCTGAGATGGTTTAGTAACTCACTCCCTACTGACAGAGATTGGTTCAAACTATTGGCATGAGATTCTACCCAGGCCATTCATGCCCCATTCTCTTTGTGTAGAAATTGGCTGACTGTATAGAGCGAAATGCTTCTTTCTCTATCTTTTCTTTGGAGAGAGCTTAGCAGTAAAAACTGGGTAAGAGTGAGAGGAGAAAAAGGAGGGTAAACCAAGAGAATGATAAAGTTGCTTTGGTATAACCTCATGTGTCATCTCTACCCATTCCTACATAATATTGAAAGAAAAAAAATGAAAGTCCTCCTTTTTGGTGATAGTGACAGAAAGTAAACTCCTTCTAGGACTCTGCTTCTCAAAATGTGGCTGTAGACCAGAAACACTGACATTACTTGAGAGATGTCTTTTGGAAAAGAAAAATCTTAGGTTCCTCTCCAAACCTACTGAACCAGGTTGTGCATTTTAAAGAAAATCCCCACGTGTTTCATGTGGGCATGAAAGAATAAGAAGCACTGATACAGTTGCTTTATTTATTTATTTATATTTTATTTATTTATTTATTTACTTTTGAGATGGAGTCTCGCTCTGTTGCCCAGGCTGGAGTACAGCAGCGCGATTTCGGCTCACTGCAAGCTCCGCCTCCCGGGTTCACGCCATTCTCCTGCCTCAGCCTCCCGAGTAGCTGGGACTATAGGCGCCCGCCACCACGCCCGGCTAATTTTTGTATTTTCAGTAGAGACGGGGTTTCACCGTGTTAGCCAGGATGGTCTCGATCTCCTGACCTCGTGATTCGCCCGCCTCGGCCTCCCAAAGTGCTGGGATTACAGGCGTGAGCCACCGCGCCCGGCCGCTTTATTTATTTTTTATTTATTTTTGCTGCTTTCTCTGTTAAATTCAACTGGATCTTTTTAAAATTTCCCCAACCTTTCTCCACCACAGGACCTTAGGAAATGCTGTTTTCTCTGCCTCAAAACCTCCACTTTTCTTTCTGTTACCTAATTAACATGTCTTTAAACATTAAATCTCAGTGGAAGTGTTTTTTTTTTTTTCCCCCCCCACGGGCATCTTTCTGACCAGGCTAAAGTACCTACTATGTATGCATATGATATGTGAAATTTTAGAGTAAACGTAATGCATATTAAGCTTCATGACTGATTTATTTTTTAATTACTGAGTTCCCAGTATCGCAATTGGCACATACTATACTCTCCACATATATTTATTGAATGAATGAATGCATGAGTGAATGATGTAAAAATTTTTACAGACAAATAAAATGAAGCCCAGGGAAGTTGCGAGATTTACCCAAAGTCATCTAAAAACTGATTGATCTATTATCTATGTTACCGCTCTAATGCCTGAGTATAGGTATATTTAAATTCTCCTCTTCCCCCCAACAATTTTCTTCACTGAAGACAACAAAATTAGAAGCCAACACATAGCCAAATGGGAACTCCCAATCTTGAAAATCCATGAAAATGAGATAAACTTTTTCTAAAGCATCCTCTTTTCTGCAGATATCTTTCTGCTGAGTGGGTGGCTTAGATGGCATAAGCATATTTATTATCAGGTGATGACACTTTTGCTTGAATGCCATGTTCTTTGGCTGTAGAAAAAATAAAATATAATAAATCAAAGTGAAACTGCAGCAGCTGATCAGCCTCTGACCAACTGGAGAGTGGGAAGTCTCCAATGAGCAGAAACTCAGGTAATCATCTGATGTATGCTCTGTCCACAGTAGACCCCCCAGAGGTGGAATGAGTTCAATTTATCAAAATAAACTTCATGGCATTTCTATTTGGGGGTGCAGTGCAGTTTTTATTATTGGAAGGTTTTTTTATCAGCAGAGCAATATAGGGAAGGGCTCGTGGAAATTTAAAGTGATTGTGATTCAGACATGCCTTGGCACGAAAGTAGGTGCCAAAGGATGAAGGTCATTTTTTCTTTATTCATTTTTTTTTGCATCCCATCTGAACAACTTCTGCACTGTTAAACTTACCAACCGCCTCTACACCATCACAACTTACCACTTAAGAATTCTTTTTAGGCACATTCCTACACTGTTTATGGACAATGTCCTAGACAGTTTTTCCTTGCACATCTTAGATTCCTATTTCCTGAACTCTTTGTTATTGTCCTAACTTCTGGATTGCTATTTTGTATCATGATAATAGCCCTGAGCTCATGCTCCTTTTGAACTTGGAAACTGTGGTCCTAATACTGTTCTGTTGAGCTTTATTTAGGCATGACTACATTGTGGTTTTTTGGTTCATTTATTCAAATATTTAATTTGTGAATGCAAGATACTACACACTGCTAAATGCTGGAAGATGAAAACACAGTACTCTCGCTCACACACATGTAATTAAGTTGCACTTAATATACGTTACTGTGTTATTACAATACAGTGAGGTGTTTCTATACAGACATGGACTGCCACTGAATACTTTGAATAAAGGCCCTGAAAGACCCATCTCTCCAGACTAATCTCAAAAGACCCATCTCTTAGCAGCATGCCAGTTCCTCTGGGTTTGTCTTACCTCTGTCCTCAGGTCATTGCCCTATAACTTTGAGGCCACCCATTAGATTCACCTACATCCTCCTCTACCACACTTTGCTTATCTCAATTCTTACATTTACAGGCACAGAGAATTACAGTGTTCTGCTCTGTTTGTAACTCCCAACAAATACTACATATCTTGATGAAAGTTATTGTTCTTAATTCATCTTTAGAACTCTAACATCTAAAACTGTGTCTTCTATTCGGAGTTACTCAGTAAATGTTGAACTCATTGGCTCATTTGACAAATGCAGAACAAGCTTAAAGTGTCATTTTCTTCAAATGAAACTCAAAATAGGATTAACTTTGTCATCCCTCAGAAATGAAGCCATTTCTAATATGCCTTCAGTGAAGGGGAAGAGGAAAAAAAAATCATTTTGCAAATTACAATAACTTGACAGCTGCTTGCTAAACAATGCATTAATTTTCAACTTTCTGCACATGGCTGAGTGGAAGATCCCTTAATCCCAGGTCCCATTTTATTCTTGCCTCATTGTCTCTGTCCCCTCATTGTATCACTTGCAGAAATCACCAGTGACTGAGCACTCTCTTAAACCTTATTATCGTCAAAGAAGTCATAGACTAGGTTAATGTAGATCTGCTTCCCAGAGGTGTGTTAACATGGATTTAAGTTCTTTGAGTGATTGACTTTGAGAAAGCTCCTTCTTTATCAGTTACTACCAGAGAAATAGAACCTTCCAAAAGTGACACTAAACTAACCACGTATTCTTGAGTTCTGCAGGCATAATAACTTTTAAAGAGATTGAGATTAATTTGGCCATTTATGAGTAGGTGTAATCAGATGACCCTGCATGTTGAGGCCAGTGAGACAGTGCGTCAGAGGTTTAAATTCTTGGCTCTAAACGATCTACATTTCGGAAGCTTTTCTGAACAAATTCTCTGAGGTTTAGTTACGCTGCCGTGATATTGTTGTTGTTCTTGATGATGTTCCTGGCGTACTGCTTCCAACAAATGGTTACTTTCATAGGAAAGGGATGAGAGAGTCCTTCCTGAAGAGGCTCTTTGCTTTTCAAAAATCCAAACTGCCTTATCTCATCATTGAAAACCTGCTTAGGGAAACTAAAGATATCTTTCAAATACAGAATATGAGTGGCACAAAATACAACCTAGATTAAAAAAAGAGGAAAGGTAATTGCAATTGAGCCAGTGTTTTAGAGAGCTAAGTGGTGTTTGATATGCTCATTCTCATCCAATAAATAAAAGAATTGAGACAATGCACTTTTTTTTTGCTATACAAAGCTATTTTTATTTATTTAGGCTCTCTGACAAAATGCACATATTCATAGGCATTTCAGAAACTGGCTGCAGAGCGCATCAGGGATGCTGTTCCTAGGAAGGGCCACGTGGGCTGGGAAACGGGCCAAGAGAAACACTCCGATGAGCACACTCCTCCCAAAAGTTAAATAATACCTTAGGTCCTCAGGGAGGTCCTCCCGGGGTTGATAAGCATCGGAACACAAGTGACCTTAATCATTATAGTATGACATGGAGTTGAAAATACTGAAGACTGAACTATGCTCCTAATCAGGTCATAAACAGGGGTTACCGAGTGAGTTTCCTAATCCTGTTAGGATCATCACTCCTCATCAGGACTAAAAATAATAAGGAAGGGTACAAGAAAATCTTTTATCATTCATCCACATTTTAAGTGCTGCGCAAAACAAAGTAAAAAAGAATAGGCTGGGCGTGGTGGCTCACGCCTATAATCCCAGTACTTTGGGAGGCCAAGGCGGGCAGATTAACTGAAGTCGGGAGTTCGAGACCAATCTGACCAACATGGAGAAACCCCGTCTCTACTGAAAATACAAAATTAGCCAGGTGTGGTGGCGCATACCTGTAATCCCAGCTACTCAGGACACTGAGGCAGGAGAATCTCTTGAACCCGGGAGGCCGCAGCTGTGGTAGCTGAGATTATACCATTGCACTCCAGCCTTGGCAACAAGAGAGAAACTCCATCTCAAAAAAAAAAAAAAAAAAAAAAGAAAAAAAGAAAAAAGCATATCTGTCAAGAGGAACCAAATGTGAATATTCTTATGAGAAAAAAACAGAAAATATTTTTAAAAGTAGGAAGACAATTATGAGTTCACTCTTTTGCATGCATGTACCTATTGATAAAATCATAGCTTGCAACTTGTATTTTAAATTTATATTCGTATATGTATATATGCATTATGTATATACAGTAGTTCGACCTTGTATGTGGGGGATATGTTTTAAGACCCCTTGAAGTTACAGATAGCACCAAACCCTATATATACTATGTTTTTTTCTATACTCACCTAGGATTAAGTTTAATTTATAAATTAGGCACAGTAAGTGATTTACAACAACTAATAATAAAATAGAACCTTTTAAATAATATACTGTAATAAAAGTTATATGAATATAGTTTCTCTCTTTCAAAATGTCTTATTGCATTGGACTCACCTATTTTTGGACCACCATTGACCATGGATAACTGAAACCACAGGTAAGAGAGGACTACTGCATGTGAATATATATACACATATATTTGGAAGTTATTTCTAAATATATAGTATATAAAATCTGTATTTATATAAATTTATATTTAAACTTATACATACATATGTGTGTATTTGTGTGTGTGTGTGTCTGTAATTTGAAGAGGCTTCAAAATGACAGCAAATAAGAAATAAGATGTGCTTCTGTGCATTTCCCTTCATGGCTTAGGGTCTGATCTCAACCCAGCATCAACTGTCACGCCACAACATGAGCCTTGGTATCTCAGCCTTTGTGTCCTACAGAACCATTAGAGCCATAAGGAACAATTTGTAGTCCCAAGTGCACATTTGTGTGTTTTCTTGAGCTTTCTTGTTTCAGAATATGCCTCACTGTATCTATCTGGCCCATTTCCACTCAATTTCCACTCATCTTTCATGAACAAAATAAAATGCCAGTCATTTTAGAGAATCATCACTGACTCCTTCAGCCCGTTAAGAGCTATCTGCTCAGTCCTCTCCTGGCATCTCTTTCACACTGCTATGCCAATATGCCTCACATTTCTGCAATTATTTACTTATTTTTTTAGATACTTCATCTCCACAGACTAGGAGATACCGAAAGGCATGAAAGCTATATCACTGACTTTTGTTCCCAAATACCTAAAACTAATTCTAGAATACTAGAGTTGTATCCTACAAATATTCACAATGAATGGATTGCTATATATATTTTTTCCCTTTTAAGCATTTCATAACCACTCCTCTATTGTAAGCTTCACTTTGTTCCATTTTAGTTTAGATCGTCCTATTCAAAAGCATGAACTTTTGCCAAGAAATTATATATAATGTTTTAGTGGTGATCTGTATGAGCCTATACATTTTTTGTCTACACAATCTCTGAGTTATCCTTCAAAAATGTTTAGAGGTTCTCCGTCTTTGACAATATTCAATTTAATACAGAAATAGAGCATTTGAAAAAATGTATCTCCTCTAGAGAACACCACAGGCTTGATTGTATTTGGAAATGCTCAGCAAACTTTTCATTTCAAATATTTCAATCTTGCGCTAAATAGATGAAATTCACTATCTGCAATATCAAAGCAGGAAGAATACTTGTCAAACCATTTTGGTAAAATTCCAAGCCAGGAAGTTTGGAGTTTATCAAAGAATGTCTTTGTAATGAAATCATAGAGGCCTTTTTAAATTATGGCTTCTGACCATATGGACTATTGTTTTTCGGCCTGTAAATTCATTAGTGAAAGAGAAAACAGAACATCCTCCTGAAGGGAAAGGCATGCCACAATACCCATGCAGAGACCATCCTTTTAAACTTGGATGTTTCTGTGTATTTGAAGTAAACGTAGGACAGAATAAGTATATAGCGATATAGATCTCTATTTATCTTGAGTCTTCCATCTCTAGTATTTATATACAGTATTATTTGGCATTTGTTGAAAAAAATTTTTTAAATTAGAATGCCCACCTGATAAATCTAAATAGCTCAATTGTATTCTCTATTAATAAGTCTCCTCTCTGGAATCCCTGATGAATCATCATCTAACATAGCAAAAACATGTTTGGTGGAAAAGAATATATTCAACAATGAATATGTTGAGTTAATTTAAAGAATCCTATTCTCACTAAAAAGGTTTCCCATATTTAGTTGAAATCTTTTAATTTGGCTAAAATCACCTGATACTTCCTCTATTTCTTACTTGTTTCCATTCCACCCAAATTTTTTTGTTTAATATCAAGTAAATTTTGTGCTTCAGCCCACAGTGAAGCCTGGAGTCTTGTGTTCCTTTGGTTTCATGCTGCAAGGACAGGAAGTGAGATTTGGGGTGACATCATTTGCTCCAGAAAAATTTGTAAATATTTAAAAAGTTAGTTTGAAATCTTATTTTTTAAAAAAAACTACAGTCGGCCGGGCGCGGTGGCTCAAGCCTGTAATCCCAGCACTTTGGGAGGCCGAGACGGGCGGATCACAAGGTCAGGAGATCGAGACCATCCTGGCTAACACGGTGAAACCCTGTCTCTACTAAAAAATACAAAAAACTAGCCGGGCGAGGTGGCGGGCGCCTGTGGTCCCAGCTACTCGGGAGGCTGAGGCAGGAGAATGGCGTGAACCCGGGAGGCGGAGCTTGCAGTGAGCTGAGATCCGGCCACTGCACTCCAGCCTGGGCGGCAGAGCAAGACTCCGTCTCAAAAAAAAAAAAAAAAAAAAAAAAAAAAAAAAAAAAAACTACAGTCACTGTGCATACCCAGGTTGAGAAGTACTTCCATCTTCTGGCTGTTGTGCAAAGCGGATAATTCTTTCATCTTCACTTTTTTTTTTTTTTTTTTTTTTTTTGAGACAGTCTCACTCTCACCCTGGCTGGAGTGCTGTGGCGCGATCACGGCTCACTGCAACCTCCACCTCCCGGGTGCAAGTGATTCTCCTGCCTCAGCCTCCTGAGTAGCTGGAATTACAAGCGGCCGCCACCATGCCTGGCTAATTTTTTTTTTTTTATTTTTAGTAGAGATGGGGTTTCACCATGTTGGACAGGCTAGTCTCAAACCCCTGACCTCAGGTGATCCACCCACCTAGGCCTCCCAAAGGGCTGGGATTACAGGCATGAGCCACCGTGCCTGACCTAATACTAAGAGATCAGGAAGATAATACTCCTGTGTACCTTCTAACTCAGTATCCATATATCACTAGCATGGAGCAGTGGGGAAAAAAAATGAGAACCTTAGATTCAGACAGAGTTGGACTTGAATTTCAGACTTTATGCATATAGACAGCAGTGCGAGCTAAGCTTTTGTTTTTACTTTCCTACACCTTATATTTCTCTTCTATAACATAATAACATGATGATGTATTAACATGGTAATACATGTAAAATAGCCAGTTAATTGTTTGGAACATCATAGATGTTCCATAAATATTGAATCCTTTATTCCAAGCTTTGTTACAATTGCTTATTATTTGGTGTGCTTATAATTTCATCCATTCATTCTTTCATACTTTTATCCATTCATCTAATCGTCTCACAATTCTCCCATTTTTCCATCCTTCAATCCACAAACACATTGGCCACTTTTTATGTTACAAATAACTTTGTTAAGTGGTGAGGATAGAGAGATGAGTAACGATTCCTGACCACAAGCAGATCTCAGCCAAGTGGAGATGACCTCTAGATGATAACAAATAAGAAACAACTTGTGTTATGAAAGAGAAATAAATGAAGTACTATTGAGTACAAAGGAGAGGGTTCTCTAAAGGAAAGAATTCCCAAGTATGGGAGACACATTTGATAAATTTAAGTCTATACTTTGTGGTCCATGACCCGTGCTAAGCACTTCACCTGGGGTATATTGTTGGCAGTCCTCCCAATGATAATTGCTATTATAGAGTTAGACTCATCTTAGAAATAAACAGCATAAAGCTTAAGTAAGTTAAATCACATGGTCAAATTCAAGTCATAAGGAGCCGATCTTGAATTTGACCTCATACTAGTTGTTGTAACTATTATGTTGCCTTCATGGAAAGGACAGACGTTAAAAGCATCATGGTATAAAAATGAGAAAGAGCAGAGTTGCGTTGTCCAGTTTTATATTTATATTGCTCAGAATAAATTGAAAACATAACCTGGATAAATAATGATTAATGACAGCCTCTTCCCACCAGGAAAACACCCAAGTTCCTGAGAGCAGTGATTAAACAGCTGAATAGCAGATAAAGAGAGACAGACTCAGGGATCTTAGCACCATAGAAGCCACAATGTATTTGTGCATATAGTTGGCTCTTTTGTTAATAATGGGTATGCTTTGACTATACTTTGAGAATACTCTAATCATGTTTTATTGAAAAAAATCAAGTCCATATTGGAATACTTTTTGCTGTTGCTTTTGTTGGTGGTGTCTTGGGCAAAGGCAATCATTTCTGTAGAGTGCAATGAGAAAGAACAATGTGTTCAACATTATTTCAGCTAGCATCACTCTGAGCCTTTTTCCCAGATGAAAGCAACTGATTTCAGCATTTTTTCTCTATGTCTGTGGTTTAAACTAAAAGTTATCCTTTGACCTTCCTTCCTTATTTTCTTATTTTCTCCATCTATCCCTCTCTTTCTTTTTCCCTTCTTTTCTTTTCTCCTTCCTTTGTAATTCTTTCAATGCCATTAGATGAGACTCAGGTAGGCAACTGCATAGGAAGGCCAGAACCTGATGGGGGAGTAAGGGGTACCCACAAGGAGGAGAGTAGGACACAAGCATTTGGGAAAGCAGCAGTGACTTGTCACAGGAAGTCAAGAGGAAAGAATTTGTGCAGGGAGGTTGTGGGTGAGAGCAGAAGCCCAGTGCAGGATGTTGGAGCTCAGACACTGCAAAGAAGCCTCACAGACATCACCTTAATCAAGTAATCAATGCTATTATATTCAAAATTGGGACAAATTGAAATCGCACATCACCTGCTAAGAGGCAATGAGAAGAATACAGCAACATTTCTGTCATATTCCTGCCCAAAATACTGTGTAACATGAATCTAATCATGAGAAAATATAAGATAAACCCAAATTAAGGGAGATTCTATGAAATAACTGATCTATGTCTTCAAAAGTGGCAAGGTCAGGAAAGTCTGGCCAAACATCGGCAATTCTACAGATTGAAAGACACTAAACAGACATGGCAACTAAATGCAATGTGAAATTCTGAACTGGATTCTTTTACTGCAAAGATGTATTCTTGGGTAAGAAAAAAAGGCATTAATTTTAATTTCTGATTTTGATGGTTGTGTTGAGGAAATATAAGAGAAAATCTTGGTGGTAGGTATTACACACAAAAGTTTCAGGGGTTGTGGTGCAATCATATTAACCACTTCCTCTCAAACAGTTTCAAAAAATAGTATTGTTATTACAACTTCTTAGTAACTTTTAAATTGCTCCATAAAAAAAATAAAACTTTAAGCTGGCATTAAGAGGAGGATTAACTGTCCAATCTCTAAAGAGTCATATAACCTTGAGTTTAAATTCAAGTTTGAGTTTGAACTTGAATTCAAATTCAAGTTTATCCCTTAAAAAAGGGATATGATATGGACAAGTTATTTAACTTACATACATTTGCACAATGGGGATAACCTTAAGTTTCATGTGAAGATTAAAATAATTCATAGGTTTTCTGTGAGGGTTAAGATTTTTAGTGCCTGAAATGTGATTGGAAGAGTGTTTGACACATAGAAGCACTACATCAATCAGTGTAGCTGTATTATGACTATTCTTATTATCACCATTATTTTATTGAAAGGTTCAATTCCGAGAATTGTAATAAACTGAAATTTGCAATCACAGAAACCTGGGATCAAATGATTACTTAATAGTTAGGTGGCCCAAAGTTTCTTAAGTTTGTGAAATATCATTGTTTTCCATCAACTTCTATGACCTTCCCATGACCTGAAATTCATTTTTGCTTACTAAGTTCAGTCTACCCTGGCTTTCTTTCAGTTCCTCAGAAACATCAAGTAGTTTCCAGATCCAAAGAATCACACAGTCTTTTGCCTCTTCCAGGAGCACACCTTTGCCCTTACTGGCCTGAATGACTCTACTACTTCAGAGCCCTGCTTGACAGTTGAATTCCCAGCTGTAATGATCAGGGAGCTGATCATTAAGCTATTCTCTTTCATAGGTTTCTATATTTTATAGAAGTTACTGAAATTTGCATTTTTTTTATTGTTTGTATCTTACCCAAAACAAAAACCTTTTTGAACTCAGCGTTCAGGCCTGTTGATTTTTGTTATATTCACCATTGTGTACCTAAGATACAGCACAGGGTACAGCATATAGAAGGTTTTCTACAAGTAGCAGTAGGATGAGTCAATATATGAATAAGCCAACCACAGTACCAGGCACTTGAGAGTCATATATCAACTCTTTAAAACAACCCACAATGATGATACAAAATAGATACTAATATCACTGTTACCATAAACATAATCTTGCTCTTTATCCTAGGCAAAATAAAAAGTGTCAGTAGATCTTGACACTTCTCAAAGAAAAACTAATTATTTTCGTGTATTAAGCATCAAGGCAAGAGAGTAAAGGAGACTCACCCTAATTATGTAAGGAGACAATGTTGAATGCAAATTTTCAGTTTCCACTAAAAAATGAATGATTACTTGGGAAGAAAATAATTGCTTTGGCACTAAATGCAGCTGTTATTCATGTCACATTATTTATAAGACTGATGTGCATAATATTCCTCCAGTCTTACTATAAATTAAAACAATTCAGGAACATACTATATACAGACACTTATGAGAAGATGAGTTTACAATTGCTATTGCTGACTCCAATAAGAATAGAATTTTTCTCAGTGATAAAGGCATTTTATGGGAAATAAAGCAACAAATAACCTCATCATTGTACTTTGGAATGATGGCAAACCAAACACAAGTTATGTGACATGAAAATGTCCTAATGATTTTAAGTTACTGAGCCTTAGTCACGTGATTTTCGATGAGAGTAGTGTATAAAGAATTATAAATGAACATTACAATCAGAAAGCATGGTTCAAACTCCAGCATCTTGTACGTTTGCTGTAAAACATGGGGCCCATATTTCACCAGAATAAGCCCAGCTTCCTCATCAATCAAATAGGGACAATAATAACACTTATTTCATGCCCTTTCCTCAAAGTTCATATGCTGAAACCAAATCCCCAACGTGATAGTCTTAGAAAGTAAAGCCTTAAGGAGGAAATTAGATCTTGAGGGCTCTGCCCTCATGAGTTGAATATGTCTACTTATAAAAGAGATTCCAGGCTGGGCACAGTGGCTCTCGCCTGTAATCCCAGCACCTTGGGAGACCGAGGCGGGCAGATCACAAGGTCAGGAGATCCAGACCACCCTGGCCAACATGGTGAAAACCTGTCTTCACTAAAAATACACAAATTAGTTGGGTGTGGTGGTGCATGCCTGTAATCCCAGCCACTCAGGAGGCTGAGGCATGAGAATCGCTTGAACCTGGGAGGCAGAGGTTGCACTGAGCCGAGATCATGCCACTGCACTCCAGCCTATAATCCCAGCACTTTGAGAGGCCTAAGTGGACAGATCACGAGGTCAGGAGATCGAGACCATCCTGGCCAACATGGTGAAACCCCGTCTCTACTAAAAATACACAAATTAGCCGGGTGTGGTGGTGCATGCCTGTAATCCCAGCTACTTGGGAGGCTGAGGCACGAGAATCGCTTGAACCTGGGAGGTAAAGGTTGCAGTGAGCTGAGATCATGCCACTACACTCCAGCCTGGTGAAAGAACGAGACTCTGTCTAAAAAAGAAAAAAAAAAAAAAAGACTCCAGTCAGGCACAGTGGCTCATACCTGTAATCTCAGCTCTTAGGGAGGCAGAGTGGGAGGATGGCTTGAGCCCAGGAGTTCGAGACCCGCCTGGGCAATATAGCGAGACTCTGTTTAGGAAAAAAAAAAAAAAGAGAGAGAGAGACTCCAGAGAGCGAGCCAGCCCCCTCCACCTTATTCCACCTTTTCAGGACACATCTAGAAGGTGCTAGCTATGAACCAGGGAGCAAGCAAGCCCTCACCAGAAACCGAATCTGTCAGCACCTTGATATTGAGCTTCCCATTCTCCAGAATTGTGAGCAATAAGTATCTGTCATTTACAAGCCACCCAGTAAATGATATTATGTTATGGCAGCCTGAATGAATTAAGACACCTTATGAAATTATTTTAGGGATTAAATGAGATAATGTATGTAACAGAGTTTAATGATGGCCACATGGAACACATTTAACAAACGATGATGATGATGAAGAAGATGTGTAATTTTGTTTTGTATAAAACCATTTAATCTTGTATGAATGAGTGTAAAGGTCTAGTTGTTAACAATGGCTGAATAACTGGATTAAAGGCACCAGCCTACTTTTTAGTAGTAAGGAGGGGGAGAGAATATGGTATTACTTGGGGACGATGACACAGTACATCATGAAAATGAAAGTATCATGATAACACTAAGGACACTACCTCAGTTCCACCTGATCATGGATGAGCTCTTCCACGCAGGGATTAAAGCAGAAGCCTAAACTTTTAACTTGCCATGACTGTTTCAGGCATTTGATGCGAGTGTGTCTGGAGTTGGTTCCTTCCAGTGGGTTCTTGGTTTTGCTGACTTCAAGAATGAAGCAGTCGACCTTCACAGTGAGTGTTACAGCTCTTAAAGGTGGCACGGACCCAAACAGTGAGCAGCAGAAACACTGTGAAGAGGGAAAGAACAAAGCTTCCACAGCATGGAACGGGACCCAGGGGATTGCCGCTGCTGACTAGGAGGTGGGCAGCGTTTATTCCCTCATTTGTCCCCGCCCATGTCCTGTTGATTGGTCCATTTTACAGAGCACTGATTGGTCCATTTTACAGTGTGCTGATTGGTCCATTTTACAGATTGCTGATTGGTGCATTTACAATCCTTTACCTAGACACAGAGCGCCGATTGGTGCGTTTTTACTGAGTGCTGATTGGTACATTTACAATCCTTTAGCTAGACACGGAAAAGTTCTCCAAGTCTCCACTGGACCCAGGAAGTCCAGCTGGCTTCACCTCTCAGGAGGATGGAGTTGAATTGTACTGAGTGACCTTGTATATAAGATTCCATCACTAGGACCATTTTAATAATGAGGCAGTTTCCTCATTACTAATCTGACACTTAGAGCAGTTTAGTAGCTTATCTAAAAACTTAGAGCCACGCCAATGATGAATCTAAGCCAGGGACATAAGTAAATATTCAGTGGCTTCCTTCTGTGATACAGCCAAGAGGAAAATTTGATTCCTGTTTCTCTTCTGGTAGTAACCGGTGATGCGGGCAGAGAATATCAGCTTTTAAGTGAGTTCAATACAGTGCTTGCAGGAAAAAAAAAAAAAAAAAAAAAGCCGCCGAGTGAAAGTCTTTTCTGGGTGTCCTATAAGGCAGAGAGCCAAAATGATCCTGAAGAAGTGTCTGTCTCCACGCCTTATCCATAGCATCTGCCAGGCCTCACTGAACCAGCATAATCTAGACCTCAGTCTTTCTGCTGTGCTCACATCATTGTCACTCCTGCCTCAGGCCCCTTTAGAAAGTACACTTGACTCTGTTTTATTTCCAAAGGAGTTCATTCTCTTTTTTTATGAGGGAAATTTCTTGGAGTAAGGACTGTAATAACAACAGTTGCTACTGCCACTGCTGCTACTGAGTATTGAGTATCTATGTGTCAGGCACTAAGCTAGCTGCTTTGGATACATTATCACTCACCCTTAAAACAGCTCTGGAAATGGAAATTATTATTCACATTGCATAGAGGTAAAGTACATTGTCCAATGTCACAGAGCTATGAGAATAAGACTGCAGTGTTAACTCAGGCTTGCCTGTCTCCAACCCTATGCTTATCCAACTATACCGCAATATAGACAGGGTTATAATTATCCAAGTACTTTCTATGTTCATTATGATTAGGGCAATTAAAAGCTAATAAATTGGCAAGTCACAGTTAATCATTATTCTGTTAATCTAACAGCACCTTAGATTTATATTGTGCAATATAACTTACACATGTTTTTTATGTGATTGACTTCACTGGTTCTCACACCAATCTTGTATTTCTCACATGTAGCTTCCACTCTCACTCCACTTACAGGATCATCTATATATATATGTTCAGATATTGAGAGCTGAACTTATTTCTGTTTATTCTTTTTCTTGTATCAGTGCAGTGGTTGATGGAAAGAACGCCTTATTCAATCTAACTATGCTTGAAATAAAGAAGGAAAGCCTTATTTCTTTTGGATATTAATCACTTATCAGATGGATAATTTGGAAATATTCCCTCCCGATCTGTACGTTGTCTCCACATACTATGCTGGAGCTTTTGACATGACACTTTCCCCATATGTATTTTTCCGGCAATTTTCCAGTTTCATTTATTATATTTAAATCTTTATTCACTTTGGGATTTTTATATCGTATACGATGAGTGTCTAATTTCATTCTTCTGCGTGTAAATACTCAGTTTTTCCAATACCATTTCATGTAGAGAATGTCTTCCCCATTGTGTGTTCATGCCACCTCTGTCAAAAATCAGTTGATCATGAATGCGTGGATTTATTTCTGGGTTTTTTATTAACCTATACCCTTGGTTGACATGTCTGTTTTAATGCCAGTACCATGCTGTTTGATTGTAAGTGCTCTATGTTTTGTAATCAAGGAGTGTGATGCTTCCAACTTTGGTGACCTCCCAAAGTGCTGGGATTACAGGTGTGAGCCATCGTGCCCAGCCAGTGTACAACATTTAAGATAGACAGGAAAAATAGGTTTTGAGATCTATGACACAGCAGGGTGACTATAGTCTATAACATTGTATTATATATGTCAAAATAATCAAGAGAGTAAATTTCATATGTCTCATTGTAAAAAATGATAGATTTACTCCATCAAAATAAAAGAAGAAAAGTCGATGACATATTCTTTCTTTCCTTTGTTAAGTCACCCTTTCCCATCACAGAATATAAATTCAGCTCCCTTTATACTCTAATTGAAACCTCTGAGCTCACATGGCAGCTTTGCTCACTCAGGAGGATTATGTGCCAATTTTGGGGGAATTGGCTTGCCCAGCTTCAACTAACAGATGTTAAGGCTTTTTACCAGCCAATCCAACTTTCTTGTTATCCCTCTAAGGCAAAAAGCAACAACAACAAAAATTTACCTTTTCCTCTAACCAGATAATGGGCGAAAACATTTTTATATGCATTAGATGAAACTTGACCATCCGATTTCAATTTGAGCCTCAACACTGAGTTTTACTATGGGAGAGAGGTAAGCTTGCATGGAGTGGGGGCAAAATAGCATGTGAGGAAGGAAGAAAGGAGAGCAATGGCCGCCTAGGTGAAGAGGTGGCTCAAGGAGAAAAATGACTTCAGAGGCCACGGTGGTGTTCACTTACATTACTTAGAAATCTGCAAATTAAAAATAAATAAACAGTCTGGGCGCGATGGCTCGTGGCTATAACCCCAGCACTTTGAGAGGCCGAGACGGACAGATCACCTCTGGGCGGATCACCTGAGGTCAGGAGTTTGAGACCAGCTCGGCCAGCATGGTGAAACCCCATCTCTACTAAAAATACCAAAAATTAGCTGGGCGTGGTGGCAGGCGCCTGTAGTCCCAGCTACTCAAGAGGATGAGACAGGAGAATCGCTTGAACCCAGGAGGCGGAGTTTGCAGTGAGCCGAGATAACGCCCTTGCACTCCAACCTGGGCAACAAGAGCGAAACTCTGTCTCAATAAATAAATAAATAAATAAATAAATAAATAACAGTAAGTAACATATAATACCCATGTCTATATGGTTCAAATGTATATGGTTCAAATGATCTGCCTTTACCTGTTGCCATTCTTAATTTTTGAATGATGGATTATGAAATGAATGAAAATTTTTGGAATTGCTTAGTATTAAGAATAAAATTGGCACTCATTATCTTATCTGGATCTTCAATGCTATCGAGATGCTAATGAGCAGTGTTCATAAAAGCCTCACCTTAGTATAACAAGGGATTAGTAAACTAGATTGCATTGCCCCTTGAAATCAGGCATTTGAATCATCTCTCTCTACAGTGCAGCTCTCTCCAAATGACACATTCTATAGCAGGCCAATAACTCATTTCTGCCTCCCTGAAGATTTCTCTTCCTACCTCTGAACCCAAAATGCATTACTCATAAATATTAACATTTTGTTAGTGTGGGATCTTAGGCCAATTTGAATGGTTGAGATTGGGATGTGATTTGACTTGAAAAGAGTAATGAAGTTATTGTGAGTCCAAGGATGGAAATGAGTTTGGGAGAAGAAAACATCTGAAACAGTGCATAAAATAAGTGACAATCGTTGGTTTCTTTAATTACAGTCTGAATAAGGAAAATCACAATGGAGATATTAAGCTCATTTTTACAGCCTTAAAATTGGATACTGACACTTCAAGCTCATTTTTTTCCTTTCCTCCACGTCCTCAAGAATAGGCTTTTAAAATCAAAGACTGCCTAGCCCATATTATCTATTATTATTAACATCTTTACATGCATAATTTCATAAAATATTCACAAAAACCCAGCTGAATAATTATTATCATTATTCTCCACAAACGTATTGTCTTGTTACTTTTTTACTTTCCTACAAATTGCAGAAGTGGGATATGAACCCAGAGCTGTTGAAATCCAGAGTCGGGCATCTTAACCACTAGGTGCACCGCTTAAAATTACCATGGTATGGGGGAGAACGGGGTAAGGTAGAAATCGCTCTGTCCCTTGCTTTGTAAAGTTCTTCCTTGCTGTTTAAAGAATAATTTTTGAGTTCACATTTCTTCCAGCTTAATGATGGCACACATCATTAGCCTCAAATAGGTAGGCTTAAACTATTTTTACATGCTTTTTTGGCAAAATAAGATGCTGTATTAGACACCTTCAAGGCTGTATTTGTGAACAGCGCACATTTGATATCTCTAAATGCATGTGTATTGATGGACTCCTTGACTACTTAATGCTTTAAGGTAATTAAACCACAAAAACTCATTGGAGTAATGTTTAGGGCTGACTTAAACCCTTAAAAGCCATTAGCTGTTAACTGCCAAGTTGCTCTGAGTCTCTGTCTGCATGAAATTGAATCATATTTGAAAGGTTTTGTAGGCTAGTGGCAAGATTCATAAAAGCCCAACAGCTTTACATCTTTCATCACAAATCAGGAAATGGGAGGGAGGGCAAAGAACTGGATCTGAGAGGGAAAACTGCAGTCGACGTTTCATCCACTGTTTCTCTAGAATCTTTTACTAATTAACCCCACTTGTGCCTTCCTACGGTGAAACTGCACCTATTAATTTACCATTTGTTTAATTCAATTCAAGCCAGAGTATTTTTGCTGTACCTACAGAGATTGATAAGTGGAACAGAGGATGAATAAGCCACTGCCCCTGCCCTCAGCAGCTTTAGATTTAAAAGATACAGTCAGATAAACAACACTTAGTGTGGTGTAGAAAGCACACACATAGAAGAATGTGCAAAGTGAAGAGGAAAGGATTGTGAGTGGCATCAAGGAAGACTGCTTGGAAGAGTTTATGACTGAGCTGAGTTTGAAAGGTTAATAGGAGTTTCCCAGCAGTGGACAGTGGCACAACATTTAAGACTAAAAAATACCAAAAACACACAGGAAAAGGGTAGTGGTGTTTTTCACTCAAATTAAGAATATTTCACACACACACATGCATGTGCACCTGCGCGCACGCGCACACACACACACACACACGTGTTTCTGACTTTTAAATACCTTTAATTCTGTTGAAGATTATATGACCAACTGCTGGTCCTGCTCACAGATAATTCTACCCACGGCTAAAAATGTTTTTGTCACTGAAGACTCTGCATGCTCACAACCTGTGCCTGTAATCCTTACTCACGTCCACCACCAGGGCTGCTGTTGCAAACCTCTCCACCGTATCTTGCCTATCCATGTCAGCAAAGCTCTCTCCCAACATGGACATTCCTGCAGCCCCTTGCTGTGGTCACTGTGTACATGATTGGACTCCAGATTTCAGATGGGCTAGAAGAACCTCAGAATTTTGAGATATATCTGTGTGTGTGTATGTGTGTGTATATATATATATATACACACACACAGATATATATATACACACACAGATATATACAGATATATATAGATACATAATGAAGTCAACATATGTTTAAAAGGTATTCTATACCATTCAGCTATAAATAAAATAGAGTAACATTGACAAAGAACATAACCACCATTCACGGTGCTGCTTTGATGGGAAACCATATTGATGGCAATCGGTATATGGTGATAATCTATGTATTTAAGGAACTGAGATGTGGTAGACAATATATACGTCTGCACATCAGTACTGAAATGCAGGTCACAGTACATTGTTTCCTGTTTATCTCAAAGACCTAGTGGTGTTTCTTCACTTGTAAAGCAGAGATATTAATGTTTACTTTCTATGGTTGCTATGTGGGTTAATAGAGAAATGGATAGAAAGTGCCTATAATATAGGTAATGTTTGTAAGAGCTACACAGTATTTCTCTTTTTAGTAAATGCTCTGGGTAATTAGAAAATGATTCAATGACTTCCTTTTGTCTACAGAAAAAAATGGCCAAAATTTACTACACAATTCTAAACTTCTACTTAATATGTTCTAATAATCATTTGACTACCTATTTCTTCCCAAAATATATATTACATCTCAGCAAAAGTGGAATGACCCAACTTTTCCTGAGCAGGATATTGCACTTTCTCTCATTCTGTCACCTAAATGTCTGTTAAGAAGTATTGAAGAAGCTAGACACAGTGGATCACAGCTGCAATTCCAGCACTTTGGGAAGCTGAGACTGGAGGATCACTTAAACCCAGGAGCTCGAGACCAGCCTGGTCAACACGGCAAAATCCTGTATCTAGTGTCTACCAAAAAAAGTATAAAACTTAGCCGGGTATGGTGGCATGCACCTGTAGTTCCAGCTACTCGGGAGGTTGAGGTAGGAGTATCACTTGAGCCTGGGAGGCACAGAGGTTGCAGTTAGCCAAGATCGTGCCACTGCACTGCTGCACTCCAGACTGAGCAACAGAGCCAGACATTGTTTAAAAAAAAAAAAAGCAAAAAAAGCATTGAAGAGAAGCAGCAGCACCTTTGGATAAATTGTTTTTGCCATTTGTACTTTTGCACTATTGCACTTAATCAAAAAGTTGGTTGGAGTTTCTTTTGTTGTTGATTTGTTCTATTACAAATTTTCATCCTTCCACCAACAGTCTATGGCAAGAGACTGTCTTGTTTTACTAAGTTCCTCAAGTCCTAAAGGAAATAAATAAATTCTATAAGAATTTAAATTACTTTTATTTTCTGAGTATAGGTTAAAATAGGTTCCAGGAATATTCCTGGAGCCCTTAAGATTCAACATGTCCACTTTGGTCTCCCAACCCCAGAGCCACCAATGACATGCTATATTTTATGAGATTGGTGCCCGCATAAAGTACAGCTCCAGCCTAGCTATCTATAGTAGCAAACCACCCTTTAACTCATACTATTTATTCTTCTTTATTGCCTGCAGAGTCCTCACCATAAGAGACAATTATTAAATTGATACATTGGTTTATTTACCATCTATTTCCCATCCTAGAATATAAGTTCCTTGAAATTGTTCCTTGTTAATATTGTCTAACATTTGAATTCTTACTATGTTTCTGTCTCCATGATTGGAAGAATAGATATATAAATAGTTGGTGAATAAGGATTAAATGAGATTACACACTTCAAATAGTTTTTAAACTCCAGAATGCCATGAAATATCAGACACTTGCTGGCAATACCTCAACTGTACAATGGCTCCCACACATTACATGTAACGCCACTCCTATCATCACTATCCCGTAGCCACCATCTACTGAATACTTATTATGTGCTTAATATTTTATAGACATGACAGCATTAATACCCATAAAGTATCTATAATAATAGTGTTATTATTTCGTCTCCTCCTTCCATTTTACAGAGACGAAAACCGAGCTCCATAAACTCTAAGTGCTGTTAAAGGGGGAGTAGTAGGAAATGGGTCTGCAGAAAGGAAATAATCAGATTCTAATTGGAAGGTTATACATTTTTCTCTACGTAAGTGTTCTGGATCTGTCTTCAACCAACAGAACACTGAAAGGTACCCATTTATATATTTTCATAGTATCCCCAAACTCATGTGAAAGAGAGATCAAAAGAATGCACACACACACACACAAAAATTCATATTTTGCTTTCATGTATATAAGAATATAGTAGATACACACAAAACCAATACCATTTGACTCTGCAGTAGGAATTGGGGCTCTAAGATGGAAGTGAACTACTTTTTATTAGATACCTTTTGTTACTTTTCAATTTTTTTCTCATATGCAGGCATTATTTTTTAAGATAAATAAAACAGAACAACAAAACAAGACGAAATATAAAGAAAAGGAAAACCAGGGAACTGAACCAGACCCAGTGGCAGTGAGATAGAGAGGCAGTGACAGAGTCAAGACTTCCACTAGAAAGCATGGTTCAATGCCTTCCACATATGAAGAGTTATAAAATTTAAAATAAAGATTGCATAGTCCAACATGATTAAGAATGAAATAAGTAAGTAAAGTCCTCTCAATGTCATAGTTTTTTGCATAATTGAAATCCCCGATATGTGTATATTTTATTCTCTAAACTTATTGCTCAAGGGATCCTTTTTTACGTGGAACAGTTCATAGATATAATGTTCTGGACAAAAGGCTCTGGCATGTGATCATCTAGAGTAGGACTCAGCAACTACAACTTGTCAAGCAAATCCAGCTTACTGCCTATATTTTTTAATAACATCTTATAGAATACGGTTATTCTCAATGGTCTACGTATTGTCTGTAGCTGCTTTTGGTTTTCTTTCTTTTTTTTTTTTTTTTTTTTTTTTTGAGACAGAGTCTTGCTCTGTCGCCCAGGCTGGGGTGCAGTGGCCGGGTCTCAGCTCACTGCAAGCTCCGCCTCCCGGGTTTAGACCATTCTCCTGCCTCAGCCTCCCGAGTAGCTGGGACTACAGGCACCCGCCACCTCGCCCAGCTAGTTTTTTGTATTTTTTAGTAGAGACGGGGTTTCACTATGTTAGCCAGGATGGTCTCGATCTCCTGACCTCGTGATCCACCCGTCTCGGCCTCCCAAAGTGCTGGGATTACAGGCTTGAGCCACCGCGCCCGGCCTGCTTTTGGTTTTCTTAACAGCAGAGTTGAGAAATTGTAACAGAGACCCGTATCATCTGCAAAGCTTAAAACATTTTCTATCTGGTCCTTTAAAAAAAAGGTTGAAAACCCTAATTCAGAGGATAAAAATTGCCAGAACCTGCTGGTCTAGTAGATGTAAAGAAAAACATAAAGAGATTGATACAGACTTCAAAAATTTAAATGCTCACTGGGGCTACACAGAAAATATGAATGAATGAAGTGGAGGAGTTATAAAATAATAAAGAATGATATAGAATGTAGCAAGAGGGACAGGTAACTCTTAAAGGGACAGCTATTTGTCCATTGAAGCCATACGGAAATATACGCTCTTTGTTGCTGTATGTCTACCATTTTTTTCACCAAAAATGGTACTTATGTTTTCGTAAACTCTTCTGCTTATTTAGCTTTTTAAAATATTGTGACTAAAGAAAATGCAACTGTATATAGAGTTCAGCCAAGCAATGTCCAATTTGTAATCTCTAGTCTAAAAGGAATCCCAGATAGTTATTGGCTTGTTAAAAAGGTGATGTTGCTGCTTTCATTATATGCAATATATCTATAGACTGTTCGGCAAATTCCAAACATTTAATGTTTATTTTTCAATATTCTTCAAATGTGCAAATACTACTACTACTGCTACTACTACTAGCAACTACGATGCAAGACTAGTTTTCTGCTTTCTTGAGGAATGAGTAGCACATGAAGGAGCATAAAGGAGTTTCAAATACACTGATACAACTATAAACCACATGATTATCTCAATGGATGCAGAAAACGCTTTCAGTAAAAACTTAATACCCCTTCATGTTTAAAAATTTCAATAAACGAGGCATTGAAGGAACATACCTAAAAATAATAAAAGCCGTCTATGACAAGTCCATAGCCAACATCATACTGAATAAGCAAAAGCTGGAAGCATTCCCCTCGAAAACTGTCACAAGACAAGGATGCCCTCTCTTATCACTCTTATTCATCATAGTATTGGAAGACCTGGCCAGAGCAATCATGCAAGAGAAAGAAAGAAAATGCTTTCAAATAGAAAGTGAGGAAGTCAAACTATCCCTGTTTGCAGAAAACATAATCCTATGTCTAGAAAAATCCCATAGTCTCGACCTAAAACTCCTTAAATTGATAAATAACTTCAGCAAAGTCTCAGGATACAAAATCCATGTGCAAAAATCACTGGCATTCCAATACAACAATAGTCAAGCTAACAGGTAAATCAGGAATGCAATCCCATTAATAACTGCCACGAAATATATATATTTTATATATATTATATATATTATATATTATATATATTATATATTATATATACACATACACACTTTGGAATACAGCTAACTAGGGAGGAGAATAATCTCTACAATGAGAATTACAAAACACTCCTCAAAGAAATCAGAGATGACAAAAACAAATGAAAAAATATCCCATGTTTGTGAATAGGATGAATCAATTCATTAAAATGTCCATACTGCCCAAAGCAATTTTCAGATTCAGTGCTATTCCTATCAAATGACCAATGATGTTCTTTACAAAGCTTAAAAAACAAAACCTATTTTAAAATTCGCATAAAACCAAAAAATAGCCCAAATAGCCAAGGCAATCCTAAGCAAAAAGAACATAGCTGAAGCCATCATGCTACCCAACTTCAAACTATACTACAGGGCTACAGTAACTAAAACAGCTTCCTACGGATAGAGAAACAGACACATAGACAAATGGAACAAAATAGAGAGCCCAGAAATAAGCCCACACACCTTCAACAATCTAATGTTTTATAAACTTGACAAAAACAACCAACGAGGAAAGGACTCCCCAGTAAATAAATGGTTCTAGGATAACTGGCTAGCCATATGCAGAAGATTAAAACTGGACCCCTTCCTTAAGCATATAAAAAAATCAACTCGGCCGGGCGCGGTGGCTCAAGCCTGTAATCCCAGCACTTTGGGAGGCCGAGACGGGCGGATCACGAGGTCAGGAGATCGAGACCATCCTGGCTAACACGGTGAAATCCCGTCTCTACTAAAAATACAAAAAAAAAAAAAAAAAAAAAAACTAGCCGGGCGAGGTGGCGGGCGCCTGTAGTCCCAGCTACTCCGGAGGCTGAGGCAGGAGAATGGCGTAAACCCGGGAGGCGGAGCTTGCAGTGAGCTGAGATCCGGCCACTGCACTCCAGCCCGGGCTACAGAGCAAGACTCCGTCTCAAAAAAAAAAAAAAAAAAAAAAAAAATCAACTCAAGGGGGTGGGCGTGGTGGCTCACACCTGTAATCCCAGCACTTTGGGAGGCAGAGGCAAGTGGATCACAAGGTCACGAGTTCAAGACCAGCCTGACCAATATGGTGAAACCCCATCTCTACTAAAAATACAAAAATTAGCTGGGTGTGGCAGCTCGCACCTGTAATCCCAGCTACTTGGGAAGCTGAGGCAGAAGAATTGCTTGAACCTGGGAGGCAGAGGTTGCAGTGAGCTGAGATCACGCCACTGCACTCCAGCCTGGTGACAGAACAAGACTCCATCTCAAAAAAAAAAAAAAAAATCAACTCAAGGCTGGGTGCAGTGCTTCACTCCTGTAATCCCAGCACTTTGAGAGGCTGAGGTGGGTGGATCACCTAAGGTCAGGAGTTCGAGACCAGACTGACCAAAATGGTAAAACCCAGTCTCTACTAAAAATACAAAAAATTAGCTGGACATCGTGGCATACACCTGTAATCCCAGATACTCGGGAGGCTGAGGCAGGAGAATCACTTGAACCCAGGAAGTGGGGGTTGCAGTGAGCCGAGATCATGCCATTGCTCTCCAATCTGAGCAACAAGAGCAAAACTTCATCTCAAAAGGAACAAAAACAAACAAACAAACAAACAAACAAAAAACAAAAATCAACTCAAGATGAATTAAAAACTTAACTGTACAACCCAAAACTATAAAAACCCAGGAAGACAACCTAGGCAATACCATTCTGGACACAGGCATGGGCAAAGACTTCACAACTAAGATGCCAAAAGCAATTAAGACAAAAGCAAAAATTGACAAATGGGATCTAAATAAACTAAAGAGTCTCTGCACAGCAAAAGAAACTATCATCGAAGTAGACAGACAACATACACAATAGGAGAAAATTTTTGCAAACTATGCATCTGACAACTGTCTACTATCTAGCATCTATAAGGAACTTAAACAAATTCTGAGGAAAAAACAAACAACCCCATTAAAAAAGTGGGCAAAGGACATGAACAGACACTTTTCAAAAGAAGACATACTTGTAGCCAACAAGCATATGAAAAAACTCAGTGCCACTGATCATTAGAAAAATGCAAATCAAAACCGCAGTGCAATACCATCTAACACCAGTCAGAATGGTTATTATTAAACAGTCAAAATAACAGGTGCTAGTAAGGTTGTGGAGAAAAAGCAATGGTTATAAACTATTGGTGGGAGTGTAAATAGCTCAACCATTATGGAAAGCAGTGTGGCATTTCCTCAAAGACTGAAAAACAGAACTACCATTCTACCCAGAAATCCCATTACTGGGTATGTACCCAAAGGAATATAAATCACTCTATCATAAAGACACACACACACACATGTGTTTATTGCAGCATATGTTATTCATAATAGCAAAGACATGAAATCAACCTAAATGTCCATCAATGGTAGACCATTTAAAGAAAATGTGGTTCATATACACCATGGAATACTATGCAAACATAAAAATCAGTACAATCATATCCTTTGCTGAAACATAGATAGAGCTGGAGGCCATTATCCTTAGCAAATTAATGCAGGAACAGAAAACTAAATCCCTCATGTTCTCGCTTATAAATGGCAGGTAAATGATGAGAACACATGGACACATAGAGGGGAACAACAGACACTGGGGCCTACCTGAGAGTGGAGGGTGGAAGGAGAGAGAGGATCAGGAAAAATAACTAATAGGTACTAGGCTTAATACCTGGGTGATGAAATAATCTGTACAACAAGCCCCCGTAACATGAGTTTACCTACATCACAAAGCTGCACGTTTACCCTGAACTTAAATGTTTTTTTTTTTTAAAGATACAAAAAAGAGGGAAGTATGCTTATATTTTAGAGTAATGAATGGCTTAGCGTTTTTCTAGCCATAAAATCAGAAAAATGTTAGCTGGATTGGAGGGCAGAGAAAGTCCAGATTTTCAACAAAAATAATTGACTGGAAGAAAGCTCGGGGGCATGAAAGAAGACTTTGTCCAGAAAATGTGACCGTAGTGGAAGACGATCAGAACACAAGCAAGCAAATAAGAAGATGTGGCACGCATACGATAAATAGTGAAGAAATGTTTGAAGCTACAGGGGAGTGCTCGCTTCAGCAGCACATATACTAAAATTGGAAGCTACAGGGGATCGGAGGCTGTAAAGGTTTGGGGAGGACATAATAATTTGAAACCTGATAGTAACCAAAGTTAAGGCTATCGGGACGATTGGCAGACTCTCTTCAAAAAGAAAATAATTGTTTTTCAATGAATAAATGACCACTAACTCTTAAAAGTATCCAACTGGTTTTCTTCTAGGGTTTTTATGGTTTTAGGTCTAACATTTAAATCTCTAATCCATCTTGAATTAATTTTCGTATAAGGAGTAAGGAAAGGATCCAGTTTCAGCTTTCTAGTTACGGCTAGCCAATTTTCCCAGCACCATTTATTAAATAAGGCATCCTTTCCCCATTTCTTGCTTTTGTCAGGTTTGTCAAAGATCAGATGGCTGTAGATGTGTGGTATTATTTCTGAGGGCTCTGTTCTGTTCCATTGGTCTATCCAGAACCTATAAAGAATCCAATCAAATTTACAAGAAAAAAACAAACAACCCCATCAAAAAGTGGGCAAAGGATATGAACAGACACTTCTCAAAAGAAGACATTCATACAGCCAACAGACACATGTAGAAATACTCATCATCACTCGCCATCAGAGAAATGCAAATCAAAACCACAATGCAATACCATCTCTCACCAGTTAGAATGGCAATCATTAAAAAATCAGGAAACAACAGGTGCTGGAGAGGATGTGGAGAAATAGGAACACTTTTATACTGTTGGTGGGACTGTAAACTAGTTCAACCATTGTGGAAAACAGTGTGGCAATTCCTCAAGGATCTAGAACTAGAAATACCATTTGACCCAGCCATCCCATTACTGGGGATATACCCAAAGGATTATAAGTCATGCTGCTATAAAGACACATGCACACGTATGTTTATTGCAGCACTATTCACAATAGCAAAGACTTGGAATCAACCCAAATGTCCATCAGTGACAGACTGGATTAAGAAAATGTGGCACATATGCACCATGGAATACTATGCAGTCATGAAAAACAATGAGTTTGTGTCCTTTGTAGGGACATGGATGCAGCTGGAAACCATCATTCTCAGCAAACTATCGCAAAAACAGAAAACCAAATACCGCATGTTCTCACTCATAGGTGGGAATTGAACAATGAGATCACTTGGATACAGGAAGGGGAACATCACACACTGAGTCCTATTGTGGGGAGGGGGGAGGGGGGAGGGATAGCATTAGGAGATATACCTAATGTAAATGACGAGTTAATGGGTGCAGCACACCAACATGGCACATGTATACATATGTAACAAACCTGCACGTTGTGCACATGTACCCTAGAACTTAAAGTATAATAATAAAAAAAGAAATTCCAAAACAAACAAACAAACAAAAATATCCAACTGGAAATGCAAATGCATAAGAACATGGGGGTCTTTCATTTCTAATCTATGTTGCTTTATTGATAAAATATATTGATGAGATCATATAATTAGAATGCAACTGATATCAGGAAGGAAAGAGATTTTCCAAATGAAGAATCTGTTTAATAATGAGTTGATGTGCACACACACACACATATCACATTTTTTTTGAGAGCAAGAGACAGAGAGACAAGAGAAATATAGTTACTGTGGTGTGCAGAAGAAATACATAGGCAGAGAAGAACATTCTCTTTAAAATTAAAATCTTCTCCCTAAATGCCATTTAGCGAGTCCAGCTCTCCCCACTGTGAAGGGGAAGATTTAGTGTACCTAATGAATGAGTTTAAAAATGAAAATGACAGAATCTTGGCCAACCACATTTGGTTTTATCAAATTTTAAATTGTTGGCGGTAATTGCTAAAATCTAAGTGCAGCCTGCCAAATGAGACCGAGTTGGTGCAGAGTACTAAATATTTCAGCCCTCACTTTGGGGCTGAGGAACAGTACAAATTCTTTGAAATAATTTGTCTTTCATCTCAAAGGATGGCTAATATTTTTGCAATTGATTTTTTTCTAACTAAAGTTATAGCTAACCGGATCACAAATAGATCCCAGGCAGGTAACACCAACCAGACGGCAGGCATGGTTTTATTTCTGGACCTGACTTCCATGGGCGCTAATGATGCATCTGCTTTCTTCCTGATTTCATTTGAGTGGAACCCAAATTTGTACAATTCTGCAAATGTGAGGAAAATGCTTAAAATTTAAATGACTTTAATAAAATTTGAATGTGTATCTCACAGCTAGGATGGATTTAAGGAAACCTGTTATTGACAAACTTTCTAAGCAAAATTTCATTGCATTTCAATTGAGGACACCTCTAAATCTGGAATGATTATCTCTTCAGTTCTTGCATATTAAGGTTGGATATGCCATTATATTAAGACAATTGCTGTGAAAATTGTTTGAAAGCCCTTTGAAAATAAAGTTCTTAAACATCTATTGTAAAATTTTATCAAGTAACAAGTTTCAAAAATTCGTATCCATTAATGCATTTTTCCCCAGTGTGGCATCTTTCAAGGGAAGAAAATCCTATCATCGCCACTAAATCCTTCTTTAAGTTCTCATTGATCATAGCCTTAGAACAAGATTATCAAAAGTAGTCCTACACTGAGATAATGTGTAAGAGATTTTGGAAAATCTCAACACTCCATTTTAGATTAAATCTTGTGGTTTCCCAGGTTCACGTTCCATTCCACTGATAAAGATGGATTATCAGTGTGTGCCGCTTAATTAAGGACAAACAATAGCTATTGCTTCTTGTAGTTGTCGCGCAAATACCGTAACCTTTCTCTTCTGTACTAAAAACCCTATATTTGATCTATTTGTCATTTAGGTGAATAATACAGCTATTGTGCCTTCAAAGAATCAAGTATTGACTTCAGAAGAAGCAATCTACCTAGAAGCGAGATTGTATTTTCTATCATGATGGGATTTAAAATTTTGTTACTATTGCCACTAGTTCAAAACTAATAGAATAGTTGAATTTTAAGTCAGCTTTTGATAGGCATATAATTTTGCTTCTTTAAAGTACTTTTAATGGGAAGAAAAAAAAACAATTAGGAAAGAGTTGCATGCTTTAATGTATAATTATATAAGTAGCTTTGGACCAGAAGTGTTAATAATAGTCAAACTTCAAAGACTTGAATTTTATTGCTGTTGTTCTTACGTTACAAATGTTGGTATCTATGAGCCAAAAATCAAAGCAGTGTTTACTTTTTGATGAAACAATATTTATTAGATCAAGGAATAATTTACACACGCAGCAACCCTTTAACAACACTCTGATCTAGTACTGAAATATGAGAAACAATGTGTTAATCCGAACTACAGAGAGTATTTGGTAGCTCTAGAATTATAAAATAAAAGCAATTGAAAGAGAATTGAAAGAGTCATCTGCTACAACCCTGCCTTTTTCCGTTTTGGTTAAAAAATAGACAATCCAGCGGGTGCAGTGGCTCATGCCTGTAATCCCAGCACTTGGGGAGGCTGAGGCAGGACAATCACGAGGCCAGGAGATCAAGACCATCCTGGCTAACACAGTGAAACCCCATCTCTACTTAAAATACCAAAAAAAAAAAAAAAAAAAATTAGCTAGGCGTGGTAGCACGCACCTGTAGTCCCAGGTACTTGGGAGGCTGAGGCACGAGAATTGCTTGAACCCGGAAGGCAGAGGTTGCAGTGAGCCAAGATCACACCACTGCATTCCAACCTGGGCAACAGAGTGAGACTCTGTCTAAAAAAAAAAAAGACTATCCAAAATAAGAAAATTTTTCAAAAATGTTGATAACAAGAAATGGAGATCAAGATCTTCGAGAATCTCTAAATAGTTTGTTTTTCTTTGTTAGAAGCAGATGCCAGAAGAGGGTTATATATCCAAGAGATTAATTAGGGAAAAGCCCTGTGAGAGGAAAATGAAGATGGGGAGATTAGATACATCATCAGACCTCAATGCTAATTTAACCCCTGTGGAATCAAGAGGGAAAGGAAGAATGTCTAGGAAAGTCCTAGGCTGCACTGTGGTTCTAGGAAAGTTTTGCCAGATGCAATGCTGAGTCCTGGAGCCAAGGCTGCTGGTAGAGGAGTCCTGTGTCTCTCAGCAGCAAGTTTGCCTGGCTCAGACACAGGCTTGGAGCAGGCTGTGGGAAGCACCACTTTGATGGATCCTAGAACACAGCAACTGGGGCCGTCATCAAGCAGGCTTCCTGCAGGTCGGGATCTGAGACAGACATATCAGATGTCCCTCAATTTCCTAATCTATTTAACATTTTTCTCATCTATCTAAAGATTGTCCTCTAATATTGTTCAAATATAGTAGCAGTGCTTCCTGTTCTCTAAAAAGAGGTTTTATTTGGCCGTGGGTGATGACTCACTGTTGGCAAGAAACAAGGGCCACATTATAAAAGGCCATGGCATGACATACAGAAAAATGCAATAGTTTCAGGTGATACTCATGATAATAATAAAAGTTGTGATTATTAGTGGACGACTTCTATTCACTAGTTACTCTAAAGACATTTCATCTGAGTTACCTCTAATGCTCACATTAGGTATAATAACTTTTTAAGGAGTTATTTCTTCTCCACCTTTTTTTTTTTTTTTTTTTTTTTTTTTTGAGACGGAGTCTCGCTCTGCCGCCCCGGCTGGAGTGTAGTGGCGCGATCTCAGCTCACTGCAAGCTCCGCCTCCCGGGTTTACGCCATTCTCCGGCCTCAGCCTCCCGAGTAGCTGGGACTACAGGCGCCCACCACCTCGCCCGGATAGTTTTTTGTATTTTTTAGTAGAGACGAGGTTTCACCAGGTTAGCCAGGATGGCCTCGATCTCCTGACCTCGTGATCCGCCCGTCTCGGCCTCCCAAAGTGCTGGGATTGCAGGCTTGAGTTCTTCTCCATCTTAAAGAAGAGAATACAGACCCAGGCTCTGTGAAGACCATTCACTCAGCCAGTAAGTGTAACATCACTTAACTTCTCTAAATTTCATTTCCTAATCTGCAAAGCAAGATAACAACGACTTTCAAGGAGGTGCCATGAGGATTGAAATTATGACAACTTGAACTAAACGCCAAGTATATCTTCAGAGACTTTTATACACATCTAACGTTTTGTTTTCTGTTCTTTGTGTTTGTTTGTTTTTAGAGTCGGAGGTCTTGCTCTGTCACCCAGGCTGCAGTGCAGTGGCTCAATCATAGCTCACTGCAAGCTCAAGCTCAAACTCCTGGTCTCAAGTGATGTCCCTCCTCAGCCTCCTAAGTAGCTGGGACTACAGACATAAGCCACCAAACCTGGCTAATTTTTTTTTTATCTATTATTATTATTTTTTAAGAGATGAGGTCTTATGGCATTGCCCAGGCTCATCTTGAACTCCTGACCACAAGCAGTCCTCCTGTCTTAGCCTCTCAAAGTGCTAGTATTACAGGCATGAGCACCATGCCCAGCCCATTTTCCATTAGATCACTACGATATAGTCAGTTTTTCCCATTGCTTTCCTCAGTACTTTCTGAATACCTACCTTCCAGGAGCTCCTGTGAGAGTCTTACCTATTTGTTTGTTAGTCTGTTGTTATCCTTGGCTAGAGAGCAATTCTGTAGCATAGTAGTTAAGAGAATAAATTTTGGAGCCATACATTCACAAATTGGCCTCTCCCTAATTGACACAATTTAGCTGTGAAATTTTTACTTAATTCTTCTAAGACTCGGTTTCTTTAATTGATATAATGAGAGCCAATAATCCTTATTTTGTAAGACTTTTTAAGAATTAAATGAAGTAAATGTCTGCAAAATACCTGAACGTAGAAAAGTGGAAGCTATTACTATAATTATTATTTCATCAGTTTTTAAAACAGTAATAACTGGTAATGCTTTCATTCATGGTCTAAAATAAACCTTAGATTCTAGCCTTTTCCTTATTTTTCTCTCTGGTGATAGTAAAAGTGAATGTCTTGGTCAGGAGGGTCACTAGACTGACAGATGCTACTTGTAGGCTAATGCACCAAAACAATAAGAAATTATCATTAAAACGTATCTTTCTCATGACACAGTTAATGTAATGTTTTCTAGTTTTGAAGCTCAAAAACTTAACTTGGAACAATTAAAATATTTTCTGTAAATAAATTTTCTTAAAACAGCATAGAAAAAATTAAAATAATAAAATTAAAATTAAAACACTCAAGACTCATACATTGAATGAAAGCATGGTTGAAGGATACTGTGATTTGGAGATTCTTACTTTCTTGATGAAAATTCAGATAGATTTCTATTTAAAAAGTTTTTGAGAACCTACTTGATTTACTTTTACATAAAGGCATCAGCTTTTCAGTAGCTAATTCGGAATATAAGGGAACCAAAGCTCAAGTAGAAAATGTACAACAGTGAACTCAATTGCTTTCCTTCCTGCACCCAATTGTAACACCATTAATGAGAAGAAATACTTAAATGAGATTTAATGTCCTGAATTCCTCTAACCTGTTGAGGAGTCTTCCTTTACTTCAATTTCCAAGTCATATGGTTTAAGAACTAAGTTCTCCAACAAAAACAACTCTCATCCCTTCTCTCTCTCTTTCTCTCCCTTTGAATTTTGTATTAGAGTATGAATTCTAAATTCTAATCATTATTTTTTATTTAATTTTTTTATATGTTATCTATTAGGCTGGTGCAAAAACAATTGTGGTTTTTGCCATTTCTTTTAATGGCAATAACTTTTGTGCCAACGTAATACTAAGATATAAGCTTCAGGATGTGAGAAGCCATGCCTTTCTTTTTTACTCCTAGGGATCTAAATGCCTAACAGAGTCTCTGACACATAGAAGTCAGTCAAACACTTTCTGAGAAGGAAGCGAAGAAGGAAGAAGGAAAGAGAGAAGGAAGAAAAATAAGAATGAAAAAGAGGAAGGATGCAAAGAAAGGGCAAAGGAAAAGAAAATAATGGCAAGAAGGAAGAGAGAAGTAACTCAAGCCCTGTCTCATATGCTGGAAGACTCACTATTTCCTTGTGAGTCACTGTTACCATTTGCTTTATTATTTTTTAACAATCCCAACTTTCGTAGTCTTGCCATTCTATCTCAATTGCCTGTCAAGTTACGCAGTGGAAGTCAGCTTTTCTTCCATGTGCTATTAATTCCAGGCTATTATAGCAGAATTTAGTAAACATTTGCTGTAGCAAAGGGAAATTCCTTTTTAGGGCAGAAAACCCTCATTTCTAATGTAACATGTCACTGTTCCTAACTTGTCATGTCTGTTCCTAACTTGTAATGTAACATGTCACTGTTCCTAATTACTTAAATCGGTGAGTAATTCCCACACAGATAATTTATCCATGGTCACTGTGATTTATTTTCTATCTTACCCATCCCCCACATCTCTTTCCTTTCCTTGTGCTCAGCAAATGTCACCTTATCTTCATCCCAGTTTGTCATGCAGAGTAATTAGATCTTATTCCTCCTAGTCCTGCTCTTATCTTCATTTTTCTTGCTGCTGCAAAGGCACCCCTTACTAGCTATTTATTTATACCTTGCCTCATTCCACGAAGAATTTATTGTATTACAAGATTAACTGCAATTAGGAAAAATGTTTTAAAATAAAATGTAAATACAATACGAACACAAGATTATGATTAATTCAGTTCCATTCAGCCAAAGTCGAAATGGGAACACAGAAAGTGAGTTAAAATAAGATATCTAGGCCAAGAAAGGCAAGCAAAGCATTATGTGAACTCTAGACCTGGACTGAGAAATAAAGACAACACCAAAAAAGTAGTTAGAGTAAGTCTTTAGACTCTTGATTAACCCAAACATTTGGCTTTGAGCTTCCAGGCAGCCAAAATTAAAAGAGAAAGATAATTGGTTTTATCATTCTTATAATCCACATGCAGGAAACACACAACTCCTTAGGGAGAAACAAAGTTTTGCCTAGCACTTAACTGTAAAATAACATTTTATGGGCATAGATAGTAAGAAATGGTACATGGGGGCTGGAAATCAGCTCAGAGGCAAGATTCCAGGCCTGATCTAATAAACTCATGAATAAGGGTGACTGGAGAGCTAATGAAAAGAACGAAAGGATGCTTGATGTGAGGACGGGAGAACACGCAGAAAATTGGGAGGCTTCAAGGTACTTAGAGAAGAAAGTGATGGAGCGATGAGAAGTGAGAGTTCTCTTTCATCCTCTTTTGGTTTACTCTAAGCCCTGATCTTACTCATGCTCCAGCTTTATGGCTAAATTCCTTTCTATTTACATCCTGGAGAAAGTATGACTGTAGCTTCTTCACTGAGCCACGCTCACAAATATTGGAACCAGAGGCAGACAGAGCTCTGGGCTAGAACTTTAATATGCCACTCACTGAAAAAGCTATTTCCCTTAATGGTCTTTATCCAAAGAATAGCCCAGTGAAGGTGACATTGGCTATTAACCTATTCTGAGTGTGGGAGGCCCACACAAATGATGCCTGAATTGTTCCTCAACAACAATTTGGGTGTGAATAGAAACTGCAAAATAGGTTCTGTCACCCAGAATAAAAAATCCCCATCATACATGCAGAAGTTATTCTTTGAGATTACCTAGTTAAGAGAGCAGGCTTATAACCATGGGTAGATATATATGAGGATGATTTTTCAAACCAGTAAAACAAAAGTAACAGGCTTTACCACTGAATGTTTATTAAATTGCTCAGCATGATATTGTTAATAGTCTCAAAAAAACAATTTGGGTGTGCAAAGTGACCCAGAATAGAATCTATTGTGATGGCTAAACTGTTTTAAATATCTGCTGAGTGTTTTTGGGGTTTTGTTTTGTTTTGTTTTTAATGAGTTGCCCTTCAAGGAAGGAGATTTTAAAGGCACGGGAAGTAGCTCTTCTCCTGCCTCCCATGTAGCTTAATCACAGACCCATCCCTTAAGATATGCATAATTTTCCAGTGAATATAGGTCAGGAAGACACATCTCAGTCTTGTCATGAGTCTATATCCCTAAGGGGCAAATTATGTTTGTATGTATGCATGTACGTGTGTGTATGTATTATGCATTATGGCATCATAAACATCTGGGTATATATACAGATTTCTGTACATACACATTTGTGTGTGCTGTAGGTGTTATTTGCACCGAAACCTTCACCTGATGCTGCAATCATTATTAAATCAGAACAGGGATAAACAGAATGGCAGTATTTGAAAAAAACTTTTTGCTGGGAAATATTCCCAATAAATCCAACTCAGCTCATCAAGACAATCACCAGATAGGAGCTAATATCACCAGTGTTAACAACAACATGTCAAAGGAAGTAGAAAATTCATATAAAGGGGGAAGTGGGAAATGATGGCTAAAAGATGACACTGTACAAGAAATGGCAAGAAACTCCAAGAGTAAAAGCTGTTTTGAAGTTCAGTGACCTGTGTGAACTCATGCTGAAACACAGAGCTTCCCTGCAGGGCTTCCCAGAGATTGGAGCCCACAGCACTGGGGAAGTGAGGAATGGGACGGATTTTAAGAGGAGGAAGAAGGAAAGATGAAGAAGGAATGAGGTTTTAACATGCACTCAACCCAATATATAGCCAGATGTTTGCTAGGCGTTTAAAATTTGCTGCCTCTGGCCAGGTGCAGTGACTCACACCTGTAATCCCAGCACTTTGAGAGGCCGAGGCGGGTGGATAACTTGAGATCAAGAATTCAAGACCAGCCTGACCAACATGGCAAAACCCTGTTTCTACTAAAAATACAAAAGTTAGCTGGGCTGGTGGCACACGCTTGTAATCCCAGCTACTCAGGAGGCTGAGGTACATCTTTTGAGCACGAGAGGCGGAGGCTGCAGTGAGCTGAGATCGCGCCACTGCACTCCAGCCTCTGTGACAGGGCAAGACTCCGTCTCAAAAAAAATTAAAATAAAAAGAAATAAAATAAAATTTGCTGCCTCCTATAATGTATATGATAAACTTCCATTCTGAAATCCCAAATCTTTCAATAATACATTTTTGTAACTTGTTAATGCAAAAATCTGACCTGACCTAAACTCATTTTGTCTCAGAACCTGACCTGAAAGGGTGTAAGTCAACTGTAGTATTTTAAAAATCTGTCTTTATATTTAAAAATTATTGAATTGTTAATATATCAGTCCTATATAATACAGAATATATGCTCATTATTATCTTTCAAAAATCTGCAAAAAGATTCTAATTTCTGAAACATTTGACCCCAAGGGTTTTAGACTAGGGTTGCAGTCCTTTTTTAGTAACATTGAAATCTCAATATTTTTATATTTATGTTCATGTGCCTGCCATTTTGCTAACCCCTTTTTGAGTATTTGCTCACTGAGTCCTCATTACACCTCTTTAAAGTAGATCTGATGATACTTGAGGATGAATAAAGATATATAAGTCTAGTTGAGGATTTTTTTCCTTTCATAAGGTTATACAGTTTCTAAATATCCAGGATGTCTTTCTTTCAACACTACTCTATACCCTGTGATTCTTAGAAAAATGTCCATACGACTGTAAATACAGAAGAAAATATCAAAATAAAGTGGGAAAAAAGTCTATTCTTGTGATATTGGTGCTCAAGAACAATGATCCAATCAGCCTTAAGTCTGTTAGTTTTCTTAAAGAGGTAGACAAAAATAATTAGCAATTTTAGAATCTAAAATATCTTTCAAGAAAATTTGATTTATATTTAGGGTTTTTGACTCAGCTTTGCAAAGATAGCATCTGTATCATAAATTTTCACAACTTTATATTTTCCTGATGCCTCAATCAATAGCCTCACAAACAGGCTGTGAGCACCCTGCCCAGAAAACCAGATGGTCTAGTGAGATAAGACTAGTCCCAGCCACAAGTTCCTCTTCTTGCCTCAGCCTTACTGTGGCCTAATGACATTGAAGCGCATCCATAAAACTCCCTTATACCTTTCACTTGTGTACTCCCCAGTAAAGGCACTTGCTCACTGGTCCCCACTCTCTTTCTTGACTCCCCTCCTGCATGGTTGAATCTCCTTCCCTGGAGCTCCTCCCAAATGGCCCCTTGTGTCACATGCTCTGCCACCTGTCTGTAGGACCTGTGAGTGTAATCAATCCTTTAATTTCCATCTGCCTGTCCAAGTGTGTTTTCCATGGCTGTGTTGAAATACTCATTAAACACCCTACCCTCAAAGGAGGACTTACTCCCCCACTTATAACACATCACCTCTTTTTTGCTCTTTGACCTACAAGTTCTCAACACTTAAGTAGTACCAAGTCATTTGTGAATGAAGTTCATGTATTCTTTCTTTCCCATGGATTTTAACAAACATAAAATTATCAGCACCCTGAGTAAAAGTCCTCCTGTACACTGAAGACACTGAAGATTCTCTCCCTCTCTCTCTATATATATATGTAATATATTAATATTGTTTAATTAGTGAAATTTTGGGCCTCGCAATGCATTCTTAGTGTGTAATTAAGCCTCATATCAACAACAATAAATTGTGGAACTCCTAAACAATGTGATTGAAACATGCCACTGTCATCTATTACTTCCGGACATGCTTCTTCAAGAACTAAAATAGGACTTGCTTGTATAGCAGCCCTGAAGTAGCATCTCATTTAAAGATTCTTGGGATATAGAGAAACACTGGTATCTATAAATGAAATATAATGCACACAGGTGGAAAGAAGTAGAAACAATCTGTTTCTGTTTTAAATAGAACTAAACCAGTACTGACTTTTTCACAAGTAAATCAATTGTTTAACAAGTTAATATCCAGCAAAGCACACAGCTTTTGGCGTCATCAATTGTGCTAAATATGTGGCATTAAGTTAATTACCAGTTATGAGGAATCTTCCTAGGGTATATCTTCTACCAATTTAGGGACTTTCTCTTCTGTACTCTAATGATTTGGTTGGCCATATAATTCAATCAAACACAGAGCATTCAGCCCTCTCTGCCTAGAAAAGCACTCACCATCAGCAATCTGAAATCAAATCATTGTGATGATCACTCTGCCACATGGAGTAAGATGTGACAATTTAGAAAGACAATGGGTATGTTAATTGACTCAATGGAGTTTCAAAGCTAGTAGCATTGAAAAGAATAAATAAAACCATAAGCTTTACAGCTGTTTAGACAGATGAGCCAATAAGGGAACCAGTGCTTCTAGTCATTCCTTATTATCAGAGAACAATTCTTTTGCTAGTGGATTAGATCCTCTTTTTTGTCTTGTTTATGTTGACTTGCAGTCTTGTCATTATTTTCTCAGTTTATAATATAGTTCAAACATTAAGGGATAACTCTAAGAAGTTATGTGCTGTTGGGATTTGTCACTCTGCCAAGGACAATTTGCCCAAGACTTAGGAGGTCTTCTTAAGCTGCCTTTAGTTGTAGAATTTTCTGTACAGGAGCTTTATCCTCTGTTTGAAAGCATGCCCATGTGCTGTTACTGTAAATTTTTTTCTTTTCTTTTCTTTTTCTTTTTCTTTTTTTTTTGCTTTGAGATTAGGAATGTATTTTAAATTGTGAGCTGTAGGTCACTGGAGAGGAGAGAGGTGCTTAAATGATACCTTTCAAGGATACATTTGTGTTAAGATCTGCTCTGGTAATTTTGTTTTTCTATGTTCCCAAACAAGGTATGACACTGATATAAATCCAACACTGATGAAAAGCAATGAAAGAAGTAAATACAAGCACTTCAAGAATGAAAATAATTTCATTGTGTCATCATTTAAATCTCAATTCCATCAATGGTTTTATTCATTTTCTTATTTTTAAATTGTTTATCTTAATTTTACAAATTAAAATATCCATGTATAATTTTTTTCCCAAAGAATCAGCTACTAGATGCTTTTATCAATGCCATTTATCTGTATATTTCAAAGTATTTGCACTTGTTTTTGTATTTGCAATTTTTTGTTTTCTTCCTCATAATCTTTGCTTTTTACTTTTAATTGAATATTTATTTTTATTTAATCATGTCTCTCATCAAAGAAAAGAAAATAACTTGAAGCCATGTCTTTCTTAAAATGTACTTTTGTAAATATCTGATGAGTCACCTGGAACTGACTCAGCATTAGAAGACCACTTCGACTCCCTCCGACTTCATCTCTGATTGGTCAGGTCACTGGTTCCCCCACCCACCAAGTTGTTCTTAAAAACTCTGATCCCTGAATGCTCAGGGAGACTGATTTAAGTAACAATAAAACTTCATTCTCCTGCACAGTTGGTTTTGCATGAATTACTCTTTCTCTATTGCAATTCCCCTGTCTTGATAAATTGGTTCTGTCTAGGCAGCAGGCAAGGTGAACCCATTGGTTGGTAACAGAATGTTTGTGTTCCTCCATAATTCATACATTAAAATTCTATCTTCTCTACCCCCAATATGATGATATTGGGAGGTGGAGCCTTTGGGAGGTAATTAGGTCATGAGGGTGGAGACCTCAAGAAGCAATTCATGCCTTTATGAAATGACCCCAGATAGTTCTCCCTTTCGGCCATGTGAAGACATAATGAGAAGTAGGCAATCTGCAGAACCTGACCATGCTGATACCCTGATATCAGACTTCCACCCTTCAGAACTGTGAGAAACAAATTTCCGTTGTTTATAAGCCACCCAATCTATGGTAATTTGTTATTGCAGCCTGAACTAAAACACTAGGCATCCCAATCTGTTCACAGGTCTAGGTCGTGGACATCTTTGGAGGCCATTATTCTGCCACCACAGGGACTTTTTGTTCTAAAGTGTGGAAATGGAAATATAAATCTTACCATGATCTGAAATAATATTTTAGATGATACTGCCTATGAAGATGACAAGAAAGATACATTTAAAACATGGAAATATAATGAATGGATGGTGAATTGGCAATGAGCGTGTGTGAAGAGAGGCCTATTTCAAAGTAGATAAGTAAAGCCTCTTGGATAAATGAATATCAATAAGAAGTTAATGAAGCAGATATCTAGGGAAAGAGTACTTCAGACAGAAGGATTGAAAGGTACCAAAGTCATGAACAAGAATAAGTTTGGAATATTCTTAAAACAGAAAGAAGGTGATGGAAGAACAAAGAGTCAGGGAAAGAGAATGAATCTGAGAGTAATAGCCAAACTCCTTACCACAGCTGATGTGATTTTGTGTGATTTGCCTATTTCTCCACCTCCTCCTTTGTGTGCTGGTAAGCCACTGGACAAATTTGAGCAGTGTTTTAACTACAGTGTTATAGTCTGGAAAGTTCATTTTGGCTGCTTTATAAACAATGAGTTTCAGGGTACCAGACAGGAGTTAGTGAAACCAACTAGGAGGTGACTGACAAGGTTCAAGGGAGAGATGAGGTAGCAATGGAGTTAGAGAGCACTGGACATATTGGACATATTCTTTGGAGGTAGATTCTGCAATGGGGTGTCTCATCCTTTGAACTATTGACATTTTGAGGTAAACAATTATTTGTTGTGGGGAAGTGTTCTTTGCATTCTTGGGAATCACTCATGTACAGGATTTGGTGAAGTCTTGAATGAAGGGTGTGAGGGAAGAAGAGTAGTCCAGGATTACTTTTGAGTGCCAAATTTTCATAAGTGAAATTGTATAAGCTCTTTTTTTATTGGTCTCAGCACACATAAAGCTGGGTTTTCTATAATTAGGAGACTGGTGTCATTGAAGTCTTTAAGAGAATCTACAGGGAGAACTGTTTGTAATAAAAGCTTAAAACACTTTCTTAAAAAATACTTCCCTTAATAATGAAATGACATACTTGACTTTCTGGAGGTGAAATTTTATGGGCTTCCTTCCTCAGATACAAGATAACCAGTTTGGGTTCTGTTACGTCTAAGGTGATCCAATTTCTAACCTTTAATCTCTAGGCTCCAATTCCACTTTTAGAGACCTTACTTTGATTAACTGATAAAAATGTGATACACAGATAGATACAGAGATATGGATATAGATGTAGATATAGATGATACAGATACCATACACATACATACACACACACAAATATACATATAGCCCATTTTCCTCCCAGATTTTTGTATATTTGCTATACACAGAACAGGAAAATAACCATGTGTTGTATTCACCTAAAGCCTAAGACTCTAATAAACACTATTTTTTTTTTTGAGATGGAGTCTCACTCTGGAGTGCAGTGGTATGATTTCGGCTCACTGCAACCTCTGCCTCCCGGGTTCTAGCGATTCTCCTGCCTCAGCCTCCTAAGTAGCTGGGATTACAGGCGCTCACCATCATCCTTGGCTAATTTTTGTATTTTCAGTAGAGACAGGGTTTCACCATGTTGGTCAGGCTGATCTCAAACTCCTGACCTCATGATCCACCCCTCTTGGCCTCTCAAAGTGCTGGGATTACAGGCATGAGACACTGTGCCTGGCCCAATTTAACTTTTATTAATAATAAGTTACTTATAATTATATGACCCGTCACAACTCAATTGTGAATTTCCCAATGGCATAGACCACATTATGTCTTCCACATTTCCTGGTACAGAGGCAGTCATAATGGATATTTATTGATTTTTTGTGTGCCAAAGGGCTCATACCCACACATACATCTTTCTTTTCAATTCATGGGATTCTACAGAACTTGTCAATCAATCTAAAGCTTTCTAGACTCAAGAATTAGATCATTTCAATCTCCTGATCAGCATGATTGGCCCAACCTAGAGCAATTGTTTATCATTGGACTCAATCGACAGCCCTTTCTTGATGCTTCTTCTTGTAATTATTATTTTGAATTTGAGCTTTGAATAGTATAAGCAGAAAGGAAAGAACACGGAGCTTAAAGCACTTGTATTCAGGATTCCTATACTGTGAGAATGCTGATCTGAAGACGAACCTGATATTCAGTGAGATGAGAAAACAAATATTAGAAGGTTTGACTTTTCCTGGAGTCATCACTAAGACTAGCTACTTTTTAGGTCGGGTGAGTCAACCAATTCCTCATTTTTTTTTTTTTTTTTTTTTTTTTTTGAGACGGAGTCTTGCTCTGCCGCCCAGGCTGGAGTGCGGTGGCCGGATCTCAGCTCACTGCAAGCTCCGCCTCCCGGGTTCCCGCCATTCTCCTGCCTCAGCCTCCCAAGTAGCTGGGACTACAGGCGCCGCCACCACGCCCGGCTAGTTTTTTTGTATTTTTTAGTAGAGACGGGGTTTCACTGTGTTAGCCAGGATGGTCTCGATCTCCTGACCTCGTGATCCGCCCGTCTCGGCCTCCCAAAGTGCTGGGATTACAGGCTTGCGCCACCGCGCCCGGCCATGTTTTTTTTTTTTATCCAGTTATTGTCTCTTGCCAGAAAATAGCTCTGCTTAATACAATAGGTAGTTTTAAATATCTCAAAATAATAAGAGCTATTTATGACAAATCCACAGCCAATATCATACTGAATGGGCAAAAACTGGAAGCATTTCCCTTAAAAACTGGCACAAGACAGGGATGCCCTCTCTCACCACTCCTATTCAACACAGTGTTGGAAGTTCTGGCTAGGGCAATCAGGCAAGAGAAAGAAATCAAGGGTATTCAGTTAGGAAAAGAAGAAGTCAAATTGTCCCTGTTTGCAGATGACATGATTGTGTATTTAGAAAACCCCATTGTCTCAGGTCAAAATCTCCTTAAACTGATAAGCAACTTCAGCAAAATCTCAGGATACAAAATCAATGTGCAAAAATCACAAGCATTCTTATGCACCAGTAACAGACAAACAGAGAGCCAAATCATGAATAAACTCCCATTCACAATAGCTTCAAAGAGAATCAAATACCTAGGAATCCAACTTACAAGGGATGTAAAGGACCTCTTCAAGAACTACAAACCACTGCTCAGTGAAATAAAAGAGGACACAAACAAATGGAAGAACATACCATGCTCATGGATAGGAATAATCAATATTGTGAAAATGGCCATACTGCCCAAGGTAATTTATAGATTCAATGCCATCCCCTTTAAGCTACCAATGAGTTTCTTCACAGAATTGGAAAAAACTGCTTTAAAGTTCATATGGAACCAAAAAAGACCCTGCATTGTGAAGACAATCCTAAGCCAAAAGAATAAAGCTGGAGGCATCACGCTACCTGTCTTCAAACTATACTACAAGGCTACAGTAACCAAAACAGCATGGTACTGGTACCAAAACAGAGATATAGACCAATGGAACAGAACAGAGCCCTCAGAAATAATACCACACATCTACAGCCATCTGATCTTTAACAAACCTGACAAAAACAAGAAATGGGGAAAGGATTCCCTATTTAATAAATGGTGCTGGGAAAATTGGCTAGCCATAAGTAGAAAGCTGAAACTGGATCCTTTCCTTATTCCTTATACGAAAATTAATTCAAGATGGATTAGAGACTTAAATGTTAGACCTAAAACCATAAAAACCCTAGAAGAAAACCTAGGTGATACCATTCAGGACATAGGCATGGGCAAGGACTTCATGTCTAAAACACCAAAAGCAATGGGAACAAACGCCAAAATTGACAAATGGGATCTAATTAAACTAAAGAGCTTCTGCACAGAAAAAGAAACTACCATCAGAGTGAACAGGCAACCTACAAAATAGGAGAAAATTTTTGCAATCTACTCATCTGACAAAGGGCTAATATCCAGAACCTACAAAGAACTCAATCAAATTTACAAGAAAAAAACAAACAACCCCATCAGAAACTGGGCAAAAGATATGAACAGACACTTCTCAAAAGAAGACATTCATACAGCCAAGAGACACATGAAAAAATGCTCATCATCACTCACCATCAGAGAGATGCAAATCAAAACCACAATGAGATACCATCTCACACCAGTTAGAATGGCAATCATTAAAAAATCAGGAAACAACAGGTGCTGGAGAGGATGTGGAGAAATAGGAACACTTTTACACTGTTGGTGGGACTGTAAACTAGTTCAACCGTTGTGGAAAACAGTGTGGCAATTCCTCAAGGATCTAGAACTAGAAATACCATTTGACCCAGCCATCCCATTACTGGGGATATACCCAAAGGATTATAAGTCATGCTGCTATAAAGACACATGCACACGTATGTTTATTGCAGCACTATTCACAATAGCAAAGACTTGGAATCAACCCAAATGTCCATCAGTGACAGACTGGATTAAGAAAATGTGGCACATATGCACCATGGAATACTATGCAGCCATGAAAAACAATGAGTTCGTGTCCTTTGTAGGGACATGGATGCAGCTGGAAACCATTATTCTCAGTCAACTATCGCAAGAACAGAAAACCAAACATCACATGTTCTCACTCATAAGTGGGAATTGAACAATGAGATTACTTGGACACAGGAAGGGGAACATCACACACCGGGTCCTATTGTGGGGAGGGAGTAGGGGGGAGGGATAGCATTAGGAGATATACCTAATGTAAATGACGAGCTAATGGGTACAACACACCAACATGGCATATGTAACAAACCTGCATGTTGTGCACATGTACCCTAGAATGTAAAGTATAATAAAAAAAAATGAAAAATGGTTATTGATGGCAATGTTGATGTAAATAACAGTTTTGAATATAACATGTTTTTCTCTCTTTCTAAATAGAGGGGAAAATGTAATAAAGTTATTTAAGAGGAATAGCTCGCAAAACATCTCATTTCCAAGGACAAAATAAAGAGAAATTTTTAAAAAGAGAATATGAGTGGAGACACAAAATAATATATAAAGTACTGAGTGGGATTGGCTTGCTAGGATTTGCTTAAAATCCATTCATTCATCAGAATGTTGATGAATGGCTCCCTATGGAGAACAAATCTGGCAAACAGTTTGAAGAGATCAACAGTAGAAGAAGACATTGCTCTAATTACACAGAATTTAAAGCATAAATGTTTATTCATTAATAAACTGTTCACTCACTCATTCATTCATTTATTCATTTACTTACTGAGTTCATACAACACGCCAAGAATGGTGACAGATGTTGTGAACATAAAAGTAAACCAAAAATGTTTCTTTCTCCAAAAGGTCACAAGTTTCAAGTATAAATCAAGCAGAGGTGGACAAGTAATACAAACTGGAATGCCAGCCACCTACAGAATACTAAGTAACAGCGGTGGATTAGGAGAATTTGTGAGTCCAAGCTCTTAAAATATTCAATATCAGGTGTTTGGTTTTGTTTTGGTTTGGGGATTTTGTTTGTTTGTTTGTGTTACAAAAATATATTTGGGAGCTGAATATAGCCTGCATAACTTTTGGGCTTTCTGATGTGCAACCTCTGGTCTTGATATATAAGCAAATAATTTAATATCAGGTAAAAGGTTCTATGGGGGAAGGGAACTGTTGAGTTCTCTGAAATCACCTGTGAATGGCATTCTGGAAGCAGTGTTACCTAAATGCGAAAGAATGAGTAGATACAATCCAGGTAAATGGAGAAGAGCATCTCAGACAGATGGAATAGAATATTCTAAGGCCTGGAAGTTAGGAATGGTCTTGGAACACTGGAAATATGCAAGAGCTTTCATATGTCTGAGCATAGAGTCTCAGGAGATCATGAAAAATAAGGCTCCAGAGTTCAGCCTGTTAGCAAGGTTGTGTCCAAGCCTGGGGGCTTCTTGGTGACACAGTGTAATCTCAAATCTAACACATTTAACAATAGACAATAAAACAAAGAAAACCAAGAAACACCTCATAATACAGAGTTAAGACTTGCAACACACTGCTGTCTCAAGAGATTTTCTTTTGCTGGCTAAGCCTCTTATGTTTGGCACAAAACAACATTGTCAAATATAAGCTTGATTCCAGCAGGAAAAATTAAGATACTGTAGTCCCAGTGATTTACTACAATTGTGCTGAATTTAGATATCTGCTTACCTGATGATACACAGAGAGAATGCCCTTAGGTTTTCCTATAAAACTCACTATTTGGGCTAAGCACATTAATAAAACTAATAGGTATCAGAATAAAAAAGTCTTAAAAAAAGACAAGAGTGAAAAAGGGTGTTGTATTCCCTTGTTTAAATTTCTTCTTTTTACTTTCTGTTTATCTAAATCCTAATTTACACCCAATAGATTGAATTCTCTTTGAGGGAGCAAACAATTTTCAATTCTTCTTTCTGCCTTTAATATATTGAACAATACTTAATGCCTATTCTTAAATGTGTTCAAACAATATCTAGTTGTCTGGATTGAACATTGTATTCATTATCTACTGCTGCATAACAAATTATCCCCCAAAATTAATAGCTTAAAACAATAAACATTTACTATTACACAATTTCTGTGGGTTAGGAATCTGAGAGTGGCTTGACTGGTGGGTATGGCTCAGGATCTTCTACAAAGCAGCCATCCAGGTGTTGGCTGGGGCTGCCAGCATCTCAAGGCTCAACTCTGGGAGGACTCACATCTATGCTCATGCATGTGATGTTGGCAAGTCTGAGAATATCCACTTCCAACCTCACTCACATGTCCTTTCCATAGGACTTCCCCAGATAGAGCAATCCAAAGAAGAATGTGATAAAATACCCAACAGGGAAGCAACTTTTTTTTTTTTTTTTTTTTTTTTTAAGATGGAGTCTCGCAGTGTCACCCAGGCTGGAGTGCAGTGGCGCAATCTCGGCTCATTGCAAGCTCGGTTTCCCGGGTTCGCGCCATTCTCCTGCCTCAGCCTCCCCAGTAGTGGAGACTACAGGTGTCCACCACCACGCCTAGCTAATTTTTTGTATTTTTAATAGAGACAATGTTTCACCGTGTTAGCCAGGATGGTCTTGAGCTCCTGACCTCGTGATCTGCCCGCCTCGGCCTCCCAAAGTGCTGGGATTACAGGTGTGAGCAGCCGCGCCCGGCCGGAAAGCAATATTTTTAAAATATCCTAATCTCACAAGAGATGATTTATCATTCCTGTCATGTCCTATTCATTATAAGTTACTTCATACCCCCAGCCCACACTAGAGGGCAGAAAGCTACTCAAGGGTGTAGTTTGAAATTGCCTACCACAAACATTTTAAAGAGAAGTTAAGAAATAGCATGTGGGCCGGGCACAGTGGCTCATGCCTGTAATCCCAGCACTTTGGGAGACTGAGGCGGGCGGATCACGAGGTCAAGAGATTGAGACCATCCTGGCCAACATGGTGAAACCCCATCTCTACTAAAAATATACAAATTAGCCAGGCCTGTCTGTAGTCCCAGCTACTTGGGAGGCTGAGGCAGGAGAATTGCTAGAACCTGGGAGGCGGAGGTTGCAGTGGGCTGAGATCGTGCCACTGTACTCCGGCCTGGTGATAGAGCGAGACTCCATCTCAAAAAAAAAAAAAAAAAAAAAAAAGAAGAAGAAGAAAGAAATAGAGTGCATTGCTACTCTGAATGGAATCAGAATACTCTTATGGAGGAATAACCAATAGTGGATAAGAGAAAGAAAATTATTGTAGATTGAGCAAGTTTGCAGAAGGTCATGGCCTGTTAGATCTCACTTCTCCTCATGACTCCTAATAACATCAATAAAATCAACCTCAAGATGGCTATGGTGATTTTAATGAATTTTTTAATAGAAATCAATGAAACAACTGACTTTTATGCTATTTTCTGTTAGAGTAGGGAAGCAAGTCAGATAAGAGAAACTAGAAGTATAAAGGTAGAGGGAAAAATAAGGCAGTGTAGCCCAAGAACTCATAAAAATTTGGGGAAAATACAGGAACTCATACAGCTGTGGAGCTGCATGAGCTGAGATTGATTGTAACCAGACGTAAGAAGCGAAGATATTTCCAGTGAATTCTCAGGTGCATATGTATTAGTGAAATTGTGTTTCAACGTCAATTTCTCCTGCTAGACAGAAAAGAAGCTCCGCGATGTAATGAGCTATATTTTCCTAAGTCAATGGCATTGAGAATCAGATTTTTGGAGAAGAAAAAACCTGAAATAAGGAAAGAAAATTTTGTTTTCTCTAATTCTTAGAACAGCGCTTGGTACAGAACCGGATGCTCATTTTTTCTTTGATTTTCTTTGTTTTATTTTTGGTGGACTGAAAGAAGGAATAAAAAATAAAAGAATGTGTTTATACATCTTGTCTCTGCAGTGAAGGGATCTATCGTTTCTTGACGTTGTTCCTTCTGAAGTAGCTACAGGCTATTGCATTAGCTACTGTTGCCATCACCTACTGTTGCCACAACACACAATGCCTCCTGACAAATTGCACAGAAGCCTATAAGGGACTTGGCATAACAGCCTTGCTCAAAAGAGTGATTTGCAACCCAATCATTCTCTCATAATAAGAGTTATACAGAGAAGTAATTAGTTAAGTCAGTAAATATAGAAGCAGAAGAGGCAGTGACTAACCTCACTTTATCATGAAGCACTAGAGGAGGTACTGGTAAGAGGTGAGATCGCTAAACCCTCTTTTTGTGTAAATCATCATAAGATAGACTAATTTTTGGAAAGAGGTTCTAATTTGCAGTGAGAATTGACTTTGGCGATCAAGATTCAAGGCTGTTTTCTTCCTTTCCTCCTTCCTTTTTTTTAAACTATTGTGAGTCTGTTGACTTTGTATTCCCATGATCTAAGCTAAAAGAGAATGTGTCTTGCACCTGGCATTTTGCACATAAGTGAATCTTATTAAAACCCTATATTCGTTAAGAACAAAGGTCATATGATATTTTTACAGAAAAATTTTCCTTAACCCTCTTGTCTCCCAGCAGCCTGTTCACATGGCAGGTTATTTGTACCCCACATTAGATGGCAAACTGCACGAGGGAAGGAAGTATGTTTATTTAATTCACTAATGTATCCAACATGGTAGCATTCCTGGAGTATAGTAACTTCTTAATAAATATTCATCAAGTGACTGTTTAATGAATTGGCATCATTTTCAAAGCCTCATTATAAACAGGATATGAATTTTCATTCTCTCTTGTCCTGATTTAATAGGTTCAAATTCCTTTAATAAATCATGCATTGCATAAAAATTCTGTCATTAAAGACAAAGAAACATCATATTCTGTTTGCTTTTTCTTTCTTTCCACCCATTGATGATACTGAATTTCAACGATTCTGACATCCAGAGTGGACCTTTCACTCAAAATTTCAACAGAATTGAGAATTAAATTTTTGGAAAAGAAAATAAGAATGAAATAGGCAAGGAAATTATTAGTTTTTCAGTTTTATACAGGAGGATGAAAGGGTTTCTGTGATTTGCTTAACCTCTTCTACATAACTTCTCTTTATAAGTAAATGTGCCAGATGCCTTCAGTGCCCCATCTCACAGCTTCTCCAGTCCAGTTATTTGAATCTAACTTTTGCTGTAGCAAACCAGCTTCTCTAGGTATGGCTTGGTGACACATTCATCTGAATTGCATCACTTATATTGTTCATTTCTGCCCTAGGTCTTTTCTAGAAAGACATCTATGTGCAACTTCTAAGGATTCAGACAACTCTCAGCCTAAAAGAAATCTGACACTAGTTTGGGGTTTTCCAGAGAAACAAAATTGATGGGATCGATCTCTCTATCTATATCTATTGTCTATCACTATCTATCCTATCTATCTATCTATCTGTCTATCTATCTATCTATCCATCCATCCATCCATCTATCTATCTAGAAAGAGAAAAAGGGGATTGATTGATTATTTAAAAAAATGGGTTCCAAATGTCCATCAGTGACAGATTGGATTAAGAAAATGTGGCACATATACACCATGGAATACTATGCAGCCATAAAAAAGGATGAGTTTGTGTCCTTTATAGGGACATGGATGCAGCTGGAAACCATCATTCTTAGCAAACTATCACAAGAACAGAAAACCAAACACCGCATGTTCTCACTCATAGGTGGGAACTGAACAATGAGATGACTTGGACTCAGGAAGGGGAACATCACACACCGGGGCCTATCATGGGGAGGGGGGAGGGGGGAGGGATTGCATTGGGAGTTATACCTGATGTAAATGACGAGTTGATGGGTGCAGCACAGCAACATGGCACAAGTATACATATGTAACAAACCTGCACGTTATGCACATGTACCCTACAACTTAAAGTATAATAATAATAAATAAATTAAAAAAAAAAATGGGTTCATGAAATTATGTAGTCTGGCAAGTCCAAAATCTGCAGAGCTAATATCCCAATTCAAGTCAGAAGCTAGAAGCCTGCTATAGAACCAGGAAAAGCCGAGGTCCTTAATAGGAGGTCATCAGGTAGAAGCACTCTTTCTTACTCAGAGTAGAATCCGTGGTTTTTCCTATTCAGGTCTTCGACTGACTAGATGAGGCTCACTCACAAAATGGAGGGTAGTCTGGGATATTCATTCTGGGCATTTAAATATTAATGTCATCCAAAAACATCCTCATAGAAACACCCAGAATAAAGCTTGACAGGTGGGACATGTTGAATGAAGATAATTCTGAGTTCATAATTCCATACAAACATTGATCCATTATATCCATGTCTTCCTATTTCACTTACTAAGGCTCATGGCTATAGAACGTCAAAGAAGCTGCATTATCCATTACTAAGAATAACGATTTTGGAGTCTGACTCTGTGGGTTTAAATGCTGGCTACATTCTTATTAGCTGTGTGATCGTAATCAAGGTACTTGGCTGGTCTGTTCCTATCACAGGCTGAATGTTTGTGTCCTTGAAAATTCATAAACCAAGCCTTAATCCTCAATGTGATACTGTTTGAAGATGGGACTTTTGGGAAGTGATTAAGCTTAGATAAGGTCGCAAGATTGGGGCCCCATGATGGACTTCTCTGCCATTGTCAGAAGAGACACCAGAAAGCTCACTTGCCTTCTTTCAGTGCTCACATAAAGAAGTCATGCGAGCACTCAGCAAGATGGCCGCCATCTGCAACCAGACGGAGGAGTGTTCACCAGAAACTGACTGTGCTGGCACCCAGATCTCAGACTTCCAGCCTCCAGAACTAGGAGAAAATAAATTTATGTTGTTTAAGCCACCCAGTTATGACATTTTTATGGCCCTTAAGCAGACTAAAACAGTACCTTAGAACCCTAATCTACAATATAGGTATAGCAATCATATGTTTTTAGCCCATTGTGTTATTGTAAGAATTAAATAAGTGAGAAAAAATAATATAAAGTGAGAAATACAATATAAGTTGTTTTTGTTTCTTAGTAATAGATTCAAATTTAATCTCTGTCTTAGAAATTAATATCACTTTTAAAATAAATATAGCCTCAGAATTTGAGTATTTCAAAGGCTCTTTTTTTTTTTTTTACAAAAAAGATGTGATCATCGTCTTCATGTTTTACAAATTCTAAAGGATTTGAGAATGCTAAGGTCTATAAATAAAATCCCTTGCATTAATCCTGCATATATGACTTTTAACTGGATTCTTCCTATTCACTGTGTTCCAGCAGGTCGAACATGTAATGTCAGGGAAAAAAAAAAATCCAATAATGGTGAAGAGATGCAGTTAAATGGAACAAACTGAAAATGATTTTTTTGGCAATGTGTAGATTTTCGGAGGAGAAATTAAAGATGCACCGTGCTTACTCCAAGCAGGAAAACACACAGGGAGCTTACATGGTTTGAGCCAAATTCTTTTGGAACATCAAACCTGAAACTCTTTATATTCTGGAGAGGGGATGACACTGAATATACCTTGACAGTCTGTCTGGTAAATGTGAATGTCATTTAGTAGTCTCTTTCCCAATGAGTGGCATGCTAACATCTCAATAAAATAAGAATGCAGTCCAGAAGTCAATCATCCCATGCCTTCTCACTTTCCAAGGAAATTGTCTCATCTGTAAGAGCATGGAAAAAATTGCTGTCCTTCTTAATAAATGGAAATATTAAAGCATCAAGTAACACAACCCAGAATCCCATCAATAATTAATTCTGCTTGGAAGGTAAAACTTGGCGAATGCTGGCTGACTTTTTTTCTTAACAAATATAACCAGAACGGTTTTATATTTCTCTTCCTTAGTATATTTGTGGTAGACAGAAAAATAGTCCAGTAGCTATCACCAATTTCCTTCTCTCTTGCTAGTCTTTTACAATAGAAACTGGAAAATGCCATTTATTTCTTTATGTGACCTCTTTTACAACTGTGAATATTTGTGTACCAGTTTGGTCTGTAAAACATAAAGAAAAGTCTGATGGGATAGAGGGATAAAAAGAGACCCACTCCAGGGAAAAAGCTTTTTTTTTTTTTTTTCCTATAGCTTCCTCAACCCACATGTCTTCCTGCCTTTAAAAGTGGACATGATGTTTAACGTTGCATCAGTCATCTTGTGGCCATGAAGCAAGTGGTCCAGTCCCTGCCTGACAATGCCAGGAGCCGGACTTTATCAATAAAATTAGGATCGATGGACCTCTCAAATGGAAACTTTCTGAAGTAGGTAGAATTTTAGTACCCATGAACTTCACTCCCTACCATTACACCTATGAATATGTTATTATACATAGTGAGAGGGATTTTGCAGAAGGAATTAAATAATAGACTTTAAATATAGGGCGATTCTCCTGGTGGGCCCAATGTAATCACTTGAGCCCATATAGGCAGATAAATTTCTCTGGCTGGCGTCAGTCTTTAATAAAAAGAAGAGGAAGACAGAGGAGAATTAAGGCAGATAGATGTGAAGATGACAAGGCCGGTTGTATTAGCTTTGAGCCAGGGAACACGGCTAGCTTCTAGACTCTAACAATCCCAGACCAATCAAGTAGAGACCTCAGTCCTATAGTCATATGGAGCTGAATTCTGCAAAGAGCTTGAATAAGCATTGGAGCAAATTCCTCCTGAGATCCCCCAGTTAAAGAGTAAGCTGGTCAATACCTTGATTTCAGTCTTGTGAGACGGTGAGCCGAGAAATCAGCCTAACCCAACAGACCTTTCACCTAAAGAAGTGTGAGATACTATATAGGTATATATCTATGTTTTTTCAAGCCACTAAGTTTATGGTGATTTGTTACAGGAACGTAGAGAACTAATACACTTCCCCAAAACACATTTATTCACTAATGTGTTTTAGAAGATAGGCCATTCTAGGGAGTCAAATAAAAAATACAATGACAATAACAGCATGGTAATAATAAAAACTAATCATGACTGAGTGTTTCTTATTATTAATGTGTCAGGTTCTGTTCCACAGCAAACAAGACAGATTAGGGTGCTATTTCCTTGGAGTTCTTGTGTTAGTAGAAGAAATAGACAACAAACAAATAAGTGCCCAAGAAAAAAATATTTGTGTTATACAGACCATTAAATAGGACAATTGAAAAGCAAATTATTTTTCAAAGAGTTTCGATGGTATGGCCAGGGAAAGCCTCTTTGTAGAGGCAAAATCTAAGTGAAATCTGAATGATAAAAAGAAATAAGTGAATAAGACTTTGTGAGGAAGGAAATACAGACAGCTGCAAAGACTCAGTGATGGAAGCAAGCTTGGAGTGCTTGATGTTAAGGAGGTAAAACCATGGTGGATGAGAGAAAGCTGGTGGGAAGGACAGAGATGAAGTCTGAGAGGTAGAGAAAGATTAAATAGGGCCTCGGAGGCCATGAATGGTTTGTATTTTATTCTCAGCGTAATAAGAAGTCAACGGAGAAAAGTGGGGGTCTGAATTATGCTCTCAGTGATCACTGTTGCTGTATAGGACATACATTGTGCAGGCTGGTAGGTAACAGTGGAAACTGGGAGTCAGGCCACACCAGGTGATTAGGAGGTAGATCCAGGTGGCAGTTGTGGTGCTGGAACTAAGTGGATGGTTTCAGATTGTTTTGGAGGTAGATTAAATAGGACTTTCTGGAACATTCATTGTGGAGATGAAGGTAAGAATAGACTCAAGATTAGATTTTTAGTTTGAGCAGCATGAATGGCAATTCAGAAGATTAAGAAGGGAAAGAACTGAGAAAACTTGACAGGTGGGGTAGAAAGGATGAGGAATCAATGCTGCTTTGGCTCTTTTAATTTTGAGATGCCTGTTGGCTATTCTAAGAGATAATTTGAATATATATAGGACAAAATTCCCCAAACTTAATTTTTATACATAACTCTTTTTCTGTGATTTCTTTAAACTACTTGCACTGTTCCTTATTTATTTCTTTTTCTGTAATCAAAATCAATTTTCACTTACAAAAATGTGTTTCAAAAGGAAATGTTAAGGCCAATAGACACTCTATTCACTTTTATTTTTGCAGTACTAATATAAAAGGAAAGTAATCATAAAAATAAATACATTGTGAACAAAAGTATTATTTTGACTTTCTGTTTCTGTTACCTGTGTAAGGCCCTGAACATGTAGTCAGACAATTTTGTTGAGATATATATGTATATCTTTGTGTGTATATATCTATCTAAATGTATATGCACACACACAAAGAGAGACAGAGAGAGAAAGAGTAGCAAGTATTAATTTGATGTGAAAGTCACAGTAGCTATAAAATATGACATGCCCTTTTACTTTCTTTAATTTCTATTGATTATTTCTAGAATGTTTTCTCTTAGGTGAGTAAAAGTGTATAATGCCATATGTATGTGCCACCTAAATTCTTCTCACCTCATATCTAAAATCATCGGGCAATACGTGATCCACACTTTGAGAATACTACTATAGGCTGAGTAGATGTTAAATCAATACATGATGAGATGGGGAGGCATAATTATTATTCACAGTCCACTTATTTTCTTGATTCTCAAGCACACAAAGGACACTGCACATACTCTCTTGACAAATGTTCTTTTCAAAAGAGATTAAAAATGTATTACGTGTCAGGTACTGAGATGATGTTTGCATGTTGTCACATTTAAGCCAAGAACGATTTGTATTAAGCTAACCAACTACCTTTTTCTATTAACTATGTTGGCTCTGCCCCCTGGTTTGTAAATCAGATTGGATTTTCATGCAACTTTTCAGGCCAACCTAAAAATACTTTCTTTGTGTGAGGCACTGTCCTAGCATATCAGTGCCTGAAGCGTGCACATGCTCTATTCATGATCTGATTATCCAGTTAGATAGCCAGGGTTGGGGTACAATTTGTGTGTAGGATGTATCAAAATATTCTCCTTTTGCTAGTTTGACCCCTGCTTCCTCCCAACTTTGGCTCAGAAAGCTCTTGACATTTTTTTATTTCTAGGAGCACTTTTGTACAGATGTAGAATACCAGGCATTCTTAATTTTGTTTTTTATGAAGGTGCTGAATAGACTTTACTACGAGAGAGTTAAAATTGTATAAAGCACCTGATTGCACCTTGCTCTTTAGACATAATTGTGGGCTTGTGTTTGTGTGGGGTGTCAGGTGGGGAGACTGGATAGTGGTGATTTCTGCTACTCTACTATTTCTCCCAAGGCCAAAGAGACAAGGGATAATTCAATCTGGTTTTTTTTTTTTTTTTTTTTTTTTTGGCTCTTGGCACTCCCCTGGTCTCAGTCCATCACCTAGGTATGAGGAACTACTAATTAGATTGGCTAACTATAACTGATTGAAACAGCTAATGAGAAACATTACTGCATTATAAAAAGGGAGATGACAACGTTTTGCTCATTCTTCCCCTTCTTGAACACTTGCACAGCAAAAGGTTTGTAAGCTTCTGGCAATGAATTGGTGAATTAACATGACTAGTCCTGTCTTAACAAGCCCAGCCATCACTCTCAAGTTTCTGGTTTCTTCACAATGATTAGATTGATGTATCAGATGGGGCCCATGCAGGCATCTGCAAATTGAAGAAATAGGGAGTTAGAAGGCCTGTTACCCTTCCAGACTAGAGTCTTCATTTCATCAGAGAAGGTCTCCATTTGAAGAAGAGAACTATGGAAAATGATGGTGGAATATGTAAGAGATCTGGTCCAACCATTAATAATAAATAACTTGTTTATTATTTGGGCTGGTATTTGGCTCATGAAACCTATTATTTCATCTCTTCTAGGGTTTTCTTCCTAGAGACCTTTACACATGAAAACAAAAGCCCAATCCCTAACATCATTTGATGTTATATTTGCAACACGCACATGTGCCTTACTTTTTTGTTTCATAATTGCACAGAGCCAACCACTTTCAGTCCATTGTGCACCCAGTGGAGGATATATATTCATATTCTCTTTCAACACTCCTAATTATTTCTGCTTTTGACTCAGTATATTTCTTTTTTCATATACTTATACCTCTTATTCTTTGTTTTTGCACTGTTGTCTCATTCTCTATTCAAAGCCTAATGCAATGAAATATATGCATTCTTGTACAAATTTTGTTTTATATACAAAATATACTTCTCTAGTAATCACAATTGGTAACAAAACTGAAAAATTAACTGTGCCTCACAGCACCACAAAGCTAACTCAAAGTATTTATTCATCAGCAAACAAACTTGGTGTTCAAAAGGCAACAGCAAAATATCAAAGTCTGAAAAATGAAGACTTGTTTTGTTTTGAAATCAACTGGAAGAAAAATCAACGACGTGTGATACAGGAACCCCCTGCCTGCCTCAAGGGACCTCCGTATCATTGCAATGGATTCCTGAATCATATGTGTGCACATACTTTCTCGATCAACAAGTGCTAACATTACAATGACTACTCTTTTAAAATATTTGGTTTTTAGCATTTGGCTATATATGTCACAGTGGTTCTCAAAGTGGCTCAGCACTTTGAGAAGTGGTTTGGCTCAGCAGCATTGGTGTGTTAGAAACGAATATTCTCATATCCTACTTCAGATGTACTGTATCAAAACTCTGTGGATGAAGCCCAGTGACATGTGTTTTTACAAAACCACCAGTTGATTCTGATGTACAGTAAAGTTTAAAAACCATAGATTTATAAAAGGGGTAAGAGAAACCTTACTTTGCATCAATGCTAATTACCAAAACTTCTTCTAATGACCTAATTATGGAGTATGGAAATATCTAAAAATGTACTCAATAAGATGTTCCTCACATAATTGTTTATAATTTATCATCAATTGTAATAAAACAATGAATGTACTACAAAAAGAAAAATGACATGGGGAATATTAATGTTTTGCTATTTAACAAAAGGTATTTTTAAGTTGTGAGTTTAAGATTAATCCAATTTTCTCAAAAGTATACAAATGACTACATATAAAGGTCAAGGCTGTTCTTCCAAATAATTGAATTATCTAAAAAGCTTACCTATATCTAAGATCAGAAATGTTTATAGTTTTCTTCTTAACATAAGAGATTTTGTCAAGAGTTTTGTAGCTAACATATATGTATATGTGTGTACACATATATACATGTATGTGTATATAAGCATATACATATATACATATATGTGTTTATATTTGTTTTCAATTGCAAAAGTTTGGAAACTGCACATTTACATAATTCTCCATGCTTTTGCCCATCTGAACAGATACCTCCTGTAGCCTTTTTTTCTGGTTCTAAAATTATGAAAAGTATTTTCACTTAAAATTAACATAAAATTTACTACTCATGCATGCATTACATGTGCCACTGTTTTATATTTAACACCATATGTACTAAATAATAATGTTGGTAACATATTTACAATTGAGCACATATGGAACATAAGAATTTTGTTACAATTACTCTTTATAACTATGTAACTAAAATTATGTTTTATGAGTAAGGTATAACTGAGAAAGAGCATACTAAAAGGAATAAATACCTGAAATTGTTCCTTTATTTTTTCTGGCAAGCCTATGTTTTTCTAAAATCAATGCCAATTTGACTTCACTAAAATTTCTGAAGTTTCCTCCCTATAATTTATTTGGTTTTATTTGTATTTATGCACTCTAGGGAAGAAAAAGGCTTGGCAGAATCCAATATATGGTAATGAAGTCTCAAGGTTTTCTCATTACATTTACTAAAGTAATTTTATCATTATTATATTTTCAGATATTTTCAACTACCAATCTGCTTTTTGCTTAATGAAAGAATTCTTTAGAATTTCAAATGCCCTTTGAATGCCAGTTCTATTTCATGAAACACTACAGTTCAGGATTTTCTGCTCTCCTATCCTTGAATGTATCTTAAGATTGGAAAGAGTGGTCTATCAATGTAACTTCAAATCAATGGATGTTTTGAGGTTCTTCACAAGTAACAAGTTTTGTTTCTAGGTACCAGATGTACAGCTATGTGTTTCTTTTGCAACAAACAAAAGTAGGCTACTGCTTCCAAAACATTAAATAAAAGTGGTTTCCTAGGAGAAATAATAAACTGCTTATGAAACAAAGAACATAGTCAAAATTCAGAGCAATGATTCAGAATTTTTCATCTCCACCCTCGACCATTAGACATTCACAATCTCCAGGCTTTTTTTCTAGATAGATAGATAGATAGATAGATAGATAGATAGATAGATAGATAGATAGATAGATAGATAACAGATAGATAGATGGAAGGATAGATAGATAGATAGACAGATAGATAGATAAAATAAAGTTATTGGTCCTTATTATAAGAACAGGGTCCAAACATCCTTTGGATGTTCAAATTACTTGACAAATCTCCTCTCCTACATGATAGTTGGAGAACTAATCTTTTTTTGTATTACATTTTAGTTTAATTTCTGAGACCCATGTTTTCTTGGTTTTCAAATTGAAACTATTGTTAAAATAAAGAATTAAAAAATTAAAGCACAATTTATGATAATCGTTTCTTTTATCATCAAATCATAAGAAGACAAAGACTAAAACTATCAATGGGGACTAATGTATGTACATAAATACCATAATATATAGTACTATTACTAATAGATTTTTTTTTTTAACAACAAATTTTCATTTGGGAGATAATGTTCAGAACTTCCTCCATCCTCTCTTATCCAGTAGGTACAGGATATCGAAAAGTGCTCAGTCACTAACCATTTTGGTTTGCCCGGGTATAAAAGATTTCCTTGGACATGAGACTTCAAGTGCTAGTATCCAAACTGTCTCAGGAAAACCAGGACTGTTGGTCACCCTACTGGAGATGATGTATGAATTGGTGTGTTAGTTATTTTCACACTGCTATAAAGAGCTTCCCTGAGATTGGATAATTTATAAAGGAAAAAGATTTAATTGACTCAGAATTCCACACGGCTGGGGAGACCTCAAGAAACTTACAATCATGGCAGAAGGTGAAGGGGAAGCAAGAACCTTCTTCACAAGGCAGCAAGAAAAAAAGCGAGCAAGAGCAGGAACAACTACCTTATAAAATCATCAGATCTGGCGAGAACTCACTCACTATCACGAGAACAGCATGGGGAAAACCGCCCCCCATGATCCAATCACCTCCTTCCTTTGACGCATGGGATTACAATTTGAGATGAGATTTGGGTGGGGACACAGAGCCAAACCATATTGACTGGGGTTGACATTAGCACATGAATTCGTATCTAAGAAAAATGGCTACCCCAGAGCCAAAGCAGAGTAAATCATATTTTACAGGTATTAGTTAGAAACACCATGAAGAATATTTAGAATTAGCGTATCTGATGACGAAAAAGGCAGGATCTCAGGTACTTCATTAAATGGAGTTAAGAGTTCAGGCAAGACACAGCAAACATTGGAAGAAACTGAGCCTCTTTTTCTTCACGTTCTTACTGGTGGGTAGCTGGTCTTCCCAGATGGCTGCAGGTGACGACTTAAAAAAAATTATAATATAAAGACTATGAGTGCTTTTTTCATTTCTTGAATTTGACGTCTTCAATCTTCCTATACCTAAAACATAATTGTTACCTTCTGTAACAGGCTGATAAGTGGGACTTACTTCAAGGAGAAAAAAAAATTCACATATTCCAATTATTATGATATTTAAGGGGGCATTTTAACCTCTTTTCAAAGGTTTATCTGGTGCAAATATGAGATTGATTTTACTTCCTCTCTTTATTATAGTCTAGTGTTCATATACTAATCCTTATTATATTGCCATGAAATTACAAAAAGAATATCACAACAATTTTGTGTTTATTCTAAACATTCTCGATAAGCTGTTAGCATTAATGCAGCTGAGGTTTTATTATTTTTCTTCCCAGAAAGAATGGAAATGAGTTTACTTAATATGAGGTGATGGATTCATATAACTGTTAGGATTAGGTAATATTGAAAACAAGAATTTTTAATAGAAAAAAATGCTAAATTTTTATTCAGCTGAAATATGTGGACTTCAATTCTGAAGTTGGAATAGTTGGCCTGATTTGGTCTTTTGTGTTAATTGATACAGAATATAGAATGCTATATTCTGTAATCATCCTCTCCAGACCCCACTAGAGTGTACGGCATGTACAATCTCTGACTATTCCTTCTGGAATCTCATACAGAGACTTTGTGATTAAACTTGTTTAGCCTTTTCATTGAAGAATCTTAAAGCATATTTTGAATAATAAATCTGCAAACATCCTCTTACAGAACCACTCAAATATAGATAAACAGAAACCCAGGATATGCTAACATACCGCAAAAAAATAACTTTTCTTTATTCCTTAATACAAAGTAAAAACAATTAGTTAATTTTAAGTTATTCATGGACTTTGAAATAAGAAACATTTAGGTTTGAGTCCTGGTTCCACCTTTAACTGTGAGACCTTAGATGGTCCTCTGACTCTTCATTTAAGAAACAGGAATAGTAATGACTCTCTTGTTACGTGGCTGGACATCTGGCAAAATCTTTCCCATTCCAAAGGCCAACCCCTTCAAATTAAAATGTGTACAAGTGTATAATACCATTTTCCAAAATGATAAAAATACTGTCTTTCAGTTCAACCCTCTAGTGTTTTTGAGGTATGGGGTAACTGCAACTGACAGTCTTAATGAAACTGGTGATGCGATGGGGTAAGGAAAGAGAGAGTGAGGCTATTAAACAACTTATACTTCAATGTTGAAATTGGAGGTGGGCTATAATATAAGTTTAAACTTGAGTAGAACCCTTTAGAAAAATATTCAATGAGACAAACTCCCTTTTTTATTCAAAGTCGTTGTTTTACTTTGCCACTATAGAAGTCCCCTATAGTTGATAAATGTAGGTCTTATTTATAAGGATATGTATCCTTTTAATTTTCCCTAAGGAAAACAAAACAAAACAAAACAGAACTTTGCATAGCCCAGGTTACTATCTGATTAATCATTACTGTGTCAGTGGCAAAAATGAAATAAAACAAAATAATGGTCAAAATTGTTCTGAAGATGAAACCTAACCTGAGCTGAATAAATCAAGGATGATGTTGCTGCCTTTTAGGTAAACCAGGCTGATGCTCCCAGGTGAACTGTGGATGGTGGAATTTTCTAACCAGCCACAGTGAATATGAACCATGTTAAACTAGTCCAGGAAGATACTCTTGAAATCTCTGTAAGAGACTGAATAATAGGCCGGGCGCGGTGGCTCAAGCCTGTAATCCCAGCACTTTGGGAGGCCGAGACGGGCGGATCACGAGGTCAGGAGATCGAGACCATCCTGGCTAACATGGTGAAACTCCGTCTCTATTAAGAAATACAAAAAACTAGCCGGGCGAGGCAGCGGGCGCCTGTAGTCCCAGCTACTCGGGAGGCTGAGGCTGGAGAATGGCATGAACCCGGGAGGCGGAGCTTGCAGTGAGCTGAGATCCGGCCACTGCACTCCAGCCTGGGTGACAGAGCGAGACTCTGTCTCAAAAAAAAAAAAAAGAGACTGAATAATAGACAAATTTGTGAATCAGACTGGCCTTTTCTCTCCACAGAATATTGTACACTGTTACACAACTCATTGAAAATACTAATCAACATCTTAAAATCTCCTCTGGGCTTTTCCAAATACTCTTCTTTTTCCCCTTTCACATGGCTGGTAAGAAGGACTCCAAGGCCTAAGGGATGTCAGCGCCACACAGTGTAAAGCTCCTGGATCCCAGAAACATGATTTGGTGGAGAGCCATGAGAGAGAGTATGCAGATGAGGTAGACTCTTTTTGGACCTTGACATAAATAACAAATACAATTTTATTGTGTCGAGTCACTGATATTTTGGTTTGCTTTGACAATAGCTTTCTCTGACTAATACATTCTCTCTTAAACCTTAAGATCTTTTTATTTCAAACCATTGGAGGTTTTCCAAAGTCTTGTGGAGTTTCTTTTTCTTTTTTTTCTTTTTTGAGATGGGAGTCTCACTCTTGTTGCCCAGGTTGGAGTGCAGTGGCATGATCTCGGCTCATGGCAACCTCCGCCTCCTGGGTTCAAGTGATTCTCCTACCTCAGCCTTCCGAGTAGCTGGGATTTGCAGGCTCCTGCTGCCACGTCCGGCTAAATTTTTTGTATTGTTAGTACAGACAGGGTTTCACCATGTTGGCCAGGCTGATATTGAACTCCTGACCTCAGGTGATTCACCTGCCTCAGCCTCCCAAAGTGCTGGGATTACAGGCATGAGCCACCGCACCCAGTCTTGTGAAGTTTCATTATTTTCATGCTGTTCATTTTCTGGAATGTCTTTTATCCTTTAATCAACCTTGAATCTCAAGTCCTCCTATCATTCATGATCTAGATGAAGCTATTTTTTTCCTGTAAAGACATTCTTTATCACCAGCACAACCAACCCCTGGCTTTATTTCTTCACTAGAAACTATAGGTGGCTGCTTTTTGTGACAGTTAAACATTGAGTCTGACAAACGTAAGTTAAAATTGTGGCTGCCTACTTTCTGGTTGTGCGTCTGTGGCAAATTTCCCATCCACTATAAACCTGTTTCTTCATCTCTTGAATAGGATGACAGTAGAACTGATGCCGGGCAAGAACCTCCTATCCCCTAGGGAGTTGTGGGAGGTGTGGGTTCTTGATTTCAATAAAAAATTCAAGAGCAAATCACAACTGCAAAGTGAAAAGTGAAGCTTATTGCAAATACTGCTCTACAGACACAGTGGGGCAATCTGACAGAGGAGATATGCTGGGAGGGTCTTGGGTTAGCTGTTTTATTGATTGCATTTAATATGTGTAATTAGGGGGAGGGTTATTCATAGGCTTTCAGGGGAAAAGGGTTGAGGATTTCCAGGAACCTAGGAAGGACTTTTTTTAATTTTAATTTTTAATTAAATTTTTAATTTTTACCATATACGGCTTCTTCTGGTGGTTGCTATGTCAAACAAAAACTGTTACATCATGAAGGGGGTGTGTTTTTTAGTAATGCATTATAATGAGGGTATAACGAGCAGTGGGCTGCTTTTGTTGTCACTTGGCTCTGACTAGTTTAAGCTCATTTATTTACTGTGTCCTCTCTTATCAGATGAGTCTTCTGATTCCTTTTCTTCCAAATCAGTCCTTCTTAATTCCTGACTTAGAACCTACTTTTAGGCTGGGTACAGTGGCTCATGCCTGTAATCCTAGCCCTTTGGAGGCCAAGGCGGGTGGGTCACCTGAGATCAGGAGTTCGAGACCAACCTGGCCAACATGGTGAAACCCCGTCTCTATAAAAAGTACAAAAATTAGTTGGGTATGGTGGCACTTGCCTGTAATCACAGCTACCTGGCAGCCTGAGACAGGAGAATCGCTGGAACCTGGGATGTGGAGGAGGCTGCAATGAGCTGAGAGGGCGCCACTGCACTCCAGTCTGAGCAACAGTGAGACTCCTCAGTCTCACAAAAAAAAAAAAAAAAATACTTTTAAAAAGGGCCTCACTCATTGTTACTGAATTGAGTATTTCTGCTGCTAACTCGACCACCATCACCCACTACCACCCCATATGGCACATACCTCTGCTTTAGTTCAAACTCATTATATTGCAATCATTTACTGATAGGATCATCACCTTGTCTCTGAGGAATTCCTAGTTTAGAACTAGTGTAGAATTGATATCAGGAGATATTAGGTTCATGCAGTCATGCATTAAGCATGTGATTCGTAAAACTTAATTGAACTTTCTTTGTCTTTATTTGAACCTAAAGAAACTGAGACTCAAATTTCTGTATTTATGAAGATTTTCTGAGGGCGGGGGCCAGTGAATTGAAGATATTATTAGTTTCCCATTGCTGCTGTGATAAATTAACCAGAACTTAGTGGCTTAAAACAATAGAAATTTATTATTTTACATCTCTAGATGGCAGAAGTCTAAAATGGGTATCACTGGTCTTAAATCAAGGTACTGGCAGGACTGAGTTTCTTCTGGAGGTTCTAAGAAAGATTCCAAATTCTTTTTTTAGACTGCTTGCATTTCCTGGCTCAGGACCCCTTTCCATCTTGAAAGTCAGGAATTGTATCACCCTAATGTTTACTTCTGTTGCCACATCTTCCTGGACTGACTCACTTGCCTTTCTCTTTCACTTACAAGGAGTTAATGACTACGTTGTACCCATCCAGATTATCCAGAATAATAATCCCACTCAGGATCCTTTGCTGCATCACATTTGCCAAAGTCCCTTTTGCAAATATTCACAGGTTCTGGGGATTAGGATGTAGACATCTTTGTGAAGCTGTTATTGTGCCTGCCCCTGGGCAACAGGAGTGAAATCGTAGACATAGTATCCAGTTTGATCAAGATGACTATAGTAATGATAACAAATGTTACTATATATATTATCAATACAGTTACTACTTAAGAGTGGAGATAGATTTCACTCAATTTTGGATTATCACTGCCTGGTGTGATACCTGAAACTTATCAAGCATGTCCCAAATGGACAAGCTGTATGAATGGATTAATTCATATGAGTTTATTTCTTATTTATTGGGATATATTTCTGCCTATATTAGAATAGGATATTTTGTTAAGGTATAGTATACAATTTAGAGATAATTCAAAAATAACAAAGTTTTTACATGAAGTTTAGTAACTCAGTGACTTGAGAATGTTATATGAAATTCTGAATTTCAACCTGGCGCAGTGACTCATGCCTGTAATCCCAGCACTTTGGGAGGCCGAGGTGGGTAGATCACAAGGTCAGGAGTTTGAGACCATCCTGGCCAACATGGTGAAATCCCGTCTCTACTAAAATACAAAAAGGAAGGAAGGAAAGAAGGAAAGGAAGGAAGGAAGGAAGGAAGGAAGGAAGGAAGGAAGGAAGGAAGGAAGGAAGGAAGGGAGGGAGGGAGGGAGGGAGGGAGGGAGGGAGGGAGGGAGGGAGGGAGGGAAGAAAGAAAGAAAGAAAGAAAGAAAGAAAGAAAGAAAGAAAGAAAGAAAGAAAGAAAGAAAGAAAGAAAGGAGGAAGGAAAGAAATTCTGAATTTCTGACTATAAAGCGTTTCTGGCAGCACTCTTGGTCTCTTCATAGGACACATTCCTAAATTAAAGTGGTCTCATACTAGAATTTTAACATTGGTCAAATTGGAAGTTAAAACATTTAGGCTCATTAAATATAAATTTCAGATTTCTGAAGTTTTATTCATTCAAACTTAGTTTATGCAATAAACTACAAATCAGGGTCAATAATATTTTAAAAGTTAAAAGACAGAGTATTTAAAACCCACCTGAGTACCTCTAAAATCTTTGAACAAATAAACATAAGTTGAAAAAAAAAAAAGTAAGTCTTCTCTTGCCTGACCTAAGTGGCTAAACCGAAATAGATTTCTGAGAAAGTCATAAAGCCAAAATGTGACATTTTAATGATTCATGGTAGGCAAACTTTAGACTTCTCTTAGTCTATGATAATTACTATGTAATGAAAATACTGAAAGTGTTAATGAATATAATGTGATAATCATTATAAAATGTACACATATATTATCACACCGTACTTCTTGAATATATATCATTTGTATTGTTCAATTAGTCCTCCATAAAGCTGGAAATAAAAGAGAAATTATCCAAGACTAAATCAAATCAGTAAAAAATAGTAAAATAGTAAAAAGGCCAATTATTGTTGTAGTGATATGTCTATTATTACTGACAAAAAGGAATTTAATTCTAATTATCACAATAAAAAAGGAAAAATAAAATATATATTAATATTTCCCGAGGTGGACACTCTTTCAAAAGAAAACTAAGGTGGTTTTCAAATAGATGTTTTCTGGCTGGGCGCAGTGGCTCATGCTTATAATCCCAGCACTTTTGGGAGGCTGAGGCGGTTGGATCGTTTGAGGTCTGGAGATCGAGACCAGCCTGGCCAACATGGCAAAACCCCATCTCTATTAAAATAAAAAATAATTGGCCAGGCATGGTGGCACGCACCTGTAATCCCAGCTACTGGGGAGGCTGAAGCAGGAGAACTGCTTGAACCCAGGAGGCAGAGGTTGCATTGAGCCAAGACTGTGCCACTGCACTCCAGCCTGAGTGACAGAGGGAGACTCCACCTCAAAAAAAAAAAAAAAAAGTTTTTTTTTTCCCCCACTTTTGTATTCTTCCTTTGTGCACTTACTGAGAATTTACATCTTGGCAACAATAGTAGATGAGTAAGAGAAAGGAAAAGAAAAACAATTGACTTCAGCCTCTGGCAGTTTACAACTTAATTTAGGAGCTAAACCAGCGGCAAGTAACATGGCCAGAGACCAGTTTCAAACACATGTATTGCTATGGTTGTGGCTGAGGGTAGCGGGTGGGGTGTATCATAGGTAAAGTATGCATTATGCCATGTATATTTGTCTGCAAGTGTATAAATAGACATATACAAAGAGTAAAGGTATGCAAATACGTGTATATAGCAAGAACATTTACATCAACAAATGTACTCATTTACTATTTGTCTGGAATCTTTTTGGGCTCAGTAGGAAAACACTAGAAAGATGCAATCTTTGCCCTTAATTTTTAAAAATTATTTCTTAATAAAGTAAAACGTATAAACAGTTACATATGGAATTGAGGAGTTTGATAAATGGGTATACACAAAAACCAATATTCTAGTCCACTTATAGAACTTTTCCATTACTCCAGAAAATTTCTTTTGCTCTATTTGAAGCTGATCCTCCTCCTCCGGAGGAAGCCACTGTTTTGACTTTCATCCTCATAGATTAATTTTGTCTGTTCTGTAATCATAGATTAAAAAATAGTATCGTATATAATCTTTTGTGTCAGACTAAAACATAATGTTTCAGAGCTTTATCCATGTTGCTCCCTATATTAGTTCATTCTCTTTCATTTCTGAGTACTGTTTCATCCAGTAGGTAAAAGTACAGTTTGCTTATCTATAAAAGCACATATTTGTTTATGGATAGTTGTGGCTGCTTTCTTCCGTCCAGTTTTTGCCCCTTATGGATTCTTCCATAAATGTTTTTGTGATCACCCATTTTTATTTATTTTGGGTAAACATCTAGGAGTGGAACTGCTGGGTCATAAGGTATGTTTAACTTTATAGGAAACTGCCAACCAGCTTGAGGAAGAGAGCACTAACATTGCCTGAGTACTTAGTAGGTAACAGACAGTACACTAGTTGTTGTTCATTGATATCTCATCTAATCTTTTAAGGTTGTGAGCCAAATACTATTTATCCATGATTTGCAGAAGTGTAAGTCAAAGTTGTGAGAAGTTAGAAAGTGTGCCCTAAGGTACACTGTTTGTAAGTGTTGCTGTAAGTATTTAAATCCAGGTCTCCTTGCATATGAGTTAAAGCTTGGACTAGGGGAGATAAACAGACTCAGTTCTTACCCCACAGGTCCTCATGAATTTCAAAAGTTTTAATTAAGACCAGTGATAAAACTTCAGTTGTTTTTAGTATAAGAAAGTTTTTTTGTTTTTTGTTTTTTAATCTAGAGAAATATTTCCATTTCTTCCAAGTTACTCTTGACTAGTGACATGCTAAAGCCAGAGGAAGTGGATGCTGTAACATTATTATATTCTGCAGCCAGCGGAGGCAGCTTGCCAGTCTCTCCTTTGCTATTTTGCACAGGCCAGTACACATCTCTACCACCCTACAATTAACCTATCTGAATTAGGCTTCCAATTACTATCTAAGGAAGCTGGTGGTACCCTTTGGGCATTCTCCATAAGGGGCTGCGTTAAGCATACATTTACATGTAAACGGCCTCCTTTTCTCCTTCTTCTCAGCCCGCTAATAAATATTCTATATTGCTTCAGTGTGCTGTGTTACATACACACTTTGAATAGGAAAATGATGGGATGAAGATGAAAAATTAAAGCCAAACTACACTTTAAAAATGGCCCTTGGAGTCCGGGCGCAGTGCCTCATGCCTGTAATCTCAGCAGTTTGGGAGGCCGAGGCAGTTGGGTCACTTGAGGTCAGGAGTTCTAGACCAGCCTGGCCAACATGGTGAGACTCTGTCTCTACTAAAAATACAAAAATTAGCTGGGTGTGGTGGCGTGCGCCTGTAATTCCAGCTACTAGAAAGGCAGAGGCTGGAGAACCACTTGAACCTGGGAGGCGGAGGTTGCAGTGAGCTGAGATGGCGCCACTGCGCTCCAGCCTGGGCGACAGAGCAAGACTCTGTCTCAGGAAATAAACAAATAAACAAACAAACCCCTTGGAGATAGCCATGTATCTTTTTCTTTCCATTTATTCCATTTTTCAATGTTAATTTCAGTGCTTAGCAAGTTGGGCAGGCACTGTAGAAGCATTGGTGATGATCGCGAACATGAGGCCTGCTTTCAGGGAGCTTACAGGATGCTAAGGAAGCCGGTCACCAAATTAATGTTTACACAAATAGTTTTTTTTTTTTTTAAGTTTTGGAATTTTGAATTGTGGTACGCACGGGGAAAGATAACCATGGTAGCCTTGAGGGCATTTCATATGGAAGTTTGACAAGGCAGGTAACTACTTAAGCTGTCAGAATAATAATATTAATCAATGTTAGTTAGCTATTGAGTGCTTACTACATGCCAGGCAGAGCCCTGAACGTCTCACTCTTAAGTGTATTATCTTCACAGCATTGTGAGGTTGATACTGTTATTATACCCATTTTGCAGATAAAGTTGAGGAGCCAGGGTTCAAACCCAAGCTGTCTGATTCTGAAATGTGCCAACTTACACACTTACACACTGAATAACCACACAGCTCTGATTGCTGTTTCTTTTGCTCTCCAAAATTTACTTCTTGTTTTAAAGTATATTTTTCATATTTTTAAGGTGGCTTAATTTCTACTTTATTAAAGCACTTAATTGATTCCTTGATCCAAGCCCATATTAAAATATTTATTATGTATACAAATGGTTGCTTTATTAGCAGGCAAAGGTGAAAGTTTTTATTTGTGTTCTTTATTTACTGATACATACTAAATGTACATATTTGGCGGGTACATGTGATAGATCAAATAAGCACCAGGATCAAAGTAAGGATCAAATAAGCACCAGGAACCATATGAGAAACATTCTCCCAACACTTCTCTGAATATCTTTAGGCATTCCCGTAGCATGGGTGAGAAATTTAGGTAAAGCGAAGCTTAGTGGCTTGTCCCCAGTCACACAGGTAGGAAGCTGAGAGGAGCTAGAAGTGGAAGCCAGCTTTGCCGATTTTGCCACAAACACTGGGCTGTCTCTCTGATTTTATTACAAGAAAATGACTGGTCTTGAAATAAGGCTGTGCATAAATTAGGATTTAGTCGCATTTCTACTTCTTGGGTATCCCCCAAAATGCCTAGCATAGTCTCATCTCATCTTATAAAATAAATATATTCTGGTAATATAAATAATATGGCTCAAGAAAATCCTTCCCATTTCGTTATTGGTCATATATTCACCAGTCAGTATTCTGATGATTTTTTTTTTTCTGTTATTTTGGTATTGAAAATGAGTTGTCCTGAGTGTCTAAAAGACATATCTAATTTTCTTAGTTAAATGCTTTGCATTGTAAATGTATATAATTATTTTCTTATCCAGCTCATTTTCCTGAAAATTTGGAAGGTGTGAGCTCCAGAGACCTGATATGGAGTCATTGTGCTCATTTAAGTTTTCTTCTTGATATATTCTAAAATCTCTCTTAATTTTTCCTCTGTACTGCTACCTCTTACTCACGTCTCCCTATGTATTCCTTTATAAAATAATCTTTGAATCACCAGGAACTGGAGGGTAACACCCTATTATATGGCAGTTCCTATTTCAAACACTTAGAGCCATTGTCCATACAAATACCCTCCTACCTGCCAGACCACACATCTTGATGTTAGACGCAGAAAATAGGTCTATTGCAGCTCATGCTGACATCTCTCTAGAAGCAGTCGGCTTTCACAGCCAGTCTTCAGGGAGGTTTAAAAAAAAATGCAGATAACCCCGCTGGTGCTTTGGTATTCTGCCTTCAGTTCCTCATGTGTCCTGCCTGTTCTTCTACAAAGTGTAATTTCAACTCCACCGCCTTCTCTTAAGTGTTCTCTTTTGCTTGGCCTCACATCAGAACACCATCTAATCTAGCCCAGAGATTTTTCATTAGGTTTCATTACAGGAAGTTACGGTTTTTGTTCCATGGCGGTGCTCAACATAGAGAGTTTTCACTGACACTATTTCGAGAAATTAAGTGATTCGAAGTGCAGCCGTAGTGGCATCCGTTACAATGTCAGATTTTTAAGCCAAATAAAACTGAAAAGTCATACTTGGAAATCCGAGCGTGCTGAAAGGTTCAAATACACTTTATTAAGATAATAACGGTGATAACAATAGTAATATCAAACAAGAGCAAAAACTGCATATTCTGCAAAAAAAATCTATTCTTGCATTCATTCCTTCAATAAATATTTTATTATGTACCTGCCGTGTGCCAGGCCCTGTGCAAGGCACTGATATCAAAGGGAAATAAAAACAAATTTCTTGTGTCCTTCTTTGAAAATTGGATATACCAGTGAAGGGATATTTTATAATATTTGGCTTAATCATATATCAAAGGCTTATACATTCTTCTACATAAAGGAAAGTAAACATTGATGACTGTGGAATGACACACACATAACTTAAATCAAATTTTAGTTACTTGGCTGACCTCAGCTGTCCACTGTGTCTTCCTTAGGACGAGTCTCAGAATATTTTCAAATCCAAAGACCACAGATCCTATTTCAAAGTGTGTGCTGACCAATGTAATATTGTAGTAAAGTTCTCCTAAGTAGAGAAGTGACATTACACTTCACACATAAAGCAAAACCACCTCAATATTCGATTTCATGATATGTCTTCTTCCCTTCATTTCCTCTACTGGGCTGTCTATGCTTTGAACCCTCAGTCGTGCTTTCCTTGTCTCTGTGTCTCTCTCTTACTTTTTATTCCCACGCCATCCACCCTCCACTCCCCTAGTTTCCCTGCCTTCACGCCTCCTGCATCTCTCCGCTTCATCCTTCCTTGCTGGGTTCTACCACAGGGTCGAGGGAACCCCTTTCCTCGTGTAGAGTGCCGCGCCTTGCTTTCTGTTTCTTTGTTTAGCGTCCATGTTCCCATAGTCTCCCCATTGAGCACAAAAAGCATCTTTCTTGCACCTCAACATTCTTTGAAGATAGACGAGGGCTTCTCCTATAAATATGGTTCTTTTTCCTTCTTTCTTATCATTATTCTTTTTATCATCTCCATTTTTTAAAAAATTAAAATAAAATTTGTTGAATCTACGTTATCCTATGAGTAACTAGTTTTTTAAGTGGCAGCATAATTTTAAAAATCGTAGTAGAATTAGCCAGGCATGGTGGTGCATGCCTGTAGTCCCTGCTACTTGGGAGGCTGAAGCAGGAGGATTGCTTGAGCCCAGGACTGTGAGGCTGCAGGAAGGTGTGACTGCACTACTGCACTCCAATCTGGGTGACAGAGCGAGACCCTCTTTTCTTAAAATCACAGGAAATGTCATATTAAATTGGAAACCTATGATACCCCTTTGCTCAGATCTAGTTGTTATTTACAAGAGAGACAATCATTTTAGGAATATGATTATAGATCTATGAAAAAATTTAACTGAAATTATTTGGTGTTTACAGTCAAAAATGCAAAAAAATTCTCTAAAATGCATTCCTGATAAACACCAAGTTAATATTTTTCTTAGTAAAATATCAATCAAGTAAGCATTGAATGCAAAGCATATTTTTGTAAACCGAATGTTAGAAAGTACCTTTTTTATTAGTTTTAAAAGTAACTGGGTTTTTCATTTACTCTAAATTAACCCTCACAATTTTTGAAATAGTGCAAAAACTATAGCACACTTAGTTTGCTAAGTTAACTTGTATTAAATTGAACACTATAATCTAATACAACAAAAATATTTTTATTTCCCTAAAGAGACATGCTTTTTGCATTTTCTAAGACGTATTTTGAGATTTAACAAACTTCTGGTGTGGATAGAAACAAGATGGTTTCATTGTACTGTCAAGTATTAAAAAAAAAAGAAACTGTAAATAACTCTAACCATGCTCTGTGTGTGTGTGTGTGTGTGTGTGTGTGTGTGTGTGTGTTGTTTGTTTGTTTGTTTTTTCACAGCTGGAATACTAGTTTTTATTACAGCTCAACTGGCATTGCAAATTAAAATTCATCTCTGTTTGTTAAACTGCTACTTAAAATGGCTTCCACCAACTGTTACAGTTGAATATTATGTTGTCATTTATGCCTTTAGTGGGAATGGTTCAATAGCATGAATATTTAAAAACAAGAACACGGAAAGTACTTTTTTCCCTATTGGTTTTCAATAGTTTACTAACTGAATTACGTTTTGAGTTGTTGGTCAAACGTGGCTTAATTTTCACTGGTGATTAAGGCAGATGTCGACTGAATTAATTAAATGGTCTTTATAGGTACATTACAGCTATAATTCCTGCTTATAGCCAAACAACTCTATTTTGTTATTACTTCTCTGTTACATTACCTTAGATTTGCCACTTATAGAAACTAAGGGATTCCGCAGTGACAATTCAGCCTACCCCATGTACTAAGTGACACATTATTAACAACACACATGCTCAAAAATCCTTTTCTTCTATGTGTGTTTTAACATTGAACATTGATTTTTTATTGAATGCAAAACCCTGCAGACTATTTTGAATGAATTACATGTTGGCATTTGAATATTCACTGGGATAAGGTTGTGTGTGTCTAGAGCCATCTTTATTTAATGGATTAGTAAAACAAAACAACGAAAAGCACTCCTAATGTCATAACGTATTGGCATACAAAAGCAGTCCATGAGTCCTTCCTTTATTACCAATCATCCTAACTACCTCCTCTGAGAAACTTTTAATGATATTCCAGATAGGTGTAACCACATCTTCATCTAAGCTACTCTGAATGTCCTGATTCATTCTGTTCTAATTCTTACTATGATGGTTTTAAAACTTTTTTGTATGTCTGTCACAGAAGAAAGATCATGGAAGGTACCCTATTCTTCATTATACCCAGAATGTCCAGTACAGGTTTTCTTACTCAGTAAGCATCCATCACTATTAAAATATTAAAATAGGATTTTTATGGCTTGTCTGACCATAAGGAAAAATATAAAAATGCAGCTAAATTCTTCTATCTAAAACTCTCTGTTTTTAACCAACCTTGAAGTCATGTTTTAAGTTTATGTTATCGCATTCTCCACTTAAATAGCTTCTCTTTTCCTAAGATAAGAGAACTCCCTAAATGATCATTTGTTTAAAAGTAAAAGTAGGCTGGGTGCAGTGGCTCACACCTGTAATCCCAGCACTTAAGGCAGATGAGGCAGGCAGATCACCTGAGGTCGGGAGTTCGAGACCAGCCTGACCAACGTGGAGAAACCACACCTCACACCTCTACTAAAAATACAAAATTAGCCGGGCATGGTGGCACATGCCTGTAATCCCAGCTACTTGGGAGGCTGAGGCGAGAGAATCTCTTGAAACTGGGAGGCAGAGGTTGCTGTGAGCCGAGATCACGCCATTGCACTCCAGTCTGGGCGACAAGAGTGAGACTCTGTCTCAAAAAAAAAAAAAGTAAAAGTAACTTTATGTTCATTTTCTTTCTTGTGATTTTCATGCATTAACTTCAAATTAGAAGAAAATTATACCTTGTTATAAGCCCTATATTGAGAAAAAGGACTTAGATTCAAAGACAGAGGGTCACAATTTTGCTTTAGAAAATAAGAATGTGGTTACAATTAACCATTATTTTTGCAGGGTCATCAAAATTGTAATTCGTCTACTATTTTATAGAACAAAGAAATTCTGTCTCATTATGTAGATTGTTTCTTAAAGGATCAGATTCTTCATAAGCACTTAACACTGAGTAGGGTACAATACATGTCTAATTTATAACCCATTCATTTGCAAGTGTTTTATCCTACCGTACACCAAAAAAGATGACAAGAAAAGAGGAGAAATCTTTGTGATAGTTTTATAGCCACCAGTAAAAAAATGTTAACCTTTTCTTTCTTTAATATCCCACTAGAACCACATTTTTACCCAGCATGATCTCTTTAGCTATGTTAATTATACTGTACATTGTAAATTCCCAGGAAAATACGCATTGGGTGTCTTTAGTAAAACGCCATCTGACTGACAGCTTGCTGTGTAGTTGCCATTTAACCCTAGATAATTCGATGTACTCTATTTGTCATAATGTTTAACATTAGGGAAATTGAACAATCCAAAAGGTAGAAGACAAACAGACGTTTACAAGGAAATAGCTGAAATAAAGAATTTTTGATGAATCTGGAACCACGGTATTTGATAGATCCAAGAAAGAAGCTTTAAGGTGATTGCTAAATAATGCTGTGTTAATGAAACTGTTAAGTAGAAGAAGATGAATAGCAGAGATTACATTTTATTTTTAAAGAGTAATATATTTGCCTTTAATTTTAGACAAATGAATTTTGCAGCATTAATGTTTTTTCTGCTAGTAGGTAAATAATTCTCTATCCATCATATTCCATCAAATAATAATTTTTAAAAAAGCAGTGGCTGCTCACCACCTGGGAAATAGTGTGTTCAAACTGGTTTTTTTTCTCCTTTTTCTTCTTTTAAAACTAAAAGCAATCTGAAAATTTAGTTGCAACTTTATAACTTCATAAAGTCAGATAATCATGTCATACCTGAAAGTTAAAAATAAAGAACATTCTGTAGTTGGGACAAAAGGAAAATTATTGCCTTATTAAGGAATATAATAACTGTAGTTTCAATCCTAGGTAGAATTTTTATGTGATTATCTTTAGGGTATATTAGATAAGGATCTTCAAGTATGTCCTTTGAAGTATCCTCTCTAATCTCAGTATGAATTCCTAACAAGATCTTCAAATCATTTTTTTCCTGCTATTGAAGGAAACTGTGTGTCTACATAGAGAAAGAAGAAAGTAGCAACACACACACACACACACACACACACACACACCAATCTTTCTTGAGAAGATAGTCAAGTATGATGCCAAACTGGCATTATTTAATAAAGAACATGTCACATTGATAGAGTGTGGGAGCAGAGGCAATAAGCATTCACCTGATTAGGGGTATAAACAATTTCACTTAAAAATAAAACTGTGGAGCAGGGGAGGCGAGTGTTGAAAAGTTACCTACCTGGTACAACGTTCGCTATTTGTGTAATAGGTATACTAGAAGCCCAATCCCCACCAGTAAGCAATACACCCATGTAACAAATATGCACATGTACCTTCGGAATCTAAAATAAAATACAATTTTAAAAATAAATAAAATTAAAATTATGATGTCTTATTTTTGTTTACATTCTTCTGTAGCCTACGCGTCCCTTCTGCTATATTGCCTAACTTTTCCCAAGCCACCCCATCCCATCCACTCATTCATTCAAACATATTTAGTGAATCTGTTTGCTACGATAGTGCTTTTCCTAATGGATCTTATAGCAGTGAAGATTTGCTAACTAATAATCAATGCACATTTACGAAAGAAAGATAGAGGGCCTCATGAAAGTTGAGAGCAAAGAGATGTGATCCAGGTGAAACGCGGAAGGAAAGGAGGCAGGTCAGAATTATTTTACCGAAAGAGGTGGGATAAAAATTGATTCTAGGCCTTACTTCATACACAGGGTATAAAGTACCTTGTACACAATGGTAGTCCTAAGTGCCTACCGAGCACTTGAAATGTAACTAGTATGAGTGAGAAACTGGATTTTTAATTGTATGTAAATTTAATTAATTTAAACAGCCATATGTGGACAACACAGTCCTAGATACACTATAATATTCATCTTCTTGCTTCCATAGGGTACTCCTGTACTTGGTGGTGTGCACACCATAGTGGTGTTTTCCACAAATACAAATTTGTTTCATTAAAAATATAATACAGAAAACCGCTAAGGCAAAAAAATAAAGGAAATAAGACAAAAATTATTACTTAAGTTCACCTAAGATTTTTTATCTTACAATTTAAATTGAGAATCTCAATTGCCATCTTGAGAGGGGAGGGAGAAGAAAGAGGATGAAAGGAGGAGGAGGAGAAACAAAAGCAAGATAAAAGGAAAAATCAGGATTCTTTAAATCCTGATAGTTTCACAGAACTTTTTTTTTCCCACTCTTGAGAGGAGACTGAGTGATAAAGACTATTTATCTAATTTGTCTTTTGCCTTCATGTACAAATTTAACTTAGTCAGAAAGTATAAAGGTTATAGAACTACGATCATGATGAATTTGAAGCATCTCTTCCCAGTAAAAGCTGTGAATATAGATTTTGCTATTACATTGTTCTGATGATGCCACCTTGAGCAGGAGGTCTCCCTGCAAATGTTTCGGATTACAATTACTCTTGTCTAGATGCGAAATGATTTTTAAGGGTCATACCTCTTTCTTCTCTAGAGATACAGCTTATTATGTAAATTAAGGCCTGAATTACGCTTTTGTAAAAACAGTAACTCAGTTTTTCTACAAATTATTTTTTTAAATAGAATAAGAAAACTAATTCTTACTTAGCACAACAAAGGATAAATATAAAAGTTCAGTAATGCTGTAATGCATATTAAGTTGCGTGTAACACTATGATCTTCTCTTTCAGTTATGCTTATCAGCAAATTTCAGAGGTCCAGGAACTATTATTTGAAAAATTGTTTAAGTGAGTGGCCTTAGGGGAAAAAGTAAGTTGTTTTGTGTTCAGATGGGGAGGCGACATTAATAAAGCCTCATTTTTCTCCTGCCTGGAAGGACCCATAACATTAAGTAGCTTATACATTAACATGTTAATTATCCAAATACAGTAACTGTTAGTAATTACCACTTATTTTGTTATTTCTTCATTAATAAGTTTATTGAGTTCTGTGTTAGCTTCAGTGTGTACAGGCCTCATATGACTTTATCTCTCCTGATAAAGCTCAGGGTTTATCATAAAAGAAATAAGCTTCCATGTAAAGAGTAAAATAGCCTCAGGCACAGGCTCATTTAGAGGCACAGAGGATGGGCTCTTGCCACAGACCAAGAAGCAGAGAAGTGAAACCTGAACTAAGCTCAGAAATTTTACGGGAGGGTGGAGGGAATAGAGAAGGGAGCTTTCTAAGCATAATAAACAAGTCATGCAAAAGAGAAGAGGAAAGAGATATTGCATTTGATTTAATCCTTGTAAGCAGTTCCTTATGGCTAGAGTACAGCATATGAGGAAAATAAGAGAAAGAAATGAAGTTGATGATGTAACTGGTACCAGAAAATGAAATCCCTTGCAAGTAACACTAAAGGGCTTGATGTTTATCCTCAAAATACTGTATAGTAGACATCCTTGGTTTTGCTAGCCTTGTAATATTTCCTTTAGGAAACTCTTTGTCATCTGTTCCATGAAATATTGGTAACAACATCAATCACGAGCCATGAGCATTTCAGACATTCACATTTGCAGTACACCTGGAGCCTGCTGGTAAAAGCCTCTCATACTTTAATGAGTTTGATTCATAAGCTTGATTTAAATATTCAGCTACTACTAAGATATTTAGTAACTCTGAGAATATAACCCTCAAAGGGTATGCAGTTGGAAATAATGGAACACGACATGGCAATGGTATAAGAGATATAAAGAAAATTCTTCTCAGAGTGGCATAGGATGCAACAAATAGTTTTGCTTGAGAGAGGTTTACTGCCTCACTGAGGAGGTGGCACTTAGCTGGATCTTGATGGGAAGGATGCTATCTATCATCTGTCACTTTTAATTCGAGAGTGTAAGGCATTCCAAAGAAGTATCACACACAAAAGCATCTAGGCATGAAAGAGATCCCCATTTAGGGATGCTATCTTATACGAAATGTGGAGTTCACTCAAATGTTTATAACAAGGGAATAACATGTAAATTTGTGTTTTGCAAAGGTAACTGCTGTGTGAGTATGGGAATCAACTGTAGTAAAGAGAAACTGTTGATAGGGATATATTTTTTAGTATAAATGTGAAGTGCAATGAAGTCACCTACTGGTTCTTTAAACTTTCCGCCTTCTTCATTTCATAAAGATAACTTGGCTAATATTTAACAACACGGATATGTAGAACTCATTCAGAAATCCTAGTAAGTTTACTACCACAGATCAATTCTCAGTAGACTAAAACAGTGGCAGATTTAACGATGAAGAGGCTGAATTACTGACATTTTTAAGTTTGTTGAATTGAAGATCCGTTCAGTTTTTTTCCAATATTTTAATCACTCACTAGGTATTAAACATTTTCCTAAATGCTGGGGACACAAATGTAATAAGTGATGACCTTTTTCTCTAATAGTTTTGTGGCCTAAATTTCATTTTTCTCCCAATCTGGTCTATAAACAACCTACATCAGAATCACCTGAGGGTCTTGATAAAATTACACATTCCTGGGCCCTAACACTGGCCAAACAAACCAAAATGTTGGCAGAGGGAGGAAGGATTGGAATCTGTAGGTACCTAGTAGGTCTAACACATGCTAAGTTAAAGAATGATTAGTTTAACCTGATGACAGACAGGCTTAGGGGGTGAATATACTGAGGTGCCAATGTTGTCACAAGTTGGGCTTACAAAAAATAGATAGATGGTGAGTCTATGAACTGAAATTGAGATTACAGGAGACAGCTACATCATTGTGAAAAGCTAACATGTTATGAAGTATTCTCAAGTAGATAAATCAAGAGGGCTCCCAGAAATAGATATTTGTCACTTTAGAAAGTGAAAATAAATATTTGGGTGTCACCAACACAGAGATTATCATTGAGACCATGGAGCTTGGTAATATTACCTAGGAAGAATGTTCCTGAGTACAGTATAATTAAAAAGTAATAATAATACATTTTAAAAAGAAACAGAAAAACATAGAGTTCAAAAACAAGCAGAAACTATAAAGTAGTCAGAAGCAAGTAGAAGTAAATAAGGCATTTTCAAAGTTATATAACTCAACATTTGATGAGTTAGTTTGTCCTCAGCCCTGGTCAGATTAAGAGGCTTCACTGAGGGCACAAGGATGCTATTCTCTGCCATATATTCCATCCTTTTTGTTGGCTTTGTTACTTATCATGTTCTCTTCTGCAGGCCCCACGAGGCTTCCACCACTTCCAGATCTCATATTCCTCAGGTTGTCAGCCCTTGTGGAGAGAGGAGCTACTCCCTCCCAGCGATTAAAACAAGCTCTGGCCCTGTCTGTTGTTGGTCAATTGTATTAATACCTGCACATCAAAAAATTACTAGCACTAGGGAAGTAAAATATGCTGGTTGGCTTAAGTCCCTCAGAGCTCACAACAGGGCAGAGGATGGGGTTAATTTCCCCATGGCCACCACCATGACTCCGAAATCCTATGACCTGAGATTCAGAAAGAGGAGAGACTTCAAAGAAAATGTGTAATAGCCTTAGGAAGTAGAAATGGAAATTAAGCAACCAAATATAACAAAAATGTCAACTTCATTGGGTATTAAAGTCATGCTCACAGCTCATTATTTAAGAAATATAACTTCTTCGTCTTTTGAAGATCATGATATCACTTCCCTGTCTTCAGTCTCCCTATTGCTCTCCCACTCCCTATTATTCACCAAAGATCAGTGGTTTGGCAATATAATTTCCTACTTATTTCAGTACCCTGGGAAGTCACAAATCCTGACTGGGGTCCTTGAACTCATTTAAGACCTCTATTTTGGTGTCATTATTATGTATACACACATCTGACTGTGAGATGCATTAAATATAACTACTCATTTCCATAATCATTCAAAGTTTCGCATTGTGCTAAATAAGACTTGGGGATTTTTTTTTAACTTCCCTCTATGCTTTGTCCATGGAAGAATGGTGCTGAAAGGGCAGCCTTAGATAATTCACATAGCTAAAGGTCATGAAGTCGGAAAAGGAAGAATGATAGAGCTGCTCATAAAAGTAGGCAAGTGATATTAAGTTGAGGCTATTTGAATTTAAAGAAATTGAATAATGAATAGAAAGAAAGAAAATTTGATAGAAAATGCATATATACATACCTTCAATGTTGGAATATTGTGGAGTTATTAAAAAATAAAGTTCCTTAAAAAGAAGAGAGTATATATATTTATAGTCACAGAAAAATATTGGATAGCAAATGTACTAAAATTGTAAAAAAATTATGTTATATATCTTTTATTCTTTATTTTCCAAATTTTCTCTACTAAGCATATATTTTCTCAAGATTAAATCAAAAGAAGATAAATATCTACTTGATTTTTATTCTCATCCACTCTTTCTAAAAAATAAATTTTATTGCTTAATCTCAGATTTTCCTTTTAAACAAAAACCCATGAAATCATAGAGCCATATCTCCAGGTTTTCTGTACATAGAATCATAGAATGCATAGTGCGGACTTCTTTGTTTTCCAATAACCCAGGAACTTTACCTATCCAGAAAATGTCTGTGAAGCTAGGGAGAAGTTACAACATAAAACCATTGTGAAGTATGACGAATGCTGTTATACAGAAGCAGTACATGTCAAAAATATTATTGACTTTGGAAAAAAATGATTAAATAAATAGAATGTGTTATTTTTCCCTGCAACAACGTTATCAAGAAACTTTATGCCTTATTTTCAGTGACTACTACCACCACCAACAAAAAGAAAATAACTGAAAAATCACATACAAGCCAATTCTAAATGAAAAGAAGCAGTATTTTCATTTAATTACATGATATGCCTGATCTGGGCATCAACTGAATTAACCTCCTCATTGATACCCTTGCCTCTCGTTGCCCAATCTCTTCTCTTCTGCGGTTCAACACATTCACCGCTCTTCTGCCAGACCAATGTTTCTGAATAATTGTTTTTTCACTGTCAACTTCCTAAGAATAGCTTTTAGACATTTTTCCCTAACTGTCTCTCATGACATTTTAATACTGCAGGCATATTATGTATCTATTCACTTACTGCTTATATATCCATGCTTTATACATAGCAATATTAAGATTTTTCCTTTTGCAATAACCAATTTTCACAACCTTGCCGGTGACATCATCCACGTTGAGAATGCATGACATCACCTACACTGAAAAAATTGACTGTTTCTCAAAGGACGGACTACTGATGTTTGGAGACATGTAATTGTTCACTCTGCAGGACCAATCCACAAATTTCAGGACCCTTAGCTTCCCTGAATCTTACCAAGTAATTATCAGTAGTATTTCTAGTCATTGTGATAACAAAAAAACACTTCCTAAGAGAAGAGACAAAGTTTCCTTACAGAAGAATTTCAAATAATACATGTAGATACTCCTCATTTAGGAGGAGAATCTTTATCCCTCCCCTCCCAACCGTGGGCTGGATGTATGACGGACTTCCAATTAAGAGTAGGGAAACTAGAAAAAGGTAAGGTTACCACGGAGGGACCTACAAATGCCATCTTAACCGTGTGATAAAGTTTAACATCCCCAATGATGTCATGAAAATATAATGGAGCCCCAGATACGATGTGACAAGAAGAGCACGTTGCATCTGTAATATTCTTTCAAAATAGCCATAAACTTGATCTAACTATGACAGAAATCTTAGAAAAACCCAAACTGAGCAACAATCTATAAAATTTCTGATCAGCACTCCCCAAACTGTCAAGGTCACAAATAACAACAACAACAACAAACTGAGTAATGTCACAGACCAGAGGGCACTAAAGAGACATGACCATTTAATGCAAGTGACATCCTAATTTGATCCTGGAAACAAAAAGATGACATTAATGGAAAAACTGGTGGCATTCAATTAATGTCTGGAATTTAGTTAATTGTAACAAACCAATGCTAGTTTTGAAAAATGAGCTATAGTAATGCAAGATGTTTAATAGGGGAAAATTGAGTGAGTAGTAGATGGAACTGTCTCTACTAGCGTTACAGTTGTGGGGTTATTTTGAAATCTGAAATTATTCCAAAATAAAAAAGTTTATGTATAAAATGCCTTGCAAAGACACACATACACACACATGCAAACACACATACACTTCCAAACTCTGAACAACAGTGCTCTGGGTTGAGAAGCCTGTTAGGCTAACCTTTTTAAAATGCACATCCAATCATGTCACTGCCCTGCCAAAATTCTTAAATGGCCATCTCCCCAGAATACTGATCATGGAAGACCTTCATTACATGGCTTTTGATGACCTTTCCAAGCTCATCTTCCTCCACTGCACCTCAGGTGCCCTTCACTAGCCCCGGCCCCTTTTATTTCTCCAAGTGCATCTGTTGTTTCATGCTTCCATACCTTCACATTACCTACTATCGTGATAGGAGACATCATTTAGAAATGGATTACAGTGAAGATTTGTCTGAGTTTAAGAAAGATTACATAGGCCAATGAGAATGGCTGTTTGTGTTTACTTTAGTTATTCCCTGCTACCTGCAATAGTCATCCTGTCTGACAGAAACTTTTGATCAAAGATCTGGTCACGTAGATTATTGCTTGCTTGAAAAATGGCCTGTGGTGTCCTAGGAATAAACTAGAGATGAAGCAGTCCATAGTACATGCAGTATCAGGCTTCCCAATTCTATCTCTCAGCTATGTTCATAGCAAAACTTTGACAGATGGCTCTCAGAAGTAATACATTTATTTTAAGCATTTGATTGTTGTGATAATGATAGGATAATAACGATGAACATGGGTTTAATCTCTGAGTAGATTGGAGCTAAAACATAACTTGTGTGAGAAATAATAGGAGGGTTTGGTTTTGTTTGTTTTAAGGGCATTATTTAGTAAAATATATAGGTTTATTATCTTTGCATCCTCTTTGATCAAAAAAGAATTTAAATCTCCATGGATTCAATGAAAGATTCATAATGAAAGAGTACCAAAACAGGACTGATCGCCTGGCTATGATTTTTTGAAGTAGAATTCCAACACGGGTCCTATGGCTTTAATAAATAATGCTCTTGCACTGTCACTCTTTGATTTTCCCAAACTAATTCCATTTAAATAAATACCTAGTTAAATAAAAGTTAATATTCATAAGCCAGGGGATTGCTTGTTGTTTGCAAATACTAAAGTATATTTCAATGAAATATTAAAGCCTAACTTTTGAAACACTTGTTTACATTTCCTTCTCAGACTGTCAAATGTGTAAAATTATTGAGTATCCATGTCTAACTATGGAGAAGTCCTTTTTCCAAGCTGCTAAAAAACAGAAGGCAAAGAGGATGAAGCAGGTGAGTGTGTGTTGACTCTAGATGAAGATGAGGCATCATTAAATGACGAGTTTCGTTTCAGGGCCATGAGAGTTTAGTTATTTCAACCAATATTAAGATTGCTGATAACCATTTTTCCTGGATGATTCGTGTCAGAAGCATAAAAGAACAGCAAGAGAACAAGGTTCAGGTTTCTAGGGAAAAAATGTAGAATTGCCACCTCCTAGTCTCAGTAGACTCACATTTCACATCAGAGGTAGGAATTTACTCACCCAGCTAGTGTCGTCGAAACTAAGAACCCCATTAGAAACTGACTAGAAAGGCAACTGCTATTTCTCTATGTATCCAGCTTGTGTCTGTCAAGATTCTGTATTCTTAACTTAATTAGCCAGGAATTTCTAGTTCTGCCAATCTGTAGCCATAATACCACTGTACCAGAAAACAACAGAAAAAAAGAAAAGAGAAAATTGGTGGCAGCAATCTTTCATTAGAAATTGCTTTAACTAGAAACATGAAAATAAAAGTTGTAATAGACAAAGCTCGTCTTTTAACATTGGCAGAGTAGCATGTATTAGATTAATCATCTGATAATTAATATAAATCTTGACCCTCTCTTTAAAAACACAGTAATTATACAAATGCACTGGAAAAAGAAAAAGTCAGAAACTGGAGGAAAAAAGGAAACTGCCCTCAGTAAATTTCATGTTTCTATGGCCTGAGTATACTTTCCAGTCTACCCAGACTGTGTATTTACAACTTAAGCAGAAAGCAGAAATCTGTAGTCTTATTTTCTTTCTTTCTTCCTTTCTTTCTTCCTTCCTTCCTTCCTTCCCTCCCTCCTTCCCTCTCTCCTTTCCTTCCTTCCTTCTTTCTTTCTTTCCTTCCTTCTTTCCTCCTTCCTTCCTTCCTTCCTTCCTTTCCTTCCTTCCTTCTTTCTTTCTTTCTGACAGAGTTTTGCTCTCGTCCCCTAAGCTGGAGTGCAATGGTGTGATCTCAGCTCACTGCAACCTCTGCCTCCCCAGTTCAAACAATTCTCCTGCCTCAGCCTCCCAAGTAGCTGGGATTACAGGCACACCATGCCTGGCTAATTTTTGTATTTTTAGTAGAGACAGGGTTTTGCCATGTTGGCCAGGCTGGTCTCAAACTCCTGATATCAAGTGATCCACCCACCTCGGCCTCCTAAAGTGCTAGGATTACAGGCATGAGCCACCGCACCCGGCCTATCTGTAGTCTTCTTGTCTTGAGAAGTGAAAGCATGAAATTGGAAGCTGCCAGAGTGTATGGAGCGTAGAGGAAAATCAGAGAATGGAGTGAACTACAGAGGAAGATCTTCAGTGTTTACTTAAAAGCTCTATGCAAATTCCTGGCAAAGTGCTGAAACTAGGCATAGTAACCATAGAAGATGCCCCTTTGCTTTTTTTTTTTTTTTTTTTTTTTGGCAAAAGACACATCTGGGACACAGGGCAAAGACGGGATGGAACTTCAGGTATTTCATCTGCTGACCACCTCCGACAGGGAACTGTTTGGATTTGGAGTCCAGCCATGTTAAATAACTTATAAAAGGAGTCAGGTGATCTGCCCATCTTGGCTTCCCAAAGTGCTGGGATTACATGTGTGAGCCACCACCCCTGACTCCAAGATCCTAATTTTAAAAAGCACAAAACTCAAGCTGGGTGTAGCGGCATGCACCTTTAGTCACAGATACTCAGGAGGCTCAGGCAGGAGGATCCCCTTGAGTCCAGGAGTTTGAGTCCAGCCTGGACAACATAGTGAGACCCATCTCTAAATAAAAAAACAAAAAATTCATCAAGCACCACCACAATACAAAAAGAATTATGTGTGAATACACCAAAAAGTTGAAAATCAAGGATAAAGGGAAGATCTTGACAGCCATGACAGAAGTAAAATCACATTACATGCATGCAAACAAAGATATGAAATATGACTGACTTCTCATCAGAAATTATATAGAAGCTCTAGGCCAGGCATAGTGGCTCACGCTGTAATCCCAACACTTTGGGAGGCCGAGGCCGGCAGATCACAAGGTCAAGAGATTGAGACCATCATGGTCAAGATGGTGAAACCCCGTCTCTACTAAAAATACAAAAATTAGCTGGGCATGGTGGCACACACCTGCAGTCCAGGAGAATTGCTTGAACCCAGGAGGTTGCTGTGAGCCAAGATCACACCACTGCACTCCAACCTAGTGACAGAGTGAGACTCCGTTTGAAAAATAAATAAATAAAAAATAAAGAGAGAATACCTAGAAGCGATAATATAATGGAACAATATCTTCACAGTGTTGAAAGGGGGAAAACACCTGTCAAGACAAAATTCTAGATCTTGAAAATACACTGTCCCAAAATAAAAGAAAGTTATAGCCATTTTACCATAAGTAGAGAATTCATCACCAACAGATCTGCACTACAAGAAACACTAAAGAACAATTTTCTGACTGAAGGGAAATGACACCACTAGAAACATGGATGTAAGGGAAAAAATATATAAAGAATGCCAGGAAAGGTAAGTAAGTGTGTAAATGTAAAAGATAATATGTGCTACCTTTTCTTAATTACTATATGAGATATCTGCCTGCTAATTACTATGAGAAATATAAATCCCACCATAGTATGGGGTTTATAAAATGTTAGAATACTGTATATGAAAATCACAGCACAAAGAATGCGGCACAAATAGAACGAGACTGTTACAATGTCGTTTGCATTTAATATTACAGCACAACGTTAAGTCTGAGTGGACTATATTAGTTAAGGACAAATATTTTAAGCAACCACTTAAACAATTATGCAAAGCTATGCATGTTTGAAGCCATTCAACAGTCACCTCAAATAATAAAAGTGAAATTAAAACTATTAATATCAAAATTATGATTTATAATAAGTGGTAACTCTGCACCAGATACTACGCTAAGTTCTTAGGTATCCTTATTAAAATAAAAAGCAAGGAAATGAAATAGTGACTAAATGGAAGAACATGACAGAGAAGACATGCTTACTCTCTTTCTGAAACAGTCATTCAGGACATGATGAAAAGTCCACCAACACGTATCTAATCTACAGATTCCTATGGCAGGAAATAAGATCAACAAGAGAAACCAAACTGCCATCACTTATGCCATGAGAAGGAAATTGATTAGTTGAAGAATATAACTTTTTTTCCTGCCAATATTTCAGATTTTAGAAGAAAAAAAGTAGCAGCTGGGGAAGCAAAAGAGTCAATCGATGTGATTTAGATTTCTGGAGATAACAGATTCTCGACAAAAATGCGTTTGGGAAAGAATATGGCAAATCTTTTCCTAGAATGGAAAGAGTGTGTTTGAGCCCAGTTTTACTGATAGGACAAGAGGTTTATAAAGTAAATACAAAGCTACATACCACAGAATTACAAGAATGACATGAATAAAAATATAGAGCTGAATATAGGTGATTGTTTGTATAATAACAACATCAGAAAAAAAATTGAGAAGGCAAGTGATACGGTTTGAGTCTTTGTTCCCACCCGAATCTCATCTTGAATTGTAATCTCCATAATCCCCAGGTGTCAAGGATGGGACCAGGTGGAGGTAATTGGATCATGGGGGTGATATCCCTCATGCTGTTCTTGTGATAGTGAATGAGTTCTCACAAGATCTGATGGTTTTATAAGTATCTGGGATTTCCCTTGCTTGCACTCCCCCCATCCTGCCATCCTGTGAAGAAGGTGGCTGCTTCTCCTTTGCTTTCCGTCATGATTGTAAGTTTCCTATGGCCTCCCCAATAGTGCAGAACTGTGAGTCAATTAAACCTCCTTCTTTTTAAATTATCCAGTCTCAGGTTATTTCTTCATAACAGTGTGAAAATGGACTAATGCAACAAGCAAAAATAAGTCATAACCTGAGATAGCACTACTGAATTTTGAAAATAGAATTTTGAATAAAGTGAACCTGATATTTTAATATAGGCTGGTAATGAAACATAATATATCTCTCCCTCCCCTACCTTATTCCGCTCCTTCTATAAAATATTAGCTGTGACTTTAAAGAAGTGTCTTCTTCTGTTTCATGTATGAAATTGTTTTCAAGATTTGATAAAAAATCATGTGTTAGCATAATGCATGGAACATCTTATTTACTAAATAGAAGGTAGCTGTTACTAATGTTATTTCATCAGCAGCAGCTACAGCAATGAATCTGAAAACAAGAAAACATAACCAATTAGCCAATTGTAGAAGCAATAATGTCTTTATTCATTAGCAACATTTATTAAGCTCTTAACTACAAATCAAGCCCATCTGTCTGAAAAATATTGTGGGGACAAGTATGATTGGGGCAAAGAAGACAGCTATTCTTGACTAAAGAAAGATAGCAAAGACCCAGATAGAAAGGATCTTTTCAGGAGAGAAGCTGAAGTCTCACCAATTCTTGAAGAAATAAGTGTTAAGCATTATACGTGTAGCATTTAGACTATTATTTTCATATAATATGGCCAGATTTAGGGAGAGGAGTTGTCATTCTCAGTTAGGCAGCAGACTACCTTTCTCTCTTCAAACTCTGCTGTCTGCCTAAACTTGGTTCTTCATCCAACAGACACATAGGAATTACTCAAAAATGTTATTTGAATATCCAAACTATTTGTACAATAAAATGAATTTGAGAAGTACAGGAGTAATAATTACTGGGCTTCTACTAAGTTCCAGGAACTTGTAAAATGATTGATGTCAAAAATATTAAGTGATTATTGCAACACTTTGAGGTAGAAATGAGAACCCGCAATTTTTAGATAAGGAAATCAGAAATCAGAGAGGTTCTGAAATTTGCCCAAGGACACATAGCCAATAAGTAAAGGAGTGAGGAACCCCAATCTGTTGGACGCACACTCTGATTTTCACTCTAGCACCACTGCCTCCCTAATCCACAAGCGATGCCATGATTTTCATCCATTGTGCAGAATTATTGAGTCATGTAGGTGGTAAGTATTTAAGCCATTATAGCAAAGTCTGTTTGATGTATCATGATTAGCAACAGTGATCAGCTAATCAAACTGCTAATGATAACCTCATTGGTGCCATGTTTTATTGCTTACAAAGCACTTTCTGGTGATTATATAATTTGATTCTTAAAATGACAATGTGTGGCAGAGATTTTCCTCCTTACTTTTACAGGTAAAGAAAATTAAGACTCAAATAAATTGATCAACTTGACCCCAAACCATTCAAACTCTGAAGAGGAAAAGTTGGGAAATGAATTAATTCTGGCTCAGTATCATATGTTCTCCAAATACAATGCATGCCACTTTCCAGCAGGGCAGGATGATCAAGAGCAGAGTTCTCAGGAGTCCTTCCGCTTTTCAGCAATAATGTGTGGTATATTCCTCAGTGGGTAATTACCCTTTCATCTCCAGTCTTAGATCTTAGTTATGATTCTGGTCTCCTCTCCATGGAAAACATTTTTGAAAGGCCACTGAAGTGCCCTGGGAATACAGATTCTGGTCTGACTTCTTTCATACCACATACAACCTGGGAACATTTTTGTGATCTCAAAGAAAACACCAAAAGCATTTTCTGTCATCAATTCCCATCCATATTTCTTATACTATGCCATAAAGAAAACATTTTTAGATAAAAAGGTTATGCATTTTAGTTTATTGAGAAATTGTACTCCATATAGTATTCTCCATACTTTACAGTAGATTACTTCTGCTCATTAATATAACACATATAAAACATGAAAAAAATAAGTGTCTTATTTCCTAGTTTGATTTCCAAGACTTGTCTCAAATAATTGATATAATATTAGAATAATACTCAGGAAATACTAGGAGAGTCTGTGAGAGAATAAAATCATACAATAAGGGGAATCTGTGAAGCAGTTTTATATCTTCTTCCTTCTCTTCCTTACCTTTCAAAACAAAATTTCCAATTGATAGACTTGAATTTTAGTAGCAGACAAGTCCTAGTCAAACAAAATAAGATTTATCAGCCTTGTTTTTAAAGCACACATGCACACACACACACATACACGAAAACTATAACATATATTCTAAAATTTAATTGTAGAGTTTTCTTCCATTTTATTTAGAATAGATATGTTCTATTGCATTTTTGCAATCCAAAGACCATTCCCAAATAGATACGGCCTAGAATTTTGCTCTGTCTGAGAATAACAAATGTCAGAAGAGTAGTTGAAATAGAGTGGTTTCAGATTTGGGCTTACACTCCAGTCAATCTAACAAATGGGAGGAATATGAACAAAGTATATAAATGTCCTGAATCCTCAGTTGTTTATCTAAAAGTATAGAAAACCTAATTTTCCTTTTACCATTTTTGTGAAGACTGGATGTAACAAACAGTAGATACTGTTATTAATTTGCCTCTACAATTATTCAGTACATTCTCTCTTATATGAAGTGGTTGAACAGTAACTACCTTTCTGCAACATTTGTAACAAAATTAGTACTAAAATACATAAAGAATTTCTAAAGATATGTAGCTGATTTTTTAAATGTACAAATACATGAATAGGAATTTAACAGAAACATGTTTGCACATATATGGCTTCATCAGTAATCAAAGAAATGTAGATTAAAATCATGATGGCTTTTTGTTTAGAGCTGGTTGATTCAACACAGCATGAAGTTCTTCCTCAAAAATTTTTATAATGTAAGTAGAGAGGACAACACCAAAAGGCACAATCACAAGGACAAAGACAAAAGATAAAGAATTGGTTTACCACTAATGGAGGGAAGAGCTAAGTAAAAGATTACATTTTGAACATTAAGACCCTCTCCCCAACCCTTCCCCAATATCTCTCAGGATACAGGCAAAAAGGCTTTATCAAATTGAACACTGGAAGTGTCTGCTCAGAAATAAAGTATATAAATGTCCTGAATCCTCAGTCATTTATCTAAAAGTATAGAAAATCTAACTTTCCTCGTACTATTTTTGTGAAGACTGGATGTAACAAACAGTAGATACCCAGTCTAGATTTAAAAAAAATAAAACTAGTAATGTCAGAGATTTCCTGGTGAAAGGGATCAGCCAGATCACTCTACCGTCCGGCTCACGTTAAAAGAAGTCCCTTCCAGAGCTTTTCATCAGCTTTTTATTGCCCTGCTGTTAAAATGAGGAAAAGTCAGCAATTACCAGACAATTGTAAAAAGTAACATGAGTAACATAAGCTAGAATAAGTAAAACATAAAAACAGGGACAGTCGGGCGCGGTGGCTCACGCCTGTAATCCCACCACTTTGGGAGGCCGAGGTGGGCGGATCACCTGAGGTCAGGAGTTTGAGACCAGCCTGGCCAACATGGTGAAACCGCATCTCTACTAAAAATACAAAATTAGCTGGGCATAGTGGCTGACGCCTGTAATCCCAGCTACTCAGGAGGCTGAGGCAGGAGAATCACTTGAACCCAGGAGGCAGAGGTTGCATTGAGCCAAGAATGTGCCATTGCACTCCAGCCTGGGCAAAAAGAGTAAAACCCCATCTCAAAACAAAACAAAACAAAACAAAACAAACAAACGAACACAAAACATGGAGGATATAGGACAAAATGACAGAAGGAACTTTGAGGAAACAAGCTAAAGAAGGGGAAGAGAAAACATAAAAACAACCCTTCAGAGAGACAGGGAGAGAGTCACATCTAGTAAACTGGCTAATAGTATAGAACACCTGACAATACCAAGTGTACAGGTTGAGAATTTAGGGAAAAAACAACTTTTTCACACTGTTTAGTGTTAAATTCACTGGAATTCAAAACTCACAGAATTGTGGTTCTCTGCATAGTGGAGGGGCATCAAAGGAACTCACGATGTTCAGTTTCTGGGCCATGATGAATTGCGGAGTGTCTTTACAACTCTACTAGTTGGCCAACAGAATGGCAATATTGGTAGGGAGAGTAGATAAATACAGGACATTGTTAATGTTATGTGAGAGCTAGAGAGATACACATGTGCACACACACACACATAATTCTCTAGCGTCTATAAATGCAGTAAAAATTTAAAAATGAAGTGAAAGCAGAAGACATTCACTGGCATGCTAGCCACATTTTCCTTTAAACTAAGACACATATTCCCTGATGCTAAGAGAAGTGAAGGCTTGGAGCTTCGAAAAATCTAGAATCAAATCCTGGTTCTGCACTTGACAGCTGGGTGAAGCTTGACAAACCAACTTATTTAAGCCTTAGTTTCTTTATCAGTGAAATAAATGAAATGAAATAATCAAATACATTCTATGAGGGTATTTAACACGATACACATACCAAGTTTGTAGCAAGGTTCTTAATCCAAAGTAGAAATTAAGTAAATATCCATTATTATTACTGTAGTAAAATATATGGAGTTTTCTTTCCACCGTGATGGTTCAGTCATTCTTATCAGATATTTTTTCTTCTTTATATTACTTTCTTAATTAAAAATGTAATTATTTTGTTAATCACAATTAAACTTTGTCAATGCCCCTTTGTTAATTAAATAACCTCTCCAGTTATCTATCTGTATCTATTGATTCACTGAGTCATATATATGTATATCTCATATACAGATATGTGTGAGACATGTGTACGTATACATTTACATATATATAAATTTCAATTGTTAGATATATCTATTTGCCTGGACCCTATCTTACTGGGGAAGTTAAGTCTTTATTTCCCAGATGGGAAAACAGGCAAACACCTCCCAACTCTTATACAGAGTTTTAGCTCTGTAAGTCTTTATTCTAATCCTATGTGTTAATATCATACAGTCAGTTTAAAGGTTTTTTCTATTTATCTATCCTATATTTGCCAAATGTCCCTTTATAAGGGACTTTTTTTTTTTATTAGACAGGGTCTTGCTTGTTGCCCAGACTGGTCTGAACTCCTGGTCTCAAGCAATCCTCCTGCCTTAGCCTGTCAAGTAACTGGGATTACAGACATGTGCCTCCACTCATGGCCCTATTTCAGGATGTTTCAGATATTCTATGTATGACTTGAAGACCTAATAATCAATTGTATAGGAAGAAAGACTATCAAAGAGAGGAGGAAGAGTAAATGAAGTATACAAGAGCTCTTTAGATAAGAAAAGCATTGTTTGAACACCTAGAGTCTATGGAAACACTCAACACTGAGGGATACAACTCCCGTGGGGGATAAACTGATCACAAATTGGGTTGCCCACCAGCTTCAAAAGGAATGTCCCTGCAGTGAGGTGCACTGTGGAAATGTTGCATGGTCTAGTCCCGTGGATTTTCCCTTTTGTGGGGGGAACCAGGATTAAATGTAAATATGGGGCCGGGCATGGTGGCTCACACCTGTAATCCCAACACTTTGGGAGGCTGAGGCAGGCAGATCACCTGAGGTAGGGAGTTCGAGACCAGGCTGACCAACATGGAGAAACCCTGTCTCTACTGAAAATACGAAAATTAGCCGGGCATAGTGGCACATGCCTGTAATCCCAGCTACTCAAGAGTCTGAGGCAGGAGAATCTCTTGAACCAGGGAGGTAGAGGATGCGGTGAGCCAAGATCACACCACTGTACTCCAGCCTGGGTAACAAGAGTGAAACTATCTCAAAAAAAAAAAAAAAAGGCATTCTTGATTTTGGGGGATTTAAGTTTCTACCTTTCAGCTATACCTACTTTTTACATACGATAAATATTAGGCCCCAGAAATGGCAAATGCTTTGTGGGCCCAATTTGTTAATAGACTCCACCTTAAGCTCAGTGGTCCAGCTGGAAACTGGAAATAAAATGAGAAGCTAACTACATAAATGAAATTGATCTCCTTATAAAATCCTGTAGTGAATTCCTGTAATTTTGTGTTACCTTGGCATTCTTTTAAAATTTTCCTCCAACACACTGAACTCCCTTCTTAGAAAAGCTAAATTGTCATGCTGCACTTTCACATGTAAACTTGCTACCCTGTTTGTTCTAAAGCTCTGAAAGGGCTTTGGCCATGTGGGACAGATAAACTTTAGCTTGTTCCATTTACAAAGTTTGAATCAAACTGTCCTTTTAAGCTAGTCAGTTTTACCCTTCTCATAGCTAAAATTTAAAAATGAAAGCCATAAAAATCCTTATTTGTCTGTATTTTATGTATACTTGTGTATGTGCCTGTTTGTATATTATCTACATAATGCCAAACTGACTTATAAATAAATGAGTGCCTATAAGTCAATAAGCCCAAACACTATTCAAGTTTACATGACTTTGACTTTCTTCCAGATTTTTTAAAGTCATAAATTCACCCATCCTCCATCCATAAAAGGGCAATTTGGAGTTGCCAAAAAAAAGGGCCTCTTTCTTTGGTGCCCTCTTGCTTTTACCTAGATGTTTCTCCAGCTGGGAATTCTTTGCCCTCTTTGCCTTGCTTTATTCCACTCATCTTACTTACCACTTTCTCTAAATGACCAAGCTTTTCTCCAAAAGACAAAACAAAATGAGTAAACAAACCAAAATAACCCACCATTCCCTCACTTGTGTAGGAATAACAACAGTTGAGGAGGTCAAAGTACAGTGGTGACGTATACACAACCTTGAGAATTTTTTTTAAAAAAAAATTGATTTGTACACTTTAAAAGGTTAATGTTATAGTACATGAATCATATTTCAATAAACAAATGAAAAAGTACGAATTCAAAATCAACCTGTGTTTGATTTTTCATTCTGCTGCATATTGTCTGCATGAGCTTCAAGGAGTTATTAAACTTTGTAAATTCCAATTATTTAATCTGTAGAATGAGGATAATTATACCTGCTCATTAATGTTTTCTAAAGATTAAATGAGATTATCTGGGCGAAATTAAGACAGTCTGAACTGTCTGTGACTAGCAATGACAGAAATAAATATATCCACATGAAATGAATATAGCCCCATATGTGCAAAAGTTATGCACGTATGCTAAAAGTCAAAATCTTAACTAACAAAAATATTCTTAATCCTTCTTCTATCTTCAATGTTACATTCCTTTCTTCTTCTGAAAGAATACCATGTCTTGCTTTCTTTTCTAATATATATCAGATTATCTTTTCCAGATGTATATTCTACTTCTGCTTATTGTTAAATCTCTTCTCCAAATGTTGACTAGCATCGTTTTCCAAATAGATATTGCAAGTCGTTCATTCATGAGTACAAAGACTTTCCTCCCTTTTGAATTCCAAAGTAATTCTAAAGAATTAGATGGGAGGAAGCCGGGCGCGATGACTCAGGCCTGTAATCCCAGCGCTTTGGGAGGCTGAGGTGGGCGGATCACGAGGTCAGGAGATCGAGACCATCCTGGGTAACACTGTGAAACCCCGTCTCTACTAAAACTACAAAAAATTAGCGGGGCGAGATGGCGGGCGCCTGTAGTCCCAGCTACTCGGGAGGCTGAGGCAGGAGAATGGTGTGAACCCAGGAGGCCGAGCTTGCAGTGAGCCGGGATCACGCCACTGCTGCACTCCAGCCTGGGTGGCAGAGTAAGACTCTGTCTCCAAAAAAAAAAAAAAAAAAAAAAAAAAAGACAGGAGGGATTTGGGGTTGCATATATGTGTAAAAGAGAACTTATAAAACTACTGTGTTAAGAAATGAGATTGGAGGCCGGGCGCGGTGGCTCAAGCCTGTAATCCCAGCACTTTGGGAGGTCGAGACGGGCGGATCACTAGGTCAGGAGAACGAGACCATCCTGGCTAACACGGTGAAACCCCGTCTCTACTAAAAAATACAAAAAACTAGCCGGGCAAGGTGGCGGGCGCCTGTAGTCCCAACTACTCGGGAGGCTGAGGCAGGAGAATGGCGGGAACCCGGGAGGCGGAGCTTGCAGTGAGCTGAGATCCGGCCACTGCACTCCAGCCTGGGCGACAGAGCGAGACTCCGTCTCAAAAAAAAAAAAAAAGAAAGAAAGAAAGAAATGAGATTGGTAGCCCTGGTCAGTGGTAAATCACTCTCATTTCTTCTTGTTTGCCACATTCGTAGTAAACAGTACAAATCATATTTAAAATATGTCTTATTTCCACAACATTGTCCTGCAGTAAGCATTCACACAATTGGCATTCTGATCATGATCTACAAATCGGCAAATCTCTCCCTTCCCAGCCTGACCACAGGCCTTTCATCATGCCCTGAGCCCCACAAACAGGCATTTCCTCCATTCCTAGAGCTGCCACCCTCATCTCTACCTTGGCACCTTTGCCAATGCTTTCTCTTCTTTTGCCTGAAATGTTCTTTTCCCAGTTATTCACACCAATGGATTTTCTCATCCTTGTGATCTCAATTAAGATGTTTGTTTTCCCCAAAATAGCTTGTCCACCCTATCAAAAGTACATTCCATATTCTACCATCTTATTTCCTTTCAGAATATCCAGGTTGTGATAAATAATTTTACATCATCCTTTCAGAACAATTTTTTATTTCTGAATTGTTTGATTTATTGTTCCTTCTTTTCATTGACTATTCTCCAATAAGACAATGACTATCATCTCCTGTATTCTCTATTGCATTCCCCACACCAGCACAACTCTTAACACAGAGTAGATACATAGTTTAACTACTGAAGAATAGTAGCCTTTCCCCAATCCAGTGATTTGGGGAAATCTCTAAGGATGATAGAGAGAGTCAGTGCTCTCCTTCCTTAATGGCTTCAGTAGACCTCCCACAGTTGTATTTTTTAAAATCTGACTAATGAGTCAAGACTGATGGGTCTCACACTAAGAACAATCATTGCCTCTTCCTAAGAGTAGACCACAGATCCTAAATTGCTTTTCCTTTCCTCTCCGAAGCAGCTGAACTGGTACTTGCAAAAGGGCAGATGGCGTCACTCTGCCACACTCTGGATATGTCTGTCTTAGTTCCTTGTTGAGAACATCCGCTTCTTTCCACTCTTTACAACAGCAATTCCTCACCAGTGGGGAGACACACACCAAGGGCTCTGGCCTCCATTGGGGCAGGGAGCCACTTTGTGCTAATTCAGAGAGATGTCCAGAGGTGAAGGCAGGCAGTAGATGACTAGGCACCCAGTGGCACACACATCCTGTAGCAAAGTACCAATAGCAAGCTGTTGTTGGAACAGCAATATACCTTAATTTCTACATCTGAAATTTGAGGGAAAGAAAAGAACAACCTCGGTCTTTTTCTTACTGACTTAATTAAATTATATATCAGAGGCCAGGTACAGTGGCTCACGCCTATAATCCCAGTACTTTGGGAGTCTGAGATGGGCAGATAGCTTGAGCTCAGGAATTCAAGACCAGTCTGGGCAACATGGGGAGACCCTGTCTCTACAGAAAATATAAAGATTAGACAGGCATGGTGGCACATACCTGTAATCCCAGCTACTCGGGAGACTGAGGTGGGAGAATTGCTTGAGCCTGGGAGGTTGAGGTTGCAGTGAGCTGAGATCGCACCACTGCACTCCAGTCTGGGAGATAGAGCCAGACTTTTTCCAAAAAAAAAAAAAAATACATATATATATATATATATATATATATATATATATATATATATATCAGAAACACCGAAAAGGAAGAAAAAAATCATTGAGTTCGGAAGACCAGGCTTTGCATCCGCACTTCTTCATGTATTGACATTGTCCCCTAAGATTCGCTAATGTCTTGTGTCTCAGACGAACTTTCCTTGCTTATGAAATGGATATAAGTAGGTCTGCTTCATGGGCGGCTATGAAAAGTCATGTTTCTTTTTTGACTTATTTCATTATTTCTCTACAATCATGCTTATTCTTTTTGTATGTCACTTATCTCAAAATGTCCTTAGACAACGTGCATCAGAATCACTCACTTCCCAGGTAATTGGAAGACATACTAAAGATTTTTCTAAGTCATTTGATTAGATCAAAATCTCAATGGTACAGGCTAGGCCACAGGCAAAAGGTATATTTTTCCCAATCTGAGAATTACGTTCCTTAAAAACTCATGTAGAACAATTTATAATCAAGAAATCTGGGACTTCATATATTTAAAAATTAGTTTGGCAAAATGTATGCTGTGGGTAAACTCCTCCCCCCGCCACACAAAGACTTTACAAAATTTTGAGCCTACAATTTTTTCGTATAGACAGAACACATTAATATAAAATTAGTGACAAGATTGTATATATCTTGAGACATCAAGATGGTGGGGGTTTTTTCTGGGTTTTTGTGTGTTTTTTGGGGGTTTTGTTGAGATGGAGTCTCACTCACTCTGTTGCCCAGGCTGGAGTGCAGTAGTGCGGTCTCTGCTGTCTACAAATTCTGCCTCCCAGGTTCAACTGATTCTCCAGCCACCTGAGTAGCTGGGATTACAGGCACCTACCAACACCCCCAGCTAATTTTTGTATTTTCAGTAGAGACGGGGTTTCACCATGTTGGCCAGGCTGTTCTCAAGCTCCTGACCTCAAGTGATCTGCCCACCTCAGCCTCGCAAAGTGCTGGGATTACAGGCGTGAGCCATTGCGTCTGGCCTAAGACAGTGTATTCTTGATGGTGGTATTATTAACATCTGTTAATCATATACTTAGAGATATCCCTTTCCTACATTTTTCTAAGAGACATGGATAATTCCATCTGGCTTTGTAGCAGATCATCAGGGAATGATGTCATGCCTCTGCAATGTTTAATATGATTGTTATTTTAAAACAAGATTGGAGACTGGAGAATTTAATCTTTGTTAACTAACAATTACATACATTCACTATAACATTTGCTTAGTTTCCAAAAGGATAGCATATAGAATTTATAGTTTCATTCTCATGAATGCCCAGGATACTGGCAGCTAGGAAAAATCACCGACCCAGCAGCAAGCCAAATCCAGCATCTATATATACAGGATTAGCCGACAAGCAGTATGTCCATACGCAATAGATTTATAGCAGGTCAGCAGGATGGGAAAACTGCAGTCTGGGGATTGAAGCTAGGTTTAGAACAGGGCACAATGCTGGTGGAGGAGGAGGGGAAAAGAGTCAGAGAAAAAACAGCAGTGATTATCACTTACTGATTTCTTAGTAACTTAACTACACTGTCTCCAGCCTATGGAAGAGGTTTTATCAGCAATAATGGTATAACTGGATAATAGTAACTCTTACATTTTTCAGTCAACAAACCAAAAATAACAAACCATTTGAGAAAAGAATATGAATCTAAGTCATCTGACAGCATTCCACTGGCACTTTCTAATAAAATTAAGTACCAGCAATTTTTTAAAACAGTGATATTGGCATCACAGAAAATGGAGTAGGAAGCATCAAGTCACTCCACTGAAGCAATTATAAAGCTGGAAAACACTGATGGAATTAACCTTTGTGGAACTCTAAAATCTGAACAGAACACTTACAACAACCAAGTGAGTACTTAATGAAAAAAAGCGGCTGCTAAATTTTGGTGAGAAAGTGGTACGGTGATTTTGCTCACTTGCCTATCACCAATATTCTCCAATTTGACAGTAGTCATGGTGGTTTTTGAAGTTACCAGAAGGTGCAATATGAATCCCATTAATATCGTGACTATGCTTTTTGGCCTGTCTGATAATTGTCCAAGCGACCAGCACAGAAGCTTGCTTTCATTTTGCCCTCCTCTGGCTGGAGCAGCTTCCTGGGCTGATGTCGATCAAAGCATTTAAAGACCTGTACTACTTAGAGCTCCCTAAGGCAAGGCAGAGAAGATGGGGATTGCATATGGGCAAGAAGCAGACGGATTATAAAACCTGAGAAAGAGAAAGCTAAGAGGATAATTCTTGGGAAATAAGGGCTTTTAAGGGTTACTGTGTATATCAGGGACTTCAGAGTGCAAGATCAGGATGGGATACGAGCTCAGGAAAGACCTAAGAGGACCCTAAGCTTCACCCCTGGCCAATCTTTGAGCTCTGTGCAAGCAGAAGGTGAATGTTAAGTCAATGCCAAGGTGGGCTGGCTAAGAATTTCACAAGTGTCTCAGCTCAGAGATAATCTGCAAAGATAGGGATAGTAAGTTCATTTTCTTTTGGGTTCCAGGTGTTCAAAGAAATTTCTATCTGTTACTAACTTACTGCTGGGATATCAGAACAGAGGTTCTGGTGACTACATCTGACAAGAAAGACAGCCTTTGCAAAAATAGTTTGGAAAAGTCTCTAAACGAATGACTGCAAACCTCAATCAGCAACAACAGAAAAAGTTGGGGAGGGTAGAGGGATAATTCAGTCTCCAGATGTACCACATAATAGTATTCAAAATGTTTAGTTTTCAACACTAAATTACAGAATATGAAAACACAGGAAAGTATGACCAATTCACAGGAAAAAAATAATAGAAACTGTCTCTGAGAAAGCTCAGACATTGGACTTACTAGACAAAGACTAAATCAAATGCCTTATATATGCTTAAAGAGCTAATGGAGGCCAGGTACAGTGGCTCACTCCCGTAATCCCAGCACTTTGAGAGACAGAGGCAGGTGAATCACCTGAGGTTGGGAGTTCGAGACCAGCCTGGCCAACATGGTAAAACCTTGTCCCTACTAAAATTACAAAAATTAGCCAGGCATGGTGACAGGCACCTGTAATCCCAGCTGCTCAGGAGGCTGAGGCAGGAGAATTGTTTGAACCTGGGAGGCAGAGGTTGCAGTGAGCCGAGACTGTGCCATTGCACACTCCAGCCTGGGCAACAAGAGCAAAACTCTGTCTCAAAAAAAAAAAAAAAAAAAAAAGAAAAAGAAAAAAGAGAGAGAGATAGAGATAATGGAAACCTAAGAAAATAACTAAAGGAAACCAGGAGAATAATATATGAAGTGGAGAATATCCAAAAAGAGACAAAAATTACCAAAAAGAACAAAATAAAAATTCTAGAAACAAGTCAATAGCTCAAATGAAAAATTTACTAAAGCATTTCAACAGCAGACTTGAGCAAGCAGAAAAAATAAACAGCAAATTTGAAGATAAAACAATTAAAATTATCCAGTACGAAGAGTAGAAATGAGAAAATGCAGAAGAGTGAATAGAAGCTAAGAGATCTGTGGGACACTATCAAGTTTATCAGCATATTCACTGGTGGAAATTCAAAAGTAGAAAAGAGAGGGAAGCAGGTAGAAAGAATATTTGAAGATGTAATGGCTGAAAACCTCCCACATTCCTACACATCTGAGAAGCTTAGCAAACTCCGAGAAGGATAAACTCAAAGGGATGCACACAGAGACACATTATAATCAAATTTTTCAGAAACAAGGACAAAGAGAAATATCTTGAAAGCAATAAAAGAGAAACAATTCCTCACATAAACAGCATCCTCAATAAAATTAACAGCCAATTTCTCATCAGGAACCTTGGAAGCCAGAAGGCAGTGGGAAGACTATTTATTTATTTAATTTTTAGAGACAGGGTCTCACTCTGTTGCCCAGGCTGGAGTGCAGTGGCATGATCATAGCTCACTGCAGCTTTGAAGTCCTGGGCTCAGGCGATCCTCCCACCTCAGCTTCCCAAAGTGTTGAGATTACAGGCATGCATCACTATGCCCAGCTGGAAGACATAAAGAGCTTAAACTAAAAAAAAAAAAAAAAAAAAAAAAAAAAAGTCAAACAAGGATTCTCTAACTGGCAAAATTAATCTTCAAAAGTGAAGTCAAAATAAAAACACTCCCAGATACAGATAATTTGGGGCCTTCCTTTGCTAGTATGTCTATCCTATAAGAAATGCCCCAGAGGCTGAAGCAGGAGAATGGTGTGAATCCGGGAGGCAGAGCTTGCAGTGAGCCGAGATCGCACCACTGCACTCCAGACTGGGGGCGACAGAGCAAGACTCCATCTCAAAAAAATAAAAATAAAATAAAATAATAATAATGCTTAAAGGGGTCAGGCTAAAATGAAAGAACACTGTACTGTAACTTGAAGCCATACGAAGAAATAAAGAATGCTAATTACATAGCAAAACATGAAAGCCATTGTTATTGGGTTGTTTGCTTTGTAACTCCTCTTTTTCTTTCACATGTGATTTTTTTAAATGCATTAAACAATAATTATGAAACTACATCAAGGAGCTCACAGTATCTACAAATGGAAACTGCAGCAACAACAATATAAAGAGGGAGCACAGCTGTAAAGGAGCAGAGAATTTCCATGTTGTTGAATCTAAGTTGTTATCAATTCAAACTACATTGTCAAAAATTTAGGATGCTGGCCAGGCACAGTGGTTCACATCTGTAATCCCAGCATTTTGTGAGGCTGAGGTGAGTGGATCACTTGAGGCCAGGAGATTGCGACCAGCCTGGCCAACATGGCGAAACCCTGTCTCCACTAAAAATACAAAAATCAGCTGGGCATGATGGTGCACGCCTGTAATTCCAGCTACAGGGAAGCTGAGGCAAGAGAATTGCTTGAATCTGGGAGGCAGCGGTTGCAGTGAGCTGAGATCATGCCACTGCACTCCAGCCTGGGCGACAGAGCGAGACTGTGTCTCAAAAAAAAAAAAAAAGAAAGAAAGAAAAGAAAAAAAAATGTTAGCAAAGATGTGAAGAAATTCGAAGACTTTTATGTTGCTGGGGATATATAAAATGATCTAAAATGCTATAACCACTGTTGAAAACAGTTCCACAATTCTTCAAAAAGTTAAGTACAGAATTACCATATAACCCAGCAGTTTCATTCCCGGCTACATACTCAAGACAATTGCCAAGAAGTACTCAAATATTTATACACACATATTTATAGCAGCAATATTTATAATAGCTGAAAGATAAAAATAACCCAATGTTCATTAACCAATGTATAGATAAAGAAATTGTGGTAAGTATACATAATGAATATTATTCAGCCATAAAAAGAAATGAAGTACTAGTCAGGTACAGTGGTTCATGCCTGTAATCCCAGCACTTTGGGAGGCTAAGGTGGGCAGATGACTTGAGGCCAGGAGCTCGAGACCAGCCTGGCCAACATGACAAAACTCCAGCTATACAAAAAAATACAAAAATTAGCCAGGCATGGTGGTGAACACCTGTAATCCCAGCCACTTGGGTGGCTGAGGCATAAGAATCGCTTGAACCCAGGAGGTGAAGGTTGCAGTGAGCCCATATTGCACTGTTGTACTTTAGCCTGGGCAACAAAGTGAGACTCTTGCCGGAAGGAAGGAGGGAAGGAAGGAAGGAAGGAAGGAAGGAAGGAAAAGGGGGAGGGACGGAGAGAGGGAGGGAGGGAACAGAGGGAGGAATTAATACATGCCACAGTGTAGATGGACCTTGAAAACATTTTGCTAAGTGAAAAAAGGCAGACACAAAAAGTTATATATCATACAACTCTTTATGTGAAATATCTAGAATGGGTAAATCCATAGGGACAGAAAGAAGATCGTGTTTGCCAGGGGATAGAGGAAAGGAGCAATGGAAAGAGACTGCTTAATGAGTATGGTTTTCTTATGGATGATGAAAATGTTTCAGAAGTAGGTAGAGGTGTTGGTGGCTCAGCATTATGAATATACTAAGTGCCACTGATGGTACACTTTAAAATGGTTAATTTGATGTTATGTGAACTTTAACTCATTAAAAACACATATACACAAAAATTGGATTCAGCAGCTTGTAAGCAAATCCCAGAGTTACCAGTGAAGCCCCTCGTTTAGAAAATGTAACATTCGTGTTGTATTAAAGGCAAGAATGTTAGAAAATACAACATTATCAACACTTTTGATGACATAAAGGATGATGCTGAATGATAATAAACAAACACCAACAATTCTAAATAAATTTCCAAAGAGCTGCAAACGGTCTGCCTCTGAATCTTAAGATGATGTATAAATGCCTAAATTCTAACACATTTCATACTAGAGAGAGAGAGAGAGAAACACAGATGATAAAAATGAAATTTGTCTACAAAAGTCTACAAAAAATGTCTATAAGAACTTACTAAAATTATTCCAAGTGTTGAAAAAGCATTGTATTAGAGTACACTTGGCAAATACTTATTTATTTTGTACATAATGCCATGGTGTTGTATTTTGCAACTAATGGCATCTTGAGTTTTGTGAAAATTAGCAGATAAAATCAAAATATTACTACACTTTCAACAGATGCTTTATATTACAATGGTGACCCATTCATTCACGTACTCACCTTCACTAATCAAGGCTCTCGAATGTGCTGTGCTGAATTCAGAATCTACATGATTAAAAATTTCACTGTGGCAAATTTGAAGAACATTTGATTAAAAAAGGATTTAGCATCAATTTCAAGAAGCATTCACCACCTTTCAAAAGTTCATTATTAAGTAGGAGAGAAACCTAAGAACTTTATTGTAAACTGAGTGCTATTGCAGAGGTAGTTAAAAGATACGGTTTGGTTTCAAAGCAGTGACTATGGCTTCCTAGAAGTTTATAGGAGGCTTTGTAGAAGCAGTAGTGTTTTAGCAGCTTTTTTTTTTTTTTTTTTAGACAGAGTCTCGCACTGTTGCCCAGGCTGGAGTGCAGTGGCGCGATCTCAGCTCACTTTAGCAGCTTCTTACAGGACAGATAGGAATTTTGAGTTTATCTCATTAAAATAAAGCAAGAATACCATTTCAGGCAGAGGTAATTAGCGGGGGAAAAGGGTATAAAGTACTTTGTGAAGAGAATGCAAGAGGAAAGGGGACAGGTAAAGGGTAGGGAAACAGGAGACAAGGCCAAAAACCAAATGAAGAAACTGTTAAAACACTGGATTTCTAAGTATCACATCAATAACATTTTCTTACTTAGCTCTCTTAACAGAAAGTTAAAGGCATTAGGCCATGCCATTAATCTTTATTGGTCTTTTTGATAAACCAAGTTTGATATTTATAATGACAGGAAGCAGCCAAATGCCTAGACAGATAGGGATGGGTGCCCAGTGAATCTCCACCTCCAAGCCAAAGACAGTTTAAAGTCTGAAAACCAAGCTACAACTTCAATCCTCAGACCAGATTGAGAACTTGTCTTCCTGTTTGATGCACTTCCCCTTGATTGATCCCCACCCTTCCTATTTTACATATACCTACCCTTTCCTATTTGCTTTTTTGCAGTATCACGCTCACCTTTGAGTAGTGGCTTCGTTTTAACCTTTTTTGCACACTGACAAACCAATCAGCATGCACTCCCCATCCTGTGCTTATAAAGCTCCCAGACTCAGTTGATGAGGCAGAAAGAACCACCCAACTGCAGGGATTGGGGACCAGACCACTCCCTGTGTCTCCTCTCCGCTTATTCAGTCACTCAATAAAATCCTTCTCTGCCCTAATCATCCTTCAATGTCTAGCATATCCTTATTCTTCTTGGGTGTGATACAAGAGATCGGGCACCACTGAACACAGGTACAAGCTATGACACAGACAAGCTGGGGCATGCCAGCATGGCCAAGTGATATCCAGGTGAGGATATCAGTTGGTGAGGTGAGTTCCTGTGAGGCATTGTTGGCTGGGGTTCCCTGGCTTGCAAAGTGACCAAGAAGAAAAATCCTACATCAATATAGTACCAGGACCGAAAGAAGGTTTAGACTTTGACCTGTATCCATGGCATATTATCTACAATCTCTACTCAATTAAAAAAAAAAATCAAAATGCTAACCCTATATAATAACTCACAATTATTGAGGATCTTCTTTTATCCCAGTAATCAAATTCAGTATACACACACACACACACACTCACACACACACACACAGATCTTTCAGCCAATATAATCATAGGACCACTTAAAAGATTAAGAAATATAACCTCATAGAGGTCTGACAAAATTTGCATTATCACAAAGCCGTAAAGCTGCTTAAGTCAACATTTAAGATTTCATCCTTCATTTACTCACATAAATGTGTATTGAGTAAAGGTCTGCATTATCCATTTTTATAAATTATTTAAAGAATCTTTTATGTATAAGAGTAATATAAATGTGTTTTTTCTAATTTCTCTGGGCCAAGCACTGATTAAAGCAGATGTGCTATGACCTCATGATCTCAATCCTGAATTCCCTTGGTTAATTTTGCAAATGGTGTGTGTGTGTGTGTGTGTGTGTGTGTGTGCTCTGTATAAATGATTAATCTAAAGAAATCAGAGGTGAAACATCTATTATTTTTGTTACAAACTGTCTTTAGTAGTGGCATAAAATATACTTCTGGGAGTGTTGACGCATATGAGAATCACAAACAATGCCATCTTTGACATAATCCTGTGATATTCCTTTTTGTACGTTCAGAAATCAATAGACAATTATACCTATAATTTCTTTGAAACAAATTATTGAGACCTGCAAGTATGTCCCTTTACTAGAAAGAAGAGACTCACTGAGAACTGTGGTTAAATTATTTTTTAAAACAGAAAGAAATTATCCATGACATACATGTTCATGTTCATAATACTGACATTGTCAAAACATATTTAATTTATCTTGGAATCAATGCTGTTATTTATATTATCATCTGTTCTGCAAATTTGGTATACTGCACATTTCAATTTATTTCTCTACTCATGTCCCTTCCCCTAACACCATGAGTTGCTTGAAGGCAAGAATGATTTCTGATTAACCTTTTTATCCTCAGATTCTAGCATTACTCCAAGTATGGAGCAACCTCTTGATAGCTGTATGAACTGGTAAAAAGAGAATGAGAGTGTGTTTAAGTGAGTGACTGAGTGAACATATCAGTAAATAATTGAGTAGGTAGCTCAATTATTGTAGGTTTCCCGTTCCATAAATGAAGAATTTGAACATTAGAGAATGCAAGTGATAAAATATTACATGCCATGATTATTATCAAGAAATGATTATGGAACAAGCATTCTAAGTTATTTGTATGTGAAATTTTCAAGAGATCTTTCCTGAGACTTTTGAAATCTACATAAGATGGGCTTGAATTTGGATGTCCATACACTTTATTTTACAAATGGCAACAAATATGAAAGTGAAAAGTATTAAAAGAAAAACCGTAGGCAAATTAAATTTAACAGTTTATTTGAGGAAAGAATGATTCATGAATTAGGCAGTACTCAGAACCAGAAGAGGTTCAAAGAGCCCTGCCCAGCAGTGTGAGCAGTAAGCTTTTATAGGTTGAACAAAAGCAAAGTAGATGATTGGCCACAACTAGGTGTCTGCCTTGTTTGGGCATGTTGTGAGCAGTTGGTCACCTGTGATTGGCTGAAGCTCAGCTATTTCTGATTGGCTGAAACTTGGAGATTTGTTCAAAACAATACTTCTGAGTTTGGTTTTAGTTTGTTGACATCCTAAGTTAGGTTGTAGTTTGTTATATAGGAATTCAAAGTACAGAATAAGCCTCAGACTAGTGGCCTCCTGCTTATATTTAATTTAACAAAAAAGGAATTGTTAATAATTCTCTAGGACAATAGAGGCAAACTAGAATTGTTCCAGGGGAACTGAGATTAATTATCACCCTACCTTAAACTGTAATATCATACAATTTTTTTTTTTTTTTTTTTTTTTTTTGGAGACAGAGTCTCACTCTGTCACCCAGGTTGGAGTGCAGTGGCACTAGGCACTATCTTGGCTCACTGCAACCTCCACCTCCCAGGTTCAAGCAATTATCGTTCCTCAGCCTCCCAAGTAGCTGGGAATACAGGCGCTTGCCGCCACACCTGGCTGACTTTTTTGTATTTTTAGTAGAAATGGGGTTTCATCATGTTGGCCAGGCTGGTCTCAAACTCCTGACCTCAGGTGATCTGCCCTCCACAGCCTCTCGAAGTGTTGGGATTACAGGTGTGAGTCACTGTGCCCGGCCAGAAATTTCTAAAAAATTATTTTTAGACTATCTCTGTTCATGTCTGACTCTGTGCTCCAGACTCATGAGAGAAAGAACATAGCTACAATTTTGGAGCAAATGTAACAAAGAATAGCATCTTCATAAAGCATTTATTAACAAAGCAGATTGAGCTAGTGAAGATTTGGAGATAAAAGTGAAAGAGAAATTTTAGCAAAACATAACCAAGAAGCTTGAGTTGAACATGAAGCACTGAGAATTTAAGTTACCCCATAAGCAAATTTCTACTATCCAATTTCCCATATAGAAATAACCTCAAAGAACCTATCTTACTTCTCAATCTTCTCACTTCCACTTTCCTCACTTTCAACTGTATAGGCATAAAAGGACAGATATCCTCTGTTGTTTTTGTTTTTTTTTTTTAATCCATGGAGTTTCATCACCCCTTAGTTACCTGTGGTTTTCTTTCCTTCCTTTCTTTCTTTTTCTTTCTTCCTTCCTCCCTCCCTCCCTCCCTCCCTCCCTCTCTTTCTTTCTTTCTTTCTTTCTTTCTTTCTTTCTTTCTTTCTTTCTTTCTTTCTTTCTTTCTCTCTTTCTTTTTCTTTCTTTTTCTTTCTTTCTTTCTTTCTTTCTTTCTATCTTTCTTTCGAGACACGGTCTCCTGCTCTGTCACCTGGGCTAGAGTGCAAGGGCACGACTTTGGCTCACTGCAACCTCCACCTCCCAGGTTCAAGAGATTCTCACGCCTCAGCCTCCCAAGTAGCTGGGATCATAGGTTCACCACCATGCCTGGCTAATTTTTGTGGGTTTTGCATAGACAGAGTTTCACCATGTTGGCCAGGCTGGTCTCGAACTCCTGACCTCAAGTGATCTGCCTGCCTCAGGCTCCCAAAGTGCTGAGATTACAAGTGTGAGCCATTGTGCCTGACCCAGTTACCTGTGTGTTTGAAAATCCTTCATGGACTTATCTTCTATTCCAAAGGGAATATCAAGGTATTTCTTATTTCTGAGGCCGGGGCTGGTGGCTCACACCTTTAATCCCAGCACTTTCGGAGGTTGAGGCAGGCTGATCACTTGAGGTCAGGAGTTTGAGGCCAATCTGGCCTACATGGTGAGACCCTGTCTCTACTACAATTACAAAAATTAGCCAGGTATGGAGGCGTGTGCCTGTAGTCTCAGCTAGTCGGGAGGCTGAGGCAGGAGGATAAACTGAGCCTGGGAAATGCAGGTTGCAGTGAGCCAAAATTATGCCACTGTACTCTAGCCTGGGTGAAAGAGCAAAACCCTTTCTCAAAAAAATAAAAAAGTGCTTCTTATCTCTGAAATCAGCAACTCCTCTCTTCTGGAAATAATTCAGAGACAGTTTTACATTACATTTTACAGTGTCAACAGAATTTAAAATATTTGTGACAATAACTTGTGAATACTTGAAACCACTTTTGCAAAATTATGACTAAGACACTGAAAGAAATCTAACTTAACCAACTCCATCTTGCTTCTAACCTCCAAGCTGTCCTCGCTCATTCCAGGGCATAGACTGAACTAACTTTAAGAGGAACTTAGTTTATAAGTTATAGTTTAAAACAAAGATGATAACAGCCCTTTCCCACGAACAAACCTCCTTCTTGCCTGGGGACTGGACTACTAACATCAGCCACAAGATTAGAAATTATGGTTTAGGAGTCAGGCAGCTGGAGGCTAAAAGACTCTGACCCTCTCTAAACTGCTCCTAAGATCAGTGCTTAAGATGTTTGGCAAACCCTGTACTTGATGGATCAACGGGCACCACCCAGATCCATAAAGCTGGCTCATCTGATCTTGTGACCCCCACCCAGAAACTGACTCATCTCAAGACAGTGACGCCCTATGATTTTATCTCTGACCCAACCAATTAGCACTCCTTGACTCACTGCCTCTCCCCACCCACCAAATTGTCTTTAAAAACTCTGATCCCTGAATGCTCTGGGAAATTGATTTAAGTAATAATAAAATTCTGGTCTCCCGCACAGCCAGCTCTATGTGAACAGCTCTTTCTCTATTGCAATTCTCCTGTCTTGATAAATTGGCTCTCTCTGGGCAGCGGGCAAGGTGAACCCATTGGGTGGTTACATACCTACTGCTTCTAACTTCCTACAAAGGAGTCAGGTTACTTGCATGTCCCACCTAAGCTTTCGCCTAAGATCCTAGCAGAGTACCTAAGAGTCTATTTCTTTCCTGTTCCTTACACTTTCATATCTTACAACTGGGATTTTTATCCCTAGGATGTTGTCTGGAGGAACTTCCCTTCTCTGACCTCCACCTGCACTCGACTTTTACAATGCAACTCTGAAACTGCTTCAGATCATCTCTCAAACTTGCCTGGGACTGATCTGGGTTCTAACTTCTTGTTGTATGGGCACTGTAAGTATTGTTCATCCTCTCTGAATTATTAATCTGTTAGTTATAAGTGACAGAAAATCAACTAGACTAGATTATTCAAAAAAACAAAACAAAAAATATACTGGCCAATGGCCATTGTGCCCTGAGGTTAAAAAGTTCAGGGTAAGTGCTGGATTCGGTGCCTTGGTATTTTATTTGCTGTCTTCTTTACCTTGTATTAATCTTATTCTCAGCCTGAAAATGATGGCAAGATGCCAAAGGTAGCATTTTCTTTAAATCCTCCTAGATAGAAGTACCTTTGAGAAAGAAGATCCTCTTTGTATTAGTCCTTCCAAAACCAATTGAGTTTCACTCTCATTTAATTGGCTTACATTATATGTATACTGATCACTGAACCAATTTCTGTTGCCAGCAGCATTTGGGTCTTTGATATACCTGGCTTGGGGTCATATGCTACAGGCCTGAAACTTAACTCCAACTAACATGAGATGAACATAGTAAAATGTAGTAAATGAGATCTACATAGTAAAATGTAGGTCTCAATAGGAAGGAAGGGTTAGTAAAAGGCAAACAGCAAATGTCTTCTACAACTTCATTTTCAGATTACTTTATTCTCCCTCAGTTTTCTTTTTTTCTTTTTTCTTTTTTTTTTTTTTTGAGACGGAGTCTGGCTCTGTCGCCCGGGCTGGAGTGCAGTGGCCGGATCTCAGCTCACTGCAAGCTCCGCCCCCCGGGTTTACGCCATTCTCCTGCCTCAGCCTCCCGAGTAGCTGGGACTACAGGCGCCCGCTGCCTCGCCCGGCTAGTTTTTTGTATTTTTTAGTAGAGACGGGGTTTCACCGTGTTCGCCAGGATGGTCTCGATCTCCTGACCTAGTGATCCGCCTGTCTCGGCCTCCCAAAGTGCCTCCCTCAGTTTTCTACATTCCTGCTCATGTCCCTTCCCTGTAAATTAATTACTTATCATGTTTCCTTCCACCAAGGTATAGGGCCACAGTCCTGAAGTTATTAATACTGACATAGTGGGAAAGATTGTGAACAACACAAAAAGTGAATTTCTCAGTTTAAACTCCTCTCACCATCTTTTCCTGTAGCATACAAATAATGCAGCAGTAAAGCAAGAATTTTGCAAAATGTTCACAAGGCAATACATTACGAAGTAGGCACTTGATAAATATTTGTTGATAGATGTTAAGTCCCACTAAACCACTTCCTGAAAGCCCCTTTGGCCCAATTAATATCTTTGCAAGAAAAGACAGATCCACAGAGTCATGCTGAAAAAAAAAATAGATTGATTTTGTATATAGCTTAGTCTATAATCTTCAAGATATATATTGCTTGGAGAGGTACTCAAGGTGGTTTGTCATTCCTATCTTGTCTCGTTAGCATCAATAAAGAATATGATAGGGAAAAGAACACAATTTCCCACTAAATATTGTAGCAGCAAACACTAAGATTTACTAGAAAAATGAAAAATATCAATTTGTTTTCTATGTTTAAAGCCATTACTCAAAGCAAGTTGGCTTTATAAAGAATGAGGTGTCTGTATTCTTTTATTTTCTGATGAAGGCAAACATAAAGCAAAACAAATTTTTGGCAATCTGGAGTGGGAGACTTCACAATGCAGTTGTATTTTAGTTTACATAGAAATGCTTCTATATTTACTGGGTAAAGTGGCTCACTCTTGTAATCCCAGCACTTTGGGAGACCGAGGCAGTCAGATCACTTGCGGTCACAAGTTCAAGACCAACCTGGCCAACATGGTAAAACCCTGTCTCTACTAAAAATACAAAAATTAGCCAGGCATGGTGGCATGGGTCTGTAGTCTCAGCTACTTGAGAGGCTGAGGCAAGAGAATTACTTGAGCACGGTAGGGAGATGTGGCAGTGAGTCAAGATCATGCCACTGCACTCCAACCTGGGCGACAGAGTAAGACTCTATCAAAAAGAAAAAAAATCAAAGAATGCCATAAAAAACTATGCATAAAACCAACAACGATAACAGCAAAGAGACAGATCGGAAAATTATTATGATATCTTATGAGACTTAAAATACTATTTTCTTGTGTTATTTGACTTACAGAATAGAAATTAGTCAGAATTGGGTTTTTTAAGCATTACTTGCATTACACACCATCCTTGTTTCTCAGTTTCTTGCTGTAAAAGAGAATAATGGTATCTACTTGCTGACAGTACTGTAAAGAGTCAAGGAGAAAATGCTAATAATATCTTAGTATAATGATGAATAAATATTAATATTACTTCCCTATTAACACCTACCATTGCACTCAAGAGGCCATGATCATAAATTGCTGGTACATCTATGAGCACTAGCCGCATCTCCCTCACTGTCCTGTGCTTCTCTGCAGTCTACTCAATGAAGTGTAAGGAGAGCTTCTTTAAGTGAATATCTGCTGTCAATCTTCTCCATGAAGTCTCAGCAACGCTTCTATCTCAGGTTAAAATTTTCTGTCCCATCAGCATTTAGAGCTACATAGCACTCAACGACTGGTTGGGACAGAAGTGGTACACGGGTTCATTTTGAAGAGCTCCTTTTGTTAGGGTTTCCACAGGAAAGCAATTTTTCTTTGGCCACCGATACTGTCAAAACTTTCCAGAAACTCATGTGGCAGAAACTCTACAAACACTCATGTCAACTGAGAGGATGTTACTGTGAAACATGGACATTTTTTTTTTCCTCCAGAATAGTGTTCCCTGCCTTTCTATTGTTGTTCCTGTTTTCATTTCCTATCATAAGAGTTAGGAGGAAGAGTGGTAAAATAGTGTCATCTCTAGTCATCTCTTGTTAAACACTGCTTTCTTCCTGCATATGTCAGAATGACCCGAGGCACAGGTAGCAAATGTGGTTATCAAAACCATGAAGCAAATGTTTCTCTGTTTTTAAAACATTCTGACCACAAGAGTAGTCATTATCATCACTCCCCTTGGTGAAAACTTGCCCTGAAAGCAAATAATTTCAAAAAGGCTCAAAGAACAAACATAAACAACACAACTTTGAGAAGAAAAAGAAATGGCAACGTGATAAAATCATTTACTGATGACAGAAATTATTGCTTAGAGTGAAGTTTACAATATGGAATTTGAATTGGACTTTGAACTCACGTTTTGTGACCTTGTGATTAATCGCCACAAATGGATCTTTGTTTCGTAACCATTTAATCAGTGAGTTTCTTCCCTAGAGAGAGACTTTATTTTCAGTAGAAGAGTATCTCTTAATCGGCTCAGCGTAATATCCTCGTGTGTATTCGATAGCAACTTTTCATTTGGTAAAAAGTACTTGCAGGCTTGGGAATCAGAAAACTGTGTTTCAGAATTCACGTTGATGATCATGAGTTATAGCAATTTAGGTGCTCTCTCTCAGTCTTGAAAGGTCTTTCTACCATGATAAACTTTGTACAAACAAATTATTAAATGAAAAGAGGAGAAGGTTCAATAGGATTTTGAAGCAATGATAATTGAGGTCAGATTCACACTTGTTTCTAGTATCTCCCTAAGAAACCCTTAGAAACTCTCTGAGGAAAACAGTTTGAAAAACAATGATCTCCTTAAATTCAATCCCTTTTGTAAAAGGCTAGAAAATACCCCTCCTCCAAGATATACGCATCTTAATTCCTGGAAAGGGTAAATGTTATCTTATTTGAAAAATAAAATAAAAGGGGTCTTGAGAAGAGAAAATTAACATAGCAAAGTCATTCCCGCATTTCATACAAGACTAGACTGTCAGAATTGTGGTATGGTTCTTCCCTGAAAATACTTTCATCTTCCACCTTCACTGAGCATTTGAGCAACAACCTGAATTACAGTAGTCTTACTATCTTTTGTATCAGTCAGAGAACAGCGGACACAATATACACTATTAATAGTAAAGGGATTTATCACATTTTAAAAACACAACAGCCTGGGTGCAGTGACTCGCTTGTAAACCGAACACTTTGGGAGGCCAAGGAGGGTGGATCACCTGAGGTCAGGAGGTCAAGACCAGCCTGGCCAACATGGCAAAACTGTCTCTACTAAAAATACAAAAAATCAGCCAGGCATGGTGGTGGGCGGGCCCTCTAATCCCAGCTACTTGGGAGACTGAGGCAGGAGAATTGCTTGAACCGCGGAGGCAAAGGTTGTAGTGAGCCGAGATTATGCCATTGCACTCCAGCCTGGGCAACAAGAATGAAACTCTATCTCAAAAAAAATAAAAAAAATAAAAATAAAGGCCGGGTGTGGTGGCCCACACTTGTAATCCCAGCACTTTGGGAGGCCGAGGTGGGTGGATTATGAGGGCAAGAGATCGAGACCATCCTGGCCAACATGGTGAAACCCCGTCTCTACTAAAAATAGAAAAATTAGCTGGGTGTGGTGGCGCACGCTTGTAGCCCCAGCTACTCAGGAGGCTGAGGCAGAGGTTGCAGTGAGCCGAGATGGCGCCACTGCACTCCAGCAGGCAACAGAGCAAGACTCTGTCTCAAAAATAAAATAAAATAAGAGAAAATGAAAAACACAACACAATAAAAAAGCTGGCTTCAGAATTGTTGGAAAGCCTGAAGACACAGGTCCCTAGCTGAGCTTCTAGTAATGACTTCCCAAGCAACAATGTAGGAGGAGTTTACTGAAGGAGCTGCTGTCCCTGAATGAGGAAGCTGCAGAATGAGAAAGTTATCTGTTGAATGAATCCCTGACATGGCAACCAGCTCCATAAACATATGTCTTCTGGACCATAATATATAACAGAAAAGAATGAATGTCTCCTTCCCTGCCTCTTTACCTGACTTGTTCCAGATCAAATTTAATTCAGGCTTATTTGATTGGCAGAACCTAAACTAACAGAGTTGCCCCCTCTGTCTAGGAATATGGAAAATGTACTTTTAAACTTTCCCACCATTGCTTGCTTGAAGAGGGATGAAATGTAATGTAAGCTAGTTGATTCTCAGTATCTACCTCCCTGTCTGAAGGGAAAGATATTAAATATGATTATACAGCTTCTGTATTTGATTCAAGGGAGCCACAGAAATTTTAAGTGTCTTTGGAGGTTAAATTCTCATCCTAGACAGACTTTGGTATAAACAAAAACTTTGACTTTAGCAAGACTGGCCTGAACAGTGGAAAAATGAGATAGTGAATGAATATAGAGGCCCTATAATATGTAGGCTTTAGGTAAGGCATCTTATTTAATGTTTATAACGTCCATATGGGATGGGAATTCTGAGGCTTGGAGAAGTGTCACAATCTTTCAACATTAAAAAACAAAATTCCTACTCACTCCATTTTACATCTCAGGCCTCTTGATACTCTGGCACCTTAGCTCACCTATTTTAGTGAAGTTATGAAAGCCATATGTGTGACACCCTCACATTTATTTCACTCTTGCTGTACTCAGTAGCTCAATAACATGAGGGTAAAACTGCACATAGTATGTAATATACCATTTTGCAAAATCCCAGAACAAAACAACTGAATATAGAAATGTACGTGTACTCCCAAATGCCCACAAGAGAATCTTCAGAAAGGCAAATTTCCCATAAAATCATGTCATTTGTTCTGAAAAAATTAATAGTTGAAAAGCAAAGCTGAAAAAGACAAGAGCTGAAGGAGAGTCACTTGAAAGCTTATGTGAGAAAAGAAGATTTGCCCCAGAGACTCAGAAAGTAGAAAGTATATTAGACAAAAATATGTGAAAATGTGTCAAGAAATATTCATCACCAGGCTGGGCACAGTGGCTCGTGCATGTAATGGCAGCACTTTGGGAGACTGAGGCAGGATAATCTTTTGAGGTCAGGAGTTCGAGACCAGCCTGACCAATATGGTGACACCCCATCTCTACTAAAAATATAAAAAAATTAGCCAGGTGTGGTGGTGCACGCCTGTAGTCTCTGCTACTTAGGAGGCAGGAGAATGGCTTGAACCCAGGAAGCGGAGGTTACAGTGAGCCGACATTGCACCACTGCACTCCATCCTGGGCAACACAATGAGACTCTGTCAAAGAAAGAAAGAGAGAAAGAGAGAAAGAGAGAAAGAGAGAAAAAGAGAAAGAGAAAAGAAGGAAGGAAGGAAGGAAGGAAGGAAGGAAGGAAGGAAGGAAGGAAGGAAGGAAGGAAGGAAGGAAGGAAGGAAGGAAGGAAGGATCACCTGAGCAACATTTTTATGCATATTTCTGTGTGTCCCTGAATTTATAAGTACAGATTAGGGGAACAACCCTAGGCTATACTAAGAGAAGGTCACTTTAGGACCTGTATGTCTCCAAGGTAGAAGGACCTGTGGGTATGAAGTGAGTGACCTCCCACACCAGAGCTGAGAGGTATTCTTTGAAAGGGATTCCATGGTAAAATTAGTTAAGGAGATACTACTTAATCCACTCAGTTTCTTAAAGGGTTGCCCCTCACATTCCCACAGGACTTCTCAGATCCTCTAAAATCAAATTTGTACACATATTTAACAAAGTTTTTCTCAAATCTATTGACCAGTGAACCATTTGTGGATGTGGACGTGTGTGCATGTGTGCATGTGTGTGTGTCATGTATCTGAATCTATACCTATATCTACATAATACTTGTTCACATTCTGTAGATACGAAGACACTAAAGTAAAAATTCTGACCTGACTCACCCTCCAACTCCATCAGTTAACAGACAACACTAGATATGGTACAGGGAAGCGCGTCACAGGAGACATACTGCAAAAAGCATATGGAAGGCCAGGTAGAAAGCAATCATATATATACCTAAAGGAAAAATATGATTTTGAGTATTCTTTGAGAAAAACAAAATTGTTAGGGTCTTCTACCCTAGATGGAACCCTCAATAAAAGCACTTACTTAGACCTACTGAAATTTCAAAATGTATCATAACAATTAGCAAGTGATACAATTTATGTTCCACATTCTGGATAACATTGACAAAGCAATTTTATAAAAGATTAATATCGGCCGGGCGCGGTGGCTCAAGCCTGTAATCCCAGCACTTTGGGAGGCCGAGACGGGTGGATCACGAGGTCAGGAGATCGAGACCATCCTGGTGAACACAGTGAAACCCCGTCTCTACTAAAACTACAAAAAAAAACTAGCCGGGCGAGGTGGCGGGCGCCTGTAGTCCCAGCTACTCGGGAGGCTGAGGCAGGAGAATGGCGTGAACCCGGGAGGCGGAGCTTGCAGTGAGCTGAGATCAGGCCACTGCACTCCAGCCTGGGCGACAGAGCGAGACTCCGTCTCAAAAAAAAAAAAAAAAAAAAAAAAAAAAGATTAATATCAATCTCAGATGAATACTATTTATAGGACTTGGTGGATCCATAATAAATTATTCTGAATGGGGCTGGGCAAGGTGGCTCATGCCTGTAATCCCAGCACTTTGGGAGGCTGAGGCAGGCAGATCACAAGATCAGGAGTTCGAGACCATCCTGGCCAATATGGTGAAACCCCATCTCTACTAAAAAAAAAAAAAAATACAAAAAAAAATTAGCTGGGCGTGGTGGCACATGCCTGTAATCCCAGCTACTAGGGAGGCTGAGGCAGGAGAACCACTTGAACCCGGGAGGCGGACGTTGCAGAGAGCCAAGATGGCGCCGCTGCACTCCAGCGTGGGTGACAGAGTGAGACTCCATCAAAGAAATAAGTAAATAAGTAAATAAATAAATAATTCTGAATTAATGAAACAGACATTGTATATTTGTTAGGTTTCATTTAAATGTGGTGAATATGAGTGTGAATAATAATTTTGTTAGGCAATGCAGCACACAAATAGAACCAAATGATAGTGTATTGTCTTAGATACATTTCACATTTACAATATTTTACTTTTAAAAAGCACCCACTTTTAAAGAAACAATCATCAGAGGATAAAATTACACAAAGCTCACCTTTTCAAGCTGTTAACTTAGAGCTCTTTTTCTTTTTTTCTTTTACTGCAGTCTAGACTTTTTTATTTTCAACTCCTAATAAATATTTATTATTTAAAAATTGTTGTTCATATCCCTTTTTACCTGTATTTTCTCTCCTTAGTATTTTCCCCTCCTATCACACAAAATACCTGGACTAATCTCTCCCGCCTACATCCTCAGTTCATCTCAGTGCTGTGGGAGATAAGATTAGAGGCCTTGATCCCCCTGCTGTTAGAACAAGACCTCAATCTCTCACTGTCTCTCTTTAATCAGGTCCCTATTTTAGCTGCCACAAAGCTGTCAACAAAAGAAAATAAGCTGTCCCCCCATCAAGGGGTTAAATTGGATTCCACAGTGTGCAAAGGCTGTTCTGAACAAAATTCCACCTGCACCCTCTGTCAGGCAAATTACTTCTGACTTTTAATTTATTTCTCCAGGAAATGGAAAGGTATGGCATCACCAAAGTCAACAGGGAATAAAAGTACAAGGTATAATAAGGTGCTCACCAATAGCAGGCCCCCTTCACTGTCAGCTTTAATAGGTTCTCAGAACACATAATTTATAGAATGCACAACATGTCCTCACTGTTCTGAGTTTTGTTTTGGAATTGTCTAGTTAACGGCCCCAACAAGTGACAACTGATGTTTGCTTGATGCAACAGTGCCTGGAAGATACGTACATCATACATTGAGTTTAAGTCTAAGAGGCTGCAAAATAAGAATAGTAATTAAACTCTTGGGCTCTTGGCTTCTTAATGCATAATACCTACACTGGAGAAGAAATCTGATTCAGATGATGGCGATATTCATTTTGGAGAATTGTGGATGTTAAGTATAGGGGCGCACGCTGAAAACCAAGAAATATATATTTTTCAGATGAGGTTACCATATTGTGGCCAAATCACCTTAGTAGCAAATTATTAAATAATTCAAATAATAGTTTAATACATCACCTTTTTCAAAATTTAGCTAAATATAAAAGTATATGATTTAATTTCACAAAATCAATTTTAAGGGATGGAGTGAATTTATGTGAATTAATAACTGCAAGTACGTATTGCTTTGGGGGAAATGGCAGGCATTTTTTCTAAGAAATTAAAAGTCAAAAATTACAAAGGTACAAGTTTTGTATGTGTGCCCAGGGAATGCCTCTTCAGTGAAGGAAAAAGGAAATAATGAAGATAATTTTATTTTCATTCTAAATTAAGAGCTAGTGTAAATTCAGATACATGACACACACATACATGCACACATGTGCACACACATATCCACATCCACAATTACAAACTTGTAGCCAGTTTTTGTTTTGTGTTTTCTGATGTTATTTAATGTTTGATTCAAGCTTGCTTTGATTTTCATACACCCCCAAAGAGCTTCAGTCCTTCTTCAATTGTAAAATACTGTTGACTAATATTATATTTTGATCAAGCATTTGAATTGTTAACAGGAGGATATTTATTGAGTGGAAAATTAGGGGAAGGTTATTAGGCAGTAATAATGTTTTCCAACTGTATATAAATAAAACATATTGGGTTCACCTAATAGAATAGACTTAGAAATTTTTTTTGGATATTTATAATGGTTTCATTGGTTATTTAAATCAACCTTGGCAAACCAACTGTAGATTATAGATTTCAAGAGGATATGGGTTTTAAATGAGGATCTGGTTATATAATTAGAAAATCCATACTCATTGTTATAAATGGGGACCTGTCCACGGTATTCTAAACCTGGAAAGTTACTTCTGTGGTTTTCCATGAAAAAGACTTATGGGCTTGAATCACTCATGGAATACATAAATTGACTATATTTAAAAAACAAAAAAGCTGTAGAGAGCTCTCATCTTAAACAGCTATCTTATTGGTACATATAAAAAGATACAGCAGAAATATAACCCTAAAAACTCCCTTGGCAAGATTTTCTATAAAGCAGAAATCAGATCTAAAACAAGTTAAAATCCTTTGCATGCTCAAACTACCAGTTCTGGATCCTCTGCAGATCCACAATGAAGGGCACTCCAGCTTGTACTCCAGTAGCTAAGATCCTATGCTTTCACTGCTGCAGCCTGGGTTCGATTCCTGGTCAGGGAAATAGTCCCCTGAAAACGAAACACTTATAAGATGAAACACTTACAAGAATCGGTTCAAATTATTTCTTTTGAATGTGTATTGTTTGCCTCTTGACTTTTTGGGGTACTCATGTGTTATTGATCCTTTGCCTCCAATGGACAGTTGTTGTTTCCTGTTCATCTCTAAGTCTTTGTTTTGTTTTGTTTTCTTTAGGTGTTTTTGGGGATGGCTCTGGATCCTGTGAGGACTACATCTTTGTACCTCTTTGGAGACATCTCATGTGTTCTTGGTTAAGTCAAAAAAACTTAATTTTATTTCTGAGTCACTTGGTAGATACCTTTGGCTTAGCAAAAAGAAAGTTCAAAAACCAGGAATATTGACTGTTTAGGCTGCATAAGAATAGTAAGAGATGTAAAGTTTCGTGGGGTTTTTTGTTGTTGTTGTTTTAAGGGCTCTATGATCAGAAGTCAGCTTAATTAAAAGCTAATATTATTAAAAGTTGATATATATTTATATAAAATATTTTATACACACACACTCACAGCCCGAAGTATATACATATATGTGTGTGTGTGTGTGTGTGTGTGTGTGTCTATGTTTGGTTTGTTTCCTTTCTTGACATGTTTTTGCTCAAAAAACTGTATTGCGTTGGTCTTTTGGGGAAGCTTATGATCTTCCCAAACTGGTTCCGCCAAGACTTATTCTTCCATTTGCTTCTACTCCTCTTTCGTACCACCTATGACCTTCCATTCAGTTATTTTAAATCATTAATATTTTCCCTGTTAAGCCTCTACTTTTTTTTTCCATTGGTGGTCAGTGGATAAATAATAAGAAAGGACATCCCAGGTATTTCTTTGCATATTTAGATAAGAAAAGCCTCGGATTTCTGACTGAGTCAAACAGAAACTAACAGTAAGTGGCAATTTGGTATGAGAAAGTCACTAACTAGGTTGGTCAGTGAGGAATCTCAGACCCAGGAAGACGGCTTGACAGTGAGTGCTATTTGGTCGTTTGGAGGCTGTGGAAACACCTCCCCCCAGGAAAAGAAAGCCTACGGGGATGAGCTAATCACAGAGAGGGCTGGTTGGAGTTAGGTCACCCACCAGCCTCAGGGCAATGTCCTTGCAGCGAGGTATCAGACCCAGCTGGTGGTATTTTCCCCTTGCGCCTTTGCCTCCGCTTTGGGATACCTGAGATTCAGTTCAGGAATGGGATCCTTGATTTCTGGAAATCCAGGTGCTTCACTTTACAGCTGTACCTGCCTTTTACATGTCTGAGTACTGGGCCTGAGAAGCTTCAAACGCTTTGTCGGCCCTATGTATTTATTTGTTGCTTCTGACTTCAGTGGTACAATTGAAAAGTGGAGACTAAACTGAAAGCTGTCTATCTAACTAAAATTGAGCTTCATATAAAATCCTATGATACATTGTGGGGAAAAGAAAGAGAGATCAGACTGTTACTGTGTCTATATAGAAGGAAGTAGACATAAGAGACTCCATTTTGTTCTGTATTTGAGATGCTGTTAATCTGTGACCCTACCCCCAACCTTGTCCTTGCAAGAGACATGTGCTGTGGTGACTCAAGGTTTAACGGATTTGGGCTGTGCAGGGTGTGCTAAAAGTCATCACCATTCTCTTAATCTCAAGTACCCAGGGACACATACACTGCAGAAGGTCGCAGGGACCTCTGCCTAGGAAAGCTAGGTATTGTCCAAGGTTTCTCCCCATGTGATAGTCTGAAATATAGCCTCATGGGATGGGAAAGACCTGATCGTCCCCCAGCCTGACACCCATGAAGGGTCTGTGCTGAGGAGGACCAGTACAAGAGGAAAGAAGGCCTCTTGGCAGTTGAGATAGAGAAAAGCATCTGTCTCCTGCCTATCCCTGGGCAATGGAACATCTCCGTGTGAAACCCGATTGTATGTTCTGTTTACTGAGATGGGAGAAAACCGCCTTAGGGCTGAAGGTGGGACATGCTAGCGGCAATACTGCTCTTTATGCACTAAAAAGGTTTATGGAGATGTTTGCATATGCATATCAAGGCACAGCGCTTTTCCTTAAACTTATTCATGTCACAGAGATCTTTATTCATATGTCTTACTGCTGACCTTTTCCCTACTATGACCCTATTATCCTGTCACTTCCATTTTCTAAGATGGTAAAGATAATGATCAATAATTACTGAGGGAACTCAGAGACTGGTGCCAGCGCGGGTCCTCTGTATGCTGAGCGCCGGTCCCCTGGGCCCACTTTTTCTTTCTCTATACTTTGTCTCTGTGTCTCATTTCTTTTCTCAAGTCTCTGGTTCCACCTAACGAGAAACGCCCACAGGTGTGGAGGGGCAGGCCACCCCTTCATAAATTCCTATGATTTTGTGTTGCTGTGGCATCCATTTTTAATCAACCTCTGTGTCTCCTCTGACACACCCAACTCTTTCTTGTAAAAACTTAACAGCGTTGGACCAGGCGCTGTGGCTCACGCCTGTAATCTCAGCACCTTGGGAGGCTGAGGCAGGCGGATCACAAGATCAGGGGATCTAGATCATCCTGGCTAACACGGTGAAACCTCATCTCTACTAAAAAAACAAAATAAAATACAAAAATTTAGCCAGCCGTGGTGGCGCGTGCCTGTAGTCCCAGCTACTCGGGAGACTGAGGCAGGAGAATCGCTTGAACACGGGGGCCGGAGGTTGCAGTGAGCCGAGATCGCACCGTCACAAAAGAAACAAAACAAAACAAAACAAAAAACTTAGTGTCTCTCTGTGCTTTCAGATGTAAATTTGCTCCCTTATTTTTTCTAAAACTCAGGAGCTTCTACTATGTGCAACAGATTAACTTCGTTCCATTTAAGTCACAGTTTGAATCCAACTGTCATTTTAAGCTAGTGAGTTTTACTTATCTTACGGCTAAAATTGTAAAACTAAAGCTATAAAATTTATATTTCTGTTTGCATTTTTATGTATACGCATGTACCTGTGTTTGTATACCATCTGTGTTTCTAGTGGGTAAATCTAGGACACAGATAAGCCCTGTCCTTCATAGCTACCCTGGATGTTATGTGTAAACCCAGGACGATTGGAGAAGACACTGGGGAGGGTACCTGTGTCCAGTATCTCACACACTTTGCTTAAGATAAGACTGATGAATGCAGGATTAGCTTGGTTTTGCTTTTTCAAAATAAAAATATAATATAATTTAAATGGCTAGCTTTATTTTTCATGAACAATTCAAATATAATTGTTAAAAATGAGTAAATTAGATAAGTCTAAACAAAATAAACTTTTTAATAATAATTACATTTCATGATCAGTTTACTTAAAAGTTTTCAAATCTCTTTGATAACTGGTAAACTTACAGTTACGCTTAGCTAAATTAAATGAAGAATATTCATTTAATATCTAGATTATTTCCAAATTTAACATAATGCCAAAACAATCATGACTAAATGAGTTTAAGCATATATACTTTTGTCTTATTTTAAAGAAACAAAAGATATTTGAGTTTGTTGGTAAATGTAATCTGTTTCACATTGAAAAAATTGTTCTACAAATGAGCCTATGCTTCTAGAAATTATAAAATATGTATTCCTAAAATGTTTTGGTACATAACAATTAAAATTTCTTACTTCCTATATTTTTATGGAAAATTAAGGTTATAAAGAGTTACAATTGGCCGGGTGTGGTGGCTCATGTCTGTAATCCCAACACTTTTGGAGGCCGAGGCTGGCAGATCACCTGAGGTCAGGAGTTCGAGACCAGCCTGGCCAACATGGTGAAATCCTACCTCTACTAAAAATACAAAAATTAGCTGGGCATGGTGGCGGGCACTTATAATCCCAGCTACTGGGGAGGCTGAAGCAGGACAATCGCTTGAACCCAGAAGGTGGAGGTTACAGAGAGCCAAAATCGCACCATTGCACTCCAGCCTGGGTGACAGAGTAAGAGAGTAAGATTCGGTCTAAAAAAACTATAGTTAATATATGTAATTACAAGCGTAAAATTCAGAGAAACAATTTCACATGCTAAGTACCAAAAACAAACAAACGAAGAAAGACATGTTTTTGATGAAAAATGTTTTAAGCAAGTCATGAAGAAGTGGATTTTATTAAAAGAAAATTAATTTTGTTTAGTTTGAGAGTTATCTAGATGTTTCAAAATTTTAAAAAGGCAGGCAAAAGTGAGAGGATATAAAAAGTTAGGAAATTTTTTAAAATTTTAAGTGGTTATGAAAAGTGTATGGGTATCTTTGTGTGGTCAACGTTGAATGATATTAGACAGATTTGTTTACAACGTTTAGTTAAAATTAGCTTTAGTGGCCGGGCGCGGTGGCTCAAGCCTGTAATCCCAGCACTTTGGGAGGCCGAGACGGGCGGATCACGAGGTCAGGAGATCGAGACCATCCTGGCTAACACGGTGAAACCCCATCTCTACTAAAAAATACAAAAAACTAGCCGGGCGAGGTGGTGGGTGCCTGTAGTCCCAGCTACTCGGGAGGCTGAGGCAGGAAAATGGCGTAAACCCGGGAGGCGGAGCTTGCAGTGAGCTGAGATCCGCCACCGCACTCTAGCCTGGGCGACAGAGCGAGACTCCGTCTCCAAAATAAATAAATAAATAAATAAATAAAATAAAATAAAATTAGCTGTAGTATTAAAGACACATTTGTACAAAAGTTAAGTTTGTTTTTCTCTTTTCAACAAGGTTTTTGTGTAATATTAATACAAGATAGCAAAAGATTTTTATTCACCTTTGAGTGAACTACAAAAGGGGAAAGTTGAGAAAGAGGAGAGATTTTGTGTGTCTCACATGGTCTTTATTAGGCCTTTTGATTACTTGGAAAATTTAGTTTTCTCTCTCCTCAATGAGAAAAGATTTTTGATTTTTAAAATGTTTTACTTATCACTTTGGCTAAATGAATGACTTAATTTACAGTGACCTATAATCTTTTTTTGATCAAGTGTTATAAACCTTTGAAATATTTGACAATCTTCCCCAAATCAAATTTTGTATTCTAAATTAAGTCTTTTTGACTTCAAATAGAAAAATACAGAGAAACCCTGAAAACATCTGAAAGAAAGATAATAAACCCAATCAGGCTTATTTAATATGTTAAATAATATAGAAGACATTAGCAAATAAAAAATGATGCTTAGCCTTCTCTGAGTTATATTTGTATAAATGTATTGTTGGTATGCACCTCAAACTTGTTTATGATTCCTAAAAATCTGATACGTTAAATTGTTGTAACAGAAAGTAACCAAATTTCCTTGTCAGTTCCATCTTTAACTATGGCCATTGTAAGTCTTGTTCTCCACAGTTAAGAGCTTTAATTCTGATGATTCTTCTCAAAAATCTTTGCAAGCAACTATAATTCTAAAGTATTGTGTTTTCATGGAGGTTCTTCAAAAAGGTTAAAAAGACTCTGACAGGTACTCTGAAATACAGGCTTCTGCTGATGACTGAAATTATTCAATTAAACAGGGTAAGAATTTCAAAAGCTCCAACAGGAGAAAAATTGGATTCATAAAACTGCTAACCAAACATCAAGCAGAACAAGAATTAATCACATGGGACCGAACTGATGAAAAATTATGATTTTTTATAACTTTTTTTGTTTGAAACACTGCTGATCATGTTATAAGAGTTATTAAGAAATTATTTTAGGCAGATAAAGAAGAAAAGGGGTCCTTGGGAAGTTTTTGTTTCTTTTAAAGCAGCTCCAGAAACGTTTCTTGTCTAGCAGGAAAGTCCTGACTCTTAGAGCTGGGCGGACAAGTTTTGATATGCAAATGCAGCCATTAAAAACTGGGTCCACCCTAACATTGATATTCCCACCATCTTTTCCACTGTCCCCTCATGCGCCTGGCAACATGGCCACCTCCACATATCTACACGTGTGTTAAACATTATAGTGCCCTGCATTTGCATATTAAAAGGCTAGGGTGGGAAGGCCAGTTTTTTCGCAGGCTAAATGAATGACACACCCGGGCAAACCAAACCCCTGAGCCCTATGCAAATCAAACACCGCCTCCTCCTTCAGCCTCCTCATATAACTGGCTGTTTGCCGTTGCACTGGGGGTTTCCTCTCTCAACTTGGAGCCCACCTCCCTCTGTCTCTGTAAAGAGGAGCTTCTTCCTTCTTTCTTGCCTTTTAAACTCTCCGCTCCTTCAAACCATTCCACGTATATCCATGTCGTTTTATCTAAATCAGCCCAAAACCAAGGACTCTGGTGTTCCTCCAGTCATTGAAACCTTATCAATAATTTTTATATTTTGTTTTCCAGAGTACAAAAAGCTTTTTTTCTTTTAAGCTATTTATAGCTTACAGCAATTGGGTAAACTATACTTTTCTGAACAAAATTGAAACATTTGTCTTTCTATTTGATTCCTCCAGAATTTGGACGATTCATGAGTATTACTATTTCATGGCAATACAGTTATTTGCATAAGCTCACTAAAGACCTGTTTTCTTTTGTAACAGGACACAATTGAAGATGCAAATTATTTTACCCAGACTTTGACTGGAATGTCATATCTTTAGACAGCTTTGAGAAGCTGGGGTTGACTTTATAGAGCCAACATCATACCCTTGGAAAGACTTGCCTAGAACCTTACATACACAGTACCCTCATAAAATTCCTAGCCCTGTGGTAAGTAAATAATGTCACTTTTTGATAGGCTGAGGAAACTCAAGAGAAGTTTTAGAGACCTCAAGAAGAGAGGAATTCACCCAATTCATACAGGTATTACCAGTCTGAAGGTGAGTCAAATCCTTGGCTTGGTTTCTTAGCCTTCAGTGGCTTTTAAAAGTCTAATCTTGGATTCCTTTTGAGAAGTTACAGCAAAACTGATAAGTAGAGCCTGTATGATAAATCATGATCTGTAACTTTACAGAAAGTTACAGGTCAAATTAATGCAAGTTATTTTACAAACAAGTTAGTCTTTCCATAAATAACTTTGATGGAAATGAGGGACCAGAGAAAGAAAAATTATGTTTCAGAAGAAAATTATTGCACACCTACTATTAGATTCTAGCCCTGTCCATAATTTTTGAGTTATGTTTTATTATCTGGACTGAATACTGAATTTGTAGCTTCCTCCAATATCTGGCTGCAACTCTCCATACTGTTTCCCATTTCCCCCCACTTTTCTGACTTAAAATCAGCAGAAATTAAAACTTCCTTTTTCCTGACACTCTATAAACTGAAGTTAGACAGCTTGAGAAACAGGAACCACAGAAATCACCACAATGGCTTTTGTATAGACAACCTTTATGCTAGGAAAATTTGTGAGATTGCCACTACCCTCCCTTCTCTAACTAAAGATGCTTCAGCCTAGATGCAGTTGTCTTTGCAACTGGCTGCCTTCCAAACTAGAGAAAAACTAGTTTATAGACTACTGTACACTGTAAACTTTGGTGTTTTTTTTTTTCCACCTTGTTTTCATAAAAATACCTCTTATTAACAGTCTTTTGGCCTGTATCATATATAGAGGCCTAGCTTTGAGAATATATCTGCAACACCATCTTACAGAATGAGAGACAACTGTTTAATTGACTGGCCTATTCCCAGAAATGAGAGACTGGTTTAATTGGGTGTGAAGAAAAGTGCTCAGATTCATTCTTTTCTATGTATTCATTCTCATCCTAATCTATTTTGTTTTCTTCTTTCTCAGATCCCTTGCCATTTAATTACCAACCTGATTTCTCTCTTCATAACCACCAATCCTATTTTAATATGTGAAACTTTCTATAAACATTATTTAAAATGGGAAACTGAAGGAAACCAGAATATTGTATCCTGAAATATGGCTGAACTAAGGAAACGACACCAGCATCTGTCTGACCTTCCTCCATTCCTGCCTCTTCACCCTTTGTGTCTCCCAAAGCATTTTGGGAGGCTTTTCTCTGAAGTTCTCTTACCTACCTAAAATCTGGGCCCCCGAAGACAAACGCAATCGCCTTCCATCCTCTCCCTAAATTCTCATTATCTATGGTAGAAAAGAAGACTGAGGAATGCAACCACACCAGGAAAGAATTTTTCACATGATAATGTCTTCCTCTTGGGGTCTTTCAAATTTCAGACAGAATTACTTAAAAGTTAATTTCTGCCTTCCAGGCCCATTCATCCTCTCTAAAAATCAATTACTGCCTCTCAAAAGAATTGTCTCTGTGCCCCGCCTTCCCCCTACCCTACGTGAAGGATAGATAAGCTTTTGTACCCCATTGGGTTATTGGATAATCACTCTTCTGCAATGTCCCCACTGCTATGTGTGTTAAAATGAATTTAGTATGCTGTTTGTTTGTTTATTTATTTATTTATTTATTTATTTATTTATGAGATAGGTCTCACTCTTTCATCCAGGCTGGAGTGTGGTGGCATGATCATAGTTCACTATAGCCTCAAACTCCTGAGCTCAAGTGATCCTCCTGCCTCAGCTACCTGAGTAGCTAGGAGTACAGATAGGAGCCACCACATAAAAAAATATTTTTTATTTTTTAGTTGAGATGGGGTCCCAACTATGTTCCCCAGGCTGATCTCAAACTCTTGGCCTCAAGTAATCCTCCTGGCTTGGCCTCCAAACGTGTGGGTATTGCAGGCGTGAGCTACCACGCCTGGCCTATGCTTTTTCTTCTATTAATCTTCCCTTTGTCAATTAATTTTCAGTGAAACTTCAGAAGGTGAAGGGGATGTTTTACTTAGCCCCTACAATACAAAATAAAAACTAGTTATTTAGGAAATCTACTGGCATAGTCATTAAGCAGTGCTCCTAAACTTTTTCTTATCAAGGAGCAAAGGGAAAGTGGTCTATTTTTAAGATGCACTGTGATAAATGAGTTTTCTCTCAGCCAGGAAGGATGAGCCCTAGGACCTTGCCATTTGTCTCTGAATACTGAATGAATCAATATTTTGTCATACCTCCCAGCTCACCAGTGTGCCATGGACTATGCCTTAATCATGATTAAGGGCTTTTTTATAAAAGACACACTTGTTGACAAATTTTCTCAGGCCTTGATACAAGTAAGGTCTATGTTTTCCTAAGACTGACTCTTATTATGGCCTTTAATGCAAGTCCATGGAACAAAGTCCCATTCAGTAAAAGCTATTCCATCATAGGCTTAAAGATTATGGCCCAGGTACCTGACTTTGTGATTATCTGAGTAGACCCAGAGAGAAAATTTACCATATCTAGAGAAATGGATAGAGTGCTTATCCTTCAGGCGTATTAAATTCCTTCTAGTTGATAAAACCTTGAGTAATCAGGAAATGAAGGAGACTAATAGATTCACCCTTGATGAAAATTGACACCCACATGCAAGTCTCAGGGAAAGTGAATTTTCCAGACAAAACCTGCTTGCGTAATGTAAATCAGGCCTGGGAGGCACCATTTGAATGCAAACAGACTTAAGGACTTAGTGCAATTGCTTTCTGTCATCTGGATCACAAATAAGATGAACAGATTTAAAGTGAAAGGCTTAGCTATAAACCTGGTGGAAAATAGAGCTAGATCATTGTACAAAGAAATGAAGAAACTTAAAGGGGGGAAGCAAACATCCATCCAATTAGATCCATCCATCCATCTAAAATTGAAAGACCTTATCTTCTTCAGGGGCTTGCTCAGATACTTGGTATCTTTTTTATTCCATCATCACCATTAAACTCTACTCTTATAAACGACTTAGTTTTTAAATGTTCATAGGTGTTTTCTCATTTATTTTCATATATAACTAAGGGGATTAAGGTAGAAAGAACTCTATAGGCATATACTCCAATGTTGTTTGGGGCACTGTAGTTTGTCTTTTGTGTCTTAGTGATGTTTAAATGTAAAACAGAAAATATCTGTTTATTGGACTGGTTATACCTTTTATGGCCAAATTTTCTTCTTCGCACCGTATTACTTGCAAGGTATCCTAATTTATCCTATCTAGATTTAAAAGATTACAGATGTGTCATAAGTGGAGATATTCTACCACTGTCAAATTCAACATTAGCTTAAAGAATAAATTCATTCTGTTGACAAAGGGAAAGCAAAAATAAAGTGGTAGGTGAAGTAGATCATCTTGGTAAGAAAGCTAAGAATTGGTGGCAATTTCTGTGACTAGGAAATAGGCGAAAAAGAAAAAGATAAGCAATAGTGAATATATCTGCATTCCTCAAGTGAGAATAAGAAATGAAATTGTGGCCGGGCACAGTGGCTCATGCCTGTGATGCCAGCACTTTGGAAGGCCGAGGTGGGCAGATCACGAGGTCAGGAGATCAAGACCATCCTGGCAAACACTGTGAAACCCCGTCTCCACTAAAAATACAAAAAAAGAAAAAAAAAATTAACCAGGCGTGGTGGCAGGCGCCTGTAGTCCCAGCTACTCAGGAGGCTGAGGCAGCAGAATGGGCTGAACCTGGGGGATAGAGCTTGCAGAGAGCCGAGATCAAGCCACTGCACTCCAGCCTGGGCAACAGAACGAGCCTCCATCTCAAAAAAAAAAAAAAAAAAAAAAAAAAAAGAAAAGAAGTGAAATCATTTGGGAGTGTTTTCTTGCGTGTTTGTTTGCAAGTGAGATAGAATTCTATCCAAAATGGATTAAGTCATATGGATATTTGACGGCTATGGTAACTGACAGGACCAGGAATTAAGGGTTTCCAGCATAACTGATTGAGAACTCAAATTATAACATCAGTTCTTATTTGTTCTGCCTCTTAGGTTTGCCTTTCTTTGGTCATTTAAATCCCACCACTTCACGGAACTAAGATGCTCTAACTATAGCCTTCCATGTCTCAGGTTTATGACTGACTAGTGGAGAAAAGAAAAGCTGAAACAAAAACCCCAGGTTTTCTCTGACTTTTCCAATGATCTTAACTTAAATCCCATGGTTATGACATCTGAACCAATTGCTGTCAAGAAGATTGAACGCACTCAATGACTGAACCTAAGTTATAAGATTCCCTCCTAGATGGAAGAAGTAGGCATTGGTGTTGTGGAGAGCCATCAGATCATCATAGAGTAAGTGTGATAGAGGTGTGCACAAAGGGCTGTCACTAAATGTCGTGTAAATGGATTTCATCAGTCTAATAAGAGGAACAAACACAGCACCAAAAATAACAGCAAGAAGAACAGAAATAACAATTAACATTTACTGAGAGCATGCTATACATCAGGCCTTATTATATACCTTGTTAGCTCATTTAATCTTCACAACAATAGGACGCCTCACATGGTATGGGGCAGAAAGATAGGAAGCTAGCTCTCATGTTTCTTCTTACAAGGGTGCCAATTCCATCATAAAGAATTCACCCTCATGACATAATTACCTCTCGAAAGTTCCACCTCAAAATGCTTTTACACTAGGGACTAGGTTTCAACATGGATTTTAGGGGGAAACATTTAGTCCATAGCAATCTACTTCACCCAAAGTGAATGTCAGATATTCTTTCATGATTATGCTTAATGTGCTTCCTGAGATATACATGATCTGATATTTGGTTCATTCACCAAGATTTTGTCGACTCAATTTTAGCATTTAATTTGTGGGAGATACTTGTTGTTTAGTGTGGTACAACATATATATATGTGTATGTATGTGTGTGTATATATATATATATATATATTTTTTTTTTGAGACAAAGTCTTGCTCTGTCCGCCAGGCTGGAGTGCAGTGGTGCAATCTTGGCTCATTGCAACCTCTGCCTTCCGGGTTCAGGCGATTCTCTTGCCTCAGTCTCCTGAGTAGCTGGGATTATAGGTGCCCACCACCACGCCAGGCTAAGTTTTGTATTGTTAGTAGAGACAGGATTTCACCATGTTGGCCAAGCCGGTCTTGAATTCCTGACCTCGTGATCCGCCCACCTCTGCCTCCCAAAGTGTTGAAATTACAGTCATGAGCCACCAAACCCAGCTATTTTAGAATTTTATAATAATAATTTGTTATATATTGATATATATTAATGTGTTGCACACTGTACTAATGGATATACATTAAATTTTATCTTTACATCTTTCCAACAACCTTATATTTTAAAATTGACCTAACTCTCCTTCTGAAAATAGTTTCTTCCACTTTTGCTTTTTGTGACACCACATTTTTCTAACCTCCTCTTTCTTCCCGGCAGTTTTTCTTTCTTTTTTTTTTTTTTGTGAACTATAGTTAGTTCCTATCTTCCAAACTTCTAAATGTTAATATCTTTGAGGTTCAGTTTTTTATCACATTTTCCCTTGTTTAATACTGTATTTAAATGACATATCATTCCCATGGCCTAAAATTCATGCTATAACTTTCAAATTTGTTCAAAGTTACTCTACTCCCAGTTTGGACCCAGAACTATTCTGGATAGCTGTGCAACACTGATATGAGTCTGGGTGATGAGCAGTTGTCTTAGTCTGGTTTGTGCTGTACAACAGAATACCAGAGCTTTGACAATTTATAATAAACAGAAATTTATTTAGCCCACAGTTTTGGAACTGGGAAGTCCAAGAGCATGGTGCCAGCATCTGGCAAGGGCCTTCATGCTGTGTCATCATCATCCCACAATGAAAGGTGGAAGGGCAAGAGAGGACAAGACCAAGAGAACAAGAAATGACTAAACTTGCTTTTACAACAAAGCCACACTTACAATAACAAATCCACCCCTACAAGAAAAACATTAATCCATCATAAAGACAGAGCCCTGTTGACCTAATCACCTCTTGAAGGTGGCACTTTAAAAATAGGTACGGAATATGCAGCCATCATGTTTAAAAAAAAAAAAAAATTACTCCCAGAAATAGGGTAAGAAAGCACAAAGACTCTTATAGCCACAGAGAGTTAGAAACAGTCTTTGTGCATACAGTGTCTCTAGTACCTCACAAATTGGTGGAGACTTCCAGTCACAGAACTGTTAACCTGGGATACTGGGTAGATCTTCTTGGGATTAGATTTTCCCAGGACTGACTAGGCAACAAGAGTTAAGACAGCAGAAGCTTCTTATATATAGGACTTATTAAGAAACATTTTCCTGACTGGGCACTGTGGCTCACACCTGGAGTCCTACCACGTTGGGAGGCCAAGGCGAGTGGAATGCCTGAAGTCAAGAGTTTGAGACCAGCCTGGGCAACATGACAAAAGCCCGTCTCTGCTAAAAATACAAAAAATTAGCTGGGCATGGTGGCATGTGCCTGTAGTCTGAGCTACTCGGGAGGCTGATTCAGGAAAATTGCTTGAACCTGGGAGATGGAGGTTTAGTGAGCTAAGATAATGCCACTGCACTGACTCTGTCTCCAAAAAAACAAAAACAAAAAAAGAAACAAAAAAAGAAAGAAAAATTATCCTGACAGCCTTGCCCATTAGGAACGAAGAATATGCTGCCTAATATCTGACGTGTCACAGTACTCCAGTCCTTTCAGAGTGGCCACTGTATATGATGCAAAAATCACGCCTTCCAAATGGTGAAGATCAAGAGAGAGTGCTCCCACTTGGTCACAAGTCACCATCTCATGGACATAAAATGAGAAGGAATCTACAGAAAGACAGAGACAAAGGACAAAGTAGAGACTATTTTGGAGAGGAAAAGGATCGGACAATAGGAGTATTTATACCAAACATAGACCAGAGTCACTACACCTAAGACTAGTCATACAAATGCTTTTCTCTCATTAATCTCAAATTTGAAAAGGAAAAACAGTGATTTTTATTATCTATTGCACTGGATTCCACAGAGAAGAGACCAGGACTGCTAAGAATTTCTTACCTTTGCCTGTTAGTCAAGCCCTGTATTCCTTTACAACTGTGGCTTCCAGAAGAGCAGAGCAATATTGGTTACTCTGCTGATAGCACCAAAACTGTAGGGACCAAGAGAAAATGGTGCTTTTGCCCTCTGAATATTCACTAAAAAATCACCTGACAAAAGGCAGACTAATAGGAGAAAAGGCATACAAAATTCATTTTAATATGCATAGCATGGAGAAATTGCAAGAGTCTTGAGGTTTGGCCAGCCTGCCTGCCTGCCTTCCTTCCTTCCTTCCTTCCTTCCTTCCTTCCTTCCTTCCTTCCTTCCTTCCTTCCTTCCTTCCTTCCTTCCTTCCTTCCCTCCTTCCCTCCTTCCCTCCCTCCCTCTTCCTTTTCTTTTTTCCTTTTCTTTTTTTCTTTCTTTCTGTTTCTTGGAGTCTTGCTCTGTCACCCAGGCTGGAGTGCAGTGGCGTGATCTCAACTCACTGCAACTTCTGCCTCCTGGGTTCAAGTGATTCTCCTGCCTCAGCCTCCCAAGTAGCTGGGATTACAGGCGTGCACCACCACGCCTGGCTAATCTTTCACATTTTTAGTAAGACGAGGTTTCACTGTGTTAGCCAGGATGGTCCCAATCTGACCTCATGATCTGCCCACCTCGGCCACCCAAAGTGCTGGGATTAGAGATGTGAGCCACCAGGCCTGGTCTTTGTTTGTTTGTTTGTTTTTGAGAGGGAGTCTTGCTTTGTCCCCCAGGCTGGAGTGCAGTGGCATGGCATAATCTCAGCTCACTGCGACCTCCACTTACTGGGTTCAAGCGACTCTCCCACCTCAGCCTCCCAATTAGCTGGAACTACAGGCATATGCCACCACACCTGGCTAATTTTTGTATTTTTAGTACAGACGGGGTTTCACTATGTTGTACAGACTGGGAAGTTTCATTCAAATCTATGTTTGTTTTATGACTTTAGTTTGTATGTTTACAGGTATGTGCATGCATACCCTTTGTGAGTGTGTGTTCGTGCATTTTCTTTTTTTTCTGTTTTATGGTAAGTAATTCTGTTAGTCACTGTCAAGAGAGACAAGGTGACATATGGGGGTAACAAAATATTAAAAAATACAAATATAGGATGTATACATTAACAAAACTGATTACTTATGAAACAAAACAGTTTTAATTTATTCTCAGGCCAATTTAACATATAGTAAAATTCTATCATCTTTTCAAATAAAGGCCAGTAGAAGGTGTATTTCTCATAGTAAAACTGAAAAAACATAGCAAAAAGTAAACTTTGGATTTCTTAATACAGGAACAAAGTATATTTCTATTGTTAAATTCAGTTAATCTCCTCAGTTAGTCAAACTTAAACAACATCACAGCTGAGAAGAGACAGTAAAATAAATCAAATGAAAACAACAAAAACAAAACTCTGTTATTGAGTGTTCCTTTGAGAATACAGTTACCGATTTTACAGCATCAAAAAGGAGGGAGATACATTGATTAAGGAAAGACAACATATCAGAACTTTATTTGCATGCCATTCACTCCATTGCTAACCACTCTGTGAAGTCGTATTATGCACGTCTTACAAATGAAGCAACTGAGGTTTATAGAGTTTCAGTATTTTCTTTAGGAAAACAGCATGTTAAGTGTCATTGCCAGATGCAAACCAGAAGCAGTGTAATTTCCACTACTAGAATTTGTCTTTAATAAACCCATAAACAGTGTTAAAACACTTGACAAGTCTTCGTGGATACCAGTTATAAATGTAACTGATCATTTCCATCTGGAGAAGATGGTAAGGCCAATTGTCCAGTGTGGCGTACGCCTTCATCCCAGAATGGTCTTTTGGTTGTCTAAGTCCTAATTCAGGTGGAAGAACAGAGCAGCAATAGAAATCCAAATATGATGGAAAAGGGGGAAAGTGAATGTCTGCAAAAAGCATATCTTCTGCTTTCCAACCATGCTCAGACATTATCTAGAAACCTGACTAGGAATCCTCTGCAGTACTTATTGGTCTTTGTACAAGGTGTCCTCACTGTCTGGTTTGGTTTTAATTCCATTCTACTGGCTAAGAAATTACCCGACCTTCTATTTTCCTATACTTATTCATTCAGCAATTGTTTAATATGCTAGGTGGTCTCACCATTGTCTCTTATACATACTTCTGTCATAGAACTTAACCAATTGTTGACATATTTTTGTCTTCTTTTGTATGAGAGTTCGTTTCTTGGATAATTCTAATTCCTAAGGATTCAGCAATGTGGAAGACACAAAGTCAGCCCTTGAGATATTGGGGGTGCTTGTTACTAGGCACCTATGCAGGCTGATGATATGAATGGATGAATGAATGAACATTTAGATTGGCCAACTTGACACTTGTGGGAACTTAGAGAAGAAAAAGTTCACATGATGGTCTGTATCAGACCTCTGAGCCCGAGCTAAGCCATTGCATCCTCTGTCACCTACACGTATAAGCCCAGATGGCCTGAAGTAACTGAAGAATCACAGAAGAAGTGAAAATGGCCTGTTCCTGCCTTAACTGATGACATTCAACCACAAAATAAGTGAAAATGGCCCATCCTTGTCCTTGCTTTAACTGATGACATTACCTTGTGAAATTCCTTCTCCTGGCTCATCTTGGCTCAAAAAGCTCCCCCACTGAGCACCTTGCGACCCTCGCCCCTGCCCGCCAGAGAACTACCTCCTTTGACTGTAATTTTCCTTTATCTACCCAAATCTTATAAAAATGGCCCCACCCCATCTCCCCTTCGCTGACTCTCTTTTTGGACTCAGCCCGCTTGCACCCAGGTGAAATAAACAGCCTTGTTGCTCACACAAAGCCTGTTTGGTGGTCTCTTCACATGGACAAGAGTGAAAGTCTGGTGACCTATTAGAACACTTATCTGATAAGAATAAGGGAAAGGCTTCAAAATATTCATTTGCACATATTTAAAATCAAGTGCTAAATGCTCACATAGGTGCTAGAGAAAACATAGTCAATCCTCTTGGATGCAGAATCTCTTCCTCATGTGAATAGGGCATATTGGTAGTGAGTGGCAGGGTAGAAGAATCCATTCCTTTATTTTTTAATGTGTGCAGTCATTGGGGCTCACTTTAATCTTCTGTGAAACTGTGAGACAGATTGATAGCTATTCAGTACAGACGTAAAACTGGCTTTTGACTAAGCTACTACCTCTACAGAAGCATGAAGGAGCAGACCAGTGCCTAGGTATTGGTTTAAAGTTTGAGAATCACTTTAAGAACATGTGGGGAAATGCAGGTTGCCAGGCCTACTCCAGGCATTAAGCTTTAATAGATCTGCTGTATGAACTTAGAATCTATGTATTTATGTTTCTATTTTATCAGATTTCTAGGCAACCGTAGCACCAATTTTGGGAAGCATTTCTTCATGCACGTACGACCCATGAAATGTGATTAGACTGATGAGTGCCCAGGGGACTGTTGAACTATGCCACTAAAGAAAAAAAGAAAAAAAAGATTTCCAAAAAGTTTTTTTTTTTTCCAAAGAGTATTTTCCCTTTTCAATCTTGAGAAAGATCTGCAGAGCTTATTCTCTTGCTATTGAAGGCAGTGCTTTATATTAAAGGCTCCCTGCTGTGGAGCTATCAACGTCAGGACCAGCCTTGGCTTTTAAGTGTTAATGATTATCAGCCCTCTTTCCCCAGAGGAGTGAAGCAAGCTTCTCTGTCCTCTTTAGGGGCTCTCAGCACCAGGCTCCAGTGTGGGCCTGATATTCTGGGAACTGTCAGACAGCAGAGGCCTTCCTCTAAGGTGTAGATATGTTCTTCTCCAAAATCACTCTCTCACTTTGCCTGTTTGCTGCCTGTAATCCAGGGATTAATGATGGAATCTTTCTCCACAGAAATGTCTTTCTGAAAATCTGTGAGTACATTGAGTGTGTGAGAAACTGATAGAAAGGCTTGTAGTGGGGTGGACCTGGTTCAAAAAGGGATTGGCCACTTACTAGGTGTCTAACATTTGCTACTTGATACCTCCAAGTTTCCCCATCCGTAAAATGAGAATAGTAAATCTGCCCTCAAAAAGTTAATTCTCGTAATGTGCACATATACATTGATTCACTTTTAAGGACCAAGCACACTGCTAGGATGGGCTATATGATTATTAATAAAGTGTGCTTGGAGGGGCTGTCTGTTCATAAAGAAACAGTCAGCGTCTCTGCCTTTTGGAATTTGGGAAGACAAGGAGTGCTGATAAAAACAGCTAGATGCCCAATTTCAAATTATGGTAACTTTCATGAAGTAAGAGATGCAATAAAAGATTATATCAATGGTTAAAGGGTGAGATTGGAATACCTAGAATGGCAGAATCTTCCTGGGGAAGTAACTTGGGGGAACACAGTTAAGCAGACAAACAGTTGGAAATGGCATACAATGTAGAGAAAAATGTGAATAAGGTCCTGAGTTAGTGGGGACTTCACCAAGGAGAGAAAAGGAGAAAAGGCCAATGGCACCAGGAAAAAGCAGTAAGTTTGGAGTTTGGAGAGTTGAATAGTGGCACAATCATTAACAGCCTAAGGAGCCAGAGATAGGAATTTGGGTTTTATTCTAAATATAATGAAAAATTATTTAAAGGGAAAAGAATATTCCAATTACGAGAGTGATATTAAATATGACAGTTTCTTGTATATAACAGGTATTCTATGAATAGTAGTTCTTCAGAAGTCATGATTCAGATTCCCAGTATAACTAAGCTTTCTATCCCTGAACGTGACAGAATAACAGAATCACATTGGTTAAGGAACTCATCAAATTATTGACTGTCACATAAATTGGAATGGCCCAATCTATACAATACTCCAGTTCTCATATCTGTGACTTGATCATATTTCCTACAAATGCTGAAAAAAATATCAAAGGGCATTGTTTCAAAATATAGAATGGGAAAATAGGTACTTAAGGAATATTGAGTGAAATAAAATATTTTTAAACAAAACATTTTTATGTACTTTAAAGCCTATATGGAATAGAAATTTGCTAAATACCTACTCTGTTAATTTCATGGTGGATATCATTAACTAATGCTCGCTGATGAAGAGGGTATGCTTCAGGGTGGTTAAGTAACTTTTCCAATGACATCCAGCTAGTGAATGAGAGCTGGGAAGACCAAACAAGCCATATCACTGTTTCTTGTATTTACAACTATAAATTCATAGACTGCGGAGTTCTTGTAGTTTTCATTTGAAATAGAAAACAATGCAAGTAGTAGAAAAAAGAGCAGGTTAACTAGGCAATTAAATGTAAAGTTACCAATAATTGATAGCAGGTAAAAAGATTATGCAAGTGAGCTATGCGCTGTGGCTCATGCCTGTAATCCCAGCACTTTGGGAGGCCAAGGCGGGTGGATCACCTGAGGTCAAGAGTTCAAGACTAGCCTGGCCAACATGGTGAAACCCAGTCTCTACTAATAATACAAAAAAATTAGCCAAGTGTGGTGCTGGACGCCTGTAATCCCAGCTACATGGGAGGCTGAGGCAGGAGAATTGCTTGAACCGGGAGGCGGAGGTTGCAGTGAGCCGAGATCGGGCCATTGCACTCCAGCCTGGCTGACAAGAACAAAACTCCATCTCAAACAAAGAAAAAAAAAAAGATTATGCAAGTGAAATATTTAGTATTTTGACTGGCCTAATGACAACAGAAGACAACAAAACCTCAGCTCCCATGGGACTAAGAATGGGATTAAACCAAATCGCCTACATTTGAATAATAACAAAAACCTCACTTGGTTAAAAATTAGTAAGGCCATTCCAACTAGAAATTAAATCTAGTGGTATTTAGCATTTAAAATAGAATAAAAGGGCACCATTACTCTTCAAATAATATCTAAACCAATCCCCCCTTTCAGTTCATGCTTCTGGATTTAACAAGGCAATCTTAATTTATCATCATAATGACTCGAAACGATGATGTTAGTAACCATGCAGTATGAATACATGGTGAAATGCAATTTCGAAATTGTAATACAAAGAAGAATGATGCATGAGATTTCTGAATAAGATGAAAAGGACAGCTGCTATTTAATCAGACGTCCTGGCTCTGCCATATGTATGGCATAGGTCCTTGTTCAACTGAAAAGCAGCTGGCCTCAGTTTCCAGTTACGCTTCCCCAACTATAAAACATGAAGAACGCTCACGTTCATAAGATAATGAAAACGAAAACACTTTTCAACACCATGATGGTGTTTGTTGCCACATTTAATGAATCTAAATCACTTATTTTTATTTATTTTTTATTTTTTTAGGAGCAGAGGTTTAATAGGCAAAAGAAAGAGAAAGGAGAAAGGAAAACAACTCCCCTCTCTAGTGAGAGAGAGGGGACTTCCGAGAGAAAAAGGTCCTCTGAATCACTTTTTAAAAACAATTCCTTTAACAGGGATATGAAAAACCACGTAAAATACAAATGTCAGCAATCAATGTAGATGTTAGAGTTACATATCCTTCCTCCAAATAATCAATTCTCTTCAAACGATTTGCTTATTGGTGTTACTGGTTTTTTGGTTTTGTTTTTTTGTTTGTTTTGTTTTGTTTTTCCTCCCTTTTCTCCTTCCAATCACAGATATCAAAGATGTGTTTCTTCGTGGAAGCCAGCAGGTGGCTCTCTGGTGTACTGCTGCCAAAACCAAAAAAAAAAAAACCTCTCAAATCCCCAACTTTCTCATAATCCAGTTTGAAAATTTATAATCATCCCCAAAACGGACAGCTAGAAAGCTCATATAAAATCATTACTAACATCACAACCCTCCTTTAGTGCACTAACTTCAAAGTTGAAAAACAGTAGTTTAATTTCTGTTCAAAAGTCAACAAGCTAGAATGAATTTCTCACCATTCTGACAGCTTCGCATAGGGAGGTAATTTTGTTTTTTTCCTCCTCCCTATAGTAAACAGTAACCATTAGAACAAACAAATGACAACAAGCAAATTCAACGAAGAACACAAACACGAATACCTAAAATGGCAGAGTTTACATTTCTGGAGGACCAGTGTTAATAAAGTAAATGACATGAATTTAGTATTGATTTATTTAAACTCATTATTATCCTTATAACACTCATTTCATAAATCTCAAAACAACGTTGAGCCAAACTCAGCTGAAGTCATATTGTTACAGGAAAGGGGTCCCGATCCAGACCCCAAGAGAGGGTTCTTGAGTCTCATGCAAGAAAGAATTCATGGAAGCCCGCAGTGCAAAAATGGAAAGCAAGTTTATTAAGAAAGTAAGGAATAAAAGAATGGCTATTCCATAGACAGAGCAGCCCCGAGGTCTGTCGGCTGCCCATTTTTATGTTACTTCTTGATTATATGCTAAACAAGGGATAGATTATTCATGCCTCTCTTTTTTAGACCACATAGAGTAACTTCCTAAGGTTACCATGGCATTTGGAAATCGTCATGGCGCTAACGATTTCCAAATGGTTCCAGTGAGGACTACCAGAGGTCACTGTCGTTGCCATTTTGGTTTGGGTGGGTTTTGGCTGACTCCTTTACTGCAAGCTGTTTTATCAGCAAGGTCTTTGTGACCTGTATTTTGTGCTGACCTCCTATCTCATCCTGTGACTTAGAATGCCTTCACTGTCTGGGAGTGCAGCCCAGTAGGCTTCAGCCTCATTTTATCCAGCTCCTACTTAAGATGGAGTTTCTCTGGTTCACTCACCACTGACAATTTTAATATACATTCAGTCAAACTTCTGGTCAGATATAATAGATTAGTGTGTAGTTTCTGATAACTGATCATTATCCCCAGGTTTCACAGGTATGCCATGCCATGTTCACTACTCAATTGAATACATTATACTCAGAATCAGGTTTGTGATTTACAAGATACAGATCTAGGGGAATAGATTATGATATTATATCACAGATCTCTGAATTTGAGGCACAAACTGCTGTTTGGATAAAGATTGTTTAAAAGACAGTTACGTATTTAGCTTTTTAATCATAACTAGCTAAAACAGGTTATCTCCAGCCACACATTTGTTTTGCCAAAGGAACTCAGAGTTTACTGTAAATATGGTTTATTAGGAATGAAACGCTACAATTTGGAGTGCTACTCAAAGCTGGTAACTTGAATGAATTAATTACTTATCACGGCTTTAAAGTTAATTCTTACTTGAGGCTTTATAATCATACATATTTTAACATCAAAAGCTAGATAGTAGAAACTAAAAATAATTTTTAAAAACTCTCACAGTACTCCAGATTTGAAATGAGCAGGTTATTTGTGTGTTATTCTGTAAAGGAAGAAAATTAACTATCCTGGATATATATTTTTTTTTTCTTGGGGAAAAAAGGAAAAAGAAAAGGAAAGTAAATACCCAGATTTTGGCTTCCCATCTATTTGTGGAAGTTACAGTGATGAAACGTGATTTTTCTTTTTTTGAGATGGAGTTTGGCCCTTGTTGCCCATGCTGGAGTGCAATGGCACGATCTTGGATCACCACAACCTCTGCCTCCCGGGTTCAAGAGATTTTCCTGCCTCAGTCTCCTGAGTAGCTGGGATTACAGGCATGTGCCACCACGCCTGGCTAATTTTGTATTTTTAGTAGAGACAGGATTTCTCCATGTTGGTCAGGCTAGTTGCGAACTTCCGACCTCAGGTGATCCGCCCGCCTCAGTCTCCCAAAGTGTTGGGATTACAGGTGTGAGCCATTGCACCTGGCAAGACAAAATCTGGTTTTTCAAGATTCATAACGATGCTGTAGAATCAGGACATCAGAATCCGCCCCACCCCCGCCACACACACACACTTACTGACTCCTTTGCTCAGGACTGTCGGGCAATCTTTTTACACCATCCTTCTTGTCAAGGCAGCTAAAAGTTATATTTACAGGAATGCACATCTGCAAACTCAGTCTTAATCAGTGACCAAAACTGTTACAGTAGGTACTGTCAGTTGAGACAAATGACAAGACAAGTCTCAATCATTTTAGGAGGTTTATTTGTCAAAGTTAAGGACGTGCACCTGTGACACTGCCTCAGGTGGTCCTGACGACACGTGCCCAAGGCAGTTGGCGCACAGCTAGGTTTCATTCATTTTAGGGACACATGAGACATCAATCAATACATGTAAGAAGTACATTGGTTCAGTACAGAAAGGCGGGGACAACTCAAAGCAGGGAGGGGCTTCCAGGCCACAGGTAGGTAAGAGAAAAATTGTTGCATTGTTTGAGTCTCTGATAAGTCTTTCCAAAGGAGGCAATCAGAATTTCACTCACATCCGTGTGAAGAGACCACCAAACAGGCTTTGTGTGAGCAACAAGGCTGTTTATTTCACCTGGGTGCAGGCGGGCTGAGACCGAAAACAGAGTCAGGGAAGGGAAATAGGGACGGGGCCATTTTATAAGATTTGGGTATGTAATAGAAAATTACAGTCAATGGCGGGGGGAGGACGGAAGGCGGGAGTAGTTGTCTGGAGGTCAGGGGTGGTGGGCAGGGGACACAAGGTGCTCGGTGGGGGAGCTTTTGAGCCAGGATGAGCCAGGAGAAGAAATTTCACAAGGTAATACTATCAGTTAAGGCAGGAACAGACCATTTTCACTTCTTTTGTGATTCTTCAGTTACTTCAGGCCATCTGGATGTATACATGCAAGTCACAGGGGCTATGATGGCTTAGCTGGGGCTCAGATGCCTGACACAGAACATGTATCCATTTCTCAGTGAGCAGAGGGATGACTTTGAATAGAATGGAAGGTAGGTTTACCCTGAGTAGTTTCCAGCTTGGATCTTACTTTTAGCTTAGTGGTTTTCAGGGCCCAAAGTATTTTCCTTTCACAATAGCTAGTCAGACATAAACAGGGCAGGAGAGGGCTCCGCCCTCATCCCTCCATCCAGGAATATCAGGTGACTCAGGCGATGGTCAGGTGGTTGTTAACTGTCTCTCTACGCTGTCTAAAATAATAATACACGCAGATGGCACCAGGGAAAGGCAGCCTCCACATAGAAAAAACCTGAAAGTGGTGATCAACAGCTTCCTGATAAGATCTGGGGTGAGTGACTCAAGCTTGCTGAGTAAGAGGCAAAATGGCAGAGTTTAACCAGTAAATGACCTCGCAGGGACATTGATTTGGTAAGGGAAGAATGCCTCAAGTGAGCATGCTACAACTCCAATAAACACAACGAGAATGCTCACTTCCCAAGTGCTGGTAGGTCACTGCACATGAGGACGGCTGAGCCCAAAGGAAGAATCACGGGAGAAGTGACACCTGACCTCAGAGGTATGCCATCATCTAGAACCCCAAGTCAAAAGGTCAATCCGTGCTCTTGTTCTTCAAGTTGTTCACTTGGCCCTCTGTCAAGTGTCCTTTCCTTCCTTTTGTTCATTTCTGCCTGAAAGCTTTTTCATAAACGTTCACTCCTGCTCTAAAACTTGCCTCGGTCTCTCCTTCTGCCTTGTGCCCTTCTTTCTTCTGAGGAGGTAACAATTCAGGTTGCTGTAGACCCGTACTGATTCGCCATCTGTAAAAAACCTTAGTGTTCCTCTGATTGTCCATAAACTTTTTTTAAAAAGACAAATTTTAGAGCAAATTAAGTCTCCAGTGCCTCTGTTAAAATAATAAAGGCTGGAAGTTTGATTCAGGTGAGGCTGGATTGAGGAGGCTTCTGTGGGTCAAATTTGTTCGAACCAAGGAACAGTATATTTCTCCCTGCCACACAAACACACACACAAGCACATGCACGGGCACATACACACATCTTCTGAAATTCTAATTTTTTTTTCACTTGGCTTGAGGGATTTCTGCTCCTTAACTCAATTGTGTGTTCATCTCCCTACAATCTAAAATGCAAATGACATCCCAACTGACTGTGTAAAAGGGAAAGATTATCTATGCCTGACAGATGCAGAGTCCCTTGCACTATTCCACTCTTCCCCATTATGAACTATTCTTCACAAGGAGGCAGAGGCTATAAAAGCCACTGTCAGTCGGCCCCCCATCTCCTGCTGTTGGTGGTCGATATGCTGCCTTCCCACTGTGCTAAATCATTCAGTTCCTCTCCCAGCAACACCTCTCATTGATTACTCCAGAGGGGCTGCCACTGAAAATGTTGATTCAACTCGGTGGGGAAGATGGGCTGGTGCAGGCGGAGTGGGGAGGACTGGCAGAGACTCTTGAAAACAACGTAGCTCCTAATTTTCATTGGCAGGAAAAGCAAGCACATCGGCTCCTCCAACCCCACCCCCGCACCTTTTAAGCAAACTTCTGCCAGCCTGGCGAGTGATTTCAACTTGAAGTAAAGAAGGGCAAGTAGAAAATTCATCACATTGCATCACACAAAACACCTGTTTATGTCTGTCCTTGCCCTATATGCATACTCCCAGAGAATCTGAAATGCAGCGGCTTTCAGAGTTCTCCTGCCTGAATCTGTCTAGATTCTAAACCTGGAAAATTTAGATTAATGAAAAGTACTTTTGCCACTAAAAATACCTTTCCCAAAGCAGTCATTTCCTAACCCACAACTGTTTAGACTAGCATCGTTTAACAATGTTTATAAGTCATAAAACATGCATTGGGTTGATGTATGAGTTTGTATCTTTGGAGGAACTAGAATTGCAAACAAACAAAAAAAACGCAGGGAGAGAGAAAAGAAAAACGTTCTAACAGATGTGTTCACTACTAAATAGAACACACAACATGTGCTGAAAAATAAAAGAAGCATTTGGCAACATAAAATATCTTGGCATCTGTGTTAGATTTGTAACCACAGTAAAATATTGATATGGATCATAAAATTCAAGTTCTCTATTCCTGGGCTTCTGGGTGACTCTGCTTTGAAAGACTTTTTGCACTGTGGAATTGTTCTTGTTCATCAGAGACATTTTATGACAAACCTGCTTTATGACATTGCATGATTGGCTCATTTTCAGAAAGTGGATGCAAAAAATAGAAACGTCCATTAATCCCAAAGCAAGGCATAAATTTGACATCTTAAATGAGCAGAGAAGATACAATACAGCTTGAACCTAAGGGAGGAGACCACCCCTCATATTGTCTTATGCCCAATTTCTGCCTCCAAAGAAAGAAGTAAAAACTAAAAGGCAGAAATGAAATCCACAAGCAGATAGCCCGGCACCACACCCTGGGCCTGGTAGTTAAAGATCGACCGCTGACCTAATTGGTTATGTTATCCATAGATTACAGACATTGTATAGAAAAGCACTGTGAAAATCCCAGTCCTGTTCTGTTCCGTTCTAATTACTGGTACATGCAGCCCCCAGTCACGTACCCACTGCTTGCTCAATCGAACACGACCGTCTCACGCGCACCCCCTTAGAGTTGTGAGCCCTTAAAAGGGACAGGAATTGCTCACTCGGGGAGCTCAGTTGTTGGAGACGTGAGTCTTGCCGAAGCTCCCGGCCAAATAAAGCCCTTCCTTCTTTAACTCGGTGTCTGAGGGGTTTTATCTGCGGCTTGTCCTGCCACAAACCCATTGGTAGGAAGGTGTATTTAAGAAAATTAGGTCTACATAAAGATAATTGAATACTAAACATAAGTTTTAACATTATATTTTGAAAATATATCATGAAATTGGCTATTTTCAGAATGGATCTGATAAAAAGGTACTATCTATAAAGATCTAGAATATACTATATAATATTTTATAAATTAAATAATTATATAACTGCATAATTATCTAAGTCATACAATATACATTTTAATAAAATATTAATTATAATTTACATCCACACTTTTTAACAATGTATATAATTGTGTGATAATAAATATATCTTTGATCTCTGTGTCTGATTTCTGGAAAGTGGTTCCTAAAATCCTTGGGATCTCTGGGTGAAGACTACCTTCTTTTTTTTTTTTTTTTTTTTGAGATGGAGTCCCACCTGTTCAATCTCCATAGAGAAGAAAGAAGCTGAAATTTGAGTTGATCTTCAAAGCCCAATGATTTAATTGGTTGTGCTTATGTAATGAAGCCTCCATGAAAAGCTAAAGAACAGAATTTGGAAAGCTTCCAAATTGTTGAATATGCAGAGGTACCTGGCGGGTAGTGCTCCCTGAGAGTGCATGGAAGCTCTCAGCTCCCTCTCCCATACCTTGCCCTGTACATCTCCTCTATCTGGCTGTTTATCTATATTTTTTGAAATACTTTTTATAATACATGGATAAATGTAAATAAGTCTTCCCCTGAGTTCTGTCGGTCATCCTAGCAAATTAATTGAACACAAGAAGGAGGTCATGGGAATCCTGATACGTAGCTGGCTGGTCACAGGTTACAACCCACAGCTTATGATTGACAGCTGAAGTGGGGGACAGTCTTTTGGGACTGAGCCCTCAACCTGTGGGATCTCACACTATCCCCAGGTATATAGCTCCAGAATTGAGTTACATCGGACGACACTCAGCTGCTGTTTACTGGAAGATTGCTTGGTATTTGGAAAAACCTGGTGTCAGGCAAAAACCTGGTGTCAGGGTGTTGTATTGAGTGGCATGTGAGAATACAGAGTAGAAGAAAAAAATGGTCTGCTTTTCCTCTGTAGGGCAGGAGGAACCTACTAAAATAAACTGGCATTAGACCATTAGACAGGTGAACAGGAAAAAAAAGCATAAACATTTATCAAGGTGCACATCTGCATGGGAGCCACAGAAAATATGAAACTCAGAAGGCCCAGATGACTAAAGTTTTTATATTGTACAGAAAGGGAAGGAGCTTGGAGATCCTGGGAAAAGAAACACACTGCAAACAAAAGTTGTTGTCTTATTCTGCAGATAAAGTCTCTCAGGTCCAGAAGAACAGGTGATAGCCTTTGGTAAAAGTGTCTTTGTCAGACCTTAAAATGTGTTAGACTCTTAATTTTCTTTTCCTGTGAGTTAGTCCTTCCTAGATCCAGATAAGACAGGGAAGGGGCTTTAAGAGAAAGACTGCATCCACTCTTTGCTTCACTAATGTAGATTTTCTTTCTAGAAGTAGATTTCTTTTCCAAAAGGACATTTTTTTAAAGCTAAGCCTGTTTCCCTGAATAGCCATCTGGAAATATGCCAAAGAAGTATATTCTGGGTGGCATATTTTAACCTCTCACACCTTCAATAATTATTATAATATAAAATATAATACATATTTTAAAGTAACATAAAAACCGTAGTTCATAAAGATGAAATAGTATACAAATACTAATAGGTTTTTAGAAAATGCCTTTTCTAAACTCCACTACTTTAAATTTCTTTAACTTTTTCTTCTGATAGCTATCTCTGTATTTTAAAAGTGTATTTATGTTGCTATTTCAAGGCTTATCAATTTTAGACACTGTCAAGTTCCCAATATAAATGATGAATATTTAGTGTTTTTACATGTATCTCTCAACATATTTATATCACAGTTATGAGTTAAATAATAAGCAGTTAAAGTTACTTTTTATTGAGCAATATTTATGCAGTAGTAGTGAAATAATCATGGTATACTGATTTCCTCAAAATGAGACAGAGTAGGGACCCCTTGTAGGGGCCAGCTTAGAAAAAGAAAGGAAAATCTTGAGTTCCTTAAAGGAAATTCTAGCTACCTAAGCTAGCCCTGAGAAGTAAACAGGCAACTCAACAAGTGAGAAGGTCATAGGAGCTTAAAACAATAGCCAAGGAAGTTAAAATTGTAGGATGTTTGGTTCCCTACAGAAACTAAAGATAACAGTTTAACATATGTCCATGAGTCTTTCAGAAATCTGGACCTCCACCAGACAGATCTGCTGTCACATAGACCTCGGATAAAGGGAAACTGAGGACTGCATTCTGACTGCAGGTCTTTGCTCTAAAGGTCTACCTGAAAAGCCTGGAGAAAATCATATCCATGAGCCAGAGCTAACCTTCTTTTCTGTTAAACCCATGTTTTAAACAAAGCTTCTCTTCCTACCAATTACAAATAAGGAAACCTTTGCATCTATCTATAACCTGTAAGCAAGCCCCCAAATAAAAATATCCTGCCCTTTTAGGCCAAACCAATGTATCACCTTAATGTATTCACTTAGGATTTTGCCTGTAACTTCTACTTTCCTAAAGTTTACCCCTTCCTTTAAAGACCCTTACTTGAAAGCTCTCAGAAAGGAAAAAGTTAAGGCCTTTTTTTTTTTTTTTTTTTTTTTTTTTTCAGACACCGTCGCTCTGTGGCCCAGGCTGGAGTACAGTGGCTTGATCTTGGTTCATTGCAACCTGAGCCTTCCAGGTTCAGGCGATTCTTGGGCGTCAGCCTCCCAAGTAGCTGGGATTACAGGCATGCACCACCACGCCTGTCTAATTTTTATATTTTTAGTAGAGACAGGGTTTCGTCATGTTGGCCAAGCTGGTCTTAAACTCCTGGATTCAAGCAGTCTACCCACCTCGGCCTCCCAAAGTGCTGGGACTACAGGCGTGAGCCACCTCGCCCGGTCTGAAAGGTCAGGTCTTAAGTGTGAGCTACTGGTTTCTTCTTGTGTGGCCCCCTCCAGATAAACACCCTCCTTTTTCCTGCTGCAAACCTCAGTGCGGATGTTTGGCATTACTGCACCAGGTAAGTGGATTCCAGTTCAGTCCAATAACAAGAATGAACAGAGAGTCACCTCTTGCTAAAGTTTATGAGTTGATTTGCCCCTATTAGTAGTTCATCACAAACTCTAGCAGGTACATAAACGTATGCAGAAAAATTTATCAGGTAATATCACCAAATGCTTATCCCTGCATTCTCATCTGTCACCGGTTCTGGCACATCCTTCTTAAAGCCTTCTGTCCATCTCTGCCTGCACTGTAAGTCCTCTTTCTTGGCCTCTTTACAACTGTCATCCTGGAATTTGTCTTCTCTGCTTCTTGATGACTTGCTTCATTTCTCTTATGCACTGCAGTCTTTCTTCCTGAATTCTTTGTAATCTTGCTTGTTGGATTACTTTCTCATTTTCTGGAACACATTTTCTAGTATCTTCCTGAAAAATGGTGTATGAGAGGGCAATTTCATTTTGAGACCTTGCACGTCTAAAAGTGTCCCCCATTTCTCCCTTCCGCCAAATTAACAGTGTAAGCATTGAAACCAAGTTTGAAAATAAATATTCCCACATTCAGCATGTAGAAGGCCATTTCTCAATGGCCATCTAGCTTTCTGTTTTTCTCAGAAATATCGGATGTCCTCATGAGTCACAGTACTTTCTGAGTTTTTGAAGATCATCTCTATCTCAGGTGTTTAAATTTTTATGACAGTAAGTCTTGTTGCAGGACTATTTTATTATTCATTGTGCTGGTCCATGGTGAGTGCTTTTAAAAAGGAAAAATGTGTCCTAACTTTGGGAACATTTTATTGCATTCAGTTCTTTTACAGGAATTCTAGAAAACATAAAAGAGATAAAATGGACCTTGGATTTTATCTATTGGATGTTAAACCTCCTAAACTGGTTCTTGTTTGTTCACTCTTTTCTCTTTAATTTTCTCTCTCTCTAATGTTTTACTTCCTGAGATACTACCTCAATTCTATCTTCCGTCATTCCTTCTTTTCTTTTTTCTTTTCAGGATGGGGTCTCGCTCTGTTGCCCAGGCTGAAGTGCAGTGGAGCAACCTCAACTCACTGCAACCTTGGTTCACCACAACCTCCACCTCCCGGGTTCAAGTGATTCTCCTGCCTCAGCCTACTGAATAGCTGGGATTACAGGCTAATGGCACCATGCCTGGTTAATTTTTGTATTTTCAGTAGAGACAGGGTTTAGCCATGTTGGTCAGGCTGGTCTTGAACTCCTGGCCTCGAGAGATCTGCCCACCTTGGCCTCCCAAAGTGTTGGGATTACAGGCATGAGCCACCATGCCTGGCCATCTGTTTTTTTCTTAATATTTCTGACATCTCATTTTTACTTTCCAAGAGTTCTTTTTATAACGGTTTTTCTAGTCTCCTTTTTAGAGAGAATTTTCTATTTAAGTTCTGTTTGTAATGACTTATCTCTCTTAAGATATTAATTGTTAGATTTTCCTTCTGTTCCCTTTATTATCTCTGTTCCCTCTAATCCCTTTTTGTTATTATTTATTTGACTTCTATTTTTCACCTGAAGAATTTATTTATACATGTGGTGGTCAGAGGCTATCTGTTCACTTTTAAAAGTGAGACTCTTGGGATTTAGGCAGAGTTTGTACACTGAAGGGCTTAACTACCAGGAAGGAAAGAAATTATTTTGTTCTCCCATAGGGATTTATCTTCTGTATGCATTTTTATTAGAAAGTCATATTTAATCAAAATAATATTAACTTGTTTTTCTCTTAGCTGTAAGAAAACAGAAGTTTAAATTCAAAAGAAGATTACATTTAGACAGTACAAAAATCAATAATAGAAAAAAATTATAAATCTTTTATTCCATAGGGAGAATTGGAATAAAACTTTTACAATTTATTCTCAGATCACTTTGTCTTATCTCCTTTAAATTTTCTCTAAAAATACCAAGGGTCTTTAAGAGTGATAATGCAAAAGAAAACAAATGATTTTATTATGTTAAATATAACTGGAATTGGTAAGGTTCCTCTAAATATAGCAAGTGCATAAACACGCATAGACCACATTGCCAAAGATAGATCACTGTCAACAATTATATAAATTAAAGGAAGGAATTGTTTTCCCAGAATTGAATAAGCAAAATGTGCACACAATGTATGAGATAAGCCATTAGTAGGAATAAACTTTCAGTCTTCCAATAAAGATATGACTAAGTAGTTTTAAAATATCCATTGTTCCACTCAAGGTGACTTATGTGTAATCTCAGGGAGATAGAACTAAAATATAAAGTAACTTAGAAAGGACATGTCTAAACAATTGCATCAAACACTGTTTAGAAAAAGACAGTGTGAATAAAGAGGAAGTTTTTTTTTTTTTTTGAAACGGAGTCTTGCTCTGTCACCCAGGCTGGACTGCAGTGGTGTAATCTTGGCTCGCTGCAACTTCTGCCTCACCGGTTCAAGTGATTCTCCTGCCTCCGCCTCCCGAGTAGCTGGGACTACAGGCGCAGGCCACCACGCCCAGCTAATTTTTCATATTTTTAGTAGAGACGGGGTTTCACCGTGTTAGCCAGGATAGTCTCCATCTCCTGACCTTGTGATCCACCCGCCTCGGTCTCCCAAAGTGCTGGGATTACAGGCGTGAGCCACTGCGCCCGGACAAGGAAGTTCTCTTGATGAAACACAAATAAGAAAAACCCAGTGAGCAGTTATGTTGGCAAAAGTCATCTGTTCTACACTAACAAAGTGGTAAATCGATAAAATAGATTTATCAGGGTATTACAGGAAATTTGTCCTCAAGCTTAAGAAGACCATGTACAGGCCTTAAAATGTTGCCATATTATACCAGAAAAATAATTCCCAGAAATTCACCTTGCATTTGGAGATGTCTCTATAATTATTCTGCCATGACTGTAATGACCCCAATGAGATGGTGCCGTATTTGATCACCTGTCCAGATGTAGCCAGCAGCCTATTCTTTGATTTTCTATTGCACAGCTGATAACAAGACAGAATATTGAATAAGACCTTACTAAATAGTCTAATAAATGAAAAAAGAATCTTAGTAGGATAAGCAAAGAAATATTCAACTGCAGTTTTCTACTTACGAAGTTCAATGGCCACAGGTTTTGCTTGGTGCACCCTATAGTATTATTTACGCCTCTATTGCCACAAAGCAAAGCCAAGTTTCAAGAGTCAAATAAGAAATAACAAGTCCAGGCCGGGCACGGTGGCTCACGCTTGCAATCTCAGCACTTTGGGAGGCCGAGGAGGGTGGATCACTAGAGCTCAGGAGTTCGAGACCAGCCTGGCCAACACAGTAAAACCCTGTCTCTACCAAAAATACAAAAACTAACCTGGCATGGTTGCGTGTCTGTAATCCTAGCTACCAGGGAGGCTGAGGAGGTAGAATTGCTTGAACCCTGGAGACGGAGGTTGCAGTGAGCTGAGATCACGCCACTGCACTCCAGCCTGGACAACAGAGTGAGACTCCTTCTCAAAAAATAAATAAATTAATTAATTAATAAATTAATAACAAGTGCAACCATGTCCAGGCTTAGTAAGGAGCTTCTCTCAACTGCCCAGTTTTCTCCTTTGTGTCTGAGTACTTCCCTTCCCCTGGGTGACTGGCAATGGGAATATGTATCCTCTTCAAAAGATTACTCTGATATTTTGTCACAAAGGATTGCTTTTCTTCTGTGGTATCAAAAGAGAGACATTACAAGATCAGTCTACTCCTTAACACTGTGTAGTAATCCAAACTAAAAAAATGCACGTACACTGTAGCATAGAACTGTCTTATTTTTAGGAAATGGGCAATACAATTCATATATTTAAAGATATCTGTACTACCTCTCATGCTTTCATTGAGGGATCATACTAAGTAGACTTTATACGGGAGACATGTATATTACAGAAGACAGCTGGCTTTTCCGTATACATTTTTTCCATAGACAGGGGCAACATTGAAGATGCCATGGAAAGCAGAAAACCAACAAGATAACTTAATTTTACTTTAATATTTACAAGCTATTCTTATTTTTTTGGATTGTTCTGCAATCTTTTATTAAGGTGTTTAGTTAAAGCTAGCCTCCTGAATCCTACCAATCTGAGGACACTGACAAATTTGGGTTTCTTATCTTGCACAGCTGATGACAAAATCTTTTGTCATAGAGACTGAAATAAGATATTGTCTAACCAGAAATCTTGAAACACAGTCTGCCTATCTCAGTGATAGTGGTAAGCAGTTAATTGCAGCCATCACACTCTATGGAAAGGAGAGGTTATAGAGAAGGACCGAGGCAGGACAAGCAAGCCCCCAGATTGAGGCTTAGCCCAGGAGGGTTCTTGCTTTGCCCAGGAAAGAATTCAAGGGCAAGCTGGTGGTGTTAATCCGTAACTTGTATTGAAGCAGCAGAGTGTACAGCAGCGCACGGGTACTTACCACTCCTTGTTAAGCAGGACTACCCCATAGGCAGTGTGCCCACAGTAGCAACTCAGAGGGAGTTCTGTACTCCTATTTATACCCACATTTAATTACACGCAAATTAAGGAGTAGCTGACGCAGAAATTTCTAGAATAAGGATGGTAACTTCCAGGTTGTCAGGTCATTGCCATGAAAAGGGGTGGTAACTTCCAGGTGTTGCCATGGCAATGGTAAACTGATATGGCACACTGGTGGGCATATCTTGTGGGGCGGTGCTTCCACCCCTGACCTGTTTTAGCTACTCTTCAGTTTGGTCCAGTGTCCAGGCCCTACCTCTGGAGTCAAGTCCTGCCTCCTACCTCAAGATCATCATTAGATAACGAGTAAGAAAACACCAATGACGCTTTAGGATACGAGAGGGGCTATGTTAGCATCAGGTTATTAAAGAAAACAATATACAATATTAGGTGATCAAACAGGGAAATTCAGACCAGAAAACTGCATTTCTTACAGACACTAAAGAAGGAAAATTGTTCCAAAGTCACGATCTCTGTGTTTGCTGTATGACAGGTGTTGGTTCAATGGGCCTGAAGTCCATTTACTGGCAGAACAGCAGGCATGCTGGAAAAAGCAGTAATGTCTCCACCCCTCCACAAACCATGGCAAAGCTACTCACTAGTGACTCAAGGCCTATGAACACCCAGTGAGACTGGCAGAATCATGTATTGTAAATTGTTAAATTCAAGACTGTCCTATAGCGTGTTTTAGCCTCTGAGTCTCATTCTCTGAGGGATCCACTAAATCTAACAGCAGGGTGACAATTAGCACAATCTGTCATATGGAGACACCTGTTTATTAGGAATTGAACTAGAACTATCCATTTTACCTAGGCTACAGAATGGGAAGTAACTATTACAAAGTAATGGCTTCCAGCCGCTATTGCTGAGAGCCAGTTTTGGATTAGTGGTGAGGAACTAAAAAGGCCTTAAGTACTTTTACAAATCCCGCAAAATGTTCTCCTTAGTTAAGTATATAATGATGCATGAGGGCAGAGACCATTTGCCTACACCAGGCTTTCATCTTAGATGTGCATAGTCCTCGGTACCCTTAAAACTTGTAGACACTCATGTAAGAAATATTTGAAGTTATTTTCTCATGAAGTATAGCCACTTCATAGTACACATAGTTTCTTTTTGCTTTAAAAAATTTATTTGATCTGTACATTTAATGTGGTTCTATTCCTTATTATTGCCCCTCCATTTTATTCATTTATTTATTTGTTTCATTTTTTTTTTAGAGATGAAATCTCACTCTTACCCAGGCTGGAGTGCAGTGACACAAACGAGCTACAGTGGGCTCAGGTGATCCTCCCACCTTAGCTTCCTAAGGTAGCTTCCTAAGTAGCTGGAACTACAGGTGTGTGGCGCAACATTCAGTTTTTGTTTTCTTTTGTTTTGTTTGTTACTTTTTTCTGTAGAGACAAGCTGTGCTGCCTAGGCTGGTCTTGAACTCCTGGCCCCAAGTGCTTCTCTTACACTGGCCTCCCTAAGCACTGGGATTACAAGCATGAGCTGCTGGGCTCAGCCCACTTTTTTAACTTTTAAATTTATACGAGTATCTATGGGTTTGAACACCTACTTCCCTTCACATAACCACCATCACAATCAGGATACAGAACAATTGCAACTTTCAAATAATTCCATCGTGCTGAACCTTCGTATTCAAATGTTCTCCTCACTTCAAACTGTGACAATACTTAACTGTTCTTTGTTCCTATAGCTTTGCCTATTTCTGGAATGTCACATAAATGAATTCATGCAGTTTGTAATCTTTTAAGTCTGACTTTCTTCACTTAGCATAATGCAGTTGAAATCTATCAGCATTGTGTATCAATAGCTCATTCTTCTTCATTACTGAGTAGTAACCTCATTGCATGGAGGAATGACAGTTTGTCATTAAAAGACATTTTGGTGGATTTCAGTTTGGTCTATAATGAATAATACCATTATAAACATTTCTATATAGAAGTTCACATTTTTTTTCTTGGATAAAGACCTAGGAGTAAGATTTTTGGGGTTATATAACTTTTGGATGTTTACTACTTGCTCTTATTTAGAGTTGACCATATGGTTAGATTCTGACTGTGTCTATACATAATCAATATATCAGTATTTTGTTATGAAGTATGTATTACATTCCAATAGTGCTAGGTACTGATGACTTAGAGATGAATAATGCATAGTATATTAAAAGAATGCACTTAGGTGTAAACAGTGTATTAGTTTTATAGGGCTGCTCTAACAAAGTACCACAAACTGAGTGGCTTATTGTTTCACAGTTCTGCAAGATGAAAAGTCCAAAATCAAGGTGTCAGAAGAACCATGCTCCCTCTAAGACTCCAGGTAGAATTCTTCCTTGTCTCTTCATAGCTTTTAGGGGTAGCCGTCAATCCTTGGTTCTCCTTGGCTTTTAGACATAGCACGTCAATCTCTGCCTCCCTCTTCATATGACTTTCTTCCCTTGTAGCTTCCATTGTCTTCTTTTATGGACAAAGATCATATTGGACTAAGGGCCCAGCCTTCTTAAGTATGACCTTAATCTGCAACAACATTATTTCTAACAAAGCTCACCTTCCAACATTGTGGAAGTTAGGATCTCAATATATCTTTTTGGCAGACACAATTCACCCCATAAAAAATAGTGACAATGACTTTCTTCATAGAATTGGAAAAAACTGCTTTAAAGTTCATACGGAACCAAAAAAGACCCCACATTTCTAAGACAATCCTAAGCCAAAGGAATAAAGCTGGAGGCATCACGCTACCTGTCTTCAAACTATAGTACAAGGCTACAGTAACCAAAACAGCATGGTACTGGTACCAAAACAGAGATATAGACCAATGGAACAGAACAGAGCCCTCAGAAATAATACCAAACATCTACAGCCATCTGATCTTTGACAAACCAGACAAAAACAAGAAATGGGGAAAGGATTCCCTATTTAATAAATGGTGCTGGGAAAATTGGCTAGCCATAAGTAGAAAGCTGAAACTGGATCCTTTCCTTACTCCTTATACGAAAATTAATTCAAGATGGATTAGAGACTTAAATGTTAGACCTAATATCATAAAAACCCTAGAAGAAAACCTAGGTAATACCATTCAGGACATAGGCATGGGCAAGGACTTCATGTCTAAAACACCAAAAGCAATGGCAACAAACACCAAAATTGACAAATGGGATCTAATTAAACTAAACAGCTTCTGCACAGAAAAAGAAACTACCATCAGAGTGAACAGGCAAACTACAGAATGGGAGAAAATTTTTGCAATCTACTCATCTCACAAAGGGCTAATATCCAGAACCTACAAAGAACTCAATCAAATTTACAAGAAAAAAACAAACAACCCCATCAGAAACTGGGCAAAAGATATGAACAGACACTTCTCAAAAGAAGACATTCATACAGCCAACAGACACATGAAAAAATGCCCATCATCACTCGCCATCAGAGAGATGCAAATCAGAACCACAATGAGATACCATCTCACAGCAGTTAGAATGGCAATCATTAAAAAAATCAGGAAACAACTGGTGCTGGAGAGGATATGGAGAAATAGGAACACTTTTACACTGTTGGTGGGACTGTAAACTAGTTCAACCGTTGTGGAAAACAGTGTGGCAATTCCTCAAGGATCTAGAACTAGAAATACCATTTGACCCAGCCATCCCATTACTGAGTATATACCCAAAGGATTATAAGTCATGCTGCTATAAAGACACATGCACTTGTATGTTTATTGCGGCACTATTCACAATAGCAAAGACTTGGAATCAACCCAAATGTCCACCAGTGACAGATTGGATTAAGAAAATGTGGCACATATACACCATGGAATACTATGCAGCCATAAAAAAGGATGAGTTTGTGTCCTTTGTAGGGACATGGATGCAGCTGGAAACCATTATTCTCAGCAAACTATCGCAAGAACAGAAAACCAAATACCACATGTTCTCACTCATAGATGGGAATTGAACAATAAGATGACTTGGACACAGGAAGGGGATCATCACACACCGGATCCTATTGTGGGGAGGGGTGAAGGGATAGCATTAGGAGATATACCTAATGTAAATGATGAGTTAATGGGTGCAGCACACCAACATGGCACATGTATACATATGTAACAAACCTGTACGTTATGCATATGTACCCTAGAACTTAAAGTATAATAAAAAAAAAAAGTGACAAAAATGTATTATGTGTTGACAGTTGGTCTGGCATTGCCCTAGGTATAGAGGATAGAATGGTCAGCAGATTAGGAAAAGCTCTGCGTTTTGTAGACTTTAGAGCCTATTAGGCAAGGCTGACTTTGATACAATTATTATAAAGAATCTGTTTATAAAAGTATAGTAATTATTTTTTTGAGACAGAGCTTTGCTCTGTCTCCCAGGCTGGAGTGTAATGGTGCAATCCTGGCTCATTGCAACCTCCTCCTTCCGGGTTCAAGTGATTCTTTTGCCTCAGCCTCCTGAGTAGCTGGGATTACAGGTGTGTGCCACCACACCCTGCTCATTTTTGTATTTTTAGTAGAGACAGGGTTTCTCCATATTGGCCAGACTGGTCTCCAACTCCTGTCCTCAGGTGATCCGCCCTCTTTGGCCTCCCAAAATGCTGGGATTACAGGCGTGAGACACTGTGCCTGACCTTAAAAGTATAGCCTTCTTAAGAGGAGCACAAGATCCTCTGAGAATGTAAATAAGGGGCCCCAATTTGGTTCAGGGTTTAGAGAATGATTTTTTTGCAGAAGTAACATTCAAGACAAACCAAGGACTAAACAACCTTAGACAACAAAAATGGAGGAAAGAGTACCCCACACAGAGAGAAAAGAACATAGAAAGGAGGATTGCAAGTTGGAGATAATATCATGTTCCAGGAATTCAGCATAAAAGTGTGAAAGAAAAGTGTCAGATATGGCCAGAGAAGCTGGCAGGTGTTTGATGACACAGAGCTTTGTAGACCTGCCTTGGATTTCAGACTATACTTTAAAGGCAATGTGAAGTCATTAAATGGTTTTATTTCAGAGGTTGGTATGATCATAAATGCATTCCCCATTCAGTTGAGAATAAACTGAAAAGAGAAAAATAAATTGAAATGAAGAAAATTAGAATATTTAAATGTTTAAAAGAAGATACAGTTGTCAATTTGACTAAAGTGGTATCAATGGAAGTAAAGAGATAAGGTGAAGATTGAGAAGTGTGTTAGGTGTTGCATCGATAAAAATTAGATCCAGGCTGGGCACGGTGGCTCACACCTGTAATCCTAGCACTTTGGGAGGCTGAGGCAGGCAGATCACGAGGTCAGGAGTTCGAAACCAGCCTAACCAATATGGTGAAACCCCGTCTCTACTGAAAATACAAAAATTAGTCAGGCGTGGTCGTGCGCACCTGTAATCCCAGCTATTCAGTAGGCTTAAGCAGGAGAATTGGTTGAACCCAGGAGGCAGAGGTTGCAGTAGTGAGCCAAGATTGCGCTATTGCACTCCAGCCCAGGAGACAGAGTGAGACTCCATCTTAAAAAGAAAAATACATACAATATAAAGGTGAGGGGAACAGAGATGTCAAAGAAAGCCTTCGAATTTCCGGGGTGAGACCGTAGGTGAGCGAAAGTGCCTTTTACGGACTGAAGAACCACTTGCAGACATTCCATTTGGAGTGTGGGATGTGCCAGGAGTTCCATTTGTGACACACTGAGTTTTAAATATCTGGAAAATACTCAGATGCTTCTGTCAAGCTAGGAGGTGGATGTAAGACTCTACAGCTGGAAGAGGTGTCTGGGCTAGAGACATACATTTTTGAGTCATCAGCATATAGATAGTAATTTAACTTAAAGAATGGATGAAATTATCTAGGCAAGGAGGATAGAATTAAAAGAGCTAAAATTGAGCCCTGAGGAGTTCCATCATTAAAAGGTCAGGCAAAGAGGAAGTGCTGGGGAAGGAAACTGAAGGAAGCTGACATGTTTGCCATTAGATACAACCCTAGCACAAGGGCTGGGGGTGGGAGCAAATGGCCGACTCTGGATGCAAGGGGAACAATGAAGAAAAAAGGCAAAGCTGCAAAAAAGTTAAATTCAAAACATTTTGGCACGTTGGTTAGTTTGGTTGCAAAACAGAACGCAAGAATTGACTCAATAGCAGGGAAGCCTTTAACATTAGCGATGGTTCAGATCAAGGAAAGCTTTGGCTCAAACATCTGACTTTTTATCTAATCAGTATCACTTAAAGAAAATCACTTTAGAACAGTGTTAAATGAACTGCCCTGCAATCAATCCCAGAGGTGGGGGAGTTAATTCAGACTTTATTTTAATAGTGTACTTTATTTTAATAATGTAAAACTAGATCCTAGTGTAGAGACTCTTTTTAGGGACCAGTATCTTATGCTTTCTTCCTATGCAAGTGAATAGTTTCTATTTATTCCAAATGAAGCTGACTTATACCTGATAGTGTAAATATGGCCTTCCTTCTCCCAACTGTAACAACAGTTTCTTGAAAGGCAGTCTTGGGAAAAAAAACAAAACAAAGTCCGGTTAAAGAATCTTTTTAAAAAGTAAATATTGCAATCAACTGGCGATTTGATTTCTGGCAGTCACACACACTTTCTAAGTCCCTAAAGTGTGATTTTCCTATTCCACTGAGCCAGTGTAGGCCACCATGGAAATCAGTCAAGAGCTGGAAGTGACTCAGTACCCAGCACAGTGACTGGAGACATTAGCTACAGTGTCAACCTAATTGTAATGTAATTCCAGTAATATATGCAGTTAGTGCTGAGCACAATTTAGGGTTCCCTGCCTAGAGTTTCAGGAAAGCCATGCTGTTATTGTAATGAATCCACTGCTTTGCTGCTCCAGTTTTAGTCCTTAGTTTTATTACTCAGGAAGAGCAACCCAGTTATTTCCAAAACTTCTCTAAAAGAAAGAAAGGTAATGATTCTGCATACCACTATTATATTACTTAGAAAAATGTTATAAATGTTAGCTATTACAAGCTATTTCATACCTCAAGACTGTACTTTTTGCATGGATTATATAATTTAATCTACTCAACAATCTTATGGGTAGGCACTATTGTTAACTGTTAGTTTAGAGAACTTGATCAGAGTCACACAACTAGTGAGTGGAGGTGGTAGCGTTCAGACTGCCCTCAGTCTGACCCCAGACTTTACATTATTGTTAGTATCCTGCAGTTTTACATTCACCTGTAGTTGCATGTTAATTTTCTCTCTCAATTGCAGTATCAGATTCTTCAGGAGTTCTGCTTTTATCAGATACTTTGCAGACTCATAAAATACTCAGTGTTCACATAGAGAAGGAAAAAAACATTAAGAGAATGAAAAAGAGAAAGAAGAAAGAAAGAAAGAAAGAAGGAAGGAAGGAAGGAGAGGAGAGGAAGGAAGGAAGAGGAGGAGAGGAAGGAAGGAAGGGGAGGGGAGGAAGGAAGGAAATTAAGAAAGAAAGGAAGAAAGAAAGAAAGAAAGAAAGAAAGAAAGAAAGAAAGAAAGAAAGAAAGAAAGAAAGAAAGAAAGAAAGAAAGAAGGAAAGAAAGAAAGAAAGAAAAAGAAAAGAAAGAAAGAAAAAGAAAGAAAGAAAAGAAGGAGGGAAGGAAATTAAGAAAGAAAGAGAAAGGAAGGAAGAAAGGAAGGAAGGAAGGAGGGAGGGAGGGAAGAAAGAGAAAGAAAGAAAGAAAGAAAGAAAGAAAGAAAGAAAGAAAGAAAGAGAAAGAAAGAAAGAAAGAGGAGAGGAAGGAAGAGTCGCTACCACAAAATTGGGAATGGCTAAGCTAATGTTGAGAAATCTTTATCAAGTCTTTTTTTTTTTGGTAAACAGTAAAACAAATCAAAACAAAGAATTCCAAGGTAGGAGCATTTTCATTTATTTGATTATAGATTTGTGTATTTACTAGAAAAAAATGATAGCAATATTAATTTTAAATGCCTGAGCTCTTAAAATACTGAATTAAACTAATTCTGGAATATTCATCTGTATGGGAAGTTTTGTGGTATGAAATACATAGCAAAGCTTCAAATCTGGTTCCACTCTTCTTAGCTGTGCAATCTTTCATAAGTTGTTTAAACTGAACCTCAAATTCAACTTCTACGATATGCATATAATATCATGAATTTAATAAAGTTTATGTGAGAATTCTACTTTATACGGTTTTGGGGAGAGCTCTACCTTATAAGTTTTGGTCAGGATTCCACCTTACAAAGTTTTGCTGAGGTTGCCTGCAAGAGTTAGATGATTTGGGATTTTCACCAGGTTGAGGATGATTTCACGCTAGGATATCCCCAAATCATTCCCTGTATCCATCTTTGTTTATCTGGAAAATTCATGAAATTGATGCATGAAATTCCCTGTTCACTTTTGTTCATCTATTCCACACACTGAGGAATAGCCTTTCTCAGCAAAGACTGGAGATGACCCCTTCCTTACTACCACGAATTTGGAAATCAAACCCAACAGCAACTCAGAAAGGTAGGTATTATGGTTCTTATTTTACACATGTAGACACTGAAATTCAGGTTCACACAGAAGACTCAGAATGTAACAAAACCAAAAATAATGGTGAATATTTATTATGCACTTGTATTGTGCAAAGTTTGTTTTTTTCTCCATCACATAGAACTTAACTCCTGGAATGATTATGAGAATTTCATTATTTTTCCCATTTTATAATAGTAAAGATTAAATGTTTGAGAAGTTAATAAACTTCCTTGAAGCAAAGCTGACAAGAGATAAAGCAGAGACTTAAATTTAAGTCCTTTTAACTCTACAGTCATACCCTTGTCCAGTATGGAATGTCTTTTCTGTGGACAGACTTGAGAAATTTGGTGACAAGGACACATTTGAAATATTGCATATTTTCCACTGATGTTTGTCTACTTCTCTGACATCCTTAAGTCTATATTTTTAGGGCACTGATTAGTAAGAACATTAGTTACCTATTGCTATGTAATACCCCAAAACAAAAAGACGTAAAGCAAAATAATCATTTATCATGGTTTCAACGGGTTGGGAGCTTAAAAGTGGCTCAAGGTCTCTCATGAGGTCACGCTCCGGATGTTGGCTGGAGCTTCAGTCTCCGAATGCTTGACTGGGATGGGAAGACCTGCTTCCAAGGTAGCTTACTCACATGGATGGCAGTTTGGGGCTGTTTTTTAGCAAGTTAATTCAGTTTCTTCCCACACTGGACTCTCTACATTCTGTTTGAGTGTCCTTATGACACCACAACTGTCTTTCCCCAGAGAAGGTAATCTAAGAGAGACAAAGGTTGGAATCACAATTACTATTTGGACCTGGCTTCAGAAATGACACTCAGTACTTCTCTTGGACATACAGGCCAGCCATATTTCCATGTGGAAGGAGACTGCATAAGGAGGTGAGGCTCATTGGTGTCCCTCTGGACTCTGGTGTAGGGGTCAAAGAAAAATTACCCCTTTGCCGTGTGAAAGGTCACTGAAAAGTCAATTCACAAAAGACAGTCTAATTGGAGAAAAGGGATACAAATTTATTTAGCGCATATGCACAAGAACCTTCAGAATGAAAACTCAAACATACAGGGAAAATTGCCTGTTTTAATGCTTAAGTTCAATAAAGTATGAACAGCTGTGAAGAAATATAATTGGACAAAAAGGGTCTGATCTAATGTTAATAGACTGACCGGGGAAACCCAGTGAGGTTGGCCTGTCTAGCCTCTTCTTGACCTCTCTGAGTATGCATTTCTTTCTTCTGCGCATGGGGCAGGACCCTCTCTTGAATAGGGGTTCTTATGACCTCGGTCAAACAAGGTATAGGTCAGATAATTTCCTTATGGCCAGTTTCTACAGAGAAAAGTGGAGGAAAGTTAAGAGTAATGTTTTTAGGCTTTTTGACTGGCTGTGGGAAAAAGAGGTTCTGGTTTCTGTGACCTACCTTGGAGAAGAAGGATTCTTCTAGTTTTTATGGGTAGCTTTGGGTGAAAATAGGACTGAAAGAGGAAAGGAGGAGGGCAGAGAGAAATTGTTGCTTCTGAGGCTGCTACTGAGGCCCTCATTTTGGGGGTGTTGTTTTCTAAGTCCCAATATTGTCTACCATAGTAAGGGTCAAACCAGGAAAAAAGAGGAGGTTCAGTATAGACAATTTGTTTCATAGGTGGTAGAAGAGATAAGCCAACAAAGGAAAATGAGACAGTCCAGATATCAGCAACAAGAAACCACTACCATCATTCCATATGCTGGAGAGACAAAGGAAGGAAGAAGTGGAATCAGCAAAGCCCACAGCTTGGGTCCCATGATGCACACTGGAACCACAGTTCATTCTAGGGGAATCCGGAGATGCAGAGGAGGTACAGCTGCTGCTAGAGTTGTTTCTGGAAGCAGAAGACTAGGGAAAACTACTTATTTCTCCCTTCCTCTAGCCCTGCGGTCACCCTGTCTCTCTGGTTGAACCAACCAGAATCTATCTGATGCAGGATCCTTACAGCATTCAAGGTTCAGCTCATCTGCTGTGCCCAGCAGAGCAGGGGAAAGTTTGGGAACGAAACAAAGGTAAAATAGGTTCAGGACTGGTCCTGGATAAAACTAAGGAATAAAACATAATATATCTATTTTCTTTTGAAAAGAAAATCAAAAGCAAACTCTTCTTACACCGTCTTGTCTAATATAGCACTAATTGCAAGAATCATTCTATAAGAACCCCAAAAGTGAGATTTGTAGACTTCAACTTGTCTTAATGGATGTGGAGGTATGAATATCTGTCATAAGTCTAGACAGGAAGGGGGGTAACTGACATACCTCAAATATCACCCTCTCCCTAACACTTGTATTTTTCTTTCCTTTTACCCTCTTTTCAACTCATATCATTTATTATTTCCTGAAAACAAATATGTATCTGTTTATTGGTTGTTAATATGTCCCATGAGGAAGCCTGTCATTTTCACCACTCGGACCTGGATCAGCATCTGCAACATAGACAATGTTCAATAAATATTTACTCATTCATTCAAAAATAATTGCCATCTCTGAAATGTAAATGTATGGGCAGAAGGAGTAGGTACTTTTAACCAAAGACCGATGGAAATCAAAATATGAAAACACCAGCTTCCTCAGATAGGACAACTCTAAGGTCTCATTTATGTCTGTAGGATGAAGCTACACTTTTCAGGATTTTGTCTGAAATCATTCCCCTGCTTAGCTCCCTCCCTTCCCTAGCCTGTTTCTTCTAGTTTCTTACTGATTTCCTTTGGGAACAATTCCTTTAATAACTTATTTGCACATAAACCCTTGTCTTTGACTTCTGCTACATATGCTGTGATGACTTACAGTTAAGAAAATCAAGACAAGGCAGAGTAAACTGTCTTTACTAATTTACCTATCTCATAGGATGACTGGGTCAATCAAAAAAGATCAAATATGATAACCTTTGCATAGAAACTGGAGTATTTAGAAGTAGTAACTAGCTTTACTAACAGCTCCTCAGCAGCATACACTTAATATGGTGCTTTTATTTATGAGCTCTCTTTTGACCATCCTAAGACTCCTCCAAACTTGAGAACATGTTGCATTGTCATGGTTATTTTAGAGATAATGCTAATAAAGTTCAAAGGAAGAGAAGCAACTTAGATTCAGGACCAGTCCTGTTAATGGTTGTGTGAATTTTTTAACAGAGGTCCTTGGTCTCCAAGGTCATCTGTCTTTACTCACTAGGAGATTTTTAGTTCTTTTACTTGAACAGATCATTCTCTATTTTGAAAAGCATATATAGGATTACAAACTGAAAATGTGAGAGTTCTCCAGTGCACAGCCTCCATCTACCCAGCTTATCCACGATGGACCCCAGAAGGCTCTTCCAAATTCCTAAGGCACTCCTGGACCCAGCTTAAAACTATGTCACTTCATCATGCTCAAGAAACAGCTCTGGTAGTAGCCCTGTCATCTCACAGCACAATCTAAAGGAGCTCAGCAGCTCAGGATGAAAAACTCAATCACTTCCATCCATCACTAGTGAAAGGCAGGAAAATAATTGGATGGGTGTCCTGAGCACGTTGGTCTCCACCAACTTGCTATATTAGATGTTATTACTAATGGAAGAAGGAGTGAGTAAATGCCCTACTGTGTATAATATCACCCGCATGAGTCTCGATAGATAAATGTAACTTTTGCAAACTTTATGGATTAGCCATCAAGAACCTCCACCGTATTTGCAGACAGGTTTTCAATGCCACCCTGGATAGCTGGGCACTAATATAAGTAAAGCAAACACCTATGCTCAAGGGAAGAGCTGCAGTTGATCTTTAATGGTCCGGCCAGAGGAGACCTTCAGTTCAAAGGATGAAGAATGAGGTTCTATAGCATTTATGGTTTCCCTTTGCCAGGTACTTTCTATCTGTTATTGCAGGCAAGGCCTTCATTGATCGTTTCTTTCAGCTGTTATTTATTCTTTTCTTTTAGCCTCAGCAAAGGAGGAAGATGAAGGGTTCAGGTACTTTGTCATTCTCCAGTACTTCTAAACAATGTGGCACTTCCTAGATAAGAAAGCCAATAGTTATTTTCTTCAGCGCTGTCCACTACAGTTTGCTACCCTTGGGAAAGGAAGGGCTGCCCCTTGGGAGTAGAGAGATTAGAAAGGGCAGGAATTGAGAATATACCTAATTTATTTTTCTTCTTTCACTTCTTTTGGGATCTGTACTCTCTTGCACATCTGAACTTAAAGCCCTAAACTTACAGTTTCCAAAAATACAGCATGCTCCTTCACCTCCAAAACGATTCCCTCACTTTTAGTATATCCATCTCTTTCTTCTTTCCCTGCTCAATTTATTCCATCATAGGGCAGGACATCTTTGTAGCAGGATAATTGGAGAAGTGCCTTTGGCATCACAAAAGACCCATGTTCTAATGCCAGTTCTATCACTTTTTAGCAGTGTGACCTAGAGACAGGTTCATAACTTCCCTGTGCCTTAGCATGCCCTCTATAAAATAACAATAACAGTACTCACTTCCTAACATTGTTGGGAGAGATAAGACGATGCATGTAAAGAAGTTGTTTTATGGTAGACAACAATATGTCAGTAAAGACAAATAATTATTTAATGTTATTTAAATGAAATTAATAGTAATGACAATAAAAATTCAGTGCTTCTTTCTTTCCCCCTAGGGCACCTTTCTTGATCTGGCAGTAATCTGATTTAGATGTCTTTCTCAGGCCTCACTTATAGCCTATACTTACTATATTAGTTTGTTCTCACATTGCTATAAAGAAATACCCGAGACCGGGTGATGTATAAAGAAAAGAGGTTTAACTGGCACACGGTTCTGCAGGCTGTACAGGAAGCATGGTAACGTCTGCTTTTGGGGAGGCCTCAGGAAGCTTCTAATCATGATGTGAGTCAAAGTGGGAGTGAAATGTCTCACATGGCAGAGCAAGAGCAAGAGAGAGTGAGAGGGCGAGGTGCCACACACTTTTAAATGACCAGATCCCATGAGAACTCACTCACTATCACCAGGACAGTACCAAGGAGGATGGTGCTAAAGCATTCATGAGAAATCCACTTCCATGATCCAATTACCTCCCACCAGACCCCACCTCCAACACTGGGGATTACAATTTGACATAAGATTTGGTGGGGACACAGATCTAAACCATATCACTTGCCTACATTACAGAATTATGATGGTCAATTTATATATCTCTCTCTTCCTCTAGATTTTAGGTATCTAGAGGCAAGGCTTACACTAGATGATTTTGTGTGCTCAACACGTAACAAAGTACCTGCAACAGGGTAAAATAAATGATTAGTGACATTGCTTCCTTTGCTTTATTCTAACACATTAATCATTTCAATAAGCATTTAACATCTTGACTATGCTCTATGGATAGCTGGGCACTAATATAAGTAAAGCAAACACCTATGCTCAAGGGAAGAGCTGCAGTTGATCTTTAATGCTCTGGTCAGAGGAGACCTGTCTCTCTTAGACGTGTTGGAGACATAGGTATGCATTAGACAGAGGTGTTGGAGATGCAGGTATGCATTAGATTTGGACTCAATAATTCATTGTCCAGATGAAGAAAGACATTTATAAACCAATAGTTTCAATTCAATGCAGTGCATTGTATGATAGAGTGATGCCCAGAGAGCCAGAGGAATAGAAAGAGAACTTGATTGCGGCTGAGAGTGAAGAGGTACAAAGAAAAGAATCATGAAGGTCACCCAGTGGAGGAGATACTCAGATGGGATCTTGAAAGAAGAGAAGTTGTTAAGCAAGTAGACAATAGGGAAAGAGCTGATTCTTACAGGCAGAAACAAAAATGACCTCTGCAAAGGAAACAGAAGAGCAAAACGGCATAGAGAATTTAGGGCATATTACACAGTTTAATATCCCCCATCACCAATATCAAGGCAGTGGCAGGAGATGAGCCTTGAGAGGTGGGCAGAGAGAGGTGGGCAGAGGCCAGATCACAGAGACCTTGAGTATGATAACGGTAAAATGCCAAAAGCCTGGGAAGTACAATGGGATACATTTTTTAAACAACTCAGCCTACAGTCTTGACCGGCTATTTAATGTGAGAGGGTGACCTATATATTAAAATCCTCCTTTTAAAGTGGCATAGATAGTATTCAGCTGGGAGAGCAATTGAAGTGTTGGTATTCAAAGTGCAGTTCCCATCATGAAACACCTTACAGGTCGGAGTCACAAAGCGGAGGAAATAACAAAGTGCATGGATAGCAAATTGCCTCAGTAGGCAGAGAAAATGGAGCATGAAGTTGGAATTGTTGCTAACCTGTCACAAAGTACATGACTAGGAAGAAAACTTACCTACGGTGAGGTTACAGGAGAATGTCAGCACATAGCAATGAAAATGAAACTCACATGGTCAAACCTAGCATCCCCATGAACCTATAATTAAGGAAGTGTGAACTCCACAGTGTCTTTGTTTAATGTGTGGCATTCATTTATAATTAGAGACGTGAACTGAATCTTCAGATCTAATTGTTATGATGAATATACCTATGGTGAGATTTTCTTCTACATTACCTCCTCCTAAAATGTCTATTATGAGCCTATTAATGAGGATTAAAATGGGCATTTTGAAATATATTGTTTCTCTGCTCGAAAATGCATACTTAATTTAAAAATTATGTTCTTTAGCTTCAATACATATTTATTCACCTTCAAGTTTTTTTCTAGGCAGTACTCTGATACCAAAAGATCTTAGAAAGAGTACGGGCAAAATTGGAGTCATATATAGTATACCTGTTTTACCAGCTGTTGTTATTTTAAAATTCAGCCAATATTTGGCAACAAACTTTGAGATAACAGACACTGTGCTGTATACATTTTTATTCAATCTTGATTTACAGTAAAGTCATGACTTAAATCTTAGTATCCCTGAGAAATCTGAGGTCCAGAGAAATTAAGTAACTAGCTCATGCTACAAAGCTAGTTAGAGGTGGAAATGTAATTTGAACTTAGGTCTGCCTGGTTTGAAAAGCTATGCTTTCCGAATATATGGCATTAGATGTCACTGTGGCAGATCCAGAAGGCAAAATTGGAACAACTGGGACAAGATGAGACTTAGAAGCCCCATTCTGAGAACTGAGCCAAGAACACATCACCCAACAGAGTGACTTTGAGATAACCTTCAGTTAGCATGAAAATCTGAATATAAACCAGATTCTATGGTTGAGAACCACTGGTTCATCAAAGCCATCATTATCGCTGACCTGGACCACTGCAATTGCATGTAAATACATTCCTGCATTCACCCTTACTCTTCCATCCCAATACATTATCTACAGAAGCCACAGTGACCCTCTCCAAATATAAAACTAATTAGGTAAAATGTTCTTCATCATATTGTATTGTTCTTTTAATAGACTTTATTTTTTAGGGCAGTTTTAGGTGCACAGCAAAATCGAGTGGGAGGTTCAGGAAATTCCCATATATCCCCTCTCCATTACTTGTACAGCCTCCTCCACTATCAACATCCCAAACCAGAGTGGTTCATTTGTTACAACTGATTAACTTACGTTGACACATCATTACCACCCAAAGCCCATAGTTCATATAAGGATTCACTCTTGCTGCTGCATCTTCTATGGGTTTTGAGAAGTGTATAATGATGAGTCCACCATTATAGCATCATACCAAGTAGTTTCTTCACTCTAAAAATCCCCTGTGCTCCACCTATTCATCCCTCAGTCTCCTCTAACCCTTGACAACCATTGATGTGTTACTGCCATCATGATTTAATTTTGCCTTTTCCAGAATAACATGTCAGTGGAATAACACAGTATGAAGCCTTCTTTGTTGTTTTTTGTTTATTTCTTGTTTTTTTTTTTTTTTTTTTTTCTTTTTGAGATGGAGTTTCTCTCTCTTGTTGCCCAGGATGGAGTGCAATGGCACGATCTCAGCTCACGGCAACCTCTGCTTCCCAGGTTCAAGCAATTCTCCTGCCTCAGCCTCCTGAGTAGCTGGGATCACAGGCATGCACTACCACACTAGCTAATTTTGTATTTTTACTAGAGATGGGGTTTCTGCATGTTGGTCAGGCTGGTCTCAACCTCTTGTCCTCAGGTGATCCACCTGCCTTGGATCCCCGAATTGCTGGGATTACAGGCATGAGCCAGCGTGCCTGACCCTTTTTTTTTTTTTTTTTTTTTTGAGATGGACTCTCAGTCTGTCTCCCAGGCTGGGATGCAGTGGCGTGATCTCAGCTCACTGCAACCTCTGCCTCCTGGGTTCAAGTGATTCTCCTGCCTCCGCCTCCCGAGTAGCTGGGACTACAGGCACGTGCCAACACACCCAGCCAGCTTTTTTATTTTTAGTCGAGATGGGGTTTCTCCATGTTGGCCATTTCTGGTCTTGAACTCCTAACCTCAGGTGATCCACCCGCCTCAGCCTCCCGAAGTGCTGGGATTACTGGCGTGAGCCACCGCGCCCGGCCTCATCGTTTTTAAACAGTCATTGCTTCATAGCTCTCAGTCTAAAGACCAGATTCTTAATTAGCAGAGATCCTGAGGTCCTGCTATAATCTAGCAGTCATCTCCCCTTTCCATTTGTGTAGCAGCCCCAGTGGCTTTCTTTCCGTTTCTTGGATGTACTTTGTTTCCTCCTGTCAGAAGGTCCTTGCACATGCTATTCCTGTGTTTTTTTTGTTTGTTTTGTTTTTTTTTTTTGAGACGCAGTCTCACCCTGTTGCTCAGGATGGAGTGCAATGGCGCGATCTCAGCTCACTGCAAACTCCGTCTCCCAGGTTTAAGCGATTCTCCTGCCTCAGCCTCCCAAGTAGCTGGGATTACAAGCACTGGCCACCACGCCCAGCTAATTTTTTTTTTTTAAAGTAGAGACGGGGTTTCACCATGTCGCCCAGGCTGGTCTTGAACTCCTGACCTCAGGTGATCTCAGCCTTCCAAAGTGCTGGGATTACAGGTCTGAGCCACTGCGCCGGCCATATTCCTTCTGTCTTGAAAGCTAAGTCCTACTCAGTATTCAGAGCTAACTTAAGTTGTCTCACTCTCCAGGAGTCTTTTCCTCACCTCCCAGTCTAGGTCAGTTCCTTTGATATTCAATTTCATTTACTCTGTCTTCTCCTCACTGCACTAATTTCAGTTTGTATCAGTGTCTTAGCAGCATATAATACGTTTGTTGTGGTTCTCGAATCGGATTATAAATCCCTATAAATTCAATCTCTATCCTGTTTACCAATACACCATAGGCCAATTAGAGAATCTGGTACATATTTGTGAAAAATAAATAAATGAATGATTAAAAAAAAAAAATCTATGCCTAGAAAGGGAATTATAGCAAAAGAACAAGATCATTGGAACCAGATCTCAGTTGAATCATCTCTGGCACTAACTAGCTATGTGCCCTTGGATACCAGTATTTATGGATTTATTTTGTTCTACGAACTTTAATTCAGCTACAACTTTTGCAAGGTGCCAGGCCAAACAGAAAAGATACAACAATGAGCAAGACCCATGCAGTCCCTGACTCACCATGTCTACATAGTAGGGATTACAGGTTTTGTTTCTTTGTTTTCAACTGAATTTTTTTTTTTTTGAGACAGAGTCTGGCTCTGCCGCCCAGGCTGGAGTGCAGTGGCCGGATCTCAGCTCACTGCAAGCTCCGCCTCCCGGGTTCACGCCATTCTCCTGCCTCAGCCTCCCGAGTAGCTAGGACTACAGGCGTCCACCGCCACGCCCGGCTAATTTTTTTTTTTTTTTTTTGTATTTTTAGTAGAGACGGGGTTTTACCTTGTTGGCCAGGATGGTCTCGATCTCCTGATCTTGTGATCCGCCCGTCTCAGCCTCCCAAAGTGCTGGGATTACAGGCATGAGCCACCGCGCCCGGCCTCAACTGAAATTTTTAATGAGAAATCTTTGCATATACATACAGTTGTAAAAAATAATACAAGGGATTCTGTGTATACTTTTCCCAGTTCATGCCAATAGTAACATTTTACAAAACTATGGTAGAATATCACAACCGGAAAACTGACACTAATACCGAGGTACAGATTTTAAACAAATAATTGCAAGTGCAATAAACATTAAAAAAAGGGAGGGAGGTAGAGACGAGCTCAGGAGTTCGAGACCAGCCTGGGCAACATGGCGAAACCCTTTCTCTACTAAAATACCAAAAATGAGTCAGGCATGGCAACATGTGCTTGTAGTCCTAGCTACTTGGGAGGCTTAGGTGGGACAACTGCTTGAGCCTGGAAGGCAGAGGTTGCAGTGAACAGAGATTGTGTCACTGCACTCCAGCCTGGGTGACAGAGCAAGACTCTGTTTCCAAAAAAAAAAAAGTGGGAGGAAGTTCAAAAGTGGAAAAATTCCAGAACAGTAAAAGCAGAGAGACTAAAGTGCAGAGACAAATTCCTGAGTCTGGAGTGTTAGACTCATGCTAGCTCACAAAATAGATACATATATATATATATATTTTTAAACAGAATCTCACTCTGTCACCCAGGCTGGAGTGCAGTGTCGTGATCTCAGTTCATTGCAACCTCCCTTGCCCAGGTTCAAGCAATTCTCCTGCCTCAGCCTCCCAAGTAGCTGGAATTACAGGTGCGCGCCACCACACCAGCTAATTTTTTGTATTTTTACTAGAGACATGGTTTCACCGTGTTAGTCAGGCTGGTGTCAAACTCCTGACTCCGGTGATCTGCCTGCTTCAGCCTCCCAAAGTGCTGGGATTACACACGTGAGCCACTGCACCTGGCTCATGTATTATATTTTAAAAAATCAATTGGGAATACTCATCAGAAATAATAAAAGAAAAAAAAAGAATAAAATGCTGCTAGATGCCGCAACATGGATGAACCACGAAAACATTGTGCTCTGGGAAAGAAGCCAGACCAAAAGAAGCACATATAATATAATTCCATTTATATGAAATATCCACAAAAGGCAAATCTATAGAGACAGAAAGTAAATTATTGGTTTTTAGGGACTATAGATGAGAATGAAGACTATCAATAAACCAGTATAAGGGACTTTGTTGAGATGATTCAAATCTAAAACTGGGTTATACTGATTGCAGACTACAACTCAGTAAATATGCTCCCAAATCCTCAAATTACACACTTGAAATTAGTGTACTTTACGGTAAGTAAACTATACCTCAATAAATTGGTTAAAAAATAAAAATTCATCTTATTAAAAAGAACTTAGTCAAGGGGGCACCTTTTTCGTGAAATATAAAGCATCATTTGTTTTACATTCCTTACCTAAAAAATGAAAATATTTTTTCTGCTTGCCTTAAGATATACCCAACTCCAGTTTTCCTTTTCTGAAAAACAATTTGTTTATTCCCATATCCTATAGGACACGGCTGCCTTGTTGAAACTGCTTTTCTTGGGCAATTTCCGAAACATAGATTTTCTGTTGTTTGTCCATTGACTTTTTAATTCCTAAGTTCTTGACAATAGGGACTCAATATGTGCTAAAGGTTTAAAAACACCAGATGAGACGAACAGAAAATCTTTGTTTGCTAAGTTTGAGTGAAATCTAATACAGGTGGGTGTGTGGCTAACATTTTTGCCACAAGATAGAACAAATGATTTTCATCGAACTTTCTCTCAAAAGCAGTTTAGGCAGATGCTGCATAGGTTTTGCTTCCATTTCTCAAGCACGAATGAGCAAGTGGGCTCAAGGCATCACAATATTACTCTCATGTCCTCTACACTACAGACAATAAGCCTTTTCCAAAGAAGAATAACAATGCAATTAAGAACAGTCACATCCTGCAAACTAGTGGTTCTCAAAGTGAGATTTTCAGAGATGTAGTAGCAGCGGCATCTGGGAATATAGAAATGTGAAGTATTTAGCTATACTCAAGACTTACTGAATCAGAAACTCTGGAGATGAGAGCCAGAAATCTATCTGCACATTCAAAAGCCATCCAGGGGATTCTGATCCATGCTAAAGTTTCAGAACTACTGCTATGATCACAAGAATTCAAACGTGGGTGTCAGCAGATCTGGATGTGATCCATGATACTAGACTGACATTGCAAGACACGTTTGTGTGTAATATATTTAACTTCCCTGAGCCTCAATTTTCTGTAGGTTAAATGGCAATGGCAAAACCTGTATTAGTTTCCTAATGCTGTTATACTACCACAAATTTAGTGGTTTAAACAACATAGATTTATTACCTCACACTTTCCATAGGTCAGAAATTCAGGCAGAGTGTGGCTAAGCTAGTTTCTTTGCTTAGAATCTCACAGGGCCAAAATTAAAGTGTCTGCCCTCTAGGTACTTGTCTGGAGGCTTTTAGGGAAGAACACACTTTCAAGCTCACTCGCATGTTATTGGCAGATTTCAATTCCTTGTGATTGTTGAAGTGAGATCCAGGGTCCCTCTACCTTCTAATCCTTTTCATGCTTTGACCCAACAGAGCATCAAATCCTTCTCATGCTTTGAATCTCTCTGGATTAATCTTCTCCTTCTACGTTTGTCTTCTACAAGCCAAAGAGTGTTCTCTGCTTTTAAGAGATCATGTGATCATTAGTGCCTCTGCAATAATTCAGAATAATCTCTTTTTTTCTTAGGACATCTGATTAGTACCTTTAATTACATATGTAAATTCTTGTTTGCTTTTTTTTCTTTCTTTGAGACAGAGGAGTCTCACTTGGTCACCTAGGTTGGAGTGCAGTGGCTCAATCTTGGCTCACTGTAACCTCTGCCTCTTGGGTTCAAGCAATTCTCCTGCCTCAGCCTCCCTAGTAGCTGGGACTACAGGCATGCGCCACCATGCCCAGCTAATTTTTGTATTTTTAATAGAGACGGGGTATCACTACATTGGCCAGGCTGGTCTCGAACTCCTGAGCTCAGGCAATCCACCCTTCTCGGCCTCCCAAAATGCTGGGATTATAGATATGAGCCATTGTTTGCCTTTTATGATAATATAATTGCAGGCATAATAGTTCCTCAAATTCCCAGTGTGAAATCCTCTTGGGCCATAGCATTGCTTATCACAGAACCTATTCTTGTAGGTCCTAAAAGAATACCCCCAAAGGTATTGGAAGGGCTGAAGTATGGGAGTGTTATTAAGCATTAACTTCAGTGATTTCTGGAGAAAAGAGTGGGGATAGACAGAGATGTCTCGCTGGGTCACCCAGTCTGGAGTGCAGTGCAGTGATCTCAGCTCACTGCAACTTCCACCTCCCAGGTTCAAGTAATTCTCTTGCCTCAGCCTCGGGAGTAGCTGGGGATACAGGTATGCACCACCACGTCTGGCTAATTTTTGTATTTTTTAGTAGAGAAGGGGTTTCGCCATGTTGGCCAGGCCGGTCTCAAACTCCTGGCCTCAACTGATCCACCCACCTCAGCCTCTCAAAGTGCTGGGAATACAGGCGTGAGCCACCGCACGTGACCTTGTCTTTTCTTAAAGTACTACAAAGTAAGACCTCTCCAGGTGACTACTACATTTCACCTACTTCTTGGAGTTCTAGAACCATTTCTCTCTAGGTGTAGTCGAATGTGTAGATACTGATGGAGCCAATGTAGCTGGATAAAACATAGCACCATGGCAAAGGATAAAATGTATTGTTTAATTAAAGATAAAGGTCACAGGATAATATCATGAGTGAGTCTAGAGAGTGTAGAACTTGCTCTCTCAAGTTTCAGGGTTAGGTTCTTACTGGCCACTAACGAGAGGTGATTTGTTCTACCCTATCTCACATAAAAACTTTTATTGCACCTTAAAACACAACTTACTGATCATTGAAATAATTTAATCTGTAGTCTTCTTTTAAAACACTTTACAATCATATTTAATCCATGCAATATACATGCATGGATAAAATACTAAAAATAAAAGATAGAATAAAGGACATATTATGAAGTATAGCATTTTCCCTCCTTTTTCAATGTACCAATGAGATACAGCCATTCTACTGAGGGAATTAATTTTGATTTTTCTTTTTTAACTCTTCCTTCTAGTTATTTTTTGCAAGTTTTTGTTTAACCCTTGAAGTTTGATACTTTTATCAAGAGAAGATGAATTTATTTTTTCAATAATGGTAGGGTCTTATGCCCTTAATCCTTTTCAATTTCCTTGCAAATCATCTTCCTTTGGTCTTCATCCTCTAACTTTTTTTTTTTTTTTTTTTTTTTTTTTGGAGACAGAGTTTCGCTTTTGCAGCCTAGGCTGGAGTGCAATGGTGCGATCTCGGCTCACTGCAACCTCCGCCTCCCAGGTTCAAGTTATACTCCTGCCTCAGCCTCCCGAGTAGCTGGGATTACAGGCACCTACTTTTAGACGTATTTTCAAAACATGTTACCAATGAATGAATAGGTCTTTAAATTTTCTGCCAAATACAAAACCACACAATTGGAAATTGCCTCTACATTCCACTATTGGATGGATCTTTTGAAAAAGTTCATAGAGATTGCAATATTTATATAGTTGTATATGTTTTATATAATGTTAGCAAAAATACACAAATAAATATTGAGTTTATATTTATTAAAGTGCCTTCAACTTTGAGGCAAATGTTAAAAAACTTATCCTTGGGATTGTCTTATTTTCCCAGCATTCTGCTTCAATATGTTCTTATTTCTGATTTGAACATTTATATTTCTCTTTGCATTGACACTGTGAAATATGTACCATTTTAACAAATATTTATTGAGCACTTACTATATGCTACAAGCTTTTCTAGGCATAAGGATATAGCCACGAAAGAAACAGACAAAATTCTTGACTTCATAGCGTTTACATTCAGCATCTAAAGATATCGAGGTGTGATGGGAAACACAAAACTTTTCTGGAATCTGTTGTCTCCTAACATTTCATTCAATTCTTCAGCTGACATCCAACATTGGGTTCCTATATAAAAGGTAATTAATGTCTCTGGGCTTTTACTTCCCTGGCTGGAAAGATCCTGGGACTATCTACTTCATTTATGTAAGCATCTCACAAACAGGAAATACAACAATATTGTAGATTTTAGGGTGTTTTTAGAAAGAATGAGAATTTTAAAAGTAATCTAAGCAAATCAAGATTATCTCAAAAGCTGAGTATCAGTATATATATATACAGAGAGACAGAGAGAGAGAAGAAACAGAGAAACAGATTGATTTTATTACAGTCTAACACCAATTCACTTTAAAGATACTAAAAGTTGCCCCTAGCCGGGCGCAGTGGCTCATGCCTGTAATTTCAGCACTTTGGGAGGTTGAGGCGGGCAGATCACCTAAGGTCAGGAGTTCGAGACCAGCCTGGCCAACATGCCAAAACTGCGTCTCTACTAAAAATACAAAAATTAGCCAGGTGTGGTGGCGGTCACCTGTAATACCAGCTACTTGGGAGGCTGAGGCAGGAGAATTGCTTAAACCCAGGAGGCACAGGTTGCAGTGAGCCAAAATTGTGCCACTGTACTCCAGCCTCGGTCATAGAGTGAGACTCTGTCTCAAAAACAAAACAAAACAAACAAACAAACAAAAAACAGTTGCCACTAAAGAAGGCCTGCAAGGTATGAGGCAGCTTACAGACCATCTACTGTATTGATATGGCATGGTTGCTACAAGGAGATGTACCTGCAAATCTAGTTTTGGTTTGGATATTGGCAGTATTATGGAATGTCTCAAGGCAGGTTGCCTTTGGCAAGGACTTTCTTCTTTCTACTCTATTCAAAGAAAGGATGTTTTGAGGATGGTTGTACAATTTATAAATCCAAGCCAGTATCATTTGCTTTGGGTACTATTTCCGGATCTTTGCCAATCATTATAGCTAGTCAATCATATCTTACTCACATTGCTGTGCCTTTCAATTAGTGGGTATCTGATACAGAAGAAACCATGAAGTGAAAAAGTCTTGCTCTCTTGGGGCCCTGGATATGTGAGTAGGGATCAGAGTAGTCTAGCCAGTCTGTTTTCTAGATTGTTCTCTCTTACCTTACTGAATGAATGCCTCATTTTATAGAGGTCCAGAGAAGGAAGGTGACATTCTCAAAGCACATAAAAAAGATGGAAATCTGAGATTTGATGCTAGACAGCCATGGCTTTCCGAGCTCTCCTACACGATGCCACCAAAAGAGAAATAGCGAAAAATCCATTGGCTAATTATCACTTTTACTATTGATGAGCTTTGTTTGTCCTACACATTAAAGCCTTTGTAATTGCATCGTGTGATGATAATTTTAGGAGTCAACTTAAATGGATTAAGGATTGCTTAGAGAACTGGCAAAGCACTATTTCTTGGTGTCTGTGAGGGTGTTTCCAGAGGAGATTGGCGTTAGAGTCAGTGGACTGAGTGGGGAAGGCCAACAACCATGAATATGGGCAAGCACCATCCAATCAGCTGGGGCCTAATATAACAAAAAAGGGAGAGAAAAGGTCATCTTTTCTCTCTCTCCTGCTCTTTTACGTAAGAACTACAGGCTTTTATACCAGTTTCCCCCACCCCGGGCTCTCAGGTCTTCAGTCTCAAACTGAGCATTACACTATCGTCTTCCCTAGTTCTGAGGTTTTTAGACTCCAGCTGAGCCATGATACAAGCATCCCTGGGTCTCCAGTTTACAGATGGCCCACTGTGAGATTTGTCAGCTTCCATAATCATGTCAGCAATTCCCCTAATAAATTCCTTCTCATATTCTATCTCTATCTATATCATCTCCATCCATATCATCTGTGTCTCCATCTACACATCCAATTGATTCCGTCTCTATGGAGGACTGAACAATACACATTGTTCCCTATCAGTGCTTATTTATTATTCTCGCACTGATATATTTCCAGAATACCTACATATGCCAAGGTCGTAAGTTGGGGAACTGATCCTGTGAAATAAAGAAAATGTGCTATTAGTTTGTCAGAAATGGTGAAGTGCAAATCCTTCATTTACTCTGAAAAGCTCCTCTTTTCAGCTTGCATTTAATATCAGAGAAGCATCCCATCAGAGCTTGAGATCCATATTGGTGATTGCATAGTTACATTGCGTGCTCTGCTCTGCCGTTTCTTGATTATAATTGAGTCACTTACACAAATCTGAGTAAAGGCAGGAAATCAGTCATTTGTGATGAATAATTCCTGCAAATTGAATGCAAAGCTACATTTTATAAATTCAGATTAGGTAATATTTCAGATTCTCAAGAAGAACCCTACAGGTATGTATATTATATGATCTCACTCAATAACACATTCATTACACACAATTACGTTGACTGCATGCCCCATTGTCTGGGACAGTCTTGGTTTATACCTCTTGTCCTATTTACTGTTTGTCTTAGGCAAAAGTAACCCACTTGGGAAGGTAAATTATATGGTCATCCTGCACAACATACATATAATGTATATGCCTCTCAATAGGCAATGCAGCCCTTTAGAAATTGCATAGGTTTTAAAGTCAGTTGGTCCTGAGCATAAATTTCAGCTCTGCCATCCATTAGTTAAGTAATCTTAGGAAAATTTCTAAACTCTCTGGGATTCTGCTTCCTCAAAGTGAAATGTAAAAATCTAGCTCAGATTTCCATATTAAGATCATTGTGAAGATTAATTAAATCCTGCGTGCACACAATGCCTGAAATATAACCTGGTATGTGGTTTTCAGTAAAAGTTACACATCTGTGTGTGCGTATATATGCATGTATATAACTTTAATGTTTTATGTATATATAAATATGTACTTACTTTTATAACTTTACTGATATACACACACACACACACACACACACACACACAATATCCCCTGTTTTGGGATTTGTCTTTTATTTTTGTTTATTTATTTTTAGATGGAGTTTCACTCTACCACTCAGGCTGGAGTACGATGGCCTCATCTTGGCTCACTGCAACCTCCGCCTCCTGGGTTCAAGTGATTTTCCTGCCTCAGCCTCCCTAGTAGCTAGGATTACAGACGCCCACCACCACACCCGGCTAATTTTTGTATTTTTAGTAGAGACAGGGTTTTGTCATCTTGGCCAGGCTGGTCTCGAACTCCTGACCTCAGGCGATCCACCGGCCTTGGCCTCCCAAAGTGCTGGGCATACAGGAGTGAACCACCACTCCCAGCCAGGATTTGTCATTTAAAAGAACTTACACTTACTTCAAAATGAATGCAGACTGAATTCTGCCTACACACTCCCCCCTAAAAAAACACCATGAAATTTGTCAAACTAGCTAGTTTTACAAGTAGAAAAAGATACATGTATGAAGTGAAATAATGGATAATGGTCAGGGAAGTTTTAGCTAACCAATGCTAAGGGATTGGTTTCCTTGAAACTTTTTTCTGCTAACTCTATCACCTCATAATCCCAGCTTTGCTATTTATTTCCTTCTTCCTCTCTCTTTCTCCTCTCTCTTTCTATGATCCTTGAAGGAGGCAAAGCATGACTGCTTCTCCACACCCCTATGTCAGACATTGGTGGATTCACGAGATGCTGCAATTAGAAGTATTCCCAGCCTTCTATGGCATCTTCAGCTAGTCCCCCAGAAAGCAGGATGTGTACTCTCATGCCTTTGATTTTCTCCTTTAATGATGAACAAAACTCGGCATCATTGAAGAGAGACTTGCAGAGATTTGTTGGACTTCACAGTCAAATCCATTAGCCCTTTGATGTTCCATCCTCCTCAGCAACTCCTTTCTCATTTTCTTCTGTGAAGTCAATAGCTCATTACTGTTTTCCATCTGCACTCAACCTCTCAGTTACTATCTACAATAATAATAATTGTATTCAAGTTTATTTCCAATCTGAAGATCCACTGATGTAGATAAATTGCAAATACCCATGCTGCTTTTTCTTTCATTTTCAACAGAAAGCACCACTTGAATGATACTTCAATAATACAGATTTTATAATCTTTCATAAATACTTTATCTAGGTAAAATGCTTGTGCTTCTGGAGGGTAAGACTATTGCAATTTTTAATGTATGTGTTTACAAAAGTCTTCAAAATAACTCCAGCTACTACTTACACAAAATCTTACTTTAAGTAAACTCATATTAGCTACTGTAATTTTCTCAGTTTATGTATTTGGAGTCAAAATGTTTAGATAAGATTCTTGTATTATTTTTTAGATAAGATCTACAATTGTATTAAAGATATAAAAATCCTCTCTGGAAAAAGGTTTGACAAAATTATGTGTACTATGATGTGTGTGTGTGTGTGTGTGTGTGTGTGTGTGTGTGTCTATAGAGTATCCAAAGAATGAACCATTACTAGCCCACAAATCATTCTGTAATTGTCAATCCAATTTCTCCCTCCTTTTGCATCCTATAGAGGAAGATACCTAGATACAAATAATAAAATCGTGGGGAGGAAATTAAGAGAAAGAAGGCCAAAGCCTTAGAGTATAGGGTACAAAAGATCCAGCACTTAATGTAAAAAACTGCAGCGTATTCAGGAGGTAGATGAGGGCAATTTGGTGGCCAAATTGTTCACAGTGAAATAGCTGATCCTGTCCTTGACCACTGTATTGTCCCACAATTTCACAGTCAAATCATTATCAAATCATGTCATGTATACTTGCAAACTGTACACTAAGACCTTGGTTGAAGTTTTCATCCTTCCGTGTTTTCTGATTTGCTTAACTGCTTCTGTTCTTAGACTCGTATAGACTAGATGCAACAAGACATGCCGAGTGATCCTTTTAAGACAGGATGTTCAAAATGCTTTCATAGCTCTCTGTCTCTCAGAGTGGCAGTCAAGGCCTTAATGCATGGTAGGCCTCCAAGGAATATCGCCAGGTCTAGCAAATAAAAATACAGGATGCATAGTGGAAAACACAGAACACTTGTACTGAACTGTAGTAAAGTTTCTCTGTTCCTTTACATTTGCATGACTCAATGAGTTTCCATTTCCTGCAATGGAGGAGGCTGTCAGGTGAACAGGTTTGGACTGAGAGACATGCTCAAATATCATCTCATCAGAGAGGCCTTTCCTAGCACTTACCATAGCACTTATTACCACCTGACAGATAATGATACAAACTGTTGACACGTCTCCCTCCATTAAAATGTGGAGCTTCACAGGGAATGTGATTTCCTACTGCCTTGTGACTAATACCTAGAATGTTGCTTGCTACAAAATAGGTGCCTAAAAACTCTTTAATGAACAAACGCTTTTCAAGAGACTCAAGTAAAAACAATGGAAGTATTAAAATTTTCAGTGCATTGTTCAAGGCTGCATCACTAGGAAAAGGCAGAGCTATGATCAGAAGCTATTAAATCTAGCCTCTTAACAACTATCTTACCTTTGTTATATATATATTTTTGTTTTGTTTTGTTTTGTTTTTTGAGACGGAGTCTCGCTCTGTCTCCAGGCTGGAGTGCAGTGGCACGATCTCGGCTCACAGAAACCTCCACTTCCCTGGTTCAAGTTATTTTCCTGCCTCAGTCTCCCGAGTAGCTGAGATTACAGGCACACGCCACCACACCCAGCTAATTTTTGTATTTTTAGTAGAGACGGGGTTTCACCATGTTGGCCAGGATGGTCTCGATCTCCTGACCTTGTGATCTGCCTGCCTCAGCCTCTCAAAGTGCCGGGATTACAGGCGTGAGCCACCGCGCCTGGCCTCCTTTGTTATATGTTTTAAGTGGGAAATAGAAATTTTTCACTCTTCTGTCTAGAATTTGTTTTTTATCCATTATTCATGATAAAACAGTATTTCTCTGGGACAGATAAAAAACTCATAAACTGAATTTTTTGTCCTTACCACTTGTATATGATGCTATTTACTTTATAGTCCTCAATTTTCTGATAATTTAAATTGATTAGAAAACAAGGAAGCAGTGATAATGGATATTGTGTTTAGGGTAACATTGACAACTCTCTAAAATCCAATCATAATGATTTACACTGTCTAATCTGATAACTGTACTCTTGCATGCTGTATCACCCCCCACTTGGCTGCTGAAAGCTCATCAGAATGGGAATGAGAACAAAAGGAGGAAAGAATTAGTATAAATCCATAATCATAATTCTAGAAAATACACTGTTCAACTTCTTTAGTACATATTATTTCAAAATGTTCTAATACACAAGTAGAAATGAAATTTTTCATTTAGCAAATGTGGAAACTTAACTCATTTTAATTAATCTGTGTCTTATCTATAAATTAGAACAGTATTTATAATCAGTCAGCTATTTCTTTATACACTAACTCCATAAAGGAGCTTAATCAATGGTAAGGTAGCCTTTCCTACCTGGACATATCCCTGAGAGAGAAGTGTGGAGCTCCCCCTTGACCACATGAATGTGATTAACATATCGTATTCCTTTTTGTTAATCATGTTGTGAACAAACGTGATGTAAGGGAGAAAAAATAATTCATACTTTTTATTTTATTGGAAAAGTTGCTGAGAAATGGAGAGTTTTCATAATCTCTGAAGGGCCACACAAGATAAGGATCCTAATCTTTCTACTCTCTATTCATAGCTATATTCTTTAGAGAACTGTAATTCAAGCAAGAGCCTATATAAAGAACACTCCCAAGGAGCTAAAAACATATTAAAAATTCAAACTAATTACATCTTGAAGGAGAAAAATATATTTTTGTTACAAACATCCATAATCATTTATGTATATATAGATAGACACATATATCTGTATCTATATATACACATATATACATTAGAAGATCTATTTATATCTTCTAATGCATGTGCAAGGAGCTGAGGGACCTAAGGGAAATAAGCCCAGTGGGAGAAGCCCACATATATAGTCTAAGCAAGTGGATATAACTGTGCAATGATGGTTTCTCATAGATGCTGTTGGTGTCCCTCTAGGATCACTTACACTTTAGTGTACCTATCATACAGGATTGTTTTAAAGTAATATAGATAAAACATTTTTTACAATTTTTGACGTGTCTCATGCTCAGTAATTGACACAGAAGTTAATGTTTATATTCTACTATACAGTAGAATCTCTGCAGTATGGAGTGTGAAGATACCATCTCCGATTTTTGGGAGGGTTCAAGGCCTAAATCCCACTGAGCCTCGGCCTCTGGCCTCAATCACGATGGTTTGTATAAAAGCCAAGTTTTACTATGTGAGGCAATGTAAATGAGATTTTTTTTTTTTTTTTTTTTTTGAGACAGAGTTTCACTCTTGTTACCCAGGCTGGCGTGCAATGGCACAATCTCCTCACAGGTTCAAACAATTCTCCTGCATCAGCCTCCCAAGTAGCTGGGATTACAGGCATGCGCCACCATGCCTGGCTAATTTTTTTGTATTTTTAGTAGAGATGGGGTTTCTCCATGGCTGGTCTCTTGAACTCCCGACCTCAGGTGATCCACCCACCTTAGCCTCCCAAAGTGCTGGGATTACAGGCGTGAGCCACCGCACCCAGTCTGGCACACAGTTTCTTAACAAGACCTCTACCATATTTGGTTTACCAGCCAATTAATTGTGCAACATGCTTTGTTCTTTTAAAAAGCTCTTATCTGGTAAATTCAGTCTTTGAAAGACTGATTGATTATAGTCTTGAGTTCAAACAGTGGGAAATGCCACCACATTACCAAATTTCTATTTCGCTTGATAAAAATACGTAGGATTTTAATCTAAGCTAGTAGGCTTCAGATCTAGTAGGAGATCCCAGACAAAAGAAATCACATAGTAATGAGGGACTCACTTCCAAAAGGCAAGAGAAAAAATTAAAACTGATTCCAAAAGTGAAACTGAACAGGAGAATATATGTAAGAATCTTAGCTAGGTTACCTTGCTCTGATAATTTTTAAAAATATTTTTACTTAAAACCAAAGGACATGCTAAGTATTTTCAAGATGAAAAGGCTATTGGACATTGTATTAAAATAGTTGGTCACAATTCCAATATTAAGAGTGCCTATGAGAAAAACAAATTGCAAAATATGTTTTGGAATATTTGAAGTCAGAGGACACTGTGTTTCATCTTCACATTTTTAGTGCCTAGCCTAGTTGTTCTAGATCTTTTCCAATTGTCATTCCAGATTCCTTTTCTACTTTGACTCCTTGAATTCTCTGCCTTGGGCAGTGGATCTTCATAAACCACACTCACAGTTCACTTTACTCCCAGGTTCCTGTTACATTTGACTAATGAGGACCCCTACAGAGACCCAAGGAAGTTATGGAGGACAGTCATGGCAGGATACTTAGTCCCCAGTTTTTCTCCCTAGGAGATCACCTTTAGCTTGCTGTGTTCTTGACCTAGAGTTACTGATTTCAAAGAGGCATCCTGCACTCTAGTATTTGTCAAACATCAACATGCATTCAAATCAACTTGGGAATTTATGAAAATATAGTTTTTATTCTGCCAGTCTAGGGTTGGACCTGAGATTGCTTCTTTTCCAGGTAGCTTCCAGGTGAAATCAATATTGCTAGTTTGTGAACCACATTTTGACTAGTAAGACTTTATGTGACTGGGTCCTTTTGATTTCCGATTTTGTCCTTTGTCACATCCTTTTTGACCCAGTTGCAGCATTACAGTTGCAATGAGCTTGTACTACGTTCTGCACTATCCCTTGTGGTCTCTTATACCACATGCAGGCCTTTTAAAATATTATCTTTGAAAAGAAACCAAACTTTCCTCAATTGGCTGGTTGGTACCTTCTGAAACACCTGTTCTTGGCACATATAGTAATTCAATAAATGGGACATCAATCTCTCTGTATTATAATTATATAGTGGAGGTGGAACTTTTTAAAACATATATTCTGCTATATTTGTGTCTGACAAAAATTCATAGTATATAATTTGAAAGCGTGAAAGAATGACTTGAGTTTGAACAGTTAAAAGATTGGTGGTGATAATGTGGTTTGGCTGTGTCCCCACCCAACTCTCATCTTGAAGTCCCACATGTTGTGGGAGGGACCTGGTGGGAGGTAATTGAATCATGGAGGCAGGTCTCTCCCATGCTGTTCTCATGACAGTGAGTAAGTCTCACAAGATCTGATGGTTTTAAAAACTAGAGTTTCCCAGCACAAGCTCTCTCTTTGCCTGCTGTCATCCATGTAAAATGTGACTTGCTCCTCCTTGCCCTTCCACCATGACTGTGAGGCTTCCCCAGCCACTTGGAACTGTGAGTTCTCCATTAAACCTCTTTCTTTTTTAAATTGCCCAGTCTTGGATATGTCTTTATCAGCATCATGAAAACTGGCTAATACAGGTGACTTTAAAAGTAAATAGCTTTCTCTTATTTTCTTATGACATTCAGTATAATGGCAGAGAAAACTGATACTAAGGTAAAGGAGGCAGTTACATAATTGAAACAACTTAATTTAGAAAATATTTGACATTTTCCCTGGGCATGTGAACCAAACACTAGCAAATCACACAAGTTGGCATCAGACCAACAATTTGGGAAAGAACATGACATTCCAGCATGTAGTCATTATAAAGCTTTTATACAATATTCAAAAACAGCTGAACTGGAACATATGCTATCTAAGGGAATTCCTTTTCCTTCAAAGTATGTATTTAATTAACATTAACATTTGTGAAATTTGGAAATGCTGAAATACATAAAAAGCATATTCTGTAATAAGTAAGCTTAGCTATCCAGATTAGTTTCATCTACTAGCAAATGTCCACCAATTACTTGGGTATAAAAAGTCAGAATGAAAAGACAGCTGGATTTATTCAGCAAGTTCACTGAAATTTTACTGCTTGCCTATTATCTGCCATGCTATACAACAGATTCTGTATGTATGTATGTATGTATGTATTTATTTATTTATTTATTTATTTATTTATTTATTTTTGAGACAGAGTCTCATTCTGTCACCCAGGCTAGAATGCAATGGTATGATCTTGGCTCACTGCAACATCCGCCTCCCAGGTTCAAGCGATTCTCCTGCCTCAGCCTCCTGAGTAGCTGGGATTCCAGGCATGTGCCACCATGCCCAGCTAATTTTTGTATTTTTAGTAGAGATGGAGTTTCACCATGTTGGTCAGGCTGGTCTTGAACGCCTGACCTCGTGATACGCCCACCTCAGACTCCCAAAGTGTCTGAATTTAAATTTTATATGACAGCTCCTGAGTTTAAGTCTCATCTTTATCATATAAGAACTAAGTAATCCCGAGAAACCAGAATTAATTTGTTGAAAGCATTTTCAGAAAGCTAGTATATGTGAAAACATCCTTAACCATAAAGAACGGGCTAAAATTAGACTTTTTATAAACATGTAATATGCATGAGATATTTTATGAACATGTCAAAAAGGATTATATTTAAACTAGCAGTATAAATAAACTTTTTATTCAGACATATATATCTTGATTCTTATTGATTCTTGCTTCCTGCTGTCTTTCATAGAGAAGACAAGGAACAATAGTTAAGGAATATATGATTTTTTAATGTCACCTTCAGAATCGGTATCATTCATTAAAAAAATAGTTCATTTTTGTCAAGCAGTTTTAGACTCACAGCAAAATTGAGCAGAAAGTTCAGTGTTTCCCTGTATCCTTTGTCTCCCCACTGGTATAACCTTTCCCGCTATCAACATTACACATTAGAGTGGCACATTTGTTATAGTCCATGAACTTACATTGAGGCTTTATTATCACTTGAAGTCTATGGAGTCCATTAGGTTTCAGTCCTGGTGCTGTACATTCTATGGGTTTGGACCAAGGTATAATGACTGGTATCTACCATTATCATGCAGAATAGTTTTATGGCCCTAAAAATTTTCTGTGCTCTGCCTATTCCTCCCTCCCTCTTCTCTAATCTCTGGCAACCACTGATCTGTTTACTACCTTCATAGTTTTGTCTTTTTCATAATTTCATATAACTAAAATCATATAGTACGTAGGCTTTTCAGACTGCCTTCTTTTACATAGTAGTGTGCATTGAAAATTCCATCATGTCTTCTCATGGCTTGATAGCTCATTTTTTCTTTAGCAGAGAATAATATTCAATTGCCTGGATGTACTACAGCTTTTTTATCCATTCATCTACTGAAGGACATCTCTCCTGCTTCCAAGTTTTAGTCATGATGAATAAAGTTGTTATAATCATTCCTTTGCAGATTTTTGTGTGGACACTTGTTTTCAACTCATTTGCGTAAGAAGTGTGGTTGCCAGAATGTATGGTAAGAGTTCATTTAGTTTTCTAATAAACCACCACACTGTCTTCAAAAGTGATTGGACCATATTGCGTTCCCACCAGCAATGAATGAGATTTCCTGCTGATGAACATCCTCACCAGTAGCTGGTGTTAGCATTTCTAATTTTAGCCATTCTCATAGGTGTGAAGTGGTATCTCATTGTTTTATTTGCAGTTCTCTAATGGTCTATGCTGTTGAGCATCTTTTCATATGCTTATTTGCATCTGTATACCTTCTTTGGCGAGGTGTTTGCAGGTCTTTTGCTCATTTTTTAATTGGGTTAAGTTCTTTATATACTTCGAATAACAGTCCTTTATCAGATATGTGTTTTGCAAGTATTTTCTCCCAGTCTATGGTCCTTATCTTCTCATTCTCTTGACAATGTCTTTTATAGAAAAGATATTTTTAATTTTAATAAAGTCCAGTTTATCAATCATTTCTTTTATGAATAATGTCTTTGGTGTTATATTTAAAAAGTCATCATCATAACCATGATAACCTGTATATTCTCCTGTTACATTCTAGGAGTTTTACAGTTTTTGATTTTGCACTTAGGTCTACGATCTGTTTTGAGTTCGTTTTTGTAAGGGGTGAAAGGTCTATGTCTAGATGCATTTTTATTGCATGTGGATGTCCATTTGTTCCAGCACCATTTGCTATGTTTCACCCAATTTTAGAGCTAGTAAAAGCTATTTGGGAGAAAAAAACCTAGGCAGCAAGTTGGACTTACACATATTTTTCTAATGCAACATGAAAATTACTCTACTCTACCTCCAAGAAAATAAGCTATTTAGGCCGGGAGAGGTGACTCACACCTGTAATCCCAGCACTTTGGGAGGCTGAGGCAGGCAGATCACTTGAGGTCAGGAGTTCAAAACCAGCCTGGTCCACATGGTGAAACCTCATCTCTACTGAAAATACAAAACAGTTTAGCTGGGCGTGGTGGCGCGCTTGTAATCCCAGCTACTTGGGAGGCTGAGGCAGGATAACTGCTTGAACCCAGGAGGTGGAGGTTGCAGTTGAGCCGAGATCATGCCACTGCACTCCAGCATGGCCCACACAGCAAGACTCCATCTCAAAAAAAAAAAAAAAAAAGAAAAAAAGAAAAAAGAAAAGAAAAGAAGGTATTTAGGCAACAAACATTTAATGCATTCTCTTGAAGAAAAATTGAATGCAAATTGAATACAACAGAAAATGAATAAGAAGAGAGGGATCCCAGAATGATCTTTGTGGGCCACAATACAAAGCTATATCTATCCCACTGTGTCTGTGGTTGCTATGCTTGTGATAAAACTTTTATAAACTTGTATTGCCCATGGCATCTTCACTAAGGCAGATCACTGTGAAAAACGCCATAGAGACCTATTTAGTCGATGGTAGCCTGCTCAGCTCATTCCTCTCAGTACTAGTGCCTATATCCTATGGGTTGTGGGCCAAAGACAGCAAAAATTCCTTCCAGGGGTGCTATAAGATGGGGCTTCAATATAAATACTCAAAATGGAAATTGTTAAGGAGCAATGAAAATTTAGCAATGTGGTTTAGGTAAAGTAACAACACATATAATTGTGAGTAAAAATACTCAGTATTATAAAGATGAGCCATCTTCAATAGAGTTCTGTAGAAGTAGAGCCTGAGTAGAGACTATTTGTGAAAAGTATTCATAGAAGAAATGTTCTCACGATAATCCCACAAGAAAGTGAAGCAAGCAGGATAGAAAGGGGGAGTTAAGGAACTATATCATATCAGCTGGAATCTAGTCTCAGCTTATTCCATTGCAAGCTCTGAAGCTTAAATGACGCCATGGTTTTGAACTACATGGAAGTAAGGGGACTGAGTTGTTGTAGTGGGTCATTCCATTATTGGCTACAGGCTGCCCCAGGGAAGGACATACGCTCTCAGGCACTTCCTAGTGAGGTGGCTCCCAAAGGCAATTCTCTACAGAAGAAAGAGTTATGAGGTGGCAGCCGAGAATGCACATTACAACTGGGGCATCCAAAGAGATTATAGCTTAGCAGCATCTATGAGAGGCCATCTTTGTACCAGTAGAATGAGTTGGTTCTCCAATGTTTATTTTGTCAAGCATAACCTCTCCATAATTCTGGTTGGTCACAATATGGGGAGAAATTTATAAGAGGAAGGCAGGTGAAACAAATTTCACTAGTCTTGCAGTTGTCCTAAAACCATAACATCATCTGTTGTTTCTACCAGCTTTCTAATTTCCCCTCTTCCTTGGCTACCTGTTCCATTGGTCTACATGGCTTTCAACGTGCAATACCAGACTCTCATCCCTGAGGGGCCTCAAGTCCTTGTTAGCATGTTCTCATCAGGCTGTAGCTACAGTAATTCCACACTTAAAGTTATATTTGGGCTTAGAAATATCAAGAGATGTCTCAGTGGATCACCTGACTGCAAAATCTATGCCTCCCTGCCAGCATTAAATGGCAGCAGAGCTACTTAAAGTGTTGTAACTCCTTTCTTTTTCTGCTCACCTTCTAGCCTAAAGTTCCCAGATGGTGGGCATGGCATTGAGTCAAGTGAGACTCTTGCTATATGTCTTGGTAGGGAAAGTCCCCATCTGGAACCCAGACCTCTGAGCCCACACAGCCTACGTATAGGGAAGGAGCAGAAAGCTCTAATACCTCAAGTGATAAGTGGAAGTGATGGTGGGAGTGGTCACTCTTATTCTCAAAACTTGTTTCTCATGCTTTTTTTTACATCTTAGGTACCTAACTCAATTTAAGGTATATACTGCATCTCAAAAGATACAGTACTTTCAGGGAATGTCACTCCCAAGTTGATTCCTCAGCAGCATATTTTAAAGACAATTCCCGTACTCTTTCAGGGCAGCAACTTCTGAATGCTATTGTTTGCAGCAAACATAGTGAATCTCGAAGTCATGCGCCCAGGGATGCTCCTTTGTCTTAAAGTTGCAAAGTGTGTCCCTTGACCCAAAGTATACGGTATCCTGTGTCAGTAGGTCAGACACTCTATGAGTCCTCAGGTAATGGTTAGGCACTGGGAGCAAAAAAGAAAAGCACATATAGAGAATGTGTCAATATCTGTTTGGGTAAGTTATCGCCCTTGTTAGAGAAGGAGTTTAATGTAATCAACTTTCCACCAAAGGGCTGGCTGTTCTTCTGGAAAGATGGGACTATATCAGGGGCACAGTGTAGGTCTTATTTGCTGACAGATGGAACACTCATCAGCAGCAGGAGCTAAATCACACTTGATGGCTGGGCGCAGTGGCTCACCCCTGTCATACCAGCACTTTGGGAGGCCGAGGCAGGAAGATCTCCTGAGGTCAGGAGTTCAAGACCAGTCTGGCCAACACGGTGAAACCCCATCTTTACTAAAAATGCAAAAATTAGCTGGGTGTGGTGGTGGGCACCTGTAATTCCAGCTACTGGGGAGGCTGAGGTAGGAGAATTGCTTGAACCCAGCAGATGGAGGTTGCAGTGAGCCAAGATTGCACCACTGCACTCTAGCCTGGGCAAGAGAGTGAGACATCATCAAAAAGAAAAAAAAAAAAAATCACACTTGATGAAAGGGGACTATGCTAGGATGCTTATCTCATAATTCATTGATCAAAGGTCACTGTGGCAACTCCATTCAAAAGTCTATTGCATAAGCATCGAGGTGGTCAAGAAAAGAGGTTTGCTAACTCAACTCTCTGAGTCATCCTATTCTTCTTATTCATTGTCTCTTTTGTAGTGGGGGCTCTCTGATAGGCACTAACATCTAATACGAGAGTCCGGCACTTTGAGCCAACTTCTTTAGGAATCTTCGATGCCTCTTCCTACAGTCTTCTTATCTCAATTTTTTAATCTTCCTATACAGTGGCGCTTTCTATATACGTAGCTAGTAGATTAGCATAAGTGGAGTGAAGGAGAGAGACAAAGAGAGTAGTTGAATTGTCCATTAGAAATAAGAGAGGCAAAGAGATGGCCAAGTCAATACAGAAAATAAACACCAACGTTTATGTTTTAACTTTATGTACAACAGGAACATATGAAGGTGTTGACACTTCTGGGGGAATAGCCTAGAAATGACTTAGGGAAAGATTACTCTGACACTGGTATTGGATTGGAAGACAAGGAGGCCAGTTGGTAGAGAGGGGGTGATAATGGTAGCAAATGCCCCAGTTCTGACATACAATGAAGTCTGTGAAAATGAAAAAATGATGAGTTTGATAGATATTAAAAAGGTTGAATCTAGAATTTGGTGATTGATTAAGATGTAAAGTTTAGTGGAGATTAAATTTTTAAAAGTTCAGGGAGTTTGGGCATTATCTGGTCTCTCAGGACAATAGGATAATTCTTTATTCAGCACGTTAAAAGCACCTAACAGAAAAATACAGATGGTGCTCACACCTGGTATTTAAAAGATCTTTCTTTCTATAATTATCACACTATGTATATTCTGTAATAATATTCTTCATAATTGGTACAGTATTGTTGCATTAGTTTTTGAAATGTGTGTTTTTGCTTCAAATACACTGAACCACAGCTTCAGCTGCTTTAATTTTTTCTTCCCTTCTGGAAGTTAATAATGCTCCTGAAAAAGCAATTAAACTGAAAAATAAAGCTTCATTTTGAAGAATAAGCAGCTTGCAACCTGGTTTAATGCTGAGACGGCACTAATAACACAGCACTTATGATCTAAGGGAGAAAATGAAAAGTCTTTATTATTTCCCCAAATGATGAAACAACCAGGGCCTAAAGACACAGTATCACCATTTATTGCACTAGATAACGTGCATTTTTGTAAATGAAATGCTTACTTCTGAGCATTATATCCTCCACTTTAGTGATTTGGCTAAATAGTTAATTTGATCTCAAAACATAAAGAGCTCTAATGTCATTTCAAGACTCAGAAGCCAACTAGAAAGGTGAGAGGAAAACAAAACTAAGCAGAGCCAATGAGGCAGGCTCTACTCGGAGGTACCTGATGGGGCATGAATACTCATTTGTTTGAACCCAGAGAAAATAATCTTCGTATTTTAAGATCAGGCTATTGTAAGAAAACCTTCTTTCTAATCCCAGCACTGCTTTCAACAAGGCGAAGGATTAGACAGCCAGGTTATTTCAGTAAAATAAAAGTAAAACTTGGCTTTTAAACGTGAGATTTAAGCCTTGCTTTCTCTATTCGCCTCGAGAAATTGGACCCACTCTTGTAGTTGGCATCCTGAGTAGTTTTAGCACAGGAAAAAAAAAAAAAGCTTTTCACAGACAGCCCTTATGCTCCAGAAATGAGCACATCTTAATTCAATTTGACCCTACATTAGAAAACTGCTATCCTAAAGAGAAAACTTTGTATTTAAAGCAAAAGCCATTTTAAACAAATGATTTAAAGTTAATAAAATGCCTAGTATTTCAAAACTTTCAACACCACCACTAATGGTCACATGGTCACTATGCTCACCTCTTCTGATGGTGGTCAGCAGGTGATTAGGATGAAGATTGTGTCTTCTGAAAGAAAGCCATGTATCTCTCATTAGCATAGACACCCTTATGCCATGCAGCTTACACTGATTCTGAGAGCAGAGCAAAGTATATAACGCTTATTTTCTTTCCAGAAATAGATTCAAGCTCGATGTTAACAGAGGAGAAGGAATCTATGCCTTATTCTACTATCAACCCCAATTATTCCTCACTGGTTGCTGGAAAATTCTGTTGGCAGCCCTTATTTTATTTCAGGTATTTCTAAATCCCCTCTCTTCTCTCTCTAAATGGTTTTAGGTAACTTTTTTATCCAAATAATTTCAATTTCCTCAAAGAGCAAATTTTTTCAGTTTAACTTTTCTTGTAGTGAGGATCTGTTTTCAGCTTTTGTGTGTATGAGAAAGTATAGTTGACTTTACAACCCAAGCATTAGGAGTACCAACTCCTCCACCCTTGCAGTTGGAAATGCATGTACAACTTTTGATTCCCCCAAAACCTAACGACTAATAGCCTACTGTTGACTGGAAACCTTGTAGATAACATAAACAGTTGACTAACACATACACTACTACCTGCATATATTTTATACATTCATTACAAACCTAGCTTTTCTAAATTTTTTCAATATTTCTAAGCTACAAGGTTCATCTGTGATTTTTTTCAACTTGTACCTTAAATTCTGGGATACATGTGCAAAATGTGCAGGTTTGTTACATAGGTATACACGTGTCATGGTGGTTTGCTGCACCCATCAACCCGTCATCTACATTAGGTATTTCTCCTAATGCTATCCCTCCCCTAGTCCCTCCCACCCACAACAGGCCCCAGTGTGTAATGCTCCCCTCCCTGTGTCCATGTGTTCTCATTGTTCAACTCCCACTTATGAGTGAGAACATGCAGTGTTTGGTTTTCTGTTCCTGTGATAGTTTGCTGAGAATGATGGTTTCCACCTTCATCCATGTCCCTGCAAGGGACATGAACTCATCCTTTTTTATGGCTGCATAGTATTCCATGGTGTATATGTGCCACATTTTCTTTATCCATTCTATCATTGATGGGCATTTGGGTTGGTTCCAAGTCTTTGTTATTGTGAACAGTGCTGCAAGAAACATAAGTGTGCATGTGTCTTTATAGTAAAATGATTTATAATCTTTGAGGTATATACCCAGTAATGGGATGGCTGGGTCAAATGGCATTTCTGGTTCTAGATCCTTGAGGAATCGCCACATTGTCTTCCACAATGATTGAGTTAATTTACACTCCCACCAACAATGTAAAAGCATCCTATTTCTCCACATCGTCTCCAGTATATGTTGTTTCCTGACTTTTTAAAGATCACCATTCTAACTGGTGTGAAATGATATCTCATTGTGGTTTTGATTTCCTTTTCTCTAACAACCAGTGGTGATGAGGTTTTTTTTTTTCATGTTTGGTGGCCACACAAATGTCTTCTTTTGAGAAGTGTCTGTTCATGTCCTTCGCCTACTTTTTGATGGGGTTGGGTTTTTTTCTTGTAAATTTGTTTAAGTTCTTTGTAGAGTCTGAATATTAGCCCTTTGTCAGATGGATAGATCACAAAATTTTTCTCTTATTCTGTAGGTTGCCTGTTCATGCTGATGATACTTTGTGGGGTTTTTGTTGTTGTTGTTGTTGTTGTTGTTTTGTTGTTGTTGTTTTGCTGTGGAGAAGTTCTTTAGTTTAATTAGATCCCATTTGTCTATTTTGGCTTTTGTTGCCATTGCTTTTGGTGTTTCAGTCATGAAGGCTTTGCACATGCCTATGTCCTGAATGGTATTGCCTAGGTTTTCTTCTAGGGTTTTTATGGTTTTAGGTCTTACATTTAAGTCTTTAATCCTTCCTTAGTTAATTTTTGTATGAGGTGTAAAGAAAGGATCCAGTTTCAACTTTCTGCATATGGCGAGCCAGTTTTCCCAGCACCATTTGTTAAATAGGGAATCCTTTCCCCATTTCTTGTTTTTGTCAGGTTTGCCAAAAATCAGACGGTTGTAGATGTGTCACATCATTTCTGAGGCCTCTGTTCTGTCCCACTGGTCTATATCTCTGTTTTGGTACCAGTACCATGCTGTTTTGGTTACTGTAGCCTTGTGGTACAGTTTGAAGTCAGGTAGCGTGATGCTTCCAGCTTTGTTCTTTTTGCTTAGGATTATCTTGGCTATGAGGGCTCTTTTGTGGTTCCATATGAACTTTAAAGTAGTTTTTTCCAATTCTGTGAAGAAAGTTAATGGTAGCTTGATGGGGACAGCATTGAATTTATAAATTACTTTGGGCAGTATGGCCATTTTCATGATATTGATTCTTCCTATCTATGAGTGTGGAATGTTTTTCCACTTGCTTGTGTCCTCTCTTATTTCCTTAGCAGTGGTTTTTCGTTCTCCTTGAAGATGTTATTCACATCCCTTCTAAGTTGTATTCCTAGGTATTTTATTCTCTTTGTAATAATTTTGAATGGGAGTTCACTCATGATTTGGCTCTCTGTTTGTCTATTATCTGTGTATAGGGATGCTTGTGAGTTTTGCACATTGATTTTGCATCCTGAGACTGCTGAAGTTGCTTATCAGCTTAAGGAGATTTTGGGCTGAGACGATGGGGTTTTCTAAATATACAGTCATGTCATCTGCAAACAGAGACAATTTGACTTCCTCTCTTCCTATTTGAATATCCTTTCTTTCTTTCTCTTGCCTAATTGCCCTGGTTTAAATGGTCACAAATCTCAAAAAAAGTTTCCAATATATTTATTGAAAAAAATTCATGTACAGGGTACTCACACAGTTAAAATCTATTTTGTTCAGGATCTGCTGTACTTATCTCATCTACAGTTTTGAAAGTAGACATGTCTTACAACTGCTGGAAAGACCGAAAGAACAAAAGTATGAAAAGTGGGAATAGCTGAAGAAGCAAAAGAAAAAAAAAAAGAAGAGGGAGACTGTTAATTCAAATACCACAGAGTTGCTACTGCCCCCAGACAGCAGTCTACAAGTTCTAGCCTTTCTTCCTTCTGTTCTATCCACTACCTTCTGTTTTCTAGTCATCTAACATACTTTGCAGACTTTTAGTCCCATCAATACAGAAGGGAGTCTATAAAAGAGTAAATATGAACCTGAGAGAAAAGTGTTCCCATCTGGCATAGATAAGAAACCTTTGTGGAGAGCTGCTTGGCAATAACAATGTTTTTAAAAAGTGCATGTTTGAATCTAAAAATTTATTTCTGAAATCTAAAGAAGAATAGTTCTGTGTATGCTCAGAGTTATGTATATGGATGGGCACTGCAAAATTTTTCTAACATTATCCTATTATGAAATAGGAAAAAACAGTCCACAAATGTCTGATAGTAGGGTCATGATTAAATAAATTCTAGTTTATATCCATAGTATGCAATTTTACACATAGATCTTCAAAATATATAGTAAAAGAAAAATATCATAGTAATATTTTTCAATATTTATTGACTATTATTGTTTTTCAATATTCATTTACTATTTTCAATACTTATTTCAATAACTATGTTGCTCCACGTTGGATAGAAGAAACCTCTCCAAAAAATTTTAATTATTTCATTTCCCTTTATTTCCAAATTGTAGGCAAATGAAGAAAACAAATGTGCCAAAGCTTTTTTGAAGTGGGCAGAGTAAATATCTTATGATAATAAAATCCCAAATAGCCATAATTTCAAGGATTCTTTATTAGATTTGATTCCAATTCAGTCACATAGATGTCCTTCAGTTTTCATTAGCTTCAACTATGAATACTTTTGTGCTCAGGAAAGACATGTCTATTTTTTTTGTTTTGTTTCTTTTCAAACTAGGTGCCTGAATGTTGAATTTAGATAACAGACAATGGAATTGTTATAGTCATGATTATTATCATTAATATGTAGAATTTATTGTACACTAAACGATGTTCTGGTAATAGTAAGTTACATCATGGGATTACAATGCGAATTCTCACATTGACCTTTTCATGGTGGTACACTATAATATCCATTTCATAAAAGAAGAAAGTTGAAATGTGGAGGTGAAGTATCTTAGAATAAAACCCAGATAACTTGACTCCAGGACCCACGCATTAGCCACATCACAAAACTGTATTAAAATCAAAGTTTGTTTAAAGACATGAAGGAGATTCTGGTCATCTTAGGTGTCATCATGCTCATGGCTATTACTGGATGTCACTGTCTGACATGTTATACAGACCAATCACCTTTTTGACTTCTTTGCCAGGATGACATTGTCATCGTTTTCCCCTCAGGTGGCAATATTAGGCCATTTTGTCACCAATGAGAAGCCAGCAATTATTTTTTTTTAAAGCAGTGTCTTTTACAAGATACTACCCCAAATGCCCTACTTCAATCTACTTCTTAGTTAAAATGAATGCTACCCTAAGTGTCTGGACGGCGGGAGAGGACAAAGACGACTAAGATGGCGCATTTCCAGGTTCTTCATCACCAACTTACTGGCGCGTGGGAAAACGCAGCCCATGCCCGGGAAAAATGCAGACCAACTGCGCAGGCGCAACGTGATGTCCCAAGGAGGAGACCAAAACCTACCTAGCCGCGCCTATGGAATGCCCCCCTACACGCCCATGTCCTGCCTACTGCCCTCCCACTCCCAAGCCCTAGACATAAAAAACAGCTCCCGGCAGACGTTGGGCGCGAACTGCCTCGGCCCCTCCTCATATGCGGACCTAGGAACCTTGCCCGAGAACGCCGGAGCGACTTCCTCGGCCTCCACTGCCGGAGACCGGTGAACCTCGCCCTTTTCTCCTTCACATTGGCTAGCTAATAAAGTTTTTTTTTTACCTTGCCTACTTGCCTCATCTCTGGCGCCTGCTCCGGTGGTCACATAAAACAAATCATTAAGCTTTTCAATCAAGTTTGAATTAAATGCATGTGAAGGACTCTGTGGGCTGGGGGATTGTGTGGGGTTGTCCTCATTTCACATTCTTTGCTTTTTCTGGTAGATAAACCCAGATAGCAACAGACCATGACTTGGGCTGCTAGTCATTTCCAAATCAATAGTTATCTGGAGAAATTCATTAGTTTCTAAAACAAACCAAAAAAAAGAAAAAAAAAAAAGCCAAGTGTCAAGTTGAACATGTTCATGCACTCAGGAGAAAAGTAGAGCAGTAAATAAGACATAGAAAATCAGAAATAGGTTAATCAAGAACTGTTAAAGCATGAATATGTAGCTTCTGAGAGAGCCCTCCAGCCCCCAGTTAAACATACTATATTTACTGAGATAATTCCCCTGTATCTGGGAATCCTGGTGGCTATTACTTCAACTGGAGAGGTAGAAAGTTGGTAGACTTAACTCTTCTCAAAGGAGAGGGGAAAAATAGGAAAGGAAGGTGGCTTTTTTCCATTGTTAAAAGGAGAGGGGTTTTTTTTCCTTTTTTTTTTTTTTTTTTTTTTTTTAATTTTTTTGAGATGGAGTATAGTTCTTGTTGCTCAGGCTGGAGTGCAATGGTGTGGTCTCGGCTCACTGCTACCTCAGCCTCCTGAGTTCAAGAGACTCTCTTGCCTCAGCCTCCCAAGTAGCTGGGATTACAGGAGTCCAGCACAACACCTGGTTAATTTTTGTATTTTTAGTAGAAACGAGGTTTCACCATGTTGGCCAGGCCGGTCTCGAACTCCTGACCTCAGGTGATTTGCTCGCCTTAGCCTCCCAAAGTGATGGGATTATAGGCATGAACCACTCCACCCAGCCTATTTTTTCCTTTTTTAATTTGTATTTTTATTTGCATAGAGCAGAAGTCTGAACTGTGGCTACCATATGAGACTATGAGTGCTATCATTGCTATTGCTTTCAAGGTGCCTCTGACAGGATTCCTATTTCAAACTCTAAAAGAATCTGTTATTGTAAAAATAAAAAAAAATTGTGTATATATATGTGTGTGTGTATATTATATATATATAAATATATATATATATAGACTGTGGTCTATGAAAAATAGGAGATTGATTGAGGACATTTAAGAGGTGGCAGGTAAGAAAACAATCCACTCATAGCTTAACCTGAAACCTCAATTATGTATAATGTACCTTAATTAGGAAAGATGAAACAATTGAAAGGAAACTGCAAGAACACATTTTTACCAAGACTGGTGACCTTTTAGCATACTTGAAGAATAATTATTCTTATTGTTTTAGCAAACCAAACGGAACACACTTTTTCAAATTGGGGCTTGCATTTAATCTCATCATTTAAGTGATTATTGCCTATTTGAAAATATGTGCATGAGCATTACCATTACCAAATCACCTTTTCTCCCCTCATTTCCTTATTGAGCTTATGAATACAATTGTTTCAACATCTTTAGAAAATAAATATGCCTACAAGAGTTTTAAACTTGTGGTTTATTAAAATATAACACTTGCGTGTTGTAGAGGCCAAAGTTTCAATGTTAAGGTTCTTGTTCAGAAATTTTTCTACTGACAGATAATCAGCTTTTCTTACAAGATATCTCATGACATTACTGGAATGCATAATTCTGGTTTGATTGATTGAGACAGAGTCTTGCTCTATTGCCCAGGCTGGTGTGCAGTGGCATCATCTCTGCTCACTGTAGTCTCTGCCTACCAGGTCCAAGTGATTCTCCTGCCTCAGCCTCCCAAGTAGCTGGGAATACAGGAGCCCACCACCATGCCTGGTTAACTTTGGATTTTTAATGGGGATGGGGTTTCACCATGTTGGCCAGGCTGGTCTCAAACTCCACACCTTAGGTGATCCGCCTGCCTTGGGCTCCCAAAGTGCTGGGATTACAGGTGTGAGCCACCCCACCTGGCCTTAAATGTATAATTTTATAGTTCCTAGACACAGAGGAGATTCATTTACTAATCTTTGAAAATTGTTTTTTAAAGCAAAATGAACTAACTGAACTTCCTAATTTAATGCATTGCATTTAGTGTTAGGCTGATTCCAAAATGAAAAAAAAAGACAAAACTTGTATTTTCAGGCTTACATGAACCAACTTTTAAAGCAACATTGGGCATTTTTCTTTTCTATTTGGATAGATAATTTAAACATAATTTAGGTTTCTGGATTCATAATGGCATGAGAAAGCATTTGAATAAATGACTTTCCTTCATTGGAAATAGTAGAAAATACCACATGATAAAGAGAATCTCAAGTCAACATGTGACTACATTATGTGTAGGCAATTTATAACCAGTACAGTGGGGAAGAAATTGATATTTTCATTTAACAGATGATATTTCAAACACTCTAGATGGCACATTATTTGTTAAAGAGAAAAAAAAGAAAAACACTGTAAATTGACTTATATTACAGATTATGCCTGTCTATATTTGCCATCTATATTGCATGATTTAAATCGACATATGTCTTCTTTCATCTGTGAAAGGACTTATTACCTTGTCTTTTCTAGGCTCACTCTTTGAATTTTATTTATAGATAGTGAGCAGAATTTATGGAAGAGGCCATAAGTAAAAAATGCAATTATTTTGAGAGCGGTATCTGTTATCAAGTTGGTGCTAGAGATAGGATTAATAAAGTTTCTGATTCTTTCCAATGACTTTTAAGTAAACACTGAGATATACCTAATTAATCACCACAATGTTATTTACTCTGTCAGTCAGTGTTTTAAAACTAACCATAGGACGCATATTAGATGTGGAAGGAATGTGTTAATTTTATTTAAAATGGGGAATACCTGGTATGGGAAATGCTTTTCATGATCTTACAATGAATCAGCCTACGCATGACTTTAGGATTATGGGGAGCTAGCAATAAAGAAATGGTTTTGCTATCTCTAAGCTTCCCAAGCCTCTACAAAATATAATTTTTTTAAAAAAAGGAAAATTATATGCAATTATACACTTAGAGTCTGTTTTTAGTTTGTTTATTGTAAGCTTCATTAGCAAAGATTTCTGGGAAAGATCTATGTCTGGTAATTATATATGGAAATCCTGAAATACGAGAGACTTCACAGTGTGTAGTAGTTTCTTAGTGATTTTTTTACCCAGCTTGGAGAAACAGAAGTGGAGAAAGGAAAAATAATGTCATGTTCCTACCATTCGTTTTGATGTTATGAAACTCCCCAGTAGGGAGTCACTATTTTTATCTAATCTAATACAATATTCTAAGTGTTTACTTAATGACTGGTAACTCAAAAATTTGGCAATTCAACAATTTTCACTTCAGTATCTTTCTAAATTTTATATTCTAAGAATTCTAAAATGTCTTGTTTATCTGAGTGTTGTTATTTAAAAGAAATGTGGGAAGATTAGACAAGAAAGTCTTGACCTTACACTGTATGAGAACAACGCAGAAAACATTCCTATATTCTACATGTCTCTTGTCAAGACTTCAACAATTCATGAGACAATTCTACTATGAGTCAATTTCACTGCCACGTGTGCCATTTTTTCCCATTTGGGTGGCTGACATCTAATATAAATAAACTACTTTTTAGTTGGTAAGTTTTCAGCAAAATAAATTATGTAAAGGAATCTGAGCATAAATTATTATTTTTCTATAAGATTTTGAAAAGTAAGTTGATTTTAGAAGTAGCTATATTAATTCCTCATAAATCAATGTTAAAAAACCTAATCGACTTTGCATTATCAGGAGAAAAATATGCCACCATGACATAAATGCAAGCCCATTATTAGTTCAGATATAACACTTAACATTTAAAGGTGATTTATCCTAATTCAGCCACATCATATTCAGTTACCTTTTAAAAAGTTAGCTCAAATCAGGACTCTAATATATGTTCAGTATATAGTATAAAGAAAGTTTAAAATAAAGCCTTCTGAGAAATATTTAGTGCATATTAGCAGTAATAAACTCCTTAGTAACATCAAAGAGTGAGGATGAAGTGAAAGAAAAAGGCAGGACAAGAAAATAATTTAATTTACACTTTATACTTTTCATAATACGGCAAATATATACATGAAAATACTTTCATATATGTCTTTTTAAAAGCAAATGTTTGTATTAGAATTATTGTATATATTTGAAATGTTTTAGAATGACAGCCAGAATGTTATGACTACATGCAATAGTGTTTTTCTTCAGAACATCAAGATTGAGTAAATTTTAAATGCATAATTGTATTTCATCATTCAAATATGAAGGTTGAATAGTGAAAATACTTGGCTATATCTGTAACTTTATCCACATTAATGGTTCTTTCTGTTCACTTTCTGTAATATCTCCAATTTTCAAGCTCTATTTAAATTTCTTTCAGAAAAACTTTTCAAAATCACTCCCCAAAATATCTGCCAACTCTAACCTGATGTCTTCAATTTTATCCGATGAGTAAGAACTACAGGAAGAGAGAGGTTTCTCATTCTCAGATCTATTTTGTGCATATCCTCCATCTTTCTTTTTTTTCAAAAGTAGAAGCAGTGTTCTAACTTCTTTGTTATGTCACACAAAGCTGGGCATATTCTGAATGTTTGTTGAATAAACACATATTTAATAATTTCGTTGTTAGCATTTTTTTTTCATTTAGACCCACCTGTTTGTTTGTTTGTTTCTTCAACTTTTTTTCTAAGTTCAGGGGTACATGTGCAGGATGTGCAGGTTTTTTACATAGGTGGTGTGCCACAATGCCTTGCTACACAGATCATCCCATCACCTAAATATTAAGACAGCATCCATTAGCTATTCTTCGTGATGCTCCCCCTCCTCCCACTCAGCCCAATAGGCTTCAGTGTGTGTTGTTCCCCACTGTGTGTTCTCATCGTTCAGCTCCCAGTTATAAGCGAGAACATGCAGTGTTTAGTTTTCTGTTCCTGTATTAGTTTGCTGAGGATAACAGCTTCCAGCTCCATCCATGTCCCTGCAAAAGATATGATCTTGTTCTTTTTTATGGCTGCATAGTCCTCCATGGTGTATATGTAGCAAATTTTCTTTATCCAGTCTATCACTGATGGACATTTGGGTTGATTCTATTAGACCCCCCTGTTTTCATAGAGATTATCTTTTGAATAGAACGGAGTCCTTATTTTAGGGTCCTGCAGAATGTCGTTGTTCTGGTTGCTTTTACATACTTTTAAATAGCCCCCATCAATGTGTGTGTGTGTGTGTGTGTGTGTGTGTGTGTGTGTGTGTGTATGTGTTGACAGGAATTTTGAGGTTAAAATTGAAATGAAAACAAGTCCAGGTATATAACTACTCAATTACAAAATACAAAAATAGAAAAAATGAAACAAAAAAACCCACAAAGGAAACCAAATAAATACGTCTTTCAATCATTTTACATTATTTCCTCACAGCACTCATAACACTAACTTCATGACACTAAGATCTCCACATGGCCAATCCAGGGAGCCTCTTTCTTACTCTCTGTTCTTAGCCTTTTGAGAGCACTGGCATACAGCACCTCTCCTTTCCACATGAAAATCTTTCTCTTTTCCCAGCAACTCCCATCTCAGGTTTTTGACCATGACCTCCACTTCTGCTAATCTTCAAATATTCCAATGTGGAGAGCTTGCTCTGGAGTGGGGTAGAAGCCTCCACAGCCAAAATCGAATGGCGAGTGTGGAAAGCATCCCAGCAGTAGGCACTGAAATTATGCTCTCCCCCGTCACAGATGTCCCCTGAGAAGACAGCTGTGGCAGACACAGTTTCTTCTGGATAATGAGACGCAACCAGGGCCAGTTCGGCAACCTATAAGCCATCTGTCTGTGCCACTGCTGGGTGCCTGCTTTTCTGAGCTTGTGGTGAAGTGGAGCCCTCTACACTCCAACTCCAGGCATATCTCCAGGCACTCACAATACCTGCCCACCCAGATTAGCACCTGAGCCACCCCACTCACCCTAAGAAAAGACCTTGGTGATGTCCTGTTTGCTTCACGTGCAGACATATCTGCAGGCATTAGAGCACGTTTCTGCCCAGATTAGCAATCTCAGCCTCTCTACTCTTCAGGTGCAGACAGCATGGTACAGCAGGGCCCTCTCTGGCCCCTCCACTTCCAGGCAGACCTCCAGGCCCTTGGAGGAATCCAGGCATTCTCCTGGATTAAGAGTTTAGGCCACTCCCCTTCATCCACTCTTCATGCAGAGAACTTGGGGCAGAGGAGGTTTCCTAGCTTCATGCCTAGGCACACCTCTGGATGCTTGATAGCTTCCCTCAGGACCACCCCCTTGCTGCTATTGCTTGTGCCTGCAACAGTCCAGCCCTACCTATCCTGGTACCCTCCTCCAGGGCTGAGCAAGGAGCTCAGACCACTGTGCCTCTAAGAATCAATGCATTGCCTGAGGCAACAGAGAGCTTCTCCCACTAAACAATGATCAAGTATCTCCTCAGTTATGTTGGCTATGGCTGGCTCTTACCCATAAGAGCCTCCTACTGGCCCAGAGGTTGAAGGACACAACACAATAAAAAATCTGCTGACACAAGCACACAGCATGGGAGAATGGGACAAGCTTCCTGAGCCTGATGTCATCCCAGCCCCACAGGAGCCAGTGAGCCTATGGAAACACCCAGTACATCGCCGCTGCAACCAGCATTTGGGTAAGCCACTATACAAAGACTACCTATAACCAAGGAACTTATACAGACTCCTTGCCACTAAAAATACTTAGAATCAGAGATCTAACCTTCAACATGGCCTGACGCTGAGTGAGAGGGGAGCGCAGGCCACCAAAGACCCCCTTCAGTCAAAGGAAACAGGGAGGCATTATGAGCTGCTGAAGATGGCACCACCATAGGCCAAGAATAGACATGGGAAGGGTGGTCATCTCTCAACCCCTGGTTCCCCCGATGAGTGCACTATTGTGCACTTGGCAGTGGCTCTTTCCTTCAGGGCCTGGGGAGAGTGGGCTGAGAGAGACCACTTCTCAGGCTTTTACAGTGGCTCCACCCCACTGAAGGCAAATGCCCTCAGGAAGGGTGCTTTTCGTGCTTTTCTGTTACCTCCACTCTTGTCCCACCTGCTAACTTTTACTCTTTTGTGCCACTTATTGGACTGTAGTTTGAACTACACCACCAAACAAAATTACAACAGTGTTTCAGAAAGCCACACCAAGGAAACTCATACAGAGCCTTGCCACCCTAAAAGCACTCAGAAACAAAGCTAGTCAATCATAGACAATATAAATCACAGTCATTTCCACCTTGGAAAAAATATTAAAAAATCAAGGAGCCCCATCCAACCAATATCAAATGCAGAAAACAAAACAAAACCAAACCAAAAAAACAGCTCTCTCAGATGAGAAGAAAACCAGAGCAAGAACTCTGAAAATACAAACACCCAGGGTGTTTTGTCACCTCCAAAGAATCTCATCAGCTTTCAAGCAATGAATCCTAACCAGAATGAAATATCTGATAGGACAAACATAGAATTCAGAATATGGATGCAAAGAAACTCAATGAGATCCAAGAGAAAGTTGAAATCAGCACAAAGTAAACAGCAAAATGATCTACATTTTAAAAGATGACATATCTATATTTTAAAAGAGCCAATCAGAACTTCAAGAGTTAAAATATTTTCTACACGTATTTCAAAATACAGTTAGATGCCTTAACAACAGACTAAACCAAGAAGAAGAAAGAATTTCAGCAGTCAAAGTCCTTTGAATCAGCCACATTAGAAAATAACAAAGAAAAAAGAACAAAAAATAAATAAAGCCTTTAAGAAATGTGGGCACATATAAAGTGACCAAATATATGACTTATTGGCATTTCTGACAGATAAGAAGAGAAAATAATCAACTTGGAAAACATATTTGAGGATATAGTTCAGGAAAATTTCTACAATATTGCTAGAGAGGTCAGCATACAGATGGAGCAAATCCAGGGCATTCCTATGAGATACTCTACAAGGTGATCATTCCTAAGGCACATAGTCATCAGACTATACAAGGTCAAACCAAAAGAAAAAAAAAATCTTAAAGGCAGCTATAGAAATGGTCATATTACGTATAAAGAGAAACCTGTCAGACTAACAGTGGATGTCTCAGCAGAAACCTTACAATCCAGAAGAGATTGGGGGCCCATTTTTAGCATGTTTTTTAAAAAGAAATGCTAGCCAGTAATTTAATTTCCTGACAAATTAAGCCTCATAAACTAAGAAGAAATAGTCTTTTTCAGAGAAGCAATAACTAAAGGAATTTGTCACTACCAGACCAGCCCTACAAGAGATGCTTAAGGAAGTTCTAAATATAGAAACAAAAGAATAATGCTGGATATCACAAAAGCACACACAAGAACATAACCCACAGACCCTATAAAGCAACTATGCAATTGAGACTACAAACCAAATAGCTAACAACACTATATCACAGAAATTAAACTTATCACATGTCAATATCAATATTAAACTATATCACATGTCAATATTAACCTTAAATGTAAATGGCCTAAATGTCCATTTTAAAAGACATAGAGTGGAAAATTGGATGAAAGTAAATAAGATCCATCCTTCCGATGTCTAAAAGGGATGCATCTCACATGTAACAGCACCCACTGACTCAAAGTAAGGGAATGGAGAAAAATCTATCATGAAAACAGAAAACAGAAAGAGCAGGGGCCATTAGCCTTTTATTAGATAAAATAGACTTTAAGCCAACAACAGTAAAAAAGGACAATGAAGGGCATTACATAATAATAAAGAGTTCAATTGAAAAAGAAGCTTTAACTATTCTAAATACATACACAGCCAATATTAGAGAACCCAGATTTATAAAACAATTACTTCCAGACCTAAGAAAATGCTTTGGCAGCCACACATTAATAGTGGGAGACTTGAAAACCCCAATATGGCATTATACAGATCGATAAGGCAGAAAACTATCAAAGAAATTCTGGACTTAAATTCAACACTTGACCAACTGAACTTAATATACATCTACAGAATATTCCACCCAGCAATCACAGAATATACATTTTTCTCATATGCACATGAAACATGCTCTAAGATTGACCACATTCTTGGCTATAAAGCAAGTCTCAATAAACTTAAAAAAAAAATGAGAGCCTACCAACCATCTTTTCAGACCACGATGGAATAAAAACAGAAATCAATATCAAGAGGAACTCTTAAAACTACACAAATACATGAAAATTAGACAACTTGCTCCTCAGTGACTTTTGGGTACACATAAAATTAAGGCAGAAATCAAAACATTCTTGGAAATAAACAAAAACAGAGTCAGAACATACCAAAATTTCTGGGATACAGCTAAAACAGTGGCAAGAAGAAAGTTTATAGCACTAAATGCCTACAAGAAGATAGGTTTCAAATTAACAACCTAATCTCACACCTAAAGGAACTAAGAATAACAAAAACAAATGAGCTAGGAGAAGAAAAGAAATAACTAAAATACGAGCAGAACTAAATAAAATTAAGAACTATATAAAGGGTCAATAAAATTAAAAGTTTGTTCTTTGAAAGCAAAAACAAGATTGATAGACCTCTAGCTACATTAATAAAAAAGAGAGAAGATCTAAATAAGTTGAATCAGAAATGCCAAAGGTAACATTACAAACAATCCCACAGATGTACAAGAGATCCTCCAAGACTACTATGAACATCTCTATGCACACGCATTAGAAAATCTAGTGAAAATAGATAAATTCCTGGAAACAAAGCCTCCCAAGTTTGAACCAGAAAGAAAAAGTAATACTAAAAAAAATCAGTAACAGGTAACAAAATTCAGTCAGTAATACAAAAAAATCTAACAATAGGCCTTGGACCAGACAGATTCACAGCCAAATTCTAACAGACATACAAAGAAGAAATGGTACCAATTCTACTGACACTATTCCAAAAAAAAAAAAAAAAAAAAAAAAAAATCAAGGAAGAAAGACTCCTCTCTAACTCAATCTGTGAAACCAATATCATTCTGATACAAAAACTGGGCAAAGACACAGCAACAACAACAACAAAAGAAATAAAGCAAAAAACTATAGGCCAATATATCTGATGAACATAGACACAAAAATCCTCAACAAAATACCAGCAAACTGAATCCAGCAGCACATCAAAAATTTAATTCACCATGATCAAATTGGACTTTATTCCTGGGATGGAATGATAGTTCAACAAACACAAATCTATTTTGTTGTTGACGTTGTTCTTATGAAAATAAAACATACCCCAGTGTATTCCAGGCAAATAAATGTCTTCCCATTGTTTCTGTATTGTCAGAAACAGAATGTCTAAAAGAAGAGCAAAATAGATCCTCCCTCTTCTGAAATGAAATGAGGTGACACCGAGAAATTTGTATCAAGGCACTTGAGGAGCCACAAAAGCTGGTTGATGGGTAGGCTTATTGCACTATTTAAAACCTTTTATTTTAATGTCCATCTGAGCACAAAATATGATTGCATTTTGCTAGTTTAATATAAATATCTCTGTTCACTAGTGAGGTTAAGTGCCTTTCTACATGGTTATTGCCACTGACACTTTTTTGTATGATTTGCTGTGTGTATTTTGGCCATTTTTTTGTGTGTGGTGGGTTTTCTGTCTGTTTCTTTCTGATGGAAAGAAGATATATTCAAATGTTGGGTATCAATACTTTGTATCTTATGTATTGCTTGTCTTATGTATCATATTGCTTGTCCTTTAACATAATTTACATTGTTCAGTAACACAGATTGGTTTATCTGCTTTTGTAAAAATTATATTTATTATAAAAGGATACAACTCAGGAACAGTAAGATGGAAGAGGGGCATAAGGCAAGGTAGAGGGAAGAGCAATAGAGCTTCCATGCCTTCTCCATGTTTACCAAACTCCCAGTGCCCCCACAATTTCCCACACCTAGCAAGTCTCGAAATCCCACCCTTTTGGGTTTCTATGGAGGCTGTATTATGTAGGCATGACTGATAAATCATTGGTCATTGGTGATCAACGCTACTTTTTAGCTCCTCTCCCCTCCCTGGAGGTCAGGGGATAGGGCTAAAATTTCAATCCTCTAATCACATGGTTGGTCTCCCTGGAAACCTGCCTCCCTCCTAAGGTTACCCAGGAGCTCTCAGCCATCAGTCATCTTCAGGTACAACAGGATCTTTATCATTTAGAAGATTCCATAAATTTTGGGAGCCATGTGGCAGAAAATGGGGGTAGAGACCACATGTGTATTTATTATGACACAGTCCAATCCTGGTTTCTGGCCACAGATCCCTTACAGGAAACTGGTCATAAACATCATAAGAAGTCGCATTTAGCTGTCAGCAATTTAGTAATTAGCCCAGTCCATCAATATGTCATATAAAATATCTCCAGGGTGAGGCTACCCAAGTTTACAGGTTTCTGTTAGAAATGGTATTATGTCCTGCAGTGCCACATGCCTACTCACTCACAGATCTAGGTGGCCACCCTGAACAAGCACATGAGAGCATCTACTTGTCACTTCCAACCACCTTCCGAATCTGGGAGTTGTTCCGATGGGCATTGACTGACATGTCTTACTTTAATGCACACCCTCCTCAAATTCCCACAGTAAATTACACAGGGCCTTCCCTCAAATGGGCACCCCTGTACTAGGTCAGGTTTCTATTGTTCTTTTGCCTGAATGTGTGGCCAGGTCACTGGTTCTGAATCACAAAAACCTAAAGATAAGGGCTCCTACTACTGTTCAGTTCTTCCATCACTGTCAGAAAAACAGCATATCATGTAGCCCACTGTGATAATTTGTTTTTATGTTCTTTAATCATAGTAGTGGCCTTCCAAACAAGATGTTGTCCATTCATTTTGGAACTGCCATCCCCAAGTTAATCAGCTCTTTGTTGGTTTGTTTACAGGACACTGTCCAAGTGATAATAGAATCCAGTAGCTCCTCACACAGTCCCAGAGTCAGCTCTAGGGGAAAGGCAGCCCCCCGCATGTAAATATCTCCTCTTTGCAATTTCCCACACAGCATGATCCCCTATAAACCACCTCCCATTTTTTTTAATGAAACTTTCCTGGGCACTGCTATCCCCATTAGAATGTTTCTCTTACATCACCATGACAACCTGGGTATTTCAAGTTTCAAGATTATTTGATGTCCTTAGTCTTTGCAGTAGTTTCAATTAACATCCAAAAGAAAGCTGACAATTGCCCCTTGAAAGGATATTTTTTAGTACAAAGTCCCAGTAGTCATGGCTGGGAGGAACTCGCAGGCTTTTACCATGAGCACCAGTCTAGACTCCACATAGGACCTAGCACCAAGAATTTGTTCCTACCAATGTTACAGCTTCAGTTCTATACAGTGTGGGATTGAGCCATCTTATTGGTTCCCATTTAGCATACCCAATTAATATTATTTATTTTTGGTTTTAATTGTAATCAAATCTCCTAGATGTTCTTTGAATATTACATCTTAAAAGATGGAAGACAGCGTAGCAATTCCTCAAAGACCTAGAACCATAAATACCATTTGACCCAGCAATTCCATTACTGGATACATACCTAAAAGACTGTAAATCATTCTACTATAAAGACACACGTATGTTTACTACAGCACTATTGACAATACTAAAGATTTGGAATGAACCCAAATGCCCATCAATGATAGACTGGATAAAGAAATGGTGACACATCTACACCATGGAATACTATGCAGCCATCAAAAAGAATGATAGGATGTCCTTTGCAGGGAAATGGATGAAGCTGGAAACCATCATTCTCAGCAAACTAACACTGGAACCGAAAACCAAACACCACATGTTCTCACTCTTAAGTGGGAGTTGAACAATGAGAACACATGGATGCAGGTAGGGAACATCACACACTGGGGCCTGTTGGGGGGTGAGGGGCAAGGGGTGGGAGAGCATTAGGACAAATACCTAAGGCATGCAGGGCTTAAAACCTAGATGTAGGGTTGATGGGTGCAGCAAACCACCATGGCACATGTATACCTATGTAACAAACCTGCACATTCTACACATGTATGTTATCGAAAACATAGGAGTAGGCCGGGCGCGGTGGCTCAAGCCTGTAATCCCAGCACTTTGGGAGGCCAAGACGGGCAGATCACGAGGTCAGGAGATCGAGACCATCCTGGTTAACACAGTGAAACCCCGTCTCTACTAAAAAATACAAAAAACTAGCCGGGCGAGGTGGTGGGTGGGCGCCTGTAGTCCCAGCTACTCGGGAGGCTGAGGCAGGAGACAGGCGTAAACCCGGGAGGCGGAGCTTGCAGTGAGCTGAGATCCGGCCACTGCACTCCAGCCTGCGTGACAGAGTGAGACTCCGTCTCAAAAAAAAAAAAAAAGAAAACATAGGAGTAAACCTTTATGACCTTGGGTTAGGCAATTACCTTAGCTATGACATCATCTTGGATATGTCATCTTGTGTTTGACAGAATTTCTTCTGGGGTTAATGAAATATTCTAAAATTGATTTTGATGATTGTACAACTCTGTGAATATACTAAAGAGTACTGACTTAAACAGTTTGAATTACCACCTACAATGGTATATGAAATACATCTCAATAAAGTTGTTAGTAATGATATTTTAAAGATTTAATTCATATTAAACAACCAGACATATAAAATTCTGGTTCATATCTTTAGTAAATATTGGGATATGGGGGAAATATACAGAAAATAGAGCAAAAATTCTGGCTAAATGAAAAATGAATGTGGGAGTATGCTGAGACAACAATGTATTGTGTAAAAAGACATCAGATAAATCAGCTAAATTTTCAACTTTATCCTTCTGTTTTTCATGGCATGGCAAGAGAGTTTATTCCCTCTAAACATTGTCATTCTCTCATTGTGAAACATATTGCTGTATCTCTTTAGTGACATAAACACAGAGCTCCAAAAACTTTACCTAAATAAGTAAACTGATTTCATCTTGCTGGTGGTAACAATTCCCTTCGATTTGCAAGTTAATCTGAACCACTCCTGTAAGAATAACCTTTTGTTATTAGGTGTGCCTACTGGGCCAGCTCTGTGGGCAAACCTTGTCTACCCACAGAAAATGAAGAGGAATGAATAAGTAGGGACAGAAGATTTCAATTTATTACCCAAGCTGCATCGCATGCCTTCAAATCTCTTTTAAAGTTACAGGTTTATATAGTTATATATATATATTTTCATTTGGTTTAAGAACTCAAAGAGATTTCAATGAATATATGGTCATAATCTTGTAGCAGAAATACCTGGTAGTTCTACAAATTACATAGACCATTTGGAATATATTTTCTGCTTTGGTAATGAGTCCACTTATATGGTTGAAGTTATGCGTGTTAGTTCCACATTATAGATTATTTAATTTTACTTTCCACACTCCTCATTTTCTATAGAATGTTTTTTCCCAAATTATAATTTGTCAATAAATGCTGAAATTCTTAATTTATACTCACAGGGTTCCAGAGCTTATTAATAGAAATACACATTTGTATGATGCTATGTCAAAATATTTGGATCTGTAAACTCCCTCTATTATTGTGAAACTGAATTAATACAAAGTCAACTAATCAGAAATCTGGAAGAAGCTCTTTGGTATAATAGAATTAGCACAGGTTTTGGAATCAGGGAGACTGGTGTTAAAAAATGGGTTCAACCCTTTATTATCTGGGTGACACAAACAAAGCACTTAAATACCTTAAAGCCATACATTCATAATTTTTATAAAAGGGTCCTTATGCATACCTTGGATGTTTTTTAGGAGATTAAATACAATAATAACAAGAAAGAAATTAGACTATGTCTTAAGTATAATAGACCCTCAGAAAATATTTTGTTCTCTTCTCCCTTTCTCTTGTGAGTTTAGAATACAGTATTTTTTGTTTGCATACAAAACGTACCTGCTAGAAGCTTGTGGTTCACTCTAGAAATGAAATGGAAACAAATGCACATAAAGACAAGCAAACATCAAACTGTGTTGTAAGTTTATGCGTGATTTGGAGATAATGATGAAGGGTTAAGTAGCAGTGGTTAGAATTAAATTCTTAAGAATTACTAACAAAGAGTAAGGAGGACTATATTATCTTTTAAGGAAAGGGAATACAGAGAAAATCAAGGATAAAATGTCGAGTTCTCAAAATACTGAGTTCAAGCAAAACGGTATCACAATTAGATGATTCCATTGACTATTTTGTGAGAGACAAAGAATGGAGACGTTGAATACGGAAGTGATTAAGAAAATAAATTAGGGAGAAAAGACAAGGATCATTTAAACATTTTGAGCCTGATTGTGAAGATGAATACAACATTGGAAAACCATGCAGAATGAAAAAGAGCTAGTTTTAGGATGCCAAGTTAGCTTGCTTGTCTTCTTAGATATCTCATTAAAAATGTGTAATATGAAGTGTGTCAGGTCAAAATCACATAGCCCAATTTTTTTTTTAATCTAGGTTCTCTCCTACTATTAGCTATATGCAGTTAGATACCTTTTTTAATGTCTCAGAAATTGATAATTTTTATATAAAGAGTGGAGATATACTTAATGAGAAAGTTTATTGTGAGAATTAGAATTAATTAATATAAATTACTTATAGTTTTGAGATCTTATTCTTATAGGCACATATTAATGGCAGAAATATCATTGTGAGGCTTTCAAAAACGTGCATTCCTTTCTTCTTTTAGGAAAAGGATGTGAATAGTATTTGAAAATACTAGTAAGTTTTAGCTTGGGTCACATAAGTTCTGCTATTTAAAGTTCTGTTTACAGTAGAGTCTGTTTTCAGGTAAGCTCTTGGTAAACTCCTTCATAGTTATATAGAAAGAGAGTTAATCATCCTCCTATAAGGCTACAGGGATCTTTTTATCTTTCAAACGTGTAAAGTCTCGTTTCAGTTACTCAGAGGATTCCAAAAATGGTTTCCCCCAGCCAAATCACCATGCTAAACCACCTCTTCTTGTTTGGCAGTTTCTCGTGAGAAACAACAACAAAAAAGTCCCTCAAATTGTTAAACAAGATAATTAGAAGCAGCTAGAACTGGGCTGATAATAGGCATGGGAATTTTTCAAGGGCTTCCATGTCAAAAATTTTATTTAATACAGGTCCAAGATTTGTGAAAAACCATACAAAGCGAAATGTTGCCTCTGTGGCTCCCTGAGGAGTTCAGTTCTTGGCCAACATGAATGGGCTGCATTGTGCACAGTCCATTGCTCCATTTCTAAGCAAAACATTGAAGCGGTTAGTGTCAGTCTGATTCTTATATCTTCACAGTTAGCAACTTAAAAAGAAGAAGAAAAAGAAATGGATTTCAAGCCTTTTAATGTTACACATTCAGAACTCTAGCCTGGGAATTTTATACTTAAATGTAAGAAAACTATGATAGTTAAAATATTATGTAAATCAGCTCTTCTCAAGGGGAACAAGAAAACATTTTATAATGGGAGCATGTGATTTCAGAATAATTTTTTTGTTTGAAGAAATACATTTATTTGTAATTGACAATTAACTCCAATTGCTCATTAGTGCTTTTCAAAAATATTAAATGGATGAAGAAATGAAAAGTCCTGAAGTAACCTTTTGCTTTTACCATTGCACACACTGATCATTAAAAAAATGACTCAACTCTGCATTCACAAATATCTTGGTAAATACATGTGATGATGGATACATTTAACAACAACAAAATGTCCCCTAGAAAAAGGCTTTTGGGCAACAGATAGTCTAGAAAAACTTCAGTAGTTTTTTCTCTCTTTTGTGATCAGACATTTAAATGGTGTAACATTATCTTAACCATCTCTAAGAGAGACAGTGCATTGTGTTAAATGAGATACATTTAAACAAAATCCTCTGAGACACTACCATTCTTTAAAAACTTCACCCCATGCTATTTCCTACTATTCTTCCACCCTAAATATAGACCAGAAGATTAAGGTTCCCCTCTTTTTTTTTTTTTAGACAGAGTCTTGCTCTGTCGCCCAGGCTGGAGTGCAATGGCGGGATCTCGGCTCACTGCAACCTCCACCTCCTGGGTTCAAGCGATTCTCCTGCCTCAGCCTCCCAAGTAGCTGGGATTATAGGCACCCGCCCCTACGTCCGGTTAATTTTTGTATTTTTAGTAGAGACGGGGTTTCATCATGTTAGTCAGGCTGGTCTCGAACTCCTGACCTAAGGTGATGCAACGGCCTTGGCCTCCCAAAGTGCTGGGATTACAGGCATGAGCCACCGTGCCCCGCCCAAAGTTATTATCTCAGATCTGTCTCTCACCCACTAAAAATGTCCTGACACATCATTTAGCAATACAGAGGCTTCATTTTACCAAGTTTAAAGATTCTTTGTACTTTTAAGCTACACAAATATCTCATACCTGCTGTACTGATGCTTATAAGAAAATGTATCCATGTTGGCCAAGTAATCTATTTCCTCTGCTTCTATAAACACAGGGAGACTTCCTTAGGAAGGCTATTACTTCGGACATGGTGAATAGGTTCCACAAAATTTTATGGGAAGTAAATACAACTAAAATGGATTTCCAATTCTGGTGAAGACACAGTTACGGATAGCCTACATATACTCCAACCATAAAACTACTATACTGATGGATAAATTATATGAAGCAGCTATTTGTAGTCATTGGACAACAGAAAGAAGGGAAATTCTGTACGTGATAAAAGCTCAACATCTACCTTATATTCTGTCCGGCTGAAGGCTTTTTCCAAACTTTGTCATAGGGGAGTAGTGGTCAAGCAGAGAACAATAGTCTCACTGGGCAGGAAAAAAAGAGATCAGAATTTGAAGCTGTTAAACAGAAATTTATGGGGACCGGAAGCAGCATAGTGCTTTTCTTCAGGCTTTGCTGAATACAAATGTGTACTTTCGAGGTGAGACTCTGGGAAGACTGGCAGAAAAGAACTTTTTTAATGAAGGTCAAATAGTGCAGGTGAAATGGGAAAAGTTCCCTTGTCCCCCTCGCAGGGCGTGTGATGGGGGAGTGGCTCACTTCTTCGGTGCCCCCCTGCTCAAATCTCTAGGGTAGCATAAGACAGGCAGGTTGTGGAGCTCCAAACCCACCGCAGTGTCTAGGGGTGAATGTTTACAGCTGAAGCCCCAGTGGGTGTGTGTTACAGGATGCTCTTTTAGTTTAGCCATCCATAGGTGTCTTGTGTTAAAGTCAGCTCAATTAGACCCTTGCCTTATCGCAAGGACAGAAGGCTTTCTGTAACCTGGGGTTCTTCCCTTGGTATACTGAAAGAATCTGATCACATGTGGGCTTGGAGAATGAGTGCAAGATTTTATTGAGTGGAAGTAGCTCTCAGCAGATCAGGGAGCCAGAAGGAGTTTGTTTTGAGAGGTGAAGCCAGCGGGGCTTCTGGTCAGGTGGGGACTTGGAGAACTTTTCTGTCTAGCTAAAGGATTGTAAATGCACCAATCAGCGTTCTGTGTCTAGCTAAAGGTTTGTAAACGAACCAATCAGCACTCTGTGAAAATGGACCAATCAGCACTCTGTAAAATGGACCAATCAGCTCTCTGTAAATTAGACCAATCAGCAGGATGTGGGTGGGGCCAAATAAGGGAATAAAAACAGCCCATCCAAGCCAGGAGCAGCAACCCAGTGGGGTCCCTTTCAACACTGAAGAAGCTTTGCTCTTTAGCTGTTCCCAACAAATCTTGCCACTGCTCACTCTTTGAGTCCATACTGCTTTTATGAGCTGTAACACTCACTGTGAAGGTCTGTAGCTTCACTCCTGAAACCATCAAGACCATAGACCTTCACTCCTGAAGCCATCAAGACCACGAACCCACTGGGAGGAATGAACAACTCCAGACGTGCTGCCTTTGAGAGCTGTAACACTGACTGTGAAGGTCTGTGGCTTCACTCCTGAAGTCAGCAAGACCACAAAGCCACCAGAAGGAAGAAACTCCAGACACATCTGAACGTCTGAAGGAACAAACTCCAGACACACCATCTTTAAGAACATTAACACTCACCACAAGGGTCCGCAGCTTCATTCTTGAAGTCAGCGAGACCAAGAACCCACCAGAAGGAACCAATTCCGGACACAGTTTCACCACACTCCATTACCTGACTCTTCCCCAACAGCCCTGGCTAAACTCCGCTTCGTGACACCAGTTGATGGCCTGCCGCCATGCCCATGTGCTCCTATATGGGTGTGTTCCTCTTGACATCCAGCTGCCCCTGTGTTCCTCTGCTAATGTGCTTCTCTTGAAGTCCAGCCACCTATGTGTCTGCCTGCTAGGGTCTCGGGGTTTTTATAGGCAGAGGATGGAGGCGTGGTGGGCCAGGGTGGTCCTGGGAAATGCAACATTTGGGAGAGAAGTCAGGAGGGCCTGCCCTCACCTAGGTCTGTGGGCACAGGCCCAGGGGTGGAGCCCCAGCCAGGTACCATACCTTCCTCTTCCCAGCACTTCCCTGCTTCACCCTCCTCTGTATCACTGGGAATAATTGGAATTTATAATCAACCATATAAAGAGACATCACTGAACACCAAGTCATTCAAGTAAAATTCCAGAAAAGCCTTTCTTTATAAATAGAGCTGATGTAGCCTTAGAATAAGAGTAACTCTAGATGATTCCTGCTAAGACTTAAAACTAGCTTGAGTATAATTAAGCTAATCAAACAGTAAGTGAAATGCTTGACAGAACAAAAGTGAAGGTTCTTGAAAAAGAAATCCAGATACACACAGTGCAGTTTAAAAATTTGTAACACATACCCAGGAGAAAACAGTGAATAGAAACATACTGAGTCATTATGCTATTGTAGGAATTAGCAGAGTAGTGACTTAAAGCAGCTATGTGAATATGTTCAAAGATTCAACAGAAAAGATGGATATAATAATGTATAAAAAGATATCCATAAACTCAAGTCGAAGTAAAGGCAGGTGGAAATAAAAGAGTCTCCAAACTTTATAGAAATATTAACCTACAGATTTAAGAAACAAAACAAGCCCCAACCAGTATAAATAAACATATAAAAAAGGACAAACCTAAGCACATTACTGCTTACATTGCCGAAAACCAAAGAGATGAAATCATAAAACAACTCAATGAAGGAAGACAAAAACACCTTAGGGTCCATCGATAAGAATGGGTGATAATGTTTCATCAGAACAATGCAACAAGGAGCTAACAAATTTTAAATTGCTAAAAATAAAAAATTATTCTTTAGTTATTTGGTCAGAGAAAATGGCATTAACCATGTAAGCAAAATAAAAACATTTTTAGTTTAAGAGCTAAGAGAGGCCGGGTATGGTGGCTCATGCCTGTAATCCTAACACTTTGGGAGGCTGAGGTGGGTGGATCACCTGAGGTCAGGAGTTTGAGACCAGCCTGGACAACATGGCAAAACCACGTCTCTACTAAAAATATAAAAATTAGCCAGGCATGGTGGCAGGCGCTTATAATTCCAGCTACTTGGGAGGCTGAGACAGGACAATCGCTTGAACCCCAGGGTTGGACGTTGCAGTGAGCCAATCGCACCACTGCACTCCAGCCTGGGCAAAAGAGTGAAACTCTGTCAAAAACAACAACAACAACAACAACAACAAACTGACATAATTTGGCACCAATAAAAAGGAAGTTAAAAAAATATGCTAAAGTAAGTTTTTCAGCCTAAAGGAAACTAATAACTGGTATTATCATATTCACATAATTGAAAGAAGAGAAAGCAAACTGAGAATTTGTGTGCAAGTACTGTGGACTACTCTCTTCCCATTTAAAAGAATATTTACAAGGTAATTGTTTAAAACAAAATAACAGCGAAGTATTTGGGATGTATAATAAGTGTAATAGAGTAGAAAACAACTGAAACAGAAAGGAAGATAATTGGAAATTGAGGCTTATTATTTTAAAATTCTTACATGTGAAGTGGTAAATTCACAACATAGTACACTGTAGATATTAACACTGAATATTATAATCCCTAGATGTGCAGCTGAAAGCTAAATAAAACTGAAAAAGTCAGGGGCCTTTTAGAAGGGGGAAGGTGGGAGGAGGGAGAAGATCAGGAAAAACAGCTAATGGGTACTAAGTTCAATACCTGGACAGTGAAATAATCTATAAAACGAACCCCTATGACACAGGTATACCTATGTAACAAACCTGCACTTGTACCCCTTAAAATAAAGGTTAAACAAAAAGATGAAGGTCAAGGAAAACAAAGTACTTAGTTAACCCCAAAAAAATTCAGAAGAAGGATAAAATAAGGACAGATGGGGCAAAAATACTAAATTTAAAATCACATAATGGTAAACATAAACAAAAGCATATCATTAATTATATGAAAATTCAATGCAAGTCTAATGAAAGACAGAGATTCTCAGATTAAGTAAAAAAGGGAGACCCAACTATATACTGTTCACAAGAGGTGCCCTTTATTCTACTAGTAAATAGTTAAAGGAAAGCAATGGAAATAGTAAGGAAAAGCAGGTACACTTATGTGAGTATCAAACAAAGTAGACCTCCAGAGGAAAGGCTTATTATCAGAGACAAGAAGGCATTTTGTAATGATAAAGGTCAATTCATCAAGAAGACAGACACTCCACCCTCAGTAATTGATAGAAAATGTAGACTAAAGTTCAATAAGGATTTAGCCATTCAAATATAACTAAGAATCTAGTTGATATTTATAGAATACTATGTACAACCAATATGAACATACATTTCACAAGAGCACATGGAACATTCACAATGATAGACCATATTTTGAAGCATAATACTAGTCTCATTGAATTTCAAAAGTTTGACATCATATAGTATGTATTCTAAGATAGAATTAAATTAGAAATTTTAAAAAAATTGGGAAATCAAGCAGCATGCTCATAAATAACTTATGGTTAAAACAAGAGCTAAAAATAATTAGAAAATACTTAGAATTTAATGACAATTAAAACATAGCATATAAAAATATGTAGGGTACCACTCTCATAGTGTACAGAGAAAAAATTATAGCATCACTTGCTTATATTAGGAGAGAAGAAAGGCATATAACCAATTATACAAATGTCTATCATAAAAAAACCCATAAACATGATCTAATTCACTCAAAACAAATAAAAGCAAATAATAATGATTAGAGGGAAAATTGAAGAAACAGAAACAGTCAAACATAGAGGAAAAGCAATGAAACTAATTATTAGTGGTATAGAAATATTGTCTCCTTCTCCAAAATATAAAATAGATTAATATAAAATAAACTTAAGTAGCCCATAACTATAATGACCAAGGGTAAAAAAGATTTAAAAGAAGCACAGTTATCAGAAAAGAAAGAGGTAGCATCAGTACGTGTACTATCATTATAAACAAGTTGATGGTTATAAATTTGACAACTCATATAAAAAGACCATTCTTTGAAAAACACAATAGGCACAAGAAGAAACAGATAATTAAAATAACTCTATATTTGCTAAATCTATTATATTTTTGTAATTAACACTCTTCCCACAAAGAAGCCTTCAGGGACAGATGGCTTCACTGTTGAATTCTAGAAAACATTAATGGAAGAAATAGCATCAATCTTGAAGTCTTTTGGAAAATACTGGAGGATGGAACTCTTTCTAATTCATTTTATAAGGTCTACATAACCTTGATAAGTAAACTAGACAAGGACCTAACACGAAAATAAAAACCCAAACCAGTATCCTCAGACACAAATAACAAAATATTTGTAACAATATATGAGAAGGAAAGAAGAAAATATAAGATGATAAAGTTGTGTTTATCCCTAAATGGAAGACTGGTTTAACATTTGAGAATCAATTAATGTAATTCACCACATTAACAAAATAAAGGAGAAAAACATATGATTATGTCAATAAATGCAGGAAAAGCATTGACAAAATTTTACCTACATTCATGATAAAATTTCCCAACAAACTAGGGCGAAACAAAAGAACTTCCTTAGTTAGATAAGGCCCTTCGTGAAAATCCTACTAATATCATAATATTGAAAGACAAATAATTTCTTTCTAACATCAGGAGTGAGGTAAGATGGGCTGCCCTGACCAGTGCTACTTAGCATTGTTCTGGATGTCCTACCCAGTGCAATAATAACAAGAAAAATAAAGAACATAAACATTAAAAGTATAAAGGTAAAAAAAGGCAACATAAAATGTTCTTTTCTGCACATGTAGAAATCTTAAAGAAATTCTAAAGTAATTACTAGAGCTAACAAGTGAATTCATGAACACCGCAGACTACAATGATGATATATCAGTGTTATTTATATGCACTAGCAATGAACAATTGGCAAATCAAATAAAATTGGCATATACAACAGCATAACAAATTATAAACCATGTAGTATTACTTTTAATTAAAAATGTACAAGGCCACTCTACAAAAAATTGCAAGACTGGAGAAATTTTATAAAGAAATTTTATAAAAACTTAAAATGTTGGAGAGATATTCCATGTTAATGAATTGGAAGGCATAATATTATTAACGTGCCAGTCCAGTTCCTAACAAAATCCCAACAAAAATTGCTACAGAAATTAAAAATTCTTCCTTCCTTTATTTTGATTGTCTGCTTTCCTCCAGTATGAGGGTCTTCTAGTCAGAGTTGGGTGAAGATAAATACATATTTTGATGCATATTTGTCAAGTACTTTTCAAAACACTACTGCTATATCCATAAATTTGGGAAACTAACTAAAATTGCTCATGTATCTTTTCACTTAACCCTAAGAACGCTATGACACAGGTATTGTAATTCTTTCCATGTTGCAGGTGACAAAATTAAGGCTTGCACAAGCTATGCTACTGGCTCAAAGTTGCATAACACAGAAATAGAGAAGTCTGGATTCAAACTCAGTCATATCCAAAGCCAGAGTGTTGGCAGTAATAATTTCCCACATACTGCTAGCAGGACAAATGATCCATAGGCTTGCCACAACATCATGGAATTGTTATTACTAAGTCAACATTTTTTTTTCCATCAAGTCCAAGGAAATTCAGTTATAATAGAGGCATTTACCACAGTTACATTTTCATCATAACTAATGCCAGCTAATATTCTGTATAAAATTACTATCATGAATTAACTTTATGTCTGGAGAAAATGGGATTGTATGTAATTACTGATTTCCACTCACAATAAAATAAGCAAATTATCTTCCCCAACATAAATGCACCATAAATTGTTTTGAAGCATAATGAAGAAATGAATTTCTGAAAGAAATATGAGCCAAATCTGCCAAATTATTGTAAATGATAGCCCCTTTAAAATTAGAGCATGTAATTGCAATTGGAAAACATTATCCTCTGAATGGTTACATTATTATTTGGGTGGACCAATAATCCTCTTTGTTGATGTTCTATTTCTGGGGTATTGACAGATTTTACACATTTTCATATCAAAATGCCATCAAATTTATATATAGAATAATTTACTGTTTCCTATACGAGATGTGTCATAATGGAGTGTCATCCATGAGTGTAACATAATGACATTTTAATTGAAAGAAGATGCTTTGGCAAATAAAAAAGAAAGCTATTTTTCTTTGGATATTTCTGAGTTTGTTGACAATTTTCAGCTGAGTATATTTTCAATTCAAAAGATTGTTCTAACATATGGCCACACACATTTAATCTTCATGAGTGAAAATAACCTTTACTATATGACATTTTAAATCAAATAGAATAATCAACCTAATTTCATTATAGTATTTTATAACAATTATCTATTGCATTTTGCATAAGAATGCAACATCTGCATCACAAAATGTCACAGATAATAAAGGTGTGATCATTTTTTTAACAATATCCTGTTATCTAATAGTGAGAATCATCTGTGTTATGTAGCCAATTCTAGCCAACCAGTAACACTCAATTAAAATATTTTCAAATCAAACTTTTATTGAATTCAGAGTATCTAATCAGTGAGTGATTTGAAAGAGTCAATGAATTAAGTAATGTGACCCCTTTTCCACATTGCATGCTCATTTAACTGAGAGACATGCATGCTAATTTTCTTGTAATTTTACTAGTATTTCTCCAGCATTCACTTCTCCAATTGTGACTTCTCTACAAAAAAGTGCATCTATTTACATGCACACATATAGCAAGCACTATGTTAAACACTTTGAAACACTCCATTAAGATGATTCCTCTAGGGATGTTGTTTTCAAAACTCACACATATCACAATATGTGATCATTCTTATAATAGTAAAAACATCATTCTAAGTGATTATTCCTAATAATAGGAAAATGAATACATGTATGGGAACCAATTTCATTTTGTAAAGACAAAAGAGACACTGGGGAAATTATTTACATATTAGTTTTTCTTTTCTTTTAAATTTGAATTATTTGGATACTGATTGCAAGATGAAATTTATCTTATGAATTTGGTAATAATTGCTAAGAATTTCCTACATTTTTTGTCATGATAATCTCATTCTTTGAGGCAGAGATACTAGATTTACTAATGAACTAAATTTTATTTTCCAAATTCCTATTTTACCTGGGATTCCCCCTTTTCAATCCCCACTATATAAACGTTTCTAAGCTTGGAAAAACTTGACTAATGAAGAATTTATTTTTACCTACTTATTTTCATCTTCAGCCTTCAAAATCTCTGAAAACTGCAACACCTAGAGGTAAGAAAAAATCGTGAGAAATAACACTTGGCTCTATTAGAATTGGCAAAAACAAACTATTTGAGCTTCATTTTACTTATGTGTGTAACACGATCAGAATAGTATCTACCTTAGTGGAAAATCTAGATGACTGGTTGACAGAATATGTGTAAAACAACTGGCATGCTAATGGTTACTTCTACAAGTAAATTGTTTTGAAGCATAATGAAGGTCTGTGAGTCCAGGACTCATAACTCAGATGTAGTTTTGTGGGAACAAAAGACAGTTAAGTGCAATCTGGGCGCGGTGGCTCAAGTCTGTAATCCTAACACTTTGGGAGGCCGAGGCGGGTGGATCACTTGAGCTCAGGAGTTCAAGACCAGCCTGGCCAACATGGTGAAACCCTGTCTCTACCGAGAAAAAAAAAAAAAAATAGGTAAGTGCATAGTGTGGTCCAGACTAGATTTCCTTCACAAAATTGTTTTTATAGGAATTTCTGCTATGAACTAGTTAGTTTCATCAAATATGGCATGGCATATTTGATGAAAATCATATATAAAAGAACAAATCTATATGTAATGACCAGAACAACTAATTTTGTGGTTTTAAACAATAATTATTTCATAAGTATTATTTGAGCAACTGTGTGTGTGAGATACTACGCTGGAAACCAAGGATAACATTGACAAATAAGGCAGACATTCTTCTGAAATGTGTTGTTTCTGAAGCGTGGTTACCATCTTCCTTTCTTTTTCAGATTCCAAACAAGTGAATGATACTATGTATTATAACACGAATTATTTCAACTAGAAAAAAATTATTGCAACTTTGTGAACTAGATTTTTTAAATGGACTTCTAAGTACACTATAAATATGAATAGCACACTTTACAGCTCATTGTGAACCATATCCACTAAGTGTTTTGTAATAGATTTCACGATGGGACCTCTCTTCAGGAGGCATGTTTGGCTTTGTCTTGATCAAAAACTGGATAAAGATATGAAAGCCACATGCAGTTTGAATTTAAATCAAAACCAGGGCCAACATCCAAAATAACCTCAACAAGCTGTAGTGAAGAACAAAAATCAGCAGGAATAAATTTGACAGCTGAATGTTGTCTTGCTTTTATGTGTAATATCCCTCCTTATCACTGTACATGACCATCATGTGAAATGGCTACCTGACAACATTGCTTTGCATGAAGTCTAGAACTCTCGCTAACTCCACACTTGCCCCTGGTGGGGCTACAAACCAAGCTAGAACATTCTGATAATATCTGTGCCTATCATCTTGCTTGTTCTGCAATTTACTCACAATTTCATAGAATAAAAGAAGGTAGTTGTCCTGATTTCAAATCTTGGATCCACTATTACTACTTAATCAAACTATTCAGCAGTTAAAAATAAAATAAAATCATATCATTCGCAGCACCACGAGTGGACCTGGGGGTCAATGTCTTAATGAAATAAGCCAGGAACAGAAAGACAAATATTGTATGCTCTCACTCATGATGTGGGAGCTAGAAAAATGAAACACAGAGGTAGAGAGTGGAAAAATAGATAACATGACTGGGAAGGGTGAGCAGGGGGGATAGGAATGAAGAGAAGTGGGTTAAAGGGTACAAACATACAGTAAGACAGATAAATTCAATGATTGTTGCAGAGTAGGATGACTATACATAACAAAAATGTATTGTATTCAGGTGATGGACACCCTGAAGACCCTGATGTGACCACAACATATTATATACATATAACAAATTTTCTCATGTATCCCATACATTTGCACACAAAAGAATAATCTGTAGCCTTTTGTCAGAATTGAAGAAGATAATGACCTTAGTTCTATTGGTATACATATATACATATTACCATTTATTGGGCATCTTCCATGAGCTAGAAGGAACTTGATTATCTTACTGTCCATATAAGTAGAAACAGAATCAACCAGAAAATCAGTAAACATTTCTAAGGTCCTACTACTGGCAAAGTCATGAGTAGAATACAAATGTGTTATCTAAATCTACACTCAATTTAAAAATAAATGAAAATCTCTGTTCATTCCTATAAAGGTAAGTACAGAGCTGTCTTTTTTAATGCAGCTGCAAACTGATAGTTCTTCAAATACTTGTCTTATTACTGCTTCTTAATAAGTGCTATAATTCTTTTTCTAAGGTGGCCATCCTAGCCCACTCTAAAGATTTTTGTTTATTTGTATAACAATTGAAGTCGTCTAATAATTCTGTGGATTTTCTAATGATGGAAAAAGTTCTGTATTACTGGCAGTTATCAAGGAACACTTTCATAACTTATTCCACAAAGGAAAAAAAAGGCAATTTCCTTTGAAAACAAACCAGTGACTTTTTGATGGATAACATTGAAGAATCTCAAATAAATATTTTCTGTCATTTTGTTTCCTGCAAATTGAAATTTCGCTATTTTATGTGTTTCCCCCATAGCCTTACACGAGGAATCTCTGAAAATAGAGTAAATGGAGGCAAGATAATACTCCCTCACATACATACTTAAAGGAAATTTGGGAAATGATAAAAACGCTTTATGGCAGGACCTAACATTAATTCGGCACTAGCTGAATTCTGATAGTAAGAGTTCTGGTATTTCTGGAAAAAACAGGTTGCAGGAATTAATGCCACTTCCTGAGAGGAGAAGTACAGAAAAGAACAAATACTGGAATAGCTACAGCGTACCAGAGATAGTGTGCTGGGTATTTTATCCACATTTTCCAGTTCAATTATTCAAATGCTTTGGAGACAGGTATTACTATCTTTATGCATGTAAAGAAACCAAGGCTTTGGAGAATTTAAGTAATATACTTCAGTTGAAGCTAAGAAACAGTAGAGCTAGAATTCAAATGTAAGTGCAATATATCTGACTTCAAAGCTCAAGCTTGTTCTCTGATATCAGGCCTTCTCCTACCAGTTGGCTTCATTCAACATCTTGCCTAGAGACCTAGGATTTGCAATTTGTTGGTATTCTGCTCCTCTGCTGTTTCATTTCAGTTCTTGCTCTGTAACCTCAAATTTGATTGGGAGAACTCGTTGGATTTAGAAACAAGATTGACCTTGTCACATTTATTTTATCTGCACCCTTCTTACCCATTCATATGAGTTAGGAAAGTGACTGACAGTTGGTTTAAATTTCTACCATTTAATTTCTTTGCAAGTGATTTTGTTCTAGTTAGCCTTACCCAAGTTTTCAAGGAAGTGCAGCCCTATGTCATTGCTGTGTAAAACAAGGACAGTTCTACAGAGTCTGTGGGGATGCTGATGACTAGGAAATTATTTTATAATGAGAAAACAAGCATTCACCATGATCAACATGAACAATACGCTGTTTGCCCTCAAGCAAGAGAAAAAGCCGCTGGCATGTAATGTTGAGACAAATAGTCAAGGGAGGCCAAGGAAAGATAAATAACACATACATACATACATAAAACATCTAGAACAGAGGATGTTCAATATCACATCGGAATCTGGAAGGATTAACTATCTATCTATGTTTCCCTCTTTAAAAATAATACAGAGTGTGAATTTATTGTAAATCAATTTCTTTTCTAATGGTTTTGGTGATTATAAAGTAAATACAATTGACTTTAAGGTCAGGCTTACATATTTGTATTTCCAATCAGCTAAAAATGTGCATGTGTTACAATAATAGTTGCATTCTTGAATGGAATAAGTTTTCTTCTCTAGAGAAACAAGGCTATTTCTGAAGTCTATCTGTAATGTAATAGAGCTCTAAAAGCAGAGAGAAAAATATCTGCATTTTGATTATTTATTTAATTGTAACAGAAATGAAATACACATGTGTAAAAAATGCAATAATTACAAATAAGTGTAAAATGTTAGTGTTTTTATTTTATAAAATCAGAAATTTTATTTTTTGTAAAGGACAATTTTAAAGAAATGTAGCAGCCTTTTCCCCTAGTTTTTATATAAGTTTTAAGTTTCCAGTTCATTTCATTTTGATGTGGCATCATTTCACAAAAGTATCTTGCCAACCATTTTTGTTAACATTCTAATATGATGAATAAAAGCAGCAATACAAAAATGACAATGGTTTAGCCTCCCCCAAATTTAAGATGCTAAAATCTTTCTTAAGCTTTCATCATTATAAAACACCAATTCTGGATGTGAGGTTTAGTAAACTGAATATGAAGGCATAAGCATACATATAACTGCCCTATTGCCTCAACCTAGAACGTTGCACAAGGTTAACGGAAATGGGTCAACCACCAAGCATGTTAGCACTGTTCTAATCTGTGCACAAAATTCTCTTATTTAAATATTCATAACAATTAGGAAATATAAATTTGGACAGAATGGATCCTCTCATCTGTTCATCATCTTCAAGGACGCTTATTCTTCCCTCTTGGTGGGACATAGATTGTGCTGTAGTTTAAGTGAACAATAAAAAAGGCAATCTCAGCCTCCTACTCCATATGCCAGAGATACGAATCAGGGACTAGGCCTGTGTATAGTGTTTCACGCCTGTAATCCCAGCACTTTGGGAAGCCAAACAGGAAGGATTGCTTGAAGCCAGGAGATCGAGACTAGCCTGGGAAACAAAGCAAGACCACTACAAATAATTTTTCAAAATTAACTCGGAGTGGTATCATGCACCTATAGTCCCAGCTACTCAGGGGCCTGAGGCAGGAGGATCACTCGAGCCCAGGAGTTTGAGGCCACAGTGAGCTGTGATAGCACCACTGCACTCCAGCCGGGGTGACAATGAAATATCCTGTTTCTTAAAAAAAGACCCAAAAAACAAAAAAGAATCAGAGACTTTTGGCAAAAACCACACACTAGAGCTGATTAATGTTAGGCAGAGAGATACTGAAAAATCACTAGCTCTTCATAATCATGAAAGTCTAAGAAGGATTTTTCATACCTCAACTCTTTTTGTTAACTAAATTGCTGTTATGTTTTCACAAAAGATAGTACAGGCAAAGGGGAACTAAGGTATTTCTCTCCCTTCATGTCACCCTGAAATTATTTCCAGCTTCATCAAAGGGAAGTTCTTATAAATAGGAATGACTAATTGCCTAAGCTACAGACAGTGAAAAAAGAATGTGTCCTGGGAAAGGAGGGAAGTCGGGGTAGGGTGAAGAGATGAAGAGAGTAAAGGTTCAGTTGGCAATTTATGAATGATAAACTGATAGGTGACCCTAGGGAGTAAGGGTCACATAACACCACCCTTAAAGAATTTCAAATTTTTTTTAAAGCACCCTTAAAGGATTTCAGGACTGAATGGAGTGCTGTACAAGGTCACTACTGGTAAAGTTTATGGTATCTTACAGAGCGCTAGTCTTTACTCTGGCAAGGTCATATTTTGTATTTTATAAATATTAGTTTCTAAATTTAATTAATCCTCACAACTACTCTCTATCGTAGATACTCTTATAAGCCCAATTTCACAGTTAAGAAAAAGAAGATTCAGGATGGTTAAGTTACGTATTGAATGTCATACCTCCAGTAAGGGGCTGGACCAGGATCCACTGGCAGGTACAGCTGTATTTAGACATACACCTCTTTATCTTCATGCAAGAATAGAGAATTTCACAAGTTGGCCTTCAGAGAGGCAGTTTGGCAGGGGTGCCGGGGTGGGAGCAGTTGTGGGGGAGACGCTTAGCCTTGAGGCAGGAGAATAGGGTCTGGAGGCAGAAAACCTAGGGCCAATTCAGTCGGATTTCCTAGAACTGAATCAAAAGGAAAACCCCACTTCTTCATGCTCAAGTAACAAAAGGATTAGAGCCTACTTCTTTTGGAAGCGCCCCTGCCCTCTCACCCCTATTTTCCATTTTCCCTGTGAAAAATGGAAAGTACCTCTGATTGGCCCCCTCCTGCAATCAGTCAGATTGGTCAGGGGCCAAGCCTTTATGTGCAACTTCCTAACTTCTCTTCAGCCTCTGATTGGTTGCCTCCCGCGACCAATCAGACTGGTCATGGGCCACTCCTTCATTTACATAAGGTGTAACCAAGTAACCAATGTGAAACCTCTAGAGGGTATTTTTAAACGCCACAAAATCCTGTAACCAGCACTCTTGAGCTGCTTGCTTGAGCTCACTCCCACTCTGTGGCATTTACTTTCCTTTCAATAACTCTGTGCTTTCCTTGCTTCATTCTTTTGTTGCTTTGTTTGTGTGTTTTGTTCAATTATTTGTTCAAAACGCCAAGAACCTGGACAACTCATGAAGTCAACAAGACCCTCCGCCGGTAACAGCCTGGGAACAATATCCCTAGTATGCAATTGAGACAGCGAGAACAGAACAGGGATCCCTCCCGGTTTTTCCTTGCTAACTCCTAATGGACTAGCTACACTCAGCCTGGAAGCTGCGCCACCACAGACGCTTCCTCTCACAAAATCGACCGATTAGGCCTGAAAGAAACAAAGCACTTTAACCGCAAACATCTTGGTTGCCAAGTGTAGAGACTTTCTAAGAGACCTTCCCCATCGCTAAGTAACATCTTAGTTTGTCCTAACTTGAACTTTGCTTCATTTTAATAGTAAAAGTCACATTTCTGGGTGGAGATTTAAGATGCAAATGAGACATACCACGCATGTTAAGGTATGACATGAGACTGTGCAGACACAACCGCTGAACCACCCCAAGAATGTCACCTGGAGGAGGCTCAAAGGAAAAGAAAAGCCTAAATTACCTGATTTGGGGAAGCCAGCAGCAGGTTCCTTCCTGATGTTGTCTCCCTTTCTGCTTAAGGTGAAAGCCCCAATAAACTGCCTTGTTCAAGCCCATTTCAGACTCTTGGTTTACTTTTTTTTTTTTTTTTCTGAGACGGAGTCTCACTCTGTCGCCCAGGCTGGAGTGCTATAGCGTGATCCCGGCTCACTGCAACCTCTGCCTCCCGGGCTCAAGCTATTCTCCTGCCTTGGCCTCCCATGTAGCTGGGACTAAGGGCACACACCACCACGCCCAGCTACTGTTTTTGTATTTGTAGTAGAGACGCGGTTTCACCATGTTGACCAGGCTGGTCTCAAACTCCTGAACTCAGGTGATCCATCTGCCTCTGCCTCCCAAACTGCTGGGATTACAGGCGTGAGCCATCGCGCCCAGCCTCTTGTTTTACTTCTATTTACGGAGGGTCAAGATCCACCACTGGTAACATTGTAAGAAGAAAACCATGGACAGGGACTACTGATAGAGAAATGGTGGGAAATCACTGGCGAATGTGAGTTGCTCTGCATGAAGTCATCATCCACATAGCTAAAGACAAATATCTCTGTGCGTTGGGACAGAGGAAACAAACAAACAAAAGTTGCTATGGTTTTCTTTATTCTACATAGGTGAAGGAACATGCATCTCTACACTTACGGCAGAGGATCTGCAAAGCTTTTCCAGCCTCCAGCATCCAAGACACACACTCTTACAGGAACAAACAGGAAATTAATATTAGGAAACTTTTGCCAAAAACAAACTGAGGCAAAAACAAAGACGATACTTAGGTGACTTTCCCAAACATGAATTAGCCACTAGAACTAATGCATGTTAGGAAGAAGGATACTGAAAGATGACCAGTGCTTGATAATAATGGAAGTCTTCTATGGTTTTGCAAGATCCGGGTAACAGAATTAGTACAAAGAGCAAGAATTCAAACACATATTATGTCCCATCTCAGACACAATGCTCTTTGCTGTGCCTTTTTACATGCAGCTAGACAAAAGAGCAGGAACTAAGTTGCAAATGAATTGAAGCAATTATTATAAGTAACTGTTATAGAATATCTCTACCTCTTGCTGTGGAAATTATTCTTTCCTTGAGTAAGCATTTTAACACTTATATAATTAATAGGGGAGAAATCTAGCTCTGAGAATAATTTCTGCCAGAGCTTGTTTGTTGATAGTCTTCCCTTCAAGGTTGACCAGAACAAAACCTGATGAGAAAAATAGTTCAAACCATAAATTTTACCACTGAATGAATGAACTGGAGAAATAAGAAGCTCAACGTGCAAAGATATTCTACCCTTTTCAGAGGAACTAATATTGGAATCTTTGAATAAGAGATTTATTTATTTTTTCCTACAAGTGATTATTAGGCGACTTGTAGACAAGAAATGAAAATATTTTTCTGAAGCAGTTATTAAAGTCTTCTGACGAAGCACTACTGACATTTGCAATATTTACTTAAGGTTTATAAAGCACTTTTGTCTTCTGGGATTAAAGACACTAAAGCATTTGGTGAGTTTATCATCGTATTAATGTTAATGACTGGTATTCAATTGCTCATCAAAAATAAGATGGTGTCCAGTGTTCCTGTATTAATTTTGTTTCCACAACAATAAATTTTTAGCAGAAAATAAAGGACGCATTTTCTCCAAAAAACAACCCCAGAACTATGAAAGAGATAGCTTATGAGTGACAGATTGTAGGATAAAACACCATCATCAGTGAAAATGTATGATTTAGGGAAAGCAAATTCCTTCAGCTTCTGGTGGCTGCTCTAATCCTGTGAATAAAATAACAGCATGCAAATGCTTGGTCTAGAGTTTGACAAGGCTGTCACTTTCCCTTATCGGACACAGTGCTTTATCACAATGCAGTCAAAAGAAAGGAGGAAATGAGGTGGAAAATATTATTATAGGATTTTTAGGGTACTTTGATAGAAACTAGAGACAGCTGTTAAAACTACAGTATTTAAGAACAAATGTGAGTAATGAACCGTAAAGTGAAATATGTAAGGCAGGGAAATATTTCTGGCAATACATATGTTCTACATAAATTTTACTTATGTATAAGGATACTAAAGTGTAGGATGAGGCTACATAGAGACATTGATTAAGCAATCACCAGCACCACTTTGTTTATACATTAGTGCTTGTGTAGTACTTTCTGAAGAGTTGCAGAGTTGTCTTGTGTCATGAAATAGTAACTATGTAACTTATCTCCTTCCTTCCTTTCTGTTTTTTTCTGCTTCTCTCTCCCTCTTTGCACTGGCTACCAGGGAGCACAGAGTGTGATATACTGAGCAAATAGCTCAGCCCTGCCTTGGAGCAAACTTATCACTTTCTTATTAATGATACCTGTTTTTCTAATTTTTCTATATCCTTGCATACCATTTACAGTGTTACACAACTGGTTTTATTATGAACAATTTCAAGTACCTTTTAGAGAAGCAGATTGCTAATTCAAAGCAAACATGAAAGAGATACCAGCATTTGTAATTAATTTTGAATAAATTTCAAAGAATACAGCAGGACGGTGATCTGATTCTTTTCCTTTTGCTTTTTTTTATTCTCTTTGCTGACTTTAATATACAATGAGGTGGTGCCAACAATGAGAATGTGCTGTGTTGTGTTCAGAATCCTTGCTGACAATGTTTTCGGGCAAACACATGAGTAACAACACATTGTACTGATTGCCGTTGTATTGATTATCATTGCACAGTTTTTCTGTTAAAGCTTTGTTATTATTTTTCTGGCATTGTCAGGGGGAAATCAAATTTTTAAATGTATTACAAAAATATGCGTATCATTTGTGTAGCTATCTGTCTCCCTAGACAATATTTTGAAGTTGGTGTAAAATAAATATCTAATACTTCAAAGAAAGCCCATTGAGTTGGAAAGATTTATTTTGATTTACAAAATACTCTCCTTTGATTTTTTTTTATTTTAGATGACTGATACTGGAGTTTTCTTCTATTTAATTGTTGTTTTACTTCTGAGTAGTTTTTTTTTTTTAATATTTGTTGGGGGTAGAAAAAGAAAGAATATTTTTAAAGAGTTTGTTAGATATATGAGAGGGTAGGAGGAAATAAAGGCAATACTACTTATGCTTAAGCAAGTAGAGATGTTTTTTAAAAGCAAGTGAGACTACCTATAAAAAAAAAGAGGGCGGTCATAGGAGTCACTGCAGTAATTCTATACACTAAGAAAAGGAGGTTAGAAATAAAACCTCACCTACTATTATCAAAGACGGAGCTGCTTGGCCAAGCAGCTAGCAAATATTTCTTCCCACAGAGAATGCTGAGAAAGGAAAACACAACACCTCCAGTTTGAACTCCGAATAAAACCTGGCCCAACAGCCTTAAAACCCTAGTGGTCAAATTGAGAAGAATCTGGAATGAAATGCCATTTTAAACTCGGAAGCAAGCATCTGTCTTGCAGGAGTCAGAGGCTTGAATATTCCTCTGGGGTGAGCTGTCACTTCTTCCTGGCAAACAATTTTAGGTGCACAAATGTGAAGGCAGCCAGCACCCATGAGGGGAGCCCTTATCGCCATCAACCTCAACTGTCTTCCATTACCCACGGCTACCAAGAAGATGTTTGTGTGTGTGTGATTTACATGAAAATCAGGAAAGGGCTCATTTGGTGTGTTTTTATTTATTTATTTATCTTTAATAAGCATATGTATATTTATTACCTTTTAGGGTACTTATGTAATCCATCTCCAAAATCTAGATTTATGTGAGAGTAAAATAGGGCTCTATTAACAATGAGAGCAGGACAGCAAAAACAAACTGGAATTAACATGGGAATTTAATCATGCTGATTTTGTTACCTTGAATATAAGTTTTCATTTGGGATGCAATCATTATCATCATTTTCAGTAGAAGGTTTAGATGAAGCAAACATCAATATTCCAGAAGCAGGATCTTTAACTATCAGAACCAAAAGGTGTGACTAGATGCTGAACTGATTCAGTATTTAGCCCAAGCCATCATCCCTAAGATTTGCTAGAGTGTCATAACTTGTTCTTGTAAGGGTGAAAGATTTCTCTAAACTACTACTCTTAAAATTAACGGGCATATGCATAGACCCAGGGAGGGGAACAACACATACTGGGACCTGTCGGGGAGGCAGGAGGAGAGAGAGCATCGGGATAAATAGCTAATGCAAGTGGGTCTTAATACCGATGTGAGGGGTTGATAGGTGCAGCAAACCACCTTGGCACACGTTTATTTATGTAACGAAACTGTACGTCCTGCACATGTATCCCAAATTTTGAAACAAAATATAATTAAATTAAAAAGAAAAAAATGAATGTGTGAATGAATCACCTAGGCATTTTGTTAAAGTACAGATTCTAATTCAGGAATATTGTGGTAGGGCCTGAGATTCTCCATTTCTAACAAGCTTCCAGGTCATGTCAATGCTGCTAGTGTATGAACTCCACATTGAATAGCGCTTCTCTAAATTATTTTAGTCAAGTCACAAATCTTGTTTATCCCTGATGTTGCCATTGAGAGCTCATTTCATCACCCTACTTTACAAGATGCTGCTAGATTCCCCCAGTGAAACTCCATGTTAGTATTCAGTAAACTAGTTAACAAAGCATTGGCTACTAATGATAAATAGGAATCTTAGGAAGGCTTCTGTTAGCCAGCTCTGGAGAAAAGCTCTTGAAATAACTTTTTAAATTAATTTATTTTTAATTGAAAACTATTAATTGTGTATATCTGTGAGTACAACGTGATGTTTTGACCTATTTAGAAAACACCGTGGAAAATTTTAATCTAATTAACATATTCTTCACCTCACTAACTTATCAGGCATGCTGACCATAGATAATAATAATGTATTATATATCCCCAAATTGCTACAGGAATAGAATGGTTTATAATGCATGTCATGACTATGGGTTGTTCTGAATCTTCTTCCTAAAAGACTTTTATATTTTTGCTTGTTTCTCTGATCCTTTCCTCTAGATGGTAATGACCTTACTCTTTGTATCAGAATTCCCCTTCTTTTGTTTGGAGAAAGTAAATTTCATCCATTATCTTCAAGATCGGTTCTGAGATTTCAAAACCAATGGTGTCCTCTGCACTAGAAAAATGCTTCAACAATATCAGCTCTTCTTCTTATGAAAAGAATCTTTTGACACTACCCTGCTTTCGTCAGTCCCTTATCTTGGGAAGAGAAGAAGCATATAGGAAAATTGGAGAGGTAGGGATTGGAACAGACTACTTATCAGTGTGGATTAAGGGGCTGCCAATTAGTTACCTCTTTGTTTAGAGACATCACATGCAGATAACCTTTATATCTCTTACAAAACCATGCATTTGAGACCATTGGAGAAATGAATAAATGTTTATAGAGTTATCTTTATATGGTGCTCTCACCCCTAGCCAGTAAATACATCTTGACACCCTTAATCAACAAAGCAGGTATACTCTTTGACATATCCATATTGTTTTCAGAAAGGAGAAACACACACCTACACATGCTCACATAAAACTCCCCACATTCAGTACATAGAGTCAATGCCAGGACATTTATTAACTTTCTTGTTCAGCAAATATTTATTTCATTGTATGAAAAAAGGAATAAAAATATTTTTATTCCAAACAAATCAAAATAAAGAGAATCATGATAATATGAGAGTTGAAACAATCAGATTAAGGAATTTTAAAGAATTATCTGAGGTACCACCCTCATTCTAGTTCCAGTTTACTGCCAGAACTGAGATAGGTTATTGATCTGGCCTGCTCCCCAAACATCTTTGTCAAACTATATTCAAAATGCTTAAAATGCTCCCAAATATACCTTATTCCGTACACTTTAAAATTAGGTACTCCCTGTTTTTCTTAACTTAGGCACGTTCATGGAATCTGGTGATGACTGAAAAGTCTATTTTTCATTCACTGTGTTTTCTGGACATCCTTGCTCATCTATAACAGCCATAACTAACAGTTCATATACACTTCTAATATGTATCCACATTTTTGATTGACCATTACAAAAGTCATTCTAATAAAAATGAAAAAAAGATCATATCAGTGCTTCCCTACAAGTCCAATGTGATGTGGCAAAACACTATCACTTAAAAGCCAGATTAAATGATTAGAATTCAGTCAATCCTGATGTAAGAATAAACAAATAGAGATTGGTGACAGGACAAGATAATTGAATAGAAGCCTCCACTGATCATCCTCCCTGTAGGAACATCAAATTGAACAACTAAAAAGCATCTTCACAAAAACCAAAAATCAAGTGAGTCATTACAGTACTTTGTTTTGACTTCATATCACTGAAAGAAGCACTGAAAAAAGTCTTAAATTGCATATGCCACCGCTTGCCCATCCCTGCGCAGCAGCTACATGGCATGGAGAGAGAATCTGTGCATTTGGAAGAGAGAGAGCACAGTGACTATGGACTTTGCACTTGAACTCAGTGCTGCCTTGTCATAGTGGAAAGCAACACCAGACAGAAATCAGCCAGCGCCCATGAAGAGAGCATATAGACCACCCCTAGCCAGAGGGGAATCACCCATCTCAGCAGTCAGAACCTGAGTTCTGGCAGGCCTCACCACTGTGAGCTAAAGTGCTCTGAGGTTCTAAATAAACCCCCAAAATAGTCTAGGCCACAAGTCATGCAATTCCTGGGCAATTACTGTTGTTGTGCGGGGCTCAGAGCCAGTGGACTTTGGGGGGCACATGACAATAAGACACCAGTTGGGTTAGTCAAGAGAGTGCTTGTACCACTTCTCCCCTATCCCCAGGCAGTGCAGCTTACAGCTCCAGGAGAGATTCCTTCCTACAGCTTGGGGAGAGGAGAGGGAAAAGTAAAGAGGACTTTGTCTTGCAACTTAGATACCAGCTCAGAAATTATAGAATAGGGTATTGAGCAGAGTCATAAGGCCCACATTCCAGGACCTTGCTTCAGAATGACATTTCTAGACATGCTCTGGGCCAAAGGGGAATCCGTTGCCATGAAGGGAAGGACATAGTCTTGGCAAGATTCAACACCTGCTGACTAAAGAGCCCTTGAGTCCTGAATAGCGAGCAGTGGTACCCACCGTGGGCTTTGAGTGAGGTTCACAGACATGCTGGCTTCAGGTGTGACCCAACACATTCCCAGCTGTGGTGGCTATAAGGTGGAACTCCAGTTTGAAAATAAAGGAGGAAGGAGTAAAGGGGACTTTTGCAGCTTAGGTACAAGCTTGGCCACAGTGGAGTAGGGCACCAAACAGGCTTGAAGTCACAAATTCTAGGATTTGGTTCTTGGATGGCATTTCTGGACATTCTGTGGGCCAGAAGGGATCCCATTGGTCTAAAGGGAGAGTCTTAGACCTGGCAGAATTCACTGAAAGTTGACTGAAGATCTTTTGAGCCTTGAGTGAACATTGGTGGCAGCCAGACAGTACTCACTGTGAGTCTGGGGCAGTGGTGGCCATAGGGAGAGACTCCTCTACTTGTGAAAAGGAGAGGGAAGAATGGGAAAAACTTTGTCTTGTGGTTTGGGTGTCAGCTCAGCTGTAGTAGAATAGTAGAAGCCTAAGATTTCCAACTCTATATCCTGGTTTCTAGATGGTATCTCTGGACTCAACTAAGACCTAGGGAAACTCACTGCTCTGAAGGTAAGGCTGGCTTCACAACCTGCTTATTGTAAAATCCTACAGCCTTGAGAAAACTCAGGCAGTAGCCAGGCAGTGGTTACTACGGGTCTTGGGTGAGACCCAGTGCTGTGCTGGCTTCAGGTCTAATGTGGATTCCAATGGTGGTGTCCAGAGGGGTGCTTGCTTCACCCCTCCCCCAGATCCAGGCAGCTCAGCACAGAGAAGGAGACTTCAAAATTTGAGAGAAAGTCAAGCAAGAGAACAAGAGTCTCCACCTGGTAAGCCAGCGAATTCTTCAGGATCTTATCTATGACCATTAAGGCAGTATATCTACAAGTCTGCAGGAGCCACATCTTTACTGGGCTTGGGGTACCCCTCAGGCAGATATAGCTGCAGTGACCAAAAATCTAGTTTATAATACTCAAGTCCCTTCAAATACCTGGAAAGCCTTCTTAAAAAGGATATATACAAACAAGCCCAACTTGTAAAGACTGTAATAAATACTGATGAACATCCACAAACATCAAGACCATCCAGGAAAACATGACCTCACCAACTTAACTAAATAGAGCACCAGTGACCAATCATGGAGAGAGAGAGGTATGTGACTTTTCAGACAAAGAATTTGAAATAGCAGTTTTAAGAAAACTCAACAAAATTCAAGATAACACAGAAAAGGAATTCAGAATCCTATCATGCAAATTTACCAAAGAGATTGAAATACTTTAAAAAATCAAGAAATTCTGGAGTTGAAAAATGCAATAGACATACTGAAGAATGCATTAGAGTCCCTTAACAAGAGAATTGACCAAGCCAAAGAAAGAATTAGTGAAGTTGAAGACAGGTTATTTGAAAATACACAGTCAGAGGAAACAACAGGAAATAAAATAAAAAAGAATGAGCATGCCTAGAACATTTAAAAATAACCTCAAGAAGGCAAATCTTCAAAGGGATATCAAAGAACTTCCCAAACACAGAGAATGATATCAACACTCAAGTACAAGAAGGTTATAAAACTCCAAACAGATTTAACATAAAGAAGAGTACCTCAAGGCATTTAATAATAAAACTCCCAAAGATCAAGGATAAAGAAAAAATCCTAAAAGCATCAAGAGAAAAGAAACAAATAACATACAATGGAGCACCAATACATTTGGCAGTAGACTTCTCAATGGAAATTTTACAAGCCAGCCAAGAGAGAGGCTTGACATATTTAAAGTACTGAAGGGAAAAAAACTTTTATACTAGAATAGTATATTAGTGAAAATATCTTTCAAACTTAAAGAGGAATAAACACTTTCCCAGACAAACACAAGCTGACAAATTTCACCAACACCAGACCAGTCCTACAAGAAATACTCAGGGGAATTTTTCAGTCTGAAATAAAAGGATGTTAATGAGCAATAATGAATGTTCTGAAGGTACAAAACTCACTGGTGATAGTAAGTATATAGAAAAACACAGAATATTGTAACACTGTCACTGTCGTGTATAAACTACTCATATCTTGAGTAGAAAGACTAAAAGGTGAACCAAACAAAAATAATAACTACAGTTACTTTTAAAGATATAGACAGTAAAATAAGATATAAACAGAAACAACAAAATGTTAAAAAGGAAGGGGGACAAAGCCAAAGTGTGGAAATTTTATGAGTTTTCTCTTTGCTGGTTAGTTTGTTTAAGCAATCAGTGTTAAGTTGTGATCAGTTTAACATGGGTTATAATACATCATTTACAAGCCTCATGTAACCACAGATTAAAAAACATACAACAAGAAATTAAAACAGACCATCAGGGAAAATCACCTTCACTAACAGGAAGACAGGAAGGAAGGAAAGAAGGGAGAGAAGACAACAAAGCAGTGAGAAAACAAAGAATAAAATGGCAGGAGGGAGTCTTTACTTATCAATAATAATATTGAATATAAATGGACTAAACTCTCCAATCAAAAAACAGAGTGACTAAATGGATTAAACAAACAACCAACCAAACAAAACCAAAAAACAAGACCTAGGATCTGTTGCCTACAAAAAACACACTTCACTTATAAAGACATGTATAGATTGAAAATAAAGGGATGGAAAATAAAGGGATGAGAGACGCGCCTAGTCTCTCAGCCTACATCTTTCTCCCATGCTGGATACTTCCTTCCCTCTATCCTCAGACTCTACGTTCTTCAGTTTTGGGACTCTGACTGGCTCTCCTTGCTCCTCGGCTTGCAGACACCCTAGTATGGGACCTTGTGATGGTATAAGTCAATACTTAATAAATTCCCCTTTATATACGTATATATCTTATTAGTTCTGTCCCTCTAAGAGAATCCTGACTAATACGGACCCAATAAAATGATAGCTAGAAACTTCAATATCCCACTCTAAGCATTAGACAGATCTTCCAGACGGAAAGTCAAAAAAGGAACATTGGACTTAATCTGCACCATAGACCAAATGAATATAGTAGATATTTAAAGAACATTTCATCCAGTGGCTGCAGAATACTCTTTTCAGCACATGGATCATTCTCAAGGATAGAACATATGTTAGGCACAAAACAAGTCTTAAAAATTTTTAGTAAATTGAAATTAAGTATCTTCACTGATCATGATGGAATAATACTAGAAATCAATAATGAAAGGAATTTTTGAAACTATACAAATATATGGAAATTAAACAATATGCTCATGAATGACCAGTGGGTAAATGAAGAAATTAACAATGAAGTTGAAAATTTTCTTGAAACAAATGATAATGGAAACACAACATTGGAAACAAAACCTATGGGATACAGTGAAAGCTAAGAGGGAAGTTTATAGCTTTAAGCACCTATATCAAATAGGTAGAAAAACTTCAAATAACCTAAAAATGAATCTTAAAGAAATAGAAAAACAAGACCAAATCAAACCCAAAATTTGTAGGAAAAAAGTGATTGTAAAGATCATAGCAGAAATAAATGAAATTGAAATGAAGAAAATAATACAAAAGATCAACAAAATTAAAAATTGTTTTCTTAAAAGATGAAACTGACAAACTCTTAGCCAGACCAGCTAAGACAAAAAAAGAGAAGATCAAATGAGTAAAATTGGATATGAAAAAGGAGACATTACAATCAATACTGCAGAAATTCAAAGAATCATTAGAGTCTACTGTGAGCAACTATATGCCAATAATTTGGAAAACTAGAATAAATGAGTGCATTTTAGACACATACAACCAACCAAGATTGAGTCATAAAGAAATAATAAAAACTGAACAAGTGAACAATTAACAAGATCAGAGCTGTAAGAAAAAGCCTCCAATAAAGAAAAGGCTGGGACCTGATGGTTTCACTGCTGAATTTTACCAAACATTTAAAGGAAAACAAATACCATTCCTACCCAAACTATTTCAAAAAATGGAGGAGAAAGGAATGCTTCTAAACTCATTCTGTGAGGCCAGTATTATCTTGGTACCAAAATTAGACAAAGACACATCAAAAACAAAACAAAAAAACCTATCAGGTCAATATCCCTGAATAAACATTGATGCAAAAATCCTCAACAAAATACTAGCAAAACAAATTCAACAACACACTAAAAAGGTCATTCATCATAACCACGTGGGATTTATCTCAAGGATGCAAGGATGGTTCAACATATACAATCAACATGATACATATAGACAGAATGGAGGACAAAAACCATACGATCATATCAATTGACGATATAAAAAAAGCCTTTGATAAAATTAAACATCTCTTCACAGTGAAAATAAAACCTTGAAAAACTGGGTACAAAAGGAACATACCTCAACACATAAAAGCTATGCAGAGCAGACCCACAGCTGGTATCATACTGAATGGGGAAAAACTGAAAGCCTTTTCTCTAAGATCTGGAATATGACAAAGATTCCCACTTTCATCACTGTGATTTAACATAGTACTGGAAGTCCTAACCAGAACAATCAGACAAGAGAAAGAAAAAAAAGGCATCCAAATTGAAAAAGAAAAAGTCAAATTTTCCTTGTTTGCAGATGATATGATCTTATATTTGGAAAAACCTAAAGACTCCACCAAAAAATTATTAGAACTGATAAATTCAGTAAAGTTGCAGGATACAAAATCAACATACAGAAATCGGTGGCATTTCTGTATGCCCACAGCAAACAATCTGAAAAAGAAACCAGGAAAGTAATTCCATTTATAATAGTTACAAATAAAATTAAATACCTAGGAAAAAACTTAACCAAAGAAATGAAAGAACTCTGCAATGAAAACTGTAAAACACTGGTGAAAGAAATTGAGCTAGACACCAAAAAATGGAATGATATTCTATGTTTATGGATTGAAAGAGTCAATATTATTAAAATGTCCATACTACCCAAAGCAATGACATTCTTCACAGACTAACCCTTTAAGTTTATATTCTGGAATGAGAAAAGACCCAGAATAGTCAAAACTGTCCTAAGAAGAAAAGAATAAAACTGCAGGAATCATGTTACCTAACTTCAAATCACACTACGGAGCTATATTAACCAAAACAGTATATTACTGGCATACAAACAGACACACGGCCAACGGAACACAACAAGCAACCCAGAAACCAATCCATACATTTACAGTGAACTCATTTTTTACAAAGGTGCTATTTAGTCCGTTCTCAGACTGCTATAAAGAACTGCCCAAGACTGGGTATATTATAAAGGAAAGAGGTTTAATTGACTCACAGCTCCCCAGGTCTGGGAAGGCCTCAAGAAATTACAATCATGGTGGAAGGGCAAGCAAACACATCAGTCTTTACACGGTAGCAGGAAGGAGAAGAATGAGAGCCAAGTGAAGGGTAAGCCCCTTATTTTTACCATTAGATCTCTTGAGAACTTACTATCACAAGAATAGCACGGGGGAAACCATCCCCACCATTCAATTACCTCACACCGGGTCCCTCTCACCACACGTGGAGATTATGGGAACTACAACTCAAGATCAGATTTGAGTGGGGACACAGCCAAATCGTATCATGTGCCAAGAACATACACGGGAGAAAGCACAGTCTCTTCAATAAATGGTGCTGAGAAAACTGGATATTAATATGCAGAAGAATGAAATTGGACTCCTATCTCTAGCCATAAAAGAAATCAAGGCCGGGCGCGGTGGCTCACGCCTGTAATCCCAGCACTTTGGGAGGCCGAGGCGGGCGGATCACAAGGTCAGGAGATCGAGACCACGGTGAAACCCCGTCTCTACTAAAAATACAAAAAAAAATTAGCCGGGCGTGGTTGTGGGCGCCTGTAGTCCCAGCTACTCGGGAGGCTGAGGCAGGAGAATGGCGTGAACCCGGGAGGCAGAGCTTGCAGTGAGCCGAGATTGCGCCACTGCACCCCAGCCTGGGCTGGGCGACAGAGCGAGACTCCGTCTCAAAAAAAAAAAAAAAAAAAAAAAAAGAAATCAAATCAGTCTGGTGCGGTGGCTCACGCCTGTAATCCCAGCACTTCGGGTGGCCAAGGCGGGTGCATCACCTGAGGTCAGGAGTTTGAGATCAGTCTGACTACCACGGCAAAACACCATCTCTACTAAAAATACAAAAATTAGCTGGGCGTGGTGGTGGGGGCTTGTAGTCACAGTTACTCGGAGGCTGAAGCAGGAGAATCGCTTGAACCTGGGAGGTGGAGTTTGTAGTGAGCCGAGATCCTGCCACTGCACTCCAGGCTGGGTGGCAAAGCGAGACTGTGTCTCAAAAAAAAAAAAAAAAAAATTATTAAATTAAAATTGATTAAAAACTCAAATCTAAGAAGGAAAACTATGAAATTACTTTTTTAAAAAATTGGGGAATCAATCTCTCCAGGACATTAGACTGGGCAAAGATTTTTTTCTCACTGCTCAGGAGGGTATTGGGTTGGGTGAGGGGAAGCAGGAATGGTTAATGGTACAAAAATATAGTTACATAGAATGAATATGATCTAGTGTTTCATTGCACAACAGGATGACTACAGGGAACAAAAATTTATTGTACATTTAAAAATAATCAAAATAATATAATTGGATTGTTTGTAACCCAAAGAAAGCATAAGTGCTTGAGGCAAAGTATACCCCATTTACCCTGTTGTGATTATTAAGCATGGTATGCCTTTATCAAAATATGTCATGTACCCCATAAATATATACACCTACTATATACCTACAATATTTTAAAAATTAAAAGAATAAACAAATGTATAATAACTGCTCTTTTTTCCCTTATAAAAACGTTTCTTCTGCATTTCCTATTAAAATTAATGGAATTAAGTAAAAAGGAGGCAAAAAAGGTAACCATAATTCTGTGCCTTACTAAGTGTGAGATGTTGGAAATATTTCTCTGCCTAATATTTTTATTATAGTGATTGATTGTTATGATTAGAGATTAGAAGACAGTTTTCAATAATAGTTGTCATTTGTTGAAGACTCCCTTACACCACAAGCTAGGGACTCTATATTAATCGTTTGAAGTGCTCTTAACTGGGTTTTAATATTCTCATATAGTGGATAATGGACCTAGAGACCAGAGAGTTTAAGTAGTTTCTTCATGTCTAACAGCTTGTTAGTGGCAGACTTTGGAATCAGACAGACTGGTTTTCATTTGAATTATAATTTCATGTGCTGGCCATGACATTTATATTTTCTTAAAAACTGCGTGCCCTGAATGCACCCTGTTCTTTTATGTTGTCCAAAAGTATGTGTACATTGATAGTTTCTGAAATCAGAAAATGAAGAGAAAAAATTGCTACTCCCCAGAAATACTATTTTTCACAACTTAAGCATAGGACTATTCATATTTTGTACAAATTTCTTTTTCTCCATCAATTGTTTTTCTCTTAAGAAATTTGTGCCATAATCATAGATAAAATTAATCACACCATTTTGAGTTAATTATTGCGTTAACCATCTACATTTCTACCTTTATTTCTGTAACAATTTGATGCTACTCTTATTTGCACTTTTTACATTCTTGCCTCTCGTATTTTTGAGACATAATATTCTAGTATTGCACACCAACAACAACAAAAACCTGCAGAAACAAAACACATAATAGATCACAAAACAGTGAAACCAGAGGCATAGATGACTTTTCACAAGTACCTTATGTCACTTCTAGGGGTAAAACCAAGCTGACTTGGTCTTGCTTTAAAGAGTATCTTTGTTCCAGTTTATGAAATTGATATGCTAAAACTCCATTGATTGAATTATTTCTGGATACATGACAATATTTTATTAATCTATGTACATGTGTTTTTCTGTGATGTGCATTATGATTATTCCTTCCTCCTCTTCTTTCCTTTCCTCTTCTCCCGCCTCTTTTTTTTTTTTTTAATTTTCTAAAAGCAATATCTCAGGTTTAATGTACTTGATTGGTTTACCATTGCCTAGATGAGTAACAATCTAAACATTTTTTAGCATGCACTTATCAGTAAAATATGTAAGCATGTATCCCCAGTTCATGCATTTTTATTTACAAATAATATACAAGGACTTCTGCACTAATATATTCTGTATATTATCAAATATACAGAAAATAAAACATTTAAAAGTTGATAAGCTATAGGAAAATAAGTTGTCACATTTGCTTTCCACATTTCAAAAAATTTATTTCTCATTTCACTTTGGCTCAGAACATAATGTATAATCTCTGAACTCTAGCTTTCATGGTCTAATGTACAATAATGATACCAAAATAATGCTCTAACTCTACCTCCTATTCATCATTTATCATTCCAGGCAGACATGTTTTTCTTTGCATGGGCTTTGACCTGGGAAAGGGAGTAAAGTGACACGGTCTGGGTGAACTTGAGCATCAATAACTCTTGAGTAATAGAACATTTGGCAAATATCTCTTGGAACATTTTTAAGCATAAAAATGTTTCCTGTGCTTTGACTAAACAGCCAGGACCTAAAGGATATGTGTCATAAATAAAGGGTATACTTGTTTCCTTTTTTCTGCAAACAATTCAGAGTTAATTTTTACATCCACTGACACCACACAATTTAACGAAAGTTTCTTAGGAAGGCAGGAAATGACCTCATTGAGCAATCTTTGGAAAAGCAATTTCTTTATACTTTTCTACCAGACGAAAAATGTGATTAATGGAACATCAGAATATTTCAAGTGAATAGCTTATTTTACATTCTTTAAAATTAAAAAAAGCAATAACTAATATAAATTAGCTTTTTCCATAGATGTCATAAAAAGTAGGTAAAATGTTGCCCATAGATGCCTTAACTACTCTGACTTTCTACATAAAGACGCATTTGTCTGAAAATAGAATAAACTTTAAGAAGGTATTTCAAAAAAAGATCCTCCTTTGTGGTAAGTGCCAACAAAGAACACATTTTACATTAATTGGTTGTCTCAGTCCAGACCATCTGTCTCTCCAAATGTAATGAATGCTGGCATTCTTATTGGTATGTACTCAATAGTTCAAATTGGTCTGAAATAAACCCTGCTCAAAATCTTGTTATAGTACCAGCTTGTGAGTTGTGGTATGAATGTTAAGTTTCCTTTTATCAGGGTCTCTCCCAGTGAAAAATTTGAGTTTCATTCCATGTATCTAGAGCATGGGCTTCAGAGAGATGTATTTTCTATTTGCATAGTTGTATTATACATTGTTCTCACATTATATAACTCATGTATATGTATATGATATTACATAATATAGCTGTTTAGCATTTTATATATGAAATTAAATTTTATGCATACCTTTTAATGGAGAGTGTCACTGGTTTCTGACAATTTTGTCAGATATGTAGGGAACCATCATTAGCTCCAGATGAGAAAATTATTCTCAGATTACAGGTAAGAATATTAAGGCTTAGAGGCACTGTTTGGTTTAGCCCATGACTATTTCTCATGTGATATTCTTTTTTTCATCCTGTTGGCATCGACTATCTGATCATTTCATATAGGCCAAACTCCTTCCCACCCTAGATCTGTGTAATTTATGAAAGAGGGAAGAGGGAGAGAAAAGTTTCCCTAAGCTCCCTCTCTAGAGAGTGGCATGAGGCTCATCTTAAATACGCCATCACCACAAAATCATTCCTTCTCTCAGACCAGGTTAGATTCCTTCTATGTGCTCTTATGGATACTTACTTTTTCTTTTAAAAATAATACCATAGGCCAGGCATGGTGGCTCACACCTGTAATCCCAGTGCCTTGGGAGGCCGAGGCGGGCGAATCACAAGGTCAAGAGATCAAGACCATCCTGGCCAACATGGTGAAACCCCGTCTCTACTAAAAATACAGAAATTAGCTGGGTGTGGTGGTGCACACCTGTATTCCCAGCTACTGGGGAGGTTGAGGCTGGAGAATCACTTGAACCTGGGAGGTTGTAGTGAGCTGAGATGGTGCTCTAGCCTGGTAACAGAGTGAAACTCCATCTCAAAAAAAAAAAAAAAATTATAATTAAAATAACAAATACAAAAATATGCTCCCCCAATATAAAGTAAACTCCAGGATGAAAAGCAGAGACTGTCTATTTTTCTGGTTAAAGTCAGCAATGATATTCAATTCCTAACACTGATTAGAAAGCTAATTATCAGATGCCATACTAGTAGCACAATCATAATCATAGACTGAGAAATATGAAGCTTTCTCTCAGTAATCCTTTCTGTGCTAAAAGACAAATGGAAAATGTAAAAGTACTAACTTCAACCAATACTGTCATCTGTTGTGGAGCTTGTGAGGAGCTTTTGGAATTAGATAGGTTTGAGATTGGTTGGTAGTTCATCCAGACTCTGGGTGTAACATTACACCTGTCACTCTGTTAACTCTGTAACTATTAATATCATCTTATTAGAAACATCTATTTAGATGCTTTGAGAATTTTTCAATTATTTGGAAATGGTTAGGAATACATGCCTTAATAATACGATCATTTGATAGATAATAATTTCTCTTGCTCCCTTGTCTCCAACAAGATAGCTCATAAGGTTAAATGTAAAAAGCCTAGATTGTGGATAGCAATCATTGATATGGCTGGAATTACAAAATGAGGAAACCTTAAAAAATGACTGATTGCTTTAATTCGTAGTTAACACCTAATTGCAGCGAATTAAAAAAACAAGGGTTACTTGACCACTTTCCCAAAAGAACAGAAGAAAATGCACCCAACATACCAAAGTCTAAAGCTGAGGACCAAGAGGTTAACTTTGTAGAGCTACCTATGATCTGGACAAACTATCTCTACCCAGGTACTGTTTAGGAGTTCTGAATCCTTTGCTGTCTAGATCACTGCTACCATTCTGTTAATAAAAAGTAGGACTAGCAGAGGGGATTTTGGTCTTTGGGGCAGGAGAAGCCTCTTAAGGAAGAGGCTATACTTTCGCCATGTGCCATTTGCTGAATTCAATTCTGTGATCTAATGGGAAACAAAATAAACAGATGTAGGTCCTATCATCCGAGAGTTTATAGTTGACGTAAGTTAAACAAATTACGTGTGATTGTCTCATCAGTGCCTGTGAGAAACAGGCATGTGATTATCTGATCAATGCCTATGAGAAATCGAAGCAGATATGAATGTGCATGGTATGAGAACCAGATGTGGTCTGGAAGCTCAGGGCATTTCAGAAGCAATTAGAATAAAAAGAGGTTCTCTATAGGAAAAGTAAGGAGGAACAGGGGGCATTTTAGACTGAGGAAACAGTAAATGCAAAGGTTTTGAGATTGGACGGAGCATAACACAAAAGCATGTAAAGCCTCATTCATCTTCCAGTCACTGCACATACATTATCTCATTTAATCTTCACATCTACCCTATGAAATAGGTACTGTTGTATTCCCTAGGATCAAAAATGAAGACAAGTGCTTAGTCAGAATGACTGACTTTCCCAAGGTCTCAGAGCCACTGAACTCATATTTGAACTCAGATCTCACATTTCTGATCCAAAGCAAACTCAATCTCAATTAAAATGCAGAGTTTATTAGCAAACAATAATAAGAGCTTCCTTGGGCAGTTTGACGTGAAAATTAGATAAATTGATACACTTTAAGCATCTAGATCAATCAATTGATTCTGTATCTGCAAATTCCAAATTAATGTCTAAATAGTTTTGGCTTATTATTTATTGGTAGAATGAATATTAAGTGATGGCATTAAAATTAGCCAGCATCCTACACTTTCCTTGCAAGCACAGACTAACTTTGAAATTATTTAAGAAGGCTGACAGATGCTTCAAGATTATCCAACCTGTTTTAAGTAGAGAAAAATAGATATCACATTCTATTTTTTTCACTCCTACATTTAAATGTTTAAAACTCATTCTAAAATTGACTACAAAATATCTACCTTTGAATATAGAGCTATTTATTGCAAAATGCCATACTAGCACATATGGTTTATAGCAAGTGGCCTTTTCTCCTACCGAAAAGAACAGAGATGAAGTGGACTAGATTCACAGTGACAGTCTTCATGATTTTTATTTATGTTCTTATGCTTGACAGCTTCTCAGATAATATTATGCCATAGGAAAGGTTTCAGTTATCAGGCCTATATGATTTATCTAAGAGCTTAAAAATATGTAGGCAGAAAAAAAATACAGGAATATTTGCCTATCAAAATAATAGATTCCTTTTTTTCCATGTATTCAGAAGAGATGAGTGACTTTGAGTCTCATTAGATTGACAACTTATTTTGCAACATTTCATGGTCAGCTATCGTGTTTTTCTTTAAATACTGAAAAAAATGTTTCCAAATTTTCAGGAACAGAAAACTACATATGACATAGATTGTTTTCCATGCTGCTACCAACAAACATTTCATGCTTTGTGCTCCCTTAAAGTCATGCCCAATCATGTTTTAGACAGTTTTCTGGGAAAACCACACTAAAGCCTAGCTCTATTATCAGATACTGTGGTCCCTAAGGAGAGGCCAGTGGCAGGACACTACATATTGCATTGTTTGTGTAAGGCTGAAATACATATTATAAAACATCTGGGTAGACTTTTGAAAAAGTCATGGTCATCATTTTCCAAAGTCTCCAAAGATAAGATGTCAGCCATGATGATTAAAATTCCATTTAAATCATAAATTTTTGTTGGATTTTTAAAATACTTTTAATTCATAGTGTGGCAGATGCTAAGGGGATTTTTAAAACTTTCTACATACAAGGTGATATGGTTTGGCCATGTCCTCACCCTCATCTCATTTTGAATTCCCACGTGTTGTGAGAGGGACCGAGGGCAAGTTTTTTCCATGTTGTTATCCTGATAGTGAGTCTCACCAGATATGATGGTTTTACAAAGAGGAGTTCCCTGGCACAAGCTCTCTCTCTTTACCTGCTGACATCCATGTGGGATGTGACTTGCTCCTCCTTGCCTTCTACTGTGATGGTGAGGCCTCCCCAAGCATGTGGAACTGTGAGTCCAATTAAAACTTTTTCTTTTGTAAATGGCCAGTCTCGAGTCTCGAGTATGTCTTTATCAGCAGCATGAAAACAAACTAATACAGTAAATTGGTACCAGTGGAGTGGGGCACTGTTGAAGAGATACCCAAAAATCTGAAAGTGACTTTGGAACTGGGTCACAGGCAGAGGTTGAAACAGTTTGGAGGGCTCAGAGGAAGATAGAGAAATTTGGGAACGTTTGGAACTCCCTAGAGACTTGTTGAGTGGCTTTGACCAAAATGCTGAAAATGATATGACAAAGAATTCCAGGATAAGGTGGAGATGAGGAACTTGTTGGGAACTGGAGCAAAGGTGCCTCTTGCTATGTTTTAGCAAAGAGACTGGTGGCATTTTGCCCATGCCCTAGAGATTTGTGGGACTTTGAACTTGAGAGAGATGATTTAGGGTATCTGGCAGAAGAAATTTCTAAGCAGCAAAGCATTCAAGAGGTGACTTGGGTGCTATTAAAGGGATTAATTATTATTATTATTATTATTATTTTTGAGATGGAGTCTCTCTCTGTTGCCCAGGCTGGAGTGCAGTGGTGCGATCTCGGCTCACTGCAAGCTTCACCTCCCAAGTTCACGCCATTCTCCTTCCTCAGCCTCCCGAGTAGCTGAGACTACAGGCGCCCGCCACCATGCCCGGCTAATTTTTTGTATTTTTTAGTAGAGACGGGTTTTCACCATGTTAGCCAGGGTGGTCTCGGCCTCCCAAAGTGCTGGGATTATAGGCGTGAACCACAGCACCCCGTCGTCATTCAGTTTTAAAAGGAACACAGAGCATAAAAGTTTGGAAAATTTGTAGTCTCACAATACAATAGAAAAGAAAATTCTATTTTCTGAGAAGAAATTCAAGCTGACTGCAGAAATTCGCATAAGTAACGAGGAAGCCAATGTTAATCCCCAAGACAATGAGGAAAATGTCTTCAGGGCAGGCCAGAGGTCTTCACAGCAGCCCCTCCCATCAGACACCCGGAGACCTAGGAAGAAAAATGGTTTTGTGGGTCGAGTCCAAGGTCCCGGTGCTGCGTGCAGTCTAGAGACTTAGTGTTCTGCATTCCAGCCACTCCAGCCTTGACTAAAAGGGGCCAAGGTACAGCTCAAGACATGGCTTCAGAGGAGGGAAGCCCCAAGCCTTGGCAGCTTCCACATGGTGTTGAGCCTCAGAGTGCACATAAGTCAAGAAATGAGGTTTGGGAACCTCCACCTGAATTTCAGAAGATGTATGGAAATGCCTAGATGCTCAGGCAGAAATCTGCTCTAGGGACAGTGTCCTCATGGAGAACCCCTGCTAGGGCAGTGCAGGAGCGAAATGTGGGGTGGTGCCCACACACAGAGCCCCTACTGGGGTATCACCTAGTGAAGCTGTGAGAAGAGGGTCACAGTCCTCCAGACCCCAGAATGGTAGATCCACTGACACCTTGCACCATGCTCCTGGAAAAGCCTCAGACACTCAACATGAGCCTATGAAGGCAGCCGGGAGGGAGGCTGTACCCTGCAAAGCCACAGGGGTGGAGCTGCCCAAGACTATGGGAACCCACCTCTTGCATCAGCGTGAAATGGATATGAGACGTGGAGTCAAAGGATATCATTTTGGAGCTTTAAGATTGACTGCCTCACTGGATTTCGGCCTTACATAAGGCCTGTAGCCCCTTTGTTTTGGTCAATTTCTCACATTTGGAATGACTGTATTTACCCAATGCTTGTACCCCCATCGTGTCTAGGAAGTAACTAACTTGCTTTTGATTTTACAGGCTCATAGGCAGAAGGGACTTGCCTTCTCTCAGATGAGACTTTGGACTGTATACTTTTGAGTTAATGCTGAAATAAGGCTTTTGGGGGACTGTTGGGAAGGCATGATTGGTTTTGAAATGTGAGGCCATCAGATTTGGGAGGGGCCAAGGGAAGAATGTTATGGCTTGGCTGTGTCTCCATCCTAACCTTATTCTTGAATTCCCCTCTTGTGTTGTGGAAGGGACCCAATGGGAGGTAACTGAATCATGGGGGCGTGTATGTCTTTTCTCTGCTGTTCTCATGATAGTGAATAAGTCTCATGAGATCTGATGATTTTATAAAGAGGAGTTCCCCTGCGCAAGCTCCCTCTTTGCCTGCCGCCATTTGCGTAGGATGTGACTTGCTCCTCCTTGCCTTCCACCATGATTGTGAGGGCACCTAAGCCACATGGAACTGTAAGTCCAATTAAACCTCTTTCTTTTGTAAATTGCTTAGTCTCAGGTATATCTTTATCAGCAGTGTGGAAACGAAGTAATGTACAAGGTAACGCAGGTTTACATTTTCTACTTTGTATGATTATTCAGGTTACTGTCTCTTTCCGCCCATGTGAATTGCTTTAACTTCTCTCTCTTTGTCAAGATTCTTTTTGACGCAAGAAACAAAAACATAATTTGGCTAGCTTAATCTTTTCAAGCAATTGGTTGAAGGGACACTGGGTAACTCACAGAATCAAATGTAAAGCTGAACACTTGTGGTTTGGCTCTTTGTCCTCACTCAAATCTCATCTCAAATTATAATCCCCACGTGTCAGGGGAGGGGGCTGGTGAGAGATGATTGAATCATGGGGGTGGACTTCCCCCTTGTTAATCTCTTGATAGTGAGTGGGTTCTCATAAGATATGATTGTTTGAAAGTGTGTGGCAATTCCTCCCTAGTGAACTCACTCTCTCCTTCTCCATCATGGTAAAGAAGTGCCTGCTTCCTCTTCCTTTTCTGCCATGATTGTAAGTTTCCTGAGGCCTTCCAACCATGCTTCCTGTTAAACCTGTGGAACTGTGAGTCAATCAAACCTTTTTTATTTGTAAATTACCCAGTCTCAGGTAGTTGTTTATAACAGTGTGAAAATGGACTAATACAACACCTGAATACCTGGGAAGAGAAATCTAATCACACGTTGAAATATATCTGTAACAAGTACTAATGCACAATATCTTTATAGCATTGACATCTGCTGTGTATCATTATGTTAAGAATTAATTGTAGGGATTGTTTTAGTTTAGGTCTTGAACTCACCATAGTTGTGAGATGGAGGAAGGGAATTATTATAGGAGACTCACTAGTACAGTATAGAATGTAGGAGTGGAAGATTCGCAAATGACAACTGAGGTGTTGTTACAAAAAAGGAGACAAAGGAAAAGAATGCTCATAAATATCGTTTTGATTTGGTTTGTTTGTTTGTTTTTCTTTTTTTTTTTTTGCTACTCAAATGTCCATCAGTCATAAAGGGAATAAGGTCTGAAATATGCACACAATGGAACATTATACAGTAAGGAGACTATGCCTTCTATAAATGTACACAAATATGGATTAATCTCAGAAACATAATATTGAACAAAAGAAGCTAGACAAAAGGAGAATGTCCTGTATGATTTTAATTATTTAAATTGCAAAAATAGGTGAAACTGATAATGTTAAAAGGCAAGATTTTGGTAACTCTTGAGGAAAGAGTAGGAGTGACTGAAAAAACACATCAGGAGGTTCTGGACATATTGGTTATACTCTGTTTCTTGATCTGAGTGCTCATTTCAAGGACTGTGCTTTTTTGGTGAAAATATGTTGAGCTGCAAAGTTATCCACACAATTTGGTGTGGACATTGCCTGAAGCAAAAGGAAAATTCAGTAATACTAATCCTGTCTTTTAAAAAGTTTTTGCCGGGTGCAGTGGCTCATGCCTGTAATCCCAGCGCTTTGGGAGGCCAAGGCGGGCGGATCATGAGGTCAGGAGATTGAGACCACGATGAAACCCCGTCTCTGCTAAAAATACAAAAAATTAGCCGGGCACGGTGGTGGGTGCCTGTACTTCCAGCTACTTGGGAGGCTGAGGCAGGAGAATGGAGTGAACCCAGGAGGCGGAGCTTGCAGTGAGCCAAGATCGCACCACTGCACTCCAGCCTAGGCGACAGAGTGAGAGTCCGTCTCAAAAAAAATAAATAAATAAAAATAAAATAAATAAAATAAAATAAAATAAAATATTTCATAGCTGGGCACAGTGGCTCACACCTTTACTGAGGTAGGAGGATTGCTTGAGCTCAGGAGTTTAAGACCAGCCTGGGTAACCTAGTGAGATGCCATCTCTACAAAATAATAATAATAATAATAAGCCAGGCATAGTGGTGTGCACCTGTACTTCCAGATACCTGACAGGCTGAGGTGGGAGGATTGCTAGAACTTGGGAGGCAGAGGTTGCAGTGAGTTGACATTGTGCCACTGTACTCCAGCCTGGGTGACAGAGTGAAACCCTGTCTGAAACAAACAAACAAATTTTGATATTGTGTTAATCATGGACTTTGATCCATTAGACAAACCTGACAAAAACAAGCAATGGGGAAAGGATTCCCTATTTAATAAATGCTGCTGGGAAAACTGGCTAGCCATAAGTAGAAAGTTGAAACTGGATCCCTTCCTTACTCCTTATACAAAAATTAATTCAAGATAGATTAGAGACTTAAATATTAGACCTAAAACCCATAAAAACCCTAGAAGAAAGCCTAGGCAATACCATTCAGGATATAGGCATGGGCAGGGACTTCATGTCTAAAACACCAAAAGCAATGGCAACAAAAGCCAAAATTGACAAATGGGATCTAACCAAACTAAAGAAAGCTGAAATTGGATCCCTTCCTTACACCATATACAAAAATTAACTCGAGATGTATTAAAGATTTAAATAGAAGACTCAACACCATAAAAACCCTAGAAGAAAACTTAGGCAATACCATTCAGGACATAGGCATGGGCAAAGACTTCATGACTAAAATACCAAAAGCAATGGTAACAAAAGCCAAAATAGACAAATGGGATCTAATTAAACTAAAGAGCTTCTGCACAGCAAAAGAAACTACCATCAGAGTGAACAGGCAACCTACAAAACGGGAGAAAATTTTTGCAATCTACCCATCTGACAAAGGGCTAATATCCAGAATCTACAAAGAACTTAAACAAATTTACAAGAAAGAGACAAACAACCACATCAAAAACTGGGCAAAGGTTATGAACAGATACTTCTCAAAAGAAGACATTTATGCAGCCAACAGACGTATGAAAAAATGCTCATCATCACTGGTCATCAGAGAAATGCAAATCAAAACCGCAAAGAGATACCATCTCATCCCAGTTAAAATGGCAATCACTAAAAAGTCAGGAAACAACAGATGATGGAGAGGATGTGGAGAAATAGGAACATTTTTACACTGTTGGTGGGAGTGTAAACTAGTTCAACCATTGTGGAAGACAGTGTGGTGATTCCTCAAGGATCTAGAACAAGAAATACTATTTGACCCAGCGATCCCATTACTGGGTATATACTCAAAGGATTATAAATCACGCTACTATAAAGACACATGCACAAGTATGTTTATTGTGGCATTATTCACAATAGCAAAGGCTGGGAACCAACCCAAATGTCCATCAATGATAGACTGGATAAAGACAATGTGGCACGTATACACCATGGAATACTATGCAGCCATGAAAACGGATGAGTTCTTGTCCTTTGTAGGAACATGGATGAAGCTGGAAACCATCATTCTCAGCAAAATATCACAAGGCCAGAATACCAAACACCTCATGTTCTCACTCATAAGTGAGAGTTGAACAATGAGAACACATGGACACAGGGAGGGGACCATCACACACTGGGGCCTATTGGGGGTTGGGAAGCTGGGTGAGGGATAGAGTTAGGAGAAATACCTAATGTAAATGACGAGTTGATGGGTCCAGCAAACCAACGTGGCACATGATACCTAAGTAACAAACCTGCACATTGTGCACATGTACCCTAGAACTTAAAGTATGATTTAAAAAAAAAGAAAAAAAATGTATTGCATTATAATGTTATTTGTTTTGAATGCTGGATATTTGGTGTCCCTTAAATTTTGTGTTCAAGGCAAGTCTCTCACTTGCTTTTTACCTTAGACCAGGCCCTATGCTCACCACAGAGAGAATAAAAGCCAAAGGATGCTAGATGACTGAGTCAAAGTCACAGAGATAATTTCCTCTAGTGTATTTTTTTTTTAAAATCAGTTATGGATCCTTCCATGCCTACATTCTGCTTTTATACGGTTATATACCATGAAATGAGTCTCACTACCTTTCATATTTTCCATTATTCAGCCAAGTCATAGTTTGCATTTCCAAGAGAAAAAAAAATTCAAAACCCCAAACAAACACACAAAAAACAAATGACTTCTTCCTCAAGACTCATTCACGTCAAAGTGAAAAATTGTTTTTTTTCTCTAAATGTCAGCAAATTAAGGAAATTCAGTTACATTAAGGTCCAAGGTCAGAATAGCTTTTTAAAAAATATGGACTCTACTATTCAATTTACTCAAAGAAATTTACATTTTAAAACCATCAAATATTTCAAGATTAATTATCTTTCTTTAGGGAGATAACAATAGAAGGCAATTATAACCCAAAGTGGCAAAACAAAGAATTTATTATTTTCAATTATTGCTTAGTACGTGTGGTTTTTGTTTTTTTTTTACCTTTTCTTTAACAATAAGATGTATTTAATGTAATCGGGTTCTTTTCTTTGACAGTTTAAAGATCTATTGAGTACTTTTGTCTCTCCTTTTGCCTTGGTTTTTGCTTTTGGATTGCCTATTTCTGATTAACAGAAGGTTGAAAGTCTCTGGCTCGGAAGTCAATCAGAATGCCACCGTTTAATAATGGTACACTGAACAGTTGACACATTGCCGGGCTAACATCTTTTTGACAAAATGATTACATCTACTGCACATCAATCACTTGACATAACCAAAATAAAGCCAGCTTAATAGAACAATATCTCATGATAAATACCTTCCCTTGAAACTTCCCATCTTTGCCTTCACACTTCTATATTGATAAATGATGTTCCTTCACCTTGATGTTCTTTTCCTCCAAGCAGAAGCCCTATTGTCCTGTGACAGCCTCCTGTTGAATTCACTGCAACACCTAGATGTTTAAGGCAGTTTTCAAACAAAGTCTTCTCTGTCTCTGGTATTAATTAACCAGTTAATCAATAAACACTAAGAGAGAGCCCAACGTTTAGAAAGGTAGCTGTTTTCCCTCATCCAATGGAACAAGTAAGACACCTGTTTTTTACTTTCTGTCATCTTTATATTCACCAGCAAAATCATGAGCTAATATCTGAATCCCTGCCATTCTTAGCAAGTTTCACAGGTCCCAGGTGAGCGTGAACTCAGTCTGAGCTTCCACCTTCAGTGGTTTGTTCCCTTAATGGAGTGAGACAAGCAATATTTATTTCTTGAACACTTATAGTAAGACAATCAAAAGCAACTGTTGGAAATGCACAAGACAGGCTTAATAATGGAGACATCATTTTTTGATTGCTATAGAGCTTCTTCGTAAGTCAGTTTTTGCTATCCTTTAAATGAGTTAAGACATTTTCTTATATAAATTCTGTATTACTCAGCTCTTGCTGTAAAAAGTGTCACCCCCAAAATCTCTAGCTTTTAAAAAGAAGTATTCATTATTGCTCCTGAGTCCACAGGTCCTCAGGGATGATTTGGTGTGGCTCAGTGTTGTTTCCACACTGGCAGGAACTGATTGCTCTAGTGTGGCTTCAGTCGCATGCCTGGAGATGGGATGGCAGTCAGTTTCCACAATGAGGTGACTGGGCTACTTACGTCCCATCTTCCCACAGACAAGCTTCAGCTTATTTACATGGCAATGGCAGAACCCAACACACTCTAAGAAAGCACAAACCACAACACTGCGTCTGACACATTCTGTTGGCCAGAATAAATCACAAAGACAGTATAAATACAAGGGATGGTGAAATACATGCTACCTCTTGATGGGAGGAGATTCAAAATTGCATTCCATGGGTTCTGAATATAGGAAAAGGAAAAAAATATAATCAATTTTGTAGTCAACTTATGGTAAAACCAGTAGCGCCCAAATAGTCATATAATAAGAAATATATTTGCATAAATTTAAAAAAGTATTACCCATATTAAAATTTGCTTTATTTTGTACAACCAGTTCAATATAATTATTTCTTTTATACATTGTTATATTTTTTTGAAATTCCACTAGTGGCTTTGTTTTAATTTTTGGATATCTGTTAAGTGGAAAGCAACATTATAGGTATGAACTCTATAATATCAATTTCTGCTTTGGTGACACCATTTCAAATTCATATAAAACATTTTTAATTGCATAAACATTAGCATTAGGAATTTAGAATCTTAAGTAAGCTGTATCTGAAAGAAACAACAATGTATATTTTATTTCAAATGACATATTCTTTGGTATAAAGAGTGAAGTGTTCATACATTATATAACACAAAAATAAATATCATATCTGTTCACTTTGGTCACCATCCAGTCATTTTGATTTGCCTTTAGAAAGCCCAAAGGAGCATGTTATACTCAGAAATTTATAGCAATTTCATAAACGGAATGTTTAAAAGAATACAATTAACATCAAGGAATTTAGCAAAGTTAATATAAGCAAAAATATGTTTAGAACAATTTGGTTTATACAAGGGTTAAATAAAATAATGTATGTAAAGCACTGCTAGCGTATCTCATATTCATCACTCAACAAATGGTGCTATTTTTATTCTAGAACTTAGCATAATATTCGTTTTTTAAAGGCTAGCATATATTTTTGAACAAATTCTATGAACAGCATACATATATCACTGTTATGCACTTGTGATATTTATTTTTCAACAGTAAATATTTTCATGCTCTACTGACTATAACAACCTGGCATTTTGTAATTTAACTATTTTTTATTCTTATTTATGTAGCTTCATTATTTTCTGTCAATTTGTTCCTTAGAGGAAGATTGTTTTCAAATAGAAACTATGCTATTATATTAGTAGGTAAAAAAAAAAAAAAAAAAAGAAAGAAGGAATACTACAATTTCAAATATGTATTCAGCACTAAGCAAACTATGTAAAGATGAGAAATGATAATAATCCTAACTAAGGTTTCAATAATCTACAAGAGGAGACACAAGAAGTTAATTTATTATAAGAAAAACAATGAAATAATTGTTTAAACAAATATTTTAAAACTTAATTACTATTTCTGTATTTTAGTCATTTTTTTCTTTAAGTAGGCTTGTGAAAACTTTAAATTTTGATATTGAATTTTCATGGTTCACTACCATGAGATGCAATTCTACAAAATGTATGACAAATTTTTGTTTGTTATTTCATTTTTTCCTCTGAGATCAAATCATCAGCAAACAACACAACAAACTTCTGAAAGGGTCATATAAATTGTCTGCAAACAGAAAAGGGAAATTCAAGAAATCATTATAACTGACACCATCACAAAACCCTTTTTGCCTAATTGAGGGTTTACAGTGAAGAAAAAAATATATGTCTCAAGAAAAATGGCTAGTCAAGTTAGCTTGGAGACTTGGAAACATTTTGTAGAATTATTGTGAGATTACATAAGATTATTGTTACAAAGTGCTTAAAATAGGACATGCCCAAAATGCGGGCTGAAAACAGTATTATCACCATCATTATTAACATAATTATTATCACCATTACAATCTTTAAAATGTTTTGAAATGTTTAGATATTTACAGAGTTCCATTTCGTGAAAGAAGTGCTATAAAAGTATTTGAATTTATCTCTTCTATCCACAGCTTTTTACTCTTATCCACACATGTTTTAACTGAAGTTGATATAGGGGAAGAGATTCCTAAGTACAAGACTTTAACGAAGTGTAATTATAATAATAAACTAGGGTATGAAGAGACAAAGTGATACTGCATCTTCAGCTAATGTTCTCTGTGTGCTCAGCCATTTCCAAAGCAGTATAGTAAACCTCCAAGTTAGACACAGCTAAACTTTTTTTCAAAGAAAACAATACTATGTTCTCTAACACTTTATATAAACATTTACTTTTGCAGTCTTTTCCCATTTTGGAATTGCATAAAGACCTAAAGCCAGGTAAACGCCGACCCCTCCTTCTCCCATTCAATTCTGTGCCATCCTCCTTCTTCAGTTTCACAAATACCCTTTCTCTGGGATGGAAAACGGAACACTCATGTGCAGCCTCAGGTCCCTCAAGAACTGACTGTCTCTTAGGTGTACGGCTCTTTAAGAGAAGAAACTGCGCTGATTGAACTTGCTTTGCACAGTGTGGACAAAGTAACAGAGCTCAGAAAGATGCTTAATCAATACTGACTACGGATGATAATTTGAGAGGTGAAGGAAAATCTATGTGGATTTCTTTGGAAAAGCCTGAACCATCAGAAACAAGATATCAATTTAGAGTTTAATCTGTTGTAACAAATTTATACAAAAATGTTTTCAGTACGCCACAATCATGTCAGCATATTTTTGAGTACCACGGTGATTTGGACACTGTGTTTGTTGTAATGTAATGTAAATGTCATTAAGGCACACATTCTGCTCTGGAGAAACACTGGGAGCAGTCTAGTGACATTTTCTGGGATTTTTTTTTATATTTTAACATATTGAAGAAGAATAAGAGGACATGATAAAAATAGTGCCTTTGAATTCAAGGATAAGATGTTAATACAAACAATCAAATGTTTATCAATAAGCATTTCAAGGAATTAACAAAAAAATGCATTATGTGTATTCAGAACAATAATTTATTAGCTAGTACTACAGCAATCAAAACATGGTAAGCCTCCATTATTAAGCCTGTCTTGTACATTTCCAATAGTTCTTGTTGATTGTCATAGTATAAGTGTTCAAGAGATAAACATTGTTCGTTTCACTCCACTAAGGCAACAAATTTTGAAGGTGGAAGCTTAGACTGAGTTCACACTCACCTGGGACCTCTAAAACTTGCAAATGGCAGGGATTCTGATATTAGCCCATGATTTTGCTGGTGAGTATAAAGATGACAGAAAGTAAAAAACAGGTGTCTTGCTACCTAGTTCCATTGGATGAGGGAAAACAGCTTCCCTTCTAAACTTTGGGCTCTTAGCATTTATTAACTGTTTAATATACAGAGACAGAGAAGACTTTGTTTGAAAACTTCCTTAAACATCTAGGTACAGGAAACTTAGATAGTTTATGTATCAGGCCTTCAGATTTTATCCATCTTCATCCACTGGGCTTATGATGATTGCACCCAAAGAAGCCTGGTCTACATATCATGACGCTAAGTTACTTGTAGGATATAGCTCTACAAAGATCACAGTACTCTGTTATCTTTTTAGGCAAAAGAAAACTTGTTTAGCTTCTCTTAACATCTTGGTAAGTTTAGAATAAGCAACAATTTGAATTTTCTCAAAGACTAACTTCATGTTCTACACACTTTGTTATATAAGATTTCTTTTCCTTCTTCATTAAGTTAGTTGATTGTTTCCTGGAGAATAACAAAAGAAAGAACAGTGACTTTGTCTCTTTGTCTTCCTTTTTCCTTCTCTCTTCTCTTCTCTCTGTATAAAGTCGCACTAGTACTTTTCATATGGATTATTTCAGTAAAATTTCACACCAATAGTTTAAGTTCAGTTTCCCATTACATAATTGAACACTGCAAAGTAACATTAGCTGAAAGAGAATTAAAGTCTATTTTCACACATATAAAGTAAGTTTGAACATAGTCCAGAGGTGACTTGGTGACTTCATAGTGATACCCGGGACTCGAGCAGTGCCATCTTTCTGTTCTGCCATCCAGTACATCATATATTTTCAAGACCACTACATGGATCAAGATGGATGCTGAAATTCCAGTCATTAATGTCAACTTCCTTCTTCACAGAACAGAAGTGGAGAAAAAGCAGAGGGGCAAAGAGGGGTCCTCTACGTGAGATAGCACCTTTAAACTTTAACCTGCACAGAAATCTCATGCAACATTTCTGCTAACATCACAGTAGCCAGAACACAATCTCTTGACCAGACTTGGAAAACAGGCACATTTCACTCCTGAATAATATCACAGTTGTATTCCCAAGGAGGAGGAACAGAATGAAACAAAAGACTTGGAGACAGACAACTAGCTGACACCATCCCCAACAAACTTGTGAGCTTATCCAAGTATCTAAGAAGAGAAAACCGAGATTAAATTTTCAAACTCACTCATCTTTTTGTTGCTCACTCGTTCTTTGGGGCAACTAACAATATTATTGATTTTTTTTTCTGAGGTATAAAGAAAGCAATGTCTAGTGCCATGGTAGATATTGTAGGTATTGTACTTGCTTTTACATTGCCTCCAGTACAGTAACAAAGTTTTATCAAGAAAAAGGAAAATACGATATAATGTGATATGGTCCATGGAAGGGTAGGGGACTATGAGAGCAAGCAGACAAGAGCTATTCTGTTTAGAGGCCACTTACTGTGTGAAATTTCTGATCAATTAAGAGTTATAATTGGGACTTGCCCAAGTGAGATCAAGAAATGTGACTGTTCGAGTACAGAGACAACTCATGGGACAACTCAAAACCACAGAGATCATAGTATTGAGGAATTTTAGTTCAACGTGACAGTTGCCATCAGGAATGTAACAATGGACAGAGGAATAGAAAAGGCATAGACAGAAACATAACTTAGTGAACCACTTAGATAATTTTCTTTTTCAGAGTGGAGCTAGCCATTGGGTACAAACAGAAAAAAAAGGACTGGATTAGCTTTGCCCTGAAATATGTAGAATTCCAGAACCAATGAATGGCACAACTGGTCTACTAAACAAACTTCATATGCTTTTCCAAACTCTCTTTTCTAAATAGGATGATACTATTTTCTGAATTCAAATTTAGAAAACAGCATGAAAAACAAGAAATTTTATCTGTCTTGGAAAATTCAATTTCATATTTCTGTATTTATTGAAGAGCTTTGCTTCACATGAGATGTGTACTATTTAAAATCATATATAGGATTTACCATCCTTCCTAAAATCAATTTACATAGTTTCTAAAATAATTTTCATATCTTTAATGAGTTTTGTAAATCACCTCTGAGAACACACAGACTAATATTCTTTGTGAAGCTACTGGAAGAACAGTACTCATAAAAGAAAGCTATGTTAATGAATGAATTGTATTGGAATATTTTTTCACTTTATGTTTTCCATTATTTTAATCAAGCAAGTGACAAAGAGAATCTCCATACTCATTGTGCAACAACAACAACACCTGCAGAAAAATGAGGACTATGGCAGTTCGCAAATGTAAAACATCGAGTATGTTAAGATAAGCAATATTTTATCAAGACTGAAAATAACTCCTCAATACTGCAAGAGGAAGAGTTTATATTGTCATTCACAGGAGTTAAATATATAATTATAACAGATCCTGAAATCCAGTCAACATAATCACTGTATCTTAGTTGTCTGGGATTAAAAGAAGAAGAAGAAAAGAACTGTGATTATATAATTTTCTTTTTCAGAGAAAATCATTAACCAGAAAAAAAGTGCTCAATTGAAAAAAGAAAAAAAAAAATCTTACTAAAGTGGAATCGTTTTTGTGTTAATTATGTCCAGTGAAACTTCTTCAGTGATACTAAAATGTACATGCTTATATGACAGATAATTATAATGTCCCCGAGAATGAGACAATATGAGCTTTATTCAGTATGAGTTCTGGTATCAAGGCATCAGAATTATTTTGAAAAGAGTCCTTACTCTACATTTAAGAAATGACAAAAGAGACACACATTAAATAAGATACTGATAATCTCAGAAAAATAACTCCCAAAGTATATATGGTTCTTAATAATTTTGACATAAGGAAAGTACTTATGTTTAGATTTGTCTGAACTGCTCACTGTGACATCAAACCAAACTGGATATCAAATAATTCTTTAGCTACTCTCAGAGAGCCTTTGCTCTCTTGAATAAAGCTATAGAGCATATTCATGCTGCCTTCCTTCATTTATTAATTTTATTTTCATACCTTCTTCAAATAGTTAAATTCAACTGGGAGTCTGAAAGTGTCTTAGGCTTGTTCAGAACTGAAGTACTCTCAGAAATCTCCAGTAGTAAAGTGAACTGGAAAACTAGACTTCCATAACTTCAAAAGCAAAGTTGAAATTTTGATACAAGAGAGTTGATGAGAGAGTTATTTGAAAACATAAAACCTATTAATATGCGAGTTCTTAAATAGTCATTTTCTATTTTAATTGCTGTCCTATATCAGGTCCATCAATTGGAGAGTCAATGTTTTATGCGTGCATAAATGGTACTGTGGATAAACTGGATATCAAAACGGTTGTTTAGAATACTGTTTCAACAAGCACACTTCAATACATTTATTTAATTTTTTAATTAAGCCACATTATTAATATATCTTTATCACTTTCTCGGTATAGATTTTAGTTGTAGGTCCTAGGTAAGTGTATATCAGTGAATAGAGAGACATAATATAGTACATAAAGGGGAGAAATAGAACTAGTATATATAAATATGCTCTAGGGGATTATGGAAGAAAAAGGAATTCTCTGAATTAGTATACTTAGGGCAAGTTTCCAGGAATCCGTTAGCCACTCTTAACCTCCACTTACCCATCCACCAATCTATCTTTAAAACACTATTGATTGACTTGACTACTCCAGATCATTTCTTAATGCTGAGTACATATAACGTGACTTCAAGTATATTTTATGGAAACAGAGAATTAAAAGATAAAAATAAAAAATATAAACTTTATTTCTCAACAGAAACTCAATCAAAATCAAGATAGTTTTTAAGTGATGATACCAGCCGTTTAGTCTATTTCTGAAGAACTGAGGGTGCTGGGAATTTAACTATGTCAATGAAGTCTTTTATACATTATTAATGGAAGCAAAATGGGCATTCTTTAAAGATTCTTTGAATTAGGAAAGAAAAAAAAAATCAGGAGGAGCCAAGTCAGGGCCGTAAGATGGATACCTCATTATTTCCTACTGCAACCATCCCCATATTGCCCTTACTTGATGAGAGGAATTAGCAGGAGTATTGTCGTGGTGGAGAATGGCTCTCTCGTGATGCTTTCCTGGGTGTCTTCCTAGTAAAGCTTTGGCTAACTTACTCAAAACACTCTCTTAATAAAGAGATGTTATCATTCTATATCATCTCTCTCATTTCCTGAGCTCTGCCTATGGCTGAAACCTTGTGGTAGCAAGCCTCCAAGATGGTCCCCAAATTTTACTCCTTCTTGGCATTGACATGCTGTGAATTTTCCTCCTAAATCACACTGCAATTGGTCTGTGTGATCAATAGCACATGGCATAAGTGAAGCTATGTCACTTCTAAGACTACAGCTTCTGTTGTGAACACTCTCTCCTTTACACAGTCTCTCTCCAGTACTTGCTTAATTTGCAGTGTTGTATAGCCCTAAGGAGAGGCCTATGTGGTGAGGAACAGAGGCCTCTAAACAACAGTCATCAAGGAACCAAGGTCTACCAACAACCATGTGTGTAAGCTTAGAAACTGCTTCTCCATGCCCAACGGAGCCAACAACTTAAATGCAAACTCAATGGAGATGATGATCCAGAACCACAGAGCCAAAGTGTTCATATTCAGATTCAGGATAAACAGAACTGTGAAATATATATATAAATATATATATATATATAATTTATATATATAAATATATATATAATTTTTAAGCTGTCAAGTTCTGACGTAATTTGTTATGCAGCAGTAGCAAACTTTTATACCCAAACAGATTTGAGTACCTGAATGTGGAGTACTGCTGTGGCAAAAATCTAAAAATGTGGGATGGGCTTGGAACTTGGAGGTGGAATTTGAGAGGAGCGTTAGTAAAAGCCCTGTTTGTTGGTGAAGACGTTACTAGAAGCCTCGTGGTCTCTGATAAAGCTGAAAGTGAGGGCTTTAGAAAGTGAGATAAGTGCTATTGGAAACTGAAGAAACGGATCCTTTCTAAGTAGTCACAGACATTTTAGCAAGACTGTTGCCTGCAATTATGTGGGATATGATAAAGGTATCTAATGAATAAGATAATCTAACTAAAGAGATCTCCAAACAGAATACTGAACCTGCCATCTGGTTTATTCGTGCTTATAGTAAAATGTAAGAAGAGACAGATAAATAAAAGAAGGGCAGTGAAACAAAAAATATCTAAAACTTGGGTTTGAAAATTCTCAGCCTCTACAGAGAGCAAAATGCAATCTAAAGATAAAACTAAAAGTATGACTCTAAAATCTTTTTTTAAGACCTCAGAAAGATCAAACATGGTATCACAGAGTAGGATTATGTCAGACAAAAAATCTTTTAAAGGAATTGAAGGTATACACATATATTCTGTATGAAACAACAGAGCTTCTAGGATGTTTAAAAGTATTGTCCTCAGCAATCTCAGCAGAAGCTAAAGGTAAAGGATTATCACAGATACTTGTGAGTGTGGGTTTTGTGTTTCTGTTTTTGTTTTTGCTGATGAAATGGACCCCAAAGAGATTCACAGAAGATCTACAAAGCTTTTACAAGCTCTATAAATGCAGAAACAGTCAGTTTGAACTGGGTTGATAGAGTGCAAAAAGGAAAAACTTTTAGACACTCCAATTTCTACTGACAAGAAGCAGAATGAGAAAATGACTTAGCTGCAAACATGTGGTGCCTTTCATGATACAGGAAGAATTACTGAGAGTTCTGAGCCTTATCTATCTCCTCCAACATACGGGTCTGACATAGAAGATGAGATTCTAGAATTTGAGCTGATGCTTGATAGAATGATAACTTGAGGTGCCTGGAGAAAGGATGCATATACATTGCATGTGTGAAGGAAAGGAATGATTAGGGGTCAAAGAGGAGATTGTGGTCACCTGTCTGCAAGGTGACCACTGCAAGGACCCACAATTATCCCTGCTTCTTGGTACTCCCAGCCTTGTGTCATCCCTCCATGATGTTAGAGTTTGGTTCTGTGTGATTCGAAGCATACGGTAGTATCTCACTTCTGAGATTAGGTTATAAAAGACTTCAGTTTCTTCTGTCTTTGGTGTTTTCTTGTTCTCATGTTTCTCACTCTTAGATTCCTTGTTCTTAGGAAGCCAACTGCCCTGCCAAGTAGCCCCATCATGAGCACATAGTGAGGAATGGAGACTTCCAGTCAACAGCCAGCTAGGAACGAAGGCCTGCCAATATGAGTGTAGGTGATCTTGGATGCAGAATCCCCATCCCCAGTTGAGCTATGGGATGACTGAAACCTTGAGCAACAGCTTAACTGAAACTTCATGAGAGACCCTGAGTCATAACCACCAAGTTAAGTCATCCCTGGTTTTCCAAACCATAGAAAGTGCATGATAATAAATGCTTAGTGTTTTAAGCTGCTAAGTTTGGAGGACATTTGTTAGGAAGCAATAGGCAATTAAAATGCCATCCTCACGTCTTTGAAATGCCTCATCTTTTGTTAATGGTAAAAACGTAATACTAGGTGCTATGGCTTGAACGACGGGCAAGGCAGGTTTGGGGAAAAGAAAAATGGACAAACAGAACAGCTTCCAACTGGAAATCTTTTTAAGGCAGTTTATTCTCTGCAACCAGCTCTCTTTAGAAGCTTAAAGGTCTGTCTTTATTCACAGAGGTGAATTTGATAGAGAAATAGTCCAGTCTTTTCTGGTAGACTTATTCATTAGCTGAGAGTGGCTGCTGTTATATTCAGTATACCTGTATGTTTCTGACTGAATATGAAATGTTATCCTGGGAATGTACTTGAATCTCTTTTGAGGGGTTTAATTCTTTTATGGTATTGATAGAAATCGCCTTTCATGGACCTGCATGGAAGTGGAATCCTGACCAAAAAAAATTGTTATTATGGAACTGACAACACATATTTTAGGCATGTTAACACCAAATGACAAGTCAAGTTATTACAATAGCTAGACATTGGTTCTCACGTCCTGAAATTGCATATCAAATATCCCTTAATATATAACTAATATTTCAGATCCTGTATTTAAATCATATGTGAGCACTCACATTAAATAATGAAAACAGCATTTATCTTTGCCTTCTCTACACAGCTGAGAAAACAAGGCAACTGAATGCTCAGTTCATGCACTGAGTTTTAAAAGTAAAATTTTGCTTATAAATCCCTTGAATCATAAAGCATATTCTGTGCTGTTCTTTCCAAATGCTGAAATAATTATTTTTAAAAGAATAAAAGTTCATTCTAAGGGACAGAGTAATTAAGATAAGAAAAGTAATATAAAAGTGGGTGTTGGGGTTGGTGACAAGATGAGCTAAGTGTGCAGGGGAAGGGAGAGCTAGGAGTGTAAGCAGAACTCCAGGACTGGCTGAGGCTGTGACTTTGAATGTGGAAGTAGAGCACAGAGGTGAATCTCAATGTACACCAATAATGTTGGTTCAGATTGAGTGGAGTCTGGGTTATTACTAATTTTATAGTCCATGATACTGCTCTAAGGAAAGCTGACACTGGCAGTCATTATTGGACGAGTTCAACATTAAAAGACTGAGAAAGAAGTCATTGATCTTCACACTTAGATATAGCCACCATTCTTAATTTTTTTCTACTATAAAACAAATAATCATTGATTTTTATATCCGTGAAAAATAAATTATATTAATGTGTCATCGTTGTGCATGCTAGCTATAACTCTATCATTTTTCTCTGTTACTCAAGAAATTATTATAGGAATATAACTGTGTGAGCATGACATTAGCTGTCTCGCTTGCTTTTGTACTAATTTATTACAAAAAAGGAATAGTCCTCTAACATGGATACTGTTATCACCAATGGTGACATTTCTCAAGATCCACATCATTGGCCTGGCATGATGGCTCACGCCTGTAATTGCAGCACTTTGGGAGGCAGAAGCAGGAGGATTCCTTGAGGCCAGGAGTGTGAGACCAGCATCAGCATAGTGAGATCTTATATATTACTATATATGTATATATAGTAGAGTCAGTGCACCTGTAGTCATAGCTACCCAGGAGGCTGAGGTGGGAGGATTGCTTGAGTCCAGGAGGTCAAGGCTGCAGTGAGCTATGATCAAGCCACTGTACTCCAGCTTGGGCAAAAAAAAAATGACACTTCATCTATTTAAAAAAATACCCACATCATTAGTAAAAACCAAGGTTGTAAACCTTCAAAATACAGAACAAAACAAAACAAAAACACAAGTTTGTTCAGAAGGCTATCAAAGTGGTGGCCAGTTAAAAAGGAACAAAAAGAGGATCCCAGCAACTGACCATTGTGATAAAAATCAGAAGGGTGTCAATAGGCAACTTAACATATTGTGAGGTTAAACTGTTTTAAAGAATTTTCTATGTCTCAAGCTATGTATGTTTCATTTTTTTTCACCCTGGTTGGATTGAGGTTGGATTGAAGGAGTATCTCGAAATGCTACTATATTATTTTTCAGATGTTTCTGGTTGGAACCAATAAGGCTATGGCCCGTGGTCATAGCTACTCAGGAGGCTGAGGTGGCAGAATGGCTTTCTAAGTAGCTAGAAATGTTGAAAGGGGCGAAAGGGAGAGCATTCAGCAGGTATCTTTAGTCATGGATTTAGTAAGTACATTGAAGTGAAACTGATCATTGATTGGCGGAGGGTCTGGCAGAGGGAAGGAACTAAATACATGTAGAATATGAGTCCTCAAAAATGGATGACACCCACTAGAATTCCTACGGCAGCCGATTCTTTTGAAAGCTAGAGAAACTCAGCTTCTTTTTTTCCCGAATGATTTAGAGAGGTAATGATAACACAGTTTAAAACTTAGACTGTGGAATGGCTCAACCACTTATTTGCTCAATGCGGTTGAGCAAATGATTTAAATTCTATGAAACTCACTCTCCCGAGCATAACAAGTGGTTGTTCCAAGTTCTAACATTTGTGTAAAGTGCTTAACAGAATGCCTGACACACAGAGAGCATTCAAGAAACGATAACAGGAACATTAGTACACAAAGGTGCTAACAGACCAGAGATGAGGATTGATGTCACTTGCATCCAACGCTATTTTTACATCTATTCTCAAATTCTAATTGAACTATTATTTATTGACCTTTTACGCATGGTACATATTAATTTCACATATGTCTTGCTAATCTTACAGCATGCTGCCTATCAGTTTTCCTTATGATCTCTTTCTGTCAGAATTGCTGTCTAACAGTAAATGTCACTACAACCAGCTCATTTTTTTCCTAGTAATATTCCTTCTGTTATAATTCCTGAACATTTCAATTCATCAGTATTAAAGATAATTTCCTCACCTCATAAAATATTAACATTCTTTTTTTGTGTGGTTAAGAATGGTCTTCAAGCAAACTTCTTCCTGTCGTTAATTAAAATAATGAGTAGTGTAATATTAAGTGTGTAATTCTCTGACAAGTACTCAAGTGTTTGCCAAGAAGTCCCTTTCTACCAAAAACATCTGGAAAATAATTTGGTAAATTAAAAAGCTGATACTTTAATATACTACAGGGTAATCCCCCAATCTAGGTAGGCAAAGTGCCAAATTGGCAAAGCTCTTGCCCCTGGCATGGTGCCACGGTTTCATTTTTCTTTTCTTCGTGTGCTATATGAGGATTTTGCTCAGCCCCTCTCTATTTCCACTGCATTAATTATCAGACAAGAAAATGACAGCAAACACATTCCAACACAGGTTAGCGTTTCTGCTTGCGACAGACAGTGTTTCACACAGACACAGCGATCATAAATATTTTAGGTACTCTAATAGACTTGGGAACAGTTGTAGTTAGTAAAAATAGTTGCATCGCTCCTGCCCCAGCAGTAAAAGTAAATTGCTCCTTCTCATTGGTTTTATGACCCCTGCTAGATGCATTTTAATGGGCATTCAGGTCCTCTGAAAAGAAGCCACTGTCCTTTCCTTCTTTTTTCCCCCTTTCTCAACTTTATCTTTTCAGGGTGTTGAATAGTATATTAAGAGCTTGAAGCTTTAAAACTCAGTCATCCCACACTTTGTGAAATGAGTTGCTTGATTTGTCCAGGACTTAATGTTCTGATTACAACTCTACACGGCCATATGATGTTTTACAGTTCATACAAGACTGTCGTATTCCTAACATCCTTGCTCCTCAGATGTCCGCAAAGAAGGGCTAATTTTCCCATTTTTCTATTGAGAAAACTGAAGCTCAGAATTCTAAGTGGTTCCTCCCGAAGTCAAGAGACAGAAAATGCAGAGATGTGCTTAGTAAAATGTAAAATTTGCATAAAGATAATCATTCTACGTATTAGATACATGTAAGTGGAAAAACAAAAACCGGGACTAGAATTCAGATCTTTTTGACCCTGCATCCAGAAATCTTCCCATGGCAGCACCACGAATTACAAACTCTAGGGAGGAGGAAGAGAAATAGTGTATGAAAATAGTATATGGAAAGGCTTTCCGATCATATCCAACTATGTCTCACTCATTAAGTCCCAGGAAAAATATCATCGAAGACCTTTTCCCTTTCAAATAAAAACAATTCCATATTTCTCAACATGCCTGCAGAATTTTTCTCTTTTATAGTGTAGAACATTTTCTACTTTATAATTTCATTATTTATATGTATATATTTTACTCAGGGTACATCAGAAACTCCTTGAGAATATTTGATTAATTTGTCTCACGAGCTTCCCAAGTACCTTGTACTGTGCCCTGAATACAAAAGGTGCTCATTAAGTATTTGGCAATAAATGTATTAATTTATACTCATATTCTCCAGCTGCAATCCAGGCAGGAGGAGGAGTGTGAGACTCCAGAGTTGGCTCCTCAATGTAATTATCCGTGTACTTAATGATTGCATTTAGAAGGTAGAAGCACTGTGGCATGAGTCTGTCTATGAAGGCAGTGACTATGACTGTACTCTTTGCGCCAGTATTTCTACCACCTACACAAGATAAGGCACATAAAAGAGATACTGTAAATTTTTTTCTGACATTTTATTATATTACTTTTTAATAGGGAGAAATATTTATCTGATGTCATTACTGAGGTGGTCTATAAAACTTCATTTAACAGATGGGTGAAACTTAGCTTTTTGCATTTATGTGAACTTTACTCGAAACTACAAGTCAGTTGTACTGCTACCATGATAGGCACCTCCCTGGACTCTTGCTATTACAATTCAAATTACTTTTCACCTTCTTGTCAAAGACTCATTATCAGAATGTAATGATCATATATATGTATGATGTAATCACTTACTTTCTCTAACCCTCAGTGTATTAAGTGCTTCAGGTGCATGATTCCATTTCAATTTTAACATCATTATGAAGTTAGTATTCTTTCATGTCTTCATTTTTCAGCTCAGGACACCAGAGGGTAAGTCACACTCCTAAGATCAAAGAACTAGTAAACAGTGTGGCCATACCTTTTTCACTGCACTCTGCTACACAGAAGATTCAAACTCAATACATTAGCTTAATCCATTAGTTTTTCACAAATCCGCTTCCTCAGCAGCACTACACATCAGGGTTAAGAATCATCACTTCCTTGTCAACCAATCATCTAAACCCAACTCATTTTTGGCCCCCAGTTATCCAAAACTCATCTTTAATCATCCTCCTCATCTAGTTGCCAAGAATCCTTACACTTTCAACTCTTAAGAGCCCTGAATTAATCCTTCCAATTCTTGCTCAGTCATCTTAAATATGAAGACCTGAAAAACTTATTGCTCCATGGTTACACTGACCCCCTTGCTCCCAAGAAAACAGAATAATCCTCTCCCTCTAAATTCCTTCTTCAGTTTCACAGTTCCTAAAACAGGATATCATGCACTGAGATGGGCCAAATTGCAAAGGAAAACAATTCCTTTCTGCAAGATTGCAACATCTTCCTGACCAAAACCTACCTCATTGCACCTATAAAACCTTTCTCATTCCCCATGATTGGAAGGCACACCATGTGGGTGTTCTCTGTTACAAGAACCTTAAAATACTTTTTTTCCTTATAATTTGAGTCAGAGGTAATTTTTTAAAGTTTAATAGCAGAAGCCATGATCTCATTATTTTTACCACATACTGCAACAACATCTTTTGTAAGTATTTTTTAAACGAGAGACAAAATTTAGCATAAAATTTCTAATAATAGAAGAGGAAACAGAGCTAGGATAAATCACTATCTGTGTTTTTTCCTATGGCCATTTGACTGATCTTTCTCTTTCAGTCATGTACCATAAAAAACAAACAACAACAAGAAAACAACAAATGAAAACTCTTAGTGACTTCCCAGTGTCCACAAGATAGCTCTGAATTCCCCAGCCAAGGTCTTTATGCTCTCTTCTTCTCTATTAGCCACGTATTCAGTCCTTCCCTCCAACCTCACCAAATCCATGCATTATGCCTACTTAATCATTGTCTCTTGCCTCTTGCCTTTTCTTGGTATTTTAAACAAATAATTCCTTTTCTCTATATCTTAGGTAAAGTTCTCCAGGAAACATATTATAAGATGGATATTTGGACCACAGGAAGTTTACTGGAGCATGGTCTATGGGAAAAAAGCTGAAAGGAGTAACAGAAGTAGAATTGGGTAGCAGGAGAAATTAAACTGTGAAACCATTGAAACCAAGACCTTAGAAAATCTTATTTGCCACTTTTCTGAATTAAAGCAAAGAAGCCAGGACTTTGTAGTCAAAACTGACCTGTCATTAAATGTGGTATCTCTCTGGGGGGTATGGAGGTGTGGTCTTGAACAAGGCATCTTTCTTTGGCTGAACATAAGCAACAGAAAGAGATTCAGCTATAAGCCATCAACAGCCAAAACTCCAGACAGATGGAAGCATAACTTCCTTGGTCTAAAAGATGAGTCTGAGTAAAATACCAGTGTCCCCCTTAGCCTGTAAAGCCATTCTAGGCTCTTTAAGCAAGACAAATATGGGGCAAACACCATTGCCTTTGTGAATCCATCTGTAATCACTCATCTAGAGTTATCCTTACATCATTGGTCTACTATATATTTTATGCCTCTAGAACAGTATTTGTCACAAGCCTCACTAGGCTATGGGCTTTATGAAGATAGGCTCTGAATCTTTTTTATCACCTTCTCTCCAGTGCCCAGCAGAACACCAGGCTATAGTAATTAATGAATATTGAATAAAAGACCCACTGAGCCAACAGCATACTGAATACTTCCCTCCTTCATATCTCAAAGATGTAGTGGAAATTAAGTCATTTTCATGGATAAAACTAGAGATTATTTGCTGGTGTTCTGTCCTGGGGTTCTTGCCTGAAACATTTTGTTGAGGAAGGATTTGTATCATTTACCCAGAAAAGAAGGTAAAATAAGAGACAGTTGTAGTAGGAATTGCACATAACTTAAAGTTAGGAGAGCTAAGCTCCAGTCCAGACACAGCCATGTGCTAGCTGGGAGCTCTTAGGAAGTACTAGCTCTCTGTATACTATGATTTCCTAAATAATAAGTGTGTAGTTTAATCATAGAATGATTAGAAACTTCTGGAAACCTCAAGTATTCTGGAACTTCCAGAAAACTTCTGGAACTTCCAGTCTCTATTTTATATCACCAGGATGAAGTGAGGAGTGTTGAAGGAATGGAGTATATATCTATAACGGCAAAAGGAAAGGAGTAAAAGGGAAAATAGCAAAAGAAAATTGAGAGTCGAAAACATTATGCATACATCCTGTATCAGTTTCCATGAGCAGGGGAACATTTTTAAATAAAAGATTACATGTTCTAGTATTCCTAAATGCATTCTTAAATTTGTTTTGTTTAAAATGTCTTTGGCTGGGCGTGGTGGCTCACGTCTGTAATCCCAGCACTTTGGAAGGCTAAGGCCAGTGGATCACTTGAGATCAGGAGCTCAAGACTAGCCTGGCCAACATGGTGAAACCCTGTTTCCACTAAAAACACAAAATTTAACTGGGTGTGGTGGTGAGCGCCTGTAATCCCAACTACTGAGGACACTGAGGCAGGAGAATCATTTGAACCTCAGAGGCAGGGGTTGCAATGAGCGGAGATCACACCATTGCACTCCAACCTGGACGACAGAGTGAGACTCCATCTAAAAAAAGAAAAAAAGGAAAAAAGTCTTCTAGAAACCTCATCAATCTAATGTTATTTAATTTTTCTATTATGAATATGGCTAAACCTATAAAAAGATGTACTAGTCCACATTGTTACTAGACGGATTCCCGGTAACATGTACTGTTGTCAACCAAAAGATTTTGGAGTCCAATTAGAATATTACATGTATAAATACAATGGTAATTGTTGAATTTTGTTCTCTTTGAAGAGGTACCTGTCCAGGACTCTTTCAGATGAATCTCTGAAATATTTCATCTCCCTTTTGATTTCATTTGTGATATTTTTGTTCTGCTTTGCCTAAATTATATTTCACTGGCTTTTGTTTTTAAAAGATCAAAGGGGATTTCCATGTGTGGGAGAATGCTGACTTTAGCTAAAAATGTTTGAGGGTTTTGTAGTTTATTGTTTCAAGTCAAGATAGAAAGTGAAGTGTGGGGTGTAGTAATCCCAGAAATGAGGAGGCTATGAGAGGGGGAAATCATAAAAATGTGAAAAGAAACTCCTTCCAAATTATTGAATGATTTCTAAACTGTGCATATGCAGAGTGAAATTTCAAACAAAAGCAATAGCTATAATTGAACAGTTTCAGCAATTGTCACCATAAAATTTAGGATTTGACTCTAGACAGTTTAGCTGGTTAATCAATTAAATACTCTGCAAAGGAAAATAACAGAATAGAGTGCCTCTAAAATGTATTATTCACAATGTTTAGTATGAGATTAAAAAAGATATATATAAAAAAAGATATATTTATCTTTATATATATATAGATACATGTATAACCTAAAATTAAGAAAAAAAGAGGTAACTAGAAGCTGCCCCAAATTACATAGATATTTTAAATTTCAGACAGGGTTTTAAAGCAGCTATAATAAGTATATTAATAACTTTTAACAAAGATAATCATAATGAGTGAAAATATGGAGACTTTTAACAGTAAAATGGAAATAATAAAAATATAATAAAATGGAAAAGTATAATATTTGAAGTGAATAATTCATTTGAAAGTCTTAACAGCAAAGTGGAGAAGTAGAGGCAGTAGAGAAAAGGGTCAGTAAATTTGAAGAGAAATGGGAAGATATTTATCAATTTTATAAAGACAAAAAAGAAAGATAAAAGAGAGATGAAAGAAGTTTTAGTTTTTAGTGACCTGTGGAATAATATCAAACCATAGGGCTAGAGTGGAGAGACAGAAAGACAAGAGAGAGTGAGGAGAGGGAGAGGTGAGGGAGAATGGAATAGAAAAATACATGAAAGAATAATTTTAAAATATAGATATAAACACACACACACACACAGTTTGTCATCTTCTTCCATCTTAAAGGTTTTAAAAGTAATGGCACACCCTTAGCAAGAAAGATGCATAGCATTCAGGTTCAGTTTTCTAAGTGCAACCCTTCTTTAAACTAAGTTAAGGTGGCTTGGAGGAAAGATTGACTTCAGGGCTGGGTCAGGGAAAGTAAACAATAAACTTGATACTCTTTTTTTTTTTTTTAAATGTTTTTTTCACGCATTTATTATTAAGAAATTCTTTCATTGGATTCACTGGTTGAGGATTACCTAAATAATCATAATGCAAGTCCCCTAAATTTGAATTAGAGAAACACAAACAGTGGTCGATCTGCTTCCAATTAAATTTCTCACTTGCTTTGTCATATGCTATTTTGTTTTCTTTCTTTTTTTTTTTTTTTTGATATGCCTTGAAGTGAGGAATATATAAAGAAAGTACATATCCAAGTGACACAGAAGCCAGCTTAAAGGGACTTGACTGGCCAAAAACTAAAAACAATTTGGACATCAAAATAATAATAAGAATAATGGGCTATGACTCATTGCATAACAAAAGGATTTGTGAGGTTCAAAATTATATAGATAATTAACTGAATAAATAAAGAAATGAAAAAGAAAATTCTTCCTTACAGTTGAAGTTTAACTAATAAATACAGAACGAACGGTGGCTTTGGAAAACCATCAATGGAACTAAGCTATTGAGTGATACTTTGTCAAGAAAGAGAAGAGTTGAGTATTTTTAGGATACCTGTCCACAAGCGACTCATTAATTACAAGGAGAAAATAGTAACTTCGTGGTAGATATAACTCAGACACTTCAAGTGTCTTAATGTGTTCTCACTGCCGTAACAAAATACCTTAGACCAACTAATTTATAAATAATAGAAATTCATTTCTCACAGTTAAAATGGCTGGAAAGTTCAAGACCAAGAAGGTAGTAGATTCACTGTCTGGTGAGGGCTCATTTCTGCTCCATAGAAGGCACCCTATTGCTGCATCCTCACATGGTAAAAGGGGCCAAACAGGCAAGGCAGCTCTCTGTAATCTCTTTATAAGTGCATTCATCCCATTTATGAGGGCAGAACTCCCATGACCTAGCGTCCTCCCCAAAGCCCCTCGTCTTAATACCGCTGCATTAGGGATTCAGTTTCAACATATGCATTTTGGAAGGACACACACATTTAGACTATAACACCAGGTTCTCAAAGTCAATATCACCAACATTGGGACTAATGGATATCATGTGCTTATGATAAAATACACTGAGAAGGATACAGCACTATCTCTGTAGTATTCCTTCCAGGAGAGCATATAGGAATCTAATTATTAAACAAAATCAGATAAACTCAAATTTAGGACACTCTTCATAATAACTGTCCAGTACTCTTCAAAATTCATAGTCAACAAACTTGAAGGAGGGCTGAAAGGCCGTTCCAGATTACAGACTAAAGAACCATGAACACTAAATATGCTATGTAATCCTGCGTTGGATCCTGGTCTAAGAATAAAATAGTATGCAAAACATTACTGGGATAACACACAGATTTTAAATATGGACTGTAGAGTACATAACAGCATTGTATCCACGTAAATTTTTCTAATTCTGATCACAGTACTGTGCATATGTAAGATACTATCTTTATTCCTAAAAATTACACTAGGAAGTATTTAGAGAAAAAGGGATATGATATTTACAACTTCTCAAATACTTAAAAAATTGTGTGTGTGTAAAATTAGATCATGGATCATGCAGCTTAGTTTTATATGTGTAACATTTATTTTACATATATACTCATACACACAGAGAGCAATAAAAGCACTTGGTGAATCTGGATACACAGTTTACAGTTTTCCTGTAAGCTTCCAGTTATATCAAAATGTAAAAGTATAAAATTTAAAAGCACAAATTCAAAAGGCAGTTGCTGAAACTGTTCAATTATAGCTATTGCTTTTGTTTGAAATTTTACTCTGCATATGCACAGCTTAAGAATCATTCAATAATTTGGAAGGAGTTTCTTTTCATATTTTTATGATTCCCCCACTCATAGCTTCCTTATTTCTGGGATTACTACACCCCACACTTCACTTTCAATCTTGACACATGTAAAAATATCTATTCATTTAATGTGTATTATATAATGTTTTGTGCTATGTATAAGCTTGTATGGGTTAATATGATTTTATTTCTAGATAAATACATTAGTTACTTTCAAAATTAAAAACAATGTAACAGTGATGGATGCAATGTTTTCTTTTCATGTTTCATCATTCAGAGATGGAACATATTAAAATACATATATATGTTTGATTAGTAATCCATATATAAAATACTAGGAAAGCTTTAATTCAATAACAATGACTCCAGTAATATATCACATGGTTTGTAGCTTGCCCTAATTCACTCTGGTATTAAGCGTATACCTTTTATTCAATTTGTTGTTAACAGTATCCATTACACATTGGCCACATTTCCAAAGAGCATAAAATATGTAATTCAATAAGCTTTTACTGTCTAACAAGGAGTCATCACAGGTCAGATTTAACAACATTAATTTTAAGAAGGTCAAACTAAACAAAAATAGATGGCTGACAGGGCAGAGTATGAATCCTAATCTTGCTAACCAGGTGAACTTGCACAAGTCACTTAACTTCTCTGAGACTCATTTTCTAAATGTAGAAACTAGAACTAATAGTGAGGTAGCAGAGAGATGGTTAAGAGATTGGAAAGACAGGAGAAGAGAGAGAGGAAGAAAGGAAAGGGTAAAGCAGAGGGACAGAGTTACAGAGAGAGTGGGGAGAGAGGATCTACCCACAATTTCAATGAGAAGGGAAAAGACAGAGAAGATAGTGCAGTGAGAAGATAAGCCAATGAGAAGACAAAGAGACTGGAAGGGCATAGAATAAAGTTGATCGGTGAAAAAGAGAGTATAAGACAGTAAAAGGCAGTATAAGAACAGGAATGTTAAGTGTTCTGTTTCAAGGGTATACATTATTGGAAAATAGAAATAAACCATTCCTCTACACTACTGTGTTCCCAGAATCTTCAATATTCTGCAAATCATTTGTGTTAAATGGAATCAAGAAACTGAGAAATTGCAAAATTCCCTATCCTGACTAATTAGGTTGGGGTAAGAATGACTGTATATAGAAACACAAACCACAAACATAGAGAGCCTTGAGAATGCAGTTAACCCATTAAATTCCAGAAATATTGGTGGTTGATTTAAACTTCTGTGGAACACAGGACAGGGGTTGAAACAGGGATATGTAACTCTCAAGAGATCAGGAACACATACCTGTCATCTGGACCATATTGTGTTTAGAAGGAAAAAAGTATACCGTAAGCATTGTCTTAAAATAGTGGAATTCTACCATGCAAGAAAGAGAGTAATTTTATTTATTTTTTTCTTCATGTCTCTAGAAAGCATAACGTAGATTTTTTTTTACAAAGGTTACAAAGAGGCTAAGTTGAGTTCATTAAAATAAAGCCTATTTTGACAATTAATCATGTACAAAATTATTGGGATGTTGGGAACCAGCTGTTCCATAAATTGCTTAAACAGAACAAAAGGACCACTAGTTGCCGTTACTGCAGAAAGGATTTAAGAGTGAGAGAGGAAAATAAAGTGGCAGGTCTTTGGAGCTCCTTCTAAAAAGAAGTGTAGAAAAGAAACAAAACAAAAGAAAAACATTAGAAAAGGAACAAACTGTAAAATTTAGTAATAACTGGTTCTGACTTGAATGCAATTTTTAAGAGAATAAATTAAGTCTAAATGACAGAGGAGGGCAAGAATCTTGCCTTCAGAAAATTCTGAGAATAACAGACACTGGGAAATAATGATGTAGGAGTATGGATACACAACATTTGAAGCAGAGAAATACTTATAGCCTAATAGTGCCCCCAGGGCTGATTTTATGGTATTAATATGAGTTTGAAGCCAATAAAGCAAAAAATGTGCATCTGAGAGATGTGAGAAATAAAAGTGAAAGCTGTCATATATATGTCTCTATAACATGTGGGCAATGTAACAATTTGCACACATCTGGGAAGATATGCAATGTTTAAAATATTTTCTATCACACAACAATGATTTATTGGATACCAACTAGGTTTTGGGTCTTATAGTTGAAATGATGAATTAAATATGGGATAGATATTCAGAGTTGACTATAGATAGCCAATTAAGCACATAGTCATACCATTGTTTGGTAATGACAAATATATTTGGTCTTATCTGTAGATGCTAGAATCAATTCCCACCTTCCCTATTCACTTATCATTTGACTATTGTTTAAGACCTTAAGTTCTCTTTGGAGAAGTCAGAATGTAATAGAATCTTTTCAAAATTATCTTACTTATTTTGCTATTGCTCAAGACTATAAATTTAAATGGCTTTTCTACATCATTTTGAGGTCTTATTCCATAAAACCCTTGTTTTAGTATCTTTCTGTCATTCTCCTTCATTCTTTTCTCCCACTTTCTCTTTCAGAAAATAACTATAAAGAATTTCTTTCATCTTTCCAGATTTCCACATTCTCTTTCTTCTTTAGAGCGAAACACCCCGTTCTGCCTTCTTCCCCTTTTTAAATTGGTAAACATTTTCTAATCACTCAAACTTCAAATTAAAGAACACTTTCTCAAGGTGGACTTTAATGATACCTACACTATGGCATTCTTCTTTTCCTAGTGTTCAAACTAGACCAAACACTCATTGCACATTTCCTTGTAACCACTTGTTAAAGCTTGTCTTTCAGACAAGAATGTCAGTGAAGCCAGGATAGGTACTACTGTCTGTTCATTCACTGTGTCTTCGTTACGGTTCATTCACTGTATCTTAGTTACCATTGAGTATCATATAAAGAGCTCAGTATTTATGTGAGAGCTGATAAATTATTGAATAAACAGATGGCTAGATTTGTGGATTAAAATATAAATTAATAAGTCTAAACCTACCAGGTACCAATAGTAATCTAGATAATATGGGAGTGAAATATAGAATTATATTGGATGTGGCCCCTTACCTTAAGATGATAAAAATGTCTATCAAGAGATGCAAGTGTTAATGACTAAAATCAAGGCAACAGAATAAAACACACGTTATTTCAAAAAGTATAAGTAAAGTACTGCTGGCAGTGCAAAGGAAGGAGTGAGTCTAACTGGGAGCATTAGATAAGGCATCACAAAAGGATGCCTTCAGTCTAAAAAAAGGAGGAGTTCATGTCCTTTGCAGGGACATGGATGAAGCTGGAAACCATCATTCTCAGCAAATTAACACAGGAACAGAAAACCAAACATGCTTGTTCTCACTCATAAGTGGGAGTTGAACAATAAGAACACATGGACACAGGGAGGGGAACATCACACACCGGGGCTTCAGTCTTTAAGAAATACTAGGAGACTGATAATTGTGGGGGCAGTGAAAATACCGTCCCAAGCTGTAGGAGCAGCACCAACAAAGGCTCAGAAGCTTGGTTAAAGATGAGTTAATGAAGACTGTTAGGTCTAAGCTTTGTATAAGTACATTCCTATAAAGTAATTTAATCAGAAAAAAACAAGGGCATAGAGAAAAATAGATAACTTTAACAATTAAGCTAAAGAGTTTAGAATTTATATCTGTAGGAAACAGAGAGGCATACAACATTTTGAGAAAAATAGAAGTTATTTTTTTTAAGGATAATAGGTCTGGCAGTAATATGGAGAGTTACCTATAGAGATTGAAAGTATCCAAATTAAATAGGTCATTTAAAAAATGATAATGACAAGAGATGACGACAAATGTAATGCCATCACAAAAACCCAATCATATAAAGTTCATATGGCCTACTACATTTGAACCACCATCCTCAATGTATTTGTAACATGCACATCTATTTAGATGTAATGCTGATAAGCCATTTACCAAAATTTATATCCTCAAACCAAATTTAAAAAGAGACATGTATTCAAACACAAATTAGAACAATGAGCTCATTAGGAATATTTATCTGTTAAGTCAATCAATATTAAGTTTATACATGTGTCTATGGCTTACATATGGGAAGCCTCAATTGTATCAAAATTTGTCTTTAATACTGTAATGACTTGTTTTGAGATCAATAGCCAATAAATTGAAATAACATGTTACATTGGTAGCTGAAAATTTTCATGACATGTATATTGACTTGGGAACTTATTTATTTAGCTTTTCATTGTGCATTTTTTTAAGTTATTGCAGGGGTTGTGGGGTGGGGGCAGATATTAAAAGAAGGTGATTGAAATGGCTGAATTTATTTTAAGGTCCTTGGATGTGTGTGTTTGTTTCACCCAGATTAAGCTGCAGCTTGTGTTAACCTTGGTGAATGCATATCTTTTTCCTGATTTAATTGCAATTGCCTGGAGCTTCAATCTGCATCTACCACTGTGACAGCTTATAAAATAACAACAAAACAAACCCAAACCCATGTCAGCTGGAAGGAAGAGGGAAAGTGAGAAGTGGGGGCTTTCCATTGTGAGCACATTATATATTTGTTAACACCAATTTTTTCCCTTCCAGATGCTATCTGCGTCCTCTTTCTCCCAAGCAATTTGGTTTTTATCTACAGAACAAGGTTAGGATGTGTTTTTTTAAATCAGGTTTTCTAGGTGTTACCAACTGTGAAATGGAAGAATAACTTAGTTTACATATAACAACTTAAAACAAAACTACAAAAGATGCTTCATTTTAAGCTCTGATGCTTAAAAGCTTCAGTAACAAAATAGTTATTTGGATTTTAACAGTTGCTTGTATGCGCTCCTGGTATAGCCGGCTTCTTTGATACACAGTCTATATGTGCCCATGAGGATGGTACAGGATTAGATAGGCAGAGAGGACATTTTTAACTGTGAAGTCCTTATATGAGGCTGGTGAAACAGCCCAGTCAAGGTGACGAGTAAACCAGAAATATGGTGGAGAGAAGTCAAAGTGGAAATTTAGACAGAGAACTCTAGTTGCAATTACAAAGGATGAAAAAATGCAGGAAGAATGAATGATAAACATCTAGGTTAAATACTGGGGAATATAGATGGAAAGCAAATTAGTTTTTATGAACTGTTTTCAAAGAACAGTCAAGGAAGACTGTTAATTTCAAGAGAGACCAGAATTTCCAAAAAATTTGATGTTTTCCCAGCCCATTTGGGTTCAACCCACATAGTCACATAAAAGAATCACTAAAATTATGTTGCTATTTTAGTTATTGCAAAATATAATTGGGCCTTCCTGACCACCACCCCCATCCTTCTGAAGTCCTCTGCTTCCTCTGCTTCTGAGATAATGCATTAGCCTTGTTCCTTGTCTCCTCTCTTCTAGCGGCTCATCTTTTCCTCAGACCTCCCATATTGAGGATCTCAAGAAGAGTACAGCCAGCTGTTATGTGGCCTTCTAGGTGCACTTGTGGCATCTCACAATCAATATACCAATGGCTCATTTTTTGTTGTTGTTGTTTGTTTGTTTTGCGAGATGGAGTCTCACTCTGTCACCCAGGCTGGCATGCAGTGAAGCAGTGAAACAGTGAAGTGATCTCAGCTCACTGCCACCTCCGCCTCCTGGGTTCAAGCAATTCTCCTGCCTCAGCCTCCCTAGTAGCTGGGATTACAGGCATGCGCCACCATGCCCGCCTAATTTTTGTACTTTTAGTAGAGACGGGGTTTCACCAGGTAGGCCAGGCTGGTCTCGAACTCCTGACCGCGTGATCCACCCACCTCAGCCTCCCAAAGTGCTGGGATTATAGATGAGAGCCACTGGGCCTGGCCTCAGATGCTCATTTTCTTTATCTCCACACCAACTTCTTTTCTTGATTTCTGAAGCCATTTTATAGCATCTTTAGCACCCAGGATAGTATTCTCCTGATCACTTTTCGGCTCCTTCATCTTTCTTGCTCACTCCATCCGTGGTCCTCTTCTATTCCTATTCTTGAATTTTAATAACAATAGCATAAACAGAACAGCATTAAAGATAAGGGTTATACTGAGAAATAAAATAAAATCTGAAAGTTCCTATTATTTTTCCCTTATATGTAAATTTCTTATATCTGGGGAATTTCCTGTGTGGGATTTGAATTCTCTTGTTTAGACGTATTCGTTTTAATTTATTTACCTGTATAACAGATGTTCTTACAGATTTCCTTCCAAAAATATTTTGTTGTGCCTCTCTTAGTTGTATGTATGTGTATTGTTTCTGTGTGAAAAGCACATTTTCATCCCTCTTGAAATTTGTGTATTTTTCTCCTCACCTAAGTCAATTAGCTACTGCATAAGCAATTGTGAAGGTAAATGGGTGTAGAGCTCCTAATAGGGTCTTTGAGGTACATTAGGTGCTAGATAAGTGCTGTGGTTGGTGAATGTCACCAATGCTGTTGCTATTATGGTAGGTATGCTTTAAGCAAGAGTGATGTTGAGACCAGCCTGGCCAACATGGTGAAATTCCGTCTCTACTAAAAATACAAAAAATTAGCCAGGTGTGGTGGCGGGTGCCTGTAATCCCGGCTTCTCGGGAGGCTGAGGCAGAAGAATAGCTTGAACCCAGGAGGCGGAGATTGCAGTGAGCCAAGATCGCACCACTGCACTCCAGACTGGGCAACAAGAGCGAGACTCGATCTCAAAAAAAAAAAAAAAAAAAAAGAAAGAGTGATGTCCATTAAAGGGGGTGGACCTAGGGAAATGATAATACATGTAGGAATATAGATACCAGTAAGCATAATAACTGACAGTTGGACTCATAATATAGAAGATGAATCAGTATTATTATTATATAATAAAGTCAAGGGCTCATAAGACAAGGACATATGTGACCAAGCAAAATCTGCTCACGCGTCATTAATACTCACCAATGGGACTCATTTCATCATGATCCAATTATTGATGCAATAAACTCTGGGTCATTTAGAAAATAAATATAAATTTATCTTAACTTGGTTTAAGAAGACAATGAAGCATGCATGTCATTTAGAAAGGTTTCTGTTAAACATTGTTAATATTTTAAGTTAAAAAGGTGCATTTAACTGAAGCAATGTAGAAAACTGAGAGAAAAATTGCTACACAAATATTAATGTCCTAAGAGAATGGCACATCTGAGAAAAGAAAATACAAAACAAAGCCCTTTTACCAGAAGTTGGCAGCCTGTATTTCTACCTGCTTTGCATGACTGCTTGGTACACAGGTACCAGGTCACGGATGCAAGATGTTGAGGACCATTATACAGTGTAAATGTTTATAATATATCATAATTATGAACACACCTGTGGTAAATAACTTTGGGAGGTTCTGCAGCAAAGATGCTGAAAATGCTCAAAAGAGAAAGCAAGAAATAAAACTCTCATTTTTAACCTACTTCTGGATGGGATCCAATTTGAATGTTTCTTAAGTTGAAATAGCTACTTGCAAGGCTATGAAACAGAAGTTTGTGTTTAATGCATCCTATGCTCCCCTTCTTCCCCACCACCTCCTTAGCTCCCAATATCAACCAGCCAGGTTGCTTGGGGACCGAATCTATTTCATTGCCTTGTCTTCTTTTCTAAGAAATGCCTTGTGTTTAGCTTTAAAGAAAAACAAATAAATTAGGTATTTACTCAAGAAGTCAAGCAACCGTAATTAACAAGTCAAAAATTATAATTAACTATTGTAAATCCTAAGTCAATAATTTTAGTGAAGTTTTTCAATATTAAACTGACATATTTATTATCACATCACAAATTAATGTATTTGCTTCTTTAGCTGTATGTTTTGCATCCAGTTTGTCTTAATGATATACCAGAAAGAAACTTGGTCCAAGATGGAATGTTCTAACAGATCTGATGGTGGCCTCAACTATGCACTGGAGAAAATTCTCTGGACACCAACACCACTGGAGATTTAGAATGCCTGTTTTAAGACCTAGTCTTGGATTACATGGGATGAATAGAAAACTCCATATTTAGACAGCATTACTGTATTCTTCCTTCTTTCACCCAACTTCATTCCATTTATGTTATTGAAATGTGTTTCAACCTTATACTAATGGGCAAATTGAGAAAAATTCTTCAAAGTGGCATCTGTACTACAAGGATATTTTTGAAGAACTGTTTTCATTACAACCTATAATATCCTCCTGAGTACCATTAGATGTTAGAGAAATTGAACAAACAGAAATGATGAATACATTTTTTTTTGGCATGTGTGTTTTGTTTACTTTTCCCTTTCTTCCCTCTAGAGACATTTGAAAAGGCTTACAGTCCCAGGGTTAATTATGAGAAAGTTTAGAGCCCAATTGATGGCCCATCGCTGAAAAGGGTGCAGGTTTTCAGGATAATAATTGTGGGTAGTAGCGTCATTCTCATTTTTATTATCTCATTCTGAGTCTCATTTTCCATTTGTTCTAATTTCTTCACTCTCTTCTTTTAGATTTTGTTTTTATCTTAGGTGTTTATATGTAACAGGAGACACACAATTAGTAAATATTTTCAATGTATTGAAAAAAGAAAACTATTATCTAAACCTTTGCCTTGGCCTATTCCATCTCTTCTCATCAAACAAGCAAGCTGAATAATAAAAGTAACCCCCCAAATTATTAAATTGCATCCTCTGGAGAAATAAGACCAATGGCATAACAAAGAAACCACGTGTCTGTTGTGGAAAGTCTCAGAAATAGATGTTGTGAATACCTAAGCCAGAGCCGATGATAGCTAATTATTTTTTTTCCCCCAGCTTTTAAGTTAACATTTCAAACTGAACTCTCTTATGGGTCAGAAGTGCTCACAAAGGAATAGGCAAATGCTGCACAGCCCAGCAAGGCTGGATGTTGATATACTTTTAAGAGGGAGAGGAAAATCTTTACCCCATGAACTCACTGAGAAAGAAACACGGCCTGAGGCTATATCAACAGGGAATTAATGAGCCACAGGACATAAAGTCTAATAGAGAGCAAAGCATATTAATGAGCTCAAAGCTCTTGTTCATCTTCAACCAATTAGTCCGAGAAGACCTACCTGGTGTCCCTATCTCTGATTCCCCCTCAATGCATGATTCACGGTGCTGCCAGAGGGTCACAGCATTCCACATTTCAGTTCACTGTAACCTAGTGAATGAAGTCCAGAATGTTTCATCTAGCATTCAAGGCCATCCATAATTAGATCTAAAGTTACCTTCCTGCTTATCAGATATCTCATATTACTTTCAGTCATGCATTTTGCCACATTGTTATCTGAATATTTCATTCAATTACAAGTTCTTTTGGATCTTTGGTACAGGATGATCCTTTAGAACAGAATATCCTTTCCATCATACTCTGCCTGCTCAAAGCCCACTCATTCCCCAAGATACAGCTCAAACGTAAAATTCACTGTGAAGGCTACCTACATGTTCTTGTCGGCATCTTCCTAGATGCAATTTGTACCCTGGAAAAAAACTAAATTTATGGTGCCTAGCATTTTGATACATAATAAAATGAAACTGACAATTTAGTGGGGCTAATGTTAGTGTTTAGTTCAAAGGTTTGCTTGGAGAATTTAAAAAGTATCTAATACATTTTGTCCTTAGTATTGAATACATATTAATTACTTGGTAAGTATTCATACCAACAAGTGACAATTTATTAACTCTAAATCTGGGCTCTCTAACTCCAAGAGTTATCCTTTACAGGTGAGCATACTTGTGCTGACGTATGATGTTACTCTAGTACTGCAAACTCTGTGTTCTCAGATTGGTTTATTTACTCTCTTAGCCTCTTAGAGACTCATCCTTAACAAAAGAACTTATCGGAGCTCTTTGATACTGTGTTTCAGACAATTGCAAGACCTATTCAAGTCTAAAGATGCAGATACAGATGGTAATGGAACAAGGAAAAAATTAAGCAGTGCAAAAGCTTGTAGTGCTGTACCAAGTCACAGGGAATGGCTAGCGCAAGATGGAATTTATCAGATTTTTTTGGAGTTTTGACTTTACCATATGGGTTCAGACAAAACTGAAATGCAAAACAGAATTCTAAATCATTCAAAACTGTGAATGAAAATTGCCAAGTTTTACTGTCTCAACTATGAAATGGCAAGACCATGAGAAGCAAGAGAGTTGTCTTACAGGGAGAAATGACTTCATCCTCTTCAACTTATACTTAATGAGCACTTACTATGTATGTGACATCTGCCAAAGATGATGGGGAAAACAAAGAAAAAACACAGAAGAAAGCTCTCCTTTTTAGCCATAGCAGAAATTAAACTGTGGTGAAATGAACTCCACTTTTAGAAGGAGGATATGTTTGTGGTGTCCTTCCCTCTTCCCCTCAATAATTGTGATATCCTGGACAACACAAATCTTGGTTGAACAAACAGTAGTTGTATGTCTTCTTTGAGTCAAGTGTTTTTGTATATTTAGTGATCCAAAGATTAAGTATGATAATTACACCTGATTTTGAGAGGAGCTAAAAGACCCGATTATTATGAACATTGGATGAAATATTTTAAAAACATAGCCATAGACACATGTGGGATTATATATACTTCTCTTCGTACATAAAAATATTGAGTGATACCAGGTTTCACATATTGACACACAATATGATTTATTATCACCAATATTTTTGCCTTTTTAAAAAATTTAGCTAATATTATTATTAATCTAATGTATGTAAACATATATAACATACACAGATATAGTTACCAATGTATATTTATAATGTGATTTATTTCACAGATTTTTACATTTTTTACCATAAAAACAATAATGAAAACTATAAAAACTATTTTTATTATAAAAACAATGCCACTTTCTTTTTTTCTTTTTTTATTTTTTATTATTATACTTTAAGTTCTAGGGTACATGTGCAGAATGTGCAGGTTTGTTACATATGTATACATGTGCCATGTTGGTGTGCTGCACCCATTAACTCATCATTTACATTAGGTATATCTCCTAATGCTATTCCTCCCCCCAGCCCCTCCCCACAGTAGGCCCCGGTGTGTGATGTTCCCCTTCCTGTGTCCAAGTGATCTCATTGCTCAATTCCCACCTACGAGTGAGAACATGCGGTGTTTGGTTTTCTGTTCTTACGATAGTTCGCTGAGAATGATGGTTTCCAGCTGCATCCATGTCCCTACAAAGGACATGAACGCATCCTTTTTTATGGCTGCATAGTATTTCATGGTGTATATGTACCATATTTTCTTAATCCAGTCTGTCACTGATGGACATTTGGGTTGATTCCAAGTCTTTGCTATTGTGAATAGTGCCGCAGTAAACATTCGTGTGCATGTGTCTTTATAGCAGCATGATTTATAATCCTATGGGTATATACTCAGTAATGGGATGGCTGGGTCAAATGGTATTTCTAGTTCTAGATCCTTGAGGAATTGCCACACTGTTTTCCAAAATGGTTGAACTAGTTTATAGTCCCACCAACAGTGTAAAAGTGTTTCTGTTTCTCCACATCCTCTCCAGCACCTGTTGTTTCCTGATTTTTTAATGATTGCCATTCTAACTGGTGTGAGATGGTATCTCATTGTGGTTTTGATTTGCATTTCTCTGATGGTCAGTGATGATGAGCATTTTTTCATGTGTCTGTTGGCTGTATGAATGTCTTCTTTTGAGAAGTGTCTGTTCATATCCTTTGCCCACTTTTTGATGGGGTTGTTTGTTTTTTTCTTGTAAATTTGACTGAGTTCTTTATAGGTTCTGGATATTAGCCCTTTGTCAGATGAGTAGATTGCAAAAATTTTCTCCCATTCTTTAGGTTGCCTGTTCACTCTGATGGTAGTTTCTTTCGCTGTGCAGAAGCTCTTTAGTTTAATTAGATCCCGTTTGTCAATTTTGGCTTTTGCTGCCATTGCTTTTGGTGTTTTAGACATGAAGTCTTTGCCCATGCCTATGTCCTGAATGGTATTACCTAGGTTTTCTTCTAGGGTTTTTATGGTTTTAGGTCTAACATTTAAGTCTCTAATCCATCTTGAATTAATTTTTGTATAAGGAGTAAGGAAAGGATCCAGTTTCAGCTTTCTACTTATGGCTAGCCAATTTTCCCAGCACCATTTATTAAATAGGGAATCTTTTCCCCATTTCTTGTTTTTGTCAGGTTTGTCAAAGATCAGATGGCTGTAGATGTGTGGTATTATTTCTGAGGACTCTGTTCTGTTCCATTGGTCTATATCTCTGTTTTGGTACCAGTACCATGCTGTTTTGGTTACTGTAGCCTTGTAGTATAGTTTGAAGTCAGGTAGCATGATGCCTCCAGCTTTGTTCTTTTGGCTTAGGATTATCTTGGCAATGCAGGGTCTTTTTTGGTTGCATACGAACTTTAAAGCAGTTTTTTCCAATTCTGTGAAGAAAGTCATTGGTAGCTTTATGGGGATGGCGTTGAATCTATAAATTACTTTGGGCAGTATGGCCATTTTCACGATATTGATTCTTCCTCTCCATGAGCATGGAATGTTATTCCATTTGTTTGTGTCCTCTTTATTTCACTGAGCAGTGGTTTGTAGTTCTCCTTGAAGAGGTCCTTTACATCTCTTGTACGTTGGATTCCTAGGTATTTTATTCTCTTTGAAGCTAATAATGCCACTTTCTAAATGGCACAACACATAAGTTTATCTTCATATTTTCTCATTTTATTTATGTATATAGTTTTTGCTTCACAAGTTTTAGATCTATAGAAAAGTCGGTAGAATATGAGAGTTCTCTTACATCCTATGCATGGTCTCCCATGTTTGTTAACAACTTCAAAATGAATTGGCCAGTATTGATAAATGATAATTTACTAAAGTTCATACTCACTTCAAAGCTCCTTAGTTTTTTGTTGCTTCATTTTGTAAAGAAATGTTTACCTTGAGGGATGAATGCCACACGCAGTTGTACCAAATAATAGAGAGATCTTCTGTATATTCAGTTTCACCCAATGGTAATATCTTAGAAATCTGTAGAATAATTTCACAACCTGGATATTGACATTGATGCAATTGAGACACAGAACATTGCCATCAATACAAGGATCCTTAACCCTTTGATAGCAATAATCACTTCCATCTCACTCCTACTCTCTCATCACTGACAACCACAAATTTCTTTTCAATTTCTATAATTTTGGTTATTTCAAAAATCTGATATTAAGTAACATTTGAGGATTAGCTTTCTTTTTTCACTCAGAATAATTCTCGGGCTATTCATCCAAGTTACTGCCTGTATCTATAGTTTTTAATGTGTTACTATTGAGTAGTGTTTCATGGCAGAAATGCACCACAGTTCATGTATACATTGAAGAATACCTAGGTTCTTCTCAATTTGGGTTATGAAAAAGCTACCATAAATGTACATATAGACTTTATGTAAACATAAGTTCTCACCTCTCTAGAATAAATATACAAGAGTTCGGTTGTTAGGTTGTATGGTTAATTTTATGCTCAGTTTTTAAGAAACTGCCAAAATTTTTCAGAATGGCTATGCTTACTGAGTGACAAAACAATCTATACATTGACCCCCTGTGACATGCAGTTTACCTATATAACAAACATGCACATGTACTCCTAAACCTAAAATAAGATTTATAATGAAAAAAGAAATGGCCAAACTTTTTCAGAATGGCTATGCCATTTTGTACTCTCACAAGCAGTGTATTAATAATCTAATTTCTCTTCATCCTGTAAAACATTTGGCGTTATCAGTGTTTTTTGTCTGAGTCATTCTGATTAGTATATAGAGATATCTCATTATCCTGTTAACATACATTTCCTTAATGACTCATCATTTGAACATTTTTATGTGCTTATTTGCCATCTGTACATACTCTCAGGTGAACTGTCTCTTCATGTTTTCTGCCTATTTTCTAATTAGATTATTTTTGTACTGTTGAGTTTTGAGAGCTCTTTGTATTTTCTAGATTCTACTCTGTTGTTGGATATGTGGTTTACAATATTTTCTTCCATTTTGTGCTTTCCTTTTTTAACTATTTAACAGGGTCTTTTGCACAGCAAAGGTCTGAAATTTTATGGAATTGAATTTACCCATTTTTCCTTTCATGTATTGTGCTTTTAGTATGCAGTCTAAGAACTGGCTTAGCTGTGTATCTCAAAGATTTTCTCTTACTTTTTTTTCTAAAAGATTCATAGTTTTACTTGTAAGTTTGTAAGGGTGTGAGATTAGGTTGAGGTTCATTTACCACCTCCTTGTAGTCCAGTTGCTCCAACATCAATTTTGATTAGACTACCTTTACTCCATTAAACTGCTTTGCACTATTGCAAAATATTAGTTGGGTATATTTGCATAGGTCATTTCTGAGTTATCTGTTGTTCTCCATGGGTCTCTATGTCCATTCCTTCACAAATACCATACAATCTTGATTACTGGAACTGTATAAGTTATGAAGTTGAATTGACTGATTCCTCCTACTTTTTTTTCAAAATTGTATTAATTGTTTTAATTCCTCTGTCTTTCCATGCCAATTTTAGAATAATCTTGCCTATGTCTACAAAAAACCCTGCAGGATTTTAAAAGCAATTGCTTTAAATTTGTAAATCAGTTTGGTAAGAACTGACATCTTTACTGTTGAGCCTTCCAATCCACTCATATGTGTGGTATGTCTTTTCATTTATTTAGATTTGCCATTCATTTCTTTTTGTTCCAAATTAAGTTAATTATTTTTAAATGGGTATATAAAATTGTATGTATTTTTCATGTACAACATAATGTTTTCAAACTTTTACACATTGTGGAATGGTTAAATTAACAAATACATTTATTACCTCACATGGTATTTTTGTGATGAGGATTTAGTATCCACTCATCGTTTTTTATAGCTAATAAATGCAAGCTAACAAGTTTTGTTATATAGACTATATCTATAGTGTACACATTAATTAGCTCCTCCTTATAAGTGAGAACATGCAGTTTTGACTTTCTGTTGCTGAGTTATTTCACTCAAGATAATGGCCTACAGTTTCATCCATGTTGTTGCCAAAGACATGATTTTATTTTTTATGCCTGAGTACTATTCCATGACATATATACACACCACATTTTGTATCTAGTCATCCATTGATAGACACGTAGGTTGATTCCGTATTTGCTACTGTGAATAGTGCTGTGATTACCAGGACAAGCAACTTTTTGGTAAATGATTTTTTTCCTTTGGGTAGATACCCAGTAGTTCAACTGATGGATAACATGGTAGTTCTATTTTTGCTCTTTGAGAAATCTCTATACTGTTTTCCAATAGAAGTTGTACAATTCACATTCCCTTCAACAGTGTATAAACATTCTCTTTTCTCCACCCTCACCAGTGTGGGTTACTTTTTGACTTTTTAATAGTAACCATCTTAACTACTGTAATATGGTATATCACTGTGGTTTTAATGTGCATTTCTCTGATATTAGTGATGTTGAACATTTTTTCATGTACTTGTTGGCCATTTATATCTGTAATTTTGAAAATTTTCTGTTCCTTTGCCCACTTTTTAATTAGGTTATTTGTTTTTTTTTCTGGTTGAGTTGTTTCAGTTTCCTGTAGATTCACTGGATATACAATTTACAATTATTTTCTCCCATTTGACAGAATCTTTACACTCTGTTTATTATTTCTTTTGCTGTGCAGAAGTTTTTTAGTTTAAGTCCCACTTGCCCACTTTTGTTTTTGTTGCATTTACTTTTGCCTAAGCCATTTGCTGAGAGTTTTTCCAAGGTTTTCTTACATAATTTTTATATTTTTACATCTTACATTTGTCTTTAATCCATCTTGATTGAATTTTTGTATGGTGAAAGATGGGGATCAAGCTTTATTCTGAATACGGCTATTCAATTTTACCACCAGTATTGATTGTATAGAGTATCCTTTCCCTAGTGTATGTTTCTGTCAGATTTGTTGAGGATCAGTTTGGTTGTATGTATGTAGCTTTATTTCTGAAATCTCTCTTCTATTCCATTGATTTATGTGTCTATTTTTATACCAGTACTGTGTTGCTTTGGTTACTATATCCTTGCAGTGTAATTTGAAGTAAGTTAATGTGATGACCCCAGCTTTGTTATTTATGTTTAGGACTGTTTAGGCTCTTCAGGCTCTTTTTAGGTTGTATATGAATTTTACAATAGTTTTTTTTCTAATTCTGTGAAAAATAATTTGGATATTTCAATAGATCTGTAGTTTGCTTTGGGCAGTATGGTCATTTTTTAATGATATTGATTCCTCCAATTCATAAGCATGGGATTTTTTTCATTTGTTTGTGTCCTCAACAATTTCATTCATCAGTGTTTTATATTGGATACTGATGTACCTTTCACCTCCTTGGTTAAATGTATTCCTAGGTATTTCATTCTTCTATAGTTGTTGTAAATGAGAATTAGTTCTTGATGTGGTTCTCAACTTGATCCTTATTGGTGTATAGAAATGTTACTGATTTTTATACATTGACTTTGTATCCTGAAACTGTATTGAATTCATTCATTCATTAAATCTAGAAGAGTTTTGGAGTTGTTAGTGTTTTTAATGTTTTCCAGACATAAGATCATATCATCAGCAAACAGAAAATTATATTTCCTCTTTCAAATTCAAATTTTTTTTTTTTTAATTTCTTTCTCTTGCCTGATTACTGTGGCCAGAATTTTCAGCGCTGTGTTGAATAGTTATGGTGAAAGTAGGAATCCTTGTCTTGTTCTGGTTTTTAGGGGAATGCTTCCAACATTTCGCCATTCAGTATAGTATTACTATGCCTAGTTTTTGGTAGTTTCTATCATGAAGTTATACCGAATTTTATCTAATGCTTTGTCTACATTTATTGAGATAATTTTATAGTTTTTGTTTTTAATTTTGCTTACAAGGTAAGTATCATTTATTAATTTGTGTATGTTGAACCATCCTTGCATGTCTGGGATAAAACCAACTTGGTTGTGGTGCATTATCTTTTTGATGTGTTGTTAGATTCGGTTTGCCAGTATTTCGCTGAGGATTTTTGCATCTATATTCATCAAAGATATTGGTCTGTAGTTATCTTTTTTGTTGTGTCCTTACCTGCCTTGGTATCAGGGTGATATTGGCTTCATAGAATGAGTTAGAAAGGTTCCCCACTCCTCAGTTTTTTGGAACAGTTTCAGGAAGATTAGTACCAGTTCTTCTTTGTATGTCTAGTAAAATCATCTGGTCTTGGTTTTTTTTTTTTTTTTGCGGGGGGAGTTTTAAAATTACTCATTCAGTCTCACTACCCATTACTGGTCTGCTCTGGATACCTGTATCCTCCTGAATCAGTATTGGGAGGTTGTATGTTTCCAGGAATTTTTCCATTTCCTCTATGTTTTCCAGTTTATACGCAAGTATTGATTTTTAAAATTGTATGGAGACTTGTTCTGTGGCCTAACATATAATTTATCTTGCAAAAGGTTCTATGCACTGGTGAGAAGAACATATATTCTGTAGTTGCTGGGTAGAATTTTCTATACATGTCTATTAGTTTCATTTGGTCTACAGTCCAATTTAAGTTCAGTGTTCCTTTATTTACTTTTCTTTTGTCTTGATGATGTCTAGTGTTGTGAGTGTAGTATTAAATTTCTTCATTATTATTGTATTGCTGTCCATCTTTTTTCATAGGTCCAGTAGTATTTGCTTTTAAATAAAGGTGCTTTGGTGTTAGGTGTATATATATTTAGAATTTTTATATTTTATTGTTGAATTAATTTTTTATCATTATATAATGATCTTTTTAATCTTTTCTTTTTTTCTTTTTACTGTTGTTGATTTAAAATCTGTTTTATCTAAGTATGGTTACTTCTGCTTTTTTTTTTTCTTTTGGTTTTCAGTTACATGAAATAACTTTTTTCATCCCTTCACTTTCAGTCTATGTGTGTTTTCGCAGGTGAAGTAGGTTTCTTGTAAGCAGCATAGAGTTGTTTCTTTATCCATTCATACATTCTTTCAGTTGGAAAATTGAATTCAGCTACATTCAGTGTTACTGTTGGTAATAAGGAGTTACTACTGCCATATTGTTACTTGTTTTCCGGTTTTGTAAATTCTTTATTTCTTCCCTTCTTACAGTCTTCCTTTGTGGTTAAGTGACTTTCTATGGTAGTACATTTAAATTCATTGCATTTTAATTCTAGTGAATCTATTGTGAATTTTTACATTGTGCTTATCATGAGGCTTACAAAAACATCTTATAGACATCACTAGCTATTTTAAAGAAATGACAACCTATCTGAGATCACAAAGAATAGAAATAAACAAATTTTAAAGAACTAAAGAAAGTCTTACACTTTAACTCTATTCCTCCCAACATTTTGAATTTTTAAAAATCTCAATGTACATAGTTTTATATTTTATATTGCTTATTCCTTTTCATAGGCTGCTATAGATATTGCTATTTATTATTTTTAATAGATTTGTCTCTTGGACTTTTTACTATAGTTATGGGTTGATTGCACACCACAATTACAGTATTAGATTACAGCATATTTGTCTGATACTTAATTTTATCAGTGGGTTTTATAGTTTCAATTGTTTTCTTTGTGCACATTAATTTTTTTTCAGACTAAAGAATTCTGTTTAGCATTTCTTATAAGATGAGTTTGATGGTGGTGAATTCTCTCAGCTTTTGTTTGTCTGAGAAAGACTTTATGTCTTCTTCATATTTAAAGGATAACTTTGTGGGATACAGAGTTACTAGACGGCAGTTTTTTCCCCAAGACTTTGAAAATGCTGACATACTTCTTCCTTGCCTGTATGGTTTCCATTGAGAAGTCTGTTGCCAGACAAATTGAAGCTCTTGTATATGTTATTTGTTTCTTTTATCTTATTGCTTTTATAATTCTTTTTTTGTTTTTGACCTTTAAGATTTTGATTATTATAACCCTTTGGGTAGTCTTAACTGGGTCAAATCTATTTTGTGTTCTCTAACCTTCTTTTTTCTGGATATTCCTATCTTTCTCAAGTTTTGAAAAGTTTCCTGCAATTATTCTTTTAATAGGCTTCCTACCCCTTGCTCATTCTCAACTTCCTGCTAAAAACCAATATTTAATTTAATCTTTTGAGGTGATTTTCTATATCTTCTAGGGAATCTTCATTACTTCTCAGTCTTTTTTTCTTTTTTCTCCTCTGTGTATTTTTAAATTGCCTATCTTTAGGTTCAGTTATTCTTTCCTCTGCTGGATCCATTCTATTTAGAGACTCACATAAATTTTTCAGTTCATCAAATATATTTCTCACTTCTAAGATTTCTATTTACTTTCATGATTATTTCAATCTTTTTGTTATTTTTTTCTGATACATTTCAGAATTGCTTGTCTGTGTTATCTTGGTGATCACTGAGTTTCCTTAAGCTGCTATTTTGAATTCCTGGTCAGATTGCTCACATGTCTCCATCTCTTTACTGTCAGTCAGTGGTTCTTGGCTTTGTCCTTTTGGAGAGGTCACGGTTCCCTGTTTGCTGTTGCTTCTTGTGGATATGCATCCATGTTTTTGTATTGAAGTATTATTTATTCCAGTGTTTTCTGTTTGGCCTATTTTACTTTCTGTTGTATATGTTTGCTTAGAGATTCTTAATTTTCCATTTAGATTTATCCATTTTTCCCCTCCTTTTTGGTGCTAGATGGTGCCTTAAGCCCAGGTTTGCTTCAACTGTAGTAACTATCAGAGCACTTCCCATGCCAAATGAGAGGAGGTCCCAAAGGGAATATCCCAGCAGAGTGGTAAGGCTTGCTAAAGGTTTCTACCCAGGGAAATTATGGAACCTGCCATGTACAGTGTGATGCTGCTGAATAGCAACTCTAATTTTAGCATTGCCTTCCCCCAAGTTATAGGGTAGTTTCCACCACTGAGGATGATAGTCTCACTTTCCCCTTTGTCTCTGGCTGTCCTTACAGGTACTTCTGAAAGGTACTTCTCCTTTCAGTGCTCATTATGTTTTCCTTAGATTGACGCAAGGACAAGCCTCCGGCCAGTGAATTCAAGATGGTAGAAAAATTGGTTGCCCACCTCAATCTCAAAGACAACATGGATATGGATGTCTAGTTCTCTCACCTTCTGCTCAGAGTTTTCCACTCTTCTGTGTTCTTGAGAATTAACTATTAAAGTTCTGGGATATTGCTGGTAATAATTGTAGTGCTGCATATTTGTTTTGTGTTGTTATGGTTTTGTAGGGGTGAGGGGAGAGTGAAACCAGCTTGCTTTTATGCTGCTATTTTGGAACCAGAAAACTTGACCATTTATATTTAATGTAATTATTGATACAACAAAGCATAAGTTTGCTATTTTATGTTTAGATTGTGACTATTCTCATTGTTTGTATTTTTTTTTTTCTTCTCTGCCTACTCATGAGTTACTTAAACAATTTTTGGAAATTCATTTGTTATATTTAAAGTGATTTTGAGTGTGTCTCTTTATAGCTTTTAAACTGTTGTAGGTATTATTTTACAAGTTCATGAGTCATCACAATATGCCACAATGTCAGTTGCTGATGTCATTAATTTACAGACTGAAGTACTGCATGAAACTTGCTTCCCATTTTATCATTTTACCATTATCTTTAATAATGTAATTGTCTTGAATATTTTTATATAAGTATTTAGAACCACATCAGACAGTGCTATAATTTTTGTTTCAAATGTCAAACATAATTTAGGAAACTCAAAGGGGAACAAAATGCCTTATGTTTACCACATTTTTACTCTTTCCATTATTCTTTCTTTTTTATTCTTATGTTTCAAAACTCTTTCTAAAAATTGTTTAATTTCCTTATTACAACCAGGTAAGAGTTGAAGACTAGCCTCTCCATTCAGCCTTTAATATTGGGGTAAGCATGAGGCTACAGCTTTTTCTAGAGCATGTGGCTAAAATAGAATGATTATTGTTTAAAAGTTTTTATCTTGCTAAGCTCCCCTTTCCCTTGTTTTTGAGCTACAAAAAGCAGACTCTTGTTTGTTTTTGTCTGTGCCTGTTTGTATTTCTGGATTGCTGGTTTCTTCAACTCCAAGTCTGAGGCATGTAAGACAGGAAGAAAACCTAGAGAATTCACTACTCTACCATTTTTTGGGTCCTGAGTTTCCTAGTCAGCATGCTTTCTTCTATCCAATTTTTCAGAGTCTTGTGTTTGTTTTCTGTATAGTATCCAGGATTTTAATTTGTACTTAGCAAGACAAGTAGGGACAAATACATCTACACCATTTTTCTGGAAGTGGAAATGCTCTAATTTTATTTTTAATGTTGCTGCTCTGAATTGCATTTCCAATTATTCCAATTATACTCGGCTGTAGGAAAATTCAGAATAACAATTTATTTTTGTACCAGACAGTCCTGGATTTTGATTACAATAATAGATTTTTTTTGTTTCCCTCTCTGTAGAATAAGATTAAAAACATCTACCTGGCTGGATTCTACTGGAAATCAAATAAAAACATAAATAAAGCATTTGGCAGAGTGCCTCACACATAGCCACTCAAAAATAATCCAAACTTGAACTTTTTAAAATTAAAAGCCCCATGCGATTTTAAACTTCATATTTTAAAAAATGCAAGAAAAAGCTACCATTTAAACCACAAAACTGTTCTTGGTTTAGAATAGAAATTCATGGAATTTATATTGGTACCTCTAGCTAGAACTTGAGACAGGGATTATCAGCAGAATGTCAGAAATAAATATCAACTATAATTATACATTTTGGAGTCCACTGAAATTTCTAGTCTGAGGATCAGAGTGAATGAAGCAAAACAGCTCATACATTTAGTCTTCTGATAAATGACTTCATCCTGAAAGGATTCCACAACTTTATTCAAAGTATATTATTCCTTTGGATACTTTCCACTGGATATGTTACTTGTCTGCCAGAACCAGTAAAATTCCTTTCTGCTTTCTCTTTCAGAGAAGAAAACTGAGATGCACAACAACTAGCCTATTGATCATTCAAGCAAGACGGCAGAGCAGTTGTAATTACTTCATCTTAAACTACATTTAAGGATAGGGCAGAAGGGGCTGGGACTGTTCAATCTATACCTTCACCATTCTACAGCTAGGCATCAGACCAGCAGCATTGGCATTATGTGTGACCTTGTTAAAAATTCCGGTACTCAATTCTGACCCAAGACTTACTGAATGGAAATCTTCATTATTTTAATAATTCTTCATGTTATCTGTCTGCATATTATCATCCAAGAAGAACAGTTTTAGGAAACCGTAACCACTTTATGTGATTTTCATGATTTAGCCTACCTCAAAAATATAAACTAACCCACAAAATGTAGTTCAATTGCTGTTTTTTTCTTGTAAGAACTTGGAAATTCACAAACACCAGCCACCAAATTTTACTCTATAGAACAATAGGAGAAGGGGCAGTTAAGATACTACACAGATAATTATTTCATGGACTTATTCCAACATTAGCTATGATATTTATCTTCCTTATAATTATGGGTATAGCTAATTATAACATTGTTTATCCAAGTTGACTAATTGGTAATGGAAGAATTTCATGACTAGCCAGCTATTGTACTTTGCAGGTACTCTTTAAGCATGCACTGTCTCTTTTTCACAAACCAGTCAAGGGTCTTTTCTTTAAAGAACAAGGTAAAGGGGATGCTGACAAAGTTACAAAAATTGGGGGGAAACAGTGGTTTAAAGATTAAAAGTTTGGACTATTTTGATGCAGGGCAGACAAGCCCCAGAACTGGGGCTTACCCTGGGAGGATTCTTGGCTTCTCCCTGGAAAGAATTCAAGCACGAGACAGTGGTGTTAGACAGCAACTTTTACTGAAGCGGCAGTGTACAGCAGCAACAGAGGTACTGATCTTAGAGGAGCAGGGCTACGCCCAGAGAGAATGTGCCCAGAGTAGCAGCTCAAAGGCAGTTCTGCAGTCATATTTATACTCACTTTTAATTATATGAAAATTAAAGAGCAGATTATGCAGAAATTTCTAGAAAAAGGATTGTAACTTCGGGTTGCCAGATCATTGCCATGGAAAGGGGCAGTAACTTCTGGATTGCCATGGCAACGGTAAACTGACATGGCACACTGGTGGGTGTGTTTTATAGAAAGGTGCTTCTACTTTGTTTCTGTTTTAGCTGGTCCTCAATTTGGACTCAAATAGAATTAAGCTTGGTAGGTTAAACTGGGGTATTAGAATTCAAAGAATCATAGACACAGAAATTGTCAAGCTTGAAGGAAGTTTAGTATATAATTGCTTTAAGATCCTCAGATGAACAAAGCAACATGGAGTGATCAGTGCCTTGCCTGAAGATACAAAATCCATAAATAGCAAATTTACCTCAACTTTCTAGACCACCAGTCCTGTTATTATGAAAACTATCCATTTTTCTTAACTGCTCATTTAATCTGAGTATAAGTGAGAAAATACGATATAACAAATGGATAGCTGCCCCAATTCAGACACAAAATAGTGCTCAGCATTTTGTTTTCTTTCTTCATTGCCTGATTTTTACCTAGTTTGTCATTGTCTGTCAATTTTTCATTTTATGTTTTGATTTTCTTTGTTTATCTGTCTGGTTCTCTTCCTGGATATCTCTTTCATTTATTTAAAAACTTCTTTAAAAAAATTGTGTACTAGTTTTGGATGAAATAACGATCTCCATCAAAAAGACAAGCCACAGCAATTACTTTCAATTTTCAAAAGTATTAACACATTTAGTTGATCCTAACACATTAAATTTTGGCTAGGGTCAGGTACTGTGCAATGTGTGTTACAAGTATTATCTCATTTGAACCCCCAGCTCCATGCTGACAGGTAAGGAAGCTGAAGTTCAGACAAGTAAAAATTACATGACCTTGGTCTAGTTACTTAAGTAGCGGGTCAGAAATGAAACCAGGTCTTAATACACCAGTAAGCATATTCTGTGGTGACACAAATAGTATTTCATGATTTCCCATGGAAAAAGTATGCTTTAGCAAGCTTCCTCTTTTGTAGGCCTTTGCAGGTTAGCTATGAATTCATAAATGGATAAGGAAAACAAGGATGGTAAATTGGGTTATCTCCACTCTGACCATTTTCATCTTATTAAAATTTTAAACATATTAATTACTAATTAGAGAAATTAAGATGATAATCACAGTGATTTAATTTACCCAATATCAATTATTGGAGGGAGAGATTTGTCAGTTGGAAATTATAATTAACGCATCAGGAATGTTCTGCAGTTGTTAAAAAAAAAAGTACTCAGGAGTTATGCTAAAAAAAGCAGTTGAGGTTCTATGGTTACTAAATATATGGATGCAAGGCAAAACAGCCTTCCTGTAGGTATCTTGCTTGCAGCTCTAAAGCAGGTATTCTTAGTAAAAAGATAACACTAGAAAGATCTTTGGATATTTTAACATCTTAATGTAAGTTGGAAGGTCTGTGGGTGTTGGGTTTTCTAATGCCTAATTAGAATCACAAATTACTTTAAAAATTTTTTGGTGTATGTTTTTGTGTATTTACAGAAGAGATTTACTACTTCCATAGCAATGCTTTTGTTTTCCTTTATCATCTCATCTCCCTGTTTCTATAACATACAAATACCACAGACAGTCACAGAATAAGGAATTCTATTACAAATGTTATAGAGCAAAGAAATGTTAGATTTTAAAATTTCAATGTTCATTGAGAACATGTGTCAAAAATTTAGATGTGAATATTAGCAAGAGTACTGCATTTATTAGGAAATATTTATATACAAAATCAGTTTCCATTAGCCTTTATAAGATCATAGAAGGAAGTTTAAACTTTCCCTCTGAAGGTTCAATAATTGAGTCATCCTAGTAAAGTAATTTGACAACAAATAGATTAACAGAAAAAAAGGCATACAAATTTATTAACATACATAAGCACAGCAAAAACACAAAATGTGAGACTTGAGGAAGACCCACATGACTAAAATTTTTCTTTTGCAGAGAAAGAAATACATGCTTGAAGCATGGTGAAAGGTCATAGGAGTGAGAGGGGAGGAAAGACATGGTGAGCAAAGCCTCACAGGTAGTGGGCCTCTGAAAGAATAGCTGGTAGCCTATGAAAGTGTCTCTGTTAGACCTTTAAAAGCATTAGACTTTTATTCTCCATGCTCTGTGAGTTAATCTTTCCTAGATCTGAATACGGTAGATAAAAGGGACCCAGAGTAAACCTGTTTGCATTCTTTTTTTACTTCACTAATACAGATTTCCTCTATAGATGCGAATCTACCCTAAAAGGACAGCTTTTCAGAGCTATTCCAGTATCTGCAGCCCTCTGAATAGCCATCCCAAAATATGCTAAAGAAGTATATTTTCAGGTAGTATATTTTGGTTTCCTTCAGTCACCTATATAGTACTAAGCGAATTGCATCAGCTTATAATAGATCTAAATCTAGATGTGTAAAAGACTCAAATATTTTATTGGCCTGACTTTCTTGATTACTGCAAAATATTTTTATCAGAATAATAATTTTTAATTACAAAAAATCAAAATCATCTTTAAAGATAAACATTTAAACATATAAAAATGAATAAGAAATATGTGTGTTTTTAATGTCTAGGTACAGGGCATATAATAGATTATTTTGCACTGTTCTCTGATATGTTTATATCCCAAGTTAAAATAGTAACAGTCCATACCTTTTTGACACTATAGGACTCCTCTCCAAAAACACTGCAGTTCCCCAGCAGTGATATTTAAAGATACTCTCTAAATAGTGGTTTTTCATTATGAATTTTGCATGTAAACACTTTGCATGTTCTGATTTAATGAGGCCATTCAATGCTTTCTTAATACCACTGAAATTTTATCCCTCAGGACTCATTTGATTGCTCAGAAGTATCTTTGATTCATTTGCATTTACTAATTCAGGAAACCATGAGGACATTTTCTAAGCCCTTTCTAAATTCCTAATAGTGAGCCCTCAGGATACAGCAATAAACAAGACAAATATGGTCCTTGCCTTCACTGAGCTTGTAATCCACTGACTAAAACAGATTTTTGAGAAAGTAATTAAAAGAACAGTGAAGTTAACCAAAAAGTTAAAGGCATAATGCAAATATAAATATTTTATATAATATAAAATTATGTTAAAATTTTACATTTTTTCATTATAAGGGAATCAGAAATATATTGAAATTGATTCAAATGATAATTTAATTTAGAGAGATTTATGGCATCTTCCTGATAAAATTTATTCCATTACTATGAATAGTAATAATTTGCATTGCTCTAAACAGAAAGTATTTACATTACTATGAGTTTTCTTCAAGTTAACTTCTATCTCTAAATAGTTGTAATATAGCCTAATCAATCAGAGAATTAAAAACACCCCTGTAGAATCAGATAATCCCATAAATCATCAGATAATATCCAGCATTCTTCCAAATGAACACCCAGTAATCACCTTTGCCCACTTCCAAATCTTTGAAAATTTGTCTTTGTAGTTTAAAAGGGGTAATCTGGAGATAAGATTGATAATATTAGAACCAAGAGATAACTTGGCCTCACAAACCTTAAATGAAAGATATTCAATGAGCATTGAATGAGTAATAGAATCTCAAAAGAAGAGGGACAGGACTCATACAAAATTGGAAATTCTATCATTTTTAGAATATGCATCACTGTCTTTTATTTCTAAGAAAGGTATTCACAAAACCCTTGGCTTCCTGTGATTCGGTATACCAACCCATAGCTTTATGCCAATAATCCTTAACAATTAATATGGAGCTACTCATTTTTCAAATGCAAACTGTGTTCGATGGAGGATTATATGTGTCAATGTGCCTGCGTCATGGAGTGTCAACATATTTAGGCAAACATTATTCTGGAGGTTTCAGGATGATTTGACATTTAAATTGACAGGCTGAGAAAGCCAGTCACCTTTCCTAATGTGGATGGGAATCATTCAATCAGTTGAAGGCCTAGGTAGAACATAAGGCTGAGCTTTTTCCTAAATAAGAAATCATTTCCTCCTCCTGTATGACTGTCTTGAGCTGAAACATGTGTTTTCCTATGTTTGGATTTGAAGTGAAACATTGGCTCTTTCTGGGTCTTGAGCCTGCTAGCCTTCAAACTAAAACCACACCATCAGCTCCCCTGGTTCTCAAGCCATCCTATTAGAACTGGAACAACACCAGTGGTTCTCCTGTGTCTCCAACTTGTTGACTGCAGATATTGGGACTTGTCAGTTTCTGTAATCACATGAGCCAATTTCTTGTAATAAATTAGTTTTTATTTGGTTGCTGTTTCTCTGGAGAACTCTGATAAATACCCTGTGTGTTTATAACTTCAAGATTTAAATATCTATTCATCATCATTTATGATTTTATTACACTTTTTGATACCATTTAGTATTCTCTTGAGTATCAAATAAAAGATTCAAACTTCAATTCCACCTCCAGGAGGTGACATTCACATTTTTTTCTGTGAATACGTGTGTATTTTTAAAATATATACTTATGCTTGTTTATATGGTATGAGAAAAAGTATGCAACCTCATACATTTAAAGTTGCTTGAAAATATAGAGAACATGGAATCATTAAAGTAATGTGTGTACTATAGTCTATTCAATCATACTTCAATTGGATTTTAGTTTTTTTAAGTTATGAACTATTAAAATAATACTGTAATAAGTATCCTCATATATACATGTTTGTTCACAAATCTAATAATATCATCTGTCAATCTATTTCATAGGTAACTAAAATTAAAAGAATAGATTTTTAAGTGATGCAAAGTGTCATCTTGTCAGGGATGCAATTTTGATTGCTCTTTCCTTCCTTCCCTTTTACCCTCACTTTTCCCAACACTAATCGATTAGATTTTTATTTTTAAAAAATATCTCTCCTTTTTATTAAAAAGAGAGATTTTATTAATATTATTATTATTATTATTAATTTCATTACTTTTATTTTATCATTATTATTTACCATGATTCTTAATTAATATCATGTTTAGGACCAAGTAGGGAAATGCCCTTTGGGGGAACATTGCTTGTCCTTTCTCCTGTTGGCGAGTTGAAAGGAAAATCATGAAGAATAATGAATTAATGAATTTCAATAATTTAGAAGTATCTAGAAGTCAGAAAAATATGCTTCTGAATTCAAAATGAAAGGGGTGCATAGCCAGTAGATACACTTTGCTAGCAACAAGAAGGCCATTTAAACATTTCCTGCCACAGAAAAAGGAATACAGATAATTTTCTTATACTCTTTTGAATGATGTTTTAAATTAGAGGCCAGGTTGAGAACTTTGGAAGATAGAGGGTTAAGAAAAATAAGTGGAACAGGAAAGGCATTAGTGAAAACAGAAAAATATGAACACAAAATAATTCATTTAGTTCACCACTTCTCTTGAATGTGACTGACCTAGTTGAAAAATATTAATGCCTTTACCTTTTGGAAACTATTAGTCTTCATAAACTACCCCAAAGCCACTAAAATGGAAAAACAGTGCATGCTTATTGAAGTGAAGACTTATGATCCTTCTGGTGACTCCACACCTCCAACCTGTTCTAAAAAATGCAAAATAGAACAAGTAGATAAAGAGGATGAAATTACTGAAAAGAAAGCAAAAAAAGCCAAGATTAAAGTTAAAGTTGAAGAAGAGGAAGAAGAAAAAGTGGCAGAAGAAGGAACATCTGTGAAGAAGAAGAAAAAGGGTAAAAAGAAAGACATTAAGGAAGAACCACTTTCTGAGGAAGAACCATGTACCAGCAAAACAATTCCTAGTCCAGAGAAAAAGAACAAAAAGAAAAAAAAAGAGAGATAATGAGAACTAACAGAAAGGAATTACAATTATATCACCCGGACGCATCATGCTTAAGATTCAACTGGGAGCGTACCAAGGATGCTCTCTAACCTAAACAAGGGGAAGGTTCATTAAAACAAAGTGATTTATCATCTATAACTTCAAACCTATTTGTGTCTGACATCAACTCTGTTAACCTTATGTCATCATTTCTTAGAGTCTTTGATATACAAATAAAATTTTCTTTGTATTAAAAAAAAAAAACTCAATCATTTGAGTAGTAACTCTGGGACACATGCAGCAAAGAAAGGAACGTAAGCTGTCCGTCACAGACATAATTTTTAAAAGTGTTTTGAAACAGCAAAGCAAATCAATATTTGTCATAGGCAGAGCATGACTTTAGTTTCTTTTATGGAAGTGTTGAAATGGGGAATATGTTTGTTTTATCATTTAATATGTAGGACACCTGAAATTTATGCAGCCAGCAATATACATGTTCTATTAAGTTGTAAATTAAAATAATGGACTCTATAAATGTACACTTTCCAGATGGTTAAAGTTGATACTAAATTTTAATTTAGTTCATGTCAACCATCCTATCTTCACTTTTTAAACCTTTTCTCAGTCATATGAACTCACTGAGTTGGATTATAACAGCACAATTAATTTGTGTGTGGGAGTGATTAACACATCATACTCTATCTATACCTAAAAATGATTTGACATGACTTATGCTATTAAAAAAGGGAATTAGGCCAAATAAGAGGAGGATAATTGTCTTGGGGCCAGAAATATAGTATTTATTACATTAATTATTGTTTATTTTGTAGTTCCTAGAAACCAAAATCAAAAGGACAATTTGTGTGCTGTGGTTTGGATATGATATTTTTGTACCCACCAAAAGTTGTTGAAATTTGATCTTCAATTGGCAGCAATGGGAAGTAAGGCCTAGTGGAAGGTGTTTAAGTCATAGGTGTTGAGCCCTCACAAATGTCTTGGTGCTGCTCCTATGGTATTGGGTTCTCACTCTGGCAAGACTGGATTAGTTCTCTGAAAATGAATTAACTCCAATGAGAGTAGGTTATTATAAAGGGAGTTTCCTCCTTCTGTTTGGTCTCTCCTCCCACATGGATACTTTCTTTTTGACCCTCTCTGCCATGTTTTGATCTAGCATGTGGCCCTCACCAGAAGCCCAGCAGATGCCTGTGGCATGTTTCTCATTCTTTCCAGCCAGCAGAATCATGAGCTAAATAAACCTCTTTTCTTCATAAATCACTCAATCTCAGCAGGTAGTCTCTTACAGCAACACAAAATGGACAAAGACAATGGGTCTTTTTATTTTTTTAAAATCTCCTGTTATAATGTATCAGGATATTTTAAGATTTTAATATATCAGAATCTTTTACTGTATCAGGATATTTTAATATATCAAGATTTAACATCCTGATATTATTTATTAAAAAAATGAGACCTATCAAAAAAGAAAACAAGATGTGTCTGATTATATACAATATACATATAGCTTTTTCATTGACACATTGTAATTGTACATATGTGTGGGGTAGAATTTGAGGTTTTAACACAAATATATAATAATCAAATTAGGATAGTTAGAATATCCATCACCCCATTCATTTATCATTTCTTTTGTGTTAAGAATATTAAAAAGCCTCTCTTTTCTGGTAACCACTATTCTACTCTCCGCTTCTATGACATCAACCTTTTTTGGCTTTTTTGTTTGTTTCATTTGTTTTAGATTCCACATATGAGTGAGATCATACAGTATTTATCTTCCTATTTTTGGTTTATTTCATGACGTTTTCCAGGTTCAAACATGTTGCTAAAAATGACAAAATTTCACTCATTTTATGGTGGAACAGTGTTCCATTGTGCATATAGATCACATTGTCTTTCTTCGTTCATCCTTTGTTGTGCAGTGAGGTTGCTTCCATATCTTGGTTATTGTGCACAGTGCTACAATAAACGTGAAAGTGCTGATATCTCTTTCACGTATTTTATTTCCTTTTAGTATATACCCAGTAGTAGGATTCCTGGATCATATGGTAATTCTATTTCTGATGTTTTGAGAAGCCTCCACACTGCTTTTCATAATAAATCTACTAATTTACAATCTCGGTATGTTGTACACAGTATATAAGTGTTCCCTTTTTTAATATCTTCATCCACACTTACTTTCTTTTATCTTCTTTATAATAGCAATTCTAATGGAGTGAGGTGGTATCTCATTGTGGTATTGATTTGCATTTCCATTATGATTAGTAATGTTAAGCATGTTTTCATATTCTTATTGGCCGTTTTTATGTCTTCTGAGAAGTTTCTTTTCAGATATTTTGCCCATTTTTAAATTGGGTTATTTTGTTTTTGCCATCTGGTTAAAGTTTCTTTTATTTTCTGGCTATTAAGCCCCTGTCAGATGCATGATTTGCAAATATTTTCTCCCATTTTGTAGGTTGTCTTTTCATTCTGTTAATTGTTTTCTCTGGTGTCACAAGCATTTTCATTTGATCCCATTTGTCTATTTTTGCTTTAATGCCTGTGCTTTTGAGATCTCATAATAAAAAAATTTGCCCAGTCCAATTTTGTGAAACATTTTCTATTTTTTTGTAGTAGTTTCATAATTTTGAGTTTACATTTAAGTCTTTAATTCACTTTCAGTTGATACGTGTTTATGGTGAGAGGTAGAAACCTACTTTCTTCCATATCTGCTATATGTGGATATCTAATTTTCTAAGCACCATTTATAGAAAAGGCTGCATTTTCCCAATGTGTGTTTTTGGTGCCTTTGGCAAAATCAGTTGGCTATAGGTACATGATTTTATTTCTGTGTACTCTATTCTATTCCATTGTTCTATGTGTCTGTTTTTATGTCATTACCATGAGATGCCTCTAGCTTTGTACTTTTTGATCAGACTTACCTTGGCCATTTGGGGTCTTTTGTGATTCCATGTGAATTTTAGGATTTTAAAAAAATTTCTGTGAATTTTAGGTATTTTTAGAGGGATTACATTACATTTCTGGATTGCTTTGGGTAATATGACCATTTTAACAATATTAGTTTTTCCAGTCCAAGAACACAGGATGTCTTTCATTTTATTTGTAAGATTTTCTATGTCTTTCATCAATGTATTATAATTTTCAGTGTAGAGATCTTTTATCTTCTTTAAGTTTATACCTAGGTATCTCTTTTTTTGTAGCTATTGTAACATTCTTTTATCAGTCACTATTAGTGGTATTGATTTGCATTTCCTTTATGATTAGTGATGTTAAGCATGTTTTCAAATACTTGTTGGCCATTTGTATATCTTCCTCTAAGAAATGTCTTTTCAGATATTTTGTCCATTTTTTAAAAAGGGCATTTTGTTGAGTTGTTTAAGTTTCTTTTATTTTCTGGTTATTAACCCCTTGCCAAATGCATGCAGATAGTATGATGCCTCCAGCTTTATTTTATTGATCGATAAATGAATGTTATGGTTTCTACAAAATTTTTGTATGTTAATTTTGTATTCTCTAAATTTATTGAATTTTTTTTTATTAGTTCGAACAGTTTTTTGGTAGAATCCTTAGGGTTTTCTGTGTATAAGATTATGTCATCTGCAAAGAGGAACAATTTGACTTCTTTTTTCAAATTTGGATCTTTTGATTCTTTTCCCTTGCCTGAGTGTTCTGGTTAAGACATCCAATTCTATGTTAAATAAGGGTGGTAAAAGCGAACAGCTGTGTCTTTTTCCAGATCTAAGAGAAAAAGCTTTCAAATATTTACTATTTGGTGTAATGTTAAACTATGGGTTTGTGATCAGAGACCACTATGAAAATCTATGTTCACAAATTAGAAAACATAGAGGAAATGAATAAATTCATGGAAACATTCATCCTTTCAAGCTTAAGCCAGGAAGAAATTGAAATCCAGAACAGAAAATCAAAAGTAGTGAGATGAAATTGAATAAGTAACTTAAAAATCTCCCAACAAAAAATGCCCAAGATCAGATGGATTCATAGCTGAATTCTACCAAAAATACATAGAAGAATGAATAACAATTCTCCTAAAACTGTTTCAGGAAATTGAGGAGGAGGTAATTCTCTGTCATTTGTTCTATGAGGCCAGTATCACCCTGATACCAAAACCAGACAATGACACAATGAAAAAAGAAAATGACACACTAGTATCCCCAACTTAGATACAAAAATCCTCAGTAAAATACTAGCAAATCACATCCAACAGGACATAGAAAAGATAATACACCATGATCAAGTGGATTTTACACCAGGGATGCAAGGATGGTTCAGCATACACAAATCAATAAATTTCATACATCACATGAACAGAACCAAAAACAAAAACCATATGATTACCTCAATAGATGTAGAAAAAACATTCAATACAATTCAGCATTGCTTTATGATAATAAACCTCAACAAACTAGATATAGAGGGAACATATTTCAAAATAATGAAAGCCACATATGACAAACCCACAGCCAACATTATACTGAATGGGGAAGAGTTGAAAGCATGTCCTCTAAGTACTGAAACAAGACAAGGATGCCCACTTTCACAACTTCTATTCAAAATAGTACAGGAAGTCCTAGACAGAGCAACCAGGTGAGAGAAAGAAAGGGCATCCAAATTGGAAAAGAGTCAAATTGTCACTGTTTGCTTACAATATGATCTTATATCTAAATAAACCTAGAGACTCCACAAAAAAACTCTTAAATTTAATAAATGAACTTAATAAAGTTGCAGGTTACCAAATCAATGTATAAAAATTAGTAGCATTTATATTAACCAATAACAATCTGAGAAAAAATCAAGAGGGCAATCTCATTTACAATAGCTACAAACAAATAAAATAGGATATCTATGAATGAATTTAAACAAGGAAATGAAATAGTTCTACAAGGAAAATATCTCTACACAAATGTCAGAAATTGAAAGGGACATAAACAATTGGAAAAACATCTCATGTTTATCGGTCAGAACATCATTAAAATTAAAATAACTGTACTGCCCAAGGCAAACTACAGATTCAATGTAATCCCTATCAAAATACCAACGTCAGTTTTCACAGAAATAGAAAAAATAATTCTAAAATTTGTGTAGAATCAAAAAAAGTGTCTAAAGAGCCAAAGCAATTCTAAGCACAAAAAGTAAACTGACTTCAAATTCTACTATAGTTATAGGAACCAAAACAACACTGTACTGGTATAAAAATAGACATATAGATCAATGGAACAGAATAGAAAAATCAGAAATAAAGTCATATTTCTAGCTAACTGAACTCTGACAAAGCAGATCAGAACACACATTGAGGAAAGAACAGTCACTTTAATAAATGCTGCTGGGAAAATTGGATTGTCACATATGGAAAAATAAAACTGGAGCCCTATCACTCCCCATATACAAAAATAAAGATGGATTAAAGACATAAACATAAAACCCAAAGCTATAAAAATACTAAAAGAAAATCTATGGAAATTTCTTCTGAACATTTGTGTAAGTAAAAATGTATGACTAAGACCTTATAAACACAGGCAACCAAAACAAATGAGACTTAGTTAAACTAAAAATCTTCTGCACAACAAATGAAATAACTGAATGAAGAGACAATAGGATGAATGGATGCAAATGTTTGTAAACTACTCATCTGACAGAGGACTAGTATCCAGAATACAAAAGGAACTAAAAAAAAACTCAACAACAATAAGAAAAATCTCATTAAAAAAGTGGTCAAAGGTCATTAGACATTTTTCAAAAAAAAGACATTCAAATGGCCAACAGATATATGAAAAAGTGCTCAACATCACTGATCATGAAAGAATTGCACATTAAAAAAGCAATGGCATATTATTTTACCCCAGTGAGAATGGATGTTAATAGATAAAAAATAACAGCTGTTGGTGAGGATGTGGATAAAAGGAAACTGACATACACTGTTGGTGAGAATGTAAATTAGTACAAACCCTATGGAAAAGAGTATGGAGATTTCTCAAAAAACTAAAAATAGAACTACCATTTGATCTAGCAATCTCACTACTGGGTATTTACCCAGAGGAAAAAATAAAGAAATCAACACATTAAAAAGATACCTGCATGTGGATGTTTAATGCAGCACTATTCACAATAACAAAGATATGGAATCAACCCAAGTGTTCCTCAATGTATGATTGGATAAAGAAAATGTGGGCTACATACACAATGGATTATTATTTGGTCATAAAAATTATTGCAGTTATGTCTTTTGCAGCAACTTGGATGAATCTGGAGGTCATTATCTTAAGTGCAACAAGCCAGGCATAGAAAGTCAAATATGGCATGTTCTCACTTGTTAGTGGGTGCTAATAAATATGTATACATGGATGTAGAGAGTAGATTGATAGATAATGGAGACTTAGAAAGGTGAGAGGGGAGGAAGGGGTGGATGATTCAAAATTACTGAATGGGTATGATGTACATTATACAAGTGATGATTACACTAAAGGCCCAGACTTTGCCACTACGCAATATCTGTATATAATAAAACTGCACTTACACCCCATAAGTTAATACAAATAAAATAAATAAAAAAGAAGCCTTCAAATTATTCTCTAAGTACTTGATATAGTTTGGCTCTGTGTCTCCACCCAAATCTCATCTCCATTTGTAATCCCCATGTGTTGAGGGAGGGATCTGGTGGGAGGTGATTGGATCATGGGGGCAGTTCCTTTATGCTGTTGTTGCGATAGTGAGGGAGTTCTCATGAGATCTGATGGTTTACAAGTGGAAGTTTCCCCTGTGTGCTCTCTCTCTTCTGCTGCCTTGTGAAGAAGGTTCCTTTGCTTTTCCCCATGATAGTAAGTTTCCTGAGGCTTCTTCAGCCATGCTGAACTGTGAGTCAATTAAACTCTTTCCTTTATAAATTACCCAGTGTCAGGCAGTTCTTCATAGTAGTGTGAAAATGGAATAATACAGTAAATTGATATCAGCAAAGTGGGGCACTGCTGTAAAGATACCTAAAAATGTGGAAGCAACTTTGGAACTGGGTTACAGGCAGAAGTTGGAACAGTTTGGAGGCCTCAGAAGATGACAAAAAGATTTGAGAATGTTTGGAACCTACAAGAGACTTGTTGAATGGTTTTGATCAAATGTTCATAGTGATAGGGACAATAAAGTCTGGGCTGAGGTGGTCTCAGATGAGATGAAGAACTTATTGGGAACTGGAGTAAAGGTCACTCTTACTATGCCTTAGCAAAGATACTGGTGGCATTTTGCCCCTGCTCTAGAGATCTGTAGAACTTTGAACTTGAGAGAGATGATTTAGGGTAGGTGGCAGAAGAAATTTTTAACCTGCAAAGCATTCAAGATGTGACCTGGCTTTTTCTAAAAGAATACAGTCATATGTATTCACAAATAGATGATATGAAATTGGAGCTTACGTTTAAAAGGGAAGCAGAGCATAAAAAATTTGGAAAGTTTGCAGCCTGACCATGTGGTAGAAAAGAAAAACCCATTTTCTAGGGAGAAATTCAAGTTGACTGCAGAATTGTGCGTAAGTAACAAGGAGCTGAATGTTAGCAGCTAGGAAAATTGGAAAAATTTCTTTAGGGCATTTTAGGGATGCTCATAGCAGCCCCTCCCATCACAGGCCTGGAGGTCCAGAAGGGAAACATGGTTTCCTGGGCCAGGCTCAGGGACCTGCTGCTTTGTGCAGCCTTGAGACTTGGTGCCCTGTGTCCTAGTCACTCCAACTTTAGCCTTGGCTAAAAGGGGCCAAGGTACAACTCTGGCCATGGTTTCAGAGGGTTCAAGTCCCAAACCTCGGTGGCTTCCACATGGTGTTGGGCCCTCAGGTGTGCAGAAGAGTTAAGCTTTGGGAACTTTCACCTAGATTTCAGAGGATGTATGGAAATGCCTGAATGTCCAGGCAGAAGTCTGCTGCAGGTGTGGAGTCCTCATGGAGAACCTCTGCTAGGGCAGCGTGGAAGGGAAATGTGGGACTGGTACCCCCACGTAGAGTCCCCTTGTGTCACTGCCTAGTGGAGCTCTGGGAAGATGGCCATGGTCCTCCAGATCCCAGAAAAGTAGATCCACTGACAGTTTTCATTGTGTACATGGAAAAGCCACAGGCACTCAATTCCAGCCTGTGAGAGCAGCCACAAGGGTCATACCCTGCAGAGCAACAGGGGTGAAGCTGCTCAAGGTAATGGGCGCCCACCCCTTGCATCAGCATGCCATGGATGTGATTCATGGAGTCAAAGAAGATTTGAGAGCTTTAAGATTTAAGTCTTGCCGGGTTTCAGACTTGCATGGAGACTTTGGTCTCTTTGTGCCAATTTCTCCCATTTGGAACGGGAACATTTACCCAATGCCTATACCTCCATTGTATCTTGGAAATAACTAACTTGCTTTTGATTTTACAGGCTCATAGGCAGAAGGGACTTGCCTTGTCTTGATGAGACTTTGGACTTGGACTTATCAGTTAATGCTTAAATGAATTAGGACTTTGGGGGACTGTTGGGAAGGCATGATTGGTTTTGAAATGTGAAAATGACATGAGATTCGGGAGGGGTTGGGGTGGAATGATATGACTTGGCTGTGTCCCAACCCAAATCTCATCTCAAATTGTAGTCCCCATGTGTAGATGAAGGGACCTGGTGGGAGGTGATTGGATCATGTTGTTGGGGGGGTTTCCCCATACTGTTCTCATGAGAGTGAGGGAGTTCTCACAATATCTGATGATTTACAAGTGGCAGTTTCCCCTACATACCTCTCTCTCTCTGTCTCTCTCTCTCTCTCTCTCTTTCACTCTCTCGCTCTCTCACTCTCACACACTCTCTCTCCTGCCTCCTTGTGAAGAAGATGCCTGCTTTCCCTTCATCTTCTGCCATGATTAAAAGTTTCTTGAGGCCTCCCCAGGCATGTGGAACTGTGAGTCAAGTAAACATCTTTCCTTTTAAAATTATACAGTCTCAGGCAGTGCTTTATAGCGATATGACAATAGACTAGTACAGTACTGCTTAACTGTAGATCACAAATTTTGATTTGCCCTATTTCCATTTTCTTTCAGTTTCAAAATATTTTCTAATTTTCATTCTGATTTATTCTTTGACCTATGGGTTATTAAAAAATCCATTGTTTAATTTTCAAATATATAAAAGTGTTTCAGATATCTTTCTGTTATTGATTTCTATTTTAATTATGTTGTGATAAAAGAATATGCTCTGTATGATTTTTATGCTTTTAATTTTGTTGGGACTTATTTTATGACCCAGAATGTACTCTACCTTGATAAACTTACAGAGGCATTTGAAAAATATGTGATTTTTTTTTGTCATATGGCATTTCTAAAGATGACACTTCTATTTAATGATGTTCATAGTTCTGTATCCTATAAATTTCAATTATTCTACATGTATTTACAGTGTTCACATCTCCTATATCCCTACTGCTTGTTTACTTTCTATCATTTTCTGAGAGACATATATGAAATATACCATGATAAATGTAGAGTTATCTGTTTCTCCTTTTTCTTCTATTGGTATATGTTCTACGCATTTTGAATCTCTTATGAACACACACATTTCAGTTTTATAAGTCTTCATGAAGAATTGACCCCTTTATCATTACAAAATGTAACCTTTTATTCCCAATAATATTCCTTTTTCTAGTGTCTACTTTCATATTAACAAGGCCACTATAGCTTTCCTTTGAAGCATTTGAAGCATTAGCATTTGTATAGTTTACTTTTTAAAAACATTTACATTTAGCTATCTATATTTTTCTATTTAAATGAGTTTTTATAGAAAGCATATAGTTTGTTCTTTATATTCTGACTACTTAGTTTCTGCTTTTTAATTTGAATGTTTGGACAATTCTTATGATTACTTTCTTAGCATTTGCTTTTTAAAATTTTTCTTTTTAGTTCTTGGGTACAGGTATGGGACGTGCAGGTTTGTTGCATAGGTAAACATGTGCCATGGTGGTGTGCTGCACCTGTCAAACCATCACATAGGCTTAATGGTGCATTAGCTATTTTTTATGGTGTTCTCCCTCCCCAACTACCCCTTGAGAGGCCCCAGCATGTGTTGTTTTTTGCCCTGTGTCCTCATGTGTTCATGAGACAATGTGTTCTCATTGTTCAGCTCCCACTTATAAATAAGAATTTGCAGTGTTATGTTTTCTGTTCCTGCATTAATTTGCTAGGGATAATGACTTCTAGCTTCATCCATGTCCCTGCAAAGGACATGTCTTTCAGATATTCCAATTAGTTGAAGGTTTAGTCTTTTTACATAGTCCCATATTTCTCAGAGGTTTTGTTCATACTTTTCATTCTTTTTTCTCTAATCTTATCTGCCTGCCTTATTTTAGCAAGATAGTCTTCAAGCTCTGATACTCTCTCTTACGCTTGGTCAATTAAGCTATTGATACTTATATTTGCATCATGAAGTTCTCATGCTGTTTTTCAGCTCCATCAGGTCATTTATGTTCCTCTCTACACTGGTTATTCTACTTAATAGCTCCTATAATCTTTGATCATGGATCTTAGCTTCTTTGCATTGGGTTATAACATAATCCTTTAGTTTCCCGAAATTTGTTATTACTCACTTTCTGAAGCCTACTTCTGTCAGTTCACCCATCTCAGCCTCAGCCCCATTCTGTGCCCTTGCTGGAGAAGTGTTGCGATTGTCTGGAGGAGAATAGACATTCTAGCCTTTGATATTTTCAGCATTTTTGGGTTGGCTTTTCCTCATCTTCATGATGTATCTACCTTTAATCTTTGAGGCTGATGAATTTTGGATGGTGTTTTTGTTGGGTCTTTTTTGTTAATATTGTTGTTGTTGTTACTTTCTGTTACTTTATTTTTCTTCTAACAGTCGGGTCCTTCTTCTGCAGGTCTGCTGCAGTTTGCTGGGGATCCACTCCAAACTCTGTTCACCTAGGTATCACCAGTGGAGGCTGCAGAACAACAAAGATTGCTGCCTGCTCCTTCCTCTGAAGCTTCATCCTAGAGGGTCAACAACCTAATGTCAGCTGGAACTCTCCTGTATGAGGTGTCTGGCAACCCCCGCTGGAAGGTCTCACCTAGTCAGTAGGCACCGGATCAAGGACCCGTTTAAGGAAGCAGTCTGTCCCTTAGCGGATCTGGTGTACTGTGCTAGGAGAATCTCCCTCGCTGGGATCAGTCAGTCTCTTTAGAACCAGCAGGCAGGAAAGACGAAGTTGTGTCCCAGGGAGATGAGAGTTCTGTCTGCAAGCCCCCCAGGAACTCCGTTGTCCCAGGCCGACTCCTGACTGCTGTGCTGGCTGTGGGGATCTCAAGACAGTGGGTCTTAGCTTGCCGGGCCCCATGGGAGTGGGACCCGCTGATGAAGACCACTTGCTCCCTGGCTTCAGCCACTTTTCCATGGGAGTGCACCGTTCTCCTGCTTCACTGAAGTTCCAGGCACCGCTGGACTAGGTAAAAACTCCCGCAGCTCAGTGTCTGCCCAAACAGCCGCTGACGGGAGCGGCTGTCATTGGTTTGCCCAGTTTTGTGCTTGAGACTCAGGGCCCTGGAGGTGTGCGCTCACGAGGGAATCTCCTGATCCCCAGATTACAAAAATTCGTGGGAGAAGCATAGTACCCCTGGCAGGCACCTCTCACCCCTTCCCGTTGCTGGGAGAGGGAGGTTCCCCTGCCTCCATGCAGCTCCCGGTGAAGTGACACCCTACCCTGCTTCTTCTCACTCTCCGTGGTTGTTGCAACCGCCTAGTCAGTCCCAATAATATGAGCTTGGTATCTCAGTTGGGGATTCAGAAAATCACCTGCCTTTCACATTGCTCTCGCTGGGAGCTGTAGACGGGAGCTGTAGACAGGAGCTGTTTCTTTTTGGCCATCTTGGCCCCTCTTCAAATCCAGGGATTTTTTTTTTTTTAATGAAAGAAATCTCACTTAATTAGCCTTCTAATCCCCACAGTAGGTATTGTTTAATCATTTGTGTAAATACAAGTTTTAATTTGTTTTCATTTTTTTCTTAAAAAACTTCCTTTAGTCTTTTTTATAATGTCAGTCTGCTGACACCAAATTTTCTCTGTTTTTATTTGTTTCAAAAAGTCTTTTTTAATCTTCACTTTTGAAGGACATTTTTCCTGATTATAGAATTCCTTTTTCATTTTTGGGGGACTTTAAAATGTCATTCTGTATTTTTTCTGCTTTTTTTCCTCTGTTGAGAAATCTGAGGGCATTCTTATTTCTGCTCTTCTTATGTACTGTGTACTTTTAACTCAATCTGTTTTTAAGATGCTGTTTTTACCATTGGTTTTCTGCAACTTCATTATGATGTACCTTGATGGATTTTTCTGTTAATCTTGTGGATTTCCTTGGATCTGTGGATTTATAATTTTTATCAAATAATTAACTTCCAATAAACCTTCTTCCCTTTTTTTTTTCTGGGACCCTAATTACACTTATTTTAGTTTGTTTGATATTGCCCAATATAATTTTTTTAAATCTGTGCTTCAGTTTAAATAGGTTATATATCTATGTTATCATGCTCACTGCTTTTTTTTTTTTTTCCTTCAGCAATGTCTCAATTGCTGATAATCTTTTGAATGACAAATTTCAGACATTATAGTTTTCATCCTAGGAATTTCTTCTGATTCTTTTACTTTCTTTGAATTTTTTAAAGTTCATGTTTTCCATTAAATTCTTGAGCATATTTAAAATGGATTTTTCTAGATATAGGTCACATATTACCATAGTTTTTACATTTTGACAGAATGTGGTATATGGTAATTTTTTTTTTTTTTTTTTGAGACAGAGTCTCACTCTGTTGCCCAGGCTGGAGTGCAGTGGCTCAATCTCAGCCCACTGCAACCTCTGCCTCCTGGGTTCAAGCAATTCTCCTGCCTCAGCCTTCCAAGTAGCTGGGACTACAGGCGTGTGCCACCACGCCCGGCTAAAGTTTTGTGTTTTTATTAGAGACGGGGTTTCACCATGTTAACCTGGATGGTCTTGATCTCCTGACCTCATGATCCATTTACTTCGGCCTCCCATAGTGCTGGGATTACAGGCATAAGCCACTGCACCTGGCCCAAGGTAAATTTTAATAAAATGCTGGACAAGGTAACTTTATATTGTGAGATGTTAGATTTTATCGTTTTCTTTTAAAGTATAATGAATCTTCATTAGCAGGCAGTTATCTTTGGATGATTTGGATGAATTTGATTCATTAAAGGGTTCTTTTTTTTTGAAGCTTTATTAAGGAAGATCTAGAGTATACTTTCTCTCAAGCAACTTTCATCCTGCCATTGAGGCATAATCCTCTGGCATCTCTACTAAATTAATTCCTTGTTTCACACTGTCTAGAGCAAATGTGAATGTTAGTCCACCTGTGCGTGAAAGTGAAATTCAGTTTATGGATCTCTGTTTTGTTTTGGCATGTTTTGTTTGTTTGTTTGTTTTGGGGTTTTTTTGGGGGCTATCCTCATGGAGGTTCACCCAACTTGACTTATTATTCAGCAAGAGAATCAAGAAGAACCCCCTGGGCAGATTCTGAAACTTTTTCTTGGTGTAATCTCCTTCTGTCTACTCTGCTTTATATATTCCAGCTGTCTGAGCCTTACTGACCTCCTATCTCTGTCACTTCAACTCAGAAAGGCCACTGTGCTTTTATTATGTCTTCCCTCCCCTCAGCAAGGTCCATAAGTGCTTCCAGGAAGAAAGCTGGAGTGACTGTAGAATTCACCCTATACTCCCTTTTCTCAAATACCACATTCCTGTGCTTCCTACTGTTTCCACTTTCTAAACGTATTTGTTTTGTTCAGTTTGTCCCATTTTCTCTCTCTCTCTGCGTGTGTGTCTGTGTGTGTGCGTGTGTGTGTGTGTTGTGTCAAGAAGGAAAGTTTGCTCTCAGCGACTCACAACTCCATCACGGCTAGAAGTCCCCCAGCTTTCTTATACTATTTCTCCAAAGCTAAATTTAGCTCCAAAAGATACTTTCCTAGGCATTGTGCTATGACAAGGCTGCTCACAACATGATGAGTGCTATTGATCCACAGGTAACCTCAATGGTCTCATCTTCCAAAAGAGCACACAGAAGAAAACTATAATTGCCTATCAAATTATTTTCACTACAGAAATGAGTAATGTGATATGACATTTTATCTCATAAAAAGACTTGTCAAAATAGTTTATGGCTTCTCAATCTGTGGCTTCTTTGATAAAGAAAAATAAAAACTAACTGTGCTATTTACGATCCAACAAATTACCTTTTACACACATGTACACACACACAGAAAAATCACAAAAATTTCTGAGCAAGAAAACTATAAAGTTGTATCTATTTATGATACTTATTAGGGTAAATAGGTTCCTGCAGTTAGTAAACATGGTCTTATTGTTAATTAGTATTCTTATTATCGTGAATGATAAAGAAACTGAACCCCATCCAATGAGACTCCATGAAATTGTGCCCAGATACTTTGTGGCAAAATCAAAGGTTGTCAATCACCTCATCTGTCTCTTCATCCTATGCTATATCTACCATAATGCACAAGCAATATTGTGCATCATGTATATAAAAGTCTGCTTGGAGTCTGTTACCTGAGAGTGGTAGTCTTTATTCAGTCAATAGACCCGTGATTTATTTTCAAGTCAATTTCACATTTGAAATATTATTGAATCCTCGTGAAATACATAGTAACAAGAAGTTAGTTTTCAACATCAGAAAACTTGGCACTAAATCTTAGCTTCACCACTTCTAGCCCAATGTCACACAGGTAGAAATCTTCTAAGCTTCGGGTTTCTTCACTGGTTAGGCATTAATTATAATAATAGTTCCTAACTCACTCAGTTTTGGTTTTCGGTAATATTAATGAGTTACCGACAATCATAGCAGATGCTCACTAGCTATTTATTAAAAGATCATGTGTAAAAAGCTTACTAATAGCCAGTATTCACTGAGTGGCTAATATTTGATAGCTACATGAAATTACAAATGTTTTAAATGTAATTTTACAAAGTCAATTTTTCAAAATGTAGCATTTTAAACTCAAAATAAGAGGCAACTGTAATGAATCAGGGCATTGTTCCACAAGGTGGTTCACCAGTTAGCATCACCTTGGTGTAACTCAGCATTCTACAGTAGACACACAATCTTCTGCATGCCATGGAGTGGATTTGTTTCATAAATGCACCAGGACAATGACATTTAGCTGTTGTTGTTTTGGGTGATCGAAAGTACTAGAACCTGACAGATTTGTCCTTGAATCAATGCACAACCTTCAAAGAATGTTGTTTCGAAGGGCACTAGTCACCGTCACTTTCCTATGAACCAGGCTAATTAGTCTCTCTTCTGATTGACACACACATGTGCGTGCACACACACACACTCTCTCCTTCTTTCTCTCTCCTCTCTCTCTCTCCCTCTTTGTCTCTGTCTCTCTCTATAACTTTTCTCATAGAGGTCACAGTCCAGCCTTATTGATCTGGAGCTACCTGCCTTTTCAGATGACTGTACTAGTTGTTACATGTTCAGAGAGGAATAGCATGTTCTATTTCATACTATGATTGAACGGCACAAGAGTAAACGGTTGTATTACTTCACACGGCAGAGCTATTCTTGTGCAATTTGAAGTGATTCACTTGATTCAGAGTGTGAGACAATTATAACTCCTGATTACAATTGGGAGAGACGTGAGGAATCCCAATAATGATTTGTTTTTAGGAGAAAAATAATATTGCATTGATTGTTACAAGTTCAGAAATAAAGTGGTGGCATTTTCACATCTGGTGGTATATTTACAACTTACGAAGATTGACTTCCATACTGGCATTCAGCACTCAAGCTGTCATTCACTCGCCACTGAACGGCAGCATGTGAGAAACTGAGAGTTGAGCAGAAATTCAAGTTCAGAGTGGGCCATGCTTGATGGTCACACACATTCTTTGTCCCTTAGGCTGCATTCAATGCTGCTTGAGCAAAAATAACTAGAAAATGGATTTCTTATTCTGCAATGTACAGAGATTAAATTCTCAAATTGTGATCAAAATGCCATTATAGATGCCTTTCATAGAGTCATTATCAATGTATCTCTTTTATAAAAAGTGTCTCTTCATGGGCTTAATTGGTTGCCTTGAATAAATAATTTAAAATATTTCAAAATTATTAATTCAGAACATAAGTATGCTTTACAATTGGCAAATATCTTTGACAGTAAAAATTGTTTTGTTCTCAAAAAATTACTAAAGCACTTATTAAGCATCATGCATTTCTTTGCCTTCCATCATCTTTATATAGAACTTTTTAAGTGCCTTTATAAGGTCTATAATAACTTACCTATGCTAAGAAAGTGAATGTTAAGTCTTCTCACCAAAAATAACTATGTGAGGTATTGTATATCTTTAGCTAGATTTAGCCACTCCACGGTGTGTATATATACTTGAAAACATGTTGTATAAAAGAAATACATGGAATTTAATCAATTTATAAATAAGTATGTAAAATAATGTATTGTTTTTTCATACCATAGTAACATTTATTCTAGCATGGTGCCTGGAACATAAAAGTCACTCATTAAATATTTGATGAGTGAATGAATAAATCAGTTTTGAAAAATTATAAAAGTTATTGCCTCTACCATCCCCCTCTTTCCTCCTCAACTTCTCCTTTCTTTCACTGATACAGTTTATGGATTAGGGGGAGGGGAGGGAGAGTTTGAGAAGGAAAAGGAAAAATTGAAACTGTCAAGCCATTTTCAATGCTTCCTATTTAGAAAATAATACTATTTTTGTATTTTAAAATGGGAGCTGTTACAGAGGTTTATCTTGGCATCAGGCAGTGGACTATATTCCAAAAACAGAATAAACTCAGAAAGATAAATCAATATATATTTGACCAGACAAATATCAATGATAACTTGAAGCAAAAGAGGAAGAATCAGCATGTTTAATCATCCAGTCAATAAAGGGGGAAGCAGTGACTTTATATAAATAGAACATGACTTGAAGAAAACACACACACACACACACACACACACACACACACACCCCAAAACCAGTTCAAGGTTATTTGATAAATTTGAATGTATGTGCTTAATTATATATCTAGGTAAAAATGAATCTATGCATTTTACTTGAAACAATACAGAAATCATTTGTGAATTCAGAAAACAAGTAAAAACTCTGTGAATACATGTTTTTTAGTTGGGAGGAATGGAGGTTGATGAATGCAAATTGCTTTGGCTCCTAGAGTCAGACAACCTGTGTTCCAAACATGCCTTCATCATTTATTCACCATGTGATGTTGCTTGGCCTCCCTTGAAGAGTTGCTCTGAAAATTGAAGTTAATATGTAACAACACTAAACTCAGTCTTGTCTGTACTGTAGGAACTCTGTGATTGAAAACTTTTCTTCCAAGACATTTAATTTTATTATAGATTTATTTATGTGTGTGTGTATGTGTGTGTGTGTGTGTGCATGTGAGAGAGAGAGAGAGAGAAAGAGAATATGCCATAGTTTGTTGTTCATTTTCTCAACGATTTTTTCAAAATATATAGGTCATAATTATATTATCTTTCCCAGATGAAATCTAATTGAAGCATTAAGTGCTCCTCTGTCTCTGACAGAAAATGTTGTTTCCTGGTGATTTCACTTGATATTTTAGCTGGGTAAAATGGGAAGTTGCATAGGAAAAAGAAAGATGAAGGTAAGTTAGCTGGGTGTGGTGTCAATTACCTGTTAGTCCCACCTACTTGGGAGGCTGAGGTGGGAGGATCACCTGAGCCCAGAAATTCCAGACTGCAGTGAGTTATGACAGCACCACTGCACCTCAGCCTGGGCAACAAAGCAATACCCTATCTCTAAAATAAAATGAAATAAAATAAAAACCTCCATCCACTGGATGTTTTGATGGTGAGTGCAAGTGTTATGCATGCAGATGGACAGCCTACTGACAAACGTGGCCTTTGCAATATTTATTTTGAAACTAAACACTGCAGTACATAAAAATCCTGAAAAAATTATTTATTTTTGAAAACACAAGCATTTAAAACAAACATATCTCTTGCTTCAGTGAATACTCAATAGACTAAATGTTATAATTGCTTTTAAGTGCCAAAGAAGTTGAAGAAATAAAAGATAAAATTACAGTGACTGCTTTCCTCATGAAAAATCATTCTTTTAGTGATTCAGTAAACAGAGGAGCTTGGATGATACTGGTCATCTGTGAAAAACGCTTTATGACAATGATGTCTCTGTGATAAGGATTAATTAAGACCAACCATCTGGTTTTAAGAGTTTTTGTCTAAAAGAAAAAGGAAAAATGTATTATTGAATTATTTTAAAAGGCAAAATTTGTTAAAAATAGATATTATTATTGTGATTAATTTAGGGAGAAATGTGTTTTATGTTTAGGAAAGAAGGGAATGACCTTGCTTGGTTAAAAAAATAAATAAATATCTCTATCTAGATCTGTATCTATCTACATCTCTCTGTATACGTCTATCTATAGATCATATGTGGCCCATAGTATCATTGTTTGAACTTTGAATTTAGACTTTTAAATGAAGTATTTAGGCCTTTGAAAACTTTCCTCTTAGAATAAATTTTGTATACTTCTCCTTCCCCAATCCCATATAAAAGTAAGTTTATAGAGCTTTCTGCCTGTTCTATGATTTTTATTGCATCTTTCTTTAATTCTACTGGAAATTTCATAGAAAAATCCTAATCATTGAACAACTTCTATTGTCATGAAATTCTTCTGTCTCCTTAAGTTTAAACCTTCATAAAACAGCTGCATACTTCTACTCCTAGTAGTAAAGATAAATATATATTTCAGAATAAAGGTGATGTTGGCCTGCTATTGCATATATGTTATACTTGAATACGTTTCTGGAGTGTGTTTATTGATCGAATCAGGTAGGAATGAGGCAGTTAGCTCCCAACGCCCATAGTTTTTCCAATCCACCCAAAAGACCTTAATTTAAATCTCTGTGTCATTTACTAGTCAGGTGGTCTGGGACAATTTCACAGGATAGTTAAAAGATGAGTTCTCTTGTTATTTCTCCTGATAATCTTGCTAGCTGTTTTTAAAATGTTTAGCATGGGTCTAGCAAAGAGTGGGTGCTCAATCAGTGTTAGCCATACAGTAGCAACAGGTTTTTAGAAAAGGCTTATGGCTGGATGCAGTGGCCCATGCCTATAATCCCAGGACTTTGGGAGGCCAAGATGGCAAGAGCACCTGCTCTTTGCTAGACCCATGCTAAACATTTTAAAAACATCTAGCAAGATTATCAGGAGAAATAACAAGAGAACTCATTTTAGTTATCCTGTGAAATTGTCCCAGACCACCTGACTAGTAAATGACACAGAGATTTAAATTAAGGTATTTTTGGTGGATTTATACCACCAGTTTCTCTAGTTCTCAGGCCTTTGGTCTTGGACTGAATTACCCTGGCTTTTCTGGGTCTCCAGCTTGCAGATGACAGAACTTGGGACTGCTTAGCCTTCATAATCACAAGAACATATTATTCATAATAAATTTTTCTCTTTCTCTCTCTGCCTCTCTCTCTCTCTATGTGTGTGTACACAGTCATATGCAGCACATGTTTCAGTCAATGACAGACAGACAGCAAATACCATGGAGGTCCCAAAAGATTATAATAGAACTGAAAAATTCCTATCACCTAGTGATATCATAGCCATCATAACATCATAGCAACACATTACTCATGTGTTTGTTGGATGCTGATGTAAAAAAACATACTGTGCTGCTACTTGTATAGAAGTATAGCACATATAATTATATATAGTACATAATACTTGATAGTAACTAGAAACAACCATGTTATTGGTTTATGTATTTACTATACTATACTTTTTATTATTCTTTTAGAGTATATTCCCTCTGCTTATGAAAAAATGGTTAACTGTAAAACAGCCTTAGACAGGTCCTTCATGACGTACTCCAGAAGAAGGCGTCGTTCTCATAGGAGATGACAGCACCATTCATGTTATTCCCTCTGAAGACCGACCAGTGGGACAAAATGTGGAGATGATATTGATGATTCTAACACTTTGTAGGCTTAATATGTGTGTTTGTGTCTTAGCTTTTAACAAAAACGTTTAGAAAGTACAACAAAAAATTATTTTTTAAAAACCCAACATAACAAAAGGCTTATAGAATAAGGACATAAAAAATAAAATATTTTTGTGCAGCTGTACAATGTATCTGTACTGTAAGTTGAGTGTTATTGCAAAAGAGTCAAAAAGTTTTTAAAAACTAAAAAGTTTATAAAGTGAAAAATTACAATAAGTTGTAGGTTTTTGACTTTCAGTAATAGAAGTCAGTTATTGAAGAAATAATTAAAAAAATAAATTTAGTGCAGCTACTTTATTTTTACTGCACCTTTTGTCTTTAACTAGTTTAGATACACAGGTATTTATAATTGCGTTACAACTGCCTACAGTATTCAGTACAGTAATATATTGTAGAGGTGTGTAGCATGGGAGCAATAAGATATACCATATAGCCTAAATATATAGGACGCTATACCATCTAGGTTTGTGTAAGTGCATGCTATGATGTTCATATAATGAAATAACCTAATTACTCTTCTCAGAATGTATTTCCTTCATTAAAAAACACATTACTATACTGGTCCTGTTTCTCTGGAGAAACCCTGATTAATAAAATACCTATTTCCACAAAATCTAATTGAGGTTTTGGAGGTAAATGAGATAAGGTGGCTTTTCTAGAGATATGATTCTCTGTTTGTATTCCAGACAATGATTACTCAGAAACTTCTAACAGTTCTCAATGTCATTAATAGAACATATAATTTCCTGGAAAGATGTGTTCTGTGAGTCTAGGTTTTTTTCTTTCTACTAGAGAACTTTCCTTTTAACAATATTGATCTGGTGAATGTTCTACTGAATCAGAAGAAGATGACATTTCTGGCATTGTACCCAATATACAAATATCCCATGTACAATAGACAAGTAAATATTCACTGAACGTGTTTGAGGTGTGAGTGCCTGAGGTGAAATCATACAAACAAAACTGCAATGAAAAAAAAATCATCCCTGCATCAGGCAGAAACCAGTCAGCAAACAGAGACTATACATTTATTTTAACATAAAAGATTTTATATAAAATAAATTATTGTTAGCTAGATATTGACAAACTGAAAAGGAAGAAGATAACACTAAAATATTACAGAAGGAACAAACTGAGGAAGCAGATACCATCCCTGGGATTGGCAGAACCAAGAGAAGAATTATTGAAACATAGAAGCTTGAAAGTGGAGCCCTGTACAACTGAGATTCAAGCCTCTGGGAGGCCGGACTGGACAGAAGGTGCTGGTATGTTTCTGAGCTCAGAGAAAGGCCCATGTGTTTGGGACCCAGGCGGATGCCAATCAGTTAGTTCTGCTGTCTCTTAAGGGACTGAAACAGAAGTGATGGGGTTGATTCTGCAGGTGATGGAAAATCTACAGACTGAAACCTTGCTGTGTTCACACTGAGAGGAAGATAAAGCAAAAAAAAAAAAAAAAGAAAGAAACATCATCTTTTTTTCCTCCTTGTATTAGTCTGCTCTCATGCTGCTATGAAGAAATACTTGAGACTGGGTAATTTATAAAGAAAAGAGGTTTGATTGACTCACAGTTCTGGAGGGCTGGAGAACCCTCATAAAACTTACAATCATGGTGGGAGGGAAAGCAAACATGTCTTTCTTCACATGGCAGCAGGAAGAAGAATGAGAGCCAAGTGAAGGGGGAAGCTCCTTATAAAAACATAAGACCTCATTAGAACTTATTCATTATCATAAGAATAGCATGTGGGAAACTGCCCCCATGATTCAATTATCTCCCACCAGGTCCCTCCTATGACTTGTGAGTATTATGGGAATGACAATTCAAGATGAGATTTGGGTGGGGACACAGCCAAACCATATCATTCTGCCCCTGGCCCCTCCTAAATCTCACTTCCTCACATTTCAAAACACAAGTATGCCTTTCCAACAGTCCCCCAAAGTCTTAGCTCATACCAGCAATAACCCAAAAGTTCAAGTCCAAAGTCTCATCTGAGACAAGGCAAGTCCCTTCTGCCTATGAGCCTGTAAAATCAAAAGCAAAAGCAAAAGCAAATTTGTTACTTCCTAAATACAGTGGAGGTACAGGCATTGGGTAAATATACCCATTTCCAAATGGGAGAAATTGGCCAAACAAAGGGGCTACAGGCCTTATGCAAGTCCAAAATCCAGTGAGGCAGTAATTAAATATTAAAGCTCCTACATAATCTCCTTTAACTCTATGTCTCACTTCCAGGACATGCTGATTCAAGAAGTGGGCTCCCACAGCCTTGGGCAGCTCTGCCCTTGTGGCTTAGCAGGGTACAGTCCCACTCCAGGCTGCTTTCTCGGGTTGGTGTTGAGTGCCTATAGCTTTTCCAGGCACCTGGGGTACAAGCTGTTGGTAGATCTATCATTCTTGGGTCTGGAGAACCGTGGCCCTCTTCTCACAGCTCCACTAGGCAAGTGCCCCAGTGGAGACTCTGTGTGGGGGCTTCAGCCCCATATTTCCCTTCCACACTGCCCTACTAGAGGTTCTCCATGAGAGTTTTGCCCCTGCAGCAAACTTCTTCCTGGACATCCAGAAGTTTCCATATATCCCCTGAAATCTGGGCAGAGGTTACCACACCTCAATTCTTGACTTCTGTGCACATGTAGCCTCAACACAACGTGGAAGCTGCCAAGTCTTGGAGCTTGCACCCTCTGAAGCCCAAGCTGTATCTTGGCCCCTTTTAGCCACAGTTGCACCAGACGGGATTAAGGGCAACAAGTCCTGAGGCTGCACACAGCAGGGGGGGCTCACAAAACCATTTTTTTCCTCCTAGGTCTCTGGCCAAATGTCTCTGACATGCCCTGGAGACATTTTCCCCATTGTCTTTGGGATTAACATTCAGCCCCTCGTTGGTTATGCAAATTTCAGCAGCAGGCTTGAATTTCCCCATAGAAAATGGGTTTTTCTTTTCTAACACATCACCAGGCTGCAAATTTTCCAAACTTTTATGTTCTGCTTCCTCGTGAATGCTTTGCTACTTAGAAATTTCTTCTGCCACATACTCTAAATCATTTCTCTCAAGTTCAAATTTCCACAGATCTCTAGGGCAGGGGCAAAATGCCACCAGTCTCTTTGCTAAAGCATAACAAGAGTCACCTTTGCTCCATGTCCCAACAAGTTGCTCATCTCCATTTGAGACCGCCTCAGTCTGGACTTCATTTTGCATATCACTATCAGCATTTTGATCAAAGCCGTTCAGCAAGTCTCTAGGAAGTTCCAAACTTTCCTACATCCTCATGTCTTCTGAGTCCTCCAAGTCTCTAGGAAATTCTAAACTTTCCCACATTTTCCTGTCTTCTTCTGAGTTCTTCAAACTGTTCCAACATCTGCCTATTACCCAGTTTGAAAGTTGCTTCTACATGTTGGGGTATCCTTATAGCAGCACCCTACTCTACTGGTACCAATTTACTGTACTACTGGTCTGTTCTCATGCTGCTGTGAAGAAATACCTGAGACTAGGTAATTTATAAAGGAAAGAGGTGTAATTGACTCACAATTTTTCATGGGTGGGGAGACCTTAGAAAACTTATGATCATGGCAGGAGGGGAAGCAAACACATTCTTCTTTACCTGGCGGCAGGAAGGAGAAGAATGAGAGCCATGCAAAGGGGTAAGCCCCTTATAAAACCATCAGATGGTTCTCACATCACCTGAGAACTTATTCCTATCCTGGGATAAGATAGGGAAAACTGCCCCCATGTTTTAATTACCTCTCATTGGATCCCTCCCACCACACGTGGGTAATATAGGAACTAAAATTCAAGATGAGATTTGGGTGGGGACACAGCCAAACCATTTCACTTCTCCTCTTTCAGCTTTTTTGCCTTTCCCCAGTGACTCTGAGGGGCAAAGCCTAACAAGTACCCAGTGTTCTTTGGATCTGAAAGAGTATGGCTTAATGACCGACAGAATCATCATCACCAATACAATTTTATTTTAAGAGCAATTACAGTGTTTCTCTAGTAGACATTCAGAGATAAAATAGTAAATAAACAGAAAAAAGTAAAGTTAAATAAAATGTAAAAACCAAAAAGAGAGTGGCAGTAAGGGATGATGAAAGAATGGAGTATGTTAAAACAAACAAACAAACAAACAAAAAAACCAGAGAATTTGTATAAAAGAGACAAAATAGCATATACTTTCTACTGTATCTCCCCAGAATAGCATCCTGCTTTTCTCAACTAGTTCTCCTTGCATTTTGTTATTCTTAATAGGGTTTGAGGGTCAGCAGTGAAAGTGGATGCTGTCATTTTCATACATGTTATAAATAACTCTGAATAGAAATCTACACCCAGCTCAGTCAATCACAGTAAGTTACTCCCATAGCCATAGCCCCAGTTGATGAGCAAATCAGTACTCTTTTATTATTGTTGCCATTATTAATAGTATTTTAACTTGGGATTCAGTTTCTTTCTGTTGATGAAGAAGGTGTGAAGATAGGTGCTGCCAACAGCCACATTTTCACCCACGCAGAGGAGGCGAAACAGAATGAATTCATCCCCGATAAAAACATAGCTGGAAAAGAGGAAGCAACTTGGTGGCATAAGTCCTATCTTCCAGGGCCCATGACACTATGCTGTTCCCCTCCAATCCCTGTGATTTAGTGACTTTCACCAATAAATCTCACCTTCTGCAGAATCGAGTTTGACTTTGGTTTCTCTCTTGGAAGTCAAAGTCTTCACTGGTCCAGTGTATCTTCCCTGATTTAAAGCCCGATAGCTTCTATTACAAGGTCTATTAAACATACTTTCCCCTTTCAACACTTTTTTTTTTTCTAACTCACTGTGGCATGCTTTTCACGGAGAGACTAAATTACTTTAAGAATAACCTTGATTTTGTTCCAATTTATAGTACAAGAAAATCCTTCGCAAATTTCAATATTTTTACTAAATTTGTGTGAGTTACTTAAGAATCATATTGTATTAACAATACGCATAAGAATCACACTCACACTATTAATGCATTTCTCTTTATTGTGTTTTTTCTCCTCTGGAATGTTTTATCCTTTCTTTCCCTCCACCTGTACTCTGAAACTCTGAACTGATGTTTGAAGCATACATAGAAAGTAGACATGTAAAAACCACTTCCGGTTGGTCGCAGTGGCTCACGTCTGTAATCCCAGCACTTTGGGAGGCTGAGGTGGGCAGATCACGAGTTCAGGAGTTCATGATCAGCCTGACCAACATGGTGAAACCCCGTCTGTACAAAAAATACAAAAATTAGCCTGGCTAGTGGCACGCACCTGTAATTCCAGGTACTTGGGAGGCTGAAGCAGGAGAATAAGCTTGAACCCGGGAGTTGGAGGTTGCAGTGAGCCGAGATCGCACCACTGCACTACAGCCTGGGAGACAGAGTCAGACTCTGTCTCAAAAAAAAAAAAAAAAAAAAAGAAAAGCAAAAAAAAAAACACGTCTCCATGCAGCCTTCCTGAAATTCTTCTCAAGGCTGGAATTTAGCAGTTTTCCAAACCTCTCATGACATTTCCTCAGATGGAAAATACCTCAAAGTTTAGACAGACACTAATACACATGACTTCTTCCTATGCAACTGCAAGCTCCATGAGTGTGAATACGAGTTTGAGTGATTAATGTTCATAATTAAAATAACAGTGGCAGGTAATACATCCATACTGAATAGCTCTGTGTCCTATTAGTTATCTATTTATAATGTGCCTTATATATACAGACTACTTTTTGGTTGTTTTGGGGTGGCTTCATTGTTGTTGTCCATGAATCTGAAATGGATAAAAATATTTTTGTATTTTGAAAGTAGAAACTATATTCTTACTATTCTATTATTCTCTCTCTCTTCTACCACTACCCTTTTCTATCAGCTGTCCCTAGATTTTCCCAGCTGTCTCGAAACTGTTTATTATCCCTGTTTCCAGGTTGTTTGAAAGGCATTTGATAGCCTTTGAATAATTCTGAGGGTTTGCTTTTTTTTTTTTCTCTTGGATATTGTTAAACAGCTTAATTGTTAAAGTTGTTATTTTGTTATTAGCTGATTAAATAATAGAATCCTGCCAATGATAGTTTTTTTTTTTTTTTTTTTTTTTTTTTTTGAGACGGAGTCTCGCTCTGTCACCTGGGCTGGAGTGCAGTGGCCGGATCTCAGCTCACTGCAAGCTCCGCCTCCCGGGTTTACGCGATAGTGTTTTAAATTATCTATTTTCCTTATAGTGTTTTGCATAGTTCTTAAGCTTTTTCTCCAGCAATTCAGTGGCTCCTAGCTTTCAGTATGGTTTTGACTATTCGCATCCATTCCTGAAGACACATGGCATGTAGTGATTTTTTATTTTCCTGGTGTTCAAATTTGAAGTGTGTGAATTATGATGCTGAAGTTCAGAGAGAGTCCCTTGGCCAGAGACTGAACCTGGCTGAGCACTTGGACTCCAACTCAACATCCATTTTTGCTGTGGCAGCATTTAATCACTAGTTCTTGCTGAAAATACTGATTAATCAGGAAATTCTTGTCTTAATGTAGGAATTTTTATGTTCCATTTCTCTCTGAAAATAACAATTACTGGAATTTAGAACACAAGTTTCTTGTATATCGAAGGAAAACAAACATTTAAGAAGAGCTGGGTTCATATTTTAGTTCTTATGTCCTCTTGTGTCACAATGGGAAAACTCTTGTGTCCCAACCTTTAAATATAAACATGATATTTTTCATTTTCTTGCTTTTTTAAAGATCCTGTAGTCTTTGCTTCTTAATACTTAGCATGGTTATTAGTTGATATTTTCTAATGTAGCAACATAGTATCAATCATTATAAAACATGTCTAACCTAGAGATTTTTAAAAAATTTTTTCTGAAATCGCTACACTGTCTGCTGGGAATCCTTAATCTGATTTCAATGGGTTAACATTCTTTTCAAAGTCTAACACTTCTTAAAAGACATGGGGTATAGAATAAGAAAGTCAATTCAAAAACTAAAAATTAATTTATTGCTTTAATATCTTTCAAATATGTTTATTTTCACAAAAGCATTCTAATTTTTAAAATCTGAAGAAAAAAGACCCTCTATTCTTTGTATGTGTTTTCCACTGACTTTACAAGGAACAAGGAACCTGCTCTTTCAAAGCAAAGCAGGCCCTCTAGTTGTCTATAGGGATTTTGCTGCATAAAGATTATTTTTCATCCCATCATTTTGTTCCCAAATAAATTCTATTCTATGATATTGAAACTTGTGGTCTGTGCACAATCACTCTTTTGGGAAAGAGGAATCAACTCCGAAGGAGAGGTAAAGTATCCGAAGCAGAGAGAATCATCATTTGGAGGCTTATTTGTATTTTACATCGCATCGCAGTTACCCTAACTTTGAAATAGGAGCCCAGAGTTGGTTTGTGCCGTTGCTAGGTACCCTTTCCTAAAATGTAACACTGCTAACTCTTCCTTCGAACTGTTCTGTTGCTGAGAAGAGTGACACTGTTTAAGGTAAAATGAAAGGGGACTCAAGTAAAATATTGATTATGAGGTTAAGCCACCAAATATCGTAACATTTGCATGTGGAATTATAGGCAAGACCTTGAAAATGGAATATTAGCATGGATCCCATCATCTTTTTCCCCCCTTTTTTTCCAGTGTACAAAAATTGCCTGCTGGCTAGTCTCCTTGCCTCTAGCTTTGACCTAGTTAAGGGAACATTGCCTATAGGACTTCTAGCAGGTACTCTCTAAAAAGTAACACTGAGCATGTCATTCCTCTGTTTTCTTTGTGGGTTTTTTTTTTTTTTTTAATTGTAATACCATTGCAGTTCTTTGTGATTTTCAACAGGAGACAGGCTGTTCCTCAACATGGCTTACAATGTTTCTCCATTATCTTGATCCTGCTTACACATCCTGCTTTCTAGTCGCATCTCCTGCCAATTCATTATTGCTTTAAAAATGTAACAGTCAGAGTTCCAAAATCCTCCTGCTGATCACTTTGCCTAGAAGTTCTGTCCCCTCCTTATCACGTATGTTACTGTTCCTTTATTAGTATCTTAACTCTTTATAAATCATTTCAGGCCTGGCTTTTCCAGAATAGCTTTCTCTGGATTCCCCAAGATGGACTGAGTATCTATCATCGATGTTTGACATAATTTAGAAACTTTAAGACTTAAATACAATATATTTGTCTGTTTTTTCATTCCCCTCTGGATTATGTACTTCTTGAAGAAAGGGATTATTTTACATTTAAGTTTGTTTCTCTGCATCCAGCCTAATGCTTATCCCACAGTAGTTATTTAGTAAATGTTTGCTTAAGGACTGTGTAAGGTGAGTAGGCGCTGTGTCTCATGCATGTAATCCCAGCACTTTGGGCGGCCAAGGTGGGCAGATCACTTGAGTTCGGGAGTTCAAGACTAGCCTGGCGAACACGGTGAAACCCCGTCTCTACTAAAAATACAAAAAAAAAAAAAAATTAACTGGCCATAGTGGCGGGCACCTGTAATCTCAGCTACTCGGGAGTCTGGGGCAGAAGAATCACTTGAACCCATGAGGTAGAGGTTACAGTGAACCGAGATCGCACCATTGCACTCCAGCCTGGATGACAGAGTGAGACTCTGCCTCAAAAAAAAAAAAAAAAAAAAGATTATGTAAGGTAGAAAAACGATTGAGACTTAAAAATCTGCTTTTAAGTCCCATTAATTTTGCAGGGTATTTTCTTATTTATTTATTTATTTATTTATTATTATTTTTTTAAATTTATTTTTGAGACAGGGCCTTATATTGTCACCCAGGTTGGCGTGCAGAAGCATGAACATGGCTCGACCTTCAAGGCTCAAGTGATCCTCCTGTCTCAGTCGCCCAAGTAGCTGGAACTACAGGAATGCACCCCCACACCCAGTTAATTTTTGGGTTTTTTTTTTTGGTAGAGATAGGGTTTTGTTATGTTGCCTAGGCTGGTCTTGAACTCCTGAGCTCAAGTGGTCTGCCTGCCTCGGCCTCCCAAAGTGCTGGGATTACAGGTGTGAGCCACCATGTCCGGCCCCAGGGTGTTCTCTCAATTGGATTATGGGCATAGTCATCTAATGAGGCTCCATGTTACTCTCCACTTGTCTGCAGCCCATTTTAGGTATCACTGTAGTGGAGTCTTCTGAAATCACAGGTAAAATGGTGCTAAGTAATCATAGGGCATCTCTTTGTTGGGCTGGAAATGTGGATGATCGGGTTCAAGTATTCTAACTGAAATAAAAGGATAAAGCACTGATTCCTTACTTGTCTTTCAAGATATCCCATGCCATTTTCTCATCTTTTCTGAACCCATCTCCCAGTCTTCAACTTATATGTTTTCGTGTGGATTTTTACTTGATCTGCAATCTCTCTCTACATCTTTGTTTCTGTGCTTATTCTTGTCTGCATTCCAGCCATGTCTTGTTCTCTAATTTTTAAGGTCTTGTTTAATGTCTCATTATCATTGAAACCTTCCCTTATTTAATTCCCCAGCAAAACTGGAGTCTTTTTCCTCTTCAACTCAAATTGTGCTCTGTACATAGTTGATAACATATTTTTAACATAATTAAAATTATGCATTTGTTTCTCCTCTTCTAAATTGGAACATAGCTAGAGGAAGGAACCTATCTAAAGTAGTACAGTGAAATACTAAGAGCACACCCTTTGGAATCAAATTTAAATAGCAAAAGTGACTCTAAATTGTTTTGTATTTAACTACTTTCTCTTTTTTTGTCATTATTTTTTGAGTCTCAAGTTTTCTCTGCTAAAGTTGGTATGATGGAACTAACTTTTTAAAATAAAAGCTCCAAATGAAGGCATCAATATTTGTGTAGCTAGAAAAATGAGATTTCAATTGACAACATAGAAAAGCGCTGAGAGCATGTCTGGTGATGCGCAGGTAAAGGAAGCAACTGCCCTGGTTTGGCTTGGGAGGTTCCAGCTTTTAATACTGAAAGATCCACTTCCCAGGAACCGCCTCAGTTCCAGGCAAACCATGATGGTTGGTCACTCTAGAGCTAGCTGGTATAGACATTCTTATAGCTCTTTGACAGACATACACATAAGATTTTACGATTTGTCAGATTATGAATAACAGAGGGATTAACTAGGGAAAGACTGAGATCAGAATAATCAAGTAGAAAAGTGTTATGCAAACCCAGCCCTAAATAGTGAAGCCATTCTGCTGGTAGAATGATGAATAGGTAGGACTTCAAAGAAATAATAAGCAGAATTTGGTGACTCACTAGATAAAAGAATTGAAGAGAAGGAACTACAACCTCAACAAATTAAACTAAGAACATTGCCAAGAAACAGATTTTGGATCATCGTGGCGGATGGGAGGCAGGACTAGATTGCAGCTCCAGACAGAGCAGTGTGCGGAGGCTCGCATGGGGAATTTTACCTCCAGATTGACTGTGAGAACAAACCAGCAATCCTGAATGGACCCACAGACCCTCTGAAAGAAGCAGACTGCTCCCACAGGACCTGGGAGACACCCAGGTGGGCGTGCAGTGGCAGGAACATGGCTGTGAGTGCCCCAACTGCAGAAGGGGGAAAGGGAGACCCTCCTCTCCCAAACACACACCCTCACTGGAGAAGCTGACGGTCTGTTTGCAGGAGAAGTTTCCGACTTTACCTGGAGCTGAGTCAGTTTACAGAGCTGAGCGAATTATAGTGGTAGAGGAAGCAGCAGAAAGGCCCTGGGAGCTCGCTGGGTCCCCAAGCCGGCCATTCCTGCCTGGCACCACAGGGATCCATCAGGAGGGCGGCCAGAGGAGCAGGGGGTAAAACTCCACAGGGAGAAAGAAATTGCCAGCTGGACTTTGTAACATTTTGAACGGGGCAAGAAGCCTCATGGGCAGTACCTGGGGGAGGGCAGAAATCTGGTGTGCAGACTCCACAGGTAGGAAAAAACTAACCCCCTTTCTTTCGCCACTGGGAGGCAGGGAGCCTGGGGCAAGTTTTCAAGCCTGTCTCACCCACCTCCTGGAAACAGACTCCTGGCTGTTGTGGGCGGGGACATGGTGGGAGTGAGACTGTCCCTTCTGTTTGCATGGGAGCTGGGCGAGTCCTGTGACTGCTGGCTTTCCCCCACTTCCCTGACAACCTGCGTGACTCAGCAGAGGAAGCCATATCCTCCTAGGTACACAACGCCATTGACCTCAGATTCTCACTCCCATCCCCCACAGCAGCTGCAGCAAGACTCGCCCAAGGAGAGTCTGAGCTCAGACACACCTAGCCCCACCCCCACATGTTGGTCTTTCCCTTCCCTCCCTAGTAGCAAAAGACAAAGGGCATATAATCTTGGGAGTTCTAGGGCCCCGCCCACTGTTCGTCCCTCTCCATACTACTATAGCTGATGCTTTCTGGAAAGCGCCACCTCCCAGCAGGAGGCCAACCAGCACAAAAATAGAGCATTTAACCACCAAGGCTACGAACCCTCACAGAGTCCACTGCACAGCGCCCCTGTCACTTCTATCAGAACAGGCGCTGGTATCCAAGGCTGAGAAACCCATAAATGGTTCACATCACAGGACTCTGTGCAGACAACCCCAATACCAGCCCGGAGCCGGGTAGACTCACCGGGTGGCTAGACCCAGAAGAGAGACAACAATCACTGCAGTTCGGCTCACAGGAAGCCACATCCTTAGGAAAAGGGGGAAGAGTACTACATCAAGGGAGTACCCTGTGGGACAAAAAAAGCCTGAACAACAACCTTCATCCCTAGACCTTCCTTCTGACAGAGCCTACTAAAATGAAAAGAAACCAGAAAACCGACCCTGGTAATATGACAAAACAAGGCTCTTCAACACCCCCCCACCCCAAAAATCACGCTAGTTCACCAGCAGTGGATACAGAATTCAGGAGAATAATTTCTAAGCTAATTAGGGAGGCATCAGAGAAAGGAGAAGCCCAATGCAAGGAAATCCAAAAAACAATACAAGAAGTGAGGGGAAAATTATTTAAGGAAATAAATAGTTTAAAGAAAAAACCAAAAATTCAGGAAACTTTGGACACACTTTTAGAAATGCCAAATGGTCTGGAAAATCTTAGCAATAGAATTGAACAAATAGAAGAAATAAATTCAGAACTTGAAGACAAGGTATTCAAATTAACCCAATCCAACAAAGACAAAGAAAAAGGAATAAGAAGATAAGAATGAAGCCTCCAAGAATTCTGGGATTATGTTAAACGATCAAACCTAAGAATAATGGATATTCCTGAGGAAGAGGAGAATTCTAAAACATTAGAAAACATATTTGGGGGAATAATGAAGAAAACTTCCCTGGCCTAGCTAGAGACCTAGACATCCAAGTACAAGAACTGCCAATACCACCCATACCCCAATAATTTACGAGAAATAATTGCCAAGAAACAAGACAGAATTGTCATCAGATTCATTTCTTGATGAAGATGATCAGCTAAATATTCCCAGAACATTGAGATGATGAATATTATTGAACAGGAAACTGTGGAAAAACAAAATTTAAGAGTAATTGAAATTGGAGTGTCAGATTTTATTTTCAAGTAAATCAGACTGTACGACATTTTAGACTTAGAGTGGAGAACATGTATGAACATGTCTGAAGAATGAGTCAGTACGGATCATAGGAAACTAGCAAGGAAGCAGTTTAGGTTAGAGTGTGCTCCAAATTCTGCCTTTCATTTTTCTTTCCTTTTTTAATTTTTTATTTATTTAGTTTTTTGAGATGGAGTCTCACTCTGTCGCCCAGGCTGGAGTGCAGTAGCGTGATCTCGGCTCACTGCAACTCCACCTCCCTGGTTCAAGCGATTCTTCTGCCTCAGCCTCCTGAGTAGCTGGGATTACAGGTGCACGTCACCACGCCCGGCTAATTTTTGTATTTTTAGTAGAGATAGAGTTTCATCATGTTGGTCAGGCTGATCTAGAACTCCTGACCTCATTATCCACTCACCTCGGCCTCCCAAAGTACTGGGATTACAGGCATGAGCCACTACGCCTGGCCTCTCAATATTTATAAGTGATAACAATAATAAAAATAGTAAACATTCAATAAAACAGTCATAAACATGTCAGTCAATGTGCTAAACACAAAAGTTATGTTACATCTCAAACATATTTAGACATTAAGATCTATAATACTTGACAAAATACTTGGAATAGTTCTATTTGAGGAGGGAGGAAACTGACAAAAGAGATAGAGTTTTGCTAGGAGGAAAATGAAATGGTCAAGAATACTACACTTCCAAGTAGGCACATTTCACCTCAACCATCATAGAATCAAAGGCACAAGGCAGCTAGCAACAGGACTTGACAGTAAAAGGGGAAGCCATGCCAGAGACAGATTTGATATGATGTCACATATTAAATTATGAAGTGACTCTGAAGAAACACATTTATCAGCAATGTTGTCTGTCAATAACTTAATGGGTAAAATAATCATTACTGAATATTGAATTGTATTTCAAAATATAATACTTCAGATAATATCTCAAAGAGTCTTGTTCTTGGACATTAATTTTGAGATTACATTTGAAAGCTTCTTCCTCAAATTTCACATTACAGATCAGAAAATGAAAGAATAATTGTCAAATAACACTTTTATAGTTAAATGTTAAATGCAATTTGACTTTCCATCAAGATGCTATAACCTTTTTGAGAAAAACTATGATATGGAGTGGGGCTGAAATAATACTACTGAAATGTAACTATGGAAACAAAGTTGTTTTCTTTGAAGTAAGTGCACTTTAGGCGTGTGATGGAGAACTAAGAGAGAGTACATGATATTTAGGAATATTATGTCTTGAGAAAGTTAACGAGATATAGCCCATTTATAGAACATTTTCTTTTTATTTAAGCATAGGAGAACCATTTGTCAATATTGTTCTTAAATCACTTCCAATATCTGGCATTAGGAATATTCAATAAAAATTTATATTATTTATCTGGAACTTTTTCATCCTATACAATGCAACTAAGGCTGAGAAGGAGTTTTTACAGACAACCTTTAAACAATTAGGCAATTTAAGTCTTGAGAATAATCTTTTAAAAAACCACTTTTTAAAAATTTGATGAGACATTGTTTGTATACTTTCTTTTATTTCCGTAGGTATGACTTCCTTTAGTGCTCTGAATGTATTTAAAAATAACTAACTTAAAAACAGAAAGACTTAAGTCCAACATCTGGGCTTCCTCAGGTACTATTTCTGTTAACTGCTTCTTTTCATGTGCACGAGTTTTACTTTCTTAATTTTTTCATGTCTTGTAATTTTCTGTTGAAAATTGGGTATTTTAAACAATATGGTTTAACCAATATAAAAATCAGATTCTGACCCTTCCTCAGAATTTGCTCTCGTTGTTGCTGCTTGTTGTGCTTGTATGACTTACTTCAGGTAAGTCATAACTTGTGTGTGTGTGTGTGTCTAATGAAGTTGTTGTCAGTTCAATTTGTGGTAAGCTAATAGCCAGATTTCCTCAAATGCTTGAAACCAGTAAGTTTCAAATCTTTGCTAAGAGGTTCAGTGTGCATTTTGGGGCCTGCCTTCAACATTCAACTGGGTAGTTTACAAATTCACCTTAACTTTCATTTCTTGCTCATGCTGAGTCTCAAGATGAACCATAGGTGAGAAGTGACAGCCTTCTCAGGTGTTTCCTGAGAATGCACATTCTTGCACATGTGCACAGTCTTCTAGATTTTTAGGAATCTGACAGAGCTTTTCAAAGCTCCCTGTGAACATCTCATTCAATTGCTTTTCCCAGCTGACATACGCCACCTTAGTCAGCCTTTATATTAAACAATTGCCTCTGATGGTTTAAAGCAAATGCTCCCAGGGAAGAATGCTGTTTGTCCTGAGAAATCTTAAGGAAAGACAGCATTACGAATATGGTCATCTAAGGAACCATCAGACAAGACATTTAATGATAATTCCCTGGAAATGGGACCTTGAAGGAGCTGCATCCCATTCTGCCCTCTCCAGTGTCTTCCAAGTTACTGGTTTTCCTGTGATTATGGGCAGTTAGTTTCCAAGGTTACCATGAAGCAGGAACTGGGGGGTCATAAAAATAAGGTGAGTTAAAATGTCATAAGAATTGCTGTTCTCGTCAAGATTTAGGCATTTTTTCTGGAATAAATGCTTTCCAGAATGTTGCAACCTTTAATTTACAGGTCACTGAACATGTTGATAATGATAATTTCTTGCAGTATTCCTATTGCTTTTGTGGAAAAGAGCAGAGGCATTTTGGAGGTCCTCAATTTACCATTTTTGCTGACATTCTGTCTCACATATCTAGATGTTAGCTGATTTAGACTCTTCTCTACTTGTCATTTATATTTCATCTGTGACTACTGGGCTTGCCTAAACATGTTCATCTCAGAGTGCTGGCAGAGACAAGAGGAAACATGAAAGCTTTTTTACAGCCTAGGCACAGAATTGACACAATGTTAGGTATCAACAATTCACAAGGCAAAGAGGGTAAATACAGAGATGTGTGATGGTTGGAGTTTCTACAGTCACAAGAATCTCATGGGTGAGACAAATGTTAAATAAGTAGCTCACTTGAGATGAGTGTTATGAACAAGAGAGTACAGGGGGTACCGAGGATTAGCTGGATGGGTGATCACTTGTACAGGCACACAGACTGAGCAAACCAGGAAACAGATATGATTAAATGGAACCAACTTAGGTATGAAAGGAAACATTGTACTGTATTGATTTTAGGGTGGGCATGAGCAATATCATTTTAAGTTTGGAAAACCAAGAGTCACGAACATTTTTCTGGTTTACTTAATTTATTCTCTAACCTTAGTGACTGTCTAAATTTTCTCTCAACATACACAAGTGTTATTCTGATACTTAGGAGGAATGGTATATTAAGGAAAAAAAAACACTGCAAGTAAAAGGACCAAACCTCAAATCAAACATTTCACTGATGTCTCACCTTGTACAAGATTTTCACTTCTGGCAAATTTTATTTCCTCAGCCATAAAGTGGAGGTGGTTATACGGGGTTGTTGTGAAACTCAAGTAATTTACTGTATGTGTAAGAGCTTTATAAAGCATTAGAGCATTATGCAAATACAAGAGACTCTTACTATGCTATAAACACAAGTGTGATATTGTCCTGCTGGCTTTATTGGTCAATAAATGCTGTGTCTTGACTATGCGTAAAGAAAAATAGGGAAAGATTTTACTAACAGCTTTTACCAGCATCACCACCAAGTTCAGAATTGTACTGTGGACAGATTGCTACAATCTCATAAAGAGTTATAGAATTGCAGAGATAAAAGAGTGGTCCTTTTGGATGTAGTAATTCTCCCAGGTACGCTGATAATGCATGTAGTGCAAAAGGTTATAGTAATTTACTTCTGTACTACTGCATAACTTGGGTAGAATAGCTTTGACTTCATATCAGAACTACTACATTATTATCATTTTATAGCTTTTAAATAATAATGACTAATATTAAAATACGATATCATTACTATTTATAAATATTAGTTATATTTAAAATATATAAATACCATTTATTATACCTGCACTTCTACTTTATAGTTTTGTACTATTAAAATTTATATAATACTATAATTACTGTTTGTATTTAGTTTTTAAAATTACTGTAATAATAACAATGAATTATTACCACTTATTAAATATTATATATGTCAGGTCCCTTATTAGACAGAGGTAATCCTTTTAATTGCACAACTGGGTATGAATTATCATCCTAAATTTACAGATTTTTAAATATAGAGACTTAAGAAGTTTAATGAACACCTATAGTAAATGGCCAGGATGAAACTTAAACAAGATTGTCTGATTACTCAGTCTGGGCTCTTGACACATCTTTTTGTTCTCTGGTTAAAAGTATTTAAACCAAACCTCTTTGAAGTAATATATTTATTTTAACATAATATTATTTTCGATATCTAACACTTGAAGCCCTTTCCTATAACATAAGGGACACTCTGACATATAGCTGTGAAGAAATACTGACACGGTAAAATGAAATTGAATAGAAATAAATTGGAATATTCCTGATGATGTTTTCACTAAAGCTCTCTATTAGTTGGTAAGGAAATTCTTAAGGGATCTCTGGCCCTGCTCAGTGTTCATAAAGCATAGCAAAAAGACCACTTACCTTCCCTGAGACATACAGCTAAAGCATGTAGCCCTATTTCTTTGCAGGGTTGGGTCAAATCTTTAATATTTTAATATCATCATATGCACTGGAGAGTACCACATTTAGTGATTAGTCAAAGTTTAGCTTAGAGAGGACAATGAAATCTGAGCAATGGAAACAAATTTATATATGGATGTTTTGATGTTTTTTATTTCAAAGAGATTAGTTTAGGCAAATGGTATATTTATCAGTTCCTTTTTAATGAGTGAGCACACACACGCACACACACACACACACACAAATCTATCTGCATAATGTATTTGGAACAAACCAACCTTTTGATGGTTCTTTTGGACTTAGGATTCTTCCCTGACTTTTAAAAAATTTTGGTAAAAAACATAACATAAAATTTACCATCTTAACCATTTTTAAGTATACTGTTCAGTAGGGTTATGTACATTTACATAGTTGTCAGAAACTTTTCATTTTGCAAAATTGAAATTCTGTACCCATTAGACAATCACCTCCCACCTCCTCTCTAGCTTCTGATAACCACCATCTTATTTTCTGTTTCTATGAGTTTGGCTACTTTAGATAGCTCAGATAAGTGGAATTACATAGTATTTGTCTTTTTGTGACTGGCTTATTTCACATAGCACAATGTCCTTAAGGTTCACCTATGTTGTAGTATGTGGCAAGATTTCCTTCCTTTTTAAAGTTGAATAATATTTCATTTTGTTTATCCATTCATCTGTCAATAGACATTTGGGTTCATTCCACCTCTTAGGTATTATGACCAATGCTGCTATGAACATGGGTGGGCAAGTAACTAATTGAGATCCCACTTTATGTTCTTTTACATATACACTAAGAAGTGGGATTCCTGGATCATATGATAGCTCTATTTTGAATTTTTTTTGAATTAACATACTGTTTTCCATAATGGTTGCACCATTGCATAATTATGTCAATAGTGCCACAAAGAGTCCAATTTCTTCACATCCTCTTCAACACTTGTTATTTTGCATTACTTTTTATGGTAGCCATTCTAATGGTGTATGCTGATATCTAATTGTGGTTTTGATTTGCATTTTCATGATGATTAGTGATGGTGAGCATCTTTTCATGTGCTTGTGGGTCATTTGTATATCTTCATGTGAGACATGTCTATTCAAGTCCTTTGGCCCCTTTTTCATTGGGTTATTTGGGGTTTCTTTTGGTTGAGTTGTAAAAGTTATTTATGTATTCTGAATATTAGTCACTCCCCAGATATATGATTTACAAATTTTTTCTCCTGTTCCATAGATTACATATTCACTCCGACGATTTTATCTGTTGATATGTATTAGTCCGTTCTCACATTGCTATAAAGAACTGCCCGAGACTAAATAATTGATAAAGAGGTTTGACTCAGTTTCCTTATGGCTGGGGAAGCCTCAGGAAACTTATAATCATGGTGGATGGTGAAGGAGAAGCAAGGCACCTTCTTCACAAGATGGCAGGAAAGAGAAGTGCTGAGCAAAGTGGGAAGAGCACCTTATAAAACCATTAGATCTTGTAAGAACTCACTCACCATTATAAGAATGCCATGGGGGAAACTGCCCCCCATGATTCAATTACCTCCACTTGGTCTCTCCCTTCACAGGTAGGGATTATGGGGCTTATAGGGATTACAATTCAAGATGAGATTTGGGTAAGGACATAAAGCCTAACCATATCAACATACAAAAGCTTTTTAAATTTGACACAGTCCCATTTGTCTATTTTTTGTTGTTGCCTCAGCTTTGGGTGTGATATTCAAGAAATCATCACCAGTTCCAATGTCATGAAATTTTTTCCCTGTTTTTTTTTTTTTTTTTTTTTTGGGAGTTGTATGGTCTTACATTTGAGTCTTTTTTTTTTTTTTTTTTTTTTTTTTTGACAGAGTAATCTCGCTCTGTCACCCAGGCTGGAGTGCAGTGCAATGTTGGCTCTCTGCATCCTCTACCTCCCAGGTTCAAGTGATTCTCCTGCCTCAGTCTCCCAAGTAGCTGGGATTACAGGTGCCCACCACCATTGGCTAATTTTTATATGTTTTAGTAGAGACAGGGTTTCACCATGTTGGACCAGGCTGACATTTGAGTCTTTAGTCCACTTTTAGTCAATTTTTGTGTATGCTGTAAGATAAGGATTCAACCTCATCTTTTTGAATTCAGATATTTCAGTTTTCCCTGCATAATTTTTTTAAAGAGATTGTTTTTCTTCACTGAATGCTCTTAGTACTCTTGTTGAAGATCATTTGACCATATACTTAAGAGTTTATTTCTGGAATCTTTATTCTATTCCATTGGTCGATCTGTCTGTCATTATGCCAGCTTTGATTACTGTTTTGATTATTGTAGCTTTGTAATATGTTTAAAAATCAGGAAGTGTAAGACCTCCAACTTTTTTTTTCATGGTTGTTTTGGCTATTTGGGGTACCTGAATATTCCATATACAATTCAGGATGGATTTTTCTACTTCTGCAAAATACACCATGAGATTTTTATGGGAATTATGTTGAACCAGTACATCACTCTGGTAGTGTTGATATCTTAACAATATTAAGTCTTCCAGTCTATGAATACAGTACCTGACTTTTAAAAATTACAAGTATTTCATTAAAAGTGTACTTCTTGTGGCAATTTGTTTTATTCATAATCTCATTGTCAAGGTCTTTGGAAAAATATTATAGTAGAGCCAACATATGAAATATCACCCAAGTTTAAAATTCACTGCCTCATTTTGCATTATTTCTCTGTTTGTAGCCAGCAGTACCACTATTAATGAAGCCAGTGACCTGAGATTCATTCTAAATGACTTTGGTTTCTTACTCCATACAACTCATTGTTCAATAGCTCTGCTGATAATGATTTATAAATGTCACTCAAATTTCCATAAATTTCAAACCACAGCCAATGCTTAGTTTAATTCATCTTCCATTGCTGAAATCATAGTCACAGCCAGCAATAAAAATTTGAGAGCAGTCTCTCAATCCTCTAGTTTTGAGTCTATTCAAAAATGTTACCTCATAACCCATCAAATACAAGATAAGTTAAAAATGCTTGACCTACAAGACCCTTTATGAACTGGCTCTTTTCTATTTCTTAAGTCACTCCTTCCAGTTTCCTATATTTCTGTCATAGATTTATTTACAGTTTTTGATAGTTGAGATTCCTCACTTTTCACTACCTTTGTACCTGATGTATCTTTTCCCTTGAACACTCATTCTTTTCCTATTCTGAAAGTCTTCTGATTATTATTGAGTCTCAGATTTAGCAACGGTCGAAAGGAAAGCTTGGTGCTTCCATAGCATCGTTTCTCACATTCAAGGCTAGAAGTTATCTCTACACATGGTAATTGTTTCATTAGATATTATTTTCCTGATCTTTGGATTCATTACATTGGGGTGGGGAAATAAAACAAGTACCGTTTCATAGCTCCATTGTCTGTGAGAACATGAGCTGACTGAAGGAGATGACATAGAAACACAGCTTTAAATCTTGCTGTGCCCTAGCTATGAGTCACTCTCAGGAGAAGAAACACTCTGTATTTGGGAAAAGGTTGATAAAGAATCCCAAGCCAAATGTGTGTCTCCCTTTTACATGAAGTAAGATTATCAGTAAATGTTGCTGAATATTTTACAAATTTAAAATTATTCAAATTGTTTTGGATTTCCACAGTCAAGACTATGTCAGTTATGATTTCATACATAGCAAAAAGCTATCTTGGTATTATTCCTCCTAGGTGTTCTAATAATGGAAAGTATTTTCCATAGACAATGTACACAAATACTTTTTTATTACCGGCAAGAAATATTTATTAAGAAAAATTAACAAGAATTTATGTTTATAAACATTAGTGTTCCTTGCATCCAGTTAGTTTGAATGAGCCTTCCCTAAATCTGATGAACTCTCAATGGTATAATCAAGCCTTTGGAGATAATTTGGAGAGAAGAGCAGAGCCTGGATCTTGGTAGATTCTGTTATGGTTTGGGCCTAACCATTTGGTCAGTTAGCATCATTTCTGAGCCTTTAGGCAAAATTTTTGCTTTTCCATACCAAATCAATTTTTGGTGTCTGCCTCATTCACATGCCTGTAATAAAAATCTTAACTTCTGTAATTAAACTTCCTCAGTTAATTCTCCTATTGTCTCTACAGTTTAAAATACTAGGATGGACAAAACATTTCTGATATATGTATGTATGTGTATATATATGTGTGTATATTTATATGCATATAATATACATATGTAATGTTTGGTATATATTACATATGTATACGTTTCATACAGTACCATTATACATGTAATATATATACACATGCACACATATATAAGATCTCTATATATTACATATCATATAATAAAATTCTGTTTTTAACTTTCAATATCTCCTTACTAAAGAAAGCCTTAATGAGTCGAGGCTGAGTTAATGGGCTTTATCCAAGGCTCATCTTTGACCAATGGTCAAATCATCTTTAATCAATGGTTTCCAAGACTGTTCTGATTTCTTTCTGTTTTCCATTTGATTCTGTGTCTCATGTTATTTGTTTTACCTGCAATATTCAATGATATATGTACTGTGAGCCTAGTTCAATCTCTTCAACTTCAGTTGTTCAATGTTTACGAATTTAAGTTGAAGATTTTAAATTGTACTTTTATTTCTCTTACTCAGCCTGTTGCAAACTGGTTACCACAAATATCCATGCTGAGCTGACTTCCCACTGTCTGGTCTAGAAAATGCCTGCTGCAATTTACCCTTCTACTTGTGGTTGAGTTCACGCTGTTCTGAGAACCCTCTGATGTTGAAGTGGCTGCTGTAGATTCTGACTGGAGCAAGAATGACTTCTAAGTTGTATGTGACCTAAAAACAGCTCCCCTACTGAAAAGAAGATACTGACTTTTATGTTTCCCCCTGTATGGCAATATCAAACATACTGTTTGTCGGTAGCACCCTGGGTCTTTGTTGTACAGCCATTTCATGCTCTCCTCTTTGTAGCATACTCATTCTAGAGTGCTATTTAACTATGTTTTTAGTTAATAAATGTCCAACCAAATGGATGAGTAGATGAATTATTCCATACATGAGCTGGTAACATGTTAATATGTTCCTTTGTGGCTTTGTTGAGCTTAACCATGATGAATTTTATATTCTTTCAGATTTAAAATAAGCCCAGCCTCTGTTTTTAAAAATTATGTACAATGGGAAAGTATTTGATCATCTTCAAATGAGATACGCCAATCACTAGACAATAATTCTAAGCAGACATTCATACAAAAATGATAAAATCTATATTTAATGAATAAGAACAAAAATCCTAGGAAAAGAGAGCACCAAGGATATCGAAGATTAATCTCCAGTAATTTGATGTTGACATAGCTGAAGAATAATATCACTATTGACTGAAATATATAATGTCCTTAGCGAATAGCTTGTCAGGACTAATATAATCAAATACAAAATTGATACAAGGAATCATGACCCTACATCTCAAACACCACTCTGGGCTTCTCCCACCCAGAGGAAAGTAATTAATTAATTTCAGCTGGAGAATGTCTTCTTGTCTGTAATTAACAATATGTGCACCTACCACATTCTAATCCTCCACTGTGGTGAGGATGTACAAGGTGATTAGTGGAGGCAAATTGCAAACACGCCTCTTGGTTGTTTCTTCTTCCACCTCAAACTCTCTCATCCTCCCACCCCATCCCACTTTCCTTGTCAAGTATTAAATGGAATTTTTAAAATCAAAGCATAAAATATGTATTTTACTTGTTTTCTCACATACGTATTTTTACTTTAGGTTTATATCCTGAATCATAAACTTTAGTGTGAACTCCATTTTGGTTTATTAGTAATTGTTTAAAGTGCTCATAAAATGCATATTCCACATACTCTGTCATCTTTCATTTTTTACTTTTTATTTTTATTTTTAATTTTTTAATTTTTACTTTTTTTTGAGATGGAGTCCACCTCTGTGGCCCAGGCTGGAGTGCAGTGGCACAATCTCGGCTCACTGCAAGCTCTGCCTCCTGGGTTCACACCATTCTCCTGCCTCAGCCTCCCGAGTAGCTGGGACTACAGGCGCCCGTCACCACGTCTGGCTAATTTTTTTATTTTTAGTAGAAACAGGGTTTCACCATGTTAGCCAGGATGGTCTTAGCCAGGATGGTCTCTCCTTCCTGACCTCATGATCCACCACCTCGGCCTCCCAAAATGCTGGGATTACAGGCATGAGCCTCATCTTTCATTTTTAAAGTCATTTTTAACTTCTAAAGTATTTAAAAGTGATATTTATAAATACATGGTAAAGATGCAACATGTTTGCTTTATTCAAGATTGTGGCCTTGAATCTCTGCAAAGTAGCCAGCACAATAAAATAATCAAGGAAGTGGAAAAATCAGCAAAGTGCAATAGCACAAGGTTGTTGTTACAGCAGAACTTTAAACTTTGGCTTTGCCACCTCTTAGCAGTGTGCCTTTGGGCATATACTTAACTTCTCTGTAACTTTCTTACATTACCCAGGAGACACTGAATGCTAATAATATGGCAAGCACATGATTATAGATATATTTAAACTATTAAATATAGATACAGTAGTTTCCCCTTAACCACAGTTTGTTTACTTCAATTTCAGTTACTCCCAGTCAACCATGGTGTGAAAATATTAAATGGAAAATTCCAGAAATAAATAGTTCTTAAGTTTTAAATTGCACACTCTTCTGAGTCATGTAATGAAATCTCACGCCATTCTGCTCAATCTTTCCCAGGATTTGAATCAACCTCTGTCCTGCGTATTCACGCTGTAGATGCCACTCCCTGCCCATTAGTCACACAGTTATCATTCCACAGCACCAGTAGAAAATAACGGTGAGTATAGTACAATAAGATATTTAGAAAGCAAGAGACCACATTCATACACCTTTTATTACAGTATATTGTTATAATTGTTCTATTGTATTATTAGTTGTTGTTAATCTCATTACTATGCCAAATTAAACTTTCTCATAGGCATGTATGTATGGGAAAAGCATAGTATATGTAGGGTTCAATGCTATCTGTGGCTTCAGGCATCCACTGGGGGTCTCGGAATATATCACATGAAGATAAGGGGGAACTACTATATTTACAAATGGACATTTAACTGAAGAATTTACACACACAGCAAATCAAATATGTGCACAAAAATAAGTTCAATATCATAAGCCATCAGAAAGTTGCAAATTAAAACCATGGTGAGATACATTACATGTCTGTTAGAACAGCTGAAATAAAAATTGGCAAAATGTTAGAAAGGATGTAGAAAAAATGGATCTCTCACACATTGCTAATGAAAATTTAAAGTAATACAGCCACTCTGAAAAACAGTTGGGCATTAAAACAAAAAACTAAACACATATGTACTATATGACCAATTAATTACACTTTGGGGGTATTTATTCAGAGAAATGGACACTCTGTCAACACAAAAACATGTACATTAGTGCTTTTCTGTGATAACCAAAAACTGCAAATAACTCATCTATCCTTCAATTGGTGAATGGTTAAACAACCTATGGTATATTCATACCAGGTAATACTACTTAGCAATGAAAAGAAATAAACTATCAATACATACAACAATATGTATGAATCTCAAGGGAGTTATGCTGAATAATGCCAATATCAAAAGATTACATAGTATATAATTCCATATAGTATTATTATAATTACAAAATCATAAAAACAGAGAGCAACTTAGGGGTTTTGTACTTGAAGGATCTTTATGTGGATGGAACAGTGTTTCGATTGAGGTGGTTACATAAATTTATACCTCTTAAAAATGCATGGAAACACACACACACATATGCCTCCCCTGTATACAGATGAGTATAATAAAATCAGAATAAGCTTTGTGAATTGTAGCAGTGTCAAATTCCTGATTTTCATACTGTATTAACTGTGTATTATAAAATATTACCATTTAGGGAAATTGGCTGAAGAGTACAAGGGACCTGCCTATACCATTTGCAACTTCCTGTAAATATACATTTTTTAAAGTTAAAAATGTAGATATTTAAGGCACATAGCCTAGAGCATGGAACATAGAAGTAATTAAATAATTGTTATTATTTTTATCACTAGAAAACACAGGTTCCAGTCCCAGATATACCATTTATACATTTTGTCACAAGGAAAATTGACCTAACTTCCTTTTTCAAAAAAAATGTATGCAATGATAAAAGCAATAATTTCCGGGCCTATCTCAGTGAGTTCTTATGAGATTAAATTAGGTCTGTTTTTAAATATTTTTTTCTGTTATACTGATATAGTCACCAATAAAAATGTTAGTGATTAGCCCTTGCTTGGCTTGCCTCAATAAAATATACCAGTGTCTGCCATTTCACTTTTCAGTTTTCTTGATGAACTATTATTTTAAACTTATAAAAGAGAAATACATTCTTTCTCCCTCTCCCTCTCTCCCTGTCTCTGTTTCTCATATATATATGTTCATATATGTATATATGAGAAATATATATATGTTCATATATATGTATACATATGAGAAATATATATATTTATATATATATATGAAAACAGGCTTTTATAAAAGAGTTTGTGAAACTTATTTTACCATTATTATTATTTTTTTCTGAAACGAAGTCTCGCTCTGTCCCCAGGCTGGAGCGCAGTGGCGCAATCTCGGCTCATTGCAAGCTCCGCCTCCCGGGTTTACGCCATTCTCCTGCCTCAGCCTCTGGAGTAGCTGGGACTACAGGCGCCCACTACCACGCCCGGCTAATTGTTTGTATTTTTAGTAGAGACGGGGTTTCACCGTGTTAGCCAGGATGGTCTCGATCTCCTGACCTCGTGATCCGCCCGCCTGGGCCTCCCAAAGTGCTGGGATTACAGGCGTGAGCCATCTTATTTTATTTTATCTCATTTGCCAAATACCTAATTTATTATTCTAATTCTGAGATTGCAAAATGACAATATAAAATGTCCTAAATATTTAGGACATTTTGTTAACCTTTCGTTCTTACCCACTCCAGGACTCATCTCATTATCATTAATATATAATATGGTATTAAAAATAAGGTTCTCATCATTTATTGTGAATTGGAGTAATCAGTTATATGTTTTCATCTACTTATTAAGATCTCATTTATATTTAACAGAATTTTATTCTTCCTAATTGTCCATTGAGTGTGACTCAATCTTTGGTCAATTTATTGATGGATTCCTTCATTAACACATTCATTCATTTAAAAGTAATTTCTGATTGTCTTCTACATTCTAGGAATGTGATTGAATTGTACATTCTATACAGTCTTTGGTAGCACGGAATATGCTATTTTAAAGAAATAACCTTCTTTACTGCTTCATGAAGAATAATGAACTATGCATGTCATTATGGGATGAAGAACAGGTACGAAGAGAACAGGTGGAAAGAGCATTTGGCTCTGACCTCCCATTTCAGGGAAAGGTTCTTTGAAGAAGTGGCATATTAGATAAGAACTTGAGTAACTGGGAGGAAACACTAAACAGAGCCATGGAAAAAGAATATTAGTCATTCCTATGGAAAGGACTGGGTGGGTGCCTTACACAAACGATATGTTGTATAGAGGAAGAGAATGACGAAAAATATAAAGGAAAGATCTCATTTAACCTTGCTTTTTAAATTATGCCTCTTCTAGGAAAAGACAAGGAGGACATGCAGAGAACTAAAATGTTGAAACAAAGACAAGAAATTCCTATAACCAGTTAAGAAGGCAAAAATTAAGCAAAACAAACAACAGCAAATGTTTTTGGTGCATTTCAGAGGTAGGATTGCAAAGCTTTCAGCAAGATCATTTGCTAATTTCTAGTGCTTATGACCACGGGCACATCACCTTTTTCCAAAGCACCTGAGGCTGGACTAGAAAAATTTTATTTGTTTGCTTGTCTGTTTTTCTTTCACGCCCAAAAATGAACTAGTATTGGCACTGTCTTTTAAGGGTACTTATAATTTATAAAGAAAAAATATTGGCGTATCTATCATCATAATATTCCTACCAGCAGCTTTCTTAAAGCCAGAAACATACCGAGTCCGTCAGAGAGCATCAGTGCAATGACAGCATTTCCAGGGCAGTTAAGTTACTCTGTGTTAACATAGTTTTTATTTTGGAGGAACTCTGAGAAAACTATTGGATGAAGAAACATGCTTACCTTTGTAAATGAGCATGATTATCCATAAAATGGTGTATATTGTGCTAAATTGTTAGCTCATTATCATTTATTTGGTTGCAGATGTGCACAAGAAAAGTTGGGGTTGTCAACAGAAGACTATGCATGGAGGAAAAAAGATAAATAAAAAACATTACTTTGTCATATTGAAGTATAAAACTTAGGTAGCGGGAACTAATTTTATTGTTCTCTATTAGTCTGACTGTAATATTAATGCAGAGAGCAACTAACTTGGCACATTTTTCTATAAAAATATTCATTCATACATTATCAAGTGAAGTAGCTCTTAGGAGGCACTTGCTTCATACTGATCATTATTTAATTACATGAATTTCTTCACAATAGTTGTATTTTAAATAGGGATTTTCTTTTAAGTTGCTCATACCCATCCATAACTTAGTTATTTCTGTGTTCACAGATCTTCACATTTTTTTGCATTCTGCTGTAACATAAAAATGTATATGATTCAGGATATTTATTTTCTTCTTTTATCTTTCTTTTTTCTTTAATTAGGGAGTAAAGACAGAATTTCTCATGTAGCAAGATGGCAGACTAAGAAAGCTTTAACACTATCACTATAAGTATGTTAAAATACTGGATAAACTATTTGAAAATTATTTATAATAAATAACTAAGCTTACAAGAAAGAAAGAGAGCCCCTAAGTTGATAGAATCAAAGAGGTAACTGAAAACAAGAGCTGGAATATTTGTTTATTTCAAGCTGTATGTGTGTGTGTGTGTGTGTGTGTGTGTGTGTACACGTGTGTGTGTCCAATGGGGAGACAGACATGGAAGTTGGATGTAGCTGGTGTTGGTACTCCAGTGGCTTGGGATTTAAGGTCAAATCAGACACCTCTCAAAAGAAGACATCCATGCAACCAACAAACATATGAAAAAAAGGTCAACATCACTAATCATTAGAGAAATGCAAATCAAAACCACAATGAGATACCATCTCACACCAGTAAGAATGGTGATTATTAAAAAGTCAAGAAACAACAGATGCTGACGAGGTTGTGGAGAAAAAGGAACTCTTCTATACTGTTGGCAGGAATGTAAATTAGTTCAAACATTATGGAAAATAGTGTGGCAATTCCTCAAGGATCTAGAACCAGAAATACCATTTGACCATTTGGGTATATACCCAAAGGAATATAAATCATTCTATTGTAAAGATACATGCATGTGTATGTTTATTGCAGCACTATTCATAATAGCAAAGACATGGAGTCAACCCAAATGCCCACTAACATTAGATTGGATAAAGAAAACTTGGAACATATGCACCATGGAATACTATGCAGCCATAAAAAGGAATGAGATCATGTCCTTTGCCTGGACATAAATAGAGCTGGAGGCCATTATTTTCAGCAAACTAATGCAGAAACTGAAAACCAAACACCACATATTCTCACTTATAAGTGGGAGCTGAACGATGAGAACACATGGACACATAGTGGGGAACAACACACACTGGGGCCTGTTGGGGTTGGGGTGGAAGGTGGGGAGAGCATCAGGAAGATGCTGGCTTAATACCTAGGTGATAGGATGATCTGTGTGGCAAGTCAACACGGAACATGTTTACCTGTGTAACAAACCTGCACATCCTGCACATGTAATTCTGAATTTAACATAAAAGTTGATACAATTCTTTAAAAAATTGAAAATTAAAAAATAGGCTGGGCATTGTAGCACACACCTGTAATCTCAGCCGCTCAGGAGACTGAGGCAAGAGAATCACTTGACCTGGAGACAGAGGTTGCAGTGAACTGAGGTTTGTGCCACTGCACTCCAGCCTGGGTGACAGAGTGAGATGCAAACTTAAAAAAACGAACAAAAACGAACAAACAAACAAAAAAACATACTTTGAGTAAATAAGAAAGAAATGAAGAAACAAAGAAACAAGGCATTATAAAAGAAACCAGCAAAATATGAAAAAGAGCAAATAGGCCTCTGGAAAGGAATATATCTCTGTAGTATATACCACACGAAAATCTGATTACATAAGTTTATCAACATATTTGACACTGAAGAAGTAATTACTGGTTTATGAGATTATTAGGAATACTTCAGGATTCAGAAGAGAGAGACGGGTAATATCTGAAAGAGGTTAAAAGACATTGAGGATCAGATGCCAAATTTCAACATGTACACATATAATTAGAATTCCAGAAGGGGGTAAGAGAAAGAAGGGGGAGAAAGCCGTAGTAAAAGTAATTGTGAAGAGTTATAGATGGCTACAAATCCTTTGATCATAGGGTAGAGTCCATTTGATATAGTTTGAATGTTGTCTCCTGTAAATCTCATGTTGAAATGTAATCCCCAATGTTGGAGGTGGGGCCTGGTGGAAGATGATTAAGTCATGTGGGCAGATTTCTGATGAATGGTTTAGCGCCATCCCCTTGGTGCTATCCTTGTGATAATGAGTGACTTCTTGTGACATCTGGCTGTTTAAATGTGTGTGGCATCTTCGTACTTGCTCTCTTGCCTCTGCTTTCACCATGTGACATGTCTGCTTCCACTTTGCCTTCTACCAGGTTCCCTGAAGCCTCCCTGGAAGCCATGAAAATGCCAGTGCCATGCTTGTACACCCTGCAGAACCATCAGCTAATTCAACCTCTTTCTTTTTTAACGACCCAGTCTCAGGTATTCCTTTATAGCAATGCAAGAATGGCCTAAAACATCCTTTTCGCTCCTATTGAATCTGGATAAGCCTATGACTGCTTTGACCAACAGAGTACAGTAAACTTTGGACTTAGACTTTAAGATGACTTGCTACTTCCTCTTACTAGCTGAGAGTTCTGGGCTGTAAGAAGTTCTAGTGCCTTGCTGTAGAAACAGTATGATCTCAAGTAGGAACCTTTAGGTAGGAATCTTGAGATCATACGGAGCTAAGCCTAGCTTTCCAATCACCTCTGCCAAAGCACCAGCCTGTTCGGACCCTGCAGATGAGACCCATCACCAGCTGAATACCACTGAGTAAACTCCCAATGCAACTGACTACCACTGAGTAAACGCTCAGTGCAACAGGGAGCAGAAATACCCAGCTGAGCCTTGCATGAATTGTGAAGCTTAAAATCATGAGGTATAATTAAGGTTTGTGGCTTAAAGCCATTACATTTTGAGGAAGAAGCTAGGAAGCAATAAATATTTTTTTAAAAGTCTGAGAATTTTGCAGAATGAACAAAATAGGAATCCTTAAAGAATCACATAAAGGCTCAAAAATAGAATAAAAGTTATCCCTACTGGGACATACTGTTGTGAACTGCAGAACAAAAGAGGAAAATGAAATCACGAATAAAGCAAAAGAGGAATAGGTTACATACAAATAAACAATTTTAATAATTAATGTACATTCCATTAACACCAATAAAAGACTAGAATGTAATGGAATAATATTTTCCAAGCAATAAGGGAAACTGCCGACCTAGAATCCTAATGCCCGCCAAATCATCATTCAAGAGTAAGAGCAAAATCAAGACAATTTTGGTCCTAAAAGATTGAAAGAATGTATTACTAACAAAGCATCTCTGAATGAACTTCTAAAGGATGTATTTCAGTACGAAGGAAACTAAACTCAGAAGGAAGATGCATGAAACAATGAGTCAAAACAAATAGCACTCTCTACCCATAAGAAAAACTCAAACAAAAAAGCGACTTAGGCAAAAGTAAATATCTTTTTATATAAATTCCCAAAGGTCTTCAATAGCAGATGAGTATTTATGTATGATAATTATTAGTATTATCATTATTTCCTGATAGTTTGTGCATGACAGAAATCATACCTTATCTCATTTAAACCGATGAAATATGTTTCCACAGAATGAGGAAAAAATGGGGATTAAAGAACAAATCAGAATTTGAACAGCTAGTGAGTTGTGGAGATGGAGTTTGGAAACAGTGATTGCAAAGATAATGACCAGCTCCTCTAAACTATGTAGTCTCCTGTGTATTCTTTCAGAATTTATTTTGCTTGAATCTCTTACTTTTAAGGAACTTACACATCTTGTGTATATCCATTTCTCTTTTCTAACTCCCGATATACTCATCTTCTCATTTTCCATCAAACACCATTGATATCAAATGAAAGGCTGTTTACTCTGAAGACAGAGAATTATCAAAACAAGTTTCCCATGACAAAAACTTCCATGAAAAATGCCAAATTATATATCACCTTGCAAAATAATCATCTTTGCGAAAGGATAATTATCTGGCTCTGAAGGACAGAGATGGTAGCTCTTGTGTATTTAGCAGAGGAGGTATTGTTACTCTTATTTTAAAACAGAGAATAATTAAACTCAGACAGGCTACATGATCAGTTCGAAATCGCAAAACTATTTAAAAATAGAGAAAAATTCAAAATAATGTATTGTGTCTCTGAAGATAAGGCATATTCTATCACCCAGGTTGACTCTCACAGTTTGGGAAAGTCTGTCATGTGTCTGGCATTGGAATTTGGGACTATAAACAACGCTTGTCATAAGCCTTTTCTGGTATTATACACTCAAGTGCTAACAATTCCAAATGGCACTCACCGACATTTATTTATTGATTATAATTTTTTGCTCGTTGGATTATTAATTTACATGGGCACTATAATGAGGCATATCTCTGGAATGTGGACAAGACATGACTGGTATAAAAATCAAAATAAAGGTGTGAAGGAAGTGAGGGTAAAGTTTTGGGGGATATTCAGGCTACATACATCCCTCAGCTACTTTTTCAAAAGGAACAGTGGAGAATCTGACTGTAAAAAGTAAATAGAGGTTCCTCTTCAAAGACTTTCCTCCCCGTCTAATTAGGAATAAGTAGTAACTTCTCTTAAAAAGCAAAATGGATTCAAAGACCTGTGCTAACATTCTTAAATATCTCCTAGCCGTAATAGATAAATCAATGTACTTTATGTTCTTAGCTCCCACAATTTAGCCTAAATATTTGCCCTGGCACTCTTATACTGGTCCAAGCAAGCATTAGGTCATAGCCTGTTCTTCCTCCTTATTTAAAAGTATTTTTACTTTTCTCAGAATTCCTCAAGTTACTTCCTCCTTCCTTTGTTCTCCTCTACCTTTGCCTCTTTTTAAAAAAGTTCTAAGTTGCTCGCCAATCAGGATAAACACAGAACATGAGGTTCCGTTACAGTCAATGGAAACCGGACACAACAGTAGGGTGGACACTTCAGGTTACAAATGACTCTGTCTCCTTTGCTCAGTGTACTCTCATGGCAAAACTGCTGGCGAGTGTACCCTTTCTGCAGGAAGTAAAAATGGCCTTACTAAATAAATTAGATTTATGTTCAAGTGCTATTTCTTTACGGCACAGGAGAACAAGCATTTCAAACATGAGTAAACTAAGTTAATTATTGTAGTGATATTCTTAAGTGAGGCATTGTGTAGTAAGAGGAGAAATTCTGAACCTGGAGCTAGGAAAAAGGGGTTTAAATCTAATAGACTCTTCTACTTGTTGCTTCATTGGTCATTCTAAACTTTACTTTTTTGGACAGTAATATATAAAGTGACACTTAAATCTAACAGTTGTGTGAGTGTTGGAAGACAGCAGGGGATATGAGACACTGAAGATGAAAACACATCGCATAGTACTTAGCACAACAAAGTTCTTTAAAATATCACGTGATTGTTTATTGACTGAGAATTCATCATGTTGTTTGACAAAAGAAGCTAGTAAAGAGATTAAATGTCAGCATTAAAAGCCTATTTTAAGAATGGGCATTTTCCTCTCATTTAAAAAAAAACAAAAATGTTTTTATTAAATGTTTTCATAGTGTTTTCTCTATTAATTTTAATTAGGTTCTATTAAATATTCAAGGATGTTTTAAATGATAACCAGACTTACTATTGAGATATATCATTAATTGTACATTAAAATTCTTGCTCGTTGGATTTGTGTGTGCGCGTGTGTGTAATTTAGTGTCATTTAAATGTGGTCCTAATGTGAAATCCCATGAGGTACCCTCAAAAATGACACTATATGCTGTATGTATTGTACACAGAGTACAAGCATTCCTCTCAGTGGGGACTTTGTCCTGGATACTGTAATTATAGTAAGAGCAAAAAGTTGTATGAGTCATCAATCTGTTACCATATTTTAGTGGTCACCATAAGCTAGAAATTTAACTCTGGCCATACAAGTAAAACTCATCTGCCCAGACAACTAACGAATACTTTTCTCTACTGATAATTTGTAAATTGCTTCTTTATGAATCCACTGATACAATCCTTCAAAATAGAAAAGTATCTCATGAAAGAGAAGGTATTTAAGTTTGAAAATGATTTATGGAGACAGATCTAAACTCTCATGCCATAGATCGAGATGGTGATAATAGCTGCACCTAAAGACTGGCAAGCCGACACAGTGTCTCATTTCTATAATCCCAGCACTTTGGGAGACCAAGGTGGGTCACCTGAGGTCAGGAGTTCAAGACTAGCCTGGCCAACATGGTGAAACCCCATCTCTACTAAAAATACAAAAATTAGGTGGACGTGGTGGCACATGCCTGTAATCCCAAGTACTTGGGAGGCTGAGGCAGGAGAGTCACTTGAAACTGGGAGGTGGAGGTTGCAGTGAGCTGAGATCGCACCACTGCACTCCAGCCTTCAACCTGGGTGACAGAGCGAGACTCTGTCTCAAAAACAACAGCAACAACAACAACAACAACACCCAAAACAAACAAACAAAATACCATTGTGGCAAATAGTTGGGCTTAAAAAAGTGTTCTTAATGAATTTCTTATTCATTGGTTTTTCTTTCATTTGTGAATTTTCCACACTGGACTTGAGTATCAAAAAAGGAGTCCTGAAGGAAGGGATAAGTAAGCTTTAGCAGAGAGAGAGAGAGAGAGAGAGAGAGAGAGAGAGAGAGAGAGAGAGAGAGAGAGATGGAGTAAATATTTCTAATGCCCACAAAAGGAAGTAGTTGGAAATGGTCTATCAGCTTGAAATTTCAGCAACTATAAAAGTAATTTAGAACTGGATAGTAGCTGAAAGTAAGATCAGAGAGCTGTACAGTGATATATCATGGAGGGACTTCTGTGCTAAATTAAGAAGTTTGAAATTTATTCTGAAGATTATAAAGAGTCACTGATCAAAATTGATGCATTAGTTTCCTATTGCTGCTGTGAAAATCTATCACAGATTTAGTGGCTTAATACAACACAAATGTATTATCTTGTGCTTCTGAATTTTCAAAGTCCAAAACAGTTTCACTGGTATGAAGTCAAAGTGTTATCTTAGCTGGTTCCTTCTGGAGACTCTGAGAGGAGAATATATATTCTTGCCTTTTATGGTTTCCGGAAGCCGCCTGCATTTTTAAGCTTATTGCCCCTTCCCCTCATTACCCCTACCTCTTGCTTCCATCATCCCATCTCCTGCTGGTGATTCTCTTCCTCCTGTTTCACTGTTATAAAGACCTCGTGAACACGTTGGGCCCACCTGAATAATTCAGGATAATCTTCTCAAATCAAGATCCTCAACTTAGGTACAATAGCAAAGTCCTTTTAACCATATATGGTAATGTACTAATAAGTTTCAGGAATTAGGACATGGACATCTTCTGTAGGCTATTATTTTTAACTTATTACAAACTATAAGTAGAGATATGACATGAAAAGTTTTATATTTTAGAAAGAGTTCTCTGACACAACGGGAGTTAGTTTGAAGAAGTATCAGTCTGGTAGAAGGGGAGGAGGGTTTTTTGTTGTTGTTTTTAAAAAAGCAATTGTTGGGTTCCTGTTGAAAAATGACTTATTCCAAATCTAATGATATGCAACCTTAAATCCAAGACTACTGCTCCCTATTTCTTTCACAGAAGAAACAACCCTATAATGAATAGCAAAAAACATTTGTAGGATACCCTTCAGTGGAATCTATAACTGGATAGGGAGAGAAATGAGTGGTAGAGGTAAGGAAGTGTCTTCAATTACCAAATTTAAATTATCCTTACTAGAAATAGGAAATTTAGGAAATGAAGCAAGTGAGAAAGAATATAGAGTGTTCAATCAAGGACCCTATTAGATTTTGGAGCACCTTTGTACAGATTAGGAAAAGACAGCCCCTCTGGATAGATGGAGTCCCACAGGCCCATGGCTTTGTCAACAGCCACCTCTTCATATAGAGAAACAGATGTCCCTCCCTTCCAACTGATGCAGCTTCTTTATAGGGCCTAGTAGGAGCCTACCACAAACCACAGCCACAGCAGATAGAGGGCCTGAGCTCAGTTTTGTACATAATAGATATGAAGCACCAGTAAAATTTCACATAAAATTGTCGAAAGGGCACTTCTCAGAAGAAAAGTAAATGATCTGGATGCCAGTTTTAGAACTATCAGCAGAAAAATAATATACGAAAGTCTAGAATAGTTGAGATTGTACAGGAAAAGAGTTACATGATTTAAGAGACAGTCAAGGTGAAACATAGAATGTCCAAAATCACAGTATCATTGCCAGCATCAGAATGGGACAATCTTGTCACAGTCTTGGTGAATAGTTAGTGCATTCCATCAGTGCTCATGACAAACCCATGCCTTTACCATAGAACTATTTGTATTTTTATGAATGTTTTAATGTATTAAATGTTGAAGGTAAATCATTTTTGCAGCAATAATAAAAAAAGGAGTGAATCTACATTATTTGCTATCAGCAAAAGGGAAGATTAGTATAGGGACATTTGAGAAATATCAACTGTGGGTGAAAACAGCTAGAAAATCCCTTGATGCGCACTTAAATCAAAGTCTCTTAGAAACCTCTGGAAAGGAAAAGAGACAGAATTGAAAAAGGGAGAAAGTGAACAATTTAATTTAAAATATTTTCCTTGATTTTTCAACCAATTTATTTTTATGCTGAATTAATTCCATAAAGTGATGCATGATCCTAGTTATTTGAACCTATGTGAAATGTTTTGACAGAGGAGAATGCATTTCCTTAAATTCCAATTGTGGAATTTAGTTATCTATTCAATATATGTATTTCATTTAACTTCAGCTGATTTGAGATACCCAATTCTCCATTGGGAGGCACTTGGCTTTTCTCATAAATGTGTAATTTTCAGCTTGAAGAAACACTTGCACCTTCAGGGAGCAATATATTCTCTTTTCCCAGTAGTTCCTTATTTTATTTACCCTGTCAAGTAGCCAACAAGAATATTTTCTCATACTGTACCAGACATGAGGAGTGAAGTTCAAGCATTCAGTTTGCCCAACTTTTCCAGAAGAAAATTAAAAAATAATATCAAGAAAAGTACCTAATAAGAGTTCTTATTGAGCCATAAGCCACCTGTTTAGAATTATCAATTAGATTAACTTCTAGAATAAAGACCAATTATTTCTTAATGTAATACATTTTGAAAGTGTTTGCATTTTGCATTTGGCATCTCTGCAAAATATTGGAAGAAAAGAGTCTGAATCTTGTGGCATACATTTGTTAATTGTTTCATTTTGCAATAATCTAAGCATGAAAAAGTACAAGTGCTCTCTCTCTTATTGGTCATTTAGTGAGCTGCATAAAACTGAATATGGCAAGTTCTGATTCTTTGGATTGGTATTTGTTGAAAATGTGCATAAATGAAGCTATCAAAAATGTTCCTTTTAAATGAATATTGAATAGAAAGCAGTGGCATCTTTCCAATAGAGTTATTTCTTCCTTAGTTAGAATGGCCTTACTTAGAAGGGAAATCCTATTTCAGTGCCATTCTTTCCTCTTCTCATTTATAGCCAAAGCATATCGTATGTAGAGATATTGCGTCATGGACCCAGTAATAGTTCTGCTGTAGACAATTTCCACCTGACTGCATTTCTATTACTGTGGCTAACCTTCAACTCAGGAACAGCATTCACAATTTATAGAGAATATAGGAAAAAAGAGGTCTTCCATATAAATCCAGAATTCTAAGTGTGTGAAATATAAATGAATTGCGTAACTTTGAAAGCGAATATGAAATCCTTTTGTGTTTGATCCTTATGGGATGAATTGCTAGATTGTCACTAACCATGAAAGTTTTCTTGGATGTGCTCTTATTTTTCTTGTGTCATATGTTTGCAAGACATTTCCTTGATATTTCCCCCAGTGCATGGAGAATCAGATTTATTTTGACTAGAAGAGGCTGAAGATGAGAAATGTAGTTAAACAAGAAGCAGTGGCAAAAACTAAAGGCTAGTTAGTTTTGTTATCCTGGGTCTGGCAGACCAGAGATTGATTCAGCGAATCTGGCTCAAAGAAGAAGCATTAAAGAATACTATATTTAAGCAGACAACATAAAGTAACCTGGAGCTGCCCATGGCAGATCTGGCTATTATTACTGGCTCTGTTAATAATGTGCTCTGTAACCTTTAAGAAGTAAACTAACACATCTGTGGTCCTTTTCCTCATCTTTAAAAAAGGTGATTTGAATTGTCTGATTTATAAGATTCCTTCAAACTCCAATCTTTTCTATTTGAAAGAGGGACAGATTTAGTGAACACATAGTATAAAGAATTTATCTGACTACTGGGCAGATCTACTATATGTTCTCTGACTTTTTTCCTGTCCTGTCATACATGAGCAGGGCAACACTTATACATGATGGTTTTCAGCCAGAGGAAAAGAATGAAGATATTCACTAGGTTCTTTTAAAGGCATAGTTTAGAAAAGTGAAGGTCTATATAAAATGTCACGTCATGACAGAAGTATAATGTAGGCTATAACCACATTGGGCTAGGTGTGGCTAAAAATTTCATCCATCCATCCATTATTCATCTATTCACCATTCATCTCATCCATCCATTCTCCATCTATCTATCCATCCATCCATCCATCCATCCATCCATCTGTCCTTCATCAATACTTGCATTCAACCAATATGTACTGTATACGTAATATGTTCAGTTTCTATGTAAGTGCTGAAAATACACTGGTCAACAAGACAGGCTTGTCTCTACTTCATGGAATTGTACTAAATAAACATATAATTAATTAATTACAGTTGTGAAAACTATTATTTAAGAAAATACAGAATAATAACAGTGTGTTTAACAGGCAGCTTTTTCCTCTATAAGAAGCAGGACAGACATGACTAATGTCTTTATTCAAAGGAAGGTGGAGATGCAAGTTGATTAAAAAGTTAAGAGTAACATAACTTTTCAGTGTTCAACCATTTGCAAGACTGTATCATCACAACATTAACATTACTGGGTTCTGAATAACAAATCATTAAATTTAGAAAATTTCTCATGCCTGGCATGACTTCCAAAGAGGTTTTGGGAAAGATTTTGCCCTTGTGAAGACAAACAGAACTACTGTAACCTTTAATATCAAATCAGTATTCCAAGTACACTAAGGCAATAAAGAAGAACAATAACAACGAAGTCCTGAAGGAAATAACCGATTCAGCCTTTATTTGGCAGAGATTGGCAGAGAATGGCATGCAATTATAAAGCTATCAAGACTCCAAACCCATAAATTTAATTAAGAATGAGGACGGGTGAGTATTGAAATACTAATGAGGAAACTTTATTCTTCTTCTAATGAGATTATGCAATTATGACCCAAATATCCCTTTCTGGATTAGATTGACCAATTGTCTGTCTGTTTTGTCTGGGATCTAGGGTATTTTCAGATGCAAGACTTAGTGCTAAAACCAGGAAAGTTTTGAACAAAGTGGGACAAGCTGGTTCCCTACATATCTTCTATAAAGTAACAATAATGTAAGATTCCTATGATATATGGTTCGGAACTACTTTGATTTGTATTCTCTAAACACTTAGCAAGCCACATGCTACCCACTCATTAGAAAAGGTCCTTTTAGAATCCACTAATAGGTCAATACAATTATGTTCTAAGCAGGGAGTATTTTGTCCAAAGTAGTATTAAGAACCAAACATGTGTCAGCCCTAGTGAGTCTTTGCAGCTCTGTATTTCCACCTTCACTGGCATCTATACTAAATCAGCATCATTAGCAAATACCAAGATGCATCAGCTGGCTATCCTATTGCATACTTTCACTGGCACTGCAATCAGGTACCATTTGATTCTAGCTCTACTTCTTAGCCTACTATATCCAAAGTTACTCAGTTGTAAAAATATCAACACATTAGTTAACTTCCCTTAGCCTCAGTTTCCTCACCTTTAAAAAAACCCTTTGCATTAAATTAACTCAGGATGGATTAAAGACTTAAATGTAAGACCTAACACCATAAAAACCCTAGAAGAAAACCTAGGAAATACCATTCAGGACATAGGCATGGGCAATGACTCCATGACTAAAACACCAAAAGCAATGGCAACAAAAGCCAAAATAGACAAATTAGATCTAATTAAACTGAAGAGCTTCTGCACAGCAAAAGAAACTACCATCAGAGTGAACAGGCAACCTACAGAATGGGAGAAAATTTTTGCAATCTACCCATCTGACAAAGGGCTAATATCCAGAATCTACAACGAACTTAAATTCACAAGAAAAAAACAAACAACCCCATCAAAAAATGGGCAAAGCATATGAACAGACTTCTCAAAAGAAGACATTTATGCAGCCAACAGACACGTGAAAACATGCTCATCATCACTGTTCATCAGAGAAATGCAAATCAAAACCACAACGAGATACCATCTCACACCAGTTAGAATGGCGATCATTAAAGAGTCAGGAAACAGCAGGTGCTGGAGAGGATGTGGAGAAATAGGAACACTTTCACGCTGTTGGTGGGACTGTAAACTAGTTCAACCATTGTGGAAAACAGTGTGGTGATTACTCAAGGATCTAGAACTAGAAATACCATTTGACCCAGTCATCCCATTACTGGGTATATATCCAAAGGATTATAAATCATGCTACTATAAGGACACATGCATATGTATGTTTATTGCAGCACTATTCGCAATAGCAAAGACTTGGAACCAACCCAAATGTCCATCGATAGACTGCATTAAGAAAATGTGCCACATATACACCATGGAATACTATGCAGCCATAAAAAAGGATGAGTTCATGTTCTTTTTGGACATGGATGAAGCTGGAAACCATCATTCTAAGCAAATTATCATAAGGACAGAAAACCAAACACTGCATGGTCTCACTCATAGGTGGGAATTGAACAATGAGAACACATGGACACAGGGTGGGGAACATCACACACTGGGGCCTGTCGGGGGGTGGGGGGCTGGGGAAGGGATAGCATTAGGAGAAATACCTAATGTAAATGATGAGTTGATGGGTGTAGCAAACCAACATGGCACATGTATACCTATGTAACAAACCTGCACGTTGTGCACATGTACCCTAGAACTTAAAGTATAATAATAATTAAAAAAATACTTTGCAGTTAATTGTTACAAGTGAAACAAAGTCTCCTGTGCCTAGGGTTGTATTTGGTAGATACAAATAACTGCATAAAGTTGTCAGCTAAGTCTTTTATATGCATTACATGAATATATGGACTGATTTGTTTATTTTTTCAAGAAATTCTATGAGGTATGCATTTTTATTGTTTTTTATATATACACACATGCACAAACACATATGTGTACACTCTCTCACAAACACACACACACATATATATACTTAAACGAATACTTTGCTAATTTACCTATGATAACACATATTTATAGAGTAATGGTTAACTGTCCTCTAATTACCTTTCAGAATTGCCAAGGACCAAACAATGTAAGTATATTTTAAGCAAGAATGACACCTAAGCTTTTGTTTATAGCCATCATGTATCAAGAACTAAAATCAACATTTTCTTCATAGTAGTCACTAAGTTATGGAATATTTCTAGTTTGTTCCTTTAAGCATTTACAGTTTCTGGTTTTCTCCTGAGCCTCTCAGGGTAGTTTTAGAGCTGAGACTGTGTTTCCTAGTTCCAGAATAGGAAGATATTCTCAATTTTGCTTAGTTTAAGGCAGACAGTCAGCCATGGACAACAACTGAAATGACCATGCAGTACAAGATGGCATGAAACGGAACCTAGGGATTATGTCCTCACAGGTGATGTAGGTGATGGAAGAAGGAGCCAAGGTGGGTGGATCACCTGAAGTCAGAAGTTCGAGACCACCTGGCCAACAAGGTGAAACCCCGCTTCTACTAAAAATACAAAAAATTAGCCAGGCATGACGTGGTGGCAGGCACCTATAATTCCTAGCTACTCAGGAGGCTGAGGCAGGAGAATCACTTGAACCCAGGAGGCGGAGGTTTCAGTGAGCCAAGATCGCACTCCTGCACTCCAGCCTGGGCGACAGAGCAAAACTCCGTCTCAAAAATGAAAGACAAAACAAGACAAATAAAACAAAACTAGAAGGAGAGTGTATAGATAAATGTTGAATGTCAACATTTGAGCTTTCTCAACAGAATCAAGAGACACGACACCTTCTCATCAGTTCACAATGGCAGTTGCCTTCAGATAAGAGGAAATATCAGAATCTCTTGCAAGGGGACAGGAAGTGTCTACTGAATCTCTGTTCTACTGCCCATTCTTGAAAGGCAAACGTTTCCTGGAAAATAGTTAGATGAACAATCTCAGAATCAGGATTCCTAGATTTTATCCATCTTTGACCACTTACATGGGATAGTAGACATGGGGTTTGTCACATTTTTCTAGCCTAGATTTCCTTCTAATAGTTTGGGTGACAAAATTGATGTGCAGCTACACGACGTATTTCTCACACCAACTTAGCCAGGGAAGCTAAACTTTTTCAAATAAGAGGAATGATAGCTCAATTTTGCTCTTTGTTATTAAGAATCCACCAGCTATGATATGCACCATCTGACAACCATATGGTAGTAGAGATGTTGAAAACATAACATTTCCAGGAGAATGACCAGAGCAATGTCAGAAAAACCAAGCAATTGAGGATTTGGAGGAGAAAATAATACTGTTTAGATTTGAATGAGACAGGTGAGGTGGGTACATGCTAGATGTAATTTATGAGATACTTGAAAATAGTCACTTTCTATTTACTAGTTCTTTAACTTTCTTCTAAAAGACAAAACCAGTCATTAGAAGATAAAATAAAATTACCTCCCCAAATTTTCAAATGTGTTCAAAACTAGAGCAGCATATCTTATGTATGAATGAGTTTCTATTGTGTAAACACTTCAAGCAAGAGTGTCAAGTGAAGTATTTCCAAATATTGTTTGTACTATGTCTGTGATTTATACTTACATTTACAAGGTGTGTAGCATGAAAGAGTAGATCCAGGTTAGGTTAACTGGTGCTCGTTAAAATATATTATTAATATATTAATACATTATTGAATGTTATTGGAAAACACTGGGTTAAATTCAGTTGGACTTTTTTATTGCAGGACTTATCAGAACACTTCAGATAATATTGCACATCTCCAAGCAATGACTGGAAAGAAGGGGATATGAACAAAAATAATCTCAAAATTCATGGATCTGAGATCCCAAGATATATTTTTGCCTTCTCATTAACCTTGCTCAAAATAATTTTTTAAAAATGTGTCGCTTTGCAATGTAGGATATTAAATAAAAATAAATACAAATAAGTTCTAGGTATATCATGGGGTTACCCATTCATGTAACTGAAGGCTGCTATGAATAATCCTTTTCTACTGTCAGTGAGTCAGTTGACATGGACCAGTCCCTGACCTGTTTGCTCTCAGATCTAATTCTTTACTCTTTGTCCATTTTGCTCTGGGTGACAGGAAAGCTGCTCTCTGAAGGTTCTCATATTAGCCAACTTCTGGGTAGGTTCAGCTAACAGGAGGGGTTGTTGAGAGGAGAAACAGGAGATGCAAATATATTCATCTTCTTTTTCTGCCTCAGGCTGGATCTGGAGACCATCAAAATTACATTAGTGGTTCTAGCTGCCTTCAAACTCTGGTTCTAGCCCTTGGAATCTGGCAATTCTGCCCCTTCCCTGGTACCTCCTGCCTAGGGTGGTAAAGGCTTTTGCTTTTGTTAGTCTCTGAGTTGCACCAATCTTCTTGTGGCTTCTTAGCAATTCTATCACCCATATAATAAATTTTCCCATCATTGTATCTTCTTGACTTACAAACTTTTTTTTTCTTTTTTTGAGACAGAGTCTTGCTCTGTCACCCAGGCTAGAATGCAGTGGCATGATCTCAGCTCACTGCAACCTCTGCCTCCGGGTTCAAGGGATTCTCCCGCCTCAGCCTCCTGAGTAGCTGGCACCCGTCATCATGCCTGGCTAATTTTTGCATTTTTGTAGAGACAGGGTTTCACCATGTTGGACAGGCTGGTCTTGAATTCTTGACCTCAGGTGCTCCACCAGCCTCAGCCTCCCAAAGTCCTGGGATTACAGGCATGAGCCACTGCACCCATCCCACATACTTTTTGTGGTTTCTGTTTCCCTCAATAGATTCTGACAAAAATAAGGATCTACATTTAAGATGCATAATTTTTTATATTAATGCATTATTATTTTCTCAGAGAATTCCAGAGATGAAAAGGACCTTAGAGATTGCTGAGCCAAATGGCCAGACTCCAAAGTGTGGTGGGGAAGGGGAGAGATCCAAATGGGTAGAGTTGTGAAACTCCTACCTTTGCTTCTACAAAATCACCAGAAATATGTACTGGTTCCGTTCAGAAAAAAAGTATTCCATAGATACATTTGCTTTCCCAATATTACAGAAAAATCTCAGATAAGGATTAACTTTTAGTCCAATTCACTTTCTACTACATTCTTTCAGATTCAGCAAGCTTTTATTAAACAGATTCAGTTCTTTTATTTTCTCCCCAAGCATTGTAAGGGACATTACCCACGTTGTTTGGCTTTATTGTCTCATCAACTCTTTGAAGGTGGAAGCAGTATTCAGAAATTGAGGTTTAAAAAGGTGAAGTGGCTTGCCTACATCTACACAGTAAATAAGCATCCCAAACCAGATTTAAATCCCAAATTAAGCTCTTTCCACAACACGGTCCTGCTTTCCTTGATGATTAAATGCTTATCTGATCTTAAAGTTGCAAGAAGAGTTTTAGGAAGTAAAATGATGAATTTAATTGTGGAGATGTCAAATAAAAAACAGGTGAATGTGCCTTTCAGCAAGACTTTAATTAATCTGATGTCTGATCTACCCTGATGCAGTAACTTTTGCCAACTTTGTTGTTTTGGTTCAAAAAGTGTCTTATAAAATATCCATTCCCTAAGCACAGGATGGATACTAGCACCAATAAACTTTCCTCTTGCCTACCACTTAGAATATGCTTTGCTCACAAATCGTTCCATCCAAGTCTCACAATAAATATTAATATTATAGCCCTCACCATCATCCTCTCCAGAATAAGTCAGTGTGCAAACTTTGTTTCATGAGGGAAAGGAGAGACAAAAATCTTTAACAGACTCACATATGGAAGGGAAAAACCAATTAAAGATTATCTCTGAACCAGGGATGCCAATATGAGATGAGGTGCATAACTAATCAGCCCAAGACATACAACAGGTGAAGTGATGAAAATGTGATTGTGAGAAACGCAACGACAGTCTGATGTGCATAATTCATTTTTCCCATGGAACCTCTGCCCATCTGCTGTGGCTCAATTGAATATCAGAAAATGGAAAGAGGCCATCATTCATTAACTCACTAAACTCCTTCAGGGCCCGGTGTCTCCTTCATTTTGTTTTTGTTCTTGTACCAAAGACTTAGAAACCACTAATATTACTCTATGAGTTTCTGAACTTTTCAGGCTAGGATCTCATCAGCTTCTCTTCTAAAGGGAGCGGAGGTGTGAAGTGCTTTATACACAAAGCAAAGAGAGTTTAACATTTGTTAAAGCTCTGAAGAGCGGCCTTCTCCTCTGCTATGATGTATTAAAATCATGAAAACAGGAGTCTTAATCCTAATATCCTTGGAAATAATCCTCTCAGGCTTTATTTTTCCTACACCTGCCTAGACTCATGCAGGTTTCAACACTGTTTCCATTTGGCCTTTCTGGTCATTGCTCAAAAGAAGTTCTGAACTTTCAGGCACACATGGAATGAGTAGATGCTTTCAATCTAGTTGTGTATGATATATGGGACCTTTCTTTAAAAAGTATTTATCAAATGATGCTTTGTATTGAGATGTCCTTAGTTAATTACCTATTTGTATTTTAGGAGCAGTGTGTATTTTTCTCATTCAGTCATGTATTCACTTAATGACTACATAATGAATGCCTTCTGTGCCAAGGTAGGTATTAGGGGTTCAGTAAACGCTAAAACCCTGTTCCTTTTTTTTTTTTTTTTTTTCTGAGATGGACTCTTGCTCTGTCACCCAGGCTGGAGTGCAGTGGAGTGATCTCGGCTCACTGCAAGCTCTGCCTCCCGGGATCACGCCATTCTCCTGCCTCAGCCTCCTGGGTAGCTGGAACTACAGGCGCTAGCCACCACGCCCGGCTATTTTTTTTTTTTTTTTTTTTTTTTTTTTTGCATTTTTAGTAGAGATGGGGTTTCACCTTGTTAGCCAGGATGGTCTAGATCTCCTGACCTCGTGATCCACTCGCTTGGGCCTCCCAAAGTGCTGGGATTACAGGCGTGAGCCACCACGCCCAGCCCCCAGTTCCTTTCTTTAATGAGCGCAAGACCTGTTTGTTGCCTGTTATTTATATTAATGCCATAATAAGAATGTACATTATTTTCCCTCTCAGATGTCCTCTCCAAATTCCTGAATCCTGTTCCCATTCTTCAAGTTCTGTGTAAACTCCCTGAGAATGGTGACTGTGTCTGATTTTACTCGTGAGTTGTTTATCTCTAGTCCAAATAGGGCCTGTGACAAACTAGGCGTTCAGTAAATATTTGAATTACTTTATTCATTTATTGAAAAAAGACGTTTTATGAAGCCAATGGCTTTTATTTCTTGGAACTCTACTTTGACAAACCATTGGTATCAAATACTTCTCAAAATGCATAATTAATATTTATCTATATTTACTTATTCGCTTATTGACACTGGGTCTAACCCTCTAACCCAGGCTGCAGTGCAGTGGCATCTTAGAACTCACTGCAGCCTCGAACTCCTAGGCTCAAGTAATCCTCCCACTTCTGCCTCTCGAGTAGCTGGGACCACCATCCCCTTAGCTAATTTTTATTTTTTATATTAAAAAAAATTTGTAGTTATAGGGTCTCCTTATGTTGCCCAGGCTGGTCTCAAACTCCTGGGCTCAAGTGATTCTCCCACCTCAGCTTTCCAAAATGCTGGGATTACAAGTGTGAGCCACGGCTCCCTGTCTATGTTTAGAAACTAGTTAGTGTTATAAAATGTGCACTGTTTGAGGGCAGGGACACATCTTAAATATATTGGTAAATCTTTTATTCTTAAGTGCATCCTTCATGCTCCCTGCTTTTTTTATTGTTGTTTGATGGATTTTCTGTCTGACCAGTAGAAAAGCAAACATCATTGTCTAATAGAATTATGAATAAAATGCCTTTTTAGTAACATTTTTTTCTTCTGCTAAAAATCTAAGAGAATACAAGAATACTTAAGAATATTAATAAGAATTTATATTATATTCTTATTAAATATAGTAGTTAATAAGAATGATATGAAGATTGTCTTGTGAGTTTTATAAATCTGTATAGAAACATTTTGATTTTGACATTACCCTTTTAATGGGTTATTAACAATTGAGAATTCTGTATCCATTGGATTATTCATCAGTGGACTCATTTTCCAAGTTTTCCCTATTAGAAATATCAGAACACACATGATTGTTTTATTTTTTCTCAATTGTCAATATGATCAATCTATTTTATTTAAAAAAATTAAAATTAAAATCAATGTTTGTCCTCAAAAGAAAAAAACTTTGTGAAAGAGTGAAAGGGTATGAGAGAATAGCTTTGGATAAAACATTGATACTGCATTTTGTGGATATGCATACCTTGAAATATAAAACCTACTTCTTTTCCTTGGGGACTCTTCCTTAAATCTGAGAGGGTTGGCCAGAGCCCACCACCTTTGGTTCCAACAGGATAGTAGCCAAATGTCATGGTTTTCCTATAATTTCCAAAAGCAGATTAGAAATATAAAGACCTTAGGAGCTGCTACTGGAATGCAAAAATTATGCAGCTTCGAGGATTATATTTAAAAATGTCTACCAAGATTCTTAAGAATGTTAGCTTATGTGAAATTGAAAGGCTATGAGTTCTGCTTTCCTGCCAGAAATCTTAATAAACTGAAACCACTGGCATGGCCCAAAAACAATAAACAAGATTAGCAGAAGTTACACATCCTACTCATTATCATTTTGTTGAAGAGTCACTCAATTGAGAGAACAATATTACAGGAGTTATTTACACTGATGTGAATCATTTGGTCCATAAACAAATGAGTAATGACCTGTTAGTCCAGGAGATTAAAAGCTAAGCAGATGTTTCACAAGAATAAAATTAGTCTGGGGGAGGAAACAAAATAAATTCATGTTCAACATTGGCTTGCAGAGCTGAATGGTGTTAAAGAACTTGAGTTTGCTGCATGGGACAAGGGAGCGATTTTGCCATTTTGCTCAGGATCATTGATAAAGAAGTTTCGAAGGTCTTTTTTGAAAAACCGTTTTTTAAACAAGGAAGTAGCTACTGAGAAAATGGGTCCTCAAGCAACTCGCCACCAACTACCCCCTTTGGAAAAGGCTGCCTAGCATCTTTTGGATGGATTGAAATGTATGGATTGGTGGTATATTTTATTGGGCTCCATGCAAATTATTGATCCACGAACCCAAAGCAGTAGGTAATACTACATCCTATAACCTTTTTATTCTACCCATCAATAAATTAGAGATTTTGGAGAAAGATGAACAATAGGAAAGTGAAGTCAAGAAAAGAAGAAACTCTCCCAATGGAACAGATCAAGAGAATTACTCTGATACAATGTGGTTAGAGCAGATGATTCATAATGGCCCTAAAGTTGGTGATTGTGTGCTTCCAAAAAACCATGAATGGATTGTCTACAATAAGCATCGCATTAAACTAAATACTGATAATGCAGAGATTCACTTCTTTTTACCCAGGAACTTACTATCTTATTGAAAGTACTTTATAGCTTTGTAATGAGATGTTCTGAACCTGCATCTCTGGGCTGGCAAGACCGACTCTTAGAACCCCGTTAAGTGTTGGTCACTTAGTTCAAGAAGATTACTGATGCTGAAATGAGGTGAGGATGTGGATTTACATTGATAAAGCAGCTGATGCTTAATTTTGGAATTTCACATGCTTTTTTTGTTTTGTTTTTTACAGAAATATAACTACTCATTTATTAACACCAAGTCCTGAAGATACGGCATTCTTTATCTCAATTTTCATGATCATCATACGCCTTAGTGAAAAATTAAAATCATGATATTTCAGTTAAGGAATCTAAGATGCTGTGTTTAACAAAATTGCTGAAGTTACCACAAATGTAAGTAAAAGGCCAGGATTAAACAATCCAGGTAGGTTTCAGTCCAATCCAGTGTTTTTTCCACATATCCAATGTTAGAGTATTTCAAGGCGATCAAGGTATGAATCAAATGGGAAGCTTTTAAAAGTATCCATATCTAAACTGCATCCTGTGAAACTCTTATACTATTATTAAAATATACCTCAATTTAGCTAGGTGCAATGGCTCACAGCTGTAATCCCAGCACTATGGGAGGCCAAGGTGGGTGGATCACGTGGTCAGGAGTTCAAGACCAGCCTGGCCAAGATGGTGAAACCGCATCTTTACTAAAAATACAAAAAATACAAAATAAAATATACCTCTTTTTTAAAAAAGCAAGCATTTAAAAATAATGTACTCTTTATTAAAGGTGTACTGGCTTAGTGTTTTACAGGTTTTAGATTTCTTAACCTAGGCACACTATTTGAAAATTATCCAACTATGCAAACTAGGATATTCATTGCAATGTCCCAATTAAGAGTATAACATTCTTCTCAATGTAATTTAAATATGCCTTTTAGTTAAGCTCTAAAGCTACATGAATATTAGAAAATTTTGAATGCATTTGCTAATATGCTGATTACATAATCAATGATACTGATCATGTAGTAGGATAAATTGCCATTGACTTTGAACTGCCTTCAAATTCCCCAAACATAAATTACCATACATTTTTAATTTGAACTAACTTTGTTTCTGGAAAAAGCATCAGAGACTATCATTTTGTCTATGTAGTTATTTGTAATTCATTGACAATTAGTGTTCTTAATATATCAGATGAAATATTTCAGCTGAACATTTTCCTGCAAAAAAATATCTAGGGCAGGCTTCTGTTTTCCCCACCACACACTTTGTGCTTATTCCACACCTGATAACCTCCCCTCCACCTCATTCCTCACATTTTCTATCCTTATAAGTTTTCCCTTGTGTGTGTTCAAACATCACATCCTAAAAAATGTATTGCCTGCTAGTGCTGGTTCTTATATATAATCTGTGACTAATATATTCTCATGGACAAAAAAAAGAAAAAAAAAAGAAAAATATAATTTAATTATACTAATGCTAATGTTAATAATAGCAGCTAACATTTATTTATACTGACTCTATTAACAGCTTTATAACAGTCATGCTGTCAAGGACCTCCAGCTAAAACCACCCAGTAAATATCTATGGTTCAACAAGTCATATTTATTACTCACAGCAAAAGACATGGTGTGTGGGTTCTCACACCATAAGGAGCCATGGACTATCTCAGTAATAGCCTGTTAAGAGGGATTTATGATAGGATTTGTTCTTTGGTTGGGTTGTAGCAGATTCAAAAAAGAAGGCCCTTGCTCTGGGTTAGGAATGTCAGAGAGTGGGGATGGTTCTATGTTTGAGCATTTCATCAAATCCTGTGTGTGGGGAGGGCCAAATAAAGAGAGGCTAAAGCTGTAATTGGGAAGAAGAAAAAAAAGCGGCAGTCAGTCACACAAGCTAGGAGATGGAGTTTTTGGTATTTTGTGGCTTGGATAATAATCATATTTTGTCAGTTTTTAGACTTGATTATGGAGGGTCTTGTTTTCGTCTTAGTCCATCATGACTACAGTGTTCTTGTCTGATGTTGATATTCTATGAAATCATTTATTTTCAACACTAGAAGAGCAAGTCCTAGCGGTGAGTGCTGACACAACTTGTAGGTGATAGTACCAGTATAGCTTCTTATGTTAGAGACTGCTTTTCTCTTTCTCAGTGCATGCCGTTTCATTAACCAACAATGCAATCATTTTTATACTATTATCATCTCCACTGTACTGGTGAGATCAATGAAAGTCAGATGGGTCATGTAACTTGCCCGAGGATGCCGTGAAAATAACTGGACCCAGTATTTGAACATCAGGCTGTGTGCATCCCTGATTCCAGGGGCCACACTGAATTAAACTAAACTCTCCATAAATACACATATGAGAGAATTAATAATTTTATTCTTCCCTTTTAAGCCAAGTTATTACCCTAAGACTACAAATATTAAAAAGTGTTCTCAGTCAGCCCCAGGTACTTGGGTGGCTGAGGTGGCAGGATGGCTTGAGTCCAGAAGTTTTCAAGGTTGCAGTGAGCTATGATCACACTACTGCACTTCAACCTGGGCAACAGAGTGAAACTCTGTCTTTTAAAAAAGTGTTCTCATCTAGATCCACTGACATTGTCCAACATTTTAAATTTAGCCCTTTCTTTTCTCATTTATTCTTCATAATGTTTTGGGTTATAAAGTTATTATATTAGTAGTTTGCTCTGTAGTGTTGGTAGGGATACTGATGCAAAGTATGTTATTCTTATGCCTTAAGTCCGAAATATGGAAACCATATAAATGTTTCTAGGCAGAGCCACCCAAATCCATAAATAGGTAAAGCTTCCAACCTTAAAAAAAATATGAGCAGAGAAGCTTTCTTAACTAATTCCTGCAACAACGTCTGAGGTGTTTAAGGATATATTTGGTTCACAATTCCAATCACAGCAGCTCAACACACAATATAGCTTCCCATGACTTCCTTTTATACAGGTTGGCTTTATCTTTCCACCTAGAATTCAAGCACTTTAGGAACAACTCAAAACCATCTAACTCCAGATTCCACAGCTTTAACATAAAAGACCATTGATAGTTTGACCCAAAAGTTGGCTACTTTGAATAAAAAAATAAAATGCTATTTTATTTTTACAACCATATCACATTTTGACAAAATTACATCATGTACTAAGCACATTGCAGAAGGTCTATATATTATCAGAGATAAACTACTAGTTTCACAACATGACCGCAAATTCTTTGACACTCTTCCCCACGAGAAGTGTGGTAAGTCCTATCCCTTGGGATTTGGACAGACTGATGACTGCTTTTAACATTAAAATATGGCAGAAATGATACAATGTGACTTCTGAGGCTGCTTCATTAAAGGCCATGTAACTTCTTCCTTGTTTGTTGGAAAACTCATCCCTGAAGCCCTGAGTCACCACATGGCAAGTCCATTGACTCCAAAATAATCCTGACTGAAGAGATGCACCAACTCTGATGAGCACTGAACATTTGAATGAAGCTGTCCCGGGCCCTTTGGTCATTTGCCATCTTAAAACCATTGGCCAGCATCTGACAGCACCATGTAGAAAGAAGAATCATTCAACCAAGCCCTGACTGAATTTCTAACCCACAACATCACAGCATGCAATAAAATGGTTATTGTTTTGTTATGGTTTCGTTTACCGAAATAGGTCACTGGAACAAATACACTTACCTCTGAAGAAGTGACAGAGGCAAGGAGTTTCACATGACCAGAGAAATCATTTTTGTCTATTATTTTCCGGTTAATTAAAATACACTTCTGTCTTTTTTCCAAATTCAGTTCACCATGAACAGGATGTGTTTTTTTCCCAAAGAAATACAAATGTGTGGATGTATTCAGAGGAAAACAGGTATTCCTTTAAATTCTTTTATGTAAAATATACCAACTATTATTCATTTATTCAGTCACTCAATCAATAAACCATCCTTCACTGCAGAGAATATATTTTAATTTGGGCTTCACTAGGTGCCAGGCACTGTGCTAAGCATTAAGCTTACAATAGTGAGAATGCACACCGTTTCTCCCCAGGGATTTTGTAGTTTGGGGGAAAAATACAAACATTTGAAAAATTCCGTTATTTTCTGTGAAATATTTACAGTCATTATTTTTTAATCTGTTTGGTCATGTGTCTTAATTTCTGGGTTAAAATGTCAGCATAGAAACACATTTAAGTATCATAGATTATATCAAATAATGAACATGAGAGTGATCTTAGATAGCAAGAAGTGATGTCAGTAGTAATACCCACAATTTCCTTGATCACAAAGATATGGTTACATGATAAAAATTGAATTACCTAATATAAAATTTACTAAGTGTTAGGTTAGTGTCAATAGGTTTCCCATATTACATCCATATTTTGTTTCATAAACTTTTTGTCAAATGTATACAGTAATTTTTAACTTAAAAAAACCCTGAAAACCTTGTCAGTCAATTATGCATTATTTGTCTTTGCAACTGGAAATATGTAAATTCAAACGAGGAAGATCATGATTGATCCCATTCTTGAAGCTTAGTTTGGAAAAAATACATTAGGAAAATATGCTTTTTGTCCTAACAAAGCATAACTCTACATTTGACTGCTAGTTACTAAAAATCTGTAAACCTTATAACATTACAATGTTTTATCATAAATAATCAAGATTTCTGCTGAGTAACAATAACTTTTTAAGTAAGTAATGTCTCACTGTAAATGGTTAGAACATAGGGGTAAATAGAAGTGTTTAGAGACCCACGAGGGGATCACAAATATAGTATAATGAATGATGAAACAAAGGTCAACTAGACTGATAAGAAGTCCAGAGGAGGCACTGAAGGAAATCCTAATGTGAATCATTCACAAATTCTACCCAGGATCATAAAGTGGGACGCGTGAATTGATTTGTGGCTACATATGCTTACACACTGGTGCTGTGAACCGCTGTTTACATAAATGCAAACTCATTCCGCATGTGGTACATAAAATGATTTCAGATAATATCACAGCAAAATATAAAATTAAATACTATATTGGGAAAGTCATTTTCCTTTCAATAAACCTTTCACCCTTTTTGAATACATCAAAAATTTCAGAGGTTCTGAAACGGCAATGTAATCTTCATGGTTAAAATGCAGCAGAACGTTAAGTATTCAGCTCTGTCAGGTCTGGAGAAAACATATCTTCCCAAGAACAATTTTAGTACTAGCTGATGCTACCTCTGGAATCCCAGGATAAAGTAGGTGCCATGTTGAGATAAGCTACATGTATGCCCGACATTTGGACATTTGGGGATACCTGCATTCTGAAGTCTTTTTTTTTTTGAGACGGAGTCTCACTCTGTCTCCCAGGCTGGAGTGCAGTGGCGCGATCTCGGCTCACTGCAAGCTCCGCCTCCCGGGTTCCCGCCATTCTCCTGCCTCAGCCTCCCGAGTAGCTGGGACTACAGGCGCCCGCCACCACGCCCAGCTTTTTTTTTTTTTTTTTTTTTGTATTTTTAGTAGAGAGGAGGTTTCACCATGTTAGCCTGGATGGACTCTATCTCCTGACCTCTCCGCCTGCCTCGGCCTCCCAAAGTGCTGGGATTACAGGCGTGAGCCACCAGAGTCTTTGTATTCTTAACTAGGTAAATTGGTATTAGTAATTTAGCCTTATCTAGGGGAGTGTGTGTGTGGCTCTAACCAAAGTGTTATCACAGGGATGCCTTAGTGGTAGTAAAATTATTAATTTAAATCAATTAATTTTAAAAGAACTATTTATAACAAGTTACCATCTAGATAGGTTAAAATCCATGGAGATTTGTACTAAAGACTCATATGTAGAAAACTCTCCCCAGACGATATAGAATTCTTGGAGGGAAATGAGCTAGGGATTCTGCTGTCAATAGGGGAAAAAAAGAAAAACAGGATCTCGTTCAGTAGAGAATGTCTCATTTGGGATACTCAGAACTTACCACATTAACAGTATTTCACAGGTTAGTGTGTGGATACCCTTCTTTCAAAAGATGATTAAGTGATAAAAACAGAATGGAAGGATGATTTATTAAGACGAAGTGTCAAATAAGCCTAATCCCATGCACCATTTACTTCCTCAGTCTCCATATAGCTCTATTGTTCCTAAGAACATTACATATCTTCGAGAAGGTTGAATGCTAATACGAATGTTTTTCATGAAGTTAGATTATGTTAATAATCTTTACTAGATGTTGTGTTTTTAAAATTTTTGAGATAAGTTTATAATCATTTAAATAGCTAATGTATTTGTGAAATTAGAATGATAAATTTCTGGTCTTTATAAGATGAATACAATCTTCAAAAATATTAATGCTTTGTCTATTCAATTCCTCACTAGTTCTCAAAGCCCAGGCTTTGTTATTTCTCATAAAGAAACCAAAATCCTATGGTTCAGTACTGGATTTACGCAGCCCAAATGACAGGATACTAAAGCAAGCAAGAGAGAGAAGCTGATCACTCATCCACTCCATCATCACCATACTCCTAAAGCTCTCTCTGTTTTTCATTTCACATCGTGTATCAGTAAAAATGTGGCAATGACAAGGTAATAGAAGGATGATTAGCTTTAATGTACTCCCTTTCATGTTTGTAGTTAGAGCAAATATGAACTAATTTATACCCTCAGCTATTTTTCTTTTCTGTGTATATTGTAACAAATATGAAAATTGCTGGTGTAAGTGCAATCGATCAATTGAGATAAATGCAAGTCGAGTTCAATGACTCTTTAACAAATTTTCATAAGGCAACCTTTCTTGGCAAAAACTGTTAGTAATTTTTATGTCACCATAAAGACTGTAGATTCCTGGGAACTCCAGGTTCTGGTAGACAACATAGATTTTTTGATTAAACAAGTGACTCAAATAGCAACAAATCAAAATAGCAAACAATTGGGTGATGCAGAACAAAGAAATCACAGAGCTTGCATTTGATTTTAAAGATGCATTTTATGTTATCAACAGAACAGTTAATCAATATTTTTGAGGATTTGGACAATCATAAGATTGTGCAGCCAGCAAGTTCTGAATAACTCTAAATGAAATAAACCTACAAATTATTCACTATTCTATTTGGAGTTTTATTTCTGTATACCCTTTAAATAGTATGAAACGCAATGAGAATGACTAATAGAAACTTCATAAAGTTTAATAATATATTTAATATATTAACAATAAAGATCTCAAGTTCATTTTGAAGGTATATGCAAGCATAAATTGGCTCAAGGTTTCCACTAATAGAAATTATATATATGTATTTTCACCAAAAAAAACTAATTTAAGGCCAATATATTGATAGGGCTTTGTTAGAACTCCATATTTTGTTAAAGTAATAAACATTAAACAACATTTTGTGAGGTCTCTAATATTAACCTTGAATGATAGAATGATGAGGGCAAGAATAAAACCATTCTATTGAAACTAATTTCACAATACAAAATTCTAGGAAATGGTAATATATATCTTGTTTTGGTTTAGGGAGAAAATAAGGGGAAATTTGGAAATAAATATGTTTTATAAAAGTTTTCCTGATTTTTTTTTCTGATTTAATAATGTATCCTAATTTTATTATCATTAAAAATATATACTTTTATATTTATGAATAATTGAAAACCAAAGCCTTAGGAATAATCCAAACACACGTACGACCTAGAAACATATAAAACTCAAAAGCACCTAGAGATACCTCAACAAATAATCGTCCTTGCTTAATTTCTCATACCTTGCTCAAATAGCTAAAACTGAACATAGAATTTTCAGTTCCAACATCTGAAGATTTTGGAAGTCAACACTCACAAACCTACAAAACGAAGTTCGTCAAACTTATAATCGATGACTTTTCTTGGACCTGTCAAAGGTGTGATGTTACAGGAAAAATACCACCCCAATATCTGGAAAGACATGTACATCCAGAAAGACACAGCTGAGATTTGTTTACGTGGAGCAGAAGCCACTGAAGGCACAAACTGGTAGAAACATTTCCATGGTAATTCTGACAAATTGCTAGAGGCTGACTGTGGAGTAGAGTGAGTGAGAAGCTCCTGGTGGCTGCAGTCTTGGAGGGATACACTTTTATAGAATTTATCCCAAGAAACTTCACTAGGTTCTCACAGTGAAGATCTGAGGAAGATAATCACAGGGCTCTGGCAAGACAAGGAAAGAGGAGTCATGTGACACACACTCCAAGTCTTCCTTATAACAAAGGCCAAATCTCCAAGGATTAAATATTTTCTGGGAGCCCTATCTCACTTAGCAAAAGGAAATTTGTCCTGCTTTATCCCTGTCTTGCCTTCCTGTCTCATCTATAGTGAAGAAAAAGAAACAATATAGTCAACAGGACTCAGAACTTCAAGGAGATAGACTGGGAATCCTGCACACAAGAAAGGGATAGCACGGCGGGGAGAGAATGCTATGACACTGAATGCTTGCAAAGGTCATAGACCCAAGATACAGCCCCAATAAAAACCTGAGATTTTATTGTAAGATTATAAAATATCCTCCTTTCTCCACCTCTGACCACATGCCACCTTAGACTGGGTAATTTATAAAGAACAGAAAAGTATCTCTTAAACAGTTCTGAAAGCTGGAATGTCCAAGATCAAGGTGCCAGCAGATTCTGTCTCTGCTCAGAGCTCACTCCCTACTTCCAAGATAGCACCATTTTGCTGTGTCCTCAAATGGCAGATGAGACAGAAGGGCAAGAAAGAGATGAACTCTTTTTGTGGTGCCCTTTTATAAGGACACCAATTCCATATATGAGAGCAGAGCCCTCATGGCTTAATCACCTCTCAAGGGCATCACCTCAATACTATTACTTTGCGTATTAAACTACAACATGTAAGTTTTGGAGGGACACATACATTCAAACCATAATGACAATAATAGTAGCAAAATATTGCATGTGAATAAGTGAAATGGACAGCATTAATGTCACAATGAATAAGAGGGAAGAACTGGGAATACTGAGTGCAGGATAACTTTTAAATATATTTTGTCTTTATCCCATATTTCTGGCACAGAGCTCCTAAAATCTTGGAATTTTCTGAATGATGGGGTTATCTTTTGTTATTCATAACAAGCCCCTTAATATTGTTGATGTCAATTTTTCTTTACTTGATCTCTAGATTCAATGAAATCTCAATCACAATCCCAGCATACTATTTAGAGATTCTGAAGTTTACATGGAAAGCAAAAGACCCAGTGTAGCCAACACAATACTAAAGAATAGAAAAGATGGAAGAGTCACACTACTATATTTCAAAACTTACTATGAAGTTACAGTAATCAAAACAGCATGGCATTGGCAAAAGAATAAATAAATGAAACAGAGTAAAAATCTCATCAGTAGATCTATATAAACATAGTCAACTTATTTTTCTCAAGATCACAAAGGAAACTCAATTGAGAAAGGCCAGACTTTTCAAGAAATGATGCTAGAACAATAGAATGTCCAAATTAAAAAAAAAAAAATGAACCTAGAAAACACAGGCCTTACACCTTACCCAGAAAACTAACTAAAAATGGATCATAAACCTAATGTGTAGGTATAACATTTGTAGAAGAAAAAATAGGAGAAAATTTATAAGATCATGGGTTTAGTGATGAGCTTTTAGATATAACATCTAAAGCACAATAAATACAAAAATTATAAGTCCATCTTAAAATTAAAATTTTTAAATTTTTAAATTTTCTGCTGTGTGAATGACACTGTTATAAAAAGACAAGCCACAGACTTGGAGAAAATACTTGTGAAATACATAACTGATACAGATCTTCTATCCAAAATACACAAAAACTCTTAAACTTAAAACTAAGAAAACCACCCAATTTAAAAATAAGCAAAATATCTGAAGATACCTTGCTAAAGAAAATGTACATACAGCAAGTAAACATGTAAAAAGATGTTCAACATATTTTGTTATTAGAGAAATGAAGATCATAACAAATGAGATACTACTAGATGACTATTAGAATGAGAAAAATCTTTTAAAAAATGACTGTCAATTGCTGGTGAGGATGCAGAACAATAGAAGAAGGTCTCATTCATTGCTAGCAGGAATGCAAATGATGTAGCCACATTGGAAGACAGTTTGACAGTTTCTTATAAATCTAAATATTGTCTTACCATACAATCCTGGAGTCATGTCCCTGGTATTTACCCACCTGCTTTCAAAATTTATGCCCACAGAAGAACCAGTATGCAAGTGTTTAGAGATACTTTATGATAATTACTAAAAAGTAAAAGCAAACAAGTTGCCCTTTAATATGTGAATGGGTCAACAATCTATGGTACATTCATGCAATGGAATATTACTCATTGATAAAAAGGGATATGCAATCAAATCACTCAAAGACCTGGATGAATTTTAAATGCATATTGCTAACAATAATGTATGGAGACATTTATATGCTCTTCTAGCAAAAGCAAAACTATAAAGATGGTAAAGAGATCAGCTGCTGGCATAGATTAGAAGGTGACAGGAGAACATGAGAAGCACAGGATAATGTTTAAAGTGCTAAAACTATTCTGTACAATAATGTAATGCTGAATATATGACACTAAACTCCCCAAACCCATAGAACTATAGAGTACAAAGAGTGAATACAAGATATATATATATATATTTGCGAGATCAGGGATCCCAAAATGGAAGGCAGGATGTGATGAAAAAATCTTATTGTTTTGCAAGTATATGAAACAGTCTTACTTAAGGTGTTGGGGAAATAAAGTACTAACAACTTTAGAATTAAATGTAATATGTAAGGGTAAAGACAAAAGAAATTATATGTAAGTGTGGCATTATAGTCAGTAAAGTTGTTCCCCACATGAGTATGTGTTAACAATTCTGAAATCATTATACACATATAATAAAACTGAAAAATTACCTAAATGATGGCAGATGGTAAGAGTTTTCTTACCATTGGAGCAGAAAGTAACAAATAAGAGGATAATGCTAGAATTATCTATGTAATAATAAATTAGAGTTAGTGACTCAGCTTAGCTTAGCAGTGATACAAATGCAGTTTAGCAGGTCAGTTTAGCAGTGATATATCATTTAGTGGTGATACATATAGTTAAAATTACAAATATGTATAGGCATGCATATATGTATGGGCTAATGTAATCACCTATCTTTGCTCTGTCAGCTAAGAAATCCTAGAAACAATAATCCAGTAGCAATGAGCACACTAAGAACCCAGATCTTGTTTACTAATGCCATATTGAAATAAAAGGAATGTGGTTCCTTGAAGAAATGGCTTATTCTAGGACTAGGTTAGAAAATATAGTAGATGGAGCATCTTATAGTGCTAGAAAATAAAGAAAATGCTAAAAACAAAACAAAACACAAAAACCCATAATGAAGGAGTTGCATTAAAGAGACATTGTAGTATACTGAAAGAGCTCCCAATTGGCCAAATTTGAGCAACACAATAAATAAAGAAGTAATAACTGTAACCTAATACATAAAATAAGTATCCATGAGTCTTTACTGACATAAATAAACGATTGAAAACAAACAAATAAATGGAAAAGAATAGAAATATCTTTGATCAAAATAAAGATATTTATCCAAATACTTTGTGGAGATACTTCATCCTGAAAGAAACAAGCATAACTTTCCACTCCTAAGCGGAAACTGTATCTAATGACTTCCCTCCAAAAAGAAGAGTGTGGAAAGAGAATAGAAAAGTGTAACTTTATAGTGAAGAAACATGGCAAGCATTACCTCAGCCAAAGTGATCAAGGTCAACATTAACTGTGATAAGTCATGTTGATACTATGTATTGTGATTTGATGATATGATTTGGTATCATCTAATGATAATAATATGATCTGATGATAATGCCATTTTACCTGTGTGATCATCCTCCTTAAAACCTGTTAAGTACCATCTAATTGTGATAAAAAACATCAATCAAATCTTATTTGAATGGCAGTCTACAAAATACCTAACCATTACCTATTAAAACTGTCAAGGTCTTCAAAAATAAGAAAAGTCAAAGAAACTTTCGCAATTCAGAGGATGCTATGGAGACTAAGTGCAATGTGGTATCCGGAGTGGACTCCTATAACCAAAAAGGCCTCAGAAAACCACTAAGGAAATATTAACAATGGATTTTGATTCATAATAAAGCATTAATATTTTCTCATTTATTATGATAAACTATACAAATGTAAGTTAGAAGACACTGAGTTTGTGTAATAAAGGAAATCTCTGTACTATTTTTGCAACTCTTCTATAAATCTAAAACTTTTACAAATAAAAAGTTTATTTGAAAAAGAGTGTAGCATTGTATCTGAGTTTTAACCAATATTAAAGAATAATAACAACAACAAAAACAAAAGCACCACAGTGACAGTGGCAGAAAACCAATTTTATGATCCAGATTGAGTTTGTCTTGAAGAAACAATAATTTTCTTTCATAGGTACAAACATTGCTAATACAACATGCACCTCATTTTCATTTAGTGTTTGGGCCTATTTAGTTTGGGGACAAAAATGTTGACATAAATAAATGTGATCCTAAGATATACAGAAGAGTGAACTATGGAACTTGGCATTTCTTCAAAAAAAGTACAAATGGCCAACAGATATATGAAAATATTTTCAATGTTACTAATCATCAGGGAAATGCTAATCAAAACAGCAATGAAATATCACTTCACATTGGTTAGGATGGCTAGCACACACACACATGAAAACATGAAGACAACAAGTGTCAGTGAGGATGGGAAGAAATTGGAACCCATATACACCATTGATGGGAATGCAAAATAGTGCAGGTGCTTTGGAAAACAGTATGGATGTTCCTTAATGAATTAAAAATAAAACTACCATATGATTCAGTAGTCCCACTTCTTGGTATTTATCTAATAGAATTGAAATCAAGATCTCAAAGAGATATTAGCACTCTCATGTTCACTGCAATAGTATTTGCAATGGCCAATATGAGGAAACGAGTAAGTGTCCATTGATGGAAAAATAAAGTGTGGCATATACATAAAATGGAATATTGTTCGGAATTAAAAAAGAAGGAAATCCTGTAATATGTGACGACATGTATTAACTTTGAGAACATTGTGCTAAGTGAAACAAGCCAGTCACAGAAGAACAAATACTGCATGATTCCATTTATGAGAGTTATCTAAAAGAGCCAAGCTTATAGAAATAGAGAATTGTGGTTGTCAAGAGCTAGGGGCAGCAGAAAATGAATAGTTCCTAATCTATGTGTAGAAAGCTTCAGTTATGCAACATGCAGTTCTAAAGCTCTGTTGTATTGCCTTGTGCCTGCAGATAATAATTCTGTATTGCACACTTAAAAATCTTTTAAAAGTAAAGTTGGGTATTCTTATGCTAAAATAATGTTTAAAAACATATAAAATATGCTCTGTGGCATTGTATACTCAATTCACCAGATGGATAAATATTTTTTCTTAGAAATATGTATTTAAACATGTTAAATAGGAACTTCAGCACCTAAATGAATTTTACAGATATTTGAAATGACAAAGCATTACTTAATGTAAATGTCAGCTACATTTTATTCCTAAGTACGTCAGTCTTTGTCATGGTTTACAAAGTATTTCTGGTTCCCCATTTAATCTAACAGTAGGATTGTGTTTTTCTACTTCAAGATGTTAACATGACCATATGATTTTCAATCATCAATGTAACCTGGTTGGAAATAATGTGTTTGACTTATAAGTGGAATGCAAAAGTTCCCATATTTAATGTTTCTGCCTTTGCAATCATGAGAGCATAGCCAGACATTGAATTTACTTTATGGTGGGTCTCTGAATGAGGGTGTTGTAGAACTAAGTCCATCAACTACCCTGTGCAGTTAATGTACTATGAACAAGAAGTAAACCTGTGTCATTTTAAACTACTGACATTTTTAGGGCTGTTTGTTATGACAGCATAATATAACCTATTCTGACTAATACATTTGTTATTACATTTATATCTTTTCCTATAAAAGAAGAAACACATAGCTCATATTTTCCAAAGCCATATGAGAATGAATAAAATATCAAATATTGAATGCATATAATTTAACGTGGAATGATATGATATGCTCTTTTCCTTCAAAAATCATTTCACCAGATTAGAGGGCATGTTAACAGTCATCTGTCAACAAGTTGTCACTTCGCTCATGTTAAAAGAAAGTTACTTTTTAAAATCCTTTGATTTAAAATGTTTCATTATTAATTTTACCCAGAATCCTATCTGCCATGCTGTTATGACACCAATCAAAAATTAAAAAATTATACTGATCAAAAATAGGATATGATAACTTGACAGCTGAAGGCATTTACCTTTTAAGACTGATAAAAGTTCAAAAAGTTGAAAAGTACATTTGAAAAAAGGCACACTCTCTGCAATAAATATCACATTTCTGAAAGAGAATTCACATTGCTGGTTGCATACTAGATATACCAACAGAAATCACATTTGAATGAAATAAGACCATATGAATTGGAAGTGTCTGCTTCCCGTCCCTTTACTGTCAGGTGAATCTGTATGACAAGCTCTGCCAATAAAATGTGAGTAAAATTGATATATATTATTTTGATGTATGAGGAACTATAAAGTTTATGCTCGATTTCTTATAATCCTTTCCCAGTTCTGCAATCAAAGAAGTCACATGGTTTAGGTAGGGCAGGTGAAATATGGCAGCATCTTTGTCAGTGCTGCACTATTTCTTGTGGTGCCTTTATACTCTGCTAATACCTTAGTCAATTACCTCTTTATGAAACATTCCTTGAATTACACTAATTTAAATATGCAATCTGTTACTTGCTGGGCCCCTGACTGATAGAATTAGGCCAGGTCCAAGAGTTTTATGTAGAAAACAAGCCCTCATATTCATCAATCTATGATAAATATATAACTTTAAGAAGAAATATACCTGATATATTAAGCCACTGATATATGGGGATTATTTGTTAAGACTCTGTAAACCTAACCCATCCTGACAAATACACATATCAAACTAGATAATGAATGATTCATATGCACCTGCTCTTCTAAGAAATTCTCCCAGGAAAAACTGATAAGGGAGTGGACATTGAAGAAAAACCAAAAGGGGATAGAATTTTAGGATGCTGGATACTAAATAGGTCTGCTAAAAAAGAAAAAATTAATTTTAGGATGCATTATCCTGGTTTTTTGGAGGGAGTTCTAGAATATAAGTGACATCTCAGAGTTTGTCTGCAAATGAGATGAGAGGTTTGAGTTTCATAAACAGCATTCCTTGATAATTATAAGGTTTTTAAAATACCTCTGTGTATGGGCAAAGGCTCTATCTTAGGTTGTTTTCTGCTATATTTGCAAAATATACAGAAACATAAATTTATTTAGTTCATGGTTCTATAGGCTGCCAGCATCTGGCAAGTGTCATTCCATGGCCAAAAGCATCACATGGTGAGAGCACAAGCACAAAAGAGAAAATCAAGACAAATGCATACTTTTTATCAGATATCCACTTCCATAATAAGTAACTGACTCCTGCAATAATGGCATTAATTCAATTATGAAGATGAACCCCTCAGAACATAATCATCTCTTAAACGTGCTGCCTCTCAACTGTTACATTGAGGATTACACATGAGCTTTTAGGGGATGCATTCAAACTATAGCAGGTTCAATGGATAGTTTTCAAAAAATGTGCTCAAAAACAGGTAAGGGTAACATCACACACCGGGGCCTATCATGGGGAGTGGGGAGGGGGGAGGGATTGCATTGGGAGTTATACCTGATGTAAATGACGAGTTGATGGGTGCAGCACAGCAACATGGCACAAGTATACATATGTAACAAACCTGCACGTTATGCACATGTACCCTACAACTTAAAGTATAATAATAATAAATAAATTTAAAAAAAAAAAAAAAACAGGTAAGGGTAAAAGGAGCCTAATGGAGTTTGTTATATAATAGCATAAGCAGTGTCTGCTAGAAAAACTTTCAAAACAGAGCACTTTATCATTCAATATTAGTTGTTATAATCTATCACATATAATTAGAAGGAGGAAGATCAATATTTATATTTATAAATATCACAAAAATTAAAATATATGGCCTCAATGTAACTAAAAATTGAGTACATATAATTTTCAAAGCTTTCCATTTTAAATTATATAAACTGGGAAAAATTCATTATTAATTCACTTCTTATATTTTAAGTTACTTTCTAAAAATAATGAAGGAAGAACGATATCTGGTACTTTATAGCCAAGAAATGTTATTATTTCTTTAAAGAACTGTTCACTGTGGGACTGCTATATACCATCGGGAATACAACAATAAATATAACAAATTCTAGTTCTTTCAACGCTTACATTCTAATGGTAGAGACAAAAATATAAACAAATAAAGCTATAATATATCACTATGTGGTAAATAGTGTTATTCAGAAAATATTAGCAGTAAAAAGAGGATAGCCAGTAAAAAGGAGTGGTTCTTTTAGATAGTGAGGTCATAGTAAGTTGCTATAACCAAATAATTTTACCTCAGGAACCTTAGTGAATTGAGGGAATGCATCTTGAAAATATGTAAGAGAGTAGTATTCCGGGTAGAAGATACACAAAATAAATGTTCCCAGAGCCTCAAGCTGTTTTATTATGCTAGAAGACAATGAAGGCCAGTGCTCTGGTTATGGCTAATGGAGGGAGAAAAGAAATATTGGAAAATACAATTGAAGAGGTAACTAAGGCCAGATGATATACAGTTCTGTAGGTCAAGGTAAGATGTGTGTGTGTGTGTGTGTGTGTGTGTGCTTTGTTATTATTTTTACTTTTAGTTTTGATGCAGTGAAACCATTAAAAGATCATGAACACATGTGTGCCATTAATTCTAGATATGAATAAGGAACAAGGACTGAACTTAATCTCTCACTATAAACAACTAGAAAACTATATATAAAATGTAAAACAAATGTTTTTGCACGTTGGAAAATAGGTAGCACAGAATGTGATCCCTGAAAGAAAGGAAAAATGAACTGAGTCCTACATTTGCCCTCGACTTCTAGACTGGATGCTATATCTAGGCTGTAGTCACAGAGAGGGGAAACACAAACAGAACCACGCAGTCTCATTGAGTTCAGTACATGGAGACCAGAATTCAGTGAGGATTAGCTGGCTAAAAGTAGCAGGAAAAAATTCTAGAAGAAATAAGTATGCAGTAACAAGAAATCTACAGGAGGGTTTCTTTAAGTCTCTACTTAATACTTGCTTATATATGCATAATATAAAATTCCACAAATCTTAGACAAAAATATCATAAAGTTGTAAGATAAAAATTTGGCAAAGTTCACACCAAGCAAGGAGCTGTTTAAAGTCTAACCAGCCAGAAGGTATTGATTGTTCTTGGTGATCAGCCAGGACATTTGGTGGAAGCTTTAGCAGAATCCTATTTTTTAATTATGGCTTAATTATCCCAGGAGTAGATACTACCCCAGATACACACTACAAAAACTTAAAACAGGCTTCAAAGTCATAAAATCAATGCAAAATAATTTAATTGCCAAGTTAACTGCCAAATGGTAGCATAAGATTAATAAGGCCCAATCTCTAATCAAAATATTTCATACATGCCAAGAAGCAAGAAAAAAGTAATGTATGACCAAGAAAAAAAATTTAATAAAACTAAACAAAGAAATAATGGAAAAATAAGAGAAAATGATATTAAGATAGCTATTATAACTATAAACAAGCATTTAATTAAAAATATAAAGAAATGAGAAAAATTGATAATATAAAAACTGCTACTTCCATAAAACAATACTATCTAAAATTAAGACACTATTAGATGGGATAAATAGCAGATTAGACATGGTAGCATAAAAATAACGATGAACTTCAAAGCATAGCAATAGAATCAAACCAAAAGAAGGAGAAAACAAAAGATTAGAAAGAATAAAAAGAGTTTTTGTGATGAGCAAGTTATATTCAATAGCCTAATATATATATAAATGGTCTCCTAGAGGGAGAAGGGAGACTGAGGAGACATAAAAATATCTGAAAAAGTTGTGGCTAAAAATGTTTCAAATTTGATAAAAATTATAAGGCCATGGATCTACAAAGCTCAGTGAACTCAAACAGAATAAACATACACAAACATGTCTGGCCATTACATGTGAATTAAATAGCTGAAAAAAATCAATGAAGAGAAATATATCAAAAGCCACCAGAAAGACAAAAATGCACATTCTGTACAAAGAAATGACTATACGAATAAATGCCACTGTTAATACCCCAGAGTCAGGTCTGCAGACCTTAGTTCACTGTGTATCCTGAAGCAGCCTTGCAACTCAGTTCCATCAACTCTCAGCCACGGTGCAGGGCCTGTCCTGCCCACTCAAGGACACACAAAATGACCTGGTGAGAGCCCTGTCATGGACAAGGTGAGAGTTATCCATGTATGCACTAGGTAACAGGCCCACCATCTGAAGACCCAACTGTAGACCGCAAAATAGATCTGTGTGCTAGCACCATCTTTACTGGCTAAGACTCTGAAGGAAGTCCCATCTGCCCAGGAACCAAGCAAGATCCATGCTGCCTGAGTCTCTGGTAGCACGCCCACCAACCTTGAACCTCACTGCAGACTCAGTGACAGCCATGTGACCTGCCTTTAACTCTTCTTGTCAGAGATCCCAGAGGCAATCCCATTAGCCTTCGACCTGGCAGGAAAAAAAATGCTTCACCTTCCAAAACCAGTCTTTAAGGATTAAAATATGTTTGCTCCTTCAAAAGTACAGACACAGATGTAAGGCCACGCATTGTGAAGAATCTGACAAACATGATACCACCAGAGCAAGCTATTAAAGCCTCAGTATTTGACCTTAAAGAAATGGAAATCTGTGAATTACCTGACAAATAATTCAAAATAATTATCTTTAAAAGGTTTGGTGAGATGTAAGAGAACACAAATAGACAAAAAAACAAAATCAGAAAAATAATACATCAAGTATATAGAGTTTGATAAAGAAATAGAAACCCTGAAAGAGAGCCAAACAGAAATACTGGGGATGAATAATACAACGAATGAACTAAAAAATACAATAGAGAACTTCAATAGTAGTAGAAAAGGTCAGGAAAAAAATAAACAGTGAACTCAAAGACAAGTCATTTAATATTAGCCAGTGGGAGCAACAACAACAACAACAAGAATGAAGAAACATAAGGAGCTTATGGGACAACATACAACATACCAGGACTTATTCATGAAGAAATGATTACCAAAAATGAGTAAGGAGTTTGAATTGATAATCAAAAATCTCTCATCAAAAAAGACCATAGCCTGATGGCTTCATGACTGAATTCTACCAAACATTTAAAGAATATGAATTTTTCTGCAATTCTTACAAAAAATTGAAGAGGAGAGAACACTTTCAAATTTATTTTACAAGGCCAGTATTACCCTGATACCAAAGTCAGACAAGGATACTGTAATAAAAGAATATTATAGCTAATATTCCTTCTAAACATAGACATAAATATCCTCAATAAAATGGTAGCAAATTAAATTCAACAGCACATTAAAGGATGATTTACCATGATCAAATTGAATTTATCCCTAGAATGCAAGGTTGGCACAACATATGCAAATCAATAAACACAATATACCACATTAATTTAATAAAGGTAAAAATCATAGGATCATCTCAATATATGCAGAAACATTTGCCAATATACAAGATCCTTTTATAATAAAAACACTCAACAAATTAGTTATAGAAGGAATGTACCTCACCATAACAAAGATCATATATGATAAATCCATAGCTAACATCATACACAATGGTGAAAAGCCAATAAGGACATCCCCTCTCACTACTTCTATTTAATATATTATTGAAGGTTCTAGTCAGAGCAATTAATCAAGAAAAAGTAAATAGAAGATCTCATTACTCATTATCTAAATTGTAAAGGCAGAAGTAAAATGGACATACTCTTACATAGAGAAAACCAAAAAACTTGTAGAATAAATGAATTATAGCAAAGTCATAAGGAAAGAAATTAACATTTGAAAATCAGTATCCTTCCTCTATGCTGACAACAAACTATGAGAAAAAATAAATTATAAAAATATCCCATTTATAATAGCATCAAAAGCAATAAAGGACTTAAGAATAAACTGGAACAATTATGTGAAAGATCTATACACCAAAATATAAGACACTGATGAAATAAATTGAAGAAGACAAATACATGAAGAAATCCTATTCTTATATAAAGGAAGAATTATTGTAAAAATATCCATCCTACCTAAAGCAATCTACAGATTTAATTTAATCCCTATTCAAAAATTTAATGACTTTTTTTCACAGAAATTAAAAAAAATCTTTAAAATCATAAAGAATCACAAAAGACCCTGAATAATAAAAGCAATATTAAGTAAAAAGAACAAATTTGAAGGAATCATCTTTCTAACTTTAAATTATATTACAAAGATATAGTAATCAAGACAGTATGGTACTGGCATATAAATGGACACATAGACTAATGGAACAGAGAGCCTAGAAATAAATTCACACATATAATGCACATATAGGGGATGGTAAGGGGAAGAGGAGATATTGGTCAAAGAGTACAAACTTTGTTATAAGATGAGAAAGTTTCCCAGCAAGCACATATACAGCACACTAGGAATAACCCAGCAACAATATGACTTGTCTGCCAACTATGGCCTCTGAGTGAGTGAGCCCTGTGGACTAGAACACTCAACAAAGAAAATGGGGGCATGGAGACAGTAATAAATGGTGAAGAGATAACGGTTTAGCCATATGCTGAAGACTGAAACTTTCTTTACACCTTATACAAAAGTCTTTCTTACATCACACACAAGAATCAATTTAAGATGGATTAAAGACTTAAAGGTAAAACCTACAATTGTAAAAACTGTAAAAACCTACAAGCAAAACACAACCTACATATTACAATTCTGGACATAAGACTTGGCAAAAATTTCATAAGGAAGAAGCCCAAAAGAATTGCAACAAAAACAAAAATTGACAAATGGGACATAATTAAAGAGCTTCTGCACAGCCAAAGAAACTGTCAACAGAGTAAACAAACAACCTACAGGATGTCAGAAAATTTTTGCATACTGTGAATCTGAAAAAGGCCTAATATCCGAAATCTGTAAGGAACGTAAACAAATGTATAAGCAAAAAACAAATAAGCCCATTCGAAAGTGGGCAAAGGACATGAACAGACCCTTTCTAAAGGAAGACTTACATGCAACCAACAAGCATATGAAAAAATGCCCAACATCACTACTAATTAGAGAAATGCAAATACAGACCACAATGAGATACCATCTCACACCAGTCACAATGGCTATTATTAAAGTTTGTGAAGAAAAAGGATTGCATATACACTGTTAGTGGGAATATAAATTAGTTTAGCCATTGTGGAAAGCAATTTGGCCACTACTCAAAGAACTTAAAACACAAATACCATTTGATCTAGTCATTATTGGGTATATACCCAAAGGAATATAAATCATTCTGTCATAAAGACACATGCACATGTGTGTTCATCACATCATTATTTACAATAGCAAAGACATGGAATCAACCTAAGTGTCCATGAATGGTAGACTGGAAGAAAATATGGTACATCTACACCATGAAATACTACATATACTTTACAGCAATATAGATGGAGTTGGAGGGCATTATTCTAAGCAAATTAATGCAGGAGCAGAAAACGAAATACTGCATGTTATCACTTATAGTGGGAGATAAACACTGAATTCATATGCACACAAAGAAAAGAACAGCAAATACCAGGGTCTAGTTGAGGCTGGAGTGTGGGAGGTGGGTGAGGATCAAAAAACTACCTGTTGCAGTCTATGCTTATTACCTGGCTGAATAAACAACCTGTATACCAAACCCCTGCAACATGATATTGACCTGTACACCAAACCTGCACATGTATTCCTGAACTTAAAACAAAAGTTAAAAAATAATGAGGAAATTCTGAGGATCTAATACAGAGCATAATGACTATACTACTTCAGCTTTGTAAGTTCTTAAAGGTAATGCCTCCATTTCAGGTTTTTAAATATTTTAATCCATTCATCTATTAATGGACATTTGAGTTGCTTCTAGTTTTGGGCTGTTACAAATAAAGCTGTCATGAACATTCATGTACATTTTTTTTGTATGGGACATTTACTTTTATTTCCCTTAGATAAATAATAATCAATGGGATGGTTACATGATAAGGCAGATGCATGTTCAAATTTCTAAGAAATTGCCAAATTTTTGTATTATTTTTCATTCCCTTTACAATATATGAGAGTTCTACTCCCTCCACATACTATATAACACCCAGTATGGTTAATATCTTTTCAATTTTAATATTTCAAATAGGTATATAGTAATATCTCTTTGTGATTCTTATTTGCATTTCTTTCATGGGTAATGATGTTGAGCATCTTTTTATGTGCTTATGTGTCATCCATGTGTCTTCCATGGTGAAATGTCGGACCAAATCTGTTTTCTATTTTTTATTTTTTGGTCATTTGTTTTGCTATGTTATTTGGTTTTGAAATGTCTTTAGATGGTCCAGACAAAGTTTAAATAATCGAGTATATAATTAAAAAATATTTCCCCTAGGCTATGGCTTGTATCCTAATGAGCTTGGCAGTATCTTTTGAAAATAAGTTTTTAATTTTAAGTCCAACTTACTTTTTTATTTATATGCAGCATGTTTTTGATATTGTGTCCAAGAAATCTTTGACTAACCTAAGGTTTCAAAAAATTTTCTCTTATATTTTTGTCTGGAAGTTTTATAGTTTTAGGAGTAAATAAATTTTGTAAGACACAGATCAAAGTTGAAATTTTTGGCATATGGCTATCTAATTACTCTAACACTATTTGTTGAAAAGTATTATTTTTTATCTATTAAACATTAAATATTTATCTGCTAAATACTAAATAATCTATTTTTATCTATTGACTTTACAACTCTTCCAAAATCAATTTTCCATATATGTGTGGATCATTTTCTGGACTATTTGATTCATTTAATTGATCTGTTTGTCTATCATGATACCAATACCATACTGTCCTGATTACTCTAGCTTTATAATATATATTTAAATTGGTAGTGTTACTTCTCCAAATTTATTCTTTTATTTTTTAAAGTTGTTTGCCATCTTTAATTATTTGCACTTCTATATAAATGCTAAAGTCAGCTTCTTAATCTCTCCTGCAATAGTGCCTGCAAGGACTTTAAGTTTATGTTGAAACTATTAATCAGTTTGGAAAAATTTATCATCACAACCTCAACTCTTCAGACTAAAAATCATTATATATATACATATATTATATATTATATAATATATAATACATACATTTTATATATATGTGTATATATATAAAATCCACCTTTATTTAAATTAGTCTTTAGTTTCTTTCTCAAAAGTGCTTTGTTTTAGTTTTTAGTATACATTTTTGTTAGATTTATCCATATTTCATATTTTTGATTCTACTTTACACAGTATTGTTTCCTAATTTTATTTTCTAGCTTTTACTAGTATATAGAAAAATAGACTTTTTAATATTGATCTTGTATCCTGTGATATTTACATATTCCCTTATTATTTGTAGCAAAGTTTTTTTGCTAGACGTGATAAGATTTTCTATATAAACACTGATGTAATCTACCAGAAAAACATAATTTTAGTTTTTTATGTATTTATGCTTTATTGCACTGGAGAGAACATTCAAAACAATGTTGAATACAATAAGTGGTAGGTAGAGGCATCATGTCTTGTTTCTAACCTAAGAGACAAAGAGTTCAACTTTTCACCACTAAATATACTAACTTTAGGTTTCTTTTAGATGACTGTTACACTGTTATCAGCTTGAAGGAAGTTTCATTCTATTCCTAGTTTTCTGAGAGTCATTGTCAGGAATGGTGTTGGGTTTTGATAAACATTTTGGGGCATTATATTGAGATAATCATATAAGATTTTTAAAATTGTATAAATATAATAAATTACATTTGTTGTATTTTGAATGTTAAACCAAACTTTCTTTACTAGAATATACTCCAGTACAATATTTTAATCTTAGAAATTTTGTTTTTATATTATACATTCTCTATATACAGTTTTGAAATGATAATACCATTACACTGTTCATATATGCTTATTATAATACCTGCATCATTTCTGGATCAGTTTTTATTGACATTTTTGCATCACTATGAGTCATATTTTTCCATCTTTCCATATCTGTTTATTTTTTAGGGGATGTCAGATATTGTACTTTTTATCTATAATTGCCTATAATTTACATTCCTATACATATTCATGAGTTTTTTTCTGGGATGCATTTTAGTACAAGCAAACAGTTTGATTTGTTTGAGATCATGATTTTTCTTTTGTTAGTTTTGTTTTGAAGTTTTGTGAGGCGGAAACAGATCAGTGGTGAAGCTAGGGCTATTTACTTTCCCACTATTAGGGAAGTGCTTGTAGATAATTTGACCCAATGCCTTGTGAATTATGAGATTTTTCCATTTCAGCTGGTGAAAATAAGCACTCTTCTTGACCCTGTGTGAGCCCTGAGTAACATTATCTCTAATCATTTCAGGTTATTCCTTCCTCACCCTATATAGTTTCCTCACACATGCACAGATACTCTCTTGCTGTAAAGAGAACATCAGAGTTCTCGTTTCATAGCTCTCCTATTTCTGTAACTTGTCCTGTGAAATCTATTGCCTTAATCTATTTTCTCTTACTATAACAGAATGACACAGACTGAGTAATTTATAAAGAAAAGAAGTTTATTTGGCTCATGGTTCTGAAGACTGGGAAGTCCAAGGGCCTGGTGGCAGTTTCTGATGAGGGCTTTGGTACTGCAACAAAACATGGTAGGAAAGCTGAAGGGCAGGTGAATGTGTGCAAAACAGAGCAAAACACAAAGGGTGACCTGCTTTTGTAATAGTTCACTCTTGTGGTAATTAAACCAGGTGATGAGAGCAAGTACTCACTTTCACAAGAATTAACCTAGTCCAGTGAGAGTGGTATTAATCTTTCTTAATTACCTAATCACCTCTCAAAGTCCCCATCTCTCAACACTGCCACACAAGAGGACCAAGTTTTCAACACGTGAATTCTGGAAGACCCATTCAAGCCGTAGCACATATCCACACCTATCCATCTTGGTCTTTATGGACTCTTAGTTCCCTCTCCTCAACTCTTCCGGGAGACAGGAAGGAGTTTGAGATCACTCTCCCTGAATTCCGCCCCTGCCAACACTGGAAACTGTCTCAATATAATAAGATAGGGCAATTGTCTGGCTCATTTCTTTTCCATCACTAGAGATTCTTCTTTGCTGTCTAATGTTCAATGTTTTAAAAACCATTTGACTCATTCTGTCCTACTTTTTTTTAGTTTTTCAGATGGAAAGGTAAATTCAGTCCCTGATACTCAGGACAACTTTACAACTCTTTCAAGTATTCCTTTTCTAATGGCTTTCCTTCTCTTCTCTCTCAGCTCTAGGGCTGGTTATGGTACATTATCACTAGCTATGAAGTTCTGGAAACAGTTCCTTCATTTAACTCTCCTCAAGTTGCCAAATTCGCATTTCATCTAGTTTTTGTTTTACTTTGCTTTACATGAAGAGGTGGAATCTCAAAAGCAAGTGAAAAGCTTGTTTTTACAATGAAAACAAAATTACTACCAACCACCACAACCACAATAAATGCAAAAATTGTTCATCTATTGTCATAGAGAAAAATATACATCATGTGGATTAAGATTAGGATGGGTTGATAGATTTATTGGTATAGATAAAAGGCAGTCCTTTATTGTTATAAATAAAAAGCAGTGCTTGACTTTCCTTAATGAGATAAGAGCAAGATGATTAATTGTGAGAAAGAAAAGGGACATCAAAGGTTTCAGAAACATGTTGATGTCTAAATTAGCCATCAGAGAAAATGCTAAAATAGTTTTATTATAGAAAGAAAATGTAGGACACTACATATACAGTGATATCTAAAGTATGAACATCCAAAGTCCGTTTTCTCATGATTTGTGCATTTCTAATACAAAAGATCTTTAGGAATTTAACTCACAGCTGGAAATGCTGAGAAAAACAATATTTGATGGTTGGTCACATCATGATTGAATTACATTTAGTTCTTTAGATGATGAAAGTGAAAAGATCACCAAGTCATCCATAACCCTAAACGTTTGGCTTTCTAGTACTTTGCTTCACTCACTGTATTCTAAATACACTGACTTTTTATCCAGTTTTCTGAGCAGCATGCCAAACTTAACCCTATCCTGTTTTTGCTCATGCTGTTCCCTTTGCTTGTAATGCTCTTTTCCAGGGACATGGACTTCTAGTATTTAGTTTCCTGCTCACACATCACTCCTTTATAAGAATAACTGTCATGTAAGCAATAGCAGATGGAAGCAGAAAGAGTAATGTTAAACGGAGAGATCTACTTACTTCCAAACCACACTGCAGACTTATTTATTTTTAAGAGCATATCATTATGTTAAATTATTATTTTGTCTATTTTTCAGCCTTCTCTACAAAGGATGATATGGAATAAATATATGTTGGCCACTACTATATTGACTTCCCATAGACAAGTGCCAAATATATGCTGGGTACTAAGCAAATAAATATGTGAAAGGAGAAAGTACAGAAAAAAAAACCTGGATTTCAATAAATGCCCCAAAAAACTTTTTCTCAGTTTTTGGCCTTGGGTCACTTGCATTCTGTTTTGAATCTGTATAAATTAATTTTCTTATTGGGAGTTAAAATGTTATCTAGTTTGCTCTTTGGGAAATAATAAAGTGAGATGAAATTGAGATGACATTTGGCCAGTATGCCCTCTCTCAAGTTCTTCTAAGGAGATGTATACACAAGAATGAAGCAAGGCAGAGTAAAACTTTATTAGTGGCTGTCATTTGTCCCCAAATCCCTATGAAGAACACTAGTGATATAGGCAGGAACAGTTGGAAAAATCATTTTTTAATCTCCTTTGATGACCTATGTAAGCCATAATAAAGAAGGCTAACCGTTGGTTTTTGTCAATTTTCACCCCAAAGAACAGACACAATTCTCAATTCTTGGCGTTGCAGAGAAAAAGACTGGCCAAAAATACAACTCATTGGGAAAATAAACATCAAAAGAAAATATGTTTTTATGACCTAGCATCATCATAGACCATGGTTATTATTTCCTTGCTTAGCTACTATTTTGAAAGAAAAACAATTTCTTAAGAGAAGGAAACTGCACCTTCACAAACAACTAAAAAAGAGATGTCTAGGTTTTCTTTCTATTGAAGCAAACTTTAACTCTTTAAACAGTGGAGGGATAATAATTTGGTGAGGTATGATCAAGGTTAATAAGCACATGCATCTCTCTTTCTTATGTGATACAGAGGGTAAAAAATGGCCAATTGGTCAAAAAAATAAAAAAAAGGATGGCTATAACTTCTCTCAAAGAGGTGAGGCAACAGCTTTACTCAATATTTCTTTTAATTATGAGATCGCAAAATGACATAAGACAGAAAGGAAGAGATGATTAGTAATATGGGTCCAAGCTCCTCCCTCATAGGAAGAGGGTCTCCCTAGTTTATGTGAATAAAGCAAGAGACTGAAGATAAAAACAGGCAATAGCCAAGCCATTCATGACAAGAGGAAAAACTCTGACTCACAATCTCTGCAACACCATTCCAGAAAGCCAGACCGTAAGCTCTTTTTATTCAACCCAGAGTGGTTAGAACTTAGTTTTAAATCACAGCTTTCCTATTTTTGCCTCTGCTTTCAATGCAGAACCAATAAAAGAAAGCTAAATATACTCAAACAAATTATTCACATCAGATGTTTCACGTCTACTGAGTCCACCTCCAGCTTCTGTGCCAACAACTTCAAATCAAAGGATACCTGAAGTCTTCCATGTTTTTCACTATGAAGCTCTCCCAAACCCCTGCCAACTTTGAGTCTTGCCAAACTCAAGTAATAGCAACTGACTCCCTGGCTATATAGCAAGCCCTGAATGAATAGCCTTTGACTGTCTTCATTTGGGTGGTCATCATTTATTTCTACAAAAGAGAGATCAAAATAAGACAATATGACCTTTATCCTTATACACAATGAAAAGTGTTAAATTGCTGTAACAGCATTTTGTTTTCTAAAACAAGGTATTTCTTATCTTATTGGTAAGGATTGGTACCTTGAAAGTCCCTTAGATTTCCAATTAATCTTATAGCATAATATCTAACTTTAACCCTTGAATCATGGTAAGTTTAAAATCAAACAAACTTATACAAATAACTGTTTATGTTATTGCTGATAACAAAACGAGAGAACTCTACAGCTTTGCGTGTTGGGTTTCCTGTTTGTCTTTGTTTTGTTTTGTTCGTAGTGTTTTACCATCACAAGATGAAGCAAGAGGGGATTGTATAGAGGCTGATACAGGAGATTCTCCCCCAACTATTCAGTCTGAGCACCACTAGCTTCTCAATGAGCAAGATGCTATAAAAGGTTCAGGAGAGAAAAAAAATCCTCATTCCTTTAAACCTGGTGCCTCTCTTATCTTCTACATCAATAGCTCCTGATCTCTAACCCTTTTGTAAAATATCATCCAAATTCCCATCTTTTCTATTTTCTATCACATTGGGAATGAATTCGTAGGCAATTGGGTTGCATTCTAAGTGATATGGAGACAGAGGTGCATCCTCAGATCTTGTGAGAGGCGCAATTTTAGGACAATCAAACTTTGTACTTGGGCAAAATGGGCCTCTTCTTAGCACAGAGCTAGAAACTATGCTAAATGCTTTACTCACCTCATTTAATTTAATCCTCATAATAATCAAACTAAAGAGTAATATCCCTTTAATGCAAATGTAGTTTACCATGAGAATGGGGAAGGTTTAGTGACTTTTTATCTATAAGACTATGAGAGAGTAGAGAAGCTGGTATGTGAAACCATGTATCTCCTTGACCCCTCAAAACGGTATCCTTAATCAATACTCAATGCATAAAAAATATTATTGGAAAAGGGCATGTTTCAAAGACATAGGCAACAGTAACATATTTGTTTTTCAAATTTGGATCTCAGCTTATTATTCCTTAAAGCCTTCTTCCTGAGTAGTGGTAGCATTGTTGAGGACATAGGAAAGAACTTGATAATTGACCTTCAATTTTGGCTTAGCATGCTCTGTTTTATTCTGACTCAATGGGAAATGAACTCAATCTGATCTGTTTATTGAAACATACTGTCACATCGATTGGGAAAATAGATATTATTTCAAATGTTGTGAAAAGTCCAGAACCAGAGAGTTAGCCCAGATTTCCTAGAAAACAAAGCCTGAGGGAAAGCTTCAGGTATAATAGTGCCGGAGTTATGTCCCCAGGGCAACAAGAACAAGGTTGAAAATGTATTGGGTTTGAGAAGGGCTGAAAGCAGATACAAGTGGTACATTACTGAATTGACAAGATCAGGACTACTTCAGATGTGTAGGGAATCACTGTGCTTCAGAAAGGTCTATGGGAAGAAGTAAGAAAGAGGAATTTATCTTCCAGCCCTTACCCAGTTCCTGGACTCATTGGTCTAAACTTGCCCCTCTAAGAAAGAAGAGCCCCACCCTTCCATATGCCCACAAACTGACCTCTCTAGTATATGCAGTGATGGGAAGAAGGCACTGGGAGACTAGGAGAAGATACATAATCTGAGTCCCATGCAGAAATTTCATGAAATCTGTATTCAATATTCTGCCAACATTCCTGCTGATTATTTCCTAATGAATGAACAATATATGTAAGTGAGATGTGTCATTTGAAAAACAAAACACAAGTGGTAGGATATATTTAACAAACTATATCCAAAAGTTATCCATCCTAGATTCGTTTGTCATCTATTAGTTTATTTAATTAATCTCATTCATTCACTCAGCATCTACTTATTGTTAGTCTCTATTGTGGGATCTAGAATTAGAGCAGCGGACAAAATAGAAAAAAAAAATCCTGGTTTTTTAAATTTTAATTTTAATTAATTTATGTTTTTGAGACAGGGTCTCACTTTGTCCCCTAGGCTGCAGTGCAGCAGTGCAATCCCAGCTCACTGTGACCTCTATCTCCCAGCTTCAAGTGATTCTGGTGCCTCAGCCTCCCGAGCAGCTGGGATTATAGGCACACACCACCACACCTGGCTAATTTTTTGTATTTTTAGTAGAGACAGGTTTCACCATGTTGGCCAGGGTGGTCTCAAACTCCTGATCTCAAATGATCTGCATGCCTCGGCCTCCCAAAGTGCTGGAATTACAGGCGTGAGCTACCACACCTGGCCAAATTCCTGTTATTTAGAGCTCAAGTTATTAAGATAGCTAATAGATACTGTCATCCAGTGATAAATCTTATGAAGAGAATAAGAGAGTGCAATGCATAGAAGGGGAGAAACAGTTAATTTAGATGGGTTTTGAGTCCTTAATGATAAGGAGAGAGCCAAGCTAAATCGGGGGCATGGGCAGAGATGAATAGTTTTTGAGGGGGATCAAACCACAGGTGCAAAAATTCTATGGTGCCATGAACCTGGTGTGTTTGAAGAAAAAAATAATAGAATGCCCGTTTTAAGATTTTCCATTTCTCATTCTTTTTGCTAGCTGAGATGTGTAAAGTTTATATGGAAAATTATATCTGCAGATACATTTCTAAGAACGTTATTGGGGGATGAAGAGAGCAGGTGGTGGAGTGCAGAGTATTCCTTTATTACCTCCAAAAGGATAGCTGTGATATAAATGCAGGAGAACTCTCAAAAATACATCCATGGCTCCTAGAAGAAAAGTTATACTTGGGTAAACCTTAATCAGCCATGAAGAGTAGCTAATTTCTACCTCAGGGCTTTTAGTGAATAAAAAGTTATATGTTCATGAAAAAAGAAGAAAATTTTGGCCTTGGTCATATGAACAGATTTCTGACACAAAATTGTCCCTGTACCCAGAGGGTAAAACTTTGAAGCATAAGTCTTGTTCAATATTTAAACCAAAAGCCAATCTGAATGCATTTCTTTAAACATAAATTTTTAATTCAAAAGATAAATGCAAATTAAATATATCCACAGAGGAATGCATTCAAGTTACTTTATTTCACTTTGAGAATGTTGTGTTGTGTTTTGTTCATTGACTCTCAAGCAACACCTAGAAGGAAAGATGGAAATGAAAGAATAGAAGGAAGAGAAATACAGCTGCATTGGCTTGCCTCTCCATAAGATTACAGATGCTTGCATGAATTCATGACAGATAATTATGTTCTATATATCACACTGACTTTTGTTACAGTGGTACTACCAAGTTCTGGTGAAGGTGAGGTACATTTGCTCTATCATTCACTGATAAAATAAGTATATTCAATCTTAAAATCAGCATCTATCAAGAGCTTTTGAAACCAGTATTTAATCTAGTAATATGACATTAACTAGCTTTAACTTTAAAAAAAATAGATTTGTAAGAATATTTTTTCTCAATCTGTTAATGATAACAAAGTATAGCAAAGTTTAAAAAAATTAAAACAGAAAGGAAATACCAGAAATGTACAGAAAGCAGAATCTTTAAATTATGATATAGGCAAGGGTGGAAAATTAGATTATCTGTCAAAAACAAAATTGTTATTGACATGGGAAAACACAATTTCAATATTAAGGAGGAAAATCAGATGCAATAGCTATTGTATTACAGAGTTTTACACGTTCACCAAATTTCACGCTCTTTCTTCTGCAGAGTGGAGTTGTCATTGGTAAACAATTGTTGAACCACTTATTACATTTCCTAGCTTCCCTTACCTCTATATGTGTCAATGAGACTTTTGATTGTGAAGAGAATACGAGGAGAATTGATGTGTGCCATTCTCAGTCAAGGCTTTTTTAAAGAAGAGAATGTATCTCCTCCACATTTTTGTTTGTTTGGTTCCATTTTTACCCATATCTTGTACAGAAGCATTAAATAACTACAATGCCCTAGAGAATGGCAGACACATAAGATGAAAGGAGCCAGGTCCAGGCAGCACTTCAAAGAATAGGTCTCCCAGAGACACAGAAGAGCGCCGCTTGTATGCAAAGCCAAAATAAGCCCCTATTAAGTTTGAATCTTTATGTGTTTTGAGACTATTTTTAGCAGCTTTTGTTACCCTAACTAGTTCAGAAATCTACTTGGCATACTGAAAGAAAAGCACTGAGAAGCTAAACTACATCTTGCTAGGTGGCAAAATTGCAATTTCTAATAAAATTACAAGATTTGTATAAGTTCATGCATTTTATGATTTCTACTCCAAAATATTTTCATTATTCCTTAAGTATAAACATAACTTTATGTATGCATGAATGTATGTATGTATTTATTTAATGACAATCGCTCTCTTACCCAGGCTGGAGTGCAGTGACACCATCTCAGCTCACTGCAACCTCTGCCTCCTGTGCTCAAGCGATCCTCCTGCCTCAGCCTCCTGAGTAGCTGGCACTACAGGTGTGCACCACCATGCAGGGCTAATTTTTGTATTTTTTTGCAGAGACGAAGTTTAGTCATGTTTCCCAGTCTGGTCTCAAACTCCTGGGCTCAAGCAATTCATCTGCCTTGGTTCCCAAAGTGCTGAGATTGCAGGCATGAGCTACCACGGCTGGCCTTCTAATTTAAATATGATGATATGTACATGCGTGCATACACACAGGCAATCACAAGTGCACAGTCTTATGGGTTTTGAAAAATGTATACACTCATCTAACCCGTGTACCCATGCATTACCCTGGAAAATTCTCTGTGCTTCTTTCCTGCTATTGCTCTCTTCCCAAGGCAATTGCTGCTTTGATTTCTATTGTGATAGATTTTATTTTCCTATCTTGAAATTTACATAAATGCAATCTTGACATATCTACTACAAGTATTTTTCTTTACTTTTTAAACATATTTTAGTTTGAGATAACTGTGCATACATAGGAAGTTAAAAATATTTTACAAAGAGTTCTTATACACTCAACTTCTCCTAGAGTTAACATGCTACATAACCAATTAACATTGTTTGTAGTGCACATTTCTGTTGACCGTATAATTATACACTGAGAGCTTATACTTTGAATTTAACTCAAAAATGAAAACTAAGTAGCTCATTACATTACCTTAAACAATAATGAAGTAAATATTTTTAATTATTATAACTACTTGTCATCTATACAGAGTATTCTATAAATATTTTTTCTATTGTTAAATTTATTCAAACTATGGGTCTGAGGCCTTCACTATGGTAAGTAGGTCCATATTTTTATTTCCTGACTACAATTTAATACAACTAAGTTACCATATTTGCTCTGACAAAAATCTCTTTCATTATAGAGAAACTTACCTTAAAAAGACAAAATTATAGGATAACTAGATTTCTACAAAAATAGTCCAAGTTACTTGTGATCATTGTAAATTGAATTTATTATATTTTATATCACATTATTTTTATGTGTTTTATTATTATGTCTTTAAAAGCAAGTGTGTAATCTGAGAATAGGTGGAGAAAATTGGATGAATCACATGGTGAAATAGGTAAGAACCATTTTTGGTGATAGTCAATACTTAGCTTTGTTTAATATACTTCTACTTGCATCAGTACCCAAGCAGCTACTTTCATTAATTGAACTGCATAATCAGGGGTCATGACAAAATCCTTGAAAGAGACAGAACCATCTTTGTAAACTGTGCTAAAGACTTCAATGCCCAGTGGATATATATCAAAAGCTAATTTAAAATATACTATTGGAAGATGATTTTTATTGTCAATCCAGCATTTCCCAGTTTTCTGGATGCTAAGTGTTTTTTCATGGTTCCATTCAAATGAACACAGGAAAACAAGAATATTGTACAGTCTGACTCAGATTTCAAGGGGGATGAGTACCTGTACCATACTGAGCCAGAATCTCTTCTTGGGAAGCTTGGCAATGGGATTAAGATATTCCAGCCTCATCTCTCTGTTATCTTAGGGAGAGGAGATATAAAACTGCAAATATAATGTAATGCGTGTTCTACCACGAAATCTGAAACACAGCAAATGTCAGTTTCTAACAAGAAACAAAAATAAAACCAATATGCAAAAAGATGAGAAAAACTTTTCTGCTGGTGTCCAAGTATCTGATTTCAATGCATTCCTGAGACCTACTTTTAGACCTGTCTTAAGATCCTAACCAATCAAACTCTTGTAATAAAATACCTTTTACTTATGTAAGGACAAGTAGGTATATTTTGCTTGCCCTCAAGAGTCTAAAATAAAACTCTATTGTGTTTTCAACTTTATGTTCTCACTAAATATTTGTATTATATTTAAATTATCTTAATTTAAATTATAATGAAAATAAATAGTATTTAGTGAATGAGACTCAACAGTATATATAGGGATGGAATTATTTTAGTTGAATATTTGACCTGTTTGGATACCTCTTGGGCACATATTCACCCTATGATCCACACCTTGTGCATTTCAATCTTATATACTAAATAATGACAAGCAAGTACGCTTAGGCAGCAGTAACTCTTATTGTCCTTGGCTTAGTTAAAAGTGAATTTCAGGTCATTTCCAAAGAAGGGCTACCTTATGAGGCTAGATTTTCAATAGAATTATTGGTCCACCAGAGATAGTATCCCCCACCCCACCGAAGAAAATATATTCTACATTGTGGTTGTGAAATAATCCTAAAGGTTATGAAACATGGTAAGCTGTGTCTTTGTTTTAGAATTAGCACTTTACAATCCATGCTCACTTCCATGTAAATAATGTCACTGAACCCTCAAGGTTTAGCAAGTTCTTTAGCTAAAAGTATAATCAACTTTTGCTTTGATCCTGCTTGAAACTTCTCAGAACACTTAAAGCTGATTTATTCCCTAAACCAACATAAAGAATGAAAATTATTTGCCCTCTGAAAAAGGACCTGAATGCAACTTGAAAAATCGAATCAAAATATCCCAAATCTCAGACAGAATTTTATTTTATACACTGTAGAGAAAATGGCATATTAGGTTGATACTCCATTTTTTATAAAATTTACGCTAAAACGTGATATTCTTACATTAAAATACTTTTCCAGAGCAAAACTAAACGAAGCCAGATTATGCTAGTTAGAAATATTATATTTGTTTCTGTTTCTTTCTCTTTTATTTTTGTTCTTGCTCAAGGTCCATTGTAATTCACTCAAGTTTGAACTAATTATGTAGCTTGAGTGAAGCAAAATAAAATATTTGAAGTCTTATTTAAGGAACAATAGATACTTTATAGATGTTTGACTATAGATTTATCTACAGGTTTTCTATCCATTCTACCCCTGCAATTCTCCCTTTACCCTCCAACGCATATGCACAACTGTCATATTACTAAATCCAATGGAAATCCAAGTTTCCTCCTGACTCATCACTGACATTTTATGCAGATGCTCCTTCCTCCTTGACGAAATCTTACCCTTTGGCTCACAGAACCCCAAATATCCTTGAGGGTATTCCTCTCCCCTCACTGCCTCTCTTTCTCTGACTTCTTTGATGGTTCCTATTTCTGTTCTCAGCTCCATGTTGAAATGTTCAAGGCTCAGTCCTTGGTTAGCTTCTCTTTTTTATCTGTACTTACTCCCTGGATGAGCTCATCTAGTCTATTGATTTAAAATTCCATATCTAAAAACTCTCATTTTTCTCCAGCAAAGGCCTCTCTCCTAAACTCCAGATTTATGTATTCAACTGCCTACGCAAAATCAACATTTAAATGTCTAAGAGACATTGAAGATTCAACATATCGTATAATGAACTCCTGAAATTTCCCCCAAACCTGCCCCACCTATAGCCTTCCTAATCACAGTAATGGCAATCATCCTTCTTAGTTGTCGAGGTTATGGAAGTTGTCAGAATCAAAATGTAGTCACCAATGTTAAGAAAACCCTGACAAATAGAGCCAGGAAAGGCCATGAAGTGAGTGTTCTCATGCTTGTATGCCTGAGAACAAAAACTGTCACAAAAGACTGCAAAAAACACAACCTGGCAAAAAGACCATTGCAATCTTTCACCAAAAATACTTCTGCAAGGGTATCCTCCCAGCAGCTGCTTGTTCAACCTCAGACTCGTGTCACCCTTGTTATTGAAGGATAATTATTCCAGAACAATTATGTAATCCTCCTCATTTTGTCCTTTAAAAATTTTTGCCTTCTTTTCCCCCCTTAAATATGCACATAGTTTACTATCGCATGCATATTGCCATTGCGATGCATTATTCCCAGATAAATATCTTTTCTTTTATAGAGCCTCTTTCTGTTTGGTGTCTAGGTTGACAAGGTCAAAATATTGAACTTATTTTTGACTCATCATTTTTTCTCATGCCCTACATCCAATATATCAGCAAGTCATGCTAACTCTATCTTCAAAATACTGCTGAAATTTACCACTCCTAGGCACATTTGCATTGAAATACAAATTATAAAGTATATTGTTTTCATTGAATAGAGATATGCAGTGGTTACGCATATTTTTAGAAAGCTCTGATTGATCATATTAAGTTATTAATAAAAATTATAAGATGTTTGAATCCTACCACTGGTTAGCCACACCATTTTTACAGTTATCTTATAGCACTAAGCCTTAGTTTGCTTACATTAAAAAAATGGAATTAAGATCACCAACCTAAAAGAATTTCTGTAAGAAAGAATTCTGTTCTCTAAGGTTTCACCTCTAAGAATCATAGCTCTAAAATAACAGAGGATGGAGGGAGAAGAGAAAACAAAAATGCCCAATATAAATCTTTTTTAGTACAACTTACTCAAGGCTAACTTTCGTGTTGCTTGCAGAATCTCTTCCACGTGGTCAGCTGTGCTACACTGTGAATTCAGTGCCTCTACCAATTCCCACTATAAAATGAAAGTTGGATTCAATATTTCAAGCCTGGATTTTATTATAAAGTAGGAAAACAGATAACAAGCTGGTTTGTAGGGAAAGTGATGGTTTGGAGGGAAGAACATGAATGTAGGGTATCATATATGAGAGACCCATAGAAGAAGCAAAGAGAGCCCCCTCAAATGTTAGAAATATTGCCAGGAGCTCAGCAGGAGGTGGGGCACTATAATATATAGTTGAACTTTTGGAGGATGATGACATCTTTAGGTGAAAGAACAGAAATAAAAAGACCTAAGAAGACAAGGCAGTGGAGCCAAAAGTCTTTTCCTAACCTTAGCTTTTGAGCTTTTGTAGCTCTATTTGCAATCAGCATAGGAATATTACTCTTGCATATTTTTTCTCTTGTCCAAGAAAACATGCTATGTTTTAAAAACTTTTTCTGGCAACTAAAAGGTCTTGTGTTGATTAATGGACCTTACAAAATCAACCTGCGATTCACTAAAAAGTTGTCCATGACATTCAGGACATCAAACTGCCTTCTATATGAAGCACTTCTTAACAAAATCACTTAAATAATTCAGTGGCCTAGCTTATGTGGATACATTCTAACACAGACCTAGCTTATCTAAAATTCCACTCTGCAACAAGCAGAGGACAAGCAGGGTGCTGCACAGAATCTGCTTGAAGGCCATTTGCAGTGTAGCATCATAAAGAGCTCCAAAACTGTGAAGTCAGAGATCTGGGTTTTAATTCTACCACTTTTACAGTTTTTGCCTTGATAGGCTATTTATCTTTCTGTGAAATATACACCTTCCTTGCAGTAATTTTGTGAGCATTCGATGAGATCAAGTACAATGAAAATAAAGCAACTGGCACAGTTGCAGACTAATGCTGACTAATGAGTTTTGCCTCATTTGTCAGCATTTGTACTGGGGAGCATAAGATAGATAATTGGGCTCTATGTAAACAGGCATGGAGCCATTATAAAATTATCTTGAAGAGTACATAGAATCCCCTTCCTGGACAGCCCAGGTGATAGATTTTTTCCACTGACTGACTCTTGTGAAAACTGTTCTCAATATTTCCCCTTCTTTTCATATAAACCTAAGAATAATCCAGAAAGACAGCTTGAATGCAGTCAATAACAATGTGAAACATGTTCCCAAGAATATGAAAGTATTCTTATTATGGTCTCTGAAGGTCTAATATTGTTACTTGATGATCTTGAAATGAAAGTGAACCTATTATGGGTTGATAGCATTACTTTTCCCATATCATGTTCTCAGGAATATAAAACTAGATTGAACTGGCAACCTTATTTTAAAGGTACTTTAATTTAAATATGTAAATGTGTAAAATTTTATTATGCACACTCTTGCCACAGGAACATATGTTGGATTTTTTATAAACTTGTTTTTGTATTAAATATAAGTAGAAATGAAAAGAGGTGCTCCAATACAATGTTACTATAAAAACCATATGATTATAAGAAAATTGTAACTTCTGAGAGCTTCCTAATTTCAATAAAGAGACACGATATGACCAATATGGAAACACTTGTTAAAGAAGGTAAAATCTATTAAGCAGCAGCGATCTGATTCTAACAATTCAGACTTAATGAAACATTCAGAATATGCTATTACTGATACTGTTCATTTAAATATGCTATTACTGATATTGTTTCATTAGGTATACAATTTCTTGCTCAGTGTTTTCATGCCTAAGTGACCTCTAAATTGGTCTGATGCAAATCACTGCTAATAGATTCACAACCATCTACACCACTCAACCGTTTACAGAGACTGAACGACACAGAGGAGAGGTTCAAATTTCTCAGCAGACGAATAAATCTTCACAACCAAAATATGCTTCTTTTCCCTCTGGTTTATCTCTTTCTCTCTTTTTCCCTCACCTTTGGCTTCTCCCTTCCCTTTCCCTTTTATCTCCCTATTTCTCCTATACTCTGTTTTCTCTTTCCTTCCATCACCCCCCACCAGTTTTCACATACACATAGCAACTGTGAGTATAATTGAGAAGAACCTTAGAGTGGAATGCTTTGCTCTCTAGAATAATAGACTACATTGTTCAAAATTCTGACTCATAGAAACATGAGTAGTAGAATTTCTCTGTTACTGTATTCTACAGGACAATCTGATCTGTCAGCCTCAGGTCGACACACTAGTTATCATTGGAATGTAAAAGGGGCACGGATTCTGAAGTTTGACAGCATGAGTTCAAATCCTGAATCTCACTACCTATTTAGCTTGGAGAAAGTTATGTATCTTTGCAGTGTGTCTTTGTCTGTTCAGGCTGCTATAACAATATCATAAACTGGGAGATTTATAAACAGCAAACATGTATTTCTTACAGTTCTGGAATCCGGGAAGTCCAAAATCAAGGCGCCAGCAGATTCAGTGTCTGGTAAAGACATGCTCCTTAACTATGTAAATGCCTAACATTTTATTGCCTATGTTTATGCACTTTCTTTTGTAGTGAGTATAAGTAGAAATGAAGAGGTGTCCAAATACAATGTTACTGGAAGAAACCTATGATTCTAGCAATATTGTAACTTTTGAGAGTTTCCTAACTTCAATAAGGGGACACAATAAGACAGCACCTTCTCTCTGAGACCTCACACAATGGAAGGTGTTAGCTAGCTTTTTGGGTTCTCTTTTGTTAGGGCACTAATCTCAATCATGAGGGAGCCCTCATGATCTAATTACCTCTCAAGAACCCCAACTCCTAATACCATTACCTTGAAGGTTAGGATTTTAACATCTGAGTTTTAAGCAGGACACAACATCCAGAGCATAGCATAGAGCTTTTGCTTTCCATACTGATTAAATAATGCATTTATTTGATAAATGTTTATTGTTTATTTACTCTGGCTAGAAACTGCTCAATGACCTGGTAATATATCAATAAACGAAATAGACAAAGCCCTTGACCCACTGGAGCCTATAGTCTGGTGAGAGGAGGCAGATTCTAAACAAATATAGAAAAATGAGAAGAAATGATAACTGCAATAAAGATAATGCATATGAAGTACTTAGTAGCATGGTTAGAATGTAGTAAATGCTCAGTAAGTATTTACTCATTCAGGGTAATTTTCAGATAAGGTTACCTGGTAGGAAGGCAAGATCCATCATGAAATGAACATAGTCATTAATCTTAGCCCTGGGCTGAAAACACCAGGGAGGCAATGACTGCCTTGAAGCAAGGGAGGATCTGCCAGCTGCCTGGATAGAGGGGTATAGAGTGCATTTCTTCTGTCCTCTATGCGGCCATGTGCCCTCCGGCCCCTGAAAGGTGAAAATAGAGGCTGTTTTGTTCTGCCCATAAAATAGCGTGTTCAGTGCCAGGAAAGAGGAAGTTGTTATTTTACCCTGACAAGGTCACTAATAAAACTAATATATAAGGATCTATTGAATTTTTTGGAGTTAGTTTTTTGTTGTTGTTGTTTTCCTTCAAGTTTTATGTTTACCATGCCCAAGTAAAAGGGGATTTATTTTGGATTCCAATAAGTTCCATCAAGGAGTCATTTCAGAGTTTCCTTTGAAAATAAGTGCACGGCAACAAGATGACCTGTGTGTTCACATAATTGCAACTAGCTGCAGGAAAGGGGAGCAGAGACCAGTGAGGCCTGGGAATGTCTCTCCTATAAATAGAGGAGTAAAAGAGCAGCTGAGAGACATGAGAGGGAACAGCAGGGGATAGTGAAACAGGAAAACACCCAATTAAAAGTCAGAGGCTCGTGTTCTATAGACTACTTGGCATTTAAGCATACGTAATTAAACAACAAAGCAATGTGAGACTTGATATTTGGGAGGTTGCCCTGACTGTCCTTTACCGGCCACCTCCAGCAACTTCAGAGAAATGAAACCATTAAGTGGGGAGTGCCACATCTCTTCCCTGATGTGCACTTAATTTGTCATTGGGGCCATCATCCTTAAGAATAGCAGTGTTTGGGCTGTTTCTTGCTGAATTGGCAATGCCACTGAGTTACTCCATAAGGGAAGTCCAATTCATTCCCCTAATTTATGCCTTTTAAAGCTCTCTGCTTACCGGAATCAATCTAATGGGCCATTTATGACACAATAATACCCATTCGTTTGAGCTGCCTCTGCCAGATTTATCAAATCATTTGGAGGGTTTAGTATGGTATAATTTTAGTCCTCTAGAGTAAAGCACGACATGCCACTACTAACTGCAGATTGCTTTGGGGATAAAGGGGATATACATTATTTTACAAATAATATATAGGTATGTCTGTGTATGTGTTTAAGTACTCATCACATAATGCCTTGGGATAGAAACAGAAAATAGTGGCAGCAATTTGCTACAGGCTGAAGATATTTATAAACGATGATTATAAATTTAACACGTGCTGGAGGAGCCAAAGCTTATTTGTGCTGAAGGCTAAAGGGGCCTTAGGGTATCATTGCTTAAGAGTTGCAGGATTTCAAATAATCATTGCTACCCCCAATTTTGTTTTACAAAGTCTGAAACATAGCTTCCCTCCTTTGCCTCCACCTTATCTGCTTGGATTGTTCCCAGAAAAGTCAAGAATCTTTGATGTACCAAATACTTTCCCTGTGATATTAAGAGAAATTAGAGGATCATAGGAAAAGTCTGAGAATAAAATAAGACTAAATATAAAAGGGTCTTGGCCAGGCACAATGGTTCATACCTATAATCCCATCTTTTGGGAGATCGAGGAAGGAGGATCACTGGAGCCCAGGAGTTCATGCCTGCAATGAGCTGTGATTGCTCCACTGTACTCCAGCCTGGACAACAGACTGAGACCCCATCTCTTAAAAAACAAAATTGTAAAACAAAAGGGCCTTAGCACATGGGAAAGTGGTCAAAAGCTGATGATGTATTCGAGGGAAAGTAAGTAAAGTAATATATCTGGAGTACAGTGAGTCCAGGAGAGCATGAAACAAGAATTCAGAGAAACACCATTCTCTACACGGTTTGTAGCAGAGTGACTGATGTATGGTGATTACTGGTTGAATACCTTGTGGAAGGAATGAAAGAAAAACCGAGGGAGGAAGATTATTATTGCCATGGTTTTAAATCACGTAGTTGGCATATCTTACTTCCCCAGCATGCGCCATTTTGTTTTATCCACTGTCCACACTTTTATTTCAGCGGGCATGAGGAAAGGAAGGGCTTGGGTTTTTTTTTTTTTTCATTTCCTTGCTTGTTTTGCTTCTAAGATAATGTGGCATGTTTGAAATAATACAGCCGTGTCCTAACACAGACAAGAGTCCCAATTCCATTTCTGACACTTTCTAGTTAGGTGACTTTAGGCGGGTTACTTTCTGAATCTCCGTTTCCTTTTCTAGAGTTGGGACAGTAATGCCTGCACCTTAGAATCATCATGGGAATTAGATGAGCACCAAGGGTAGTAGTAATAGCTGCATCCTTAAAGGAGGCAGACACAAGGTGATATGGAGCAGTTCTCTAGCATACGTGCACCCACACACACGTGCACACACATACGTGCACACACACACATTCTACTGGGATCCTCCCTTTGAACAGCTTCTCGTTCCTTCCTCAGATGCTCCAAGCCTCCTGCATCACTCACAAGTAGTTTATAGTGGGGTTCATTGCTCTCAAGCTCTTTTCTTCCATATTCATTCTTCAGAATTCCAGTTGTGACTCAATGTTTACAAGGCACCGATCTCTGAATTTAGTAGGGTTTCTATATCCACTGGAGTTACACAATCAAAATAAACTCAGTAATTTTTTTTTCTTATATTCCCCAGGGGTATTGAAATCTGAACAGACATCCATTCCTTAATGAATCAGGCCAGTCCATTTCTGGAGACTGTAAGGGAGGGATGCTCTGAAGCAGGATCCTGGCAACAACTAGAAAATAATCTTGTGACATCTCCCAAAAGGACTATGGACACATTTTATATGAGTCCTGTTGTGTCCCTACAGAAACCTTTCAGCAACTTTTCCTTCCAGATAGCATATTTTACTGAATTTATCTGTAATACAAATATTATTTCTGTGCCTTTTTCTTTTCTGCTTCTTGCTCACTAAAACATAGCTAGTGTAACTAGTGCTTATGTTTAAGTATCCCGGTAATGTGAAGGAGGCAACTGGGAAACATTTGCTTATTTGGGATGAAAACACAAATGTGTCTTAAGGTGTACCTATGAATTACTTAAAGTAGTTGTTTTTTAAAAGGTAGATTCGCCGGCTCCATTACTCACATGCTGATTCAGAATCCAAGAATTGTGGATCAAGAGCACTGCATTTTAATAGATTTTCCAGGTGATTCCTATGTAGGGTTTAGGAAGAGTTCAACTTGTAGGTAATCATTCTGAGTAACTCAGGAACCATTTGGATCACACATAATTTGCCTTTGTGATCTGACCTAAGGGTCAAACCATTGCTAGTGCACATGAACAATGATGCTGATGTTCACTGAGAATTCATTGTATACCCAGGGTTCCTCCAGGCCCTTGCTAGGCGGAATCTCATTTACTCTTTCCAGCAAAGCTATGAAAAAGTTTGATTATTCCCATTTTCCTGATGAGTCAATAGAGTCTCAGACAGATTAAGCCTGTAAGAGGACAGTCCCATAGCCGGCAGATGGTAGAAAGCAACCTGTCCACCTGAAAGCCTATCCTATGGCCCCTGAATGACTAACTGAATGAATTTTTCTTAACAAATTCTTACATACTGTCCTTTAAAAGTACTTTCTGGGAGGCCAAGGCAGGTGGATCATCTGAGGTCAGGAGTCTGAAACCAGCCTGACCAACATGGTGAAATCCCATCTCTACTAAAAATGCAAAAAAAAGAAAAAAAAATAGCCAGGCATGGTGGCGGCAGCCTGTAATCCCAGCTACTTGGGAGGCTGAGGCAGGAGAATGGCTTGAACCCAGGAGGTGGAGTTTGCAGCGAGCCAAGATCACGCCATTGAACTCCAGTTTGGATAACCAGAGTGAAACTTCATCTCCAAAAAAAAAAAAGTACTTCCTGGGTTATTTATCTAATTCATGTTTATCAAACTGAGTTGGTTTCATTAGTTACAAACTTTTATGACTCGTGTTTCTGGTTATTACTGACAATATGCTTTTCCTACAGTTACTTGGTAGTTAAATCCGCATGTTACTATCTGTCTGGCTTTTTAACAGAATGTACTTGTTTGCACAATCCATTCCCTGTGCAGATGTTTGTTTCTTGGCCCAGCTGTAGATTAATTATAATGCCCATGCTCATGTTTTTATGGGTGCTGTAATAAAATAATTTTAAGTTCGTTATTAAAAATGCTAGATGATGTAAAAGCCATTGTTGTTTTTATTCTTATAAAAGATCTCCTAGTTTAAACTGCCTAAGTTCTAATCCAAGGACAGAAATTAATTTTTTGGTGTGAAGTTGAGAGCAATTTATGGAAGCTGATGGAAATAAATAAAGTGCTTTTCTTCTATAATATACGTAATATTATTCTACAAAGTCAACAAATACATTTTAAGACAAAAAGCAAACACTGTCACACAACTCCTAGAATAAATAACCTGCAGGATTTAGAAAAGTACAATAGTCCCTTTATGCTCGGGAGATAAGTTCCAAACCCCCGTGGATCACTGAAACTACAGAGAATACTGAACCCTATATATATGATGTTTTTCCATATAGACACCTATGATAAAGTTTAATTTATAAATTAGGTACAGTAAGACATAACAAGAATAACTAATATTGCAAAATAGAAAAACTATAACAATATGCCGTGTTACTACTCTTGCACCTTGCAGTCATTGTTAGGTAAAAATAAGGGTTACTTCAGCATAAGCACTGCAGTATGGAGATAGTTACTAAGTGACTAACAGGTTGGTAGCATGTACAATGTAGATACACTGGACAAGGAAATGACTTAAGTCTTGGGCAGGATTGGACAGTACTATGCAAGATTTCATAATGTTACTCAGAGTGATATACAATTTTTTTTTTTTTTTTTTGAGACAGAGTTTTGCTCTTGTTGCCCAGGCTGGAGTGCAATGGCATGATCTCAGCTCAACGCAACCTCCACCTCTGAGGTTCAAGTGATTCTCCTGCCTCAGCCTCCCAAGTAGCTGGGATTACAGGCATGGGCCACCATGCCTGGCTAATTTTGTTTGTTAGTAGAGACAGGGTTTCTCCATGTTGAACAGGCTGGTCTCAAACTCCTGCCTCAGGTGATCCACCTGCCTTAGCCTCCCAAAGTGCTGGGATTACAGGTGTGAGCCACCATGCCTGGCCCATAATTTAAAACTTATGAATGAATTATTTATTTCCAGAATTTTCATTTAATATATTTGGACCTTGGGTTGATCATTGGTAACTGAAATCACAAAAAGAGAAACCATGGATAAAACGGTGATATTGCACTGGAATTTTAGTTCAGTCACACATTCTAAGTATGACCTGTTTGAATCCAACTCCTTTAGAGTTAAACTGTAGTTTAATCATTGTCCACATGTGACGTTAAGGTCCACTATTATGTACTACTTTGACAGCTGGTGAACTCAAAAGGGCCTCAAATGGCCTAACCACAGGTTCACTTCTCCACTTTGCTCCTGGGAATAAGGTCCCTTAGCCAAACAATGCTATTGTCAAAGACCAAGTGCAGTCTTGGAGTAGTAAGTTTTCAGTTTTTTTGTTGGCTTATGGAGCTATTGAAATAGGTCAATCACATCTTTCCTACAGGAACTACAGGGCACCGCCTCCTTTTGGTATTACAAAGCCTGCCTCCCACATCCTCTGGTTGTGCACTCTGTTCTCCCGTGCAATCCACGTAGCCCCACAGGGCATGCAGTCTCCTTCTCTTGCAGACTGTGAGTACATGTAACCAATACATTAATAATTTCATCTGTCCAGTGTGGGGTATCTTATGTTTAATCATCTCTATAACCCTAGGGAGGGAATCCTCCCCTCAACAATGGAGTAGTTGGAAGGTGATTAAAACACCATGCCATTCTTTTCACTCTTCATGTTCAGAATCTGTAAGTCCTTTCCTTTCCTTTCCCTCCCCTCCCCTCCCCTCCCCTCCCCTCCCTCCCCTCCTCTCTCCTCTCCTTTCCTTTCTTTTTCAGATGAAGTCTCACTCTGTCTCTAGGCTGGAGTGCAGTGGTACGATCTCGGCTCACTGTAACCTCTGCCTCCCAGGTTCAAGCAATTCTCCTGCCTCAGCCTCCCGAGTAGCTGGGACTACAGGTGTGTGCCACCACGCCCAGCTAATTTTTGCCTTTTGAGTAGAGATGGGGTTTCACCATGTTGGCCAGGATGGTCTCGATCTCTCGATATCGTGACCCACCCACCTTGGCCTCCCAAAGGGTTGGATTACAGGCGTGAGCCACAGCTACCAGCCTAGAATCTGTAACTTCTATGAATCTAGCTGAACTCTTCATGGTAGAATAAGTTAACAGGGAATATCTATATTTTGAGAACAGACTCCATAAGTCAAAATTGCTTAGCCAATATCTATATGGTGAGAAATCCACTCATCCAGGTTAACCAGGTTTAGAGACTAGAATATGCTTGGCATGGGAAATTGAGAGAGGAAACACTCATCAGAGTTCTGGGCATTTTGATGATACTGCACTCAAGGAATTATTTCTTCAGATCTTCCTCTATGACTGCTGCCTTCAGTGAGAGCATCTGCTAAGTTTCTTTTTACTGGAGAATTATGCAAAATAGACAATCAGCATAGCTGTAAGAACACAATGTACTTCAAAATTCACTCAAAAATTACTGAACAAAACTAAAGTAAAAGTCACTCACAGTCTTACATATATTTCAATAAAAATGAAATTCCATCCTTTCACTTCAAAAATCCCAGCTCTAAGAACTGGATGCGCAGCCTTCTTTGTTTTTCCCAGACGTTCATAAACATCATTACATGTACACATGTACATGCATATGCATCATTTTGGTTTACAAAATTAGGATCATTCGATACTCACAACTCTGTAACTTATTCTGTTTTTATATTTCCAACTCACACTATATCATGGTTATATTTTAAGGTCAATACACAGTTAATAACTCATCATTTATTTTTGTTAATTATCATTCTATTGTTTTTGGTGAACAATTTAACCAACCCCTAGTGCGTTGGGACCTGCAGCTTATTTTCAGTATTTTGCCATTACAAACAGTATGCACAGACATTGACATCAGATTAGGGTTTGAGTTGCACATCTATCACTTACTAGGTACCTCATCTCAGCAATTTACTTAATTTATCTAAATCTAATTTTCATTTTATACATACAATGGGGAATAAAATAACTCTTCAGTGTTGTTGTAAGACCAAAATAAGATTATGCACATAAATTGACAGTACATTCTATGTAACTGTTTAATAAAGGACATAATTTAGAAATCTAAAAACTATTGTTAAATACCTTAGGTATTTTGCTTATTAAACAGTTTAGACTTTCCTCAACTCCAGTCATTTATAGAACAGCTATGAATTTGCCATATTTTTGAGCTACCTTTACTCTTATTTAGATAATATTATACATAAGCCATTTGTTTACATTTAAAAAGTTGTTGTGAGGTGAAAACTTTAAATTTCTACCACAAAATAATAAATTTGAGTCTAATTATAATTTCATAGTAATCATAAATTGTAATCAAAATGTTAAATAATTTTAAATATTAAATAATATATATTCCATATTATTCAAAGATCAGCCAGAAGACAGAAATCACACAAGTAATTTCAGCAGGAGAAAAAGTAATATAAAAAGGTATTAACTAGTAAAAGTGGTTAACTACTAAATGAGATTAAAAAAAAAAAAAGCCTTCTAAGAAATAGGGACATAGCAGCTATAGGGAAAAGCTGCTACCTCCAAGGCTGAGGGAAAGCACTCAAGAAGTGAATGAAACATGAAGAGCCCGGGCTCCCAATGCTGAGATTCTGTCCTTGAATGCAGCTCTCTGGAAGGGGGAAAGGTTTTTTGACATGACTTGGGGAAGAGCTTATGCACAGGAAGCCACCAACTAAGATGTCAGTGAACTGGAGCTAGCCCAAAAGAAGTAGCCTAAGAAACTGATTAAACATTGAATGCCACTGAATGTCCTGCACACCACTGAGAGCCACAAGAGGAAGGAAAACACAGGAACCAAGAGAACAAGCTCTTTGCTCTTTCTGCACCTTCCCACATTTCTCTTGCATCCTCTATTGACAAAGCCCAATATTTCACCACCTGTCAAGGGAGAAGTGTTTACTTGGTCAAGTTGAGAAACTACATCAAGGCAAAGAAGAGTGGATTTGGAGCTGAGAGGCAATGTAATCACTTGCTTATTTTTTCCCTTGTGTAAAATCATCTTGTGTAGTCCTAGTGGGTTATGCACCATATGGGAAACACTGACATGAAAAACTCCATTTTAAATACACAGTTCCACATCTATTATCAAATGTTATTCTTACACTCTCTATGCAGGTGAATAGTGTTGATAGTCTAGACTTAATTCCATTTTATAGATTAAAAAACTGAGGCAAAAGGTTATTACCTATAATAACCTATTTAGTTAGCAGACATAACAGAACTCTTCTGATGTCCAATTTGGCTTCTTGCTAGATATTTAACATCCTGAAGTGGTGAATTATGACATGAATGCTCCTTGATTCTTCCAAATAATAACTTTCAAACTGTTCGGCTAACTTCCTAGGTTTTGTCTTATTTTAAATTAGAAAATGATAACCTTACATTGAGTTGGAAGGTACTGTAGCACTACATTAGATTTGACTAGATCGGGAGAAGGATCTAATTTGCATGAGAATAATCCTATGCTGAGAGTTCTGATGTTTTAATTTTAACCATACATTTTCCATAGTTCTGCCATGTGACCTAAAACAAATCACTTTCACCTTTCTCTAAGTGTCAGTTTCTTCATCTGTTAAAAGCAAGGAGGAATTAAAACAAAAGTTATCTGCAAGCTTTCTTGTAATCCTATTATTTTGGAGGTAAGATCAGTGATCAGAGTTTGGCAGTCTCCCTTGGGACATACAGAATTTCACTGGTAATCATTCTTCTCTTTCAAACTGCATAAACCTCATGCTTTACAGGATAAATTCTGAGCATCTGAATATGATATACCAAGCTTTCTTTTTTTCTTTTTTTTTTTTTTTTTTGAGATGGAGTCTCACTCTGTCACCAGGCTGTCATGCAGTGGCTTGATCTCGGCTCACTGTAACCTCCACCTGCCAGGTTCAAGCAATTCTCCTGCCTCAGTCTCCCCAGTAGCTGGGATTACAGGTGTCCGCTACCAGACCCGGCTGATTTTTGTATTTTTAGTAGAGACGGGGTTTCACCATGTTGGCCAGGCTAGTCTCGAACTCCTGACCTCATGATCCGCCTGCCTTGACCTCCCAAAGTGCTGGAATTACAGGCGTGAGCCATTGCGCTCGGCCAATATACCAAGCTTTCTAAGACTCTGCTCTTACTTTTTATTTCAGCCGCATATCTCACTCTTTTTTACTTCTTGGACTACTTCAGCTGCTCTACTGATTCTATTTCTATTGGTCTCTGTGCATATCCCCAACTAAAATGCACCACCCTCACTTCTTCACTTGAATGGCTAGTACTTGTTCTTCATCATCCAGCCCAGAGTCCATCTCCTCTAAGAAGCATTACATGAACTCCTCAGCAGGCTGTGTCCTTGTTTCATCCTCCATCACAATACTTTGCAGTATTCTTCTAGCACTAAGCATCTGTTTGTGGGTAGGCTGGAGTTATCTATTTTTATGTCCTCCTCATGAACACGAAGGAAGCAGCAAGAACATTAATATACATACCTATATCATTCAGTACGAACAATGAAGCAAATACTCCCAAGCTTTTTACTACTTCTTTGTTCCTACCTTCTTTTCTTCCTACTACTTTAAGAAAGCTTTGTAGAACATTGTTCATATTTATATGTGTCCTGAAAAGTCTGTGTTAATATTTGACCACGTGTTAACCAATCTAGGTGTCAAATAAATTTATTCCGAAGTGATATTTAGCATCCTTGGGCAAAATCTCTGCATTTGTGGATGTAGGTGTTAATAGCACTATAATATCAGAGTGTCATTTCTGATCTGGAAATGCTTCACTTCAGCCACAAATGAATATTGTCAAAGGTGATTAACTGTGTCACCTTAATAGATGAGGCCACTCTCCATGCCTGCCCTTGCAGGGGTGTTCACCTGGAAGAAATGTTGCTTTATAAAGAAATGAAAAGGCAAAGGGGCAATCTGGTAGAAAGAACAGTGAAGCAGACCATTAGCTTACTGAGTGTGCAGGGCACGGTTTTTAAGTTGAGTTGAGGTTCAACGGTTTGGCATTTCTGATATTGTTTAACTATCTAGAAATTGAATTAGACCCAAGTGCTTTTTCCTTAGTGACCCAGAAATTTCTCAGGTGAGAAAAGGAACAACGTGGAAAAACAAAAACAGAGGCTGCTTTCAAATATTTCCATACTGAATACAACCCAGAATGGCTATTCCATACATTACTTGTATTAATCAAATGCACTAATATTTACAAAGTTTAAGGTACTAATTGGGTAAAATATATTTTTTCCTGCCTCCACAACTTCCTCCACACACATACCTCATGTTCAACCCTTAGTAATCCTAGTTTAATGATTGTATTCATTCATTCCCAACAATTTAAAGTACATAATTTAATTTTCTATTTAGAACTGCAGAGAAAATCTTAGGTGACAAAAGAACATGAAAGATCTGTTGTACATGTTATCTCATATTTTTAAAAAAAGGTAGAACGCATCATCTGAGTTTCGGTAATGAAAGTTACATTCCTTGAGTATAGGCTTGAATTAAGAGTTAGCAGTCACATTTTTTCCCATAAGCAATGTTGTAGTGTGGTAGAAATCACATATATAGTGGAAGTTTGGTGATTTTTCCTGTTTCTTTGTCTTTTGTGAAACATCCATTTAAATGAAGGTGAGAGAATTCCAGAAAAGATTTATAAGGTCCTTTCCAACTTTAACCACTCATTTTGTAGGTGAAGAAACTGAGTTGCAGAGAAGTGATTTGAACTGGGTGATGTCGGTTAGATGAACAAACCTAGAATTAAAACTGAGACTCTCAAGGGAAAAATACACTATTTTTCCTCCCTTTTTCTCCTCGCATAGAATTCAGCCCTTTCCGTTGACTATTTAATGTATAAACCTATATAGTTTTAATTTTTGAAATTGAGGCAGCTTGCACAAATGTATGCGTCAATATAAACAACTATGACTAATAGGATGAGGGTTCTAATAAAAAATGAGTATGGTTTGCAAAAACAGATGGGTGATGTAAACAGAAAGATGGAAACTCTACAAAAGAATAAAATACTAGAAATCAAAATCATTGTAACAGAAAGAAAGAATACCTTTGCTGAGATAAATAGACTGGACACAGGGTAGGAAAGCATCAGGGAGCTTGAAGGAATAGCAAGAAAAATTTCTTAAACAATAATGCAAAGAGAAAAAAAGAATGTAAAAGACAGAAACAAATGATCAAGAAATGTAGAAAAATCACATTACAATTAGGCACAAAACCACAGATTTAAGAAGTTCAGAGGACACCAAGAAGAATAAATAATAATAATAAAAAAGATAGTGAGAGAGAGAGCAAAACCCCCAAAAACTAAACCTAGACATATACTCAAACTTCAGAAAATCAAAGACCAAGAGCATATCATTAAAGAAGCCAGAAGAAAAGCAAACCTTACCTATAGAGGAACAAAGATAAGAATTCTATGAGACTTCTCAGAAACTATGGAAGCAAGAGAAGACTGAAGAGAAATGTTGATACATGCCCCTCTCTCCCCGCCACAAATTTCTAACTCTTTATCAAGAGAAGTCATTCTTCAAAAGTGAAGGAGCAATAAAGACTTTCTCACACAAACAAACACTGACAGAATTTGTCACCAGTAGACCTACCTTGCAAAAAATGTTATAAGAAATTCTTCAGAAAGAAGAAAAATAATATAGGTCAGAAACTCAGATCTATATAAATAAACAAAAAAAGAACATTAGAAAAGGAATAAATTAAATCAAAACAAAATCTTTTATATCCATTATTCTTCATAGATTTAACAGATAACAGTGTGTTCAAATAATAATAGTAGGAAAACTAATAAGAAAACATTGGTTGGGAACTACATATTAGACCAAATGGAACTAGTAGACATATATGGAAATTTCCACCCAAGAGACCTAATGTGATATATTCTGAGAATGCTCCATGTTCACTTTATACATTCTTATATATAAGAAGGTCTAAATATGCCAAGTATCTTTTCTGACCATGATGGAATGAAATTAGTAATCAATAACAGCAAGAAAATCAAATTTACAAATTCGTGGAAACTAAACAACACACTCTTGAACAGTCACTGGGTCAAAGAATAAATCAAAAGGAAATTTAAAAAATATCTTAAGACAAATTAAAATGAAAACACAACAATAAAAACTTACTAGATTCAGCAAAACCAGTATTAAGAGGAAGGTTTACAATGATGAACATTGACATTAAAAAAGAAGAAATCGGCTGGGTGCAGTGGTTCACGCCTGTAATCTTAACACTTTGGGAGTTCGAGGAGGGTGGATCACCTGAGGTTGGGAGTTCGAGCCTCACCAACATGGAGAAACCCTGTCTGTACTAAAAAGACAAAATTAGCTGGGCGTGGTGGCACATGCCTGTAATGCCAGCTACTCGGGAAGCTGAGGCAGGAGAATCGCTTGAACCTGGGAGGTGGAGGTTGCAGTGAGCCAAGATTGTGCCATGGCACTCCAACCTGGGCAACAAGAGTGAAACTCCATCTGAAAGAAAGAAAGAAAGAGAGAGAGAGAGAGAGAGAAAGAGAGGGAGAGAGAGAAAGGAAGGAAGGAAGGAAGGAAAGAAGGAAGGAAGGAAGGAAGGAAGGAAGGAAGGAAGGAAGGAAGGAAGGAAGGAAGGAAGGAAGGAAGGAATCTCAAATGAGCAATTCAACTTTATACTTACAGGAACTAGAAAAAGAGGAACAGGGCCAGGCATGGCGGCTCACGCCTATTATCCCAGCACTTCGGGAGGCCGAGGTAGGTGGATCATGAGGTCAGGAGATTGAGACCATCCTGGCTAACACGGTGAAACCCCATCTCTACTAAAAATACGAAAAAAGTTAGCCAGGCATGCTGGTGCACACCTGTAGTCCCAGTCACTGGGCAGGCTGAGGCAGGAGAATCGCTTGAACCCTGGAGGCAGAGGTTGCAGTGAGCCTAGATCTGCCACACTCCAGCCTGGGTTAACAGAGCAAGACTCTGTCAAACAAACAAACAAATAAACAAAAAGTAAAAGAGAAAGAGGAACAGATTAAGGCTACAGTTAGTCCAAAGAAAAAGTAAATATAGTAACGATGCTTTGGGAGACTGACAGGAGGATTGTTTGAGCCCAGCAGTTCAAAGTTACAGTGAACTATGTTCTATGATCATGCCACTGAAAACCAGCCTGGGCAATACAGCAAGACTCTATCTCTAAAATTGAGCAACCCTTTTAGCTTGACTAAAAAAGAGAGAGAAAAGACTCAAACAGAATCAGAAATGAAAGAAGATGCAATACAATAGATGCCTCAGAAATGGAAAGGATCATGAGATTGTTACAAAAAATTATATGCCAACAAACTGGATAACCTTTGAAAAATGAATAAATTCTTAGAAATATGCAACCTACCAGAGTGAATCAAGAAGAAACAGAAAGCCTGAGCAAACCAAAATCAATAAGGAAACAGTAATCAGAACCTTTCCAGCAAAGAGAAGCCCGAGGCCAGATACTTTCATAGGTGAATTCTACTAAATACTCAAAGAATGAACAGCAATTCATGTTAAACTCTTCCAAAAAATAGGAAAAAAAGAACATTTTCAAAGCCATTTTTTGAAGCCAATATCACCCTAACAACAATGCTGAACAAAGACACCACAACAAACATAGATACAAACATCCACAATAAAATATGAGGAAACTGAATTCAACAACAGAACAGAAAAGATTATGCAACATGACCAAGTAATATTTATCACTGGGATGCAAGATGGTTTCAACATATTCAAATTAATCAGTGTAATACATCATATTAACAGAATGAAAGATATAAATTACATGACCATTTCAATAGTTGCAGAAACAGTATTTGGTAAAATTCAACATCTATTCATAATAAAAACTTTCAACAAAATAGGTATAGAAGAAACTTATCTCAACACACTGAAGGCCATCATATCATAGTTAATGAGTAAAATGGAAAGTTTGTCTTGTATGCTGCAGTACAGTACTAGAAAGCCCATTCTTGCCACTTTTATTAAACAGTGTACTCATCCTAGCCAGAGCAATTAGACAAGAAAGAAAAATAAAAGATATATAAACCAGAGAAAGAATTAAAATTACCTCCAGTTGCAGATTACATATTTCTATATGTAGAAACCACTAAGACTTCATAAAAATTGATTCAAATTAAAAAATAAATTCAGTAAAGTTCCAGAGTATAAAACCAATACACAAATATCAGTAATGTCTCTTCATATCAGCAATGAAATACTTGAAAAAGAAATAGTCAATTCCATTTAAAAATCATCAAAAAGAATAAAATAATTAGAAATTTAACAAGGAGGTAAAAGATCTGTACACTAAAACTATAAAGCAAAATTATAAAGAAATGGAAGAAGACACAAATAAATGGAAAAATATCCTGTGTCATGGATTGAAAAAAATAATGTTTTAAATGTCCAAACTATCTGTATTAGTTGGGGTTCTCTAGAAGGATGGAACTAATAAGATAGATGTATATATGAAGTGGATTTTATTAAGGAGTATGGACTCACATGATCACAAGGTGAAGTCCCAGAACAGGTCATCTAAGCTGAGAAGCAAGGAAGCCAGTCTGAGTCCCAAAACCTGAAAAATAGAGAAACCAACAGAACAGCATCAGTCTGTAGCCAAAGGCCCGAGAGCCCCTGCCAAACCACTGGGGTAAGTTCAAGAGTCCAAGAGTTGAAGATGTTTGAAGGCCAGAAGCATCCAGCACAGGAGAAAGATGAAGTCCAGAAGACTCAGCAAGTCTGCTCTTTTCCACCTTCTTCTGCCTGCTTTATTCTAGCTGCACTGGCAACTGATTAGATGGTGCCCACCCAGACTGAGGGTGCGTCTGCCCCTCCCAGTCTGCTGATTCAAATGTTAATTTCCTTTGGCAACACCCTCACAGACACACTCAGGAACAATACTTTGCATCCTTCAATCCAATCAAGTTGACACTCAGTATTAACCATCACACTATCCAAAGTGATCTAAAGATTCAACATAATCCTTATAAATATTTCAATGGCATTTTTTGGCATTTTTTACAGAAATTTTAAAAAAGTACTAAAATTCATATTGAACCAGAAATAACCCCAAATAATCAAAGTAATCTTAAGAAAGAAGGACAAAGTTGGGGGCATCCCACTTCCTGATTTCAAATATATTTCAAATCTATGGTAATCTAAACAGTATGGTATTGGCATAAAATTAGACACATAGATGAATGAAGCAGAATAGAGAGCCCAGAAATAAATCCATGCCTATACAGTCAACTAATTTTTGATAAGGGCACAAATAATATACAATGGGTAAAGAAAGGTCTCTTCAATAAATGGTGTTGGCAAAGTGGATATATATATATACAAATGAATGAAATTGAAACCTACCTTATACCTATGGACAAACATTAACCAGAAATGAACTAAAGATTTAAATGTAAGTCTTGGAACTTTAAAACTCATAGACGAAAACATAGGGAGCTTTTGTTCCTTAACATTGGTCTTTGCAATGATTTTTTGGATATGGCACCAAAAGCAACGACAACAAAAGCAAAAATAAACAAGAAGGACTACATCAAATTAAACAGTTTCTGCACAGCAAATGCAACAGTCAACATTTTTATCTGTACGTATTTCTTTAATTTTTTTATTTTTTATTTTTGTGGGTACATTGTAGTATATTTATGGCGTACATGAGATATTTCGGTACAGGTATGCAATGTGTAATAATCATATTATGGAAAATTAGGTATCCATCCCCTCAAGCATTTATCCTTTGTGTTACAAACAAGCTGATTATACTCTTTTAGTTATTTTTAAATGTAGAATTAAATTATTGTTGAATATAATCCCCCTGTTGTGCTATAAAATACTAGGTCTTATTTTTTCTAACTGTATTTGCACTGATTAACCACCTCCACCTTCCCCCACAACACTCCCCCAATCATTACTCTTCCCAGACTCTGGTAACCATCCTCCTATTCTCTATATATTTCTGAAACCATCAGTTCATACTGTTACTTTCAATTTCAATCCAATACACTTTATTTCAGCCATTTTTTTCTTTATTTGTAACTTCTAAATCAACATGAGAAACGTGGTTCTCATTATAAATAATATATTTAATTATTTGACAACATTTAAATATACATAAAGTAGTTAAAATTGCTAGCCCATACTCTTGAGAGAAATAACTTTACTAACTACAGGGCAGTGTTTATGTACAGTTTGTCTTTAGCCTTGGAGTATCCAATCAAAATACCCTTCCCCCCATATCCTTGTTGATTTGTTTTTATTTGCATACAGTAAAATTCATTTTTTGTGAGATATAATTCTATGGGTTTTGACAAGTACAGAATCATGCATCTTCCACTGTAGTCATGACAGAGAGCATTTTAGACCCTGTATCCATCAGTTCTTGAAATGTTTGGGCTTTTTCTTTTACCAAATTTATAATAGTTCTAGAAAAGGGCTTTAGGTTTTGTTGTGGAAGGATAAAGATTATTACTGAATACAATTTCCATAGTCCTGCACATTCAACCTCTTTTTTTGATAAATGGGTTCTAGGCCTAAGCACTGACTCAGGATCAGAAACTGGTCAAGGGATAACACTTTTTTAATTTGTGTAGTTGCACTTTGCCTCTTAATCAACCATTTTTTAATAATTTCTTTCCATTATATTGTTCAAGGTATAGCCTTGTTAGCTGCCCATCTATCTTGCCCTTAAGAATATTATTTTCTATTAACCAACTCCACTGATCTCAAGTAACTCCTCCCGACTGCCACTTTGACCTTGCCATTTATCTGACAGTTAAACACTATGACCTCATCACTGTTACTTTAAGATTGTATCACTGCATTGCTATCAATTAGCCCAGTTCCCTAAAAACATTTCCTACCATTGGTTTTGGTCTATAAAACACAACCATCTTTGACTTTCTCAACAATGCCAGTGCTCTCTCACTATTACATTACTGCTAAGCTCCCAGGGCACACAGACTTCTTATGGACACCACTAGCTTACCTAGTATGTCAACTCTATCATGCCCACCTCACTGAGCTGTTTGGTCCCTTCTTCTATTGTCTAGCATGGAAATCCTGGCATATTTATGTCATTTAGCATGAGGCAGTCTTTTATCCAAGTTTCCAAGAACCATACTAACGGTATACTACCACTGGCCCTCAGAGTCCTTGCCTGGATATTAAAGTATGTATCATGGGATACTAAACCTTCTCTTACACAACTTTATGACCCCCTCAATTGCAGCATCCTCAAGATACTTCCATACAAAATCTAGTTTTCCTCGGATACATTTTGGCTAGGTCCTGCATCCCTCTTTGGGTATGTATGTTCTTTTTTCTCCTTTCATGCCCCCTTGCCAAACTGTATTATGACTTGACCTGACTCATTGGTCTGGTGGTCAAAACAGAATTGGAGGTACATTCCAAGATGTATTCTTTTTATGGTCCTGCAGGCATAGTTCTCTATATTTTTGTCAAGGAAGACTGGAATACTTTCCTTAACAGGTCACAGCAGCCTACTTCTGTAAGCCCAGGGCATAGTAAGGCATTTGGAGATTCAAGACATTTGGATACATCCACCAAGATATTTCCATTTCATATTTTCAGAAGACCCTACTCTTTCCAAATCAAGGGTCTGATTTTGGCAAAATCTATTTTCTAAGATGGAGAATTCAATCTGTTTTTCTGCCATTTATTAAGTCCTAGGCCAGACCTGAATTATTTTATGTTTTTTGATTGCATGAGATAAGAGTTTCTCCATATGACATTAACAGTGCCTGCTGACTTTACACGTAGCCATTATTCATCTAATTCCATTGTCCTATAATTTACTACCTCCTCTAAAATTTCTCATATATCAGAGATGTTACCCTTGCCAGCACATTTTCTTTCACCAATACCTTATTCATTTTACCACAACTGAAAAATTTTAAAATTACACAGCCATAGTATGCCAATAGGGCTATCCATACTCCATTTAGTCTAACACCAAAATCCTGTGTCAGATCTTCATTCTTCTTGACACCACCTGCCTTAGGCTAGATCCCCCAGGAGAAAAATTCTAAAAAGATTTGCATGTAGAAAGATTATTAGAAAGCGATGGAAGTATGATCAGACAGAGGTCTGGAGCAATTTAATTTCAACGCATTGACAACAAAGCTATCAGCTGATTCCATGGGGAGTTTTGGGTTGGGATAAACTTTCATTAAAGTTGTAATGACTTGAGGTTAAGAAAGTAGGCATTTTCACCCCCATATTGAACAATCAGTAGATGAGAAATGTCCCAAAGGAAAGGGCATGACTATGGAAGAGGGAGCTTTTTTTATTTTTTGTCTGAGGACAAATTCTCAGACAAAATTTCAGCTATCAGCTGACAACACTTCAGGTAGTTGGGAGAATGTGTGCTTCAGCCCGGACAAAGGATCTGCACATACATCACAACAATATGAGATTCTAGACTAGACTCTCCGGTGAGATTCTTCATTCATACTTTCTCTGACCAATACTGAGTGTTTTATGGATATGTTGAAAATCAGAATCCACTTGCAATTCAAATATTTATTATCTTGGACAAATCACTTAATCTTCTAGGCATCTGCATGTCTACATGACATGTAGAAAGAGTAGAATCTTCCCTAACTTACTCCTTTATGTGTTGGTGAGAGGAAAATGAAATGAATGAAGCAATTAAAAATGATTGTATAAGACCACCTGAAAAGGATTCACATACACTCCTACTTTTGCCTAAGCCTGAATTCATGCCTGTTTCTCATGTTGTCATACTACATAGTGTCACGAGTCACTGGCTGGGTGAAATTTGATGTATGAAATTTTTTTTTGAACAGGAAGAACGTAAATATCTGATAAGAACTTATGTATTCTTTTATGTTGGTGAATTTCAGCACATATTTTACTTCTAATACACCAGGGGCAGAGCAAGTGGAAGATATATATAAGTAGTTGGGCATAGCCAGTGAAAAGATTTAGCTGGCAAGCAAGCAATAGATGACAGCTTCTATCTTACCCTCAGGGGACACCTAAAACCACCCTTCTAGGAAATTACCAGCCAAGGCACTCTGAAACATTGAACAAGTACATAAAAAAAGAACTTTTATCCCCCTTGTCTTAGAAGTGGAACAAAACAAAATAAATGACCTGCTTCTATCCACTCCAGGACATAAAAAATAAGGAAAGAAAGAAAGGAAAGAAAATGGTTCCATCTCATGCCAAGTTATGCAACTGTTAGATAGAGATGACTCAGAGCTCAGAACCACCCACACTGCTTGGGTAGAATGCCAGCAAGCAGATGGAACAGCTTGTAAAATATCTTCAGATGGCCCCAACCATTTATTGCATCTGTTTTTACGATGTGAATAAATGAAAAAATAATTGTCTTTGGCTTCTTAGATTTTTATTGGTTTCAGAAATCAGGTTATATCATTTTAAAATCTGCCTGCACAAGGAACTTTACTTAATTAAATCATCCCAATAATGGCTGGATTTAAGCTTTCAGTGTTGACTGGATTGTATTGATGCTATTTACAATAATCTCTCTGTATAATCTGCTTTCAAATTCAGCCGTTCCTTTGGATGAAGCAAGTTTTTCCTTACATCTCTGCTAGCCATCTTTTGACCATTGGGGGACTAGCCTGAGGAACATATTCGTTGCTAGAGCACAGCAGGGCAGAAAATGGAGACAGATCCTTCATGTCAACATCAAACATCTAACTAGGTTATCAAACCTCTAACTAGCTTACTTATGTTAGGACTTCTTGTTACAAGATATGATCGCATTTTTTCTTATGTGGTTAATTCATTTTGCATTGGATCCATTGTTACATCTGAACAAATATACAAAGATAAAGAAATAAACTCAGAAGGAGTTATTTGTAATTTAGGCAGAAATGACACTGAACAAAATACACCAAAAAACTTGGGCTATAGACTGTGCTCTACTCTTTATTAACCATGTGGATTTGCATCAATTATAATTTTTCCCACTGATCAAATGGAAATAACTGCCTTATCTTTCCTGTAGAAATTTTGGGAGAAAAACTATGATAAATGCTGTGGTCTGAATGGCTGTGTCTCCCCAAAATTTATATGTTCAAAACCTAATCCCCAGTGTAATCGCCTTAGAAGGTGAAGCCTTAGGCAGGTGATTTGATCATAAGGGTGGATCATGAATGGCATTACTGTCCTTATAAAAGATGCCTTAGAAAATTGCCTTGTGATTGCACCACGTGAGGACACAGCTAGAAGACACCATCTATGAGGCAGGAAACACCCCTCGCCACATACCGAATCTGCTAGTTTCTTGATCTTGGACTTTCTCACCTCCAGAACTATAAGAAATAAATCTCTGTCATGTATAAGCTAATCAATTTATGGTATTTTATTATAGCAGCCCAAATAGACTAAGGCAGTGAATGTATGTGGGGGAAAAACACCTTTGCAAGTTACTAAAGATGCTATATAATACGCTTTGAAAATGCAACATTCCACAAGTTTATGCTATAATTTTAACTTAGAGAGTTGTGGCAAAAGAATGACTTCCATGTGTGAAATATGTGTTTAATGACATGATGACTTTCTATAACTAAATGAACTAAAGCTTTATGTCATATCAACAGCCATAGGCCCTTCATACATACCAATATGATCAGAGGTGGTAATTTTGATTGGAAAAATTAAATACAACATGCAAGAAAACAGAGATTTCCAGAACAATGCAGCCATTACAAAATCACTTTCAGGATATTAGGGAATTAAAAATCCTTCATTTATAAAATCATGTTTTCCTGGTAACTTTGATGAGTTGCAGTTCGATTTTTCATTAAGAAAAATGACAGTAAACGCTTAGCTCTTCCAACAGGCTGGTGTAAATGGAATGAATTTGTCTCAAGGGACTGTGTGTCAAATTTTTAAAGATAAATTACCAAGGTTATCTTAAAAATCCCCATTTGTCAGAAATGATAAAAATGTAACACTGAGTAATCAATATCAGGATTCCACTAATTCCATTCAAATCATTAACCACTTCATTCAAAAGCTGACTCACACATGGGTAAATAATAATAATAAAGCTGGCATAGAACATGCTTTCAGCACATATATATTTTTTTCTTTTTACAAATTGACTTTTAGAATGTCAGTGATGGAAGATTCTGAGTGAAGTTTAATCACTCACCACCATACCATATTTGAACTTAGCATAGCCAAGGCTTAGAAAAGATAAAAACCACCATTTATTGATACTTATTATGTGGAAAGGACTTGACACTCATGATTGAATTTAATCCTTGCAACAGCCTGTGATATTGGAGCCATTATCTTAGTCTTACAGATGAAGACAATCAGGTTAAATAACTAATTCAAGGTCACACAGCCAGTAGACGAGAAAGAAGAGACTCAAGCCCACATTTATATGACTGGAAGGCTCATGCTTATGCAGGCTTGAAAGTCAGGAGACCTGAATTTTAAGTGAAAATGTGAAGGTATTTGAATCAGAGAGGTGTGGCTGAGATGTGGTCTGTGTCACTTGATGCCAAACTGTATTTTTCACCATGTTTGTGGAATTGAAATAGGATGCTAGAGATAATTTTGAATTTGATTATCTAATATTTAAGATACAAAAGCTTCAACTTTGCCAGAGAGATCCAAATGTTTCATTCAGACTTATTTTAGTGAGGAACTATGTGGCACACATTGGCAAAGCTGATGGTAAACCAGATTACCCACAGGAAATATTTTATCCATATGCCTGTTGTAATGGGCTACATTTTATATTGGATGTCATGCTTAGTAACTTTTTTTGTTACATTTATGTCGCAGTTTTAAACCCAGTCACTGAAGGTACTGGAAAGAATAATACGGCAAGATCTAACCTAGCTGCTGTTCTTCACTTCACTTACGTGCTGTCCTCAGTGGAAACTTAGTGTTCCAGAAAATTGAGACTGAATGAACAACAACAAAAAAAGAACAAAGATTCAAATATTTATCTCTTAAATTGCCTTATTCAATAATAACAGCAACAACAATATTATCAATAACAATAGACACATTTATTGGGTCCTTATGACGTGCCAGGCACTGTGACTGACGTATTTTACTACACTGACTCACTGCAATATCCTGAGGTAGGATCCACTGTTACCCCATTTTACAGATTAAGGAATAAATGGTTACAGAGGTCATGCACCTTGCTCTCAAACTAATGCGCTAGTGGAGCCACAGTTCAGATTCAAACCTAAGCCCATTCTGTCTCAGTGTCTGAACTCAACCACTGCATCATTTTTTGAGAATTATAAATATCATACTAAATATTCTGATTCTGTTCTTGTTAAAATTCCTCTTTCCTGTCATTATTTTATCAGGTCTTCATGACAGCCTTGCCACCTAGGTATCACCATCTCTGTACAGGAGATGAGGATGCTGAGGGTTAGAAGACAGAATGTCACTCATGTGAACCGTCTACCGACACCTGATCTCCAATGGGAAAATATCGGGAAATGAAAACCTCTCCCTTTCAAACAAATCTCCATTTCTTTTCTCCACTTTTCTCCTGAAAAAGAAAATGCACACACTCCACACACACAAAGAACATTATTTTGGTTACATTTTCATAAAGCTATACATTGTAATTATGGAAATGAGATTGTCATCAACTTTAATCACGCTAAAAATGCTCATCTTTTTTTTATAAGAAAAAGAGGAATAAATACTCATTAACACTGAAGGCCTCAAGAACTTAAATTAAATTTTACTTTGAGATAGAAAATTGGTATGAAAAGAAGCCTGCATTAGTTATCCCCATCCACTCTTCCCACCCTCTTCCATTAAAAAATAATTTATACAAGTAATCATCTTTGAAGCCAAAAGTGATTTTAGAGGAAACTTCAATCATCTACTGTTTAGAGTTTAAAAAGCATCAAGCCACACCAAATGTGAAGCTAAGTGTTAACACTCTTTTCTGCCTAGAGAGCCTCCCCTTTTTGGTCTCCTAAGTCTCTGGAAGATTGAAGGGGTAGGATAGCGGCAGGAAAAGTTGATTGTGCCTTGTATATTATGTGTGTTTTTGTGCATATATACATGCATACATAAATATACATCTTGCATGATTCTTGTGTGTTGTGAGAATTAAAGTATGCATCGTAAGGGTCCGGATATAGTGAAAACCCCAAGTATTTCAGCTGTCTTCCTGAAATCCTTCCTTCTAGGTCAACCTGCAACTGCTTTTAGGTTGTAGCTATATTTGCTCTGTTTTAAGTAATTGAATTATCTCTTCAGAACTTCACAATTCTCCTGGCCAGGAATTGGCAGAACCACTAATTTACAAAAATGCAATATGGTTTACTTCTCTTTTAGCAGCAGCATCCACCTCTTTCATCCAATTAATTTCAAGTGTGCCAGTTTGATTACTACTCTTCTGTCCAGGAAAATGCAGGGACATTTCTGACTACTATGAACAATTATAGCAGAAAATAAACTACTATTCATGATAACATTTAACATGTAGTTTTTTTATGTGGACCAGGTACAACTCAAAGGGCTTTATATCTTTTTTTTCTTTTCATTCTCATAGCAATCCCAAACAGTACCTATTATTATTATTAACTTTCTGATATGGCATTGGGTTTGGGGAAGAATGAGTGACGTACTCAAAGCAATGCTGTCACCGAGTATCAGTGTCACCATCAGTTCTGCATTCTCACCAAGAACTTGCTGACTTTACAAACTTCTCTTAGTCCTCAGAATAGGTCACTTGCTTATGTTTTAGATCTTTCCATTCTTCTTCCAGATCCACCCCGCCCCCCCAACCCTTTCACACACTGCTCCATTCCAAAGGGAGCTGACAAGAGTGTGTGACAGGCAAAGACACTCTGGCCCTGTGCTTCCTAGTGAATCCAGTCCATGATGAGCACCACAAGAAGAGCAGAGAGGAAGACACAAGAGAAGGCATGGCTTTTATTGTCTGGGTTTTCCCATGTGCTGGAGGGTAGCTGTGTTCTTTCAGGTGGCCCTTTCACCTGGGCTTCTCTGTCACTGGGTCTTGAAAACCATTCCTTCCCTCATCCTTCCAAACCTGTGTTGTTTCTGATTTCAGGATTCTGCATGGTCCTCTGTAGTTTCCTCCACCCTGCCCACATCTTTAGAAACGGTCTTCTTATCATTCCCTTTTACAGTCCCTTTTATTGATTCCAATTGAGTGTGCCATTTGCTTCCCATGAGAACTTGACTGATGGATACATATCCTTGTCTTTCTATAATTCTGAGCACAGACAGACAAGAGCAGAGAAACACTTATTTACTAGCTGAGTTGTTTACTCTTTCGTCTGTATTAGGGCAGAGGCTATGTCCTCTTTACTCAGTCTTGTATCCTTGGTGCCCAGCAAAATGCCTGGTGCTCAGATGGCATGGAAAAATATTCACTGACTCAATAAATGCCTCAAGGTAAGCAAAGGGTGGTTTATAAGATAGCTCTGTAACTTATTGTTTGTCTTTCAGAAAAAAGAGAGACTAGAACACCACCCCAAAGCTACTGAGCAGTTTCTTCACTTAAATGCACGAATGAACAAGCATTTTGGACATTTAGCATAGTAAGTAGGAACCCAGCAGGCATTCCAGGCCAGAAACCTAATCTCTAAAACCATATAGATTCTTTTCCTCTAAAAGGAATTGAGTATTGTGAAAGTGATGACGGGCTGAGAAATGACCAGGTTTGAGGCCTGAGATTTCATGTCTCCATCAGGTTTTGATGTAGCCTTTTACAGTGTCCCTTAAAAAATGTCTATGGAGACATGGAAAAATAATAAAAATCACATCACAACAATAAACAAAGATTGACAAATATATAACCATATTCCAGAATGAATTTTTAAAAGGCACTAATTGATAGAATATGGAGAAAGGGCATTATGATTTATGCAACAAAGACTGCTCAGATATTAAAATGTGGAAAGATAGAGTACTTTCTACCTCAACTCTCCATCCCTTCACTCAAGTCTTGGGCCTGTACCAAACTGATAACTTGACAATTCTCTTCCTACCTTTTTTAAAAAATATATCTAAAATGTATAAACATCAACCTGTAGCTTCATTAAAATAATAATGATCTAGTAAAAGAGTCATAGGGATACAGTTTCTTTAAAAAGAAATAATCTCTTTCAAAACAACAACCAATATTACCTTTATAGTGTAATAGTAAAGCTGGTCTAATTAAAATCAGAAGCATGACTAAAATTTAATGCTACTATTATTAAACATTGTTCTGGAGGTTGCGTTCAATGTACTTAGCAGAAACAAAAGCAAACCAAAATAAAAAGAACAAAATTTCAAAAAGAGGAGACAAAACCATTATTCCTTACAGATAGTAGAAGACAAAACCATTATTCCTTACAGATAGTAGATATATGTGTAGCATGGGCAAACTTTAATGCATCAACTGAAAGTCTTATTTAAATAGGTGAGTTCATAAAAGTGTCCAGTATACACGTACTTAAAATAAGTGTATAGAGTCAATAAAAACTTTCAGGACTAGCCAGAAGAAAAAGAAAAGAAACGAAAGAAAGGAATGGGATCCTTATTGAAATACATTTAAAGAAGAATGTTGGAAATTAAAATCCAGTATTAAAACTGCTTTGTATCCTACACACCTCAAGTCATTGCATGTGTTACTCCGAGGTGCTTAGTCATGGTCTTAGAATCAGACTAATCTGGGCCAAATGCCAGCACTGCCACATTTTGGCTGTGTGAACATAAACACAATCCATAGGAAACATTCTTTTTTACCTGCCACATTTCTCCTATTTGTAAAATGAAGATAACAGTATTGCTTACTTCAGAGGCTGTTGTCAGAATTAAACACAATAATGTATGCAAAGTGCTTAGCATTTTACAATAGATATTACTTTATCTACTTTAGTAACTAATTTGTTAAAAATAAATAACTCTCAGTAATCTATTCTTTAAAAGAAATATTTCTTCTGGCGGATATTAGTTGGAATGTCTTTGATTGTAAATATTAAAAAAAAACGTGGAAGACAAATATTACAGAGAATTTAGTGGATTATGTAATTTAAATATCCAGAGTGAATTTAGGTATAATTTGGTCAAAGTTGTGATTTATTTATCTATTTTTTTATTGTCATTTTCTTGGTTCAGTTTACTTCAGTTTTTTCAACTGAATGTTCAAAGAACCTTCACTTCAAGAAAAGTGGCTGTAGAGATCCTGTATTTCCTGTTTGTGTCCCATGATGTCCCAAATGAGATCAATATGTTTAAGATTCTAAGGCAAAATGTTGACTTTCTTCGTAATTGAACCACAACTCAAATCAGCTAAAATATCTAGAGGAAGCCATAGTAGCCGTTGGCTTAGGCTTAGATGAACTGAACCGAAAACCGTGGCAAGATATGATTAACCTGTGTCTGAAATCGGTGGGTTCTTGGTCTCACTGACTTCAAGAATGAAGTCGTGGACCCTTCCGGTGAGTGTTACAGTTCTTAAAGACGGTGTATCCAGAGTTTGTTCCTTCTGATGCTCGGACGTGTTTAGAGTTTTTTCCTTCTGGTGGGTTCGTGGTCTCGCTGGTTTCAAGAGTGAAGCTGCAGACCTCCGCGGTGAGTGTTACAGCTCATAAAGGAGGCGCGGATCCAAAGAGTGAGCAGCAGCAAGATTCATTGTAAAGAGCAAAACAACTGAACAAAGCTTCCACAAGTTTGAAGGGGACCCCAGAGGGTTCCCCTTCTGGCTGCTGACCCAGGCAGCCTACTTATATTCTCTTATTTGACCCCGCCCACATCCTGTTGATTGGTTCATTTTAGAGATTTGATTGGCCCATTTTACAGAGAGCTGATTGGTCCATTTTGCCAGGGTGCTGACTGGTGCATTTATAATCCTTTAGACATAAAAGTTCTCCAAGTCCCCACTAGATTAGCTAGACACAGAGCACCGATTGGTGTATTTACAAACCTTGAGCTAGACACAGAGTGCTGATTGGTGCATTTGCAATCCTTTAGCTAGACACAAAAGTTCTCCAAGGCCCCACCAGATTAGCTAGACACAGAGCACTGATTGGTGCATTTACAAACCTTGAGCTAGACACAGAGTGCTGATTGGCATGTTTACAAACCTTGAACTAGACACAGAGTGCTGATTGGTGTATTTACAATCCCTGAGCTACACACAGAGTGCAGATTGGTGCATACACAATCCTCCAGCTAGACATAAAAGTTCTCCAAGTCCCCACCTGACTCGGGAGCCCAGCTGGCTTCGCCCAGTGGATGCTTTGCCAGGGCCACTGGCAGAGCTGCCTGTCAGTCCCACAATAAGCACCCGCACTCCTCAGCCCTTGGGTGGTCCATGGGACCAGGCAACACGGAGCAGGGGGCGGCGCCTGTCAGGGAGGCTCAGGGGACAGGAACCCATGAGGGTAGCGGGGAGGCCTCTGGCATGGCGGGCTGCAGGTTCCGAGCCCTGCCCCCATGGAGAGGCGGCTGAGGCCCAGCAAGAATTTGAGCACTGCACAAGTGGGCTGGCAGTGCTGGGGAAACTGGCGTACCCTCTGCAACTGCTGGCTGGGGTGCTAAGCCCCTGACTGCCCTGGGCTGGGGGCGCCAGCCAGCTGCTCCTAGTGTGGGGCCCGCCGAGTACTCACCCACCCGGAACTCGTGCTGGCCTGTGAGTGCTGCATGCAGTCCCGATTCCCGCCTGCGCCTCTCTCTCCACACCTCCCAACAAGCAAAGGGAGCTGGCTCTGGCCTTGGCTAGCCCAGAGAGGGGCTCCCACAGTGCAGTGGTGGGCTGAAGGGCTCCTCAAGTGCCACCAGTGGACGCGGAGGCCAAGGAGGTGCCAAGAGCGAGGGCTGCTAGCACATTGTCACTTCTCAAACCCACTTATTTCAGTCAGAGCCCTTGCCTCTAGAAGTGGAGGTGGGTTTATGGGAACTTTGAATTATCTATTTAGGACAGTTAGGAAGCAATTAAGGACTTTGGAAATACAGATATATGAATGAAGCATTGTGAGGACAATGTTCTTCCAGGAGACTGCATATGTCTGTATTAATAGAATAGCATTTTCTGTCGTGGGGTGGGGGAAGAAGGGAGGGATAACATTAGAAGATATACCTAATGTAAATGACGAGTTAATGGGTGCAGCACACCAACATGTCACATGTATACATATGTAACAAACCTACACATTGTGCACATGTACACTAGAACTTAAAATACAAGAATATATATATATATATATATATATATATATATATATAAAGACTTCCTCCCTGAGTTCTCACATTTGCAGGCACGGTACCCACTTTTAGCTTGATACGTGGAATCTCAATCATGCTATAGTCTATAACCAAGCTCAACCATTAACGAGCTGCAAGATTTTCAGCAAGTCACATCTGCTCCCTGGAAATCAGTGTGGTCACTTGTAATAAAGGAGGCTTGAGCAAATGAACTCAAAATTCCAAGTAGTTCCATGGGTCTCTATGAACACAATACATTACCTTTATAAATGGGGAAGATGCCCATTAAGTAATTTCTCAACTTCTGTTCTGAAAATTACACAAAATGACCCAAGATCCTTTTATCTTTCTTTTCTAGGACTATTTCCTATCCCTTTTATCTCTTTGTTGATATTCTAGAGGCCTGCTTCAATATTTCCTCCACATCCCATTCTCTATATGAAATTTCCAACTGAAAAAATAAATCTGTTAGAGATATCAATAACATCTCCTAAGTAAGGAGATCTCTATTTCAAGAAATCATTGTGAATTTTGCCTGTGTGTTTAGCAATGCTTTGTTCTTGCAAATTTTCATCTTAGACAATTTTGACAGTTGTTTAAAATATATTGCTCTTTAAAGAGTTTACAGTTATTTTTATTTGTTGTAAAATTTAAACACAATGAAATTTACAGTTCTTATTACACATTTACTGAATTTTGACATGCATCTACCTGTGTAACCCAACCTCTTATCAAAAAATAGAATCTTAACATTAAGAGTGTTCCTCATGTTCCTTCCAAGTCAATCATCACTCCCATGGCTACAGAAGAAACCATTATTTTGATTTTTTCCCCACAGATTAAATTTGCTTGTTCTCGAACTTAATATTAAAAAACATGCAATATGTGATTATTGTTAAAATTCAATTGACTAGATTTGTACATGTCAATCTCTATAGATCCTTATTCGTTCTGTGGGTCTATATATACTTATTAATTGGCCAATCCTATACTGCTTAATTTCTGTAACTTTATAGTAAGCCTTGAAATCAGTTATTTGACATTTCCTGCTTCAATATTCTTTTCAAGTTTGTTTTGGACCTTTGAGTTTCTTTGCCTTCCTGTATGAATTTTATGATGAGCTTATTGATACCTATGAAGAAAATTCTGGTAGGATCTGCAGATAAATTTTCAGAGAATTGGCATCTTTGTAGTATTTAGACTATTGATCCAAATGTAACTTTTCATTATTAAAACAAAAAACATCTTTTGGTTTCCTTCCTAGCTATCTAGAAAAAAGAAAAAGCCAGGATTTAAAATAGTGGCACTAGTCTTTGGAAGAGAGGAAAAAAAATCCAAAGCCTTGAGGAATCTCTGACTATGGATAAGAAACTAAAAATTATAATTTCAATAAACTAAACAGTCATTTTTGAGATCCAACTGTTGGTGGATTGACTGACACCAAAATAAAGTAAAGATGCTAAAGCAGATCACCAAAAAACATTCTGTGTCAATCTTCAAATTGATCAAGCATGGTGAAGGGAAAATGTGGTGATAAAAGGCGGCTGAGAGCCATGCAGTATTAAGTTGACAGGGGCTTGGTCTAGTTGACTCTTTTTATATTCTGAACTTACAAACAGAGAATCCTTAAATGGGATCAACTGTCTCAACAGTTGCAATACATTTTTGTTTTCGGTGGGGTTTATTTGTTTGTTTGTTTTGAGAAGGAGTCTCTCTCTGTTTCCCAGGCTGTAGTCTGGAGTACAGTGTTGCCATCTCAGCTCACTGCAGCCTCTGCCTCCTAGGTTTAAGCGACTCTCGTGCCTCAGCCTCCTGAGTAGCTGGAATTACAGGCACACGTGACCACACCCAGCTAATTTTTTGTATTTTTAGTAGAAATGGGGGTTTCGCCATGTTGCCCAGACTGGTCTCGAACTCCTGACCTCCAGTGATCTGCCCCCTTCGGCCTCCCAAAGTGCTGGGATTACAGGCATGAGCCACAGTGCCTGGTCAGCTGCAATACTTTCACAGGAGATCACAAAACTAAGGGGTTAAGTACAACAAACACATTTTTGATTCATACTGAATCTCTTGTTCCAGAGTTGCGAAGTTATTGTATTACCAATAAGTGATGCAGATGTTCAAGGAGACAATGATGAGTTTCAAAATATGTTGATGGAAGGACATAAATTTGAATTCAGTACTAAGTAATAGTTACCTTTTAGATTTTTGGAAAAATTGAGAAAAGTTAAAATAATGCTAAAAATGCTTTGCTGCTTTTCTTTATCCCTTCCCCCCTGTCCCCACCATATCTTACTTCTTTCATTCTGATGGCAAGCATCAGGTGTCCTCAGTGGACCAGTCTCTTGCTATGCTTTGAGACCACAATCATATCTTTACTTCTCTCTCTGGCTCCTTATTCCTGGCAGTGAATTTCAGTTAAATATCATTGCTTCATTAAAGTTATTCTAACCTAAAGAAAATCCTTTTCTGTTATTCTTTATACAAGTCACTTATCCCTCATTTATCTCCATCATTACACTTACTTATTAATTTTTCTGTTATTTTTTCCTCCAGTACAATAAACACCATGGTATACCCACTACTTCACTAGATGAATGTATTAATAAACAGGTGTCTTCTTCGACTACTTTGTAAATCTTTAGAGAGAAGAAACTTTCTCTAATTCATCATTTGACCTGAATACTCTGATCTCAGGAGAAATATCTATAAAAAATATTTAACATATGAAGTGTTACAAAGGTAATTATAGAATTTTGCATAAGGTAGGTGGAGTTATCTCAGTAGGAGTTCTTCAATACCCCAGAGAACACAGAAGGATTTCAAAAAGGCAATAAGCTACATGCTGGGTCTTCAAAAAATACGAGGCATTTACTTGGCAGATGAAGGGGCTCAGCTCAGACAATCTTACCGGTTTTGTTGTAAAACTTAAATCCAGTCATTTATTCTCTCATTTAATAAGCATTTATCAAAATACTATGTCAGCTCTATCCTAAGCACTTGTGATACATGGTAATGAACACCAGACATAATGTGTGCTGTCATTTACCTTAAAAATCTCACCCCATGAGGGGGTGAACATTAATTAAATAAACATAAAAGATACAGTGCTTGCATGCATTCATCATTTTTTCCATATTATTTCATTTAGTTCTCACAAATACCTTGTGAGATAGTTACTATGATTAGCACCCACTTTATAATAATAAAATTGAAGAAAAAGAAGGAATTAAAGATGACAAACCCCCACACCAGGTAAGCCAAAGTAGGATTTATACTCAGACTAATTCCAAGGCCTGAGCATTGGAATAATGTTGAATATAAAGTCAATGGTACAGACCCCCAAATATGTTATGTAATATTAATTAATAAGAACTAAATACTTTTAAAAATTAAGTCAAATAGCAAAATACAAACTGATGTGAGCTTAGATTTGAGGGTTAGACAGGACCAAGCTTGCAGTGGCCTTGTAGGTCTCATAAATATATATTGTTTTCTTTTCAGAGCAATGGGAATCCACTGACGGGTTAATTCTGATGAGGAAGACGGTAGGCAGAGTGATGTGAAAATGTTGGAGATGGTCCAGAGGTCTTTGATAAAACCAATAAAGAGGTCCCTGGTGCTTGGAAGGCTGAGGCAGAAGAATCGCTTGAACCCGAGAGGCAGAGGCTGCAGTGAGCCGAGATTGCACCACTGCACTCCAGCCTGGGTGGCAGAGCAAGACTCTGTCTGGGAAAAAAAAAGTTATTGCATTATTCTGGATAAAATTAATGGTAGTTTGGAATAAGATGACAGCTATAATTGAAGGAAAGATGAGTGGATGAATTTGAGAGCTCTTTAGGAAGGTGCCTAATAAAAAATATATATATGGAATAAAGTATAAGGAGACCCTAGCACAGTAGTATTGACTGAGAGATACTACATTACGTGGCCATGAGGAAGGGAATTATTAGGAATAAATCTAGAGAGTAAGATAGGCCAGTATACAGCTTGTTGTAGCCTAGGAATGGAGGTAGTGTCCTATGGTGGATAGAGTTTTCAGTTTGAATATGATGCTTGCAGTTAACTTTCTGAGTAACTTTGGGCGAGTTATTTTTTCCTTACTGGAAACTGATCAATAACCCAGGAAGATCTGAGACGAAGTAACATTGTGTGTGTGACAGGTTTACAGAGTTTCTGGCTCTTGGGAGGAAGGAAATGCTACTATTAAAATTATGAATTTGGCATAATAAAGAACCTTCTTCCCCATAATCTGTCTCAAGTACCAAAAATACCCAAATATCTGAAGTCATGACGCAGTTTGATTTTCAAGGGTAAAATAGATAATTTATTCACCAATTACTGATTGGTCCACAAAAAACATATAGAACTCATTGTATATGCCCTGCCAGACCATGCTGTTGGAGCCTACATTCTGATCTCTAAAGCCAGGTAGAAAACATAGTAAGGGAAGCCTTTTACTAGGGTTTACAAACTTTTAATAGACAATTGGGGATTTTATTACATATGATACATAGACACAAAATATTTTTTCCATTCATTTTAAATTATAAAACATAATTTCAGACCAAGAATTGAGAGGCCGGGCATGGTGGCTTATGCCTCTAATTCCAGCACTTTGGGAGGCCAAGATGGGTGCATTATTTGAGGTTAGGAGTTGGAGACCAGCCTGGCCAACATGGTGAAATCCTGTCTCTACTAAAAATACAAAAATTAGATGGGTGTGGTAGCATCCCAACTACTCAAGGGGCTGAGGCATGAGAATCACTGGAACCTGGGAAGTGGAGGTTGCAGTGAGCTGAGATCCAAGATCATGCCACTGCACTCCAGCCTGGGTGACAAAGCAGGACTCCATTTCAAAAAAAAAAAAAAAAAAAAAAAGGTTTGGGAGATCCAAATATAATAAATAAATCTTAAGAATTAATTAATATAGCTGTCCATTCATGGTAGCATTAAAAAAGTTTGAGAAATTTAGAAGGAATATTATCTAGATATCAAGAAATAGATATCAGATGTGATTCACATTATATCTAATTCTGTGGTTGGTATCTTGCTAATATTCATAATTTATTGCAAAGACAATTTTCCCAAAGTTTTCTTGCTCAGCCAGAAGAAGTGGGTAATAAATTAGATTGAGTCATGGAAATTTGTATTGAGTTGAATTGAATAGGAGAGAGGAAAATTCAGTTTTCCAAGGGAAAATGCATAGTAGATACACAATGTGTAGCAGATTTTCTGAGGAAAAGAAAGTAACATAGGATGTGGTACTGTTTCCATTGTTTCAGATCTCTCAATTTATTTATTTATTTTTATTTTTATTATTTTTTTTATTGAGATGGAGTCTTGCTCTGTTGCCCTGGCTGGAGTGTAGTGGTGCAATCTCAGTTCATTGCAACCTCTGCCTCACGGGTTGAAGCAATTCTCCTGCCTTAGCCTCCCGAGTAGCTGATATTACAGGCACCCGCCACCATGACTAGCTAATTTTTGTATTTTTAGTAGAGATGGGGTTTCACCATGTTGCCCAGGCTGGTCTCGAACTCGTGACCTCAAGTCATCCACCTACCTCGGCTTCCCAAAGTGCTGGGGTTACCGGTGTGAGCCACCGCGCCCAGCCCAGATCTCCTAATTTACAAAGAAACTTTAATCTGCCATGCCAATCCAAGTAGCTAGGATCATTATAAAATAGATCAGTGTAACTTTTCAGCATCCCAGTGTTTCTTGCAGAGAACTTGCCTTGCTCTTCCAAACAAATATATGAATTTTAAAAGTTAACATTTAGTAGTTTGTGCTCATGTGCCTTTTTATTTTTAATTCAACCAAAGATAAAAACTGTTGGAAATAACAAAGTGAATGGGCGAGTCTCAGTATCTCTCTTTAAAACCTTATAATTATAGTTGTGCATGTTTCTCTTTCTGAAATATAACACTAGTGGAACACAGGAAGCCCCTAAAACATGAAGATATTAAAATACAGTGGGTGTTCAAAGAAGAATACCACATTTTAAAAACCTGTAAAAAAGTTTCATGAGATCTATGAATTCAGCATTGGATTAGGGAATGTGATGGGCAATGAGAATGTTCCAGACATAAAGAACTGAAGAAGAACTACAAAGAGCATGATGGAGGAATCCTTCACTTGGTCCAATCCTATTTATCTTTGCAGTATTTTTGGTCAGAAAGTCCTAGAATATAAGTCAATGTAGGTCTTTGTGTATGGCCCATTTGAATACAGGAAAAAGCAAATTGTTCTCTCTCTACTCACACATACCACACAGCACAGAATGCTTCTATGACTCTGTGTGTGTGTGTGTGTGTGTGTGTGTATGTGTGTGTGTGTGTGTTTCCAGCATACCAAGCAATTCTCCAGCAACAGACACCAGTGGGGTGTCCTATAATTTAATTCAATTCTGACAGTATCTACCTGAAGATATAATCAGATTTCACAAGTTGAGGGCTCAGTCCCACAAGACTGCTCCCCACTTCAGATGCCAATCAGTACCCTCAGATTATGACCTGTGCTTCTGACCAACTGGCTATAAATCAGAGATCCCACCACCCCTCCTGGAATTCAATTAATTTACTAGAGTGGCTCAAAAAACTTTAGTAAACACTTTACTAGATATCACATCTGATATCGCTCTATTTCTCAATATCTAGATAATATTGCTTCTAAATTTCTCAAACTCTTTTAATGCTACCAAAAATGGACAGCTAAATTAATTCTTAAGATTTATTTATTATATTATGATTTCCAGATCTTCTAATTATTGGTCTGAAATTAGGTTGTAAAATTTTAAATGAAAGGGAAAAAATTAAGTCTATGCATTATAAGTAATAAACTCTCCAATTGTCTATATATTTAAATTTGGTAAACTCTAGTAAGACTTCCCTTACTATGTTTACTAGAGTTCGGGGAAACACTTTACTTATGTCTACCCATATATTACCAAGGCTATTTCAAAGGTTACAAATGAACAGCGAGATGAAGACATACACAGGGTGAGGTCCGGATGAATCATGAGTACAAGAGCTTCTGTCCCAGACTGAAAATGACCTTATTCACTGACGTGGAAGCTCACTACACCCAGTCCTTTGGGTTTTTGGAGGCTTCATTTCATAGGCATGATTGATTAAATCATTGGCCGCTGGTGATCAACTCACCTTTCAGTCCTTCTTTTCTCCCTGGAGGTGGAGGTAGGGTTGAAAGTTCCAGTCTTTTAACCACATCATTGGTTTTGTCAGGAATAACAAAAGACACTCCTCTTTCCTTTATCCCTCCAGAGCTGTTCTACAATCCAGGACAAAAGGCCACATATTCTAACAAAGGATACTCCTATTGGTCTAGTCACTTAAGAGTTATAAAGGTTTTAGGACCTCTGAGCCAGGAACTGTGGATCAAATCCAAAATTCATGCAGTCAGCCCTCAGTATCTATGGGTTCCATATCTTGGATTCAACCGATTTTGGATCAAAAGTATTTGAGGAAAAACAAAGGATGGTTGCATCTGTACTAAACATGTACTACATGTATGGACTTTTTTTGGTCATTAATTCCTGAAAAATACAGTACAACAAATATTTACATAGTATTTACATCATGTTAGTTATTATAAGTAATCTAGAGATGATTTAAAATATACAGGAGGATGTGCATAGCTTATATGCAAATACTATAGCATTGTGTATGAGATTTGAGCATTCATGCATTTTGGTATCTGCAGGGGGTCCTGGAACTAAGCCCCCAGGCACACCAAGGGATGACTATATTTCACAACATCACAGGCTGCTAGTGACACAGGCAGGCTTGGGGAGGTAAAGCCTATCAATATGTCTCTAAGACTTGTGATCTGAGAGACTAAAATAGATATCCCTATATGGACTAAGATAAACCCTAAGGTTAAGAAAACAAAACTTACCTACTTGTTTTCAGGACTCAGCTGGCATGGCACCTTCCTAAGTTCCTATGGCTATAAGAAAAACCACACTATTGCTAAACTCCCTAATAGGACTTATCAGGCAAATTATCAGACCTATCCTAACTCAGATTTACAACCTAAACCATTACAACTCTGACTGGACAAAGGACCAGCCTTACAAACTCTTTTTTTTCTTTTTTCTGAAAAGTAACTACAGATCTTGAGCCAGTTTCAGCAGCTTAAAGAGCCGACACAAACACTTTGTGTCCTACAGGTCACCTTTTGATGTGAAGAACCAAATTCTACCTCATTTTAATGTTAAAACCCTGCCACGCAGTGAATAGGAGATGTTTGTTACATATGTGTTTACTCATTGCACGTGTTCTTGACTCCTCTCATAAATATGTTTATCTTTTCCCCCAAAAGTGCTGAATATGTATGAATCTATTCTGTGACACAGGTGCTATAATGCCATAAACCCCCAACTGTCCTTTCCCTCTTCAAAGAGAGTTCCTTGGGCCACGCTGGAGACCGTCTCTTCCTGGCTTGCAAACTAATATTGACAATAAAACTCTTCTTTCTATAATTTATCCTTCTTGGTGGTATATTGGACAACACACTTCAAATATGACTGACTCAAAGGTGTGTGTAGTGTGGAGTTGTTTTTTGTGTTTTGAGACAGAGTCTTGCTCTGCCACTCAGGCTGGAGTGCAGTGGTGCGAACTCAGCTCACTGCAACCTCCGCTTCCTGGGTTCAAGTGATTCTCATGCCTCAGCCTCACAAGTAGCTGGGATTACAGAGGCCCACCACCACACCCGGCTAATTTTTGTATCTTTAGTAGAGACAGGGTTCCACTGCATTGGCCAGGCTGGTCTCGAACTCCAGATCTCAAGTGATCCACCCCCTCGGCCTTCCAAAGTGCTGGGGCTACTACCAGGCGTAAGCCGCCGGGCCCAGGGCTGTAGTGTGGTTTTAAAGAAATGTTCCTAGCACAAAAGAAGGAGTAGATTTAGGAGATATTATGACATCATTCTGTAGATGTGTGATATTTGAAATTCCAGGTAAATGTGCCCTTTGGCAATTATAAACACAGCACTGAAGTTTGAACAACGATAAGAAGACTGCAGCTGGATTTTTACAGCACTTTCCACAAGAACACTTCTGTGTATCCCCGTAGACTAAACTTCCACTGCTAAATCCAACACCCACGCAGCTTCATACTCCAGGAATGCTAAACTTTGAATTTCCCAAATATTTTCTGCTGTCCACTACCCCCATTCACTTTTCCCACTATTTCTCTTCACTTAGGCTGCCTGATTTATGCTAGACTTTCTAGTAAGTGCCTATGAAACTTTTAATCATCAGTTTAAATGCTTGGCTTTCTGTGAAAAATTTCTGAGCTTCCCCTGACTGATTTGAGTTTATTTTCCTTCTCAGTTCTTACTTCATTCTATAAACAGTGGGATGGATGCCTTGCTGCATTTGGATTATTTGCTGTTACGTGTATTTTCCCAATAGGCTTAAATATAGTTAAGGAAAGGCAGAGTGCCAGTAGTTTTATCTGTTCATGCTTGGGCCCGAGAAGTGCATGGGATGGAGTTATTTTACTAGGAAACTTATTCAAAGGTTTCTTTAGCTAGTGTAGGGTCTGAGAAAATGATACCACATAATGAAGCCCTCAGAAGCAACTCTCTCTGACCTTCCCCTGACCTCCCGTCTCTGGCCCCTCATTCTCCCCTGAGGCTAGTCAGAAAAACTAGAACCCCTTTTCTTCCAAGCCATCCACAAACCCTAAAAATATTAGTCTAATTTCCCTCCCTACCTTCCTGTGTAAAACCTGGCCATACAGAAATTATCTGAGCTACCTTGTTTCATTATAGTCATAATACCCGTATTCCAGAGAGGGTCACGTTCCATGCTCAGAGAGGAGGAATGAATGTACAGAGAGGCCAAGACGAATCTAGACAGACAGGTCTTCCTAGATATCGCCACTAAGTCTGTTAGCATTAGGTTACAACCTTTTTTTGACCCTAATAGGTTTGTTGCCTGAGACCCATGGCAAGTCAATACACGAAGACACCAGCTTGCAGCAGAGAAAGAGGTTGAACAGTAGGGCCATTGGATGAGGAGACAGGAGGAAACCTCAAATCCATCTCACTGAGGAACTTGGGGTTAAGTTTTTAAGGATTGTGGAGTGAGCTGAAGTGTGGCGATCAGAGATCACTGATTGTTGAAGACTGCAGGGTGAAGTCATGGAACAGGGAGAGGAAGAAGCTGTATCCACACGCTGATCCTGTTCCTCTGTGGGAGTCCTCAAGCTGGGTACTGGAATTCAGGGTTGAAAAACATTTCAAAGGATCCTTAAACAGGAGCCTTATGATTCTAATGTCAGAATCCTGTCTATAGGAACAATGGGGATGCAAATCAATTCTTAATCTTTCTTGTGACTCTAATGTCAGAACTCCTATCTGTAGAAACAATGGGGATGGAAAGGGTCAGTATCTGGTGTTACCTGACTTTCAGCAATAAGGAAACAGGCCAGAATGCAGCCTGATTCATGCTTAATTATAACTATATTTCTGTCAAGAAACTAACATGCAAGATGGGTGGTTTTATTTTTGTCCCAAAATATTTCTACATGGCTGTCCATATGTTGTTGAACCCATGCATAAAAATGAACAGTTTCCGCTATATCTTTGGGTCTTCATTCTAAAGACTCCCATGACACATAAAACCATGACCAGGTAAATTTGTATGCTTTTTCTCCTGTGGATCTGCCTCTTGTCAATGATTTTCAGTCAACAGTCAGACGGCAAAGGAGAAGTATTATCTTAGTGCCCTCACTACTAAGAATTTTCTGCAAATGGTATTGTTACTGGAAAGGGGTTCTGATCCAGATCCCAAGAAAGGGTTCTTGGATCTCATGCAAGAAAGAATTAAGGGTGAGTTTGCAAAGTGAAAGCAAGTTTATCACGAAAATAAAGGAATAAAAGAATGGCTACTCCATAGACAGAACAACCCCGAGGGTTATTTTTATGGTTATTTCTTGCTTATATGCTAAACAAGGGGTGGATTATTCATGCCTCCCCTTTGTAGACCATATAGGGTAATTTCCTGACATTGCCATGGCATTTGTAAACTGTCATGGCACTGGAGGGTGTGTAGCGTTGAGGATGACCAGAGGTCACTCTGGTCACCATCTTGGTTATGGTGGGTTTTGGATGGCTTCTTAACTGAGACCTGCTTTATCAGCAAAGTCTTTATGACCTGTATCTACCTTGTGCCAACCTCCTATCTCATCCTGTGACTTAGAATGCCTAACGGTCTAGGAATGCAGCCCAGTAGGTCTCAGCCTTATTTTATCCAGCCCCTATTCAAGATGCAGTCACTCTGGTTCAAATGCCTCTGATAGTATTTGTAGGCAAGTGAAATGACAAAGCAGATGAGCCTGAGACAAAAGCAAGATGGGGAAGAGGTTGGCAAAACCTGGAAAGAGAGAAATTCAAAGCAAACCAGCACCCAGGTTATCAGATACCCAGAATCTAATGGACAGCACCTTCTCTTACATACATAGATTCTTCCTTTACCTTAGCCTATTTCCCCATGGGGGTTCTTCACATCAATGAGACAGGGATGTCATTATATTTGATGCATTCTTTTCACAGTTAAAAATATTAAAAGGGGTCGGGCGCGTGGCTCACACCTTTAATCCCAGCAGTTTGGGAGGCTGAGGCAGGGAAATCACGAGATCAGGAGTTAAGAGACCAGCCTGGCCAACATGGTGAAACCCCATCTCTACTAAAAATACAGAAAGGTAGCTGGGCATAGTGGCAGGCACCTATAATCCCAGCTATTCCAGAGGCTGAGGCAGGAGAATCTCTTGAACGTGGGAGGCAGAGGTAGTGAGCCAAGATTGCGCCACTGCACTCCAGCCCAGGTGACGATGCGAGACACCGTTGCAAAAAAAAAAAATATATATATATATACACACACACACACACACACACATATCTATATATGTGTATATAGATATATAAAAAGTAAGTTTTTAAAATATTAGTAACTCTATGCAATTGTTTTATCTTTTCTTATTTTGTCATATAACCTCAGGACCTAGCAAAATATTGGACACATAAGAAAGACCCTCGTTTTACTCTGTCAGGGTACTTGACATATTTACCACAAGGTAAAATAATTTGTGTATTATTTCCATTTAAAATTTAAATCTCAGTATTTGTTTAAGTAGTATTTATTAAAATATGTTGTAAGTAGGGTTTAAAATGTAGAATATCTCAAAGTTTGGTAAAGTTAGCAGAAATTATTCATTTAACTCATATTAACTTAGTATTTGGTAATAAAAAGGATCAAATATATAATTAGTTTGGGTTTTTTTAGTCAAAAAGTATTTTTAATATTATAGCATTAAATTATAGAGTTACCATTATTAGTCATATTTATTCATGAGAAGTAATTTGATATCTTACAAAATAACCTAATATGTGGTATAACCTCTTGTAGTCTAATTTTTCATGGATGAGCTCTTGCATACTTAATATCCTTGGAGGTTATATTTTAACAGAGTCTAATTACCACTTTCCTTTTATTTCTATTCAGTTTGACACAGCCACTTTGCCTAAAATAATTTAATATTCTTATGAATGAGATAGTGTTAAAACTAGCCTATAACATGAATCGCCTTTGTTTATGCCAACAACTCTATTGAATTAACATACTAGAATGTGAGAACAAATGGCCCTTAGAGGGAAGCGAAAAAATGTTCTTCACAATTTTTAAATGATTTCCGAAGAATTTTAAGCATTTCTAGTTTGAATACCATTTATCCGTACTACAAGTCAGGGTCCTTAGTAGTCTAATTAATACAGATAAGAAAAAATACTTTGATCTCTTTCTTTTCTTCTTTTGCATCCTTACCCATCCAACCAGGGCACCATGCTGCCAGATTGGTCCCAGGTGCTTTGGGTGAGACCAGAACATCTTTGGTAAAACATCACGTGACATTTTCACATGCCTCTACACAGACACTCAGACAGCTGGTCTTCGCACAGCGGCAGTTACAAGTGCAATTCCTGAAGGCCGATGCTTACAACCAAATCCTAATATTGACTCTTAGCAGTCATACAGCTTTGGGGGAGATGTTGCTTCCTTAGCCTCAGTCTTCCAACTTCTAAATCAGATTAATAACAGTACCTACCTCATAAGGTTGAGCAGATCATGAGAATTAAATAAAATCATCCATGTTAAATAAGTATTTCAGTCTGGCATATCATATAGTAAAAGTTCAAATACTATCAGTTGTTTATTATTATAATTACTAGCACTGGCCTCAATTTTAGAGGATTATTCATTTACTCTAATGTCAATAATGTCAGTTATTCCTTTACTCTAATGTCAATGCTTCCTGCATCCTTCAGGGTGCATCATTTAATAGAATTTAACAGATGTCAAGGATCTATCATAACCTTAGGGACCAGACTGAGACCTTCCAAAAGGCCGATATACTCCATAAGATTAAAGAATGTGATCTCAGCTCACTGCAACCTCCACCTTCCAGGTTCAAGCGATTCTCCTGCCTCAGCCTCCTGAGTAGCTGGGATTACAGGCGCCTGACCACCACACCCGGCTAATTTTTGTATTTTTAGTAGAGATGGGGTTTCACCATGTTGGCCAGGTTGGTCTCGAACTCCTGACCTCGTGATCCACCCACCTCAGCCTCCCAAAGTGCTGGGATTACAGGCATGAGCTACCTTTTAGACCTGATTCTAGTATCAGCAGCAGTTTATGAAATGACTGACAGTCATGTTACCATAATAAGATATGTTTCTATGAAGACATCAAGAGCAATGTAGAAAGCAAAGGATAAAAAAGAAAAAAAAAATGATCATAGTCACTACCTTCCATTTCATAGTTAGCTATTGGAAAAGAAAACATTGTAAACTGCAATGGGCCAAAGCCACAGGAAATAACTATTCACAAGATCATGATTGTGAAACATTGAAAATCTATAACAGACATTTATAATTTAATTCTCAGGATGTTCTTGCTAATATATTTTCCTTGGTTGAAAGTAGATTCAGTCTCCAGCAAATGTGGGCAACACTTAGAAATAACCAGAAACATATTGATTTGCAGATTTTATGTTTTGGTTTCTATCTATCATTGCAAACGTTGTCTGTTAAATACAGACATTAGCACCACTTCTGCAGAATGATCTCATCATGGTAATGCAGGAGAACAGTTTTGCAATCTGTAATGTCTTCAGAAAGCAACTCTAATGAAATAAATCAAAATACACATTTCTTCTCATTTCTGGACTCTAATCTACTCATGTGCTGAGTTTAATACTCATTCCAGGATTCTCAAATCTGATTGATGATGTCTTTGAACAGTTTGGAAAAGGATAATCAACCACAAAGCCCAACTTGAAGCTGAGCTGAATTTCCAAACCTAAACATTTAATGTGCTTTGATTTATACTTGCTGAAAGGCTTAAGAAATTCAGGTTGTGTATGTATGTGTCATCATTCAAAGGCTTACAATTCAATTCATTACCTGAGATATTCTGTTCGTGAAGAACACTCTTGACTTACCACATGACCTTCAGTAAAACTTACAATCAGGATGATGACCATCTCATGCCATTATTGGATAAACCTACACAATAGAAGCTACATTTCATATGTCATCAATATTAATTATGTATGGTTTATTGGTGATTATGAATCAAATCTTGTGATTGCTGAAATATTTTGCATAATTAATCTAAGACATTGCTATAACATTCCAGTGCAGGAATATCTAGAATTCCTCTGAAATAGAAGTGATTGTAAAATACTTGTCACATAAAATTCTCTGCTATTCCCACCCCCACAAATACTAAGTTTGTTTCAGGGGTTCAATTAAAGACACCAGAATGGAGGCTGAGGTAGGAGGATCGCTTGAGCCCAAGAGGCCAAGGTTGTGGTGAGCCAAAATTGTGCCACTGCATTTCAGTCTGGATGATAGAGCAAGACCCTGTCTCAATAATAGTAAGAATAATAATAATAATAACAAAAATAAAAAATGACACCAGAATGTCATGTATTAAGGTGTTATAATTACAATTTCATATTCTTCTGCATTCCTCTCAGAATGTTCATTACACTGTAATTGAGAAATTCTGCCTATTGTATGTTTGTATGACAACATATAATTTACCTTTCCGGAGAACATGCTAGACATTTGATATGTATAATTACCAAATTGTATTTTCCTTACAAGCTTATTACCTCTAGTTAGGAAAATCAGACAAATAAGTGGCCTAATTCTTACTTTCAGCTACCTGAAAGACGATTTGGAAAGACAATTGTTTTTCACTGAGACTTTAATGTTATCTGATGACAGGTTAGAAAAATGAGAATTACTCTACAGGGGACTACAGATTGAAATCTGTAGTTATCACCGCTCTTATTAGATGCATAAGAGAGCTAATGAGTTCATTTCTGAGCTGCCTCATTTTCCCATGGATGGTGAGCCACCAGGAGACTAATAACAGAGATAGTCAAAAAGACACAGATGGATGCAAATGTAAATTCGTGTGCTACCCAGTTTGGGGTACGTGTGGCATCCAGGATGTGCCAGTCACACACCAGAGATCGGACCCAGTCAATCATCATTTATACAAAACGTTCCTCATGGTATGGAAGTGTCCAACTCACACATCCCATTGACACCATTAGAGTATTCTAATTCCCTACTCTTGAGTGACAATGAGATTATAGTTGTAATTCATTCTGCTCTTGGCAATCATGAAGATTTTATTTTATTACATTTTTAGCATCTCAAAAAATAATTACTGGATGAGAAATAATTGTTATCAAATTACTGGGAAAATTTAGGTAATTCAAAATTCTCTACTCCTGAACATGATTTTCTAGCTCTTAAATTCGCACAAATATACAAAAGTCAATGCCATTTACTAAGTAATAATCATCTTTGTTACCTTAGATTAAAAACATCATCTCAACTCCTATTATGCATTAAATACTTGAAAAATACACCTGACCTGCTTACAATACCCAGCAGCCATTAATTAGACTAAGGCAAGGAAAGAATAAAATAGATATTTTTAAAACACAAGATACATGTTAGGATGGAATTTGGTTATTTCTTTTAAGAAAAATTAAGTTTACATAGTTAAAAATTTATAATGGTAAGAGTTGCCATTTTGCCCATCTTTGTTGTAGGAGCCAAGGGAAAACTTCCCTTTTGCCCTCTGAAGGTTCACTGAAAAGTCAATTGGTGAAAGGCAGATTAATAGGTGTTAAATTAAGTTTAACCTAAAACTGTCTCCTTGTAAGTATAGTCTAAAGGTTTCTCCATATACAGTGACCTGTAAACTATACATAAATGGGCTGTAACCCACTCTTGTACCAATCATCAAGTGTTGGCCAATCACAGGGCACCAACTGTTCGAATAAGACAAACACTGAGCTGTAACCCATCCAGCTGTTTCTGTACCTCACTTCTGTTTCGTTTACGGCGCTTTTCTGTCCATAAATCCTCTCCAACCACAGGACAGCACGAGAGTCTCTCTAAACCTATTCTGGCTTGGGGTATAGGCTGCTTGATTTGCACATTGTTCTTTACTCAATTAAATTCTGTTAAATTTAATTTGTCTAACATTTTTCTTTTAACGTAGGAGAAAAGGCATATGCATCTAATAATGTGCATGTGAGTCATACAAAATACAAGAACTCAAAGACGTGGCCAGGTTATGGGAAGGGGAGAAGAGGAGGCCTGGCTGGCAAAGATGGTCTTGTTATGTAGATGAACCTCACAGGTAGCAGCCTCCAGATATAAGAGTTGTAAATGTTTCTTTTGGGTGTTTAACGATGTCAGACTCAATCTTTCCTAGATCCAGATGAGGGAGGACCACAGAGAGTGCAGAATCTGTAGAGTGCAGATTCTCTACAGATGCAAATCTCCTCCACTTAAAACAGCTTTGCAAGGCAACTTCTGTTAATATGTCAAAGAAGTATATTTTGCGGTGAAATATTTTGGTTTTCTTCACTGTGTTTTGCCAGCACTAGCAGAGTCAACCTATTGGAGGTATTAATACAGTGAAAATACAAACACCATGTAAAATGAATAGTTTACTCTATCAAAGTTCTTAAATCTTGGGGTTGAAGGTAATCTTTGAGTAATATAGCTCAATATTGCACTCACAGCAGGTCTTTCCTTATAAAAATATATTCTTTTAGTGGCTACCTGGCATCTTTTGCATACTTTTAAGGAAAGGATAGGACACATTTAGTGGCCTATGCTACCTTAAAATACTTTTGTTACTATTACTATAATTTGTATTATTATTATTAGGTATTTCTATTCCCTTGTGCTAACCTGAAACTTGCCTTCTATATTTTTCACTCACCTTTTGCCCACAGGACTTGTGCAGAATCTCTCTTACAGATGCCAGTTCTATTCAGGTCCAATCAAACATCTCCCATCTCTTCAAAATGTTTCTATTTCTCCAAGCATGCTACTTTTACCAGATCCAATTGGAACAAATAGCCCAAGCAGGACAATCAAACACACTTCACTCTTCTGTGTCCTTAACACTTCATACCTTGTTAAGTACTCTTAGCTTACAGTTATCTTATAAAGTTTAATTGACACAAAATAATTCAGAATTCACATTGTCAGCATTAAATACTAATGAGCTGTTTCTCCTGATGCCAGATTCACACAGATTTGAACATGTGTAACCACATCTCATTGTCTGAGGAACATTCTTCCTAGTCCGTCTCCTATGCCTTTTGTGAACCTCCCACACCAACCTAGGATGGTTTTCAGTTCATTGCAATCCCTGATGCTCTTCCAGAGTTCCTGAACCACACATAATCTCTCTTGGTTAGTATGAGTTTTGCTGATGGCAGCATTTCTAAAAGAAGAGGGAAAAATCAGACTTGCTTTTCCCTTCCCTCTTGCATAGGCATATCAAGCGTCATTATCTTCAACACCATCGTCATCACCACCAGCACCATCACTGCCCTTCATTCATCCTATATTTATGCTAAATACTTGACATATTATAGCCAATCCTTAAAATGACTTTATGGAAGTCATTTTAATGACTTTTTTATATGAGACATTTTAGTATAAGAAAGGGATTCAGAGAAATAATGTAATCTGTCTAAGTGATACCAGTGGGAGAAGAGAGATCCCTAAATGCCAGTAGGACCTTTTACCCAGGCCAGTGTCCAGGCTCTTAGATACTGTTTGTTTCCAGAGGTGAATCAAGAACAAATCAGGAAATACTGAAAGTATGGGACTTAATAGCAAAGCTAAAATACACACTCAAGAAAAGGGAGTTCGGACATACTCAAGAGAGATTGCATGCCGTGAGGTTTGGGGTTTCTATCTTTACAGGTTTCTTTAACCAAAAGGTAGAATATTCAAAAAGATTTCTGGAAAAAAGTGAAGATTTCTCGGAACCATGGCGTCACTCATTTTTACACCAAATACAAATGTTCCCAGAACTGTCATGGTGCTGGTGGGTGTGGGATTGAGTACGTTAATGAGCAGCCATTCAAAAAAAAAATTGAGTCATTTATAGAACTAGTGGTGATCATTTTTTCTAGTGTGTGGTTGTGAGGATTGTTATGTGATAATTGGTCAAATGTTTAACATATCACACTAACCAAGAGAGGCTTGTGTGTGGTTCAGGATCTGCGGAAGGGCATAAGGGATTGTAGTCAACTGAAAACCATCCTTTTTTTTTTTTTTTTTTTTTTTGTGGGAGGTACACAAATGGTACAGGCAGACAGACTAGGAAGATGCCCCTCAGCCATTGCATTTTAGATGTATTCAAACAAGGCAACTGTTTTTTTTCAGTTATGCCATCTCCTCTCTTTAATCCATCTTTTCACATAGCCATCATTTTATTGCTTTGCTTTATTTTTCTACTCCCCCCAAATGAAAATGGCCTGAAGAGTCTTCCTTGCATATCTACCAACACCCCTGGAGTAGTACTTCCTGTTTATAATCATTTCATCCCCTATGGAGAGTAGAGGCTAGTGTGTCACATTTGTCTTTTCTCACTGCCATGTGAATTCCACCAACATAGGCTTCTGTCTTCCACTCACACATTCAGGGCATGTACACAGCAGGTGCCTCAGTACTGACAACTTCTGGGTTTTGATTTCTTAGCGCCTTAAATATTCAGTGTTACCCAGTCAGGGGGAGGGGAAAGTATGGTTTGAAATCAACAATTCCAAAAGAGACCTAGATATGAGAACAGACAGAAAATCAGATATAAACTTGCAATGTAATATGCTGACATTTGAGGAAAAATTTGCCCTGAATATGTATGGACACCGTGCTATGATTCCAGGAGTTGATAATACTTCTTTCTACAATACCGCTGAGGATTTACCTAAAACTCTTTCTCCAGTTCAGCTCGATAATGCCTGTCATCCTTTTCCTTTTTGAAAAAATATTTTCCGTTTAAGCCACTTAGTAAAATACCTTATGATGTTCAACAGTGAAGATATTAAAGTTGCTCCTTACTTTCGTTTGTGTCCTTTAAAAACTTCATTCCGATTCTGAATGCTTCCCTCTAACGTGCCTTAAGCAAATCAAAGGCATATTTTGGATGTAATTTTTCACCTCGGAAGCTTCACGTCTTTGTGTGACACTTTAAGGGTCACCTGGTGAATAGCACTGATCGTATTCTATGCATGAAAGAGCATTCGCTGAACCCATTCTTTGTTTCCCAGAAAACATCAAAGACTTGATGCTACCAAGTATCCTTTACTCTGAATCAGTATGAAACTCTTATATTCAGGAGAAATGTCTGTAATTGAATAATCTATTTAGAAATAGCCTTACAGATTCTGCTTAATGTTAGCTTGTCCTTCATATAACCTTTATGGAGCTGAGTGTCCAAGACAACATCCACATATCTCCTCCGTATCTCTCTGAATGTCACTCTGACCCTCAAGCCCCTATGTTTCACCTGTTACCTCCTTTTCTCCCTCCTCAGTGAAACAAGCAAAAACACTTTTGCCAACTAGTGGCAATTTCAATGTCATTCAGTCAGTCATCTGCAAAATCATTACAGAGACTTAAAGGGCCTATTATTTGAGAAACATGAGATGCCAATAAACACATAATGCACTTCTCACCCTCAGGTTGCTTGCCGTCTAGGAGACACAGATAGAAAATCATTGAGGAGCCATGTGAGAAATGCTAAAAGAGATGCATGCAGTATGTCATGGGCTCATCTCAAAAAGAATAGATAACTGTTTCATCTTGAAAGCAGGGAAAGTAATATTAGAAAAATCCAGAGGGAGAGACGAGGATAGAGAAGGACATATAGAGTATTACTACAGATACAAGCGTATCTAACTCACACACTGAGCACCTCCCACCTTCTCTCTCAGAGCAGTAGCATTCCGTAAGTGCAGTATGCAAAGTGTCCTTTCTAATATTAGGACCTTTATTTAGCATGAAAGCTAGAAAAGGCACCACTGAGGATATAGAATTAACACTTTACTGTTCTGTATGGAAAGAAAATGAGAGTATTTATCTGTGGCTAGGCAAACCTGAATTCTAGAAATCCTATCCTATAACCTTGAACTAGTTACCATGTTATCTGAGATTCAGATTTCTCTACCAGAAGACGCCAGGTTTCTTATTCCATGTAGTGTTGCTATAAAGGAATACGTGAGGATGGTCATTTATAAAGAAAAGAGGTCTATTTAGCTATGGTTCTGCTGGCTGGAAGGATCAAGACTTGGCATCTGGTGAAGACCTCAGGCTGCTTCCACTCATGGTGACAGATAGAGGGAAAATGATGTGTGTAGAGATCACATGGCAAGAGAGGAAGCAAGAGAGACTGGGGAAAGAGTCAGGCTTTTTAATAACCAGGTCTCATGGGAACTAAGAGAACGAAAATTCACTCACACCTCTGCTCCCTCCAGGGAGGGCATTAATCTATTCATGAAGGACTTGCCTCAATGACCCAAACACCTTCCATTAGGCCACACTTCTAACATTGGAGATAAAATTTCAACAAGCGGTTTGGAGTGGACAGATATCTAAACTACAATAATAAACAAGGTGATATTTAAAGATAATTAGATGTCAAAGACGCAGTGATCAAATCCTTGTTTAGCTAGCAAGTAGCTGAATAACATGGGCACAGCTTCATGTAACAGTTTCCTCATTCAGAAAAGGGGGCGGTTATAAAGCCTGCTTAATAGTATAATAATGAGGATGGAATCTTGCATATAAAGCACACACGGAATAGCATGCAGTAGATAAACTAGCTACTATTAGGGAATGCTTACTTACAATTACTAATAGAAGTAGTAGTAGTAATTGTTGTAACAGTAGTAGCAGCAGTTGAGTTGAATGAGGAGGAGGAGAAATAGTACTGGCTGTTAGAAAGACCAGAAAACCCAGCATGTTTTTGGTTCTCAGGCATAACAGACCTGCACATTCTGCACATGTATGCTGTCAAAAACATAGGAGTAAAACTTTATGACCTTGGGTTAGGCAATTAGTGATTTCCTGGTGTATCACAGAGGTGTCAGGAGATGTCATTCTCAGATTAGGGGAGGTTTAACTGTACCTTACACAGAGAGGCAGAGAACACTAGGATTCATAAGAGTCTTAGCAGAGTGTCCACCCTTCCGGCGAATAGAAGACATATCCTACAAGTCTCCGTGAAAGGCCGTACATAGGAGGCACACACACACTGATGACAGATGAGGGTTGTCATGTTGGCAGCCAGCCAGCAGCTTCCAGCAAACAACTGGGGAATGAAATATGTGAGACTGGAAAATAAACTTGTTGTCTTGGACTGATGGAAGTTGTGCATTTTCAGTGCTTTGAAGAGAGAGTCATAGAGTGTTTGCAAGCATCAGATGGTTGTTCGCATGTAAACCTTTATTTCTAGGAAAGCTCTGAGTTCGGTGCAGATGGCACAACAGTGAATCAATAACCTACTTTGATGTTCACACATGCTGACCTCCCCATTTTACCTAGATGTGGGTGGGATTTATGGGGCATTAAACATGTCTTGAGTGCTGGACTCAACATTTCTTATGAATGTCCTCATTTTATCTTCCTAACACCACAAGCTGCGACTGTAAAGTCAGATGCTTAATTTACTAGTCTGTGTGACTGTGGCAAGTTAATCATCATTTAAGTCCAAGTTTTTCTCATCTCTAAATTACAGAAATAATAGTATTGTTTTGTAGTCACTCCAGAGAAATAGGACGGACCCCCTTCCAAAGTTTGGTTCAGATGTTAAAACTGAAGACATACACACACACACACACACACACACACACACACACACACACCCCAAAAGAGTATGAAATGTTTATTAGTCACAAAATGAGTCTTTCTGGAGAGAAAAGGGCAAGCTTCCCAAGCTGATCCTTAAGTGTTTGGAGAGATCAAGGAAAGGAGATAGGCTTGGGGCTTTTATGATAGTTGGGGTGAGGATGAGATGAGAGTTTCCATTGTTTGAACTCCTTTCTAAGAGCACTCAGGCTTTCTTATCAGCTTGCCCAGATGTGAGGCAGCAGGGAAGAACGAGAGGTGAAGTTTTAAAGCTCCTGTGGACACAGGGAGGGGAACAACATACACTGGGGCCTGTCGGAGGGAGGGGTGAGGAGCAAGGGGAGGGAGAGCATCAGGACAAATACCTAAAGCATGTGGAGCTTAAAACCTAGATGACAGGTTGATGGGTGCAGCAAACCATCATGGCACATGTATACCTATGTAACAAACCTGTACATTCTGCACATGTATCTCCGAACTTAAAAAAAAAAGGAAAACAACAACAACAATGATGGAGTCAGAATTCTTATTACTAGTTTCTACCCTCGGAGTTTTCATGTGAAGATTTAATGAAATAATTCAAGTTTAACTTTTCATGCAGTGTCAGGCAGAAGCCAACTGGTCAACTTGTATTTACCTACATATCAGTGGAGGCAAAATAATCCCCCTTTAACAAGTAAGAACATTGAGGTTATGAAAGAAATATGAGTAACATTGCACAACTGACTAACAGAAGAGCAGTAATTCCAACCTAGGTCTTAGGAATTTCAAACACTGGTCTTTCAACTATCATACAAATAAATGCACATCAGTACACAAGCATTTCCCATAGCTAAGAAAAGAAAATACTGATTATAGTGCCATGATATATTTGTATCAATAGTGCACAATGCTTCACTATGTTAGCTTTGCTTAGGCAATCTTGGCTTGAGTTCTGGCACTTCCAGATAGAACTGAGTGACTTGAGTTTGTCATATTTAGTAAATAAAAATATGGGATGAGTAACATATTGCCTGGTCTCATAATATCCGTGGCAGAGGTTAACATAAATTGCCCAATTTCTGTATAAATTCTTCTAACTTTCTTTACAAGTGAAAATATGCTTTAGGACAATTAGTGCCAGCTCTTAATTTAGCCATGCATTAAATCTTAAAAATGTTAAAATCCATGTAATGCTAAACATTTGTATTTTAGATTGCTTGTTTCCCTTTTTAAAGTAGACAAGCACATGTATGCATGCACGCACCGTAAGTAAACAGGATCGCTTTTTACCCAGGGAGACAGTTCTAACCAAGTCCATGGTAATTGTGGAATCGCTTCATTTTAAGTCTCAAAAGGCAAGTGGATGATTCCTTTTTTTCTTTCCCAGGGGAATAGTGTCTTACATTTTGCAATAACTAAAAAAGCTATCTTGGGATGGAGCAAAATGCTGAATTAAATGCAAATGCTCTGACTTTGATGAGAATATTCCTTTCTAACATAGTCTGGTTTCTTAGCCTGGAGTCAAAACCCGTTTTCAAAGGAATATGCATGACTCTGGGATTCAAGCCAGCTTGGCATAAAAAATCCTTCCATGTGGTTTTTCTCAGCTGCCAGCAGCTTTGGGTCCTCCAGAGAGAGAGAAAGAGAGAGAGAAAGAGAGAGACAGAGAGAGAGAGAGAGACAGACAGACAGAGACAGACAGAGAGAGACAAAGAGAGAGAGAACAACTTTAACTGCTTACTCCTAATTGCAGAGAAAACCTTAGTTTGCTTTTTGTCACTTTGCTCTTCTGCAACTGTATGAGGAAAAAAATGAAAGGGAAAAGCCTCTGAATGCATTGCGGAGTACATAATACCTGTGAATAAGTTCCTTCTATGGTTTATAATCTAAGAAGTGGAGAATAGAGCTGCCTTCTCTACCAGCATCTCTATTGAAAGATGCTAGCTCATTGCCATAGGACATTTAAGTGCACTAATGCACCATCCTTATCTCTCCACCTCCACCCTGCTTACTCCATATGCAAAATTCTCTCCATATCTCTGTCTCAAACTTCTTGCTAATTTTATGGATTTCTATCTATTTTCCAAGATTCAGCTCAGGAGTCACCATTGCACGAAAGCCTTCACTATTTGATGACCTGTATCTCCATCTCCCCACTCTCTCCCATGGCATGATGTCCCATGGCTCTATCTCTTCCATGAATGAACTCACATCATATACCCCATTAGACTATGATCCCTTTGTGTCATTTATTTTGCTATCTCAGTACTTATATAGAATGTAGTTAGATGCATTTGACCAAATGTGCATGGATATTACATTACTCTCTTGAAACAAAGAGACTACACCATGTTTGAATTGACAAGGTCAGCCTTAGGATACTTGTGATTTTGTGTGTAGAGATGGAAGATGTTGTTTTGCCCCACCCATATACCCTTGCCCTCACAGTTGCAGTGCATGTTTGACTTCTAGCTGGGAACAGCTGCACTTCTTTGTCATAGATTTGTACTGGCAGCTTGAGCCTGCTTTGCCCATATCAGAAGTAGTTCAAAAAAAATCCTCCTGCCCCAGCACATCCCCTGCTAGGAGCTGAATTGTGCCGGCACAAAATTCATCTGTTGAAACTCTATCCTCCAGGACTTTGGAGTGTGACAGTATTTGGAGACAGGACTTTTAAAGAGATTAAGTTAAAATGAGGCCATTAGGGTTGGCCCTGATTCAATCTGACTGATGTCCTTATAAGAAGAGGAAATTTGGACACACAGAGAGACACCAGGGATGCATGTCCAAAGAGGAAAGACCAGGTGAAGACATATTGGAAGGCAGCCATCTGCTAGCCAGTAAGAGAGGCCTCAGAAGAAACCAAGCCTCCCAACACCGTGATCTAGGACTTTTAGCCTCCAAGTCTGTGAGAAAACAAATTTCTATTGCTTAAGCCCCCCAGTCTGTGATATTTTGTTGTGGCAGCACTGAAAAACCAATATGGACCTCAAACAATGACTGTCAGGAGTTGATGTTTAAATGCCCTGGACTCCTCAGATCTTGGGTGAAATACTCTTGAGATGTGCTGTACCCCATTTCCTGAGGGATTAAGTTTCAATTAATGCAGCAAAACTACTGCAAGTAAACAGAAAAGACTCTATTCAAGGTGCCAGACCAGCTAAGTTTTTGTTTACTTTTGTGAAATTCTCACAATATACAGTTATGAAAATAGACTCCTCCATTAATCCCACAGCCACAGAATGTCATTTTATGAATGAAGAAAAAAAAGGTGAAAGGGAAGAGTGTTAATTCAGACCACTTTCATTAACATAAGAAGTATATTGAATTTGCAAAATCCACATTTACAGTTACTTCTATTTTTAAAAAGTTCAAAGCACATTATAACATAGAACCAATAAAATATCTAAAAAGGATACCCCCAAATTTTTGACATAAGTAAAATATAATATGTTATCAGACAACTAGGGTAAATTGTCACTACAATTACACTTTTAACTCTAAACTTAAAGATAGGCAAGGCAAATTAAGAAAGAAAAATGTAAATATGGTAACATTTTGTGATGTAAAATCAAGGCAAAAGGACTTCTTTTCTTTCTGCAAGCCATGGAATTATAAACTGCATGTTATGTAACCTCAATTCCTTCCAAGTATGTTTTTTTAAATTGCATATTGTGCTAAACATATACAATGAAATGCTATTCAGCTTTGAAAATGGAAAGATATAGTACAATTTGCAATAACATGGAATAGTTTAGAGGACATTATACTAAGTGACACAAGCCAGACACAGAAAAAGAAAATACTGCATGATCTCACATGTCTTTGGAATCTAAAATATTGAATACATAGAAACAGGAGAACAATGGTTCCACATGGTTTAGAATAATTTACAGTAGCATTAATTAAATATGTGATTCTCAAACTAAATTTTGGTCTTAGGATTCCATTGTAATTTTAAAAATGGACAACCTCAAGGATCCTCATATGTTTGGGTTATATCTATCAATGTTTAACATAATAGCAATATAAGGGAGATACAGGATACAAAGCTATACAAGCACATGAGGCATTCCCAATCAGAGTATTGTGGCCTCTGGAAGCCCCACTGCATACTGGTGAGAGAAGCAGAATAAAAAAGGCAAACAATATCTTTATATTATGAAAAGAGCTTTTATGAAATAGTTTCATGGATCCCTGAATGAGTATTGAGGACTTTCAGGGATCTCTGGACAACATTTTGTAAAATGCAGCACTAAATGAATGTTTGTAGCATTGGTTAACACTAGAGCAGTGTGAAGCAATTATAAGGTGATTAAAGTCTGAGGCTTTGGAATTCATCTGTCTGAGATTCATGTTCTCAGTCTCCCCTCTACTACTTGCTTGCTATGTGAACTTAAGTTTCCAGTTACCCACATGTTAAATGGGGGTAAAGTGGTACCTACCTCTTAGCACTGATGTTAGTATGAGAGGACTAGACCTGGCTATGTATTGTTATTGTTATAGTAATAACAAAGCATTTCATGAAAATTCAGAAGTACCTCTGTGGTCATATAATGCAGTATTATCCAGATATGATTATCTCCTTTATTTGTCTTTACTATATGTAAGGAGGGAACTCAGATAATTTCAGAATAAGACTGAACATTTCTAGAATAAAAACATCCCTATTGTTAGCATTTCAATCATTCTTCTGATGAGTTTCAAAGTTCAGTGTCTGGAAAATGGCTTAGGTGCCAGTATTAATACCAGAGAGATATCACATGCTGGCAGCATCAAAATCGTAAGAGGCAAGAGCTGTTCTGGTGTGAATATTAGGGCTCTTTTTAAAATTTACTTTTTATACATAGAGGCCCCTTTCTTTGACATAGAAATGATTAGGGAATTGCCTTCAGATTGGATAAACTCCTTTCAAAAGATAATTTTAGATGGTGATATGAAGAGTAACACAGACTCTCTCACTAGGGAAACAACTATAGCTGGTGAAAGTGTATATTTTAAAATAATGCAAATGTCTGGAAATTTTCTTAAGGCAATGAAGCCAGCGAAGAAACACTTATTTTTAAAAAGCTACTAAATTTCAATAAGAACAGCAAGTCTGCGGTAACTGAGCCAAGACTAGCTCCCCCACTCCCAGCCACCCAACTCAGCATGATGGGGGCTCCATTTTGGTGGGTGCAGTCAAGAACACATGACTCCTTTTCCCTCTACTTCTCGGTTAAGGGTGACAGTATCTCCCTGGGAGACGCAGGTTGCCAGTGTTTCTCATATTCCCAGCTACCTGTTGCAGGACCTCTATGCTACACAAGACTGGCCAAGAGGTCTGGGGTTTTCTTCATCCATTCAGCTCCCACTCATTGGTAGAAGTAAGAGCCCAGGTGTGGTAGAGTGAGAATACAGTGGCCCCAAGGGCCCTCCACTCAGTTTGCTCATAAGGTACATGTTAAACCTCGCAACAGGCAACCACGAAAACCAGAGGCAGCTTCTCCACCTCATTGCCCCACACGTGAAGCAGGGGAGTCATTCCTCAAAAAGTGGATCTCTCTCCCCTTCCCAAGTTCCTAAGCAGTGGTGCAGAGGTTTTGCTTAGGGGGTGGAGAAATTCTACAAAGAAACTGACATTATTTGGAATAAGTGTAGAAAAGGTCAAGCCTAGCAATTAAGAGGATGCTGGTAGCTCCAGAAAAGCTAAAAACAAGCTATAGGTTTAAAGAGAGAACCAAGAAGTGACAGCTAGAAAAAGGAACAAACCTCAAAAACTGGACTGAAAATTTACCTTTGAAAAATGGCCTGCATTTAAGTGAACTGGACTAGAGCAATTTATATCCCCAGGGAATAACTGAAAACAATAAAACAAACAACTGGAAATTAGTGGAGGCTAACGGCTTTCTGTGATACAAAACTAAGGCAGACAGCTTAACAAAGAAATCAAGAAAAGATACAAAGAGAGATTTGGGAAAGAGTGAAAAATTAGTATTCAGGGTAGTTACAAGACTTTTTTTAAATGTCTAGTTTTTAGAACAAAAATGTACAAAATACACAAATAAAGACAAAACATGTAACTCCGAGTCATGGGAGAAAAAACAGGCAATAGAAACTGCTTTTGAGAAGGCACAGATGTTAGATCTAGATAAAAACAAAAACATAAAAATAGATATTTTTTTATATATATTCAAATAACTAAAGAAAGCTATGCTTAAAAAAAGTAAAGTGTGATAATGTCTTATCAAATAAAGAATTAAAATAAAGATATAAAAATTATAAGAAATAAATTTTGGAGCTGAAAAGCACAATAATTTTAATAAAACATATACTGCAGCAATTCAGCAGTAGATTTTAGCAAGCAGAGGAAAGAACTAATGAACTTGGAGACAGAGATTTTGCAATCTGAAAAATAGAGAAAAAAATAATGAAGAAAAAAGATCTGCCCCTCAGAGAAACTCTCACCAACCAGAAGCTCAGTAACAAATGAATAATGGGAGTATCAGCAGAATAGAGAAAGGAAAGATTAGAACACATATTCAAAAAAATGATAGCTGAAAACTTCTTAAATTTGATGAAAAACATTAACCTGCCCTTCCAAGAATTTCAATAACCACCCAGTAGGATAAACACAATAAGATCCATATTAGACACATCCTAGTAAAAACGTCAGAAGACAAAGAGAACCTTAAAAGCAGCAAGAGGAAGACAAGTTATCACTTCCAAGTAAGCTCCAAAACATGAATGGCTGGTTTCTCATCAGAAACAATGTAGTCCAGAAGGAAGTAGAATGACATCTTCAAAGTCTTTCAACTAAGAATATTATATCCAGCAAACCTACCTTACAGAATGAAGGCAAAATAAAGACTTTCATAAATAAATAAAAACAGATTTTTTTTTGCTAGCAGATCTACCTTATAAGACATATTGAAAGAATTTCTTCCAGCTGAAAACATGTAATCCCAGAAAGTATTTCAAATCCACATGAAAAAACAGACTGCCAGTAAAGATAATTATGTAATTATAAAAAAGAGTACACATTCATATTTCTTCCTTAATAAATTTTAAAAAGTTATTTTATTCAGCAACCAATATGTACCTTAACTGCTTTGTTGGGCTTATATTTGACAGTAACACCACAAAGGAGGATAATGAAAGAAAAATTGTATTGAATAAGGAAATGACACCAGATGGTTACTCAAATTCATAGAAATAGATCAAATGATAAATAAGGGTAATATAACAAAACTCTAGAAATGTATACTTCCTCTCCTTTGTTTTCTTAGCTCCTTTGATAGCATAAACTCATGTAAAGTATAATAATGTTATTTTGGGCTTGTAACATATGTAAATATAGTGTATTTAAAAATAATAGCACAAAATGAGGGTAAGAAAGAATAGGGCTATCTAGAAATAGGATTTCTACTTCTCATTGAATTTAAGTTGGTATAAATCTAAAGTTGATTCTGATAATGTATATTGTGGGGAAACCATATAGAAACCACCTTTTAAAAGCCTCAAAGAATACAGTGAAAAAAAGAACTAAACAAATTAAAATGCTCTACTACAAAATACTCACTCTATGAAAAAGAAAGAAATGGAAGAATAGGGAAACATAAAATGATTTGAGACACCAAAAGCAAAAGGTTAAGTGACATACATAAATCCAACCATATTAATAACAACATTAAATGTGAGTGGATAGAACAGAGATTTTCAGACTGGATTTAAAAACAACAACTATGATTCAACTATGTGTTATCTATAGGAAACACATCAGAGATCCAAAGAAACAAATAGATTGAAAGTAATAGGGTGGAAGAAGATACATCATTCAAAGAGCAACCAAAAGAAAGCTGAGTGGCAGGGCACAGTGGCTCACACCTGTAATCTCAGCACTTTGAGAGGCTGACGCAGGTGGATCACCTGAAGCCAGGAGCTTGAGACCAGCCTGGCCAACATGGCAAAACCTCATATACACTAAAAATACAAAAATTAGCTGGGTGTGGTGGCGTGTGGCATGTGCCTGTGATCCCAGCTAGTTGGGAGGCTGAGGCAAGATAATCACTTGAGCCTGGGAGGCGGAGGTTGCAGTAAACCAAGATTGTGTCACTGCACTCCAGCCTGGGCAGCCTGTCTCAAAAAAAAAAAAAAAAAAAAAAGAAAGAAAGAAAGAAAGGAAAAGGAAAGAAAGCTGACGTACATAATATAGTAATAGAAAAAAATACATTTTTTAAAACAAAAATAATACTAGAGATTACAAGAGATATTTATACTGATAAAAGAGTCAGTCCATCAGGATCATATAAAAATTATAAACATGTATACATAAAACTAAAACAGAGCCTCAAAATAGATAAACCAGAAACTGACAGAATTCAACTATGGTAGTTGGAGACTTAAAATATCAAACTTTCAGTAATGGATAGAACAACAAGAAACATCACAAGAGAAATAGAGGACTTGAACAAGACTATAAATAAATGAGACCTAATAAACCTAGAACCTAGAACCTAGAACACTCCATTTAACAACAGAAGAAAATACATTCTTCTCAAGTAGACATGTAATATTTTTCAACATAGAACATGTGGTGGGCCTTAAACAGGCCTCAATAAATTTAAGGGAATTTAAATCATGCCAAGTATACTTTCCTACTACCTTGTAATTAAATTAGAAATCAATAACAAAGGCCAGGTGCAGAGGCTCATGCCTGTAATCCCCGCATTTTGGGAGGCCAAAGAGGGTGAATCACTTGAGGTCAGGAGTTTGAGACCAGTCTAGCCAATATGGTGAAACCCTGTTTCTACTAAAAATACAAAAATTAGCCAGGTATAGTGGCAGGTGCCTGTAATCCCAGCTACTTGGGAGGTTGAGGCAGGAGAATCGCTTCAACCTACAGGGTGGAGGTTGCAGTGAGCTGAGATTGCGCCATTGCACTCAAGCTTGGGCAACAAGAGTGAAACTCCACCTCAAAAAAAAAAGCAATAACAAAGTGAAAATTTTTTTAAAAATTGCAAATCATATATCTGACAAGGGACTAGTATCTAAAAAACATAATGAATACTTACAGCTCAAAACTTAAAAAGACAAATAACCCAATTATAAATGGGTGAAGGCATTGAATAGACATTCCTCCAAAGAAGATGTGCAAAAGGCCAATAAGAACATGAAAAGATGCTTAGCATCATTAGCCATCAGGAAAATTAAAATCAAAACTACTGTAAGATACCTCCTCATAACACTAAGATGGTTATGATTAAAAAAAAACAGATAATAGTAACAAGAATGTGATGAAATTGGAACTCTTGTACATAGCTTGTTAGAGTGTAAAATGGTGCAGTCACTTTGGAAAACAGTCTGACAATTTCTCAAAATGTTAACCATAGAATTATCATCGCACCCAGCGATTCCATTCCTTGATATTTTCTCAAGAGAAATGAAAAGATACATCCACACAAAATGTGTAAATGAACCTTCACGGCAGCATTATTCCTAGTAACCAAAAAGTAGAAAGAACCCAAATGTCCTTAAGTAGATAAATGAATAAATAAAATGTGGTACGTCCATATAATGGACTTTTGTGCCATTAGAAGGAATGAAGTATTGATACAAAACACAGATGAACCTTGAAAACATGGTAAGTGAAATAACCCAGTAACAAAGATCATATGTTTTACAATTATGTTTATTTAGAATGTCCAGAATAGGCCAATCTTTAGAGCCAGAAAGCAGATTCGTGGTTGTCTGAGGCTGAGTTGAATGTCAGTGGGGGTAAGGAGGAATGATGGTAGACATGGGCTTACTTTTGCAGTAAAGAAAATGTTCTAAAATTATATTTTGATAATACTATTGGAATATATTAGAATATTAAATTAGAATTTGGTAACACTGTGATTATATTAAGAACCACTGGATTTTACACTTTAAATGGGTGAATTGTATAACATGTGAATTATATCTTAATAAAGCCACAAGAAGTAACAATTTCATTTTGTGCAACAGATTGAGCAAAGACTCAAATGAAACTTCAGTTTTCTGTCACATAAACTATTGACAATATGCCAAACAATTCATTAGATGCCCAATACATGCTTGCAGTGCAAAATGAAAAAGGTTTAATCATTTGGGAAAATTCCATTGCCATGCAATATTTTCCAACATAGGACATATGGTAGGCCTTAAACTGGCCTCAATAAATTTAAGAGAATTTATGTCATGCAGAGTATATTTTCCCACTACCATGGAATCAAATTAGAAATCAAGAACAGGCTGTATTTATTGTAGCTTACTCGTAAGTGATGACTTGCTGCTTTTAAGATGGCTCTGTTCTAGCTTCTTTCCTTTCTCTCTCTACATATCAGGAACTTAAATGATGAACAATAAAGTTTGATGAAATAATAAGAGGTAAAATCATAATATTACTCAATTTACTAGAAAATCAAAAATTCCATACAATAAAAAGAAAATAAAGTCTGGTAGAATCACTGATATTTAACTGTGTCTCCTCTCTGCCTCTTCACACCACCTTGGTAAATGTTCCACTAAAACTGTGTCCACATTTGTAGGGTTCTGGATTGCCTTTTCTTTCATGGTGGTAAAACATATATAATATACAATTTACCATTTTGCCCATTTTCGGATGTGTAGTTCAGTGGCAGTAGGTACATTCACATTCTTACATTTGGATGACCTTTTACAAACACTGTAACATCAGCATGTAAGCCACTGCAAGGATAAGGATCCACCTCAGTTAAATGAGTGTTTCCATTTGTTTGGGATAGATTTGGTTTATAACTGTTGTCCCACTTTACTTCATAGTGTCCCCTTTCATTTTATAAAGTGTCCTAATTTGGGCACTCTATAATTATGTCCTTAATTATATCATCATCATAACTCCATTTCTGCTTCCTTTTTTCTTCTCTCCTGCTGTTTCTTCATCCTGTAACTGGACTCCTGGACTTCCTTTATCTGGCAAATCACTACCCATCATTGAAGGCCCTGCTCGGGTCATGTCTCCTGCACTGCCCCCTTTAAAGTCTGGAAGATCTAATCCCTTGCTTGTCTGCATCCACACTCTATTTTTAAAAAATATAAATAAGGCAACCAGGTCTTTCCCATCATGCTGGAAATAACTCCAGAATTTAGGACCTAAAATAATTATTTTCACACTCCCTACTTCTTATACAATGTGTGACACACAGAACACACTCAAATGATTGTTAAATGAATGAATATTTAATGATTTATGCTTTCCACAAAATCTAATTTGTGGCATTGTAGGGATGGTAAATATATAACTATATTTATTAGGTAACATTATTTCTGTGCCATGTTTGTTTGATGAGCTCTTAAAATAACTACATGCACATACACAACAAAAACAAGAAAATTTCCCTTCCCCATGGCTACTCAGTAAATAAATAAATAAACCACACTCATAAAGCTTGTCAAAGTACTACTTCCCACAGGAGAATTGTGCTCTTCTCTCTCATTTATCTAGGCATGTGTAGAGGCTTTTGACCCAATTTAGCATAGATAAATGACCCATGATGTGAAATTTCCCAACAGTTTAATAACGCATTTAACTCAAAGTGACACTTGCTTGCAGCTGCCTTAAAGCACTTTGGAGACCGATATATGTCTCTTTGAAATGATGGATGGTGAGGAGGCAGGCCCGTGTGAGAGATTCCCCCACCTATCTCCCCTAGGGAAGAAGTGAGGAAATCCTCTGTAAATTGCCTGCTGCAAATTCAGAGCTTGTGAGACTTAATTTACTATATACATTTTCCAATACTTTTTACAGTTATGACCATTAGACTAACTGTAGCATAAAGCTTTTTGTATCCTATATAATACTCCTTTTTTTACTGTCACATATTTAAGAGGTTTTGATTTCCCCCTCCAAAACGTCAAGAGCAGAATATTTTTGCTCATGGCTTAAAATACTTTCACAATCTACACAGTAATTTAGCTGAAGCACAATTGTTTTGCATGACTTTAAAACAATATGCTGTGGATGAGAAGTCTTTACCTTGTTTGGGCTAAATTCAATAAACATCAAATGAGTAAATCCAAACAGAGATTTTTTTGATCATGTTTAAGATTCTGGTAAAAAAAAAAAAAGGAAGATGAAAGAAGATGAACTGTTTGTTTTTTTGATTTCACTTTCTACTTTTTTTTAGAACCACAGTTCATATTTTGTTATAACAATATGTGTTTTGTGGTAGATACTAAGAACAAAAAATTTTGCTATTTTATCTCATCACGTAATTCTTCTCAGACATATTTATAACCCCTCAGAGGATACAATTAAGCAACAGAAAAAAATGTTTTGAACTGTCTATATCTGTAAAGTTGTTTTATTCAACTGTATGTTTTGAGACAAAGTTTCACTCTTGTCTCCCAGGCTGCAGTGCAATGGTGAGATCTTGGCTCACCGAAACCTGTTCCTCCTGGGTTCAAACCATTTTCCTGCCTCAGCCACCCGAGTAGCTGGGATTACAGGCGCCTGCCACCATGCCCAGCTAATTTTTGAAGTTTTAGTAGAGACAGGGTTTCACCATGTTGGCCAGGCTGGTCTCAAACTCCAGACCTCAAGTGATCCACCCACCTTGGCCTCCCAAAGTGCTGGGATTACAGGCATCAGCCACAGCACCCGGCATATTCAACTATATTCTTTGAGTTCGGTAACTAGTTTGGGAGCGACTCCAACACTTTAGCATTCAGTAAAATATGATGTAATATTACAGTCATTTACTGAGTTTAATATACACAAATAACTATATCCATATGAGAGATACGGACAGAATTTTTTTGTGGAGTACAAAATAGAATTGAGTGAAAGATGACTAGGGATATGCTATCTGGAGGCCACGGCCTGTCAAATTCCTGAACCAGACTGCTGACATCTCAAACAGAGCAAACTTTATCTTCTAGACTCTATTCTTTCCAGTATTGATCTGGTATTTTCTATAGACATAGCTTGAATTTGTAGATGAGCAAAGGCACACATTTATGCACAGCCAAAGTGCATGCACACAATCAAAAGCAGGCGGCAAAGAATAATGGGCTAATATTTATATTCTTATAGGTGATAGTACTAATGTCTCTAAATTCACATTCCACCTGACTCCAAACCTGAGCCCACATCCTGACTGCTGATCAGAAGTTTTGAATCAATTGAAGCCTCTGTCAATAGTCTCAGGGTTAAGCCATCTTCACTCCTGCCTTTACCTGGCCTTGTGGTTCCTCCTTTATGTGTCAATCCCAGTGGTTCCGGCAATGTTTTCTATTTTTTTTTCCCATCCCCTACCAACCTATTCAGTAGAAGGAAATTTTGATTTCAATCTTTGTGTCATGGACTGGCAGCTCTTCCCTCCCTATGATGAACTCTAATATCTATAAATTGGCCTCTTTTTCAGTTTCTGCACCTATCAATGGCACACTTATTCTCCTGACCAGATACCAAAGTTTCCATTAATATTCTGTTAATCTGCACCTTTAATGTTATCCAATAAGCACCCATATTTCCCTTTGTCATTGTTTTCACTTATTTGGCTATTCACCCTAGAGAAATCAAATAGCCAGGTGACTCAAAGATAGCAAAATATTATTGAAAAAATACAGGCGCTGGGCGCGGTGGCTCACACTTGTAATCCCAGCACCTTGGGAGGCTGAGACAGGCAGATCACCTGAGGTCATGAGTTTGAGACCACCCCGGCCAACATGGTGAAACCCCCTCCCTACTAAAAATACCCCCCCCCTAAAAAAAAATTAGCCAGGCATGGTGGTGAGCACCTGTAATCCCATCTACTGGGGAGGCTAAGGCAGGAGAATCACTTGAACCCAGAAGGTGGAGGTTGCAGTGAGCCAAGATAGTGCCATTGCACTCCAGCCTAGGCAACAAGAGTGAAACTCTGTCTCAAAAAAAGAAAAAAACAAACACAAACAGGGAAATACGGGCTTTGTCAATGTAGTTTAGAAAATGAATTCAAATTTTCTGTGCCTGTTTTCTTATTTATAAATATAGGTATTATTATTCATCTGCCACAAGATTATTGTAAGAATTTCATGAGACAACATATACGAAAAGTTGTAGCATGATGTCTTTCTCACAGTAAGGACTTTGGTTAACAACACTAACTCCAGAGTGAGAATTTCTGGTTTTAAATTCCATCTACTTCAGACACCAGTTGTGTGACTTTGGAAAATACACACAAAGAATATACTAAGATTCAAGTGCTGGAAGATGTAAAGCTAGATTTTAAAGTCCAGATAGATTAATAAATGCATTATCTAATCTTTCTAGTCTTGTTTTTCTCCCCCTGAGAAATGGGGATAATAATAGTAGCTAATCCACAAGGTTGGTGTGAGTATTCACTAAGTTAATATACAAGAATGATAGTCAACGCTTACTGTTAGCTACTTTCACTGCTTTGATAGCAGGAGGAGGAGGCTGGGGAGGAGAAGAAGTAATGATTATTAACTTACTTCATTTTTCTCCCTTTATGCATACCTTTGTACTGATTTACATAAAATATAGAATGCTGGAAAGAGTTAAGATATATACAATCAGTAGAATTAGAGTTTAATGTAGTTCATTTAATTTTTTAGGTATCTGATTGGTAAAATTGTTCTGTTAAGAATCAGGGCCCGAGAGAATATTTCTATGTTATCTACAGGTGAGTGAAAATGATGATGTCATAGACCCCAGGGTCAGGTAGTAAATGTTATTGTTTCCTCTTTCCTCACCTTCACTTTTTTGGGTCTGTGCACCCATTTCCAAGCTCCTGAAAATGTTGGTTCACATTTTCTTCCACTCATCACATAATTGAAATTTCATCTAGTAAGAGAGTCATTCTATTCTAATGCGTATTATGACATTCCATTTTCAAAATAGTCCATTAGACTAGGTTTTAGGATTTAAATTTGCAGATGAGAAAAATGAAAAATCAGAGAGGTTAAGCAACATACCTGACGTCAGTGACAAATTTAAAACTCTCAACCTCCAGCCAACCTTATTTCAAGTCCAAGGCATTCTTCATGGTGCTGTGGATTCATCCACACTCTGTCAACCCCTCCTTTTAAGAACAAAGAAATCTCCCCAAAAAAGGAATAGGCTGACTTTAGTAAAGCTCAGAAAATGTTAATTTTTTCTTCTTTTCCCTCTGAATTATCCAGGGATTTGTCACTTAAATTATCCCAGATGAAGTACCTGGCCTTAGATTAAAATTACATCTACATCAGTTACTCATATTTTTTTTTCAACCCTAGAGCCCCTAAAAATTAGTACAGTTACTTATATTTTTACAGTTAGAAATATATTTATGCCCACATGTGTCTCATTACAATTTATATAGAATGTGCAACCAGAAGACCTTTCTGAGATAGGAATATTTATACATTTTACAAAGGAAAGGCACCTGAGAAATATTTCTTATGCTTATATGTGACCGATAACTTGAGAGTAGGAAAAATACTCAAAGATTTTTTATGAAAAATCCGAATATAGACTTCAATTGTCCTCTTTAGGTAACTGCATGTCCTTAGGTAACTCTATGTTCGTAGGTGAAGCACCTCTCTGACCCCCTCATTTCTTCATTTATAAAACGTAAAACATGACACTAAAGAGGCATCATGATATTTAAGTGCTTGAGGTTTGAAGCAGAGCAAACCTGGGTCTTCACATTGCCCCTCAAGTTCCAGTTGTGTAACAAGGGCTAGGTTCCTTCCTAAAGCTCTTATGTCTTCTCTCTAAAATGGGGATAGTTATTACCACCTATAATTAATTTCAAAGACTAAATGAGTTCAGTATAATCATATTTCACTTATAGAGCACCAAGTCTGAAATATAAATTCACAAAATAAGTTATTTCGGAACAATATATACGCAAGCATGCTTTATAAAGTATTAATGACCCATCATGGTTAATAATAATTTTATCAATCGATTCTATTATAAACTATGATTGATAATTCTTTAGAGAACTAAGACCATACAGGTGTGAGGAAACAAAAATTAAGGAAAATTTAAGATTTATTTGCCACCTCTATCCCAATGAACTGATGAGATTGGCCTTAATCTATCAAGCTAGAGCAGTATAATGAAGAAGATGAAGGTGGATTATTCTACATCCTAAAAGATAACACCTGTACCTCGAGGAGATAAGAGTGCCATATGGTTGTGTTTGCCAAGATGTAGTAAGGTACTTTATTTAGTAAGATTATTTTTCTTCTTACACTTAAATTCTTCATCTGAAGGTCCATTTGTCTATATAGCCTCTCTGAATTCAGGTCAGAGCTTGCTATAAGGAGAACAAACAGCCCATCCAAAGAAACCAGACCCTGCCCCAAGTATCATTCCTTCCCTGAAATATCACTGAGTGCTATGTAAATATGCAAATGGATTTATAAAATCTGAACAGCGTTTCTTAAAAATGATATATCCGACTATCTGGCAACATTAGTACTTGTTATATATTGGCAGTTTAAGATTACCCATGCTAACAAAGGGTTTCAAAACAGTGGGAATATAAACTTTCATATTTTCAGCTTCCCTCCTCTCACTCTGCCTTCACCTTCATCATCCTAAGCACACAGCAAAGAGAAAAGATGAGACATGAAATGTTTGTATTCTCATTGCTGGGAAATCCATGATCACTATGGAAGTTTTAAATAGCATGCATATTACAAATGTGAATTTCTTTTTCTTTCTCTCTCTTCCTTTCTCCTTTCTCCCTGCCCTTCCTTCCTCCCTTCCTTTCATCCTCTGCCCTTCTCTCCCCATTTCCTTTCTTTCTTTTCTTCCTTTTTTCTCCTCCCCTCTCTCACCTCCCCTTCTCCCTCTTCCTTTTCTTCCTGCTTTCTTTTCTCTCTCCCCTCTTCCCATGCCCCTCTTCCTCTCCCTCCCCTTATCCTTCCTTACCTTCTCTTCCCTCTTTCTCTTGCCTTCTCTGTCTCCATCTCTCTTTTCTCTCTCTTCTTTCCTGCCTTCCTTCTTTTCTTATTTCTCAGTTCTTAGGTATTATAATCAATTCTAATTGTACTCTCCTCACTGCTTCAAAGATACCACAGGAACTAGAACACTAAGGTAAAATTTTAATCATTCTTCAATAATTGCCTCAATTTTTCTGCAGTGAGATATCTGCCTCCCTATTTTATCAAACCACTGTGCTATACTCTGGATTTTTCTGCCAACATTGTCGACTGGAATGTGTCTGCAAGAAACCTGATGTGATCATGGGGCTCGTCTTGCTTATTTCCCTTTTCTCAGGGGTCACGATCTTATGGTGCTTCTTCCCACTGTCTAAAATAAGTCATTTTATATCTTTCATTCAGTGTTTACTGTAGGAGGGTAAGTCCAATTCCTGTTAATTCATCATGACCAGATGCACAAGGAATCAGTAATAATTTATAATTTGTCTTGTTTCTCCCAGATCTGAGCCCATTAATTACTATTGCAACCATAATTAATGAAAATAAGAATGCATTCTCTAACTACTATGTTTTTTTCCCTACTTAAACTTTAAATGACTTCCATATCTATTAGCACTGCTTCTCAATATTTAGGGAAAATATTGGTCATGTTCTAAAATTACTTGGACTATAAATATACGATGTATTGTCAAGGCTAAATGTAACTATATGTACATAATCTTTGTAAATCTACTACATATCTTTTCAGCAAAAACAAATTATTTTATTACATCATAAGTACATTTGCATTTTTGGTAGAATAACCATTAGGAGGTAAGTTTGAGATACCCTGCCTTAGAATTTGCCCTAGTTGACTCTAGCAATTTGTGAATAATTTTCCTCTTTCTTCCCCTGCCAGTGACAATCAAGGTAAACAAGCAGAAAGGAGCTAACAAGGTGGATATTCATAACTGGACCCAGAAATGATGCAAAGAAGAATAACAACAATGAAAACAAGTTTTATGTTTAATTGTTTTATAAACTCCGTTCTGACAGAAAATCTGAAAGCCCATTTGATAGTTGAATCTACTCCACAAACAATGTCATATGATATAGCAGCAATATGAGTAGAAGAGAGGAACAGCATGATTTAATGCATGAAGAGAACAAATGGGCATTAACTATATCATTCCAGCAGAAACACTCCTAAAGTCTTAACTGAAGAAGGGTGTGCAGAGGAAATGGCAGGCCAATTACACTGATTATAGCAGCTGCAAATATGTGTGGCTACCTTCATGCTTCAATGATGCTGTAATTATGTTTCTAAGAAATGCTTTATGCAGGCAACCTCATTCCTACTTCAGTCCTGCTGTTTATTTCCTGGCATTTTAACATGCACTGTTACGAGTGTAGGAATACATGTTACACTACATAATGGGGTACCCCTGCCGATCTGCCATGAAAGTCACAGGCTTTTTAAAAGATCATTTTACCCATTTTCTTTCTATTTTAGGAAAAGTTCCACCAGTCTTTATCAAATCAATTTGTGCTAACATGGCACTTTAACAAATTTAACATCTTACATATAAATCCATTGCCTGACCTTAAGACTTAGGGTGAAATTGTGAAACAATGATTAGGGATGATCTGCCCATAATTATGCCATAAGATTATATATCTTTTACTATCTCTATACGAGCATTTCATTTGAGAATTAAAGGCATTATCTGCATATTTCAATACTAGGAAGATGTTATACTTTTAAACTTTTCATCTTGTTTGTTTTTAGTGTTTATGTCCATTAAAGATATCCATTAATATGTGGATATCATCCACATACACATGTGGAATATGTGGGAATGTGAAATGACTAGTTGAATAAGTTTCGGTGAATAAGATTCCATAAAGAGCCGACATCCAGAATAGTTTCAAAATGACCATATGTGTTCCTTTTATCTCTCAAAACAAACTCCTCCCACTTCCAACTCATTAGCAACCGCACCTTTGGGACATGAACTTTCCTCCTTCTCTTATTTTTAATTGCACTTTGGGAAAATAACTCTTACATTCAGAAGTTGGCCTGAAGGTCACAGCTGAGGCTAGAGACAAGAGTCCCTAAAGATGGGAGAATATGACTCAATAGGAAGACACTACTGGGATAGATCAAGCAAGATAAGATGAGAGTTTGGTTGGGAATTTGGTGATGAGCCTGAAGAAAAGTGACCAGAACTTGTTAACTAATTGATGCAGGGCTGAAGGGAGAAAGGTAAATCTAAAATGAGTTTCACATTCTTTTTAGTTATATGGGGGAATGGTGATGATATTATTGAGATGACTTTATAAGAAGATAATTAGTGCAATTTTGAACATGAATTTTAAGTATAAATGGGATTACTTCTCTACAAAGATGAACGTTATTTCACTCCCAAGAAAAAAGGGGAAGGTCAAAGGAAGGAATTAGGGACTTTGCTGAAAGCTGGAAAATGCATCTACAACTTCAATCATCCTTGAAATAGTCAGAGAACAGATTAGGTATGCTAAAACAACTGCTTCTCTTTACTATGTAATTATTTATCTGAATCTTCTTTAATGGAACCTTTGGTTAACCTAAAAATATAATATTTTGGTGTTTTAATTAACACTAACATTATTACGTAGCCAAACATTTAAATGATTTTTAAATCATTAGATTCAGAATATTGAACTCTTTCTGACAATTAAAGTCATAATTCATTTCTACTCACTTAGGCACCTGGAGTGAGTTGCAAAAAGGTAATTATATTCATTGTTAATTTACATGCAAGACATATCCCTGTAAGCATTCTGCAGGAAAGTGTTACAGGAAGACACAGGTGCTTAAATTAACAAACATTAGGAAATCAGCAAGAGACTTAAACTACACTAGTTATTGTTTCCAAACTAATTATTTAATAATTGAACATTTCTATACACCTGGTCCCAAATCAAGGGATTCCACGACCTCATGAGGCTTCGGGTTCATACTTGATCATTTAATATCAAATTTGCATAGTGCAGGGCAGTGAACTGGGTAGTTGTTGGAGGGCAATTTAAATTTCCCTGAAGTTCTCCAGAAAGTTCACAAATCAAAACACTCACACTTGTAAAACAGGAGTGTAATTAATTGTTAAGAAGCCTTGTTAGTACTACAAACCTGAGAACAAACAAGACGTGCTGCACACAACTAAGTTCCCTGGCAGAATTTTTGAAGGAGGCATTAACTCAGTGATTACTTATGGGCATGACATAGCAATTGTCATATTCTCATCTTTGGGACAATACTGTCTCCTTGTTTTAAGGTCTGTCCAACGGCTATACTTTCCAGAACTCCCAGAGGCCTTTAATTTCTACCTTAGGCATTGACATTCTGAAAACAGCATGTTAGCATGAGGAATTTCAGTAGACTCCTTTGCAGCTAAAGCTATCACAAAGAATCTATGTACACTTTTGCCTTGTGTAAAATTATTAAAAATATAAAAGAAACGTTTAGAGTAATGTTTCTGTTTTACATACACCTAGCACATAGTACATTAGGCATTCACAAAAATATTTGTTGAAAAATTATACAGATGAATGAATAAATGACCAAAGGAATAACTGACTGAATGAGTGAACTGATACATTAGTAAATGGGGTAATTTTCGGACTTCCCAATAGTAGTAACAGCAAGAGTAATGACTACCTAACCCTTTACCCATTCATAACAACTCTGTTTTCCCCTTACAGGTTAACTCATTTATATACAAGAAGCTCCCTTTCACTGGAGTATACAGAGAAAATTACACATGCCCCAGATTATGAAATCCAACGTCAGGAATTAGTTAAACTCTTAAACGTGTTTTGAGTACTCTTTGAAGAGTTGACCAGTAACACCTTAGATATGTCAGATACAAGAAAAATTAAGCAACCTAAGAAAATCAGAAATCATATTCAAGGTTTATAAATTATTTAATTAAAAATATTCAATTAATTTTTGAATTGGGTAAGAGAAAAAAAACTATCACTTAGGGAGCTCTAACTAATATGTGCTAACATTCTATGAATATCATCTTGATCTTTTCCCACTCTGTGGGAAAATTACATAGGGTCCTCTTTTATTTAACAGATAAAGCAACTGAGACTTAGATAGTTTAATCTTTTCAAAATCCAGCTTATCAGTGACAGAGCTGGTTCTAACACCCTTGTAATTTTGATTCTAAATGACTTGCTCTTTCTGTATCATGGTACTTCCTGAATTCTCAATAGAGTATAGGATGTTAGAACTTAACTCAAGTCTAAAGGATCAAGCCTATTTTTTCCTAAGATCAACAAATTAAGTTTACTCCTAAATTGTACCATAGATAGGGACATTTAACTATGATCCATAAAGAAGACAAAATAGAGAGGGAGAGAGGAAAGGTTTCTATAAGACTGTGCAGAGACTTTTTAAAAAATTACTTATTTTTTTCTAATTGAAGTATATAGCCTTTATTTTAAAAATTACAGATTTTAGGTGTGCGGTTCAATGAGTTTTGTATCCATTATCGTGATTAAAATATACAACATTTTCATCATACTAGTCAGTTGTTTTCAGGACCATTTTTAAGTCAATCCTTTCCTTTAGAAGCAACCATCATTCCACTACCATAGTTTAGCTTGCATATTTTTAAACCTCATATGAATGAAATCATACCATGTGTATTCTGTGTTTTTCTGGTTTCTTTAAAAAATATTTTAAGATTCATTTATGCAGTTATGTGTATCAATAGTGACTCCATCTAATTGCTGAGCAGGATTCCATTGTGTGAATACCACAATGTGCTTATGCCTTCATCTGCTGACAAATATTTGGGTTGCCTTGGTTTTTAATTGTTATAAATAAAACTGCTATGAACATTCTTGCACACTATTTTATAGACATGTTTTCATTTACTAAAGTAAATATCTAGAAATGAAACTCCTACATCATGGGTGAAGTGTCTGTTTAAATATGTGAGAAACTTTCAAATATCTTTACTTTGTGGGTTTGCCATTTTACACTCCCACCATCATTGTCACAGCAATTAGTATTTCCGGAGTGTTCATTATTATTATTGTGATCAATATTATTTGTTGTAAGTCACAGAATGTTATACCAGGTGGTGAGATGACTAATAATGCTAAGCGTCTTTTCATAAGCTCACTGGCCATTCTTTTCTTTATGAAGTATCAATTCAAGTCTATTTAAAAATTTTTTAATCTTGTATTGTTTTTCTTTTCATTTACTTCTCCGTAAGGTGTCTTATCCTGCACATAAATCCCTTCAGTTTTATGTATTGCAAATATGTTCTCCTACTCCATGGTTAACTTTTCATTTTCTTAGTGGTGCAGATCTTTAATTAAAATTCACACAATATAAAATTCACCATTTTAAAGCATACAGTTCAGTGGCTTTTAGTACATTCTGAGTGGTGTGCACCGATCACTACTGTCTAGTGCCAGAACATTTTAACCACTCTCACAAAGAAAACTCATAGCCATCAAGCATTCCTCCCTTGCCCCAGCCCTGCACAACTACTAATCTGCTGCCTATCTGTATGGATTTGCATATTCTGGACATTTCTTGTAAATCTTGATGAAGTCCACTTCATCATTTTTTTTTAATCACTGGGTTAGTGCAATTTGTCTTGTCTGTGTAATTTTTACTTACCCCAAGATGGTAAAATTTTCATTATAGAAATTTTACGGTTCATAGTTAGGTCTATGATTTATATTTAATTATTTTTTGGATAGTGTCAGGGGGAGACTGCTGTTTTTCCCAATGAATATCTACCTGTTTCAGTTCCATTTGTTGAAAGACTATCCTTTCCCAGTGGAATTACCCTGTCATCCCTTTACAAAATAGACCCAAACATGTATTTCAGTCTACTCGGAGGCTGCAGTGAGCTGAGATAGCGCCACTGCACTCTAGCCTGGGTGACAGAGCAAGACTCCGTCTCAAAACAAAACATACATCAAAATTAGATTTGCAACTCCTCCACCATTCTTTTACAAAATTTTTTAATTTAACATGAGATGCTTTGAATTTTTCTAACATAAGAATCAAGTTTTAATTTATAAGAAAAAATTATATGGGGACTTGGATCATGATTACATTTAATGTATGTATTAGGAAGGATTGACAACAAAAGACACTGCTAAATAGCATCTTGAAATTCAGGTATATGGTATGTTCTGCCATTTATGTACATTTTAAAAAATTGTCTTGGGCCGGGCACGGTGGCTCAAACCTGTAATCCCGGTACTTTGGGAGGCCAAGGAGAGCAGATCACCTGAGGCCAGGAGATTTGTTGTTGTTGTTGTTGTTTGTTTGTTTTTGAGACAGAGTCTCACTCTGTCACCCAGGCTGGAGTGCAGTGGCAAGATCTCAACTCACTGCAACCTCCACTTCCCGGGTTCAAACAATTCTCCTGCCTCAGCCTCCTGAGTAGCTGGGATTACAGGTGTATGCCACCAAGCCGGGCTAATTTTTGTATTTTTAGTAGAGACGGGATATCACCATGTTGGTCAGGCTGGTCTCGAACTCCTGACCTCATGATCCGCCCACCTCAGCCTTTCAAAGTGCTGGAATTACAGGCGTGAGCCACAGCGCCCGGCTGAGGCCAGGAGTTTGAGAGAATCGCTTGGAGCTGGGAGGCAGAGGCTGCAGTGAGAAGAGATCCCGCCACTGCGCTCCAACCTCGGTGACAGGGAGATGCTGTCTCAAAAATCAATCAATAAATAATTGTCTTGGCAATATTTCGTGAGTTTTATTGTATAGATCATTCACAATTTGTTGTGAAAGGGTTTCTAAGAATTTATGTATACGTCATTGGAAATAACATTATTTAATTTTATTTTCCAATATCTCTTGCTGGCATATAGAAATAAAATTTTGTGTGTACATTGATTTTGAATCTTGGGAACTCAATTTTTTACTTTTACTTTTGAAAGAATAAGTAAATTTGCTTTTATATAGCATTTTCACTTTCAATCTCATAAAGAGCTAGTTCTCTGTCTTGATTGAAAAATTCATCCAACTCCCATAACATTTTGGGGGGAAAAAAGTCCTATGATTATATTTGTGTAAACACAGTCACAACTTACAAATTAAAATGCATAATTCCATCTAATTAAGCTAAGAATTTAATCTGAACTGGATTTAAAGTTAAATCTTGCCTTCTCCACATTTCTCATTCTTTCACACCGAAAAGTCTACAGTGCAGAAAGACGGCATGATCAATTTCCTCTTCTTCCCCTTTCCTTAATATCAGCTACCTAGAGTTCCTCCAAGTTTGGAGCTGGGAGAGAGAGGAAACGTAAGAAAAGACCTTACTGGCCGGGCGCGGTGGCTCAAGCCTGTAATCCCAGCACTTTGGGAGGCCGAGACGGGCGGATCACGAGGTCAGGAGATCGAGACCATCCTGGCTAATACGGGGAAACACTGTCTCTACTAAAAAAAAGAAAAAAAAATACAAAATCTAGCCGGGTGTGGTGGCGCCTGTAGTCCCAGCTACTACGAAGGCTGAGGCAGGAGAATGGTGTAAACCTGGGAGGTGGAGCTTGCAGTGAGCTGAGATCCGGCCACTGCACTCTAGCCTGGGCGACAGGGTGAGATTACGTCTCAAAAAAAAAAAAAAAAAAAAAAAAAAAAGAAAAGACCTTACTTGATTGGTACTGTACTGTTGTGGGCTGTGTGCTTATTGAATATTGCAGAGGTTGAAATGTGACATAGAATTTTCATGAGTCCTTAAGCAACCTTCCATCATTCTGGAGTTATTTGATGTGTGTGAATGCATCTATACACTAATTCATATTCCTTCCTCAGTTCTTAGGAAGCTAGTAATATTTTCAGCTTCTGCTAAAGTTCTGTCTACTCTTCCAGGCAGTCCTCGGAGATAAGATGCAAGATGAGTCTACTGCCATCTCTCTTACATGTGGCCCCTCTTTGGTCCATACTCAAGTTATACGCAATTTGCCTTAGAAATTTGACCACTTCTCCTCTTATACACATCAGTAATTAAGCATCTCATTTCTTACCCTCTGGATTTATTTTTTAATTGAACATAAAAATGGTATACATTTATGGAGGACAATGTGAACTTTTGACATATGAATACATTGTGAAATGATTAAGTCAAGTTAATTAACACGTCCATCACTTCACATACTTTTTTTCAGGTAAGAAGATTACAAATCAACTCTCTTAACACATTTTAAGTATATAATATATTGTTATTAACTATAATTACCACGCTGTAAAGTAGATCTCCAGAACTTAGTCCTCCTGTCTGGCTGAAACTCTGTACCCTCTGACCAACACTTTCTGATCCTCCCTTTCCTGGGATCTAGTAACCACACTTGTATTCTCAGGTCCTATGAGCTTGACATTTTTAGATTCCTTATACAAGTGAGATCATGAAGTATTTCTCTTTCTGTGCCTGGCTAATTTCACTTGGCATAATGCCCTCGAGGTTCATCCATGCTTTCACAAATGACATGATTTTCTTCTTTTTTGTGGACGAATGGTATTAGTATTTCATTGTGTATATATATCATATTTGAAAAATTATTTCATCTGTTGATGGACACAGGTTGATTCCGTATCTTGGCTATTGTGAATAGTGCTGCAATGAACATGGGGATGCAGATATCTCTGACATACTAATTTAATTTCCTTTAAACATATATACCAATTAGTCGGATTACTAGATCATATGGTAGTTCTATTTTTTATTTTTTAGCAACCTTTATGCTGTTTCCTATAATGGCTGTACTAATTTACATCTCTCCACCCTCGCCTTTTGATAATAGCCATTCTAACAGAAGTGAGGTGATATATTATTGTGGATTTGATTGCATGTCCCTGTTGATTAGTGATGTTGAACACCTTTTCATGTACCTGCTAGCTATTTGTATGCCTTGTTTTTTGAAAACATGTCTATTCAGGTCCTCTGCTCATTTTGTAGTTTTATAATTGGGTTGTTTTCTTGCTATTCAGTTGTTTGAGTTCCTTATTTTAGATATTCACTCATTATCAGATGTATGAATTGCAAATATTTTCTTCCAGTCTGTAGATTTAGGTTGTCCCTTCACACTGTTGGGTTATTTTCCTTTAAAGGGAAGAAGTTACTGAGTTTAATGCAACCCCTTTTATCTATTATTGCTTTTATTGACTGTGCTTTTGGGACCATATCCAAAAAATCATTGCAAAGACTAATGCCAAGGAGCTGTTTTTCCATGTTTTCTTTCAGTAGTTTTACAATTATGTTTAATTCTATAATCCATTTTGAGTTGATTTTTTTAATATGGTGGAAGTTAAAGGCCCAATTTGATTCTTCTGCATGTGAGTATACAGTTTTCCTCACATCCTTTATTGAAGAGACTACCCTTTCCCCATTGTGTGTTCTAGTTGTGTGTGATCTGTTGACTGCAAATGTGTAGATTTATTTCTGGGTTATCTACTCCGTTCCATTGGTCCACGTGTCTGTTACTATACCATTCAATTAAGATTGCTATTTGATTACTGTAGCTTTATAGTATATTCTGAGATTAGGCAAGGTGATGTCTCAGCTTTTCTTTTGTTTTGCTTTTTACTTGAGATTGTCTTGGCTACTCACTGTCTCGTGCAATTTCATGCATTTTTCCGTGATTTTTTTATATTTCTGTGTTTTTAATTTCTATGAAAAATGTCTTTAGAATTTTGAGTGGAATTTTATTCAATGAGGGAATCACTTTAGGTAGTGTAGAAGTTTTAAGTATCAATTCTTCCAATCAATGAACACAGGATATATGGCCAGTTATTTGTCTTCTCCAATTTATTTCATCAATGTTTTATAGATTTCTGAGTACAGCTTTTCTTCTTCTTGTTTAAATTTATGCAGATAAGTCTGATTTTTTGATGCTATTTTAGATGGGACTGTTTTCTTGATTTCTTTTTCAGATGGTTTGTTGTTGGTATATAGAAAGAGCATTGATTTTTGTATGTTGAGTTTGTCTTTTGCCACTTTACTAAATTTGTTTACTGTCATTAACAGCTTTTTAATACAGTTCTTAGAGTTTTCTATATATACAATCATGTCATCTGCAGAGACAATTTAACTTCTCTATTCCCAATTTGGATGTTTTTTTTTAAATTTTCTTTGGCTTAATTGCTCCAGATAAGATTTCCAGTACTATGTTAGATAGATGTGGCAAGAGTGGGCATCCTCGTCTTGTCTGATCTTAGAGAAAATGCTTACACCTTTTTACCACTGAGTATGAATTTAACTGTTAGTTTACCACATGTGGCCTTTATTATGTGGAAGTACATTTGTTTTTTACTTAATTTGTTGACAGATTTTATCATGAAGACATGCTGAATTTTATCAAATGCTTTTCCTGCATCTATTGAAAGAATCATATTTTTAAAATTTCATTCTATTAATATGAAGTATTACATTTAGTGATTTTGGTATATTGAACCATCCTTGCATCCCATGAATAAATCCCACTTATTCATGATGATTCATTTCATGCACTGTTGAATGAGGTTTCCAGTATTTTCATGAGGATTTTTGCACCTAGGTTTATCAGGGATATTGGCCTGTAATTTTAGTTTTCTGGTAATGTTCTTTCTGGTCCTGGTATCAGGCTAATACTGGCATTGTAATGTGAGTTTATAAGTATTCCCTAATTTCAATTTTTCAAAAGGGTTTGAGAGGGATTCTTATTAGTTCTTGTTTAAATGTTTGGTAGAATTTAACCATGGAACCATCAGGTTTTTCTTTGATGAGATATTATTTTTCACTGATTCTTATTCATTATGGATTTGCTCGGATATTTTCTTGTTTCATCACAGTGTAAGTCATTGTTGGTTGTGTGTGTCCAGGAATTTATCATTTTTTTCTAGGTTACTCAATTTGTTAGCATATAATTGTTGATAGTAGTCTCTTTCAATCTTTTGTATTTGTGTGGTATCAGTTGCAACATCTCCTCTTGCATTCATGATTTTATTTATTTGACTCTTCTCTTTTTTTAGACTAAAGATTTGTCTGTTTTATTTATTTTTTAAAGAAAACATAGTTTTGTTGATATTTTTTTCTAGTATCTATTTAATTGAATTCTGCTGTGATTTTTATTATTTACTTTCTTTTACTAACTTTGGACTTAGTCTGGTTTTGTTTTTCTAGTTCCTTGACATATAATATTTGATTGTTTCTTTGAGATCCTTATTCTATTTTAATGTAGGCATTTATTGCTATAAACATCCCTCTTAGAACTGCTTTGGCTGCATCCCATAAATTTTGGTGTTTTGTATTTCCACTTTCTTTTATCTCAAGATGTTTTTAAATTTCCCTTTAGATTTCTTCTTTAACCCACTTTTTTGTTTAGAAGTACATTGTTTATAAATTTTCAAAATTTTTCCTGTTATTGATTTCTAGTTTCATATCATTATGATTGAAAATAACATTGGATATGATTTTAAACTTCTAAAATTTGTTAATCCTCATTATGTGGTCTAACATGATCTATCCTGGAGAATATTCCATTTGTGCTTGAGAAGAAAGTGTATTCTGCTGCTACTGGATGAAATAGTCTGTATGTGTCTATTAAGTCCACTTGATCTAAAGTGTAGTTGAAGTCCAGTGTTTCCTTATTAATTTTCTGTCTGGATAATCTGTCAATAGTTGAAAGTAGGGTATTAAGTTTCCTACTATTATTTTTTAACCATCTATCTATCCCTTCTGATCTACTAATATTTGGTTTACATATATGAGTAATTCAATATCGTGTACATATGTTTACAATTACTATATTATTTTAATGAATTGACTCCTTTATTATGATATAATGACACTCTTTTTTTCTTTTTACAGTTTTTACATTTTTTTCCTCTTGAGATGGGTCTCACTGTGTCATCCAGGCTGGAGTGCAGTGGCACAGTCACAGCTCACTGCAGCCTTGACCTCCCTGGCTCAAGCAATTCTCTCACCTCAGCCTCCCAAGTAGCCAAGACAACAGGTACATGTCACCACACCCAACTATTTTTTTTGTATTATTTTATAGAGATGGGGTTTCACCATGTTGCCAAGCTGGTCTTGAACTCCTGGGCTCAAGAGATCTGCTGGCCTCAGCCTCTCAAAGTCCTGCGATTAAAGGTGTGAGCCACTGTGCCCTGTCAGTTTTTAAATTAAAGTCTGTTTTGTGTAAGTACAGCTACCTCTGCTCTCTTTTGGTTCATTTTTATAAAATACATTCTTCTATCCCTTCATTTATAGTCTATGTGTGTACTTAAGGCTGAGTGTCCCTTGTAGGCAGCTTATAGTTGAGTCTTGTATTTTTATTTATTCACTCAATCTATATGTCATTTCATTGGAGAATTTAGTTCATTTACATTCAAGCTAATTAATGATAGTAAGGATTTACTGCTGCCATTTTGTTCATTGTTTTCTGGTTAATTTGAAGATCCTTTTTTTTTTTTTTCTTCCTCTCTTGCTGTCTTCCTTTGTGAGTAGATTATTTTCTTCAGTGGCATATTTTGATTTCTTTTTCTTTATATTTTGCATATCTATTACACATTTTGCGTTGTGATTACCATGAGGCTTACATAAAATTTACTATAGTTGTTACAGGCTATCTTAAGGTATTAACAACTTAACATTAACTGCATACAAAAGCGCTACATTTTTATTGCCCAATCATATTTTACATTTTTGATGCCACAATTTACACTTAATATTGTATATCCCTAAACAAATTATTATAGCTATAGATTTTTAAAAATAATTTAGACAGTCAACTTTCACAATAAATTTGTAAGTGATTTATATATATATACCACCATTAGAGTATTAGAGTATTTTGAATTTTAATATGTACTTACTTTTACTAGAGTTTTATACTTTCTTTTACTTCTTTTTCTTTTTCAGTTTCTTTTTTTTTTTTAGATGGAGTTTTGCTCTTGTTGCCCAGGCGGGAGTGCAATAGCATGATCTCGGCCCACCACAACCTCTGCCTTCTGGGTTCAAGTGATTCTCCTGCCTCAGCTTCCCAAGAAGCTGGGATTACAGGCATGCGCCACCATGCCTGGCTAATTTTTTATTATTTTTAGTAGAGATGGGGTTTCTCTATGTTGGTCAGGCTGGTCTCGAACTCCTGGCCTCAAGTGATCTGCCTGCCTCAGCCTCCCAAAGTGCTGGGATTACAGGTGTGAGCCACCATGCCCAGCCGTGAGTTTTACACTTTCATGTACTTTTATGTTGCTAATTATTATCCTTTACTTGAAACTGGAAGAAATCCTTTTCCCATTTCTTTTTTTTTTTTTTTTTTTGAGGTTTTGAATCCATTTTTTGGTATGTGAAAGTTTTTTTTTTTTTTTTAATATAGATACTTTAAGTTCTAGGGTACATGTGCACAACATGCAGGTTTGTTACATAGGTGTATATGTGCCATGTTGGTTTGCTGCACCCATTAACCCATCATTTACATTAGGTATTTCTCCTAATGCTATCCCTTCCCCTGGACCCCACCCCATGACAGGCCCCAGTGTGTGATGTTCCCCATCCTGTGTCCAAGTGTTCTCATTGTTCAAATTCCACCAATGAGTAGAGAACATGGAGTGTTTGGTTTTTGGTCCTGGTGGCAATTTGCTCAGAATGATGGTTTCCAGCTTCTCCAAGTCCCTGCAAAGGACATGAACTCATCCTTTTTTATGGCTACATAGTATTCTATGTTGTGTGTGTGCCACATTTTCTTAATCCAGTCTATCATTGATGAACATTTGGATTGGTTCCAAGTGTTTGCTATTGTAAATAGTGCCGCAGTAAACATACGTGTGCATGTGTCTTTATAGCAGCATGATTTATAATCCTTTGGGTATATACCCAGTAATGGGATCACTGGGTCAAATCGTATTTCTGGTTCTAGATCCTTGAGGAATTGCCACACTGTCTTCCACAATGGTTGAACTAGTTTACAGTCCCACCAACAGTGTAAAAGTGTTCCTGTTTCTCCACATCCTCCCCAGCATCTGTTGTTTCCTGACTTTTTAATGATAGCCATTCTAACTGGTATGAGATGGTATCTCACTGTGGTTTTGATTTGCATTTCTCTGATGACCAGTGATGATGAGCATTTATTCATGTGTCTGTTGGCTGCATAAACGTCTTCTTTTGAGAAGCATCTCTTCATATCCTTTGCCCACTTTTTGATGAGGTTGTTTCTTTCTTGTAAATGTGTTTAAGTTCTTTTTAGATCTTGGATAATAACCCTTTGTCAGATGGGTAGATTGCAAAAATTTTCTCCCATTCTGGAGGTTGCCTGTTTACTCTGATGGTAGTTTCTTTTGCTGTGCAGAACCTGTTTAGTTTAATTAGATCCCATTTGTCAATTTTGGCTTTTGTTGCCATTGCTTTTGGTGTTTTAGTCATGGGGTCCTTGCCCATGCCTGTGTCCTGAATGGTATTGCCTAGGTTTTCTTCTAGGGTTTTTATGGTTTTATATCTATCATTTAAGTCTTTAATCCATCTTGAATTAATTTTTGTATAAGATGTAAGGAAGAGATCTAGTTCCAGCTTCCTACATACGGCTAGCCAGTTTTCCCAGCACCATTTATTAAATAGGGAATCCTTTCCCTATTTCTTGTTTTTGTCAGGTTTGTCAACGATCAGATGGTTGTAGATGTGTGGTATTATTTCTGAGGCCTCTGTTCTGTTCCATTGGTCTATATCTCTGTTTTGGTAACAGCACAATGCTGTTTTGGTTACTATAGCCTTGTAGTATAGTTTGAAATCAGATAGCATGATGCCTCCAGCTTTGTTCTTGTTGCTTAGGATTGTCTTGGCAATGCAGGCTCTTTTTTGGTTCCATATGAAGTTTAAAGTAGTTTTTTCCAACTCTGTGAAGTAAGACATTTGTAGCTTGATGGGGATGGCATTGAATCTATAAATTACCTTGGGCAGTATGGCCATTTTCACAATATTGATTCTTCCTATCCATGAGCATTGAATGTTCTTCCATCTGATTGTGTCCTCTTTTATTTCCTTGAGCAGTGGTTTGTAGCTCTCCTTGAAGAGATCCTTCACATTCCTTGTAAGTTGGATTCCTAAGTATTTTATTCTCTATGTAGCAATTGTGAATGGGCGTTCACTCATGATTTGGCTCTCTGTTTATCTGTTATTGGTGTATAGTAATGCTTGTGATTTTGCACATTGACTTTTTATTCTGAGACTTTGCTGAGGTTGCTTATCAGCTTAGGGAAATTTTGGGTTGAGACGATGAGTTTTCTAAATATACAATCATGCAATCTGCAAACAGGGACAATTTGACTTCCTCTTTTCCTAATTGAATACCCTCTATTTCTTTCTCTTGTCTCATTACCCTAGCCAGACCTTCCAAAACTATGTTGAATAGGTATGTTGAGAGAGGGCATCCCTGTCTTGTGCCATTTTTCAAAGGGAATGCTTCCAGTTTTTGCCCATTCAGTATGATATTGGCTGTGGGTTTTTCATAAATAGCTCTTATTATTTTGAGATATGTTCCATCAGTATCTAGTTTATTGAGAGTTTTTAGCATGAAGGGCTGTTGAATTTTGTCGAGGGCCTTTTCTGCATATATTGAGTTAATCATGTGGTTTCTATCGTTGGTTCTGTTTATGTGATGGATTATGTGTATTGATTTGTGTATTGTTAACCGTTGCATCCCAGGGATACATTCTACTTAATTGTGGTGGATAAGCTTTTTAATGTGCTGCTGGATTCGGTTTGCCAATATTTTACTGAGAAATTTTGCATCGATGTTTATCAGGGATATTGGTCTAAAATTATCTTTTTTTGTTGTGTCTCTGCCAGGCTTGGGTATCAGAATGATGCTAGCCTCATAAAATGAGATAGGGAGGATTCCCGCTTTTTCTATTGATTGGAATTGTTTTAGAGGAAAGGTACCAGCTCCTCTTGATACCTCTGGTAGAATTTGGCTGTGAATCCTTCGGGTCCTGGACTTTCTTTGGTTGGTAGGCTATTAATTATTGCCTCAATTTCAAAACCTGTTATTGGTCTATTCAGAGATTCAACTTCTTCCTGGTTTAGTCTTCAGAGGGTGTACGTGTCCAGCAATTTATCCATTTCTCCTAGATTTTCTACTTTATTTGCGTAGAGGTGCTTATAGCATTCTCTGATGGTAGTTTGTATTTCTGTGGGATCAATGGTGATACCCTCTTTATCATTTTTCCTTGCATCTATTTGATTCTTCTCTCTTTTCTTCTTTATTAGTCTTGCTAGCATATCAATTTTGTTGATCTTTTCAAAAAACCACCTCCTGGATTCATTGATTTTTTGAAGGGTTTTTTGTGTCTCTATCTCCTTCAGCTCCGTTCTGATCCTAGTTATTTCTTGCCTTCTGCTAGCTTTTGAATGTGTTTGCTCTTGTTTCTCTAGTTCTTTTAGTTGTGATGTTAGGGTGTCAATTTTAGATCTTTCCTGCTTTCTCTTGTGGGCATTTAGTGCTTTAAATTTCCCACTACACATTGCTTTAAATGTGTCCCAGAGATTCTGGTATGCTATGTCTTTGTTCTCGTTGGTTTCAAAGAACATCTTTATTTGTGCCTTCATTTCATTATTTACCCAGTAGTCATTCAGGAGCAGATTAAGTTTCCATGTAGTTGTGCGGTTTTGAGTGAGTTTCTTAATCCTGAGTTCTAATTTGATTGCACTGTGGTCTGAGAGAGTTTGTTGTGATTTCTGTTCTTTTACATTTGCTGAAGAGTGCTTTACTTCCAACTATGTGGTTAATTTTGGAATAAGTGCGAAGTGGTGCTGAGAAGAATCTATATTCTGTCAATTTAGGGTGGAGAGCTCTGTAGATGTCTATTAGATACACTTGGTGCAGAGCTGAGTTAAATTTCTGGATATCATTGTTAAACTTCTGTCTTCTTGATCTGTCTAATATTGACAGTGGGGTGTTAACATCTCCCATTATTATTGTGTGGGAGTCTAAGTCTCTTTGTAGGTCTCTAAGGATTTGCTTTATGAATCTGGGTGCTCCTGTATTGGGTACATATATATTTAGGATAGTTAGCTCTTCTTGTTGAATTGATCCCTTTACCATTATGTAATGGCCTTCTTTGTCTCTTTCAATCTTTGTTGGTTTAAAGTCTGTTTTATCAGAGATTAGGATTGCAACCCCTGAATTTTTTTTTTTTTTTTTTGCTTTCCATTCTCTTGGTAGATCTTCCTCCATCCCTTTATTTTGAGCATTTGTGTCTCTCTGCAAGTGAGATGGGCCTCCTGAATACAGCACAGGATGGTTCTTGATTCTTTATCCAATTTGCCAGTCTGCATCTTTTAATTGGGGCATTTAGCGCATTTACATTTAAGGTTAATATTGTTATGTGTGAATTTGATCCTGTCATTATGATGTTAGCTGGTGAGTTTGCTCATTAGTTGATGCAATTTCTTCCTAGCATCGATGGTCTTTACAATTTGGCATGTTTTTGCAGTGGCTGGTACCAGTTCTTCCTTTCCATGTTTAGTGCTTCCTTCAGGAGCTCTTGTAAGGCAGGCCTGGTGGTGAGAAAATCTCTTAGCATTTGCTTGTCTGTAATGGATTTTATTTTTCCTTCACTTACAAAGCTTAGTTTGGCTGGATATGAGATTCTGGGTTGAAAATTCTTTTCTTTAAGAATGTTGAATATTGGCCACCACTCTCTTCTGGCTTGTAGAGTTTCTGCTGAGAGATCCGCTGTTAGTCTGATGGGCTTCCCTTTGTCAGTAACTCAACCTTTCTCTGACTTCCTTTAACATTTTTTCCTTCATTTCAATCTTGGTGAATCTGACAATTATGTTACTTGGGGTTGCTCTTCTCGAGGAGTATCTTTGTGGTGGTCTCTGTATTTCCTGAATGTGAATGTTGGCCTGCCTTGCTAGATTGGGGAAGTTCTCCTGGATAATATCCTGAAGAGTGTTTTCCAACTTGGTTCCATTCTCCCCGTCACTTTCAGCTACACCAATCAAACGTAGATTTGGCCTTTTCACATAGTCCCATATTTTCTTTGAGGCTTTGTTTGTTTCTTTTTACTCATTTTTCTCTAAACTTCTCTTCTCACTCCATTTCATTAATTTGATCTTCAATCACTGATACCCTTTCTTCCACTTGACCGAAACGGCTATTGAAGCTCGTGCATGTGTCATGTAGTTCTCGTGCCATGGTTTTCAGCTCCATCAGGTCATTCAAGGTCTTCTCTACACTGTTTATTTAAGTTAGCCATTCGTCTAATATTTTGTCATGGTTTTTAGCTTCCTTGCAATGGGGTTTGAATATCCTCCTTTAGCTCGGAGAAGTTTGTTATTACTTACCTTCTGAAGCCTACTTCTGTCAGCTCATCAAAGTCATTCTCTGTCCAACATTGTTCTATTGCTGGCAAGGAGCTGTGATCCTCTGGAGGAGAAGAGGCTCTCTGGTTTCAGATTTTTCAGATTTTATGCTCTGGTTTCTCCCCATCATTGTGATTTTTTTCTACCTTTGGTCTTTGATCTTGGTGACCTACAGATGGGGTTTTGGTGTGGATGTCCTTTTTTTGATGTTGATGCTTTTCCTTTCTGTTTATCAGTTTTCCTTCTAACGGTCAGGTCCCTCAGTTCCAGGTCTGCTGGAGTTTGCTGGAGTTCCACTCCAGACCGTTTTGCCTGGGTATCACTAGTGGAGGCTGCAGAACAGCAAATATTGCAGAACAGCAAATATTGCTGCCTGATCCTTCCTCTGGATGCTTCGTCCCAGAGGGGCACCTGCCTGTATGGGGTGTCAGTTGGCCCCTACTGGGAGGTGTCTTTCAGTTAGGCTACATGGGGGTCAGGGACTCACTTGAGGAGGCAGTCTGACCATTCTCAGAGCTCAAACAATGCTGGGAGAACCACTGCTCTCTTCAGAGCTATCAGACAGGGACATTTGAGTTGCAGAAGTTTCTGCTGCCTTTTGTTCAGCTACTCCTTGCCCCCAGAGGTGGAGTTTACAGAAGCAGCAGGCCTTGCTGAGCTGCAGTGGGCTCCACCCAGTTCAAGCTTCTGGGCCGCTTTGTTTACCTACTCAAGCCTCAGCAATGGCAGACGCCCCTTCCCCTGCCAGGCTGCTGCCTTGCAGGTCAATCTCAGACTGCTGCACTAGCAGTGAGCAAGGCTCTATGGGTGTGGGACCCACCAAGCCAGGCGTGGGATATAATCTATCTGTGTGCCATTTGCTAAGACCATTGGAAAAGTGCAATATTTGGGCAGAAGTGTCCCATTTTTCAAGGTACAGTCTGTCATGGTTTACCTTGGCTAGGAAAGGGATATCCCCCGACCCCTTGCACTTCCCAGTTGAGGTGATGTCCCACCCTGCTTCTGCTAACCCTCCATGGGCTGCACCCACTCTTCAACCAGTCCCAGTGAGATGAACCAGGTACTTCAGTTGGAAATGCAGAAATCCCTCGTCTTCTGCGTCAATCGTCAATCACACTGGGAGCTGCAGACTGGAGCTGTTTCTATTTGGCCATCTTGGAATGGAATCCCAGCATTTCCTGTAGGGTAGATCTAATGGTGATGAACTCCCTCAGCTTTTGTGTGTCTGGGAATGTTGTTATTTTCCTTTCTTTCTTAAGGACAGTTTTGCTAAGTAAAATATCTTTATTTTGCAAGATTGTTTTTTCTTTCATCCCATTGAATATATTATCATTTTCTCCTGGCCCACAAATTTTCTGCTGAGATTCACTGATAGCTTTATGGGAATTCCCTGGTATGCGAGGACATTTTTTTTTGCTCTTGCTGCTTTCAGGATTCTTGCTCTATCTTTGATTTTTGATAGTTTGATTATAATATGTCTTGGTGTAGTCTTCTTTAGGTGGAATCTGAGGAGATCTTTGAACTTCCTGTACTTGATTGTTTATAACTTTTCCCAAATTTGGACAGGTTTCACTCAGTATTTTTTTTTAAAACAATCTTCTTTCCTTTTTTCTCTCTCTTGTCCCTCTTTAATTCTAAATGCAACTGTTAGCTCTATTTATGTTGTTCCAGAAATCTTGTAGGGTTTTTTTTAAATTCTATTTTATGTTTTCTTCTCTAACTGAATAGTTTTAAATATCTTCTCTTTGAGTTAATGGACTCTTTCTTCTGCTTGATCAATGCTGCTGTTGATGCTCTCTATTGCATTTTCTATTTTATTCATTGTATTCTTTATGTGTAGACTTTTTTGGCTCTTTTTATGGTTTCAATATCTCTGTTAAACATCTTATTTTGTTCATCTATTATTTTTATTGAATTTGATTTTCAAATAATCAAACTTTGTTGAATTAACTTTTTGTGCTCTCTTGAAGTTTGCTGAGCTTCCTTAAAGCAACTATTTTGAGTTGTCAGGTAACTTGTAGATTTCCATGGGGGCTTGCAGTTATTTTAAATTATTGTGTTCTTTGGTAGTATTTCCTTGGATTTTCTTGTTTCTTGCTGCCTTGCATTGTTATCTGTGTATTGGATGAAGCAGTCACCTCTTCCAGACTTTATGGATAGGTTTTAGTGGGAAAAGACCTTCCCCTGTGGGTGTGGGTGTGAGGGCACCAGCTTGGTGGGCTACAGCAGTTCTGCCTCTCATGAGGACACAACAGTGTAGTCTCCATACATCTCTGTTAGCTGACATCAATGTTGGTAAAGATTCCAAAGGTGTCCAGTTGCCAAGGCTATGGGTGCCTGCAGGGATGTTGGGGTCTTTAGTGACAAAGGCTTCTGAGGTCCTCCTGATATATTTTTCTCCTATTGAGGAAGTCATGTATAAGGATCTTGGTACCAGATATGGATTGCAGATATGCTCACAATGGTTATGGCACTGGTGTCTGATGTGAGGCACCTTTGGAGCAGCCACAGAGCAAAGATCTAAAGCATGAGTATTTGTAGAGCTACTGGGGCTCCAGGATCTGGGGCAGCAGTGCCATCAATGTCTGAGGCACAAATATCTTACTATCACATTCGTAATGGTTTGTAAGATTATGGTCTTCTTGATCAGTCATAGAACTGGTATCTGGAGGATGAACAGGCATAGATTTATAGAAACTGCTGCAGCTGTCAAGCCAAGGTCTAAAGCACAGGTATGTACAGAGTGGGGATCTGGGGCAGCAGTGCCATCAATGTCTGAGGCACAAATATCTTACTATCACATTCACAATGGTTTGTAAGGTTATGGTCTTCTTGATCAGTCAGGGACCTGGTATCTGGAGGGTGAACAGGCATAGATTTATGGAAACTGCTGCAGCTGTCAACCAAGGTCTAAAGCACAGGTATGCACAGAGTGATCAGGGCTCCAGGGTTCACATAGAGGCTAGGTCATAGCAGTGGTGGTTCTAGTGTTTGAGGCAAAAATGCATTGAGGCCACAGAGCAGGATTCCGGAGCGTAGGCATGTATAGAGTGACTGTAGCTCTGGAGTCAGGGGTACACATAGGGTTAGGTGGAGTGGCAGCTTCAGTCCTAGTGTGGCACCATAGCAACTCCTTGGAGGTGGACACAGCCATTTCTCCCTTGCCATGGGATTTGTGGCAGAGGTGGTTGTTAGTTACCTCAGTGTCAAAAAAAAATGTCAATGTCCTTTGAAGAGCAGTCTGCTGCAGACCATAGTGGGACCTGATGCATGAATGACACTGATAGCCTCCATCCTTCTTTGTTTCTAGCCATGACCAGACTTCTCAGGTATGCCAATGTCCCCAGTGATCCTTTCTGTGTGGTTAGTCTCCTGTTTTTTGTTGTGCGTTTGCTTGTTTGTTTTGTTCTGCTGCATTGCTGCATATTTTTAAATGGACCCTTGAGCTCTCACTAGGTTCACATCATTTGTGGTTATTTGTTGGAGGAAAAAATGCTTATATCACCAATGCTGCCATCTTGCTGATGTCACTCTCCCTTGCTAACTTTACTTATTACATCTGTTTGTTATTTTGGGATCCTTTAGATTATCTAGATAAATAATCATATCATCTGCAAATCGGAAGACTTTTTTACTTCATAATTTCCAAATTCTTTCATTTATTTTTCTTTCCTTATTGCCTTGTGTAGGATCATTAGTGTAATGTTGAAGAGAAATGTTTGAGGTAATATTCTTATTTTTCTCTGATTTCCCAAAGGGTCAACCAGCAGTATGTTATTAAGTTACGGCTTTTTATAGTTGCATATTATTACATTGAGAACATTCCTTTCTATGTCTAGATTTCTGAGAGTATTTATCAATCATAGATGCTACATTTTGTCATTTTTTCTGCATCAGTGTGTAAATTGCATAAAATATTGATCAACTCTAACATTCTTGTAATAAATATGTTTTGGTCAGAATGTATTACATATTTTTGGTAAATTTGATTTTTTAAATATGTCTTTAAAGTTTTGGTTGTTGTTTTTCATTTGTCTTTCTTAGACAAATGTCTATACATTTGTCTAAGTATAATATTAGTCATTAATTTTCTATTATTTGAAAGCTAGTGAAGCCATTTAGAATTGGTGCTTCTGTATGAGAATGTTTTAAATTACTCATAATTTGATAGCTGGGTGTCTAAAGCAAGCCCAAGTACTACCAGAACCACAAGTTTAGAGTGGAATGCTTCACAGGGGTTAGTTAATAAATTAAAAGTTGATGAGTGAACATCTATAAAGTGCCCACTACAATGCTCACTGTTGAGAGCTTGGAACAGAATCAAAAAGAAAAGCCAAAAACATCTTGCTATATTTTGTCCCTTTCAGGAAGATTTATTAATATTGAAAAATCACTAACTAAGGCTCGGGTCCTAGAAAAGGATAGGTGAGAAAGGTTTATGACCCTCAGGCATCTGCTTTAAGATAAGAGATGGGGGTACCAAAACAGAGATATAGACCAATGGAACAGAACAGAAGCCTCAGAAATAATACCACACATCTACAGCCATCTGATCTTTGACAAACCTGACAAAAACAAGAAATGGGGAAAGGATTCCCTATTTAATAAATGGTGCTGGGAAAATTGGCTAGCCATAAGTAGAAAGCTGAAACTGGATCCTTTCCTTACTCCTTATACGAAAATTAATTCAAGATGGATTAGAGACTTAAATGTTAGACCTAATACCATAAAAATCCTAGAAGAAAACCTAGGTAGTACCATTCAGGACATAGGCATGGGCAAAGACTTCATGCCTAAAACACCAAAAGCAATGGCAGCAAAAGCCAAAATTGACAAATGGGATCTAATTAAACTAAACAGCTTCTGCACAGCAAGAGAAACTACCATCAGAGTGAACAGGCAACCTACAGAATGGGAGAAAATTTTTGCAATCTACTCATCTGACAAAGGGCTAATATCCAGAACCTACAAAGAACTCAAACAAATTTACAAGGAAAAAAACAACCCCATCAAAAAGTGGGCAAAGGATATGAACAGACATTTCTCAAAAGAAGACATTCATACAGCCAACAGACACATGAAAAAATGCTCATCATCACTGGCCATCAGAGAAATGCAAATCAAAACCACAATGAGATACCATCTCACACCAGTTAGAATGGCGATCATTAAAAAGTCAGGAAACAACAGGTGCTGGAGAGGATGTGGAGAAATAGGAACACTTTTACACTGTTGGTGGGATTGTAAACTAGTTCAACCATTATGGAAAACAGTATGGCGATTCCTCAAAGATCTAGAACTAGATGTACCATATGACCCAGCCATCCCATTACTGGGTATATACTCAAAGGATTATAAATCATGCTGCTATAAAGACACATGTATACGTATGTTTATTGCAGCACTATTCACAATAGCAAAGACTTGGAATCAACCCAAATGTCCATCAGTGACAGACTGGATCAAGAAAATGTGGCACATATACACCATGGAATACTATGCAGCCATAAAAAAGGATGAGTTTGTGTCCTTTGTAGGGACATGGATGCAGCTGGAAACCATCATCCTTAGCAAACTATCACAAGAACAGAAAACCAAACACCGCATGTTCTCACTCATAGGTGGGAACTGAACAATGAGATCACTTGGACTCCGGAAGGGGAACATCACACACCGGGGCCTATCATGGGAAGCGGGGAGCGGGGAGGGATTGCATTGGGAGTTATACCCGATGTAAATGACGAGTTGATGGGTGCTGACGAGTTGATGGGTGCAGCACACCAACATGGCACAAGTATACATATGTAACAAACCTGCACGTTATGCACATGTACCCTAGAACTTAAAGTATAATAATAATAATAAATTTTAAAAAAATAAATAAAATAAAATAAAAAGATAAGAGATGGGGATTGAGTGCCCATGGGGTGAGTGTGGCATGGCAGGATTGAAGGATGCAAGGATGCTATGAGTTGGGCGTGTTGAGGGAAGTTGTGGTTGAGGAAATAGATCTCAAAAGGGTAATGAGTCTGCATTACTATCTTCTGTCCTCCAGGGTTTGGCTTTGCCTTTGAATGGCTTCTGAGTGAAACCAGGAATAAAAGACACTATGTCCACTCCGGTATGACTTGCTTTAATATGCATGGGCCCATCAGTCATGATGATGGATTTATGGGTGAAGAGATATCTTGAAAAGAGGTATGGTAAGGTTACCAGGGGAGTGGTGGGAAGTCCCTGAGAAGATAATGAGCCTGACCTTGGGAAATATCAATGAAAACAGCTTTCCTGATTATGTCCCATGAACATCTACCTAAAGAGGAGTGATTATTTGAAATACACACACACACACACACACACACACACACACACACACACACACACACAAGAAAGTTTGAGTAGTTAATAATCATAAAGCAAACACCCACATAAATCTCCTGCCAATTAAAGACAAAGTATTTCCAGGACTTCAAAAGCCCTCCCCATTGCTCCAGCTCATTTTTATAGGTAAACTTAATCTTGACTGTCATAATGACTATGCCTTCACTTTTTTCTATAGTTTTATCATCTATCCCTAAAGAATATATTAGTTTGTTCTATTTTTCATTTGTATATAATAAAATCATACTTTAACATTTAATTTCTTTAGTAGTTATAGAGCCCTTCAAAGTTACCATTTCTTACAAAAAAAAATTAGCTGGACATGGTGGTGCATGCCTGTAATCCCAGCTACTCAGGAGGCTGAGGCAGGAGAATCACTTGAACCTCGGAGGGAGAGGTTGCAGTGAGCTGAGATCGTGCCACTGCACTCCAGTCTGGGTGACAGAGTGAGACTCCATCTCAAAACAACAACAACAGCAACAACAACAACAAAAGTTACCATTTCTGTTTTCTTTTTCAGTTTGGACTAAGGATTTTCAAGGAATTGTATATTTCATCTAAGTCATCTTATTTAATTTCCAATATTGCCCTATTGTCCCTTTAAGATGACTAAAGTATACATTGGCATCTCCTCTTCAATTTTGGTCGTGTTTTGCATGTTCTCTCTCCTGCCATTCACTTGCTTGTTCTCACTCTTTTGCTGTCTCTAGCTCTTGCTTGCTTGTTCTCACTCTTGAGCTGTCTCTAGCTCTCTGATTGGTTCAGACCAGATATGCGTTCATAATTTTAATAACATTTTCAAAGAACCAACTTTTGGCTTTGTTGATTTTTTAATATTGTTTGTCTTAGATAGAGTTCTGTTCTATTTTTTTTTTCATATTTCTGCTGTATTATTTTCCTTGATTTTAAATACCTCCCCCTTCTCTAACTTCTTAAAGCAGAAACTTGAGTCATTAATTTTAAGCATTTTATGTCAGACAGACAGACAGATAGATATAGATGATAGATAGATAAATAGGAGGCAATAAGGATCATGGGAAGAGAACATTGAAGTAATTAATTAATAGCTCTTATTTGGAATAAAATAGGAAAAGAACTTCAATCTTTATTTCTTTGTGTTTTAACATAAAGTATTTATCATGGTAAAATTTAATAATAAATGATTATTCTTCTAATAAAACTTTTCACCTTTTAAGTGTCACATTCTGACAATAATTAAAGAATAAAAGAAGAACATACATTAGTATGATTTTTTTTGGTATTGAAATTAGGACAAAACTAGTAACATACCCAACATTGGGTAATATATCTGTGAATCTGACTGTATGAAATGTGCAATAAGAAAACTTTCTGATTTCCTCCTATTAGATTAAAATTGTTTCCAATTTACACCTAAATATTAATCCTTGTCCCAAAGGAATTATTGTTACATTTACAGGCAGAAAACTTCAGATAGGACAGAAACCTATTCCCTCCTCTACAGGAAGCCCTTCTCCCACCACCACCATTTTACAACACAGAGTTCAGTTGAGATGTCTTACAGTGATGATATAAATTAGGGTGTTGGCTAAGTGTTTGTGTCCTCTGGTGTAAAATGGTGAACTGAAAAATGATAATAATAATAATGAAATCAAACCCAATTCTTAGATGAACCCTCTAAAAAGGAAGAACTAAAGAAAAAGCAATTAATTAACGTGACACTAGATTTTCAGCAATGGAGACTTTAGAAGACGTTTTTTAAAAAGTATATAAGTGTCTATTCTTAATAGCATAGTACCTAGAGAATAATGCTCAAGTGTCAGGAAAAAATATCCTTCAGCTATCATTTTATTCTCTTTTCATATGTAGTACATGTTTATGACAAAATATTTATAAAATATTGATACATAAAAAGAATACATGGAAGAGGTTCCAAGATGGCTGAATAGGAACAGCTCCAGTCAGCAGCTCCCAGCATGAGTGATGCAGAAGACGGGTGATTTTTGCATTTCCAATTGAGGTTCCAGGTTCATCTCACTGGGGCTTGTCAGACAGTGGGTGCAGCCCACAGAGCAGGGCAGGGCATCACCTCACCCAGGAAGTGCAAGAGGTCAGAGAATTCCCTTCCTTAGCAAAGGGAAGCCATGACAGAGGGTATCTGGAAAATCAGGACACTCCCACCCTAATATTGTGCTTTTCCAATGGAATTAGCAAATGGCACACCAGGAGATTATTTCTTGTGCCTGGCTTGGAGGCTCCCATGCCCATGGATCCTCGCTGACTGCTAGCACAGCAGTCTGAGATTGAACTGCAAGGTGGCAATGAGGCTGGGGTAGGGGTGTCCGCCATTGCTGGGCCACAAAGTGGCCCAGAAATTCAAACTAGGTGGAGCCCACCTCAGCTCAAGAAGGCCTGCCTGCCTCTGTAGATTCCACCTCTGGGGGCAGCGCATAGCTGAACAAAAGACAGCAGAAACTTCCGCCACTTAAACATCGCTGTCTGACAGCTTTGAAGTGAGTAGTGGTTCTCCCAGCATGGAGTTTGAGATTTGAGAATGGACAGACTGCCTGAAGTGGGTCCCTGACCCCCGAGTAGCCTAACTGGGAGACACCTCCCAATAGGGGCTAACTGACACCTCATACAGCTGGGTGCTCCTCTGAGACGAAGCTTCCAGAGGAAGGATCAGGTAGCAACATTTACTATTCTGCAATATTTGCTGTTCTGCAGCCTCCGCTGGTGATACCCAGGCAAACAGGGGCTAAAGTGTACCTCCAGCAAACTCCAACAAACCTGCAGCTGAGGGTCCTGACTGTGAGAAGGAAAACTAACAAACAGAAAGGACATCCACACCAAAACCCCATCTGTATGTCACCATCATCAAAGATCAAAGGTAGATAAAACCACAAATATGGGAAGAAACCAGAGCAGAAAAGCTGAAAATTCTAAAAATCAGAGTGCCTCTTCTCCTCCAAAGGAACGCAGCTCCTCACCAGCAATGGAACAAGCTGGACAGAGAATGACTTTGATGAGTTGAGAGAAGAAGGCTTCAGATGATCGGGAAAAACAAACTTCTCTGAGCGAAAGGAGGATGTTTGAATCCATCGCAAAGAAGCTAAAAACCTTGAAACGATGGTAGACAAATGGCTAACTAGAATAAACAGTGTAGTGAAGTCCTTAAATGACCTGATGGAGCTGAAAACCATGGCACGAGAACTATGTGACGCATGCACAAGCTCCAGTAGCTGATTCAATCAAGTGGAAGAAAGGGTATCAGTGATAGAAGATCAAATGAATGAAATGAAGCAGGAAGAGAAGTTTAGAGAAAAAGGAGTAAAAAGAAATGAACAAAGCCTCCAAGAAATATGGGACTATGTGAAAAGACCAAATCTACGTTTGATTGATGTACCTGAAAGTGACAGGGAGAATGGAATCAAGTTGGAAAACACTCTTCAGGATATTATCCAGGAGAACTTCCCCAACCTAGCGAGGCAGCCCAACACTGAAATTCAGGAAATACAGAGAAAGCCACAAAGGTACTCCTCGAGAAGAGTATCTCCAAGACACATAATTGTCAGATTCACCAAAGTTGAAATGAAGGAAAAAATGTTAAGGGCAGTCAGAGAGAAAGGTCGAGTTACCGACAAAGGGAAGCCCATCAGACTAACAGCAGATCTCTCAGCAGAAACTCTACAAGCCAGAAGAGAGTGGTGGCCAATATTCAACATTCTTAAAGAATTTTCAACCCAGAATCTCATATCCAGCCAAACTAAGCTTTGTAAGTGAAGGAAAAATAAAATCCTTTACAGACAAACAAATGCTAAGAGATTTTGTCACTGCCAGGCCTGCCTTTCAAGAGTTCCTGAAGGAAGCACTAAACATGGAAAGGAACAACTGGTACCAGCCACTGCAAAAACATGCCAAATTGTAAAGACCATCGATGCTAGGAAGAAATTGCATCAACTAACAAGCAAAATAACCAACTAACATCATAATGACAGGATCAAATTCACACATAACAATATTAACCTTAAATGTAAATGGGCTAAATGCCCCAGTTAAAAGACACAGACTGGCAAATTGGATAGAGTCAAGACCCATCAGTGTGCTGTATTCAGGAGGCCCATCTCACTCACAGATACACACAAATGCTCAAAATAAAGGGATGGAGGAAGATCTACCAAGAAAATGGAAAGCAAAAAAAGCAGGGGTTGCAATCCTAGTCTCTGATAAAACAGACTTTAAACCAACAAAGATCAAAAGAGACAAAGAAGGTCATTACATAATGGTAAAGGGATCAATTCAACAAGAAGAGCTAACTATCCTAAATATATATGTACCCAATGCAGGAGCACCCAGATTCATAAAGTAAGTCCTTAGAAACCTACAAAGAGACTTAGACTCCCACACAATCATAATGGGAGACGTTAACACCCTACTGTCAACATTAGACAGATAGAGACAGAAGGTTAACAAGGATATCCAGGAATTCAACTCAGTTCTGCACCAAGTGGACCTAATAGACATCTACAGAACTCTCCACCCCAAATTAACAGAATATACATTCTTCTCAGCACCACATCACACTTATTCCAAAACTGACCACATAGTTGGAAGTAAAGCACTCCCCAGCAAATGTAAAAGAACAGAAATGATAACAAACTGTCTCTCAGACCACAGTGCAATCAAATTAGAACTCAGCATTAAGAAACTCACTCAAAACCACTCAACTACATGGAAACTGAACAACCTGCTCCTGAATGACTACTGGGTAAATAATGAAATGAAGGCACAAATAAAGATGTTCTTTGAAACCAATGAGAACAAAGACACAATGTACCAGACTGTGGGCCATATTTAAAGCAGTGTGTAGAGGGAAATTTATAGCACTAAATGCCCACAAGAGAAAGCAGGAAAGATGTAAAATTGATACCCTAACATCTCAATTACAAGAAGTAGACAAGCAAGAGCAAACACATTCAAAAGCTAACAGAAGGCAAGAAATAACTAAGATCAGAGCAGAACTAAAGCAGATAGAGACCCAAAAAACTCTTCAAAAAATCAATGAATCCAGGAGCTGGTTTTTTGAAACGATCAACAAAACTGATAGACCGCTAGCAAGACTAATAAAGAAGAAAAGAGAGAAGAATCAAATAGATGCAATAAAAAAGTATAAAGGGGATATCACCACCGATCCCACAGAAATACAAACTACCATCAGAGAATACTATAAACACCTCTACACACATAAACTAGAAAATCTAGAAGAAATGGATAAATTCCTGGATACATACACCCTCTCAAGACTAAACCAGGAAGAAGCTGAATCCCTCAATAGACCAATAACAGGTTTTGAAATTGAGGCAATAATTAATAGCCTACCAACCAAGAAAAGTCCAGGACCAGATGGATTCACAGCCGAATTCTACCAGAGGTACAAATAGGAACTGGTACCTTTCCTTTTGAAACTATTCTAATCAATAAAAAAAAGAGGGAATCCTCCCTAATTCATTTTATGAGGCTAGCATCATCCTGATACCAAAGCCTGGCAGAGACACAACAAAAAAGATAATTTTAGACCAACATCCCTGATGAACATCGATGTAAAAATCCTTAATAAACTACTGGCAAACCGAATCCAGCAGCACATCAAAAAGCTTATCCACCACGATCAAGTTGACTTCATCCCTGGGATGCAAGGCTGGTTCAACATACACAAATCAATAAACATAATCCATCATATAAACAGAACTAACAACAAAAAACACATGATTATCTCAATAGATGCAGAAAAGACCTCTGAAAAAATTCAATAGCCTTTCATGCTAAAATCTCTCAGTAAACTAGGTATTGATGGGACGTATCTCAAAATAATAAGAGCTATTTATGACAAACCCATAGCCAATATCATACTGAATGGGCAAAAACTGGAAGCATTCCCTTTGAAAAATGGCATAAGACAGGGATGCCCTCTCTCAACATACCTATTCAACATAGTTTTGGAAGTTCTGGCTAGGGTAATGAGACAAGAGAAAGAAATAAAGGGTATTCAATTAGGAAAAGAGGAAGTCACATTGTCTCTGTTTGCAGATTACATGATTGTATATTTAGAAAACCCCATCATCTCAGCCCGAATACTCCTTAAGCTGATAACAATTTCAGCAAAGTCTCAGGATAAAAAATTAATGTGCAAAAATCACAAGCATTCCTATACACCAATAACAGACAAGCAGAGAGCCAAATCATGAGTAAACTCCCATTCACATTGCTTCAAAGAGAATAAAATACCTAGGAATCCAACTTACAAGGGATGTGAAGGACCTCTTCGAGGAGAACTACAAACAACTGCTCAACAAAATAAAAGAGGACACAAACAAATTGAAGTACATTCCATGGTCAGAGATAGGAAGAACCAAATTGTGACAATGGCCATACTGCCCAAGTAATTTATAGATTCAATGCCATCCCCATCAAGCTACCAATGTCTTTCTTCACAGAATTGGAAAAAACTACTTTAAACTTCATATGGAACCAAAAAAGAGCCCCCATTGTCAAGACAATCCTAAGCAAAATGAATAAAGCTGGAGGTATCACACTACCTGACTTCAAACTATACTACAAGGCTACAGTAAACAAAACAGCATGGTACTGGTACCAAATCAGAGATATAGACCAATGGAAGAGAATAGAGCCCTCGGAAATAATACCACACATCTACAACCATCTGATCTTTGACAAACCTGACAAAAACAAGAAATCGGGAAAGGATTCCCTATTTAATAAATGGTGCTGGGAAAATTTCTAGCCATATGTAGAAAGCTGAAACTGGATCCCTTCCTTACACCTTATACAAAAATTAATTCAAGATGCATTAAAGACTTAAATGTTAGACCTAAAATCATAAAAACCCTAGAAGAAAACCTAGGCAATACCATTCAGGACATAGGCATGGGCAAGGACTCCATGACTAAAACACCAAAAGCAATGGCAACAAAAGCCAAAATTGACAAATAGAATCTAGTTAAACTAAAGAGCTTCTGCACAGCAAAAGAAACTACCATCAGAGTGAACAGGCAACGTACAGAATGGGAGAAAATTTTTACAATCTACCCATCTGACAAAGGGCTAATATCCAGAAACTACCAAGACCTTAAACAAATTTACAAGAAAAATAATCAAACAACCCCATCAAAAAAGTGGGCAAAGAATATGAACAGACACTTCTCAAAAGAAGACATTTATGCAGCCAACAGACACATGAAAAAATGCTCATCATCACTGGCCATCAGAGAAATGCAAATCAAAACCATAATGAGATACCATCTCACACCAGTTAGAATGGTGATCATTAAGAAGTCAGGAAACAACAGGTGCTGGAGAGGATGTGGAGAAATAGGAATGCTTTTACACTGTTGGTGGGACTGTAAACTAGTTCAACCACTGTGGAAGACAGTGTGGCGATTCCTCAAGGATCTAGAACTAGAAATACCATTTGACCCAGCCACCCCATTGCTGGACATATACCCAAAGGATTATAAATCATGCTACTATAAAGACACATGCACACATATGTTTATTGTGGCACTATTCATAACAGCAAAGACTTGGAACCAACTCAAATGTCCATCAATGATAGACTGGATTAAGAAAATGTGGCACATATACACCATGGAATACTATGCAGCCATAAAAAAGGATGAGTTCACATCGTTTGTAGGGACATAGATGAAGCTAGAAACCACCATTCTGAGCAAACTATTGCAAGGACAGAAAACCAAACACCGCATGTTCTCACTCATAGGTGGGAACTGAAGAATAAGAACACTTGGACGCAGGGTGGGGAACATCACACACCAGGGTGTGTTGTGGGGCAGAGGTAGAGGGGAAGGATAGCGTTAGGAGATATACCTAATGTAAGTGACGAGTTAACGGGTGCAGCACACTAACATGGCACATGTATAAACATGTAACAAACCTGCACATTGTGCACATGTACCCTAGAACTTAAAGTATAATAAATAAATAAATAATAAAAGAATACATATATTAATTGTCCATTATCTCACCATTAATAAATAACACTCTTAACATTTTGATGTGTTTTTGCCCTTATGTGCCCAATTGCACACCTACTTGCCCTCCTACTCCCAGAACCTGCATCCCTTTGTCAGCATCTCTAGACATTGGAATCAGTTCTTTCAGTGTGCATAGCAGGTAAGAAATGTCAGCGAATTAATGCCCCTTAGCACCCCAAGGGCAACCCACAACCAATAATTGATGGGAACGGTTACATAAATACTCTAGCTTTCTCCCCGCTTGAATAGAATAATTCTGAGGTTCTACACTGTTATCCAATATTCCCCAGTCAATTTCACCTCAGCTGCAGCTGCTCACAATGATATCTTAGTTGAAAATACAAAACATATTAGTTTTTCTCACTTCCTGGTCTTGGTTCCCCACTATTCTCTTGGTCTTTCCTGGACCAACCTCCACTATACAGTACTGTCCAAACCAAATCTACGGAGGAAAAGAAGGAAATTCAGGTGCTCATAGTTAAAATACTGCAGTAACCCTCTCCAGGTAATAAAACATAGCTATGATTCATCTTTGACTTAATATTATAGGTCTGGAGGAGATGTAAATGCTATGAATTGAGACAATGTTTTAAAATTATCTTATATAGCTGTGAGTCTTTACAGTTTTCAAGGTTACAATGTCAATGGTAATAAAAACGTACAAAGCCAAAACATTTTGTGTATACTTCTCTTATTTTCAAATAATAAACTATGTGGTAAGGCAATAAAGGCTTGCTATTTGTTGTCTTGAAGGTAAGGTTGTACCTATAATTTCCCATTTCATGGCTGAAGATTGTGGGAGAAAGATCTATTTCTTCATTTGAAAGATGGGACCACAAATACATAAGAGAACACATATGAAATGCCTTTCACTGTGTATGGTAGACAGAAATTAATTCATATACACAAATCTTCTCTTCATTTTCTTTGTGGAAATTATTTAGGGAATGCTCTCCTATTCCACATTCTTTTGCCTTTCCGGGAATACCATTAACCCTGTATTCTTGCATGAACACGTTGCAAAATGGAATGGCAGGAAGAAGTGATAGGATCTAGTGGGGCAAAGTTCTGCATTTTCCTCAACTGTTTAGATTGTTTTTACTATTATTATTGTCATTTTTAGCAAATTTGATAATCCACTTATTTCTCCTTTATACTTTGTGACTAGCACTGTAAGAAAAATCAGTGTGTTTTTCTCTTTGGCAATATGATATCTCATTGTTCACAAACTCAACTCATGTCTAAGAGGAGAAAGTGACAAGCATGAATGACCTAGTCTGGAAGTAAAAGAAATTTGTTGAAGTCCATCACACACCTTGAATCCATGTCTCGAATTTTAGGCTGGTAGGCTTGGAGTCCAGTTGTCTTCATTTCTCTTCTACCACATCCATGGCCACCGAATTGACTCGCAGCCTTCTTTCTTGCTCCACACAAATCTGCTCTCTGCACAGGAGACGTAGTGAGCATTTAAAATGTATACTGCATACTATTTTACTCTTCTGCTTAAAACTTCTTCTAGGGTCAGCATTAAGGATCTAATTACATTTCAAACGACCTCAAAGCTCTTACATACTGTACAGTCTGACCCTTGTAGACTTTTCAAATCTCTGCTCATTCTACCCTTCCATTCACCTGCCCTATGTCAGCTACCCAATTTCCATTCAGGTCTTCACATCGTTGAGCTAGCTGAATCTGAACTTTTTTTCTCACTTAGTACTGTGGTGCATGGCATGTAAGAGAAATCACAATCAATATTTTTGAATTAATGGATAAACAACTAAACAGTAAAGTATTTGAAGATGAGAAAGATTTTCAAATAAAAAGTTGTCAAGAAATTGAAAGGGAGGATTTAGTACATTATCTGGAAAAACAGTGGATATTGCTAAGGCTTTTCAAGGGCCTGAATCTTCCCACACTGTCCCTGATTAGCCTGGAAATAAAAGTGGTCTGTTGGGCATGGTACAGAAAAAAGCTTCATGCATACATTCTTCCAGGTCAAAATATCGGGGCAGCTGTGTTGATTGTGTTTTTATTATGTATGTGATGTATACCATTGTTTGATGTTAGCAGTTTTCTGATCTTTCAGTTACTGTGGCACATGAAGTTGGGGAAGGTGACCAATGACTGCAATTCAAAGTAGTTTTGCCATAATAAAGTGTAATCTTGCTTATTTTTCTTATCACTACTATTCAGACTATCAGTACTACACAGAGAGGAAGGTATAAGGACAAAAAAAGTAGTTTTGAATTTAAACCACATCATTTAACAATAGATGACCTTGAGCAAGTTATGTAACTTGTTAGAGCCTCAGATTCTTCATCAGTAAAGACGTTTGCAAAGCCTGAATTATGGAACTTAGATTCTAGTTCAATATCATTCTTATAATCAATGCTCAGCAGTTATTTTTTTCTACTATTACTTTGTTTCTGCATTTTTGCCATTACAATGACAATAAGCTGGTGGTCTTTGTGGGTCTGCAAAAGCCTACAATGAAGTTTCCAAGGTTTACCTAACAGTGACATTTTTTGGAGGATGGCAACCTGGGGAGACACGACTATTCTGGAGTGAAAATAACAGCTCATGCATTAATTTAGCAACCATTTGTTAAGTGCCTTCTCTGTGCTAGGCATTCTCCCATGTGGCAGGATAAAACAATGAACCAAACACTCAAGTGAAAGATGAGGATCCAGTTTCATTCTTCTACATGTGACTTGTCAATTATCCCAGCACCATTTGTTGAATAGGATGTCCCTTCCCCACTTTATGTTTTGGTTTGCTTTGTCAAAGATCAGTTTGATGTAAGTATTTGGCTTCATTTCTGGGCTCTTTGTTTTTTTGCCATTGGTCTGTGTGCCTATTTTTATGCCAGTACCATGCTGTTTTGGTGACTGTGGCTTTATAGTATAGTTTGAAGTCAGATAATGTGATGCCTCCATATTTGTTCTTTTTGTTTAGTCTTGCTTCAGCTATGTGGGCTCTTTTTTGGTTCCATATGAATTTTAGGATTGTCTTTCTAGGTATGTGAAGAATGATGATGGTACTTTGATGGGAATTTCATTGAGTCTGTAGATTGCTTTTGGCAGTGTGATCATTTTCACAGTATTGATTCTACCCATTCATGAGCATGGGATGTGTTTCCATTTGTTTGTGTCATCCATGATTTCTTTCAGAAGTGTTTTACAGTTTCCCTTGCAGAGGTCTTTCATCTCCTTGGTTAGGTATATTCCTAAGTATTTTATTTATTTTTTTGTAGCTGTTATAAAAGGGGTTGAGATCTTGATTTGACTCTCTGGTCACTGTTAGTGTATACAGGAGCTACTGGTTTGTGTTCATTAATTTTGTATCCTAAAACTTTGCTGAATTCATTTATCAGTTTTAGGAGCTTTTTGGAAGAGTCTTTATGGTTTTCTAAGTATACAATCATATCATCAGCAAACAGTGACAGTTTGACTTCCTCTCTACTAATGTGGATGCCCTTTATTTCTTTCCCTTGTCTGATTGTTCTGGCTAGGGCTTCCAGTACTATGTGGAATAGAAATGGTGTGATTGGGCATCCTTGTCTTGTTCCAGTTCTCAGAAGGAATACCTTCAAATTTTTCTCATTCGGTATTATGTTGGCTGTGGGTTTGTCATAGATGGCTTTTGTTACATTAAGGGATGTCTCTTCTATGCTGATGGTTTTAATCATGAAGGGATGCTGGATTTTGTCAAATGCTCTTTCTCCATCTATTGAGACAATCATGTGATTTTTGTTTTTAATTCTGTTTACGTGATGTATCACATTTATTGACTTACATATGTTAAAACATCCCTGCATCCCTGATCTGAAACTCTCTTGATTATGGCAGATTATCTTTTTGATATGCTGTTGGATTCAGTTAGCTAGTATTTTGTTAAGGATTTTTTTATCTGTATTCATTGAGGATATTTGTGTGTTGTTTTCTTTTTAGTTGTTGTTGTATCCTTTCCTGGTTTTGGTACTAGTGTGATGCTGGCTCCATAGAATTATTTAGGGAGGCTTCTCTCTTTCTCTATCTTATGAAATAGTAACAATAGGATTGATATCAATTCTTCTTTGAATGTTTGATAGAATTCAGCTGTGAATCCATCTGGTCAAGCTAGATCAAAGACTGAAATCCAGGACTTGAAACCATAAAAGTTCTAGAAAATAACATTGGAAGAATCCTTTTAGACATTGGCTTAGGCAAAGACTTCATGACCAGGAACCCAAAAGAAAATGCAACACAAACGGTTATAAATAGGTGGGGCTTAATTAAACTAAAAAGTTTCTGCACAGCAAAAGAAACAATCAGCAGAGTAAACAGACAGCCAACAGAGTGGGAGAAATTCACAATGTATACATTTGACAAAGGACTAATATCAAGATTCTACAAGGAATTCAAACAAATTAGCAAGAAAAAAAAAAACAATTCCATCAAAAAATGGGCTAAGGACATGAGTAGACAATTCAAAAAAGAAGATATACAAATAGCCAACAAACATATGAAAAAATGCTCAACATCACTAATCACCAGGGAAATACAAATCAAAACCACAATGTGATACCACGTTACTCCTGTAAGAATGGTCATAATCAAGAAATCAAAAAATAACAGATGTTAGCAGGGATGCAGTCAAAAGGAACACTTTTATACTGCTGGTGGGAATGTAAACTGGTACAACCACTATGGGAAACAGTGTGTGGATTCCTTAAAGAACTAAAAGTAGAACTACCATTTGATCCAGCAATGCCACTATTGGGTATCTACCCAGAGGAAAAGAAGTCATTATATGAAAAAGATACTTGAACACACATGTTTATAGCAGCACAATTATCAATTGTAAAAATATGGAACCATCCCAAATGTCCATCAATCAATGAGTGGATAAATAAATTGTGAGATATATATACACACACACACACACACACACACCACAATTATATATATAATTATATCTATATACTACAATTATATATATATACACACACACACACCACAATCTATCCACTCACTGATTGATGGATATACATATATATATATATGAATGCCATTCAGCCATCAAAAAGAACAAAATAATGACATTCACAGCAACCTGGATGGAACGGGAGACAATTATTCTAAGTGAAGTAACTCAGGGATGGAAAACCAAACATTGTATGTTCTCACTCACAAGTGGAATAACCTAGGAGGATGCAAAGGTACAAGAATGATACAATAGACTTTGGGGATTTAGGGAAAGAGTAGGAGGGAGATGTGGGATAAAAGACTACCAATTGGTTACAGTGTATATTTCTTGGGTGATGGGTGCACCAAAATCTCACAAAGCACCACTAAAGAACTTATGTAAACAAACACCACCTGTTCGTCAAAAACATAGGGAAAAAATAATAATAATAAATAAATAAGACACTCAAAGCCCTTGTCTTCATCAAGCTTGTCAGTTAGTGAGCTAGGCAGATAAGATAAAATAATGTAAATGAGTTGCTTAGAATAAAAAATAAATCAGGGCAAGTGAGTAAAGGGTGACAAGGGAGGCACGGGAAACTGCACCCTGAGTAGGCACTATGTAAGTGTGAACTCAGAGGATGGGAGGGTGTGAGCCACAGAGATTTTAGAGGAAAGAGCTTTCCAGTAATGATCCTGAAACAGGAAAATGTTGGCATGTGCAGAGGTAGCTTCAAGCTTGGTGCAGGCTGATGAGAATCAGGTGACAGCCAGTGTGGGAAGACATGAAACTGGACGGGAAGGCAAGATTCTGTATGTTGGGATAAGGACCCAGATTCCATTCTCATTGGGAATCCTTTGAAAGTTTTCTAGTCAAGAAGGGCCATGATCACATTTTCACCAGGAGCACACATTAGCCCACAAGAAGCACATGTGTGATCTGTTTTTCTTCCTATTTACCTCCCCATTAGAAATTGACAAACAAGGCTCTTATTCTAAGACTGAAAATAGTTCATGATTTCACATTATTATTATGTTTTGCACCTAAATATACATTTAAAGCTCTCAGAGGGTGATTTATGGGTTACTTCCCTTGTGAATCATTTTCTTCTACACATTTTATAAATAGGCAAGCTAAACTGAAATAAGATGTTAACTCTATTTTTCGGCAATGCTTTATCTGCTTTTTAAAATTGGGGTTCTTCTTTAGCTAAGCTATAACTTTCCATTCATAGGTCAGATGGTCATAGGTTCAAGTGTGAGTCTATTACATACTACTTGTGTAATACCTTGGGCCTGCGTATCACCTGTGTAATAACGTGGACAAGCTATCTAACCTTTCTTCTTCCTCTGAGTAATGGGGCTATTATTACCTACATTACTGATATGGAGCTAACACATTGTGCAACACATAATAATAGATGGTTCAGACCTTTCTCTTTCCATTTGAATCTAGCAGTTTTTTGGTTTTTTTTTTTTTTAAACTCTTATTTTAGGTTCAGGAGCATATGTGCCAGTTTGTTATATAGGTAAATTGTATGTCATGGTGGTTTGGTGTACAGATTATTTTGCCACCCAAGTAATGAGCAGTTTTTCATTGAGTCTGAGCATGAGTCACTATAAAGATTTGTTTGAATTTGAGAATAGTAAAGGCTGACAAAGGGAAATGATCAAGCACGGTGTAATAACCCTTGATTGTCTTATAATAACTACAGAAAGGTGTGCTCAGTACAACCATTGTCAGACAAAATATTTTGATCAAAGTCCCAGTCTGAAAGATTAGTACCTTCTTGAGAAATGGGCTGTGAATTCACCAGGACTAAATGAAGATAAAGCTTTCTATGGTGGCGATAGACCTTGCTCTCATAGTTCTGTAGCTGGACATAGCTCAGTTCTGACAGATGGTACTGGAGGGAGGCTTTCAGTGTTAAAAAAGTTATTTATTTACAGCTACAGGCTATAATTGAGGTCGTTTAGTCCTCTGGTCTCCAGCCCACATGGGAAAGTGGTTAATTTGAAAAGTGGGAGAGTGGGCATCCCTGCAATGTTGGAAAAAACACAGAATTTCCAGGAAGAGGTCATGGTTCGTATTCTATTTCTGAGTCCTTTATTATGTACCTGATCTGTCTTTGCCCCTACCCCCGGAAGCCTCATAGTTCAGATCTGGCTCTGAGGTCTGCACAATCTGTCCAATTCTAATGCTCCATATGTCTATGAGAATGTTATTAAAAGTTACCTAGGTAATATGCAAAAATAATCTTGGATGTTCAACCCTGTAGTGATATTTAACATCTTAGAAATCTTTTCTTTAGGCTGTGACATCTATCAAGAAAGATGACAGTTCTGAAAAGCAGTTAAGGTGAGAGAGGATTTATCAAACTTCCTATTAACTGCAAATTCGTGGGATGTTTGAAAGTTGTGAGTGAACTCTTAAGACCGTGGTCACGGGGTGGCCTTTAATGTGAAATAGATCTGTGGCTGAATTATGTCTTTAAGACTTGGTGTTTTAATGAGGTTTTATCCCATGTGAGCAGAGACAAGGAGGCCAGCAAAAATGCTATGTCTGCTAGACACTTGATAGTTTTTGTTCCGGGGAGAAGTGGTTAGGCTATGTTCGAGACTACACAATTTTAGGCATTCTTCTGTTTCTTGAAGTACCCCAAAGCTTTCACATGCAGGTCAACTATCTCATGTCCTCCAATGCCCACCTATATCTAAAGATAAAGAGGTAATGGACATTTCCAAATTTATGGCGCCACATTGCCAAATCATTTACTTTCCTGACATTTCAAAGTGATCTTCTACCTTTGTGACCTTTAGAACAATAGATTATTTATGTAGGCATTTCAGAAGATGTACAGAAAGTTTAAATTACTGAAGCATTTTGGGGGCTGGTGGGGACATGGAGAAGACTGAAGTGTGAGAGAAATGGCGATTCCCTTTCACTTACTTTTGAAATGGCTTAAATCATCACCAGAATAAAGGTTACACTAATAAATGTCTCATTTGTTTTAAATTCTCTGAAATGTGAACACTTTCATGGAACATATAAAATCATATACAGCAAATGGGCTGTGGTGAGATACTATGAATTGCAGAAATTCCTTTTCAGAGTTGCTCATTTATTCTCCTTCCCCTTGACCAAGTTCTAAATTGGAGTAGAGTGGGGGTGAGAAATACAGAGTGGCAGACACTGATATCTCTGAGATCAAAAATACTCTTAAAATGCAGAGTGATTCAAAATGTGGTTTTCATTATTAACATGGCATAAAAGAAATTATGTAAAGTGACCATCTTGTTCTTTCCAACATATCCTTCCATCCTTTTCTCCTCACCCATTAAAAGTGAATACCAAACTATAATTCCCCAAATATGCCATGCCTTTGCACATGTCTAAAGTGTCCATTCCCTTATCTTCTATTTATCCTTGGAAATCCAACTACTCTTAGAAGCACTATTGCAATGTAATTAATCAAAGCTTTTGCTAAATTAACTCTATCTTGGAATTGCATTTTCAAGCTGCATATTTTAATGCTTAACTGTGTGGATTCTAAAGTCAGATTGTCAGATTATAAACCTTGGCTTCGTTATATATTTGCTGTGCAACCTTGACCTTAGGTACATTTCTTAATCTACCAGTGTATCTTATTTATATCCAAAATATGGAAATGTAGTTTGCCAGTCCACATGGCTTTTGTAAGGATTATAAAGGTATATACTAAAAAATTTTAAAAAGCAGTGCTTGACATAAAGTGTTCAATAATTGTTAGCTATTGTTGTTATATCTCTGTTATTGCATATGTAATACAACATGAAAATTAGGTGAAACCAACTACATTGGTAATGTTTCACTCCCTAATACCTTCCCTGGAATAATAATGATCTTTTGTACTACTCTAATTCAAGATCATACTGTTAATCCTTTGGCCTTGTCATTTGTACCAGTGCTCACTGCCTTCCAGCCTTCATTCATCTCTCAAGGAAATACGGACATTGGTTTCTTGATTTTCCATGCAAAGGTAAATCCAGTTAGGGAGCAGCCCTGTTTTATCATTTTTCTCCAAACATTACAAAGTAGGATTTCGCTTCTTTGGAATATTTTGATTATTCCACAATTCTGCTATAACTAAATGGCTTACATGTTCCATGAAATTTGTCTTCTTTCCAACAAAAAAATTTTTTAAAGTAGAACTTAGTCTGCAACATTTTTCATGAGTCCATCTGTTCAAAGCATTGTTCAAAGTTATGCATTGTGCTAAAACTGTGACTCATAACAGGTATGTATAGTAAGCCTAGAGCTGTTAGTGGTCCCCTTTGGTACTTCGAGAAGATGTCGCTTTTAGAAAATAAAACAGTAAGTCAGTAGAAATCAAGCTATGCTACAAGATAGAAAGAAAATACATGTCTGAAGACATCGTTTGAACACCTAGATCGAGTTATGTCACTTCCCATCTTTATGACCTTTAAATAATAATTCTTGATATCAGTAGTGTTAGTGAGGGCCATAGTAGCAGTACTTTGCTCATACTAGGTTCTATGTAGGGTCTGTCAACGTACGCTGGAATAATACTTCTCGTATACCTGACAAATTTCCTCATTTTAAAGGGATATAAAAATCGGGTATTTTCATTCTTCATATATTTTCCCAGTTCATGGTATATTCCTGATGCCACTTGAGGCATTGGGATACAGCAGTGAACAAGGTCTATACACTCTTGGGCCACACATTTTGGATGTACGTGACAATCCATGGGTCTGGCACATGGCAGAAATACAATAAAGATAGGTCCTTTCCCTTTTACTCCTTCTGAAATTATCTGGATAACTTAATACCTTTGTTATAAATCCAAAAATATATAACCTGACATTCAAGAAAATGGGAATATTTAGCCAAGAAGGTAGAAGATATTCTAGAACACAATAGCCATCTTCGATTATTTGACACAATGTCACATGGTAAGAAAGTATACTGTCTTATAGAATTAAAAGGAAATAAATGATGAGGAACAATTAGAGACACATCATGGCTTCATATAAGAAATTCTTTTTTACAGGCATGAACATGTTCTTCATGAGGTCAGGAATGATGTCTGTCTTATTTCCCATAAATTTTATGCTTAGGACAGGAGGGGCACATGATGAGCTTCAATAGGTATCTGTTGAACAGAGTAATAAGAACTTGGGAGACTGAGAAAATGAATGATATAAGGCAATAAGCTGCCTCTTAAGGTTGTGTCTTTCCATTCACTTGAGTTTTCAAAAAGCATTTGGGCAACCTTGCCATTAAAAGCCCTCAGTAGCTGGAACGTAGAATCTGATTAGGGCTAAATGACCTTAGGGTCCTGTTTGCGATTCAATGCTTAGAATCCTTTTTCTATGATTCGATACCTTGTCATAGGTTATCCTCTCTCTCTCTTTTTTTAAATTTGCCAACACGGAGTTCCCCTCCATTTACATCAGCATTACTGCGTTCTGCTCTATTAGTTTCTTAATCTCTTTGCTAATTCCCATATGTTGCTGCATCATTTAATTAAGGGTCATGCTGCTGTGTGGCTGGGGCTCAAACAACGTCCTTTCCTGCTGCGAGTACAGCCAGGCTCTTGGGAATGTGGAAGGACTCGCTCCACCTGGATTTTAGAAAACCTGGTCCAGCTTACATTTCTTGAAAATTTTGTTGTGAAAGGGATTCATGCATACATCAAACACAATCAGAATCTTGGAACTGTTGTTTATTCTGTAGTTTTTCAATCAGAAGAAGAAGAGTAAAAATATCCCAAAATAATAGTAGTGTTTTGTAAAGTATCTGATAGAGAGGGGGGAAAAGACCAGAATCCAATAAAAGGTTTAGTCATCTATCTACTAATGGCATGACTTTGGGAATAGGAGTAGTTTTTCAGCACTACAGATTCTCACCAATAAAATGAGGATGAGACAAGCTATAATTTTATTTTCTCTTACTATTTACAAATCATTCTACCAGATATTTTCAAAAATTAAATTGAATCCTTCAACAATCCCAAAAGGTAGGTTGAAGATGTGTTTGCATTGAAATTTACAGAAGCCTCCTTCTATAGACTAGAAAGTTGATATAATTTTAAAAACTGTATAGTGTAAAATGCTCTGTAAATTGTTGAATAAAACTTTAATTTCTTCACAAAATGTATAAGAATTACTTAATCTACTTTAACACCACACATACATAAAAAACCTGATAACATAGCTCATTATTTTTCTACACACTTACAAGAATTCCTTAAAAACAGAATGTTTCATAAAATCATCCAGAAACAGAATCTATTAAGTGTCCATGATATTTCCACTACCATAGTAAACACTGAGGAAAATGAAGACAAAATACTAAGCCTTCTAAAAACGCTATTTCAGGTCATTAATAAATGAGATGATCATTCTCTATATTACTTAGACTACATCTGGAATAGTATATGCCAGTTGGGTTCATCCCAAATTAAGAGAGTAATTTTGTTCTCGGCAACCCTTCAAATGTTTTCAAAGGATCTGAAAATCATAAACTATAAAAAATATTTGAAAGAACTGGCATTTAACCAGACAAAGGAGAAACAAACCCTCAAAAGCGTATGACGGGCTTCCAGTTTGAGCTGGAAGAGCTTGGGTGTCATCAGTCCCATCCTTAACAACAAGAAAATGCTGGGCAAATTGAAAAACAATCATCTTTTGGGGGCTATTGTGAATAGAGTTAGCAGGACAAACCAATTTGAAACCTGGAGAGATGGGCAAATACAGAGAATCAAGCCAGGATCTGCTTACCTGTAGCAGAAGCTGCTGAAGCCATAAAGAAGTAGAAACATTTAAAGGGCAATTCTGATCAACTGCTAGAAGTTGACAGTGGACTAGTTTGGGGAGGGCCCCACATATTCATGGGCTTTACGTTCGGGAACATTACCAAGTGCTCTTGGTAAAGATATAAGAAAGATCCTCACATGGCCCTGGCAGGGGGAGGAATAAAGAATAATTGTGACTATGCCAAAATTTTTATTTATAACTCTCTAGGCAAAAATAATTTATCAGAGCCTGTCCTAGAGACATGGGAAAAGGGAATTCCTCGCCATGCAGCCACATAGAGTCTCTCCGTATTACCTGAAGAGAGTAGAGGGGGCTATATATGAAGAAACATCTTGAAAGTCGTATGTAAGAAAAACAGACCCACTAAAAGACTTAAGTTTAATTAAAAGATTATATAGAAATTCCCTGCTCCAAACCTTACCACCATATCAACAGTGGATAACAGTTAAAGGAGCTGCAAGAAACAGACCCTCGGAAGAGTATTTGAGGAAGTTCAAAGTCAAGAAGAGAGACAAAAACAATGATACTAAAGGAAGTTAAAGCCTCTGAACTGTACAGCACCAGCAAACAGTAAACAAAGCCCAACTCCTAGCCAGATTCGCAAAATCATAACACTTGAGGCCTATGTTCTCCAGTTCCATGTTACCCAATATAACATATCCAGCTTTAAACATAAAAAATTATAAAACACACCAAAAAACACAATCTGAAGAAACAAAATAAACATCAGAACAAAACTCAGATAAGGCATAGATGTTGGAATTATCAGGCAAGGAATTTAAATAACTTTGATTTATATATTAAAGGCTTTAATAGGAAAAATAGGTAAGTTGCAAGAACAAATGGATAGTATAAACACGCGAGAGGAAAAACTCAAATAAAGAATCAAAAGGAAATGCTGGAAATCAAGCACACTACAACAAAACTCAAGAGTGCCTTTGATGAGCTCATCAGTAATTAAAAATGGCCAAAGAAAAAATTAGCAAGTTTAAACATTGGTTAATGGAAATATCCTAAACAGAAATGCAAAGAGAAAAATGGATAAAAAGTACAACAGTATCCAAGAACTACAGGACAATTTCAGAAGCTGTAATATAGGCATAATTGGAATACTTGAAGGTGAGGAAAGCAAAAATGGAGTGGAAGAAATATTTGAATAATGGACAAGAACTCTTCAAAATTAATGACACTAAACCACAGACCTAAAAAGCTAAGAAAGCACCAAATAGCCTAATACCCTCTCCCCCAACAAAAGAAAGCCTATATTTGGGGATGTCATATTTAAATCCACAAAACCAAACACAGAGAGATAATCTTGAAATAAGTCAGTTGGTGGGGGTGGGGGAGACAAGTTACCTATAAGAAGAACAAAGATAAGAACTACAGAAGACCTCTTGCCAGAAATCATGCACTCAAAAAGACAGTAGAGTGAAATAAAATGTTGAAAGAAAATAAAAACACAAATCTAGAATTCTACATCCAGGAAAATTGTGCTTCAAAAGTAAAGAAGGAATGAAGACTTACTCAGAAAAAAAAAAAAAAAAAAAAATTAAGGAGTTCTTTGTCAGAGACCAGACTTGCCAGAAATGTTAAAAGACTTCCTTCAGGCAGAAGGAAAATGATACAGGTTAGAAACTTGTTGAAAATGCATAATATAAACTCCAAGGCAACCATCATTTTTGTGAAGAATAGTATCAATAAAGGAGATATAACAAAATCAAATAAAATGCTGTTAAAACAAGAGAAGGCAGGAAAAGTAAAAATTTTAACAATGTAATGGAAAGAAAATAGTTACAACATATTTGATATTTATCCAGATATGTCAATAATCCTTTTAAATGTTAATTATCTAAATGAACCAATTAAAAGACAGAGATTAGATTTTTTTTTTTAAAAAAAGGAAACTCACTAAAAGAAACTCACTCTAAATGGAAAAACTCTGATAAGTTCAAAGTATATAAATCAAGAAAGATGAGCCACATTAATACTAATCAAAAGAAAGCTGAGTAACTATTAATTTCAGACACAGCAGACCTCAAAAGAAGGATGATTATCAGGAATAAAAAGGGGCCCTATATAATGGTGAAGTGATCGATTCTACAAAATTACAAAATAATCGTAAATGTGTCTGCACCTACCAACAGAACATCAAAATATGTGTGGCACAAACAGATAAAACTAAAAGAAAAAATGGACGAACCTGTGATAGTTGGAGATTGCAACACCCATTGTCAGCAAGTGTTAGATAAATCAGTCAGAAAAAAATCAATAAAAGTATATTTCACCTGAAAAGCACTATTCACCAACTTGATCTAATTGATTCTTATAGAATATGTCTTTGAACAACAGCGGAACACACATTCTTCTCAGCTTGCATGGAACATTCACTAAGGTAGACCACATTTTAGGCACAAATCATATCTTAGCAAATACAAAATTATAGAAATCATGTACTATCTTTTCTCAGTCTACAATGGAATTGAATTATAATTCAATAACAGAAATATAGCTGGAATATCCCCAAAGGTATTTGGAAATTAACTAACACACTTCTAAATAACAATGGTCAAAAAGAAGTGTTAAGAGAAATTTAAAAATCTTCTGAAGTAAATACAAATAGAAACATAATGTATCAAAATGTATGGGACACAGAAAAGGCAATGCTTAGAGAGAAATTGATAGCATGAAATGTATATATTAGAAAATGAAAAATAATTTAAATCAATAACTGAAGCTTCCACCTTAAGAAACTAGTAAAATTAGAGCAAGTTAAGCATAAAGCAAGCAGAAGAAAAATAATAAAAATTAGAGCAGAAATTAATGAAATTGTAAACAACAGAAAACATTTGCTGAACCAAAAGCTGGTTGATCAATGAAATTGGATAAACCTCTAACCAAGAATAAAACAGAGATAACACAAATTATCAGACATAAAATATCAGAAAGTTTAAAAATGATTTTTTCTACTGATCCAATGAGCATTAAAATGAAAATACAAAAACACTACAAGCAATTCTATGCCCACAAATTTAATAAATTAGTGAAATGAACCAAATCCTTGAATGACACAAACTATGAAAACACATACAAGAGAAAGACAATCAAAATCAATTATTAATAATCTTAAAAATAAATTACCAGACCCAACTGGTTTGCATGGTGAATTATAGGAAACAAGCAAAAATGTGGTACTAACTCTCCTCAATCACTTCCAGAAAATAAAATTAGAGGGAACACTTTCTGACACATTCGAAAATATCAGTAAGTGTTGGCGAGGATGTGGAGAAAAGAGAATCCTTGCACACTGTGGGAATGTAAATTAGTATAACAATTATGGGAAACAGCATGAAGTTTCCTCAAAAAATTAAAAACATGTCTGTTGTATGACCCAGCAACCCTACTACTGGGTACATAGCCAAGTGAAATGAAATCAGAATGTCAAAGAAATATTTGCACTCTCATGTTTATTGCACCATTATTCACAGTAGCCAAGATATGGAATCAACTTAAGTGTCCATCAGTGGATGAACGAATAAGGAAAATATGAAATTTATACACAATGGAATACTATTCAGCCTTAAAATGAAGGAAATCCTGTCATTTATGACATCACGGATGAACTTGGAGGACATTGTGCTGAGTGAAATAAGCCAGGCACTGCAAGACAAATACCACGATCTTGCTTATGTATGAAATCAAAAAAAGTCTAACTCACAGAAGCAAAGTAGAACAATGGTTACCAAGTACTAGGGAGGGAGTGGAGGCAAATTAGTGAGATGTTACTCAAAAGATAAAGAATTTTGGTTAGACAGGAATAATAAGTTCAAGAGATCTATTGTACAACATGATGACGATAATTAATAACAACTGATTATATACTTGAAAATTACTAAGAGAGTAGATTTTGTGTTTTCACTGCAAAAATAAATTTGCGAAATGATGGTTTTGTTAATTAGCTTGATGTAACCATTTTACAACATATACCTATTTCAAAACATCATGTTGTACACCATAAATACATAATTTGTATTTGCCAATTAGAACAAGAAAAGAAAATGTTTTAAAGTGAGCATTTCCCTAATAACAAAACGAGATAAAGACATAACAAGTAAATTAAATACTAATACCTCTCATGAATACAGATACAAAAATTATCAATAAAATATTTGCCAATTGATCTAACAGTGGATAAAAAGAATAAAGATGCCATAACCAGTTGGGAGGTAGTCCAAGCATCCAAGTTTGCTTTAACATTCAAAGATTAATAAATGTAACCAATGCAACAGGCTAATGAAAAAAGTACATGATTATATTATCTGAAGCAGAAAATTTGACAAAATCCAGTATTAATTCATGAGGAAGACTCTTAGCAAACCAACGACACAGGGAAACTTCTTCAACTTGATAAGAACACCTACAAAAACTCTGCCGCAAACATTACACGTATTGGCAAGAAACCAGATGCTTTCTTGCTTAGATAGAAAAGAAGGCAAGATGTTTCCTGCCACTATTCTTATTTAACAGTGCACTGAATTACTAGCTGGTACAATAAAATAAGAAAGAAAACAAAAGTATACAGACTAGAAAGTAAGAATAAAGTTTTCTTCGCAGATGATATCATTATTTATCTAGAGTATCCTTCAAAAATCAAGACAACAAAACTTCTGTAACCAATGAGCAAGTATAGAAGGAGATAGGATATATGGTCAGTGTACAAAAGTCAGTTGTTTTCTATATACCAGTAATGAACAATTGCAATTTGAATTTTAAAATTATCATTTACAACAGCACAAAAATATGGCATATCTAGGTACAAATCTAAGAAAATACATATAAGATACATATGGGGAAAACTATAAAAATATTGAGAAGAATATAAAAATATCTAAATTAATAAATACTTTGACTGAAATAAATAGATATTCTAGATTCATGAACTGGAGGAATCAATCTTGTTAAGATGTCAATTTTTCCCAACATGCTCTAAAGGGTCAAAGCAATCTCAATAAAACCCCAGCACACTCTTTTGTAGATATTGAAAAACTAGTTATAAAGTTTATATGGAAAGAGGAAAGACCTAGAATGTCCAACACAATACTGAAGAAAAACAGAGCTGGGAGATTTACACTACCCAATTTCAAGACTTATTAAAAAGGTAGAGTAAATAATACGGTATGCTATGAACTAAAGAAAAAACAACATATAGAAGTATGGAACATAAAAGAGAGACAAGAAATAGACTCACAAAATATGGTCAATGTATCTTTGATGAAAGAGTAAAGGCAATTCAAAGAAGAAAGGATAGTCTTTACAAGAAATAATCCAGAAACACTGAACACCCTATTAAATAATAATGATATACAAAATAATATTAACAAACCTAGAGCCAGACATTAAACCTTGCACAAAAACTCATTTCAATGAATCACAACATCTAAGTTTAAAATGAAAAGCTCTAACACTTTAAAAAGAAAGCATAGGAGAAAATATACATCACCTTGGGTTCAGTGGGGGAAGATTAAAATACAATATCCATAATACACTATATAATAGAAAAACCCATAAATAGAACATTATTAACATTATGATTTAAAAACTATCTGCAAAAGATTCTATTAAGGAAACTAAATACAAGCCATAGGCAGGGAGAAAATATCTGCAAAAGACATGTCTAATGAAGAATTTGTATCCAAAGTAGACAAAGAATTCTAAAAACTCATGATAAAAATAACTAAAATATAGATAAAGGATTTAAGACACCACCAAAGAAGATATACAAGTGGCAAATGAAAGCATATGAAAAGACATTGAAAATCACTTGTCATTAGGGAATTAATTTTTTAAAAAATGTGATACCACTCTCCACCTGTTAGAATGGCTAAAATCCAAAACCTTAACAATAGCAATTACTGGTGAGGATGTGAAAGAATGGGAACTCTCATCCATTGCTGACAGGAATGAGAAATGGTACAGCCACTTTGGAAGATAGCTTGGCAGATTTTTACAAAACTGTACAAAATCTTATTATATAATTCAGCAGTCATACTGCTAGGCATTTACCCAACTAATTTCAAAATTTATGTCCACACAGAAACTGGCACATAAATGTTTACAGCAGCTTTATTTGTAATCATAAAAATGGAAGCAACTAAGACGTTCTGCCAAGAAAGAATCGGTAAATAAACTGTGGAGCATTCATACAACAGAATATTATTCAGAGATTTTAAAAAAATGAACTAAAAAGCCCTGAAATGACATGGATGAATCTTAAATACATATTGCTAATCAAAATAAGTCAGTCTGAAAAAGCTATATACTATACTATTGCAGTTATACGACATTCTGGAAAATGCAAAACTACAGAGAACATGAAGAGATCAGTGCTTGCCAGGAACACAGTGGGTGGGGAAAAGGACAGGGCTAAATAAATAGAACACTGAACATGCTCAGGGTGGTGAACCATTCTGTAAGCCACTGTAATGATGACTATAATGATGAATATACTTAATATATTCACATTTTCAAAAATGAATATACTTAACCTATGCAAATTTTAAAAAAAAAATTAAGAGGCTGGAGAATCCCAAGATCCAATGTAGAATGTGACAAAAAACAATTCATTACAGATTTATGAAACAACCTCACTGAAGTGGGTGGTGGGATAGGTGGAATAAGTTGCTGATACAAGTAACTTTAAATGTGAATAAAGTCTGTAGGACTAGAGGCAAAAGGAACAGTACATAAGTACTATATTCTAGTTGATAAAGTTGCTCCCCATAAGTGTACAAGTTAATGGTTCTAAAACCACTGTGTCATGTATACTGGAATTGAACAATTAAGTACATGGATGGCAGAGGTAGAAGCAAATGTTTTCACTGTCGGAAAGGGATATTGCAGATAAGTAATGGAAGATGAAAAGAGCGTTTTATGTAGTAATGGATCTGAATTGGAGACCTCAGTATAAACTCATGTTTAGCTTATTATAGGCACAGAAATACTTGCAGGTATGTGTGTGTGCCTGGGTTAGCATACACACATACCTCCTTGCTTTGTTAACTGAGAGGTCCTGGAAGCTGTGATATCTCAGTAGCAATGAGCACATCCAATACTCAGAACTTGGTTTTTAATATCATTATCCAATAAAAAGAATGAGGATTTCTCTGAGAAATGTCTAATTTTATGACTGGGATAAGACATATACAAGATGAACTTGGAACATCTTATAGATCCAGAAGGTAAGGAAGTGATAAATACACACACACACACACAGTCACTGAGGTATGTGAAAGGGACACAAGAGCAAACTGAAAGAACTCACAGTGACCAAAGCTGGAACAATTTGAGCAACATCATAAAGTAGTTATGAATTATAATCCAAAATATAATATAAATGTCTATAAGTCTAAACTGATATAAATGATTAAATAAATAGATAGTAAATGGGAGACAGACAAACCTCCAATGCAGAAGAATTGCAGTTTGTGAAGACACTTCACCTTTAAAGAAGCAGAGCATATCTCCTCACTCAAGTGTTAATTACATATAACAACTGCCTTCCAAAGAATACAGTGTGGAATAGGAGAAAAAAAGAATAACTTTCCAATGGAGACACCTGACAAACACAACATCTACAGGTGATTAATATTAACATCAACTGTGGTAAGTCATGTTGAAAGTATGTGCCCTTGATATGATGTGATGAGAATGGTCTTTTACTTCTATAATCTTCATTTGAAAACCCAAAACTCCAGTTGAATTATGAGAAAAGCTTCAGACAAATCTGAATTGAAGGACAGTCTACAAGATAACTGACCAGTAATTCTCAAAACTCTCAAGGTCATTATAAATAAAGAACGCCTGAGAAACTGTCACAGGAAAGGAGTCTGATATAACATGATTACTAAATGGAATTTGGTATCCTGGATGGGATCCTGGAAGAAAAAAAGAGACATTTAGGGAAAAATCAGTAAATCTGAATAATGTATGAAATTAAGTTAATGATAATGTATCAATATTGGTTCATTAATTGTGACAAGTGTACTATTCTAATATAATATGTTATAATAGAAGAAACAGAATATGGAATATGTAGACTGTCTCTGTATTACATTTACAATGATATTTGTAGATATAAAAGTGTTCTAAACTTTAAAGACTATTTAAAATAACAGAATATGGCAGCTGTCTTCAAATACTGGAGAGGATCTCACATGAAAACAGTTGTGTTCTCCATTGTGCTTTCCAAGATTAGATCTAAATTAATGTGTGGTCACAGTCCAGACATATAACAAAAAATGACAATTTCACATTGCACACACACACACCTTTATTTAGAAAAGCTTGACCCAGATGGTAGTGAGATATCAGAAGAATTTTTTAAAAGGCTGGATGATGAACAGTGATGCGGTACTATAATTCTAGCAGCACATGGATATTATATTACTGTCTATTATGGCCTGTGGGCTGGCCACCTGTTTTTGTAAATAAAGTGTTATGGGAACACAACCATGATTGTTTGTTTATGTATTATCTATGGCTGCTTTTATACTATAATGGCAGAGTTGAGTAGTGATAACAGAGTATGACTTTCAAAGCTCACCATATTTATTACTGGTCCTTTACAATGAAACTTTGCCAATCCCTGCATTAGAAAATATCACCAACATTTTGGGCCTTTAATTACCATAATTCCACATTCTCTTCCTCTCCACATGAGCCTAGGTTGAATGCTTATCTGTTATCAATATTCAATCCACACTTACTCTATTGAAGGTTCTGCTTAAAACGCCGTGCTTGCCAGCATGGCCTATCAACTTAACTAAAGAGAAGACAAACATTGCCTCCAAATAAACAATGATGATCACACAAAACCATGACATCAAATGTCTCATCTATGTGGTCCCTGAGGACAGGTGTAAAAAGTGAATAATCAGATAAGCAGTGAAGCATGTAATATTAGTGTATGCAACATTACCCGTAGCACATTGTTTTAAATCCATTTCTGCCCCTTTCACCCCAGACCTCATCTCCTACCAGTAGTAGAAAGGTGACACTAATGCTACAAAACACGTGGTTTCATAAGCATAGAAAGTATGAGTTGTTTATTCTTTGTCTCCAATTTTTCTAAAAGAAATCTCCTTCCTTCCTCCCTTCCATTTATCTTCTCTTCTTTTCTATTTCCCTTGTAATAATTTCTTTGTTCATTTATCTTTTGAAAATGTATTGTGTATAAAAGTGACATCCAGAGTCAATGACACAACTTCTTCCCTAAGGAACTCATCTCATTTTGGAATAGTCTGAGAACTACTCCTAAATGTATTATGACTTATTAAGTAGTATAACAAAGGTACAAATAAGGCCCTATTATGAAAGATTTTCAGAGGAATTGAGGTGTGTGTAACATTTTTTATTGCTTACTCCTACAAGTACCAAATAAAGAAGATATTTGGCCTTAAAGTTTTAGCACAGAGCATCAAGACTCACTCACTGCTTCCCACATAAAAGTGGATTGTAGAAATAATAAAGTATGATTAATCATTATGTTTATAGTACATGGAAGTTCACAAGTCATTTTTATATTCAGTATTCCAAAGACAGGCTTGTGCAAAACAAAAGATCTAACAGAAAGAAGAGGTGAGTATGTGGTATATATGCATCCCTGCTGTCATTTTATACCCAAATCTCTGTTCCATAATGCTGTTTCCCACAGAGTTCATTCATGACTTACATCTCTTCTCAGCAGGAGGCTCTACAGCCCCACAAAATCTGACATGCAGGTTGAAAAAAGTGTGCAATCTTTTCTGTAAATTACATCTTAAAAATATGAAAGCTACTATGTAATGGCACCTGTTGCTTGGAAAGTGTAATCAAGTGAGAGTGAGTAAAAGAGAATGAGAATGAGTAAGCTGTGTAACTCTGGGGCTTTTATGTGCAGCTCCTAGAACCTTATTTTTATCAAACTGAATTTGCCTTGAGGGTAATTATTACATCCTGCAATCCTTGTTTTCTTAGCCTATCACAATGTTCAGTACCAAAGTGCTCAAGTGAGTTTGGCTTAATTGAATGAATTTTATTTTTCCTTGACAGTGTCAATTCTCCTCGGCATCCCCTGGTGACAATGTCTCCCTTGATATCTTAGGGGCCTTTTCTTTATTTCTACTATTCTGTAGCTTGAATAGTCATGGATTTGACGTCACTGGTCTTTTTAAGTTATGCTGGCTCTACCTGTTATTTGTGAAGAAGTGGGCTTGCTTTGTCAGGAAATGGGGTGGAATAGTTTTCTCATCAATTATTCTCTTTACTCTTTGCACTGCTCTTCTTTCCACCAATGTTGTTCTACCTGTCAGGAAAAAAGATCACCACCTCCAGTATTAATATTTTCTGATTTGGTGCCAAAGATGTAAGCTGTTCTCTTTTAGGATCTCACTCTAAACTTAGTGTCACATTTACTTTGCACATACCAATCTCCATAATTTTCATTCCATCCAAAACTTCACAATGCTTTTCTTCTTATTTTAAGTTGCCTATTAAAGAAAATGTAAAAACTGATGCAGCTCTCAATTCCACTCCTAGCCAGATTTCTCCCTAAAGCCTCTATTTAGAGTAGGCTGATATAAATGACTCTGGATTAAATCCAATGTACCACTTCACAAGATGTAAAACTCCAAATTGTCCCTCCCTTTTCAAGGGGCATCTTTGCTCCACCCTACAATGGGTTGAACTGGAGGGTATACAGTATTCTAGACTAAGCCAAGTATTTAATAGATGAGTTATCAGCATAACAGAGATACTCTCAGATAGATCAAGGGGACTGACACTCTTCCTTCCCAAGGGTCTCACATCCAGAGCAAACCATCCTGTCTATAATACTAGAATTGTGTTTCCAAGAAAGTATTGTAGCAATATGAAGGTCACTTTGGTAGTAAGTCCCTCCCCTATATCTATGATTTAAAATAACTCAGGCCAGTTCATAGTAATTTTTTGGACCCTATCTGCTCTTTACAATTATAAATATCAAGACTCCAAAGTGCCCCCATGAAAATCAATATTGGTCAAAAATCACTTATCTGGACATTTAATTATCTCATTCTGTCTCACTGTCACCTCTACATCATAAATTCTCTGAGCCTCAGTACCTTCACTTATAAAATCAGTATTATTATATTCTCCTTCCCAAAGGATCATTTAAAAATCCAAAACGAGTTAATGCAAGAAAAATATTTCTCACAATGATGCGCATTTATCAAGGGCTCAATAAATAGTAAGTGCATTGTACAATATAGAAAATCTGGAAAAGGTCTTTAAGGGAACAATCTATTTTCTTTTCATATAGATAAGAATGAGAAAGTATCTTTTAACTTTCTCACCACAACACTTTTTACAAATAAGCAAATGGTCCATTTGGCCAGGGAAATACTACTTTGCAGAAAATCTAAGCCAGGCATGGAAGATGACTAGGAAGATCAATTTTTCACCATATTAAGACAAGAAAAAATTTACTTTATGAAGGGAACAGCTTTGAAAATGTTAAAATTTCAAGTTCTTTCATTTTCTTTCCCCTCTACTCTTCAAAGTTACAAATGTTGAGACTCCTAAATGCTCTGTGAGTTGCAACATTTATGTTATTTCTGTTAAAAATTCTCTAGCTGAAAATCTTCTGGCTTAGAAACATGTTCAATATTCTTTGTGCACAACTGAGTATCAGGAAAAAAAAAAGCAAAAAGAGCTCAGGATTTCTAAACTGTATGTTGCAGAGGGCACGCACTGAGGTCAATTACTCTTTGCTAAAAGGGAGTCTCTTGGATATTCACTCAGAATCCATGTATTCCTGTCTTGCCACAATTGTGATAATGGTTGCTATTTGATATCTTGGTTTACAAAATACTTTTAGTATCAAATTAAAAATATCAGTTACCAGAGTGTTCTGGGTTGAGCTCGTATATATGCAAACCTATTCCCAAAGGCTGGGGGAGATGAGAGGCCAATGAAAGAGGCTGACAAATCCAGTTTTTCAGAAAGAAATAAAGGAATAGGGACTAACGAACAGAAATGATGCCTTGGGTGACTGTGAGACAGTGGATCCTCTATATTCACCATCCAGAAAATAGCCTTTAAGTAGCAAGCTTTTAGGATAAGCCAGGTGAAGCTGCTCATGTCTTCAGACTTTCTTGTCAAAGGATCATGAACATTTGGGTAGGTTAGAGAAGCATCTTTATGAGGTGTTATCTATGCTACAGGCACTGTTTAAAGACCTTCCTGCAGAACACCTATGGGAGGGTCAGACAGTGGTCATCACGGCAGTTTTGCTTCAAGGTGGCATTACTCTCACCATGCAACATGCTGTTTTCCTACACCTGAGTTAGGCACACTAAAAGATATTAAGAAATTTAAAGGAACAGGAAAAGAAAGAAGTAACAGACTAACACTAAAATTAATCAGAAGAATTTCAATGTGAGGAACATTGAGAAAACAAACACTTAGGAATCCAAACACCACCATTGTTCCCCAGGAAAGTAATTATCATGGTTTGAAACATTAACCTGGGTGATATCAGCAACATGACAGAAGAGTAGGCTCTGGACTCTCCCTCTAGCTACGGATACACTGAATAAACAGCTACACATGGATCAATACCTCTAAGAGAAATCCATAAACTAGTTGAGAGTCTCCTGCACACTTGGTAAATGAGAAAACTACTCCACATTGACATGGGTAGAAAATGGGTAAGACACACACTTTTGTCATAAATCTCATTCTCAGCACAGCACCATACAACTGGGAGGGAATCCCTAACTCCAAGCTTCTCCCTGAGGAGCAAAGAGTGTGTTGAGACTACACATCTAGCACTACAACTTCAGGGACTGGCTCCAAGCCCACTCACCTATCTCTGAATGAGGTTCAGCATTTACTAGTCTCCATGGACCACAAAGAAACAAGAGGTGGCTTTAAACAACTGCATAGAACTTTCCTTGCCTTTTCCTCCTAGCTCATCACTGAGCAAGCAGGCAATAAAGCTGAACTCTCAGCTTCTCCCTGGAAGAGGTTAGACCGCACATCCAATGTTCTGACTTTTCTAGCTGCTTCCAGAGGATCTGGCTTCTAACTTGCCTGTCTCTAGGAACTGACAGGACAAGAAATCACCAGTTTCCTTGAAATTGAATGGGTATGTGGATACTTCCTGTGGCCTAGAGATTGAACAGGCATGTGAGCATTTCCCTTGGCTCCTCCCTTCAGCTCATTCCATTGATAAAACCAAGGATGCAGCTTCTCACTATAAGGAACTGAGCTGCACATCATTCGCCCCAACTTTTCTAGCTGCTATCCAAGGACTGACCTCTAACTTGCCTGTCTCTGAGAACTGATAGGGCCCAGCATTTGTTAGGTTTGTGGGGGACAGAGAGCAAAGCAGTGGTTTGAAATTGCATATGATCTGAAGGAGAATGCAGGTATTTGCCACAATTCTTCTCCATGCTCACTACAAACAGATGATAAACTTCAACTCCTAGCTTCTCGCTGATGAAAGAAGGAATTGGGCCATGCATCTAGCACCTCAACTTTTCTGTCTGCTACTCAAGAAACTGGCTCTGTCTCACCTGTGTTGGTGCACTGATGGAACTTGGCATACTCTTGTTTACTGGGAGCTACTAAAAACAAAGGCAGTGGTTTGGACAAGCACCAAAGAAGGCAAGCACTTGGAAGAAGGCAAACAGAATCTCTGTCTGGGCTGATTGGCGAGGTTCATCTTCTGTACAAGGCAGTCTGTAAGGAGGGGCAAAGACAGATATTTTATCTAATGTGTAGAAACCAAAGATAGAATTAAGGAAACTAAAAAAATGGGAAAATATACTCCAAACAAAAAAAAAACAAGATAAATCTCCAGAAACCAATCCTAATAAAATGGAGATATGTAATCTATCCAACAAAGAATCAAAATAACTGTCATAAAGGTGCTCACTAAAGTCATAAGAGCAATGAATAAACAAACTGAGAATTTCAACAAAGAGATAGAAAAAACTTATTTAAAGTACCAAGCAGAAAGCAGAGCTGAAGACTATGATAACTTAATTAAAAATGCAGTAGAGGAGTTTAGCAGCACACTCAGAAGAGAGGATGAGTGAACTAAAAATCACCCAATCAGAGAAGCAAAAAGGAAATAAAAATGAAGAACAAAGAGTGGAGAAAAATAAAGAATAAATACAACTTAAAGGACTTATGGGACACTATAAATAGACTAATATACACATTATGAGAGTTCTATAAGGACAAGAGAAAGTAAAAGAAGCAGAAAGCTTAATAAAGAGTTAATGGTAAAAAACACTTCCCAAATCTGGAGATGGAAATAAACAAACAGATCCAGGAAGCCCAAAAGACAACAAATAAGATGAATCCAAAGAGACCCACATTGAGACACCTTATTATTAAACTGTCAAAAAATAAACACAAAAAGAATTTTGAAAGCAGCAACAGAAAAGTGACTAGTTTTATACAAGGGAATATCATTAGACTAGCATAGACTATTTCAGTAGAGAACTTGAAGGTTAGATGCGAATCAGATGAAGTATTCGAAGTGTTGAAAGCACTTTAAGCAAGTAGTATTTATCCCTGCAATGCAGTTAAACATACACTAATCAATCAACATGATACATCACATTAATAAAATAAAAGATGAAAGCCATATTATAACCTCAATGATATGGGGAGAAATGCTTAACAAAAATCAACATCCATTCATGATAAAAAGTTTTCAACTAAATAGGTATAAAAAGAACTTATCTCAACACACACACACACACAAAAGGCCATTTAGTGAAAAGTCTATATCTGGCACCACAATCAATGAAGTAAAGTAAAAGCTTTCTTTCTAAGATTCAGTAGAAGGCAAGGATGCCCACTCTTGTGACTTTTATTTAATATACTACTGGAAGTCCCAGCCAGAAATATTGGGTTAAAAAAACTAATAATAATAGACACCCAAATAATAAAGGAAGACCAAAAAGTCTGTGTTTGCAGACATCATGATTATATACGTAGAAAACTCTAAAGACTCTATTTTAAAAACTGTTGAAATAAATTCAGTAAAGTTGCAGGATATAAAATCAAAATACAAAAATGAGTAGCATTGTTTTTAACATCAACAGTGCACTATTTAAAAGGAAATCAAGAAAACAATTACATTTACAATAACATCAAAAGTAACAAAATACTTAAGGAATACATTTAGCCAAGGAGGTGAAAGACTTGCAAAATAAAAACTATAAAACATTGATGAAATAAACTGAAAAATAAATAAATAAATTGAAAGACATGCAGTATTTATGGATTAAAATTAATTTTGTTAAATGTCCACACTTACCAAAGCGATCTACAGATGCAATGCAATCTCTGTCAAAGTTCTGATGGTATTTTTCACAGAAATAGAAAAAAACAATCTGTTCTGGAAAAACTTTCAAACCATATTTTTCCTCTGCTCTCCTACCAACATAACAACAATCAACACAGAAAACTTCTGTGATCCCAAAATATATGAGGATTTCTCCTCACTAGCAAGTAAGCAATCAATTGTGCGGTGGATACCAGCACAATTCAATTATGACACTATCTGCCTAGAGATAATGTCAGACGCCACAGGTTCAGAGCTAAGTTCCCAGGACTCCCCATAATTGCTGCACTGCACCATCCTGACACCAGTCGTCAAGTCTGGGCCTCTGGAACTTCTGACAGACTGGCTTCAAGTTGAGGCTTCCATAACCCCCTTTTTGTGTATGATTAATTTGCTGGAGTGGCTTCTAGAACTCAGGGAAACACTTACTTACATTAACCAGTTTATTACAAAGGATACAAATGAAGAGATGGGTAGGGCGAGGTATGGAGGAAGGGGCACAAAGTTTCCATGCCCTCCCTAAGCATGCCAGTTTCCAGGAATATTCACGTGTTTAGCTGTCCACAACTCTCTGAACCATGTCCTTTGGGTCTTTTATGGAGATGTCATTGCTTGACCATGATTGAAGCATGGACAACCATGTCAAAATGTGATTGGACAAAAAGGGTACGATCTAAACCCAGCAAGGCCTGTCTGTACAGATTCTTCTTGGTCTCTCTGTTTAGCATTTCCTTTTCCAAAGTATGAGCAGGACATTTTCTGGAATAAGGGTCTTATGCCTCAAAATCAGATTAGAGTCTTACCTTAGGCAGGTGAAAGGAGGGAAGGATAAGGTCAGAGAGACAGAGAGAGAGAGAGAGAGATTCTATTTCCTGAGGTCTGCTCCTAAGGCTTAAAGCACCCAAACATTATAACAAAATATTGTAACAAAGGCAATGGGTGTTATAAGCCAGGAAACATGGACAAAAAACTGTATATATATATATATAAAATCACCTAATATCACACAGTATAAAATTCATATGGTACCACAAAAGACCACAGGTAGTCAAAGTAATCTTGAACAAGATTAACAAAGCTGGAGGCATCATACTTTTTTATTTCAAACTATATTATAAAGTTATAGTGATCGAAATAGTATGTATTGGCATACAAACAGACACAAAGACCAGCAGAACAGAGAGCCCAGAAATAAATCCATGCATATTTGATAAGTCTTTCACAAGGGCACCAAGAATACATAATAAGGAAAACACAACCTTTTCAATAAATGACGTTGAGAAAACAGGGTCTCAACATGCAGAAGAATTATATTGGATTTTTACATCACACTATACATAAAAAGCAACTCAAAATAGATCAAGGACTTAAATGTAAGACCTGAAACCATAAAACTCCTTAGAAGCTAACATAAGAGAAAACATAGAAAAACTTAAGAGAAAGATCCTTTCACATAAATCTTGGCAATGATTTTTTTGGATATGACACCAAAAACAGGTAACAAAAGCAAACAAACAATTGGGACTATATCAAACTAAAAATGTATACACAGCAAAGGAAATAATCAGAATGAAAAGGCAAGCTACAAATTGGGAGAAAATATTTGTAAAACATACATTTAATAAGGAGTTAATATCTAAAATATATAAGGAATTCATAGAACTCAAAAACACAAAAACACATAACCTTATTTAAAAATAAGCAAAGGATCTGAACAGATGTTTCTCAAAAGAAGACATACATATGACCAAAACGTATAAGAAAAAGTGCTCAACATCACTAATCATCAGGACATGTAAATCAAAATGACAATGAGATAACACATCACTCTTGTTAGAATGGCTATTATGAAAATGTCAAAATGTAAGTGTTGGTGAGTATGTAGAGAGAAAGGAATCCTTTTACACTGTTGGTGGGAGTGTAACTTGGTATGGCCATTACAGGGCTTTTTTAAAAAAATTAAAAATGGATCGAGCATATGATCCAGCAATGCCACTACTGAGTATATATCCAAAGGATATGAAATCATTTTCTCAAGCATGATGTCTGCAATCCTATGTTTATTGCAGCATTATTCACAATAGCCACGATAGGGAATCAACTTAAGTGTCCATTGACAGATGAATGAGTAAAGTGAGATCTATATATATGTTCACAGACAGTTCAGTCTTAAAAAATAAGGAAATCTCATTATTTGCTACAATATACAGAACATTATATTGAGTGCAATAAGCCAAACACACAAAGATAAATACTGTATGATCTCACTTATATGTAAGAGAAGTATACACTTTAGCATGAAACTAAAGGGAAGTATACAACAATACTAAGAACATCATTTTAAACACGTCTTTGGTAATTTTAAGACAAAACATCCTTTAGATTAGTTACTAGAAATGTCACTGACCAAAAGTAGGTGCTTCTAACTTTGATGTATAGTGCTGTCTACTTCTCCACAAAAACGTAAACTGAAAAAAAATAATTCCAAGTGTATCATGCATTGGTGGATGCTCACCTCTAAATTATACTCCTTGTGAGAATGAGAAATCACACTGTTAACTATTAGAAACAGGCTAGTCTTGATTTAAGACCCAAAGTGATTACAGTCAGACCAAGAAATTAGCTGTGATTTGGATTCCTTTTAAAATCATTTTAACCAAGAATAAAGGAAAAGTATGCAATTAAAAATCACCATTCACTGACATAAAACTTATATTTAACCTTTAATATATTCCAGACCCTCTGTACAAAATGATGTGCTTAACTTGAAGGAGATTATCCAACATGTTGGTGAACTGAATAGACTGGTTGCAACTATGGCTACAATTATTCCCCTATCCGTATACAGAACCCTTCGTAATGTGACTCTGTGGCTCCTCCCACCAAGAGGTAGGCTTTATTCCCCACCTTGAATCCGTGCTGTCCACGTGACTTGTTTTGACAAGTAGAATACAACATAGGTAACATTTTGCCCGTGACTTGTTTTGACAAGTAGAATGCAACATAGGTAACATTTTGCCGGTTCAGAGTCAGTGCATCAGCTCACTCTTGGAAACTTGTCTAGTCACTATAAATTGGCCTACCCTGCTGAATGACAAGAGGCATACGGCCAGTTTTCCCCATCACTGCAGCCAAGGGCCAGCCAAGTCTCTAAAGCAGAGCCACAGATGCATGAGTAAATCCAGCCAAGACCAAAAGACCAACTAGCTAAGCCCAGCTCAAATTGCCAAACTACAAAAGCAAAAGCTAATATATGGTTGCCATTTTAAGCAATTAACTTTGGGAGTGGATTTTTATACAAATAAAGTTAACTGGTACATTGAGTATCTTTCTCATAAAATTTATTTAAGAGTAAAGAGAAGAGCTCCCAGAACTGGGAGAATAGGGAAATATTTTTTCTATAAAACACAGCTTTTGGGCTGATCCTTGAAGGAACTAAAATTCAACAAATAATATTTACAAAGGAGTATTCCAAGCAAGTAGAACCATCCCATAGTTATCAACTCTGGGGGATATTAGAGGAATGTTTTATGGACACTGTTTAAAAGATGGAGAATATTACACTATAGGGTGAAAGCACTTTTAGCATAGGATTATTGTAAAAATAAACAAACCAAAATATGTTGAGCACCAGAACAGTATCTAGTATGTAGTAACTGTTAGCTATGTCTTATGTCTAGTTAAGAGTTTGATTTTTTGTTTACCTATCAGACTGTTTTGTGCCATGTGTGCCCATGCACACATGGGTATGTGTAGGAGGCAGCCAAGCACAGAAGGTAGAGAAAGAAATTTCTGGGAAAGGTGGAAGCATGAGCATAGAAGTGAAATATTTGGGCCATGCCTCTACATAGTGGCTTGTAGTTTTACAAAGAATTTTCAAACCGCTTTTTGCTCACTGTCTACAGCAAACTGAATAATTCAGCACATGCATATTTGTGACTTTTACATTTCAGGCACTGTGCTAATTAACACTTGAATAATGTAGGATCAACTATAGGTAATATTAAATTTATGGACCCCAAAAGTCTTGCATCTTACCAAGAGTTCCTCTTTAAATTTCCTAAATAAAATATTCAGCCCAATTCTAGTAAGTGTTCACCTTTGTGTATTAACATTGTCCCAATTTAAAATTATTCTTCTATTTTTATCATTTTTAATACACCGAATTAGTGTCTTTATTTCAGGTTCCCAATTTTTTTTAAAATAGGGAGAAACATTAACACCTAGTGAAATAAATTCTTAGCCAGATTACTCACTCCTAGGTTTTTTGCTTTGGAAGGTGAGTCACAAACCTACATTTGAAAGCAACTTTTTATAAACACAAATCTATAGATTAAACTGACAGGAGAATAATGTAGATTTGTTTGCATTTATAAAGTTTGCCTCCACACATTTCTTATGTCAGAGTTACTCCTTACTGTATCAATATATTGATGTTTCAAAATCTTCTTCTTGATTTTTATTATAGATTTAAGAAAGGGTTTGTCATCCATGGCACTATTGACATCTTAGATTGGATGAGGGGAAGAGGCTTTCTATAGGATGTTTAGCATCATCTCTGAAATCTGGTATGGGAATTTTGCTTCATTCATTTATTTGTTTGATTTAGAATATTGTTGAAATAGTATGGAATAATCCAAGAGTCTAAGTGACCTCTAACAATCACAGCTGGCAATAACTAAATTCATGAAATTACAAAGTATAGCAATGACTTTCAAACTGTAAAACATAAGACCAAACTGTCTTTAGAATGATCAATTTGTACCAAAACAGCAGGAAGTGTATTTCCCTTCTAAAGAAACAGATATATTTCATTAATTATCATGTTAAGAGAAAAAAGGCCCTATTTGTTTAGCAAACAATAGACAGAAACTACATGTTTTTATCAAGGATTTTCTTCTTTTCCTTGCAAAATACTCATTCAACTCCACTGAGTTTTTAATGTGCAGCATTTCATGTGCAATAAAACCATTATGTTAATATAACAGATGTCTTTCAAACTGTCAAACATTAATTACAATTAACCAGAGTGTTTTTAAAATACGATTAAATTGTGACTTATTTTGAATTATGGTTCAACAAGCTAATGTTCTTTTCTCAAAGACTACATATTGACTGATCATGGTAAATAGTGATTGCAAGATAGATTTTTTAAACACTATACTCAGAAAATAATGTGATATTTTGTGCACTATCTTTGAAATGCTTCTCAGTCCTTTGCATATAGTGCAATAGATGTTTACTATATTTAGAGCAAAAACATGTCTGTATTAAGCAGAGGCTGAAAAATGCCAATTTAAAAATTCTTATCAAGAAGCAAGGGTTCTAAAACCACTTAGCAATCTTGGATATGTTTGCAATAATTTATTTTTGGTAATATTTAGTGTCTGCAGAAAAGGAGATTGCAATCTTTAATTTTTAGATTCTTCTAGCAAAGCCTCAAAATAGTAAGTAGACATTGATCTGGGTAGATCAATGTTTGTCTTGTAAATGTTAAAATCCCTAAAATGCACTTGCATAATGCATGTCAATTTGACTTGTAAACTTTTGACTAATATTACTAATTTGTATTATAATTTAAACTGATATTGAACTTAAACATATTAAATCTATATAATAAAACAGGTATTCCCTAACTTAGATATTATTTGATACCTGCTGACCATATATATTCCATTACTATAAAATAGTAGAAGTTAAAATTATGTGGTACCCTTAAAACATCACTAACTCTAAAACCAAATTTAGTCTCAAATTCCTGTCATATCACTTACTATGGATGTGAACATGAGCAACTCATTTGACATTTACTTTCTAACTTTCTCACCTATAAAACAAGACAATTGGCTGGGCGCAGTGGCTCACACCTGTAATCCCAGCACTTTGGGAGGCTTAGGCAGGTGGATCACGAGGTCAGGAGACCAAGACCATCCTGGCTAACACGGTGAAACCCTGTCTCTACTAAAATACAAAAAATTAGCCAGGTGTGGTGGCAGGTGCCTGTAGTCCCAGCTACTTGAGAGGCTGAGACAGGAGAATGCCTTGAACCTGGGAGGCGGAGCTTGCAGTGAGCCAAGATTGTGCCACTGCACTCCAGCCTGGGCGACAGAGAGAAAGTCCGTCTCAAAAAAAAGAAAAAACAAGACAACTGAAATAAATTCTACCTCCCACTTTGTTGTTTTATTTTGTTGTGTATTTTTCTCAGGCCCATTCTGGCACTTGGTAAACGTTGGATGAATATCAGCTCCATTAAATTTCCATATGGGGAGTTCCAAAATTTGACGTGTGACATATTAGAAAATTCTTAATGTATTTCTGGTATTTGTAGTTGAGAGATCAAATAATTCTAATGAAAATAATATTTTCATTAGAAAACACCGTACATAAGAAATTCTGTGATGAACAGAATAACAAGTTCCCCATGATGTCCAAGTCCTAATCCCACAAACCTGTGAATACATTACCTTACATGACAAAATAAACTTTGCAGATGTGATGATAGTTAAGAGCATTTTATTTAGGGCTTATTTTTCAAACTATACAAATAATAAAATGAAAGTTATACCTCTGACATTAACTTCCAAAATGGATGAATCAGCCCTGTACCATTTCTCTATTAAAATAATTTCAGACTTCCTTTCTGCTAAAATCGTTTTGGTGGAACATATCAGATTATTGTTTGTTTCTCTAAAAGTAGGGAACCAAAGCAATCAACCTCAACCTCTTTCAAAGTCATCAATATTACCTAAAATTTTTTTTTCAAAATCCAATTCCAACACTTCTAATAAGTCTCATAATAACTCTGGTTTCCTCTTAATACTTATAGTATTAAGTATTGTATTGTACTGAATATCCTATAAAGTACTTACTATTCATCCTATAGTATTATATATTATCTGGTAGACTTTAAACTCCTCAACTGTTACATAAAATTTGTTGAAAAAAACATATACATAGGTATAACATTTATTTAATCCCACTACATGCAGGCACTGTTCTTTTCAGAAAAGAGTAGAAATGCTTAACAATCAGAAGATCCTTGTAAAGAAAACTCTGTTTGTTTAAAAAGATTATTATAATCTGATTAAAAATTTTAGCAAAGTTACACACTATACATAATGTATGAGTAAGACCTTCAGCAGGAAAGAAGATCCAGCCCAAGAAACAACATATAGGGGGAATACACACATGTACGTGAACAGAGTTAAGGGATACTGAGGCACCCAAAGACTAGCAACAGTAGTAATGCATTATCATCCCTAACACAAAAAGAGCAAGAAGACATTTATGCGCCCAAAAAACATACTTAAGAAAGCTCAACATCACTGATCATTAGAGAAATACAAATCAAAACCACAACGAGATACCATCTCACACCAGGCTGAATGGCAATTATTTAAAAGTCAGGAAACAACAGATGCTGGTGAGGTTGGGGAGAAATAGGAATGCTTTTACATTGTTGGCAGGAATGTAAATTAGTCTGACCACTGTGGAAGACAGTGTGACAATTCCTCAAAGACCTAGAACCAGAAATACCATTTGACCCAGCAATTCCATTACTTAGTATATACCCAAGGAAATATAAATAATTCTATTACAAAGATGCATGCATGCATATGCTCCTTGCAGAACTATTCACAATAACAAAGACATGAAATCAACCCAAATGCCCATTGATGATAGATTGGATAAAGAAAATGTGGTATATATACACCATGGAATACTGTGCAGCCATAAAAAGGAATGAGATCATGTCTTTCTCAGGGACATGGATGGAGCTGAAAGCCATTATCTTTAGCAAACTAACACAGGAACAGAAAACCACATACCACATGTTCTCACTTATAAGTGGGAGCTGAACATGAGGATACATAGACACAGGGAGGGGAACAACACACACACTGAGGCCTGTTGATTGGGGGACGGGGGGGAGGGAGAGCATCAGCATAAGTAGTTAATGCATGTGGGATTTAACACCTAGGTGATGGGTTGATAGGTGCAGCAAACCACCACAGCACACGTTTACCTACGTAATGAATCTGCACATCCTGCACATCCTGTACATGTATCCCAGAACTTAAAATAAAATTAAATTTAAAAAATAATAAAAACAAAAAAGACATTACAAAAAAAGTAAGAAAAAATAGAGAGTTACTGGAGCACAATGTGAACTGCAGCCATGGAGGAAAGGCTGTGTAACAGGAAAGGGGCCATGGAAGGACACAGCCATGCCAGGAACAAAGCTTAAAATAGGTAGAGCACAGGAAGGAATGGCCTCCTCTTCCACTGACTCCTGCATCCCACAACTTGTGATTTTTTTCTGGGTGCCATAGTCTTAGCCCAAACAAATGATATAAAGCAAGAGTAGGGAAATGGGGGAAGCACTTGGAATCAGACTTCTGAGCACTGGGGCAGGAAAAAGTCTGGACCATGAATCTGAGTACATAGAGGTAGGGTTGTGCAAAGGCAGGATAAGAAGCATACATACTCAGTGTAGAAAAACAGGTATGCCGGTTATATTTGAATAGAAGGGAAGGGAGATCTACAGGGAAAAGGTTAATTGGAAAGACAGCAAAGGCATTCCAAGTAGAGACAATTGCACAAACATGTGAGAAGACCTTGGAATAACAAGAAGGTCAGTGTGCCTCCAAAGAGTAGGTATTGGCTGGAGGAGTCTGGGAAAGTATCTGTAATCTATACCATGTTACCTCTAGTGCCTGAGCCACAAATGTGAGCAGATATTCACTGACTAGTGTTGGGTGAATGAATGACCAAATGAATTAACTGAAGTTTCTTTTATGCTGATTTTTACGCAAATCAAGAACGGCAGATGCAGTATTTCTGATCATCATACCATAGTTCTAGTACATGCTCTCTTGTGAAATATGTTCTAATAATTCAACTTCAATGGATTCCAATTGTTTTTCCCATTAGCTTTTTGTTGTAGTTTGTAATGAATAATACACTCTGGCCTTGAAATGTTGAGTACAATTTCATACCAAGATATGCATATGCTTTTCTGTAATATTTTACATTTCAAAGGAAATTGAAAATTTGTAGTAATTACTATTACTACTTTTATTTAATTAAAATGAAGTTCAGAAATATAGTACCAGATAAGATAAAAATAGAACACAAAATATAATGTTAATGATTATTAGAAATAAAATAAAAATTGAAAAAAATGAATATACAATCTCACAATATTTTTTCATTTCAATACCTCTGAAGTCTGTTGGTACTAATTAATAACCTAATGTCTTAAAGTTCATGAAAAAAATAAGATCTATAGGCTACATGAATTAAACCACCTTAGGAGAAACTGATATATGTCAATACCCAGTATAAACCTTACGTTTATCAGCTCAGGCAGATGTCATTGTATTACATCATCATCACAACATTTCTTGAGTTTTTCTAATGCTCTTATTTCTATGACAAAGACATTGTATGGGCTATTTCATTTAGATATCATAATAATCCAGTGAAGTAGGGACATTTATCCCCACTTTACAGATGAGAAAACTGCTTCAAAAAGTTTGAGTAGTTTGCATTAAAATAGATTAAACCATAGTGTCAGAGGCATTAGAAGCAGACTGACTCCTATTTTGAGTGGAAGCTGGGTAAAATGAGGCTGAGACCTACTGGGCTGCATTCCCAAGACATTAGGCATTCTTAGTCACAGGATAAGATACAGGTCACAAAGACTCCTCTGATAAAGCAGGATGCAATAAAGAAGGCTGCAGAAATCCCCCAAAACCAAGATGGCGACGAAAGTGACCTCTGGCCATGCTCACTGCACACTAATTATTGTGTATTATACCTATTTATAATGCATTAGCATGCCAAAAGACACCCACCAGTGCCATGACAGTTTACAAGTGCCATGGCTACTACGTCCAGAAGTTACCCTTACATGGTCTAAATGGAAGGCAAATCCTTAGTTCTGGGAAATCCTCATTCCCTTTCCCAGAAAACTCATGAAATAATCCACCTCTTGTTTAGCATATGATGAAATAACCATAAACATAGCCAACCAGCCTTCAGGGCTGCTCTGCTTATGGAGTTGCCATTCTTTTGTTTCTTTACTTACTTAATAAACTTGCTTTCACTTTACTCTGGACTCACCCCAAAATTCTTTCTTCCATGAAATCCAAGAACTCTCTCCCTCATGAGGTCTGAAGCAGGACCCTTTTCTGGTAACTATAGGGCTGGTATTCAGACTGAGATCTGACTTCACAGTCCACACCCCGAATCATTATGCTTTCCTGAATATGTGGCATACTTTTTAAAACTAGAAGTTCTACACCTATTTTTGTATGCACATAATCCAACTAATCTTGAGAATCTGGTTGAAGTGGCCTGTTCCCTGAAATCACTGCCCATTGCCTCAGTCAGAAGTGATTGTTCCCCACATTTTGAGGCAGGAGGTAGGTGAGACTTGATTGGGGACTAGGTTGGAGACTGGCAGAAACTGGAAAGAGGAACTGAAAGTACCTTTTCATAAGACATGCCCACCAGCACCATGACAGTTTGCCATTGCCATGGCAACACCTGGAAGTTATTGCCTACTTTCTAGCTTTTTCTGAATAACCAGCCCCTTAATTAACATGTCCATAAAAGGGGGTATAAATATGACTGCCTATGGAGTAACCTTGCTCTGCAGGAGCTCACAGAACTGTAACACTGCTGCCCACCTCAATAAAGCTGTTTTTTTAACCACCAGTTTGCTCTTGAATTTCTTCCTGAGTGAAGCCAAGAACCTTCGCTGCTTCACTTTGAGTTGCTAAGAGTTGCGATTTGAGTATAACAAATATTTGTTTTGAACATACCACGATGGAAGCACTGCTTTTCAAAACTTTTTTTGATTTTTAAAACAATATATAAGTAAAAATAAAATCAGTATACAGCTTATTGAATTTTCACAAAGAAAACATAGCACTGTAACTAGCATCCAGAACAAGAAACAGAATGTTACCAAAATCTCAGAAATCTCCTGTTGCTCCTTTTTTAAAAAATCATATTCCTTCTTCCATTCCCAAAGGTAACTGTTACTCTGATTTCCAAGAACATAGACTAGTTTGGGGCAGATATTATTTTAAGTACTTTACATGCAACTTACTCAATACTGTTGAGTCCTATGCACAGAGATAATCTATCTATACTTCTGTATGGTTCATGTGGCAAATAATACCTTATGCCTTGTTTTCTCATTAGTTGTGGCTATACCTATTTATTCCAGATAGACAATAAATTCCCAAAAGATAGGGTTTATATCTAGTCCATTATATCTTGTTTAACATTCAGTGTAGTGTGGGGCCTATCCACTTAATAAATATTTGCTGATTGACTAAATGAAGGAATAAATAAAATGAAACAAATAAATGTTTATTTAAAATGCTATGCAATGACACTCTAGAACCTCGGCAATACTAAAGCAATTTCCCCTCACAGCTGAAAGCACTGCTTTTTATTTCTCATTGCCACCAAAGAACACATTCCGTAAGCCCCAAGTCACTCAGTGTTTTCCAATAATTGCGTATTTTCCATTAAATATAGTCATGTAAGCAGTAAAAATCTGTGCAGAACATGTAATGTTGTCTGATGGGATTTGGAAGATAAGAATTTTTCCTTAATATAAATCGTCACTACTCAGGCAGCATCTTTCAGCCTCAGATTACAAAATACTTAACTGTTTTATTCGCTTTTTTCCTCTGCTGACACTTCTTATTGTTATAAGCAAGATGACTTTGATAAATCCCTCTCTACCACTTTCTCAGAAGTAGCAATTCTGTTAGTTGTTAAAATACATTTCTCCCCAGTACTTACAAAGTAATATTTTCATTACTATAAAATATTAAGCAAGACAGGCAACATCAGTAAATGTCAAGGCTAATCCTTCAGAGTTACTACTGGTTAAGATTTTAGAGGTCGATGAGCTGAGCTCACCTCTTCACCCAGAGAGGTGAAGTGAGTTGACTAATACTACCAGCTTGCTGAAAGAATTGCACACCTGGGAGCTCTGTCATGTTCATTCCACTACTCCACTAGAAAGGACTATCTTCTCCTTTCTAGTTGAAGGCCAGGTGATAAATCACCTCTCTTGATCTTGCCCTGAGATCCTTGTTCATTTCTTCTTAACTTAACCAGGGCAAGAGGGGTCCCTCTGCTTCAAATATTGCCCTCCTTTTCTTTGCTCTGCCTCTCACCAAAAGGGTATCAATAGCCCACACATTCTGGGCCATGCAGTACTAAAACAGAAGTCAGAAATGGATTGCAATTAAGATGAATGTTTACTTATCTTACCCTATGAGAGTCATGGAGCCTATGCTTCTATCAAATGAAAGGTCCAATTTTTGTCTCAGATTCCACTTGAAAGTTATTCATTGCACAAACCAAACAATGCAGTTTTGACCATTAGTGATAGCAAACACTGAAGATTTTTTGCAAATAGTAACAAAGACATGGATTTGAATTTTGGCAAGCTTCATGCGATAGCCCGAATAGATGTTTTAATCCCACCCCCAAAGATGTTTTAATCCTAGTCTCAGAACCAATGAATATTTTACCACACATGATAAAAGGTACTTTGCATATGTGATTGATTTAAGGATCTTGGGATGGAGAGATTAACCTGGGTTATGCTCATGGGCCCATTGTAATCGGGGGCAGGGGGAGGATTAGAGTCAGAAAAAAGTGATGTGTTGGGCAAAGAAAGACAAAGATTGGAAGATACTATGCTGCTGGAAGAAAGTCGGGGCCATAAATTAACAAATGCAGGAAGCTTATGGAAGGTAGAGAAGGCAAGGGAATGAATTCTCTCTTGAGACCACAGAAATAGCACAGCCCTGCTAACCCATTTTAGATTTCTGACCTCTAGAGCTGCAAGAGTGACAAATCTGGGTTGTTTAAAGCCACTACATTTGTGATGATTTTTTACAGCAGCAATGCAAAATAATGTATACACTTCATGTTAAAAACTATGGGACAAAAGACTCGGATGTACAGACTGAGGATCAAAAGAGATGAAGAGAAACCTGGAATAACAGAGAAAAACAATTTAATAGCTAAAATAGGTTAAGAATGTACATTAACTATTTAGAAGGAAAAGAAATGGAAAAATATTGGAATTCACTTCTTTATCCTTTATAGTATTTGAACATAATGCTCAATTGTATGGAATAGTAAAATTCTATGTTGTTTCTTCTGTACAGATTGGTTTGGTTCATTTCAAACTAAATAAACATTTACATCTTCATATAAAATCTTGTATTGAAGAACTCCTGCCAGATTTACTATAGATTAATGCATGTCCTCAACTGATTTTTGTAAAATTATAATTGTAAGTGGAAGATTTACATTATGCTAACAGGCAGATGTGTGTGTATTTGTATGTGTGTGTGTTGAATCACCATCTGGTTCTATATTTAAAAAGTTACTATTAACAAGAGTAAATAAAGCCCCTTGAACAAAATTTAAATTTCAATGTCATATATTCTCCTACATGAAATTATTTTAGTCAGCTAAATTTTAAAGTTTCCAGAATGTCACACTGAGGCCTGTTACACAGACAACTTTGTACAGAGTTGGAAAAGGCAAAACCAGAAAAAGAGAAGAAGCATGTGGTAAGCTAAATAATGACCCCCAAAATGTATCCACATCCTACCATCTGGAACCTGTGAATGTCACCCTACATGGCAGAAAAGGATGTTGTGGATTTGATTACATTAAAGATCTTAGAATGGGGGGATTATCTTGGATAATCCAAGTGGGCCTTCAGTGTAATCCACATGTGTCTTCACGAGAAGGAGGTTTGACACAGAAGGAGAAGGAAATGTAGCTGCAGAGACAGAGATTAGATGTACATGGCCACAAGCCAAGAAAGGCTGGCAGCCACCAGAAGCTGGTAGAGGCAAGAAGCAGATTATCATTTAGAGCTTCCGGAGGGAGTGTAACTCTACTGATACCCTGATTTCAGCTTAGTGATATCGATTTCAGATATTAGATCTCTAGAACTTGGAGAGAACAATTGTTTTAAGCCACCAAATTTGTGATAATTTGTTATAACAGTCATGGGAAACATACAGATTTTGGTACCTAAAAACTACGTATCTAAAACCTGGAACAAATATCTAAAATGTTATATTTAACTAAATACCTAAAAACTGTCTTTAAAAATCTTGTAACAAATACCTAAAAATGTGAACATGGCCTTGGAATTGAGTAATAGGTAGAGGCTCAAAAAATGTTGAGGCACTAGAAAGGAAAAGCCTATACTGCTTTAAACAGACTCTTGGTAGAAAAACGTGTATTATAGGCCCTGTTGATGAGGGCTCAGGAGTAAGTTAAGAGAATAGGAGAGAAAGTCTCTATTATCTTAAAGTAGATGTATATTACCAACAACAGAATGTTGGTAGAAATATGCACATTAAAGGCTTTGCTGTTGAGGGCTCAGAAAAAAATAAGGAACTCGATCTGGGGAGCTGGAGGAGAAGAGACCCTTATAATATAGAAAGAGAAAGCCTAGCTGAATTCTGTCCTACAATTACGTGGAAGCACAACTTGTAAGCAAATAACTTGGCCGTTTTTCTGAACATTTTAGGCAACATGTTGAAAGTACAGTCAGATTTCTTCTTGCTGCTTATAATAAAATGCAAGAGGAGGGAGATAAATTGAGGAGGACTATCAAACAAAAACCAGGATTTCATGATTTGGGAAATTCTCTGCTTATTCATTTTGCAAAAGAAGCTAAAACTAGATTTATTCTTAGGAAAATGTGTTCTGAAGAGAAAGTCAAGGGTGTGGTTAAACAACTATTACTCAGTGTCTCAAAAAGACCAAAAGGTGAGTGTATGCTCTCACCCGGAGAGTTCTTTGAGGAGATTAAGCATGTGACTCATGGATCCATTGAGCATCTCAGCAGAATCCAGGAATATAGATGAGAATACATAGGAAGGATCTTAAAAACCAAGCAAACAATACTTACTGGGTTCCTCCTAAGTTTTATTCTTCAAGTCAGTAGTTTTAATATACATTATTTTATATATTTTAAAAAACTGGGCCGGGTGAGGTGGCTCATGCCTGTAATCCCAGCACCTTGGGAGGCCAAGGTGGGAAGATCACCTAAGGTCAGGAGTTCGAGACCAGCCTGACCAACATGGAGAAACCTCATCTCTAGTAAAAATACAAAATTAGCCGGGTGTGGTGTCACCTACCTGTAATCCCCGCTACTCAGGAGGCTGAGGCAAGATAATCACTTGAACCCGGAAGGCGGAGGTTGCGGTGAGTTGAGATGGTGCCATTGCACTCCAGCCTGGGCGAAAAGAGCAAAACTCCATCTCAAAAAAAAAAAAAAAAAAAAAAAAAAAAAAAAAAAAAAAACCTGATACCACCTTTATGAGTGAAGTATAATCATTCCCATTTTACATGTACAATATATTAGTTACAGTTTCACATGTACAATATATCAGATTTGTTTTTGATTGCAAGCAACAGAGACCACGGCAATTAACTTAAAAATGGGTGTTAGTGGAAGGTTCGTAGGCAGCTCATAGAACTGAAGGAGAACGTAAACAATCAGATACTGGAAAGAGAATACAAACATTGCAAAATTCGGACATTGGAATTTTGGAGGTGTAGTAACCAGGACAAATGGATAGCGCTTTGGGGATGACTACCAGAATACATCAGTTCTAAACCTTTTCCATACTTGTGTCACTTCGCTCAGGACTTCATTTCCCTGTACGGAGAGACTGGTGAACTTAGCTTGTGGAAACAATTAACGTTGTGTGCCAGAGGAGGGCAGGATACCTGAATTGAAAGTCCCGTCAAGACCACTGCACTCCAGCCTGGGCGACAGACCGAGACTCCGTCTCAAAAAAAAACCAAAACAAAAAAAAAGAAAGTCCCGTCAAGAGCACAGGCAGGAGTGACTGAACTAAGTCTTCGCGGCACCGAGTTTGCCCTACTGCCGTCACCCGCACCACGGCTTGCTTGCTGTTAGGGAAATCAAGGCCCTACCGGGCCTCCGTAGCCACCTCTCTGTTGTGGGCGTGGCCGAGGCTGGGGTGACCGACCCTTCCGGAGCCACAGTTGCCAGCGACACGTTAGACGTAATTCAGAGGGGTCCGTGAGGCCAGCCAGCCTGAGCTTGTTCACCTTCAAAGTCTGTGCAGCACCGAAAAAAGACTCACCTCCCAAAAATTCCGTGAAGATTGACGAGCTTTCACTCTACTCAGTTCCCGAGGGTGAATCGCAGTGTGTGGAGGAGTCGAGGAACCCGCTTGAAGAAAGCATCTCAGCTCCGACATTTATTGCGAGCCATACACAAGCTGGTGTCAGGACACGTACTCCCAAAGTAAGCCCAAGATGCAAAGTTTAGTTCAATGGGGGTTAGACAGCTATGACTGTCTCCAAAATGCACCTCCTGGATTTTTTCCGAGACTTGGTGTTAGTGGTTTTGCTGACCTTATTGAACTCCTTTTGGCTAGAGGTTCAAAAATAAAGAAGCTAGCGTATCCGCCTGGTTTCGTGGGATTAGCTGCCTCCCTGTATTATCCACAACAAACTATCGTGTTGGCCCAGGTCAGTGGGGAGAGATTATATGACTGGGGTTTAAGATTTGTGGAAGGAGAACTTTCAAAAGCCAGGAAACGTGAAGAATTCACCTGGAACTAAGTAGAAAACTCCATGCTTTGCCCATCTTAATCAGTTGTAGGTAAACATTGGAAACTCCATAGAGTAAATCAGTATTTCTACAGAAAAATGGCAGAGAAGTCAGTATTGAATGTATTAAATTGGCTTTCTTCTTCAGGAAATACTAGACCAGACCTCTGTTATTTTGGGTGGTACCATCCTACAAGCAAACTAATCTGAAATCCTCTCACCTAGAGATCATGTACAGACCTTAGAACTCCTCGTTCTCATGTTGTTCATGTTGCTATTTACGTACATAATTAAAACCCAAATTAAAATAATAATAATAAAAAGCACAGGCAATTCAGGATTTCTGTAGTTCTCAAAGAATAAAGTGAGGTGCTGAAGGAGGGTGGAATAGCTGCTGAACAGACTAAAAACACACATAGGGTAAATGAATATTCTCTACAATGATGCCCAGAGTTGTCCAGTGACTTGCCCAAAACCCCTATCAAGAGAGTGGCTTAGCCCTTACTCAGACCACTCAATTTAAATTAAAGAGTTCATGTGTGTATAATACACATGCTAACCTTCTCCTATGGGATTTCAGTCCTCCCGTACACATGATGAGGGAATTGGGCATATGTGACCTTTCAGGGTTCTTGTAACTTTCAGCATTCTCCTCAAATGAACTAGCCTGTTGCTTTGAGGCACTGAATGGCTGTTTCTATCATTGACAACAGATATACTCACTTCATTCTTATTTACATAGACAGAAGCTGTGTAGTGACAAGGTCTCTTCAAGGCTGGAATACTTCCTTAATAATATGAACAAAATAGCATCTGGTATCAATCTTGTCCCACTGACTTGACTGTAGTGATTTAAAGCTTTCATTCTTTGAATTCAAAATCTAATTTTTAATGCACTTTCTGTCAGCTGTCTTCATAGATTCTAAATGAGTTTCTGTCATCCTGACAGAGTCCCAGATAAATTGAAACTTAACTAGGGAAAAAAATAAGTGTTAAAAAATGATTTGTTATGAATAGAATAAATGTGATATATATTTTGGTTATTTTCTCCCTAAATTGTCATTGGCTTCTCTCTATTAGTGAGCTGATGGGCATGTGTGATGATCAACTGCTTCTGTAATTTACTGCCTGACAATAGTTTGTAGGCAAATTGCCAGACTGACTTTGAACCCATTACACATTATTTCTTTTCAAGTAAACTGACCTGAAGAAAAGACTCAAATAAAATTATTTTTTCAGCATAATGTAAAATTACTGAGTAGTCCAGCTATTATTTCCTCCAGGTGTTCACTTTAATTGGATGTGTAATCATTTTACATGAAGAAATGCCATTATGATGGCCAAAGGTGGGTGAGAAGGCAATATTGTGGTTCTCTTTCACTGGTATGGAACCAGGAGACAAGAACATTAAGCCAAGGAGAGAGCAGGATGAGGAAAAAGAAAAAGGGGAGAACAGAGAGGAAGAGAGATTAGGCATGTGGCATTTTATGAGGTTCAACCAGCATACAAAAGTCTAACTACCCAAAGCGTTCTGTATTAATACCCCGAAGTGCCTGGTTCTCTCAAAATGCATATAACCATCCAAACTTGTAAGGCAATGTACTACTTAAATGTAATGTTACTTCCCTCCTCAGAGTCTCAAAATACAATTTAAGCATGAAGAGCTTTATTTATAAATTAGGACCTGAGGTTTCCTGAGGACAAGTGATTTAATCCATGTCACACAGCTGGTTGATGGCAGACACTACATTAGGACCAGGTCTCTGCCTCCTCAACCCAATGTAATATCCATATCACCTCATTGTGTTTACACCAGAGATCCTTAATTAACTTCCACCAGATGTTAATTACATTCTTCTTTTCTTGAAACTTTCCTGAGACAGTTTTTGTTGTTGCTTTTGAGAATGTTCTGCACCAAGTAACACTAATTTCTGAAAACAGCCTTGAATTCAACCGATGTTGAATTGAGGCCACCCTACCTTGCTGGTTAACAAGATGGGACCCTGGTACAATCTTAACTAAAGAAAATTCCTCAGTTTCTCGAGAAGCGTCATGTGGGCACCCTCGGCTTGGATCATCTGAGTTCTAATATTTCATTTGTTATTTGTTTTTGAGCAACACACTTAAAGTATTTAGACTTCATGTCATTAACTCTATTCTCTTAAGAAATGAGCTAATTCATGGGAAAACACATGTAAGATGTTAATGTTAATAAGACGACATTTCTCCAAAGGGAGGGCCAATATGTACTTCAAATACTCTTTGTGATGACTGAGCATTGTGCAGGAATGGAAAGTGTCTGCTGCAGAATATCTGTAGCAGATGCTGTTAACACCTCACCCACATCTCCTCAGGACCTACCAATCCCATACTACCTGTGGCTTCCGAAAACAAGCACTGGAGGGCTTTCTCTGGCATTCTGGGCTGGTGATAGACACACAAGGATTGCAGGGTTTGATATTCCCAAGAAATAGCTGTCTTGTCAGTGATAGGTAAGAGTTGAAGGACAAATACTCAGCTTCTTCTCACTTCAGGTGGAACAGTTCTAAGGAATCCTTTTTAAATTACAATGCTTGTTGTAGTACAATGTTAATAATCTTAAAGAAATAAGCTCTAAAGCAGCTGAATAAATCAAATGGGACATTTTCATGCTTACTCTCTCTTCTCAAGCTCTCTATGACCCTAAGGTCATAGAAGCAGAGGGAATGTATCCTAATAGCCACACTTGTATTTTAAGATCTAATGACTGTCTAGCATTGTTGCCTTCATGCAGACTATGTAGACATGGTGGATAACTAACCATGGCATTTTATAACCCTATGAGAAGACTTAATGCCAAGGGTGTATACATATTAGAAAATTTTTTCTGCAAGTTATAATACTAAACTTATTGGTGGAGGTATAAATCTTGAAAAATTAAACAGAATCGCCTGAAGGTCTTCTATATTTTTTAAATGGTTGATAGGCTGAAAGGAGGAGAAACTAGAGTAAAAAGATGGAAATTTATTTCAATTTCAGAGACTATAAAATCTGTGTTTTGTTTATTTTGTCCTAGCTTCAAGCTTGAACTAGTTCACTTCCTGACTCATGAGACATATTAAATGTCTTATGACCAATAAAATATTATTAAAAATCTTCTGGTCTAGTGATCTATTTCAAGTGTCTATTTTAAGTTACTGCAGAACACTGAGGTCACAGAAGCAGAAGGGATGTATCCTAGTGTCCACATCTATATTTTTAGATCTAACTTTATCTGTGTCTCTTATCTACATTGTTATATATTTATTCATAAAATAACCCAACTACACATACGTATGTAAGTGTGTGTGCATATATAAAATATGTAGAGATGCACACTTTTTCTTTAAACCAAACTGCTTGTGTTTGAATCCCAGTTCTGCCACTTGTGATCTGTGTGACCATAAGCAAGGTACTTAATATCTCTGTGTGTCAGTTTCCCTTTTGAAAAATAGGGATGACAATAGAATATAACTCTTAGCGTTACTGTAAGAATTAAATGTGTTAATATATATAAAGTCTGTGATATGGTTTGGCCCTGTGTCCCCACCCAAATCTCATCTTGAACTGTAATCCCCACATGTAGAGGGAGGGAGGTGATTGGATCATGGGGGCAGTTTCCCCCATGCTTTTCTCATGAGAGTGAGTTCTCATGAGATCTGATGGTTTTGTGTTTGACAGTTTCTCCTTCACATGCTTCTCTCTCCTGTCACCTTGTGAAGGTGTCTGCTTTCCCTTTGCCTTCCACCATGATTGTAAGTTTCCTGAGGCCTCCCCAGCCATATAGAACTGTGGGTTAATTAAGCCTCTTTCCTTTATAAATTACCCAGTCTCAGGGAAGTTATTTATAGCAGTGTGAAAATGAATGAATACAGTCTGGCACAGATTAAGCACTATTAACACTTATATTATCTTAGCATATATTCTATCAACCCATATATATATTTTATATTTTATATATATCACCAGTATGCATATATAGATAGAATTTGTCTATACATATTTCTGAATCCTATACAGGTGCAGCATAATTATCATATGCACATAGCATAATGAGTACACAGTGTGACTTTGGTGATGATGCTGACTAATCCTGTTAAAAGGCAATCTCCCTCCTGTGGGGAGTTAAACAGGGTCTCTCTGGGTGCTCCATGATAGATCCAACCCTGAATAATTAAAAATCTTCGTAGCACCACTTGAAATACATCTTCCAGAACCATTATTCAATTCTCCCCTTACTGGCTAAATTTATTTGCTTCCAGTTTCAAATGAAGCAATCAATCCCTTTAAAAGAAATAAATAACAAAAATAATAACATAAATAATCATAAGCTGTCACATTAATTGGAGTCATTTTCCTCCTGGGTGTCTCTAGATGGTATATTCCTTCCCTGATCAGCCTGCTGCTTTCAGATTAATATTCAGTGCACCCTGCAGCTGTTCTTCCCACAGAGTTGTGAGGTGAAGGATCTAATAGGGGACAATGAGAAAACTCAGCTGTTCAGCATGATGGTCACTGAGAAGATTCCCTGCCATGTTACTTATAGAAAGGACTAGAGAATTACCATTGTACAGAATTGAAATTACTATCTATTGGGATAAAGATAGCAAAAGAAAAACATGATAGAAAAATAGAAATCGTAATTTAAATTGTCCCCATGGCTACTTCCCTGGGTTTATCTCTTCTCCCTTCCTCTAGCCACTAAACTCCAGACCATGAAACTAAGGTCACCTAACCAAGTTTTGTCACATCTTTCTTACCTTTGCCTAGCATTCCTATACATTACTTACCTATTCTACACAAGGAATTCAAATACCATCTTCTTATTTGAATATTTATATTCTAGATATGTTTATATGAAGATAACTGCAGGCTTGATTTGGATGGAGAAAGGCCAGAGGAAATTAATGTTTATTTAGGGCCAACTATGTTTCACATATTTTATTTTGTGTGCATTATTGTATTTCATCCTCATCTCAATTATTTGAGATATTGTTATCTCTGGGGCATAATTGAATGATCAGAGGCTTAAATGTGTTGAATAATTTGTACAGTGGCACATACTGATGAACTACACAACCAGGATTTGAACCCAGGCTTGTCTTACTCCCAAGTCCAAGCTGTTCTATTTCTGCTGCGCTACAGAAATAGCAGCCATCAACACAAGAAAAAAAAAATCTGATTTCTGTTATCAGAAATACAAGAGCTTGTCCATGATCATTTCACGAAGTTTTTTTGTACATTAAAAGTAGCCATATGTACAATACAAGTGTAGAATTTCAAAACATTGCTCCAAAATTCTTTGATATTCCTCCCATTTTCCACAATAGGCAGGGGCTATGTGCCCTGGTCTGGAATCTAGGAGAGTTGTCACTGCTTCTACTCATAGAGTGAAGCAGAAGTGATGCTCAGTGGTTTCTGAGAAGGGCCATAAAGGACACTGGGACTTTCTCTATGTTTGCTGAACACTTCCCCTTGGAGACCAGAACTACAATAAGAAGTCTGACTTCCCTGAAGCCACCATGCTGTGGAAAAGTCAAGTCACATGGAGATGCTTTGGCTGGCAGTCTTTGTCTTTGAGTCACACCAGCCAGAATCCACATATGATTGAATGAAACCCACAGCCCTTTAGCCTTCCCGGATGAAGACCCAAACATTGTGAAACACAGATGGGCTCACCCTGTGCTCTGCCTGGATTCCTGACCTCAGATTCTGTGAGCATAATAAATGAGCTGGTTTAAGCTACTGAATCTTGGCATGTTTGTTGTACAGCAAAAATAATGGAGACAAATAAACAAATTGAGATCCAACAGAATGCAAAGCACAATTCTAAATATTGTGAAGAAAACAAAGCTGAAATACTTGTAGTCTCTGAATATAAATCTACAAAGAAAAAAAGGCATATATGCTGTTATTTCTGATTCTGAAAGAAATCAAAAAAAGAAGAAAGTCTCTTTCAAGTTAGGTCTAAAAATAAAAAAATAAGTAATATTTATAGAGAATCAAGAGTAGACAATAATGTTCCAAAAAAGGAAATCATATGAACGAGCTGCAAAGCCTGTTTTGGAAATGACGCTTGGAACAGAATAATCAGAATATTTAATCTGTGGAAGACAGTGAGAAGTCAAGGCCACGCCATTGCGAATTTCTGCTTAGAAATTTGGGGTTTATTCCATAGGTAACAGGGGACCCTTGAAGATACTGAGCTTTACAAGCATATTTTCTCATAATATCCAGAGGCTAGACTGGAAGTCAAGAAAAGGATGGTAGAAAAAATAATGAATAGCTTCTTTCAGTTTTCCAGATTATGGATGACAAACGCCCAAATAAAGTCAGTAATAACAGGAATAGAAGAAATGGAAATGTACAATGTATTTTTTTAGAGCACATAGAAGTGACTCAACCAAAGATAAAAAGAACAGCCTGAAGCACCTGACAAGGCATAGTAGAGGAAATGCATGGTAATAAGGAAAAATAATTTTAGATATTCAGTACATTGTAATACCAAAGAAGCATGTTTTTCTATTTTTATATGTGTAAAGAAATCCAGTCACTGCTGATGTAAGGCATAAAGTACGTTAGAGATTACTTTTATTTGACTTGTCTTGAGTCAATATGATGCATGTGCACTGGGCTTTTGTGTCCCTTTGTTTTTGTTTCTAGACATAACTCATGGAAATTAATTTATTTTTATTTCTCATCTACTCACATTCTTTCAGTACAATTCCATTGTATTAATACTTAAAATCATTGTCTTCAAATGACTTGGTTAATATAATTTTTTTTGCATTTTCCTGTCTTAATTCCAATATATTTGAAATTATAAGCCTAAAAGAGGGGGGAAAAAAAACTACAGCAATCTCTTCTTGCCTTGTTTTGTAGAGACCAATGTGATTTCCTCACCATTGAAATGCATTGGCCATATTCTATCGTCCTTGCATATTTTCTTTTAGACCTCATACAATTTGTCGCATCTGATTATTGTTTAGTAAAATACTTAGAGATTGATTTGCTTGCAGTAATAAAGCTTTAGAGATGAAAAATAAATTTTAAAAATATAAAAATAGGAAATGAAACAAATATGTAAGAATAAAGACAAGAGAAAATAATTCTTAATTAACTCAACAAATACTTCTTTAGTACTATTTGCCAAATACTGTGGTAAGTGCTCAGAGTACAGTAGTCAATAAAATAGACAAAGTACCTACCTTCAGAAAATTTACAGACTCATGGTGGGAAGGTTTAGTGAGAAAATAAGTAAGTAGAACTCAAGTATGTTAGATGGTTACATGTACATTGGCAGACAGTAAGCAGATGAAAGAGGAGAGAGACTTTTGGAGGCAGACACGTGGGAGGTGGGGACAATGTGACATTTGATCAGATACTCAAATAAGCAGAAGGAAGTTAGAAAGAGCACATCACACAGACTTTTTGGGAGAAGACATTTCAGGAAAAACAACAAATGTAGAGTCCCTAAGGCACAAGTGAATATACTTGACATATTTGGTGAAGAGTAAAGAGACCTGGGTGGCAGGAGAGGAGTGATCTAGCAATGAAATGAAGGAGATTAAATTAGAGAAAGAATGGGCAGTGAGAGGCTGTCAGATCATAAATGGTCTTCTAAGTCAAAGTAGCTCCAAGTGAAATGAAAGTAGATTGCACTGTGATTTGGGTCCTGTCTCTGCTACTGCCTAGCTCCATGATTTTAACAAGTTACTCAACATCTGAGCCTTAGTTTTCTCTTCTTTTAGAGATAAAATTTGATTTCACTTGTAAGTTTCCTGTGTGGGTCAAGTCAAATAATATAAAGTAACCCTTTAAAAAAGTGCTTAGTAGAGTGACTGAAAAACAGAAAAATCCCCAGCTAACAGTATTACTATTATTTTAGAAGATAATATGTAATGAGAACCTTAAATGTACTAATTTGGGGAATGATGTGGTAAAGGTAGTATCCTCAACTTTTAAACTAGAAAATAATAAAACCATTTTAAAAGACTCCTCATATGCTTCTATGTGATGTCACATGAACTGATCAAGAAATGTGATGATGAATGGCAAGAATGAACAGAAATGCACTTTACCTTCGTTTCCTACCTAGAACAATCCTCATCATCATACATGTCCAAGGCATCTTCATGATTGAATGTGCCAGACAGAAAGTATGACCTCCTACAATAAATAAAATCATTCTCATCCCTATCAATTCTATTTGGTGCTTTGTTAAAGCTTGAGGAACGGCAAATATTTATCTTGGATATTTAAAAGAAGTGATCATTTAACTCATTTTGCATTATATATCATTTTTCCAACTTTTGAACTCAAGTTGAAGTCCGATTCTTTGGAATTTATTTCTATTCAAAGTAGTATTACTCTTGAAACTTATTTGACATTTGGAAATTTTCATAATTTTTAGGGGTGAGTGTCAACCTTAACCTTGACTTTTTTGTTTCCCACTTTGCAGTGGAAAGTCCTAGCCATTTCTTTCTGTCCTGCATTCTACACATGGATGGTGATGAGTGGGATGGGCTTGAAAAGGAGAAAGATGTCCGACCCAAATATTACCCCAAATTGAGGTAATGGACAGAGGTGCCCAAGTACTTGGCGACAGTCAAGTATACCAACACCAGCCCTACTGGTTCTACAGGCAGAGATTCTTACTAACTACATCAGCCTCTTGAAATATTTTGGGAATTCCCATATTTCCAGGAGCTTATTTTACTTCTGATGCATTTTCCTCTATACTCCTCTTTAAATGTAGATATGTCTCTTTCTTCTCTGTTCAGTACCTGTATGGTTGAGATTGGGAAAATACTATATTTTTGTCAAAAGCTTTTTGGGGCTGTGTACTGTCTACAAGAGTTTTTTCTCTTTCTGTGAGATAGCATCAGGTTTTACATCTAAACAGTTCCATTGATTAAATAGGTATAGGAAACGCAGGAATAAACCAAGGTAATTTGATTTCTTAGTGAAAGACTTCTCAGATCTGCTTAGACACTAATGTACATTTTAACTTCTCGAGGGGGAAGATATCAAGTCAGAATCTTCTAATCGTGTATATCCATGGGTCACATTTTCGAGGGACAAATATGGCTGCTAGTGTCCTGGGAAACTTACTTTGGGGATTTCTAAGTTGGATTTCAAGATTTTTCACTATTTAGTACAATTTACATCCCATACTTTTTCTCACTCCTCCTAGCAGTTTTCATGCTTCCACCACATAGAACTAACCCCGTTTCTTGAATATAAGGTGCTTTTCAATGCTCTATGCCTCCAGTGCAGAGAAGACACTAACAAGTAAACAAACCTTTTTAATGCAAAGATTAACTTTATATCTTTCTTGTATTCATCCGAGAGCCTAGCAAAGCCATTAGCACTTGATTACTAAAATCAATAAATACTTGAACTAATTTATACAGCTACAGATACAGTCAACCTAGAGATTATTCTTATTTCTCATATTTCTTATTACTTATTACTTAGGTATTTAATTTTCTTAACATCATAATCCAGATCTTTCATTTTGATGAAAAACCTACATACAGAATCATTTTTCATGTGAATATAAGAATTAGCACTTTTTTTCTGAAAATATACAATGTAAACTTTTCTGCAAGATTTGATTAATTTATTTGTAGTTAGAGATTGTCAGTGTAATTGTATTACATTTTCATATTTTGGTTTTCATTACTGTGAACCCATTGAAAAAAAGTCTACTATGTAATGAAGAGACAAATAGAGAAGGGAGGGAAGGAAGGAAGGAAGGAAGGAAGGAAGGAAGGAAGGAAGGAAGGAAGGAAGGAAGGAAGGAAGGAAGAAGGGTGGGAGGGAGGGAGGAAAGGAAAGAAGAGAGGAAGGGAGAGATTGAGGGAGGGAGAGAAAGGAATTTGTAAATATCAGGAAATAGATAAAGTAGGTAAAATATCTCCTGGTAATTTAGTGATGTATACACAAATGGAAAATTGGAAATAAAATTTGATCCCCCAAATTTTAGTCCTAGAAATGTAGTTCAAGTAAATAACTGCAAGTGTGGGTGAATATATGTGTAATGCACACACACAAACACATATATGTGTGTGTGTGTTTATATATGTATGAGAAATAATTACAGCTTTACCTGTAACAACAGGAAAAAGAAACAAAAATGGAAACCATAGCATTTTCCAACAATAGGGGATTAATTAAAGAAATGGGATTAAATTATATGGATATTTTAGGTAGCCACAGAAATAAGAGTATCGAACTATCCTTCAAGCTATGTGTAAAGGAGTCATCAGGGAATAACTGATTTAATCTTAATCTAATGATTTTGTGTTATAAATGTGTGTAGTCTTTTTTTTTTTTTTCTTTTTGGAGACACAGTCTCACTCTGTCACCCAGGCTGGAGTGCAGTGGCGCGATCTCAGTTCACTGCACCCTCCACCCTGGGGTTCAAGTGATTCTCCTGCCTCACCCTCCCGAGTAGCTGGGATTACAGGCAGCTGCCACCGCGCCCGGCTAGGTTTGTATTTTTAGTATTCTAGTATTTTTGCATTTTCACCATCTTGGCCAGGTTGCTCTTGAACTCCTGACCTCATGATCCACCGCCTCGGTCTCCCAAAGTGCTGGGATTACAGGTGTGAGCCACTGCGCCTGGCCATGTAGTCCACTTTCTAAAATGACCCAACTTTGAAAGCCTTCCAGGCATTCTGTGAATATGGAATTATTGTTTTGCATACTCTTAGTGTCAAGATATGCACAAGGTGGTTGTTAGTTTTCTCTCATTCACATTCTTTCTTACCTCAGGATTCCATGACCTGAGGATTGGGATTCTTTGGGACTGGTTTGAAAGTAGAAGAAAGTAGTAGAAAGTAGAAGAAGGCTCTTGTCAAATGAGCTGTGTCTGCTGTGCCTCATGGTCCTATTTGAAGATCTGGAACAGATGTGCAGGAAGATTCAATTTACCTTAATTCATCCCAGTTTAATTAGCAGCTGAGTTACTCCTGGCTCCAGAAAAGCAAGAAAATGACAGTTTGTGTAACGTAGCGTCTGTCCTCTGGAAACAGCTTTCCCTCTGGAATGCTACTTGATCAATAGAGAAAACTTACCATGTTGACGCCAGAAGGGACATACATCTACCATCAGTTAATTCTAAACAAAAAAGCCATTCTCAGCTTAAAGTAAATCTTATATCTTATTTGATCATATGCTATACTATTGGAGGGAAAATGGCAGATGAATTAAAATATAATTCTCCACCCAGCCTTGAGAGTTCAGTTCACATTTGCAAGTTCTCCATCATTGAGAACAATTTTCAGGAGCATAAGCTGTTATGAAAATAAAGTTAAGGTAAAGTGAACAAGTTTAGGAATAAATCTATTATATCATTAAGTAGAGAAATCGGGAGAACTAACTAAAGACTAGTCAAAATCCTCAAGCCTTAAAAAATTCACTATTTCTTTTTTACGTGTTAAGCCATTGAAGATGAGTTTCCTAGAGGTTCTCAATGAAGTGTAAACTGTGTTCAGTTAGTTGTAGGAGAATAATATGACTGCTGAGAGTCTCCTTTGTTTTTTCTTTGTTTGTTTCATCTTCTTGATTATGTGATACATTTACAGTTAACTCCTGTCTCCAAAGGTTAACTCCTGACTTCTGTCTCCCTTCTCCCCAGTTTCCTTTTCTAGTCCTTTTCTATGTATATGTGTGTGTGTGTGTGTGTGTGTGTGTGTGTGTATGTCTTGGAATATTCTTTCTCACATACATTATAAGACCACAAGCACAAGTTTACCTTGCTCATTTTCCAAATGGGCCCACGAATTGTTTGACTTATATGAAAATTCATTTCCTTCAGATTGCCAAGAAGGTGTACAGAAATACAACAACATATATTACATTTCCTATACAGGAAAATATCTGATAGGAATGCAGTAAAATGTCAGGGTACGTGAAAGCATTAAATACTTTTAAATTAGACTAGCCAAGTATATATAGATAATGCTACTTAATATTTGTGGACATTTGCACCCTGAATTTATGTTCTTACATTGTGTTTACTGCAAAGATATAAAGGCAGATCACTTCATAATATAGGTATAATCAGAATACGTGGTGGTTTAAATGAGTGAGTCATAACCAAGAAGTAACTGGACTACTAAAGTCAGAAGTCACTCAGAGAGGAAAACACTGCAAGATCATCTCACTAACTAGAATATCTAGCATACATCAAATTGCTGAGGAATTTGGGGAAAAAAAAATGTGCTGAATACTGTACTTCACCAGTTGATCCTACCTAGAACCTGATCTTCTTTGGGTACCAGGCCAGTTCATTTTCACTCAGCTTTCCCCAGTTCATGCTTTCCTCACATTGTTTATCCTGTAAACATGGGTCCTGGTAGAAATATGTGAAATCCTTCCATATTGCTGCTTCCAGCATCCATCCAGATGCTGAAGATGGCTTCATCCAGAAGATTGCTTCATGCTCTTGGTGCGCATCCCATGTACATGATGTTCTCTTTACTATGATGCTGCTATGTCACTTGTTCTATTGACATTGTTGAACTCTCTAAAGTCACCTGTGCTCTCTCAGGCTATTTATTATTATTATTATACTTTAAGTTCTAGGGTACATGTGCACAACATGCAGGTTTGTTACATGTGTATACATGTGCCATGTTGGTGTGCTGCACCCATTAACTCGTCATTTACATTAGGTATATCTCTTAATGCTATCCCTCCCCATCCCCCTCCCCACAATAGGGCCCAGTGTGTGATATTCCCCTTCCTGTGTCCAAGTGATCTCATTGTTCAATTCCCACCTATGAGTGAGAACATGCAGTATTTGGTTTTCTGTTCTTGCGATAGTTTGCTGAGAATGATGGTTTCCAGCTGCATCCATGTCCCTATAAAGGACACAAACTCATCCTTTTTTATGGCTGCATAGTATTCCATGGTGTATATGTGCCACATGTTCTTAATCCAGTCTGTCACTGATGGACATTTGGGTTGATTCCAAGTCTTTGCTATTGTGAATAGTGCCGCAATAAACATACGTGTGCATGTGTCTTTATAGCAGCATGACTTATAATCCTTTGGGTATATACCCAGTAATGGAATGGCTGGGTCAAATGGTATTTCTAGTTCTAGATCCTTGAGGAATTGCCACACTGTTTTCCACAATGGTTGAACTAGTTTACAGTCCCACCAACAGTGTAAAAGTGTTCCTATTTCTCCACATCCTCTCCAGCACCTATTTTTTCCTGATTTTTTAATGATTGCCATTCTAACTGGTGTGAGATGGTATCTCATTGTGGTTTTGATTTGCATTTCTCTGATGGCCAGTGATGATGAGCATTTTTTCATGTGTCTGTTGGCTGTATGAATGTCTTCTTTTGAGAAATGTCTGTTCATATCCTTTGCCCACTTTTTGATGGTGTTATTTGTTTTTTTCTTGTAAATTTGATTGAGTTCTTTATAGGTTCTGGATATTAGCCCTTTGTCAGATGAGTAGATTGCAAAAATGTTCTCCCATTCTGTAGGTTGCCTGTTCACTCTGATGGTAGTTTCTTTTGCTGTGCAGAAGCTGTTTAGTTTAATTAGATCCCGTTTGTCAATTTTGGCTTTTGTTGCCGTTGCTTTTGGTGTTTTAGACATGAAGTCCTTGCCCATGCCTATGTCCTGAATGGTATTACCTATGTTTTCTTCTAGGATTTTTATGGTTTTTGGTCTAACATTTAAGTCTCCAATCCATCTTGAATTAATTTTTGTATAAGGAGTAAGGAAAGGATCCAGTTTCAGCTTTCTACTTATGGCTAGCCAATTTTCCCAGCACCATTTATTAAATAGGGAATCCTTTCCCCGTTTCTTGTTTTTATCAGGTTTGTCAAAGATCAGATGGCTAGATGTGTGGTATTATTTCTGAGGGCTCTGTTCTGTTCCATTGGTCTATATCTCTGTACCAGTACCATGCTGTTTTGGTTACTGTAGCCTTGTATTATAGTTTGAAGTCAGATAGCATGATGCCTCCAGCTTTGTTCTTTTGGCTTAGGATTGTCTTGGCAATGCAGGGTCTTTTTTTGTTCCATATGAACTTTAAAGCAGTTTTTTTTCCGATTCTGTGAAGAATGTCATTGGTAGCTTAATGGGGATGGCATTGAATCTATAAATTACCTTGGGCAGTATGGCCATTTTCACAATATTGATTCTTCCTATCCATGAGCATGGTATATTCTTCCATTTGTTTGTGTCCTCTTTTATTTCACTAAGCAGTGGTTTGTAGTTCTCCTTGAAGAGGTCCTTTACATCCCTTGTAAGTTGGATTCCTAGGTATTTTATTCTCTTTGATGCTATTGTGAATGGGAGTTCTCTCAGGCTATTTTTTTTAATGAGCTCCTACGCCGCCTCTACCACCCATTTCCAGCTCTAATGAGAAATAAATGGTAATGCTTGTATAATGCATGTAAAGAGAGGTCAAATAATATGATACAGAAGAAATGTGTAGAGAAAGGTCATACACAGCTGGTGAACAGCAAATATTTGCCTAAATACCATTAAGTTCCTGTTTTTAATAGGCACCAATAATTACTTCACACTGCTTGTAACTTCCATAATACTATGGTTTGCATAAGTGGACCAAATCACATTCCTAAACTATTACATTTTACTTGTCTTATACCCAGTACAATGGCCTTTAGGTCAAATGGGTTTTCTTTTAATAATAAAGTTTTAATTATTCTTCATTCATCAGATATTTACTGGACACCTCCTATGAGCCAGATAATGTGCCTGGGATGAATTCAGCACAAGTATACTCTTAAAGCATTTCGATAGGGCCGGGTGCGGTGGCTCAAGCCTGTAATCCCAGCACTTTGGGAGGCCGAGACGGGCGGATCACGAGGTCAGTAGATCGAGACCAGCCTGGCTAACACGGTGAAACCCTGTCTCCACTAAAAAATACAAAAAACTAGCCGGGCAAGGTGATGGGCGTCTGTAGTCCCAGCTACTCGGGAGGCTGAGGCAGGAGAATGGCGTAGATCCGGGAGGCGGAGCTTGCAGTGAGCTGAGATCCGGCCACTGCACTCCAGCCTGGGCGACAGAGCGAGACTCTGTCTCAAAAAATAAAAAAAATAATAAAAATAAAAAATAAAAAAAAGAATTTCGATAGAAAGAGATAATTACATTGATAATCGCTGTAATTTTTCATTGATTCTATAAATGGGTAAGTAGGAATGCTATGGAATTACATACATATAAAGGATACCCCTTAAGTCAATATCAGGGGATGATTTTTCAGGACAAAGAAAAGTCTAAGCTGAACTATACAGGGTACTTTAAAGTTGGCTATTCAGTCACTCATTCTATTATATAATAATGAGACAGGAGACTGGCAGGGCCTATTTTCTGGTCACAACCCTACTGACTAAAACAGTATCTGGTTCCGACAGGATAAAATGAAGAAATCAGCTGAAACCAGCAGATAGTGACAAAAGGTATCCCAGCTGCCCTCATTGCTCATAGGCATAAGGCACTCCCACCAGTGCTGTGACAGTTTACAAATGCCATGGCAACCACCTAGAAGTTACCAGCCCTTTCCATTGCAAAGACTCAGAGGTTGCCACCCCTTTTTAAATAAGTTCTAGAAACCCACCCCTCAATTTGCATTAACCTTCCCATTAATTTGCATAAAATAGAAAGTGGATAAAAGTAAGTATAAATACAGTCACCAACATTGCCCAGTCTGGGCACACTGCCTATGAGTTAGCCCCGCTCCCCAAGGAGCAGTACCATTCAATAAAATATTTCTGTCCAGCACGATTGGCTTACCCTTTAATTCCTTTTTGAGTTAAACCAATAACCCTCACAGGCTAAGCTTCAATTTTGGGCCTCACCTGTCCTGCATCTATAATACATTGAGAACTTTGTTTGACAAACACACAGTATAGTGTCCTAAATGTACTAAGAGTAGAAAAAGGGAGTGTAAAAAGTGAGAATGGACTTGACTTTCAGGACCTCATAGGTCATCTATACGGAGACGCTTGTTTCTGAATTCAGAGCAAATATAGAAAAAATTAATAAAAGTGAAGATTACAAATAAGATCAAAAGTCTCTCTTTTGAACAACTCAATTTAATTCACAATTAAAATGATTTCTCATCCTATCCTTTGTAATATCTTAAATCTGATGAAGTATTGGACTAATTCATTCATACCTTATTTTTTGACAGTTGCTATGTTCATGCATACAAAATATACAGACATATAAAAATTAATTTCTGCCATTAAGAAGTTCAAAAAAATGAATTGCATGTGTTTTTCTCAAACATTATTCCTTTAACAGTCACCAAGTATTGCCTCACACTCTCGCTTTTCTGAAATATTAATAGGAATTTTTGAAGGGAAGGGCCTCATGATCAAACATACTTAGGAATTAGCTTATATTTGATCTGCTTCTTGGTGATTTGCACTGCGATTAACATAATGGTGCTAAGAAAACCTGTTGCAAAGAAACTTGCTTGAGTTTATTAGCCATGAAACTTACTGTTGTTATAGTTTGTGTGCTTGCTACATATTAATATCCCCTTAATAACATTACTCTTTATTTTTCTCTCATGTTGATATCTACTAATACAAATTCTAATGATTGTATATTTTTACTTCCTTCTAGCCTTAAGCCCAACTGGACTTTCAATCACACATATTTTCCCAGAGAGGTGCATGACAAATGTGCCCAGCACATCCTCAACTGGAAGTTTGAAGCCAACTTTCCCCAACAATCTTTGACTTTTCCAATAGTTCACAAAATTTTATTGTTTTAGCAAATTTTCCAAAGCCCACACTATATTGGAAAATTATGTATATATTTATATATGTAAACATATATAGTTATATTTTCTCTAAATCCACTTTAATAATTTTTTGCAATTATCTAAAATATTTGTGACATAATGGGATTGAGATGCTATTTGGATTTGATAATATATATTTTAAGGAAAATTCACGCACTACTTAAAATCATCTCACATTTTATAAGTGTATGGGCTGAACACTTTGAGAAATAATGAGTTAAATAATAAAATCTCTCTCTTTTCTGTGATCACATTTATAGATGCAAAATACCAAGATTTCCTAGAACAACAGTTGGAATTTTCAGTTAAACAAAAATACAAATTTTAAGTCAGCTTCCTCTTCGGTAATTCATGTAAAATTATAGAGGTTATTAGTAATTAACAAGATATTTAAGAAGGTTCAATAAAAACAAATCAATCATCTTGTCTTGAAGGTAACCTTAATTGAAAAATAAATACCCTAAAATAAAGACTGTAATGAGAGCATAAAAACAGCCAAACAGAAGATAAAATATTTAAAATAGACACTGTAATTGCAGTTGACAAGTAAGAAAACTATATTTTCAATGATATTTGAAAATGAGTAAACAAGACGGGCATCTCCCTTTGATTTCCAATTTCAGTCAGAGATGACCAATTCAGGGATTGATGTGGAGTTTTTGTTTCTAGGACTGTGCCATCTCCAGTTGAATCTGACATTTACTTCCTCGTGGCAACAAATTACAATAAAAACACTGCATATTTATAAGGTCTATAGCTTAATGTTATAGCTTTATGTTGTCATCAGTTTGGGTATAGCATTACAGAATATTTTTATTCTTTAAGACTCTCTGTCAAAATCAGTTCAATATGGTTTCCTTGAAAATATTTGAAATCTTCTTTTTTTTTTTTTTTTTTTTTTTTTTTTGAGATAGAGTCTCGCCCTGTTGCCCAGGCTGGAGTGCAGTGGCACGATCTCAGCTCACTGCAACCTCCTCCTCCCAGGTTCAAGCGATTCTCCTGCCTTAGCCTCCTGAAAATCTGAGATTACAGGCGCCCGCCACCATGCCCAGCTAATTTTTGTATTTTTAGTAGAGACGGGGTTTCACCATGTTGGCCAGGCTGGTCTCAAACTCCTGACATCAGATGATCCACCCGCCTCAACATCCTAAAGTCCCGGGATTACAGGCATGAGCCACCGTGCCCAGCCGAAAATATTTGAAATCTTAAATGGGTCTGTGAATGTACAGGGATGACACATTAGAATGAGAGAAATATATAGTCCTATTAATAAAACAGTCCAGCTCTACTACAGATTAAATGGGTTTCGTGGGTCTTCCTGAACATCTAATTACAACACCACCTCACAAATATTAAAATGAAATACACATCAATATGCATACACTATTAAAAATTTTAGAAACATTTAGAGTACACAAATTGTTCATAAGCTGAAACATTTCTGCCTGCTACCTCTACCACCATGGCCACTGTGACTACAATAAATACAGATAACTAACTTTTCTTTAAAGCATCTGCAATATATTTTACTAAGATCTTTATATAACTTCATTACTCTTCAAAGGAATCCTAAAATTAAGTAATATTATCTTCATTTTCAGATGAGGAGACTGAAATTTATAGAGATTGAAAGACCGAATGCACTATATCATAGTTATAATAGCATGGATCTACATAACACATGAGCAAAGACAAATTCACATTCCTTTTTTGAAGCAACCTTAATGACAACATTTGTGAATAATTGTAAAATTCCAAGTGCAGTCCTTGGTACATGTTAGGTGCTCAATACATTTTAGTTCTATAATCCTTTATCAAATAAACTTAGTAGTAAAACAAATGGTGGCTATTCGTGTATTTTTCTTATCAGATTCATTGAATCATTCATGATTATTTGAAGTAGATGGTACTAATAACTAATAAAGGGAATTGAAGTGATTTGCTCAAGTCCTATTGCTGTTAAATGATGGGGCCAGAATGAAAACCAGGCCTATGACTTACAGATAGGATGTCCTGTTTATCTTCAACGTAAAGGGGGCTCTCTTTTGCACCCATTAGAAGCTGGGGTGAATTTTATTAATCTCTAAGAAATGTAGGTAAGTTACAGGAAACACCGAGGACCATGTAGAATGAGAACAGATAAAGAAATGACAGGTAAAATGAATGAGGAAAATGATGATACAATTTTAGGAATGTCAATCTCCTTGGAAAGTACACAGTTTCAGAAAGAGTGAATGGTGAATTTACTCTACAGCAGCAGCGTTGGAAATGAAAAATGGATTGTAAAAGTGTCTTACATTTCAACGAAGTGTTCAACATATAGAAAATGGGATGCTTGCAGGAGCTTAACAGGATTAAACCAAGGATCATACCAAAATGACAGCTCCACTTAAAGGATGAATTGTAAAGTCACAAAAGTTACAGAGGGAGGTCAAGCCACAGCAGGAGTTTATTGCTAAATGATTGATGAAGTGACATTTTCCAATAAAGGGAGAAAAAGATTATTTTGAAAAATAAAATCAGAATTATATTCTGGGCTTCTAGGAAAGAGTATAGATGCATTAGCAGGGATCCTTTGAAAGACACAGAATATTTTATTTAGTGTGTAACCAAACCGCTAAAAATATCCCTATGCATGTTCCGAAGTAAAACAATGTATTAGAAAAACATCACCTTCATGTTAGCCTGTTAATGGGGTTAGTTCTTAATTAGTTGTATGTGCCAAAAGTGAACAATATCTGAAAAAAAGTCTAATTAATATGCACACAAGCTAAGCAAAGGATTTTGTCTTGAGATCTAAAAACAAGATGGAGAGAACTGCAAAGGATGCAACTTAGTAATTCTTGATGAATTTTATTGCATTTGAGTATAAAGATTCAAACATCATCTTTGATTTTCATTACTACTCTTGAGACCTTGAGGGTATTTGCAAGATTTTTTTAATGACAATTTTTATTTAGCACTTTTTAGTTCAAAGATGCATACTTAATTTCCATTATCATTGCTGTAATAATGAAGGTGTGATGGGACATGCGAACATGCCACAGAGTATACAGGAGACAACAAAATCAGATAAATTTATGGAAGAAAGTAAATGACTTAGTCAAAGTCAACATTACTGTTTAGGAGCACAACTACCACTAGCTGAGTCTTTGCCATTTGCAAAGTAAAATATAACCCTAAATCTAAAAGCTTCCCTGTGCTGACTTGTCTTGCCTTTTTCAAGTATTACTTTGCAAATATTTTCTGAATGCATAGACTTTCCTTGGATTTTAAAGTATATGATACTAAAACTGTAACAATTTTGCATGTCCTCTACTTTTAAAATTCACATTGGTATATTGTTAAAATGTGATTGCTTGTGTGTCTCTACTTGGTGGGAGGAAGGGGAAGAGTGGGGAGAGTCTATGAAGAAGAAGAATGTACTTTATGCACATATCTTAGGAAAGACTCATGTTTATCATATTGGCACTCCAGGAAGAATTTCAGAATAAGAGGTAGAGAGCCAAAAGAAACAAGTTTCTTAGGACCTAGTTGACTGGTTTTAAACCCAGGTGTAGATACTGCCTGATATGCCTGGTTATTTTTAAACTTTATTTATTTATTTTCATTTATTTATTTTTTAGAGACAGGTTTTTTTCCCTGCCACCTAGGCTTGCATGTGGTGGAACAGTCATGGCTCACTGCAGCCTTGAACTCAGGGGATTAAGTAATTCTCCTGCCTCATCCTCCTGAGTAGCTGGGACTGCAGTCACCCACCACCATGCCTAGAGAATTTTTCAAATTTTTTTTAATTTTTTTTTTGTTTGTTTGTTTTGTAGAGACAGGGTTTAACTTTGTTACTCAGGCTTATCTTGAACCTCTGGCTTCAAGAAATTCTCCCCCCTCAGCCTCCCAAAATATGCCAGATTTTTAAGGCCAAGTTGGCACTTCTCAAGAATGATAGGCAGTAGGTTATCCTAGAGATACTAGTGAGCTGAGTGGAAGGTAGTGGTGATGAGATGTTCATAAGGATGAGCAATAGCAAGTGCAGAGAAAAATAGATGGAACCGTGGTGGTGAATTTGACTACTTAATGCAATTAAAGCCAGATGATTTTTTTTTAACTGACATGAGTAGGGACCAAACAATCTCAGTGCCAAGAAAAAGATTCATAGAACCAAACATAAAGAAAATTAAACGGGGTCGGACGTGGTGGGTCACGCCAGTAATCCCAGCACTTTGGGAGGCCAAGGAGGGAGGATCACCTGAGGTCACGACCAGCCTGGCCAACATGGTGAAACCTCGTCTCTACTAAAAATACAAAAATTAGCCTGACGTGGTGGCGGGCACCTGTAATCCCAGCTACTCAGGAGGCTGAGACAGGAGAACCGCTTGAACCCAGGAGGTGGAGGTTGCAGTGAGCAGAGATTGCTCCACTGCACTCCAGCATGGGAAACAAAGAGAGAAACTCCATCTCAAAAAAAAAAAAAAAAAAAAAAAGCATAGATTTTAGTGGGTAAAGAAAGATACAGAGTAGGGTGCGGGAAATTCTACTGGACAGATATCTTAGTCCTGTAATTTTCCTCTCTTTACATGAGTTCACATCTTAAGTGTCCCAACGATTACCCTTATCAAATTAACACATACTTGAGTGAAAGTACATGGCAATACATGAATTTATGTATAAAATTGAAATTACTTTCTGGGTTCTCTCTCCTCCCCCCAATTTCCATGATTTTCAAACAAAGCTTCCATTGAAAACCTTTAAGACACTTCCTAAAGGGGACTTTCAAAGACAAGTTTTTGGGTAACAGCTGTAAAGAGTTACATGGAAATGGTCATAAACATTTTAGGTTTTGATTAATAGTATTTTCTATATTTCACTCTTGTAATGGTCCCAGCGCCTAGAGCCTAGAGTGTGGTGTTTACATGTATGATGATTTGGCTCGTGGTTGCTTCTGGTTAGAATTAAGACCTATTGATACATGATCAGCAGAAGAAACTACAGCAAGACAATAAGTTCAACAAGGGCTTTGCAACCCATATATGGTGTATTAGTCTATTTTCACACTGCTATAAAGAAATACCCAAGAGTGGGTAATTTATGAAGGAAAGAGGTTTAATTGACTCACAGTTGTGCATGGCTGGGGAAGACGTGGGAAACTTACAACCATGGCAGAAGGCAAAGGGGAAGCAGGCACCTTCTTCACAAAATGGCAGGAGAGGGTGCGAGCAAATAACCCCTTAGAGTAAACCATCAGATCTTGTGGGAACTCACTATCACAAGAACAGCATGGGGAAACAGTCCCCATGATCCATTCGCCTCCCTCCCTCCACACATGGGGATTACCGTTCAAGATGAGACTTTGGTGGGGACGAAGCCAAACCATATCACATGTTATTATATAAATACACTAAAGTTGAAATCAGTCACCTGAAACCCAAACACTTAAACCATCTAAGTTGTTATCCAATAATATTTCATTCCTTAAAAATATAACATAAGACATGGAATCAATCTAAATGCGTATCAGTGATAGACTAGATTTTAAAAAGTTGTACATATATACCATGGAATACTATGCAGCCATAAAAAGTAATGAGATCATGTCCTTTGCAGAGACACGAATGGAACTGGAAGCCATTATCCTCGGCAAACTAACACAGGAACAGAAAACCAAACACCACATGTTCTCACTTATAAGTAGGAGCTGAACAATGAGAGCACATGGACACAAGGAGGGAAACAATACACACTGGAGCTGTCAGTGGGGAGCAAAGGGAGGAAGAGCATCAGGATAAATAGCTAATGCATGCTGGGCTTAATACGTAGGTGATAGGTTGATAGGTGCGGTAAATAATCATGGCACATGTTTACACATGTAACAAATGTGCACATCCTTAACATGTATCCTGAAATTCAAATAAAATATATATATAACATATACATGTTGTGAATGATATTCTGTTATTGATTTGGCTCCCAGCTTAGATGTTATTGATATATTAGAATGCTACTGATTTTTGTACATTAATTTTTGTATCCTGAATCTTTGCTGAAGTTGTGTATCAGAGCAAGGAGCTTTTGAGCAGAAACTATGGGGTTTTCTAGACATAGAATCAAATTATCTGCAAATAGGGATAGTTTGACTTTCTTTCTTCTTATTTGAATGCCTTTTATTTCTTTCTTTTGCCTGCTTGCTCTGGCCGAGACTTTCAGTACTATGTTGAATAGGAGGGATGACAGAGAGCATCATTGTCTTGTTCCAGTTTTCAAGAGGAATGCTTCCAGCTTTTGCCCATTCAGTATGATGTTGGCTGTGAGTTTGTCACAGTGGCTTTTATTGTTTTGAAGTATATTCCTACAATGCCTAGTTTGTTGAGGATTGTTAACATGAAGAGATGTTGGGTTTCATCAAAAGCCTTTTCTGCATCTATTGAGATAATCATATGATTTTTGTTTTTCATTCTGTTTATGTAGTAAATAATAATTTTCATTTATTAATTTGTATATGTTGAACCAATCTTGCATCCCAGGGATAAAGCCTACTTGATCATGGTTGATTAGCTTTTTGATGTGCTGCTGGTTTTCATTTGCTAGTATTTTGTTGAGGATTTTTGCATCTATGTTCATCAAGGATATTTGCCTGAAGTTTTCTTTTTGCATGTGTGTGTTTGCCAGGTTTTGGTATCAGGATGATGCTGGCCTCATATAATGCATTAGAAAGGAGCCCTCCCTCCTCAATTTTTTGGAAGAGTTTCAGTAGAAATGGTACCAGCTCTTCTTTATACATCAGGTAAAATTCAGCTCTGAATTTCTCTACTCCTGGACTTTTTCTGGTTGGTAGGTTTCTTATTACTGCTTTCATTTTGGAGCTTATTATTGGTCTGTTCAGGGATTCAATTTCTTCCTGATTCAGTCTTGGGTGGTTTTGTGTATCCAGGAATTTAACCACTTCTGCAAGACTTTCTACCTTGTGTGCATAGAGGTGTTCATAGCTATTTCTAAGAGTTTTTTGTATTTCTGTGGGGTGGTACTTTCCTCTTTACCATTTCTGATTGTGTTTATTTGGATTCTCTTGTTTACTTATTTGTCTAGCTAGTAGTCTTATTTCTTTTTTTTCAAAAAGCCAATCTCTAGATTCATTGATTTTTGTATGTTTTTCACACCTCGTTTTCCTTCAGTTTGGCTTTTATTTTGGTTATTTCTTTTCTTCTGAAAGCTTTGGAATTGATTTGCTTTGTTTGTCAAGTTCTTCTAATTGTGATTTTAGGTTGTTAACTTAAGATCTTTTCAACTTTTTGATTTGGACATATAGTGCTATAAACTTCCCTCTTAACACTGCTTTAGCTGTGTCTCATAGATTCTGGTGTGTTGTATCTTAGTTCTTATTAGTTTCGAAGAGTTTCTTGATTTCTGCCTTAATTTCATTATTTATTTAAAAGTCATTCAGAAGCAGGTTGTTTGATTTCCATGCAATTGTGTGGTATTGAGTGATTTTCTTAGTATTGATTTATATTTTCATTGCACTGTGGTCCAAGAGTGTGGTTGGTATGATTTTGGATTTTTCAAACTTGCTGAGGTTTGTTTTATGGCCAATTATAGGGTTAGTTTTAGAGTATGTGCCAAGTACAGATAAGAATAATGTATATTCTGTTGTTTTGGGGTGAAATGTTCTATAGATTGCTATTATATCAATTTAGCCATGTGTTGAGTTTGGGTCACAATTATCTTTGTCACTACCAGTGGGGTGTTGAAGTCTCCCATTATTATTGTGTGGTTATCTAAGTCTCTTCATAGGTCTCTAGGAACTTGCTTTATGAATCTGAGTGCTTCTGTGTTGGCCGCATATATTATTTAGGATAGTTAGGTCTCTTGTTGAATTCAATCCTTTACCATTATGTAATGCCTTTCTTTGTCTTTTTCGATTTTGTTGGTTTACAGTCTGTTTTGTCTGAACTTAAATAGCAACAACTGCTTTTTTTTTTTCTGTTTTACATTTGCTTGGTAGATTTTTATCCATATCTTTACTTTGAGTCTATGGTGTCATTGCATGTAAGATGGGTCTCTTGAAGACAGCACACTATTGGGCCCTACTTCTTTATCCAACTAGTCACTCTATGCCTTTTAGTTGGGTCATTTCACCTGTTTACTTGCAAGGTTAGTATTGATATGTGCAGGTTTGGTTCTGTCATCATGTTGTTAGGTGGTTATGATGCAGACTTGTTTGTGTGGTACCTTTATAGTGTCACTGTTCTGTGTAGTTCAGTGTGTTTTTGTAGTGATAATGGTCTGATAATGTTCTTTTCTTACCATGTTTAGCACTCCCATCAGGATCTATTTTAAGGCAGTTCTGGTGGTAACAACATCTCTTAGCATTTGTTTGTTTGAAAGGGTTTAATTTTTCCTTCACTTGTGAAGCTTAATTTGGCTGGATATGAGATTCTTGATTATAAATTCTTTTCTTTAAGAATGCTGAATATAGACCTCCAATCTCTTCTGCCTGTAGGGTTTCTGCTGAAAGTCCCCGTTATCTTGATAGGGTTCCCTTTGTAGGTGTCCTGCCCCTTCTCTTTAGCTGCCTTTTACGTTTCTTTCTTTCATTTCAACCTTGGAGAATCTGATAACTATGTGTTTGGGGGATGGTCTCCTTGTGTAGTATTTTGCAGGGATTCTCTGCATTTCCTGATTTTGAATGTTTACCTCTCTAGTGAGGTTGGAAAATTTTTCATGGATGATATCCTGCAATATGTTTTTTAAGTTGCTTACTTTTTCTCCCTGTGTTTCAGGGATGCCGGTGAGTCATAGATCTGATCTCTTTACATAACCTCATATTTCTCAAAGGTCTTGTTTATTCTGTTTTTTGTTTTGAATGATTTTTTTTCTTTTATTTTCTTTAATGTTCTTAGGGATTTGATTGTGGTATAAGGTGGATTCAGTTGACTAGCTTCATTTCTGGTAGATTTTGGGGGGTCCAGGGCTCAGCTCAGCACCCCTGGGCTGTGTGCTTTAATTCTGGGTGACTGGTATTGGGCCCCCAGCTTTTCTCTGTAGCCCCTCATGGTTGGAAACCTGCTATTCTAGAGTGGTCAAGGAGTTCCTGGACCACTGGCCCCCACTCTGAACAGTGGTTCCACCCAAAGAGCTTTGTTGGACTGTGCCAGCAGAATCTGTGCTCATTCGCCCATGCCAGCAGCAGTGACAGCACAGCAGGGTGCAGGTTCATCAGCTGGGAAGGGGCTGTAGCAGGCCCAGGGCTGCTGGCCTCCATGCAGATCTTGGCAGCAGCAGCATTGGCCACCCAGGGGTAGTGGGGGGAAGACAGGAGGGGTCTGCTGAGGTCCATGTTCGTATTCACACCAGTAGCAGTGTCAGCACAGGGGCAGGGCACCAGTGGCCACAGGGCTGGGGCCTCCATGTGCGTATTCATGCCAGCTATGATGGTGGCATGACACAGAGGGCAGGGCCATCACTGTCCCTCTGTGTGATACCACTGGCAATGGCAGTGTAGCCACGGGGGGCTGGTGGGTGCACTCATGCCAGGAACAATGGCACAGTGGGGTGCACCCATACTCATAAACTGACAGGGAAGGAGAGGTGAGGTCTGCTCTCATACACACATGCACTGGCAAAGTGAAGAGAGGGTATCCCTTGGGCAAGTGCATACTGGCAAACTGGCATGGGGAGGCTGTGGTGGGGGCGAGTGGAAGTGACCTTGTACAATTCAGCAGAGGTTGCTCTGCCGGAGCTCTCTGATGGTCAGGTTTGGTCCACCAGTGCAGAAGCTATGATGCAGGCTCCTGGGATACACCCTGGTTGGGAATCTGAGGCTGGACTGTAAGCAGGCATGGCCAGGCTAAGGCCTTGGGAGAGGCCAACAGACAGATGAGCACTCAGGTCAGACTGACCCCATCTCAAAGGCAAGATCACCCTACTCAGTTCAGGTCTGACAGTTCCCCTAAGGCTAGAGTCTCCTAGAAAACATGGCAAGCCTTCAGAAATGGGTAACCTTGGCTGTGCTCCCTGCAGACATACCCACACCAAACCCTCTGGACTCTCCACAGGCTGGAATATTGCCCCTATTACCTCTCTAAGCAGTTCTCCCTGTCAGTTCAAGTGTTCCTTGGGGCTATGAGGTCTCCTGCTACCAGGATGCCAGAGGTCCATGGCGAGAGTGGGTCAACCCTTACCTGCTCAACTCACTCTCTCCCCAGGAGTTGTTGGGGGCTAGGAATGAGTCTCAGTGCATGGTAGCCCCATGTAGGGTTCCCAGCTTCCTCCTGCTTCAATGCAGCCTGTGTCCTCCCTCCATCCACTCTCAATGGCTTCCTTCTGAAGATCTTCTCGGAGTGCACCAACCTTCCTGGTGTCCAGGTACCTTGGTGGCAGATGTTCCTAACTGCACCTCGTCAGCAATCTTGCCTCTCTTCTGTTTTGTTTTGTTTTTGCTATTGTTGGTTGTGCTTTAAGGGTCATATCCATAAACTCTTTGCTCAGACCAACATCATGAAGATTTTCCCTTATGTTTTCTTCTAGTCATTTAACCGTTTCAGATTATTTTTAACGTCCTATGAGATAAGGGTCTAATTCATTCTTCTGCATGTGGATATCCAGTTTTCTCACCAGCATTTATTGATGACTATCCTTTCCCCATTGTGTATTCTCAGAATCTTTGTCAAAAATCAATTAACGACAAATGAGTGGATTTATTTCAAACCACATTTTTACCCAAAGAACATAACAGGGCTATTCCCTCAGTTGGTCTCACTTCCCAGGTATTTTGTATGATTTTTTTATGTACAATGTGGTCACTTGAAAACAAGATGTCTGCTTACTTTGGGATTCAGCAGGAGAGAAAGTAATGTTTCCATTCTAAAAACAAAAACAAAAACAAAACAAAAAAGAAAAAGAAAAAAAGAGAAAAATGTTCTACTTGACCCACTTGTAGATGCTTTTTTCTATGCTGTAGTTTATAAGTGATTTAAAGGCTTTTTGAGGGTAGTTTTCACCCTGCTTGCTGACATTAAAACAATCATTATATGTAAAAACATCATCCTTCTGGAGAATCATCCTAAGCCAGATATGTAATCTTGTGAAAGTCACTGGACTCCTTAGGCCTCAGTTTCCTTATCTACTAAAGGAGATAAGTAATCATTAAGATCCCTTTTATCTCTAACATTTTCTGACTCTAGAAAATACTGTTCAACGCATGAAATGTGCACAGAAACATTTTATTTAATGTGAAATTATATGTTTACATATTCTCACTCTCAGAGCCACTACCATTGACAAGTCTTTCTTATCCACCTGTTTCCTCAGACCTCACCTAATGGATATTCCATCATCAGAGATATTAACTGTAAACCTGAGAATGTTTTCTTATCCAGATTTTAAAACTTGGTTATCATACCTATTTTTTTAGATTATAACATAGATTTCAAAGCTGAAGTATATTTAAAAAAAATAAATAAATAGATAATGTGATTCACTTTCAAGATATTAGCAGAAAATGGAAATGAGATTTTTTAAAACAAAAAAATCAAAGTTACAGACTTTTGGAAAATAGAGGGTGGGGGGAAATCAAAACTAAATTAGATGTTTTTAGGCCAAATGAGTCACTTTTATTCATAATCTTCAAATAGCCAATAAAATGTGTTATGTCTAAGAAACAGTAGGTATTTTATGGAGCAAAAATATCAACTATGAGAGAATGAGTAATAACTCATGTTTTCAAAAGTGTCAAAACACAGCCTTTGATCATTGATCTAAAAAGACACCTGATTTTTGTATTATTTCCTCTTCTTCTTCCTTTATTCCCTTAGATTCACTCTAGTTTTGATGATAAAACCCCTTAAGGTAATGATTTGTTATAGCCACAATCTTAAAGTACTCAATAACACACACAAAAAATGTTCTGTTAAGAATATTCTAAAAACACATTTGTTACCTAACAAAGGTTTGTTTTTTTTTTAGAAAGGAGAAAATGCAAATTTTGAAGAAAAATTATAAATAAAAGTATCTTTGAATATATAGGCAGAAAGGACTAATAATGCCTGTGCACCCTTTCTAGTGCTATTATTTTTATTAAGAAGACATTTTGTCCCTTAGAATGACACTACCTAATGCACTGGGAATCACAACTAGAAGGCCCCTCAAAGATCTCCTGCAGTCCTATAAATGGCTCAGTGACTTGGCAGAACGACTGGCAAAGTTTATGATTCCAGAGCCTGTCTGCTCTCATCTAAACCATGACTTCGTTGCTAAATGACCCCCTCTTTCTCCTGTATAATTTAGTTTTCTCTCTCTCATCATTCTATTAGCAAATAAAGACATTGACACCTTCCACCTTCAGAAATAACCAAACTAAAACTTCCTTCGAAACAACTTTCTCCTCCAGCTTTCCAATCATTTTGTTTTCCCCTTTATAACCAAACCCCAGTAAAGAATGTCCTACTCTCTTCATTTCCACTTCTGCCATTCCACTTTTGTCTTCAGTTCCTTCCCATTCTCCTTCTTTGTGAGTTGCGTATCTACTTACACCACTGAACCTGTCTCAGTGGTCACTTCTTGTCAGGCCTCTCTCTACGTTTTCCTTCTAATATTTTTAATCTCAGAATTGTCTCTTCTCTCTGCCTTTTTTTTTTTTTTTTTAATCCTCCTCTTCTCCACCCTTCCCTGGGAAGTCCATACTGACTTCCCAGGAGGTGGCATTGAGTCCCACTCCATAGTTCAGTAAAACATCTTTACATTTCAAACCCAAAGCTAATTTTTAAGCTTTTCCCCTGAATATCTTTTTGCCTTTCAATATCTTTATTTAAAAAATATTTTTCTTTGATATACGTGTATTCATCTTAATGTTATACACTAAATATAAAATGTCTTTGTCTTTCCAAACAGCAACAACACATATTGTCTGACAATAATAAAACATATTAATAAGTGTAATAGTATAAGTCCGGAAGATTTCTAGATGTAAGGTAGAAAGTGTGATGAGGAAATGTGCTACACTCCAAAACAACTACTTGAGTTTTTTTATTTATATAAGCAAAAATCCAGAAATAAAGGAGTGGAAATGGGAGTGGCACCACTCACTGTTACCCCAAGTGATCCACTAGCAAAATTTGGCTTTCTGTTCCCCTGGCTCTGCTGTCCTAGAGGTCTTGGTTTCAGAGGGAGGAATGGTTCCTCCAGGAAACACAACAATGATTCCACTGAACTGGAAGTTAAGATGCCACCTGGCCACTTGGGTCTCCTCATGCCTTTGAGTCCACAGGAAAAGAATGGAGTTGCGACGATGCCTGGGGTGATTGATCTGATCCACCAAGGGGAAAATGAACCACTACTCCACAATGGAGCTAAGGAAGAGTGTATCTGAAACCCAGGAGATGCTTTAGGGTATCTGATAGTATTTTACCATGCGTGTAATTAAGGTCAATAAAAACTACAATAACCCAACGCAGGAAAGACTACAAATGGCCCAGACTCTTCAGTAATGAAAGTTTGGGTAAACCTGCCAAGTAAAGAACTGCAACAAGCTGAGGTGTTTACTGAAGGCAATGGGAAAATAAATTGGCTACTGGACATTAGTTATAAGTTCCAGCTATGACCATAGGAGCAGTTATAGGAATGGGGATTGTAATTGTCATGAGTATTTTCTCTTTGTTACAAATATGTTTCTGTGTATATATAAATATCTTAAGAAATATCTTTGTTCTCTTTCCTCTCATATTCCCTTATTATGTAATGTATGATGTATTGCTATCAGAACAAAAGTAAACATTATTCAAGGATTTTGCGTGCTCTTTCTGGAAAGGGGTTAGTGTGTTTTGAGTTGCACATAGGACAGTTCTATCATGAGAGGTGGAATTATAACCTTGTTATTGTCTTTGTTTGGAAATTAGATTTGGTTTAAGGAAATTAATATGGGTGCCAATTTGAGAAGTAGTAGACTTCAGTTGGTTAATTTACATATCAATTTGACAGAGGTAAGGGATATCTAGATAGCTAACAAAACATTATTTCCAGGTGTATCTGTGAGGGTATTTCCAAAAGAGATTAGCATTGAATTGGCAGACTGAGTAAAGAAGATCACCCTCACCAGTATAGGCAGGCATCATAGATTCCACTGAGGCACCCTTAGGACAAAAAGGTAGAAGAAAAGTAAATTTACTCCCTCTTCTTTAGCTGATGCATCCATCTTCTCCCGCCCCAGATATCAGAGATCCTGGTTTTCAAGCTTTTGAAATCTGGGACTTAAACCAGCGGCCCAAACCAGTTCTCAGGTCTTTGGACTTAAACTAAATTGCACTGGCTTTTCTGATTCTCCAGCTTGGAAAAAGCAGATGATGAAATTTTTATGATTACATGAACCAATTTCCACATCTCCTACTGGTTCCATTTCTCTGGAGAATCTATACTAATATAACCTATCAACATTTCCATTTTAAAAAATATTTTTCTTTGATGCATATATATTCATCTTCATGTTATATAACAGTTAATATACAATGGCTATATCTTTCCAAACAAAAACATCACCCATTGTCTGATAATCATAAAGTATATTAATGTGAGTATAACAGAACAGTTATTAGATATGAAACAATTTTAGAAAAACCCAGATTACCTATGTAATATTAAAATGTATATGCTCTTCTTGGCTCGTGGAATATTTTCTCACTAATATATTGAAAGATCTTTTACTTTTCATAGTTTTATGCAATCCGTTATTTAACTTTGTAGCATGCGAAAGATAGTTCCTGTCAAGACATGTCCATGAAATTGAATTATACTAACAGAGATATAAATTCTCTTCCTAACTAATTATAAAAGCAAAAAAATTCAAAACAAATCACATTTGCTATACACAATAATATATAACTGCACAACATTTTGTAATAAATCATCTTGGAGGACTACTTGAAATAAAAGTCAGCAAGACCGAAGTAAGAAAGAAGTATTTAAGAGCAGCAAGGAGTTGACTTATTTTGTCTCAATAAATTGAGTATTTCCTCTATTTTCCCGCAATAGAAAAAAAAAAGTAGTCTGGCCTAGTAATAGGAACAATGTTTATTTTGGCAATTTTGTTTGCTGGACTTGGTTTTTTATTTTTTTTAATTAATAATAATAATTGCATAGATGTATGGATACAATGTGATGTTTTCATACATGTATACATTGTAAGATGATGAAATCAAAATAATTGGCACATCCATCATCTATCTACTTATTTTATTGTGGTGAGAGCATTTACAGTCTACTCTTTTAGTAATTTTGAAGTATACAACACATAATTATTAACTTTTATCACCATGCTGTCTTACTCTATGACTTTCCTTCTCCTATCTTGTTCCCTTCTTATAGAATGTTACCACTTTCTTACACTATGGAGATCACTTTTTTATAACAGTGACCAGATATGAAATATTGAGGGCAAAATATGGTTCCATCTAATATCTGTATCTATTCTATAATAACTTTTATTGTATCTGGGAGAAATTAGGACTTCATAGTTGCATCAGTTAGCTTTTGCTGCATAGAAAAGCATCTCAAAGTATAGTGGTTTATTAAAAAGCATATATTCATATTTTGGGGTTGGAATTTTAGGCTTGGTGAAGTGAGGTGGTTCTTCTGGACTCTGCTGGGCTCACTCAGGCATCTGCAGCCAGCAGCTTGGGTAGCTGTGCCAATTTGGGCTGGGCATGCACACATGGTTGGGATAATTACTATCTGATCAATATGGCCATTCATCCATGCTGCAGCCCGGGGTTCTTCTCAGAGTTGCAATAGAGAGACTAGAAGTTTGCAAGGCCTTTTGGAGCTTAAATGCTCAACTGGTACAATGCTGCTTCTACCGCATTCTGTTCACTGGAGCAAGTCACACAACCAGAAATAATTCAAGAAATTGGAAAATAGACTTGACCTTTTAAAGTAGGATCTGGGAAGTCACACTGTAAAGGCATTAATACAGGGAGGATGATAATTTATGGTTATTTCTGCAATATATCATAATAATTTTAGCATTTTTCCAATAGTCATTGATGGTTTAGTAGTCCACAGATTTTTGGTCTAGTATTGCATGTATTTTTTTTCTCTCGGTATATGAGAATTTACTATTATAACCACTACTTAACATTTAATGTGGGGATCATTGAATAATGCACTAAATGAACTAGATAAGAATCATAGTGCATTTATTAAATCCTGATTTTTAGATAAAAAACTGATGCCTGGAGAACTCCCATGACTTGCCTAAAATCAAGAGATGAATCAGCCCTAGAAACCAGGTCTCCTGACTCCAGTTCACTTTTTAGCAATCCACGCTACAGCCATACTTATATTAACAACTTATCTCTAACATTTATTTTTAGTTAGCAATATTTCAAAGAATTTTTATTATAATACAAACATCTCATTGTCTCCAAAGCTGGAATTTATTTATAACTGACATATTTGATAGTCTTTTTAAAGATTAATTATTCCCAGAAACCCTTGCTTTAAGTATTTCCTTTGAAACCAGATTCTAATTTCTTCATTCAAATTTTTCAAATATATGTATTATACATTCAAATACATGCTACTAAACATAGATACATCAGTGCTATTTGATTTAAATGGCCATAATTAAGACACTGAAAAAAAGTTAATATACCATATACTGAAATATTATGGAATAAAAGGCAGCATGAAAAAATTATAAATTATATATATATAAGCTAAATATTCATTGCTTCCCTTATTCATTACATAATGAACATTTCAATGATCTCTTTCCATGAATTATGTCAAAAATTAAAGTCAGAATGATGCTAATAAATAAAAAAAGAAAAACAAGAAATTTCCAAGCAAACTGACATGTCTGCATGGGTAACTATCCAAAGTGTACAGTATTTAAAATAATACACCTAATATAAAAAAGAGCTATATCAGTGAGGTTAATTACAAACATGAAAACACGGATAACACCAGATCAATGTAAAGTAAATTTTCTACTTGGAAATTTCTGGAAACTAGAAAATATGAAAAACCCAAGGAATCTGTACACTACTTCTGAATTATCAGAAGGATTGTTTTGGCCAATTATTTATCCTTATTTTATTTTTATTCATATTTTCATTTACCCTATCCCCTGATAACCATCCAGGATTGTATTAAGAAATGGCCTACATATAAGGTGCTTGAATGCCAAGTAATAATAAAATGAAACAACAGGTGCAAATTCACATTAAAAATTAGAACACAGTATATAATTTTAAAAGATGATGATTATATAGCTGTTTTACTAATGAAGAGGTTGCCAAGGCTCAGAACTTTGGGGGCAGAAGCCAGTCTATCTGCTTCCACGTTGAATTCTAAGTGTTGAAGAACAAGAGATAGGTCTTGGCTTATAGGAGAAACTGAAGAAAGGCTTGCCAAATAAATGAGTAATACTTCTAACACTGTATTAGTGTCATTCCATATTACAACATATTGCATGACTCTCCATTTAGAAACTGGATTAGTTCAATTAATTAAACATTTTTATGTTACAAAATATTTGTCTCCTTAATCTAAAACTACAAAATCTGAAATACTGCAATATCTGAAAATTTTTGAGAGCCAACATGATGCCCAAGGTGGAAAACTCTACACCTGACCTCATGTGACTTTGTTAACACTAAAAAAGTGCCTGTAGATGACATAGTGAAGACAGATGATGGGCTTATTGAGGGACCACAGCAGCATGCGTTCATAGTAGAACAAGCAATCATGACAGTTTATAAAATCAAAGAGAGGAATTTTAAAGAAAAAAAAAAGGCATTGTTAACAAGACGGGTGACTCTGGTGAAAACACTTTAAAAAGCCATCTAGCAGAATGCTTCCTTATCCCTTTAGGAATAAAGAGAGCCCTCTTCCTGTCCCTCAACTACTTCTGGTGTTTCTTCTCACCTAAAAAAAAATTATAATAATACAATGCACAGTAACCTTTTTACCAAAACATAGTATCATAGGTGGAGACTGAAAACCTGCCGTTGTTTGCTATTGCTATTGTTTAACACACGTACAGTTATTCTGAGGATGCTACTGTGCCACTTAATACCCTGAGCACGTTTTGTTATTGTTGTTGTTTTGTTTTTGCTTTTGTTTTCATTTTGAGACAAGGTCGAACTCTGTCACCCAGGCTGGAGTGCAGTGGCGCAACCATGGCTCGCTGCAGCCTCGACCTTCTGGGCCCAAGCGCTCTTCCTACCTCAGCTTCCCAAGTAGCCGGGACTACAGGTGTGTGCCACGGCACTCAACTAATTTTTGTAATTTTTGTAGAGATGGGGTTTCACCATGTTGCCGAGGCTGCTGTCCAACTTCTGGGCTCAAGTGATCCACCCGACTTGTCCTCCCAAAGTGTTGGGAAGCAGGCATGAGCTGCCAGATAAAGGAGCACGTCATTTTTTCACTATGTTAATTATATGTCATATGTTTTTTACTGTTAAGTACTTATGTGTGAATAAGTGTAAGAAGATGATTGCCTATCAGTAGTATATATAAATTCAAAATCAGAAATGATGGTGATGCCAAACAATCACAAATTGTTTACATGGGTGGCTAAGATAGTGACACATTTGCTTTCTGATAATTCGATGTACACAAACTTTGTTTCAGGCACAAAATTATTTAAAATGTTGTAGAAAATTACCTTCAGGCTATATGTATAAGGTATATATAAAACAAACGAATTCTATATTTAGATTTGGGTCCCATGCCCAACATCTTTTATTATATATACGCAAATATTCCAAAATCTGAAAATGAATTGAAATCTGAAACTCTTCTGGTCCCAAGCATTTCCGATAAAGGTTATTCAACTTGTATTATAATAAAAATCAACCTAAATGTAATTTCTTCTTTGTAGTCACAAATCACACTCAAAGGTGAAATTCAGATTATAAAATACACCAAAACAAAAATTTTTACTTTAATTAGTATTGGAGGTAGAAATTAATTATTAGATCTATGATTAAGAATAAATGTATACAGTGCATTCTATTTTACAAATAGTCATCACTCATAATTTGTTTTTTTTTTCTTTATAACAGTCTGGATAGTCATTTCATTATAATACTTTTGACAGTGAGAATGAGTAAATTCTCACATTTTAATTATGTGAGTTGAAACTGAGGATCAGATATTTGAGTTATACTAACTTTCTCCTCCATAGCAAGGATGTTTCTATTTCCTGTATTGAACAACGAAGGGTTTGGTTTGTTTGTCTCACTGAGAATTATGAGGTCTTTTCCATTTTTCAAAAAAGTTTATTCTAAATTCTAGACAATCGATTCCAAACACACTTGAAAAAAGGACAAATGTACTGAGAATAATGGGAAAAAAATTTAATCCAAGCAAAAATCTCTAGAGAAATTACCAAAGAAATGTAGCATACCCAAACAGGTGAGAATGAGAAAATAAATATTATAACTTCAATTAAAAATAGAGTACTTAATGGACTGTAAAGAGAGGTGGGAATTAACTGGCTGATAGATTTCAAACTGCTGAGTTAAATCTATAATACCTGTTTGCCTTGCTGTAATTTGGAGTCTACCATTGCCTAGAAGTCACCTTTGCAGAAGCAGAGAAAATCAATACATTTCACTATAAGTTAAGTAGCGTCATTTACCTCTATTAAATAAGGCTTTCATAGTTAGGGAAAAAACACACAGAAAACAACCCAGACCAGCAGTGGATTTTCTGGTTTGCAAGTAGACATTCCTTGTATAGTTCTTTGTAGTTGTCAAGATCTTTCTGATAGTCTCTGATATTTTGTAGGAGTGAACCTAGCAGGGCTCCTGGTCAGGGTACTAATATTAGGCCGATATTTCCAGAGGCATAAATGGTCATTCAAAGTTTAGAACTAGAAAGCCCCAAAGGATTCAATAAAACCTCTGTCCTAGAAAATTCTGAGGATCAGAAGGAAGGGAAAATCTAATAGGACCATGAACGTAGCCCAAGGAATGATCCCAGTAGGAATAACAAAAATGATCAGAAGCCAGGGAGCTGCTGGAATGGAGTTAAAGATGATGATTAATGATCAATTATTAATAATACATTAATTCCTTACTTGGATTCAGCTGAGTTCTTATAACAAGACAGCCATTGTGCAAAACACCGGAACCAGAATAATGAACAAAGCAGACACGTCACCTCTCCAAAAGTTTTCACTACCAGTTTAGTGAAATTCACATCATTTCATGTGGACTTTTGATTACCACATAACCTGCTATTGAAATACTGAATTAAATGCAAATCTTAGCAAATGTTTTCGTTATAGAAATTCCAATTTTACAGTGATATTATTTGAGATTTGGAGTCCGACTGCTTCCTCTAAATCTAAAAATAAACCCATCGTCATCTTTCTACTCATTGAAAATTAATTTTAATGGAGTTCATTCTGGCAAAATGTATTTCGTAGTCAGTAGATCTTAATTTATCCTGGTCACAACCATGGTCATCATCAATAGATTGACTTTTTGAATGACGTTGATATGTGGTGATAATCCACAACAGAATATCTTCACAAATTTTTAAATTTAAACATGCATTTCATTTCAAACGTGATGGGGAAATGGATTAATTGGTTCAAAGTAAAGTAACGTGGTCTCTGTGTTAGTTAAATCATAGAGTCTGGATCTAAACTTTATGCAGCTGATTCCTAACTTGTCTGTTTAATAGGAGTGTAAACTTGGTTAATTTGAGACTTAGTTTGTGCAAATGAAAACTGGGAAAATTCATAGAGTCCTTGTAAAGATTAAACATAATAAGATAAATATGTAGTACAGTGTTCAGAATAGGAGTTATCTCTATAGGAGTTATCTCTATATGAAATTCTTACCAGAAAAACATTATTGATATTTACTAGTTACTTCCATAGTAAAAATGATATAATAAATTGTTACTTTTGGGCATCACAAATATCTGAGACCTATACCTGCATTATTAAATATTATGGTAACCAATAGCCCTACAAAAGCATATTTTTTTAAGATGGCACAGTAAATAATAAATCAAATGGAAACAGCAACATAAGTAAAAAATCATAATCGGTTACCCTTTTAATGAGTTAAGATGAGCCTAAAAGGCATAAACACAAAGACTCTACTTAACCACTTGAAACAGTCCTCATTTAGCTAGATGAATTGAAGAAAAAGAAAAAAAAAGCAACATATCAAACACCTAGTTTGTCTCAGATCAAACAAATAAATCACCAAGTTCAGTCATCACAGTAAGAAGTACAAAACATACTTTCTCTTGAAAATCGTGGACGTAGGATCAGATTTTTACATGTGAATGTTTCAGGCTGTGTGAAAAAGCTACCTCAGTGATTTAGCAATCTCAGTCTCAGGAAAACATGGTCAAATACAGAAAGTGCCTTCATGAAAGCTGCAAATTACCTTTATAATGTTTAGCATTATTATTATCAGGCTAAAAACCAAAACAAGTTTTGTCATATTTGTTTTGGAAGATGTACTTACCTCCATTGCAGAATAAAAAATTGTCTAATTTCAGAATATTAAGATAGTAAATATCCCTTTTTGTTTTCCTATTGAGATGTCTAAAGACGTATGTCTGAAACAACAACATATAATTTATCTGTCTAATGAGATTTCAAATTATTTTGATAAAATAGAGACGGGATAGAGAAATTTATGTCATTTAAATGTGTACAAGTGTTTTGTTTGTAGATAATTAATGAAATCTTTTTAATATTTTTATTGTCAAACTAAAAGGGAACTATGTATATTTTGCTGTAGGTGTGATCAATTAATTGTGCCTTCATATTGTGCATACTTAATTCCAAGTACAAAAATAAATTGTTTGCAAAGGAGAAGAAAAATATGAAACTCAGTGCCATCAGATTATGACATTATAAAGATAATTAACAATAAAAATATACCCACCCAAGGGAAAAAAATATGGATGACAATTCATTGCTCAAGATTAGCCGGAAATCTTGGGACTGTTTTCTTCCCATGAGTGACATGCACGAATCTCTGTTAGCATTGTTCAGCAACATTAGCCCCACAGGTAATCCTCCTCCGCATGATATCCCACTTTTTTTTACAACAAAATTATTATGTGTAGCCGTGAAGGAATAGCACATTCTTTGGGAAGTTTAAATTACTATTATCAAATCCTTAGATTGTCAGATGCCAATCGCATCACTTTACTTGGGTAATGGGAAAGCCAGAGAAGATATCATAACCTTTTTTGCTTTTAATTAAGACTGTGGAAGCACAAAGTGTCTCACGTGGAAAGCATTCCATAAATCTCAGCTTACCCTCATTGAATATGGACATTGAATATGGACACAAAACAAACAGAATTTCTGTTTATAATGTTGGGCTGGAAGGGATTGAAGCCAACCCTTAAAAGAGTCCCAAGAGATTAAGAAATTAGTTTTCATCTCTTAAAAGATGAGATGACTGACAAATTTAATTAATTAAAATGACATAAGCAAAGTAAAAAGCCAAATGACACAGTGGGAAAAAGTGTTTGCCACCTATATCATGAAGTATTCATATCCCAGATATATAAAGAGCACCTCAAGAACAGAGAAGAAAAATGCTAGCAGTGCTGTAAAAACTTGGATAGTTCAAATAAAAAGAAGCACAAATGCCTTTCAACCATTTGAAAAGATGCTCAACATTACTCATAGAAAGAGAAATCCATATTAACACTTTGCTGGGATAGCTATTCTAACTATCAGATCAGCAAAATTCTAGAAGTTTGACAACACAGTCTGGCAAAGCTGTGGGTAAACAGACTTTTTCTACATTGCTGATGGTAATGCAAAATGCTAAAACTCTTGGGGAAGGAAATTTGGCAATATCTGGAAAAAATTACATATTCATTTACTATTTGATGAAACAATTACAGTTCTAGGAATCTATCCCAAAGACACAGTGGCAACATATTAAAAAGACATATAAACAAGGCTATTAGTTGCAGCAAATGTATAAATAGGATACTGGCACACAGTGTATTATGCACCTGTAGAAAGAAATGAGGAATATGGCTGTAAACAACAATGGAGTATTCTTTAGGGTACATTGTTAAGTAAAAAGAGAACCAAGATGGAGGGAATGTGTTAGTATGCTACCACACTAATTCATATATTATCTTCCATCTCAAGAAAAGGCAATGGGACAATGAACTGTAAAATAAAAGGGCTGCTTTTAAGCAAAGGGAGGGAGAAGGATGGAGAAAACAAAGAGAGAATCCAGACTTTTAAGTATCTACCTTGCTTGAATTTGGAACTATACACATTTTTTACATAACTATTTTCCAAAATTTAAAAAGCAACTCATAAGAAACAAAAGTGGCATGGAATAATGGTCTTATTACGTATTCAGTTGTCAGCATAACCACCTAGAGAGTTGTTCCAAATAACTATAAAATGCTAATTTTCCTGCACATCCCTAGTAGCATATAATCTTCTTGGTATAAAGAACATCAAGTAAATAGATAAATAAGAGAATCAAACAAACTGTTTTCAGTAATCGGATTTTTAGTGCTACTGTTGTTATTGTTATACATGAGATAGCATAAAGAAAATGAGTAACTTGATTGTTAATTGGAATTTTGCCATTATTAAATAGCATTATGATATAACATGAATGAGATTAAGTAAAAGCCTGAATTTTATTTAAAATCATTAGTACGAGCTCATTATGCATTTTACCTTAAAATTATAAAATGCAGTATCTTGGTGCATTGAAAAGTCCCAGAAAGAAGAACCAACTTAAAATACCAGAATGCACTCATGGTATCTAGACTGATTGCTAATTACCTTTTCCTAAGAAGAAATCAACACTTAAATTCTGACTACCAATCTCGGGCAGGACCTATAAAATATGAACCTGGAACATTTTGTCACATCTGAAAGCAGGCAAGCTATCGAAGGCAGACTAGGTCTAGTCTAGACCTAACTACCAATTTTCAAGAAACACTAGGTTGGACCACTTAAAATTGCCATTTTGTAAATTAAGGCCAGTTGAATATTAGTAATTTCATATGATTAGGGCTAATACAAGGGAAAGAGGATCATTAAATAATGCTAGAGAAATATCAGCAGTAAGTGTATGGCTTGTGGAAAAATCTACAAGACTAGCAACTCAATTTCTGTAACAAAAATTTGTGAGAACAACAGATTCAGGGAAGCCTATAAACTGAAAGAGAATAAAGATGTAGAAGACATCAAATAAGGTCCAATAATATAGAGACCTTATTAGGTAATGATTCAAATGACTCAATCTTTAAAAATCAGGAAATGTGAGTTTCAAGTGGATACTGATTATATGAAGGAATGAATCTTACTTGTAAATGTGATGTTATGACTTTTTTTCTTAATCTTATCTCTAGAAATTCATACTAAAATATTTATAAGAAGATATTTTCTTCAAAATATTATGGGTGGGGGATGTTGGGGTAGATAAGATACACATGAAGCAAGATAGGTGTGGGCTTATTAGGGTTATTGGACTCCATTCTCTACTTTTGTATATATTCAAAATTATTCCTTATAAATTACTATTATTAAAAGTAAAAACAAAGGCAAGCTTGAGGATTTTTTTCTTCTTACAGAGAGAAAATCCTTATAAGGCTTCTTAGATTTTGTTGAGGAGGAACTTTGGGGAATCAAGAAAGAAAATTACAATTTGTTGATTGCTTATTATAGTCCAGAAATTTGTGCTTGGAGATTTGCATGTGTTAGCTCAAATTATGTATGACAATGAGATTTGAGTAAAAAACAAGGTGGCTGTTTTCAATTTAAAATATGCCTCAATGTATATCTATTGCTGGTATACAAGATATGGGAGCTTCCATGCATGTGAAAAACACTGGGAAGCAAGACTGCAGCATTAACTTTTACAGGATCCAGAAGGTAGGCCGCGGTAGAAGGAGCTCAAAATAAACCAAAACATTCCAGGTGGTTGGCATGAGGATTATGGGAAGGACTCGCTTTTCTACTTCTCATTCAGCTATTGAATAGCCAGATCTTTCTGACTATGCATATGACTGACAAGTTGCTAAGCAGATAATATTTATCCTCTTTCTTTCTGTCTGTCTATCCGCACATGCACTCCCTGCTTAAAAATTTTAAGCACTATAATAAATAACCTTAATCTATTCTCCAAATGGTATTCACGGGTAACGTTTTTTCTTTTGCAAGTCTCATTGACAAATAATGATATGATTAGGGGGTATTGTGGCTCTGTGAGAATCGTGCTAGTTACTTATTTTTATCATCATAGATATCTCATCTGTATAATGGGAAAAAAAATTTTTAGTCTATTGTGATTGTGAGCATTAATGTCTATACTGCATGCAAGACTCCTGGCATACTAAAGTGGCATGTCTCAGATAACCTAGCAGAGTGTTTATAATTAACAAAATTAATAGACTTCATATCAAAGCCTGGCTCTGTCATTTAGGAGCTGGGAGCTCTTAAGCAAGTTTCTTTTACTCTCTGAGATTCAGTTTCTCCGCCTAAAAATGAATCTCACAAATCTGTTTGAAAGGCTAATATGGAATAAATAAAGGGCATATTTTGATGTCTGGCAAATAATGCTCAATGCTGGTGAGTCGTCCTTTATAGGCTTTTGATAATAATTTACTAATATTATTCTTATATTTTATATGGAATTTTATGTTCTGCTCTTTTTCAATTAATATCAGAGCAGTAACATTTACCATGCCGTTAAGAATATTTCGTAAACGTCCCTATTAATGGAAGAAGTACTATATTTACAGGTGCGTATGGATGCTGGAAGACCATTTTCTCCTGGAGGGACATCTCCTATGCATTTTTATGGGCCAGATTTCCTGAGTAGTAGGTGGTGACCAGTTAATCATTTTGTCAAACTATTTTTTAAGGCTTCAAGTTGTCCAGCCATAGCCAAATGCCTATATTAATTTTGTGCCACTTAATTTTACTAAATGCAATCTACCCTTCCTGTGTGTGGATGTGTACATGGAAAAGCTTTTGTCTCCTTGAACATTATTGTCCATCAAGAAAGGAGTTTCATTTTTGGCTCCTTTTTTTTACAATAAGGGCAGATAAGCTCCTGAGTGACAGTTAAATTTGTTGACAGTATTAAATTGCTAATGCTAATGCATTTTACAATCTTTGGAACTGATTTAATATATTAGACTGCCACTCAAAGTTGTAATAAACAATACCACACTCTTAGTTGGAAATCATTCTGTCAGATCTGGAGGCTCTCAAAAATGCCTACCTATGTTCAGAGTTTACAAACACATTTTTATTTCTCTGTGGGCTGCCCCACAAACCAATGACATAAATACTTCAATTTGCATTTCTTGTCATAGGGTTTGGAACTCGCGGGGAGCTGTAATAAACACCTGGCAGGATATCTCTGAGGCTGGGAAATCACTCTCCACTTAAGGAGGTAAGGATGCTATTTCACATAAGGGAAACACATGTAAAACTTATTATCATCTAACTTCATGTGCTTGTCATGACTTCATGTGTATTTCCCATCTTTGAATAGAGACAATAGGCACTCACAGGCAATAAAATGACAACAAAAGCAAGAAAGCTTATCTGCTGAATAACTGAAGAAGCCTAAGACTGAGATTTGATTGAGTTAAGAAAAGAAAATGTGTGTATATATGTATATATTTCTTTTTTTCTTTGAGTGTCTTCTTAGCTGGCAAGAGAAAGTGTTTGGGCCATCTTAGTTTAATGACAATAATAATAATATCCTAATAACACTCCATTTAAAAATTCAAAAAGGATTTTATGTATGCTCTCATTTGATTTTCACCATGAACCTGGAAAGTAGAGAGGAAAAGTAGAAAATCCATAGGGAAAAAAGTGATACATCCAAACTTACACAGCATACTATATAATACACTGTTCAATATTATATAAGACAGTCCGATATATGGGATCCAAACGAACTCAGATACTTTGCTTTACAGTTCTAATGGTTCATTATACTACAGTAACTTTCTGGGAAGAAAAATGTAATTTCCTTATATTAATTTGGATGGAAACTTTATTAAAAAAATAGGTAAGTTTGGGATTTGTTCGGGGTAATGTAAATCTAAATCGATTTTAGTAAGCAAAATAACTACAGGTTGGGCATCCCTAATCTAAAAATCTGAAACTCCAAATGATCTAAAATCCAAAATTTTTGAGTGCTGTCATGACACCACAGTGGAAAATTTTATACCTGAACTCATGTGAAGGGTCTGGATCAAATTGCAGGTGCAATTGTTCAGCATCCCCAAGGGATAAAAGGCCCCCTCCCAGCCCTGTTCAGCTGTGATACATCTTTTCCATGCACAGCATGATGGTGATGCCAAACAATCACAGATTGGCCAAATGGATGGTTGAGATAGTGACACCTTTGCCTCCTGATGATTTAATGCAGGGGTTCCCAACCCCCGGGCCCAGGACCAGTGCCAGTTTGCGGCCTGTTAGGAGCCTGGCAGCATCTAGGAGGTGAGCAACAGGGTGAGCAAGGATTATGGCCTGAGCTCTGCCTCCTGTCAGATCCGCGGAGGCACTAGATTCTCACAGGTGCCCAGACCCTGTTGTGAACTGCGCATGCGAGGGATCTAGGTTGCGCGCTCTGAGACTCTTTTAACTAATGCCTGATGATCTGAGGTGGAACAGTTTCCTCCTGAAACCATCCCCACCCGTCACCGGCCATAGAAAAATCTGGCACCGGTCCCTGGTGCCAAAAAGGTTGGGGACTGCTGGTTTAATGTACATCAATTTTGTTTCATGCACAAAATTATTTAAAATATTGTTAAAAATACCTTCAGGCTATGTCTATAAGGTGTATGTAAAACATAAATGAAATTTGTGTTTAGACATGGATCCCATCCCCAAGGTATCTCATTATGTTATGTGCAAATGTTCCAAAATTTTGAAAAAGAAAATGAAATCTGAAACACTTCTGGTCTCAAGCATTTCCAATAAGCAATATTTAACCTATAGTTCCCAAAAAATGACAACAAAAGTGGGGTTGGAGACAGTAAAGAAAATAAGACAAAGGTTCGGTCACCAGAGAACTTACTTTCTGACAGAAGAAACAGAATACAAGTAGCTATCCATATCTGGTATTATATTGTGTAAGTATTATGAAGAAAAAAACTACGGAATCTGGGGATAAAGACTGATGAAAGGTGTCATGTTAAATAGGAGAAAAACATTGAACAGAAATAAGAATAGTATGAAAGAGTCAAGGAATACTGAGGAAGAAAACATTCTAAGAAGTAGCTACAGAGGTGACTGATAAGATGGAATCTTATTGTACCACTTATTTATTGAATATTTTTCCAGAAAAAGAAGCAAACAAATAGCAAAGAAGAATCAAAATAAAACACTGGAGACTACAGATTTATTTTGAAATGCTAGCGACCGTCCTGAATACAATGTATTTTCGACTTAACTTACTATCCCATTTTATTTGATCTCTAACTCATGAAAATGCTAAAACTTCTGGAAAGGTGGTCTTTGATGCTGGGGAGGGTCACCAGGAAAGACCAGCTGCCAGCGTTCCATAGCCTTCACTTGGGATTGCATTCATTACCATAGCACAGGACCCACTTCATTCCTGCAGTGTCAACAATGCTTTTGTCAACTCAAAGAAAGCAGTTCTGTGTACGTGCATGCGTCAATGGGAAGTGGGGTGGCTGTTCATAGTCTTCAAATTCATATAACCAATGAATAAAACCAAAAGGACAATTTATTTATGCACAGTGAAAAATTTAATTGTCCATTGAAGTAGAATGTCCTTAAACTGAAAGAATATTACAATTCTTTTCTATAAAGTTCTTGACACTTAGTATGAACTTAATTAAATTCTGATTGAGCTGGATGTTTCCATGTGGGAGGATAGACTGTGTGATTAGGCACATGATAATCAGAAGGATGAATTGTGAACATGACTCAGAGCAAAGAGAGTTCTCCTTTGAAAACCTTGATAGATTGATGCTTCTATTTGTACAATATCCTTGACAATTGCACTGTAGCATTCTGACCATTGCAAATGCTTGTAGAAAAAGAGTTCATTCTCCCTTCACCCTTGCTGGAACTTAACCAGATAGAATTGGACAATATGAACTAGCTTATGTACTAATTCTCCTCCAGAACTCCCATTGCTGACCAAATTGCCTTGGAGTATCCATATTCTTTCCTCAGATTTGTTAACACATTCCGTGCAGACTCGGGCACACCAGTCATGCAGCCTCTTAAAGGGGACCTAGCATATTCCTGCTTTAATGAATTCTGTGCTGTATGAGGCCCCCTCTTTCAGAGGACTCTATTCTCTTCTTGTCGACCTAACAAAAAGTAGTGGAAACAAAAATAATGCAGAGTTTATTTGAGCCAAGGTAGAGGACTGTAGCCCAGGACACACTTCCAAGCTGCCTGATGCTCTGGAGAACAAGAGAGAGGCTCATGGGTTTTTTGTTTGTTTGTTTTTGTTTTGTTTGTTTGTTTTTGAGACGGAGTCTCACTCTGTCATCCAGGCTGGAGTGCAGTGGCGCCATCTCAGCTCACTGCAACCTCCGCCTCCTGAGTTTGAGTGATGCTTCCTGCCTCAGCCTCCCGAGTAGCTGGGACTACAGGTGCTTGCCACCATGCTCAGCTAATTGAGGCTCACGTTTTTAAAGGGTGAATCAGGAAAAGAGGGCAATTACAAAAGTTGTTTGTCAGGAATTCTCATTGGTTTACAGGAATACCATTGATTGGTGATTGCACATACATTGTTGGCCTATATGGTGTATGTCATTTTATGGCTACTTGGCATCAGTATAGAGCCCGTATCTCAAACTGTCCACCTTTGCTGAAGTATTTTTTTAAAAATCCCATTACAGGAAGAAAGGTTGGAAAAAAAGTGAAAATTCTCAGAATACCAAAGAGGTTTAAGATTCTGTACTGGGCAAAAAAAAAAAAAAAAAAAGAAAAGAAAAGAAAAATTAAAATACCAGGCACAGTTGGTAGCTCCCCTTTGCTGGGAGAGGCAACAGTTTTGTCCTGCTAAACCCATAGTTGGATTCACCCGAAAAGCAGCAGCAGGGGAGTTCCCACAAAGGAGTGCCCCCAAACCTTCCCAGGAGAGGGCTAGTTGTGATTTCAAAGAAGAAAACAGCACTCAATGCCTGGAGGATCCAGCCAAAGCATTTATTAGGAGAACTTACTTAGAGAGGTGCTGCAGCAATCCTCACAATGGTCATTAAGAGAAAATAGGTGTTCTCTCCAGGTATGTCTTCAGAAAGGGGATCAGGATATGGAGTCTTTCTGAGGGTTTAAGGAACTTGTCTCAAGGCCAGGGCCAGTTTCTTTCTGTGTTTTGGGCAACAACCTAGATTCCTTTATTAGTGCCTGGGAATATTCAGGACCTGGTTTGGGTTCAATCCTGCTAGGAAAAACCTGCAGCTGACTGAGTGACAGTTGTCAGAGCACTCAGTGATTTTTCAGTCAGGACACAGGAAAAAAAAAAAAAAAAAATGGGGAAACAGGGAGATCTTACAACTTCAAATTTCTTAATATTTACTGAGCGAAAACTCATTGAATAACCTTTATGTTTCAAACTTCATGCATGCTCTTGGGATGCAAAGATGATGAAAACATAATCTTTTGTGATCTAATGCTGGCATACCTGTTCCACCTTGTCTGCCACCATTCCCCTAAAACCTTCAGTCATTCTGAGCGATTACTGTGCAGACTCACCCAACTGTTCAAAGCCTCAGATCTTTTGTAAACATTTTCCTTTATGTGGAATGCCTTTCTTGCCACTTCTGCCTAGCAGACACCTTCTCTTCTTTCAAACGTCAAGACTTTTGACTTACCCAACATTAATTACTTCTATTTTCTTAGCTCTAGTTATACTGTTATAATATCCATTACCCTATAACATAATTCTTTATTCATTTATCTGACTCACCTTAGTTTCTAAATGACTGGAGGTCAAAGACAATATCATCCTCTTTCTGACTCCTCGGCATCTTATTCAGTGCCTAACATTCCATACATGCTGAGCAAATGTTGGTGGAAAGAATTAATGAATATATTATAACAAAAGTAAATGCTGTAAAAGTTAATAAAAGAAAAGGTTCACAGTAGGATGGTACTAGTGGTGTGCTGGCAAATATTTAGTGGCCGGATCCCCAGGAAATCAAAAGACCGCCATTTGTAACGTTGGCTGGTTTTCATTATGTAAATCTCTCACTATGTCTCATTTCAACATCATGTCACTGAACATGGAGATGGGAGGCAGTAACACATTATTACATAATAATTCCACCATTCTCATACAATATACATAAGTAATAAGTAAAACCCAGAGCATAGGTTACAGCAATGTGGTGAAACAATCAGGAAGTAATGATTTTTATTGTGTATTATTTTGATTTCTAATATAATTTAATTAATTGTAAATTCATATATAATTATTTTTAAAACAATGACCACGTTTAACAATTGGTTCGCAAAATTTCTGAAAATTTAAAAACCCGGCTCTCTTGAATACTGATATGAATTCACTTCAGCCCACCATTAAATGAGACATTTTTAGGTGAGATAGGTAAAGTAGTATGAAGATCTTACAGAAAAGGTAGCAGTTAATCTGCTCATTATGAAGCAATTATTTCAATAAGACAATTAAGTTGGATGGAGAATATATGATCCATGAGGACGCCGATTTTGGTCAGTTTAATTCAATGTTTTATCCCTGGTGCTAAGACGAGTGCTGGACTTAGTGCTCATTAAATATTTGTTAAATGGATAACTTTTTAATAAAACCACATTTTATAGGCCTTTTGAATGCAATGCTAAGTCAACTTTAAAAAGCCTCCATTGGTGAGGTCTGGAGAAAAGGGCAGTTAATTGAATCTCATTCACACAATTTTTACCCTCTGCTTATATTTAAAAATGAAGAAGAATGGTGAGTGTCTTGCCCAACCAGAGACCTCAGTCATCTGAAAGTGGTTGGTGGAACAAACAGCATGGCAGTTAGGCCAACAGGTCAGTTTGGGGTTCTTACTAGAGTGGGATCTCACCAATGACTTAGCACATCCTTTGAAGCTAATGCAATCAAAGCTCCTTTTGGAGCTTCCAGCAGGACCCTGAAACTGCATGGGGGTAGGTTTGAAAGGGCAGAGGGTAGAGAAGACTGTCCAATGCTCCAATTACAACAGTAGAAATAGTCTATAATTTTATCCTAGGGACATTGACTTGTGCCGCACAGAGGCATCATTTATAGAGCTTAAGCTTTGGGTTTTGTGGAAATGCTCCTGAATCTACTTTTTGCAGTAAATGCTTCCATGCCCTGAAAACACACAGAGAGCAAAAGGAAAATTACTGAACCTAAGGATTAGCTCTGTGGGTGAAGCGCAAGAAGAAGGTCAAAAAGCATCAGTTTAGGGCTGTATCCCTGTGTGTTCAGTACCCACCGTACCTGAGTGAGATCAGAGAGCCATTCAGTGACAGCCACCCTTTTGAATAATTTAGTCCTGGGAAGGAGAGGACATTGCAAGGTCATTAAGAAGTGGGTTTAGCAGAAAGAGTATCTATGCTGTGAATTACTTAATAGTAACAGTGCCTGTTTCCTTACTTGGAAAATGGGGATGCTAATACCCACCTCATATTGTCTTGGGAGGACAAAATGTTATAATGTATGAAGGGGTAGAACAAAATGCCTGTAATATAGAAAGTATTTAGCAAGTGGTATTTATGGCTGTGTATTTTTATCATCACATTACTATTATTTGTTCTGCATTAACAACAGGAAAAGGTTTGAACTATAACATAGACTGTTTAAGGAATAGTCCTGAAATATAAGGCAAAATTCCAGGCCTGAAGCACATAGATGTGCCATGATGAACCACATTTCTTTGATTGAATTTTAATCGCTGTTATCAATAAGAGTTTTATATTCTGTGACAAAGTTGAAATTTCCATATATTTCCGTATATTGGCCTATGCCAATAGCGGCAAGTGGGTTTACGGAGGGAGAAAGGAAAAACTCAGTTTTATAGCATGTTAAATTTGAGATGCTTAATAGGCTACATTAAATGAAGGCAGAAATTAAGAAGAAGAGTTATTTCTTAAAATATGGATTTGGAAGACTTGTACAAATGTGCAAATGAAACGACTACAGCAGAGCTGGTCAATTCCTCTAAAACAGACATCATGGCAACCTCATTTTCTTGGACATTGATTGGTCCAAGTATGGCAATGTATTGTTTTCCTGGCTAATAAGGCATTTAAGGAAGTCTTCTTGGGAGGGTTTTCCACTCCCAACCTCAATATAACTGACCGTTGAGCAACACAGGGGTGATGGGCACCACCTCCTGCACAGTCAAAAATCTGTGCATAACTTTTAATTCTGCCGAAACTTAACTACTGATAGCCTACTGTTGACCAGAAGTGGTAAAATAAACAGTCAACTAACATGTAATTTGTATGTTATATATATTATATACTGTCATCTCACACTAAAGGAAGCTAGAGAAAAGAAAATGTTACTAAGAAAATCATAATAAAGAGAAAATATATTTAGTATTCATTAAGTGGAAGTGGACCCTTGTAAAGGTCTTCATTCTTATCATCTTCATGTTGAGTATTCTGAGGAAGAAGGAGAAGAGGAGGGGTTGGTCTTGCTGTATCAGGGGGACAGAGGCAGAAAAAAATGTAGGTATAAGTGGACTTGTACGGTTCAAACCTATGTTCAAGGGTCAATTATATATAGACAAAACCTTATTAGGTAAACACCTTTGCCTTTTAATATTTTTTCCTCTCTTTCTAGCATGCAAGGGTGCCACGGCCATTCTACACTCATGAAGAATAAGGCCAGTGTTCTAAAGGAACACTCCCCAGGAAATCAAAAGACCACTATTTATAACATTGGCTGGTTTTCACTGTGGAAACATGGAGGCATGCAAAAACAAGAAAAGCTTATATCATTAAAAACATCTGTGAACAGCTGAACTAGTAACAGATTCCATCTACTTTGACGTTTCTCATTATGAGAGTAAAATAATCCACCATTTGTTTAAGCTACTCTAGGTTGAATTTTGTGTTACTTGAGGCCACTGTGTTTTGTAACTAATATAGGTAAGGCAACATGATGGAAAGCTATTTTTCCTCAGCACGTGTGGAGGGGAAAAAGGTAAAATTGATAGTGGAGTCAGTCTGCAGCCCATAAGCAAAATACCTGGGACATCTGAGCACAACACAAGTTTATCATGCAAAAGATGGTAGGCTGTGCAGGGCATATAGGGAGCCAGAGTACAAAAGACACATAAATAAGCTGCCTGTGATAATGGAAGAATGTCATCGAAGATATTTGACATTCCCTGTACAGTTTGAGAAACTGATAAAATCATAATGGTAAACAAGTCAAGCCGTATTGCCAATCCATTGCTGCTTCTTGCATGAAGTCTGATACATATGTCTTATTGCTCAGCACAAGCAGCAGAAGGAATGAACAAAAAGAAAAGAGCAGTTTCCCCACTGTAAATTGGAAAGTCTGCCTACCAGCTAAGTGATCTGCTATCAATCAGTGTTAAATTCTCCTTAGCTGCAGAAAATTCAAGGGCTAACTATTACTGAGAGATTTCACACAGTGACTAATGGTATATGACAAACACATTTAAAATCTGCATAGACCAGCCCCAGTTTAAAATGTAACATGAATAATAAATAATTTTAAAGAAATCTTAGCATGTGAAATAAGATATAATCTTTTCTGACATAAATTACACAGAGAAGATTATAGTTCTAGAAAGGCATTTGCAAACTGACCAAAACAAAGTCAAAAGTGTAATTCATTCAGAAGGCGACTATATTTGATGATTTTGCATATAAACAGATTTTGAAAATGTTAGGCAAATAAGCTATAAAACAGCAGTCACTAAGGTGTAACCAGGAAAAAAAAAAAATCTCAGGTCTCTGATCAGTATAAATGGCCATCAGTGAGAATTCTAGACAGACACAAATGCAGCAAGACAGGCTTTCTTTCTCCCAAGAAATACAGTCCTTTTTGAGAATAATAAGAAAATATTCTCTTTTTTAAAAACCAAGCTGAGGTGCAAACCTGGGAGAAAAAAATGTATAGATGAAAGACGGACATTGGAGGATTTAAACATAAAATTCTCTTCAGTTTATGGGACTTTGTATTGGAGAAACAAAAAATAATGGCACTGAATTTGAATGAGACTCTATTCCCAAACTTACTGTCTCACTTTCCCTGTAGATTTTGTGTAAATAACATGACTAACCTCCTAAGACACTTGTGATGGGTAAATGAGGCATAATGTTGAGAACTCATTACAAATGGTAAAGGATCATGTACATATTTATTATGATTGTTTTCTCTATTATTTGGTTTCAATCTAGGATTAAATGAGTATTTGGGTGTCAGAGGAAAAATCATTGTAATGGATAAGAAGCAGGGTATTTTTTACTTGTCTTGAACACACACACACACGTGCACACACACATACATACACAATCCCAGCTTTTATAAAGTATTCAGATAATAAAAACAAGCTTGCTGGAATGAAGCTCCTGGAAGTTTTGACAATTTAGAAATTTATATAAACAGGCAATAAGTAAAAGCAATTTTTAATCATAAAAACTAAGTTTTGTTAATTCATTTTCCAAATATTAACACATTTATTCTTCAATTAAGTCACATTTTTCACAGGTGTGCTGAGATGAACTATTTTTTTCTTGATTGTATTTTAATTGTTATTATCAACAAAAGTACATCTTTTGACGAAATTGAAATTTCCATGTATTAGTTTTGAAAATTAGTATAGAACTCCTTCATTCTGAAGCAGTAGGAAGCAGTATACAATACCACTGAGATTTTATTTGCTATTTAAATGAAATTGATGACCCCTAGTAATTGTGAAAGCATAAATAATAATAAAAACAAATCTATTGATGGAGAAATTTAAGAATAATATATAACATTTTTAAACTTTTATCTGGTCCTCACAACAGGCCCCTGACATAGGATGAGCCAGCACTCATATTTCCTTTTGAAAGATGAGAAAATCAACTACTGAAATGTTCTTGTCAATCTCCCAGCAAATTCATAACATTGGTGTGATAAGAATTTAAGTCCTTCCACACTCCTCTGAGCTATATTTTGTTCATACCAATCCTAGTCATGTTGAAGACAATCACCCTCATTTGCTATCTGAAAAAAATAGCATTAAATGCATGAAACTATAATTTTTGAGTGCTTTGTTAAACTAAGCTTTGCCTTTTAAAAATATTCAAAGAAACTGAAACCGTACTAGTAAAACCATTTAAAATACCACTGTGGTCTTAGTCTATGCTATTTTATTATAGCGGCCCAAGCTGGCCAACACAGGGTGCAGTACAGTCCTCCAGTGAGCAATGGAGTGGAGGAGGGCCAGGTACCAGTAAAACAGTGGTAGTGCCTGTCATGGGGAAATGTGACATGCAAAGTTATCTAGATTAACATAATAGCTCATTTAAATCCCATGAAAATTCTGAGAACATCAAATCATTTGCCATCTATTACCAACAGGAAGCAGGCTCTGAGAGAGTAAAGGATCACTCAAGACTATCTTCTCCCAAACCACACTCTATGTAGAGTTCTGCAGGTGCCTCTGTCATTATGAGGTTTGAAGCTATCTCTAAAAACTAAATAGTGATGGGGTCAGCATATTTTCAAGTATATGATCAGGTACTGAATGTTTAACTCAGGTTTTTATGGTGAAAGATAGAATGTGGATAACAGTAGTTTGGTGAATAGATATTGCCTACAATGTTTAGGAAAATAGCACTCAATTGATAGGGGAAAAATCTGCAAGAACAAAACATGTCCAAATGGGAAAGAGAGAATACAGTAAAAGTTTTAACACTGGAGAATCAAACCTTTGAACTTAAACCATGGGAGAGAACCACTGGAAAAGAGCATTCACTCACATATGTGTGTATGTGTGTATGAGTATGTATACAGATATAGATATATCTGTGTATATATTGTGTGTATATATATGTATAATTAATATTTAGGCTAATGTGTAGTAGAATATTTCTAAGGCCAGATAACAAAGTTATTTTAGATGGATAGATAGATAGACAGATAGATATAAAATATCCCAAAGAAGTAAAAAGTGCTATCATAAGAAATGTTTTCAAATATTAAATATCTTGCTGTATAACTGATAGCTCCCATTTATTCTGTCTGCTATCAATATGACCAAGCATTATAGTTAATACTTTATACTCATAGTTACATTTCATCTTTAGAATGATCCCATATGTCATAAATTAATATCACTGCTTTCAAAAATAAGGAAACTGAGACAGAGAAATGTATTAACCTGCCACAGTTCGCACAACTCCAAACCAAGTCTGTTTAATCCAAAGTCTGACCTGTTCTATTGCCCTGTGCTGCAAGGCAGGTCTTGGCTTTGCAGTAGTTCGTTTTTATGATTTTCTGTTGCTTCTTTCATATGTGTGTTTTATTTTATTTATGCTGTATTACAAGAATAATAAGATCTTATGCAGTGTACCATCCCATGTACTCTTGGATTTAAAGAAAACAAAAATTCCTCAAAGTGCAACATTTGCTTGATTTAGTTGATCACTATCAAATCAGATACTATGAAAAAGTAGTAAACTGCTACACCACATTAAGTATTCCATGTTGGAAATTAACAGATGGCAGCCACTGTAACTTTCTCTTCAGCAGCTCTGTCTGCAGCATTCACAAGTGTTATACCTGCATATTTATGTTAAGGAACAGGACAGGAGCAGTGTATTGGTTTGCTGTAATTGTTCCATGATTCAGCAACTGAATCACTTAATGACTCCCACACATATACCAAGTCATATAATTTTAGGAAGGGTCTAGTGTGTGAACCATCTGTTACAATAAATCCGCAGTGCCTTGGGAGATTACTGGGTAATACTTGTGGTGCCCCTTCTTCAGTAACTAGGCTATGCTTTTACTGCAGATGAAAAGCATAGAGAGACTGTGTTGGAATTAAGCCTCCTGAGGATCGTACATAGTTCATTTCAACTCGTTGTGGCATATTAACAACAACCACCAAAAGAATCTTGCTTCTGACCAACAAATGGTGTTAAGTTTTTTCAATCTATCAGGAATTTGAAATCCCCTTTAGAAAAATATTCATAATTTAACATATGTAGCTTCTGGCTGGAGGCCTAGAGCCACAAGGTAGGAATTGTGCCAGATTCTATACTCAGTGTAGTCACCTCTAGGAGTAAAATAATATAACTTCCTTGATATACATTTATAAAAGATGTACAAATATGACCGAAGGACCTAAAAGAAAGCTCAAAAGACCAATGTAAACAACAAGCCAACCATGTATTAATTTCCTATGATGTGTAAGTCACAATGTTAGGCACTGATGATGTAAAAATCAGCATTCATGGTCCACAGCAGCAAGGACTCATGGTCTACAATATGATACATAACTATGGCAAACTATCACAAGAGCTATGAAAGAGCTAAATGCAGGTTATTACTGAAATGCAAAAGCAAACAAACTATACAGACTATAGCTGGAAATAGAGGGAGGATAGCTATCATAAATATTAAATCTAGGAGATGATACAACTGGAATCGAGTCTTGAAGGATCTGTGTTTTTGAAGTTCACACATGATATGCATTTTCTGTCAGGCAATGCATAGTTCATCACCCTTCAGATATTCACTGAAGACTTCACCTGTGAATATCTGTGGTCAAAAGCCCAGCTGAAGTCTTGTGCATTGATAGTGGAAATGCAAAATGAAACAAGCTCCTGTGAAGGAGAATCTGGCAATATCTAGCAAAATAAAATGAGTACTTACTCTTTGATCTAGAAATCCCATTTCCAGGAATTTACTGGAAGATGCTCAGAAAAATATTTAAAAGATATGCACAAGACCATTTACTTCAGCACTATTTGTGATAGCAAAAGACTGAGGTAAAATAAATTTTCATCAATAGAGGACACTTTCAATAAAATACTGTACAACTACACATCACAGTATCATGAAACAGGATAAAGTAATTCAGAATAAATCTATAAGTTACTGTAAAATGATATCCAGAAAATACGGTAAAACGAAAAGAAGCAAGGAGCCGTAAGGAGAGAAATATAATGATTCTATTTTGCGTGTGTGTGTGTGTGTGTGTGTGTGTGTGTGTGTGTGCAGTTGAGCAATCTCGACTCACTGCAACCTCTGGCTCCCAGGCTCAAGTGATTCTCATGCTTCAGCCTCCAGAGTAGATGGGATTACAGGCATGTGCCACCATGCCCAGCTAATTTTTTTTAAAATTTTTTTTAGTAGAGACAGGGTTTCCCCATGTTGGCCAGGCTGGTCTTGAATTCTTGGCCTTAGTGATCCATCTGCCTCAGCTTCCCAAGGTGCTGGAATTACCAACATGAGCCACCACGCACAGCCAATGATACCATATCCTAGTAAGAGTGTATACACACACACACACATACACTCTCAATCTCTCACTCTCTCTCTCACCTCTTCTTTTCAATGGAAGCATAAATCACATAATGAAATATAGATTACCTATGAGATGAAAAGGTCAGGGATGAACTAGACTAGACTACTTTGAATATACCTTGTTTTATAGATCTGACTGTGAAAATGTAAATATTTTATGGAATCATAAAACAATTTAATAACAAAACACTCCTTTAAAAATCAGAAGTAAAATTCAACAAATGAACAGATACCTATATATGTTATTTTCAGCAATAGTGAGAAAGTCTGCCAGGGGTCAATAAAACAAGACCTTTACAACATGTTTATAGTAGAATATACCTTAAGGCAAAAACACTACAAAATGAAATGTCATTTTTGTTTGTTTGTTTTAGTAATCATATTATGAGTAGGAGTGTAGCTATTGCCATATTAACATTATTGTGCATATTGCTATTATAGGATCAATAAAATGGGTATTTATGCTGATATCATTGAAAACCAGGTTTCCAAATTGGGATGTAAGATCAATGTAGTTAAAGAAAAATCCCATACTCCTGAAATTGAGTAGAAAATATCAGTATGAATTTATGATGTATTTTATCCTAAAAACAAACAAACAAACAAATAAAAACAGACATTCTACCTATGCCTACTGAAAAGACCCAGAAACATTGACCAACCCCATAGCCAGAAGCATCTCTTAAGGCCTAGAGTTTGGTGTATAAATACCATTCCCTTCTATTAGGAGCCAGTCTTCCTTAAAGAAGCAGCTCACTCCAGTTCTGGAGTAAGAAATACACAAAATGGGCCAGGCACAGTGGCTCACGCCTGTAATCCCAGCCCTTTACGGGGCCAAGGCAGGCAGATCACTTGAGGTCAGGAGTTCAAAACCAGCCTGGCCAACATAGTGAAACCCCCTCTCTACTAAAAATACAAAAATTAAGTAGAGGTAGTAGTAGATGCCTGTAATCCCAGCTACTCGGGAGGCTGAGGCAGGAGAATTGCTAGAACCCAAGAGGTGGAGGTGGCAGTGAGCCCAGATTGCGCCTCTGCACTCCAGCCTTGGCAACAGAGTGAGACTCCATCCCATCTCAAAAAAAAAAAAAAAAAGAAAAAGAAAAGAAAAAGAAATAAACAAAATGATGGAGATCAGAGCACAGATGCTTTCAAAGAAAACAGGTTCATGTGGAGTCAACTTGCATATGCTACTACTAGCAGAAGTTAGGGTAATTTAAGCATCGAGTCAGTACATTCAATAGCCTGAAACACATAGGTGTTTCAATTCACAGATTCATGATAATTCTGAAAAACAAACCTCATTTATCAGTTTTGAAGGATTACAGAGAAACAAACAACACTATTTTAAAAACTGATCAGTGGAAAAATGAAACTACTTGTCTTTCCTTAAAAAAGGAAAAGTCAACAGGATACATGTACTATACATATATGCATTAGGGATAAACCAATAAAACTGTTAACTGTTCACACCATGAAATTTTTTTTTTTTTTTTTTTTTTTTGAGATGGAGTTTTGCTCTTGTTGCCCAGGCTGGAGTGCAGTGGCCCGATCTCGGCTCACTACAACCTCCACCTCCTGGATTCAAGTGATTCTCCTGTCTCAGCCTCCCCAGTAGCTGGGATTACAGGTGCACACCATCATGCCTAGCTAATTTTAGTATTTTTAGTAGAGATGGGGTTTTGCCATGTTGGCCAAGTTGGTCTCGAACTCCTGACCTCAAGTGATCCACCCGGCTTGGCCTCCCAAAGTGCTGGGGTTATAGGCATGAGCCACCGCACCCAGCCCACTCCAAGAATTTTTAAGTTCCAAGAGTATGTAGGCTCCCATCTACAAAGCTACACATAAGAACTAGATTGTACTGCCCTCTAATATATCTCCAGTGATTTGCAAGTAAAGATGTCCCTATCAACCTTATGATTCAGTGAGGGTGGATATACCAGGAACTTCTTCAGATGTTTATAAAAGTGTTTTCAAGGACATGAACTTTTTAAAATATTGCTCAATAATGTATCCATAAAGAACACAGGTGCAATTTCCTCTAGGAGCATAAGGTAAAATAACGAAAACAGTAATATCTTGGTCCTGAGGACAGATGACATTGTTTACTATGAATAAGAGTTGTAACACTAATAGTAAAAGTTGTAGTAGTCTTTCAAAATGAGGGATGCCTAAGAAATTGAGTTCTTATTTGTGCACCATGATTTTTAGCAGGAAAGACAAATTTGTTGTTATAGTATATAACCTCTTTCTAAAAAATTTTTTAAGTAGTATACAGCAAAACATATGTATATAGAAAGTATAGAAATAGAATAAAAATCAAACAGTGTTGTTCATTGAAAGGGAACAACATATCAACTATCCAGATAACAGTATTTATAACTGTTAAACTGAAGTTACAACTATAACCTCAGGTTCTGAGCTCCCTGATAGGCAAGGGAAAAGGGAGGATATGGGTGTTCATACTGGTGGTCTTTATCGGAATAAAGAAAACTCTAGTTCCTTAAGGCTTTTTCTATGTTGAACTCTTTTTTTTTTTTTTTTTTTTTTTTTTTTTTTTTTTGCTTTCTGAGACAGAGTCTCGCTCTATCACTCAAGCTGGAGTGCAGTGGCTTGATCTCAGATCTCGGCTCACTGCCACCTCCATCCCCCCAGGGTTCAAGCGATTCTCCTGCCTCGGCCTCCTCAGTAGCTGGGACTACAGGCGCCCACCACCACACCCGGCTAACTTTTGTATTTTTAATAGAGACGGGGTTTTGCCATGTTGACCAGGCTGGTCTCGAACTCCCGACCTTGTGATCCGCCCGCCTCAGCCTCCCAAAATGCTGGGATTACAGGCGTGACTTCTAAAGCACATTTATTTAGCAGGTCTCCAGAAGGGACTCCAAGATATAATGAAGACTATTCCGCCCAGAATGTCTACATTCCTGTAACTATATCTTAATTTTAATTAAATAATGCTCGAGGGCTTAACACACCAACACCAAAAAGGAAAAAAGCAAAGAAAGTGAAAGCGATTCTCCCCCTCATCCAAAGAAAAATAGAAAACCCAGTTTTATGTCTAAACACTATAGCTTCTTTTGGCTTCCTTTTCCGTATATAGTTTTCCTTTCTTACCTTTTTCAGTACTTGATTTTGACTTCTAATCTATGCAAATGACTTATGATATCATATCTTGCATGCTTGCTATAAGTTGCCTGAAAACCCTCTTTGGAAATAGGCAGGGTTAAAAGGCAAACAAACAGGGACATTCCTACTCTTCTACTGAGGAGAGGAGCTTGCCCTTTGCCTTTGAATGACCAAGGCAAAATTGTATTTAAGTCTCCAGGCCGAGGGGAAAGAAATCAGAAAATTAATGAAATGAAAATGAAACCCAAAAAAAATGCCTGGAGCCTTAGAAAGTACAGAGAACAAAGGGACAGCAAGAGCCATGAATAGTAATGAGATTCCAACTACACTGATATCAGGAACTATTCTTCCCTGTCCATTTAACCAAGGCCTCAAGTCACCTCCCCTGCCCTGTTGAAAGAAACCCAATCTATTAAGTCTTCCTCAGAATTGAAACATTCAGTGACATTGGAAATTGTTATTAGCTATTTAAATTCGGCTTTTTGTGTTATTGGGGTAGATTCATGTCCATTTTAAATGAATATATAAGTCTATGACCACAAATACTAAATCGAAAAATACTTCTATTTTAAAATGTGAGAAGTATATTGCTAAATTAATTCATATACTTTTGGCCCGATTTGAAGAACAGTGTCCTTTTACAATAATAATCATTATTTTTCTTATTAATTACTTTATCTACAACAATTAGTCCAGCATTCAGAAAGAGCACAAAAAGGGATAAATATGTTTTATATGTTACACTCATTTAGTTCTAAAAATAAATCTGTAGGAGAAATATTATTTCCAAGTTACAGATAAAGGTACACTGAGGCTTGGAAGAGCTATGTTGTTTGATCAAGGTCACACAGACAGTAATTGCAGAGCTGGGCTAAGGGAATGGAATTAGGTTCTGTCAGCTGTCAGAAACACACTGGATTTTAAGAAAGAGATATAGTATAAATTGAATATTCAGATTTCTCAAATATTGAATGAGATACCACTAAAGCATTGGCTCAGGAAAGATAGCTCCAACAATATTAATGGTTATAATAACAATGCTCATTAGTTATATTATTAAGTTAACATGTCCAGCTATTGGCTAAGCACAGTGGCTTACACCTGTAATCCCAGAATTTTGGGAAGCTGAGCTAGAAGGATCACTATAGCCCAGGAGGTGAAAACCAACCTGGGCAACATAGCGATATCCGTCTCTACCAACAATAATTTAAAAAAATTAGCCGGACATGGTAGCACATACCTTCAGTTCCAGCTACTCAGGAGGCTGACGCAGGAGGATCATTTGAGCCCAGGAGTTCAAGGTTACAGTGATCTGTGACTTCACCACTGCACTTCACTCTGAGCAATAGAGCAAGACCCTGTCTCTAATATGTGTGTGTGTATATACACACATGCATACATGTATTAATATGTGTAACTATTATATATAATTACCATTTATAAATATAAACTAAGGACAGAGCAATGAGGTAGAAGGCACGAGATTGTAGAGTTAGCAAGTGACAGGATCAAAATTATTAACACACCCTTAACTAAAACGTCATTCAGGAAAGATAGTGTCCTTGGTTCAACTCTATCCTCTTTTGGAACTGGGTGTGTACTCTTGATAATTGCTCAATGAACTTCCATTTCTTTGTCTGTCACATGATTTGTATAACAGTAACTTCCTTACCCTTCTCACAGTGTTGCTTTAATGATGAAATCTATCACAATTACAGTCTCATTAAAAAAATTAGAACAGAAGCATACACATGGACAGCACAGACAGGTGAGAAACACTGCAGGCCTGAGGCGAGAGAATGGTAAGTGTTGAAGTTCTGCTTACTTACACTCAGGCTCTGTATTACCAACCTCTTTGGAGATCAAAGTTACCAACATTAATCAAAGGTCTAAAATGGTATCTGAACTCAAGTAGCCAAGAGAATTAGATAAGGTGACTTCAGGGTTCTTTGTGTATTTGAGATAGGATTGCTAAGAAAAGACAAATAAATCTCCCTTGTTAATCACAATGCACATTTCCTCTTGCACCTCCACGCACTGTTCCTTGTACATCCTCCATTAGAACACACTCAACCTTGTGGTTTTTCAACAACCATCTATTGAGTTCTTAATTTACTAGACCTTGTGGGCAAAAACCAGACACAATTCCTGCCTTCTTAGGACTTAGAATCTATAGGGACATGAGATAATCACACTACAAAATAGCAAATTATTACCAGGAAGGAGCTACAAAAGAAGAGAGATTTGTGGAATTGCATGTAATTATAAAAGGAAAATGTTCCTCTTTCAGGGAGGAGGTCAAAGTAGACTTTCCTGAGGAAGTGCTTTTGAGCATAGATAAGAAAGTTGGCTGGGAATGAAGTACATGAGACAGGTATATCCTACGCAGAGAGAAGCATGTACATGAAGGGGAGTCAATGCTTCCAGACCAGGTATTTTTAGGAAGGTGACGCATCTGAGAGGTGCAAGAAGGCTTGTGTGACTGGAGCAGAGAACAGGGTGAGTTGTCTCAGGGAAGGCACTGAATGCATGGGGACCACGCCTGATCATATTGTAAGTTGTACTAATGATTTCCATTTTGGTCCTAAGAGCAGTGGAGGTCATGGGTTGGTTTGAAACAGGCAAGTGACATGATCAGATTTGGATTTTGGAGTGATTACTTTGGCTGCATTGTGGAAAATACCCTGAAACAGGGCAGAATTGAAGCAGCAAGAACAGGTAGGTGGTAGCTGCAGAAAGACAGGAGCTCTAGCTTGGGTGTGACCTCTAAGAAAACAGGCTCTGTTCTGTGCCTGCATTCTCAGTGACTGCATAGGCTCAAAACATTAAAATAATACTAAAAACAATAATTGTGATACAATATGATCAGTAATGGAGGCACACATTTGATATGGCAGCAGGAGGACTATGGTGAGAACTGTCAGCCCTTACAATATGTAAGGCATGACAGTTAAGGAATCAGCTTCTGAGTCACATGAGTGGACCTGTGTTTTAATCCTGGCACTGCCCCTATAACTGTGTTAGCTTTGGTTAAATTCTTGATTTTTATGAGTAGCCTCATTTTATACATGATAAAATCGAGAATCTACTTCATAGGGTTGTTATGGAGATCAGGTGATGTAACCAAATCAAAGTGCTTAGCCAAGTGCCTGAGGAGTATTGAGCAGTCACTGAATGATCATATGATTATTTTTCTTTTATGCTGTTTTAACAATCATTACTTTTACTATTATCTATAAGGGAAAATAATTGATCTTGATGAATGAGGAAGAATTCAGCAAATGAACAATAGGAATCATGTGTCTACCAAAAGATCAGAATGCAACATGTAAATGACTATTATTCAGCATTGAAGAATGAATATATCGTTATATAGTGTCTGAAGAAATCAAGAAACTATAATAAATTAAATGGAATTTGACAGTCAACTCTCAAGGCTCATAACAACTTCACAGCTTTTAAAATTAATAAGAGAACACAGAAAGGTAAGTAACTGGCTGGAAACCAAAGCTGAGTCCAAGTTCAACACCTGCCGCGGTGAATCAGCTGCCATAATCTGCTGCTGCTTCCTCATCCATCTGTCTCTGCCTTTAGCCCCAAGGGGCTTTTAGTAGCGATGATTGCCTTTAACATTTTGAGAGTTCTTCCTCCACACTATTTGGATTCTGTCCTTTGCCACCAAGTAAAGAGACTCAGAACAGAAATCCTCCAGAGAAAGAATAAATTTCAAGAGATCTCTTGTACAGAAAGGTGACTATAGTTAATGGTGTTATATTGTATTCTTGAAAAATATAGAGTGGATATTATATGTCCTTACTACAAAAATGGTGCGAGGTAATGCATTTGTTAATTACTAGACTAAACCACCCCACAAAGTATATGTACTTCAGAACATTATGTTGTACATGATAAAAACATACAATGTAATCTGGTAATTTAAAAACATAAAAATTGTTTTTTAAAAAATCCTCACAGAGTGCTTTGCATTTTGACCTTCAGTGCTTCGCATTTTGACCTTCAGTGCTTCAGCTCAATTGCCTTTTTGGGCAAACACTATTTACTACTATTTATTTATTTATGGAAATTGTGTGAAGGTACCAACCAAACACATCCTAGCTGTCTAAATATAACTCTCTGTATCCATGGAACTACCTACCAATGTCCCCACAAATGACACAAGCAAGGACTGAGGGCCAGGATTCTGGGGGCCTTGATATTAAACAGAGAGCAAGAAAATTCCAGCTTAGCCCTAGCTTTGGCTCAAGATCTAATTAGGCAACATTTCCAGTTTGGTTGAGGGGTGAGAGGAGAGGGAGGACTTACTCTACAATGCTACATATCTAGCACTCTAATTCTAAAAAGAAATAGTGATTTATAATAAGATATACAGGTCAGTGGTAGGTCATATTTGGTGACAATTACAGTTGTTACATCATTAGTTTATAATTCTGCAACTGCACTCTCAACCAAAGAAATCAAATCAATAGAGAGTAAAAAACAAAAATAAAAAGAATTTGTGTCATTTCCCAAGGACTTAAATAGTTATTTATTGCAGACATAAGAACTCAAAGTTGAAATTGGTTTCTTAATTCTCCCCACAGTTGCTGTAGTTAAGACTGTTGCTTTTTATTTGGAACTGTGACTTCGCTTGTAGTTTTGTCTTCTTTTTTCCCATAAAGACTTCATAAAAGCTTAAGGGGCTAATATTTTTTGGTATGTATGTGTGTGTTAAATATTAATGGCAGTTTGTTCTGAGAGTCAGCCTTCCCTATAGAGTCTTTAAAAGCTGAATTATACCAAAAGTTATGACATTACACAAGAGGAGCAGCAATCTTTTCCATAATGAAGTCATTTGTTCATCAGTCTTAAAATATTCAGCAGCTCACTTATGCCTCCCCTTCCTCCTCCCTTCCTCTGAGACAAGAGAGCGTTAGAAATGCAAAGGACACAGCAGCCATTACTTAGCACCCATTTTAGCTGGAGCTCCCCCTTCCCTTTGATACCTGACTATTGAACATAATTACATTAAAAAAAAAAAAGTGGGCCTTTTCTCTGAGCATAAACACACATTTCAATGCTCAGTAGCAATTGGTGAGAGGAGCTCTTTTAATATTGGAACAAGCTGGATACGTGTTGAGCACCGTTTTGGTTGGATATGCCAGGGTGAGGTGTGAGGAGGATGTAATGGGGTGCCCACACATTAAGCCCTTGAGTACTTAGGATGACTTGTTCTCTGCCCTAAAGAAGTCAATATCTGCAAGTATTAAAATAAACTCCTGTCAATTTGTAGATATTTGCTGAAAGTCTCCCATGTTCTGAGGACTGTACTGTGCGAGAAAAATTACTATGAATAAAGCATTGATATTCTCGGGAATCTACCATTCATGGAGGAGATGGCCATGTGCAAAGTTTTAGGGGGATAAAAGGACATCAACTAACTTATATATAAAAAGGAAATAATTTGCCCTATACAACTGGGTGTAACTGAGTACCACCATTTTTCTAAGAGATAGTTCAATAATTTTTTCCTCTTTTCTTGGCTTTGCCTCACAATTCCCCACTTCCTACTTTGCCCTTTAGAAATGCAAATATAGCCTTTTACCTCCCATTCACCAGTCACTCCAGGGCAAGTTCATCTAACTACTGCTTACAAGTTCCAGAAAGAAACTCTCACCCACTAGGAGGTTACCTTGAGAGATAACAGATCATTTCTATGAGATTCCCTCCCACCAGGAGGGAATACAAGAGATACAAGACTCGCTCCCACCTGGGGAGTTTTCTGACTAGTCCTGCCCAGGAAGGCACCAGCAGTCAACCAGCTTAACTGCCCAGTAGATAAAGCACCAGAGCTGGCATATGGACCACCCTCCTTGCTCTCTTCCTCCCCTGCATTTTAAAAAGTGCCTTCTTTCTTATCCAAAAGCAAAGCAGTACCCTTAAAGCGGGAAGTCTGTATAACTTCCCCTAAGCTAGCTTTAGAGTAAATCACTTTCTTTATACCAGATCTTGCTCTTGTTAACTGCAAGCAGCAAGTAACTAACCTGCATTTCAGTTGCATGGGCACTCCAAGGTCTATCTTTAGAAAATAATCATTCTCAATAGCTCTGGCCAAAACCCTGGGTTGAGAGTGAGGAGGCGCTAGGGCAAGGGCTCTTATTAGTCAGCCTTAGGACATCTCCCCAGCCTTGAAGCAAACACTTGTAATCCAGGGATTGACATTCCCACCAGAAGAACATGAAATGAGGATGTAGTCATTTTCCAAAGTAAAAATAGGGTGCTGATATGGTTTTGCTCTGTGTCCTCTTCCAAACATCATGTTGAATTGTAATCCCCTATGTTGGGGGAGGGACCTTGTAGGAGGGCAATTGGACAATGGGGGTGGATTTCCCCCTTGCTGCTCTTGTGATAGTGAGTTCTCATAAGATCTAGTGTTTAAAAGTGTATAGCACTTCCTCCTTTGCCCTCTTCCTCCTGCTCTACCATGTGAAAAAGGCATTTGCTTCCCCTTTACCTTCTGCCATGATTTTTAAGTTTCCTGAGGCCTTCCCACTCACGCTTCCTATACAGCCTGTCGTACTGTGAGTCAATTAATTTTTTTTCATAAATTACCCAGTCTCAGGTATTTCTTTATAGTAGGGTGAGAATGAACTAATACAGAAATTTGGTACCAGAGAAGTGGGACACTGCTGTAAAAATACCTGAAACTGTGGAAGCAACTTTGGAACTGGGTAACAGGCAGAAGTTAGATGAGTTTGGAGGGCTCAGAAGAAGGCAGGAAGATGAAAGAAAGTTTGGAACTTCCTAGAGACTTGTTGAATGGTTGTGACCAAATGCCAATAGTGATATGGACAGTGAAGTCCATCCAGGCTGAGGTGGTGTCAGATGGAGATGAGGAACTTTTTGGGAACTGGAGTAAAAATCAATCTTGCTATGCTTTATTAAACCAACTGGCAGCATTTTGCCCCTGCTCTTGAGATCTGTGGAATTTTTAAACTTGAGAGAGATGATTTAGGGTATCTGGCAGAAAAAATTTCTATGGGGCAAAACATTGAAGATGTGGCCTGGCTGCTTTGCGTATACTCATATGTGTTCACAAAGAGATGATTTGAAATTGGAACTTATATTTAAAAGGAAAACAGAGCATAAATGTTTGGAAAATTTGCAGCCTGGCCATATGGCATAAAAGAAAAACCCATTTTCTGAGGAGGAATTCGAGGCTGCAGAAATTTGTGTTAAGAGGGTCTGAATGTTAATAGCCAAGACAATGGGGAAAATGCCTCCAGGGCATTTCAGAGACGATCATGGCAGCCCCTTCCATCACAGGCCTGGAGGCCTAGGAGGCAAAAATGTTTTCCTGGGCCAGGCCCAAGGCCCCACTGCTCTCTGAAGGCTTGGGACATGGTGCCCTGTGTCCCAGCAACTCCAGCTCCAGCCATGGCTAAAAGGGGCCAAGTTACAACTTGGGCCATTGTTTCAGAGGGTGTAAGCCCCAAGCCTTTGCAGCTTCCATGTGATGTTGGGCCTGTGACTACACAGAAGGCAAGAGCTAAGGCTTGGGAGCTTCCCCTTAGATTTCAGAGGATGTATGGAAATGCCTGGATGTCCAGGCAGAAGTCTGTTACAGGGGCAGAGCTCTAATGGAGAATCTCTGCCTACTAGGGCAGTTGCAGAGGGGAAATGTGGGGTCAGAGACCCCGCACAGAGTCCCCACGGGAGCACTGCCTAGTGGAGCTGTTAAAAGAGGGTCACAATCTTCCAAACCCCAGTATGGTAGATCCACAGGCAGCTTGCACTGCACAGCTTAATAAGCCATAGGCATTCAATGCCAGCCCGTTAAAGTAGCCATGAGGGCTGTACCCTAAGGAGTCATAGGGCCAGAGCTGCCCAAGACCTTAGGAGCCCACCCTTTACATCACTGTGGCCTGGATGTGAGACATGGAGTCAAAGGAGATTATTTTAGAGCTTTAAAATTTAATGACTGCCCTGCTGGGTTTCAGACTTGCATGGAGCCACTAGCCCCTTTGTTTAGGCCAATTTCTCCATTTTGGAATGGGTGCATTTACCCAATGCCTGTACCCCCATCATATCTTGGAAGTAACTAACTTGTTTTTTATTTTACATGTTCATAGGCAGAAAGGACTTGCCTTGTCTCAGGTGAGACTTTGGATGTGGACTTTTGAGTTAATGCTTGATTGAGTTAAGCCTTTGGGGGACTTTTGGGAAAGCATAATTTGTTTTAAAATGTGAGAAGGTCATGAGATTTGGGAGGGGCCATGGGAGCATTCATATCATTTATGGTTTGGCTCTGTATCCCCACCCAAATCTTGTGTTGAATTGTATTCCCCAATGTTGGGGGAGGGACCTGCGGAAGACGATTTGATCATCAGCCAGATTTTCTCCTTGCTGTTCTTGTCATAGTGAGTGAGTTTTCATGAGATCTGGTTGTTTAAAAGTAGCACTTCCCACTTCACAATCTCTCCTCCCGGCCATGTGAATATGTGCTTGCTTCCCCTTCACCTTCCACCACTATTGTAAGCTTCCTGAGACCTCCGCAGCCATGATTCCTGTATAGCCTGTAGAACCATGAGCCAATTAAATCTCTTTTCTTTATTAATTACCCAGTCTCAGGTAATGCTTTATAGCAGTGTGAGAATAGACTAATCCAGGTGCTATAAGCAAAAAAAGAAGGACTGGCTAGTCCTAAACAGCAATGTACTCTTTAAGAATATCTAATCCATTCCATTTTTCCCAGAAACAAAGATTCCTTTAAAGGCAGACAAGTAGGAACACCCAATACCCACATTTAAGTCATACATTGTACAACACTTTATATTTTGCAAAGTACATGCAGTATTGAGACCAATGCTTAGAAGACTGACATTTATATTTAACATAGTGGGAAGGTGAGTCATATACTCAAGACCACAGAGTTTAGCATTCCAAAATTTCAACCCCCACTTTATTACTGTGAGCCTGGTCCAAAGACAAAAAAGTAAAAGGTAAAATTTCCTTAACTTTTCTGGGTCTCAGCTTCTTCATTTATGAAGTGGAAAAATACAATGACATCTAAATTAATTTCCTGGACTTAGATAATTGACAAGGGTTTAGTCAATGCATAATATAGACAGGGTAAATTTCTCAGTAAAATGTTGTACAATCTAATAGACACATAGGCACACCCTGCTCTGTTGTATTATGTGCATGCCTGTCCTTGTGAAATGTACCTTATTAGTAATCTTTGAAATCTTGGTATTGATTTTGTCCTCATGTATTCCTTATCTAATGAATGAGGAATTGACTATATATGCAAATAAGTGAATGAAAAGAACTTGCTCTGACACAATGTTCTACCACCTATTTTTTATATTAAATGATGTTTAGTAAAATTGGAGATATGAATAATGAAGTTTTTCTCAAAGGAGAAACACAGCCGAGAAAAATATAGAGATGGAAAGCAGGTATTGGAATCCATGGAAGAGCAAGTGATTTTACCTTGACTGTATCTAGAGTGCACCACATCTGTGAGCCTAAGAACTCACAACGAGATGTTCTGATTTGAGAAGTCTTTATATTAGGGTTGCTACCTAAAATGCCACCTAGGAAATGGGTATAAAAGATTCCTGGCACTGTACCATGTAGGCCCTGATACAAACATGAATCAAAACTTCTGGGTTGATTGCCTATTATTGAACTATTGTTAGACTTCATTATCTCACACTCTTAGAAGAGCAATTCTCTTGTAATCTAAGGAAGTCTCTATGGGTGGTAGGTAGTTCATTCATGAATTCAGGCACCAGACTGCCTCCACTCATATCTTGACTCTGATCTGTGAACTTGAGCAAATTGCTTAAGCTCTTCATGTCTCATGAAGAATAGTACCTAATTTATAGATTTATTGTGAGAATCAAATGAGCTAATGGATATTAAATACAGGAAAAATACCAACCACAAAGTAAGCATTCAATGAAGTTTAGTTAACAGAAGTAGAATTATGATTTCTACCTGTCTTTGATGTGTCATCTTAAGTCAAGTCTTATGAAATGAGAAGTGACCCAACATTTACTCATTGCACACTGCCAGCCAAGGCACTGGATACTGATTCCTGGGTTATTCATATACTATTCCCCATAGCCCTGTGAAAAGTGGGTAAAGATTGTAAACTGGCTGGATCAGTTTTATTCCATCATCCTTATACTGTTCCTTACTGTAAACAGAAAGATGGAAAGTTAAATTCTCAGTTTCCTAGATTACCTTACTACTTTGGATATCTTCTAAAGTCCTTCAGAACAATACATCTGCATGATGTTTTGTTTTGTTTTTTGAGACGGAGTCTCACTCTGTCACCCAGGCTGGAGTGCAGGAGTGCAGTGGCACGATCTCGGCTCACTGAAAGCTCTGCCTCCCATGTTCATACCGTTCTGCCTCAGCCTTCCGAGTAGCTGGGACTACAGGCACCCGCCACCACACCCGGCTAATTTTTTTGTACTTTTATTTTTTTTAATAGAGACGGGGTTTCACCGTGTTAACCAGGATGGTCTCAATCTCCTGACCTCATGATCCGCCTGCCTCGGCCTCCCAAAGTCCTGGGATTGCAGGCGTGAGCCACCATGCCCGGCCATCTGCATGATATTTAAGAGGAAGTAAAAGTTGCATATCTCTTGTTTCTGCTGGCAGGTATATTTAAAAGCTGTGTAATACTTCTGTTACCAATACCATAGTGGGTGAGCAAGGGTGGAATAAATCATCCATTCAGTAACATTATGAGTGTGAGCATACAGGGCACAGGAGATGTATTTTGCTTTAGGGGATTGTGGCTAAAGCAGTGTAGTACTGAATCCAACACATAGGCAGTGTGGTGAGCAAAATTCTAAATTGGTCCTACAATCTCCACTCCAAACAACCACTTGAGCCTGGAAGAGGACCCAGAGCCTTGAATGAGACACTCTGATTGCATACATGTGAGACCTTGAGAAGAGGCCCCAGCTGTGATTACCTAGAGCTCCTGCTCCATGGAAGTCATGAGATAATTATTATGCTGCTTTTTAAGTCACTACAGGTGTGGTAATTTGCTAGGCAACAGTAGAAAACTAATACAGATAGCAATTTCCAAATTACCAGTTTCTTTATTACTGTAGCAGTAGCTACTCTGTAGTGTTTATCAGGCAGTCATCATTCCTGGAAGCTCACCATGAAATCTTTTCCTTCAGCTTCTCCAAAGGTTTTGTGAGCATTTTATTTTCTAAATTAAATCCTTTATATTTCTCCTCTGCTCAAACTGAGACTGACAGGTGTCATATTCCTATTTTACAGTAAAATTTCTGACTCTTGGAATTTTCCAGTAAGTTGCAGAAAGTTACATGGGAAATGAGATCATATGTTTATTCAGCTTAGAAGTCTGATTAGCTTTGAAGCATACACTTTAAATCACAAGGCTTTCTTTGGCTTCCCTGGACTACAATCAAGTTTTTTCCCAAATATGCTACTATCAAATTCATTTAACACCTAAACATATTGGCATTTAAACTTTATGTCCAGGTTTTCTAGATATATATTTACTCATAAGATGATTTATCCAGAGCAAGGGTCTTATTAATCAGTTCTATCACCACACAATGGGAGAAGCAGTATCATCGAGATGTTCAACTTGGCTCATCTTTTCTGTCTCTCTACTCTTCTATCCTGTATCAGAAGTATGGGAGATCTAAAAATAATTTCAATATCATATGTAAAATTCTAAACTGATAGGGGAGCATGGAGAGCCCTGTCTGGGCATGCACCCTACATGATTGGCACCTACAATCCACATATCCTAATAGTCTTGTGCTCACTCACCTGACTTTCAGAAAACAAGAATTTTGTGCCTTCTGTCGAACCTGCAAAACTTGTTCCTGCTTTATGGTATGTGTTCTTACTGTTTTCTCTTTGTGAAATCTTTTCCCTAATGATTGTCATTAGGACAACTATTAGTTATTCAGTATCATCTAAAGTCATCTTTTCAGAGAGGTCCTCATTAAGCACCCAGATTAAAATATCTGTGAAATTTCATCTACTAAATATATTACATAAATATAATAATATTATCCTATTTTTTATAGAAATTATTAAAATCAAAGTTTTTACGTGTTTAATTCCTCTCTCCCAAAGACCAATTTCCATGGGGAACAGAGACATTAATCTTTTTCACCATTATATTCCCAGTACCTACAAGAGTGCCTGTTATAAAACTGAGTGTGAATTGATATTTTAAAGACAACAGATAAAGGAAGAATTGAAGAAAGGAGGAAAAAGAAAGGAAGAAAGGAAAGTACTGGCCAGCCGGTAGATGGCAGAGTTTGTGAAACAATCCAAACAGATTGACATAATTGTGCTAAATTAAGTGTGGTGGTTAGTGGGGGTACTGGATTATTTGCTATGTGACAAGTTTTCACCACATTGTAAAAGATGGCCTTGGCTTGATCAGCTGTTACCAGGTTAAAATTGGTGCTTACATGATTCTGAGAGTGAAAGCCTCTATAAATATTGTGCCCTAGGTATCTCACTTGCCTCACCCTAGTCCCACTCCTGAAGAAAGGCTTGAGCCATCCCACTCCCTGGAAATAATCAACATACATTATAGCAAGGCAAAAGCAAAAGGTATTAATGTTAAGTAACATTTAATATCTCTTGCTCAACATTATAAAAATATTTATTGCTTGGTTATACATAGTATTTCTATTAAAGAACTTCCAGATTAAGAAGGTAAAAGTTGGATAATCATCAATTGTTGTGGGTTTCAAAAGGGATATAGGTAACCTTAAATTCTAGCAAAGCAGGTCATGTTCATGGAGCTGTACTGTGACTGATGGAGACAAAAGAGGTGGGAATCTTCCTTGTTTCAACAACTAAAACAAAGAGATAAATTGTAACAGAAGAGGGCTTAGAAAACAAAGAAGGGTTTTTGAAATCATTACGTAATATTATTTCAAGTACACAAAGAAAAGGGCATAGTGAAGAAAAACTTTTTGGCTGATGTCTATTGAAAATTTCTGATTCTTTTTTTACTGCCATATTAAAAGAATATATGTATTAATTTAGGGACAGCAAGAAGAAGAGGATTTCCCTAATTTTTAGCCTTTTAGCCATGAATGTCCTTAACAGTAAGGATTTAATTTACGTTCAACCCTGGTCAAAACTGAAAAAAAAAAAAAAGTCTGGAAATGGGAATCAAGCTAAATATTTAGAAGAGTGAAAACTAGAAAGATGCAGAAAAGGAGAAAAGTCTAGAATAGAAGTAAGGAACGGTAGTGGCTATTGGGGGCATGGAAGGGCCAGTGTCATCTAATGGGTAGATGATCACACAGTGTACTGGTGAGTCGGTACAACTTAAAGTACTAAACAAGAGGAATGAGATAAGAGTGGCACCAGCAAGATAAGAGTGGAGATTTTACACAGCCTCAGGGTCCATATTGAGTTCCGTTGTCTCATCTACAAACTTATATTTAGGATCAAGTAATCTTCACTTGTAAAGTATGAGAGCTTTCCACACCACATTTGACAGAAGAGTCTTAATAGAGTCATAATTTAAGTGAGGTAAGTGGTATATCTCTTTCTGGAATCAAATTGCCTACCCCTTGCCCCAAGAATAGGTAGGTTCAGGTGATTATGTCAGCTGGACAGGGTGAGGGCATTATATATTTAGAAAGTCATCATTATCTGGTAAGTCATATAAATAGAAGTATCGACTTCTTTCACTGATTTATTAGTTTATCCTTTCAATAAAGGTTTATGCAGCAGAGACTTCTGTTTCTGACCATAATTAAACTGGCACCAAACTATAGGCCTCTCAACTAAACAACATGAAAGTTGGATAAAATTTATGAGACAATAGTTCTTAAGTAGGCAACACAAGCATGAAATCTCAAACAGAAGGAAAACTCTTGAGGCAATCACCACAATCCCCCAGCTCTCTAACAAGGAACAATTTCCTAAAGCAGCACAGAAACAATTCCAAGAATGATATAGTAGTACTTCTAAGATTAGATTTGAGGGGAACTCGTGGGTAACATGAACATTTGATGAAAAGGGAATGGGAAAGGAGGAACTTTTGCAGAGAGGAAGGCCGAGGAGTCTACAAGGAGGTCTCACACAAGTCCCTGGAAGAGGACGGAGATGCACATAGGCAGGTCAAGATCACAAGGCTTGCCCAGTCTCAGCTGCTGTGAGGTTAATAGGAGATCAAAAATACTAGAGGATAATCAGTCACACAGAAGAGCCAGCTGGAAGACTTTATAATTCAGGCCCTGTCAGACTAAAGAGATCTTCTTCATACCCTGTTAAAATACCTGCCACTCAGCAGAGATCACAGAAAGGTCATGACTAGACCTTTCTGTCATGCCCTAGAATAAAACCTATCCTACACTCATTTTTACAAAGCATAAAACAAGTCCTAAAACAATCTTCTAGGAATTTGAGCCTCAACAGTACTGAATCATTTGAGAAACACTGTACACAAATTCCCACTTACAAAGTATGAAGCCAAGTCTATATAAGTTTAAGATGATCAGGTTGTAATTGAACTGACTGCTAAAAAAAGGGTCAACATTCTCCAGGGGAAAAATATAAAAATCTAGACTTTCCAAAATGTAAAAAAATAAAATAAAAATAAATGAAAAACAAAAACCAAAAATCTGTGATTCCTGATAAAGAAAAAAAGTCAACAGAAATTGAACCTGATGGTCCATGGTGGAATTGGAAGACAGAATATAAAGCATTATTATTATTATAAATATATTCAAGAATTAAAGGAAAATGTGGTCTTAACAAAGAGAAGGTGCTTCATCAGAAAAGAAAAATAAAATTATAGTAAAAAGATGCAAATGGAAATTTGGAAAACCTAAAGCAAAATAACTAAAATGAAAAATTCACTGTAGGAACTTAAGATCAGATTGGGAAATGAAGAAAAATGTCAGTAAATCTAAGGACAGATTAATAGAACTTATCCAATTTGGAAAATAGCAATAAAAATTTGGGAGAGAAATTAACAGAGCCTGAGAGACCTGTGAGACAATGGGAATCATCACCTGAAATAAAAAAGAAAAACTGGAGTAGAAAATAAATGAAGAAATAATGTTTGAAGTCTTCAAAATGTTGATGAAGAATCAGACAAACAAATAAACAAAAAGTCTGACTTACTGGTTCAAGAATCTTTAGCAAAATTCAAGCAGGATAAAGAGAGAACCATACCTAAGCATATAATAGTGAAACTCCTGAAAACCAAAGATAAAGGGAAATTCTTCAAGGCAGCAAGGACCACTAACCTCCTACCGCACCACAAAAGTCTCAGATATATCATGTCCATAGGAACAGGAATGGAATGAATACAGACTTTCTTATCAGAAACAATTGATAAAAGAAGATAATGAAATAATATCTTTGTAGTGATGAAAATAATGTTTTAAACTTTCAACACAGAATTCTATATCTAAAAAATATTTTTTTTCAAACATTAGGGTGAAATACAGATAATTTAAGATAAATAAAAGTACAGATACTTTGTCACCAATAGATATGCACTATAAGAAATGTTAAAGGATGTCTGAAAGCAAAAGATAAATGATACCAAGGCAAAAGAGAAAGATGGAAAATTGAATCTACAGGAAGGAATAAGGTGCACTAGAAATCATTTTTAAAATAGACAAATATTTTTAAAAGTGTTTTTCAACTTATAATTTATTTAAAATACAGCCAGCTATTTAAAGCAAAAATATAATTTACAATATTTAGAAGTAAAGGGTATGATGACAATTGCACAAAGGACTGGAGGTCACACATACAATTACAGTGTGGTAGCATCATTACTTTGCAGTGTGGGGTATATGAATGAGAAGCAAGAAACAGGAAGTGGTAAGGAAAGTAGGAAATGAGCAGGGCTGGGGGTGGGGAAAGAGAGTGAGTTAGGAAGCGAGAAAGGGCCAGATGTGAGGCACATAAAAATTAATGTATGGACTTTTTTTTTTTTTTTTTTGAGATGGAATCTGACTTTGTTGCCCAGGCTAGAGTGCAGTGGCGCAATCTCGGCTCAGTGCAACCTCCACCTCCTGGGTTCAAGCAATTATCCTGTCCTAGCCTCCCGAGTGACTAGGACTACAGGTGCCCACCACTAAGCCCAGCTAATTTTTGTATTTTTAGTAGAGACAGAATTTCACCATATTGGTCAGGCTGGTCTTGAGCTCCTCACTTCAAATGATCCAACCAACTCGGCCTCCCAAAGTGTGGGGATTACAGGCATGAGCCACCGTGCTTGGCTAAAGTATGGCTTTAGCTATTTTTTTTTTTTTTTGGATACGGAGTCTTGCTCTGTCACCTAGACTGGAGTGCAGTGGTACGATCTCAGCTCATTGCTACCTCTGCTTCCTGGGTTCAAGCAATTCTCTTGCCACAGCCTCCCGAGTGGCTGGGATTACAGGCACATGCCACCATACCCAGCTAATTTTTTTTTTCATATTTTTAGTAGAGATGGGATTTCACCATGTTGGCCAGGATGGGCTCAATCTCTTGACTTAGTGATCCGCCCACCTCGGCCTCCCAAAGTGCTGCAATTACAGGTGTGAGCCACCACGCCCGGCTGGCTTTAGCCTTTAAATAGACCTTTAAAATGTTCATCAATTGGTGAATAAACAAACAAACTGTGATATATCTGAACAATGAAATGCTATTTAGAAATAAAAAGTAAAAAAGTGATGACACATTTAGTAATGTGGATAATCCTTAAAACATTTTATTCTAAAATTCTGTTAATACAACAGTTTGGTCACTGCAAAACTGCTGGTACAGAAATTAGACTTTTGATTGCCAGAGCTGGAGACGGGAAGAAGATTGTCAACAAAGATTCCTGAGAGAAAGTTTTGGGATGACAGAACTATTTTACATCTTGATTGATACATGCCTGTATACATGTGTCCAAAGTCATAGAACCATATATCTCTAGTGCATTTTGCTGTATGTGAATAAAATCTCAGTGAATCTGATATAAAATTAAATTAATGATTTCTGTTCAACAAAGAACAATATGGACAAAGTTAAGAGACAAAAGACAGATTTGGAAGTGATACTTGAAATATCTAAAACCAACAAAGGATGATTATCTAAGATATACAAGGAACTTGAGTGAGTCAACATCAATGGAACAATGGGCAAATTACAGAAAAAGTAAATTTACAGATATAAAAACCCAAGAGACTAAAATGTGTATGCAGAGATGCTCAAATGTATTAGTCATCAAATAAATATAAATTTAAATAAGAATGCAATAACATTTTAAAAAATTTATTCAATCAGCAAAAATTTTAAAATAGGATAATGTCAAGAATTGGCAAAGATGTGGGGCTATGTTAATCCTCATACCCTATTGAAGGATGTAAGGATTAATAGAGGTATTCTGAAGCTAATGTAAAAATACTTGATCAAATTAAGTATAGTGAAACTCCTTGGCTCAACGATTACATTCTTAACTATTTATCTCAAGAAAGTCTTACACATATTCTAAAACAGCAGTCTCCAACCTTTTGGCACCAGGCACTGGTTTTCTGGAAGACAACTTTTCCATACACCAGGTTGTGGAGGGATGGTTTCAGGATGACTCAAGTGCATTATATGTATTGTGCACTGTATTTATATTATTATTACTCTGTAATATATAATGAAATAATTATACAACTCACCGTAACATAGAATTGGTGAGCTTGTTTTCCTGTAACTAGATGGTCCCATCTGGAGGTGATAAGAGATAGTGACAGATCGTCAGGTATTGGAGTCTCATAAGGAGTGGGCAAACTAGATCCCTTGCATGCTCAGTTCACAGTAGGGTTTGTGCTCCTATTAGACTCTAATGCCACCGCTGATCTGATGGGAGGCAGAGCTCAGACAGTAGTGTGAGCACTTGGCTGGCTTGCCCACTGCTCACCTCCTGCCATGCCGCCCAGTTCCTAACAGGCCACAGACCAGTATTGGTTTGTGGCCCTGGGGTTGGAACCACTATTCTGAAAAGAGCACTATGAGGTTGTTTATAGTGTTATGTGTGGAATAGTTATAATTTGAAGGCAATTGTAGGGTCTATTACTGAAGAGTGAAGATGTATGGTGTGTATGGCATGAAGCGATGTATAATTTACGGTATGAATGTAGTGAAGAGGTAAATTGTGGTAGATACGTGCCACAGGACACCATGCTGCAATAAGTAATGGACTACATGTACATACAGAAATATGGATATATCTTAAAAACAACACAGTGAAGAAAATAAGAAAAACAGAGGTATAGTTTCATTCATGTAAATTAAAAATACATATGCATACAGAACAATAATACACATTTTGCAAGAACTTACCTAAAAAATGATATACTATTAAAGAACAGCAAAATGGCTGCCAATTGAAGGAGGGAGGAATAGGCCTACTAGGGAATACATAGAAAGAAGAGAAGAGACTTTCACAAACTAATGGTGATAACGTGCCTTAAACTGAAACTATGCTTAACTCAAGCATCTTTACCTAAAGTGAAGAAGTAAAATAAATATGTTTGAATTTCTAAGAAAAAAAAAGAAAAGAAAGAGATTAAAAGGATACAGGGTACATAGAGTAAGCATATGAAGATACATGTGACCATTTTAACTCCAAATTAAAAGAGACATCAAGATAAGGAGTTTTATGAGAGATAAGGGAGGAGATTATATAATGGTGGAAGAAACAATTTACTGGGAAGACATATCAATCAAAAACACGTATGCTTATAATAACTAAGCACCCAGTGCATGAAGCACAGACTGATAGAACTAGAGTGAGAAATAAGCAAATATAGAAGAATAGCCAAGGATTTTAGCATCCCACTCTCAGTAAGGGAAGAACAGGTAGAAAAAAAAAATCAGTAAAAATATATATAATCTAAATCACTCTATAAATTACCCTTACCTCACTGACCAAGTACAGATGGGATGTTCAACAAATTAGACCATGTTGGGAAAGAGAGGCAAAAAAAGTCTCAGTACATTTCAAGAAATTAAAATCTTTATATTTTCATTTATTTATTTTAAATTTATTTTTATTGATATTAAAATCTTACAAAGTATATACTATGAATACAACAGAATTGAATTTGAAATCGGTAACAATAAGGTATTCAGACAATTCTCAAATATTTGAAAATTAAATAACATGCATCTAAATAACCCAGAATCCAAGAATAAATTACTAAAGAAATTAGAAAATATTTTGAATTGAATGCTAATGAAAAAACAACACTAAAATCTTTGTAATTCAGTTTAAGTCATTGCAACAGGGAATTTTATAAACCTAATTAAATATTTAAGAAAAAGGGAAAGACTGAAATCAAGCACTATATGTTGTTCTCCAATTTAAGAAGCTTGAAGCTTAAGAAGCTTAAAGAGCAAACAAAACACAAGAAATGTTCAAGATAAGAGCAGAAATCAACAGAACAGAAAAGAGGCAAGCAAAAGAGAAAATCAATTTGGAAAAAAATTGCTAATCAGCATCATGGTGAGTATCAAACATTCAAGGAAGAAATAAGACCAATACACAAACACTTTTAGGAAATCAAGAACACTTCCACCCTTGTTGAACAAGGCCAGTGTAATCATGCTATTAAAATCTGACTCCAAAGAAAAAATTCCAAGAAAGTTTTTGATCAATATCTCTCATAAAAATAGATGCAAAAATCTTTAAGAGTACATTAGAGAATTAAATCTAGGAGTACATAAAAAGGAACATATGTTATGATCAGGCAGGGTTTATCCCATACATGAAAGCTTGATTTAGTATTCAAAAATCAATTATTATAAGCCACCACACTAATTGAATAGAAAGTTACATGATCATGTTAATAGAAAAAGAATAGCATTTGATGAAGTCTAACACCATTCCTTAAAAAAAAAATAAAACCTCTTGGTAAACTGTAAGTAGAATAAAATTTTATTAACTTGTTAAAGAGCATCTATAAAAAAATCCTACAGACAACATTGTACATAATGGTTAAAGACCAAATTATTTCTCTCTAAAATTGGAAACAAGAAAAGTATGTTCACTCTTAAAATTTGTATTCAGTATTGTATTATCCATTGCAATAATACAAAAAAGGAATGAAGTGCATAAAGATTGGAAAATAGAAAGCAAAACATAACTGTCTGAATAGTATATCATAAGGAACACACCAAAAAATTGCTAGACTTAGTAAATGAATCTATAGGGAAATGTCTAGAAGTTCATGGAAAAATGAAATTAAAAGATAAAAATAAAAATAATAAACTTTATTTTTAACATAAGCTGCATCAAGGCCAAGACACTTGATTAAGCGATGATACCAGCCATTTAGTTCATCTCCAAAGAACTGACGGTCCTAGGAATTTAACCATGTCGAAAGAGTCTCTTTTACGTTAACAACTGAAGAAAAATTGGTACTCTTTAAAGATTTTTTTAAGACTAGGAAGAAAAACAAGTCAGAAGCAGCCGAATCAAGACTGTAAGGTGTATGTCTAATGATTTCTCATAGAAACTCTCACAAAATTACCCTTATTTCATAAGAGAAGTGAACAGGAACATTGTTGTGGTGCAGAAGAATGCTCCAGTGAAGCTTTCCTGGGCGCTTTTCTGCTAAAGCTTGGGTAACTTTCTCAAAACACTCTCATAATAAGCAGATGTTATCATTCTTTGGCCCTCCTGAAAGTCAACAAGCAAATTGCCTTGAGCATCCCCCCAAATGTTTGTCATTACCTTTGGTCTTGACCTGTCTGCTTTTGCTTTGACTGAGCCACTTCCACCTTTTGGAAGCCATTGCTTTGATTGTGCTTTGTCTTCAGGATTGTACTGGTAAACCCGTGTTTCATCTGCTGTTACAAGTCTTCAAAGAAATGAAACCTTCTTTGCAAAAATTATAACTGAGGAAATCATGACAGTGAAATAGACCTCACCTAACTGATTTTATCTTGCTTCTAACCCCCAAATTGCACTTGTTCATTCATGGGCATAGATCTAACTAACTTTAGGAAGAACTTAGTTTATAGTTTAACATTGAAACAAAGATGGTAACAGCCCTTTCCCAAAACAAAACCCCTTCTTGACTTGGGCCTAGACCACCTTTGCAGGACTAACAAATTAGTCACAAGATTAGAAATTATGATTTAGGAGTCACTGTTGTAAAATTTTGATGTCAATGGTTGAGATATTTTGCAGACCCTGTGTTCCAATGCACCAGCTGACACCACCCAGAAAGACTGATAAACTGGCTCATTTGATCTGTGGTCCCAACACAGGAACAGACCCAGTGCAAGAGGATAGCTTCGACTCCCTACAATTTCATCTTTGTCCTGACCAATCAGTATTGCCCACTTTCCAAACCCCTACTCACTAAATTATCCTTAAAAACCCCAATCTGTGAATTTTTTGGGAGACTGATCAGAGTAATAATAAAAGTCCAGTCTCCCTTACAGCCAGCTTTGGGAGACTTAAACTCTCTATTTCAATTCCTTTGTCTTGATAAATCAGCTCTGTCTAGGCAGCAGGCAAGGAGAACCCATTGCATGGTTTCAGAAATGTTTCAGGATCTTGTCCTCACTTGTATATAATTTCAATTGAAAGCTCTGCTCTTGTCTTCAGCTAATGTGGGCACAACAATTTTGGCACCTGTAATGTGGAAAGTTTGATCAAATTTAATTTTTCAGTCCTAATTGTGTAAGCTGAGCCAACAGACATGTCTGTGGTGTTGGCTATAGTTAGTGCTATTAACTATCAGTCCTCCCATCAGAGTGAACAGGCAACCTACAGAATGGGAGAAAATTTTTGCAATCTACTCATTGACAAAGGGCTAATATCCAGAACCTACAAAGAACTCAAACAAATTTACAAGAAAAAAAAAAAAACCCCATCAAAAAGTGGGCAAAGGATATGAACAGACATTTCTCAAAAGAAGACATTCATACAGCCAACAGACACATGAAAAAATGCTCATCATCACTGGCCATCAGAGAAATGCAAATCAAAACCACAATGAGATACCATCTCACACCAGTTGGAATGGCAATCATTAAAAAGTCAGGAAACAACAGGTGCTGGAGAGGATGTGGAGAAATAGGAACACTTTTACACCGTTGGTGGGATTGTAAACTAGTTCAACCATTATGGAAAACAGTATGGCGATTCCTCAAGGATCTAGAACTAGATGTACCATATGACCCAGCCATCCCATTACTGGGTATATACCCAAAGGATTATAAATCATGCTGCTATAAAGACACATGCACACGTATGTTTATTGTGGCACTATTCACAATAGCAAAGACTTGGAATCAACCCAAATGTCCATCAGTGACAGACTGGATTAAGAAAATGTGGCACATATACACCATGGAATACTATGCAGCCATAAAAAAGGATGAGTTTGTGTCCTTTGTAGGGACATGGATGCAGCTGGAAACCATCATTCTTAGCAAACTATCACAAGAACAGAAAACCAAACACCGCATGTTCTCACTCATAGGTGGGAACTGAACAATGAGATCACTTGGACTCAGGAAGGGGAACATCACACACCGGGGCCTATCATAGGGAGCGGGGAGGGGGGAGGGATTGCATTGGGAGTTATACCTGATGTAAATGACGAGTTGATGGGTGCTGACAAAGTTGATGGGTGCAGCACAGCAACATGGCACAAGTATACATATGTAACAAACCTGCACGTTATGCACATGTACCCTAGAACTTACAGTATAATAATAACAAAAAAAAAAACTATCAGTCCTCTTTAACTAGAGCACAAACTATTAATTTTTTTCTCATAACTTGATGTTGATGGTCTGCTGCTGTGGGCTTTGGCTTCAACATTATTTTGTCCCTTCTTAAAATAAGTTATCCATTTCTAGACTGCTAATTTATTTGGGACGTTGTCTCCATTTTTTTGTAGAAGATCAATGGTTTCACCATTATTCCATTCAAGATTCACCATAAAGTTGATGTTTGTCCTTGCTTCAATTTGAGCAGAATTCATATTGCTCTGATAGGAGCTCTTTTGAAACTGATGTCTTATCCTTCTTAGTGCCTCAAGCTAGATCCTGTTCAGATGTGTTGTAACAAGTTAGTCCAAATTTATTTTGGTGCAAAAATAATTTGAAATTCATGCTTAGGTTTTTCATAACAGTGTCCATGAACTTTTTGAAGACCCCTTGTAAAAAGATTGCAGGATATAAAGTAAATATACAAATGCCATTCATGTTTCTATATTCCAGCAAAAAATGATTGGAAAACAAAAACAATTATAATAAAAAATGAATTTCACCAAAAACATTAAAATCCTCTATACTAAAAACAGAAAACTAGTGGGAAAGAGTCATTGCTGAGAGAAATATTAAAAAGTCTACATAAATGAAGAGATGTCTCTCATTTACAAATTGAAAGATTCAATATTATTAAGATGCCCATTCTTCCCACGTGAAATCTCACTGAAAATCACAGCAAGCATTTTTGTAGAAATTTCCAGACTGAGTTCAGAATATTTATATGGCACATTATAAAGGATCTAAAATAGTCAAAAATATTTTGGGGAAAAATCAAAGTTGAAGTGCTTACATTCCCTATTTCCATTAGTCATCACAAAACCACAGTATCCAAGATGCAATGGTATAAACATAAAGATAGATATGGATAAATAAAAATAGATAAACCAGAAATACAGTTTTGCTTCATTTATCTATATATCTGTCTTTATGTTTATACCATCGTGTCTTGAATACTGTAGTTTTATAATTAATTGATTATATATAATTTTTATAAACTTTACTGGAGTAATATAAACAAATCACATCCTACAATTTATCTATTTAAATTGTACAATTAAATTATTTTTAGTATATCCACAGAGTTGTGTAACAGTCAACACAATCAACTTTAGAATATTTTTATCACTCCAAGGAGAAACCCCACAGGATTAAGTCTGTCTTCTTTTTCCTTAAATATCTCCTCCAACCCTAAGCAACCACTAATCTACTTTCTGTTGGCACAGAGTTGTCTATTCTGAACATTTCATATAAATGGAATCATGCAATATGTGGTCTTCTTTTGTGACTGGCTTTTTTTGCTTAGCATAGTGTTTTCAAGGTTCATCTGTATTGGGCATGTATCAGTACTTCATTCCTTTTTTATGGCCAAATAATATTCCATTGTATGGATGTACCACATTTTATTTATCCCTTTATTAATTGTTGGACATCTGGATTGTTTTCACTTGGCTATTATGAATATTGATGCTGTGAACATGCATGTATAAATTTCCCTGTGGACGTATGTTTTCATTCTCTTGGGTCTGTATCTAGAATGTAATCGCTTGGTCAAATGGTAACTTAATGCTTGACATCTGGAGAACTTCCAAACTGTTTTCCAAAGCAGCTGCATCATTTTATACTCTTACAAGTTGTGTATGAAGAGTCCATTTTCCCCACAAAAACATAGTTATTGTCTTTTTTTATTATAGCCATCATAGTAGGTATGAAGTGGCATCTCCTTATAGTTTTGATTTCCATTTTTCTAATTTTGATCAATTGATTTTTGACAAAGGTACCAAAACAATCCAGTAAATAAAGAGTAGTCTCCTCAAAAACTTGTACTGAAACAACTGGCTGGGACTACAGCCAGTATAAACAGACATATAAACACACACACACACATAAACACACATTAATGTGACCCTTATGTTATAGGATTCAAAACATTTAAACTTGTATCATAGACCAAAATGTAAAAGCTAAAATTATAAAACATCCAGAAGAAAGCAGGACAGTATCTTTGTTAATTTGGTGTAAACAATTATTTCTTACTACAAAATAGCACCAAAAATTAATATGCTTAAAGCATTAACAATTAATAAATGAAAAATAATATAAATTAGACTTTCTCAGAATTAAAACCTATGTTCTTCAAAAGATAATATATAAAATTCTAGAATAGGGCAAACTATTCTTTAGTGATAGAAATCAGATCAGTGTTTACCAGGTGAGGCAGGCATCATGAACTTTTCCTGGGTGATGGTAGTGTTCTCTACCTTAATCAAGCAGTTGTTATAAAATGTTACATGTGGCTGGGCGCAGTGCCTCACACCTGTAATCCCAGCACTTTGGGAGGCAGAGACGGGCAGATCACAAGGTCAGGAGATTGAGATCATCCTGGCCAACCTGGTGAAATCCCGTCTCTACTAAAATACAAAAAATTAACTGGGCATGGTGGCGCATGCCTGTAGTCCCAGCCACTTGGGAGGCTGAGGCAGGGGAATCACTTGAACCCAGGAGGCAGAGGTTGCAGTGAGCCAAGATCACACCACTGCATTCCAGCCTGGCAACACAGCAAGACTCCGTCTCAAAAAAAAAAAAAAAAAAGTATACATGTTTGCTTTACATTTAAATTTTGTGAATTTTATTACATGGAAATTATACTTCAGTAAACTTTACATTTTTTAAAAAAGGACTATGAAGCAGTTGTTCTATTCTAAGCACTGTGTTGTGTGCTGGATACACAATGATAACAGAAACATGGATAGCCCCTGGTTACATGAAGCTTATAGCCTAGTCTATTTTACATGTATTGTATTATCTTATTTAACTCTAACAACAATTTTGTAAGGAGATGTGGGCTGGAATTATTATTCCCTTTTCAGAATTGAGGGAACAATGGCTTAAAAATGTTAAGTGAAGGCCAGTCACAGTGGCTCATGGCTGTAATCCCAGCACTTGGGGAGGCCAAGATCAGCATATCACCTGAGGTCAGGAGTTCGAGACCAGCCTGGCCAACATGGTGAAATCCTGTCTCTACCAAAAATACAAAAAAATTAGCCGAGCGTGGTGGTGCACACCTGTAGTCCCAGCTGTTTGGGAGACTGAAGCACGAGAATCGCTCGAACCTGGGAGGCAGAGGTTGCAGTGAGCTGAGATCATGCCATTGCACTCCAGCCTGGGTGACAGTGAGACCCCATCTCAAAAAAAAAGAAGAAAAAAGAAAAAAAAGAAAGAAAAGACAAAGAAATGTTAAGTGAGTAGCTCGAATCAAAGAGATAAAGGACACAGCAAGGACTTAGGCCGAGATTTTCCAACTCTAAAGGCAACCTCTTTCTACAAAGTATAAAATGAGCCATTTTACCATTTCACAAGTATCTACACAATACACACACACACACACATAATAATAAAAGTGTAACTTATAGGAAGCAGTGTAGTTCAGACAGATTTATCTGTATTTTAGCTCCATCTCCTCTTCTTTCCAGTTTTATTACTGTGGAAAATGTTCATAACCACTTTGAGATTCAGTTCTTTTTCTCTAGGACTGGGAAGAACTATCTATGTATAAATGCCAGAGATGTTACAGCTAATCTGGTTTTAGAAAGTTCCTTCTATACCTTCCTTTATGCTTATAAGAATATGCATAAATACATATATAGTTATTGCAGTCTTTGATAATGGGAAAATTCATATATATATACACACACACATATGTGTGTGTGTGTTTGTGTGTTTGTGTCCATAAGAGAGAGAGAGAGCATGTGTGTGTGTGTTTGTGTGTGTATATCTCAGGCATATGCATTTAAGCTCAGTATAACATACATCATTCAGGTCATTATGTAAATAACTCATTCTTTTTAATAGCTACATACTCATCATTGTGCACATAACTGCATTGGTGCTATTAGTTCTATAGGATGTATTCTTTAAAAAAGATTAACTGCTTGCTGAAAAGTTATGCATTTGTACTTTTAACAAATATTACCAAAGTATTGTCTAAAAGTTTGTGGCGATTTGCAGCCCACGACGATGTATGTGGGTACATAGTCCAGTCACTTTCCAGCTGTGATTTTCAGTCCAAATAAATAAAGCTATACTTGTCATGTCCCACCCACTGCAAGCTCAGTGGCTCCATCTTCCTTTCCATCTTCCTTTATCCTAGGCAAGTGTCATCATGTTGCAGCTGAGCTATACTAAGCCATCTCTCAAACACAGGGACTCTGAGCAGAGAGCCAGTGTGCCAGGGTCCACCGAGCGAGAACAAGAGAAGCAGGCTTTTGCTGCAGTCTAGCAGCTCATGTATTTACTCTTTTCCACCTGTCTGAGCTAATGAATCTGCTGATCTCAAGCAGAGGATTACACTAAGCCACTCTGTACTGCTCACTTGACTGAGGATGAACTCAGGATGAAATGATGTTTGCAATTTTTTTTTTCAGGAATTGCAAGCCATTGAATTTGTCAAATATTTATATTGCATAGCTGTTAGGTACAAAGTGCCTACAGCATGTATCTCTCTGGCTCTTTGGCTCTCTATCCATATCTATCTATTAAACTCTGCTCTTTTGCCCCATACTATTTTCAAAGGGTTTACAGATATAATCTATAACCAGACAGGATATAATCTCATGTAACAATATCCCAAATGAGAGTACTGATAATTTTATTTTGCCTACTGAGACTATATTCAGTCCTTGTATTAGTTCATTTTGACACTGCTATAAAGAAATATCAGAAGCCGAGTTTATTTATTTATTTATTTATTTATTTATTTATTTATTTACTTGAGATGGAGTTTTGCTCTTGTCGCCCAGGCTGGAGTGCAATGGCATGGTCTCAGCTCACTGCAACCTCCGCCTCCTGGATTCAAGCTATTCTCCTGCCTCAGCGTCTGGAGTAGCTGGGATTACAGGCACCCACCACCACACCCAGCTAATTTTTGTATTTTTAGTAGAGACGGGGTTTCACCATATTGGCCAGGCTGGTCTTGAACTCCTGACCTCAGGTGATACGCCGACCTCAGCCTCCCAAAGTACTGGGATTACAGGCGTGAGCCACTGCGCACAGCCAAGACTGAGTAATTTATAAAGAAAAGAGGTTTAATTGACCACAGTTCCACATGGCTGGGGAGGCCTCAGGAAACTTACAATCATAGTGGAAGGCAAAGGGGAAGCAGGCACCTTCTTCACAAGGTGGCAGAAGGGAAGTGAGAGAGCAGGAAAAAAACTGCCATTTTTAAAACCATCAGATCTCATGAGAACTCCCTCATTATCACAAAAACAGCATGGGGGAACCGCCCCATGATCCATTCACCCCCCTTACTCAATATGTGGGGATTACAGCTCCCTCCCTCCACACATGGGGATTACAGTTCCCTCCCTTGAAACCTGGGGATTACAGGTCCCTCCCTCAATACGTGCAGATTACAATTGGAGATGAAATTTGTGTGGAGACACAGAGTCAAACTCTGTCAGTCCTTTTAAGAGCCAAACTCTGTCAGTCCTTTTAGCCATAACCATAGATAGGGCCCAAATGCTCCTTATTTCCTGCTCCCTTTTCTTCTTTCAGTTTCTACTCCTCTTCACTTCTTCAAAGGCTCTAGCTTAACCTTGAACCTATTATTTATAATTGAGATTGTTAGGATTCACCCTGGTTCCAATTTGGATGGCAATAGGTAAACTTCAGTGAGGAGCATCTTTAAGCCTCTGCTTTGTTAATAAGAATGGTTAGTGGGCATAGAAAGAATGAATAAGACATATTTGATGGCACAATAGGGTGACTACAGTCAATAAACTGTACATTTTTAAAATAACCTAAAGAGTGTAATTGGATTGTTTGTAACTCAAAGGATAAATGCTTGAGGAGATGAGTACCCCTTTCCCCATGATGAGCTTGTTTCATATTGCATGTCTCTATCAAAACAATTCATGTACCCCACAAATATGTTTATATATACCTACTATGTACCTTAAAAAATTAAAAAATAAGAAAAGAAAAAAATCATTCTCTATAGAAATCTGGAATACCCAATATTCTTCTAAAATCTCTTTTCCCATAAGAAATAGGAGTGGGCAGGAACCAAGTTCGGGAAGAAAACAGAAAATCACATCCTTCCATGTTTAGGTGAATGAGTCACAGTCCCTGATCTCAAAGAGCTCCAGCAAGATGAGAGGCATACACAACTAGTAAAAAGGACACAAGCTCCAATGGGACAAGGATGGGGAATCAGAATAAGGAGCACAGGGCAACTTGATAACCCAGGCAATTGAGTATCTTGCCTAGATTTAATTGACAGGAGAAGGCTACATACATGAGCTGGGCCTTCAAAGAGGGGCAAAACAAGAAAAGGCAAAAAAAAAAAAGGACATCAGTGAAAGCAGAGTGGCAGTAAGGAGTACAGCACCTTGAAGCATGTGTTGCTTTGTGAACCTAAGACATCATAATTAGATAAAAGTTTCAAATTTAGATTAGTGGATTATGTTCGTATGGATGTCACTGGAAGAAATCAGAGGATATTTTGTTAAGATAATCATGGGGACTTTTTTTGCAGTTTGTCATTATTTCTCGTTTTTTAGCTCAAGCTCCAGTGCACACACTGAATCTCAATATTTCCAAAGATCTCTGCACACAAAAGAGAATGAGAGGTGATTTACAGTCAGGGAAACAAGCCACTTCGTACACACTCAGAAAGTGGCAATTCTGGGCATTGTTAATTCTGACCCTGTGGCTAGAAAATCTGAGGACGCCAGCAGAGGCAAAACCAGCCCTTCCAGCTCAAAACCTGCAGGGAAATACCTTTATAATATTAGGGCCCAGTGAGCCCTTGATTCTTTATATATTTGGGAAGATGCCTAGAGGCCTGGTCTGATAAACCAGGCTCTCTCTGTCCTGAGCATATAGACCAGGATATGATAGGTGACAGGTTAAATTGCTGTTAATGCTAATGAAAAGTCACATCTCACTTTCTTTACAATAAAGACAGTAAGTCCTTTTTGCTAACACTGCATGGGGGAACTGAAGACAATAACAAAAGTGAAATGAGGCTTATATACGAAAGTGAAAAAATAGTCATCTACAAAAATAAGACCTTTGCCAAATCAATTGTTTTTTGGTAACTAATGTAGGAACAAATGAACAGATCTGCTTGCAAACATCAAATGTGAAGTCAGCGCTTCATTCCAGATAATGAAAATGACCAGCAACAAGATCCATTATTAAACATTGCTGGTCAATCTCATAGTAACTGTAGCAAAAAACAATGTTATAGAACAGTGTTTGTTTTAGGTTTAAGTTGTGGTTGCCAATGTTATAAAGAGCGTATGGGAATAATGGGTTTGGAAGTACAGATGAACTGGACATATAGAGATCCATAGGTCTCTTCCTTGGGACCACTGCATGTGTTTACCGCTTTTGTCCAGAATCCGACCTCATTTTTCCCTCAGCCTGTTAATAGAAATGATCATTCATTTTCCTCTTGTTTTATTCTGTGAAGTATGTGTGTATGTATTTGTGCATGTTCATATGTGTCCGTGAGCCACAAGTGTCTGCATTTGAGCACTTGAGTGAATATATACATATCAAGTGGCAGGTGGGAAAGTTTTCAATACTGGAAATGGAACATCCAAGATAATCAAGCTTTATCACAATACTTCAGTATATCTTTGTGTTGGGGTCTGTTGTGTTTTTTTTTTTTAATTTTATTTTTCTTACCTGAAGCCACAGTATCGGGGCAACTTTTGTTAACCCAGTTTCCATGTGCCAGGACTCAGAATTAAATGTGTATAGACCAAGCCCATGGAATGGGGAGGATGTACAATATTATCCTTACCTTCAAACAATTTGTCAAGCAAACAAAATATGAGAAATTAGCAAACTATTAGCCATCGTACCCTTCATTGTAGAAAAGAAAAGGTGCAGACATTGAAATTTATCTTTACTTTTTTTCCCATATTCTTTTTTTCTGGTCCTTTGGTTTATCTTCCTCCCACTGACTGACTTAGCTTTGCTTTTCATGGAATATGTGATCTTGATAATCTCGCTGCTCAGTAAAATCAAAATCACATTCCCATAGACGGCATTTATATGCCACCTTGGGTGGAAGATTGATAAAAGTGTTTCCAACACCTTTAAAATCACAGAACTTTAGAACTGGGAAAAAATAAATTTGAAAAGGATCCAGTTGTGCTGCATCATTTCTAATGGGTTATTGAAAAGCAACACCAAACATTGGTGGCAAGGTTTGGACTAGAAACCAGCAAGATCTATTTAATTGTCATCCAGGGCTTTTATTGCTATCTCATTCCTTCTGTCCTATATTCATACATGCACTTAAACAGTATTTAACTGCTTACCTGTACGCATTCTAACAAGAACTATAAAATAAAATGTGTAAATTGAGACCAATAAGAGAAGAACACCTGTCCTCAAGTAATGCAGTCCTCAACTGAAGACATGAAACTAACAGTTGTAGTATTTCATGGTACAAGAGAGCTATTGTAAATCACTTGTTTCTCACTATAACTCTACAAGAAAAAAAATTCGTAGAACAAGTGCACAGAGATCAAAGACATGTATAATAAAAAGTCATGAAAAACACAAATACTTATCATTGATTATAAGCATATGCTATCCTGATGTGTTTTGGCTGTGTCCCCACCCAAATCTCATCTTGAATTGTAGTTCCCATTATCCCCACGTCATGGGAGGAACCAGGTGGAGATAATTGAATCATGGGGGTGGTTTTCCCCATCCTGTTCTTGTGATAGTGAGTTAGTTCTCATGAGATCTGATAGTTTTATAAGGGTCTTCTCCCCCATCGCTCTGCACTTTTCCTTTCTGCCACCAAGTGAAGAAGGATGTGTTTGCTTCTCCTTCTGTCATGATTGTAAGTTTCCTGAGGCCTCCCCAGCCCTGCAGAGCTGTGAGTCAATTAATCCTCTTTCCTTTTTAAATTACTCAGTCTCAGGTATGTTTTTATTCACAACATGAGAACAGACTAATACATATTCTTTATGGAGAAAACAAAGCCACCAAAAATAATTGAAGTTAAATTGAATTTTTACATGCTTTGTAATGAGTCAAGTGGCAGAATATTTTTGCATCAGTGCTTATTATTATAGAATGTTTACCTTGGGGAAGTAATTCTGTTTTTCAGGGCACAGTTTTATCCTGTGTAAAATAAAGGATATAGGTTTAATGTCTGTGGTAGGCAGAATAGTGGCTCCCAAGATGTCCATATTCTAATTCCCAGGACGTGTGAATATGTTATGTGGCATGGCAAAGAAGAATAAAGGTTCCAAGTGAGACTAAGATTGTTGTCAGATAGCCTTAAAATAATGAGACTATTCTGGAGTATATGGGTGGCCCCACTGTAACTTCAAAGGGCCTTCAATGTAGAGGAGAGAGGCAGAAGAGCCAGTGTCAGAATAATGCAATGTGAGACTCCACCAGCCACTTCTGGCTCTGAAGATGTAGGGGACCACAAGCCAGGGAATGTAGGCCATCTCAAAGCTAGAAAGGTCAAAGATGTGTATAGTATCCTAGAAGGTCCAGAAGGAATGCAGCCCGGCTTGTACCTTCACTTTAACCCAGTGAGACTGATTTTAGACTATCACTATATGATAATAAATGTGTGTTATTTTAAACTTCCAAGTTTGTTGTAGTTACAGTAGTAATAAAAACTTAACACAGTGTCCAAAGAGCTTTACAAGGTTATGATGACAGTTTTCTCCAAACCCAGATTCTCTCTGTCTCTTTCTGTCTCTCTATCTATCTTCCCCCATCCTTACTTCTTCCTTCACTCCCTTCCAAAAATCTTTGAAAACTCCCTCCATTCTACCTTACCTTTGTTTTATAGGCCTCCCTTACTCCTTTCTCATTTCAGGCCCTTTTCTTTCTGTTCTACATTAATATTGTTTCTATTCCATTAGAAATTAATGAAATCTTCCTTGGTTCCTCTCAATTCTCCCTTTCACCCATTCTCTTAGTGAGTATGACAAGATCAGTAATCAAGAAAACAAAGATCAAATATTACTTAGGAAGAGGAAAGTAAGAAGTTGTGAATATCAATATTTATTTACTTATATATTTATTTCTCATTACAATAAATTTTCTGAAGAAACTAGTTTAAAATAAGAGATAATCATGCCTACTCTATCAGGATCTTGTAAGGTCACAACTAATTTATAAATAATTACTAATAATATAGAAGATGCTTAGATTATAAGCTAATGAAAACATTAATTTGAGTTCAGGTTCAGTATCTTGAAATCACCATTTTCAAAGCTTATTGAAATTTCTTTACATTTATCATGAAAGATATGTATTAAAGAACAAAAAGAAAGAAAACAAATATAAAAGGATACAGAAAAATGCTCAGTTTTGTAAATAATGCATTTTGAATATACTTGAGTTAGACATTTCCTTGAATTTATCAAAATGCAGTATTCAGTAAAACTGAAAACTAATCCTGTTTCAAACATGGCTCAATGTGCATTGAAGAAAAAAAGAGATAACCGAGTATGTAGAAGCACATCTGAATATGCATTCAATATAAACTAATAGCAGCTGGGGAAATAAAATGCTTTTGATGCAGATGGACAAGTGTTCTATAGAAAACATTTTCATCCTTTTTTAATAGAGTTCTCTCTTTTAATGCAGACATAAACTTAAAGAAAATTTCTAAGAATTCATTGCAAAGTTCATTTTTAGAAAAATCCATCAGGTTTTTAAATTTTCTCTCTCTCTGTCTCTCTCTCTCTCTCTCTCTCTCTCTCTGTGTGTGTGTGTGTGTGTGTGTGTGTGTGTGTGTGTGTGTGTGTGTGTGTCTGGTGTCTGTCTATAGAAGACACATATATTCCATACAAACAGGTTAGTTTACAAAAGTTTATTTTCAAGCAGTCATTTAAGACTCAAAATATTGTTTCCCATCACTTGATCTGGCAATCTAAAAGCATATTTAACTAACAATTACAATAAAACAGTAGATTTTATCTGAAGAAATAAAAAAGAATGTTGTAATTATTGGATCAATTAACAAAATTAATCAGTAGGTAGTTAGCCTTCTGGAATACCTATTTTTAAAAATGTGGAATTTACTGGGTACTACATATTTGAAAATACGTGAATGACATTCATTAGTATTTTATGTTTAGAATGTTAGAGGTATGAGTGACGGAAATTCCTTGCCTGTTCAAGGGATGTATGACTCTAATCCCATAACTGTAGCTCTTTCCACAATACCCTCTTATCAGAACAAAGCAAGCCATCATCACTACATTTCAGCAGACACTCTACATACACCATTAATTATTTATTCATTCAATAAAACGTATTGAGCACAAATAAAGTGTCCGGCAATATGTTGTTTCTTTCTCCACAACAGCCTTGTGAATAGAAGATTGATGTTCCCATTTTAGAGATGAGAAAAGTGAGACTCAGCATTTTCATAACATGTCTAACTTTCTGTATACTCACTATATGACTGAGAGAACGTGTCATTTCATTTAATCCTCACAACAATCTGATGAGGTCAGTATTTTTATTACTCTTACTGTACTGAGGAGCAAACTGACAATTACAGAGTTAAGAAACTGGCCAGAAGTTAAATAACAATTTAGTAATGGAGCCACAAGCCAATCCTGAATTTTGTTTGATGCTGGATCCCAAGCTTTTAAACTGAATGTTTAAGTTATTTGTCAACAATGCAAAATTATTAAGAAGTAAGTTTGGGCTTGAACCCATATTTCCCTTTCATTTTATTTACTTTATTTTGCTGTTTAATTTAATTTAATTTAACTGTATTTTATTTTGTTGAGTTGGGATCGGCTCTGTCACCCAGGCTGGAGTACAGCGGTGTGATCATAGCTTATTGTAACTTTGATTCTCAAGCTCAAACTATCTTCCTGTCTCAGCCTCCCGAGTAGCTAGAACTATAGGGGATGTGACACCACACCAAGCTAAATTTTTAAATTTTTGTAGAGATGAGGTCTCGCTATGTTGCCCAGTCTTGTCTCCAACTCCTGGCCTCAAGTGATCCTCGACCTTCCAAAGGAATGGATTTACAGGCATGAGCCACTGTGCCCAGCTTGAACCCACATTGCTTACTTCAAAGCCTAATGATCAATTTCATGAAGGAGGTAAGACATGTAACCCAAGCGTTATAATACAATATGAAAAGTGCCTTAAACAGTGTGTAAGGGGCTAAAGCAGAGTAGGCTTTACAAAGCAAGTTTATTGAGCTGAAATTTCAGGGTGAATGTAAATTAAATAGGAGACAAGTAAAGAGAACAGCATTTCAGCAGTGGGAAGATGTTTCCTAGTGGCACAGGCACATGGAAGTGAATATTCAGGGGACTACAAGTCTGCAAAATAATGGAAACATAAAATTCATCGTTGGAAGTGGCAGTAAATTAGACTGGAAATATAAGTGAAGATCAATTTGTACACTCTCCTTATAAAGTTGGTGATTTCTTGCTTTGAAAAGAATAACTAATTTACCTGGTAAGAACCAATGGCTCTTTACCTTTACTTTGAAGAAACAGACAAATAATGGCTTTGCAATGTAGTTAGGCTTTGTTTTTTCTCTTCTCTTTTTTTTTTTAAACAAATCACAAACTTTGAAAAAGTTGAAGTATAACACACATAGAGTACACTGCATAGGTCACCAGGATACAGTTTGCTGAATTCTCCAATTCTCCAATTGCACACGTACGCATACCCAGAGCAGCCTAAGAAACTGAATTGACCAGACCCCCAGAGTTGCCCTGTGCTTCTCCCAACCAGTTCATCCATCTCAGGGAGACAATAAACCATAGCCTGATGTCTAATACCATGGATAGGTTTTTGTTACTTTTGAAATTTATGTAAATGAAATAATACAGTATGCATTCTTTTTGGGTCTGGTTTCTTTCATTTAACCTCATGCTTGAAAACCATCTTCTGAAGTTAAGTTAAAAAAACTTTAAATATATAATGCATTGAAATAATTTTTAAAAATTCAAATAGGATAAAAGGTTAAAGTGAAAAACTCTTCTGTCTCCCAACCCAGTTCTCTACCTCCCTTCTCTGAAGATAACCAATATTAACAATTTATTGATCATCTTTGGAAAGAAATTTTAGGTACAAATAGGCCTCTGAATTGTTATCTTTCTTCCCCTGCACATACCACACATAGAAGAAAAGTCCTTGGGAGATGTACTAAATATTTCCTGAGTCCTACTGTTTGTTCATTCCTATTATTCCACTCATGTTAAGGAATACAGCGATGTTACTTTGAAAAGACTGTAACTCAGTTTGGGTTTGATTCATGTTTTGTTGTGATTAGATTCAGCTTATGTACTTTGTTGGCAATGATACTACAAAAGAGATATTGTGTTTTTCTTAGTACATTATATCAGGAGGGACCTCATGCAGCTTTGTGCTATTACTGGTGATGTGAATTTCAGTACTTTAGCTAAGGTGAAGTCAACCAGGTTTCTACAATATTACCAATTTTCCTCTTGTAATTAATCAGTAATCAGTGAGGAGATTCTTTGAGACAATGTATAATTTTGTTTCCTCGTCGAGTATTCATTCAATGGTTTTAATTTCCATTGATGAATTTTGCTTGAGTTAGTCATAATTATAACAATTAAAAACTGATATTATTAAGTTTATTTTTATTTTTCTCAAGGTCTGCTGCACTCACAAGCCAGGTTATGTCAGCTGGACTATGTGGTGCCTTTTGTACCTGTCTGCATCCTGCCATCCGTTTGCCATCTGCAGAGGGCTCAACTTGCAGTCCCAAAGGAAAGGTACATTTCCAGAAGAGTGAAAGAAAGATCTAGGGCCCAAGCTAATGACATCAAGTACTCTGAATTTGTCTTGGTGTCCACCTTGTTTTGGTTCCAGAGAAATGACACAGTTGCTAATGATGTTGGTACTACCTTGCATAGCTTCTAAACCTCAAACTTACCTTGGAGATTTTGTCCCTTGCTTTTTCTTTGTTCTCAGGTCTTATCGCTCCCTTTTTTTCTGGACATGAAATCTAGATCTTTGATTTTGAAAAGAAATTTGACTATGTACTCCCAAATTCTTTAGCAAGTTGTTTTCTGGACTTAATGCCAGACTTAGAGTTGTTTATAAATACCTTGATGCTAGTGTGTGATTGGAAGAAGGTGTAAGTGTTAAGACACTGCCTGGCTATTCTGCTTGGAATCTCCTCTTCAGGATATTCTTGGTCTTGGCTTAACTCTAAGGCCTTCTCAGGTCCTGGTCTTTGCTGGAATCAGCACCTCACTCTTCAATTCTGAAACCAAATCTGGATTCTAGACCAGATTCTTTCCTGTTTTGATTTCTAAAGCAAGTTTTCATTTGTTAGCATAACGTGGGTAAAGTTTTTTGTTGAATGAAAATTTCCAACTGATCTGTGAAGTTGGTGCTACTGCACCTATAATTTTTTGCTACGATCTTCTTTGGAGAGCTGTCCTCAACTAGTCCATATTGGAAAAGTCTTGGTACCTATGGATTCAACTAGGCATCTTCTGGCTCAGTGTTCATTGTATGCAGTTATGTGTAAGCACTAGGAACCGAGCCTGAAAAGTACCTATGAGGCAAGATAACTTTCTTGGTTATTTGTTGGAATGTCAGAAAAAGTCTTGAGTGGTTCACATGAAAACTGTTAATTTAGCAAGAACACAATTTAGAGAGGGGAAAACCTAGCTTTGCTCACTGACGCATGTGCAAGATGAGATGCTGGCAGTGGAATTGTGTATTTATGATAATTTTGCTATTGCAGGGCAAGGGAGGCCGCCTACCAGGGAATTGCAGTAATTAGATGAGTAAAGTGATTGTTCCATAAAACTCAGCTAAAATGTTACAGTGGAGCAGAGAGAAATGAAGAATAAAGAGTATTTCCCAAGTCAGAAAAGATTGTTTTATTGTCTATTTTACAAGCATAGTTAGGATGTTAAATTGGAAGCAAATCTAGCTGGAAAGCAGTAACACACCAGATTTGGCCATTAAATTAATTCTGTCGTAATGAAATGTGAAATTTGACTGAAATGAAGAGGAATTGGATTCAGGCTGCTTATGCTGGTGGCTTTCAATTATAACATAACATAATACACATCCTTTTGTAAAACATAAAAATAAATGCTGAGCAAACAGAGGCAACTACTGAACAACAACAACAACAACAACAACAACAACCATAAAAAGAATTGCCAATCCAGACATTTCCAACGCTTACCTGGGAGGTCATCTGAAAAATGAGGGGATCAAAATACATAATTTCTAATGTCCTTTACAGCTCTGCTATGAATGCCTGCAGCCATAAATTTAGGTCTTAGGAAAGATCAATGTGTCATGACACACAATAAAGTATTAAAGTTGGCAAACAATTTACTTCTTTATAAGTTAAACAGGTTCAGCATTATTCCTGTAATGATGGCATGCTTGTTGTCCTGATTTTGACTATATTTTCTTAAGATAGAAATTGATTAAATTATAGCTAGTATCCTAGGCCCATGTGAGCATGGGTGCCACTGGAGGAGTGGAGATATGTATGCTACTCACTTATGTGTTAGCCCCAGAGCATAGCAAAATTTCTATGATTGTTTGTAGGACTTCTCTCCATACTTTTTATCAGATTTCTTCCTTAAGAGAGAAGAACTGGACATATCTTTATGCATTTTATTTGACTTTTCTGCACAGGAATGAATTAGTGAGACAGTGCTATAGTTTGTATGTTTGTTCCTCTCAAAACTCATATTGCAATTTTATCCCAATGTTGGAGGTAAAGGCCTAATGGGATGTGTTTGGGTCATGGGAACAGATTCCTCATGCCCTCTATTAGTTCCCAGGAGAGCTGGTTGTTTATAAGAATCTGTTACCTGCCCCTCCTCTTTCTTTCTATGTAATCCCTAAACATGCTGGCTCTCCTTCCCCTTACATCATAAGTGGAAGCAGCCTGAGGCCCTCACCAGAAACGGATGCTAGTACCATGCTTCTTGTATAGCCTGCAAAGCCATGAGCAAAATAACTCTCTTTATAAATTACCGACCCCTAAGTATCCTTTTATGGCTAAACAGACTAAGACATGAAATTGGTACTTAGGACTGGGGAATTACTATAAAGATGCCTGAAAATGTAGAAATGTCTTTAGAAATGGATAATGGGTTGGAAGAGTTTTAAGGCCTCAGAATAAGATGAAAAGATGAGGGAAAGTTTGGAACTTCTTAGATATTGGTCAAATCGTTGTTACTAAAATGCTGATAGAAATATAGACAGTACTGGCTGCACTTGGTGGTTTATGCCTGCAGTTCTAGCAGTTTGGGAGGCTGAGGAAGGAGGATCTCTTAAGGACAGAAATTTGAGACCAGCCTGGGCAACACAGTAAGAACTTGTCTCTAAAAAAAAGAAGAAGAAGAAAGAAATGAAAAAATATATACACAGTAAAGGACAAGTTGATGAGGTCTTGAATGGAAATAAAAAACCTATTGGGAATTGAAGCAAAGGTTACCCTTGTTATACCTTAGCAAAGGACTTGGCTGCTTTGTATTCATGCCTGAGGGCTTTGTGGAAGGCTGAAGTTGAGATAGGGTATCTGATGGAAGAAATTTGTAAGGAGCACAGACTTCAAGAACTGGCATAGCTATTTTTATCAGTTTATGATCATACGCAGCAGCAAAGGAATGGCCTAAAGGTGAGATGTATAATGAAAAAGGACACAGAGCACTAAAATATGGAATATCTACAGCCTGGCCATGTGGCAGAGAAGGAAAGAGCATTATCAGGAGAGGACTCTGAGGGTGCTGATGAGCAAAAACTTGCTAGAGAGATTAGCATGAATAAATGGATATCAAATGTTAATAATCAAGAAAATGCCAACAAGGACCTGAAGGCATTTCAGAAATCTTCAAGACTGACCCACCTGTCACAGGCCCAGAGGCCTAGGAGAACAGAATGGTTTGGGGAGTCAGGGCCAAAATGCTACTTATCAGCACCATCTCAACATGCTGCTCCCTATATTTTCACTGCTCTGGTTCCAGCCACAGCTCAAACAGCTCCAGGTACAACTCAAGCCACTGCTCTGGAGGGTGTAAGCAATAAACCTTGGTGGCATCCATGCAGTGTTAAGTCTGCAAGTGCCCAGAATGGAAGAGTGATAAAGGCTTGGCAACTTCTACCTAGATTTTAGAGGATGTATCAGAGAGCCTAGATGCCCAGGTGGAAGTTTGCCACAGGAGCTGAGCCACTACAAAGAATACCCACAGGGGCAATATCTAGTGGAGCCATTGAGGTGGGGCTAAGATGAGGACCCATAATAATCAAGTCACCAGTAGCATGCAACTGCAGCCTGAAGAAAGACACAGGAATTCAAATCCAACCTGTGAGAGCAGCCACATGGGCTGGGCCCAGCAAAGCCATGGGGATGAGGCTGCCCAAGACCTTGAAAATTCACCCTTCACACTAATGTGCTCAGGCTGTGAGACATGGAGTCAAGGGAGATTATTCTGGAGCTGTAAGATTTAATGTCTGCCCTGCTGGGTTTCAGACTTATGTGGGAGCATGTTACACCTTTCTTTTGGACTATTTCTCCATTTTGGAATGAGAATGATTACCTAATGTCTGTTATACCATTGTATCTTGAAAGTAAATAACTTGTTTTTACAGACTTATAGCTAGAAAGAACTTTCTTTGTGTCTCAAATGAGATTTGGGACTTTAGACTTTTGAGTTGCTGCTAGAACAAGTTGTGGGACTTTTGAGGACTATTGACAAGGGGTGATTGTATTTTGCAATGTGAAAATGACATGAGTTTGTGTCGGGAGGATAGGGAGAGGAATTCTATAGCTTGAATGTTTTGTCCACCACAATCCATGTTGCAATGTGATCCCAATGTTGGTGGTATGGTCTAACGGGAGGTGTTTGTGTCATGGGGGCAGACTCCTCACAAACATATTAATGCCCTTACTGAGGAGAGGGAGAGTGAGTTCTCCCTCTATTAGTTCCTGGGACAGCTGGTTGTTATCAAGAGCCTGGCACCTCCCCCTTCTCTCTCTTGCTTCCTTTCTTGCCATGTGATCTCTGTACATGCCAGCTTCCTTTCACCCTCCACCAGGAGTGATGCCTGATGCCCTTACCAGAAGCAGAGGCTGGCACCATCTTCTTAGACAGTATGCAGAATCATGAGCTAAATAAACTATTCTTTATAAAAAATCCTCAGGTATTTCTTTATAGTAACACTAAACAAACTAAGACAGAGAGACTGTTGAACTGCATTAAAAGTTCACTCTTCAAATCCAAAGCAAGGGGAAAAAAACATTAATTATGCCTTCTGTTATAAGTTTTTATATTGATAGCATGTTAAAATAATAACATTTTGGATAGGTTGAATTAGATACAATATATTATTAAAATTAATTTACCTGTTTTTCTGTATATGCTTACCAGAAAAATTTAATTATATATGCAGTCTATACTATATGTCTATTAAACCATGCTGATCCAGACAATCCACAGAATAGCACACTGTCACACTAATTTAGTGACAGCATGCCCACTGCAACTGAGGAGCATGTGTATTGCGTGTCATAGTAAGCCACATAATCTCTAGAGGCTGGGAGGACCTAAAAAGTTTCAGGAGCTTACTACATTGGTGAAATTTTTGGGCTGGTGCATGCTTGGGCATCCTCCCCAAAGTAAAGGGTATCTTACTGCACCTTGTGCCACCTATCACTAAAAGAAAAGTATATTAGAAGATCTCTTCAGTTATTGGAGATATCCCACACTTGAAAATATTGCTCTAATGTGTTTATTTGGTGACAGAAAAGACAATTGATATGATTTGACTGTGTCTGCACCCAAATCTCATCTTAAATTGTATTTCCCATAATCCCCAAATGTCATGGGAGAACCCCAGTAGGAGGTAATTGAATCATGGGGGCAGTTACCCCCAGGCTGTTTTATGATAGTGAATGAGTTTTCATGAGATATGATGGTTTTATAAGTAGCTTTTCCCACTTTGCTCAGCACTTCTCTCTCCTGCTGCCATGTGAAGAAGGATGTGTTTGCTTCACCTTCCACCATGATTGCGAGTTTCCTGAGGCCTCCTCAGCCACACGGAAATGTGAGTCAAGTAAACCTCTTTCTTTTTCAAGTTACCCAATTCTCAGGCAACAACAGACTAATACAGTGAATTGGTACTTGTAGTGGGGCGCTGCTATAAAAATATCCAAAAATGTGGAAGCAACTTTGGAACTGGGTAACAGGCAGAGTTTGGAACAGCTTGGAGAGTTCAGAAAAGGATGGGAAAATGCAGGGAAGTCAGAAACTTCCTAGAGACTTGGAGGGCTCAGAAGACAGGAAGATGTGGGAAAGTTTTGAATTTCCTAGAAATTTGTTGAATGGCTTTGACCAAAATGCTGATAGTAATGAGGACAGTGAAGTCCAGGCTGAGGTGGTCTCAGATGGAAATGAGAAATTTGTTGGGAACTGGAGTAAAGGTGACTCTTGCTATGCAAATAGATGGGTGGCATTTTGCCCCTGCCCTATTGTGATGGTTAATACTGAGTGTCAACTAGATTGGATTGAAGGATGCAAAGTATTGTTCCTGGGTGTGTCTGTGAGGGTGTCTCTAAAGGAGATTAACATTTGAGTCAGTAAACTAGGAGACACAGATCCACCCTCAATCTGGGTGGGCATGTGTAACCAGCTGCCAGCATGGCCAGGATAAAAGCAGTCAGAGACACATGGAAGGACTAGACTGGCTAAGTCTTCTGTCCTCCATCTTTTTCCTGTGCTGGATGCCTCCTGCCCTTGAACTCCAAGTTCTTCAGCTTTTGGACTCTTGGACCTACATCAGTGGTTTGCCAGGGGCTCTTGGGCCTTTGGCCACAGACTGAAGGCTGCACTGTCAGCTTCCTGACTTTTGAGGTTTTGGGGCTTGAACTGGCTTCGTTGCTCCTCACCTTGCAGATGGCCTATTGTGGGACTTCACCTTGTGATTGTATGAGTCAATACTGCCTAATATACTATTTTTCATATATGCAGCTATCCTATTAGTCATGTCCCTCTAGAGAGCCCTGACTAATACACCTAGAGATCTGGAACTTTGAACAAGAGAGAGATGATTTAGGGTATCTGGCAGAATATATTTCTAAGCAGAAAACCACTCAAGAGGAAACAGAGCCCAAAAATTCAGAAAATTAGCAGCCTGATGATGCAATAGAAAAGAATACCCCATTTTCTGGGGACAACTACAAGCCTGCTGCAGAAATTTGCATAAGTAAAGAGGAACCGAACATTAATCACCCGGACAATGGGGAAAATGTCTCCAGGGCATGTCAGAGACTTTCATAACAGCCCCTCCCATCACAGGACCAGAGGACTAGGGGGTAAAAATGGTTTCTTGGGAAAGGCCCATGGCCCCCCTGCTCTATGCAACCTCAGGACATGGTACCCTATGTCCCAGCTGCTCCAGCTCCAGCTAGGGCTAAAAGGGGCCAAGGTTCAGTTCAGGTCATTGCTTTAGAGGGTGCAAGCTGCAAACCTTGCTGACTTTAACATGGTGTTGCAAGTGTGGGTGCACAGAGTTTAAGAATTGAAATTTGGGAGAGATAAAACCCCTATCTCCCTGGGACAGAGCATCTAGGGGAAGGGGCAGCTATGGGCACAGCTTCAGCAGACTTAAATGTCCCTGCCTGACAGCTCTGAAGAGAGCAGTGGTTCTCCCAGCATACCATTTGAGCTATGACAATGGACAGACTGCCTCCTCAAGTGGGTCCCTGACCCCTGTGTAGCCTGACTGGTAGACACCTCCCAGTAGGGGCTGACAGACACCTCAGAAATGAGAGCTCTGACTGGCATATCTGGTGGGTGCCACTCTGAGACAAAGTTTCCAGAGGAAGCATCAGGCAGCAATATTTGCTGTTCTGCAGCCTCAGCCGGTGATACCCAAGCAAACAGCGTCTGGAGTAAACCTCCAGCAAACTCCAACAGACCTGCAGCTGAGGGACCTGACTGTTAGAAGGAAAACTAACAAACAGAAAGGAATAGCATCAACATCCACAAAAGGGATGTCCACACCAAAACCCCATCTATAGGTCACCAGCATCAAAAATCAAAGGCAGATAAAAACCAAAAGATGGAGAGAAACCAGCACAGAAAGGCTGAAATTCCAAAAACCAGAATACCTCTTCTCCTACAAAGGATCACAACTCCTTGTCGGCAAGGGAACAAAACTGAATGGATAATGAGTTTGATGAATTGACAGAAGTAGGCTTCAGAAGGTGGGTAATAAAAAATTCCTCCGAGCTGATTGAGACCATTCTAGCTAATGTGGTGAAACCCTGTCTCTACTAAAAAAAATACAAAAAACTAGCCAGGCACGGTGGCAGGCGCCTGTAGTCCCAGCTACTCGGGAGGCTGAGGCAGGAGAATGGCGTGAACCTGGGAGGCGGAGCTTGCAGTGAGCTGAGATCCGGCCACTGCACTCCAGCCTGGGCGACAGAGCAAGACTCTGTCTCAAAAAAAAAAAAAAAAAAAATTCCTCCGAGCTAAAGGAGCATGTTCTAACCCAATGCAAAGAAGCTAAGAACCTTTAAAAAAGGTTAGACGAATTGCTAACTAGAATAACCAGAGTAGAGAAGAACATAAATGACCCAATGGAGCTGAAAAACACAGTATGAGAACTTCGTGACACATACACAAGCTTCAATAGCCAAATCAATCATGCAGAAGGAAAGATATCAGTGATTGAAGATCAACTTAATGAAATAAAGTGAGAAGACAAGATTAGAGAAAAAAGAGTGAAAAGAAATGAACAAAGCCTCCAAGAAATTTGGGACTATGTGAAAAGACCAAATCTATGTTTGGTGTACCTGAAAATGAGGGGGAGAATGGAACCAAGTTGGAAAACACTCTTCAGGATATTATCCAGGAAAACTTCCCCCAATCTAGCAAGGCAAGCCAACATTCAAATTCAGGAAATACAGAGAACACCACAAAGATATTCCTCATGAAGAGCAACTCCAAAACACATAATCATCAGATTCACCAAGGTTGAAATGAAGGAAAATTGTTAAGGGCAGCCAGACAGAAAGGTTGGATTACCCACAAAGGGAAGCCCATCAGACTAACAGTAGATCTCTCAGCAGAAACACTACAAGCCAGAAGAGAATGGATGCCTATATTCAGCATTCTTAAAGAAAAGAATTTTCAAGCCAGAATTTCATATCCAGCCAAACAAAGCTTCATAAGTGAAGGAGAAATAAAAGCTTTTACAGAGAAGCAAATGCTGAAAGATTTTGTCTCCACCAGGCCTGCCTTACAAGAGCTCCTGAAGGAAGCACTAAATGTGGAAAGGAACAACCAGTACCAGCCACTGCAAACACATGCCAAATTGTAAAGAACATGGATGCTAGGAAGAAACTGCATCAACTAACGGGCAAAATAACCAGCTAGCATCATAATGACAGGCTCAAATTTACACATAGCAATATTAACCTTAAATGTAAATGGGCCAAATGCCTCAGTTAAAAGACACAGACTGGCAAACTGGATAAAGAGTCAAGACCCATCGGTGTGCTATAGTCAGAAGACCCATCTCACATGCAAAGACACACATAGGCTCAAAATAAAGATCTACCAAGCAAATGGAAAGCAAAAAAAGCAGGGGTCACAATGCTAGTCTCTGATAAAACAGACATTGAACCAACAAAGATTAAAAGAGACAAAGAAGGACATTACATAATAGTAAAGGGATCAATGCAACAAGAAGAGCTAACGATCCTAAATATATATGCACCCAATACAGGAGCACCCAGATTCATAAAACAAGTTCTTAGAGACCTACAGAGAGACTTAGACTCCCACACAATAATAGTGGGAGACTTTAACACCCCACTGTCAATAATAGACAGACCAATGAGACAGAAAATTACCAAGGATTTCCAGGACTTGAACACAGCTCTGAACCAAGCAGACCTAATAGACGTCTACAGAATTCTCTACCCCAAATCAACAGAATATACATTCTTCTCAGCACCACATCACTTCTAAAACTGATCACATAATTGGAAGTAACAAACTCCTCAGAAAATGTAAAAGAACAGAAATTACAACAAACTATCTCTCAGACCACAGTGCAATCAAATTAGAACTCAGGATTAAGAAACTCACTCAAAACCGCACAACTACATGGAAACTGAACAACCTGCTCCTAAATGACTACTGGGTAAATAACGAAATGAAGGCAGAAATAAAGATGTTCTTTGAAACCAATGAGAACAAAGACACAACATACTAGAATCTCTGGGACACATTTAAAGATTGTGTAGGTGGAAATTTTATAGCACTTAACGCCCACAAGAGAAAGCAGGAAAGACCTAATAATGACACCCTAACATCACAATTAAAAGAACCAGAGAAGCAAGGGCAAACAAATTCAAAAACTAGCAGAAGACAAGAAATAACTGAAATCTGAGCAGAAATGAAGGAGATGGAGACACACAAAAAATTTTTTTCAAAAAATCAGTGAATCCAGGAGGTGGTTTTTTGAAAAGATAAACAAAATACATAGACCACTAGCCAGATTAATAAAGAAAAGAGAGAAGAATCAAACAGACACAATAAAAAATGATAAAGGGGCTATCACCACCAATCCCACAGGCATACAAATTACCATCAGAGAACACTATAAAAACCTTCACAAAAATAAACTAGAAAATCTAGAAGAACTCCTGGACACATACACCCTCCCAAGACTAAACCAGGAAGAACTCAAATCTCTGAATAGACCAATAACAGGTACTGAAATTGAGGCAATGATTAATAGCCTACCAACCAAAAAAAGTCCAGGACCAGACAGATTCACAGCCGAATTCTACCAGTGGTACAAAGAGGAACTGGTACTATCCCTTCTGAAACTATTCCAATCAATAGAAAAAGAGGGAATACTCCCTTACTCATTTTATGAGTCCAGCATCATCCTGATGCCAAAACCTGGCAAAGACATAGCTAAAAAAGAAAATTCAAGGCCAATATCCCTGATGAACTTTGATGCAAAAATCCTCAACAAAATACTGGCAAACCGAATCCAGCAGCACATCAAAATGCATATCCACCATGATCAAGTCGGCTTCATCCCTGGGATACACGGCCAGTTCAACATACACAAATCAATAAATGTAATCCATCACATAAACAGAACTAACAACAAAAACCACATGATTATCTCAATAGATGCAGGAAAGACCTTTGAAAAAATTCAACAGCACTTCATACTAAAAACTCTCAAAAAAGTAGGTATTGATGGAACGTGCCTCAAAATAATAAGAGCTATTTATGACAAACCCACAGCCAATATCATACTGAGTGGGGAAAAACCTGGAAACATTCCTTTGAAAACCAGTACAAGACAAGGATGCCCTCTCTCACCAGTCCTATTCAACATAGTATTGGAAGTTCTGGCCAGGGCAATCAGGCAAGAGAAAGAAATAAAGGGTATTCAATTAGGAAAAGAGGAAGTCAAATTGTCTCTGTTTGGAGATGTCATGATTGTATATTTAGAAAAGTCCATCATCTCAGCCCCAAATCTCCTTAAGCTGATAAGCAACTTCAGCAAAGTTCAGGATAAAAAATCAATGTGCAAAAATCACAAGCATTCCTATACTCCAATAACAAACAGAGAGCCAAATCATGAGTTAACTCCCATTCACAATTGCTAAAATGAGAATAAAATACCTAGGAATCCAACTTACAAGGGATGTGAAAGACCCCTTCAAGGAGAACTACAAACCACTGCTCAACAAAATAAAAGAGGATACAAATAAATGGAAGAACATTCCATGCTCATGGATAGGAAGAATCAGTATCATGAAAACGGCCATAATGCCCAAAGTAATTTATAGATTCAATGCTATCCCCATTAAGTTACGACTGACTTTCTTCACAGAATTGGAAAAAACTACTTTAAATTTTATATGGAACCAAAAAGAACCTGCATAGTCAAGACAATCCTAAGTGAAAAGAACAAAGCTGGAGGCATCATGCTACTTGACTTCAACCTATACTACAAGGCTACCGTAATCAAAACAGCATGGTACTAGTACCAAAACAGAGATATTGACCAATGGAACAGAACAGAGACCTCAGAACACCACACATCTACAACCATCTGATCTTTGACAAACCTGACAAAAACAAGCAATAGGGAAAGGATTCCCTATTTAATAAATGGTGCTGGGAAAACTGGCTAGCCATATGCAGAAAGCTGAAACTGTATCCCTTCCTTACACCTTACACAAAAATTAACTCAAGATGGTTTAAAGACTTAAATGTAAGACCAAAAACCATAAAAACCCTAGAAGAAAACCTAGGCAATACCATTGAGGACACAGGCATGGGCAAAGACTTCATGACTAAAACACCAAAAGCAATGGCATCAAAATCCAATATAGACAAATGGGATCTAATTAAACTAAAGGGCTTCTGCACAGCAAAAGAAACTACCATCGGAGTGAACAGGCAACCTACAGAATGGGAGAAAATTTTTGCAATCTATCCATCTGACAAAGGGCTAATATCCAGAATCTACAAAGAACTTAAACAAATTTACAAGAAAAAAACAAACAACCCCATCAAAAAGTGACAAAGGATATGAACAGACACTTCTCAAAAGAAGACATTTATGCAGCCAACAGACACATGAAAAAATGCTCATCATCACTCGCCATCAGAGAAATGCAAATCAAAACCACAATGAGATACCATCTCACACCAGTTAGAATGGCAATCATTAAAAAGCCAGGAAACAACAGATGCTGGAAAGGATATGGAGAAATAGGAATGCTTTTACACTATTGGTGGGAGTATAAATTAGTTCAACCATTGTGGAAGTCAGTGTGGCAATTCCTCAAGGATCTAGAACTGGAAATACCGTTTGACCCAGCAATCCCATTACTGGGTATATACCCAAAGGATTATAAATCATTCTACTATAAAGACACATGCACACTTATGTTTATTGCAGCACTGTTCACAATAGCAAAGTCTTGGAACCAACCCAAATGCCCATCAATTATATACTGGATAAATAAAATGTGGCACATATACACCATGGAATACTATGCAGCCATAAAAAAGAATGAGTTCAGGTACTTTGCATCATTGTTAGCAAAGCAACCCAAGAAGAGAAAACCAAACACCGCATGTTCTCACTCATAAGTGGGAGCTGAACAATGAGAACATATGGACACAGGGAGGGAAACATCACACATCTGGGCCTGTTGGGGGTGGGGGAGTGGGGGAGGGATAGCATTAGGAGAAATACCTAATGTAAATGACGAGTTGATGGGTGCAGCAAACCTACATGGCACATGTACACCTATGTTACAAACCTGCACATGTACCCCAGAACTTAAAGTATAATAATACTAAATAAAACAGAATTGAGGTTTGGGAACCTCTACCTAGATTTCATGGGATGTATGGAAATGCCTGGATGTCTAGGCAGAAGTTTGCTCCAGCAGCTGAGCCCTCATTGAGAACCTCTGCTAGGGCAGTGTGGAAGGGAAATGTGGAGTCAGAGCCCCCACACAGAGTGCCGACTGTGGCACTGCCCCCACACAGAGTGCCCACTGTGGCACTGCCTAGTGGAGTTGTGAGAAGAGGGCCACCCTCCTCTCAGCCCCAGAATGGTAGATCTACTGTGTGCCTGGAAAAGTCACAGACACCCAACACCAGCCTGTAAAAGCAGCAGGAAAGGGGATATACCGTGCAAAGTCACAGTAGTGAAGCTGCCCAAAGCTTTGGGAGCCCACCTCTTGCATCAGAGTGACCTGCATGTGAGACATAGAGTCAAAGTGGATCATTTTTAAACTTTAAGGTTTAATGACTGCCCTTTAGATTTTGGACTTGCATGGGGCCTGTAGTCCATTTGTTTCGGCCACTTACTCCCATTTGGAATGGGTGTATTTACCCAAACCATGTACCTCATTGCATCTAGAAAGTAACTAACTTACTTTTGATTTTTCAGGTTCATAGGCAAAAGGGACTGGCCTTGTCACAGATGAGAATCTGGACTTAGACTTTTGGATTAATACTGGAATGAGCTAAGACTCTGGGAGACTGTTGGAAAGGCATGATTGTGTTTTTAAATTTGAGGACATGAGATTTGGGAAAAATTAGGGGTAGCGTGATATGGTTTGGCTGTATCCCCACCCAAATCTCATCTTGAATTGTAGCTCCCATAATCCCCACATGTTGTGGGAGGGACCTGGTAGGAGGTAATTGCATCATGGGGGCAGTTACCCCTGTGCTATTCTCATGATAGTGAGTGAGTTCTCACCAGATCTGATGGTTTTATAAGGGACTTTTCTTCCTTTGCTCAGCACTTCTCTCCCCTGCTGCCATGTGAGGAAGGATATGTTTGCTTCCCCTTCCACCATGATTGTAAGTTTCCTGAAACCTCCCCAGCCATATGAATCTGAGAGTCAATTAAACCTCTTTTCTTTATAGATTACCCAGGGTTGGGCAGTTCTTTATAGCAGCAGGAGAATCAACTAATACTACTGTTAATTTTGACTATATTCAAGAGCAAGAAATGAATTAATATTAGGTCTAATCTTCAGTACAAGAAGATCTACAGCTTGGTCCATACACCCTACAAAATCCTATGTGGTAGGGTTGAAACCAGCATGTCTGGTTTGTATTAATGACTCTCCTTTCAAAAATTTTCCAGAAATGTGATCAATCAGAATCCCTGAGAAGCTATGCATGGATGAACTGAATTTAAGAAGAATATCTGATCACTCCAAGAGATTCTCCATAGTAGCTGTATTTGGTACCTTCCCAGATAGCCTTCACTGGGCCAGTGCCCTCATCCCCTGAATGTCATGTACATTCTACAAATGCCCTGTACTTCAGAGTACTACAACAACCTACAAATGCTCTGTACTTCAGAGTTGTCCTTAGATAAATGGAAGCCTTCTTTCCCAGGATATTACATTCCTTATAGGGGCCAGCTGGCTACCAATAACTGATTAATAGGAGACAAAAAGGCTAACACCCCTTAACTCAAGGCAGAACTAACACTGTGGTAAAATTGTTGGTGTAGAGCTCTACATGGGACAAGGTTTAAATCATTCCCAGCCAAGTCTGCATCCTTGCTTAGCTTCATTTTCCTGACATAACTTGCCTTCTTCACCTCCCTTCTTTGAAGCAGTCCTAATCAGTCCCTTTCATAATAATTATTATCATGCCCTCTAGATTCTGAGAACTCAATAACTTTCTAATGTTGACCAATTAAAATACTCTCCCCATTCCTAAGTATATGCACCTACTAATTAAGGGAGGTAAAGCATCCCATAAACTAAAAAGTAAAACCATAGGCTCATATTTCTTATGACCCTGTATAACACCACAAGACAAGCCACCTAGACTAGTTCAAGAGCTACCCATGTGGGAGGAAGATCTAGAATGAATGGTTGACAAGATGGATGATGACTGTTATTCCATTTTTATTACTATTATTTTGCTTACGAAATACAATTTTAGGATTATGGATGATAGGAGGGGGGCATTAGTGAAGGCATTTCAGGGGAGGTAATGTTAGAACTGGATTATAAAGATGAGTAGGAATTAGCTAGGAAGAAAACAGGAGAAGGAGGATAGTACAGACAATAAGAATAGAACAATAAGAGAGGTCTCAAAAATGGGGCAATGTGTGCACTCTCATGTCTCTTATAATGCTTGGAACAAAACTTATTTGTGCCATAAAAAATGATATTTAGATTCAAATTTTTATTACATAAAACTTCTTAATTAGAAGAACATAGCGAGATTTATACTTCTTCTCTTTCAGACTATAAGTAACCTTAGGGCAGACACTATGTCTCTTTTAATTACTCTTGTTTCTCTATTGCTTTGTAAATATTAATCAGCTCTGGGCCCTTGTGATTATTCTACATACTCCAGTTCGTCAGTAATTTTATGTTAAGCCACGATTAAAATACTATTTTATTTTTAATAACTTTAAATTTTATAACTCTAAACTCTAACTTGAACTATGTATTTGTAGATGCAACCGACCACTTGACATCTCTACTTGAATGTCTAACAGGGGTCTATTTGGTAAAGAAATAAACAAATACCTTCTAGATGGGTTCATGAGGCTTCTGGGGGGTGTGGCACATAGTACATACTTAACAAATTCAAACAAACATAAAACAAGGTAGCTCGGCTCAAGAAATATGAGTTTATATTTATTAGGAAAGGAATAAAAACAAAACTAAGGTAAAATAGTTTAGAACTTAAGAAGGAATTAATTTTTTAATGTAAATTTATTCCTAATCTAAGAACTTTGTCATATATAGTATATTTTAAGCAATTGGGAAAGGACTTACGTGTATGCATATGTCTTTACATGTATGTGTTTTGGGGAGTTGACATTAGTAGAAAGACAGGAGAAGAAACGAACATGTAGAATTGGCCAGTAGATGGAGTATTTCAATCCAATGTAAGAATCCCTCTCTGAAATTAGAAAAATTAAAAATGAAATGAGGTATTTGGTGAAGTCTCCTCTCTTTTAACATACTTCACTTCTGAAATGAGATAAATGTACTCTTTCCTATTTTTTCTGCTAAATATAACTAAAACTCTGGGTATAATATATAAACAAACATAATACTCTAAATATGAAAAGAAAAAGACCATTTAGGTATTGCAGAACCCAAGAAACAACATGGTGGTAAGTTTCCTGGGTTTTCTTTTTGTCTGACAGATATCAGGATTCAAACTGAAGAAATCAGCATCCAGGAAGCATCAATAGGTGCAAACAAATAAATCCTCGACAAAATGGTAGACTTAAGCCCTAACATATTAATAAATACATTAAATGTAAATAGCATAACTACACAAAGAAAAATACAGAGGTTGGTAATGCGGATTTAGAAAGTAACTCAACTTTATACTTTCTACAAAAAACATACTTTAAATATAACTGATTAGGCATCCTGGAAGTAAAAAGATGGAAAAAATATGTATCATGCAATAATCAACAAAGGAAAGAAAAAGTGGCTATATTAATATGAGATTAAATAGACTTCAGAGCAAAGAAATTACTAGAGACTAAGAGGAACATTGTACAGGATTAAAAGGCCAATCAACCAAGAATACATAGCATCCTAAATGTGTATGTACCAACAAAATAATGCAAACAGGTGAAGCAAAAATTGGTAGAACTGAAATAAGGAATAAACATATTCATAATTATAATGAGAAACTTCAATGACCTGCTATCAAAAATTGATATAACAACTACACAGAAAATCACTAACAATACAGAAGAACTTAAATACACCAAGATTGAATCAATATATGCAGAACTATCTACATAGTAACAGCAAGATACACATTATTTTCAAGTGTACATGAAATACATAACATAGTACATCATATCCTAGACCACAAAACAAACCTCAAAAAATTTAAAACAATTGAAATCACATAGAGTGTGTTATTCAACAAAACTGAATTAAAGTAGGATTCAATAACAGAAAGATAAAAGTTACCAAATACTTAGGACCAAACACATGGGTCAAAGAGGCTGTGCCAAGGGAAATAACAAAAAATACATTAAATTGAATAAAAATACAATAAAATAAAAATACAATACATCAAAATGGTTGCAACACAGCTAAAGCAGTGATTCAATGAAAATGTATAGCAGTAAATGTAAACATTACAAAAGAAGAAAAGTCCCAAGTCAATAATCTGAGCTTCTACCTCAAAAACTTAGAAGAAAGAAGAGAAAAGTAAACCCAAAGCAAGCAAGAAGAAAAAACTAATAAAGATAAGGGCAGCAATCAATAAAATTTAAAACATGAAAATGACAAAATTAGTAACACAAAGAGCCAGTGCCTTGAAAATATTTTAAAAATTGAGAAAACTCTATCAAACCTAACAAAGAAAAAAGAGGGAAGATACAAATTACCAATATTGGGAATAAAATATGGACATCACTGTAGAAATTACAGACATTAAAAGGATAAGAAATACTACAAACAACTCTACATAAATTTGACAACTTAAAATAAGTAAATCAATTTCTCAAAAAATATAACCTGCCATAACTCACTCAGTATGGAACAAATCACCAGAAAAGACCTATAAATGTTAAGAAAATAGAATTTCTAATTTGAAGACTTGTAAAATAGAAATCTCCAGGCCCAAATTGTTTTGGTGGAGAATTCTACCAAATATTTAAAGCATTAATGTAAATTCTACAGAATCTTATCTAATAAAATAGAAAAGGAGAGAATACTTAAGAATTCATTTTCTGAAACTAGCATTACCTTAATACCTGTATTAGTCAGTTCTCCCAATGCTATAAAGAACTACTTGAGACTGGGTAACCTATAAAGAAAAGAGGTTTAATTGGCTCACAGTTCTTCAGGCCATACAGGAAGCACGGGTGAAGAGGGATTAGTCCACTGTCACATTGCTATAAATAACTACCTGACACTGAGTAATTCATTTAAAAAAAAAAAGTTTAATTAATTCACAGTTCTGTAGGTTGTACAGGAAGCATGGCTAGGGAAGCCTCAGGAAACTTACAATTATGGCAGAAGGTGAAGGGTAGCAGGCACGTCTTACATGGCCAGAGGAACAAGAGAGGAAAGGGTAAGGTGCTACACACTTTTAAACAACTAGGTCTCAAGAGAACTCACTCACCATCATAAGAACAGCAAAGAGGAAGTCTGCCCCCATAATCAAATCACCTCTCACCAGGTCCCTCATCCCAACATTAGGAATTACAATTCGACATAAGATTTGGGCAGAGACACAAACCCAAACCATATCAATACCAAAACCAGAGAAACACAGTACAGAAAATAAAACTACAGGCTAATATTATACATAAATATAGATACTAAAGTTCTTTAAAATATTAACAAATATAATTCAACAATACATAAAAAGAATTATGCACCATAACCAAGTGGGGTTTATTCCCAGAAAGACTGTCTTAATATTTAAAAATTAATCAATGTAATCCGCCATATTATCATACTAAATAAGAAAAATCATATGATTGTATCAATCAATGCATTAAAAGCATAAATAATCATTTATAATAGAAACCAAAAAAAAGGAATAGAGAGAAATTTCCTCAATTCCTCAGCTCAACAATGGGCACATTTAACAACCTATAGTTGACATTATACTCAGTGGAAAAAGACTGAATGCTTCCCCACTAAGGCAAAAAAAAAAAAAAAAAAAAGAAAAGGTTGGGGGTAGGGCAAGCATGTTTCCTGGAAGTTCTAGCCAGTACTACAGCAAGAAAGGGAAATGGAAGAAATAAAATGCATTTCTGTATTCTAGCAATAAATTCAAAGCCTCAAAGTTAACAATATAATGCTACTTAAAATTGCTCAAAAAATAACATTTCTAGTGCAAATTAAACTAAATGTGTACAAGACTTTTATGCCAAAAATTATATAATCAAAGATCTATATAAAAGGAAAAACATACTATGTTCATTGATTGGAAGATTCAATATGGTAAATATGTCAGTTCTCCCTAAATTTATATACAGGTTTGATGCAAATTCTCTCAAAATCCCAGTATGATTTTTGAGGTATATATAAGATTAGTTTAAAATGTATATGTAATGGCAAATAAATTACAATAGCCATACAATTTCCAAAAGGAAGAATACATTGGGAAATGTTCTACCTGATTTTGATACATATCATAAAGTTACAATAATTAAGACTATGTAGTGCTAGCAGATAGATAGACAAATAGATCAATGAAACAGAATGCAAAAGCAGAAATAGACCCACATATATATGCCTGACTAATATCTGACAAGCATGAAAAAGCATTTCAATGAAAGAAAGCTACCCTTTTCAACAAATGGTGTTAGAGTAATTGAATACCCAAAGGTAAAAGAGAGAATCTTGACCACACGAAAAAAATAAAAATGGATCATAGAGTCAGATGTAAAATGTAAAACTGTGAAACTTTTGGAAAAAGAAAAGAAACATAGAAGAAAATCTTAAATCTTCAGGACTGAAAGCTAGGCAAAGAGAGAGTTCTTATACTTGATACCATGAGCACCATCCATGATTAGAAAATTCAATAAATTAGACTTCTTTATCAAAATTAAAAACCTGTGATATACCCTATTGAATGGATAAAAAAACAAGCTATACAATTTAAAACTACACAAACTACAAAATCACATACCTGACAAAGAACAAGTACCTAAAATATATAAAGAACTCTCAAAACTCAATGTTAAAGACTCAAAAAGCAATTAGGATATGAACAAAAAAAATGAAGTGATATTTTACCAAAAAACATACATAGATGGCAAATAAATACATGAAAAGATTTTTAACATCATTGGACTTTATAAAATTCAAATTAAAACCACAATAAGATACCACTACACATTTATCAAAATGACTAAAATAAAAAATAATGACAATATCAACTGATGGCAAGGATGTGAAGAAACTGGATCACTCATACATTTCTGATGGGAATGTAAAATGGTACAACCACTCTTGAAAATCATTTGGCAACTTCTTTTATAAAACTAAACATGCAACTAGAATAAGGCCAAGCAATTGCACTTGTGGGTGTTTATATCAAATAAATGAGAAATTATCTCTCATTAAAACTAGTACACAAATGTTTATAGCAGCTTTATTTGGTTATTTCCAGTTTTTGGAAATAACCCAGATATCCTTCAACAGGTGAGTGACTAAACAAACTGTGTACATCCAGACCACAAATAATCTCAGCAACAAAAAGAAGGAGCTATCAATGCACGTATCAACCTGGATAAACTTGCACAGAATCATGTGACATGAAACAACAAAAAAGGCTAATCTCAAAAGATTACCTACCTACATTGATATAACATTCTTGAAATGACAAAATTGTAAAAATGGGTAACAGAGTAGTGGTTATAAGAGGCTAAGGAGAGGATGGGGGTAGGAGAAAAGTAGGTGTGGTAACACCTAAAAGATCCTTGTGTTGATGGAAATGTTCTGTATCTAGGACCGTATAAACATTAATATCCTGGCTGTGATACTGTAGTACGGTATTGCAGATGTTACCATCAGGGAAGCTGGGTGAAGGGTACACAAGATCTTTCTGTGTTGTTTCATGTGATTTCACAATTATTTCAAAATAAAGTGTTTAACTTAAGAATATGGAACTGGAGGCCATTATCTTTAATGAACTAATGCAGGAACAGAAAACCAAATACCACATGTTCTAACTTATAAGTGGGAGCTAAATAATAAGAACTCATGGACGCATAGAGGGGAACGGCACACACTGGGGCCTATCAGAGGATGGAGGGTGGGAAGAGGTAGAGGATTAGGGAAAATAACTAATGGGTACTAGGCTTAATACCTGAGTGATTAAATAATCTGCACAACAAATCACCATGGCACACATTTACCTATATAAAAAACCTGCAAATGTACTCTTAAACTTAAAATAAAAGTCTTAAAAAAGAATAGTATTTAGAAGTCAAAAAAAGAATACGGAAGGAGAATACAGATCAACAGAAATTAGGGTTGCTTTAACAGAGTTTAGTATAATGGGTGAAGATTATACTAAAAGACCTCTGGTATTGTAGTCAATCAACACAAAAGTCTATAAGACAATCATTTTATAGACATCCAATTCAGAGAGTTATTTGAAAGATGAGATAAATTATTTTGTTATTGCATTTGGAACAGTAGAATCTCCATAAATATATGTTGAATGAACATATGCACATGTTTCATTTTATGAATTTCAATGAACTACACATATTTATAGAAACATTGTTTTAAATAATAAATCATACAATTATAATTTAAATATATTCATGTATAATATAAAAAGCAACATATTAAAATTCAATTAAAACCTCAACATCTTATCCAAATAAAATATGAAATTCTTCCCCATTCTGCATTTAATTTATAAATGCAATTTTAAGGTATTCCTTGTAACTAAAGAAGGAAGAAGGCCAATGGAATCTCTCAGTACAATTCCTAGGTTTGCAGACAAATAAAAGCACAAGCTAATATTCTGTCCTCCCCTCAGGTTGAGACATGTTCCATCAATTGGGTATTTGCTATATTTCTTTAGAACTTCACCCCAGACTCAGTGCACTTGAAGAGAAGACTTCTAAAATTTTAGTTGAAAATATTGCAATTGCGATTCTTACCTAGAAGTGTCTTTTCCACCAAATCAAAAGTAGCAAAAATGTAGAGGAACTCTCCTTCTGCTATAGTATTTTCTAAGATTTTACTTCAAGGATTGGAAAGGCAGGAACAACAGAACTGCCAGAAATTTTGTGTATCTGTCCCTCAAAAAGAATATTACTCCTTATGAAATTTAGAGTTTGAATAAGAATAATGGAAATCTAAAGATCTAATGCATGATATAAGGACTATAATTAATAATAGTGTATTGTATTCAAGAATTTTGCTTTAAAAAAGGATATCTTAGCTGTTCTCACCACAGGGGGAAAACTGGGTAACTGTGAGATGATGGATATGTTAATTTGATTCACCATAGTAATCATTTTACTATATGATTTTCATAACATCATGTTGTATACCTTAAATATATACAGTAAAATTTATTTTAAAAATAAACAAATAATACCATGGAAGGAAAAAAAGAATAACGAAAGTCTTTGAATAACAGGAGATTACTTATTTCATCAAAATAACTCCTATGGTCAGACTGTGCCAAGGTTTCTTCCATTTGATTACAGCTACAGAAAAACTGGAAATGGTGGAAATTAAATCAACAGGTGCCTTTTAAATATTCACGTAATGCTAGTCACTGTGGACATGACTGCCCAAGTATTGCCCAAGAAGAAAGAATGCTAATAGCTAACAGCTAGTAAAAGCCTATTATGTGGCAGGCAGATGGTAGGTGATTTACATATATTACTGTATTTAATCTACACAACTTTATAAGGTAAATACTGTTATAAACCTAGCAAAATTACTTAGATTCTATATGAAGAAAAAGTTCACTAAATTTAATTGTATAAATATGTACTAAAAATCAACTATGTGTCATTATGATTAGGAGCTTTATGCAATTGTTTAATCTCTTAATACTTATCCATTTGTTGTGAAGAGTATTGCCCTTGTTTTTTAGATACGGAAATTGAGGCTTGGAGGTTAAATTATTTGCCCAACTGGTAGAGGTGAGGTTTGAATCATGGCAAGCTTACTCCAGAACCAGAGCACTTAGCCTGACACTACACTGTCTTCTCCCTCATCTACCACCTCATCACATTTCCTTCATACACAGACGGGCTTTCTTGACCTTTGGCAGCACCCCAAAGCCTAAAACTCTCTAACTCTGCTCCTTTAGGATTTTGGTCCTAAATTAAATATCAGCTTAGATAAAAACAAAAAGAATTGTGGCTTCTTTGAGGCATCATTCAACCTGTGTAAGCTGCTAAAGAAGCCCATTGGCTTATAAGGAAGCCCTGTGGCAGCCATGAAAATGTGCAGGTCAGCTCTCTTGCACAAAGAGCAGAGGTAACTGACACCCCAAGTTGCTATCTTTCTGGATCTATCACAGCAATTATATAACTTACCCAAAGTCAAAAAGACAGTAAGCAATAAAACAGTCTGACTGCAGTTCAAGGTCAAAGTTAGCATGAGGCAAGGGAGACAATTCTGGTACAATACTTAATAAGACATTAATTCTCAAGTTTGTGCAGGTGTTGATTCTGCAAGTATTGATCTCGTACTTGTACAACCCTAAGAATAAGCACCTCCTTAAATCTGCATCCTAGGCCCCTCTTTGCCTTATCCTAGTCCTGGCCCTGTCGTGATCAACACTTCAGAAAGAATCAAACTTTCATTGATGATTGTAGACCCTCTCCTTGCAGAGTCTCCATGCTAAATATGTCTATGCACATATATAGCTTAAAGGGAGCACTACCTCTTGTTTTCATCTTCAAGCTAATCTACCCGTTCCCTGTTTTCACTTGGGAATATGTGTATAAACAAAATATGGAAGCCTTATCAGTACCATTTGTCAAAACTTCAGTACATCCTATGACACCTGAACTTCCTCCAAATCCTCTCCATCTCCTTTCCTTCTCCTTCCTCCACTTTGTTCTTTTCTGTGACTTTAATCGTGATTAATTCATATCTCCCATCAACTCAGAGTCTGGCTACGTCAAAACAGTATTCTTTCCTTTCTTTCTTATTGTTATTAGAAATCAAAGGAAGGAAGATGCACCATTCTTTTTCTGTTATGAACTTGTCTGTTGTTGAAATAAATTACACAACTTCATTCTCCTTGATGTTTTTAAAGAATCTGAGTCAGTGGCACCCCACAGCCCACATACCTTAATCACATATTTTATTATACTTCTAAATACATAATTATCTGCAGACCTGGCTACTGATGTAAAGCTGTATAACCTTCTGGTTTTTTAATTGATTACCTGAAACTGAGATTATAAAAGTAGAGACAGAAACTAATGTCTCAACAAAATGGCTCATAAAAGGAGGGTTTACTTAGGCACAATGATGTTCACTGGGAAATTTAAGGTTCATGAACCCACCCTTTCATTTCTTGTGCCCCCAGTTTAATACCAAGTGTCTTCAGTTAGATACTTCTATTATTAAAGTTTTTTTTCCCCCTTTTGGAAATTGCAATTCTGAAAGGCTTACAGTATTTTTTATGGCCTAGAAGTTCCACTCAATGATATAACATCATGGCCTAATATTTAGCATAGAATATGGAAAAACACCACCAAATGGGACATTGGATTTCTTCATGAGCCAATGATAAAATGAAGACTCTTATTAAACTTATATAACAAAAGTTCCAGTCTCTAACTCTAACTACTTGAACTTGTTGGTTCCTCCTGGCCATTTTTTGTTCTTATAAAGGAAACAGCATGGAGTTGGAATATTGTAAAAAATAAAACTTTAAATAATGGAGGTAAAGTAATAGCCTTCATTTATATTTGCATCTTGCCCAATCAGTCATGCAGCCTCACAAACACAATCAATGGGCAACAACAACATTTATATATAATTAATTCTAAAAAATCAATTACATCATCATGAATTTTTTTATTTATCTCAGAATATAATCTCCAAAGACTTTAATCTCAGTGGGATAATTATTTATTTGGAATTACTTTTGATCTTCCAAATAAGGCCAATTATTTTTTCCCATCAGGAGGGCCATCCAAAGTTTGAGCAGGCATAATTTAAATTCCTTTCACAGTTATATTTTAAATGTTTATTACTGAATTTATTTGTTGCAAATTTACAGTGGTGTTTGCCAAGAGATTTTTTACCTTTTTTGTATCTGCAATAATTTTTGTCCATTTTCAAAGTGCCAAGTCTGAAAGTGGGCACATCACACCTGCCTTTTTATTTTATTTTCTCTTTATTTTTAACACTAACTTTTCCTCTTCATTTCCTACTGGCTCCACTGGGATCCCTAAAACACAATTTACAGTTGCTGCAAACCCATAGCATTGCCTTCCAATCACTACATGTTGCTGCTTTGGGATTCACAACTTATGCCTCTTCCTTAAAAATGTTAAAAATATCTTATGAGATGTGATGTGTTTCTATAGAGACTCAGTAGTATAAATCATTTTGTATATATCCCAAGTCATTATGAAACTCTTAGGGAAGAGGCTATAATTTTACTAGACTCTAGTGTTTTTGTATATACAGTTTACAAGAAGGTAGAAAGTGACAAAAATGATATCAGTTTCCAGGGAGAGCTAGAGACCACATAGAGGAGTTTGACAGGAACATTAAGGATCCAGAAACTTTGTCATTTGAAACAAAAAAAAAATCATATATAGCACAAAGGTTAAAGGGGCTTTTTATCCTAAATAACTTGAGGATAATATTTATATCAATCTTCCTAAGTACCTTATATTCTCAGTGCCTCGTATATGTAACTATTCATTCAGCATATACTTTCAGAGCAGCTACAATACTCAGAAATGGCGGAGCTCAAATATCTCATTTTCAATGCCTTGAGGAAAATGGTCTGTGATTCTGTCATTCAACCTTTATCAACTTGATCTAATCAATGTTTTTGTTTGTTTAAATTTTTCTCAGCTTGGCATTTTTTTTTTTCATGTCTCAGCTGTTACTCAATTATATGAACTCTAAACTTTTAGCCTAGTGCTAAGCTTCCTGGAATGCTCTTCCTTCAGTGAGAAATGCTTCTGGAAGAACTGAGACTGAGAAGAGAAAGAAAGACTGTTCTCTTTCTTGAAAATCCTAGTAGGTGATCCCTCCAATATGTAAGGATTAGGTCAAGGAAGAGGATCTTTTAAGTACTACCATATGTCTAGCACCACACTGAGACTTATGGGGATTCTAAGAGAAATGCATTCATGTGAAACATATAAATGATTTAGGAAATGGTAGTAATTATTGTAAGAGAATAAAGAATCTAGCTTTAGACAAAATAGTGATTTTTGTCTACTCTAAAGGTTAGAGAAGTTAGTCTTTAGAGATGATGTTCAAGCTATATTTTAAGAGTAGATAAAATTGGGAAAATTGGAATATGTGGAGTTCTAACAGAGAGATAGTTGTGGTTTTCAAGACACTGGGGAATAATTAGGTGTTATAATTTAGCTAAGGTTGGATCTAGGTTTCACAGTTTGAAGTTGAGGAAAGTCAGATTCAATGTATGGACAATCTCCTCATTCTCCTTTTTAGGAAAGATCAAGGTCTATTCTAGATAATCCATGTTGTCCTCTAACTTTGCATGGCTCTGTCAGTAAGCTCTGCTCTGGTCATGACCTCCATGGAAGAAGATAAATAGAAGAAGTACAAACTGCTGGGAAACTAGCCATAGAAATCTATCAGAGACATGAGCACCTCATTTCTAGTTCGAATTGTTTTTTTCAGCCTCCAGGATCTAGCTTTCCAACCACACCTCTGTATTTCTATTCTGAATCTCAACTGTTTGGCTGATACCAACATTTGAATTACAAGCCATGAGTCCTTAACACTATGCTACGCAATATCCAAATATCCAGTGTACATAACGTTGACAGTTTCTACACTTCTAGAGTTTTTTTCTGAAGAGAGAAGATATTTTTAAAAAAAAAAGCAAACAAACCCAAGTCATACACAAAAGCAATATAGATAGATGGATAGATATTCCAAAATTGTAGAGAATCTGAGACTAAAAATGGACAATCAAGAGAAAAATGCAAAAAGCTGAATCTGTTCACTGAAGCCATTAATCAGGATGTTTATTTATGTGTAAAAAAATTTCTTCAATGAAAGAAACAGACTGGATGATAAAGCTATGAGTGAAGAGGCTTAAAGCATCACATGGATTTTTCCCTCCATTTTTCTGGCACTTAATAGCTGAAATCTTTTCACGGAGCACGCATTTCAACAGCTATGCAAACAAAGTCAAAGCAATCTGTCTAATTGAATCTTCAATATTCAAGTCAATTTGTGAAATATCTTACAATTGCCTTTCAATTTGTAGCCCAAGTCTTGTCCGAAGGTGATAATGGTGATGAATGTTATTGCAAGAGGTAGGCAGTTGTCACAATTTAAAAGCCCTTCATTCCTGACATAGTCTAACACAAGACAAAAATGAGCTTGCCCTTTAAAGGCTGTGACCATTTTCCTCTCAAGTTGCTCTCTTATTATACAAATGAATCACTCTCCAGTGATTATGCTGAAATGAACAAAGCAAAAAATCTTCAACTCTCACATTCTGCAGAAATCTGAACTCATCCTAGGAACTGCTGGCTTGACTTCTCACAGAGAAATAAGAAGGTCAAAACACCAGAAATGTTCAGCAACTAAATTTAACAATAGGAATGGCTCTCAATGCTTCCAAAGTCTCAGGTGATATTTCTGAACACTCCACTCAACACTTTAGAATTTGCATTATCAAACATAAAGATCTACACCCTTACTGAGACCTCTTCATCCTATTCCAGACTGTGTAGGAGAATTATATAGCTTAATAAATTGATGTCTTGTATCTCTTTATTCATTGACTCTAAGCAAGGTTGCTGGTTAGGTTTCATCCCAAGTATGGAACCAATGATATAACCTAGTGGCTACCTGTTCTGTATTCAATAGAATATAGAATAGCACATACAGTACATATGGAATACTTAGAATGTCCAATTTGGAACTAGAATAGATAATAACAGAAGCCATACTCTAATGTGTGAGAGATTCGGTAATTCAATCTACCCAATATAAAGGCATATGAGATAGGAATCTAGGTTGTGAAACCGAAATCCTTAGGTTCTTACTATATTTTACATAATTATTCTAAATCTCTCTTTCCTCAATTGTGACTGAGGATACTTATATTTATCTTCCAGGGTTGTTGCAGATCCCATTAGATAAGGCAGCATAAAGCAATTGGCATGATACCTGGATGATACCTGCCAGTATATTTACAGTTGTTCCTGTTCTTCACTATTAACATCTTTAAAATTTTACAGTTCAGTTTTTCAATGCAAATAAACTATTTCAGCTGTCTTCCTCATCATTGTTGCCATCATTATCATCATTTAAATTTACATTTTCCAAAGCATTTTACATTTATTATCTCATCAAACATTTACTGCTTCAACACTTCTAAGAACTAAAACAGCTCTGGTAGTATCATCCGTAGATCAACAGCTTAGGTCACAAAATAGTTCTTCCTTATGTTAAACGGATACCTATCATCCTGTAAGTTTCATTCATTAGTCTTTGGTCTCTCTTGCTCAAGTATTTTTAAACATCTCATACCTTGATACCTCTTCTATATAATAGCTCCTATGAAGTCTAAAGGTTATTATTGCTACATTCTACAAGTCTTCTCTGAGAAGTTATATACAATCTTATATAAAATTATATGACTCTTGTCATGCAGACTCCCAGGCATTACCCCTAGACTCAGAAATCTGAATTTTTTGCTCACAATCCCAGAATCTTGACATAGGCGGTCCAAAGATGCAGAATGAAAGGACTAGTGACAGGAGTTAGTTAGCTTGCTTTAGGTAGACAGCAAGGGAAGAGTCCCTGGAAAGCCCTTGACCCATGAGCTGGTGCCTCAGCCCCACATAACACAAAAAAGCAGTCTGGAGTAAAAATCAAGCTGCAGGCACCAATAAGGGAACTAGCACATGGGCTTGTGCCTAGAGACATGCCCGCAGCTGCACAGATGGGAGAACCTCCAGCCCACTAAGAAAAAAACACGCACAAACCACTGGCTCACTCAGATAAGGCAACAGGCCTGACATAGAAATGTCTTTGCTCTTTGTTCTTTGCATAATCAGTAGGCTCCTAGGAAAATGTTTCTTCTTCTTTTGTGGGCATGAACACGGAGGGCTCCAGTGGGCACTTTTGTTTCTTTTTTTTTTGGACTGTGAGCCTAGCCTCTATGAATCATCACTTAAGCTCCTGATTGGTCCTGGGCCAAGGTCCTAGGCCAAGCTGAGTAGCCCCTACAAATTATCACTTCACCTCCTGATTGGTCCCAGGCCAAGCTGAATCACATTTTCTCCAAGACAGCCTGCAAACTAAGCACACTCCTTCCCCTTCCAAGTCCATAAAAACTCCAGACCCTGGCCTCATAGTAGGCAACCCATTTAGGCCCGCTCTGCACTAGTGGAGAGCTTTCTTTTTTGCTTATTAAATTTTTGCTCCAACCTCACCCTTGTGTCCCTGCTCCTTAATCATCTTGGACATGAGACAAAGAACTCCTAGCATTATCTCAGACAATGAGAGACTGTTACATCTTGGAGCATTGGCGAGACTGCCACACTTTTGTTGAATATCCGCAGTTTACTTCTGCAGATTCCCTCTTCCCACTTCTCCCTCTGCTCTATGTTCTCATAGGCTGAATACAGACTATATCCTTGACTCTTTGGCTACTTTTTAGATTTATATGACTGGAAGCACAAGCAGGAGATCAGAGAAAAAGAGCTGGATGGGCTCTGACCAAAGGGCAGCTCCTCTCAGGGGCCCAGGTTCTAGCAAGCACTTCAGGTTTCCAGCAATCACTTCTTTCCACTGAACTTTCACACCTCTGAAAGAAAAAGAGGCTTTGTTCTTACTAGTCCAAGGGAGTGGCACTATCCCCAGTGATTTCCCTATACTTTGCCCCACTTTTGTAAATGGTAAATTTATGAAATTCTCCCCTACAGTACCCGGTTAGATTGTGCTAGTCTTTTTATGCTAGGTTCCTGGCTGATACACTGGTTTAGACAAAGCTGGTTCAAATCCCCCTTCTCCAGTTGTTAAGCAGTGTAGCCTCAGGGAAGTTATGCCTCAGAAGACTCGGTTTCCCTGCTTTGGGATAATAAGAATGCCTTCCTCGGCTGGGCTCATTGACTCATGCCTGTAATCCCAGCACTTTGGGAGGCCAAGGCAGGCAAATCACTTGAGGTCAGGAGTTTGAGACCAGTCTGGCCAACATGGTGAAACCCCATCTCTACTAAAAATACAAAAATTGCCTAGGAGTGGTACTGGACATCTGTAATCCTAGCTACTCAAGAGGCTGAGGCAGGAGAGTCACTTCAACCTGGGAGGCAGAGGTGGCAGTGAGCTGAGATCGTGCCACTGTACTCCAGCCTGGGTGACAGAGAGTCTCCGTCTTAAAAAGAAAAAAAAGAAAAAGAATATCTGCCTCCTGGAGGAGTTACAATAATTAAATACATTGTTATATGAATTACTTACCTAAGAGCCTGGTACATAGTAAACATTTGGTGAAATTTAGCTAAAATTAAATTGTAACTAAAAGTCATTTTTCCAGCTTAAAACAAAAACTACTTAAACTTTAAACCCAGAGATGCAAAAGGAGAATTTATTTACAAAAATTAAAAAAAAAAACTGTAATATATCAAAGGGAGAGAAAAATATAGCTTTAAAATAAACAATATTTTAAATAATATTTCAATCAAATAAATTAAACATATTTCTCACTTTTACCTCAAAAATTTCTGAAGCTACAAAAATCTTTTCAAAATAAATATCTGATGAGAATTTAGGAACACTTTTCATTAAGGGGAGTTAGGATTCTAAATTAGAAATATAACAAGCTTTAGCTGATGTTTTAAAAAGTCCATTAAGGTAAGAAGATCCTCAATACTAGTCATATTCATTGATTTAGTTTGATGAAAGTCAAAGATAAAAAATGTGGGAAAAAAATAAGGATTAGACCAAATCCTATATAATCTTTCCAGTAGGATTACTTATATCTGAGGGTTTTCTCTCATCTTAATATAGCACCTTGAAAATACTGGGCTTACTGGGAACAAGAAGATAACATGAATCTTTTCAAATTTATTTAATATTTAAAAATAATCCCCATTGGCTACATGGGAAAAAGGCTTACTCTGAGAATAAACCCTGGGGCAACACTCCTATTCACATTCATTATAATGTGTGCCAGCACCATATCATTACTTCAGGTTCAAAGCAAAATCAATAGCAAATCATTTGACTTTGTAATAGCAGAAATGCAAGACGCCACCAACTTAATCAAAGAAGGCTGTCTTAGAAAAGGTAGCCACATGCACCACGTGAAAATACTTGAATGCTTTCAGCATCAATTGCCTAAAATCTAGCTTTTTTATGTGACTGGATATGTGAATATAGTATATATTTTTATTATTTCAGGACTGCCTTGATATGAATCCTAATATTTGACAAATTACCTCTCTTGGAGACGATGTGAGTTAGTTTCTGCTTTTATAAACTTGTCAAAAGCCAAAGGAAAAGTAACAGCCACCAGCCAAACAAGGAGATATTTATTTCTCATAACTGAAAAAGGGATTTATTTTCAGAAATCTCATACATATGAACAGAGATGGGCCCCAGCTTCTGGTGGCTTCAAAAAAGTATTAGCAATAAGCCTATGCTCCCTATTTTAATACTTTCTCTATATATAGTCAGTTCACTTATGTCATTCAATTCTCATTCTATTAATAGTTGGACAGAAAGGAGAGGTTAGCTATTGGTTGAGCTGACATCTGCACAGCCTAGTTTGGATTTATAAGTGGGCAATCCAATTAACATAAAAAACCATAGAGTTCTTGAGGGCAACGATAGATAAGCCTCTTCACACTTGCTGAGATATTCCCACAGTATGTCTTCTGATGAGAACCAGAACCACTTCCCAAATGACAAAGGCAGGCTGGACCTCCTATCTTAGGCTTAAGACTAGGAGGGAGTGTGTATTTGTGTGGGGGAAATCTTTGGATAGCTTACGTATTTTATAAAATGATAAATTATTTAAACCTCAAGGAACTGGAGGCAACGTGTAATTTAATCTTTAAGATGAGGATACTGACGTCCATGGAAATACAAGACCTGCTAAAAGGCTTATATTTGTTTAAAAACTATAATTAAAACATCTGATTAATCTAATTCATGTATTTGTCTTTATTTCAGTTGCTTTCTTACCCTCTGATTAAAATGTTTCTTTTCATATGTTAAGGGCATTTTCTTTCTATAATGACTTAGAATATACTGACTATCTTTGTGTGCCAGAGTAGATTAATAAATATGCATCATGGTTTTAGAACATAAACAAATTACCAAACAAGACATTGGGTTAATAATTTATTCCTGAAAAAAATCATCTTAAATCAAGCTATGGACATTGAGGACAACATACATAACAAATCTTTGCCTATTGGCTTAAGAAATGAGGTGGTAACTATATTCATTTGCTAAGTCTGCTAGCCAGCACACAGGTTTTGAACATTCAGTTTGTTGATTTGTTCATTTTATTCCAGCAATCATTGTTGAAACTTCTGTCCTCAAGTTTAATATGAGAGAGTATAAAACTAGGGTTCTACACAATGAGCTCCGGGTCTGCAGAGCTTCTGGGTGTGATTTGCTGAAAAAGGTTTCACTTTAGAGATGAAGCAGCAGCAGCCAGAGGAAGAAAGTAAAAGCAGCTATATAGGGAAAGGTGAGTTTTTGTTGTTTGTTTGTTTATGTTTGAGAGACATTAAAAACTCATTTAATTGTCACTAATGCCTAGGCAAATAACGTTGTTTTTCCAGTATTTGTAAGGATTTTTCAGTTCTTGATCTTCCCTACAATGGAAGAATTTCACTATTCTTGAAATGCTATTAATAAAAAGTTGAAAAAGCCAGGCGCAGTGGCTCAAGCCTGTAATCCCAGCACTTTGGGAGGCCGAGGCGGGTGGATCACGAGGTCACGAGATCGAGACCATCCTGGCTAACAGGGTGAAACCCCGTCTCTACTAAAAATACAAAAAACTAGCCGGGCGAGGTGGCGGGCGCCTGTAGTCCCAGCTACTCGGGTGGCTGAAGCAGGAGAATGGCGTGAACCCGGGAGGCGGAGCTTGCAGTGAGCTGAGATCGCTCCAGCCTGGGCGACAGAGAGAGACTCCGTCTCAAAAAAAGAAAAAAAAAAAAAAAAAAAAAAAAAGTTGAAAAATACTAAGTATAACACTAATATTTATTAAGTAACTACTTTGAGGTCTCCGCATGTGTTATTTAGTCCTCACCTTAGCCCCAACAGTGAGTCATGAGTTATTACCATTGCCCTGCCAAAGGCAAGAAACCTGAAGCACAGAGTGCTAGAGTAACTTTCCTTAAGCCACCCGCTAGTTTGGGGAACAACCAGGATAGGAACATGAATGTTCTCTCTCCCTGCCTTTTAATGTTCTTTTTGTTAGTAAAGTGTTAAGAGCTTGGGCATGCAGTCGAGCACAGGGGTTCAAATTCCATTGCTTATTAAAAGTATAACCTTCAGCGGGTTACTTCCACTGTTTAATCATCACAACCACCCATTTGCATACATTGAGCTGTGTTCCTTCTGGTTTGAAATGTTCTTTTTGTTGTTGTTGTTTCCATTGTGCCAAAGTACTTTGGGAGAATTAACCCTTCTGGCCTTTATTTTCATTTTCATAAAAATATTTTTGCAATGATTTATATAACCATATCTTGCTTGATCCGTTGACTAGATTCAGTGAAATATTTATGTAAGTGAGAAATGTAGATTTGACTGTTTCAATACTGTCAGCCTTGCCATCCAAAAAGAGACAAATGTGATAAGAGAAATAGTGGGTAAATTACATAACATTTTCTAACAAAATCCTTTACATGGATGCCTTGAATTTTTACTTAATACAAAAGAATTCGAACACCTTTTGGCAATTGGATTAAGAGACAGTTTCTTGGATTGGAGATCTAAAGATTAAGCTTTACCAGGGGTAACAATAGCTTTATTCAAATAGTAGTCTTGGCTTCTGGTAATGGGGTGAGAATATAATAAGTAAATTCTACAGAAGTGAATAAATTGGTTTTTCTCTTAGGAAAAGGTGTCAAATACTTGTCAAAGGGCAAGGGAGATGACTGGTTGTTCCCTCAGAGGGGTGGGGCCTCCCTGGGGGATTACCTGATTCTGTAGGGTAAACACCTTTGATTATCTTTCTTATTGACTCATCTATAATATGTAGCTCTATAGTGAGTAGAAGTTTAGTTGAAAAAAAAATCATACAAATGATTACTGTCTATAACAATAAAAATGAGCATAGTTCTGAAAAAACATAATTGATTATCCAATCTGTATGTAGAAAAGATGTTGCCAAACATTATATTACCTTATGCGATTTTAGCCAGTCTTTCATCTATTATTACATTTATTTTAGCATCCCTGATTGCCTGATAATACTTTCATCTTTCAGATTAACCTTTAAGCCTAATTTTAGCATCTTACTGGTTCTCCCATTAATTAATATCCCATAATCTGTGACAGATTACCATTTTATATTTGTTTGAGTCATGACTTAACCTTCTTGTAAATTATACTTTAGAATGTTATACAATGGTTTTAAATGTGTTTGGTTATTTTTGAGTAACATTTATTTATTCACCAGGTATTTATTGAGTGCCAACTTTGTCCCAGAGAGTGGGCAAGACATTGTGGATTCAACTTGAAGACGGCAGAAAATATCCTACCCTTAATGGATATCATAGTCTAGTACAGATGACAGGCACTGAAATTAAATATATATTTATTATTTATTTTATATTTTATTTTAATTAAATATGTATTTACTATTTTAGTCAAACATATATATAGTATACACACACATACACACACATATAAATAATATTCTGGTATATGTCAGAAAGGAAACAGATATTGACTTTTGAGGGCAAATGATAGAAGAATAGGACCTGATAAGGCAATTCTGCAAGATGTTCTTACAGTTTGAGCTAATATCTTGAAAAAAGTTACTAGATCATTGTGAATTAAAGGTGAGTATGGGGAAGAGTCTTTCCACATAAAGGAATTAACACATGAAAAGGCTTAGAGATGGGAAAGGCAAATCACTGTTGAGCAGAAAGCCAAGAGTAATGTGGTGCCACTTGCAGAAAGGCCATGCAAGCCCTTGTGTCTATAGGGATTATAGTCATAAAAATACAAATTGCATGTATGTAGTTAAGATTCCATGGTAGGTTCCCATGGCTATAATTAAAAAAAAAAAAAATGCTAGAAATACACCGAGGATGGAATGGAGGGAGAGCAGCACAGATGGGATAATGTGCTTTTGTTTGGTTTTATTTAGTAGAAATAATGAGCTTGACTTCATGTAGCATGAGTCAAAGATGCTTTGAAACTTCCAAGTGGGCAATGATGTAAGGAGCTATAGCTATATACAAAGTCCAATGTGTTAGAATGAGCTGAGAAGAGAACTGGATATAAGGAAAAGGAGGAACGAAGTATAGACACACTCAGGATTCCTGCCAACCTCAAGATCAAACCTATGAGTCCTATATGTAGGAAATTAAAGTGAAGTTGAAACTATTCATTATTATAGGAAGGACACACTCAGGACTCCTGCCAACCTCAAGATCAAACCTAGGAATCCTATATGTAGGAAATTAAGGTGAACTTGAAACTATTCGTTATTACAGGAAGAACCAGGCAGAAAGAGAGCTCAGTAGCAGGTAAGCCTCGTGGTGTTAGAATTACCCTATGGGACAGGGGACATAACCAAGAAGCATGGACACTGAACCCACCACCAGGACACTGCAAGCACAGAAATTAGACAACTCAGTTCAAGATGACTGAGAATTTTCTGGTGATACAAAATTAGTTGTGGCTTTACTCAATTTGAAGGAATGAGAATTATTCAATCCTCTAGCTTCGCACAGTAGCAAATTAGACCAGATTACAGCTTCAAAAAGTTACTTGGTCCAGGTAATGTTATACAAGCTCCTTGTAGATGTGTTATACATGTTTTTAATATAATAAGCTTGACCTTGGCCACTATAGACATATATATATTTCTGGATACTGTTGCTTATAAAAAGGCTTTGAGTAGCAATTGGCCTTGTTCACCAAACTAATAATGTAATGACAACATGCTCTGTTTTGAGAGGATATCTTGAGTTAAATTTTTTTCAGTTTCTTCTTCAGATAAATGTATGTCTGTCATCCCAAAGAATAATGAGAACTACTGAATCCAAATTGCTTCACCTCTCATAAAAGAAGTTTAGAAAAAAAGCCAAGTACGGTTATGGTTATTAACTTGTATTAAGTGCTTTGTAAAATAATACAGTAATATTAAAATATATCAATAATGATGACAGTTCTTAGTCTAATACTCCTGATTACCAGATAGATACGTGAGAGATAAGCTTTAGTTTTAATTTTATTTTTATTTACCTGCATATTTATTCTATCAGTTCTCTTCATAACATGATTTTGCTATTTTATCAGCGTGTTTGTGGCCTGCCTTCCATGTGTCAGGCACTGACTTAAGTACTAAGAATTAAGAAAAAAAAAAAAGAATAATTATGGTTCCTGATTGTAAACATTTTTAAATTTAAAACTAGAGTTATAGCTACTGAAAATCCTTCTGGAAATAGGTTAAATAAAAATATTTTGAAATACTTCATTTCTTAGACTATACCATCCAGAAACTTCTAGTCTTGTAAGAATTTCTATAAGAATTCCAGACTCTTCTTTCCAAACATGGGCCAACTTATAAAAAATTATCCAAATAATTCAAATAAGGAGTATAGATGTAGAAGAGAATGGATTGGGTATTTCTTAAGCAATGCGTAGGACATATTTAAACCTTATAAGAAAAGCCTTTGATGCAGACATTATCTGTATAAAGGTGAGAAAGGAGATTCAGAAAGGGTATTAATTGCCAAAGCTCAAGCAACTTGTTAATATAAGAGCTGAAATGTGAGTCATTTCTCTTCAAAGTTCATTTCCTTTCTCCTACACCACAGGGTTTTACGTTGATATGAAAAAATTTCTTTAGGATTCCTTTGAGGAAAGCAATATGGAATCAACATTTTCGTAAAAAGTGCCCATACACCTGTAAAAAGTGACTAATCTTCTGTGTCACCTTCTTTCAGTTACAGCTTTTGTGATATTGCCTGAAGCTTCTGACCAAATACTAGAAGAGCTCTTAAAACAAATCATGTTACAAGAAAAAGTGCCTGTTTTAGAAAACTGACCAGATAGTCCCTTTACCTTTGGTAAGTTTACCTTTACCAAAAGGAAAACGCACAATAATGGAATCCACAGGCACTGCAGCCAAAGGCAGGGTCTTCGGCCCTGCTGAGGAGAGTTGCTTTGAAGTGCAGTGTTGCTGTGCACGTGGAATTGATCAAGCCCTTTATTTTCCTATGGGTCTCTATCATGTTTTTATATCATGTAACATGATTTCTTAGCCATCCTCTCTCTCTCTCTCTGTCACGCACACCCATATAAAGGTGTTTATGCAGGCACTCTTTATGCTCATTATTTCTACGTTTTTTTCCTAGTCATATTATCTTAGATTATAACTGACTCTTCAGAGTACAGTGGGGACCAGGTGAGTGGAGGTTGGTGTGGCCTTGGACTATAATTGACTCTTTAGGGGGAAAAATAGATATATTTTCTGAAATCCATAAGTTCTGGAATTGTGGCTTGCTCACTAACTTATTTGAAAAAGCCTAAGATAATAAATGTTAATTGAATTAATGGATTAATGTATCCTTTTAGATAAGGTAATATGCAATGTCAAATCTCTAAGCAATTTAACTGAGGACAGCACGATTCAATTAAAATTTTAAATTTTATCATATTTTAAATCCAGTTGGGTGAAGTGGATTAAAGATAGGTGGGAGTGAAAGCAGAAACACAGTTACAAAAACAATGGTTCAGATGGGAGAAACAAGGACCTTGAGGATAAAAATCATTTTTACATATGAAATTATTATTTTTGAAAAGGTAATGTAGATTACATTTTCTAATATAATATATTTAAATGTATCTTAATGAATACCACAAAATATTTCATGGTAGATAATTATATCATCATTTTCCAGTAGCTGACTCAATGTCTCACAGCTGGACCTGTGATCAAATTCCAACTTTGCCACTTTCTGTTTCTGTTTCATGAAACCTTTGCTTTGTCAATGATGTTGAAGTACCTACAGTGATTACATACAAACGAATATTGAAACGGAGGCAGGAAACTTGGGCAAGTGCTAGGTTCCTGCTGATGTGACAATCCTTTTTTTTTTTTGAGACGGAGTCTCACTCTGTCCCCAGGTTGTAGTGCAGCAGTGCGATCTCAGCTAACTGCAAGCTCCGCCTCCCAGGTTCACACCATCCTCCTGCCTCAGCCTCCCAAGTAGCTGGGACTACAGGCGCACGCTGCCACGCCCGGCTAATTTTTTGTATTTTTAGTAGAGACAGGGTTTCACCATGTTAGCCAGGATGGTCTCCATCTCCTGACCTTGTGATCTGCCTGCCTAAGCCTCCCAAAGTGCTAGGATTACAGGCGTGAGCCACCGTATCCGGCCAACAATCCTCTTTTTAATTCATTTGTTCTATATAAATCTACAAAACTCTATAAATAATACAATCAAAATTCTGTTTCTGACATTAAATCTCAAAATGTATGAGCCAGATCTATGCCATTTTTCTCTGTTGAAATAATTTTTAATACTTTCAGATTTCCTTTATGCAATAGTTATTTCAATGGAACATCTCAGATTATTTTTCATTTGGTGGAGAAGTAAGGCCAACCTTGATGGGCCTGAATAGGCCGGCATTCATGAGGCACTTTTGCCAGACTATAATGAGAATAATTGGTCTCTCAAAGATGTCTAGGCCCTAATCCCTGCAAACCATGAATACATTACATCATATGGCAAAGGGAAATTCAGGTTGCAGATGGAATTAAGGTTGCTAATTAACTGAACTTAAAACAAATAAGCTGAGCATGGGATCTCAGCACTTTCGGAGCTGAGGTGAGAGGATTGCTTGAGGCCAGGAGTTTAAGAGGAGCCTGGGCAACATAGGGAGACCCTATCTCTAAAATCATATAAATACATAAATAAATAAATTATTTTGGATTTTCTGGGTGGGTCCCCTGTAATCACAAGTGTATTTTAACAGTGGAGGAGAGAGGCAGAAGAGGCAGAGTGATGCAATATGAGAGACATTTAACTGACCATTGCTGGCTTTGAAGACGGAGGGGGCCACATGCCAAGGAGTGGGGGCAGCCTCTTGAAGCTGAAAATGGTTACAGCCTCCAGAAGGAACCAGCCTTGCTGATACCCAGTAAGATTAATTTAGACTCCTGACCTCCATAACTGTTTGATAATACACTTGTATTGTTGTAAGCCACTACATGTTTGATAATTTGTTACCACAGCAATAGGAAACTAATATACTAACTCTGATGAAACTCTTTAAAATAAAAGATTTTCTTCTCATAAATCATAAGGTAGCAGGCTCAATCTCATATAGACCTGCATTGGGCCCATCTGCCATAACCCAACACACCTCCCAAACCTACTGAAGTGACTAAGCTGAACCTAATGGTCAGTGTCCTTAGTATGGAATAAAAAAGAAATCCAGACATGGGTAAAGAAAGATTTTTTCAAAAGGTTATTGAAATAAAAGAAAGGAAGATTATATTAATAGAAATAGGGAAACTATTGTGACCATGATATCAGCAAAGATCCCAGAGGTCAGGCAAAATAATCTTTTCTTTTGTAGAGCGGAGTCAATGAGTGCTTAATAGTCATGTTTATAAGGCAAATCATGTCTTTGTATTCTGTATTTTTGATGCTTTGACAGTTGGGCCCTTGCTGGCCCTGGAGGGATTGGCTCTCCAGAGCTAACCAATTCCTAGAGACAGTAAATAATTCACATGTTAATGAACACACTTTTCATATGCAAGACAATCAATCTGGAGCCCATGCCTTTACCACCTCCTTTATTAAGATCTCACAGGGTTTTACACATGGGCCACTATTCCTCTGACCTAATCACCCCAGGACTAGGAACCAGACAAATAGGAACAGCCAACATGCTGCAGAGTTTGCTGAAATTATTCAGACTAGCCACCTCTACACCTGCTTATCCATTTCTTCCTGCAGAAACCAAAATAACGGCTTTTGTTCTTGGTTTCCCCTTGTATTAGTCCACTCTTACATGGCTATGAAGAAATACCCGAGACCGGGTATTTATTTATTTATTTTATTTTATTTTTTTATTATCTTTTTTAATTTATTTATTATTATTATACTTTAAGTTGTAGGGTACATGTGCATAACGTGCAGGTTTGTTACATATGTATACTTGTGCCATGTTGCTGTGCTGCACCCATCAACTCGTCATTTACATCAGGTATAACTCCCAATGCAATCCCTCCCCCCTCCCCCCTCCCCATGATAGGCCCCAGTGTGTGATGTTCCCCTTCCTGAGTCCAAGTGATCTCATTGTTCAGTTCCCACCTATGAGTGAGAACATGCGGTGTTTGGTTTTCTGTTCTTGTGATAGTTTGCTAAGAATGATGGTTTCCAGCTGCATCCATGTCCCTACAAAGGACACAAACTCATCCTTTTTTATGGCTGCATAGTATTCCATGGTGTATATGTGCCACATTTTCTTAATCCAATCTGTCACTGATGGACATTTGGGTTGATTCCAAGTCTTTGCTATTGTGAATAGTGCTGCAATAAACATACGTGTGCATGTGTCTTTATAGCAGCATAATTTATAATCCTTTGGGTATATACCCAGTAATGGGATGGCTGGGTCATATGGTACATCTAGTTCTAGATCCTTGAGGAATCGCCATACTGTTTTCCATAATGGTTGAACTAGTTTACAATCCCACCAACAGTGTAAAAGTGTTCCTATTTCTCCACATCCTCTCCAGCACCTGTTGTTTCCTGATTTTTTAATGATCGCCATTCTAACTGGTGTGAGATGGTATCTCATTGTGGTTTTGATTTGCATTTCTCTGATGGCCAGTGATGATGAGCATTTTTTCATGTGTCTGTTGGCTGTATGAATGTCTTCTTTTGAGAAATGTCTGTTCATATCCTTTGCCCACTTTTTGATGGGGTTGTTTGTTTTTTTCTTGTAAATTTGTTTGAGTTCTTTGTAGGTTCTGGATATGAGCCCTTTGTCAGATGAGTAGATTGCAAAAATGTTCTCCCATTCTGTAGGTTGCCTGTTCACTCTGATGGTAGTTTCTTTTGCTGTACAGAAGCTCTTTAGTTTAATGAGATCCCATTTGTCAATTTTGGCTTTTGCTGCTGTTGCTTTTGGTGTTTTAGACATGAAGTCTTTGCCCATGCCTATGTCCTGAATGGTACTACCTAGGTTTTCCTCTAGGATTTTTATGGTATTAGGTCTCACATTTAAGTCTCTAATCCATCTTGAATTAATTTTCGTATAAGGAGTAAGGAAAGGGTCCAGTTTCAGCTTTCTACTTATGGCTAGCCAATTTTCCCAGCACCATTTATTAAATAGGGAATCCTTTCCCCATTTCTTGTTTCTCTCAGGTTTGTCAAAGATCAGATGGCTGTAGATGTGTGGTATTATTTCTGAGGACTCTGTTCTGTTCCATTGAGACCGGGTATTTATAAAGGAAAGAGGTTTAATTGACTCGCAGTTCTGCATTGCTTGGGAGGCCTCAGGAAACTTACAATCGTGGCAGAAGGTAAAGCAGGCACCTTCTTCACAGGGCAGCAGGATGGAGTGAGAGCCATTAGGGGAAATGCCACATGCTTGTAAAACCATCAACTCTCATGAGAGTTCACTCACTGTCATGAGAACAGCATGAAGGAAACCACCCCTATGATTCAATTACCTCCACCTGGTCCCACCCTTGACATGTGGGGATTATTACAATTCAAGGTGAGATTTGCATGGGGACACAGAGCCAAACCATATCACCCCCCACTTCCTCTGCCTCCTGACGAACCCTGGTGCTCCATCATATGGCCCTGCATGTCCTTCTGTGCCTCTTGATTTTAGGGATCAATGACTAGAAAAGCCTTTTTTCAATACCAATCACTTTCACGTCTGTGTATTTTATCATACCTGATTAAAACAAATCTCAGGTACCCTTTTAAAACAAGGCCAGAAAATATTAGGTGTGGGGAGTGGTATATGAGGGTGATATGATTGGACAGTTGTTATGGAATGTTTTTCCTTGAGGTCAACCAAGCCTAGGAGGGGCTGTTAAAGAGGGGTTGTTCCTTATTTCAGTACTCAAGGATAGGCCAGGGTTCACAGGCCTGAGTTAAGGAGAGAAACTTGATTAAAATCTAGATAAGTTAATGGACATTTTGTTCCAATAGGTTAGTAGAGACAAACCATTCAGCTAATTGCTTGTGAGACAAAGAATGGAAATGCGGAGGATGGAAATATCTGGCTTTGTCATAGGTACAAGAGGTAATCTTTGACTCTTATCCAAGCCATATGGAAAAGGGTGGTCCTTTGCACTAAGCCCTTCCAGGAACACAAAATGGATGGGAAGATTTCTTGGCTGTTCCTGTTGTCCCTGTTTTTCAGGAGCACAGGGCTCAGGTAAAGTTTGATATTGTCACTGGCCTTTTCGGAATAGGAGCATTCTTAGCATTGCAGATCACATTATTTAAATCTGCCTTTTTACTTTTTTCTCTACTTGTCATGGCTTTAACAGTGGTAATGCTGTGGGATAAAATAAAAACTACGTAAGTCATAAATATTGTTTGTGAGATTTCAATTAGATGCAAAACCAGTTTTGCTGACACAACTAAGGTTAAGTAAAACAAAATGAAAATTTATTCTCATATAAATTATTGCATTGGTTCTCAAAAATTTTGCAGAATATTCACTCATTTTATATGTTATCAGACTGGGCTTCAAAAAGTTAAAGCAACCTAAATCCTTCCTGATATTTTTTTCTGGGTCTAATACAGATGATTTTAAAATAAGGATGCCTTTAGGTTTCTAACTCCACAAACCATTGAATGGTCTGTTTCACTCCCTTAAAATGCTGTGCCTCAATCCCTGCCCTTCTAAGAGTGGAACTATAATCGGTTCATTGCCCAGTGTGCACGACAAGGCAATACACCAAGACACCAGGTTGCAGGAGAGAAAGAGGTTTAATTGTAGAGCTGCCAAATGAGGAGATGGGAGGAGACCTCAAAACCATCTCCCCAAAGAGCTTGGGGCTAGAATTTTTAATGATTTTGGAGTGGGCCAAAGTGTGGAGATTGTTGATTGATCGAAAGGTGCAAGGTGAAGTCATGGGACAGGAAGATAAAGAAACTGAATTATCATGCTGATTTCATTCCTCTGTGAGAGTCTTCAAACTGGATAGTATCAGCTATTCTGCTGGAATTCAGGATCTGAAAAACATCTTAAGCAATTCTTAAACAAAAGCCTTATGATTCTAATGTCAGGATCCTATCTATAGGAACAGTGACATACAAATGGTCAAGATCTGGTGTTCCTGTGACTTTCAGTTACAAGGAAGTGGGTCAAAGTGTAGTCTAAGTAATGCTTAATTATAAATATATTTCTGTCTAGAATTCTGATTAACCCTGTGAGGATGACTTCAAGAGTGGGCTGATTGGTGAAAGAGTGATGGACTGAGAAAGGAGGGTGTGCAAAGAATTAACTTTGATGTATGGATTTGCCTCCCTTGGGGTCTCAATCACAGAAGAGAGGAAATCATAACATAATGAAATTGCATTCATGCATATTCACTTAGAAGAGATTTTATTTATTATTAACAATATCCCAAGTCATCATGATTTAGCTAATAAACCAGCAAAGAGCAATTCATATTAAGATTGTTTGACTTCCTGTCAAATAGCTACATTCTGGTACATGCAGAAAGAATGAAATAAACAACTTAACTGAGAATTAATGAATTGGGAAATACCTGCAAAGCTTTGTCTATGATCTGGGTTTTTGGAAGAATTCCAAGTAGTAGTCTTGATTTTGATTAATATTACAATTTATCCTGTTAAAGAAGTACCTCATAAATACTCATGAAGCATTTTATTAGATGATTGTAAATACTTAAAATCTTATTTTGCAGTCCTTTTCATCACAAGGAAAAGAGAAGCAGGCTGTGAGCAGTATATCATTTAGCCTTGTTCATTGACGGCAAAAGTCACATCACATGTTTTAAAAACAAAATGTTTCAATACTCATGCTGTCATTGCACAAGGTTAGTGTTCTTGTAGGCCTGCCTTGCATGAATGTGATGTATAGAACTGATCCTGTGATAACACATCCTCCCCTAAACCCTCTAGTGGCATGTCTTCCCTAGGGTCATCACAGCCATGTGTTAAAGACACATTGTCTATTTGTGTTAAAGACACAAAGTGTCTATTGACAGCAACTTAGGCAAAAGGCAACATGATACACCAGCAGCTCAGAGGGAGAAGTGCTAAAAGCAGTATCTCAAAACCATATCCCAGGAGGAAACTTTTGCAAACCTTAAAGCTTTAACCATTCTTGCTCTCCTTCACATTGCAATAATTAATCCTTTTCTGTCCACCCTCCCACCACCACCACTACCAGCACCAGTGCCCTTCCAGTTTCTTCCCTCCATACTCACGTCCTCATTATTATAACATTGCACATCATAAAACAAACAAACAAAGCCAGACTTGCATTGGCCTCTCAAAGGAAGAATGAATAGTGACTTATAGTAATTTTGTTTATCTCAAGAACAAGCAGAACTTTGAGATGCCAGGACTTGCAGAACCTCTCAGTCACCACTTACAATTTCCTTTCACGTTCAAGATGACATGGACATCTTTGTGCCAGGGATATTTTTGTCTCCAACATCCATTTATAAAAATAAGTCAGTTAAAATCCATTTGAACCACCCTCTTCCTTTACTTAAGCTCATCTGGACCTGCCTTTCTTCCTTTCTCCTCCATGTTCAAACAGATATTTAGAAGGTCTCTTGTTTGTGAGCTCAGCCTGATCCATTTGGTTCTATTACAAACCTGACCCTTCCATTCAAGCCCATTTGTTCGCCATATGAAAAGGCTCTGTGGATGCTTGCACTCTGATTCCAGAAATTATTCAGATCATTCTCCCTGCTTTGAGGCTGGCCTTGAACTGACCTCAAGAGATCCGCCCACCTTGGCCTCCCAAAGTGCTGGGATTACAGGCATAAGCCGCCACACCCTGCCCTTTCTCCAAGATTTAACTCCTGGTATGTTTCGTATGCACAGAGGGTAATAAAATTACATTTCAGAATAATCTTCCATGGTCTTCCCCCTCTGGGAAGAACTATTTTCCTATTAACTTTTCCATGCACAGAGATAGATGGATAAATCAGATATAGCTCTTTCCTTTCAGAGCATCCATCACTCTCTTTGTATTCCAGGATTCCAGCCTTGTCATAGTGATGACATAGTTTCACACAAAAGTGTGGTTGCTTTTTGTAATGATTCAAATAATTTTGGAAAACAAATCATATGAGACTTCTCTCCAAAATAGTAGTTTTCAATTTTTGGTTTTTTTTTTTTTTTTTTTGGCTATGGACCTCTTACACTCTTAAAAATTGTTGAGGATTCCAAAGAGGTTTTCTTCATGTGGGTTATATCTGTTGATATTTAATGTCTTAAAAATTTTAATGAGGAATTGTTTAAGGTTTTATTTATTAATTCATTTAAAAAATAACAATAACCCATTAAATTGTCTTAGTCCATTTGGACTACTGTAACAAAATACCATCAACTGAGTGGCTTATTGTCACACACGTCCGTGTGATGAGACCACCAAACAGGCTTTGTGTGAGCAATGAGGCTGTTTATTTCACCTGGGTGCAGGCGGGCTGAGTCTGAAGAGAGAGTCAGCGAAGGGAGATGGGGTGGGGCAGTTTTATAGGATTTGGGTGGGTAGTGGAAAATTACAGTCAAAGGGGGTTTTTCTCTTGTGGGCCAGGGCGGGGGTCATCAGGTGCTCGGTGGGGGAGCTTCTGAGCCAGGAGAAGGAATTTCACAAGGTAACGTCATCAGTTAAGGTAGGAACCAGCCATTTTCACTTCTTTTGTGATTCTTCACTTGCTTCAGGCCATCTGGATGTATACGTGCAGGTCACAGGGGATATGATGGCTTAGCTTGGGCCCAGAGGCCTGACACTTATACACAATAGAAATTTATTGCTTATGTTTCTGGAGGGTGGAAGTCTGATATCAGGGCACCAGCACCATCAGGTTCTGGCAAAGGCACGATTCCTCTCAATCTTTTTCTTCCTCCAACCTGACACAGACCCAGGGGGTCTCCCTTGAAAGGGCACTAACCCCATTCATTTGGGCTCTATCCTCATCACCTAATCCTCTCTTACTATCTCCAAATACCATCACCTTGGAGGTGAGGATTTCAACATATGCATTTTGAAGGGACATAAACATTCGGACCATAGCACATGTTAACATAAATAACATGTTAACATCTACAAAAAAGGAGTGAGAAATGCGGCATTGGTTTATACTTTTCAAATTTTAATGTCTCAATAAAAGATCCTGGAGTCTCATAGCTGCTTCTGTGTTCAGTCTATTGCATGTCCTTTTGGTTGAAATAAATGAAGAAAATTTGGCCTCACAAACACGTGTCGCTGAAAGGGAAAACTTCCTCAAACCCCTCTTTGAGAATGTCTGCTCTGGGAAAAACAAGAAGTATATTCTAGTAGCTCTGTGAAATTCTGTATACAAAAACAGATGAACCAAAAGGATAAATTCATCCTTTCACCAAGCAGTTACTAAATTCATTGGAATAAAAAAGGTTATTGACCTGAGGGCGTATTATGTTGGGTTTGAATTTCAAAATCGTAATTAAGGTTTATTTGCTTTTCTTACTATTTTCTGAGTAGCGTTGTTTCATTACATTTAAGTTTGTCCTAGGGCTGAGACACTTAACTTCTCTAAATGCTGTTTAGTGGTTGTTCCTTTCCTCATCTCTATCTTCCTGTGCATAAAAAAGAAGTCTAAAGGGGAATCGGGCTGCTCGTCCGTGGGAACTGCCCGGGGATTCCCCCACCCATCTTCCTGACACTCTGGGATTCTTCTTCGTGCTTAGTGCACCGTTGCTCTCTAATTCTCTCTCACTCTTTTCGGGAATCATCTAAGCTAGAAATTGAAGTATCAGGTCCATGCACACACACCAACTTTGCTATCTGTTATCATCTAAGGTCAAGGTAACAGAAGTGAGTGAGATTTATAGTGCATATACTTTGCATTCTGATAAATGCAAATAACTCCGTACTTTTTATTATCTTCACAGCAACCTTTTTGTACTTGAACACTCTTTCCACAACATATCGAATCCAGAAGTCATCAGTATAAATTCTGCAGATTGAAAAACGCAGTGTATCTCATGAGTGAAGTCTAGTTATCTAAACTGTCGTCTTCGACATCTACCAATATTCTTTCTAGCACAGTTTGGAAAATCTGGATGTAGACTACACCTGCCAGAACCTTTTAGAAATAGTGTTGGCAAGTCCCCTGTGGTCACTTAGTGTAACTGGAGTCATTTCCTTAGTAAGACCTACACTATCCTTCAGGCTTCATATGTCCACTTTTTAAAAACCACATCGCAACCTATTTCATACACACATTGGGTAAAAATTAACACTAATATGGAAAAGCATGCAGAACACAGAGCGGAATGTTTGTCTCTGACCAACTAAAACATTCAATCAAGCAGCTTGGTTTTTCTTTCCAAAATCACCACTCTTTATTTTGCTCAGTTTCTGATGTGTTTAAAAAATAAGCAAACAAAAATGAACAAAATTAGAAAAGGGTCCTGAATTCTCCGGAGAATTTTATGAGCAAAAAGAAAAAGTTGCATATCTCCTACTGAGAAAACTTTTCTTAGATACCTACATATGACCAACATATAAGAAGTATGCCTATGGCGGACAGGATAACAAACTGTGATTAGTTCTATTATTATATTGAGCATCTATTTCATGCAAGGAACTATTACAGGCGTTTTGGACGAGTCAGAGCAGAATAAACTATGGTCTGCGAGACTGCATGGAGTTTATGCTTTAATAAGAATGCATGGCTATAAATAACTAAAACTGCCAAATCAAATTATGGCTATCATGGCAAATATCCAAGTATATTGAACGAATAAAGAGAAAATAAAAAGTGATTCCAACAAGGTCTAAGATAGGGTTTATAAAGAAAATGACAGTTGATCTGCTTTATATAGAAGTTCCTGAAGCTTGGCCAGCGAAGTTTCTCAGTTAAAAAAGACAATGGATCAAAGATATGAATATAAAAAATGCAGAGTATCTTTAGGTATATCTGGAGGAAAGTTCTGCTTCAAAGATTTGTTGATTAGAGCCAATGTATTCTAAGGAGCATTTTCTCTTACGAACTGTATTCACTCAGAATTAGATTAAGGACTTTATAGGCCAGAAGTCATTCGAACTCAATACGGATGAGCAGTTGTCAAAAGTTAATAACTTGCACTGATTATTTATGATCCCATTCAAGTTTCTTTAATTAAGCTGGCTTTCATAATCCCTTTCTAATGCCTTATCAGCTTGATTCTTATCTGTGTAAGTGCTGGCTGCTGCAGACCGGGGGTCTGTTAGGAGACTCAAGATGATACAAAAGAATTTTAGACTTAAATGAACAATCGATTAGCTAGCTAGTTACTCAGCATGGTTAGGGCAAGATTGGTCTCTGTGACTGAAGTCTTTTATCCTGAGATTCGGGTACATAACGCTCCACTGATGAAACTGGAGCAGTTGTCCCACCAGTGTTAGACAACCCTTTGCTGCATCCAATGCATGGGCTTAGAAGAAACCATCTTGGCTGCTCTCAAGCCAGTCTTCATATTCCTTTTCAGATTTCTTAATTTATTTTTTTACATTTTTAGAGACAGGGTCTCACTCTGTTGCCCAGGCTGGAGTACAGTGGTGCAATCATAGTTCTGTGCAGTCTCCAACTCCTGGGCTCAAGAGATCCTTCCGCCTCAGCCTCCCACATAGCTGGAATTACACACCTGGCTATTTAAAAAAATTTTTGTAAGGACAGGATCTCACTATGTTGCCCAGGATGGCCTCCAAAACCTTCAAGTTATCCAGAAATCTCCCAGCTCGGCCTCTCAAAATGCTAAGATTAAAACCATGAGCTACCACTTCTGAGATTTCTTAAAGTAGGCTCAATGATTCCATCCGTCCTGAATTTGCTAGTGTTGAGCAAACTTTTTCTGTAAAAAGCCAGATAATAAAAATTCAGGCTTTCTGGGCTATATGGTCTCTGCTCACCTCTATCATTGTAGCACAGAGGCAGCTACAGACATCTATAAGTGAGTGGGTGTGGCCAGATTTGGCCTGGGGGCCATAGTTCGCTGCCCCTTGTACTAAGCTATCAGGTTTGTGTAGTGAAACCTTTAATAAAATCTCAGAAAAGCAAAATTAAGAAAGAAAAGGAAAATAATTCTAAAGGTACAAAGAGAAAGTACAACAAAGAGGTCACAGCTTCAAAGCAGCTGATACCAAAGAGAGAGAAAAAAGAAAAGGGAAAGTAACTGATAACACAAACACAAAAAGAGAAAGCCATTCGGCTTCATCGGCTCCTTTTTTATACCTCAAAACAGAGTTTGCCAAACATCTCTCATGATTAGATTTACTGGGAGTCTCCTTAGACAGGCAGATCCTCAGACTCTAACCCCGGCCTCTTGGATTAGGGTCTCCACAGTAAAAACCCGGGGATTATCATATTTGACAAGATTCCTAAGCAATTCTTATTTACACTCAAGCTTATGTATTGCTGTAAAGCCTCAAGAACATACTTGTCATTATTTAGCCCCCTAATTGTTAACTAGCGTGTGCAGTGTCAGGAAAAAGGGAAATGTGTTGCCCACTCCCTTTGAATTGATGTTTTGGTCTGTTAATATCCTAAATACACTCTCATCTCCTAGGCATTATCCTTCGACTTTATTCATTATAATTAAGAGCCACCCTTCTTAGCAAACACAACTGATTCTGATTTCCTAACTCAACCAGAATCAGAACCTCAAAGCTTTCTACTTAACAGGATTCTTTCTGCTGAGTGTGGCCTGAGCAGTAATGAAACAATTTTTTAATTATGAAAAGATTCTTGATAACAATTTTCCTATGTGCATCCCTTTAAGGCAATACAGTTTGGATTCTGGAAATACTCAGTGGTGGAAAAAAATCAAGAAAAAATAAAGAAAATATCTAGACAAATGTGAATTATGAAACAAAGGGAAAAATCCTTAGAAAAGAATGCTTTAGGTTTCTCTATGTTTGAGGCAAAAACAAATGTACAGTAAGTTGAAAGACAGAACAATATTCCATTTTATTATACATCTAAGTTAGAAACAAACTTGGAATTTTGGATGATACTTTGGGGTGGGTGTGTGTTTGAATGGATTCAATCACCAAGCAATTTGATACTGAAAATATCAATTCGGAGACATGACTTTATAGAAAGATGAAGTTATCAAGCTTACGAAATATTAAATAATATTTTTAAAAGAATTAGCAAAGGGTTCAAATAATGATGTCTTCTCCTAATCTGGTGCCTTCCTACCAAAGTGAAGTTATATATTCTTTTAAGCAAATTTTTTCTTAGGAACAAAATTCAATACAAATTGGGCTCAGATTTAACTTCTTTTTGTCCTAGGGATGGATTTGAGAAGTGACTTCTGTTTTCTTTGATTTTAAAATAGCTTTGAATGATCTCCTCTTAAGGATAGAGAAATGGTTTTGCAGTCTTCTGTTGTTTTCTTGTTAATCCCCTAAGACTTCTGAATTCTATTAAGTAATTTTTTATCTCACTTGTCGTTTTTTTCTTGCACACTTTTCTCCACTGGACTTTGGGATTTATGCAAATCTCATCAGAAGTAGACTATCCTGTTTAAGAATAATATTCATTCTTTTATACTTCTGTTTTAACCTGAATTTCTTGATCCAGTCACTTTTGGTCCAGAAGCTCAAGTTGAACTTGAAGAAGAGTTATTTATTTCTCAGGGGATATACTTAGATCATTTTTTTTCTCTCTTCTCAAATGACTTATTAAAATAGATTTCTGGGGACTAATTTATATTAATTCTAAAGTATGACTCTGAGGGCATGAACATTAATTGAAAGACTATTTTTATCACCTTATGCTCTCCTTAAAAAATAAATGACATTTTTCTTACATTTAATTCAACTTTTACTTTAGAGTATTAAATGTCAGAAATTATACTTCTGTGTATGTGTGTCTGTTTAATAATTCTCCAACAAATGAAATTAGTCTTAAGAGAATCAGGTTATAATGGGTTTCTTTGAATTCCACAAACAAAATCAATAATATTTGATGAGGCAAAGATCCCTGGAAGTATTTTAGCCTTAAGTAATAAGTAGTTCACAAATTTACCCACCCGTTAAAAAGTAGACATATTTGAAGCCCATATAAGCAAATCATTTAATAATTTAGATTCAAGGTTTATAGCACCAATGCATGTAGAAACTATAATTGATATATTAACCTTTAGCTTCAAAATGAAGACACATGCATGTGTATGCTCATTGCAGCACTATTCACAACAGTAAAGGCATGGAATCAACCTAAATGTCCATCAGTGATAGACTAGATAAAGAAAATGTGGTACATACACACCATGAAATACTATGCAGCCATAAAAAAAGAACAAGATCATGTCCTTTGCAGGGACATGGATGGAGCTGGGAAGCCATTATCTTTAGCAAACTAATGCAGGAACAGAAAACAAAATACCACATATTTTCACTTATAAGTGGGAACTAAATGATAAGAACACATGGACACATTGTGGGGAACAACACACACTGGGGCCTATCGGAGGGTGGAGGGTGGGAGGAGGGAGAGGATCAGGAGAAGTAATGAATGGGTACTAGGCTTAATACCTACGTGATGAAATAATTTGCACAACAACCCTCCATGACACATGTTTGCCTGTGTAACAAACCTGCACATATACTCCTCAACTTAAAAGTTTAAGAAAATGAGAAAAAAAAGAAGTAATAACAACAGTTATATTAACATTTGTTGAGTGACTACTAACTGCCAAGCATGGTGCCTATTTTGTTTAATTTAATCATCACAATAATCCTAAATGGCTATTTCTATTATTCCCATTTTACACCATTTTACATAAACTGTTCAAAGTCACATGTAAAGTAGTAGAGCCAGAATTCTAATTCAAGCTTTTTAACTCAAAACCCTCCACCTTTAGCCCCACACTTTACCTGAATATTTCAAGGAAAAAATTTTAAAGTAAAATATTGTTGTTCACAGCTCTCCCATGATCTCCACATAGCTAAGTGTCTTCATTTGCAGGGAAGGAGTCTGATGATGGCATCTATACATGATTGAGGTTTGTCAAATTCAAATTTGGTTAGGTAAAGAGTTTACCATGTCACAAGGAATCTGGTTTTAGAAAGCTCCAAGAACTATAGGATCCATTTCATCTGTAGACTGCAATACTGCTACCAGCTCACTTTCTTTAGACTCCTTGTTAAAAAAATCAATGAATTCAACAAATATTTATTAGGAAATGATTGAAAATGAACTCATGAGGTGGACCAAGATTCCACTGAAGAGTCCAGTAATCACAGTGAAGAAATCTAAAACTTATCTTACTAAATCAAGATGGAGAAATTTTTGAATAAAGTATAATTTTTTCCATTTCAAAAAGTAGAACTGCATTCTATCATTTCATAGATTAAGAGCCCTTTTTTCTGCCCTCCTTATACACACACATATGCACCTACACGTATGCCCACACACCTAAGTGTCGGTCGGCACTTCATCTTAGAGGAAATTCTATTCTATGAGGAAATTGTGACATACCACGTGCCACTGTGGAGTATGTTTCCAGTGTACCTAAGTATGTTTCTGGTGTGAGGCGTTCTGTCATCTGCTTCCACTAAGAGCACCGCTATTGACCTCTGCCAGAGCAAGATGATCATATCAGGAGAATTCTAGGATACAAAACAGTGAGATTTCCATTTCCTGTTTTCACACTGAAAGTAGGTGTTTTAATTCATTTTTAGCTTCATTGATGTATAATGAGCACACAAAAAATTGCCTACATTGAATGAATACATCTTGATGAGTTTGTACATAATGCCTACACTTCATGATACCATCACTACAACTACGGTAACAAACATATCCATCATCTCAAATTTGTTTGTGTGTCAGTATCTGTGTGTGTGTGTTTATGTGTGTGTGTGTGTGTTTTGGGTAAGAACACTTAACACGAGATCTGTCCTCAATGTTTTTCAAACTGCACAATGCCATATTGTTAATGATAGGTACTATGTTGTGCAATAGATCTCTACAACTCATTCATCTTGCATAACTGAAACTTTATACCCATCACAGAACAATTCTTCATTTCCCTCTTTCCCAGCCCCTGGCAACTATCATTCTATTTTCTGCTTTTGAGTTTGACTATTTTAGATACCACATACATATGAAATCATGCAATATTTGTCTTTCTCTGATGGGCTTAGCATAATGTCTCCTTGGTTCATCTATGTTGTTACAAATGGCAGGATTTCCTTTAAGGCTGAAATATATGACATATATAGTCATCCCTCGGTATCCACAGGGATTGGTTTCAAGACTTCCATGGATACCAAAGTCCACAGATGCTCAAATATCTCATATATTAATAAAATGATATAGAATTAATAAAATGATATTTGCATATAACCAACACAAATCCTCCTGTATACTTTAAATTTGTATAGAATTATTTATAATAACTAATACAATGTAAATGCTATGCAAATAGTTGTTATTCCTTTTTTGTACTATTTTTTATTATTGAATTCTTATTTTTTCATATATGTTTTATGTTTTATTCATGGTTGGTTGAATCCGCAAATGTGGAATCCAGAGATACAAAAGACAGACTGTATATATGTGGAGACAGATAAAATATGATGGATATGTGTGAGTGTGTGTGTGTGTGTGTGTATATATCACCTTTTCTTTATCTGTTAATCTGTCAGTGAGCATTTGTATCGTTTCCATATTTTGGCTATTGTGAATAATGCCTAATTGAACAAGGAGTATAGATATCTCTTCAAAACATGTCCATTTTAAAGTCTTTCTGATATTTAAATATATAATTTATCCTGACACATGTTAGAATTACAATAAAAGGCAAAGTTTCTTAAGAGTCCATAACAAACACCAATAGTCTGGGTACCATCTTATCACTGAAGAGAAACCGAGGCTTGGGTTTAACATATGTCAATCTATTTCAGGTTAATTTGTGAGGTTTTATTAAAATTACTTGATACATGAAAACCTATATTATCAGTCTTCGGGATTAATTGGTGCAATTTGGGAGAGGAAAATAAATATAAGCCACAAATTTTACCCATACTCCTATACTCAGAATTCCTGTGGGAACAAATTCTGTAGATTTGACTCAACCAAACTCACATTGAGGTCAAGGACTATTTCAGGTGAGTTATGGAGGAAAAAAGTTTGCCATCTGTTTTGATATATTATTCATTTAGAATATCCAGAGAATTGCAGATGTGAACAGAGAACATTAGATTGAATGCAAGGCCTCCTATGCATATTCAAACAGCTTTATGTATCCTTCATGAATCAAACCAGAGTGACTAAATGAGAAGTCACAGCAAATGGACTGCATTGAACAAGAGGCTGCAGGCAGAATCTTCCTTGTGAAATATCAATAACTTCCGGCTATTAAAAGATCTTCAAGGTCAAGTCAACTGAAGGAATGTAACACCATGTGCAATATAATCATCTAAAACATTTTTTCAAATGTAGGTTAATCTGTAACCTAAAGTGTGTTTGTTATCAATACTTAAACTTATGATGTGCTAAATGGCACCCTAAATTTTTCACAGCTTTAAGGTCTACCAAGAGATTTTATATTTGGAAAATATATTTTCTGTCACCTATTATTTTCAATTCAAATATATCAGACATCAGGTTAAGAGAAAAATGAAGACTTCAGTCCAACTGTTCACTGGTGTGTGTGTGTGTGTGCATGCGTGCATCTGTGTGCGTGTGTGTATCTACCTGTCCACACATAGTCTGTGTTTTTATATGAATTTCTATGATTAATGGACAAACATCACAAACTTAATATATCATTACTATAGAATAAATTCTTTCAAGATTTTTTATATACATTAGATGGTTCTATATAAAACATTTCATTGGCCTATATCTTAATTAGTCATCTGTGAGAGAGGACAATACATTTGCTATATATGAAGCAAAAATTAATATTAAATCTTTAAAAAAACATTTTTCAGTAATGAAATAGGTTTTAGTTTGTTTCCTTACTTAATTGTCCCACTTTCTGGTTTGCTCATGAAATTTTCCTAGTCCAAAGTTTGTATTTATTGCACAAAAGGGCAGCAACATTTGTAAAGATCGCCCTGGATCAAAGTAGATCTCTTTGCTCACTTCTTTACAAAACCTCAACTTTCTTCTTTCAACTAAAGTGTTTTGACCATATTTATTTACTGTAAGTCCTTGCCCCATCAAAGACCATATATATAACAATTTTGTAGCCATGGACCCATAAAGAAGAAAAGATACAAACAAAGATTTGAACAATGAAAGTAGTTATCTTAAGGACCATACAGATGGTCTTTGATACATCCATCCAGACACTTCTGAACAGTCTCAAACTCCTTGAGCCAGCAGTGCACTGATGGCTATGGATAAAGGCAACTAATAGCACTAGGAAACTAAAAATATTCAGTTTTCTGGGGTCATTTAGGACAGGCAAAACCACCCCACCTAGCAATAAGTCCTGCAGGCCTTCTGAATTATGGAATTAGAATAGGTAACAATGAGGACTCCAGTCTGTGAACAACTGAAACACCTGAGTCATGATTTGTGTCCATTTAATGCTCCACTGTAATCACAGCCTCTAGAATAGCAAGCACTCATTAGTTAATTTATTTAGCAAATATTTATTGACCTCATGTCACAAAGAAAAGATTCTCTGTGTTAGGTATATTTTGCTTTAGAAAGGAGGTAAATGTGCATTTATGTACACATATACAAAGTATACATCTATCTATATATACATGCACATGTTTGCATAAATAGAAATTTGTGGGTGTGTTTATGATATGGAATATTTCATTGTATGAATAAATTATAAGGAAAAATAAACATTTATTTCCCAAACAAAATGTTCAGTTTTTTTCTTTTTTTTCCAGCCATTTTGCTAATCTATAGTAATGATCAAAGATTCAACAGTGAACTCTTATCTAAACACGGCCTGTTAGTACTACCGAATTTATTACTTAATTTCTATTTCCCTGAAGATCAAGGATCTCTAACCTGTTCCCTGCTTGCTTTTAGTTGTTAAAGTTTTTCATGATGACTACTCTTTTGCTTTTTTCACTTTTAGCAACTTTAGAATGTCCACACTAATTTTATCTCTGTTTTGGATATAAATGGCATGATATCATTAACAGCTAGGATTATAGTGCTTATAATATTGTCAGATTCAGTGGCATGATTTGGTCTGACTTATCTGAATTTCTGGGTGTTCTGAACTTGACAAGGGGCCCATGTGTGAGCTGTGCTGGCTCCTGTTATCTGATAGATGAATTGTTCCTACATTTTGCAATAAACATGTTTCTTTCTTTCTAGAAAGATGTATCTTGAAAAAAAGTGGCATGGCTTCTACAAAGGACCCGTGTGCTCAGGGGATTATACCTTCTGTTTACATAGGAATAAATATGCATTTTATTTATCATCTGCATTTTAAATAAATCATGGGTTCTCAAGCAGAATTTGAAGTTATCATTTTCTACGTAATGTCTGAATTTCCTCTGCTAATTCTCCAGCCAAAGGTCATAAAGCCATCTGTTTGAACACCTTCAGTAATGGGACAGCACCTTTCCTCTTTCAGGAGGCAATCACTTAAGACATTTCTAAAGATAAAACTATTAGATTGTGATTCTTTAATCAGCCAGAAAGTGACTTACTGTTTGACTTAGGTTTTCCATTCTTATTTTACACAAAATGAGTCCTACACCTCTATACTTAACTCCTAGTTTCATGACATGGTCAAGCATGGCCATCACCTAGAAATACCTGCTAAACTGCCCCCCCAAGCCCTGGGCAGGGTATATAGACCCTTCTAAGTGGTACCTAACTGATGATATAGGAGCACAATGTTGCACTTAGATCACAATTCACTGTAGATGCCATGTCTTATTTAATAATTTGCTTATCAATAGACTTCAGATAAATTGTCTTATACAAAAGGCCTACTACTAGGAATTCAAGTATATTCATTCTCTCTTTTGTCAGAAATTTTCCTTTGGCAAGCTCTTATGGTAGCTTAAGAAAAAATAAAACAACAAAAACGATCCATCATCCTTGTGGGCTGTACCAGGCACCCTCCTGCATCCATCAAGGCTGTGTATCCCCCCATTCTAAGCTCTGTTTGTCTCTGTCTCATATGAATATTTCGTGCACTCAGTGAAAACAATCATTGGCAACTCTAGGCCCCAAGCCTGTGACTCCAGCAAATGCAGTCACTTCCCTATTGTCTGAATATCACATTTCCTGAAAGAGTCCCAGTTGGCCCAGGCATAAGACATAGTGCTACTGGACAGGCCCAACGCAACTGCATGTGTTGAGGAGGAAAAGTCCTCCAAAAAAACAAAATCTGTGCCATCCACACAGATCCATTAAAAATGGGTGCAAAATTGTAGAACAATGAAGAGACAAGAAAAGAATGTCACTTGTGACCTACATAGTCACCAAATCTGGCTTTGGTTGACTAGTCGGAAAAGTAAAACTTTCATTTAATTTTCAGAATAGGTGGCAATGGAGAGCAGCTTGACATTCACAAAGGCCATATTGTATTTCAGTCTCATGTTTGACACTACACAAATCCCATTTCCTGCACCTGAGAGACTTTCCATTCAATAAAGTCAAGGAGCTGATAAAGGGGTAGAATTCAAATAGTGAAGAAGTTGGAAGATCACAATTTAGCAAGATTCTAACTTGCCAAAAATCAGGAGCAGGCAAGTATCAAAGAAGAATCTGGAGATTAGTACAGGATCACACTTTAAAGAGGTGAAAAGCACTGCCTCATGTCTAGTATTAGGGCATCCCATGGGTAATTTAAACTCCTTATTGGAACAAAGTTTATTTCTGCAGAAGGATTTGTAAATGTTCTGTATTCCATCACAATAACCCTGTCTTTTACCATATTAAACATTTGATTCTGTTAATTCATAAAGGCTGATTTGGGTTCATATTCCACACTCTATTAAAACACATAAACACAGACTTAAATCTAGGAGAGAAGTGCCTCAGATAACTCTCCTTGTCTTAGCAACCACCAGTACCTAATTCAGCGGATGGCCCACAGCAGTTACTCAGTAAACGTTACATCAAAACACTGAAAAATCTTGAGTTAGGTGATTTTAAAGGTCTGGCCATTTTTTGAGATCTATGTTTCTACTTGTGCCATTTATCAAGTAAATTCATGAAATTTGTACCAGATCATTTTTACGTTTTCATTTATGTTTTGTTTTAGAAATAAAGCACATTTTTCAGAACTGCAAATTGATGAAAGTATATTTTAATGATGTCCATGTTTAATGTTTCAAAGAATTTTCACATTTTGACATTTCCTCTTCAAAGCGATCCTATCTTTGTGAAAGATACTATTGCCATTTTTGTCAGATGATGGAATGGGTTCATTATAGGGCCTTAGGAAAATTCCTAAATTATTCTGTGTTTCAGTGATTTCTCTGTCACCAATTTTACTCTCCCATTCTAATTTCTGACTGAGCACAATGTTCAAATGCCTTCTCTGCATAAAATATACAAAAAAGATACTGTTGGCAGAAAAAAAAAATTCTGTCTAAAACCTGTGCCAAATATGAACAATAAAAAAGAATGCCTAATTATGTAAAGTTTACTGCTTAATTTAAAAGCCTTTCTATTGCACAGGATCCTTTTAATTACTGCTGTGAACGCTATCTCCTGTGATCTTTCATGTATACTGCCATCTGTTTTCAAAACATCTTATGATCTTGAAATAACATTGCATACAATCCACAGTTTTTTATTCAGACTACTGGGACAATGTGAAAGACCCCACACAGCGTGACTGCAAATCTCATTGCTTTCTATGAATAAAGGAAAACAAAGTTAACTACAAAAACCCAGTATGTTTTCAAACTTCATCTGGACCACAGCCTCTGGATTAATAAATTGTAGGAAACAGTCCTGCTGCTAATTAGCTACATGACAGTAGGTAAGGCACTGTAGCTTGCTGATCTTCAGTTTTCTCACTTGCATAAAGGAGGAATAGATTTGATGAAAACTAAAGAGCTTCCTAGACTGAAGACATCTATGAACCATGAACTCAGATTTTGAATTGTACAGAGTTCAATATTGTGGAGTATGATCGACCCATCTCCAGAAGTTTTGCCTTGTCTATACGTGCACAGAGTCCCAGACACCCCCACATACATAATATTAAATCAAGGCTTTGACATAATCGCAAAATAAAACCCTTGCTTAACAGTTCATTCCAATTTGATTTTATAGAATCCAGCTTTCTTTGATTATTGAAAGAATATTGTAGCTGAGGCTGGGTGTGGTGGCTTATGCCTATCACCTCGGTACTTTGGGAGGCCAAAGCAATATTGTTTGAGTTCAAGAGTTTGAGACCAACCTGGACAACATAGCAAGACCTCATCTCTACTAAAAAGAAAACAAATTAATGAATATTGTAGTGGAAACATGAGGAAAAGTAGTTATCATTCATTATATAAAGTACCCATATGTGTGTGTTATGTTATTATATATGTTTATGATATTTTCATGATGGAGCATAGAAATTCATTAACTCAACAGCAGTAAAAACTCAACTATGATAAGGGTCTAAAAGGTGAAGGATGTTGGTCTAATTCACCTTTATGTCTTATCAGAGCTTGAAGCTTTCCCTTGCACATAGTAGATACTAAATAAATATTTACTGATCTTTAGAATTTTGTGACTCCATGATTATAATTATTTGAATGGAAGAGATAAGTTAATGCATGTTAAAACACTGCAGTCTGCTCAGTGCCTGATACATGCAAACCTCAAATTTAATTAATCTATTTATTTGAACTAACAAAATGTGTTCAAAATATTGTTAAAAAGGCCCAGCTTTTTATTTTTTTCTGGGATTATATTGTGAACATTCCACAAAAAAGTAATATATACAAAAGATATATGTATAAGAATGATCAACCCAAGGATTTATAATAGCAAAACATTTAATATAAACTGTTAAAAGCTGGGTTGGTTAAGGTAATCATATGGCATCTATTAATGTATGATGCATTTTTACAGGGCAATAATATATACAGCTGTTACTGTTAAATAAAGTAAAAATGGACATTGTGTAGTTGTCTGAAACTGATTTAACTTTACTTATAAAAACATGATATAGTTTGCTAATAAATTAAAATTTTACATATAGTAAAACATTTGCTAACTTGGCATCATATAATTATTATATTGTATTTAACAAAATCCATTTAGTATATTACATATTATAATAAAAAGTCTCAACTAAAAATTACTTGTACCAATGACTTAATCAAAGAAATGAATAAGCCAGACTGGGCATGGTGGCTCACGCCTGTAATCCAAGTACTTTGGGAGGCCGAGGTGGGTGGATCACTTAAGGTCAGGAGTTCAAGAGCAGCCTGCCCAACATGGTAAAACCTGTCTCTACTAAAAACACAAAAATTAGCCAGTCATGGCGGTGCATGTCTGTAATCCCAGCTACTCGGAGGCTAAGGCAGGAGGATCACTTGAACCAGGGTGGCAGAGGTTGCAGTGATTTGAGATCACGCCATTGCATTCCAGACTGGGCAACTGAGTGAGACTCAGAAAGAAGGAAAAGAAGGGAAAAGAAGGGAAAGGCAAAGGGAAAGGGAAAGGTGAGGTGAGGTGAGGTGAGGTGAGGTGAGGTGAGGTGAGGAAGGAAGGAAGGAAGGAAGGAAGGAAGGAAGGAAGGAAGGAAGGAAGGAAGGAAGGAAACAAGTCAAATGGAGCAAGTTTATCACCCAACCATTATTAAATCCCTGTGGAATATAGATTAAAATATATTAATCTCCAAACGATATTTCAACTGCACTTACATACCACCCATTCATTGTAAGATTCTTTAGTGCAGAAGGTAAAAAGTCAAAATGCCTACCGTAAATGCCAAGTACTGCAAGGAGTACTAAAGACTGAAGCTAGCTATAATGCAAGAGAGAGGCCACAGGGACTAAGAAGGAATGTGGCAGATTGGAAAGTATACCTTCCAGGTGTCCAAAGTATACAGACCTGCTCAGCCTCCACTGACTGTTGCCATGTGGAAATGTGGTCTCTGCATTGTCAGATCATCAGCAAGAAATTTAGATTTTGTTGGTAGTCTCTCAGTGTTGAACAACAACTATGTTGCTAATTTTTGTCTTTACGGTTATTTGTTAACACCCTGATGGTTATCATTTTATGTGCCATGTCTGGGAGCTTCAGCTAGACAAAAGGCCATTCCTTTCCCTGCCTTTAGCCTTCAAAGTGGCAGAAGGTGCCGTACAGCATGAATCAGAGCCCCAAGAGTAAACTGACAGCACACTCAGCTCGGGGCAGTTGAGGAGCATGTGTTAACAAAGGTGTGGACAGGGTGTACAGGAACCACAAGGACTGATGCAATACTAGGAAGAGGAGAAGCACAAGAAGGGATGAAAGAAGAATATCTAGAAAAAAAGAATCCTCAACACAAGGTTGTTTTTGACCAAAGCAGGGACCTCCATTTGAGGATACAGCCATTCTCAAGTAACATCAGAGGGAAGGAGCCAGGTCCCCTCAATTTCTGGACAGAGTTGCCCATTACCTAAGTTCAAAGAGAAACCAGCCCGAGAGGAGGTCCACTGATAAGATCATACAGATCAGTCCCCTGGGCAGACAGCAAGGTGGAGAAGGGCGAGCTAAGAGGGGATAACTTGAACAAACAGTCAACTGTTGTTCAAAAAGTGTTAAAGCCAGGGTCTATCTCTACAGTGTTTTGTACCTTTCAGGTGGCCTCTATTTCTCATTCCAAATAGGGTATTTACAACCAAATACAACCATCTCGCCGAAGTATAACCAAAGATGAATTAATGTATGACTTTATACACCACAATGTAACAGGCTGTTAAACAGCATGATCGAATTAAACGTCCTGAAAATGGCATAACTAATGGCACTGTCTTGAAAAAAAAAATAGTGCTAATGTGGAGGTTCATGAAATGTGTATGAACCGTATAACATATTCATGCCCTATTACTGAGAATTTCAAAGTGTCTTACTGCTCAAGATAATAGGCCTTGATTCAATTCAGTCTGATGTTGCATGAATTTCATGTGCTAATTAGTAAAGCATTTCTTAATGATTAAGGGGAAAAATCAGATAACATTTGATTGGAAACCCAACTGCCAGAGATAAAACATAGCTACAACTGAGGTTAGAATGAATGCTATTCATTTTGAATTCAGGTGTCTTAATTATGATAATTAATGATTGTATTCTGTCTATAAATGAATTCAACCAACATGATAAGCATATGGTAATTAAAGTGCTTTTTTCAAGTAGGAAATTTAAACAAATGGCATCAATAATAATCGTGTTCCTTTTTTGCTTTTTAAGTTTGGTTTTATATCAAGGTCTGTTTTCCCCTTTAGTCATTTATGAGTTTTACATACTGTTACTACCTTAATAACAAGTCTACTTCTAAGAGTTGATATCTGTTGACATTAAATTCCTGGCAAGAATGTAAATTATTTCCTATTTGTTAAACAGTGAATCCTGCTCTGTATCAGTGCTGTGAAAGTTTGTTAAAAACAGTGTTGGATTTATCAGACTCTAGTGCCTAGAGTTAATAAAAAAAAAAAAGTAACTGACCCAGTAGATACAGGTTAATATGGATAGCATTACATAAGGATGATTACATAAAATTTGATAGGTTATTTAAATTCTGAATATTCTGAGTGTAATCTAATCACAGGAAATGTTTTTTAAAGACTCACATTATTATTGCGGGGTTGTTCCCACTGACACATATTGATTCAGACTTCATCACCTCTTGCCCGACTGCTGGAAAAGCTGCTCTGTCTCCATTATCTTCCAACACCATTCCTACACACATTACCCAGTACATTTTTCTCACTTATTACTTCAAAATCATTGATGGCTCCCCAAAATGAAGTGAACAAACTTCAATTTAACTAACTTGATATTAGAGATCCTCCATGAAAAGACACCAATCCTAATTTCCAGCCTCATCTTCCACTTCTGTTCTATTTGTTCGTTACTCTTCTGGTCAATTTGCTTGGTGCTTTGTAGAGATTTGACTTGTCTGCCACTATGACAGTCTTTCTTCTCTCATTTGCTTCTCCACAAGACTGTGAGGTGCAAGGGTATAGGTAGTCTTTCCTCTCCTCAATGCCAAGAACATGTTTTGGCATAAAACAGGTGTTTTATCAAGGCATAGGCAATTGATTGATTCATCTTATTCACTGAGGATATTGTTTTAACAACGAAAGAGGAATCTTTAAAAACTGTATTATTTCATTATTTAAAGATACGTACTAAGATTTACTCTTTATGCAACTCATCCTGCATTGCTTTAGTGTGTCCTTGGAAAACTACCATTTTCCCTCTACTAAGAGAGGGAAATTAATTGCTGTGTAGGGGTAGGACAGGTGAAGAGGTGGATAGTGGTAAAGATATATTGCTCCCAAGCACCAAAACAAATTTATTTGTAGAGGCAAAGGGAAAGTCTAGCTCACGGTCTTTATGAAAAAATTTTTTTTGAAAGACTCCATTTTTGTTTGTATACTCTTTTGCTAAGAGCGGATTTTCCAATCCCAATTCTGGGTGGCCCAAGAAGAGTTATAGAAAAACACAATGAATTGATCAAAGAAACAGAGAGCCTCTACTCCAAAGCAGAGGACATGATGCTGTGACTCCATCTCCTAATGCTGAGCTAAAGTTTAAGTAACTGTATAAACAAATGGACCTATCTCTCTATTCAGAGTGTAGATTCTTTCATCACAGATCTTTTTATTCATTATCTACAGCCCCAAGTAGAATAAAATGTTTCTCTTAGTTTCACTCAAATAGCCAACCAGTAAAAGCCAAAGTTTTGGACAGTAAAAGCCAAAGTTCCAGTATATTCTATGAGTGAAAAAAATGGCCACGCACAGGTATTTCAGTGGCCATGAAGGTGACCTGCAGCCAACTGTTTTTATTTCATTTCTCCTTCTATTCCATAGTAAATGTTTTCTATCATTAAGATGTTGTCATATGAAACCCACACAGCTCTGGTACTTTAATTAGGCCAGCCTAAGTCATTACTATATCCTTAATTCCTAAGTATTGATGATCAGTAACTGTATTTGCTTTTAGCATATTTTACATGCCTTCACCACGGTCTTATACAAGAGAATGATATTTTTAACTTTATAGCTGAAACCCAATATACTGTTGACAGAGAGTAATAAAGAGTAACTGAGTTATAGAATACCATACTTACAACTTTCAGTGCCAAAGTCTACACTGAGTCAATTCTGATTTTTTTCCCTGTATGTCAGGATGAGTCCAACTGGTTGTAGGGGTAGGGTAGGGGGAGTAGGTGGATTTTTCTTTTAAATATTCCAGCAAAGTACCTTTGTATTTTGTACTGTTTCTTTGTTACTTCTGTCTTAATGCAATATGATTTAACCACAGAAGCAGTAAGTTCTTTATTTTTGTCACAGTTTAAGTTTTGTGTAGTTTTACTTTATATTATATTGTCCATTAAATTAATAACTTTAAGGTGATGAAAACTTCTTTTACTTGTAAGACTTTCAGTCAAGCTATGTCCACAAAACAAACAAAAATACCTCCTCAAATGTATGTTGGAATATATGTCTCCTGTTATTGTTACTAAATTTTGGTAACATGTAAACTGTGTCTGTGCGCATTTAGAGTCCAGAGCATTTTAGCAAATACACTGCCCATTCAGAAACAAACAAAAATGCTTATTTGTACTGAGGCCAAAGCTGACAGAGTTCAAAATCCATCCATGTACTATCAGTAAACAAGGCATTCAGTTCTCAGAACATTTAAGACCAAGACTGCAGCATCCTTATCTTCACAGATTAATGCCAATAAATTAATCATTGAATAGCTTTCTTTCCTAATACTGGATAAATTCATAAACCATACCATTTTTACAATTAAGATGCATTACTCTGATTTCTTTTTCTGAAAATAAAAAAAGAAAAAGAAAAATGAAGAAAGACAAAACCGAAGTCCTAAAACAAAGGAATACATTACTGTTGTTTTCTTTCTTTCCTATGAAGCAGCTTCTATCTATTGAAGTTGCTTTGCAAAGAGGAAAGTATAAGTTAGGGGCCAATAAATTGTGTGTTTTCCCAACTCAGTTCCTCTGCCTTCGCAAGAGGGATTTCCCCTGATAGCTAAAGCCCTTCCATAAGCCATAATTCTTGCCTTTCCACCCATGTACACTTTTGCATAAAACAAGAAAGACTGCGACTGCATGTACTTCAGAGCAGTCAAAATGTAGTACCAGGAAAGTTATTCTGTAGTTTGCTAACATTACTTTCTCTCTTCTCTGCTGAATCTTATAGAAAGCATGTTTTGAATTGTCAGTCTATCATAACATGTGTCTCAGTCACTGCTCTGCGGAAGAGGTTGGCATTGCTTCGCGTATTTCACTTCCTGATCATCAGTGTCAACATCTTCCTCATCCTCATCAGATTTCATAATGCATTTGAAATCTTGGGCCCTTTCTTGACTGAAAAAACGCCTTTAGGAAATGCTCTGGGGACACTAGCAAGAAGATCATTGTTTTCATATTCATTTCCTAGGAATTTCTTCCAACATGCGCTCAAGATGCTTCTAGCAATGCTAAATGCACAAAGTTGGAATAAACTGGCTGATGGACTAAACTGCAGCACAGCCCATTTGTGAAAGGGTAGCTTTTCACTTCACTGGGCAAAAATACAATTTAAACATCTTAGAAGTGTGGTTTTCAGTAAAATCAGTACCAAATGGGGTGTGCAGAAATGTAGCTGAACCACTTGAATCTTTTTTTTTTTGTTGAAGAGTAACTTAAATGCCAAGCTTTAAGGAGATCACATTTTAACTATTCTGTCAATGTGAGTTAGAATATACAGCAACTGCTGTATTATGACAAATGATAAATATTAGTCTCCAAGGATGTAAAAAATAGTCATAAACCCAAGCAATGTTAATCATGAGTTGAGTTCATCTCATCTTTTCCTACACATATTTCCTGCAGGTCTTGAATAATGATGGTAATAATGATGGTAGAAACTGCCAGCAAATACAGTAGTCCTCTCTTATCTGTGAGGGATAGATTCTACGGCCCTCATTGGAAGTCTCAACTTTGGATAGTATCCTATATATACTATGCACAAATTTCTTTTTTCTTCTTCTCAATGTTATGCATAGAAGATTAATTCTTACCATAGATCTTAGGAACTTCAGCACACAATTATTTTCTTCTTATTAAGTCAAGAACTTTTACTTTTTCACTTAAAAGAAGCACTTTGTGTTTGTTTTTGTTTTTTTAATTTTATTTTAGATGGAGTTTCACTATTGTTGCTCAGGCTGAAGTGCAATGACACGATCTTGGCTCACTGCAACCTCCACCTCCCAGGTTCAAGTGATTCTCTTTCCTCAGCCTCCCGAGTAGCTAGGATTACAGGCACCTGCCACAATGTCCGGCTAACTTTTTCTATTTTTATTAGAGACAGGGTTTCACCATGTTGGCCAGGCTGGTCTTGAACTCCTGACATCAGGTGATCTGCCCACCTCGACCTCTCAAAGTGCTGGGATTACAGGAGTGAGCCACTGTGCCCAGCCACACTTTATGCTTTCTCTTTGGCGTATCTAAGTTGTCAGCATCACCACTCTTGTGCTTTGGGACAATTATTAAGTAAAATGAGGATTATTTGATCACATCACTGCAATCTCCTGACAGTTGATCTGATAGTGGAGATGGCTACTAAATGACCAATAGGCAGGGAGTGTCTACAGCATATGTACACTGAACACAGGGACTACTCCCATCCCAGGCAGAACAGAGCAGGGCAGAATGCAATTTCATCATGTAACTCAGAATGGCACACAATTCAAGATTTATGAATTGTTTGTTTCTGGTATTTTTCATTCAATATTTTCTGACTATAGTTGCCCACGGATAACTGAAGCTGCAGAAAATGAAACCAAAGATTATTTTAAAAATTGTATGCGCAGTTTTATTTCATGATCACAAAATCAAAGAGTTGTTGATGTTACTCTAAGGCATACAAGGAGGAGGAGTAATGGGCATTGTCCAAAGTCTGAGGACTTCATGAGCATGGCATTGGTTTGAGGAAGAAGCACATATTTTCAGTTTTACGTGAGAGAGTCATCACGTATTAAAAGAAAGCGTTACCATGTAGAAATGCTGCCAGTTGTGGAGTATGTCTATTCCAATTATGCATGCCGGAACTGGGGAAATAGCCACTGAATGGATTTTGAGAACTACTGAGCCCACTATGAGATAGATCTGAACTACCGTTGATGACATGAAAACCATAAGCCCCAACTCTGACCAGTGGGCCACAGTGATGTTTTGGATCTCCTGGAAATAGTATTTCCCACTAGTTCCTGAAGAATCCAATTAATTTCTTTTTCCCAGTGTCTGATGTGAAGCCTCAAGTCCTTTTGGGAAAGGCTGGAAGTAATAGAGGTATAAATTTTTGTTGATGTCATAGGGTTCTTCCTCAAAAGGACCCGGCCTCTCCATCATTCAAGGGATTCTGGGTCTATAAACTGGTTCAAGTCTGGGAACTGACTGAGGGGCCATGACACTGTCTTGGTGATTCAAATTGGACGTTAGTTCATTGGACCTAGAATTCTGTCGATAGGGATCAGGAGAGAATTTAGTAGAATGCCCATCTATTTCTCTTCTAGGGACACAATGACAAACTAGCCAATGCCATAGGTCTCAGCAAGTCAGACTGTTTTGATGACTGCTTTGACTGTGCTGTGCATTATGGTAGTCACACCCACCTTGTCGTTGGTGACTAAGTGCTGCTACCTGGCCCCCAGCACTAATTATCCCCCTTGCATTTCAGGATCCTAGTTTGGTGACGGCAGCTCCCACTGTAATGTCTGACCTATGGTGCTCCTCAGTGATGCTGGGGCTCCCCTCACAAATTTATTTCTCACACTTATGGTGAAAGGTGGGTCCTCTGGACACTCCTGGGGTGGGTGAGCAGGTCTTACAAGATAAATCCTCACTAACATTCTAATCACCCTAAGCCTTTGGATACCTCCCTCCAGTATATGAAGGCAACTCTGGAATTTCGGCTTCATTTAATGTAGTCCACCTTTTGGTCCATGTTTCAGTCAAGCAATCAAACAAACTTTTAGAGCACCTTACCCCTTTTGTCCCCTTGCAGGCCAAGGGGTAAGAAATCTCTGCTTAGTGGGCCCATATGAATAAATTCATCCTGATCCAACTTTATGTTTCTTACGCCATTATTCCACACTTTTAATATCCATTTCTACTCATATTCTCCAGATTTCTGTGTGAAAAGAAGTTTGTGAGTATGTGCTTAGTGTATATGTGTGTGTTGGCCAGTTAAGACATGAAATACCTCGATAATCTTTATTTTTTCTTTTCATTCTTCTTTTTTGTGACAGTTCTTAAAAATTTCTTTTCTTTATGTTCACTCAAGATTAAAATACTGACTGGGACAATTTATATTTCATAGGTTTACTATGTTTTAAATACGTGTGTGTGTGTGTGTGTGTGTGTGTGTGTGTGTGTGTGTTGTGTGCAGGAGGTTTAGGTCACTGTATTAGCGTTCCCTAGAGGGACGGAACTAATAGGTTCTCTCTCTCTCTCTCTCTCTCTCTCTCTCTCTCTCTCTTTCTCCTCTCTCTCTCTCTCTCTCTCTGAGTTTATTAAGGAGTATTGACTCACAAGATCACAAAGTGAAGTCCCACAATAGGCCGTCTGTAAGCTGAGGAGCAAAGAAGCCAGTCTGAGTCCCAAAACTGAACTTGGAGTCTGATGTTCGAGGGCAGGAAGCATCCAGCACCAGAGAAAAGTGTAGGCTGGGAGGCTAAGCCAGTCTAGTCTTTCCACGTTCTTCTACCTGTTTTTATTCTGGCTGTGCTGGCAGCTGATTAGATTGTGCCTACCCAGACTGAGGGCGGTTCTACCTTTTCCAGTCCACTGACTTGAATGTTAACCTCCTTTGGCAACACCCTCACAGACACACTCAGGCACAATATTTTGTGTCCTTCGATTCAATCAAGTTGACACTCAGTATTAACCATCACAGTCACCTTTATTGAGAGCGCTAATCTTGTCCTTTTCCTCTCTTTTGTTTTATGAACTTTGGATAGAACTTTCTTTTTTTTTTTTTGGTTTGAATTGCTTAAGACAACAGGATAATTTTTTTAAAAAGTACAACTAGCTAATAACAAATGAAAAGCTTGAAGCAATGCCCAGCTTTACAAACAACCATGTAAATGCCAAGGAGTAAAGACGGATACCACGTGCCCTTCAAATTATACACATATACACACAGAACAACTACAATGGTAATAGCAAAGGGAGAACTCACACACGCCACTGGTTGAAATATAATGTAATATAACATTTCCAGTAGAAATGTGGCCCATTCATTATTATTTTATTTTGATAATATTTCTGTAAATATTAAAATTAATTATAATATTTGTAGGTCTATAGATAATGTCCAAAACTAGGGGAATAGTAAAATAAATCCAACAAATGCATGTAATGCAATACAATGCTGCAAATGTAAGGTCCATTTTAAAGTTTATACAGTGTAAGGATGTTTACAAATGATGTTTATGCACAAAATTGTTTATGCACTTAATGCCAAGCTTTAGGATCATATAGTTCATGAAGTTTTGCAAAGAAAATGTATTTACATGCATGAACAAAACTGGATATCAACATACTAACCACCATTGCTTCTGGGGATTGAAAATATTAGCACTTTTTTTAAGTCCATAATTTTTCATCTTAATGTTTTGCAATGAGCTTATAATAAAAACAAAGAACAATCAACATGCCTAGACTGAAAACCTCTATCATTTCTCCTGAGTTTCAAAATTTTCATCTTAAGATCCCCCGCCTTTGAAGTTTTCAATTCATCTGAATCAGATGCACAAACTCTTCATGTTCTAACCTAGGTTTTTCCAAAAAACAAATGCAAGCAAGTGTTTTCATGCAGGTAGTTTAATTTTAGAAATTATTCCAAGGAATAGGATTCAGGGAATCGAAAGAGGGGAATAGGATTGAAGAAAAACAAACCTAAAAGTGTGATCTAGTCATCAAATGTGAACAGCTGGGACTTATATAGCAACACCTAGTCAGGGGTTGTTCCATGAAGTATTCACTTTCTCCTATTTCCAGGTTTGTGTATTTAACAGAATTACTGTGTGTAGCTGTTTGCTACAGCAACATCCACAGTGAAAAGGCAGGTCAAGTTAATACAGGTTGTAGTATAAGATTCTTTCCAAGGATCCTTCTTGTTGATTGCTATTAGGAGCTGCGTGAATTTAAGCCCATTTAATTATTTCTGTGTTTTAGATTTAAAAACTAGTATCAGGAGGTTATTTTTCTCACTTTGTATTTGTGAGCTCTTATAAAGATAAACTTCTATTAAATTTTACTAAAGAACTGCATCATGCTTTACAAGCATTTTCCTTATGTTGTTAATGTGCATATTCTTCATGATGACAGATGATAATTATTAAAAATGTTCTTGTAGTTAAACATAGTTACTGCTACATCTTGGCAAAGAACAAGTCAGCCCTTATTAGACAAGTTCAACAGGGCACCAAGATCAAGGGGCACTTAAATATAGCAGTGAGAGAGGAAAGAGAACTTATTCACTGACCAATTTAACCGGATAAGCCCTTCAATTTATGTCAAGCAGATGCCACAAACAGATGTTCATAAAAACAATCGTTAGTGTTTCATAGCAATGGAAAAACAAAATCAAAAGGGTTCTCTTTTCTCCGCATCCTCACCAGCATTTGTTATTGCCTGTCTTCTGGATATAAGCCATTTTAACCGGGGTGAGATGATACCTCATCATAGTTTTGATTTTCATTTCTCTGATGATCAATGAGGTTGAGCACCTTTTTATATGCCTGTTCGCCATTTGTATGTCTTCCTTTGAGAAGTAAGCCAGGTACAGAAAGACAAACATTGTGTCTTCTCACTTATTTGTGGGACCTGAAAATCAAAACGATTGAACTAATGGACACAGAGAGTAGAAGGATGGTTATCAGAGGCTGGGAAAGGTAGTAACGGGGGTGGAGGAGAGGCAGGAATCGTTAACGGGTACAAAAATAATAGAAAGAACGAATAAGACCTATTTGATAAAACAACAGGGTGACTGTAGTCAATAATAACTGTACAATTATTTTAAAATATTGGGAGGTCAAGGTGGGCAGATCACAAGGTCAGGAGACTGAGACCATCCTGGCTAACATGGTGAAACCCCGTCTCTGCTAAAAACACAAAAAATTAGCCAGGCCTGGTGGCGGGCGCCTGTAGTCCCAGCTACTTGGGAGGCTGAGGCAGGAGAATGGCGTGAACCCAGGAGGCGGAGGTTGCAGTGAGCCAAGATAGCGCCACTGCACTCCAGCCTGGGCAACAGAGCGAGACTCCACCTCAAAAAAAAAAAAAAAAAAATTGAAAGACTATACGTGCATTGTTTGCAACTCAATAGATAAATGCTTGAGGTGATTTTTCATGATGTGCTTATTTCACATTGTAGGCCTGTATCAAAACATTTCATGTATCCCATAAATATATACACTTAGTATGTACCAACAAAAATAAAATAAATTCAGAAGGGGCAAATGTAATTCATATATAAATGCAATTTGTACACCTATACAAAAAACAGAACATGACTCAAGAGTTACTTTTCTGGTAGCTTGTTCTAAGGAAATAATACAAAGCAAAACTTCATTTATAACACTATTGAGCTGGCAATAACCTGTAAGTTCAAGGAGAAGGAAATGGCCAATTAAATCATTTTTCCACCTGAGAAAAATTTAAATGAACATTACAATTATGGCTTACTAGATAATATTATCATAAAAACTGTGCTATTTGCTTAAACTAAAAAACTATAAAATGATTTATAGGACATTCTTTCTTTCTTTTTTTTCTCTTTACAGGATTATAGGCATGAGTCATCATGCCTGGCCAAGGACACTATTTCAAATATGCATACATGATTCCTGTGTAAGGGGGAATTACAAAAAAAGAGTAACTGAAATAAACAAGTGAGGGTGGAGAATTAAAAGTGTGTTTTTTAAAGTTTTTGTTTTAATAGTTTACTATTTTAAATTTGTATTCACGGGCATTATAGCACAGTTGGTAAGAATACAAGATGTAAAATCATTTGGAATTCTGCCTAAATTGGAATTCTGATTTTATTCCATTTGCTAAATATGTAAACTTGGGCAAATCACTTCATTTCTCTAAGCTTCCATTAGTTCTTCTGTAAGGCAAGAATTATAAAGACTACTTTGTATATGGGGTGGTAAGAACAACGAATGAGTTACTGTATGCTAAGAGTTTGGCACAGTACCTAACCCATAATAAGTGTTCAGTGAACATCATCTATTTTTATTATGCTGAAAGATGAATTCAGCATAATTACTTTCATGAACACCTATGTCAACCATAAAAATTATGGTGATAATTTCCAAAGACCATAGCATCATATATTTCTCTTTTTAAAATTAAACTGGAATAAAAATGTGCATATACTGGTAAAAGAAAACAATTAATATCCTTTGTTAATGACTGGAAGTAATGAAAATATGAAGATTTTAGCTATAAGAGATACACAATGTCAATATTCGAGATGATTTAAACTCTCTTAATCTGAGTACAAATTTGCAAATTTGTGCTGCAAGTATTCTTGGCCATGAATTTTGAACTGGTAAGCTGAAAGCCTTGTGTGTGGCTGTTTAGCTTAGCAGTTTCAGTTCATGAGCGCTGTGTCTTTTATAGGCACAGGTGGCAAGACAAAGCAGTTTAAGAGCTTTGCTTGCAGGGATATGAGCTACTTAAAGTTGTGTTTATTGTTTTTTGTTTTTTGTTTGTTTGTTTGTTTTTTTAAACAGTCTCGCTCTGCCGCCTAGGCTGGAGTGCAGTGGCCCGATCTCGGCTCACTGCAACCTCTGCCTCCAGGGTTTAAGCGATTCTCCTGCCTCAGCCTCCCGACTAGCTGAGACTACAGGTGCCCGCCACCACGCCCGGCTTATTTTTTGTATTTTCAGTGGAGATGGGATTTCACTGTGTTAGCCAGGATGGTCTCGATCTCCTGACCCCGTGATCTGTCCCTCTGCCTCCCAAAGTGCTGGGATTACAGGCGTGAGCCACCGCGTCCGGCCTGTATTTTCTTTTTCTAGCCAGAATGCATGCCAGTCGTAGACTGTAGAACCAATATGGAGGGAAGCAGGATCTCACAGGCTCCAAATGCAGAGAGGTGAACAATTCGCTTCTTCTGAGTTGCTTACACATGGCTTCTCGTCTGACTCAGTTTCTCTATCACTTTGTCCTGAAGCTGATTGAAAATAAGATGATAGGAGAGGCTGAAGCCATGGGATGTGAATGCTGCTAAATGATTCTCCAAAGCACGTGTGCTAACATCTCTTTGGTGGTAGGTAGCATATTGATGCTCACTGATTCTGTTGTCATTATGAGTACAATGCAAAGCAAAGGGCTTCTTCTTTTTTTAACTTTTGAGTTCAGGCAAACATGCAGATTTGTTACACAGGCAAATGTGTGTCATGGGTGTTTGTTGTACAGATTATTTCATTGTCCAGGTATTAAGCCTAGTGCCCATTAGTTATTTTTCCTAATCCTCTCCCTTCTCCCCCAACCTTCCACCATCCAACAGGCACAGTGTATGCTGTCCCCTCTATGTGCCCCTGTGTTCTCATCATTCAACTCCCACTTGTAAGTGAGAATATGTGGTATTTGGTTTTTTTGTTCCTGTGTTAGTGTGCTAAGGATAATAGCTTCCAATTTCATCCATGTCCCTGCAAATGACATGATCTCATTCTTTTTTATGGCTGCATAGTATTCCATGATGTATATGTACTACATTTTCTTTATCTAGTCTATCGTTGATGGGCATTTAAGTTGATTCCACATCTTTGCTATTGCGAATAGTGCTGCAATGAACATTCCCGTGCATGTATCTTCATAACTGAAAAATTTATATTCCTTTGAGTACATACCCAGTAAGTGGGGTTGCTGGGTCGAATGGTATTTCTGTCTGTAGAAATTTGAAGAATTGCCACAATTTCTTCCACAATAGTTGAAGTAATTTACACTCTTACCAACAGTATATAAGCATTCCTCTTTCTCTGCAACCTCACCATTATCTGTTATGTTTTGACCTTTTAACAGTGGCCATTTTGACTGTTGTAACATAGCATCTCATTGTGTTTTTGATTTACATTTCTCTAATGATCAGTGATGCTGAGCCTTTTTTTTTTCATATGATTGTTGCCTACACGTATGTCTTCTGCAAAAGGTCTTTTTCTGAGGCATGGAAACTTCCCTTTTACTTCTCAGTTTGTTGTTAACTCAGTTTTGTTCTAATTCACCCTAAATCATTCCTCCTTATTCTACTGAATAACAAAAAAGACATGAATTTTCCTCAGAAAAACCACATGAACAACAAAAGTATTAAAAACAAAGGCTCTGAAATACCTAAATTGGTTCATCACTAAATTAAGCACTTATTAATTCTGAGAGTTTGTCAAGTTTATCAAATCTCCCTTAGCTTCAGTTTGAGCATCTGTTAAATGGTAAATCATGTCTACTAAGGGATTGCTGTGTGTATTAGATGAGATAATACCTGTAATACAAAGTAGTATGCCTGTTATTTAATTCTAAGTAAATTTATGCTCTTCGTTTATATTTTCATTTATTATTTGTGCTTATGAGTGTTGAAAGAGCATAAACAGTTTCATGCAGCTCAGAAATAAAATCCATTAAATGACATCAAAATAGACAAAAGTCACAAAATATCTACCCTGATGGTGTTAGGATAAGGGAAAATGCATGAAAACAAGCTTGCTGGAAAGCATTACCTTCATATAAAACCCTAGAGGGAAATAGTCCATCTACAAAATAATTGTTCCATTTATTAGGAAAAAAGATAAATCCTACTGAAACAACTTAGGAAGTGCCTCTCAAATTTGCTAGTTCATCTGTGTGTTTCTTTCACAATTTCTTGGGTGTCTAACATGTGTCCAGCACTGTGCTGGATCATCAGTATACAATGGAGAACACAGCAGACTTGATTAGTGCCCCCATATAGCTTACATTCCAATGGGGCTGGCCTGATTCCATCACCATGGTTCAGCAACATTATAAGTTTAGATAACTCTGTTGTTCTGTATAATACACTTTCCACCCTAGAAGGCCTAATTTCATCTCCTTTCAAGTTTGCCTACACCAATTCTAAAACAAGAACGGCAGTTTTCCACATTATGAATATTCTTTAAATTTATGACTATTGTCTATCATGAAGAAAAGCAACCAAATTCATATTCTAGCGGATATTTTCAGGAAGAAAAAAATAGAAGTTCGGGCACAGGAAAAGTTACATTAAAAGAATGAGGCTTTCAAGAAAGTTCAATATCTTCAAAAATGTTGCTTTAAATGATAAGAATTTGTCCTTCCAGTGCTTGCTTCGGCAGCACATATACTAAAAAAAAGAATTTGTCCTTCCGTTTCCTGGAGAACCTCTGTCCCCAGAAATTTGATTTCATATTTTATAGGGTTGTTTCCTAATGGTTTGGTGCCACACAGTACTCCTATCTGTTCTAACATCAGGAAACCTCAGCTCTCCTTCAGCCATGTATCTGATGAGCAACTGGTCATATCTAAAGCACCACCCTCTTGAACCTGTACTGCCAGCACCAGTGAGTGGTGATTTTAAGTTTTATGTGATAATGCAGCTATGATGTTGACTTATCTTGCCCTTTCTGCACACACATGCACACATATATGTACCTCCATGGCAGGAGCAGTCTAAGTCAATATTAGAACATACTTCTCTCAGTTCCCAATTTGGTAACTATCGTTATAAACCACAGGATGCTAAGTGTGGAATGTTTCCAACCATGATGTACCAATTTGGGAAAGCATTTAGCAACCATATAATTCAATCTTCTATCCCAAACACATGGAAGCAGCACTTTTAATTAGGAATTAGGATGTAATGAGAGCGCTTCATGCAGAGTCAAGTCTTATAAAGAGCCCTCATAAGAAATATGCCTGCCTTCTATGCAACGAAACCAAGATTTATTTAATCGGCAAATTTGATGACATTAAAATTAACAGTATACATAAAAGTATGACTGAAAACAATACTGCCTTAATGTTTTGTACTTTTCTTATAAAAAATTCTTGTACTATACTGAAATAATAAATGTATCCTATTTTTAATTAGCTTTTTTATTCTACGATTTTTTTTTTTTTTTTTTTTTTTGAGACAGAGTTTCACTCTTATTGCCCAGGCTGGAGTGCAGCCTCCCGGGTTCAAGTGATTCTCCTGCCTCAGCCTCCAAAGAAGCTGGGATTACAGGTGCCCGCCACCACACCCAGCTAATTTTTATATTTTTAGTGGAGACGGGGTTTCACCATGTTGGCCAGGCTGGTCTCGAACTCCTGGCCTCAAATGATCCGCCCACCTTGACCTCCCTAATTGCTGGGATTACAAGCATGAGCCACTGTGTCCAGCCTATTCTATGATTTTTAATATGACTAAAATAATTTTTTTGTTGTTTATTGGATAGAGAGCAAAATTTCCACCCAACTTCCATATGAATAGAAATTCTCCCAGCGACATTTTTTGGATAATCAGTATTTTACATTTATATGGGTAAGTCTGCTTCTAGGCTCTAGCAGTCTATTTGTTCCTTCTTGCACAATAAATACTCTTTAGTTACTTTATCTTTAAAACGAAACTTGGTATCTGTTAAGATGTATTTTCTCTCTTTATTTTTCACAATATTAATTTAGCCCTTCCATTGCACTCTTGGAATCATGTCAAGTTACAACAGAAAACCTAGTTGAGATTTTTATTTGAATTTTAATTAACTATAGATTAATTTTTAAAATTTGTCTTTATAATAATAGATTTTCCCTTTCATAAATAAGCAATATTTTTGTTCTTTTTAAAAACTCATATTATTTTTTCTAATAAAGTTTTTTTTCATAAAGTTGTTACCCATCTATTGTCATTTTCCCCTAGGTACATTTATGATATTTATTGTGATTAGAATAACATTTTAAAAATATATTTTTTAATTGTTTATTGCTGATACATAAGGATGCTCTTGATATTTGCATACTAAACTTAAAATTAGCAATCTTTCTTATTAGTTCTAAAAGAAACATTTATGATATTTAAAGACTACATTATATGGACAAATATATGAGAATAATAATGTCTCTTTAACTCCCTTGAAAATCTTTACACTTCATATCCATGTTGAGTGTTATGCTTTTGGTAAGACTTCAATACATTGTTACATTCAAGTTTTATAGTTAGCTTATCTTGTTCTTGGCTTTAATAAGCATTAGAGAATACATGAACATTTCACAATTCAGTGTCGTACTTGCTGTATCTTTCAATAACATTGAGTATATACATACATGATATACCCCTGTAACAAACCTGAATATGTACCCCCTGTATCTAAAATAAAAGTTGAAATTATTTTTACAAAATATAATACAGAAAATAGAATAGGGAAAAGACTGATATAAAAACAGGAATTGAGAATGAACTAAAAAAAGAGTATATTTATATACACACACAGAATAACCTTTTTCATAAGAAATGTTGCTAATTTTTTTCTCTCTAGTGACATGATCATATGAATTTGATGCATTGTACATTGTTGGTCTTTAACATTGTCTCTATCTTATCCTATTTTTATCAGATCTGAAATCAAGTTATTTATACTATTTGAATTTAAAAATAATCTGTATAGATACACACAGAGAGAGATTATACAGAGATTAAAACAGTAGTGATGCTCATTATACCTAATATTTTAAATATTATTTATGTTTGTTCCACAATTGTCTATCTAGTTACTCTCCTCAAAGAAGACAATATTTCTGATCGTACTATCTATTGCTTGCCTGCTTTTTCATTGCACAATTATGCTTGTAAATTTAATATTACTTTAATACTACTTTCCTTCTACATTCTTTTGTTTATTAAGTTGCCCCTTTTACAATTTCTTGAATTGCTTATGTTAAAAACTGTTTCTCACTGTGGTGTTAATTTGCATTTCCCTGATGATTAGTGATATTGAGCACTTCCTCATACACCTGTTAGCCATTTGTATGTGTTTTTAAAAATAATAATAATAATATTTATTTAAGTCTTAAGCCCATTACAAAACCAAGTTATTTGTTTTCTTGCTTTTAAGCTCCTTATACATTGTGGATATTAGCACCTTATCAGATGTATAGTTTGCAAATATTTTCTCCCATTCTGTGGGTGGTCTCTTCACTCTGTTGAGTGGATTTATTTATTTTTTCTGTGCAGAAGCTTTTTAGTTTGATTTTATCTCATTTGTCTATTTTTGCTTTTGTTGTCCATGCTTTTGAATCATAATCAGAAAAGCATTCCCAGACCAGTATCATGAAGTTTTCCTCTATGCTTTCTTCTATTAGTTTCATAGTTTGGGGTGTTACATTTAAATCTTTAATCTATTTTGAGTTGATTTTTGTATATACCAAGAGATAGGAGTCTAGTTTCATTTTTTGCATTCCCCAACACCATTTATTGAGAAGACTGTTTTTCCTCATTGTGTATTCTTTGCACCTTTGTTGAAAATGAGTTGTCTGTAAATGTAGATTTATTTCTAGTCTCTCTATTATCTTCCATTACCTTATGTGTTTGTTTTTATGTCAGTATCATGCTGTTTTGGTTACTATAACTGTTGTGTATTTTGAAGTCAGGTAGTGCCAACCCTTCAGCTTTGTTCCTTTTGCTTAAGATTGCTTTGGCTAATAGGGGTCTTTTGGGATCCATACAAATTTTAGATTGTTTTTCTATTTCTGTGAAGAATCTAATTCGTATTTTGATAGGGATTGCATTGATTCTGTAGATCGCTTTGAATGGTATAGACATTTTAACAATATAAATTCTTCCAATCCACGAACAAATATCTGCTTGTGTCTTCTTCACTTTCTTTCATTAATGTTTTATAGGTTTCAGCATAGAAATTTTTTACCTCCTTGATTAAATTTACTCTTAATCTAAGTATTTTTTTTAAGATATTGTAAATAAGATTGTTTTCTGGACTTCTCTTTCAGTTGGTCCTATGTTAGTATATAGATACAGTTTTTGTGTGTTAGTTTTGTATTCTGCAGCTTTTCTGAATTTGTATATTAATTCTAACAATTTTTTAGTGGAGCCTTAGAATTTTCTATATATAAGATCGTGTTATCTGCAAATAGGGATGATTTAACTTCTTTATCTCCAATTTGGATGACTTTTATTTCTTTCTCTTGCCAACTGCCCCTGTCTTTCTGATAATAGCCCTTCTCCTGTTAGAATCACTATTATCAGAAAGACAATAGATATTAAGCAGTGGGGAGGATGTGGAGTAAAGAACACCCTTGAAAATGTTGGTGGGAATGTAAATGAGTACCACCATTATGGAAGACAGTATGATAGTTTCAAAAACACTAAAAACAGAACCACCATGTGATCCAGCAATCCCACCACGGAGCATATATCCAAAGCAAATGATATCAGTGTGTTGAAGAGATATCTGCACTTGCGTATTTATTGCAGCATTATTCACAATAGCTAAGATATGAAATCAACCTAAGTGTTTATCAACAGATGAATGGATAAAGGAAATGTCTTATATATACACAATGGAATACTATTCAACTATAAGAAAGAAATTCTGCCATTTGTGACAAGATGGATGAACCTGGAGGACACTATGTTAAGTGAAATAAGCCAGACACAGAAAAACAAACACCACATAATCTCACTCCCATTTGAAATCTAAAAGAGTTGATCTCATAGAAATAGAGAGTTGAATGGCAATTATCGGAGGCTAGGTTGTTAGTGGAAAAAGGAGGTTGGGGACATGTTGGCCAAAGGACACATATATACACTTAGATATAATTAATAAGTTCAAGAGATCTATTGTACAGTGTCACGAATGGTGCAAAGAACAAGGTCCATGCATGCTTGTGTCTTTCCACAATGTACGGTTTTATTGATGCTACTTCAATGACAAAAGTCACGAGCTACAGGGAGTTCCCAAGAAGGCAAATCTCCTTAGTAATTACCATTAATCCAATAGTCACAGCCACCAGCACACAGGATCAAGCCACTCCACAAGTCAGTCAGTTTTGCAAACTATACATAATAGAATATTTAATCCATATATAAATGTTATAAGTTAATTATTCCACAACAAACAGAGTAAACTTAACATCTGAGTAAATTTAAAAAGAGATAGGAGAAAGGGTTAACAAACCACTCCAGGGAGAACTAAGAAGACAAAATGAGTCCTGGTCTGGTCTGGACAGTCCACTGCTCTTGCAAGGAAGAGTCTATGAGATGACAGTGCCTTTGGCGGCAGATGCCAAAGTCTTTTTTTTTTTTTTTTTTTTTTTGAGATGGAATCTCACTCGGTGCCCAGGCTGGAGTGCAATGGTGCTATCTCCACTCACTGCAACCTCTGCCTCCCACGTTCAAGTGATTCTCCTACCTCAGCCTCCCCAGTAGCTGGGATTACAGGTACCTCCACCACGTCTGGCTAATTTTTGTATTTTTAGAAGAGATGAGGTTTCACTATGTTGGTCAGTCTGGTCTCGAACTCCTGACCTCGTGATCTGCCCACCTTGACCTCCCAAAGTGCTGGGATTACAGGCAAGAGCCACTGTGCCCAGCCACAGATGCTAAATTCTTTGGGGTTTTTGTTAGTTTGTTTTTGTTTTCGAGATGGAGTCTCACTCTGTCACCCAGGCTGGAGTGCAGTGGCACGATCTAGGCTCTCTGCAACCTCCATCTCCCTGGTTCAAGTGATTCTCCTGCCTCAGCCTCTCAAGTAGCTGGGATTATAGGCACATACCACCAGGCCCGACTAATTTTTGTATTTTTAGTAGAGACGGGGTTTGACCATGTTGGCCAGGCTGGTCTCAATCTCCTGACCTCAGGTTATCCACCTGCCTTGGCCTCCCAAAGTGCTGGGAGTACAGTTGTGAGCCACTGCGCCAGGCCGGCAGATGCCAAATTCTTATCATAAGTGACTGCAAGAAGGTATCAGTTAAGACGGCCATTTTGAGCTGCGAAGACTTGGTCTTTTATAGCCACGGAGTCCTCTGGTGGGAACTGAGAGTGAAAGATTGCCTTTGTTTGGGTCCCTATCTGGTTGGATGCAGTCCTTATTTATTTTATTTGTTTATTAAACAAAACATCTTATACTTGTTGGCAAAGTGCTCTATGAAACAGAAAATGAAGTCTTTTTCTAAGATAGGTTAGTTACATCAAGGGTGCTCTATACTTACAGCATGGTGACTACAGTTTATGATAATATATTGTATTCTTGTAAATGCTAAGAGACTTGATGAGTAAATGTTCTCCCCACAAAAATTATAACCATGTGAGGAAATGTGCTTGTTAATTAACTAGATTTAACCATTCTATGATGTATCACGTTGCATATGATACAAGAAGAAAATTTGCAAATTAGTGAGCAAAATGTTTGGGGCTAAATATTTTCTTTTCAGAACTTTCTTTACTAAATTCCTCAAGTTTTCATTGTTGTTTCTGGATTCGGAAAATCATAGTAAACAATTGCCACAGCTCCCCTAGGACTTACATAGAAAGTCTAGGTAAGGCCGGGCGCGGTGGCTCACGCCTGTAATCCCAGCACTTTGGGAGGCTGAGGCGGGTGGATCACAAGGTCAGGAGATCGAGACCATCCTGGCTAACACGGTAAAATCCCGTCTCTACAAAAAATGCAAAAAATTAGCTGGGCGTGGTGCCGTGCGCCTGTAGTCCCAGCTACTTGGGAGGCTGAGGCAGGAGAATGTCGTGAACCCGGAAGGCGGAGCTTGCAGTGAGCCGGGATCACGCCACTGCACTCCAGCCTGGGCGACTGAGCGAGATTCTGTCTCAAAAAAAAAAAAAAAGTGTAGGTAAGAGAAATCTCAAGAAGTTTTTGGATCCCCAGTGACCGTTAGAAAGAGGAGTACATGGCAACAGAACAAGGAGAACACTAGATGTGTATATGACTTAAGCAAGCCTTATTTCGGTTAATGATAAGAAATTCTTTTACTACATGGTCGTTTCCTTCCTTTCTCACCATCAGAATGTTAAGAGCTAAATGACAAAGTCCAGGGTATAGATCCATAGGAAGTGGCCAAAGTACAGTATTTTAGGTTGTTTCTCATCTAGAACTTAAAATACAAGGATAAAATGATAAATCTTCAGATTTATAACTATATTATAAATAATTATAATAAATTACAATAAATATAACTAAATAAAATAGTATAACAAATTAAATAAGTACTATAACTTTTGTCTTTTCAATCTACCCTAGTATACTAAGCATTACCTAACCCCCTAAAACTGACTACAATTTATCATCTGTAATATCACATTCAGTGTTTAATGACCCCATTGGCCACAGTACACTGACAGATCAAGTGTGAGCATTTGTTTACATGCTTTACATAAATTATCATTTGTAAAAATTTATTTAATCATAAATTTAATAGCTGGTGCTAACTGGGAGTGTACTTTTGTTAATATATACATTTAAAAATATCACTTAAGACAACAACCATGCCATGTATCAAGCAAAATGTCTAAAACAGCTATTGTTGCAACTGATAGTTTGAAACTTCATAGTGGCTAGTTGACTAAAATATATATTAAGATATTTTTAGGCAAAAGGTGCGAAAGATGAAAGCATATTAGAACAGACGAGATCGGGTGCATTCAGAGTGCAGTGGCTCACGCCTGTAATCCCAGCACTTTGGGAGGCCGAGGAAGGCCGATCACTTGAGGTCAGGAGTTCAAGATCAGCCTGGTCAACACAGTGAAACCCCGTCTCTACTAAAAATACAAAAATTACCCCGGTTTGGTGGTGGGTGCATGTAATCCCAGCTACTCGGGAGGCTGAGGCAGGAGAATCACTTGAATCCAGGAGGCAGAGGTTTAAGTGAGCTGAGATCGCGCCACTGCACTCCAGCCTGGAATCCAGCGAGAGTCCATCTAAAAAAAAAGTGTATTAGAACAGATTGATACAACTGCTTACCACTGAGCAGGATACTCCTCTCCCAGCTTTGTGTAATTTACATATTTGCTAATGAAGCTTCTTAAATCATCATCCACATTATTGATTAGATGTCTGTAACTCACTTGGTGTGTGTCATTTAGGAAGTTTTCTAATATTCATCTGTTTTCAGAATTCATCACATATTTTGAATAATTACAATTACTGATCCAGTGAATCTTATCTTTCTTTTATGTAATAAGTCTCTCATTTTCTGAATATATTTTGTTTTCATATTAAATAAGTCTAGTTAGTATTAATTTTATCTTATATGAACACATTCACTGTCCAGATGTGTGTTATTAAATGTCCCTTGCATTTTCTGTAATTCTCATAGTTTTGGCTCTTTGGAAGGACCAAATTGTCCCCAAGGGACTATGATTATCTTTATCTATAAACTATGTTTAACAATAATAGTACATGCTTAGTTCATAATTAACTCATGTCCAAAACAACAACAACAAAAAACTCATGTAGGTTTTGCTATACAGATTTTTTCAAATCAAGTTTTATTTACACTTTATTTGTGTAAATTATATTATTTGAATATAAATTATTTATGCATTTTGATGTAATATTTTTGATGCAGAAATTAAATATTATCATATATAATCATTGATGATAATGCACTAAAGTAGTAAATACAATTTAGAGGATTATATTATCCACATATTTGAAAGGTTAAGTAGTCATGGATGTATCACTTAATTTCAATTTCTTATCTGTAAAATGGGGCTATTAACAATTTACATACATCAAGATGTAACCTCAAGTAAAATAATTCATGGAAAAAGATTTTAATAAGTATAAATAAAATAAGTTGTAAAGTTTAAATATTTTTTAAATGTTCTAAATCAGGAGTCAAAGCAACCCTTTTCTGTTAAGGATCATACAACAAATATTTCAGATTTTGTGGGACATATACATATACTCTTCTCTTTTTTTTTTTACAACCTTTAAAAATCTAAAAACTATTCTTAGCTTTCAGGCAGAGCAGTTTGGCCTGAGGGATGTAGTTTGCTGACCTGGGTTCTTGAGTATCTCCTTTCTAAATTGCTTATTTGTTAAATCATGTTGTTCTGAGTTTTTTAAATTTTAAGCAAAACACAGCCGTACTTTACAATTTTTATTCTCAAATGTTTACACATAAAGTCTTTACAATACGCAGCTTTTTAAAAAACCAGAGCAAAAGCAGCAAGTGAGTTTAGAAAGCGTTTTTTCTTAATCAAGGTTATTTATTCACACAACAAAAACGAGAATTGATTCCCAAAGGGCCAGACTTCTGCATCTTGCTAAAGAAAAAACGGTTCTACAGGAATCAATAGATGGAGCATTCAGAGCGGGGACCTACATGGAACAGCCCTCAAAGAGATCTCTATTTCTAGTCATATTTGGGTTGTTTGTTTATTTGTTGCTTGTTTTGCCTTTCGAAGAACTATGCAAGGTGCTAAACTGCAGCCATCTATTGTTCTCTAAATTAGAGAAGCAACTTTTCTCTCACTCTGCCTGGCATACATCTGAATGTCTGAACCCTTGCTAAGAGTTGATAAAACTCTTCCTCACAGTTAATCGTCTGTTTAATTTATCTCATCCCTTCTCCTCCCTTGTTTGACCCTGGCCTGAATAAGAGAATAATTTAAGCTTCTCTGCGATAAATCCACAAAAACTCATTACCAAATAGGTATTACTTTATCTTAAAACCAAGACAATAAAGATATAAAAGTATATCCTTCTGGTGAGATCAAGAAGCTCGTATCATTACTGTGCATACAAGTAAATATTCAATAGGGTTCCACAATTCTGCCAATAATCGGCCTTTACCCAGGTATTAGAGAAATTCAAAGGAATTGAATTTTTCACTTTTCTCATGGTTTTAGAACTAGGCAGGAACTAGATGGAATTGTCCCAGATATAGATTTCAGAAGCTTACGAACTATTCAAATATGTACAATTTACACACCAAAAATGACTCAGAGTAAAACAGTAGCAGTCATAGTTCAAAGAAACTATTCTTGCCTTCTGGGGGAAAATTTTGAACATAAAAACTTGAGGGGCATTATAAAATTTAATAATTAATGAGGTGACATTATCTTTTAATTCAAACTGTCTAGCATTTTAAATAAACTTAAAATTTTAAATTTAAAATTTAATTTATAATTCCAACTTAAACTTTCCCAAGTGTTTTATCTAAAGAGCCTTTGAAACAATTCAATAAGGAATTTGAATTTTTCCTGGCTCTGTTCTCATCTTTATGAAGTGATATAACCTCTGACCTCAGCGTCCCTGTCTGTCTCTACCACATCATGATTTTTAAGGATTAAATGGCAAAACGGACTCACCCAGAACCTCAGACAAAGTAGGTGGTCAGTTAATATCTTGCCCCACTTCCTTCTTGATGTCATCATCTGCAAACTCATATATAATAAGCACTTTTGGTGTTGGGGAAGGTAAGAAAAATGGAATGAAAAAAATATCTCTTTAGTGAGGAGAACATTGGGTTGGTAGCTAGAGACTCCTGCTTAGATATTTTCAGTGCTGACACTTGCTGGCCTTGGGAAGATAAACATTGAATCCCTGGCTCTCATTTGTAAATTTGACCTCATTTGTAAATTTAGATATTTGACAAGATGCTATCTGAAATAAATTTTCCTGATTTTAATATTATTATGGTATATTTCCTTCTGTATGTTCAAAGTTAGACTCTCAATCCACCAGGTGTATGTTCGAATTTGGGAATTGTTGGTTAGTAATAAATTATCTTATAAAAATATTCAACTTCTGTGTACTTTGATTACTTATTTTCCCTTAATTTCTGTTCTCTTCTTGAAATAGTTGAAATAATATCTCATTACCGTTTAGTGGGCATATTGCACACAGGATGGTGTTTTGTAAACAATTGATACCTGATACATGATATATATGACGCATATCAAGACAAAACTCAGCTATTCATCCTAGACTCCTCCCACACCCTAACTCTCTCCCAACATATTAAAGGGAAGGAATCATCCACATCCCTGTGCCAAAACACCTGACACCAAGAAACATTCTAGGAGTGAACATGATCTTCAGGAAACAGATGTGGCACACAATTCCAGTATTCCTAACAGCCATCAAATATAGATGCTAGTGGCAGTTTCCTCTAGCAGAAGAGGTGTCCCAGTTGTCCCCCAGACAGTGTTCCAGTAGGAATGTTAGCAAACCAAGGCATATGGGGATGAAACCCAAGTTGATTCCCACTCCACAGCATACCTGGCAGGCCACAGTAAGGAATACCCTAGTGACGGGAGTAAACTGTAGTCCTCTAGCTATGAAAAATGGTGCTGAAATAAACCTGGCACCATCACTTCACTTTACAATTGCGGTAACTTGGGTTCAGTGAATTTAAGCCAATCTAATAAATAGTGGGACAGACAGTAGAATTCAGCTTTGTCTCTATATTTTGGTCTAGGGATCTCTTAATAGTTTATACAACCTGCCTTCTTGGGGCAATAGCATTACTATCATGTCTTTCAATGTAGCAATTCAGGGGAGTAGTGGAGAAACATCACCGGTGTGGCTGATAAAAAGAAAAGCCCCTGGCCTTAATGCCGATTAACGCCATGCTATAATGAGCAATTACTCAGTAAAAATGTTTTTCTTTCAAGGACCTGCAACTATAATTGCATTCATAATGAAAATAATTAAACTTATAAATGTCATCTGTTCAACCTCTTTGGCTATAATTCTTATATTTTAGTCAATCCTCGATGATAAATTCCTGTAATCACCCACTGTTCATTAGAAGCAAAAGCAACCAGAGGCTGGGTGCAGTGGCTCATGCCTGTAATCCCAACCCTTTGGGAGATCAAGACAGGAGGATCGCTTGAGGCCAGAAATTTAAGACCAGCTGAGACAACATAGGGAGACCCTGTGTCTACAAAAAATTTGAAAATTAGCTGGGCATGATGACACATGCCTCTAATCCTGTCTACTCCAGAGGCTAAGGTGAGAGGATTGGTTGAGCCTGGAGGTCGAAGCTGCTGTGATCATGCCACTGCACTCCAGCCTGGGTAAGAGAGTGAAACCCCAACTCAAAAAAAAAAACAACAACAACAAAAAAAAAAAAAAAAGGAAAACACTGCTTGATAAAACCAAGGTTCAGTGAGAAAATGTGACTTTCTCAAAATCACACAGCTTATCAGAGGCAGACGAGTAACAAAACCCATTTCTCCTTCCTTCCAAAGATGTCACCTTTTTTGTATAAACACATATCAACCTTCATGTAGGCATCTACTGATGTGCTCCAGAAGGTCCTGAAACCATTTTGACCATCAGAAGCAAGCTGGCTATCTCAAGACATCCCACTCAGCATGTGAGAATCTGTGCAGCAGCCAATGAGCTATGAGGAATGGAAAAAAAATAAACCTACTAATAGGTGGCATTGGAATAAAGTCCATTCCTTTATTAATATCCTTGATTTATGTATCTCTGCATACCCAGTGCCTAGAGCTAGCAAAATTCCTATATGGCATCAGTAAATATTTGTTTAAAAAGCTAAGGGATTTCTTCATTCATTCAAAAAAGTTAAGTGGAAAAAAAAAAAAAAAAAAGATCATGTTCTGGAGAATAGCCAGGCATCCAAGAATTTATATGAACTTTTGGGAAATAAAAAGAGTACAACAAACAAATAACCTTGTATAGTTATTTATGATTGTGACACGTGGAGAGCTGAGATCTATTCCTGGCTTATGCCTGCTTTAACTTTTAGGATATAACTCACTTATGCTCTCTGAGCCTTAATATCCTGATCAGCGAAGTAAAGGATTTTTTTGAGAAGACAATTTATGGAGTCCATTGGCCCTTTTTTTCTAAATGTATGGAACTGTGAGGCAAGGAAGATAAACTACAGCTCATATATTCTTAGAAATGTCCAAAGGATAAATATTCTTTATCATGACCTATGGCCTTAAAAAATGAATCAAAGCCCAGCCTATATTTATAGAACTAGTCAATTTAGGATTGCTTATTTCTACCTCCTATTAATATTTAACATCTACATTTGCTGGATATGAGGTTTTTCTGATCCTGATCCTTGCCAACCCTAATTATGAGAAAGAGGGGAGATTATGTAGGTCTAAAATGTCATTAAATAGTGACATTCAAAAGTATGCTGTTAACTTCACACTTCTTCAAATATAAAAGGCATTTAAACTTGAATCCTTCCACTCCAGTGACAATCTTTTTAATTCTACAAACCTCCAATGAACAATATATTACCTCCATGATCACTGCAGTTTTAATTTTGTTTTATATCTGCTTTTTTTCCTATGTCAGATCCAGAGCTTACACTCTGGTTGTTCTTCTAACTTATGAGCCTCGGGGATCAGAAAGGTGTTGGTCAGTCTCCATAGATCACTGCAATTGTCTAGCCAACTTTATGAGCTCTGGAGCCTCTCCTTGTACAAAGTCCTAGACTAGTGATAAATGACTTACATTTTATCTGCTGAGTACTTTGGTTTTATTTTCTCAGTTCTAGCTTTACAGATTTTCTTTCTTTTATAAGTAGAATGTGTCACTTTTCTTCTTATAAGTCATTGCATTTATGGTGCAACTTACTCTAAGTTAATGGGCAGAAGCAAGAGAGTAGTGGTTGGATGTAGCAAGCCTCAAATGAAGTTCATATTCTGTTTTTGCAGCCTGACTCCCTCAAGAAACATCACTGAATCATGAAATGCTGTTCTCTCTCATGTTCTTTTTAAATTTTCATCTTCTATTAACTGCCTGGAGAATTTAGGTCATTGGAGACATTGAGGCTATATAGTGGTCTTTTTTTTTTTTTTTCTTTTTAGAAATGCCTGGAGGAGAAATATTCTTTGTGTTGACCCTTTGTACACTGATTTCACATCTGACTGCAAACACACTATATCCCAAAATGTTATAATCTTAAGTATGACTTCCAGCTATTATAAATATTTCTCTTTTAAAAATAGTGTTGGTGATATTTTAATTTTTTCCAACCAGTTTATATTTTACCAAACACTTTTGCAAAGACTGGACATACAATGTATACAAGAAGGTGGAAATGTCACCCAGAGATGTCTAGCTTGTTGCTGAACTACAAATTTATTATTTAGAGGGAAGTTTACACTAGACATGTTGTCCAGAGAGTTTAACAGTTCTTAGAGAATTTGACCAGATCCAAACAACTACACCAGGGAATTTATTTGCCCTTAAAGGCAGAGATACTAAAAGAAGTTCAAGAGGTTAATGCCATTATGGGTAATTTCCCCTGCTCGATTCCAATTAATGGTATGGCTACAGAAACCTTTGGGTAACTGTTAACATCTGATGACTGAAAAAGAATGGCAATTCCTGACAACTTTTAGATTATGACGCTTTTTCCCATTGAAGAAACAAAATCTTTAACAAAGCAGAATTACTTATCACAAAATGGCAATAATACTTAACAGTTTTGTGGTTATTTTAATTCTTGGAGACAGATAATATTGAAAATTTGCTGTATGTTTTTTCTCACTATACTTCACTGTCTACAGTAAATGGCAATCATGTTTAGCAATAAATACTATTTTTCCACATTGAACTGAACTGCCAGTTATACATGTATTGGGGAGCCATCAGGTACAAGACTCTTTTGGAGGAAATGGATTCAAAATGAAAATTATAGAATTCTATTTTTTCAGAGACTCAAAGTTTAGTGACACAAATAGATATTTTTACAATGCACGTCATTTTAATATTAATTCATGCAGTGCCTTTATACTGTGTGCCAGGTGCTGTATTAGGATCACCTCTTCTCTTAGGAGTGTTTCCTGCTTCAAGTACATACTCTTCGGACTGTGGAGCTAATCGGAGGGACAAACAAATCCACTTTAGTGAGTGATTAAAGGCTTCTGGTAGAAGTTACCTAGCAAGGACTTTAGGCATGTGTAGGTCCTTCCTTCCCCACTCACCTAGCCTAAAATGTTCAGAGAGAGAGAGAGCTCTTAGTGAAAAAGCCTTGATTTGAGAGAGGGCAGAGCATATTTAGCTTGAAAGATATCTGCAAATGCTCAGGGGTAAAGGCTTTTGGAGGACTAATCAAAAGTCAGTTGTTGTTGCCACATAGGTTATGAAGCAGGGTTGGAGAGAGCAGGCAATAAGGCCTTGAATGTCAGGCTAGGGGCTGAGAGCGTCGGTCTGATTGAAGAACCTGCGAAAGAAAAGCAATAGGTGTGCTTCAACAACGAAAGTGATCAGGGCAGCAAGAGCCTATGCAATGTCTTGCCCATGTGCTTTTTGTTTTTGTTTTTGTTTTTAAGCTGGGGATCATGGTGCTGCTAAAACTCCAGCCTGGAGTGAAGCGAATGGCAGTCCTGCCAGAAAGACACTTGCTGACCTTTCTGTTAAAAAATAAAAATAAAAAATATAAAAGACGTCTACATCAGGCACAAAATACATTCTCATCGGAGTCCTTTTTAACCCAACATGTGCAAATCTAGATTCACCAAAAAGAAAAAGAGTGAGTGGCCCAAGTGATTGATTGATTGAAGTTTAAAATGAGATTTCACTAAACAAAAAGAATCACAATAGACTCCTCTTAAACACTAAAGTATATCTAAAGACATGCATACTCCATTCAGAAAGGAGATCCAACATCGCTTTCACCATTTAACAGTTTTGTGAAAATGGACAAACCATTTAACTTCCCTGTCTGTTCCTTTCACAATAAAATGTGAGTAAGTAAAATCCCCAATATTTAATCAATGTTTATGAGGACTAAAGATGTGACAGATACATTGTCAGTTTGGGTCTTCCAGAAAGCAGTTAAATGGGGCTGATGCTTCTTAAAGAGAAAAGAGAGGGACCTGGAATATGTACCGATGGAGGGGGGATCTTCCAGGCTGCAACGTGAAAAGGCAGAAGGAAGGGAGTTGGGAAGGAAGAGCCTCAATGGTGGTAGAGCTCTAAGGATATTTAGGCCAGCCCCACAGGGAGCCCTGGCAGGAGGATGGCCTGAGAGGAGAACAGAGTTGGGGAGAAATGAGCAGGGTCTAGGACCCCATTGTGTTCAGTTACTGGCTGAGAGCTGACCAGAAAGGGCATGGCCTGGGCTGGAGCAGCAGGGTGGATTCTGAAGGAACTGAAGCTGGAGGCTAACAGCCAACTTCATTCTTCACGACAGGTTATGATTATTGTCATCATAATCAACAAAATTGGGATCAAAATCCCCAAGCCAAATTACATTTGAAAATTCAGAAGCATTTTGTTCCTAGAGTGACCTAGAAGTTGACTCCACATCTTGCTTAAATGCACATGTATATCTTCCTGCCAGTTCATTTTTAAATTTTATCACTTGGTAAGTAAATTATGTAGGTTTCCAGTTTTATCAGATCTTTTACAAATATTATTGTATTATCTTCTCCATTAACTTTTCCCCAAGCTCTCCCCTACGTATCTATAACACTTTTCTCCCTACTCCCTTACTTGGGTCACTATCACTTCCTGTCTTACAATTGGTACATATGGGTATATCTGTCCTTCTTGGCTATAAGTTATATAAAATCAGAATCTGGTCCAAAAAAATCTCCGTTATCCTCACCAACCATTGCAGAGTAGATGGGCCACAGTAGAAGCTCAATAAACATATGTTGAAAAAAGTGATGGTTGTTATTTTTCCAGATACGTAATCTTACTCTGATCATCTGCAGCAGTCGACCCATGTTAACCAGGTTCTAGTAAGGATATCTGTGTAGACAATATATAGGAAATTGATATAGCCATCCTTGAATAAAACATCTAGGCCTTTTGAGATATATGTTTTATAACTAGTATCTTGGACCAGAACTTTTTTTCCCGAATTTAGGACTCATGATACTTCATGAAAAATGGAAGATGCGTTGTTCTTCAGCCATAAAAGAAAATGAAGATTTCCCTCAGAGATTTCTCATTATGGAGAGTGAAATGTGGACCTGTTGTAATACTCCCATGTTGTAATAAACAAATGACAAGCTCAACAGTTAAATTAAATGTGATGGAGAAGGGGCTTAGTGCAAACTGGATATTACAGCTGGCTTGCCTATCTTGGCACTTAGGCAGATTGGTCAGAAGTGAATGGTGCCCCACTTACATGAATCATTTACAAGTATTTTGCAACTAAACACAGATGTTTAGATGTGCCAGTAATTATCAGGACTCTCTCTTTGTGGAGCTCTCTTGTCCTTCTCTCCTCAAATGAGGAGTTCCACTTCAAGGATAGAGAAAATACATTGTCCAACAAGGCTTTTAACCTTCTTTTCTATCTTTTTTTTTTTTTTCCCAAGACGGAGTCTCACCCTGTCGCCTAGGCTGGAGTGCTTTGGCGCAATCTCGGCTCACTGCAACCTCCGCCTCCCGGGTTCAAGCGATTCTTCTGCCTCAACCTCCTGAGTAGCTGGGATGACAGGCACACACGGCCACGCCTGGCTAATTTTTGTATCTTTAGTAGAGACGGGGTTTCACCATGTTGGTCAGGCTGGCATGGAACTGCCGACCTTATGATCCACCCACCTCGGCCTCCCAAAGTGCTGAGATTGCAGGCATGAGCCACCGTGCTTGGCCCAAGACTTTTAACCTTCAAACGAACTCTTCCACCACTGAATTTCTGTCCAAGAAAGACAGTCATTCACTGCACAAGCAAGGCTCTTAATAAAATGTTGTCTTCAAAGGCTTTCATACTTCATATTCCTCTAATTAAGAATATCTGTGAATGGAGATTTCACCCCTATTTTGAACTAGAAATATAGAGATTCAAATGCATACCTCTTTCAAGTCTACTATCTTCTGTACCATTATTGGGAAGGAAATAGACACAGTTGGAAAAAGTTTGAACAAGTGAGGGGAAATGTTTCTCTCATCTCTCTAAAGCAAAGTTTTAGCTTTCAGAATTTTCAGAGCTCATCAGAAAAGAAGCCAGTGATGATAAATTGTGAAGCAGGAAAAGCTTTTATTGCCACCAAAGATCATTTAGCTATGCTTTCTGTTATTCTTCACAGAGAAGAGAAAGGGTTGAGCTGACACAAATTCTTTAATGCAGACATTATCCCAGAGATTAGATCTTGTAACACCTGGTAGTTTAAGTACATCCTAATGACAATGAAACTGCATTTTGTAATATTTTTGAATAATAGGAGGAAAAATAAATTCTCAAGTCCTTGATTCTGGTGTTGTAATGAAATGTCACACAGAGAAATAGCCATTTCATTAAATGAGGAGTTGCACTGAATTCTTTCCAAGCAAGATTATAATTCATTATCTATTATCAGAATATACCAGACATGCTTGAGAGTGACATTATATTTCCTAATCTAATAACTATCATTTCTTTTTATTAAAATTTTAATAGTCAACTTCCTCTTCTAAGCAAATAAATACCTATAATTAGAAATGTGATAAAATTCGAGACTATTTGGACACCTTAGATGTAAAGAGCTTTTGGTTGTGATCTTAAAAAGTAAATGGTAGCATAGTCTGTGAAAGTGTAGGGGGCTTGAAACAGTATATCTGGGTTGAAATCTACCAGTCACTACCTGCATAATTTTGGTGCTCAGTGGAACCCTGTGATCAGGTGGAAATCTTGTGTAATGCCAACAACTCGATCAACTTGACAATGCAGTCATAAGACGTTTGGAGGAGGAAATACTACAGCCATCATTACATGGTAAAAATTGAGATACAACATAATTAAGTGAACTAATTTCAAGGCTAGAAATAAAACTCAGTTCTCCCATGTCTAAATTTGAGGATTCTCCACCCAAATCTCACCCTCTAATTTTCACAGAACCACATCTAGATGGACATTAACAGAAATTTTAAAAGTATGGCAATATCCTTAAAGAGTATTTCACGCATATTTTCTCTATTATCCTCAGACATATTTGTTCTCCTGTTTCTGTTTGGTAGATTAAAAGCCATTGCTAAGTGTTTATAGCCCTCGCCTATGTTTTCCCACAACCAAGGCAAGGCTTTTCTGGACTTATTAACTGGAATATCTGTTAGGTCAGGTAAGTTTTGATTTCACTGGCAAATAAATACCCGTCAAATTTTACATAGATAAAGGGCAACAGTTTGAAATCGTACTTATTGAGGATTCAGTGAAGCATATGACAACAACCCATTGCACTCAGTAGTCTATAATCCCCACCAATAATTCACCCAAACCAGTACACTGTTACATACTGAGCTAGACTTTCTTACTCCTCCATCCCTACCCCCTCCTACCGAGAGGAACAACAGTATCTTACATTGAATTTTAATTTAATATGGTGCCATCAGCCTGTATAGAAGAATACTACAGGGAGCTGCTTTATGGAACTCACCATGGTTACTGCAAAGATGTTGTGAATATTGTTGATCATGCTATGCATTATATTATATAGTGTCTTTCCTGAGCGCTCTCAGGAGAATACCCTAACTCATTTGACCGTCTCTTCCTCAATAGTTTGTTTTGATATTCTGAATATCATGAATGTCATAGCTGATTACATTTTTTCAACACGGGTGGCTGAAAATTTTAGAAATAGTAGCAAGCATATAAAACTTTCTGAAAGTATACTTCCATTTTGCCCTATTTCTGGTTCTACATCAGGTTGCTGCTCTTGTTATTTTTCTACTTTCTCACCTATTTCTAATTATGTGCTTTTATGTATTTTAATATCCTCATAAGCTATCTTAAATCTCTTTTTGGAACAAAGTGAGGAATAAATAAATATAACTCTGAGCTATTTCCTATGTTCAGAATAAGATAGGAGAGTGAATATTCATGATATAAAAATAAGTTTTCTTTAAATAGAGACTGTGTCAAATAAATTGGGATTTTTACCTCTCTGTTGGTTTACAAACCACCTCTTCTTTCCTTAGTAGCTTAGTAAGGGCATTAATCTACATTTTTTCTCGTGACTATCCCAGTGCTGATACAGTAGTAGGTATTTTATCTCTTTCTACTTAGAATCAACGTATCTCTGAACATTGAATGATCTTTCTAAAGCATCACAAATTCATCTACAGAGAAATTTAGCACAGTCTTGGATCACAAGTGAAATAATAATGATGTCACTATTTTTATTGTTCACATATTTTAACTGGGCCAAGATGATGAAGGATATATTTAAAAATTGAGAACTATTTAAGGATGGATAAACGGTTTAGCTAATTAGATTGTGTGTGTATGTGTGTGTATTGGGGTAGAAGGTGTAGAACCAGCAAGGCTGGAAATGATCAAAACTGTCTTTAGAGAATAGAGTACGTGGGGCTTGAAATGGCAAGTTGGGAAGAAAGAAAAGCAAAAACAGTAAAGTAAAAAGAAAAAAAGAAAAAGAGATGGGAAACAATGGGACTTCCTTCCTTCCTTCCTTCCTTCCTTCCTTATAATGAAAACAGAACTGAGAAATTCCTTTTTTTCTTTTTGAGACAGTCTCACTCTGCCATCTGGGCCTCAGTGCAGTGGCATAATCTTGGCTCACTGCAACTTCCACCTCTCGGGTTCAAGAGATTCTCCTGCCTTAGCCTCTTGAGTAGCTGGGATTACAGGTGCCCACCACCACACCTGGCTAATTTTTGTATTTTTAGTAAAGGTGGGGTTTCACCATGTTGGTTAGACTGGTCTTGAACTCCTCACCTCAGGTGATTTGTCTGCTTCAGCCTCCCAAAGTCCTGGAATTACAGGCATGAGTCACTGTGCCCAGTTTGAGAAATTCTGAATAAAATTATGCTTTGAAGTTCTACTTCACTTGACCAGGACTGACAATCACTGTGAATAACTCTACTTTCCATGATTTCATGTATTGCTTTTTATTAAGAGGTTTTCTATGGTTTTATTATATTAAATATTTTTAGCAGTTACACTATCTTGGCACACAGATCATTGCTCATACATCTATTATAAAAGTAAAATCATCATCCTCTGTGTATCTGCTTATATTTTGTTTTATCTATTAGATTCTGAATGTCCTGAGGACAGACCACTTCCTCATTTATACTTATGTCCCAACATACTACTTAAATCAAGCTCAGTCTCTGTTGAATACCATAATTTACTCTAAACCGGCCCTGTTTTCAAAGGTTATAATTGGGAAAAAAACACTCAGGCAATTAAACAACTAAGGTTGAAAAGAATACTAAAATGGATAGTAGTGAATAAGTCTATAAGAGTATCTCAAACTAAGAGAACTCAGTGGGATAAAATCATACGGGAGGCTCCCTGGAAGAGACATGATATATACTGGGAAGAGAAAACATTTAGAGAAAAGGCAACAGGCTTCCCCAGCATGAAGAATACATTTTGATCAGTGCATTGCTCAATCAAAATGATGCAGACTTTTGTCATTATCAAATCTATTTAACAACTCACTGAAATTAAGAGTGTTTCAAAATAACACTCTTCATGTGCCAGGCCCTGTGCTGGCCGTTAAAAACACACACCAACAAGACAGACAGAGGCAGAGCTTACAAGTTAGTGGCATGTATGAAGAAGCAACCAGACAATGAAAATACAGCACGAGAGCTACTGTGAAGCAAGTATAACATTGCCTAGCAGTATCTGCAAAAGGTCCTAAACTGGTGACAAGAACAGGTGTCTCTGAGTAACTCACTGTTTAGTGGAGACCTGTAGATACAGGTCAACCTGTACAGGAGATATCACATATAAGTATCAACATGCAAAAAGATATCAATAGAGGCAAAGAAAACTCATTTTACTCAAGCAGCCCACAGTATAGGGGACAAAAGTTTAAGTGTGTGGCTATGATATGATGTGGTACTGATCAGAGAAGTATGCCAGGGATGTGCTATAGAAGCACAAAACAGAGGTGTAAAGCAATATGTAGGTTGGGGGTAGTGATAGGGAGAAAAGGCTTCTTCCAGGCTGGAAAAAGAGAAGGAAAACAGAAGACCAGCAAAAGATGAGGCTAAAAATGTAAGAACAACCAGAACAGAAAGGACTTTATAAGCTTTATAAAGGAGTTTGAAATTTATCCTAAGAACAAACATGAACAATTGAAAGACTGTGAGCGAAAGGAGTAATACGGAAAAAATAAAATTAAAATAAAGTGAAACAACAACAGAGTCAAGGACAGAAGAATTTGAATAGATTAAATTATCCAGAATAAAGCTCTAGGAAATTAGGAGAGTGAAATTTGATTTTGAAAGACTTTGAGAGACTGACAATTTTTGGATCTCTTACTGAAAGACTCTAGAGAGCTGTGACTTGTTTACTAGCAAAGACAGGCTAGTATATTCTTCAGGAACAATTTACCCCCTAAATCTGAGGGACTCAAACAAAACAGATGTTTATTTCCATTTGTCTATCACATGTTGTCAGGTACTGTTCAAGGTCATTCAGGGACCAGGCTCTCCACCTTGAAGATGCATTGGCTAAAAAAGAAACCAGTAGAGGGTAGCATACTCTACCCCTCCTCCATGCTTCCAACGAAGTTCCCTATTTTGCTCTCATCAATAGCCCATCATCAAGAACTAATGTGGACCTGCCTTAATGCAAAGAACCTGGTAGATTTGGGGACACATATGAAATATTATTTGAGAACAACTTTCCCTGCTGCACCATGCAATAAAGACATTAAGAATTAGCCTTGGGTACAAGAAAGGGGGGTGGATGGGAGAGAAATCGTAAGAGGTTTGTTTAGAAGCAAGATATTAACCAGAAAAAAAATGTGTAGCAATGAGCGAGAGATGGAAAGATAGTGCATCTGGGAAGGAACATAAGAAAAATGAATCATGATGTAGACTTTTATCAGCATAAAACCTACTAAACAATTCACTGAAATTAAGAGGGCTGCTAAATAAGCAGTGTTTTAATACACTACACCTTAATTTCTTTTTCAATGCAGCTCTCTTAGAGATACAGATTTTTCTTCCACGAATCAAATGCCCATTTCCTGAAACAACTAAATGTCAAAACAGAAAGCTTCATATTAATGGCATGAAGAGAGAGCACTGAATGAGTAGATCAGAGTGCAGCAACCTGAAGCATATCAGAAACGAGAGTTTGAGAATCAAACTGCTGAGAACAACAGTGCATCATTTGCAATGCACTGAAAGCTTTTTGCTCTGTGGGAAACAGAGTTATTAGAGAGGGCAGTCTGAAAATGTACTGTTAGGAGGTTTGGGAGTTGCAGTTTTTGAAGGGGGGATTTATTCTGGTAGATTTTACAATTTATCCATTTTTGGTGGTTGTGATGTATGAGTCACAAGGGTAATAAACTTCAAATAGGTTGAAGTAAAGTTAAGTACTTCCCAGTATCTTCTATTAATTATCTGTGAGAGAGAAGAAAGAAAATTAATGCAGAGACATAAGCTGGTCTTTGAACAAAGAGGGATATGTTTTATTATGATGGTTTCAGCTACAGTCCTTTTCAAAATGTGCATAAGGATAAAAAAATACTTAATATAAGCAGGTTAACATTATAAACAAAGCAATGTGATCAGTAACATTAATTATATATTATATATTTTTGTTTTTTATATATACACACTAAGAATATATATAATATATTATATATTAATGTTATATATATATACACACACACACACACACACACACACACACGCAAACACACACACCCATACACACAGTAAGAAGGAAGGGGGCATGTTAACATGTATATAATAGGACCCAGTGTAAGATTCTTATAAGTATCTAGCCAACCATAAGCACTAAGGTGGCTTATCTAAATAGGAGAATTTACATTTTGCTAATAGCTAAAAAATACATTTGTTTCCCATATTTTAAAAAGAAATACAACATCCTAGTACTTAAGCAAGTGTTCTTAATTTAAATATATTTATAAAAAGAAAACTGTGGATTAGAAAACTATCACGGAATATTCATTGCAGCATTATTTGAAACAATGAAATATGAGAATTACTGAAGAGCATATTAACTGGGAATTGATAAATATAATGTAATGTATTCATATGATAGAATACTAGGCAGCAGCTAAATACACTGAATAGACTTGTATCTATCACCAACATTAGCCTGCATAGGAGAGACTGATAGAGGCAAAAAGAACTCATTTCACCCAAGCAGCTCATAGTATAAGAGACAAAAGATTAAGTATGTGGCTATGATACAGTGTGGCATTGATCACAGAAGTGTGCAAGGGATGTGCTATGGTAACATAACAAGGGAAAGGTACAGAAAAAATATTATAGAAATATAGTAATGTCATGCTCAGGGTCAGGTTCCAGACCATACTAAGGTTTGAGGGAGTGGGTGGATGAGCAGAAAGAACACTCGGAGGGGCAGGAGTAGGCAGGTGAAAGATTATTTTATTCAGCAGCAGCTCTCACCAACAACTTTCTCACAGTATCTGTCCTACATAGTCCAATGGCTCCCGCACACGTGGCTGTGCAGCTGGCTGTCCCTTGCCTTCAGGGTTAGCAGCTTAACTCTTTCTCTCTTTGGGCACAAGCGAGCCAAGCTGTGTCCTGCACCCCCTGCCTACTCCCCAACTTGTTTGTTTGCAAAGATGGACAGCTCTGATTCTCTCTCTCTCTCTCTCTCTTTCTGTCTCTCTCTTTCTCTGGGCACCAATGTGCCTGTACAGTGTAGGCAGGGCAATTATACCTTTTACAGACAATAGAGGCTTAGAACTAAGGGATGGCCTTTCCATGTTATGGTTATATGGCTGTGATAACAAGTGGAGTTAATACGCCTGCGCTCCAAACTTGCTGAGTCACTCTGGATGTTTACCTTGGCCTATCCTTGACCAAAGCACAGCCATGTTCTGTACAAGTAAAAAGATGATAATTAGTTAGATAAAATAGTTCATAGTCCAGAAAATATTTTATGAAACATTTTTTAAATGCACAAGCCTAAAGATGTTGTTAGATAACAAAAAACCTCAAAGAAACAATAAAAACCCATAAAAATTAGAAGAATGCATTCACAGTACTTAGTACACATGATCTTAAAGAAAAGAGAAAAAAAATCTATATTATCATTCCTGTTCTGTCTCTTTAAAGTTGCCAGAAACTCATCTAGAAAGACCCAATTCTGTAGGAGACACACACACACACACACACACACACACACACACACACAGAGTTTGATGTAGAAGTACCCATAAATGTTCCAGTTATGATTCCAAGTAGGAAGACAGAAATAACATGGAAATGGATTGCAGGAAAGAGGTCTGCTTTGGAAATATTTGACAGTTGTTGTGTTTTAAGATCATCATGGAATTTGAGTGAATGGAATTGCCCTCTGGAGAGAGTGTGTACAGAAAGAAAACGTGCTGGACATAGGGAAAAGATGGGAATTCCTCCTAGGTAAGTAGGTGAAAGATGGATCTGTGAATAAAGCCTAAAAATGCACTGGCAGAGGCAGAAATACAACCATAAGAGAGCAGTGTGTCAAAGAAGCACAAGTCAGAAAGTGTTAAGCAGGTGAGAGAAATCAAAGTCAAAGACCACGAGGAGTTCAGCGAAAATAAAAACTAATATTGTTCATTAAACTATACCAAGAGAAGTCATCAATGCATTAGTGAGGGAAGCTTCTGGGCAACAATGAATATGTAGGAAGTAAGAATATAGGAAGCTGAGGCATAGCTGGGCAAGGTAGGGTAGGTAGTCCTTTTAAGTAGATTCTATACAAGCAAAGTAGAGAGAGAAGATGGGCTTGATTACACTTTAACAGAAAATCCTCACATAGTTGAAACTACATTTGCAAAATGCTTGTTACTAAATGTAAGCAAGAGTTGATGATTGAATTGTAAATAAGAATGCCTTTCTTATACTGTTAAAAGTGGCTAGAGAAAAGTCTAACTAAAATACTCAGTTATATATTCTCTTAAATTAATGTGCAAAGCTTTTTGCACTTTAAACCTTCTACATAATTTCACCTGCAGGAAAAGAATAGGCTCCACCTAAAGTTTGCATTTATTTTTATCAGTCACAATCTGCAATTACTATACACAAATAAATTTTTTTGTTTGCTTGTTTGCTTCAGGAAATACATAGCAATGTAAACAGAGAGATGAAAGAAGGTGATAACAATTGAAGAGACAAGGAGGTAATTTACTTTTTTAATCCTAAAGTCAAATAGTCAATCTATTCAGAATGTACCTTGGAGGGAAGAAAACAGTTCTAAGGCATCAGATAACCCGAGATTCATTTGAATAATTTAGCTACTTAGTATTCAAAATTATTGATTTTCAAAAGAAGATCAAGAAGAAAATCTGTCTGTGTATGCATGTCTGTGTCCTTCTACCTCTAGGTCTTTGTCTGTGTTTATGTATTTTTTTTAGCCAAATAAAACTGTAGCCGAATGTTGCTGGTCAAACTAGACCATGCCTTTAGTGTTTTCATCATTTACTATCAGCTAATTGGCTCCTGGATTCACATATGTTAAAAATGAAAAAAGTGTGAAAGTGACATAGTACTTTGGGGAAAAATATTAAAATGTGTGATTGAGTAATGGCGCAGGGCATTATACTATCTGCAGAAACAGAAGGTGTGACTGAGTAATGGTGCAGGACATTATACTATCTACAGGAACAGAGTGTAGCTACACAGTTAAAGGCTCGATATCTGGATAAGGTTAGCCTTAGATTTAGACCCTAACTGACAGTTACTCTCTGTGAGATGATGGTAACAAAGATTCTTTGCATGGCCAAACTTCAGTCAAAACCTTAGATCAAATCTTCACCTAGGTTCATCTGTGCATTTCCTTGTAAAATCCAGTTTTGGTAAAGAGCCCTGATAAATCATTTTAGCAAGAACTCCTCACCGTGGGTGTCTGATCACCCTTGATATCTGAACAGGTGCCTCATCCTTCACCAGCCCTCATATGATGTCTGATCATCCTGGCCTGTCTTCAGCTAGAATCCTGTTAGGCTGGTTTAGCCAGAATCCCCCTTAGCTCTGATATTTCATTTTAGTCATGTTCCAATCACTGACCCTCACCCTGCTCCTTGGCTATACATTTCTACTTGCCCATGCTATGTTTGGAGTTGAGCCCAATCGCTCCCTCCCTGCAAAAACCCATTACTATGTTCCCATGTGTACCACGATGGTCCTGAATAAGGTTTTTCTTTACTGTGCTTTCACAAGCATCATTGAATAATTCCTTAATGGTGGGTAAATCCTTCACGCCATAGCTCCATGGAAGACATTGCTAATATCCTCATTATGCATATGAGGATACATCTATAAAAGGTAATACAGTAAAAATTAATATTGGTGCTTTTTATCATTCATGTTTTTGTGGTGATGATTCATGTACTAGGTTTTAATTAGCATCTAGAGTCCAGTACATGTGATGATATAAAGGTTGAATTAGAACTAATTTATTAGACATATTATTTTAAAAATATTTTAAATTGCAAATGCTTACCATGTACTGCAATGTTTTCCCAATTTCTTCAAGAAAGAGTACCAACTCCTGACCTCGTGATCTGCCCACCTCGGTCTCCCAAAGTGCTGGGATTACAGGCATGAACCACCGCGCCCGGCCATATGTGGACATTTATGAGACTACAAGGAAACAATAAAAATGAAGTATAACGTTCCCCACTCCACATTTGCCTATGCCTGGATTCTCTGCCCTAGAACCAATGTGTGCACTTCCTAAGAGTCATTCAGGCCTGCCTGCCAACTGGCCTTGGTCAATTGTGCTACTATTGTGCTCGAGGTGACCAGTAATACCTCATACTCTTTCATTGGCCCCAAAGTCAAAGCCGTTGTTTCGTCTCTTGAAAGTTGCAGTTTTCCCAGCCTCTTCTGAGGATTCTGGATTTGGGAAGGCTGTCAATACCTAGCAATGGCCAATCTAGTGCCCTGGGCAGTCACAACTATACTCATGAAAGCTGTGCATCTGCCCAGAGGTGCTAGATAACATAATCCGGAAGTGAGGTGGAGTTGACCCAAAAGGCAAGCTTTGCTCAATAAAAGAGCAGAGATGAGAATGACAGGTGTAGAAGTTCCACGTAGCTCCCACCCACATCCAACCTTACTAAGCGACCTACTGGGTTTTCTTGTTAAGCTACGCACCCCTCTGCATTTTCTTCCCAGCTTCTTTTTGCTCACTTCCCTTTTTCCCTCATTCATGTTTTCTGGGGTAAGGTCTTAGGTTTGCTTCAAGTTCTTTTTTTCTAGAGAATATGGACTAAGACACCAACTCATTTACCATGTCTTAACTTTGATAACACCTTCAGAAGGAAGTCAGGCTGAATCTGAAATATCTGTTAGAAATAGTGTTTCCTGGCCAGGATCAGTGGCTCACGCCCGTAATCCCAGCACTTTTGGAGGCCGAGTCGGGTGAATCACGAGGTCAGGAGTTTGAGACCAGCCTGGCCAACGTAGTGAAACCCCATCTCTACTAAAAATACAAAAAAAAAAAAAAATAGCTGGGCGTGGTGGCAGGTGCCTGTAATCCCAGCTACTTGGGAGGCTGAGACAGGAGAATCGCTTGAACCCAGGAGGCAGAGGTTGCAGTGAGCCGAATTTGCACCACTGCACTCCAGCCCGGGCGACAGTGTGAGACTCCATCTCAAAAAAAAAAAAAAAAAAAAAAAGGAAAAGAAAGAAATAGTGTTTTCTGATCCCCATCAGGGATCCTCCTCCAAATCTGTAGGTGTTTCTTCTAATGCCCCTCTGATCCTTCCATGTGCCAATGACATTTATAACATGAAGCACACTGTATTATAATTTACTACCTATGTGATACTCTTCTCTAATAGAGTCTAAGTTTTTTGTAGGTGAGGACAATGGCTTTTCAATTATATCCTCAGTGCTGAACACTCTGCCTATTATGAATTCATGAATGAATGAATAAGTAAATAAACACATACTCATTTTTTAGTATCATCAATATTTAGATGAATGCTTGGCTAAAAGAATAAATATGTGAGAAATAATTGCATTATTCAGTACAATCAGAACATCTGAACCGAGAAATGAAATAGCCAGCTCTCAGAGTGAGATCTGAGAAAAATAGAGATGGTTTAATCACTATTCACTGTTGCCCACGCACACCCCATCTGCAAACCAATCCTGACGTAAACACCCAGTGGGTGTAAGACAGAGTGAAGTGTCACACACTAAATTAAGTTTTTAAAAGAAGAGAGAAAGATTGACAGGGAAAGTAAAAAGAAGAAAGTAAAGGGGGATAGAGGGATGAACGGAGGCAAGGAGGAGGGATATGGGAAGGGAGGAGGGAGAAAGAAAAAGAGGTAAAGTAAGAAGAAAAAAAGGAGCAAGAGGGAAAGAGTGGGAATCAACAAATTCAAGTCATAGCATTTGTTTAGGACAAAGGTGAGGATTTATTCTACTTCTATCTAAATCAGGGCTTTTTCCCCACTTGAATGCCTCTCGACTACCCAAGCTAAACAACTTGCTTTTCTGAATTATTCAGAGCTAAATGAGAATGTGTTTCCAAATTTACCAGCTATAAAAAATATATACAGTTAAAATATGTTCAGAGGGAGACAATGTGGAAGACAGCAGTATAGCAGAATAGTAAACTGACACGATTGGAACCATGAGGATTTTTTTTTCAACAATTATTTTAGATCTACTTCCATTAACACCTCCATTCATTGAAAATTATGCATATATCAATTTTCAACTAACCCATGCTTTCTAGGAAAAAAAGATCAATTATAATGTCATGCTACTATACCCTACATCCTTGTCATCTCTTTACCGTACTAAATAAGCACTAAACTTAAAGCGAAATTAAAATTAAATATCAGAAACATCTTCCTTTAAGTCAGAAGGCCAGGAGACTTGTGTACAATCCTCATTTTGCCATTTGTTTCATTTTATTTTTATTGTTCTTACGCTTGCATGAATATGTTACTATAATAATATAATCACTCAACATTTGTAATATATTTTGAACTCAATTAGTTTCATCAAATCTCTGTGGACATTTAAATACTTTGACTTTATCCAAATTAACACCTTCCTAATGGAAGAAACTTGGCCTCAGAGTGCAGGCTGCACTGACATCCCAGGAGAATTTAAGGAAGTGTTACAAAATTTATCTGATCCTGATTACTAGGCAAACTGGGATATGGAGTCTATGTGAAATTTAAAAACCTCAAAATTTTAGGATCCTTAAACAAGAAGTTACCACTTAGTAGAAAATTCCTTTTCTTTTCATTTATGGCTCAGTATGCATCTTTCCACATCCTTGGCTAATTACAATAATCTCCATAGATAACTTGGCACAGAAAAATTGGTACAGAGAATAATATTACTAAGAGATAATCTCACTGTGGCATCATTAGGTAGTTGGAAAATAACATTAAGATATGGTTTTGTCTGAGGTTTCCTTTCTGGAAATAGTCATGCTAACCTATGGAAAAACAGAAAAAAAAAAAAATTATTACCAGAATGATTCTTCCAAACTTTTCCTGCATTGTCTTTTTTTTTTTTCTTTTTCTTTTCTTTTCTTTTCTTTTTTTTTGAGACATGGTCTCACTCTGTCAGCCAGGTTGGAGTGCAGTGGCTCAATCTCAGCTGACTGCAACCTCTGCCCCCCGGGTTCAAGAGATTCTCCTGCCTCAACCTCTCGAGTAGTGGGACTGCAGGCATGCACCACCACACCCAGATAATTATTCTATTTTTGGTAGAGATGGGGTTTCACCATGTTGGCCAGGCTGGTCTTGGCCTCAAGTAATCCACCTGCCTTGGCTGCCCGAAGTTTTGGGATTACAGCGTGAGCCACTGCACCCGGCCCTCCATTGTCTTTGAAACAAGGAGTTCTGAATGGGTCAAAAATGAACAGTGAAATGTCTACTCATTCTTCAAAACATTTTGTGGATGATAAATCCTTTGTGAAATCTTCCATGCATCCCTCTTCCCATGTAAAATTAAACATGTTTTACAGTTCATTGACTTGTTACTTATTTTACCATTTGAGGAGTAAGTAAATCAAATAGACAGCAGACTAAAATTAGTGCCAGATTTTTATTTACATAAGGAAATTCCATGTAGAAAGAATTGCCATTTATTCAGACTTCTGTTTCCTATTCAAATTGAAGTCATTTGGAAAATTGGTCTTTCCCTTCATTTTCCCCTAATTATATAAGAGAAAATCATAACCTCAGCATTTTCTACTTCAACTGTTAAGGAAATTTTGGTAAAACTTTTTTGACAGAAAATTAACTCTATTATCTACAATTCTGGAAAGTTTCCAAAAGTGGTCCCACTATCACGATAGTAACATATACACACATAAACATGGAGTTTTATATAAATAAAGCATCAACAACTTAATGCAATAATCAAACCTAGGGATTAAAAAAACCCCAAAACTTAGCTTGCTATAAACTTGATATAAAACCTAAAAACTTAGCTTGATATAAAACTGTTAAACTAGTTCAACCTCTCATTTTGTCACTACATAAACTGAGCCACAAAGGTGAAACTACTTAAGTTGTTTGAATTCACTGTCAGAAAATCAGGATAATAAACGTAATCAAAACATTGCCACAAAACAGGCTTAGCAAGTTGCAAAGCAACAAGATATTTTGATAACTTCATCTCATTTGATAAGCTAAAAACAATCACCAAGATCATAAAATTGCCAGAAGTGGACAGTGGACTTCCTGTATCATCATTGCCTGGGTAACTTTTGAAAATTGAGATTCTGAAGATCAGAAAGTTTAGGAAGTGCAATGTGGAATCTGGGATTTTTCACTAATTTGTCTAGTGACTGTCATGCACACAATATTTTATTAATATTAATCAAATATTAATAGTTTAATATTTGCTTACACAGATAATTTTTTTTTCTTATTTTATACCCAATTTATCTCAAATAGTTGAAATAAAGTGTCCAATGGTGCACAGCTGGTATGTGATAGAGCTGGGATGCAAATCCTCACCTTCTAATTTCACCTTCTCCAATGTCACAGTTCTTTCATATGGCGACACTATCATCCTCTCAGAGTTCCATATTATCAGTTATTGTTTTACTAAGAGCCAAGTGGCCCTTTAAGCTTTCAGAGAGGTCGTGTTCATCATATGAGTGTGCGTTGCATCTACACTTCAGCATTAAATTGAAACATACATCTAAACCCACACTCTTACTTCCTACTTCTTGCTGTCTCCATTATGTATTTTAACACTGACTCCCTGGTGGATCTCAACTCAATCATACTCTGAAGCAAATTGTGACAGGATAAATATCTCTAAGAAAAAGATTAGATAGAGGAGGTACCAAGATGGCCGAACAGGAACAGCTCCAGTCCCCAGCTCCTAGTGTGAGCGAGGCAGAAAACGGTGATTTCTGCATTTCCAACTTAGGTACTGGGTTCATCTCACTGGGGCTTGTCAGACAGTGGGTGCAGCTCAGGAGTGTGAGCCAAAGCAGGGCAGGGCATCGCCTCACCGGGAAGTGCAAGGGGTCGAGGAATTCCCTTTCCTAGCCAAGGGAAGCCATGACAGGTGGTACCTGGAAATTTGGAACACTCCCACCCTAATACTGTGCTTTTCCAACAGTCTTAGCAAACGGCACATCAGGAGATTATATCTAGTGCCTGATTCGGAGGGTACCACACCCACGGAGCCTTGCTCACTGCTAGCACAGCAGTCTGAGATCAAACTGCAAGGTGGCAGTGAGGCTGGGGGAGGGGCATCCACCATTGCTGTGACTCGAGTAGGTAGCATTCCTGTACACCAATAACAGACAAACAGAGAGCCAAATCATCAGTGAACTCCCATTCACACTTGCTTCAAAGAGAATAAAATACCTAGGAATCTAACTTACAAGGGATGTGAAGGACCTTTTCAAGGAGAACTACAAACCACTACTCAGTGAAATAAAAGAGGACACAAATGAATGGAAGAACATTCCATGCTCATGGATAGGAAGAATCAACATCATGAAAATGGCCATACTGCCCAAAGTAATTTATAGATTCAATGTCATCCCCATCAAGCTACCAGTGACTTTCTTCACCGAATTGGAAAAAAAACTACTTTAAAGTTCATATGGAACCAAAAAAGAACCCTCATTGCCAAGACAATCCTAAGCCAAAAGAACAAAGCTGGAGGCATCACGCTACCTGACTTTAAACTATACTACAAGGCTACAGTAACCATAACAGCATGGTACTGGTACCAAAACAGAGATATAGACCCATGAAACAGAACAGAGCCCTCAGAAATAATACACATCTACAACCATCCGATCTTTGACAAACCTGACAAAAACAAGAAATGGGGAAAGGATTCCCTATTTAATAAATGGTGCTGGGAAAACTGGCTAGCCATAGGTAGAAAGCTGAAACTGGATCCCTTCCTTACACCTTATACAAAAATTAATTCAAGATGGATTAGAGACTTAAATATTAGACCTAAAACCATAAAAACCCTAGAAGAAAATCTAGGCTATACCATTCAGGACATAGGCATGGGCAAGGACTTCATGACTACAAGCAATGGCAACAAAAACCAAAATTGACAAATGGGATCTAATCAAACTAAAGAGCTTCTGCAAAGCAAAAGAAACTACCATCAGAGTGAACAGGCAACCTACAGAATGGGAGAAAATTTTTACAATCTACCCATCTGACAAGGGGCTAGTATCCAGAACCTACAAAGAACTTAAACAAATTTACAAGAAAAAATCAAACAACACCATCAAAAAGTGGGCAAAGGATATGGACAGACACTTCTCAAAAGAAGACATTTGTGCAGCCAACAGACACATGAAAAAATGCTCATCATCAATGACCATTAGAGAAATTCAAATCAAAAACCACAATGAGATACCATCTAACACCAGTTAGAATGGCAATCATTAAAAAGCCAGGAAACAACAGGTGCTGGAGAGGATGTGGAGAAATAGGAACACTTTTACACTGTTGGTGGGACTGTAAACTAGTTCAACCATTGTGGAAGACAGTATGGCGATTTCTCAAGGATCTAAAACTAGAAATACCATTTGACCCAACCATCCCATTACTGGGTATATACCCAAAGGATTATAAAAATTATGCTGCTATAAAGACACATGCACATGTATGTTTATTGCAGCACTATTCACAATAGCAAAGTCTTGGAACCAATCCAAATGTCCATCAGTGACAGACTGGATTAAGAAAATGTGGCACATATACACCATGGAATACTATGCAGCCATAAAAAAGGATGAGTTCATGTCCTTTGTAGGGACACGGATGAAGCTGGAAACCATCATTCTGAGCAAACTATCGTAAGAACAGAAAACCAAACACCACATGTTCTCCCTCATAGGTGGGAATTGAACAATGAGAACACTTGGACACAGGGTGGGGAACATCACACACTGGGGCCTGTCGTGGGGGAGGGAGTGGGGAAGGATAGCATTAGGAGATATACCTAATGTAAATGATGAGTTAATGGGTGCAGCACACAACGTGGCACATGTATACATATGTAACAAACCTGCACGTGGTGCACATGTACCCTAGAACTTAAAGTATAATAAATAAATAAATAAATAAATAAATAAATAAATAAATAAAAAAGAAAGAAAAAAGAAAAAGATTAGATGATCAGTTTTCTAGAAGATTTCAAGTACAATACAACCATTCATACCTCTTGGGTAAATTACCAAAATTAGTGTTTAAATTAAAAGTTTTATTCCTTATGCTTGCCAGAACTGCAGAACTGTTATAACATCTACATTCTGCTAGGAAGTGTTCTACTATTAGCGCCAAAGAAATTTGCAGAGCTTGAGATTTCTTATTTTATCTTTGGTTTTTAATGTTTTAAAAAGCCCCCTCTTTTCAATCTAAAGGATTTTGCAAATATAATAATAAAATAAAGATTTCAGTGAAGACATATAGAGATATTTAATATAAATGTGTAAGATTATATAAACAAAATAAAATAGATACTATACATGTATGGCAAATACCTATGTGAAAGTTTGGGGATATAATTTTTCTACAAGAAATATAATTTTATTTGCAATGAAGCTGAATTTAGATCTTGTCAAAAACATCAAATTTTTAAGAGAAAAAAATAAGGTTGAAAAACCTGGCTACACTGGATATAGTTTTTTTTTTAATTTTTAATTTGGAAATTCCATTATCTGTAGCACAGAAGGCACTCACACAGTTCTACCAGTCTATCTTTGACAATAAAACAAGCAAGACTGCGTCCTGCTATCAAACGGGAAAAACTTCAAAAAGGAAATTAACATTTCAAACGGAAGAAAGAAGCAGCATTTACTGAGACTTGTTTTTGAATTATTTATATGTGATGATCTGTGCATTCCGTGGGGGGTGAGAGCATTACAGAGAGAATAGGGAACACCTGTCCCAAGAGCTGTGGGCAGTGATTCATCAATCACAACAGTGAAACGTTCCATGACTAAGAATCAAATAACACGTTCCCTATAATTTCTGGTTTCGAGTCTTGCTTGGCAATATAGGTTTTATCCCTCAATGAAACTGGAGGCTTAGAAAACACGAACTTCCTCTTATAAAGGGAATGTAGTCTCTGAAATCACTGCTCAACTTATCAACCCAAACCTTTTGTTTTTTCTCTCGCTCTTGTTGCCCAGGCTAGAGTGCAAGGGCGCTATCTCGGCTCACTGCAACCTCCATCTCCTGGATTCGAGCGAGTCTCCTGCCTCAGCTTCCCGAGTAGCTGGGATTGCAGGCATGTGCTACCACGCCCAGCTAATTTTGCATTTGTAGTAGAGACAGGGTTTCTTCATGTTGGTCAGGTTGGTCTTGAACTCCTGACTCCATGATCCATCGGCCTCGGCCTCCGAAAGTGCTGGGATTACATACATGAGCCACCACGCCCGGTCCAACCTAAACTACTGTATCCAGCCTCCAACACTGCAGAGTCTTGTTTAGTTACTCAGAAAAAGGATCTATAAATATTTATTTGTTTACCTGTGTATTATATAACATCTCCTCCAATAGGATTTAAAAATGCTTTCTGAAGTCAGGAAGTTGTCTAATTATCTTGGCAGTGGTAGAAACTAGAAAAGTGGGTATTAAAAGATGTTTGTTGAGTGAATGAGCAAACAGCATGGTTACATGGATGAGCTATAAATCCAATGTCTAGAGTGACACTGAAGCTTTGTCAGAGAGGTCAGCAGTGTGATTGTAACATGGACAGGATTGGAGGAGGGGGCAAAAACAAAGTCAGAAAATATTGGCTGGAAAATCGCTCTTAGACTTACGAGCTATAGGTTGTCTCAAGTGGTTCAGAACTTAGCCTGTGAAAGTGGGCACCAGTATAATGATTGGCATATTTTGGATTGAAAAGTATGGAAGTATGAATTTACCACACAAACAGGAATTATTTCCAACCTATAGAACAGTTATTTTCACAAACCAGAAGGGAATACATTTTGCCTAGCCCAGAGGAACACTAACCACATCATATTGTAAGTATTAAAATCCCAACAGCCTTGAAAAGAAATAAAAGCAACTTTATTATTCCCCCTTCTATAATTTAAGAAACAAATGTTTCCATTAGGAAATATGTGCTACTGCAGCACATCATTTTCCCTAAAAATTCCATTTAGACAGTTAAAATCGGTATTGAATAGTTTGCCCAAATAAATATTATGTGTGAAAAGCACAAACATTTTTACTGGAGATGTTACAATTTAATATGAAATAACTTCTCCTGGTAGGAAAATGACTGCTTCATGGAGATATTTTAATGTAACTTAGTATTTTAGCTAAGATTACACTCTCATGATTCAGAACAATCACTGACTCTTTTATTTTCTTTCTGTATCGTATTTTGTTTCCTTTCCTAGTAAATAATGTTTAATGAAGACTTAGATATTTTCATTTACTGACTCCCAAATCGTCCAGGCAGATAAAGGCAAGAATCCTTAAGATATATTGCATGTATTGTCCAGACTTACTTTACTACCACCTAAGCTCTCTACAAATGTCTGGCATCTAAGTCTAGGAAATTCTTATGAGAAGATTCTTGCCTCTAGTAATGTCTGATTACCTTTGCAAGAATTTCCCTAACATTACATTTAAAAAAAGAACTTTTAAAACCCTCAGAAATCTTACCTACTAGTAGGCTTTTCATTGGCTATAGTTTCTACCCAGTTGATCTTATTTAAGATTGCTCCATTTTTGCTCCTTTCTCTATGTTATAGTCATTTCCGAGAAATATCACATGTCCCAAGTGAGTGTGGCCACAGATGATGAGGCTTACTGTATCACAATAATTCTCTTTTTTTAAAGATTCAGTGTCAGGACTGACTTAAAGGAACTGTAGAGTGGAGTTACTAGGAAAGCAATTAACTGTTAGGGTGAACTAAATGAACGTATTTTAAAATCTATAAGCTACATTGTAGTTGGAAATATAAAATGTGAAAATGTCATCACTGAGGCTAGTGATAGACCTTTTTAGACTCTATTAACATGATTAGGTTTCAAAATAAGATATAATTAAATTAATAATTGCATCTTCTACATAATTTTAAGAATAGCCTTTAATAAAATCAGTATGCATTCTAATTGTTTATTTACACAATATTAATATTCAGACAGAAGGATCACTAAAGCACAGTTAATTAAATATAAATTAATGTGGTGGAATATTTAATTATCTTTTCTACACCTCACGACTAATGATTATGTAAATGCCTTGCATTTAATCTTGTTGCCAGGAAATTAACTTAATGGCCTTCAGCAAATGAACATTTTGTATGCATTACAGGACACTTTATCTAAATTTTAACAGCATGGTATTAGTTTCAGATAATAACATGATTACACAATTTAACATGTAAATATATACAATAGTTTTACGCCTCCCCTGCCTTTTCTTTTCTTAACAAAAAGGAGACTGAAATGGTTCGGATATCATTCAATAACTCAAGTTCTGCAGTGTGAAAGGTTTCTTTACTCATCTATAGAAAGCCAAGTCCATTTAAATAAAAACACTTCAACAGAGAAAAGGCAAGTCCCTTTGCAGTGGACAGTTAAATCGATGATTTCACACAATGCCACCTCTAGAAGTTAATCACTTTGGATGTCAGTGAGTGGCAGGAACATCCGCACTCGAAGTGAATTCTCCAAGCTTTGGGGATTTTGTGAAGTGCCAGCACTTTGGATGTGTTAAGAGAGTCTGGAGACTTGTAGGTCTCTCAAGGAATCTAAGCCCAGGATTAATTACAAGTCTCATTAGATATCACTAAAAATATGGGCGGCAGAGATTTAATTTGCCAAGGTCAGATTCTCGTCATGAACAGTTTCAATGAGTAGTCGTTCAGGAATAGAAGTGATCTGTTCTGCACTGGATGGAAGATCTCGACACGGGGACGCTAGGCGGATGAACGATCAGGCATTTCTCATTTCACTGACCACAGCATATGCCTTTGCACCCCCACCTCCACTCTTACTCACTGCTGCAGACTGATAGCACCAGCATTTCACTTCCTGGAGGTGTTTTTTGACATCAGAACCCACGCTGCTGTTTAACTGGAAGGTCACTTTACAAGAGTCTGCTATCAAGCATACGTCATCCTGGCAGCCCCAGTCAATGATCAGAATTGGTGTATTAATGGCTTGGCTACCTTGCCCCTTGGGTGAGATCATTCAGAGGCAGAAGTTTTACACTGACGCCCAGAGTTTCCTATTAGAATTGAGCTCTCTTTACCCATGGGAAGTGGTGTGATAAGGCATCTTTTTTTTTTTTTTTTAACTTCTATTTTAGGTCTAGGAGTACATGTACAAGTCTGTTATATAGGTAAACTGTGTGCTACAGGAGTTTGGTGTGCAGATTATTTCATCACTCAGGTAATAAGCATAGCACCCAACAGGTAGTTTTTTTATCCTCTCCCTCCTCCTACCCTCCATCCTCAAGTAGGCACTGGTATCTGTTGTTCCTTTTTTTTTTTTTTTTCAGTCTCTGTAGAGAGTGTCAAAAATTGCCAATGCTGACTATATTTCAAGTCATCACGGAGGGGTATTGGGAAAAGTTTTCTATTATCAATAATTGCACCTCGGATAAACCTCATTGGCTACAATACTGCCACTACACAAAGCTGTTTCTCTCTTTATATTCATGTGTTCTCATTGTTTAGTTCCCACTTACAAGTGAGAACATGCAATAGTTAGCCTTCTGTTTCTGCATTAGTTTGCTTAGAATATTGGCCTCCAGCTTCAACAATGTTGCTGCAAAGCACACGATCTCATTCTTTTTTATGGCTGCATAGTGTTCCATGGTGTGTATGTACCACATTGTCTTTATTCAGTGTGCTGTTGATGGGCATTTAGATTATGTATCTTTGCTATTGTGAATATTGTTGTGATTAACATGTGTGTGCATGTGTCTTTATGGTAGAATAATTGATATCCCTTTGGCTATATACCCAATAATGGGATTGTTGGGTCGAATAGTAATTCTGTTTTAAGTTCTTTGAGAAATCACCGCAGTGCTTTCCACAATGGCTGAACTAATTTGCATTCCCACCGGCAGTGTATAAGCATTCCCTTTTCTCTGCAACCTTGCCAACATCTGTTATTTTGTGACTTTTTAGTAATAGCCATTCTGACTGGTGTGAGATGGTATCTCATTGTGGATAAGGCATCTTTAACTGCCTCCCCTTCTCTACCTCACTTCCCAGCTCCCACACCAGTGTTTATCTCACCTTTAAGTAAAGTCCTTGCATTTACCTCTTTATTCAGCTTCTATTTTAGGGGAATCCAAACTAAGACATTGCGTCTGCTTGCTAGGAGGGAAATCAATGTATAGTTACACATAAGATTGAGACCAGAACATTAGAAAATTGCATTAGAATTAGCACAAGATCCAAGAACTTCTAGGTTTACTAGATCATAGCCATTCTTCGCTAACTCCTTGAATAAGATGTAGAGGAAAATAATAACGATGAAGATAGCTAATGTTTGATACATAATATGTATCAGATACTTTTAAGTACATTACATATAGTATCTCGTTCCATTCTCAGAAAAAAAAATCCACAATGTAGAAACTATTATAATTGCTCCAAATAAGGTGACTTATAAAACCATCTATTTTATTAAACTTCATGATTGTGGGAATCAGGAATTCAGACAAGTCTGGGTTGAATAATTCTGTTCCTCATGACATTGATGTAGATTACTTGTTATATTCAGGTGAAGGATGGGTGGGTCTAGAAAATCCAAAGCAGCTTCACTCACTCATCTGATACATTGGAAAGATTGGTTGGAAGGCTGGGCTTACTGGGGGTTGCCAACCAGAGCACATACACATGGTGTCTCCAGCATAGTGGTCTCAGATGGTTTAACTTCTTACATGGTAGCTCAAGAACCCCAGAGAAAGGTTCCAAAAGAAAGAAATGTAAACTGTCTGTCCTTAAGGCATGGACCTAGAAACTAGCACCACTGCAAGGAACATGGGAGTACAAATAAATGTTCTCACCACAAAATTTGTTACCAAGCAATCAACAGGCTTGCTTTCCAACAAACATAGAGGCTAATACCATGGCACCAACTCTTGAGAAAAGAAAAGCCTTCATGTGAGTCAACCAGCAAAGAAAAAGAAGGGAACACTCAAATCTGTCTCCTTGCACTGGGGTTTGGGTCGGGTTTTATAAGAGTAGGGTAATGAGATGTGATCTGATTGGCTCTTGCAGTAAGGTGATGTTGGAAAGCAAGATCTGACCGGATCCTGCCATAGGATGATGCCAGGACTCAATCTGATTGATTCCTGGATCCTGCCATGTAGTGAATACATCTAAATTCAGTCCCCATTCCTGGGCCCAAATGCTTAGATCCCCCAACCGCGATTGCATGCTTGCTTCATCCAGGCATATTCAGATTATGTGACCTTTAACCTAGAGGCCCATGGCAACTGAAAAATAGCCCACAATTTTGTTATGTAAAAGTTGAACCAGATTGGTCTGATGCAATTACAAATTGATAACTATGGAGGTCATAAATGTTAATTAGCTTTATTTAATCATTCCACATTATGTACATGTATCATAACATTATATTGAATCCCACAAATATATGCAATTATTATTTGTCAAGTTAAAATAAAACTTAAAAAGAAACGAGCACTGTGTCACTTCTGCTGTGTTCTACTGGTCAAAAGAGTTGTTCCAAGTTTGAGGGGAGGGAAAGAGAATTTGCAATCATCTTTGATCTTCCACAATAGACTAAGTAGCTTGCCTGAGTAATTGGTGGAGACAAGATTTCAACCCAGAAATGCTAACTCCAGTGCCTCTACTCTTAACCAATATACTTTGCTTCCTCTTATATAATAAATAATAAAAAATGCATAAGCAACCTAATATTTTTATTCATTTGTATCCATAAACCAAGTCAGAGAATTCTTACAACTTGAACCACAGGTAGCATCATTTTTCCTAAACTAAGTAAGAATAATAATTAACACACAAAAGAGTGCCTGACACATTATAAATGATAAATTGCAGTATCACTTTAAGTGTTCACCCCAAAAATAAAGTAGAATAAATGGGAAATGCAAAAATAAAACTCTAATTCTCAGATAACTGCCTTTCTTACCCTCATAACAAGACTTTGCTTCAAGTACAAGAAATGTCTGCCCTTCACCATGCAACTGTAAATTTCAGATTTTGGATGCCCTGATGAACATGCAATTGCTTTTTATATGTATGTTATATAAGGGTTAATCAATAAAATATCCATATTTAAGTATCTTCAATAGGCAGCTATTAAGGATGTGTCAAATTTTTAATGGACCTTGTGTTCCCCATTTGTTGTTGTTTATTCATATATAGAAAACCTTTTATTACCAGCTGAGATATCCTATAAAAAGAAGCCATTTTTTCTTAGAGCCTGTCTGCTTCATCATCAGCTGTCTTCAGTAGCTATAAAAGGACTTCTCATCTCTGCCTATTTCAAGATTCTTGCTATATTATGGCCGTGCTCCTTAATCTTCTATTTCCATGAAGAGAAATACTTTCCTTGTTTGTTAAAAAAGATAAATGCCAGATACTGAGTTCAAAAAATCTTTTCTTGCAGTTCTTTGGGTTCTTTGTGATTACTCATTACTCAGAAAGTTTCAGGAGTGTGCAGTTCCAGAGTGACAGGTTTACAATTTTGAACATATAGTATCTAATGTGGTTTCTTAAATATATTTTGTTTTTGTTGTTGCTTTTGAAGGAGCTTTCATATATATTCTACTATAGTTCCTTCAAAAGCAACAACAACAAATATTTTGGAGAAAAATGTCAGGATATTATGTAGCATTAATAATATATATATGTATATACACTGTAATTTATAGATTAAATATTATCAGTCATTTCCCTATAGTCTATACAACTTTTAGTCTGTAAAATGTATATATAAGGATTAATTCAAAACACAAAAAAGAAACAATGTTCTGTAATTTATATTTCATGAATTCATTTTCAAAGTATTCTAAAATCTTCAGTCATCGAGCCTATCTTGATGCATGCAACATGAATTTATGTCTTTAGAACTTGGTAATGGTTCTAAATGCATAACTACTCTAGGTATCAATGAAGAAGAAAGTTGCAGGTCCCCCTGGTTATGATAATTTCTCTAACATACGAGTATCATTTCATACTTGAATTTGTGCTGAATCTGAAACCTTCAACTCTATGTAAAAATCTTCCATTTAACTTTCGTCTGAATGAAACTAAACTTATGCATAAGAAAGTCCGACGGGTTTGCTTTCTAAGCAAAACTGAAAATACTGAGAACACAGGCCTCCCTCTGCCCTTACTTCAGGAAGCAGGAACCAAAGAAAAGTCAGGCCAGATTAGATATTATCATTTCCAAGAATTCCAAATTCTAATTACAAAGAGCTTCTTTTCTTGATGACAATCTCTCACTGGATTTGAGATTTTCTTCCCTTTTGTCTATTGACAGTTTAAAGTGCAATTATTACTGTGTTTCCAAAAGAGGAATTTGATGACTAGGAGTAAGCATTGTCCAAGTTTCAAAACTGCTTGAGTTAAGTTCAGGAGAAAAGAGAAGGAGGAGGAAGAGAAGAAGTAAAACAATATCAGCACACACAAATATATACACACATATACATATTCATATCTGTGGTGTAGCTGCATGTTGGGATATTGCATAGCATTAAAATGAATGCACAATAAATATGATTTTAACAACACAGATAATGCTGATGTTCCCTAGCAAGAACAATGTAGAAAAAAATGAATATAACATTTTCTTTATAAAAATATTTATATATGTGTTTATATAATGGTACTAAGAAGTACATTTTATAAGTGATAAAATTACTATATTTTTTCCATAATTTCCTACATTAGAAAAATTCCTCAAAAATATAGGAGTTGAAATTGTAGTTTGTATTTTAAAAAATAAATTTTGTTAACCAATGGAAATGGAGTAAAGATGTGCAGACTCTTTGAATAGTGATGACTTGATATCTTCATTTGCTCCTTAATATACTCTCCTTATCCTTTTCCATCCTGTAGATTGACTTGAGGTTTCTCTAGCTCTCTGGATTCCAGTTAGGTTCAGCCAATGAGAAAACTGGCAAGACAGTGGGAGGGTAAAATAGAGTGGCATCCACATATTTCCCTGGTCAGAGATTGAGAGTGGCTATATTAGAAGACTGAAGATTTAGCTTCTGTCAAGTGGCCCTCTCCTATACCTCTCTCAGGAATCTAGTAGTGGCTCCTTCTCTTGCCTCTAAAGGCTTAATTGGCATTAGTGGCTCTCCACTGGTGCTAGCCCTGCAGCGCTTCACCATGTCTTGTTATTTTCCTTTTACCCTACAGCTGCCTTTACAAATAGTTCCTCCAGTAACTGTATTCAGTGATGTATTTGGTAATGACAATTCATTTCCTGTGTGACCCTGACAAATAGCATGAGCCTCCTTTTTTTTTCTTCTTTTTTTTGTTTGAGATGGAGTCTCATTCTATTCCCCAGGCTGGAGTGCAGTGGCACCATCTCAGCTCACCACAACCTCTGCTTCCCGGGTTCAAGCGATTCTCCTGCCTCAGCCTCCCGAGTAGCTGGGACTACAGGCGTGTGCCACCATGCCCAGCTAATTTTTATATTTTTAGTAGAGACGGGGTTTCACTATGTTGGCCAGGCTTGTCTCAAACTCCTGACCTCATGATCCGCCCGCCTCAGCCTCCCAAAGTGCTGGGATTACAGGCGTGAGCCACTGCACCGGGCCAAGCTTCCTATTTGTACTCATTAATTTTTACAGAAGTAAGTACATCTGCACAGGAACTTTGAGCCCACGGTATACAGCAATGTTCTTCACTACCACATTGCCTGAATGGGGCGACGTCGAAGTCCCAACACACTTATAGTTAGATATACAATGGAAGAAAGTAAAATTGTTTTTGTTTTTGTTTTTTAAATGAGATTTAGAATTTACTCATGCATTTACTTTCAATGTTACTTTCCATGTTCCCTTAGAAGAAATAATTTAATTTAGAGCTATTTGCTTCATTTTGTTTACATAAAGTGTAACAGCCTAACAGGTTCACGTTGCCCACTGCCTACATAGAGCCGATTTATCAAGACGGGAACTGCAATGGAGAAAGAGTAATTGTCACACAGAGTTAGCTGCGTGGGAGACCAGAGTTTTATTATTACTCAAATCAGTCTCCCAGAGCATTCGGAGATCGGGGTTTTTAAAGATAATTTGGCAGGTAGGGGCTTGGGAAGTCGGGAGTCGGGAGTGCTGTGTGGTCAGCTTGGAGACGAAATCATAGGGAGGTCGAAATGAGGCTTTCTTGTCATCTCCTGCCCCTGGTTGGAATCGCAAAACTTGTTGAGCCAGATTACGTGTCTTTGTGGTGTCAACTGAGCCACTGAGTGCATGGTCTGCAAAATATCCCAAGCACCGATTTTAGGTTTCGCAACAGTGATGTTATCCCCAGGAGCAATTTGGGGAGGTTCAGACTTTTGCAGCCAGAGGCTGCATGACCCCTAAACTGTAATTTTTAATCTTGTAGCTAATTTGTTAGTCCTACAAAGGCAGACTGGTCCCCAGGCAAGAAGTGGGTCTTTTCGGGATAGGGCTATTATCAATTTTGTTTCAGAGTCAAACCATAAACTAAATTTTTCCCCAAGGTTAGTTCAGCCTTAGCCCAGGAATGAACAAGGACAGCTTAAAAGTTAGAAGCAAGATGTAGTTGGTTAGGTCTGATCTCTTTCACTGTCATAATTTCCACAGTCAAAAGTTTTGCAAAGATGGTTTCAAAAGTACTTCTTTACTTGCTGTCTGAAAGCTGAACTAGTGGGAAGTAAATACCTCCTTCCAGAGAATTAAAAGATCACTCAATGTTTCTTTCAACTTCTATTTGATTAATCTTTACTACATGCCAGACACTATAGATAATGTCTAGGCACAGATAACATTGTGAATTAAAATGTCCATGGGTGACTTGCACAAGGTTTGCAGTCAAGATAGAGAAGCAAACATTACCAACACAAATGAAGTACAAAAAAACAGGATATGTGTTTCAAAGCCAAGGAACATGCATACATGAAACTTTATGGCAATAGGACTTTAAGTGCAGCAGTCAAGAAAGATCGCTTTTAAAAGAAAAAATAAATTACACTTAACACTTACTATGTAAAGGTAGGTAAGGGCCAAAGGAGGATTCTGGAGAGCCTTCTAAATATAGAAGCCTCTGAGAAACGTGCAGGGCTGCCTTTGGTGCATGGAGGCATGTTGAGTTTGAGCAGGATAGAAAGATTAGATCAATGAGATTCGAAGGAGGGCAAGTAGTGGTAGAAATGGTGGGGACTGGAGAGAGAATTGGCCCTAAGCAGCCCAGAAGTATGGGAAAGTGCTTCATCATTTCCTAAGGGCAAAATCAGACTTTAAAATATATTAGAAGAGCTGTCCCCAACCTTTTTGGCATCAGGAACCAGTTTTGTAGGGGTGAGGGTTTCAAGGAGTTGCAAGGTGGTTTGTGGATGAAACTGTTCCACCTCAGATCATCTGGCATTAGATTCTCGTAAGAAGCATGCAACCTAGATTCTTCACATGTACAGTTCACAAGAGGGTTTGTGCTCCTATGAGAATCTAATGCCACTGCTGATCTGCATGCGGCCTGGTTCCTAACAGGCTACAGACTGTTATACAGGCAGTCCATGGCCCGGGGGTTGGGGACCCCTGTTTTAGAAGATATTACACAAAAATGATTGGCCAGGCATGGTGGCTCTCGCCTGTAATCCCAGCACTTTGGGAGGCTGAGGCCGGTGGATCACCTGAGGTCAGAAGATCAAGACCAGCCTGACCAACATGGCAAAACCCTGTATCTACTAAAAAATACAAAAATTAGCTGGGCATGGTGGCTACTTAGGAGGCTGAGGTAGGAAGAATTGCTTGAACACAGGAGTCGTAGGTTACAGTGAGCTGAGATCGCACCACTGCACTCCAACCTGGGCAACAGAGCAAGACTCCATCTCAAAAAAAAAGATAAATCTTGAGTTGAATGCCTGTCTTGAATATGCTGGATGGGTTTTCAAAGCAACCATTTATACATTTTTTAAATCTATAAAAATGAATCTTGTTCAGACCACAAGTAAATTAGATGAAATTTAGACTTTTTATTGAAATAAGCATGTACTAGGAAGGAAAAAACTATTTCACAGGGGTGTGAGTAACCAACCCTTGAATTTTCCTTTTGGAATAAGTGCTACCCAATCATCTGTTTTTTAAAAGCATGAGAGAGAGAGTGTGTTTTATGTGCATGTATATTTCACAAAGAAATCAATAAATCTTTTATAGAACCAAATACTTCATGTTCATTTATCTCTACTTAACTTTGAAAAGCTTATTACCCACAGAAACTAATTTTAAGACAAACAAAAGCAACTCATAATACATCATCAAGAAACGTATGGTTCTCATTATCATAAAAATTTGGTGTTGATATGAAATTATAGCAATAAAAAGATACTTTCCCATTCCATATATATTTGTGAATAGAGGGTCGATAAAAGTCACCTGAAATAGCTGTAAATGGCTGCACATTTGGGGCCCAAATCAGTAAGATAAACAAGGTACTCTCCTGGTCCAGAAAGCAGTTGTCCACATATATGTGTTTGAATACATGTGAGAAAATACACATTCACGTGCACATGATATCAGAGTAGGTGCTGATTATTAAGGAATATAATAATCATTAAGTGTGATCAATGATTGATGAGTAAATAAGATCATCCCATTGAGTTCAGTTACATAAAGTAAGAATTGCTAGATCTCTCAGAGACACGAAGAGATGGAAATAATAACATAAGATGCATATACTTTAAAAAGTAGTAGGTCTTAGTACCCTGAGGTGTATTAGAAATATGTATTTTCTCTCTGATATGTAACTATGCTGTATTTTACATATAAGGAAGAATCTTAAACATTGTAAGAGTATTGAGGGGACAAACTGAACTTTAACATTATAGGTAAACAGCTTTTGAAACTAGAGAGAGAGACGGAGAGGGAGACAGAGGTAGACAAAGCAAAGTACAGCTTCACTTCTCTGCACAAGTCAAAGATTTTTTTTAAAAGTGAGCACGTCTATGCAATAATCACATTAATTGAGATATCATATATTATCAGAACCAGAAGTCCTCCTCCTTGGGCCCTCCAAGTCAATAGCTTCTGAAAGAGTAATTGCTATTTTGACTTATGTCGCTATAAATTAGTTTTGTCCATGTTTCTACTTTATGTGAACAGAATCATGTGTATGTACCCGTTCATTTCTAGCTTATTTTCTTTAACATTATTTCTCCTGCTTCCTCTTTTGTGTCATTATGTTTAGTGCTTCTAAAATTAGAGCTCTACATTTCTATGGATGTAATATGTATACAATACTGTTCACATGGTAGGCAGAATAGCCCCCCTTTGAAAGAAGGCTGTGCCCTATCCCCAGAACCTTATATGTTACATTATATTCCCAGAACCTTATATAATATGTTACATTATATGTCAAAGGGCAATTATGATTGTCTGTATAATTAATGTTTTGAATCAGCGGACCTTAAAATGAAGAGATTATCTTAGGTTAATGAAGCAAGCCCAGTGTAACCACAATAGTTCTTAAAACTGGAAGAAGGATACAGAAGAGAGCCAGAAAGATGGCAGAGCAAGAAGGACTCGGCTAACTGTTGCTGGCTTTCAAGTTGTAGGAATGGGCTCCTGAGCTGAGGAATCCAGGTGACCTCTAGAAGCTGGAAAATGTGAAGAAACAGATTCTTCCCTACATGCACCAGAATGAATGCAGCCTGCCAACACGTTGATTTTAGCCAAGTGATGTTTATTTCAGATTTCAGTTATCCACATTGTAAGATAATGAATTCATGTTCTTTTAAGTCATTAAGTTTGTGGTGATTTGGAACCTAATACAGAGGGGCTAAACTATATCATGTGGACATCCAATTAACCAAGAACCATTTACAAAATAATCTTACTGTTGCACTGCAGCAGCAACTTTATTATAAAGAAAATGACCATATGTGGGTCTGTTTCCTTACCCTTTATCATACTTAATTGGTATGTTTATAGATCTTCACACCAATATTACACTGTCTTAGTTGTAGTTTTACAGTGAGCTTTGATATGTGGTAGCGTAAGTCTTCAAACTTCTTTGATGCTATTAATCTGATTCTAAAATTTATATAAAAGTGTAGTTTTAACACAAAAAATATTGGAACTTTGTGATTGCACTGATTTTATAGAGAAATTTGGGGAAAATTGACATCTTAAAAATATTGAGTCTTCAGATCCATGAATATGGAATATCCTTCTATTTATTAGGTCCTCCTCGCTTGTAATGTTTTTTTCTTTTTCTCTTTGGACATACTGCCACCTGGGCTTGTAGTGAACATATAGGAAAGTTTTTAATTTAAGATTTAATTTCTGAGACATTTTCAATTTGTTTTTGTGTCAGTTTGGTATTAAGTGGTGATTTTAAAGGAATTCATTTATTTCACCTAAATCTAAATCTTTGCTGGCACCAAAGTTTGTAATATCCTCTTATTATCATTTTGGTATGTCGCCTTTATATTCTTGGCAATGAAAGCCTTTTTCTCCTCTTTCTTTTTTGTTTGAATCAATCTTTCCAACAGTGATTATGATATTGGTCTTCATCATAATCTCTCCCCTACAAATTAGGTGATAATACAGATATCATAATGCAGACCATCACCATTAATAATAATACTAAAAAGAGTCCGGGGGCCGTGGCTCATACCTATCATCCAGCACTTTGGGAGGCTGAGACGGGTGGATCACTTGAGGTCAGGAGCTTAAGACCAGCCTAGCTAACATAGTGAAACCCCATCTCTACTAAAAATACAAAAAGTTAGCCAGGCATGGTAGAGGGCGCCTGTAATCCCAGCTACTCTGGAGGCTGAGGCAGAAGAATCACTTGAACAAAGGAGGCAGAGGTTGCAGTGAGCCAAGATGGTGCCACTGCACTCCAGCCTGGGTAACACAGCAAGACTCTGTCTCGAAAAAAATGAAAATTAAAAAAAAATAATAATAGTAAATAGAAATCAAGGTTCATGGAATATGATGAGTTCATCATTCAAGTTATAAAATAACTATTAGATAATATTTTTGTTTGATTTGATGAGAAAACAGAACAATGGTCCTAATAAATTAAGGTTTACAATCTTGTTAGTATATAATGTTTAATTTATAATTTAAAGATTTATATCAAATCAATGTCAGATTAGACCTGTATTCTCAATGAGTGGTGGTCAATAAAACTGTGTACACTAAGAAAAGTAGCAGGCAACAATAGGATATATGAATTGGAAATAGATCTTTAAAAGGCTAGTTTCAAACCCTAATGATTTGTCATCCTTACAAAATTTTTGCAAAGTTTTTTTCTTTGTTTGTTTGGTTGTTTTTTGCACGTGGGGTAACCGATCTCAAAATGAGTGCATTGTGAACCCCAATCCTTGTGAATGTCAAGCCTGTATTATCTTACATGTGACATTGTCTCTCACTCAGACAAGCAGATAGATAACTAATCAATCTGAAAATTTCCCATCTCTATAGCTTTTTAAACTCTAACTAAAAGTTACTGAAGTAGGGAAAACCTTAAATATCTGTTAGAAATCCAATAGTGCTTTGTTTTAGACATTTCAATTTTATTCTTTACATCACACTTTTGTACCATTACTATTGGTTCACTGGCATTAGACAAGCTTATTTTGCCACTATCTCAGGAGGAAAAAAACATATTGCTCAATTACCTTAGAAAAAAGAGAAAAAGGGTAGAAATAGAAACAAAGGTTCACTTTATTCACTTCAAATATTATAATTCTCATGATTTAGGTTTGTGTTAATATAGAATTTAGTGAGAGACTGACTATTTGTCACTCAGATATAATGAAAGCACAGTTCAATTAAGCATTTATATCTTACTAATAATGAAAATAATGTCATACTAAATGAAAGATATCACTAAAGTATTTTAAAGAAACTTCCTCAAATCATTAATACTTTGTCAAAGGAAAAAAACTTATTTTACTAATTGGATGAGTGGGATTTATACATGTTACACCATGAATCTCAACCTGTAGCTAGTTCTCAATCACCATAATTAAGGGATACAGTTTCTTTGCTTATATTTTTCCTGTAAAACTAGAAAAATTTTAGTACTTATAATTACAAAATCAATTTTGTTACTTTAATCTTTGAAAACAAGTGACTTTTCAACACATCCCAAGACAATTTATAATCCATATCATCTATGAGCTCAAATTAATATTTATAGAAAATTGGGTAATAATATAGTCTTTATTGACATATATGTAGATTTTTTTCTCTTATATCCAGCTGAACTTCTGACCAAGAAACTTAGGAAATATGTTGGCTATCTTTGGCATATTCTAATGCTCTACTCTCCATCCTTGGTTAGGATACAATGTAAATTAAAGAGTCCTAGACTCTGTCCCCTCAGTAGGCCATGTTGAGACAACTTTGGGATCTGAGCAGCAGAGATATAAGAGGAAATGGATACTCTTGGTTTCTCTTCTCTTCTCCAAGTAGTGAAGAAATAGTTTGATGTATTCACGCTTTTTCAGTTCCTGTAAATGTTTTAAGAAAATAATAAGATTCTAATTCTGAGATGGTTTGTAAATTGGTCCAACTAACAGCTAGAGATGAGCAGGAGTCAGGGGAAAAGTAAAGAGCTGTCCAAAATTAATCCTTGGGAATCCCTCGGTCATTTGTTACAGGATTTGCTACCAATACAGAACATTCATGTCTGTACCAAAATATGATCACAGGAGACAGAGGGGAAATGAGAGAAATGGATGTACACAACTATTCCATTGCAACGTAGTAATAAAGCCAAATAACACAGGCTTCTAGGTGCTGAGTAATAACAACCACTGTGTTAATAACTTGACTCAGACAATCTCTTCATGTTTGAGTAGCACTTACTACAGAGTGTGGCAAGCAGGAAATGTTGATTAAAGTCTGTTAAGGAAGCAAATCCAGACTCTACAGGTAATGACAGTTGTTTATCTTCAAAGGTTGAAACAGAAACTTCTCATAAAGTCAGATTGAATTCAGGCAATCATTCCCAACATACCTGCGAAGTGTCGTCATTTTATCAGAGACCAAAAGAAACACTAAAATCTAAGTTTCATTGCATGAACTGGAGCTTCGGGGCTCTTCTGGTCTTAGTAGAAAAGTGAATGTAAAACTTCTATATTCCGCATTCCTGAAGCTGGGCAAAGCAGTGGGGGTTTCAATTAAAAACCACAGGAATGGAAAGGAATATGTCAATAAAACCACAGACTTGTAAGTACTGCATGCTAGTTTGCAAACAAACACAGCACGCCTTCTAGGAGTACAAGTCTATTACCGTAGATTTAAACTGAATGTGTGATGCTGAAGGTGACTGTCTCAAGTGTTTTTCCCTCATTTCATGTACAGGGAAATGCAAACCTATATCCTCGGTTCCTTGTAGCAAATGCAATGAGGAAATTGCTTAACTGAAGAATGCGTCACTAGAGTGGGAAAAGCTGAAACAATACTAAATCGGCCTTCTATGTAGGAAGATCACTAAAGTAAGAGAATTTTAAGGCTGAATTGAAATACAATTATAATGCTGAAAAAATGTGTTTTTTTGAATCTAGGCATCAGGTTAATATCCATTTAAATTGCATGATTTTCACTATAAAGCTTCTGCAGACAGAAGTAGAATACATTTGTTGGGTAATTTGTTGGTTATGGAAAGATATACTCGGTACATAAAATGTTACATATTTTACAAGCCTAAAATCAGAATAAAGGCAGTCAAGTTGAACAGAGCATAGGCAAAGTATTTAATTTATAATTCACTGTATATAGCTGTGTATTTCATTAAGATGCAATGTCTTGCAGGCATATAGGAGAAGATAGCTATGTGGGAAAAATTGGAGAGTTTGCCAGGTTAATTACTCAGGCTAAAGGTGGCTTAACTTTATTACTAGTTGATAACTGTTTTTAAATATATTGCCTTCTCATTATTTTTGAACTGTACATGAAATTAATCCTATTGACCACCCAGTGTCTTAAGGTTGTTTTGAAGCACAAAGAAAATTCAGAATATTTTTGGTAAGGGCTACTCTATTTGATTTTGAGAAAGAATGCTTTCTTTTTCTTTCCACAGAAAACATGTTTATTTTATCCATACCGAAGGATAACAGAAACAAAAGTCAGTTCTATTTGGTTCCCAACATTTTGGTGCTTACTGTATTGAGCCTAATGAAACACACTAACAAACACAGCACAGCACCGCATGGAGTTTACTTATGGAGGGCTTTATTCCTGAGTATGAAATAAAAGGCTGGGGATGAAAGTGAATGTGTTTTCCCTTCTGAGGTTCTTTTTTATTGTAAAGGATATATACTGTAGTATTTCAGAAAATTGTGAGACGTCTTGTATTTCCCAATACTTAGTTTTCCTGAAATTATAAGTTTCAAAAAAGTTTGATAGAGGTTTAATCCTAAATCTCTTGGTTATCTCATCAATCAGTTGTGGGGTCTTCTCACTCCGACAATACTGAAGTCTGACAATTACAAGCTGTGTTATTTTGAAGTCAAAACATAAGCACAATTTTTTTCTTTTTTTTTTTTTTTTTTTTGAGATGGAGTCTCGCTCTGTCACCCAGGCTGGAGTGCATTGGCGCGATCTTGGCTCACTGCAAGCTCCACCTCCTGGGTTCACGCCATTCTCCTGCCTCAGCCTCCCAAGTAACTGGGACTACAGGCACCTGCCACCACGCCCAGCTAATTTTTTTTGTTTGTTTGTATTTTAGTAGAGACGGGGTTTCACTGTGTTAGCCAGGATGGTCTCGATCTCCTGACCTCATGATCTGCCCACCTGCACAAATTACTTTTAATGGAGTATACAGCATCCTGTATTCAAAAGTAGAATCTTAGTGATTAAAAACAGAGCGTAGAACAAGTTTTTTCATCTCTTTACAGTGTGTCCCCAGCCTTCATTCCTTCCAGTCCCTGACATAGAGTAGGTGCTTTATAAACAGCAGCTGATGGATAAAGAATTATTGAGAATGTCACAATAAATGTAAGCAAATTTCAAAGCTAGATTTTAAAAAATGTTCCCTCCTCTACTTTTTCTTTTCTAAGCTAGAACTTATTTCATCACAAAAATAAAGTGAAACATCTTGTTCCCTTAGGCATCCGAATTTTAAGATAGCATCACCCACAAGTGAATAAGACTTAACAAAGAGCACCCTTTTAAAAATGGACACCAGCAAAACAAAATGCAAATTTATATGGAAAAACTCAAAAATTCAGTATTTGATCATAAGAGCCTTAAAGACTTCTGTGAGGATTTGTGGTTGTTGCAAATGATAAGAAAAAAATAATTAGATTTTATTCCTAACCTACTAAAATACATTATTAACAAAATATCAAATGTTTAATACTGAAATCCCTAAATACTACTTAGTTATATGCAGTGTACATATTAGATTATTAATAATCAGTTAGCACAAAGCATACTAGAGGAGCTGTAAGTAGTTATTTACCTGATGTAATGTGCATACAAATTAAATGGTTAAAGTTAATAATAAGCTAAGAAAGCTAAACAAATTAAGAAATAATGCATTTATCATTTGCTAAATGGTTTGACATTTATTAAAAACAAGGCATATTGCATAATCAGCTCCCAACACTAAACATAGTCATTTATGTATTAAAATGTATACCAATTAAAATTTAAAATGTTTTTGAACTTCTAATATAAACCCTGTTAATGACACATTGCAGAATACAAAAATTAAATAATATTTATTAATTTATTGATAGAATAATAATAGACTGGCCATAGTTGAACTGTTGTTATGTTCCAGTAGTGTCAAACTATTTTTGAACCTACTTGCTTCATCTTTTTAGTTCCAATACAGACTGATATCCTGGGTTCAAGGTTATGTATATATGAATCATGATCTATTAGAGCTCAAAGCTTATACTTTCTCCTCAAACTGAAAATAAGTATATATGAAAACCTATGCAGGCACATACAGACACACACATACACAATGAAGTATATAATGGTGTGCAATGGGGGCACTAATATGAAGAGACTGCATGAGCATGAGAAATTACCTTTTGCTGGTGAGGGATTAGAGAAGGGTTGATGGAGAAGTTGGCTTTTGAAATAAGCTTTGATGCATCAGTAGTATTTCACTGGTCCAGTATGTATAAAACATGGTAGGTAAGGAAAAGAAAACCTGAGATATGGGGGAAAAAAGCTAAATGAATGAAAAAATGATCTAGACTTCTCAAATTACTGTTGGCTTTTCTCTCTCTTTTCAATACTATTCCCAAAACATTACTCTGAGGCCCTTGTTTAAAAAGCACGTTTTTTCTGAGATGTTTGCTAACAGGCACAAAAGAAGAAACATAAATCAAACCACAATTTTGACTTAATATCCTAAGAAGCTAACTTTGTATGCCCTCTAAAGTAAATAAAACAAGTAAACTAAAATGTTCATTTTGAGCCTATTAAAAACATGGACAGCACAAACTTGGATAAATGATATTTTACATGTATATTTCTTCAACTTGCACTATATTATTTTACAAATTTATATAAACATGCATAAATTTATAATATATAAAGGATATTTTATATTATTATTTTGATCTTCCAATATCTCAGACTCAGAGATCAAGTTTGAATTTGGTGTCTTTTATAAATGAGATATAAGTGTGTCTATGCTAATTTGAAGACTTTACACGGAGCTCAGTAAAACAGGAAGCATATGAAAATCATGAGCCATTAACATACAATATTAATGATCTAGAAAAACATTTTTCTAGAGACTTAGAAATATTCTGTCTCTTAGCTAGTTCGCTAAGATATGTTTATGTCTTAGAGACATGGAGAAAGAGATATGAAGAACTTTATGTCAACACATGATATAAATTATCTCAAATCCATAGTATTAAATAAATTAATGGTAACTCCTATGAGCATAAGATTGTCATTATCATGGAGCATGGGCTTTTGTCAATATGACAACCTCTTCACCAAGTGACAGGATTTAAAAATAAGGTCAAATTACCTGAGCTGTTTTGCAGTTAGTGGGAATAAATATTGCTATATATGCATATGTGTGTAGAGATGCACCTGTACATATGCATCCACATGTATATGCATACACACATATGTATAAACACAAATACACACATACATATGCACATGTATATATGTGTGTATATACAATTGCCCCTTGAACAATATGGGTTTGAATTGCATGTGTCTACTTATATGTGGATTTTTTTCAATAAATATATCAGAAAATTTTTTTGGAGGTTTGCAGCAATTTGGAAAATTAAGAAAAAGTTGTATGTGTCATGAATGCATAAAATATATGTAGATTCTAGTCTATTTTATTGTTTGCTACCATAAAATATATACAAATCTACTAAAAAAAAGTTAAAATTTAACAAGACATATGCACAGCAACACTTAACAGACCATACATAACAACACTGGCAGTCGAGAGAAAAGTAGACAAATGTAAAGATATAGCATTACACCATAAGTTCATAAAACTAACTGGAGTACACACTGTCTACTGTCATAATTTCCTAGGAGGTATTTCCTAGCAATGCCTCCTGTAGATATTGTGGTGAGCTCAAGTTTGTGAGTATCTTCTTAAAACGTCATGTGATGCTAATCACCTCCACGTGTGCAGTTCATCTCTCCAATAAATTGTATATCACAGTAAAAGGTAATCTCTTGTGGTTCTTGTGTATTTTTCATCATGTTTACTGCAATACCATAAATCTTGAATAACACCATGGAATACATTTGAAGTGTCACTAGTGATGCTGGAAGTGGCTCCCAAAAAGCAGAGAAAAGTAAAGGCATTTCATTACAAGAAAAGGTTGAATTGCTTGATATGCACTATAGGTTGAGGTCTGCAGCTGCAGTTGCCTGCCATTTCAAGATTAATGAATTCAACATAAGAATGATTGTAAAAAAAGGAAGAAAATTTATAGAGCTGTCACTGAGGCTACACCAGTAGGTACAAAAGCTTTGTACTTTTTGAAAAATACCTTTTTATCTCATATTGAAAATGCAGTTTTTATGTGCATGCAGGGTTGCTATTAATATAAGAAAGGCATACCTGTAAATTCTAATATGATTTAGAAAAAATGAAGACATTATATGACAACTTAACGTAAAAGGAAGGTGAAAGCTCTACAGCTGGAGAATGTAATGCCAGCAAAGGATAGTTTGATAATTTTAAAAAGAGGTTTGGCTTTTAATACATTTAAGATAACAGGAGAATGAACTTCTACCAAGAGGCAACAAATGAGTTCCCAGGCACCATTGAGAAAATCATTGCGGAGAAAGGACATCTTCCTGAACAAGTATTTAATGCAGATGAAAGTGTCCTATTCAGGGGTGGAAAATGGCAAAAAGGACATTTATTAGCATGAAAAAAAAAGTAAGCACCAAGATTTAAGGCAGAAATGACAGGTTAACTCTGTTTTGTACAAACGTAGGCAGGTTTATGAACAGGACTGCTCTTATCTATAAAGCTAGTAATCCCTGAAACTTGAAAGGAGAGGATAAACACCAGTTGCCTATCTTTGGGTTGTACAAAAAGATGGCCTGGATAATGAGAACCCTTTCTCTAGACTGGTTCCATCAATACTTTGTCCCTGAAGTCAGAAAGTACCGTGCCAGTAAGGGACTGCCCAGAACCCTATCAGCTCAATACTGAAGGTGTCAAAGTGGTCTACTTGCCCCAAAACACAACATCTCTAAATCAGCCTCCAGATTAGAGTGCCGTAAGGACCTCTATGCTGCATTATACACAGTACTGTAAAGGATTGTCAATGCTATGGAAGGCAACTCCGACAGAGAATCATCTAGAATATCTATGAATATCTAGAAGGATTACATCACTGAAGATGCCATTGCTGGTATAGAAAAAGGTGTGAAAGCCATCAAACCTTAAACAATAAATTCCTGCTGAAATTTTCTGCTAGCATGTCCAGATGTTGTGCATGACTTCACAGGATTTACAACAGAGCCATGAAAGGGATTGTGAATATGGCACACAAAATAAAGGCAGAGGGTAAAGGGTTTTAAGATATAGATCTCAAACCAATTCAAGAGCTAACAGACACCACAGCAAAGGACTTAACAGAAGACAACTTGATGGAGATGAGTCTTCCTAACCACCGTGGCAGATGCTGAAGAAGAAGATATAGAAGAAGCAGTGCCAAAACAAACTGACTTCAGAAAATATATCAGAGGGTTCCAATTATTCAAGACTTCTTTTGACTTCTTTACAACAGATACCCTTCTATGATATAGGCACTGAAACTAAAGCAAATGGTGAAAGAATAATTAGTAACATACAGAAACATTTTTAGACAAATGAAAAAGTAAAAGTATCAGACAGAAATTACGATGTAGTTCCGTAAAGTTACACAGAGTGTGCCTGGCTCTCCTGCCTCCCCTTCCATCTCCTCCACCTCTTCTTTCTCTGCCACCCCTGAGACAATAAGATCAATCCCTCTTACTCTTCCTCCTCAGGCTACTCCATGTGAAGATGATGAGGATAAAGATCTTTATATGGTCCACTTTCATTTAACAAAGAGTAAACATATTTGCTCTTCCTTATGATTTTCCTAACATTTTCTTTCCTCTAGCTTACATTATTGTAAGAATGTGGTACATAATGCATAAAACATACAAAATACATGTCAGACTGTGTACGTCACTGGTAAGGCTTCCAGTCAACAGCTTAGTGGTTAAGTTTTGGTGGAGTCAAAAGTTACATGTGGACTTTCAACTGTGTGGGGGATCAGTATCCCTAACCCCTACATTATTCAAGGGTCAACTGTAGATGCATTACATAGATTCATAAATCACTTATATGGATCTTATTTAATATAGTTAAATTTGATTATAAAATTAATGAATAATTTTTCTGAAAACTCATAAAACAAAGAAATTTATAGAAACATTATTATCTATCAACTACAAACTCATTGATAACTATTAATATCTTATAGTACTTTCTTCCAGTGTTCTATACATGTGTATTTATGGTATTGAATAAAGCTAGATGAAAAGAAGTCATCCAAAACCAAAGTTACATGAATATTTCAAAATCATTGAATATTCTTAAATATGGTTCACAGACTGCCTAATATTTCAGGTATGAATATGCCAAAATATTTTACTGCTTTCTCAATTATTGCAGACTTAAATGATTGTTAACCACAGTTATAAATAAAGTTGTGACGTATACTTGGCTATTTTTCTTATTATTTCTCAGGATCAAATTTATCAAAGTTGGATTTCTGTATTACTGTGTATTGATATGTCTATAACTCTTGGTGAAGTAGAAGTCTGATTTTTATAGTAGCTGGTGTTGATTTGAATGACATGAAAATGAATATTTACTGAGAGACAAATGTTTTGCTTAAAATCTACCATAATATAGGGTCAAAATTTTGAGTAAAATCTTTACTAATGCAAAGTATGTTCAACAAAGCACTCAAAAAGCACATTATACGTTTAAGTATCACTTTTCATTTTATTGTTACTTAGGCTGGAGTTGTGATTTAATACTATTTGGAAAAGAAGAAAATTGAGAAAATGACTTTAGTAAATAAAATTTAGTTTGAAAATGTAAAATAGTTTGTTATCACGAAAGTAGATTAGCTGAGTTTTATATCTTATATAAATATATCAGCCTTGTTCACACTAGTATCAAAACTAAATAATTATGGTTGAGAAAACTGTGTGCCCACCATATGAAGCATTCATCAGAGGCTCCTGAGGCATGGCACTCATTGCCAGCAACCCACTCACAGCCCAGTGATCACACCCCTGCCAGCTGGCCAGACACAATGGTTGAATCAGGCAAAGGTTTTCCATGACTGCCATGGGAGCAGTGCCTTGGCAGGGAGCTGCATAATCTTCAATAGCCAACTGGCACCTGGGAGCTTCTTAACTGTCATAGGGTTAGCCATGCACACTGTGCCCAAGTCACACAGCACTTGTTGCCAGGGAGCCTATGATTGGAATGTATTCTCCCAAGGAAGCAGACACAACCCTCCCTTCAGGAATAACTGCCTCACCCACAAGTTCAAGCAGTCTGTAAACACAGAAATAGCAAAACCTGGCATTGCTCCTGAAGTTTCTTTGCTCATTATACTTAGTCATTTATGTGTTGACTTTTAGACGATGCATTTTTGAGACTATTCAGTACTACTACCAAGCAGTAGACCATCCATCTCAGTTTGTCTTGAAAAGCTTTGTTCATAATCATGGTCTGGACACATGAAGAGCATCTCCATTCATTCCTGGCAGGGATCTGGTTTGGATGACATGGGATAGGACCACTCCACTACTAAGAAAATATCTTAATGGAGTTTTGGTGAAAACATTTCAAATAACGAAAACTTCTTGAGCCTAGCAGTGAGAGAACAAGTGAAATGAGAACCCGTGCATTATTTTTAACTTAGCTTTTTATTTTACCACAAATTTCAGCCTTGTGAAAGTATCAATACTACATTATGAATTTCCACATCTCCATCATCCAACTCCAATTATCTACTTTTTTTTCATTCCAAGCTTTATTTTTAACTAAACACAATATGACTTTCTGGAATTTTCACTCTGTAACAATTGAAAAATATATATTTATCAAAGTTTATGTTTCATGCAAAACTAGTGCTGGAATTGTTTTGTGGGAGTCACCAGGAAAGAGGAGAATTGTATATTTATCCCCGTCTTTCAGATTCACGATGAATTAATGCTGCCACAGGAATAATCAATATGTTAAAGAAACTGGTTTGTGTGAGGTTTTTGGTTTGTTTGTTTGTTTTTGAGATGGAGCTTCGCTCTTGTTGCCCAGGCTGGAGTGCAATGGCGCGATCTCAGCTCACTGCAACCTCCGCCTCCCGGGTTCAAGCGATGCACCTGCCTCAGCCTCCCAAGTAGTTGGGATTACAGGCATGCACCACCACACCCAACTAATTTTGTATTTTTAGTAGAGATAGGGTTTCTCCATGTTGGTCAGGCTGCTCTCGAACTCCGGACCTCAGGTGATCCACCCGCCTCGGCCTCCCAAAGTGCTGGGATTACAGGCATGAGCCACCACGCCTAGCCCTTATGTGAGTTTTTAAAACAATGGGATAGATGATAGATCAATTGATCTATCCATAGATAATTTTCATAAATCAATTTACAAATACTGAGTCTGCAGAATTGTTAAAAGAAGTTTTTAAAAAATCTTTAACTTGTAAAGATAACAAGGCTTTGCTTTAAAACATGGTAGTTGGAATGATATAGTTTTATAAAATTAAATTTTATCTAGGTACATAGGCCCCTAGACAATCATATCAATACATGATTGATGCGGGACCAGGGAAAATATCATATTGGGAGAAGTATCCATGTGTTGGTCTTCATGGATACAAACTGGTTAATTTTGTATCATGCTCATTATAGCTGCAATATGTTTCCAAATTGTATTCCAAGCACATTCCCAGATAGGTTACTCCTTTACTAGTAGCTACATTGATGCCATTATCCAAAGGTATGTTAATAGCTGTGTTCTTCCCACTCCTTTATTAACATTAGCAGGGACAACAATAATAGCCATCATCCACTAACAGCCTCTTACATACCAAATGTTTCTCAATTCAGCACAATTTTATAACAACCTTGTAAGATTGTGTGTTTTATATTTTTATTTTTTTAAAGAATTTCTTCATGAAATAAAATATAGCTACTGAAGGCCACATAAAACAAATATGTAAATTGATGTGTTATTACAAGACAAACACTTTTGAAATCACCACTCATATTAAGAAATAGAACTTTTTGACAGCCACTGCACAAGCTGCTCCATGAGACCTGTTCCAATCACAACCCACTTTCTCCTGCCATAAGCCAACTCAGCTATTTTAACTTTTACAGTAGCCACTTACGTTTATTATTTTTTCACCCTAGTATGTATCTGTAATTATGATGGCTTAGTCTTGACCACTTAAAAAATTGTCTTTTAAATTTCTTATTCTCTAGAAGCTTCACCCCTTCCTTTTCTTTTCTCAACAATGTATTTGTTGAAGAACCTGAGGTATTTAACTAATAGAATTTGTCACCGTCTGCATTTCATAGATTATGTACTCATTACACAGATCAGTGTGTTTCTCATCCTTTGTATCTCTTGAAAATTGACAGACCCAAGACCTGATCAGATGCATGTTCAATCCCCTTGGCAAAACCCTAGGCTGTGCTGGGTCCTTTTATCAGGAGGCACAGGACATCTGGCTCTCCAGCTTTTTGTGATGTTTGTGGCTACTGAAGCTCAATGCCTGGCTCCATTATTTCACTGCAAAATGATGATATTCATTTTTCTTTCTCTTATCATTGGGAATACTTTTATAAGATGCTTTCCTGCATCTAGTAGTTAGTTACCCAATTGTGCGAATCACACAGGAAAGACAAATGCTTGATTTTGCATTTATCAAATCTGGTTATCCATCGAAGTGTGAAGATACCCAATTAATTTTAAAGATCATTATAAACTCATGGATTTAAAGATGTTTGGTGGTTTTCAATTATTTGCAATTATTGTTTGTTTTTGTTTTGCATAAATCGTCTATTTTTAGCCAGAAGAAGCCTCATCAAGTCGATTCCTCAGTTGTTTTGATATGAAACTACAAGCCTTTGATGGTTTCTTTTCTATCTGGTATATCACGATTTTTCATTCACGTATTGCAAACTGTTTGCTCTGGCTTCTTTAAGCAGAAATGGCATTTCAAGACCATTATATGGCTGCTAAGGATGCTCATTATTACAGAGTTGGTGATTGTTTCCAAGCCACTTTAGTGAACAGAGCTAAGACTCTAATGCACACACACTACATTAAAATGCCTCATGTGCTCCTACTGACTTCAATTCAGATTCAGGACCAAGGGTTTTGTGTTGGTTTGAATTTAATCCCTTCTACAATATATTTGTATTTTCTTTCTCCTACACTGAGAAACCTGGCACTCAGTGACTCAGGGAATAATAAAATATCTCAAAATTATTCATTAACTTTATCTCATATTTCCCATCAACCCATTTTTAAATAACGATATTGCTACTACCAGTAATACAATTACTGAGAACAGTTTATGTGATTTCTTTTGTGCTCCTTCTAGTTTATTCATCTTTTTTGAAATATGATTTTTCTTTTACATATTTTTTTCTTATCTATCAACTCATTTCTGAGTTCTTCTTATTCTGATTTATGTTCTTTCATGCTCTGTACCTTTTTCTTCTTGTTAAATAGCTCCTTTTAAATAGAATCTTGCCATTTTGATATGTTTTGTGATCTTGTTTTACTGACATGATTTTATTGTCTATACACCTGATATTACACTCCTCATTGTGTTATTTCTTCTCATAATTTTGCACGTGTGACCTTGGGTTTTTTGCTATTGTTCTTAAGCTCATGTTTATATGGAATTGATTTTCCTGGACTCTGTGGGTTTTTCTGTTTTGTTTTTTTGTTTGTTTGTTTGTTTTTGAGATGGAGTCTCGCTCTGTCACCCAGGCTGGAGTGCAGTGGTGCTATCTCAGCTCATTGCAAGCTCCGCCTCCCGAACTCGCGCCATTCTCCTGCCTCAGCCTCCTGAGTAGCTGGGACTACAGGAGCCCGCCACCATGCCCGGCTAATTTTTTGTATTTTTAGTAGAGAAGGGGTTTCACCATGTTAGCCAGGATGGTCTCGATCACAAGCACCCCAAATGTTATTTTTGCCTCAATCCCTGGAATGCTTGCATGTCTCATTTTAAGGGCCCTTCCACGTCAGGGCCTTTGCTCTTGTAGTGTCCTCTGCCTCTTTCTTCTACTGATATTTACATGATTTGCTCTCCTATGTCCTACAACTATCTGTTAAAATGTTATTTTGTCAGTGAATTTTTTCTGACCACCAGTATAAACAGCAACCACCATTTACCTTATCATTTTAACCCTAATTTAGTTTTTGCCTCTTAATTCTTAGCACAATACAATACATGTGGTTTTGTTTTTCCTTTTTATAAAAATTATCTTCCTCCACTAAGCTCTATACTACATAATGGAAAGGGACTTTATCTCTTTGGTTCACTGCTGAATCTTCTGTACATAAGACAACTCCTGGCACAAAGCAGATGTTCCCCAAATGAACAAATGGATGAATGAATGAGTGAAGTTATTCTGACCCTAGATTATTTCAGCTTTTGCTTAGAGCATCGCAATGTCAAAGGGTCAGTATTAGGAAGAACATTGGCAATGACCTGATATAGAGTAAAGAGTTCCTAGTTTATGTTTGAGAACTGCATGGAGCTGATCTCATTTATATGTGGCATGCAAGAAAAGTCAAACTCATAGAAACAGAGAGTAAAATGGTGACCACCAAAGACTGGGATGCCAAGACTGGGGAGTCTTGATCGAAGGGCACAATGTTTCAGTTAGACTGGATGAATAAGTTCAAGATATCTATGGGATATCATGGTGACTATAGTTAATAACATTATTAACATATATATTAAAAATGACAAAGAACCGGGCATGGTGGCTCACGCCTGTAATCCTAGCACTTTGGGAGGCTGAGGCAGCTGGACCGCTTGAGCTCAGGAGTTTGTAACCAGCCTGGCCAATATGGCAAAACCCCATCTCTACAAAACATACACAATTTAGCCAGTCGTGGTGGCATACACCTGTAATTCCAGCTACTCGGGAGACTGAGGCATAAGAATCACTTGAATCCAGGAGGCAGAGGTTGCAGTGAGCTGAGATTGCGCCACTGCACTCCAGCCTGGGCGACAGAGGGAGACTCTGTCTCAAATAAATAAATAAATAAAAACAGCAAAGACAGTTGATTTTTAAGTGTTTTCACCACAAAAAAAAATTGATAAGTATGTGAAGTAATGCATATGTTAAATAGCTTGATTTAGCCCTTCCACAACGTATACACATATCAAAACATCATTTTGTACACTATAAATACATCCAATTTTTACTTGTCAATCAAAAAATAAAAGATTAATAAGATGAGATGAATTTATTGTTGTGTCCTTTCCATTGAGCTTGCTGTGATTATTTAAATATCTAACATGTGATGGGAAACCTTGCATTTGAATGTCAGCTCTGATAATTAGACACATCATCTGGAATAAACATGCTGAGTCTCAGTTTCTGTATCTGTAAAAGACGGTAGTCTTAAAAACAACAGTCTAGAACCAGAAATACCATTTGACCTAGCAATCTCATTACTGGGTATATACCCAAAGGATTATAAATCATTCTACTATGAAGACACATGCACACATATGTTTACTGAAGCACTGTTCACAATAGCAAAGACTTGGAACCAACCCAAATGCCCACCAATGATAGACTGGATAAAGAAAATGTGGCACATATACACCATGGAATACTACGCAGCCATAAAAAATTCAAGAATGAGTTCATGTCCTTTGCATGGACATGGATGAAACTGGAAACCATCATTCTCAGCAAACTAACACAGAACAGAAAACCAAACACCGCTTGTTCTCACTCATAAGTGGGAGTTGAACAACTTTACATATGGACACAGGGAGGGGACCATCACACACTGGGACCTGTCAGGGGGTGGAAGGAGAGGGGAGGGGTAGCATCTGGAGAAATACCTAATATAGATGACGGGTTGATAGGTGCAGCAAACCACCATGGCACATGTATACCTATGTAACAAACCTGCACGTTCTGCACATGTATCCCAGAACTTAAAGTATAATTTTTTAAAATACAAAAATTAAAATAAAATAAAATTAGGAAAACTGTAACAAAACTTTGTGATTGCTAAAATTACATCACTGGTTAATCATGGCTGTATGTGGAGAAGACTAGGAAATGTTCACGTTGAATGGCCAAAGAAGAGGACTGTAGAATTCTCAAACTGATGAAGAGATCTGTTTAGGTTCAACTGGAGAAGTGACAATTATACCTCCCATGCATTTCAGATTTCACAGGACAGTTTCATTGTAATATCCACTTGCAAAACTGTGTGGAGTGAGGTGTTAAACAGCACGTATTTTTAATTTAAAATCCATTAGCACTCCACATAATTAATTAGAATTTTACACTCCAGTGGCTTTTGGTTCCCTACAGAAAATTGAGCACACAGAATATAATTTGATTTAATTTTTCGTCTAGGTTTAATCTACCTTAAACTTTTTTTTTCATATCTCATGAGAAATTTTAATGACTTAAAAATTTGTGATTTTTTTCTTAGTAAACCCTAAATCCTATTCTGGAATTTTAGTAGAAGAGAAGAAAAAAGCTTAGAAAAATATAGGTAAGGCAAAATATTTAATCAGTTTTTAGAATTCAAAATACAGAGCCCACTATCCTTGCTAATGTAATATACTTGGGGAAAATACAGAGAGGTTGTGAAATTTTGCCTGTCAATTTCACAGCCCTTGTCTTCTTCTTAGAATTATTGAACTCTGCTTACATATAGGTCTTTTTAAGTTTCAGTCTGTGCCACTAAAATCTCCTACAAAGGGTATCGTGTGAATTTGACATTCTTATAGCACATTTACTGTGGCCCAGGAGGCCGAGTACTGGGTCATAATTACACTCCGTTACAACTTCGGAGGGTCATTGCTATGGGTGAGCTTCCTGTTGGTTTATTTATAACCATGGAATTAATTCACCAGGTTTGGAGGGTCTTGACCTAACTTCAAACTGCCTCGCAATGATTATAATAAATACTAGGTCTTGAAATGCCTTTACTATTAGGTTTAGTGGAGTCATTGATCAATTTTTTTGACAACAATTTCTTTTTATCCTCATTTCTTTTCATTTCTTGCCCTCTCTTAACCACTGATTATTTTAAGTTCCGTAATCACAGAAGCTAACACTTCCCTACAGTATTCACTAAATACAATCATGTTTACTTATTATTCACCTAGATAAGATTTTTCTATCTTGCATTATTGTTCACTAACTTATCTTTGCAACACTTAAGTTGAGTATAATTTAATTTATCATTTACTGAAAACAATTATATATCATGATATATTTTCTACAAAAGGCAATAAATTTCAATGCAAGACTGTTGTAATAATAAACTATAAAACACACACATATACACAGAAATACATGCACATACACACATTAAACCATACGGACTTAAGCCTATTAAATAACAAGTTTTTGAAATTTTAATAGAATGCAATACTGTTGCTCCAAGAATCTATCGTTTCTTTTGTTGTGGAACCAGTGGTTTAAATACAATTATTTCATTTGAAAATATTTTAAAAGTCATACACAGCAGTACAGGGTGGTCTTTTAGGATACCAAATTTTGGGCATATACTAGGGTATAATTCAGTTGCCAGATCCAAATTTAAATAAAAGACTTGCCAGATATAGTTATTTGACAGAATTTTGGTTAATTTTTTCTATAGGCAGAATTTAGAAATTTTAACTATTTATCCATGTATCATTTTAATACAAATGGCAGTTTCAGGATGATTTTTACTTCTTAGAAGTGTTCAATTCAAATGTAAAATAATTCTCTGATTCAGTCTCAGGTATAAATTTTTTTAATATTAAGATTTTGCACATAAAACAAAATATGAAACACAAGTGAATTATAAGAAATATAGACAAGATCAGATTACGGCGAGGAAAAATTGCTATTCATTGGTTTTATGTCATAATGTGAATATGCTAATAACTGTGGGGATAATTGACACTGTAGGAACAAATATAAATACGTTTAATGAGGTTATCGATTTTTCCATCATAAATGTTCTTACATTCTATTGTAAGTATATCACTAATGATGTATGTCTTTTCATTAGAGTTGGCATAATAAAGATGACAATTAATTTTTAATGAATCTGTTAGTGAAATTTCATATTGAAAAATTAATAAAGCAAGCTTAATTTCATTGCTGAGGTCTATTATTAGCATTACGTGTATTAGCAAGCAAATTTACCAATATGAACGTTTATACTGGGCAACTTTGCTAAGAAAGCTATGCTAAATCTGTTTTCTTTTTTTTTTTTTTTTGAGACGGAGTCTCGCTCTGTCGCCCAGGCTGGAGTGCAGTGGCGCCATCTCGGCTCACTGTAAGCTCCGCCTCCCGGGTTTACGCCATTCTCCTGCCTCAGCCTCCCGAGCAGCTGGGACTACAGGCGCCCGCCACCTCGCCCGGCTAATTTTTTTGTATTTTTAGTAGAGACGGGGTTTCATTGTGTTAGCCAGGATGGTCTCGATCTCCTGACCTCGTGATCCGCCCGTCTCGGCCTCCCAAAGTGCTGGGATTACAGGCTTGAGCCACCGCGCCCGGCCAACTAAATCTGTTTTCTATAGGCCTGATAAGTAGAAAAACAAAATGCAGTTTGGAAAATAAACCAAAGCCCACAGCTTGGGAGGGTTATAATCCTATAGGACCTATTTCTTCTTTGATACAGAGCATTCATGACAGCCAAACAAAGGTCAGCTTGTCGAGTAAAAGCTTCCTGATTGTCTTTAAATGAATTGGGCTGCTCCAAGGAAGCCTTTGGATTATCTGTAAAGTCTTAACACCTGGCTTCATTTGACAAGGATTGTAGATAGGGAAATTGTTGTTCTTGTTCACTTACACCAGCTACTTTAATTACCAACTTATCTAAGCCCGCTCACCTCTGGAAGATACATATCATTATCCCCATCTTATAGATCTGAAAACTAAGCACCAGAGACATTAAGAAACATGCCATCAGTTGATAGAGCCCCAATTCTAAAACAGCTGGGTCTTTCCAGCCTGCCTGCTCTTTCTAGTTTGAGAAACCTAGGACCTTTTCCTCTGTAACTTGCATTTGAGCAGAATGACAAATGTGTTAAGTTTCTGAATGGGATGAATTGGTCATTTTATGAAAGAAAATGTTAAGCTGAGAACACTTTCTTTGTGTGATTAAATCTAGCACAGATTTTATTTTATACCAATTCATTCAAAGACATTTTAAACAGTGGCTGTCAGGTAGGCTATGCATTTTTTTTCTTCCTCCACACAATACATGATACAAACGTGCCTCTGGTCTGTCATTTGTAACTATTATATCTCTAAAAAAGCATTCATTCCAAATGGATTAGCAACAAATCATGCATTTAAAAACTCCCAGTTTTCTGTGGATACAGGCAGAGGATTAAGAGAAGGCAAATGGGTAAGACAAAACAACAGCCCAGTTTTCTCCATCCAGGGTGGGATAAAGCCTTTCAAAAGCCAGCAAATTTATAAGAGGCACAATATATTTCAGACATAAGCGTTTCTAAAGAGAATAAAATGGGAAAAATACAAAACAACAACAAAAAATTTGCATCAAAAAAATCTCATGATGTTTCTTATCTTAATGTTAAGCTAACTACCCCCAAATTCTCCATTTTATCAATCATTTCTTCAAATTATCCATTCATTTATTTTGTTTGTTTATGTAAGTTGGAGTACGGGATACAGGCTGGAGATTAGAGAAGCCTTACAAGATTATTGAAATACAAATCAAGACCGATTATCTTTAAAACCTATGTTGCCTCAAAGCAAAACAAAAAAACTGCACAGAACAAATCTAACATGATTCAAATTATGGCACCATCACTACTAACCTTGGGAAGATACTTTATCTCACAACTTTGCATTAAGAAGCCAAGCCATTGACACCTTTTAAACAATAGAAAGCTAAGCATATTTTTAAAATAATTATAAAGGTAAACTAATAAACAAAGAGTTAAGAAAACCCAGAGCAAGCAAACAATTCATAGTAAAAATAAGAACTTTAAAATAGGTTTAACAACAAAAATAGGATATAACTAAAACCAGATCTATCTGTCATGTCAACAGACCGAGACTACCTATGAAAAAATTCAGAGTGGACACACAGAAAATCAAAACTGACAATATTTAGAGGGAAAAACAAACAAAAGGGAAGTAGAACTCTCGATAAGGTTGAATTCAAGCCAAAAACAAGTGAATAAACTAGGCTAAGAAAGACAACTTAAAATTTGCATGGAACCACAAAAGACCCTAACTAACCAAAGCAATCTTGAACCAAAAGAACAGATCTGGAGGCATGACACTGCCTGATTTCAAAATTTACTATAAACCTACAAAAATTTTAACAGCATGGAACTGGCATAAAAACAGCATGGAACTGGAATAAATTCACACATTATAATCAATCGATTTTTGACAAAGATGCCAAGAACACACAATGGGGAACGACAGTCTCTTCAATATATGGTGCTGGAAAAACTGGATAACCACATGCTGAAGAATGAAATTAGATTCTCACACTATACACAAAAATCAACATAAAATGGATTAAAGACTTAAATGTAAGACATGGAACTATGAAACTACTAGAACAAAACATAGGGGAAAACTTTCATGGGTCTGGGTAATGATTTCTTAGATGTTACCCCAAAAGCACAGCCAATAAAAGCAACAATAAACAAATGGGATTGCATGAAAATCAAAGTATCTGCACAGCAAAGGGAAAAATCAGAGTGAGGAGACAACCTACAGAATGGGAGAAAAATATTTTCAAACCATATATATGATAAGGATTTAACATACAAAATAAAAGAGGAACTTAAATAACTCAATAGCAAGAAAAAAAAATTTAAAATGAACAAAAGACCTAAATAGACACTTCTTAAAAGAAGAGACATGCAAATGACCAACAAATGTATGACAAAAAAACTCAACAAATAAGTAAATACTGAACAAGCAAATAAATTATAAATAATAGGACCCAGGTTAGACAAACTAGTAACTAATAAGCAAGATGATAAAGCTAGAATGAACACTGTGGTGCTGGATTAGAACCGGCAATTTTGGTAAGAATTCATAGTCATATTCATATTTACATGTATACGTGTGTGTGCGCGTGTGCGCATCTCAGACACACTTAATAACTTAAAACAACAAAGATTCATTCTTACAGTCTGGAAGTCAGAAGTCCAAAATTGGTCTCGCTGGGCAAAATCAAGGTGTCAGCAGGAGTGTGCTCCTTCTGGAAACTCCAGGGATAATCTGCTTCCTCGCCTTGTCCGGCTTCTAAAAGCTGCCTACTTTCCTTGGCGTCTGTCTCCTTCCTCCATCTTCAAAGCCAGCAACATAACTTCCTTAAATCTTTCTCTAACTCTGACCCTCCCTGTCTCCGTCTTTCACTTTGGTTATATTAAGCCCACCTGGGTAAACCAATTAAACCAATTAAACCAATTAAACCCACATGGGCAAACCAGGATAAACTTGTTTTAAGGTTAATTGTTTAACAACCTTAATTAGATTAGCAACCTTAATTCTCTCTTGCTGTCGTGTAACCTAACACATTAACAGGTTCCATGGAAAAGAATATAATCATCTTTGAAGGATTATTACTCTGCCTACCAAAATAACTAAGCTCTTTTGCAGGAGAATTCTACCAAAATATTAAAGAGCCAGTAATTCCAATGTTTTTAAACTTCTTCAGAGCATAGAAAGAAGTAAAATTTAATTATTTCTTTTAATTAAGTCTAATAACATTGATACTGAACTTGGCAATGTTAGCCCTCAAAAGATAATTACAAGCAAATCTCATTTCTCATCATCAAAGCCAACATCTTAAATAAAATATTAGCAATTAGAATTCAGTCACACATCAAAAGAATAATACACCATGCCAAGTGTTGTTTATCTTCTCAAACAATGAAAAGGTGTTTGCTACAGTTAAACATACAATTTTTATTTTAAAGAACTCTCAAATATTAATATTATTATGATAAAATATATGTTAATCCAAATGACACCATTACACCTAATTTAAAAAGATGAAAAATGAAGTATAAAATTGGAAAGGGGGAAGTAAAGTTTTCATATGGAACTCTAAACAATCAGTTAGAAACCACTATATTCACTAGACTTCAGTAATTTATCAAGATACAACTTTACTATTTCAAATAATAGCTTTCTACAAGCAAACACAACAAGCTAAAAGATGTAATAGATTAAATATATGAATTTACAAAATAAATATAAAGCCTATGAGGATAAATTTAATGAGAAATATCTGTAAGAACTATATGAAAGTTTAGCATAAATAATTGCCTGCTTGTTTTAAATATATAACTATGTCAATTATCTCTAAATTACATGATTTCAGTAAAGTATTAATAATTTATTTTGAATTTAGCAAATGAGTTAAAGTTCTTATGAGCCAAAACCACAATGAGATACCACTTCACACCCATTAGGATTGTTAGAACTGAAAAGCCAGATAATAATATGTTGGCCAGAATTTGGAGAAATTAGAACCCTCCTAAACTGCTTTTAGGAAAATAAATATACAGCAATCTTGGAAAACTGTCTGGCAGCTTTTCAAATGAGTAAACATAGAATTACCATATAATCCAGCAATTCTCCTCCTGGCTATAGCCCCAAGAGAAATGGAGACATATCTTCGTACAAAAACTTGAATGCTTATTACAGTATTACTTATAATAGCCAAAAGGAGCAAATAACCCAAATGTTTATTAAGGGATGAACGGATAAATAATATGTGATATATCCATCTAATAGAATATATTCAGCCATAAAAAATGAAGTACTAATGCATGCTACAAAATGGATGAACCTTGAAAATATTATGCTAAGTGAAAGAAGCCAGTTACACAAGACCATGCATATGATTCCATTCATATGATTGTTCAGAATAGGGAAATCCACAGAAACGGAAATTGGTTACTTAAGTTTGGGGAGGAATGGGTGAATAGGGAGATGATAGCTAAAGGGTACAGTGTGTTTCTTTTCAAGGTGATGAACATATTCTAAAACTAACTGTGGTGCTGGTCACATATATATATGTGATTACATGGAAAACCATCGAAGTATACATTGTAAATGGGTGAATTGTAAAATATGTAAATTCTATCTCAATAAAACTGTTAGAAATCTTATAAAAATGAGTAAGCAAGATGACTAGGGGAAAAAAACTTTTTAAAAAGCAAGAGATGAACTCAGTTCAATAATAAAAGAAGTATGAGATTATGATACCAGCTTATAAACAAAGGATAGATAAATGGGACACAATACACAGAGTCAACCCAGACACTATGAGGATATTGCACATGTGGTGAGAGATATATCAAATCAGCGGGAAAATATGGACTATTCAAAATATCTGTTGAGACTAGCTACTTAGCTAGATTGGGGAGGGAAAAGAAGTAAACTTGGATTCGTACCTTATATCAAATACCAACATAGAGTTCCAAATATTCAAGATTTCATGGTAATAATAAAATAATAAAGGCAATAAAAAGAGAATTTTGGTTTCCAAATTAATGTATAATCTCAAAGCAGAAAGACTATTCTCTAAATGTGATTCATAGCATAGAAGCCACGAAAGGATGAGTCAATTAAAATTTAAAACTTTTATGTCAAAAATATATATATAAGATACATTTTTTAAACACTGTCAAAATGCAGGTGACACACTGGAGCGTTACTTACAAATCACTAAACAGAAAAAAGACTGATTTTCCTCATATACAAAGAGCTTCTAGAGACCAATAAAAAGATAAACTGACTTTCTAAAAATTGGACAAATTATGTAACCAAGCTTGCACAGAAAAATGAACATTTAGGTTTTTAAAGTACAAAGAGATGCTCTACCTAACTCATAATAATAAAAAAAAAACAGAATTTAAAATAGACTTGGATACAACATGTTCAGATTGATAAATTTCTTAATGTTTGATGACAGACAACATTGGCAATGCTGTTGGAAACGAACCTTCACAATTTGCTGAAAGAATTGTAACCTGAAAAAAAACCTAATGCGTAAAATTTGTCAGTATCAAAATGACAAATGTTCTTAACTTTTAACCATCATTTAGCCTTCTTACAAATATTCTCTATCACATAAAACAAAACAAGCAGAATTATTCATTGTGGTATTATAGTCAAGTTTGGGAAGTAACTCAATGTCCATCAAAAGGAGTAGATAAACTGAGGTCCATTCATATAATGTAGGGTGTTTCAACCTCAGCACTATTGATATTTGGGTCGGATAATTCTTTGGGGGAGGATGGGATGTCCTGGGCTTTGTAAGATGTTTAGCAATATCCCTGGCTTCGACAAACTAGATGTTTATTGTCTGTTGGGTGACTCCTTCTGAAAGCCTCAAAATTGATGGATTTGACCCATGATCTGCCAAAGAGGCAACCCGTTGAACCAAAGAGGCAACTCTGGGTCTACTGCCAAACCCCTATCCTGTTTCTGTATTGCAAAACAACAACTTTGTATATCCATTCTTCATTCTGCAGAATTTATGGATTTAGAGGGGTGTAAAAACTTCCTCCAGAAGATTTCAAGTGACCCACCGACATTTGGTAGAATAAAAAGGTCATAATCAAATATTCATGCAACATTTCCCCACTAATTTTATTTAACCTAACTCCCTAATAACAACAGATACAGAAATTCAGATAAAGGGGCTAAGCAACTCAATCAAGTCTAAATAACAAGGTAACTTAATGCTAAATTTGAGATGCTGAAAATATCCTAAAACAAATATTCATTTGAAAAAATCTGTACCTAGAGATTCTGAACTAGAATTTTGGAAAGCAGATTCTGATTAGGGTATAATGAGAATGGAGATAATAATTGAAACCAGAGGGAAGGGGGCATTTTTAAGAGATAATATAAAGATCACAGCATTGAAGCATGAATTTGCAGGAATGCCCACAGCTAAAGCAAAAGAGGGAGAGAGGACAATTTTCCTTTGGATTTGCCATTTCTTCTGACTCTAAGTGGAATGTACTATAAGCTTCACAGAGAAGAAAGGTATAGACAATACTATAGATGGCATAGAGCTTATTACCCAACCACCAAAGGTATCTCTTTCTTGGACTTCTACTTTGATCCAACAACTTCAGCATTCCATATTTTATATGAAACATTTATTCTGTTAAACATTAATTGAAATCTCTATCAGATTCATTTTGTTAAACCCAATAATTCCAAAATCTAAAGGCTCGAGAGGTTTCACAGTAATATAGTATCTTGTCAACAGGGTACTTTCCCACTCTTGGAGATGCACTACTCTATTTGACCACAAATGAATCCTCCTTGTGTTTAGCAGAGTTATCTCTCAGTAGACATATATGGGCAAGCCTTGGGTGACACGGCTCCAGCTCGCTTTGTATATCCAGGAAAACATTAAGAGTCCTGAAGTTCCCACACATTGTGAAATTATCCCCATTATGGCCACTATGTCTTCCATTATCCACTATCCATCCTTCTCCACTCTCTGCCCCAAGGTTTCCTGCAGCTACAGATTGCACCATCAGGTACATATTCGAATAAGCATAAGCAGCAGTGTTTCATCTACAGTGTGATTCTTCACCTTCTGGTTTCTATGTTGAGTCAGTAAATAGAAGGCACTCTTTGGAGAGTCAAAAGTGAGAAGAGAGAGTGCAATGCACTTATTCCTGACTCCCTGTCTGCAACTCTGCATCAGCACTGCTTGCTCCACAGCTCCCCATCTGCTGAACAACCCTGTGGCCCCCACAATTCAGTTCTCACTGGACTCTGGCCCCCTAATTTCTTCCTCATCTACTTTCAGCCTTTTGATCTTCCCAATGTGACTAGTGTGTTGAATTCTTTACCATTCTTGTTCCCTTAAAATCTCTACAGATGAACTAACTGAGAAGAATCCTATTTTCTGCTGAAACTCTGAATTCTAAAAGTAGTGTTTCTTTCTCTAAATTTTAAATACATATATAATTTTTTAAAAAACTGAAGAACATTTACCTTTTCTGTATTCTCATCTTAAACATACACAAACAATATCATGAATCTAATATTAAAATATTAGTGGTATATGTGAATATAGGCATATAGTTTGAGGACTAACAAAAACTTAATTTTATTAAACAAATTACAAGTCTCTTTTCTAAAGACAATTGAATTTGCTTTTTTTGTATTTGTATTTTCATGCAACAGAGCTTAGTTAAGGACTTGAAATCATCGTTTGCTATTTCTAAGGGACACATACTGAAATAGCATTTGCTTTTAATCAATATTACAAATGCTTGCCGAAGAGAGACTCAGCTTTTGCATAAAGTTCTTCCATCAATTTGTCAACAGCATTTAAAAGTTTTTTCAGCTGAAAAGTGCCATGAAATGCTAGACTAGATGAAGGAGAGGAAGGCCACTTGTAAGCTAATAAGGCAGCTTCTTAATAAGGATTGCTTTCCATCATGTAATTATTCTGCTGGGGTTTTGCAGGTTCAGTTTAAATGGCTTAGAGCAGTCAGGGTCTGCCACCATTCCCAGGAGGTGTTTCCATGCCATGCATCCTTCTGTTGGATTGTTTCCTTGAAATTCTGCATTAGTCCTTAAAGACACATTAGTGTTCAGTACCATTTGTTATTTCCTTTCTGTGTTGGCATGTTTATTCAGGAGACATTAATGGAAACAAAATATACCCATCCACATCCCATAGAGACCTCAAATTTGCAAATGCCTTCTCAAACTGAAACATGAAGTGTGGGTTTCTTTTTTCATGTATCCTCATTTATTCACACACAAAAAACAAGACCCATCAGTTGTCACTGCACACATGTCTCCAATCTTGCACCTCACTTTTTAAAGCTCCCCTTCATGTATATAGCCACTTTTCAGAAAACAGGATTCGGTAGAAAATGTTGTTACAAGAAAATTACATATTCAAATAAGCATAAGCAACAGTGTTTCATCTACAGTGTGATTCTTTGTTTAAATATAAATTGAAGACTGTTTAAAACTAAGCTAGCACTAAAACTAATGAATATTTATAGGATTAAAGTGTTTTGAGGGGATTCTCCACAGTATCTTCAGTGACTGCAAAGAATTGACATAAGGAGTTAGGTAGTATTACATATAATAGCATCTCTATATACTGTTTATATATGTAATATTTAATACTTAATTACTTATTACAATCTATTATACTAAATACAATAATAAGTATAATAATATAAAAGTCATTTCTATAGATAAGCCACTAGTTTTAGCAAAAAAATACCCAAGACTTCTAATATCTTTTTGAAAACAAGTTGATTACAAGTTCCTACTAGTTAGATTACAAGCTCCTTACCTATGGACTGGATAAAGAAAATGTGGTACATTTACACCATGGAATACTATACAGCCATAACAAAGAACAAAATCATGTCCAGCAGTGTGGATGCAGCAAAAAGTCATTATCCTAAGCTGCAATAATGCAGAAACAGAAAACCAAATGCCATATGTTCTTACTTATAAGTGGGAGCTAAACATTAAGTACACATGGACATAAATATGGATAAATAGACACTGAGGACTCCTGCAGGGGAGGGGGAGGAAGGAGGGGAACAGTTGAAAAACTAACTGTTAAATACTATGCTCGATACCTGGGTGATGCAATAAATCATACCCCAAAACTCAGCATCATTCAATATACCTATGTAACAAACCTGCACATGTACACCCTGAATCTAAAATAAAAGTTGAAATTATATTTTTTTTAAAAAAAAAAAACCTCCTTAGCCAAAATAGCCAAGGCATTTACTGATTTGACCATAGCTTGCTTTCTGATCATTTCACATTCATTAAACCATGTTTCATGTGTAATCAACATATTCTCCCCTTTCCTGACTCTGTGTCTTTAGATGAGATGTTTTTAATACATAAAATTCCTTTTTCCTGCTCTTTAATTCCTGGAAAATTCTTCCTTATCCCTTTTAACCTAGATTTGATGCCCTTTCTGGTGTGAGTCTGAATCTTTCCAAATGCTTTCAGGCAGAAAGAATTGCCTCTTCTCTGCTGCCTCAGGACTGGGCTTAAATTCTCATGAAGCTCACCATGCTGTTACAATTATGTATTTCCAGTGTTTATGTATTTGTCCTCAAGCTGAGTCCTTGAAGCCCAGTGTGGTGCCTTTGCACTAGACCTGAAGAATGTAACACTGACTATTGATGACACAGGGCATATGAAAGCAAGCGCAAGGAGCCATCGTTAATCCCATTTCACAGGTAAAGAACCTGGGGTCTTAGACAGAGTAACTAGTTGCATAAAAAGTAACACAGTTGGTAAAAACCAGCCCAAATGGAGAGACAAGATTGTATAAGCATTTTTTGTGGTTGATGTGACCATTTAAAGAGATATTATTTTACATGTATTAGGATCACTTCCTTTTATTTCTTCTCCTCCCCTTCTTCTTCATTATAACAGGCAAAAAAAAAAAAAGTTATTGACAGAAAGAATTCATGAATAAATAAAAAGGTGAATGGCTGAAAGACTTGCCTAAACTCACAAAACCTCTCTGAACCAATTTCCTCACCCATTTAACGGAGCCAAGTACGCCTCACTGTGAAGCTCACGGGACTAATTTAACATTAAGTTGGATAACAACATCTGATGTGCATATATGTTTGTGTGTGTATGTGCAATATATTAAAATATTGTTTACCAAAATTTATCTCATATTTTATTTGATAAAAATAATATAAAATCTCCCAAATTTAGTCTTAAAGGTAAATTTATATTCATATATATCTTTGATACTGATTCACATTTAATACTTTTGACATATTTTCTTTTTTAAAAGATAAATATTATACTATTTCTTTAATCTTTTAATTTAGAATAAACCTGTGGCTATAGAAGTTGCTTGAATTTTCAGGTATCTTTCAGCTCCATCTGAAAAAATGCTGTGGAATATTGTTATTCCCTTACATTAATCATTTTTTACTTTAAGATTGCAGAAAAGAAATAGACTGAGTTCTAATGTGCTCTCAGTTATAAAGATGGTTGGAAGTAAAGCTAAAAAACTTATTCTCCAGTATTTATCATCACATGTTAGAAATATTACTAGAATAAAATTTTCATAACATCAAGTCTTGTCTCAATTTTTAGCAGTAAGTCCTTAAGAAATGCATTCGCTGCAATCTGCATTTTATAAATCAGAAAGCTGGGGCTCAAAAGCATTCGTTTTTGCCAGGATTGTTTTGAGAATTAAATGAGGAAGTACATAATAAAACATAATATAGGCAGAATTCCCTGACATCTATAGACAATCAGTGTTTGTTTTGTGATTATTCCGTGAAGATAAATCAATGAACTTGATTGTGGACCCAGTGGTGACACACACACACACACACACACACACACACACACATACAGGATCGCATGTCTTGCTGTGCTCCCTGCACAGTTCTAATCAAAGGAAAAGAGTCAGCCCTGGGTGTTGCTCTTCTGACTGGACTAACCATTTGAAACTAAATCCACTGCCTCTTCATCAGCTCTGGGAAATAAAGATCCAACAATCAAAGCAACAAACAAATAGCAGAAAGAAGAATAGCAAACACAGCAAAACCCTCAATCATTACACACTCCCCTCCACCACTTTTTTTCATCACTTTAAGCAATTTTGTATAGTCAAAGAACTCTGATTTTTTTCCTTCACACAAAAGTAAAACTAATTTTGGCTTGGTTTCTGTGTTCCCCCCTCTCTCTTTAAATCACTGGTGCATTGGAAGAAGTAAATGGATGGGATATTTTTGTAATGAAACAGAGGTCATTAGACATCTTTGATTATTAACATTAGCTATCAAATCTGCAAAATTCAAATGTTTTGAGTTTTTTTCATATCTATGCATAAGTTTTCTTCAAGATTGTACATCTTCATATTTCCTCATCTGATCACCAGCCAATCACTCCTCTAGCATCTGATTTCACAATTATTTGTGCTCATTGATTTATACCAAGCCTACAATAAACCAAAGTCTTACTTGTAAATGTTCCTGTTGTGTTGCTGCCTGCTGCCTCTATCCTGCATTTTTGTAGTAATATTTGGATACAATCTAAATATTGTACATTACTTCTGCTGCTTATCTTAGGATCCATATCAGCATTTTTGAATCTTGGCTTTACCATTTCACATACCAATCACTCTTCTATTCCTTTATGCAGCTAGAGATGGGAAAGAGATTTCAATAAGCTTGCTGACATCGACCAATAGGTAATGGCTCCTTTGACTGTGAATTGAAAAGTATTCTGAGGCTGATGAAAATAAATATTATAATCACCTAGGGATCCTAGCATGGGTAGGAGAGCTGGAAATGGCTGCCTGCAGGCCATTGTCACCTAAAGAGCTGAGATATCAAATACATATTGTGTGAAAGTTTCTTTGGATACCATATACACTGTCAGCTTATGCCTTTTGTGGGCTACTTTCTGCTTTTGTCTTCTACTTTTTGAGAATTCTGACACAATCAGGAGACACTTCACTCTACAAATGTCCAAATTTGAAGTATTTTGGATGTTTTTCCAAAGTTTAATGAAATCAGGAATATTATTTGACTAATCAATCAGATAAATTGAGGAAAGAAAATCAGTAGATAATGGCATACAGGAAAATAAAAAGCAAACTATTGTGAAGAGATTCTATAGATATTAGTGATCAGACTCAAGAATTATCAGATTAAAAAATCCACAAATGGCTGGGTGCAGTGGCTCATGCCTATTATCCCAGCACTTTGGGAGACCAAGGTGGGTGGATCATGAAGTCAGGAGTTCGAGACCAGCCTGTCCAATAGGGTGAAACCCCTTCTCTACTAAAAATACAAAAATTAGCTGGGCATGATGATATGCTCCTGTAGTACCAGCTACTGGCAAGGCTGAGGCAGAAGAATCACTTGAACCCGGGAGGCAGAGGTTGCAGTGAGCTGAGATCGCACCACTGCACTCCTGCACACCAGCCTGGGTGACTCCCTCTAAAAAAAAAAAAGAAGAAAGAAGAAAGAAGGAAGAAGAAAGAAGAAAGAAGAAGAAGAAGAAGAAATGATCATATGTAACAACACAAAAACAAATGGATAAACATTCCATGCTCATCATGGATTGGAAGAATCAATATTTTTCAAGTGCTCACGCTGCTCAAAGCAATCTGTAGATTCAGTGCTGTTTCTATCAAACTACCAGCCTCATATTTTACAGAATTAGAAAAAACTATTGTAAAATTCATATGAACACAAAAACGGGCCCAAATAGTCAAAGCAATCTTAAGCAAAACAAGAAAAAAAAAAAAAAAGAAAAGATAAATAAGCCAGAGTCATCACATTACCCAACTTCAAACTATACCACAAAGCTACAGTAACTTAAACAGCATGATAGTGGTACAAAAGTAGACACACAGATCAATAGAACAGAATAGAGAACCCAGAAATAAAGCCACATACAAACAACCAAGTCAGCAAAAATAAATAATGGAGAATAGGGAAAAGATTCTGTGTTCAGTAAATGGTGCTGGGATAACTGGCTAGGCATATGCAGAAGAATAAAACTGGACCCCTACCTTTCACCATATATAAAAATTAAATTATGATGGACTAAAAATTTACGTGTAGGACTTCAAACAATAAATACCTTAGAAGAAAACCTAGGAAACATGCTTCTCAACATTGGCCTTGGCAAAGAATTACTGGTTAAGTCCTCAAAAGCAATTGCAACAGCAACAACATCAAAATGACAAATGAGACCTAATTAAACAAAAGAACTTCTACACAGCAAAAGAAACTATCAACAGAGTAAACATACAATGTATAGAATGTGAGAAAATGTTTACAAGCTATACATCTGATAAAGATCTAGTATGTCCAGAATCTATAAGGAACTTAAATCAACAAGCAAAAAAAAAACAAACAACCCCATGAAAAAATGGGTAAACGACATGAAAAGACATTTTCTCAGGTCAACTTCCTGTACCACACATAAAAGACACCACGATGCTAAGCATAGCACTGTAGCACTATAAATCCTGAAAAAGCTGCATGTGTAAAGACATACAAGCAACCCACAAACATATGAAAAAAAACTCAATACCACTAATCATCAGAGAAATGCAAATCAAAACCACAATGAGATATCATCTCACACCAGTCCAAATGGCTATTATTAAAAAGCCAAAAAGCAGCATATCCTGGTGAGGCTGCAGAGAGAAGAGGTCACTTACACAAAGTCAGTGGGAATGTAAATGAGGTCAGCCTTTGTGCAAGGCAGTTTGGAGATTTCTCAAAGAATTTAAAGTGGAACCATTTGACCCAGCAATCTCATTACTGGGTATATACCCAAAAGAAAATAAATCATTCTGTCTAAAAGACACATGCACTCATGTTCATTGCAGCACTACTCACCATAGCAAAGACATGGAATCAACCTAAATGCCCATAGATGGTGGACTGGATAAAGAAAATGGTACATATACACCATAGAATACTATACAGTGATTAAAAAGAACAAAATCATGTGATTTGCAGCAATATGGATGCAGCTGGAGGCTATTATCCTATGTGAATTAATACAGAAACAGAAAACCAAATACCCTATGTCCTCACTTATAAGTGGGAGTTTATCACTGAATACATATGGACAAAAGATGGGAGCAATGGACACTGGGGACTGCTGGAGGTGGGAGGGAGAAAGGTGAGGGCTGAGGGACTGCCTATGGGATCATTTGTACCCCAAACCTCAATATCATGCAGTGTTCCCATGTGACAGACCTTCACATGTACCCCCGAATCTCAAATAAAAGTTGAAATTATCTTAAAAATTAAAAATAAATAGGAAAAGTACTTTAAGGCTTCTTCCCTTTAAAAAGCTGAAAGTTAAATGGTACAAATTATTTTAATAATAGAAAGCTTTTAAGAGATTATAGTAAAAATGACACTGATGAAAATAATGACGATGATCATGATAACTATAGTCCCAAGCACTGTGCAAAGTGCCTCTCATGAATTATCCAATTTAATCAATGCCACTGAGGAAGCAGTAGCATCGATATTCCCATTGTATAGAATAGAAAATGTATCAGAAGGCCGAACCTCCTCAAGGTCACACTGCTGTAATGCAGCAAAGCTGGGACGTTTCAGCTCACTTCAGACCCTGGACTCATAATAACTACATTATATTGGCCAGGTAATACTGTCATAGTCATCCCCAATAATTCTCTCACTTTCATCAAAACTCAGGTCAATTTCCCATACCACACATAAAAGACACCATGATGCTAAGCGTAGCAGTGTAGCAGAATAAATCCTGAAAAAGTTGCATGTGTAAAGATCCAGGGATGGAGCCTTTTTTCTCCAGTGCCCTATACCTCTGCCTTTCTCTCTCAGTAGTTTTATGACCTGTCACTACTTTAGCAGACAGCACATCAGCAAGTTTGCAGGGTAATCTTTTTGGACTGATCTCATTTATGCTTGTCCATTTCTTGCCAGTAACAAATCTTGTAAAAACACTTAGCGTTCCAGGGCTTTTCACATATAACTCATCTATCTGAAGGTTTAAAAAAGTAATTCACAACACAGCTCTCCATCAAAAGAGGTAATCATTTCCATTTCTGTCTTCATGTAAGATATAATAATTCTGTAATTTATGGGGCCACAAAAGCTCTGTGACTTATATCGTTTGGAGCATAATGTGATCTTCTTTGATTAATAGCTGCCATTTATTCAGAGACTGTGCAGGACACTTTATATTTATTGAACATTCTCACTTAATTCTCACAACAATTGTAAGAGAAGCTATCATTATTTCCACTTTATAGTCGCAGTAACAATTGTAGCTCATGGGGCCAGGATCAAACCTGGGAAACATCAATTATTCTGCCAATGAATAAAAGGGTAGGAAAGTTGATTGCAGGTTGGGTACCATCTGTTTCATATTAACATTTGCTATTTTATAATTTATTTATTCAACCAAGTTTTATAAAGCTTTATTTAGGCACAGTACACAATGAGATTATTGAATTAAACATCTAACAATGGAATACTTAAAAGACATCCTCACCCACAGGCAGTTGCTCAGCTGAATAGCTGCCACAGTGATTCTCCAACCTCCATTCTCTCTCTGTTCCCTCCCATCATTCTAGACCAGGGTTTCTCAACATTGACACTATTGACTTTTAGAGCATGTAAATTCTTGTGAAGTCTGTCCTGTGCGTTGTAAAATTTTTAGCATCATCACTGGCCTCTGCCTGCCAGATTCCAGTAACATCCCCTTCCCTAGTTTTAACAATCAAAAAATGCCTCCAGACATTGTCAAATGGCTACTAGGTTGCAAAATTGGTCCCAGCTGAGAAAATCTGTTCTGGACTGAAATCATACCTAATGTATCCTCATAATACTTACCACACTTCTATATTTAACAAGTAATTCTATCTTCCTTAGTTAAATATAAGCTCTTTAGTGAATGGCTATACCACAAGGACTACACAGCATATGGGACCTAGTTTTCCTTAAAAAAAAAAAAGTTGGTTAGGTCAATATGTAGAATACTCTCAGATAATGTATTTATTAATACTTTTTTATTTTTTTTTTTTTTGAGACGGAGTCTTGCTCTGTCGCCCAGGCTGGAGTACAGTGACGCGATCTTGGCTCACTGCGAACTCCACCTCCTGGGTTCACCCCATTGTCCTACCTCAGCCTCCTGAGTAGCTGGGACTACAGGCGTCCGCCACCACACCCGGCTAATTTTTTGTATTTTTAGTAGAGACGGGGTTTCACCCTGTTAGCCAGGATGGTGTCGATTTCCTGACCTCAAGATCCGCCCGTCTTGGCCCCCCAAAGTGCTGGGATTACAGCGTGAGCCACCACACTTGGCCTTTTAATGTATTTTTTAATGTTTTAATGACATTTCGGGCAGCCAAACAGGGTATTGGTTTTGTTTCCTGGGTTTCTTTTAATTTTGATTTTGTTACATCTAACCTTAAGATAAGTGAGAAGTAAAACTAACAAAAGTGAGAGAGACCTGCTAAGTTTTGTGTTCATCTCAAAATATCTACATAGCAAAGGGCTTTGACTCTTCTTGACAGTCACATATTTGACACTGATTATCTGCAATGAAAATATCAATACTTTAAGGCCACCTTGTAGATCTCCTATCTCCAGAAGGGAATGAGAAAGCATTTTTCACAATACAAACAGCATACAATGTTAATATTCAATGTGATATTAATCATATTATTCATTTTTAATCACTCCTTACACTGTAATTGAGTCAAGGTCAGAAAGAATCTTCCATTTTATTTATCATATTAAACAATAAATGTTATTGCGTGAAATAATTCATGCTATTGCATGAAAGATACGTGTTAGGATAATTGAAAAGACACACAGGGACTGAAAATGAAAGGATGGAAACAATTTCGATGCAAACAGAAAACAACAAAAGCATGCAGTAGTAACTTTACATCAGACAAAAGAGACTTTAGGTTAAAAACAAAAAACAAAAAGAGAGACAAAGAAGATCATTATATAATAATAAAGGGATTAATTCATCCAGAGGATATAACAATTCTAAATATATATGCGGCACCCAGCACCGGAGCATGCAGATAAATAAAGCAAATATTCTTAGAGTTAAACAGAAGATAAAAAACAATACAATAATAGTTGAGGCTTTCAATACCCCACTGTCAGCATTGGGCAGATAATCTAGACAGAACATCAACAAAGTATTGTGCTTAAACTATAAACCCAATAGACCTAATAGACATTTATAGAATATTATATCAACTAACTGCAGAATACACACTATTCTCATCACCACATGGAATATTCTTTGCTACAGACCATATGTTAGGCCACAAAACAAATCTCAACAAATACAAAAAAATTCAAAATAATTTCAAGCATCTTTTCACACCATGATAGGGTAAAACAAGAAATCAGAGGAACTCTAGAAACTGTACAGAGAAATTAAATAATATGCTTCTGAATGACCAATGGGTCAAAGAAATTAAGAAGAAAGTCAAGTTCCTCAAAATAAGTGAAAACGGAAACACAACATGTCAAAACCTATGGAATACATCAAAAGTAGTTCTAAGAGGGAAGTTTATAGCAATAAATATTTACATCAAAAAAAGTACAAAAATTTCAGGTAAATAACCTAACAATGCACTTCAAGGAACTACAAAAGCAAGCATAAACCAAATCCAAAATTTATAGGAGGAAAATAATAATAAAGATCAGAGCATAACTAAACAAAATAGAGACTAAAAAACATACAAAAGATCAACAAAACAGTTTTTTTTTTTAGAACCAAAATTGACAAACTCTTAACTAGGCTAACTATAAAAAAAGAAAATACTCAAATAAATACAATCAGAAATAAAAAAGAACACGTTATAGTTGGTACCACAGAAGTACTAAGGATCATTGATGACTATTATGAGCAACTCTACACTAACAAATTCAAAAATCTAAAAGAAACATAAATTTCTGGGCACATGAAAGCTACTGAGGCCGCGTGTGGTGGCTCACACCTGTAATCCTAGCACTTTGGGAGGCTGAGGCAGGCAGATCACTTGAGGTCAAGAGTTCAAGACATTACATCAAGCCAAAAAGCTTCTGCACAGCAAAGAAAACAATTAACAGAGTGAAGAGACAACCTTAGATGAGAGAAAATATTTACAAACTATTCATCTGACAAGGGACTTATATCCAGAATATACAAGGAACTCAAACATTTCAACAACAATAACAAATCTGATTTTAAAAATGGGCAAGAATCTGATTAGATGTTTCTCTAAAGAAGACATTTGAATGGGCCAGACACTGTGGCTCACGCCTGTAATCCCAGCACTTTGGGAGGCTGTGGTGGGTGGATCACCTGAGATCAGGAGTTCAAGACCAGCCTGACCAACATGGTAAAACCTCATCTATGCTAAATACAAAAGATTAGGTAGGTGTGGTGGTGGGTGCGTATAACCCCAGCTGCTTGGGAGGCCGAGGCAGGAGAATCACTTGAACCCGGGAGGCAGAGGATGCAGTGAGCCGAGACTGCACCACTGCAGTCCAGCCTGGGCAACAAGAGCGAAAACTCTGTCTCAAAAAAATAAAAATAACAAAATTCTAAAAAGACATTCAGATGGCCAACAAATATAAGAAAAAATATCTCAATGTCACAAATCATTAGAGAAATGCAAATCAAAACCACAATGAGATATCCTCTCATCCATTAGAATGGCTATCATCGAAAACAAAAAATAACAAATACTGGCAAGGATGCAGAAAAAGAGAACTTTCATACACTGTTGGTGGGAATATAAATTAATACAGCTATTATGGAAAACAGTAAGGAGGTTTATCAAAAAACTATAAATAGAGCTACCATATGATTCAGCAATCTCACTTCTGGGTATTTGTCTTAAAAAAGGAAGTGGGTATATAAAAAAGGACATCTATGCACCCCTTTATTGCAGCAATTTTGACAATAGCCAAAATACTGAATCCATGTAAGTATCCATCAACAGATGAATGCATTTGTTACATTCACACCACGCCAAGCATAACAGAATACGATTCAGCCATAAAAAAAAAAAAAAAAATGAATGAAATTTTATCATTCATGGCAACAAAAACGAGCCAGGAGGACATTATGTTAAATAAAATATGTCAGGCACAGAAAGATAAATACCACTTTTTTTTTTTTTTTTTTTCTTTTGAGAAGGAGTCTGGCTCTGTCGCCCAGGCTGGAGTGCAGTGGCAAGATCTCGGCTCACTGCAACCTCCGCTTCCCAGGTTCAAGCAATTCTCCTGCCTTGGCCTCCCAAGTAGCTAGGATTACAGGCGCCCACCACCATACTTGGCTAATTTTTGTATTTTCAGTAGCGACAGGGCTTCACCGTTTTGACCAGGCTGGTCTCGAACTCCTGACCTCAGGTGATTCACCCGCCTTGGCCTCCCAAAGTGATGATATTACAGGCTTGAGCCACCGCACTCAGTCCACATATTCTTACACGTATGTGAGAGTCAGAAAAAAAGATCTCATAGAAGTAGGAAATAGAATTGTGGTTATTAGAGGCTGGGAAGTGTAGCGGGGAGGGGAAGATAGACATTGGTTAATGGACACAAAGTTACAGCTATATGGGGAGAATAAGTTGTAGTGTTCTGTAGCGCTGTGGGATAAATACGGTTTAAAATAATTTAAAAATATTTTCAAAAAGCTAGAAGAGAGGATTTTGAATGTTCCCAACACAAATGATAAATGTTTGAGGTAATGGATATGCTAATTACCTTGAATTAATCATTACGCATTGTATACATGTATCAAAATATCACTTTGTATCTCATAAATATGTACAATCATTACATGTCAACTAAAAATAAGAGGAAAAAAGATAAGTCAAAAGAAAACATCCTTCTCATTATAACTATACATCTTAAGGGATTTATTGTCCTGGACAAGCTTTACAAGTTTAAACTACAACAAATCTTTTTGTTCCAGAAAAGTGATTCTTCACTGATATGCCTCTGACTATCAGAATTATTAGCTACCTAAAACATAAAACCTACCTGAAATCTGAAAAAGTAAAGCATTGAATTGAATACAAAATATTTGCCACACCTGGCAGTAGAAATTGCCCACTCTATCTTTGAAAAGTGGGAATTACTTAGCAATTTTGGATACAGTGATCTCTATAATTTTTCTAGTTACTTATAATTGATATATGTATTTATTAGGAAATTAGAGTTTTACTTTTCTCCAGGGATATAAAAGTCTCTCTTGGCCAGGCACGGTGGCTCACGCCTGTAATCCCAGCACTTTGGGAGGCAAAGGTGGGTGGATCAAGAGGTCAGGAGATTGAGACAATCCTGGCTAACACAGTGAAACCCCATCTCTACTAAAAATACAAAATAAATAAATAAATTACCAGGGCATGGTGGTGGGTGCCTGTAGTCCTGGATACTAGGCAGTCTGAGGCAGGCGAATCCCTTGCGCCCAGGAGGCGGAGCTTGCAGTGAGCCTAGATTGCACCACTGCACTGCAGCCTGGGCAACAGAGTGAGACTCTGTCTCAAAAAAGAAAAGCCTCTGTCATGGCCTTCAAAGAGAAATCATTTTATGCGGTGTGTGGTAAAGAATAGTAGTTCGTTAATAGATTACAAAAATATTACCTTGATATATATATATATGTCTTTAAATTGAAAATGAATGCTATATTTGGTTGTTTGTGATATGGAATTGGACACAGTAATATTTTCTATTCTAATGGTACATTTCAAGAAAATAAGCAGTATTTGTATTTTCCAGGAAAATACATTTTCATATGACATTTACTATCCTCACCAACTATGAAGAACTGAGGGCACCTGATTCTACAAATTCTCCAAGGCTTTGGGAATTTTTTCAGCCTCTTAGAATTATATTGAATATATAAATAATAAGCTTAGCTGTTTCTCAATGTTGCCTTAGAAGACAGCAAAAAATTTGACTAAAAATTTAAAAAGATGTTAGAAAGTGTCTAACCATAGCTTACATTTGTATTCAAATCAGTGTTCAAAACAACACCAAAGGTATAGAGCTAGTGTCTTCCCATGCAGTTGTCTTAACACTGAGCTTTCTTTTTTTTTTTTTTTTTTTTTGAGACAGAGTCTCGCTCTGTCGCCCAGGCTGGAGTGCAGTGGCCGGATCTCAGCTCACTGCAAGCTCCGCCTCCCGGGTTTACGCCATTCTCCTGCCTCAGCCTCCCAAGTAGCTGGGACTACAGGCGCCCGCCACCTCGCCCGGCTAGTTTTTTGTATTTTTAGTAGAGACGGGGTTTCACCATGTTAGCCAGGATGGTCTCGATCTCCTGACCTTGTGATCCGCCCGTCTCGGCCTCCCAAAGTGCTGGGATTACAGGCTTGAGCCACCGCGCCCGGCCAACACTGAGCTTTCTTTTAACTGGCAATTTGAAACATGCAATATGCTTGTGTACATTGTGTATTCCTAAAAAAGAGTATTTCTTACATGGTGTTCCTCAAACTAAAAATGGACATTTGGTTCTCAGACCACCCATTATTACCACCAGAAACAGATATACCTCTGAACAGTCTCCAAAGTGATGCTCTAACAGAATATGATATGCCATCCACATCCATGTGAATGGAGCTAAAAGTTCTTTGCTGTAATCTCTGGCATTCTTCCTGTCTGCTACATAATTGTGAAGTTGACTGTTCTGTACTGTTTATCAAAAGCTACAATTGAGGGAGGGCTGTCATTGCGCCTTTTCCCATTCTTGATTAGCTTGATGTGCAGATATCTTCCTTAAGGTCCATAGATTCAAGAGGCATTGCTTGGAGAAGCTCAGTTGTTGTCACGCAAAGCTGTAGATCCCGGCTGTCTTTCCAGTCATAGGCTTATTATCCTCATCTCCAACCCACAATATTTTGCTGATCAACTGGGCAAGATCCTCCCTGTTACGAATCACTATGTTAACTTCTTACTTCCTCTTCTTTCCTTTAAGATGATTATGACAAAACCTCATTTTCTTCTGGCATTCAGAAGACTACGTTTTCCAGGCTTCCTTGCCTACGTGGTGGCAGATTTGGATTCTGTACAGTAAAATGATGGCGTAATGATGTACACCACTTCTACAGCTGCACCTTCAAACCTGGGGCTTATTCCACTCATTTTTTCTCTCTCTCCTTACCTGCCAGTCAGAAGCAGAGGATTCAATGAGGAAACACAAAGGCCCAGAAGAAGATAGAGCCATTAGATATGTAAGACTGGGGCTGGGTCCTTGAATGACTATGAGGAGCAGAGTGCCTTCTCCAGTCTGCACTGGACTGGGACAAGGGCAAAGAAAACCCTTTTATTTTAATAAACCACAGAGCTATGGGGGATATTTATGTTTCAGGCTATGGTAAGAGTTATATAAGACACCAATCTCAAATAAACCATTATGTTATGAATGTTTATGGAACATAATATAACACACACATGCATGCATATATAGAGATATTTTATATATATATACATTTTTTAAATTATTACATTACACAGAGCCATGAATCAAATCACCAGCAAATATTTTTTAAAAGGTAATTTTTCTCACCAATCCCACATATCGAAATCTCCAAAAGTAGAATATCAAAGCTTATATTATTATTTTCTTACTCCACTATAGTCAATTAATACCCTTTGGGAGTTAAGCCAAATCTCCATGAAGCAGAATAACTGGAATGTATTTTATTGACCACCTTAAAACTGCATTTAGAAAGTGAAATTTGAGATATTTCAGGTAATTACAGAGAGAATATTAAAACATTGAAAATATTTTTTCCACTGAAATTTACAGAGTCCTCTATAGATGGAACCATTTCTAGGGCTCAAAATCATAAATTGTGGTACTTTTTATAATAATCTAGTGGTTGTCATACAATGGACATTGTCAAGCATCAATGTTGATGATTCTCAGTTGAGTTTCTCACATCCCTGGCAACATCTGGAATGCAACAGTATAGCTGAAAGCCTGTACTTATTTTTGCATCACCAAATTTACTCAAAGATGTTTTTATGAAATAACAAATTGAACAGGTGAGAAACATTTATGGTAATATTCACAGCAATTATGGAAAATTAGCACACTCTGAATTTTATACTTTATCTTAAATACTTTTTCAAAATCAATTTTTGTTCACAGTGTACCAGTTTACCCCCAACCCATAGGCTGGTGTAGTCATGTACATGCCCCAGTGCTTAGCACTTTTTTGGTTGCATTCACTTGATCATGTTTTCCATGTTTCAGTAGCTGCATGGAAGACTTCAGCCAATGTGTGACCACCATGCTGAGAGTACGTGACTTTTGTCACTTCATTTCACCTCTTACATGATCTTAAATCTATTTGTCATTAAGATTTATTTCCTTGGTATTTTTTGAACCACTTTAAGTTCCTGGAAGACAATGAGAAATCAATCAATTAATAAATATATACTTTATTTATTTCTCTTTATTTTGATTCCACAATCACAAGAAAATTTTCTGGTTTCCAAATGTGCCTCACAGGATCTCTAAACATATCTCTGGAGAGAGAGATAACTATGCTAGAATTCCTGTTTTTGGAAACGTATGTTCCCTTGTGAAAAGCTTTAAGTTTGTACCTGATAATACATTTGCATTTTACCTTCTCTGAGCAGGAATCAGCATTTAGATTGGGTCCTAGACTTGATCAGACCACAGTGCCTTCTTGTATTCTGTGAAGTGTGATCACATAAGTCACCCTTCTTAATGATCACAAAGCTTTCCTGTGAGCAAACTTTGTTACTAGGAAGTTTGAACTGTCTATGGCAGAAGAGAGAGATGGAGATAATTTTTAAATATGATTACTTGTTAATATGAAATAAAGGTTTCGTATTTATAATTTTTGATAACATGAAGTCTCTGTTATCCCCAAATTGAAAACCACCAACTAAAAGTGTGTTTTCTATGTACAAAGTCAAAGCCTATATATATATACACACACACACACACACACACACACACACATATATATATGTAATTTTAGCTGGGTAAATGTGCAGTTTTGTTACATGGATCATATTGCCTAGTGGAGAAGTCTGGGCTTTTAATGTAATCAATACCTAAATAGTGTACATTATACCCATGGAGTAATTTCTCATATCCCTCACCCTCCTTCCACCCTTCTGACTCTCCAAAGACTGTTACTCCACTAAAGCTAAAATCCCCACTTATAAATGAGAACACATGATATTTGACTTTGTGATTCTGAGTTGTTTCCCTTAAGATAATGACCTCCAGTTTCATCTGTGTTACCACTAAAAACATAATTTCATTCTTTTTTATGGCTGAATAGAGTTGTATTGGAGAGAGAGTCAGAGAGAGGAGAGGAGAGGAGAGGACAGGAGAGGACAGGGGAGGGGAGGGGAGGGGTGAGGAAGGGAGGGGAGGGGAGAGGGGAGGGGAGGGGAGAGGAAGGGAGGGGAGGGGGAGAGGAAGGGAGAGGAGGGGAGGAGAGGGGAGTGGAAGGGAGGGAGGGATGGGGAGGGAAGAGGAAGGGAGGGGAGGGGAGAGGAAGGGAGGAGAGGGGAGCAGAAGGGAGGGGAGGAGGGGATGAAGAGAAAGGGAGGGGAGGGGAGTGGAAGGGAGGGGGGAGGGGAGAGGGGAGGGGAGAGGGGAGGGGAGGGGAGAGGAGAGAAGAGAGGAGACAGAAAATTTTCTTTATCCAATCATCTGTTGTTGCACACTTAGGTTAATTCCATATCTTCGCTATTGTGAATAGTGCTCTGGTAAACACACATGCTGGTATAATATTGCTTTTTACTTTTCCTTTGGGTAGATACTCAGTAGTGGGAATGTCAGATCAAATGGTAGTTTTAGTTCTTGAGAAATCTCCATACTGTTTTTATGACTTTTAAGTTCATGTGCAGGTTTGTTACATAGGTAAACTTGTGTCATGGGGATTTCTTGTGCAGATTATTCCATCACCCAGGTATTAAGCGTAGTACCAATTAGTTATTTTTTCTGATCTTCTCCCTCTTCCCACCCTACACCCTCTGATAGGCCTCATGTGTGTTGCTTCTCTATGTTTCCATGCATTTCATCATTTAGCTCCCACTTATAAGTGAGAATATGTGGTATTTGGTTTTCTGTTACTGCATTAGTTTGCTAAGGATAATGACCTCCATTTCTATCTATGTTCCCACAAATGACATAACCTCATTCTTTTTTATGGCTTATCATATTTCATGGTGTATATGAACCATATTTTCTTTATGGAGTCTATCATTGATGGGCATTTAGGTTGATTCCATATCTTTGCTATTGTGAATAGTGCTGCAATGAACACACGTGTGCATGTGTCTATATGATAGAATAGTTTATATTCCTTTGGGTATATACCCAGTAATGGGATTGCTGGGTTGAATAGTATTTCTATCTTTTGGGCTTGGAGGAATAGCCACACTGTCTTTCACGATGGCTAAACTAATTTACATTCCCACCAACATATAATGGTTGTGCAATTTGCATTTCCACCCACAGTGTATAAGTGTTCCTATTTCTCTGCATCCTCACCAGCATCTCTTATTTTTTGTCTTTTTAAAAATAGCCATTCTGACATGGATAAGATGACATCTCATTGTTGTTTTAATTTGCATTTCTCTGATGATTAGTGATGCTGAGCATTTTTTGATATGCTTGTTGGCCATTGCATGCCTTCTTTTGAAAAATATGTATTCGTGTCCTTCGCCTACTTTTTAATAGGGCATTTGATTTTTTGTTGTTTAGTTCTTTGAGTTCCTTGTAAATTCTAGACATCAGTCCCCTGCTGAATTTATAGTTTGCAAATATTTTCTCCTATTCTGCAGATTGCCTATTCACTCTGTTGGTTGTTTCTTTTGCAGTGCAGAAGTTTAGTTTAATTAAGTCCCATTTGTCTATTTTTGTTTTGTTACTTGTGCTTTTTCAGTCTTAGTCATAAATTCTTTGCCTAAACCAATGTCCACAACAGTTTTCCCTAGATTTTCTTACATTATTTTTATAGTTTGATGTCCTACATTTAAGTCTTTAATTGGTCTTGAGTTGATTTTTGTAATAATATATAGTGGGAGATAGGAGTCCAGTTTCATTCTTCTGCATATGACAATCCAATTTTCTGGATTTCAGTTTTCACTTACTCAGAAGGGTATCATTTCCGCAGTGTATATTTTTGTTAAGTTTGTCAAAAATCAGTTGGCTATAAATATGTAGCTTTATTCTTGAGTTCTCTATTCTGCTCTATTGATCTATGTGCCTTATTTTTATACCAGTGTCATGTTGCTTTGGTTACTATAGCGTTGTAGTATAATCTGCAATTGGGTAATGTGATGCCTCCATCTTTTTTTATTATTATTATTATTTTGTTTAGAATTGCTTTGACCATCCAGGCTCTTTTTTGGTTCCATAAGAATTTTAGTACTCTTTTTTCTAATTCTGTGAAAAATGACATTGGTATATATATATATTTTTTTCTCCCCTCCCTCCCTGACCAACATTGGTATATTGATAGGGATAGTATTGAATCTGTAGACTGCTTTGGGTGGTAAGATCATTTTAACAATATTAATTCTTCCAATCCATTAGCATGGGATGTCTTTTCATTTGCTTGCATTATTCACAATTTCTTTTATCTGTGTTTTGTAATTTTCTTTAGAGAGGTATTTCACCTTCTCAGTTAAAAATATTCCTAGGTATTTTTTGTACCTATTGTAAATGGGATTACCTTCTTGATTTGGCCCTCAGCTTGATTATTATTGGTGTATAGGAATGCTACTGATTTTTGTACATTAATTTTGTATCCTGCAGCTTTACTGAACTCATTTATCACTTTCAATAGTTCTCTGGTGGAGTCTTTAGGATTTTCTACATATAAGATAATATAATCAGCAAACCGGTAATTTGACTCCCTCTATTCCATTGTGGATGCTTTTTATATCTTTCTCTTGCCTGATTGCTCTGGCTAGAACTTCCAATAATATATTGAATAGGAATAGTGAGAATGGACATCCTTGTCTTGTTCAGTTTCTAGGGGAATTGCTTTCAACTTTTTCCCATGCAGTGTGATGTTCGCTGTGGGTTTGTCATATGTGGCCTTCATTATGTTGAGGTATATTCCTTCTATGTCTAGTTTGTTGAGGGTTTTTACCATGAGGGAATGCTAAATTGTATCAAATGCTTTCTCTGCACCTATTGAGATGATCATATGGTTTTTGCCTTTAACTCTCCTTATGTGATAACAGCTTATCACTTAACTCCATAAGCAAAATTGCTAGGCCAAAGAACATGACCAGTTAAAACCTCCCTTGTCTAACCTCATGTTAAAGTAACTTACATCACACACAGCTTTTTGCTCTACAAGTAATGTAAATTGCAGCAACTCTAAAACTGGCTCTTCTTAACAATGTACATGTTTGTTAAAGAATTTTGGACCTGTTCGAATGAAAAATTTTGATAAATACTGGCATTTTTATTACCTATTTAGCATCTCTTGTTCATGTGACACTCTGCTTGTAAATTACTTTAATTCATATTTGGCTATTAAAATAATTTAATTCATATTCAGCTACCCAGTCCCATCCCAGCAGGAATCAATATGCAACTTGATAATATAATATTGAAACAGATTATTGGTTCAATCATAGCTACAAGATTTGGAAATTATATACTATTAAGAGGTACTTTAGTTCTGATAAAAACTATTCAGAAGCCAGGCTAGAAGGATAATTATTTGGTGTAAAAAAACCTGGAAATCCTGGGAGAAGTATCTGAAGGAAAGACAGAAATATTTTACTTCTTTTATTACATTAAACCGCTTAAGTGACATTGTGGATTAATATTAGTTTATACATTGTTTAAATGATGGGGTCACACATTTACAAAAGATCTATAGTATTCAGAAAGTCAGTTAATATTTGACTGTTGGAACAAAGGTATGGTATAAACCTGAGTGATTAAAAACATAGAAATAATTAACAATTATAAAAAATAATTATGAGGCTTCTTTTGCTTTTTACCAATTAAAATCTAAGAAGAAAATGAAGAAGAAAAAAGGGGAAAGAAGAGACCAGTTTGTAGAGAATGTTTCTGTGTAATCTTTAATTCACTGTATACAAAAGGAGATGTTTTAATTCATTACTTCATTGACACTTTATCACGTAAGAAAATGTCCTTTTTTCTCCAAGTCTTGCTTAAACATTATACTGATTCCCCTTTACCTAGAGCATTGGTTGAGTAGGAATAAGTCTCCTGTTATCCTTGAGGGCCATGGAATATACTCAAATCACCTTTATTTTATTTAATGAAGACCTGAAAACTGAATGTCACCTTTGTACATATTGTATGCTCTCACTGATAATGGCTTCATTTGGCATGAATCAAATGATAGCTCAAAAAGTCTTCACTTTTCAGTAACAAGGTAGAGAATTTAAAAATTATCATATATGTTGAATTATTCAATAAATAACCATGAATAATTAATGCCAAGGAGTGCAACAAAAGCCATCACAGCTTGCTTTACTGAGACTTTCCCTCAGAAGATAGGCGTTATTGATTTTCAAAAGAGAGCTTTGGAATTGGGAGCCCAAAAGCAGTAAGTGAAGCAATTTATATAAGAAGTCTGTACATGAATAAATAATAACAGAACGAATGAGTCACCTCGCTAAAGAAATACTTCATGGCAGGGGTTGAAATAATGGTATATTGAATATATTTTCAGTAACTGGCCATTCACCTACAATAACTCAAATGTGTTGAGTGATCATAGAGCCAAAATGAGGCTGCAATTAGAAAGATGTTGGAGAGGAAATTTTGCACCAGAGAGAGGCGAATGCTGACCTGGCATCCATCCATTGGTTTGAGTTAGATTCCTATAGAGGTGATAATTGGGTCTGCCTCAGGAATATTAATTCTATCTCCTCTTTGTTCACAGTACTTAGGTACTTTCAAAGATAATTCATTTTCCATAGTGGGGTAAGGGTGGGAGAAAAGTATAGTGGATAAAACCCATGAGCTTTAGTTAGGATTTTACAACTGTAATCTATGATATGACGATTATATTAGTTAGATCAGTTACCAAATTTATTTGGCCCACATAGCTTTAAAGGTCTACCTGCCTAGACAAGAGGTTTAAGGTCAATTCATTCTTAATGAAATTCCAAGTTACAACAAGGAGACAAACATCTGAATCAAATATATGCTTGTTTGTACTTTACAACCACATGACTATCCTTTCATTCATTACATTAAGCCTCTAAAACAAAGAAGTCTGTATGCACAAGTTCAGACTAAATTATTATTCTGAATTAGAAAATAACTAAATAAGCATAATAGCAAACAATTCGTAGCAATTACTACATGTCAGCTAAGGTTATAAGCCAGAATTCAGCATTTTTTTCCTGTAACGAGCCACATAATAAATAGTTGCGTCTTTGCAGCCTATACAGTGTCTGTCACAACTACTTAACTCTGCCTTTATAGAGTGAATTAGTCATAAACAGTGCAGTAACAAATGAGCACAATTGTGTTATTTATGAACACTAAGTATATGGACATTAAATTTCATAGAGTATTTCATGTATTGCAAAGTACTGTACTTCCTTTTAATTTTTTCAATCTTTGAAAGATGTAAAAGCTATTTTTAGTTCCTCGACTATATAAAAACAAGTGGTAGGCCAAATTTGGCCCACAAACTAGTTCCCCAACCATTTGGGTAATTGTGTGTACACATACACACACGTATACACACATGACATTTAATCCTCACAAACCAACAAGGAGATCCTGTTATTATCCCCACTCAGAGGATGAGAAAATTGTGTACAAGAATATTAAGTAACTTGTTTAGTCATACAGCAAATTAATGAAAGAAAAGTATTTGAACTGGCTTTAGAGTTATGTCCTTAAAAAGTCTTCTAGGCTAGCATAGCTCTTCCTTGAAATGTACAGGCAGCACTGTATTTCTTTCACTTGTAAAACCTGTTGGAAATATTTTACACCCACGTGCTGTTTTCTGGTGCTTGGCATCTGTGAGTAACCAGAGCTAAGACTTAAGTTCCTTTTAAAACCTTGTCGTACTTTGCCTTCAATTCTAGTCAACCCTACCACTACCTGAAATAATGGGCACCCAGAAATAATAACTGAATTAAAAACATTGTGCATGAGAAAGTATGTTGGGTAGAATTGCAGCCCACAAGAAGCTTCTGCCAATTTCTTGATTAGCTTTACCGCAAACTAAACAAAACAAAGAATGTAGTTCTACAAGAATGAAAAATAGACCTACAAAATGTTCTTTCATTTTAACATCTGTGAGAATGCCAGGGACAATTACACTACTTCCTTATGTAATCAATTACAGATTTGGATATTTGATTCAACTAATTGTCCATTTCAGAGTTGATCATCATTTTGGAAGATTACATCTATTTCTTAGTCATATTATCAAACACGAGAAGTACAAATACATTAAGAAAATTAAATCCTGAATGGTTATGCAATCTAAATGGCATTCGAGCAAGTCCTTTACTTTTTCACAAGCTGCAAATTCCCTCACTTATAAAACTGATTATCTCTCGTCTCACTGGCTGGCACAAGAACATATAGAATTAAATACAAGAGGGGCACCATTCACAATGATGGCTGTGAGTTTAGCCTTTCACATTTCTAGCGAGACCAGGGCTACTGGGAATCATAAAGGGAATAGTCAAACTGTTGAGGACATCACCTGATGGCATGAAAACAAGTCAGTAAGAATAGGTAGAAGCCAGGGGTGGTTGCTCATGCCTGTAATCCCACTTAGGGAGGCTGGGCTGGGAGGATTGCTTGAGACCAGGAGTTTGAAACCAGCCTGGTCAACATAGTAGATTCCATCTCTACAAAAAATAAAAAATATTTAAAAAAATTAGCCATTTATGGTGGCACATGCCTAGCTGTTCAGGGAGCTGAGGTGAGAGGATTCCTTGAGCTCAGGACTTCAAGGCTGCAGTGAGCTGTGATTGTGCCGCTGCACTCCAGCTTGAGCAATAAAGCAGACCCTGTCTCAAAATAAGAAAAGAAAGAAAAAAGGTGGAAAAATTGATTTTTATAACATCTCAAAAACTTACTCCAGTATCTTCCAGCCCTTTCTGAGACTGGCCTAATTTTTGTGCTTTTGATATAAGCCCTTTTCTTCCTGTTCTACACTCAGTGCACATGGGGAACAGCTGGTCACCCTCCTCATTACAATTTCCCTCAAATAGATGATGGCAGTAATTAAGTTACATTTCAACTGTGCTCTCCAGACTCAGTAATTCAAGATACTAAATTGTAACATAAAATTCTTATGAAATTACCTCATTTCTAATTTTAGCAAACTACATCATTAGCTACATTAAAATCTGGATTTCCCTCCTTAAAATGGAATGTCTGCTTAGTAGAAACTTTCTCTCCTATGTGTGGTAACCCCAGAGGTGACATTGGAATCAAATATTCATTCACTCTTTCATAAAATACTGTTAACAAAAGTATCTTTTGTGTGGCAGGCTCTATGCTATAGGCTGGGAATGTAACAGAAAAAGCACAGAAATAGACCCTGCTGCAATGAAACTTTCATTCTGGTGGAAAAGAAGGAAAGAAAAAGTAGATAACTGCATATTGTTATAGATGCTATTAAGTAAATAGCATCTTGGTCAAGAGACCAAGATAAAAAGAAAAGAATGATCCACAGGAAGAGGGATACAAAATTTCAGTTCTGCTATTCACTCACTTGGGTAAGTTATCTAATTTCTCGAAGCTTTTGTTTCCTCATCTGTAAAATTGACAGAATAATATCATCTCCTGCACAGGGTTGGTGGGGCAGGGCCAAGGACTTTATAAAAACTCGTTAATAATAATGATGATGATTACACTAGCTATCATTTATTATTGCTATTTTCAACAGAGAGACAAAAGTCAGAGTGACCATTTTGGTCACCAAGAATATAATCTGGAGGCATATGCTGGGAAAAAAAAACTAAAAACAAACAGAAAATACCTACCATCCAACCCAACAACCCTATTACTGGGTAAATACCCAAAGGAATATAAATCATTCTATCATAAAGACACATGTGCACGTATGTTCATTGCATCATTATTCACAATAGCAGAGACATGGAATCAACCTAAATGCCCATCAGTGGTAAACTGGATAAAGAAAATGTGGCCCATCGAATATAATGCAGCCATAGAAAAGAACAAGATCATGTCCTTTGCAGAAACATAGATGAAGCTGAGGGCCATTATCTTTAGCAAACTAACACAGGAACAGAAAACCAAATATCACATATTCTCACTTATAAGTGGGAGCTAAATGATGAGAACACATGGACATATAGAGGGGAACAACACACACAGGGGCCTATCGGAGGGTGAAGTGTGGGAGGAGGGAAACCATCAGGAAAATTAGCTAGTGGGTACTAGGCTTAATACCTAGTTGACGAAATAATCTGTACAACAAACCCCCGTGGCATGAATTTACCTATATAACAAACTTGCACTTTACCCCTGAACTTCAGTTATAAAAAAGAAAATTCAAAGCTTCATGTATAATTAAAACATGTACACATAAATTATTTCATTGATTTTTGTTATGCATCAGTTAAATTGATAAGTTATTGAACTAGTATACACAGGGTGGGTCAAACGTTTTACAGATAGTTTCCGTTCACTTCATGTACTACAGAAAGACATTGTCAAGACTCCGCTCTGTGCCTTGACAAGGCACACATAATGTCTACCCTTAAGCAATTTATCTTCTGTTGTACATAAAATCACCAATAAATGTGAAATAAAATAAGAAAACAAGGCTAGGTATTTAGAGTAAATCATTTCCCTTTTCAAAAGTATAATTTTACTATTGGCATAATGTGCAGCTTAATTTGCACGATCTCTAAAAGGACCTCCTAAAGTTAGTATTCTTAATTCTACACTTCTGGGGTAGTAATCTATGTAATGAAACTAATGATAGGCACACAGATCTTTTCCTGGATATTTGCTTAAGGTTGCAGTTATTACCAGTAATAAAACCTTAATGAGATCTCAAGTTTCTAGATGACAGTATATGTTGTACTTGCTCTTTTTTTTCTTCCTAAATCATCGTCTCAAGGATATGCTTATTTCTAGAGGAGAACGATCTGAGTTGCAATATAAGTTCCAGTATTCACCGAATGTGTGACTTTGGGAAGACTGTTTCTTCGTGTAAAAAAAAAGAGTTATCAAAACACCCACATTAAAACACTGTTGTATGAAAGGCAATAAGGCAATAATAAAAGGCATGGCTTTTTACTGATAATGTCTTAATAAACATTGGCCAATTATTATTCAAAGATGCTTATTTATATTCTCCAAATATAAAATGTATGGCAGGAACAGTGATTCATGCCTGTAATCCCAGCCACTGGGAAGACTAAGGCGGGAGGATCACTTGAGGCCAGAAGTTTTAGACCAGCCTTGGTAAAGAGTGAGACCTCAGTATCCAAAAATAAAACAAAACCAAACAAAAAACAAATATAAAATGTGAATAGCAATAAAAATGGCACAGATTTTGTACCATTAAAAGCTCATATCCATGGCGAGAGGAGACATTCAACATTATTAATAATAAAAACAAACAGACAATATCCACAATAATAATTACATCAGTTTCCCGAGTTATTGTCCACAAAAATACGAGCCTTAAATGTTTTGCTGGAAGCAAAATCAAGGCTGGTCTTTAACTTTGTATTCGTGATAACACGATAGCGCATTAAACTCATTGACCAACGGAATCCCAATACCAAACAAAACTTGCAGAGAGAGAAATATTTCAACAAGTTGGAGTCATGGAGCTTTGACTAGAACATATTCATAGCACTGTAGGGAATGCAGCAGCAATAGCGTAAGCATTCCTACATAGAATTATTTAGGGCTATACATTTTAACAGGGAGCCCATAAAGGCATTAAAGTGCATTAAATATGTATCTTCACATGTTTAGATCCATTACGGTTTATCATCTCAAAATAAAATATGAAAATTGCCTACTCCCTAAGTATAAATTAATAAGATGGGTGAAAGTGTTTCCAGAATATCAGCAGTATGCACACACTGATTCAGTACGAAAACTGTTATGGATGTTCTCTTCTCTACAATTGCTCTGAAAACTAATGCAAAACAAAGCAACAAGCCAATACAGTATCAGCCTCCCCAGTATTTTTAAGTTAAAAGTTTATTATGTGGCAATTATTAAGGCTATAGTAGTGGGTGTTGCATAAGATAATTAGTGGGAGTATAATTTAAATCAAGAGTTCAGAAACAAAAGCAATGCATTATCAAATCTTGTTTTTGTGGTTAGGGTAGCCTGGAGGCAAAATCCAGGGTCATTTTCCTTCTCAAGAGAGAAATTCCTAAGAGGAGAATAATCTCATATACTAGTCAAAAAGAAAATATCAAAACTAGTCCTGTTGTGGCGAGGCATGGTGGCTCATGCCCCTAATCCCAGCACTTTGGGAGGCCAAGGCAGGCAGATTACTTGAAGTCAGGAGTTTGAGACCAGTCTAGCCAACATGGCGAAACCCTGTCTCTACTAAAAATACGAAAAAAATTAGCAGTGTGTTGTGGCACACACCTGTAATCCCAGCTACTTGGGAGGCTGAGGCAGGATAATCGCTTGAACCCAGGGAGTGGAGGTTGTGGTGAGCTGAGATCGCACCACTGCACTACAACCTAGGCGACAGAGTGAGACTCCATTAAAAATAACAACCACAACAACAACAACAAAAACACTAATACTGTAAAATAAGAGAACAGAAAATAGAAGCTCAGTGTGGATAATTGTGGAAGTAAAACATAATTCCGTATTTACATTGTTAACTTAAATTTCTTTATGACCCATTGCTTGTTGCACATCTTCTTGCTTGTGCTATGAGTTGACTTAAAAGCACTTCCTGGCACTAAGCAGAAAAGATTACTAAACAAAGCCATAGCACCAGAAACATCAGATGCAGTCTAAGCTCTTTATGGGCTTTGAAAAACTCTCTGGGCTGAGTGCGGTGGCTCACACCTGTAATCCCAGCACTTTGGGAGGCCGAGGCGGGTAGATCACAAGGTCAAGAGATTGAGATCATCCTGGCCAACATGGTGAAACCCCGTCTCTACAAAAAATGCAAAAATTAGCTAGGAGTGGTGGCATGCGCCTGTAGTCCCAGCTACTCAGGAGGCTGAGGCGGGAGAATCACTTGAACCTGGGAGGTGGAAGTTGTGGTAAACTGAGATGGTGTCACTGCACTCCAGCCTGGCGACAGGGCGAGACTCCGACTCAAAAAACAAAACAAAAAAAAAAAAAGAAAAAGGAAACTTTCCGAATTGCAGACATTCACCCTTCTCTCCACTGTCTTTCACTCTTGAAATTTCAGAGTTGATCAATATTTATCCATCAGTGTTCATTTACAGATCCAGATCAAGAGAGAAGTTATACATTAAAAATATATAAAATAGAAAAGAGAATATTCAACAGAAGGAAGAAAGTGGGTTTTTATTTTACCTCCCAGCCACTTCAGTAATTGTCAGAAGATAATTTTGTCCATTTTGCAAACAATTTAGATATAAACCTTGAAAACTAATTTGATACTTTTATTTCGGGCAATGTAGCAAATTAGATATGATAAGAAACTACCTCACTACACAATAGCTAAAGATAATAAATAATACATTTTACAAACTCTTTGCTGAAGTAAAGGGAAGTCCCCAGAGTCCAAAAATAAAACAGCAACAGAAATCCAGAGGGGTAAGCCAAGGTTTTAGTGATCACATCAAGTGCACAAAAGGCATTCCCCAAATCCACATAACATGGAGAGTGAATCATAAATCTCCCACATAATGCTGAGTCCCCCATGGTAGCAAACCTTCTGTGCAACTGTAAACTAGGAAAAAAAAAAATATTACTCCACGAGGGGACCTGGAGGAAAATCGTCTTAACTCTAAGTACAGGAGAAAAACAAAGTGTCCCATGAGGAATTATAATTATTCACTGGCTATCATTTGCCTTCAGACCCAAATTCAACTCAAAACTTTAGTTTAAACCATTTAGGTTGATGATACTCCCAGATATCTGGAAGGGAGAACTCAAATAATCACTGGAAGCATACACCAATTATCTAAAACTCAGGAACCGCCTACCAATAAAGTTCTAATAAATATTAGAATTAAAATAATAAAATAAGGTAGATAGAAGGGTCCATGAGCAACAGTCCAGAAATAACAGTTATATGCAGAATGTATTTAAGGAATAAAAACTATAAATTAAAAATATGAGGGTGGATAAGAGACAATAAAAATGAATCATTTAATGAATCATTCAAATTGAAAAAATATACTTCATGATTCATATACAAACATACATATGACATATATCATAAAGACACATACTAAGTGGAAATTCTGAATAGCAGAACAGGGAAATTCCATTGACTAGAAGACAGAATTATAGAAAATGCCCAGAATAAACCACAAACAGTCAAAGAGATGGAATATCTGAAAGAAAATCTGAGACAGATAAGACAATGAGAAGCTGTCATTCCAAATTCTAGAAGTTGGAATTCCAGATAATGTAAGTAGCAATAGTGAAAGAAATTATTGAGAATTTCCTCAAACTGATAAAACACAAAGAACTTCAGATTTTAAGGTAATATTTAATCTTAGGCAAGGTAAATAAAAGGAAATTCACTAGAGAAAAAGACAGTTGATCGTTTTTTAAAGACATTGGATTGAAAGTTGCATGGAGCAGTATCATACAGAGGGACACTATCATTTAAGAATCACAGTGATCTAGTGAGTTTCACAATCACACAGAGAGAGAGAGAAACTCAGAGTTTACCTGGAACAGATCCTTACCAGGGAAGATATTTTAAAATAAACTTTAGGAAAAAGAAACATTATTCCAAGAGAAAGAGCTGAGATTCACAAATGAGTGAGCAAATAAATTTCTAAACACAACAGAGAGAATATAAATAACCAATGATAGTATTAAGTTATAATAGTAGTGTATTATGGTAAGTGTTTAAAAAAAGAAAGATAAACTAAAATGCTGGATAACATCTAAGTCAACAGATAAATGATCAGAGTTAACGTATCTAAATTCTTTTATTTAAAAAAGAGTAAAGAAATTAATGAAAGTTAGAATTTATAACTAAAAATAAGTATATTATATTATCTACCAATGCAAGAGAAATGCAATGTGTCACTTCCAAGACACTCCTGGGAGGTAAGATGAAGGGAGAGTTGAATAAAGGAAAAGAAAATCAAGCAATTTACCCAAAAGAAAACTGCATAAAAGAAAAAATTTCTTAAAACTTCTAAGAAAAAATGAAAACCACAACATAAAATTGAAGATATATATACCTTCAATATATATTGAAATTGGCTAAAATCCAGTATTATTAGGTTGGTGCAAAAACTTAGTATTTTGTACTATTTTAACTTGGTACTTTTGCACCAAGTTATTAAAATAAAGACTCACAGACTATATCACAGTAAACAAATGCCTAAGTTTTTAAATAAAATTATATCCAAATTATAAGAAAATATAAAGACAAAATTGAAAGCAAAAGGACAGGAGAGAGGAAAATATTAAAACAAATAGCAAAATAACATAATAGAAAATTTAAAATAAAAATGCTTGACTGCTATATAGACAAAATAACACAAAAATCATTACTAGAAACAAAGAACATTCTTCTAATTTATATTTTTGTTTATTGTGTATACTTAATGCACAAGATAATTAAGAACTCTCCTAGACATTCAAATAATATAAAGCTAAGGGAGTAAATCCAGTGGATATATATGGAATATTATAGGCAGTAATTTCCGAATATATTTTCAAATAAAGCAAACATGAAATATTTGTTTTAGGATATTCATTGTCAAATTAAATCTTCAAACAAATTTCAAAACGGCAGTATCACACAGATCCCTTTAAACAACAAAAGTATTAAATTAGAAGCCAACAGCAAGAATATAATTAATACTCGTGCATAAAAAGATGTAAAGATTTTTTTCTATGTGCATATGTGTATACATGGAGAAATTCTAAATGTTTTAGAGTTTATAAACACATTTCTAAATGACTATTAGGTCTAATAAAAGTAATTAACATAAATGATAAAAATTACAATGATTAAAATAAATGATAAAATTATTATATTTAAAAGTAGGATGCAGTTAAAGTATCAATAAACAAGAACATAATATAGGCAAAATTACTCATTAGACAATAAGGGATTCTGAAGGTGAAGGTTTCAGCTGGAGAATTTAGAAAAAACAGAGAAAACAGATTAATCACAAAGAAAAAATCATAAAAAAATATATATGAGTAGAAATTACTGGAATATGTATTTTAAAAGATACAATAATGATACAAAAATATTGGTTTATTTGAAAAACAAACTTCTCATGACTGATAAAGAAAAGTGTGAGAAAGCATACATAAAGAACATTAAGAATGAAAAGGAATGAGCAGGCATTCTACTGCAGCAAAGACTTAAAAGAATATTATGAACAATTGTATACCAACAAATTTTAAAACTTAGGTTTAAATAGATAAAATCTATATGGCTCAAATAAACATAAAAGCAGAAATTTTGCAGAAATTGAATCAGTAGGATAAAAATGTCTAAAAGGAATACGACAGACCCAGGCATTTGTACAGGTAGGCTCTACTTACATTCAAAAATTAGATCATTCCAATCTTACATAAATGCTCCCGGAAAGCAGCAAAAAGAAAAGCAGACTCTCTACTTATTTATTGATGCTTTTTTTGACCAAGACACCAAAACCTGACAAAGACAGTATGAGAAATGAAAAGTGTAAGCCAATCTCTCATTAATATTAACCAAAACATCTTAGACAAATATTAGCAAACTGAACACAGCAATGGAAAATTTATGTATAATAATTATACATTCGTACCACACTGGATTTGTCCTAGAAATGTAAGTTTGGTTTAACATTAGAAGGTAGATTTATGATTATGTACTTCATCAACTTAAAGAGATTTTTTTAATAGAATTATTTCAATAGATAAAAAACCCAGGATGATCTCTCAGGAGGTCAACCCACCCTAAATTTCGACCTTCCCTTTACACTGAAATGAAAGCCTAGACTCTCCTGACCCAATGCAGTCTAAACTGCTCTTTCTTTCACTAGAAAAGAGAACAGTGTAGGTCTTGTAAAACTCACTCTAATTATTCTGTATTCAAAATAAAGAATATACTAAGATCATCAGTCACTCTTACCCAAACACCAGTACACCTGGACACTTACTGAGGAGGCTCCCTACTCGATGATGGGAGCTTCAATGGTCCAGCATCTTCTGTAGAATAAAATGAACTCAAACTTGCATAATTAGGAGGTGGGGTGTGTTCTAGTTTGAATGAAAACAATGTCAAGACATGCCATTCCTATTTCTGTGACTTCCTTCATTGTATAGACCCAGCCCACAATGCTCTCTCTTAACACCATTTTCACCAGTAGTACTACAACTCTTCCTTTGTTACTTAATGCCATGTAAATTGGGTAAAATCATGTAATAGGAATTTAGAGCTAGTGGTGATAACTGTAGGCTGGATTAATCAGGAAACGTTCACACTGGAAATAAATAGACTTTATTTTGTCTTCTGTCTTAGTTCACTGTGTATCTGTCTTCTCCACACAAAAATTGGGAGATATTCGGAGGATAAGGATCATCTTATCTTTTTATGAACTGTACTTACTGCCTTATACAGTGCCTTAATTATAATAGTATACATTCTATTTTTGGTCAATAGTATTTGATTTGATGATTAAACCACATTAAAACAGCAATTAGTATTGACTCGGGTAATCTCATATTGCATGGCTGCTTCATAGAAGACAGAAAAATATAGGAGAGCATTAGTGAAAATTGTGATGCTCTGAAGGGAGGAGAGGATGTCATTACACAGAAGAGAGATGAATCATTTCCTGGAAACCTAAGGCTATGGTGGGCTACCTCTGTTTGGGTGAGGATGCATGTGTCACTGACACTATTGGTGTCCTTCCCTGTATCTCCTCAGCACTTCTCATTCCCTTGCATGTTCATGTGCAGCTCTGACTCTTCCCAAGAGGGCTTTAGTTGTGGGAGTTTCCTCATCTCACAAATGCAGAGCAGGCCCAAGGCCTGAGGTTAATGCTCCTGGGGACTAGCCTTCAATCAATGACTGATTAAAGTTGCTGGACAAATAATCCAACTCCTTGGTACCTCAGTCAGGATAATTCTGAAATGTATTTTGATCTGTCTCTCAAAATTTCTCCGTGGAATTGAACCTTGATTGTTCTAAGCAGTAGTCGGTTCAATAATGTGTTTTATTGGTCCTATTTCTTCCATACCTTACAGCTCTTCTTCCCTAATCTACTTCCCCGGGTCACCCCCAAGAAAAATTATTTGCACTCATCCCCTTATCTCAGTGTCTAATTCTAGAGCAACTAAATCTAAGACTCTCCTTTTTTCGACCATGTTTCTATATAAAAACAGACCTTTGAAATCCAGATGGGATTCCTGGGTAGAAACCATATAATGAGAATTTAAAATTATTTTTTTAAAGTGTAAGCTCTAGAAAGAATTTGCAGCGCATTCAGAAAGAGGTCAGCTATGTGCTCTATGCAGTTTTCCCTTGGCTTAGTCTACTCTGGGGAATCAAAATCTTGACTTAGAGTCGATAGGAACTAAATGACTATCTGAGTGTGTGTGTACGTGCAGGCACATGTGTTTACTCCTGAAGGTCTTTAACTGAAGGCTACTTTAATAACACCCTACTTAAAAATGGACACAAAGTAAAGTGCATTATACTTATTTATATGCAATAAACTCTAAAATGAAGATAATGGATTCCTATAAAATTTTCTAATTCAGCTAATAATAAAGTCACTTTTTGTTCTATATGCGTTTGCTCCATATATAGACCTTACATGTTATTAAGAGCACAGCCTTCTGAATCTGAAAGATTTGGATTCAAGACATGTTATTTACTCACTGAGTGAGATTCTTCTCATTACTAACCCCGTGTGTACAGTCACTTCATGTGATAAATGGTGACTGTGAGCCTGAAAGGAGATGATGTACATAATGTATTTACCACGATAGTTGCCTCATAGATTTCATTAGTCATTGATTTCTTCCTCCTCTTTCTCCTGCCCTTTCTGCCCTCCTCCTCCTGTTCCTTTTCTTCTTCTCCTTCTTTGTCTCTATTTCTTCTTTCCCTTCTTCTCTTTTTCTCTTCTCCTTCTCTTAGTTTTCATTTTTTATTATTAAATTTAATTTTTATTATTATGCTTATTTTGTTGTTGCATAAGATGAATTCTTATTATTGCTCCCTATAACAAATTTTGCCTCACAAAAAATGTACTTTGCAAAATGCCGGTTGAGCTGAGATATTCTAAAGACTCCTTACTTTCCAAATGGAGACCTCCTTGTCTGTGTCCTTATTGGCATAATCATGTTCTTCTGGTCTGTGAAGTGGCACTGCACTTCCATTACAGTCTCTCTCCTCTTGGAATGGAAGAAAAAAAGATGCTCATTTTATAGAACATTACTGATAATAATATCATTGAGTTCTCATTGTTAGAGAAAGAGATAGGTAATCACGTATGCTTTACTCAATAAACTCTATAAATTTTCTAAAACTACTAAGACTTTTTGTTTATTCTATGTATTGTCATTGATTGGCTGTATAACATCACTTAGGTTACATACTTCTTGAGCCACAAGTTCCTCATCTTAAAAAGTGGGAATAATAACAGCTATTACTGCAGAGGACTGTAAAGAGGACCAAATGAACGTGTTTCATACAGTGCCTGGCACATAATAAGCACTCAATAAATGGTAGTTATTATTACATTAAAGTTACCATGGCTATTCAGGACAAGTTTAAATTATATTCAAATTAGAAGGCCAAGGTGTATTGATTATATCATAGGATAATTTCCACGTAGAAAGATCAAAATGTAAAAGTAGGTGCATTGAAAAGCAAACCCTCAGTTCTTCAGACAATTTGCCATGTAGAAAAGCTCAGTCTCTTAGCATTTCAAATAAATGATGTTTTATGGTCCACATGCACCTTAAAGTACAGAGTGTACTATTTTGAGGGGTACACAGTTCTCTGCTTCCAATCTTCCTCCTGATCATGTCCTCTTCACAGGTTTTGAAGCCTCTCTAATTGTAGATTTTCTCTTTCAATCCATTAGCTATCTACCTTATCTCCTAGAAAAAATTAGTCTTGAATATACATAGGACATGGAGAGACAATAGCATTCCTTATGCAATACATTTTTTATTTGCCTTTTTCACAAACTTCTAATTTGGTTAACAGGGGAGGCTTTTTGGAAAATGTGTTGCCTGGTAACTAAATAAACTCCGAAAAGGAATAAGATTTCTGTCAGTATAAAATCCAAAGAAGTCATCCTGGAGTTGGCTTTCTCCCATCATCCACATTCATACCATTAATAAGTGCTATTATCTCTACCATTATACTGAATACAATTCTTTCCATCTTTATTCTGCTACAATTTACCTTCTCTCACAAGACTAGCACAGTAGTTCCTGTTTCCAATCTTGCTCCCTGCAGAGGGCTGTTATTAAAAAGCAAATCACAGTTGGTGGGAATGTAAACTAGTACAACCACTATAGAAAACAGTGTGGAGACTCCTTAAAGAACTGAAAGTGGATCTACCATTTGATTCAGCAATCCCACTCCTGGGTATCTACCCAGAGGAAAAGAAATCATTATACAAAAAAGATACCTGCACACACATTTTTATAGCAGCACAATTTGCAATTGCAAAAATATGGAGCCAGCCCAAATGCTCATCAATCAACAAGTGGATAAAGAAAATGTGGTCTATATATACCATGGAATACTACTCAGCCATAAAGAGGAATGAAAAAATGGCATTCACAGAAATCTCGATAGAATTGGAGACCATTATTCTAAGTGAAGTAACTCAGGAATGGAAAACCAAACATCATACGTTCTCACTCATAAGTGGGAGCTAAGCTATAAGGAAGCAAAGGTATAAGGATGATACAATGGACTTTGGGGACTTGTAGAAAAGGGTGGAAGGAGTGTGAGGAATAGAAGACTACACACCGGGTACAGTGTACACTGTTGAGGTGATGAGCACACCAAAATCTCAGAAATTCATCACTAAAGAACTTACTCATGCAACCAAATACCTCTTGTTCCCCAAAAACCTATTGAAATAAAAAAAGAACCTTCTCTGAGCTTCTCCAAATATGTTTTTTTTAAAAAAAAACATATCATATTTGTTTGCTGCCTTGCATAAAATCCTTCAATAACCTAAAGATAAAAGTAGAACCAAACATTTGCTATATGATGGTGCACATCACTCTTTGGCTCTGCTTACATATCTGTCCTTATCAGGTAATGATCACTCATGATGTTCCTGACACAGTGGTATTTCTGCTCCTTGAACTTACCAAGCCCACCTCCATCTTAAAGTCTTTGCAATAGCTCTGTGCTCTAGGATGTTCTCTCTGTCTAGATCAGTACATGACTGGCTCTTCCTGATCCTGCGGGTCTCAGTCAAAACGTGATCTGACCTTCTCGAAGTGAACTCCCACGACCACATTGTCAGCATAGCCCTCTTCATTCTTGGCATTTCCCATCACATCACAGTCATTCCCGTTTGATAGATATTTGTCCTGTGTCTACTACTTGTCAGGCAGTGTTTGGGAAATATGGAATCTGTTATCGAATTTAACAGAAAAAAAAACCCTGCCTTCCTGGAAAGTGTTATTATAGTAAAACCATGAACAACTATCTGAAATAAACTTCATTTGGTTAATTGTCCCCCTTACCCATACTGGGGAGACCTAGAAAGCAAGAACTTTGTATGTTGTGTTCATCATTTTTAGTTCTAAGCAAGCACTGTGGGTAAAAGTAGAGTGCCAAAAACAGGACTTAATTAATGAATAATATTGTATCACATTTTTGGCATTCTAGCTTAGCTCTAGTCAGCCTGTAAAGTAAATGTATATAGAGAAATTCTAAATAAGACAAAATAAATATGAAAAAACTTAACAGGCATCTCCTTAAATCATTCGCATTCCCTGATTATTAATATAATCACTTACAAAAGCATTAAAAGGAGATTTGAATGTAGCTTCTAAAGAAAACTTATTCTATCAATTAAGAACACTTGAAAGCAAAAGCTAATGAGATGTTGTGAAGTCTGGGGTTGTGAAGGCCACTTAAAGAAAACATTTTTTATGGACTTATAACTCTTCAGAGCCAGCTCTGGCTGGAGCAGCTCTCAGGAGCACTTATTCTTTCCCATAAGTCAGAGAGTGATGCTTCTTTGTCAAGGAGAGTACAAAAAGGGCATTTTTGTTCCCCTGTGAATTTGATGGGAAGTTAACACAGATTGACGATAGGTCATCTGAAAATGCTTGTCTCTTTTATTTTCAATTTTGCTGGGTGAAAATTGCCCATATTTTGTCTGTTTGGCTCATGTTCCATGGCATTTTGAGTACCTGAAAAAAATCCTTGAAGCAGTTATTGTTTAAAAAACTGTAATTTCGCCATTTTTCAAAATTATATTATGCAAATATTTTAGAGGTATCAACCATAAATCCACTGTTACGAATCAGTTTAGTAGTGTACCTAGCAATAATCAATTATGTCAGGGACTAATTGTGTAATTATAATTTATGGCTATGGCTGGAATTTTTCTTCTTTAAAATAAGATTATGTTTTAAATATTTATATCAAAGAAATATGCCTCATATGATAATCACAAAAGTATTTGATCTATAACTCATAAAAGAACTATAAAATTTGTAAGAAACTCTGATTTTGTATTTTTATTGTCATTGTTTTCAGTTTTATCATATTGGAAAAATATGATGGGCAGTATACGTATTTTCCTTAAAGGGAGATTCAAAAATAAATAAATCAAGCTAAAAAGAAACTTCTGGTTACTATTGCTTCTCCCTCTTTTTTTAAGTTTTAGAAAACTGTAATTTGGAAGAAATGCTGGGATCTTATTTTACATACAGTCTCTACCTGAAGTTCTAGAGTTTTGCTATCAACAAAACTCTGGAGAAAAAAAAAAACCAGGATGTCAATAAGATGGTGTAAAAGAAAGTCTCAGCTCTCGTTTCCCACAGAAACAACAATTTAGATACATAGACCAAAATACCTTTGTGAGAATTCTAGAATCCAGGTAAGAAGTTGAAGTACCCCAGGCAAGCAAAAAGACAAGAATAAATATATTAAAATGGCTAAGAAGAGCAATTTCACGTCATTTTAATTTTGTTTGTTTGTTTATTTGTTTTGATGGAGTCTCCCTCTGTCGCCCAGGCTGGAGTGCCATCTCAGCTCACTGCAACCTCCGCCTCCTGTGTTCAAGCGATTCTCCTGCCTCAGACTCCCATGTAGCTGGGATTACAGGCACACACCACCACCCCCAGCTAATTTTTATTTTGTTTGTATTTTTAAAAGAAACAAGGTTTCACCATGTTGGCCAGGCTGGTCTCAAACTCCCAATCTTCTGTGATCCTCCAGCCTTGGCCTCCCAAAGTGCTAGGATTACAGACGTGAGCCACCATGCCTAGCAAGCAATTTCATTTTAACCAGGTTAGCCCTTCCCTCCAGCCAGCAAATCTCAGTGCTGGGAGAGAATGTCCTGGCCGGTAACTTCTCTCTGGAGGGAAAAAAAGAAAGGTAGCACATACATCCAACATTCCAGCTTTTTTGCAGTCTACCCAAGGAACTGGTTTCTGTCTTACCTGATTTTGGGGTGCTGACAGACAGCCAGCATACTTCAGATATCTGGTGGCTACTAGAATAAGGAAAAGCAAGGAGGCATGCTACTATAGAACTAAAGAATCAAATAACTTGCAGTGTTGCACAGACACAAGAGAAAGCAAGAAATTATGAGTTCCTGGGGAAAAAAAAAAAAAAGAAAGAAACAGGAAGGCTCTCTAATTGAGAAATTGCTCACACAGGCCCAGAGAAGTTATATCATCCTCCTATAAAACAAAAGGCTTCAGAGGCCCCAAGAAATTTTTAGCCAGGCTGGGTGATGAGGGTCTTCCCTGCACAAAGCTAGTCTGTAAAGACTGGAGAAGTTGCTGTTTCTTTCAAATGTGTGAATTTTAATATAAAGTTACAAAACACCTGAAGAAACAGTGAAACATGGTCCAAAGGAGAAAAAAACAAATCTCCAGAAATTAATCCCAAAGAAATGGAGATAAGTGAATACCCTGAGAAAGATTTCAAAATAAGCATTCTAGAGTATTTATCAAGAAAATGATACATGAAAAAAATGAGAATATTAACAAAGAGATAGAAAATATTAAAAAAGGACAAAACAAATTTTGGAGCTGAAAAATACAATTACTATATGGAAAAATGCACTAGAGGAATTGAACAGGAGACTTAATCAAACAGAAGAAAGAATCAGCTAACTCAAAGGCAAGCAATTGGAAATAATGCAATCAGAGGAACAACAACCAAAAAAAAAACAATAAAAAAATGAAATTCTAAGGGACTTAGAGTACACCATTAAGCAAACCAAATATATATAGTGGTAGTCCAAGAAGAGGAAGGAAAAGAGAAGAGGGCAGAAAGCTTATTTAAAGAAATAATGGATGGCCCAGGCCGAGTGGCTTATGCCTGTAATCCTAACACTTCAGGAGGCAGAGATGGGCCCAGGAGTCTGAAACCAGCCTGGGCAACAATGTCAAAACCCCATCTCTACGAAATATACAAATAATAGTTTGGCGTGGTGACAGGTGCCTACAGTCTGAAAAGTTGAAACTGCAGTGAGCTGTGACTGCACCACTGCACTCCTGCCTGGGCAACAGAGTGAGATCTTGTCTCAAAATAAAATAAAATTTTAAAAAAAGAAAGAAAGTGGCCGGATGCGGTGGCTCATGCCTGTAATCCCAGCACTTTGGAAGGCCGAGGCAGGTGGATCATGAGGTCAGGAGTTCAAGACCAGCCTGGCCAGCATAGTGAAACCACCTCTCTACTAAAAACACAAAATTAGCCGGGTGTGGTGGCACGAGCCTGTGGTCCCAGCTACTCGGGAGGATGAGGCAGGAGAATCACTTGAACCCGGGAGGCAGAGGTTACAGCTGGTCAAGATCGTGCCACTGCACTACAGCCTGGGTGACAGAGTAAGACTCCGTCTCAGAAGAAAGGAAGGAAGGAAGGAAGGAAGGAAGGAAGGAAGGAAGGAAGGAAGGAAGGAAGGAAGGAAGGAAGGAAGGAAGGACGGGAGGGAGGGAGGGAGGGAGGGAGGGAGGGAGGGGAAAGAAAGAGAAAGAAAGAAAGAGGAAAAAGAAATAATAGCTAAAAACTTCTCATATATGGGGAAGAAAATGAACATCAAGATTCAAGAAGCCCAAAAGCCTTCAGCTAGAATGAAATCAGTCTTAACAGATTTAAAAACATATTAAATCATAACAAGTATATGTTCTGACCACACTAAAATGAAACTAGAATGGAACTAAAAATGAAAAATTCACAAATATGTATAAACTAATAACATGCTCTTAAACAACCAATCTGTCAAAGAAGAATTCAAAAAGGCATATTGGAGAATATCTTGGCACAAAGAAAAACAAAATATAACTTATCAAAATGTATGTGATACAACAAACACAGTACTAAGAGGAACTATTATAGGAATAAAGGCTCATAAAAAAAAGAAAAAAGATCTCAAATAAACTAACTTTACACCTCAAAAAACTAGGAAAAAAAGACAAACTAAGCCCAAAGTCAGCAGAAGGAAGATCGTAATTGCCGACAAATGAGACAACCTAGAAGAAATGGGTACATTCCTAGAAATACAACCTATCAAGATTAAATCAAGAAGTCGAAAGCCTGATCAGACCAATAACAAAAAAAGAGATCAAATCAGCAATCAAAAGACTCCCAGCAAAGAAAAGCCCAGTACCAGACTAATTCATGGGTGAATACTACCAAACATTTAAAGAAAAATTAAATAATAAAAGAGGGAATACTTTTTTGTGTGTGTGTGTGTGCAACAGTCTTGCTCTGTCACCAGGCTGGACTCACTGCAACCCTCTTGACTCACTACAACCTCTGTGTCTGGGTTCAAGCGATTCTCCTGCCTCAGCCTCCCAAGAAGCTGGGACTACAGGTGCACACCACAATGCCCAGCTAATTTTTGTAGTTTTAGTAGAGATGGGTTTTCACCATGTTGGTCAGGCTGGTCTCGAACTCCTGACCTCAAGTGATCCACCTGCCGTGGCCTCCCAAATTGCTAGGATTGCAGGCATGAGCTACCACACCCGGTCTGAAGGGAGAAAACTTTCAAACTCATTTTATGAGGCCAGCATCACCCTGATATCAAAATCAGACAAAGACAACACATGAAAAGGAAACTACAGACCAATATCCTTGATGAACGTAGTTGTAAAAATCCTCAACAAAATATTAGCAAAGCAAATTGAATAGGTACATTAAAAATGTCATATACTGTGATCAAGTGGGATCTATCCATGGATGCAAATCAACCAAAACATTAAGAAAATGAAAGATTAAAAATCACATGAATATCTCAATAAATGCAGAAAAAGCATTTGACAAAATTCAACACCCTTTCACCATAAAAATTCTCAAAAAAAATTAGATATAGAAGGAACTTCCCTCAACATAATAAAGGCCATATATCAAAGGCCCACAACTTATATACTCAGTGGTGAAAAACTGAAAATTTTTCCTTTAAGTTCTGAAACAAGGCAAGGATGAGCATTCTCACCACTTCTGGTCAACATAGTACTGGAAGTGCTAGCAAGCGCAATAAGATAATAAAAATTTTTAAGGGGCACCTAAATCAGAAAGGAAGAAGTAACATTACTTCTTAATATGACATTTCCTTATGTGTAGAAAACCCTGAAGACACAACGCAAAAAAAAAAAAAAAAAAAAAAAAAAAAAAAAAAAAAAAAGTTGGAAAAAATAAAATAATTTACAAAAGTTGCAGGATATAAAAAATGAACATACAAAAATTAGTTACATTTCTACACACTATCAATGAACTATCTGCAAAGGAAATTAAGAAAATACCATCTACAATACCATCAAGAAGAATAAAATACTTTGGAATAAATTTAACCAAGGAAGTGAAAAGGGCCAGGTGCAGTGGCACATGCATGTAATCCCAGAACTTTGAGAGGCCAAGGCAGGTGGATCACCTGAAATCAGGAGTTCAAGACCAGCCTGGCCAACATGGTGAAACTCATCTCTACTAAAAAGACAAAAATTAGGTGGTGCATGCCTGTAATCCCAGCTACTTGGGAGACTGAGGCAGGAGAACTGCTTAAACCCGGAAGGCGGAGGTTGCAGTAAGACAAGATTGCACCACTACACTGCAGCCTGGGAGACAAAGTGAGACTCCAAAAAAAGAAAGAAAAAGAAGAAGAGAAAGACTTGAAGATTAGAAACCATAAAACATTGATGTAAAAAATTAAAGCAGATACAAATAAATGGAAAGACATCATGTGCTCATGAAATGAAAAAAAAATTTTTTTAAACTTCATAGTGCTCAAAGTTATCTACATATTCAACACAAACTCATCAAAATCTGATTGGCATTTCTTACACGAATACAAAAATAGTCCTAGTATTCATATGGAAACTCTGAAAAGCTAAAGCAATTTTGAACAAGAAAAATAAAACTGGAAGCATCATAGGTCCTAGTTTCAAAATATATTACAAAGCTACAGTAACCAAAACATTATCATAGTGGCATAAAGACAAGCATACAAATCAACAGAACAGAATGAAGAGCACAGAAATAAATCCACACATTTATGGTCAATTGATGTTTAACAATGATGCCAAAAATAAATAATTGGAAAAGAATAGCATCTTCAAAAAATTGTGTTGGGGAACTGAATAACCACACGCTAAAGAATAAAATTGGACCCCTATCTTACACCATACATAAAAATAAACTCAAAGTAGATTAAAAGCTTAAATGTAAGACCTAAAAATATAAAGCTTCTAAAAGAAAACGTAGAGGAAAACGTAGAGGAAAATTTCTTGACATTGGCCTTCCCAGTGACTTCTTGGATATGACACTAAAAGCATAGACAACAAAGCCAAAAATAAACAAATAGGATTACATCAAACTAACCAAACAACAGAGTAAAGAGATATCAAGTGGGAGAAAATTTTTGCAGACCATATACCTGATAAGGAGTTAATAGTCAAAATATATAAGGAAGTTCTACAACTCAATAGCAAAAAATATATAATTTGAATTATTAGTAGAGAAAGGACCTGAACAGAGATTTCTGCAAAGAGGACACACTGCTCTACATCACTGATCATAAAAAAAAGTAAATCAAAATGTTAAAATGGCATTATAAAAGAAAATAGAAAATAACAAGTTTTGGCAACAATGTGGAGAAGTTGGAACCCTTGGGCACTGTTGGTGGAAATATAAAATGATGTAGGCATTATTGAAAATGGTATCGTTTCCATAAATAATTAAAAATAGGACAACCATATGAGTCAGCAGTCTCCCTTCTGAGTATTTGTCCCCAAAAAAATGAAATCAGCATTTCCAAGAGATACTTGCACTATTGTATTTATTGCAGCGGGTGAAAATAATCTAAATGTCCACTGATGGATGAACAGATTTTTAAAATGTGGTGTGTACATATAATGGCATATTACTCAGGTGTGAAAAGAAAGGAGTCTTATCATATGCTATAACACAGATGAACCTGAAGGATATTGTGCTAAGTGAAATAAGTCAATCACAGAAGGACACATACTGCATGATTCCACTTCTGTGAAGTATGTAAGAATCAAACTCATCGAAACAGAAGGTAGAATGGTGGTTTCCAGAAGCTAAGGAGACCCATGTGCAAAGTTGCTGTTTAATAGGTGTTACGGTCTTAATGCTTGTGTCCTCCACCAAGATTCATATGTTGAAACCTAACCCCCAATATGATAGTGTTATGAGGTGGAACCTTTGGGATATGATCAAGTCATGAGGATGGAGCACTCATGAATGATATTAGTACCTGTATAAAGGAGGCCCTAGAAACCTGCCTTGCCCCATTTGCCACATGAGGATGCAGCAAGAAGGAGCCATCTAATGAGGAATGGGTCCTCACTAGACACCAAAACTGACAGCTTCTTGATCTTGGACTTCCCAGCCTCCAGAACTTTGAGAAATACATTTCTGTTATTTAGAAACTATCCAAACGTCATACTCAATGGGCAAAAGCTGGAAGCGTTCCCCTTGAAAACCAGCACAAAACAAAGATGCCCTTTCTCACCACTTTTATTCAATATAGTATTGGAAGTCGTGGCCAGAACATCAGCCAAAAGAAATAAACAAAGGGCATCCAAATAGGAACAGAGGAAGTCAAACTATCCCTGTTTACAGATGATATGTTTTTCTATCTAGAAAACCCCACATTCTCAGCCCAGAAGCTCTTTAAACTGATGAACAACTTCAGTAAAGTCTCAGGATACAAAATCAACATACAAAAATCACTAGCATCCCTGTACATTAACAACAGTTAGGCCAAGAGCCAAGTCAGGAATGCAATCCTATTCACAATCACTACAAAAAAAAATAAAATAAAATATATAGGCATACAGCTAACCAGGGAAGTGAAAGGTCTCTACAATGAGAACTACAAAACACTGTTGGAAGAAATCAGAGATGACACAAACAAATGCAAAAACATTCCATGCTCATGGATGGAAAGAATCAATATCATTAAAATGGCCATATTGCCAAAAGCAATTTATAAATTCAGTGCTATTCCTATCAAACTATGAATGACATTATTCATAGAATTTTAAAAAACTATTTTAGTATTCATATGGAACCAAAAAATTGTCTGAATAGCCCAGGCAATCCTAGGCAAAAAAAAAAAAAAAAAAAAAAGAAAAGCTAGAAGCATCACACTACCCAACTTCAAACTATACTACAAGACTATGGTAACCAAAATGGCATGATACGGGTACAAAACCAGACAGACACATAGACCAGTGGAACAGAATAGAGAGCCCAGAAATAAGGTCACATGCTTACAACCATTTGATCTTTGACAAAGCTAACAAAAACAAGCAATGGGAATGGACTCCCTACACAATAAATGGTTCTGGGATAACTGGCTCGCCACATGCAGAACAACGAAACGGGACCCCTTCCTTACACTATATACAAAAATTAAATCAAGATGGATTAAAGATTGTAAATGTAAAACCCAAATGTAAAACCCAAAACTATAAAACCCTGGAAGACAACCTGGGTAATACCATTCTGAACATAGAAAAGGGAAAAGATTTCATGACAAAGAGACCAAAAGCAATTTGAACAAAAGCAAAAAATGGCAAATTGGATATAATTAAACTAAAGAGCTTCTGCACAGCAAAAGAAACTATCACCAGAGTGAACAGACAACCCAGAGAATGGGAGAACATTTTTTGCAAACTATGCACCTCACAAAGCCTAATATCCAGCATCTATAAGGAACTTAAACAAATTGCAAGAAAACAAACACCTCCATTAAAAAGTGAGCAAAGGACATGAACAGATACTTTCCAAAAGAAGGCATACATGCGACCAACAAGCATATGAGAAAAAGCTCAACATCATTGATCATTAGAGAAATGCAACTCAAACCACAATGAGATACCATCTCACACCAGTCAGAATGGCAATTATTAGAAAGTCAAAAAAATAGGTATTAGAGAAGTCGTAGAGAAAAAGGGACACTATACAGTGTTGATGGGAGTGTAAATTAGTACAACCATTGTGGAAAGCAGTGTGGCAATTCCTCAAAGACCTAAAAAAAAAAGAACTATCATTTAACCCAGCAATCTCATTATTGGGTATATACCCAGAGAAATAAAATGTTGTATCATAAAAACACATGCACGTGTGTTTATTGCAGTGCTATTCGCAATAGCAAAGACATGGAATCAACCTAAATGCCCATCAGTGATAGACTGGATAAAGAAAATGTAGTACATATATACCATGGAATACTATGCAGCCATAAAAAGAACAAGATCATATCCTTTACAGGAACATGGATGGAGCTGGAGACCATTATCCTTAGCAAACTAACGAAGGAACAGGAAACCAAATACCGCATATTCTCACTTATAAGTGGGAGCTAAATGATAAGAACACGTGGACACAAAGGGGAACAACACACTGAGGCCTCCTTGAGGATGGAGAGCAGGATGAGAGGGAGGATCAGGGAAAAATAACCAAAGGGTATGAGGTTTAATTAATACCTGGGTTACAAAATAATCTGTGACCCGAGTTTACCTGTAAAACAAACCTGCACATGTATCCCTGAACTTAAAATAAAAGTTAAAAAAAAAAAAAAAGAAGCTACCAACTTTATGGATGGAAACAATAGATACAAAGTTTCAGTCTTTCAGGATTAAAAAGTTCTGGAGATCTTCTATACTACATGTGCATATAGTTACTAATACTGATACTGTATGCTTAAAAACTTGTTAGGAGGGTAAAAATCTTATTTGGTTGTCACTTTGTAGATTATAAATAACATTCCACTATATTAATGTGGAATAGTTGAACTCTAGGGAATATATCTGAGTTGAAAACATTTGTGTATGTGCCCACATACAGATGTGCTTAGAAGTCAAGAACCTGGCCACTGGTCTCTTCTTTAATGTGAACTTCTGTGTAATTCAAACCAGGCCTTAATCATTCCTGGATCTTGATTTTCCCATCAGTACAACATAGGAAGCAAATTTACGGTAGTACCTCCAAATTGTACTGGTGAGTCTCATCCCCATCGTACTTTGTGGGTGTTTTTGGTTGTGGAAATTTCTGAACTACTTAGACATAATATGTTCAGGCATTTGGTTCTGGTCAGAGGGCAAAGAAAAATAGGTCTTGGACCTGCTACAATCTTTCAGGAAAACAAATTCACATTATGGAAAAACACATATTGTAAATTTGCTTTCCTATAACCCTTGACACAAATATCTATATCCCTTGACACAGTTTGTAATCTTATTCCTAGAACTCTATTCCGAGGGAAGAACTAGTGATGTTAAAGCTTATTACCACCTTATTCGTGGTAACAAATAACTGGAAACACATTTCTAGAAACCACCAGTAGGGAACTCATTCTAATACAAACTATCTATTCAGTAAGATCCTACTCAAAATATTAGCACAATTAAGGAGGGAATGCAATCAGCTAAATCTACAGTAGATGTGGAAAATTAGACTTCCAGTAATAGCCATAAAGATTCCAAGACCGTGGTATAATGAAGGAGGACTTGCCTTACCAGATGTCAAAGAAAGATATGAGCCTTTTAATAAAAGTGTGGAGAAAACTGGGTAACAATTAGAATTAAGGTTCTACAATTTTATATTTGCACACCTAATAAATTTTTTTAAAAGTTAAATAAATTACTATTACTAGAAGAAACATGCCATTGAAAGTAATTTCTGAGCAGGAATGACATTCCAAACCAAACATAATACCTAGAAGCCATAAAAAAAAACTGAAAATTTTACTAATTTTTTAAAATGCAAAATAAGTAAATAAATAAATACCATTGGCCTCTTAGAAATAAAAATTTCTTTCTACAATATATAATAGTTATAATTTCCATAGAATATGGATAAATAGCAAAAACTTAGAAAAAATTTTAAATAATAATCAGAAAACTCTAGACAGTAAGAGTGAGGAGTTCATTGAAAAAATAATAAAAGGCATATATAGAAAATCTAATATTTTCTAAAGGTAGTTTATTTTTTAGACTCAACTTTGAAAACCATATAAGTGGTTCAAAATTGTGAAACAAAATTAAATTTTAATGAAAATAAATGCAGGCTTTAAAAATCAAAGTAAAATTAAACAAAATTATTTTGATGTGTTTAATTGTTAATTTGGTGTTTTGATTATCCAGAGATGAGTTATTGTGCCTTTATCAGACACAGAAACTGTATTCCCCCAAAAGTAGAGCTAGTATTCAAATCTAAGATGAGAGGAATAAGTCACAGCCTTTTGCTTTCAACAGCAAAGTTATCATTGGTTGTCTACAGATCAAGGATTCACAAGTCATCCTTTGCAAACAGAAGCTTGGAGCCTCCAATTCACAGAAAGCCTCTGACCTGCTTACCCTCTGCTTCTACAGGGCCACCCTGGTTCAAAGGGCCAAGCTGCTGCCAGCAGCGTAAGTTGCCACTGGGAGTCCTGTGTCCCCAGAGGAACCAGAGGAGTTGAGAAGCATCTAATTATTCAGTATAAATATGGATGCTAACTTGGACTTAGTACATGTATTGCATGGACTCCCTCCAAATCACCATGCCAAGCCTCTGGAGGACAGAAGAATATAAATAGTTTAACTCCTCTTAATCTCAGTTTCCATCTATGTATACAGGAAATAAAAATAATTTGTACTCTCGTTCAAATCCTGATGCTCCCACATACCAGCTGTGTGCCCTTGGGCAAGTCACTTCTCTCTCTGAGCTACATCTCTTTCTCCCAAGATTCTGAGCAGCAAGTGAGAGGATATTAGCTACAAAAACACCTGCAAAGCGAGACATCAAGAGTTATGTGAAGGTTAATGATTATAATTCATCAAAACTATTTTTATTTTATTTGGACCATTTCTCTAAGTCCACTATGATATGTTGACAGTACACCTTAGTTAAAGAGCATTGCTCTGGAGTCAGATACCTGAGTCCAAACAGCAGCTCTGCTATTTACGAGCAATATGATTTTTCACAAGTTACTTAACTTGTATATGCCTCAGTTTTCTCATTTGTAATACTGGGATAACAACAGTATCAATGTCAGAGGGTTACTATCAGGATGAAATGAGTTAATGCACATTTTAAATATTTATTTTATTTTTTAATTGGCAAATAAGTTTTACACATGCATGGGGCACATAATAATGTTTAGAGACATATGATGACTAGTGATCAGATCAGGGTGAGTAGCATATCCATCCTCTCAAACATTTATCATTTCTTTGTTTTGGAAACTTTCAATATCCTCCTCCTAGCTACTTGAAACTATATAATATATTATTGTTAGTTAAGTTAAAAAACAGTGCTTAGTACATAGTAAGCGCTATGTACTCTTTAGAAGTAAAAAAACTTTTTAGAATTAAGTAGCTTTTTAGAATTAAAAAAAAGTACATGTCCTAGTTGGGATCAGAGATATGAAGTCAAACTACCAAAGACAAAAATAGATCGAGTTATTTTAATACATCATATGGATGGGAAGTAAGCTCAAATATAGAGTACAAAAGAAATTATGTCAGTGGTGTCAGAAGCAAGAATTCAAGAGATACAAATATGAAATGAAAGAAGTTAACTGAAATCTCCATAATCTTGAATTTTAATTGAAAATGTCAATATAAATGTGCAATACATTTCTCTTTTTAAGAGAGAAAGAAAAAGAAAGAAGAAAGAGAAAAGAAAGAAAGAAAAGAATGAAAGAAAAAAGAAAGAGAAGAAAGAAAGAAAGAAAGAAAGAAAGAAAGAAAGAAAGAAAGAAAGAGAGAGAGAGAGAGAGAAAGAAGGAAGGAAGGAAGGAAGGAAGGAAGGAAGGAAGGAAGGAAGGAAGGAAGGAAGGAAAGAAAGAAAGAAAGAAAGAAAGAAAGAAAGAAAGAAAGAAAGAAAGAAAGAAAGAAAGAAAGAGAGAGAAAGAAAGAAAGAGAAAAAGGAAAGAAAGAAAGAAAGAAAGAAAGAAAGAAAGAAAGAAAGAAAGAAAGAAAGAAAGAAAGAAAGAAAGAAAGAAAGAAAGAAAGAAAGAAAGAAAAGAAAGAAAGAAAGAAAGAAAGAAAGGAAGGGAGGGAGGGAGGGAGGAAGGAAGGAAAAAGGAGAAGGGAGGGTAAGGGAGGGGAGGGGGAAACAGAAACAGGGGGAAAAGGGGAGGAAAAAAGAGAGGGAAGGAGGACGGGGAAGAGGGAGGGAAAGGAAAGGAAAAAGAGGAAAGGAAAAAGTATGCCTTACTTTTTTCCATTGAAAAAGCCTAAAAACAGTGAGCAACATTAGCAGTAGTTACCCTCGGCACAAAAACCGATTTCTACATATCTTTAAAAGAAATGACTGATTACAACTCTTGGCTAAGAAACGTACAAGATTACTGTAAAACAACTTATGGTACCAGAAGATGAATACTAGTATTCAGGAATTAAATAGGAGAGGTTTTTTTGTTTTAGTTCAGGTTCTCCAGAAACCTCTGAGGTGGAGATGTGCATGCAGGAATATGCCAAGCAGCAGGGCGTAACTTAGTGCATTCGTGTGCAATAGCTGCTGTAACAAATAGCACAAACTGTGTGACATCACAGAAATTCATTCATTTCCCCACAACACTGGAGGATAAAAGCCCAAGATCAAAGTGTTGGTGTGGTGGTTTCTTCTAAGGTCTGTGGGGAAGGATCCTCCAGGCTTCTTTTCTTGGCACATAGATGGTCATCTTCTCCCTATGTTATCTCCACATCATCTCCCCTCTCTGTATATATTTGTGTCCAAATTTCCCTTTATTATAAAGATATCAGTTATATTTGATTAGGCCCTACCCTGATGACCTTGTTTTAGCTTAATTACATCTCTAAAGATCCTATGTCCAAATTAGTTCACATTCCAAGATACTCAGGGTTAGGGCTGAAACATATGAATATTGAGGGGACACAATTTAACCCGTACTACCTAGAGCTGCTTTCATGATGTTTCTCTCTCTGGGTCTCACGAAAGCCTAGACGTCTTCTACAGCAATATATAGCTTGCATGAGGATTCTCAAGTGCAGAATACACTGCCTGCAAACTTAAAGAGCAAATTTAAACCCAGTACTTCTCTCCTTTTCAATGGAAGTGGGATAAAACACAATAATTTGTCCATAGCTTTGGAGACTATGTTCTGATACAACTTAGACCACTACACCTCTAAATATTCAACAATGTGACAGACTGAATCTTTATTTCCTTACAATTGGAGCCCATATATTTACCAAGACATTCAGAGGGCTTATCACGTTTTGTCCATGGGGTCTGATTAACTGCATCAACAATATAGTGACGCAATCTTGTGTTCTGCAGGTTGTCCACCTTGCCAGGACCTCCTTGGAGAGTGAATTAATGTTATCTTTATGGCTGAGTGATTTAATATGACTCTGAGGCAAGACTGAAGGTATACTGCTATGGATCCTAGGTGAATGCAAACTGCTTCTGATTCTCCTTCCGGTTGGGTAATGAGAAGATCACATTAGCCAGATCGGTAGCCACTTATAAGGTACATGAAGTTGTGTTCATCAGTTCTAGTCAGGAAAGCACATCCAACATAGTGACTAACTTAGAACCAATGCTTGATTAAATTTACAATGATTTATTGTCATTCCTCATAATCTGTTTTAGTAGAGGCTAGACTGTTGAATTAAATGGGGATGAACTATCACCCCTGAATCCTTTAAGGCTTTGTGGTACTTATATCTGCCATTAGCCTGCAAAGATGATCATCTTAGTGGAGTGGAGGGAGGAGTTTCAGGGGCTTCTTATGGCCTTTATTATTAAAATAGCTCTTATTTCACAGGTCAAGCTTTTGTTCCACATGAAGATGTGTCCAACTGTTATTTATGTTATTTAAAATTATACATCCGTGAATACAACAAATGGATTAGCAGCCACACTGTGAGGCAGACTGGGACAATACTCTATTTGCCAACAGACTTTCACACACTCCTACTGCATGCGCAAGCCATGTTGGTACTTTATGTACCCAGGAATCAATGTCAATTCAGATCATCCAGGAAACAAATCAAAGGACTTAAGTACTTCCTTTTGCTTTGTGTATGGTCAGATGAATAGCTGATATTCTCTTCAGAGAAAGAATGAAGGAATCACAGCTGTAACATCTGCCAAAGAGTTGCAGTCTTTCCCACTAGAACTAGACTCTCTTATAATCCAAAGATTGTGGGTCTGAAAAACAGCTCAGATGATGAATCTGGGCAAAGGATTATGACTATCTATTGGGTAACAGAATTCAGCTTCTGCTCATTTATTCTTTCCCAAAGTTTCAGTGTAAAAATATTCAAATATGTAAAGGAGCTGAAATAATTTTATAGTGACCAAATGTATGTTCACCGTCTCGATTCAAATTTACAGTGAATACGTGCACTAGTTCCTAGGGCTGCTGTAACAAATGTCCACAAACCAGGCAGTGAAAAACAGCAGAAATTTATCTGTCTTATTTCTGGTGGCTAAAAGTCCAGAATCCAGGTGTTGGCAGGGTTGGTTCCTTCTGAGTTCTGAGGAAGAATCTGTTGCATGCTTTTTTCCTAACTTATGCTGGCTGCTGGATATCCTTGGCATTTCTTGGTTTATAGACACATCACCCCAATTTCTACCTCGTCCTCACATGGCATTCTTCCCTGTGATCTGTGTTTACCTTTCCCTCTTCCTTTAAGGATGCCAACCATTGGGAGCCACACTAATCCATTGTAACCTCATTTTAACTTGATTAAATCTGCAAATATTTTGTTTTCAAAAAAGGTCACATTCACAGTTTCCAGGTAGGCATGAATTTGGGGGGGAACACTACTCACTTCAGTACAATATGCATATTCAACCACTAATTTATAAACATCTTACTGTACTTATTTATAAACATCTTACTGTACTTATTTATAAAATAACTATCCACATACTCATCTCTCTATCCATATATTAATCCACTTTATTTTTAGTGCCTTTTAAAATAAAGTATAGATGTCAATATACTTCTCCTTATATACTTCAACACACATATCATTAACAGGAGTTCATTTGCTTATAGTTATTTTTTCTTCTGCTGAAAAATATACACACGACTAAATTCACAAATTTCATGGTACAGGTTGATACAGACATAAGTATAACCCAAATCCCTATTAACATAAAGGCATTACTATCACCCCAGAAGGTTTATTCATGCATCTTTATGTATAATCTTTTTTTGTCCGCAAATGCTTATAATGTCTATATTCATAATAGTCAAATATTGGAAACAATCCAATCTACATCAATGGATGAATAGATAAATTGCAGCACAAAGAGACAATGAACACTACTCAACAATAAGAAGAAAAACCTGGCTGGGTATGGTGGCTCACACCTGTAATCCCAGCACTTTGAAAGGCCAAGGCAGGTGGATCACTTGAGGTCAGGAGTTTGAGACCAGCGTGGCCAACATGGTGAAACTCTCTCTCTACTAAAAATACAAAATTAGCCAGTGGCACAAGTCAGTCACTATCCCTATCTTCCAGTGGCAACTACTATACTGTTTTTTCTACCATTAATTTGTTCTGCCTGTTCTAGAATTTCATACAAATGTATCTTTATTTTAAACAGTTTATCACATAGAAAGTAAAGAGTTTGAGCTATTTATCTCTTAATTCTGTCAATTCTCGCTTCCTGTATTATGAAGCTCTGTTACTGGGTACATATGGTACATATACATTTATGATTGTTTATGTCTTTCTGACAAATTGATCTTTCTAACTTTATGAAATGCCCTTCTTTATTACCAGTGATGTTCTTTGTCTTCTTTTTCTTTTCTTTTTTTTTTTTTTTTGAGACAGAATCTCTCTCTGTCTCCAGGTTGGAGTGCAGTGGTGCGATCTCAGCTCACTGCAACCTCTACCTCCTGGGTTCAAGCAATTCTCCTGCCTCAGCCTCCCGAGTAGCTGGGACTACAGGTGCATGCCACTACGCCCAGCTAATTTTTGTATTTTTAGTAGAGATGGGGTTTCACCATATTGGCCAGGCTGGTCTTGATCTCTTGACCTCATGATCTGCCCACCTCAGCCTCCCAAGTGCTGGAATTACAGGTGTGAGCCACGGTGACTAGCCAATGTTCTTTGTCTTGAATCAATTTTGTCTGATATTAATATAATCACTCCAGCATTCTTAAGCTATGTACATAGCATATCTTTCTTTATCCATTACTTTTAATATATCTGTCTTTGTAGCTAAATTATTATTTTATAGACAGTGTAAAATTGGGTTTTGCTTTTTTATCCATTCAGAAAATATTTACTTTCATTTGAAATATTTTGTCCATTATCATTTATTGTAATTTTCAATGTGATTAGACTTAGGTGTACATTTTTATTATTTTTGGTTTTTGCTTCGTTTCCTGTTTTCTTTTGTTTTGGTCAGTGTTGTGGTTATCCTCTTCTCCCTTTTCTAACTTCTTTAACATTTATATGATTATTTTTAGAATTTCATTTAATTTATTTATTGGGATTTTAGATATATCCTATTACATTTTAAGTGGTTGATCTAGTGATTGCCATATATATCTTTATATTTTCTACAGATGTCTTATAATTAATATTACACTAATTCATGTAAAATATATTTAATGTATATTTCATGAATATATAAAATATTTTACTTCACGTAAAATATAGAAAATTTGTAATCATGTGAATGCATTTAGCCCCATCTTTTATACTCTAGTTCACATATGCATTATATCTATGCATTTACAAAGCCCACAAGAAAGTACTATAATTTTTATTTTAAGTGATCTTATATACTTTTTTTAACTAGAAGAAAAAGGTCTATTTATTGAGTCAGGTATTTATTTTTTCTGATGCTCTTATGATTTCCTAAAGATATGAGTTTCATCTGATATGATTTCCTTTCAGTATGAGAAACTTCCTTTAACATTTCTTAGAATGAAGGTCTGCTGACAAAAAAATTCTCTTAGTTTTATCTAAAAATGTCTTTATTTCACATTTATTCTTGAAGGACACTTGCACTGGAAAAAAAGTGATGGATTTTGTTTTTTACTTTGAACACTTGAAAATGTAGTTTCACAGTCTTGTGACCTCCATAGTTTCTGATGAATTATTCAAATTATTCGTTCCCTTTGTAAGATATTTTATTTTTGTGTAGCTGCTTCAAGGCTTTTCACTTTGTCTTTAATTTGTAGCAGTTTGATTTGCCTAAATGTGGTTTCCTCCACAACTTACTCACTCGAAGTATACTGAGATTCCTGGATCTGTATTTGTATTTATCTCCAAATTTGCAGAACTTTCGGCCATACTTTTTTTTTGACGAAGTGATTTGACTACCATTGCAAATTTTTCTTTAAATTAATGATAAATCTCAGAATTTGATTGCCTGTATTCTGCCTTTATGGTTTCTGAAGTGTTGGGCAAATGATTTGGGTACCACATCTGCATCTGAATCACCAGTAGTGCTGATCATTATTTTTCTTTGTTTTCAAATTGTTGTTTGTTTAATTAGGTACTGGAAGAAACATTATTAGGTCATTTGGCTTTCCTCTTGCATTTTATCTGAAAATCTCCCTCTGAGATACATTTCATGAAAAAAATAAGGCCAAAACTATCTGAAAGGTACATGCATCTATGTAAAAACAAAAATGATATGTTTATAAGCATATGTTTGTACAGAGCACAGTTACTATTTATAATATGTACACATTTTTCCTCTATAAACATATAGTAGAATCTGTGTAGTTAATGACTGAGGAGAGATAGTAGGTCCAGAGTGTAGAAGTAATTAGCTTTTCATTTCTAGCCCTTTTATACTACCTACTTATTTATTGTCATGTGAAGTGTTATTTTCATAATTAAAAACAAAGAAGCTCCTCACACACACACACACACACACACACAGACACACACACACACACACACAGACAGACACACACACACAGACACACACACACAGACACACACACACACACACACACAGACACACACACACACACACACACACACACAAAGGATACCATGTGCTCTAGTCTGCTAAACAGACTCTGACTACATGCATTTTTCTAAGCCCATGAGCTGGGAAATGTAAGAAGGTGGCTGAATACCAACAGACTCAGAAAGCTGAAACAATGCTTCTCATCTGGAAAATGAGGTTTGAAGGGCTGACCAAATGAGAAATCTTGCTACTTCTTTTAGCAAGCATCAAGATACTGAGCAATTATGAAGTTCCCATGTATATTTCCAAAGCATCTTTGATTCCCATCAAAGGATTACTGATGGACTCTCACTCTTCTCAAATAAAATACTCTCTTTACAAGATAGAAATCTTAGCTTGGTATGGTGGCTTGCACCTGTAATCCCAGCACTTTGGGAGGCCAAGGCGAGGGAATCACTTGAGGTCAGGAGTGCAAGACCAACCTGGCCAACATGGCAAAACCCCATCTCTACTAACAATATAAAAATTAGCCCGGTATGGTGGCTCATGACTGTAATCCCAGCTACTCAGGAGGCTGAGGTGGTAGAATTGCTTGAACCTGGGAGGCGGAGGTTGCAGTGAGCCGAGATCACATCACTGCACTCCAGCCTGGGTGACAGAGCAAGACTCCATTTCGAAAATAAAAACATAAAACTAACAAACAAAAGGCAAGATACAAATCTTTGCTCCCCATATGTGACTTGCTGTGAGATATCCGTGATATGAAAGAACCAAAATGCATTATGGTTCCTCAAAGCTCAGGCAAGTGTTAAAACCAAACCAAACAAAATTCACTGGAACTGGAGGTTTCCTGAGATCAAAAGCTAGAGGCCTTTTGAAGAAACTCTGTCTAAAACTTCTACAGGCTTGAAATATCTCTTTTTGTGTTCAGTTTTGAATACGCACAGGCTCTGGATTCAAATCCCAACTGTATTACCTACAAGTATTGTTCTATGACAAATTATATCACTTTTCTATATCTTCATTTCATTATCTATTAAAAAGCAGAAATATAGTAACCACTTGACATGTTTGCAGTGAGAATAAAAATAGAAAGCTGGCATAATTACTGTCATAGAATAAACTAACAATAAAAGTCAATAGTTATCATGTTAATATTAATTTTAGAAATCTTTTTCTAAGGGGAAAATAGCTAAGCCTCAGATGTATAGATGTGTCACATTTTCTTTCAAATCTGGAATAGGGCTGGTAAGTTGGTTTCATTTTGAGTTTGTCAACTCTCCTACTTCATTCATAGTTGAATGAAATGTAACAGAGGACTGGTGGCTTGTATATCAGGTGTGCCCAGTGGAAAAGGCCCAAGTCTTGTTGATCATTATTGCTAAATCTGATATTCAGTGCTTCAGCAGTTATCGTTGAGGCCATTACACTCTACTTTTAGTTTAGTCAACTAATGTCTCCCAGCTTTGCGAACCACACATCCTGGACAGGCCAAATTGCAGTATTTGGTTCCACTGTCTATATGAGTAAACTCCTACTTTCCAAGTCATAAAACATAAAAATAGAGACATTGTAACAATAGCCTAATATTATGGAGAAAGCAAATTATAATTTATTGAATACTAAGTCAATTGTTGAGTATAATTTATTGTGCCAGTACATTTTACATGTGTCATCTCATTTAATCTTTGTAAGAATGCTTTAAGGCACAAATTACAGTCCATATTGTAAACGAGAGGCAACCAATGTTGAGAATGTTTATGTTCACTGCCACCCAGATGGTTAGTGTCAGGACTGAGATTCAAACCCAATTTTACATGGTGGCCGTATTTTTTATTCTCTCTGCATGGGTGCATAGGAAGATATATCTGGTTTTGAACATGTTCCCGATCATACTCAGGTTAACTTGTGAAATAAAAAGATGCACAAAATATTCGGTTTACTTCCTTGGGTTTGGCAAGCACTAAAGTCGTCATAGTCTCAGTTGTTTCATGTCACTTTCTGTGGATTTCTGTGTCAATCAATAAGATGTCTGCATACTGCAAAATTGGAGGCCTTTAATGGTTAGCTTGGTATTACCGATGCTCAAAATATAATAATAGCAAAAATCACATTAATTAGACCATTTGCAAAAGAATGTGATTATCCAGATCTTCTAGAAATGCAATCGTGGAAGCAGATGCCACACAGATAATGATAAACAGTGCCTGTGCTTACCAGCAATTATTTTCTTTCTCCCTGGAAGCATGCTGATTAGCCAAAGACACTCAGAGTCTGGCTCCAACAGAGAGGGCTGGGTCCCTAGCCAAGTTTCATGGCAACTCTGTAAATAACAATATGTCCCACAGACCAGATTCCTAGCCTGCAGGCACCATTATATCACATCTCCCAGCCCTGTGCATTGGCGACTCCTCATAGACTCAGAGCTTGGAAGAAACTCAGTTGGAATCGAAAAGAAATTCTGGCTTTGCTAAACTACTACTTCAAGTAAGTGAGCAAGCCTGTATGAGAACTGTATTGCTAGGTAGCCAAGGAATTTCCATTACTCTATCACAATTGGTAAGTACTAGAAAAGAATGAACAAAGTTGTCCTTTCAAAGCTCAACATAGGCTGCCCACAGTCAGAACTTAGTGTTCCTGTAGATAACCTTTTGCAAGTTACTTACCCTTTCTTACTTAGATGTCATCTTTGGAAAAACGAGATAACAGTAGCCAGTGAATGCACTTGCTTGGAAAGTTTATTATTAATATGTGAGCAAGTGTTGAGCTACATATACAGACATGTTCAAACTGAGTTAGTCTGGGTCATATCTGAGTAAGATAATTTTTTTAATATGGATGATAGATTCCCTCTTTAAGTCACTTCCTGGTTTCCAGAAGATCTAGAAACTCACTTAGAACTCCAAGGCTTTCACTAATTTTGAAAGTTCCACATTTACACCACCGTGCCTTGACTGTTTCTTCTTCCTGCCTTTTCCCATATGTCTGTTGAATTTCACCTATATGGCACATATTTACAAAGTGTTTCACGTGTTTCAGCTACTGTGCTAGGCATTACTTTCATGCTTTCTCTTAAGGCCACCTATGTGAAATGCAGATACCCATGCTGCATTCTGGGACTCAGTGAATATCTTCAGAAATATGCCTTATTATTATACGAGGTGCATTCTACACTGATGAGGTCATTCAACTAAAAATATTTCCTATGGAACCATGTTTTAAATTGTAAAGAGACATAGACAAAGATTCTAAATCATTTGCTTAAACTGCCATACCCAACTGGGCCAAAATTAGAACAAAATTCCACTTTTTCTAACTCTAATTTTTGATACTCATTGAATGTATAGGAAGCACAAGAAATTCATTTACTGTTTTGTCCATGTGAAATTGTGTGCTTGTGAGGAGGTTAATGGGGACTGTCTGGGCCACCATTTGTCTTCTTTTACTCTGTAACAATCAACTAGAAAACAGTAACCTTCTTAAAGCACTTACACCATCCTCTAAAAGAAATGAATCAAAAGATTGAATTTCCCCAATCTTTTGAGATTGTATCAAGCCATCGCAAATGATATGTGTAAATAGAATTCCAATATTAGAGCTCCACAATGTCTCCTTATCTGAACATTTTTCTAAAGCAGATTTCCCTTAATATGAGGTTTAAGTCTCACAGAGACATTTTACTTACAGCCAAAACGTTAAACTCTGATCAGATTGTACCATTTGTCAGTTGTTTCCAAGAGGCTGATCACATTTTGAAGGGGACGTCTGTGTACTGTTAGAGATTAAAATGAAGATCTGAGTTAATGAGCATAAGTTCATTTGCCAGTCACCTCCAGTTCTTCTGTGTCTATCTCCAAATCCAACTTCTAAAGTCCAGAGCCACATTTCAGAAGACTGATAGATAGCACACCCAAGATGTTCCACTGTGCAAAACTGAAAGAGTCATCTTTTCTTAAAAAATTTAGAAATTCTCCCTGACTTTCTCCTCCAACCATGGAAAATTCCCAGTGGTTCAAGTTCAAAATCATAATGTTCTCCTTGCATGTAGGTGTCAATCTATCTTCAAACCTGATCATTTTTACTTTTGTAGTCTTTTCTCACTTGATTCCCCTTGGGTCCTCTATAATACTTCTTATCAAGTCTAAAGTGCTGTGGTCTAGTTTAGCAAAGCGCTTTTTTAATGGAGTCTCATCCTTCTGTTTCTCTTTTTTCTAATCCAATTTATATATTAAAGAAGATTAATCTTTTCAAAGTACTGCTTTGATCCTTTCTCTGTCAAAAACACTTAGTGTCTTCTAGGTGTCTATGAAATAAATTCCACAAGCCAAGGGAACCACTTAAAGCTGACAATAGTCAGTCACCAAATTACGTTTTCAATCTTTTTATTTGTTATGGGATGATTCCCCAGAATTTGTATGTTGAAGTCTCACCTCCAGCCCCTCAGAATGTAACCGTGTTTGCAGGTAAGGTCATATAGAAGTGATCCATGAAAATGCAGCTGTTAAAAGAAGGAAGGCACCGGGACGTTGACCATATGAAAAGGCAGCAAGAGGATGGCCATCCGCAAGCCAAGGAAAGAAGCCTCAGAAAAACCCAACCCTGATAGCACTTTGATTTGGGGGTTTTGTTTAATCTTTTTTTAAAGTTCTGGGGTACACGTGTAGGATGAGCAGCCTTGTTACATAGGTAAACGTCTGCCATGGTGGTTCGTTGCCCAAATCAACACATCACCTAGGTATTGAGCGCAACATGCATTAGCTATTTTTCCTAATGTTCTCCCTTCCCCAACTCCACCCCCTGGCAGGCCCCAGAGTGTGTTGTTCCCCTCTCTGTGTCCATGTTTTCTTATTGTTCAGCTCTTACTTACAAGTGAGAAGATGCAGTGTTTGGTTTTCTGTTCCTGCGTTGGTTTGCTGAGAAGACATGGAATCAACCCAAACGCCCATCAGTGATAGACCAGATAAAAAAAATGTGGTACATATACACCATGGAACACTATGCAGCCATAAAAAGGAATGAGATCATGTCCTTTGCAGGGACATGGATGGAGCTGGAAGCCATTATCCCCAGCACTTTGATTTTGAACTTCCAGTTATTTAAGCCACTCAGTCTGTGGTATTTTATAATAGCCCTAGCAAATTAGTATACTATCCAAACCTAATTCCTTGTCAATTCGCTCATATCCACCAAATGTTTTCACATGTCCATGGTGTTCCCTGTGGGATGTAGTGTTTTCTTATATCACATCTTTTACTCATATTCATCTTTCCAGATCCGTATTTAAGAGAATGTGTCCCAAGCCAGTAATCCCAGCCCCCCACATACTTCCCACCTCAAGCTGAAAACAGTCTCATCTGAATCAGAACTCCAAAGTCCCCTTTTTAGTTACTCAGTGGATTCATTTGTTAATAGAATTGCTCTTTGTTGTATGCATTATCTCCTTGGCCTGTCAGGTCCTTGAATGTAAGAAGCATGAATCACTTTTTTAGTACTCCCCACCTCCCACTCCACCCAGCACATTGCCCAGACCATGAACCCTACTCAAATGATAAATGACTAACTGATACAAATAACACATGATAATAGCTGACATATAATAATAACTCACTTTATGTAGACACAGAATCATTCCATTGAATCATCACAGACGCTTTTTGAAATAGGTGCTATTATGATTTCCATTTTGCAGATTAGAAAACTGAATATCAGGGAGATTGAGTATTTGACTGTAAGTATGAGCATTAAGTACATGGCAATGAAAATGTACTTTCTCCATTCCAACTCACTGCCTTGCTATGAAAGCAGACTTTAAAACCTAGCCATCTAAAATCCCTTTCAGAATAGCAGGGTAACAATTAAAAAAAAATCCCCCAGAGAGTTGCCTTCAAATCATAGAATTACTTCTTCTCCCAAGGCAACAAGGACAGAGAATATGTTCTTTTGTCAAATGCCACTCTGTTACCTGTGGATAGCACACCCACCCAGGATGAAAGCAGCAGTCTTTTCCATCATTTTATTTCACTTCTCACAATGGACAGCTTCTCTTGAATTTGTGTGAAAGCTCAACATATAAACCTATGTTTCCCATACCAAGAGATAAATAACAAGAGCTGCAGATAGCTATTATGTGGCATCTTCAATCCCAGGCTTGTCTGAAAACTACCTCCCAGGAGTTGACTCTCCCACTAGGCTGGGTTTTCTCAAAAGAGTAAGGAATTCAGATATTTTAAAACAACTCTCACTTCTCAAAAGTAATCTAAGTGGCTTTTTGCAACCTGATTCTACAGGAGTTTCTTTCAAATGACATGATCTTATGATAACACTCAGAATTTTCCAACAAGGATTTAAAAAGAAATGGCAAAGACTGCTTGACCCTCACAAAGAGAATAAGTCAAATGTAGATTGTGTGCATATTGTGGCTGTTAATGAAAATTTCTTCCCATTAAATTTATAAAATGGTTCCATTATCTTTGGCATCTTTAAGTCTCTAAAAGACAGCTATGTATAAAAAGAGGATTTAGAGACAGAGCTTTTACAATATACTTATCTGTAATTAGATAAAATGTATACATTACTATGTGTTTAATCTCATCATGCTAAATCTTATTTTAAAAAGCACATAAAGGAGGAATAGACTGCGTTATCTTCATTGTGGCTTGCATCCATAGGAAAGTTCAGAAGAAAACCACTTATCCATTCATTCAAATATTTAGTGAATGTGTTCCTACTAGCAGCTAAGAATGGGAAAAAGAAAGAACAGTTCCTGTCCTGAAATAGGTTTACATAAATGAAAAGCACAGGTATAAAAATGCAACATTGTGAATGTCTCTCATAATGGCAGAAAATGCTAGAGGAGCAGAGCGTTTCCACCTCTCAAGTTCAATAGCTAAGATCTTCGTGAAGATGAATTGCTTTGGAACCAACCAAATTTGAGGTGAACCTTTAATATGCTGTGGAGGTGGGATGACCATAACCATCTTTTAAAAAACAAAAATATGAACTCAGAAATATGACATACCCTCTCAAAATGGTAACTAGCTTTCAACTAGTAAATTTTCCCCTGCCAGTTGGAATTTATAAAAATATTTTAAAATTGGATTGATTATTTGTTATAAGCAATCCTCTCTCATTCTTGAGCCCCTGAAAAGAGAATATTAACATCGTTTTAGATTTCAAGTTTTGAAATAGCTATTAAGAACCTTTATATCTGAGTTGATTTCAGGATTTGTTTTGATAGCCGCAACAAATAATAAAATCAATGGTTAGTTCATAAATTATGTCTGTTAATGAAATCAATCAATGATAAGCTGATTAACCTTCTCCCTTTGAATCTATTGTTTTTTCATATATAAAATTCTTAGTGTGCCCTTTGGTATTTAAGATGGTCAATTAACTGTCTTATCTTCCAGCTGAATCAGTTTATGAATAAAATATTTTTGAGCATTTTTTAAAACGTGAATACAGTTCAAAGGTTTTTAGTTTAGTTTTATTGTTTGTTTTCTACAATTTATAGGTAATGCAACATAATATTTTGTCATTTTATCTACTTAAAATTTATTGGAATTACTCCTGTTTTACACTTAAAGATAATGAATTCTAGGTTAATTTTTTCCCAAGTTCCCACAGCTAGTAAAGAAAAACTGGAGGTAGAATTTATTGACAAGGAAATAACAGTTGAACTGGAAAATGAGAATTTTAAAATAGTTATAAAGGGAAAAATAAAATATTTTTGGCAGAGAATATCCTTTTAAACAAGGTCCTAAGATAGGAAATCTTAAAAGAATTATATTTTCAAGAAATTCCTCTAAAAAAATTATTTCAAAATGTTGATTGGGAAGAGGGCCATCAAATGTATGCTAACAGAATGTCACTTAGATTAGAATTGTAGCAATGACTGGAAGTGATATTAGGGCACAACAAGAAAAGAAAGGGAGGTATTTCATATTTTTATTGAGCTTCACCGTATATCCTGGTTTGTCCTACACAGTTCTGGCTTATGCCTGTTGTCCAGATGTAATTATTAGTAGCACCTGCTATGGTATGAAGGTGTCCCTATCAAAGTTCACATGTTGGAAACTTAATCCACAATGCAACAGTGTTGAGAGGTAAGACCTTTTAAGAGGAGATTAGGTCATGAGGGTTCTGTCCTCATGAATGAATCAATGCCATTATCAAGGCAGTAGGTTTGTTACCACTGGAGCAGTGTCCTTATAAGGATGAATTCAGCAACCTTCCCTCTCTTCCATGTGCATACTCTCTTGCCCTTTCACCTAGCTCCACCGGATAGCACAGCAAGAAGGTGTTTGCCAGACACAAGCCCCTGGACCTTGGACTTCCCAGCATCTAGAACTGTAAGAATCTCTATTCTTTATAAATTACCCAGTCTCAGGTATTCTGTTATAGCAGCACAAAAGGAATGAGGACAGCACCCCTTTCCTTTTCAAAAGCACTCCTGTTCAAATGATAATTATATAGTCATCCTAATTAATATACTAATAAAACATATGATAATGTTCACTATCCTGGAATCTGATGCGGATCTCACCAAACCACCATCTTTGTCTCTGACTTAGGAACTGATGTAGTTTGGTGTCAAAGACATCACTGCTTCATATGAATATTTAGAAGCTTGATGTGTAATAATGACTGCAAAACAACAAAATGACATGAAAAACTATGAAAACTTCTAAAAGAATGAGTTAAATACTTTCCACTGAACATGACTTGGACAGCTCCCTTCATCAGCTGGAATGAAAGGAAGATGTAGAATAATGTACAAATTTGACCCTTTTAGGTAAGCTAATCTTTAAAATCTTTAAAAGCTAATCTTTAAAAATATGTAGTGGGAATTATATTTTTAAAAGTAATTTGAGGTTTTTTTTTTATTTTGCTACTTTGTATATATGTTTGTGTGTGTATATGTGTGTGCATGTATATGTGTGTGTATTTTTATATAGAGAGACATATATAAAGAGAGAGCAAGAGTTAAAATTTAAGGACAAAAAATTCTGAATGGAAAGATCATGTCTTTCTTTTATTTTCTACATGTACATGTACATTATTGCTCTTTAAGAAAAAAAAACATTGAATATTTCAGAAATTTTGTTTTCTCCTCTTAGATGGACGCACAATAAATAAGGCATCGCCTTCTAAACTTTCTCTCCCAAACATCCACCCTTGTACTCTCAGACTTCAAAACTGCACTCAAGGGACCTAGATGTAACCAATTCTTGATTTGCCTGATAGCACAACGATGTAACATCATCTTCTTACTACAATAAAAGTGAGAAGAGTTTAATGAGCATATCTGGAAACTAATGCATACTACACAGCCCTTTTTAAATATAAGACACTTTTATTTTGGTCAAAGTGTCATCAGTCATTTAAAACTGCCAAATCTATTCCATTTTAATTTGATCTTTGTTGTTTTTCGGAAAAAGTGAACATTTTGGAACTATTCATCTTGGTGGTATAATTAGGGAACAATGAGTAAAAGCTTAGAATAAGAATTTCAAATCATCTAGGGCTACTTTTACAATCTTCATACACTCTCTTAAACTGTAATTTCAAACAAACTTATTCTTTTTGAATCTCAGTTACTCATCTATAAATTGGGTCCTGCCCACTTTCTTCCTAGACTATATTCTACGTTTTTTTCTATTCTCTCTCCTGGCTTGCCCTAATAAATCAAGTCTCTCTAGATTCTGCACCAGAAACAATTTATATTGAAATCTTTTATGTGCAGGAGAGCTCCTGATATTAACCAATTCACTTCCTAGATCTGGTGTATTACAATGGGCATGGCAGCTATGATATATGGAAAACCATGGCTTTAATGCATGTCTTTACCATTGGCTCTGAAATAAGTTACAATGTTCCAGTGATCTGCCTTTATTTCAAAGTTTCTTATTTTGGGATGTATGGAGGGGCTTCAAAACATCTGTGAATCTTTGGACGTGTTCTGAAAATTCTGTGGTCTGTGTTGAAAACATATGTTTCAGTACTTGAGAACTACTCTTTAAAATGAACGTGAACCATGAAAACTGCTTACACAACTGGGGATTTAGACAAGATTTTGAATATTGTCCAACCTGAATATAGATAGGATCTGATTTCTTTTCAAAGATGAAAGAGGAATAAGACTATTCAAATAAATACAGCATGCTGTAGATGGAGAACAGACTTGCAGATTGAACAGCAAGAGCTGCCCTTGTGCCTCAAACCTCCTGATTCCCACTTCACAAAGAAGAAAAATAGCACATTTCCACTCATTCTTTTTCACAGATATTTTCTCCTTTGCTAGGAATGCATAAATGAGTCAGTTAATGAAAATGGAAAATTTAGCCTTCCTGCTTTCTAGCACAATTCATGAAATCAGCAAGTGTACCTAAGAAATGGAATGTTCGTGACAATGATTAAAGGTGCTGTGTCCAACAGGTTCATAAAAGGATTTTTGTATCTGGAGAAAAAAAATATATTTCCTTCCTTGAAGCAGAGGGGCAAGAAGTACTTTTGTTTTAAAATATATCATGACATCTTCCTTGCTAGCTTCAGCACAGGACTTGTCACTTATAACCTTATTTTAAGCTAATTAAACTATCAGTCTTCTTTTGTTACTCTAAACAGAACACAGTCATTGTATTGTTTCTGGTCAGTTCTTAATGGGAAGAACATAAGGTCATTTATCTTTTCCAGAATCCCCTCAGCTATACCTAAACTACTTTTCTATAAATGTCTGAAGATTTTTAATTCAAATCTACATTTAGCAAAATGCATAGCAGCCTATTTGACAGCAATTGGGACACACACCACGACAAGCTCTACAAAGAATGTTGAGAGTCTTGCCATGAAAAGAGCAAGTGGCGTCTTGCTGTGTCTAACCCTTGGAAATTGAGATTTAATATTATTTGACATTCGAGCATTGAAACTGAACTCAGGCTTGTAAAAGTTGTTCTCGTTTAAATTCTTGGTTTTGCTTAAGAGTAGAAAATGTTTGAAATAAATTTAACCCAACCCTATGTAGGTCCAAAGTTTCATTACTATATGAATTTGCCAAATACATTGCTTAGGGTTCCCCTGACAAACAATTTCCATGTCCTCTTTTTTTTTTCATTTTCAGTCTGGAAGAAATGTAAATGTCTTAATCTCAAAGAATTTTATTTTGCAAATCACCAGGAAGTCAGTACCTTTTTCTCCCTATATGTCTTTGAGAGCACTATGTTAGGAACCCACATGGTAAAGAAGATGAAATGAGTAATAGTCATAGGAACTCAAGCATTTGTTACATAATGTTCAGAAAATTTAGCCTTTCTCTCTCTTGCTGTCTCTCTTGTTCTCTCTCCCTCTTTCACACACACACGAGAAAATACATATACATTTAAACTATCGCTTTCTATATACAATCTTTACTCTCATTCCACAAAGAAGTGATAGATAGATAGATAGATAGATAGATAGATAGATAGATAGATAGATAAATATCTCCAACACAGGGCTTGTATCCAAAATATAAAATAAGCCCTTACCAATTAATACCGAAAAAGTCAGACATCCCAAATGAAAAATGGACCAAAACTTTAACACATGCTTTACAAAAGAATTACCAATATACATATGAAAAGTGTTCAATATCTATTTGTCATGAGGAAATGTAAATTAAAATCATAATGAAATACTACTTTACACCCATTATGATGGCTAATATTAAAAAAAAAGATGAAAAAGATGACATATTGGCAAGGATGTAGAGCAACCGGAACTTTTATACTACTGGTGGCAACATAAATTTGGAAAAATATTTGGTGATAACTACTGTGTTGAATATATACATATGACCCAGTAAGTCCACTCCTAAATATAAACTCAACAAAAATGTGCAAATATGTTCATCAAAATAGGTACTAGAATATTCAGAAAAGCACTGCAAAACTGTAAAAACTGGAAAAACCCAAATATTCATTAGCAGAAGTACTAATAAATAAACTGTAATCTATTTGCATGATTAAATAAAACATGAAGAACAACCATATGCAAAAAAAAGAAAGATCAAGATACCACTTACATAAAGTACAAAAACAAGCAATGCTAATCTATACTGACTGAAGTTGAGAAGTCAGGATAGTGGTTATGCTTGGGTCGGGGCAAAGAATTCATGATTGTAAGGGATCATGGGCAGGTGGAGGGGAGAAGAGAGTGCTCATAGCGTCCTGGTAACATTGTTTTTTTAAAAATCTTGGGGTCAAATACATAGGTGTGTTTAGTTTGTGCAACTTCAGTGAGCTGTATGTTTATAATACATACATTTTTGTATGTATATTATACTAACTTTGTACTTACAGTTTATAAGTTAAAAAAATAATCATTCTTGGCTTGGCATAAATAAAACATTCAAATACTAATTTAGATGTTTGGCTGGGAATTTATTTCTACTTTATGAAGTTAAAATCAAAGCCCTTGTACCAAAGAATTTTGCAATCAAGGGAAGAAGCCTAGCCAAACACTTGCTCCCTTATTCTGAATAATTTTAGGCAGGCTCTCATGGTTCTACTAACACTAATATTAATAACAATTTAGTTTATTGCAAAATTTGCAGTATGCATTCTTTATTATAGTCAATTAGGTCCAATGGTCAGGAAATGCTGGCATCTGAACTATTGGAAATGTTGCAAACTTTATTAAAGTGGGACTTTTGGCATCAGAAAACAAAACTCGTTTTAATCCTACTGGATAGGGAAATGTTTAAAGTATTCTCGGTGTGAACCAGCACATGAAAAGGTTGCTCACTTTCACCACTTCTATTCAACATACTACTGGGAGTCTCAACCAGAGCAATCAGGCAAGAAAAAGAAATAAAGGGTGTCCAAATTGGAAAAGAGAAAGTCAAACTTTTGCTCTTCACTGATAATATGATCGTATACATTGAAAACCCTAAAGACTCATTCACAAGGGTCCTAGATTTAACAAACAAATTCAGTAGTGTCAGGTCACAAAATCGATGTACAAAAATCAGCAGCATGGCTATAGGGCAACAACAACCAAGATGAGAATTAAATCAACAACTCAATCCCTTTTATAACAGCTGCAAAAAAAAAAAAAAAGAAAAGAAAAAGCCTAGAAATATACTTAACCAAGGAGGTAAACAAAACAAAAACTCTTCAAAGAAAACTATAAAACATTGCGGAAAGAAATCACAGATGACACTAATAAATGGAAACACATCCCATAGCATTGATGGAAAGAATCAATATTGTAAAAATGACCATACTGCCCAAAGCAATCTACAGATTCAATGCAATTAGAATTAAAGTACCATGATTATTTTTCACAGTAGTAGAGAAAACAATCCTAAAATTCATATAGAACCAAAAAAAGAGCCTGCATAGCCAAAGTAAGACTAAGCAAAAAGAACACATCTGGAGGCATCACATTACCAGATTTCAAATTATACCACAAGACTGTAATTACCAAAGCAGTATGCTACTAGTATAAAAATAAACACTTAGACCAATGGAATGCAATAGAGAATCCAGAAATAAAGCCAAATACTTACAGCCAACTGATCTTCAACAAAGCATACGAAAAACATAAATTGGAGAAATGACACCCTATTCAATAAATGGTGCTGGGAAAACTGGCGAGCCACATGTAGAAGAGTGGAACTGGGTCCCCATCTCTCACCACATACAGAAATCAACTCAAGATGGATCAAAAACTTAAATAAATCTAAGACCTGAAACCATACAAATTCTGAAGATAACATTGGAAAAACTCTTCTGGAAATTGCCTTAGGCAAAAAAAATCCATGACAAGACCATCAAAGCAAATGCAACAAAAACAAAAATAAATAAATGAAACCTAATTGAACTAAAGAGTTTCTGAACAGCAAAAGAAATCAGCAACATCAACAGACAACCCACAAAATGGGAAAAAATATTCACAAACTATGCATCTGGCAAAGGACTAGTATCCAGAATCCACAAGGAATTCAAACAAATCAGCAAGAAAAAAACAAATAATCCTTTCAGAAAGTGGGCAAAGAACATGAATACACATTTCTCAAAAGAAGATATACAAACATATGAAAAAATGTTCAAGATCACTAATAATCAGGAAAAAGCAAATTAAAACCACAATGAGATACCACCTTATTCCTGCAAAAATGGGTATTATTAAGAAGTCAAAAAACAGTAGATGATGGCATGGATGTGGTGAAAAGGAAACACTTTTACACTGTTGGTGGGAATGTAAATTAGTACAACCACTGTGGAAAACAGCATGGCAATTTCTTAAAGAACTAAAAGTAGATCCACCACTCAATCCAGCAATCCCACAACTGAGTATTTACCTAAAGGAAAAGACATCATTGTATGAAAAAGACATATGCACATGCATGTTTATAGCAGCACAATTCACAACTGCAAGTATATGGAACCCATCTAAGTGCCCATTGACCAATGGGTAGTTTTTTTTTTAATGTGGTATATAAACACCATGGAATACTACTTGGCCATAAAAAGGAATGAAATAATATATGTTGCAGCCACTTGGATGGAGGTGGAGGCCATTATTCTAAGTTGTAATGGATAAAATTAAATGTCAACATGTCAACTTGATTGAATTGAAGGATGTAAGGTGTTGTTTCTGGGTTTGTCTGTGAGGGTATTACCAGAGGAGATTAACATTTGAATCAGTGGACTATGAGAAGACCTACCGTCAATCTCAGTGGGCACCACTCAATTGGCTGCCAGCAGGGCTAGTAAAAGCAGGTGGAAGAGGGTGGAATAAGCTGGCTTGCTGAGTCTTCCAGCTTTCATCTTTTTCCCATGCTGGATGCTTCCTGCCCTTGAACATCAGAGTCCAGGTTCTTCGGCCTTTGGACTCTTCAGTGGTGTGCTAGGGGTTCTCGGGCCTTTGGCCACAGACTGAATGCTGCACTGTTGGCTTCCCTACTTTTGAGGTTTTGGGACTCAGACTAAGCCACTACTGACTTCCTTGCTCCTCAGCTTGCAGACAGCCTATCATGGGACTTCACCATGTGTTCATGTGAGTAAATTATCCTTTATAAACTCCCTTTCATATGTTAATATATCCTATTCGTTTTGTCCCTCTGGAGAGCCCTGACTAATGTGTAAATGAAGTAACTCAGGAATGGAAAACCAAATAGAGTATATTCTTACTTATAAGTGGGAGCTAAACCATGAGGATGCTAAAACTTACAATGATATAGTGGAATCTGGGGACCTGGGAGCGGAGGCTGGAAGGTGGATGAGAAATGAAAGACAACATATTGGGTACAGTGTACACTGCTCGAGTAATGGGTGCACTAAAATCTTAGAACTAGAAAAGGTGAAGCAAAGGTAAAAATAAATTAATAATATAATAATAATAATAGAAGAATTCACCGGTAAAAAACTCATCCGCATAACCAAAAAACACCTGTAACCCAAAAACTATTGAAATAAACATAATTTTTGAAAAAAAAAGACCCATTTTAAATTCTGTCTCTGCCAAGAGCTCACATTAGGATATTGTGCAAACTCACTCAACCACTCTGAGCTTCAGTGCTTCCATCTGTAAAATGAGAATAATAATCCACCTACGTGGTATGTGAAGGTTAGATGAGATAAATTATGGAATAGGCTTAGCCCAGGACATGGCTCTTACTTAAGCACTCCAAAAGGATAGATGGTTTTAGTTATTACATATATATTATGTATATTCCACTAAAATTATTATGTATTATCCTAATTCCTCTTAAACCTGAGTTTCAACCATCTTTCAAAATGGGGAAAATAGTAATCACACATGTGCACACACACGCAAAAAATGTAGACACTCATTTATTATTCAACAAATTTTACTGAACATCTACTATGTTTGAGCACTGTTCTGGAGTCTACAGATAGAGCTGTGAATCAAAGAGCTGTAATTCTGTTAACATACAGCAGCATTAAATCTGATTATGTATGCATTAAGTTGTGCATAAAATTGTAATGAAACCTGATTGTGTATGCATAAAAATGTATGCAGCATAATATGAAGCATACTTTATGTAACAAAAGCAACCACTGAGAAAACACTAGACTGAATACTAGACCAGCCCATTTCAACAATCAGAACTACACTTACAAACACTCGCACCCCTCAGTGGACCTAGGACTCAGTCAGACCCTAAAATGGCATTTGTATGTAAGGATTAAAGTCTGTTAGTTGTACTGCTTTATACATACATATAAACACATATATAAATACATATACATATACATGTACAAGTTCTGTAATATATGCTCTGTAACACATATGTGTTCATATATGTATGTGCACATACAGAGCTATAATTTGCTATATATACTGTATAGATGCACCACATGCACAGTACCTGGAACATGGTGGACATTTGTTAAATATTTTTAAGTAAATGTAACATATTTTTGCTGCAAAAACAATTTGGTGATACCTTAATTAATATCCAGTATGCATCAGCACTTTCCTTTGTGAGAAAATCAATTCAATCTTAATAACTTCTGAGGTAGCTTCCAAACTTGGCATCAGGTTTTAAGATGCTTTCCAACTGAGAAGTAAGTTTAAATGTATAAATGTTGGTTGAAGAGTCTGATATTTTCATACAACAAAGTTATTTGCATTTTAACTCTATCTTGCCTGGATAAGTTCCACTAAGTTGAAGATAGATGTTGGGGGGAAAAGAGCCCTCTCCTAAGATTTTGCTGAGACGTGAAATGCAGAATAAACCATGACACTCAACTGAAGAATTAACCAAGGCACAATTTAGCATGCACCTATTCTGATTTTACATTATCCTCTACTGACAAAACAATGTACAGATACTGAAGAGCTTTTTTAATGTTTTACAACAGATTTTTTTTTCAAATGCTTACAATTCCATCTAAATTCTGTAATCTGTTGTAGGCTTCAAAACAACATGTCCAGTATCATGTCCCTACACTAATATCACAAGCAGAGCATATTAACCACATCACAAAACTGTAATGAAAAAAGACTATGATCACTTTCAGTCAGCACAAATATTTTAAATAATGCATAGCAAAGGTGTTATACGAAATCCATTATTCATGGCTTTTCTCATACATATATTTGAAAATGGAATGGTACTTGGTTGCCCTGGGAATTTTTGTCATGGTATGTAATGTAGTTCATAACTTTCTACTCTGCCACACTTTTTCTGCCTAAAAAGAATTCTCTAACTGGATTGTTAGTCATTTATACTTACCTTTTGCCTACCTGGCAGATGATATGTTCCCTTTAACTATTTTTCTTCCCCATTTCAGCTGTTTGACTGCCTTTGGCTCTCTCTTTTACATGTATACACATCCTTTCACTTATAGGCTGATTTTCTATGTTGAACATAGGGTGTACGCTCTTACTGTATAAGACTTGTGATTACTCAATCAAGGATTGTTCAAAAACACTTTTATGGTGTGCTATATATTAAACGGGGAAAAACAACTTTTTGAAATCTCTAATTAAGAACAATAATGAAAAAGTGTGACTAGTGCCAAAATTTCAATTTGATCCCGACTTGAGGTATTTTTCTTTTCATGTATATCGATAGTAAATATATATATATATATATATATATATATATATATATATATATATATATATATAAAATATACATAAACATATATTGGATAACATAAGAATATCTGGATAAATTCTAAGGCAACATCATTTCCATGGTAGTGATTCATTTAGGATCAAACTCATTACTTAATGTCACAATTTCCATATAAATGCTCTCAGATTGTACTTAAAAGGAAAAGTAAATGTAGAGTAAATTAAAATTTCAATGGATAAGTTCAAAGCAAAAAACTCATTTTAAATGGTTTTAAATGGTCAAAATGATGTAGCGATTGATTGAATTAATTTATTAAAGTTCTCTTAAAAATTTTTTTGCAAGGAACTCTGCTGAGTGTCACTGAGAATTAAAAGATGAACAGGATATGGAATAATCTTTGGAGGAAGACATGTACACAGGTTGTGGACATAAAATATAATGTGATAATGCAACAATGAACATAATTCTTTATGTCAAAAGGCAGAGATTAAGGATAACAGAGTGACCTTCATAAGGGAGGCTGGCTTTTATGCTGGGTTTCTAAGGATGAATGGAATGTCACTGGTGGAGAGGAGAGACAATGCATTGAGGCAAAAAAAATTAAAAAGACAGAATAAGCAAACACATGGTAGTGAATACTGTGGAGGGATCTACTGGAACTATATAAATAAGACTACAGTTTGCTATAGGTAAGAGTAGCAAGTGTGGATAGGGACAGAGAATGGAAGACCTTAAATTCCAAATTGTATGTTTTAGCCATTATTAATAAACCCTGTAGAGACACTGAAGGTTTTAAAACTAGGAAGCAACATGCTTAAAATGGTATTTTCATGGATACATTCAGGGAAAAGACAAGTTAGGGGGAAACATCCAAGTTCTAGGTCACACGTTGTCTGAATAAGGCAAGTGGTAATTGGGATAAAAAGAAGAGAGGTGTACAATTATTGGGAGTAAAACATATTGCCACAGTATCCTAAGTAAAAAGTCATGGCCACTGATTTGTTACGTACTTTTTTTAGAAGTAGATTCAGCCACATTGATTACCCAAGTCATGCAGGCAACTGCATCCACTGTTTTCTCGTTCTTTCAGAATTCCTCACAGAAAATTCCAAGAATAAGTACTTTAAATTCTGTACTTCTTTAGTGTTACTTTTCAGTACATTGAAAATATCATACTCCTGGAGAAGGCTCAGCGTGTGAGACTTAACCAGCTGCCTGCTGACTGATCCCTATGGAGGCCCTTTATATGAATCCCTTGGTTTCAAGACTAGTCTATAAAAAAGAACTAAGGTATTTGGGGAGCTACACTGACAAATGTATGTATACAGACATAATAGAGATCACTTAGAATCTAGAGAGGTTAAGTTGGAGTTATTTTCCAAATAGTGGCCTTTCAGGTATGAGCATGCATTGGAAATTCTAAGAGATCTGGCGCTTATGCCATGGAAAATGTCATCCTCCTATTCTCCACTGCCAGTCCCGCAAAAAAAGAGAGGCCCACTGATGACAAAGCAGCAGATCTGTAAGGAACTTTTGACTTTTAGACCATCTAACCCTTTCTTTTCGGATTCAAATCCTGAAATTTAGAAATGTGAAGTGATTTACAAAACTGTCCACAGCTACTTAGTGCCAGAGACGGGAGCAGAATCCAGTATTCTTGATCCCATTCCAAATTACTTCAATGGAACACATTCGCATTTATTTTTCTAAGGACTTTTTGTATCAGATATATTGACACAAAACGTAGGTTTATTCATTATTTTTTTGTCTTTGGTATACTCTGGAATCTGACCTCCAAAATGCAGAAATCTATATTCTGCCCCAAAGATAGTATACTCATTGTATTGATGACTTCCTTAGAAAGTGTGTTTCTATGGTGCTGAATTTGATGATGCCAGGACTCAACGATTTCATGGAAAGATTCTTCCCTCTAAATTAGTGTTTTAAAGTTTGGTCACAATTTGCCATTCTGAGGAATCCTTTTGATACTTGGACTGATAAATCATATTGCATTCATTTTGGAGCTAAATGAAAAAACAATGCAAACATTTGAGCAAATACAAAAGGAGTTATTCTTTTGAAAAAGTAGCACTAAGTATATATTCCAAGTGCTTTGAAACAGGAATAAATTTCACGACCATAGATATTGCATGGAACCATGACCAATAAAAAGAGCATAATGAAAAAGTAATGCTTACAAAGATTTTTCTCCTGATGCAAAAGTCAAAACTCAATTTTGCCAAATGGCTGTGTAGTTGCTACTTTAGATTACTAGAAAATAATGAATAGGCCTTTGCCTTTTTTTTTTTTTATTTTCTTGCAATTCGTTTTAGTTTTCATGACAGTCCTTTTTGTATTTTCCCTTATATACCCAGTTTTATGTTAGGCTTTCAGTGGAGGAATGGGGCTGTCCACAAACTTATTACTGAGGATAGTTATCCTTTATCTGGAAAAGTCTTTATCTTTCACCCAGTTTATGTGTATTTTGGAGTGGAATGAAAATGCTGAAGGATCTTGATAAGGAATTATTATTAAACAAGCCCAAAGGTTGTGCAAATAAATCCTAAAGATCAATGCAATGACAGATGCAAGATTTTCAGTATTTTATACAAATGATCTGCTAAAGGATTAATAAATCCCAATAGAATATCAGAATCTTGTTTTTTGTAAGGTCCTAAATGATTTGTGTCTGGATAGAACATCAAACCAGCCACAGCATTCCCTTAAACCTTAAACTAAAGCCTGATCCAGAGTAAGGCTTTAACTTTCTTCAGTTCTACAAAGGCTGGAAGAGGTTAGGAAACTTCAGAGAAAAAGTTTAAAGTTAGCAGAGGTTGGTTCAGAGGTTTAAGGCAAGAAGTTGTCTCCATAACATAAAAGTGCAAGAAGAAGCAACGAGTGCTAATGTAGAAGCTGCGGCAGGTTAACCAGAAAACATAGCTAAGATAATTGATGAAAATGGTTACACGAAACAAAAAGTTTTCATTGTAGATGAAACAGCTTTATATTAAAAGAAAATTTCATCTAAAGACTTTCGTAGCTAGAGAGGAGAAGTCAATGCCTGGTTTCAAAGCTTCAAAGGACAGGCCGACTCTCTTGTATAAGGGGGTAATGCACCTGATGACGTTAAGTTGAAGCCAATGCTCATATACCATTCCACAAATCATATAGCTCTTAAGAACTATGCTAATTCTAATCCAACTGTGTTCTTGACATAAAACAACAAATCCTAGATGACAGCACATCTGTTTACAACATGGTTTACCAAATATTGTAAGCCCACTGTTTAGACCTTGTTTAGACCTACTGTTAAGAAAAAAAAATCCTTTCAAAATATTGCAGCTCATTGAGAATGCACCTGGTCACCCAAGAATTCTGATGGAGATGTGCAAAAATATTAATGTTATTTTCATGCCTGCCAACACAACATCCATTCAGCAGCCCATAAATCAAGAAATAATTTCAACTTTCAAGTCTTATTACTTAGGAAATACATTTCATAAGATGATAGCTGCCAAAGATCATGATTCTTCTGATGGATCTGGGCAAAGTACATTGAAAACCTTCTGGAAAGGATTCACCCTTCTAGATGCCATTAAGAACTTGTGCCTCATAATTAATAGCCTACCAACCAAAAAAACTCCAGGACCAGATGGATTCACAGCCTAATTCTATCAGAGGTACAAGAAACTATTCCAATCAATAGAAAAAGAGGGAATCCTCCCTAACTCATTTTATGAGGCCAACATCATCCTGAACCAAAGCCTGACAGAGACACAACAAAAAAAGAGAATTTTAGACTAATATCCCTGATAAACATCGATGCAAAAATCCTCAATAAAATACTGGCAAACTGAGTCCAGCAGCACATCAAGAAGCTTATCCACCATGATCAAGTGAGCTTCATCCCTGGGATGCAAGGCTGGTTCAACATATGCAAATCAATAAATGTAATTGAGCATATAAACAGAACCAAAGACAAAAACCACATGATTATCTCAATAGATGCAGAAAAAGCCTTTGACAAAATTCAAGAGCCCTTCATGCTAAAAACTCTCAATAAATTCGGTATTGATGGAACGTATCTCAAAATAATAAAAGCTATTTATGACAAACCCACAGCCAATATCATACTGAATGGGCAAAAACTGGAAGCATTCCCTTTGAAAACTGCCAGAAGACAGGGATGCCCTCTCTCACCACTCCTATTCAACACAGTGTTGGACGCTCTGGCCAGGGCAATCAGGCAGGAGAAAGAAATAAAGGGTATTCAGTTAGGAAAAGAGGAAGTCAAACTATCTCTGTCTGCAGATGACATGATTGTATATTTAGAAAACCCCATCGTTTCAGCCTAAAATCTCCTTAAGCTGATAAGCAACTTCAGCAAAGTCTCAGGATACAAAATCAATGTGCAAAAATCACAAGCATTCTTATACACCAATAACAGACAAATACAAACAGAGAGCCAAATCATGAGTGAAGTCCCATTCACAATTGCTTCAAAGAGAATAAAATACCTAGGAATCCAACTTACAAGGGATGTAAAGGACCTCCTTCAAGGAGAACTACAAACCACTGCTCAGTGAAATAAAAGAGGACACAAACAAATGGAAGAACATGCCATGCTCATGGATAGGAAGAATCAATATTGTGGAAATGGCCATACTGCCCAAGGTAATTTATAGATTCAACGCCATCCCCATTAAGCTACCAATGACTTTCTTCACAGAATTGGAAAAAACTAAAGTTCATATGGAACCAAAAAAGAGCCCTCATTGCCAAGTCATTCCTAAGCCAAAAGAACAAAGCTGAAGGCATTACACTACCTGACTTCAAACTATACTACAAGGCTACAGTAACCAAAACAGCACAGTACTGGTACCAAAACAGAGATATAGACCCATGGAACAGAACAGAGCCCTCAGAAATAATACCACACATCTACAACCATCTGATCTTTGACAAACCTGACAAAAACAAGAAATAGGGAAGGGATTCCCTATTTAATAAATGGTGCTGGGAAAACTGGCTAGCCATATGTAGAAAGCTGAAACTGGATCCCTTCCTTACACCTTATACAAAAATTAATTCAAGATGGATTAGAGACTTAAATGTTAGACCTAAAACCATAAAAACCCTAGAAGAAAACCTAGGTAATACTATTCAGGATGTAGGCATGGGCAAGGACTTCATGTCTAAAACACCAAAAACAATGGCAACAAAAGCCAAAATTGACAGATGGGATCTAATTAAACTAAAGAGCTTCTGCACAGCAAAAGAAACTACCATCAGAGTGAACACGCAACCTACAGAATGGGAGAAAATTTTTGCATTCTACTCATCTGACAAAGGGCTAACATACAGAACCTACAAAGAACTCAAACAAATTTACAAGAAAAAAAACAACCCCATCAAAAAGTGGGCAAAGTATATGAACAGACACTTCTCAAAAGAAGACATTTATGCAGCCAACAGACACGTGAAAAAATGCTCATCATCACTAGCCATCAGAGAAATGCAAATCAAAACCACAGTGAGATACCATCTCACACCAGTTAGTATGGTGATCATTAAAAGTCAGGAAACAACAGGTACTAGAGAGGATGTAGAGAAATAGGAACACTTTTACACTGTTGGTGGGACTGTAAACTAGTTCAACCATTGTGGAAAACAGTGTGGCGATTCCTCAAGGATCTAGAACTAGAAATACCATTTGACCCAGCCATCCCATTACTGGGTATATACCCAAAGGATTATAAATCATGCTGCTATAAAGACACATGCACACGTATGTTTATTGTGGCACTATTCACAATAGCAAAGACTTGGAACCACCCCAAATGTCTATCAATGACAGATTGGATTAAGACAATGTGGCACATATACACCATAGAATACTATGCAGCCATAAGAAAGGATGAGTTCATGTCCTTTGACATGGATGCAGCTGGAAACCATCATTCTGAGCAAATTATTGCAAGAACAGAAAACCAAACACCGCATGTTCTCACTCATAGGTGGGAACTGAACAATGAGAGCACTTGGACACAGGAAGGGGAACATCATACACCAGGGCCTGTTGTGGGGTACGGGGAGGGGGAAGGGATAGCATTAGGAGATATACCTAATGTAAATGACGAGTTAATGGGCGCAGCACACCAACATGGCCCATGTATACATATGTAACAAGCCTGCACGTTATGCACATGTACCCTAGAACTTAAAGTATAATAATTAAACAAAAAAGAACTTGTGCCTCATGAGAAGAGGTCAAAATATCAATATTAATGGGAATTTGGAAGAGGTTGATTCCAGTCCTCATGGATGAGTTCGAGGGGTTCAAAACTTTAGTAGGGGAAATAATTACAGATGTGGTGGAAATGCCAAGAGAACTGGAATTAAAAATGGAGCCTGAATATGTAACTTAATTGCTGCAATCTCATGATTAAACTTGAAAGGCTGAGGAGTTGCTTCTCATGGATGAATTTAAAAAGTTGTTTCTTGAGATGGAATCTACTCCTGGTGAAGATGCTGTGAACATTATGGAAATCTGACAATGAAGGATTTAGAATATTATATAACCTTAGTTGAGAAAGTAGTGGGAGGGTTTGAGAGAAATGACTCCAATTTTGAAGGAATTTCTACCATGGGTAAAAATGCTATCAAACAGCATGGCATGCTATAGAGAAATCTTTCATGAAAAGAAAACTTAATCAATACAGCAAACTTTATTGTTGTCTTAAGAAATTGCCACAGCCACATCAGCCCTCAGCAACCACTGTCCTGATCAGTCAACAGCCGTCAGCCACCACCTTGATCAGTCAACAGCCAACAATACCAAGGCAAGACTCTCCACCACCAAAAGATTATGACTCACTGAAGCTCAGATAATCATTAGCATTTTTAGAAATAAAATATTTGTTGATTATGGTATCTACATTGTTTTTATTGACATAACGCTATTGCATACTTTATAGGCTACAGTATAGTGTAAACATAACTTTTATATGCACTGGGAACCAAAAAATTTGTGACTCACTTTATTGCAGTGACCTGGCACCCAAACTCCAAGATGTGCCTTGGATATGCCTCTGTACTTACACTCATTAATTTACCTATTTTCTATAAGAAAGATCAATAGTTGTGTTAATTTAGAAATTGGGAAAAAATTTCTAACTATGAAAGTAGACTCGGCTGGGCGTGGTGGCTCACGTCTATAATCCCAGCACTTTGGGAGGCTGAGGCGGGCAGATCACTTGAGACCAGGAGTTCAAGACCAGCCTGGCCAACATGGCGAAACCCTGTCTCTACTGAAAATACAAAAATTAGCCTGGCACAGTGGCAGGTGTCTGTTATCCCAGCTACTTGCTACTCGGGAGGCTTGAACCCTGGAGGCGGAAGTTGCAGTGAGCCGAGATCACGCCACTGCACTTCAGTCTGGGCAACAGAACAAGACTCCACCTCAAAAACAGAATGTAGACCCCAGGATTTACTCTCAGTACAGAGTAATTTATATTTCAGGAAAAAAGGAGTAGGTAATAATATTTTTAAAATCAGTAGAATTTCAACTTTAATTCTTCCTGTATTCTCATACTTACTGAATTGTTAGTCGTCTTTAACTGAGAAAAAGTTTTGCTGTCAAGCCAAATAAATGTTAGCCTTATTTGAGATAAGAAGATTGTTAAGTCTGCCCAATAAAGAGTTAAATATTTGTGGCAGATCTCTTCTTCCGAGATCCCTTTTGTGTAAAGATTTAAAGGTTCTCTGAGTTAGAGTAATAGCCTCTGATTTCCTCTCCATCTCTTTTACTGTTTCCCTTTCAAATCTTTGATGCAAGCAAAATAAAAGAAAATGACAGGCTTTCAAGCTTTTGTCTTACGACTTATACGCACAAGTTCTACATTTCAAAATTTTTAAATGATCTTATGTATCTCAGTGCCATGAAATTTCAAACCTGAGTCTCTGTCTTTCAGAATGTAAGGTCAGTCTTGCTTTTGCTCATCATTTTCCTTTATGTCATTTTTAACCACATTGATACCTGGTTACGGTGTGCTCTTTCAATCTCTTTACTCTAGCTCCTTCCAGTGGTAAATCACAGATGTGCTACAGACAGCAGAGATCTGGGATTCTTTTCATATTACAGGAGTGCAATGGTGAGTAAAGATTTTCCCTGTACTTTACCAGTTTCTCTTGCTTCCTATTTAAAATTGAAGGTGAGGTTCTAATGGAGCCTGGATCAGGAGCTCAAGCTTATTCAAAATCGTAAGGCACCTGGTTCACTTGGTGTAGCACTTCTCAGGCTGTACAAAGTGGAGCAGTTTCTGAGATGCATGGATAAAAATCTCCAAACCCTGGCAAAAATCCAGCAACGCAATTCCATAAAGTACATGATATACACATTTCCGCAAGCTGAAGCTTCCTTTGGGCTTTAGGGAAAATAGTGTGTCTAATAATGGCAGCAGGTGTTTTTACTAATGATCTTTTAATGGCATTTTTGATAGTTTTAATTAAACCCCAAATATTTTTGTTGGAAAAAATAAAGGACAAATGGTTTCTAAGGCAAAATAAATAGTGTTTTTAAGAATGCATTTAAAAAGAGAAATTAGAAAGAAAAGGGAACTGCATGTTGTCTCCGTAAGGAAACCAAGTAATGCCTTAATAAAGTCCAACTGGAAGTAAAATAATTGAAAAGTACAAAGTTAAACCATTATTATAAAAGTTGATAAAGGTTACAGTTGGAAAATAGTTTAATGGATTTATTTAAAAATGAATATCATATTCTGTCTCTAAACCAATAAGGAACACAGTATTTATATCACACCAAAATAGTTTAAATATATGTAAATATAGGAACACTGTTATGGTCTGCTATTAATTATGAAGAGGATCAAAATCTCAGTGAAATCTGATTACATCCCTAAGAGATAATAGTGAGTTCAAGGGAGCTTTGGATGAGCAATGAGCTTCAACCAGCATCTTTTTGCTTGGCAAGTTAAACTAATCCAGTTCAGAACTAGAGGCATGTTGGCTTAGAATTAGGGACAAAGGCAGGTAATTTATTATTTTCTATATTTTACTTGTGATGTCAAAAAGTCTCACCCAACAAGACCTATTTTGGAGTGACAAACAGTAAGATATTCAAAATCTCTCCAGTCCAACACAATGAAAGAAATAAATATCTCAAGACAAAGGACAGGTTCTTGCTTAATATCACCAGTTTCTGCAGAAAATGTGTCCTTCACTGTTTTCTGTGTGTGGTTTCAGTGCTTCCTGCAGAAGAACTGATGGTAGAAGCCCTGTTCATTCATCATTTGTGAAAGACTTTCCAGGAAAATTAAATTTGGACTAGGACATCATCATGGCCAAGCCTGTACAGTTCTAATAACCTGTAGCTTCTGCCTTTCTTTATGCTGTTTCAGAGCCAACCCTCAAAAGCATTATTGTCACAGGAGAAATACTTCTTAGCCACCAAAATGGGCAACACTTCCAAAATTGATTAAAGACTATAAATGAGGTCAAGTTAGAATATGTAGTTTCCCCATCACATATAGGGAAAAGTGCTAACTTTGCATGTGGAATCCAGAACCCTCCATATTGTGACCCCCATGCATTCTGTGTCCACCTCTCTCTCCCCGCAACCCAACCATCTCAACCAACATCAATCTCCATCCAAGCTCCAGCAATAGCCTACTGCCTTTAATTTCAGAAAAAAAAAAATTAAGAGATTTTGTACTGATGCACACGCTATAATAACTTGCTTGAAATTCATTTCCATGTAAGTTGTGTCTTGACAATAAGCCTGTGCACCCCTTTAAAGCCCTGTTTAGATGAGCTTCCTGACCTTCTTCTTCCAGCTTCTCAGCAAAGCTTTAACAATTGAAGGTAGACACGATAGGCTGAGGGCAGAAAGGAGGGGAGAGAACTCTTATCATCTTTGTATTCCTTATCTTTTTCTAATTATAGTTTGTGTTAAGATAAAGTTAGCAGTTGAATTAAACAAACCCTCGTATATGTCATAGCTCATAGATATTAAAAGTGTATTTATTACTTCTGTAAAAATTTTAAATAGTATTTTTAATCAAGAACAGATTCCTCCAGAAATGATTTTGGGACCAAGGTCCCCATGTCTGGCTGCTCTACCATTGTTGACATATGACTTTCAATGTACTCATCTACATCAAGATAGAGAAAGGGGTAACAGAGATGGAGAAAATACATTCACTTTCTCATAGTAATGGCCTTATACATGCACTTCTACTCAGATTCTACTCACAAGAATTCGTCACGTGGTCTCACCTAAATGCCAGGGCACTGCGAAATACAATCCCCGATTGGGCAGCTGCTTCCTAATAGCAGTCCTACGCTATGAGAGGAAGAGCATGAATATGGATGGGTTGGTTGCAGTATCTGTCAGATAGTTCATATTTTAATTAGTTAAAAAGGCAACATATGGCAGTTCCTTCCTCAAAAAGTTAAACAGAATTACCATATGACCCAGCAATTCTACTCCTAGGTATACGCCCAAAAGAATAGTACACAATCTTCAGACAAAAACTTTTAAACAAATAGTCATGGCAACACTATTTGCAGTAGCAAAAAGGTAGAATCAACTCAAATATCTATAAAATGATAAATAGGTAAACAAGTGTAGTATATCCATACAATGGAATATTATTTAGTCATACGTGCTACAACATGGATGAACCTTGAAAACATTATGCTAAGTGAAAAAAGCCAGACACAAAAGGCCGCATTATATTATTTCATTTATACTAAATATCCAGGATGGAAAAACTGATAGAGATGGAGAGTAGATTTGTGACTGCTAGCAGCCAGCAAGAAGAGAGGATATGGAGGGACTGCTTAATGGGTGCAGGGTTTCCATTTGGGGAAATTGAAAAGTTCTGGAAATAAATAGTGGTGATGGTTGCACAACACTGTGAATGTACTTAATGCCATTGACTTGTATACTTTAAAATTGTTAAAGTGATCAATTTAATGTTATGTTTGTCTTACTACAATTTAAAAAGGCAGCATGGCTTTCTGGAGATATGTACTGAATCAAACCATTAGCCTATAATATTTTATTATATTTAATGACATAAATAGCATATGACCTCAAGCAAAAAGAGTAGTTAACACTATTCCTTCTTTATGTATTCTTTTCTTTGGGAATTTTATAATTTTTTCTTCCTTCAACCCAACAAATATTTTTTAACAACTTATTGTTTCCAGACACTGGTCTGTGTGTTTATCCTTATCATAAACTCAAAGTTCTAAGAGTCCTAAAGTATACTTAGAGAAGACATGGGTCCTGGATCAAGAGAGATAGCAATAGAACCTTGCCAATGGTCCAACATGCTAATAATACCATCTTGTAATGCACCAAAAATGCTGGGATACTTGGTCTATTTTGTCATTAAAGACAGTTGACCACTGGAGCTAGCAAACAACACATCAAGTATGTTGATGCTATTGTGAGGCTTTAAAGCAAGTGTAGAGTTATGATATCACACTCAGAGTTAGATGAAAACCCTTGCCAATCTAAACCTTAGTGAATATCTGAACAATTTCTATTCTGATATAAGATGCTGATGTTCAGGACTTTGAAGAAACCAGTGCATCATTCCATAATTCTCTATGCAGATGGATAAATGTGGCATCCTGAATGATACATAACAAAATAACTTGAAATCCATTTATACTTGGATTTGCATTTTGATTTTTTTCTTTGTTGTCATTGCACATTTGCTTTCATAATCATATTTTAGCTAACTGTAACAGTAAATGAGGTTTATCTTCTCAAATGACAGATGACGACGACAGGCAGTCTTAAATGATCTGACTGGCATATTGAGCCAGTTGAATTTAAATTTAACTGAGAAAAGTCATATAATCCTAGAACTGGAAGGAAGCTTAGGGAAAATTTAACTTTATCTCTTCATTTGTATGTAAGAGTGAACTAAAACTCAGAGATGTGTATTTATATTATTTTCAGAAGGAGCTTGTTTGGACGTGTTGTCTCAATGTAATTATTAATAATGCCTCTTTTCTTTTTCAAAGATCTCCTGATTTAGAAGGTAAATTAGATATTCACTTCTACATCTTTTTGGTATTGTGGATTCTTTAGATAATATTGTACAAACTCAGGCAACCCATCCATAAAAAGCATATATATATATATATATATATATATATATATATATATATATATAAAACATTTGGATCTAGTTTACCAGCAACCCCAAGCTGCGAGCCTTTGATGTAGATTTTACATCTGATAAAAACATATTGATCAACTCCTGTGGACTGCAGAAGCAAAGCTGCCATTAACCACCACACCCCAACAAGGTAGGTAGGTCTTAGTGAACACATCACATCAGAAACTTCAGAAACTAAGCTAAGAGTCACCATGACATGATATGATTGGGTTGGGACTTGACATCAGGCCTCCTAATCCAGTGACCTTTTTAATATAAGAAGTGCTGAGTATAGGGTTACAGATATAAGATCTTAGTTTATGTCCTGACTGACACTTACTACGTTACTTCAGACAGTTGCTTAACTCTTTTCCGTTATTTTTCTAATTTGTGAAATGAAGACGATAGTAGAAGTACCTACCTCATTCTGAGTTGTAAGGATTACACAAAATAATATACCAGCAGTGCTTGCAAGACTACCTGAAATACAAAAATCTCTCAATAAATGTTCCATATTATTGTTAAGCAATTGCTTCTGTGCAATTACACATGACTAAGTGAACACATAAGAATATTAATCCCTAAGTTAATAAATATCAGTAAGATTAATATTAAACTACTACTTCAGGTTATTAATACTTATTATACAATACGAAAAAACAAGAGTTCAGAAACAGTGGAGAATTTAACAAATATAAAACTGCCTTCATAGTACACGTGTCCTCAAAATATTTGATCCTGTAAAAACGGTGATACGTATCAGAGACAGTGGAGAGTGGACTACAGAATATGAAACTATGAGTATGTATCCACTTAGCTTCAGAACACTTCATGAGTTTTAGAGAAACACTAAGCAAGGTGTTTACAACCTACACACCATCATCATGCTACTTTTCTTACAGAAAGCATCAGTAACTTCAATGAAGTATCAACATTCAAATTTTGATAACGTAATTCTATCCCTTCTTCCTAAAATCATTCCTCATTGTGTAGGGCATATTGTAGCTATGTCTTATTCTATAGATTGATTAATTGATTAATTTCAAGGTACAACCCTGGAGGTGGGTGTCAGTGACTTGAAGTATTTCATTGGTAGGAGGTTATTACTCTATAAATAATGAGCTGACACAGCCACCTGAAACGAGGCAGAATAGAAGGAAGACAGATAATGTTCTAGCTAAATTATGCCCTATATATTCATACAAACTCTTCATTTTCTTCAAATACCAGAATGTGACTTTGAATTTTTTTCTTAGTTAGAAATCTTTCTTGCAATAACAGAAACTAAACTTTAAATTGCTTGAGCTAAAAGGGGCTTTCTTGATGTGCCACAATGACTTTGAGGGAACTAGAGGTCTCTTTATGTTATTTCTACCTCTGTTCTGCATTGGCCTCGCTATTCCTTGAAATTTTTTCTCCTCAATTTATTTAGCAGAATGATAGCAAAAAGTCGCCTCGTTCACATTTCATATTGTAATATTATTTCTTCAAAATGATTCCTAGTAAATAAAAGTCCTACTAATACATTATCACACATAGTAAACAGATAAACAGAGATAAAGGTAAAGACAGTTGGTAGAAGAACAGGATTAGATAATATTTAAAAATTAGTGTCTACAACAGATTTCTTTAAAATACTTTATTTTATGCATAATAGTTGACTGGATGTCTAAGAATGAATTGCAATGTTCACTTCCTTGAAATCTTTTGCACCTGATGGTTTACCTGACGGAAAATACACTTTTTTTAGTTGAACTCCATGTTTCATTTATAGTAAATCATCATCTTAGTAAAAAATACTATCATTTGAATTTGTAAATAGTTGTCAAAAGTTAGAAATCCAAGTGATCAAAGACAAATTAAAGTGCCAGTTCAAGTGAACCAAAAGTTTGTACCATTTTGTAAAAGGAGGTCGTAAAAAGGGTTAGTTTAAAAGGAGATGATACAGCAAGAAATGGCCAGGTGTGGTGGCTCACCTCTGTAATCCCAGCACTTTGGGAGGTTGACGTGGATGGATCACTTGGGGTCAGAAGTTTGAAACCAACCTGGCCAGCATGGTGAAACTCCGACTACAAAAAATGCAAAAATTAGACAGGTGTGGTGTTGGACGCCTATAACCCCAGCTACTCAGGATGCTGAGGCAGGAGAATTGCCTGAACATGGGAGACAGACGTTGCAGTGAGCAGAGGTCATGAGCAGAGATCGTGCCGCTGCATTCCAGCCTGGGCAACAAAGAGAGACTCTGTCTCAAAAAAAAAAAAAAAAAAAAAGGCAAGATATTTGTGAGATCCTTAGAATTCTGCAAAATTACTATTCATTGTAACCATTTGTTCCCCAAATCCTTAAAGAAATCAATGAAAATTGAAATAGTAAGATGTATTCCAGCATATGGTATTCCAATAAAGGTAAGGTTTCCTAGAATCCACATTAAATAGACTACTATATAACACCAATTCTGAATTTTTTAAATAAGCATAATTCCTGCCACCAAACGGTTTCCATGTCCTCATGAGGAGGCAGAATAAGCTAACAACTCCTATTCCCACTAAAACGAGTTCTTGCTAGGACAGAGAAAGGAACAAAGTGCTAGAGAAGACATGAGGGAGTTATCATTTCAGTCTTTGCATGTTGAACATACTTCACAGAAAAGGTCATGATGTGCAAGCGAGTTGCTTGGAATAGAAAGTTCCTAGGAAAACAAGACTGTAGGATTCAGTCATGTAGAGGAATACCAAGAAAGTTTGAAAGGACTTGACCTACTTGGTCTATTCAGTTGGGGTTGGCAGAGTTCACTGTATAAATAGAATAGTAGCCAGAGATAAATCTAAAAAGGAAATCGTTTTTCATTTATTCATTTTTCATCATTCATTTAACAAATATTTATATAGTTGCCTTCTCTTCCAGGCATTGAGTTTGACTTTAAAGGTACAACGATGAAGAAGGCTCAGCTCACAATATGATGGGAGAACAAGAGGCACAAATAAATAGCCATTGTCCAATTGTGCAATGCATTTGTGTTTTCAGTACAGGAAGTTATCAAAAGCTCTACAGTGGGCCGGGCATGGTGGCTCATGCCTGTAATCCAAGCACTTTAGGAGACTGAAGTGGAGGGGGGTGGGTCACTTGAGGTCAAGAGTTCAAGACCAGCCTGGCCAACATGGTGAAACCTCATTTCTACTAAAAATACAGAAATTAGCCAAGCGTATTGGCGCGCACATGTAATCCCAGATACTTGGGAGGCTGAGGCAGAAAAATCACTTGAACCCAAGAGGCAGAAGTTGCAATGAGCCAAGATTATGCCACTGCACTCCAGCCTGGACGACAGAGAGAGACTCAGTCTCAAAAAAATAAATAAAATGAAATAAAATAAAACAAAACTCGACCAGGCGCAGTGGCTCATGCCTGTAACCCCAGCACTTTGGGAGGCCGAGGTGGGCAGATCACAAGGTCAGGAAATCGAGCCATGCTGGCTAACATGGTAAAACTCCCTCTCTACTAACAATACAAAAAATTAGCCAGGCACGGTGGCATGCACCTGTGGTCCCAGCTACTTGGGAGGCTGAGACTGGACAATCCCTTGAACCCGCGAGGTGGAGGTTGCAGTGAGCCAAGGTCACACCACTGCACTCCAGCCTGGGTGACAGAGCGAGACTCCATCTCAAAAACAAAACAAAACAAAACAAAAACAAAAAACAAAAGCTCTAAAGTGCAGAGGACAGGACAACAAGGCCAATCTCAGGTCAGGTTCACTTCAAGGGAATGTTTGTCTGGGCTTTAATGGGGGATTTGGGTTTCACTGGTCAAATGGAACCAGGAAGGTGAGGATGAAGAGTAGTCTAGGAATCCTCTACATGTCCTCAAACATTAAAATGTAAAGAATTCCTGGAAACTAAAATATTACCAACTCTGTTTTGGAGGTAGTAAAAGGAAACATGTAAACATAGAATAAATAAGATGGAGCAGGAATACGTAATGTGGCAAAATTGGAGCAGGAATATACAACTATGAAGTCTACCTAATGTTAATGTATTTCTTAATACCAAACAATAGTAGCAAAGACCAGTGATGTTAAGCATACTAACTAGTCCTTCTGTACCTTCATGCTATACATGATGGAAGTACTCCCCTGATTCATTTAGGGGGCATCCGCATGCTCACTGCTGGCTTGCCAAGAGCTTCTAAAATGTTTTTCCTTTCTCCACATTATATACTCACCAGCATATGCACATCAACAGTGGAATAAAGTATAGATTAAGAAAAATTATTCCAAAGCTTTTAGTAGGACATTATTAGACATGGTAGGCATTAAAAAGACATCTTTTAAATTTCAAGGACGGATTATTGTTGATATTAAAATGTTTCAGTTTGGTGAGGTTTTTCAGGACATGGAGAAAAACTGAGTGCTGGTCAAGAAGATTCAAGTTCAATTACTAACCCAATGCTTGATTCATTATTCCTTAGGCAGGAAAATAAATAAAAAGAGTAGCATGCATCATCTCTTTCCTCGATTATGAAAAAGCAGTGTATTTCTATTTGTCTTGACAGGTGACTCACAGGATGGGGAAAATAACCTCAAAATGCTATTAGGAAATGCTCAAAGAATTAAGATTTGCTGAATTTATCAACAGGAGTCTTCTAATTTCATCTTTAGGGTTTATAAAACACTTCCTATGTGTTCTACTCAGAACTTTGAGGGTGACCTACTAAGTCCACGTAATGTTTGTGTTAGCTGGTTGACCTTTATGAAGAAGCTAGTAATTAGATATCCTTGGACCCAAGAGGACTAACTGAAGGAGATGTTACAGCACTCAACAGTAAATGTGATTATAGAATGAACATCCTTAGCTCATGATCTGGAAATATAGAAGGCGTCAAAGCAATGCAAGTCCTCATGTTCCTCTCAAAAGCAGAAATACAGTTCACGTCGACTTAGACTTGTCAAGGATTCTCGTGAGGAAGTTCCTGAAGTACTCATTCTTAGAAAGCTTGATGAAGAAACTAAATAAAAGCATGGTGAGAGATGGCACAGGTGTGTCCCTTAGTACACATATTTCTCTTGCTGCTTTCTAACCCCTGGCACCTGGATCTTTGGAGCTGTCTCATCCTCTGTAAAATTCATTCAGCATATTAGGAATGCTTGTGTCACGTAGAGTCCTTACTTTACTTAGAAGTTGATCAGAGTGATTGGAGTAGCCTTAATAGTGGCATTCACTTTCTAATACAGTAAGTAAAGAAAATGTCAAAGAAACAGCTGATTTTTTAAAAACTCATTGAATAGTGCCTGGTACACAGTATGTACTCAGTAAACATTTCTATTATTATTAGTGTTTATTGTTATCATTGATGTTTTTATTACTTAACAATCAGAGAATTAAAGGCATAATTTAGAAACTTAGGCAATAGAATAGTATACATACTATTTCTCTAAATTATATAGTGAAGACTATTTTATAACAATAGACTATTATTACAGGGTTTCCAGCAGGACTTCCAACAGTCACACTGTGCTACAAGTTTATGTCTTCGACCAGGAGTTGACAAACTTGCCCTGTAAAGTGCCAGAGAGTAAATATTGTGGTTGCCAATGGACAATGCCCTCAACTCTTCGAGCAACTATTCCTGCTGAAACACCAACAGTCTCTTTTAGAGTTTACGTTTTACATTTAAAAATGTAAATAATGGCTGGGCGAGGTGGCTCATGCCTGTAATCTCACAACTTTGAGATGCTGAGGCAGGCAGATCACCTGAGGTCAGGAGTTCAACAGCCTGACCAACTTGGCGAAACCCCGTCTCTACTAAAAATACAAAATTAGCTGGGTGTGGCAATGCATGCCTGTAATCCTAGCTACTCTGGATGCTGAGGCAGAAGAATTGCTTGAACCTGGGGGGCGGAGGTTGCAGTGAGCCAAGATCACATCATTGCACTCCAGCCTGGGCAACAAGAGCGAAGTTCTGTCTCCAAAAAAAAAAAAAGTAAACAGCAGTCATAACTTATGGGCCATACGAAAACAGGTAGTGGGCTGGATTTGACACATGGGCAGTGACTTGCCAACCCTGTGCTAGAGAATTATTTTTTTTATCTTAGGGAGGGCACACTGCTGCTACATAATCACACAGACATCTACATGTGTGTGTTTCAAATCTTGGCTATAAATAATTCTACACTTTACATTAATAAAAAATATGATTTCCATCATTTTTATTTCATACATACCTACAAACACTCTTGAAAGTGAGACAGCACTAATGCATGGAAAACAATTCAGTTTGAGGGCTGCCAGCTCAAATAAAACAAAAATAGACTTTCTTTACTTATTGTTTCTTTCACTCTCACAATAGAAGTTTCATTTTGAGAAAACCATACATTTATTAGTAGTCAAATACTTAGATACCTGAAAGATCTTAAGCTGATTCCTTCAGGAGGAGTCCTTCAGCCTTGTGTGCCTCTTCACAGCCCCCACAGCCTTAAGGAGTTCTACAAAATTTGAGTTGAGGAAATAGTTCATGGGGAAAGACTAGGACCAGGGTTCCAGAGCAAAGCTTTTTAGAACTTCATGTAGCATATTCTGCATGGTTAACCATATCCTGCATGGTTATTTCCTATGCCTGAAGGAATCAAGATTTGCTAGACTGAGTTTCCTTTTCTTTTGTCTACTTAGGTTCATTGTTATTCAACAAGTATTATATTCATCACCCTCTAGCATAAAGCCTGAACACAACAAAGTGTAAATAAGCATTTTTTGGTTTCTTCCCTCATGGAAGTCACATTTTAGTGGTGGGAGAGAGGGCACGTGGCAGGCAAGTAACAAGAGAACAAATAATTCAAACAACATCAGGATAATTTTTGATCTACAGGAAACAAGGAAGGTGCAGTTTGGAATGATTGCAGGGGGTGGACCTCCTTTGGACAGGCTGGTTGGTGAAGCCTTCTTCAGGAAGTTTGCATTTGAATGGGGCCGTGAGGATTGAGAAGGAGCCAGGCAGGAAAACAACACATGGAACATCTTCCAAAATGAGAACTAGCAAGATAGATTCCTAGGCAGAATTGTCTATGCTTAAGAAATTGTCAGAAAGCCATGGGGTTAAAGCAGAACGGCAAGAGAGAGAGCGTCATACGATAGAGCCTGTAGAACATGGAAAGTAGCTCAAATACAACTCTGAGAAGTTTGAATACTATTCTAAAGCAGTGGGAAATCATGAACAAGATTTTATCCACCTTTGAGAGGTATAGATGTGAAACATAATGAATTGAGCAAAGGGCTGAAGAGTTCACTTAAACCTAGTGGTTTACTTTTTTTGACATTAGTCTTTCTGGTAACTCTAATAGATGAAATAGTACTTACAATACCCCTTGGTTTCACTGTGGACTCTGTATGTGTGGGAACACTCACGATTGACAATTTTGAAATCTCTGCTCACATGCCTCATGAGGCTATGTCATAATTTTAGTAATCACCATGGTGATTTAGCCACCCCTACCAAAGTGAAAAAGACATTGTCATTCCCCCATAAGTTATATTGCTCTCAACACTGACAGTGTTAAGCAGGCGAAAACAATCCCCAGTTTAGAATCATCACGTAGATCATAGCCCCTTTGGGAAGCTATGATGTTGGTTGTTGTCACACCTCCAGACATCAACACTAACTCCTTTGAACAGCCTTTATCACTGCAAATTATCACTACCACAAACTGCTAGCATATAAAGGTCAAGGACGCACAAAGAAACTAGTCAACCACTACTTCAGGTATCCCCACTCTAAGAGCACTCATTCACTCATTCACTCATTCATTCATTCATTCATTCATTCATTCATTCATTCAACAACTGCATTTGGGTACTGTTTTAGGTGCTGAAATGTGAGACTGAACAAAACAAAAACTCCTACCCTCCCGGAGCATACATACTAGTTTGGTAGGAATTGTATCTCCACATAAATATAATGTGCTAGATTGAATAACAATCTCCTGAAAAGTACTGGTCTTTTCTTTTCCTTTTTCTCAAAAACAACATTATTTTCCAGGGTCAAGGCTCTCAGCTGAAATTATATCTGCCTGTGCCTCCAAACTAAAAAAGGAGACTGTGACGGTTCATCTTAGGTGTCAACTTGATTGGATTAATGTATACCCAGACAACAGATAAAAAATTATTTCTGGCTGTGTCTGTGAGGAGGATGTTTCTTGAGGAAATCAGCATGTGAGTTGATGGACTGCATAGGAAAGATCTGCCTACAATGTATGTGGGCATCATTCAATTGGCAGGGGGCGAGGGGGGAAAGATAGAACAAAAAGGCAGAGGAAAGGTGAATGCATGCTTGCTTTCTCCTGGAGCGGAGACACTCTTCTTCTCCAGCCCTTCAACACAGAACTTCAAGTTCTCTGGCCTTTGGACTCCAAGACTGGCACCAGCAGCTTCTGGAGTCCAAAGGCCATCTGCAGATGGCCTTTCATAGGACTTCTCAGCCTTCATAATCACGTGAGCCAATTCCATTAATAAAGCTCCTCTCCTCTCTCTCTCTCTGTTTGTCTCTCTCTCGCTGTGTGTGTGTGTGTGTGTGTGTGTGTGTGTGTGTGTGTGTCTGTGTGTGTGTGTGAGAGAGAGAGAGATGTCCTATTGGTTCTGTCTTTCTAGAGAACCCTGACTAATATAGAGACTAAATTCTAAGGTTGTATGATCTAAAGACTGAAGATTCTGGGTTTAACATACCCGGAAAGACAATAAAATCATCTAGTCAATTTCAATGCAATCTTTTGACAAAAGGCAAAACTGAGATTCAGAAAAGAGAAAGACTCTAATGTGTACAGCAACATAATAACCATTGAATCAAGGTGTTGGCACTCCAGTGTTATCCCTGCCACTTCTCAAAGGAAGCTCTCAGAGCCCTTTCCTTTTATAGACAAAGTGGGGATACTCAGAGAGGTACAGGAGCTTGTCCAAAGGCACACATGTTTAAAGGAGCTGAACTAGAGTTAGAATCCAACTTCTTTATTCCCAGTCCAGTCTTCTTTCCACTAAATGAAAAGATCATTACTTATACAAGTCTTATTTTGCAATATGATCTCTTCGATATGAGCTTTCTTGACCTCTACTGAAGGAATTTCATGGGATTCATTTGGAAAATATCGACTCTTTTTGAAGTATTAAAATAGTTGTAAAAGGATGATCACAAAAGCTGATGGATGCAAACAGGGGAACAATGTTAATTAAGGGAAATGAAAGACAAAAAAATAACGGAATGGCTAATACTGAGAACCTCATCCTACTAGCTGCTAATATTATTAATATGGCTTAAATAACAATAATGTTTTTAAAAATGAATATTGCCTTCTACCAAGGGATAATAATACTCACAATAAATTGCAAAATAATTTTTTCTATATGTTAGGCACAGTATTAATAATACCTTTATGTGTATCGTTTAATTTAATGGAATTTTCACAGACAGCTGCTATTTCTCACTCATCAAAGCAATAGTTTTTTACCCAAAATAAAGATAAGATGAATCTTGATTCCAATGCATTCAAAAACAGAAAGACAGGTATATTTTCAGAGACAGGCCCAGTGCAAATTGAGATACTTAATTCATGTCTATAGACTCTACTCTTAATCCTGGTCAGCCTAAGACTTGGCTTTCTTAGCACCAAAGCACAAAGTTTATAATGTTGAGTACAGATGCTACTTTACTTACCATGGGGTTATATGCCAATAGACCCATTGTAAGTCAAAAATATCATAGGTTGAAAATGCATTTAATACCATGTTAAACTTATCATAATTTAAACTATTTTAAGTCAGTGACTCCACATAAGAAGAGGCAGCACAGGGTGCTAAGAACTGTGGGCCCCATTTATTATTCTAGGCTCTTCCTGGAAACATGTGTGGGTGTGGTCAGTACTGGCTAAGCAGTGATAGTTGGTAGGGGAAAGGCAGTGTGACTGCAACACACTTCCTCATTATAATCCAAACTCTAGGCTCATGAGTCTGCAACACACTTCCTCCATATAATCCAAACTCTAAGCTTCCTAAATCTTGGCCAGATCGTTGAAGAAAGCAATCTGTGCAGTAGAGTTATTACCACAGAGTTTCCCAGAGAATTTTACACCCAGCGTACTGTGAACCTCCAGGAATGGGATATGCTATGCAGTTTCCAAAACTTATTGGAAAAAGACTGCTTTTGTTTTATGACACATCTTCAAAAGTGGGAAGTTCTATAGACCATTCAGGGGCATGTGAATGTAATGAATTCAACAAGCTTTCAGTTATTGAATGCTCATGATGTCCTAGGCAATGTGCAGAGTGACAGAGGACTGGCTAATCAACTATTAGACTAATCAATTAGGAGAAAGGTTGAAGCAGAGAAAGCTCAGTAACACTCTTTGGCATCCCCTGGGCTAGTGCTAAATTCTTCTACCCCAAGTACTGGCATTCAGGAGGGTGCCAACCGCTGTTGTCTTTGCTTTTTGCCTGTCTATAAGGAGATCTTTTTTTTCTTTTCACAAGAAAGTATCACTGAAGAGAAATCCAATTTGTGAGGCAAGAAAAGACCCCTGCATTGTGATGCAAAGACTGGCAGTTGGCTGAAGAGAGGCGCTTTTGGTTTTACTGGCTGCAGGTTTCAAAGAGTTTGATTAGATATAGCAACATCGCCATTGGTCAAGAGAAATGTATGGACTCTATTTACAAACAGGACCATTCTAATCTTTCTGACCACCTCCAGTACTAATTCATGGGCAGTGTGGCTTTAGGCGTTCATACGCCCACCTTTGCTCGTCATCTGCAGAACCACAGCATCTGCATCACCTGGGAGCTGGTTAGAAATGCAGAATTTCAAGCCTCCCACCAAACCTACTAAATCAGAATCTGCCTTTCCACAAGGTCCCCATGCAATTTTAACGTACGTGGAAGCTTGAGAAGCACAGCTTCATGTGCCACTTTGAGGAGCATCGAGTGGAATCTTCCTTACAGAGGACTGTTTCACCCTTCACAACTGCAAGATCTTTGCCAAGGGAAAATGGCCAGGATTTGGACCTAAGTTCACCCAACTTACCAAACCTCCATGTTCCTCATTCTAAAATATTGTCACCTAAACTCTTGAGCCTTTGCTTTTCCATGTGTGAAACAAGGGTAACCTTGCCTAACTCATAGAATTCATCGTGAAATTCTTGATATAAAGTCCCTACACCAGTATTTGCTTAGTAAATGGTGGCTCTTTATAATGATGAAAAGAAAGATAATAAAGAAAACAAGTGATAATAATTATGTTAATAATAATTAGGAGGAGGAGAAGGAGTATATTAGTCAGGGTTCTCTAAAGGGACAGAACTAATAGGATAGATGTATATATGAAAGGGAGTTTATTAAGGAGCATTGACACACATGATCACAAGGAGAAGTCCCACAATAGGTCGTCTGCAAAAGCTGCAGAGCAAGGAAGCCAGTCCGAGTCCCAAACCTCAAAAGTAGGGAAGCTAACAGTGCAGCCTTCAGTCTGTGGCCAAAGGCATGAGAGCCCCTGGCAAACCACTGATGTAGGTCCAAGAGCTCCAAAGCTGAAGAACTTGGAGTCTGATGTTTGAGGGCAGAAAGCATCCAACAAGGGAGAAAGAGGAAGGCTGGAAGACTCAGCAAGTTGGCTTCTCCTACCTTCTTCTGCTTTATTCTAGCTGCACTGGCAGTTGATTAGATGGTGCCACCCACATTGAGGGTGGGTCTGCCTCTCCCAGTCCACTGACTCAAGTGTTAATCTCCTTTGGCAACACACTCACAGACACACCCAGGAACAATACTTCATATCCTTCAGTCCAATCAAGCTGACACTCAGTATTAACCATCACAAGTAGTAAAATGCTTATATTCTTCACAGGTGATTGGAAAACACAGCTATCACAGGAAGTGAATCTGGGACAAATGTTCATGGTAAAGGTAAAGCACAAGAAGAATAAAAAATGAAAGGACAACACGTCCATGTCCCTACCGGTATCATTTTAATTAGACGTTTCCTGCAAAATATCCTGTTCCTCCTCCTGTGTGACTTAGAAGTAAAGCTCTAAACAATCTTAGAAAGGTCAAGTGACTCCGGAAAAGACAGGAAGTAAAACAAGCTGTGACTGGCTGGGCGCGGTGGCTCACACCTGTAATCCCAGCACTTTGGGAGGCTGAGGCGGGCAGATCACGAGGTCAGGAGATCAAGATCATCCTGGCTAATATGGTGAAACTCCATCTCTACTAAAAATACAAAAAATTAGCCAGATGTGGTGGCGGGTACCTGTAATCCCAGCTACTCGGGAGGCTGAGGCAGGAGAATGGCCTGAACTCGGGAGGCAGAGCTTACAGTGAGCCGAGATCGTGCCACTGCACTCCAGCCTGGGAGACAGAGCAAGACTCTGCCTCAAAAAAAAAAAAAAAAAAAAAAAAAAAGCTGTGACCAAGAGACCAACTAAACTGGACTGAAGGGATTTTAGGAAGGTGTGTTTTACAGAGATGTTTGAGTCCCTACCACAACCTGATGCAAGCAGGATTGTCTCAGGCATTGAAGAGGGGGAGCAAGGTGTGAAGGTGGTTAATTACAATTCTTCTTATACCAAGGGGCAGAAATTTAGTCTAAAACACACTATGCAAAGGAGGCTTTTATTTGGAGTATTGACCAGTAAGATAGTTTTACTCTGGCTTAAAATCTCCCCTAAGTTCACCAACCACACCAGTTTCCCTGAGATTCTCCCAGTTTTAGCACTGAAAGTCCTAACCCAGAAAATCCCCCAGTCCTGGGTAAACTGGTATAGCTGATCACCCTAGGTCAGCTTGTATACTGCCTTATTCTGATTGAGTATATGGAAAATCTCTCTTAATTCTTTTAAATTGTGTTTCTTTATAAAATTACTTTAAGTCCTTCTATCTATCATAGATAGATAGATGATGATGATTGATAAATACATAGGTAGGTAGAGAGAGAGAGAAAAAAAAACCAGAGAGATCTTTCTCTCTTCCTCTCCTTAAGATTATTTCCTTAAGGACAACAAACATGGCCACAAATCCAGAGACACAACCAATGAGTTAATTGGGGCAAAAGCAACATTATCAGATAGGTGCATTTCTGCCATGTTTTTATTTGTTCCCTGTTACCCATAACCCTTACAGCTTCCAGGGACAAACACCAGGACCAACCTGAAGACCTTCTAGCATGTGCAGAACAAAAATGTCAGGCTAGAACAAATAAGCAATTCTGGTCTGGGAATGCAGTCTGGGATTTGCCCTTTCAAAGGGCAGCAATCTAACAGCTTGTTAGTTCGCCTTTTTAAAGGCCAGCAACCAGGAAAATAGACCACTGAGTGTGGGTCACTCCACAGAAAACAAGCCACGTTCCTGTGGCTATTTGCAATGCAATAAGAAGCTCCAGTCCACAAGGAAACCCAGTCACTCTTGGTCAGGAGCACCAGAATGGAATTTCAGATTATCGTTGTGACTCTACAAATGCTTGACCTGGGAGCACCTATTGAAGATTTTATTCTAAAGAAAGAAGCTCAGTTACCAAGAATAGTTTATATACAAAAATGCACATTTCAGGGTTATTCAGAAATCTTTAAAACAAATTAAATTTTTAGCCACAACAGAATGATTGCATAAACAGTAGTATGCCTGTATAATAGCTATACCACAAAGATAAAAATAAAGGTAGTTGAGCAAGATAGCATACTCCATGCTTTAAATCGCCTATGCCATTTAATCCTTACAATAACTCCTTTAGGGAGGCACTATAGTCCTTCCTCATTTTATTCATTAGAAAACAGAGGCTTAAAGAGATTTAAGTGAATTGCCCAAAGTCACACAGCTCATAATTTGCAGAAGGAGGATACATATCAAGGTCTTATATATTCCAGAGACAAAATTTATCTGCTGTGTAAAACTTAGAAAAATTAAAATATGACTATGTAGTAAACTGAATTTTTTCATCCTTTTCAATAAGAGTAGCATCTGTTGTAGCTCAAACTCTGCCTATATTTTAGTAGAATGTGTTTGGGACCTGGATATAATTCTTTCTTTTGTTAAACATAGTATTTGAGGAAGAACAATAATTAAAAGTGATATAACCTAATATTAAACATTTTAGCTGAATGAATCTAAAAGAGCTATCGATAATGATTAATTTCTAAACCTAACTTTTACAGTGTCTAATTTCTCTGGCCTGCCTAGAATATGCCTCTAGATTTTATTTTACTCTCCATTTATCCTCTGTTTAGAAGATATATTATCTTTAAATAAGAAGGCAAATGTTATTTGAGCAAAGGCTAGGGACACATTCTGTGCCCTTAATACAAATAATTTTAAGCAATTTGACAGATAGAGTGCCATTACATCACTTCAGATACTAATGGGCATAATAATTCTTCAACTTCCTCATGAGAGAGAGCTCTAAAATGAGACAACTGAGTGAAAAGAAAATGTCAAGTTATTGATGGCTTCCATCGTGATTTTATGACTCAGATGAAGGTGGTTCCTTCGTGGAGCCAGGTGTCTAGCTCGACCTTGTCTGCAGGGCTGTTTGTTGCTTTTTGCCAACCAGCATCTTCTTTCACTTCCTTGGTTCACCCTACCCAGATCTGACTTGGGAACCACCCTTCCTTGATCTCGGCGCACATGGTTCATGGATACTGACTTATTGCCAGCCCCAGGGGCAGTCTTACCATAAAAAGCCAACATAATCAGAGCCTTATGTCTTCTTGCCACAGATGATTCAAGATAGACACTTGACACATGGAAGGCCACTCAGAGCCAAGAGGATTCAATTCTAGGACTTTTGCTGGAACATTTAGGAAAGAGAATATTCCTCCTCAGAGCTTACTAAGTTTATAGGTGATACAGGAGATAGAAAGAAATTATTTAGGCAGATAGAGTAAAAGAGTCCTCGGCAGAATTTCCCTTTTAACAAAAAGCAGCCCCCACATCATTTATTTTTTAACGAAGAGGAGCCTGAAAAATGGAGCTGCAGACACAGAGAAGCAAGCTGGAAGCTTGCACGGGTGAATGCGGGCAGCTGTGCCACTAGAAAACGGCTACCTGGAAACCAGGTATGTTCCACATGAAGGCTCCATCTTCCATTTTCTTTGTCACTGCGTACAGCAAAGAACGAGGCAACATGGTGTGGGCCAGGTAGAGAATCCATCTGCATAATAAAAGATGAGGGTGGGGCAGCCAATTTTTTTTTTTTTTTTTTGCTTGCCATGAAAATGGCATACCTAGTCCTAACCAGTTTTTCACACCTTATGCAAATAGATCACCGGGTCCAACCAATCTTTCATATCCTATGTAAATCAGACACTGCCTCCTCAAGCTCATCTATAAAACCTTCTGCATTTCACCACGGAAGCAGCAACCCATTTCTCCAGGACTCCTGCCTGTGCAGCAAAGAGCGCTCTTCTCTTTCTGTCACCTATTAAACTTCTGCTCTTAAATTCATTCTTTGTGTGCCCATGTCCTAGATATCCATGGCCGTGAGACAATGAACCTTGGGTATTTACCCCAGACAAGGATGCCACTTCACAGGAATGTGAGTCTGAAGCTTCTTCAATGCATTGCCTCGAAGAGCTTATGGTCCATACATTTTCCTCCATGGTGTGATTCTAATAAGAGAAATCTTGGTCACAGCAGAAGGAATATCTTATTAATTTAATGAACCAATTCAGTAACCATGATAATTAAAATAACACTATCGTCTGGGGGGAAAAACTAGCCTTTAACCAATTATTAAAATTGATATATGTTATTCTTATCAGTTTATCAATAAATAGTCAAACTAACCAGTGGTTTTCTTCTTCATCATTGCCTGTCATATAAAAACCCTAGTGAATTAACAAAGCAAGCATCAAAATCCATTTTTATCTTTCTCCCTAGCATCCACACTAGATTGTATTTATAGATCTGAAAACTCATTTTGCATAGAAGTTGTCAAGTGTTTGCATTGAACTGCAAACTTAACTCAAAAAGTGTTTAAAAAGAAAAAGCAGAACTGGGGAGGTAAAAGGACGTTAGAGGTCATTTAGCCCTTTGGGAAATTTTTCCAAGTCTCACAGTTAGCTGATGCAAAGAAAATCTAGGCTTTACATCCTCGAGCCAGTGTTTTTTCTACAGCATTACAAAATATTTTATTCTATCACCGAAGCAATCATCTCTAAATATAAAGATACCACCTACACACAAAACATACATTATAAATGTGTTTTAATTTTCTGTAAAATACACAGTTCTGTAGTGTATTTGCATTCCTCTTCGAATTAGAACACGTTCCTTGTGCTTACAACAAACTTCCTTCTTCTTCGCTTGTAGAAATAGGAGTTGTATTTTGGATTTCAGCTCAAATTTTGCTTCTTTCTCTGACTCCTGCCACATATGAACATGTTGGCCTGCCATATTGTTTATGTTTTGTGAAACAGCTATCTAGGGGCAGGTGTGTCTCCCTATTAGAATGTGACATTTTTATTTGCTTTAGAGATTTTCCTCTCCAGTTAGTAACACAAATCAGTATGTGGCACCCCGTAAGCATTGTACATTTGTAAGTTATTAGTAATTATATAATTGCTATATGCTAGGAACTATTCTAAATAGTATAAGTACAGTCACTGCATTTAATATTTATTATTAAAATCCTTATTTTATGGGAAATGTTACAAGTAGTTAAGCATGAGCAGGGCAGGAGAGGGCTCTCCCCTACCCAGTAGGAATATTAGGTGGTGGTTTGACAATAATCACATTGCCTCTCTAAAAATGATAATTTGGCAGCCAGTAGCAGGGAGAGGCCATTTCCTGACGGTCCACACCTGTTGCATTAAAGTGTTAATTGAATGCAGGCACCAGGAAGAAGCAAAAAGGGTTTCCAATAAAATCTCAGGTATTGGGCGAGTGAGCCTGCGCATACGTATTAAGACACAAAATGGTGGAGTATGACCTTCCAGGGGCACACCACCAGAAAAGGGAAGAAAGCTTCAGATGGGCATGCGTACAACCTCTGAACACACTGGGCATGCTCACTTCCCAAGGGTAAGGAGGGTGCTGCACATATGGGCAGCCCACCCTAAGGGAAGAATCATGGGATAAGGGGCACAAGATGCCAGAGTTGGGCCAGCCTATATAGTCCTAGGATCAAGGATAAACACTGTCCTTGTTCTTCACGTCACCCACCTGGATCTCTTCCAAGGGCACTTTCCTTTATTTCCTGCTCTAAAGCTTTTTAATAAACTTCCACGCCTGCTCTGAAAATTGCCTCAGTCTCTTTTCTGCCTTATGCCTCTCAGTCGAATTCTTTCCTCTGAGGAGGCAAGAATTGGGATCGCTGCAGATCCATATGGATTGGCCACCAGTAACTTGGATATCTTCCAGCAGTAACAAAAAGAAAACCAAAACACATGTTATAGCGATAGTAAGAGACAGAGCTAGAATTTAAACCCAGATGATCTGGTTCTACTGGCCATGATTTTGCCACCATAATGCAACGTTTTAATGCATAGTTTTGAGTGTATTATGTTACAATTTAAAATTATGAAATTTAATATGCATAGTGCAGATGATGAATTCAAAGCAAAAAGAAGCTGACTTGTGTTGAAAATCTCTTGTAAATCCTCTGAGAAGTTTGAATTACCTGTAAACCAAAAATAAAATTCGAAGTCTCCCTGTAACCATCTGAATGGACCCCCTCCTTGGCCAGGGCACTTCAAATTTAACCACAAGACTTGCTCAGACCATCATGGGAAGAGGGGGCTGAACAAACCTCACGAGGCCCTCCTCCCTTTTGAAATTCAGGAAAATCCAACCAGCATTTAGCATCAACACAGACTTAAGTCTGGTAAGAAACATTTACGTCTATTCTCTCTGAAGCTTGCTACCCGGAGGCTTCAACTCCGTGACAAAACCTCAGTCTCCACAACCTCTCATCCTAAACCAGGCATTCCTTTCTGTTGATAATAACCCTTTCAATCAATTGCCAACCAGGAAACTTTTAAATCTACCTATAACCTGGAAACCCCCCACCACCATCTCTTTGAGTTGTCTCCCCTTTCTGAACCCAACCAACGTACATCTGAAACGTATTTGATTGACATCTCTTGTCTCCCTAAAAGGTATAAAACCAAGCTTCACTCCAACCATATTGGGCACATGTTCTCAGGGTCTCCTGAGTGCTGTGTCATGGTCCATGGACACTCATATTTGGCTTAGAATAAATTTATTAAAATATTTTACAGAGTTGGACTCTTTTCATTTACAGATCTTTAGTTAGCATGGGCTGATTCACACTAGGTGACCAATCATTGTTAGATGAAAGGGTTACTGGAGAAATAAGTGAAACCAACAAAGGCTGTATAAATTGAAAAGTCTTGGTTAAAAGTAACTTGAAATCATGCCTGAAAAAATGTTTTATATTATGAAAATTTTAAAATTCTTTGTATTTGTATTTGCTGTACATTATTTGTATAGGAAAATGAGGCTGGAAAGTGTTGAAAGCTTATAGAAATATAAGTCCTGAGGCTAATTATTTGCAAGATGTAGATTAGAAAGTTCCTTATTTCTTTTCACTTTAAATCTCATCTTCTTAAAAATATCTCACAGGTCTAGCATAAATTCATGCTGAAATGTTACATTAAAAGATACGTCAACACAGTGTTAAGTGTTCATGTCATTTCTTCTAGATACCATTCAATGAGTTTTTTCTAGATATAATTTTCTGATTAAAATGAAGCTGATTAAAAAGAAATTAAAAGTAAACATGCATGGATTGTTTTCTATTCTGATCTTGATTTGGAGGAAGAAATACGAATGCCTTATTCTGTCCAACCTAATGGTGGCTATCCTAATGCAGCTTTGATAATTTGCATAAAAGAAACAGTTGAGAGTTCTTGGTCCATTAAATTGCAGACGTGAGGACCACCAGCAGTTACTTGAATCTGATAAGGATACTTGAATAGATAAACATTTTCTATTACCCCGATGTGAGATTTGTATGGTTGAAACCAAATAGCTAACACCTACATGTCCGCAATATTACAAGTACAGACGTTTTTCAGGGATTTCTAGGATTGATATAAAGTTGCTGTTTATGTTTAGAGTCAAAGCAAGGATTTCATTTTAAATAATAGAAAAAAATGTAAACGCTATTTATAGATAGTCCCACCCTTGCAGGCACACACATATAGACAAACTCACAAACCCCAAAATGTAAATATCTGTACTCTCTTCTATGAGTCTGATTACTCCAGATTTCTCTCAATGTCAAATAGTGTAGAGTCCAAAGACTGCACACTAAGAATATCTTCCATGTCAAAACTAATTGCCTCTTGGCTGGTCACTGGAGTTAGAAACCTACCTGTTTTATAGCAAGTTCCTTTTATCTCTAAAGTATGACTGAGCCTGGTGAGGTGGCTCAAGCCTGTGATCCCAGCACTTTGGGAGGCTGAGGTGGGCGGATCACGAGGTCAGGAGTTGGCCAGCCTGGCCAATATGGTGAAACCTCATCTCTACTAAAAATACAAAAAGAATTAGCCGGCCGTGTTGGTACATGCCTGAAATCCCAACTACTTAAGAGGCTGAGAAAGGAGAATCTCTTGAATCCAGGAGGCAGAGGTTGCAGTGAGCTGAGATCACACCACTGCACTTCAACCTAGGCAAAAAGGTGAGACTCCATCTCAAAAAATAAAAAATAAAAAAAATAAAGTATGGTTGTGAGCATCAGACACTTGGAGAGTCAATGTGACCCAATGAAACTTGACCCAATGAAACCAAAGTGTGCAAGTATATCAAACTATAGCCAGTCATACACCTCAGATCCTTTTCCTTGGAGGTTATTTTCCTGAAGTATTCACTGACATAAAGCACATTATTTTGGGGATTTTCATTACTGTTGCTGAAGTTTCAGCCCAAGTAATATATCTTAGCATTACACTTTTAAAAGACAGTGGAAGCTATTGGTAGCATATCACAGATATTTAGAATCATAAGGAACTTTATTGGTTATAAAGTTCATCTCTGTGATTTTATTTGGTTTAGCAAAGTCTGTATAATAACACTTTAAAAATAAGAGTAAGCATGTTCTTTAGAGGTGTAAGTTCTGTCTCAAACATTTATAGCCCTCTTTCTTCTCTGAGATCTTAGAGGTAATAATATTCAGCATTAAGATGTACTGGATGAATGTTCTCTCCCCAGAGCAATTAGGATGACAAATATCCTCCTCTCTGCTGACCACTGACGACATGGTGGCCTCAAATTGCAACAGTTCCTGCGCCCTAATTACTGCCAAGAAGAGGTCAATATCCATTCTGCTAAGATTAATAATGTGGTTTTTGGCAGACATTCTTCACAATTCAGGCAAGCATTCTCAGTCGCCTCATCCAGTCAGCGAGCTCGTTCAGCCATAGGAGGAATCCAGGCTACTGTGTGGCTAAGAGGAAGGGAAGAGCAGGACTCACGCCCCAGTGAGGCAAAGCAGGCTCATGCAGTAGCTGTGCTTGCAAGCGGTTAACAACTGGCTCTCCAGCAGCAGGTGGGAGACTGGGGGGCAGGAAACAGTTTGTGATGTTTACCAATTTCTATGATCTAAATACTCCCACCAAGGCCTATTCTAAGCTGTCAACATAATGTTAATGAATTCACAGAACAATGGGCTTTTGCAAACCAGTGCCAGCTGACTCCAGCACATCATAAATAAATGTAAAATGACCAATGTGGTAAGTGCTGCAAAGAAGTGTATAACTGCAGTATTCTTCCCTGGCAATGAAGTCAACAGAGGAGTAGCAGGTGCTGGTGTCTGCTCCCTACACACACACGTATCCTATCGGCATTCACTATTTCATTATATGCTAATAGCATTCTACCGCAAACACCTGAGACTTTCCATCTGTGGGCTTTCTCTCAGCCCACACATGGGGAAGACCAGAAGTGCCAGGGAATCAACATCCTTGGGAGCAATCCTCAGACAATGACAAACTGGAGTAGAAGGATGAACATCCAAGTTTTATTGTCCCCAGGTAAGACAGCTCCAAAATGTATTTCCACCCCATCTCTCACAAGAGCCCAGCAGACTTGGGCCTCAGAAGTAAGCTGCTTGCTAATGCTCCCTGTAAATGGGCTTCCTTCCCTCCATGGAATGGCTTCTGCCTTCTCCAGGTTTTTCCCAGAATTACCTCCCAAGTAAACTATATTCACTGCAGATCCTTGTGTCTGAGTCTACTCTATGAACAATAAGCCAAAGATGTCACACTTTTCTAGAGAAATAGAGGTAAGTCTGAAGAGAGAGCAGGACTCAAGTAGAAAAATAAGAAGGAAAGCATGTTCCAGGCACAGAGAACAACATGGAAGGCACACAAACATACTACTACACATATGTTCCTCAGTGTCACTACGCCATGCAAAATCACGCACTGGAAATGCTCAAAGATGTCATGAGTGGCATGCAAAACTGATAGGAACCCAGTTAAAAATGGTTGCATGGTTATGTACACACGTTAAATGGTTCACAAACCATTTGTAGAAGTGGTCGAAAGAAAACTGTAGTTCACATGCATATCATTATGTGTGTGTGTGTGTGTTAAGAACACTTAAAATCTACTCTATGTGCAATTTTCAAGAATATAATACATTGTTATTAGCTATAGTCACCATGTTGTACAACAGACCTCTTGAACTTATTCCTCTTATCTAATTGAAACTTGTGTCCTTTCTCCATGTCCCTAAACTGCAGGCCCCCAGCCCCCAGTAACCACAATGTATACATATTTTAAAACAACATGTTGTACAAGATAAATATACACAATTTTAATTTATCAATTAAAAATAAATAGAACAAAAATATTTTTTTAAAAAAGAAAAGAAAACTAGATTGTAGTTAGTCACTTACTGGAAGTAGTGGAAGGTTATCAAAATTTGAAATCTTTTGCAGACTTAAATCCTGAGGCATGTTGCTCTGCCTTTGAGGTATATGTCCTTTGGGAAATGCATTTTTAATAGATACCTATTTTGTCAAAATTGAAAATTCAATCCAGTGAATACCTTCTTCAATTAACTTCTGGTATCAGCACTAGGAGGATTTCCTTTTGTGGCTTTCTCATCTGCACTCAGGGCTTCACCCAACAGCTGAAAGCTTTGGAAATTGTAGCAATGTTTGAAACCTTCAAACCAGCCTCTACTAACACTAAAAAGAGCCGCTTTTGTAGGATTAGATGATTTCATTTAAGGCCTTCATATATTGATAGTACTTTCTCTTTGATTATGAGAAAGATTGTTCCTGATATTTTTTTCTCTCTTTAGTCTTCAATCCATATGCTTAACAATCTTTCCACTTCTTTTATCTCTTCAGGCCATGTTCTTATTGACTTCATAGCACTTGAAGCCACAGACTTTTCTTTTATTTTCATGGCATTGTCTCTGATGGTCTGCAATGTAGATTCCTTTAAGCCTGTTACTCAGGAGATATCACATGTTCTCGCTTCTCTTTCAATACATAAAGCTTTCCTTTTGCATCCATCACTGGTGATTTTGACCCATGACATTGAAACACATTTGGAGTATTGAGGGAGTGTTTTGTTTTGTTTTTTGATATAAAAAAGCTCATAAATGCAAAAGAAGAGCAAAAGGCAACATTATAAGATAAAATACACAGCAAATCAAGGTAGCTGGTCTACTGTTTGAGGGGTGCAATGGTCTGAATCTGTCCCCTAGAGATCATGTGTTGGAAACTTAATCCCCAGTGCAACAGTGTTGGGAGGTGGGGCCTAATAAGAGGTGATTACACCATGAGGACTCTGCCCTCATGAATGAATTAATGTTGTTAATGAGAGAGTGAGTTAGCTATGATGAGTTAGCTATGTTATAAAAGCAAGTTTAGTCCCCTCTTGCTCTCTTGCTTGCTTGCACTTTCTCTCTTGCCCTTTTGCCTTCTGCCATGAGAAGATGCAGCAAGAAAGCCCTTGCCAAATGTCAACCCTTGACGCTGGACTTCCCAGCCTCCAGCGGGAAATAAATCTCACCCATATGCAGTGGATGCCTGTAATCCCAGAACTTTGGGAGGCTGAGGTGGGAGGATCACATGAGCCCAGGCATTTAAGACCAGCCTGGGCAAAATAGTGGGACCCCATCTCTAAAAAAAATAAAAAGAATTAGCCTGGCATGGTGGCATATGCCTGCATTCCCAGCTGCTCAGGAGGCTGAGGTGAAAGGATTGCTTGAGTCCAGGAGATTGAGGCTGTAGTGAGCAATGCTTTTGCCACTGCACTCCAGCCTGGGCAGCACAGGGAGACCCTATCTCTAAATAAATAAACAAATAAATAAATAAATATCTGTTCCTTATAAATTTCCCAGTCTAAGACAAGAGGGTGTGTGTGTGTGTGTGTGTGTGTGTGTGTGTGTGTGTTTAGGTGCATGCATTTTTTTGTATCCCTGCATGACTCAGGTCAGCTCAGTGGAGTTTCCTGAATTCAACTAGTGTTTCTCAGGGATGAAATTGAACATAAACTAACACAAATTTCACATCTTGCTCAAATTGTTCCCTAATATGTCAATGATGTTGGAACAAACTCACATTTTTAAAATAGACATTTATAGCAGAATTAGTGTGTGTGTGAGTGTGTGTGTGTGTGTGTATAATATAAAGTGAAGTGCTGATTACAGATTAAAGTGCTAATTACAGATCTAAGTCAACAAAATAAAGAAAACTATATGCCCCCTGATTTCCCTGCTACAATATTCTACTCTCTTTCAATATATTTAGGTTGGGAAAATATTTCTTACTTTAAGTGAGTGCAAAGGAAGGGATATGTCTTTCATCTCCAGGAATAGAGGAAATCAGAATACAAATTTCTCTAGTAGAGTTGAACACTGAAGAATTTGTGTCATCATGGACACAATGCTTGAATAGTGTCTTAGGGCAACTTCCCTGGAAACAGAACATGAGAGAGTTATTTGTGTTCTCTATTTATTAATAAAATTAGTGATTTATTCAGGGAGTGCTCTCAAGGAGAGATGCATAAGGAAGGAAGGGGTGCAAGATGGAGAATGAGAAGAAACTAAGCAAAGATGTGCTTAGTGGTGAGGTCTAACTTCAGCCTGATCTAGGAGCTCCAGGGTATAAATTGCACTGCAGAGTTTTTCCCACCTTGATGCAAGGGGGCTGGAGTTTTGAATCCTTGCCGTAATCGGCCATTAGTCAAGCAGCAGGATATCTTCCTACTATAGCTAAGATTATCAGTGATATCAATATTAATAATACAAGCATAGAAGTATCTAGGGGCTAAAATTTGTGCAGGTTATTTGTCTCTCTATTTTAGTTACGCAGGATATCTACATAACTCCAAGATATAATCAGGAAAGGCTGTCCAATCACCCAAGAACAGCTCTCTGAGAAAGTCGTGGGGGTGAGCCCTTCACAGTATTACCTACAGCAGCTGATAGATGTACGCATCAAATAGATAAAAGGGATCTCAGAATATCAGAACAATGAGCCAACAGTGTCTGCCACAGAAAGGAGGCACTATTTTGGGAGGCCATGTGTCAGAATCCAATACATTATCTTTTTCATACTCTCCAATTACCTTGTGTGATAGACATTGCTATTAGCACTATTTTACAAATAAATTTGAGTCTGTTAGTGCTTAAGCAATATGTTCACCATCACACATTAGTGTGAGTCTATACTACACAATCCTCTTAACCCATAGCTAATCATTGCCTTTCTCCATAATAATATCATATTACACGTTTGTTTTCTTTTCTTTTGAGCTTTTTTCTATTTCCTAGATCGGTTTTGTTTTAACCATAGAAATCTTTCTTTAAATGAAAGCTCACCGAGAAACCCTCTATGTAAAACATGAAATGGAAGTGACCGCTCTTAGATCTCCATCTCATCCTGCCCATGGAGGCAAAAATCAGTTGCTTTCACAAAACCACACTGTATTAGTCCCTACTGAGAGACAATTCTGCGTGGGTTTCTGTGTCTCTCCCAGTTTGCAAGCAATGGCACTGAGAGCTTTTATTCTAGATAATCTTTCCAAAGACACTTGTATAGCAAATGGTCTGGGAAGATAAAGACAGCATCTTCCTCTAAGACAAACAGTGGATTTGGTGCCTGAGCAGAAGGTCTCAGAGGCAAAGTTTGGACAGCTCTGTTAGCACCTCCCACCATCAGCTCTTAGGAGACTGGATGTTTTCCCAAGCTCAGGCTCCTTAGCTGGCCCACCTCTACCTTGTCCCATGGCATGTGGGGGACAACAGAAAACACTGTCACCATGAAGTGCATGCTGCCTACTATGCTGTGAGTAATAAAGTCCTCTGCCTCTGGCCCGGGAGTCTGTATCTTCCACCAGCATCTCTGAAACTAGCAGACTAACTTGTTAGCTTTTGTGGAGGATAAAAATCTCTGAGCCATCACAGCTCCTGGCATGCCCACCTTCTGTTTATATAGGTCACACTGAGGTAAAACTCATTATTTAGCATTGCCAAATGGTGCACTTTCTGGATTTCACCACATAATTCAGTTAGGAAGTGGTAGTCATTCTCCTCCAGGATATTCCAAACCAAACCAACAGCTGAGACAAACCCAAGGAAGGACCTAGCCTTTGACAGTCAGGATCATATTCAGGCATGCCAGCAGCTCACTCATATGCCATGGATGTTTTCAAATGAAACAGTTTGGAACAAAGCTGGCAAACAGAATGGCCCTCTAAAAGCTGTGAAGGGCAGCTGGCCATTTAGGCCACTTATTGGAAGCAGTACAAGTTTGGATTTAACTTGATTGCCTGGTGTTTCTTCTCTGTGTGAGTTCCCTTTATAAAATCACTGCACAGTATGATTTTGAGAATTAGGAGAAACACAGATACTATAGGGTCTGTTACAAATGTCAAGATGGAGGAATCTATAGCAGAAGCTATAACAATCAATAAAGCTAGGAAAAGTTTTGATAGGTGCATAACATCAACTATACTATACTAATATTCACTATATTCAATATTTAAAGTTTTATATCAACTGGATTTAAAGTCCAATATTGTCAGATATATCTATAGCTCTGCATGAAAGCTGCCAATGCTTGATACTGAGGACTTTCAGAAGTTAGGCATATGATTGTCTTCCTTTTCAGCAGGTAGGAAATGAAAAGAGTGTTCAATGTAACTGATTAAATAATTGTAACTAACATTGGTGGATTATTTACAGAATGCCTGGTCCTGTGCTAAGCTTTTTATCTACATTCTCTACTTAATTGCAATTACAACCAATGAGAAAACTACTATTATTTCACACATTTTGCAAATAAAGGAACTGCATCTGAGAAATATTCATGATATAGTCTGACCACAGTAACCTAGCTAATAAGTAGCATAGTTGTGCTATTTATTGGCACAAATAGCACATGCTTAATAAACTATAGCTAAGATTATCAGCGATATCAATGTTAATAATACAAGCATAGAAGTATCTAGAGGCTAAAATTTGTGCAGGTTATTTGTCTCTCTATTTTAGATGTTTCATCTTTAAAAGATAGGAGTAAATTTTATAAACTCAAAAGTTGATTTCTGACTTTAATCCTCTGTGATTCTGTGCCATTTGTTTCTCCTCTATCTTGATTGGATCTTACAGGTCCTCAATTCACCAGAGCCTCAGCGCTTATTCGCTCCTGCTGTCAGACTGTAGTTCACCCAAGTTCCTTTTGCTTACGGGAAGGTCTCTGCTCCCATATTCTTCATCTGCCCTAGCCCCAAGTGATGAAAATGATGTATGCTTTTATAATTTTTCCAAAGGAGCTTTCCTTTTCTTATACTTTGAGATAAGAACTTCTTTTGGAACTGCTTTGCTAGATGTTGTAGAGTGTTTCTGAACAGATGGTGCATTGTCTTCAAGGAAAGGGTTGGCTTTGTTTATTTGGAAACTACTCTGACCCTGTTCACAAGGAGTTACCTGCTAAGTACACTATGGATGTTACTTCTAACACATGGAGAGTCGGCATGGTGACCCAGAAACATGAGGGAACCCCAGGGGAGTGGCTGTGAACAACTTTCTCTTTTGTGATTTTCATTTTTCATTATGTCTGGCATTTTTGAAGCTGAGCTTTTTAAGAAATACCAGTTTTAGAAGAACAGACTGGGGATACATTTCAAGGAAATGTAGAGCGGTCACAAGAGAAAACAAGCACAGTGGAAAACGTGCCCATTTGAGATGGGAAATGGTGTAAAATGCGGTGTCTTTTATTTTCTCCTGTTACCCAAATGGAGTGTCAGGGCACTGTTCTTAGAACTTTCAGAAATAAACAAATAATCAAATCGCATTTGCCTTTTGTTTGTTTTGAAACATCTGTGATGTGAGCTGTCGGCCTAGTGTTTGATGTACCCAACTGCAGAATACATCTGTGCACAGTAGAGAAATTTCAAAGTACCTCTCATTTTAGGTGCTGAGATGGAATCTATGCTTTCTATGTTACTAAAAGCTGAAATACATTGGTCTGGCAATTTAGTTGATATTGCTTCCATTCTTCCCTGGATATGGATGTTCTAAAACTTCACAAATAGGAAGATGGTTATTTATCTTTAAAAAAAAAAATCTATTCTCATCATAACAACTTTTTATTGGGAGACTTTTACAAATAATAAAAGGTTAAAACAACCTGTCTATACAGGGCATGGAAAACGTAGAGGTGACTATATCCATTTTTTGTAAATTTATTTAATGATCATTTATTGCTCACCACTACCAGACTCCTGGCATTGTGGTACCAGCTGGAGAGAAGAGTAAGGTGGAGAAGCCATAACCTCTGTCTGCACTTAAGGCAACATTTCCCAGCTGATGTGCAGCAAATTGGTTACAGGTGTGCCAGGAGACCTTGATCACGTCAGCCTCCACAGAAGCAGAAATGACCAGAGGTCGTCAGGCTTCCTAGCAGGTCACTTTCCTCCATAAGTAGTCTTTTCTAGGGCTCTTGGGAGTCTGGCCTTAGCTGAGTGGTATCTGACTGTTCTCTTTCCTCCAACTCACTAAGCTGACAGATCCAGCGAGCATCACCCGGCATTACCCAACATGGCATGCTGCGGGCGGCCAAGGAGTTCCTCCACCATCTGGGCAAATATGTTAACGGTCAGATGCAAATGTATTATTATTGGATATCTGGAAATTGTGTCTGAGGAACTGCCAAAGGAGACTTCTTTCAAGCACCCACAGAACATGGTGGGTGGCTCAAGCGTGTTCTGTTGATGATGAGGAAAAGATGACCAAACCAAGTAGAGACTTTGAAGAGGAGTAGCTCCAGGAGGCAGGGCAAAAACTGTCTTCTCATGTTTCTTTTACTTCTCTCCATTTATTTTGTTTTGTTTGTTTTTGCAGCATACAAGCTAACTTCCAGATGACTGTTTTAGTAAAAGGGACATACTCTACAAATTATGGCTTCATCAGGGTTTTGAAATATTTGACATGGAAAAGTTTGATTAAATTCTAAACCCATTCCCATTATGATAACTTGTTTCAACATTATATTTAGCTATGAAAGATAAGAAAAATCAGTTTGATTCCTTAAATATAATGTCAAGTGCCACAAATTTTTGAATGACTGCAAAAAAAATTTACATTATCACTTATGTGAACAAAGTTCCTCTCTTAATGACAACTTCCAAGAGTTTCAAGAGGTCAAACAGCTATCTGAAGAACAAAATGATGTAAAAAAATAAAGAGTTAGGAATTTCACTTCCGGAATAATGAAGCAGAGAGGTGGGGTTTTCCCCTCTACTCCTCCAAGTACAGCCACTATGCACTGAATATTTGTGTCCCCTGGAATTCATAAGTTGAAACTCTGGGATGGTATCAGGAAGCGGAGTCTTCAGAAGGTAATAAAGTCAGATGAGGTCATAAGTGTGGTGTGCTCATGATGGGATTAGTGCCCTTATAAGAGGATACATGAGAGAACTTGGTTCTTTCTCTGCTCCCTCTCATGTGAGGATACAAGAAGAAGACAGCCATCTGCAAACAAAAAAGCAGACCCTCACCCAACACCTGATCAGCCAACACCTTGATCTCAGATTCACCAGCCTTCAGAACTGTGAAAAATAAATTTCTGTGTTTAAGCCACTCAGTCTATGATATTCTGTTATAGCAGCCTGGACAGACCCTAGACAATATGTTTAAAACAAACAAACAGAAGACTTTGAATAGTGGAGTGAATGAGGCAGACTGACTAAAGATCATGAGACTTGAGGAACAACACAGTAGTGAGTTCTGTGGCTTCTGTTTTTTGCTCATATATGCCAGGTTTGGAGCTGAAGAAACCAGAAATCCAGAGATGCCAAAAGGTGCAGACGAACAACAACAACAAAAAAAGCTTGAAAAAGTTCCTACTCTCTCCAGCCAGCAGACCAGGAAAGGGGCATCTGAGCAAGACAGAAACCATTAGACAGTAATCACACCACTCCAATCACACACTTGTTAAACTAAGCATCCTGCTAAACAAACAGTTACTCATGACTATTCCAATAGAGGAGTGATGTTGTTTGGATGTGTGTCCCCTCTAAATCTCATGTTGAAATGTGATCCCCAGTGTTGGAGGTGGGGCCTGGTAGAAGGCGTTTGGGTAATGGGAAGGGTAGCACAGATCCTTCCTGAATGGCTTGGCATCTTCTTCATGGTAGCGAGTGAGTTCTCATTCTGTTAGTTCACACAGAAGCTGGTTGTTTAAAGGAGCATGGTACCTCCTCCTCTCTCCCTTGCCCCTTTCTCTCTTGCTCCCTTTCTCACCTTGTGACATGCCTGCTCCCACTTCACCTTCTGCCGTGAGTAAAAGCCCCCTGAGGCCTCATGAGAAGCAAATGCCGGCATCATGCTTCTTGTGCAATCTGCAGAACTGTAAGTCAAAACAACCTCTATTCTTTATAAATTATCCAGTCTCAGGTATTCCTTCAGAGCCATGCAAAACAGACTAATACAGGGAGAAAAACTAAACTCACCTCCACTTAAACAAAAAGCATGATGGTTTTTAAGCACTGGGGTGAGAAAGTAGAAACATACTGCAGTATGTTGAGAAGAGGTTGATCTATAGAACCTGTAGAGCACATTGAATTATTCCTGAATTTGCAAATGTTCTTCTCTAGAATTAGGTCATCTGTGTTTATTAATTGGTGCCTACGGAAGTTCTCCGGCTCCTATTCTTCCACCAGAGATTGGGAGATCCCTGTACTATCTCCCTCCAAGTTCACCTTTCAAAGAGATGGTCCCCAGGTCCTGAAGAAAGAGATTTCTGGGTTGTAAAACTGGCAAAAGGCTTTTTAAAAAATATACATCTCATAGAGGCAGAAAAAAGTATTACAAGTATTTTAAAGTAAATGCTCTAAGGAGAGGGAGGCCAGTAGCATAAAGGCAAGAAAAAAGCCTGTCTAAAATTTGATCAAGGAGAGGGAACACTAAGTTGTCTTGGTCGCACCACTGATGAAACGGAGACCTGGCACACACTCCCACTCATGCAAGAAAAGGTTGTTATCAAGCAAACGGGCTCATTTCCCGGTGCACACATAAGTCAACAACTGTGATACTAACTGTTGAGAAAAGAAAGGTTTTATTGCAGAACCAGCCCACAAGGAGATAGGGGTCAGACTCAAATCTGTCTCCTCAATTTGGTGTCTGGGGCAAGTTTTAAAGGATCAGATAGCAAAGGATTTAAGGATGATGGCTTGGCTGAATCTGACTGAAGTCCTTTAAATTTGACCATTTACAGTAAGATTTGTTGAGGCAGTTTTAGCTCTGGATCTTCCGGGCCAATAGAACACTTGCTTCTGAAAGAGTTCCAGCATTGAACTTCTGGTCATATCCTAATCTTCTTGGTTCTGAGGGGGGAATTGTTGGTTCTGGGTGTTGTTAGAGGTCAAAGGTGTTTTTTTGTTGTTGTTTGTTTGTTTGTTTTTCATTGTTCATGCCTGGGCTGCATGACTCACAGTTTTGGGCTCTGTTACACCTACAAGCTAACTCGATGTTTTGTTATCAACAGAGTCAGCTCAGTTTGGACTGGTCCTCCAACTTCAACAGGGAAGCCAAGACTTCCACCCTTGCAAGACTGTATGAAGGTGCCCCAACAACCCCATCCAGGGGTATCAAAGGAGGCCAGGTAAGGGACCAGGACTTTTATCTCCATCCAGCAGTAACAAGGCACTTCTTGGTTTGGAGCTAAAGAAGCTAGAAATCCATAAGTGTCAAAAGATGCAGAAAAAGTCTTAAATCAATAATTCAAGCTTCCACATCAAGAATCTTAAAAGCAAAATAACCCCAAAGCAACAAGAAGGAAATAAACAATAAAGACAAGGGCACAAATCAATTAAATTAACAACAGAAAAACAATAGACATAATCAATGAAACAAAGAAGTCTTTAAAAATATCAACAATATTCACAAAACTCTAGCGATATTAGCAAAGAAAAAAGAAGACATAAATTGCCAATGTCAGGAATGAAACAGGAATATAACTATAAGTCTTGCACATATTGAAAAGATAGTAATGAAATACTACAAATAACTCTACACACGAATTTGACAACTTAGATAAAATTGACTACTTCCTCAAATCTGTAATGTTAAAACTCTCCAAATAGAAATTTCCAGATCTAGATGGGTTCACTGGAGGATTCTACCAAACCTTTAAAGAAAAACTAACATTTCTACACAATGTTATCCAGAAAATAGAAAAGGGGGAAACACTGCCCAATTTTTTGTTGTAAATTTTGTGTAAGACTGTACCAAACAAAACAAAACAAAAAACTGCAGACCCATATTCTTGATGAATACAAATTCAAAAATCCTTAACAAAATGGAATTAGGCAATTTTTTTTAAAGTGTACATCGTGATCAAACGGGGTTAATTCCAGGGATGCAGGGCTGGTTTAAAATCTAGCAGTGTAATCCACCATATGATCACATCACTTAATAAAGAAAAAGAATTGGACAAAATTAAACATGTACTTATAAAAGTTCTAAAATATATGAAGGAAACTTCCTCAACTCATTAAGAGCACCTGTCAAAAAAACTATACTTATTATTATTTTTATCAGTGAAAACCCGAGTGCTTCCCTGTATGTGTAGGAACAATGTGAGATGGACACTCTCACTACTCTTTTTCAATGTAGTCTAGAAATTCTAATCAGTATAACAAGAAAAGAATATAAACTACATATAAATTGAAAAGGAAGAAATAAAAATGCCTCTATTTTCAGATGACATCATGGCCTATGTAGAAAGCATGAGGAACCTACAAAAACTCCTAGAACTAATAAGTAAGCTCAGCAAGGTCATGTGAATAATGTAAATGCCAAAAAAAATGTATTTTTACAAACTAGCAATGAACATTTTGATATCCAAAATTAAAAATACAATACCACTTACATCACTCCAAAAATAAAATACTTAGGTGTCAATCAAACAAAATAAGTACAGGAGTTGTATGCTAAAAACTATATAATGTTGATGAAAGAAATCAAAGAAGATCTAAATAAAAGAAGAAAGGATGACTCAACATTGTAAAGATGCTATTTCTCCCCAAATGTATATACAGGTTTAATGCAATTGCCATTAAAAATATCAGCAAATATTTTGTAGATATAGAAAAGATTATTCTAAAATGTATACGGAAAGACAAATGAACTGGAATAGCTGAAATAATTATGAAAAAGAAAATATACTTGGAAAGATCATTCTACAATTTTAAGACTTAATATTTAGCTACAGTATTCAAGACTATGTGATACAAGCCAAGAGATAGAGCCACAGGTCAATAGAACAGAACAGAGAGCCCCAGAATTGACCCACACAAATACGATCAAGTGATATTTATATAAAAGTACAAAAGTAACGTAATAGAGGAAAAATATGTTTTTCAACAAATGGGTGCTGGGAAAACTGGACGTCAATGGCAAAAAAGAAGGAAAGAAGGAAGGAAGGAAGGTAGGTAGGAAGGAAGGCAGGAAGGAAGGCAGGCAGGCAGGCAGGCAGGCAGGAAGGCAGGAAGGCAGGAAGGCAGGAAGGCAGGAAGGCAGGAAGGCAGGAAGGAGTGTATCAATCTTGACCTAAGTCTCACATTTCATGCAAAAATTAAATAAAAATGAGTCATGGCCTTAAATGTAAAAGGTAAACCTATACAACTTTTTGAATAAGGAAAAAACCTAGGAGAAATATCTTTAAGGTCTAGGGATAGGCAAGAGTTTATAGACTTGACACCAAAAGAACAATCTATTTTAAAAAATCAATAAGTTGAGCTTCATCAAAATTTAAAACTTTTCCTCCACAGATGACCCTGTTAAGAAGATGAATAGACATGTTAGAGAGTGGGAGAAATATTCACAAACCACACAATCCATCAAAGGTCTGGTATCTAGAGTATGTGAAGAGTTCCCAAAATGCAATAGTCAAAACAACACAATCCAATAAGAAAATGGATAAAACTCTTGAAGAGACATTTCACTAATGAAATGATGAACTAATGGTAATGGTGGTGGTGGTGGTGGTGATTAAATAATAAAGTAATGGCAAATATACACAGGCGAAGATATTCAACACCATAAGCCATCAGGGAACTTGCGAACTAAAGCAACAGTTCAGTATCACCACACAACTATCAGAATGGCCAAAGCAAAACATAGTGACAATACCAAATACAGGCAAGGATGTGAAGAACCTGGATCATCATTCATTACTGGTGGGAATGTAAAATGGTACAGCCACTCTGGAAACAGTTTGGTGGTTTCTTAACATGTAACCACACAACTACAATACAATCCAACATTTGCAATCCTGGACATTTATCCCAGAGAAATTAAGACTTAGGTTCCACAAAAACCTGTTGACAGATGTTTATCAGAACTTTATTTTTAATGGCCAAACTCTGGAAACAACATTATGTCCTTCAATGGGTGAGAGGTTAAACAAACTGTAGTATGCCCAAGACCAAGGAACACTACTGAACAGTAAGTGGGAACAAACTACTGATATGTGCAACAAACTGGGTGACCCTCCAGAGAATTATGCTCAGCGAAAAAAGCCATTCCCAAAAGGTTACATACTGTATGATTCCATTTATATAACATTTTTGAAATCACAAAATTATAGAAAGGAAGACAGTGTAGTGGTTGCCAGTGACTCAAGAGGAGGTTAGATGGTAGACAAGTGGGCTTGGCTATGTGAAAGCTCAAAATGATCAATTGTTCTGCATTCTAACTGCATCAAATCACCATCCAGATTGAGATACAGTCCTACAGTTTTGCAAGAAGTGACTATTGGAGGAAACTGGGTAAAACGGTACTCATGATCTCTCTGTATTACTTCTTACATTGCATGTGAATCTACAGTTATCTCCAAATCTACAGCATTACAAATAAATAGCTATATTCACAAAAGCAAGTCCAACTTCTCATTTAATCTTTATGTTTAGTATTTTAAAACTTCACTAATTTTTAAGTTTTATTTCATCATCATAATTGTCTCATTTTAAGCAAATGCATTTTTTTCACATGCTCCAACACACCTACAGTTTATGCCAAGAGTCATCCAAATATTATAATTTATGTAAAGTCTGTGACATAAAACAAGATGGGAAACTGACTAAAGACTTCACTTAAACAACAATAATAAAACAACAGTAACCATTATTGAATAATTAGATTCCACTAAAATTTCAGTGTGCTTTTCTCATTTAATCTTCAAAAAGAAGCTAAATGACAGCCATTACCATTCTTATTGTTTCGATGAGGAAACTAATACTAGCAAAGTTAATTAAATTGCTCAGGAATTGGATTAAGATCTAATGTTAACAAACACTTGAAGTTTTCAAAATATAATTTTTTAACATGAAATTTGCTAATTTTTAAACTTTACCTACGATTCATTTACTTATTTATTTCAGCACAAGACTGTCTCTCTTTATATAGGGCAAAGAAAACCATGTCTGTGCACAAGATTTCAGATCCAGGCCAACAGTCTGCAACTTCTGCAATAAGCAATGGAGAATTTCTTATATGACTGAGTGTGCTCTCAGGTGCTCTCTCACCCACAATTCCATAATTCAGGAAGCTCTCAAAACAGAAGGTTTTTGTTTGTTTGTTTGTTTTCCATAAATTCACAGTAAACTCGTTTGGCTACAAAGCCGCACTTGAATTGATTTAAGCCTATTTTAAATTTGTATTTATTGTTAGTGTTTATCTCTTTTAATATAGAAGTGTTAATTTATTTGATTATGGGACATTGTCCCACTCTTGCTGATCCATACTATATAATACATATATGTTTCATATTACCATTCTAAAACTGCCCCCATCTTCTAAGTTCTGAAGCCTAAATTACAACTGCTCCAAAGAAGTTTGGATAAAGGACTGTGAAACTGCCTTAGAAAAATCGTTGGTGGCATTGTGAAAGATAGACGGTCCTTTCCTGAGTCATTAAATTTCCCAACAATCCTCTTTAGTTAAAAGCCAAGTCTTTCCTCTGCCCATCCATCATCTATTTATTCAACAAATATTTGTTTAAAACAAAACAAAATCGTCATTGAACCTTTACTACCTGTCAGACATTATATAGAGCACTGGAGATACAGAAATGAAAATGAATTTTCATTCAATCCAAAGACTTATGGGGAGACTGCACGGGGGCTAGTTAGGCAAACACACATTTAAAATACCCCAAATAGATAATCCATGAGGTATATAAAAATGACCTGATAATGAGTCATTTGAGAGTTGTTTTAAAAAATAGAGACTCACGTATTAATTTGTATGAAAATATAACCAGCCAAAGCACTAGTAAAGAATGTAACTGAGGCATGAGAAGAAATTTAGAAAACTATTAGATGGAAATTAAAGTGACTCTATCAGGAGGGTGCCGGCTAAGCTGAAACAGGAGGAGGATGCAGGCTGGAGATTTGTTAGAGGCAGAGCATAAGAAGAAGAAAGAGGCTAGAGTACAGGATAGGAAGAGATTCTACTTTCAAGTAGATCAGAACTTAGTAGCTTATAAAATGACTTTTGTATTAGAAGTTCTTAATACAGAAAAAGCTTATTAATTCGGACTAAAAAGGGATTAGATTTGTTAGCCACACCTTTCTGATTTTTTAATCTAAAGTATTAATTGTGGGGGAAAAATATGTAGTCATTAGATCTTCAGAGGCTAACAGAGAGTTTCAGCAATTTTGACCTCCAAACATGTGACTATAGAATCCAAGGTACTAACTAAACCCTTGTTGAATAACCTTCACTGCCTGCGTTCAGCATCTGCACCTTCCATGGTGTTTCTGTCACCTTCTGGTATTAGATGCAGGGACTGCTGATTCAGTCTGAGTCGTAGCAGCCAGGGATGATGCTTAATGGTTTTGTAAAGTATCGTAGTATCAGTATTCTGTCCCTGTATGAAAATCTAGTGTTTGCTTGTTCCCATCGGGGAGTCTCTCTTCCTGTAAAATACCCACTGCCACTACGTAAAGCAGAAAGCTAATGGCACAGAATGGAAGACAATCACCCAGGAAACTCGGAACGGTATTAGCAGTAAAAAGCTGTTCTGAGTGTCCAAGGCAATTGTCATTGTCCCTGTATTCTTTGACATCAAGTCATTATTTTCAACCACATTGTGAATTGTCTTTATTTTCCTAGAGCATTCATCAAAAAAGGCTCACTTCTGAAGGTTATGAGGAAATGCTGAGATTTAAAAACCTCAAATAAAGGAAGACTTCCAGATACAGAGAAGGTTGCCTCAAAAGCCAGGGTTGCCTCCAGTTTCCAAATAGCCTATAGTCCCTACCAAAAAAAAAAAAAAGAAAGAAAAAAAAATCTTTACGACCTAAACAAACTAGCAAACGCGTCGTAAAAAATTGTGTGCACTTGAACTAAACTAACTTTAATTATATGAGGCTTTAAAGGTCTAATTTCTTTTTAATTAAAGAAAGGGAGGTGATTGTAAGAGGCTTATGCATCTGGAAATACACAAGTCACCAAAGTCATTTCAGGAAAGGGCTTTAACCTACATCCACCACTCACCTGCTCCCATATCTCACCATGGAAAATTGCAATCAAGGCATTTAGTTCCAATAATCTTGTTTTGTTTTATTTTTGTTTTTTACTTCAAATTTGCTTGTCCTGTTATTCTTTATCTTTGTTTAATCTTTTCTTAATGGAGTTTTTGCCCTCTGTAACAGTGAGGCTATGTCAGGAAAAAACAAAAGAAAAGAAAAGAAATAAGGAATTTTTCTAGGTCTTTCAAATGGAGGAACTGCATTCAAGAAAATTGGTTATTTAGGTGTTAGAAAAAATAAAGAGCCAAAGACAATGGCGAGGTGACCCAGAGATTAGCCAGAACAGGAAGGTGCGGTCACACCAGGGTTGTGCAAATGACAGGAAAAATTGGTGATTTAGAGCCTAGAAGCCAAGCCTTTTACAGATGAAGATGCAGATGTTAAGAATCTTACCAGGGTGTTATCAAGTTAACAAGTTACAAAACTAGGATTTAATGTTAGGTTGTCTGTCTACTCTTTATTATTAAGCTATACTGCCTCATAGAAGAGGCATCTATAGAATTTGCTCCCTGTGACATTAGCCCCTGCTCTTAAATCCAGCCATCCAGCCTTGTGCTATTCTATGGAGATGTTCATTAAAAGTTGCATTATTGTAAAACAAAGAAATTCTTTTTTTTTTTTTTTTTTAAGATTCCAGCTTTTTTTATTTTTTCCCATTTTACACAAAGTAGAATAATACAGGATTAAAACTGCAAAAGTAGTTAATCAGTAGAACATGTATACACAAAAAAAATCCAGATAGGAAGACAGGCTTATTTACAATGAAAGTAAGGTAAAATTAAGGTAGTTTTCTTATGAAATATTTAAAAAAAAAAACATATGCTACAATGGGCACCACTGTTTACAGCAATATTAAAGAGGAAAAAACACTTATTTAATAGGGACAGATATACCACAAGGTACAACATCAGTGCAATAAATTCACAAAACTATATTACAGCTAATCAGTTTAAGAATTGTTCCCAAGTCAGTCACATTTTTTGGCCCTCAGAAGTTCATTCCTACAGATTTCAACTACTCTAAATTTCTAGCTACCAACAAGTTAAGAATGATAAGAAGAAGCTTTCCAAGGAGTTACGAAATCTTTGTAGACCACAGGCCAACTATCATCACCTCAAGTCTGCTCTCACCAACAGCCCTTGTATTTTTCAGGGAGAAATCTCTAGGAAAAAAAATCAGACACCAGTGTAGTCACTATCTCCCATGTCAAACCTAGGGGACTAAAATGGCCAGTATTACCATAAAATGAGAATTTTAAGGTTTACCTTAAAAGGCTTATTCTGGTCTCAAAAATTAGATAAGATTATCTTCTACTGAAATGAATCTTAACTAAACATATTAGACTGCTGTCCTTTTGCTGGTCTTAGAGTAAAAATCATAGACATGAGTCTTAACCTACTGTATACTATAGCTAAAGTCAGCTGAAAATCTGAAATTAAAAGTATGCTAGAAATCCTAAATGTAATCTTGTGGAAGTCTGCTATTCAAAAGCCCTTAAGGATTTACTAACTTCGAGTCTAAGTGCAAGGGGACAAAAGCTTAAGCCTGTCAGACATTCCTTTTTTTGGACAAAAAGATCAAAGCTTCCTACAAATTGCTAAGCTTTGCAGAAGGGAGAAGCCTACACGTACTAGCACATGGAATCAGTTTCATTTTATTTCATGGGGACTCTTCTCCCACCGGAAAGAAACAGAATGAGGAATGAATCTTAATTGGTCTCTTCATCAGAAGTGGTAAACTTGGTCTCTATATTCATGAAGTCAGACAGTTTTCTAAGCAGACTGTGGAAGCAGACAGAACCAGCTTCCTGTAGACACAGACCACTACATGGTATCTAAGCTAAAGCAAAGATGAACAATTATCCAGATTCACTTGAACTGTACTAAAGGGCAAGGTTCACCACTACAAAAGGAAGTTGTCTAAAAGCAAGAATTCAATTAACACTGGGTAAGAAAAATCAAAAACAAATTATACACACTAATGAGTTGTCCATGAAGCCAACTGCTAAGAATGCACTCAACTATATGCAACATGAAGACACTGCACAAACCCTTACTTGGGGAGTCTGAATTTCTATCAACTAAGTGCAGAGTGAGGGAGAGCAAAGAGCTACTTCCGTAACATTTTAGTATCCAGATAGTACAGCAGAAACCGTTCCCGGAGCAATGGGTGCGCCACTAATCACCCTGATTAAAGCAGATGAATCATTCATTTTTCTTTTCTTTTTGTTTGAGAAGTTTGTTGATCTCCCTCTTGGCCATTCCAATGTACTTCGAAATGATTCCATGCTGGTTTAGTCCAGGAAGCAATAGCAAGGAAGTCACTATCAGGTAGGTGAGAAGCAGGTTGTGGACTTGTTGTCCCACCCAAGCAACCGCAGCAAGAGAAACGATCATGGTCATGAAGTACATCTTAGGTTTTTCTTCCTTTAGCGTGAAGAGGCGTTTCCACCAACCCACAGCTCTGCGTCGAGTTTTTACTAGATTGCTGCAAATTTCATGGAATCTTTGCTGTTGTTCAGTGGTCCATTTATTGGAGCCAAAAATTCTAGGCGCTAGAATGGGAACAAGGTAGTCAGCCAAGCACAAAAACATAACAAAACAGGAAACGCCGGACAGAACAGATGCATCTAGATAGTAGATAATCAGAAACACCAAAGAAACCACACCCATGATGGCAGGTGGAAACCAGGCTCTTTCCCATCGGAGGACTTTATCAGCCATCAGCATCACTTCTCCCCATCCTTGCAGCTGTTCTTCCAGACTCGCAGTCTCTGCAGCCAGCAAGTTGGTGCTGCGATTATCTCCCTCCGCCATCGTCTCCGGGATGCCGTCTCTGTGACCGCAGGGTACCTTCCAGTGAGACCTCCAACCGAGACCCGCACGGCGACCACAGCCAAAACAAAGAAATTCTTAGGCCATGCAGCAGTCCAGGACCAAAACCTATTTATGCCACATTTGCAGTTCCTGGCATTGAATGTGTCCTGTTGAACTCTTCGTTGAGATAATGAATTCAGACTTTTCATTCTGGTTCTCTGGGCCTTCTCAACATGCAGCTATATACACTCAACATATTGGAGTACCTGGCAATGCTTCAGGTGAAACACAGTCTTCTACCAAACTGGTTGTATCCTCGAGGCCCAGGACAGAGCTAGGCACTTAGTGTTCACTCAACACAATACACTGAATGAATGCATAAATTCTCTCCTTCCAAAATTAAAGAAATAAGGTGCTGATGCCCAGCTCTAGCAAAATGCCATGCTCTTTGACATTCTGAGATAATTTTTTAACCTCTGATTTAACTCGCAAGGGATCAATGACAATTAGAATTTGAAAAAGAGTATTTTTTTATTTTTAACTTGGACCATCTTGTATGAAATATTCTACTCACTACTGATTCATTTAAACAAAGTTAGCAAATTTAATTTTTCTCTGGCTCTAAAAAATCCCAATGCCAAAGTTGTAAAATAGGACTTCCAGCCAGGCCCGATGGCTCAGGCCTGTACTCCCAGCACTTTGGGAGGCCAAGGCGGGCAGATCACAAGGTCAGGAGATCAAGACCGTCCTGGTCAACATAGTGAAGCTCCATCTCTAGTAAAAAAAATACAAAAATTAGTCGGGCGTGGTGGTGTGTGCCTGTAATCCCAGCTACTCAGGAGGCTGAGGCAAGAGAATCGCTTGAACCAGGGAGTTGGAGGGTGCGGTGAGCCAAGATCGTGCCACAGCACTCCAGCCTGGGTGACAAGAGCGAGACTCCGTCTCAAAAACATAAATAAATAAAATAAAATAAATAAAACTTCCACTTACTTGTTTTTAACCATAACCCTCTGGGAGTCAATATGCCTCCTGTGTATTTTATCTTATATAGATGCTATCCAAAGTCCCTTTCAAACATGAGATTACAAGAGAGCCTATAATCAACAATACTTTGTCCCGTAAAAATATGGAGTATAAAAATTTTAAGCACACAGCGTTTCAAAAGTTAGTTTTTACTACTTGGGAATGGCCAATGGCAACCCAACCAATAGAATATAATAGGTGTTGGGGCTAAATAGCTATTATATTCTCTAAGCTTCGCAGTGGAAATTTTCAAAGCAATATCTTGTTTAGTCCTCATAAGTATTCTGAGGCCCAGATATTTAAATTATCAGAGCCTTAAAGAGCACCTCCTCTGCCTATAAGTTCTCCTAAAGGCTGGAAGACAATATTGTTCTCATTTCACATCACTGTCTGAGGCCATGATTTTAAGTTCCATCTCATAAGACAACTTAATATGTTTCCTGATGACTTTTTGGCTCTTTTGTTCTGGATGAAGATTTTATTCTTGCCTTGCTACTTGAAATTATTGTTTCATTCTGTCCACTCCACACATTCAAAAACCCCATAATCATTGTTTCATTCATATACTATTTGATTCCATACTCTGCATCAGGCACTGTACTAGTTACTTGGAACACGATGATGCACAAAACCACACGTCGATACTTTCATCTTGGAATGTACTGTCTAATGGGGGAGATATATATTATTCAAAGCACCACAAAAATAAAGGTAAAATTGCAATCCTGTTTAGTACTATGAGATAGAAGTTGATGATGAAATATGAATATATTTTTTAAATCCTGAATTTTCCCTTTCAGTAATGGTGGACTGGCATGTAGCAGATAAAGCTCTCTGAATATTAACTTGAAGTCATGAGAGCTATCAAGGCAGTCAAACTTGAGGGAGTAAGATCTGGAGAGATGACAAACTGAGATAAGCCCAAATTCCAATCAATTTTCTCCCTTGAATTTTGCACTAATTTGTACGGACATAGGTCAAGAAAAGTTTCACAAAAATGAGAAACCGAGAGGTAGAAGAATTGACAAAGCAGCTTCATAATGATGAGACTATAAAAGCTGGTGAAGGGTCCTAACAAGGGATAAAGGCACTTATAAATACCTCAGGCTTTCAGTTGGGAAACGCTAAAAGACCAAACCCTGGAAGTAAGGATGCGTTATAAAAAGATAAGTCTATACAGAGATTATAATCCTGCCCAGAAACAGGTACAGTCTCTTCAATTTCGTGTGGCCAATAACCATCATTCAGGGAAATATTAATAGAAATCCCAAGAGAAAGGACTAAAAGAAAAAATAATAACCATAGCAAGAGACTTACAGGTGAGCCAGGTATTACGACTACCAAGTAAAGACTTAAAATAGCTTATTAATATCTTCAAAAATAAATGGTAAGATGAAGAATATCATCGGAGAACTGGAATCTATAAAAGAATCAAATGGAAATTATACATGTGGACATAACAATTATTGAATTTCAGAACTCAGTAAAATGGGTTTAACAGCAGATCAGACACAGGTGAATAGATTAGTGATTTGGAAAAGATGTCAGTAAAACCATCCTTAAACTACAAAGGGGAAAATGGATGAAATATAAATAAAATAGAGTAAAGGGGCATGAAGAGGACTAACATATGTGTAATTAAAAACCTAAAAAGGAAAGAAAGAGAATGTGCAGAAGCAATTTAAAATAAATAATAGCCAAGAATTTTCCAGAACTGAAGAATGATATTAAGCAATAAATATCAAGCATTATCAACCTCAAGCAGCATAAATACACAGAAAAACACAACTAATACATCTTAGCAAAACTGATCAAAACAAAAAATAAAGAAAACCTTTAAAAACTTTTCCATAAAGAAAAAGAGTAAAAGCTATCTATTTTTGCAGAAATATTGGTGTTTTAAAAGTGCTGGTAGAAAACAGAACTGTTCATAATAAGCAAAATTTGCAGGTAATGAACATATTCAAATAACTAAATTATGACATTTTGTTACATGTGCCATACATCAATTAAAATAAATTACCTAATGCTACATACAGAAACATGGATGAATCTCACAAACAAAACAGTGAGACAAGGAAAGCAGACACAAAGGAGAATACAACTCTTGATTTTATTCATATCAAATCAAATTCAAAAATAGACAAAGCTAATCTGTGGTTTTAGAGATTGGGACAGAAGTTATCATTGGGGAAGAAGGGTTACAGACAGGGAGGAATCACGAAGAGTATTTTAAAGTATTGATAATATTCTCTTTCTTGATACGGGTGCAGTAATTTTTTCCAAGCTATAAAACTGGGAATTTTGTACTTTTTAATTCATATTAAAATTTAGTTACTTAATTCATATAGAAAAACAATAAAGTAAAAACTCTTACTTTAAACTCTGCTCCTATCTCAGTGCCTTAACAAATAAAATGTGTAGGGTTCATGATCATTTTGAACAAAGCAGAGAAAACTAATTCCCCTAAAGTACATTCCACTGCCCCAAAGGTAGCACTTTCAGGGAAATCCAAGATGCCATCAATGCCACATTCTAATATAAATCATGCACCTATAGAAAGTTTTACAGTTTAATGCCAATAACATCGGGTTTTCACATTCCTTCCGACCCTACTGTTAAATCTGTTATTGCCTTCCACTCTGACAATTGCCGAATATAATGGGGAATTATAAATTAAACTCCTGGGTTCTTAAGCAAACATTATGCAAGTTTATCTCTGGAGGAAATACATTCCTCAAATTCAAAGGCAAAGTTTCTCTTTGTTAAGTTACAATGGACTGAATACAGGGGAAATTATATGATATCTATATTATCATAGAACCTATTTTCGAAAAAGAAAAAGAAGGAACTTTATTCTTTAGCCAGAAAGTATGTATTTTAATTAAATAGAAAATTTCCCATTATTACATTTGAAGTTAGCTCTTGGTTAAGAAATATTGGAGGATTTCTTACACTAATATAATGTATGTTGTAGCCTAAAACTGTAATGATAATTACCACCAAATTATATATTCTGATTATGTTTAAAATGCATGTGTTTATATGTAACATGTATTCATGAGACTGTCTTGAAAACAAAATGAGCAAACAAAAAACTAAAAAGTCCTCTTAAAACACACAGTCATCATGGTGTTAGAAAAAAGATAGACCCTTTGAGACAGTGTGACCCTCATGTATACACAGAGGCCATGGCCCATGGAATTGGAGCCCTGAAAGCCAGGACATGGCTCTGTTTCCTATGCTGAAAACTAAATACCTCTTTATGGCCAAAAATAAGGAAAAAAGACCTACATTGACCCCAATATTCTATTCCTTGGCTGAGTGGAATTTTGTCTTCTAGTACTTCTTGGCTGTGTTTGAGTTCCAACCAAAAGCTTATTTCACTTTACCTCTTTCCTATAAGTTATTGAAGGAGTAATTACTTGATATGCTTTCCTCTGCCTGCAGAAAAGTAAAGCTGATAGGATAAAACAGGTCTCATAAAAAATCAGTAGCCACCCAGCCTGTGACACTCAACCAGCTGAAAGCTGATCCCTGCTGAGCCTTTTCTCCAGCAGCATTTCTGTGAACAGAGTCCCAGCTGCTGATGACCAAGCAACAGGAGCAGATAAGAAATGACCTGAGAGGCCAGGAGAGCTGGTCTGGACCTCCCTGATTACAGTTAACTTACTACATTGTCCCTGTTCCAACAGTGCCCTTTCGGTTAAATGCAATAAATCTCCTCCTCTTTAAGTGACAGGGAGCCTGAATGGTTACTTTGGCTTTCAGGAATGAAAACCGGGGAGAAATCAACCTATCTAAAACAGGGAGAGCAAATAGCCACCCGCTGAGACAAAGCTGTGAACCCTGATTTTTTTTGCTATGTGTTGATCTTAGAAGTGATTTTAATTTCTTGTGTAGTATGATATTTCACAAATATCCTACAATGTACAATTCCCTTTCTAGAATTTATTATTTTATAATTAGAAGAGGGAAAAAAAAAAAGGTAAGCGTTTAGTTACCAGCTCTCAAAAATATCTTAAGTGATTTTTGTCTTTCAAATATTGCCTGCATTCATTCTGTGAATACGCCTTTCTTCTAAGATTTGGGAGAGTAGGAAATCAGTAGAACTTACGTCCAACAGCTGACACCTGCCGATCAAAATTGAGTCTGGTTTCACCCAGATAAAACCTGCATCTGACTCAGGACATTTCTCACAGTTTCTCATGGAAACTCAGAGACCGTAATTTGTACCTCATTCCCCATCATTTAATAGTATTATTTGCTCAATTTGAACATGTTTTCAGTAAAGATAATTAACATTTGTTTAGTGGTTCTCAACTTTGGTGAAAATATTTTTTTAATCCCAAAACAATGCAAAGTACATCTTTGTGCACTTCCCATTTAATAGATGAAGACATTGAGAATTTTAGTAAGTAATCGCACAGCTAAAATATGAAGCAACTCCAGAGTTTTATGTCTATATGCTTTGAAATTTGTACTCTTCCTCCATCTATATTATCCTCCTCCCTGCTGAGAAATGTTGCTAGTGCTGTTTGTTCATGCAAATCAACTAGATCAGTCTCCCTGATTAAAAGCAAAATACTAATACAGTCAGCCCTCCCTATCTGCCTATTTGGCAGGCCCCCTAAGGGACTTGGGCATCTGGGGATTTTGGTATTTGCAGGAGAACAGGCAGGATGTCGTGTCCTGGAACCAATCCTCCATGGATACTAAGTAGTAGGAGCCAACTGTAGCAGCCTTTCTGAATTTAGTCACACTAGTTCCCAATTTACATCTTAATCTCCCCTTGCTGCTAAAACAAGGTTTTTCAACCTTGGCACTCTGGTATTTTGGATCAGATAATTCCCTTGAGGGGTAGGAGGTGGGCTGAACTGTGCATTGTAGAATGTTGAGCAGCATCTTTGGCTTCTACCTACAAGATACCAGTTGCACTCTCCCACCCCAAATCATGACAATTGAAAGGGTCTCTAGATATTGGCCATGATCCCTGAAAAACAAAATTGCCTCCAGTTGAGAACCACTGGCCTAAGGAATCTAACCAGCAGTCAAAACTTCAAAAGAGTTTGTATTCTCTTCTCTTTAAGCAAAGCCATCTTACACATTTTAAAAAGATCTCTTCTCTCAGTTGTAAGCCATTCAAAGACTCAGATTCTTCAGTGTGACAAAGTGTGCTTCAAAATGCTATTCTCCTTTCTAGGAAATTTACTAAACTTCACATTGCCCATTTGTAGGTGTATACTAGGTGTAATTTATTAGTCGATTTCACAAGATTTCTTCTCCCCACGTGCAGGCCCTGAGACATACATGGCCGATGTCTGTTACCATTAGTCCATTTTCTGTTGCTTAGAACAGATTACCTGGAACTGGGTAATTTATACAGAAAATGAATTTATTTCTTAGCACTATGAAGGTTGATGAGTCCAAGGACAAGGGGCTGCATATGGTGAGGGCCTTCTTGCTGGTGGGGACTCTCTGCAGTCCCAAGACTATAAAAGATGAGGAGCTAAACATGTTAGCTCAGGTCTTTTTTCCTCTTCTTTACAGCCACCAGTCCCAAGCTCATGATAATCTATTAATTTATGAATCAATTAACCTATGATTATAGTCTTTTTTTTTTTTTTTTTTTTTTTTGAGACAGGGTCCTGCTCTGCTATCCAGACTGGAATGCAGTGGCACAATTCTAGGTCACTGCAGCCTTGGAAGCCTGGGCTTAAGCAATCCTCCCGCCTCAGCCTCCTGACTAGCTGGAACTACAGGCATTAGCCACTGCACCCTGCTAATCTTTTTTAAAAAATTATTTGTAGAGATGGGATGTTGTCATGTTTTCCAGGGTGGTCTCAAACTCCCGGCTCCAAGTGATCTTCCTCCCTCAGCCTCCCAAAGTGCTGAGATTACATTAGTCTATTCTTAAGGGCAGAACCCCCATAACCCAATCACCTCTTAAAGTTCCCACGTTTTGAGTTTTAATAAGTTCATCCATTGTGGAAAGCAGTATGGAGATTCCTCAAAGAACTAAAAACAAAACTTGCCTTTAACCTAGCAATCCCATTATTGGATATACTCAGAGAGGAATATAAATCATTCTACCATAAAGACACACACACGCTAATGTTCATTGCAACACTATTCACAGTGGCAAAGATATGGAATCAACCCAGATGCCCATCAATGACAGATTGGATAAAGAAACTGTGGTACATATACACCATGGAGTACTATGCAGTCATAAAAAAGATGAGATAATTTTTTTTGTGGGAACATGAATGAAGCTGAAGGCTATTATCCTTAGCAAACTAATCCAGGAATCGACAACCAAATGCTGACTTATAAGTGAGAGTTAAATGATGAGAACACATGGACACAAAGAAGGGAATAACAGACACTGTGGTCTCCTTGAGGATGCAGGGTGGAAGGAGGGAGAGAAGCAGAAAAAAATAACTATTGGATACTAAGTTTAATACCTGGTTGATGAAATAACCTGTACAACAAACCCCCGTGACATGAGTTTGCCTATATAACAAGTCTGCACATGTACGCTTAAACCTAAAATAAAAGTTTTTAAAAAGGCCTCACCTCACAATGTTGCCACACTGGCGATTAAATTTTAGCATGCATTTTTAGAAGGGACAATTATCTAAACCAGAGAGGTAGAGGAACATCAACCTTAAAAACAGAGAGAACTGGATTTTCGTCCCATCTCTAGCATTTATTAGTCATGCAATCATGAGTTACTCAACCAGAACTCTTTTAAAATTTCTTTTGGAGAAAATAAGGATTTTAAGATTCCAAGAGAAGGGCAGCGCTATAAAAGCTGAACATGCCCACAAAATTACATTTCTGTGAATTTGAGCCAGTAGCTTAACCTCTAAGACTCAGTTTCTTCATCTGTCAAATAGTACACAAAACTACAACAATGGTTTAAAAACCATCGATCTGGAAATTATTACAGGGTCTATGGCAGTGCGGAGAGGTGAGTAATTGTGACCTAGTATTTTCACGCTTGATCTTTCCACCACAGCACAGAGGCTTTCACACTGTACCCCCTGCTCTCTCAGCACCTGTGAACTGACCGTTCCTTCTGCCTATAATGCTCCCAGAAATCCACATGGTGCATTACCTCAACTTCAAGTCCACAATGAAACTTCTCAAAGGAACTTACCCTAAATAACCTGTTGAAACACTTATTCCCAGCCTAGCACCACTCATGAGAGATGACCTTGTTGTATTGTTTTTATCTTACAATACTATTAGGTTATTAATGTTATATTATTATAATAATGTATACATGTATTTTACTTCTTGACTGTTTTCTTTCACTAGAATGTAAACTGCATGAGAGGAAGGATGTTGTCGGTTTTGTTTAACCCGGTGCCTAGAAAAGTTCCTGGTATACATTAGAAATCCGTTGGATGACTGAACTAAATAAAAGAGAGAGACAACTCAGAGTGGCCTAGTTACATCCAACTGCTTCATGTCCGGTTCTAACAGAACATGCCTGGTGTTTGCTATTTTGTATACTGGTGAACCGACTCCAACTTGATTTTAACCTTTAAGCTGTCCTCGTTCATTCCTGGTCACAGGCCAAACTAACTTTGGGAAGGAATTCAGTTCATGGCTTGAAACAAAATTGATAACAGCCCTTTCCTGAAAAGGCTTCCTTCTTGCCTGGGGACCAGTCTGCCTTTGCAGGACTAACAAATTAGCTATAAGATCAGAAATTACAGTTTAGGGGTCATGCAGGCTCTGGCTCCAAGACTCTGAACCTCCCCAAATTGGGGATAACATCACTATTGTGAAACTTAAGATCGGTGCTTGAGATACTTTGAAAACCCTGCACTCCATGGATCAGGTGACACCACCCAGACCGGTAATGTGGCTCAATCAGTTCTGCCATCGCACCCAGGAACAGAAGACAGCAAGAAAATCTCTTCGACCCCCTATGATTCCATCCCCAACCTGACCAATCAGCACTCCCCACTTCTTAAGCCCCTAACCACCAAATCATCTTTAAAAACTCTGATCCCCAAATGCTCGGAGAAACTGATTTGAGTAAAAATAAAACTCTGGTCTCCCACACAGCTAATTCTGCGTGAATTCCTCTTTCTCCATTGAAATTTTCATCTTGATTAACTGGCTCTCTCTAGGCAGCGGGCAAGGTGAACCCATTGGGCTGTTACAGTGGGGACCCATGTATGAGTTTCTGTGTGAATATTTGGGCTCTTTCTGCAGCCATTTCAGAAAACTAGTCTTGGAAATATTTATGTGTTAAGCTCTCATTACCGAATTAAGTTTGGTTAAATATCTCAGGATATGGCACATTCACTTGTCAACAGTCTCCTTTTAGCATTATGTTCATTTTATCATTTTGCTCATTTTAATTTGTGTTTTTAGTACCAAGAAACTTTTTACAATCAGATATTTTATATTAAATGCATTTTGGAAAATTGATAAAAGTTACATTTTACTAGTGCATATTTATCTTATAAGTTCAAAGATGAAATATTACAAGTCAATGCATAAGAATGATAAGATCATTTCAATCACTAAAATTATTTGAAATGAGAATTAAGCATGACAGCAAGTCTTTTGTTAGCCTCAGCTAATTTATTTCCACAATTTATTTTGATTTCACAACATTCAGCAGACCTTGAATCACCTAAATAAGTAATTGCAAATGGTAATATTTATTAAGAGCTCATTTGCTATCTCAGGATACTTACAAATATCTACAAAGTCATGATAGCAGAATAGTAGAAAATGTACTTCACTGTTGAAAACCATAAATCTTTTACAAGTGATTGCATTACTGCATTTCTAATGACAAATGCGGTCTGAAACCCACACAAGCTTGAAATAAAAATAATAATAAAGTCTCAGAATAATGAAAATAGTAGTAAACTAAAACAAAATTTCCAGCCAGGAGAAGAGTTACTGACTGGAGGTGGAGATGAGAGCTTAGGCATGGTGTGATAGCGGGAGTGGAAAAGAGGATGTTTAGAATACTGACCTATTCTGGGCCAGGCGGGTGGCTCATGCCTGTAATCCCAGCACTTTGGGAGGCCAAGGCAGGCAGGTCACCTGAGGTCAGGAGTTCGAGACCAGCCTAGCCAATATAGTGAAACCCCGTTTCTACTAAAAATACGAAAATTAGCTGGGCCTGGTGGTGGGTGCCTGTAATACCAGCTACTCAAGAGACTGAGGCAGGAAAATTGCTTGCACTCGGGAGGAGGAGGTCGCAGTGAGCTGAGATCATGCCATTGCACTCCAGCCTGGGCAACAAGAGCGAAACTCCATCTCAAAAAAAAAAAAAGAAAAAGAATGCTGACTTATTCTGTTTCATAGTATCTTGAATAGACCATACTTAACTTGCAGGACGTCATCATTAGCAAGTAATCCAGCAAAAATAAGATGGATGCTGATGTCTAAGTTCTCTTCTTTTATTGTCTTTAACACTGCCTAAGCCTAAATAAAAGAAGATTAAGTCACCAGAGCTTCAAAAATATGAATACATGTGGGCATGTATGTGTGCACACAGGCACAATATATGCACACATATACATACATGTACATATGTATATTGTGAGTAGATGTGGTATATATGAGGGTCTATGAATATGCATGTATATGTATAAACACATACATTGCACCATATATTTGTAAAACTCTGTTTTAGTAATACTTGAAACATCCTGCATTCCTTTACAGACAAATATCTACTCTACGTATTATATAAACAGGGGAAATATTTAGATACTCAGGTTGACTTATATGAAAGCACTCCCTTGATGCTAAATTTTATAGCTTGTTTTCACTTTACTTAATGTGAATATTGAACATAATCCTGAAGATTATATTATGGCTAGGACATGATTTTTCAGTTATTCCCTGGCTTCATGTCTCTCACAGAATGAGTTGGAATTTAGTGTTATAAGTAATTATGAGTTTCACACACTATCCGTATAAAATAATAGAATATATATTTCATATATCATTTATATACTGATCGATGAATGGAGAACATATAATTTTATCAGTTGACTATGGCAGCTAGTGAGTACATTTCATTTTCACACACCCTCTAGGTATTAAAAAATAATGAATACATCACTATACTTTACTGTTTTATGTAAATGTTCCACGCAGTTAAAGAGCTATAAAGTCAAAATAAAATGTTAATGGCAGAGAAAGAAATGGCACAATATTAGAAGCAGGAGTTTGTTTTCTGATCTGTTAGGACTAAGAGAGAAGCTTCTGCTTTAGTCTAACCATGCTGTTGCTTTAACTAGCTGAGGGTTAGGCAAATGGTAGCCCAAGGGCTAAATCTGGCCCATGACCTGTTCTTGTAAATAAAGTTTTATTAGAAAACAGTCACACATCCTTTTACATATTTTCTGTGACTACTTCTATGCAACAATGACAGAGGTGAGTAGCTGTAGCAGAGACAATAGGCCCATGGAGCCTAAAATATTTATCAACCGTTCCTTTACAGAAAAAGTTTGCAAGTCCTGAAATAGCCCAAAGCCTTCTAGAAGGTGTAGCACAAGTTTTTCTAGGCAACTAGGTGGTCCTGAGATGGCCTCGGCACCCTCACCATTAAAGGACATGGTAAGCACAGTCAGAACTTCCCCATAACTAGTCACCTGTCCTCCAAGAACACAGAGAAGCATACTCCCAACCCTGTACCAGGCTGTCTGCCTCTAGTACCCTTATGCTCTGTGTTATTTTGTTATTGTATCATCAGGGCCTGTAGTTTTGCCTGAAGCATATTAGCAATAAAAATGTTAATACTAATTTATTCAACAAATATTTTTTAGCAACCTCTACTAACAGTAATTAGACACACACTATGTTCTACATATTTGGCTAGATAAAACTGTATAGGTATTTTCTCATTTAGTCCTCATAACAACCCTTGGAGATAAGTCTTATTATCATCCCCATTTATGGAAGAAAACTGAGGCCTAGAGAGTTAAAAAGTAGATCAAGGTCAGTTGGAATTGGCATGTATGCCAAGACTGTCTACCTCTGAGACCCTTAATTCCCTTAACAAAGGTGTGACCCCAGCTATTCACATCTGCTGGAGGCTTCACTAGCTCTAGATGCTAAGCCTGCTGATGTGTGGGACAATGTTGCTGGTGCTGGAAGCCAAGGACTCAAATGTCTGTGTCAGTGATGCCAATTCCTAATTTGGGGAACATGGTAGATAACTCCACTGACAGTGCTTCTGCTGCTGCTGCTGCCAGAATTGCTATCCTTGCTCTTCACACAATGAATACTGCCATTGGGATGCTACATGCACCACATCCCTGCCCGTGTGACCAGTGCGAGTTTTGACAGCACCCTACGGAAAGTATAAGTGGACAGCTGTTTTCGTTTGAATTTATTTGTAATAGCCTGCTTATATAGGATTTACAGAGTCTAGGAGAATGGAAACAGTGCAAATCTGAGGGGCAAATCTCTCCTCCTTCTGAATCATGCTTCGTCATTAGACCAAATTTCTATTTGCCTTCTCTCTTCCTTGGTACAAATTGTCTCTCCCTAAGTACCCAAGACAGTCACATCAATAAATGCCAAGGAGTCCTCACACCTGACTCAAAGGCCCTCTAGACTTACCCAGATTTAGCTGTATTTTAGCACGGGACATAGTAAGCTTGAAACCTCTGCTTTAGACATCTCCCTGGATTCTCTCAACCATGGTTTTCTGCTTGATGCTTTTGATTACCTTCTAGGAAGATTGCCTGGAAACAATTACACTCTAATAGGCTGTAGGGGATAGATTGTTTAGCTTCTTTGCAGGAAAGGCTGCTAAATTCTGCCACTATCCTTCTGGTAGGGGCTGTGACTTCATGAGCTCATGGGAATGCATTAGTGAGATGTAGTAAGGCCCACTAGGGGTGGAGAAGCCTGGCTCCTATTGGACATCTGATAATAAAGGTGCACAGAGGTAATGATAATCTCGAGCACCTGCCTAAAGTAACCTGTTATTTAAATGGAACTTCAAAACAATCTGACAAAATGTGTCAATACGCACATGCACTTGGTATTTGATTAAACCTTACCAGGGCTTTAGGGGTAACCTCTAACCTCTGCTTTGAGTCAGGAAAATGGTAACATCTTCCTTGGAGGATAAAAGAAATTATTTTCTTAAGGCTATCCCAAGCCTCTCTCTCTCTCTCTCTTTTTTTTTTTTTTTTTTTTTTTGAGATGGAGTCTCCCTCTGTCACCCAGGCTGGAGTGCAGTGGTGCAATCTCAGCTCACTGCAACCTCCACCTCCCAGGTCCAAGCAATTCTCCTGCCTCAGCCTCCCAAGTAGCTGGGATTACAGGCATGTGCCACCACATCTGTCTAATTTCATATTTTTAGTAAAGACAGGGTTTCGCCATGTTGACCAGGCTGGTCTCAGACTCCTGAGTTCAAGTGAGCCACCCACCTCGGCCTCCCAAAGTGCTGGGATTACATGCATGAGGCACAGCGCTGGGTCCCAGCCTTTTGAGAATTCCTGATTCTCTTCAATCTGCTAGTATTTTCTCTTTTCAAATGAGCCACACATTGAAGAGCTTTCCGGATTTACGATGATGCCCCGTGCAAGCATAATATGACAGCATCATTTCTCGTGCATCGTAACACACATCCTGCACCTTTCCTTGTTGCTGGTGAGTACTGGCTCAGTGCCTATGCAGGGGCCCTGGCTGGTCCCTTGGGGTTCATGGACCTCTGAGTGGCAGGTGGGCAGGTGGAGATTTTCCATGGACTACCTCATATATTCTACTTACTATATGGACACTTCCATTGTTTGGGGATTGTTTTTCCTGCTAACATTCCAAAAGAGCTGCTAAAGAAAGGCTGAGTGCAATAACCCAGAAGTGTGGGGCAGTTGGCATGCAATGGGGACAACTTGAGACCATGGGAGATGAGAATATGTGGAAACATTCTTTTCCATTTCTCTCCCAAGATTTATGATTAAAAACAAAAACAAAAACTAAAGTCCACACAGACATTTGGAAGGCATCCAATGAAACTGAGCAATCACCCTCACTTATACAAAGCTGTGACCAGCCAGGTACACAGGAAATGGATCTGCTTGTATTTGCCCTCTTTCCTTTTCCACTCAATTTCTGCTTCATCTCTACTTCTGCTACCTAAGAATTGCGCTCCCCAATAATACATTAGTACAAAGTGTGTGCCCCAGGTTCTGCTTTCTACAGAACCTGGCTGAAGACAATTCTCCAGTAGAGTTTTATTTAGGTAGAAAAAGCATGTATAGTCTTGATGTGTAGGTTATGAGTCTTCAAGGTTTTAAACAATGTATAAATAGAGTGGTAGAGGAATGATGAGGCAAGGAAGAAAAATAAGACACACCAACTACTAATCCTGCCCCTTTCAGTATGGAGAGTTAAGGCTTTGCATTGACCCTTCTTGAATCTCAGTTTCCCTGTCTCTGAAACTGGAAAATTAATAGCCTGTGGGGAGTAAGAATGAAATTAGATAATGGATAGGACACAAGATAGATTGTCATGGTTAATATGCAGATTGTAGAATGAGGCAAACTTTGGTTGGAATTCCCAGATCCATCTTTTGCAGGCTATGTTAGCTCTCCAAGTCAATATTTCACCTCAGTATAGCACGTAGTTCATAGGATCATTGTGAATTACAAACAAGGTACACACAGTGCTTAGCACAGTGCTTGAAACTGAGCTGCTAGTAAATGTTATTGTTATATTTTAAAATTATTAGTGTTTAAAGTATTACACAAACATTACCTATTAGAGTAGTCCCCTTTTATCTGTAAAGGAAACGTTCCAAGACCCCAGCAGATGCCTAAAACCAAGGATAGTACTAAACCCTATATATATGATCTATTTTCCTATACAAACATACTTATCATAAAGTTTAATTTATAAATTAGGCATAGTAAAAGATTAACAACAATAACTAATAATCAAATAGAATAATTGTAACAGTGTATTATAACAGAAGTTATGTAACCTCTCTCTCGCCCTTTCTATCTCAAAATATCTTAATATTTTCAGACCATGACTACTGGTAACTAAAACTGGAAAGAGAAACTACAGATAAGGAGGGACTACCGTACCAGCTTGTTATAATTTGGATAATTTTCTTTCTCATAATGTGCATTTGCATCACTTATACTACATGGAAGATATGTCTTTCCCAGATGAAATCGTTTCTACAATAGACGTAAGTGACCTGATTACAGGATTTTCTGTATAATTCTCGCACTTTTGCCATGAGAAGCTATATAATAGAGTTTCTGGAATTGAAGTAAATATAATATGTACCTGGGATGAGAGATTCATGAAGCTTTTTCATGTGTTAGAAACCAATAATTAAGAAAAGATTTTTTTCTTCAAGGAGTCTGCAGTTCAGAAGGAAAGACAATGATGGCAATTTAACTTGACTGTGATTGGATAAGTACAAGGTGTTATAAGACCAGACAAACACCTAACTTAGCTGCGAGTGTCCTTGACGGATGAGGATTCATACAAATGACCCTTTAAGAGTAAAAGCCAACAAAGAAAACACATTTTCCTTATTACTTTGAGGAAAAGAAACTTTAAAAAAAAGGTTTCATAAACTAAACTGAGATTATCTATCTTTAACTCCATCAAGGACCTATCAAAACTTGTTATCTTCAACGAGGAAAAAGTTTAGGAATTCAACATTTGGAGAGGAAAAGAGTGTTAGAAATAGCCCTTCCACAGTGATAATGTACTCCTTTCGGCCCCATAAACGTCCAGAATCTTCTTTAACTAAATAACTCATCAAGAAGCAGGTCTAAATGCCTCTTGAAATCTCCTGTCCCTTGAGGATGAAATATATATGTTTAGGATGATCTTTAAAAAATGGTTTTGACTTCAGAATACCCACAAGAATTTCTGCATAGCCTTTAGACCAAAAAAAGCCGATGGTGGCTTACATCTCTGAAATACAAGAACAAATGGATGTTCAACAAATAATAATAATATTTGCCGGTGGCTGTAATGAAACCAGTCTCTTTCATGCTGCAGAAGCGGCAATAAAATATTTAAAAAATTAACAGGTGTTTGATACTGACTACTCCCCTAAATGTTCATGGTTTCCTTTCTTCTGCCTAGAGGATAAAATAACCCAGTAAAAGCACTCACTTAAGATTCTTAGAACATTTCTGTGGGTAGAATGTAAAAAACAATAGATATCCATCTTGGTAAAATGAGCATTGTAGAGGGTGTGTGAACTGTTTGGATGTGGATGAACAAAAAAAGAGACTTTATCACAAGTCTATTTCAGAAATGAATTAGAAATGTTCCTTTACCCTTTAAAATTATACAGACCTCTAGCTCACCCTGCAGCACAAAGGAAAAATATCATTTTTATTACTGTTAGTAGTAGTCGCTAACTTTCATTGGGAGCTTACTATGCGATAAAATCTGTTCTCAGTGCTTTATGTGGCTTGGTTTGGTTTTTCTTTAAACAGGGCTTGAAACTAGGGTTTGAAGGGAAGTCTTTTTTCTGGGAGATGATCCTTAGAAACAGTAGTGAGGGAATGAGGGGAAGGGGATGGGGAAGGAGCAAAAGTTAACAAAATATCTCTTACCTGGGCCGGGCACAGTGGCTTATGCCTGTAATCCTAGCACCTTGGGAAGTTGAGGTGGGCAGATTGCCTGAGCTCGGGAGTTCGAGACCACCCTAGGCAACATGGTGAAATCCCGTCTCTACTAAAAATACAAAAAATTAGCTGGGCGTGGTGGCGGGCACCTGTAGACTCAGCTACTTGGAAGGCTGAGACACGAGAACTACTTGAACCCAGGAGGAGGAGGTTCCAGTGAGCTGAGATCACGCCTCTACACTCGAGCCTGGGTAGAGAGTGAGACTTTGTCTCCAAAAAAAGAAAAATATCTCTTACCTAAATCACTGAATTTGACAACAAGGTCTTCACCTTGCCCAGACTTTTGAGAAGCATGCAAAATGACTTTCAGAATTGTTCTAAAATGACAGGAGGCTGGGGCATGGGTCCACTGGCTTCCAACCTTCAATGCTTAAGGGTTATTTCCTCTGCACTTCACAGTTGCCCTTGCACAGGAGCTGAGTAGACTCCCAAGGTTTGAAGAAAGCCCTGGGGCAAAAACCAGGAAGGTATGCAGTACTTGAGATGGAATGTGATCAGTGAGTCTAAGTTGTCCACCCGAGCTGTGATTGGAATTAAAGATTGCCAAGGAGATGTTGCAAAGGCAACTAGAAAATCAGTGATATGGCTTATTTTATTTAATTTTCACAACATCCTATTATGCCAGTATCATCCCCAGTTTATTGAAGAGAATATTAAGGCTTAGAGAACTAATATCCTATGTCATATGTCATCCAGTTAGTTAATGGTGAAGCAGGACTTCAAATCCAAACAGTATGGAACCTGAAATCTTAACCACTGCATTATCTGCCACCAGGAACATAATCTCCACAACCTCTTGTCTAATATATTCATTTTTACTTTGCTAAGAAATGCAAAGAAACCTTTTTAAAGTATATAACCCATGGCTAACGAGACTTCCCTGACTCATCTTTAAGAATCAGGTATCTTCAGTAATTTAGAGGATTTAGTTGAAGTTGTTACTACACAATTGAGTTACGGCATTTTCAATGAAAGCTTCTGATAAAATTATCCACCAAGATTTCTGGATTGGCCTCCTGGGGCTGTTTGTACAGGAAAGATATTCCCATCTAAAAGGGTGAGTAGACTTTTTTTGTAACAATCACATTTCTGTTGAAACTCCAGGCTAGCATATTTCCATTATGAAAATCTAAGCAATGATTAAGAATGGAAGTGAGTTGCTTTTGTTCTTCCACTGAGAATAGAACATAGGTTAAAACAGTCTCTTGGGGTTGTAAGTTTTGAGGTGATGCATGATTTTTAAAGGGGGAAAGCATACTTCACTAGACGGATGAGTGAGGGAGGCTATGAGATTTAAAAAAAAAAAAAAAAGTCCCCAGAGAGGTAACTAACAGAAGAGCTCTATTTGTAGGGTGCATTAAGCATCCCTACATAGGCTCATAAGTGAGATGACTGCTTAGGTATCCATCAGGGACACTCAAGGGTGAAAGAGGGCATTACTGATAATTTCAGTGGACCATGAAGTATAAAACAGGACTACACCAAGCAAACTAAAATGTTGCCTATTAATGAGGCAAGAGTCTTTGTTTGTCTGACTGTCTTAGTCTGTTTGTGTTGTTATAAAGGAACACCTGAGGCTGGGCAATTTATAAAGAAAAGAGGTTTATTTGGCTTGCAGTTCTGTAGACTGTACAAGAAGCATGGCACCAACATCTGCTTCTGATGAGGGCCTCAGGAAGCTTCCATTCACAGTGGAAGGCAAAGGGAAGCTGACACGTGCAGATCACATGGTGAGAGAGGAAGCAAGCGAGAGAGGAGGTGCCAGGCTCTTTTCAACAATCAATTCTCCCATGAAATAAGAATGAGAACTCCCTCATTCCCATGAGAACAGCACCAAGCCATTCATGAGGGATCCACCCTCATGACCCAAACACCTCCCACTGGGCTCCACCTCCAACATTGTGGATCAAATTTCAACAGGAGACTTAGCAGGGACAGATAAACCATAGCTAAACCATGACAAGAACAGACCTGTGTTTTCCCAACATTGCTGAGGCATGAGAATCACTTTGGATGTTTACAGATTCTTGAGCCCTCTCCCAGAATTACCCAATCAGAATCTCAGGAATAGAGATCCCCAAACTTATATTTTAACAATACCACCAAGTAATTCTTAAACACACTAAAGTTTAAGCACCAATGATTGACATAGTCAAGCTTAATGTTTTAGTGTGTGTGTGTAAAATTCACATAAAAATTTCAAAACTAAAATATCTCAGCGATATGACTAAAAACATCAAAACTTGGAATAAAAGGACTCCATTGATCTCATGTATTAATGTATATGGTATATGTTTGTTGAATCCCTAGTAAATATAAATAACTTGATGATTTTTTTTTCTTTTTCTTTTTCTTTTTTTTTTTTTTTTTTTTTTGAGACGGAGTCTCTCTCTGTCCCCCAGGCTGGAGTTCACTGCAAGCTCCACCTCCTGGGTTCACACCATTCTCCTGCCTCAGCCTCCGAAGTAGCTGGGACTACAGGCACGCGCCACCACACCCGGCTAATTTTTGTATTTTTAGTAGAGACGGGGTTTCACCATGTTAGCCAGGATGGTCTCGATCTCCTGACCTCGTGATCTGCCGTCTCAGCCTCCCAAAGTGCTGGGATTACAGGCGTGAGCCACTGCGCCTGGCCGATACATATTTCTAAAAGAAAATTAATGCATTCTCTTCTGTCTATTAATCTGTAGTCTAGTGTGGAAGGCTATAGAGAAATAACAATACTAAAATAAGTGGTCATAACAATTTATACACCAAAAATGATGAGGGAATTAAGCATTAAAGGTAGATTATTAACTTCCTGAGGGCAAGGTCTCTGTCCTGGGCAAAATACAATATGGGATGATGAACCATCCTGGTTTGCTGAGGACTGAGAAGTTTCCAAAAAAGGACACAGGACTTTCGGTATTAAAACTAAAAGTGTCTCAGGCAAACCAAGACAAGTCAATCATCCTGTTATTGAAAAAAGCAAGCAAAAGAGATTCCAATAAAATGAATGTGTACATGAATGATGTTAGTAGAAAGTATTTACTCATATTGAGTTCTACCATTTTTCAAGTTCCTTATATGCATTATCACAATAAGGGTCTAAGCTAACTGACAAAAGAAGAAACTGAGGCTCAAAGACGTTAATTACTTTGTCCCATTTCCTATAAATTGGAAGTGGCTGAACTGGTACTGGGGTAGAAGTCCAGAGCTATTTGAATCCAAAGACACTGAGGATAAAGAAAGATAGTGCTCTACACTGTTTGTTAAAAATCTTGAAAGGGAAAGAAAGCCGAGATTAAAATTGAATTCTTCATCTTAAGGAAAGCACCAATGTTTCATGTAGGGAGAGACATTTTGTTTTTCTTAACATACACGTATGCCCAAGATCGTTCGCTTGCCTCCCTCCCTTCCAGCAGCTGCTTTGAAGCCCACTAGAGGCTCCAGAGGGAGCTGAGCTGTTTCTAACAGCTGTTTCTCAAACACCTAACTTCATTTTCAGATCAGAGCTGGGGTTTGAAGCTCTTAAAACCTGTGCTGCTTCAATCAAATGAGAGCAGAGGCAGCCAAAACAATCAGCACCTCTCCAACAGCCTATTTGAATGCCTCTCTGTGTACTGGGTGCCTCAGGCATAATGTCATGTGGGACTGCTTGTTAAATCTATTTTCAAGACCTACGGAGAGAGAGAGAGAGGAATCTCTGGTTCTGACTTCCTCTTCCTTCCTTTCTTTTTTTTTTTTTTTTTTTTTGAGACAGAGTCTCACTCTGTCACCCAGGCTGGAGTTCAGTGGCACAATCTCAGCTCACTGCAACCTCCACCTCCCGGGTTCACGGTTTCACCGTGTTAGCCAGGATGGTCTCTATCGCCTGACCTCGTGATCCACCCGCCCCGGCCTCCCAAAGTGCTGGGATTACAGGCCTCAGCCACCGAGCCAGGCCTCCTTTCTTTTTCTATCTCTCCTTTTTTTCCATGATAAAGTACTTAAATTTCAAAGAGAATGAGAAAAATTATGAATCTACCCCTAAAATGCTAGAATGGCATTTTGTCATATTTGATTACAACCTTTTCATAAGAAATTAAATGCTGCAGATAGGGTGGAAACTCTTAGTCCCACCCAAGTTCATTTCCCTCCTTTGCTTCCAGATGCAACATTATCAAGAAGCTGTTTATCCTTTCCACCCAAGTGCATACACTTTTATTAATATGTATGTGCCCATAACCAATAGGAAATAGTATTGTGTGAATTATATTTGTACTCTCTATTGATAGCTTTATACTGTATACTTCTACTTGGATCTAAAGTTTTCATTAAACATTTTTGTTTTTATAGTCACAATCATATGGATACATGACAACTTGGTACATTGATTTTAGTTGTTTTATGTTATTCCATTACATGAATATTGCACTGTTTTTCTCTTTTATTCTCTAACGTTAAATTCTTAAGTTATCATTTTTTCTCCCTCTTGTATTTCTGTGTTTCAATAATAAACCTATGAGTTAGATGTTACTATATGATTTCCATAGTACATATAAAGAAATCAAGTTTGAGGCATATCAAATAATAAGTGAAATTTATACTGCTCATAATTGAACTACAGGAATTAAGAAGCAGGTCCAAGGTGCCTTAGAACTGTTTTTCATACACAAGAGACTCCTCAAGAAAGGAAGAAAAAGAAATAGCGTTTCTGGACTACTGACCAAGAATTCTCTAATGTTCCCCAGCTTGACTAACTTTAGATAGACTTCTTCCTGACTAGAGCCCCCTGACCTCCTTTTTCTTTTACTAAAGAAACTTCATTTTACTTTAGAAAACTTGTAATCCTGCGTTCTTTCTCCGTCCTTTTGAGATGTAAATCTTTTCCCAGCCTCTTGCTAGTTTTACAACCCAGGAAAGTCTTTCTCAACAACCTGGGAACCATCCTTTTGAAATGTAATTATCAAGAAAGATGGGATCCCTGTCTCCCAGCCTCTATGGGAGGGTAGGAGCCTAACTTCCACAAGTAACACTTAGCAAACACAGAGGGCCTGATCACATTGGTCAGTCTCACCCCTAATGTGCTCCAGGGATTTTCCACTAGCTCACCCACAGCCCTTAAAAATCCTCCTTTTTGTTTCAAAGAAGTTGAGTTTAATCTTTCTCACCTAATAAAGTCCTAACCCCCATTGCAATAGTTTTTAGTAAAGTTTTCCTTGCTATGTAGGGTGCAATTTTTTTTTAAGTATCCACCAAGTGCCAAGTGCTAATTTTCATTTGCAGAAACAAGTCAGACTCTCTCAGAGAAGGTGATTATCTAAATCAGGCCACTTGCTTCCCCTTTTCATGTTTCTAATATTTACTAAAGAGCAAAATACAGAGACATCAATTTTCTAAAAATTTTAATATCAGGAAACTCCTTCTTCAAACCAATAGTCAAAGGTATCAAATTTAAGGACACAACCATCTTTGGTTCTATCATTTCCTCTAGAGTTCAGAGCATTGCTGGTATTCTTCCTGACCCATAGCCCTGAAATCACCCAAGTACCACTCACATAACACACATCTTTCTATCAGAGGCAATAATCGTTAATCCTAGGCTCTACTGCTGCATACCTAGTCACTCTACTGCCTTGCAAGAAAAAAATTCTGGAGGCCCTGTAGAAGCAGTAGGATCCTGCCAGAATATTCTTTCCCAGGCTCTGTATAAGTGATACAGTGACAGAATAAGTCATCCCATTTCAGCCTATTGACTTTTATGTGGTACATCATGCTTACTTATTCTGGTGACATTTCCTAAACAGTATAAGTAGACCTCATTATCTAGAAGGTAAATATATGCAGCCAGAAGCAAGAAATGTTTCCAGGGCAAGCACAGAGCTTTGAATTATAAGACAAGTGTGCTTTACCAAATGTGAGTGAAGGATTAAAGAGTAGGGTAGAGAGGAAGACATTAAGAAAAAAATATGTGGCAAGGAAGGATGAGGCTTTAGGTACACACTGGAGAGTAAGAAAATCCAAAGAACTGTGCTTGAACCTCTTTCTAAATGCTACCTCCACCAGTTCTCACAATTACAGCTCTAAGTCAAAGAAAATGACTGAGGTGACTGTCAATCGTTCTAGAGGTTTATTTTGTCAAGATTGAGGATGCACCCGGGGGAGAAAACAAAAACAAAAACACAAAATCACAGGAACACCTGTGATCCACGCTTTTTCCAAAGAGGGTTTGGGGACTTCAATATTTAAAGGGGAAAGAGTGAGCAATAGGGGAAAGAGGAAATTTAAAAAAAAAAAAAAAAAGGAGGGTAGATAGAAGGGGCAAACAGTTGCATTCTTTTAAGGCTTTGATCAGTGTTCACTGAATCCACGTTTTACATGTGATAGGAGGTGGTGGAGAAAGAGTCAATGATGCATGCATCTCAGTCCTGGTGAATCTGCATTTTTTTTTTTTAAGAAAGAGTTTTGCTCTTCTTGCCCAGGCTGGAGTGCAGTGGTGAGATCTTGGCTCACTGCAATCTCCGCCTCCTGGGTTCAAGTGATTCTCCTGCCTCAGCCTCCCAAGTAGCTGGGATTACAGGCATGTGCCACCACGTCTGGCTAATTTTGCATTTTTAGTAGAGATGGGGTTTCACCATGTTGACCAAGCTGATCTCAAACTCCTGACCTCAAGTGATCCACCCGCCTTGGCCTCCCAACGTGCTGGGATTACAGGCATGAGTCACAGCACCCAATCTGCATTTTTACATAAGATAAAATGAACATATAGTAGAGGAAGAAGTCAAGTATGTGTTTGTCTCAGTAAGCAGAGGGATGACTCCTAGGCTTGTCTTTGTCCTGTACCTGTAAAGATAATTTACATTATCAGGGTGAAAATTCAACAGAACTGTTTTGGGGTAAAGATCTATGGGCCCACAAGGAATTTCCTTGTGAGCAATTTGTGAGGGAGGTCCCCCGGGGAGGTATATAGCCTTCCATCTTTGCCATTATCTATTTAGGAACAAAATGGGAGACAGTTTTGCATGACTTAGTTCCCAAGCCTGACTTTTCCGCGTGGCATAGTAAGTTTGGGGTACTGATATTTTTTCCCCCTTTCACACAGCCATAAATGAATCATCCTATTACCTTGATGGTTAACATTGCTACTTCTTTCTTTGGTAGGCAATATATACAGTAAACCTAAATCAGAGAAAAGTTAATATAAGGTTTCCAAAACCACATCTGATACATAGAAGATACTTAATACATGTTTTCTAGTTGAGGCAGAAGAGTGATATGTAAATAAAAATTCTTCACAGTTTTATCATCTCATGGACAGGGACCTTGGAGGGAAGTAAATCTGGCTGGTATCTCCCACAGGGATGGCCAGCAAGAATAGTAATTACCATGCAACGCAAACATTGTGTTCAAAGGTGTTTGCTTTCCACTTTCATATCCACAGGGCTTATCAGGGTGCTGGTATGTAGCAAGTGTTACACAAATACATATTAAATCACTGAGTTGAAAGGACACAGAGATCATGTCTCAGGAAGGTCCTAAGGTAAGTTGTCATAGATAGAGCCCTGAATCTAACACACATAAGATCTAGCACACATAATCAAATATGGAACCAGAGAATCAGAGATGTTGAGAGTGAACTAACAGTTGGGTGGGCAGTACATAGTGGTCTGAACACTTTCCAACGATGCAAGCCCAATATCTGAGGTCTTACCTATCATTAATGAACACATGAGTATTTGAGTCATTTATACCCAAAAGAGATTGAATAGGGGAAGCCTAGGAATTTTCACCAGGTCACTGAATAGTACCACCTTTTAGAAAAAAGCAATTATTCCTCTTTTCCATAAAGTAAACTCGGTTATTGGAAGTCATCAGAGATTCTTCCACCATTTGACCCTAAGGTTAAGGATATATTCTCCTTTTTCTTCTATCCCAGTGTACAAGGCTAACCTAGGAGTCAACGAACTTAACTGGCTACCGTTCACAAACACCTGTACTGTAACATCCAGATGTAAGATTAAATGAGATACAACACAAAGGGCTGAGCACAGCGTCTAGCACATAAAAAGCATTGAATTCAGATTGGTTTTGACAATCGTATAAATAAGGGGGGGACTATGTTTTTATATTTGGAGACTAGAAAACAATTTCTTAATAAATATTACCAACAAGTGGCAGGAAGGTTTTTTCAGACAGGAAGGTTTATTCAGATGGGGTAACAACATTAAGGTGCAATTTTTTTTTTTTTTCAAATGGAACTTACTTTTTAAGTGATGGAGACATGCACTTGGGGATGGGTGGGTGTGAGTTTTCATTTGTGTTCTGAAATCCCAAATTAATGAGCATGATAAACTGTTATTGCTGTCACTGGCTTTACCCCAAGTGGCCAAGTGGCACTGTCTGACTCTCTGAGTCCTTGGTGGGTCCTCCCAAACTTCCCCTAACCCCCACCCTTTCCCTTTCCATTGACTTGGGACAGCCCTTGTCGATGAGCCAATCACAGTGGGAAGGGGGAGAAGTGCAATTTTTATTGTTGTTGCAGATTTTTTTTTTCTGCATATGACATGCATTTATAGTGGAGTAAACCCAGGAAAACTCCTGTAACCGGAACCTTTCTGTAAGCTTCTTGAGAGGGTTAATAGACAGGAACAAGAAAATTCACATTTTTCCCAAACACTGCTCAAGACAAGAACATTTTACTATTTTTCAAAGCCTAACGTCTCCATCCAGGAAAAACAAATTCAATTATTCTGTAGCACATGTGGAACATTAGGTTCATCCACACACCAGGGACTCTGAGTACACTGCAGGAAATGGCAGGGACAGGATCCTGCTGGCTGGCTGTAGAACGCTAGAGGAAGGCTTGCACGGCTCATTGTTACTGAGATCCACAGAAATCCTCTTTTCCATCCAAGCAATTTGCTCTTCTAGAATGTATTTTTTTGGTCTTGCATGTCCTTCCAACGAATGGAATGTATTTTTGAAGCATATTTTGATTTGCATAAAGCAAGTATTTACCACACACTGTAAAAATCAGACTGCCAATCTCTTAGGATTGTTTGACATTTAGTCTCCCAGTGATACACTGACACAACCCAACCATATAAAAGTCAAAGGGGTGTGAGGTGGGGGTGTGGGGGTGTGTTTAAACCACAGCCAAAGACTGGAGATCCTTCACATATGCCTCAAATTTTAGGAAGTTTCAGATGGAAAGGAAATACTGATGGTCTTCACTTTCATCTCAAATGCAATAAAACCTTCACTAACTCTCCAAAACAATGAAAATAAAGCTATTAATTCCTGCCTCAGAATTACAAAATACTCCCCAGGTAGGTTGAGAATTGGACACAAATCCTGACTGAAGTTTAGCTGGACTGTGAGTTTGTGGGCAAGGTCTTGATGACAGCAACAGGAGGCAGCCAAATGCCTTGGCAGATGAGGCAACCCCCTGGTAAAACTGTACCTCCAAGCTGAAGACAGTTTGGAGCCTGATAGCCAAGCTACAGGTTAAATCCTCGAACCGGATTGAGAAATTGTCTTCCTATTCGGAATGCTTTTCTCTAATTGCTCTCCACCCTTCACCTATTTTACATATACCTACGCTTTACTAATTAGTTTTCTATACTGTCATGCCCACCTTTGAGTGCTGTCTTCGCTTTAACCTTTTCTGCATACTCACAAACCAATCAGTACACACTCCCCATTCTGAGTCCATAAAAGGCCCTAGACCAAGCTACATGGGGGAACTTTCCTACCTTCAGGTAGGGGCACCAGTCCCCCATTCCCTCTCCACTGAAATCTGTTTTCATCGCTCAATAAAATTCTTCTCTGCCCTTTTCATCCTTCAATGTCCTGCATATCCTCATTTTTCTTAGGCTCAATACAGGAGCTCTGGAACTGCCAAACGTGGGTACAAGCTATAACACAGGTGAGTTAGAGCACACCAGCATGGCCAAGTGAGGACCAGGCAGGGTGTCACTGGCTGAAGGTCCCTGGCTTGTGAAGTGACTGAGAAGAAAAATCCTACATCATTGTTAAACCAGCAGGAAGCAGCAATTTTGCAGTGATGCTCACTGTCTGTAACAACATTCTCCAAATGGTAAGGATGGCTGCTGCTTAGTAGCCGATGAGAAAGGAGGCTCCTAGCTTAGTAGTTCTCAAACCTGGCTGCTCACTAGAATCAATTCAAGAGTTTCGAAAACACCTGATACTCAGAACCCAGCATAAACTGAAGTAGAGCTCTGGCGAGTGCTTGGCATTTGTATTTTTAAAAGCTTTCTGGGTGAGTCTAATGCATAGCCGTGGTAACATAAGCAGATCTCAACAAAGTATTGTTCGAGCCCATTGTACCCCCAGTTATAACTTTTGGACTATGCTGAACAAACTTAATCTGTACTTGTTCACTGCAATAATCAAAGGCCTGACTCATTTCAGGAATTCATTTGTATGAAATTATTAAAGTATGCCAACATATAAAATCCTAAGTTTCAGTAATTAGCAAAAATATTACAATTAAGTTTTTCTCCTACTCTTTGTAACTGACTACTCAAAAACCCTAATATTGGCATAGTATTTAATAAGTCATTCAACTTTTTTTTCTTTTTTTTTTTTTAATTATACTTTAAGTTCTAGGGTACAGGTGCACAAACGTGCAGGTTTATTACATATGTATACATGTGCCATGTTGCTGTGCTGCACCCATCAACTCGCCAGCACCCATCAACTCATCATTTACATCAGGTATAACTCCCAATGCAATCCCCCTCCTCCCCATCCCCACAATAGGCCCTGGTGTATGATGTTACCCTTCCCGTGTCCAAGTGATCTCATTGTTCCATTCCCACCTATGAGTGAGAACATGCGGTGTTTGGTTTTCTGTTCTTGCAATAGTTTGCTGAGAATGATGGTTTCCAGCTGCATCCATGTCCCTACGAAGGACACGAACTCATCCTTTTTCATGGCTGCATAGTGTTCCATGCTGTATATGTGCCACATTTTCTTAATCCAGTCTGTCACTGATGGACATTTGGGTTGATTCCAAGTCTTTGCTATTGTAAATAGTGGTGCAATAAACATACGTGTGCATGTGTCTTTATAGCAGCATGATTTATAATCCTTTGGGTATATACCCAGTAATGGGATGGCTGGGTCAAATGGTATTTCTAGTTCTAGATCCTTGAGGAATCGCCACACTGTTTTCCACAATGGTTGAACTAGTTTACAGTCCCACCAACAGTGTAAAAGTGTTCCTATTTCTCCACATCCTCTCCAGCACCTGTTGTTTCCTGATTTTTTAATGATTGCCATTCTAACTAGTGTGAGACGGTATCTCACTGTGGTTTTGATTTGCATTTCTCTGATGGCCAGTGATGATGAGCATTTTTTCATGTGTCTGTTGGCTGTATGAATGTCTTCTTTTGAGAAACGTCTGTTCATATCCTTTGCCCACTTTTTGATGGGGTTGTTTGTTTTTTTCTTGTAAATTTGACTGAGTTCTTTGTAGGTTCTGGATAGTAGCCCTTTGTCAGATGAGTAGATTGCAAAAATTTTCTCCCATTCTGTAGGTTGCCTGTTCACTCTGATGGTAGTTTCTTTTGCTGTGCAGAAGCTCTTTAATTAGATCCCATTTGTCAATTTTGGCTTTTGTTGCTGTTGCTGTTGGTTTTTTAGACATGAAGTCCTTGCCCATGCCTATGTCCTGAATGATATTACCTAGGTTTTCCTCTAGGGTTCTTGTGGTATTAGGTCTAACATTTAAGTCTCTAATCCATCTTGAATTAATTTTTGTATAAGGAGTAAGGAAAGGATCCAGTTTCAGCTTTCTACATATGGCTAGCCAATTTTCCCAGCACCATTTATTAAATAGGGAATCCTTTCCTCATTTCTTGTTTTTGTCAGGTTTGTCAAAGATCAGATGGCTATAGATGCGTGGTATTATTTCTGAGAGCTCTGTTCTGTTCCATGGGTCTATATCTCTGTTTTGGTACCAGTATGATGCCGTTTTGGTTACTGTAGCCTTGTAGTACAGTTTGAAGTCAGGTAGCGTGATGCCTCCAGCTTTGTTCTTTTGACTTAGGATTGTCTTGGCAATGTGGGCTCTTTTTTGGTTCCATATGAACTTTAAAGTAGTTTTTTCCAGTTCTGTGAAGAAAGTCATTGGTAGCTTGATGGGGATGGCATTGAATCTATAAATTACCTTGGGCAGTATGGCCATTTTCACGATATTGATTCTTCCTATCCATGAGCATGGTATGTTCTTCCATTTGTTTGTGTCCTCTTTTATTTCACTGAGAAGTGGTCTGTAGTTCTCCTTGGAGAGGTCCTTTACATCCCTTGTAAGTTGGATTCATTGGATTCTTAGGTATTTTATTCTCTTTGAAGCTATTGTGAATGGGAGTTCATTCATGATTTGGCTCTCTGTTTGTCTGTTACTGGTGTATAAGAGTCATTCAACTTTTTATAAGTCATCATACAAAATTTGTTTTAAAAAGTTACAAAGATATGTATGTTTTACAGAAGGTCAGGCATGAGCAGGGCAGGAGAGGGCTCCCCTCACCCCACCAAGAATGTCAGGTGACCATCAGGCGATGGTCAGGCAGTTGTTACACTGTTTCTCTAAAATAATAATTGGCGGCAGCCAGAGCCAGTGAAAGGCAGTATCCCAGTAGATAGACAAAACCTGAAACTGGTGATCAGCAGCTTCCCAGTTAGTTCTCAGGAGTTGGGCAAGTGGGCTGAAGCATGGGAATTGAGAGGCAAAATGGCCAAATTTAACTGGTCTATGACCTTCCTCTGGGAACCTTCAACTGGTAAGGGAAGAATGCCTCAAGTGAGCATGCATACAACTCCAGTAAACAACTCCCCACTGCACAGGCAGACAGCCCAAATGCCGGCAGATCACTGCACAGGCAGACAGCCCACCTCAAGGGGAAATCAGGGTAGATGGGATGCAAGACCCCAGAAGTATGCCAACATATAAAACCCTAAGTCAAGGGTCAAACCACGCACTTGATCTCTCAAGTCGCCCACTAGGCACTCTTCTAAATGTACTTTACTACCTTTCATTCCTGCTCTAAAGCGTTTTAATAAACTTTCACCCTGCTCTAAAACTTGCCTCAGTTTGTCACTCTGCCTTATGCCCCTCCCTCTCATTCTTCTGAGGAGGCAAGAATTGAGATTGCTGCAGACCCATAGGGATTCGCTGCTGCTGACATATATATACAAGGTATTAATCACTGTGCAGTTCATAGATTTGGTAAGTCAATTATGATATAGCCACAAATGGAATTCTTTGTAGACATTAAAATAATGTTATTTTTAATATAAAAAGCTGTCCATATTATTGATAAGGAAAAAAGCATATTAAAAGCAGTGTGAATAAAATTATCATTTTGATTAGTTGATAAATGAATATGTGTTTATGTATGTGTGTCTTCCTAGAAAAATTCAAGAAATATAAACATTAGCATGATTTTCTTTCTTTCTTTCTTTCTTTCTGTCTTTCTTTCTTCCTTTCTTCTTTTTTATTTTTATTTTTATTTATTTTCAGGGTCTTTCTCTGTCATCCAGGCTGGAGTGCAATGACGTGATCTCAGCTCACTGTGACCTCTGCCTCCCCGATTCAAGTGATTGTCCTGCCTCAGCCTCCCAAGTAGCTGGGACTACAGGCATGAACCACCACATCTGGCTAATTTTTGTATTTTTGGTAGGGTTGAAGTTTCACCATGTTGGCCAAGCTGGTCTCGAACTCCTGACCTCAAGTGATCCACCTGCCTTGGCCTCCCAAAGTGCTGGAATTACAGGCGTGAGCCACTGCATTCTGCCCCATAACATGGTTTCCCATGGAGTATAAAAACAAGAACAGCTTTCATTTTCTTCTTCTGTCTTTTCTTTATTTTCCTCAATTACATGTTATTTTAATAATTGAAATTTATTTACATGTAAAAGGTCGGGAGCAGCTATATCTCATCATTATTCCAAGTCCATCTTTATTTCAGAATCCTTATTTGTGAATAGGGTTAGACCAAGACACAAAAGTGGAGAAGTTGAATTTTGATGCCCTTTTGCACACACGAGTCAGTCGCAATTATTTACATTGACCACTCCACCACCTAAATTCCCACTATCGATCCTGCTCCTTGCCTCATAGAAAACCAATGACTGAGACAACGACTATCGCCAAGGAAGAGGGCTTTAACTGGGGGCTACAACTGATGAGATGGGAGCTAAGTCTCAAATCCATCTCCCTAATTGACTAAAACCAGGAGTTTATATAGTGATTTGTAAGAAAACAGGAACTAGGGAGGAGAAAAGAAGCATCTGCCCCTGTGATCTGGTGAGTTTTAATGGTCTGGTGAGTTTCAGTGCTCTGGTGAGTTTCAGTGGTCTGGTGAGTTTTGGTGATCTGGTGAGTTTCAATTCTTTGGTACTTTTTTTGAGAGGCCTGAAGGTCCTTTCCTGAGGAAGGGACTCATATACAACAAATACAAATAAGGGTAAATGTCTATGTTTATCTAAAAGAACAGTTTATGGGAGTATTAGGCCAGTTTAACCACCATAAATTGATAACTTTGGCCCAGTATATCCAGTTACATCCTCAAAACCTATTTCTTCAGGACTTCTGCTTCCATATGTAAAGAGGCCAAGTATTTTGGAGTAACTATTTCTTAATGTAAATTTATGTAATGCCTACCTTGTCATCACTCTCAGGAATAGCTGCATTTTGAGGTATGTATCAAAACACAGAAATGCCTCTAATGTGACATGACAGTTTTCAAAACCAGGACCATAGTGAGGATGTGATAGGGGGAGAAAGGGTATAGGGGGAGAAAGGGTATAGGATGGGGTAGAAGTAGAGACTAATAACGATAGCTGGAAATATCTGGATGCCTTGTTTGTGCCTAAGCACTGTGGAATACACTATTACTATGTCCGTTTCATAGATGAGAAAACAGATGTTTAAGGAGTTTAAAACTCACCCAAGAACACATAAATGATGAGTGGCAGAAATGGAATACATCAAGGCTATCTGGCTTTAGTTTCTGCTGTTTGACCAGCTATACAACAATGTGCATATGTATTTCTAGAGTTTCTAAAACTCACAACTCAATCTGATTGGTTCTCAAGTATCTTTTATCTTCTAAGCTAGCAGTTCTCAAAGTGCAGTTCCTGGAAGAGCATCACCTGAGATCTTTTTAGAAATGCAAATTCTTGAATCCTACCCCAGACCTACTAATCAGAACCTCTGGGGTTGGGGCCCAGAATCTGTTTAGCAAGGCCCTCCAGATAAGAACCAACCACTGCTCTGAATGCTTGATCACAGGTTCACAAGCTAATATGGTTTAGCTGTGTCCCCACCCAAATCTCACTTAACATGTAATAATCCCCACATGTCAAGGGTGGGGGCCAGGTGGAGATAATTGAATCATGGGGGCAGTTTCCCCTGTGCTGTTCTCATGGTAGTGAGTAAGTCTCATGAGATCTGATGGTTTTATAAATAGGAGTTTCCCTGCACAAGCTCTCTTGCCTGTCACTATGTAAGACATGATTTTTCTCCTCATTCTCCTTCCACTATGATTATGAGGCCTCCCCAGCCATGTGGAACTGTAAGTCAATTAAGCCTCTTTTCTTTGTAAATTACCCAGTCTCAGGTACATCTTTATTAGCAGCATGAGAACAGGCTAATACAGTAAATTATGTAATTTCACCTCATAACAGACATTTAATGTCAATTCATAATTCCAGATGAGGAAACTGGGGCATAGGGAGCTGAATTAATGTTCCCCAAAAGGCACAGCTAGTAGGTGATAAGGCTGGAAATCTCACCCCTGTCTGTAAGAGCTCCTGCTGAGGTGGTATGAACGGGATTGAGCATGTCTTTTGACTCTGCCACTAATTGCAAGGCAACCTTCTTTGTTTGCGTGTAGGCCAAGCTATTAAAAACACTCTACAAAGACATGCCAAGGAATACAATTTAATGGGAAACTAAGATACATGTAGGCATTTTTCTCATAATAAGATTCTACTTATGAAAGGATGCTATAGTGTAATTAGACGCCGGGAGGCCAGAAAGGAAAAAAAGAAAGTGGCTCTTATTTTAACTGCTTCACAATAATGGAGTGTTGCTGGAGAGTTATTCACACAACAGATGCTGTGAAGATATGTGCTGATTCTGTGGGTTGCTACATAACCCCACTGCAACAGAGCCTCCAGTCCTTATGCACATAGGCATAACTTCTCCCTAAGCAATATCTAATGCTCGCAGTAGAACTATAAATTGCAGCTAATGGGATAAAATACAACTCCTTCATTCAGAATTTCTGAAAATATTTGCCTGCGATGTTTTGTGCAACAGAGATTGCACTAAGAAAAAAAACAAAAAGGACAGTATTTATTCTGGGGCGGCTTCATTTGGAAAGCCAGATTAGGGAGGGTAATCAAATGCATTTCACTTTTACCTAGTAAATAAGTTAAATGGTCCCTGTGGTTATTCATTAAAACTTTTATGCTATGTTCATCAATTACCAAACAGCTTGAACATAGCAGAGGTAAATTAACTTTCTGAAATCCACATGGCTTGGCTTGCCAAAAGGAGTGTATACATTCACAGCATTTTCATTGGTTTAAAGTTCATCCAAAATACTATTAGCTTGGAGTCTAATTTTGAACTGTCAAGGGGAATATATACAATGGTAATTTCAGATCATTATCATGGCATTCCAATGCAAATGGCCACAATTTAATTCATTATCACTAACATTACATCTTTATTTTGCTACCAACTGGTGACTGACATTTCAAGGGCTACAAGAAGCAAATGCTAATTAGACCACGGTGTACTCTTACCCTTTCTTCTTTCATTGTGTTTTTCCATCTTCAGGGAAACATGCAGGAGGCTACTCCTGACCAGCTGCTGGCCCTTGACCCTCCTCTCCTGCCCTGGCTAGGCTGTCATCCCTGGGATAAAATGAAGCTTCTGTGGATTTCCACTTCCAAGTATTGTACTTCTGAAATAGAGCCTATGTAATGAAATGACCTCTTCTTTAAGCCAGCCACCAACCTAATTTAGGAAATCTAGATCAATCTCCAGGGTGACAGAGTATAGGCATTAACACGCAAACAAACTGCCTTAAAAGTTCAAATTTGCATTTAGACTGGACAAAGGGGGAAGAAATAACTTTCCATGCTGTTCCTTGCATCATCACGGTTTCAAAAATTACAAATCTCTGAAACGATGCCAGAAGGGAACTTCCTTAGCTTCTCTCATTCATACTTCACTTGGACTTCATTCATCTCTGAAAGCATGCCTTTTCACTCTCAATGTGAGATGAGAAAGAGTTGTAAACTCTCCAGCAGCTTCAATTGAAAGCAATTAGTAAGAGCAAAATTGAAGATCCTCACATCTTGAGTGTACGGACTCAGAGAAAAGATATAAAATATAGATTTTTTTCACTTCTCTGATATGACACAATAATTTTACCTTTAAGACAATGTCTCTCAAACAAACCATTCTACCAAGAAGGCACATGCACTCACGTGTTCATCACAGCACTATTCCCAATAGCAAGGACATGGAGTCAACCTAGGTGCCCATCAGTGGTGGACTGGATAAAGAAAATGTGGTACATATGCATCATGGGATACTGTGCAGCCATAAAAAGGAACAAAATCATGTCCTTGGCAGCAACATGGATCCAACTGGAGGTCACTATCCTAAGCAAATTAACGTGGGAACAGAACACCAAATACCACATGTTTTCACTTATAAATGGGAGCTAAACACTGGGTACTCATGGACATGAAGAAGGTAACAATAGCAATTGGGAACGGCTAAAGAGAGGAGGGCGGAAGGGAAAGGGCAAGAGCTGAAAAACTAATTTTCAGGTACTAGGCTCAGTACCTGAGTGATGGGATCATTCATATTCAAAACCTTAGCATCACACAATATACTCAGGTAACAAACCTGTACATGTTCCCCCAGATTCTAAAATGAAAGCTGGAAAAAAAAAAAGAGAAAATGTTTCTCTTCAGAAGCTCCATGAAAATATTATTTATTCAGTAATCATGTCCATGTAATAATAAAAATTATGGTAGGCATTCAATAATTATGTGTCAGGTACCTAATAATTGACTTTGCATATTTTAATCTTTAAGACAATCCTGCAAGATGTGAATTTGATTACCAACAAGGAAGATGAGCCTTAGAGAGTCAGTGTCCAGTACAAACAGTAATAATTACTCCAGTTACCCAGGGTGATGGTGACATAATAGTTACCCAGTGTCCAGTACAAAGAATAATGGTAACTCCAGAGGAAAAATCTCTTCCAGCATATTTTGATCTCTAAGGGCCTTAATTCAAAATCTCATTATACAAAGGAGCCACGTTTTGGGGTAAAGTTTCCTGTGCTGCTTCAGATCCAGAAATCAAAAATTTACCACACATAAAATTAAATATCTAGGAATTAACTTAACCAAAGAAGTTTCTATAATGAAAACTATAAAATATTGATGAAAAAAATTAAAGAGGACACCAAAAAATAAAAAGATATTCCATGTTAATGGATTGGAACAGTCAATATTGTTAAAATGTTCATACTATCCAAAACAATGTACAGATTCAAGGCAATCTCTATCAAAATACCAGTGACGTTCTTCACAGACATAGAAAAAAACTATCCCCAAATTTATATAGAATCACAAAAGACCCAGAGGAGCCAAAGCTATCCTAAGCAAAAAGAACAAAGCTGAAGGAATCACATTACCTGACTTCAAATTATACTACAGAGCTATAGTAACCAAAATAGCATGGTCCTGGCATAAAAACAGACACACAGACCAATAAAACAGAATAGAAAACCCAGAAATAAATTCACACGCCTACACTGAACGCATTTTTGACAGAGGTGCCAAAAACATACACTGGGAAAAAGACAGTCTCTTCAATAAATGGTGCTGGGAAAACTGGATATTCATATGCAGAAGAATGAAACTAGACTCCCAGCCCTCACCATACACAAACATCAAGTCAAAATGGATTAAAGAGTTAATTCTAAGACCTCAAACCATGAAACTACTACAAGAAAATATTGTGGAAAATCTCCAGGGCACTGCTCTGGGCAAAAATTTCCTGAGCGACACCCCACAAGCATAGACAACCAAAGCAAAAATGGACAAGTGGGATCACATCAAGTTAAAAAGCTTCTGCACAGCCAGGGATAAAATCAACAAAGTGAAGAGACAACCCACAGAATGGGAGAAAATGTTTGCAAGCCACCCATCTGACAAGAGATTAATAACCAGAATATATAAGGAGCTCAAACAACTCTGTAGGGAAAAAATGTAATAATCCAATAAAAAAATTGGCAACAAATGTGAGTAGACATTTCTCAAAAGAAGACATACGAGTGGTAAACAGGCATATGTAAAAGTGTTCAACATCATCGATCATCAGATGATGATCAATATACTATTCAGTGTATCCAAAGACAGACAATAACAAATTCTGTCAAGAATGTGGAGAAAAGACAACCCTTGTACATTGTTGGTGGGAGTGTAAATTAGTACAACCACTATGGAGACCAGTTTGGAGATTCCTCACAAAACTAAAAATTGAGCTACCGTGTGATCCAGGAATCCCATTGCTGAGTATCCACCCAAAAGAAACGAAATAAGTTGCCAAGCCCAGTGGCTCACGCCTGTAATCCCAGCACTTTGGGAGGCCTAGGCGTGTGGATCACGAGGTCAGATCAAGACCATCCTGGCTAACACGGTGAAACCCCGTCTCTACTAAAAATACAAAAAAATTAGCCAGGCCTGGTGGCGGGCGCCTGTAGTCCCAGCTACTCGGGAGGCTGAGGCAGGAGATTGGCGTGAACCCGGGAGGCGGAGCTTGCAGTGAGCCGAGATGGCACCACTGCACTCCAGCCTGGGCGACAGAGCGAGACACTGTCTCAAAATAAATAAATAAAATGAAGAGTGTAGTTGGATTGCTCATAACTCAAAGGGATAAATGCTTGAGGGAATGGGTACCCCATTCTCTATGATGTGCTTATTTTACATGGCACGCCTACATTGAAGCATCTCATGTATCCCATCGATCTATATGCCTACTATGTACCCACAAATTTTTAAAAAATTTACCTGTCCCATGGTAGATACTCAGTAAATATGTGTTGAATATAGAATGAATTTTTTAAAAAATTGTTTCAGTATTACTATAACAAAAAGTAGACAGGGTAATAGATGACAAGCAGAAAAAAATAATGAATGAATTTGAAATGCTTTTCTCTGTACTGAAATCCAGCTGGGCTAGAAAGCATTTATCCTTTAATAAGTGATTATCCTTTAATAAATGATTGATGTATATATAATTTAACTGAAATGTCAGGCTTAAAGCACAATTACAATTAGGTAGGTATACCTTACTTAGACATATGCTTTAAGAAGTTGGCATGCAGAAAGTTACTGCTATACTTGTAAAACCTGACACTTGATGCACCCCTCATAGGATGAACTTGGGCCTCCTAAAGGAAAAAATTCTCAATGCTAACAACTTTCCAAAACTAATTTTACTCATCCATCATCCAATCATTAATAAATCTCACATTAATAATTCTGGACATTTCAGAATGAGAGGAAAGGGAAGTCTCATGTGCTACCCCTGCCATTGCTCCGATACTTCTAAAAAGTAACCGTCTAGCTGAAAAAGTTTGTGCCCCGGGGCCCGAGACTAATAGGAATTTCAAGACCTATTTTATGTTTGCAACTTAATCTTTCTTTGTCCCCCATCTCAGCCAGCGAATACAATTTCATAATAACACAACTCATCTCTGTGTTTTTGAACCTGGCTTTGGATTGGGGATCATTGTGTCTTTGCCTTTAGATGTCTCACTTTGATGTATTCTATTTCAAAGGGAGAGATAAAACCCAAAGTTCATTCTCACAATGGGACATCCTTTAAAGCCAAAGAGAAATGTTGGTCCTCTTTGTGGCACACAGCAGCCCAGATCCACTTTGAGATTCTCTCTTGAAAGTCTCTGGGCAAGTGCAAAACGGTTTCCAGTGATTTATCTTGTGCCACTATCGGAATGGAATTGCTGTAGCTGTCTCCATGGCACAACTGGGCAGATTGAAGTTGTGGAGTGAAGTAGGGTGAAGACCTCAGGGAAACAGATTTCCTCATTGCCTCCTCCTAATTACTAGCCATGTAGCTGAGCTCTTCAGCACTAATGGCTCCACTGGGTATAAATAGCATCTATATATACCTTTGGAAATCTAAATCTGGGCAAGAGGAATGAGGGATCTATTCAAACCGACATTCATTCTCTCTCTCGCTCTCTCTCTCCCTCTCTCTCCCACCTTCTCTCTCTCTGTCTCATCTCTAATTATACAAAAAAATTTTTTGTCTATTTCTGCATTAGACATAACACATTTCATTTTAAAACTGTTTTTCTTTTGGTCTTCTAATTTGCCATTTTTAATATTCCCATAATCTTGATGAAATCTCTTCCTAAATATATTTCCTCTACCTTCAACTTTTTCTAATAGACTTTGATTTCCAAAGGGATGCATGATTTCGTATTTATATTTGTATCCCCAGTGCCTGAAAGAAAGTCTAGAATGTATTATTTGCCCAATAACATGTTAGTTCAGTGAATGAGTGAAGGAATGACTCACCAAAATTTTAATCATTCACTCTTCTCTGAATCCTTCTCCTTTCTTTAAACATGCAGGCCACTGTCCTATCTTGCCAAAATGTTTACTATCATTATATTCTGTACTTCCTGAAATAATTGATGTTTTGAAAGCACAAGACAGCATATCCTCTTCTGCCCTCTTCCCTAGTGAGAGCAATTTTATAATTAAAGAATTAGGGTCCAGGTGCGGTGGCTCACACCTGTAATCCCAGCACTTTGGCAGGCCAAGTGGGGGTGGATTATTTGAGGTCAGGAGATTGAGGCCAGCCTGGCCAACACTGTGAAACCCCTTCTCTACAAAAATACAGAAATTAACCAGGCGTGATGGCGTGCACCTGTAATCCCAGCTACTTGGGAGGCTGAGACAGGAGAATTGCTTGAACCCAGGAGGCAGAGGTTGCAGTGAGCCAAGATCATACCACTGCACTCCAGCCTGTGCGACAGAGCAAGATTCTGTCTCAAAAAAGAAAACAAACAAAAACAAACAAACAAAAAACTAGAGCAAGTGACCAGCCTTTAAAAGATAAGGAGTTTATATCCACAGAAGCTAAAGTACAGGGGCTGAGACCCTCCCCTTCACATGTACTCCCACCTTTCTTGGATGACATGTCGTATCAACATCCTGATGCTGTCATGGCTTCCACTGGTAGAATGACAACCGAGATTTTAATGACAGCAATGGTGTAATTGAGCCTAAGTAAAGTCTTGGATCACTGGTGTGCTAATGTTTTATTGACTTAATTTGCAAAATATTTTCTGCCTGCCAAACCTGCTGGGCATCATGCTAACTACAGGATGTTTTTAAAAAATCATATAGCAATCCAATACCCAATAAACTGATATACCAGAAAGAATATAAAGTATGTGGATGGGAATGAACTTCCATGCTTTGTGGTTGAAAATGATGCATCTCCTAAAAGAAGTTCAAAATGCAGTACTATTGGGAATTTAGAGGAGAGGGGTTAAGACCACCTAGGTGGGTCACAGAAAGCTTTAAAAAGGAGGTAGCATTTTAGCACAGCCTTGAAGGAATGAATTAATATGCAAACACTTTCCAGTGGAATACTCAAAAAAATAAAAAGCCCTGATTTGTTGTGTTTGACAGTTTCCATGTTGTCAATATTCCTACCATGGCTAGCAATTGGCTCTCAAGATTCCTGAAAACTTAACAATTAGTTCTCATAAGCCATCTCTAGTACACCGTTGTTTGTTAAACTTTATCTTGGGCAGCCTCTCTTAATGAATTTCCATGTTGTACATGGATTGAAAAGATCCAGCTCTCCACATATGAAGAACATATTGTTGCAATGAAGGAAAGGTGGTTTGGGGAAGAGAACTAAATAGACTGAAGTGTTTTTAGCTGTTCAGTTCAAAGAGTCATGATTATACCCAGGAAAATTGCCCTCTGTCTCTGAGTGTCTCTACGTCTCAGCAATGTGAAGAGACATTGGCATCTTGACTGAATCAGAGTATTTCATTAAAAATTTGATCATGTGTCCCTATCTTCCAAAATCTAAGAACTCTATCTATAATACTATAGATTTAGGAACACAGATCTATAAACTTTTTCTGTAAATATTTCTCAAAAGAAAGTCATGAAAGGAAGAAGAAAGTTAAAACAGAAGCTTGCATATTTCTCTATGAAACCCATGTTGGCTAGGAGTCAGGGTTTCTTTGGGCATTTGCCTGATGACGGGAGAGAATTTGGCAAAGGTAACTCAGGCTTCTGGATGTACTTGTGTTTTTGTTTACTGAGCCCAAGGGTTTATTTTGCAAATAAATTTCCTTCGTATTGTGATGGTATTAATCATGAAAATCCTTCTGGTAATAGCTCTATAAAGATTCATTGGCTAAGCAGGCTATAAATATTGGCCATATGCCACATCTCAATATTTTGGTTTGAAACGCTGTAGCCAAAAATCTTAGGAAACCTTTTCAGGCAATGCCCATTGTTTCAACTCTCACTGGGAATCCTGAACAACAGGCTCCATGCACCGCCTTTCTGCCATCATCCTGGGCACAAGCAAAGAAAACACTTCCCCAGTTACACTTCTTGGTGTCCAGACCCTAAAATGAGCAGAGAAGTATGCAAAGGTGTTACTTGAGCATGAGAGGGTGGGCTATTTGAACACCAAGATCCCGCATCAGTATCAATGCTATCAATCTAAGAGCTCTTCAGTTCTGAGGAAACTAAACTGCAAAGGAGCAAAAAGGTATGATGGTGGCTAAGGTGGAAGCGTGGTTTGTAAGTGTGAATTGGTCACTAATTTACCGTGTGACCTTAGTTTTGTCAGCTACCCCCATCAATCTCAGTCTCCTCACCGACAAGATGAAGTATTGAATTATCTAACTCTTACATTTCTTTCAAATCTAGAAATCTACTGTCAAGAGAGCTCTAAACTTTTCATTTAGCATTGGGTTCTATCAAAAAGAGTGATAAAGTACACTTATTAAAAACCGTTTAAGAAACATCGACTTCCTTCCAGGTAGTATCTACCAAATTTGACATTAGGGATACAAGAATTAAAGAGAAAGGATCTCTCCCCACAGTTGGATAGAAAAACCCAAATAGAAGAGATCACTGAAACATATTATGTTAGTACAAAGACTCCTTCCCCACTCCCTGCGGCGAATTATTGTCTCTCAGTGGTTGTTGGAATCATATAATAAGCAGGACATTTAAAGGGACATCAGGTTAGCCTATTCTCCCCTTAGGTTTGGTTATACTGAACAACACAGGTTGGTCAAACCATATTGGAGGTTTTCATCACAGCCGACCTCATCTTTGTCAATTCACTAAGGTATCTTCAATGTTATCCCGGTAACCACTACAGAAATTAAGATCAAGTAGACACGAGTTTTACTCTCAGTTCTTCCTCTCACTGACTTCAAGATCTGACACAGTTTGCACTGTTTTCTCATCTGCATAAAGGAAGCATATTTTACTGCTCATCACAAACTTCAAAGGCAATGTCTGAAAAGTGGCCAGCATAGTAAGCACTCAATAAACGTGATCAGTTATTACTTTTAGTGTTATGTTATATATGCATGCATAGCCTAGACCTTCTGCTTATTTTTTATCTTGTCCATAATATTTGTACAAAGCAAGCCTGGGCAAGTATGTTCAAGAGAATGTCCTACAGTAATTCTCACTGGATCTGCAAAATATTCATAAATAATTATGATGTTATCTTTAATTTTTCTTTAATTTCCTTTTTATCAGGGCTGATAAACCTATTTTTGTTATTAATCTTATTTAACCTTCCCTTCCCTTTCCTTGTCTAAAATTATGAATGTTATTGTATTTCAACAGGTAGTTATAATTACTCTTTTTTGTTTGTTTGTTTGTTTGAGACAGAGTTTCACTCTTGTCACCCAGGCTGGTGCGATCTCAGCTCACTGTAACCTCTGCCTCCCGGGTTCAAGCGATTCTTCAGCCTCAGCCTCTTGAGTAGCTGGGACTACAGGCACTTGCCACCACGTCCAGCTTATTTTTGTATTTTTAATAGAGACAGGGTTTCACCATATTGGCCAGACTGGTCTCGGACTCCTGACCTCATTATCCACCCACCTCGGCCTCCCAAAGTGCTGGGATTGCAGGCATGAGCCACCACACCTGGCCCTGTAATTACTCTTAAGGCTGTTTATTCAGGTATCTAGGGAACAAAGAAAAGAAACCCAAATGTAGCCAGGTCAGGTAGGGTGTCAAGGAAGGCATTTAGGAAAAAGTGATAACCCTAGAGTTATGTTTGAAATACCAGTGAGCATTAGAGGAAACAAAAGAGGGGCTCCAGTGTCAGGCAAAGGTGCTGCCTCTAGTAGCTCACAGTGAACAATGCAACATGAAAGAAAGTCAGATGGGATTGGTAGTAGTTGGAGGCTAAATCTAAAATAGCCTGAGCCCTAAGCTAAGAAATTTGAACTTCATCTAGAAAGCAAGAGTGAACTCCTTAAGGTTTTGAAGCAAGGGGTCTGCATTATCAGACTGGCATTCTTAAAGTCACACTGGAAGTAGTATTAGGGATGGGTATAGGGGTCAGTTGACTAAAAGTGGGGAACCACAAACCAGAAGGTACCACTATTCTATATGTGTCCTTATTCATCAACATGTTGAAGTTTTGAGTCATCTCACACTCATGAAATGAACACATAACCACATATTCTGGTTCAGCTTGAAGGCAGGGGTGTAGTAGGTGAGGGCGGGAGAAAAGTAACGTGTGATTGGCAAAAACTTGCCATCTACTGTCCTACTGTTTGGCTGCTTGTGTCTTGCTAGTTTTACAAATATTTCCAATTGGAGAATAAATCGAGGGCATGACTTATTCCTAATTATTAGAAAGAGAGGAAAACAAGCCTAAACTGAGGACTTTATTTGAGTTGTTTATTTCTTTTAACTATTTCAAGATTATAACCACAGGGTTTTCACTAACTTATAGGAAAGGAAATACAATAAACAGACAAGTGAAGACTGTTCCTCTAGGAGGTGTTGTGAAAGCAAGCTAAAGCAATGAGTGCCGTGGAGACATTTGCTGGGCTCCCCTCTGCATATCTAATTAGTAGCATACAATCTGCTTCCAGTAGTAAAGGCAATTTCTGCACCTCCTTCCCGCTGCTCAGATTGCAGGCTGCCATGAGGATCCTGCCATATGGAAGAGGGTCTTATCTAAAGGGGAGATATACATGTTTACTGATTACTATTAATTGATGAAATATGGTACTGAAATATAAAATAATTATAACATTAATGATATGTATAGCCTGATGTTTAAATATTACCTAATCATTGAATGTTGACTATGTGCCAAGCACTAGAATAAGCACTTTATATTTATATCGTTTAATATTTAAAGTAGCCTTTACCATTCCCATTGTACAGATGAGGAAACCGAAGATCGAGGAACAGTACAAAGTCATCATTGTTATTTGGAAAATGACAGAACACTGATTAGAGTCCAGCTCTTTACTACACCAGAAGCCATAATCTTAAATGCTTCTTAATACAGCCTTGTCATACGGACCCTTCACCATCTAGATCCAGTGAGTTTTTCACCATCTCTTCATGCAAACTTCAGTCCTGTCCTTAGGGGGGGTCACACGCTCTATTCCTCACTACTTTGATGTGATAAGTTACCTTTCTGGAGCTCCCTCGCCCCTTCCTCATTTGGTGATCCTCTCCTCCTTAAACACTCAGTTCGGATATTATTTATCTTGAAATCTGAAATTCTTTACAAAACGTACCTAACTAAATTAACTACTTAACCAAATGATTTTCTTCTCCACTTCCCAAAGCATGAGTTAAATCATGACTGGCATCATGTCTAGCATATCTGAATAAATATATAGTGGATTCAAAATTTTTACATTGATTAACATAATAAAAATACTAATAGATAATCTGGCCATATTACTTAAATTAAAATGCTATAAAGAGTTCACAGCTGAAAAAGTATGTTTTAAGAGTTAATATTTGCGAAATAACAGATGTTTCTGAGGATGTAGAGACAATAGAACTCTTACACACTGTTGGTGGGAATGCAAATTAGTACAACTTCTATGGAAAACAGCATGGAGATTTCTCAAAGAACTGAAAGTAGAACCACCATTTGATCCAGAAATCACACTACTGTATATCTACTCAACAACAAAAAAAAATTGTTATATAAAAAGATAGCTGCACTCATACTTTATCACAGCAGTATTCATAATAGCAAAGATATGGAATCAACCTAAGTGTTCATCAATGGATGACTGGATAAAGAAAATGTGGACACACAAAATAGAAACAAACACACAAATGGAATACACACACACAGACACACACAATGGAATAATATTTAGTCATCAAAAAGGATAAAAGTATTTCTTTCACAACATGGTTAGGACTGGAGGCCATTACCCTAAGTGAAGTGAGTCAGACATAGAAAGACAAATATCATATGTTCTCACTCATAAGTGGGAGCTAAATAATGTATACATGTGGATGTAGAGTATGGAATGACAGACAATGGAGATTCAGAAGGGTGGGGGTGGAAGGGGGGATGGATGAGAAATTACTTAAAAGGTACAATGTATGTTATTTGGGTGATGGATACCCTAAAGGCCCTGACATGACCGCTATGCAAACTATAAATGCAACAATACCACACTTGTACCCATAAATTTATAGAAGACATTTTTAAGAGTTAGTAGTTGTAGTCTGAAATTCAGAAATGTACAATTCCATGAAATAACCAAAGATTGGTGAAATGATAAAAATCACTCTTTGTGGCCGGGCATGGTGGCTCACGCCTGTAATCCCAGCACTTTGGGAGGCCGACGCGGGCGGATCATGAGGTCAGGAGATCAAGACCATCCTGGCGAACATGGTGAAACCCCATCTCTACTGAAAATACAAAAAATTATCCGGGCATGGTGGCGGGCGCCTGTAGTCCCAGCTTCTAGGGAGGCTGAGGCAGGAGAATGGCGTGAACCTGGGAGGCGACAGAGCTTGCAGTGAGCAGAGATCGCGCACCACTGCACTCCAGCCTGGGCGACAGAGCAAGACTCCGTCTCAAAAAAAAAAAAAAAAAATCACTCTTAGAGATGAAATACTGGACTTATTTTACAATCACTTCAAGAATCTGGACATATCCATTTATCATATAAGCTTGTGTAAAGATGAGAAGAACATTTATATATTTTCATATATTTTCAAAACTTGATGAACAAATATTACTAGGAGGTCCAAATCTATTAGACTGAAATGAAAGCTGGAGATACACTGCTCAAATCTTCCTTCAAGAAAGAACTCATTGTCTGGTACAAGCAGTGCGATTGGCTAATGTCCTCTAGATCTTAGCTTCCTTGGGGTTATGTGAGCTTTACAGCCTAGGTCATTTTCTTCTCAAGCGTTCCCTGGCCAAGATCTGAGCAAAGCAGTGGTAAATAGCCTTGGGCTTAGTCAGTTCTCATATCTGTTCTGAAGTTCCCCAGGTGTTACTCCCGATATACTTTTTGCACTCCTTGCTCTGTCTTGTCTCATTTCCCAGAGAAGCCAACCTGTAGATATTACACACACACACACACACACACACACACACACACACCCCAATAGAAAAGAAGGGCAAGATGAAAACATAGGTTTTCACATCACAAATACTATCAGGAGATGAGGAATAGTTTGAGAGTATCTGTCTTTTTTTTTTAATTTTTTTTATTTCCATAGGTTATTGGGGAACAGGTGGTGCTCGGTTACATGAGTAAGTTCTTTTTTTTTTTTTAGACAGATTTTTGCTGTTGTCGCTGGGACTGGAGTGCAATGGTGCGATATTGGCTCACTGCAAGCTCCACCTCCCAGGTTCCAGCAATTCTCCTGCCTCAGCCTCCCAAGTAGCTGGGATTACAGGCGCCTGCCACCACACCTGGCTAATTTTTGTATTTTTAGTAGAGACAGGGTTTCACCATGTTGGCTAGGCTGGTCTCAAACTCCTGACCTCAAGTGATCCACCTGCCTCGGCCTCCCAAAGTGCTGGGATCACAGGCGTGAGCCACCGTGCCTGGCCGAATACGTTCTTTAGTGGTGATTTGTGAGATTTTGGTGCACCCATCACCTCAGCAGTACACAGTGCACCCAATTTGTAGTCTTTTATCCCTTACCCGCTTCCCACCCTTTCCCCCTGAGTTACCAAAGTCCACTGTGTCATTCTTATGCTTTTGCATCCTCATAGCCTAGCTCCCACTTATGAGTGAGAACATATGATGTTTGATTTTCCATTACTGAGTTACTTCACTAAGAACGATAGTCTCCAGTCCCATCCAGGTTGCTGCGAATGCCATTAATTCATTCCTTTTTATGGCTGAGTAGTATTCCATCATATATATACATATACACACACACACATATATATACACACACACATATATATACACATATATACACACACATATACACACATATGTATGCACATATACACATATATACACATATATATACATATATACATATATATATATATCACAGTTTACTTATCCACTCCTTGATTGATTGATGGGCATTTGGGCTGCTTCCACATTTTTGCAATTGTGAATTGTGCTGCTATAAACATGCATGTGAAAGTATCTTTTTCGTATAAAGACTTCTTTTCCTCTGGGTAGATGCACAATAGTGGGATTGCTGGGTCAAGAATATCTGTCTTTGTAAAAACCCTACCTCCAAGAAATAGTGGAAATTCTATTCTTTGTTCTCTGCTCTCCTCCTCTCCATATAAGAGGTTACTTTTCTTGTCCTCATCACAGCTAAAGATGCAGATTTTGAAAATTAGTTAAGTTTGAATTATAGTCCTGTAATGCGTTTTAATTACTCTGCCCCCAATTCTAATTTCTCATTGTATTTAAAGAGACAAACAAACAAATAAACACTAATGTCCAATTCATGTAAAGTACCACAAACTAAGCTGTCATGCATGCACTTAATACAAATTAGCTCTACTTTTTTCTGGAGGAATTGCTCTCATTTTATCACTTAATGTTGAAATATTCCTATTAGTTAATAATAATTTTCATTGTATTAAAGGCATCATATTCTATACCTTCTTCTGATCTACATATTGAGACCTGTTTGAGAATACCTGTGACTTATCTAATTTATAAATGAGATTAATGTAAACAAATGTTACCTGTTTTGCTCACCAGAATCCAATTCTGGCTAATCACAGAAAGTTAGGCCAGGGGCGGTGGCTCACGCCTGTAATCCCAGCACTTTGGGAGGCTGAGGTGGGCGGATCAAGAGGTCAGGATATCCAGACCATCCTGGCTAACACGGTGAAACCCCATCGCTACTAAACATACAAAAAAATTAGCCGGGCGTGGTGGCGGGCGCCTGTAGTCCCAGCTACTCAGGAGACTGAGGCAGGAGAATGGCGTGAACCCGGGAGGCGGAGCTTGCAGTGAGCCGAGATCGCGCCACTGCGCTCCAGCCTGGGCAACAGAGCCAGACTCCATCTCAAAAACAAAGAAATACAACTTCCAGACGGGCGGATCACGAGGTCAGGAGATCCAGACCATCCTGGCTAACACGTTGAAACCCCGTCTCTACTAAAAAAAATACAAAAAAAAACTAGCCGGGCGCGGTGGCGGGTGCCTGTAGTCCCAGCTACTGGAGAGGCTGAGGCAGGAGAATGGCGTAAATCTGGGAGGCGGAGCTTGCAGTGAGCTGAGATCCGGCCACTGCACTCCAGCCTGGGCAACAGAGCAAGACTCCGTCTCAAAATAAATAAATAAATAAATAAATAAATAAATAAATAAATAAAATAAAAATTAAAAAATACAACTTCACAGCTTTTCTATCTTCAGCTGCTGGACACGTCAACCAAAGGGCTGTCAATGGGCAAAAAGATGACCCTGCTCCTCTTCCAGGACAGCCTCTGCTCCAGAACAGCCGTGGTCTTTACTCCCTGCTCAAGGAGGGTCCTCAGAGAATACAGCCTAACTCTGAAAGACAGGTGAACTAAAGGATCTGGATGGAAAGCCCGCACTTCGCCATTTAGCTATTCAGCTCTCTCATTTGTCCATTCACTGTGCCGTTCATTCAACAAAAACTTACTGAGACTCCATACTTGCCAGAGTAAGTGGTCAATGCTGGAAATACCAAACTGTTAAAAACAGATCCTGCCCCATTTGAGTTCACACACTAGAGAAGAGGATGAAAACGCTATTTCCCATGTTGACCTAGAAAGAACAAAATTTATTCCTTTTTAAATATGCCCCAGTGTCTTCTCACGTTATATTTTTAAATTGTTGCTTTAAACCTTGAAAAAATTCAAACACAAAACAATGTCTATTTTTTTTAAAAGGAACGTTTTCCCCTAGAGTCGTCTTCTATCCTCATTCCCCAGCTATAATCATTGAAGGAATTCTATATGTGTATATGTCCATAAATAGGTGTACATATGTATACAGACATGTGCAAAAAAAGATCTATGTACATTTTACACTCGGGAATATGTTACAAATTTCCTTTTGTATTAGTATATATTTTATTTAATTTAATTGCACAGTAACATTTTGGACTAGATTTTATTTCTCATCTCCATTCCCCAAACCTTTCTTCCACCCAGTCTGACACTTTTGCCTATAATAGCTTTTCCTCTGTATTAGCCTTCTATTTCCCCTTTGACCAAAGAATCAAGTAATCATTACCTGAGGGGTAATTTTGCCAGAGAAAGAGAATATCAAATAGTCATCTTTGCTATGTCTTTAGATTTTTCTTTTTAAAAACTGTGTCTGAAGTTCAGCTTCTGTTTCTAGGTTTTTTGCTTCAATTGTACTCTTGGGGCAAGAAATCGTAATCTCATCGCTCATATGTACCTCATGATGACTTTCAGTGCAGTAGGATTTATCAGAGGATAAATGTTTGTTCCTCTGTGACTTCCACCTTCACCCTGGCCATATTTCCACCTTCGTTGTTCTAAAGATGTGACACAGATATTCTCAGTTCTGAGCTGGCCAGTTCAGGCTACATCTTAGAATGAGCATTTGTTCTTATGTCAGCACAACTGCTCCCTGAAAATGGGGCCTGTTCTCTAATGGGACACTACAAAGAGGTCACAGTCATAACCTCAACTATAGCTCCACGTCCTTATTAACAAAGAAAAACAAAATGAGAAATGAGGGGGGAATAAAGTACCCCTTTATTTCTTTTCTGGGTCTTTGGGGCTTTGCAGAGACATTTTTAAAAAAACATATAAAAGATCATCGCTTTTAACTCTGAAAATATTCACCTTTTAACACAAGGACTCTGCCCTTGAACTTCAAAACTGTGTCCTGCCTAAAAGACCAAAGAGTTCCTATGGTAGATTTGGCCTCGTGGTTTCTGAGCACTTTCCTGTCGATTTACTATTCTCATTTTGTGTTTGACTTCTTTACATTTTTATTTCTGTATGATCTAGAGAAAGGATTGAACTGAAACATAAGGAACCTCTGTAACAGGTATTCCAAGGTGTTTAAGAGGGGAACGCTTGACACAGATCTGACATTCCCTTCTTTTATATGATTGAGAAAACAAAGTACATAAAAGTACAAAGGTTGTATCAAGCTTGGTTTCCAGCCTGCCCACCAGTGAGATAACTCTCAGGCTTTTTAGTTAGTTACAGGTACGTAGGGTCTTTTTTTCTGGTTATTAGTGTTCAAGTGTATTGTGAGGTTGTTGGAGACAGGATCAGACCACACAACACACAACACATATGATTTTGTCAATAATTCTGATCCTAAATATTAAAATAAAATATCATTCTAAAATGAATGTGGTAAAAACACCATGATTATTAGTACAAAAAAAAAAAAAAAACCTATTCCAAAGAAGCAATATAATCGTTATCAGGCACCAGAAATGTGTTTAAAACCTGAAAACTATATAGTCTCTACTGGTATAATAGTCACAGACTGACTATTTGTTGATAGTTAATCACTCATTCAAGTCAAGGCATTCTAATACTTGACTGATTATAAAAAAGTCTTTTAACTTCAATACCATCCAGAACTTATCTAGTCCTAAAATTTCTATTCTACTATGCCATTTCACAGCTTAGAGGCTGTAAAATGTTTGAAGATTTTTTTCTGTAGCCTTGGGATAATTTAAACATTTACCAGCTAGCATTGTTCTGACATGTGCACATCCCAGATTAATGAATCTTATAATTTAATATATCTATATGGCAGCATATTTGCACAAAAGTACCTTAGAAATATAATACACACTGCTTGAGGACAATTACATTGGATTGACTTTGGCATTGATAACATCTCTACTACTTACTAGTTTTGTGGTCTTAAGCAAGTTGTCTAGTCATACTGTGCCGTAGTTTGCTCATCTATAAGATGGGGATGTTAATTTCTACCTTACAGACTTGACGCCATGAGTGAAGCTATACTCTGGACAATCAGACTTGCTATTATAATACCTGGGACTCTGGCTCCATGCGTTTATGTGGACCCCGGAAGGAAGGGAGGCCTTGTGAGGTTCTCCCACCTGATCAGCCCCCCTGTGGCCAGTGTCATCATTAACACCTACAGCAAGGCACACAATTTTAAACTTTTCAAAGTTAAAATGTGTGTATGGGATGGGTATAGGGGCAGGTGGGGAGGAAGAGTCTTATATTCCATTGATCACTTTTAACATAGTCCATAATTGTGGTACCAAACTGCTGTACTATTGACCAACATACCCTCTTGGATTTCTTTCATCTTGAAAAGTGTGCTAGTGGACATATACACCATGGAATACTATGCACCCATAAAAAAGAATGAGTTCATGTCCTTTGCAGGAACATGGATAAAGCTGGACACCATCACCCTCAGCAAACTGACACAGGAACAGAAAACCAAACACTGCATGTTCTCACTCATAAGTGGGAGTTGAACAATGAGAACACATGGACACAGGGAGGGGAACATCATGCACCAGGGCCTGTCAGGTGGTGGGGGGAAAAGGGAGGGATAGCAGGAGAAATACCTAATGCATGCGGGGCTTAAAACCTAGTTGACGGGTTGATAGGTGCAGTGAACCACCTGGCACATGTATACCTATGTAACAAACCTGCATGTTCAGCACATGTATCCCAGAACTTAAAGTAAAAAAAAGAAAGAAAGAAAGAAAGAAAGAAAGAAAGAAAGAAAGAAAGAAAGAAAGAAAGAAAGAAAGAGTGTGCTAATGCCCAAAAGACCAGGGATGTTAGTCTTTGCTTTATAATAACTAGTCTTGTGATCTCAAACAAGTCATTTTTTCTCACCTTCAGTTTCTAATTATGTTTATAAGTGATATTACCTGCCTATTATAATGCCTGGGACAAAATAGGTGTTCTCTTAAAAAAACAAAAGCCAAAATTAACTAACATTTTCTATCTACCACTGAAAAGGGTACTTTACATGTGGTGTCTTAGCTTCACAACAGCAATATGAGGCAGGTATGATTTGATTCCCAACCTATAAAATGAGGACAATGAGACTCAGAGAACTTAAGTAATTTTTCCAAGGTCCCACAGGTGATTAAACTAAACCTCATCTGTAAGAACTTCAAAATCTGAGTTTTTATCCACCATAATATATTTATTTGGCCTACTACTTAAATTTTTTAATTAGCTCTTTATGCAACAAGGTTTTGTGCAAATATATATATATTTTAATTTAAAAATCTTTATAAATAATAAAAGTTATCATACACCTGTTGGAACAAAAATAAGTGTGTGTGATGAGTGAGATAAATTCCCACTTTTTTTAAAACAATTTTGAATCTACCCCAAATTCCTTAAACTCAGAAAAAGGATAAATTTTGCTGGTTTCCTGTCTTCTCAGATTTATGAATGCAAAAATAAAAAAAAAAGTATGACACACGACTCTATTCCTTTAAACATCTCGTGCCATTTTCTACACAAGTATCCTCCATGTAGGTTACTGAAACAAAAACGAGAGAATTCAACACTCGGGAAACAAGTGTTACGTTGTGTGTGACTCAGGTTCTATTTATATGTTCATATTTCATTCTCACTGCTCAATTTAATATAATTCAATTTAAAAATTAATTGATTATTTTTCTCTTTTTTTGAGACAGGGTTTCACTCTGTCACCCAGGATGGAGTGCAATGGTCCAATCTCAGCTGACTGCAGCCTCTGCTTCCCAGGTTCAAGCAAGTCTTGTGCCTCAGCCTGCCGAGTAGCTGCATCTATAGGTGCACTCCATCATGCCTGGCTGATTTTCATACTTTTTGGTAGAGACGAGGTTTCAACCATGTTGGCCATGGTGATCTAGAACTTCTGACCTCAAGTGGTCCGCCCCCCTCAACCTCCCAAAGTGCTGGGATTACAGGTGTGAGTCACCGCACCCATCCTAAAAACTTAATTGACATTTTATTATGTGCCATGCCACGGTGCTGTTTTTCTAAGACACATCGGGTGACAAGAAGCACACACCTGCTCTAATGGATTATCCAGAGTATAGATTAAAAATACTTCATAGCAAAGCAGCAACATAGTATTATCATTCAATTACACATGAATTGGAAGCTCAGAGATAGTTCTCCTATAATTGTGGAACCTAACATGTTGATATTCAAGAGCATTCTATTTTATCCTAACACTATTTCTACTATGCAGCTCTGTCTCATCAAGCCATCGGCTTGGACTAAAAGCAAGTGAGGGAGTTGGGGAATGTGCTAGAGCTGGGGAAAGAATAAAATAAAGCAGAAAATCTTCTATTGCAAGACATCCTGAGCTCAGAAATACTGACCGCATGACCGATGGGTCGTTTCTATTTGATATCAGATGGAAGTGTTTAAATTCTCAGTTTCAGGATTGATTGAAAATCAGATCACATCATACTGTCTGCCAAATCTCAACTTTCAGCTATTATTCCCCTACTAACTTTTTTTAAAACTTTCTCCTACAACAAAAGAAGAGGTCTGTTCTCTTATTCTTCAATTTTCAACAGCTCTTTTTGGGATCATAGCAATTGACAAAAGAAATAGACACTTTTTTTTATAATGTGCTTTGCTCTTAAAATGTGTGCTCTGTTGAGCAGTTTAGGACAAATCATAATCCTATCATCTTTCAAACATTAAACCAAAGCATCCGAAGAATCATTTTCAATACTCTTCTGACCTGAGATGTTTTGGTCAGGCTATACAATTTCAGAAAACACTTACAAAAACTGTGATTATACAGTAGAAATATAATAAATTTACCGGCCACTTTTATCTATCTCAAGGGAAAAATCTCTCTAGATTAAAGAAATATCCTCCATTTTCCACTTTAAAAGATCATTTTGGGTGGCATTTGCCTTCATTCTAATTTTATACTGTCTTCCTAATGGTGATAGCCATGTCTTTTATTTGGCTCATCTGACAATTGAATCTTTATACTATTTTAACAATATGCGAATGTTGAATGGGAAGGCAGTTCTTCTCCACTTCAGAAGTTTTGTTCCATTTGTCAGGGACTCCTCTGGCTTCTTTCCTCCTGCCACCAAATGAGTTCCTCTCTTGTGGGTAAGGAGGACACATTTGATTTGGTAGTTTGGAAGGATAAACTGTGTATGTATAAGCCCCTTGCTCTTTTTCCTTTTCCTTCTAGGTACAAGTTGCTTGCAGAAGCCGTAGATTATACTCTGCCCTCGTGGGGTTGCAGTTTGTCCCAGACCAGTGTTATGTGGAACTGAGCAATGTTTGTTTAGTTTTAAATTTTAACTATTTGAAAGAGATTCTTCCTAGAAATATTAGTTATACTTTCTAATATCAGCTTGTATTAGTAATGGAAATATAATATTTTCCCTATCTAGCTTGTTATTTTGTATTTCAATTTAACTGGTACCAAGATGCAATGGGGAAGAGGGTTTCTATCTATTAGACCAATGAAAAAAAGCTAAACAGAGAAAAGGAGAGGAGCAAGTATTCATAAACACAACGGGAGAATTTCCCCCTTTGTATAAGCATCAGAATTCCAGAAATAGAGTCCTACGGCAAAGGAAAATATAGGTCAGTGATCCCATAAGAAAAAAAAATTATCCCACTGTGATTTGGAACATCTGTCTCTAATCCCAAAAGATGGGTCTCTAATTGTATGGAGGGGAGTGGTGAGGCTAGAGGGGTGGGAGAATAAAGGTATAATAAGATAAAGGAAAAAGAAGATGATTAAAGTTCAAACAGGGGGAAAATGCTATAGGTTTGCTATGTTTTCTGTTCAAAGTTGCCACTATATCACAAACAATGCTACAGTGTATATCTGCTCTGAAGCCATAATGTATGGATTCAAATCCTAGGTCTGCCCTTAGCTGTTTGGTCTTGGATTTTTCATATCACCTTTCTGAGCTTTAATTTCCCCTCTTGAATAAAACGTAGTATTTACTAGCTGCACAGAGTCACTGAGCAAGTTTATTGACACAGTGCAAATCACACATCATGTGTGGACATAATAAGAACTTATTAAATGCTGGATAGCAGCATCATCACATAATGTAGGGTGGGTTTGTTAGTGATTGTAGATTGAAAATGAAGATGAAAAGATGGTTGATGCTATGTGTGGACTTCCTTATCATTTAGATGTGATAAACCCATGACCAAAACAAAAAGACACATAAGACATACCAATGTTGCAACCCTAAATTTTTTAAATGAATTGATCGTGCTTGGAGTAAGGGAATGGGTTGTAAAATGTGGTGGTATTTCACATCTTTATGATTTTGCCTGCTCTTCCCACTTGTGTCTGAGATGTCTTCTTTTCACTTTATAAACTTCTATTTGAGACCAAGTCCCAAAAATCACCGCATCTCTGAATGCTGGCTCAATATCATTAAGCATCAAATTAGAAATTATTAAGAAAATACAAGGCAGAAAAATAATGAGAACAACATTCATTAAAGAAGAATATGTATTATATGTATCATTTTGAAATTAAGAAAAATACCTCATAAGATTCGTTTTATACAACCAATAGCAGTTTGTGAAAACTTAAATTGTTTCTCCATAAATGACAGTTTAGTGACTGCATCTGCAAAAGACTTTGAAGCTAAATGTAAAACATTTCATATAATCCACTTAGACAAGTCAAAAATGTGCTTTGAAAATGACCATGTTATAAAGTAAATAAAAACAAATATTCTTGATTTTTCTACAACATATAGACTATTACAGTACCATATGTGTCTCTTTTTCTATTTTGCTTATTAATGGTTAATGTTAATTCTTCAGGTCCAAAGATTTTCTCTGAAAAGTATACAATCTCCCCCAACAGACATAGAAAAAAAAAAGTGCTTAATTTATTGACTTCTGGCAATTTTTTTTTTTTTAAAGACGAAGTTTCACTCTTGTTGCCCAGGCTGGAGTGCAATGGCACAATCTTGGCTCCCTGCAACCTCCACCTCTCAGGTACAAGCAATTCTCCTGTCTCAGCCTCCCAGGTAGCTCAGATTACAGGCATGCACCACCATGCCTGGCTCATTTTTTGTGTGTTTGGTAGAGACAGGGTTTCACCATGTTAGTCAGGCTGGTCTCGAACTCCTGACCTCAAGTGATCCACTCACCTCAGCCTTCCAAAGTGCTGGGATTACAGGCATGCACCACTGCACCTGGCCAGCAAAATTCTTTAATTCCAAACAGAAACCCTTCCAAATAATTATTAGACTTTAAGAATGCTTGAGGAAACCAGGAAACCAGTTATATTGAGAAAAAAAAATGAGTAAATGACTTTATAAAATTATATAAATGGATATGCAGTTAATGAATTTGGCTGCTTCCCGTATTTAGAGAAGCTTGGATTCCTAGACCCTCCAAGATCTTTTAACACAAAAGAATTTTGACCTAGGGTCTGTAGATTCATAAGGGGTTAGTTAATAGATGGGCTTCAGATGGTCTGTTATTTCTTCAAGTAATATTTGATATATGACAAGTATTCGTGAAGTTGCCTTCATGAATTTTTCTGGGAAGATTTTGTCAGTGATTAAATTTGGTACATAATTTAAAATTAAATAAATGAACAAAATAAAAGCTAACAAAGAGCTTAAGAAGCACTGATTTCTGAGCCCATATAGCCCACTGCTACTGAGCTAGCTCACCAAGTGGAAGTGATGAGGTGCTGAAAAATATTAAGAAATCCAAGTTATTTCATAAATCAATGAGATTAACTTGAAAATCACTGGTAGGAGAGTTAATATTGAAAGGCAAATACTAACGGTATTTTTTTGTTTATAAATATTAAGTCTTTCCTATGTTCATAAAAGGTCTCTGTTCTATCTGCACCTCAGTTGGGTATGTTCGGTCTCACAATACCAAAGCAGAGCCATAGCTTTCTATTTTTTTGTTCTATTAGCTAACTGGTTATGGTTTGGAAAATTGAATATTGGTTTTTATGTATGTCTTTGAAATTTTGATGATATTTAAGTGTTAATCATTGAAATCAAGAATCCAGCTATGGGTTGCAAATTTGGTATGAAGGATTATCCCATAGGTTTAAAGATTTGCTTAGGGTAGATGAAGAATGAAACTGTCCAAGATTCCAAGAATACAGACTTGGAAGAACAGCTTTTCTCTCTTCCGGAAAAGCACCATCTGATATAGACCCTGAAGTTCCATGCTTCAGTGAGAATGGAATTAAAACAGAAGTGAGTTTCAAATCCCAGGCTCCTAGTTGCAAAAGCAATAACCACTTATACACCCTACTCTCCTTCTATAAATAATAATCATTGTAAAATATCAAGACTCCCTACTCTCCTTCTATACATAATAATCATTGTAAAATATCAAGACTGTGATTGGCACATAGAACAAAACTAATAGGCAGTAAATTATAGTTTTTCTTGTCATTATTATATCATTCTATTCTATTAACTAGCATTATTCTCATTTTATAGATGAAGAAATTGAAATTTGAGACTCTTAGGCAACTTTAGATAAAGCACAAAGCTAAAAAACATCAAAGTTATGCTGTCAACCAAGGTTGAAAGAGAAAGAGCTTTTAGAGGAAGAGCAGCGAAGATTGAAGTTTTCACAACTCAAGCTGGACATGGCTGCTGGACATCTAAGTGTGGAGGTTGAGTAGACTATTGGGTCTAGAATTAGGAAAATTAAATTGGAGACACAAACTTAGGAAATATTTTCATGTCAGTTGTAGTGAAATTAAAGGAAATGGTTAAAATTTTAAAAAGAAAAATGCAGAGAATAAAAGAAGATGACAAATAGAGTATTGGCCGATGCCTGCATTTATAATGCTAGCAAAAAGATAGTATATCATAGACTATTTAAATAAGGAAAAAGATCAAAGGGGTAGGAGGGAAAACAAATAAACGAAATATCAGAAATGGAAAGGAAGTGACAGTATCAAGACAGAATCTCAACAGCATCAAATGCTACAGAGAAGTTAAATAGAAAAAGAATTGAACGGACTAACTTAAAGTTGGCAATTAGAAGATCATTTTCCAGAGCAGCTCTAACGCTGCAGACAGGGAGAAGTCTTCCTGCAATAGATTTAAAAGAACAATAAGCAATGAAGTTGATACCATCGTTCATAGGAGGAGCTTGCTAATGACAGAAAGGAGTGAGTTTGGAAAAGCAAAACAAAAATCAAAAATGAGGGGAAATATCCTCTCTGCCTTTATTTTTTCCCTCACAAGAAGACTTCAGTGCACTGATATGCTGTGGAGGAACGGTAGATGAGAGGGAAGATTGAAGGAGAAGGAGAGGATGAATCATCAACAACCGAACGAGCTCACGTATGAGACACCAGGAATGCATTCAGGAGCACAGGAAGGCAGATTAGTCTCTGTCCAGAGAGAGGGGACTTTTTCCCTGAGTGTGGATAGTGAAGTTGAAGAAACAGAAATGTCCATGGTATGGCACGAGGCAGGTTCTGGCCAGGCAGTCTCCATTTCTGAGTAGAAAGAGGCCAGGACAGCAACTGAGAGTAGTAGAATAGAAAGTCAGAAGGAAGTGATTAAAGTTTTGTAATGGATGTTTTGAGATACGTGGGAGGTAGCTGACCAGAGATCTATGAAGAACTGTTGAATAATCCTTACGGTACAGAATAGCCTTTAGGATAAAGAACATAAATCTGCAAAATTGTGTAATTCTCTTTCAAGCACAGCACCCAGAGTGTAAGAATTAAAAAAGCAGAGAAATGTCAGACTAGTAATTTGATGCTCAAGACTATACTTAAAAAAAAAAAAAATCTGGCTGGGTGTGGTGTCTCATGCCTGTAATCCCAGCACTTTAGGAGGCCAAGACGGGCAGATCACTTGAGGCCTGGAGTTTGAGACCAGCCTGGCCAACATGGCAAAACCCTGTCTCTGCTAAAAATACAAAAATTAGCCAGGCACGGTAATGTGCATCTGTAATCCCAGCTACTAGGGAGGCTGAGGCAGGAGAATTGCTTGAGCCCGGGAGGCGGAGGTTGCAGTGAGCTGAGATCATGCCACTTCACTCCCGTCTAAAACAAAACAAAACAAAACAAAAAAGACTATACTGAAAATATAATTATTTTGTCTTTTCATATGGGGAAACTCATGTCTTACCTAAGTGATACAGACAGAAATAGGCAAAATTTAGGCCTGACCCCATGTCCTTTGCTTTTCCACTATATTACACTCTCTCCTTGGTGGTCATCCACCATGTTAACCTGCACCAATGGTTTCCAATTAGAACTAAGGCTTTTAATAATTATATGTTCCTAGAAAAGGGCCATTTCTCAGGACAATGGAAATGTCAGTGTTGTAGAAAGTTTGTATGTCTCTCTGTCTCCCTCTCTCCTCTGTGTATGTGCATTTTCATTCTTTTGAGCAAAATACATCTAATGTAGTGGAACTTTTTTTTGCCTTTATTATGGACTCCTTTTGTTCATATTTTATGGGGACATTAGCCATTTCCATTTATTTACAAAGAATAAAGACAGAAATACACTGGGATTTTAGTCATCATTTTGTGGCTAAAACTCAACCTAATGGAGTATGAGTGCTTTTGTCTCTCAAACCCCATCTTATCTGATTCATTTTAAGATGGTCCCAAAAATGGATTTTTAATTAAGAAAAGAAGATAGATTGTAGTATACCATTTTCAAAAGAAAGGATAAGAAAAAAAAGAGATAATAACTTCCTTAAGTACCAAATTTTTATTCAAAGTCTTTTTGCCATAATGGCTCTGACATGGTTAGTGCATTAGTCAGGATATGGGATGTTAGCTATTACAATAAACAATCCCCAATCTCAGTGGTTCAAGTTTATTTGTTGCTCACATGGCAGAATCTAGGTCTCCTGGTGGCTCTTCTCCAAATTATGACTTAGGGATTCAGACTCTTTCTGCTCACCATTACATATGACCTCCTCAATTTTCATGAAATGGAAAGACATAGCACGGAGAATTGCATAAATTAGTTTATGGCCAAACCTACAAGTGGAATATGCGTATGTCCCTATTGCAGTTGTCAGAACCTAACCACATGATCCCAATCTAACGGCAAGGGAGGCTTGGAAATGTAGCTATCCTACATATCTAGGAAAATAAGTAAGATTGATGTGCATCAGTTAATATCATCCACGAGTAGACTACAGGACTATTTTTTCTGTTATTGTAAACATGAACAAAATGTAAAGTTATATAAATATCTAAAATTTCTGGGTGATTATGTGCACTAAGTGAATACATGATTTTCAGTGACTTCTCTGTCATCACCTCTCTTACTTACAAGTTATCACCTTCTATCTATTTCAACACGCCAAGATTGAACAATAGGGAACACAGGTTATAAGAAAGTTAATATTTACTGAAAATCAAAATGAGGAAACAAAGTCTCAGAAAGGTTAATGAAATATTCAAGGCTGTTAAGAAACAGAGCTTAGACTCAACCTATGTCTTTAGAAATCTAACGGCTTTACATGGAATCACAACATCAGAATATTTTTTCCACATTTACATAGGTTCATTTTAAGGAATATTAGAGCTTTCGTTTGTCCTTCAAACAAGCTGTCTTCCATGTCCAAAAACATTGTTTGCTTAGTTGCATTTCATCCATCAAGTCTCAACTTAAATAAAGCCTCACTAGAGAAGACATCACTTTTAACTCTATTTAAATGCCTGTCTCACTGTATTTTTATCTCTCCCAGAATCCTTTTTACCACTTACTATTAATATGCCATTTTAAAATGAGAAAGTACCACAAAGGGTAAAATCATGTTTCCTCCATCTGGCTGAAAGTTAGAATGGTGATAATACCATTCATGCCTCTATACTCAGGGCTTCTCACAGTGGCTAACATCTTGAAGATGCTGGATAAATTAATAAATTAGTGCATAAACATGTTGACAGGTTTAATACGTGCCTGAAACACAGTATTTTCCCATAAATGTACTACAATTACCGATCAGGAAATGAAGGCTTGAGAAGGTTAAATAATTTGTCTGAGGTACACACCTAGTAAATGATAAATTTCTGACTTCAAATCTCAGAATTTTTCTGCTGTACAACATAGCCCAAAATATTCATTCGGGTTTTCATAATCTATTTGTAAGTGTGTGTGTTAAAGGATGAGTCCTCAATCACTACATTTATTTATTAGAAGTAAACATGCTCGGACATGGGTTCGTGTCCCACTTCCACCTTAGTTTTAACGCTACAACTATAAATGTAATTTGATTTAACTTTAAATTTTCATTTAATTCTATGTGGCCATTTTGGGGAATACAATTTGGAACCTGGCTTGCTGCCACACATTAAACTATCTGCTTTATACATCTGTAAGTCCTGACAACAGCCCTCTGGGATCATTTTAAAGATGAAGAAACTAAGGCTCAGAAAATGTAACTTTGTGATATTTAAAAATGTACGAAGTGTAATGGAGTTAGGATTCAAACCTACATCTGCCTTTCTAGAAGCCATAATTTTTATGATCTATTAAAAGAGACTGTGGATCCCTACAACTGTCTCTGATCCCCATTTATAAATTATTTTCCTCATTGAGCTGAATGATTTTGATAATATTTGATGATTTAAGTTTGGCACAGCAGAGACTATTATCCACGTCCTCTTATCCCCCAATTTTTCACATGTATGAACATAAATAAATCTTAAGAGGCAATGAAAGATTTACTATTTCCTTTTTTGGCATTTCTTCTCAGAAAACTTTTGTTTGTGTTGGTACCAATAAATAAACTTAAGTAGTTGTGTATGTGTGTACATACTTGTGTGACATTCATGCACCTTTTTAAGTCTCAAAGTAATAAAAAGATACCTGTCTTTCTCTTCCAAATATTGTTAATGACACATTTAGAGAAATACAAAACAACAGAACCTTTTCCCATTTTCCTCTCGCATTTGGAATTGTGCATCAGACAGTTGTCTTAGTAACAAATGAGTCATGACCCAGAACCTGAAAATCATGAGGACTCATATATCACAAGACTGCCACCTAGGTCTCAAGGAAAAGGCCACAGTGAGGGTTTGGGGAGTTGTTAAGTATTCATTTTACTTAATAACGTCCTCCTTTATTTTTGCAATTTCTCTTTGAAAGCGATTGTATACAAACACAACAGAGGTAAGACGCAGGAAAAAGTGGGTTAAAATAATTTAGGAGACTGTGGCTATAAAATTGCTTTTGGGTGTTTTTGTCATCATTATCATTAGCCATATTGAAAACAGATTCAAATGGACTCACTGAAATGATTATAAATATAGTATCATAAACATAGGCATTTTAAATGGTTCATTTTTAGAGGACATTTGTATTACATTTTTAGAGTGAGTTGTGTAATATGTCTCTGCTCAGCCATTTGACTGGGTTGTCAATGTGTTACTAGAATTTATTTATTAAATTTGTTTATTTATTTATTTATTATTATATTTTAAGTTCTAGGGTACATGTGCACAACGCGCAAGTTTGTTACATATGTATACATGTGCCATATTGGTGTGCTGCATGCATTAACTCGTCACTTATATTATGTATATTTCCTAGTGCTATCTCTCCCCCCTCCCCATCCTCCCACCTCACGACAGGCCCTGGTATGTGATGTTCCCCTTCCTATGTCCAAGTGTTCTTATTGTTCAATTCACAAATATGAGTGAGAATATGTGGTGTTTGGTTTTCTGTTCTTGTGATAGTTTGCTGAGAATGATGGTTTCCAGCTGCATCCATGTCCCTACAAAGGACATGAACTCATCCTTTTTTATGGCTGCATAGTATTCCATGATGTATATGTGCCACATTTTCTTAATCCAATCTGTCATTAATGGACATTTGGGGTGGTTCCAAGTCTTTGCTATTGTGAACAGTACCGCAATAAACATACATGTGCATGTGTCTTCATAGCAGCATGATTTATAATTCTTTGGGTATATACCCAGTAATGGGATGGCTGGATCAAATGGCATTTCTAGTTTTAGATCCTTGAGGAATCGCCACACTGTCTTCCACAATGGTTGAACTAGTTTGCAGTCCCACCAACAGTGTAAAAGTGTTCCTATTTCTCCACACACTCTCCAACACCTGTTGATTCCTGACTTTTTACTGATCACCATTCTAACTGGTGTGAGATGGTATCTCATTGTGGTTTTGATTTGCATTTCTCTGATGGCCAGTGATGATGAGCATTTTTTCATGTCTGTTGGCTGCATAAATGTCTTCTTTTGAGAAGTGTCTGTTCATATACTTTACCCACTTTTTGATGGGGTTGTTTTTTTCTTGTAAATTTGTTTGAGTTCTTTGTAGGTTCTAGATAGTAGCCCTTTGTCAGATGAGTAGATTGCAAAAATTTTCTCCCATTCTGTAGGTTGCCTGTTCACTCTGATGGTAGTTTCTTTTGCTGTGTAGAAGCTCTTTAGTTTAATTAGATCCCATCTGTCAATTCTGGCTTTTGTTGCCATTGCTTTTGGTGTTTTAGACATGAAGTGCTTGCCCATGCCTATGTCCTGAATAGTATTGCCTAGGTTTTCTTCTAGGGTTTTTATGGTTTTAGGTCTAACATTTAAGTCTCTAATCCATCTTGAATTAATTTTTGTATAAGGTGTAAGGAAGGGATCCAGTTTCAGCTTTCTACATATGGCTAGCCAGTTTTCCCAGCACCATTTATTAAATAGGGAATCCTTTCCCCATTTCTTGTTTTTGTCAGGTTTGTCAAAGATCAGATGGTTGTAGACGTGTGGTATTATTTCTGAGGACTCTGTTCTGTTCCATGGGTCTATATCTCTGTTTTGGTACCAGTACCATGCTGTTTTGGTTACTGTAGCCTTGTAGTATAGTTTGAAGTCAGGTAGTCTAATGCCTCCAGCTTTGTTCTTTTGGCTTAGGAATGACTTGGCAATGAGGGCTCTTTTTTGGTTCCATATGAACTTTAAAGTAGTTTTTTCCAATTCTGTGAAGAAAGTCATTGGTAGCTTAATGGGGATGGCATTTAATCTATAAATTACCTTGGGCAGTATGGCCATTTCCACAATATTGATTCTTCCTATCCATGAGCATGGCATGTTCTTCCATTTGTTTATGTACTCTTTTATTTCTTTGAGCAGTGGTTTGTAGTTCTCCTTGAAGAGGTCCTTCACAACCCTTGTAAGTTGGATTCCTAGGTATTTTATTCTCTTTGAAGCTATTGTGAATGGGAGTTCATTCATGATTTGGCTCTCTGTTTGTCTGTTATTGGTGTATAAGAATGTTTGTGATTTTTGCACATTGATTTTGTATCCTGAGACTTTGCTGAAGTTGCTTATCAGTTTAAGGAGATTTTGGGCTGAGACGATGGGGTTTTCTAAATATACAATCATGTCATCTGCAGACAGAGACAGTCTGACTTCCTCTTTTCGTAACTGAACACCCTTTATTTCTTTCTCTTGCCTGATTGCCCTGGTCAGAATTTCCAACACTATGTCGAATAGGAGTGGTGAGAGAGGACATCCCTGTCTTGTGGCAGTTTTCAAAGGGAATGCTTCCAGTTTTTGCCCGTTCATTATGATATTGGCTGTGGGTTTGTCGTAAATAGCTCTTATTATTTTGAGATACATTCCATCAATACCGAATTTATTGAGAGTTTTTAGCATGAAGTGCTGTTGAATTTTGCCAAAGGCCTTTTCTGCATCTACTGAGATAATCATGTGGTTTTTGTCTTTGGTTCTGTTTATATGCTGGATTATGTTTCTTGATTTGCGTATGTTGAACAAGCCTTGCATCCCAGGGATGAAGTCCACTTAATCATGGTAGATAAGCTTTTTGATGTGCTGCTGGATTCGGTTTGCCAGTATTTTATTGAGGATTTTTGCATCGATGTTCATCAGGGATATTGGTCTAAAATTCTCTTTTTTTGTTGTGTCTCTGCCAGGCTCTGGTATTAGGATTATGTTAACCTCATAAAATGAGTTAGAGAGGATTCGCTCTTTTTGTATTGACTGGAGTAGTTTCAGAAGGGTACCAGCTCCTCCTTGTACTTCTGGTAGAATTCGGCTGTGAATCCGTCTGGTCTTGGACTTTTTCTGGTTGGTAGGCTATCAATTATTGCCTCAATTTCAGAGCCTGTTATTGGTCTATTCAGGGATTCAACTTCTTCCTGGTTTAGTCTTGGGAGAGTGTATGTGTCCAGGAATTTATTCATTTCTTCTAGGCTTTCTAGTTTATTTGCATAGAAGTGTTTATAGTATTCTTTGATGGTAGTTTGTATTTCTGTGGGGTCGGTGGTGATATCGTCTTTATCATTTTATTGTGTCTATTTGATTATTCTCTCTTTTCTTCTTTATTAGTCTTGCTAGTGGTCTATCAATTTTGTTGATCTTTTCAAAAAAAACCAGCTCCTGGATTCATTGATTTTTTTTTAAGGGTTTTTGTGTCTCTATTTCCTTCAGTTCTGCTCTAATCTTAGTTATTTCTTGCCTTCTGCTAACTTCTGAATGTGTTTGCTCTTGCTTGTCTAGTTCTTTTAATTGTGATGTTAGGGTGTCAATTTTAGATCTTTCCTGCTTTCACTTGTGGGCATTTAGTGCTATAAATCCTACACACTGCTTTAAATGTGTCTCAAGGATTCTAGTATGTTGTATCTTTGTTCTCATTGGTTTCAAAGAACATCTTTATTTCTGCCTTCATTTCATATGTACCCAGTAGTCATTTAGAAGCAGGTTGTTCAGTTTCCATGTAGTTGAGTGGTTTTGAGTGAATTTCTTAATCCTGAGGTCTAGTTTGATTGCACTGTGGTCTGAGAGGCAGTTTGTTATAATTTCTGTTCTTGTACATTTGCTGAGGACTGCTTTACTTCCAACTATGTGGTCAATTTTGGAATAAGTGTGAAGTGGTGCTGAGAAGAATCTATATTCTGTTGATTCGGGGTGGAGAGTTCTGTAGATGTCTATTAGGTCCGCTTGGTGCAGAGCTGAGTTCAATTCCTGGATATCCTTGTTAACTTTCTGTCTCATTGATCTGTGTAATGTTGACAGTGAGGTGTTAAAGTCTCCCATTATTATTGTGTGGGAGTCTAAGTCTCTTTGTAAGTCTCTAAGGACTTGCTTTATGAATCTGGGTGCTCCTGTATTAGGTGCATATATATTTAGGATAGTTAGCTCTTCTTTTTGAATTGATCCCTTTACCATTATGCAATGGCCTTCTTTGTCTCTTTTGATCTTTGTTGGTTTAAAGTCTGTTTTAACAGAGACTAGGATTGCAACCCCTGCCTTTTTTGTTTTCCATTTGCTTGGTAGATCTTCCTCCATCCCTTTATTTTGAGCCTATGTGTGTCTCTGCATGTGAGCTGCATCTCCTGAATACAGCACACTGATGGTTCTTGACTCTTTATCCAATTTGCCAGTCTGTGTCTTTTAATTGGAGCATTTAACCCATTTACATTTAAGGTTAATATTGTTATGTGTGAATCTGATCCTGTCATTATGATGTTAGCTGGTTATTTTGATAGTTAGTTGATGCAGTTTCTTCCCAGCATTGATGGTCTTTACACTTTGGCATGTTTTTGCAGTGGCTGATACCAGTCGTTCCTTTCCATGTTTACTGCTTCCTTCAGGAGATCTCATAGGGCCAGCCTGGTGGTCACAAAATCTCTCAGCATTTGCTTGTCTGTAAAGGATTTTATTTCTCCTTCACTTATGAAACTTAGTTTGGCTGGATATGAAATTCTGGGTTGAAAATTCTTTTCTTTAAGAATGTTGAATATTGGCCCCCATCTCTTCTGGCTTGTCGAGTTTCTGCCGAGAGATCCGCTGTTAGTCTGATGGGCTTCCCTTTGTGGGTAACCCGACCTTTCTCTCTGGCTATCCTTAACATTTTTTCCTTCATTTCAACTTTGGTGAATCTGACAATTCACCAAAGTCTTGGAGTTGCTCTTCTCGAGGAGTATCTTTGTGGCGTTCTCTGTATTTCCTGAATTTGAAAGTTGGCCTGCCTTTTTAGGTTGGGGAAGTTCTCCTGGATAATATCCTGCAGAGTGTTTTCCAACTTGGTTCCATTCTCCTTGTCACTTTCAGGTACACTAATCAAACGTAGATTTGGTCTTTTCACATAATCCCATATTTCTTGGAGGCGTTGTTCTTTTTACTCTTTTTTCTCTAAACTTCTCTTCTCACTTCATTTCATTCATTTGATCTTCAATCACTGATACCCTTTCTTCCAGTTGATCGAGTCGGTTACTGAAGCTTGTGCAGTTGTCATGTAGTTCTCGTGCCATGGTTTTCTGCTCTATCAGGTAATTTAAGGACTTCTCTACATTGTTTGTTCTAGTTAGCGATTCATCTAATCTTTTTTCAAGGTTTTTAGTTTTTTTGCGATGGGTTTGAACTTCCTCCTTTAGCTCAGAGAAGTTTGATCGTCTGAAGCCTTCTTCTCTCAACTCGTCAAAGCCATTCTCCTTCCAACTTTGTTCCATTACTGGTGAAGAGCTGCATTCCTTTGAAGCAGGAGAGGCACTCTGATTTTCAGAATTTTAGAATTTTCAGCTTTTCTGCTCTGTTTTTTCCCCATCTTTGTAGTTTTATCTACCTTTGGTCTTTGATGATGGTGACGTACAGATGAGATTTTGGTGTGGATGTCCTTTCTGTTTGTTAGTTTTCCTTCTAACAGTCAGGACCCTCAGCTGCAGGTCTGTTGGAGTTTGCTTGAGGTCCACTCCAGACCCTGTTTGCCTGGGTATCAGCAGCGGAGGCTGCAGGAGAGTGAATATTGCTGAACAGCAAATGTTGCTGCCTGATCATTCCTCTGGAAGCTTCATCTCAGAAGGGTACCTGGCCGTGTGAGGTGTCAGTCTGCCCCTACTCGGGGGGGTGCCTCCCGGTTAGGCTACTTGGGGGTCAGGGACCCACTTGAGGAGGCAGTCTGTCTGTTCTCAGATCTCAAACTCCGTGCTGGGAGAACCACTACTCTCTTCAAAGCTGTCAGACAGGGACATTTAAATCTGCAGAGGTTTCTGCTGCCTTTTGCTTGGCCATGCCCTGTCCCCAGAGGTGGAGTCTACAGAGGCAGGCAGGTCTCCTTCAGCTGTGGTGGGCTACACCCAGTTTGAGCTTCCCACCCGCTTTGTTTACCTACTCAAGCCTCAGTAATGGTGGGTGCCCTCCCCCAGTCTCGTTGCCGCCTTGCAGTTAGATCTCAGACTGCTGTGCTAGCAATGAGGGAGGCCCCATGGGCGTGGGACCCTCTGAGGCAGGCGCAGGATATAATCTCCTGGTGTGCCTTTTGCTAAGACCCTTGGAAAAGCACAGTATTAGGGTGGGAATGACCCGATTTTCCAGGTGCTGTGTGTCACAGTTTGCCTTGGCTGGGAAAGGGAATTCCCTTTCCCCTTGTGCTTCCCGGGTGAGGCGATGCCTCGCCCTGCTTCAGCTCTCGCTCGGTGGGCTGCACCCACTGTCCTGCACCCACTGTCTGACATGCCCCAGTAAGATGAACCTGATACCTGAGTTGGAAATGCAGAAATCACCTGTCTTCTGTGTCGCTCACCCTGGGAGCTGTAGCCTGGAGCTGTTCCTATTTGTTCATCTTGGAACCACCCGCCTAAATTTATTTCTTAAACTATTGTTGAGGTCATAGATTTCCTCTACAAATGCTATGCTTGTGGTTGGCACTAAGAAGAAAATACATTTTCTTCCTTAAGAATATCACTGTTTAATTGGGACACAAGAACAGCCATATGAACAGATTATGATTGTTTAAAATAGAAACCAATTTAAACTAAATGAAGACAGCACAGTACAGCACTAGGTGTGGATTAAATTACTAAGCAAGTAATTTACACACTGTGCCTCTGCAGAACCCTCCACGGAGGAGTCAAAGCATATTTCCCATTGAGATTAGTCTTGGTCACTTGACCTGTTTTGGGAAAAGGACTATTAGGAGACATGACAGGAGCAGAGGCTTTAAATGAGCTGTGTGTTTGGCTTGGCCTCTCACACTTTTGCCATTTGTCCTGAGGAGAATATGTCTCAAGTGGCTGCAGATCCAAGGTGAATGTACAAATAGGTACTAGATCGTGACCCAACAAGCAACCTAGAGCACGGCCAGCAGAGCATCATGAGACATGTAGATTCTTGCACAATAAAATACATGTTTGTGCTATAAGCTACTGAGATCTTGAGGTCAGCTGTTATACATCAAAAACTGATGAATACATCTTGTATCAGTAGAGAGGGAAAAGCATTTAGCTTTTTGACACTTACAGGTCTAGAAAGTGACATTTTTACAGCCTTTAGTTAAAATCAATGTGATATTTTTATCTATTATGTAAGGTGCCTAGAATATGAAATTTATCATGCAAAGTATATCGTTTTCTAGTGCCCCAAAAATTGTCAAAGTAAATTTAGAATAGAAAAGCTTAAAACAACTTTTGAAGATCTAGACCTGGATCATTAAAATCTTATATACAAATTAGATTGCAATTTGTGGGCTACATCTAACACTTTTGAGATAAAGATCTTTCTATGAACACAGAGGCTGTATTAATTAATTGCCTCTAGAAAGCTTGTCCTTACTTATTTGGAAAGTTTTAATAAAATCAAACAGAAACAAAGTACCTGTACTGATTAGTAGAGAAGGACACCTGCCTAGATACATTGATTTTTGATTGTTTGAAATGTTTAAAGTTTAATATCCCTGGGAGGTGCTTGGTGTGCACCAATCACAAACCAGGGAAACTGTGTCATTTATCCCTCAGTTTTACTCTCATCCTCCTCATGTTATCCATGCACATAATAAAACATTGGGAGAATTTTTAAAAAGGAGAGAGAGAGATGAAACATCCCAAAAGGTCAAAAATCAATGATCTTTTTATAGATGGGACTCCTGGGAAAGCCACATGCTTTGCTTTTAGCCAGAGTCTGAGTCTTCTTCTTGAATACTTGGTTTTTGATGACACAAATCAATAATTTCCTTAAGGGAGGTCCTCTAGGGACAAAAGGGATGCTACCTTTGAAATATCAAATAGCCCCTGCCAGTGCAGGAAGAGCTTCTAAGCATATTCTTTGGTTATGCATTGCTATTTAATAGGCAAGAATTAAATTTCAAGAATAATGATTTTCACCTTAAGACACTGTCTTATTCAAGTTGGCAAGGAGGTGAGAAATAGGAGCTTTTATATGCTACTGGTGGAAAGAAACCTTGATGAACACTTTCTTAGTATACACTGTGAAAATTCAAATCATAAATGAAGAAAAATAAGTGAATACACTTTGGGCATTGAATTTTATCCTAAGAAAATCATATTTTGTATTATGAAAGATGTAACTGCAGAAATCTTCATAATAGTATCATTTATTTAGAAATAACCAAACATCCAACCATGGTAGAGTGGCTGAATTCTCTGTATAAATTTGCAAATTGTAACACCATACTCCAAGTGATTTTTGCAGAAACTATTTAGTGATACTGAATGGTGTTTAAGGTATAGTAAAGCAGCAAGTTGCAAAATAGGTAACCAAATATGCATACAACAATCCCCTTTTAACATGTAATTAAACATGAGAGGGGGTGGTAAGATAGAAAAACTATTAAGTATGGAATTATGAATGATTTTCATTTTCTCTTTTGTAATCTTATTTTTTTTCCTCATATGTTCTACAATTAGTATGTGTATCTTTGTTTTTAGATAGTATAATAAATGCTACTTTTAAAAATCCCTAAAGAAAGCTTTCTAGACTTCAGCACTATTAACATTGAGGGCTGGAAAATTCTTTGTTGCGGGGGCAGGAAGAAATTATTAGAGACAATACTCAACAGTGAAAACCAGCCTTTGTGGTCCAATTTTCATTCCCATACCAATCCACTGCTGTATTCCAGAGAGATTGCATGATACTGTGAAAATCATTATTCTTGAAATTTAATTCTTGCCTATTAAATAGCAATGCATAACCAAAGAATATGCTTAGAAGCTCTTCCTGCACTGGCAGAGGCTATTCGATATTTCAAAGGTAGTATCCCTTTGGTCTCTAGAATAAAGAATGTAGAGGGATCCCTACATTCTTTGTGCATTGTAGGTTGTTTAGCAGCATCTCTGGCAGATATCTAATCCCTAGACATCAACAGAACACTGCCCCCCTGCACACACAGTTGTGACATCCAGAAATGTCATCAAACACTAACATTGCCAAACATCACCAAGTTTGGGAAGAGGGGTGGTGCAAATCATTCCCGGTTGAGAATCACTACCTTAAGGTATCCATATGTAAATGACATTTGAAAATCCTTAATGATTGAATCTGAAATGAAAAATTCTGACTAATGATTACACATTTCTGATCTTTCTCATTGAGTATTAAGTGCAAGAGGCAAAGGTTATTTCAGTTTGTTAGATTCCGTCTCTTTGATGATTTCAAGAAGGAGACAACACTCAACAGTGAGAACACAGTCTTTGTGGTCCGATTTTCATTCCCATATCAATTCACTGCTGTATTCCAGAGAGACTACATAATACTGTGAGGTCTTCTGTACAACAAAGACACTTCCACAGAGCAGTGGGGCATGAGGAAGGGGGATCAAAGAACTCAGGCTGGGCTCTCCTCCCTGAATATTAGTTTAATTACTTCTAACATGCAACTCCTGTGTCACAGTTCCTTAAGGTTACTTGCCCAAGATTATACGCAACTAGGTTTTATTTCTGACACTGAGTTGTCGAGACTACTTAACCATATTATACTATCTTCTCGATTATCATCTCCTCATATATGAAAAGCATGTATATTAAGTGGTGTGCTGCCCACACACAGGGGTGCTGTGAGTTGCACAAAAGAGTGTGTATAGGAGTCTTCCTCACAAACTTTAAAACACAAAAGAAATATCAGGAGGTATTATGAATACAATTATTATTTATACTGTCTGTCAGAGGCATTTCTACCTCCAAAGTGAGGCAAATATGTAGAACTGCCATTTGATTGCCTATACAGAATTAGGAAATTGGATAAGAAACCAGTTTTTAATGAGTGCCAGTCATTGTTCCAGATAAACCCATATACTTCATTTAAATGAATGTGAGCGTCAAATATTAAAAATGAACAAACTTTTCTTAGTGGTACCTTCTGCAAATAAACGAGAATGTTGAAAAGTGTACAATGGGGACCTGGAACTTGAAAGACACACAAATTATACTAGTTAACAAATGTCCAAAATGGTGGTACAATAGTGGTGGGAAGCAGAGGTTTCTAAATCCAGACAGTATTATGAGACACTTGCATTATTACTTTATTTCTGTTCCAGAAATCTATTAATAGAAATATGTTTTGCCTATCATGTTAATATTATTATAATGAGGCCCCATCAGACACAATTAAATTAAAGCTATAGTATCTCCTTGCATTTGAAGACTCAATCAAGGCTTTCTGCCCTAACGATCTTCCTTTATCCTTAAAATAACACTGTGAAATACTCACGGCAATTCAGCTGTCTACACTTCAGTGCTTATTCATGATAGACACGCACCAGGGAGCACATCTGACATTTATGTACTTCTGCATCACATTTCCCTCTACAATTGCCATTGGACGGGCTTGGACCCTCAAACCTGGATATATGATACCCTAGGGCTTGCCACTAATCTAAAGTGTGTTACAAATCTCCCAACAAATAAGCTGCATTCACTTGGCTACATATCTCTAACAATCTCTCTTCCATTGCCCACATAGACCCCAAGAAAAACTTAAGCCAGTTTTCCAGACCTTGATAAATGGAGCAGAAACTTCCTGGAGTGAGGCTCAGCGGAAGGTCATAAAAGACGTGACAACAGAAAGCTAGTTCAAGACCTGGCTCTGAACTCCTTTTATTTCTTCCAGCAGATGATCCTCATTCTCACCTCCAGGCTTTTATGTGTGTTATTCATGATGTCTGGAGCTCCACCCAGCCCCGCTCTGCACCCCTTACCTCTGCCCCCTTTCACCTAAATAACATCAACGCATCCTCGCAGCTCTGCTTTTGAAGTTTTGTTGCGCATTCCTAGGCTGGTGTCAGGTGCCCTATGTCTGTATTCTAGTCTCTTCTTTTTATAATATTTACAATCCTTTCGTGTAATAGCTAGTAACATTGTTTTCCAGAACAAATGGAAGGAAAGACGGTTGTTTGTCTTGTTTTATAGTATTTTGCACAGTGTCTGGCAAATGAAAAATTCTGAATATAGATGTATGACTCCAATACACCTTAAAGTTCACTTTATGATCTGGCTTTCTGTATTATTAATAGTTAACTTTTGCTATTTTCAGTAACACCCCAAGATCTAATGGTTTAAGACAATAAAGATTCACTTAGTTTAGGTCCCTGAGGGCCTGCTATGTGATCATGCTGGTCCTTTAATCTCCTTGAATCTCTGCTGGAATCCCTGATGGGTCAGCAGTTATCTGCAGGCTAGCCTGGGACTTTTCACAAGGTACTTGCAGGGTTCCCAAGAGCAGCATAAGCAGAAAGACCCTAGTGTGCAAGTACTCATCAGGTTTCTGTTTGTATGGAGACATCCCGTTGGCCACAGCAAGTCACACAACCCAGACAAACCAGTGTGAGAAGGACAGCCCAGGAGTGAGGCTATAGTGAGATGTGAACAAATTAGGGACCAACATGAAGCCTCACCACAGTTTTCTTTCTCAATAAAACCTGTATCTCATTCTTGCATCTTAGATGGATTGTTTCTTTTCTACAGGTGCCTCCATGTCTGCTGGCATAAGAACTTTCTTTTTATCTATTAATAATATTATAACTTCAGCTATGACTGTGTTCATTAATAGAATGATTTGCTCTTAAGGGCAAGTAGTGGTGGGAAGAGGAGAGGAAATAGATTTGGAGGCTGCTTGCTAAATACATCATGTATTTGCTACTAAGTCATTCTCCAGAAGTGTAAAGAATTCATCATCCAAGATTTTAAGACACTTGTTTGTACTATCAAAGCAAAAATATGCACATTCGTTGAAATATGTTGATTTACTCATTCCCTTTTACTTGGCTCAGCCTCTTCCCTTAACCTCTGATTAAATAAACTTGTGATAAAGTGTGCACTTCCAGAAGTGGCTTCTCAGTCACAAATTCTCAATACAATTTGTTTGGTAAAGCTGATTAAAAATAAAAGTGTGTTATTTTAACCAGCTCTCCCTTTCTCCACACATCCTAAATCCCTTTCATTATCCAGCTTTTCTTTCCCCAAAAATTACAGGGGGTATTTACAGCCCTAAGACTCTTAAGCCAACTTCAACTGACCATGTCAGCCTGTGTTCACCAGCTTATTTCAGAGAAGCTGCTGAAACAGAGAAGAATGTGTTTACTAGAATGTGGCTCCCTAGGGATGAGCCAGGCACATCTGTAATTCTAAGGAGAGTGTAATGAGGAAAAACTGGTGGCATCCTGAATGGCTCACAGCTGTTCTGGAAGCTGATAAATAAGATGCTCGACAGGAGATCCCTAATTGGAGCCAGTTTTTCTTAAGTAGATACACAATAAGGTGCAAGACTGGGCATTGGACACTGATAATGTTGTTCACATGTAACTTAGTTTGTCTTGTAAACAGTTCCAATTTCAAACGGTATTGCCTTTTTTTCTTAAAAAGGGAAAGAATGTTCACTTTGTCAGTGTTTTTCTTCGCACTAATTGGAGGCAAGCTAGCATTATTTTTTCTGGTGCTTTTCTCCACAAAATCTTCCATAGCTTTTAGCCTCTTTCTTTCTTTCTTTTTCTTTCTCTTTTTCTTTCTTTCTCTTTCTTTTTCTTTCTTTCTCTCTCCTGTCTTTTTCTTCCTTTCTCTTTTTCCTTCCTTCCTTCTTTTTCCTTCCTTCTTTCTTACCTTCCTTCCTTCTTTCCTTCCTTTCATTCTTCCTCCCTCTTTTCTCCTTCTTCCTTTCTTTCTCTCTTTCTTTCCTTCTCTTTCTTTCTCCCTCTCCACTCTCCCTCCTTTTTTCCCTCCTTCCTTCTTTCCTTTCTTTCTTTCTTGTCCTTCTCCCCACCACCAGCTCGGCCTTTTCTCTCCCCTTTCTTCCCTCTTCCTTCCTACTCTCAGTCCTTCATATCTTCAGAAGCACCAGTTCTTCTTCAGTGACAAAATCAAAAGCATGGAACTAATTATTCCCTTTCAGATTCTGGCCACCTTAATGCTGACATTTACTTGCTTGAGGACTGCAGCCTTGTGACCCCTTGGAAAGAACATCTGTAACATTTCAATTTTCATCTGAGAAATGGCCAATTAACTTCTAATGAGAAGATAAGAAATTTTATATGCAGAGAAAGACATGAATATATTCTGTATTCATCCTGAAATCATGTTGTTGCAAAAGCAACTAAAAGTAGCTTCCCTCTCCTGGGTGATGAGCCTCCTTAGTATTTGGTTAGAAGAAGGCATGACTCTTGTGAAGGACTTGACTTACCTCATCTACTGCCCCCTGTTTAGCTTGACATAAGCACCACTCTCCAGCAGAGAGCTCTTTAAAAACTGGCTTAGAGATTATGTATATTTTTTAAATAACATGATGAATATACTATATAAAACTCAGTATCTTCATGTCTCCTAACGTTCACAGGGTGTGAGAGATGTGGAGAAAAAAATCTAGAAGTTTTTCAACAAGATACATACCATCCTTCCACAGATACAGGCTTGTATTAGTTCCCATTTAAATGAAGTAAGAAATATCTCCCATCATGGGAGACCTTTGCCCTGGGAAGTATTAATTGTCACATTATTAATTTTTGTCTTTCCCTATGAAACAGAATCTATCCATTCAATCCAGAGTATTTCAACCCCCCGACTTCTGGTATAAAATACAATCCAAATCCCAGCATTGAAGTTTCATGTAACAATCAAGCATCACTTCAACAGCCTGGGCCACGTTGTCCTCCAATGAACATGAACTACTAGAACAATGACACCATCATGCTTGCCTAGCCCTCCAATACGGGGTAAGGTGAGGGTACTGTTCTTCTACACATTTAGATGTACTCAGAATGTGGAGGCAGAACGAAAGTCTCTATGAGCATGTGTAGCTCTTGAAGTGAATGGGAGCTCATAAGAGGCAAAGGTAGCATCCTTCTGCCACCAATTCCCTGTGTCCCTCGTAAAATATTGCATGACAGGGTAGAGAACGTAGAACGAATAACTTCAAAGCAGCAGCAGAGTTAAGTGTCCATCCATTCACCAATTGTCCAAGCAAAACCACAAATGCTTTTAAAAGTATGGAAATGCTAAAGGTATAGTAATGAGGAAAATGTCACTCTTGCCCTCAATTTTCACAGCCCCATGAACTATACCCTGGAAACTGAGGACAGAAAATGAAAAAAAAAAAAAAGGTCATCATGTGCAGTTAGGTTTTCTTAATGGTCTCTGTTAGAGTAGCCCCTTTTGATTTTGAAGATAAGTTCTTTTGTGAGCAACCATAAATTTTAAGCAGAAAGGGCCTACGCCCCGGTCTGTCATAGCTTATCTCTAGGGAAATGCATTAGACAGGGTTAAGAATTTTAAATACTTGGGGGGCAGAGCAAGATGGCCGAATAGGAACAGCTCCAGTCTCCAACTCCCAGCGCGAGCGACACAGAAGACCGGTGATTTCTGCATTTTCAACTGAGGTACTGGGTTCATCTCACTGGGGAGTGCCGGACGATCGGTGCTGGTCAGCTGCTGCAGCCCGACCAGCGAGAGCTGAAGCAGGGCGAGGCATTGCCTCACCTGGGAAGCGCAAGGGGGAAGGGAATCCCTTTTCCTAGCCAGGGGAACTGAGACACACAACACCTGGAAAATCGGGTAACTCCCACCCCAATACTGCGCTTTAAGCAAACAGGCACACCAGGAGATCATATCCCACACCTGGCCAGGAGGGTCCCACACCCACGGAGCCTCCCTCATTGCTAGCACAGCAGTCTGTGATCTACCGGCAAGGCAGCAGCGAGGCTGGGGGAGGGGCGCCCGCCATTGCTGAGGCTTAAGTAGGTAAACAAAGCTGCTGGGAAGCTCCAACTGGGTGGAGCTCACAGCAGCTCAAGGAAACCTGCCTGTCTCTGTAGACTCCACCTCTGGGGACAGGGCAATAACAAACGCAGCAGAAACCTCTGCAGATGCAAACGACTCTGTCTGACAGCTTTGAAGAGAGCAGTGGATCTCCCAACACGGAGGTTGAGATCTGAGAAGGGACAGACTCCCTGCTCAAGTGGGTCCCTGACCCCTGAGTAGCCTAACTGGGAGACATCCCCCACTAGGGGCAGTCTGACACCCCACACCTCACAGGGAGGAGTACACCCCTGAGAGGAAGCTTCCAAAGCAAGAATCAGACAGGTACACTCGCTGTTCAGAAATATTCTATCTTCTGCAGCCTCTGCTGCTGATACCCAGGCAAACAGGGTCTGGAGTGGACCTCAAGCAATCTCCAACAGACCTACAGCTGAGGGTCCTGACTGTTAGAAGGAAAACTATCAAACAGGAAGGACACCTACACCAAAACCCCATCAGTACATCACCATCATCAAAGACCAGAGGCAGATAAAACCACAAAGATGGGGAAAAAGCAGGGCAGAAAAGCTGGAAATTCAAAAAATAACAGCGCATCTCCCCCGGCAAAGGAGCGCAGCTCATCGCCAGCAACGGATCAAAGCTGGACGGAGAATGACTTTGACGAGATGAGAGAAGAAGGCTTCAGTCCATCAAATTTCTCAGAGCTGAAGGAGGAATTACGTACCCAGCGCAAACAAACTAAAAATCTTGAAAAAAAAGTGGAAGAATTGATGGCTAGAGTAATTAATGCAGAGAAGGTCATAAACGAAATGAAAGAGACGAAAACCATGACACAAGAAATACGTGACAAATGCACAAGCTTCAGTAACCGACTCGATCAACTGGAAGAAAGAGTATCAGCGATTGAGGATCAAATGAATGAAATGAAGCGAGAAGAGAAACCAAAAGAAAAAAGAAGGAAAAGAAATGAACAAAGCCTGCAAGAAGTATGGGATTATGTAAAAAGACCAAATCTACGTCTCATTGGGGTGCCTGAAAGTGAGGGGGAAAATGGAACCAAGTTGGAAAACACTCTTCAGGATATCATCCAGGAGAACTTCGCCAACCTAGTAGGGCAGGCCAACATTCAAATCCAGGAAATACAGAGAACGCCACAAAGATACTCCTCGAGAAGAGCAACTCCAAGACTTTGGTGAATTGTCAGATTCACCAAAGTTGAAATGAAGGAAAAAATCTTAAGGGCAGCCAGAGAGAAAGGTCGGGTTACCCACAAAGGGAAGCCCATCAGACTAACAGCAGATCTCTCGGCAGAAACTCTCCAAGCCAGAAGAGAGTGGGGGCCAATATTCAACATTCTTAAAGAAAAGAATTTTCAACCCAGAATTTCATATCCAGCCAAACTAAGTTTCATAAGTGAAGGAGAAATAAAATCCTTTACAGATAAGCAAATGCTTAGAGATTTTGTCACCACTAGGCCTGCCTTACAAGAGACCCTGAAGGAAGCACTAAACATGGAAAGGAACAACCGGTACCAGCCATTGCAAAAACATGCCAAAATGTAAAGACCATTGAGGCTAGGAAGAAACTGCATCAACTAACGAGCAAAATAACCAGTTAATATCATATTGGCAGGATCAAGTTCACACATAACAATCTTAACCTTAAATGTAAATGGACTAAATGCTCCAATTAAAAGACACAGGCTGGCAAACTGGATAAAGAGTCAAGACCCATCAGTCTGCTGTATTCAGGAGACCCATCTCACATGCAGAGACATACATAGGCTCAAAATAAAGGGATGGAGGAAGATTTACCAAGCAAATGCAGAACAAAAAAAAGCGGGGTTTGCAATACTAGTCTCTGATAAAACAGACTTTAAACCATCAAAGATCAAAAGAGACAAAGAAGGCCATTACATAATGGTAAAGGGATCAATACAGCAGGAAGAGCTAACTATCCTAAATATATATGCACCCAATACAGGAGCACCCAGATTCATAAAGCAAGTCCTTAGAGACTTACAAAGAGACTTAGACTCCCATACAATAATAATGGGAGACTTCAACACTCCACTGTCAACATTAGACAGATCAACGAGACAGAAAGTTAACAAGGATATCCAGGAATTGAACTCATCTCTGCAGCAAGCAGACCTAATAGACATCTATAGAACTCTCCACCCCAAATCAACAGAATATACATTCTTCTCAGCACCACATCGTACTTACTCCAAAATCGACCACATAATTGGAAGTAAAGCACTCCTCAGCAAATGTACAAGAACAGAAATTATAACAAACTGTCTCTCAGACCACAGTGCAATCAAACTAGAACTCAGGACTAAGAAACTCAATCAAAACCACTCAACTACATGGAAACTGAACAACCTGCTCCTGAATGACTACTGGGTACATAACGAAATGAAGGCAGAAATAAAGATGTTCTTTGAAACCAATGAGAACAAAGATACAAAATACCAGAATCTCTGGGACACATTTAAAGCAGTGTGTAGAGGGAAATTTATAGCACTAAATGCCCACAAGAGAAAGCAGGAAAGATCTAAAATTGACACTCTAACATCGCAATTAAAAGAACTAGAGAAGCAAGAGCAAACACATTCGAAAGCTAGCAGAAGGCAAGAAATAACTAAGATCAGAGCAGAACTGAAGGAGATAGAGACATAAAAAACTCTTCAAAAAATCAATGAATCCAGGGGTTGGTTTTTTGAAAAGATCAACAAAATTGACAGACCACTAGCAAGACTAATAAAGAAGAAAAGAGAGAAGAATCAAATCGACGCAATTAAAAATGATAAAGGGGATATCACCACCGACCCCACAGAAATACAAACTACCATCAGAGAATACTACAAACACCTCTATGCAAATAAACTGGAAAATCTAGAAGAAATGGATAATTTCCTGGACACTTACACTCTTCCAAGACTAAACCAGGAAGAAGTTGAATCCCTGAATAGACCAATAGCAGGCTCTGAAATTGAGGCAATAATTAATAGCCTACCAACCAAAAAAAGTCCAGGACCAGATGGATTCACAGCTGAATTCTACCAGAGGTACAAGGAGGAGTTGGTACCATTCCTTCTGAAACTATTCCAATCAATAGAAAAAGAGGGAATCCTCCCTAACTCATTTGATGAGGCCAACATCATCCTGATACCAAAGCCTGGCAGAGACACAACAAAAAAAGAGAATTTTAGACCAATATCCCTGATGAACATCGATGCAAAAATCCTCAATAAAATACTGGCAAACTGGATTCAGCAACACATCAAAAAGCTTATCCACCATGATCAAGTGGGCTTCATCCCTGGGATGCAAGGCTGGTTCAACATTCGCAAATCAATAAACATAATCCAGCATATAAACAGAACCAAAGACAAGAACCACATGATTATCTCAATAGATGCAGAAAAGGCTTTTGACAAAATTCAACAGCCCTTCATGCTAAAAACGCTCAATAAACTAGGTATTGATGGAACGTACCTCAAAATAATAAGAGCTATTTATGACAAACCCACAGCCAATATCATACTGAATGGGCAAAAACTGGAAAAATTCCCTTTGAAAACTGGCACAAGACAGGGATGCCCTCTCTCACCACTCCTATTCAACATAGTGTTGGAAGTTCTGGCTAGGGCAATCAGGCAAGAGAAAGAAATCAAGGGTATTCAGTTAGGAAAAGAAGAAGTCAAATTGTCCCTCTTTGCAGATGACATGATTGTATATTTAGAAAACCCCATTGTCTCAGCCCAAAATCTCCTTAAGCTGATAAGCAACTTCAGCAAAGTCTCAGGATACAAAATTAATGTGCAAAAACCACAAGCATTCTTATACACCAGTAACAGACAAACAGAGAGCCAAATCAGGAATGAACTTCCATTCACAATTGCTTCAAAGAGAATAAAATACCTAGGAATCCAACTTACAAGGGATGTAAAGGACCTCTTCAAGGAGAACTACAAACCACTGCTCAGTGAAATAAAAGAGGACACAAACAAATGGAAGAACATACCATGTTCATGGATAGGAAGAATCAATATCGTGAAAATGGCCATACTGCCCAAGGTAATTTATAGATTCAATGCCATCCCCATCAAGCTACCAATGACTTTCTTCACAGAATTGGAAAAAACTGCTTTAAAGTTCATATGGAACCAAAAAAGAGCCCGCATCTCCAAGACAATCCTAAGTCAAAAGAACAAAGCTGGAGGCATCACGCTACCTGACTTCAAACTATACTACAAGGCTACAGTAACCAAAACAGCATGGTACTGGTACCAAAACAGAGATATAGACCAATGGAACAGAACAGAGTCCTCAGAAATAATAGCACACATCTACAGCCATCTGATCTTTGACAAACCTGAGAGAAACAAGAAATGGGGAAAGGATTCCCTATTTAATAAATGGTGCTGGGAAAATTGGCTAGCCATAAGTAGAAAGCTGAAACTGGATCCTTTCCTTACTCCTTATACGAAAATTAATTCAAGATGGATTAGAGACTTAAATGTTAGACCTAATACCATAAAAATCCTAGAGGAAAACCTAGGTAGTACCATTCAGGACATAGGCATGGGCAAAGACTTCATGTCTAAAACACCAAAAGCAATGGCAGCAAAAGCCAAAATTGACAAATGGGATCTCATTAAACTAAAGAGCTTCTGCACAGCAAAAGAAACTACCAACAGAGTGAACAGGCAACCTACAGAATGGGAGAAAATTTTTGCAATCTACTCGTCTGACAAAGGGCTAATATCCAGAACCTACAAAGAACTCAAACAAATTTACAAGAAAAAAACAAACAACCCCATCAAAAAGTGGGCAAAGGATATGAACAGACATTTCTCAAAAGAAGACATTCATACAGCCAACAGACACATGAAAAAATGCTCATCATCACTGGCCATCAGAGAAATGCAAATCAAAACCACAATGAGATACCATCTCACACCAGTTAGAATGGCGATCATTAAAAAATCAGGAAACAACAGGTGCTGGAGAGGATGTGGAGAAATAGGAACACTTTTACACTGTTGGTGGGATTGTAAACTAGTTCAACCATTATGGAAAACAGTATGGCGATTCCTCAAGGATCTAGAACTAGATGTACCATATGACCCAGCCATCCCATTACTGGGTATATACCCAAAGGATTATAAATCATGCTGCTATAAAGACACATGCACACGTATGTTTATTGCAGCACTATTCACAATAGCAAAGACTTGGAATCAACCCAAATGTCCATCAGTGACAGACTGGATTAAGAAAATGCGGCACATATACACCATGGAATACTATACAGCCATCAAAAAGGATGAGTTTGTGTCCTTTGTAGGGACATGGATGCAGCTGGAATCCATCATTCTTAGCAAACTATCAGAAGAACAGAAAACCAAACACCGCATGTTCTCACTCATAGGTGGGAACTGAACGATGAGATCACTTGGACTCAGGAAGGGGAACATCACACACCGGGGCCTATCATGGGGAGGGGGGAGGGGGGAGGGATTGCATTGGGAGTTATACCTGATGTAAATGACGAGTTGATGGGTGCAGCACACCAACATGGCAAGTATACATATGTAACAAACCTGCACGTTATGCACATGTACCCTACAACTTAAAGTATAATAATAATAAATAAATTTAAAAAAAAAAAAAGAATTTTAAATACTTATCCAAATGAGTGACAATTTCTCTACCACCTGGTTTCATCCCATGGGAAAATGCTTACACCCCTATAAAGTCTTGACAGAAGGTTCTGAATCCTGATGAGATGCTTACTTTGGCGTGATCCCTTAGAAAATTTGCAATAGCAAAGATTTTGAACCAACCCAAATGTCCATCAAAGATAGACTGGATAAAGAAAATGTAGCACATATACACCATGTAATACTATGCAGCCATAGAAAAAGAATGAGTTCATGTCCTTTGCAGGGAGGGACATGAAGGTGGAAACCATCATTCTCAGCAAACTATCACAGGAAGAGAAAACCAAACACCGCATGTTCTCAATCATAAGTGGGAGTTGAACAGTGAGAACACATGGACACAGGGAGGGCAACATCACACACTGGGGCCTGTCGTGGGGTGAGCGGCAAGGGGAGGGAAAGCATTAGGACAGATACCTAATGCATGCGGAGCTTAAAACCTAGATGACAGGTTGATGGGTGCAGCAAACCACCACGGCACATGTATATCTATATAACAAACCTGCACATTCTGCACATGTATCCCAGAACTTAAAGTAAAATTTTTTAAAAAAAGAAAGGAAATATCACATTTACAAGGATAGCCTTGAATTGTGGAACAGAAAACTCTAGCATTGCTTTAGCTAGAACCAATCACCCACCTGCTGATATAGGGAAGTCCAGACAGATCTAGAAAACCGTTCCTGATGAAAAATAAAGTTGTAGTCATGGCAGTCAAGGGGCAAAATAAAAGCCAAAGATGCAGGAATTGTGAAATTCCACTCCTATCTCAATCATTAGCTGCAAATGTAACATGAACTTCTTACCTCTCTGGAGGCTAGAGAGGATAGTAAGAGATTTTTCTTGACACACTCTTCTCAACTGAAAAAAAAAAAATGATATAGTGGGATTTAGAAGAGCTAAGTGTTCTTTGACAGAATACTTCAATTCTGTGAAAGGAAAATATTACTCCACCTCTAAAATGAAAAAGGAAAAATACTAGACTAGACTATCTAACTCACAACGAATGAAGCTCAAATATTAGGTTGGTGCAAAAGTGGCAAAAATCACAATTACTTTTGCACCAACCTAAATACAATTGTCACCCTAATACATACTTGGTGATGACTATAAATCAGGTGAACTATTTCATTCAATACCATCAAGAAATCTATAACATTTATTAATGAGGACACAGAAGTAAAGAGAGAATAAGCAGCATGTGTAAAGTCAATAGCTATTAAGTGGCAATACAGATATTAGAATGCTACGCTCTATGAAGTTGCATAAATTGGCTACATGAGGGCCACACTCTGCCTTTAATAAAACAGCAAAGCAAATGTTGACTCCACTTTAATTATAACATCCTCTGATGAGTTAAAATTAAAACAAGAACACAAGAACATTTATTATTAATTGTTCATTCATTTTTCATTTGGGTAGACATAATCAGAAGCCAAGTGGTGACATCCTTGTGTACTCATTTTTTATACTGTGCTCATAAGTCCTTTAATAATGCAAATATTTATTATGGGCATCCCTGGAGAATCAAAGGTGTTTGAGGAAGGAATTTCTAAATATCATGATCCACTGCTGAGTAAAAACACCAGGATACTTCTACTGTTTAAAGGGTCAGAGCCACAGGGTCTGTCAAAAGGGTCACTCACCACAAAAAAAGAAGGCAGAAGGTTATCCAGTTTCTGGAATAAAGTACCAGCAGGTATAATCTTCACCAACAGAGAGAAAGGAGGCATGAGGAGAATTTCTCCAGGGTAACTAAAACTACATCACAGGCCAGAAATGGCACCAAAGACAATTATTACACAATGGACTTGAAAACTATAAAGATTCAGCTTTCCATTAACTCCATTCAATTTTAATAACTATATGAGGATTTGTGATATACAAACCACCATACTAGGTTCTGGGACTTCTTTAAAAAAAATTAATACATTTAGTCCTTCCTGCAAGAATCTCAGTCTAACAGTAGAAGAAGGAAAAATTCAGCTCATCAAGGACCTGTGTAGGCTTACAAGGGTTTCGGACTTCAATCTGGAAGAAATGCTAGTTAAGCCATACATACACACACACATACATGTATACGTATGTAACAAAATAGAAAAAGGAATGAAGTTTGCTGGGTTGCATATATGGAATCCCCTTAGGAAATTATTGCAATGGTCTGACTAAAGCCTCATGAGGACTGTTCTGTGACAGTAGTCACAGAGATGCAGCAGACACAATGAATCTGAGGTACATTTGATATTAAAAACAGCTAGACAAGGCTGGGTGCAGTGGCTCCCATCTGTAATCCCAGTGTGATTTGGGAGACTGAGGTGGCAGGACTGCTTGAAGCCAGGAGTTTGAGACAAGCCTGGGCAAGATGGTGAGACCTCATCTCTAGCAAAAAAAAAAACATAAATAAATATTTTAAAAAGACTAGAAATCATGGCTGATTAATGTGAGATATAAAATAGAGAGAAACATTTAAAATGCCTCTAAGCTTTCTGTTTCTGGTGCCTGGAAGGATAACACAGGGGGAAAATAGGAAGGGATGGGAGAGAAACAGTAAATTGTTGGTTATTGGAATAGATGTTGAATTCCATGTTGTAGTTGAGTTTGATGTACCTAGAGGCACTAGAAAGACGTTCTGTGGATATTTGCATATGACATAAGATTGCTAACGGCTATGACTTTTTCCAAAGATCCATTTCTCTTATTTTTTTTCTAGTTAATTGTTCCAAGTCTCATGAGCCTTATTAGTGGGGAGTCCACGTCTTGAGCCTCCACTAATCTTCTAAGGAACCTCGGGATGTAGTCCAAAGGAAGTTGGTCAAAGTTCCAAATGCCAAACAAAGAGTATGGTCAGTTCACTACACTTTGCTTCTCACAGCAGCATGGTGTCTCTGGTCCCTCTTCTCCTGAGAGATGATTTTTTCCACTGCTGGAAAAAGGCTTTCATTGGTTCCAATCTCTGAACAAGTTTGCAAGGTAAGATGACCCCTGTCCCTAAAAGCTAAGCTTGTCAAAGACTGCTGCACGTTGGGGCTTCCAAATCAGGATTGCAACGTTCTTTAGTATTTCGACTAACTTCTCTCCAAGCCCAGCTGCACCAGGTTGGCTTATTACCAAAGAAATGACCACGTTAGCCTCATGTTGGGTCAAGACTGCCCTCCTCCAGGAACTCTGGGTTCTTAAGCTGTTTCAGGTGATCAAGCCAATGTATCTCCATGTTCTCCTGAAGAGTGTCTCTCTTTCCATTATCAGTAATCTTGGTTAGGGCTATCCTAGTTAACTGTGAAACAATAGCTCATAGTGAAGCCCGGAAAGAAGAGAGAAGGTTTACAATCTCTTATCTCCCAGAAGTCCACAGCTCTTTCACAGCTTTATATACTTGGGGTCACAGAGAGTGATATCCATGGTAAAGTCAGAAAAGATTCAGATCAGATCCGCTCTTATTCTATAGCAAATGGTCCCTAAATTCTTGTTTTTCATTAAGAGAGAGTAGAATAACGCCTAACAGAAAAATAGCATGAACTTCTACAGCTGCCATAGATCAGATGTTGTTTCAAGATGTTTTTCCTTTAATTATAGGCAGAACAGAGGAGAGTCCTATTTAAAAAAAAACAAAAACAAAAACAAAAACAAACTATTTGTTTAATTCTGCTGTTATTTCTGCCAACTGATTTGCTGGCTATGGAAGACTGTGTTCTCCAGCCCAGGCCCTATCATACAACAGATACACTGAACAACTAGAGAAACAAGGACTACCATTTAATGAGCAGCTGTAGTGTGCTGAGCACTGACCCCAGCAACCCACAGGTGTTGGTAGGTTTCTAAGAGCATATTTGTGCTTAAGCAATAGACACTGACTTGATTAGAAGAGAGCACATCTTTTATGAAAAATGCCTGAATCTTGGCAACTCCAAGATGGTCAACTCCATCTTTCAAAAAAATATCCTCACGGTATACAGTACAGAGAGCCATTTTACAGAGAAAAGGGGGAAATGGGCTTGTTAAATGTAGAAAGTGTCTCAGAAGGATATTTTCTAGTGAGAGATTTGGCTTCTCAAACTACAGAGATAAAGCACCACAAAATACAATTTTGAGAAGAAAGGGCTAGCATACGGTGGATATTAACATTTGACATTTAAAGACTGAGACATTTATTTCAGTAAATACCCCATAAATCTTCTAAGCAAATGATCTTCACTTCCTGGGTTGCCTTAATTTTCACTTAGCTCTTCTCTGAAGCTGTGTTTGCAGGTGTGGGCCATCTGAGAGCAGTGAGCCCTCCATTCAAGGAACATCTTCTGTGTCGACTCTAATCTGTCTTCAACAAAGCAACAAATTCCTATTTAAAACTAGTTAGTTAAATACTCCAGAGATCAAATATAATTTCCCTTTAGTTGCTCTCACACTGTCGCAATTCTAATTATGACACTGTTGGGAATACTCGCTTGCTTAAAAAATGTAAAATGCACCATAAAAATTTATGAAACAAATTATCACAGGTGTAACTATTCAAGGGTGCAGTGGTCTCTTTGTAACTCAGTTTCCTCAACCAGTGCCCTTTTACAGTTTATTTTATGGTCAATGTGATGCCTCATTGAAAAAAGAATATTAAAAAATAATTTATTAAGATTAAATTGCTTCTTCAGAAGGCACAATTTTATCTTTCTCATTTTATAAGAATCCCATTTTAATTTGCTTCCTGTGCCATCCCTAGCATGAATTTAGAGATTTAATGGAGTAAGGATTGAAGGCTAATATCAATGAAATGATTAATTTTATATTTGAAAGATTGGTTTGTTTGATTTAGATGAAAATTTCACTGGTCAATTATCCCTGGACTCTATTTAGTATAAAGTACTGACCAAATAGTAATTCTCATTCATCACTTACCAGTGTAAATTGGAAAAGGCATCTTTGTGATTATTCTTGATATATTAAAAGTTAATGTTGAATAGAAATGCTGTAGGCTGGGCACAGTTGCTCACACCTATAATCCCAGCACTTTGGGAGGCCAAGATAGGTGGATCACCTGAGGTCGGGAGTTTGAGACCAGCCTGGCCAACCTGGTGAAACCCCATCTCTATTAAAACTACAAAAATTAGCCAGGCATGGTGGCAGATGCCTGTAATTCCAGCTACTCCAGAGGCTGAGACAGGATAATCGCTTGAAGCCTGGAGGCTGAGGTTGCAGTGAGCCAAGATCACGACACTGCACTCCAGCCTGCGGCAACAAAAGCCAAAATTGACAAATGGGATCTCATTAAACTAAAGAGCTTCTGCACAGCAAAAGAAACTACCAACAGAGTGAACAGGCAACCTACAAAATGGGAGAAAATTTTTGCAATCTACTCATCTGACAAAGGGCTAATATCCAGAACCTACAAAGAACTCAAACAAATTTACAAGAAAAAAACAAACAACCCCATCAAAAAGTGGGCAAAGGATATGAACAGACAATTCTCAAAAGAAGACATTCATACAGCCAACAGACACATGAAAAAATGCTCATCATCACTGGCCATCAGAGAAATGCAAATCAAAACCACAATGAGATACCATCTCACACCAGTTAGAATGGTGATCATTAAAAAGTCAGGAAACAACAGGTGCTGGAGAGGATGTGGAGAAATAGGAACACTTTTACACTGTTGGTGGGATTGTAAACTAGTTCAACCATTATGGAAAACAGTATGGCGATTCCTCAAGGATCTAGAACTAGAAGTACCATATGACCCAGCCATCCCATTACTGGGGATATACCCAAAGGATTATAAATCATGCTGCTATAAAGACACATGCACATGTATGTCTATTGCGGCACTATTCACAATAGCAAAGACTTGGAATCAACCCAAATGTCCATCAGTGACAGACTGGATTAAGAAAATGTGGCACATACACACCATGGAATACTATGCAGCCATCAAAAAGGATGAGTTTGTGTCCTTTGTAGGGACATGGATGCAGCTGGAAACCATCATTCTCAGCAAACTATCGCAAGAACAGAAAACCAAACACCGCATGTTCTCACTCTTAGGTGGGAACTGAACAATGAGATCACTTGAACTCAGGAAGGGGAACATCATACACCGGGGCCTATTACGGGGAGAGGCGAGGGGGGAGGGATTGCTCTGGGAGTTATACCTGATGTAAATGACGAGTTGATGGGTGCTGATGAGTTGATGGGTGCAGCACGCCAACATGGCACAAGTATACATATGTAACAAACCTGCACGTTATGCACATGTACCCTAGAACTTAAAGTATAATAACAAAAAAAAGGAAAGAAAGAAAGAAAGGAAAGAAAGAAAGAAGAGAAAGAAAGAAAGAGAAAGGAAGGAAGGAAGGAAGGAAGGAAGGAAGGAAGGAAGGAAGGAAGGAAGGAAGGAAGGAAGGAAGGAAGGAAGGAGAGAAGGAGGGAGGGAAGGAGGGAGGAAGGGAGGAAGGGAAGGAAAGACTGTTGCTCATTCCTCAAAGACTCAAAGAGAGAACAGATGCTTTTCCTAAAAAAGCTTATTTTTAAAAAATATTATACTTATAACATAGCTCAATAAATATACAAAACCCCATTGTACATGTATCAAATTAACCCTACTTATTAAACATGTTATGTCTTATTGTCTTATCCATTGTCTGTGGTAAAAAAAAAAAAAAAAAAATTCAAACTTGTGACAAAATAAGAATAGACTTTAGACTTTAGTATTTGAAATTAGAGATTTTATTCCAGGCTTTATTTTAAAATGTTAACAACATTATCAGAAACAAGACAGACAAAAACGATGGTGAAATGACTATTTTATCTGGAGGCACGTTGGTTTTTTGTTTTTTGGTTTTTTTGCTTGACATATGCTAAACACATATAAGTGATTTGAGGCCACTTCTAAAGTAACCTAGAATCAGAGACAGGGACAGAACTTAATCTGGAGGGATTTAAACAGATGGCCCCTAAATCCCAGGGAGAGCAAATGATGTGTCTTAAGTTTATGTAAAAAATAAGTCACTGAACTGGCCTGGAGCTCAGATAAACAACATTTAATTTGATGGTCCTTCTCAAACCTAAAATCCCATGCTTTTTTTGTTAATGCAGATTGAGAGTTATCACAGGGAAAAATAGTCGAATAGGGAAAGTAAATTAGTTGGGCACATTAGTAGGATATATTAATATGTATTAGTGATTCAATAGATACAGAGAGAGAGAGAGAACCTGCTTTGTGACAGGAAGTGAGTTTCTGGCTTTGTAGAGGTTTACAATCTATTTGGAGATAAAACAAGAATATATGCAATTATAATGCAGTCTCCTAAGTGCCCCAACCATGCTCAATGGAGAGTATTGAGAAATTTAAGGATGATACAAGAGCACATGGGCTAATACATTATCCAGACAGGGTGTTTATGAAGGGTTCTAAAGAGGAATGGATATTTAAGTTAACATTTAAAGGATGAGTTGGAGTTAACCAGAAAGGAAAAAAACAAGAGCAAGTGTTTCACAAGAGGCAAAAGTCTGGGGAAAACAAAAATAAAGCATCTTTGACAATGCATGGTATTACAGATAGATCTGACAATGATGGCAAGAATGGCAAGAGATGAGATCAGAGGGAAAAGAAAACATTATGAAGGGACAAGCAAACCATGATCAATAGCTTAGACAGTATTCAGAAAGTAATAATGAGTTCATTCCAAGGTTAGAATAGAGCAAGGTATAATCATATTCGATTTTCAAAAGAACTTTCTTATTGGGCTGTAAAGAGTGAATTGGAGGGGGGCTAGAGGTGAAAGGCAAGTTTTAAAAGGCACAAAGGTGAGAGTTTAAAAAAAATATTTGTAGACTGGGTGTGGTGGCTCACACCTGTAATCCCAGCACTCTAAGAGGCCAAGACGGCAGGAACACTTGAGCCCAGGAGTTAGAGAGCAGCCTAGACAAGATGGCAAGACCCTGTCTCTAAAAAAAAATTAATTTAATTTAAAAATAAAAATGCATTCACTGATACATAATATTTGTACATATTGATGGGGTATATATTATACTTTGTTACATGCATAGAATGTGTAATGATCAAGTCAAGGCATTTAGGATCTCATCACCTCAACATTTGGGTTAGAAGTATTTCAAGTCAACTCTTCTAACTATTTTCAAATATATAATGCATTGCTATTAACTATAGTCACCCTACATAGCTATTGAACATTAGAACCTATTCCTTCCCCTAACTGTATGTTTGTACCTGTTGTACCAATCTGTCTTCATGCCCTCCCTCCATCACACACATGCTCCTTTCCTAGCCTCTGATAACTATCATTCTACTCTACCTCCATGAGATCAACTCTTTTGGCTCCCACATACGAGGAAAACGATGTGCTATTTATCTGTCTGTGCCTAGCCTATTTCAGTTAACATAATGGCCTCCAATTCAATCCATGTTGCTGAACATGACAGCATTTTATCCTCTTTTATGGCCAAATAGTATTCCATTGTGTCTATACACTAGATTTCTTTATCAATTCATCTGTTGCTGGACACTTACCTCAAGTCCATATATTTGCTATTGTGAATAGCACTGCAATAAACATGGGGATGCAGTTATCCCTTTGATATATTTATTTCTTTTCCTTTAGATAAATACTCAGTAGTAAAATTGCTGGATCATATGATAGTTCCATTTTTAGTTTTTTGAGAAATCTCTCCTTTTTCCACACGCATTTTCTAAGTGGTGTGAGCTAATATTTCATTATGGTTTTGATATGCATTTCCCCGATGATTATTGATGTTGAGCATTTTTCATCTATTTTTGGCCATTTATATGTCTTCTTTTGAGAAATGTTTACCCATTTTCCTTGTCAATAATGGGATTGGTTGGGTTTTTGGCTAGTGAGTTGTTTCAGTTTCTTGTGTATTTGGGATATTAGTCTCTTGTCAGATGAATAGTTTTCTAATATTTTCTCCTATTCAACAGTTTGCTCACTCTATTGATTGTTTCTTGTGCTGCACAGAAAGTTTTTATTTTAATTAAGTCCCATTTGTCTATTTTTGTTGACTGTGTTTTTAAGATATGAGCCATAAAATCGTTGCATAGAGCAATGTCCTGGAGTGTTTTCCCATTGTTTTCTTCTAGTCTTTTTATAGTTTCAGGTCTTAAAGTCTGTAATAAATCTTTCATTTCATATACCACTCTTATGTGGTATAAGAGTTCAGTTGCATACTGCTGCATGTAGATATCCAGTTTTCCAGCACATTTTTTGAAGAATGTGTCCTTTTCCCAACATATGTTCTTGATGCCTTAGTTGAAAATCAGTTGTCTATAAATACATGGATTTATTTCTGGACTTTCTATTCTTGTCTGTTTTAAAACATATCTGTTTTAAACCAATATCATTCTGTTTGGATTAGTATAGTCTTGTATTTTGAAGTCAGGTAATGTGATGCCACCAGCTTTGTTCTTTTTGCTCACAATTTCTTTAGCTCTTCAGCCTCTTTTTTTGGTTCTATATGAATTTTAGGATTTTTTTTATTTCTGCAAAGAAAAAAGTCATCAGTATTTTGTAGCAATTGCACTGAATCCGTAGGTTCCTTTGGTTAGTATGGTCATTTTCACAATATTAATTCTTCCGATATGTGAGCATAGGATGTCTTTCCAGGTGTTTGTGTCCTCTTCAATTTCTTTCATCAGTGTTTGTGGGGGGTTTTTTCTTACAGAGGTCTTTAACCTCCTTAAATATATCCCTTTTTTTTGCGGTTGTTGTAAATAGGATTGCCTTCTTGATTTCTTTTTCAGCTGGTTCATTATTGGTGTATAGAAATGCTACTGATTTTTGTATGTTGATTTTGTATCCTGCAACTTTACTGAATTTGTTTATCAGATCTCAGAGTTGTTTGGTGGAGTCTTTAGGGTTTTCTAAATATAAATGCACGTCATCTGTAAAGATGGACAGTTTGACTTCCACTTTTCCAATTTGAATGCTTATTATTTTTCTTGCCTGATTGCTTTGGCTACAGCTTCCAGTAGTGAAAGTTGGTATCCTTGTCTTCTTGGCATTCTTAGAAGAAAGGCTTTTGGCTTTTCCCTACTCAGTATGATGTTAACTATAGGTTCATCACACATGACCTTTATTATGTAGATGTATGTTCCTTCTGTGCCTAGCTTATTAAGAATTTTTAATCATAAAGTGATGTTGAAGTTTATCAAATGCTTTTTCTCTAACTACTGAGATGATCATATGGTTTTTGACTTTCATTCTGTTGATGTGATGTATCACATTTATTGATTTGTGTATGTTGAACCACCCTGAACCCGTGGAATAAATTTCACTTGATCGTGGTGTATTATCTTTTTGATGTGCTGTTAGATTCCATTTGCTAGTATTTTGCTGAGGATTTTTGTGTCTGTAGTCATCATGGATATTGGCCTGTAGTTTTATTGTGTCCTTGTCTGGTTTTGGTAGCAGGGTAATGCTAGTCTCATGAAATGAATTAATGAGAATTTCCTCATCTTCAATTTCTTGGAATCGTTTAAGAAGAATTGTTTTCTTCTTTATAAGTTTGGTAGAATTTGACAGTAATGCCATTTAGTCCTTGGCTTCTTTTCTTTATTGGAAGAAATTTTTAATGGTTCAACCTCACTACTTGTTATTGGTCTGTTCAAGTTTTCTGTTTCTTCCCGCTTCAGTATTGGTAGGTTGTACATGTTCAGAAATTTATCCATTTTCTCTAGATTTTCCAGTTTGTGTACAGTTGTTCATAATAATCTCTGATTATCTATTTTATTTCTGTGGTATGAGTTACCATACCTCCTTTTTTGTTTCTGATTTTATGTATGAGTCTTTATCTTCTTTTCTTGGTTAATCTAGTTGGCAGTTTATTGATTTTGTTTATCTTTAAAAAAACAGTTTTCCATTTCATTGTTCGTTTGTATTTTTAAGTCTCTATTTCATTTACTTCTGCTTTTATCTTTATTATTCCTTTCCTTCTAATAATTTTGATTTTGATCTGTTCTTGCTTTTCTAGTTTCTTGAGGTGAAGTGTTAGATTGTTTATTTGAAGCCATTTTATTGTTTATTGTTACTTTTTGATATAGGCATTTATTGCTACAAACTTTTCTTTTATCTCTGCTTTTGCTGGATCCCAAAGCTTTTTGTATGTTATGTTTCCATTTGCATTTGTTTCAACAAATTGTCCTGAATTATCTTAACTTCTTCATTGACCCAGTGGTTGTTCAGGAACATGTGGTTAAATTTCCATGTATTTGTAGTTTCCAGAGTTCCTTTTGTTGTTGATTTCTAGTTTTATTCTATTGCAGTCTGAGAAGATACTTCATATAATTTTGATATTTTTTAATTTGTTGAGACTTGTTTTGTGGCCCAACATCTGGTCTATCCTTAGAGAATGTTTCATGTGCTGATGGGAAGAATGTGAATTTTGAAGCTGTTGGAGTAAATGTTCTGTAAATGTTAGGTCCATTTGATCTAAAGTCCAGTTTAAATCCAATGTTTCTTTATAGATTTTCTGACTAGATCATCTGCCTAGTGCTGAGAATGGGGTGTTGAAGTCTCCAACTATTACTGTATTAGAGTCTATCTCTCTCTTTACATTTGATATTTGCTGTACACATGTGGATGTTCTGATGTTGGGTGTACATCTATTTATAATTATCTTCTTGCTGAAATGATCCCTTTATAAAATGACCTTCTTTGTCTCTTTTTACTGTTTTTGATTAAAGTCTGTTTTAACTAGTATGTCTACTCCTGCTCACTTTTGGTTTCTGTTTGCAAGTAGTATCTTTTTTCATCGCTTTACTTTTGATCTATTAGTGTCTTTACAGGTGAAGTGAGTTTCTTGTGGGCAGCATATAGTTGGGTCACTTTTTATATCCATTCTGCCAGTCTGTATTTTTAAGTGGAAAATTTAATCTGTTTACATTCAAAGTTATTATTTATATGTGAAGACTTACCCCTGTCATTTTGCTAACTGGTTTCTAGTTGTTTTGTCTACCTTTTGTTCCTTTATTTCTCTCTTATTGTTTATTATTACAGTTTAGTGGTTTTCCGTAATGGAAACATTTGACTCCTTTCTCTTCCTCATTTGTGGTTTGCTCTACCAGTTAATTTTATATTTTCATGTGCTTTATAATGTTGACATTGTGCTTTCACTTCTGGGTGAAGCTCTCCCTTAAGCATTTCTTGTGGGGCCAGTAGAGTGGTGATGAATTCCTTTTCTAGGAAAGACTTTATTTCTCCTCTATTTATAAAGGATAACTGCTGAGCATAATAATATTGGCTGACAGTTTTTTCTTTCAGCACTTTGGGTTTCTGAAGAGAAGTCAACTATTAGTCAGATGGGGGTTCTCTTATGTGTGACTAGGTGCTTTTCTCTTGCTGTTTTTAGAATTCTTTTTCTTTGACTTTTGACAGTTTGATAATAATGTACCATAGAGAATAGTTTTTTGGGTTGTATCTATTTGGGGATATCTGAGCTTCCTATGTCTGGATGTCTAAATCTTGCTAGACTTGGGGAGTTTTCAGCTATTATTGTGTTGAATAGTTTTTCTGTGACTTTGGCCTTCTCTTCACTTTCTGTTTGTCTTTCTGTGACTTTGGCCTTCTCTTCACTTTCTGTCTCTTCAAATATCCACACTCAAAAAAGTTTGATTATTTGGTCACTTTATGGTGTCCCCCGTGTCATACAGGTTTTGTTCATTTTAAAATTCTTTTTTTCTTTTTCTTTTTGTGTCTGACTGGTGTTATTTCAAAAGACCTGTTACCAAGTTCTAAAATGCTTTCTTCTATTTGATCTAGTCCATTGTCGAAGCTCTCAAATGCGTTTTTTATTTCATTCATTAATTCCTTTACTTTCAGGACTTCTGTTTGGTTGTTTTTTTATCTCTCTTTGATGAATGTCTCATTCATATCCTAAATTATTTCTCTGATTTATTTATATCATTTATATGTGTTGTCTTGTATCTTAGTGAACTTCTTTAACATCATTATTTTGAATTCTTCTTCTAGGATTTTATAAATTTCTTTTTGATTGGAATCTGTTGCTGGAGAGTCATTATGTTCTTTAAGAAATGTCATACTTCCCTGCTCATGTTTCCTGTGTTCTTACATTGATATATGTGCATCTAGAGTAAGAGGCTCTTCTTCTAACTTTTCTTTGGATTGGTTTTCGTAAGGGAGCACTTTTTCTTGAAGCTCTATCTATGGCATTGGTTGGACAGGGTAATTTAGCTTTGATTCTGGGTGTGTGCTCTAAACATTTCTTTGGCTATAAACAGCATCAGCAGTGTCTATAATTTCTCCAGTGGTTTATTATAGTTGTTAGTTCAGGATGTGGTGAGGCTTCGCTGGAGATGGGGACGCAAAATGTGCCAGTATTCAGGTCCCAATGGTGACAGCGGTGGGCCAACAGGGCTTGTTCTTGGAACTCTGTGCAGCACACATAGTCACCAGTGTTATCAGATCCGGGTGGGCTGATTCTTGGCCTCTGGGTGGCTTTCCTTTCTGTGTGTCTGTGTGTGTGTTTTTAGATGGAGTTTTGCTCTTGTTGCCCAGGCTGGAGTATAATGGCACAATCTTGGCTCACCGCAACCTCTGCCTCCCAGGTTCAAGAGATTCTCCTGCCTCAGCCTCTTGAGCAGCTGGGATTACAGGCATGCACCACCACACCTGGCTAATTTTTTGTATTTTTAGTAGAGAAGGAGTTTCTCCATGTTGATCAGACTGATCTTGAACTCCCGACCTCAGGTGATCCACTTGCCTTGGCCTCCCAAAGTGCTGGCATTACAGGCGTGCACCACTGCGCCCAGCTAGGTGACTTTCTTAGGTTCCAGTACTGGCAGCAATGGGTTGAGTTAGTGGCCAGGTCCCAGGCCCCTGGGCAGCATGTGTTACATGGGCAATAGTATAGTGGGGTGGGAAAATATTTTAGATCCCATATGGAACACGCTGTTATTACCAATGGCTGTGACAGGCTGGGTAAGCCAATCCCCAGGCTTTCAGGGTGTGCATGCAGTTGGGTGCTGAATGTGGTCATGGCAGAAAGCTGAGTGGGTGTGTCCTCAGACTTCCAGGGGAAGTGCACAGATGACAGCAGTGATGGACAGGCCAAGGTGATCCCCCAGGCCTCTGGACAGATGCTTGAGCACGGAAGGGGCAGTGCCAGGCTAAGCAATGCTTTCCTCAGACTCTCTGGTGGTGTGCACAGGCACATGGGCCACTGGAGTCATCCCCAGGCTCCTGGGCCTTGTACTTGGGTGGCAGTGGAGTAGTGGAAGTGGATAGGAAGAGCCTGTCCTCCAGGCACTTGTGGTGTATGGTGGCCCTGCTGCTGGAGGCAGCAACAGGGTTGCTGTCTATAGCAGAAGCCCCTGACAAGTGGCTCTCAGGTTCTGGGGAACACACACTTTGGCCCTCAGCAGTGGCAGCACATGGAGAGAGCCTTTCCTTAGGACATGTGTAAGTGTGCTATGTCCTTGCTGCTGCAGGAGAGGGACAGGTTTGCCATCAGCAACAATGGCTGGCGCCTGGAAGATGGCTTTCAGGCTCTGAGAGCACTCACTTCAGCCCCCAGCAATAATGGCACATGGGGAGAGCCTTTCTTTAGGGCGTAAGTGTGCTGTGGCCCTGCTGCCTGCAGGAGGGGTACGAGTTTGCAATCAGCAGTAGTGTCCCCTGGCAGTTGGCTCTCAGGCCCTGGGAGAGTATGCTTTGGTGCCCAGCAGCACTGGTAGTGGGAAAAGAGAGACTGTCCTCAGGGTATTTGCAAGTAGACTCTGGCTCTGCTACTGGAAGAGCAGGAATGCTGTCAGTGGCAGTGGCCCGGGCAGACAGCTCTCAGGCTCTGGGGAGCACAGACTTTGGCTCCTTTTGTCCCAGGGGTCACCTTCCTATTGCACTGTACTGCCAATTTCTTGAGATGTAAGACATTATGTAGGCTAGAGAGCTTGGAACCTTGCAGCATTGCTGGGTCCAACCCGTGTTACACCACTGCAGTCCTCTGGGTAGATGTGGGGGGAAATCAGTGGAGCTCCACAGATGTGGAGATGCAGGTGCTCTCCAGCCCTAGAGCAAGATGCAGTCTCATGGGTGCTAGGATCTCAAAATGGCACCACGCTGCAGCTGCTTAGGACTTGGAGGGTGTGTAGGACCCAGCATGAGTTTCTTCTCTAGAGCAATGTCATCACCCATTCTCCAAGCAGCTCCCTATGCTAGTCTGGGGGCCCACAGGAGAGGCTCTACTGTGGCTAGAATTGCAGAAGTGTATGGTGGAAATGTGGACTCCTGGGGATCTCTCACTTGCCCTTTCACTGCACTGGGGAGTCTCTCTAGACTCCCAGCCAGTTCCAGCCAAGCCAGCTACCTCACATCCCTATCTTTTTATGCATCAGGTGTTTCCTGTCACTTATCTGTTGAATTCCAGTGTTCTCTCTTAGATGCTCCATTTCAAATGTGGTAATCTACTTGCCGTTTTGGCTCTTCTTCGTGGAGGACGTTAAGTACCAGATGTTTCTAGCCGGCCATCTTGAAGCCCCCTCACGAAGATGAGTTTAAAGGCTGATAGAGATGTACAGGTAAGAGATTGATGGTGGTCTGCAAGAATTGAGTCACCATGGATATATGGATATACAAAAAAATTTTTGAAAATATGTAGGAAATGGAATGGACAGAACTCTATGATGTGATTGGTAAGTTGTTAAAGATGAAGCTCAGGTTTCTTCACTATCCAAATGGAAGATAACTGGATCATCCACTGAGATAGGCATAGCTGGAGGAAGAGCTACTTTCTGGGGGCAGCTGATATGCTCAGTAATTGACCTATTTTATTTGAGGTCCTTTGTGCATTAAGGTGTCTGCATATCCACTGATCAACTGCAAGTACATGGAACTTATAACAGAGATGTAGGCAGAAATAAAGATTTTTTAATTACCAGCCTATAAATAGTAATTAGAAGCAAAGATAATAGTCAAGAACATCTAAAGAGAATCTGCATACTGGATAGAGAAAATAGCTAAGCACAGATCCTTGAAGAACAATGCATGAGGCAACCAGTTTCAGTTACCTGGAAAAATCACATCCTTTAAAGAAAAAAAATTGATGTTCCTTACAGAAGACATTCTTTAGAGAACAAAATTGAAAATAAATATTTTAGTTTAATTTGTGCATTGGTCTAATTAGTGATACTAAGTCTTGAAAAAATATCTTTTTTGTGGGGTTAAAAATAATGCAGAGGCTGGGTGTGGTGACTCACACCTATAATCCCAGCATTTTGGGAGGAAGAGGCTGTCGGATGACTTGGGGTCAGGAGTTGAAGACAAGCCTGGCCAACATGGTGAAACCCCGTCTCTACTAAAAATACAAAAATTAGCTGGGCATAGTCATGGGCACCTGTAATCCCAGCTACTTGGGAGGCTGAGGCAGGAGAATCGCTTGAACCCAGGAGGTGGAGGTTACAGTGAGCTGACATTGCGCCATTGCACTCTAGCCTGGGCAACAAAAGGGAGACTCCATCTCAGGAAAAAAAAAAAAAAAAAAAAAAAGCAGAATGTTGGGGTCTAATTTGATTCCTTGATTTAATGCATCTGACAACTCATAGAATTTAAATATATTTTCTGAACCTCAGGTTTCTCCTTTATAAAAGACACAAATCGTAACTCAGAGAATGGCTGTGACAATTAAATGCTGCTCCCATTGGCTGAGCTGGAATCACTTAAAACAGTACCTGGCATATAACAGGAATTAGCCTAACTACTATGTTAGTTAGTTACTTTGGAGTAGTTACCATTCTGTTCATTAGTCTATCCAGATAGGGCAAATGAATTAGTAAAACACATATACTGTGTATAAAAATAAATATATAAAGATAAAATTTTTGTATCTATGTGTATATTTTATAGATATATATGCATTTGACATACATATAGTATAAATATAGATACAAAAGCTTTTATCTAGTTGTTTTATACATGTATATAAATATAAATTTTGAAATTAGACCTAATCTAAGTTGTTTAATCAGTTTCTCCATATGTGAAGAATATTTACTTCTAACTATAGCTCCAAAAGAGAAATTGCCTGTTTATATTCAGAGTTGACTTGGTTTCATGTGCCATAATAAAGAGTCAATTTCTGCAGTTTATTGACTTGGCCATTGGGTAAGCCAAATCAACCATTAAAATATCATAGTCTGGTGATTTAAATTTCACAGACATAGCTCAACTTTAAAAAGTGAAATAAAATTTCAATCTGGATTACATCATTGGATTTTACATTTTACATTTTGATTATTTTGGTATAGGTTTGAGATTGATATTACCGACAAATGAACATATTTGTTATTCAATTTAAAATGCTGAAAAACTAAAATATGTTATTTTGTGTCATCTAGCTTATGCTCAGTAAATTCAGGGTGATAATTACAAGGCTTTAAATGTAGTAATAACTCACGTTAAAGGATCACTGCTTCTCAAGGACCCAAGTCCTGGATTTGCGGAAGCCATTTTCACAAAAGACACTAGATCAATGATTCTCAAATCTTTCTGTTGATAGAGCAATTGGAAATTATGATGCTCTGAAAAAACACCACAAATTCTAAGATGTTAACAATAATTAAATCTACTATTCTTATGCAATCAATGGCATCTTATATTAGTAGGTAATATGCAAGTGGCTAAGGTTATAAGCTCTGAAATCAGACTGTATTTTACAAATACTGGAACTGAGACATAGATAAATTAAGCTTCTTGCCCAAGGTCATATGATTATAAAGTGGCAAAGTAAAAATTTAAGTCCAGGCGATATTAATGGCAATTCTGTCAAAGAGTGGTTGTGAGACTTAGTAAGTCGTGGAAAGTGTATAGCACCATGACTGGCTGTGGATCTCTATTGAGCCTTTACTAATATAGACAAGACATTGTACTTGCCAATACTTAAAACATAAAGGAAGAAGACAACACAAGTGAGGAAATTCTACTCACTACATTAATTGTTCTCCTGAAACTTTAAAAAGTTTTCTTTCACTTAAGGGCAGGATGGTGTTGCTGCTATATTTTCACGTGGTCACCAGCATAGGAAATATTTTCTGTTTGATTTAAAAGGTGGGTCCTAGAAGAAAACTGCCTGGAATTTAAATCAGAACACTGACATTGAAAAGTTGTGTGACCTTGACATATTAGATAATGTCTCTGGACTTCAGTCACGAAATGAGAATAATTAAAATACTAACCCGAAGAGGATTAAAAGAGTTAGTAGGTTTATGTGTACAATCACGCCTAGAACAGGGACTCAATTAATGTCATCTATTCCTATTATTATTTCCAAAGAAGTCTTCAGTACATTGCAAATTCAAAGATTAAGAAAAACCATTTTTATACTAATATATAAACACACACACGCACATATGAAATCAGAAAATTCCATTTTCACCTTGAATAATTCACATAACGTAAAAGGCAGGCTATTTTTATATTTTTCAAACTAGAATTTAAAAGATAAACTAACTCTTTCTGTGTAGACTATTATGATAGAGAAAAAATCTGAAATGTACAAATGATATTACAAAGAAAAAAATAAAACTGTAAGCATTTTCTAACTAAAAAGCAAAATATATATATATTGGTGCTTTGTGTACCTGCTCCAAGAACCACTTTCCTCCCAATTCTTTATGGGTCTGCTTTTTTCTCATTCTGGAAGTCTTGCTTGAATATCATCTTCTCAGAGAGAGCATCCCTGACTTCCGTCCCCTATTTAGAAAATCCTTCCTTTTAAAATTTGCAATCAAACCATCATCTTGTTTATTTTCTTCATAATACAAATAACAACATGTAATTAATTTTTTTCTATCTCCCCCGCTAGAACAAAAATTGAATTAGGAGTGGAATTTCTCTATATTGTGTCACTGTTTATTCATTAGATGCCTAAGTCTGTATTTGGTAGGTACGAGCATTTAACAAATATTTGTTTATTAAATTAACAAATGACACAATGTCTTTATAGTCCGCTGTCACTTGATGCTTTATCTGTAGAAAGATCCAACAATTTGAACCTGAATTAATAAATTGCAAACTTTGTGTATTTTTGCTTAGCCCATGTGGACTTCTTTGAGAGATTTGCAGGGAGCTCAGGGACTCAAATGAGTAGTATGGACAGAGCTTAAAAGGACAGACAGAGGAGGCCCCTGTGGAAATAAGAGGGAGTCCCCAGTAGGTAGGGTGGACACAAAGGGAAGTTCAAAGTCCATAGGCACTGAGATTATGAAAGCTAATTTTAGCTCCTGCCTGATCCTGAAATAGACTTCCAAGTGGTCTCTTTGTCTCAGCTTCCTCTTCGTAGTTACCAGATTTCTGAAATAGAAATCTTACCAAACTGGCTTGATCGGGGCCCAACAATGGCTCCACGAGGCTTTCTGAATAAAGAATAAGGCTTGTGTCAGAAACATCAACTTCTTTGTCAGGCTCAATAAGTCTCTAGTCTTCTTTCACATCTCCATGGACTCAGGACTATTATGGCAGATGCATTGGGTGGAATATTTGCAGTTCCAAGAACATCTCATTTTCTCCTACTTATCCATAGCTTTGTACATACTGTTCTTCTGCCTGGAATATCCATCCTTATTTTTCAAAACTTGTTTAAAGTACTTTGGATTCAGAATGGAAATAGATATTTGCCCCTTTATGTGGCTTACAGATACACTTTCTCTTCTTCGTGGTCATCCTTTGGATATCAATTGGATGAAACACACACACATACACAAAAAATTCAGATATTTTTACTTCATCAGCATTAGGCTTCTGAGAAAGAGGAGTCAAAACATTTACATTCAGGATTAAAAACGTTCTCTTAGCTACAACAAAATCTGTACTACTTTCATGGTTATCAATTGAGATAACATTTCAAAATTATTATGTAGAGTGTTATTAATTCTCTTTTTGTAATATTACGCTTTCCAATTAAGCCCTGAGGCCTCTCAGTGCAATTTCCTCTGTAGTCATCTATCCCTTGATGGCTACCACCTAGTTAATATCCACCAAAAACTGTCAAAAGCTTGCAATTTACTATTGTTATTATCATCATAGTTTTTGTTGTTTCTTAAGGGAGTTTAAATTTTTGGATAGGATATTATTCTGCAGTTTCTGCAGGAGAAAAAGAAAGCCACTATAAGGACTTATATTCACATTTCAATATTCAGTTATTGAGGAACTAAATATAAGTCATTGTGTTGTATACGAACCAGGAAAATTAGAGAGAGAAAAAGAATGGGAGAGAAAAAAATGAATACATGTAAAAGGGTGTGTGTGTGTGCGCGCACATTTCTAAATTATATATGTAAATTGTTTTGATATTTAAATTAGATAAAAATTACATAGAAACACACACACAGAATTGATTCTTGTTATTCACAGTAGTTATGTTCTACAGAATTGACCCAAACACTGAATTAGCAAATACTGAATGATTGCTCCGAGGGAAAATACAAGATTAGGTTCCTGCAAGCCTCTTGTCACAACATTTTCATCAAACAATCAATATATAGCCTGGTTTTGTGTACATTTCCACTTAAAGACACCTTATTTAATATATAGTTGATTTCACAGCCAACAGCATTATAACTCATGCCTATATGAAGCTTTTCTAACATGTATTTTCTCTGTAAGGCACATCACAGCCTTCTTGTATTTAGGAACACCAGACAGCACTTCAGTATTAGGTTTAGGGACTATTTTAAACATCAAAGGCGCCAATCAAATACACAGAAATGCAACGAATTTGGCATTAAATAGGCCAGGAAAGGGCAGTTCATTGCAGTATGAGATCTCAAAACAAGACGGCAGAGTGTCACCTTGTTTAAGCTCAGCTGGAAACTTGCATACTGGATGACTCCAAATTTTCACCACTTTGCACATGTGCATGTCAACAAATGACCTCCAAAGCACCTTGACTATTGATACTGGGGTTACAAATAAATTTTAATGAGCAGATGAATTTGAAATTTTGCATTATTTGAAACTTGCAAGTAATGAAGACTGTGTATGTGTGCATACATATGTATATATGTATATACACATAAAAAATATCAAAAATCTTCCACATGAATGATGTCTGTAGAATCAATGTTCAGTTTGTATCATATTTGCCTGTCACATAAGAGGAGCTAAGAAGTATGATTAAAATAAAGGAAAGAATAGGAATCTATTGTTTTTCCCAGGTCATCTTTATTTAATCATGGTCCTTAAAATGACAACTAGAGGCTTTCTTAGAGAAATTATGCTTCCATTACTTCATATTCTTTAAAAATCTATAACATTGTTTCATTTTCTAATGATAAAGATATATTTTTGGTAAAAGTACGGAAAAATTCAAGAAATATAAACACCACCATTTGTATGGTGAGATAAAGATCATTAAAAATTGGATGCATTTCTTCCCAGTGTTTTTTACCGCAATGAGTAAATAGGCATATAAGCATTTTTAAAAATAAAAGTAAAATTTTACTTTCTAGCTTGCTTTTAATATTTTTTTTCATTAACGCTGTAGCAACATTCTCCTTATCATTGTATTTCAGCTTTAGATTTCTGCTGATCTCTGTTTCCAAAAGGATATACCCAGATATTTGAGGTCACTAAATGCACTTTAGATGCAGCAATCTGCTGCCTTTGCTGAATAAACGCATATGAAGGCCCCTACTGGGGAGACTTAGAAAAAAACTATTAAGACTGTACTGCTTGATTTTTTCTTTAATTTTTGTATTCCTTGAGAGATTCTCACTTAACCAAAAAAAAAAAGGAATCATTTCCAAAGGTGCAAGGAAGCTTACACTAAAATAGATTATCTATATCATAATTGACCTTTGCATAAATGCATGTATTTCATAGCAATTCAGCTCAATCAAATTTCCCAGGAAGACATATTCACACAATGCAACAACAGAATTAAAGTTTTAAAATGTACATTTTAGTACCTCTCCAAAGCCAAAAAGTTCAATCTCTGTGTTGAAGCTCTCATAACATTATTGTTTTTCAGTACAATGAGAGTTAATGTGGACTTTTCTGCCTTTGTGAATTATAAAAGGTATTCTGGGCTAGGAGAAGGAAGCAATTTCTACTCTTGTTCTCTTAGGGTGTTGCATGATTACCTTCAAACAGGCAATTACTGAGCAAACTTAATCAACTAAAAAATATTTAACACTATCATAGCAAAATTCTCAGATAACTTCAATTGATCATTAAAATTTCCAGTTTTTCTTTTCTAATATTTTATTCTTTACCCTTACATGAAGAAACTACATAGTTCCAAGTCCAGAAAAACTGAGATAATTATGAACAATGAAGTGAATTGAGTCAATTTCTTAAAATACTATAATGTATGTATAATTTGTTTATTATGTGAAAAGAATTAATTAACTCATAGGAAAATGTTATAGAGGGAAAAATTAGTATGTCATACACTGACATATTCTGGATTCTTTGAATGCCTTTTAAATTGCCATGTAGTCATTAGTTAATTGTTGAAATTAAGCTAATTTTAGGCTGTTAATCCCAAAATGTATTCAAAAGATTAATCATTAAAAGTTATTTACATACTGAAATGGATTAACATGGGAACTATTTTTATTAACTATAAATTAAAAGGAATTTTATTTCTGATGCCCCAAAAGTGAAAAACAGTATTGCCTTTGCATTTGAAAGTATTTAAAATCTTGCTAAATGTCATGGCCCTTGAATTTGGCTCAACAGAACTGGATTCAAAACCAAACTGAATACTCCCAATTCAACAAGCCAAAAAGGGTGATGATTTCCTTCATTTGTAGAAGGCGTCTTGCCTCTCTCACAAACACTTACTTGCATCATTGGACCTTACACAAGTTTTTCTACACACTCAGTGTAAGTGTTTGCTCCTCGTCATGGAATATCCTTGTATAAGAAATGTTTTTTATCCACCGTCTTTCAAACAATCAACAAGTCATACTGACAGTACCATGGATTCTAAGTCACCCTGAATTGAGGTGCCCTGGTAGTTTCTTCATTCCCAGAGGAAGAGACAGAAAAATGTATACTTTTACTGCCATTAAGTATGACATTTAACATTTATTGGCTACTTATCACATTTGGATCTTTGTTAAGCAGTTTGCCTACATCATTTCATTCCAGCCTCACAAAAACCATACAAGATCATTATTAGTTGTATACTCTTTGGGGAAAGTTCATTACATTTTACATACCTTGGTTTTCCCATAGGTAAAATGGGAGCTAATTAATAAGTAGGTTGATTAGGTAGAACTAAATGAGAAAGATAAGACTCAAATTTAGGTCTGCAGGTTCTTCCTCAAGCTTGAAGTCAAGCTTACCTTGCATTTTAACACTTGCTGCTGATTGACTTTGTACAAGTAAATAACCTGCCAGTTTCCACATCTGCACAATAGAGATAATGTTACTCACTTTACAAGGATATAGACAAGATCAACTGCCATAAAATATGTGGATCACAAAACAATTCATGTGGTACATCCTTGGAGCATCACAAATGTTAATTTCCTTACACAAAGATATAAGCTATTAGCATTATGACTGCAGTTAGGAAAACAACTGAGATGTGTGGCATAAAAATCATGTGCATTATATATGATGGAAATACAACAAAATAATATAAATCAACAACATCTTCGCTACACTAGGCTATATGTTCAACACAGCTATTGGGCAACTGCAAGGAACAACTCCAGGAAATAGTCGTATGTAGCAGAGCATGATGTTGACAGTAGGGACTGACTGTCAAAGCAAAAATTGCACCATACAAAGTTAAACGGGCAAGAAGACTTTATTCAAGGCTATTGCAAGGGGCAGGGAGAAGTCTGAACTCCATTCCACCGAAACAAAGAGCAGTATTTTGAGTGCTGGAGTGAGAACACAGGTCATCTGCATTTGCTAATTAGCTTTAATCCCCTAAAAAGTAAACTTTCTCTTATCTTTGTGACAGGAGGTAGTTCTATAACTTGGAGCAAGGCACCCACTAAACTTAGGTTCCTACTCTTTCACAGAAACTGGGAGATAGGGGTGTTATCTCCACTGATGTTTACATTTTAAAGAGATGTGTCCCACATCCTTGAGAAAGACATCCCTGCATTATCTAAACTGCAAGAGGTTTTTTTTTTTTTTTTTTCCAGATTAGGTCTCACTCTGTCGCCCAGGCTGGACTGCAGTGGTACGATCTTGGCTCCTTGCAACCTCCACCTCCTGGATTCAAGTGATTCTCCTGCCTCAGCCTCCTGAGTACCTGGGACTACAGGTGCATGCCACCACATCCAGCTAATTTTTGTATTTTCAATAGAGGCTTTTAAAAAAGATTTACATACATCTCCAAGAAGCAGAGAAAGAATATACAATTACAGGAGAATGTTCTAAAAAAAATGCTCTAAGAAAAGGGAAATCTGGGTCTAGAGTTAGGAAGAACCTTGTCCAGAGTTTAGTCGAACCGAGGGGAATGTTCAGGAGGTCTTGGTCAGTTTAACACCAATGAGGGAGGATGGGTGATGGGCACGAGTTCCACCTTCTCCTCATATCCAGCACCTCAGAGCACTCCACACTATGTGCCAACTTTTCTACTCATTACCTCAACAGTTTGTTCCAACAATCAAGTAGAGAGAAAATCTAACAATTCATTTCAGAGGAGGAGAAAATAATATGAGAAACCTAAATTAGTCACACAATTACTGAAATCCTTAAATCAGTTAATGACACAGCAAGTTGGCATCACATTTAGGTTAAAGACATGCACCTTGGTGTTTTCTTTACAATACCATAACAATCCTCATAAAAATATTTTTAAAAGGCATCAAGAGAGTTAAATATAAATGAGTGGAGTATGTATTTTTAAAGCAATGGAAATAGTTAACCAAAATTTTAAAATATATTTTTCTAAACAGACCTGTATTAAATGTGCATGAACATGTTGATCTGTGGCAATATTCGGTTTGGTTTGTAAGCTCCATCTTACTGTGTTTCAATTAGGGAAAAGTCTTCTAATTGTCTGAATTGTGTTGACTAGAAGTCTCCTGTGGAGTCAGTCATGTCAGTTGGTTTATTAGTTAATTAAGTGTCATTTTATACCTTATTTTCTAAATTCCAGGCACCCAAAAGAGCTCACTCTTAAGATTCTCCTTTCTATCAGATATCTGCATAATTAGTCTCATTTTAGAATACCTATTATTCCATGCACAGCAGAAGAGAACAATTAATTGGGACCACATGCAATTATGCTGAAAGGTCAGGTGCTACCCATAATAAAACTCTGCTCAAAAGTGTGTTTGGGGAGAGCATTAATATGGTTATCCAGGAGAATTTTTAGGGGCAGAAAATCTCCAAATGCAATTAAATGGGCTGTAAAGTAATCACTTGCAATTTTTCATTTTTAAAGCAAGAGACTTTTTGAATGTTGTATTAAATGAATACTTCTAAGACCAATCAACTTTAGGAGATTTACATCAAGAGGTGACACATTCATACCCTAAAGCAGAAAGCACATTATTTGGCCTGAAACTTCCTGTGTGAGTTTCAAGTTATAAAGAGCTTTCATGGAGCAGTTGCTACAAACCCCTCAAATACAGTTAATAGTAAAAGTGCTAGCTTTATCCATCTCGGGCAATTTGAACAATATAGCCATAAAAATTACAGTTAGAAGTATGGATGTGTGGATTATAAAGTATCCCCAGTACTCAAATGTGCATGAATTCATAATTCTGTGTTCTTCAACAATATTATGTTTGCCTGTTAAATGCAAATTTCTGAAGTAGATTTCACTCTGGAGGAAGTTCCAAAGATACCTCTGTCACTATTAAAAGTATATGCATATTTTACAGCCCTAGGCAGGTTTATAAAATGCTCACTGTTTCCCTCACTTGGAAAAGATTTTGCTGATAAAAGAAAAATGGTAGAGAGACAAAAATGCAGAAAAGTACAATAAGAATTGACAACAAAACATTTTTCTCTGCAGTAACCAATTTCGCTTATCTGTGTACACAAACAATATTTTGGTTTCATAAATAAGAAATATTTGCAACATGAATGATGCAGATATCCTTATTTATTTCAAGGTAACAAAAAGACAGTAGATCTGGAATATTTATAGATTTAAGCTTTGTTTAAGGATTGTGCATGCATTACACCAGTACCTACACTATGTGTTATAGCAGTGGTTGTGGAGATAAAAACATAATTAAGACATAGTCATTACTTCAACGATTTTCCTTTACAATGAAAATATTGAGACTCCATTTGCACACCATATAAAGGCTTACACTCTGGAAATTAAACTGATCTCAATTTCAATCCTGGTTCACCTTTTTTACTAGTTGTGTGACCTTAGGCAAGTTCCTTAATCTCCCTGCGCCCTCGTTTTCACATTTATAAAATGATCATTTAAATAATAATAACTACAAAGACCCTAAATTGCTAGTGGCAGAATAATTAGCTCAAACTAGGTTAAACTAAAGGAACACTTATTTGCTCATATAGCCAAAGAACAGAAAGGCTAAGGTAGATTGTCCCTGAGGAGGTCTCCAACCTAGGACTCAAAATCCTATGGATTGGAGAATTCCAAAGCCCATTTCTTTATTCATAATTGGTACATTCTCATCACAACAATCTGCTCCTTTCTGTTTCTCAACCCTAGTGGTATTTTTAAAGCTCTTGTTCCATCAAATCAAAGGGAAGCTTCTCTTCTCTCAAAAAAACAAAATTAGATACCAATGTAAATTTTTTTTAGAAGGAGTCTGTACAAATAACTTGAAAGTTACACATCATTAGGTTCTTGATAAATCCACCTCTTAGTAAATCACAAACTCCTAGGAGCAGGGACTTTTGCTTCTTTAATATGTGCAACCCATCTTTTATCTACTTAGTAGGTCCTAAGTAAATGCCTTGTATTATGTGTGTGAGTGGGTCTGGTGATGTGTGTATGTGTATGTGCATTTGTGTGCATGTGTACGTATGAAGAATTTTGGCCGTTATCAATCCCCACATGAAAACCTCTCAAGGTCTGTATATTTCATAGAATACAAAGTCTAATCTCATTAGCATTCAAGGTCTTTTGGGATCTGCCCTACAATCTTCTTAACTCACCGTTCCCTTCAGTTGCATCTCATTAACTGACATTTTCAAACACGCTGGACACTGCTCCATCTCCAAGCTTATTTTGAGCATTTCCATCTCCTTAATGTGGTTTTTCCCATTTCTGCATTTCAAAAGCCCTTCTCATCCTTTGGGGCCCAGCTCAGGTATAATCTCCACCATGAAGTGTTCTCTGACGTGCTTATTCATAAGTTCTTTGAACAGACATATTTAGTATCTAACAATATCCCAAGTGTTTGGGATAAAATAATGAATGAGATGCACTTCTTCCTTTGAGGAACTCACTGTTTAATGGGATAAATTTTTCAATTACAATATGACAGGGTCAGATGGAGCTAGGTATAGAGTACAAAGGAGTCACTAAGTCTGAACTAAGGGTAGCAAGGGAGGCTTCCTGGGGGATGTGCTGACGGCTGTTCAAGTGCTGTTCTTCCAGTATGTTCCTGTTCAGGTCTCTAAGAGACACTCAGTGAGGGTCTGCAGTGCAGCTGGTTGTGCGTGTGTCACTCTTTAATTAAAACATTCATGATATTAAAAATCATCATAACAGGCCAGGCGTGGTGGCTTATGCTTGTAATTCCAGCACTTTGGGAAGCCAAGGCAGGTGGATCACTTGAGATCAGAAGTTCGAGACCAGCCTGGCCAACATGGTGAAACCCCATCTCTACTAAAAATACAAAAAATTAGCCTGGCGAGGTGGCGGTCGCCTGTAATTCCAGCTACTCAGGAACCTGAGGCAGGAGAATGGCCTGAACCTGGGAGAGGTTGCAGTAAGCCGAGATCACACCATTGCACTCCAGCCTGGACAACAAGAGCAAAACTCCGTCAAAAAAAAAAAAAAAAATCATCATAACTACTATTAAAAAAAACTTCATTTGGAGTGCTTACTATTTGCCAGTCCCTGTGTCAATTACTTCCAACGGATTACCTGATTTAACCCTCACAGCTGCATCTCTATGAAAAAAAATAAAGGGCATCAATGTGATTTTATATGACATGTTATAGGCCAGTCTAATCAGATAAACCATTCAAGCAGAGACAGTGATTGGCTCAGGGAAGGGCACATGAACTCACCTGGACTAATCAGATTTCATCCCTGGGATCGCTGTGGAATTCAAAAGCCTCTAAGCATTTCTTCAGGATATTTCATCTCCTTAGAAGACTGTCTCTGCTTCATCCAACCAGTAAATTCCTGCCCATTTTGCAAAATGTGGCTCAGTTATCTCCCCTTTGATTTATTCTTAGACCCTCATAGGTACTCTCCCTCTTTTATTTATGTTTTTAAACAGTGTCTGGCTCTATAGCCCAGGTTAGAGTGCAATGGCACAATCTTGGCTCACTGCAGCCTCGAACTCCTAGGCTCAAGTGATTCCAGCTCAGCCTCCCAAGCAGCTGGGACTACAGGCATGTGCCACTACACCCTGCTAATTTTAGTATTTTTTGTATAGATGGGGTCTTACTATGTTGTCCAAGCTGGTCTAGAACTCCTGGGCTCAAGTGATCCTCCCACCTCATCCTCCCAAAGTACTGGAATTACAAGCGTAAGCCACCAGGTCTGGCCCATTCTCTCTCTTTACATGATTTTCTTAAAGTCATCTCCACGATGACACTTCTCATAGTGTTAGTTGTGCATATATTGTTCAATAAAATATGATGTGTGGAAGGTAGAGCGCATGGCTTATTTATTTTTTCATTACCAATGTTAATTCCAGTGCCTTGCATGTATAGATAAAATGAACAAACGAATGGATGAGCATATGAATGAGGTGTAAGTCTCAGCTGGATACAATTTCTCATGACATTTACCAGCAATAAATAGGTTTCAAACTCAGTTATCATCTCGTATTATTTTCTTAGGATGTCTTGGGTCATTTTTCTCACTTATTCTCCACATGTTTATTTCTATTGACTACCCAACACTTCTCTTTGTCTATTTTTCTATGTTACACTAAAAATAAATCACGATTGTTGGTGTATTCCTGCTGAAGTTTGTCATTAATTCCACCCAGCTTATGGAATAGCTGCATTGAGAAAATAATAAGGGACCTCATTGTGAGTTTCCCCGTTAACTTCCTCAGGAAAATGTTAGACATTTGGTGCCAATCGTCTCAGTTAACAACAAACTTAGGGGATGAGATGTCAGAATCATGGGCCTTTATCTGTGTCTTATTGTTAGTCTTCCTGAGGATGGAAGGGAATATTTGGATTCTTCTGAGTGAAAGACAGTGAAGTAGATGTCTCTGACACGGAAATCCACCATATCCGGAGTTTCTTAGCAATGACAATCCTGTCACAGCTGTTAGAATTTATACCTTTATCCATGTGACATTTTAACAGGAGACAAATCCAAGTTATTACAAACAGATATAAACCATTCAGACCAAAATGGCTTGTATTAGCAACTTCATCCTGCTGACAAGCCTTGTTTCAGAAATTTGTAAACATTATTCTTGCACATTTGTTTTTCCCCTCTACAAACCTGAACCTACGTCAGCCTTTTATCCTATAAAATTTAAAACTGCCAGTTTAAAATGTTTATTTAGTTACATCCTAGGATGTAAGAGATGGAAATATATAGCCATTTAACCAGCTAAGTGATGGAGAAAACAGTGGGTGGCTGTTATTTGCTTGATTTTAGTATTCTGTCAGTACCAATGGCTTTCGTATCACATTGGAGAGGGAGCTGTGGAAATTGAAGAAAAAATTGAATGGATATTTGGGAAAGACATTTTAGTGGGAGAGTAAGAGCTTTCAAAGAATTACTCGTGTATATATATTTCCCACATGACTCTGAATTCTTTATTTGAACTGACATGGTTTGGCTAAATATACTACTATCCTGTTTGCCTGGTCCAAGCAAGAAACAGACAGAAAAGGTGTGAAATTTAAACAGTATATGAAGAATAAACACATGTTAGGGGACAGCCTGCAGTTCTCAGGTCTGTAATGCTGAAAATCTATAGATACATATCTCTAGCCCTAGAAAACACTTGCAATTATTCTTACTTCTCTTCCCCTGATGGGTAAGTGCTCTGCTAATAGAGCAATGATGCTTGCTGAATGAATTATGAAGAAGGATGGCTTTTATTTTCCTTTGGATAGGTAGAACTGTTTCCAAGCCAAAGGTAGAACAATAAATGCTATTGTAAAGATACAATAAAATGATGTGTGCCAGACAGCATCAAAAGGTAGAAATGTCTAATATCCTGGAGAGTTATTATAGTAGGTATTTGTACCTTGGTACCGTTTAGGCTTCCCAGGTAGGATTTACTTACATGAAAATATAGTCAGTTTTGCCTTTCTTGAGACTGTCTGACCACATTGAACAGAAGAATGAATTGAAGTTAAGGCCAATGAGAAAGATGGCACCAGGTTAGTCAATCAGCAATCTGCTTCTTTTCAGGTTGTTCCTAAAAACAATGGTGTCCACCATTCCCTGGCTTACTTATTATGGTTTGTGCCCAGTCATGAGCAGAAAGGGGCTGACTCCAAATCTCTACAAGATAACCTAGTAGTGTCTCCAGGCTATCAAGAGCCCTGAAAAGCCAGCTTTCAACTAAGACAGTAGTGTTCACATTTTATTTGTTGTATCACCATTTGATTAAACATGATCTTAAATGTAAATTGAATGCATAAAACATAAAAACTGAGGACATCAATCCAGTTGTTGCTGAGGTAAAGATATCAATGAATTGGCCGGGTGCAGTGACTCACACCTGTAATCTCAGTGCTTCAGGAGGCTGAGAAGGGAGGATTACTTGAGGCCAGGAGTTCAAGGCCACCTGGGCAACATAGCAAGACCTCATCTCTACAAAATAATTGTTTGTAATTAGCCAGGCATAGTAGTGTACACCAGTAGTCCTAGCTACTAGAGAAGCTGAGACAGGAGGATGACTTGAGCTCAGGAGTTCAAGGTTGCAGTGAGCCATGATCATGCCTAGGTGAAAAAGTGACACCCTGTCCTTCACTTTTTCCTTCCTTCTTGAGGGAAGCTGTGAGACTACCAGGCATATCTAAACTACCTAAACTCTGGCTGGGCACAGGGTCTTACACCTGTAATCCTAGCATTTTGGGAGGCGGAGACAGGTGGATCACCTGAGGTCAAGAGTTCGAGACCAGCCTGGCCAACATGGTGAAACCTCGTCTCTACTAAAAATATAAAAATTAGCCACATGTGGTGGTGGGCACCTGTAACCCCAGCTACTTGGGAGGCTGGGGCAGGAGAATCACTTGAACTCAGGAAGTAGAGATTGCAGTGAGCTGAGATCATGCCACTGCACTCCAGCCTGGGCAACAGAGCAAAAACTCCACTTCAAAATAAATAAATAAATAAACAACGTAAACTGTACCAACTAATTAAAAAAAAAAAAAACCACTAAGCAAAGGGCCCACTTTTATTTATTCATTTTTATTTTATTTATTTATTTTTTTGAGATGGAGTCTCGCTCTGTCACCTAGGCTGGAGCGCAGTGACGTGATCTCAGCTCACTACAAGCTCCACCTCCCAGGTTCACACCATTCTCCTGCCTCAAACTCCCAAGCAACTGGGACTACAGGCGCCCGCCACCACACCCGGCTAATTTTTTGTATTTTTACTAGAGACAGGGCTTCACCGTGTTAGTCAGGATGGTCTCGATCTCCTGACCTCATGATCTGCCCACCTCGGTCTCCCAAAGTGCTGGGATTACAGGTGTGAGCCAACACACCCGGCCAAAGGGCCCACTTTTATAATGAAGGCTAGAATAATGAGAGGATGACTGACATGAAAGAAAAGTGTTTAAGTCCTGGCTCAAATATAGGCCTGATACTAAACAGAAACATTTGTAGAGTCCTAAATAATATAAGGGATACATCCTTACCTTTGTTTTTCATTTTTCTTTTTCACAACATAAAATTGACTCACATTTCATCAAAAATTAAGGGAAGTGGCCTAGGTCATATAACTAAGAAATGACCTGAAAAAGACCATATTCTAATTCTGATCATTCAAATCAGGTGCTCATCACAGTATATCTTCTTACATTGTTAATATTTATTCAAGATTTAGCTCAAGAAAGAAGAGAATCTTGGTTTGGAGTCATTTTATAAAAGGAAAAAAAGGATAAAGAATGAGAGGAAGAAAGAAAAAGAGAGGATTAGCGAGAGGAAAGAAAAACACATTATTCTGCTGCCTTACATCCCTGGTCTTTTGAGCTATCTTTCTGTAATAATTATTGTACTACTTTCTGACACTAGGATGCTTTGCCCACTCAGTGCCCATGAAATCTCTAAAATAAATGTCATGGTAACAAAAAAAAAAAAAAAGCGTGACAATTACTTTCTTCATATGATTCTTCAAACAATTCTTACTCTCAATATGTACAGGAGAAAACCAAATAAAGTGGCATCGTATCCATTTTTCAAGTGTGAGAACTGTGGCAAGGAATAGTATTCAAGTGATATAGTAGGTGATATGGTTTGGCTATGTCCCCACCCAAAGCTCATCTTGAATTGTAGCTCCCATAATTCTCATGTGTTGTGGGAAGAATCTGGTGGGAGGTGATTGAACCACATGGGTGGTCTTTCCCATGCTGTTATTGTGATAGTTAATAAGTCTCATGAGATCTGATGGTTTCATACAGGGGAGTTTCCCTGCACATGCTCTCTTGCCTGCTGCCATGTAAGACGTCCCTTACTCTTCCACCATGATTGTGAGGTTTCCCCAGCTATGTATAACTGTGAGTTAATTAAACCTCTTTCCTTTACAAATTATTCAGTCTCAGGTATGTCTGTATTAGCAGCATGAGAACAGACTAATACAGTAAGCATAAATGATAGCCCACTATATTTGTCAGGGTTCTTCAGAGAGAGACTATTATAGACAGATATAGTCTTTTGGTTTACAGATAAGCCAAAAGACTATAGCTACAGATAAGATACAGATATGGATGATATAGATATAGATATTTGAGAAGGGAATTATTAGGGGAATTGGCTCACAAGGTCATGGAGGCTGAGAAGTTCCATGACAGGCTGCCTGTTAGCGGGAGACCCAGGGATGCTTGTAGCATAGCTCAATCCAAGTCCAAAGGTCTCAGGACAAGGGAAGCTGGCAGTGTAACTCTCAGTCTGAGGGGGAAGGCCTGAGAACCCAGTGGGCCACTGGTACAATTCTGGAGTCCAAAAGCCAGAGAGCCTGGAGTTCTGATGACTGAGGACAGGAGAAGAGTGCATCCCAGCTCCGAGAGAGAGGAAATGGTCTTTCTGTTCTGTTCAGGCCTTTTCTGTTCTATTTGGCTGACTGGATGATGTCTACCACACTGAGGACAGATCGTCCCCACTCAGTCCACTGACACACGGGCCAATCTCCTCTGGACACGCTCTCACAGACACACCCAGAATTAATTGTACACCAATTTTTTCAGGTAATCTGTAATCCAGTCAAGCTGACAACTAAAATGAACTCTCGCATCTAGGTGCTGGTCTTGCCCCTAGGCACCAGCTGTTTTGAGCGTTGTCTGTCACCCTCTTCCGGGAAGTGCCTCCTGCTGATGGAAGTTATGGGGTGTGGAAACGAGGCTGGTCCATCAATGATGACAACACAGGGACACAAATAGACCACCCTCTTTCCTCAAGGTGAGACAACTCTGTGGTTTATGCATGAGATGAGACTTCCAGTATGACAGAGCAGGGATGTTTAGAAATTCTCTGCACATAAAGCAACTCTGAAGCTGGACAAAACAGTCAAAAATAACCATTTCAGAAATCTGTAATTTGACCAAAGGCAAGAAGCAAGTCAGAATTCATGCTCTGGACTGTTTCTATTAGCTCCAGGGGCAGCTCCCTCCCCGCCGCGCCCCCCCACCCCCCAGCCCTGTGCCCCACCCTGCAACACACACTCCTCCAGCTCTGTGACAGCACTAGTTCAACTAGGCAAGGCAGAACCACAAAAACCGCAGCTTTGCTTCTGCTGCTAGAAGGGGTTCACTTGATTTGGAGTTTAAAAACTTCAGTTGACAGAGAAGATCTTAGAGGCAAGCAAATACGGAGATAGTGCTCCCGCTAGCCTGAGATTGTGGTCCTGTTTGGAGTAATCAATGGACTTAGCGAAATCATCTGAGATAAGCTTGAGAAGTTCGTCACACAACCCAGATTGATTCAAGGATGGGCACATGGGCAGCAGAGATGGGAGAGGGTTTAACCCACAGGTACGTTGCTGGTTAGTGGATGCTCTGTGGACATGCAAAGAGATGCAGAAAATCTCAGCAGAAAGTAAAAGTCTGACCAGATTTTAACATGGCCTGAAGTTTTTAATGTATTCCTGAGTCTGGAAATCCATCCTCAGAAAGTGGAAGCCTGGCTGGTTCAAAGCATTTGAACACAACCTCCAACCAATGTTTTGACTAGTCACTCTGCACACATAGAGGCTAACCTAGGAAGAGAAGTTTAAAAATAGAAGTGACTGGGCGCGGTGACTCACGCCTGTATCTTAGTACTTTGGGAGGCCGAGGCAGGCGGATCACTTGAGGTCAGGAGTTGGAAACCACCCTGACCAACATGGTGAAACCTCATCTCTACTAAAAATACAAAAAAATTAGCCAGGCATGGTGGCGGGCGCCTGTAATCCCAGCTACTCGGAAGGATGAGACCGGAGAATCACTTGAACCTGAGAGGCAGAGGTTGCGGTGAGCCAAGATCATGACACTGCACTCCAGCCTGAGCAACAGAGCGAGACTCCATCTCAAAAAGGTAAGAAAAAAGAAATAAGAACAGAAGCCAACTAAATCCAATGCAAGCAGATAAAAGAAACAATAAATATCAGCCGGGCATGGTGGCTCACTCCTGTAAATAAACTTCTTCTCACGAGGTCAGGAGATCGAAACCATCCTGGCTAACCCGGTGAAACTCCGTCTCTACTAAAAATACAAAAAATTAGCTGGGCATGGTAGCGGGCGCCTATAGTCCCAGCTACTTGGGAGGCTGAGGCAGGAGCGTGGCATGAACCAGGGAGGCAGAGCTTGCAGTGAGCCGAGATCGCGCCACTGCACTCCAGCCTGGCAGCCTGGGTGACAGAGCGAGACTCCATCTCAAAAAAAAAAAAAGAAAAAAAGAAAGAAATAGTAAATATAATAAATATCAGTGAAAACTAATGAAATGAAATACTGAAAAATAACAGACAAAAGTGAAAACAAAAATTGCTTTTTAAAAGATCAACTGACATGTTCTTACTTTAATTGACCAAACAAATAGGAGGGAAGACTCGCATTGCCAAATTAGGAATGAAAGAAAGAATATCATTGTTGACCCTACAGAAATTATAAATTTATGAGGGACTACTGTCGACAACTTTATGACAACAACTTAGACAACTTAGATGGTATGAACAGATTTCTTAAAAAACTGAGATTACCAAAACTGTCTAAAGAAGAAACTGACAATTCGAGTAGGACAGTAACATGTACATAAATTGAATTAGTCATTTAAAATCTTCCTACACAGAAGGTTTCACTGGTGAAGTCTATCAACTATTCAAGGAAGAAAATATCAATCTTTTAAAAATTCTTTCAGAAAATAGAGAGGAAGGGGACATTTCCAATTCATTCTTTGAAAATAATATTAGCTTTCTCTAAAGCCAAACAATGACATCAAAAGAAAATCCATATTCCTTATGAATATAACCACAAAAATACTTAACAGTCACAAACTGAACTGAAGAACACATAAAAATGATTATACACTAGGCCATGTTGGGCTTATCCAGAAATGTAAGGTTGACATTCAAATCTCAATTATGTAATATGCCATATTAAACAAACATAAATCAAGTGATCATCTCAATAGATGCAGGAAAAGCATCAAAGTTTTTGGAGGAGTGTTACCTATGAGTTTCTGGGATGACATTGGGAATGGACTGGCAGATTGATACATTGGGTTTAGAAGAGTAGAAGTGGTAAATGTCCTTTCATATGGTCACAATATGGAATTCTGAAAGGCAAAGGAGGTGAGGCCTACATCAATGGGACACTTACTGGCTGTGTTGCTTCCATTCCTGGATGACATGGTGATGGGTGGGGTTCCATTAGGTTTAGTTATGGTAGTTCTTCCTCCTTTCACAGGCCTTCACATCTCCCTAGACACAAACCCATCCCACAATTGGTCTCAGGTGAGACTCAGCCAAGTGGTTCTTCAGAATCCTGACACTCAACTAATTATTCTTTTTTCCCCCGTATCCAACTGTATGACTGTCATCACTAATCTTAGAATGCAAATATACAAGGTCTTCTCATTCCCTTTCTCCAGGAAGTATGGACTGTAGAATGTCTTAGTACAAATTCAAGTTTAATCATTTACAAAGTATAGAAAGTATAGAAAGAACTGGTATCTGACTCTATGGATTAAATGTATTACTTGTGTGACCTTACACTCTCTAAACCTCAGTTTCTATAGCTATGACAATTATAGTAGCAGTAACTATCTAAAAGAACTATTGTGAACATTAATGGAGGTAAGATATGTAAAGTGCGTAATATGTATCAGGCACTAGTAAGAATTACATTAATTTTAGTTATTTTGTTCTTAGCTATGATATTTGTCCCTGAATTTTAAATTTTTCACATAGCCTTCAAAGGGCTTTATATTCTGGTCTGAATCTTACTTTTTAAACCCATCTCTTACTGTGTATCTCCATTCACCCTGAACCTCAGCCTAATTGAACGACTCAATCTTACTTGGACAGCATATAGCTTAACTGTAGGAAAAGCACTATGGCATCAACAAAGTTAAACAACCAGTTTCTTACATATTATGTTACTTTCAGCAAAATGTAATTAAAGTGATTTAAAGACACTATGAATTTTTGACAGTTGTCTCCCCAGGGGACTGGCTTGATGTGATATTAAAATACGTTTTATTTAATCTACTGGAAATTCAAGAGGAATGCTCTCTGCAATGCAAAAGGGACGAAAATCTCAGAATAAAAAAATTCATTTTCAATCCCTGCAGAGTTCATTATGAACAACAGAGTGCTAGAAATTAAAACATTTAAATGCATTTAATAAGGTTCTATAATGGAATGACATTCATGTTTAGATAGATTATCTAGTCTTTCTCCCTCTTTCATCTCTCTAAATTCTAAGGTTAGGGAAAAAGTGAAATACTGATGTGATTTAATTGGTTAATTATGGCTAGATTCATCAGCAAAGTAAGACAGCTGAAGCAATCATCTGGATTATTAAAGTTTAGAAACCTTCCTTCCCCATGATATCTTGATATCCCAGTTAAAGTGGGTCATGACTATTACATTAATTGAGACCAAACTATTTGTGGTTGCAGGAATGTGCATGCTTAAAAAATAAAACTAGAGTATTTAGGCCAGAATTAATTGAATCAGAAGAGGAGATTAAGGCAACATAGAAAGTTACTTAAATTTTTAACTTTTTTCATCTGCCTTCATCTACTATACTTTAAATTACCTATATATTACTGAAAGAAAAATACTTTTGCCTAATTATTCATAGAATTGGCTTAAGGCCGTTCATCAACAAAATGTGTGGTATTTGTTTTGAAATATTTTTTAAATGGTTGTGAAATTTTCAAAAAGAGTTTACTATGTAATTCATGTTACTATTACAGCTGAATATATACTAGTAAAAAGAAATCCTCAATATTGGTAATACCTTATTCTCGGTGTATTTGTGTAAATGTGGGTTGGACTCCCTTGATCAACTTTGAACACAGCCATATTCCACCTTTAAATTATTTCTCTTTATGCCGCTGAGTAAGGTTCAACATAAGTCTAATCCAAAGAATAACATGTATGTATTTTTCCTGTCTCTTATTGTACACCTTCTGCATTATACTATTTTTAAATATCAAGGAAAAATAAACTTCAATAATCAGATTATCATGATAATCAGAATTTGGTATTATCTATACAAACTCTTTGTCCTAATTAGTTTCTTTTACAAAAAAAAAAAATACATTATCCACACACATCTAGTAGTTACGATTTGACAATTTGTACCTCAAATAACCAAATTTTATTACACACACATTTCTTATGTTATTGGTCAGGATACTTAGTTGCTGTGAAAAACTCGGGGAGAGACTTTAGATGGACTTTCGAATAATCATGTCATCAGGAATTTGACATGCTTACTCACCTATTGATTCTAAATTCTATTGTGTAAACGTCTCACTCAGACAGGCTGCCCTTCTTGGTGTTCTCTGTAATTTCTGTGTTTAATCTTTTCAGTTCAGTAACTCATGAATAAAAACAAGTGGCTATTTTAAATAACACCAACAGAAGTTCCAATATTAAATCCCACCAACCTGATTTAAGTTCCATTTTCCATTTCCCAAGCAAGTAGTTGTGTGCAGAGAGTTGCGATGCTTGGCTAACCTAGATGAGTTGTATGTTGACTCTCATACCTGGTGTTGGGATGAGCCTCACTCAAAGTGCCATGTATTAGTCAGATATTGCTTGATTATCCGGCAATAAAAAAGACCTTAAAATCAAAGCTCACAACAACAAATGTTTCTCATTTGTGAAGTTTGTGATATCAGTTGTGGATAGACTATGGCTCTGTGTCTGCCCATGTCTCTTCTCCATTCTGGGATCTAGGCTGAAGGAACATCTCTATTTGGGATATGCCACATTCAAGATAGAAAATAAAGAGCAAGAGATTTTTTTTTTTCTTGTAAATGACTTGAAGCTTCGGCCTGGTACGGTATATGCTACTTCAGCTTACATTATATTGACCAAAGCAAGTTATAGGGAAAAGCCTAAGAATGGAATAGGGAAATATTAAATAACACTTCTCCCACTGAAAGAAACCATCATGGCAATGGATAGGGGTGAGAAGTCTTGTTCCTAGAAAAAAGAATTTAGGATAATACAATCTGCCACGTACATACTTAAAGAGTCAGAAAGTTTCATTCCGCAAGATTTCCTACAAAATTACAACAGATTTCCACTACAATCATCTACTCTCACACTCTGAAGCTCCAGCTGAACTTTCAGTGCAGAGTATCTCTCAATCCTAAGAGACCTAACATTAAGGTCGTATATGTGAAAGATTAGTCAGAATGTTGGGTGTCCCATACAGGCTAGATAGGGTGATGTGTAGCAACGTTAAAACAAGAAGGAAAATATGTGCTTCAGGAGCTATTTGTAAGCACAATATGGAAGATCCAGAGTGAATAATTGGACAACAAAACTTAAAATCTGAGCTGAAACAGGACAGAGGTAGATCTACATAGATTGATTTAGCAATTTGAGAACAGTAAGTGAAAAATACAAAGTGAAAACAGGAAGAATGGCAAGTTTAGGACTAAACTCCAACATGCTGTTCAGTTTAGTACTTTGGTAGTTCTTCTTTAGAACTTCAGCACTAAAGTATTAAAGTACTTCTTTTTTAAAGTAAAAAAACATTATTATAAGCACCCTGTCTTCCAGAATCTCTAAAATTTTTCTTGGACTCAGGGACTATTTTCCTTCTTATTCTATGTATTTAATCTCTGTCTAATTGATCTCATTGATTGATATCTAAGATCTAACAGATCTATATATCTAACTAATTCAGGACCATTTATCACAGTAGGACCTTTCGGTAAATCAACTGGTCATATGTAAATGAGTTTTTTATAGGCACTCTAATTTTCTCTATTTAAAAAAAAGAAAAAAAGCTTATTAACCTTGTATCAATGCTGCACTGTCTTGGTTACTATTGCCAGCAACTTTTGATCAAAAATGGTACCCTTTGATTAATTTAAGCATTGGTCCAATTAGTTATTCCACAGTGGGAAATTACTCACAATTAAAGAACTAAACAGCAGCGAACACATTATCCATGTATTGACAAACAAGATGCTTAAACCCAACAATAAAGCTTTTAGGAAGGCAAGAAATTTGTGTGACAGCTCTTCACATAGAAATCACAATATGTGACCACCAGCTCTAGCATCACCATACTAATACGGATCTTAAGGAAACATGGTGATGAAAGAAACCACTTTTTTTTGAGATGGAGTCTCGCTCTGTCACCCAGGCTGCAGTGCAGTAGCGTGGTCTTGGCTCACTGCAACCTCTGCCTCCCCGGTTCAAACAACTCTACTGCCTTGGCCTCCAGAGTAGCTGGGACTAGCCCACCACCATGCCTGGCTAATTTTTGTACTTTTAGTAGAGATGGTATTTCACCATGTTGGCCAGGCTGGTCTCGAACTTCTAACCTAATGTGACCTGCCTTACTTAGCCCCCCAAAATGCTGGGATTAGAGGTGTGAGCCATCACTCCTAGCCTGACAGAAAGCACTCTTCAGGGGAATGTTCTTGCAGCTGATTGTTGATGGTGTATACACCAGAAAATAAATAAAACTGGACAACTTAAAAATAAAAATGAGACATTAAAAAAAAAACAGCTGCTCTTTTCTCAGTAAAACTGATAATTACAGAGCCATGCAGTTTGTTCTGCTACTTACATTACCCATATTTCATAATCAACATTTTGAGAGCTTTTACCACTTTTAACTGTTTTGCAATTGATCTGATTCTTCTAAAGAGTTATGTATTTCTGAGATGAGGTTGTTTTTATTTGTTGATTGCCAACAAGCTGCAAATAATAATAAGTAAAGATGCCTGCGTTAATCTGAGTGGCTTTTCCAGGGCTTTTCAAGCTTTAATGTGCATATGATTCAGCTGAGGATTCAGATTCTGATTCAGTAGGTCTGGAATGGGACCGAAAAGCATGTATTTCTGGTAAGTTGGTCTGATGTTGATCAGCTCAGAAGTTAAACATCATGTCAATGTTGCTGTTTTGCAGACCACACTTGGAGTAGCAAGCGTTTACACAAAAACTGGGAAATACTAAGTCAGCATCAGGCTGGGCTTGGAAAGTGGAATACCGGCACCATTGGCAGGACTGGAACCCCATTTTTTCAAGGACTGGCAACTCACTGACTTAAACTGCGGATTTTATGTACTATCAAATAAGAGATGCCTTACTGTGGGTCTCTGGGTCTTTGCCCCTGTGTTATTTGGATCCTAATCACCTCTTACCCCAATCAGTACAGCAGCCAATTGACGAGTCTCCCTGCTCCGTCTTGTGTCTTTTTAAAGTTCTTCCCCAGGCCAGGCGCAGTGGCTCATGCCCGTAATCGCAGCACTTTGGGAGGCTAAGGCTGCCTATGCTTCTTGACTATCCAAAATCTTTCTGCTATTGCTACATTTTTATTTCCCTTGGACCTTAGTTTGTTTGGTCTTTTTGTTTTTGTTTTTGTTTTTTGAGACAGGGTCTTGCTCTGTCACCCAGACTGCGGTGCAGTGACGTGATCATGGTTCACTGCAGCCTTGACCTCCTGGGTTCAAGTGATCCTCCAACCTCAGCCTCCCAAGTAGCATGGAACTTGGGCATATGCCGCCATGCCTAAGTACTTTCTAAATTTTATGTAGAGAGACAAGGTCTCCCTATGTTGCCCAGGCTATTCTCTAACTCATGGGCTCAAGTGATCCTCCCATCTCAAGCTCCCAAAGTGGACCTTACATTTTTTTAAATCTTTGCATTGCCACTTCCTTCTACTGCTTGACAGGTAACACTCCATCTCTGAGCAGATGCTTCAAAGGGTGGCTTCCTAGTTCATTTAGAAAGATATGCTAAATCTTTGATAAGGCCTTAAAAAGGCCTTTTAATCTTTTAATGTCTGATCAAACTTTAGTACCTCACCTATTTAATCAGGTGACCAAAGGGTATTGGGAGAATGTCAAAGCCATGGGCTTGAATGTACCATGGTGAGGTCTAGATTCTAGAATCTTCGTGTCTCAAATGTCCTGACTCATTGGAAAACTACAATATATGCATGACTTTAAATATAGTCAGTGTTTCCGCATGTTCTCACCGATCAGTGGGAGTTGAACAATGAGAACACATGGACATAAGGAGCGGAACATCACACACTGGGGACTTTGGGGGGTGGGGGGCTAGGGGAGGGATGGCATTGGGAGAAATACCTAATATACATGATGGCTTGATGGGTGCAGCAAACCACCATGGAACATGTATATCTGTGTAACAAACCTGCACATTCTGCACATGTGTCCCAGAACTTAAAGTGTAATAAAAAATTGGTATCAGAACTTCAAAAAAAATTTATCTGATGAACTGCTGATGTGTAACTGTGGTGTACTATATAAAATCTAGATACCAATCTCAAACTTATTTTTAGTTTTTCCATAATAAATATGTATTTATTTTAAACTACTGGAAAAGGTAAACATTAATATAACTGCAATACAGATATAGAAAATCTATTTTTTAAATGTTTAGAGTTTTTGTGTGAATTATTTAACTATTTTGGGGGCGATCCAAGGATAGAACTAGCTACATATATGTTATTGATTTTAATGTTTGGAACAATGTCTTCTGGATTTGGGTAGTGGTATAACTCACAACACCATTATTATATTTTGTATATGTACCTTATAGTTTGCATTATTATCGATTACATACTTAACTCATGTTAATAAGTGATTGCCTTATAGAATAACATTTTGAAGACTGTGAGTACTCAGTTAAATGAATGAACCAATAATCAATGGAGAATGGACCTCGAAAAAAAAAATATATATATATATAGTCGGTGTTCAATAAACATTTGGAAAACAAGTTAAATGCATGATTGGGTTCATAAAAGAATATATGTGACTTATTTCCAAAGGCCACTCCAAATTGAGTGTCAACAAAGTGAATATTAGTGGTAAAAGCACAAATAGCAGTTTTGATTCTGAGCCCCCTTGAGTAACATCATTGGGAACCAGGTTAATTTTCTTTCTGCAATAGACACAGGAACTTCAGTGTCTCTGGGCTGTAGTCATGCTTGTATTGCCAAATGCAGGGCAATAAAAGTGAACTATAGACGTCCTGGGTGATTGAACTTCAACCCATCATCTTACACTACAAGTATCCTAGTCACACCCTAAACCCAGTCTGGGAAAGAGGGCATGTGAGAAGGAGAGAGGGAGGAAGAGGGAGAACTCTTACTAATGTGAGAGCTGATCTTGCTGTAAGTTCGGTTGACTCAGTCCCCTACCTGATGGGTCTTCCCCAGCAAACATGACTCCTCCCTGTATAATAGTTGTTACAACATCTCATTTGGAGCCAGGAAAATCTGTATTCACATCATTACAGCCTGATTCTGGACAAGTGTCTCATCTTTCCTGAGCCCTTACTTTTCTCATCTATAAATTGGGATTACTTATATCACTTTGGAGGATAATGTCTAAGGGTTAAACATGCTAAGGCATAAAGAACACTGTATTAGTCAGAACTATCATATATATATATACACACACACATACTATATATATATATAGAGAGAGAGAGAGAGTGTGTGTGTGTATATATAGAGAGAGAGAGAGAGAGATTGTGTATAGAAAGAGAGAGAGACCGGATGAGAGAGACTGATTTAGTATAAGGAATTGAAGGAATTGGCTCATACAATTATGGAGATTGACAAGTCTAAGATCTACAATCAGCACTACAGAGAATTAGCAGAGTTAATTCTAAAGATATAGTTCTAGTCCAAGTCCAAAGTCTCGAGAACCAAAAGACCTGATGGTGTAGTTCTAGTCCAAAGACAGCAGAAAAATAATTTCCAGCCAAAAGACAATTAGGCAGAAGGAATACTCCCTCACTCAGCTTTTTCATGCTATTCGGTCCTCAACTGATTGGGTGAGGCCCACCCACATGTGAGAGGGCAATCTGCTTCCCTGAGTCCGTGGATTCAAATGCAACACCCTCAGAGACACACCCAGAATCATGTTTGACCAAATAGCTGAGCACCCTGTGACCGAGTCAAGTTACATAAAATCAACCAGCAAGAACACTTAGCACAGTCCCCAGACTATCCTAAAATGAATAAATAAGAACTATTATTAGGACCCTAAATTCTGGCTTCATGTCTTTTGGGAAGACTTACTCTCCACTCCCTCCTAGGCAAGGAAGATAGCTCCTCCCAGCTCTTCTTTCCATATCAGTTATAGCGCTCTACTGTTCAGTACCCAACTAGAAAAATAGAGACCACTACAAAAAAAAAAAAAATAGAGACCACTCTGAAGCAGAATATTTAAAGCAGAGAGAATTTAATACAGAGAGATACATGAGTGAAGGAGGAGCTGGGGGGGCAATCAGGGTGGGGCTGTGTAAGAAAGGGAAGCTGGGCCACTCCTGGGCTGTCCCATAGGTAGGGACCTGTGCACCTGAAGTATCATAAGCCTCTGGAGGCAGCTGGAGGCACAGAGAAGATGTGACCCCAGACAGTGAAATATAAGGAACACAGACCTCTCCCACAGCCTGATCTCTGACCAGTGTCCCCAGTGAAACAGCCCAGCCAGAAGCCAGCTGATCCCAGATCTGAAAAGCACCTGCAACAATTTGGTCCTTATAGCTGGCAGATTACAGCAGAGGCAGGGCAAGAAATAGCTCTGAAGCAGACAGGAACAGAACCCCCCGTCACATTCCCCACAACTGTCTCTCATTCTCTCTCTAGCTGCCCAACTAGACTGTAAGCTGCTTTGAAATGGAAATTCCATGTATGAAACCCTGAGTACGACCATTTCCACAAAATAGGTATTTTCTGAATGTCCATGCATTCGGCTCAAATTGTTGATGCATCTTTGAATTCTTTCCAGATAACATTTGTTCTTCTTCCCCTTCTTAATGCTTAGGGTGAGACTGCCAAATACAGGAGGCTCCATTCCATTTGAATTTCAGAAAATCAACAAATACTTTTTTTAAATATAAATATGTCACGAATATTGCATGGGACTTACCTACCCCCCTCCCCCAAACAGTTCATTGTTTATCTAAAATTGAAATTTAACTAAATGTATTGTATTTTTATTTCCTACGTCTGACAGTGCTAGCTTGGGAAAATGCGGAAGGAATGCATCCCTGGCTAATTGTGGTGTCTCTGCTTCACCGCATGTGTGCTGTGTTGATCCGATTGTTCAGGTCTCTTTCAGTAACCGAGGGTATAAGAGGCACCAGAAGGCGTGATAATGAAGTCATTGCTGATGAAGACCGACAGATCCTCTGACATTTTTCACAGTCTTTGAGGGATTTCAGGAAAGAGCTTCAGCTCTCTCTATGGGCTCTTCACCCTGCCTACAAGGTATGGGAAAAGCGTGGTCTGTTAGCCTCACAACAGATGGCCTAGGCACTGCACCACACCTGCAAATAGGCCATTGATGCCAGAAAGAACTGGGTCTGATTTCTGTGGCCTTGGCTGAAAACTAAAGGACACTTATTTAGTCACAGTATTTTGTATTATTCAAGTAGGTTACAAGCAGAGACTGGGTAGGTTTCAAACCCTGACTCTGCAACTTAGTGCCCCTGAAATCTTGGGCAAGAAGTTTACATTCTCTGTGGCCCTGGTTTTCACATCTGTAAAATTAAAATAATAACAAATAGGCTGGGCGGGATGGTTCACGCCTGTAATCCCAACACTTTGGGAGGCCAAGGTTGGTGGTTCACTTGAACGCAGGAATTCAAGACCAGCCTGAGAAACATGGCAAAACCCCGTCTCTGCAAAAAATGCAAAAATTAGCTGGGAGTGGTGGTGCATGCCTGTAGTTCCCACCTACTTGGGGAGCTGAGGCAGGAGAATCACTTGAGCCCAGGAGGTCGAAGCTGCAGCGAGCCATGATCACGCCACTGCACTCCAGCCTGGGTGGCACAGTGAGACCCTGTCTCTAAATAGATTAATTCATTAATTAAGGGAATGATGAAGATTGAATATGGTTATGCATGTCATATTAGGATATTTTACCTGTCCTGTAAAAGGGAAGGGCACTTATTATGTTTTTTCACAATTAATTGAGGCTGAAATACATCAACTGGTGGCAGTTGAGAAGCCCTGTAGATGACCTCTAGGCTTTTCTTTATGCTGTTTCCCTCCACCATCATATCATACCCTACTGAACCCACTTCTCCTGGCTGATTTGTTTGTACAGTGTGTTAGTTAATTTTGTGTTGCTATAAAAAAGTTCATGAGCCTGAGTAATTTACAAAGAGGTCAATTTGGTTGATGGTTCTCCAAGCTGTACAAGAAGCATGGTGCCAGCATCTGCTTCTGGTGAGGGCCTCAGGAAGCTTCCAGTCATGGAGTAGGGCAAAGGGGAGCCTGTGTGTCACACAGTGAAAGAGGGAGCAAGAGAGAGAGGAGGAAATGCCGGCTCCTTTAAACAATGAGCTCTCAAGTGAATTAACAGAGAACTCACTCATCAGCAGGGAGAGGGCTCCAAGCCATTTATGACCCAAACACCTCCCACTAGGCCCCACCTCCACCATTAGGGATCACATTTCTTTTTTTTTTTTTTTTTTGAGACAGAGTCTCACTCTGTCGCCCAGGCCGGAGTACAGGAGTGCAGTGGCGAGATCTTGGCTCACTGCAACCTCTGCCGCCCAGGTTCAAGCAATTCTCCTGCCTCAGCCTCCCAAGTAGCTGGGATTCCAGGTGCCTGCCACCGCACCCGGCTAATTTTTGTACTTTTTATTTCTAGAGATGGGGTTTCACCATCTTGGCCAGGAGGGCCTTGAACTCTTGACCTCATGATCCATCTGCCTTGGCCTCCCAAAGTGCTGGGAATACAGGCATGAGCCACTGTGCCTGGCCAGGGATTACACTTCAACATCGGTTAGGAGAGGACAAACATCCAAACTACATTATATATCATGACCTGGTTCCAGTGCACCTCCTGCAACAATCCTTTTTTGATACCCCTTTCTGCTGCTAGCCTGACAGGATAGCCACACGGCATGTGCGTGATAATGCTATCATGACTCCGTGCCTGCCTCCATTCCTGTTGCAAGCTCCTTGATGGCAGATTGTTTTATAATTTCTCTAAAATTTCAATGCCTGGGAAATTCTGTAGAATGTCATAGTATAACAACAAATGTTTGATGACTGTTTGGATGACACTGAGTGTCTCATCTACAGAGATATTTAGAGGTCCTAAATAATAATGATACTAAAAATAAAATTAACAATACCAACCACGACAAGCAATGTGGGGGTTTGTGTGTGCCAGACACTGTGATCAGAGCTTCACATCTAATTCCCATAAACTATTCCCTGGGATTGCCACTGTTAATAATAATATCCCTTTTTACAGATGAAGAAAATGAGACATTGAAAGAGGAAGTGATATTCCTGAGCTCCCAGAGCTACAATAATGAAGACCTAATATAACAATTTGAAAAGCCACTATATCAGGGCTCAAGCGAATACATTTACTTTTTTTTTTTTTTTTTTTTTTTTTTTTTTTTTTTTTTTTTGGAATCTCAGCTCTAACAAGCAAAGGAAAAATCAAAAGGGAATCTGGCCTAAAAAGGCACTAAAATCCAAATGAACAGCTCAGAACAACTCTTCCTTGCTGAAGGTAAAGAATGCCATCAATGCCCACATTGAAGATGTCTGCATTCTAGGTTTGGAGGACGCTAGCAGATTGCCTTTCTGTGTGTATTCATCTAATCAGAAACTGAGTAAAAGATGAGTTCACTGGATCCTGCTACCTTCTTATTCTCCTTGAAAACACCTACATTTGTTTTTTATTCCATGTGTGAGAATGCCTTAGGGCTTCTCTATATATCTTCCAATTTTCAAAAGAAATGCTTCCTTATAAGTAAGTGCTTATCTATTAAAAATTTTACTCTCTCTTCTTTCACCTTGATTCCTTAGTTTCTTTCAAACGGTTTGTGGAGCTCAAAACTCTAAGAAGAAACCAATACTCTATCTTGCTGTCTCACTGGAGTTGCATTACAGGTAAATCAAACTGTTCCTAGAAGAAGCCTCTCTACTTTTTTTTGTAACTTACCATATTTAAAAAATAATAAACCTCTGTCCTTCCTAAAGTTTTTCCAAATTATTGGTGATGTGAGCTACAGCCAACTTAAATGATGCTATATACAACATCTCCAAGCAAATACTCAGTGTGTGTGCATACAAGGGAAATGACACATGTGCACACAAAACACACACACACACTTTACTCTTTTTTAATCCCTTTATTACTATTTTCTGGTAGGAAGCATGGCATCTCAAAGTGTCTAGTGTTATTAACATATCTGTGTTGAAAGCCAAAATGTCCCCCAGTTTCGTGACATGGATTTTAATGCCTGATTTTCTCAAAGAAAAAAGCACAGCTTAGACATACAATATGGTAGATCTTTTTCTTGAAATCAACTGGTGGATTCTCCAACTCCACAGGGAAATAAACATGCTCCATGGCCAAAAAGGGGAAAAGGAAGTTCAACATTTTTAACTTGCTGAATCTGCAGAACACTTTCTAGTCTCTTTTTTTTTCTTGGAGTTTTCTTTGTCACTGATTTTGGTTTATAAGTAACACAGTACATTCATTACTGCTAATTGATTAAAATGAATACAGTATTCAGAATTTAAACTTTCATGGTTTTGAATGCTTCTGGTCTCCAAAGGTGTTATTTCTTTTCCCCTTAAGAGATGCCTCTACGTGCTCTGATCTGTGCTAGAATAGCTAAATACCGTCTGCTTTGGTAGTGGAAGCAGACGGTGTGTCATTACCTTGCTATAGAGCAGAGTTTCTCAGTATTGGCACTGTCAACATTTGAGACTGGGTAATTATTTGTTATGAGGGCTTTCCTGTGTATGCAGGATGTTTATCAGTATCCCTGGCCTCTACCCACCAGGTCCCAATAGCACTTCCCCTCAGCTATGACAACCAAAGATGCCTCCAGATATTATCACCAAGTGTCCTCTGGGTGTGTGACTGGTGGTACAAAATTGCTCCCAGTTGAGAATCACTGCTGTGAGAATCACAGCAGTGATTTGATGAGCACCTGTATGTACCAAGCACTTTACCTACATTTTCTAATTCTACTATTCCCAGTAGAATTTCTAATTTTACTATTCTGCATTCTAAGATAGGCAGTAATATATTCTTGCAATCCAGACAGAGAAACTCCTATTCAGAAAAATGCAATAATACACCTCCTATGGGTTCACCATTCAAAACCAGTAGAAAAGGCTGAGTCTGACTCTAAACCACCTCATTACAGCTGCCCACCACCCCAATGATTCTAAACCCTTTTATTCCTGCCAGGACATACTTAGCGAGAGAAAGTCACATAATCACCAAAAAACGTTGTTGTAATTCTATCCCTTTCTCTCTTGGTCAAGAGAGTGGGTATCTGAGACTTCTTGAAATGTTAAAAAAAAAATTAAAGCTATGACTATAACAATATCACCTTCAAACAAATTTACAAGAACAAAACAACCCCAACAAAAAGTGGGTGAAGGATGTGAACAGACTCTTCTCAAAAGAAGACATTTATGCAGCCAAAAAACATATGGAAAAAAAGTTCATCATTACTGGTTATTAGAGAAATGCAAATCAAAACCTTCAAATATATAAAGTAAATTAAACCTAAATTAAATTTTAATAATTTTTAGTTCAGAGAGGGTAAGTGTCCCATCTTAATCATCTTTTCCAGAGTTCTTGCTGATGAAAGATCCATCTTTAGTACTGAACAAAATGGAAATCAATATAGGAAAACTTTGTCATTGAGAGGTTTCCTAGAACACTCTTTTGAAGGACGCTGTGAAAATCTGACATAATGGCTTCCTACTTTCTACTCACTACAAACGGAATACTTTTTCAATCTAAGCAATTGACAGTGTATTCAACAGAACTCTAGATTGATCCCTGGGATATCAATCAGTGTTTTTTAAAAAAAAGAATCTTAAATGAGTGTTTTTGTATAAGGGTTGAAAACAGCAAAGATAAACATAGCTCTTCTTTTTCTGTTAAATGTACATTTAAGAGGAATAATTACTGTTCTTTGTGTCTCAAACTTATTTGACCATGAATTCCCTCTGCCCATACTCTGAAAAAGTTTGTGCCTTAAGGAACACATTTTTGGAAAGATTGAATTGTGTTTTCTCTTCCAAAGAGTTTATGATTTGCTCTGAATGAAGTCCTCTAGAGCTCGTTGCCCCTAATTTTTTCAGCTTTTTTCTAAACTTACTCCATTTCATCAAATATTTTAAATGATAGACCACGAATCACTTTTGGCCTATCCATAATCTTTGGAACCTTTGAAAAGTCAGATATAAAACATAGTTTATTCTTTTCAGACAAACAGGCAACACAATGCTCAAACTCCAATACCAACCAGGAAGGTTTACTGTCAAATTTTCCATTTTTGGTTGACAGTTTCTCCAGCAGAAACCCTACCCCCATCTACCCACAAGATATGGGAAGATTCAGTATTAGTCAAAGCAAGTCCTTGATCAGAGCAGATAAGCTATCAAATATATCTTGCCAAGTTAAAAGATATGAGTATTTATTTTTTAACGTATTCAAATGATTTAATACCCACTGCTACTTACATTCTGTCTTCATTGATATGAATGATAAGGGCATAGGAAGGCATGAATATAGAATTTAGAGGTCAAGGCAGGCCAGACTTTCTATTTGAAAAGAGGATAATCACATTTTAGCTGCCCAAGTTTTCAGTCTTAGCCAGCATGAACAAGAACCACACAACGAATCAGCAAAACTTATCCTCTATGAACACAGAGCTTCACATTTAGAGAGGATGTACTTTGTGGTGAGCCCCAGGTCACTAACCCTGCCCAGTGGATTTCTCCTCCCTGGTTGAGGCAGACTGTAGAAGATGATAGCTGTCATCATGCAATTCCAGGAAAAGACTCTTCTAATACTGATGCTAATAGAAACTCAGTTTTGTTTGCCTAGATCTACACCTTTTTTTTAAATTTCATCTTACAACTATGGCTGGCTGGATGTTTGCCCAATTTGGAAAGGGCTGTCTGCTTGGAATATGAACCATATGGCATGACCAGAGCTTATTTAATGAAAGTGGATTATTTTCCTGAGCAAATTATTACTTGAATTATTATTTGATCTAGTCATAGTATACTACTGGTACCACCACCAATGCTACTACTACAGAAAAAAAAAAATAAATAAACATCAGTTGATTTTTTTTAAAGTCAACTGTGTTAATTACATGTTAATTACATGCATTTGCTCTTTAATCCTCCCATGGCTATGATTTAATATGTTGATTTTACTATGCAGATGGTAAAACTGAGACACAGAGCAGTTAAGTACTGTCTAACGTTAAATAGCCATTAAGTGGCTGAGATAGGATTTAAACACATGTAGCATAAATTCAGAACCCATCCTGTTAGCCACTACTTGATTTTAATAATATGCAGTTTAATGCTGTTCATGAATTTAGTGGCCAGGGTAGGATGGAGTAGAATGGCTTCATATTTTTAATGAGCAAACTTGTGAAAAGTAAAAGAAATAAAAGTCTATTTACAAGAAAAGAACACACATGAACACACAGAGAGAGACAAAGAGAGAGAGAGAAGTAATTTAACCAGTAAAATCTAAGTTGATTTTAAAATAAAGGTTAAGAATGAGTGGGAACTATGAGCACATTTACAAGTGGTGGTGCTCAGTTCTAGACCCTACTTGGCATTTACAATTTTGGGCAAGTCATTTCCATCTTCTGGCTGCTTACTAGCAATAATAATAATAAATTCTTATTTATTGTATTATTATAATTTATTGCAATAATAAATTACTTGTTCTATAAATATGTTCTAATTGCTTCCTACAATGTTTTTGGATTTCTACTCCTAGAGACAGACTATGGGAACAATTTTATCATTCAGTTGTAACTGTATTGGAGTCCCAAAATTCAATTTAAAAACATTTCATATACCTAGTGTGGAAATATCAACTTCCACTGAAATTTTAAATACTCCGAACTTTGTCAACTCTTAATTCAGCTCTTCATCTATTAGACATTCTCTACCATGTATCTTCAAATCTTCTTCTCTTGTTGTTTTTTCTCACCAACAATTAAGCAGGTCTCGCTTGCTCATCTATCAATCCTCTTCCTTGACTCTGAGTCTTCCTTAATCACCCATACTGTATCTCCCCTCTCAGAGGAATTACCTGTACCTATTGCCTTCATGTCCAAACCTCTCTTTTATTCCTAAAACTTCCATGATCGTGTATTTGACCATTCCAGTAAAGCCACATTTTCCAAAGGTCACCAATGGCTTTCTAATTGATATGTCCAACAGAGCTTTTACCATTCCCACTCTCCTCATTCTTCTTATACTACGAGACTATTTTTCCTTTCTGTTTTCCATAGGGTCTTCTACTATACCATCTCCAAGTTACTGGCAGTTCTAGGAATATGCATGTTGCACATTTCCTAGGCAAGTCCTCTGAAATCTATATCCCAACCCAAATCTCTACTGAACACACCATACCATACTTGAGTATCAGTTATTTGCTGCATATGTGCAAACAAATATTCGACCTTTTTTATCATGTTTTCATTTCATTTTTGGCAGTTCCATTCCTCTGGTGAACAACCAGAAATCTGATGGTCCCCCTTGCCACCTGGCTATACATTCCCACACCTCAATCACTAAAGTCTTGATGATTTTATTTTCAACACATTCTCAAAGCTTGATCTTCCTTACCATCTTAATTTCCATTAGTTCAACTGCCTTAGTTCAAGTAGTCATCATTTTTCTCCTAGATCACAAACTGTTGTGTTCACCTCCAGGCCAGCTCCACTTCCTCCTCATCAGGGCTTCTAGAATCACCTATAAGTCTGGAGCATCACAGAGCAGGCTAGAACCTGAAGGGTTTTTATGACATGTTACAAGCTTTATTCAAATGTTATTCAAATGGTGATGAAATACTATGGAAAGTTTCCAGGCACGTAAGGCATAGGATCACACTTGTTTTTATTCTTGCCACTTTCCTCTTCAGAACTTATGCTTGAGCAAAAGAAAATTCAAAATGATTTTGATTTACTAAAAGTCTGTATGGCTGTGTCGGGTTTTTGTTGTTGTTGTTGTTGTTGTTGTTGTTGTTGCTGTTGTTACTGTTTGAGACAGGGTCTCACTTCATCACCCAGGCTGGAGTGCATTGGCACAATCTCGGCTCACTGCAACCTTGACCTCCCAGACTTAAGTGATTCTCCGGCCTCAGCCTCCCGAGTTGCTAGGACCAGAGGTGCACACCACCATGCCTGGCAATTTTTTTATAGAGACAAGGTCTCCCTATGTTGTCCAGGCTGGTTCTGAACTCCTAGCCCAAGCGATTCATTCACATCAGCCTCCCAAAGTGCTGGGATTACAGGTGTGAGCCACAATGCCCAGCAGGTTGTCCTAATTTTTTCCCTCTAGTTTCACTCTTCTTCTTTCTCTTGCTTCAGAAGAACAGGATTCTCACACCCTTTGGCTTTGTGTTGGCTTCAGCTTATAGAAAACTCTAGAAGATCAGAGGGTTAGAAGAAGGATAAGTCAGGATATTTGTTCCCTGGCTTCTTTCCTACCAGGCCATGATTTGGCAATGGCTATTGTTTCTCTGATGAAGGGCATGTTCTTCTTCAGGGCCATGGCTACAGGTCTTGCTCAGTGTAGGTAACTGTTCCTTCATCTTGCCCCTTCAAGCCTAAGGATGGTAACAGCTCCTAGCTTTTCCCTTGCTGATTTTCCTTGACCCTGCATTTAGGTTCATAAATGGTCTCTTTGTTAAAGTCTCCTTGATCATCCCTATGGTGTGGGCTACCTGCTGAGACTCTGACCTATATAATGCCTTTGACCAAAACATGTTTCCCACTTTCTAATTCCCATTTTTCTTTCTATGGCTGGCTCATATACATCCTTTGAGATTCGCCTGAACCTGAAAATCCAGAAAAGGTTGTCTGGAAGGAAAAATGTTTGAAATATGTGCCAAATGACTTCTTATATCTTTACAATTGCACTTACCACTCATTATTTTAATGATCTATTTCCTCTATTGGAAGGAGAAATTCTTTAAATTGAAGTTACAAATAGGTGAAATTTGTTTTGTATATTGTTTTGAACACAGTCTTATACATAGAAAGTTGCAGTGAAATAAATGAGTTATTGAAAAATGTTTTGATCAAATTCCCATTATATAATACTTTCTGCAGTTTTGTCTCAGACTTCATTAATTGCACATCTCTAGGATACCCTGTGTGATAACAGGCATTCATCTTTAAAACTGAAACTATCACAGAAACATTAAAGGGATATTAATGATTTATATATTGGTATAAATTAACTTAATAAAAATCTATCTGTTAAATATCTGATAATGATAGAATAATAAATATGATTGGAATTAGGAAATAATTATTTGGTGCCATTAAGCACTTTGAAGTTTAGGTAGAGCACAGTGGGGTGTTTTAGTGATGATCCAACAGTTAATAATAAACCTGTATTTCTGAGCATTGGAATAGAGGATCAGAAGAAATTGAGCAAGGGGACAGAACTTGGAGAAATCTGATAGCTAATTAAACTTCTGTTACAAAGTATTACCTGGAATTGATGTAGAAAAAAATAGAAAACTTACTTTTTCTCTTCCTTCTCAGCTTGGACATTTTTTATTTTTATTTTTATTTTTTTGCCTTTTTGCTTTATTTGCTGGTAGTTAATAAAGCATAAAGTCTTTGTTCTTCCTATTATAAAGACAGTTTTAAGAACCCAATTCATTTACAAATTATAAATTGGACTGCCAGTAGTTTTTCCTGTTAGAGGAGGACAGATGGGAAGTAGACAAGCCTCCCGTCCAGCCCTCAAATAGTCAGGTTTCTTTTTTAAACCTAAATGTAGCTTTGTCTAGTGCATGGTTCCTCTTTTGTCCTGGGTAGTGTAACCATCCAATGGATTCTTCCTGCCTTTTGCACAAACAAAATCAATCCACTGAGATCTCAGCATTGCAGTACAGAAAGAGTTTAATTGACACAAGACTGGCCCATGCAGGAGAACTGGAGTTATTACTCAAATCAGTCTCCCTGGAGGCTTAAAAGTTAGGCTTTTTATGGACAATCTGATGGGCAGGGAGCTAGGTAATGGGTACTGCTGATTGGTTGGAGATGAAATCATAGGGGTGTGGGAAACAGTCCTCGTGCACTGAGTCTGCCTCTGGGTGGGGCTATAGGGGCAGTTGAGTCACAAGTCTGGATGGGGTCAGTCTAAAAAATATCTCAAAAAAAGCAATCTTAGCTTCCACAATAGTGATGTTATCCACAAGAGAAATTAGGGAAGTCTCAAATCTTGTGACCTCTGGCCACATGATTCCTGGGCAGTAATGGGTTATAGAAACTATGCCTTCATACTTAGCAGAATTTAGGCCTCTCTCATAATCCTGTTCTTGTGGCCTTTCATTAGTCCTATAAAGGCAGTTTTCAGTCCCTGAGCAAAGAGGGGGGTTAGTTTTAGGGGGGGACTATTATTGTCCTTGCTTTTAAGTAAAATTATAAACTAAATTCTACCTAAAGTTACTTGGCTTATGCCCAAGAATGACCAAGGGCAGCTTGGAGATCAGAAACAAGATGGAGTCAGTTATCTCATATTTCTCTTGCTGTCATAATTTTGCAAAGGAGGTTTCAGTAAGTGAGATGTAACCTACAAACTCAGTGTAACATATATTAATCCAGTACATGACACAGGAAGTAATGCAGATACAGAGAGAGCTGCCCACATCTACATGCCGCTTAGTCATCTTCTTTTGATGTCTAATGCCTAGATCACAGTATATATTCAATAAAGTTTGTGTACCTGATTGACATCACTAGAGGAAGAAGTAAGATAAAAACAGAAAATGTCTGAAGTACCCAGAGTCAACTGAAAGATATTCAAAAGAGGCAACCTACTTGTTAAAGAAACAAATATTCCCACCATCCTTAGGATCCAAAGCTGCACTCAGTCAAGGACACAGGAAATTGTGTCCAGAGTTGGGATGCAAACCAGGATTGTATTATTTCCCAGCCTTAGGTAACAACATTGCACTGTATAAGCCATTTTGTAAAACTTCTGTGTAACCTTTCTACTTTGTCATGAAATAGCGTGACTGCACTTTATAAAATGGATCTTTTTTCTCATCTAGGCTTTGGAATCCACAGATGTGCTATTTAATAAAGAACTTAACAATTCAAATCAGTTGACCTTGTATTATTATGACATTTGAGTTTGGTCACAGAAATCTCTGAAAATTTCATCAATTAAAAGCTTTTCTTTTTTGGAGGGGTGGTAAGGGGTGAAGGGAATGACAAGACTGTTGCCTACTACTATATAAAGGAGAGTTATGCCTTCTAATAGAACCACCAAAACAGCTTTTAGAAAAGATAGCATGTTTTTTTCCCTGCTGTGCCGACATTTTGAACTTGCTGAGGAGCCCAACTGTTTAGCCTATGTGGAGGCTGAAATATCAGCAGCTCCGAATGACAATGAAAGCCCAATTGGGACGGGCGTTAAAATGGAAACCACTTAAAGCAAGTGGCAAAGGGAAATCAATCAGCGTTGTTATTTTTTGCTTCTCCTGGAGAGCTAGCAAGGCCATGCAGGAAGATGGTGGCAAAAATTTGCCTTTGAAAAACTGCACTATAATTATGTGTCTAATAGCACAGTGCAACTCCCATCCAAGGAAAAGGCAACATCACCTCTGAGTGTCAGGTCCCGCATTTCATGAAGCCTATTAATCACTATAATGGCTAGAATACCACTGTGCATCTGTTTAATCTAATCCTTTAGCTTTTCCATGGCACTTTCACAGACATTATATCACGGAGAGGCAGTATGGCGGGGCAGAAGCATAAGACCCTGTGTGGCAGGCCTTGATTTTAATTTCACTTCTGCCACGTAAGCCCAGCTAACCCTAAACAGATTGCCTGACGTCTCCGGCTCCTTGGCTGGAAAATGAGGATAATAATACGGATCTTAATGGGTTGTAGTGAAGGTTATAGGTAATGTTTATAAGGTACCTGTAACATAGTAGATGCTCAGTAACGAATGACCATTGGTATCACTATTGTGGGGCCTTAGACACTCGGTTCTCTAAGAAATCACTGACATGAGGCAGAGATTGATTAATAGAAGACATGTGAACTTATTTAACAGGTATACACCAGAGCCTTCAGAATGAAGACTCAACTTCCCAATGAGTTACAGAAACTTACATACCGTCTTGAGGCTGTAGAAAGAAGGGGAGCTTGGATCCCAGTAAAATGGGTTATGGGAGTAGGAGAAAAAAATTCTATTGATGGGTAATAAATAATTACTGGGGAGAATGATTGGAGCAGGAAACTTGGAAACAGCTCTGTTTGGAATTTAAATGATCTTCGGAGACTGTCATTATATTCATTAAAAAATCTGCTCAGGTGTGGTCACATCTTGGTGTTCTTTTCCGCAATAAATAAGGAAATAAGAGGGAGAGGAAGAAAAAACAATTATTCTCCTTGGTGAGGCTGGATCTTAGGCAGATGAAGGAACTTCAATCTCTTTGAAAGAGACAGCGGGTGGCAGGGGGAAGATTAGAGAGACCTTGAGGTTTCTTCAACTCAACATGTCACAATGTCATATTTTGGAGTATCAATTTCTGAGCCCCAACACACTAATATCATCAGATCCTCAAAGTTAACTCTAAAGTTAAACAGAGCATATATAAGACACTCAAGAAGAAATAGGAGGAAACTCGGTTCAATCAGTTAACAGTACTTGCTTAAGATAACACAGCCAGCTAGTAAAAGTATCAGATTTCCATGTCCTTATCTTGAGTTCTTACAAAACCAATATGTTAAATACCCTTTTCCACTGGGAGAATACTGACAATAAGAATAGTTGTTAAAAGAGAATGAGGACTTAGAAAGCTTTCATCCATCTTTTACTTTTTTAAATATGTATTTTGTAAGTAATTAGGGTAAACAAGCATACTACACATTCCAAATTAGGTCCAATTTTCATGAAATAGCATACACACATATCTATCCCAATGATGGCTTTAGAAAAATACATTTTCTATACTTGCACAAATCATCCTGACCCAAAACAAAATTGGGGGAAGGGTATGTTGAGTTTAAGCCCTTTGATTCCTCTGGGAACAATTTTATTTGCCTAAAATAATTGTATTAAAACAGATTTATATTCCAGCACTGTGGGAGGCCGAGGCGGGTGGATCACTTGAGACCAAGAGTTTGAGGTCAGCCTGGGCAACATGGCAAAACCCCATCTCTCCAAAACATACAAAAAAAATAGCTGGGTGAGGTGACAGGCACCTATAGTCCATAGTCCCAGCTACTTGGGAGGCGGAGGTAGGAGGATCGTTTGAGCCCAGGAGGTGAAGGTCGCAGTGAGCCTGGGCGACAGAATGAGACCTTGTCTCAAACAAACAAACAAAAATTACATTCTTTGCTAGCCACAGTCGTTTCACTCAAATTAAGCCATACAGTATGTTCTAGAAATACACAAAACCCGAAGAAGCCAAATGCTATACATTGTATTTGCCTTCAGTTATGTAGAATTCTTTTGTCCCTAATGATAGCAGTAAATTGCATAACTGAAATTGCAAACATAGGCAACAGAGTGGGGTGAGGGGCTGGGAGGAAGCTACTGAGGATCTTGTTAAATTATTGATTTAGGTAGTCCACAGATGGCAAATCATTATTTCGTTACCTGATGGATCTGCAGGTCTTGTACAACAAAAGATCTTTTAAGCAGCAGGACTGATGCTTTAAGTTGGGAAACAGTATATCAATAAAGGTCAGTGTGACAGTATGATTTATTCAAATACGATGCTACTGCAACCAGTCCATTTTTACATCCCAGAATAAATGGCAGGTACTTTTTATTCATATTTAGGTTCCTCACTGAAATGTTTGAAATGTTTTATTATTTATTGTTGCCTTTTAGAAATGAAAGGAACCAATTTCTTTGCCTTTCATGTTCATTTCTAACTGGTAAGAGAAGGTAGGGACCTAGAGCAAAAATCAATTGGTTAATAAAAGAGTTAATTGACTAAGTGCTTGTTCTGGTGGGTCAAAAGCACAGACAGTGCACAACAAATGTAAGGATGCTTAATTAAAATGGGGCTGGCCGAACTTAATGAAATTCTGCCATGTAGATAGAAATTAATACTGGAAAGACATCTGCATTTAGTATCATATTACAGAATGGAAGCAAATTAAAAGTAGCCCAAGTAGGCCTTCGTCTTAATGTACTCCACATAAGGGCACTTGTGGCTGGCTCAAGAGTTATAAGAAATTCTAAAAATTATTGTTTCTCAAAATACAAGAACTGATTAGTTGTATATTTCAAGTTCCAGTATGGGATGTGAAGTATAAGCTATGACAAATTAGCTAAGGCTATTTTAATTTTTTATTTGTCATAGTTTAATATTTATTTAGCTTAATTATAAGTTTCTGATGATAGGGCATTGTCTTATGCCCAACATACAGTTGTTCTTTTTTTTTTTTTTTTCTTAAAGTTCTAGGGTACATGTGTACAATGTGCAAGTTTGTTACATATGTATACATGTGCCATGTTGGTGTGCTGCACCTATTAACTCATCATTTACACTAGGTATATCTCCTAATGCTATCCCTCCCCCCACGCACAACCCCACAACACGCCCTAGTGTGTGATGCTCCCCACACTGTGTCCAAGAGTTCTCACTGTTCAATTCCCACGTATGAGTGAGAACATGTGATTTTTGGTTTTCTGTCCTCGTGATAGTTTGCTCAGAATGATGGTTTCCAGCTGCATCCATGTCTCTCCAAAGGACATTAACTCATCCTTTTTTATGGCTGCATAGTATTACATGGTATATATGTGCCATATTTTCTTAATCCAGTCTATCATTGATGGACATTTGGGTTGGTTCCAAGTCTTTGCTATTGTGAATAGTGCCGCAGTAAACATTCATGTGCATGTGTCTTTATAGCAGCATGATTTATAATCCTTTGGGTATATACCCAGTAATGGGATGGCTGGGTCAAATGGTATTTCTAGTTCTAGATCCTTGAGGAATCGCCATATGTTTTCCACAATGGTTGAATTAGTTTACAGCCCCACCAACAGTGTAAAAGTGTTCCTATTTCTCCACATCCTCTCCAGCACCTGTTGTTTCCTGACTTTTTAATGATCGCCATTCTAACTGGTATGAGATGGTATCTCATTGTGGTTTTGATTTGCATTTCTCTGATGGCTAGTGATGAGCATTTTTTCATGTGTCTGTTGGCTGCATAAATGTCTTCTTTTGAGAAGTGTCTGTTCATATCTTTTGCCCACTTTTTGATGGGGTTGATTTTTTCTTGCAAATTTGTTTAAGTTCTTGTACGTTCTGGATATTAGCCCTATATTAGAAGGGTACAATGTAAAAATCTTCTCCCATTCTGTAAGCTGCCTGTTCACTCTGATGGTAGTTTCTTTTGCTGTGCAAAAGCTCTTTAGTTTAATTAGATCCCATTTGTCAATTCTGGCTTTTGTTGCCATTGTTTTTGGTGTTTTAGTCATGAAGTCCTTGCCCACACCTATGTCCTGAATGGTATTGCCTAGGTTTTCTTCTAGGGTTATTATGGTTTTAGGTCTACCATTTAAGTTGTTAATCTGTCTTGAATTAATCTTTGTATAAGGTGTAAGGAAGGGATCCAGTTTCAGCTTTCTGCATATGGCTAGCCGGTTTTCCCAGCACCATTTAATAATTAGGGAATCCTTTCCCCATTTCTTGTTTTTGTCAGGTTTGTCAAAGATCAGATGGTTGTAGATGTGTGGTATTATTTCTGAGGGTTCTGTTCTGTTCCATGGGTCTATATCTCTGTTTTGGTACCAGTACCATGCTGTTTTGGTTACTGTAGCCTTGTAGTATAGTTTGAAGTCAGGTAGTGTGATGCCTCCAGCTTTATTCTTTAGGCTTAGGATTGACTTGGCAATGTGAGCTCTTTTTTGGTTCCATATGAACTTTAAAGTAGTTTTTTCCAATTCTGTGAAGAAAGTCGTTGGTAGCTTAATGGGGATGGCATTGAATCTATAAATTACCTTGGGCAGTATGGCCATTTTTACAATATTGATTCTTCCTATCCATGAGTATGGAATGTTCTTCCATTTGTTTGTGTCCTCTTTTATTTCATTGAGTAGTGGTTTGTAGTTCTCCTTGAAGAGGTCCTTCACATCCCTTGTAAGTTGGATTCCTAGGTATTTTATTCTCGTTGAAACAACTGTGATTGGGAATTCACTCATGATTTGGCTCTCTGTTTCTCTGTTATTGGTGTATGAGAATGCTTGTGATTTTTTCACATTGATTTTGTATCCTGAGACTTTGCTGAAGTTGCTTATCAGCGTAAGGAGATTTTGGGCTGAGATGATGGCGTTTTCTAAATATACAATCATGTCATCTACAAACGGGGACAATTTAACTTCCTCTTTTCCTAATTGAGTACCCTTTATTTCTTTCTCCTGCCTGATTGCCCTGGCCAGAACTTCCAACACTGTGTTGAATACGAGTGGTGAGAGAGGGCATCCCTCTCTTGTGCCAGTTTTCAAAGGGAATGCTTCCAGTTTTTGCACATTCAGTATAATATTGGCTGTGGGTCTGTCATAAATAGCTCTTAATATTTTGAGATACGTCTTATCAATACCTAGTTTATTAGGGTTTTTAGCATGAAGGGCTATTGAATTTTGTCAAAGGACTTTTCTGCATCTATTGAGATAATCATGTGGTTTTTGTCTTTGGTTCTGTTTATATGATGGGTTACATTTATTAATTTGTGTCTGTTGAACTGCCTTGCATCCCAGGGATGAAACCCACTTGATCATGGTGGGTAAGTTTTTGATGTGCTGCTGGATTCGGTTTGCCAGTATTTCATTGACGATTTTTACATCTATGTTCATCAGGGATATTGGTCTAAAATTCTCTTTTTTTGTTGTGTCCCTCCCAGGCTTTGGTATCAGGATGATGCTGGCCTCATAAAATGAGTTAGGGAGGATTCCCTCTCTTTCTATTGATTGGAATAATTTCAGAAGGAATGGTACCAGCTCCTCTTTGTACCTCTGGTAGAATTTGGCTGTGAATCTGTCTAGTTCTGGACTTTTTTTTGGTTGGTAGGCTATTAATTATTGCCTCAATTTCACAGCCTGTTATTCATCTATTCAGGGATTCAACTTCTTCCTGGTTTACTCTTGGGAGGGTATATGTGTCCAGGAATTTATCCATTTCTTCCAGATTTTGTAGTTTATTTGCGTAGAGGTGTTTATAGGTAGGTTGTACTTCTGTGGGATCAGTGGTGATATCCCCTTTATCATTTTTTATTGTGTCTTCTTGATTCTTCTCCCTTTTCTTCTGTATTAGTCTTGCTAGCAGTTTATCAATTTTGTTGATCTTTTCAAAAAAACAGCTCCTGGATTCATTGATTTTTTGAAGGGTATTTTGTGTCTCTATCTCCTTCAGTTCTGCTCTAATCTTAATTATTTCTTGCCTTCTGCTAGCTTGTGAATGTGTTTGCTCTTGCTTCTCTAGTTCTTTTAATTGTGATGTTAGCGTGTCAATTTTAGATCTTTCCTGCTTTTGTGGGCATTTAGTGCTATAAATTTCTCTCTACACACTGCTTTAAATGTGTCCCAGAGATTCTGGTATGTTGTGTTTTTGTTCTCATTGGTTTCAAAGAACATCTTTATTTCTGCCTTCATTTCCTTACGTATCCAGTAGTCATTTCAGGAGCAGGTTGTTTAGTTTCCACGTAGTTGAGCGGTTTTGCATGAGTTTCTTAATTCTGAGTTCTAGTTTGATTGCACTGTGGTCTGAGAGACAGTTTGTTGTAATTTCTGTTCTTTTACATTTGCTGAGGAGTGCTTTACTTCCAACTATGTGGTCAATTTTGGAATAAGTGCAAAGTGGTGCTGAGAAGAATGTATATTCTGTTGATTTGGGGTGAAGAGTTCTGTTTCTTCCTTCAGTGCTTGATAGAACTCTACAGTGAATTCATCCAGGCTTTGAGTGTTTTTTCTGAAAAGGTTTTTCCTACAAATTAAATTTTATTTATAGATGTGAGCTTATTCAGGTTATTTATTTCTTCTTGAATTAACTCTTACAGTTTGTGTCTGTCAAAGGATTCGCCCATTTCATCTAAGTTGTCGTTTATAGTCATAAAGGTGTTCATAATATTCCCTTGTTATTCCTGTAATATCTGTAGTAATACCTGTAATGTCTGTAATGCTTTAACTTCTCTGATTTATTGACACTGATAATTTTGAATGTTCTCTCTTTTTTTCCTGATCGGTTTGGCTACAAGTTTATTTCATTAATCTTCTTAAAATACCAGCTTATAGTAGTAGTCTTGATTTCCATTATCGTTCCTTCTACTGTCTTACTTTATTGACGTCTAGTCTAATTTTTATTATTTCCTTTCTACTGCTTACCTGGTTTTTGTTTTGTTTTGTTTTTTGTTTTTTTTTTTTTTTGAAACGGAGTCTTGCCCTGTCTCCCAGGCTGGAGTGCAGTGGTATGATCTTGGCTCACCGCAACGTCCACCTCCCAGGTTCACGCCCCTCCTGCCTCAGCCTCCAGAGTAGCTGGGACTACAGGCACCCGCCACCACGCCCGGCTAATTTTTTTGGTTTTTGTTGTTTTTTGTATTTTTAGCAGAGACAGGGTTTCACCGTGTTAGCCAAGACAGTCTTGATCTCCTGACCTCATGATCCGCCTGTCTCAGCCTCCCAAAGTGCTGGGATTACACGAGTGAGCCACCACGCCAGGCCACCTTGGGTTTTATTTGCTCTTCTTTTACTAGTTTCTTAAAGTGACTTGGTCAGTCCTTGTTTTCATTTTCCTTTGTGGGCATTTAGTCCTATAAAAACTCCCTCAACAGGCCGGGCATGGTGGCTCACGCCTGTAATGCCAGCACTTTGGGAGGCTGAGGTGGGCGGATCACCTGAGATCGGGAGTTCAAGACCAACCTGACCAACAGGGAGAAACCCCATAAAAATACAAAATTAGTCGGGTGTGGTGGCGCATGCCTGTAATCCCAGCTACTCAGGAGACTGAGGCAGGAGAATCGCTTGAATCCAGGAGGCGGAGGTTGCAGTGAGCCGAGATCATGCCATTGCACTCCAGCCTGAGCAACAAGAACCACCACCTCAAAAAAATAAACAAATAAAAATAAAATTCTCTCAACATACTTTAGCTTCTTTTTACAAATATTGACGTTGTATTTTCATATTCCTTCTGTTCAAAATACTTTCTGATTTCATCTTTTATTCTTCTTTGGCCCATGTGTTTAGAAGGCTGTTTTTTAGTTTCCAAATATTGGAAGATTTTTATAACATTTTAAATTTATTTTTTCTTAACTTCCTATACTATATCAATGTATAAATAACATTCTGTTATTGATTTCAAATTATTTTCACTGCAATCAAAGACCATACTTTCTATGACTCAATGGATCTAATCTTTTTGAACTTTGTTCAATGGAGTAAAATACAATCAATCTTGGTCAATGTTCCATGTACACTTAAAAAGGAATGTATATTCTGATATCTTTGGGAAGAGTGGCTTATAATTGTTAATTAGGTTATATTGGTAGATAGTGTTGTTTAATGCTTCTAAATGATTACTGATTTTCTGTCTACTTATTTTATCAATTTTCGAGGCAAGCATATTTAAATCTCCAACCACAGTTGTGAGCATGCTTATTTCCCCTTGCAGTTCTATTAGATTTGCTTTGTGTATTTTGAAGCTCTCTTATTAGGTGCATAAATATGCTGTTTCTTCTTGATAAACTGATCTTATCATTATGAAATGATCCTTTTTATTCTTGATAATTATCTTTGCTCTGAAACATACTTCTTTAATATTAATAAAACCATTCCAGTTTTCTTTTGCTTAGTGTTGACATGTCTTTCTATACTTTTACTTTAAACCTATTTGTCTTTTTAAATGTAATGTGGGTTTCTTCCAGGCAACATATAGTAGCTACTAGTCTTTTTTTAACCAATCTGATAATCACTTCCTTTTATTGGGAGGGGACACTGTTTTTAATTATTATTATTTTTTTTAAAAAAAAAAAAAGGTAGATAGTATTGTTTAATGCTTCGAAATTTTTGTTGATTTAAAAGAGGGTCTCACTCTGACACCCAGGCTGGAATGCAGCGGTGCAATCGTAGCCCACAGCATCCTCAAACTCCTGGGTTCAAGCTAAACTCCCACCTCAGCCTCCCAAGTAGTTGGGACTACAGGCACGCATCATCACGCCTGGCTTTTTTTTTTTTTTTTGAGAGGCAAGGTCTCAGTATATTGCCCAGTCTGCTGGAGGAGATACTGTTCATATCATTTATGTTTACTGTGATTATTAGCATCATCTGCTTTACATCTACCATCTGGCCTTTTGTTTTCTATTTTTCTCATTTTTGTTCCCTTTTTTCTCTTTTTCTGCCTTATTTTGTATCAAGTTTTCCTTATGATTCTCTTTTACCTCCTTTGATTTGTTAGCTATAACTTTTTGTGTGTATTTTAGTGGTTACTTTAGTGTTTATAGTATCTTTAACTTATCACAGCTTATCTTCAAGTGATTTTATACCACTTCATGAATAACATAAAAACCTGACAATATCCTTTCATTTATCCCCTCGAGGCTTTTGTGCTTTTATTGTCATACATCTACGTATGTCATAAACTTCATAATACATTATCATTTTGCTTTAGAGACAAGTTGATTGAATTATCGTCCAAGTCAATTTAGGTGATAATAATTTTTATATTTACCCACTTAGTCACCATTTTTACTTGAAAGACTTCCCGTAATATTTCTTATAAAGCAGATACACTGGTGGCAAAATCTTCCAGGTTTCTTGTGTTCAGAAGACTTTACTTCACCTTTGCTTCTGAAAGAGGCTTTCGCTACGTAAGGATGCTAGGTTGGCAAGGCTTTTTATGTTTGTTTTTCCATCAGTACTTTAAAGACACTTTTTTGTTTTGCAGTTTGCCTTGTTCCCAGTAAGAAATCTATTTTCATCCCTATTTTTTTTCTCTGTATATTATGATACCATAATATCATATTTTTGACTGGCTTCTTTTAACATGTTTCTCTTTGTTACTAATTTTAAGCAATGTCTTGGGGTAGTATTTTTTTTCTTTGTTTTTAAAAACAGTGTATCGCTCTGTTGCCCAGGCTAGAGTGCAGTGACACAAGTACAGCATCACTGTAGTCTCAACTTTCTAAGTTCAAGCAATCCTCCCACCTCAGCCTCCCAAGTAGCTGGCTAATTTTTAGTTTTTTAATTTTTGTAGAGACAGGCTACTGCTATGCTGCCCAGGCTGGTCTTGACTCCTGGGCTCAAGTGATCCTCCTGTTTTGGCCTCCCAAAGTGCTGGGATTGCGGGTGTGAGCCACTGCACTCAGCTTAGTATTCTACATGTTTCCGGTTGTTGGTTTCTTTATCTTCTTGCTACTATGGCTTTAGAATGTCTGTCAAATTATGTATTTAAAAAATGGTGGCAAAAAAAAAATGGTGGTTACTATTTCTTCAAATATTTTTTGTCCCTCCTCACTTTTTGGAATTTCAGATATATATCTATAATCTATCTATTATCTACTTATCCTATCTATCTTATCTATCTATCTATCTATCTATCTACATACACACACAAGCGCACACACACACACACATACAAATCCAACACCAAAAAAGGTAAAAGTCACAAAGCTTGACATCCAATTAAAAATTACCACGCATGCAAAATGGGACAATTTTACTCATAACTAGTGGTAGACAGAAAATACATAAAACTTCTTAAAATATCCCCACAGCTCAATGATGTACTCTTCTTTAGTATTTTTTCTGTGTTTCATTTTGCATAGTTGCATATTGCTGCATCTTTGATTTCACTAGTATATTTTCTTTCACAATTTGCCACTACTACCATCCAGTTTATTTCAGACACTGTAGTTCTCATTTTTAAACATTTTACTTGCATTTTAATATCATCCATGTCTACTAACATGGTCAATCTTTCCTCTAGTTTCTTGAACATTTAGAATACAGTTATAAAAACTGTTTTAATGTCCTCGTCTACTAATTATGTTCTCACCTACAACAATCATGGGTAGAAATTTCCTGGGTTTTGCATGTCTGATAATTTTTCATTGGATGTCAAAACATCGTGGATTTTACCTTATTGGTGCTAGGTATTTTTTAAATTCCTACATATATTCTGAAGCTTTGTTCTGAGACATAGTTAAATTGGTTGAAAACAGTCTCATCTTTTGGAGTCTTGCTCCACTGCAACAATTACATATAAAAGACATGAACGATAAGTGTCTATCAAGTTGGAGGCCTGGGCAAGTTTAGTGTGCTCTAGAGGAGGAAGATAAATTCTACAAAGTTTCAGGAGTTGCTATATGAGTTATATTTTAGGGATCCAGTGTTCAGGAGCATCCAGGGATTTCCTTGCCCAAGTAAAGAATAAATTATTACATCTTATACCTTACTCCACAAAGAACGAAGTGCAACACCTGGTGGGCCTCTCTGGGTTCTGGACACTACATATTCTTTATTTGTGAGTTCTACTCCTAGCCATATGCCATACAGCAGGGGCCACAAAAGACTAGCATCTTTGAGTGGGGACTAGAGCACAGAAGGAAACTGTAGAAGGCCCAGGATGCAGTGCAAACAGCTCTGCTCCTTGGGATTTTTTAGCCAGGAGAACATACAGTTTTAGGAAGTATTGTGGTTAAAAAAAAAAAAAAAAATGCTGTATGGTGTTTATGACAAGCCCCAAAGTGAAAAAATTACAATGAAGACCCTTAACTTTCTAGATCAGGATCATGCCATCTAAAGCAAGTAATTACATGCCTTTTAGGGGAAAACAATATCCCGGCATGCTTCTAGGCCCTGGTAGGGGGCCTATACATCCCAGGATCATACCAGTGGCTCAGTTTCTGACCAATAACTATATGGGGTATCCCTTATGAACAGCTGCATCTCATAATCAATGAAGTCCTAAATGAAATCAAGTAGGAAAAAGTTGTTAATGACAAGTTGTAGAAAGTTTTTCGGAGATGTACAACAAATGTGACGTTTTACTACTTGGAAAGAAGATTCTATGAAAAGAATCAATGTTTACATTACATTATTTTAAGCTTTTTGATAAAGATTTCAATGGAAAGGCAAAGGTCCTAATATTCCAGACTGATGATGAAGCACTGATTATGTGTTAGAACCTATGCAAGGACTTGGCTTCTATTATCCCACTGAATCCGTAAAACAAACCTACGAGGAAATCATCATTACTACTCTTTTGAAGATGGAGAAGTTGATGCTAAAAAAAAATCAGCAACTTACCTAAAAAAGCACAGAATGTTGAGAAGGAATCTCTGTCTGCCTTCAAAATAAAGTTTTACCACATACCTTTCTGTTTATAATGCAAGAATGATTACAATATTGTATAATTTTTATTAGTTGACTTTGTGACATAATAAATTATATATATATATATATTTAAAACATACACACACACATATGCACACACAGTTTACTTGGGGAAAGAGAATATTTTGTTGCATTCTAAGGCTTTCCCGTTCTCCTTCCACCCTTCCACTCTCCTCTAGTCATCCTAACAACTTCTGTAGATTAATCTTACAAATGTCTTTTAAAATAAACATCATGGCTTCTTTATTTGTGTACTTCCTATGAAACTTACAGCTGTCATGATTTGTTTAATGGGTATTTCTAGAGCAAAATTAAAGATTCTAGAAAACAAAGTCATCATATCTACATTATTATGGGATTTTAAAACTGAACATTTCTTTATAGACTTAGTCTAATGTTCAGTAGGTAACTTAATGTGAACTGATTTGCTCAAGGTTACAGAGCCAGGGAGTGGCCAAACTAATTCTGTAAACAAATTTCAACAACGACCTAGTATGTGACAAGGACTAGGATTATAATGATCTTCTATTACCCAATTTAGTGCTGTTTTCAATATACCTAAAAACTAGTTTTCAATTACTCTGATTAAAACATAAACCCCATGAGAGAGGGATTTTGTTCTGTTCACTTCTGTAACACCTGCAAATTGAGCAATACCCGGAAATTAAATATTTGATGAATTATTTGAAGAATAAGTTAATGAACCATCGATTTTCAGACTGTGTAAACATCTTTTGATGATTTACAAGTTACTTAAGAATCTTGCCAGATTATCTTTAGGAATGTTAGTAATTACTGTACAATTCAAGGATTTTAGAATTCCGATCACACATGTTTCTCTTTATCATTAAAGTGGCATATATATGGGAGTAAGTGTTTCAGCTATGTGTGCTTTATGATTGCATTCAACATAAGCAAGAGTTTATTCTTTCTTTTTAAAAAAAAAAAAATTGTGTTTGGAGTGAATTTTTTGTGTTTTCTTCCGTTGTTTGGGTACCATGCGGACACTGCCGGAATCTATAATTGGCCCAGCTATCATTGAGCCCTCGCTTACCCAATGGAACATCAGCTTTATAAAAGCGGGTTTGCTTTTCATGTTCACAGTAGTGTATTGAGTTTTATAAAATGAGGCTCTTGCAAGCCATTATCAATGAGAGATAATAAAAGGCTAGTAGGAACCAGGTTTGCATTGCTTCTTTTTAGGCTTTTTACAAAGGTATACTTGGGAATGCTGTTTTTCAAAATCCTGTCCTGACAAGTTAAGTACTAGCAGTTCTTTGTTAAAAGAAAAATCTTTCATCTTTTTTTTCTTCTTTTTCTATTTAGGAAGGTTTCCTTCCTCTGAGATAGCTTCCTTTGGTCTGCAATATGCCTATACTATGGCAGGCAGAAATTCAGATTCTCTCCCCACCACTACCCTTTATTTTGAGCACAGGAAAATTTTAACTGTATATCTTGCTTGAATGTGAAAAGCAGACACATTTTTCATGTTTCAATAATATTTATTCATTACTCACAAACATTCTCTGGGTGCCTAACATAGCTACAACAATGACTTGTCTCTTATGATTAAACTATATATACTTGAAATTACTTTTACTGCCTGCCTACTATATTCAAAACCCTGAGTAAGCCCTGTACTGACATTACATAATTTAATATTCAGAACACCCCCCAAAACCAGGCATTAAAAAGAATATATTTTTAACATTTTTATCACAAAAATGATATTAGTGAGGTCTATATATACACTGTAGAAAGATTTGATCAAGATCATTTTTGTGATATCAACTGAATCTTTCTACAGTGTGTACCTAGACCAACACATCAAATTGTACCCCATAAATATACACATTATTATTCATCAATTTAAAAATTTTTTATAAGATAAATGAGTTTTGGTAAAATTAAATAGCTTTCCAAAGGTCACATAGATGGAAGACCACAGACTCTGATTTCAAACTTATCTTTCTGCCCACAATCCTTATGCTGTTTCTATGATAACAGATATTCCAACTTGAGAACTCCAAAAAGGTACATACAGATACCACAGGTCTGCAACCTCCAATGCAAGTACTATGGCATAACATACTATAGGAAAAACATAAGGAAAATTTATACATTGAATTTATTAACTAAATTAAACAAAATATATAAACAAAATAGATTATAAAATAAACGAAATATAAATTTTAAATTAGTTTTAGATTTAAAATACATTATACATTTATAAATTATTAAGATATTGAAAATGTTAAATTGCTCCTTAGGTCATTAAATCTCTTGGCTTTGGTGATTTATAAACCTATCATTAAAGCAGATTTAGCCAGGTGCAGTGTCTCACGCCTGTAATCCCAGCACTTTAGGATGCCAAAGCAGGAGGATCACTTGAGCCCAGGAGTTTGAAACCAGCCTGGGCAATAGAGTGAGATCCTGTCTCAACCAAAAAAGTAAAAACTTAGCAAGGCATAGTGGCCCGACCATAGTCACAGTTACTCAAGAAGCTGAGGCAGGAGGATGGCTTGAGCCCAAAAGTTTGAGGTTGCACTGAGCTATGATCACGCCTCTGCACTCCAGCCCGGGCAACAGAGCGAGACACTCTCTCTCAAAAGATAAAAAATAAAAATAAAGTAGATTTAATGTGGTAGGCAAGATTTTTGGTGCACCGAAAAGAAAGAGACCCTTCCTTTGAAATTATATCCAAGCAACCTCCAGGCCCGAGTCTTCTAGTCTGAAAAAGCAGGCTCCATCAGTGGTTTTCAAACTGGGTACCTCAGAGCCCTGCTTTCTATAGAGGTACCCCAGAGGCCCAGGAGAAAACCAAGTGATGCAGCACTGCTCCTAGGACTCCCATCTCATCCACCCACCCGACAACACACCTTCAAACAGAATGCTGCTTTTCTGTCAGTTATATATCTTGGATTTCTAGTCAAGGTTATCTTTAAAGAAAATATTCCAACTTTTACAATAAATGTTTAAAATCAAGTTTGATAGCCACATGATCTTAATTTTTAGAGTCAGAATTCAGTGATTGTGAAGGCTGATGTAAGTAGTAGTGTGTCTAGAGTAGAAATTACAAGTGTATATGCTTTCTGGAGCCAGATGTGATCAATAATTTTGTTTGAAAAAAAATAAACTGGTTTGAGACGTATAGGTAATGTTAATTTGTGGCAACTTAAGAGGGCAGGTCTGATAAAGAAAATGTAGTAAATATATATATACACAATGAAATATATTCAGACATAAAAAAGAATGAAATTATGTCTTTTACAGCAACATGGATGGAAATGGAGGTCGTTATCTTAAGTAAAACAACTTAGAAAGTAAAATCCTGCATGCTGTCACTTAGGAGTGGAATCTAAATAATGTGTGCATGTAGATATAGAGAATGAAATAATAGATATCGGAGACTTGGAAAGGCAGGAGAGTGGGAGGGAGGTGAGGGATGACAAATTACTTAATGGGCACAATGTACATTATTTGGGTGATGATTGCACCAAAACCCAGACTTCACAACTACTCAATGTATCAGGGTAACAAAAACACACTTGTACCTCTTAAATTTATACAAATTTTTAAAAAGGAAAAAAAAAAAAGTGTGAGTCCTACTTAAAAATTTAAACTCTACATATTTGTCTTTAACACTGTGCTTACAAACAAGTCTACAGCTCCAAACACGTGACTCTCAGTCTGCAAATCACTAGAATGAAAAACTCCATCCAGCAAGAACTCTGAGTTATAGAAACTGTAAGGGGAGAATTATGTCCACATTATCATCATATAGTTTTGCATAGGCATCATTATTGTTTCATTCAAGGAGGACCCAATGGAGACTAAATGCAACTATGGTTTGTGAACCTTGTATCCAACTAGCCACATTGGGGATGATGAGAATATTGATCAAACACAAACACATAAACAACTGATTACCCTTCATTTGTCCTCAATTTCCTGACATGTAAAATGGTCTCTAAGGAATCCTAGCTCTACCACTACCATCATCCTGCCTGTGGTCTTTTCCCCCAGCTGTGATCCCAGGTGGGTTATTTTCAAGTAACACATCACAAATTATCCACACTGTCTTTTGCTAGGAATAAAATGTGTGCATGAGTGTATACACACATACACACACACATACAGGCATGATGTGGATATGGGGAAACTTAATCCCTGCTGTTCATTGTTCACTGCATCAAAGGGAGGCTGCCAGACACTTCTCTGTGAATGCACTAGTCTCAGAGCAGGGTCAAGAAGAGCCTTCTTCCTCTGGCTCCCAGCATTAGCTGTCTTATGTTTGACACCTCGTGCTGAGATGCCTTACTTGGTTGGAAGCTCAGCACTAACTCAGCTCAGTCTGATGAGGTACTTGGAAGAACCAAGTTGAGGCTGTCTTGAAACTGCAGTAAGAGCCAGAGGGTCAGTGTAGTCCGTTTGTAAAGAATCAACCTGGCTAATGAAGGGGCCAGAAAAGTCCAACTCACTGGTGTAAGGCTCTCTTTTGATCCTACAGGAGAAAGGAATTAATACTTTTATTTCACAGTAAATCTGCTTAGTAACACTGAATCATTTTTTTTTTTTGTCCATTCTATTGTATTTTCCCTTGGCACACAGAAGTTTGTACAGAGCACAATAGGAAGAGTAGGATCCTCCCAGGATAATAAAATGCAATGGCCTCGAAGGAATTAGGGAAATTTCAAGCAAAGGTATAGATACGGGAGTATGAGACATAAGTTTTAGAAAAGTACACGTGGAAAGAGTCAGAAAATATGTCACTGATCACTGTATTTTCCTACAACATGCTGATACTTATAACACACAGTTATAGATTCAGTTGGATAATGCAAGTAAAGTACTTCACACAGTTCTCGGTACATATGAAGTGCTTAGTAAACGTTGGTTATAATTTGCTGTCAATGTTATTGTTGGAGAGAAAGGTTTTGACAATGCACTAGTAAATTCAGTGTTCATAAAGCTTTATTAGGTGACTATGCAGTGTGCTTTACATATATTAATCCATCTAATCCACATACTACCCTATAAGGTAGACATTATTATTACATCAGATGAGGAAACGAAAGTAGATAGAAGAGAAATAGCATGCCCAAGATTATCTGATTGGTAAGTGGTAGTCAGAATTCAAACCAAGGCATTGTGCTCCTGAAGCCAGGGTTTGGTCACAGGCTCTGTGGTCTCTTTAGAGCTCAATGGCCAACAATGTCATGTTAAGAAATATCAATTTTATTCTTTCTTCAATGAGAGGCTAGTGATGTTACTTTGAGGAAACTGAAATAAATCATGCCAAAGTTGAAGAAGCATTGGTGAGTAGAGAGTCTAAAGATATCAGAATCTTTCAGGAGATCATTGAAAGCCAAGAGAAGGTACTAATCAAAGGCAGTGATGAGATGGAAGCAGAAAGAAGAGAGACATAACATAATGGACAAAACTGATCTGAGGTGTGAGAGACAGGGTAGAATCTAGAGCGCTTTCCATGTTTTGGTTAGGGTGAGTGGAAGGAGGTGATACAGTTACATACTTCCAAAGGAAAACAACTGGGGAAATAAGCAGGATAAAATAGAATAAAGGTAGTTGAGGTGGAAGTTCCAATAGGACATCGTGTAGTGAAATTAAAATACTGCATAAAAATTGACTATAACATTTCAAAGAAGTGATCAAAGTACCAAAAGTTCAACCATGTTGGAGAGTCTAGCTAATGAAATAAGGCAAGAAAAACAAAAAGCATAAGGGTTATAAATGACGAAACAAAACTGTACTTCTTAGGTGACAGGACTGGCACCAATAGGCAAACAATTAAAAATCAGTGACTGTAACAAGGTGACTCAATATAAGGTCAATACATAAAAATTATACAGCCACAAAAATTAAATTTCTACAATAACATCATTTATAATTGCTTCAAAAAATGAAATACTTAAAGATAAATCCAATGAAAAATGTATAAAACTGCTACACTGAAAATAATAAAACATTACTGAGAGAAATTAAAGAAAACAAAGACATTGTGAAGAGGCAATTTTCCTGGACTAGAAAATTCAGTATTATTAAGATGTCAATTCTCCCCCAAAAGGATCTATAAGTTAAATCCAATTCTAATCAAAATCCCAGCAGGAGTGTGCATATGTATATGTGTGTCTGTGACTTTTTAAGCTATTACTAAAATTTATGTAGAAATGCATAAAGGTCAAAAAAAACTAAGACTATCTTAAAGAAGGACAATGTGGAGGGTTTATTTTGCCAGATAGCAAAACTAATAATAAAGTTACAATAATGAATACAGTGTAGTATTGGTGAAAGTTAGATAAACTGACCAATGGACTACAATATCAAAAAACATGGTAAACCCCATCTCTACTAAAAATACAAAAATTAGGCGAGCACAGTGGCAGGCACCTATAATCCCAGCTACTCAGGAGGCTGAGGCAGGAGAATCACTTGAACCTGGGAGGCAGAGGCTAAAATGAGCCAAGATCACACCACTGCACTCCAGCCTGGGTAACAGAGCAAGACTCCATCTCAAAAAAAAAAACAAAAAACAAAAAACAAAAAACAAAAAAACAAAAAAACAAAAAAACACCCACACAGAGTAATTTGCTTTCTGTGTATGTTTACGGAGTATGTTAAGAAAAGAATAGTATTTTCAATCATTTGTGGTGGGTCACTTAGATTTCCAACAGGAGGAAACAACTTAGCTTCTATCATACACAAAAGTTGATTCCAAATGGATTGTAGACCTAAGTGTACAAGAAAAAAGATGAATATTGAGTAGGAAACATATGAGAAATCTTGAGATAGGCATATATTTATTTGGGATAGGCATATATCTCTTTTTATTTTTAGTAACTTTAACTTTTATTTTAGATTCAGAAGGTACATGTAGGTCACATGGGAATACTCTGTTTGGAGTCCAGATGATCCCATCATCCAGGCAGTGAATTCAGCACCTAATAAGTAGTCCTTCACCCTTCATACCCTTCCCTTCCTCCCCACTCCAGCAGTCCCCCAGTGTCCATTGCTCCCATCTTTATATCCATGTGTACTCAATGTTTAGCTCCCACTTATAAGTGAGACCATGCAAGTTTTGGGGGTTTTTTCCTGCATTACTTCACTTAGGATAACAGCCTCAGCTGCATCTATGTTGCTACAAAGGACATGATTTTGTTCTTTTTTATGGCTTCATAGTATTTCATAATGTATATGTGCCACCAGTTGATCTGATGGGCATCTAGGTTGATTACATGTCCAATCCACCATAATTTGATGGGCATCTAGGTTGATTCCATGTCTTCGCTATTGTGAACAATGCTGTAATGAACATAAGAGTTCATGTGTCTTTTTTGGTAGAATGATCTATTTTCCTTTGGGTATGTATATACTCAGGCATATTTTTCTTAAACAGAACCTCAGAATTTCTAACCATGAAGGGAAAAAATTATAAATTGCACCACATTAAAATTAAGAAGTTCAACTCATCAAAGTATACAATTAGCAGCATGTAAAGGCAAGCCACCAATTGAAGAATATTTGTAATACCTATGTAAAAGGTTGACTAGTGTCTCCCCAAAATATAGTCCAAGTCCTAACCCATGGTACGTGTAAATGTGATCATATTTGGAAATACAGTTTTTGAAGATGTAGCTAGGCAAGAGTTTTAATATAAGATCATCCTGGATTTAGAGTGAGCCCTGAATCCAATGGCCAGTGTCCATATAGGAGAAAAGGGAGAGATGTTTCCGACAGAGACACAGGGAGAAGGCCACATGAAGATCCTCATGAGGATGGAGACCGAGATCCTAGTCATGCAGCCACAAGTCATGGAATGCCTCCACCCACCAGAAACTGGAGAAGACAAGGAAGGAAACTCTCTCTAGAACCTCTAGAGAGAATGTAGCCCTGCTGACATTTGTTAAACTTCTAGCCTCCACAACTGTGAGAAAATAAATTTCTGTTGTTTTAATCCACAAGTTTATATAAAGTTTTTACCATAGCACTAGGAAATTAATGTAACACTCAACTAGCAAAGGCTTGCATTCAAAATACATGTTCTTTTACATATATCAATATGAAATAGACAACCAGTAGAAAAATGGACACAATACTTAAACAAGAAATTCAAAAAATACTCAACATCACTAATCATCAGGGAAATGCAATTAAAACCACAATGAGATACCACCTTACTCCGGCAAAGAATGGCCATTATTAAAAAGTCAAAAAACAATAGATGTTGGTGTGGATGTGGTCAAAGGGGAACACTTATACACGGCTGACGGGAATGTGAATTAGCACAACCTCTATGGAAAACAGTATGGAGATCCTGTAAAGAACTAAAAGTAGATCTACCATTTGATCCAGCAATGCCGCTACTGGGTATCTACCCAAAGGGAAAGAAGTCATTATATGAAAATATACACATGCACATGTATGTTTATTGCAGCCCCATTCGTAATTGCAAAGATATGGAACCAACCTAAGTGCCCATCAACCAATGAATGGATAAAGAAAGTGTAGTATATGTACACAATGGAACACTACACAGCCATAAAAAGGAACAAAATAATGTCTTTTGCAGCAACGTGGGTGGAGCTGGAAGCTATTCTAAGTGAAGTAACTCAGGAATGGAAAACCAAATATTATATGTTCTCATTTGTAAGTAGGAGCTAAGCTATGAGTAGGCAAAGGTATACAGGGTGATATAAAGGACTTTGGAGACTCAGAAGTGGGAGGCTGGGAGGCGAATGTGAGATTTAAAAAACAACTACATATTGCGTACAATGTACACTACTCAGGTGATTGGTGCACTAAAATCAGAATTCACCACTATATAATTCATCCATGTACCTAAAAACCACTTGTAGCCCCAAAGCTATTGAAATAAAAAATATTTTTAATTAAAAAGATAAAATCAATGGCTGTTATGTATGTGAACAGACATTTTATTTTACAGTTGAACAAATCTATAAATTTGTTATAAGTTGTCAGCATCTGTTGCACTACAAAGAAAAAAATAAATTCACATAAGAGGGTATGCATGTAAACCAGCAAGTATATGAAAACATGCTCAACTTATTTTATCATGAGGATGACTAAAATAGAAATGTGACAGAATGGCATAAATGAGAAAGATGGGCAGTGCAGAGTGTTGGCAGGGATGTGGAGGAAAGGAAACTCTCAGAAAGTGTTGGTGGTGGGTGCAGAACTGGGCACTATTGCTTTGGAAAACAGCTGAGCAATATGGATTAATATTTAAGATACCCTGGCCCTATCACTGGGCACTCCTACGCTACAAAGCATTTTACTGGGCATAAATCTCCACATTGTAAGTGAGGATAAAAGGGAGTTCAGAAAAAGTAAAACAATCTGTCCAAGATCTAAAATTCATGCCCAGGTCTATTATGCTCTGAAGCTTCTGTACTATACACAAGATTATGTCTCAGAAAACACATGAAACATTGGGGCTACATATCTGGAGAAAAGATAAAAGCCCCAAAGTCGTTAGAGGAAAAGCCAGAAACATTCACAGTGTATAAAGTGAGAATATAAATTATAATAAATTCTTTTAACTAGACAAAATCTCTACAATCATATTGCCTAATCCTCCCACTTCACAAGTCAACAAACAAGTCATTACATGGCCAACTGGAAGAGCTAGGCTAAATTCCAGATCTTGCAATTCCCAGCTGTAAATATTTGCCTTTCCTCTACAATCTTCCCATCCCAGTTTCTCCCAACATCCACACTTGATTAAACACCTAGTCACCCAAAATTGTCATAAAAAGTTCTCTAGGCATTTATCAAGATAAACAAAGTAAGAAAACTGACAGAAAGTCAATATCGTGTTCTAGTTACATCAGCTACTCTAATGACCAAATTTGATAGATTTGGTATGGAAGGGAGCAATCTCTTGTTAACCAATAGTTGTTATGAGTACGCCACAGTAATTCAATTTGACCTCGGAGCCTTATTCTTCCTTACCCTAGATGCCTCTATTTGCTGCACATGCTTTCTCATAATGAGTTTTATCTCTAGATCTCAGAGCACTTTTTAAACATCCTACTTCCACTCTAGAAGCATTTTCATTGCATTTCTGTGGACTATTTAAATGTTTTCTAAGTTTGTCATAAATTGAGGTGATCTAACAGTTCCAAATAGAGAGATAAAGTCTAGCCCAGTGGGGGAAGCATTAAACCTCCTCGCAAGTCAGCAAAAGCAAAAGTGACAGCCCGGTAGCAATTTAAAATTACTCTGAGACCACAACTGCTAATTAAAGTAGACTTTCATGGTAACAGATGAACATCTGGTATCTTCCACTTAGAAAGAAAAATTTTAAAGAGTTTACATTTCTTAGTAATGAAAAACTTAGATATATGCCTACAATGTTTTCGTCTGGGTTTTGCTTAAATTATATATTCTTTCCTTATGGTTTCCAACAGTACAATGTTTCTTTTTTGTTTTCTTAATAACCATAAAATGTTCATAACAACAACAACAAAAAAAACTAGGCAAAAGTCAGAATCCATGATTCATTCACAGTCATTCTAAAAGCTGCACATTATCCTCCTCTCATCCCCTGCAAAAATAGAATTGGAGGAGATTACCCTAAAGATTCTATTTTGATGAAATGTATGTGATATGAATTCTGCAAACACATTTCTAGAAAAGGACTCTCCAATCTCAGAGAAAGAAAGAGAGTGAGAAAGAGAGAGGGAGTAAGGAAGAGAGAGAGGGAGGAGAAATAGACATATACACATAGAGACAAAGAAATCAATTTCTAATGATTGAAGCTTGACTCTTATTTTATATTAATATCCATCTATATATATGATCAAGTTTTTGAACATGTGGATTATTTGATCAGTTGTACTTGATTAAAGGAAATTACACCTTATCTTACCTTTAAGATAAGGAGATGAGAATAACTGATAATCCATTTAGATGTCTTCATTCAAATGCTACATCTTCTGAGAAACTGAGTCTTTAACACCTCAATTCATGCATTATGTCTACTTCCTGCAATATCTGCATACGCCCCTACTCTAATAATTAGTATTGAATCATGTTGCCTTTTGTCATGTCTTTACAACCATGTGTTACCAAATACACTTTAATATATTTCTTTCTACTTCTTATTCATGACGCAGATTGATATCTAACACAGAAAGGACATGAAATAAAACTTTGATTAAATGAACAATTGTTCATGAGAATCTAACATAAAATTATCAGAAGTGAACTTCTGTCATTTCTGTCAATGAGTCACAGGTCAATCTCTTTGATTTAACATGAAAATTCTAATTTTTCCTCATGCTCAAAATCTATGGTTTCTACTTTTCTATTTCTTTAATGCGTAACCTGGATAAGTTCAATAGTATTAATACGCAGCCTGTTCCACCCATCCATAAGTGCCATGTACACCTCTAGAAAAGCTAGACTTTACCCATCTTAGGTAGTATAAATTCCTCCTACATCATTTGCTCATCACCTGGTCAAAAAGTTTCTGGTATTACTCCCTTCCCAGACATGTGATCCACCTGTCTTCATTTTGCTAAGTTCAGTCTTTCTTCAGACTACTTCTCAAATCCTGTGGTGAAATCAGGAGACAAGATCTGTGAATCAGAGGAAGGAAAGAGAAAGGCAAAACAGCTGCAAGATATGAAATTACTTGTGGCTTTCACTGTGTGCCCAGTCCACAAGGAAGGCAATATCACCCCTACCTCTGCATATGATATTAAAATGTGGAGAAAGTAAGCCATTTTATTCATCCATGAAGGACTCAGCAATCTGTCTTCTTGATTTCCAGAGAATACAGCTGTGAAAACTTATCTGCATCTATGAGACCATAAGCTCCTTGAATGTAAGGGGCTATGTCTTATCTGTCTTTGTGTCACAGATATGCTTATCACATGTCAACCCATTCGTGTCTGTTAAGTGAATGAGCAAAATGTACCTGTTAAGTGAATGACAAAAAGTCTTTAGGTAGACAGCACAGGACTTTCCTAAGCTGTCCCACCTAAAGACTTTATCCTCCTATCACCTTCTTCAAGGAATTTGAAGAACTATGATGTCTAAAGTTACAGTCATGTATTACCAGTTTCTCCATTTTTTAGACAAGAAAGCTGAAAATCAGAGAAGTTAAGCCATTTGCCTAATGTCAGTCAGATAGTATGTGACAAGGAGTCAATCACCCGTTATATCTGAATTCCGTAATTCATGATTTTATTATTATGCTATTTTGGTTTATTATCTGAAGCACTCATAAAAGACATTTATATTGCTTAAAATTGCATACCCAAACATGGACAAACCCTAGCTTTAGGAGTATAACTTATTGATTGATATACAAGACACACAGTCAAAAGTTAACTCACTATATGCTACTCATTGGCATGTCCTCAACAGAACATCATCGTGCTGTAAATATTTATGTAGACATAGAATTATCAGAGAGGAGAACAACTAGTCCAATCTTTTTGTGTATTTTACCCAGAGAAATGTTTCCCTAGAGATCAAGTAATGTCCTCAAGTCCCTCTGGCAAATGATGCTAGAAACAGAAATAGAGCCTGTTGTCTGTCCCCAAGTCCAGTCTTCATTCTGATACACTAGTCTGCTTCTCTTAATTAATTGCTGCTTCTATTATTAAGTTAATATCAGAATGGTCTTGACTTAATAATTCAACAAAGCCTTTGTAGCACCTTATGTTCCAGATCTTACAGAGATAAAATATGTGTTCCATTCATACTTCACAGACTCTTAAATGGAAAAGAGGTCAGCCTCTGTGAGTCGAACAAAACACACATACGCAAACACACCCCTTGGTATTCAAAGAAAATTTCCCATTCATTCTTACATCTCTTGCCTCCTGCCATTGCCCCCCTCTTTATTTTCTCTGGCCAGAGTAATTAGGCTATGAAGCTGAGCTAATCCTGTTAGTGCCACAATGACTTCTCTCACACTTGTGTGTCCCACAGCTCTTAGAAAGTCAGAAGGAATTACTGAGCATTGAATTCACCTTGCCAGAAAGATAACAAACGGGGAGGGAGGAAAAGGGAGCGTGGATGCCCAGCTGACCTGTTCTTTAACCTTTCCCTCTGGAAGTTGTTCTTCCCTCTGTGGGTGTCTGTGCACAGGCCAGAGGCATGGCTAACACTGCCCTTGAGATACAAAGGGAGCAAAGTTGACGTCAGCTGTTTCTTCCTGAGCAAACATTCCACTAATTCCACAGCCAGACAGCTTGCAAAATTGCCTTTGTAGGACTGCTGAGGTCTCCTTTCCCGTCAAGTTCACTTTGTATTTACTCAGCAAAGATGCACCTACTGCAGAGTGCACCAGGAGATGTGGTGTCAGAGTCATGGCGAGCCCACTTCATGGATGATTAGCATTCTCTGACCCAGCCACCATTCTCAATCACTTGCAACTACAGACTTCTGGCTGCAGCAATTACTCCTATCCTTCAAAACCCTTTCCTCCTCAACAACATCAGAATAAGTTTGTTAAAGCACTCTGTTTCGAATGATGCCTTGCTTGGAGCTGTTGTCTTTGACACAGTCTAAATCAAAAAACACATATTCTAAACACACTTCTCCACAGTTTAAATTCTGTAAATCTTTTGCATATCCTCCATTAAGAATCACTTAATGACATGAGCGACCACTTGTCTATTTAATTCACAGCCTAAGCAGAGTTCCTAAATTAACTCATGAGTTTTTTAAATTTTTATAGATACAAGATAGTTGTACATGTTTATGCTGTACATGAGATAGTTTGATAGAAACATACAATGTGTATGATCATTTCAGGGTAATTGGAATATCCATCATCGTGTTTGATTTTTATTGAGCATCTATTAGGTCCTGGCATTGTGATACAACAGTGCTCCTCAAAGTGGAGTCTGCATTTTGACAGCGTCAGCAGCACCTGAGACTCGCTAGGAATGCCAGTTTTGGGGCACCAACAAATAGCTGCTGAATTGGAATCTCCAGTAGCAGGGCCCAAGATTCTCTGGTTTAATGAGCTCTGCAGGTGACTCTCACAGGGTTTGAGAAGCACCGTGCTAGGCTATACATACCTTAACGCCACTCGGAAAACTATCTGGCTCTTGAGATCTAAATATAATTGTTGAAACCTGGATTCCATGGCCTGAGTGTATTAGTTTGCTAGGGCTGCCATAAAAAAAAGCACCTCAGAATAGAGAGCTTAAACAGCTCACAGCTCTGAAGGCTAGAAGTTTGAAATCAAGGTGTCAGCAGGGTTGATTCTTTCTGAGGACTCAGAAAGAAGGCTCTTTTTCAGGTCTCTCTCCTTGGCTTATGAATAGTTGTTTTCTCCCTAGGTTTCCTCAAATCCTCTTCCCTCTATGTGTGTCTCTGTTCCCTTTTTAAGCACCTGTCAGTCATATTGGATTAGGGTCCACTATAATGACCTCATTCTAACTTGATTAGCTCTGTAAAGACCCTATCTCCAAATAAGGTCACATTCCGTAGTACTGGGGGTTATAGGAATTCAGTTCAACCCATAATACTGGGGAATTTCCTATGTTTAAGTATGTGTATTAGTCCATTTTCATACTGCTATAAAGAACTTCCTGAGAATGGGTAATTTATAGAGGAAAGAGGTTGAATTGACTCACAGTTCAGCACGGCTGGGGAGGCCTCAGGGAACTTACAATCATGACGGAAGGTGAAGAGGAAGCAAAGCATCTTTGTCGCAAGGCAGCAGGAAGGAGAAGTGGGGAGCAAAGAGGGGAAGAGCCCCTTATAAAACCATCAGATCTTGTGACACTTCACTTACTATCATGAGAACAGTATGGGGGAAACCGCCCCCATGATTCACTTGCCTCCACCTCATCTCTCCCTTGACACATGGGGATTGTGGGGATTACAATTCAAGAGTAGATTTGGGTGGGAAGACAAAGCCTAACCCTATCAACATGTTAGTCTATTTTTGTGTTCCTATAAAGAAATATCTGAGACTGGGTAACTTATTTTAAAGAAATACCTGAGACTGGGTAAACACATAAGACTGGCCCATGGTTCTGCAGGTTATACAAAAGGCATGGGGTTGGCATTTTTCTTGGCTTCTCAGGAGGCCTCATGAGAAGAGGAACTTTTACTCATGGCAAAAAGTGAAGAGGGAGCAGGCATGCCACGTGGTAATACAGGGAGCAAGGGAGTGAAAAGGGTGGTTCCATATTCTTTTAAACAACCAGATCTCACATTAATTAACTAAGCAAGAACTCACTTATCACCAAGGGGATGGTACTAAGCCATTCATGAAGGATCCACCCCCATGATTCAATCACCTCCTATCAGGCCCCTGCTCCAACATTGGGGATTACATTTCAACATGAGCTTTGGAGAAGACAAACATACAAACTGTATCTGCTTGATCTTCCAAATATCAAGCACTGGGCTAATATGTAGCTTTTGCTATCACACTCACTCTTGTAGCACCCTAGGTATGACACTAATCTTTGGTTCCCATGTGAATTCTTATAATGCCACTTTTTTGGAGAGTTTTGATAGACTTTATTGTACTCTCAAGATGGGTATCATGGGGAGAGGAGCACTGATTATGGCTTAGCTCCTGCCACTACCTCTTTCCTCTTCACTTCCCTCTTCCATTCTTTATGCAATATTTTAAAGCACAGGCTCTTTGTCAGAGCCATGCTAACTATCAATGACTTAAAGACGGTAAAAACACCATCTTTAAAAAAATGTGATCCCTTTCATATACATTGAGAGGCTGTGCTTCAATGTGATTATCCTCATTTAAGATAAGACAGTTAAAACTCATGGCCATGTGACATTTGTGATTTGCTTGGGACAAACATTGTTAATTACACCACTTATTTCAGTTTCTTGAGAGGAAAAATCATACTCTTCCTTATGCAAATGGTTTCTAGGCATCTGACTTTCAGATGCTTGGATATTGTGAATGATGACATATTTCTTTATGAGTAGCTGAAATGTAAACCTGTATTTCATCACAGCTCTATTAACTTTATTGTTAGAGTGCTTGCTGTCTTCCTCCTTCCATGGACATTGATCTCTTATTACTAGTTCAGCTGAAGCATTGTCAATGTTAATATCAACGTAAAGCTCCTCAACTTTCTGAGGGGTATGAGGGAGTGGTGATTGTGACACAAACAAATCCGACGGAGCACATCAAACACTTATTAATCAGATAGCATCTCATATCAAGCAAAGTACCTCAAACTTAAAATGCGTCAAACTTAAAACTTAAAATGCCTCAACAGATGTCCTGATGTCACCCCCTCAGCCCCTCCCTTCTTGTCTTTCCCAGTAAACGGTGCCATCATCCTCCAGAAGTTAGCATCAGCTTCTCACCTTTCTTCACTTCCCACACCCAATCCATGAGCAAATGTATTCAATGCTGCTTCAAAAATAGATCCTAAATCGGAACACTTCTCACAGCCTCTATGTCTTCCATAGTCCTGGGCACCACACTTTTTGACTGGATGTCTGAAATAGCCTCCTGGCTGTTCCATTTCACCTCCCAATACCAACCTCTCCATTAAAGTATCCCAAGAGATCACTTCAAAATTGAAAACATTTCACAGTACTTCTCTTCCTAAAACCCTCCAGTGCTTGCCTAGTATGTTTAAAATAAAATCCAAAACTTTACTCAGATTTATAAAACCATGCACAACATTTTCCTTCGTGGCTTCATCTCACACAATGCTTATTTAGGCCAGGTATGATGCAAAATACAACATACCTACCAAAGATAGTCTTCTTTAATCATCACAATAATGCTTTGGTAGGTTGCCTGGTAGAAAGAATATGAAAGATATAGATTTATTTGTTTGTTTGTTTATTTTTGAGACAGGGTCTCGCTCTGTCACCCCGGCTGGAGTGCAGTGGTGTGATCATGGCTCACCGCAGCCTTAACCTCCTGGGTTCAAATGATTCTCCCCCCTCTGCCTCCCAAGTAGTTTGGACTGCAGACATGCATCACCATACCTTGCTAATTACTTTTTTTTTTTTTTTTTTTTTTTTTTTTTGGTAGAGATGGGGTCTCATTATGTTGCCCAGGCTGGTCTCAAACTCCTGGGTTCTAGCAATCCTTCTACTTCAGTCTCCCAAAGTCCCTGGGATTACAAGCATGAGCCATCATGCCCAGCCAACATATGAATTTAATAATGTTAATGAATTTGCCCAAGTATGCAAAGCTAGTAAGTTCTGCAACTGAAATTCACACCTGGTTTTTAACAACAACTAGCGGTTAGTACTTACTGCATACCAGACAGATTATTAAATAACTAGCTTATGGTCACACCACAAATAAATGGTAGAGAGCTGGGGTTGAATCTAGGCAGGTGGCTCCCAGTTCATGACTCTAATGCTAGCAAGTCTCTTCCTACCACTTAAATTCACCACAATTCAGCTTCCTTATCGGGTGTTTTTTGTTTTTTGTTTTTTTTTTTTGGAGACAGAGTTTTGCTCTTGTTGCCCTGGCTGGAGTGCAATGGCGCAATCTCGGCTCACTGCAACCTCCACTTCCTGGGTTCAAGTGATTCTCCTACCTCAGCCTCCCAAGTAGCTGGGATTACAGGTATGCCTCACCACCACACCAGGCTAATTTTGTATTTTTAGTAGAGATGAAAGGGTTTCTCCATGTTGGTCAGACTGGTCTCGAACTCCTGACCTCAGGTGGTCCACCCACCTCGGCCTCCCAAAGTGCTGGGATTACAGGCGTGAGCCACTGCACCCAGTCCCCGGCTTCCTTATCTTTAAAATGCAGTTAAGGTGCTTACCTTGCAAGGATTTTTAAGGATTAAAGCAAAAATCTATACATGAAATTCAAAAAATAAAAACTAAAAATAATTACCATTTAATCACTATAACGAGAGGAAATTTGGCTCAGGGCTTAAGTGTGAAATAAAATAAGAAATAGAAACCTCTATACTTGACAATAATTAAGACAAGGTAAAAGAAATAGAAATAAGATCAGGAAGATAAACATAGATCAATCCAAATACATTTTTCATATAAAAGGCCCTGGGGATAGCGGTGGCCAAATTGAAGACACAAATGGCCTCAAGTTTAGTTTCTTACATATACTAAGTCCAAGGGAATTTAGTTGAAGTGAGATCATAATTCCACAATGTTCATTTTCACCATTTCTGTGTCCTCTTGCTCTGCACTTAATACCCAGCCTTCTTGAGGCAAACATAGCAGGCAACATAGTGGCGTGATCCCCAGAGGAAACCACTTGGCACCTGACTCTTACATAGTGTAAAGTCCATGTCCTATTGTCTTTCACAGTTTTATTGGGAGATGATTCACAGGATGGCTCCTGTGGTTCCTGCTGCAGCCAGGGGACGCAAAAGTGGCAATCTGACTTGCAAGAAAAATTAATTTTTCTAAGTTGGCAGTCACTGTGATGGTTTGGGGGCCTCCCATCCCTAGCTAAACTCCATGGACTACAGAGAGGAAAAGACAAAACTATCTTTGCAATCTCTTTCTGTGTCCCCCCCAAAAGACACTGTGCCAGCTGTTTGTAGCAAAAATGAATGGATGTCCATTTTGATGTTTATGTAGCTGTCAAAGGGTTCTCCTTCTTGCTCTCCTCTTGCCACTCTGCTCCCTGCCCTCTCTATTCAAGTCACCAGCCTTCTGTTTCTCCAGCTCCCCTGCCTCCACTCTAACTCAGGGACTTGAACACGGTTCTTCCAGGAACTCTATCCTTCCTGTTTGTTATGAATCGAATTACGTCCCCACTAAAAGATACGTTCAAGTCCTAACCCCAGTATCTCACAATGTGACCTTATTTGGAAATAGGGTCTTTAGAGAGTTAAGTGAAAATGAGAAATTAGGATGGCCCTAATCCAATATGATGATGTATTTAAAAAAAAAAAAAAAAAAAGTCCGGGCACAGTGGGTCATTACTATAATCCCAGCATTTTCGGAGGCTGAAGCAGGCAGATGGCTTGAGCCCAGGAGTTTGAGACCAGCCTGGGCAACACAGTAAGACTCAGCCTCTATTTAAAAAAATAAATATATAAATATGCTTTAAAATGAAAGTTGGACACACAGACATACACACACAGAGGGAAGATGATATGAAGACACATAGAGAGAAGACAGCCTCCTACAAGCCAAGCAATGCTTGAAGCTACCAGAAGGTAGGAGAGAGGTCCAGGACAGATCTTTCCCTAGTGCCTTCAGAGGGAGTATGGCCCAGCCAACACCTTGACTACAGGTTCTGGCCTCCAGAATTGTGAAACAATACATTTATGTTGCTCTACGCCACCCAGTTTGAGGCACTTGGTTATGGTAGCCCCAGGAAACCCATACACAACTCCGTGCAAGGCTCTTTGCTTTTTGACTTTTCAGCCTAAGCTTGGCATTCTCTGGCCATCTTAGCTAAATGACCCCTGAATACTCTTGTGCTTGCCCTTTTTTTTGTTTCCTTCGAAGTGCTAACCACAACTGACATCTATTTAATCTCTCTCACTTGTTCTTTCTCTCTCTATGTGTGTGTGGGCACACGTGTGTGGGTCTGTGTGTGTTTGTGTGCAACGTAAATTTCCTAGGGGAGTGTATTAGTCCACTCTCATACTGCCATAAAGCTACTACCTGAGACTGGGTAATTTATAAACAAAGGAGGTTTAACTGACTCACAGTTCCACATGGCTTCAGAGACCTCAGGAAACTTACAATCATGGCAGAAGGGGAAGTAGGCACCTTCTTCACAAGGCGACACGAGAGAGTGCTAGTGTGTGAAGGAGGAACTGTCAAACACTTATAAAACCATCAGATCTTGTGAGAACTCACTCACTATCATGAGAACAGCAGGGGGACCCGCCCCCATGCTTCAGTCACCTCTCTCCCTTGACACGTGGGGATTACAGGTCCCTCCCTTGACACATGGAGATTACAATTTGAGATGAGATTTGGGTGAGGACACAGAGCTAAACCGTATCAGGGAAGAAGCTATAATTTTCCTGTTCACGTTTGTATTTCAAACATCTGACATAGTATCTGAAACATAGTATTTGCTAAAGAAATAAATAAATTTAATGAATTAACAAGAACCTAAAAATAAAAACCAAATGAAAATTTTTAAACAAATAACAAAGGAATAAGTGCAAATAATGCCTTCTGAGACATGTCCTGCATGTTCGAGTTTGTCCCACCAGGATGCAATTTTAAAATGTGGCCCTAATGAAAAGCTGCCCCAAACTCTTAAGATCCTTCTTTTTTCTTTTGCCATTAAGCATCTCAGAACTTTTTGACTCATGTTACATCTCACCAGATTTGTGAGCTTGTAGGGAGCCACTCAATATTCATTTGGAGCCTCTGGGAAGTCTTGCTGAGGCAGGCTCTGTAGGCTTCTCCCTTACTTGGTGAGAAAGTATTGATCAAACGAGAGAGTGTTTCACGAGATGTCAGGGAGAGTGAGGGAAATGGCAGAAAAGCTTGGCTGGGTTATTTACCAGCCCCTGCTGGCATCTTCATGCCTGGGAAATCAGCATTAGGGAAGGGAAACATAAAAGCTGCCTCTCATTGCCCATAACTCAAAGGTCAGAATTGAATAAATGCTAATATTGCACAGAAAATCGCCTTTGAAAAGTTTCTCTCTCCTTAGATCTATATCCAACATGCAAATGTAGTGGTGTTTTGTTTTTCTTCCTTAATTCCAGAGGGTTGTAGATGAGTGTATCATTTTTACACCAACAAGAGTGAGAATTTTCATCTTGGACTTCAATTCTGGATTGCACAGTTTAAAAGGCATATCACCAAAAGAGGACACAATTGGAGAAAGGTAATAAATAAGATCATAGAAAGGTGGTAGAAGGAGGATGTGAAATCATAGAATGCCATAATGACTAAAGGACATAGTGATATCTATCCTAGAAAATAAAATATGTTCTAATCTGTGGCATTCAGGAAGAAATAACTAAGGCCAGTGAGTATGACATCAGATGGAACAGGATTTTGGCTCAACCTATAGATCTTCCTAAATTCTAAAAATATCTTGTATTGAGATGTACTCTCTTAGGAGCAGCTGAGCTACCTGTGCAAGAAGAGGCCATTCTCTGGTCTGTTCTATGAAGGAGTCTTGTAAGGGAGTTGGAGTAGGCCTTCTACAGACTCCTTCAGCCCTAAAAGTTAGTGATATCATTAAGATTTCCCCAAAGTCCAGCTTGTCTCAACCAGTCTTGATTTCAGAAAGACCATTAAAATTTGTAAACCTTATTCAAAGAAGCCCAAAGATGTAAGGGTTGAGCATTTCTGTTCTTTTTACATTAAGATTCTCTTGCCCAAAAGACTATAGCCATTTGGTGTAAAGAAGTAGCTGCTCTGTCATTGCCAATTTTTTCTTGCTCACACTTGGTACGCGAAGCTTTCTATGATCTGGCATCTGCTTGTCAATTCAGGCTCACCTGCTTTTCTCGCTCCATACTCTCCTATCACCACCCTGCCAAGGTGTCACCTCCTTTAGAAGTCCCTTCTCTGAGATTCTTGTGAAGTATACAGGTTTGCATAATAAACATGTTACCATAATTGTGCTTATCACACTACACTCTGAACGTCCTATTTCACACATATTTCATGACAGCAGAGCTTGAATGTCCATTACCTGATAGAGTGCCATGCACAGAGTAGACCCTCAATAAGATACTTTAAATGAATCAGATATAACCATAGTAATTTGAAATTGAATATAAAGCTTTTCAAGCCAGAGACAATAGCTCTTCTATATAATCTAGTAAAATATATAGAGTAGGTCTTTTCAAAATACTGTTCGTCATTGAATAAATGAATGCATTATCCCCAGCATAAATATTTTACTCTTCTCAAATTATATTAGTATTTACTATTGCTCATTATCAGAAGCAATACTGTTTACTTGACAGTATCAATATTTTTGGTCACTCATCTTACCTTGCAGCTTTTCTCTTCTTCTCCTTGATTTTTATTCCTTCTTCCATCCTTCAACTTCAATCCATTGCCCTTTTCTGGTCACTAAACTTCTCTTTATCCCCTTAATGTATTTCTTTCTCATCTTTAAAAATATTTTAAAGCTGTACGTTGGATGCCAGTAATAGCGAAGTTTGTGTTTGAGACACAGAAATTAAGAAAGCATTCTATTTATGTAATGATCTTATCATTTACCAGAAAAAAAACACAAGTGAACCAATCACCAAAATAAAGTATTGTAAATGTGGGAAAGGGGTAAAGATAGAGCACCACAGGAGCACAGAGACAAGACACCTACCCTAACAGGAAGGACCTGGAATGCTTCCCAGAGGAGGTGATGCTTGATTCTGTTTGAATATCCTATCATAAATTGACTTACCCAAACCCCATAACTAGGATCAAAATTCTACCAATGGAAGATTAAGGAGATGTCTACTTCTGTATCCTGAGTGAACACATCTCTGAACCACTGGTTATGAAAGTCCTAAGTATCCTGCATTTCTATAGGAGCCTGTGGTAGCTGTCTTTTCATTCTAGTCATCTTTACAACGGGTACTAACTGCTGAAGGACCGTTTTGATCTTCTAATAATCCACACCAGCTGTTAGGAGTGGTGAGAGGGAGTGAGAAGGCAGATACGAGCACAGACCGATTTCCATAACTAAAATATTGTGAAAAACTTAAAATGTTCAAGTATTGAAAAACTGCTTAACTACATAGCAATGGAAGATGATGAAATAGAATAAGCAATGGAATAAGATGAAATATTAGAAATTCAATAAAAATAATGGCATAGATCTATATTTATTGACTTGGGAAGATGTTAATGACATATTTTTTTAGTGGAAAGGCAGTTCACAGCACAGCATATATGCATATATATATATTGTACCCTGTTTTACTTAAGTGAAATGTGCATAATCATTGATGTGCCCTAAGGGACACAGAGAAGCATCTGGGCAGAATATTAATCAAAACGCATCATTATTTACTTCTCTGGATGGGGAATTTGTGTTGCAGTTATTTTTCCTCTTTGTAGAGTTGTGGGTTTATTTGACTTTTTAAAATTTGTGTGTCATTCAAAAAGCAGCAGTATCATTTGAGAGCAAGGCCCCAAAATCTGACTGTTAAATCCAAGCTCTTCTGTTTACTAATTTAAAAACCATCAGCAAGCTGCCAAATCACTTTGCGCTTCAATTTCTCATCTGTGAAATGGGAATACTAACAGTAACTAACTGAAGTAGATGGTCTAAGGATTGAGAAGCAGGGACAAAATGCTTAGAACTGTCCCTGGCACACAAGAGCTCAATCAATTTTAATAACTGTAAAACCACCTTTGCAAAATTACAACAGTAAGAGAAATCTGACATGACTTATTCCAGCCTTACAGGCTGGCTGTCTTTGGTCATTCCTGGGCATGGGCCAAGAGAGCTTTGGGAGAAATTTAGTTTATAATTTAAATGATGACAGCCCTTCCCCAAAACTAAACTGCCCTTGTAAAACTAATGAAAGGCCACCAAATTAAAAGGATGAGAAGGGGCCTGAATTCTAAATAATTACCACTCGTTATTCCAGAGGTCATAAGATTTGCAGCTTTCCCAATTACTCTTGCAGATAACATCACTATTGTAGAAACAACAACTGGCTTTTTGAGGTATCTTGTCAGCTTTCTGCATTTCTGACAACTGGATAGCCCCACCTGGACCCACAACTGGTTCTGTGGCCCCCATCCAGGAACCAGCTCAGCACAAGAGGATGGTTTTCATTCCCAGTGATTTCATCTTTGACCCAACCAATTAGCATGCTCCCTACACTGGCCCCCAGCCTACCAAACTATCTTTAAAAAAACAAAAACAACAACAACAAAACCTAACCTCTAAGCCTTCAGGGAGATTGATTTGAGTAATAACTCTATCTCCTGTGTGGTGTGGTCAGCCTCCCATGCAGTTAACTCTTTCTTTACTGCAATGCTCCGGTCTTTATTTATGCAGAGGGCAGGAAGAACCCATTAGGCAGTTACAATTGCTACGATGATTATTTAACAAAAGCAATGCAAATTCTGTAATTTAAACTATATGGCTTACTCCTTTACCTTCTTCAAGTTCTGAATCAAATTTCATCTCATAGGGCATTTCCCTGACAAACCTAAAATTGCAACAAGTTTTCCCATTCAGCCCACATCCCTCACCATAGGTACTCTCTCTCCTCACTTTTTTCTCCGGAATGTCTTTCTCTACTTTATTTTCCCCCTTGGCACTCACTATCATTGAACATACTATGTAATTTATTTATTTATTCTGTTTACTGTTTGCCTCTGCCCAGTAGAATATCAGTCCCATGAAAAGAGGGATTTTTGTCTGCTTTTTTATTGCTGTATCCTCAACACCAAGAGCAGTGTTGGTGTACAGCGGACACTCAATAAATATCTGCTAAATTAATGAATGTTAATGAAGAGTTTGTGATAACAATATATAGCATATACTGGACAAGTCCATTCAGCTTGTGCTTTTAGTAGTAAGTGCCTTAACCAAAAATACCCACTTAGTGAAGCCATATCAGGTTGTTGTACCTGTGCAGCCACTGGTTTAACTAGAGAGGGACACTGACCCAAGAGGGGCCATGAACCATCAAGCAGGTGAAGCAGTGAAGCACAAGTGGTCTGTCTCTTACTGAATAAGGGAAATGGTAAGTAATCACGCCAATCAGACTTGCTTTTTCTGGAGCTTTTTCTAGATATTCTGGCAAGTATGACCCAAGTGTTAGGGTGAAGACAAAAGATTCATTAGCTGAGTGTGGTGGTGCATGCCTATAGTCCCGGATGCTCAGGAGGCTGAGGAAGGAGGATCACTTGAGCCCAGGAGGTCGAGGCTGCAGTGAGTCGTGATCACACCACTTCACTCCAGCCTGGAGACAGAGAGAAACTTTGTCTGAAGAAGAAAAAAGCAAAGACTCCTGGAAGGAAGGATATAAAACAAAGTCAAAAAGGAGAGAAAGAAACTAACCAGAGCTGCCTCAACTCCTAACAGCTCTCAGTTCCAAATCCATTCAAGAATCACATTCTCCACTGTTGTTTGTTTTTTGTTGGCTGGTTAGTTTCCTTTGAGTGAATTAGTTTCCTTTGAGTGAAATAGTTTCCAGTCCTTACACTCCAAAGAGCAAAAACTGAAAATGGATTAATATACAAAATTACACACTGAATATAATCACAGTTACCTTTATTGTTACTTTTTTTGCTTTTTAATTTATTTTTATTTTCCAAGATCATCTTACCTAAGAAATGCCTAACATTTAAAAAATTATGGGCCAGGCACAGTGGCTCACTCCTGTCATCCCAGCACTTTGGAGGCCAAGGCGGGAAGATCACTTGAGCCCAGGAGTTTGAGACCAGCTTGGGAAGGATAGTGGGACCCTGTCTCTACAAAATTCTTTTTTTTAATTAGCCAGGCATGGTGGCACGTGCCTGTAGTCTGAGCTACTCAGGAGGCTGAGGTGAAAGAAGTCCTTAAGCCCAGGAGTTGGAGGCTACAGTGACCAATGATCACACCATTGCACTCCAGCCTGGGCAATAGAGCAAGACTCTGTCTCAACGATAAAATAAAATAAAATGTAAATGTAAATAATTCTATACGAATTTGTTTATAAATCAAAGACTCCTCATATGTGTAAACTGCATTGCATTTGCATATTATTACTTTTATTACACATAGAAAAAATACTAAAAGTAAATGATCCATCATGTCATGTCACAAACGGTTTCTTCCACACAGTGGGATTAGGTATGATTATTTCTCTTTGGTAACATGTTTTAATATTCATATTCCAAATCTGCTACAATTAGTATACTAAAATATTTTTAAATACCAGTAGATAATGAACACTCAACAAAAAATAGAATTGTTTGTTCACTTATTCATCAAGAACACTAAAATGAAATGCCTACCATTTGCCACCTAGTTCCATGAAATAATAAATAGGATGATGTCATTAGTAAGTTTCAAGAGTTATTTTGAACTATTGGCCATAATATCCTTGCAAGTTAATATTATATTTGAAAACTATTGTGAAGTCTAATAATACTTTCTTATGTGGAAATTAATTGCTTTTAAGAAGGACAAGGTGTAGAAAAGCTTTTTTCAGCTATACCTTCAGGGATGTTGCTCAGATTTTGATGTTTTTACCTGTGGAAGAAGGTGAAGGTCAAAATGTTAATTTTGCAATTGTTAATATTATGATTCTAATTATTACCATTATACATTTTTATAGCATGTTTCATCTTAGAGATTTGCAGTAACTAACTGCTTTGTCTACAAGCTGATTAACTCTGCACCAAGTCCGATGAAAATTTCTAGATGAAAAATAAAGAAGATTGTCATAATGGGGTTCACATATCTCTCATGAAGTGGAATGAAACGAACGTGGTTGGTTTCACCTTCTTTCGAATTTGATATAATCTGAGCTGAACAGAAACTGACTGAAAAGTCCTGAAATTATCTCCCCCAGAATGTGAAGAGTGACAGGATCTGATCCAGCAGTTCCAGCGAGTGCATTCAATTTTGAAAGGCCAGTTAGATAAGAGAATATTGGCACAACTCTCCAGATATCCGTTCCCCAATTAACAATGTCATTTTCTGTTTTTCTAAGTGGAGACTAGGAAGTTTGTCTTGGCATTACAGATATCTGCTTGGAGCTTATTCTTTTCACAGATGGTGACTGTTCTGCTTCTACAGCTTTGAAAAGATGTGGGTATAGGAAATGGGGGGTGATGGAGAGAATGAAAATAATAATATCTACATAAACACTATCATTATACCACTATTCCTTCCAGGCCTACTATGCTCAAGTTCCTACTTCGCAGGAGCCCGTATGTTAGTGAGAAGACAGGCCCCTATCTAAACACACTAGTGAAAAGTCAAATATAGGGGTCTTCCCACGTGATTTTCTTTGACTTTGCACATCTAAGGACAAAGAATCAGAAAACGTTACACTTAGGTACAGGGGTTCCCAATTCCCGGGCTGCAGACCAGTACTAATCCGTGGCCTGTTAGGAACCAGACCACACAGCAGAAAGGTAGCAAAGGGCAAATGAGCATTACCACCTGAACTCCTGTCAGATCAACCACTACATTACATTCTCATAGTAGTGCTAACCCCACTGTGAACTGCACAAGCAAGGGATTTAGGTTGTGTAATCTTTACAAGAATCTAATGCCTGATGATCTGAGGTGGAACAGTTTCATCCTGAAACCATCCCCACCACCTCTGCCCCATCCGTGGAAAAATTGTCTTTCACAAAATCGGTCCCTGGTGCCAAAACTGTTAGGGACCGCTGCTCATGTATGATTATCTGAGTGTGGTATGGGAGGTGTGTTCATATATGTGCTAAACACTTCTATGCATAAAACACTTAGCACATCCACTCTACTCTTTGCTCCAATAAACTTATTTGCAGCCAAGTATGTGGATGAGTTTCTGATGTAGAAGACATTAAAGAATTACTTCAAGAAAAAAAAAATCAAGAACTAGGGAATATTATTAATAAAGAATGATTATTCTGGTTTTCAGATACCTTAATTTTAAATCTCAATTATCTGCCCTCTTCTACCCATCAGCATTTCAATCAGCAGCCTACTGTAAAGCCATTTGAATTCTAGCCAATAGTTTACATTTCACTACCCTCTTTCTTTGATAGCTATTGGAGAAGCAATTGTATTTCATGCTTGGACTGACTCAGAAGTACATGAACAGAGGCCATTTTCTGTGACACAGTTTTTCTATTCCATAGTAAGACCCTAACAAAGAAGCTGTTAAGAGTTTCTAGTATCAGAAACTTTAACATCCATTTGCATGTCACTGTCAGACACCAGCCAGGGAGCCTACTTTTGGCTCTTCCAAGAAGGTCGGATGCTGAACCATCCATAACTGGCAACAATGACAAGAAGATGGAGCTATCTGATGAGAACTCGATGGAATCTGTCACTGGAAAGAGCTTATCTTTGCTGAACACCTGCAATGTTTCTCTTTTAAAATATATCTTCTGAGTGAAATGTAATAATGTCCACTTGTTTAATAGGGAGTTCATTTATTCAAATTTTATACAGACAAATCTAAAAAGGAAATAGACATTGTGTGGGAGGGGGATGGAGGGGGGTTTAATATGTCCCATATAAAAGAGACTCCATTATTAGGAGCCATACAGTAAGTATGTGAGGAGTAAGGGAGGATATACTTTAAAAGACTTGTACAAAAATATTCAGAATAGCTTTACTCCTTACAGCTAACATGTAGAGACAATCCAAATGTTCATCAACAGGAGAATGGTATATTCTTACAACCTGATATACTGTGGTGGGATTTTTCTGTTTATCTGCTTGTTTGTTTGGTAGAGACGAGGTCTCACTATGTTGCCCAGGCTGGTCTCAAACTCCTGGGCTCGAGTGATCCTCCCACCTTGGCTTTCCAAAGTGCTGGGATTATAGGCATGAGCCACTGTGTTTTATTGAGATAATGGAACACTATTCCACAATTTTAAAATCTAGCAAACTATTGATACACACAGCAACACATATAAATCTCAAAAACTTTATTTTCAGATGAGTCAGAAACAAAGAACTACATACTATGAGATTCCATTTATATTGAACTCCGAGAACAGGCAAAACTAACGCCAAATATTTTCACTGATCCCACTTGATGTACAAATAGCTGTACCTCTCATTCTACACATAATGAAAACTGAAGCTGCTGAAGCCAATTGGCAAGGTTATGAGGATAACTGGCAGCGAAACTGAGATGTAAATTTCCAGACATAGGCTGCTTTCTCCCACCTCTTATTTTTGCAGTGAACACATTTGTGGAGCCTACCCTTTCCCAGGTACTGTGGCAAGCATGAACATCAAATAGTAAAAATAAAGTTGGCCTCACTGGCAATAAAGCATAGAGGGCAAGAACATATTTATTGCACAACAAATATATTGAGTTGATCACATGTAAAAGAAAACTTCTTAACAGAGTAAAGACTGTTCGTCTCACATCTTTAAACCCTTACTCATACCCAATTTTCTAGGCAACAACTTTGGTCCTTGGGTACTGATCTTCTCTCAGGAGGACACAGAAGCTGGAGGTCTGTTCTTAAATGCAGCCATAGGAAATGAGTCCACCATTTCCTGCCATATCCTCAAATTCCTCCCCAGTTTCATCTCCTTTGTGAAAGCTAACAGTTTATTTCTCTTCTCTTTATTAAAGCACATATTCCAAGCTGCAGTTTTTTAGCCTATACTTGCTTCCCTAACAATATTGTGAATTTCTTGAAGAGAGAGAACGACGTCATTCATCTCAACATCCACCGAGTCAAAAATGATGCCTACACCCACCCTGTGCCTATTGGCTGGACCTTACATCTACCTGGCAATCTGGACCCTTTCCATCATCCAGTGCTGAATTCCTACTCCAGGTTCTATAACCCCATGTGTCTTATGCTCTGGAGGGATAATGGCCCCATTATCTAATATAAGACATGTGTGTGTCAATCTTGAGTTAAGCCAGAGTCCCCAAACTTCAGACGTCCTTCAACGGCCTTAGGATCATCCATTCTATTTCATCATTAGCCCTTCCTCATCCAATCTAGAGATCAAGTCAAATCTACGCCTCTTGAAAGAGGAAAGTAAGGTGGAAAGGATGAGGCTTTATCTGATTCAGCACATTGCCCTTTCCTTCCTGCAAGCAGTCATCTGAACAAACAAGGAGTTAATAGCCCTCAGGGCTATATTCTAAAGTTCTCTTGAGAAATTACAAAATACAGCAGAGTAAAAAATAATTTTCCTTGGAAAATCATTCTCATATACGATGATGAGGAGTGACTACACCATGACAAAATAGTTAATGAAGAAATAGACAACCCAAACTGATGGCTGTCAGAAAGACAAAGAAAAGCCTGGTACTTCAAATCTTTTTTCCTTTCCTTTCTACTCAACAACGTTGCATTGTAGACAGTAGTTCAAATGGAAAGAACAAAAATGGTGCATGAGTCTACCTAGCACAACCACCTCACTTAATTCGATGGGAGGGAGTATCTGTCAATATACTTGTGGTCCAAGCACTGACTGACTGGAGACTCTCCTTCCATCCCACCCCTTCTAATGTTATTTAACAAAAAAGTTAGATGCTGCTACATGGAGCCTCGGGCATGATAAAATGAAGAAGGTTTTAACATTTTCTTGCTATTGCTCTTTAGTTTTTTGTTTACAATTTCTTTAAAACACATCATTGAGAACATACTTGAATTTCATCATAATAACAGTTAAAACAAATAAACTTTTAAAACCAGGTGTATTAGTACTCTTTTGCCATGAGCATCTGTTCGGTTTAAGAATATTTATTCAGGACCCAAGATATAGCTCCAGGCTTTTCTTTTTTTCTAATTCAGCCGCGAGTTGCAAAGAGCCTTCATTATGAAAATTTAATTGAGCCACGTGGTTTTCTGTCAATACGCACTGTAAAATATATTCCTTCTGCCAATTGAAAAGATATTATTCTTAGCTAGGTTTATAAAATTCTACCTCTTTCATTCCTCTCTACCATTCTGAAATAGATCCAGTTTCTGGCAAATTGAGTCAGTAAGTAGAATTTATTTTTCCTTGTAATTGTTTTATTTCCCCAAAAAATAAGTACAACAAGGAAAATGAAGCAGGGTTGGAATAAATGGCTGTCAACTCAACAAATCTTAAGTAAATTTTATGCCTGGTGCTGCCATTGGTATTCAATATCACTAGATATTTTACCTTGAATAATCACTGATGGACATTGATTTTGCCTTTGCTCTTCACAGCACAGCAAAATTAATGTGAAAGTCAGACTCAAATGAGTCCCAATGGTGTCCTCCGATCTATCTCTGCTGAGAAGCACATTTCAAATACAGAAGAAATGGCAACCAGCTGAGACCCAATGTATCTTGTATTGTAACAATTAATGGATATGAATAGCCCTCACAGGAGTGCTCAGCTTACCTTTATATCAACTTTGGAGGTGAGAGTCTGAAACAGTTCATTGAGGTTAATATGTAGTGGTTTTATGCTTTGATTAATTCTCACCAATTAAAATGATGATGTTTCTCTTTTTTCACATTATATTTTTGTAACTATTCTTTTGGGTATATGGATATAACCATGAAATGTCAACAAGGGGGCAATAATTGCATAGGAGTTTAGAGTTAAAGAGAAAATATTTTCCTGAGTGCACTTAAAAAAAAAAGAAAAAGAAAAAGAAGGGAATGATAGAATGTACTGTGATATTTAGTGGGAACAGTAGCAGTGAAGATAAGGAATGGCACATAGCATTTTATCCTTGAATAAGGATATTGAAGGATACTCCAAGAGGGATATTGGTGATCTATCACACTAACGGCACCTGAAACACCACCTACCACTTATTTGTTTCAGACTAATTCAGACCATGTGGCAGAACACTGGGGAAACCATAAGCTACCATTTTAGGTGAATTGTGGACTGTTAAAGATCGTGAATCTTTATACACTGGTAATGTCTCTTCATTTTTGCATGTCCCAGCACCCAACCCAGTTCTTCAGGCAGAGGAGCTAGGTAGGTGTTTGATAAAGTTTGAGGTGTAGAAAATAAAAGACTTACCTAACATTATCTTTGTGTAGCAGATATAGTTAGTGCTTCATTCTTAAGTCCTGAGCTCTCACTTCTGAGCTCTGTACTCACCAATGGCATTTAATGGCAAACAGATGCAACTCTCTGCCTAAAGATTTTTCTGGTCACCCAAGCAGTCTTGGCCAGGTGTTTACTATCATATCACTAGATGCAGCCTTGAATGAATGACAACAGGAGTTAGTGGAGATATATCTCAGCATCCTCAGATCTTGGGTGGGAAAACTCTGAGGGATAGTCTGCAAAGCCCACCAGAACTTCTTAGAGGAACTGATCCCTGGGGCTCACAGTACTAATCATCTCATTATTACAGTCGATATTTTCTTCCTTCCCTTCCCTGTCTCACTTTTGCCTCCCCCTACTGGTGCCTCTTGGAATCACCTTCCACATATACTAGTTGTACTTCTTGCAGGTCAGCTTCTAGGGAAACCCAAATTAAGACATGTTGTTTGTCAACATTCCTTAGGATGCCAAAAAAAAAAAAAGATAGTGCATGGCATCCTTTGCCATGCCGTGTTTTAAAAGGCAATACAACCAGGCAGCTATAATACTCAGTTCCAGTGTCTGCAGCTTAACACCTCTTTGCATTACACTGACATGTTTTCGGGCATGTCTGTTAACTGTAGACCTCCTGTAGGTGTTTGTATTGTATTTACAGCACCTGCTTTGGGACTAAAGCAGTGATCACAAAAGTAAAAATGATCTACACAGTTAATCAGATTGCTTCATGGACAGGAAAAAACTATAGCTAATAATTTATCTTCAATGCTTTTCCAGGTTCAATCTTATCCCTTGAGCTGTGTGTGCAACATAGACTGAAGAAGAAATCTGGTATTTGGTATAATTTAATGAAAATAGATGACTAATCTAATAATACAAGGCGCAAAGTTATATAAGGAGTAGGTTTCATCTGTGTCGATGATACAACTGCCGAATTACCACTTTAATCTCTCCTGAATCTTTCCCTCCATTAATGTAATTGACTGCAATGTCATTGGATTTTCTTTTTACCATTTTCACAATCAACAGAGTTTTAATCAATTGCATTGATTTTTCTCAGTCCATCTCAGCATTTTGAAATATATTATGTCAAATATTAAGACCAGATAACTTCATGTTAAAAGCAGATGCTTCCATTAATAATCAATGAGAGGGCAGAGGAGCAACACAAGAGATACTAAAGCAAAGGATCCTTGAAGGTACATATTGCTAATTAAATTTATTACCAACCCTGTGACTTTGAAGAAAGCACCTGAGCCCTCTGAGCCCATGTTTTTCATCTGTAATGGAAATAATAATTTCTAATTTTCAGGGGTTTTATGAAAATTAGAAATAAAATGTCTAATGTTGCCTGCATATAGCAAGTGCTCAGAGTTGTAATTTTTGTTTTGGTATTGCTCAATCTTTCCAGGCTAATTTCTAGTCCAGTTGTATCAATTGCCTCTGAAATTGATCATGCTTCTTTCAGAAAGCTTTGCATGTCATGTTTCTTTCAGGTCACATAGGACCAGTTTTAGCCAAGGCTTTCATATGCTTACAATTTCAATCAAGTCAACAAACAAATAAAACTTTGCATGGGCAGCTCAGAATGAAAGGTGCCTGTTTCTCTAAATGATGGGTTTCCACAGAAAGTAAATACAATTTTAAGATAAGTCTAACAACTTAGTAAAGTTCAAAATGTCACTAATTTAGAAAGAAAACTAAATTTGAAATTATTATTATTTTGGAGTTTATGTTTTAGAATTTAGCCTACTAAATTTCCAGCTGTAATTAATAAGTATATTATTCCAAAGACTAAATGAAATAATGAAATTAAAATACCTAGCACAGTAGTTGGCACAAAAAGCACTCAAATAAGTATGACTTCATAAAAAAAGAAGAACATAAAACTGTATTACCATTCTTGCTGTATCATCGTACAAGATACTTTGGATGACATATATTATTTTACCCTAATATTATATATCAGAGATATTAATTATGTAACATTTCCTTATGCATTTAAGATCCAGAGACGTCATAAAGAAGCAGAATTTTAAGTGCCTTCTTCACTTTTTTCTCGATAAACTGCATTTGCCTTCTGTCTTGAAACTGAACAGCAGGGAAATATTCCCAACCATTCATTTTGAATGATTTAAATTTAAGATTTTTTGTTTTAGAGAGAATAAAATATGCCAGTCTAAGGACTTGTTTCTGCCTCTGGACTCAGATTGTCAGGATAAGATGCATCCCATGGCACACAGCCCAATTTGTAAAAATGATCTGAGTTAACCAAAAACAATTATATGTCTAGAAAACATTCCCAAGCTTTCCATTTGGGATTTGTAATCCCAGAAGGCATGTAATCCAACTAAAAGATGAGATCTTTCCTATATTATTAAAAGTCCAAAAGATCATGACATGTTAGTCTTATGACAATAACACAATGTTCATTCATACACACACACATACACACACACACACACACACACACACGATTACAGTTGGCATTGTTATTTAATATGCCATTCATTTCATGTCAATTTTTGAGTTTTTCACCAAGCAACTGATTGGAAAGTTAGTGCTATGTGCAAATAACCTTTTACTTTCAATAAAGGAATGTGATTTGGGTCTTTTCCACCTTCGAATTAGAAGGTACATTAACTAAATTTGGATGATAAATCATTTAATAATTTATAAGGAAATAAATATGACATAAAAGATCATTGCAAATGTGTACTGTTTGATTTCCTCTTAATTATAATTGAAGAAAACAATTGGTCTTGTGAATTGTTGATTGGGGTGGAAATGAGGGCATGGAGCTCATTTTTAAGTCTTATACAATTCCTGTGCTTGGTCAGCATGGACTTAAACACTGTTAATGAATCCAGCAACCATCATCCTACCCTATAAATGCTCCATTCTGGAGCCAGGATGGAAGTCAGGACTTCTTTCCTATTTCAATAATAACCTATTGCCTGGCATATACCAACAGGTACCCAAAGCCAACTTCTTTGCACGAAAATTAATATTAGGTCTCACTGCTTGAAAAAAAAATTAAATTTGGCTGGTTAACTACATAGGGTATGACAGTGTGTTAGAGAATGTTCCTGAAGTATTTGGAGAGATTACAATCACAGTAGATTTTAAGGCCGTTTCTTGTATGAAACACAGACATAAAGTTAAAATTATCTTTGAAGAGCCATGCATTCATGGAAGGTACAAAGTGTCCACAGATAAACTGAATTTTGGAATCCCAAATAATTCTGTAAGAGATAAAACTCTTAAAAGAAAAAAGTTTAGCAAATATTTCCTTATTTTTCCAATTGTCATAAAATTCGCTTCAAGCTGAACACTGTTATCACCATTTTAGGAATGGAAACTGAGGCTCCAAGAGCATCAGTAACTTGATAAAAGTCATATGATGTAGCAAATTATATTTTGCAAAAATAATTGCAACAAAACCTTTTATCCCACGTGCTCCTTACAATGTGACCTGGGGGTGAAGTCTATGGTCCTTTCCCTTTATTCTGGATAACCTTGTGAGTACTGTAACCCACTGAGTATGGCAGAAGCAGTGAATATGGTGCTATTTCACTTCCAAGGCTAGGTCACAAAAGGCCATGCAGCTTCTGCTTTGGCCTTTTGGGATGCTCACTCTGGGGAAAGCCACGTACCATGTAAGAAGCCCAACTACCCTGAGAAATCACATGCAAGTGTTCCAGTCAACAGCCCTTGCTGAGCTTGTGGCCAACAGCCAACATCAACTGGCAGCCATGTGAGTGCCCTAGCTTGGACATCTAGCCCAGCCAAGCCGTCAGATGACTGTAGCCCTACGCAACATCTAGCTTTAACTACATGAGAGACCCCAGATGAGGACTTTCCAGCCTGGCCCTTTAAAATTTAAGAATTTCTGAAAATCATGACAACATAAAATGCCTGCCTTAAGCCACCAAGATTTGGAGCAATAACTGGGATATGCAACAAATCATCGAGATAGGATCTGGAAACTGGGAGGGTCTAATCCAGGGATATTATTTTTTCCATTGTTCACAATGGGAGTTTTGGTGGAGAGAACCCATAGTTTTCAAATCACCTTTCTTTTGGTGAATTGAGTGATTAAATAGGTAAACCCAATTAAGACTAAGGTGGAACTAAGGTAAAAGAAAGTAGCAGGTAGGATGTTGAGACATAACATTCAGTACACCATTAAGATAAACCAAAAGCATAAAAGGGGTCTTTGAGGACAGGAATCTGGATCAGTTCTTGTGATTTAGTGAGTACTCAGGAGACAAAAATGTACCAGAATAAAGGTTTCTACTTTATCCCCACTTCCCAGAAATATCCTCTGTCTCTCAGAAACAAAATAAGGCAAGTACTTAAAAAACAGACAGTTGTTTAGATTTTAGCCTTACCACAACTCACAGAAGGGATCAGACAGTTAGTGAATGCAGAAATCTACTGAAGGCAAGCATCTCTCATAAGGATGAAGCGAGCAATTGAATTTGTTCTTGTCAATCATCATCAAAAAAGATGTATTGAGTATCCATGGTGAACAAAGAATCCTGAGATTGGGGAGAAAAAGGAACAGCATTTATTTTTTACCCATAGGAATTTTAACAAGCCCTCTAGGGATAAGAAAAGCCTATGTGAAATACGTGAAATGATGGCACAATTAACTTACTTTTTGCTTAAATACATGCACTTCCACCAAGAACCTCAGGCATCATAAAAACAAGGAGATATAAGAGAAGTAGTCTAACATTTGAAGGCCCAAAGCAGACAGTGTTTTTACAGCAAAACTGTGGGATTATTTTTCTCATTGCAAGTAATAAGACAAGATTAAAGAGGCAAGGTGATTTGCTCAAAGTCACACAAGAGTCGAGTTTGGTTTTGGAGCCTGTCAATTTACAATCACACTTTCTACTTATTGTGCAATGCAGTAGAAACTGAAGACTCATGATATCTCAAAATACAGAATTAATAAGAATTAATGAACACCCCCCCATGCAACAACAAAAAAAAACCCATAAGTACATCCACGCTAACTTGCCTTCACATTCCCTACATCACTTGATTTTCTGAAGCCTTTAGTTCTTTTCCTGCCTTTGAGTTGAATTAAAGCTTGAATTCCTATCATTGACTCTGCTTAACTCCTGAAGTCATCTTTATACGTGCTGTCTTTGTGGCCTGCAACCTGCCTCCAGGTCACACATGTGTAACCAAACCAAGTAGTTTTTTTAAAAACCTTGCACACATTTGTCTTGATTCCTTGATAAGAACTAAGCCTGAGAAATCTACTTTACATTCACACATTCATCCATGCTTTCAAACTATTTTCCCTCCCTTAGACTTGCCTATTTGATTGCTAAGAAACCTAGACAACCATACTAAAAGTATTCAGAGAGAAAACTGTACATGGGCCTGAATTTGTCAGAATTGTTTTCCATGATTAAGCAGGCCTTGAGCATGACGTTAAGAATGGAGGGATGACTTAGATCATCAAGAAATGTAGAAAGAATTTCATGAAGGGGTTGAAAGTGCAACTATCATAAAATTCACATTTCTTATTTTTCAGTAATATGTATTTTTACCTAAAATTTAAAATAAAAGATAGACTTGCTGGGAGTGGTGGCTCATGCCTGTAATCCTAGCACTTTGGGACGCTGAGACGGGCAGATTGCCTCAGCTCAGGAGTTTGAGACCAGCCTGGGCAACATGGTGAAACCCTGCCTCTACTAAAATACAAAAAATTAGCCAGGTGTGATGGTGTGCACCTGTAGTCTCAGCTACTCAGAAGGCTGAGGCAGGAGAATCATTTGAACCCAGGAGGCAGAGGCTGCAGTGAGCCAAGATCATGCTACTGCATTCCAGACTGGCCAACAGAGCAAGATTCCATCTCCAAAGGAAAAAACAAACAAACAAAAAAGATAGACTTATATCAGGTATATACTCTGCCCCAGACATTTTTTCTGTGTATTTATATATGATTCATATTGATAACTAATAGGCTTTGGATAGATATGCTGGCTAAAAGATGGAGACTCCAAGGCAAGCTAAATGGCAGGACAAGCTAAATCCAATCTTTGTACCTTGGAGGCTTTTTCCCATCACAAGTCAGGTGATGTAAACCTAGCAGAAATGAAGTCTTAAAAAGATAATTACTTATGGAAGACTCTTTCTCAAATGCAAATTGATGCCTGGAGCAGTTACCTTAATGCCCCCCTCCACTCTCCCATACCACTTAGTACCTTCTGGAGAGATTTTTTACACTTAAAAATAACATTATTGTAATTTTAACTGTATTTCAGGGGATTGAAGAAAGGACCTAGATGTTTACAGTTTTCAACTTTTTAAAAAAGCCAAGTACTCCCTAGCTGTGTTGATTATAAGGTTTTTTTTTTCTTTCAATTCTTTATTCTAACTTACTCTTTAGTATCAAATTTATGATGACCACCATCAATTAAGCAAAAACGTGTTCTTCTCTCTGCCATTTGCCTTTCAGCTATATTTTCACTGCTATAGACTGAATGTTTGTGTTCCCCACTCCCCAAATTTATATGTTGAAATTCTAACTCCAGTGTGATGGTATTAGGAAGTGGGTCCTTCATGGGTGACTAAGTCATGACAGTGGAGCTCTTATGAATGGGATTAGTGCCCTTCTAAAATAAATTCCAGAGAGCCACCTCACTCTTCTACTATGTGAGAACAACGGCAAAAAGTCAGAAGTCTGCAACCCAGAAGAGAACCCTCACCAGAACTCAACGTGTCGTCACCCTCACCTTGGACTTACGGTCTCCAAAACAATGAGAAATAAAATTCTGTTGTTTAAAAACCAGCCATTGTATGACATTTTGTTATAGCAACCTGAACTGATTAAGAGAGAAATTGGTGCTGAGAAGTGGGTGTGCTGCTATAACAAATACCTAAAATGTAGAAGTGCCTATGGAACTGGGTAAAGGGTAGAGGCTGGAAGAATTTGGAGGTGCAAGCTAGAAAAAGCCTACATTGCCTTGCATTGCCTTGAGCAGACCTTTAAAGGAGATTCCAATGAGAGCTTAGGAAGAAAAGAGGAGACCTATAGAGAAAACCTTAACCTTCTTAAAAGAATATCTAAGTAATCATGAACAGAATGTTGGTAGAAATAGACAGTAAAGCCCATCCGAATGAAATCTTGCACAGAAATGAGGAGCACACTATTGGAAACTGGAGAAAAGGTGATCCTTGTTATAAAGCGGCAAAGAGCTTGTCTTTATGTTTTAGTGTTTTATACAAGGTATTTAGCTGAAGCTATTTCTCAGAAAAGTGTTGAAGGTATGGCTTGGTTCCTCATGAATATATATAGAGCAAAAAGTGAGAAAAGATAAATCACTTACAGATTAAATTATTAGGCAAAAATGAATCAGAACTAAAAGAATGAAAAATATTCCAGTCTCTCCATAATGCAAAAAATGAGAATGCTAAGGATGTGCCTAAGTGTTGATAATGAGATTCATTTGGATCAGCCATCTCAATAAGAGCCAGAAACAATTCTCCAAGACAATAGGAAAATAACTCTGAAGACAATTCAGAGATCATCAGAGTTGCCACTCCCATCACAGACCCAGAGTGTGAGGGCTCAAGGGCCACAGCAGTTTCAAAGGAGGGGCTACCATCACCTGTAGGACCCTGGCATATGCTGGCTCAGCAGTGCCTAACATCAGGAGCTCCACTGCCCACACTCTGGTGCTGTGCTCCTCAGTTGTCCCAGGTGCAGCTTCAGCAGGCCACAGTGTGGTGCAAGCTACAGTGGCAACCCCTCTGAGGGCACAAGCAGCAAATTCAATCTTTGGCAGTGTCTGCATAGTGCTGGTGCACAGAGTGCACAGGCCAGAGGGCATAGATGCCTCCACCTAGGTTTCAAAAGACACAGACACCTGAAGCCATAGAATAGTGACCTCGTCCTAAGAAACTACAGGAGTAGGGGTCCAGCAGACAGCCACAACTGGAGCAGGGCCCAGACAGGGCCACTGTAGGACCTTCCCATGGAGCCAGGGGAAGTGACATCACTAACCCAGTGGGCCTTCAAGTCAAAGCATTAAGCCAAAGAGAATTATTCTTTTTTTTTTTTTTCTTGCCCTCCCAGTAAAAGCTAAGAAAAGGAGAATTATTCTTGAGCCTTGAGATCACATGTCCAAACTACAAGACAAACTTCATGTGACTGTAATTTGGATGACAAGACAAACTCCATGTGATCTGTTCCTCTTTTCTTCTTTTCTATGTCTTCCCTTTGGGATGAAATTGTCTAGCTTATGCCTGTCTCATCACTGTATTTTGGAAACATATAACTTTATTGGCTTCACAGGTTCACAGTTGGAGGGCAATTTGCCTCAGAATAAATCATACCTTGAGTCTCATTCATATTTGATTTAGAAGATATTTGGGTAAGCCCTTGGGTTTTAGACTTTAGAGTTGTTGCCGGGACAAGTTAAGACTTTGGAGGCTGTTAGGATGTAACGAATATATTTTTATGTAATAAGACCATGAATTTGGGGGGTACAAGAGTAAAATACTATAGATTGAATGTTTGTGTTTCCCAAAATTCATATATTGAAATCTTAAGCTTCAACATGATGGTATTAGGGAGTGGGGCCTTTGGAAGGTGATCAGGTCATGAGAGTGGAACCCTCACGAGCAGCATTAGTGCCCTTATGAAAGAGACCCTGAAGAGCTCCCTCACTCTTCCACCATGTGAGGACACAGTGAAAAGACAGTAGTCTATGAACAGGAAGCAGGCCCTCATTCAACACCACATCTGCTGGCCCCTTGACCTTGACTTTTCAGCCTCTAGAATTGTGAGCAATAAACTTCTATTGTTTTTAAGCCACACAGTTTATGGCAGCCTGAACAGACTAAAACTATCACTACCTAATAGTCATTCACGTAGAATGTTAGCCTAAGAGCAGGGCTCTGGAACAAATCCATTTGAGTTAAATTCTCAGCTCTGTCACATGTCACAATAGGAGTATGGACACATTGCTAGACTTTTTGAGTTTAAAGTTCCCTATTTGTAAAATGGCAATAATAATAGTATCTCCATCACAGGGTCTTTCAAAAGCTTAAGTGGGGTAATATTTATAAAATGCTTTGGAAGTTTCTTGACACATAGTAAGTCCTTTACATATGTTATCCATTGTAAGTACGAAGATGTCAAACTGAAGAGGGCAGTAATTTTTGTCTGCATTTTTCACTGTTGTGGCTGTAATACCTAACACAGTTCCAGTGCAATGAATAAGAGCTATTGTGCACAAAAGCATTTGTACTGAGAGAATAGGAGGAAAATTATAGGTCACCTAGACTAGTGGTTATCAAAGGGGTAACCCTGGGGCAATTAGCTTCTCCTGGGAACTTGTAAGACGCAAATTCTAAACAAGAAGAGCCAAGATGGCCAACTAGATGCAGCCAACAAGGGCTTATGCCACCAAGAGACCAGACCATCAAGGAGACCAGCACACTCTGAGCAGATCTTCAGAAGGAAGACACTGAGAGTGGAAAAGGAGAGCATGCAAACCCTGGGCTGAAGTGGGAGGAAGCTGGGAAACGTGCATGGCTAAGCACCAGGATTCATTCCTGGCCCCAAGCAGCTTCTAAGAAAGTACTGAGTTAAATGGACATAGACTGGCTCACTCTCACCATGGACCTCCAGAATCCTAGCTTAAGGAGACCCCATGACACCAACAGACATTTGAGCTGGCAGCAAGAACTGCTTGGGGAGTTGGCAGTGACAGGATTTCACCCTGTGCAGAGCCCAGAGGGTTTGGCTCAGGCTGCAATGGAGCATGGCCTGGGGCACCCATCCCCCAAAGTTCACCACACTTTTCTTTTTGGTTGTTTTTTGTTTGTTTATTTGTGTTTGAGATGGAGTTTCATTCTTGTTGCCCAGGCTGGATTGCAATGGTGCAATCTTGGCTGACCTCAACCTCCACCTCCCAGGTTCAAGCAATTCTCCTGCCTCAGCCTCCCAAGTAACTAGGATTACAGGTGCCCACCACCATGCCCAGCTAATTTTTTGTATGTTTAGGAGAGATGGGATTTCACCATGTTTGCCCGGCTGGTCTTGAACTTGTGACCTCAGGTGATCACCTCGGCCTCCCAAAGTGCTGGGATTACAGGCATGAGCCAAGAGTCTTTGGCCTTTGTTGACTGTTGAACTTGGACATAACAGAGCTATACTGCTACAGGGATGGGACCAGTTTGATCTGAGTACCCCACTGTCTGATGGCCTTTCCCGGGGTCTCTGCCTGGCCTCACCCACTCACAACACAGCCTCAGATGCTCAACCAGGGCACTTCCCAGTAGTCAATGCCATAGCTCCTTCACCAATAGATGCTGTCTAACCATCAGAGAGCTTCTGCAGAAGAGCCCCTGCCGACATGCACCTGCATGCAGCCTCACTGCTCCATTTTGCCAGTGCACACTTGCCTGCAGCCTCCCCCACCACATTGCTGCTGCACATGCATGCATAAACCTAGCCACCCCACCACCAACAGTGCACATGTGTGGACCTCACCACCCTACCGCCACTGGCACAGGCATGCACGCAGACCGTGCAACCACTGCCCAGCCCCACCAGCATACATAAGCATATGGATCACATCACGCCATGACTAAGCCACCCTGTTGCCACCAGCACGCGTGTGCACATGGACAACTAGTGCACACTGCACTAGTGCCCTACCACTACCAGCATGCACATGCAAGTGCAGATCCCACCGCCAACACCCCAACAAAGAGCCTCCACCAGCACCTCTCATCAGAGTGTTGTTGCTGGCACACTGGGAACACTTCAGCACAGCAGGTTTAACCTGTAGGAGCCAGAGAACAAAGCCATGGGCTTGGTTCTAGCTCCTCAAGGTTACAGCACATAGCCCAGGAGTGCCAAGGTGACCCTTGACTCCCATCCAGAAATGAAGTTAGTTGACTAAACCCAACTTATACTGCAGTCAAAATCTTAAGGGCATTAAAAAATATAAAAGCCAAAAGACAGCAACTTCAAAGATTAAAGGAACATCAGCCCACAGAGATAAAAACAAAACAAACAACAAACAACAACAAAAAAAGTGCAAGAATTCTGACACCTCAAAAAGTCAGAATTTTTCTTACCTCCGAACAACTGCACTAGATCCCCAGCAATGGTTCTTAGCCAAACTGAAATGGCTAAAATGTCAGACACTGCATTCAGCATATGGATGGCAACAAAGATCATCAAGATTCAGGAGAAAGTTGAAACTCAATCCAAGGAATCTAAGGATTACAATAAAATGATACAGGAGCTGAAAGACAAAATAGCTATCTTAAGAAAGAACCAAACTGATCTAGTAAAACTGAAAAACTCATTACAAAACTTTTGTAATGCAATCAGAAGTATTAACAATAGAATAGATCAAGCTGAGGAAAGAATCTCAGAGCTCAAAGATCAATTCTTAGAATCAGCTCAGTCAGACAAAAATCAAAGAAAAAAGAATAAAAAGGAATGAACAAAACCTCTGAGAAATATGGAATCATGTACAGAGACCATGCACCAAAAGATATATGCATACAGCTTTATTAACAATAGCAAAGACATGGAATCCACCTAGATGCCCATCAGTGATGGACTAGATGAAGAAAATGGGGCACATATATACCATGAAATACTATGGCACCATAAAAAGATGAAATCATGTCCTTGGCCACAACATGGTTGCTACTGAGGCCATTATCCTAAGCAAATTAACACAGGAACAGAAAACCAAATACCACATTTTCTCACTTATAAATAGGAGCTAAACACTGAGTACACATGAACACTAAGAAGGGAACAGTAGACACTGGGCCCTATTCAAGGGTAGAAGGTAGGCAAGGAGGGCGAGGATCAAAAAACTACCTACTGGAGAAAATGTGGAGAAATAGGAACACTTTTATACTGTTGGTGGGACTGTAAACTAGTTCAACCATTGTGGAAAACAGTATGGCGATTCCTCAAGGATCTAGAACTAGAAACACCATTTGACTCAGACATCCCATTACTGGGTATATACCCAAAGGATTATAAATCATGCTGCTATAAAGACACATGCACACGTATCTTTATTGCAGCACTATTCACGATAGCAAAGACTTGGAATCAACCCAAATGACAGACTGGATTAAGCAAATGTGGCACACATACACCATGGAATACTATGCAGCCATAAAAAAGGATGAGTTCGTGTCCTTTGTAGGGACATGGATGCAGCTGGAAACCAGCATTCTCAGCAAACTATCGCAAGAACAGAAAACCAAACACTACATGTTCTCACTCATGGCTGGGAATTGAACAATGGGATCACTTGGACTCGGGAAGGGGAACATCACACACCGGGGCTTATTGTGGGGAGGGGGGAGAGGAGAGGGATGGCATTGGGAGTTATACCTGATGTAAATGACGAGTTGATGGGTGCTGACGAGTTGATGGGTGCAGCACACCAACATGGCACATGTACACATATGTAACAAACCTGCATGTTGTGCACATGTACCCTAAAACTTAAAGTATAACAAAAAAAAAATGGGCAAGAGATCTTCTAAACAGACAACTCAGCAGAGAGGATATATAGATACCAAATAAACATATGAAACAATGAAAAAAAAAAAAACTACCTACTGGGTACTATGCCTATTACCTGGGGGATGAAATAATCTGTACACCAAACCCCTGAGACACACCATTTACCAGGTAACAAACCCGCACGTGTACCCCTTGAACCTCAAATAGAAGTTGGAAATAAATAAATAAATAAATAATATTTTTGTCACACACACACAAAAAAATTTTAATGCAAATTCTAGACCCTCACTCCAGACCCATGAAATCAGAAATTCTGGGAGCAGAGTCTAGCAAGTTCTGTTTTTAAAAGCTCTACTGGTGATATCTTCAGTAACTAAATATTGTCTAATACATAATAGGGGCTCAATATATAATTGTTAAATATATATTTTCATTTTAATTTTGCAATAACATGGTTATTAGCAGTTATTTTGTAATAACTGTGCTAAAATTCTGTTATTCCAGAAAATTATAAATGAATATTTAACTAAAGACAAAACATTACATTCTGCTGCTGACCAAACACATCAGACTCAGGCTTAATGAATTATGCCACTGAAGTAGCTCTAATGGCCCAATAAAGTAAACACATAGCCCAGGGAATTTCAAGGTGAGTTGCAGTACTCTGTGTGGTTTAGCAAATATTTACTAAGCATTTACTACAAACCAGCACTTGTCATACATAATCTTATTGAATGCTTGTGTAGCCCTACAGGATACACTGATTCCTTTCCTTACTTTAGAGATGAAAACCTTGAAACTCAAAAAGCGAAATAACTTGCCCAAGTTCACAAAACTGACAAGTGGTAGAGCCAAGTATTGAAGACAAAGACATTAGACTCTGAAGATGAAATCTTTAACCACTTCACTATGTGCTCATTTAGTAAGCCATGTGTGAGTACTCTGTAAATAAAAATGTGGTTGAGGAATGGTTTCAAGGAAAAAATGGCAGAGTTGCAACAGAAAAATAAAAGGAAAGGGTGAGCATCTTAGTAACAAATATGAAGAAATGTCTATACCGAACAGTGTAATGCATATTGAGATATTTCCACAATGTTTTGGCATCAGGACCTATTTGCCACTGAGGGTCAATGACTCACGAAGTTCAAGTAAACAGTAAGTGGAGAAAGTTCAACTTGTAATAACAGTATCTGTTCACTTTCCACTAACCCATGACACTGCAAAATATTTGTGTCATCTCGATAATATCTATGACAATTTTATTTTAACCTATCTATACATTGCATTATGTAACCTCCGTACCCTTGAGAAAACTAAACCAAGTCAGCTGCCTTTCTGACATGACTCTATGAATGTACCAGTATAAAAACCATGTGTGTAATAATTATTCACCACCTAACACATACCATGCACTGTGAAAGGTTATGTTCCTACGTCCGCATCCTATGGCTCAACAACAAACCTGGCACTCGCTTTTATACAGCCCACAAGGTGAAGATGTCCTTTACATTTTCAAATAGCTAAAACAAAGAAGAATGATATTTCATGACACATGAACATTACATGAAATTCAAAATTGTAGTATTCATAAATAAAAATGTGGCACAGAGCCACAAGGATTCATGTATGTATTATCTATGGCTGCTAAAGTGCATAACAAGAAAACTGAGTAGTGTCTACAAAAACCATATGACCACAAAGCCGAAAATATTTCCTATCTAGTCCTTTAAGGAAAACGTGTGCAGAATCCTGACAAAGATTATTTCTAATCCTTCTGATAACCCTGTAAGCTACACTCTTTATACAGACAGGCACTGAACCACTGGATCTCAAGCAGGTAATTACCTTGTTATGGTGGACACAAAAGAAAAAGAGAGTCAACAATTCTTTGGCATTCCTCCCAATTGAGAGATTGAGTATATGTCTCCTTCCCTCAAACCTGAGGGATAGAGGGAGAAGCTTGTAACTGCTTCAGCAAAGGAAGTGTGGCAGAAGAGGCACTGTCCCTAGTTCTCTTAAACACCTGCTCTCACGTTGCTTCCCCTTCTGTGAAAACACGAGTGAGAAGGTCCCCACATGGGTGTCCTATCCACAGTCCCAGCTTAGCTTAGCCTTTGAGTTATCTCAGCCCATACCCCAGGCATGTGAGTGAAGAAACCTCTACATCAAGTTTGTCCAACCTGTTGCCTGTGGATCATATGTAGCCAGGATGGTTTTCAATGTGACCCAACACAAATTTGTAAATTTTCTTAAAACATTATGAGATTTTTTTTGCAATTTTTTTAGCTCATCAGCTATCACTAGTGTTAGTGTATTTCATGTGTGGCCCATGAAGCCAAACGATGCAACACCCCTGCTCTAGATGATCCATTCAAGTCTCACAGGTCCCATGTCATGGAACAGAAAGAAGCCATCTATCCCAATGTGTCCTGCTGAATGTCTGACCCACAGAATCCGTGAACATAACAAAGTAGTTGTTGCTTCTTCCCATGACTAAGTTTGAGTGATTTGTTATGCAGCAATAGATAACTGAAGTACTAGCCATTTCAAGAAAACAAATTAAAAACACTTGGCTTAGAGCTGTAACAATGCTACACTACAATTCTCTAAAACTAAAAGAATGTAAAAATATAAAGGCAAAGAGAAATTGAGAAGGGCTAGTAAAAGTGAAGCTTGAGAGAAGCTATATGCTCTGAAACATAGATTGTAGTGTCACAGTTTCACATCTTGGGAACTGTAACTTTGATTCAAACCGAGAAAAGCTAGGGGGTCTGTGCAGGGCCACAAAGTTCCTAATCAGCATGCCAGTGTTTCCACCAAAGTTGACTGAATCCATGGTCAGATTTGTTCCTATCAGGAGCACCCTTTAGGCCATGGTATTTGAGTCTATGGCACTGGCTGCTGCTGTTTGTTTTTTTTTTTTTTTTCTTCAGGGTAATTAGGACAATTTATATCACAGATATAAACTGGGGGAAAACAAAACCTACACCTTCTCATTTAACAAGAACATTAGGAAAGATGGTCTTGCTCAGGGGGCTCTGCATCATGGGCTGCATGCGCTGTAGGTGCATCTCAGTTACATTTAATCTTAGATTCGGCCGGGCACAGTGGCTCAAGACTGTAATCCCAGCACTTCGGGAGGCCGAGACGGGTGGATCACGAGGTCAGGAGATCGAGACCATCCTGGCTAACACGGTGAAACCCCGTCTCTACTAAAAAATATATATTAAAAAAAAAAAAACTAGCCGGACGAGGTGGCAGGCGCCTGTACTCCCAGCTACTCGGGAGGCTGAGGCAAGAGAATGGCGTGAACCCGGGAGGCGGAGCTTGCAGTGAGCTGAGATTGGGCCACTGCAGTCCAACCTGGGCGACAGCGCGAGATTCCATCTCAAAAAAAAAAAAAAAATCTTAGATTCCAGCAGCAAAGACATTTTTTTTTCCAGGTAATTACCTGGGCACAGCCTATTTGATGGTGGGGTCCATGATAAAATAGCAAGGCCTGAAACATGACCCTCAGACAAAATAAAACACCAGACACCCTTTGCCTCTGCCCCTGTCCCTTTGATTACATCAGTTTTCATAGCAATGGACAGGGATGGAATTGGGAAGAGACTAGAGATAAATACCATAATATTGGGGCATATAAATCATTGTGAAAGTATCTCTCAGTTGGGCTTGATAAGCTCCCATAAAGAATGCTAGAGGATCAATAATTTTCTCCAAGTTTGTATAAGCTTAGAGTTCACCACATCCTGTGTTTCCAAAGATTACATGAGTCATATCTGTGTGGCATTGGCTGCTTAACTTTGACCATAAAGAAATACTGAAGTCTTATCTTCTGAACTAGTCCCAAGCAGGAATTTCTACCCATTTACCTTCACCTCCTGGCAGCTTCCCGAACTCCAGATTAGGGAAATGTTTGCCAATTATTTGTTCTTTCAATGATTCTTTTAATAATTCATACTAATTCTCACAGTGCAAGGAATTTATACAAACATTGTCTAGAAATGTTCTGGGCCAAGGACCCATTATTAGGTTTTACTGGACAAGATGCAGAATATTATTGAGGAGCTCATAATGAGCTCACCATCTCATGAAAGTGAAGACAAAGTTACAAATAATTACAAGGGGTATTGAATGATAAAGTCTGTGAATTCCCTGGAGGATGCCAGACAAATAGGTAGCTCATCTCTAACTCACAATGAGATTCTTTTCATCTTTAATCAACCCGGGATTCTCTCATTTTGTGTTTCTTTATTTTATTTTTATTTTTTTTTTTTTGAGACAGAGTATTTCGCTCTTGTTGCCCTGGCTGGAGTGCAATCTGGGCTCACCACAACTTCTGCCTCCCAGGTTCAAGCGATTCTCCTGCCTCAGCCTCCCAAGTAGCTGGGATTATAAGCATGCACCACCACGCCCAGCTAATTTTGTATTTTTAGTAGAGATGGGGTTTCTCCATGTTGGTCAGGCTGGTCTCAAACTCCCAACCTCAAGTGATCCACCCACCTCAGCCTCGCAAAGTGTTGGGATTACAGGCGTGAGCCACCGTGCCCAGCTCTCTCACTTTTTCTTTGCCCCTAGTTCATCACTCATTTATATATTCAGGAGGCTTTTTGCATCATTTGCATTTCATAAAATTATCTTTACTTTTTGCAATCATATAAAAGAAAATTTAAGAAATCAATGAATAAAAATTCTGAGTTTCTTAAAATATCAGGAGGTGTTAAATGGAATTCAGAATGTCATGAAAAACTACAGTTACCAGAGTGAGTAGTTGGAGAAAATAATATTTTAACATATGAAAATACTAAGTCTGGAGCCACCATCAGATATAAGTTTGGGAAAACAAAACTTACACCTTCTCATTTAACAAGAACATTAAGAAAGATGGTCTTGCTTAGGGGGCTCTGCGTCATGGGCTGCATGTGCTGTAGGTGCATCTCAGTTATATTTCATCTTAGATTCAAGCAGCAAAATGAGTTTATTTCACCTGTTTTGTTTTATTATTTTGATGTATAAGCCAAGGAATACATTTCATGTGTAACAGTTTGCTAAGCAAGAAAAGTCGTAAACAATTATCAAAAGCTGGACTATAAAGCCAGTGATTGGATGAAAAGGAAGAAAGTAGTCAATCGCAGGGCAGGGGAACCAGTACAAAGGTGGTCCTCAGTGAACATCACGGCCTGCCTTCAGCTTTACTTTTCCTCACTGACTTAGTGTATACAAAGGAATGCTACTAAGCCACAATGATGCCAGACTACCCTCTATAAAGAGCATGCTCTGATTATTCATGACTCCTAACCCTTCGTATGTTATGGTCCTTCACTATGATACACCATTATAGTCCATTTAAATGTTCCTATCTCTCACTATCACCTCCTCATAGGCAAGAACCAGATGATCTGGGTATCCCCTTCTCAGCTACCTCAACCATAGCAAAGTCCCCTTCACTATAGTAAACATATAAAACACAATTGAATAAAACAAACTTGCTTATGATAAGTCTAGCAAACTCTAAAAGGTGGGAATGATCAACCCAAGAAGGCCCAAGAAGGATATGATTTGGGATAGTGTCCTGGCAAGGAAAAAGCAGTCATGAAAATCGCTTAACCTATGGAAAAGCTTATGTGAGCATAGAAAAACCAGATAGATGGTTCAGGGCAAATTATACTAATTGGTGATTTGCAGGGCCTGGAGAAAAAGGGGGAATAAGGAATGGCTGCCTAATGAGTATGGGGTTTCTTTTTGGGGTGATGAAAATGTTCTAGAATTAGGTAGTGGTGATGGTTGCACTGCACTGTGAATGTACTAAAAGTGAATGAACTGTACACTTTAAAATGATTCAAATGGTGAATTTTGTGTTATGGAAATTTTACCTCAATAGAAAAAAAAAGAAATATGGATGGGATATTTTGCCCACAAAAGTCCTTTTTAATTTCATTTCCAAAGCCTCAGGATATTCAACTGAAATCAAACACACTCTGGAAGTTGCCAACATTTACTTCTACAGAGATGGAGAAATGAAAGTAGGGAAGAATGAATGGTTTGTATCTGAAATAAAAGAAGTTAACCTGTCTTCTACCAAAATAAAACAAAACAAAACAAAAAAAGATCCAATCACAATAAGGGAAGAAATCATCTTAGGCCACTTTTTCCCAAACTGCTTCTAGCAGTACTGCTCTAACACTTAAGAACAACATGATATATCTTGATTTTCATAATAGGAACTTGAAATTTTTTAAGAAAAATAATTTTAGATGACATAATAATATTATTTTAAATTTCTGGATAATGATTAAAGCCTTAAAAAATAACTGGTATGTATTTACAGCAAACAAACCAAGGAAAAGAATTTGTTATTTAAAATAACCTTTTAAAAAATTATCATTATTTACTCACTTCAACTAGTTTGATTTTCTCAATACTATCAAATAAATCAAGTTCCTGCCAATTTTTCTAACCCCACCCAAATCCCTCCATTCCTCAAAGTATTTCTCCCCTTATGCCAAATACCCACATCCTTTCCCATCTCTGTGTAACACAATAGAGACAATGGCAGCAAAGAGGCAAAGAAAAGGTGAAGCCCATAGAAAAAGGGGAGAAGAGGGACAGGGAATGTGTCAGGGATTATGAAGTCAAGAGCTTAGAGCTTGTTGGCTGAAGAGGACCAGCCATGTAAGATTGCTGGTCATTGTTCCCTGCTCATGAGTACCGGTTGCCATTGCACAGTGGCGTCAGTATAGAGATAAGGTAATAGGCTTGGGTTCACACACCCATGAGTTTAGATCCAACTCCCTGTGAGTATGGTCAAGTTTTTATCTGCTTTTAGTCTCAGTTTATTCATATGTAAAATAGAATTAATAATATCTATTTCATGAAAGCATCATGCTGAGTAAATACAATGATGTTGGCAAATCACTTCGCATGGTGCAGAATTCATATTAAACTTTTAGCATTACCATAGGAAGGTGAACATAGCCTTGCTACCATCAATATTCTAGACCTTACTTAGATATGAACATGTTCCCAAGACAATTTAGATTGTTTGGCTTTGTATTAAATATTTATCATATTGAACACTCACCAAGCATCCCAATGGCATTTTGGCCTCTTATAAATTTTATATCCCCATCCTAATTCTTGTTATTTTACTAATTTGAAAGAGTTTTACATTTCTTCTCTCTCCATCTTGTATAGTATCGTTCCTTGTTCCCTTTTGTGACCCTCCAATATCTTCCCCTTTGCCTTTAGGTATACATGTTTCAGCTTTTCTTGATTCTCTCACTTCCAACTCCAAATCATATTAATGATCCAAGCATTAGTCAACTGAGTAACTGAAGAGGACAGTCCTTCCACTTCCATTTGCCTTTTAGAAAAGACTAATAAGTTGATTCACAATCCATGGCTCAGCGATGCATTTGGAGAGTCTGTTCCCAGCAGGCAGGGCATATCCTTCTGTGTAACAGCTGTCTCTTTGTGCTATAACTTCAAGCACAGTGTTGTGCTAAAACAGCAAGTAATGTAATAAAAATGGGACAATTCTGTTTCCCCACTGTGAGCTGGGGCATGTGAATAGGAAAAAAAAATAAAGAAAAAATCTGGTATTTCATCAGTGAAATGGTGGACCTGCCCAAAAACAGCTGGGGCAGAGAAAAGGTCTGGAAGATGATTTTTCCATTTCTCCTTTGCTAAAGAGAAACCCCAATTATTCTCTGGCTTGCTTTCTGATCTCTTGCCAGTTGCATCAGATTCTCTGAAATGAAGGCAAAGAGATGCTGGCAGCTGTGCCCAGCATGGAAACCGCCAAGCTGCAGCAGACCTTGTAGCCCATCATGTGGCATCAAGCCAAGGGAAAATATCAATGACACACTTAATAAGGTCCAAAAACAACTCACACCCATCAGAGTATTTAAGGGAACCAGAGGGCAGAACATTTGAAACAATCATGGACTGTAAGACACAATTCTGTGCTCCAAAGCCAGAGAATCACAGGAATTCCATGAATGTGCTAGGTGAACGGGTCCATTAAAAGTAAGTCTCATTCTGCATGGTATCAGATGAAATCTGGGGGAAAAAATACTTTTTATGTAATCACAGTGCCATGCTATTTCACATATATCATTCAAATGATCTTCATCCTAATGTTTTGAATTAGGGAGAACTTTTCAGTTGACAGAAACTAATTTTAAATTAGCTTACACAAAGAAGAGAATTGATTGGCTGGTCTGGATTCATGAATATTAGAAACCCTAGGGAGGGGATGCTCCTGTCAAATTTATATTGTTTTGTCCTTGAACAGAAATCTTCCTCTTAGAAGGTAGAATTGATTAAAGAGGAGGAAAGTCTTATGCCTTCTCCATGGTGAATTCTCCCCACTTGGTTTCTATGGGCAAACAATTATGATTTATTCCACATATTCTCAAGGAACAATGGAAGAGAAGAAAGGATAAACAATGGAAAGGTTATAACAGACAGGGGAGACAATCAATGGAATGTGAAAATAAATGAATGCTTCAGTGTGCTCCACTTTTTCTCCAAACATAACAATAGGTTAGGATTTTATTAATCTACAGGGATATACTAAATCTGTACTGTCTGATATGGTGGCCACCGGCCACAGTGGTTACTTCAATTTAAGTTAAGTAAAATTAAACAAACTTTAAAATTCAGCTTCTCAGTTGCACTAGCCACGTTCGAGGTGCTCAGTAGCCAGATGTGGCTGGTGATTACCATATTGGGCTGTGTGAATACAAAACATTTCCACCATTGCAGGTTTATTGGATAGCAGTGATCTGTAAAAAAGAGGAACCAACTTGAGCTTTCCAAGCTTTAATTTGGTGAGCAAAATAATAAGAAACATTAACCATACTGGAAGAAACATAGGATTCTGGATTGAAAAAAAAGAGAAAATAAATTGATTCAGGTGGAGGCACGTTACATCAATAGGATCTTAAGGACAAAAACAGTCAGAAAGCCAATAAAGAAGATGTAGATCAGCATTTAATGGATAAATCTTCCTATACCAGAAACAAGTAACAGATAAGATTAGAGATGGGAAGGAGAAAGTGGAATCTGTAATGTGGGGCCGAGGTGACATACAGAGTCAAAGTTTATTCACAAATTTGGGGATCAGAGATATGGCACCCAAGGTGAGGAATTTTCATCTGCTTAAAAAATGTAGTAATAGTTGTTGTTTTTCAATGGAGCTGGAATAAAATATACTGTAAATTGGCTAATTGATCAGGTTGCTTGATCAGTTTCATAGGGCAAATGCTAGAGCATGCCAAGTAATACATTTTCTCTTGATTTTCTTAGATGAGCAATCATACCTGAATGAAGATATCTGAGTAGGCAGGTAGTTCACAGATACAAATAGCCATGAATTTAAAATGGAAATGTTAAAATATTTTTGAATTTCTAGATTTGGCATAAGGTGTAACACCAGATGTCACTACATAAACATAATCTGAAAGTTTTGTAAATCTGAACTTCTCTGTGACCTGAGGCAAAATTTGTTCTCTAACTTTTCAGATAGATTAGTACATTGACCTTGGTATCAGAAAGTCCTATAAGTCTTTATATACCAACTAAAACTGAGGACGAAAGTCAATATTTTCTCTATTTTTCTGATTGTAGAATGACCTATAAAAGTAGAAGATTTTTAACTTTAAAAAGTTAAAAACATGTTTTCAGTGTCCTTGACAGATATTTTTTACATGTCCAACTTCAAAATAAACGTATTTATTATTTCTACAATAATATACTTATTAGAGATAATTAGAAAACAGAAAAAAGGTAGAATAGAGATAAATATCCTAATATATTTGCACAACTTAAATATAATCATTATTGGCATTTTGGTGTTTTTTCTATCTTTTTGCTATTCATAGCTTAAATAAATGTGTTTTTATTTTGCATTAGCATTTATTCTACATTAACATTCAGGATTATGTTTTAAAAGCTGTCAATATAAAAACTTAAGTTTATAACATTTGATGTAATGTAATTCACATAATCATTCCCTTCAATTTTTTTCAACTTTTACATATTCAGAAATATAATAGTAACATATAATTTAGGGGATAAATTTTGCACAAAGTGTTGAAGTTTACTGTTTATATGCTCAAACACTGATGTTTGATTTCCTGGCTTAAAGACCTGACTTTACTATTTCCTATCTGTGGGATCTTAGAAAGCTGCGAAAATTCTCTCTGTTTCAGTTTCCTCACTGATAATGTTGAATTTATAGGGTTGTTTTAAGAATTAAAAGAGATTAGTATCTAGCAAAAAACAGTAGCCCAGTCTTGAGAATTAAGAGTATCCTCATAAGATAGATTCCCAGAACTGAAATTACTGGATCGCATGTATAGAAAGTCTTAAATCTCTTGAGAAATCTTACCAACTTTGCTTTTGTCAATGGTAAATGCCACCAGTCATTTTTAAGCACACCCCTTCACTACTCAGTCACTAGCTCTGTTTCTAATTGATTTCTAATCTTAAACAAGTAGCCACGAAAGCAACAGCTTTTTTCAGCCAAAACAGAAAATAGACCACATTCTGAAAAAAAGAAAAAGAAAGTCAAATTTTGCACCTAGCTCTAAAATACCTAGAAGTAAATAATCTGTGCATCTATGTTTAATTATTTAGCACACCCTTCATGGAGACATTTCTTTGTAGTGGCATTCTCAGCAGGGAAAACAATGAATGTCCTACCAGCAAACAGAATATTGCTGTTTATAAGTAACAGTAACAGTATTCAGGGGATTTAGAAGCAATGAATGAAAATGATAAACATCAAATGATAAAGGTTTCATCCTCCTGTGTTGCAGCTAAATAAAGCTTTACAGTAGATCCCAGTTGAGGGAATCCACTGGCAGGTTTTGACTACCCAGAATTTCTATCACATTTCCCAAGGTTAAATGTGTTGCCTTGAGGCAGCTGCTCAAAATGATAAAGGGGACGCTGTAGGACAGTGGTGCTCTTTGTAATGTTAATAACCCTTGATTCTGATATCTGATGCAACTCTGGGGAAATCTGCCAGTTCCAGACTTTAAAATCTAACTCAGTGAAGTGCACATTATTGTGAGGAAAAAAAAAAAAAAATTCTTTTAATTTGGCAGAAGCAAGATCATTTGAGCTCCACATATTTAGATATTTTCTTTATATCGCTGGATTGAATTTCCACAGGATAACATGCTGTGATATAAAATTAATGTGATATTTTTTCTATAAAAGCAGATGGTATTTTATTTCAGAATTCACATATATATTTATATGCTTATGGAATTCATTTTTACAGTATAAGCTCACCCGAGTAGTGATCTTTTATCATATTTTTTACTTATTTATTTATTTAAGATTTATGCCCCATCTGGCTTCAAAGGGGCATGAGAATGTCTGCAGATGAAGGCACAGATAAAATGAGACATAAACACATCACAAGTTTAATCAAAAAAGAGCAGGAGGAATGAGCACACTCAGAGCCAGACTTAATGTGGGTACTGCTTTGGGAAAAAAAAAAAAAAATGCTCTATATTTTCTAGCTATTACCTTTAAAAAAAAAGGGGAGAAAAAAAACCTCAAGGGCTTTGATTCATCATGTAAATCTCCACCTCTTCTTTATTTTTTAATAGGAAGCATCATATAAATCCATCTAAAGAAGAAATGAATGTGATGAAGGTGTGGGAGATTATAAGAACCAAGAGGAAGGGTGGAAGAGAAAAGGAGAAAGATACTACAATGAAAGGTTCCAAAAGGAAAGGAAAGAAAGTGGTTTTCGTGGGGATGCCAAACAGTGTGGTTGACTCAGGGAAAGCGATAACGAATAAAGTGGAGTCACTGTTATCATGGGGCAAGTTCTGGCAAGTAATTAATTGTTTAGTTAATGTTGAAAGCAAATGAAACTGAGGCTTTCATTGTTATCTTCTTTAATTAACACAGTGATTGACTCAGACTTGTCTTGAAGACATTGCGTTAACCAAGTCATATACTTAACCACAGTTTTACAAGCAGGCATTTCGACATTATTCAATTCACTATAACGTTAACTTTCAACAAATGTCGAGGGCAAATCTGCACTCTGCATTCTGATGGTCTAACTTCTAGGATAGAGTATGGAAAAAGCCAGTCAATCATGGCTGATTTAAAAAATGTAATCCCCACAATATTGACTTTCTCAACTATCAACTCCTTTACAAATGATAGCTTTTTCTTCCCTTTAGATGACAGTGGCACCTGCCAAGGCTCATTCGTTCCGTTATTAATTCCTGGAATGTATTTTTTTCCATTCTGTGTACACAGAATGGTCATCTAGTTAATCTAGATGTACCATTAATTAATCTAGTTAATCTAGTTAATCATGACTCTGTGTACACAGTCATGATTGTCATCTAGTTAATCACCTCACCACTTGTGTATACAGTAATGTTTAATTTTTATTTTTAAAAGGCAGCCATTATATAGCCATTTTAGTTGTGTTTTCAGTAGTCAAATAAAATGACATCAGAAGATTCAGGCATAAATCACTGTTGAAGCAGAGAGAAAGATGTTAAAACTAGAATATGTGTGATCTCGCAAAGAGCAAAGCTACAGGCCAGCAAGAGCAAACCTACAGGCCATATTTTAAAAATAAGTCCTAGCTGGGAGTAAATGTAAAGTTAATCTGGTTGCATTCATCCTTCTCCCAGAGGTCCCTGGAGAGGGAAAAGCGACTTGCTGAAGGTCATAAAGCAATAAAAGAGGAATGCTAGATTTATAACTGAGTCAGGCATTAGATCTATTCATAAACCTGACCTTTGGGTTCTGACTTTTCCCAATTCTAGTATTCTTTGGGGCTAAAACAAAAGACTCTGCCACTAAGCACAAGGATCTGTAGCTAGACCAGTCTCCCCTCCTGGTGTATAACACTTTATTGGAGACTCAGAGACAGAAATAATTGTAGCTGAGGCATTTTACCATGATGCCTTAAAGGGATACCCCCATAATTTCTGCTTCTGATGTTCAAGAGCTCTTCGGGCTGCATCCTCCTTCCTAAAATGCAAACTTTTCTGTAATGCAAATTCCCTTTGGGCTCCAGATATCCAGTTGCTTTTGTATCTTACAAACAAATGAAAAACATTAACTAATACAAGGCCTAGATTTACTAACTCATGGTTATCTTCTATGCTGATGAAGAAACTTACATTCTGTGAGTTTAAATGATTTTTCCAAGACCACATGGACAATAGGAGATGAAGAAACAATTTTATTAAGGTGGAAGAGGTCAGTGACCCATTTCCTCAGTGACACAGAAGATATTTTAAATGTTAAGCACACATTCTCCACTTTTCCCACCTACTGTCTTATTGACAGATATATGTTCGTTTTTTCCCCAATGTCTTCAGGTAGACATTTTTATTTTATTTAATATAGTTTTTCTAATTCTATTAGCTGGGAAGAAAAGGGCAAATAATAACAATAATAACAGGGCTAATATTAATTCAGCATTTACTAAATCTAGGCAATGTTCTCATCTTAGCAATTTACATGCATGTATTAGTTTAATTTTCACTTCAGCCCTCTGCTATAGCTCTACTACAACATTTATTTTGTATATTAGAAAACTGAGGCACAGAAGAATTAAGCAAGCTGCCCAATATTATCCAAAATGTCCCATTCTAAACTGGTACCCTCAAACAATGTCCTATACTGCTTCATATTATGCACATGTCCCCAAGATGATATTTCAATTTGTTTCCTGATCAATCCACATATCAGGAAGATCTTCCTAACACACTCATTGAAGCCTAAAGGGACTGGAAGAAAGCTTCCAGGAAAGATTGACAGAAATTCATTTGGAACTGGACTTAAATTGAGTAGTGGAAAGATGTGGGACAGGGTGACACGAGCAAAAGTACCAAATGGAGTTTATGGAACCCCATATAAAAAATGGGAATCGCAATGCTACCTATATCATAGGTCTGCTGTGAAAATTAAAGATGAACTATGTGAAACACTTTAGCTCAGCACATACTCTACAAATTTGAAGTTTTAAAATCTCTATCATCATCTTCATTGTAAGTGTTATCATTATACTACAGCTTAGTAAAATGATTGAAGAATGTGGAGGCTTAGACAAAATTGAAACTCTACAAAACCTTGAAAATGAGTCTGTGTATGAGGCTCATTAAGCTTAATTGAGAAGTCTATTTCTCATAAAGGAAGAGGAAGATCAAAATATTGTGCCAGAAACTACCTCTGAAGTTTGTACCTTCCAAGTGCAGGATGCAACTCCCGGGACCCCTAACTTATAGATCACGTAGCTGAGATATAAAGTTGTTGTGTACCATGTTTTGGTATAAGTTTGTCTTACTATTTATCTACTAAGAACTCTTTTTAAATGTAGTTTGTTACTGTAGCACTTCTTACACTGCAACTATACTTGAACACTTTCAACCTGTAGGTACTGTATGAAGCTGGTCCTCTGAATGGGTTTCTTATTTCTATGTGGAATTTTATATCTCGCAGTGTCCTGTAAATAAAGGTTAAAGTCCACTCTTTTCTTTCATTTTTGATATAGTTTGGCTGTGTCCCCACGCAAATCTTATCTTGAACTATAGCTCCCACAATCCCCATGTGTCGTGGGAGGGACCCGGTGAGAGGTAATTGAATAATGGGCGGTGAGTTTTCCCATGCTGTTCTCGTGATAGTGAAAAAGTCTCACAAAACCTGATGGTTTGATAAAGGGCGGTTCCACTGCACACACTTTCTTGCCTGCCACCATGTGAGATGTGCCTTTGCTTCTCCTTCACTTTCTACTATGATTGTAAGGCCTCTCCAGCCATGTGGAACTATGAGTCCATTAAACCCCTTTTTCTTTATAAATTACCCAGTCTCTGGTAAGTCCTTATTAGCAGCATGAAAACTGACTAATACACTTTTTAAAAAACAGAAAATTTGAATTAAGTTTATTTCCCCCACTGTCAACAACTTTTCTGCATTGAATTTTAAGGCAATAAAGTAAAATAAAATCCCCCAAATGACAAGGTTATTATCATCACCTTTATCATAATGAGATGCCTGCCTACCTCCCAAACCTCATTCTCCATTGCTCTAGAATTTTGGGCCTTATAATGGGACATCATTTATATTGTAAGCGGAAATTTACTAAGGACTTTGATGATCGTGGTAAAATTATATAGACTCTAATAAGGAAATTATTATTTCCCCCAAATTCCTGGCCTCAACTGATCTGCCTGCCTCTGCCTCTCAAAGTGCTGTAATTACAGGCCTGAGCCACTGTGCCTAGCCCCAAATGGCCTCTTTTAACAGCCACATTTTGTTCTTTGATTCCAGGTAGGTAAAAAGAAAGTTAATGACTCTCCATTTCTTATTAGAATATTAAATGAGAAAATTTGCATAGCACTTTTATTGGTCAGTATATAGCAGATGTCCAATAAAGTTGGTGATTCTCTATTTCTTATTAAAATATTAGAAGAGAACATTTGCCTAGCACTTTTATTGGTCAGTATATAGCAAGTGTCCAATAAATGGTAACATAGTACTTCTATAAGGTGATATGAAGTCTATAAAAGTGGGATCCCACCTGAAAACATGTGGCACTTTGAAATTAGGATGATTTGAGGAGAGTTTAATAAAATGCCTCTTTTAAAACATGAGAAAGAAGGTATGAAACCCATGGAAGGTGTGACTGTAGGACTCATGGAAGATATTACAGTACTCTGATGCTCTATTTCTGTCCCTAGGGCTGATGGAGAAAGAGGAGAGAACAGTTTGCTCAAATTGGGCAGGACTGTGTACAGAGGGCCATCCTGTGGCCACTGAAAACCTCAGCCGAAAGAGAGAGCAAGCCTGCAGTAAGTTGCAGTAAGCATCTAAGGGATTAAATACCCAGACCTCACTCCCTACTCTCCTTCTTCCCGTTAATGTAGCCTATACAGGTCAGCTTCTCATGGCACAAGACAAAGAGAAAAGGGTAGGAAGTGGATCTGAGAAGACAAGTGGGAGATATTCCATTCAGGGTCATCTAAATAGCTTAGCCTCTGTATATGTGCATAGAACACATGGGAATACATATGCTCACTAGCAAATTGGATATACAGTTTTCTTCTGTTACATCATGTGCTGTGAGAAGAACAGGTTTTAGTCTGACAGTCAAGTATGTGTTCAAATATTTATTTTTCTAGTTGCTAATTCTCCGATGGCAAAGACTCATTCCTTATTATATCTCAGTTCTAACTTCTATTCCACGTGTGCTTAGTTCAGTGTAGTTGCGCTATGAATTCTTATTGAAGTGAATTGCATTAAGTGTTTATCAGAGCCTACCCTTTTATCAAACAATGAATCTCACTTCAGTAGAACTTTAACTTTCCATTTGGAAAAGAATTATATAGGAATGTTTAAACAATTTAGTCAAAGCCACAGAGGTGATGGGCCACGATACTGGATAAAAACGAGGGTCCGCAGTTTCTGATCCAGTTTTTGTTTGTTCGGTTGGTTTTTCCGATAAACCATTCTTCTCTATACACAAATTATTCCACCTGAGCTTGCTGACTCCATCCATTCAGCATCCTGGACAGTGCTCAGCGCCAGGAACCAGAATGATTTTTGTTTGTTCTCTGATAATATTAATAGCTCAGTACCAGAAAACTGTAGGTGCCTCATAACAGTTGTAGAAATAAAAGAATTGATTAATGAAGAGAAAGAGAAGAAGGAAGAAAAAGGTTGTTTCAGGAAAACAGTATATTATTACTTCCTATGTATTAGTTTTTCTCTCTAGAAATGACTTGATTGGATACCCTGTAAATATTTGCTGATAAAGTATGTTGTATCAATAGGTAAATGCTTGGGTAACATGAATTATTAGGGATATTCTCAATCATCTGATTTCAGAGCCATAAAAAAACCAAAGGAGGACATAAGTAGAATTTTTATGTAATAAAAAAACAGTCATTTTTCTGTGCTCTCTTCCACAACATTAAGATATGATTCCTTATTTAAATATCAAAAAAAAGTATTTCATGTACTGAGCTCATTCTGGGCTAATCTCCCAATCTCTGGGTGGAATGGCTGAATCTGGCTTTTCTCTAGATGAAAAATTATTAACTGTAAGAGCTTTAGAAATCATTTCCTTGTGAAATATAAATCTGTCTCTTTGAATAAAGCATTCTGACAGGCAACCTAGGAAGTACTAATACAAGGTAACAATTTATCTATACTACTGAACTTTATTTGACTGTGGGAAAAACAGTATAAAATTCTATTATGGCACATCACAAAGTCCTGGCTTTACCCAGGCCTTTGTATTCCTTTTACAGAAATCCTCATCAATCATTTCAAATCATTGACCATATCTTACACCTCCCTTTCAGCCACAGCTCAGATGGAAGCTGTGTAATACTCTAAATGGCTTTGCTTCTCAGATGTAAAACAGAATTTATGTTTACTATTCTTCTTCACACACCCACACTTTCCTTCTGCAAGATAAACCTTATAACTGCTTTAAATCATCCCTTTTCTTCATGTGATTACTGAAAGAATGGCAGATTTACAGGCCTAAGACCATCTGTGCCAAGAAAAAAAAGATTATTTCTTTTCTTAATAGAAGAGATGGCATTGTTTTATCGTCACTTTTATGATCTTATTTATCTGCACAGGAATCCTTCGTGTTTGACCTGTAGGTAGCCAATCTGCTCAGTGTGATAGTCTTCTAGTTCCCTACTCTTCCCTACAAAATCAATGAAATGTACCCACCTTTGTGCTACACCAGGGTTTCTCAGCCTAGGCTCTATTAACATTTTAGTAATTGGCAGTTTCGTAATTCTTTGTTCTGGGGGGATGGCCCATGCATTGCAGAATGTTTAATAGCATCCCTGGCCTTTACTCACTAGGTAAAGGGCACACCCACCCCCTAGTCATGACAATCAAAAATGTCCAATGTCATATTTCAAAAGGTCCCCTGAGAGGCAAATCAGGCCCCACCCAAGTTGAGAACTACTATGAAAGCACTCTATACCCCTTTAGTAAATTATGAAAAAAAATTTAAAGTTAAGGTACAGCTTCTAAAGACCCCAACAGAATTTATTTCCATGCATCTACTCACTCATTCATCAGCTCCTTCTTTCACTGTGTCATTCTTTTATGAGCATTTGCAAGTTCAGCAGTAGATCTTGCCTCCTGGTAAATATCATTCTTATAGAGAGTTGGTTTTACAGTTATTTAAGGGGTGTAACTATGGACTAAGTCCTAAAAAGGATTTGGTAAGTCCAGGAGAGAGCAAAATCCAAGTAAATCTGGCTGAGTGTAGTGGCTCCCGCCTGTAATCCCAGCACTTTGGGAGGCTAGGGCAGGAGTATTGCTTGAGCCCAGGAGTTTGAAAGCAACCTGGGCAGCAAAGCAAGACGCTGTCTCTCCAAAAAAATTAAAAACGAGCTGGGCACAGTAGTACGCACTTGCAGTCCTAGCTACGTGGGAGGCTGAGGTGGGAGGATCGATCGAACCTGAGAGGTTGAGGCTGCAGTGAGCCACGATTGTGCCACTGGACTCCTACCTGGGCAACAGAGTGAGAACTTGTCTCAAAAATAAAATAAAATAAAAAATCGAGTAAATCTGAAACCCTGTCTTAGTAACTCATGAACTGTGGGGAGAGTATTCACAGCACTTAAATTCACCAAAATTTTGCTTTATGTATTGGCATTAAAAAAAGACAAAAAGCAACAATGTGTTAGTTTTAGGGTGCTGATGCCTCACAAGATGCCTAATTCTTCAAATACTCAAGCTCCTAAAGAAAATACATTTTAGTATAAACATATAGAGACTGGAGCATATTTCTTGAGAAACTCAGAGTAAATTATACAGTGACTATAAGACAAAACCTGCATTACAGATGATTTTTCATTTGTTTGATACTTGTCTAAAATTTCAAGTGTTTTTAGCATGAGTGTGCATTTCTTTTATAATTACAAAAAAAATCAATAGGCTTTATAAAATAAAGTTGATTAAAAATTCTGGCTCCTGTATATTTGAAGTTAAGCCCAGTGCAGTGAACAACTTACAGTAACTTTCAGCCTTATAGGGGATTATTTTTGGGCAACCACTGAGTACCCCTAGAGAGCAAGGAAATAAAGTTGACATGACAGCATTTTCTAAATTGCTTCTGAACACACAAAACAGCAGCAGGCCTTTGAAGACCAGGCCTGCAGTCTCTACCCAGGGAACAACGGTCCATGTAACAAAGTCATCTCTCTCCAGTGCTCCTCACTTCTCCCCCAAGTGATTTCTGCCGTGGCAGCTAAAGCCTCTAACACCCTCCTGCCCAGGCCTCTGGAAGGTCACATTTGCATTGGCTGGAAGGACAGTCCAGGTGGTGCTGCCCGTGGATACTGTCTGCTGTTGCTTGTTTGCTTAATTACAGATTCTTCCCCTGCCAGCTCTCCTTTCTGGTCAACTCCTGCTGTGTGCTGCTTGGGCTTTTAGCTGAAAATAGGAGGAAAGAAAATTTAAAGCTGGAGATGAAGCTAGGGATCTGTGAAAAAGACAATCTAGGTTCACACAAGTTGTTTGTGGCATACAAAGAAAAAATGTTGCTTGGAGCAAAATGCTTTCCTTGAGGACACAATCAAACCTTGGTTGTGGTTGTTAGAAACACTGGCTTGAGTGCTGTGTTTACCTGGGTTCCAATCCCAGCTCTGCCAACTGTAAGCTGTACAACCCCAGCTTACTGTGAGTCTAGTTTTCCTCTTCTGAAAAATGGACTTAAGAAAACCTATCACAATGCCAAATTATGTAACTACTCTATGACTGGGTGTGGTGGCTCATGCCTATAATCCCAGCACTTTGCGAGGCCAAGGCAGGAGGATCACTTGAACCCAGGAGTTCCGGAGGATCACTTGAACCCAGAAGTTCAAGACCGGCCTGGGCAACATGACAGAACCCGTCTCTACAAAAAATACAAAAATTAGCCAGGCATGGTGGTGCACAATTGTAGTCCCAGGTACTTGGCTGAAGTAGGAGGATCAACTGAGCCTGGGAGGTCGAGGCTGCAGTGAGCCCTGATCACATCACTGCACTCCATCCTGGGTGACACAGTGAGACCCTGTCTCAAGAAATAAAAATAAAAAAATAACTATTCTAAACTGTATTTGGGGTACTTTTAGAAGTTATGCATTTCTTCATTCAAACAAATATTTGAGTGCCAGAAACTCTGCTACATGTCAAATAAAACAGGGTCAACTAAAGTAGCCCCAGTCCTCCCCCGACTGGCAAGTCCAGTCTAATTAGAAATTTTTATATTCAGCAAATATTCACATAACTAAGGATTTGATCATAATGATGATATGTACCATAAAGCAGAAGTTTGTAGAGGCAATTTGAGGACAGGGAAGGCTATGTTGAATATCATGAATTGGAATCTGGAGGATAGAGAATTTACCAGGTGAAAAAGAGAATAAAAAAAGCATTCCACACGGACTGAACAACACGGAAAGTCACTCCCCAAAGTGAGTTCTGCTTTGGCGGGTAAAGCCTCTAACATGCCCTTGCCCCAGGCCTTAATGCAGCCCTGAGATCACGCAGCTAATAGTTGATAGAGCTGAGATATAAGGGCTTCAGATACCAATCGCCTGTGAATACTCAGTACAGAGCACAGTGCCGAGCACATAGATGTCAATAAGTATTTGTTGAATGAAAAAAATGAAATCTATAAGAAGTATTTTGTGAGTGTTAGCTCACTTACATGCCAGCAGTGCATTCTTTGGCAAATCACTTAATTTGTCTAGGCCTTACTTTCCTTATTTGTAGGCTACTATTGTTTATACTACTGACACCTCTACATTGTTTTTAGGATCGCATGAAATAATGAACAGGAAAGCACTTGTCTTGTAGAGCGCTGCACACAAGCTGGTAAAGTCTCCTACAAGTGGGTTTTTTCCCTATAAATATCACTGGATGGCAAGACCCTTGAGCACAGAAGACAAATCTATTTTGTTTCACGGAGCATTCATAGCATCTAACAGAGCACCTGGACAAAAACAGATGCTTCATAAATATCTAGAAATAAAATACCCATTGATATTGATTATACTTTTATTTTTCAATGTGTGTACAACGACTTGTACACATACATTACTTAGATTTAGGATCCTGTGTTGTTTCTGTCCAAGGCATCAAAACACAAAATGTCAGCAGCGATATCAAACCAGATATAATTTCAGTCTCTCTACAGTTGTGCTTCCTGAATGCTCCACCAAATCTATGCCTGCTCTTAACTGTCCTGAAAAGGTTCGGAAATATTCCCAAGCAAAGCTGGTGCCCCTATTAATTGAGGCTGTCCCATTTGAGTCTGACAAGCAGGAGTGGGGTGCAGGCAGAAGAGGAGTGGGAGATTTATTTTACAATGTATTGGAACACCAACACCTCCACCTTAATGCGTGAAAAGCAACAGATCACCATAAGTATTGGGAGAGGCTACCAGCCATGGACTTTGAGCATCCTTGCACATTCTTGCAGTGTCTGCTACAAATGCAAAACCCTAACCTTTATCTTTCGGGACCATTTTTTCAGGGCTATGTTTGCAGAAAGCTTCTTTGAGGGATGAGGTAACCTCTCCCCATCCCTCTCTACCCCGTCACCCTCACCCCTGCCAACAAAGCAGAGCCTTGCTTCCATTTGTTTTGAAAGTGTTATGAAAGTCCCACCATTCAGACTTTCTTTCCAGTAATGCACCTGACGGTGTGTGCAGGAATTTACCATGGTCCCTTTGAGTCACCCCGTTAGACTTGGCCAGGTACAAGGGGAGCTAACACAAATGAACACGAAGCTTTGATATTGCTTCTGCTGTCCTTTGTCTCTGACCACACATTGCATGCCTCCAGCCTGTAACAATGATACTGTGGCAGGCTAACTTTTTAGCATGTTAAGTAGAGTAGAATCAGAAACTTTATCAGAAATCTTTCACTGTTCTGGACATGGGGTAACAATTTTGGCATTAGGATCTACTATATCCAGGTCTGTCTCTCCATTTAACTTTTGTGAGCTTTACTTCTGTCTTTTGAACCCTGAGATCACAATTCCAACTACAAGTACTAAGCCAGAATTGTATTCATTCACTTGCAACCAAACAAGCCTGATATTCAGCAAATATCCACATAAATAAGGATTTTATCATAATGATGATATGTACCACAAAGCAGAAGTTTGTAGAGGCAAATTGAGGACAGAGAAGACTATGTTGAAAATCATAAATTGGAATCTATCACAGCACTGTGATAATAAGAAAACAATACAAAATAAAAACAGACACAAACGTACTGGAATGATTTTGGGAAATTTACAGACTCTAAGAGATAGTTAAATAATCAGCACAGGAAAGTCAAAGTAGAATAGTTGTGGGGATCTAAGACATGGGAACTCATAGACCATCTCTAGAGTTGTTTTGAATAATGCATCTCCAGTCGCCTTCTGTCTTTATGCTCCAGGCTCACATTCGCAGCAGGGGAATGTTGATTAGCTCAGCTTGAGTCACGTATTTTCCCTTCGGGCAATGTGGTATGACAGGGACAGAAGAGGAGCAGGCGTCATACTAAGCACTTGGACTTATTAGAATCGCCAATGGTCAGTGAAAAAGCAACAGTCAAAGATATTTTTCATACACCACTCCTGGTATACGTAAATGCTCAGTACGTGTTAGGAGTTACTATCTTGTCCTTTAATGTTGTTGTTATTGTTAATAGTAATAAAAATCTTGTTACAAAGCTGTCTGCTATTGATAACATGAGCTCATTAAAAATATTTTTCATGCTGGAAAATTCGGATCTATCAATCAGGAAGACTGTCATAGGCACTAATTTTAGAGATAATGGATTTTTGTCAATGTTAAATTTGCACTGGTCTAGCAAACAGTGGGTGGCATTTTTTGCTTCAAATTGACAAGAAAATGAAGAACATAATCCTTGGTTAGGAGTATAGGATCTACTTGCTTTATTTTATTTTATTTTTTTGAGATGGAGTCTCTTCGTGTCATCCAGCCTGGAGAGTAATGGCACAATCTCAGCTCACTGTAACCTCTGCCTCCCAGGTTCAAGTGATTCTCCTGCCTCAGCCTCCAGAGTAGCTGGGATTACAGGTGCCCACCACCATGTCTGGCTAATTGTTGTATTTTTAGTAGAGATGGGGTTTCACCATGTTGGCCAGGCTGGTCTCGAACTCCTGACCTCAGGTGATCCACCTGCCTCAGCATCCCAAACTGCTGGGATTACAGGCGTGAGCCACCGTGCCCAGCCAGATCTACTTGCTTTAAATCAGCCTACCCATTTCCAAATTATTTGATTCTGGGAAATTAATCTCTCTACATTTCCATTTTCTCATATTTAACTCATAGAGTTAATTGAAGTAGACAAACCATTTAAGGCATTAACACAGTCTCTGACACTTAGTAAATGCTCAATAAATGTTAATTATGGTTATTATTCATTGAGCTATAGAAGTTCATGTCTTTAGGAACTTCTTTTACCTGCCTGCCCACCCAATTTAAATGACAAATAGACCTGCAAATGTCTCATGGGACATTTTTATAAACAAAACTAGCCGAACACTCTTGAGGACTCTGCAAGCTGATGATAAAGATCGAATCTGGCAACATATTTTTCTGAGGAGGAAAAAAAAGGAACTCATCAAAAGATACAAAATTGAAGTCAGACAGGAGGAATAAATTCAAGAGATCTATTGTACATCATAGTGACTACAGTGAATAACAATATATTGTATAGTTTAAAATTACTAAAAGAGTAGATTTTAAGTGTTCTCACCACAAAAAGACAATGACAAGGATGTGAGGTGATATATATGTTAATTAGCTTAATTTAGCATTCCATAACACATACATATATCAAAATATCATATTGTATGCCATAAATATATATGTATAATTTTTGCCAATTTTAAAAAATTTAAAAACAAGGCTATAATTTTGCTTATATAGAAAAAGTACACTTAAAGAGAGGCTTACTTGTTTGACAATAAAATGATCCTCTTTTATTGTGGTTTCAGTGTGCAATTTAACTATGCTTTTTATCGTGTGTGGGGGTGCATTTTAATCATTCAACTCTCTTAATTTAGCCATTTGTCTCCTTTGTCTTATAAATTGCTTTATTTTTGCACTGAAACAAACTTTAAAAAATTATCATAAATATTTGTTTTACATAACCACTGCTGAGGAACAAAAAAAGGCCAGTTAACTTCTATTTCATTTTAAAAGGTACAGAAAACACGTCATGGTCAAACTCCTTGCATTGTCAGGCTATGGTTATATCAATGTGAAACATGAGCAAGTATTTCCTGAACTTGTATTCACTGACACTGAGGCAGAGGAGGACCCAGGAATTATAAGATGTGTCGATTTACTGATCTGTGGCACCTCTTCCAGTTAAGTCTATGCCTTTTTAAAGATGCCTAAGAATCTAACAAAGAGTTTATCAATCTGTTAGTTACATAATGGCTACTGATTTCAGTTGCTATTCATAACTACTGAAGAAAAAGGAAAAAAATCATCATTTCACATCTCTCCCCATTGGGCCCTGGCTTTGGAAGTATTGACTCCTGTGGACCTGGATCCAGGAAAATCTGGGCCCAAATTCTGCCTTGGCCATTTACTCCCTATGCAACTTCTCACTGCAATTAATGTTGCTGGTTCCTAGGGAGCCTGGCCTTTTATCTCATTGGATTTGTGGGAAATAAGCACAAAATAATTTTTTCATGTTTCTGTTTAAAGTTCCAGTCGTATGAGAACGGTCCTGCCTGTCAGAGATGACTTCATTCTTAACAAGGCAGTTGGCCTGTATCTTCCCCAACCTTGTTACCCCTGATCAAAGGGCTAGGCTCCCATAACAGATCCCTGTTATGCTTTTCTTCCTGCCTCTTTAATCATTCTTTAGTTCTGTTAAAGCAAACTAAATATGGCCTAAGAAGGACGCTGTACTTCTATATTTAAGTCTTTGTGGATGAACTATAACCTAGCTTAATAGTCAGACAGGACTGAAAACCTAACTCAGGACTATGCACCTGTAACAGTAACTGAGTCTTGGCCAATCCCAGCAGCCATACTTCAACCACTCACAGACTGTAAGTATTCAAACTGTGTTCAAATGAGGCAAACACCAACCTGTAACTAATCCCACCATTTCTGTACCTCACTACCAATTTCTGTATGTCATTTCCTTTTTTTTTTTTTTTTGTCTATAAATCTTCCACCACGTGGCTGTGCTACAGTCTCTGTGAATCTGCTGTGACTCTGGGGGCTGCCTGATTCGCAAATCATTCATTGCTCAATTAAACTCCTTTAAATTTAATTCAGCTGAAGTTTTTCTTTCATCAGTTCCCATCTTTAGTCTCCTCTTCTTTTCTTCCATCCCAAGAATGGAAAGTCCTTACAACTGAATCCTTAACCCTTGTGTTCTCTTACATCTTCACTCCTAGAAACAATTTACAAAAATTCTTATCCCACTAATCACTGGTAGCAGCTAGAATGACAGGCATTCTAATTCTTGCAACAATTTTCCAAGTTAGTTCTAATTTTTCCTCTTTGGCACTTTGGTTTTACTCTTGACTTTCAAAAGAAAACTTAAAACCATATTTTTCTGACTCTAATGAACATACTCTTTCAGTTACACATGTTGCTTCTTTATTTACACCTCCTGGCTTTAGACTTGGTCTTCTCAATTCTTGGCTTATGTGTACGACTAACTGGTTCTGGGTGTTTTTAACTGGAGAGCTATCAATTTATTACTTTCCCATGCCCATCCACGTTTCTGTTTATCAGAATCACCATTATTCTTGTAACTTCTTCAACTGCTGGGATAATAAAGTACCTATGTTGAAGGATCAATCATAAGGATGAAATAAATGAAAAACTACATAGATGAGGCTGTACATGCCACCTTGCACTTTATCAAGGTAGTTATTAATAAATAGTAGTTATGGTGATAACAGGAGAACCAGTAAGTTAGATCTTCTCCTTACTATCATGATTATTATTATTATTACTGCCATTTCTATGACTATTAAAATGCTCTAAAAGTTTAGAAACTAGAAAATAAGGAGTTATATGCAGAGAGTAAGAATTCAGTAAGTTAAATGTGCTGTTAAATATTTGTATATAATGCTCTATGATCAGAGCTGAGAGTGCCTGAATATACAATGCCTGCATCTTTAATATTTCGTCGCTGAAGCAACATACACACACGCACACACACACACTGACTATATGTGTGCCCCATATTTTGGAGAGGGGAAGTATATTGGTAGGGATCCTCTGAACCATCCCCTGTGGGGACTGAAATTCTTACTGAATGCCACCTTGAGGTAAGAATTTCTATCTTCAGTTGCCAGACTGTCCCCTGAAGTAATTGGAACCCATAAGCCTTAGATGTAAATCTGCTCAGTGCCATTGATTATAATAGCACAATGTGAGTTTAGGCAACAGTACTATTTTTGAAGCGGAAGGGTTTGCTTAGCCCATATAAAACATATGAACACTATGTATTGAAACATACATTTTTTAGAAAGAATTTGTGCCTGAGTGGCCCAGCTCCTGAATCTCTGATTACATTTAACACAGTGGATCAGCCTAGCCATTGTTTCTTGGCTCCTCTGACAGGAGTCAGGATAATAGTCAGTGAATTTCATGACGGGAAAACCCAGTGACCCTCTCCCCCTGGAGAGTCCTAAGGCAACAAAGGCTAAATAAGGTCCCTGCTGCTGCTGACAGAAGGACAGCTCCTTCTTGGCCACTACGTGAAGGGAGGAGAAACTAACCATTAACTCCCTTCACCTTTTATCTTATCAGGATCTAGAGAGAAGGAGGATAACAGGCGGCATTAAAGCTCACTTCCACTCTATTCATTGTTTGTTAGCTTTGCCTTTGAGAAAATTAGAAAATTAATTCTTATTCAGACTAACCCAGAGGAGGAAGCAGATGAATAGACAAGGGACTAGTTGCCTCTTAATAATCTCACTCTCGCTAATGTCCAGCAATCAGGAGAGAGGCAAGGGGGATTGGTGTTTTATACAGAGGCACAGCGACTGAGTCAGTTGAGAAATGCAAAAGAAGGAACTCTGGAAATAGAATAGCTTGTGTTTACCTCCTGGATATACCATGTTTACCAGCTGCATGACCTTGGGCAGATGATTTAAACCCTCTGAATTCCAGGTAGCTCATCTGTATGTTGGAGGCAGCACTCACCTGAGATAGCTGTTCATAGAATTACAGAATGTGATATTGGCAAATGGCGTGGCATGTAGTAAGTATCCAAGTAATTATAGCTTCCTTCTTTGTATTGCCTACTGACTCTTTATTTCAGTACCACATTAAAGAGAAGTTCATTAATCGATATAAAAATCAAATCATCCAGAAATTAAGTTTTCAATAAAAACAAGAAAGTGTGTGATTCAACACATGGAAATATCTCTCTGAAGTTTGTTGAAAAATATTCTGCAAGCCTGGATCCTGGACTTCGAAAAAAATAAAAAATATTGTGAGGTCACGTGTGAACCATGTAGGCAGAGTGTCCTGAACAGTTAACAACATCTACATGGGCAGCGGAGGGAATAGTGGCTGCTTGCATACCATGTAGTAATTGTCTCTGGACCAACATGTTTTAGAAATATGTTCAGCATAATGTTACCGGCAGTGAATCCACATAGGTCTGCAGCAACCTCAATTCTTGCCTCCTCAGAAGAAAGAATTTGACTTTCTTTCTTACGAGGGCCATAAGGCAGAGTGAGAAACTGAGGCAAGATGTAGCGCAGGAGTGAAAGTGTATTAAAAAGCTTCAGAGCAGGAATGAAAGGAAGTACACTTGGAAGAGAGCCAAGCGGGCGACTTGGAGATCAGGTGCACTGTTTGTCCTTTTGACTTGGGGTTTTATACACTGGCACACTTCCAGAGCCTTGCATCCCTTCTCCCTCGGGGTAGGCTGTCTGCATGCGCGACGGCCTGGTAGCAGCTGGGAGGTGGGCATGCACACTGTATTTACTGGAGTTGTACTCATGCTCACCTGGTGTTCTTTCCTTACCAGTCAAATATCCCTGGAAGGTGATAAACCAGCTAAACTCCACAATTTTGCCTCTTAATTTGCACACTTGAGTCCACTCATGCAGCTCCTGAGATCTTACCAGGAAGCTGCTGATCACCAGTTTCAGATATTTCTATCCATTAGCAGACTGCCTTTCCCTGGCACTAGCTGCAACCAATTACCATTTTACAGAGACAGTGTAACTGATATAGGAGTTAAAAAGAAATTATTTAGGCAGATAGTGAGGGCAAGGAGTCCTAAGGAGTCCTTGGTAAGGTTTTCCTTTTAATGAAAAGCAGCCCCTAAATCATTTTCTTTTCAACAAAGAGCAGCCTGTAAAATCAAGCTGCAGACACAAAAAGGCAAGCTAGAAGCTTGCACGGGTGAATGCCAACAGCTGTGCCAATAGGACAGGGGCTACCTGGAGACCAAGCATATTCAAAATGGCGGCTCCATCTTACCTTTTCTTTGTAAAACAGTAAGGAGCAGCCAACATGACCCTGGCCAGGAAAAGACCCTATTTGCATAATAGATTAGGGTGGAGTGGCCAGCTTCTTCCCGTGTTACGTAAACGCCTGGTCCAACCAATCTTGGGCCCTGTGTAAATCAGACACCAGCTCCTCAAGCCAGTCTATAAAACCCCATGCACTTCACCATGGGACAAGAAGACTCACTTAGGCACCCCTCTCTCTCCTCGGAGAGAGCTATTCTTTCTCTCTCTTTTGCCTATTAAACCTCCACTCCTAAAACCGCTTCTTGTGTGTCCACATACTAAATTTCCTTGGTGTGAGATGACGAACCTCGGATATTTACCCCAGATAAACGACGCTGCTTCATCATAACTGCCTGACCATCATCTGATGGTCACCTGACATTCCTGGTGGGGTGGGGAGAGCTCCTCCTGCCCTGCTCATGCCTGACTACCTACCTACTATAAAAATAATACCTCAGAAATGTGAACGGAGTCCTAAATACTCAACCATCCTAGAAATTTAAAGTCATGATTGACTTTTGCCTTTTACTAAATTTTATTGCATATATAAGGAAGAAGAAGATGTGGTCCTCGTCCTCTACTAATCAGGTGAATCAGAAAAGACATTCTAGCAAAGAAAACATAATGAGCTAAGGTATACATTTGTAAAAGAGTATATGGATTAATAAATATTTGTAAGCAACAGTTGTTGTATTTCATAGAGTATATAGTTTAAGGGAATAACTGCGTGATAGTTTTTAAAACATGACCCCTGACCCCATTAACCATCCCCACGTTATCTTACCTCCCTGCTACCCTTTCTAACCTATGGTAATTAGTTACCGTTAAAATACAGTTAGAATTGTCAGAGGCATTTGAACCACAGCAGCTCCATCTTAAACAGGGGCATTCCCAAGAGGTTAGGCATTTTTAGTCACAGGACAAGATACGTAGGAGGTTGGCACAAAACGCAGGTCAAAAAGCCCCTGATGATAAACAGGATGCAGTAAAGAAGCCAGCCAAAACCCACCAAAACCAAGATGGCAAAGAAAGTGACCTCTGTTTGTCCTCTCTGCTCATTGTATGTTAATATTAAACGATTCACATGCTAAAAGACACTCCCACCAGCGCCATGACAGTTTATAAATGCCATGAACACATGGGGAAGTTACCCTATATGTCTAAAATGAGGAACCCTTAGTTCTAGGAAATCCCCTCACCTTTCCTGGAAACTCATGAATAATCCACTTCTTATTTAGCATATAATCAAGAAATAACCATAAATATAGCCAACGAGCAGCCATGTGGGCTGTTCTGTCTATGGAATAGCCATTCTTTTGTTTCTTTACTTCTCTAATAAACTTGCTTTCACTTTACTCTATGAACTCGCCCTGAATCTTTCTTGCGCCAGGTCCAAGAACCCTCTCTTGGAGTCTGGATCCAGACCATTTTCTCGTAACAGAATGAACAGGATCTAGTATGGGAGATAAGGAGGGTGAAGGAAGAATTAGTGATGACTTCCACATTTTTGATTGAATGATTAGAAAGATGATTGGAACACTGAGGACTTAGAATAATAAAGGAAGAGATTTAACTGTGATAGAGGAAGATATGATGATCTATCAAGTTTTTACTGTGTTGAGTTGAAATTTCCTCTGAGATTCTAGGTGGAAATAGCCAGCAAACCTTCACAAACCTAAAGCTTGGGAAAGAAGTCAGGATGAATGGAGGGCAATAGATTTGAGAATCAACAATCTCTACAATTAAACCAAAGAGAACAGAGTAGATCATTTAGGGAAATGATGCAGAATAAGCAAAATGGAGAATCTCTAGGGAACATTGGTGTTTAAGAGTTTTATAGGCGGCCGGGCGCAGTGGCTCAAGCCTGTAATCCCAGCACTTTGGGAGGCCGAGGCGGGTGGATCACGAGGTCAGGAGATCGAGACTATCCTGGCTAACATGGTGAAACCCCGTCTCTACTAAAAATACAAAAAACTAGCCGGGCGCGGTGGCGGGCGCCTGTAGTCTCAGCTACTTGGGAGGCTGAGGCGGGAGAATGGCGTGAACCCGGGAGGCGGAGCTTGCAGTGAGCCGAGATCACGCCACTGCACTCCAGCCTGGGAGACACAGTGAGACTCCGTCTCAAAAAAAAAAAAAAAAAAAAAAAAAAAAAAAAAAAAAAAAAAAAAAAAAAGAGTTTTATAGGCTGGGTATGGTGGCTTATGCCTATGATTCCAGCACTTTGGGAAGCAGAGGCAGGAGGATCACTTGAGGCCAGGAATCCATGACCAGCCTGAGCAACATAGCAAAACCTTGTCTCTACAAAAAAAAGAGAAAAAAAGAAAGGAAAAACTAGCCAGGTATCGTGGTGCACATTTGTAGTCCCAGCTACTTGGGAGGCTGAGGCAGGAAGATCACTCGAGCCCAGGAGTTCAAGGCTGCAATTAGCTATGACTGATCCACTATATTCCAGACTGGGCAACAGAGTGAGACTCCAACTCTTAAAAAAAATTAAAAAAAGAAAGAGTTTTACAAAATAGAAATCAGCAAGGAAACAAAGAAAAAATGAAAGAATAATCAGAGACGGAAGAAGAAGGAACATGGACTCCAAGAAGTAAAGAATTTCAGAAAGCCTTTATTGTTCCCTATCGTTAAATGCAGCAGAGAGGTCCACTAACTCCATGTCAAGACCTTTGCAAGACACTGAGAATATAAATTTGAATACATCCTCATCCTAGACTTCGCAGAGAAATAGATAGGTAAATAATTATGTGACAACAGAGTGGGAAAAGTACAAACTAGAACACGATTCAACACGAAGTTACCATGAGGAGGAAGAAATTAACTTCTCAGTAAGAATAAAGGAAGTCTTCAGGGGATGTAGTATATCAGGCTTTTGTCTCCTAAAATGATGTGTAAGCCACTTGAATCCAAGAAACAGACCTTTTTTTCATAGTCAAGCCCTGAGGATCTCTACTTGAAGTTCAGTGGGTTAGTATACATGATGGGCCTGAAATTCAGCATCCTCTGGGAAAGCCACACAGATGAAACAGGTAATTTGCATTGGTATGTTAAAAAAAATTCCCACCCAGAGAGTGAAGAGGACTTCCATTTACACCAGTCCCCAAGTGGAGCTGGACCCTTCTTTTTTGGCATCAGTACAACTAATCTGTAAACTGCCTCTCTGCACACAGAACCTCCTGCTATTGTTCTGACCTTGCGTCATGACTTGAAGTGGAGAGCAACTGAAAGAAGCATTTATTTCTGCCTTGAATTGAAATCCAGAAGCTAGAATTGTCCGAGAGCTAAAAGCAATTTATTCCTAGGCTTTCATTTTTATAAAGTTGAGATGATTTCCCCCTCCTCCCAGCTTTCCAGCTGCAAGTTCCAGGGCAGGTGTGTCAGACTTTGGGGCTGGTTGAGCTCCTGAATGGTTTCAAGTTATTGCACAGACCTAAGAATTTACACAATCCCAAGTTTTGTCTTTAAAGAAACCATTAGCAGTATATTTTAGAGGCATTAATAGAAGAATTTCTTCTATAGTCAGAAAGCACACACATACCATCTATACAAACGATAACTTTAGTAAGAAAACTGCCCCTTCAAAGTGCTATTGTACAAGCGTGTGTAAGGGTGGTTGGTGCAGAGAGGGCAAGAGACAAGAGAACAGTGATTTTCAACCTGGGGTGATTTTGCCCTCCAGGGGACATTTGAGAACATCTGGAAATATTTTTGGTTGTCCCACCTGGGGTGCTACTAACATTCTGTAGTTAAAGGCCAGCGGTGCAGCTACACATCCTACAATATACAGGACAGTGTCCACAACAAGAAATTTTTCAGCCCAAAATTTCAATAGTGCCAAGGTTGGTGAACCTTGAAACAGAAGGAGAGAGAAGTGGCATCAAGACATTATTCCAGTGCCTTTTTCTATCCCATTAAGCCTAGTCACAAAACCAATCATGTCTCAGGGTTGGGAGGATATTTTCTAGCCATCACATAGGCTCATATTCCATAAAATATTGCTTCAGGATGGCAAGCTGGCTTTGTGCATTACAATTCTGTTAGTCAGACTTGCTTGGATAAAAGAGAAAACATGGAACATGACTCCATGAAAAGGCTACAAAAATGTATCCCTTGTGCTGTGACTAAAAAGAGATAACCCCTCGAGCTAGCCATAGAAGGAGACTGACTGCATGAGGAGACGACAAGAGAGAAAATATGTTTAGTGTTCCATTTGGAAAGAGGCAGCTGCTAGATGTAACTCTGAGACGGTCTTGTAGATTTAAGAACCAGAAGGGAAAACAGTCTTTGACCTGCAGGGGATGCTGGAAAACAGATGCCTGAAGATCCCAGGGGAGAATTTTTGACCCAATGACAAGTTTCTTGCATGTGTCAAATGATATTTTTGTGTGTGTGAAATTCTGCTGTTTCTCGTTAAAATATGAGAAAATGTCCAAATTCTCACGTGGGTTCCCTGAGGCTTCAACTCATCTGGTGAGCCATTCTTCCAGCTGGAATTTCTGATACTCAAATTCTCTCACTGCATGTTACTTAGGAATTTGCCATTCTGGTAGACAGCGTAGGGTTCCCCCTTGTCTCGTGGCTCACTGAGCAGCACATGTCTTTGTAGAGATTTCAGGAAGTTTGATATATATTCACAGTAAAAGAAACAAACTTGAGGAACAGACAAGCTTGAATTTGAATCCCAGCTAGATCCCTATCTTAGCGTGTGACCTTGGCAACATCTTAACTTCTCCAAATCTCAATTTATGATTAAGGAATGAGGGACCAAAATCATTGTATTAGATGTGACAAATTATTTTTTTAATTTTTTTGAGATGGGTTCTTGCCCTGTCACCGAAAATGGAGTGTAGTGGCATGATCTTGGCTCACTGCAGCCTTGCTTTTCTGGGCTCAAGTGAACCTCACACCTCAGCCTCCTGAGTAACTAAGACTACAGGTGTGCACCACCACACCCAGTTCATTGTAATAACATATTTAATTCAGCCAGCACAGTGCCAAGTTTGTGGCAGGTGTGCATTCAGATTGCTGTTACTGTGATGAGTACTATTTTTGAGAAGAAAGGTCTAAAAATACTTTTCTACCTAGATTATTTTTCATTTTTCCTTATAACCAAGCTGAGCCAAGTACCAACTTGAGAACTGTTCCCCATGCTTTTCAGTTGCATCACACTGGTGTCAAAGTGACAAAAGCATTTTGTCCACGCATAACAGAAGAAAAGGACTAGAAACTTAGAGGGAGATAGCTTTTCCTGCTGAAATAAATTTTAGAGTCTACCGTGTCTGTTTATATTTTTCCTGAATTTCTACACAATGGAGGAAATAGAATGAAATGTCTTTAATTAGATGGGGAGAGGGAATTCATATAAATGCATAGACTTTCCAAAGAAAAGACATTTTATATTCATTTATTTATTTATTTATTCATTTATTTTTGAGATGGAGTCTCACTCTGTCGCCCAGGTTGGAGTGCAGTAGCACAATCTCAGCTCACTACAACCTCTGCCTCCCAGGTCCAAGCAATTCTCCTGCCTCAGCCTCCCAAATAGCTGGGACTACAGGCACGTGCCACCACCCCTGGCTAATTTTTTGTATTTTTATTAGAGACAGGGTTTGATTGTGTTAGCCAGGATGGTCTCAGTCTCCTGACCTTGTGATCCGCCTGCCTCAGCCTCCCAACATACTGGGATTACAGGCGTGAGCCACCACACCAGGCCCCAGAAAAGGCATTTTCTTAGACTCAAGTCCATTTTTTTATTTTATTTTTTATTTTTTTCAAGACAGAGTCTCGCTCTGTCGCCCAGACTGTAGTGCAGCAGCACAATCTTGGTTCACTGCAACCTCCGCCTCCAGGGTTCAAGCAATTCTCCTGCCTCAACCTTCTGAGTAGCTGGGATTACAGGCGACTGTCACCACGCGCAGCTAATTTTTTTTGTATTTTTAGTAGAGACAGGGTTTCACCATGTTGGTCAGGCTGATCTCGAACGCCTGACCTTGTGATCCACTCACCTCAGCCTCCCAAAGTGCTGGGATTACAGGCATGAGTCACCACACCTGGCCTACAAAAGTCCATTTAATGCCTGGAGAGGCATGGTATGTATCATCTTTTCCCTCATGTACTCACCCTTCCCACCATTTAGCAATGACCCCCAAGGACAAAATAAAATCGGATCTTCTAGAGGGCAGTGGGAGAGAATGAATATACTGCTCACAAGATTTTATGCAGTCAGAGACTTCAACTGTGAAGTCATTCTAGTCATTGTGTTCACAGGAGCAGATGAATTATTTCAATAGTGTGAGCACTAAATATACAGAAAATAATTGTGTTTTATTTCAGGGATCCAGAGATTCAGTCTGAACATCTAAGTACTGGAGCTCAAACTACCCCATCCTCAAGTATTTTTCAGAACCAAAGAGATACACCACTGGAAACACCAGTGAAAAGATCACTGCGGCCCAGAGCTGCATCGCCGAGCTGGATACAGCATGCTTGGGTGTAAGTCTTGCCTTCAGCACCTACTAGCTCTGTGAATTTGGCAAGGTTACTTTACTCTTCTGAGTCTCTGTTTGTTCACTCCAAATACAGGAAATTTCTCATCTACATTGAAGGTTTATTTGTGGGTATTAAACAAGATAATGCAAAGCATGTGTGATAGCCCCTGACGGTAGACCTATCTTTGCTACTATAGATTCCCATTTCTTCTTTTCTTAGAAAAGTTGCACAGTGCTCCTGTGGCTCCATCTGATGACTTACTGAGTATCGTCTCTTCTCATTCCGTAAACTGAACCTTCTCTGCACACCCCAGTCCACAGAGGAAAGTGTTACTTCATTTGGACAGATTTCCAGATGTTGACCACTGCCCTACTGGACTTCAAATTAGACCCATCCCAGCCAATGTCTCACCAGCTGTAATAAACTTTCCTCTGTGATCATCCTAATTATCACTCACGTTTTCAGAGCTCTGTGAATCCTTCACTCTAATATCCTCTTTTAGGGAAGTTGTCCAGCAGGTTATACAATCTGAATACCCCCAAGCCCAACACAGGTTTTCATTTGCTGCTGGTCCCTCTGTCCAGGTTTTGGCACACATGGTCCAAGGCCATGGTCCTGTGTAGGTTTGTCTACCAGTCCAGAGGCACTCCTTCAGACTTACATGGCTTTGGATGAGCAAAGTAAGGCTGTTCAGCAACTTATAATACAATGTCTCATCTCTGTCTTGTTTGAGAGAAAGTGGTGCCCACTTTGTAGGTGCATATATGCTGCTTTGCTATTGATCAGATTCAGATTGATAATTCTCTTTCTTTCTCTTTATTAGAAAAAAATCAGCTTTCTTTCTAAAACTAATTTTCCTTCTAAAGTCAAGCTTATGGTCCCTTTGATTGGTAAATATATATATATATATGGTGGTGCAGCAAACCACCATGGCATACGTATACCTATGTAACAAACCTGCACATTCAGCGTATGTATCCCAGAACTTAAAGTAAAATAAAATAAAGTGTTATTCCTTCCAATAACCTAGAAATTCTCATACGTAGGTATATGTCCTAAAGAAGTTTGCATATATTCATAAGGTAACACTACAGAGATATGTACGAATAGCATTATTTTGTTAAAAATAAAAGCAGCTTTTACATGTCAGTGACAATGACAGGACACCATGTCCACTGGTGATAAAAAGGAGCCTTTTGTAACAACAAGCATAGACGGCCAGGCTTTTGCCAAAGATGTAATCACAACACACTGGTTGAGAAAGTCATACTCTTTCTGTGAAAACTACAATTCTGCACACTTCTGTTGCACTGTATTGCTTCCAAGCATGCTGGATTTTAGAGCATTCTCTGGGAAGAAAAAAAAAAAAAAAGCAAGCTCAGTAAATCCCAGTATTTTTACTGCCTTTGCCAAATTTGACATCTTTCAAAGTAACTGTGAGAAGCACGCACAATCTCTGCCAATTGCATGATTTAGCAGCTATAAAATCCCTCTGAATCAAACCCATTTTGAAATAAAAAGAAACCTGCTTGAGAATTTCATTGCACTGTTGGATACCTACTCAAAGATCAATCACCTCTCCTCATTCTGTATTCCTGGTATATTTTTAAGTTTAATCTTTTTTGCAGCTTTACCCATTTAGTTAAGGGTAGAATTTTAAAAGACTAAAGATTCGGCAAGAAGGAGGAAGACAGAGTCTGAACAAAGGACTTCTTTATAGTCTGTACAATAGAACTGAAAAAGATGGTCTATTTTCTTCTCTGCTCTTTCCCCAGTGGTACAGTACCTAGATTCTCAAAACGTGAGTGTCCTTTCCCCCAAGGAAAATAGTATCTCTCTGCAGGCTGCCTAGTAGGATAAAACAGCTGTGTTTCCTACTCCACAGGGAATTTCCTTGGGTGCAAGTCTATTTTTTAGGCTGAATGCGATTGGCTGAGCAGAAAACTAAACACATTGCTTATGGTTTGGCCTCCAATGACTATTGAAAAAAATTGCTTATACAATGTGGTACAAAAGCAATTAACTCTGTTGAAACTGAAATACACATTGTAAATAAAATGCTGGCTATAGAGAAATATAAAGTCTCAAAAGAATAAAAATAAAATTGTTTGAATCTGGGTTTCTATAACAATTTAGTGTATAAGGAACAGGAAAATTTCTTGAATCTCACTTTGAGTCTCACTAATACAAATATTTCAAATATGACAGGAACACAGACACTTCAGTCATGTTGATATTTATAAACTCTATGTATCAAGGTGGAAGCAATTGAAGAAGACATCTTTTTTCTCACAGTGCAGATGTTCATTAGATCTAATATATGTTCATCTAATAAATAAGTTTCCAATTACTAAGAAAATACAAAAAGTCTGATATGAGCTATATTCCCCTTAGGATAAAAAAATCTCATGTCAGAAATATCCTCATAGCCTTTATCTTCCTCTCTGCCTGGAACCAGCCCCCAAAGAATCACACCTAGAAGCCATCCATACACTTTGCATATCTGTTATACCATGTTTCTCTGGTTTGGACAACTGATAGCATTCTATTAAGAGCCCACATTTATTTCAACAGTGATCAACTCTTATAAGCATCCATTTATGTAAAATTGGTGTTGCGCTCCCACCACCAGGATTTGATTTATTATTGTGTCATTGTAAGCCAACACTTTCAAAATCGTGTGTGTTCATCCTGCATAAGCCACAAGTTGCTAAATTGTGATTAATCTTGAATGTAAAAATGCTTCAAGTTATGTCATTACATAGTGTCTGCAACTTTTGAATAAAATCCTCCATAAACGTGTGTGTGTGTCTGTGTGTGTAGGTGTGTGTGCTGGAGAGCTTGGGCCACAAGTAAATTCAGAACTAGAAATAATAATTTGTCACCAAAAGATAAATTAAAATGTGGATTATTAGTAAGGTGATTATATAATTTATTGTTTAAAATAGACATTCATGAGAATTAAAGGGGCATTATTGCTAATTGCACTGAGACAACAGGTATAAAGCAATATGTATGCCAATTATACATTAGCAAAACATCCTCTCCCTAATAAGCACATAAAATAAGAGCTGCATGGTGGTTGGGGGATGCTTTGGAAGCAACTGGGCTTAGAATCTAAACTCTGACAGGTATTAGTTGTATGCATTTCTTTCCATATCTCTTCTTTTTCTCACTTTCAAGATAACAGAAGTCATATCTAACTTTGATTTAGTGTTTAAAATGCACCAGAAAACATGCCAAAGGTGTAACATTAAATAGCTTTATTTAAATCTCAGAACAACTAAACCATGTCATTATTATTTTTCCCTACTTTACATATGATACAATGCATTGAGTGAGGTTAAATGACTTGCTCATGGTCACACAGCAAGTAAGTGGTGAAGCTGAAATATGAACCTTGGCAGTGAGTCCTTAGTGTCCATACACTTAAATATTTTGATATACTAAAAACAATAGTACCAATTTCCCAGAGTTCTTATTAGGGCTAAATGAGATACTAGATATCAGGCACCCAGCACAATGCCCAAAACATAGTCAAAATTTGTAAAAGAGTTGCTAATAATGAAATAAAAAATAGTTATAAATGCTTTTTTTGGCTAACCCCTATGTGTGTTAATTCATTTTTGTGTTGCATAAAGAAATACCTGAGGCTAGATAATTAATAAAGAAAAGAAATTTAACTGGCTGACGATTCTGCAGGCTGTTCAGGAAGCATGGTGCTGGCATCTGCTTGGCTTCTGATGAGGGATTCAGGGAGCTTTTACTCATGGCAGAAGGAGAAGCAGAAGCAGAGTGTCACATGGAGAGAGACAGCACACGAGAGAGAAGTGGGGAGTCCCAGACTTTTTTAAACTACCAGATCTTCTATGAAGCCATAGAGTGAAAACTCACTCATTATTGTGAGGAGGGAACCAAGACACTCATGAGTGATCCTCCCCGATGACTCGAATACTTCCCACCAAGCCCCACCTCCAATACTGGGGATTACATTTCAACATAAGATGTGGAGGGGCCGGGCATGGTGGCTCACGCCTGTAATCCCAACACGTTGGGAGGCCAAGGCAGGCGGATCACCTGCGGTCAGGAGTTTGAGACAAGCCTCAACATGGAGAAACCCCGTCTCTACTAAAAATACAAAATTAGCCAGGCATGGTGGTGCAGGGCTGTAATCCCAGCTGCTCGGGAGGATGAGGCAGGAGAATTGCCTGAACCTGGGAGGCGGAGGTTGTGATGAGCCTAGATCACGCCATTGCACTCCAGCCTGGGCAACAAGAGCAAAACTCCGTGTCAAAAAAAAAAAAAAAAAAAAAGATGTGGAGGGAACCAGCCTTCAAACGATATTGATACAGGACTACTTTTGAGGTGAATATGACTTATGATGCAGCCTTTTGGTACTTCTGCAGCTAAAGCTACCACTTGACTAGAAATCTCTACTAACCTGATCTATACTGGACAATAAGTCTATAAATCAGAGGTTGAGAATGTTGTAATAGTATATTAATTTTATATTACTGGTAGGCTGAGGTCACACCCATCATTAAATTTTTTTACTTACCCAAGTCATTCATTTTTGTCTAAGAAGTCTTCCTTCTCAAGAAGTAAAAATAATCAACCAAGTTGAAAATACTTTGTCAAAAAGCGTTTCACAAAAGTGAACATTTGTTTACAGTAAATAACTCTTGGCAAAATAAAATAGAAGAACACTTCCTCAACCTCATAAAAAAAAAAAAATTAGGAGAAAACTTTCAGCTAACATCATAAATTGTGGTGAAAGACTAAATGCGTCCTCCTGAGATGGGGGAGAAGGCAAGGATGCCTGCTCTTACCACTGCTAGTCCACATTGTACTGAAGGTCCTAGCAAATGCCGTTGGTCAAGAAAAAAAAAACACGAAAAGCATGTAGATTGGAAAAGAATAAATACAACTACATCTACTTAAAAATTATAAAATTAATGACATAGAAAATCCTAGACTCTACCAAAGAAGCTACTATAACGAACAAGTGAGTTTAACAAAGTTGCAAGAGGCAAGATTAATATAAAATCAACTGTATTTCTACATATGGTAATACACAATTAGAAATTTAAATTTAAAAATAGTGTCACCTTCTCCCTCTTAGTATATAAAAAGCTGAAAAGAGTAACACTCCCACCTCTTAACTGTAAAGAAAGCCCAGATATTTAACAAAACCACAACTTTTCTCAAACTCATCAAAGAGCTGAGGTCACGCCAGGCACAGTGGCTCACGTCTGTAATCCCAGTACTTTGGGAGGCCTAAGTGGGTGGATCATGAGGTCAGGAGATCAGGACCATCCTAGCTAACACGGTGAAACCCTGTCTCTACTAAAAACATACAAAAAATTAGCCGGCCATGGTAGCACTTATCTGTAATCCCAGCTACTTGGGAGGCTGAAAGAAAAGAGAAGAGAAGAGAAGAGAAGAGAAGAGAAGAGAAGAGAAGAGAAGAGAAGAGAAGAGAAGAGAAGAGAAGAGAAGAGAAGAGAAGAGAAGAGGAAAGAGAAGAGAAGAGGAAAGAGAAGAGAAGAGGAAAGAGAAGAGAAGAGAAAAGAGAAGACACGACAAGAGAAGAGAAGAGAAGAGAGAAGAGAGAAGAGAGAGAAGAGAAGAGAAGAGAAGAGAAGAGAAGAGAAGAGAAGAAAAAAGAAAAGAAAAGAAAAGAAAAGAAAAGAGAAAAGCTGTGGCCGCAGCAACCAAGTAGCGTAAAATCTAGAAAAAGATATATGCATTTCTTCAAGGAAAGATGCAGACATATGCACTGCCTTACCTGAGGCACCAGAGGAAGATATAGACACTGTAGAAGCAGGTAAAAATGTATCAGTTAAAAGTATCAACAAATTGCTAAAGGCCAGCTACAAGTAGTGTGAGAGCATAGAACTCTTAGGAACTGCAGACACTAATACCCACTGTATTAGTCCGTTTTGCATTGCTATGAAGGAATACTGAGACTGGGTAATTTATAAAGAAAAGAGGTATGTTTGGCTCACAGTTTTGCAGGCTGTACAAGCATGGTTCCAGCATCTGCTTGGCTACTGGTGAGGCCTCAGGAAGCTTACAATCATGGCAGAAAGCAAAGAAGCCAGGATACCACATCACAAGAGAGGGAACAAGAGAGAGAAGGAGGAAGTGTCAGGCCCTTTTAAATGGCCAGATCTTGTATGAACTCATAAGGAACTCACCCATTACCACAATGACAGCACCACGCCATTCATGAGGGATCCATCTCCATGACCCAGGCACCTCCCACTAGGGCCCCTTCCAACATTAAAAATCACATTTCCACATGAGATTTTGGAGGGGATAAATGTCCAAACTATATCACCCAGTTCTAAATGATCCTGCACAGAAACCCCTGAATATATAAAAAATGCTCAACATCACTAATTATCAGAGAAATGCTAATTAAAACCACAATGCAATATTATCTTACCCCATGCTGTTACTAAAAAGACAAAACTAAGAGATGTTACAAGAAGGCTCTCATACTTGCTTCAGAATTATAAAGACTCTGGGCATACGGCAAAGCCTCCCAAAGCCCAGAGACCATCATTGAGGGAGGAGTAACTTGAGAAAGGTTAGAGCATCTCAGTAAAGTTGAATTGGTCACTTGTGCTGGTGACCAACTCACAAGTAGTCCAGGTGAAGCTGCAAGATCTACCTGCAAGTCAAATCTACTGGTTGGAAATCTTTGGTGAACCCTCTGGTAACCTCGTAGACATGGGCAGCATGTCCATTTGCTATGGGCTTAACACATGGGAGAGTTGTTATTGTGCAGGTTCATATCCACTTAGCAGCGAGTTTGTACCCGGTAACGATCAAAATTAACAAATTGTGTCCTGGGTTCCTATCTGCCAACCTGTTGTTCCCAGGACATTACATGTGCCTGTATGGGTCTCCAGCCACACTGTGCAGTTATTCCCAACGTGGTTGGGAGATAGGATTAATGCTCTCTATCTACGTGCCAATATTGCTCCCCAAACCATGCATTTACCCTGACTTCTTATGAATCAATCTCCCCCTCCATTTCTCATGGCCTTAGCAATCTTGCAAAACTCCAGAAACTGAAATAAAATGGTCCTTGCTATAAAAAAAAAAAAAAAAAAAAAAAAAAGAATGTGGAGAAAAGAGAACTCTTTCATGTTGTTGGTAGGAATGTAAATTAGTAGCTACAGCCTATATAGAAAGCAGCATGGAGATTTTTCAAGAACTAAAAATAGAACTACCATTTGATCCAGCAATTTCACTACTGGGTGTCATATCTATTCAAAGAAAAAGAAATCATTATATCAAAAATGCCTGCACTTTTGTGTTTACTGCAGCACTATTCACAATAGCAAAGATATGGAATCAACCTAAGTGTCCATCAATGGATGATTGATTAAAGAAAATGTGATGTATATACAAAATGAAATACTATTCAGCCATAAAAAAGAATAAAATTATGTCTTTTATTATTATTATTATACTTTAAGTTCTAGGGTACATGTGCATAACGTGCAGGTTTGTTACATATGTATACTTGTGCCATGTTGGTGTGCTGCACCCATCAACTCGTCAGCACCAAAAAAGAATAAAATTATGTCTTTTACAGCAACAGGGATAAAAATGGAGGTCATTATATTAAGTGAAACAAGCCAGACAAAGTCAGATCTTGAATGTTCTCATTTACAAATGAGTGTTATAAAAAGCATATGCATGGATGTGGAGAGTGGAATAATAGACACTGGAGACTTGGGAGAGAGAGGAGGTGTGATGGAGGTGAGGGATGAGGGATGAGAAATTAGTTAATGGACAAATTTATTTTTGAAAACAAAGAACAAATTTTAATTTTTGAAAACAAAGAAGAAATTTTTATGTTCTTCATCATACAAAGTCACAATGCCCAGTATCTCAAGGTATGTCCTTATTTGGAGATGGGGTCTTTACAGAGGTAATCTAGTTAAAATGAGTTCATTAGGGTGGACCCTAATCCAATATAACTGGTGCTCTTATTAAAAGGGGAAATCTAGGCAAAGATGCACATAGAAAAAAACAATGTGAAGAGACACAGAGAGAAGATGGCTATCTACACATCAGAGAAGCCTGAAACAGGTACTTTCCTCACAGCCTTCGGAGGGGACCAACCCTGCCATTACCTTGATTTTGGACTGCTAGGCTCCAGATGGTTAAGTCATCCAGTTTTTGGTACTTTGTTAAGACAGCACTAGCAAACTAAAAGATCGCTGAGGAGGAAAATGGGTGTAGAGTGGGAAACCAAAGACAGCTTTTCCTAGTGGTGCCAGCCTTGGGCAAAGGAGTAGCCTTCGCTGCAGATAAGGTACAAAGATCCAGGTGGATCCTTCTCTCCTACCTCCCTATTCAGCAAAAGCCATAAGCAGCAAATTCTGTGGCTCCCAGAGTAATCTGCCCCACTGAGGCAGATAAAAGGAAACAAACAAAAAAATCATCTGCCTCTAGAGGAGGAGCAAGAATCCCTCCTGGACCTAGACTGTTAGAGATACTCTACCACTGTGTAAGGGCAGGATCACTGAAAAATTCCCATTGTCAAAACCAAGGAACAGAGGATCTGACTAAGAATGAAGCCACAACAAACAAAAGAGAGCACCTGCCCAACACACACCACCAGGTAACAATTAACAGGTAACAACAGAGTAATCCCAGGAGAAAGGCACAGGAGTGAGGACAGGCCTTGGATAAGGGGCATGCTCATAAGAATGGTCTAAATCTGAAGGTCAACCAAAGCATTGAGAGAAACTCTCCAACATCCAACCCCACCCTAACCAAAAGGTAATAAGAAGGAATTTGAAGCCAGTGATGCATTGAGAGGAAACATAGCTACAACAAAACAAAAACCTACCTTAGTTTTCAAGTAAATTAATTGAATTCCTCACACTAGCAGCTTAGAAAAAGTGATGTGTCTATTTGCAGTCACAAATCGTAGTCTCTACTGTTCTACACAGGATGTCCACCATTCAACCAAAAATTACATGATACAAGAAAAGCAAGAAAAACAACCCACTGTCAAGACACAAAGCAAATAACAGAATTTGATTCATACATGACTCAAATGTTGGAATTTAAAATTCATTAAGAAATTCCTTAAGACAACTCCAGTGGTAAAGATGAAAAATTTGCATGAACAGGTAGAGAATTTCCACAGAGACACAGAAACTATAAGACAGAACCAGTGGGATGGTAGAATGTTTTATTTAAGCATGACCACAGAAATGAATAATGCCTTTGGTGGGTTCATCAGTAGACTCCACAACTGAGGAAAGAATCCATGACCTTGCAGTTAAGTCCATAGAAATTGGCCAATCCGGAACACAAAGTAAAATGAGTGAATTTTAAAAAGAAAGAACAGAATAAGCAAAAGTTTTAAGACTTTAAGACAATATCAAAAGATCCAGTATACATGTAATTAGACATTTGAAAGGAAAATAGAACAGGTCAAAAGAAACATTTGAAGAGGTAATGGCTGAGAATTTTTCATAAGTAATAGAAGATGTCAAATTAAATGTCCAAGAGGCTCCTAGAACACAAAACAGGATTTTTTAAATAAAAACATAAAACTAGACACATCACATTCAAATTGCTGAAAAACAAATATAAAGAGAAAATCTCGAAGGCAACCAGAGAAAAAAGACACATTATATTAATAAAAAGAAAGACACTGATTACAGAAAAATACTCCTCAGAAACCACATAACTGAGAAGACGACAAAGTGACATTTTAAGGTGCTGAAAGAAAAATTCCTCGACTCAGAATTCTGTATGGGGGAAATATGCTTTAAAATTGAAGGAAAATAAAACAACATGCCACTACACGACTAGAATTATTCAAATCCAAAACTCTAACAACACAAAATACTGGCAAGAATGTAGGGCAAACACCAGGCACAGTGGCTCACGCCTGTAGTCCCAGCACTTTGGAGGCTGAGGTGGGTGGATTGCTTGAAGCCAAGAGCTCAAGACCAGTCTGGGCAACATGATGAAACCCTGTCTCTACAAAACAAATACAAAAATTTGCTGGGCATGGTGGCATACGTCTGTTGTCCCAGTTACTGGGGAGGCTGAGGTAGGAGGATCGCTTGAGCCCAGAAGGTGGAGGTTGTGGTGAGCCAAGATCGCACGACTGCACTCCAGCCTGGGTGACAGAGCAAGACTCTGTCTTAAAATAAATAAAGTAAGTAATTAAAAATAAAAATAAAAAATAAGAATGTGGGGCAATAGCAATTCTGATTCATAATCTTATCATATTACCCAACAATAACACTCTTCGGTATTTACCAAAATGAGTTAAAAACCATGTCTACACAAAAGCATGGACATGCACGTTTATAGAAGCTTTATTAATCACTGCAAAGTTGAAATCAACCAAGATGTCTTTCAACAGGTGAATGTTTACACAAACTGTAGTACATTTATACAATGGAATATCATTCCAGCTCAAAGGAAATGAGCAATTGAGCTATAAAAAGATGACTGAACCGTAAATGCACATAGCTAAGTAAAAGTAGTTAGTGTGAAAAGATTACATACCCTATGATTCCAAATAGATGACATTCTGGAAAAGGCAAAAGTAGAGAGATAGTAAAAAGAGCAGTGGTTGCCAGGGGCTCGGGGGAAGGAAAGAGGGATAAATAGGTAGAGCGCAGGACATTTCTAGGGCAGTGAAACTATTCTGTATGATACTATAATGAAGTGTAGATGACATTATACATCTGTCCAAAACCTGTACACAGAACAGCATAATACAAAGAGTGAACACAAGTACAAACTACAGACTTTAATCATAATGTATCAGTATTGGTTCACCAGATTAACAAATACACCATACTAATGCAAAATGTTCGTAATAGTAGAAACTGCAGGGGGGATGGGCCAAGGAGGAGGCATGTGGGAACTCCATATTTAGTGTTCAGTTTCTCTCTAAACCTAAAATTGCTCTGAAAAATAAAGTCTATTAATTTTGGAGGAATAAAAATTACAGCCTGGAAGAAAATGTATGAAAATCATATATCTGACAATGAACTTGTGTTCAGAATATTAATTTTTTTAAAACTCAGCAAATTGCAGGAGAAATGAAAACTTTGTAGAAAAAAAGAAAATCATTCCCTCCAGACTTCCACTACAAGAAATGTTAAACCAAGTTCTTCAGGAAGATACCTAAGGTACCAGATAGAAATTTGAATATAAATAAAGAATAAAAGTGTTGAAAGTAATTTTGCAGTTATTTTTTGGTTTGGGGGTTTTTTTTTTCTTTTTTTTTTGAGACAGGATAGTTGTATCATGTTAGGTGAGATTATGACATTGTTATTATCTTTATTTGGAGATGGTGTTTAAGGAAATGTGTGTGAGTACCAAGTTGACAAGGGGTACACTTGTTTTGGTTTTGCTGTTGTTTTTTGTTTTTGAGACAGGGTCTCATTCTGTTGCCCAGGCTGCAATGCAGTGACTCAAATATGGCTCACTGTAATCTCGACCTCCCAGGCTCAAACAATCCTCCCACCTCAGCCTCCTCAGAGCTAGGACTACAGGCATGCACCACAACAACTGGCCAATTTTAAAGTTCTTCTAGAGACAGAGTCTCACGGTGTTACCCAGGTTAATCTTGAACGCCTGAGCACATGTGATCCTCCCACCTCAGGCTCCCCAAATGCTAGGATTACAGTCATGAGCTACTGTGCCTAGCCAAAAATAGTTTTTTAAAGTGCAAATATTGAACTTTTTTATACTTTTAATCTAAAAGGTATCTAAAGAAAATACCGAGGCAATAGATTGTGTATTTCTAGAATATCTTAAAATAACATGTATAACATTAAAACCACAAGATATGGGAAAGAAGAATTGGAAATACACTGTTGTAAGGTAGTTAAAAGATAACTGAGGTAGAGTGATATTATTTGAAGACAGACTGATTAATTAAAGATGCATATAGTAAATCCTAGGGCAATCACCAAAACAAAAAAATTTTTAAGGGGCATAAATAATAAGCCAACAGTAGAGGCAAAAAAAAATGGAATCATAAAAATAATCCAAAGGAAGAAAGAAAAGAGAAAGTAGAACAAAAACAGAACAAATAAAAAACAATTAATACGGTAGATTTTAATCCAAATATACCAATATTTTATTAAGTATAAGGGGTCTGTACATACCATTTGGGGGGTGTGTGTGTGTGTGTGTGTGTGTGTGTGTGTGTGTGTGTTTGAGACAGGGTCTTGCTCTGTCATTCAGGCCAGAGTGCAAGGTGGCAGTCTTGGCTCTGCTTTCTTGGCTTCCCTCTCTCAGGCACAACTGATCCTCCCACCTCAACCTACAGGTGCACACTACCATGCTCGGCTTAATTTTTAATTTTTTTCTCTTTTTTGTAGAAACCAGGTCTCACTATACTGCCCAGGCTGGTCTCAAACTCCTAGACTTGGGGGATCCCCCCACCTTGGCCTTCCAAGTTGCTGGGATTACAGGCATCAGCCACCATGCCCAGCTATACATACCATTTGAAACACAGAGATAATCAGACTAGATAAGGGCAACAAACTATATGCTTTCAAAATAACCCACTTTAAATAAGTGATCTATATATTAAAAGTAAAAGGGTGGCCAAAGACATACCATAACAATACCTACCAAAAGAAAAGTGGAGTGACTATAATAGTATCAGACAAAACTATGGAAAAAGGAGTATCAGCAGGGACAAAGAGAGAGATCACATAACGATAAACAAGTCATTTTACCAAGAAGCCATCACAATCCTAAATGTTTGTGCACCTGACAATAGAGCTTCAAAATACTTGAAGCAAAATCAAGGGACAATTTTTTAAAAATCCACCAAACTCTCTCTTCTCATAGTAATCAATAAAAAGTAGACATAAAATTCAAAAGTGCATTGAAAGCCTGAATAATATTGTCAACAAAATTACCGTAATTGTCCTTTTTTGAACACTTCACCCATTCAGCAGAACAAAACATGCTGGAGTATGCATGGAATATTCACCCCTTATTTCTTTTTTTTTTTTTTTTTTTTTTTTTTTTTGAGACGGAGTCTTGCTCTGTAGCCCGGGCTGGAGTGCAGTGGCCGGATCTCAGCTCACTGCAAGCTCCGCCTCCCGGGTTTAGGCCATGCTCCTGCCTCAGCCTCCGGAGTAGCTGGGACTACAGGCGCCCGCCACCTCGCCCGGCTAGTTTTTTGTATTTTTAGTAGAGACGGGGTTTCACGGTGTTAGCCAGGATGGTCTCGATCTCCTGACCTCGTGATCCGCCCGTCTCGGCCTCCCAAAGTGCTGGGATTACAGGCTTGAGCCACCGCGCCCGGCCTCACACCTTATTTCTAACTCATAAATATATTGTGACAGATTCTTAAAAGTTAAAAATTATACAATGTATATTTTTTATAAAAATACAATTAAACTAAAAATGAGGAATAGAAAGATATCTGGAAAATCTCCAAATATTTGGAAATTAAGCAACACACTTCTAAGTAATCCAAAGAATACAAAAGAAGTCACAAGGAAAATTAGAAAATACTTTCAACAATAAAAATTGGCCAGGCGTGGTGGCTCACGCCTGTAATCACAGCACTTTGGGAGGCCAAGGCAAGCAGATCATTTGAGGTCAGGAGCTCGAGACCAGCCTGGCCAACATGCTGAAAATTTGTCTCTATTAAAAATATATAAATTTGCTGGGCATGATGGTGCATGCCTGTATTTCCAGCTACTCAGGAGGCTGAGGCAGGAGAATCACTTGAACCCAGGAGGCAAAGGTTGCAGTGAGCTGACATCGTGCCACTGCACTCCAGAAAAAATATATATATATATTGTTAAATCAATAATCTAAGTTTTGACTCTAAAAAACTAAAAGGAGAACAGTGGATCCTTACTCTAAACAAACAAAAGGAAGGAAGTAATGAACAAACAAGCAGAGTTGAATAAAACTGAGAGCAGAAAAATAGTTAAAATAAATCTTTGAAAAGAAAAGATAATTCTCAGAAATTAACAAAAAATAAACTCCTAATGAGAAACTTCCAGCTAAAAAAATAGAGAAGACATAAATTATCAACATGAGTAATGAAAAATGGGACATCACTACTAACCTACAGACAATAAAGTAAAAATAAAGTTATAGACAATTTTATGCTTAAAAATATAACAACTTGGCCAGGCGCAGTGGCTCACACCTGTAATCCCAACACTTTGGGAAGCCGAGGCAGGCAGATCATTTGAGGTCAGGAGTTTGAGACCTGTCCGGCCAAAATGGCAAAACTCCGTCTCTACTGGAAATACAAAAATTAGCTGGGTGTGGTGGCGCACATCTGCAATCCCTGTTACTCAGGAGGCTGAGTCATGAGAATTGCTTGAACTTGAGAGGCAGAGGCTGCAGCAAGGTGAGATCATGCCACTGAACTACTCCAGCCTGGGCGACAGAGTGAGACTCTGTCTCAAAAAAAAAAAAAAAAAAAAAAAATTGGGGGGTTTGTTAATCTACACATTCATTGTCATTAAAAATTAACCACTTATATGAAGTTAACAATATATTGAAAGTCATTAATTAATGAAGCTCATTCAAGAAAAAATAGTTTACCTGAAAAGTTCTACATCTGTTAAAGAAAATTTATTGAAAGTCATTAATTAATGAAGCTCACTCAAAAGAAACAGTTTACCCGAAAAGTTCTACGTCTGTAAAAGAAAACTAATTTGTAGTCCAAAACCTTACGTATCTACTAGCCTAAATGGCTTTACTGATAAATTACAATAATCATTTAAAGAATAAAGAAGAGAAATCCTACACAAAAGATAAAGAGCAGAAATATTTCCCAGTTTATTTTGTGCACACAGAATTAACTTGATATCAGAACCAAAAAAAGACACTGCCAAACACATTGAGGGAAAAACCCTCGAACTGAAGCAACTTCCTGGTCAGTATATGTCAAAATAATTTAAAGAGACAAACTGCCTTTTTCACTTTTTAAATTAGACCTAGGTATTCAAGGAAATCTCTGAGCCGTCACTGGCTGAATATAGAGGTAACAGAACAGAGACTCCAGTGACCACACATGACAAGAAATATATTCTTTGTGAAAAACATTTTTGAAAAGTCAATAAACAACTGGATAATTGCAGCCCTCAACAAGCAATAACAGCAATCCCAGGTGAGGGAGAAGAATTTCATTTCAGAGTTACCACATTGCAATATTCAAAATCTCCAGTTCTAAAAATGTACTACAGATCACACACGCACACACACAGACACAGACACAGACACACACACACACACACACACACACACACACACACGCAAACAGAAAAGTGTAGCCCATTCACAGCGGAAAAAAAAATGAAGAAATTATTCAGAAACTGTCCCTGTGTAAGTCCATACATGGTACTTAGTAGAAAAAGACTAAATTGACTATCTTAAATATGCTCAACTGTTGAAGGAATTCATGGACAAAGGAAAGGAAAAAATGAGAATGGTGTATGAGCCAGCAGAATGTATCATTAAAGAGAAAGAAATCATAAAAGATCAAGTTTCTAGAGCTGAAATGTACAATAGTTGAAATGAAAATTTCAGTTGAGGTTTTCAACAGGTTTGAACAAGCAGAAGAAACAATCAGTGAATTTGTCAGTAAAATCAACAAACTTTTAACTACCCTAACTAAAGAAAAACAGATGACTCAAATAAAATAAATGAAAGACAAAACATTACTACCAATGCCACAAAAAATACAAAGGATTATAAGAGACTACTATGAACAATTACACACCCACAACCTGGATAACCTAGAAGAAATAGGCAAATTCCTAGAAATAAAACAGCTGAACAGACCAATAGGATGAAAGGAGGTTGAATCGGTAATAAAAAGCCTCCCATCAAAAAAAGTCCACAACCTTATGACATCACCAATGAATTCTACCAAATATTTAAAGAAGAATAAATAACAATCTTTCTAAAACTCTTACAAAAAATTGTAAGAATAATGCTTCCAAACTTATTTGATGAGGCCAGCATTATCCTGATACCAAAGTCAGACAAAAGCACTACAAGAAAAGAAAATACCCCTGATGAATATAGATGTAAAAATCTTCAACAAAATACTAGGAAGCAGAATTTTTAAAATCGCTCATCATGATCCCATCAAGTGGAATTTTTCCTGGGGTGCAAGAACGGTTCAACATATGCAAATGAACAAATGTCATATACCATATTACAGAATGAGGGACAAAAAAATCATATGATCATCTCAATAGAGGCAGAAAACGCATCTGACAAGATTCAGTGTCCTTTAATGACAAACAAAAAATCTTTCAACATATTGGGTATAAAAGGAACACACTACAACACAATAAAGACCATATATGACAAATCCACAACTAAATTATAGTGAATGGGGAAAAGCTGAAAGTTGTTCCTCTAAGATCAGAAATAAGACAAGGATGCCTGCTTTCACCACTTCATTTCAACCTAGTACTGGAAGTCCTAGCCAGAGAAATTAGGCAAGAGGAAGAAATAAAAGGCATCCAAATTGGAAGGAAAGAAGTTAAATTGTCTCATTTGCAGACAACATGATCTTATATAAAGAAAATCTTAAGGATTCCACAAAAAAAAGCTGAACAAATTTAGTAAATTTGCAAGATACAAAGTCAACATACAAAAACTAGTGGCATATCTATACATTAGCAAGAAACTATCTGGAAAAAAATTGAGAAAATCTCATTTACAGTGGCTAAAAAATATAAAATACTTAGGAATAAATTTAACCAAGGAAGTGAAAGACCTGCACACTGAAAACTATAAAACATTGATGAAAAAAATTGAAGACGACACAACTAAATGGAAGGGGATCTCATGTTCCTACATTAAAAGAATTAATATTGTTAAATAGTCTCTACTATTCTACAGATTCAATGCAATCCCTATCAAAATTCTAATGATATGTTTCACAGAAACTTTTTTTAAGTCCTAGAATTTTCATGGATCCACAGAAGACCCAGAATAACCAAAGCAATTTTTAACAAAAATAACAAAGCCGAAGGCATCACAGTATCTGGTTTTCAAATACAATACAAAGCTATAGTTATCGAAATATCATGGTACTGGCAAAAAACCACACACATTGACCAATGGAACAGGATCAAGGGCCCAGAAATAAACCCATGCACTTACAGTCAATTGATTTTTCACAAAGGTGCCAAGAAAACCAATGAAAAAGGGATAATCTTTTCAATAAATGGTGTTGGGAAAACAATATCCACATGCAGAAAAATCAAATTGGACCCTTGTCTCATGAAAATCAACTCAAAATGGATTAAAGACTTAAATGTAAGACCTGAAATTGTAAACTGACTAGAAAAAACTAAGAGGAAAATCTTAGAAATTGGGCTCGCAATGATTTTTTGGATACAACCCCAAAAGCACAGGCAAATAAAGAAAATATAGACAAATAGACTTGCATTACACTAAAAACATCTGCACAGCAAAACAAACAAACGTAATTAACAGAGTGAAGGGAAACAACCTACAAAATGAGAAAAAATATTTGCAAACCATACATGTGATAAGAGGTTAATATCTAAAATACACAAGTAATTCAGACAACTCAACACCAAGAAAATAAATAATCCAATTTTAAAAATGAGCAAGGAACCTGAATAGGTATTTCTCAAAAGAAGACATACAAATGACCAACAAGTATATTAAACAATGTTCAACATCACTAATCATTAGGGAAATGAAAACTAAAACCGCAGTGATATATCACCTCACACCTGTTAGAATGAATATTATCAAATAGACAAAAAGTAAGACAAGCTGGCAAGGGTGTGGAGAAAAGGGAACAATTACACACTGTTGGTGGAAATATAAATTAGTACAGCTATTATGGAAAACAGCACTCAGTTTCCTCAAAAATTCAAAATACAACTACATATGATCCAGCAGTCCCACTACTGGGTTTATATCCAAAGGAATAAAATCACTATGTTGAAGAGATGTCTGCACTGTCACGTTCGTTGCAGCATTATTCACAATAGTCAAGATATGGAAACAACCTGAGTGCCTATCGACAGATGAAGGGATAAAGAAAATATGGCATATATGAACAATGGAATACTATTCAGCCTTAAAAAACAATAACAAAATCCTACCATTTGTGACAACATACATGAGCTTGGAAGACGCTTTGTTAAGCCAGGCAGAGAAAAACAAATAACCTCATTATCTCACTTACATGTGGAAGCTATAATTATTGAAGAGACTAGAATGGTGTTTACCAGGGGCTGGGATGGGGATGTGGAGTGAAGGATGGTTGGGAAGATGTTGGTCAAAGGACACAAAATTTTTATTAAACAGTAGAAATAAGTTCAAGAGATCTATTGTACAACATGGTGACTAGAGGTAAAACAATATATTGAATTCCTGAAAATTGCTAAGACAATAGATTTTAAGTGTTCTCACTACAAACGTTATATGTATGTGAGGTAATGCATACACTAATTAGCTTGATTTAGTCGTTCTACAATGTATACATATATCAAAACATCATTTCGTACACCAGAAATATACACAATTTTTATTTGTCAATTATACCTTAATAAAGCTAAGGAAAAAGAAATTTAATTTATTTTAGAAAACGGATTAATAGTTGCCAAGGATTTTGTGACAGAGAAGAAAGGGGAATGATTACTTATTGGTAGGTGATGTTCTTGTGGGGTGATAAAAAGTTTCAAACTAAAGAGAAGGCAATAGTTGCAGAATATTGTAAATGCACTAAGTGTCATTGAGTTGCGTAATTTAAAATGGCTAATTGTATGTGATGCAAATTTCACCTTAAGAAAGAGTATTATTATAATAATAATATAACCAAGTGGAGTTTATTTCAGGGAGAAAAGGTGGATTGAAAATTCAGAAAAACGCTGTAATTTACCTTACTAATACACTAAATAAGAAAAACAATTTCATCTCAACAGTTGCAGAAAAAAACATTAGACAAAATTAGAAAATTCATTCTTGATTTTCTAGATATCTTAACAAAGTAGAAATAGAAAGGAGCTTCATCAATTTGTTAAAAGGCATCTATGAAAATATTCATCTAGCATCAATTGATTTTGACAAAGATGCAAACGCAATTGAATAGAGAAAGAAACCTTTTAGACAAATGCCACTCGAACAGATAAGCATACATATGAAAAAGAAGAAGAACCACAACCCATACTGAATGTGATTCATAAAAATTAATAGAAAATACACTATAGACCTGAATGGAGAGCCTAAAACTATAAAGTTTCTACCACAAAAAAATAGGAGAAAGTATTTGTGACCTTGGATTAGGCATAGATTTTTTTAGATTATCAAAATCTTCATCCTTAAAAAAATTAACAAATTGGTAAGTTGAATAAATCAGAATTATAAACTTATCTGCAAAAGAACAGTTAAGAGATGCAAAGGCAGGCCACAGACTGAGAAAATATTTGCAGAATACATATCTGACAAAGGATTTGTATCCAAAATATATATCCAGAATAGATAAAGAACTTGCAGAACTCAAGAAAGCAAACACCACAATAAAAAAAATGGCAGAAGATCTGAACAGACAATTCACCAAAGAAGATATAGGAATGGCAAATAAGTATATGAATGATGCCTAACATTATTAGTCATGAAAATGCAAACTAAAATCAAAATGAGGACCAATGCAGTGATTTATGCCTATTATCCCAGCACTTTGAGAGGCCAAGGCAGAAGGATTGCTTGAGCCCAGGAGTTCAAGACCACCCGAGAGAATATGGCGAGACCCTTGTGTCTACAAAAGAAAAAAAAATAATTAGCTGGGCCCTGCTGGCACGAGCCTGTAGTCCCAGCTACTCAGGAGACAGGTGGGAAGATTGCTTGAGGCAAGAAATTCGAGATTGCCATGAGCCATGATCACACCACTGCACCCCAGTCTGGATGAGAGAGTGAGACCTTGTCTCAAAACAAAACAAAAACAAACAAACAAACAAAACTGAGATATAATACCAAGAGCTGGCAAATATGCACTAGGAGCTCTCATACATTACTGATAGGAATGCAAAATGTTACTGTCACTTGGGAAAAGTGTAGAAGTCTAATAAATGAAACGTATATATACCCTATGACCACACAGCCCCACTCCTCATGAGAACTGAAAACTTAAGATTCATGCAAAAAGTTAGACAAAAATATTTGATGTTTTAATTCATAGTTACCTAACCTGGAAACAACTGAACTATCTCTTGGTGAATGGATAAACAAACTGTGGTACATCCATTCCACAGGAGCAGAATGCTACTCAGCAGTAAAACGGACTGAAGCATGGTTACACACAACAACGTGGACAAATCTTTTGCGCGTTTTGCTGAGTGAAAGTTACAAAGGGCACAAGGGAAATCTGGGAGAAAATGAAACTCTCACATCTTTTAATTGTGGTAGTGGTTACATGACTGTGTTTTGTCAGAACTCCACATGAAAAATGATGTGTTTTACTGCTAAAGCTTCTCTATCTGGCATTACCCAAATTACTTGTTTTCTCACAAATTGTTTAGAATCAAAGGAGAATTTGCATCTTCTACTCACACTTCTACAGAACTTTAATTAACATCAGAGAATGATGGATACTATTTGAAGTATTGTGCAAATAGAGAATCATTAGAAATTAATTTGTTGGTTCATTTTGTCGAACATTTATAAAAATACCCATGGAAGACAGCCTATTAAAATGACAGATTAACACAGCAACCATGTGACCAGGGAGCCAATAAGTTAATTAAAGTTCATTCATTCTACTAGCTCATCTCATGAGGAAGAAGTTGACTAAATTAAGCATGGTGAAAGATTTTTGTATCCAATTTGATTTGCCTTCTAAATAAATTTTACATGTACATATATAGATTTTTTTTCATATGCTCCAAGAAGATTTAATAACTTGGAAAACATACCAAATTAACACTTAGGAAGATATTTTAACAAAACTCCCCAATCAGACTTTTAAACCTGACAACTATGATTTAGGATGCGAGCAGTAGATAAAATTATTTTCCATCACCTACTTAGAATATTTGATTACTAATTTACATAGACAAAGCATCAGAATATAATGAATATAAGTCACCTTTAAGAGAGAGCCTTTTCAGAATTGAAAGTGAGTACCCAGTTGGCTTCAGCCCAAGTATACTAATGATTCAAATACATTTCTGTCCTATCAGACAAAGGCACCATATGGCACTAATATGCAGGCAACATGGATGCTGGTTGATACCAAGACAGTGGTTAGATGATGCAATCTTGTATTATTTGCTTATGAAATGCCACCTTCACCCTTGAACTCTCAGTGATTTATTACAAGATGATGAAGACTATGTGTTGATGCCTAAGAAAGACTGTTTTGATTTATGACAATGCCACACAAAATCACAATTATCTCATTTAAAGTTATTCTAAGTTGCAGCCCACGTTTGAATACAGAAAAAAATTTAAAATTTCACCACAAATGATTCAAGAGTGCCACCAAAGTTTGAGTTCACAGGGGGTTTCTTCTTATGTGCTTCCCCTGATGGCTGGTGTGCTTGTTCTTACGTAATATATTCTTAGATTACAAAGTGAGGGTGGTCGTTCAGGCCATGCTATGCCCAGCCTCTAAGACAACCTACCACGACTCAGGAGTAAGCTGTGTTATTGCCAAACACAGTCCCTTTTCTAACAGATTTTATCAATCTTTGGCAAACAAAAAAACTGACATTTCAATGAGAAGTTCATTATCATCCCTCTAACTGTATATTCTATGTAGGAGTGATCAATAGGATTGAAATACACATTTGAATACCTGAGTTACATTAGATTCTGCTAAGAATAAATATCTCTATATTGATCGACAGATGATAGTGGAGACTTTCAACCAACTAAGCTTTAAAAGCAGTCCAAATCTACCTTGTCCGAAGTACAAAATCTTGCACATGCAATTACATCCAAAGTATGTAATCTTGCACATGGAAAATGCCTGGAAAAGTATGCCAACTATTTGGAGCCAATAAATACATAAGAGGCTTTGTAAACTAGCATGATTCTCTTAATGCAGCTTGAGTAATGGGCAGATTTTCTTGCTTCCTGTGGTCTTGTGGTTTAATTGGTTTCTGCTTTCCTTTTCTCTTTCATAAAATGTTTTAGAAAGTCTCAGATTATCTCGTTTTTACTCTACAAATCAAGGGATTTTATCACATCAGCACTAAGCGTTTTAAGGGGGTGGGCAGCATGGCAGGTATTTAGAATTCTCTGGCAACTAGTGTGTTAATGACATCTCACAACCTAATTAGAGCTATCTCTTCCATCTGACTTTCCCTATCTGAAGATTTTTTTTTTTGGAGCTGTTCCAGGTACTAAATTATTAAGGGAGGCAAGTTTTCTTTTTCAGAACAACTAACAAAATTTTTATGTTATCATCATTAATTATTGTAATGGTAAAGAATGGTACACTCTGGCTAACACGGTGAAACCCCGTCTCTACTAAAAATACCAAAAAAAAATAGCTGGGTGTGGTGGCGGGCGCCAGTAGTCCCAGCTACTCGGGAGGCTGAGGCAGGAGAATGGTGTGAATCTGGGAAGCGGAGCTTGCAGTGAGCCAAGATCGTGCCACTGCACTCCAGTCTGGGCGACAGAGCGAGACTCCATCTCAAAAAAATAAAATAAATAAATAGAATGGTAGGGGGAAAATGATTTGTGAGAAAATAAACTTTGAGTTTTAGTGTTTTATTTGGGAAAACATCTCAAATATCCCCAAACATTTTCTCATTCCTCCTATGAGCTCAGTCCTTGATCTCACTTTTTTAACCTCTGAAACACAGTTTTGTAGTTTAAAATTTATCTTATTCTATATTACTAGCTCGTGTAAATTGACCATTAAAAGAAATATTCTTTTAATTTAAATCAAGACATTTTCCCACATTTGAATAGGTAGACTTTAGGAGGTGTTTTTGATTAATTGTTACTTATCACCCCTCTTGAGTTTTCTTGGGTCTGTAAATGTGAAATTTGCCACCTCTTCTCACATTATTTCTCAATGGGGGAAGTCTCGTAGTCTGACACTATCCCAGAGAAAAGCAGTATATTTTTGAAATCCTCTCGACTTTTTAGTAGTTTTTAAGAGCTTTGCATATTTCATTGTTCAATCTTAGAAGAGCAGAACAGAGAAGAAAGCCGTTTTGCAAGGTATACATTCTCCTACCACGCGTAGACTGAGAAATTGAGGCTCAGACTGCTTCTTTCTTCCACAAACGCATGTCATCTGTTTGCAGCTACTGAATTATATTTTCTGCACAACACGACTGGGTTTTTCCCATAGCCCAGGCCTCATATTACTAATGGGCCTTCAAGCTTCCAAGAGACCACATGTTTGCATGACATGATGCCTCAGCTGGAATTAACTTCCATTACTATGTTTTGTGACCTTTGGCAAGTCTCTTAACCTTTCTGAGAATCTCTTAACATTTCTGCAGTTCCAGGCTTTGAAAAGCACGGATAACAATAGACACAGTGCTTGCCGAGTAGAGCTGGCATGAGGATTAATTAGCGAATGTTTGTTAAGAGCTATATAAATGCTAAGTATTATGATTATTCTTTACTCATGTTAGCATTACAAAATGTCAGTGTGTTGAGTGGGAGAGGAAAATAGGGTTATAGGACCCTGGTGAAGTACAACTCTTTTAGAAGCTTCCTCTCTCCAGTGAAAGTACTAGAACTGTGTTACTTACCCTGATTAATGGTTTCATTATTACCAGGAGATGGCAATTAGCTCATTTGAAATAATACATAAGGCCATAATTCACGGGTTTATATGGACCAGAAGACTCAAGGAGAAAACTCATAGGATAAGCTACACAATTATTCAATTATAGTGGCGCATGATTGCTCCTTGGGGCATTCTATATGGGACTGACTGCTTTGGAATAAACAAGCTCTGTATAGGACCAAGGCATCTGCAGGGCCCTCAAAGAGAACTGTGCTGCTCCACTAACTGATTGATTGCTTATGTTCAAATAGTGAGCCTGGCTGGCAGCTCTGGGTCCATTAATCACACCTATGTAACTCTCTTCCTTAGGCCTGCAGTGTTGAGCACCAGACAAAAAGATTTAAACAAATAAATAAATGAAAGGGGGCCTTTCTATCAATAATTTTATAAAAATGCATAACAATATTTGACTCTGATGGGTCTTTGGTTCCCTTCACCACTGCGTACATTTTCGTGTTCACTATCTGGGTACTTCAAGACTGAACACGTATACCCAGCATCTGAATGACACATATATTTTCAAAGCAATGAAGTCTTCATTTAAAATAAAATATTTTACCACTCATATTAGGATCAAAGTTATTATTTAATGGATATTCCAGGGCCTGCATGTGGCCTCTAGTATTAATACTCTGCCTTAAAATTATATATTGCAGGCTGGGAGCGGTGGCTCACACTTGTAATCCTAGCACTTTGGGGGCTGAGGCAGGTGGATTGCCTGAGCTCAAGAATTCGAGACCAGCATGGGCAACACTGTGAAACCCCGTCTCCACTGAAATACAAAAAAATTAGCTGGGCATGGCAGCCTGCCTGTAATCCCAGTTACTCGGGAGACTGAGGCAGTAGAATGGCTTGAACCCAGGAGGTGGAGGTTGCAGTGAGCCAAGATCACATCCTTGCACTCCAGCCTGGGTGACACAGTGAGACTCCGTCTCAAAAAAAAACAAAAAAAAATTATATATTGCATTCCAGGATGAATAGTCCCCAACCCTGGTAGGTTCATGGAAGTCACTGATTTTTTTTTAAATGTATTAGCATTTGGTACTTGATAGTCAAAGTTACCAACCTCCTACTCCTTTGTGATAAGTAAATAATGCTCTCAACACACCATGACCACCAAAAGAGTGCAAGAAGGGAAATGTGAGCAGAGGCTCACACTGAGAAGGGAGGCTAGGAAACCTCAAGTTTAATCTAATCTGTGTTTCTTCATACTGCATCAGTTCCCCTCGCAGTAGAGAAACTGACACATATTGTCAGACATTCATACTTGAAATTTTCATGGGGAAAACATCTATACAACTACTCAGAACTGAATAATAAATGAAAACAAATTTCTGCAGAGATTATAGTATACTTTACTATTGTCTTTTATCCCGTGGTACTCTATCTCTGACATCGATATTATATTACTAATAGACACTGACACATGAAACACCAGAGATGAATAATAGCTAATGGTTAGCAGATAGAGATAGAGAATGCATCAATAAATGCTCATTAATAAAAATCAAACATGAACCTCAAGAGGAAAATGAGGCTGCTTTGAACTGAAAGGTAATAGCATTAGCCAAGATATCATGCAACAATTTGGAAGTCAAAGACTTACTTTCAGTTTGGACAAATGCTTCTCTTGTACATGCACTTAAATTTCTTTTTATCCTCAAAAAAAAAAAAAATGAAGAGTGTTTTATTTTTTCTTTTCCCCCGACAGACTGCCAGATTATTATAAAAGAGCATTTTATATAGGTAAGCATGGTACACCAATTGAAACACAATTGTATCAACAGCTCAAGCTCAAAAGGCACAAAATATGTCTCTTTCTTGGCAATTCCCCAATTGTTGTCAGGAAATAGACACAAATCAACTGAAAAGCTTGTATTTATTCATACCTAAGAAAGATTTTCTTGTCAATAACGATGTATGGATTTTTCCCTACTGATTTAAACAAAAAGAAGATCCAGAATGTTTTGGCAATGTATTTTTGTCTTCATTTATATCTCCGCAGAAGTAGAGTTATTATTATATGGTGCCAATATATTTTGAACAGAATACTACTCTCAGTACAGCTATGACCTTTTCCCCTGTAATTAGTTCCAACTGAAATTAGATTCAGTGAAAGCATGGCTCCAATTAGAGCTAAATCAAAACAAAACTCACGGCTTGATTTCATGTAGCAAAATTGTTGAGGAAAAAGGGGAATGGAGGAAGAGGAGATCTTATTCAAGTTTAGTTCAGCAGATTGAACCAGATGTCTAAATCCTTTGAACTCTGGCAAAAAAAAAAAAAAAAAAAAAATGTGCATTTATTTCCATACAGGCCTATGTTAACATTTCCTATGACTCATAGGGATTTTGCAGTCTCTTCTCGGTTCTTCAGTTTTCCAATACTCTGCAAACAGCAAGTCAAAAATCTTCACAGGTCTAGTCTAGGAAAAGATCCATGTTCTCTAGAAAACAAAATCTTCAAGCTTGCTTTGGCAATAAGATTATAAAACAAAAAGTCAAGATTATGAGGATTACTGGAATACTTTAGTTACTTGTCTCATCCTAAATAACTCTACGCCTTTTTCCAACATGCAAATGAGTCTATGGCATGAAATTTCTTTCCAATTTCAGTTCCTGTAGCAATAAAGCAAACATACAAAAAAGAAAGCAAATAAGCAAAAAGGATAGTAAGACTAAATTCTAATTTACAAAGGGTCTGATAGGTGTGAGTTAGTTCTTCCTTTTCTCCTTTCAAGATGATGTTGAGGCACCAAGTGGGAAAGTTCATGTCCTAACCAGAATATAGCCTTCACGAAATACAGCAGTGGAAAAATTAACCTTCAAAAAAATAAGGTTAGGATGAATCATTGGGAGCTTCAAAATCTAGGTTAAGAAATTACGGCAACCATAAGAAGGTGCCTCACAGACCTACAGGGATAACAACTACTCCAGCCATGAATTTACCTTTCATTCATGGACAGTTTATTCCTCACTATTTGGAGACTTAGAAATTCCTGGTCCGCAAGTATGAAGTCCCACCTAGCACAGCATGCAACCAAAGTACCTACTTTATAGCAAGAGGCCTAGGAGTGGGCCCATGACTATGGAATTTACTGGTCATATCACACATACTATATTCTCCAGAGGCATCTGGATTCATACAACATTGAAACAGCTTCTAAAGGCATAACTAAAGTGCCAGCTTAGAAGAAACTTTCAGAAAGGATGGGGTGTCATTCTTCAGGCTATAATATACCCATTAAATTACAGACCCATATAGGATGATTCCTTCCCAACAGGAAGAATACATGGTGTGCTGGTTAATATTGAGTGTCAACTTGATTGGATCAAAAGATGCAAAGCATTGATTCTGGGTGTGTCTGTGAGGGTGTTGCCAAAGGAGATTAACATTCGAGTCAGAGGCCTGGGAAGGGCAGACCCACCCTCAAACTGGGGGGACACAATCGAATCAGCTGCCAGAGCAGCCAGAATAAAAAGCAGGCAGAAGAACATGAAAAGACTAGACTGGCTTAGCCTTCCAGCCTACATCTTTCTCCCATGCTGGATGCTTCCTGCCCTCAAACATTGGACTCCAAGTTGTTCAGCTTTAGGGCTCAGACTGCTTTCCTTGTTCCTCAGCTAGCAGGTGGCCTATTGTGGGACCAATGTGGGATGGTGTGAGTTAATACTCCTTAATAAACTCCCCTTTATATATACATCTATCCTATTAGTTCTGTCCCTCTAGAGAACCCTGACTAATGCACATGGGTTTGAGAAGCAAAGGGTGAAAGCAGAAATGTCCACTTACCCTCACTCCCAATGATCCAGAGAAGGACTTTGTATTTCCTGCCCCTGTATGCAAGGCTGGAGGTCCGGGTCCCAAAAAAGGCATACTCTTATGGGCAGACATCACTAGAGTTTGTTCTATTGAGCAGGGTTTGTTCTACTGGGGCCAGTAGATAAAAAGAGGAGTTGGCGTACTTGTAGGAGTCATTTATCCTGATCAGCAAGAGGAGGTAGGGCTGCTTTGACACAATAGGGGCAGAGAGAAATACACGTGGAATCCAGGTGACTCCCTGAGTGTCTCCTGGTCCTCTTGTGCCCAGGAACAACTGTAAACACACACATATGTAACCACCCTGCATTGAGATGGGCATGATTACCAATCAAGTTCAGTTCAGATGCTTCAGGTATGAAGGACTGGTCACATCACCAGATAAGCTACCCAGTCCTGAGAAAGTGAAGGCTAGAGGTGAGAAGAATTTAGGACAGATAATGAAGGAGAGGATGAGTACCAGTGGCAGCCCCAGGATCAATGGGAGTGGTAAAAGCTGTAGTTCATTCCATGTACCTCTCTCTTTTTGAAATTCTCCTCAAGAAGAAAGACCTCCAGAAACCATCAAGGAGTTGTTTCCCGAACACGTGTGGAAAAATAGATCTCTGTGGGGCAAGTGGGTGGACTGTGGTGATCACAAGAATATTCCTTGCAGATCTCCAAATTGTTACATGACATCTTGGCTCATGCTAATAACTTTCAGTCCAAAGCAGCCTCATTTTCCTCATGAGACTCATATTTAATTTTTATTAATGAGTATCTATTGGCACATTCTCTATTTCTATCTGCTAACCAATAGCTATTACTCATCTCTGGTGTTTTATATGTCCACGTCAATTAGTAGTATAATATTGATGTCAGAGATAGGAGTACCATGGAATACAAGACAATAGCAAAGTATACTATGATCACTGTAGAAATTTTTTTTCATTTATTATTCAGTTCTGAGTAGTTGCATAGGTATTTTTCCTGCGAAAATTTGAAGCATAAACGAGAAGAATGAGAAACCTCCAGGACCTCAGTTTTAGGGGTCAATAGACCTTCCATTGCTCTCTGCCATTGCTCTGGCTCTGCTCCCACGTTCCAGTCTCTGTTTTTCTCATTGTAAATTGTCAAAGAACGTGGCTGATCCAACTTAGATTGGACGTCTAACTCTTAGTCTAATCATCTCTTCCCAAGGAGGGAGGACTGTCTGGCACAAATTGGCTGCCCTGGTCTCAGCCTTAGAGAAGCCTCCCACTGATCAGACCCCATCTGCCAAGAAGATCAGAAGGAACAGTCTAAATTAATATGACAGATATGCCCTCTGAAATTCTTCTGCTGCAAAAGAAAACACTTTCTTCCGAAGCAGACTTTCCATCTGGGGATAGTTCTAAATATTTCTCTCCATCTCTGGGTATTTTGGGAACCACATGAGGCCACTGTCTTGTAACACAGATGATATCTGCTGCCACTCAGAATTTTAATAAGTGACCAAAAATCTGTAATCTTTTGAGCTGGAAATTTCATCACTTGATATGATTTCAACCACTTTTTTCTCTCATTCGCTTTATGCCCCACCCACCCATTGCAGACAAGGAAAATAGCTTGAAGGTATGTGTAATTCTCCTGTATCTGTTTGGGTTACTCACTTGCAAAGATTTTGATGTCAATGGTTATTTTGCACAGAGCAAATCTCCATTGTATTTAAGCCAAAGAGGGGTGACCTATAACGAGAGAGGTTCCGATTTGTCTTTTTTTTTTGGCCTGCATTTCCACTTTATTTTCTAAACTTTGATCTCCTCAGAATGCAGTGTTTATTAGGATTCCGTATCTAAAAGAAATTTTTTTGTTTAAAGCGTTTTATCTTCTGTTTTACAAATAAAATACACCTTTCCACAGTACAAAGCATGACTTAGAGCAAATCCTTTTGAGAGAGGCATTAAAACAATATTTCAGTTTTATCATAATGGAGCTCCATACTTATAGAAATTGCCCAATGCAAAGACCTTCTTCTCTCTGGCCACTTCAGAGGGTGTGCTCTAAGCGAATTCTTGGAATTTGCTGCAAACACTGACAGCAACAAAAAGGGCCTAACTATATTGATTGAGAAAAAAATTGAGAAGTAGACAAAGAAAGAGAATGCTTCCGTAACTTCTCTGAACTCCGGGCACTATGCATCCAAGGGCATTCACTTACTTAACATTAACAAGGAGTCTCAGAGATGGGCTTTATCCTTCCTCATTGTTTCCAGGTGGGAAACTGAGGCTCAGAAAGGTTAAACAACTTGCCAGTGTGGTCACGTAGTTCATACATTGAAGAGATGGGGTTCAAAAGCAGATTATTCTATCATCAAAGCACATGTTTTTCAGAAGTGTAGCAATGTCCCATTCTCTAGTCTTACCTCGACATTGTTCCTCCCCCAATTTGCCTTTGTGTATAAGAAGAATTTTTTTTTTTTTTAGATGGAGCCTCACTGTGTCACAAGGCTGGAGTGCAGTGGCATGATCTCGGCTCACTGCAACCTCCACCTCCTAGGTTCAAGTGATTCTCCTGCCTCAGCCTCCTGAGTAGCTGGGATTACAGGCGCACACCACCATACTCAGCTAATTTCTTGTATTTTTAGTAGAGACGGGGTTTCACCATGTTGGCCAGGATGGTCACCATCTCTTGACCTCATGATCCACCTGCCTCAGCCTCCCTTTGTTGCGATGACAGGCGTGAGCCATGGTGCCTGGACAAGAAGAAATTTTAAAAGGCAAATTTGGTATGATTATGCATCGAGTGTGCAGATGTCATACCTCATAGCAATGGCTGTAAGGGCAACACAGAACAAAAAGAGAAAAAAATGTAACCACCTGAGGGGTTCTTCCTGCTCACTGCACAAAGAAAGACCACAGTGTTGCAGTAAAGAAAAAGTTTAATAGACACAGGGACAGTCATGCCACTTGGGGACAAAGTTAATACTCAAATCAAAGTCATCTGAAGCTCATAGGTTAGGGGTTTTTCAAAGGCAGTTTGGAGGAAGGGGTGGGGGTTGCCAGGTAATGGGTACTTGCTGCTGATTGGTTGGGTGGAGATAAAATCATAGCGGTAGAAGCTATCCTCTAGCTGAGTCACTTCTGGGTGAGGCCACAAGACTGGTTGGTGGAGTCAGTAGTCCAGGTGAAACCATGGGTGTCAGACATGCAAAAAACCTGAAAAGATATCCCAAAGGCCCATCTACAATAGCGATGGCCACCAATCTACAATAGTGGTGTCATGTATCTTCAGGTTCCTCTCCTCCCCCTAGCCTGATGTCCTTTCATTAGCTTTACAAAGGCAGTTGAGTTTTGAGAAGGCCTATTATCACTTCAACTGTAAACCAAATGTCTCCCAAGGTTAGAGCCCAAAAGCCCAGTAATAATAAGAGACAAGAAAAAGGGGTTGGGGGTTGTTTAAATCAGATTTCTCACTGCCATAATTTTCCCACTTATAATTTTTGCAAAGGCAGTTGCAAAAAGAAAAGAAAAGCTGAACAAATGAGTATAAAACACTAATGACCATCAAGATTATCTAATGTCCTACACTTCTTCCTACCCCCATGTGTTGGAATAGGGAAAGGTTTATATGCACATGTCAAGGAGAACTAGGGTTTATTAGACAATACTCTGTCCTTTGTGTTTTACATGTTCTATCTTGTTTAATCCTAACAATCTTTTCAGAGAACACAGTTCCCATTTTACAGATGAGCAAACTGAAGCCCAAAGTATGCTTAACAATTAAAATTGTTCAGGTACAAGCTACAGAAAACTTGACTAACAGTAGCTCAGACAAGTGAAGCATTGTTTCTCTTGAACAGAAAGTCTGGGTGGGCTGGAGATGCTATGCAAAGGGTCAACATTCCCATTAGGGACTCGTGCTCCTTGGTATGTCATGCCCAGCATCATGGCTTTTATCCTTCGTCTTTCAAGATGGCTGCTGGCCTTTGGGCATTGTAAATGTGTTCTGGGTAGGAAGATAAAGGAGTATAAAAAAGCAGAGAGTGAACAGGAAAGGGTTGTGTGCCAGCCAAGTCTGTCCCTTTTTATAAGAAGGACAAAATATCTTCAAAAGGCCCCACCCAAAGTCTAATCTCTGTTGTCCAAAACTACGTCACAAAACCACCTATATCTGTAAGGAAAGCCAATGAATTAAGTATTCCAAACTCCAGTGCAGCCCTGAATAAAATCAGGGTTAGTAATGAGTTTATATATGTGTAGTTCTTAGAATCAGATCTAACACAAAGTAAGTGCTATGCCGTTAATAAAGAATAAAGAACAGATGAAAGAATAAAGTAATAAAAGAATGAAAGAATTGGCACTAGATATTGGGTAAGTAAATAGAATTATTTAATACAGAGATAAATGATGTGCCTAAGTTGCACAGGTAGCTAATGGTAGTATTGTAATTCTCTTCTGAGTTTTTCTGACCTCAAAGGTTACTTTTATTATTTTTCTTTTCTTATTACTACACAACAACATCCCCAACACACATTCAGCTTTAAGTCCCAACATGAATATGCCTATGAATATCGTAAGATTGTCATGAGTGCTGCATAAAATACTAGCATTGCAAGGGAATAATTCAGTTACCAGAAAATAAATATTCCAGTCTCACCAATTTCATTGTCTAGCAGACTACTTAGCCTTTGAAATGCCAGGCCGAAAAAAGACCAAGACTAGCATTGGCATTCAGAGAAGCTCAACCTTGGTTTCAACTTAAGAACCCCGAACTATTCTTGCAATTCTGCCACTTAACCTAGAGGCTTGTGTAAAGAAATCTTATTTGCAAAACTTTCACTTCCTCATAAAATTATCATTGGTGATTATTGGAACAAAGGCATCTGAATCAGTACTTCTAGGTAAGCAGAGCACTTGACCCCCCCATAAATACTGACAAATAAACCCTAAATTGTAATGTGGGTACTGCTTTTTGTTAGCTAGTTTGCTAACATTTCTGGGTTTTATCCTTTAGGTTCGTGAGTGATCTTAGCATGGTGTGTCAACTATTGACAGTACATCCATATATCAACACAGTGGGTAACTTCCTTTGTTTGACTTTAGAAGTCTTTAAATGCCAAATATCATCTTCCATACACAGACATACCAGGTCGACTGAGGTTTGTCCTAGATGGCAGAAGACAGACTCAAAGATCAGCCCTTATAAAAATTCATTACTGATGAATATTGAAATATTACAGGAAAATTAATCAGTATTATTAAACATCAAGAGATTAATGCCAGCTTGTTATATGAGAGACAGCACCAACCACTACAGAAACGCTATTAAAAGTGATGATTAAGAATTTTAAAATATATATGTCTATGAATATGAAAATGACTAACTTTTTAAAGGTCAATCAAGGATGAAAAGTAAATGGAAAGCTGACTCTGAAGAGTTCAGTGGTACAGGAGATTGTCCATGGCCCTTCTCAACTAGCCAGTCACATTCAGAGTTCATATTAACTCTGTCTGAAGTACCTCTTTACTTATCAAACAGAGGGGTCTGGCCTTTGCTACAGCCAATAGCCACTGTGGATTTGGTGAATATCCATTGACTAGGTGGAGACCTTAAGAACCCAATAAAATAATGAAATCCCATACACTTCTCAAAAAAATTACTATTTTCTTTTCATGTAGATTATGACTTGTTTAACCCCAGTGACTGTTCAGTTTCTGCCCATAGAAGACAAATATTTGCTATTTAAAGATAAGAATAGATAATTAAAGATAAGAACCAGAAGGTCAATCTGCTTATTTCTTGCTGGAAATCATACAAGGAGGCTGATATCTTCTGAAGTGTTTTACAAGACATTTAGAAATTTTTGTCTTTCAGACACACTGACACCATTACCATACTTTAACTTGTCTTCCTTTGTGAAACTATTACTGTGAGCTCCAGAATGAGGACAAAGAATGATTTTTTCTAGACACTCTTGAACTATTTTACCCTGAATCATGGATAACCTCCAGTTCATCTAGAATCAGGTTGCCTGGGTTTGAATATGGGTTCCCTTACTTACCATGGGTATAGTCTTGAACAAGTTATTTAATCTTTAAGCTGGTTTCCTCTTCTGTAACAAAATGATACTGACAGTATGTACACCACAGGCTGTGATTAGACTTAGAAGAGATCATACATGTCAAGTGTTTAACATAACTCCTGGGTACTTTATAAATACTCAATATTTAATAGTACTTATTACATAAACCAAAACAGCATACACTCTCCTTAGGCAGACGGTATCAAATCTTCTTATCATGGGTTTGGAGTAGATTCATATACAGTGTTTCTTCCCAGTCACTCTGTCCTTTCAGGACATTGATAAACTACCTAACTATATAAATAGACATTTCAAAATTCCAAATATATCCTCATATAAAGCCAACTATCCAACACTCAGTAACTTACCATCTGATTAATGAATTAACTGCTTTCTGTTTCTCTGAGAATGTGGTGATATAATGAAAAGAATGCAGGACCCATCATTAGCATGGGAAGCATCATCCATTTCAAGAGGAGAGGTAAGATCTTCAGGGAGTGTCAGCACCCCCAGCTCGTAAGTCTTGATACATAAATGGATATGTATCAAGGTGCCTCTCATTTGCTTTAGTAAAACCTCCCTTTGAGAGACATTAATTAAAACATTTAGGAATCACAGCTGAGTCTACAATTTGAGTAGAAGCCAGATACTGAAAAAGGTCTTTCTTCTGTTGTGTTATTTATTGTTGATATAAATATTCCATCCACTGCTCAGAATGCTGAAACAATACTTCAAAGATGTCGTGTGCTTAAACCCCACCCCCCACCTCTCACCCCCATCCGATGAGGAATGAGTCATCATTATATAGTACAGTTCAGACAATGCTGGTCCTGCAACAGTAGAATGGAGAGAAAGAAATATGATGGGGCTCAAGCATAGACCCAGAGGACAAAAGGTTCCTAAGAATACAGTGATAGACTGATTCAAAGTCTAAATTATTGTGCCAACAGGTCAACATCTGTGACCTTTCCAGATATCACCGTGTCAAATGCATCAACAATCTCTGATGAATAATTTCATTCCTAGAATTATCTCCCAATAAAATTATCAGAGTTGATATATCTCTCACTCAAATCTCTATTCTGTTCCCACTCAGACCTCTCTTTTAAACTTCACATGGGAAACTGCCTATTCTTCAGAAATAGCTCACAACTTTTAAACCAATGCATCTCCACAAACTGGCTTCTTCCTGTTGCTTTTCTATGCACATGGCATCACAATTTCCCCAATGGCCATCATCCTTGGCTGCCTCTTCTCCCACACTTACTAAGTAAAATCATTATGTCATATCAAGGCAATTTTTAAAATTCTTTTTCTTCATTCTAATTCCCACTCTCCTACTACCTTTGGTCCAGCTATCATCATCTATGTTTGCATTATGGGAATAATCTCTTAACTATCACCCCAGTCTACCTTGCTCCTCCCCAGTGCAATCTTTACAAAGCTACCAATAATCTTTCTACAATGCATTTTCAATTATGCTTCTCTCTGCTTAAAACATTTTAAAGACTTTCACTGTCTTCAGAATAAAAAATAAATTCCTTAAAATCTTGTGGAAGTCCTTTTATGATCTGGCTCTAAAAGTCCCCACACTCAGTGTTCCAAATGTTCTAAATTACGTACGCTTTTTCAAACTTATGCTTTTTATTGCTTGTAGGACTTTGCACTTACTGTTCATTACACTTACAAAAGTGACTTCTTTCCCAATATTTTCATTTATCTGGTTAACCCTTATTCATCCTTCACATTTGTGTCTAGAGACTACCTCTCCCTTGAAGTATTCTCTGACTTCCAATTGTATCCAGTACTTTTTATGCCCTTAACACCTTTCAAACAGTAATATAATTGCCTTTTTCTTCCCATTTTACCCTAGGACTTCTTTTTTTCTGATGTGCTTAAGTTAAACTATTGTGATTGTTGAATTTCTAGTGCATAAAATAGGGCCTCACACATAAGTCCTCAATAGAGAGTTTTAATGAGTACAAAGATATTCATCAAGGTCTGATTATGAAAAATAAAAACTTGATAATTAAAATGCCTAGGCCGGGCGCGGTGGCTCAAGCCTGTAATCCCAGCACTTTGGGAGGCCGAGACGGGTGGATCACGAGGTCAGGAGATCCAGACAATCCTGGCTAACACAGTGAAACCCCGTCTCTACTAAAAAATACAAAAAAAACTAGCCGGGCGAGGTGGCGGGCGCCTGTAGTCCCAGCTACTCGGGAGGCTGAGGGAGGAGAATGGCTTAAACCCAGGAGGCGGAGCTTGCAGTGAGCTGAGATCCGGCCACTGCACTCCAGCCTGGGCGACAGAGCGAGACTCCATCTCAAAAAAAAAAAAAAAAATGCCTAAATATGGAAATGGGTAAGTAAATTTTGACACATCTATAATGCAGAAAACAACATTTCTTTTTCAAAACGAAAAAGGTTTTAAAATCTTTTTATAGATAGGAGCATAAAATTGATGAAATATTGAGTGAAAATCACAGATAAAATTTGCATTAACATTATGATGTCAAGCTTGTAGATGATAGACAGATGATGGATGGATGGATGGATAGATAGATAGACGACAGACCGGGGAGAGAGAGATGACATATTGACTGGAAAACATACAAATACAATAACAGCATTTATATTTGTCTTACGTGTACTTTCTTTTGCATATATACTTTGAAGTTTATTTCTGACTTTCTGTGATGAGTCAAGTAAAAAATAATAATAGAAATGCAAAGGCTCACGGTGAATTCTGACTTTATCTTGGCCATGTCTGTAACCAAAGAAATCACATCTGCAGGCATGGAACATCACAGCTGGATTCTTAGGACAGAGGCAATGCTTGAATAGCCGTATTAGTGTCAGACACACGTATCAAGGCAGGAACGGAAAGCATGGAGTGAAGAGCAAGTCCAGAAAGTAGGGCTCAATGAATGACCAAGGGGCTGTTGAAATTTCCAGAACTGTTCCTAGTGTCATAAATAACAATCTGGCCTAGGAATCAGGGTGGGCCAGCAATGCTAAGGGGATGGTTCTAAACAGATTATTTTTCATGACCAAAGAGAAACCTGAGCTTCTAATTAGAAAGTGAAGTAAACTTACATGATATAGATCAGATATGCATGGCCAGAGTTAGGATAATTATTACCAAGCAAGCAATGGGCTCGCTGCCCAATACACAAAGAAGCCAATACTGTGGCACTTACTTTTGAGAAAAGGCAGGCTTGATTGCACGTTGGCTGGCAAGAAGACAGGAAGCAGTGCTCAAATCTGTCTCCCTAAGATGGAGGCTGAGGCAAGTTTTATAAGCAGAGGATAACAAGGCATGACCTGATTGGATCTTGCAATGAGGTGATGCTGGGAGGCATGATCTGACTGGATCATGCCATAGGGTGATGCCAGGACTCTATCTGATTGGAGTATGGCACATGCCTTAGGTGTTTGCTTCATAATCTAGTCCCTGTTCCTTGGTCCAAGTGTTACAGACAGGCATGAGTGGGGCAGGAGAGGGCTCTCCCCACACTCACTGGGAATGTCAGGTGATGATGGCTCAGCAATGATCACACTGCCTCTCCAAAAGTGATAAATTGGCACCTGGCACCAGGGAGAGGCCATTTCCTAATGGTCCACACCTATTTCACTAACTGTTCATTGAATGCAGGTGCCAGAGAGAAGTAACTTCCCAGGCTTATGCATCAAAAGACAAAATAGCAGAGTACAACTTCCCAATTACACTCCACTAGAAAAGGAAAGAAAGCCTCAGATGAGCATGCCTACAACTTCCTAAACACACTGCACATGTTCACTTCCCAAGGGTAAGGGCACTGCACATGTGGGCAGTCCACCCTAAGGCAAGAATCCTGGGAAAGGGGCCAGCCTGTGAAGTCCTAGGATCAAGGTTAAACAGCACGTTTATCCTTCAAGTTGCCCACATGGGTCTCTCCCAAGCATGCTTTCCTTTATTTCCTGTTCTAAAGACTTTTAAAATAAACTTCCACTCCTTCTCTGAAACGTGCCTCGGTCTCTTTTTCTGCCTAATGCTCCTCAGACAAATTCTTTCTTCTGAGAAGACAAGAATTGAGGTTGCTGCAGACCCATGCGGATTCACCGCGAGTAACTTGGATACCCTTCACCAGTACACTAGCACTTTGTTTCTACCCATGGTTGCACTCCTGGTTCACCAGGGCATGCTCAGGTTGCAAAACCTGCAACCCTGGGATCTGTGGCAGCTGAAAAACAACTCACAACTTTATTATACAAAGTTGAACTAAGCCGGGCTCCTTCTGCAGTTACATAACTCTAATTTTTGGACATGACGGTGAGGGTAAGATACCTAGGCTTATTTCAATAAAACTCATGCTGGGCCTCCACTAGCTAGAGGAAATTAAGCTTATCCTCCTCAAAATGTGCCCAAGACAAGAGACTAGGGCAATAATTAAGGCATCAATTTTATATTTAAGAAGGGTATGGAAGACAGAGACTGAAGAAGAAAAAGTGGTTTTATGACTCTTCTTGGATTAAAAGAAAAAAAAATTCCAGTATTCTTTAGTAGTTTTCAAAATGGCACTAAATAACAAATGTTCTCTTTGAAGAGAACGATTACCTAGTTAAATTAGAGAGTGTTTTCTTATGAGGGTTGCAATTAAAACTAGAGGGCAAGAGAAACTTGCCTTAGCCATTTGCCATCACCCCAGGGTTTGTTGATCAACTTTATGCTCCATTTATGTCTTCATAAACCATTCTGTGGAATTAAAAGTGTGTGGCTGACATGAATATTGCCCACTTTGCAAATGAAAAACAAGGAGCAAGAAAAACTTTATGCAAAAGCATGAGACTATCATACAAAAATTCTTTACAATTATTATCTTTGCTTCCTCACAAAAGTGAGATTACTCTCTTGGTGGATGTCACAGAATTGAAGCTTTGAAACGGAGATGCCAGGCTGTAAATTACATTTCTGAATCAATTACGCCTCTATCAGAAAGGCTATAAATAACATGCAGAATTACCAGATGTGTAATTTTTGTTACACTTGAACATTTGGTGCATTTAGAATGTCTGAGTGAGGGACTTGGGTTAATCTGTGAATTTCACGGATTCATCTGACAAGACAGTGGAAAAATGTGGGTGAGAATTATGACGACCTTACCTCAAGGAGACTTATCAGAACAAGGTCAACTCAGGAATTTGCCTGCATTTTTCTTAAAAAGAATTTAGATGGGAAACGTTCATTGGAGGCTCTTGGTGTTCCATTGGTTAAATTCTCTAAAGAGTTGATTAAAGGAAATACTTGCTTTCAAATGGGTGAGTGAGCAAAATATACTTCAGTGATGAGCCTCTCTTGACAGCTTTACACTGATTTTATTTTGTCACCTTCTTGGGAAGTCTAAGTGAGAAGCTGTTGGACAGTTTATTATAACCACTCTTAGCATCCAAAGCTTAAACATTAAACAGTGGATACAGGAAAGGGCTGGAGTTTATCAAGCAGCCTCAGGCAGTGACCTTCCCATGAATATCACTTATTCCTGGGTCTGTTACATCATAGAACTTTTTTCCCCCTGTGGCAAGTTAAGCTTTTATTCTTCTTATTTGTAGGTGAGCATTTTGTTATTAAATTTAGAAGCCGCCAGTAATAGGACTAAGAGAAAAATATGCCTTTCTATTCAAGAGAATATAATACCCACCTTTTCCTGAGAATTGCTGGGGATATGCAGGAGCCATTCTTTGTTACTGCACTAAAGGAAATCTGGCTCCCTCTGCAGAGTTAGGTAAATAATGTACAATCATATAAATGTTTATTGGCTGTGCCTTGAGTTGACTTACCACTTTAAAAGCTTACAAAATTTTTTCTCGTAGCACAACCTAATAGAATGAACAAGGAGTTTGGAATCAGCTAGAGTCTGACAGATGAATATATCTAAGATCACAGTATCGACAATGCCCCAGCTGCACTTCCAACCCAGCTCAGTTTTCTTTGCTATAAAATGGATATAATGGCTTCTCATGTCCAGTGTGGTTTGTAACATTAAATTGGATAATGCTTGCAAAATATTTAGCAGAGTTCTCTACCTACAATTAGTACTAGAAGATGTGGTTCTCAGTTTCATTTAGAAAGGCATTTTTTTTTTTTTCAATTCAGCATGCCTTTCCCCATATTTCTTTTTTTCTACCTACAATCACCTGTCCCCAAGGAGGACTCTAGAATAGCAGTTAAGAGCTTAAACTCTGAGTTAGTTTGGGTTCGAATCCCAGTTCAGATACTTATCAATTGCATGAGTGCCAGAAAATTATGTAAATTTTTCTCTGCCTCTGTTTTCTCATCTGCTAAATGAGGACAATAATAGTAACCACCTCACAGAGGCGACACTTTTCTTACCTAACTAGTGTTTTCACTGATACAACAACGAAAGCACTCAGAATACTGCCTGCCACATAAATAAATACAATAAATACTTTTCTATTATGAATACTTTTAAATATCTGTTGAATCCATTCTCCCTCCTTGTGATCATTAATTTTACGTGTCGACTTGCCTAAGCCTTTGAGTGCTCAGATATTTGGTCAAATGTCACTGTGGATGTGTCTAAAAGGTGTTTCTGGATAAGATTAGATTTTAATTGGTAGACTCAGTAAAGCAGACTGGCCTCCTTCATGTGGTTGGGTCTCATCCAATTACTTTGAAACATGAATAGAACAAAAAGGCTGCGTGATGTTACGTTAGAACATTAGGCTTCTCCTGACCTTGGACTGGAACTTACACCATCAACTGTCCTGGTTCTCAGGCCTTCAGATTCAGACTGGAACTCATCACTGGTAATATGTGCAGCACCAGCTTTCTTGGGTGTCCAGCTTACCAACTGTGAATCTTGGGACTTGTCAGCCTCCATAATCACGTGAAGCAATTCTGTATAATAAAGACAGATAGATAAACAGATTAGATAGACAGATGATAGATGAATGGATGGATAGACATGATAGATACACAGATAGATGGATGAATGCATGGATTGACATATATTCTCTATCTCTCTATATTTCTATATATTTCTTATTGTTCCTGTTTCTCTGGAGAATCTTGATTAATACACTCCTTTTTTTTTCTTTTTGCTTCAAATTTCCATGTGCATGAAACTCTGTAATATGTGAGAAACACATTTACCCCTTCTAGTTATAAGCAGTAATCACCAACACTTAAGTAATAGGATAAAAAGTACACTGGTGATTGGACCTCCGAGGAATATTGGCAGATGCCAAAGCTAAAGCATTTATCAAAAGAAACACCAAGATTAAGTATCATAATGGAATTTGCCCTAATCAAATAAGGTCTGCATCCAAAGGCTAGTAGCAAGTTCTCCACAGAACCAAGCAAGAGAAACAAGGAGTAAAGAGGGAGGACAATCACGTGCATGTGTGTGAGTTCTTGGAGTGATGCTCTTGAAGGCCTTGAATCTCAACTCTGAAAAATACCTTTTATATCCTCATTTCCAGTCATTAGAAAATTAGTAGCTGTTCATTTTTAGAAATCCCCTAATAAATCACTGCTTGTGAGGCCCTAAGAGCACTGTTTTCTTTGTTCTGATGGAGAGAAGCATCAGAATTCAATGGATATCTCCTCAACGAGTACAGAATAGATGTCTCCCATGGTTTTGACCTTGCAGTCTCCAAGAGCAGGCCGTCTTAATGTTTTCCAAAATTATACTGAGGAAGAAGTTGTCACATTAGAACTTGTTAATGCACTTGCTATCAAAGCTGATACATAAAGAGGTGTCAGATCAAGAGTCAAAGTTTTTACCCAAATCACAAAGATTCTGCAATATCCCATTGAGCATTCTGCATCTGGTTACTCTCAGAATGAAGACTATTTTTCTCATTTAGAGTTATAATAGATAGTATTTTCTGCATTGAGGTATAATTGTCAAATCACATTACACTACACTATCATATACACATTCAACATTCTTATTTGTTTAAAAATACAATGTTTTGCTCCTATCTGAATGACAGCTTTCAGGCAACAGAAGAGAAAAACATTAAAGTTTTAGAATTTATTATTTAAAGCATATAGTCATTAAAATTGAGGCACAGAAAGAAAACTGATGGGGTCAAATCTTCTCTTATGCCAACAGTGATGAGTGAGCAAATAAAAAGGAAAATTATAGGATTGTACAAGTGAAATACATGACACAAGTTCAATACAAATCACAGAAATTTGAAGCAAGAGTGGGATAGCACAGTAAAAAAAAATTCATTTGTGATTTAATGCTTAATCAAATGTGGATCACTTGACTATGAAGACAACCATGATTATTCGCATAAATTTAAAATATTTAAAGACAGGGCCCATGGAGGATCAGCAACACAAGCCTGTCTTTAATTTCTGAGTTAGTTTATGTTTTTATTTTAGTTCAGCAGATAAATAGCCTAAATTTATTATAACAAGAAAATGAAGAGATTAAGCCTCAGCTACTAGACTTAAATGCACCCATTTTTAAAAAGTTATAAAAAAGATAGTTTGGGTAGTTTTAGAGTGTTTTTTGAATGACTGACAACTCAGTTTTTACCAAAAATCTCTGAATAATTGAGGAAATGTTATTTAAAAGTGATTTTGATCACTGGTTTGGTTCTCAACACAGTTTCATGGGAAACAGAATACAGAGAGAGAAAGATAGATGCAATCATCCCACAGTGTCCACAGAGGATTGATTCCAAGATCCTTGCAAATACCAAAATCTGCAGATGCTCAAGTCTCTGCTATAAAATGACATAGTATTTGCATATAACCCATAAACATCCCCCTGTATACTTTTAATCATCTCTAGATTACTTATAATACCTAATATAATGGAAATGCTATGAAAATTGCATTATATTGTACTTTTTAGGGAATAATGACAAGAAAAAAATGTCTGTACAAATTTAGCACAGATAGTTTTTGCCCTCAAATATTTTAGATCCATAGTTTGTGGAATGCATATATATGGAACCCATGGCTATGGAGGAACAACTGTATGTAGTTTTGTACATAGGAGCCACTGCCTGAAACATTGCATCTAACCTGGATCTAGCTTTGATGGAGAACAGAAGTGAGGCAGCTATTTCTAATTGAGGCAATGCTATGAGAGAGTTGGTTCCTGTGTTTGGCTGCTCATGCGTTGCTATAAAGAAATATCTGAGGCTGGGTAATTTATAAAGAAAAGATATCTAATTGGCTTACAGTTCCATAAGCTTTGCAGGAAGCATAGTGGCGATGTCTGCTTGGCTTCTGGGGAGGCTTCAGGAAGCTTACAATTAGAGCAGAAGGCAAAGTGAGAGCAGGCAGGTCACATGGAAATAGGAACAAGAGGAGGTGGGAGGTGCCACACACTGTTAAACAGCTAAATCTCATGAGAACTTAATCACTAGTGGGAGGAAAGCATCAAAGGGATGGTGTTAAACCATTTATGAGAAACCCACCCCCATGAGCCAATCACCTCCTACCAGACCCCACCTCCAACACTGGCGATTACATTTCAACATGAGATTTAGGTGGAGCAAATATCCAAACTACATCAGATCCCATGGATTTCTAAGTGAACAGATGTATCTAAACAAGAACAATAGCATTGAGTTTTAGGATATTTGCTGAATACTTAATATTAAGAACATTAATACCATATATTCTTATTTATACATTTTAACATGTTATTTTTTTAATTTCTATGCTATAATTTCTCCTATAATGTAGCAACATCATGAGATTTATGAAAATTCTGGCTGGCTTATTTATTCTGTTAGTCCCATATTATGTACTTTATATTTAAGGAATAATTATAATTAGGCTAATAATAGGCTAGGAATTTTAATAACAATTTATTTACAAGGTGTCACAAATGCCATACAGTGGGCTGTTTAATATGCACTCGTTCACCTACCGTATTTTCTCCTAACAAAAATCCTGTAAGATGTAAAAGCTTTAAAAGAAGCTCTAGGCTCTTCTTGGTCTCATTCCTCTTTCCTACATTTTAAAGAAGGATGCTGATCTGAACTGGTCAAACTCTAGAACAGTTTAACATGTCACAGATTAAGAGGCTGGAGATTTCACAGCAGTGAAAATATCAAGCATACCACTGAGTACTCTCTTTTAACACATGTGGCTAATTACAGTGGCGATACTGAGAGCCACCTAAGTCATGTTTAAACCACCACATTTTGAACTGCTTTTCCCCTTTCCTCTCTTGGGCCTGCTCATACTTGAGTGATAAGAGCTGTGATATGTGTTTTAGCTATAGTGAGATATGGAGATATAACTTCTCCAGGTAAAAAGAGTCCTCCAAGGGAATTTGAAATGTGTGATTGGGACTAAATCTCCAACCAGTAATAGCATATTTGTATGCCTTACTTGTGCCAGAAATCTGCAAGGAAGGAAGAATTTCTAGGAAGCTGTATTCCTAGAGATTTCTACCACTGTATCTCCAGACAATTTCCTATCTCCAAGAAGACAGAATTCCTACGATATTTTCCCATCCTTCCTTTCCTGAATGAAGAGAGCAGTCTTGAGTTATATATATATATTTTTTTAATTTTATTTTACTTTAAGTTCCAGGATTCTGTGCAGAACAGGCAGGTTTGTTACCTAGGTAAACATGTGCCACGGTGGTTTGCTGCACCTATCAAGCTGTCACCTAGGTATTAAGCCCCGCATGCATTAGCTATTTGTCCTGGTGCTCTCCCTCTCCTCCCCGCTTGAGTTATATCCTTTACCTTCTTTACATTTGATTCGTCTCTTATTTTGATAGACGATTTATAGGCCTTAAGAGAGGCCCCTGTCATTTTATTCATGATAGAATTATTTAAACAGTTGAGAAAATACACACTCACACTTACGTAATCATGACACAGAAACTTTCTCATCCTTTGTTTATGTGGCTAAATTAGCCATTCAGATCAGTTTTCAAAGCATCCAGAAACACCTACACATAATTACATAAAGTATTGTCAATACTAAGGAAAATGCCAAAGATCTTCTACTGAGATATGTTGTGCAAATAACAGAATGTCAACTCCGAAAATAATTTAGAGAAAAAATAAATTCAATTAAAAAAAATATGACAACTTAAATGAGCAGTGACCAATTGATCATTTTACTCAGCAGTTGGTGAAAAATTTTGGATTTGTGAGGAGTTCATTATTATTTGACAGACAACTTGTTCGCCATTATTTATATGTAATATTTGAGAAGACAAATTGTGCATATTGTCATCCTAAAGGTACAAGGAATTTCTCTCCACTTCATCCCTCAAATATTTCATTCCACTTTTTTTTTTCCTTTCTTCTTTGATATTTTTTAACAAAGTGCAGTGGGACAACTTTTTTAGGCCAATTATTAGATTGGTTGGTGCAAAAGTAATTGCACCAACCTAATAGATCTGAGTTCAATTCCATGTGAGATATTTATTAAATGTTTGACCCTGAGTAAATTTTTTAATTTCTCAAATTTCCTCATCTATACAATGGGGATGCTTACAAATGCTACTTTCAAATAAGTTTGTTGAGACAGTTAAATGAACAAATACAACATTAAGATGCTCAACAAGTGCTGGGTTCCTCCTGAACTTAAGGCTTCAAACAAGGCATGAAAAAGCTACAAAGATTTTTAGGAAATGCTTGCTATTTTTAAACAACTGAGTCTAGTAACAGACTATATTCAAATAATTAGCTTTTGTTATTTCAAATATAATTATTGCCACCAAAATATGAAGGCTGCTCTTGAATTGTGTCGGCCCCTTTTGGCACTGGGTTCTTTCTTGCCGTTGGGTTTCTTTTTTTTTTTTTTTTTTGCCTGCACCCTAGAACAGAGACCATTGTTCTTGACTGACAAGTCCATGCTACCCTTGTCAATATTCACCATCCTAATACATATTCCCTTGAATATATGTTCTCTGTTAATTCAGAAATGTGGGAAGTTTAAAGGAATTAACAGTAATATTCATAAACACATAGACTGTGATTTTTTAATTTATTGTTGGGAAATAATGGGTATTTCAATTAATTTGGGCTGCAAAACCAAATGTCTGCTTTGTTCTCAACACTCTATTAGAAGGTGACCATGCGTTTGCTTTGTCAATCCTCCAAAATGCACTGATATTGAAATAGAAAGACCAACTTACACAGAGAAAACTGAGGTTCAGAGATATTTATATTGTGTGTGTGTTACTTTTTTTCTTATTTGTATTAACAAACACAGGGACAGAGATGTTTATTGATTTGCCAACATTTCATATATACTAAAAGATTGAGTTGGTGTTTATTTCATATGTACATATGGTCCCAAAATTCCTGTGCTATCTACTTTAGCATCATCTCTTCCTACATGAAACTGAGTTTATCACAAGATTTTAAAATGTATTAATAATGCATTAGTAAAATTTTTTATGAGCTTCTGTCAGAGAATAATGATAATGGGTTGGGCATCTCCACTTAAAAGATGAAGTAATTGTGCTCACTTCGGCAGCACATATACTAAAATTGGAATGATACAGAGAAGATTAGCATGGCCCCTGCACATGGATGACACGCAAATTCGTGAAGCGTTCCGTATTTTTTTAAGAAAATGTGGAACATATACACCATGGAATACTATGCAGCCATAAAAAAGGATGAGTTCATGTCCTTTGTAGGGACATGGATGCAGCTGGAAACCCTCATTCTCAGCAAACTATCGCAAGAACAGAAAACCAAACACCGCATGTTCTCACTCATAGGTGGGAATTGAACAATGAGATCACTTGGACACAGGAAGGGGAACATGACATACCGGGGCCTATTATGGGGAGGAAGGAGGGGGGAGCAATAGCATTGGGAGTTACACCTGATGTAAATGACGAGTTGATGGGTGCTGAGAAGTTGATGGGTGCAGCACACCAACATGGCACATGTACACATATATAACAAACCTGTACGTTGTGCACGTGTACCCTAGAACATAAAGTATAATTAAAAAAAAAAGATGAAGTAATTATAATAAAGAACATCTATAATAATAATCATCATCATCATCAATATTCTCAGCTTCTGTACAGTTCCTACAGCTTATACAAACTTTACACATTTTTTCAGAAATATTAAAACCAGACCCTGCTCTTAAAAATTTGCTGTGTGTCACATGACTATTCTCTGTGATTCTGAAAGCCCTCCCTAAGAAGTTTGTTATCCCCTAAAAAGTGCTGGCATTGTTGAAAAGGAAGGTACCTAGGCTGGACATCATTTGAGTTTTCTTTGAAACTGAAGAAGTAACTTTCTCTGAATGGTCCTCCTCAGTTTCACGCCCCTCTGACAGTCCAGTGACATGAGCTGCAGGGCAGCCCCTGTGTTTCACTAGAGGCTGATAATAAGTAAGTTTGAAAGTGGCAGCAGATATTGGTACCATTTACTTCCTCAACATTGGATTGGATAAAGTACTTCCCCAGCAAATTCATTTTATAATTTTATTTCTTTTCATACTTATGGATTTCAATGGAACGATAAAATATTAATTCTGGAAAAGGTTTATGAAACAGATCTGCCTTGCCTAACCATTTTGCAGATGAAGAATCTCAGATACAAGAATTGACTTTCCCAACAAAAAGGCAAGATTAAGTCAAGATTAATGGAAAAGTCAAGATTCAGAATAAAGTTTCCTTCCTTCCTCCCTCCTTGCATTTCTTCTGCAATAATAAGTTGAGTACCTGTCAAATCAATCTAGGATTAAAGGCAAGAAACTCATTCTTTTCCTATATATTTGCATGTTTGGGAGGTGCTGGGGAATAGGGGGATGTGTGTCCCATTGTCCTTGTTACTAAAGATTCAAAAGTTGACCCTCTAAGAATTAACTGTCTATTGGGAAAACAAAATTGTAAATACATAATCTCACTCTCTCACTCACACACATACACACACACGCCAGTGGTAGTATTCATGATATTTTCAAGATAGAGTATTGCATGTGAGCCAAATCAGCTTGTTGGTGCTGTTTCTTAGTCTACAGCTTGTTTCTCTCTCCAGTTTGTTTCTTATCACCTTGTCAATTGCATACCTCCTAAGAGACCAGAGCAGATGACATTGTAACCTACAGCAGACCTTAGGGACCAGCTGCCTTAGCTGGGACTCTGACACTTTTCCTTCCATTAACCCTGACTGAGTACTAAAGACAGAACATTTTGGTTTTCAATTCCCTAAGCACCTCTTGAGTTCAGCTTGCCTCAAGTACAACCATACATCAGAATTACATTTCTTCCAGTTTCAGTGCCCTATGTTCTGGTGAGTTCTAGGGGACTTCTGTTTCAATAACCAGACCCTACTCTTCAAAGCCACCACTTAAAATACTCAGAAAGTTCTGTTTTTTAAGTCAATGAAAGATATTAGACAGAAATGGTTTTCCACTTTAGAAGAAGCTAGTCTGGAAACTGAATTGTAAATTCAGTACAATTGGTGAGTACAGAACGTGTGTTTAAGGGAAAGCTAATTTACCCATATCATTCAACATTTATAGCTGATATGGGCCACTGACATACATTTTGTATTTCGCAAATGGTTCAGGGGGGAGATTATTTAAAAGTTTGACCATCATGTTCTTTCCTCCTCAAAATAAAAACTCATAATACCGAAAAGTAGATTATTTAAAAGTTTGACCAACACGTTCTTTCCTCATCAAACTAGCAAACTCATAATACTGAAAAATATACAGAGGAAGATTTTAGAATGAGCAGGTATACACAAGGTTAAACTAGCTATTGCCCAGTGTTTTTAAAGAAAGTAATGGACATGGTGGGACAATAATGACCAATCACAAAACTCATTAAATATACACAAAATATTACATATATATATATATATCTCACATAATACATACTATCTGATGCAATCCTCACATTCTGACTACTGTGCACACTTGGACCATTTATTTCTGTGAAGAGTTAGATTCTATAAGGTTTCCATCACTGACATTTTAAGTTACATATAAGCTCTAGTCTCCGAAATGTTCAACGTATGAAAAGGTTTATGCCACATCTAATGATATCCTCTTGCACCCAAAAATAAAGTTTTCTGGCTTAAATTATAAAAACACTTTTATTTCTAGGCAGAAGAGAAACAAACAGAAAAACATATATTGTATTTCTAATTATCATGTGTTTTTTCCATGTACTAATCTTTTCATAATATTCTTCAATGAGGCTAATTATCATTGAAATGGTTGGACATTTTAGAAGACTTGTGTTAGGTAATATGTAAAAAAAAAAACCCTCAATAAGTATTTCTCCTGAATCATTTAATCATTTATTCAGTACATATATATCAGCAACCGTTTTATTCCATTCACTATGGAACTGCTAAGAATGCCAAGGTGAGACATCCTCTCTTTGGAGCCAGTGATTGTAAAGGAGAGACAGGCATATGAACAAATAATTAAATGTTGTTACCTGAATAAAAATATTGGGACAGACAAACTAACATGAGATTAAAAAAGAAAAAAACAAATGGCTCTGATTTGGTGGGGGAGTCTTGGAAGGTTGATGGAAGAGGAGACTAAACAGGAGCATTTCAGGGGCATGATATAGGGGAGAATATGGAGAGGCAGATGCAATGTGGGGAGACGGGGATCGCAACAGATTTAATGATCCACAAGGTGCCTAATTATGAGTGAAAGGAGAAGTAGAAGTGGAGGAGTGAAGGGATAAAGCTAATGACATTTCTACTTTTACATACCAGTCAGTACCTATTGCATATCTGCAGGTCTTCAGGGAAAATAACCATCTTTAAAAATTAAACTGTTACTACTTATGGTACCCATGATTGCCACTGCCCAACTGGAAAACATTTCCAGATTTTTCTTTTCCTTATTTCATTATAATTTTTCTTCTCCTGTCATTCCCCTTTCCCAACAGAAGCCCCCACATCCGTTCCACAGTACTGGGTATGCAGATGGAAGGTTGAATGATGAAAAATTATTCAAACAGCATACCACAAGCTAACTATTTCAAGCGTATCTATTGACTGAAGAGATTTGCATTATGAACTAAGTCACTGCAACAAGACAATGGTAAATAGCAGCCAAAACAAAGAAATAGATCATTTAAATAAAGGAAAAGAGCTAACATCAACGTGTATCCATTTCTCCTCAGTTGAAATTTACCCTAGAGGAACTAATATGAAAATATTACTTTCATTGTTTAAAGGAAATCCAGTGGAATGAAATGCTAATTTTGTATCTCCAGTAGTGAATTGGATGAATGAGAAATGCATTCAACTGCAATATATCCAGTTTTTGCTGTATGCACATTGTAAAGTCCTACAGATATAAAAATTAATGCCGGGCACGGTGGCTCACGCCTGTAATCTCAGCACTTTGGGAGGCCAAGGCGGGTGGATCACGAGGTCAAGAACTCAAGACCAGTCTGGCTAACATGGTGAAACCCCATCTCTACTAAGAATACAAAAATAAGCCAGGCGTGGTGGAATGTGCCTATAATCCCAGCTACTCAGGAGGTTGAGGCAAGATAATTGCTTAAACCTGGGAGGCAGAGATTGCAGTGAGCTGAGATGGCACCACTGCACTCTAGCCTGGGTGAGACAGCAAGACTCCAAATGGGAAAAAAAAATAATAATAATAACAAGACATAGTCATTGCACTCAAGAATGAAACAGTTGATTAAGGGAGAAGGACACAAACAAGTAGCTGCAATGAAAATTGGTAACATGTACAAAGGATGGCTACACAAAATATCATCAGAGAATGGAAGAGAAAGAAATGGTCCTACCGTGTTCAATTGATATTTGGAAGATAGTTAACAATAAAAACTGAAAAGGTGATATTCAAACCAGAAGATTAGTAAGTAGAAATATTGATGGAGGCACTGCAGATGACCTGGGAGACAGAGTGGCCTTTCAGAAAGAAAATAATGTAGAAAGTCTCAAGAACAGAAAATAACATGATCATAGCAATTATTCTATACAGAGAAGGAAAAGAGGTATCAGTGGGGTCTAATGGAAAGAAATTGGGTTATAGTAGTCCCGTAATCAGAGTTTAAGCTGAAAAAACTGAATGGAACCAGTTTATAAAGAGCCTGCTTGCCACACTATGAAAACTGCATCCTATCAGGTAGCTAAGGAGAACACTTTAACTTATCAGACGTGCTTTTGAAGAAGAGAAAAGTCAGGGCAGACTGAGATGAAGTGATTTTAGTTAGGAAACACCTGGGAAGATCCTATTTAGTAATTCAGGGTGGAAGATGATGTAAGCCAAATCAGGATTTATATTGACTAGGGTAATTTTTTTATCACTTAATTAAAAGATAACTATAGAACATTTAATAATGATATGGTGCTACTAGCCTAAAGCACTTTAAACGTAGAAACAGTAAGGAACTCTGTGAGAATAGAGATCTTGCTTTCAGGAATTGCAGGAATTCCACTATACCCTCAAGACCTTGAATATTGCCTGGCAAATCACAGGCGTTTAATAGTATCTGGTAAATAAGTCAAAGGAGGGAGGGAGGGAGGGAGGGAGGGATGGATGAAATTTTATTTGGCTTCTGATTTATATCAGGTTCACTAGGAATGAGACTTTAACATGGAGATTCAAGTGCAGGAGGTGTATTAGAAAGCAGTTAGAGGAACAAGGATCAGACAGAGGGAGAAGATAACCCATAGAGAAGCCCCAGCCAACTCTAGGGGGATCTCTGCATGGCTCCTCTAGAGCTATACTGTTTCTTTTGTACCCTAATCAACCAGTCATTGGATAAGGGACACCCATTTGATTAAAGGAAATTCCTAGAGAGAGGCTCAGCTCGGAGCCGTTAGCAGCCAACCCTCTCAGAAGCTGGAGAAATACCCGCCTCATGTTTAATGGGAAACTGCATTTCATGGTTCCTGGCACATTGCAAGCATTCACTAAATGATTATATATTGGTGTTATTAAGATCTTGAATTACAAGAGGGATTTCCTATTTTCTCCAACTTAGTCTCCAGTAAGTTATTTCTGGAAAGTAAACTTTCCAAGTTTCAATTATCTGCAGTTCAAAGTTTTGAGGGGTTAGGGACTCAGACTTTCCTCTATACAGTCAAATACAGAATATCTTCTAAAGAGTGAACATGAAATAAGTATAAATTAATGATAACAGAGAAAGGGTTAATTCCCTGGGTAAGCATGGCCGTCCTCTTCAAGCATGGCCAGGGAGCAAGAAGACGTATGTTTGCGCTGCCAGTCTGACTTTGGAGATAAAGAACACTGACTGGAACTGTGAGTTCAGAAAAGTTGCTTCATCTCTCAGAACCTAAGTTTCTTCACTGATCGTAAGACCTTCCTCGGAAGATTGACTTGAAGAGTTTATGACACAGCATCCCCAAGTTAAGAGAAAAGCAAACTGTCATGGAGTACTGAATATTTAAGGGTTTCAAATTCTAAATGGCTGCTTCCTTTATTTGTTCTTTGCCTCTGTTTAGTTTCCAAGAGACCTGGTCCCAGTTCTAGTACTCAACTACTCTTTCCACTGAGTTATATGGGATTATACCCCTAGTGGTTCAAAACCAAACAAAATATCATGAAATCTTTACCTTGTAATAAAGAGGAAGGGTTTTTCAATTCAACAAAAAAGATAAAAATACTGTATACATTTATTACCTAGAGTGAAATAATGTGCCGTTTTATTGGTGTTGCCATGTTAACTTTCTTGGATCCTAACTTTGTGCACCATCACAAAGTCGTGCTAATATTAGTGCAGCGTCTAAGGGCAGAAGTTACAGCATCAGACAACCAACATTTAAAACCAAGCTATGCCACATTGCTAGCTATGTGATGAATTATTTAAGACCCTTAGGTCTCAGTTACATTTTTTTTGCAAAACATGCATGAATCATAGAATCTAATTCGTAAGATTATGTGATGAAGAAATAAGATACTGCATGTAAAGTCCTCAGTGCAGTGCCTAGTGCTGAATAACTCTTCTTAATAATAGCAGCCACCATTTTTTGACCACTGTATGAGTTTGTTAAAGCTGCCATACAGAATACCACAAACTGGGTGGCTTAAACAACAGAAATTCACTGTCTCACAGTTGCGAAGGCTACGAGTCCAAGATCCAAGTGTCAGTAGGTTTGGATTCTCCTGAAGCCTCTCTCCTTGGCTTGCAGACGGCTGCCTTCTCACTGTGTCCTCACATGGACTTTCCTCCTTTTGTACGCATCCGTACTAGAAGCAGGACCCACCCGACCTGCCTCATTTTAAGTTAACTGCCTCTGTAAAGATGATTTTTTTTTTTTGCCCATAACCAAAACTTCATTGAAAATCTGACATCAAAATAGGAGACCACTGTTGTACACCTTATAAAACGAAATGTAATTACATTATCTTGGTAGATTAATTCGAATTATGGAACTTATGATAAGTTTTTCTGTGAGATAACACAAATTCAGGAAGCTGTGTGGATCATTAGTGTTGCTTTCTCCTAAATGAATAGCCTTCTGTGAGGCTGGCCTTTCCTCCTGTAGGCTGGCACAACACTGTTAAACAACCTAGTCAAAGAACCACTCTGAGCATGGTTGAAAACCGTGCTAATCTTGTAGCAACCTGGACATTTTACATGCATATAGTAAGAATGTGGACTTCGCACTAGCCATTTCTTTTTAAGATTTTTCTTTTCCTCTTCCAAGGATAGAGGTAGTAAATCCCTTGCCAAAGTCATCCTTTCGCAAGTCAGCCCTTCTAGACTCTCAGTCAACACTGCTAGCAAGCTGCACGCGATGTGCGCTCAGCATCTGCTATTTCCAACTGTGGTTACATTCTGAGATACTATGGGTTGGGACTTCAACATAACGGATTTTGTGGGGGACACAATTCAACCCATAACAACCACTCACCATTTGTTATCTATTACGTGTCAAGTGTCATGCCAGAACAACTTTCTTCTGAATGTGCCCCAAGTGTGTTCTTGACATTACCTCATAAACTGTTGTACCCTTTAACTTAACTCCTGCTCAACAAGCAGCTTGCCTTGTTGTTATTTTTCAACATAGAAATAGGCTTTTTCTCTAATAATCTTATGTACAAAATGTATATTCATTGTAAAATGCTCAGACAATATAAACATCTGTAAAGATAAAAGGAAGCCTATGTATAACCCCAATGCAAAGAAATAACTGCTGTTTTGATATTTGTAGATGGACAGATATTTTTTCTTTTTCTTTTCTCATATACAGAAACTTACTGTTTCTCAAAGGTGGAATTATACTCTACGTCTGCCCATATTTTACATTTAAAATATTTTAGACATCATTTATGCCAAAAAGTATAAATCTACATCACAAATTTAATGCTAAATAATATTTTATAGTAACTGTTTTCCAGCATTACATTGCTGACAACTTTTTTGCTATTACAAAAAAAGCAGTTCAATGAACATCCCTGTTGAAGCATCTTTGCCCTGATCATTTCCTTCATATACTTTTCAACATAAAAGCATTAAAAAAAAACTTAGATTGGTTGATACGTATTTCAAGATTGCCCTCCAGAAAGATGTTCCAATTATAGTCCTTTTAAGTGCTAACCGGTTAATATCATTGCCAGGAAACATGCTGATTTTGCATCAACCCTCTTCTACCCCCTGCCTCCCCCCAGCCATAACTATCCCTTGAGAAGCCATATTGTACTAATTGAACCAATATAACATGGCCCTTTCCCCTCAGAGTGACAAGGCTCAAACAGATTATACAATTTGCAAGTAACACATGGAGACATATATCCAAGTGCTAAATTGCATGTAGTACAGATGCTAAGCACCCTGGGAGGCGCAGCTTACTTCCTTCTGCTTTTAGTCCCCACACAGGGTTGAAATGAAACACACCCATGTGCAGCAATGTGTCTAATGTGTTTTTCTAAAAGAATACTTAATCTTCTAGTTCAACTTTAGAGAAACTAAAGCAAAAACAGCCTCACAACCTGCTTCTCCACCTTCACCTGCTACCATTCTAACTCACTGAACTCCAGCCATGCTGATTTTATTTTATGTTTCTCCAGCACCAAGCTCATGCCTGATCAAGAGCCCTTCTACTTGTTGCTCCCTCTGCTTCAAATGCTCTTCCCCAATGTCATCCCCCATGGCTCCCTCTCCCTATTCAGGTCTCAGTGACATTCATCTCACTCATGACATCCTCAGAAAGGCCTTCACTGAGAGTCCAATTAATAGCACCTTCACCCTACCCCTTTGACCTCCAACTGCTTTGCTCTTTCGTTACTTCTTAGTATATACCATGGGTAAGAATTGTCTCATTTATTTTGAGTTTATTTCATATTGGCCTATACACACTACAATGTAAGCTCTATAGAGACAGTAACTTGGCTGATTCATCCATCACTATATAGAAAACAATATTCCTACCTGGCATGAACCATATTTCATAGACTTAAAAAAATTTTTTTCACATTTAAACATCAAGGTATTATGTCTTAAACTTAAGTGTCATTTAGATAGCCATCAATGCATAAATGACATTGCCTACACATGCGGAAACTTGGTCATCACTACCGATGTTGTCATCTCTTCAGTGGAGTCTGTATACTGTTGAAACTACATGGGTAGTGTTTAATTGACATATAAAATACCCTTTAAATTTATTATATAAAATATCTTTGATTTTGATGATTGAGCATTGAATTTAAATGTTGGACACCTAGAAAGTCATAGACACATAATACCAGAAACAGAACATAAGTTTAATATTAGTCAGGCTAATACTTGTAGGAAGAGGAATGATCACATCTCCATATTGCCTTGTAAAACAAAAAGAAGTGCATTATGGAGTATATGAAATGAAGACATATCCAAGTAGATTACGCTATTACATTTTGTTACATTTTGCACATATCTTTCCATGTATCTTGCTAAGATACATGCAAAGTTTCGTCCATTATGTGCCAAGCAAAAGATTTTTAAAATCCTAAACATTTATGTACCTGATAACATAAGTTAACAATATATGAAGCAAAAAAAAAGAGATAGGACTGCAAGTAGAAGTAGAAAACCACAAATATAACCAGCTATAATTGATAGAAAAAGTATATCAGTAAGGATGGAAGACTTGAAAATTATAAACAAATGACTGGACCTAATTGACATTTTTAGGACACTCTTCCCAACGACAGTAAAATGAACGTTCTTTTCAAGTACATATGAAACATTTACAAAGACAGGTTATACTCTGGGTCATAATATAAGTCTCAATAAATGTGAAAGAACTCAGTTCAGATAAAATATGTTCTCTGAACACAATGAAATTAAAATAAAATCAACAACAGAAATATCTCTGGAAAAATCTAAAAATATGTAGAAATAAAATAACATTCTCATAAATAACCCATGTCAAAGAAGAAACTAACAAAAATTATAAATTGTTTTAATTGAATGACAACAGAAACACAACATATCAAACTTTGAGGAATGCTTCCAAAGCAGTAATTGGGACAAAATTTAGAGCACTGAAGACCTTTATCAAAAACAAAGAGCAGGAGGAGCGGAAGAGGGATGCCTCAAATGAACTATCTCAGCATCAATTTTGAGAAATTAGAACAGCAAATTAAACTCAAAGGTAGGAGAAGAAATAATGAAGATGAAGGTGGAAGAAAATGAAAATATAAAACAGAAAAATAAGAGAAAAACAATGAGACCAAAATCTGGTTCTTTTTATTTTCCAAAAATATTGATAAACCTCTAGCCAGACTTTTGAGATACACACACACACACACACACACACACACACACACACACGAGAGAGAGAGAGAGAGAGAACAAATTATCAATATTACCAGTCTCAGGAGTGAGAAAGTGAAATTGTTTTTAGAGTTAAAAGCTTTTCAAAAGACAAAATTCAAAGCCCAGATAACTTCACTGTTGAAGTCTGCCAAACATTTAACAAATAAATAGTATTCTACACAAACTCTTGGAGAAATTTGAAACCTGAAGAAATAGTTTCCAACCCACTCATGACACAAAAATTATTCTGGTACAAAAAATCAAAGATGTTGTAAGAAAAGAAAACTACAGATTAATAACTCTTAGGATCATGGATATAAAAAGTCCAAGAAAATTTTTTAGCAAAATGATTTCAACATTTTACAATAATGATAATACATCATGATCAACTTGAGTGTATCTCAGGAATGCACAGTTGGTTCAGCATTCAAAAATTAATGTAAATCACCTTCATGTAGCTTGTTCTAACATTGAAAACAAACTATATTATCCTCTCAGTAGATACAGAAAGTACATTTGACAAAATCCAACATTATTCCTGATAAAAACTCAGCAAACTACAAGTAGAAGAAAACTTCCTCAACTCAATAAAGGCAGTTACATAAAACAAACAACTAACATCAAAGGTATTGATAAAAGACAGAATGTTTTCCCTGAGAACAGAAACAAAGCAAAGAAGTCCATTCTCACCAGTTATATTCAACATTGTACTGGAGATTCTGGCCAGAGCAATAAGGGAAGAAAAATAACTAAAGGACATTTCGTTTTGGACAAAAAGAAGTAAAAATGTCAGTATTCACAGATGACATGATTGTCTACGTAAAAAACACAAAACACAATGGAATGTATAATAATGCAACTAGAACTAATACATGAATTTAGAAAAGTTGCAGGATGCAAAATTAACACACAAAAATAAATTATATTTCAACTTTCCAGAAAAAGAAAAATTAGAAGTTGAAATTTTTTAATATGTCATTTACAATAGCACTAAAAGTATGAAATTACTAGGAATAAATGGGATAAAATATATGCAAGACATGAACACACAAAACTAAAAAACAGTGTTAACAGAAACGGAAAAAAATCCTAAATAAATGAAAAGATGTATCATGTTCATGAATCAGAACACATAATATTGTAAAACTGTCAATTTTCCCCAAACTGTTCTATAAATTCAATTAAATCACAATCAAACTCCATGTAGGCTTTTTTTTGTAGAAATTGGCAAACTGATTCTAACAACTCATATGGAAAAGCACAGTACCTAGAATACCCAAATGAACTTCGAAAAAGAAGACCAAAATTGAAGGATGAATATTACCTGATTTAAAGACTTATTAAAAATTCAGTAATCAAGAATGTAAGATACTGCCATAAAGATAAACAAGAAGATCACTGTAATAGAATAAAGAGTCTAGAAAGAGGCCCAAACATATATGGACACTGGATTTTCAATAAAGGCACAAAGACAATTCAGCGGAGCTAGGAAAATGTTTTAAACAAATGGTGCTACAATGATTGGATATCTGTATGCAAAACAGAACTTTGATCCACAGCTCAAACCACATATGTTAACTCAAAATGGGCCATAGACCTAAATGTAAAAACTAGAAAGATTTCCAGAAGAAAACTATAGCAGAAAGCCTTTGTGACTTCGCTTAGGCAAATACTTCTTAGATATGTCACCAAAATCATGATTTATAAAAGAACAAATTGATAAATTGGACTTCATCAAAATTTAAAACTTCTCCTTGAAAGACATCCTTAAGATAATGAAAAGACAAGCAACATACATGTAGAAACCATTTGCAAAGCATATATTTGAAAAAGGACTTGTTTTCAGAATATGTAAAGAACTCTCAAGATTCAGCAGTAAGAAACGAAACAACCCAGTTTTTCAAAAGGTGGAGGACAAAAGATTTAAACAGATACTTAAACAAAAATATATATATGAATGGCAAGAAAGCACACGAAACAATATTCAACATTAGTCATTCAGAAAATGAAAATTAAACCACAACCATATACCACTATGAACTCATTAAAATAGCTTTAAAAAAAATTTAAGTAAGCATATGAAATATTGGCAAGAATATGGCAGAACTACAACTCCTGTATCCTGCTAATGACAATGTAAAGTGGTAGAAGTGCTCTGGAAACTGTTTGGAAGCTTCCGTAAAACTTGAAGATGTGGCCAGGCGTGGTGGCTCATGCCTGTAATCCCAGCACTTTGGGAGGCCGAGGCGGGTGGATCACGATGTCAGGAGTTCAAGACCAGCCTGACTAACATGGTGAAACCCTGTCTCTACTAAAAATACAAAAATTAGCCCGGCATGGTAGCACGTGCCTGTAGTCCCAGCTACTCAAGAGGCTGAGGCAGGAGAATTGCTTGAACCCGGGAGGCGGCGGTTACAGTGAGCCAAGATCATACCATTGCACTCCAGCCTGTGTGACAAAGTGAGACTCCATCTCAAAAAAAAAAAAAAAAAAAAAAAAGTTAAAGATATACATACCTCAAAGTCTTCCAGGTAAATATTTATAAGAAATATATTTGTAATAGCCAAAAACTGTAAACAATCTAAAACTCCATCAACAAGTAAATGAATGAACAAATTGTGGTATATCCTGTAATGGAATACTACTGAGCAATAAAAAGAAGAGAATTATTAGTACGTACTACAAACATGGAAGGATTTAAAAATTATTATTCTGGGTGAAAGAAAACAGACAAGAAGTAGTACTTACTTTGTAATTCCATGTATGCCAAATTATAGAAAATGTAAATTAACCTATAGTGATAGAAAGTAGATCCGTAGTTGCCTAAGAATATAGTGGAGGTGAGGGGGAGGTTTATGCAGCCTGCAAGGGAGGAATAACAAAGAAGCATGAGGAGACTTTTGGGGGTAATAGATATGCACCCTATCTTGACTGTGGTCATGATTTCATGTGTGCATCATACACCCAAACTTGTATACCTTAGGTATGTGTAGTTTGTCATATGTCATCTCTCCTCAATAAGGCTATTATCAAAAAAAGCATGCATCCCTAATACGACTTTATCTGTTTTTAAATTTTAGATTCAGGGGATATGTACATGGGCAGATTTATCACATGGATATATTGCATGATGCTGAGGTTTGGGCTTCCAATAATGCCATTGCCCAAATAGTGAACGTAGTACCCTATAGGTAGTTTCTGCAACCCTTGGCTTCCTCCTCCTTCCCGCCTTTTGGAATCTACAGTGTTCATTGTTCTCATCTTTGTGTCCATGTGTACCCAACGTTTAGCTCCCACTTATAACTAAGAACATGTGGTATTTGGTTTTCTGCCTCTGCTTTAATTTGCTTAGGATAATGGCCTTCAGATCCATCCATGTTACTGCAAAGGACATGAATTCTTTCTTTTTATGGCTGTATAGTATTTCATGGTGTACATGTACCATATTTTCTTTATCCAGTTTACCAGTTCACTGTTGACGGACACCTGGGCTTATTCCCTGTCTTTGCTAATGTGAATAGTGCTGCAATAAACATATGAGTGGAAGTATCCTTTTGGCAGAATGATTTGTTTTCCTTTGGGTACATACCCAGTAAGGGGACTGCTGGGTTGAATGGCAATTTTATTTTTAGTTTTTTGAGAAATCTGCAAGTTATCTTCCACAGAGGCAAAACTAACTTACATTCCCACCAACAATGTATGTGTTCTCTTTTATCCACAACCTCGCCAACATATGTTATTTTCTGAAGTTTTAGTAATAGTCATTCTGAGTGGTGTGAGATAGAATCTCACTGTGGGTTTCATTTTCATCACTCTGACAATTAGTGATATTAATCATCTTTTCATGTATTTGTTGGCTGCTTGTATGTCTTCTTTTGAGAAATGTCTGGTTATACTAATATAACAATTTTTTAAAAAGAGTAAAGCACATAAAAGAGGGTACAAGTTTTTCCTTCTATATTACATATGAAAATGTTTTATAATGAGGAAAATATGGCAATTAAAACAACTTACCTGTAGAGATGCAAAGAGTATCTTATACATCTCACTATCAATGTGCTATAAGTTTCTGTATTTGAAATCAAAGATCAAGTATATAAAGTTAGCAAAAGACTTTCTAATTACTGAATTTTTATATTAAAAACTCAGGAAAGTTATAAAATTATAATCATATTGAATATAAATATATTTAAATGATTTTATAAAAAGTGAAAAATATGAAATGATATATAGTTTCCCTTATATGTTTATCTGTGAATTGTTTTCTGATATTTAAAAAAACACATGATCACATAAAATTTTCATAAAGTATATAGATTTTAAAAGCATAATAATTCCATATGTCAAAGGCAACTGCTGTTTGTTTAAAAATAAAACTAGAAAGGCAGATATCAAAAAGTATTTAGCACAGACACTTGAAAACATAATCATATAGTTGTGTATTTTGATTTTTTTAAATAATGAATCAAAATATTTCCTCAGTCACAACAAAAACTGCAATAAATTTGCTATTTAACTGATTTGGGGAGGTTTTAGTAAGCTCTGGGTGTGTGGCTGTTGTTCGTTGCCTTTTAAAGCTTTTGCTTCCCTTAATAATATTGATTGGAAAGATACAGGCATGATCTTAATTCCACATTCTGATGTCCCTCACCATTCAGTAGGACTAGATGAAATTTCCAGGATTTTTCTCACTTTGAAGATTTTTTGGGTTTAGTATAAATAGTTGTATTGTAGGCCAAGCATCTCAACAACATTTCTATAAAACACAAAATAGAATATGTCCAAATGCTGTATTTTCCAGGGTTATTAAGTTCCAATATTATTAAGCTCAAACCTGGACTAGCCCTGTAGGGTGAATTGCAACAAGCACACTCATAAATTCTCTGAATTCAACAGCATTCACTTGGACAGTTTGCATGCTTCATGAACGTTCCCAAGAGACTTGTTCTTACTTTGGATTCTTCTAGAATATGCATACTCATTCATAAATTTTATGTATATACAACTCTACTCACATACAACATAAATACATGAAAAGATTTTCAAAAATAAGGCTGAAATCAGCCATATTTTTCAAACAATTATTTTATGAATTGATAGAACAAGTATCCTTGTTACTATCACTAAAGATATATCATTGTGATTAAAAGGTCTGATCCTTAGTCTAGCTCACTTCAAGACTAGGTTTTAGTGGCCAACATAGCTAAACAAGCTACCCCTCAAAGTACAGAAATCTTTAAATGGGGTGTTGGGAGAAAGAGACTTGAATATCTTGCTAAATAAGTCTTGATACTCATTTATCAATTGCATAGGATTCACTTGTTGTTTTGGAGGTATAATTTTTAAATATCTTGAAACAGGTGGTCATTTCACACAAGCTTTAATGAATATATCAAGGCAAAACAAGCAGAATGTGATATATTAGTAACTGTGATTTCAAAAAAAATAACTGTCTTCAATCCACGTATCAATTTATTTTTTTCAGCCTACTTACTGTTTGACTTTATTAGCTTGTTGTTTTTAACCTTGCTGTGTACCAACCAGATTGTGCTAAGAGCAGAAGTGCAGCTCTGTCATTTTTTCGTGTTTTTTTCTTCAATTATTGATATTACTTGAAATTCATTATTTCTTAACAATCATTTTTAACACCTTGATTGAGGTATAATTGATATGCAATAGACTGCACACATTTAAAGTATACAGTGTGATTAGTTGTGACATAAGTATACACCCAGGAAACCATAACCACAATCTCTATGCTGTCTTGATGATACACCATTATATTGTCTTAAATTAGGTCATGCAAGTCCTCCAACTTTATTTTTTTTCAAAGAAGTCTGGGCTATTACAGGTGCTTTACATTTCCGTATGAATTTTAGAATCCATTTATTTATACACACACACACAAAGTCTGCTGAAACTTCTATTGAGAATGCATTGAATCTACAAATAAATCTGTGTAAAACTTTTATGTTAACATTTTTTAGTCTTCTTTACCAAATTTCTGTCTATTATCCTATCAATTGTTAGGTATTAGTATCTATGACTAAAATTGTGGATTTGTCTGTCTGTACTTGCAATTCTATCCACTTCTTGTGCTATGCATGTTGAAGATCTATTATTAGGCGCATCAAGACTTAGAATTGTTGTCTTCTTGATAAACTGATCCACTTCTCATTATGAAATGATCTTTTTCCCTGGTAAGAATCTTTTCTCTGAAACCTGCTTTGTCTGATTTAAATATAATCACTCCCGATTTATATGGTTAGTACAAGCAAGATACGTTTTTTCATTCTTTTACTTTTAACCTATTCATTTCTTTATATTTAAAATGTTTTTTTTTTTTTTTTTTTTTTTTGGAGACAGAATTATCACTCTGTACCCACGCTGCAGTGGCATGATCTTGGCTCACTACAACCTCCATCTCCCAGATTCCAGTGATTCTCCTCCTTCAGCCTCCCAAGTAGCTGAGAGGTGCATGCCACAATGCCTGGCTAATGCTTTTTGTATTTTTTAGTAGAGATGGGGTTTCACCAGGTTGGTCAGGCTGGTCTCCAACTCCTGACCTCAGGAGATCCACCCACCTTGGCCTCCCAAAGTGCTAGGACTACTGGCATGAGCCACCGCACCCAGCCTAATGTGCATTTCTTGTAGGCAGCATGCACACTATCTTGTTGTTTAATCAAAGAATCCCTGCTTGTCTGTTAAAAAAAAAAAAAAAAAAAAAAAAAAAAAGAAAAAAAAACAGAAGAAAAAAAAAAAGCAAGATCATGTCCTTTGCAGGTACATGGAATGGAGACAGAGGCCATTATCCTTAGCAAACTAATGCAGGAACAGAAAACCAAATACTGCATGTTCTCACTTATAACTGAGAGCTACATACTGAGAAGTTAAGAACACAAAGAAGGAAACAACAGACAGTGGGGTCTTACTTGAGGGTGGAGGGTGGGAAGAGGGAGAGGAGCAGAAAAAATGACTATTTGATAGCTTAATACCTGGGTAGTGAAATTATCTGTACAACAAACTCCTGTGACATGAGTTTACCTTTGTAACAAACATGCACATGTACCCCTGAACCTAAAATAAAAGTTTGGAATCCTCAATTTTTATTTGAGATATTTAAAGTATTCTCATTTAATGTAATTATTTATATGGTAAGCTTTCAGTATTACTATTTGTTTTCTATTAGTTTTATCTTTCATGTTTCATTTTTTCCTTTTCTTCTACCTTCTTTTGGATAAATTAAGTATTTTTATAAGTTCATTTTATCTCATTTGTTGGTTTACTGCCCATAATTCTTTGTCTTTTTATTTTAGTAGTTTTAGTGGTTGCTTTAAGGTTTATAGTATTCATTTTTAATTTATTAGAGTCTACCCTCAAGTGATCCTACAGCACCTCCTAAAAGTATAGTATTTTTATAATATCATACTCTGAGTTATCTGCTTCCCCCTTGTGCTAGCGTTGTCATATCTTTTACATATGTCATAAACCCACACTATGTGGCTGCTTTTGTTTGAATGGTCAATGATCTTTTAAAGATATTTAAAAATCAAGTTTTAAATTCTATATTTATTTTGGTAGTTACAATTTTGAGTACTCTTCCTTCTTTTGTCTAGGTCCATATTCCGATCTGTTATCATTTTTCTTTACCCTGAAGGAATTCCTTTAACATTTCTGTAGTGAGAGTCCCTAAGTGATCAATTCTTTCCATTTTTGGATGTCTGAAAGAAGTCTATGTGGCTTCGTTTTAAATATTCTTACTGAATATAAAATTCTAGGTTGACTTCTTTTCTTTCAGTATTTTAAACATATTGCTTCACCATTTCCTCACTTTCATTAACTCAGGTAAGAAATGTGCTTTCATTAGGAAAAACAGCTAATGGATGCTAGGCTCAATATCTAGCTGATGGGTTGATAGGTGCAGCAAACCACCATGGCACATCATTACCTATGTAACAAACCTCCACATCCTGCACATGTACCCCAGAACTTAAAATAAAAATAAATGTGCTTTCATCCTCATCATTCCTCTGGTAATAAAGATTTTCTCTTTATTACTGGTGTTGAGTAATTTGAATAAAACCTATAATGGTGTAGGTTTTTTTTTTTTTTTTTTTTGGAGACATAGTCTTGCTCTGTTGCCAAGACTGAAGTGCAGTGGCAAGATCTCGGCTCACTGCGAGCTCCGCCTCCCAGGTTCATGCCATTCTCCTGCCTCAGCCTCCCGAGTAGCTGGGACTACAGGCGCCCGCCACCAAGCCTGGCTAATTTTTTTGTATTTTTTTTTAGTAGAGACAGGATTTCACCATCCTAGCCAGGATGGTCTAAATCTCCTGACCTTGTGATCTGCCCACCTTGGCCTCCCAAATTGCTGGGATTACAGGTGTGAGCCGCTGTGCCCGGCCATAGTATTCTTAATAGTTCTTATGCTTGTTTGAAGTTTCTTTAGTGTTAGCTTATAATTTTCAAAAAATTAGGGGAAAAAATTGTTCTTTATTTGTCCTCTTCTCCCTTCAGGGACTCCAGTCATACACATATTTACATATTAGGCTACTTGAAGTTTTCCTATAGCTCACTATGTCCTGTTCATTTTTCATTCTGTTTTATCTGTTTCAATTTTTATTTTTTTAGTTTCTACTGTTATGTTTTCATGTTTACTAATCTTTTCTTCTACAGTGTCTAATATACTGTTAATCCCTTCCACTGTATTTTTCATCTCATTCATCACAGTTTTCTCCCCAGATGTTCAACTGGGTCTGTTTTATGTCTTCTGCATGTCTAATTAACTTGAGGACATATATAATCCAATTATAATAATTGTTTTAATGTTCTTATCTGATAATTTTGATATATATAATATCAGTTCTGAATTGCATTTTATTGATTGATTCTCTCCTCATTATAAATAGTACTTTTGTGATTCTTTGTAAGCCTCATAAGTATTTGTCAAATACCAGTCATTGAGAGTTTACCTCGTTGGGTGCTGGATATTTTTCTGTTCCCTACAAATATTCTTGAGCTTTGTTCTTGAATGCAGTTAAGTTACTTGGAAAGAGTTCAATCTTTTAGGACCTTGCCATTGATAATCATTTGATGGCACTGAAGTAATGCTCACTCCAGGGATAATCATTATCCACCACTGTTGCAAGACTCTTTTATGCACTCTACTAAATACTTCATGGATCATGAGCTTTTCCAGTCTGGTAGTAAAAACACATACTATTCCTAAGCCTGTGTGATCAGCAAGTGCTATTACCTCTCTTCTTTTAGGTAGTTCTTTCTCTAGTATCACATAGTTTTCTTCATGAATGCACTGATCAGCTGAATACTTGAGCAGAGCTCCCTGCAGATCTTTGGAGTGCTATCTTTTCTGAGACAGAGTTTCATTCTGTTGCCCAGCCTGGACCGCACTGGCACAATCTTGGCTCACTGCAACCTCCAACTCCTGGGTTCAAGCAATTCTCACGCCTTGGCCTCCCAAGTAGCTGGGACCACTGGTATGTGCCACCACATATAGCTATATATTTGTATTTTCAGTACAGAAGAGGATTTTGCCACGTTGACCAGGCTGCTCTCAAACTCCTGACCTCAAGTGATCCATCCACCTCGGCCTCTGAAAGTGCTGGAATTATAGGCATGAGCCACTGCGCCCAGCTCAGGAGTGCTTTCTTTGTGTAGCTTTCTCTTCTCCAGTACTTTGTTTTGTGATCTCTAGTGGCATTGGTTCTTCTGTGAGATGGGGCTCATCTCATTTGTTTTCCACCTCTCAGGAATCACTCTCTTTTATCGCCTGATGTTCAATATCTTCAGAGCCATTTTTCATATATTTGCCCATTCTTTGGTTATTGCAGATGAAAGGATACGTAAATCTGGTCCTTGCCACTTCTATCTTGACCAGAAGAAGATGTCTTCTCTGTCTCTCAAAAATGGTTGTCATAGTTAATGTTAGGTGTCAATTTCAATGAATTAAGGGATACCCAGATAGCTAGTAAAGCGTTCTTTCTAGGTGTGTCTGTGAGGGGTTTCTGGAAGACACTAACATCTAAATCAGTGGACTGAGTAAAGAAGACCTGCCATCATCCAAGTGGGTGGGCACTATCCCATTGACTGAGTGCCCCAATGAAACAAAAATACAGAAGAAAGGTAAATTTGCCCTCTCTCTCCTCTGGAGTTGGGACGCTCACCTTCTCCTGCCTTTGGACATAAGAACCACAGTTTTGGAAAGAGGAGGGACCTGGAGCAAGATGGCCGAATAGGAACAGTTCCAGTCTCTAGCTCCCAGCGCGAGCAACACAGAAGATGGGTGATTTCTGCATTTTCAACTGAGGTACCAGGTTCATCTCACTGGGGAGTGCCAGACAATCAGTGCTGGTCAGCTGGTGCAGCCCGACCAGCCAGAGCTGAAGCAGGGAGAGGCATCGCCTCACCTGGGAAGGGCAAGGGGGAAGAAAATCCCTTTTCCTAACCAGGGGAACTGAGACACCTGGAAAATCGGGTAACTCCCACCCTCATACTGCAATTTACCAAGGGTCCTAGCAAACGACACACCAGGAGATTATATCCCACACTTGGCCGGGAGGGTCCCATGCCCACGGAGCCTCCCTCATTGCTAGCACAGCAGTCTGCGATCTAATTGCAAGGCAGCAGCAAGGCTGGGGGAGGGGCACCCGACATTGCTGAGGCTTAAGTAGGTAAACAAAGCTGGGGAAGCTCGAACTGGGTGGAGTCCACAGCAGCTCAAGGAGGCCTCCCTGTCTCTGTAGACTCCACCTCTGGGGACAGGGCATAGCTAAACAAAAAGCAGCAGAAACTTCTTCAGATGTAAATGACCCTGTCTGACAGCTTTGAAGAGAGCAGTGGATCTCCCAGCACAGAGGCTGACATCTGAGAATGGACAGACTGCCTGCTCAAGTGGGTCCCTGGACCCCTGAGTAGCCTACCTGGGAGATATCTCCCACTAGGTGCAGACCAACATCCCACACCTCATACGCTGGAGTACACCCCTGAGACGAAGTTTCCAGAGCAAGAATCAGACAGAAACACTCACTGTTCAGCAGTATTCTATCTTCTGCAGCCTCTGCTGCTGATACCCAGGCAAACAGGGTCTGGAGTGGACCTCAACCAATCTCCAACAGACCTACAGCTGAGGGTCCTGTTAGAAGGAAAACTAACAAACAGGAAGGACACCCACACCAAAACCCCATCAGTACGTCACCATCATCAAAGACCAGAGGCAGACAGAACCACAAAGATGGGGAAAAAGCAGGGCAGAAAAGCTGGAAATACAAAAAATAAGAGTGCATCTCCCCCTCAAAAGGAACGCAGCCCATCGCCAGCAACAGATCAAAGTTGGACAGAGAATGACTTTGACGAGTTGAGAGAAGAAGGCTTCAGTCCATCAAACTTCTCAAGAGCTAAAGGAGGAATTACATACCCAGCGCAAAGAAACTAAAAATCTTCAAAAAAGAATGGAAGAATGGATAAGTAGAATAATCAATGCAGAGAAGGCCATAAACGAACTGAGAGAGATAAAAATCATTACACGAGAAATACGTGACAAATGTACAAGCTTCAGTAACCGACTCAATCAACTGGAAGAAAGAGTATCAGTGATTGAGGATCAAATGAATGAAATGAAACGAGAAGAGAAATCTAAAGAAAAAAGAGGAAAAAGAAATGAACAAACCCTTCAAGAAGTATGGGATTATGTAAAAAGACCAAATCTACGTCTGATTGGGGTGCCTGAAAGTGAGGGGGAAAATAGAACCATGTTGGAAAACACTCTTCAGGATATCATCCAGGAGAACTTCCCCAACCTAGTAAGGCAGGCCAACATTCAGATTCCAGAAATACAGAGAAGCCACAAAGATACTCCTCGAGAAGAACAACTCCAAGACACATAATTGTCAGATTCACCAAAGTTGAAATGAAGGAAAAACTCTTAGGGGCAGCCAGAGAGAGAGGTCGGGTTACCCACAAAGGGAAGCTCATCAGACTAACAGCAGATCTCTCAGCAGAAACTCTCCAAGCCAGAAGAGAGTGGGGCCAATAGTCAACATTCTTAAAGAAAAGAATTTTAAACCCAGAATTTCATATCCAGGCAAACTAAGTTTCATCAGTGAAGGAGAAATAAAATCCTTTACAGACAAGCAAATGCTTAGAGATTTTGTCACCACCAGGCCTGCCCTACAGTAAAAGACCCTGAAGGAAGCACTAAACATGGAAAGGAACAACCAGTACCAGCCATTGCAAAAAGATGCCAAATTGTAAAGACCATCGATGCTAGAAAGAAACTGCATTAACTAACCAACAAAATAACCAGCTAATATCACAATGACAGGATCAAGTTCACACATAACAGTATCAACCTTAAATGTAAATGGACTAAATGGTACAATTAAAAGATACAGACTGGCAAATTGGATAAAGAGTCAAGATCCACCAGTTTGCTGTATTCAGGAGACCCATCTGACATGCAGAGACATACATAGGCTCAAAATAAAGAGATGGAGGAAGATCTACCAAGCAAATGGAGAACAAAAAAAAGCAGGGGTTGCAATATTAGTCTCTGATAAAACAGACTTTAAACCATCAAAGATCAAAAGAGACAAAGAAGGCCATTACATAATGGTAAAGGGATCAATACAACAGGAAGAGCTAACTATCCTAAATATATATGCACCCAATACAGGAGCACCCAGATTCATAAAGCAAGTCCTAAGAGACTTACAAAGAGACTTAGACTCCCATACAATAATAATGGGAGACTTCAACACCCCACTGTCAACATTAGACAGATCAACGAGACAGAAAGTTAACAAGGATATCCAGGAATTGAACTCATCTCTGCACCAAGCAGACCTAATAGACATCTACAGAACTCTCCACCCCAAATCAACAGAATATACATACTTCTCAGCACCACATCACACTTATTCGAAAATTGACCACATAATTGGAAGTAAAGCACTCCTCAGCAAACGTAGAAGAACAGAAATTATAACAAACTGTCTCTCAGACCACAGTGCAATCAAACTAGAACTCAGGACTAAGAAACTCAATCAAAACCGCTCAACTACATGCAAACTGAACAACCTGCTCCTGAATGACTACTGGGTACATAACGAAATGAAGGCAGAAATAAAGTTGTTCTTTGAAACCAATGAGAACAAAGATACAACATACCAGAATCTCTGGGACACATTTAAAGCAGTGTGTAGAGGGAAATTTATAGCACTAAATGCACACAAGAGAAAGCTGGAAAGATCTAAAATTGACATGCTAACATCACAATTAAAAGAACTAGAGAAGCAAGAGCAAACACATTCAAAAGCTAGCAGAAGGCTAGAAATAACTAAGATCAGAGCAGAACTGAAGGAGACAGAGACACAAAAAACCCTTCAAAAAATCAATGAATCCAGGAGTTGGTTTTTTGAAAAGATCAACAAAATTGATAGACCACTAGCAAGACTAATAAAGAAGAAAAGAGAGAAGAATCAAATCGACGCAATTAAAAATGATAAAGGGGATATCACCACCGACCCCACAGAAATACAAACTACCATCAGAGAATACTATAAACACCTCTATGCAAATAAACTAGAAAATCTAGAAGAAATGGATAATTTCCTGGACATTTACACTCTCCCAAGACTAAACCAGGAAGAAGTTGAATCCCTGAATAGACCAATAGCAGGCTCTGAAATTGAGGCAATAATTAATAGCCTACCAACAAAAAAAAGTCCAGGACCAGATGGATTCACAGCTGAATTCTACCAGAGGTACAAGGAGGAGCTGGTACTATTCCTTCTGAAACTATTCCAATCAACAGAAAAAGAGGGAATCCTCCCTAACTCATTTTATGAGGCCAACATCATCCTGATACCAAAGCCTGGCAGAGACACAACAAAAAAAGAGAATTTTAGACCAATATCCCTGATGAACATCGATGCAAAAACCCTCAATAAAATACCGGCAAACTGAATACAGCAGCACATCAAAAAGCTTATTCACCATGATCAAGAGGGCTTCATCCCTGGGATGCAAGGTTGGTTCAACATACGCAAATCAATAAACGTAATCCAGCATATAAACAGAACCAAAGACAAAAACCACATGATTATCTCAATAGATGCAGAAAAGGCCTTTGACAAAATTCAACAGCCCTTCATGCTAAAAACTCTCAATAAATTCGGTATTGATGGAATGTATCTCAAAATAATAACAGCTATTTATGACAAACCCACAGCCAATATCATACTGACTGGACAAAAATTGGAAGCATTCCCTTTGAAAACTGGCACAAGACAGGGATGCCCTCTCTCACCACTCCTATTCAACATAGTGTTGGAAGTTCTGGCTAGGGCAATCAGGCAAGAGAAAGAAATAAAGGCTATTCAGTTAGGAAAAGAGGAAGTCAAATTGTCCCTGTTTGCAGATGACATGATTATATATTTTGAAAACCCGATCATCTCAGCCCAAAATCTCCTTAAGCTGATAAGCAACTTCAGCAAAGTCTCAGGATACAAAATTAATGTGCAAAAATCAAAAGCATTCTTATACACCAATAACAGACAAACAGCCAAATCAGGAATGCACTTCTATTCACAATTGCTTGAAAGAGAATAAAATACCTAGGAATCCAACTTAACAAGGGATGTAAAGGACCTCTCTTCAAGGAGAACTACAAACCACTGCTCAGTGAAATAAAAGAGGATACAAACAAATGGAAGAACATACGATGCTCATGGATAGGAAGAATCAATATCGTGAAAATGGCCATACTGCCCAAGGTTATTTATAGATTCAATGCCATCCCCATTAGGCTACCAACGACTTTCTTCACAGAATTGGAAAAAACTGCTTTAAAGTTCATATGGAACCAAAAAAGAGCCCTCATTGCCAAGTCATTCCTAAGCCAAACGAACAAAGCTGGAGGCATCACACTACCTGACTTCAAACTATACTTACAAGGCTACAGTAACCAAAACAGCATGGTACGGGTACCAAAACAGAGATGTAGACCCATGGAACAGAACAGAGTCCTCAGAAATAATACCACACATCTACAGCCATCTGATCTTTGACAAACCTGACAAAAACAAGAAATGGGGAAAGGATTCCCTCTTTAATAAATGGTGCTGGGAAAATTGGCTAGCCATAAGTAGAAAGCTGAAACTGGATCCTTTCCTTACTCCTTATACGAAAATTAATTCAAGATGGATTAGAGACTTAAATGTTAGACCTAATACCATAAAAACCCTAGAGGAAAACCGAGGTAATACCATTCAGGACATAGGCATGGGCAAGGACTTCATGTCTAAAACACCAAAAGCAGCGGCAACAAAAGCCAAAATTGACAAATGGGATCTCATTAAACTAAAGAGCTTCTGCACACCAAAAGAAACTACCATCAGAGTGAACAGGCAATCTACAGAATGGGAGAAAATTTTTGCAATCTACTCATCTGACGAAGGGCTAATATCCAGAACCTACAAAGAACTCAAACAAGTTTACAAGAAAAAAACAACCCCATCAAAAAGTGGGCAAAGGATATGAACAGACATTTCTCAAAAGAAGACATGCATACATCCAACAGACACACGAAAAAATGATCATCCTCACTGGCCATCAGAGAAATGCAAATAAAAACCACAGTGAGATACTATCTCACACCAGTTAGAATGGCAATCATTAAAAAGTCAGGAAACAACAGGTGCTGGAGAGGATGTGGAGAAATAGGAACACTTTTACACTGTTGGTGGGACTGTAAACTAGTTCAACCATTGTGGAAAACAGTCTGGCGATTCCTCAAGGATCTAGAACTAGAAATACCATATGACTCAGCCATCCCATTACTGGGTATATACCCAAAGGATTGTAAATCATGCTGCTATAAAGACACATGCACATGTATGTTCATTGTGGCACTATTCACAATAGCAAAGACTTGGAATCAACCCAAATGTCCATCAGTGACAGACTGGATTAAGAAAATGTGGCACATATACACCATGGAATACTATGCAGCCATAAAAAAGGATGAGTTTGTGTCCTTTGTAGGGACATTCATGCAGCTGGAAACTATCATTCTCAGCAAACTATCACAAGAACAGAAAACCAAACACCACGTTCTCACTCATAGCTGGGAATTGAACAATGAGATCACTTGGACTCGGGAAGGGGAACATCACACACCGGGGCCTATTATGGGGAGGCGGGGGATGGGGGGGAGCGATGGCATTGGGAGTTATACTTGATGTAAATGACGAGTTAATGGGTGCTGATGAGTTGATGGGTGCAGCACACCAACATGGCACAAGTATACATATATAACAAACCCACACGTTGTGCACATGTACCCTAGAACTTAAAGTATAATAATAAAAAAAAAAAGAACTACAGTTTCTCCAGACTTTGGACTCTGGGACTTGCACCAGTGGCCCCCTGTGTTGCTGGAAGTCAGGGACCCCAAACAGTGGGACCGGCTGAAGCCATGGCAGAGAAACATAAATTATGTAGATTTCATGCACATTTTTCAGTTCCCAAAATTAATACTTTTATAATTTCTTACCCCTCTCTTTACTGCAATCTGCAAACATAAATTGTGAAGATTTCATGGCCATTTAACAGTTCCCTAATAATACTCTTATAATTTCTTATGCCTGTCTTTACTTTAATCTCTTAATCTTGTTATCTTCATAAGCTGAGAATGTACGTCACCTCAGGACCACTATTGTACAAATTGATTGTAAAACGTGTGTTTGAACAATATGAAATCGGTGCTCCTTGAAAACGAAAAGAATAACAGCGATTTTAAGGAACAAGGGAAGACAACCATAAGGTCTGACTGCCTGCAGGCTCGGGCAGAAAAGAACCGTATTTTTCTTCTTGAAGAGAGCCTATACACAGATGTGCAAGTAGGAGAGATATTGCTAAATTCTTTTCCTAGCAAGGAATACTAATAATTAATACCCTTAGGAAGGAATGCATTCCTGGAGGGAGGTCTATAAACAACCACTCTGGCAGTGTCTGTCATATGCGGTTGAGATAAGGACTGAAATATGCCCTGGTCTCCTGCAGTATCCTCAGGCTCACTAGGGTGGGGGAAAACCCCACCCTGGTGAATTTGAGGTCAGACCGGTTCTCTGCTTTCGAATCCTGTTTTCTGTTGTTAAAGATATTTATCAAGACAATACATGCACAGCTGAATATAGACCTTCATCAGTAATTCTAATTTTGCTCTTTGCCTTGTGATCTTTATTGCTCTTTAAAGCATGTGATCTTTGTGACCTACTGCCTGTTCGTACACACCCTCCCCTTTTGAAATCCCTAATAAAAACTTGCTGGTTTTGCAGCTCAGGTGGGCATCACGGACCTACTGATACGTGATGTCACCCCCAGTGGCCCAGCTGTAAAATCCCTCTCTTTGTACTCTTTCTCTTTATTTCTCAGACTGGCCAACACTTAGGGAAAATAGAAAGTACCTACTTTGAAATACTGGGGGTGGGTTCCCCAGATACCCCTGGTTCCCAAGACTTTGGACTCAGATTGGGCTATAATTCCCTGGATATCTCTGTTGTAGACCACATTGAGAGGTGACAATGTGCTAGCAGCCCTCACTCTCAGCGTCTCTCCCTCCACACCTCTCTGCAAGCAGAGGGAGGCGGCTCCAGCCTCAGCCAGTCCAGAGAGGGGCTCCCACGTTACCGGCAGACTAAAGGTCTCCTCAAGCACCGCAAATGTGCTAGCAGCCCTCACTCTCAACGTGAAACTTCTTAGCCTCCATAATAACATGAACAAATTTTCCTAGTAAAGGCCCTGATATAAATGCAAATCAAAAGCACAATGAGATACTATCTCATACCAGTCAGAATGGCTACTATACAAAAGCCAATAAACAACAAGATACTGGCAAGGTTGCAGAGAAAAAGGAATGCTTATATACTATTGGTGGTAGTGTAAATTATTCCAGCTACTGTGAAAAGCAGTTTGGAGACTTATCAAAGATCTTAAAACAAAGCCATTATTTGACACAACAATCCCAATACTAGGTATATAGCCAAAGGAAAATAAATTGTTCTACCAAAAAGATGCATGCATATGTTCTTTGCAGCACTAATCACAACAGCAAAGACATGGAATCAACCTAGATGTCCATCGACAGTAGACTGTATAAAGAAAATGTGGTCCATGTACACCATAGAATACTATGCAACCTTAAAAAAACCGGGATCATATCCTTTGCAGTAACATAAGATGGAGCTGGAGGCCATTATCCTAAGCAAACTAAAATAGAAACAGAAAACCAAATACCACATGTTTTCACTTCTAAGTGAGAGCTAAACATTGAGCACACATGGACATAAACATGGGAACAATATACATGGGAACTACCAGAGGTGCGATGGAAGGAGGGAGCATAGGCTGAAAAACTACCTATTGGGTACTGTGCTCACTGCCTGGGTCCAATATACTCATGTAACCATCCTACACATGTACCCCCTATATTTAAAACAGAAGCTGAAATGTTATAAATAAAAACCCTTCTCTCTATATATATATTATATGTGACATATGTTCAAGGTCATAAAACTGGTAGACATAAAATTGTTTTTTAAAGATACATATAATTCTCATTGTTTCTATTTCTTTGGAAAACCCTGATTAATAGAATGGCAGTGTGGATTTTTTGTGTGATAGTCAACAAATGCACAAAAAAATGTCATGAACTGCGATCAGTGCAAGGAAGTAACGCAATGCTTTTAATTTCAAACATTTTACCATGGAAACTGACTGGCTATGTAAGAGAAAACATTTGCTTAAGAAAGTAAACAAGTGAAGAGTAGGAGAAACCTCTCCAAGGAAAGAAAAAGTGCTTGTAAAAGACTTGTAATGGAAGATGTGTGGAGCATCAGAGTTCAGAGTACCATGTGGGGCAGGAGGGCCCAGGCAGATGGCAGGGGGTCTGATCAAGCCAAGTTTGAAAACCTTGGTAAGTATTTTAGACTTTATTTGAGAGCAATCAAAAACCACTTAATGACTTTTACCATGGGATAGTAACATAACCAGATTTGTGTTTTGAAAAGACTATGTGGGGTTTGTTGTTCTTGTTGTTGTTTCTTCCGAAAAATCAAAAGGAAAGAGAAAAAAATAGACAAAAATCTAGTTGTCCTTGACCTAAATTAGTATGTTAGTGAAACCAGTTCAATTGTCCCACAGAACTGATGTTTACTGTTTTTTGGATAAACATAGGAATTGACCCTTCTAGTCTTAAATCTTGAAACTTGAATTTATCTTACTTGACCTTTTTCCCAGAAAACCAACCATGAGGGCTTCCAGAGAGTATCAAGGAACTGAAACTCACCAGATCATTGCATCTAGACAATGAGACAGCAGACCTCTCACCTGTCATCATTGCCTAACTGACCACCTGCTTCCTGTTGGCCAACTCATGTTCCTTACCCCTTTCTAATTCCTGTTTGTCCACACATAGTTACATTCCTTCCCCTCTATGTAACTCCACAACTGTAGTGGATCAGGGAGGTAGATTTGAGACTGATCTCCTGTTCTCCTCAGCTGCAGCACCCAATAAAGTCTCCTTTCCTAGCAATGCTGATTGTCTCAGTGATTGGCCTTCTGTGAGGCAAGCAACAAGATCTAGACTGAAACCCTGGCATTTCAGTAACATTAGAAGGAAGCTCAAACATATATGGGGAAGAAGAAATAATGCACCAATGTCAGCTCACAGAGCACACAAGGTTGGGATGCCCTTGCCACAGAAGGCTGAGGAAAAGGACAAACCTCAGGCAGTATAGTATGCGGTGAAAAGTGCCCTAGACCGTACAGCACAACAGACTTGGGTTCAACTCCTGGCTTTGCCATTGGCTACTCATGAGACTGTGGATAACTTAATTTTCCCTACATTACAGATAAACTGAAACTCAAAGTAGCTAATCACATCGACCTTGCACAGTTCTAATGTGATGTGTAAGCCTCTCAGTATAATTCTAACTCAGTAACTGCATAATATATGTTAGCTCTTGGGGTAGTGGTATTCTATAATTAAGTCAACTCACGAAGACCAATATATGTTCAAGGTCACACAGCTGGTAGACATAAAATTGACTTTTAAAAATTACCTTTTAAGTCACATAGATAATTGATCATGAGAATTACATCAAGTTACAATCCCATAAAAAATATCAACTTCGCATTCCGGTACCAACATTAAAAATTGTCATTTAAAGAACATTATGTGATCAAATAAGATATTAAATGATTGTATTCTACTTCTGGATTTCCTAGCAAAAAGATTTATTTCAGATAAAAAAGTTAAAATGTTTGGTACTTATATGATCATAGAAGTCTAGATCAAAGGTTACACTGAAATACAGATTACAGACACCAGTATTATAAGATTGAAATCATCTGTTGTCATGTGATTTCATTATCTGTTATTATTTTCCTTTTATTCTTTGACATGAGTTTATAAAGACTTTAGTGTTACTCAAAATAATCTATATTTGCAAATTCATATGGGAACATAGAGATTACAACTATATAAAATCCCTAAAGAGCATATGCATTTTCAATTTGGCTTACCAAGGCAATGCACATTATGGTTTATCTTACACATATGCTGGCCATCATCAAAGTCACCTTCAATGAAAGACTTGGGGGACTAGCAGTTTCAGGAGTTAATTCTCCCCACTCTTTGAATCTATCTCATCTCTACATAGTATGCAAATTTCTTTGGAGATATTTCAGAGACTGAATACTATGGGAAAAATAAGTTTAGAATTAAAATGTCTGTCTTCTCTGATTAAAATTCCAGTAGATACACCTTTTAAGGGGAGAAAAGTTTTTGAATGCACTTACAATTGGACACTTTTAAAGTTTCTTAATTATTTACACTTCCTATGTTTGAACCAATATAATGACAAGGCTGAATGAGAGCTAAAGAGCTCTCTTTTACTTGAATGTAGGGATAAAATTCCATAAGGATGAATAGGGTCAGAGAGTGGACTATTTCTACTTCAACTCATTTTGCTGCCTCTAAGCAAATCACATAAAGCCGAAAATTCTCCTGTTTGTAATCAACAGCTTAGCCTCTAATACCATCACAGTTTTCTCTGTAAATATTGCCTGAGAACTTGAAAAATCATCTTAAAATATATTTTTCAAATGGCAAGGGGCAGGCATAATTTGTATAACATGAATTAGTCTAGTATTTAAGTTGATCATGTTTATTTTCATCTTTTTCAGACATTCCCCATATTCTTATGTGTAACAGGGCATAATGGAAATAGTGCTGATTAGCGATATGGGAGATCTGACCTTCAGTGCTGACCCTGACCCTTGAATTTTTCTTTTCACTTGAAAAAGTAATTTCAGTTATTTGAGTCAGCATTAGGTAAAATGAGGTTATTTAGACTAGGAGCTAAGAAAGTTTTCAACTTACGTTTTATGAATCTCTGACCAAGGTCATGTTGATAATGAGCTATGTCCCAACAATTGAAAAGGTGAATCTAAGGTGTTGTGAACATAGCATAGGAGGAAGCTCACCATTGTATTAACGTGGATATATCACAAGGTGGAATTTGAAGTGGACAGGTAATTATTTTTTCCTTCTAATTTTGTTGTCACTTCAGATTTACAAAGCTGAGTTTATTTCTCAATTGTTCTGTGAAAAGCCCTTCTCTTGTTTTACTTTTTATTTTTATTTTTGACTTAATTTTTAGTGTCCATTTCCTTTCCCTTTCCTCCTCATCATCTTGGTCATATATGTAACCTTGTAAAACATATCATGTTATTGTACATGTGTGTTTTTGTGTTTTCAGGTTATATAAATGATGGTATTCTACAGTTCTTGGCTGTTCCTTAATTTATAACTCAAAACTATGCACTTATGGGCATACAGTGTGGAATGATATACACTGGAGACTCAGAAGGGTGGGGGTGATGGATGAGAAAGTACTTAGTGGGTACAATGTACATTATTCAGGTGATAGTTAAAGTCCAGACGTCACCACTATGCAATATATCCATATAACAAAACTGCTCTTGTACCCCCTAAATTTATACAAACAATAAAATCTATGCTATATGGTATATTTAAAATCTATCCATTTTTCTATATGTATCTAGCTTATTGATTGTTACTTATTTTTCCAGAAATTAACACACAGATCACCTCAAATTGTTCATTACCATAAATACACTGTACCGCAACTGAAATCTAAAGTTCAGCACAAAAAGCATGTCAGCAGGGGAAGAAGGGGAAATCTGATGATCTTGGACACTTCTTTTTAATAGACCTGTATGATATTTTTTAACAAGGCACATAACCAGAAGTGGGCATTGCTAATCCATAATCATGTCATTCTTAATTTCACTACTAACTGCCAAACTGATCTCCAGAATGGCTGTATCTTTCTTGTTGGACATTGTTCCAGAAAAACTCTACTTCTTGTGGTTGCTACCAGCAGCTTCAATCTCCTGACCCTGTAACTCAACCACTGGCCTCCAACGCTACCAGTGAGTGGGAGAAAGGGATGGAGGAGACACATTAGCTCTTTCCTGCCTTAGCTCAAACATGACACATGTCACCCGGAGACCAGCAGCCAGAACTAGTTACTCAACTCCAAGGATGCCTAGAAAATATGAAGCACCCCATGAATATTTTGTGAGCAATGTCCGCACCGTGATTTAACTTCCCACTCTGAATGCTTTGGTTTGTTACAATACATTTTATGCCTTTATAATAAAGAAAAAAAGTGTAAGCAATGATCAAAGAATCAATTTTGTGTGTCACTGCCAGATTTAATCATGTCACTCCTCTGTTCACAAGCTGTTCATGGCTCCCCTCTGCCTAACAGGCTAAACTTCTTGGCCTAGTTTTCTCTCCAGCAATAGTAGATCAAATTTAAGATGACTTTTCACTCCCATAAATTTTTGATCAGTTTTTATTCAATTTTTGTGTAAATTGGAAGATAGTGATGGTCCCTTAAGAATTGGTATGGGATTGAATGAAATTTAATAAGGTGCCTGACAGTTATGTGATTGTGATTTGTAGAACTTTCATTTTATAACCTTAAGCAATATTGACCTCAGAAAAGAACAGAATGAGGAACAAAAAGAATGAATATGTTATTCATCTTTGTTCTAGTCTTTCTACTTGTTAATTGCCACAATAAATGTCAAAATTAATTTCTGAATAAGACTTGAACAAATTATTTTAAGAAAGTTGATTTATTACCAAGATTTCATGTACAATATGCAAGAAAACACAACAGGTAAATGGGTTTCACAAAGAGCACATTGACGGATAACATGAAGGGATAGAAATAACCAAAAAACAAAAACATGTAACTGAGTGATTCTCATGAGGATACCCTCAGGGATTTGAGAGGTCCCTTTAACATACCTGGGTTTACTCTCGAACCCCAAGAGATGGCCCCGATTCTCTCAAGCAGAAAAAACACATCTTGAAGCTATGCTCTCCAATTATTTCAGTCGAGCACACAATACAAAGAGCTCTTAGGGTGAGCTGAAATATCTGAAAGTTTGCAGGCCTGCTTTAAAAAACATTTACCTCTGCCAGATTTTATAAAATGTCATTTCAATTATTTTTGCACAATAGCACTGAAGAAACAACATTTCCTTGATTAGCTTGACATGTGGTAATTTGGGTAGAGTTTAACTTTATTTATCCTTGACTAGAACAAATTGTCACCCTGCCCTTGTTTATACAAAGTGCTGTTATTTTTTTTCTCCTTTCATTTGTATAATCTGTGGCTTGGTTTTATTTTAAATGCTGGTAATTGGTACATTGAGGCAGACTTTAACTGCATCAGATTCACAGCTAAGAAAGCAAAGTGATGCGTGGAGGAGAGGGGGCATAGATCCAACACATACATGAGACCTGTTAAACAAAAGCCAAAGATAATTAAAAGCAGAAAGAAAAGAAAGAAACTCCTGACAGAACAACGAACTAGCAAAGAGTTTCCAACTTTAGAAAAAAAAGAAAACTGAAGAGGAAATATTTCTACCACATGGCTTCAATTGTATTTTACATTGAAGAATATTTACTCACTCTCAAATCTAGACATCTATAAGTTAAGACCAAGGGAGACTCTAATACTCTGGCCTTAACCTCATGGGAAAAGTTTACATGTGAAGTTGTAAGTCTGCTTTAAAGAGTATTGTCACATTAAATGATGTTCAGAAATGGCTATTAGGCTGGAGAATATGTAAACACATATACTATTGTGAATTTAGATGTCAATTTTATTCCCTTTATTATGCTACATTTAATGAAATCATACTGGAGTAGATTATGGAATCAAAGAAAACCTGGAGTTTAAAAGTCAGTTCAGAGGCTACTCCAACCCATAAAATGTTTTTTCCTCTCTATGACACATTTCATTCTTATTTTATTGACAAATTTTATTCCATGTCAATTTGGCCTTCGTATGCAGTATCCTAGATGGATTCTTTCATATAAAGGCTCAGTACTGAACAGAAAAAATTTTTAAAAGAAAAGGGAATTTACTGAGCACCCACTGTGGGTTAGTCACTCTTTTAAGACTTTCACATATGTTAAGTTTTATTAGTCCTCATAATCAAAATTTACACTTCTTTGATTCGTATTTATACTTTTTACTTTTAGATTTTATTTTTGATAAAAATTAATAGATGTTCCCCCATGGAAATCTTGGAAAGACATTCAGAGGGAACTATGAATTATCTATAATCTACAGTCTACATATAATCATGATTAAGCTTATATTCATTTTTCAGGTGGATATCTTCATTTCTAATGTAATTGGAATCATACAGGTTATACGGTTTCTTGCCCTTCAATTTTTGCTGAAATTATATCATCAACATTTTCCTATGTCATTTTGAATTCTCCATCCATGATTTTCAAGGGCCCATTATGTTTCATTATTTGGTTGTACCATAATTAGTCTAACGTCTCTGGTATTTTGGGGGGCATGTAATTTACTGAGATTCTTACCTCCTATGAAACCAGAATGCATCTACAAATAATAACACTGTGAACTTCTATGGTCACCGCCTCCCTTTCAAGGTTATTGCTGTAACCCAATTGAATTCTAAATGTTGGCACAAAAAGTAAGTTAGCAGGAGATGAAGGGCTAGGGATAGCATAGAGAGGTATTGAGAAGAAAACGTCAGACAGATACACAGTACTCTGGCCCTATTATTTACTCTATTATTCTAGACAAAATTTAAAAGAGCTAGGTTCAAAACATCCAGCCGTTTGTGTCCTGGGCTCCAGGTCTTCCTGAGGCCAGTTAAACTGGTGCACACCTCAGTAAACTCCTTATATAAACTCTTTTCTGAGGGGCAATATATTTTTGTCAGATTGCTTTGTACCTTAGGACCAAAGAGGCCCAAATGAACAAAATATTTAGTGTCTATAACAAAGATGATAACTTTTTTTATTAGGGTTCTCAGAGAAACAGAACCAACAGAAAACACGCATCTATATAAACACACACACATATATATATCCTGTAATATATAAATAATATAATAAATATCATATACAAATATATATAAGAAAATGTACTATGAGGAATTGGTTTATGTAATTATGGAGACTGAAAAGTCCCAAATCTGCCATCTGTAAGCTGGAGACCCAGCGAAATCCAGCAGTGAAATTCAATCTGAATCTGAAGGCTTGAGAACCAGGCAAGCCAATGGTATAAATCCCACTCTGAGTGGGGATTCCAAAGGACAAATGGAGGGAAGGGTACAAGAGTTGAGAAACTACCTCTGGGGTACTGTGTTCACTATTTGGACAATAGGATCAATAGAAGTCCAAACCTCAGCATCATACAATATACCCTTGTAATAAACCTGCATCTGCACCTCCTAAATCTAAAATAAAAGCAGAAATTTTAAAAAGAAAATGAAAGGAAACAGTTCACAGTGTTACCATTTGTAGATTCCTTCTGGTTTTGTAGGAAGAATCTCAGAGAAATATGTGTCCCCCAAAATACCGGAGATGTTAGACTAATTCTGATACAACCAAATAATGAAACATAAGAAAGGAAAAAGAAAAATTATGTGAAAAAGAAAAAATAAAAACAAAAAAATGAGCAAAAATCCAATTCTAAGAGCAGGAAAAGATGAGATGAGATGTTCAAGCTCAAGCAGGGAGGCAAAAAATAAAAGGCAAGCTCCTCCTTCTTTCACCTTTTGTCTATTCAGGCCCTCAACAAGTTAGATGGTGACCACTCACACTGGGGAGGGTAATCTATTTTACTGAGTCCACTCGTTCAAACACTCATTTCATCCAGAAATATCCTCATGAACATAGCCAGAAAGAATGTTTAACCAGATATCTGGGCATTCCCTGATTCATTCAAGTTGAAATATAAAATCAGCTTTCTCAAGTCCACCTCATCAACTCGGCATTCACACAAATTCCCTTAAGCCACAATTGATCTCCAGATAAAGATAATAATAAGGTCATAATTCGACCTAACATGATACAATTATCCTGCTTACAACCCAGAATGTACTAACTCATTTTCCAAAAGAAGAGGTAAAGTCCTTAAGTGATAATTACTCTTCTTCTTTCCATCCTGTAACTTAAATACTATGGTATCATATTAACAATACTGTAACACTATGATATAAAGTCAATATGTCTTATGCTCCTTGATAATGAGAAGAAAAAAAAAAAACAAATACACAACAGATGTCCAAATCAAAATAAGGAGGAAAATTCATGACAATTATAATCCTTCTTTCTGCAACTAGTCACATGATCATACCTGGTATTTATATCTACCTTCTTCCACTACCCATGAGGTATTTTCCTTGCCTTCAGCAAGCACTTCAGGTAGTTTTTGTTCTTTATCTGCTGGGGTGGCCCAAATCTTCATTCCTGAAGGGTCTGGGCCACCTGTTGTCTTGCCTGGATGGGATTGTTGTAGTGCTCCATCTACCTTAATCACATAGCATGATACTAATAAGAGATGCCCTAAAGGCTCTCTTGTATTTCAAATCATACTCTTTTTTACCTCCATTGTAAAGCAGTAGTCCGATTTCCTCCTTGGCAACTAGGATCAAGCAGCCCAGCCAATCCCTTAACTCCTCCTTTGTCTGCTGACTTGGAGGCATGAAGAGCCCAAAGTGGCTGGTTCACAGTCTTAACTTCCAGTTCAATTGAATCACTGTTGTATTTATTGGAGGAAGAATTTCTCCCTCTGGAACTAAATCTGCTAGGCCAGCAGAGCACAAAATCACAGAAACAGGAAGCAAAAATTGTGCTAGTGGGTCACTAGGGGTACTAGTGGGTGGTGCCATTCGATTTCCATCCTTTAATTTCTAGATGATGAACCCTGGTTATAAGAGTAACAGCACCATATACTGGACACTGATTCAGAGCATATACAGTCTCCTGGAGGACCTCACCCCTGGCCAGTAACAGTGCCAGCCAAGTGACAGTATCTTGGCTGGCACTGTAATTGAGTCTTCAAAAGACCATTCCACCATTCTATCAAGCCAGCTGCTTCAGGATGGTAGGAAATATGGTAAGACCAGTGAAATCCACAGCCATGGGCTCATCGCTGAACTTTTGTTGTTAAGTGAGTTCTTTGATCTTAAACAATGCCGGGTGGAATAGCATGATGACAGATAAGGCATTCTAAGCCACAGATGGTAATTTTGGCAAAAGTATCGCATGCATGGAAGACAAATCCATATCCAAATTATCTATTTCAGTAAAGACAAAACATTGTCCTTTTCATAATGGAATGGATCCAGTGTAGTCAACTTGCCACCAGGCAGCTGGCTGGTCACCCCAGGGAATGGGACTATATCAGTGGTCTCAGTGTTGTTCTCTGTTGCTGGCAGATAGAGTATCAGCAGTGCCTGGAGCCAGGTTGGCCTTGGTGAGTCCATGTTGCTGAGCCCACACAAAGCCACCATCCCTGCCACCATGGTCACCTTGTTCATGGGATCATTGAGTGATGAAACGGATGACTAAAGAAAGAGGCTGACCAGCAACCACAGAACAGATCATCTTATCCACTTTATTAAAATCCTCCTGTGCTGCAGTCACTCTTTGATGAGCATTCACATGATACACAAATATCTTCACATTGTTTGCCCATTCAAAGAGGTCTATCAACATATCTCTTTACACAAATCTCTTGGTCACCAATTTTCCAATCATGTTCCTTCCAGGTCCCTGATTGTCCAGCAAAAACACTGGCCACAGCCCATGAATCAGTATATAATCACACATCTGGCCACTTCCTCTTCCAAGCAACATGAGAAACCATTGCACTTCTCAAAGTTCTGCCCACTGAGAAGACTTTCCTTCACTACTGTGCTTCAGCATTATCTCAGAGAGGAGCTGTAATACGGCAGCTGTCCACTGTTTTGTGGTGCCTGCATATCATGTAGATATGTGGAAACCAGGCGATGTGTAAACCAGGCCCCCATTTTCTCTTCCTTTGTCAACTGATTGTAGGAAACTTCCCATGAGGTCATAGGTACAGGCAGGGAGAGCAAAATTAACTATCACATAGGTTCACTCTATTCCGAGCCGATCACATTGAAATTCAAGGTAGTCCATTTAAAATAAACATTTAAAGAGTGGAGTCCTTCCACCCCACAAGACAAGAGACAAAGACATAAAGTTTACAAAACCAGCCCCTATGAGGAATGATAAAAAATAAATGAAAATATTTAGAATAGTGAAAGTTATTGACAAATGTTAAAATACTGTCTTGTGTAAGAGGAAATTGACTTGTTCTATGTGGTTGTATGGTTTAGAATTTAGACCAATGAAATATAATCTTGCTTAATATAAGAAAAAGCATTCCAAAAGAGTGGAATACAAAATGGATTGGCTGCTTCAGAAAGCAGTAACCCACTGCAATAGTCAGGTATATTATATAAATAATAATCATTAAAAAGATATATTAAGAAGGGAAGTCAAGATATTAGTAGAAAGCTCTATTATGTGACATTCCAATTGATTTCCAAGTTTAATGGTTTTTAAAATATAGGCTATTAGCCAAGAGGATACCTTTTTAAAGCTTTAAAAAAAATCAGAATGAATATTAACTGTCTTTTCTTTGAGGGGTCAAAAAACAAAAGCTTGGTTAGGAATGTTATCCACTAATGTGCTACCAAGATTATTTTTCCAAGACAGTATGAGAAAATGTCATTGAGAGTGAATATAAATTATGGTTTAGATGGAAGAAAGTCAATATCCAAGGGGACAGTGTCAAGTCCAAGGGTGAGAAGAAACAAGAAATGTGAGAACTAGTAACACGATCAAGAAACTTTGAGAAAAAGTCAGAAAGCATTGAAGAACTAGAATAAATAAGTGGGTCAGAACAGCAAAGTGAGCAATGAGCAAGTGTTACCTTCTGCAGAGTTTCATGCTAGGCATTAAAAATAATGGCAAGATGGAAAATATGAGGAAACATATTTATGGAGACCAGCACATAACAGTATTTTTATCTCAAGCATTTACGTAAAATTGTGATGATAACTTTTAAGAATTTTGGAGCATTAATAAATATAGAATGGGTGATAGAAGTTCAAGATGCTCACAAGAAAATAAGTGAATTTATTAAAATTTAAATATAATTGAAAACTCATGTATAGAAGGAAAACCTAGATGAGGAAGAGCAATCACACTGAAGTATTTTTGCAGTTTTTAATGTTTTTGTAATATTTAACTCTTGGGCTCTTCATAAAAGAGAATCTCTTGCTAAAGGACACCTCATGGTTTTGTTTTGTTTTTGTTAAAATTGAACCCATAGAACTGTCATGCATTCATGACATAGAGGCAAAGAGCATGAGCTCTGAAATTATACAGGCATGAAGTTCAATTCCAGCTTTGCTGTTACTATATTACCTTGTAGAAAATGGCACTGGAAAACCAACTTTGTGCTTCAACTTTCCATTTGTCAACTGAAAGTTGTTCTGAGAGTTAAATGAGAAATATATCCCATGCATTTAGCTTGGTTCTTGGAATATTATAGGTGTGCATTAAATTGTAGGGAGGATTATGAGTTTTTCTAAAGGTTTTGTGTATTCATCTGCTCACTAATGAAAAGTTCATTGGCTATCAGAGCTTCGCCTGATCTATTCAGCCATCACCATTACAGAGGCTACAGATTTTCAGAAAATCTAAGCAAAAGGTGAAATCAATGATGGCATCCAAGTAAGAAGGGACACCCAAGTTAGAATTGGGAGCCACAATTAACTTTTCACTCTGCTTTCAAAGCAGAAAAACCAAGTGGTCTGTGTTATAAACAGATCTCTATTTATTTGCAGTGTCATAGCATGAAGTGAGTAATGATGTTGTCTAAGGGTTTATTAGCATCAGTCAAGAACCCAATAGTAGAATTTCGGTTTAAGCTGGACCAGCCAGGTTTCCTCTAAACCTGCTGCCTACAGTGAAGTTAAATAGCAGCTCAAATTATTTAATTCAGATCATTTATTTCGATAAAACACATTCTAAGTTCAGCTTCACAGGGCTAAGACTGTCATTTTACTTAAGTTACAACTCTGTTAAATTGACAGCATACCAAAGATACAGCAAGATTTGGCAGTTGACCCAAGAAATTGCACATGTGATGGGTCAATTGTCAAAAAAATATTTTCAAACTGCAATGATTCCACGCTGTGTCTCTTGCATACAAACAATTAGAATGGACTCATAAACAGAAAATGTGGTAGCAAAGAACGAAAAAAGTGGGATGAGATTAGAGATAAAATTGTTTGCCTTGCAAAGAAGGGGGGGATGAAAGAGTAAGGTAAATAAAAGATGCCTTTCAGCAAGAGAAGGAAGTATACATCCAAAATCCCAGCCCATAACCACCATATAATCCATAAATTACCAGCATGACTACAATGTAAATAAATTGTTTGAATCTCTAGCTTAATTTCTCCATTATAGATTTTAAAAAGGAAGTCTCAAGAAGTAAAATGACTAGTGACTCTCCAAAGTGTACCTCATCCTTCTGAGAAAACCAGAAATTGAACTATGGTTGTCTCACTTCAGTGCTATTTCCATGTTACATTTTTCAAGTGACTCTGCATTATGAAGGCCCTATCTTAGAAATGGGCAGCTGGGACTACAGGTGCCCACCACCATGCCTGGCTTTTTTTTTTTTTTTTTTTTTTTTTTTTAAGTAGAGACGGGGCTTCACCATGTTGGCCAGGATGGTCTCGATCTCCTGACCTCGTGATCCACCCGCCTCAGCCTTCCAAAGTGCTGGGATTACAAGTGTGAGCCATTGCGCCCAGCCTAGATTTGATTTTTTTAAACCATAGCTAGCTAGTTATGTGGCTTTGAGTGGTGTGTTTATTTTTTCTGAATGTTGCTTTGGTTTTTCTTTTCACCTTATTTCTAAAAGGTTTGTGTATTGATTCACTGGAGGGTGGTGAGAAATAAATATGACAACCTCATCCAGTAATTGGTCTTGCTATAATACTGAATTATACAACAAATATAAAGTACTTAGAATAGTCCCTGCCACATAGGAGGTATTTAGTAAGTGACAGGTCTTATTATGAAGGTCAGAATTTTGAATATATCTCTCTAATCAGACTATTAGATATGACAGACCTACTTTATTCTGAAATAAAACTTAACTACACAAGAAGGTAAAGTCTGATCATGTTTGCTGACTAGCTGTAAAGGGGACCACAAATACAGTATATTCATTTTCAAATATAGATGAGGCACTGAAGCTGATCAAATCATATGTTTTATGTTAAGTAAAGATTTGGGCTGATTTTTTTAAGTATATAAAAGTAAAGATTGGAGAAACTGCCAGCAGAAACATGTAGAAAAATGCTGGAGCTAATCATGCCTCATCATATCTACCTCTTGGTAAAGATCTTAGCCATTCTTGCTAATGGCCATGTGAAAAACTGTGTCTTTCAGCCTCCTTCTGAGAGCATTCAGAGCTAACCAGTATTTGTTTTCATTTTTTTAATTTATTTTTTCCTGTGGACAATACAGCTCCTCTATATTTTTATTTTATTTTATTTTATTTTATTTTTAAGATGGAGTCTTGCTCTCTTGACCAGGCTAGAGTGTAGCGGTATGATCTCAGCTCACTGCAACCTCTGCCTCTGGGTTCAAGCCATTCTTCTGCCTCAGCCTCCCAAGTAGCTGGGTTTATAGGCATGCATTACCACGTCCGGCTAATTTTGTAATTTTAGTAGAGACAGGGTTTCACCAAGTTGGCCAGGCTAGTCTCAAACTCCTGACCTCAAGTCATCTGCCCGTCTCAGCCTCCCAAAGTGCTAAGATTACAGGCGTGAGCCACTGTGCCCAGCCCACAGTATTTTGCTTATGCCAACTAAGATAACAAGAGTTAAAAGTTCAAGTGAAAAGAACCTTTAAGTTCAGTAACAGACAAACAGAGAGCCAAATCATGAATGAACTTCCATTCACAATTGCTTCAAAGAGAATAAAATACCTAGGAATCCAACTTACAAGGGATGTAAAGGACCTCTTCAAGGAGAACTACAAACCACTGCTCAGTGAAATAAAAGAGGACACAAACAAATGGAAGAACACACCATGCTCATGGATAGGAAGAATCAATATCGTGAAAATGGCCATACTGCCCAAGGTTATTTATAGATTCAATGCCATCCCCATCAAGCTACCAATGACTTTCTTCACAGAATTGGAAAAAACTGCTTTAAAGTTCATATGGAACCAAAAAAGAGCCCGCATCTCCAAGACAATCCTAAGTCAAAAGAACAAAGCTGGAGGCATCACGCTACCTGACTTCAAACTATACTACAAGGCTACAGTAACCAAAACAGCATGGTACTGGTACCAAAACAGAGATATAGACCAATGGAACAGAACAGAGTCCTCAGAAATAATACCACACATCTACAGCCATCTGATCTTTGACAAACCTGACAAAAACAAGAAATGGGGAAAGGATTCCCTATTTAATAAATGGTGCTGGGAAAATTGGCTAGCCATAAGTAGAAAGCTGAAACTGGATCCTTTCCTTACTCCTTATACGAAAATTAATTCAAGATGGATTAGAGACTTAAATGTTAGACCTAATACCATAAAAACCCTAGAGGAAAACCTAGGTAGTACCATTCAGGACATAGGCATGGGCAAAGACTTCATGTCTAAAACACCAAAAGCAGCGGCAACAAAAGCCAAAATTGACAAATGGGATCTCATTAAACTAAAGAGCTTCTGCACACCAAAAGAAACTACCATCAGAGTGAACAGGCAACCTACAGAATGGGAGAAAATTTTTGCAATCTACTCATCTGACGAAGGGCTCATATCCAGAACCTACAAAGAACTCAAACAAATTTACAAGAAAAAAACAAACAACCCCATCAAAAAGTGGGCAAAGGATATCAACAGACATTTCTCAAAAGAAGACATTCATACAGCCAACAGACACATGAAAAAATGCTCATCATCACTGGCCATCAGAGAAATGCAAATCAAAACCACAATGAGATACCATCTCACACCAGTTAGAACGGCGATCATTAAAAAGTCAAGAAACAACAGGTGCTGGAGAGGATGTGGAGAAATAGGAACACTTTTACACTGTTGGTGGGATTGTAAACTAGTTCAACCATTATGGAAAACAGTACGGCGATTCCTCAAGGATCTAGAACTAGATGTACCATATGACCCAGCCATCCCATTACTGGGTATATACCCAAAGGATTATAAATCATGCTGCTATAAAGACACATGCACACGTATGTTTATTGTGGCACTATTCACAATAGCAAAGACTTGGAATCAACCCAAATGTCCATCAGTGACAGACTGGATTAAGAAAATGTGGCACATTTACACCATGGAATACCATGCAGCCGTAAAAAAGGATGAGTTTGTATCCTTTGTAGGGACATGGATGCAGCTGGAAACCATCATTCTTAGCAAACTATCACAAGAACACAAAACCAAACACCGCATGTTCTCACTCTTAGGTGGGAACTGAACGATGAGATCACTTGGACACGGGAAGGGGAACATCACACACCGGGGCCTATCATGGGGAGGGGGGAGGGGGGAGAGATTGCATTGGGAGTTATACCTGATGTAAATGACGAGTTGATGGGTGCTGACGAGTTGATGGGTGCAGCACAGCAACATGGCACAAGTATACATATGTAACAAACCTGCACGTTATGCACATGTACCCTAGAACTTAAAGTATAATAATAATAAATAAATAAATAAATAAATAATAAAAATAAAAAATAAAAATAAAAATAAAAATAAAAAAATTAAATAAATAAATAACCTCTGGCAACGAATCCACTCGGAGGAAGTGGTTAAGTTCAACCATTGCAATTTTAGCCAATCTAGACCCTAAATTAGAATAAAGTGCATGGCAGGGAAGCATAGGAATTTATTGCTTTTGGTAGTAGTGGTATTTAGCGGTGGTAGGTTTCTTCTTTCAGTACAAACTTGGAAAAGCAAAAGGCAGTGGAAGCAAAATCCTTGCATTTTTTTAGTTATTTTTATTTCTGTTTCTCATCTGGAGGACAATCCTGTAGGAGAACACAAAAATAAAGTGTTCTTTAGAGCTAAGTCATGGAATTATCAAGGACAGAAATAAAAATACAACAGCCTCTGTACTGGAGAGGGGTTCAGAGAAATCACTCTGGAAATAAGTGAAACTTATTATTTTTATTATTTGAAGATAAGTAACAGAGGAAAAAGGCATGTACGAGTATATTCATCAGGGTCCTCCAGAGAGACAGAATCAGTAGGAGATAGGCAGGTAGGATGATGGAGGGCAATAACTCCCACGATAGGCTCTCTACAAGTTGGAGAACCACAGAAGCCAGTGGCCTGGCTCAGTTCAACTCAGAATGTCTGGGAACAAAGAAAGCAGATGCTGCAACTCTCAATTCAAGGCCAAAGGTTTGAGAGGCCCCAGGAGGCTGCTGGTGTAAGTCCTAGAGACTGGAGGCCAAAGAACCTGGAGTTCTGACATCCAAGGGCAGGAGAAAGGCATCCCATTCTAAAAAAGGAGAGAGAGAGAATTCGCCCTTCTTTGTCCTCTTTCCATCCAGGTTCCCAGTTGAATGGAAGATGCCTGTCCACATTGAGGAGGATCTTCTGCCAGCTCACATGCCACCAGCTCACATGCCAACTCACATGCCAATTTCTCACCTGCCAACCCACCAACTCACAAGCCAACTCCTCCAACTCACATGCCAATCTCCTCCAAAAACACCCTTAAAGACACTCAAAAACATTTTGCCAGCCATCTAGGCATCCCTCTATCCAGTCAAGCTGACATCTAAAATTAACCATCACAACAACCTTTAATATTTTCTTAATATACTGCAATTTCAGAAGCCGAAGTGGAAACAGAGGCAGGGAAACAAATCTGTGAATGGTTCTGTTTCACTAACAATATAACAATATAAAATGGCTTAAGAATTCCCTCAACTTTGTCAGTCTGCCCCAGCCAACAAGCCAAATATCCATTCTCTGAAGTCCCCATCTGGGTCCCCCAGCCTACCTTCTCACATCTATTTTGAAAGGCTAAGGGTAGAAAGAAAAACACACAAAAACTAAAAAGCCTCATTTCTTATTTTCTAGGAACATACTGTTTAGCAAGTTTCCAAGGGGTTCTTGAAATTACCTGGCAACTTATTAGAAATGCAGACCCTTGGGCCCCAATCCAGAAGCACTGAATCAGAATCTGCATTTGAACAAGGTCCCCAGGAGACCCCATGCAAAGATTGAGTTGCACTGTTCTAGTCTGTTCCATCATCGGGAGAAACATGACAAAGTCTCCTCTGTCTGTCCCTCTGTCAGTTCCAAACAGAGCACGGGCAGCGCAGATTGCAAAATGAGTATCTGTTAATTGTGCAGGGATTAAACAAGCCCAGCAAGCATTCTAATTCAAATGCATCTAAAATGACTCTGCTCATCAGTAAGAACACAATTTGTCAATTTGTACCTGGCTCATGGAAACCATAACTACTAATCAGCCTAAGTGGAGAGACCTGCAAATGAGGGGCTGCGTGTTTATGGTGATCATGGTTAGATGGTCTATTAACACCCACATTCTGACCTCTGAACTAAACCTATTAGAACAGATTTATCTTCCCTGCGATCAAACTTGTACCAGCAACCCTTATCCTTGCTCACTGCCAGTAGCATTTCACTTCTCAGAACATCTATTTTATGTTATAAAGGACATGCCTTGGATTTGCCCACGAGCTTCAACCATTCACATGCTGTGTCTGTAAGAGACCACCACTCTTGTAAAAAATGTCAATGCTTATCAAATGTTAAAGTCATTACTTACACATTTCAACGTTCATTTGATAAATATTTCTTGGTTTGTCTGTGCCTTGCTGGGAATAAAGACATATCCAAGCTTACCATTAACCTTGGGAAGATATGAAAAACTAACAGATCGTTATGATGCTCAGTTATATGCACTAACTAGGGAAAGTTTAGAGTGATGTAGTACAGAAAAGTTTCCCTAATGAAATCCTCAGACGTTGGAGTATATTACCTGGAGACTGTGACATTTAAGTCAATGTGGACAAATAGCAAATATTTACAAAGAAATAAAGGAAAGAATGTGCCAGATAGAAAAGGGAAACAAAATGTACTAAGACTTAGAAGTAAGAAGGAACACAGAACAACTGGATACCTGCAAGTAACTAATCTGTTATTCCATTTTGCCTGCAGTACAGAATGGGGTCACAGAGTAGGGACACAAAGGATGAAACCACAGGGGTAAGTAGGGAACAATCATGAAGAACCTCATAAGTCATGTCAGTAAATCAACATCTGTTGAATGTCACAAGAGTTGGAGAATCAGATTCTTAAGATTCTTCGGGATGTAATTTGGGGAAGAGATCAGAGTAGAGTAAGACTAGAGATAGAGAGATGCGATAAGAGAGGCACAGGTTCAGAGATGAGGAGGAGTTTCCTGACATCTGTCTGCACAGCTGTTACAGAAGGCTCAAAAAACAAGACCCTTTGGGAGGCCAAGGCGGAGATCAGGAGTTCAAGACCAGCCTGGCCAACATGGCGAAACCCCATCTCTACTAAAGATACAAAAATTAGCTGGGTGTGGTGATGCAGGTCTATAATCCCAGCCACAAAGGAGGCTGACGCAGGAGAATTGCTTGAACCAGGAGGCGGAGGTTGCAGTGAACTGAAATTGTGGCGCTGCACTCCAGCCTGGGCAATACAGGGAGACACCGTCCAAAAAATAAATAAATAAATAAAACAAGAAAATGAAGTAGCGCTTCTGAAACCCAGAGAGATCTGATTAGCGCATCCCCCTAAAGGGATCAGGCAAAGTCAAACCAAAACGGAGGAAGACAAACAAGGAGGATGGAGAAGAAAAGGGAGAAGTTGGTGAAATAAGACAACTCAGGATCCAGGATCACGCACACTAAACAGACATTAGCTGCTCCTTCAGGGCACGATGTACTTCTCCAGGCTGCAGCAGACCTTTAAAGAGGGCAAAACAGGGATGAAGAGGGTGCCCATTTAATTTTTTAATACCACCTGTCATTGTTATTCAAGACGAATTTGAAGCATTTAAAAAGTATACTAACGCACAGCATTTTAAGTGAAAAACAAAAATTGTTGAAATATGTTAATCTATGATGGATTAACCTGTCATGAAACACCCAGGCAAATACAAAATATTGAATAGTCAGGCTTGGTGAAAATGTTGTTTCCAGTTCATCCAAATATTTGAAACTTGAGTCTTAATGTGAGAGTGGAAAGTAACAAAGTTCACACAAATTAAGCATGTAGGCATATGTAATTTGTAAACGTGTGCTTGATTTTCCACAATAAAAATTGTGAATTAAATTTTAGACTATTAATCAAGTGTTAAATACATCCTTTTGGCATAAAAAAATTTCTGTCGTTAATTAATCCTTTGGCATTAGGAATTCTCTCCATTCACATTGTCCCATACAGACCCAACCAAACTAACATATATAATTTATATATACACTATATAAATATATATTTATAAATTTTTATGTATTATATAAATATATAAAAATATATATTCATACATACATATAAATTTATATTTATACTATATAGTATAAATATATTTATGTATATTTACTATATAAAAATATATATGTTCTATACATACACCTATTCTGCCAACAGTTGAATAAACCTGGGGAAACATTCTGACAGTATATTTATACTATATATAGAGAAAATAGTATATATACACATACATACTATATATATAGTATATATACACTATAGTATATAGTCTATACACTGTACACACACGTGTATATATGTGTATATATACACACACTATACGTATATAGTACATAGACTATATATACCATAGTATATATATACTATATATATAGTCTGATAACAACTGAATAAACCTGGAGAAACAGATTCTGCCCCTAGAGGCCTCAGAAGAAAATACAGCCCTGCTGACCCCTTGCTTTCTGCTACTGAAGGCTCCAAGGCAGAGAAACCAGCTGAGCCCTCCAGGTTACTCATCTACAGAATTATGATATAATAAATAGATATTGTTTTAAGGCACAAATTTGTGCTAGTTTGTTATGACAGCCATAGAAAATTAACACAAACCTCTTCTGATGGGGGCCTGAGGAATCTGTTATTTTCAGCCTCACTTCTTTGTGCTTTTGGATAAGGCACCGTTTTGGTCAAGGCACCCTTTTGGACTCTACAGAGATGGCAGTTAAGAGCATCCATCTTTTGTTCTAGGTTGGAGGGAACCATACAATGTGCACTGAATGAAAATTTCATTCATGGTAAGCATGGACGGGCTTACCATGCTTACTGTTCTCTCCTCCAAACTTTTTTCACTCTGCAGACTCGGAAAGGTTTGTTTTCAAAGTAAGGATGGTGAGTGCTTCAGGAAGTCTCTAGAAGATTGTTATTCAACTGATCCTATGTAATAGATTAAAAATAACATTGTGCTAGTTTTCTAGGTTGCTTTGACAAATTACCCCATGCTGAGTGGCTTAAAACAACAGAAGTTTATTATCTCGCAGTTCTGGATGCCAGAAGTCTGAAATCAAGGTGTTGGCAGCGTTGTGCTGCCTTCTAGAGCTCCAGGGCCACTTCCTTCCTTGCTTCTTCCAGCTTTTGCGGTGCCAGCAATGCTTGGCCTTCCTTGGGAGTAGACACATCACTTCAGTCTCCACCCCCTCATCAAATGGTGTTCTCTCTATGTGTCTTCAAATGACTTTCTCCTCTGTGTGGCTGTGCCCAAATTTCCCTTTTGTTATATGGACACCAGTCAATAGAATAGGGCCTACCCTAATCCAGTATGACATCCCTTAACTTGACAAACAGCTTCTGCAAAGACCCTATTCCCACAGAAGGTCGTAATTTGTGTTTCTAGGTGAACATGAATTTAGGGTGGGACACTATTCAACCCAGTACAGACATAATGTTTGCCTGCTACTTTAGCTTTGGCAAGAAAAAACATCTAAGAAGGCATTTTAAAAATCTCAGCTCACGGTGCTTTCCTCAGTTAAACATTTCAAAACGTTAATCTATTGTTTTTGTCTATGTGGTGCCAAGCCACAGTGGATGAGATTTATTTTAAAATAAAATGACTTTTATTATTTGATTTGATTTTTCAAAGATGGGGGTCTCATTGTTACCCAGGCTGGAGTATAATGGCACGACCCTAGCTCACTGCAGCCTTGAACTCTCCTGGGCTCAAGCGATTCTCCCACCTCAGCTTCTGAACAGCTGGAACTACAGACATGTGCTGTAGACATAAATAACCATGCCCAGTTATTTAATTTTTTTTTTGTAGGGACAGGGCCTCCCTATATTGACCAGGCTGGTTTCAAACTCCTGGCCTCAGGCTATCCTCTAGCCTTGGCCTCACAAAGTGCTGGATTGTTGGCATGAGCACTGCACTGGGCTGTGGATGAGATTTAAATGTTAATTAAAATATTTCACAATATTTTAAGGCAATAGAACAAAAATCATGTTTTCATTAAATCACAGAAGGATATAATAACTAGTTTAGAGTTATAGAATGTTGGGTTTTGGAAGGCATCTGCCTCCCAGCGATTACAAGAACCCTTCCAAGATTGTTGCTCTCTGCTCTAATAAAACACACACACACACACACACAATGTATCTACATATATATATATTTATATATAAATATTTATTTAATGCACAGTATATAATAATAAAATTCTGTTGTTTCAAGCCACTCAGCATGGAGTAATTTGTCACAGCACCCCGAGAAACTAGCACGTTATTTTTAATCTATTATGTAGGATCAGTTGAATAACAATCTTCTAGAGACTTCCTGAAGCACTCACCATCCTTACTTTGAAAACAAACCTTTCCGAGTCTACAGAGTGAAAAAATAATTGGAGGGGAGAACAGTAAGCATGGTGAGTCCATCCAAATGAAATTTTCATTCAGTGCACATTGTATGATTCCCTCCAACCTAGAACAAAAGATGGATGCTCTTTACTGCCATCTCTGTAGAGTCACCAGTTGTCCAAAATGGTACCTTATCCAAAAGCACAAAGAAGTAAGGCTGAAAATAGCAGAGAGATTCCTCAGGCACCCATCAGAAGAGGTTCATGTTAATTTTCTATGGCTGCCATAGCAAACTAGCACAAATTTGTACCTTGTTTACAATATCTATTTATTATATCATAGTTCTGTAGACGAGTAACCTGGAGGGCTCAGCTGGTTTCTCTGCTTAGAGCCTCCAGTAGCAGAAAGCAAGGGGTCAGCAGGGCTGTATTTTCTTCTGAGGGCTCTAAGGGCAGAATCTGTTTCCCCAGGTTTATTCAATTGTTGGCAGAATTCAGTTCCATACGGTTGTAGGATTGAGGTCCTGTTTTCTTGGTGGTTGTCAACTGGGGACCACCCTGAGCTTCTAGAGGCCTTTCTCCAGTTGCACATAGCAACCCCTAAACCTCAGAACCAGCAATGGGGAGACAGATCCCTGCCCATCTCCTCTGCCTCCTCCTCTACCTTATCTCTTTTTTTTCCAATTTCTTTTTAAATTCTACGTAAAGTCACTTTATTTTCCTATTTTTTAGTTTTATTGGTTTTTTTTGGGGGGCGGGGGTTGGTTTTGTTTTTGTTTTTGTTTTGAGACAGGGTCCTACTCTGTCACCCAGAAAGAAGTACAGTGGTGCAATCATGGTTCACTGCAGCCTCATCCTCCCAGGCTGAAGCAATGCTCCCACCTCAGCCTCTCAAGTAGCTGGGACTGCAGGAATGTGTGACCACGCCAGCTAATTTATTTTGTACAGGTAGGGCCCCACTATGCTGCCCAGGCTGGTCTTGAGCTCCAGGGCTCAAGTGATCTTCCTGCGTCGGCCTCCCACAGCACTGAGATCACAGGCATGAGCCTCCATGCCCAGCCCCTACTGACTTTCAAGAGCTCATGTGATTACCTTGGGCCCACCCTGACACTCCTGGGTAGTCGCCCTATTTTAAAGTCAACTGATTTTAATTTACCTAAGATTACAAAATCTTAACTCCATCTGCAAAATCCCTTCACAGAAGTACCTAGATTCTTGTTTGACTGAATAACCAGAGAGCAGGAATCTTAGAGCTGTGTTTAGAATTCTGCCTATCACAATGTTATAAAATGACTGTTAGGGAGGCTTCATAAACAGCACCATGCGAAGATTCTTCGTGCGACCAGAGGCTGTGCTGTCTTGTGGCTGGTCAGGCTGGTGGATCTGACCAACCACAAAGCCAATCCAAGACAATTCATGCTGATTACTCCAGCTACTGCCCCAAAGGTTCCTGCTAAGCACTTCCAGGGCCCAATCTCCATCCTTTGGTCCCACTGGAGCTTGAAATAATCTACCTACCAGCTATACAAATGCAATAAACTAAGCAAATAACCCAGCAAAAAGGGGGTTTAATCTTTTGCAAATCTAATATGATATACTTAGGTAGCATCTTCTCATCTCTCGATCACAAGGTGATTGTTCTTTCTTGATCATGGGTGTGAGTTTCTGGTTTTCTTTCCTAAATACTAAGAACACATAGTAACCGTAATGAAGAAGCTCTGGGTACTGAGGGAAGAAAAACACCTGATTTGTGAGTCAGGTTTGTTATTACTTAACTGCAATTATGCTTTCAAGAGAATGTTGCTTTAAGACCCACCCATTTAATTTCTTAGACTGAAAACTTTCTGGTAGAGTAACTGCCTGACATAGAACACCTAAAAAGGCTAATTGAAATGAGAAGACTTTTACCGAGTGGCAAACAGAAGTGTTAAATGCTTGATTAGAAGTTCTATGTCACTAACAGTGAATGCTCCCCTCTCACATCTTGTCTTCCCAGTTTCACTTTCTGTTCTCTGGGAACATGCAAATTCGTATTCTACACTGGAAATCCCAAAGTGGCTTTGAAATCCTGTTTTGCTTATGGAAAACAAGGAAATTTAACTGATTCGTTTGGGCTGTTGAGTGTTTTCTTGCTGACATCACTTCCTTAAATGATTGCTTTATAATGATTCAGTGTCATATCACGTAAAGAATTTGAGCCTGATATTCCTGGGTTCTGCCACTTTCCATTGATGAAAACGTGGGTAAGTCATAGAAACCCTGTAAGACTCAAATTTATCAACTATATTATGGGAACAGCAGCATTCATTTCTCAGGTAGCGAAGAGAATTAAAACACAGAAAATTGTCTGGCACATAGGAGATGCTCAAACATTCAATCTCTTTTCCCTATTCTCCTTTCTCCTTGTTTATGTTCTAATTAATCTCTGGCTTATGCACACAGGCATGTTGCAAATAGATTATAAATACCCTAAAAGCAAGGACTACACCAGTGTAATTCCATGAGAAGATTCTTTGATTGGCATTCAGGACATTTAGGCCCAGGCATGAAAAGTTACCCTGATTAAGTCAATTGCCCTCTCTATGTTGCAATTTTCAGTTATGAGAGGTTATTTCACCACATGGATTGCACAGCTATAAAATGTCATGTTAACACCAATTTTTTTTTTAACCCCTTTGAAGACTCTACTGAGCAAGTGGTAGGCATTCAGTTAGTGTTTGTTGACTGTTTGCTGGATGAAGGTGTTCAGTAAGGTAGGTGTAATGGCAATAGTTACTGGATTGTAACAGGAATAGATCCAAAGCAACTCACTCTCAATTTTAATCAAGTATTTCTAAGGGAATTTGAAAATAAAACATAACAAAATTTCCCCTTGGGACCTGGAGATAGCAAATGATGCCTAAAACTCAATTACCTCCTAAACATGGTTTGGAGATGGCTCAGTTTCTCCAGCTTCTTTTTGCTCCCAGTGATGAATTATTGATCTATTTCTCATTTGTGGGTTGGACTGATATTCATCATGGAGAATGGGAGGACACAATGGTGAATTCCTAAAGATTGTGAAATCTTACAAAATTCTCGTAGACTGTGATCTCACATTAACTTCTGAGATGGGAACTAGGAGGCCTGGTGCATTTTCTTGGGGGTTGTTTTCTATTGAGCTTATAATTACATTGAATTCAATGCTCATATTCTAAGTACGCATCTTGATGCATCTAGACAACATACACACCCTTGTAATTTCCACCCCAATCAATATATGGAATATTTCCCTTCACTCCAGAAAGTTCCCCGCTCCCCCCTCTATAGCCCACCCTCCCGACTGTTCTGATTTCTATCACATTAGCTTAGCTTTGCCTGTTCTGGAACTTTATATACCTGGAATACATAATATGCACACTTTCATGTCTAGCTTATTTTGCTCAACATGTTTCAAGAATCATCCCTGTTGTTGTGTATATCAGGAGTTAATTTATTTTTGTGGCTGACTAGTATTCTACTGTATGAAAATATCACAATTTGTATGTCCATTCACCTGTTGATGAACATTTGGGTCGTTTCAGTTTTAGAATTTTAAGAATAAAGCTCGTATGAACAGCCTTGCCCTCTGGGGACGTATGTTGTGTTTCTCTTCGGTAAATAACCAGAAGGTGGAATTGCTGGGTCATAGGGTAAATGTATGTCCCTATGCATTTTTTTTTTATTTTTATTCATAAGGGTGAAAATCACACAGCATTTTTCCTCTTCTGGCCTCCATCCTCATTACAGGAAAGTTTCTATTAATCTCTAAGAACAAACAACATGTATTTAGTGTTTACTATGTACCAGGACTAGGAATAAGTTTTCTACATGAATTATCTCATTTAATATTAACAAAACTTATCATTATCACCATTTACAAAGGCCCAAGGAGGTTAATAAGGGAAGCTGCTATTGACCTCATGTAATAGAAAGATAGAAAATAATTCCACAACCTGCATTCTTACCTAGTTTACCCGTATTATTTCCTTTCTTTCACAAGTATTTTATTTTTATTTTTATTTTTTATTTTATTTTTGAGACAGGGTCTTGCTCTGTCACCCAAGCTGGAGTCACCCAAGTGGTGCAATTAAAGCTCACTGCAGCCTCCACCTCCCAGGCTCAAACAATCCTCCCACCTGGGTCTCCTATTTGGAGCCACAGCTGCACGCCACCACATCCAGCTAATTTTCCTTTTTTTTGTAGAGACCAGGTCTCCCTATGTTAACCACGCTGGTCTTGAACTCCTGGACTCAAGCAATCTTCCCATTTGATCTCCCAAACTACTAGGATTACAGGCATGAGCCACCACACCTGGCCCACGTAAAGTTTTTTCTTCTCATCAAGAAGAACTACTGAGTCTTTGGGGTAAAACAATGAAAGCCTTCTCAACCAACTGGAAATGCTTCATCTCTTAGAGCCTCCAAACCAGAAGGCACCAATGTCTACAGGAACCTGACTCACAAAGTGTCATTTATTCCCCACCTATTGTGGTTAGGAAGTGAAAGAGTATAGATATCTCAGGACAGCCAACCTAACAAGAATAAAATTTGCAGTTAAATAATTCTGTGGCTACAAATCAAGAACATCATATCTGCGGGAGACATTAGTAATTCACATCTTTAGAATGCATCAAAATCACCCAAAGAGCTTGTTAAAATACACATTTGTAACTCAGGTCTGGGATAGACCTTGAGATTTTGCATTTTTAACAAACTCCCAAGTGATGTTGACGCTTCAGGTCCTCAGACCACACTGTGTTTAGCACTGGGCCAGATCATCTTCATCACTGAAATAAATCTCTGATGAGAAACTAAGTTTTAGTTAGAGAAACTGTTGACTGAAGAATGATGAGGTTCATGAATTTGGAAAGCAGAGCGTCATTTCTCATAAAGTGTTGCAGCCTGCAGGGTGGCTGTTCCAACAGGTTGAGGAGTGTAGCCTCTGGACAGAAGCTGAAAACAGACACTTTTAGGGTAGGAAGAATAAGACAGGAATATATGCTGAACAAGGTGGCCAAATATACATATCTAACAAGCTATATGAGGAGCATGAATACTTATGAAAGGAGAAACACGCACATGCACAGTTGAGCTGCATGCCTCTCCCTGGGACCCATGTTCAAAGAATGGCCATGTTAGTATAATCCAAGGGTGGAGTTTTCAGCCCTCTCATGTCAAAAGGTGAAGCAGAGGACACCAAAACTCTCAATATGCATCCTTTGCAGACTGGCAAGAACCACTCAGTGTCTTATCAGGAAGAAAAGCTGGTCGGTGGTTATGCCAAAGCCACAAAAGGGAAGGACAGCAATCAGGCAGTTGGTTGAAATCAGCAGTGGAGTGCTTTGAAAGGGCTGGTTTCTGTTTAGGCTTTAAGAAGAAAGCCTAATGGTGGTGTAATGAGAGAGGGTATAACCAGGCGAGTCTGATCTCTCACCCCATTATGGCTGAAAACTCAGCTTCCAAGGTTTTTCTCAGAGTCCCCTTGGTCAAGAGACAATCCATTCAGTCAGTTGTAGAGGGGGGGCGTTTAGAATTGTATTTGTATTTCTCAAAAGAGACTAAGAAGGTTATCTAACTAATTAATAGTAAGAGCTACAAGGTCATCACTGAAGTCTTCATTCTACATCACTGGTACCCACAATGGGAATTTCAAAGACCAGTTAAATTGCAAAGTTAAATGAGAATGATCTAGACTTGCTTCCATATTTTGAGATAGACAGATAGATGATAGCTGGATAATAGATTGTATAGCTAGAGATACAATATGATACAATCTCAGAATAAGCATGCCTTTTAAATTGAGCAAAATTTGTTTTCAGAAAAACTCACTGCCTTGCTCTTACCAAAAAAAAGGAAAGTCTCCAATAGGATTCAGTATTCTATGAAGCCACATGTTGTTATTCCTCTCTGAAATACTTTTCCAGTGCCATACAGATCCAGCTCTATATGGACCCTTCATCTGAGAAGCATATTGAGTGTTTAATTTCCTTACCAAAGCAAAAGTTTGGTTATTACTTGATTAATTTAACCTCATTCTTCTTTGTCTCTAGAACAAGTCTAAATGTCTCAGCTGACAAATACCACTTTAGAAACATCCTGATTCTGATAAATGGTTTCCTTAAATGCCTTTTAAGTATTAATAGCATAGATGCTTGCTTGATTCCAAACTTCTGCTCCTCTGAGAGCCCTGAGGGTAGGAACCAGAATCCGGGAGGGTGGCAGAACCCTCAGGCAGAGATAGAGATTGGTATGCAGAACCTGTATTCATGACTTCTTAAAAGTCACTTTTCCTTTTTTTTTTTTTTTTTTTTCTATTTTTCCATTTTCAGGTTCCCAAAGAGAGCTCAATTATTCAGTGTTACAAAATGATCATTGATTATCTTGAAAATCCAGGCAAGAAAAAAAAAGGTAATGATACTGACTACTCAGTTGCTTAAATAGCTTTTTATTAAGAGATATAATTGTTTTTTACACCTTATTAAATAACATGAAGAGCAGGAAAGAAACAGTATTATTGGTGATTTTTAATCAGGTTTCCATAAGTTTCAGTCATGAATTATTCAAACAAATGAAGGAAGACAGCACAATCCATAACTGCACATAAATATCTATTAAAGAAATAATATCTCATTTTAAGATAAAGTACATAAGTGGTACAAATTCAAGTACAGCATTTTTCCTTATATACTTTACCATTTCATCAAAAACAAATTACAATTATATTTAATGATTATATTATGTACAAAATAATGTACCATTATATTTCTAGTATCTTTATCCTTAAAATAGATTATTATTGTGATTAACAGCATTAACTATAACAATAGCTCATCTCATGAAGCACCTTTTCTATGCACTGTTTTGCAGCATTACTGAAGTTTATTCACATCACTTTAGAGGTACTCTTGATTTCTTGCTGAAGAAGTTGAAACCAAGAGAGCTTAGCTTGAAGACCTAAGTGTCAATTTCTACTAATTAGTAGAAATAATTGGAAATCTCATTAATTAATTAACTGGGAATCCACTGCATGTTTGCCTGACTCCAAAACCCATGCTTTTGGCTTGTCCCACACGTCCATCAGTTATAGGATTCAAGAATAACATGCTTAATATAGTAAAGAGGTGTTTCTCTGTATGTACTAGCCCAAGATGGCATTTGCTGATAGAACAGCTTTGCATTCTATGTTCTTTATCCTCAGTTTTCTGTTTTCTCTTTCATCCATCAATCCTTGGTGGCTGAGGCCTGATGTAATGTATCTGGCTGACCAGTGTTTCTACTTCCATACTTCCATATCCTAATTGCTGTTTCTCTAACTTTACCAGCAGAGAAAAGTTGAGTTTTTGCTTTGGCTGAGATAATCTCTTGCTTCCTTAACACTCCACCAAGATAAATTTTGTCCACAATGGCTATACGGCTAAACCAGTTATCCCAGGAGAGGGAAGAGGATGAATAGAGAAATTCAGTAAAATCTACCCTATGGAAACATCTTTCTTAACAGTTCCTAATGTTAGTCTCTATTGCTTTACCTGTTTTCTTTCACAGGAAAATTTTCAGTCTTTCATTAATACAGATCACTGGTATAGTGGAAAGACGACGGCTTCTGGAGTCAAATAGACCTGGGTTATAATGCTGGCTCTACATTTTAACAGTTGTTTCTGCACCATTTACTTCTCTGAAACTCAAATTTCACATTTGTAAACTGCTACAAAGGGATGTTTTGAGGATTTAAGGGGCAATTACATGTAAAAACATGGTCCATCAAAGATGCTCAAATAATTAATATTGGTTCACTTCCCCCTCCCTCTTCTGTGGATGTAATTTTTTTAAAAAAGGCACATGCTTAACAGCAACCATATCTCCAAGTGTGGTAGGACAGAGAGCCCTGGAAGCAAATCAATATAAAAATGATGCTAAATAAGCCAGCAACTCATCTGCTCCTGATTTTTTTCCTTTATTCAAAAAATATTTATTGGTTATCTATTATGCTCCAAACACAAAAGATGACAATAATCCAGACATTTAAAGAGCCACGAAAAGAGAGTTCCAGAAGGTGGAAGCAGTAGGCGCAGAAGCCCAGAGACAGAAATATCTGATTAATTCAAGGATCAAGAAAGGGATAAACACAGTTGCAATGTGACGGATCTAGGGAGTGGCATGAGATGACATTGAAATTAGGTAAAACCTAGACTATGAGAAGTGTAATGCAGTCCCTTCTCCTGGCCCCCTACCCACGGAACTAATCATTTCCTTAAATTCACATGGCTTTGTTTTTGTTTTTGTTTTCACAATTTCAGATATAAATCTTGCTTAACTTGTTGTTGTAGAAGATCCTGTCCCTGTCGGCTGAGTGGTATGGTGGTCTTCTTTCCCCCTATTGTTGCTACAGAGACTGTAACTTAAGTAAATATCATAAATAAAAAGTATGACCAAAGCATTTTAGGTTTTTCAGATTATTCAATCCTGCATAACTTAACATAACAGTTTAAAGCATAGCTTCTAAAGTAGAAGTAGCCAAGTTTAGTTCCTCAACTAAGGCATGTGCTGGCTTTACAACACAAAAATTTTAAAAAAATTAAATTAAAAAAAGCCAAGTTCCTTCACTTCTCTAATCCTAGCTCTTCTTGTGTAAATAGAAACAGTTAGCTCTAAGAATGAAATGCTGCACTAGTGTACTTCTCACAGTACTTGATGCACAAGAGTCTAATGCAAGATAGTTATTGATATTATTGTGTTATCACTTTTCAAAATAAACATCTCACTTGCCTATTGCTTTCAAAACCAGAAGAGATAGAAATAGTATTTATTTTTAAGATAAGTTTGTAATGGCCAACAGGTTTACCTGTGGCTTCTGCCAATTAAGTAAAATTCTGAGTTAAATTTAAGCAGTAAAGCAGTAATGAGTTTTTCTCTTGTCAGAAAATCTCACATTAAGGTAACAAGCATGGTTCTAAAAAGTTGTGCAGTTGGCCAGGCGCGGTGGCTCACACCTGTAATCCCAGCACTTTGGGAGGCCGAGATGGGCGGATCACAAGGTCAGGAGATTGAGACCATCCTGGCTAACACGGTGAAACCCTGCCTCTACTAAAAATACAAAAAAATTAGCCGGGCATGGTGGCAGGTGCCTGTAGTCCCAGCTACTCAGGAGGTTGAGGCAGGAGAATGGCGTGAACCCGGGAGGTGGAGCTTGCAATGAGCGGAGATCGCACCATTGAACTCCAGCCTGGGCGACAGAGCAAGACTCTGTCTCAAAAAAAAAAAAAAAAAGGTGAGCAGTTATGTTTCAGCATCACAAACTCAGGCTGGAACAGCTCTCATGCGTTAATTCATTTACGCATTCATTAAGCATGTGTATTATGTGCTAAAACCTGTATTAGGTACTGCATATAATATGGAGAGGGATAAAATACTAACAGCTGAGCAGGTTTAAGAGCTAGTAAATAAACACTTCCATTAAGTTAAGTACGATAAAAACAAGCACAGAATGCCAAGAGAAGCATCTTAGAAGTGTGGATGGAGGTCATAATGTTGTACAACACACTGGGCCTTGTGAAAGCTTCCTGGAGGAAGTCACACAGGGACCAAATTGAAAGAGTAATTAAAAATATGTCAGATAATAAAAAGAGAAAGTGTATTTTAGGCAGACCTGGCTAGAGACCTAGTTTGTGGATGAGCGGTAATCAAAGAAGCATTGTGTCATGGGGTTGTATTCAGAAGGCTAGTCCTGAGTGTAGGACTCAGAGAGGGCATGGGAGGAGCAGGTTTACAACTAAGAGATCAGAATTCCCATGGAGGCATGGTCTTCTGCACTCAAAATAGGGTCCGGATATTGGAGAGTTTCATGTCCTGCCCACGTGAAGACCAAGCAATCAGAAAACTCGTGAAGAATCCAGCAATAGGCGATCATCCTAGCTCCTGTGTGTTTAATCTTTTCTTTTTCATTTTGGAGGTTCCTGAATTTAAAGGCTCTCTCTTTTCTATTAGGTTAAAAACCACGATGACTTTTGCACCAGCGTAAAATTTAGTCCAAATATGAAGCAGAACTGGAATACTGGGAAGCCCATTCTCTGTTCTTATTTCTTTGTTTCTTGCTAAGTTTCCAGTGAGTTTAATGTTTAAGGGACACTGAAGGCTCAGTGTGGATGACTCATCCTCTCTTCTCAGGCATAACTGACAACACTGTCCCTCCTGATAGTCTCTAGTGGAGTAACAATATAAGCCAAGATGTCTATGCCTTCACCGCATATAGACTCAGGGTACTTACGCCTCCACACCAAAGAGGCGACTGCTATTCTATTATTTCGGAGTCTCGGTTCTCACTGGAAGAGATCCTGCAACACTCCTGCTGCTCGATTTTCAGGAAAAAAAAAAGTGTATCTGTCACCTGTCTTGTCACTTGGCAAATCTGAAAGACAATACCAGAAGCACCTCAAATTGCATAGTTGTCCTCTATAGCTTTAAAATTAAAGGAGTCAAGACGAGCCCAAATTTCTCTTTTCCCTGCCAAAAAGTCTCCCACAGAGACTTTATATAAGGACTTGTAGAAGGCTGATCTCTTAGCCATAGATCTGAGCATATGGCTTAATAATACTAAAGAGAAAACAAACTAGTATTGAAAAGATAATTAGCTTTATTTTTTAATTTATACTGCCATCCAGTTAGTAAACATAATGTGCCCTAGCCTATAGAACATACACACAATAGTTAATATTCAGGCAGTATTCTTAGGAAACTCTTCAAACGTAAGAACAAGCTAATTTGTTTCTAATGACAATAAAAAGAAGCCCTAAACCATATCCTTACTTAATTCATACGACTGCCACCCATTAATGTATCTAATTCCATTTTCCCAGCAAACAGGTTCATTTTAGAAGAGAAAACATGTTTATGCAAAATAAGTTGATGTTTCATTCTCCTGGACAATTTTTTGGGGTTGTCTTTTGTTTTTTGAGACAGGGTCTCACCCTATCACCCAGGTTGGAGTACAGTGGCTCCATCATAGCTCACTGTGGCCTCAAATTCCTGGGCTCAAGTGAGCTTCCTGCCTTAGCTTCCCAAGAATCTGAGACTACAGGCCTGAGCCACCATGCCTGGCTAATATTTTTTTTTCTTTTTCTTTTTAGTAAAGACAGGGTCTTATTATGTTGCCCAGGCTGGTGTTGAACTCCTGGCCTCAAGCAATCCTCCCACCTTGGCCTCCCAGAGTGCTGTGATTACAGGCATGAACCACTATGCCTGGCATCTCCTAGACATTTCTGATTATTTCTGATTTTCTTCGTTGCTTATATTAACCACCCAAACTACCTCATGGGATAATGAGGTAGTCAGTTAATGATCCCCTCAAAGATGTCTATATCCTAATCTCTGGTACCTGTGAATATAAGAAGACTTTGTAGATGTGATTAAGTTATGAACCTTGAGGTGAGAGGATTAGCCTGGATTATCTAGTGGGACCCATATAATCACAGGGTCCTTATAAAACAGAAACGAGAGTGTCAGAGTCCTAGAAGGTAATGTTACAAAGAAAGCAGAAGTTGGAGTGATTTGGGGCCATGAGCCAAGGAATATGGGCAGCCTCTAGAAGCTGGAAGAGGCAAGGAATAGATTCTCCCCTAGGGCCTCCAGATGGAGCATGGCCCTGCCAACACCTTAATTTTAGTCCCATTACACTCATTTTCGACTTCTAACCTCCAGATCTGCAAGATAATAAATTTGCATTGTTTTGAGCTAACAAGTTCATAGTAATGTTATAGCAGCAATGGAGAACTAATAAAGACAGTAATAATCCCTTCCATTTGCCTATCATTTGGTACCACTTTCACAGACACTATGCAATTTGGTTCTTGTAATCTTCCTCTGAGTTGTGCAAAAGTTTTATGATTCCCAATTTTCAGATTAAAAAACTGAGCTTTATAGAGTTGAATAGATGTGTTTAAAGGCAAACAACCAGGTAAGACTGTAAAGTAAATTTGATTTCTTGTTCAACCATCACTACAGCACACTGTCTGTGATTATAGGTTCTATCTTCATCATTTCTTGTACCAATATTCCCTTTTATTGCCTTATAACTCTCTCAAGCTATGAAATGGTAGTAGGAAGAGCCATCTTGGTCCTGCTCTTCTGGAAATTCTCTTCTGTATACCCACCATATGATTCATAGGCTTTAAGGATATGCCTTCATAACCCTTATAAACAAAATGTTTGTGTCCCACCAAAATTTACATGTTGGTGCTCTTATCCCCAGTGTGATGTTATTAGTGGCTTTTAGGAGGTGATTAGGTTTAGATGGGGTCACAAGGGTGGAGCCCCCATCATGGGATTAGTGCCCTCATAAAAAGAGGAGGAGACACCAAAGCTTCCTCTCTCCACCATGTGAGGATACAGCAAGAGAAAAGCCATTAAACCAGGAAGGAAGCCCTAAGTAGAACCCGACCATGCTGGCACCCTGATCTCAGACTTCCTAGCCTCCAGAACTCTGAGAAATAAATGTCTGTTTTTTTAAGCCACCCAGTCTGTGGTATTTTATTATGGCAGCCCAAGCTGACTAAGATAACTCTTATTCCTCTAGAATAAAATTCTAATTTTTACAGTGTGTACCTAATAATGCATCATTCCATTGATTATTTTAGCTGCCTGTTTTAGGACCTCCTTGATTCTACTGATTTTATCTTGCAGTTAACAAAGCAGAATTATATTCAAGTTACAGAAGGACTGTGGTTAAGTGTCACTTTCCTACATCCTATGGATTATTTTATCCAATCCCATAATGATTTCAGGGCTTACGCACAGCTTTCAAAATATAAACCCCAGGCACGATTTATTTTGTACATTGCTGGTGGTAATAATAGTAGGCGAAAATATTATGTCTTGAGATTTTCTTAAGTACGTCCTCACAGATTATCTCTGAAACTTGAATCAGATATTTGATTTTCATTCACAACCATCACCATATGCTCCCAACACTGTATTTCTGATGGGTTCCCATGGTACAGCCTCATGCTTGCTCAGAAGAAATCCTTCAAGGCTCTCTTCTCATTAGTCCATGCTTTGCTTTTCTGTAGTCAATAATCCTTTTGCAATTTCAGCCTTCTTTTGGTTGCAGACAATATTCCCAAGAGATATAAGGGTGGAGGGACCCTGCTTTTCACTGTATCACTTCATCTTAAGTGGACAAACGCCAGTTGATTGACCACCACACAACTAACTCTAGAGCATCACTTTAAATGACAGTTTCCAGATAGAACAAACACAAGACTGGGTGTTTTATGTACTTCATTTCCTCTAATCTGCACAACCACCTGGTGAGGCAGCTGTTTCAGGAGTCCTGGATTGACTGATCAAGCAATCAATTGATTGATTTTACTATTTTCACTACTTTAAGACAAACTGCTTTTTGAGAACATCAGATTCTTGGCTGCCTTCATATATCCATGGCTTACCCCCAGCATGAGCCACTTTTGCAAGCTTTAAGTCTTACCTGCTTCAATCTTTATAGGTGAGAATTGGAGGAATGGCAGCTTGGCCCGGCGATTAGATCTTTACATCAGAATGGATTTGATTTTTGACATCAGTGAACAAACCCATATATCTGCCCCTTCATTTCAGTACTAGAAATCCATCATAGTTTATCTGCCAGCTGTTGGTTCACCCCAGTCATGGTTTCTTACTGAAAAATGCTTTCTAACCTCCACCAAAGTCCTCATTATATTTGTAGTTTTCAGGTATCTGAAGAGCTTGCATTTTTAATGATTCCTAATGTACTCACTCAAGCAAACAAGGAAATTATAACCATGGAACATTACATTTCAGACATTAATCATAATTAATAATATCAAACAGGGAGATTTTATTATAAACTTAGACTTCTTATTTAACTTTAGAATCAGAATAATTGTCACATTTGCACATGTTCTAAATGATACCACATATTTCCAAATGCCTACGTTAAAGAGTTTAGTCATAAAGAAATATTTTGTCAGCTAGTTTAATTTAATTGCATGGCATAATCATTTCACCTATTTCTCTAAAAACAGATTTTAATAGAGAACTGCAAGAAGGTTATAAAATCTCACTTTATTTCTCAATTACTAGGAAAGGTCTCTGCTGAAAGTTACCAGACAATTACAGATTCGGTGGGTTTTCATAGTTCTTCAATGTATTTGTTATATACCATTAGTCACCAGGTAAAGCCCTTCACTAATAGCAATACCCTTCAACAATAGCCCCAGAGAATTTAACACTGATTGATGGCAGGTCACCTGGAATTGGCTGGCAGAATTTCCAATTTTCTGTTGGGAAATTGCTTATTTCTCCAAGTCTATTCCCATTTTTACAGGTGGACAGAAAGCTGAGATTATACATTATTATGTGTCTAAATATAAAATTGTGATGGATGGTGTCACACATTTAAAGAGAGTTAAGCATTTAATTTAAGATTTAAAAAGTTTCAAGAAGTTTAAAATGTACTTTTGGTCTTTCTTGGGAATTCACAAACTGATCCATATTGGGAGAAATACTAAAAGATTGCCTAAGGAGTATCATTTAGATGGGGCATTATATTCATAAACATTATCCTTCTAGATTTTCAAAGCAGCAGGACCAGAATTTTCTTGTAAATATATTTGAAGAGTTCAGACTTATCTGGGAACTGAGGGGATAAATGGATTATTTTTCATAAGAGACTAATGCCAAATTTGGTAGAGAGAAGACAAAAGTAAGCAATCAAAACTCAAAAGCCACATTGAAATCAAAAGACAAAGTTTGCTACTTACATTAAATTTTTATTTATTTGAGGCAATGCGTGGTGGCTCACACCTGTAATCCCAGCACTTTGGGAGGCACTAGGCAGGCGGATCACCTGAGGTCAGGAGTTTGAGACCAGGGTAGCCAACATGGCGAAACCCTGTCTCTACTAAAAATACAAAAAAATTAGCCAAGCATGTGCCTATAATCCCAGCTACTTGGGAGGCTGAGGCAAAAGAGTAACTTGAACCTGGGAGGCAGAGGTTGCAATGAGCCGAGATCATGCCACTGCACTCCAGCCTGGGCAACAGAGCGGGAATCTGTCTCAAAAAATATATATATTATTTATTTGAAAACATACATTAGGGGTAAATTTTAAAACTATGTGTTTAGGATGCTAAAATATTGCATATTACAATAATATTATTTTCCAAGTACTTTTGCACATACAATCTCTATGAAATTCTTGAATTAAGTATTAAATAACTGGCTACCTACATAAAGATATTAGATGTGACAGTACTTTGAAATGCAGTCAATATGGGTCACTCTAGAGAAACAAACAAGCAAAACCCACAAAATTCTTAAACCTCAACACAACTGCTTAATTTATCTGGGGATTAAAAATGTCTTTATCATTTTATTTTTTTTACATGAAAAATACTTACCATTAACATCTTTATTTCTTTTTCATACACACACACAGAAATATGTATGCATGCAAAGACGGCAACAGAGAAACAATAATGTTGAACAGTAAAAAGCCTGTTTTTTAAACTTTACTTTTATTTTTTACTACGAACATGTTGCCATGTTATAAACTATATATACTTATTTCTAAAAATGCCATTTTAAAAGCTGTATAGAATTTTATTATATGCTTACCTAAAATATTTGGCCAATAACCTACTAATGGACATCTAGTTTTTTTTCTTTTTGCAATTTATTCATTCAACAAATATTTACATAAATATCTCACTGTGCAATATCTACCTTTTCCCAAACTGGGAATACTTTTCCCTTTTCTCATGGAGCTTCTGTTCTGGGGACTGAGTGACAGAGACAGATGAGAAGAACAATGCACACCATTAAATATGGCATTCAGTGGTTAAGTCCTATAATGGAAGTATAATAATCGTACTAAAGTAGAGAAAGAAGACAGAGTGACAGGAAGTGATAGATATCTCTATGATAAGGGGACCTTCGAACAGGGATCTGAATGAGGTTATGGCATGGGCCATCTGGAACTCTGAGTGACAAGCCTTCCAGACTCAGTAATACAAAAGACAGAAGAGGAAGCATGCTTGGCATGTGAATTAATAAAAATGAGAAAAAAGCTTAAAAAATCTGTATGGTAAAATCTTTACTTGTGTCCTTATATCTTTGGAAAGCATTTTCAGGAATATATGTGTGAGGTCCAAGATCTGCACAATTTTTTTCTCATAATTTTTGAATAAAATTTGTTGATTTTTTAAAACCTTCAATGTTTTACCTCATTACTTTAGTGAAATATTGAGACTCTCTGCAAACAAGTGCACTTTCAAGAATCTGCCATGTATTATATTAATACTTTTGTTGTTTGCATGTACAATCAGGCCTATCATTTGACATTATCCAACAGTGGTTGCTGACAAATGTCAGCATGCCACGATTTGCATGTTACTTTGCATAAGTTCCTTTCCAGACTCTGAGCTCTAACACCTCACATTCCAGAGAGTCTATAATTGTGTGACAGATGTTTTATTACACTTCCTTTTTTATATTGAATTTATTCCTTAAGCAGTAAGAACAGTGACCACGTATTGTTTGCTCAGCATTTAGCATACATGCCTAGAATGCAATAGATGCCCAGTATGTACCTTAGATGGATGAATAAATGAAAAACATCTTAACCAGTATTATAATTGAGATAAGGACCAACTCATAGCCAAAGAAAAATAATAAGTTAATTTTAAACGATCAGTAAATTGTCAAAATTTGCCAACAATCTTGAGCCCCAGGAGTTTCTCTTTATGATTTCTAGTTGCTCAGTGGTCTCTCAAAGACTGCATATTGCCTTAAAATCTCATCTTAAACATCATTGTAATCCTATGTGCTGATCCGACAGTGTTAAGGATGCCTTATAAAACAAGAAACATAAAATACCTTCTGTCAGTTACAAATCATTCATATTTGTTGAACACCTACTATAGGCCAAGCATTTAATTAGGAGCTAGCAATGCTGTGTTCACAGGGTCCATGTGCAGAGGGGAGAGACATATTAGTGCACAGTTCCAGGAATGTGGTATTTCTCCCTTTAATTTTCAAGAGATGTAGCTTTGTTTGTTGTGTTTGTTTTGCACTGAGGATAAGGAATAAAAGATGAAATTTAAATTTATTCTATCACATGAAAAATAAACTGGCCTAGCTGAGCAAAAGTAGTGCTTCTAAGGTCCTGCCTGGTATAGCCCCTGCCTACTTTTTCCAATTCCCCAGACTTTCCTCACCCTCATTCACTGACTTATTAAATCTCTGACAAGCCAAGCTCTTTCCAAGTTCAGGTTCTTGGTGTTTGCCTACTTGCTATGTTCATGCTCTGAACAATCTGCCCCTGGCTGTTCAACATACCTGCTTCCTGGTTCTTAAGGCCCCACCATATAACATTGCTTATTAAAGATGCATTTCTTTATAGATTATAGATACTTCACAGTAGACTAGTTTCCAAATATGACCTACAGCATGTAACTTGAACAACACCCCATAGAAAGGACCATGCCCTGCAGAATTTCTTTTTTTTTTTTTTTTGAGACAGAGTCTTGCTCTATCGCTCAGGCTGGGGTGCAGTTGCATGATCTTGGCTCACTGCAAGCTCTGCCTCCCAGGTTCACGCCATTACTCCTGCCTCAGCCTCCCGAGTAGCTGGGACTACAGGCACCCGCCACCACGCCTGGCTAATTTTTTGCATTTTTAGTAAAGACGGGGTTTCACCGTGTTAGCCAGGATGGTCTCCATCTCTTGTGGCCAGACTGGAGTACAATGCCGTGATCTCAGCTCACCACAACCTCTGCCTCCTGGGTTGAAGCAGTTCTCCTGCCTCAGCCTCCCAAGTAGCTGAGATTACAGGCATGTAACACCACGCCCAGCTAATTTTCTATTTTTAGTAGAGATGAGGTTTTGCCATGTTGGTAAGGCTGGTCTCAAACTCCCGACCTCAGGTGATCCGCCTGCCTCAGCCTCCCAAAATGCTGGGATTATAGGCATGAGCCACTGCGCCCGGCTCAGAATTTCTTAATACCTGACCTGAAGTTACCACATGTTTGAGCACATACTTGTGTACTGAAATAAGCAACATGTAATTTGCGATGAAATGCTTGTAATCTGTGAAATCACTTCCTTCTTTACAAAGCATCACAATTCATCATCATTCTAATCAGGGCAGCTATGCACCAAGCCCTGCTGGCAACAGGTTTACCTTTCATTATGTATCTCTTCTTTGGTGTGCTACCACTTACTGACGTGTGCTACCACTTACTGACTCCACAGTCCTCAATATCCTATCTAGGAGTCTAACTCTGGTAAGAAGTGGAAGTTCCCTTTTCCTTTAGCAAGTATGGCCAAGTCTCTAGTACTTTGACTAATTTCAATATGATTTTATTTTCTTCAATATATTCATTGTCCTTTGAAATTGTATTTCTTTGTTTTGTCTCTTTCCATCAACATGTCAGCTCTACGATGCAGAAATTTTGTCATAAATGCTCTTTATCGTATCTCTTCCCCACCCCATCTCCCGTGCATAAAACCTTACCAGACTCCAAGCTGACACTTTTAACAAATGTTTGAATCGAAGAACAAAGAAGTGAATGAATGAATGAATGAATGAATGAATGAACAAATGAACAATGTATCAGTGCTGCCTATGGATTTAATGTGTCAGATGTCTTTCTACATTTGTTTTATCTGCTTTAGTTGTACTGGAGTTACCCTTGTAAACACAAGCAGAATGCAGAAACCTACCTTCAGTCAATGGCCTATATTTCTAGAATAAATACAAATTACATGAATGTTAAGTTTGTGTCCCATGTTCCTCACATGCAGACTCAATGAAACACATGCTATTAATACCACTGCACAAACACCAGCTGCAGCTCCTTACGTACCATGAACTGTTTCCTGCGGCTCTCTGCCTTAGGATGTTTTTAGAATATGGTAATATGATAGTGCCTAAGAATTAATTTCCCAGAAGCAACCCCCAATCATTGAGGTGTAGGAGTTGGTATCATTCCCAGCTCCCTCATCCTTCGGTGGAACATTGAAGCATGTTCCATGTAGTCTCCAGAGGTACCTGAACCTTTATTGCCCATAGCACAAACCCACTAATTAACAGATCTTTATTTGATTTCTTTATTTCCCTGTCTCACTTCCTCACTCACTCACATGGAATAGAAAACCTGGAATCATTTCTCACATAAAATATTTGCACCTGAATTCTTGTCTCAGGGTCTCCTCTTGGAGTAATAAAAATTAAGACATTGGGAAATAATAAGAATATCTGTTAGATAAAGCATTGAAAAGATTTATAGCATTAATATAAGCAAAAGCAATTAAAAGAGGGCTCAGGATATAGTCTCTGGTCCACAAATGTTAGCTATTAGTTTTGTTAGCTAGGTCTATTAGTGCTAGATCCAGTATTATTTATCTCCTCTGACCTACTGCCCCTTGATTTTGCCAGTCCTGGTTCTCTATTTAGGTTCACACTTTTCCACTTGATATTTGTCTCTATCTCCACTCAATCAATGACACACTTTGAAATTTCCAGACTGAGTTTCCCACCTCCTGTTGAACTCACTTTTGGTATTTGTCTTTCAACTTGTCCTTCACTGGAATGAACCAACCTGGGCCATTTCCAACAGCTTCAGAGGTAGGAAAGTGGAATTGGACAAATCTAACTAATAGACTGTATTATTGCTGAAACATGGTTGGAAAGACATGGGTTTTCCAGTTTCGCCTCTTTTCCTTCAGAAATGTACATTACAAAAGCAATTTCTAGGTGAGCATTTAAAGCCAATGATAAGTAGATCCATCTGAGCATGTTCCCATGTTACCGGAAAGTTCATTCTCCTTCTTTAACAGTATCAGCGCTCTGAATTTCTTGAGTTAATTTTCAACTAAGATTAATTCTAGAACAATTTCAGAATGTCTGACTTGACAAAGGAGCTGTGTCAATTATCTTGTTTTATGATGACTTTGCTATATAAAAGCCCTCAAAATATAGTTGGATAACCACCGTCTTGATATTCATTGTTATCCTTTCTCAAAATCACCATATTTGAGTATGCAATAAATAAATCTTGATGGATTGGTTTGAAAATTATATAACAGTAACTTCTCTTTTGTATGTGAATATCCCTAAAAAAAGAGATGATCCTATTTAGACTAGCTGCCCAAAGACTGTAACTAAAATTATAGATATTAAAGCACCTTCGGCATGGCTTAGTCTGATGTAATCAGTAATGTGATCATGAGGATGATTTCATTTTCTTTTCAGGTTTTTTAACTGTGATAAAATACATCTAACATGAAAGTTTCCATCTTACCCATTTTAAGTGTACAGCTCAGTAGCATTAAGTACATTCACATTGTTGTACAATCTCCAGAACTCTTTTCATCTCACAAAACTGAGACTCTCCCACTGAACAATCTCCCATTTCCCTCTCCCGAGTTCCTGCCAACCACCCTTCTAATTTCTGTCTATATGAATTTGACTGCTCCCAGTAACTCATATAAGTGGAATAACACAGCATTCGTCTTTTTTGATTGGCCTATTTCACTTAGCATAATGTCTTCAAGCTCCATCCATGTAGCATATGTCAGAATTTCCTTCCTTTTTAGGGGTGGTGATATTCCATTAGATGTACGTATCACATTTTGTTTACCCATTCATCATTTGATGGACACTTGGGTTGCTTCTACCTTTGGCTATTGTAAATAATGCTGCTGTGAAAATGGGTAGACAAATATCTCTTTCAGGCCCTGCTTTCAATTATTTTGTGTAGATACCCAGAGGTGGAATTGCTGGAACATACAGTAATGCCATGTTTAATTTTTTGAGGAACCATCATAGTGTTTTCCATAAAAGATGCACCATTTTGCATTTCCACCAACCGTGCACAAGGGTTCCGACTTCTTCATGAAGATGGTCCCATTTTTTACACTATTTTTGTATGTCACCATATCTTGGACTCCATTTTCTTTTAAACTTCCTTATTACTTGTAAAGATGCTATTTATATACTCTTATTTACTACTGAATCATTTTTTTAAACTAATATTTACTGAGTACCTCTTTCGGCCCTGATTATTTTCTAATATGAGTAAGTTCTGGCCCCTGACCTTTAGCTCTCCCTAGTACACATAAGGATACTTGTAAATTACGATTTGATACAAAACTGTCATCATATACATATGTAAAAATACTATATAAACATGTGCAAAAAGATTACCTTTGCTGGAAGAATGTCAGTTGAAGCTTTGCAGAAAAGGTATCATTGTGTTTCAATCTAGGCTGATGAGCAGTTTCAAGTTGGAAAGATAGTGCATGGGGAAAGTGCATAACAAATTAGCAATAGCATATTATGTATTCAGGCAAATACAGTTTGAAAGACTGGGACCAGGTCAGTCCCGAAGAGTATTAAAACTCATGCAAAATTCTTCTTTATGTTTGTATCAATGATACAGGTAATTAAAATTTTATTTATGAAAGTATAAAACAGAATGGACATAGAATCTATCTACCAGAGATTAGCTGCCTTTTGTAAAACAAGCTCAAGCCAGACCCAGACATACAAAGCTTGACACTGTCATCAGACCACTGCAATTCAGTCAGTCATCTGGGACTGGGACGGGGAAAGAAGGTTAACTTCCCACTGTCCGTGTGATCTAGAACGTTTAAAAAACCTTATAAATCATGCTTTCACTAATTTGGTCATGTCATAGAACCACTGCTACCCTTCATTAAAGACAGACCTCTCTGCATGGGGTACCATCTATAGACACTGCTCAAAGAGCATCCTCATCATCCTTGTATGATTAAAATCAAAGTCACAGGAAACTGATACAGCTAGATCCCAAAGACATCTGAACACAAAGTTCCATCAATTTATAAACCCACATAATGATATGTGGCTCATATATGTGTGTGTGTGTATATATGTGTGTGTGTCATATATACACGACACATACATACACATATATGTCTTAAGAAAGAATGCATACTGTAGAATAGAGGACAGGCACATGTCATTGGCGGAATAGGGTGGATCAGTGGACCTTCAGGGAAAAGCCATTACTTCTTCCATTTATCAGGAAAGTTCACTCAAGGATGTTCTTAAAAAGTTCAATTTTGAATGATAATCATCTCCTTTCTACACTTTGCACATAAAGAGCTAACCATTAAGGTAGTAAATCATAGACCAAAGTTAGTTAGCATAACCTAGATAGCAGAAAAAGGCGTTTTTCACAAGTAAGAAGAAAGAAATTTACTACCAAAGTAATGTTATCTGCAATCTGATCATTTTCTATCATAAAGAATGACACACAAATGTTCCCATAATATTTGGGTGCATGTGAGCTAACCTTATTTTCTCTGTACCCAGAGCCAACACTTGCGTAATAATTTGATATATATAATTTTTTATCAAAAGCATTGGTGCGCATCAGTGAAAACTTTCGACCACCTTGAAAATGACTTTTAGAATATTTCATTAGCAGACTGTCTTTCACAGCCTGGGTTGACATTCATGTTTCTTCATACCAGTCTTTCATCCATAAAACCCTTTGTTCTGCTGAACAGTTTTCAGACAATGTGGGCAATCAAAAAAAGCATCTATTCCAGCATCTGATCAGTCTTATTCAAATTTCATCTATTAATACTCATTTGAGAGCTTTCTAAGAATTTTATTTCCTTTCTTTCAGTATCATATTATTTCCTCAAAAAACTCTCCAAATTTAATGAAACGGAAGCTTGACATTTCATAGGAAATAGGCACAGTTCGTGACTGAATGTTATCCATTTTTATCACTTTCAATGAAGTATATGGGAAAATAACTGTTATGTTCAGTCTGAAAATTCATTTTTAATTACAGAAGATTAAAATTCTAGCACTCAAAATATTAGGAAAATGACACTCAATTACTTAAATAGCCTTTTATAAACACCAAAAAAATAGTATGTTCAAAACTAAATAATCCAAATAGCCAAATCGATTATTTTCAGCATTTTAGTAAAAATAAAATGGTAAATGAGTATTTCGAGGAGCAACCTATTTATAACACATCCTATAAGCAGGATATATTTTAGAATTATGAAGTCTTAGGAATATGTACAACATATAACTCCGTTGTATCTAAGCTCCACAATGGATCCACCTTGGCAACTTCAACCTCTCCAATATTTATGTGAAAATATAAATCAGTTTAGTTAACCTATTTTGTAAGCTTAAAAATGAAGCTGTCCCTAAACAAATGAAACTTCAATGTATGTGAAAGTACATACTTTGTGAGGTATATACATTTCAGAAGCAGACAATTCTGCTTTTGCTGCACAATTATGCTTACTAATCCTACTACACTACTTTATTTATTTATCATTTATCTGAGACAGAATCTCACTCTGTCCCCCAGGCTGGAGCGCAGTGGCATAACCTCAGCTCACTGCAACCTCCGCCTCCCAGGTTCAAGCGATCCTTGTGCCTCACCCTCCCAAGAATCTGGGATTATGGGCGCACATTAACTTGCCCAGCTAATTTTTATATTTTTTAGTAGAGACGGGGTTTTATCATGTTGGCCAGGCTGGTTTCAAACTTCTGGCCTCAGGTGATCCGCCCATCTCATCCTCCCAAAGTGCTGAGATTACAGGCATGAGCCATCACGCCCAGCTCTACTACACTAATTTGAACAACCATTTGGAGAGTTTGGTCTTAAGGGTTAAATACAAACATTAAAATCAAAGAAGCACTAAGCTCAACTTGATTTACCTTCTTTCATATATGTATGTTTCTGTCTATTATAGGAAGGACCCCAGCAACCAGACTGAAATTTTTCAGATTCCTTTTCCTTAGATATTAATTTCACCTTTTGTTTTAGAATTAGTTTGATTATGTTTTAATATTTTGTTGTTTTGGCTGATGTGCTCTTATGGTACTTCATGATATTTATGTTTTGTGAATTAAATAAGAAACGGAATTTGGATTCAAATAATGTAACTTTGAAGACAGAAATGGGAATTGTCAAACATCAAAGGATGGGAAGAGGCAGGATTGTGTTTATACTTTTCTTTCAAAAACTATTACTGAGAATTTCTAAATATGTCAAAGTATTTCTTAAACAAGAGAACCATATTTATGTCATGGAGTAGCTAAAAGCAACTTTCTGCCCTCTTATACCCAGTTAGACAGGGAATATTTCTCAGTTAGTCTTAGAACTCAGGCACTGTAATACCAGGTTGGAAATGGAACTAGTTAAGACAGGAGGGAAGATCCTACAAAAGCCTACTGAAGATTCTTCATGGAGAGAAATGGCTTAGCGAATAGACTTAAATTCACGTAAGAGATGTTCCAGCATTTGTGCAACGCTGATATGACTTGCCACACAAGAATCAAACTCTCCCCTGAAATAAGGGGTTAAAACTCATTCAAGAAAAACTATTTCTTGAGGATAAAATGGATGATAAAAGCAAGGTATGTAGTATATACAGTAGAGGGATGAGTCTATACTTCACAGCTAAATAGCTTATTTTGCTACCCTAAATATAGCAAAATTGCATTCATGAGTTACACTACGCCTTTGCGATGTGGTGGCACATGCTTGCAATCTCAGCTACTCAGGAGGCTGAGGCTGGAGAATCGCTTGAACCTGTGAGGCAGAGGTTGCAGTGAGCCAAGATCGCGCCATCGCACTCCAGCTTAGCCGACAGATCGGGGGAGACGCCGTCTCAAAAAAAAAAACAAAAAACAAAAAACAAAAAACAAAAAACCTTTTCCTCTAAATATATTATACTATGTCAAGTCAACTGTGTAATAAAGAATGTGTTTTGCTTCACATAAAAGTTAAAACTTAAAAATTTTAAAAGTGGTATACTTTCTATCTTGTAGGGGGAGGTAGACACAGAAAACAGTCACAATACAATGTATGCAGAACTTACATGCATATACAAGGTTCAATGAACATAGAGAAAGGAAAACATACAGTCTATTACAGATTGGTCCTAATATGTGTCTGTTTATATCAAACCAGCCTTATCATTCTCACAGTTCTGGCAAATTAAAAATTACAGGGCTATCTTGGGAAACAGACACTGTTTTGAGTCCGTGATTTTGAATGACTCACCATATAGACATAAATAGGAATCTACCATCTTAACTCGTGCCTGCCACCCATGACAGCAAATTTACTTCCAGTCACTCCCCAAACTCCCTCCCTTAATAGTAGGTCTTCCTCATCACTCCTGGTTCATCCTTAATTTCCTCTCCATAATCTACCTCCTCCCCACTGCTGCCCTTAAAGCTCTATTCAACTAGAGTCCCCAGTGACCTTTTGGGATGAATTCCAGTAACAATATCTCTCAGTCTATGCTTCGTGTATTTTGTTTGTTCCCTTCGGATCCACGCCCATCTCTCTTCCAACCTGCCCTGCACCCAGAGGCTGCTGTATATGAACTACTGTAATTGACTCCCTTGCTTCCAATGGGACTTGGCCAGTGGAGAGCACAGAAAAGAGAAGTGAGGGGAGGAGTCAAGAGAGGGTCAAGGGAAATACCCTCCAGCCCCTCCCTGCAAGCCTCCTCAATCAAGGTCTGCAACTCCTTCAGCAACAGTCTCCACAAAGCTCTCTCATGCCAGGTTCTGGGTAACGGCTCCTCCTCTTGCCTGTTTAGGCAGTCACAGCATCACCATCTTCCTGTCCTTGTGAAAGGCACAATCGCATAGTCTCCTTACATTCTGCCCACACCTTGGTAAACAGTGTCCTTATCAAGCCTCTTTGCCTCATCTTACCCAATCTGAGAGTGCAATGTTGCCTGCTGACAACATGACAAACTACAGTCCTTATCTTACTTGCCTGTCTTCCAATTTTGGATACCAATGTCCCCTCCCTTATCTCTGATTCTACCTGCTTAGTCTTCTTAGTGAGTATGTCTTTGTGTGGTCAAGAAAAGGTGACAATATTCATCTCCAACAGTCCTCTCTCATAAACACGTAGTCTGAGTAAAAACTCTTAAGTTTTGGGCGGAGCAAGATGGTCGAATAGGAACAGCTCCAGTCTCCAACTCCCAGCGCCAGCGACACAGAAGACCGGTGATTTCTGCATTTTCAACTGAGGTACTGGGTTCATCTCACTGGGGAGTGCCGGACGATCGGTGCTGGTCAGCTGCTGCAGCCCGACCAGCGAGAGCTGAAGCAGGGCGAGGCATTGCCTCACCTGGGAAGCGCAAGGGGGAAGGGAATCCCTTTTCCTAGCCAGGGGAACTGAGACACACAACACCTGGAAAATCGGGTAACTCCCACCCCAATACTGCGCTTTAAGCAAACAGGCACACCAGGAGATCATATCCCACACCTGGCCGGGAGGGTCCCACACCCACGGAGCCTCCCTCATTGCTAGCACAGCAGTCTGTGATCTACCGGCAAGGCAGCAGCGAGGCTGGGGGAGGGGCGCCCGCCATTGCTGAGGCTTAAGTAGGTAAACAAAGCTGCTGGGAAGCTCGAACTGGGTGGAGCTCACAGCAGCTCAAGGAAACCTGCCTGTCTCTGTAGACTCCACCTCTGGGGACAGGGCACAGATAACAACAAAAGCAGCCAAAACCTCTGCAGACGCAAAGGACTCTGTCTGACAGCTTTGAAGAGAGCAGTGGATCTCCCAACACGGAGGTTGAGATCTGAGAAGGGACAGACTGCCTACTCAAGTGGGTCCCTGAGCCCTGAGTAGCCTAACTGGGAGACATCCCCCACTAGGGGCAGTCTGACACCCCACACCTCACAGGGTGGAGTACACCCCTGAGAGGAAGCTTCCAAAGCAAGAATCAGACAGGTACACTCGCTGTTCAGAAATATTCTATCTTCTGCAGCCTCTGCTGCTGATACCCAGGCAAACAGGGTCTGGAGTGGACCTCAAGCAATCTCCAACAGACCTACAGCTGAGGGTCCTGACTGTTAGAAGGAAAACTATCAAACAGGAAGGACACCTACACCAAAACCCCATCAGTACATCACCATCATCAAAGACCAGAGGCAGATAAAACCACAAAGATGGGGAAAAAGCAGGGCAGAAAAGCTGGAAATTCAAAAAATAAGAGCGCATCTCCCCCGGCAAAGGAGCGCAGCTCATCGCCAGCAACAGATCAAAGCTGGACGGAGAATGACTTTGACGAGATGAGAGAAGAAGGCTTCAGTCCATCAAATTTCTCAGAGCTGAAGGAGGAATTACGTACCCAGCGCAAAGAAACTAAAAATCTTGAAAAAAAAGTGGAAGAATTGATGGCTAGAGTAATTAATGCAGAGAAGGTCAAAAACGAAATGAAAGAGACGAAAACCATGACACGAGAAATACGTGACAAATGCACAAGCTTCAGTAACCGACTCGATCAACTGGAAGAAAGAGTATCTGCGATTGAGGATCAAATGAATGAAATGAAGCGAGAAGAGAAACCAAAAGAAAAAAGAAGGAAAAGAAATGAACAAAGCCTGCAAGAAGTATGGGATTATGTAAAAAGACCAAATCTACGTCTCATTGGGGTGCCTGAAAGTGAGGGGGAAAATGGAACCAAGTTGGAAAACACTCTTCAGGATATCATCCAGGAGAACTTCCCCAACCTAGTAGGGCAGGCCAACATTCAAATCCAGGAAATACAGAGAACGCCACAAAGATACTCCTCGAGAAGAGCAACTCTAAGACACATAATTGCCAGATTCACCAAAGTTGAAATGAAGGAAAAAATCTTAAGGGCAGCCAGAGAGAAAGGTCGGGTTACCCACAAAGGGAAGCCCATCAGACTAACAGCAGATCTCTCGGCAGAAACTCTACAAGCCAGAAGAGAGTGGGGGCCAATATTCAACATTCTTAAAGAAAAGAATTTTAAACCCAGAATTTCATATCCAGCCAAACTAAGTTTCATAAGTGAAGGAGAAATAAAATCCTTTACAGATAAGCAAATGCTTAGAGATTTTGTCACCACTAGGCCTGCCTCACAAGAGACCCTGAAGGAAGCACTAAACATGGAAAGGAACAACCGGTACCAGCCATTGCAAAAACATGCCAAAATGTAAAGACCATCGAGGCTAGGAAGAAACTGCATCAAATAACGAGCAAAATAACCAGTTAATATCATAATGGCAGGATCAAGTTCACACATAACAATCTTAACCTTAAATGTAAATGGACTAAATGCTCCAATTAAAAGACACAGACTGGCAAACTGGATAAAGAGTCAAGACCCATCAATCTGCTGTATTCAGGAGACCCATCTCACACGCAGAGACATACATAGGCTCAAAATAAAGGGATGGAGGAAGATTTACCAAGCAAATGGAGAACAAAAAAAAGCGGGGGTTGCAATACTAGTCTCTGATAAAACAGACTTTAAACCATCAAAGATCAAAAGAGACAAAGAAGGCCATTACATAATGGTAAAGGGATCAATTCAACAGGAAGAGCTAACTATCCTAAATATATATGCACCCAATACAGGAGCACCCAGATTCATAAAGCAAGTCCTTAGAGACTTACAAAGAGACTTAGACTCCCATACAATAATAATGGGAGACTTCAACACTCCACTGTCAACATTAGACAGATCAACGAGACAGAAAGTTAACAAGGATATCCAGGAATTGAACTCATCTCTGCAGCAAGCAGACCTAATAGACATCTATAGAACTCTCCACCCCAAATCAACAGAATATACATTCTTCTCAGCACCACATCGTACTTACTCCAAAATCGACCACGTAATTGGAAGTAAAGCACTCATCAGCAAATGTACAAGAACAGAAATTATAACAAACTGTCTCTCAGACCACAGTGCAATCAAACTAGAACTCAGGACTAAGAAACTCAATCAAAACCGCTCAACTACATGGAAACTGAACAACCTGCTCCTGAATGACTACTGGGTACATATGAAATGAAGGCAGAAATAAAGATGTTCTTTGAAACCAATGAGAACAAAGATACAACATACCAGAATCTCTGGGACACATTTAAAGCAGTGTGTAGAGGGAAATTTATAGCACTAAATGCCCACAAGAGAAAGCAGGAAAGATCTAAAATTGACACTCTAACATCGCAATTAAAAGAACTAGAGAAGCAAGAGCAAACACATTCGAAAGCTAGCAGAAGGCAAGAAATAACTAAGATCAGAGCAGAACTGAAGGAGATAGAGACACAAAAAACTCTCCAAAAAATCAATGAATCCAGGAGTTGGTTTTTTGAAAAGATCAACAAAATTGACAGACCACTAGCAAGACTAATAAAGAAGAAAAGAGAGAGGAATCAAATCGACACAATTAAAAATGATAAAGGGGATATCACCACCGACCCCACAGAAATACAAACTACCATCAGAGAATACTATAAACACCTCTACGCAAATAAACTGGAAAATCTAGAAGAAATGGATAATTTCCTGGACACTTACACTCTTCCAAGACTAAACCAGGAAGAAGTTGAATCCCTGAATAGACCAATAGCAGGCTCTGAAATTGAGGCAATAATTAATAGCCTACCGACCAAAAAAGTCCAGGACCAGATGGATTCACAGCTGAATTCTACCAGAGGTACAAGGAGGAGTTGGTACCATTCCTTCTGAAACTATTCCAATCAATAGAAAAAGAGGGAATCCTCCCTAACTCATTTGATGAGGCCAACATCATCCTGATACCAAAGCCTGGCAGAGACACAACAAAAAGAGAGAATTTTAGACCAATACCCCTGATGAACATCGATGCAAAAATCCTCAATAAAATACTGGCAAACCGGATTCAGCAACACATCAAAAAGCTTATCCACCATGATCAAGTGGGCTTCATCCCTGGGATGCAAGGCTGGTTCAACATTCGCAAATCAATAAACATAATCCAGCATATAAACAGAACCAAAGACAAGAACCACATGATTATCTCAATAGATGCAGAAAAGGCTTTTGACAAAATTCAACAGCCCTTCATGCTAAAAACGCTCAATAAACTAGGTATTGATGGAACGTACCTCAAAATAATAAGAGCTATTTATGACAAACCCACAGCCAATATCATACTGAATGGGCAAAAACTGGAAAAATTCCCTTTGAAAACTGGCACAAGACAGGGATGCCCTCTCTCACCACTCCTATTCAACATAGTGTTGGAAGTTCTGGCTAGGGCAATCAGGCAAGAGAAAGAAATCAAGGGTATTCAGTTAGGAAAAGAAGAAGTCAAATTGTCCCTCTTTGCAGATGACATGATTGTATATTTAGAAAACCCCATTGTCTCAGCCCAAAATCTCCTTAAGCTGATAAGCAACTTCAGCAAAGTCTCAGGATACAAAATTAATGTGCAAAAACCACAAGCATTCTTATACACCAGTAACAGACAAACAGAGAGCCAAATCAGGAATGAACTTCCATTCACAATTGCTTCAAAGAGAATAAAATACCTAGGAATCCAACTTACAAGGGATGTAAAGGACCTCTTCAAGGAGAACTACAAACCACTGCTCAGTGAAATAAAAGAGGACACAAACAAATGGAAGAACATACCATGTTCATGGATAGGAAGAATCAATATCGTGAAAATGGCCATACTGCCCAAGGTAATTTATAGATTCAATGCCATCCCCATCAAGCTACCAATGACTTTCTTCACAGAATTGGAAAAAACTGCTTTAAAGTTCATATGGAACCAAAAAAGAGCCCGCATCTCCAAGACAATCCTAAGTCAAAAGAACAAAGCTGGAGGCATCACGCTACCTGACTTCAAACTATACTACAAGGCTACAGTAACCAAAACAGCATGGTACTGGTACCAAAACAGAGATATAGACCAATGGAACAGAACAGAGTCCTCAGAAATAATAGCACACATCTACAGCCATCTGATCTTTGACAAACCTGAGAGAAACAAGAAATGGGGAAAGGATTCCCTATTTAATAAATGGTGCTGGGAAAATTGGCTAGCCATAAGTAGAAAGCTGAAACTGGATCCTTTCCTTACTCCTTATACGAAAATTAATTCAAGATGGATTAGAGACTTAAACGTTAGACCTAATACCATAAAAACCCTAGAGGAAAACCTAGGTAGTACCATTCAGGACATAGGCATGGGCAAAGACTTCATGTCTAAAACACCAAAAGCAGCGGCAACAAAAGCCAAAATTGACAAATGGGATCTCATTAAACTAAAGAGCTTCTGCACAGCAAAAGAAACTACCATCAGAGTGAACAGGCAACCTACAGAATGGGAGAAAATTTTTGCAATCTACTCATCTGACGAAGGGCTCATATCCAGAACCTACAAAGAACTGAAACAAATTTACAAGAAAAAAACAAACAACCCCATCAAAAAGTGGGCAAAGGATATGAACAGACATTTCTCAAAAGAAGACATTCATACAGCCAACAGACACATGAAAAAATGCTCATCATCACTGGCCATCAGAGAAAGGCAAATCAAAACCACAATGAGATACCATCTCACACCAGTTAGAATGGCGATCATTAAAAAGTCAGGAAACAACAGGTGCTGGAGAGGATGTGGAGAAATAGGAACACTTTTACACTGTTGGTGGGATTGTAAACTAGTTCAACCATTATGGAAAACAGTATGGCGATTCCTCAAGGATCTAGAACTAGATGTACCATATGACCCCGCCATCCCATTACTGGGTATGTACCCAAAGGATTATAAATTATGCTGCTATAAAGACACATGCACACGCATGTTTATTGCAGCACTATTCACAATAGCAAAGACTTGGAATCAACCCAAATGTCCATCAGTGACAGATTGGATTAAGAAAATGTGGCACATATACACCATGGAATACTATGCAGCCATCAAAAAGGATGAGTTTGTGTCCTTTGTAGGGACATGGATGCAGCTGGAAACCATCATTCTTAGCAAACTATCACAAGAACAGAAAACCAAACACCGCATGTTCTCACTCATAGGTGGGAACTGAACAATGAGATCACTTGGACTCAGGAAGGGGAACATCACACACCGGGGCCTATCATGGGGAGGGGGGAGGGGGGAGGGATTGCATTGGGAGTTATACCTGATGTAAATGACGAGTTGATGGGTGCAGCACACCAACATGGCACAAGTATACATATGTAACAAACCTGCACGTTATGCACATGTACCCTACAACTTAAAGTATAATAATAATAAATAAATTTAAAAAAATAATAAAATAAAATAAAAACTCTTAAGTTTTGATGGAAACACAAAGTTTCAAGACAAGTTCCCTATGCAGCGCTTTTACTGCCAGCAACACGTGCGCGGGCGTGCACACACACACACACTCTCTTCAAAATCTGTTCTCTGCCCCACATCCCCAAAAAATAAACTCTGGATTCACTCAGTAACTTTTCTTCCTCTGCTTATTCCTTAAATGCTGTTACTTTCCAGACTTACACTTCACATTTTCCGTACTTTTCGCTTTTTATTTTACACATTCTTTTCTGTGAAATTTCAAGTCAAAGGCTTTAATTTCCATACAAATACTGACCACTTTCATATTTTTACCATGAAACCAGTCCTCTCCTTTGACATCTTTAGTCCCAAGTATCCTTCCGACTACTGGACAACTCCCCAAAAGAGTCCCCAAAGAATCTCAAACTCAACAAATTCAAAACGGAATCATCAAGAGCCCTTCAAAACTTACTCCTCTTGTTCTCTATCCCAGTGAATGGTACTGATCTCCGCTTAGAAATCTGTGATCTGTTCTTGATACCTTCTACTGCATGATCCTTCACCTTATTAAATCACCCACAAAAGACCACAGGTTCTGTCCTCTTAAATACATCTCAAATATTCCCCTATTTTATTCAACCTCACTGCCTCCTGATTATATTGCCTGTCATGTCTCATGCTTCTATAATCCATCTTCCATACCACTTTCCCTCTGAGGTTTCGAAAATAAATTTTATCCTGTTACTCTTCCTTTATAATTCTTCAGTAGCTATATATTATCTTCACGATAATATGTTCAAACTTCCCAAAAAGATATGCAAGATCCCTTCCTACATTTCCAGGTTTATATCTCCATAAAAATGCACAAATATCATAAACTATAGTAATTTTAAATTATCATTTTTATAATCATGTATACCTATACATGTATAGATCGATTTCCAGATTGTCTGTTCCATTGATCTGTCTGTCCTTATGCCAATAACTTACTGTCTCAATTATTGCAGCTTTATAATGTCTAGGTGTTTAACGCTATTCATTTCCCATTCATGATTAAATGGCATGCCACAAATTTTGTATGTTGTATATTTTTATTTTCATTCAATTCAAAATAATTTTAATATCCCTTTTTATTTTTTCTTTCACCTATGGTTAATTAAGAAGTGTCTTACATAGTTTCCAAGTATTGGGCGATTTTCCAGATACCTTTTTGTCATTGACTGGTCATTTTATTTTATTGTAGTCAGAGAATATACAATGTATGTCTGACATCCTTTAAAGTTTACTGAGATTAGTTTCATGGTACAAAATACTGTGTAACCTCATAAATGGTTCATGACTCCTAGAAAATAATTCTGCTGTTGTCGGGTGGAGTATTGTATAAAAGTCCATTAGATTAAGATGGCGATCCTGCCATTTAAGTATTCCATAACCTGATTTTTCAGTCAGTTATTGAAAGGGGATATTGAAATAATCCAACTACACTTGTGAATTTGATTATTTCTCCTTGCGGTTTCATGTTTGCTTTATGTATTTCAAGCTCTGTTATTATATGCTTAAACACTTAAAATTGACATGTTCTCCTGATGAATTGGCCCCTTTGTCATTATAAAATGACCTTTATTTACCCTGATAATATTCTTTGCTCCGAATCCTACTTTATCTGAAATTAATACAGACAATTCAACTTTCTTTTGAGTGGTATAATGTTAGCATGGTATATCTTTTTCTATTATTTTAGTTTAAATGTATTTGTGTGTTAATATTTCAATTTTGTTTTCTGTAGACAGCATATACTCAGGTAATGCTTTTAAATTCAATATGATAATCTTTACCTTTTAGTTTTGGGTCTTTTTATTTTAGTGGTTGCCTTAGGGTTCACTATATAGATCTTTAACTTATCATAGTTAACTTTCAAGGTATATTTTACCACTTCATGTAAAATATTAAAACCTCACAACAGTGTACCTCCATTTCTCTCCACTTAGCCATTTTATTTTTACATATGTCATAAATCTCACAATAAATTATTTTATTTTTGTTTAAATAGCCAATAATCTTTTAAGGAGATTTTTATAAATAATCTTGTATATTTACCAATGTAGCTATCATTTCTAGTGCTCTTCATTTCTTTATATAGATTCATATTTCTATCTTGTATGGTTTTATTTCTCCTTAAAGGACTTCCTTTAGTATTTCTTAGAATACGGGAATGTTGGGCATTAATATTCTTTTTTTTCTTCCTGAGACGACGTCTCTCTCTGTCTTTCCCAGGCTGGAGTGCAGTGGTGCGATCTTGGCTCACTGCAGCCTCCACCTCCTGGTTCAAGCGATTCTCCTGTCTCAGCCTTCCAAGTAGCTGGAACTACAGGCATGTGCCATTCTTTGGGGGTTGTTTTCCAAAAAAGCCTTTATTTCATCATCATTTTTGAAAAATATTTTCACAGGAGAGAGGATTCTAGGTTGACAGGATTTGGGTTTGTCCTTTTCTTTTCATTGCTTTAAAGATGTTTTTCCTCTGTCTTATTTCATTCTCCAGTGAGAAATCTGCAGGCATCTTTATCTTGTTCCTCTGTAGGTAATGTGGCTTTTTTCTTGGCTCCTTTCAATAATTTCCTCTTAACTGTGTATAGGGTCCTCAGTTGCCCCCACCCCCCACTTTCTTTCATTATTCTGACCAAAAAACACTGAATGTCTTGACCACCCTGTGACCCATTCACAGCTGCATGTTTTTTTTCCTGCAGGCTTGGACCAAAGCAGGGGCCCTGAACATTCCTAGGCACTGATAAAGTTGTTCTGGTTGTTCCCCAAAACAGTGAAAGATTAAAGGTGTTGCTAATAAACACATAGAAACTGACCCCAGTACTGAGCCAAATGTCTTAAACCCTCATATAAACTCCATAACCCAACCCCCTCATTACAAATACACCTGGGTAGAATCTTTCTTGCTGTCCAATGCAAGGATGCTACAGCCTCCTGAAAGTTCCCCTAATCAATACTTGGACTGATCACCCTTTGGCATTTAGTGCTTCATTTTTTAGAATTCCAGCTGCCCTAACTCAGGATGGTTTGGGGTGGTGCTTTGAGGGAACTCCCCTTCCAACACTTTAAGGGTGACTCCAGCCGTGGGTTTGGCCAAGCAGAGCATAGTGGTCTTAAGCAATTTGATCATGATGTGCCTTGGTGTCATTTTCCTTGTGCTTGGGTTATTTGAGCATCTTGCATTTGTGAGTTTATAGTTTTCCTCAATTTGGAATTTTTTTTTTTTTTTTTTTGAGATGGAGTCTTGCTCTGTCACCTATGCTGGAGTTCAGTGGCATGATCTTGGCTCACTGCAACCTCCGCCTTCCAGTTTCAAGCAATTCTCCTGCCTCAGCCTCCTGAGTAGCTGCAACTACAGGCACCCACCACCACCCTCAGCTAATTTTTGTATTTTAAGTAGAGATGGGGTTTCACCATATTGGCCAGGCTGGTCTCGAACTCCTGACCTTTTGATCCACCTGCCTCAGCTTCCCAAAGTGCTGGGACTACAGGCGTGACCCACTGCGCCCAGCCCTGGAAATTTTAAATTATTATTTCATCAACTATTTTTTCTGTGCCCCTTCCTGTGTGAACTACATTGCATATCTATTATACCACTTCAGGTTGAGCCACTGATCATTGATTCATTTTCTCATTGTCTTTCATTTTGGATACTTCTTATTGCTATATCTTCAAGTTCACTAAACATTTATTCTGCAGTGTCTAATCTGCCATTCATTCCATTCACTATTTTTGCCATTTCAAACGTTGCAGTTTTCAACTCCAAGTCTCATTTGGGTCATTTTTGTATCTTCCATGTTTCTACTTAACTTTTGGAGTATATAGAATACAGTTATACAGTTATTCAGACTTTTTATGGTATTTTCTGCTAACGCTAATACTTGTCAGTTCTGGGTTGATTTCAAATGATTGATTTTTATCTTCATTATAGGTTATGTTTTCCAGCTTCTTTACCTCCCCCATAATTGCTTAATGGATGCCAGACATTGTGAATTTTACCTTCTTAACCCATTTATGCCTGAGGTTGCAATTTTTTTAATTTTTGCAATCAGACCATGGTGGTGAGCAGTAGGATGTAAATAACTCCCACATGCTTAGCGCTCCAATAATGGAACACTAGGCATAAGTAGCTACAGACTGGGTATTTTTGTAGTACCACAAATATTCTTGAGCTTTGTTCTGGGATATAGTTAAGTCACCTGTAAACAGTTTGACACTTTCGGGTTCTGCTATTAACACTTGTTAGGCAAAACTACAGCCTTGTTTACTTTAATGCTAATTATTTCCCAACACTAAGGCAAGAAATTTGTGAATACTCTACCCAATGTCCCATATGAATTATGAATTTTTTCACTCTGGTTTGTGGGAACTGGCCCTGTGTGACATCTGAGTACTGTTCCTTTTAATCCTTTCATGTGGCCCTTTTTGTAGCCTTGGATAGATTTTACACACACACACTTTGAATAGTACTCAGCTAAATACTCAAGAAGTACTCTGCAATCTCTGGATTTCTGTGTGTGTGATGCTCCCACATCTTAAGTACTCTCTCCTATAAACTCTAGCTGCCTTCATCTCTCTGGACACTCAGCTCTGTCTTCCCACAGGGGGATCTTCTGGCTCCACCTGAGGCTGTCTCTAGGCAGAAAACTGGGGCAATCACTGGGGTCATCTCCTTTGTTTCCCATCTCTCAGGGATCCCTGTGCTCCACTGCCTCAGGGCCCGTGTCTTGAAAAGCATTGTTTCATATATTTTTTCCAGTTTTCGTGTTTTTTTTTCAAGTGGGATGATAAATTTATCACCTCTCACTCCATCTTGGTCAGGAGTGGAAGTCTCTCTAAATAATCTTACTTGAATCATTTATGAGAACCTTAATATTACTATTTTGAGTTCACTATGGCCTAACTTTTGACATGTTCATTTCCATTTATTCTGTTTAAATTTGTAGCAACCCAGTCAGATACTATTATTGTATATATTTTACAAACGGGGAAACAGAAAGAGTTCAAGAAAATTTTCCTTTGTCACCCATCTATTAAATGCTACAGCCATGTTTCAACTCTGGACACTTTGATTCAAGTTGATATTCATAGCTGCATATCAGCATACATTACAAGACAAACCACAAAATATAACATTCTTAATCATTATACAAGACATTCATAACATATCTGTTTTTTCATCTTTGGCTGTGATTTACAATAGAAATATAGTTTATGACACCACCCAATACACACACATACATACCCCCAAATATATAACTAAAACCAAAGTTTCATAGCAAAATATTTGTTATTATGGGTAATAATAACTACTTTATCTCAATTTTTTTCCTATTTTATTGTTAATGCTTATGTGACTCAATTTTATGATCCATTAATAGGTATGATTTTCTATTAGAAAAACAAAATGATGTAATGTTCATTTGGATCCATTTATTCTAACACTCTCCTCTAAGATTACTATCATTATTTCTGGCTTTTGATTTTATTTGATTGCAATTTTGCAGTAATCACGTAAATCCAAGGATGAATTGTGAGTCACATACATTTGTCCCAAGCCTTGATGTTTTGACTTATTAGTAGTATTACTATTATTTACTTTTGAGCTTTATAATTTTTTGTACAAACTGGCATCAAATAGATGTTGTGAATTAACATGAAATGTTCACTTTCCCTACGAAGAGTCCTCAGTCACCAGCACTTTTATAAAAGTTCTGATATGATATTCTATCAACTGACTGCATCCTCCCCTAAACAGGCTATTTTTTAATTACTAGAAGTTTACCTAATGTTAAAAATATGCAAATAAAACTTAGTCATATAGTTTTCTTTCTTAGTATAATACATATAGATTGTATTGTTTCTGATTGCCTGGTATATTATTGTTACAATTTTTGTAAATTGATTGTGAGCTACCATCAACATTTAATTGAGATTTACTGACTGTTATGGATATTTATCAGTAAAGCAAAGAAAAATCACTAATTTTAATAAATGAAAATATATGAGTGGCAGGTAATTAACTTTGCAAATAAAAAATTTATATTTTGATTTCTATTGATAAACTATTTTCTATGTAACAGTTTTTGACTTAATGGGCTATTTGTAGAAAAACTGATATCAATTAATATGTCTATTAAATGCCTTCAATTTCAAAAGTAATCCCTAATTATCTTGCTGTAGGCTATTTTGATAAATGTGAAGAAAGTATCTGTACATTTCATATACAGTTAATATATCAATCTCTCAAATGCTCAATAATTCTCTCTTTACAATCAACTTATGTTTAATTAAACAACAGTGATGAACTTGCTAAGTCTGCATTAACTACTCACTTATGATATAAAATTAATAGCAGGTCTAAATTATTTTAAGTGATTTAAGAAATTCCAGTACTCTCCAATGCCAAAACTACTCAAGAAGCAAAAATATCATGTTAATTACTTTTTGTTTAACAATAATACGTTTGCATTTTTTACTTTAATCTTGGAATATAACACATTAATGCTTAATTTACAAAATAGGAAATATAAATGACCAGTGGATATATGAAATTTATTCAGTGAAATATAATTTAAAAATTAAAAGGCCAATGTCAGAGAGAAGCCGATTTTGCTCTCAATTTTAGCCAGAAAAGAATAAAAGGTCCTTCTGTGGATGGGGTCATCACACAGTTAGCATCCCTGACTCTGCTTCTCTGGTGGTAAATGATTAGGCTTGGATGTCCAGCTGACAACTGAGATGGTATGGTGCAAAGGGATGACCAATCATGGGATTGGTCAGGAAAGGAACAATCATGATGCTCTGAACCAATAGTATTATTTATCTATTAAGTTTAAATGTGAGAAAGAGAAAGTACACACTTGCTAGGAAGAGCAGAAAGCAAGCTGGGTGTGGTGGCACACACTGGTAGCTCCAGCTACTTTGGAGGCTGTGGCGCAAAGATTGCTTCAGCCCAGAGTTTGAGTCCAGCCTGGGCAACATAACAAGACTTCTATCTATAAAAAAAAAAAATACTTTTTTAATTTTTAAGAAAGAGCAGAAAGCAATAAGAAATAGCCAGGGGGCACCAGAATGGAAAAGTGTTGAAGAATTAGTAAAATCTGTAGTCCCGGCTACTTGGCAGGCTGAGATGGGTGGATCACCTGAGCCCAGGAGTTCAAACCCAGCCTGGGAAATATAGTGAAACTCCATTTCTAAAGAAAATTAAAACTAAAGGGAAAAAAGAATTAACTAAAAACCTTCTTACTGAAGGGAGCAGATGAGAAGATCTGATAACTAGAGTTGTACTTCATCTTGAAAAACCTTCCTCTCTCCAATTCAGTACCAGACTCTTTGGCACTTGGCTTCTCTATTACTCTAGGACGTGCAGTTAATACAAGCTTCCTCACAAAATCTTCATTTCATGAAGAAATATAAGTGAATATCAGTTCTTTCCAGTCTTATAATGTTATATGGCCATTAGATATATCTCTCAAATGCTCAATAATTATATGCTCAATAATATATACCTCAAATGCTCAATAATTCTCTCTTTACAATCACCAGACTTTATGTCATCAAACTGTAACATCGCAAGACTGCCTTTTTTGACCAGGACATTAACAAATATTTATATAATTACATGCAATGCCCAAGCATGCTGATATACAGTGTATATGAAAATTCATATGTTCTCAGTGAAAAGGAAAATTATTTGTTTCCTTCACAGAAATTTCATTTGTAAACATTAATCCAAAAATTGTAACTAATTTTAGGTGTAGGTGTAAAGATTTCATTAAGAAGATTTGTCTATAAAATGCCAATAGTAAAAGATTAGTAAAATAAATTGTAGTATAATGGAATTCTATAGATTCAGTAGAAGTGGTATTATAAAAGCATGTTATTGGCCTAGGAATATGAAAAATGAAGTACTAAGTGATAATAAAAATTAGCACCCAGGCCAGGCACAGTGGCTCACGCCTGTAATCCCAGCACTTTGGGAGGCCGAGACGGGCGGATCAGGAGATCAGGAGATCAAGACCATCCTGGCTAACACGGTGAAACCCCGTCTCTACTTAAAAAAAAAAAAAAAAATACAAAAGTTATCTGGGCGTGGTGGCGGGTGTCTGTAGTCCCAGCTACTCAGGAGGCTAAGGCAGGAGAATGGCGTGAATCCGGGAGGTGGAGCTTGCAGTGAGCCGAGACCAGGCCACTGCACTCCAGCCTGGGCGACAGAGCAAGACTCCAACTCAAAAAAAAAAAAATTATAACCGAATATATAGGGTTCCTTTTTGTTAAAAATTAAAATGTTTATTTTAAATACCTGTATGTATAATCTATATAGGAATTGAGACCAACATGTTAGAAGTAGTTCTTAGTGGTGAAATTACAAGTGATTTCATTTTCTTATATTTTGCATGTCTGAATTTTCTAAATTTCTTCTTTAAACATGTTTAACTTGTGTAATCAAAACAAATTGAAGTTTAAAAATATGAAAGCAGTGATTGTCCCTAGGTGTTTGAGATTATGTTTTACACTTACTTCTCTATAATAAGCAAGTATTACTTTTATAATTGAAAAATAAATTGTATTTTTTAAAACAGCGTAGATATAAAATGAAAGAATGTTTGATTCCACAAGAGACTTCATCAGGATTATAAACTGCTTTTGCTAGATCTTGCACGAATCATTTTGTTGTTAAAACATACCACTGTAAATATAATTTTCTCCCCCAACATGCTACAACATAAGCTTGTTCGGTGGCAAGGATTTCCAATTACAAATTGATCATTATGGACTTCATAATATACAAAGACAATTTACCTCTTTGGATATGAAAAATAAATTCCAAGCTGTGTTCTAGTAAATCTACTATCACTAGCATTGCTGCCAGAAATTGCCATTTGCCATCCTCATTGGATAAACCATTCTCTCTAGAAAACCAGAAGTTTGGTGGGAATAAAGAAATTGTCAGTATATCTAACTATATTATTGCTAACATAAACAGAGAATACATTTTCTATGTGGCAACATACAATGTGAAAGTTATAAGCAGAAAATAATTAAGCATTTAATAAGCAAGAAAGTAATGTTTGTTGATAGCTACAAGAGTACTTTTAGTGTCATAAGACCAGAGCTTTCTACTAAATATGCTTTGTAGAACTTCCAGTTCCTTACCATGGTTTAAACAAAGGGTTTGACTTATTTACTTATTTTCTTTATATAGGCATCAAAAAATTCCAGCATTGTATCTGCACTAAATACATCTACATTTTTAAATACGTCCTGAGGATCTAATATACAGCATGGTGACTATAGTTAATAACACGTATTGCATACTTGAAATTTTCTAAGACAACAGATCTGAAGTGTCCTCACTCCCACACACATACACACATATCATAAACGATAACTATGTGTATATGATGTTAATTTAATTATGAGAACCATTACATAATGTACATATATATGTATCAAATCACCATGTTGTACATCTTGAATACGTAATTTTTGTCTCAATAAAGCTAGAAAAAAAATAATTTTTCCTCACAGAACCTCACAGATTTCTCCTCTCCACATGTGTTTTTTCTAAACTCCATGTTTTATGGATTCAGTTCCCTCCCAGTTAATTTCGATGTCTGTATTTGATTAAGTTTCATTAAAAGATACTTTTCAATAGACTAAGGTCATAGATTTGAGTCCCCAAAGCCAGTTAGTACTGCTTTATTTAAGGCTAATAGACTGGCCTTCTAGTCATGGCCATCTATTTCACAAACAATGATGGTGACCAAGGAACTAAAAGTATAGATGAATCACAAGTAGCTTTTCCCAACTTACCAATAGTAACATAGCACCTTGAACATAGCAGTCATGCATTCATTCAGCAAATACTGAGACCTAGCATGTGCCACAGACTCTTAGAATTTCTAGAAATACACAAGTGAATACAACAATGTCACTGCTTTCATGGAGCTCACATTTTGGAATTGGTTTTATGTTGTAAAAGCTCCAATTGTCAAAATCCTTAACTCAAGCCCCAAGACAAGAATTTTCTAGCTGCTCAATTGATTCTTAGAGGACTTTTATATCTCAGTGGTATCCAAAACATAAGGGTCTATTGCACTACTTTCTATTCTGCAGCAATCAATTCTCTAAGAGATTATCTGCTTCAAACAGAGGAGTTCTATTTAGGCTTCAACATATTAGAGTTTATTAGATTTCATTTACCCATTGCACTCCATAAATGGGAAAAATGCAGGATGTGTGTAGGGGAAAAGCTGAGAACCCTATGACAAAGATTTCATAATGGACGTTCACAGACTCAGCTGTCACTCAGGTCACAGAGTATCAGTGTTTTCTAAACTGCAGAGCCCCTTGCAGGATATAACCCTACAACTGTACAGAATAAGTAAGAACCGGATTGCAGAGACTCAACGTGTAACATGCCTCAGCAGAGTGCCCAGACACTTAATGCATTCATGAAGATGGCCCACCACAATCCACACAAAAGGATGCCTTGAATTCCACTCAATGATCCTGTGATGCACAGAAGCTTGCTATCATTATTATTTATTTTTATCTCTGTATGGAACGTCTCTTATGCATTGCTTCAAATCATATCCACTTCATCTCTTTTCCCAATCACTAACACTGCAAGCAGATTCATGCAGGTACAACCCAACAGCACATTGTTCATTGACATGGTTTGGCTGTGTCCCCACCCAAATCTAATCTTGTACTTCCCATAATCCTCATGTGTCATGGGAGGGACCCAATGGGAGGTAATTGAGTCATGGGGGTGGTTCTTACCCCCATGCTGCTGTTCTCGTGATAGTGAGTGAGTTCTCACAAGATCTGACATTTTTATAAGGGGCTTCCCCCTACCCTTCACTCGTCACTTCTTGTTGCCACCATGTTAAGAAGGACGTATTTGCTTCCCCTTCTGCCATGACTGTAAGTTTCTTGAGGCGTCCCCAGCCACACTGAACAATTAAACCAAACCTCTTTCCTTAATAAATCACCCAGTCTTGGGTATGTCTTTATTAGCAGCATTAGAATGGACTAATACACTCATCCTTTTCCAAGGATCTCTAATGCAGTGCTTGACCCTTGTATGGGAGCAACCTGGAATGCATGAACTAAAGGCCTATGGGGAAACCCTTGAACTCTTCATCAGTGGGAGATAGGAGCTTATGGGTGAATGGTCCTCCCTGCTCCCCACTACCTCAGACAGTTCTGAATTTTGAGGCACTCATCAAGATTTTCAGAAGATCCCATCAAACCAGACATCCATATCCTTGGCCAAGTGGTTACACATTCTTGTATTGACTACTCATTTCCTGTTCCGCTACCTGGGTCCTTCATACCTGCTATCTCAGATCACATTCCCACATTAACAACCTGAAAATTAGCCTTTGATTTGGGCTCTGATTCGGAGGTATTGTAATTTCTCCACTGTCTTAAAATAACTTGATGTAGAGAGAACATAGGCAACACCATCAAGCAGACCTGGGTTCCAACCTTAGTTTACAACTTGTTAGCGGCATGTCTTTGCACAAGGTTCGTAATCTAGGCCTCTTAAAGAAGTGTGAAGATGACACAGGGTAACAGAGTTGTTAGCTTCTAAAATTCCACACCCACCCTCCCACAATCAAAAACATTCATTTTCAGCATGTTGTAGACTCCCTAGAGATAATAAAGTAGAAGTTCACCACAGTAGAAATGAAAGCATACAAGTTAAACAAAATATTCTTCTACAGTGTACAGTACAAAATATTCTGTACACAGTGTTTCCTCTTTTGTCCCGGAAGTTTACTTGCTTATTTTGCAGGCTTTTCCCCCTTTAGAATTACATATTCCTACCTAAAATACTTTGCAAATGATGTTAGTTCCAGGCTTACTTACTCTTAAGAACATAAAGACTCTGAAAAACATGTCCTTTTAATTTTTCAACCAAATATATGAATCTGGCGATAACACTTTAAATAAGGTGAGTGAGAAGTAACAATGGTTTGGAAGATATGGTTTGAGAAGAACACGTTGAGAAGGTTTGAGCAGAAACCTTGGAGCAGTACGACCAAGGATCAGGGGAGAAACAGGATTACTGAGAGGCACTGAGGCCCCAGCTGCGACTTGCTTGCAGGTGAAATCTGGTGAAAATTCTGGCAAAGCCCTGAACATTTTCCTTTTCTGATTCTACCAAGGTACCCCTCTCACTGGCTTCCTATTCTTGCCCCTTTCAAAAATAGCATTTATTACATGAAAATCTGATTGTTTTCTAGACTATATTATTCACCAGACCTTTTTAAAAAAACATATGGACCTTTTTCCAGAAAATAATAGGTGCTCAACTATCCAATATTTTCATATGCTTTCAAGGATCCATTTACCCCCAGATTACAATCTCTGTATCTGACTGTGAGCCCCTTCAGGAGAGAAAGGCTCAAATCACATAAAACTCTCTATCTCCAGGCTAAGCGTAGTGGCTCGTGTCTGTAATCTCAGCACTTTGGGAGGCTAAGGTGAGCAGATCACTTGAGCCCAGGAGTTCAAGACCATCCTGGGCAACATGGTAAAGTACCATCTCTACAAAAAATACAAAAATTAGTTGGGTGTGGTGGCGCATGCCTGTAGTACCAGCTACTCAGGAGGCTGAGGTGGGAGGATCGCTTGAGCCCGGAGGCAGTGGTTGCATTGAGCCACGATCACACCACTGCATTACAGCCTGGGTGACAGAGCGAGACCCTATCTGAAAAATAAATAAATAAATAAATAAATAAAATCCTGTCTCTGATGCACAGTTCCAGATAATAAGAACTATTCAAAAAATATTATTGATATACGTATCAAAGAAATGTTTTTCAACTTGGAAAAAAGAACTGAACGAATCAGACAAAAACTGAGGTTTGGCAGAGCAGAAGTCATGAATAAACAAAGGGATGAGGATGTGTTGAGATGAAGTGGTTTTGCTTGTGTGAAAAGGCAGATAAATGATGCAAAGGAAAAGACTGATGTTCTGAGGAGATTATAAACTAGGTCAGTGTAATAGTGGAAAAGACTAGAGAATATGGTGGTCAGAGAAAGCAACCTCTGCCACTAAAGATATTTTGAATTATTGTCACTTGACTGTCAGTAAGACAAGTTTTGTGTAGTAAGTTGAGTCTTTGTACATAAATATAAATGTATACTGATGAAACCATTATGGAGCCTTTCTATAGAATGAATAGATCAATCGATTTCATTTAACTTACAATGACTTCAAATGAAAAAAATGAGAATATGAACACAGAGGTAAGACTTTCCCACCCTATGATGATTTATCAAGTCATTCCTACTGAAGTCTCATCTTAATTATTTTCTTCAGTTTGCAAAGCTGGTCCCAGGGAAATAACTGTGTGATGGATTTTGCTTTTGTGAAATAATTAATTAGCTCCCCAAAACACAGAAAACCAAGAAAATCCAGATATGGTCAACCATCCATCTACCCATCTATCAATCCATCCATCCATTCATCCACCCTTCTGTCATTTTACCAGTTACACTTCGAACATGCATTGTTTACCAATATATACCAGAGTCTTATACATAGAAGTGACTATAAATCACTTATCAACTGAGCATCATGCTAACATTGTTTACAAAGATGAACAAGGTACCATCCAAAGCATTAAAGACCTCTCAATTTAGAAGAGAGAGTTGGAAATATAAACAAATAGCTAGGATACACTCAGAAGAAGGATGCATAGGTGGGGATATATAACTGTCTTTTTAAAATTATTTTGGTTATTAAGATTATGTAAATTCAGGTTAACTGGGGCAAATACAGAGAGATATTGGCAAGAATGGTAAACACTTATAAACAATATAATAACCAAGTTAGACTAAATTTTAAAAGTAATTTTTACACTTCTGTCCAGTTTAAGGATTCCCTATAATACTGATCGTCTTCTCCATCATTTCTTGATTCTGACTTTTTCTAATGGGGTTAAACAAATCACAGACTTCATTTCTGGGCAAGACATGCTGTGCTGTGTCCTGAATCAGCACTTCAAATGCTAGTCGAGGTTTCATATCAACAACAGCCCTCCCCACTTGTATCTGTGGGTGACTGAGAATGAGTCTTTTTAACAACTTGCAAGGAATCATTTTTTAAAAAGTAAAAAAGACTAAAAATAAAATAAATTTATGACCTTGGCTTTCCAACTTTTATCTGCACACTTCTTGTTCAAACCATGTCTCCTGGGTCTCTCTTTGCACAGAGGAAAATATTTCTTTTCTCTGTGTGACTAGGAAGTCTGCATTTCTCTCCACTCCCAGCACCAGTAAAATGTCAACCTGTGACCAACGGAAAGAATAGATCACGAAGAAATCGGTTATTTTTCCACATGGCATGTTTCCCCATGACTGTCTTTTTCCTGGTCTGGAAGAAATGTTTTCATGACAGTCGAGTCACTAACGTTCACTCCTCCCCAGCTGATGTGCTTACGTCCCAATTGATGAGCTGGATATTGTGTTAAAATTATTTTACCAAGACTGGATAATCTTCTGGGATTATTTGTCCATTTATTTTTTTAGAAACTGGCTCATTGGCAGAAACTTGTTAAATGGGTCTTTTTCCTGGTCCTTTAAAATCATCATCCCAACTAAACAGAACAAGCTTAAGACAACATTAGACAGTCATGTTATGGGAAATAAAATATAAATTGGAAATTTACTTCCCCATAGAGGACATTTAGTTGCTTTGAGGGCAGAACTAAACTTTTTTTCTTTCCCTCCTCATGTACCTATTACTGCATAGTCCAGCAGTGGTGTACATTCAATAAATGTTAGACAACCCATCATCCAAGCATCTCCAAACATGATTGTGTTTAGAAATGGGCTACATTTAGAGATGGTATGTTAAGGTTAGGTTGAGGCAGAATCAACCTCCTGGTAATGTAATAATCTTCTTATTCTTTTTGGTTTTTTCCAAGACAGAGTCTGTTCTGTTGCCCAGAGCTGGAGTGCCATGGCGCAATCTCAGCTCGCTGCAACTTCTGCCTCCCAGGTTCAAGCAATTCTCCTGCCTCAGCCTCCCAAGTAGCTGGATTACAGGCGTGCGCCACCACCCCCAGCTAGTTTTTGTATTTTTGGGCGAATCAGGGTATCACCATATTGGCCAGGCTGGGCTCAAACTCCTGACCTTGTGATCTGCCCGCCTGGGCCTCCCAAAGTGCTGAGATTACAGGCATGAGCCACCGCGACCAGCCTAAAAAAAAAAAAAAAAGGTCCCTCCATAAAAAAGGGCAAGAAATTTGCAATGCAGTTTAACAAAGTGCATATAACATATAGCAGTGCATATAACAAAGACCAGAAAGAAATTTACTGAAATATTCACCACTGTTATGTCTAGTGGTGGAAATATAGGAGTGTTTCTTCTCATTTTTATCAGTTTAATTTTTTTGTTAACTGCATGCATTTTTCCACTGAGTTCAAGGCACTATACTAGTTGCCAGGGTGAGAAAGATTAATGAATTTCCTTCAGAACCATGAAAAGAAGAGGTGAACCAGGCAGAAAACAACCTACTAAAGGCTTATCTACCCTGACATTCATATGAATTGGTATTATGACTGTACTCTGTGATATACTCTGTGATACTATGAAGTTCAGATGGGGCTTGGGAAGGGTGAACAAACCCTTTCTCCTTCTCTAAAGACAAATCTGACTTTAAGATAACTTTCTTGCTCTTTGCCCTGAAAACCTGATAAAGGTAGGATCTCATTTGTATTACTAGGCAACATTATTTATGGATAGAAAGGCCCACGCTAGAGAAATTGTCACCTGACCTGGAAAAGTATGAATGAAGCACAAATGCCTGGTGGGAAGCCATGGCTCTAGGATTTCCTGAATATGGGGGCTCATAACAGGTCATATCCCTGTGGGGACCTAGAAGCCATGCCGAGGCCTATTATAGGAGATACTGGTCTTAATGTGGCATAATATTTCTATGCCAGGGCAACTATTGCACCTGTCTAATATGAGTCTTTTTTTAATGAGGCAGGGTCTCACTCTATTGCCTAGGCTGGAGTGCAGTGGCATGATCTTGGTTCACTGCAGCTTTGACCTCCTAGGCTCAAGTGATCTTCCCACCTCAGCCTCCAGAGTAGCTGGGAGTACAGGCATGCGCCACCACACCCAGCTAATTTTGTATTTCACCAACATGGTGAAATGGGGCTTCACCATGTTGCCCAGGCTGGTCTTGAACTCCTAGGCTCAAGTGATCCACCCAACTCAGCCTCCCAAAGTCCTGGGACTACAGACGTGAGCCACCATGCCCAGCCTGAGTTGTATTTTCTTACACTCAAGCTCTCATGGGGGGATGAGGTGGGGGCAGTGCAAGGGAGAACAGAAGGTGTTTTGCTATAAGGATTATTCCGTTGGAAAAGAAATGCCTAACACAACTCAAGTGGCATGCTATGTTTCTGGCCCAATAGTCATCTGATTAAACTGGTACCAGGTATTACCTATTCAGGTCTTGTGAGTCTGAATGTCTTGTTAAGGAGACCCTATACTAGGAGTTGCGGAAAGTATGAAGAGGATAGCCAATTTTAGAAGAGTTGAAACCATTTCCTCAATTATTTCTTCACCAGACAACACACAAGCACGACTCCTCAACAGCTCCCTGAGGGAATATTACTATAGTTTCCACAACTACATTCTTCATTTTAGCCAACCCTGGAGTGGGTGGGCTGGGGTGAGTGCTTGTTGAGTGACACCCATGATAGACTCAAATCATTCTTTGGGGGTGAAAGATGATATTTTATAGTAAACATATAAGTTCAGTATTAAAGAAGTTTTTTGCAGTAGTACTGCAAATAGAAATTTTGATCTAATACATTATCATTGTCAGAGTGATTTTCTTGCTAAATTAAGAAACCTATGGGTCATAAATGAAATACAACTGGTTGGGGTACAAATGTAATTTGACAGACGTGTTCCCTTGTGTGCTGGAGCTGGTTCATTACTGACTTGCAAGAGCCAATTGTTAAATTTTCAGGAATTTGGGGAGCAGACTGTTAAACACTACTGTGATTAAAATTTGAAGCACATAAAGTCACAATTAAATAAGTGTTGTTAAAAAAAAAGATTATAAATACTCAAAAACATACACCCTCAGAAATGAAAAATTCATTCCCCAGCTGTTGGACGTGCTAATGGTAGGCAGTCCTCAGGCATCAGCTCCCTTTGGAGAGTGCCTTGGTGGGAAGGAGCACCCTCACTCAAGGTCACATTCAAGGCCAATTACTAATCAACACAAGCGCATAAATGTCTGGTCTCTTTGCCCCATGTGAGATCACTCTGAAGGATTATCTAAGCTTCAGAGCTCCCCATAGGTCAGCTGAAGCTTTCACAAGGCTGTTCCAAGGCTCAACTTCTTCCACACAATCCCCATTTTAGGAGGGCTCCCTGATAACTGCCTTGCACATCATTCTCCATCTGACAACACCCAACAAAAAATGTTTATTAGGCATCTAGTATGTTTCAGGCACCAGATCATCACTGATTAGTAAGACATGGTCTTTGTTCACAAGAAGACTGCAATTTAGGAAAACAGAAATGTATCTATTAAAATGCAAAGTAATAACAGATATGATGGGTAAACATTATGAAGGCCATATGACGTATTCCTAGCTGAATCTTTGGAGAGTTAAAAATGTATCTGTAAAGGAAGAGATATCTACACTGCTTCCAATGGACAAGTAAGAGCTAAGTAGTCCGGAAAAAAAATAAAAACAAAGGCAGAAAGGTATTTCACAAAGAAGGAACAGCATGTTCAAAGAGCAGGATGACTATGAAAGCGCAATGACACTATAAAGAATGCAATTTTTTTCAATTGCTCACAATATAGAGGTAAGAAAGAAGTGAAATGCCAGGCAAAGATACTTTTTTAAAAGACTTATTATGTTAAGGACATTGAACTTTATGATCAAGAAAAGGAGAAGCACGGAAGGGTGATATACATTTATATTTTGTAAATATCTGGGCCTACAATAGGGAAAGTAGATTTGGGAAGAAGGAAACAGAAGACAAGGCTAGTAAGAGGCTGCTATAGTATTCTTGGCAGAAGATGTTAGTCTGAACCAAAGTTCAGACAATGAATAGAGAGAAGGAAAGTGGAGATATTTTGAAGGTAGCATTGACAAGACGTGAAGAGTCATTGAGAATGGGGTTGATAAAGAGAAAGGGATCAAGGGAAACCTCAAATTTCTCATGAGAAAATGGACAGAAGAGATAAAATATGACACTTAAGGCAGTGATTTTTATGTAAGTTCAATCTGCCCTGTTTGTGGGACACCCAAATAAATATATGTAGTAGCTTGATGCAGAGTTTAAATTGTGTGTGTGTGTGTGTGTGTGTGTGTGTGTGTGAGAGAGAGAGAGAGAGAGAGAGAGAGAGAGAGAGAGAGAAACACCTGGAGTGGCTACTTCCGCAATTGCCCCATCCATGCTCTGGCAGCTGACTAGTGAAAGTGTTAAAATTGCCGGAGCCTGTGTAATCACTTTTATAAAGTGATTCGAGAGTACAGTATCACTCAGCAGTTGTGAGATAGTGTGGCATATTTAGAACAAGATTTTGAAGTCAGGCCAACCTGAGCTTTTATCCCAAATCCACCACCTGCTTGCTATAAAGACTTAGATGAGTTTTGTATCTGACCCTCACATTCCCCGTCAAGAATGGGACTGCTAATCACACTTTGCGAGGCTGTCGTAGGCTTAAATGAGATTGTATATGTAAAAGTACGAGACACATATTAGGCCTTCAGTGATTCTTTCGTTTCCCAGCCCATAGAGTTTCCGGTGCTTTTTGCATTGTATCTGTCGCCCTCCGTACCTCCTGACTCCAGTTTCCACTTTGAACTCATCCTGTTAATATAAAGCATTATTTCAATTACCTGATAAAGATAAAATCCAGCCCCTGCTCTCCCCTTTGTACTGTCTGGCTCTGGATATTTTTGTAATCCTTTCCTGGCCTTGTCTACATCTAATTTACTTCCTTTCAGTTGAATGTTATCGCAAGTCATGAATTGTTCTCACTTCATGTTTATTGCAAACAGATAACCATTATCTCCAACAGGCCTGCTTGGTTTTATCTTACTTGTTTCACATTTGGCAACTTTTTAATTATTTCGTTTTATTTTCTCTACATTAGGTTGTTTCTCTTCTGCATTGATACTTGCATAAAGAGGCGAAAACAAATTTGTAATTTAATAAGCCTTTTCAAATGTATTACTGCTGGAAACAAGCTGGAAGTCCTTAAAATTTGTTTTGACCGTAAAGTTCCATGACCATTTCAAAATTCCTTGGCTGAAAAACACGAAGTTTTTTAGTTTCCCCTCTACAAGGTGCTGACTTAATTTCGGCAACAGATCCCAGTCAAGTAAATCAAGGCTTGGTTGGTTTCAGAAGCCAGGGCTCCTTCATTTGCGGGGTTACACAAGGCAGCTGGAGAAGACAGGACTGAACCACATCCAGGAGGGAAAACAATAGCAAACCAGAGAAGAATCAAGCAGTGGCTTTACTCAAGGGAAAGGCATAGGATGAAAATAGGAAAAAAAAAAAAAAAATCAATACTCCGGAGTTAGGTAAACGTAAGAATAAATGAGGCCAGGTGCGGTGGCTCACACTTGTAATCCCAGCACTTTGGGAGGCCGAGGTGGGTGGATCACCTGAGGTCAGGAGTTCAAGAGCAACCTGGCCAACATGGTGAAACCCCGTCTCTACTAAAAATACAAAAAAAAAGCCAGGCGTTGTGGCAGATGCCTGTAATCCCAGCTACTCGGGAGGCTGAGGCAGGAGGAACACTTGAACCCATGAAGTGGAGGTTGCAGTGAGCAGAGATCACGTGACTGCACTAGAGCCTGGGCAACAAGGAGAGACTCCATCTCAAAACGAAAAAAAAAGAAGAATAAATGAAGAAAGAGGAATGACAGTTAAATAGCTGAAAGTACTCAGCACAGGTAGGGTGGATAAAGGCAGGTCCTTTTTTTTCTCATCTTTCTGAGTGTGGCTCTTCGATTCCCATCAAAGAAAATTATACGAGAGCCCATAAAAGATGGCCCCAGCAGATATTCTGCATTTTGTCCTCTCCCTCACACTTCACTCAACCCTCCCATCTCCTTAACTCTCTACTTAAATCACACTACCCAGATACAAATTTCATCTATTCTCTCCTCAGCTGTATAGCCCATACATCTCCCTGCTAATTAAAAGTTGTAAGCTAGGTGCAGTGGCTCACGCCTGTAATCCCAGCACTTTGGGAGGCTGAGGCGGGCGGATCACGAGGTCAGGACATCGAGACCATCCTGGCTAACACGGTGAAACCCTGTCTCTACTTAAAATACAAAAAATTAGCCAGGCGTGGTGGTGCACGCCTGTAGTCCCAGCTATTCAGGAGGCTGAGGCAGGAGAATGGCGTGAACCCGGGAGGCAGAGCTTGCAGTGAGCCAAGATTGTGCCACTGCACTCCAGCCTGGGCAACAGAGCGAGACTGTCTCAAAAAGAAAAGTTCTAAAATGAAATATAAAGGTAGAAGCAACAATCTCCTCCTCCTCATTAGCCTTTACCATATAAATCAGCGCTGAACAACAGAAATGAGGAGCAAGAGAACATTTTCTGAGCACTGTCACACTGTCTGGCATTTGAGTACTTTGCATGCCTTATCCCAGTGAATCTTCAGTATGTTCCAATCGAACAGTTGGGGAAACAAACTCCCTAAAGTGATGAAACTAGCGGATAAAAGAGCTGGAATTTAGACACTGGCCATTCTGACTCCAACCTTCATTTCTGACAATGCTCATTTATGAATTGCACTTTCATGTTGCAATATTAATATTAATATTCCTCAGCAATGAGCTGGCAGTTCCCCTTTACCTGGCCACTTCTCTGGAGTCAGTGTCATTCTGGCCTACCATAAGCACAAAGTGAAATAAAGAATTGCACTGGAAAAAAATTGCTCCCTAGCCCTGCATTCTCAGGTCTTGATATCTGGTATGTGTTGCTTGTATCACTTATACATGAAAATATAATGTATTTTGTGATGTTCATACTGGATACTTAGATACCCAAGACCTGACACTCTTCTTTAAAACCCCATCATGAGATAAAGATCCCTCTTCTACACCAAAAGAAAAATAAATCAAAAGAAAAGACAATACATTTAATAATGATCCAAATGAACAGAAATGAAAGGAACTACACTGGATGGGTTGATACCAAGTCACTTCTGCCCTGACTGAAGCTGATTTACCACTTCTATCTTCAGCTGTTTATTCAGTCCAAGGCCTGACTTCCTGCTTTATACGCATCTCGTGAGCTCCCAGTGCCAGACATCCTAAAATAAATCACCAAATGGACTCCAGGAACACTCCTTGTTCTTGTCATAAATATCAAGAAATATATAGAACTTCCTATAGACCCACAGGACAGCCCTTTCAGATGTGCTGAGAAGAGCCTGGCTTTCCTCTTCTGGAAGATTTATCTCCTAGAGCCCATGGGCAAAGAGCAGTGGTAAGACCTCTGTGATTACAAATTCTTTTGCAGTCTAGTTCAAATAAAACATCATGGGCTTTGGAGTCACAAAGATTTGAGTTGAAGCCTGAGCTTGCTACCTACTATAGCTGCAACCTTATGCAATGTGCTGTATTTTCCTCGACCATCAGGATCTTCCTATATAAGGTAAGTGGATAATTAAGAGTGGAAGAATGTTGCAGTAATTCAGTGACATAGTGTCTAAAGACAGCTTCATGGTAGTGGAACTACAGTCTGTGTACAAGAACTACGGAGCCCCTCTTTAAAAAGAGGCATCACCTTCATCTTCCTACCAACTTCATGGAGTATAAAAAGGATATAACACTTTGCAAATGCTGCTGAAATTGAGATATGCGGAGGTAAAATAATATGCCAACTGCCCTTCAGAAAGTTGAAGCAAAACTTTCTAATTTTGCCAGGTCACATGAATACCTCCCCCCCACCCCACCAACTCCAGAATTTTTTTCCCACTAATCTGGCTTCAGAACCAATTAATGGTGCTATATTCCCATGACCCTTTTTCTGTATTGTTTTACTTTCTGTTCTGTCTTATTTTGTGTATACACACTTTATTTCCTTTTTAATTAGTGTGTTTTTCTTCACTTTCTATATCTACAGGGCTGAGTAGAAACATATATACAATGTTTATCCTACTATTAAATTTAGAAATGAAGAAATATGTGGTAGGAACCAGCTTTACTCCTTCCCTAGCTCCCAGGGGACTCAGACAAATATAAAGCTGAGATATATTCTTTGCTTAACCAGAAAAAGGGGAAACTGGGGGATGTTGCAAGTGTCCATCAACATAAGGTAGAAAATGGGGGAAAGAGCACTGGAAAAGGAGTCAAGAGGCTTGAATTCTGTTGCTGCCTCTGCCACTAACTCACCATGCATTCCATCTTCTCTCTTCCTGTTTTTCTCTTTCACATCTACAAAATAATGCAGCAGGTCTCAAACTTGCTCTGCATTATAATCATATGATGATTTTTTAATTAAAAGACTTTATTTTTATTATTGTTTTTGATTGACAAACTATAATTGTACACATTTATGGGCTACAATGGGATGTTTTGATATATATATTCAATGTGGAATAAAAATCAAGCTAACTAATTTATTCACCACCCCACCTATCTATCCTTTTTGATGGTGAGACATTTGAAATTTATTCTCTTAGTTATTTTGAAATATACAATACATTATTATTGACTATTGTGCCCTGTTGTACAATAGATCTTAGAACCTATTTTTCCTGTCTATCTGAAACGTTTTACTCTTCGTATCCTTCAACAACTCCCCAGTCCTTCCTTCATCATCCCTCACCACCCCCGCCCCCGTCGCTGGTAACCATTATTCTACTCTCCACTTGGATTATCTCAACTTTCTTAGATTCCAGATACAAGTGAGATCATGTGGTATTTGTCTTTCTGTTCCTGGCTTATTTCTTTTTATTTTTTGTACATAAATAAGTTATTTAGTGGTGATTTTCTGAGATTTTGGTGCACCCATCACCAGAGCAGTATACACTGTACCCAATGTGTAGTATATTTTATCCCTCAACCAACTCCCACCCTTTCTCCCCAGTCCCCAAAGTTCATTGTAGCATCCTTATGACTTTGCATCCTCACAACTTAGCTCCCACTTATGAGTGAGAACATATGATGTTTGCTTTTCCATTCCTGAGTTTCTTCATTTAGAGTAATGGTCTCCAGTTCCATCCAGGTTGCTGCAAATGCCACTATTGCTTTCCTTTTCATGAGTGAGTAGTATTCCATGATATATATACCACACTTTCTTTATGTACTCATTGATTGATGGGCATTTGGGCTGGTTCCATATTTTTGCAACTGCAAATGGTGCTGTTATAAAAACATATGTGTGCAGGTATCCTTTTCATATAATGACTTCTTTTCCTCTGGATAGATAACCAAGAGTGGGATTGCTGGATCAAATAGTAGATCTACTTTTAGATCCTTAAGGAATCTCCACACTGTTTTCCATAGTGTACTAGTTTATATTCTTCCAACAACAGTGTGAAAGTGTTCCCTTTTCACCACATCCATGACAACTTTTTTTTTTTTTTTTTTTTGATTATATGGGCCAGGCTTACTTCACTTAGCATAATATACTCCAGATTCATCCATATTGTCACAAATAACAGAACTTCATTCTTTTTTAAGACTGAATTGTATTCCATTGTGTATATATCCACATTTTCTTTCCTCATTCATTTGTTGATGAGCACTTAGATTGATTCCATATCTTGGTTATTGGGAATAATGTGGCAATGAACATGGTAGTGCACCTATCCCTTCAACATGTTGATTTTAGTTCCTTTGCATAAATACTCAGAAGTGGGATTACTAAGTCATATTATAGTTTTATTTTTAGTTAGTTGAGGAACTTCTATACTATATTCCATAATGGCTATACTAATTTATATTCCCGCCAACAGTGTATGTGTTCTCTTTTCTCCATATTCTCCCCAACAGTTGTTGCCTTTTATCTTTTTCATAAGATGTGTGAGGTGGTATCTGATTGTGGTTTCAATTTGCATTCTTCTGATGATTAGTGATGCTGAGCATTTTTGCATGCACCTACTGGCTATTTGTAGGTCCTCTTTTGAGAAACGTCTGTTCACTTCCTTCTGTTTTCTTGCTATTGAGTTCTATTTCTTATATAGTTTAGATATTAATCCCTTATCAGATATTTGGTTTGCAAATATTTTCTTCCATTCTCTGAATTGTCTCTTCACTTTGCTGTTTCCTTTGCTGTGCAGAAGCTTTTTTAGTTTAACATGGTCCCATTCATCTATTTTTGTTTTTGCTGTCTGTGCTTTCAGAGTCATATCCAAAAAATCATTGCCCAGACCCATGTCATGGAGCTTTTCCTTTTATATTTTCTTCTAGTAGCTTTAGAGATCCAGGTATTGAAGTCTTTCTCCCAATCCCTCCAACAGGCCGAACAGGAACAGCTCCAGTCTACAGCTCCCAGCGTGAGTGACGCAGAAGACAGGTGTTTTCTGCATTTCCAACTGAGGTACCAAGTTCATCTCACTGGGACTCACTGGACAGTGGGTGCAGCCCACAGAGTGTGAGCCAAAGCAGGGCGGGGCATCACCTCACCCAGGAAGCACAAGGGATCAGGGAATTCCCTTTCCTAGCCAAGGGAAGCTGTGACAGATGGTACCTGGGAAATTGGGACACTCCCACTCTAATACTGCACTTTTCCAACAGTCTTAGTAAATGGCACACCAGGAGATTATATCTCACACCTGGCTCAGAGGGTCCCATGCCCATGAAGCCTTGCTCACTTCTACCACAGCAGTCTGCTGCAAGGTGGCAGCAAGGCTGGGGGAGGGGCGTCCACCACTGCTGAGGCTTGAATAGGTAAACAAAGCGGCCAGGAAGCTTGAATTGAGTGGAGCCCACTGCAGCTCAACGACGCCTGCCTGCCTGCCTCTGTAGACTCCACCTCGGGGGGCAGGGCATAGCTGAACAAAAGGCAGCAGAAACTTCTACAGACTTAAACATCCTTGTCTGACAGTTTTGAAGAGAGTAGTGGTTCTCCCAGCATGGAGTATGAGATCTGAGAATGGACAGACAGCCTCCTCAAGTGGGTCCCTGACCCCTGAGTAGCCTAACTGGGAGACACCTCCCAGTAGGGGCCAGCTGACACTTCATACAGCCAGGTGCCCCTCTGAGACAAAGCTTCCCCAGAGGAAGGATCAGGCAGCAACATTTGCTGTTCTTCAGTATTTGCTGTTCTGCAGCCTCTGCTGGTGATACCCAGGCAAACAGGGTCTGGAGTGGACCTACAGCAAACTCCAAGACCTGCAGCTGAGGGTCCTGACTGTTAGAAGGAAAACTAACAAACAGAAAGGAATAGCATTAACATCAACAAAAAGGACATCCACACCAAAACCCCATCTGTAGGTCACCATCATCAAAGACCAAAGGTAGATAAAACCACAAAGATAGGGAGAAACCAGAGCAGAAAAGCTGAAAATTCTAAAAATCAGAGCGTCTCTTCTCCTCCAAAGGAACGCAGCTCCTTGCTAGCAATGGAACAAAGCTGGACAGAGAATGACTTTGACAAGTTGACAGAAGTAGGCTTCAAAAGATCAGTAATAACAAACTTCTCTGAGCTAAAGGAGGATGTTCAAACCCATCGCAAAGAAGCTAAAAACCTTGAAAAACAATTAGACGAATGGCTAACTAGAATAAACAGCATAAAGAAGACCTTAAATGACGTGATGGAGCTGAAAACCATGGCATGAGAACTACGTGACGCATGTACAAGCTTCAGTAACCAATTCCATCAAACAGAAGAAAGGGTATCAGTGATTGAAGATCAAATGAATGAAATGAAGTGAGAAGAGAAGTTTAGAGAAAAAAGAGTTAAAAGAAACAAAGCCTCCAAGAAATATGGGACTATGTGAAAAGACCTAATCTACGTCTGATTGGTATACCTAAAAGTGATGGGGAGAATGGAACCAACTTGGAAAACACTCTGCAGGATATTATCCAGGAGAACTTCCCCAACCTAGCAAGGGAGGCCAACATTAAAATTCAGGAAATACAGAGACCACCACAAAAATACTCCTCAAGAAGAGCAACCCCAAGGCACGTAATTGTCAGATTCATGAAGGTTGAAATGAAGGAAAAAGTGTTAAGGGCAGCCAGAGAGAAAGGTCAGGTTACCCACAAAGGGAAGCCCATCAGACTAACAGCAGATCTCTCAGCAGAAATTCTACAAGCCAGAAGAGAGTTGAGGTCAATATTCAACATTCTTAAAGAAAAGAATATTCAACCCAGAATTTCATATCCAGCCAAACTAAGCTTCATAAGTGAAGGAAGTCTTTAATTCACTTTGAGTTCATGTTTTTACGTGGTGTGAGATAAGAATCTAATTTCACTCTTTTGCATGTGAGATTTTCCAACATCACTAATTAAAGAGTCTGTCCTTTCTCCACTGTGTGTTCTTGGCACCTTTGTCAGAAATCAATTGACTGTAAATTCATTGCTTTACTTCTGGGTTTTCCATCTTGGTCCACTGGTTGATGTGTCTGCTTTTATACCAGTGACAAACTGTGTTTATGACAATCACTTTATAATATGTTTTGAAGTCAGAAAGTGTGATGCCTCCAGCTTTGTTTTGTTTTTGATTTTGTTTTTTTTTTACTTTGCTCAGGATTGCTTTGGCTATTCAGGCTCTTTTGTGGTTCCACAATAATATTTTTGCATTTCTGTGAAGAATGTCATTGGTATTCCAATATGCATTGCACTGATTATGTAGATTGCTTTGGGTAGTTTAGTCATTTTGACAATATGAATTATTTTAATACATGAGCATAGGATGCATTTTCATTTGTCTATGTCTTCTTCAATTTCTTCCAGCAATGTTTCACAGGTTTCTTTGTAGAGGTCTTTCATTTCTTTGGTTAAATTTACTCCTAGATGCTTTTCTTTTTTCATAGTTATTGTAAATAGATTGCCTTCTTGATTTCTTCTTCAGCTATTTTGTTGTTCATGTATAGAAATACTACTGATTTTTATATTAATTTTGTATCCTGCAACTTTACTGAATTCATTTATCAGTTATAAGAGTTTTTTGTTGGAGTCTTAAGAATTTTCCATATATAAAATTATGCTATCTGCAAAGAGGGACAATTGACTTTCTGTTTTCCAAGTTGGATGCCTTTTATTTCCTTCTCTTGCCTGATTGCTCTGGCGAGGACTTCCAGTACTGTGTTGGATAGGAGTGGTAAAAGTGCACAACCTGGTCTTATTTCACTTCTTAGAGAAAAGGCTTTCAGCTTTTCCCCATTCAGTATGTTTGCTGTGGGTTTGTTATGTATAGCCTTTATTAGGCTGAGGTATGTTCCTTCTATGCCTAATTTGTTGAGAATTTTTACCACGAAAGGATGTTGAATTTTATCAAATGCTTGTTCTGCATCGTTATTGAGATGATCATATGGTTTTTATTCTTCATTTTGTAGGTGTGAGGTATGTGTCACTTTTTAAAGTTTGTATTTGTTAAAACATTCCTGCATTCCTTGGATAAATCCCACATGATCATCATGCATTATCTTTTTGATGTGTTGTTGGATTTGGATTGTTTGTATTTTGTTAAGGTTTTTACATCTATGTTCATCAGGAATACTGGCCTATAGACTTCCTTATTTCTTTTGTCATTGTCTGATTTTGGTATCAGGATAATTCTGACTTTATATAATGATTTAGGAAGAATTCTCTATTTTTCAATTTTTCAAAACAGTTTTGAGAATTGGTGTTATGTTTTCTTTATAACTTTGTTAGAATTCAGCAGTAAAGCCATCTGGTTGTGGGCTTTTCTTTGTGGGGAGTGGTTTTATTATGATTCAATCTTGTTGTTCATTATTAGTGTATTCAGGCTGTATGTGTCTAGGGATTTGTCCATTTACCCTAGGTTTTCCAATTTGTTATCATATAGTTGTTTATAATACTCTCTACTGATTATATTTATGTGGTATCAGTTGTAATGTCTCTTTCATTTCTGAATTTATTTGCGTCATCTCTTTTTTCTTGTTTAGTCCCACTAACACTTTATGAATTTGGTTCATACTTTCTTTTTTTTTTTGAGACGGAGTCTTGCTCAGTCGCCCAGGCTGGAGTGCCGTGGCGCAATCTCGGCTCACTGCAAGCTCCGCCTCCCAGGTTCTCGCCATTCTCCTGCCTCAGCCTCCCAAGTAGCTGGGACTACAGGCGCTCGCCACTACGCCTGGCTAGTTTTTTGTATTTTTAGTAGAGACGGGGTTTCACCGTGTTAGCCAGGATAGTCTCGATCTCCTGACCTCGTGATCCGCCCATCTCAGGCGTGAGCCACCGCGCCTGGCCGAATATTGTTCATACTTTCAAGAAACAACTTTGCATTTTGATGATCCCTTGTAACTTTTTTTTTATTTCATTTAGTTCTGCTCTGATCTTTATTACTTTGTTCCTTCTACTAATTTTGGGTTTGGTTTGTTCTTACTTTTCGAGTTCCTTGATGCTCATCATTAGGCTGTTTATTTGAAATTTTTCTACTTTTCTGATGTAGGGATTTATTATTATAAACTTTGCCTCTTAGCACTGCTTTTGCTGTATGCACTAGGTTTTGCTATGTTGTGTTTCCATTTCATTTGTCTCAGGAATTTTCCCTCTTAATTCCTTCATTGATCCAATGGTCATTTAGGATCAAGGTTGTCTGATTTCCGTGTATTTGTAAGTGTCCAAAGTTCTCTTGTTATTGATTTCTAGGTTTTTTTCTATGTGGTCTGAAAAGATATTGGGTATGATTTTGATTTTTTGTAATTTGCTCAACTTGTTTTGTGGCCTAACATATAGTTAATCTTGGAGAGTATTTCATGTGCTCATGAGAAGAATGTGTTTTCTGCAGCTGTTAGATAAAATATTCTATAAATGTCTGTTATGTCCATTTGGTCTATAGTGCAGATTAAGTTCAATGTCCAGTGTTGAAAGTGGAGTGCTGAAGTTCCCAACTATTATTGTTTCAGGTCTGTTTCTCTCTTTATCTTCAATAATATTTGCTTTATATATATATAGATGCTGATGTTAGGTGTATATATATTCACAAATTGTAATATCCTCCTGCTGAACTGATCTCTTGTTACATAATTACCTTGTTTGTCTCTTTTTGGTTTTTGACTTAAAGCCTATTTTGTCTGACATAAGTATAGCTCCTGTTCATGCTTTTGGTTCCATATGCATGGAAATTTTTTTTTTTTTTTCATTTCTTTACTTTCATCCTATATGTGTCTTTTACAGGTGAGGTGAGTTTCTGGTAGGCATCATATAGTTGGGTCTTGTTTCTTAATTCATCAAGCTATTCTACGTCTTTTAATTAGGGAATTTAAACCATTTACATTTAGTTACTACTGATAGGTGATTACTTACTCCTATTATTTTGTTAATTGCTTTCTGATTATATATGCTTCATTTCTTTCTTTCTCCTTTATAAGTTGGTGGGTTTCATAGTGATAACATTTAACTCCTTTCTCTTTCACATTTGTGTATCTGCTCTACCAGTGAGTTTTATACTTTTCTGTTTTATGATGGTGAATATCCTGCAATTCCAGATATAAGACTCACTTAAGCATTTCTGAGAAGGTCAGACTAGTGGTGATGAATTCCCTTAGTTTTTGCTTATCTGAGAAAAACTTTATTTCTCCTCTGCTTTTTAAAAAGAGATTTGCTTGGTAGTATTCTTGCCAGACATTTTTTTTTTTCTTACAACACTTTGAATATATTATCCAATTCTGTCCTGCCTATAAGGTTTCTGCCAAGAAATCCACTATTATCCTGATGGGGATTCCATTATATGTCACTGGACAGTTTTCTTCCTGTTTTTTGAATTCCTTTTTTTGTTTGTTAGTTTGACTTTTGACAGTTTGACTTTTGAATTTTTACTACAACGTGCTTGAGAGGAGATCTTTTTGGATTGCAACCATGTGGAAATATTTAAGTTTCCTGTATCTGGATGCCTATATCTCTTTTAAGACTTGAGAAGTTTTCAACTATTATTTCATTAAATATGTTTTCTATGGCTTTGCCCATCTCTTCTCTTCTGAAAACCCTCAGATTCAAATATTTGGTTACTTTCTGATGTTTCATATATCACATAGGCTTTCTTCATTCTTTTTTATTTCTTTTTTATTTTTTGGATGACTAGGTTATTTCAAAAGCCCTGTCTTCAAGTTCAGAAGTTTCTTCTGGCTCGGTACAGTGGCTCATGCCTATAATCCCAGCACTTTGAAAAGCCAAGATGGTAGGATTGCTTGAAGCCAGGAGCTTGAGATGATCCTGGGCAACAAAGCAAGATCACATCTCTACAAACAATAAAAAGAAATTAGCCAGCTTGTAGTACCCGCTACTTGACAGGCTGAGGCAAGAGGATCACTTGAACCCAGGAGTTTGAGGCTGCAGTGTGTTATGATCACGCCACTTCACTCTAGCCTGGGTGTAAAGGAATAAATTTTTTCTTCTGTTTGACCTAGTCTATTGCTGATTGTATTTGTATTGTATTTTTTACTTAATTCATTGAATTATTCAGTTCCAGGATTTCTGTTTGGTTCTCTTTTATGATATCTCTTTGTTGAATTTCTCATTCAAATCATGAATTGTTTTATTCTTTGTATTGCTTATCTATCTTCACTTGTATCTCACTAAGTTTCTTTAATAACATTATTTTGAATTATTTTTCATGCATTTCATAGATTTATTTTTCTCTAGAATCTGTTATTGGAAAATTGTGTTCCTTTGGATGTGTCACATTTCCTTGCTTTTACATACTTCCTGTGTATTTACTTTCATAGCTGCACGTCTAGTGTAACAACTGCTCTTCCAATTTGTATGGATTGGCTTTTATAGAAAAATATTTTTTCTGTAGATGTGTCTACAGTGTTGGCTGGGTAGAGTGTTTTGGCTTTGCCTCTGGGTTTGGCTTTGCCTCCTCAGGACTTCAGGAGGCACATGTGGGCACTGGCAGTGGGCCAGGCAGTAGTATAATCTCCACATGATTTTTTTTTTACTGTAATCGGCATCAGTGGTATCTGTGAGTTTCTCAGTGGCTTGGGTTATGGTTGTTAGTGAAGACTGTGGTGAGGTTCTGCTGGGGACAGGAATGCCAGGTGGGCTAGTCCTCAGGAACCAGTGGTGGCAGCAGGTGGTCAGGCATGCTGGTCCACAGGCTCCCAAATGGCCTATGTGGGCACCAGTGGTAGTTCTGGGTGGGCCAGTCCTTGGGCCTCCAGGAGGTGTGCATAGGTTCCAGCAGTGTCAGCAGCAGGCCAGATGGGCAGGTCCTTGGGCCCTTGGGTGGTGTGCTTACCGTAGTGTACTCAGGATTGCTGGTGACAGTGGCAGTAGCAGCAACAGGCCAACCCTTAGGTCCCTAAGCAGCATATGCAGGCATCAGTGGTGTTTGTGGAGGGCTGGGCAGAGCAATACTCAGGCCCATGGCTGGCTCACAGGTAGATACCCGCAGCAGTGATGGTAGGTTGCAAGAGTTGGTCCTCAGGACTTCAGGAAGCACATGTGGGCACTGGCAGTGGGCCAGGAAGACCCACTTTTATGCCCCTGGATGTTACAAATGGGCACTAGTAGCAGCAGAACAGGCCTGTCCCCAGATCTCTGAAGGCGTACATGGGCACTGATGATGGGCAGGGTGGGTTGATCCCAGGCCCCTGGACATCACATACAGGTGCTGACAGTGGTGGCCATGGTCAGAGTGAACCTGTCCTCTGGCTCCTGGATGGTGCAGGTGGGCTCCAGGAGCAACAGGCAAGGCAGATACATCCCCAGCCCCCCAAACAACATGTATAGATGTCAGCAGTGGTGGCACTGAGTGGAGCAAGCCTGTCCTCAGGTCCCAGATGACATGCACAAGCACTGGTAATGAGGGAGCCAGGCAGAGTAAGCTGGTTCTCAGCCCCCTCAATGGTGCAGGCAGTTGTTGGTGGCTGCGGGCAGGATGTGTCATTCCCCAGGTACCCAGATGACATGTGTGGATGCTTACAGGGGTGGCAATGGGTGAGACAGGCTGGTTCCCATGCCCCTTGAAGTTGAGTACAAGTATACAGTGGCCCTACCACTGGAAGGAGTGGAATTGCTATCTGTGGCAACGGCCCTCAGGCTCTGGGGAGCACATGCGTTGACTTCTTTTGTCTCAGGGGCAGCCTCACTAGTGCACTGCACTGCTTATTCTCCAGGGTATGGGAGAATATGTAGGCTAAACTGCTAGGGATCAGGCCGCACCACTGCATCCAGGTGGCACCATGATGCTGCAAACTTCTGTGTGGACATGAGGGGGTGTCAATGGGACTCTAGGGAAGTGGATATGCAGGGGCTGTAAATTGCAGGATATAGTCTCTTGGGGACTAGAATGTCAAAATGGTACTTTGCTGCAACTGCTTGGGTTTTAGGGTGTGTGTGGGACCCAGCACAAACTCCCTCCATGGAGGTTCATGGACTCCCGGGAGCTCTCTGTACTAGTCTCAGGGCCTGCAAGACCAAGGGGCTCGCCCATGGCTAGGATTCCAGGAGTTTGCAATGGCAATATGGACTGCTGGGATCTCTCACTTACTTTTTCCTAAAAAAATGGAGAGCTCCTCCTGGCTCTGAGCCAATCCTGGCAGGGTGAGCTGCTTTGCTTCCATTTTGTTCCCTGCCTAAGATATTCCGTATCACTTCCCTGCTGAATTCCAGTGTTCTCTCTTAGAAGCTGTATTTCACATGTTTATTTGAGATCTTTTTTTTTAAACAGGCATTTATTGCTATCAATTTCCCTCTTAGGATTACTTTTGTTGCATCCCATAAATTTTGGTATACTGTATTTTCATTTTTGTTTGTCTCACATATTTTTTATTTCATCTTTTATATCTTCTGTGATCCACTGGTTCTTTAGAAGTATGTTATTTAATTTCCACATGTGTATATTCCAAGATTTCTCCTGTTATTGATTTCCAGCTTTACGTCGTTGTGATTTGAAAAGACACTTGATATGATTTCAGTCCTCTTAAATTTGTTAAGATTTGTTTTGTGGCCTAAAATATGATCTATCCTGGAGAATATTCTGTGTACACTTAAGAAGAATGTGTGTTCTGCTGCTGTTGGATAGAATGTTCTGCGTATGTCTTTTAGGTCCATTTGGTCTGAAGTGTAATTCAAGTTCAATGTTTCCTTATTGACTTTACGTCTAGATGATTTCTCAATTGTCGGAAGTGGGATATTGCAATCCCCTAATACTATAATATTGCAGTCTACCTCTCCCTTCAGATCACTTAGTAATTACTTTATGTATTTAGATGCTCCAATATTGGGTGCATATAAATTTACAATTGTAACTACTATAACAATAACAGTTGTAAACTGGTAAATTAGCCCCTTTATCATTATGTAATTACCTTCTTTGTTTCTTTTTAGGGTTTTTCACCTAAAGTCCATTTTGTGAAACATAAGTACAGCTAACCCTGCTCTCTTTTGATTTCCATTTGCATGGAACATCTTTTGCCATCCCTTCAATTTCAGTCTGTGTGTCCTTACTAGTAAAATAAAATGATCTCTTGTAGGTAGCATATGAACTGGATTTTGTTTTGCTATCCATTCAGCTACTTTATGTCTTTTTATTGGACAATTTAATCCATTTGCATCCGAGGTAATTATTGATAAAGATTTGCTACTGCCATTTTATAATCTGGTTACTGATCATTTTGTAGGCCCTTTGTTTTTTTCTTCCTCTTTTGTTGTCTTCCTTTGTGTTTTGATGGCTTTCTGTGGTGGTATGTTTTGAATCCTTCCTTTTTATATTTTGTTTAACTTCTGTATGTTTTTGCTTTGTGGTAACCATGAAGTTTATGTAAAATATCTTATCCTTAAAACAGGATTTAAACTGGTAACAACTTGCCTTTAATCACATACAAAACCTCTGCACTTTCATTCCTTCCTTCACATATTTTCTGATTTTGATGTAAACTTAAAATTTATATCCTTTAACAATGTACTGTAGCTACAGTTGTTTTTAATAGTTTTGTCTCTTAACCCTGTTTCACACACCACCTTAACAGTATTAGAGAATTCTGAGTGTGGATATGTATTATTTATACCATTTACTTTTTCACTTTTATATGTTTCCTTTGTTTTTGTTTGTCTGAGAAAGTTTTCATTTCTCCCTCATTTCTGAAAGACACCTTTGGCAGGTTTTCTTGGTTAGCCGAGTTTTTTCCCCCCTCCTTCAGTAGTTTGAATCTATCATCCCACTCTCTCTTGGCCTGCAGTTTCTGCTGAAGAGTTTACTGAAAGCCATATTTGGGCTCCCTTGAATTTGACATGTTTCTTACCTCTCACTGCTTTCAGTATTTTTTTGTCTTTGATTTTTGACAATTTGATTATCAAAAATGTGTCTTGTTGAACTCCTCTTTGGGTTGAATTTCACTGATGACCTATGAACGTCTTGTACCTGAGTGTTGTCACCTTTCCCCAGATTTGAAACATTTTTCTTAGATGTGCCTAAATATGCTTTCCTTATACATGCATATGCATTTCCTTAAATCTGCTTTCTAGGCCTTTTTCTCTCTATTCTCCTTCAAGAATTTCTATTAAGTAAAGATTAGTCCACTTGGTGGTGTCCCATAATTACCACAAGACTTTGTTTAACATTTTTTTTCTTTTTGCTCCTCTGACTGGATAATTTTAAGTATCTTATTTTAGAGCTGATTCTTCTGCCCAATCAAGTCTGCAGTTGATGCCTTCTATTGAATTTTTCAGTTCATTTATTGTATTCTTTATGTCTAGGATGTCTATATGGTTAGGAGTTTTCTGTTTCTATTTCTTCATCAAAATTCTCATTTTGTTCATGAACTTCTTTTCAGTTATTATTTAATTTTTTATTCACATTTTCTTGGAGGCCTTGAAACTTCTTTAAGAGAGTTATTCTGAATTCTTTGTCAGTAATGTCATAGATCTCCATTTATTCTGGGTCTTTTATTGTAGCCTTATTAGTTTCTTTTGGTGATGTCACATTTCCCTGATTTTTCATAATCCTTGTTTCTTTACATTAATGCCTGCACATTTGAGGATATGACCACCTCTTGGCCTTTGCAGGTGTGCTTTAGTGGTGACATACTTTTACTATTTAGTCTGCCCTGACATTCTAAATAAGCCACTGGTAGCAATCCTGAAGAGTCAGACTTCAATGTCAGGTTCTCTAGTTGGGCTGGGTCACTTTCTATATTCTGAGCTTAAATAAACTTCTAGTTGTGCTTCATGGTTTGGTGGAATCACCGACTTGACTCTGCCTTTAGGCAAAGCTGCTAAGTGGGCTCTGTGAACATCTCAAGTCAGGCAGGTTGTCTTCTCTGTCTAGGCAGTATTATTGTTTAGAATCCATAGTGGGCTATGTCCTGGGCTTTGAAACTGAGTGAAGTTTCTCAGATTACTGCTCAGCCACTTGGGAGGGCAGGCCAGAGGCTATGCTCCACAGGTACGTGTGGACTTGGGCTTGTATCCCAGCCTAGGATAAGCTTAAGTAGAACACCAAGTTTGATGAAGTCACCACTCAACAGCTGAGGTTGGATAGGGCCAAATGTTCCCTCTGCAGACCTGAAGTTGCCTCCCAGTCTAGAGAAGACTTAATGAGAGCACCACGACTTATTTGGATTACCTCTATGCTACCAGGGCTGGGCAGGGCCAAGTGCTCCCTCTGAGGGTAATCTCTAACTTGCAGTTGCCTCTTGACCTGGGGAAGCCGTAACAAGAGCACCTGAGCTGTATGGGGAAGCTGGCTAGGAATTCAAGCCCAGAAGACCAAATGAGCATATTTCCTACAGCCTGCTTTTGTTGGCTAGTTTGTCTGGTGTGGTACCTTCAGCTGCCAAAATGGAAAGCAGCTGCCAAGATCTGCACCCTGACCACTGTGAAGCCCACCCTTGTTCTTTGTTTCTCACTGATCATAGGTGGTCCAGCCTGGCTGGTACTCCCAATGTTTCCTTTAGGATAAGACAAGAATAAGCCTCCAATAAAAGGTCTCAGAATAGTGGAAAGCTGAATGTCTGCCTCCAACTCACTATTTCCACTGTAAAAACCTTGGGTCTGGAGGAATTCTCTGTGTGTGGCGCTGTGCCAGCTTGAAGGAGGGGCGATGCAGTCAAAGAGAGCCATTCCTCTTACCATTTAACATGGCTTCTCTCAGATTTATAGTTCAAGAGGCTGTCTCAGCCTCACTCTCGAGTTCTAGGATATTCACAATGATATTCTTGCCAGCGGATAGTTGTTAGTGGGATTTATGTTGTGGAGAGTGAAGCTAGAGACCACCTATTCTATTCTGTCATCTTACTGAGGAATAGATTTTTATCTTTTAAAGCAATTTTAGGTTCACAGTCAGGTTTAGTGGAAAGTACAGAGAGTTCCCACTTAGCTCCTACAGACACTCCCCTACCATCAACACACTGCACTACTGTGGTACATTTGTTACCATTGATGAACCAACATTGACATATTTCTACCAACCTAAGTCCATAGTTAATATTAGAGTTCACTCTTTCTGTTGTACATTCTGTGGGTTTTGGGAAATGTACAAAGGCACAAATCTATCATTATGGTAGCATACAGAGTATTTTCACTGTCCTAAAAATCCTGGGCTCCACCTATTCATTCCTGCCTCCACCCAAACCCTGGGAAACCACTGATCTTTTTATTGTCTCTATTGTTTTGCCTTTTCCAGAATGTCACATAGTTGGAAACATACAGTATGTAGCCTTTTCAGATTGACTTCTTTCAGTTAGCAAAATGCACTTAAAGTTCCTCCAGGTCTTTTCATGTCTTGGTAACTTCTTTCTTTTTGACACTGAACAATATTCCATTGTGTGGATATATCACAGTGGTGAACATTTTTTACAGAGAAAAGCCCAACCCAGATTTACTGCATCAGACATTTTAAGTGTTTTTTAACCAAATCCTCAAGGTGACTCTGATACATATCTGGAATAGATAATTATAAAGATTCCTCCTAGATTTAAAAAATTAGTGCATTAATGTTCCCTAGATTTAAGATGCTTCTTTTCCTTTGAGGAAAAATATGTATTTCCTCTAAGATGGGCATATCTGTGCTCCATCCCTGCATCTTGCACTCAGTCAGTAAGTCCTGGTACAGGGAGATTGTAGAAGAATCTGAGCAGAGTGACTGCTCCCAACTGAGAGAGCAAGTTTTGCTTCCAGTTTTTGATCAATGAAAAGGGAGGAAGAAGAGAAAGACAGGTTGTAAAGACAGAATGGTAGAAAGTAGGAACAGTGCTAAGAAATCTGATATCCTAATTTTTGCCACATAGCAGGCACTCTAAAGAAATTGTCTATTTAGTTTTATTTCCATAGAAACTAATATTTACTTAAAAGATAAGAAAACTAAGGCCAAAGACTTTACCATTTTCCAGTAAGAGACTTGAGATCCAGCCTGTATGCTTACACTATTCTTTTACCCATCCCAATCTAGATTGTAAACTTTGTGAGAGCCTAAGCCGCATGTGTCTTATTAACCATTTTAACTTAAGTACTTGACAGACACAAGGTACACAACAAATATTTATTGAAGTAAATTTACGATTTAGATTTAAGAAGTAAATTTAAGACACAGTTGAAGTGTATCTCAAATGAAGGACTGTTCACAAGGAGTATGCTGCCTTTTGATAGGTTAATTACAATAGAAAGTGAAGAAAAATTAGCTAACATTTCTGATATTTTATGTGATTCTACATGTTTTATAGCACAAGCCTCAGAAAAAAAATACCTCTCTTAAAGCTTTAGATGATTCAGGAAAAAGCCTGTTAGGCCCCAGATTCGTAATCACACTAGCAAATGGTGGTTCATTTTCTAAGCTCACCATGACACACCTTTTGATCAAGGAGAGCTAGGCTAATGGTGCCTGCAATTTACCGCCCTTTCAGAAGAACCACAGATCCCATTCTACTACTATGCCCCAAACACATCTATAGCTTCTCTGGACTAAGCATCAATTCCCTCAATGTGAAAAACAGTCAACAATGTATTAAAAAACAGGGTTCCCTTCTAACTACATAGTGTGTGTTTCTTTATAAATCCTTTCTAAGGGCTCCTAATGACATATAACTCATATTGTAGTTATGGAATGAGGCACATTTGCCCCTGGGCCTTCTCAGTCTAGTAACACATTAGACATTTGGGATGCGTATTAATTCTCTAATACCATCCACTGCCTTATATTTCCAAAGAGCTAGTAGCTCAGTGATAATGAGGTCAAAGTCCCAAGTTTGATTTCTGATGGGCGAAAATGATTATCCCTTCCTTGTTTAGACATATAAATATCACAGAATGTTACCAGTTCTTACTATATTTCCTCCATGGACAAATTCTAGCAGGGAAAAAAAGATCATTTTGTTATATAGGTCTCAATGACCTACTCTATGAGAATAAAGATAATAAACAATTTTTTTGAGACAGTGTCTCACTCTGTCGCCCAAGCTGGAGTGCAATGGTGTGATCTTGGCTCATTGCAACCCCCATCTCCTGGGTTCAAGTTATCCTCCCACCTCAGCCCCTCAAGTAGCTGGGACTATGCATGCACCACCACACCTGGCTAATTTCTGTATTTTTAGTGGAGACAGGGTTTTGCCATGTTGACCAGGCTGGTCTCAAACTCCTGACCTCAAGTGATTCACCCACCTCGGCCTCCCAAAGTGCTGGGATTACAGACATCAGAAACTATACCTGGCCAATAAACACTTCTCATCTGTTTTGTAATGTACAAAAAAGGATCCAAAAGATAATTTATGTGCACTTAGCATTATAGAAGGAAAGGAAGAAAAGAGTTCCATGGTAAGGTGGAAATCATTTACAAAGGAACTTACTCCCAGGAGAGTGCAAGGAGAAGATATTAAACAAGCAGGGAGCATTTTTTACCCCTAGGACTGACTCTGGAACTGTGTAAGGAACTGCTGGTTTTCACAGGGCCCGATAAATAGCTCTCACCTGACAGAGCTGCTTGGTTTGTGGATGGCAGTTCCAAGGTGAATGGACAACATCCTGTTTGGAAGGCTGCTTCTCTGATTGAAGAAGAGTCAAGAAAACCTTTTTCTTTTTAGCTATTTCTAGCTTAGAGAAGCTGGATAAAGTATAGTTTCGTGAGCAAAATTTACTTTGTAGAGTTCTCCAAATGTTGGAAACTATTTGTGAATATTCTTATTTTATGGCAATATAATTATTCACATAAGTCCATTAAGAATCTGCTTTCTTTCGTTACAGGACAAAATTGAAGACACTGGTTCTTTTACCAAGGCTTTGACTGGAATGACATACTTTCAGATATGACCAGACTGAGGAAGTGAGGTTGACTGTATAGAGCTAATAAAAGCCCCTTGGAAAGTCTGGCCTAGTATCTCATCTAACTTGTTCCCTTACAAGGCTTCTGACCTGTAATAAATAAAGAATGTCACTTACTAACAGACCCAGGAACCTCAAGATATTTTAGGACGTCCTGAAGAAAGGAACTCATACAGGTATTATAAGAATAGGCTAACAGTGAATCCTTAGCCAGCTTCTGGCCTTGAGGCTTTTAAAAAGTTGAATCCAAAATTTCTTATAAAATTTCCAGCAAAGCTAACTTAAAAACAGCCTATAGGGCTGATCACTATTCCTGCTACACTTTATGCAAATAATCAGGCCAAGCATAATGAAATCAAAATTTATCTTGCAAATAAATCGTTCCTACTATGATTTATTCTTAGTAGAAACAGGGAAACTAGGTAGAGAGAAAATTTAGATTCTAGCCCTGACCATGGTGTAAGTTTATTATTATTTGCCTACAATTTGGGCTAACTCTGAATTATTTCCTGACTACAAGAAATCTCTAAATAGAACCAAGTTTTACTTTTCTTCATGATGCTTTTAGTTGGCTCCTTAATGAAATGGGTTCTTTGTTGCTGTTGTTGTGCTTGCAACAAATTCTCTTTTGATTATAGTCCTTGTGTGCATTATATTTCTACTAACCAAATTATTAACGTTATGTATCTCTCATTGGTTTACTTCTCCCAAGAAAACTGAAGACAAGAAATGATTCAACAGCCTGTGAATATACCCCATTAGGAATCCCACTGGGCCTGATCTGTTCCCCACTGCCAGTGCATTGCTGCTAAAGCTGTACAATATCAAGCACCCTCCCCAAAGTTTCAAAGACCACCAGAGAAGAGGAGGGTGCATGAGATTGTAAGAGCCAGATTAGGGGAAGGATCTCCATCTTGGACGCTAATCCACCATGTTTGCTTCTGATTAACCCCAGTCCCAGGAAGGCCTCTGAAATGTCCAGTTTATCTGTTGTTCCCTGTGTAATGGCAGTTACTTAACTTGATAGAGTTTGGATATTTGTCCTGCCCAGATCTCATGTTGAATAGTAGTCCCCAAGGCTAGCAGTGGGGCCTGCTGGGAGGTGACTGGCTCACGGGAGCTGATCCCGTATGGCTCGGTACTGTCTTCGCAATACTGAGTTCTTTCAAAATCTGTTCGTTTAAATGTGTACTGCACCTCCCAGCCACCACCCCCCATCAATTGCACTTGCTTGTGCCATGTGATATTCCTGCTCCCCCTTCACCTTCACCATGATTGTATACTCCCTAGAAGCCAAGCAGACGCCAGTACCATGCTTCCTATAAAGCCTGCAAAACCACGAGCCAATTAAACCTCTTTTCTTTATAAATTATCCAGTCTCCAGTATTCCTTTATAGCAATGCAAGAATGGCCTAATACATACCTTAAATACTTCTCTTAGGGCAAATTCCTATCTATCCCCTCTGCAGCAAGTGTGCCTCTCCCTTACAGCATGTAATCCCTGGGTCTGGTAGGTAATGGTGCATAATCTACCACCTAGTCTCTAGCTGCCGGAGACACAGATAAGGCTTTTGTTCCTAAGTCCCTATTACATGTTTCTTTATAAGAAAATAAAAGAAAGGGGAAAATAAGAGGTGGGAGGGAAGGGGGACAATTTTTGGTAAGATGGTATTAATAGAGTATTATAGTGGCCTTTCATTGTTTCTATCTACTGAATGTTCACCTGCCATGTTTATGATTATCACACCTCAACATTTTTCTCAAGAAGCCACTTCTTTTCCACTTTGTGTTTATATGGTTTCATCCATTCCCTATATTCAGGGGTGGGTCCAGATCACAGGTCTCAGCAATCATTTGGTTTCACTTTTTTGCCAAAGTAATTATTTCAGGATTGGCAAAGGCCCACATCAAGTCAAAGTCAATCTCAGAACTTTTCTAAACGAAATGGGCAAGAAGCCTTCTCCACATACTTGGAAAGTGGGGGGAAAAAAATGAGTCATCAGTGTTTGGGAACGATTCTGAGTTGAGAGCCTGCCTGAAAATGAAAGCAAAATGAAATCTGCAGAATCTAAGAATGCAGAAAGCTAGCTTCTTACAACATTATCTGAGCATTTAGATCTAGCTATATCTGAAACTAATATTTTTTATTGTCAGCCCATAAATTCCCTTTTAATTTGAAGCCAATTTAGAGTTGAGTTTCTATCACCAAGACTAGAGTCCTGATTAACATGATTACAGAAAGTAGGAAATAGGCTCAGATACTTCACACCTACTGTTGCACATAACAAAAGAAAGAAGAAATGCTGAACACAGACAGAATTCACTTAAATCTTGACTCCACAAATTACTAGTGTTGCAACTGTTACAGTAGGGAGTCATGCAGACATGAGCAGGGCAGGAGAGTGCCCTCCTCTGCCAACCAGGACTCTCAGATGACCATCAGGTAATGCTCAAGCAGTTATTAAACCGTCTCTCTAAAATAATAATTGGTTGTAGCCGGTACCAGAGAAAGGCAGTCTCCCAATAGACAGAAAAACCTGAAACTGGTGCTCAGCTTCCTGGTAAGATCTCAGTAGTTGAGTAACTGGGTTCAAAAGCATGTGCACTAAGAGGCAAAATGGTGAAGTTTCACTGCTATATGACCGTATAGCAACACTCGTCAACTGGCAAGGGAAGAATGCAAGCATGCAAACAACTCCAGTAAACACACCACACATGCAGCCCCTCCAAAGTGCTGCCAGGCCACTGTGCATGTGGAATGCCAATGTATAAGACCCCAAGTCAAAGGTCAAACCATGCACTTGATCTCTCAAGTTGCCCACTTGGCCTTCTTCCAAGTGTACTTTACTTCCTTTTGATAGAGGCAGACAATGCCTAGACAGATACAGGTGGGCCCCCAATAAACCCCACCTCCAAGCTGAACAGAGTTTAAAGCCTGAAAGCCAAGCTACAAGTTAAATCCTCAGACCAGATTGAGAACTTGTTTTCCCATTTGGTGCACTGTCCTCTAATTGGCCCCCACCCTTCACTTATTTTACATATACCTACCCTTTCCTAATTGGTTTTTCTACACTGTCATGCCCACCTTTGAGTGGTGTTTTCACTTTAACCTTTTTTGCATACTCACAAACCAATCAGCATGCACTCCCCATCCTGAGTCCATAAAGAGCCTCAGACCCAGAAACACTGGGGAACCATCCTTCCCCCTATCCTCTCCTCTCCACTGAAAGCTATTTTCATCACTCAATAAAATTCTTCTCTGCCCTCCTCACCCTCCAATGTCCCGCATATCCTCATTCTTCTTGGGCATGGTACAAGAGCTTGGGAATCACCAAATGCAGGTACAAGCTATAACATAGGCAAGTTAAGGCACACAGCATGGCCGAGCAAGGCCCAGGTGGGCCACTGTAGACCTGTACAGATTCACTGCCACTAACACAACTAGTGTTAAGCAAATTATTTCATTTATCTCGGCCTTAAATTTGTACATGTAAAATGGGGAGACATCTAACTACCAGGTAGAATTAGATGGAGAATTAAATAAAATGAAGTATGTAAGAAGTGCTGTACATTGTAGATGCTCCATACACTACTTCCTACATTGCCAATTTCCTCTCAGAAACACAGCAATGAGAGGGAATCAGACAAGGTTTTCATAATTGTGCCCTTGAGGCTGTCAACTCACACACTGAGTTCCAGGTTCAGTTTTCCAATCACTTGAGTTCCAATCTCAGTGTGACTGACTAGATTACTGTCTCCCACCAGCTGTAGTTATTGTTTTATTCTCCATAAAACCTGGAATCCTTTTATCAGCATAAGTGTAAAAAAATACTGTGGGTGTGGGGTTCTGTAGCAGAAAGGATGTTGCAAGCACAGCAAGATGAAAAAAAAAAAAAAGGAATTCTGTCTCAAGTCTCATTGTCCAGAGAACTTTGTAAGGTGAAGCATCTGTTAATAAAGGCACATATTTGGCCTCTTTTTTATAAGTTAGCCAGAAAACAAACAAACAAGAAAACCCTAAGCAATTCAGGTATAAGGTATAAAAAAAAAAAAAAAAAAGGCAATAGGGAACCTGCACATACTAAAATACAAACTGAATTCAGAGATGATAGCTCCTGATTTCTGGGCTCCTAATATGTGTCAAGCCCTCCGTGAGTTTGATTTTCAGCCCTCCACATCCTGTGAGGTGGATGTTCTGTTATCCTTTCACAGATGTGGATGCTAAGAGTCAGTGAAGGCTCTGGGAAGGTAAACAGCTTGCCTGCAGTCAAGTCTACTGCTCTTCATCTCCATTAATGCCTCCCCAGTCCAAGCCATCATCTTTATCCTCCTGGTCAGTCTCAGAAGCTCTGCGTCTATTTGACAGCCTTACACTCTATATCCCAAAGAGTATCTAGAATGGTCTTAACAAAAACTAACAATAATGCATCAAATCATCCCCTACTTAAAATCTCCCAATGACTCTGGAAACTAAGCTGTCAGTTTCTGAAAAAACTAAGCATGCAACTACCGTATAATCCAGTGACTGCACTCAAGCATTTATCCAAGAGTCATGAAAACTATGTTCACACATAAACCTGCATACAAGCATTCGAAGTAGCTTTATTTGTAATAACCAAAAACTGAAAACAACTCAGTGGGTGAATGATTAAATAAACTGTGGTACATCCACACCATGTAACATTACTCAACAATGAAAAGAAACAAATTATTGATACACACAACAATTTGATGTTGAAAAAAGCCAATCCAAAAAGGTTACATATTGTAAAATTTCATACATATAACATTTTTGAAATGACAAAATTATACAAATGAAGAACAGGTTAGTGGTTGCCAGGGGTTGAGGATGGGGAAGAGGGTGGGAGGGACACAGGTGTCACTATTAAAAGGCAACACAAGAACTCCTTGGGGTGACAGAACTGTATCTTGACTGTGGTGGTGAATACATGACTCTCCACTTATGATAAAATTGCATAGAATACACAAAAACACACCAATGAATACAAGTAAAATAGGAAATCTAAGTAAGATCGGTGGATTATATAATGTCAATTCAATATGCATGTGGTAGTGATACTACAATGCAATATTGTAAAATGCTAACATTGGAGGAAATTGGGTGTGGGGTATGCAGAATCTGTTTTATTTCTTACAACCACTTGTGAATTTACAATTATCTCAAAATAACAAGTTCGATTTTTTTTTTTTTTTTTTTTTTTTTTTTTTTTTTTTTTGAGACAGGGCTTGGCTCTGTCACCCAGGCTGGAGTACAGTGGCATAATCTCAACTCACTGCAGCTTTAACTTCCCAGGCTTACCACTTCAGCCTCCCAAGTAGCTTGTACTACAAACAAGTGTGCACCACTATGCCCAGTTAATTTAAAAAGAAAAAAAAAATTGTAGAGACAGGGGTCTCACTGTGTTGCACAAGCTGGCCTCAAACTCCTGGCCTCAAGCAATCCTCCCACCTCAGCCTCCCAAAATGCTGGGATTGTAGGTGTTAGCCATCATGCCCAGCCAAGTTTGATTTTTCAAAAATTACCCAAAGGCTTCTCATCACATTAAGAATAACACTGCATTGCTTGCCCTGGCTCATAGAGCCCTACATGAGAAGGGCCCTTGAAATTTCTCTGATCTCATCAATTACCACACTCTTACTCTCCTTATGCATCAGTAGGTCCTTGCTTCCTCTTGTTGAAATGCTCTTCCTCTGATCTCTGCAGGACTTACTCCTTCTTGTCACTCAGTTCTCGGCCTTTTACCCTCTCAGAGAGACATTTCCTGTCCACACAATCTAAAGAGGCTCCAAGATACCCTGTTACGTCACCCTGTATTAGGCAGTACTGTGGCATGTATTACTATTTGTTGTTTTTCATTCATGTTTTGGTGGTGTTTGTATTTGTTTCCCTTAACTAGAAAGTAAGCTCTGAAGAGTAGGGATGTTGTTTGTGTTATTTTCTGCTGTATTTCCATCAGCTGGAACAGTGAGTGCCAGACACGTAGCAGGTGCTCAATAAATATTCACTGAGTGGACACAGACAAGCATGAATGATAATCTGCGGAAAGAGGTCTTATTTAAGACCTAGTCATGTTCTGCTTGGCATTCAGGGCCTCCATCTATCCCCAATGGTTTCAAACTCTCCACCCAGATTATATCTTAGTGTTTTATTGCAAGTCTGAACATTAGCAGGACAATCTAGACCTAAAAGAGCCAAGAATTCAAGGAACAGACACATTCTAGAGATGAACAGAAGAATGGGAAACAACTCAGGCAATAAAATGGTAAACAGGATGGAAAAGCCAGGTAAATTCAGTAAGTGCTCACTGACCTCCCTGTCTGCCAGGCAATGTGCTATGTACTGTGGAGATAAGAGATGAGGTCATCATAGTCTTGAGCCTCCAAGTCCCTCATGACTCTACCTGAGAGTCCCATCAAGAAAGGAAATCACTTGAATGCCCCGATAGGTGGGCTGGAAAACCTGAGCAGAGTAGACAAAGCTAACAGGATTCCATCTTAGAGATGATAATCATTGGGAAAATAATGTAGTCAGACACCAAACCAGTGGTCTCCCTTCCCCTTCAACTGGAGCAGGGCCATTTTGACCTGTATCATTTACTGAGATTTTCTAATCAAAAAGTGTCAAAAAGTGTTTGAAACCACTCTGTGTAAGGCAGACCCAGATCTTGGGCTAGACTAACAGCAAAAGAAAGGATTTTGAAAATATTCTGTCATTTCAAGACAATATTTGCTCTAAACCTTTCCCACTTCTGTCTTTAAGAAATAGATAAATAGAAGCAAGGTACTGACAGTCTCATTTTCAAGTCCCCAGTGGGTTTCATTGTTACAGTCACCCAGGGTTATCAAGTTGCTTCCTTCACAACTGCTGGCCAGGTGAGGCCTGGCACAGGCTATCAGAGGCTTCACACATCCCACTCCAATCAGAAAAGAGCTTTCTCACTCTTAGAACAAAACAAAGGCAGGGTATTGATTTCTGCATGAACAACAGAGTTTAACTCTTGTGCTTTCAGCCTAAGAGCTCCAGAAGCCCCAGGAATTTTCCCAGAGTAAGGCATCTGTCCTTCTCTTGGACAGAGGGTGTTTGTTCTCATGGCTCTGCAGTGGAAAGCACCATTCACGAGCTGAAAGGCCATACTGCAAGAAAGCACGACGTTATATGTTTGCCAAATCCCATACCCTCACCTACCATCATGCTATAGACTATACCAGAATTAGCCATTCTGATTCACTAATCCACTAGATCAAATTCAGGGTTGGGAGAAAGATAACCTCTAAAATATGTACAGGGTTCCAAAGGTAAATATAGGGTATTCCAGTCCATTCTTTGATATTGTCCTCTCATCAGTCCTATGTGGGGAAGAGGGCAGGAATTTTTTTTATACATGTACTTTAAGTTCTGGGACACATGTGCAGAACGTGCAGGTTTGTTACATAGGTATACATGTGCCATGGTGGTTTGCTGACCCATCAACCTGTCATCTACATTAGGTAGTTCTCCTAATGCTATCCCTCCCCTTGGCCCCCACCCCGCTACATGCCCCAGTGTGTGATGGTCCCCCTCCCTGTGCCCGTATGTTCTCATTGTTCGACTCCCACTTATGAGTGAGAACGTGCAGTGTTTGGTTCTGTTCCTGTGTTAGTTTGCTGAGACTGATAGTTTCCAGCTTCATCCATGTCCTTGTTCACAATAGCAAAGACCTGGAACCAACCCAAATGCCCATCAGTGATAGATTGGATAAAGAAAATGTGGCACATATACACCATGGAATACTATGCAGCCATAAAAAAGAATGAGTTCATGTCCTTTGCAGGCAGGAATTTTTATACCCATTTTACAGATGAAAAAATTCATTCAACAAGGCACTTAAGAAGTTGAGACTTACAGTTCCTAGTTCTTAGGGCTCTCCCCAGTTTCTTATGCATCTTCATGAAAATAATTTGAGTTTTTTCCCTGAAATAAAGAGTTACTTGAACCAAACTAATAAAACATATTATTTCCTTTAATCAGAACGAACTTTAACCCATATTTAGTAAAATATAAGAGGGAAAAAAGGGCCCTGGTCTTGGTATAAATCTCTATTTCTCAGATCTTTACTTTCCCATAAGACTGGTCTAAACAGTTAATTCTGCCATCCCAATGACCCTATCAGTATTGGGAAACATCTTTCAGTTTCTCCTGCTACAGAGGTTACAAATACACAGTTTGCTCATAAATCATCTCATATGGTGACATAAATAATGTTTCGTACTTGTATTTCCACATACCTCATATTATTTGACTCATAACACAGTGAAGTAAATGTTGGTAGCTTATTTCACAGAAGAATCGATGAAACAATTGAGGATCTCAAAATCAGTTAAATCACAGGAGATGGCACATTGAATGAGGGGCAGATTTGGATGCCAGCAGTTTAACTGGCCTCTAAAATCTATTATCTTATGCCCATATTTTTTTTTTTTTTTTTTTTTTTTTTTTTTTTTTTTTTTGAGATGGAGTCTCGCTCTGTCGCCCGGGCTGGAGTGCAGTGGCCGGATCTCAGCTCACTGCAAGCTCCGCCTCCCGGGTTTATGCCATTCTCCTGCCTCAGCCTCCCGAGTAGCTGGGACTACAGGCCCGCCGCCACCTCGCCCGGCTAATTTTTTGTATTTTTTTAGTAGAGACGGGGTTTCACCGTGTTAGCCAGGATAGTCTCGATCTCCTGACCTCGTGATCCGCCCGTCTCGGCCTCCCAAAGTGCTGGGATTACAGGCTTGAGCCACCGCGCCCGGCCTTATGCCCATATCTTACAGCTCAGGCAGAGAGGCTGAGGAGGAAGAGACTATGTGTGTCTCCCAAAAGGAGGCTATCCAACTCTCCCTTCTTCCCACAAATTCTTATTGTGCTTCTGATATATGCCAGATATTAGCCTACTCAGTGGAGTCACAGCAGTGAAGAAAACAAACAAGGTCCCCACCCTCCTGAAGCTTCTAAATGCAAACATTAATGGTTTATGGATGATTTTCATTCCTTACCATCTACCCTACCCCACAAAAATACAGTAAGATCTCTGCATACTTTTCACAAAATGAGAAACTATGCCTGTAGTTATAGTTAAATGTGTAGGCAGTAGTTCTTGGTCTTTTTATTCCAAAGTGTTAAATACCTGACTCACCACTCCCATTCACTGCTGTGACACAGACAAAGCAGACTGGGGTTCTGTACAATTCCCTGCACATTAGCTGTATCTTAATTGTTTTCTCTCTGCCTCAAGACAGCATTGCAGAATGCAAGAAAGGTTCTATTATTACAGCATAACCATGAATCCGTAGGTAATTATTTGCAAGCTTCAACAGTTTAACTAGAAACGGTAACAAATTTTTTGTGACTCACCTCACAACTGGGGTACATTTGAGATACTATATCCTGGACCTAGTTACTAGCACCAAGAATCCTGTAAGATTCCTACCCTGAAGAAATGAATCACTTACTAATTCATCATAAACCGTATATATTCTGTTATGGACCTGTATATCATATGTGTTGGCTGCCAGTCTGGAAATGTCTGTCACTTTCAGTATAAATTTTTAAAATTCCTTAGCTTAGCACACAATAGCAATGTAACAGGTCAGAAATGGCTTTCCAGATAGGAAGGGAGAAGAGGGATCAGGAGGCATGGAAACTCTTCCTCCAGCCTTGCAGTTTGCCTTCAGCCAGCCTTATATATGAGTCATACCAGAAAGGAGAGTAAGAGCAATTATGAGGCTGTCTAAGCTTCCATCTCTTTATAGGCCACAACAGGTGGGAGTCAAAAATCTTGAGTGCATTAAGAAAAGTGGTACTTTTATTGAATATCAGAGATATACCCTCAGGTGTAAAGCCTTAAAAACCCATCTGAATAAACTGGGTTCCACATATGAAACAGAATTTATTACATATTATTCAAATGAAGTTATTTTGATTTAGGGACTATAGGCATAGTTTAGGGAACAAACTAAAGATGGTGGGGCAATGAGAAACTACAATAATATCAAGATGTTGATATCCCTAAAGCCAAAGCTAGTATGTTCCAGAAGCCCAATGAGAGCTGTAGCCATGAAGGAGAGGTCTCCAGACGGAACTGGTAGGATGCAGTTCTTACTTGAAAACAGGGACCAAGTGGATTGAATACAGAAAATGTGGTACGTATACCATGGAATACCACACAGCCATAAGAAAGCATGAAATCATGTCCTTTGCAGTAACACGGATGCAGCTAGAGGCCATTATCCTAAGCAAATTATTGCAGGAACAGAAAACCAAGTATCGCATGTTCTCACTTGTAAGTGGGAGCTAAACAATGGGTACTTATGGACATAAAGGTGGCAAAAATATACTCTGTGGACTACCAGAGGAAGAAAAGAGGGGAAGGACAAGGGTTGAAAAACTACTGGATACGACGCTCAGTACCTGGGTGACAGGATCAATCATACCCCAAACCTCAGCATTACACAATATTCCCAGGTAACAAACTTACCCATGTACCCCCTGAATCTAAAATAGAAATCATTTTTTACATTTTTAATTAAAATAAAAATTTTAAAGGGGCACTGAGGAAGGAGTCAGAAGAGACACACTTATACACAACTTTCCCTCCAAACTTCAGTGTATCACCATTGCATCTTACCGGCCAAATCCAACAATCCACCAGCCGGCAAAGGAGTCTGGGTGTTGCAGTCTACAAGGATCGAGTTTGCAGAGCCCAGAGCAGGGCGGAAATGGATGAATACAACTTGGAGTGCAAATGAACAAAGAGAAGTGAAGTTTGCCCATTCTTCTAGCTCCATCTCAAGCCAACCTCCCCCCTCTCTCTATGTCCCTCCTTTGACCTATTTGAATACAGCATAAATAGAATTTTAAAAATACCTAAATAACATAACAATAATAATAGAAAAATAAATAAGTAGAATAAAAAATAAAGCAGCTGTCCTTTCCTACCTCAGGGCCTTTGCACATGCTGGTCCACCTTCCTTGAATTCTTTCTCCCAGTCCCTCTTCATATGCATAGCTGCTTCTCCCCCTTTAAGGCCCCACTAAACACCATTTCCCAGGGAGAATTCTGGAGACCTTAATATTTCAGAATTCTTATCTATAAAGGGTAATGATACATCACTCAAAACAAAGTGAGATGAAAACAGTTTGGATTTACCAAGTCCTTGTGAGTATGTTATATTGAAATGGCTCCACTGTCTGGGATATACCCTGCTTCTTTGTCACGGTTGAAAAAGAATTTAGGACATAAACATACACGAACAGTGGGTTTAGGAGCAGAAAGTTTACTAGAAAAGGAAGAGAGAGAGAGGCTGGGCATGGTGGCTCACGCCTGCAATTCTAGCACTTTGGGAGGTCAAGGTGGGCGGATCACGAGGTCAGGAGGTCGAGACCACCCTGGCTAACATGGTGAAACCTCATCTCTATTAAAAATACCAAAAAAAAAAAATTAGCCGGGCGTGGTGGCAGGTGCCTGCAGTCCCAGCTACTCGGGAGGCTGAAGCAGGAGAATGGCATGACCCGGGAGGTGGAGGTTGGAGTGAGCGGAGATCTGTCACTGCACTCTAGCCTGGGTGACAGAGCGAGACTTTGTCTCAAAAAAAAAAAAAAGAAGAAGAAAGAAAAGAAAGAGAAGAGAAGAGAGAAAAGAAAAGAGAAAAGAAAAGGAAAAGAAAAGAAAAGAGGGAGGGAGGGAGGAAAAGAAGAGAGAGAAAAGGCTTCCTCATGCTGAGAAAGTGGTTTGCTAAAGGTGGTTTCCCGTTAGTGGCGAAAAACAACCATTTTTAGGCAGACTTGAGTAGGCGGTGATTTATTTACACAGGGCTCAGGGGACTGGTTTCACTAGGTGTGCCATTTACAGAGCTGGGGAAAAGACTGCCCTCCCACCCTAGTCTTTTATTATGCAAATGTAGCCTCCACCTGGCGGGGGCCATGATACCTGTACACGTGATTTTACCTGGAGGCTGCCATGATGCCAGCACACTTGGTGAAAAGGAAAAGCAGGCAGGAGCCGCCATATTGAATCCACCTGGCTTACTGGTACAGCTGTCTGCATTTACATACAAAAGCTACTGGTTTGCATATCTATGCCTGACTTTTCAGGCTGCTTTCCTTTAGAAAATAAATGGTTTGGGGCTTATTTTTTTTTTTTTTTTTGAGACAGAGTGTCGCTCTGTCGCCCAGGCTGAAGTGCAGTGGCGCCATCTCGGCTCACTGTAAGCTCCGCCTCCCGGGTTCACGCCATTCTCCTGCCTCAGCCTCCCAAGTAGCTGGGACGACAGGCGCTCACCACCATGCCGGGCTAATTTTTTTTTTTTCCTGTATTTTTAGTAGAGACGGGGTTTCACCGTGTTAGCCAGGATGGTTTCTATCTCCTGACCTCGTGATCCGCCCGCCTCGGCCTCCCAAAGTGCTGGGATTACAGGCGTGATGGGGCTGCTTTTTATTAAAGGAAAATTCCACCGAGATCTTTTACCCTTTCTAGCTGCCTAAAAATAATTTCTTAATAACTCCTATACTAATATGGTACTGGTGGTATATGTGAAATTCAACAGTAGGGATCACCTAAAACCAGGCGGCAGCTAACCTGCCTTTTAAGAAGATGGGGTTTGGTTAACTGCAGAACTTCCATTATACTGAATGGAACATGCAAGTTAGAGCCAGTGCTGAATTCCTCAGGACAGGAAAGGGAGGCTCAGGACTGCTCCCACTACCCCTCCACTCAGCCTCTCCTGCAGGTTACCTGTTGAACAAATGCTCTCACAGTTAACCACCTGAGCTTCCTCATCAATAGGTTGTTAACACATCTAACCCCAGCTGGGGATTAGTTATACCTATTTACATGCTGCTTTTAATGTTCCTCACTTCTCCTCAGTTAAAATGCATCACATGTATGATGATGTCCTCCCTACTCAGGACTATAAGATTCAGTCTTGTTCGTGCTTGTTCAATACTATCAAACGCTTAGCTCACTGCCAGAAACCTCCTAGGTGTTCAAAAATTACACTAAATAAATAAACCCAGCATACACACACGTTCGTGTGCACACACACACACACGCCGACACAGGATCAAATAAGACAAAAAGATTGCATTTTATCCTGTGTGATGAAACACAATTTGCAATTTTTGTTCCAGTCTAGGTATCTTCATTTTAAGCGGTACCTTGACTAATCATAGCTCTCCTAAGAAGGCTATAAGGACTTCAAAAGTCCTGGAAGTCATCTGATAACTATTACAGTAGACTTCTGGTTCACTCTAAATCTTAAATGCTGCTTCTTCTCTAAATACTATCAAATGCATTTGTACAGAGGGGGAGATTTTCTCTAACTGCGATTGGTAGCTTATTCTTTTGCACGTGTACACAGTGCCTACCACGTGCTATCCCAATTAAGAGATTCTGAGATTATGAATGGTTGCATGAACTGGCAGAAGAAAATAAAAGAATGAAAATTACAGTTTAAAATCCAAAAATCTCACATTTTTACAAGCCTATTTACAGAGGTTCTATAACCAAAGTAATACATGTGCTCATCATAAAGGCCCAGCTATAAACCAATGTACTTTATTAAACCCTTACCTTAAATAAATTTTTTTAAAAATACATAAAGCAGAAGTAAGAAAACAGGAAAGAAACAGCCACTGTGTTAAATGGCTTTGTATGGCAAGAGTATGTTACCTAGAATTTCATCTTTTTTCAGAGAAGGCCATTTCCCAAACTAAACTCTAAGAATTCTAAGAAAGAAAAACATATTTAATTTCAAAAGCACTTCCTCCTGTTATGCTGGCAGTACACACTCCTATACCAAGTCTGCAACGAAAAAATGAGTCTATGTTGATGCATTTTAAGAGCATGCAGCGATGGCTCTGATTAGATCACTAGCTGCAAATGAGAATGCAGCTAGAAATCCTGTTTTATGCATTGTAAGCATGCTGCACTCTGAAGCTTAAAGGTCCTGGAGATGTCACACTGGGGAGTAACCACGCATGCCTTTTCTTCTTCCATTTTGGCCTGTAGTTAGAGTCTATGCTAATATCATTTCCCATTTCCTAAGAAATTAAAAGTCAGAAACAATTTAAATTATTTGAATCCTCTCCCATGAGAGGAATTTGTATACCTCAGAAACGAATGTGACTCTTGGATGGGGAATGCTTATTTGCTGTTGACAGCTTTTTAGTGAAAAAGATAGAAATCAGATTGAATTTCGACAGCGAGAAATTGAGAGCTTGTTCTGCCAGCAGGAGGCTGAAGCCTCTAATTTTACCTCTGTGAAACAAAGATGAACCAAGAATATAATCTACCTGCTTTTCCAAAACAAAACATAAAAATTCTTCGTGTAGCTGGCTTCAAAGTAAGAAAAATTGCACATAGGGCCAGCTCTGTCCTATCTGTCTTGGTATTAATATAATAGCTGGGCCGTATTCAAAAGCAGATAGAACAGATTCCAAATTCCATTATACTCTCTATTCTGAACTTTTCATTTGAACAATGGAGTCCAAGGTAACCCCATCAAACTTCCTTAAACCAAAGGTCTGACAATCCCTGAATACCAAAATATATCTAACACACAAAATTAAATTCTATTCTACGCCCGAAATATTGATCGTCAAAGATACGTTTTTGCAACAGTGGCGATGTACAGATAGCCTTCATTAGACTCCAGTAAGCTCCTAATTATATGTAATAAATCCAAACAGACAAGACTTGTTTTATAATAGAAATAAAGTTTGGCTTTGGCCAGTCTGTCAGATTCTTCAAAGACATGTATTTTTCTAACATGCAGACCTGAGACAGCAGCAATGTTTATAAATTTCACATGCCAAATGAAACCTAAGGGGGAGAAACAGCGTAACAATCTTCCAAGTCAGTGTATTATGGTTGCAGAAGGGATTTTTGCTAATAGAGATTTTTGACATCATTTCTGACACCATGACCCTGTGTGTAGTATCTCAAGAAGTAACAGGTAGATGCTATTATAGACTCAAAACAGGGTTTTCTCAGGTAACATTTCCTGGGCTCTCCTTTTTCCCCTCTAACAGAACAAAGAAAGAAAGAAAATAACAGCAACAACTGCTACTATTACCAAGCTGCGAGACATGAAAGTAGGTGATGTTTCAGGGGACAAAATTAATCAAATACAAAAGCAAACAGAAAGGAAGCAGCACAGTGCATTAAGAGAAAATTCAAAGCAGTTATAAGGATATTAGGAGAAAAGAACTTTACAACTATAAAAAAAAGTAAATGTTATATTTGATTAAGAAATGAAGTGTTTTAGATTTTAGTATATTCTGTTTTGGCAAGCCTCACTTAACCATGTGTTTCCAACAATTTTAAAATAAATTAATTTCCTGCATACTTAAGCAGCACTACATGCTAAAAAAAATAAGTGAAGTCTTATTCAGCTTGTTAGTTCAAAATAATTAATTTTACTAAGTTACTGAATTTTCCCAGGATTAAAAAAAAACTAGGCACTTATCCAATTTAAAGTAGGAATTCTGTAGCAGAAAGTGAAGTCATATTGAGCTTGTTAGTTCAAAATAATTAATTTTACTAAGTTACTGAATTTTCATTGAAAGTAATAGCAGGATTTAAAAAAAAAACTAGGCACTTATCCAGTTTAAAGTACGAATTCTGTAGCAGAAAGTGAAGTTGTATTGAGCTTGTTAGTTTAAAATAATTAATTTTACTAAGTTACTGAATTTTCATTGAAAGTAATAGCAGGATTAAAAGAAAATCTAGGCACTTACCCAGTTTAAGGTAGGAATTCTGCGCAGAAAAGGTAAGTCCAATGAAAAGGAAGAACTAATTTCTATTTCTGGAATATGGTGGCTTATCCTGAAAAAAATCCTTAAAAAACTAGAAACACTAAATAAAATACAATAAGCATCCTTCTAAAGGGTATTGGTCAGCCATAAAGAAAATTATCCCACATGGAAACATGGGAATTCAAGATGGAAGAACCAAAACAGTGTTTAAAAAAGTAGGGAATCTAAATAAATATTGATAGTCCAAAACAATAATAGTAATACATTGTGGTGGTTAATATATATAGAAAAATGTAAGTTAACAATAATACAGGCACGAGGAAGATAAATAGAACTAAAGTGTTCTAAAATTCTAGATTTTCTCAGAAGTGGTAAAAGTACTAAATTATATCACACTGGAAGAAGTTAAGGATGTGTATTTTGATTTTTAGAGGAACCACAAAAAAATAAAAAGTTGACAATAAGTGATGACAATGAAATGATAATTTATGAAGTGATTAATCAATAAAAAGCAAGAAAGCTGAGGTAAGATAAATAGAAAACAAATAGTAATTCAGTTAGTATTACAGTAAATGTAAATGAACTAGATATTACATACACACACCTACACACACACACACACGCACGCGCGCACACACACACACACACAGAGCACCATACCCGTAAACATTTGGATGCAGCTTAAATATATGTATTAAAAAAGAGGAATAGCTGAGTATACATCTCAAAAAATGTTTTAAATAAAGAATATAAAATCAAGCCCTATGAAAATCAGGAGTTGGGAAGGAAGCAAACAAAAATAAATGCAGAAATTAATATAGAAGACAAACACACCAAAGAAAAAGGCAACAAATATAAAAATTGTTTCTTTGAAAAGACAATAAAATTGATAGCTTCCTAACAAAAGTGATTAGTGGAAAGAGAAAAAGAATGCACAGATTTGCACAGATCATCAATTTTAGTAATGAACAAGAGAATACCACTACAGTTCCCAAAGATACTAACAAGATAATAAGATGGTAGTATCCAAAAATTAAAAAAACAAGCACAAGGAAAGTTTAGGAGGTGCTGGATATGTCTCTTGCCTCGATTGTGTGGATGGTATTATGGGTATTGGCATTATGTCCAAACTCATCAAATTGTACATATTAAATATGTACACTTTTTTGTATATCAAGTATACTTCAATAAAGCTGTTTTTAAAAGATATTATCAACATCTTTATGCTAATAAATTTGAAAATGTAGATGAAATAAAATTTTTTTAGATAAATACAACTTAAAAGCAATACAGGAAGGAGTAGGGAATCTGAATAGCTGTATATCCACTTTTTAAATTAAATCTGTTAAGCTGGGTGCAGTGGCTCACACCTGAATTCCCAGCATTTTGGGAGGCTGAAGCCAGAGAATCGCTTGACCCAAGGAGTGCGAGACCAGCCTAGGCAATACAGTGAGACACTATCTCTATTAAAAAATTTTTGACTTGAATCCATTATTAAATTATCCCCACAAATACAATTTCAATGCAGATGATTTGCCTGGTGAATATCAGCATTCGCTTAACATCAAAACCTGGAGAAAAAAAGAGAGATCTATTTTTTACTAATATAGACACAAAATTCTGGACAGAATAAATATAGGAAAATATGTTACAACCAAATTGTGTTTCTAAACCAGATTCATTTAGCATTAAAAATTCAGTGTACTCTCAGCAAGGCTTCCTAGGACCAAAAAAAAAAAACAGGAAAGGAAATTCAATGTAATTCACCAAATTAAGAGAACAAAATGAGGGGGAAATCCTATGATGATTTTTATAGATGCCAAAAATGCATTGAATAAACTTGAAAAAGTTTTCATGATTGTGAAACTAAACAGCAAATTAGAAATAGAATTAGCTCTTAATCCGACAAATGATATCTAAAATAAACTGTACCTCATATTTCATAGATTTTCATATAAAAAAAACTTCATACTTCATGATGAAATATTGAAATATTTCCCCAATAAGAGTGCTATGGACTGAATGTTTGTGTCCCCCCAAAATTCATACGTTGAAACCTAATCCCCAATGTGATAAGTGTTGAGAGGTGGGATTTTTAGGAGGTGATCAGGTCATGAGAGCACAGCCCTCATGAATAAAATGTATGCCCTTATAAAAGAGGCCAGACAGAATTTGCTGTCCTTTCCACCAACTGAGGACACAGAGAGAAGGTGCAATCTATAAGGAAAGGGCCCTCACCAGTCACCAAATCTGCTGGGTACCTTGATCTTGGACTTCTCAGTCCCTGGAACCATGAGAAATAAATGATTGTTGTTTATAAATTATCCAGCTTATGGCTTTTCTGTCATAGCAGCCCAAATGGAATAAGACAATCAAAAATGGTAAAAACAATGCCAGTTCTTATCAATTCTATTCAACATTTAAGAATGGAAAAAGGCTTGGCCACGGCTTTAAGATTTTTTTTAAAAAGAGACAGTATAGAAAAGAACTTAAATGTCATCATTTACAGATAATATAATTGTGTACATAGAAATGTCAATACTCTATGTAAAATATATTAGACATAAGTGAATTTAACAAAAATTCCTGGAGACTGGGTCAATACCAAAACCAATCAAATTACTAAGCACCAGAAACAAACAAAAGAAAATTATTTTCCAAAAAATGCAAATTAAAACATTATTCCCCCAAAAACAAATACTCAGGAATATATCTAAGAACAGTGTATAGGACCTTTATGCTGGAATTTAAAAACTATTATTGAGAAAGAAACTATGAAGCACTAAATGATGAAAAGAAATGTTCATAGATACAAGACTCAGTAATCTAAACTTAACCAGTCTTCTCTAAATTTATCTTTAGATCTGATGCAATTCCAATAAAAATCTTAAATGTATATATGCTGGTTTCCATGTGTCTGTATAAATGGAAAAGTCAAATCTAAAATTTTATAGAGAGGCAAAGGACAGTCCAAACAATCTTGAAGAAGAAACATGCAGTTACACTATTAGACATCAAAACTGATAAAAAAATATGCAATTTAGACAGTTATCAGGGCAAGGAAACACTAAAAGACCCAATGAAAGATTGTGTTTTAAAAAGTTCAGAAGTGAAGTTGCAGTGCAATGAGAAAAAGATAGCCTTTATAATAATTGGCTGGGTCAACTGGATATACAAACTTTAAAACTGACCCCCTACTTCCCATCAAATACGAAAGTTAATTTTATCTAAAGTGTCGATCTAAGAGTGAATGATAAAACATTAAGCTTGTAAAAAAAAAAGAACATATCTTTATGGTGTTGGGTAGGCAAAAAATATTGTAAATGGGATGCAAAATTGCTAGTCTTGAAAGTAATCTCTGCCTTATCGTATTGCTTTGGATTCAAACTGCCACACCAAAGGATATTGGATATGGCTTTTATACTGCCTGCCAACAGAGATAAATAAAACAAGACTGGAGGATTTAATTCCTGATAACACAAACTTTGCAGAATGGGAGAAAATATTTGCAAACTACCTCTGTAACAAGAGATCAATAAGTAGAATGTATAAAAAGCTCAAACAACTCTATAGGGGAAAATGTAGTAATTCAATCAAAAAATTGGCACAAGATCTGAAAAGACATTTCTCAAAAGACGACACAGAAATGGCAAACAGGCAAGTGAGGCCAGGCATGGTGGCTCTTGCCTGTAATCCCAGCACTTTGGGAGGCTGAGGTGGGTGGATCACCTGAGGTCTGGAGTTTGAGACCAGACTGGCCAACATGGCGAAACCCCGTCTCTACTAAAAATCAAAAAAATTAGCCAGGCATGGTGGCAGGCGCCTGTAATCCCAGCTACTCGGAGGGCTGAGGCAGGAGAATCACTTGAAACTGAGGGGTGGAGGTTGCAGTGAGCTGAAATCACGCCACTGCACTCCAGCCTGGGCAACAAGAGCGAAACTCCATCTCAAAGGAAAAAAAAGCAGGCATGTGACAAGGTACTCAACATCACTGATCATCAGAGAAACACAAATCAAAACTACAATGAGATATACTCTCACCCCAGTGAGACAGGCAATAACAAATGCTGGCAAAGATTTAGAGAAAAGAGAACCCTAATACACTGTTGGTGGGAGTGTAAATTAGTACTCTATGGAGAACAGTTTGGACATTCCTCAAAAAACTAAAAACAGAACTACCATATGGCAGAGCAATCCCACTGCTGGATATATACACAAAGGAAGAGAAATCAGTATATTGAAGAGGTATCTGCACTCTGTCACAGCACTCTTCACCCAGCCAAGATTTGGATGCAACCTAAATGCACATCATCAGATGAGTGGATAAAGAAAATGTGGTACTTACACACAATGGAGTACTATTCAATCATAAAAAGAATGAGAATCTGTAATTTGCAACAACATGAATGGAACCGGACAGCATTACATTAAGTGAAATAAGCCAGTCACAGAAAGACAAACATCTCATGTTTTCACTTATTTGTGGGATCTAAAAACCAAAACAATTGAACTCGAGGACTCACAGAGTAGAAGGATGGTTACCAGAGACTGGAAAGGGTAGTAGAGGGAGGAGGTGGGGGTGATTAATGGATACAATCAGTAAGACTTACTATTTGACAGCACAACCGAGTGACTATAACCAATAACTTAATTGTACACATTAAAAGAACTAAAAGAGTATAACTGGATTGTTTGTACCACAAAGGATAAATGCTTGAGAGGATGAATACCCCATTCTCCATGATGTGATTATGCATTGAATGCCTGTGTCAAAACATCTCATGTACTGTATAAATATATATGCCTACTAGGTACCCACAAAAATTAAAAATAAGTTTTTAAAAATGACCAATGAGAGATAGTATATGAGGAGCCCGTGAATAAATTATCTTAATCCTTTATTCCTCCAAAGTATTATTCTAAAGCACAGTTTATCTCTCCAAAAGCATTCTGTGATCATGAGCAGTTGAATCTGCTGAACAGTTGACTGTGTTGCTTCTGGTTTATTGTAAATCAGTGGCCACTTTCCTGTGAATGCCCTCCATTCACACCTCATTCGCTTCCTTTTTCCCTATCCCTTAACTACTAAATGAATGCATGCTGATTGCATCACCACTAATCACTACCTCAGGATCTGTTTTGGCATCAACCTGTGATACATTTATAGATGGATGGGTAAATGAATAAAAGAAACAAATATTTATCACTACAAGTGTGTCAATAATTATAGCAAACATTATTGCAAAAATTACATGCAGCCAACTAAGTCCAAGTCCAATAATAATAATTGTAAAATATTTTGCAAATATATTTTTATTGGTCATCTTCCTCATTTATTATTTATAAGAGTTTTCAGTTAATTCTCTTCCATTTTATTGATAAATTGTATCATCTGCAGATGATAGTTTTTTCTTGCTTTTATGTTTATACAGTTTATTTACTTTTCTTGTTTTATTCCTTAGTCTAGGGCTTTCAAAAGAATCTAACTGTCTTATGTTCTTTTTTTGGGGGGTGGACAGGGTCTCACTGTATTGCCCAGGCTGGAGTGCAGTGGCACAATCATAGCTTACTGCAACCTCCAACTCCTGGGCTTAAGCTATCATCCTGTCTCAACCTCCCAAGTAGCTGGGTTACAGGCATGTGCCACTATACTGAACTAATTGTTTTATTTTGTGTAGAGATGGGGTCTCACTATGTTGCTAAGGGTGGTCTCAAACTCCTGGCCTCAAGCTATTCTTCCATCTCAGCCTCCCAAAGCACTGGGATTACAGGTGTGAGCCAGCATGCCTGGCCAAATTGTTTTACATTCTTCATATAAGACAGACCATTCTTTGAATATACGAAGTTTTAGGGACTAATCTAATGCTAACTTCCTTAGCAGTTGTCCCATAGTTCCTCAAGTGACCACTGTATAGAAATAGGAATGTCTTTAAAAGAGGCTATGATTGTGAGAATTAGAGCTTCTGAGGGAACAGGGAGTTTGGCAGACTATTAAAAAACAATAACGTTGAAGGTAAATTATTAGCAAATGCATCTGGGCCTGACTTTCTGAGAAATACTCTCTACAGGAATGTAACTAAGTCCTACTGTACAGAGTGGTTAAGTGTCATCTGCAGAAAATCTGCATTTGTAGTACCAGAGAGTTCATGAACATGCAGATTCCTAGGCCCGACCTAGAATTTCTCGATCTAGACCTCAGTGATTGAAGCTTGAGATTCTGAATATTTCATATTATTTCATCAGGATGATTTTGATGCCACTAAAGTTGGAGAACCAGGAATTAGGGGCTTTAAGGTATTGAGGAGTGGATAAATACAGGGATATTTCTTTATACAAATAATAAATATCTTACACTTTAAATGTCCCTTCCAGGGTTTAGATCTGGCAGTGGCTACTTAACAGTCTCGAAAATAGGATAAAAAGAGTTTCATCTGCCTTCCTCTCAAATGCCGCTGGCCAGAATCTAGACAGGAAGTATCCATCATTAGACTTAGGGAAAAGGCCCATAATCTCCCCCACTTCAAATAGAATAAAAGCTAAAGTCAGAGACAGCTTATATATTTAACTGAAATGCATCAATAGCGCCTTTGTTTCAAATTTCACCTTAAAATGACTACCTAGTAGGACTAAGACAGTTAATAGTGCTGCTAAGTAAGAATAAACAAAGGACTCCTAAACTTGTGGCATTTATCATTTAGTCTGAAAAAAAGCAATGTTTTTGTCACTTTCAAAAATGTAAGCTAAAATAATTCTTAATGGGAATTTTCACATTTGTCAGCTGAGAAAATTGAGTCAGATGCAAATGACTTGTCCAACCACCTGTTAGGATTGCAATTTGAATCCTATGTTCTTTACCTGTTTTGTTCTTAAGAAATAAATGTGTTCTGGCGGGACAAGGTGACTCACACCTGTTAACCCAGCGCTTTGGGAGGCTGAGGCAGGTGGATCACTTGAGGTCAGGAGTTCAAGACCAGCCTGGCCAACATGGTGAAACTCCCTATCTACTAAAAACACAAAAATTAGCCAGGTGCACAGGCCTGTAGTCCCAGCTACTTGGAAGGCTGAGGCAGGATAATCACTCGATCCTAGGAAGTGGAGGCTGCAGTGAGCCAAGGTCATGCCACTGCATTCCAGCCTGGGTGACAGAGACTCCATCTCAAGAAAAAAAAAAAAGAAATAGATGTGTTCTGGAAGTCATTACAGACACATAAACACCCATAAAAATCTGTAAAATGAATAAAGAATGTGATGTTGACAGGCAGGTATCAATCAAGAAACATTATGTTCTCACCGAAAAAAAAGAAAGAAAGAAAAAAGTAGTGAAAGGAAGGGAGAGTCTATAAGTTAGGGTCCAGCCAGAAAATAGAAACTACTCTAAGTATTTCAAACAGAGGGGATTCAATACAGGGAATTGTTTAGGTAAGTAATGAAAAAGCTAGGAAGCCAAATAGAAGACTGTGAAGCAAGCCAGACATCAGAAACAACAGGAAGATACCAGGAGTTAAGAGGGACAAAGAGATATGGCAATGTTATTGGAGTCCAAGAGCAGAAGCCACCTGATAAAAATTGGAACCACAGAGGCCCAATCAACAGAAGCTTGAACCATGAATCTCATGTACATGGTACAAAGAGAACCCTAAGACAGAGTGAAAAGAGTAATCTTTTGGCTTCTCCCTCTTCTTGGCATCTGGCTCTGTGCTCATGCCTCCACTGACAAACCTGCCTAGAAACCAAGAGCAAAAGATTCATGAAAAATGAAGTTAAGCAGAATGCACAGCAGGGCAGAACTGGTGAGGAAATCAATCTATGACAAACAGACAAATGACCAGCATAGTATGTAACCCAGAAATAAGGTAGTGAGAACCAAAGACAAATTTCTTCTATTCAGCCTTACTGCTAGTCAGTCCTTTTCATATATCCTCATCTCTTGCAATTCAGTTTTTTTCCTGGAAACAGTTTTTTAGATCTGTGCTTAGTGACTGAGATTTAGGGCTTTCTATTCCTGCAGAATAATTTTAAAGAGAACCCCCATGCCCACTTCAGTTCTATCTCCCACATCATTGGGCAACAGAGAAGTTCAACAAGATTTTTTTTTTTTTTTTTTAGTCGGAGTCTCACTCTGTCCCCCAGGCTGGAGTGCAGTGGCGCTATCTCGGCTCACTGCACCTCCACCTCCTGGGTTCAAGCGATTCTCCTGCCTCGACCTCCCGAGTAGCTGGGACTACAGGCGCCACCACCACGCCCAGCTAATTTTTTGTAATTTTAGTAGAGACAGGGTTTCACTGTGTTAGCCAGGTTGGTCTTGGTCTCCTGACCTCGTGATCTGCCCGCCTTAGCCTCCCAAAGTGCTGGGATTACAGGAGTGAGCTACTGCGTCCAGCCTCAACAAGAATCTTTTTTATCCTAGGTCATTTTATAAGCATTTAGAATAAAAAAAGTTATGACACAATTCATTCATAATCTCTATTTCTTTTATTTTTATCTAGTCAACTGACTTTCCCTAGGGTGTGAAAGAAGTAGCCTTCTCATGTTGGTAGCAAGATCACCAAGTCTCTTAACTGTACCAAGAGTGGACTGATGTCAAAAGTACGATTCCTGTGCAAATAATAGAGTCCCCAAAATAGACGATGGTGAAATCTGGTGAAGTCTTTAATAATATCTGTATTCATAGAAAGAGGAAATTCTTACAATAGCTTTTATTTCTTCCATCTCTTGCCTGATTATTTGCAAAGACCATTTATGGACTAACTCAACTTTGGAAAATAAACATTAGGCTAAAGAAGCCTTTAATAACCCTGAATCACAAAAAGAAACATGACAAAAGTCAACCTACTATACTTCTAGGAGAAGGCACATGGCTTCTGTGCATGTCTCCTTCTCTCCTTGGAAACAAGGATCAGGAATAATGTCAGGAAGAAGATCACACTAGAGAGAGATGTGTATAACTTGCAGAGAAGAGCTAAAAGTGAGTAAGGTTGACAATGAGGATAGAAATAAATTTCTTTTCTAGTTATATTGCAGCTTCTATTTTTCTGCAGAATTGAAAAGAGAAAACCACCCGATAGAGGAAATAAAATGATGTATTCCTCCCTTGTGTATTCCTATGAACAGTAATATAAAGAAGCATCCATTTAGGACACAATTTGCAGAATGTGAATTTTAGAAGAAAGAAAAATCACAAGAAGTAACTGAGTAGTTAGTAGAATTGTTAAACTTTTAGATTATGGGATCTATCTTTGTTTTTAATTTAATCAACTGGATTCAGGCTTGGATTTCATATTTGATTTAAATTAGGTTCCTTACTGAATCTGCAATTCAAAAATTACACACATGACATATTATATATAAATATAAATGTTTATATATGTGTGTTAACATGTATGATTGGACTATTTTTATTTGATTCAGGAATAAGAGGATTCAGTGCTTCTATTCATTTCTTGAAGCAATAGAATTGAGAGAACAAAAGCATTTGAATTCTAAGTCTTTTCTTAAAAGATGAGAATAAGCAAAATCTTTTTTTAAAAACATGCTGTTTGGGGCTTTTTCTCATGTTTGACTCTCTGCTTGCTTACCAGAAGGCTTAAAAAGCATTGTTTGGCAGGATAGGATTAAACAAAAAGCAAGAATGTTCCTCCACAGACTTCCTTATGTTCTCTCCCCTCAACTTTTAATTAAAACACTGTCAGTTGGGGATAAGGGGAGAAAAATACAAAGGCAATTATGTACAGAAAACAAAAAAGCATATTTCATGAGAGCATAAGCTATTAGCACTTTCTTAGCTATCTGATCATCTGAATTTAGAATCACATACTGAGCTCCTAAGAGACAACATACAACTCCGTGGAGAGAGGGAGTCAATGCCAAAGTAGGAGAAAAGAACAGGGTGCCCTCACAAATCAGCAAAGACCAAACTCAAGGAGAAGATGTCATTCAGCCTATAGTAAATCCTCACCTGACTGAACCCCATCATGAGGGGTAACCAAGACTATATCGATCATAGACCCTCTCAAGGTACACACAGTAGAGATGAGTACTCAGTGAAGTAAAACTCTTGGGTTTGCACAAATGAAAAGGAAGAAAAATCAGCTTTGGTCACTGAGTCCACTGTCATGAGCCACACTGTGTGGTCTGAATGACATGATTGAGGCATTAATTTAAAGAGATGATGAAGAACTCACACAGAGCAAGAGTCAGGCTTGCTGGGCCCCTTCCATCACCTCCTCTCTTTGACAATCTCTGAGGCTTTCTAGAGAATGCTGGAGCTCTCCAGAGCATTTTGGAAATCACTGATCTGGAACATGAATGTTACCAGTAATTAACTCTTCAACATACCTGAAAAACTTAATTTTGTGTCAGTCCTAACCAGACTCTGCAATGGGTAACTGATTTCAACCGGCTAAAGAGACTTCCACCTGCTTTAGGAACACAAACTGTGGGCATTGATTTCATCTGGCCTTAATTCCCTGGTTTGTTTGACTTTGTATTGTTACATCAGATATTTCGTACTTAGATTCACGTAAGTGGATACAATAAATGAACATCAGGCTGGGTGCGGTGGCTCACACCTGTAATCCCAGCACTTTGGGAGGCCGAGGCGGGCAGATCACCTGAGGTCAGGAGTTCGAGACCAGCCTAGACAACATAGTGAAACCCCATCTCTATTAAAAATACAAAAATTAGCTAGGTGTGGTGGCACACACATGTAATCCCAGCAATTTGGGAGGCCAAGGCAAAAGAATTGCTTGAACCCAGGAGACAGAGGTTGCAGTGAGCCAAGATTGCACCACTGCACTCCAGCCTGGGTGATAGAGTAAGATTCCACCTGAAAAAAAATTAAAATAAAATAAATGAACATTAGTGAATATTTTTAAACATCTACTTATGAGAAGTATTTTAAATAAGTGGCTAATTTATCATATACAAGTGATGAGTATTATGCCTATCATTCACATGAGAAAACTAACCTGGATAATGCTGACTGAATTTTCTGAGTCTCAGGTGTAAAAAAAAAAAAAAAAAAAAAAAAAGGAAACTTGTATTTTAAATCATACACACAACCATGCATGCACACGCACACATATGACCTTATTTCTACTACAAATGATGACCCACAAGGTTCCTAGGGAACCAGAGTATCTTTCGTTAGATCTTTCTAAGTATACTAACTCATCTACTAATATTAATGTTTATTTCAAGTAGAAGAGATGAATTTGAGCTGACGATTAGGTGCAGGCTTTGGTTTAAAGAGGACTTGATTCCTGTATCAAGGTTCTTGGCAGCAATCAAAATTGACTCATATGAGTTTAATCATAAAATTCATTTTATTATAAGGCTATCAGTACTTGAGAAAGAACAAGCTAGAAAACGTACACTACCAGATATTAAAACATATGTTAGACCTACCAGTGAGGTATCAGTTTGGAGAACAGACAAAAATGTGAGTATGATAAAATAGAGATAAGAAACCAGTCCACACAAATATGGACAAAGATGCCACTGAAGTTCTATAGGGAAATAATGGCCTTTGAACATGTGGCTGAGTCAACTGGATATTCCTATGAAAATAAGGAAAACTGAAACTTGACTACCTACCTCATGCAATAGACAATATTAATTCTAGGACAGTCACAGACCTACACATGAAAGGTCAAACAATAAAGCATCTAAAGAGTGATGTCCTACCCTGGGAAACACGGTGAAACCTTGTCTCTAGTAAAATACAAAAAATTAGCTGGGTGTGGTGGCACATGCCTGTAGTCCCAGCTACTCAAGAGGCCAAGGCATGAGAATGGGAGGCTGGGAGGCAGAGGTTGCAGTGAGCCAAGATCTTGCCATTGCACTCCAGCTTGGGCTGCAGAGTGAGACTCCGTCTTCAAAAATAAACAAATAAATAAATAAAGGGATGTCACCAAGATGGCAGAATAGAAGATAACCATTCATATACCACCACAAAAAAAGCTGTTTGCAGATGTTACTTCCAGACCAACATAAAGCGAGACTCGTCCTCCACAGGGCAATTCTCTAATATCCTGGTTCCTCATCCCTGAAAATGTTCTAGTTTGTCAACATCCTACCTAAAAGACCCCAGAAATGCATACTGTAGGTAGACAAGGAGGGCTGATGGACAGTAGAATTTTCACCTCTCTTGCTTTTAATATTTCAGTTCTATTAACTCATTCTGTGAAGTCATTAATTTTCTGATAAGACACATCACATGGATGATAAATACATTCATCAATAAAGAGGACCAGAATTTACTAAGCTCTTGATATGTGCCTCAGGTGCTTGACATTATTATTACTTTACTTAAATCCTCTTTCCATCCTGGATTGCAAGAAAAATGTACAAACAATGTTATGTGCGAGCAAATTAAAGCCAATCTAAGCCCATATAGCTAAAACATGTTAAAGCTTTCCAAGGTCAAGTCCAGTCTGTTGGCTTCAGAGTTCATACTCAAGCCTGTCAGTTTCTTATATTATCCTTGTTCAGATATAAACACAAACATAGAATGTTTCAACACAGGACTACACGAGCTTGATTTAATGTTTTGTTAATCAACAAAGCACTATCACATATATCAATTAAAAAAAAAAAAAAAACAAAGTATTTTCTTACCTGACCTTTGCTGTGCTTAGTCTCATAAAAAGTTTCACCAGGGAGAGAGGAAAAGAAGAAAAATGGGAGTTGGAAGGACAAAAAAAAACCTGCCCTTGAGGAGCTTTTGATGGAATTTTGAATTTGAAATAAATTACTTTAATTCAGTTAGAAAAAATTACCAGTTATCACATGATAAAATGTTAAGTAGCATAAGGCCACACAGACTCAGAGAGCACAAAATCAATGTGGAAATGAATTAGTCTGGGAAGGTTCCATTCAAGAGCTGGAATGTAAATCAGTCCTTGTAGGGTAAGTCAAATAAGGATAGGCAGATAGGAAAGTACAGAAATTGCTATTAGTCACTCTACCTGTCAGTGTTCTTGATTACACGCAACAATAATCAATTCTAACTTAAACATAGAAAAGAACTTACTGTAAGTATACACTATACTTCATAGAATCAACAGAAAGTTGAGAACAAAGCTAAGAAAATGGGCAGGAACCAAGGGAGGCTACATAGATATAAAACACAGCCAACATCATTTGGTAGGGATAGTCTGGGGACGTCTCCACCACTGACATGCAACGAAAACAGTCACTAAACAGCTGATGCCACTGCAAGTGACTCTTGACACTTCTACTATAATAATGAATCTCTAAACTATTCTTCACTATTTTGTTAACTCTCTCAGTATTAAAAACAAAAGATAAGGCTGGGCATGGGGGTGGCTCACGCCTGTAATACCAGCACCTTGGGAGGCTGAGGCGGGTGGATTACCTGAGGTCAGAAGTTCAAGACTGGCCTGGTCGACATGGTGAAATCCAGTCTCTACCAAATATACGAAAATTAGCTGGCCGTGGTGGCAGGCACCTGTAATCCCAGCTACTCAGGAGGCTGAAGCAGGAGAATACTTTGAACCCGGGAGGCGGAGGTTGCAGCGAGCCAAGATCACTCCATTGCGCTCCAGCCTGGGCAGCAAGAGCAAAACTTCATCTCACCCAAAAAAAAAAAAAAAAAAAAAAAAAAAAAAAGATGATACAGCTGGATATCCACATGCAGAAAAATGTAAGGAGACCAACCCTTATCTCACAGCATATACAACAATTAACTCAAAATTGATTAAAGACTTAAATGTAAAACCTGGAACTGGCTGGACATGGTGGCACATGCCTGTAATCCTAACACTTTGGGAGACCGAGGCAGGCAGATCACTTGAGCTCAGGAGATCAAGACCAGCATGGGCAACATAGGGAAACCTCATCTCCATAAAAAAAAAAATACAAAAAAATTAGCTATGTGCACGGGGTGTGTACCTGCACTCCCAGCAACTTGGGAGGCTGAGGTGGGAGGATTGCTTTAGCCCAGGAGGTAAAGGTTGCAGTGAGCCATGATCGCAGCACTGCACTCCAGCCTGGGCAACAGAGTGAGACCCTATCTCAAAAAATAAAAAATAAAAAACAAACAGACCTGGAACTATGAAACTACTAGAAGAAAACAGGGGAAAAGCTCCAAAGCAAAACTAGGATTGCATCAAACAAAAAGCTTCTGCACAGTAAAGGAAACAATCAGATGAAGACACAATCTAAGAGATGAGAGAAAATATGAGCAAACCATACATCTGAAAAGAAGTCAATATCCAAAATGTATAAAAAATTCAAGCAATAGCAAGAAAACAATCCAATTATTTAAAAATGGACAGAGGATCTGAACAGACATTTCCTCAAAAGATGACATGCAAGTGGCCAATGGGTATATAAAAAAGCACCAAACATCACATTATCAGAGAAACGCAAGTTAAAACCACAATGAGGTATCACCTCATACTTGTTAGAATGGCTGTTATCAAAAAGACAAAAAAGAAGTGTTGACATGGATGTGGAGAAAAGAGAAGTCTTGCACACTGTTGGTGGGAATGGAAATTAGTATAGGCACTATAAAAAATAACACGGAAGTTCCTCAGAAAACTAAAAACAGAACTACCCTATGATCCAACAATCCCAGTATTATTTATCCAAAGAAATGAAATCAGTATTTCAAAGATATATCTGTACTCTCATGTTTATTGCAGCACTATTCACAATAGTCAAGATATGCAGTCAGCCTAAGTGTCCATCAGCTGATGCATGGAAAAAGAAAATGTGGTATATATGAACAATGGAATAATATTCAGCCTTTTAAAAAAAAAAAAAAGAAAGAAAGAAAGAAAGAAAGAAAATCCTGTTATTTTCAACAGCAGTTCCCAAACATTTTGGTAGCAGGGACTGGTTTTAGTGGAGGTGGGGGGTGGGGGGCAGGCAGGGGGAGGGGATGCTTTGGGGATGATTCAAGTACATTACATTTATTGTGCATTTTATTTCTATTACTATTACATTGTAATATATAATGAAGTAATTATACAACTCACCATATGTAGAATCAGTGGGAGCCCTGAGCTTGTTTTCCTGCAACTAGACGGTCCCATCTGGGGGTGATGAGAGACAGTGACAGATCATCAAGCATTAGATTCTCATAATGAGTATGCAACCTAGATCCCTGGCATGCACAGTTCACAACAGGGTTCACACTCCTGTAAGAATCTAATGCCACTGCTGATCTGACAGGAAGCAGGGCTCAGGCAGTAATGTGAGCAATGTGGAGTAGCTACAAATACAGATGAAGCTTCACTTGCTCACCTGCCGCTCACCCTCCTCCTGCTGTGCAGCCCAGTTCCTAACAGACCACACACCAGTACCAGTTCATGGCCCAGGGGTTGGGGACCCCTGATTTGCAACATGGATAAACCTGGAGGACATTATTTTAAGTGAAATGAGCTAGGCCGGGCGTGGTGGCTCAAGCCTGTAATCCCAGCACTTTGGGAGGCCGAGACGGGCGGATCACGAGGTCAGGAGATCAAGACCATCCTGGCTAACACGGTGAAACCCCATCTCTACTAAAAAATACAAAAAACTAGCCGGGCGAGGTGGCGGGCGCCTGTAGTCCCAGCTACTCGGGAGGCTGAGGCAGGAGAATGGCGTGAACACGGGAGGCGGACCTTGCAGTGAGCCGAGATCCGGCCACTGCACTCCAGCCTGGGCGACAGAGCGAGACTCCGTCTCAAAAAAAAAAAAAAAAAAAAGAAATGAGCTAGGACAGAAAGACAAATATTGCATGATGGCACTTATATACGGAATCTTTAAAAGTTGAACTCATAGAAGTAGAGAGTAGAATGGTGGTTACCAGGGTCTGGAGAGGGTGAGGGGGTGTTGGGGAGATGTTAAAGAGTACCAGAGTGAGAACCTGTCTCAAAACAAACAAACAAAATAATGTAAGATTTCAGTTAGATAAGAGAAGTAACCTCAAAAGATCTAGTGTATGACAGGTAACTACAGTTAATAACAATGTATTGTAGTCCTGAAAATTGCTAAGTTTGTGGTAAGATCTTAAGTGTTCTCATCACAAAAATATGATAAGTATGTGAGGTAATATATGTGCTAATTAGCTCAATTTAGCCGTTCTATAATGTATACATATTTAAAAACTTTTATACATGATACGTATGTTTTATTTAATTAAAAAATGTTAATTTTTATCAGTTAAAAAATTAACATAAGCAACAAGAGAAATGGGGGATTGGAGAGGAGAAAAGAGGGAGGAGGAAAGCGGGAGTAGGGAGAGTAGGAGGAGGATTAGAAGGAGGAAGAGAAAATGGAAAAGCAGCAGCAGCAGCAGATGACCATGTCAGTGACATTCTTGTCAATAACAAATTTCCTAAAATGGTGCCCTGGTTGCTCAGATAAGGAAAGAAATAGTCTCCTCCTACTCCTTTCTCAAACACCATTAATTTCTAAAATGTGAGGCACTCCTACATTATAACAATAGAAAACTTGTTCCACATAGAAAGCCTGAATCCTAGGTGGCCTCAAACTTTTGAACTCCACCCCCACCATTTAAAAAAAAAAAAAGCTCCAAAGGGCCTCAAGACTTCGACAAGTGTTCACCCTCTTAACATTGCTAAGAAATAGTGGGTTTTCTATATGGTTAAATAATCCTTTTTTAAAGAATATACACGGAGTTTAAATTACCTTAAGTTCGATTTTAGTGTTGAATGTATTCTATACAGAGATTCTGTAAGGGTTTCTGGTATTTTTTAGCACTTGGAGAACCAGCATCGTGATTCCCAATGATCTGGATGTTGGAGAGGCACAGCAATGCTGGGAATCCTGTCTGAGTTCCTCCATGATGGCACCTTTATCTTTTCCAAAAGCTCCCTCATTTCAAGAACTGCCACAAAAAATATGTATCCATGGGAAAGCCAGAAAACAACAGCCTTGGGAAAACAGGCTCTACTGAAACATCCCTAACATAAGTCAATTCTCTATCAAGGGGCTGCTGAAACTATCACAGAGACTGAACACAGAAATGAAACAGAAAGTCAAGTCACTACATACTGGCTAGTGACAGCTCAACAATTCATATATAAATATATATGGTGTGGCCAATATGGTAAGATTTAAAAGTATTGAACACCTACTATGTGCCTTTCAGTGTATTAAGAATTTTACATTTATAGTTTTACATCAGCAGACTAGCGTATGTGCCTTCATCTCCAGCAATTTACTTCACTTTTTTGTTTTTTTTTTCTTTTGAGACGGGGTCTCACTCTGTCGCCCAGGTTGGAGTTCAGTGGTGCGATCCTGGCTCACTGCAAGCGCCGCCTCCCAGGTTTACGCCATTCTCCTGCCTCAGCCTGCCGAGTAGCTGGGACTACAGGCGCCCGCCACCACACCCGGCTAATTTTTTGTATTTTTAGTAGAGACGGAGTTTCACCATGTTAACCAGGATGGTCTCGATCTCCTGACCTCGTGATCTGCTGTCTCGGCCTCCCAAAGTGCTGGGATTACAGGCATGAGTCACCACGCCCGGCCCTACTTCACTTCTTTAAGCCTCACTTTACTCACCAGTAAAATAAGATTGGAGCAAGTATTCCTGCCCCAATTATCACACTGGATTTTTATCGATGGAGATCAAATGAGTGAGTGATTATAAGAAATGTTTTGGGGCCGGGAGCAATGGCGCACACCTGTAATCCCAACACTTTGGGAGGCCAAGGTGGGTGGATCACCTGAGGTCAGGAGTTCGAGACCAGCCTGGCCAACATGGTGAAACCCCGTCTCTACTGAAAATACAAAAATTAGCCGGGCATGGTGGCACATGCCTGTAGTCCCAAGCTACTCAAGAGACAGGCAGGAGAATCACTTGAACCGCGGGAGGCGGAGATTGCAGTGAGCCAAGATCATGCCACTGCACTCCAGCCTGGGCGACAGAGCAAGACTCTGTCTCAAAAACAAAAAAAGAAATGTTTTGGAAACTGAAATGCAAGGGATCCTGATGATACTAGTTACATTTGATGGCTCAGCCCCCACATGAGCTCTCCAGACATTCAGGACAATGTTCTGCTCTTTGCTTTGCTGCTCCTCTGAGAATCTCAAGCTGGAAGCACACTTTTAAATGCAGCTTTGCTGGCTCCAAGATACAGACCCACTCTATAAAAGATAAATTGAAGCTTGTTCCTAAAAGTATACGAGAAGCTGCCAAGGGAAGAGACTTATCAAAGAAAGGACATCAAGATGTCACTCATCCGTCACATCTGCACCTGTGATTGAGAAAAATGTTTTCTTTAATACAAGTTGATATTTGAAAAGAAAATGACAAAATGAGGTCCCTTCCCTTCATCATTTACATTATGCCGTAGGGGTACAAATTTGATCTAAGACATTTTGATTTATACCAATGGAGTGTGCCCAATGAAGGAAACTGTCACTTTTATTCCTGGGAAAGCCCAGTTATGCACATACAATTCCTGTGTGGGACTGCCAGAACCGTTGGAAGTGAGGGATATCACACACAGGTATAACTTTATACATTATGCTTTAAAACTTTAGTGTTTCTGAACTCTCCACCACTAATTCCTATTTCTGGGAATTTTGTGGCCACTCCATACCCTCTCATCGGACTTTCTCAAACTCCCCAGACCCTATTATTACCTCTCTCTTTCTCCTTCCCCTTTTCTTTCACCTGTTTATGATTCCACCTTTTCAAGGTCTTTTATTGTGCTCTCCCTGTCTTCTTTCTTTGGGCTCTCTCCCTCTCCTTCTCTCAACCCCTTTCTCACACATTTACTAAAGGAAATCCAACTACAAAAAACAAAAGCAGCAAAGTAACTCAGTTTGCAGGAATGGTGGGAGAGTAACACAGAAAATGTAATACATGTTTATCCCTCAAACTAAGGACCAGGGAAGGGAGGACCTGCTTGGATAACTCAGCTAATAAACACTGGAGCTAAGATTAAAACTCAGGTTTGATTCGGAGGGCATACTGAGCCTTCCTGGGAGACTGAAACCCCAAATCTGCCTAAAAGTCAGGGTAATTTGAGACCACATTCCAGTGAAGCAGGAAGGAGGAAGCTTACGCTGTTTAGATCCTGTCTGCCCTTTTTGGCGGGAGCTAAGTAAAGGAACATGAGACACGTCCACATACGTATTTATATTTACTCCTCTCAACGGATGGCGTCCAGAAAGAGCTCAGAGGGAGGGTTTGATTTAGCTGCAATCAGCTTGTTGCCACGTTCGCTCTGTTTAAAAAGGGCAAGCTATGTCTATCTGCTCCAGCCGTTGCCTGGTGTGCCAATTTGGTGAGGTTTATCATCTGTCTCTAATAGCAGTGGGCCCCAGAAATGGCACAGAGCAATTTTCTGCTTTCATTTCCGCAGCACTTGAGAAAAATCTGGGGGCAATTTTTTTAGTCTTAGGCAATATTTCTTAATGTGTTTATCTCTTAGAATTGCTGCTTAATTCTCTCCTTGACTCACTTTCAAAGCTCAAGGCAGAATCCACCATTCTGTAGCTCAGTTCTGACCAACAGAAATAAAAGAAGGTCAGGGGACTGAACAAGGAGCTCAGAGTAGGCGAACTGGAAAAGTGAGTCAGTTCAAATCACAGGGCGATATCTGGCTGAAGAATAGAGCTGCCTTCTATGTCCTTTTATCCAGTGCAGATTCGTCTGCAAAATTAGTTCCTTGACGAGTGTGAGTTCAGCACCTCTGAGTCTGGCATTTGTTTTGTCTTTGTCATAAAGGCTAACATTTCCACCCCTCTTTTTAAAGTTAAAAGTTTGTATAGTGGAAGTGTAGCGATCAATTTGTTCAAGCTGTCAGCATTTGGAGATAATCCCTACTAACTTTTCATCACCTACAGTCTCATATACAGACATATTTTCCATTGACACAGAAGTGGCACATACCATTTAACTTGCTACCTAATCATCCTTCAGAGTCACTTAGTTTTCTTTCTACTGCATATGTCTTAATGGCTCCACGATTCTGGTATTTTATTTAGCCAATCATCTGTGGTTGTGCACATATTTTTTGTTTACAAATCACTCACCCTGATATGGTTTGGCTCTGTGTCCCACTCAAATTTCATCTTTCATTGTAATCCCCATAATCCCATGTGTCACGGAAGGGAACTGGTGGGAGGTGACTGAAACATGGGGGCAGTTCCCCCATGCTGTTCTTGTGATAGTGAGTGAGTCCTCATGAGATCTGGTGGTTTAGTGAGAGTTTGACAGTTCCTCCTTCACACGCTCTCACCTGCCAGCATGTAAGATGTGCTACTTTCCCTTTGCCCTCCACCATGATTTTAAGTTTCCTGAGGCCTCCTAGCCATGCTTCCTGTTAAGCCTACAGAACTATGAGTCAATTAAACCTCTTTCCTTTATAAATTACCCAGTCTTTAGCAGCATCTTTATAGCAGTATGATAACAGAGTAATACACACACTTAAACATAACTATCTAAACAATACCCTTGTGGCTTAATACTAAGAATCCATCAAATAACTGACAGGCTTTTTTTCCTTTTCTCACAGAATGATATAGATCTAAGATTTATGTTTTCACAACCTGAATTGACCACAGCACTTTGAGCTCCACTTGAAGTTCCAAAGTGAAGCAACCTTATTCAGCCCTGCTGCAAATCCAGATGTCCCAACAACCCCTGATTTCATGGACCCAAATAGTTATCGTCATCTTAATGTCTGTCAATGGCATGGTTCCAGCCACAATGTGGAAATTTCTGGCTTGGTAACAAGGAGTTGCTGAACAAGTATTTTTAGGAAGAAAGTGAATTTCCTATATTGACGCATCTCATAAATGTTGGGGTGACACAATAAGGAAAGAAGGAAAGACATGTATGGTTGTCCCTCGGTATCCATGCTGGGTTGGTTCAGGGACCTCCCAAGGATACCAAATCTGCCAGATGCTCAAGTCCCTGATAGGAGATGGAGTCACACCCTATCGTATAATTTAAATTATTTTGGATTACTTAGAATACCTAATACAATATAAATGCTATGTAAATGATTGTTAATACTGTATTTTCTATTGTTGTAGTTTTGATACTTTCCATCTGAGGTTGACTGAATCCTCAGATGCAGAATCTGTAGACACAAAGGGCCAATTGTAATATGAAGGTAGTGGGTAGGTTAGGGGAGGGAGTGAGAAAAATGAAAGTAAAAGAGAGAAGTAAGAAGGGAGGAGGAAGGAAACAGCTAGTTAAGCATGTGTGCACGCGCTCTCTCTCTTGCTATCTTTCTCTCTCTCTCCCCCCTCAAAGTAGGCCTGGGGTCCTTTTAATAGAATGGTGAGATTCAACCATTGGAGCAGCTCCTAGAAACCACTGAATTCAAACCCTTCACAGAACAAATAACAAAACTGTGGACTAGAGGGAAATTACAAAGATTTTACAGCCAGCTTTTCCAAATCCCTACCTCACACTCTTCCCACTCTACCTTGCTACCTTTTACCAAAGTTTTAAACTATCATTTATGAAAAGCTATTAACATTGAGCCAGAACACTTTGCATATATTATTCTATTTAATATCACAACATTGGTTTTAAGTAGCCACTGGTGCCATCTGGGGGAAGGCTATGGACCCTCCCTAAGGTGGGGCCTGTTGGTGGGGAAGCTAGATTTGAATCCAAGCATTCTGTCACTTAAATACTTTCTCACATACTGTGATTTAAGCTCTACCTTCTCATTGATGATGTTAAGAGCAAAACCACAGATGTTCCTACCCAACACAATAAATAATGTTGGGCTTTTCTGGGGGATGTATTTTTTAAGCAATTCCAAAAGAGATATTCAGAAAATGCAAACTTTTCTAAAATAAAAGACATTTTACACAAATGGAAAATCTCCTGGGTATACGTATTATAATTTGGTATATGAAGACAAGCTTTTGACAGGAAAAGCAAGGCTTATTGCGTATTCATAATTCAAGAGTTACACCCAAAGACATGCAAGAGAGGGAAAGAGAGGACCAGCACTCACAGGAATTTATCAACGAAATTATATTATCGACTACACTTTGATTGAAAATCATCTATAGCACACACACACATGTCTTCTCTTCTTGGCTATCTTACATTTCCATTTAGGTACTTAGGGGGAAAAAAAAGGAGCAGAAAATGGTGACTGCAAACAGTCTGATTACCTTGACAACTGTTGTACAGCCTCTTAGGCATGACGCTCCTGCAAGCCTCTTCGGCAACCCCATGAAATCTGGAACATCGCTTGGTTCCACTACCTACAGGGAAATACAATTCTCGTCAGGAGTTACCTGCGGCTGATGCAGCTGACAAATGTTATCTAATCAAATCTATAAGCATCTCAGACAGGTGTGCCTCTCCGCCAGCCTAGGAAATCACCCTGAATAATTCATTATCTAATATGTTTCTCTAAGGCAACATACCTGAGGAAAAAAAAATAGCACGTTGTGACACTCTTTATGTAGCGAGAGGAAGGGAATTAGAATTCTCATAAGAAATATAACAAAATTCTTCTTTTTCTTCTGTTTAAGAAATTCTGTATTACAGATATATGGGCCTTGCCACTCCATAACCAACTTCCTAACTGATTGCCACACCATATTTTGGATCTCTCCTGCTTCTAAAATAATCCTCTTATTTAGTTTCAACCCATCTCTAAATCAACATCCTCTTACCACACTCAGCCTAGCCACAGACATGAGCACACTTGCTAGGTAACTCCTGTAGATGGTGCCTCAAGTTCTTTCCCTGCCCACAGAGGAAGAATGTCTAGAGTTCCCACAGCTCTCCTTTCTGTTCAGTTTCTTTCTTCCTATACATGCCCTGACTTCCCACTGCCGCAACTGCAATTCTGATTTGCTTTTGCTCTAACCCTCTGGATCTCAGAAAAGTGTGAGCATCAGATATGCTCCTGTCTCCTTAGGACCCAATACAAAACTATCTCCTATTATCAGTGATTCTCGAATGTTTGTGTGCCCCTGATGGGCTTGTTAGAACACAGATTGCTGGGCCCCCACCCTGGAGTTTCTGATTCCACGTTCTGAAAGAGATCAGAAAATGTGTGCATTTGTAACAAGTTCCCAGGTGCTGCTGCTCTGGGAATCATATTTTTAAGAACCCCTGAGTTTTATTAATGTTTCCTACACTGACCTGTTCCTAAGAATCACCTGCGAGTGCCTGTAAAAAAAGAATACAAAATTCTAGACTCCACTCCCTGTGGATTCCCATTCAGTAAATCTCTAGCTCTCCAGGTGTTTATTACAAACAGGCGTGTTGGAGATTTTACGATGTCAAGAGCCAAGATTAACTCCAAACCAGCAGCCTTAGTGTATTTACGATTTAGGGAGAAATGGTCAATCTGGGTGAGAAATCTACTACAATACATCTCTGGCATTCTCAGATTCACCATTTGTAGCTTTGACTATTCAGAAGGAACTGCACTAAATCATATTCTTTGAAGGCAAAGTTTTACGTCTTTCCTCCTAGATTTGCACAGAAAATACTAGTAGAAGAAAAGGAGAAAAAAAGTGGGGGCAGGGAGGAAGGAAGGGTGAAAGGAAAAAAGAGAGAGAGAAGGGAAGGAAGAGAAAAAACTCCCCCTCCTTGACCATACTTTAGTTAGGCTGCTTATCTCAACTAACCTTGATCTTGGCCTGCCCTTGGCAAGAATTCTCCTAAGTCAATTTGGGGAGAATTCCCCATCCTTGATATCTGATCGAGTTCCTCATACTCCATACTTCACCCTTGATGTCTAATTCCTTGGCCTCTCTTTAGCAAGAAACCTGTTAGGCCAGTCTAGCAAGCATCTGACTATCCCTGATGTCTCCTCTTGAGAATTTTCCATCCTCTGACCCTCTTGCCGTGCTCATTGGCCGTAAATCCTCACTTATCCTTGCTGTATTTGGAATTAAGCTCCATCTTTCTCCCCTATTGCAATAGTCTTGAAAAAAGTCTTTCTGACTTATTTTAACAAGCGTCAGAATATTTTTTCTTTAACAGAAGAAACAAAGGAGATAGGAAGAAAATAAGGCTAAAACATACACCAATTAGTAATTTTAACTCTCGTACCACAAGATCTGTGAGTAGGAGCGGCCAATCAGCCTTAGTGAATAGACTTCATTGGCTGTCTAGCTTCTTATCCTGGTGCTATGGTGTCCCAACTCAAATGCATTATATAGAGAGATAGATTAGTCTCTAAATAGTGGAATTTAGAGGCCAATGGTCTTTATTCATACAATTGTTGAGACTGTGATCACAGTGAACCAAAACCCTAGCTGACATTAGAACTGCGAGAAAGTTGTAAAAATGCATAATCCCAAGTCCAACCTCTCAGCAATGCTGATTTAATTGGTCTGCAGTGGAATCCAGGCATGGGTAGTTTAGGTGACTGAAATATATGGCCAAAGTTGAGAACCACTGTGATCTTAAAACCAGCATCTCTCGTGTGCATCAAGATGGAAAGAAAAAAGAGTAACTAAGGTTCCAACTCAGCCGTATTGTCCTACCTGTATTAATTGGGAAAGCCACTTAACCTTTCAAAATTTGTTTCATTATCTATAAAATGAGTATAAAATACCTACTGCATTCAATTAGTCATGAAGAGTAAAGGAAATAAGAGCATTCATTCACTTGTTCCTTCACTCTTTCATTCATTATTTTATTCATTCACTTTATAAATATTTCTTGATCACTCATCTCATGTCAAGCACTATTATAGGCCACATGGACAGTCCAGTGGCTGATATGGTTTGGCTGTGTCCTCACCCAAATCTCATCTTGAATTGTAGCTCCCATAATTCCCATGTGTTGTGGGAGGGACCCAGTGGGAGATAATTGAATCACGAGGGCAGTTTTCCCCATGCTGTTCTCATGATAGTAAGTCTCACGAGATCTGATGGTTTTATAAGGGGAAACCCATTTTGCTTGGCTCTCATTCTCTCTCTTGCCTACCACCACGTAAGACATCACTTTGCTCCTCTTTCACTTTCTGCCATGATTATGAGGCTTCCCCAGCCATGTGGGACTGAAAATCAATTCAACCTCTTTCCTTTATAAATTACCCAGTCTCAAGTATGTCTTTATTAGCAGCATGAGAACAGACTAATACAGTGACCAAGACAGACCAACACATTCCTGCTGTCATAGGACTCAACAAAATCCTAGAAATATAGTACATGATCAATAAATGCATATTACAATGGTTATCCAAACCAAAGATCATAATGGTTACTTGTACAACATGAAATGATAAACCAGAAGGCAATATGCTTTATGTATTTCAAAGGAACACTGAAATTAATAATTATAGTTGTTTCTATGTTTATAACTGATGTATTAATATGACCAATATTGTAAATTTGAAGGTCAATTTATTTTTTTCCCCTTTTCTGTCCATAACCCACAGGATGATAAAGCATGAGACTACAAAACTTAAGGATGGAAGGGGATTGTAGACATCGTTGAATAAAATCCCCTCCTCATACAGATGAGAACTCCAAAGACCTCTGAAGTAAAGTTCCCTTCTATTGAAATGCGTTAGCTCTTTCAAGTCAGATATGCAATGGTTTTTATCAGTGAATCCTTCACAGTGCTTGGTCAGTTATTTACAGATTGTAGGTTCTGAATAAATGTTTGTAGACTAAAAGAATGAATTAAAAATATGTAAATAAAAGTCAATGGTCATTTTTGCTCAAAGAATGCACATTGAATAATAGGCAGCAAAACAGGCAGCTTTTCAATATGGGGTTTTAAAGCATGATAAAAAGCCTATAAATATCTCATCTTCTCTGAAATAGCACCATACATAAGCATGGTATAGTATTAAATAAATTTGATAACAAATAAGTCCCTTTAAATATAAATTAATAAATTTCCTTTTCACATTATTTTTAACTATCTAGGTCCTTAGCCTTTACTTAACGATGATGCAGTTGATTAAATAAAATGAAAGAAAAATGAAAGTTCTTTCAGACATTAAAATGAATAATGAGTTTAGACTTAATCCAAAAGCAATTTGACTTTAAACATTCATATGAAATTAAATGAGCCATTGAATTTGCTATATAAGCAAGCATTAATCTTATCAAGCTATGAAAACTAGAAAGTTATACAGTGACCCATTAATTTCAGAGCCTAATATAAGGTCTGTTTAATGTCTATACTCCATTAAAAAGTCTTATTCCACAATATAAGTGCTTTTTCATAAAAGTTTAAACCCCAATTCATTTTTTTTTACTGCTCCAATCATGTCATAATCAACTCTGACAAGATTATGACTGCAAATTTGAATAAGATATGTAATGTCATGTGAAACAAATTTTGCTCATGGCCAGCTTCCATCAAAAAAGAGGACATTTATATCATTGGCAGAAATGTGTGCATACATTATTAAAGCCCACTCCTCTTCCATCCTGAGGTGTTTTCCTTGGATAAAGTCGTTTATAATTCTCCTATTAAGTAGACAGATATCCCTGTTACATAAGCAAAATTCTTTCATATAATCACCCAAGCCAAAAGCAGCATTCAGTGCACATGAATCATATGCCACAAGCAGATGTAATTCAATGTTGAAATCAAGTAACATATGTTTATTTTTACACATTTAAAATATTTCTCCACATAAAAAACTGTCATAATTTCATTGGAAATTTTTACATCCCAATTTTTAGCTCTATGTACAACCAGCCTGTTTTTACACTCAAATCCAGAGTTGGATAAAAATTAAAGAAGAAAGAGTAAAAGGGTAGCACTGTTGTATTTATTGCTTTATAAGATATTTAGTTAGATGACAAATCTATAATGCTATTCTACATGGCACCTCATCTTGAATGGCATTTCATTTTCATAGCATCGATGTTGAAAGATATGGGGGAAAGGGGAAAACAGGTAGAAAAAGTAAAATATAAATTTTTGCTGGCAGGCAGGGTCACTATTAATTTTATTATATGTCATGACAAACTGATCAATTATTTCATAATAATGAAGAGAGGTGGAATGCTTTGAGAATATCATCACAGTGATGTGGACCACATGTATTACTTACTACATTGTATTGGGATTAGATTAATAAATTACATAGTTTACATATCCTAAATCCTCATTAATAAGTATTAGCTCTTATTATTTAGAGACTGGTAATAATTCACAAGAGGCTTGATATTTGAAATTTACAGCAGTAAATTTAAATAATGAGGTCTATTATTAATGAAAAAGGATTTTGTGGTGCAAGATAGCAAACAACAGAATTTTTTTAACAAAATAAGCATGGTTTACAGCATAAATCTAGTCATCCTTGGGCTGGCACTCAAGGTCTCTATCATCTGTCTCCTAAATACAGATTATGGCTTTGTTGGTTTGGTGTTTTTCTGTGTCATTCATTCAGCCATGTAGTCATTCACATCATTTGGAATTTAATAGTTTAACCTCATCTCTGTGTTTAGTTACCTCTCCAATCTAGTGCGTGACTAGCTGCCAAAATGTTTTGGCCACTCAACACCTGCTTCAGCCACTATAGTGATTTCAGTGCTGCCCACCCAGCACTGCACAGCACTCTTGAAGGGAAACTTGACGGAAGCTAAACAAAGGTATATTTTCTTTGTGCTCATCACAAAACTTAAAGCTAAATTTCACAAGTTGTAGGTATTCACAGATACTTGATAATGGGCACATTGATCTTCTGAGTTCTCCTTATTTATTTATTTATTTATTTATTTATTTATTTTTGAGACGGAGTCTTGCTCTGTCACCCAGGCTGGAGTGCAGAGGCCGGATCTCAGCTCACTGTAAGCTCCGCCTCCCGGGTTGACGCCATTCTCCTGCCTCAGCCTCCCAAGTAGCTGGGACTACAGGTGCCCACCACCTCGCCCGGCTAGTTTTTTTTGTATTTTTTAGTAGAGACGGGGTTTCACCGTGTTAGCCAGGATGGTCTCGATCTCCTGACCTCGTGATCTGCCCGTCTCGGCCTCCCAAAGTGCTGGGATTACAGGCTTGAGCCACCGCACCTGGCCGAGTTCTCCTTTTTTAAAAGGTGGAGGTGTTGGGGGGTGGCAGGAACAGGGAGGGTGGCAGGAACAGGGTGTGGTGGCTCATGCCTGTAATCCCAGCACTTCAGGAGGCTGAGTCCAGTGGATTACTTAAGGTCGGGAGTTCGAAACCAGCCTGGCCAACATAGCGAGACCTCATGTCTACTAAAAATACAAAAATTAGCCGGGCATGGTGTCATGTGCCTGTAATCCCAGCTACTCAGGTGGCTGAGGTAGGAGAATCACTTCAACCTGGGAAGCAGAGTGGCAGTGAGTTGAGATGGCGCCACTGCACTCCAGTCTGGGCAATAAGAGTGAGACTCTATCTCCAAAAAAAAAAAAAAAAACCAGCAAGAAATTGGTTAAACATGAGTTTTGAAATTGGGTAAACATGAGTTTTGGAGTTTACATTTTTTTTAAGTAAAAGGGAGAACTGAGCATCCAATACACTTTTATCTGTGATGCCCTGGCAAATTATCGCAGTTGTCAAGAAGTTCTAATTTGAGGACTGAGTCCTCTTCCTGTTTTGGAGAAAACCCTCCTTTCACGAGTCTTAGTGGAATACAGAGCTGCCCAATATCCTGCCAGTAAGTGATCCCTTTTTCATAAGTTAGCCAGAGATGTTTCCTGGTATCCCCATCCTAGAACTCTAAGTGACAGGTTACCTCTGCTATACTCAATCTCTAAAATTAGGGATATCATGACCTGTACTGCCTACCTCATGGGATTGAGGGGATCAATGATATAACAAAATTACCTATATTGACATGCAGTTAATCTTCCACAGTCGTTTGTTCTTAACACTGGACATTTTCTGAAAACATTGAAGAGAAGGCCATTTTTAGAAAACCTCCTAGTTTTTGGTAAAAATAGAAATGATTTGTTCTCAAACTGTTATCATAAAGACTAAGTGAGATCATGTACATAAAAATAACTGATCATTGATTAGCATGTTATAAACACTCAAAAGTATTTTTCAACTTCAAACTTTATAACAATTATTGGCCGTCCAAAACCACAGAATGTCTATTTGAATATACTTCGCAATCACAATCAAAGCTGTATCAAAACAGAAATGATGTTTTTTGATAATAAGCTGGAAATATAGTCATGTCTTCCTGGCTTATGTTCTCTTATTAGCTGCAGGATTTTTTCAACTCACTTAACCTCTTTGATTCTCAGCTTCTTCATTTGTAAAATAGGTAATTATATTTACTTCTCAGAGTTACAATCAGGATTGAAATACACAACACATGTAGATATGGTTAATGAACTCTTACATATTATGCACAGACTATCATCATCATTAACAGCAACTTAATATTTACTGAGATGTATCTGCTCTAAGAACCATCATACGCACACACACAAATACACACACACACATTAATTTTGCTTAGCCACTATAAATATACCAGGCTGAAGAAAATTACATGTAACTATATATGTGGATATTACTTTTTCTTCTAACAAAATTCCCAGCAGCAAGAGACATTGCTAGAAATGTACTGGCCCCTTGCTTAGGATTGACAAGACAGTATTGCAAGGACTCCAGCAGACACCAGGAATTAAACTGACAGAGCCATGTTAATTTCAAGCTTCATTAGAACTTGGGTAAGCATGTCTACAGAGACCACCTGAGAGTAGGACACTCTGAGCCAAGCATGCATTCACCGTTAATCAACTCTGCGCAGGAAGAATTTTACCACAGCAATGACTCTCATTGTCATATGAACTTCTCATTTCGAATAGTTCAGATTTACTTTAGCAACTCAGTCTTGAAAATTATCCCAAATAAAGATAATCCAACTAAAGATACTACATTTGCCAGACTGTACCAACCAATATTTTAAAATAATAAACAGACAGATAGATGACAGATAGATCATAGATATAGATAGATGATAGGTGATTGACAGATAGATCGATACTGACCAAGAGATAGATTGACCATGCCTAGTAAAGTCTTACTACTTCACTGTAGGCTAAGTAAGCTGTGGAAAATTCCGTTGTTCCGTTTGTTCCAAATCAATTATTTCTTGAAAAAATGGCCTCTGAGAAAATGTACTTTCAACCAATAAAGCTTAAACTAAACAGTGTTGGAGGCAACTCATTAAACTTAACAGATTTCGAGTGAAACAACTTCCTTAATGTGGAAAATTGTAAGTAAATAATAAGGCAAAACCACAAGGAAAATTTAGACAATTTTTATTAGTCTTTCTTAAAGGCATCATAAATTATGTATTTTTAAAATAAAATTATGGAAATCACTTTTTGGCAAGTCCCTCTTAAATTCTCAAGTTAAAGGTACTCTTCATAAAAACCATCACTCTAAAAGAAATGTGTTAATCCAAGACTAGACATTCAAGGATGTTATCAGGGAAAATATCTTTGTATGAGAAAATGAGGAAAGGCCTAGATAACCTTAGAAAACCATCAGCACACTATGCAATCTGATCCCAAATGAAGGAAAGTAGGAGGGGATATTGGGTAGAGGCATCCTAGACTGCCCTGTCATATGACATTTTGGCAAGGCCACTGGGGAGTCCTCAAGCCAAAGTCATCATCAAAGGAGTCCCACGTCTCCCTGGAATGGGCCTGCCTTAGTGTCCTATCACATTCATTGGCTGGGAGCAGCTGGTGGGAAACATCTGTTCACAGGAGCTGCTATTGATTTCAGAGCACAATAACTGGTAACCTCGGTCAATTACTGTATTAGTCCATTCTCAACACTGCTGATAAAGACTTACCCAAGACTGGGTAGTTTATAAAGGAAAGAGGTTTAATGGACTCACAGTTCCACATGGCTGGGGAGTCTTCACAATCGTAACGGAAGGCAAAGGAGAAGAAAAGGCACGTCTTACATGACGACAGGCAAGAAAGCCTGTGCAGGAGAACTGCCCTTTATAAAACCATCATATCTTATGAGTCTTTTCACTATCATGAGAACAGCACGTGAAAGACCCACCCCCATGATTCAGTTACCTAATATTGGCCCCTCCCATCACACGTGGGAATTATGAGAGCTACAATTCAAGATGGGATTTGGGTGGGGACACTGCCAAACCAAATCAGTTACATTCAGAGATCTGTAAGGTACAGTCTTATGGCTGCCACATGAGGTAAAATACAGGTTTCCGGTTTTTTAAGAAAATTTTCTTTTTATGTATTTTATTAATATGATGATTAATGTGGAAAGCAGTTAGATAGTAATTAATAAATATTAAAAAAGGGGAAATATCTTAATTCTCTCCAAATCTTCAGCTACTGAGTTTTGAAACAATGGTTTGGTGACTGAGTAAAACATCCTCTTCCAACATCTCTCCCAGCTCCTTCACAAGGAGAAGGGTTATTAAAATATTTTGTCAATGTCTGGGACACAAATTGGGCTGTGTTTATTAATGAACAGGTAACTATTGCACTGAACAGTAATTCACATGGGTGTACCTCACGCTTATTTTTCATTTCCTTCCTCAGTGTAAATTGGTAAATTGACTATGAGACTCATCTCAGAGTATCTTTATCATTGTTTCATTCCCCCATGTATTGCATCAACCTATAGAGTTGATAATAAGGTCCTGTGCTCTAGATTTGGGATTCAGAGAAACTGGCAGTCTTGCATAAGCCTTAAACCTAAGACATATGCTCCAAAACTGCTTTCCCAAAATGCTGCTCTGAGGAGCAGTGAGCCTTGGCCTAACCAGCAATGCAGAGGCACTTTGTTTTCACTTCATATTATTCATTGTGTTCACTTCTTCTGCTGACGTTCAAAAAGGAGACTCCTGGAGGCATAATCCATTTCAGTACTGACCAAACTTAATATCACCCAAAAGCTTCAAAAATAAATAATATATAAATACAAAATTAAAATTATTAATACAACATAAAAACCCAATCCATATTAAAATGTTGTTAGCTATCTAAGACCATCTGAGACCCAAGTCAGTTTGACCACCTATGTTACTATAATGTGAGAATTTCTAGCATTTTGATGAGTTGAGAATTAATTATATAACTGATTTCTTATGTTTTCTTTTTTTAGATATTATTTAAAATATCCATATCTAATCAGTAGAACTTTCAAAACCAATAGAGTAAAAGGTTGGTATTTAAATATGTTTATCCTCTAAACAGGTGTTTTCATTGACATCCTATGCCCTGATTCACAAACGTAAGATCAATATAAAATTGCAGATCTTGAGGAAAAGGAGAATTCTAGGCTGGCGATGCACATGATAAATAGAAATACAATATTCACATATTAAAGCATAGTATTACCATGGGCCTTTGTTCACAGGGTACCCCCCAATTCTAGTTTTATACAACAGTTTTATGAATCTTCATAAATGGCTCTATATATGTGTCTGTATATGCACACACACCAATATATGTATGTGTACATACATATTACATATATACACATATATTATATACACACACCTATATAAGTTATATATACACACACTTCTTGATCTGCAGTCCAATGTTCTACCTCTGAGCTATACCCCCTCCTCATACCCACCTACCTAAGTTGCTCACAGCAATGTCCTTGAAAGTAGTCATTTCAATGGTTAAGTTACCTTTTGACAAGGCTACAAATGCCTAGCAGTATCTGTAGCCCTTGCGACACTACTAAACTAGATTCCTCAGACCCTACCATCAAAGTGAAGACATATGACTGAGTTTTGGCCAATGGAATATGTGTCACAGTTATATATGCCACTTCCAGGCCTAGACTCCTAAGACCAGTATTGGCTGCTGGAGAGGCAGAAGTGGGGTGGAAGGAGTCATGTGTGTAGCATTTGCTAATTTTCTATTATGTAAATACTTTCACCATGGCTAAATTCAAGGTACCAGCGTAACATCACTGACTGTGGAGTCAGGAGAAATGTATTAAGCAGTGCAGTTGACCTTTTGTATCCGTGGGTTCCACATCCATAATGTCAACCAACTGAAAAATCAAAAAAATATATATATATCTTAAACCCCAAAAAAGGCCAGGCATGGTGGCTCACGCCTGTAATCCTAGCACTTTGGGAGGCTAAGGCAGGCAGATTGCCTGAGCTCAGGAGTTCCAGACCAGCCTTGGCAACATGGTGAAACCTCATCTCTACTAAAAATACAAAAAATTAGCCAGGCATGATGGTGAACGCCTATAATCTCAGCTACTTGGGAGGCTGGAGCAGGACAATCGCTTGAACCCAGGAGGCACAGGTTGCAGTCAGCCGAGATCATGCCGCTTCACTCCAACCTGGGCAACAGAGGAAGATTCTGTCTCAAAAAAAATAAACAAAACTCTAAAAATACAAGAATTTAAAAATACAAATAAAGAAATACACTAAAATAATTTGCATAACATTACACTGTATTAGATGACTTAAAGCATACAGGAGGATATGTGTAGCTTATATGCAAATACTATGCCATTTTACACATGAGATTCGAACATCTCTGGATTTTGATATTTGTGGGAGTCCTGGAACCAATTCCCCGCAGATAGCAAGGGATGATTGTATTTCTGCCCTACAGATACAATAGATGTAAATAACCTCAAGACCATAGATAACAGCAAAATATAGTAATAGAATTTGGAAATGATGTTTTGTTTTTAATACGATTTATTATTCATAGATGTAAATAATTTAATTTTTCATAATGGTCATATTTAAAAACCAGCTCACAAATTTCCTAAAAATTTAGCAATTGGCTCTCACAAGCCGGCAGAGCCAGCTCCAGCATGTCACTGCTAAGGTCTTTCATGTGACACTGCACACACTCTTTTCTTTTCCTGTTTCCTAATCAGACCCCTGCCACGCCGCAGTTTCGGGGTCCACAGAACCATTAGGAGAGCCTGGTACCTGGCTGACTTCATGGAACAGTTCCCCCTTTCTTCTGATCCTGCTGACCCACAGTGGGTTGAGAGTAAGAAACAACGCTCCCTATGTTATGATACGTGATTGTGGGGCTATTTGTTGCTGCAGCTGGTACCAAAAAAAAAATGCATTCTTTCATGTATTGGTTTTCATGTTTGATTAATCTTCAAACCCAGCTGAGAATGTTTGGTGAAATATAGATTCCTGGATCCCTGGTGATCAGGACTTTGGGGTTGGAAAGACTCCCTGATTATCGGTCAGGCTCGGGAACTAGTGACGCAGTTAGTCCCACCTCTCCCCAGTTGTTTTTACTAAAGCATCCTACAGCTTTGCAGAAGGAAGGAATTATTTAAGACATATAGGTCATAATTAGAATAAGCCAATTTCAAATTTGAAATTTGTTCAAAATTTCTCTTTCATCTTCAATATTTATTCAAATTCAATATTTTGTTTCATGGTAAATCTGTGTTTTTGCTGTAATATATTTTTTAAGTTTCGAATTATTTTTCAGTTACGTTTCTTTTTTTTTTTTTTTTTTTTTTTTTTGAGACGGAGTCTCACGCTGTTGCCCAGGCTGGAGTGCAGTGGCACGATCTCGGCTCACTGCAAGCTCCGCCTCCCGGGTTCCCGCCATTCTCCTGCCTCAGCCTCCTGAGTAGCTGGGACTACAGGTGCCCGCCACCGCGCCCGGCTAATTTTTTGTATTTTTAGTAGAGACGGGGTTTCACTGTGGTCTCGATCTCCTGACCTTGTGATCCGCCCGCCTCGGCCTCCCAAAGTGCTGTGATTACAGGCTTGAGCCACCGCGCCCGGCCTCAGTTACGTTCTTGACTTCCTCCCTTTTCCTTTCAAAACCTGTGAAGTAACACTAATGCTTCAGAGAGACGCCTTGTGGTGTTAGGTTTTGAGAACCATATCATTATTCCACCTCCCTTTGGAAGTACCCCCAGTAAACAGTTAACCGAACTCTGGTTAAACACCTCCAGAGATGGGGGGCTTTTTTATTACTCCAGGCAAGCATCCCTTCCCATTATTAAATACCTCTCAATATCTGAGAGCTCTTCCTCATAATGAGCTAAAATCTAAATTTGTTATTTCAAGGAATCAGGTTTGTTCCTTTTGCCCACAAAAAGCAAATCGAATTTCTACCCATATGACAGTCTTTCATCCCATAGGACAGTTATCATGATTTGTCACTTCTGATTATTCAGTTCCACAATCCTAATATGGTCAAGATCATAGAGAAACAAAGAGAGGGAGCCACCCTGTCTGCCAAAGGAAACTCAAACAGTATTTACAGGAAAAATTTCAACTTGGCCTTGTAGTAAAAGGACAAGTTTGAAAGGCAAAAAGGGAAGCAAGTGCAGTGCTAGAGGAGAAAATTATCTGAGCAAGGTTTAGGAAACGATTTGATATGTTCAAGATTAACAAGAGAGTGAGTCATGACATACAGTAGACAGAAAACGGTGAGAAAAGTTGCAAAGATTAAAAGGTCTGTTTTCTTGCTGCAACAGTGATATGGTTTGCCTCTGTGACCCCACCCAAATCTCATCTCGAATTATAATCCCCATGTTGAGGGGAAGGAGGTGATGATTGGATCATGGGGGCGGTTTCCTCCATGCTGTTCTCATGAGATCTTACAGTTTTATAAGCATTTGACAGTTCCTCTTTCACATCCTCATACCCTCTGCTGCCGCCTTGTGAAGAAGGTGCCTGCTTCCCCTTCCGCCATGATTGTAAGTTTCCTAAGGCCTCTCCAGCCATGCAGAATTGTGAGTCAATTAAACCTCCTTTGTTTATAAATTATCCAGTCTCGGGTAGTATCTTTATAGCAGTGTGAGAATGAACTAATACAAACAGCAACATCACCCGGGAAACTTTTAGAAATAAAAAATTCCCAGGCCTTACCCTACACTTACTGAATCAGAATCTGCATTTTTGCAAGATCCCCATGTGATTAGTATGCACATTAAGACTGAAAAGCAGGGAAGTAATAATAAACAATCTACATAGAGACTCATCAAATGCTCTGGCACTCAAGAGAGGAGATGGAAAAAGAAAATTTGATATTACAAATACAAACAAAATCCACAAGTAGCCGCCATGGGAAAAATGATAACTTTTTCAGTTTAGCATTGTTTTCATCTTTTATTACATATGAAGTATGTACTATAATATTTTCAGTGCTTACAGTCTCTAAAGGTTTTAGCCTAGCTCTTTTGTATCTAAGACTTTGAATTTTAACTTGTAGGGAATGAGAAATCATTCAGCTAGAGAATGACATAGTCACATGTGAATTTTAGGACCTTCCCTCAGGTACATGTATGGAAAGTGAGAGTAGGAAGAATGATGTTTCCAGCATACTGTTAGTTTTGTGCAGTTTTGTTTGATCCATAATTGCCTGGAAATACAGCATTGTGCATAAATGCTCCTTCACTTTTCTGTTGTAAATAACTTATTTCTTTTAAAAACAATCTGAACCATCTCCTCTTTTGCATACAGTCACATCTACTTTGACCCTAAAGATTCCTTTGTCCTTCTGACTATATTCAGAGTTATAATGCTAATCCTCATTTCAAATTCAAATAGGCCTTTGTTGTAGGGCAAAGATGTCATTGAATCTGTCAATCTCTGGCCCAGCATGGTCTACTCTAACTATGAGGAGACACTGGCTGGTATAACATGAGAACTCTGGATCTGATGAGAATGCTTTTTCCTCTGTGATGTCCTGGACCCCAGAGGGTTAGAAATAGTGCAAGTCTAAATATTTCTAGATAACTGCAGATCCACAACCATTTCTGTTGGTTAATGGAAAGAGATAAGTCAGGGAGAGAGATCAGGAGAGAGACAGTGATTGACCTATATTACTACTCATGCCCAATGTGTCCATGGGGCACATCCTTTCCCCATCCTCAGCCCCTGTGGTTTAAGAGGAGCTCCCTCCCTTGCCATTCCTGTGGGACATAGAAGGGGGTGGTCCTGCCAGTAAGGACACAGCATGAACCCTGCCCAGTGATAGGTTCAGGATGGACATGAAGCAAGCTGAACGAATGAAAACCAGTGTCTAGAACTTCTTCAGGAATCATCAAGGAAAAGAAAGTCCTTCCACTTAACATTAGAATTGCTAAATTCCATTCATATATCCCTAGAGCTGTTAGTGGTTATTTTTGCTCCACCTTGCCACGTCCACATAACCATAAATTACCCACAGAAGAAAGAAGAACATAAAGATGGAAAAAAACAGATTGCCAATAACATTATGAAGTCCTGCCTACTTCCATCATGCATGAAATGTAACCTACACTTGAACTACACTATTTATAAGCCAATACATTCCCTTTTAGCTTAAGCAAGAGCAAATCTGATATATAGTATTTGCCACCAAGAAAAATGTTTACTAATATAAAGTAAAAACAAAAAACGGGGTGGTGGAGCAGAATGTACTCAGGCAAATGACGTGGATGGAGTTTGAAGCCCCTCTCCCTTTGTCGTAGAAGCAGCAACACGTCTGTTGGGGCAGGATGTAAAACTTAGGCAATATTTAGGATGATTAAAGGTTGGCATCTAGAGTGGACTTCCTGGGTTCAAAGCCTGCCTCATTATTAAGTTGAGCGATGCCAGGCAAATCATTTGACCCTACCATGCCTCTGTTTCTTCATCTGTAACTTGGGGTGAGTGATGGAACCTACTCAATAGAGTTGATAAATTAAGTGAGGTAATAACATGAAGTGTTTAGAGGGACTGGCCCTGAGTAAGCATAATTGTGATGGCTATCATTATTTTTAAGCCCTCCCTTCTTACCTTCCTTCTTTCCTAAGTCCAACATTTATTCTTCTACAGCAGAGAATGCACAGTGCTTAGGAACTGAAGATGGACACTCCTAAGTCTGGCCCTCAAATTTCGCAGTCTGATGCAGAAGACCTCACACCTTATTATGAATCTGGGTTTACGTGCCACATGTGCAATGATTAGGCAGCAGGAACTAAGAACCAGATTTCTCCCCCAGCCCCAGTGTGGTTAAGGAAGGTTTAGGGAAAGGTATCACTCAGGACATACACTACAGTCACTGTAGGGCATGGTGGTGATGTTGTGGGAAAATGCCTCCTTAAGGAGATTTGTAGAAACATCCCACATTGGTGGCTGGCAAGATGGCCAAATAGGAACAGTTCCTGTCTGCAGCTTCCGGTGAGATCAATGCAGAAAGCGGGTGATTTCTCCATTTCCAACTAAGGTAGCCGGTTCTTCTCACTGGGACTAGTTACACAGCGAGTGCAGCCCACGGAAGGCAAGCAGAAGCAGGGTGGGGCATTGCCTCACCCGAGAAGTGCAAGGGGTCAGGGAACTCCCTCCCCTAGACAAGGAAAGCCATGAGGGACTCTGCCGTGAGAAACTGTGCACTCCAGCCCAGATACTACACTTTTCTCATGGTCTTCCTAACCCATGGACTAGGAGATTCCCTGGGGTGCCTAGGCCACCAGTACCCTGGGTTTCAAGTACAAAACTGTTTGGGCAGACACTGAGCTAGCTGCAAGATTTTTTTTTTTCATACCCCAGTGATGCCTGGAATGCCAGTGAGACAGAACCGTTCACTCCCTTGAAAAAGGGGCTGAAGCCAGGGAGCCAAGTGGTCTAGCTCAGTGGATCCCACCCCCACGGAGCCCAGCAAGCTAAAATCCACAGGCTTGAAATTCTCGCTGCCAGGAGAGCAGTCTGAAGTTGACATGGGATGCTCCAGCTTGGTGGCGGGAGGGGCGTCCACCATTACTGAGGCTTCAGTAGGCAGTTTTCCCCTCACAGTGTAAAGAAGGCCTCCAGGAAGTTCAAACTGCCATAGCTAGGCAAAGCTGTTGTAGCCAGATTGCTCTCTAGATTCCTCCTCTCTGAGCAGGGCATCTCTGAAAGGCAGCAGCCCCTGGGGGGTATTACAGATAAAATTCCCATCTCCCTGGGACAAAGCACCTGGGGAAAAGGGAGGCTGTGGGCGCAGCTTCAGCAGACTTTAACATTCTTGCCTGCCAGCTCTGAAGAGAGCAGCAGACCTCCCAGCACAGTGCTCGAGCTCTGCTAAGGGACAGATTGCCTCCTCAAGTGGGCCCCTGACTCCTGTACCTCCTGACTGGGAGACATCTCCCAGCAGGAGTCGACAGACACCTCATAGAAGAGAGCTCCAGCTGGCATCTGGGGGGTGTCCCTCTGGGAAGAAGCTTCCAGAGGAAGGAATAGGTGGCAATCTTTGCTGATCTGCAGCCTCCACTGGAGACACCCAGGTAAACAGGGTCTGGAGTGGACCTCCAGCAAATTCCAACAGACTTGCAGCAAAGAGGCTTGACTGTTAGAAAGAAAACTAACAAACAGAAAGGAATAGAATCAACAGTAGCATCAACAAAAAGGACGTCCACACAGAAACCCAATCTGAAGGTCACCAACATCAAAGACCAAAGGTAGGTAAGTCCACGAAAATCAGGAAAAAACAGTGCAAAAAGGCTGAAATTTCCAAAAACCAGAACACCTCTTCTCCTCGAAAAAAATCAGAACTCCTTGCCAGCAAGGGAACAAAACTGGATGGAGAATGCGTTTGACAAATTGACAGAAGTAGGCTTCAGAAGGTGGGTAATAACAAACTCCTCTGAGCTAAAGTAAAGGACCATGTTGTAACCCAATGCAAGGAAGCTAAGATAACCTTGAAAAAAGGTTAGAGGAATTGCTAACTAAAATAACCAGATTAGAGAAGAACATAAATGACCTGATGGAGCTGAAAAACACAGCATGAGAACTTCATGAAGCATACACAGTATCAATAGCTGGATCGATCAAGCAGAAGAAAGGATATCAGAAATTGAAGATCAACTTAATGAAATAAAGCATGAAGACAAGATTAGAGAAAAAATAATAAAAAGGAATGAACAAAGCCTCCAAGAAATATGGGACTATATGAAGAGACCAAACCTACATTTGATTGGTGTACCTGAAAGTGACAGGAAGAATAGAACAAAGTTGGAAAACCCTCTTCAGTATATTATCCAGAAGAACTTCCCCAACCTAGCAAGACAGGCCAACATTCAAATTCAGCAAATACAGAGAACACCACAAAGACTCTCCTTGAGAAAAGCAACCCCAAGACACATAATTGTCAAATTCAACCAGGTTGAAATGAAGGAAAAAATGTTAAGCGCAGCCAAAGAGAAAGGTTGGGTTACCCACAAAGGGAAGCCCATCAGACTAACAGCAGATCTCTCAGCTGAACCCCTACCAGTCAGAAGAGAGTGGGGGCCAATATTCAACATTCTTAAAAGAATTTTCAACCCAGAATTTCATATCCAGCCAAACTACGCATCATAAGTGAAAGAGAAATACAGACAAGCAAATGCTGAGAGATTTTGTCACCACCAGGCCTGCCTTACAAGAGCTCCTGAAGGAAGCACTGAATATGGAAAGGAAAAAACTGGTACCAGCCACTGCAAAAAAATTATCAAATTGTAAAGACCATCAACACTATGAAGAAACTGCATCAACTAATGGGCAAAATAACCAGCTACCATTATAATGACAGGATCAAATTCACACATAACTATATTAACCTTAAAGGTAAACTGGCTAAATGCTCCAATTAAAAGACACAGACTGGCAAATTAGAGTCAAGACCCATCAGTGTGCTGTATTCAGGAGACCCATCTCATGTGCAAAGACACATGTAGGCTCAAAATAAAGGGATGGAGAAAGATTTACTAAGCAAATAGAAAGCAAAAAAAAAAAGCAGTGGTTGCAATCCTACTCTCTGATAAAACAGACTTTAAACCAAGAAAGATAAAAAACGACAAAGGGCATTACATAATGGTAAAAAAGATCAACACAATAAGAAGAGCTAACTATCCTAAATATATAAGCACCCAATACAGGAGCACTCAGATTCATAAACTAAGTTCTTAGAGACCTACAAAGAGACGTAGCCTCCCACACAATAATAGTGGGAGAATTTAACACCCCATTGTCAATATTAGATCAACGTGACAGAAAATTAACAAGGATATTCAGGACTTGAATTCAGCTCTGGACCAACAGACATCTACAAAACTCCCCACCCCAAACCAACAGAATATACATTCTTCTCAGCACCACATTGCACTTATTCTAAAATTGACCACATAACTGGAAGTAAAACACTCCTCAGCAAATGCAAAAGAATGGAAATCATAACAAACAGTCTCTCAGACCACAGTGCAATCAAATTAGAGCTCAGGATTAAGAAACTCACTCAAAACCACACAACTATATGGAAACTGAACAACGTGCTCCTGAATGACTACTGGGTAAATAATGAAATTAAGGCAGAAATAAAGAAGTTATTTGAAACCAATGAGAACAAAGACATAACATACCAGAATCTTTGGGACACAGCTAAAGCAGTGTTTAGAGGGAAATTTATAGTACTAAATGCCCACAGGAGAAAGTGGGAAAGATCTAAAATCGACACCCTAACATCACAATTAAAAGAACTAGACAAGCAAGAGCAAACAAATTCAAAAGTTACCAGAAGACAAGAAATAACTAACATCAGAGCAGAACTGAGGAAGAGAGAGACAAAAAACCCTTCGAAAAATCAATGAATCCAGGAGCTGATTATTTGAAAAGAGTAACAAAATAGACCACTAGCCAGACTAATAAAGAAGAAAAGAGAGAATAATATAGACACAATGAAAAATAATAAAGGGATATCACCACTGACCCCACAGAAATCCAAACTACCATTAGAGAATACTACAAACACCTCTATGCCAATAAACTAGAAAATCTAGAAGAAATGGATAAATTCCTGGACACATACACCCTCCCAAGGCTAAACCAAGAAGAAGTCAAATCCCTGAATAGACTAATAACAAGTTCTGAAATTGAGGCAGTAATGAATAGCCTACCAACCAAAAAAAGTCCAGGACCAAATGGATTCACAGCTGAATTCTACCAGACGTACAAAGAGGAGCTGGTACCATTCCTTCTGAAACTATTCCAAACAACAGAAAAAGAAGGATTCCTCCCTAACTCATTTTATGAGGCCAACATCATCCTGATACCAAAACCTGGCAGAGACACAACAACAACAAAAAATTTCAGGCCAATATAACTGATGAACATCAATGTGAAAATCCTCAATAAAATACTGACAAACTGAATCCAGTAACACATCAGAAAGCTTAGCCACCATGATCAAGTCAGCTTCATCCCTGGGATGCAAGGTTGGTTCAACAAATGCAAATCAATAAATGTAATCCATTACATGAACAGAACCAATGACGAAAATCACGAGTATCTCAATAGATGCAGAAAAGGCCTTCGATAAAATTCAACACCCCTTCACACTAAAAACTCGGAATAAACTAGGTAGTGATGTAACGTATCTCAAAATAGTAAGAATTATTTATGACAAATCCACAGCCAATGGGCAAAAGCTGGAAACATTCCCTTGAAAACCAGCACAAGACAAGGATGCCCTCTCTCACCACTCCTATTCAACATAGTATTGGAAGTTCTGGCCAGGGCAATCAGGGAAGAAAAAGAAATAAAGGGCATTCAAATAGGAAGAGAGGAAGTCAAATTGTCTCTGTTTGCAGATGGCATGATTGTATATTTAGAAAACCCCATCGTCTCAGCCCCAAATCTCCTTAAGCTGATAAACAACTTCAGAAAGTCTCAGGATACAAAATCAATGTGCAAAAATCACAGGCATTCTTATACACCAATAATAAAGAGAGCACCAAATCATGAGTGAACTCCCATTCACAACTGCTACAAAGAGAATAAAATACCTAGGAATACAACTTACAAGAGATTTGAAGGACCTCTTTAAGGAGAACTACAAATCACAGCTCAACGAAATAAGAGAGGACACAAACAAATGGAAGAACATTCCATGCTCATGGATAGGAAGAATCAGTATCATGAAAATGGTTATACTGCCCAAAGTAATTTATAGATTCGATGCTATCCCCATCAAGCTACCATTGACTTTCTTCACAGAGTTAGAAAAAACTCTTTTAAATTTCATATGGAACCAAAAAACACCCTGTATAGCCAAGACAATCCTAAGCAAAAAGAACAAAGCTGAAGATATCACACTACCTGACTTCAAACTATACTACAAGTCTACAGTAATCAAAACAGCATGGTACTGGTACCAAAACAGGTATATAGACCAATGAAACAGGACAGAGGCCTCAGAAATAATGCCACACATCTACAACCATCTGATCTTTGACAAACCTGACAAAAACAAGCAATAGGGAAAGGATTCCCTATTTAATAAATGCTGTTGGGAAAACTGGCTAGCAATATGCAGAAAACAAAAACTGGACCCCTTCTTTACACCTTATACAAAAATTAACTCAAAATGGATTAAAGACTTAAACATAAAATCTAAAACCATAAAAACCCTAGAAGAAAACCTAGGCAATACTCTTCAGGACATAGGCATAGGCAAAGACTTCATGACTAAAACACCAAAAGCAATGGCAAAAGCCAAAATAGACAAATGGGATCTAATTAAACTAAAGAGCTTCTGCACAGCCAAAGAAACTATCATAAGAGTAAACAGGCAAGCTACAGAATGAGAGAAAATTTTTACAATCTATCCATCTGATAAAGGGCTAATGTCCAGAATCTACAAGGAACTTAAACAAATGTACAAGAAAAATAAAAACCATCAAAAAGTAGGTGAAGGATATAAACAGACACTTCTCAAAACAAGATGTTTATGCGGCCAACAAACATGAAAAACAGCTCATTATCACTGGTCATTAGGGAAACACAAATCAAAACCAAAATGAGATACCATGTCATGCCAGTTAGAAAGGCAATCATTAAAAAGTCAAGAAACAACAGATGCTGGAGAGGATGTGGAGAAATAGGAACACTCTTCAACACTGTTGGTGGAAGAGTAAATTAGTTTAACCATTGTGGAAGACTGTGTGGCGATTCCTCAGGGACTAGAACCAGAAATACCATTTGACCCAGCAATCCCATTACTGGGTATATATCCAAAGGATTATATATCATTCTACTATCTATAAAGACACATGCACACATATGTTTACTGCAGCACTATTCACAATAGCAAAGACTTGGAACCAATCGAAATGTCCATCAGTGATAGACTGGATAAGGAAAATGTGGCACATATACACCATGGAATACTATGCAGTCATAAAAAAAGGATGAGTTCATGTCCTTTGCAGGGACATGGATGAAGCTGGAAACCATCATTCTCAGCAAACTAACACAGGAACAGTAAACCAAACACGACATGTTCTCACTCATAAGTGGGAGTTGAACAATGAGAACACATGGACACAGGGAGGGGAACATCATACACCGGGGCCTGTCAATGGGGTAGGGGGCTAGGGGAGGGATAGCATTAGGAGAAATACCTAATGTAGATGACAGGTTGATGGTTGCAGCAAACCACCATGGCACGTGTATACCTATGTAACAAACCTGCATGTTCTGCACAAGTATCCCAGAACTTAAAGTATTAAAAAAAAAAAAAAAAAAATTCCACATTGATTCCCTTCCAGCTAAGGCACAAAGCACTTCGGTGTGGACCAAGTATGAAGTTGTGGGCAGTGCAGACACTCAAATTAACATGACATTATTCCTGAGAAAATACAACTAAGCTGTTTGGAGCTTTAAAAAACATATCTCTAATTGCTGCCAACTCTCTAACTCTTTTTGCACATTATGAAAGTTGGGGCTTGCAAGTCAATACAAAGACTAAATGAGATCCTGATGGTTCTATTATTAGGATGTGAAAAAAAGAAGTCAAAAGGCAGAGCGAGGGCTGTGATTAATGTGAAACACTAAGATCTCAGGAGTGTTTCGATCTGCACAGGTGAGTCATCTCGACATGCCTCCAGATAGCTGGGAATCTCCCCAAAGCCTCACCTTTGGCAATCAACACCCTGCCAGGGAGTGTGATGCCAATTTCCATACAGCTGAACTGCACAGGCCAAATATTTTGGTTTATAAGAATTATTTTAGTCTGTAACATATTTGTGCATTGCAGCTGGAAGATGCAAAACGAACAGATAAACAGGTGGATACAGAGGCACACATACCTATTCACACTCATGGCACCACACGTCTATCACAACTACACATGTATGGCAATATCACCCACACAGGCGTGTACACAGTGCCTATCACAGGATTACTAATGCTCACAATATTACATTCATATACATGCCCTCCACACATTCATACCAAACACACTGAGCACTGCATGACATGCCACCTGCATACACATGCCTCCCACACCCCCAACACCCAAGGCACAACCATCATATGTGCCAGACCAGGTATGTCACACCAGAGGTATATATATCAGGCTGGGTGCAGCGGCTCACACCTGTAATCCCAGCACTTTTGGAGGCCAAGGTGAGCAGACAGCTTGAGCTCAGGAGTTTGAGATCAGCCTGGGCAACATGGTGAAACCCTGTCTCTACCAAAAATACAAAAACTTAGCCAGGCATGGTGGTGTGTGTCTGTGCTATCAGTTACTTGGGAGGCTGAGGTGGGAAGATCGCTGGAGCCTTGGGGGGCAGAGGGTGCAGTGAGCCAAGATCACGCCACTGCACTCCAGCCTGGGTGACACAGTGAGACTCCGTCTCAAAAAAAAAAAAAAAAAAGGATATATCAGCCCCACACCCCAGGTAGTCATCCAAAATATGCATCTTGATATGCACATGCACACACAAAGTGCACTTAAAATTACACTCTAAATTTAATGGTCTGTCATTAGATATCTACATCTTTATTTCTGATGAAGTACAACAGTAGATGGGAGCAAAAAGAGGAGATACTTTTAATTTTAAACATCATCAAGAAGATCCATGCTATTAAGATTCAACATTTTTTGTATAAGCAGGCTAAAGGTGTCCTGGAAGATGTATGCCACGTTTGATTCACGCTGCGCCAGGCATGCAGCTAGAAAAGGTCTGAGGAAGCTGTCTCCTCAGAGCTCCTCATAAAGCAGGGCCTCTGAGTGTGGCGCTCAGTGAAAGGAACGGTGGGAAGGCTTCACTCTGGCCCTTCCTTTGGCTCTCTCTTTATGCCTTCCCCAGGAATCCACAGCCTCAGGGTGAATCTACAGGGCTCAAACCCCTAAGGTGAAGAAAAGCCTGATGAGACATGAGAGCATTCAATTCTTGCCCCAACAGAGACAGAAGCAGCACCACATGATAAAGGCCACAACTTAAAGTGAAACCCCTGCCATGAATGGCACAGTACTACACCGTAAGAGAGGAAGAAAGGGAGAGACTCCATTGAGTAAGTAACTACCATGCAATAACTCCGGGCTGAATGTCTCAAATATATTATCTCACCTATTCTGCACAGCACTGACAGTGCCCTAAGATGGGCCCATTCTACATCTTCTGCATAAATTGAGTAAGTTGTCCAGCAACACATTGTTTAGAACTAGTTTTGAACCCAGGTCTCTCTGGCTCTAGAGCCTCAGTTCTGCCTACATTGTTATCTGGCCTGTTATTATTCTAATTGGCATCATGTCTGTATTAGTCTGTTCTCACACTGCTATAAAGAAATACCTGAGATGCGGTATGTTATAAAGAAAGTAGGTTTCGTTGGCTCATGGGTCTGCAGGCTGTACAGACAGCATAGAGGCATCTGCTTAGCTTCTGGGGAGGCCTCAGGAAAACTCAAAATTATGGCAGAAGGCAAAGGGGGAGTAGCACTTCACATGGCCAGAGAAAGAGCAAGAGAAGGAGGGTGTAGATGCTACACACTTTTAAACAACCAGATCTTGTCAGAATTTAGCACAAGAACAGCACTAGGGGGATGGTGCTAAACTATTCATCAGAAACTGTCCCCATGATCCAGTCACCTCCCACCAGGCCCACCTCCAACATTAGGAATTACAGTTCAACATGAGATTTGGGTGGGGACACAGATCCAAACCATATCAATGTCCACACACAGAGAATCAGGGTGAGGTCGGGAGACATTGCCATGAAAATCAGGAGAAGGAAAACCTTAATACAGCTTGATTCATGTGCGACCAAACATAATTAATAATTACAATTTTAGGTTATTGTAGGTAGATTGCTGCATTGGCACACAAATGTGGTATTTTGCCAAGGGAGTCAGCTGATTTGGAACTACTGCATAAATATCATGCTAAAAGAAAAAGCATGAAGCATCTCCTTTCCATCCACATTACAACCTTCCCCCATCATTTGTCTCCCTCAAGAAAAATATATCTCATTTGTCTTTAACCCTAGTCCTGGGCACTCAATAGGCACATGATACTTTGTTGAATAAATAACAGAAGAAATGAAGAAAATTTATTGTTTTGCCTAAAACAATGGAAATTTATGGAGCCCCAAAACCTGGAAGCAAGATCATTTGCATGAAATGGCTCACTCTTGAGTTTGGAAATGAACTCACAAAAGGAAGGCAGAAATGGCAAGGCTATAATGCTAACTCATCATGTCAAAGCTTTGGTCCTTTGAAATCAGAGCATCCTCTCCAAGGGGTGAGACCATAGATTTGTTTCCAGCAATCTCTTTTCTGATATCTGAGGGCGATCTGCTGTCCTTTCTGATCCTGTAATCCTACCAGTGTTTATAAGGTTTTTCTGCACAGGTACCACAGTCATTAGCAAGAGCACAAATTTTAGATCCTGCCTAACAGTTCTCTGTAGAATTTCTACAGAGAAATGTTCATTTTCAAAGTTATTCATCATGGAAAAGTCTCTGATATACTAATCCTATAACTGCTGCTGTTGAATGAAAGAATAAATGAATGAATGAATTTAAAGCAGAAGGGAAAGTAGGAACAGAGTAAAAAGAAATGGGGATAGAAATAAAAGAAACAATAACCAATGAAATTAAGGATTACATATTAATTGTGGAGTCCTAATTAGGGAAAAGGAGTCGGGCTGGCAGGACCAAGGGAAAGCAAAAAAAAAAAAAGAAGAAGATAAGTTGTAAGTCTGCCTTTGTTCATGGTCCAGGACACACAGCCCTCTTGTGCAAATAACTGACAATCTTCCTGCACCCAGCTATCACCAGACACCTTGGTTGATAGAAAAATGCAAGTGAGCTCACTGCAACCTTGGCATTGTCAGCACTGCAAAAAGCCCCCTTCAGCACACAACACAAGCACTGTCCTGTAAAATCCCCAGCAAGCCTCTGTCTCCTTGCAGTCAGCTCCTCTCTTGCTGACTTGCCTGTTGCTTTCTTAACAATGTATTTTCCTACTTTCTTTAATAAATCCGCCTTTCTTTACCTATGACTTGGTAAATTCTTTTTACCATGCACACAGTATCAGCCCCAGGTAGTCACTACCCACAACATTAATTATTGTTAAAAGCCACACCCCTTATTCTATACATTTCATGCTTTATCACACTTAGGATCTGAGAGCTACTATTATTACCCCCATTTCTCAGAAGGATAAACTGAGGTTTGGATAAACTAATTTATGGAAATAGTTAGGATGGCACTACGATTCTGACTCAATACCCATACTATCTGTCTATGGATCTTTTTTTTTTTTTTTTTTTCTTTTGAAACAGGATCCCACTCTGTCACCCAGGCTGGAGTGCAGTGCCGTGATCTCAGCTCACTGAAGCGTTCAGTTCCTGGGCTCAAGCAATTCTCCTACCTCAGCCCCAAAAGTAGCTGGGACTACAGACACCCGCCACCATGCCCAGCTAATTTTTGTATTTTTAGTAGAGACGGGGATTCATCATGTTGCCCAGGCTAGTCTGAAACTCCTGGACTTAAGCGATCCGCCTGCCTCAGCCTCCCAAAGTGCTGGGATTATAAGCATGGGCCACCACGCCCAGCTCAAGTTTTCTCTTCAAGGCAAGAGAAATAAATTGAAAATTTTGTTTGGTTGGTTTCGATTTTGTTTGAAGCAGGGTAAAGGATTAGGGCTTTAGAAATATTAATCTGCAGGGGGCCGGGTGCAGTGGCTCATGCCTGTAATCCCAGCACTTTGTGAGGCCAAGGCGGGTGGATCATGAAGCCAGGAGATCAAGACCATGCTGGCTAACACGGTGAAACCCCGTCTCTACTAATAATACAAAAAAAATAGCGGCGAGGAGGTGGCAGGCGCCTGTAGTCCCAGCTACTCAGGAGGCTGAGGCAGCAGAATGGCGTGAACCCAGGAGGCAGAGCCTGCAGTGAACCGAGATTGCGCCACTGTACTCCAGCCTGGGCGACAGAGCTAGACTCCGTCTAAGAAAAAAAAAAGAAATAGTAATCTGCAGGCATTTAGAGGATACACTGAGACAGTGCGCTGCATATACAATGTAGCCAGCGTGCAGCCAGGCTGCTACAGGAATCCAGGCAAAGGTCACAGAGTTTCTACCTAAAAATACCTGATAAAAATGTTCCCAGGAAAATGTACTATATATACATCATGGAATACTACACAGCCATAAGAGAGAAAGAAAAAGAGAGAAAGAAATCACGCCCTTTGCAGCAACGTGGATGGTGCTGGAGGCCATTATCTTAAGTGAACTAACTCCGGGTTGGGAGAAAAAACAAAAACATGTTCTCACTTATAAGCGGGAGCTAAACAATGGGTAAACATAGACATAAAGATGAAAACAATAGACACTGGGGATGTCAAAAGGGGAACAGGTGGGAGGGGGACAAAGACTGAAAAATTACCTATTGGGTACAATCCTCGCTGTTTGCACAATGAGTACATTAGAAGCCCAATCCCAACAATATACAATTACCCATATAACAAACATGCACATAAACCCCTGACTCTAAAATAAAATTAAAATTAATTGTTCTAGGAAATCAGTTGAAGAAATACCAAAAATATGTTAAAATTAGTGTAGACTAAGTAGAAATAAAGATGGAGAAAAAAAGGTTAGATTCAGTGAAAATTGCTAGAATGGGGGCAAATTTATGGGTGTTCCTACACACTTATTCATTTTCTAAGTAGCTACAATATGGATAGGAATAACAGGAAAAAACAATCAGCACAATTGTAACTGCCCAATGGGTTCTTCCTGCCCACTGCACAAACAAAATCAATTCATAGAGACCATGGCATTGCAGTAGAGTTTACTTGACAAGAGGCTGGCTATGCCACGCAGGAGACGAAGTTATTACTCCCATCAATGTCATCAAAGGCTCAGAGGTTAGGGATTTTCCAAAGGTAGTTTGGGGATAAGGGGTGCAAGTGGCTAGGCAATAAGTGCTTGCTGCTGATTTGCTGGGGGTGCAATCATAGGGGTGTGGGAAATGGTTCTCTTGGGTACTGAGTTATTGCTGGGTGGGTGGCCACAGAGTGGTTGCTGTTCCAGGTGAAGCCACTGGTAATCAGACATGCAAAAAAACCAGAAAAGATATCTCTTATAGGCCAATCTTAGGTTCTACAATTGTGATGTTACCCGCAGGAGTAATTGAGGGAGTTGCATATCTTTTGACCTCCAGAATAATGGCTGGTGATGATTTATGTCCCTATTTCAGTATAATTCAGGCTTGTCTACCATCCTAGCCTGGTGGTCTCTCACTAGCTTTACTAAAGGCAGTTGAGTTTGCGGGAAGGGCTATTAACATTTAAACTATAAACTAAATGTCTTCCAAAGTTAGCTTGGCCTACGCCCAGGAATCATTAAGGGCAGCTTGAAGGCCAAAGGCAAGATGAGAGTTGGCCAGATCAGATCTCCTTCATTGCCGTAATGTTCTCGCTGTTATAGTTTTTGCAAAGGCAGTTTCACAATCAGCCCCTATTTTTGTGAATCACAGAGCCCAAATGAGAGATTAACAAAATAATTTCAATTTATATAAATTTTTCACATGCAATGATAGTAAGTGCAAAACGCTAAAGAGGAAGAAAGACCCCAGCAGGTACCTAGGGCAGGGAAGGAAGGTTACAAGAATGCTTTGCACAAGAAGAGATGCTGTGCTTTGAAAACAAATCAGAAGTCATTGTGAGGTGAGTGAAACTGAAGAGAAAGAGAAAGAGAAAATAAGGTTTAGAAGGCAATAGCCATGTAAAGGAGTCAAGCTTAATCTCCATGCTCTGACTCTACTTCCCACCTCTATCCCCCTTCTTTGATCTCAGGACTGGGCATCAGCACAGTCCACCCAGAAATCTCTGCCTGTTGGAGAACAATTGCTCTCTGCTTACAGAGAGCAAACTGAAGTTATTTGGGACTGTGGCCTGTTACGGTCACCACGACCCACTGGCCTCCACATGTGTTAATTTCATTTTGATCTGAAAGAATAAAATATAATAAGAGAATAATTTAAACAAAGAGCCAGAAATGTCCCATTTTGCAACTTGAACAAACGCTCCATGTGTCATTTTTATTAATGCTATCAGACAAAACAATTTTACTGGCCATGAGTGGGAAGCTTAAGGGCCTTTTCTGGAGTTGCTGCTTGTGCTGTGGGAAATTGCATTTGCACTCTGGGGTTCCTGTATTGATGGAATATATTCATTTCCTCTTGGAATGACAGAAAATAATTCTGGAGGGAAATCAAATAGTTCAGGTTTCCAAGGACCACCCCTGCTTATTCTCTAGATGTGAAGAGAATCCATCAGGTTGGAAATTGGCAAGCTGTGAGTGGTTCGAATGATTTTTGATACTGATAGTCTATTTGGCCTTGGCCCATGGAGGCTATCACGTAACATATACAGTTGTCAGGACTGCCATGTGGCATAACACAGAAGGATGTTGCAACCCAGAGCGGCGCAATCCAGCAGCACTAGAGATAATGTCTACTGCCTCTCTTGTTAATCTTCTACAAAAAGGTTTCACTCGAAAGCTAAGAAAGAAAAAAAGGTCAACAAACATATTTGTGTGCCATATGTGTGAATTCAGGTATACATGGCTTCGTAAAGATCATTTTCATTGAATTACTCTGGGTTCATATATCCCACCTCCCCTACTCTCTCAAAATGAATCCAATCTTAAAAGATACAACTGTTTTATGCGTCATTTATGTGGAAAATCTGACCTGCAGGCCATTTGTGCCAGTTAATTAATTTTCCTTTGCTCGCCAGACAGCTGTCACAGAAGTGGAAGATGCTCTCATTTCATGCCTAAATTGTGTAGAGAAGGGTTCTTCAAATTAGAATGCAAGAAGCCACTCAGAGCTAGCCCCTAAGGGGGAAAAAAATCATAAGACTGGAAAATACTTTCAACTCTCTCTCCCTTCCTTCCCATCCGTCCTATATGCCTTCTCTCTTACATAATCCTATCCTTGGATTATAAATAAGTCATTCTCTCTCCATCTATCAAGAAGGCTTCCTTCCATTTATGCATCCTTGCGTTGTCAGTCTCTCAGTCAGTCATCTGTCCATCTGTTCATTCAGTAACTTATTCATCAGTTCAGTCATTAAAGTCTTATTTTCCTATGACCCACAAAAGATCATTCTGAGCTACTACTTCTTGTGCACAGTACCCGTGTATGTTTTTTTTTTTTTCACATACTACTTTGTCTGTCTTCCCTAGAAGCATGTGAGATCCTTGAGGGTAAGAACCATGCTGTGTCCCTTTCCTCTGGGGTCCCTTGTCCTTGTTGTTGATTCTGCCTGGAATATTCTTTCTCTCACTCTATTTCCTCCCTCCCCTTAGGACTCAGCTTAAATGTCACCCTCTCGGAGGTCACCCTCTCCTTACCCTCCTCCTTAATAGCCTGGTTTCTTATCTCTTCATAGCATTTATCACTATGTAGTTCTTTTGTGTATTTCTTTATTGACTCTTTATCTTGCTCCCCAGTTGGCTACTAGGTCCACGAGGACAAGCACCAAGTTGGTTTGCACTTTTAAATGCCTAGTACACATAGAGTGCATTGAACAAAATTGTTACTCAATAAATATTGTTAGCAATCCAATGTATGAACATTTTTATCGTTGCACCCCCAGCTAATGGTTGAGGATTCTGCCTTCTACATGTAATAGGCACGTGGCTAATATTGGCTGCTCAGAAGTAAATTCATTCTATCAAATGCAGACCATGCAATTTAAAATATCTAGAGCTGAATTCATTCCTATTTTCCATTTGCTTCTCTCTCTCTCTACCTCTCTCTGTTTCTCATTTTGTTGCCTGAGATCCTTTGGAGATATTTGGGGTTCTAAATACTCTCTCCTATGCCATCCTGGGCAAGATGAATAATGTTGTTACAGCAAAGCATAAACCATGAAAGTGCAACCAACTGAGCTTTTGACACTTTCATGATAGGTTCATATTTATATTTAAAATGTGAGTAAGACTAGACTAAATGAATAATTTCAGCTGGGGAGTTGCTCACCCACTTACTTTTGACATATGGCCTCAATTAGGATGCGAAGAAAATTTTAAGAGAGGAAATTTTGCAAACTGTGGGTGGGGGATTTGACCTGCACCACAGAACATTCAGCAGTCTGCCTTCCCCACTGTCCATTAAAATCATCTGTGGTTCCTTATAGTTATGGACCTGAACTAGGCTTCAAAAATGCAGAAAATGCTGCTCTTCTTCTGATGTAATGTATTAAACAAAGTAGAACAAAGAAAGCTGAGGAAGACAGACACTTCAGAAGCCATGGGTTATAATAGGTGCTGCCTTCCACTCTGTTCCGTAACTTCCCAAGTTGTTTATGCTCAGGAGAGAAGAGCCAACAGAGGACCAGATTGTAAAACATTTGGTCTTGTAAAAATAAGATTACATCACAATACACAAAAACTGGGAACAACCTAAATGCCATCAGCTGACATATGGATAGGCAAAACATGGTCTATCGATACAATGAAACACTATCCAGCAATAAAAAGAAACTACTGACACATGGTACATTATGAACGAAGCTCAAAAACATTATGCCAAGTGAAAGAAGTCACACACAAGAGGCCACATATTACAGGATCCCATTTACATGAAATGTCCAGAAAGGGCAAATTTATAGAGACAGAAAGTAAATTAGTGGTTGCCAGGGACTGGGGGTAGAAATGAGGATTAATTGTAAATAAACATGATCTTGTTAGGGGAGTGAAAATGCTCTAAAACTGATTTAAGGTGATGGTTGTACTACTCAGTAAATTTACTAAAACTCATTGAGTTGCATTCGTGAAATAGAAGAATTTTATGATACATAAAAAAATACCTCAATAAAGTTGTTCTTCAAACTTAAGATTATATTTTTTCTTATTCAATGGCACTGCTGGCTTAGTTTAAATTACTGTTCCTTTGATGATAATAAAACACAATGAACTTTTGCCTACAATTCTTTTTATTTACTTATATTTTAAATTAAACTTGTCTCTGTAAAATAAGATTGGATCCATTTTTTCTTTTCAGAATACTAATTCCGAAAAATTAATTGCCTTAATGTAAACGAATGGGCTAAAAAAATCACTGTTTCTGAGCCAAACTTTTTAAGGGAGATTTTAAATAATAAAGTTCTGAGCTTTTTCCTTTAGAAATGATATTTTCTCCTTTCACTTGGTTCATTTCACTTGATTTCAGAGATTCTAATTTCTTCTGGGCTGATGGGAGTGGTCAGGTTTTTGTACATCTTCTCAAAGGGAATTAAATTTGCAATTATCGCTAGCACACCATAGACTCCTGCAAACCCGTGTTTCGTACAGTCTTCAGATCCCTGCTGCAATTAGCATATTTTCAAGGTGAAGTGCAGATGTCAAATTAATACGGGAAGCGCCAGGATTGCCAAAGGGCCTGGGTCAATGGTACTGGACTAATTGGAGGACATGAGCCTTTCCTGTGGAAAGGGTCCAGGGACTGATGTCAGAAACAGCAAAGATCCTTCATGTGTGAGCAGGGGCAGAGAGGGGGAAAAGAAAACTGGGAACACAAGATAGGACATGTGTTACTGGGGAAAGTTAGGATTCAGAGAAAAGAGTTAAGTCACCCAGAAAATTATCATGTTCACTAGTCTTCTTATTATGATGACTTCTATTTCGTTAGTCACGTGGCAGGCACTGTGTCAGGCATTTTGTATACATTACCCCATTTAAGTCTGACAAAAACGCTCTTGGCAAATTATTATTCTTATTCTGCAGAAATGAGAGGCCCCAAAAGGTGAAAGTATTTGCAATAAATGATTATTGAGCCCTTACTATACGGCAAGCATATTTCAAAATGCTGTTTATTATCAAATTTACCTCTCACAATAACCCATGAGGTCAATGTTATTTTTACTTGCATGTTGTGAATAAGAGGATGAGCCAGAGAGAATTTAAGAAGCAAGGCCAAACGCCTATAATCTCAGCACTTCGGGAGGCTGAGGAGGGTGGATCACCTGAGGTCAGGACTTCAAGACCAGCCTGGCCAACATGATGAAACCCCTTCTCTACTAAAAATACAAAAAAATTAGCCGGGGGGCAGTGGTGAGTGCCTGTAGTCCCAGTTACTTGGGAGGCTGAGGCAAGAGAATCGCTGGAACCCAGGAGGTAAGGCTGCAAAGAGCCGAGATCTTGCCACTGCACTCCAAACTGGGCGACAGAGTGAAACTCCATCTCAAAAAAAAAAAGCAGCAGCAGCAGCAGCACGCCCAGGGTCCCACAGTTAGGAAACACCATGGGCTGACTCTGTAAGGCTCAGGCCACTAGACTTACAGACAACCACACTGCCTTGTGCAAGCTCATCCGGCCAAGAATGAAGCATTAGACTCTTTGAGCGCTTGTGAAAAGACCATGAACTTCCAGGCCACAAAGCCCTTGCCTGTGCTGTTCTCCACACTCCAAATCCAGAACTTTGCTTTGAGCCTTTTTTTATTTTCTCAAGTTGGGTTATATGCAGCCATTAGGGGAAAAGGAAAGGAGACACCTTACAGTCTTCAGTCTTTCAACAGAACAGTTCTGTAGAGGACTACGTGCTCACAAACAGCGTGTTCCCGGTAAGTCCTGCTCTCGAAAACGAAGCAGGGCGTTCCCCGTAAGTCCTGCTCTTGCAAACGAAGTCAGGGAAAGGTCAGAAAAACAACAATGTGTCTTGTGACTTGGTAACATTCCACAAATGACTGTATAAAATAAAGCAGAGCGTGCCATTTGCCATTCGTGGCGGCCACCATGTTTGTCTTGTCTTGTGTTGTCTTGTGTGTTCATTCCTTTGTTTAGGAAACACGCGGACCCCAACACAGTTCTATTTACTGTTGCCTAAGTTAGGGGTTTCCATGAGGTTTCATTTGAATGAAAGCAGCACTGAAATTATAAAGAAATCATAGCTTTATTCATGTTGTAGCATGTGTCAGAATTGTCTTCCGTTTTAAGGCTGAGTAATATTCCCTTGTAGGTATATACCACATTTTGCTTGTCCCTTCATCTGTCAATAGGTACCTGCACTGCATCCATCTTTTAGCTACTGTGAATACTACTGTAGTGAACCAAGTCAATCTTTTAAATTCTGCTTCCAGCTATGAATTTCCACATAATTATTGCAAATTCATTTTATTTAGATTTTAATCTGATCCTACCTACTTCCATAAGCAGATTTGACTGCAGAAGTGACCACATCCCAGTAACAATAAAACAATTTAATTCTGATTTAAAAAAAAAAAAGAAACCATAGCTTTAAAACTAATACAACAATTACATCTTCTGAGGGTGTTCCCCAGAGAGAAATGAGGGGAGATGTGTTCAGGATATTAGATTTGGTATTGAGCCCTTACTAGGACCCATACCAGTTGTTTGTGATTTGATAAACTTATCTCTTCAAACTTCAGTTTCCTCGCCAGTTAAAGCAGAATGATAGTTGTTCATCTTGCCAATGTTACAAGGATGTTTTAAGGATCAAACGATATAATCTGTAAGAAAGTGCTTTGTATTCTATACAACAGTCTTGAAATAATACTAATATATAGCAGTGATTTATTGAACCAGTTCCTGGCATAGTCCTGAGTAAGCCCCTTTACATGGATTATCTTCCATAAACCCCACAATAGCTCTAAGCAATAGGTATTATATTATCCCTATGTAATAGATAAGAAAGCTGAGGCTTAGGGACGTTAGCAATTCACCCAGATGTCACAGCCAGGAAAGTGGTGGCACTTCTAGAATCAGAAACAGGTTTTGACTCATTTTTTAATGGCTCTTTCTCAAAGATGCATTTTAATGTCACCTCTTCTTAATATTTTAAGTGAAACTGATGATTCGCACTTACGCTTTCATGGTATTTTTGCACCCCTTTTACAGAAGCTGATCACAGTCTTTCTTGCATTCAGAATGACATGGAAGACTTGCCTGACTCTCACGAAGTACTTAGAAGGTAGGGCTGCATCTGCTCCTTCCAAAACCTGCAGCACCTGGAGCCCTGTGAGCACTCAAAATGAGGGTGTTCCTTTCTCTGTACCCTACTGGGTAGAATTTACACACTGTAATCCACAATGGGCTCTTTGTCATCTGAGTTCTGCCTGGCTTCTCTGGACTTACGCATTGCACAAAAATTGGCATCTGGTTAAAAATGGAAAATAATAGTAATAACAATAGTAGCTAATATTTATTGAGTCCTTTTTCCAGGTCTGAAGCTTGTGCAAGTCCCTGACGTGGATCATCTCATTTAATCTTTATGCCAAGCCTATTTTCCAACCCCACTCCATTGCACAGACAAGAAAGCACAGACAAGAAAGCTGAAACTTAGAGGTCAGACGGCTAAGAATGTGGTAGACTCCATTTACAGCTAAAGTTTGCTGGTGCCCCAGATTTCACTCTTAACCTGCAGACTACAGCGCTGCATTTGCTAGAATCCCCCTAACAAAATTCTCCTCATTCCTCTAGACACACTTAATATGCCAGCTCCTCACTGAACCTCCCCTAATTCCCTCAGCCATTCCAATCCATTCTCAGCCTCCTCATCATTCATTCTGTCCCCACACACACTTCTTTCATTGTTAGTAACTGTCTCTTCTGTCCACTGGATTCTAACATTCTATTTCACGACCACATTTCTCACAGCATCTAGCAAAATGCCTAGTGTGGACCGGGCACTTAGCATCAAGTTCTGAATTCTCCCTTTGCCATTGGTTCATTCATTTGTAATTCAACAGGCTTGCTATATAAGAGGGCAGCTATACTATCTTTTCCCCAGCTCCCAGAGCAATGTTTCTTGATTATGTCAAATAGAGCTGTCTTAATTATTTGACTCATCTTTGAACTGTCAGTTATTGAAAGGTCTATAGAGGGAAAGTCTCCACAGGATTTCTGACATATTGTGACAGAAGGAGGAACAGGGCTCAAGTTCATGCCAGGACCCTAGAATAAGGTGGCTGTGTACAATTTTATCCAGTTCTGTTTTCAATAGATCATGATATTTTAGAACACTGAATAATTGTTCAAATTTCTCTGCTCAGTGTTTACTTGCTCATATCAGAGACGCATTCCAAAAGCAGAATCTGTAAAGAGAAAGAGGTGGTGGGCAAGAGGAACGTAGCCATTAGAAATCATTACTGAGCACCTTGTATCTGCCAACCTATACAAGGTGTTCAGCTTATATTATTACCATATCTATGTCTCACAAAAACCCTAGGAAACAGTCTGTTATTAATACTATTTCTGTAGATCATAAGATTCTATAGCCCAGCTCTTTCTTTACAATAGCACTTTTCAATATTTTAAAGTGTATGGACATATTATTCGGGGAAAAAAGCTTATTGCAATAAATATATGGGGCCATCTGCATTTTATATTATATCAACAGATATTTTCAACATCTTATTAGGAACTGACCATGCTTCTAGGCAGAGGGGATAAAACAATGAACAGAATAGGCAAGATCCCTGCTATTCTGAAGCTTATATAACAGAAGGAAGATAAAATGCATTGGTTGACGACAGGACTGGAGGTCAGAGCTGAAGATAGACCAAAATGTTAACATTGATAACATTGATTAGGAGATATTTTTCCTAAGAGTTAATATTTTTTTTTCCTCTTTTTTGAGACGGAGTCTCGCTCTGTCGCCCAGGCTGGAGTGCAGTGGCCAGATTTCGGCTCACTGCAAGCTCTGCCTCCCGGGTTCAGGCCATTCTCCTGCCTCAGCCTCCCAAGTAGCTGGGACTACAGGCACCCGCCACCTCGCCCGGCTAGTTTTTTGTATTTTTAGTAGAGACGGGGTATCACTTTGTTAGCCAGGATGGTCTCGATCTCCTGACCTCATGATCCACCTGTCTCGGCCTCCCAAAGTGCTGGGATTATAGGCTTGAGCCACTGCGCCCAGCCAAGAGTTAATATTTTCATATAAATTATAACTTCCTCAATGTATAATATGGACCTTTCATATGTAGTCTATGATATATATAGTTCTCTTTTACACTTCACTCCAGGCACACTGACATCTAAGGTCTTTCCTTTTCCTTTAATTCTCCTTCCTCAGATACCCCCCCATGGCTGGGTCCCTCTTTTCCTGCAAGTCTGTGCTCAGACATTACCCTTTCAGCTAAGTGAGCCCTTTGCTGAACCTGTCAATAAAAAAGAGCAAACATCACTTGCCTGCACTTTTTATCCTCACCCTGTTTTATGTCTCTTCATAGATTCTGTTTTGCCAACTGTAATGCTTTAGCTTTGCTTGTTTAATCATCTATTGTCAGTCTCATTTCAACAGAATATAAACTTCATGAAGGTGTAAGGCTGTGTCATTAAGCCCACTACTGTATATGGAGCAATTTGTACAGTCCTTGTTCATATAAGTGCTCAGCAAGTTGCTGAATTGTTCGGTGAACACTAAAAATCACAGTAACATCTACATATATTTTAGAAAGAAGAAACACAGACGTGTAGAATATTTAGTCTACAGATACTATTCGATGCCATTATGAATTTCGGGATCTCTTGCATTAGCTGCAGAGCAGCATCTAGCAAATAAAGAAAGATGTACCAGAGAAAGACTTGCACTAAGATTGAAGAGAGCTCACTTCTAGTCTTGCCTCTGGACATGAAGAACACACTTAAACTTAGTTTCACCATGAGGAAAATCTGAGAACTGAGCTATCCGGGGTCCTTTCTGGCCCAGAATCTGTGATTCCGTGGGCTATGCCCTGCTTTTGGTATCCTCAAAGAAGCACATGTGGCTTGTTGACATAAGAAGGGACTTGCAAGTTTAAAAGCTTCCTATATATTCAGAAACTCGCTCATATTCCCAAAAGGTGGTAGGTGAAAAACCACTGCTTTCAGTAATTAATGTTTTTCAAATTTTTCATTATTATGATGCAGAATAATAATTGTCACCAATTAGTAAGTGCCCACACTTCAGGACTTAGTTAAAAGGACAAAATCTAATTATAGGGTGCAAACACTTGCATAAATTGATGGATTTGGGGCTTATATTAAGGTAGTAACAGTGTAAAGCCAGGAAGATTTGATTTCTATTTATTTTTTATTTTTATTTTTTAAGAAGAAGAGTATTGCTTTGTTGCCCAGGCTGGAGTGCAGTGGCGTGATCCCAGCTCACTGCAGCCTCGGCCTTCTGGGTTCAGGCAATCCTCCCACCACAGTCTCCTGGGTAACTAGGACTATAGGCATGCTCCACCACGCCTGGCTAATTTTTGTATATTTTTTAGAGATAGGGTCTTGCTATGTTGCCCAGGCTGGTCTTGAACTCTGGGCTTAAGAAATCCTCCCACCTTGGCCTCCCAAAGTGTTAGGATTACAAGCATGAGCCACCATGCATGGCCCTGATTTTATCTTTATTTCCTTTAAATCTAGTTGATTATTTTAAAAGAACTAATGAAGAAGCATGATCTCTTCTCCTGCACTCAGCCACCTGGCTTCCCATCTCAGTCACTGGGAAACTTTTATGTAAAGACAATGTAGTATTCTCGATGGATCATGCAAATATTGGAGGATGGCTGAACTGTCTGAATTCTGTTCTGTCACTCACTGTAACCTAAAATAAACTCCCCATCTCTTCTTAACTTTAAGCATTTGGGGGTTTTTTAAAGGGAATAATAAAAGCCAATCTAGAGGGAAATTTTTGTAAGACAATAAGCTAAAATTTGTAAAGCACTTGACATAGATTTGTCATTCGACAAATGTTAGCTTCCTTCTTCTCTCTTTTTCCATCTTTACAACCTTAGAGAAACTGAGCTCTCGGAGAAATACATGGGTAACATTCCATGGGCAACGTTGCCTACCCTTGCAAAGGGAAAATGGCTTCAGAATCCCACTTTACTTCTTACTTCACCCCTCTAGCAAAACTAAAATGACCTATTTTTCCATACTAATACTTCTCTACAAAAATTTGCTTAATTGGGCCAGGTGCAGCGGGTCATGCCTGTAATCCTAACACTTTGGGAGGCCAAGGAGGGGGTAGATCACCTGCGGTCAGGACTTTGAGACCAGCCTGGCCAACATGGCGAATCCTCGTCTCCACTAAAAAATCAAAAAATAGCTGGGCATGATGGCAGGCGCCTATAATCCCAGCTATATGGGAGGCTGAGGCAAAAGAATTGCTTGAACCCGCGAGGTGGAAGTTGCAGTGAGCCAAGATCGCACCACTGCACTCAGCCTGGGCAAAAGAGTGAAACTCTGCTTCCAAAAAAAAAAAAATTTTGTTTAACCATAAATGCAGCAGAGAAGAACATTTTCTTGTATGCATATATATATCCATCCATCTCTGTTCTCTTCAGAATAAAAGCAACAAGCTAATGCCCAATGGACTCAAAACTGGCCCACATATGTTATATATTTATGTTTTGTTTGTTTTGGCTCTGTAGTCCTTTAATTTTTATTTTTTTCAATTTACATTGTTATACTTTAAAATACTGTTACACATGAAATTCTGAATCTGCTTTGTTTTGAAACATCAAAAGATTTGGCAAGCCCAGAAGTACAACCCTTACATATATGTTCATGTGATTTTCAACAAGGTTGCTAAAACCATTCAATGAGGAAATGACAGTTTGTTCAACAAATGGTGTTGGAAAAACCAGATGTCTACATGCGAAAGTATGAAGTTGAACTCTTCTTACTTTACACATATACAAAAAAAACAAACAAACTCAAAATGAATCAAAGACAAACATAAGAGCTAAACTCTGAAACTCTTACAAAATATGGGGGAAAGCTTCTTGACATTGGATTTGGCAATGATTTCTTGTATATGACCCTAAAAGCAGGCAACAAAATAACAATAGATAAATTGGACTACTCAAAATTTAAAACCTTTGTGCATCAAAAGACACAATTAGAGTGAAAAGGAAACTATGAAGTAGAAAATATTGGCAAATCACATAGTCTGTTAAGGGATTAATATCCAGAATGTATCAAGAACTCCTACAACTCAACAACAAAACAACGGCGCAAATAAAAATTAAGCAAAAGACTTAACACATTTTTCCTAAGAACATATATGAATGACCAAAAAGCATATAAAAAGATGCTCAACATCACTAATCATTAGGAAGATGTAAATCAAAACCACGATGAAATACCAACCATCTCACATCCACCAGGATGTTAAGGAGGTAGAGAAACTGGAACCCTTGCACACTGTTGGTGGGAATGTAAACTGATGCAGCTACTGTGGAAAACAGCAGGACAATGTTTCAAAAAAAATAAAAATAGAGTTACCATATGATTCAACAATTTCACTTCTGGGTATATACTCAAAAGAGGGTCTCAAACAGACATTGTACAATGAGGTTCATAGCAGCAATAGGTTCTCAATTAGAAGAGGGGCCTACCTTCTATATCTAATTGACTGTGGTTTGTTTGTTGCAGGCTGGTTGTTTAACTGTATTCTGGCAGGCATTTTTTTTTTAAAGTTCTAGGGTACATGTGCACAACATGCAGGTTTGATACATAGGTATACATGTGCCATGTTCGTTTGCTGAACCCATCAACTCATCATTTACTTTAGGTATTCTCCTAATGCTATCCCTCCTCCAGCCTACCACCCCCTGACAGGCCCTGGTGTGTGATGTTCCCCACCCTGTGACCAACTGAGCTCATTGTTCAATTCCCACCTATGAGTGAGAACATGCAGTGTTTGTTTTCTGTCCTTGTGATAGTTGGCTTAGAATGATGGTTTCCAGCTTCATCCATGTCCCTGCAAAGGACATGAACTCATCCTTTTTTATGCCTGCATAGTATTCCATGGTGTATATGTGCCACATTTTCTTAATTCAGTCTGTCATTGATGGGCATTTGAATTGGTTCCAAGTCTTTGCTATTGTGAATAGTGTCTGGCAGTCATTTTTAATGAAAGTATGCTCAAGCAGTAATTCTCTGAAATTATAGCTCACTCTCATTCATTGTGTATTTTTGAAGAAGTTCATTGTGTATTTCTGAAGAAGTTCATCGATCTTTGGAGGAAACAGCAGACAGATTAGCGTGGGCAAATCATTTGACTTTTGGACATAGAAATGGACATTTAGGGCCAGTCACGGTGGCTCACACCCGTATCCCTATCACTTTGTGAGGCCAAGATGGGTGGATCACCTGAGGTCAAGAGTTCAAAACCAGCTTGACCAACATGGTGAAACCCCATATCTACTAAAAATACAAATATTAGCCCAGCATGGTGGCACGTGCCTGTAATCCCAGCTACTCCAGAGGCTGAGGCAGGAAAATCCCTTGAACCCCGGAGACAAAGGTTGCAGTGAGCCAAGATTGTGCCATTGTACTCCAGCCTCGGCAACAAGAGCAAAACTCCGTCTCAAAAAAAAAAAAGGAAAAAGAAACAAATTGATACTTGGGAGGCAGCCCAGCATATTCACAGATGAGAGACATTGAGCAGTAGCTGTCATAGTCCTTGATGTTTGTAAAAACTTCTAGAGAACCACACACCATTATGTCCTTTTTGCATGCTTTGTGTACATTTCCAAAATAAACATTCTCTTTCACAAGAGGGGCATTTGATTTCCAAAGTAATTTATGTGCATGAACTATATTTGAAAGCAAGATAAACAGATATGAAAATTTCCCTTTCACTAATTTAATTTTTCAATAAATAATTATTTAGTGGGCAGAAAACTGGGGAAGTTATTTCCTAACAACACAGCAGGGATATATAAATAGGTAACGGGTAGCTGAATTCCCCACATGCACAAAAGGTACCCAGGAAACCATCTACATTTGGCAAGGCCTTATTTTTTCCAGTTTCTGCTCCTTATCAGAGTGTCACCACGCTAACCTGTCGCCACTATAAAAGCCACTTCTCTTTTTCTTCTCTCCAGCTCAAGAGTTCTATTAGCTTGTATACAAGCTAATAATTCAGAATACTTCTCAATAAAAGTATTCCATGGAAGGCTTTTTTAAACAATAAATGATGAAACTTTCAACTTCATGATTAATTAAAAGTTGGTTGTAGTCCATGCCTACTTTAAAAAAAAAAAAAAAAGTAAAAACGCACTTGATAAATTTAATGAAAGCTTACACTTTGGGTCGAAAAACCAGAGTCATGACGAGCATGGAGTAGAAATAAAGCCCTCTCTCTACCCCACATTTCTTAACATTGTCTGGGAAACTCATCTTTTTAGAAAAACTGCTCTTAAAATGAATCCTCAACTCAGAGGAAAAATGCCCACTCCTATGCAGAAGGGAGTGGGCATTTTTAAACTTTAAAGTGAAATAGACTTTTTTTTTAAAAATGTCCTAAACTACTACAGTAACCAGCACCTCCCTTTCTCCAAAAAGGTCCAAACAAAAGGAAATGTTTTTCATCCTGCTATACATACTTGACTAACATGCGGATGGGCCAACAGTCTTAAATAAACATTACACTTTTTTTCCAAGAGAATGCATTTTCTATTATATTAAAGTATATTAGAATTTAACTCTTTACCTTTCCCTGTGTTTATATATGAATGAGGTCAGCAGAAATGAGGAGCATATTTATAGTGTATGGTACAAATATATGTAGAACAGAAGAGAAGCAGCAGAATACAAAGGAGATGAGCAGACACTTCTCAATAGAAAACATGCCAGTCCCCAACAAACATGAAAAAATGCTCTACATCACTAATCATCAGAGAAATGCGAATCCAAACCACAATGAGATACCATCTCATACCAGGTGGAATGGCTATTATTAAAAAGGCAGAAAACAGATACTGGTGAGGCTGTGGGGAAAAGGGAACGCCTATACACTGTTAGTGGGAATGTAAATTAGTTCAGTCCCTGCAGAAGGCAGTTTGAAAATTTCTCAAAGAACTTTAAAACAGAGTTACCATTTGACCCAGCAATCCCACTATTGGGTGTCTATCCAGAAGAAAACAAATTTTTCTACCAAGAAGACACACGCACTTGCAGGATCATTGCGGCACTATTCACAATAGCAAAGACATGGAATCGACAGTGGACTGGATACAGAAAATGTGGTACATACATGCGATGGAATACTACATGCTATAAAAAAAGAATGAAATCATGTCCTTTGCAGCAACATGGAGGGAATTGGAAGCCATTATCTTAAGTGAACAGAACAGGAACAGAAAACCAAATACTGCATGTTCTCACTTATAAGTGGGAGCTAAACACTGGGTGCACATGGACACAAAGATGACAGTAGACACTGTTGTCTACTAAAGGGGGAAAGGAGAGGGGGACAAGGGTTGAAAAACTATTGGGTACTATGCTCAGTACCTAGGCGATAAGACTTAGTACCCCAAGTCCCAGCATCACACAATATTCACACATAAGAAACCTGCACCTGTACCCCCTGAATCTAAAATAAAAGCTGAAATCATTTTTTAAACCAGCAGTTATCATTTTGAACTTACTGAGAAAGCCAAAATTTATATAACAGAGGTACAGTATCCTTCTGGCAATTTTATGAGACGTGTTTTAAAAGAAATCACTTTTTCAGCAATAGAAAATGTTAACTGTAAAAGATTATAAGTAGAAAAAAAGATGTTCAAAATTACTTTAAAGAATTACTGGTCAGATGAGGCAGCTCATGCCTATAATCACAGCACTTTGGGAGGCTGAGGCAGGCAGACTGCTTGAACTCGGGAGTTCGTGACAAACCTGAGCAACATAATGAGACCTTGTCTCCATAAACAAAAATACAAAAAATTAGTTGGGCATGGTGGTGCATATGTGTAGTCCCAGCTACTTGGGAGGCTAACATAGGAAATCATCTGAGTCTGGGAGGCTGAGGCTGCAGTGAGCTGAGATCATGCCACTGTGCTCCAGCCTGGGCAACAGAGTGAGATCCTGTCTCAAAAAAGAAGAAAAGCAAAGAAATAATTATTTTTCTGGAATATTTTTTCCCATTGGTTTTTACAAGATTTTCTACCAATAACTTGCACTTTTCCTTAAGAAAAGGAAGCAACCATGGTGGTGGTGTTAGCAGAGGTGGTGAGGGCATGGTGGCAGTTGTGGGTAGTGGGAGTGACAGGTGTCAGTGATTCTGGTAGGTGATGGTAGTTGTGCATGGTGTGGTTGTAGTTGTAGGTTGTATGGTGGTAGTTGAGGGAGGTGGCAGTGGTGATAATTATGGGTAATAGTGGTGAGGAAGATGGTATCTGCAGGTAGAAGTGATGGTAGTAGAGGTGGTAGTTATGGGAGAGATAATAGTGACATTTGTGGACGGCAGTAGCTATGGGTAATGGTGGTGATAATGGTGGTGATAGTTTGAGGTAATCATTGTGGGTATGGTGGTGATGGAGAATGTGATAGTTATGAGAGGTGATGATGATGGAGATAGCAATTCTGGAAGATAGTGGTGACAGTTGTGAGTGGTAGCAACTGTAGGTAGTAATGGTGATGATGTGGGGGGCAGCTGTAGGTGGGAGTTGTGGTGGTGGTGGTAGCTGTGTGGGGTGTGGTTGTAATTGAGGGTTGTGTGGGAAATGGTGATGGCAGTGGTTAGTGGTGGTAGCTGTGTGGGGTGTGGTTGTAATTAAGGGTTGTGTGGAAAATGGTGATGGCAGTGGTTAGTGGTGGTGGTAGCTGTGTGGGCTGTGGTTGAAGGTTGTGTGGGAGATGGGGGTGGTAGTTGTGGGTGGTGGTGGTAGTTCTGTGGGGTGTGGTTGTAATTGCAGGTTGTGTGGGAAGTGGTGATGGCAGTGGTTAATGGTGGTGGTGGTAGCTGTGTGGGGTGTGGTTGTAGTTGAAGGTTGTGTGGGAGATGGGGGTGGTAGTTGTGGGTGGTGGTGGTAGCTGTGTGGGGTGTGGTTGTAATTGAGGGTTGTGTGGGAAATGGTAATAGCAGTGGTGAGTAGTAGTAGTGGTGGTGATAGCTGTGTGGGGTGTGGCTGTCATTGAACATTGTGCAGGAGATGAGGGTAGTTAGTGGGAGTGTTAGTTGTGGTGGTAGTTGTGTGGGGTGTGGTTGTAGTTGAAGGTTGTGTGGGAGACGGTGATGGTAGTGATGAGTGGTAGTAGTAATTGGGGATCGTAGTTGTATATATTTGGCTGAGGTGTGGAAAACCTATGAGCAGAGGCAATTTTTGTTAATGGGAAATTTTAGGGATCATATTGTATTACTGACTATGTTGCTTAAATATGACAAGACGTAGTTTAAATAGCTTATTATAAAACATCCACTGCAGCCAAAATTATCTGGGTTTCCTTTTCTGTTATCTCTTCTGTCTGTCACTGAGGAAAATACACCAGCAAGACACAAGAAACTGTAACACTACTCCAATTTACAGTAATATTAACTACTGTATTATTAACGCAGTGTCTGCCATGTAACAGATGCTATGTGTGTGTGTGTATACACATACAGATTTAATTTAATGTTCATAAAGGTACCCAATATTCCCATTTTACAGGTAGAACGGCTTAAACTAAGCGAGCATTTTGCCAAAGGTCATACAATTAGGTGGTAAAGTTGGATTTAAAATTAATTCCAGAGTTGGGTGCCGTGGCGCATGACTCTAGTCTCAGCTACTCAAGAGGCTGAGGCAGGAGGATCTCTTAAGGTCAGGAGTTTGAGCCAGCCTGAGCAATACAGTGAGATCTTGTCTGAAAAAAAATTTTTAATAAGCAAATCCCTGTATTCAATTTTCACAATCTCTCTAACATAGTCAAATCCACAGCCTCACACTAGAGAATTTTTTTGGAAAGCACTGGATGTCCCTCTCTGGACGGACAGTCTACTGACTGTCTAAATGAGACTTGGGAAATCTGAAAGCTTGGTTTTCATTAGCTCCAAACTATCAGTTCATAAAAAGGCTCAGAGAACATGGAAGACAAAAGTGACTATCCTTCGCTAGGAATTATCAGAATAATGTACCTAAATTAATCTCTCCATGATTTGTTTTCTCTTCAGCATATGCCCAAGGTATGTATGATGTGAGCAGCCTCAAGCTATTCTTAATGACAAGGACTAGTTTCAGGTAGCCTCCAATCGAATTGCTTTTATTTTTCCTATGGAGATCCAGAGACATTTGTTTTCAAATGGAACAGACAGCACTGTGATACTGACTTCGTTTATTAAAAAATAATTGTTTCCAAATTAATTTCAACTCATAATGAGTTAAAGCAATTAGAAATAAAGAGAGTATCTCCAAAAATCCTAACCCAAATGTTTACAAGAGTTCCTTAATCTATTCTACCCTTTCAGCACCTGTTGTCAATACCAGGAGATCAGACTGCATTTGGACGTTTTACTTGGAAAACTAATCAATCCTGACCACCACCCGAGTCTTAGAGAAAAGAGAAGAGAAAAGGAATGAACACTCAGCCACAAATCATTCATCCTTTGAATCTAGAAAATCCCACGGTTTCTAAAGCATCAAAATCAGAATGACTTCCATTCACTACTCTTGAAGAGACTGTCTCTGAGAGAGAAAAATTGAGTCATTTGATTGTTTAATTTGCTCATTAATGCAAAAAAATGTATAAAGCAGTGTCTGATTTGTGTTGGCACTATTAATTACACGGCAGCAGTAAGAAACCAGAGAAAGGAAAAAGAAAGGAATTCAGTCCCTGCTCTCACAAAGTGTATATTCTATATTGATGCTGATATTGAAGTAACTTCAGCCAAACAGAAGGAAAACTCAATGCCAAATTTTTCAAAAGTTTCCCTTTAGATTTTCGTAGTCTCTTCAAATTAACTGTGAATATCTACTTTTCTGGGGGGAAAAAAGCTATGCTATCCAGATTATAGAAAGAGACATAATTAATGTTTATGAATAACTATGAGTGCAAACAGATATAAATATGAATGCTGGTATAATTATAAATACACACACGTGTGGTAGTATTTTAGTGGGGCAGTTTAAAGTTGGGATTTGAAGTTCAAATCCATCCCTTAACTAGTCATATTACCTTAGGTAAGTTTTCTGATCACTTTAAATCTCAGCATCCTCACCTGTAAAGCTGGAATTATAATAATACATACTGAATAGGACTAATGCAATGAGTAAATGCGCGAATTTGCACTAAACACTTATTCCAGTGACTGGAACCAAGTTTGTATCTAACCACTATTATCATTATGATATCTCTATTAATCATGTGTATATTAGATGGAAATTAAGAATTCCATCAGCAAAATCTCATTCATGGTTTTTAATTGTCCAAAAGCATCATTCTCAGTCACCAGGGCACACTTTCTTAGGTTCTTGCAGAAACTTTGTTTCTAAAATTTGATATCAAATACTGGCAGAAATCCAACTGAAAATCTCACTGCAGGGCTCCCAAAACACATCTTAGCCTGATTCTGCTTCACTTGATTCCCCAAAGTAGGTCACTGGCATATGACACCTTTTACTCTGCTGTAAAGAAAAGCAGCAAAAGTCCCATTGCTTTTGCATAAATACGCTTCTTTTCTTCCCTTCTATTTAGCATTTTTTTTCTTCCCTTTCTTAGATCTAAGCTTTAACAGAAGCTACTTAGGAAGAATTTCTTTTTCCAAAATGTAATAAAGCAAATGAAAATGTCTTTACCAGATGGCCCTGAACGTAATTTTAACTTTTTGTTATGATGCTGGACCATTTTATGCAAACCAGTTTTTGCTTTGATAATATGTAGTTCTTTTCTTAGGAACTTAGTGCTATTTTCCCTAAACCATATAGCTCCAAATGTCTTGAATATATTATTTCTATTGTTTATGATGCTTCAAAATGTGTCACTTCTCAGTTCTCTGGTTACTAAACCTAGTTTCCCTTCCTCCCTTACCTTTTACCAGTGCACACGGTTCTTTATTACACTCCACTTTCAGCTAGAAAAAGTTTCTAAGATAAAACAGATAAATACTCTGGCTAACTATGAAAGTTTGAGTAAAAACAAAAATTCTAATGACTGCATTTCTCTTCCAGTTTAATATGTGTGGACTTTGTGACAGATATATTTCCCCTAACAGAATGGCATGTTTTTTACTCTTTCTAATTCTTGAAACTCTTCAGTAAGTTCTTACTGAGAAAATATGTTATTACTTGATTACATAATAAAAAACGCTGAGTTTCAGCAATATTGACTGGATCAAGTATAAAAATACAGGACTCCATTTCTATTTTGTATATGTGAAAATTCACTTGAATTGAGTCTTCTGACGATGGGGTAATGTTGAAATTGTGGACTGGACACATGAGCATCAGAAACTCACAGGTTGGGTTGCTGTTAACAATTCAGATTCCCACTTCCCAGACATTACACATTCTAGTCCTTTAGGTCTGGGGTTGAACCTGGTATCCTAAAATTTGAGAACATTTCTCTAGGGGGTCAAAGGATTTGGTGAAAAGCTCACTTTTAATAAGCTGCATGCCATGTGTTCAAACTCAACCTTACCTAATGTTTCTAAATTTACCTGTAAAGACACTTTCTAAATATACTTTCCTTTTATCTAAAATAAGTTGGAAAGAACTGGGTTAGGTTTTTGAAAGAAAGCCAATTATTGCTCTGCAAAATAAAGGTAATATCAGTTTCATTGCAGCAGCGTTTCATACGCTGATAAAATCTAAGGAAATAGGCATGTACTCAGTCCTTTGAAGGCAGTTTCATGAGAAATAGGGATTTACAAGATCCTTGATTTTTCACTTTCAAGATAAAATATAGACGAAATCCCCTGGGACACTATCCTATTAATGTAATTATACAGATATAGGCAAGGGAGGAAGTGCCAGGTTGATTAGAAATGACAGCGAGAGAGTTGGCAAGCACAAGTAGAGATTTCTGAACTGACAAAATCAGGACTAAACAGCACACATTTAGGTTAGAATAAATCTTGCTGAAGAATATAGCCCTCTTTAAAGAGAATCCTACAATGTTAATGGAAGTGGATTTGCTGGTATAAAATGGCATCTGGTTAGCAATCCCTATATCAACATCTCCAAACATGCCCTTGAAATACCTACAAAGACTCAGAAAGAGATGGAACTCAAAGGAAGCCTGGAAACTGAAACAGACAGCCAAGCCATTGCCAGAATCTGTTAGGAAATTCCAACAATTACAAGCCAAGAGCTGAAATGAGACAACTCGCAAATGATCTCATAGCACACACACCACCCAGAAGATACTTGGGAGGAAGTTGGGATCTCCGTTTATTATCCACTTTGGATTCAATGATTCAGCAACCATGCTTAGTTATAAAATGAGGCAAGCACCCCAATCCTAGGAGACTCTGTTTCTGCCTCAGCCCCTTCCTAATGTCTCCCATTAGAAATATAATGGAAGATCAAAAAGCTAAGAAAATCAACAGGGCTAAGAGGAGGAAGTACTGGTGGTGATATAAAAATTTAGGTTGATGTGGAAGACATGAATAGAAATGTTAATAAATAAAGGCTAAATCAGAATTCTGAAGACACTATTGTATAGAGGAGGCTATAGTCTTTCAGAATTTTTCATACATTAAGATATAGGACCATGTGAGTAAAAGTTTGTCTGAATTCAACAAAGCTACGGTAGATGAATGGCTATAGGGCAATGGAAATCAGCCAAGAGCCATGCACATTTGCCTTCCCTCCTGCCCTCAATCTGTGATGAAGACAAATGGGGAAACCAGGCGGAAGCTTTTTCAGTTGGTGTTAGTGGTTGATAAGCTGAGTACATTGTCCCACAATGTAGAGTGTCCTGACTCATGTTTAAGAGCAACATTTTCAAATCAACTTTATTGAGGTCTAATCTGCACTAAGTAAAATATATCCACAGTTCAATGTGTTTTGACATAAACTCCCATGTACCTACCACTCCAATCAAGTTATATATAAAGCATGTCCATCACCCCAAAAGGTTCCCACATGCCCCAGTGTAGTCAATTCTCTCCCCAACCCAAAGAAACGCTGATTCTAATTTCTACTGCCACAGATTAGTTTTGCCTTTGTTGAATCCTAAAATGTATCTTTTTTCCCTAGCTTGTTTCACTTGCCATGTTTTTATCATTCACCATGTTGTTAAAAGAATCAGTAGTTTGTTTATTCCTCTAGATTGTTGAGTATTCCATTGAATGTGGATATTATTCATCTGTTGGCTCATTGATGGATATTCATGTTCTTTACAGATTTTGGCTGTGGTTAATAAAACTGCTATGAACATGTGTGTGCAATATCTTCTGAGCATACTTTCATTTCTCTTGGGCATATACAAAAGAGGAGAATTGGTGGGTCATATGGTAAGTATGTATTTAACTGAATAAGAAACTGTCAAGCTCTTGTCCAAAGTGACTGTGCCACTTCACAGTCACACCAGCAATATTTGAGTTTCAGCTTCCCCACACCTTTGCTATTGCTACTACTGTCATTTTCATTTCAGCCATTAAGAGCAGTATTTTGATGCACTAAAATACACACGCACACACGTACGTTTGTTTTGCTTGGTTTTTTGGTTTTTGTTTCTTCTTGTTGTTGCTGCTGCTGTTTACAGGGTCTCACTGTCACCCAGGCTAGCATGCAATGGTGTAATCATAGCTCACTATAACTTCTTGGGCTCAAGCCTCCTCTCATTTCAGCCTCCTAAGTAAATAGAACTACAGGCACGTGCCATCTGCCCACCTGCTCACTATGTCGCCTAGGCTGGTCTCAAACTCCTGGCCTTAAGCAATCCTCCCACCTTGACTTCCCAAAGTGCTGGTGTTACATGCATGAACCACGAATCCCCAAACCCCTTATTTTGATTTTTATCTGCCTTGCAAAAATTACTTTGAAGAACCAGTACTTTTCAAATTCATGAGTTTGAGACATACCACATGTACATCATTACATGCTCTTCACCTCACGTGTCTTCTAGGCCCTTGGCTATTTTGTTCCACTTCAGTTACTGCTGGGACCTTAAGTCCATGCATGACCACCAAATCCCACTGCCTCATGCTCTGGCTCTTCCTTATCTTTCTAGATTCACAAAAAAGGTCCAAGTCCCAGGGTATGGGATGTGACTGCTGAAGGGACTGAGTGATCCAATCTAGAAGGGTAGAGTACCCTTCTACTCTGGGATAACCTTCGATGAACAGGAAATAGGAAACGGGATGGAATGGAGCTGGCAAGTCAGTATCCTCTCAGTTTCTTACTGCACTGGACTGAAGTTCAGTTGCCTTCTGCAGAGTGTTCAGCTATCCCCTCTGCATAACTTAGCTGGTATATATACTGAGAAACCAACAGAGCCTCTCCACGACTCATCATGAAACCACGGCCACATGGTAATGCATCACCTACATTCGTTCCCCATCCTTTCCTGCCTCATTTCCTTTTCCTGTCTCTGCTCTGGGATTTGAACTTCCAATAAATCATTATTACTTAAATCTGGCTTTGGATTCTCGTCATAGGGAACTCAGACTCTCCCTGAGGTTCGTCTCCTGAGCTATCTTGATCCTCATCCTTCTTGGTGCCCTTTTGTTCAACCTTTCATTGATTCTATGAGTCATCCAGTGTCTCTCTAATAAATTCCATTTTGGTCAGAGTAGGTTTCTGTTACTTAAAGCCAAGGAACCGTAACTGGTTTTTCAGACAAGAGTACAGTTCGGTGGAATATTGAAAAATATCTCTATAATAATTTATCCTACAAAAAGGGAGATTGAGGATCACAGAGGTTAAAGAAGTTAATAATATGCTACAGCAGAAATGCACAGAATAACACCTGGCAAATAGTAGATGCCAAGTAAATATTTACTGATCCTGAATCAGGGAAATCTAGTTAGTACTGCAGGTTTCACTAGACTTGAATTCAAAGCCTATGAGCTTCTCGTTATACTAGACTTTATCTCAATTCAAGCTAGAGAGGTCAACAGGAATGAATTCTGTCTTACATGTGCTATAAAAGATTATCTATGATTATGTGTCAGCTGATGTGATTATCTAAATAGTCATGTATGGTCTAGTTTGCATTGTCTTCTAAATCACAATTTTTAATTTTATCCAATTTAAAGAGAAGTACATCTGAGAAATCTTAAAGGAAAAGAACAAAGCTGGAGGATTTATACTATCGCCTATGAAGGCCAAGTGTAAAGCTTAATTAAGACACAGTGGTGTTAGTTAGAAGTGACTGTGCTAGCAGCCCTCACTCTTTCAGCCCCTCCTCAGCCTCCGGCCTCCACGTCCACTCTGAGGGCGCTTGAGGAGCCCTTCAGCCCGCCAAGGCACCATGGGAGCTCTTCTCTGGGCTGGCTGAGGCCGGAGCCCCCTCCCTCTGCTTGCCAGGTGTGGTGGGAGCAGCGCGGGCGGGAACCCAGGCTGTGCGCTATGCTGGCGGGCCAATGTGAGTTCCCGCTGGCCCAGGCACGGGCTCGGAGAGACCCGCACACGGAGCCTCCGGCTGGCACCGCCAGCCCAAGGCAGTGAGGGACTTAGCACTCGGGCCAGCAGCTGCGGAGGTTGCGCCCTGTCCCCCAGCAGTGCCCACCTGCCAGTGCCGCACTCAAATTCTCGCCTGGCCCTAGCTGCCTCTCCGGGGCGCAGGGCTCAGGACCTACAACCAGCCGTGTCTGAGCTCCTCCCCCTGCAGTGGGCTCTGGCGCAGCCTGAGCCTCCCGGACGGGCGCCACCCCCTGCTCCCATCAACAGCCCAAGGGCTGAAGAGTGCATGCACAGCTCAGGACTGGCAGGCAGCTCTGCCTGCAGCCCTGGTGCAGGATCCACTGGGTGAAGCCAGCTGGGCTCCTGAACTGGACTGGGACTTGGAGAACTTTTATATCTAGCGGGAGGATTGTATGTGCACCAATCAGCACTCTGTCTAGCTCAGGGTTTGTAAATACACCAATTGGTACTCTGTATCTAGCCAACCTGGTGGAGACTTGGAGGACTAGCACTGTGACTGCGTGTGTAGCTCAAGGATTGTAAACGTACCAATCAGCACTCTGCCAAAGCGGACCAATCAGCAGGTTGTGGGTGGGGCCAGATAAGTGAATAAAAGCAGGCTGCCTGAGCCAGCAGTGGCAACCCACTCAGGTCCCCTTCCACACTGTGGAAACTTTGTTCTTTCGCTCTTTGCAACAAATCTTGCTGCTGCTCACTCTTTGGGTCCACGCTGCCATTATGAGCTGTAACACTTACGACGACGGTCTGCAGCTTCACTCTTGAAGCCAGTGAGACCAAGAACCCACCGGGAAAAATGAACAACTCCAGACGCACTGCCTTTGAAAGCTGTAACACCACGAAGATCTGCAGCTTCACTCCTGACAGCGAGACCACGAACCCACCAGAAGGAAGAAGCTCCAGACATATCTGAACGTCTGAAGGAACAAACTCCAGATACACCATCTTTAAGAACTGTAACACTCACCGCGAGGGTCCGCGGCTTCATTCTTGAAGTCAGTGAGACCAAGAACCCACCAATTCCGGACCCATGAGCACAAGGGTTGACAAAATAACCAATGGAACAGCATAGTTTTTTCAAAAATAGACCTCTAATGGTCACATGGGATAGACTGGGGATTTTGTTGTTGTTGTTCTGGGTCAATCAGATATCCATATGGAAAAAATGTATCTTGTCATCTACTTCAAAATAGGTACAAAAATAAAATCCAGATGGATTGCAAGATTAAATATAAAAAGTTAAAATCATAGAGGAAAATACAAAACATCTTAATGGTCTTGATGTAGATAAAGATTTTAACAAGACATATAATGCACTAACCATAAATGTAAAGAATGATAAATTGGACTATACTAAAATTAAGAATATCTGACTATAAAAGATATTGCTAACAGAGTGAGAATGTAACCCACAGAATGAGAGAAGACATACGAGATCTCTCTATAATATACATACACACACACACACATACAAGTATAGACATATATATATGGATAAAAGCATATACACATTCTGTTGATTCTGCCTCTCTGGAGAACCCTGACTAACCAACATGTAAACTTATCTTTTACTTCAACAGAAAGTTTTCAAAAGTAACACATCTGTAATAACATTTAATAGAAGACAATATCTTTGCAGCCTATTTCCTGAAGTACGCTATGATTTGCATCCAATTGTAAGAATTAGCAATAACTATAATTTGCTAAAGCTGTGTCATAAAAAGAGGTTACATTTATATTGTAGAAATTTAGCTTGTCTCTTGCATGATACATTTCACAGTTCCGATGCATACTTCCGCTTACCAAAGCAATATGCTCTCTCGAACTTATTTCAAGTCAAAGCCAAAAAAAAAAAAAGTCTTAATGCAGAACAACAAAAAAAGTACTATTCAAATTAAAAAAACTAAAAGACTATTATTCTCTCCCTCATCCCTTCTCTCACTTGGTAGACCCCAGTTGGGTTGAATTTATTTTGTGGCTACCTCATGTATACCACAGAATACTATGTAGCCATAGAAAACAATGAAGACATGTCCTTTGCAGGGACAGAGATGGAGTTGGAGGCCGTCATCCTTAGCAAAGTAATGCAGGAACAGAAAACCAAATACCGTATGTTCTCACTTATAAGTAGGAGCTAAATGATCAGAACACATGGACACATAAAGGAGAACAACCCACTGGGCTCTATTGGAGGGTGGATGGTGAGAGGAGGGAGAGGATGAGGTTTTTGGGTACTAGGCTTAATACCTGGGTAATGAAATAACTTGTATTTAAAAAAAAAAAAAAAACCCATGAAATAAGTTTACCTATGTAACAAACCTGCACATTCTGCACATGTACCCCTGAACTTAAAACAAAAATTAAAAAAAGAAATTTACCAATCAGAGCGGTTTTTTTATTGCATTAAACATAGATTATTCCATGACTATCACTATGTGTTATTAACTGTCTCTGGCAAAGAGGAGATGAAATTTTAAGTTCTTGCATTCTAGTATTTTATGACGAGCCATTTGGGGATAATTTTATTTTTCCACAGAATTTTTAAGTGTTTTAAAAATTTCCCAGCTAGGTGTGGTGGCTCAAACCTATAATTCCAACTCTTCGGGATGCCAAAGCAGGAAGATAGTTTGAACCCAGGAATTCAAGACCAGCCTAGGCAACATACCAAGACTCCATCTCTACAAAACAATTTTTAAAATTAGCCAGGCATGGTGCCACCTGTCTGTTGTCCCCGTTACTCAGGAGACTGAGGTGGGAGGATTACTTGAGCTGAGGAAGTTGAGGCTGCAGTTAGCCATGATCACACCACCGCACTCCAGCCTGGGTGACAGTGTGACACTGTCCAAAAAAAAAAAAAACTCCTTCACCATGTATCTCCTTAGCATGACATTTTACATAAGATATGCATTCATCTTATTTGGTGAATTTAAAAATTCTATAATTCATGTGACTTGTCTAAAGACATGGTAACTGTACTTTAAAACAGCTGTTTTCAACGTGGGGTCCACAGACTTCCAATGGTTCCAAGACTTGGATGGGAAAAATGACATCTCAATTTTCATTAACTGCTAAGTGAATTCTAACATTTCCTTCAGTTGGCACTATGTCATTAGTGAAAATCACAGATATTGCTATTTAACAATACAATTGTTATCTCGAGATACTTTATCACTACATCATTACATTGAAATTATGATAGTTAATAGCCCCACACAAGAACATGCTATTTAGTGCATTAACAAAGCAGCTCATTTTGCTGCATCACAATTTTTAGATTTATCATAACAGTATTTCAACATAAGTGTGCCCTCTGTAATCCTAAATATTATATTTTTTATTTTTGATTTTTTTCCAAGACTGAGTCTCGCTCTGTCGCCCAGTCTGGAGTGCAGTGGCAAGATCTCGGCTCACTTCAAGTTCAGCCTCCCCGGTTCATGCCATTCTTCTGCCTCAGCCTCCAGAGTAGCTGAGACTACAGGCGCCCACCACCACACCTGGCTAATTTTTTGTATTTTTAGTAGAGACGGGGTTTCACCATGTTAGCCAGGATGGTCTCGATCTCCTGACCTCACAAGTGCTGGGAGTAACTACAGGCGTGAGTCACCACGCCTGGCCTATTTTTGATATTTTTAAAGATTATTTTGAGAAAGAATCCATTGTCAGCTTCAGGCTGCCAAAGAGGTCCGTGGCATGTGGACAGGTGCACACACAAAATGTTACATTTTCATGCCAAGGTTGAGTTCAAGGCACATTTTCCCCCAACATCAGAAAGAGAGGCCAGACGTGGTGGCTCACGCCTGTAATCCCAACACTGTGGGAGGCTGAGGCGGGCGGATCACGAGGTCAGGAGATCAACACCATTCTGGCTAACATGGTGAAACCCCATGTCTACTAAAAAAAATACAGAAAAATTAGCCGGGCGTGGTGGCGGGTGCTTGTAGTCGCACTCACTCGGGAGGCTGAGGCAGGAGAATGGCGAGAACCCGGGAAGCGGGGCTTGCAGTGAGCAGAGATTGTGCCACTGCACTACAACCTGGGTGACACAGCGACACTCCATCTCAAAAAAGAAGAGAGAGAAGAGATGGAGAGAGGGCCAGAGAGTGCTGCAATATATATGCAATATTCTACAGTGCCATGGCATAAAGTGAAAATACATTCCAAACACAATAAACCCATAAAAAAGTTCCTCTTTCACATTTTGCGTAGTTTCCTGACCGAGACTGCCAGACCTCCCACCCCTTCTCACCCCACCTCACACCCCTGGCAAAGCTTTCTCAGTGAGTTGCTTCTATTTTTCAAGGTCCAGCTAAAACCATACTGCAGGATATTGTGTTTGTGTCCACATCTATTCCCCAACCTTCTCCACCCTCTTCTTCTTCCCAAGGTGGTCACCTGCACAAGCAACACCTGTGAAGGGTCAAGCCCTGACTTCCAGTTGTGTCCAGGCAACAAAGAGCTTTGGTAGCAAGTCTGAGGAGGAAGAACATTGAGTATTTCTTCCCTCTCTTCACACTGAACCTGCAGCTGGTACTAACCCCAGCCCTGGGGTTATGCATTATGCCTTACGGTTTTTTATTCCCTGGCTACCCTTTGTAAATGGTCCTTTATTCGACTGACCTCACATTATCTTACTTTGAGTATACCGTCTCCTGTTGGTATCTGGACTGTTCCAGCCATTAAGTGAATTGAGCCTTTCCATCTTCCCTCAAAGTCATAATCAGAGGCAGCCAACTAACTGTTCAAACCATGTTCAAATAAGGCAAACGCCAAGCTATTGCCAATCTGGCTGTTTCTGTGCCTCACGTCCGTTTTCTATACGTCATTTTCCTTTTTCTGTCCATAAATCTTCCACCACGTGGCTACACTGGAGCCTTTCTGAACCTATCCTGGGTGAAGGCTGCCCAATTCATGAATAGTTCTTTGCTCAGTTAAACGCTGTTAAATTTAAAAAGAAAAAAGCAGTCATAGGACCTCTTCTATTGTATCTTTCTGTACTTGTCTGTGTTCTTCACTTGCTCCTTAAGTATCAGAGTAATAATTGTATAATACCTGAACTCCCCATACATAGCAAAGACTTCATATATAAAAGGTGTTTAATAAAAGTTTATTGAATAAATATATAAACAAATGGTAGAAATTATAAGGGTAATTCTCAGCATAAATAAATGTTTTTATCAGTTACACTGGCCCATCTCATCCCATTATTGCCACCAGTAAATACTTTTAGCTTTAGCTTGATCCAAGAATTGGAAAAAAATTTTACAAACTTTATCATTTGTCACAATGCATTTTCATAACGGTTTTATAACGCAACACATTACTAAAAAAATTCCAATTGTCTACTTGTATCAAATGGCATTTACTTTTCATCTTTGTAATTTCCTCCACAAGAATTTCAGAGTTCAGGGGGCACTGGATAACATAAGGAACTATTTCGTTTTTACTCAAAATTAAATATTTAATAGACTGCCAAAAGCAAATCCCTATTTATGTTTTATTATTTTTCTCTTCAAAATATTTATTATGGATTTTAAATGACAGATTTCATTCTTGGAAAATGATTGTATCGATTTAATTAGATTGTCACCTCAGGGTCCATTCTTTTATATTTAGGAAGTTTGGAACAGAAAAGATCCTGAAAACAGAAAACCATTTCAACTAGGAACCTGGAAGCGTGCCTATCTATAATTTCATAAAATAGTTCCTAATTATTTCTCTTTTATTTACTCTTAGAACTTTTACTTAGCAATCATACATTAAAGAAACAATTGAAACTCCCTCTGTAGTCGGTTCTAATTTTTTCCCCTTACTCTCTCCAAGTGTATAGCTTTCCCAAACATGTTTTTACCTTATAAATACATACACAGGTATTCGTTAATAACAGATATTCTTACTCTGTGTGTGGCTTTTTAAAAACCATATAAATTGTATCATACCAGGATATTGATCTGTTACTTAAATTTTTTTTTACCCAAATTATGTTGGTGAGATGTATCCACGTTGTGAATGTGGGTAAAGTTTATCCTTTTCAACTTCTAAATAGAGGGGGACAGACAGTGCCAGCTGTCTACCCAGTAGTAAGCCCCCACCTTTTTTGTTTTACTAACAGAAACATCTTTTTCAATGCAATCATGTGCCCTGAAAAATTAGACAATACTTTCCAAGCTTCTTGCAGCTAGATTTAGCTCTCTGGCACAGTCCTAGCTAATGAGATGTAAGCGAATTCGGCCGAGGTTTGCTCAGGAGAGTTCCTGATGGTTCAGCTGCTTCCTCCTCCTTTCTTTCCTCTTTACTATTTCCTGCCTAGAATGCAGATGTAATTCATGGTGGCAGTGCAGCCATTTTGTAACCATTAAGAGAAAGACCTGCCTGCTAGATAGGAGAGAGTGAGATGTAAAGAAGTTTGGGCTCTTGATGACTTTGTAAAGCTCTCCTAACAAGCGGCCTTGCCTCTGGACTTCATATCAAATGAGAAAAGCAGAATTCACATTTTGTTTACGGTACGGTTGTTGGTTTTCTTTTTTACTTGCAATATAATTAATTCCTAACTAATAATATAACCCATTTAATGAGCATGCCATTGTTTATATGTCCACTTATGCCTTTCAATTAGTTATTTTCTTCTTTCCAGCCACAAGCAGATTGCAATCAACATTGTTGCACAATGAACTTCTCTGCACACATCTGAGAGTCTCTGAGGGTATAGGAAGATTGTAAGGTTATATCGCTATTCAACTCTAGAAAAGTTTAAAACACCTAGAAAAGTGGAGGTTCTTGACATTCCCACAGTATGAGTTCCTGTTTTCATATTCTTTGCCAACTTTGATAATGTTAAGTCCTGACCAATGAAATTTTTGTAAGTTTAGTGGATATAAAGGAGAATCTCATTGGTTTTAAAATTCATTAATGTCCTACCAATGGGGGAAAGAGTTCCTGTTCAATAAATGGTGGTGGGATAACTGGCTAGTCATATGCAGAAGAATGAAACTGGCCCCCTACCTTTCACCATATACAAAAATTAACTCAGAATGGATCAAAGACTTAAATCTAAGACTTCAAACTATTAACTTCTAGAAGAAAACCTAAGAAATACCATTCTGGAAATTAGCCTTGGCCAGGAATTTATGGCTAAGACCTCAAAAGCAATCACAACAAAAACAAAAATTGACAAATTGGTACCTAATTAAACTAAACAGCCTCAGCACAGGAAAAAAAAAAAAATCTATCAACAGAGTAAACAAATACCCTTCAGAACAGGAGAAAATATTCACAAACTATACATCCAACAAAGGTCTAATACCCAGAATCTATAAGGAACTTAAATCAACAAGCAAAAAACAAATAACCCCATTAAAAGGTGAGCAAAGGCACTTTGGGAGGCTGAGATGGGTGGATCACGAGGTCGGGAGCTCAAGACCATCCTGGCTAACATGGTGCAACCCCATCTCTACTAAAAAATACCAAAAAAAAACTAGCCGGGCGAGGTGGCGGGCACCTGTAGTCCCAGCTACCCAGGGGGCTGAGGCAGGAGAATGGCATAAACCAGGGAGGCGGAGCTTGCAGTGAGCCGAGATCCGGCCACTGCACTCTAGTCCAGGTGACAGCGTGAGACTCCGTCTCAAAAAAAAAAAAAAAAAAGTGAGCAAAGGACATGAACATACACTTCTCAAAAGAGGATGTGGTAAGTGGCCAACAAACATCAAAAACTACTCCACGTCACTAAGCATCAGAGAGATGCAAATCAAAACCACAATGAGATACCATCCTACACCAGTCAGAATGGCTACTACTAAAAAGTCAAAAAACAGTAGATGTTGATGAGGCTGTGGAGAAAAGGGAACACTTATACACTGTTGGTGAGACTGTAAATTAATTCAGCCACTGTGGAAAGCAAAGCAGTGTGGCAATTCCTCAAAGAACTTAGAACGGAACTACCATTCAACCCAGCAATCCTATTAATTGGGCATATAACCAAAGGAAAATACATTGTTCTACCAAAAAGACACATGTACTTATATGTTTGTTGCAGGTTATTCACAATAGCAAAGACAGAATCAACCCATCAATGGTGAATCAAATAAGGAAAATGTGGTACATATGCATCATGAAATACTATGCAGCCATAAAAAAGAACCTTGTCCTTTGCAGCAACATGGATACAGCTGGAGGCCATTGTCCTAAGCAAATTAATGCAGAAAGAGAAAGTCAAATACCACATATTCTCACTTATAAATGAGAGATAAACACTGGATACATGTGGACACAAAGACAAGAGCAATAGACAGTGGAGACTCAAAAAGGGGCAGAGAGGGAGAGGGACAGAGCCTGGAAAACTATGTATCTACCCGAGTAGATACTGGGTAGAAAAACTATGCTCACTACCTGGGTGATGGGATCAATCAAACCCCAAACCTCAGCATCACACAACATACCAGTATAATAAACTTGCACATGTATCCCCTGAATCTAAAATAAAAATTGAAATTAAAAATAAAATAAAATAAAATTCAGGCTGGGCACAGTCGCTTACGCCTATAACCCCAGCACTTTGGGAGACAGTGGTAGGCAGATCGCCTGAGGCTGGGAGTTCAGAACCAACCTGGCCAACATGGCATCTCTACTAACAAAAATACAAAAATTAGCTGGGCATGGTGGCACGTGCCTGTAGACCCAGATGCTCAGGAGGATGAGGCTTAAGAATTGCTTGAACCCATAAGGCGGAGGTTGTAGTGATCCGAGATCATGCCACTGCAGTCCAGCCTGGACAACAGAGTGAGACTCTGTCTCAAAAATTAAAATAAAATACTCATTAATTTCTTAGCAAGGTTCATGTTTTTCATATTAGACTTTCTTGGTTTTTATTGGGCTTTTGACTATTTTTTAAATTAATTCATGGAACATAATTACATGAATATATAAGTAGGCTAGAAGTCATTGCAAATGAAGAAGAAAAATTAAATTCAATAGTGGCTTTTTTTGTTGACTACTTATTACATCCCATCAATGCTAATCTCTTCATCTTCATTCTAAAAACTGAAAAAGTAGAAATTACTGTTCCTGTGGTTTTTATTATTTTTATAGATTTTCTTATGCTATAGACATTATTTTGAGGCTTTTTACAGGCACAGAGAAGTTATTATATGTCCAAAGTCAGATAGCTAGAAAGCAGGTGAGCAGAGATTTCAAAACCTAAATCTACTAACTCCAAAACCTGCATGTTTTTTTATTACACAATACTGATCATAAGAATTTTTTCTAGTATAAACTGTGACACAAAAATTATTAGCTGTGGCAGAGAAACAAACACCAAAACAAGCCTCTTTTAAATTATGAAATAAAGAACACAAATAATCATACTGATTTTCAAATGTAGAACTAAAAATTAGACATATTTAAGAAACAATTCTTGGTCACAGAAAATATGAGGTAAATAGAAATTCAAAAAAAGATTGACTATCACTAGAGCAATGTGTCATAATTGCTACTTGGACACAACTTTAATTTTAGTAGGTTAAGTGAGAATGCAAGTGATCCATCTTAGTTTTAGAGAAGCAGGTGCTGCTTTTGCTCATGAAATTCTCCTGGCAGATTAATTGAAATAGGCTTGGCTATAAGTACTCTCAGTTGATTTGGGAACTGGCTCAAGAGTCACGAACAAGGAATAATCATAAACCTCTGAGTACCTAGTTTTCCAGCAGGGTGGCATAGGGATTGATGGATTGAGTTTCATTTAGCGTCTTCATTAATGGTCTGAAAGAGGCAGCAAATAGCTTGTTAATGAAATTCACAAATGGTAATACATGAGACATCACAAACACTGATAAAGATTGCTAAATTATCAAAGAAAACTCAAAGAGGAAAGATATCTAGACACAAATGAATAACCTATAATGCAACATGGAAAGCCAGAGTTGAAAAGAGGATGTATGGGGAGTGGTATTTGGGAAGAAGTCGAGGGGGAAAATTTTTTTTTATAATATCACATGTTTTTATTGTTTACTTATAAATATTTTGTAATTTATATTATCATTTCTGCTTCCATGAATCATTTGGGAAAAAGTAACTTTTATGATGTCATCTGCTAAGAGGTTTCTTCTTCCAAAGCACCATTTCTAAAAGTGACCCAGGAGTTACTGAAAAGTCAATTACATCTTAGCTTATAATGTGAAATGGCAGCCAAAAAGGAATCTCTTTGGCTTACTGCCCTGTGATAGAGCAGAATTTGGAGTCAATAAGACAGATCTGAGATTCAAACTCGGGTATCCCGTATGATCCAGTTTTTTCACCTCTAAAATGAGAGAAAGAATACCCACCTCAGAGGGCTGCCTTTATGGCAATGAAATGAGACAGTGTGTGCAAAAAGCAACAGGCATGATGCCTACCGTGACTGGAAGCCCAGCAAATCTTGGCTACATCTGAAATAAAGCAGGCTTTGATCCATCCCTGCCTCAGGATGGGTTGCTGGACTCAGGAATGAGCACTTGAACTCCCAAAATACGAAGTTAAACCCGAGAAAGCCCCAAGAAGAGAAACAGAAAAGGAAGCAGCCAAGCCAAGAGAAAGACAGAAGAACTTAATCCAGGTCACTAATTCCAGAAACACACCCGAAGTGCGCAAGGCTGAAAATGGAGAGTAAATTTTTAACATGAACAAGATGAAAGTAAGACTAATGGGGCGAAATTAAGAGAAAAAAAAATAGCTTAAGCTTTAGATCATAGAAAAAAATTGTACTTGACACTTCTATTAGATTTTACAGAATATTCATACAGGGGAATTATAAGTGAATCATTTCTTAAAGTATTTCAAATTAACTGGATAATGGTTCAAAAAGTTTATCATTAGGGAAAAAAAATCCTTCTGACTCCTTTTGGGCTCTAATGCCTTTGACAATAATTCTCCTATTACCACGCTCAAAACTATCCAAGCAGCAGAACACAGGAAGGACAAGAAAGAGTGTGCTTTTTTTTTTTTCTTTCTTCGGGAAGGGTCTCGCTCTGTCACCAGGCTAGAGTGCAGTGGTGCGATCTCGGCTCACTGCAACTTCCACCTCCCGGGTTCAAGAGATTCTCCTGCCTCAGCCTCCTGAGTAGCTGGGTTTACAGGCATGCGCCACCACGCTCCGCTAATTTTTGTATTTTTAGTAGAGACGGGGTTTCAACATGTTGGCCAGGATGGTCTCGATCTCCTGACCTCATGATCTGCCTGCCTTGGCCTCCCAAAGTGCTGGGATTACAGGTGTGAGGCACCGCACCTAGCAGAATGTGCACTCTTAAAGACAGCATTAACCACCTTTGGAGGACCCCCCTCCCCCTCAACCCACAAAACTTGGGAGTGACAGTCGCTGCTCATTGAAAGCTGACAACTATGACTGACAGTAAAGTTAACCGTTACCCCAAAAAAAATTATCTAAGAAGTTCTAAAACTGTAATAGAATAATTGACCCTTTTCTTCAAATGCTTACTAAAAAACCCCTAGTAAGTCACTGGACAGAATTTTCACAGACTTAAGTTTCCTTTCTGTTTATAAATTATTCTTAAGCATTTTGGTATCTGCTAGTACTCTATATAATGGTATCTGATTTTTTCACGTAATTATATATGCCATTATTTCACATTTAATTCACCCAGATTTCATAAGATTCTGCAAAATAAATTAGTCCTTTCAGATGCTCCAACCACTTGGTAAATGTGACATCCCCTGAGCACTGGAAAAATCATATTACCCAAGGCAAGCAAGAGGTTTCTGATGTGGCACAGGTTGGATAGCCAGCAGATTACACATAAGGGCCAGGAGAAGAAATATCCAAGGGGAAAGGCTGGCATCTGATTTATGCATCAAGATATCATCAAAAAATACATATATTGCCCATTATGTGCCACTGTATGTCGTCTTAGCAATTTAACATTGACCAATGAAAACTAAAGTACTACCCTCAAAGACTTACATGCTCATGAGGAAGACACTCATAAGGAGACAAATGACTGCAAATGTAGTATGTTTTCCAGGAGACAAAAGTATTATAGAAAAGCATGAAATGACTAAGCATGACTTGGAGATGGGAATAGGGGATACAGCTATTTTAGTTTAGGCGGTCAAAGAAGATCTCTTAGTAGATGACATCTGGGGGGAAAATCTGAAGTAAGGAAGGGAGGAAGCAAATCACATTCCAGGCAGAGAAAAAAGCAAGCATAAAGGCCCTACTCCTGCATATTTCAGAAGCAGCAAGGTGTAGCTAGTATGGAGTTACCAGGAACCAGTAGATAGTCTAGGTGGAGGCAGCAATGGTGACAGAAGTGATAACCAAGCAGAGGTCAAATCACACCAAGCCCTGAAGGCCACGGGCAAGGAATAGGACGGCACTGAAGGTTTTTGTTTTTGTTCTTTCAGACAGAGTCTCGCTCTGTAGCCCGGGCTGGAGTGCAGTGGCACGATCTCGGCTCACTGCAAGCTCCGCCTCCCGGGTTCATGCCATTCTCCTGCCTCAGCCTCCCAAGTAGCTGGGACTACAGGCGCCTGCCACCACGCCCAGCTAAATTTTTGTGTTTTTAGTAGAGATGGGGTTTCGCCGTGTTAGCCAGGATGGTCTCAATCTCCTGACCTCGTGATCCGCCCGCCTCAGCCTCCCAAAGTGCTGGCAATACAGGCTTAAGCCACCATGCCCGGCTGGCACCGAAGGTTTTGCAAAAGTGAGTAACAGGATCAGATTCACATTTTTAAAGATCACTCTATCTGCTTTTTGGAAAATAGATTTTATCAGGTGCAAGGTAAAGGTAAAATGAAAAGAGTGGAAATATGGAAGCCATTTTACTAGGCGAGGAAAATATGGAAATGAGGACAGGAGGGATAGAAACTAGCCTATAGGCTGGGCGCAGTTCTCTGGGAAAAAACCTGTAATCCCAGCACTCTGGGAGGCCAAGGCAGGCAGATCACTTGAGGTCAGGAGTTCAAGACCAGCCTGACCAACACAGTGAGACCCCTGTCTCTAGTAAAAATACAAAAAAAAAATTAAGTGAGGTGGCAGGTGCCTGTAATCTCAGCCACTTGGGAGGCTGAAGCCCAAGAATAGCTTGAACCCAGAGAGGCAGAGGCTGCAGTGAGCTGAGATTGCGTCACTGCACTCTAGCCGGGTGACAGAGTGAGACTCCATCTCAAAAAGAAAAAAAGAAGCTAGCCTATAGCCTCAAGACATTTTGAAGATAAAGCCAGTATTTTTTTTTTAATGTGTTAGATGAGAGAAACGCCAATTAGTTGAGCGAACATGCTGCTAAGACACTCGGAAGAGGTGCTTTGTTGGGGGGCTGCCTATGCTATCAAAGACAAGCAACGTGTGTATGTTTGTTGTCTCTGGAAGAATGAATGATGGTGATATTTTTGTTCCTTTAGTAAATCCCCTTCACTATCTGGTGTCCATTAACCTCCTGAATCTTTTTCGGTTGATATATGTGGGTTTTGGTAAATTCCTGAATCTGTACATCATTTTTGGAAAGTCATCTTTGTTGTCATTCACTCTAAAATGGATCCTTCATGTTCCAAACTATGCGTGTCCTTTTCCAAAGTCACCTTACACAAAACCCAAGTTTAGCAAACACCAAGTTTATCATATTACCTATTCCTTGCCCCTGGACTTCAAGGCTTGGTGTGATTTGACCTCTACCCTAGTTATCACACCTATCACCTTTGCTGCCTCCACCTAGACTATCTGCAGGTTCCTTGAAACTCCGTGCTAGCTACACTTGCTTTCCTGCTGCTTCTGAAATATGCAGGAGTAGAGCCTTTATGCTTGCTTTTTTCTCCACCTGGAATGTGATATTTTCTGAATCAGGTTTGCTTCCTCCCTTACTTATTTCATATTTTCCCCCAGATGTCATCTAGTAAAGACTGTCTTTCACCACCTAAACTAAATACGGTCAACTTGAGCGTATCCTCCGCACCTTTTCCAAATCATGGGGATTTCAGAGCGCTCCATCCTGAGTTCTGTTGGGGATTCTTGCTTAATGCGGAAATGGGATCCCATTCTATTCCACATGTTATTCCCGAAACAGGTCATTCTGCTTCTCTTCCCAAGTGCCTTTTTGAAGACTGCCCTCTATATGTCCAGTATGATAGCCCCATGCTCTGGAACGAGGGAGACAGTCTTCTTTGGTTTGTTTCCTAGTGATACCTAGAACTTCCTAATCAATCTAAACCAATTAGAAAACCCCAGACACTCTTGGTGCTCCTACCTCCCCTACACCTGGTAGGTTAAGATGTTACAATGTCATATTATCACACTAATTCTACCTCAGGCCTGACTATGCATCTGTCTCTCTTTATTTTCATCATCATAGCTTCCCCCCGACCCCCGAGGCAGGATCTTGTTCTGTTGCCCAGGCTGGAATGCTGTGGCATGATCACAACTCACTGCAGCCTCCACCTCCCAGGCTCAAGCGATCCTCCCACCTCAGCCTCTCGAGTAGCTGAAACCTGAGTAGCTGGTGCCTTCCTCATCAGAATGTAAATCTGTCAGTGCCTTCCTCACCAGCAAAATGAGTGCACCACCATGCCAGACTAATTTTTTTTTTATTTTTTGTAGAGATGAGGTCTTATGTTGCCTAAGCTGGTCTTGAACTCCTGAGCTCAAGCGATCCTCCCACCTTGGCCTCGCAAAGTGCTAGGAGTACAGGTGTGAGCCACTGCAGCCAGCCATTGTAGCTTTCATGCCAGCCCTCATCACTTCTCCCTTCTACTACTGCACAAGACAGTTTGGTCTTCTTTCTCCGTGGAGCTGCGGTAATCTTTCTTAAAAACACCAATGTGGTGATTTCCCACTACCCAGAGCAGGCTTTCAGACTGCGCTTGTTAAGCTCTAGAAAGCTCCTGCCCATCTCCGCATCCTCCACTGGAGGTGAACCCCATTTTCTTTGTTACATATTTGTCTTCTGAATGAGACTTTTTCAACAATAGGTTTCACTGCAAGAGGGAGACAGAAGAATGAGCTTGGAAAACAGTAACTTGGACTGGTCCTAACTCCTTAACATATATTCAAGCGCCTAATCTCTTATTTCATCCTCCTCTCCAGTGGTTTTCCAATAATGCACACTATAGCCCAGCCATACTGGACTTCCCACACTTTCTAAAATATGTCATGTCCTCAAATATGGCCAGGCAGGTAAGTTATTACCATGACATTTCATATATTCTCAAAAAACGGCTGCTGCTATGCTCAACTGCTGTTGCCTCTTCTCACCATATTTATCCCTTCACCATCTCCCCTCATCCTTAAGAAACTCAAATTAAATATCATCTTTCTGAATCTTCAAATGGGATGAATTTCTCTTGTGTCACTACAGTTTATTTACATATTTCCCAAACTGTGACATAAGAATGAATATTCAGGAACCCATACTGTCTCTGAGGCTATTTCAATGTTATGTTTTTATTTTCCTGATAATCTACAAATAAAGTTTATCAGTTTTAAAACAGAAGCTTTCTCTTGTGTGGATGAGTCTCCATTCAAATAAATTTTCATAGGATAAAGTTCTAGTTTTCTTAAGTGAGTATGATTTCAAATCGAAGTCATAGGCATCTCTGGACATTATTCTGGGGTTCTCGAGTTGTGGTTCTTTTAAAAAAAGTTTGTGCAAACATTTGATATTTGCTTTTATGTATCTCTTTGTAAATAACAAGCATGTTTTGTTTTAGGTGTTTGATTAAGTGTCTCTCTTATCCAATAGATGACAAAAGAGCCGTCTGTAGTTGGCAATATGTTAGTTGAGCAACTCCTCCCTGTCTCCATGGCAAAAAAAAAGAAAAAAGTTGAATTTGTAAATGAGTTCTAGAATCCTTTTGAGCTCTCACTGATAGGCAGTTTGGGAAAGGCTTTGATTCCAGGATTTCTGACCCTAAATCTAATTATCCACCATAACGGACCTCATGGATACCTCATGAGTGGCCTAAACAGTATATTAGCAACATATCAGAGATTTGGAGACAGATGGCATAAAAGAGACAAAACAGCTGGACCTGAGAAACAACAGTTCTGCAGCAATTATGTATGAGACACCTGCTCTTCTCTTCACTTAGTGATCACTGTAAAAGCAAGAAAATGTCCCTTTCCGCTTCTCAGGTCCTGCCACGTGGCAAGTGGGAACCAGAGATCACGCAGACTTGGTGGCAAGCTATTAAAAGTTAATATGCTCTAAAAGCCTGTATCAGTCAAGGTCCTAATGGGCAACAGATGGCATACTCAAGGTGAGCAACCTGGGGGAGAAACTAATGAAAGGGAAATTTACTAAAGAGTGAGCAGGGTGATGGAAAACCAGTAAGGGAATGGCAACGAAAAGAAGTAGATAACAGAATCCAAAGAGAAAAACTAAAGCTATAAGAGAAAGTTGCCTAGTGGAAGCTGTAGCCAGAGAGAGAAAACCAAAGGCAACACTTAGACCCAGAAAACAGAAACCTGCCCTAACTCTCTCCTTACCCTCCTGGGTTCTCATTGACTTAATCCAAAGGGAAACTAGAAGATAAGCAAACAAATTAATGGAGTCCATAAAATTAATACATAGAGCAGTTCCTGGGAAAGGATAAAGAGTAAGTCTGGAGATTCAAATGGAAGCTATCAAAGATCGTAAGAAGGTAGATAGCCCTAGGGGACATCTGAATATCAGCAGTGTTGCTTTCCATGTAACCAGCATGAATCCTGCTGGGACATATCTTATCTCTGTGTCTTTGGAAATAGGATAAAAAATGATGATGAGGAGGAGAAGGAGGAGAAAGAGACGTGAAGAAGATAAAGGAATAAGTAACAGAAAAAATGCTACTAATTTTGAAACCCTGTGCATTCAATAACTATTTGTTGAATACATCCTAAGTGTTAGATGCTGAGCAAACCACTGATGACAAGAGGAGAAGACATGGTCTGTATACTTAGGAGCTTCCTGTTTATTGGAGGAATCAGCTCTGTGAATTGATCGAGTACAGCATTAGTTACTACATTTATTACAAATAAATGTAATTCAACTAGCTTCTATGGTTATTTTATTCATTGTAATTATGATTATTACAGTTATTAAGCTTTACATATATCAAGCAAGCTGCTAAACTACTTAAATCAGACCTACCTCATATGATCAGGAGAGGATTAAGTTCAATTGTCTACTACTATCTTCACTTTACAGATGATGAACTTGACACCTAGGACGTCTGAGTGTTATTCAAAGTCTTCTGGCTAGTAAGAGGTAGAGCTGTGATTGAGACACAAGCATTCTCATTCAAGAGACACACACTCCTAACCATTACAAGGCACTGCCACCTAGGGTGAGAAAACCCCACGGTGGAGTTTTCCTTGAAACATGCATGCAATCTGTACTCTTTCCAAATCCAAGGGAGTTTTCTTGATCTATCAGTTTACCATGTTCCTTTTTATCTCAATATCTAAGATAAATATCTAATATTTATCTCTCAATATCTAAGACTCAATTTACTAATTGCATCAAATATTACATTAGCTCAGCATTACACTAATTGGCACCATTTTGTTTACTAAATGATGACAGGGTAGAATAGAGTTTCCTTTCCTTGAGGCTCATCATTACAATGATTATTCCCCAGGGGGTGGCGTGGAAAGTAGGAATGAGCCACACTGCAGCATGCATGGATACCTGTGGCCTTTAACAAAGAGGATGGCCTTACCCCAAATTATTCCATCTGGCAGAGCTGTTACCTGCTATAGTTCACACATGAATGGCAATGATTTGCATGCAAATAGAAGCCTACATGCTTCTTGGAGCTAAGAGCTGTATTTCAACATTTCACAGTGGAATTAGCAGTGGACAGGATGCTGCAGCTTTGTGGATGTGCCAGCTAAAACCCTTCTAAATACCAAGCTCTGTGTTTCACAGCAAGATTGTTTATTGAACCAGTTCGTGGAAGCTCCAAAGACTCCTCTGCTGAAACACTGCCAGCTCCAAGCTCTGATTTTGACATTGATGTTGTCAGATGAGATTAAGCATTGGTCATAATGAATGCTGGCAGACTTCTGCTGAGGTATGATCATCCGTGTTCCCATGGCTAAGTAGCAAAGCTCTAGACAGGAGTGAAGCTGTGGTCTTGGGAGTTACTAGTTGCTGTTTTTGTTTCTTTTTCCTGCTCCCTGATATGGTTTGGCTGTGTGTCCCTGCCCAAATCATCTTGAAGTGTAACTCCTAATTCCCACATGTTGAGGGAGGGACTGTGTGGGAAGTAATTAAATCATGGGGGCAGGTCTTTCTTGTGCTGTTCTCACAATAGTAAATAAGTCTCACGAGATCTGATAGTTTTAAAAAGAGGAGTTCCCCTGCACAAGCTCTCTCTGCCCACCACCATCTATGTAAGATGTGACATGCTCCTCCTTGCTTTTTTTTTTTTTTTTTTTTTTTTTTTGAGACGGAGTCTCGCTCTGTCGCCCAGGCTGGAGTGCAGTGGCCGGATCTCAGCTCACTGCAAGCTCCGCCTCCCGGGTTCACGCCATTCTCCTGCCTCAGCCTCCCAAGTAGATGGGACTACAGGCGCCGCCACCTCGCCCGGCTAGTTTTTTGTATTTTTTTAGTAGAGACGGGGTTTCACCGTGTTATCCAGGACGGTCTCGATCTCCTGACCTCGTGATCCGCCCGTCTCGGCCTCCCTAAGTGCTGGGATTACAGGCTTGAGCCACCACGCCCGGCCTCCTCTTTGCCTTTTACCATGATTGTGAGGCCTCCCTAGCCATGTCAAAGTGTAAGTCCACTAAACCTCTTTCTCTTCCCAGTCTCGGGTATGTCTTTACCAGTAGCATGAAAACGGACTAATACACTCCCCTTCATCAGTTGCCAATTTCCTAGAAGATAAAGGGCAAGTTGCTTGCTTGATCTTCATGGATCTTTATATTCTGAGTCATATTGATCTTTAACCCTCATGCTGTCTCACTCCTTTATACTCCAGCAATCCACAAATACTGTTCTTTGCCCTTACACATGATGCACTACTAAACTTTCCTTGCTTTGCCCATACTGTTCCCACCTTCTGGAATGACTTCCTTCACTACTTTTGGATAGTAAATTTTTCCTCATCCTTCAAAAACCTGTTCAGGCTATTCTGAGAGATCTTCCCCTCCTTGTTCCAAATAAAGATGATTTCTGTATCTCCAAAACCTCATCTATATCTTTCCTATTACTGCATGAAACAAACAAATAAGCACACAAAAGTCTTGCCTGTAGAGTCTTATCTTTATATATCCAGATCTCAGCACGATGTTTGGCATAAAGTGTGTATTTACTTGTTGAATTTAACTGAATTCTTCTTCCCAGGTACAAGGTATAGGAGGTATTTGGGAGTTTAAAACAAACCACAACATTATGTTAGCAATTCATGAATTAGTACTGAAGTTTTTGTTTTTGTTTGTTCATAAAACTGCACTGATCTTACCAAAAAAGACAAAAAAAAAAAAAATACCAAAAAATTCCTTGATCTCCTTAACCAGAAACATTGCTTTCAATAATATGGGCCAATGCATATCTACAAGCATGTTTATATCTATACATACATATGTAAATGTTCTTATATAATCCAGAAATAGAGCTTTGATTGTTAGATTTTTTAAGAGAGATTTACTTTGAGTAGTAGGAATGAGTTATCCTTTGTAGACAGAAATGACACAATGGAGAAATAAGTATTCCCTCCTGATGGAGCAAGACAGTGAGGCTTCCTAAAATCCATTTAGCACAATCAGTTGGTCTATTATCTCCCAATTATGAAAGTGGAGAAATGAGATATTTAATCAGGACATATTTTACAAAGTTGTAACATATTTGCATATTTCCCTAAGGCTTGTAATGAAAAGCTCTTAATATTTCATTTTCATTATTACCAGAAGAGAAAAGTTATAATAAAAACTCTCCTTGTGGTCTTGATCCCAGAGTAAAAGAGAATTTCAGCATCTCTAGGTCATCTGAGCAATGACCCTCACAGTGCAACTACATGGAGAACTACTGGAGATCAGGATTCTGGATCCACTTCCCAGTCCATTGCCATTCTTTGTCTCTGCCAATAATCTCTACTTCTAACTCACAGGACATCTTGTATTTAGAATCTCTTCTGTGCTTGGAAGGTTATGGAAAATCATCATTCCTATATGCATGCTAAGGTGGACACCTTCCACTGAACACCAAACTCCTCAAGTTCAGGACTGAGAGCCACAGGTGAGTAAACTGAGGCACATTTGGGAAAACATAAGATACTGGAGTAGGCCATCTTTAAGATCTTTTTAAGCTGAAAAGTTATCTCATTGAATTAGCACCCCAGTATTATCTGCTGGAACAGAGGTGTAATCATTGAACTAGGGAATATCATCAAACACCAAAATGCTGATTGTGACTTGATTGCTAATTTTGGCTGCCAAATCCTTCTATTTTTTGAGAGGTTAGACTTACCTCTGGTTAGATCTAGGTTACAGCTAAGTGTTTTCTGTTCCTAAACAGATTAAGAGCACATCGCTGAGAATTGGGAATAATTGTGGAATGCATAAACAAATGATTGCTCTCTGGATAAACACACAAATGTCTAATATCTTGTTCTCATATTCCAGGTCTGAGACTAGTCATGCCCCAAAAAAGCAGTTTTTTACTGATACAGCGAGAGTAAGGGTCCATCAAACCAAACAGGGCTGCCTGCTTCCCATTTCTAGTGTGCTCTGCGGTGGTGTGTCTGATAAGAATAAGTGACAAAAAGCTGATAGCATGATCACTGTGATGAAAAATAAGAAGTGAAGAACAACCAGGTCCCAGCAACCCCTGACACAGTGGCCCTGGATAGCTAAATTTCAACCATTCCTCAACATCGAACGGGAAGGAAGAGGTTTAATTCATTAGGTGTTTTCAACCTGTTTTTTCTTTTCATATATGTATACTGTGGTAAGAGTGAGTTTGTGTTTGGAAAAACCAATGTATTTATTTGCATTTAGCTGTCATCTATTGGGAGAGGAGTAAAATTAAAGCATGGAAAGGAGAATTATTCGAAAAGGCAAACTAATATAAGCAGGAGAGGGCAAAACTTTGCATAGTTTCTTTAAAAGAATGTCTTTTAAAGGTCATCTAATGGGGTGTGAGTATCTGTGGAAAACACACTGGTTTATTCACCAAAAAGAGCCCAATCAGGCATGCAGCATAGCTTTCTCACAATCCAGGGAAAAGGGACCAGGGACTTTGGAAGCTCAACAGAGCAGAGTAGCTCTAAGTGCCTATCCTCACACGGACATCCGAAGCCTCACTCAGATTTCATTCTCATTCCCCCCATTCCTTTTTCCTCCTTCTTTCTCTCCATCTCCATCTTTATCTCCGTCTTTTTCAAACTATTTTCACAAAGGGTCCTGGCTACATCATGTCTCAGTCCTCTGTGTCCTAACAGGAAAATCTCAGTCCCTCCTCTCTTGCCTCTTGCTCCCATCCTGGCAAGCTTCCAATTCAAAGATGTATCAATTAGCTAAGCATGAAGACAGGACCAAATGCTTCTGTAAATACTGAATGCTTCTTATAAAGTAACTTTGACTTGAAATAAGGTCTACAGATAGATAACAGCATTGTGTCAATATTAATCTCCTGATTTTGATCATTGGGCTGTATTTGCAGAAGAGAATGTCTTTATTTTCCAAGATACATACCAAAGTATTTGAGGTTAAGGAGACATCATAGCTGGAAATTTTTTTAACATTTAAGTTCAGGAGTACATGTGCAGGATGTGCAGATTTGTTACATAAACATGTGTCATGGGGATTTCTTGTATAGATTATTTCATCACCCAGGTATTGAACCTAGTATCCATTAGTCATTTTTCCTGATCCTCCCCCCTTCTTCCTATTCCCTGCCCTCCAGTAGGCCAGTGTGTGTTGTTCCCCTTTATGTGTCCATGTTTTCTCATCATTTAACTCCCACTTGTGAGAATATTTGGTTTTCTATTCTTGCATTACTTTGCTAAGAATGACCTCCATCGCCATCCATGTCCCTACAAAGAACATACTCTGCTTTTTTTGTGGCTGCATAGTACTTCATGGTGTATATGTACCGTGTTTTCTTTATCCAGTCTATCAATGTTGGGCATTTAAGTTGATTCCATGTCTTTGCTATTGTGAATAGTGCAGCAATGAACATACACATGTGTCTTTATAATAGAATGGTTTATATTCTTTTAGGTATATACTCAGTAATGAGATTGCTGGGTCAAATGGTATTTTTGTCCAGGTCTTTGTGGAAGGTAGTGTGGTGATTCCTCAATAGTTGAACTAATTTACACTCTCATCAACAGTGTAGAGGCATTCCTTTTTCTCCACAACCTCACCAGCATCTTTTATTTTTTGACTTTTTGATAATAGTCATTCTGACTGGTGTGAGATGGTATCTCATTTGTGGTTTTGATTTGCATGTCTCTAATAATTAGCGATGTTGGACTTTTTTCCATGATTGTTGGCTGCAAGTATGTCTTTTGAGAAGTGTCTGTTCATGCCCTTTGCCCACTTTGTAATGGGGTTGGCTTGGTTTTTTCCTTGTATATTGTTTAAGTAGCTAGAATTATTTTCAAATGTTTTCTAAGAAAAATCATGTATATATAGAAAAAGAAAGCAAATGTGACAAAATGTTAACATTTGGAATGCCTCGGTGAGCAATATCTGGAATTGTTTGTACTATTCTTCCAACTTTTCTGTCATTTTGAAGTTATTTCAAAATAAATAAATAAAAGGGGCTCTTTTATATTTTTAAAAATTATCATTTTTATTTGTTATCACAGTAAACATCCTCTTTACTCAGTGATTCTATTGGGGAGGATGATTGAAAAGCAAGGAGCTATACCCTGACACAACTCAAACCAAACATATTTAACGCACACAACCAAAATTGTATTCTAGAAATCTGGAGAAATTTTTCCGTAGAATTTCAAATGAAGTTGTTCTCATCTTATCATTTGTCCATTCACTTAATCATAGAATGTTTATTGAGTACCTCCTGTTCAAAATGATCAAATGCTCTGGTGCTCACAGCCTGCAGAGGAGACAAACACAGTCACTTCCAAGACTGCGTAAGTGTTAAAACAGGTCTATGGAAAACAGGGAAGGAACTCCTGTAATCCCAGCACTTTGGGAGGCTGAGACAAGCAGATCACTTGAGGTCAGGACTTTGAGACCAGCCCGGCCAACACAGTGATATCCCGTCTCTACTAAAAATACAAAAATAGCCAGGGGCGGTGGTGCACACCTGTAATCCTAGCTACTCAGGAGGTTGAAACGGGAAATGCTGGAACCTGGGAGACAGAGGTTGCCGTGAGCCAAGATTGCACCACTGCACTCCAGCGGGGGTGACAGAGTGCGAGTCCGTCTCAAAAAGAAAAAAAAAAAAGAAACAAAAATAGAGACAAGGCAACCTTTGCCCAGTCTTTTAAGGGATCAGAGAGGCCTTCCTAAAAAGGACATGTTTAATATGAGATCCCTAGGGAAAGAGGAGTCAGCTAGATGAAAGAGGTATGTGTGAGCATGGGAGAGCAGTAGTATCCCAAAATGTGAAGAGACTCTGGAGCCTAGCATTGGGGATGGAGAAGAGGGGAGGCTCTAGGTTACAAAACAGCTAAAACTGAAGAGTCAAACAGAAGCTTTATATACTCTCATGGTTGGGAATTTTATTCTGAATACTACAGGATTTTTAAGCAAAGGGGTAACTTTAAAAAAATTGTTTTTTATAATTTTAATTTTGTTCCTGGTGGAAGTATTGATTTGAGAAGGGCAGAAATGGAGCTCAGGAGACCATTTAAATGATCAACAAGAAGGCAAATTAAATGATCTTACATCATTTCTGTCTTCTGAAACCCAACTCCTTTAGGTCATATGGACAAACTCATGTACCCTACATCAGGTGGATGATAAAGCCAGGTGTTCACACTAATCCTGCTTGAGATCATCACTGTGGGCTCAACTTCCATGAAGGCTTTGCTATCCTTGCTCTAAATTCCGTGACTGATTCTGGGAGTTTATCCGATATCCCTTTACAAACCCACTGACCCTTCTAACCTTCTCTGAACCCTTCACTTCTTGCTATGAAAGTCAGTAAAATGACATCACAATGAAGCCAAAATTATATTGCTTAAAGCCATAAAACTAAATGTAAACCAGGTTATCAAAACAGACTTTTCAATGATGGTTTTCACTTCACTGGGCTTCACAAATGAAACCAGAAATGCCTCTTATGGTCAGTTAAACTCACATATTACAGCTACTGAAATGTCCTCCTGTTAACCTTTGTCTGCCAGGTGAACTCTTAATGATGCCTTAAGACCTAAATCAAAGGGTACCTAATTTGGTAACACTTCTCTGAATGGCCCCCACCCTAAAAAGGTGAGACATTCACTCCTGTGTTCTTACAGTACTTTGTGCTTGCTTCTTAATTACATGGGTCCAAACCCTAGCTTTGCAACTGATTTTTAGGTAATGCTGATCATGCTTCTTTGCATCAGTAAAGCAGAGAAAAATAGAATTTACTTCCTGGTGTCACATGAAATAATCATTAATGAATTCTTGCCTAGGTCCCCAGTACATGAAAATAATAGCTAATGGTTGTGGAAGGCATACTATGGTGTTATTTATCATTTCCCCCATTAAAATAGGAGCTCCTTTAGTGAAAGAGACTTAATTACCTATGAATCCTTACTATCTAACAAGCAGTCTGGCATGTAGAGGGAGCTCCATACATACTTGTGGAGGGCATGAATGAGTGGGTCTAAGCGGGATATCCGGTGATCAGTGTCCACTGCCACAAATAAATTAAAGCCCTGGTTCTTGGCAGATTCCCGGTGATGAAGTGTCTGGGGTGGTTCACAGAACCACAGGTTGAGCTCCGGCTCGGCGAGCCTGCTGAGTCGTTTCTGCACACTGACTATCTCTGACTGCTCTTCATCCCAATCGCTGGCTTAATCACCTCTGCTGGCTTCTTTCCTGCGTCTTGGTGAGTGAAAAGTTTCTGCTACTGAAAGAATGACTGCCTGTGATCCCATCCTTTCCATTTGGACAGTCTCCTATTATTGTCGAGTCTCCCCTTGCTTTAACAAGTGGCTTCCGCTTCATCACAAAGCATTCTGTGCTTATATCTCTCTTTATCTCTGTGTGGAGTGGAGCAGAGCAGAGAGTGTTCCTCCCTGCCCACATTGTGCTGACACTGAAAGAGACACAATCATCAGGCGGGAAGGAAAGGTGGCTTTTGAATCAGAACAAATGCATCCCAGCTCAATTCTATGCTTCGTTTAATTAGGAATCAATTGGCTCTGGCCACCATGACTGAGTTCCTCTTTTCATAGGAAACCAGAACTCAGTCTCTGTAGAAGTGCAGAGAGACGAGGAAGAACTGAGTAGAGTTTGGAATAAAAAGCAGCACCCTGCAGAAGGAGAATCAGAGTGAGCAAAACTACATCCCAATCCCAAAAATGTATTAAGCACCTATTACTAATTTTTTTGCCAGGAACTGTGCTAGAATCTGGGGGTGCACCTTTAGTTACTGCATTCAAGAAATTTGGTGAAATAGCCAATAGATTGAGTCTAAGGATTTGGTTGGAAAGCCACCGGGCCTTTTAAAGCAGAAGTCCAAAGTCACATGCTTCAAGCATTACTCTGCAACGATCTGTGGAAACCACAAGGGTCACGAATTACAGCACCATGCTAGGCCATGAACACATTAGCCTCCCGCCTCCCTCTCTATTCCCTCTCTTCTACTGAAGTCCGTGATTCCGGTACCTGAGAAGACTGGAATGAAATGTTTCCCACTTATTACAGAAATTCAGCTTCTTTGTTACAGAGGAATTGTCACACTTGAATTGTCTGTTTAATATGGAATATTGCTTTTGAGAAACCAACAAATAGTTATTAAAGGAATGTTTAGCAAAAGAAATTTGGTGAAATAAAAATCATGATTATTGACAGTAACATTATTTAGCCTGAGAAGGGAAAGCAAGAGGTGGCATGAGACTTGTCTCAAAATACATGATGGGGTGTAGAAGTGAGCTTCCTCCAAGCCCCTTAAAATTATCTACAAAATGCTACCGCATCTTGCAACATCATTGTAAATGGGAGTTTCATAGGGCTGTACCTGAAAGCACCTAAAATCACAGCACTCCTGAGAAACAGTAATGTATAAGTGCCTAAGTTTATCTGCTGCCAGTGATCCTGCTTCTTCTACCCCAAGCCAAACAGATTCATGTGCTTGTATTTCCCAGCCATAAATAAATATTGGTATACCAATATTTATAAAATACCAATAAATATTGGTATTTTAAAATACAACGCTTGTATTGTTAACATACAAAGAACACGGGAAATGAAGACTAGGATACACAGCTTGATAGCAGAACTGGAAGTTGATCATCTTTCACATGCCCTCAGGAAGTGTGACTTCAGCTGTCATATGGGGGCTTTCCAGCCACAAAGTGTCCTTGTCAAGAGTGGCAACCTTTTACTTCATCTCTTTAAATTCACACTTCATACCATTTGTTACACCCGATGGCTCAGATCCAATTCCAAGTTAGCACAGCCCCTCTACTTGAATGTTTGCAACTCTATTTCTGGGTCACCTGGCTTCATGGCTCTTCCTCACTTTGTATTCCCTCCTTCTGAATTAGCAAACTGACTTCAGAGGCAAGGCGAGGCTTGGCTTGGGACCTGGATGACTGAGCACAGATTTACTAGTCATAACTCTTCAAATTGCAAATTAATGAAGATTCAACTCAAAATGACAAAAGTAGAACAGGGGAATTGTTCAAACATAGAATGGAAAAAGACTAATAGAGTTGGTTTTAAGCATATCCCTCTCTATCTGTCCGTCTGTCTATCGATCTCTATCTGTATCTCCCTCTCTTATTTCCCCATGCCCTGGCTCCACTTTCATCTGTGTACATTTCATACTCAAACAGGAGCTCTCCATGTGGTCTCTGGAAGCTCCAGCCTTTCATCTTTAAACTATAAGAGCAGGACAAAGGACTGCCAACAAGTTCCTTCCAATCCCCCCAGTAAAAATCAAAGTATTAGCTCTGATTGGATTAACAGGGGCATGTGCCCATTCCTAAAGAAAATGCTGTGGCACCAGGGATTGGATCAATTGACAGCCAGGCTGGTCTCTCGCACACCCCTGAGCTGAAGGTGTCACCTCTTGGTCCAGGAGAGAAGATGCTGTGCTTCCTAAATGAGTCTCCAGAAGCGGTTATTAGTGGGACTAACGAATGCTGAGAAGAGAAGGGAAAAAGCCAGAAATTTCTCAAGTTCCCACATTGGAACATGCCATCCTAGCTGAGCCTGTAGCTTTCAACTATTTGAGATGGCAAGCAACAAACAAAGGCACCTGAACCCAATTTTAGGTGTGTAAGACTCAGTTTGTTGCCTATAGCTCATCCTCTTATGTCTTGTAGAAGGAAAAACTGATAGAAAGTGAGGGTGAAAGAATACACAACAGCCAGAAGGACATCTGTTCTCCGTCTTTTGTGAGGATCACTGACATCAGATGTTAATAGAGGCAAAATATGGCCGGGCGCGGTGGCTCAAGCCGGTAATCCCAGCACTTTGGGAGGCCGAGACGGGCGGATCACGAGGTCAGGAGATCGAGACCATCCTGGCTAACACAATGAAACCCCGTCTCTACTAAAAATACAAAAAAATTAGCCGGGCGAGGTGGCGGGCGCCTGTAGTCCCAGCTACTCGGGAGGCTGAGGCAGGAGAATGGCGTGAGCTCGGGAGGTGGAGCTTGCAGTGAGCCGAGATAGCGCCACTGCACTCCAGCCTGGGCGACAGAGCGAGACTCCGTCTCAAAAAAAAAAAAAAAAAAAAAAAAATAGAGGCAAAATATGACAGATCCAGATGACAACTGCTGGCAGGATTGTGGGGCTTTTCTAGCAGGAAGCTCTCACTTGATTTTCCTTTAGAATAAGCACACTGATGCAGAGCTGGACTATTTGCACAAAGAAAGTTGTTTCTGAATTGTAAGTGCTATAAAGAGGATTATAATGAAGATTTGAACTTCAGAGTCTAGGTTTTACTTTGCATATGAGAAAGAAATTATCCATCACCTTTTCAAACCTGAATTCTCTCTTCTTTACTTCTCCAATCAATTACAAAGCTCACGGACATGGAGAAACTGGAACCCGGATGGTTTAGTTCATATGAAAATATGTAAAATATATTTCCACAGCAGAAAGAAATCTTGTCAAAGCATTTTCGAGTGGATTGCTGTTGTTTGGTTTTGCTTTTTCACTTTATCTGCTGCTTCCCAACATCCCATCACCTAAGGGTCACTTTATTGCACATTATTTCATATGTGGCTCTGCTACTGGGATCTTCGTATGGTGCGTTTATGGAAACTCATAAATTTTCTGTTCTCATGGCACAAAGTGGAATTTCTAATAATAACGTTTTAAATACTATCACTCTCGTCATTATCATTATCAATACCAAAAACTATAAAACAAAAATTTAGTATAAGTTTTTATGCTAGGTTTAACAGCCATATTGATGAGTGTCTACGACGCATCGTGTTCCCTGCTAAGCACTTTATCTATATTGCCCAAAGTAAGTTTTACAGCAAAACTATGAGGCAAACATTTTTAATCATCACATTAAAAAACGAAAATTTATACTCAGAAACCAATGCCTCGACCAGTAGAGGCAGCTAGTGTCTCCTCCCCAACATGTTTCAGGTCCCTCTCACCAAACATACATCCTTCGTTCGTTTCCTCTGCCTGTTGCGCTCTCTGCAGCATTTACAACTGCTGCTCTGTATTCTTGATGCTCTGTCAGGAAAGCTATGTTTTCGGGGCATATTCTCCACGGCCGTAAGTCGTAACATATCCCCACCTGGCTAACTTTCACCACCTGGCTAACTTCTACTCTTGCCCTTAGAATAAAAGTCGCCATCTCAGAGTGGCCACTTTCAATGTCCCCTCCTTTTTTAAAAAAACAGGGTTTCACTCTGTCAACCAGGTTGGAGTGCAATGGCATGATCACAGCTCACAACAGTGTAGACTTCCCAGGCTCCAGCGATCCTCCCACCTCAGCCTCCAAAGTAGCTGGGAGCACAGGCTCACGCCACCATGCCTGGCTAACTTTTGTAATTTTTTTTTTTTTTTTTTTTTGGAGATGAGAGCTGCCCAGGCTGATCATGAGCTATTGGGCTCAAGTGACCTATCTGCCTGAGCTTCCCAAAATGCTGGGAGATTTCAGGTATGAGCCACCGTGCCTGACCAGCATTCCCTCCTCTTTTTAATATACACAGTGGGCATAGATCACCCAGCACTTTCTTCCATGAGACTTGAAGTTCCATTCGACTTTCACCCAGAGGTGTGTCCTCTGCATTCAGCTCAGTTTCAGTCACGTACTACATATTGCTGAATAGAAAAGTGACTATGGTTACTTCCCAGGTGGGTGGCAGGATGCTGGAGACCACTGTACTCTAAGCAGTTTCTCAGAACTTCCTCCATCGCCCATGGCCATTTTCCAATCTCTGTCTTTGCTAAGCCTTATCTCCTTGACTTGAAAACTAGGCTCTATCCCAGATGTTATTTTCTAAAATACCTACAGGAGTGTGGAAAAATAACAGAAATGTAGAAAGTCAACTGATCACAGAAAATAGGAATATGTGAAAAATCTGACAAACTAGAGCATGCATGTCCTTTCTAATAGAGGTACTTGTTGCCCTGAGGATTGAGAGCCCAATATTCACAAGAACTTCCAAATATTCAAGGGAAGTCAGAAATATTAATTTTTTGTTTCACATGTAAAAATCTGTCACTATTTTAGTATCATGTACAAGATATATGACATTGCACAACTAACCCCTCTTTGCCTCTATTTCCTCATCTGTAAAGTGGGAACAATATTGGAACCTAACTCACAAGGCTGCTATGAGATATAAATCATTTGATGGTTATGAAGAGTTTAAAGTAGTTCTTGGCATATGGTAAGTGTGTACATACACATTTGAATGTGTATCATCTAATGAATATGTAATATTCAATTTCATGTTAAATACATAATTGAATACTGAATTTATAATTTAATAACAACAACAAAAATACTTGTTTAAAGAAAAACACTGTGCAACCAAACACAACATGTCTACAGGCCACCTGTGGCCTACAGGTTATCAGATTTGAACTGCTGTTTACACTTTAATTTTTTAACATTTATTTTATTGTAGAGACAGTTGCTATGTTGCCTAGGCTAATCCTACCACCTTGGCCAGCTTATACTTTAACTGAAAGCTTCATCTTGAACCACCTCTGGATCTGGTCCACCTCCTCTTTTCTCCTACATAGTTGCAAAAATAGCCCTTTCTCTGACCCTAGAGTCAAGAATTTTCTTAAGTCATGGCCGCTCAGCTCACCCCTGAGTCTCAAGAGTACGCTAGGAGGAACAGTTTATAGTATCTGCTCTTTTTCCCCCTACACATGGAGATGCAAACTTCAACCCTGGAAAGCAAGCTTTGAGGCTTCCTAGGCCTCAGAGGGGTCTCTAGCAACTGCAATCCACTTCTCCACCAATCTTATTGGTAATATTTTTGAATCGTGCCCGCCACCCTGCAGCCGCCTGCGTTATCTGCAATCAGCAGCATGGCAGGGATGGAGGATAGGCTTGTCCTCAGCAAGTTGAGAACAGGGCTAAAAATAACCATTTACAAATTAAGTTCTTGAATTGGAAAGTAAAAGAAAGAGGAGAAACAGGATACGGTAGGGCAGGTTTTATTTATTTACACCAAAGAATCAAAGATAAAGGAAGGAAAAAGGCATTTTGAAGAAGTTGGGCGTATGGCAGAATTGTTTCCATCGCTGGTGATATTGTCAAAACACCAATGATGAAGCAAAGCAAATGCCTGTCAGACAAACCCAAAGGAAGCTTATTTACACGTTTGGGATGAGCGGGGTTGTAAATGATGGTTTAATTGGGAAAATCTGCTTAGTCATTTGAACAAGCAGACATAAATACAGATATAACAGTGCTGTGAGGAAAACAAATTTAAGAAAATTTCTTTTTCATTGCTTTACTCTAATGCATTTCCCTCTTTCCTCCTGCCTCTCTCTATTCCATTTTCATTTCCATTAGAAAAAACACTTCTCAGCATTTTCCAGGCTGCCCTTAACCTTTCTGACTTGCTTACTTGGGGCCTGTAGAAGACAAAGCACTCTTTCAATGACTGGAGACAGGCATGAGGCAGTACCCAATGCACGTAGACTGGCCTCTGGGGCTGAAAATGTAGCTTCCTAAAAACAAACAGTACAGAGGCTGATGGATTAGGGAAGGCGTATAGAACATTCAATTCGATGCCTAGCAAATAAAAAGTATTCAATAAATATTAGTTTCCTTACCAGCCACTCAATAGCAAACTGGCATTTATTATTTAAAAAATCACCTACTCACATCTGTAATAAAATTTTTTGACTGGGAAGGATTGTCTAGTATAGTAACTGTGATTATTTCTGGGTAGGAAGTTATCATTGATACAGTTTCCTGCTTTAGATTTTAATTTATGCTTTTCAAAGTTTCTGCAAAGATTAGCTAGGCATGGTGGCGGCCACCCCTAACCCCAGCTATTTGGGAGGCTGAGGCAGGAGAATCACTTGAACCTGGGAGGTGGAGGTGGCAGTGGGCCGAGATTGCACCACTGCACTCCAGCCAGGACAACAAGAGCGAAACTCCATCTCAAAAAGAAAAAAAAAATACTCTGCAATGACAAATTAGAAATAAAATGATTTTTAAATCAAAAATTCTGAATGCTATTTAATTAAATGTAAGCCATTTTCTAGCTTTATAATCTATTCCCATCCACTGACCTAGCTAATAAAAGGTCATTCATTAATGATCTTGAAAACTAAAGTTTTCGTTTTCTTTTTTGAGTCCTTTCAAAGGTGTCCACAAGTTGGCATTTTGCAAAGTTTTTAATGATGACAGGTTGGCACTACTGCCAACCATAAACTAAATTTGACTTGAAGTGGTTATAATCTCCCAAAACACACAAAAAAGCATATAGAAATATATAAAAGAATTAGTAGAGCATGAATAATCTATTTCATCACATTTCAGCCATTACTTCCAGGAAAGCATTCTTGTTATCTGTAGCAGACATCTGTGATGAATTGTGCCATTTCCCTTCTGCACACCTAATTTCAGTACTGACGCGGTGGACAGCTCTGTGCCTCTTTGCCAGTGTCCATGGTGTCCCACTATATCGCTTTCTTAAAAGCTGGGGAAAGTAGCTTAGCCACATGCAGGTGCAACCCAGAAATGTGAGAGAGTCTATGCCCCTCAAGGTAATCCTCATCCAATTGGGGATAAAATCTATGGATAAATGTCCCAGCGTCCTTGTCCTCCCGTGCAACAATTTTAAGCAATAACCAGCTCGTTAACACGTACTTTATAGTTGTTGGTTTTATTTTTTCTCCTTTCTTGTCTCTCTTTCTTTCCTCATTCTTGCACTTCCAACTTTCTGTGATTGCCTCCAAAACAAACTCCCTGAATCGTAGTCATTTTGGGGTGTTCTAACTGAATACCACAGACTGGTGACTTAGGCAGCAAACATTTATTTCTCACAGTTCTAGAGAATAGAAGTTCAAGATTAGGGTGCCAGCATGGTTAGGATCTTCTTGGAGGCCCTTTTCCTGGCTTACAGATAGCTGCCCTCTTGCCATATCCTCATTTGCCAGAGGGAGAGAGAGATGCCATGTCTCGCTCTCTTTTTTATAAGGTCATTAATCTCATCAAGTGGACCCCACCCCTATGACCTAATCTAACCCTAACTACCTCATAAAAGTCCCACCTCAGAATGCCTTCGCACTGAGGATTAAGGTTTCAACCTATCAATGTTGGGGTTAAGCACACATTCCGCCCATAGCACCCTGCATCAAGTCCTCATCTCAGGGTCAGCTTTAAGTGGTAGGGGGACATGTGGTTGAATCCAGACTAGAATATCATGATTATACATTTCTAGGTAAAAAAGAGTCCTTACATTGTTAATGACAATAGTATCACTAATAACAACCGCAGCCTACATTTTAGTGATTAGAATTTGGTGACCAAATCAAACTGACTGTGTAAGCAACCTCCTTATATAATGAGGCACGAACAAAGTTCCTTGCTGTTTGGATGTTCTGTTTGCACACAGAGCTGTAACCGACACTGAGACAAAGTAAGCAAGTACTTTCACCAGCCAATGGGTAAACCCACTCTTCTTAACTTTCAGCCCTGAAGAACCAGAATCCTAGGAGCATGGAAGACTTCATTCATTCAACAGTAACTACTTCTTTTTAGCCTAACATTTGGCAGTCGAACAACAGAACAGGAATTATATCAGCTTTTCTGCTTAGCATGAGCTCTGCCCCAGAACCAATGACATAAAATGTGTATGTTTGCTTTCCCTGCCACAAAGTTGTGACACATTATCAAAGCTTTACAAAGTCACTCTATCTTAGGACACCCCTAGACAACTTTCCATCATCTCATTTCTGGGACCAAAATATTTACTGCATCCTGCTTTCACTGTCTTTGTGAATATTACATTAAATGTTGACATGTGCTTGGCAATTCAAATTCATTGGTTAAATGTTTTTCTCCTCTCAAAATTATTTTTAATGTAAGAGTCTAATAAATATGAATCCCAGGTTCCTCACTAAACATGTGACTTTGCCTTGTTGAACCTCAATATTTTATTCTATAAAACACAAGTAACTCGGAAACTCCCATTTTGGGTTGTAAAAATTGCAAAAATTATATAAATGTGTTTAATGCAGACCATGGCAAAAAAGAGCTTCTAAACGTTACATATTATTAAAATCAGGTTCAATTACAATAACTGCACAATACAAAATACAAAGTCAGTATTGCACTTAGACTCTGGAGACACTTTAAAGGACATATAAAGTCTTCTCACTCTAAGTCTTTCATTTTGTATTACATTTAGCCTTCATTAAAATTGGACTATAATGTAGAAAGAGATTACTTTCTCAAGAAAGCAAAAACGATGAAGATGTACATGTAGGAATTCACAATATACAAAGGAAAGCAGAAACATACATAGATTTAATCATGCACTAAACACTTACTGAATGCCAGCTTTGTACTACAATGCACTAGGTACTAGAGACAAAAAGATGAATAAAACTATCTCCTCTAAGGGAAGCAATTGTCCAATAAACAAATGAGCCCTATATTAATGTAAATATTATGTTCAAGGTAACATGACACTTTAAAAGTAATAATGACCTTTATTAAGGGGAGCTGGAGGTGTTAAACTGGTACATGAAGGATGAATAGGAGTTCATAAGTTAATCAAAGGGAAGAGAGGGTTCTAGGGCACAGCATAAACAGTAGCAAGGAATCACGGAAAAGTATAGCATCTTCAGGGAACTCCAAGTAAAGTAGATTAGAGCCAGAAGAAATGGAGAAAATATGGAGGAGAAATGAGAAAAAACAATTCTCATAAATGTTAGGTTGCAATTTTTTGAAATGACCATAATGGAGTTATAAGCAAACTTGAACAAAATATTAATGTCACATAAGGATAGATCACTTATTCATTTTTACCTAACTAGTTTGTGGCAAAAGTAAACGTAGAAGCTGTCTCCCCAACTCCAAGCGTGGTGCTCTATCCTCTAGACCAGTGAGGTTCATAAACAAGTGTTCCAGGAATAACAGCTTCAGCACTACCCAGGAGATTACTAGAAATACACATTCTCAGTCTTCGTTCCAGAACTACTGAGCGAGAAACTCTGAGGATACAGCCCAGAAATGTGTGCCTTTTAAAGCCCTCCAGTTGATTCTGAACTACACTAAAATTTGAGAACTGCTGCTCTCGACCATGTTGTGATTTTCACATTCCCAAGGAGTTTTCACAAAGGAAACTAAAGGAAAAAGTAAGATTGCCTCCTTATTTGGTCACATTGAGAAAACAGCCTCATGTTCATAATAAAATTCTATCAATCAAGGACTTTGTCAAAGTGGTATGAAAATGTTCTGCTTGAGGGAGTCCTTTGATGGCCAATACCCTAGCAGTGACAACAGGTTCAGGTGGCTGGAAAAATCAATTACAGATGTCTTTTAGGTGCTAGCTACATAGAAACCCAAGAACAGGTGCCCACCAGTGTGCCTGCTGGAAGGAGTAAGGAGAGAGAAAGAAAATTACAAGAAACAGAAGATGGTCATCTCTTTTCCCTAGAGTTTACTACATTTATACTTCCAGAACTCAAGTAAATCAATTTGCAACCTCACAACATTTTAGAGTTGAGGGGAATGTGAATAAAAGTCTATTGGGTCATTTTTAACATCACTCACCCCTGTCTTCTCAGTGCCTGGCTCAGCTTCTTGAATATAGTATGTATTTAATAAAAGATTGTTAACTATATGGATGACATAATTAGTACAAACATAATATTTTCAGTATATGTCTACAGAAGACTAACCAAAAAAGTTAAAAAAAAATAGACTGAAAACAAAATTTAAAGCTGATTTTATATAACTGGACATAAAATGTTTGAAGAAATGCAGTCTGAACACAAAGGTTATCACATTGATTTTTCTGAAATTAGAACCATTCTGTATCCAATCAACCTGCCTCTCTATTGCTGACATCAACCATTGAAGAGATGAAGAAAAATAGCATTTGTGCCAGTATCTGGCAAACTAGCACAAGTTAATTAGTCAATTAAACTATCAGTGTAATAGGGAATGTTACAAACTAACATTAGCAGGTTAAGAGAGGCGAGCTGTATAATTCATAAAGAGAAACGCAAGTCCACAACAGGAATTCAGATGTAGCTTAAAGATGAACCGGGGCAAAACTGAATTAAAGACAGGGTCTGAGTGACCTCTAGTGTTACTGAGAAGAATATGAAGTAAAAGAAAATAGCCCGTGGTTCTGAATCCTAAGAGAGAGAATGTGTGTGTGTGTGTGTGTGTGTGTGTGTGTATGAGTGTGTGTGTTATAAGCATCATTGCAACACAGTTATTTCATCCATTTAAAAGTCAACTATGAAACAACATGTGGAATTTCCCATTTCAGTCTTCATCACTGAAAGTCTGTTCTGACTGACTTAGTATTCAAATGTCTTCTTTGGTATATATACAAAAGTTTGAGATCTCAGCCTTACTATTCAAATGCCTTTGGGAAAAACAGTCTTGTATTAAATGTTACATAACAGAAGGTTTCCCAGCTGATATTGGGAAAAGGTCAAGGGAATACAGAGAAGCAATAAAGTCATTCCAATTTTAGTGTTCAGAGAAAGCTTACATTCAGTTGCTTCACCTTCTAATGTGTGCATTGATTTTTCTAAAAGCACAAGCTCTGATCACCTTCAATCAAGGATTCTTCAAAACCCTGTTTGCCTACCAAATTAAGAACCAATTCTTAGGTGGATCATTCAAGGGCTTCCATGAAATGACCCCCACGACCTTCATTTCCTCTGAAGAAGGCATTGCTGTATGTCACCACACCAGTATCACTCCTGCACATGCGGACTTCCCACATACTAATGTCTTTTTTAACTTCTAGAATTTTCTAAACCTTTGTGTAAAGATAGTCCCAAATCTTGGAAGGGCTTGCAGCTTATTTTTAATAATGTCCTGATTTCAACTCCTATATCTATCACTTGGTAAATGTGTAATTTTTAAAAAATTGGTTAGCATAAGTTAACTCAGTTTGATCATCCCTAATATAACGATCATGAATATATTACCCCTGCTACCACTGCATAACAGACAGTAAGGAAGGGTAGAATGAAATCAAGGTCAAATACCATCTCTGTCATTGATTAACTTTGGGATTCTGAAGAAGACAAGTCAACATATTAGTTCCAGTTTCCTGTCTGTAAAACAGGTACAATTATAACCAACTTCATAATATTAACATGAGGATTAAAATCAGATGACTTATATGAAAAAGAACCCAGTGTATCCTACGCAGTCAGTAAGTGCTTAACTCTGCACACTCTGGGACCAGTGCCTCTGCCCAACTCTTCCATTTGGGGTAGGAGCATGGAATGTTGGGTGAGGCCATCAAGCTTTCCAGCTGAAGTTTCTGCTTATCCTAGACTTCCTTTTCCTACTGCAAATGTAGGTCAAAGATTCCAGAAGATGTTAATAGCACATCTAAGGCACAGTTACTATGGGCCACCTGATCATCGCATTTACTTTTCACCTACAGTCTTGACCTCTTTTGTCCTCTGCTATAACTTACAGGATGGCTTATTCAGCTTTAAGGTATATACAGTAAAATTATTTTAGCCATGGTCTTGGTCTAAGCCAGGCTCAGGGTGAAAAGTTAAAACAAAGCTTTATTGTATGGTTCCACTAATATGAGGTGCCTAGAGTTGTCAAACTCTGAAACAGAAAATAGAGTGGTGGTTTCCAGGGGTGGAAGGAGTGGAAAGTGGGAAGTTGTTTAATGGGTATAGAGTTGCAGTTTGGTAAGATGAAGGTTCTGGAGACTGGTTGCACAACAGTGTGAATATATGTAACACTACTGAATTGTACACTTAAAAGTGGTAAAGACTGGCCGGGCTCTGCAGCTCATGCCTGTAATCCCAGCACTTTGGGAAGCTGAGGCAGGAGGATCACTTGAGCTCAGGAATTCGGGACCAGCCTGGGTAACATCACAAGACCTCATCTCTAAAAAATTAAAAATGAAAAAAATTTTAAATGGTTAAGATGATACATCTTATATTATGTGTATTTACCACAATTAAAATTTTTAAATTAAAAAAAATTCTGAGATGAAATTCATTATCCCTTAAACGCAACTTCCTTTGGCATCTCCATGGCAGGTCACATAACACACAGTGAGCTTGCATGCAAGCATACACACACACAGAATGGGAAGGGTAGTTTGTTTGCTTTGTTTGTTGGTTTTGAGACAGAGTCTCCCTCTGTCACCCAGGCTGGAGTGCAGTGGTGCAATCTCGGCTCACTACAATCTCTGCCTCCCGGATTCAAGCGATTCTCATGCCTCAGCCTCCTGAGTAGCTGGGATTACAAGCATGCACCACCATGCCCAGCTAATTGTGTTTTTAGTAGCGCTGAGATTTTGCTATGTTGGACAGGCTGGTCTCGAACTCCTGGCCTCAAGTGATCTACCCACGTCAGCCTCCAAAAGTGCTTGGATGACAGGCCTAAGCCACTGTGCCGGCCTCTTTCTTTTTAACATAAACAGAATTACAACATGAGGTAGGATAGTTTTTGTCTAATAGAATAATTTTTCTAACTGGCCCCACACCAGTGTCACAAATTCTACATTATTTTGACCCCATGTTAAGGATGGGAAAGACTCCACCTCCTTGAATGCCACCTATGAACATATAAGAAAAGGGTTTGATTCTAACTCATTTGGCTAAAAGTAAAAGGAATAAAGGGATCCACATTCGTCTTCCACCTAGAGCAACTTGGGCAGAACCTGGGATAAGGCCCCAGTATAGTTTTGTATTCCTTTCAATTATTACCAGGATTTTGTATGATCCTTAAAATGATTTCTCAGCAACAGTTAGCAGCCATTTCTGATATTCCTGAAAACTGAATAGAGCAAAGGAAGGAGTCCCAAAGCCACCTCCAGACCTGTGGCCCCTTCCTGCTGAATATGCTGGGGCGGGGGGGGGGAGAAAAAAAAAGGAGAAAAACGTACAAGTCTGTAGTGCTGCTTTCTCAGATTGGAAATTCCAAATTACTTTTAAAGCCTCCTCATGAATGTGTCTGGTCTCGAACCTAACCCCTATTATTGGCCTGATATACAGAATCCTTAGAGCTTGATGAAAAAGGATAAAACTCAGGAGTCTCAGGTATAAGTGAGCTGAAATAACCCCAGCCCATTTATTCTCAGATCCTTGCCCTTCTCAAGTCAGTTTTCCCTATGATTCTATCTTAGTACTTCTGGGCACATTCTAGCAATCTTAGGTGTTCTCTTGCTCATGCTCACATTTTATTGAAGTTAGGTGTTTCAACATTTATTGATGTACAACATACATGCAGAAAAATGCACAAATTCTAACTGTACAAATTGATAAACTTTTCACAACATAAACATTCCTGCATAGGCAGCACCCAATCAAAGAACACAGCATTGACACAGTCCCCAAAGTTCCCTTGTGCCTTGAACAAATTACCCAGGCAAGGGTAACTAATATAGCAATCAGGGTGACTTCTAACATCATGCATTCATTTTGCTTCTTTTTTTTCTTTTTCAGAACTGTATAGAAACAATCACACAGAGTGATCCTTAAATTCATGAGATTCATCTATGCTGTTCTAACTGTTGTTTGTTCACTCTCATTGCTGTGCAATGTGACTATATCAAGATTTGTCTACTGGTTGTAAATGCAGGTCTCCATCTATAGCCATTAGGCCATCATATTTGGGTCTGTGAATGCACATGACATCATCATGCCCTAAGTTTCTAGAAATCTGCTAATGATGCTCTGACAGACAGTAGCCCCAGAACTTCCTTGTCATCCCCCATCCATGCCAGTGACTCCCAAACTCCAACTCTTAAGGCCTAAGCAGCCACTGCCCCATGTAAGAACCAGGAAAGTCCTTTTGCCAGAGAATACAACCTTTTCTATGTTTGTAGAGATTGTTTCTGCCTTACAGATTATTTTTGAAATTTCTGTATTCTATCTGGTTTAGTCCCAGTCAGTAAGTTTTTATTAGAGTTCTGTCTCAGTGCCATACACTGTGCTGCTTCCTGGGCTATGAAATAAAGGAAGGTATAGTCCCACAATTGGAGGAGCTTAGATGCTATTAGAAATAAACATGAGGCCGAGCTTGGACACAGTTAGAGATAAACATAAGGACAGGCTCGGCGGCTCACGCCTGTGATCTCAGCACTTTGGGAGGCTGAAGTGGGTGGGTCACCTGAGGTCAGGAGTTGGAGACCAGCCTGGCTGACAAGGTGAAACCCTGTCTCTACTAAAAATACAAAAATTAGCTGGGTGTAGAGGCACACACCTGTAGCCCCAGCTACTCAGGAGGCCAAGGCAGAAGAATTGCTTGAACCCGGGAGGCAGAGGTTGCAGTAAGCTGAGATTGCGCCACTGCACTCCAGCCTGGATGACAGAGCAAGACTCTGTCTCAAAAAAAAAAAGAAAGAAAGAAAAAAGAAAATAAACAAACATGGTATCTCCACCAAAGTATGTGCTGCCCCAATTTCTCATCAATGTAGTTCTAACTCCAGGGAAGAGTAAGCACATAGCCCTGGGGCTGGGGGAGAATCAGGGAAGTCTTAAGTAATCGCTTAGTCACCCTAAGTGTAAAGTGCCATTTAAGTATTGGATATCAGTAAAGCTTAGCTTAATAATATAACCATGCCTATTTTAATGTGAAAAGTATTTGACTTCATTATTGTCAGTTAAAACAGACACTTCAGGACAATGTGTCCCGTTTAACACCTAAAATGTAGCACCCCTATGAATCAGTAACATTTTAAACAGCTGCAGACATCACCACTGAAGTTCGAAAAGGACAAATCTAAACAACCTGTAAAACTTTACCACATAATAAAAGGAGAGGAGGCACCTCAATCGATCTTGTAGATGAACCACAAAAACCTGGCCATATTGTGTTTCCACATATACTAATTGACCTATTTTCCCAGAAGAGAAATAATTCTTCAGATATTTTATTCATTTTAAACAACCATGCATATCGTAGTAAGTATCTGAGGCTTTACATCACAAACCTCCCTAAAACACAATCTGAAATTGTAGTGTCATTCATACATTTAATAACCAAAAACGTAATACTTATGATGTTTGAAAGTAGAAATTGACTCCTGGGAAGGCAGAGAAGCCAATTTGCTATGAGCAGCTTTCATTTCCTACTCTTAATTCAAATCTTCATAAAATTGTTTGAAGTCCTGGCATCAGTAGTGGCATTCCAATGTAGCTCATAGGAGGACCTTTCAGGAGGGACATTTAAATGTAAAATACAGTCTGCATATCAACCAAAATAGTCTGTGGACTTCGAGTCCTTAAAACAGACATCTTTCTAACCACAAAGAAGGAAACTGATGAGAGTGGCACAGATGATCAAAACTAAAGGGGAGATTCCCTTGCGTACTCTTATTTGGGCTTTTTTGCTGTGTCTGTGAAAAGAGAAACATGATCTTTTACTTGTTCATATGCACACCCTCTAAGTCAGGGGAGGCCCAAGGTTATGTACAATGATGAAACCTCAGGGTGTAGGTTAAGAATTAAAGTCTTGAAGTCAAACGATATCATCTAAGCTAAAGAAGGAAAGAAAAGATGCATGAGGTCTGAGCGCTAGTCTGATCCAATATCAAGGTAGGGAAGAGGACAGGCTGAAAGTGAACTCTAGAAGCAGCAGCCTATGGTGTAGGAGAAAAAAACAGGAGTTTGGGGTGTCTTATAAACAAATAACCCAATCAAAAATTGGGCAAAGGACATCAATAGACACTGCTCAAAAGAAGATGAAAAATGCTCATCATCACTAATCAGAGAAATGCAATAAAAAATCACAATGCCATACTATCTCACACCAGTCAGAATGGCTTTTATTAAAAAGTAAAAAAAAAAATAAATAAATGTTAGTGAGGCTGTAGAGAAGAGGGAACATGTACACACTGTTGGGAGGAATGTAAATTAGTCTAACCACTGTGGAGAGCAGTTTGCAGAATTCCCATAGAACTAAGAATTGAACTACCATCTGACCCAGCCATCTTATTACTAGGTGTATACCCAAAAAACAGCTAATCATTCCACTGAAAATACACACGGGCCCATATGTTCACTGCAGCACTATTCACAATGGCAAAGACATGGAATCAACCCATCTAGATATCCATCAACAGTGGACTGGATAAAGAAAATGTGGTACACATACACCATGAAATACTACACAGTCATAAAAAGGAATGAAGTCAGTCATGTTATTTGCAGCAATGTGGACGGAGCTGGGAGGCATTTTTTTTTTTTTTTTTTTTTTTTTTTGAGACGGAGTCTCGCTCTGTCGCCCAGGCTGGAGTGCAGCGGCTGGATCTCAGCTCACTGCAAGCTCTGCCTCCCGGGTTCACGTCATTCACCTGCCTCAGCCTCCCAAGTAGCTGGGACTACAGGCACCTGCCACCTCGCCCGGCTAATTTTTTGTATTTTTTGGTAGAGACGGGGTTTCACCGTGTTAGCCAGGATGGTCTCGATCTCCTGACCTCGTGATCCGCCCTTCTTGGCCTCCCAAAGTGCTGGGATTACAGGCTTGAGCCACCGCGCCCGGCGAGGCATTATCTTAATTGAAGTAATGCAGAAACAGAAAACCAAATACCACATGTTCTCACTTATAAGTGGGAGCTAAATTTTGGGTCCTCAGGGACCTAGATAGCAACAATAAGACAGTGGGGACTACTAGAAGGTGGAGAGAGGGGGAAAGGAAAGGGCTGAGAAACTACCTAGCCGGGCGCGGTGTCTCACGCCTGTAATCTCAACACTTTGGGAGGCCAAGGCAGATAGATCACAAGGTCAGGAGATTGAGACCATCCTGGCTAACATGGTGAAACCCCGTCTCTACTAAAAATACAAAAAAAAAAATTAACTGGGCGTGGTGGCAGGTACCTATAGTCCTAGCTACTTGGGAAGCTGAGGCAGGAGAATGGCGTTGGCCCAAGAGTCAGAGCTTGCAGTGAGCCAAGATCACGCCACTGCACTCCAGCTTGGGCAAGAGCGAGACTATCTCAAAAAAAAACAAAAAACAAAAAACCTATTGGGTACTATGCTCACTACCTGGGTGATAGATTCATTCACACCCAAAACGTCACTATTATGCATTTTACCTTTGTAGCAAATCCGCACATGTACCCTCTGATTCCAAAATAAAAGTTGGAAAAAAATTATGTTAGGGGAAAGAAATGTTTCAACAAGGAAGGGATAATCGACCACTCCAAAAGCTGCTCAAAGGCAAAACAAGATGAATTTCTAAAAGTGGCCAATGACAACAGCAACATAAAGGCACCAATAATCACGACAAATGAAGTTTCTAGAGGTAGGGAGGGCAGAAATGGAGGAAAGGAAGTACAGTGAAAATACATAAATAGAGAATACAGATACTTTCAAGAAATTTGCAATAAAGAAAAATATCCAAGTTGATAGTATCTGAAGCAGAACTTTTTTTTTTTTTCTTTTTGGAGACAGGGTCTTGGTCTGTCATGCAGGCTGGAATGCAGTGTCATGATCATAGCTCACTGCAACTTCGACTTCCTTGGCTCAATGTATCCTCCCACCTCAGCCTCCTGAGTAACTGAGACTACAGGTACCTGTCACCACACCTGGCTAATTTTGGTATTTTTTGTAGAGATGGGGTTTTACCATGTTGCCCAGGCCCGCCTCTAACTCCAGGGCTCAAGCAATCCTCCTGCCTTGACCTCCCAATGTCCTGAGATTACATGCATGAGCCACCGTGCCCTGCCAGGACTTTTAAAACGTGAAATATATGAGGTCGTGTGTTTATACTGATGAGATAAATCTGGCAAGAAAAGGAAAATGGGTGATTCAGAAAAGAAAGGAGTGAGTGCAGGCTTGAAGTTCTCAAGCAGATGACAGACAGGCATGAGGTCTACTATCCGAGGTGTGTGAAGAGGGGAATAGATGAAGGCTGGACATTTCCTCCCCTATGAAAGAGGGATTGGCAGAACATGTAGGCATTTGGAAGATTTATCATGGGGAAGCTGAAGTAATTTTCTTCTGATTACTTCAGTTTGTTTCAGTGAAATAAACAGGGAGGCGATAAGCTAGGGAAAGAGGAAGGGGGGGGTATTGAAATTTTGAGGAGAAAAAGGGATAATTTTTTTTATAATTCTGATAACCTGTGGTGTTTTCCTCATGGAGCCCCAGCTAGTAGGAAAAAGACACCCAAAAATTCTCTCACAATTGCACAACAACAATGGAGAAGAGGCCAGGAGTTTTTTTATAATTCTGATAACCTCTGGTGTTTTCCTCATGCAGCCCCAGCTAGTAGGAAAGAGACACCCAAAAATTTTCTCACAACTGCATAACAGCAGCAACGGAGAAGAGGGTAGGTGAAGAAAAATAACAGCTGTTGGGAGAGAGTACACAAGGGGAACCTACTTTACCTGGGAGTGTAGCTGAGATGCAGAGAAGTCATGGAGGGCCTCTCAGATTCCGAGACCTAAAATCTTAGTTGGCATGTTCCAGAAAAGCATGCAGGGTAGAGAAATTTGGCAAGTTAAAAAGACTGAGGCCAGGCCCAGTGGTTCAGACCTGTAATCCCAGCATGCTGGGAGGCTGAGGTGGGAGGATCACTTGAGTCTAGGATCACTTGATTCTACGAAACAAGCCTGGGCAACATAGCAAGACCCCAGTTCTACATAAAGAAAAAATTAGCCAGGTGTGACAGTGTGTGCCTGTGGCCCCAGCTGCTCTGGAGGCTGAGACCGGAGGATCGCCTGAATCCAGGATGAGGTCGAGGCTGCAGTAAGCCGTGTTGGTGCCACTGCACTCCAGCCTGGATGACGGAGTGAGACCATCTCAAAAAAATTACTGAGAGAAGACCACTGTGGATAGAATATAATGAGTTGACAGGGCATGAAGTGAGTCTGTAGAAACAGGTGGAGACCAGGCCATGCGGGTCTTCTGCATCAGGCTGGGGATTGGTGTTTTTGTTTCAATGGTGTGAAGAAGCTCTTGAAGGCTTTGAGCAATGTTCACAGCAAAAATGATCCAAAGTGTCTATTACATTGTTCTATCTGGTTGCAGTGCAGAAAATGATGCAGAGGTGAAAATAGTATAATTGGGGGAAACAGGCCATTGAGGTAGAGGAGATGACAGTGTCTTAAACCAAGGGGGTGACAGTGAGATGGAGAAATATTTTGGAACTAGAAATTACAGGACCTGTCATTAGAAGACTACAAGCAAGGAGTAAGGAAAAGAGAGATATCAAAGATGAATCATTAACAGTATGACACTGAAGTGTGTGGGGGTGGATATATCACCTGGAAAAAAAGGGGGCAATTTGAGGAAGAAGCAAAACACATTCCAGTGTGTCAGGCTGAGCAAGAAGCCACCTAACATTGGCCCTGGTGAATCTGAAATGCCAGCATCACATTTAACCTCATACCAAGCCCCAGCCCCAGATCATATCAAACAGATGTGATTCTGTTGGGGGGGAAAAGCTGGAGTCATTAGCACTTGCCTGTGGGACTAAAAGGTTCTATATTCAGAGATGTTTTACTTCAGTCAAAATACAAAAAGAGAAATGTTAATTATCCAAGCCAGAACCTAAAGAGCTCAAGCTAAGTAATGACCCACAGCACTAGAACCAATTAAACATTGAGATCTGAAAGACAGTATGGTAGCATCGCTCATAAAATGCAAACACTCTATCATTCATGAAATTTGGCCCCACTAAATGGAGAAAACAATCAAATAAGGGAAGTCTTTATGAACTATGTGTTGACTTCCTTCTTGATAATTTGACAGACAAGATACAAAAAGCTTTCTTTTGGAGCTGACTCCATTCTAAGAACAGTAACCAACAATCTGGCTCACTGGCTAAAACTATCAGTTAAGAAAGTAAATGAGTTTTCCATCCCATTCTCAGCATTCCCCTCTTATGTTTTCCCCTTCACATATATTTTGAGATAGAATGAGAACCCCATCTAGAGTTTATCATAGGAAATTGTTCAAGTAGAAAACTATACAAAAATAACTCCACTGGAAAGAAATGGTTGAAAAACAGTACTAGGATACATTGACATGATTTCCAGATGTATTGTTGATCCAATGTGGTACGGTAAAAATAGACCTTACTGATGAATACTTATGTACGTAGATATAGATGTAGATATTTGGGCAGAGCTTTGTAAAAATATGAAAGTAACATTTAAGAAATTAACAGAATGTGACCGGGCATGGTGGCTCACACCTGTAATTTCCCAGCACTTTGGGAGGCAAAGGCTGGTAGATCACTTGAGGCCAGGAATTCAAGACCAGCCTGGCAAACATGGCAAAACCTGTCTCTACTAAAAATACAAAAATTGGCCTAGTGTGGTGGCACACGCCTATAATCCCAGCTACTGGGGAGGCTGAAGCATGAGAATCAAACTCAGAAGGCGGAGGTTGCAGTGAGCTGAGTTTGCACCACTGCACTCCAGCCTGGGTGACAGAATGAGACTCTGTCTTGAAAGGGAGAAAAGGGAGAAAAGGAAAAGGAAGAAAATGAAGAAAAGGAAAAGGAAGAAAAGGGAGGGAGGGAAGGAAGGAAGGAGGGAGGGAAGGAATGAAGGAAGGAGGGAAGGAATGGAGGGAGGGAAGGAGGGAAGGAAGTGAGGTGAGGGAGGGAGAAATTAACATTAGGAAATGAAGAGAATGTATCTCACTTCTTAATATTCTTAGCACATTAAGACAGTGCCTTTTTTACATAGCTGTCCTACTCGGAAACATTTTAAAACTTTAAAAGTACATCTGCTAATATCTTCATAAAGAACAGTGTGTTCAGCCTGTTCTTTGAAATGAGGTGTCAACCATCACTGCAATTCTTAGAACGGAGATGTTAAGATTGTCTGTGGTGACAAGAATGGGCTCATTGTAGGCTGCTGATAGTAGTACAGATTCCTACAAATGTCTCCATGTACTTCTGAGCCACGTAAATCATCCATGCCTAATGGATCATGAAGAGCATTTTGAAGCCTCCTTGTCCCTGAACGTCGTTGACTCTCAAGACCTTGTCAAAAACCACCAGTGGTGCCGCAATGATATCTCCCAAGTGCCCCTTCCCCGATGCAACCTTCATATACATTTGAAGGCTCTCAAAAGCTGGCAGCATAATTCAAGGGGAATTCAACAGTGTACATTTGAGCTTAAAAAAAGTTAAACCCAAAATAATATTTGAGAAAATGATGTTTCACAGCAGGAAGGGTAAGCTATTACTACATGGGAGTTTCATTTGTATTGAATTAGAATGAAATAATAGCCAATAGTGATAGAACACTTGCTGTCAGACTATAGCAAATGCTTTACATTTGTATGTCATTTAACTTTTGCAACTTTCCTGTGAGTACCGTTATCATTCCCATTTTATGGACAGTGTCCTCTTCAGAATTTCTCTTGGCATCTCAGAGACATTCCTCATTTAGTAAGTGGCAAAATGGTGATTCAAACTCAGGTTTCTCTGGTTCCAGAGGGTGAGCTGGTGAGCACCTTCCAAGGGTCCCATATGCTATTATATGGAATTCTACAGACTCTGAAAAGTTTCCAAAAATTCAGTGGAAATCATACATTTACTCGTGAAGAAACTCCCAAAAGAGGAAGTTTGGGTTTGATAGAATTAGATTCAGATCCCAACTCTGTCATTTGTGGCCTATGCAACCTCAGGCAAGTTTATTTAACACCTCAGTGTGGTTATGAGAAACTCAATGAGGTGAATGATAACCCCCGTTTTACAGAAGAACATGCTGGTTAAAAGTAACATTGGGTGTGACTATAAACAAGATTGTTGACACCTTTATTTGAAAACACTACAAAAAAAAAAGTGGTGCTAAATTTCACTCAGTCTAACCCAGATCACAGGATTGAATAAACTAGACTTTGGGGACTACACAGTCCCCAAATTTATAATTTATAAGGGTAATTTATAAGGGAAAGAGGTGTAATTAACTCACCATTCTATGTGCCTGGGGTGGCCTCAAGGAAACTTACAATCATGGTAGGAGGAGAAGGGGAAGCACGTACCTTCTTCACAAGGCAGCAGGAAAGAGAGAGAAGGGGGAAGCATCAGACAACCATCAAACAATCAGATCTCATCAGAACTCACTATCGTGAGAACAGCAAGTGGGAAATCCGCCCCCATGATCAAATCACCTCTCCCACCAGGCCCCTCCCTCGACACTGGGGGATTACAGAGAGAGATGAGATTTGGGTGGGGACGCAGAGCCAGATCATATCACTCCCTTTATCCATGGGGGATGCATTTTAACATGCACAATAGATGCCTAAAATCATACACAGTACTAAACCTTATACACTGTATATAGTATTTTTTTTGCTATAAGTACATACCTATGATAAAGTTTAACTTAAAAATTAGATACAGCAAGAGATTAACAATAATAACTAATAATAAAATAGAGCAATTACAGCAATATACGGTATTAAATGTTTTGTAGGCCAGGCATGGTGGCTCATGCCTGTAATCCCAGCACCTTGGGAGGCTGAGGCAGACAGATCACTTGAGGCCAGGAGTTTGAGATCAGCCTGGGCAACATAATAAAATCCCATTATCTACTACAAATACAAAAATTAGCCTGACATGGTGGTGCAAGCCTGTAATCCCAGTTACGTGGGGGGGGGGGGCTGAGGCACAGGAATTGCTTGAACCGGGGAGACAGAGGTTGCAGTGAGCTGAGGTCACACCACTGCACTTCCAGCCTGGGTGACACAGCAACTCTGTCTCAAAAAAAAAAAAAAAAAAAAAAAAGAAATGTTGTGTTTGTGTCTCTGTGTGTGTGTGTGTGTGTTTCAAAGTATCTCATTGTATGTAATGTTTTCTGATGCAGTTGACCTCTGGTAACTGAAACCACCAGTAACTGAAACTGCAGAAAGCGAATCTGTAGATAAGGAGGAACTACTATGCTGATATGGGTTTATTGTGTAATTAACTGTCTTGGAGGGTTCTCAGGTTCAGACCACACTCCCATAGATGGGAGTAGAGTTTTCTTAAGGTGAAACAATATGTTCATTCTCAGCCATCCTGTGAAGAGGTCCTTCTGGGGCAAGGACTTAGGGCAATACATAGGTATTGGCTACTCCTGGCCACAGTGACAGTTCCAGAAGGTAACAAGAAGTCAGTCTGGTGGAAGGACCTGAGACTGTGCCAGAACTGTAAATTACTGCATGTTTTACTTCTTTTTCCTTATTACCAATCTTCAGTAAAATCTGTGATGAGCTAGGACAAAATTCAGCAAACATTTTCTGTAAAGGGCTGGATAGTAAATATTCTAGGCTTTGTGCCCATACTGTCTCTGTCACAACCACTTAACTCTGTTGCAGAAAAGCATCCATAAATATGTAAATGAATGAATGTGGCTGTGCTCCAATAAAACTTTATATACACTGAAATTTTAATTTAATATAATTTTACATGCGGTAAAATATTATTCTTCTTTGGACTTTTTTTCAACCACTTAAAAATGTTAAATTCATTCTCAGCTCACAGTCCATACAAAAATAGGCAGAGGACCAGATGTGAACTATAGATTAGGGTTTGCCAACCCCTGCTCTAGGAAATTAAAGAGGAGGGCATGTCCTTCTGAGAGTAAGACAGTGAAAGAGAAAACAAAAGTATGCTTTCCCTGAAGATTGAGGATGGAAACCTACTGCAACAGTCACCACCAGAAGACAGCCACATTCCACGAATACTGATCTTCCTCCAACTTAACCAAGCCCACAGTGACTGAATTTTAGGATGTCAACGTAAGGCAACAATGGCCTCTACAGACTGCGTATTATAGAATAAAGCATCAGTGATGTTCCTGGAACATAAGAACATGCTCTCATGACACTTGATTCCTTCTCTTTCTTCCTTCTTTCCTTCCTTTTCTTATTTTAGTTTCACAAACTCAGTGTGATTATGTTTAATTCTTGTTGGGGTTTTTTCCTAAGTCTGACTAATAGAAAAATAGGAAAGCCAAATCCTTATTATTTAAACCATAGTTAAGACTTTAGGGCTGGATATTGACTCATGCCAGTAATCCCAATCCTTTGGGAGGCTGAGGTAGGAGAATCATTAAGCACAGGAGTTAGAGACCAGCCTGGACAACATAGCAAGATCTCTTTTCTACAATAAAACATTTTTTTTAATTAGCGAGGCGTAGTCACACGTGCCTTTAGTCATGCCTACTCAGGACACTGAGGTGGGAGGATCGCTTGAGCCCAGGAAGCTGAAGTTGCAGTGAGCCATGAACGTGCCAGTGCACTGCAGCCTGAGTAACAGAGCGAGACCTTGTCTCAAAAAAAAAAAAAAAAAAAAAAAAAAAATTAGCGTTTTTTTAACAGATTGATTCTTCAAGACCTATAGTCAAGGGACAAAAGTAAACTAAGACAATACACAAAAGATTCTTTGATGGTGGTCTGTACCACTGGTCCTATATAAAAATTGCACCACATGTGTCTTTTTCTCCACATTCTATGTATACCTTTGTGAGTATGTGCACACTTACATGCACGTGGGCCTTTCTCCAACCTTTACTTTTATGCACACTTTGAAATAAAATTTTTCATTAAATTCATTCATCTTCTGGATCAGCCAAAGGAGAACTTTGTAGACTTTAATACAGCATAGAAAATCAATACATCACAATTAGTAAAAAGCAATTGGAAAGCCGCCTGGCTTATTCTATTTATTTTTACTCATACGCATTCAGTTTGTTTGAACAGAGAATAATTTTGCTATTCATTCCATCAGCCAGAATTCTTGAACCAACGAAGCCAATGGACACTAATGAAAAGGCATTTTTCATGTCCGTTACATTTGACTTAACATCAAGTTGCTTAATGAATTACACATTTGGGTTTCACCTTAGAGTTGATTAAATATTTAACATTTTGAACAAAAATATAGCTGCATTTGGTAGGTTAAGAGTGAGCCACAAAATGGTTTCTAGCAACTGATTCTGGAAGCACATTATAGGAAACACTATTAAAAATTATCTAACCCAATAAACCAACAGGTTAGGCTAGAAAACTGAGGCCCAAGAGATCAGGTGGCATGCTCAAGGCAAGGTCATCCAGGTAGATTTTAACCAGCCATTTTAGCTGCATATTAGACTCCTTTTGAGAAGCAGAAAATGGGACATTTCTTTTATGATGGTCGAATCCTAGTTTTCAGACTGATCCTTTTTTTGAACAGCTGTAGATTTTGTTCCTGATCTCAGTGTACATGTGTTTCTAACACTCCCAAATGAAGGCTCTGCTCTAAGGGAAGATACGGATTTTAGCTGCTGCTGTGGGTAGTACAGGGGTAAGTGCCAACGTGTTTAGGTGCAAAGTTTATTCTTGAAGTTGCCAGCTCTAGCTAATTGAAGATGTAAAAGATGACACTAATTCTTAAAGAAATAAAATAAAACTAGCACATTGCAGTGAAACCACAAAATTTTTCATTGTGTGCCTTCCCTAAGAAAAAAAGAATTTTTTTTAAATAATCTTTTATCAATCTTTTTTAAATAAAATACCCTCTCTTAAATTAAAAAACGTTTAAAAAGTTCTTCCCAACTTAAATGTGATTAAGGAAAGTTAACATTTGACTCGGAGAAGTTGTTTGGGGTCGCAAAATTGTAAGCCACCTCAAAACAGTTATTTCCATACAATTAACCAACTAATTTTAGAGCATTATTGAGGTATCATACAATAAGCTGCACATATTTAAAGGGCACAATTTGAGCAATGTTGACATATGCATACATTCAGGAAGCCATCATCACAATCAAGATAATAAGCATTTCCATAATGCCCAAAAGTTTCCTATCACCAGTTGGTAATCCACCCCCTCTCCAGTGCTGTCCACAGCCATCTACCATCTGGCTTTTTCTTTGTTTGCTTTTGTTTAGTTTTGTTCTACTAGTTGTCCAGCAGCCCCTTTACTGAACTATTTTCCTTTGCAGCTCTTGACTACCTGGGCATCCAGCCATCGAGGAAGTCATGAGGATGGCGTCATCAACATGGTGGCCCACATACGAGGCCATCCCCAGGATCTCTCTAGTGCTTCCAGAGAGTTCTCTGGCTAAAGATTGATGCTGCATTTGTCATACATTGTTGTGGCAATCTCACAAAAAGTGATATTTACACTGCACTCAATGTTTTCCTGTTTCTTTCTCTCTTTCAGGGGTTCCTTGAGGGATTTCATGTTCAGAGCAGAAGCAGAAGGTACTATCACAATCTGGGACTGCCTGTTCTGAACTGTCAGTTCCACTGTAATCCTTATACCCTCCAGTCACTAGTTGCCTTGGCAATGTATAAACAACCTTTTTTGAAGACAGAACCAAGGGATCCACCTTGGCAGCCAGGGCACACATGGCACAGACATCCCCATCCGTGCACCTCAGATACATGGCTTGGTGTCATTGGGTTTGAACTCAGGCCATATGGTGGGGGCAGCCAATATTTGATAAACCCAAATGTGGGATGATGGAATAAAGTGACACTTTGGTCTCCTCTGAGCCAAAAGCTAAAATCTGCTTTTTGTTTACATTTTCTAGAAATGTATAGAAATGAAATTATGTAGTGTATACTCCTTTTTACTCTGGCTTCTGTAATGCACCATAAATGATTTTGAGATTCAGTCACGTTGTTATATACATCAATAGTTTGTTCCTTTTCTGTGTTCTGAATTAATGGAAAGGACATAGAAAAATTAAAATGAATCAAAGACTTAAATGCTAAATATAAAAATTCTAAAAAAAAAAAAAAACACACAGGAGAAAATCAGAGGACTTCAGTTAGAACAAGATCTCTTATATAGCATAACAAAAGCATTAATTAATTTAAAAATTAATAAATTGGACTGGTCCCAGTGGCTAAAGCCTATAATCCCAACATTTTGGGAGGCCTAGGCAGGCGTATCACTTGAGGTCAGGAGTATGAGACCAGCCTGGCCAACACGGTGAAACCCCGTCTGTACTAACATACAAAAAAAATTAGCCACACGTGGTGGCAGGCACCTGCAATCCCAGCTATTTGGGAGGCTGAGACTGGAGAATCTCTTAAACTCTCTCAAAAAAAATAAATAAAATAAATAAATTGGACTTCATCAAAATTTAAAACTTTTGCTCTTCAGAAGACGCTGTTAAGAAAATGAAAAGGCAAGCCACAAACTATGACAACATGTATATCAGATGAAGGATTCATAGTCAGGATATATAAAGAACTCAACAAGGCAAGGCATGGTGGCTCATGCTTATAATCCCAGTGCTATGAGAGGCCAAGGTGAGAGGATCACCTGAGGCCAGGAGTTCAAGACCAGCCTGGGCAACATAGAGAGATACCATCTCTACAAAAAACAATTTAAAAGCATTAGCTAGGCATGGTGGCAAATGCCTGTGGTCTCAAGCTAGAAGGCTGAGGCAGGAGGACTGCTTGAGCCCAGGGGGTCGAGGCTGCAGTGAGCTGTAACTATATCACTAAACTCCACTGACCCCAACCTGCTGACTCTTTGCTGCCAGCCTTCCCTGTGACCCTGCCTGACTTCTACTTCCTTCCTCCTTCCTATCTTTGCTCTTGGACTGTTTGCCTGCATCTCACCAGGAATCTGCTCTCATGACCTCTTCAGCTACAGGATTTGACTTGGTCATAGTATCTACTATGGTTTGAACAAGTCCCCTCCAAAATTCAGGTGCTGCAAATAATAGTATTCAGATCTGGCGCCTTTAAAAGGGAAAGGACTCCCTATTCAGTAAATGGTGCTGGGAAAACTGAATTGCCATATGGTAGAAGAATAAAACTGGAGTTTTGTCTCTCACCATAAACAAAAAATTAACTCAAGAAGAATTAACGACTTAAACATAAGACCTGAAACTAAAATTCAAACATAAGACCTGAAACTGTAAAAATCCTAGAAGGGAACCTAGGAAAAACACTTCTGGCCATCGGCCTAGGTGAAGAATGTATTAAGATCTCAAAAGCAAATGCGACAAAAACAAAAATCAACAAATGGAACTTAATTAAACTAAAAAGCTTCTGCACAGCAAAAGTAACAGAGTAAACAGACAACCTACATAATAGGGGAAAATATTTGCAAATTATGTATCCAACAAAGGACTATATTCAGAATGTACATTAAACTCAATTCAGTAGAAAAAACAAATCCATTAAGAGCTTGGCAAAACCAAAGAAATTTACAGATTCAATGCTATACCCATCAAGCTACCACTTTCTTCACACAATTAGAAAAAACTATTTTAAACTTCATATGGAACCAAAAAAGGAGCCTGTATAGCCAAGAAAATCCTGGGAAAGAAGAACAAAGCTGGAGGCATCATGCTACCTGACTTCAAACTATACTACAAGGCTACAGTAACCAAAACAGCATGGTACTGGTACCAAAACAGATATATAGACCAATGGAACAGAACAGGGGCCTCAGAAATACCACCACACATCTACAACCATCTGATCTTTGACAAACCTGACACAAACAAGCAATGGGGAAAAGATTCCCTATTTAATAAATGGTGTTGGGAAAAGTGGCTAACCATATGCAGAAAACAGAAATTGGAACCCTTCCTTACACCTTATACAAAAATCGACTCAAGATGGATCCAAGTCTTAAATGTAAAAACCTAGGACTATAAAAATTCTACAAAGAAAACCTGGGCAATACCATTCAAGACATAGGCATGGGGAAAAGACTATGTCTAAAACACCAAAAGCAATGGCAACAAAAGCCAACACTGACAAACGGGATCTAATTAAAGAGCTTCTGCACAGCAAAAGAAGCTATCATCAGAGTGAACCAGCAACCTACAGAATGTGAGAAAATTTTTGCAATCTATCCATCTGACGAAGCACTAATATCTAGAATCTACAAAGAACTTAAACAGTTTTATTTACAAGAAAACAACCCCATTAAAAAGTGGGCAAAGGATATGAACAGACAGTTCTCAAAAGACATTTATACAGCCAACAGACATATAAAAAAATGCTCATCACTGGTCATTAGAGAAATGCAAATGAAAACCACAATGAGATACCATCTCATGCCAATTAGAATGGCTATCACTAAAAAGTCAGGAAACAACAGATGTTGGAGAGGATGTGGAGAAACAGATGCTTTTACACTGTTGGTGGGAGTGTAAATTAGTTCAACTATTGTGGAAGACAATGTGGCAAATTCCTCAAGGATCTAGAACTGGAAATACTATTTGACCCAGCAATCCCATTACCTTTTTATATAATCCAAAGGATTATAAGTCATTCTACTATAATGACACATGCCCACGTATGTTTACTGCAGCACTATTCACAATAGCAGATACTTGGAACCAACCCAAATATCCATTAATGATAGACTAGATAAAGAAAATGCAGCACATATACACCATGAAATAGTATGCAGCCATAAAAAAGGATGCGTTCATGTCCTTTGCAGGGACATGGATGAAGCTGGAAACCATCATTCTCAGCAAACTATCACAAGAACAGAAAACCAAACACCACATGTTTTCACTCATAAGTGGGAGTTGAAAAATGAGAACACATGGACACAGGAAGGGGAACATCACACACCAGGTGGAGAGGAAAATCACACACTGGGTCCTTTTGGCAGGGTGGGGAGCTAGGGGAGGGACAACATTAGAAGTACCTAATGTAGGTGACAGGTTGATGGTTGCAGCAAACCACCATGGCATGTGTATACCTATGTAACAAACCTGCACAATGTACACCAGAACTTAAAAGCATTTAAAAAAATGTTTAAAAAAAAAAGGTGGGGAAAGGACAAAGATTTCTCAAAAGACGACATACAAGCAATAAAAAAAACACATGAAAAATGCTCAACATAACTAATCAAAGAAATGTAAATAAAAACTACAATAAGATATCATCTTACACCAATCAAAGTGGTTATTACTAAAAAGTCAAAAAATAACAGGTGTTGGCAACGCTGTGGAGAAAAGGAAGCACATACATTTTTGTTGAGAATATAAATTAGTTCAATGACTATGGAAAACAGTATAGAGATTTCTCAAAGTGCTAAAAATAGAGCTACCATTCAGCCTAGTAATTCCACTACTATCTACCCAAAGGAAAAGAAGTCTTTGTATAAAAAGACACCCGTACTCTTACGTTCATCACAGCACTATTCACAATAGCAAACTCATGGAACCAACCTAATTGTCCATCAACAGTTGACCAGAGAAAGAAAATGTGGTATACATACAAACTGGGATACTATGCAGCCACTAAAAAGAATGAAATAGTGTCTTTTGCAGCAGCTTGGATGGAACTGAAGGCCATTATATTAAGTGAACTAACTCAGAAAACTAAATACCAAATGTTCTCACTTGTAAGTGGGAGCTAAACAATAGGTATTCATGGTCATAAAGATGGAAACCATAGACACTAGGGACTCCAAACAGGGGGAGAGGTGAAAATTACCTATCCGATACAATGTTCATTATTGGGGTTTTGGGTACACTATAAGCCAAATCCCCACTAGTATACAATATACCCATGTAACAAACAACCACATGTACCCCCAAATCTAAAATAAAACATACTTGAAAAAAAAATTTTTAAAGGTGGTTAGGCAATGAGGGCTCCTCCCTCCTGAATGGGATTAAGGCTCCCATAAAAGAGTCCATGCAGAACTCAGTTAGCTTGCCCTTCCACCTTCTCCATGTGAGGACATAGCGTTCTTTCCCTCCGGAAGACGTAGCCCTCCACCAGACAACTGAAGCTGCCAATGCCTGGATTTTGGACTTCTCAGCCTCTAGGATTGTGAGAAAAAAAATTCTATTTTCTTATAAATTAACCAGTCTATGGTGTTCTCTTATAGCAGCACAAAAACAGACAAAAACACTATTGACAAACTTAGCCCATTCATTCCAAGCGTGACACTATACTTACAAAATATATGTATCTCATCTGTGGTTACAGACTACAGCAGTAACACTCTCTTGATCTACATGTGATTCAATAGCAGCTGAGTAGACAGGTTTTTGTTTTTCTTTTTGAGACGGAGTCTCGCTCTGCCACCCAGGCTGAAGTGCAGTGGCGCGATCTCAGCTCATTGCAAGCTTGAGCAGACAGTTTTATGTGAACTCAGGCTAACCTCATAGGCAGCATCTTGCCTCAAGATGCACCATGTTCTCTGTCTGCCCTGCAAGTTCTGTAATCCTTGAGTTGCCTCTTAGCCTACATACAAGTGCAGGTAAGTTAGTGCTTTCCACCCCTCAAGACAACCCTCAAACAACGGGAGATGAGGTGTGTGGATGAATTCTCCAGCATCCCTCCCTTCAGATAAAAAATTGAGAGACATTCTGCAATCTTCTCAGACGTTCCCACAGAATTGAATCCCCATCGCCCCACAGCACTGACCTTCATAATGCTTGCACTGATTTTCCTCATTCCCTGTCTCTCTCTTCCCACTCCCTTATTCCTGCTTCCCTAATAAACTACCCACTCAAGTTCATGTCTGAGCCGCTCTTGGGAGAATTAAAACTACATGGCCCCCAACAAAGGAACACCTGACTCGATTCCAAGAAACAACATATATTTTGAAGAGATGATGTCCTGTGTTTTACTCATATTAATTCAGTTGAAATGCTGGCAAGGACAAACACGGGTTTGTAGATCCAGATGATGGTTCTGGAGAGGAATCTGAAGTCAAGAGCACAAACAAGAATAACTAGGCTTTTTACTTCTCTGTTTTTAATAAACTTTAATAGGCAACATTTCCAGTACTTGAAAAGTAGTCCCTTGACTCGATTCAACACTCATAAAAAGTTGTGATTCTTGTCCTGGAAGACAGGACTGCTTGTGTTCCAACTATAATAACAATGTGACTTCATCACCGTCCTGGGTTTAAACTTGAGAACTCCCTGGGAAAACAGTCCACCTCATTGTAAACACTATGAAGCCTAATATTACCAATTTGCTGATTCATCCAGTATCCAGAACTAGAATGACATAGTCACGGATATTCTGGATTTTGTTCTATTTGATTTTATTTTTAACCCATTTATGGCTTTGGGTTTTTCACAACCAATAGAAAATAAAATGGACTCATTTCTTCACTCTGCAACAGGAGCTCAGAAGAAAACACCGTGAAGATTTTTCTTGGCATACCAGATTTCCCCTAAAGATGTGTTGCCCTCTTTTCATTCTTGTTATAGCAAGATGGGAAATCAGCTTTTGATGGGGTAGAAAGCACACATCTAGAAACAGAAATCGAATCCATTTTCAAAGACTTCATTCACTACCCTCACCAGAAAAGTCTTCTTGGAGCTCTGGCATTGACAATCCCAGCACTCATCTCACTTTTTACAGCCAACTCTTTCACTGTCTCAACAAAAGGGCAAGGCCATAGCTGGTGAGAGGTTTGCTTCCACTGCTTCCTGAAACCCCAGTTTTTCATAACTTTTGCCATGAGTTCAGGACATATTTCTAATCAGAAATAGTATTTTCTGGGACTCAGCCAGCTGAGTTCCAGAGATGTCTCTGATATTAACTTAAAGTATGACTTCAAGCAAGTTCTTTCTCCTCTTGGTATGTGAAAGAATTCCCTTTTGGATAAGGTAGCCCGTGTACGTGGCTCTAAGGATAATAGGAGCTTTCACCATGGTAGCAGATCATAAGCTATATACCCAAACACACAGGCTTATTTTGATATTTATGTTCAGCACACTTTGACAAAGTATTTGCTAAGTGGTGCCCTGGGCAAGACACCAATATTCTACCTCAGTGTCTCCCCTGTATAAAAGCGGGCATAATAGAACAAACATGAGGATCATATGAGTATGGCATTTCCCCAAACGAACGAGGCTCCCCAGTAATGTCAAATTATCTTCAACAGTTGGAAGAGATTTCAAAGAAGTCACTTAGGACAATGTTCAGAGATAGAAACTCTAAAAATGGTGACATTTTGCAAGAGAGGATGTCTTTAGCAAAAAAAAAAAAAGGAATCTTTCCGGCAACTCTGGATGCTGGTGTGTATTTTAAACTGTAGAGTATTTAATAATTATTTTGGGGAGTAATTGTGATTGTAGACTACCAGGAGTACAGATGTTAAGCAAGGGGTAATGTGATGTCAGCACTATTATTTTATCATCGTTATAAGTTATAGTATTTTGGAGCACCTTTAAAAGAAGTGCTGGGCTGGGCATGATTGGTTGTTCACGCCTGTAATTCCAGCACTTTGGATGGCTGAGGTAGGTGGATCACTTGAACCCAGGAATTTGAGACCAGACTGTGCAACATGGCAAAAACCCCTTTCTACAAAAAAAATACAAAAATTATCAGGCATGGTGGTGCATGCCTGTGGCCCCAGCAACTCAAGAGGCTGAGGCACAAGAATCGCTTCAGCCTGGCACGTCGAGGCTGCAGTGAGCCGAGATGGGAGGATCACACGAGCCCAGGAGGTTGAAGCTGCAGTGAGCCAAGATCGTGCCACTGCACTCCAGCCTGGGCAACAAAGCAAGACTCTGCCTCAAAAAAAAAAAAAAAAAAAGCACTGAAGAGTTACTTATGACTGCGCTCCTCAGGCTTATTCCATTTCCCACCAATGACCCCCAAAGAGAAGATACTTGCTCACCCACTATAATCCAGGGAGTCATAGTGAATAAAACAAAATTCACATCCCACACTGTGATCACTAAGTAAATCTTTCATCACCCAATTCCATCCGTTAAATATTGTACCTCAGATTATATTCTGAGGTGTCACAACTCACTCCGTTTCCAGAGGCAATAAAAATTTTGTTTGAGCAGAGAAATCTGAGACAGAGAGAATGTGTGTGTGTGTGTGAAAGAGAATCTGAATTGTATTTTCCTTTGTACTCGAAATACCTGTAATCACAGAATATTCTAGATGTTATTATAACTCCAGAAGAATTATGCCCAGGGAATTAAAACAATCCAAGTTCAAACATATACAGATACACACACAGACACACACACACACACCCTCGGGTAAAGCTAAATCAATGGGGCAAATGAGTGAAGAGAAAGGACTATGTGCTTTAAAATGAAGCTGACTTTCGTTGGAATTCTGGCCTGCCACCCACTTAAGTATAGTTGAGAGCCTTGTTCCCACAGACAAAGTTTAAATCCTGATTCTACCATTTGTATGACTTTGGACAAATTATTCCAGCTCTGTCTCTAATACTTTATTGTAAAATGGGGCAAAAACAGTGCCTGCCTATCTCATAGCAATGTTCTGAGTATTAAGTGATTTAACATTTACAAGAGCTTGGGAGGGGCCAGACACGGTGGCTCATGCCTGTAATCCCAGCACTTTGGGAGGCCGTGGTAGGCGGATCACCTGAGATCAAGAATTAAAGACCAGCCTGGCCAACATAGTGAAACCCCATCTCTACTAAAAATACAAAAATTAGCCAGGTGTGGCGGCACATGCCTGTAATCCCAGCTAGTAGGGAGGCTGAGGCAGGAGAACCACTTGAACCCAGAGGCGGAGTTCACAGTGAGCCGAGATGGCGCCACTGCACTCCAGCCTGGGTGACAGATCTCAAAAAAAAAAAAAAAAAAAAAAAAAAAAAAAAAAAAAAGCAGCTCAGGGAGACTACCTAGCACATAAGTGAAACTCAAACATCGGCTATTATCATTATTATTATCATCATCATCATCATCATTAACCAGTTACACGTCCTATGCAAGTTGCTACTCTCCCTATGCCTCAGTTTTCCCTTCCATGAAACAGGTATAACAAGATTCCCATAAGACTAAAATGAGACAGTGATGAGGAATTATCTGGAACAGTGCCTGGGTAAGGAAGCCCTAGCTCAGTTATATGGGAAAATGTCATCTAAGTGTCCCAAGTTTAATGGTCACTAGTCAAGAAACACTACACACTTTGAAGTAGCCAAAGATGGTAAAGCCTGGAGTGGTAGCCAGCTTTATTTATTGTCAAGGCCAGCACATTCATCAACTCTCCTCATTAAAATTTGCCAATTAATGAGCAGTGGCGTACCCCTTAGCAAAGGTCAGCAGCAACCTAAGCAAACTTATCAGAAATTCAAAGAGGTGCAGAGTTTGGGAAAAGTTCATTCTTCCCTTAATTAACAGATCTAATTACAATCCTGACATAACAAAATGCAAAATGCGCTCTTCAAAAGACACCAAGTCAAAGGTTTAACAGCCCAGATAACCTTCTCCTTTGGTACAGGCTGACCCAAATGTAGAGGAGGGGGGAGGAGGGAATCTTAGAGTAGTCAACAGGGTAGATGAAAGGCGTTTTCAAGAAATTAAAGCTTAGAAGCACATCAGAATCCCAGAGTAACAAAGGAATTGAGAGGGAATAAAAACCTTCCTACATCCTGGGATCTGGGTGAACACAAAGTCAAGGCTTTCACTAATCTCCTTCCTTAGCAAACGTCAAAGTATTTATTTGGTGACCTTTCCTGGTTATGAATAGCACTAACATCCTAAAGAATGTAGGTCTGTAATTGTTGCCTCATCTAGATCCATACCTAAAGTGCAATAAGATGGAACAGTTCCTGCTTTGCTTAAGTTGTTTCTGAAATAGGTACAGAATTTCAAACCAGGTACCGCTAAACCAAAGGCTTAGAAAAAGGCAGTCTGACCTGCAGCTCATCCCCCTCCTCTGGGGGCTAGCGTCTTGAGAGGGTGAGCTCGGTCCGTTTCATGACCTAGGATCAGCTTCACCAGAGACTTCAAAAACTCTGGCAGCTTCAGGTTTTGCTTCATTACATGAAAGTGAATGAATGGGATGATAGAAACCATTAAATCTTAGTGCTTCCCACCAGTTTCAACAGTGTTCGAAACTCTTGATCGGCAAGAGGCGTTTCTACTCCCAATGCCTCAAAAACTTCTACAGAAGTTCCTAAGTGAGATGTATACTTGTGAATTAGAATAAACGTATCACAGGGGCTGGGCACGGGTGGCTTATGTCTGTTATCTCAGCACTTTGGGAGGCTGAGGTGGGCGAATCACCAGAGGTCAAGAGTTCAAGACCAGCCTGGCCAACATGGTGAAACCCCATCTTTACTAAAAATACCACAAAAAAAAATAGCCATGCATGGTGGCACGCACCTGTAGTCCCAGCAACTCAGATGTCAAGGCAGAAGAATTGCTTGAACCCAGGAGGCGGAGGTTGCAGTGAGGTAAGATTATACCACTGCACTCCAGCTTGGGTGACACAGTGAGACACCATCTCAAAAAATAAAATAAATACAGAGATCACAGAATATTATTAATCTGAAAGAGAAAACTGGTGCCCAGAGAAAGCAAATGGCTTGCCTAAGATCAAAGAGAAAGGTAATAGTAGAGGACTCTGCTGTCCATCCTCACAGGGTCAGATGTGCTTTCTCCACCCACTTAGTCATTTAATTGTCTGATAATTATTGAAGGAGTGTCTTGCATGTGTTGGATCTTGTTTTTAGTCATTGGAAAGTGGTTGAAGGTCCAAAGACGACATGATGTCATAGAGCTTCCCTTCTAGGGGAGGAAAATAGACAATGAAACCAACAAAGACATAAGAAAGCTACATCTGGGATCAGTGCTTACAGAGAATTAAAATAGAGGAATGTGATAGTGACTGGCTGACTACTACAGGAGGAACGACCAGGGAAGCTCTCCCTGAAAGGTGACACTTCAGCTGAGACTTGAATGGCATGCAGGCGGTTCAGGTGAGAACCAGAGACAGGGCGTAACAGCAGACAGGGATGGTTGGTGCCAAGGCCTGAAGCTGCTGAAGAATGATGACGGAGGCGCAGCAGGGCATGGGTAGATAATACAGGACTCTGCACATCCATGATAGGGTGTATGAATTTTATTACAAGTGAAATAGAATCCACTCGAGGGTTTTAAACAAGGAGTGATCTGAATTCTCTTAAAAAGATCATCCGGGCAGATGTGCAGAGACTGGATTAAAGGAGACAGGAGGATCAGGAAAAATAACTAACAGGTACTGGGCTTAATACCCGGGTGATGAAGTAATCTGTACAACCCCCTATGTTTGTTACCTATGTAACAAACCCACACACGTATCCCTGAAAATTTAATAAATAAGTAAGAATAGTTAATTTGGGCCAAATTCAGATGCCTATAAGATACCCAGTGTGAGATACCAGCTAGATGACTGGATATAGAAATATACAAACCTGGGATTCCAGGAAGATGTTTGGGATAGGAGCATCCATTTGGAAGTTACTACCTTAGAGCTGTTATTAAAAGTCATGGGATTGGATGAGGTCACCGGGCAAGAGGAGGAATGTCTGCAAAGGAGCAGTCCGCCCCGCTGCTTTCTAGGAGGAGCTCTGTGCTTTTCTCTCTCACACAGCAGTTCTTTGACAGTGCTTGAAAATAACAAAGGAAGTGAGGTGACTCTCAGCGTCCTTAGACGCAGCGTGTTTGGAGTTGGTGCCTCTTCCCCATAATCAAAAGGCCCTCAGAGGTGACACGCAAAGACGCGCACGCTCTGATGTGTGGCAGAGTGAACCCTGGTCCCCCACTCAAGTCCTTCATAAAGGAAAAGAAAAAATCCATCTGCTTCCACAGAACTGTTGAGTTTTACTTACTGCGCACAGGAGGAAAAAAGAAGCCGCAGCTCTTCCCTCAGAGCCTGGGATGAGGCTGCCCCCTCGTGTCCACTAACAGTCAGGACCCGCTCAACCCGAAATCCATTTTTCAAAGTTGAGCACACACAGCTGCCTTTATTTCCTCCTCTCTTTTTTCTTAAATAAGCACCATTTTCTAGAAATCAATCCCATGAGTTCCAATTAGAGGAACATAGAAGCACAAGGAAACAAAGAAGATCCAGATGACTTTAACCACCACTGGAACATCAAAAGGTGAGCTTTTTAAAAACACATCCTTCCTCCTTAAAGCTACTATTGTTTTGAGGGGCCCAGGGGAAGGAAACCCAGCTCAGTGACTCACCATAAACCCAACACTTTGGGAGGCTGAGGAAGGAGGATCACTTGAGGAGGAGCTTGAGATCCACCTGTGCAACATAGCAAGACCCCCTTTCTCGACCAAAAAAAAAAAATTGAAAAATTAGCCCAGCGTGGTGCATGCCTGCAGTGCCAGCTACTCAGGAGGCTGAGGTGAGAGGATCGCTTGAGCCTGGGAGGTCAAGGCTGCAGTGTGCTATGATTGTACCACTGCACTCCAACCTGTGTGACAGAGCAAGGCTTCGTCTCAGAAAAAAAAAAAAAAAAAAAAAAGGAAAACAAAAATCACACACATCTTTCCCTATCGCACAAGTTATACCTCTCAAGCAGTGATATTGATGGCTTAACAGATTCAGATACCTGGTGTTCCTTTAAGATGCCCTAGGGAGTTTCATCTTGATGTGATTGGTAGGGCTGATTAACCAGCGTCTTGATGTGGGTGCCCCTGAAAGCAGAACCTGAGACAAGGATTTGAGTGCAGGTGATGTCAGAAGCAGGAGTGTGGAAGGCCAGGAGCAAAACAGGAATGAGGGAAAAGCACGTCTGGGTTATTGAGCTATTTACCTTTGGGTCAATCACAGCTCAGACCCACCAGGGAACTTCTGAGAACCCACGTAGAATTATGCAACTAAAGGGCGATAGTCTGGTGCCTTTTTCTTTTTTGAAACAGAATCATTCTTTGCCACCCAGGATGGAGTGCCGTGGTGCAATCATAGCTTACTGTAGCCTTGAACTCCTGCTCTCAAGCGATCTCCCATCTCAGTCTCCCAAGTATCTAGGACCACAGGCGCATGCCACTGTGCCTAGTTATTTCTATTTTGGAGACACAGGGTCTTGCTATGATGTCCAGGCTGATCTCAAACTCACGGCCTCATGCAAATCTCCTGCTTCGGCCTCCTAGAAGTGTTGAGATTACAGGTATGAACCACAGCACCCAGCCTCTAGTGACTTCAACCTACTCTCAATTCCCGGTTGAAGGATTGTTCTCCTGCACATCTAGGATAAGTCCTATCCATGGCTTTCAAGAGTCCTGAGGCAGAAGAGAACATGACCCACACGGAAATGCTTGAGGTGAGATGGGGGCAGGAACAGCAACTGTCCACCTCCACTGGGCTGAAAAAGATGGGTTGAGGTGATGTGGCCTGGGTATGACCAGCATCTATGTCCTCCAGGAAGAGTCTCATCTTGAATAATTTAGAGGACAGGATGCCACATTTGCCATTTGCTACCTGTGCAAGCTTTGGCAAACGTCTTTTCCCTCTAAACCTTAATTTCTTCATCCATAAAGTAATTACAATGGTAGCTATAATTAAATGCTCTTCTAAATAATGAATGTGTTAATATATGTGAGATGCCTATTGCAAGAAGAAAAACACATTAAGTTGTTATAGTATTGTTAATAAAATAGTAATTATAAGAGTAATATCTCATTTGCCTTACTGCTTTCTAATTTTGGTTCACATTTATTGACTCTGTTTTGGTCTTGCTCTTAACTCAGTTGCTTCTGTTTATTTAGATACATGGTGGTTGCCTCCACTTGTTTCCTTTCTTTCTTCTTCCTTCTTCCTTCCTAACAAATATTGAGTCCTAACTGTGCTTCAGGCACCGTGCTCACCTGACTGTATAGTTCTTCTTTGTTTCTCAAGCTGTATTTAGCATTCTTTCCTGAATTACTGGAAATTCATTGCTTGTATAAAACAGTCGCCCTCACTAACCTCTATTTTGCACCACACAAATAACTTTAAAGTCTTGTCACGTCACACTGGAAATGCAACAAAAAGACCAGAACTTATATCTGAATGAACAGATAGTCACCTAGCAAAGTTGCACAATCCACCTCTCTGCACCTCCACCCCAAACATACATTTAGGGAATGGTAGGGTTGGCTTATTTTCTATGTATTTGAAGACAAAATTTTTTTTTTGTATTTGTAGGAACATGTAATACCACAGAGGAGTTACCCAGCACTAAAGGCCACATTTTATTCTTTTGCCACCCCACTTTATACCTACCCTAGTAACTTTCGCTTAGTAAGTATACAGTAAGTATTAGCTACTATATTCCTCATTTATCAAATATTTTCAGCACTCACTGTAATTGATAATTGATGTATTATGTGCTGAAAACGAACACAAAGGTGATTAAAATATAATTTGTACTATCAAGATGACTGTGGTCTACCAGAGAAGATAATATTAAGTGCCTCTAACTAGAAGGATGTGTGTAATGTGTGTGTCTTCTCTAGAGGACAGTAGAATCCTTTAGGGAAGGAACTCATGTTTGTAGTCCTCCATGCACATAGTAGGCTCATCTACCCATAAGTACCGGCAACAGAAGGAAGAAAACAGAAAACTCAGTTGCTTCAAAGGAAAGAATACAATCCACTGAAAAAGGATCTTGGAAAGGCTTTCTAATGATCTGAATGTCTGTCCCTTCTAAAACTCACATCAAAATTTAGATACTATTATAACAGTGTTGAGAGGTGGGACTTCTAGGAGGTGACTGGGCCATGAGGGCTCTGTCCCCATAGGTGGAATTACTGCTGTTATAAAAGGGTGAGTTTGATCCCTTTTGTCTCTTGGCTCTTCTACTCTTCTGCCATGTGAGGAACAGTTACCCCTCCTCCAAAGGATGCAGCCTTCAAGGCATCATCTTGGGAGTGGAGACTGGGCCTTCACAAGGCACCATGCCTGTGAGCCACTTCATCTTGAACTTGCCAACCTCCAGAGCTGTGAGAAATAAATTTCTGTTCTTTATAAGTTACCTAGTCTGTGGTATTGTTATAGCAGCACAAAACAGACTAAGACAAGTTTTATACATACATTGAATTGAAGTGGGTAATATTTCAATATACAAAAAATGTGAAAAAAAAGAGCACATGAGGCCTGGTGCAGTGGCTCACACCTGTAATCCCAACATTTTGGGAGGCCAAGGCAGGCAGATCACCTGAGGTCAGGAGTTCAAAACTAGCCTGGCCAACATGGTGAAACCGTGTCTCTACTAAAAATGCAAAAATTTGCCAGGCATAGTGGCGGGCACCTGTAGTCCCAGCTACTCGGGGGGCAGAAGAATAGCTTGTACCCAGGAGGCGGAGGTTGCAGCAAGCCAAGATCACGCCAATGAACTCTAACCTGGGTGACAGACAGAGTTCGTCTCCAAAAAAAAACAGCAGCAAAGAAAAGAAACAGTACATGAGCACCATGTGTTGTTTAACAATGGGGGATACATTCTGAGAAATGTGTTATTAGGTGATTTTATTATTGTTAGGACATCATAGAATGTACTTACACAAACCTAGATGGTATAGCCTACTACGTAATTGGTTACGTGGTAGAGCCATTGCTCCTAGCCCGCAAACCTGCGCAGCATGGTACTGTGCTGAACACTGTAGGCAACTGTAACACGATGGTAACTATTCATGTCTCTAAACATATCTAAACATAGAAAAGATAATGTGTTGTGCTATAACATTAGGACAGCCACTACATCACCAGGCAATAGGAATTTTTCAACTCCATTATAATCTTAGGGGACCACCATTGTATATAGAGTCTATCATTGACTGAAACATTGCCCTGCAGCACGTGGCTATACCAGTAGAAGGAAGCACAAAGATGCAGAGTCAGGAAATATTTACGCACACCCTACGGTAAGGGTATGCAGTATGATGAGAATTTAGAGAGTTTATCAGGGAGTAACAGAAGAATAAACTAGAAAGAAAGTTTTAGACCAATTAAATGATTAAATCTTATGCATGGGGATCCACTTATCAAATGCAATTACCAGGGCACTGCAGGAGGAAGATTTACATCTTATTTACCAGAGAAAGGCTGTATTTTGTTTTACCATGAAAGGGACATTGTCCAGAACAGTGATTTCTATAATTTAGTCCACAAGTTTATGGAAAGGAGCTATCTAAATATTATACATAGTATGTGAATTTCTATTCAAAAGATAATAATCTATATATTTTTTGTGAGATTTTGCTGCACCCATCACCTCAGCAGTATACACTGCACCCTATTTGTAGTCTTTTATCCCTCAACCCCTTTCCCACCCTTTCCCCCCGAGTCCCCAAAGTCCACTGTGTCATTCTTATGCCTTTGCATCCTCCCACTTGAGTAAGAACACACGATGTTTGATTTTCCAAAAGATAGTCTTACAGATTGAATGAAAAATGTTTTGTACACATTTGTAGTATCTATATATAAGGTTTTAATAAAAACAACTACTCATTTAAAATAGCTCAACAATTTGTTCTCAATGGAAAATATAAATACTATCACCACATTAGCACTGATAATGGATCTAGAGATGATCAAATAAAAAATAAAATGGAGACACTGGGTCTTCACATATAATAATCTGGGGCAAGGTAACTAAAACTCAGTTTTTTTTTTTTTTCCAGCTTTAACAACCACCGCTGTTTGTTAGACACTATGTCTGAAGAACAGATGGAAAGAGGATGGATTGGAAGCGGTGAGACCACTTAGGTAGTGACAGTGGCAGTGATTTAAGTGAGAGAGAATGAGTGTCTGAAGGTGATACAAGAAGAGGTAAAGAAGAGGAAGCAGCTATGAGAGATGATGTATTCATAAAATAAAAAGGACTAACTAGATGAACAAGATTAATTGGGTGTGTGGCAATGAGGCATACATTGAGAATATCTCGTATGTTTCCAACTTGTACAGCTGGCTGAATTGTGATGCCTTTTTCTGCATGTGTTTGCATGCCAGTGTGTGTCAAGACATAGAATAAGTGGTAAATGAGTTCAGTTTTCTTGAATTTAAGGAGTATCTGGAACATTCAAGACAGACTATTTCAGCACACCTGGCCAACAACCCACCCTACCAACAGTTGTGCCATTTTGGGCTCAAGCAGGACCTTTGTAACACTTACAAAAATACAGTTTGAGGCCGGGCGGGGTGGCTCAAGCCTGTAATCCCAGCATTTTGGGAGGCCAAGACGGGTGGATCACGAGGTCAGGAGATTGAGACCATCCTGGCTAACATGGTGAAACCCCATCTCTACTTAAAAAAAAAAAAAAATACAAAAAACTAGCCGGGCGAGGTGGCGGGCGCCTGTAGTCCCAGCTACTCGGGAGGCTGAGGCAGGAGAATGGCATAAACCCGGGAGGCGGAGCTTGCAGTGAGCTGAGATCCCGCCACTGCACTCCAGCCTGGGCGAGAGCGAGAGACTGTCTCAAAAAAAAAAAAAAAAAAAAAAAAAAGTTTGAATTTTCAAAAAACAAAAAAAAAAGGGGGGGGAACAGTTGTTTCCCTCCATAAATCTGAGCAAAAAGCTCTTGCCAAGTCAATTCACTGAAAGTTTTTCTACTAACTCTTAGCTCCTCAAGGGAAGGCACTCTCATTTATCTCTATCATCAGAACGTAAGCATTCAGGAAATGTTTGTTGAATTAATGTTAGAATAAATTTGTGTTCTATTCGAAGAGTCTAAAGGACTGCTGAAAAGGAATCCAAGCCTGTAAACAGGGCTCTTTGGGAACGGGGCAAGAGGAAGGAGGAGCTAAAGAAAGCATCTTTCAGGGCAGTCATGGCAGCTCACACCGACAATCCCAGCACTTCAGGAGGCCAAGATGGGAGGATCACTTGAGGCCAGGAGTCTGAGAGCAGCCTGGGCAACATGGTGAAACCCGTTTCTACAAAATAATTTTTTTTAAATTATCCAGGGTAGTGGTATATGCCTGTAGTCCCAGTTACTCGGGAGACTGAGGTGGGAGGATTACTTGAGCCCAGGAGGCTAGGCTGCAGTGAGCTGTGATTGAGCCACTGCACTCCATCCTAGGCAACAGAGTGAGACTTTGTCTCAAAAAAAGGCGGGGGGAGGAGGGGCAGGGGCAGGTGATACCTCCAGAACATAGCCAGTTGCTTCCTCCCACACTCATCCCCTGACCACTTGATTTCCATATAGTCTTAAACTAGAGATTAGCACGTTTTGAAAAGGAGGAAGAAGAGGACGAAAGGGAGGAAGAGAGAATAAGGAATAGAAAAGCTGCCACGGTTCCCACTGGCTTTTCAGTGTGTTCATTCCAGACATTTATGAGGCCTGGTTTTGTATTCTTGTGATGCTTTTCTATCCTTTTCTGTTTAATCTTAACCAAATTTGAAGAGTCTTCACTCCTTGAAACCAAATGGTTGTGAACTTAGCAAATAGTGGATATTCAAAGCTGATGAAGAGGAAGCAACAATGGAAGAAAGCAAAGACAGAAAGCAATATCCTCATACAGGCTGGCTTTCATTCATGAAACTACTGAATGTCCATTTTTCTAAATCACTCAAGAATTTCACAGAGAAGCTCACCGTCTTCATACCTGAAGATCAGCAGAAATACTTGAAAAATTAAAGAGGGTCCAAATTTGGGGTCAGTGACACACCTGTTCCCAAACGGTGAGCCAGTCCCTGTGGGGATTGAGTCTGTTAAGGGATAATGTGAAGGACCTGGGCTGGACCACCAATCCTGGCCACAGTCTGTGGTGTTTGAGGGAAATAGTAGAGAGGAAAAACAAGGCTGAACTCAGCTGAAAAGGAATTAAAATGGGCCTCAAAAATGACTGGATTCATATAATCCATGGAATAGGTCACTTGGGGCACTCTACTAAGACACTGGTATAACAAAGCTAGCTACACATGGGTGTTGAAATGCACTTCCCTTTTTAATAACAATGCAGCTTGAAAATAGGAAAAATATTCATCCCCAAAGAATTCTCTGGAGAAGCTGGAAAATTACCTGCCTCCAGCTGGTACCATGCTCTGTTAATGATTTGTATACAGGTGAACAAAAGGTTCAGTGCTCCTATTAATTACCTAAAAAAGGATTAGTCTTCTTTTCACCAGGGAATTAGGAAATCAAGAGGTACATCACCTGGTATTTCTCTATCACAGATGTCAGAAATAAGTGTTCTTTCTTGTACACTCACCATACTTTCCCCCAGTTTTCTTTCTACCCCCATTCTATACACCAGTCTAGCACATTGGCAAAAAAATAAATCCGTATTTGTCTTGGTTTTTGCTCAAATTCTGGAGGTAGAAATGAGGCATGAACTGTCTAGGCCCGAGCACGTGGTAGATAACCCTACCTTTCACTGCACCATCAGAATGTCCCTTTCCCCCTACATTCTCCCGTATCAATCACTCCCTGAATGTGTATTTCACTTCAATTGGTCATGGGGTCCCTCAAGGTGTCCACAGCCTTGTAAATATTTTTCTTATTTTAGGTTCAGGGCTACATATGTAGGTTTGTTATAGGTAAATTGTGTGTCACTGGAGTTTGGTATACAGATTATTTCCTTACCCAGATTTGAGAATAATACCTGATACAGTTTGGCTCTGTCCCCACCCAAATCTCATCTTGTAGCTCCCATAATTCCCGCCTGTTTTTGGAAAGGCCCAGTCAGGGATAGTTGAATCGTGGGGGCGGATCTTTCCTGTACTGTTCTCATGATAGTGAATGTGTCTCACGAGATCTGATGGTTTATAAACAGGAGTTTCCCTGCACAAGCTCTTTGCCTGCTGCCATCCATGTAAGATGTGACTTGCTCCTCTCCCGGCTTCCACCATAATTGTGAGTCCTCACCAGCCATGTGGAACTGTAAGTCCAATAAACCTCTTTTGTAAATTATCCAGTCTCAGGTTTGTCTATCAGCAGCATGAAAATGGACTAATACAGTATCCAATAGGTAGTTTTTCAATCCTCACTCTCTTCCCACCCTCCACCTTAAATTAGGAGCTGGTGCATACCATTCCCTTGTTTCCATGTGTGCTCAATGGAACTTGTAAGTTCCCACTTACAAGTAAGAATATGTGGATTTGGTTTTCTGTTCCTGTGTTAGTTCACTTAAGATAATGGCCTCCAGCTCCATCCATATTGCTGCAGAAGACATGATCTCATTTTTTATGGCTGTATCATATTCCATGGTGTATATACACCACATTTTCTTTATCCAGTCTACCATTGATAGGTATTTAGGTTGATTCTAGGTCTTTGCTATTATGAATAGTCAGTTTTCTTAAATAACACTAGGTTTACTCACTTATTACACTGCCTATGGTTGGAGTCTTAACTTTAATAGGCTGCAGCCTTACAATTCACCTTCCATTTATGACCTCGACTCTAAACTGTAATGTAGATTTTCCCCCATCTTCATTGTCTTGTACAAATATCCCACCAGAAACATTGTTTTAGGGGCACTGTACCACATTCCAATTGCCAAGAAGGGCAGCTTGCTGGAATGTTCACCCTAAATTAAGTAGTATTAAATAGAATGTAAATCAAATAGGATATTCAATAAGATATTTGTTGTTTTTCTGAAAACTTCATGTGTCATTATGTTCAGGACTTGTAGTCATCAGCACTTACAATGACTCAGATGGAGATGTAAACAGTAAGAGCTCAGCCTTGCAAATAACGTGAAGATGTGGGGGAAAGAAACTATTGAATGAAATGCAACATGCAACTGTATTAAACATGAATAAGATGCTTTAAACTTAAATCTGACTATTTTATCATAAAAATCCCTATAGAGGAGTTCAAGGCTGCAGTGAACTATGATTGTGCCACTGCATTCCAGCCTGAACAACAGAATGAGACAGTCTCAAAAAAGAAAAAAAATCCCTGTAGAGTTGCTATTGTTATTACCATATCTCTATCTCAAAGTATTAGGCTTTATCATCCCTAGAGCATACATGAAAAATCTACTGAATCTGAGCGAAGGGAACAGGGGAAGAAAAAAAAAACACCTCTACTCCTGAGGAAAAGGCAAGAACACATGCTGAACCTAGACCATTAGAGAGCTCCTTGCCCAGGTGAGGTGGCTCATACCTGTAATTCCAGAATTTTGGGAGGCCAAGGCAGGTGGATCACTTTGAGCCCAAAAGTTTGAGACCAGCCTAAGCAACATGACAAAACCCCACCTCTAAAAAAGTACAAAAAAATGAGCCAGCCATGCTAGCACATGTCTGTAGTCCCAGCTACTCAGGAGACCAAGGTAGGAGGAATTGTTTGAACCCAGGAGTTAGAGGCTGCAGTGAGTCATGATCACACCACTGCACTCCAGCCTGGGCAACAGAGCAAGACCATCTCAAAAAGAAAAACAAAAAACAAAAGCAGTTTATACTATCACATTTGGGATTAAGTTAAAAAATATATATCTCCTCTAGCTGAGGGGGAGGGGAACAGGACCCCTACAAGAACCCATCCTCAAGACCCATAGCAGAGTGCCTGCCTGATATGGAGGCTTCGTCAGAACAACAGAAAACATGAGCCCTCCCCTGCTCCCACCCCACCAGTGGCCTATTGCTGGAGAGAGGCAACAGGGAAGACCTAAAACCGGTGGTAGAGGCTGGGCACAGTGGCTCATGCCTGTAATACCGGCACTTTGAGAGGCTGAGGCGGGCGCATCATCTGATGTCAGAAGTTCGAGACCAGCCTGGTCAACATGGGGAAAACCCAGTCTCTACTAAAAATATAAAAATTAGCCAGGCACAATTATGCACACCTGTAATCCCAGCTACTTGGGGGGCTGAGGTTGCAGTGAGCCAAGATCACGCCACTGCACTTCAGCCAGGTCGACAGAGCTAGACTCTGTCTCAAAATAAATAAATAAATAACCCTCTGGCAAACCAGCCCCATCTTAAATGTAAAGAAAAACTAGAGGAATTTGAAGGCTATGGTATACCCAGGGTGTCTGAATTGTTTGCCCCAAAAAAGGGTATGTTGGTAAATTTTACGTTTCTTACCATAAATTTTTTAAGTATTTATTTGGCACAAGAGGTAATACGAGACTGACGGCTAGGAGACCACCTACTGAGCCTAGCCTGAGGACAGGGCTGAGTAGGAAGACACGTTTTTTTAATTTCAAAAGGTAATAGACCTAACCAGTCAACACTCCCTCCCCAGTCCTTTCTCTTTTGGGTACAGGTGAGTATATATTCTTACTAACTATCCTAATTAACAAACCATAGCAAAAGATGTATCTATGCTTTTTCTCTTGAGAGCAAAGGGCATGGTTAATCTTTCTTAGACGGCTTCCAGGACTTAAGCCAGGAAGGGAATTTGAGTCTCTTACCTCTCGGTAAGGCGTCCATCTTCAACAGGCAGAACTAAAAGGGCTATATGGTGGAGTCCTAACTCCAGGGACCTCAGCCCATGACCTTATTTGGAGATAGAATCTTTACAGAAGTAGGCAAGTTAAAAAGAGGTCATTAGAGTGGGCCCTTATTCAATATGACTGGTGTCCTTACAAAAAAAGAGAAATCTGGACACAAAAACAGACAAACAGCAAGTGATATGAAGAGACACAGGAAGAAGATGGCTGTCTACAAGCCAAGCAGAGAAGCTAGAACAAATCCTTCCTTCACAACCCTCAAAAGGAACCAGCCCTGCCAACACCTTAAGACTTCTATCCTCCAGAATTGTGAAACAATAAATTTCTGTTGTTTAAGCCAGCAGTCCCCAGCCTTCTTGACAACAAGGACCAGTTTCATGGAAGATAGTATTTCCATGGATGGGGAAGGGATGGTTTTGGGATGAAACTGTTCCACCTCACATCATCAGGCATTAGATTTTCATAAGACATGCACAACCTAGATCCCTCACATGCGCAGTTCACAATAGGGTTCACGCTCCTGTGAGAATCTAAGGCCACCACTGATCTGACAGGAGGCGGAGCTCAAGTGCTAATGCTCACTCACCCACTGCTCACTTCCTGCTGCGGGCCCAGTTCCTAACCGACCACAGGCCAGTACTGGCCTGAGGCCTAGGGGTTGGGGAAGCCTGGTTTAAGCCACTCCATTTGTGTTACTTTGTTACAGCAACCTAGTAAATTAAGACAGATGGTAACCACAGAAAGAAATTCCAAACCCAACTCAACTCATGGCAAGGTTGACTCAACCACTATATACTAAAGGCCTTGCAGAAGGAAAGGCACACACGTTTCCATGATAAAATGTATTTGCTTCAGTCTCTACAATATTAATGCTATCTGGCTTTCAACCAAAACTACTAGGCATACGAAAAAGACAAGCAAAAAATATACTGTCAAGAGACAAGGTAATCAACAGATTCAGATGCATATATGACATAGATGTTGGAACTGATGGGGAATTTTAAATAATTGTGTTAATGGCTATAGCAGAAAGATGGACAGCATGCAAAATCAGATGAATTATTTCAGCAGACAGATGGAAATTACCAGAAATAATTAAGGCCAGCTGCAGTGGCTCATGCCTGTAATCCCAGTACTTCAGGAGGCCAAAGTGGGAAGATCACTTAAGCCCAAATGTTTGAGACCAGCCTGGGCAACATAGCAAGACCCCATCTCTGCAAAAAAAAAAAAAAAAAATTTAAAAAATTAGCCAGGCATAGTGGTGTGCACCTGTGATTCCAGCTACTCAGGGGGCTGAAGCAGGATTGCTTGAGCCTAGGAGGTTGAGACTTGAGTGAACCGAGATCATGCCACTGCACTCCAGCCTGGCCAATAGAGACCTTAGCTCAAAAAAAAAAAAAAGAAAAAAAAAGTAAAATGCTGGAAAGAAAAAACACAGCAACAGGGGTGAAGAATGCCTTCAACAGGCTAATCAACAGACTTGACACAGCTGAAAAAAAATCAGTGAAGTTGACTATACATCAATAGAAATTACCCAAACGGAAACTTGAAGAGGAAAATAAGAGAAAAAAATAGAATGTAGCATCCAAGAGCTGTAGGACAATATCAAATAGTTGATTATTCATGTAATTGGAATCCCAGAAAAAGAATCCCATTTCTTTTCCAGGAAAAGGAGAATGAGGCAGAAAAAAATTCAAAGCAAGAATGGTGAAAAATATTTCAAAATTAATGACAAACACACATACCCATGCACATCCTAATCAAACTGCTAAAAAGGAAAGACAAAGAGAAAATATTAGAAAGTAGCCAGAGGGGGTAAAAAAGACACATTGCATGAAGAGAAACAAAAATGAGAATTACAGCAAACTTGTCAGAAACTATGCAAGCCTGAAGATAATGGAATAACACTTTTTAAAGGGCTAAATGGGAGGAGTGGTCACCCCAGAATTCCATACCCAGTGAAAAAATCTTCAAAAATTAAAGGAGAAAAAGGTTTTCTCAAACAAAAAAAAAGAATTACCAATATAAAAATTTTAAAGGAAATTGTTCAGGCAGAAGGAATATGGTATCAGAAAGAAACTTGGATCTACCCAAAGAAATAGAGAGTCTCTGAAATTGAATGAATAAAAATGTAAAATTAGTTTCTTTACTTCCATGTCTAAATGAAAACTGCCCAAAGCAAAAATAACAACAATGTAAAAGAGCATACGTCAAAGTAACAAAGTATTGAGAATCCAGTACTTCGGCCTCCCAAAGTACTTGGAAGAAAGTATTAGGAGTATAGTGCTGTAAGATCTTTATGCTATACATAAAGCAGTATCGTATTATTTGAAAGTGGATTCTGATTAATTTAAAATGTATCAGTCTGTTCAGGCTGCCATAACAGAATACCATAGACTGGTGGCCTAAAGAACAGAAATGTATTTCCCACAGTTCTAGAGATAGGGAAGCCCAAGTTCACTGTGCCAGCTGATTCAGTTTCTAGGAAGGGCTCTCTTCCTGACTCAGAGAGACAGCCACCTTCTTGCTATGTCTTTGCATGGTTGGGAGACAAAGAACAAGCTCTCTGGTGTCCCTTCTTATAAGGACACTAATTCTATCAGACCAGGGCCTCACCCTCATGATCTCCTCTAACACTACCTCCCCAAAGGCCCTATCTCTGAATACAATCATGTTGAGGGTTAGGGTTTCAACATATGAAATTTGTAGGGACACAAATATCTGGGTTCATAATAGATGTATACTGTTGACCCTAGGGCAATCACTTAAAAATGAGTTCAAAAATGTATAATATGCTAATAATATAGAAAATTAGAAACAAAAATATTCAGTTCAAAAGAGGCCAGAAAAAAACAGATTAAACAGAACACTAGCAACAGGGGAGATTTTAATCTAACCATATCAATAATTACATTAAAGCAACCAATCTAAATACCAATTATAAAACAGATTGTAGGCCGGGCGCAGTGGCTCAAGCCTGTAATCCCAGCACTTTGGGAGGCCGAGACGGGCGGATCACGAAGTCAGGAGATCAAGACCATCCGGGCTAACACGGTGAAACCCCGTCTCTACTAAAAATACAAAAAATTAGCCGGGCGTGGTGGCGGGCGCTTGTAGTCCCAGCTACTCGGGAGGCTGAGGCAGGAGAATGGCGTAAACCCGGGAGGCGGAGCTTGCAGTGAGCTAAGATCCGGCCACTGTACTCCAGCCTGGGTGACAGAGCAAGACTCCTCTCAAAAAAAAAAAAAAAAAGATTGTAATATGGGATTAAAAAGCAGGACCCAGTGATATGTGAAACCGACTTCATATATAAAACCATAGATTAAATTTAAAAGGATAAAGATGAACCATGAAAACAATCATCGCCGGGCGCGGTGGCTCAAGCCTGTAATCCCAGCACTTTGGGAGGCCGAGACGGGCGGATCACGAGGTCAGGAGTTCGAGACCATCCTGGCTAACACGGTGAAACCCCGTCTCTACTAAAAAATACAAAAAACTAGCCGGGCGAGGTGGCGGGCGCCTGTAGTCCCAGCTACTCGGGAGGCTGAGGCAGGAGAATGGCGTAAAAACCCGGGAGGCAGAGCTTGCAGTGAGCTGAAATCCGGCCACTGCAGTCCAGCCTGGGCGACACAGCGAGACTCCGTCTCAAAAAAAAAAAAAAAAAAAAAAAAAAAAAAAAAAGAAAACAATCATCAAAAGAGAGCTTGAGTTCTTTTATAAATATACAAAACAGACTTCAGAATAAGGAATGTTTCTGGAGATAAAGAGGGTACCACTAACGACAAGGGGATAAATTCTTCAAAAAGACATCACAGTGCTAAATGTGCATGTAGTTAACAGAGCTTCAAAACGCATGAAGCAAAAACTGACAGCACTAGAAGGAAAAAAGAAAATGCTACAGTTTATAGTTGTGAACTTCAACACTTGTCTCTTAGTAACTGATAGAACAAGTCAACAGAAAATTTATAAAGATCGAGAAAGTTTGCAAGACACTATCAACCAGTGATTAGACATATAGAATACTTCACCCACAACAGTAAAATACACATTCTCTTTATGTACACATTATCCAAGATAGATCATATCCCAGGCCAAAAAATAAGTTAACAAATTTTAAAGAATTAAAATTAAGGTATTTTCTCTAAATATAATGTAATTGAAATATAAGTAAACACCAGAAAGATATTTTGGGAAACCTCCCAATGTTTGGAAAATAATGCACTTCTAAATAACTCATGGGACAAAGGAAAAATCACAAGGGAAATTGGAATGTATTTTGAGCTGAATTAAAATGAAAACACAATACCAAGATTTACGGGATGCAGCTAAAAAAGTATTCAGAGGAAAATCTGCAGCACTGAACATCCACATTACAAAAAAAAAAATCTCAGATCAATAACCTCCCCTTCTACCTTAAACTAAAAAAGAAAATTAAATCCCAAAAAAAAGGTCAAAACTCAATTTAAAAAAATTTAATAGAGAAATACATTAAAAGTTTGTTCTTAAAGATCAGTAAAATTGACAACCCACCTGCCAAATTGGTCAAAAAAATATTACCAATACCAGATGAGAGAAGTGAAAACACAATAAATTCTGTAGATACTAAAAGGAAAACAAGGGCATATTATGAACTTGGCCAGGCATGGTGGCTCACACCTGTAAGCCTAGCATTTTGCAAGTCTGAGGCAGGAGGATCACTTGAGCCCAGGATTCGAGACCAAAGCTGGCAAAATGGTGAAATCCTGTCTCTACACATAATGCAGAAATCATCTGGGTGGGGTGATGTGCACCTGTAGTCCCAGACACTCAGGAGACTGAAATGGGAGGATCACTTGAGCCCAAGACATTGAGGCTGCAGTGAGCTGTGACTGCGCTTCTGCACTCTAGCCTGGATGACAGAGCGAGACTCTGTCTCAGATTAGATAGATCGATGGATAAATAGTTGATTGATTGATAGATAGATTATAAATAGATACAGAGATAAATAATGTAGGCTGAGTGCAATGGCTCACACCTGTAATCTCAATTTTGGGAGGCCAAGGCAAGCAGATCACTTGAGATCAGGAGAGTTTGAGATCATCCTGAGTAACGTGGCAAAATCTTATCTCTACAAAAAATACAAAAATTAGCTGGACATGCTGGCTCAGGCCTGTAGTCCCTCAGGAGGCTGAGGTGGGAGGATCACTTGACCCCAGAAGGCTGAGGATATAGTGAGTCAAGACTGCACCTCTGCACTCCAGCCTGGGTGACAAGAGTGAGACCCTGCCTCAAATAAACAGCTTTATGCCAATAAAGTGACAACTTAGAGGAAATGGACAAATTCCTTGAAAGACAAACTAAGAAAGCTCACTGTAGGAAACATACATAACCTGAATAGCCCTGTGTCTATTAAAGAAATTACTTGGCAGTTAAAAACCTTCCCACAAGGAAAACTCCAGGCTCAGATGGCTTCACTGGTGAATTCTGCCAAGCATTTAAGGAAGAAATAATATCACTTTACACAAACTTTTCCAGAAAATTGAAGAGGTGAGAACACTTCTCAACTCAATGAGTCCAGCATTACCCTGATACTCTAGACAAAGACATCCAAGAAAACTACTGAACAATACACCCTATGAATACACACACAAAAATTTTCATCAAAGAATTGGTGAATAAAATCAACAATAAGTTGAAAGTACAATCGACTATGACCAACAGGAATTTATCTCTTGAACACAGAACTGATTTAACATTTGAAAATCAGTGTAGGCCGGGCATGGTAGCTCACGCCTGTAATCCCAGCACTTTGGGAGGCCGAGGCGGGCAGATCACTTGAGGTTGGGAGTTCAAGACCAGCCTGACCAACATGGAGAAACCCCATCTCCACTTAAAAAAAAAAAAAAAAAAACAAAAACAAAAAAATTAGCTGGGCATAGTGGCCCATACTTGTAATCCCAAGGCAGGAGAATCCCTTGAACCTCGGAGGCAGAGGTAGCATTGAGCCGAAATCGCGCCATTGCACTCCAGCCTGGGCAAGAGCGAAACTCTATCTCAAAAAAAAAAAAAAAAAAAGGAAAATCAGTGTAATTCACCGTATCAACAGACTAAAGAACCACCATATGATCATCTCGATAGATGCAGAAAAAGCCTCTGGCAAAATTCAAAACCACTTATGATGTAAGTTATCAGGAAACCGGGAATAGAAGAGAACTTCTTTCACCTGTTAACAGGTAATGTCTAATGGTGAAAGGAGAAATGCCTTCCAGAGTGGAAGCAAGGCAAAAATTACACACTTTCGAGACGGAGTCTCGCTCTGCCACCCAGGTTGTAGTGCAGAGGCACAATTTTGGCTCACTGCAACCTCCACCTCCTGGGTTCAAGCAATTCTCCTGCCTCAGCCTCCCGAGTAGCTGGGATTACAGGCATGGGCCACCATTCCCAGCTAATTTTTGTATTTTTAGTAGAGACAGGGTTTCACCATGTTGGCCAGGCTGGTCTTGAACTCCTGACCTCAGGTGATCTGCCCACCGTGGCCTCCCAAAGTGCTGAGATTACAGGCTTGAGCCACCGTGCCAGGCCAAGAATTACACTCATCACTACAATTCAACATTGTATAAAGGAAAATACTTGCAAATCAGATACCTGACAGAAAAATTGTATTTGAAATGCATAAAGAACTATCAAAATAAAATCAAAAAAACTGCATGCTATGCCTGAAAATGCATGTCCCCTCCCCAGAAAATTCCTTTGTTGAAATCCTAATCCCCCAGAGGATGGTATTAAGAGGTAGGACCTTTGAGAAGGTGATGAGGTCAGAAGGCACAGTGGCAGAGCCCTCACAAATGGTATTAGTGCCCTTATAAAGGACTCCAGAGAGCTGCCCTGCCCCTTCCACTATATGAGGACACAGCTAGAAGGTGCCATCTATGAGCCTGAAATTAGCCCTCAGCAGACACTGAATCTGCCACTGTTTATAAGCTGCCCAGGCTATGGTATTATGTTATAGCAGCCTGAAACGATGAAACAACAAAATAAAAGTGGACAAAACATCTGAGCAGACACTTCACCAAAGAAGACATGCAGACTGAACGAAAATCACATGTAAAGATTCTCAGCATTATTGATCATTAAGTAAATGCAAATCAAAACCACGTGATACTACTATACACCTATTGGAATGACTAAAAAAGAAAAACCAACAATACCAAGAGTCGGTGAGAACGCACAGCAACCAGATTTCTCCTACATTGCTGGTGGGAATGCAAAATGATACTGACACTTGGAAAAATAGTAAAGCCGTTTCTTATAAAGTCAAACATATGCTTTCAGACAACATCACAATCCCACGTACACGTTTTTACCCAAGTGAAATGAAAACCTATGTTCACACAAAACCCTGTATGCAAATATTTACAGCAGTTTCCATCATCTTTGCCAAAAACTGGAAGCAACTCAAATATTCAACTGGAAAATGGATAAACAAACTGTGGTATAGCCATACAATGATATACTGCCCAGCAATTTTAAAAAGAATTGATATATACAATAACATAAGTGAGGCTGGACACAGTGGCTCACACCTGTAATCCCAGCACTTGGGAGGCCGAGGCGGGTGGATCACTTGAGGTCAGGAGTTTGAGACCAGCCTTGCCAACAAGGTGAAACCCCATTCTCTACTAAAAATACAAAAATTAGCCAGGTGTGGTAGTGGGCACCTGTAGTCCCAGCTACTCAGGAGGCTGAGGAAGGAGAATCACTTGAACCCAGGAGGCAGAGGTTGCAGTGAGCCAAGATCACACCACTGCACTCCAGCCTGGGCAACAGAGTGAGACTCTGTCTAGAAGAAATTAAAAATAAACAAATCTCAACTGCAGTATGCCAGTGATCCCCACTCTTTTTGGCACCAGGGACTGGTTTCGTGGAAGACAATGTTTCCACAGATGAGAGGCTGGGGGTGAGGGACAGGGGGATGGTTTCAGGATGATTCAAGTGCGTTACATTTATTGCACTTTATTTCTGTTATTACATTGTAATATATGAAATAATTATACACGTCACTATAATGTAGAATTAGCAGGAGCTCTGAGCTTGCTTTCTTGCAATCAGACAGTCCCATCTGGCGGTGATGGGAGACAGTGACAGATCATCAAGCATTTAGATTCTCATAAAAAGCATGCTACCTAGATCCCTTGTATGTGCAATTTACAATAGGAACTGCATGCTCCTATGAGAATCTAATGGCACACCTGATCTGACAGAAGACAGAGCTCAGGCAGTAACGCGAGCTATAGGAAGTGGATGTAAATAGAGAGGAAGCTTCACTCTCTCACTCCCTGCTATGTGGCCTGCTTCCTAACAGGTCACAGACTGGTACCGGTCTGTGGTACCAGTCTGTGGCCCAGGGTTGGGGACCCCTGCATTACAATAAAAGAAATAAGCCAAACCTAAAATCTTAACACTGTATGATTCCATTTATTTAATATTCTTAGAAAGGCAACATAACATCATAACAGAAAACATGTTAGTGCTTGTCAAAAGTCCAGGTTAGAGGGAGGGGTTGACTAAAAGGGGGTACAGGAGAATTTTGGGGGGTGATAGAACTGTTTTATATCTTGATTACAATAGTAGCTACATAACTATATATCTGTCAACATTCACAAAAACACACACTATAAAGGGTAAATTTTACTATACGTAAACGTTAACTTATTTTAAACAGGAAAATGCTATTGACATGTAGTGACAAATCATTAAAGCTAATAGACTCCCCTGTAAATCCCAGCAATCTGGGAGACTGAGGCAGGTGGATCACTCGAGCTTAGGAGTTTGAGACCAGCCTGGGCAGGAGGCAGAGCTTGCAGTGAGACAAGATTGAGCCACTGCACTCCAGCTTGCGCAACAGAATGAGACCCTGTCTCTAAAGAACATCTAAATAAAAATGGTTGCACCACCAAAACATGTCTTTATTTTCACTTGCAAAAGATCAACTCAGATTAACTGCAATTAGAACCCAAGAGTTTTACTTGGCTACAGGTCATTTTAAGCCCCAACCCTGTACTATGTCTGCTCGAACAATAAATTGGACTAGATTAATAAATGAGGTCTGCACTATTGACATCTGGAACATGATATCCACATCTGGGCAGGTGAAATATATATATCCTTAGGATGCTATTACAGAAGAGAACTGAAGAAAAATGTAACTTTGAAAAGAAATATCCCATAGATGGTAGTCTCTTGAGTCTTACCTAGTCTTATTCACATAGTCACAGAAACCATAGCAAGGATCAATGTGTAGTGGTTTCTAGGAAGTAGATTTTGGTCTCATATTGCAGTTACATTGTTTTCTCACAAGTATTCGATATGGAGTAAACTGTCCGAGAACACAGTGATAGCACCATCTTCCCAGGTATTCAAGGAGAGAGAAAACAGGAATGCTGTAAAGAAGTTGAATAACTATGTTTTCGAGGAGATAGAGCCTGGTGACCTCAAATTTATCTTTCAATTCTGATTTCACTGCTCTTTGTGTATACCGGGTTCTAATATTAATTTATTGTGGTAAATCACATCACCACTTTTAAGAATTCACTCTAGGTACGTTTCCTCTTAGCGACATTAAGAGAACTTTAATTCTTGTTCTTCCAAAACTGGACTGTATCTAAACTTTAAGCAGCAGCCGTGTGCTCCTGTGTAAATCCATTCCCAAGAAAAGTCAATCTTATCTTCTCAATAGTGCCCTCCAGCAGGTTCTCACCATGACGTTCCAAAGTTCTTTCTCTGGGTGACCTGAAATTCTTCCTGATGTTTACCGTATGTGTGCCTGATCCTTTGAATTCAGTGAACTGAAAAAGATTGAGATGGTAGTTCAGATAGCAAAGCATGACCCCATAAATGTTATGCAGACCTTCCCAGCACCAAAGCCTACTAAGGTAGAACAAAGGAGTCACCATTGGGTCACAGGTCAGGAACCAAGCCATGAAAGACATCAGATCTCAGTAAGAAAATCAGAATTCTTGCAGCTACAAAAAGGAATGAAATCATATTCTTTGCAGCAACACAGATGGAGGCAGAGGCCATTATCCTAAATAAACTCAGAAACAGGGAACCAAATACATGTTCTCACTGATGAGAGGAAGCTAATGGATACATATGGACATATGAAAATAGACAATGGGGGTTCCAAGAGATGGGAGGGGGAAATAGGTGAGGGTTGAAAAATAACCTATCGGGTGCAATGTTCACCACTTGCATAATGGGTACACTAGAAGCCCAGTCCCCACCAGTATGCAATGTACCTATGTAACAAACATGCACACGTACCCCCAAAACTAAAATAAAATTTTAAAAAGCAAAGAAATGCTATTTTATGCTTTTTTTCTTTTAAACTTTTAGTGTTCTATGTAATATAAAAAGTAAAATTAAGAATAAAAATCAAAACTATAAAAACAGAAAGAAAATTAGAATATTATAAGCCACCCAAGACCAGGGCCAGCAGAAGTTGATGGGGAGGTAAGACACGAGGAATCCAGGGGGGAAGGCAAGGCAGCAAAGGAAGAGACTTAGCAGGCATTGTGCTATTACGGGCATTGTTTCTTAGACCTTAGAGCAAGGTAAGAAGTAGATAATCACATCCCTATTTTACATCCCTATGAAGCTACTGAGACCTAAAAGGTCAATTAACTACCGCAAAGCCATCCAGCTAATAGTCACATTTTTACCCAGGTCTGCCTGATTCCAATCCCAGGCTTCTAACTACTGTGCCAACAGTTCTCAATCAGGGGTGATTCTTGCTCCTCTTCCTACCTGGGAATATTTGGCAGTGTCTGAAGACATTTTTGGTTGTCAGAACTGCAAGTAGGAAGGGGATGCTACTGACATCCAGTAAGTGAAAGCCAGGGATGCTGCTAAACATCCAACAAAGGACAGCACCCCCATCACAAGGAATTACCCAGAACAAAATGCCAGTAGTGCCAAACTTAACCTTGCACTATGCAATGCATAGGAGATATGGAAGACAATTTTCAAGTTTAAGCACTATTTTGCTTCAGTGGTGCTCTTTCCATAATTCATAATCTTGGTCCTGGTGGCATACCTTGGCCAGTATTAAAGACTGGGGTCCCCATGTGTCTAATTTCTGCCCTTTAGGACAGAGAAGATTTGAGTGACACCCCAGTATTTTTTGTAATATAAACCACAAAACGACTGTGTTGAACTGAAAGATTTTGGAATGCCTGACCCCAGCTCAAAAGGCAACACAAAGAGAGCCCATAACGTATGCAGCAGGCAGCACTGAGCTCCTGGGGCAGGGCCGGCATGGGGATAGGAATTATGTCCCCATTATCCACAAAGTGAACATTTTTCTAACAATAACACAGTGATTTCAGAAACAATTTTAAAAACAAGAATCTTTTCCCCCAAACTCCAGAGCTTTTCTGATTTTTTTCAGCAACAAAAGAATTCAGCTTCCAAAAAAAGCAGGCTGCATCTCTGAATATTAAAACTCCCACCTTGGGAAATTTTGTAAGCCTTCAGACAACCTCTTTTAAAGTTACAAATGAAAGTCACTCAACAGACGACACTGCTCATGGACCCCTTTTATCTATGGAAGAAAGACAGAAAGAAACAGAGCAGTAACTTAGGAGCAGAGACCAAATTACTGACCTTCAGTCACCTTCCACACCATGCCTGGTCCAAACAAGATAGGGAGTTAAAAGCTTCAACCAATAGCAACAGCAAATGATGTAATTTGATGATATTTTTAAAACCCATCAAGGGAGAATAAAAAAGCTAGATCGTATTATGCATAGAGCTCTTAAAGGTTAAAAACAGCCTCAATTTGCCTTTAAGCCCTTTCATGCTGAAATCAACCATTCCACTTTCCTCTCTGCCCAAAGAGCAAGCAATTCTAGAACTAAAGAACTAGTCCACTGACGCTCGGACTCACTGAATGAGTTTATTTTTTATCTGTATGTGAAACCAAATGGGTTTTCTTTTTAGGGCTGCATGGGTGAACCCCTCCCGTCGTTCCCCCAGCTCTGTCACTGAGATTTTCCTTCTCTATGATGGTGATTATGCTACATTGATACCCATTTGTCCACGTCTTCAACATGGACTCCTGTGTTCCTCCACGCCAGCTGCATTTTTCACACAACCCAACCATGAAACTGTCTAAATTGCCACCAAATGTAACCATCAAGGGTCTCATGCCCAAAACTGCCATAGCAGGAAGCACCATAACAGTTTTTGTCATTTTTCCCAGGGCACACAGATTGCTCAAATCTGCTTCTCTGCCTTATTTTTCCCTAACTCATAACTGTAAGCATTAACTACCCGTTCTCAGGCATTCGTGATATACCTGACACTGTACTAGGCGTTTTACAAATAGTTAATTCAGTCCTTGCAGTAACTCATGAGGTAAATATTACCTCTCCATTTTACATGAGAAATTCAAAACTGAAAAGTTTTAATAACTTATAAAAGATGACATGGAAAATAAGTGGCATATTTAGTCCCAAGTGTCTCACCCCAAAAACCGTTTTTACTACACAGCACACAAGACTTATGGAAGACATTTTAAAAAGTCAATAGCAGTTACTTCTAGAATATAAGGCGACGGCTAACTTCAGATCTTTCTTAATTATATTTTTTTTTATTTAAAACTGGGCACGCGGCTGGGTGCAGTGGCTCACGCCTGTAATCCCAGCACTTTGGGAGGCCAAGGTGGGCAGATCACCCGAGATAAGGAATTCGAGACCAGCCTAGCCAACATGACAAAGCCCTGTCTCTACTAAAAACACAAAAATTAGCCAGGCGTGGTGGCGCGTGCCTGTAATCCCAGCTACTCAGGAGGCTGAGCCAGGAGAAGTTCTTGAACCCAGGAGTTGGAAGTTAGTGTGAGACTCCGTCTCAAAAACCATAAAATAAAACTGAAATTAAATTGGGCACATAAGATAGAACAAAAACATCTAAAAAAACACAAAAAACACACCAAGGCCGGGTGTGATGGCTCATGCCTATACTCCCAACACTTTGGGAGGCCGAGACAGATTGCTTGAGCCCAAGAGGAGTCTGAGACCAGCCTGTGCAACATGGCAAAACCCCATCTCTACAAAAAATACAAAAATATATATATAGCTGGGCATGGTGGTGCATGCCTGTAGTTCCAGCTACTCGGAAGGCTGGCGGGGGAGGATTGCTTAAGCCTGGGAGTTTGAGACTGCAGCGAGCCATGATTGCTTAAGCCTGGGAGTTTGAGGCTACAGTGAGCAGAGATCATCCACTGTACAGCCTGGGCAACAGTGAGACCCTGTCTTAAAAAAAAATAGTGGCTGTCCAAAGGCCGGCTGAGTTCAAGTCTCAGTGCCACATTTTGCTTGCTGCAGAACCTTGTGTCACTCAAAATCAGGCTCAAAAAAACAAAACAACAACAAAAAAAGACCAAGTATGTGAAACAACCATTTTCAAGATACACTGGACATTTAAGCAACAAAGGTTGTGACCCCCTACAGATGGGAAACAAATAAGGTGGGCCAAACGATTGCTCCAGTGTACTCTAAGAGTTTTCAGATCTCTGCACATGGAAGGGAAACCAGGCTGAGCTTTGCAGACTCCCTGAGTTAGGAAGACAAACCAACTGCCAAGTCCAATAAGAAAGTAGCTAGAGTTCACAGCACAAAGTAACAGAGAGGAGAGGGAAGTGCAGAGACAGAACTCCAGAGATCTGCACAGGGTGCCCCGCCAAGTGTATAATGAGTACCGACTGATCCATGCATATATGTCAGGAAACTACCCAGGCCAGGGAAAGAACCATCCAAAAAGATTAAAGTACCCAAGGTTCAAACAGGGCTTGAAATAGTGCCTATTCCCACCAGCAAGATTAGAGAACCACAGGACTCATAAGTCACTGGGTAGAGTACACAGTAGGGTTTTGCCTCAGTCATGGAAAATAATTATCCCTACACTGAGCTCTGCTCCAGTCCCATCTAATAATTCTTAAACGAAATACCTGAAAGGATCAAACTACTTCCAAGTAACTTAAATGTGTCCCAGAAAAAACCTCAAAAATATTTATAGAGGTACAAAAATATCCAGCACTCAGTGCTGAGTCTGAATGTGTTCCTTCAAAATTGATGTTGGAATTTAATCCCCAGTGTGACTGTATTAAGAAGTGAGGCCTTTGGCCCTGCGTGGCGATTCGCGCATGTAATCCCAGCTCTTTGGCAGGCCGAGGTGTGCGGATCACGGGGGTCAAGAGATGGAGCCCATCCTGGCTAACACGGTAAAATCCTGTCTTTACTAAAAATACAAGAATTGGCCAGGCGTGGTGGCAGGCGCCTGTAGTCCCAGCTACTAGGGAGGCTGGGGCAGGAGAGTGGCTTGAACCCAGGAGGCGAAGGCTGCAGCGTGCACAGACGATGTCAGTGCACTCCAGCCTGGGTGACAAAGCCACACTCATCTTTTGGGGGGGGGGAAGTGAGGCCTTTACGAGGTGATTTAGGAACATTACCCTTGTAAAAGAGGCTCAAGGGAGCCCCCTTACCCCTTCCGCCGTGTGAGGACACAGCAGAAAGCCACTATTTTTGAAGGGGGGAGCAAGCCCTCACCAAACACAATCTGCTAGCACCTTCATCTTGGACTTTCCAGCCTCCAGAACTGTAAGCAGTTCATTTCTGTTGTTTATAAATTATCCAGTCTAAAGGTACTTTGTTATAGTTATCTGATCAGGCTATGACTGAAATGGGTACTGAGAAGTGGAGTGCTGCTGTAATAAACATCTTAAAACGTGGAAGCAGCTTTGAAACTGAGTAATGGGTAGAGGCTGGGAAAGTTCTGAGGTACACTGCCATGAAAGGAGTCTCAAAGGGCAATTTGGTAAAGGCTCGGATAAAGAGCTGTAGAGAAAGCCTCAGCCTTCTTAGAGATTACCTAAGTGGTCATGAGAATGTTGGTAGAAACACAAACAGAGGCCTTTCCGATGAGGTCTTCGATGCAAACTAGGAACGTGTTACAAGAAACTGGAGGAAAGGTGATTGTTATTAAGTTGCAATTAACTTGGCTTGCTTACTTGTGTCCTAATGTTTTGTGAAAAACGAACTTTTGAGCAACAAAATATTTTGCAAAGGAAATCTCTAAACACTGCTGAGTGCAGAAAGGTTTCTCTAGACTGCTTATAATAAACTGAAAGGAGACACGAACTAAAGATTAAACTAATAATCAAAAGAAACAGAACTTACAGATAGTGAAAATCCTCATGTAAAGAATGAGAGCCAGGCACGGTGGCTTACGCCTACAACCCCAGCACTTTGGGAGGCCAAGAGTTCGAGACCAACCTAGTGAAATCCTGTCTCTTAGAAATGCAGAAATTAGTTGGGCGTGGCGGCAGGCGCCTGTAATCCCAGCTACTCAGGAGGCTGAGGCAGGGAATCACTTGAACCTGGGAGCTGGACATTGCAGTGACCCGATTTCGTGCCACTGCACTCCAGCCTGAGCCAAAGAGTGAGACTGTCGCAAAAAAAAACGAAAAAGTGTATTCAAATGTATTTGAATTTTGGAGGAACACAAACGTTCAGACTATAGCATTGAGTGCTGGATATCTTCGTACCACTGTAAACACTAAGGTTTGTTCTGAGACACATTTAGGCTACCTGTAAGTAGCTTGACCCTTCACAAGTGTTTCTTTTAAAGTGCATTCAAATGTTATTTCTTTCCTAATAAGGTGATTAGTATGGATAGAAAGAAGACAGATGCTCTCTGTTAAGACAACGGAAGACTAATCTCGAAACTGTTTCAGAGATTATAGGGGCTGCCACTGCCATCACAGGACCAGAATGCCAAGACCTAAGGGACAGAACTATGTCAAATAAGGGTCCTCAGGCATCGTCGGACCTCAGCACCCACTTCACTGTGCCACCTCAAGTTTCTGTTCCCAGTATTCCAGCAGAGATCTTCAGTCATCCCAGACGCGGCTCCAGTGACTTCAAGTGCAACGCAGGCTGCAATGACTTTCCCTCTTTACACTGCTGGTGTTAAACCTTAGTAGCACCCACGTGGTGCCAATTCTGCAGTGGCAGAGAGTCCAAGAGCTATGGCGGTATGGCTACCTCCAACCTAGATTTCAAAAGATGTTCTGAATGGCCTCAGGGCCCCAACACTGAACTATCACACAGGAGGAACCACCACAGAGAGACCAATCAGAAATTAACAGCCACCCATGTGCAACTCCAGTCTGGGAAACCCGCAGGCATAACCACCCAACCTGAGAACTGCAGCAAGGTTTATGCCCAGCAAACCCATGAGACTGACTCACGGGCCCAACCCCCTTGCCCCAAGTATAAACATTATCTTCAAGCCTTAAAATTTGCCCTTTCGGGCTTATGGACTTACTTGGAACCAGTTACTCCCTTCTTATTTCTCCCCTTTTAAAATGGGAATGTCTATTCCACGCCTGTCCTGCTGTGTTCGGAATTGGCGCGATCTATGGTCTCGCCGACTGCAAGGAGGAAGTCGCAAAACCCTTACCGTGAGTCTTGCAGTTCTTAAAGACGGTGCGTCTACACTCTGTTCTTTCAGACATGCACATGTATCTGGATCTTCCTTTCGGTTGGTTCTTGGTCTGGCTGACAGGAGTGAAGCTTACAGCCCTTCGGTGTAAGCGTTAATAGTTTTTAAAAGTAGCGCATCTGCAGTTGGTCGTTCTTTCCTGAGGATTCATCATCTCACTGGTTTTCAAGAAAGCAGCTGTGACCTTTGTGATAAGCGTTACAGCTCTTAAAAACAGCGAGGCCTCAAACAGCGAGCTGCAGTAAAAACAACTCCAAATAACAAGAACACTAAACCTTCCACCACGCCAAAAACAAATTCTAGCAGATAAGTATTAGCTGGCTCCGGCAGCCTGCTTTTATTCCCTTATCAGGCCCCACCCACATCTGCGGATTGGTCTTTTTTACAGAGAGCTGATTGGTCCATTTTACAGAGAGCTGATTGGTCCATTTTACAGAGAGCTGATTGGACCGTTTTGACAGGGTGCTGATTGGTGCATTTACAATCCCTGAGCTAGACACAGAGTAGTGATTGGTGCATTTACAATCCTCCAGCTTGATATAAAAGTTCTCCAAGTCCTCACTAGATTAGCTAGTCACAGAGCACTGATTGGTGTATTTACAAACCTTGAGCTAGATACAGAGTACTGATTGGTTTGCAAACCTTGAGCTAGACACAGGGTGCTGATTGGTGCGCTTACGATCCCTTAGCTAGACATAAAGGTTCTCCAAGTCCCCCCGGAATCAGGAGCCCAGCTGACTTCACCTAGTGGTTTCCCTACCAGTGCTGCAGGCGGAGCTGCCTGCCAGTCCTGCACCGTGCACCCCCACTGCCCGGCTCCTGGGCGGCTGATGGGGGACGGCTAATAGGGACCGTGCACCACGGAGCAGGGAGTGGCGCCCGTCGGGGACACTCGGGTGGCACGGGAGCCCACCGCGGGGCGGGTGGTTCGGCATGGCGGGCTGCAGGTCTGGAGCCCTGCCCCGCGAGGAGGCAGCTGAGGCCCCGCGAGAACTCTAGCGCAGTGCCGGCGGGCCAGCAGTGCTGGGGGAGCCGGCTCAACCTCCGCAGGTGCTGGCCCGGGTGCTAACCCCTCACTGCTCTACGCCGGCGGCGCCCACCCGCCGCTCGGTGTGCGGGGCCCGCCAATCCCGCGACGGTGAGCGCCGCGCGCTTCTCTGGTTCCTGTCCGGCTTCTCCCTCCACACCTCCCTGCAAGCAGAAGGAGCCGGCTCCGGCCTCCGCCAGTGGAGTGGCGGGCTGAAGGGCTCCTCCGACGCCACCAGAGTGGAGGCGGAGGCCGAGGAGGCGCCGAGTGAGGGCTGCTAGCACATTGTCACCTCTCACTGCCGTTTTATTTTGAAAGCACGTAACATGGTTGATTTCACAGATTCGCAATTGGAGAGCAATTTGCCTACCTTGAGTCCCACCCATATTTGACTTAGATGATATTTACATGAAACTCTGGCCTTTAGACTTTTGAGTTGATGCTGAAAAAGTGAAGAGTTTTGGGGCTACTGGGATGTAATGAATGTGTCTTGCTTGTGGAAAGGACACGAATTTTCAGGCCAGAAGCAGAATGCTATGGTCTGAATGTTTGTGTTCCTCCAAAATGTATATGTTGGAACTTAATCCCCCATGTGATTTTATTAAGAAGTGAGAGCCGCTGGGCGCTGCGGCTCACCCTGTAATCCCAGCGCTTTGGTAGGCTGAGGCGGGAGGATCATGAGGTCAGGAGATCAAGACCATTGGCTAACATGGGGAAACCCCGTCTCTACTGAAAATACAAAAAAAATTAGCCAGGCCTGGTGGCACACGCCTATAGTCCCAGCTACCAGGGAGGCTGAGGCAGGAGAATCGCTTGAACCCAAGAGGCAGAGGTTGCAGTGAGCTGAGATCGCACCATTGCACACCAGACTGGGTGACGGAGCAAGACTCCGTCTCAAAAAAAAAAAAAAAGAAGTGAGGCCTTTAGGAGGTGACTTAGGAATAGTACCCTTTAAAAGAGGCTTGAGGGGACCCCCTTAACCCTTTCACCACGTGAGAATACAGCAACCAGGCACTATCTTTGAAGCAGAAAGCAAGCCGTCACCAAACTCTAAATCTGCTAGCACCTTAATCTTGGACTTCCCAGCCTCCAGAATTGTGAGCAACAAATTTCTGTTGTTTGTAAATTACTCAGTCTAAGGTATTTTGTTATGGAAGCCTAAATGAACTAAGATACACAATAAGGTAAAATTCACAATATCTGGCATCCAATCAGAAACTAACAGAAACGCAAAGAAGTTTTTTAAAAATACAAACATAATGAGAAAAAGTAATCAAAACTGACCCAGAATTGAGACAGATATTTGAATTTTACAGGCAAAAACATTAAAATGATTATTTTACCTTCATTTCACGTGTTTAAAATTTGAAGTACAAAAATAAAATATATAAAAAGACTCAAATCTAACTTCTAGAGATGCGAAAATGCAATGTATCACATGGAAAATATATTGGATGGGAGTAATGGCAGATTAGACATTGCAAAGAAAAGATCAGTGAATTAAAAAGGCAGCAATAACAACTATCCAAAATGAAACACTGAGAGACAAAAGTAGTAAAAGTAAAAGATGGTAGTGTGTGCCTGTAGTCCTAGCTACTCAGGAGGCTGAGGCAGATCACTTGAGCCCAGGAGGTCAATGTTGTAGTCAGCTATGATCGTGCCACTGCACTCCAGCCTGAGCAACAGAGCAAGATCCTGTGTCTAAAAAATGAATAAATAATAAATAGTGTGAGGTGACAGTGACCAGAATGAGAAGTGAGCTGAACATTGAGTATGATCAAAAAAGGCTGTTTTACCTCACAAGAAACTAAATTCATTAGTTTATTGACCCATGACATAGTAGGTGTCATGCATGAAGAACGCAGCATTAGCCAGACATATAAAGTCTTTGAACCGTGGGAAAGTGTCTTATCTTCTGAGTCTTAAGTTCACCAAGTGTAAAATAAGAACTTTTTTTTTTTTTCTTTCTGAGACAGAGTCTCACTCTGTTGCCCAGGCTGGAGTGCAGTGGTGCAATCTCGGCTCACTGCAAGCTCCACCTCCCGAGCTCACGCCATTCTCCTGCCTCAGCCTCCTGAGAAGCTGAGACTACAGGCGCCCGCCACCACGCCCGGCTAATTTTTTGTGTTTTTAGTAGAGACGGGATTTCACCGTGTTAGCCACGATGGTCTCAATCTCCTGACCTCGTGATCTGCCCGCCTCAGCCTCCCAAAGTGCTGGGATTACAGGCGTGAGCCACCGTGCCTGGCCAAAATAAGAACTACTTTACACAAACTTTCTTCGGTCCTCAGATTCATACCTTCAGGTACTTGAGGGCATTCCCATTTAAATGATCCAAAAACTCAGCATGTCTAAACCATGTTCTGCCCTCTACAAACCTGTGCATCTCCCAAGTTCTAAGTTCTTTATTGAATCACCATACACATAGCCATAAATCTGAAAACATACTAAATAAATCACTTTTCTTCTCCCTTACCCACCCACACTGATCTAGTCACCAAGTCCTGCCATTTAAAAAGGAATATTATCAGAAATAGAAATACTGCATGATCCCACTTCTACACAGAATCTAAAATAGCCAGACTCATAGAAGCACAGAGTAGGATGGTGATTGCCAGAGGCTGGGAGGATGGAGGAATGGGGTGATGTTGGTCAAAGGGTACAGAAATGGTGACTTTGTAGAAGTGATTGATATGTTAATTACTGGAATGTGATGATCATCTCACAATGTCTATCAAAACATCATGTTGTGTATCTTAAATATATACTTTTTTTTGTTTGTTTCTAGGTAGTTAATGATTTGATTGACAACAGCAAAAACTACTGTAATATATACAAAATTATCATTTTATGTCAGGAGAAAATATATCATATTGGCAACAGAACATGTCCTGCCAACCACCAAGTGGCTGGCATAGTACGTCCACCCTGTGACAGGCCCACTGGGACTGTGGTGAACCTGCCTGAACCTCAGTACAAAGCCCCCTTTCCCTGAGAAATGTACAGAAGGAGAGACGAAGAGAGTGCCCCCAAAAGGAAGAGGGAGAGGCTGGGGTCCTGTGCCCCTAGCTCAGAACTTCAGGGGGAAGACCGGCCAGAACTTGGGCTGCTTTGGGTCACAGTGCTTGTCAAAGCTCAGCTGCACCAAACCTCCACAGCCTGGAGCTTGGCAGCACTGTTCCCGTACAAGCGCCTCATCTCAGCCTGGCACTGCTCGCCGGGCCGCTCAGTTGGGGGCTCCACCAACCCGTGGGTTTTGTAGCACAGGTCGTGGTCGGCGTTCACGTAGCTGTCCAGGCACTCTGCATCCAGCTGCTGCCGCCGCCCTCGTTCTCTGTGCCTCTCGGTTTTCAAAGTACTGGCGGAGATCCTCGGTGATTTCCATATTGCTCAGGTCACATTCTACCTCTGCATCTACCCCTCCTCTTTAAACAAAGTGTGGTCTTCTCTCGTGGATGCCTGGATCCCACTGCTGTCATGTGGATGCTGCCCAGACCCTCTGAAATGTGAAGGACTGCAGGTGGAGTCCGGCCAGGTCACATGATGGTCATAGAAGGACTGAGGATATCCAGCCTGGTTGTCTTTAGAGATTTGGAAAAGAAGTGCAGAAAGGAAGTGCTGGCTGGGAGTGGTGGCTCATGCCTGTAATCCCAGCACTTTGGGAGGCCAAGGCGGGCGGATCACATCAGGAGTTCAAGACCAGCCTGGCCAACATGGTGATACCCCGTCTCTACTAAAAATACAAAAAATCAGCCGGGTGTGGTGGCAGGCACCTGTAATCCCAGCTACTCAGGAGGCTGAAGCAGGAGAATCGCTTGAAACAGGGAGGTGGAGGTTACAGTGAGCCAAGGTTGTGCCGCTGTACTCCAGCCTGGGCAACAAGAGCGAGACTCCATCTGAAAAAAAAAAAGGGAAGCACCACAGAAGACTGAAACAGGATTCCACGGCCTTCCTGTAGGCATTCTGATGGCTTTGCCATCAAGCCATTGTTTGATGATAACGTTGCCAGTATCTTGCATACGCCAGATGAGAATACCAAGGCCTGGTAGCTTTCTATGTTAATGCCTTCACCACTGCCATCTCTGACTGTGAAAGTCCAAATAGGCGCTGAAACTCGTGGGCGCGCAGCTTGCAGATCCCGGACAGTGGGCGAGTAGGGGCCTAGTTTTCGTTGGAAAGACAGAGGCGGTGGGGAGTGGGGAGAAGGTGGCTGTTGCTGGGGTGACTGGAAGTGTGCTAATATATACAGTTTTTTTTAATTCTTTTTTATTTTAATTTTTATTTTTAGTTCTGGGGTACATGTGCATGCAGGATGTGCAGGTTTGTTACATAGGTAATCGTATGCAACAGTGGTTTGCTGCACCTATCAGCCCATCACCTAGGTATTAAGCCCAGCATGCATTAGCAACTTTTCCTAATACTCTCCCTCCCACTACCATACCCCCTGACAGGCCCCAGTGTGTGGTGTTCCCCAATTTTTTTTTTTTGAGATGGAGTCTCGCTCTGTTGCCCAGGCTAGAGTACAGTGGCACTATCTCTGCTCACTGCAACCTCTGCCTCCTGGGTTCAAGCAATTCTCCTGCCTCAGCTTCCAGAGTAGTTGGGACTACAGGCACACAGAGATGGGGTTTCACCATGTTAGCCAGGATGGTCTCGATCTCCTGACCTCATGATCTGCCCGCCTCAGCCTCCCAAAATGCTGAGATTACAGGCATGAGCCACGATGCCCAGCCTTTTCCCCAATTTTTATATGTTCAAAAAACTAAGTTGTCACAAATGAAGAATTTAAAAGACAAAAAAAAAGTTAAAAATAATTTTTAAAATTGACCCAAAAAGGAGTGTTATGTAATTATTAAAAATAAGCCTGCCTGGTGTGGTGGCTCACCCCTGTAATCCCAACACTTTGGGAGGCCAAGGCAGGTGGATCATTTGAGGCCAGGAGTTCCAGACCACCCTGGGCAACATGGTGAAACCCCATCTCTACAAAAATACAGAAATTAGCCAGGCGTGGTGGCGTGCACCTGCAGTCCCAGCTACTAGGGAGGCTGAGATGGGAGGTTCGCTTGAGCCCGGTAGGTAGAGGCTGCAATGAGCCATGATTACACCACTGCACTCTAGCCCAGGCAACAAAACGAGACCCTGTCTCAAAAAAAAAAAAAAAGAAAGAAGACCATAAAATATATAATGACTTAGAGCGATAGCCCAAAGCATCACTCTATACTACACACACACACACACACACACACACACACACACACACACGCACGCACACAAAATTAAGGAAAAGTAAAGTGAGAGATAGGGAGGAAGAGAGAGAACAATAGAAAGAAACCCCAAACTGTTTTAAATAGTTTCCTAAAGGATGTTGGAAATGGAGTTTTTCTTTTGCTTATCAGTGCTGGTTACATTTTCTATAATGAATATTAAACAAATAGAATTATTTTTTAATTATAGGAATTCGCTAAGGAAAAGATTCCTTTGACAAAAATATAATCAACTTCTTGGTTTTGAGACCAAGAGAAGCAGCATGGAGGAGTGTTAGGATGCAGACTCAGAGCCACTTTACTTGAGTCTGAACTTGTGCTCCGGCAACTTCTTTTTATGAAATCATGGACCATGACTGGGCCCAGTGGCTCATGCCTGTAATCCCAGCACTTTGGGAAGCCAAAGTGGGTGGCTCGCTTGAGCTCAGGAGTTTGAGATCACCCTGGGTGACATGGTGAAACCCCCTGTCTCTACTAAAAATACAAAAATTAGCCAGGTGTGGTGGCACATGCTACCAGGTGTGGGAATTGGGAATTGTCCAGCTACTCAGGAGGCTGAGGTGGAAGGCTCATTTGGGCCCACGCTCTGGTAAAACACTAAATTTCCCACTTCCCTTTTTTTTTTTTTTTTTTTTGAGACGGAGTTTCGCTCTTGTTGCCCAGGCTGGAGTGCAATGGCATGATATTGGCTAACCTCAACCTCCACCTCCTGGGTTCAAGCAGTTCTCCTGCCTGAGCCTCCCAAGTAGCTGGGATTACAGGCACGTGCCATCATGCACAGCTAATTTTGTATTTTTAGTAGAAACGGGGTTTCTCCATGTTGGTCGGGCTGGTCTTGAACTCCTGACCTCAGGTGATCGGCCCGCCTCAGCCTCCCAACACCGCACCCGGCCCCCGCTTGCTTTTTGTTTCATATCTTCTCACTTTGCTTACACTGACTTCTTTGCCTGGAATGGACCCTCCTTTTTTTCCCTTGGATGACTCTTGTTCATTCATTCAGGTTCTTAATGCAGGTGCCATGCCCAGAAGCATTCTTCAAAACCGTGGATAATATTAACCTCCTCTTTCCCCTTCTTTTTTTTTTTTTTTTTAACATAATATCCTGTATGTGATCATGAAATTTTCTGATTGTGTGATTTTTGCATGCCAAACTATGATAAGTTAAAGGGAGGAACTATGCTCTTTTTTTTTTTTTTTTTTTTTTTGAGATGGAGCCTCCCTCTGTCTCCCAGGCTGGAGTGCAGTGGCCGGATCTCGGCTCACTGCAAGCTCCACCTCCCGAGTTTACGCCATTCTCCTGCCTCAGCCTCCTGAGTAGCTGGGACTACAGGCGCCTGCCATCTCGCCCGGCTAGTTTTTTGTATTTTTTAGGAGAGACGGTGTTTCACTGTGTTAGCCAGGATGGCCTCGATCTCCTGACCTCGTGATCCGCCCGTCTCGGCCTCCCAAAGTGCTGGGATTACAGGCTTGAGCCACCGCGCCCGGCCTATGTTCATTTTTCTTTGTATACTCAGTCAGTATTGCACAAAACAAACACTCAAGTATTTGTTTAACTGAACAGATACGAACAACACCTCATATAATACTGTACGGGTTCATTGAAATGGCCAAATCCCTCTTTCTAATTTTCTTCCTGAATCAAAAGCACCACCACCAACAAAAACTAAGCACCTCTATGTACCAGCTCTGACTTAGGTACTGTGGAATCGACAATGACTTTGTAATATAAGAAACAGTGATAAAATTCTTAGAAAATATCTATGAGGTAACATTTGATAAGGTCCAAAGACAAGCTAGAAATGCATTCTTTGAGATTACCAATGCATCCCTGACCTACCAGATTCTAGTTCTAAGTATTGCTTTACCTTTTAAACCCTTTTTCCATGCAATGCAAAGATCTTAGATTTTTGCAACACTGTATCCATTTTCTTGAATTATATAATTATGTGTTATATTATTGGTGTGATTAAATATAGATGGATATTATCTAGCTAAAAATATAAAGAGATAGATAATGGAAAAGGGGGGTTAAAGGAATTAGTAAAGAATTAATATCTTATGTTAAATTCAGTACCCTGGCCGGGCGCGGTGGCTCAAGCCTGTAATCCCAGCACTTTGGGAGGCCGAGACGGGCGGATCACGAGGTCAGAAGATCGAGACCATCCTGGCTAACACGGTGAGACCCCATCTCTACTAAAAAATACAAAAAAACTAGCCAGGCGAGGTGGCGGGCACCTGTAGTCCCAGCTACTTGGGAGGCTGAGGCAGGAGAATGGCGTAAACCCAGGAGGCAGAGCTTGCAGTGAGCCGAGATCCAGCCACTGCACTCCAGCCTGGGCGACAGAACGAGAATCCGTCTCAAAAAAAAAAAAAAAAAATTCAGTACCCTAAGACCAGTAAGGCTGGGTCTTTAAGTGTTTAGAGCTCCACAGAAGGTTGTCCCAGATAGAAGGGCTGTATGAACAGTCCTGCACACAGCCCCTCTGTGTCTTGCCGCCTTCTTGGATTTTTCCTTTTACTCCACAACAGCTTCCAGGAGTATCCTGCTTACTCCTTAGAATTCCATAATGCCATATCGACATGTCTCTAAGGAGACCAGGAGCAGGCTGGAGTGTTCAAAAAAACCTCAATGACCACCAAAATGGGGGGAAAAAAAGTAAAGAAAAATATAATAGCAAAAACTGATGTCCCTATTTCCAAAACAAAGGTCTGGGAGCCTCCAAGCATCAACAAAAGCATAAATACACACAGAGAATGTACTTAAAACAGTTATTATAGCACCCAAGGAGTAGGAAGCCTTGGCATCTACTGATAGTAGCAATAGCTTCCTCAACCAAGCCTGTGAGGTAGGTGCATTTTACAGCCAAGGAAACTGAGCCTCAGATGATCAAGAGAATTCCTCAAAGCTGCAAGGTTAGTTTTGGAGACAAAATTCAAACCAGTGTCTGCTGGATTGCAGAGTCTGTGTTGCTTTCATTACACTAAGCTGCCTATTTAGCCAGCTGTATTTCCTACACATGCAATAGGTTTCCCTTCTAATCAATATTACCTATTACCTTAATATTACCTATTACCTATCACATGTAGCTTCAAAATGTTCACCTCCTATCGACAGAGGTCAGCCTAGCTGCGGAGGGGAAGGTGACCCAAAATAAATCCACATAAACCAAATACTGCATGTTCTCACTTATAAGCAAGAGTTACGTTATGGATACACAGGGCCATAAAGAGTAGAATAATGGACCTTGTAGATTCAGAAGCAGGGACAGTGACAGGGGAGAGAAGGATGAAAAATTACCTATTGGGTACAATGTGCACTACTCAGGTGATGGGCACACTAAAAGCCCAGGCTTCACCACTATATAATATATCCATGTAACCAAAAACCACTTATACTCTTAAAGCTATTGAAAGTAAACAAACAAGCATTTTTAAAAATATATAAATAAAATAAATCCAAGAGCTCTGTGTTTGTGGCCAGTTTTGTGTTTGGCCCAGCTCTTCCTGATGTTCAAGTCTGAATTATTTCCATGAGCGTCCTAATCTGACTACCATGATGATGGGGAAGAATGAAGAATTACAATGTTGGGAACAATATATGTTCCCCATACTCACTGAAATAACGAAAAGATGATGTGGAAACAACTGAAAACCAGATCCAAAGGCTTATCCTAACATTCTTACTCCCCACCATGTTAGATAGAAAATAGCAATTTCCCCAGCATTTTGGGAGGTCAAGGCAGGCAGATCACTTGAGCCCAGGAGCTTGAGACCAGCCTGGGCAACATGTCAAAACTATATCTCTACAAAAAAAAATTTTTTATAGTTAGCCAGGCATGATGGTGCACATCTGTAGTCCCAGCTACTTGGGAGGCTGAGGTGGGAGGATTGCTTGAGCCCCAGGAGGTCAAGGCTGCAGTGAGCTCTGATCATGCCACTGCACCCCAGCCTGTGTTACAGAGTGAGACCCTGTCTTAGAAAAGAAATAGCAATTTCAGTTCCCGTCACAGAAGACAAAGCACAAACTTTGGTGTCTGAAACAGGATTTAAAGCTGTGGAACTGAGAAATGTATTTTCCCATCTGTAAAGGGAGCTGTTAAGAGGACTGAAAATAATATGCAACCTGCCCAGCCCACTGTAAGATCAGTTGAAACTGTGAAATAAATGATAGTTATTATTGTCACCGTTACTATTACAGATATTAACAGTAGTATTGTTTTAGAGTATGCACGCAGGTAACAATAGCTTGACCTAGGAGGTCCTTAAATTGTAGAAGCTCTTGGAAACCTGCTCCTATGTGGGCTCTTTCCCTTCAGCATGGGACCTGTTACAGACAACTTATACAATCTCCCACTCCTCTTCTCCTCCTCAAGGGGCTACCAATCTTGATGAACGATGAGGGTGAGTAGCAGTAATGAGGCAGAGTGGTAGGAAATGCTCCACATTAAATATGCAAATCCCAACTGCCATTCCCAAGACCCCAGATTCCACATGCCCAGATTGGGAGCAAATGAAAAACAAGAGGGCAAGTAATAAGTTAACAAGCCACTTCAGAACTGACTGCATTCGTTCTGTTGAACAGCTACTTCAGTTCCAATAGTTGCCACTCATTTGCTAGGGTGTAATTCTAATCAGAATGAAAGTCCTTAATCACAGCACCATTATAGAATCTTCTATCCTGAACCTATTAGGGCTCTTATCGAGTAAATATCTTGCATTTTCCAGTCTCTGCAAAGGAAACTGAGTCATTGGTTCACAGCTCTGTCTATCCCAGGATTAGTCCTGATGCTGCCAGGTCACAAAGCAATACTCATCCCTCCCCTATGTATCTGTTTCATCTGACCATGACTTGGCCTTCCACCACCCCACACCCTATGAATAGAGGTCATAAATGCCCTCCCTCCTGCTCTGACTCAGGTCAACACACATATCCTGGTTCTATGTTGTGCTGGTCATTTAACTTTTCTCTAACTCATTTTCCTTATATGTAATGCAGATGATCAAGGCATAGTACCCCATTGAGCACCAATTGCCTTGATACAAGGCAGTACCTCTTAGGATGTTAATGTGAGGGTAGCAGGGAGAGGGATGTGGGTGGGGGATAGTAAAAGCCAATGAAGCAGGCCAGAAACGTCACTGGGTTTGGGTTACTTTGAGGTTTGTCTGCTTGTTTGTTTTAGAAGATGAAGTCTCATTATGTTGCCCAGGCTGGAGTGCAGTGGCTATTCACAGGCATGGGAGTTTTGACCTGCTCCATTACTGACCTGGGAGAGTTCACCCCTCCTTAGGCAACCTGGCAATCTCCAGCTCCCGTAAGTCATCATACTGACACTGAACTTAGCATGGACACCCATGGGCATAGCGCACTACAGCCCAGAAATTTTAGGCTCAAGTAATCCTCTCACTGCAATCTCCTGAGTAGCTGAGACTACAGGTGTGGGACACTGCATCTGACTAATTTTGGGAATAATTGGGAGTAATGAAGAGAAAAGGAGAAAACCAGGTCACTGGTCTGCAATATCTTGCAAAATTAATTAAAAGGAAAAGTATCATGTTTCCTCATTATAAATGGCTGTCACCTTTGGACCAACTCCCAGAAGTCCACCTTGGCCCCTCACAAGGTCAACAGCACTGTTTGAAGTCAATTCAGTAGCCCCCAAATTTAAGTAATTACATGTTCTCCAAGTCTGCCCCGTCTCTATTCTTTTGGTTACGCAGGCTGGATATTCTAGATCTATTTTTGACTCCTTCCTCAAGTACCAAACTTCAATATCTCTACTATTCCGTACCCCTTCACCACTCCAACGGATGGTCAGTATAAAGTTCCCCTCTCAACTGACATTGAGAAAGCATTCACTTTGTTCATCCTACCTTCAGTATCTCCATTTCAGTGTATCAAGTCTACCGTGTTTTTTGTTTTGTTTTGTTTTGTTTTGTTTTGTTTTGTTTTTTTGAGACGGAGTCTTGCTCTGTTGCCCAGGCTGGAGTGCAGTAGCACGATCTCAGCTCACTGCAAGTTCCACCTTCCGGTTTCAAACGATTCTCTTGCCTCAGCCTCCTGAGCAGCTGGGACTACAGTCACGCGCCACCATGCCCAGCTAATTTTTGTATTTTTAGTAGAGATAGGGTTTCACTATGTTGGCCAAGCAGGTCTGGAACTCCTGACCTCGTGATCTGCCTGCCTCAACCTCCCAAAGTGCTAGGATTACAAGTGTGAGCCACTGTGCCCGGCCACTGATTTTAACCTTTAAAAATAAAGCTCTTGTTCCAAAACACTAAATGTCTCCCTAGTTTCCACCAAATAAAGGCCCAAATATCTCAACCTGGTATTCAACTATTTTCATAATCTGACCCCAAACTTCCCGTCTCCAACAGCTCTTGCTGTCTCCTTCCTTGAATTCTAGAGGCCACCCAAGCTGACTGATTGCTAGTCTCAATGCATGCCTCTGCTTCCTCTCCTCAAATATATATTCATGATGTTTTCTGCCTACAAGAAATCCTGATTCCCAAATTTGTTCAGGTCTAAATCGTCTGTAAGCATCAACATGCAACTCAAATGGCACCTTCCTGAAGACTTTTCTGAACCCCCAGATAGAAGAGATCTTTCTTCGGCTGGGCACGGTGGCTCACGCCTGTAATCCCAGCACTCTGGGAGGCCGAGGCAGGCAGATCACGAGGTCAGGAGATCGAGACCATCCTGGCTAACACAGTGAAACCCCGTCTCTACTAAAAAATACAAAAAATTAGCCAGGCGTAGTGGCGGGCGCCTGTACTCCCAGCTACTCAGGAGGCTGAGGCAGGAGAATGGCGTGAACCCGGGAGGCAGAGCTTGCAGTGAGCCAAGATCGTGCCACTGCACTCCAGCACTCCTGCTTGGGTGACAGAGCAAGACTCCGTCTCAAACAAAAAAAAAAAAAGAGAGATCTTTCTTCTCTGTACTAAAAACCATAGCATTTCCTACAGTATGATGACCTATAGGACTGGGTTCTTAACCAGTGCACTCAGCTCCCTCTCAAGTACAACAAATCAAACTCCAAGGGGCTTGAATCCTGGCATCATCATTGATTAGGCATTTGACCTGGGGTTATTTATGTAATTGCTGCCAGCTTCCACTTGCTTGCCTATAAGATGGGGATAAGAATGATTCCTACTTCACTGGATTTGGGAACTTCATGTATGAGGATTTCATGAGATAATACATGTCAGGTACTTGGCCTGCTGTCTGACACAGAAGTGCTCACTAAATTTTAGTTATGGTTTATTTATTTGTATCTGTGGGAGATAGTTTCCAAAAAGGGTTGCTGTCAATCCCCTCCTTGCCTATAAGTGTGTGCCACTTCACCCATTAAGTTCATTACCTTTCCTCTTGACTCAGGACTGGCACTGTGACTCTCCTCGACCAATAAAATGCAGCAGAATTGATGCTACTTCTGGTCTTCTCCTTCAAGAAACCCAGCAGAGGCCAGGCGTGGTGGCACATGCCTGTAATCCCAGCACTTTGGGAGGCCGAGGCATGCAGATCATTTGCACACAGGAGTTGGAGAGACCAGGCTGGGAAATGTAGTGAAACCCCATCTCTACAAAAATATAAAAATTAGACAGGTGTAGCAGCATGCACCTGTAGTCCCAGCTACTCAGGAGACTGAGGTGGGAGGATTGCTTAAGCCCAGGTGTTCAAGGCTGCGGTGAGCCAAGATTGTACCACTGCACCCTACCCTGGGTGGCAGAGCAAGACCCTGTCTCTAAATAAATAAATAAAAAGCCCAGAAACCTCCACTTTCTCCCTGGTGAAACCAGTCACCTTCCTGTAAAGAAGCTTGGACTAGACTACTGAATGATGAGACACTACAAAGAAAGAGAAAGACCACAGGGAAAAGTACTCAGGTACCAGATATATGAATGAACCAAGTAGGATCTTCTGGTCAAGCCCAACTGCAAGCTGAATGCATCTGCATAAGAGGCCACCAAGCAAGACATGCAGAAGAACCTCCCAGCTGAGCCCCAGCAAGCCTACAGACAACCCACAGATTTAGGGGAATCATAAATTATTGTATAGATAATTAAGCAATATTCATTCATTTTCTTTTCTATTAGATTGTGCACCCCTTAAGTGCAAAGACCATATCAAATTATATCTGTATTGCCAATTCCTAGACAGAGATCTGAATAAAGTCATGTATCAATACGCCAGTGGAGTAAGTCTGTGAGTAGCTAAGGCACAACATTTGAACACAAAGCTACTGAATGAACTATTTTGGTCTCTTTATGAAGATACTGTACATGCAAAATCAAATCCCAGTGTAGGAATACATTAATACAGTCTGACAACGTAAGCAAGGGGACCTCCTTTAAAAACTCTAAGCTCAACATCTTGGGCAAACAGGTCACTTCCAAAATAGCTTAGCTGCCTACAGCCTTCTAAGACAGAGGCAACCTGGGTAACCTGAAGAGGGAAAGTAAGGAATTTGGATTTATGGCACCAAGTTGAAATTGCAGAGGGAAACAGATGGGAGATAAAATGCTCTGTGAAGTTTACACTTTTCTATCCATTCATTCAGTGATTGCTGCTCACCATCTGTCTTGGCTCTGTAAGTTGGGTCTTTAAGCATTGAAAGAGCCTCATTCTGTCACTATTGTAGAATGACACTGAATGTACCACTTCTAAAGACTATACCTTATCTAGCAGAGCCCAGCTCTGTCCTGTTAAGCCTGTTGCCCCATCCCCACATCATAAGACTAAAATCAAGCCATCTCTGGCATCTTTCTCTCATTCTCAAGCTTTGTTGTGAACCACCCCCCTCTTGCTTTTTTTTTTTTCCACCCTCTTTCCATTCAGAATCTGGCATGTGTCTTCAGACTATTACTGTGCACCAATAGTTCTCTCCCCAAGCTCTCTTCACCAACCATAATGCCTAATTTTCCCATTAATTTCCTACTTCTGGTTACTGTAAACAAAGTAAATCTTTCATTCCCTACAGCCGGGCCACAATACCCAGGATAGGCCCTTGTAATCTCTGTGATCCCTGGATATTCACATGAGCTCTTGATTGACGCCCACTTCCTGCCTGTTGGTCAACATTTTACCTGGATCCTTTGGAAGCAAGGGAAACAAAAAGGATCAGCAATATGACCCTCTTAATTTGAGTAGATGCTAACAAAACCCAATAACAGGCTGGGAGTGGTGGCTCACGCCTGTAATGCCAACACTTTCGGAGGCCAACGTGGATCACCTGAGGTCAGGAGTTTGAACCAGCCTGGCCAACGTGGCAAAACCCCATCTCTACTAAAAATATAAAAAATTGTCCGGGTGCAGTGGCTCACGCCTGTAATCTCAGCACTTTGGGTGGCCAAGGCAGGTGGATCACAAGGTCAGGAGTTCAAGACCAGCCTGACCAATGTGGTGAAACCCTGTCTCTACTAAAAATACAAAAAAAAAAAAATGAGCCGGGGTTGTGGCACATGCCTGTAGTCCCAGCTACTTGGGAGGCTGAGGCAGGAGAACTGCTTGAACCTGGGAGACGGAGGTTACAGTGAGCCAAGATCATGCTATTGTACTCCAGCCTGGGCAATAGAGCCAGACTCCGTCTCAAAAAAAAAAAAAAAGTACAAAAAATTAGCCAGGCATGGTGGTAGGTGCCTGTAATCCCAGCCACTTCGGAGGCTGAGGCAGGAGAATCGTTTGAGCCCAGGAGACGGAGGTTGCAGTGAGCCAAGATCATACCACTGTACTCCAGCCTGGGTGACAGAGCAAGACTATGTTTCAGAAAATAAAAAGAAAGAAGAAACAAAAACAATAACAGATGTTCTTGCCAACTTTCACTCTTCGTTTTGCATCATGTGAAAAGTCATGCCCTTCCCAATAAGTTTTGTTCAATTTTAAGATCTTTATATTCTCATTGCCACTCCTTTCCGCAATTTCCTAACTCCGCTGAATTCTGATTTCTGATTTTAGTTATGCCACATGTTCATTTACTGAGTCCTAAATGTCTTTCTTATATCATCAAATATTTCTTAAGTTGGCCGGGCGTGATGGCTTAAGCCTGTAATCCCAGCATTTTGGGAGGCCAAGACAGGCAGATCACTTGAAGACAGAAGTCCAAGACCAGCCTGGCCAACATGATGAAACCCTGTCTCTACTAAAAATACAAAAATTAGCCTGGCATGGTGGCTCATGCCTGTAATCCCAACTACTTGGGAGGCTGAGGCAGGAGAATTGATTGAACCTGGGAGGCGGAGCCTGCGGTGAGCCAAGATCACACTGGTGCACTCCAGCCTGAGTGACAGAGCGAGACTCCGTCTCGATTAAAATATATATATTTCTCAATTCCTTCATATATAAATGTAACAAAACCCAATCACTGTTATCTAAGACATAAAGATCCAGTGGGGGGACAGAATAATGAACAGGTAATTAAACACTGTTAAATGCTCTGATTGCAAAAGTAGAATGTACTTCATTCTAGGATGAGCTGAGAGGTCAGAAAAAGCTTCCCAGAGAAGTAAGAAGCACGGAATACTCAGATTCTTGCAACTCAAAATGTGGTCCGTAAAAATAGATAAATCTACAATTATACTTGGAAATTTCAGTATATACATCTCTCTCTCTCTCTCTCTCTCTCAAAAATTGATAGAACATCGGGTACAGTGGCTCACACATGTCATCGCAGCACATTGGAAGGCCAAGATAGGAGGATCACTTGTGCCCAGGAGTTCTTAACCAGCCTGGGCAACAAAATGAGACCCCAACTCTACAAAAAATGTAAAAAGTAGCTGGACATAGTGGCATGTGCCTATGGTCCCAGCTACTCAGAAGGCTGAGGCAAGAGGATCACTTGAGCCCAGGAGGTCGAGGCTGCAGTGAGCCATGTTCACACCACTGCACTCCAGTGCTTGGGTGACAGAGTTAGACCCTGTCTCAGAAAAAAAAAAACAAAAAAAACTGATATAACAAGTGGACAGGAAATTACCAAGGACATAGTAGACTTGAACATCTATGAACCAACTTGACCTAGTTGACATTTGTAAAACACTCCACTAAACAACAGCAGTATAAGCATTCTTCTCAAAAGCACAAAAAAAAGTTTAAAAAAAAAAAATCCTAATCTGGAACGTAAATCGAGTCTCAAATATTTCAAAAGAATTTAAGTCATACAAAGTATATTCCCTGCCCACAAATAAATTAAATTAGAAATCAATAACTGAAAGAGCTCTGGAAAAATCCCAAAATATTTGGAAACTAAATAACACACATCTAAATAACCCATGGGTCAAAGATGAAATCAAAAGGGAAATTAGAAAGTTTTCCAAGCAGCATGAAAATGACAACACAACATATCAGAATTTATAAAGTGCCATAAAGCAATACTAACAGAAATTAGTGCCTATATTAGAAAAGAAGAAAGGTCTCAAATCAATAACTTCAGCTTCCACCTTAGAAACTAGGATAAGAAGAAAAACTAAACCCAAATTAAGCAGAAGAAAAAGAATAATAAAGATCAAAGTGGAAATCAATGAAATGGAAAAGCAATAGAGAAAAACAATGAAACCAAAAGCCGGTCGTTTGAGAAAATTAATAAAATTAACAAATTTCTAGCCAGAATTACTAACAGAGACACACAAATCACTAATATCAAGAATAAATGAGCTACATCATTTAAATTTCTTCAGATATTAAAGATAAAAAGCAAACATAATAAACAACTTTACGGCAACAAATTCAAAAACTCAGATCAAATGAAAATAAAATCCTTATGGGACACAAATTACCAAAGTTCATTAAAAAAAAAAAAAACTGAAAAGATCTATCTATAAAAGGAATTGAAGTTATAATTTAAAACATCCCCACAAAGAAAACTCCAAATCCAGATGGCTTCACGGGTATATTTCACCAAATATTTAAAGAAGAAATAATGCTAATTCAATACAAACTCCTCCAAAAATTAAAGAGAAGAGGATACTTTCTAACTTACTCTATGAAGCTAACAGTACTTTAACACTAAAATCCAGGAAAAGGCATTACAAAGAAATACGTAGATCATTAATCCTCTTGAACTTAGACACAAAAACTCTAAACAAAATTTTAGCTTGTCAAATGCTAAATTATATGCATATGTTATATATATATATAAAAAGAATAGTATACCAGGGCCAAGTGAGGCTTATTCAAAGAATGCAGGGTTAGTTTAACATTCAAAATTCAATCAATGTAATTTACTATATTAACTAACTAAAGAAAAAAAACATGACAGATGAAGAGAAAGCACTTGCCAAAATCCAACATCATTCCTGATAAAAACTCTCTGCAAACAAATAATAGAGAAAACTTCCTTAACCTGGTAAAAGCCATTCACACACACACAAACACACACACACACACACACACACACACACACACACACACAGAGCTAACATACTTAATAGGGAAAGACTTAAATGCTTTTTCCCTAAGATCAAGAACAAGTCAAGGATGTCCACTTCTATTTAACATCATACTGGAAGTTTTAGACAGTGCAATCAGGCAAGAAAAAGAAACAAAAGGCATCCAGATTGGAAAAGAAGAAGTACATTGTCTTCTCACAGATAGCATGAAAATCTATACAGAAAAACATGAAATCATCCAAAAAGCTAGTAGAACGAATAAGTAATATAGAAAGGTTGTAGGATGCAAGATCAATATACAAAAATCTAATATAGTTTTTTATTAGCTACAAACCGTTGGAAATAGATTTTTTTTTTTTTCTGAGATAGCGTCTGGCTCTGTCGCTCAGGCTGGAATGCAGTGGCACGATCTCGGCTCACTGCTACCTCCGCCTCCCAGGTTCAAGTGATTCTCCTGCCTCAGCCTCCCGAGTAGCTGGGATTACAGGTGTCTGCCATCATGCCAGGCTAATTTTTATATTTTTAGTAGAGATGGGGTTTCACCAAGTTGGCCAGACTGGTCTTGAACTGACCTCAGGTGATCCACCTGCCTCGACCTCCAAAGTGCTGGGATTACAGGTGTGAGCCACCACGCCTGGCCGGGAAATAGAAATTTTTAAAATACCACTTACGATAGCATTCTAAAATACTAAATACTTAGAGATAAATCATTTTTTAAATGGGAAAAGACTCAGACACTAGAAATAAAACGTTTAGAGAAATTTTAAAAGAATTAAATAAATGACAAGATATAGCTTGCTCATGGGTCAAAAGACTCAATATTGGTAAGTTGTCAATTCTTCCACAAATTATAGATTCAAAATAATCCCAATCAAAACCCCAGCAGGCTTTTTGTAGAAATTGACAAGGTGATTCTAGAATTCATATGCAAATGCTAAGGACCCAAAATAACCAAAACAATTCAGAAAAAGAAGAATGAAGTTGGAGAACTAACCTACCTAATTTCAATAATTTTTTATGATTTTCCTTTTTTTTTTTTCAGATAGGGTCTTGCTCTGTCATCCAGGCTGGAGTGCAGTAGGGCAATCACAGCTCACTGCAGCCTTGAACTCCTGGGCTCAAGCGATCTTCCCACCTTGGCACCCCAAAGCACTGGGATTACAGGTGTGAGCCACTGTGCCCAGTCAATAATTGTTTAAAAGATACAGTAATAAAAACAGCATAGCAGAGGCATAAAAAATAGACACATAGAATAAAGGGTCCAGAAAAAAATCCACATATATAAGTAACAACTGATTTTTTACAAAGAATATCAGGAACACAGAAAGGATGGCCTTATTAACAAATGGTGTGAGTTAGGTGCAGTGGCTCATGTCTGTAATCCCAGCACTTTGACAAGCAGAGGCGAGAGGATGGCTTGAGGCCAGAAGTTCAAGGTCAGCCTGGACAACATAGTGAGACCCCATCAATAAAAAAAATTCTTTTTTAAAAACCTACAACTATAAAAACTCTGGAAGATAACTAGGATATACTATTCTGGACATAGACCCTGGCAAAGATTTCATGACAAAGATGCCAAAAACAATTGCAACAAAAACAAAAAATTGGCAAATGGGACCTAATTAAACTAAAGAGCTTCTGCAAAGCAAAAGAAACTATCAACAGAATAAACAGATAACCTACAAAACAGGAGAAAATACTTGCAAACTATGCATCCAACAAATGTCTAATATCCAGAATCTACAAGGAACTTAAAGAAATTAAATAAGCAAAACACAAACCACCCCATTAAAAAGTGGGCAAAGGACATGAACACTTTTCAAAAGAAGGCATACATGAGGCCAGGAGTTAGAGATGAATCTCAGCAACATATGAGACCCCATGTCTACCAAAAAAAAAAAACACAAAAAAATTAGCCAGGTGCGGTGGTGTGCACCTGTAGTCCCAACTACTCAGGAAGCTCAAGTGGGAGAATTGCTTGAACCCAAGAGGCTGAGGCTACAGTAAGCCATGATCATGCCACCCTAGTCCAGCTTGGGCGACAGAGTGAGATCCTGTTACCAAAAAAAAAAAAGAAGGAAAGAAAGAAAAGTCAGTAGCATTTCTATACACCAATAACAATCAAGCTGAAAATCAAATTGAGACCTCAATTTCATTTACAATAGCTACAAAAATAAAATAAAATAAAATATCTAGGAATACATTTAACCAAGAAGGTGAAATATCTCTACAAGGAGAACTACAAAACATTGATGAAAAAATCATAAATGACACCAGCAAATGGAAAATATCCCATGCTCAGGATGGTTTAACATACACAAGTCAATAAATGTGATATACCACATAAACAATTAAAAACAAGAATCACATGATCATCTCAATGGATGCAGAGAAAGCATTTGACAAAATCCAGTCTCCCTTTAGATTAAAACCCTCAGCAAAACTGGCATAGAAGGAACATACCTTAATTTAATAAAAGCCATCTATGACAACCTCACAGTCAATATTATAGTGAACGGGGAAAAGTTGAAAGCACTCTCCATGAGAACTGGAACAAGATAAGGATGCACACTCTCACCACCTCTATTCAACATAGTATTGGAAGTCCTAGTCAGAGCAATCAGACAAGAGAAAGAAATAAAGGGCATCCAAATCAGTAAAGAGGAAGTCAAACTGTCACTGATTGCTGATGATATGATTAGATACCTAGAAAACCCAAAAGACTCCTCCAAAAAGTTCCTAGAACTGACAAATGAATTCTGCGAAGTTTCAGGATACAAAATTAATGTACACAAATCAGTAGCTCTGCTATATACCAATAGCAACCAAGATAAGAATCAAATCAAGAACTCAACCTCTTTTATAATAACTGCAAAAATAAAATACTTAGGAATATATCTAACCAAGGAGGTGAAAGACCTCCACAAGGAAAATGACAAAACACTGCTGAAAGAAATTATAGGCAACACAAACAATGGAAACACATCCCATATTCATGCATGGGCAGAATCAATATTGTGAAAATTACCATACTGCCCAAAGCAATCTACAGATTTAATGCAATTCCTAGCAAATTGCTAATATCATTTTCATAGAATTAGAAAAAATAATCCTAAAATTCATATGAAATCAAAAAGAGCCCGAATAACTAAAGCAATCCTCAGCACAAAGAGCAAATCTGGAGGCATCACATTACATGACTCCAAATATACTACAAGCCTATAGTGACCAAAACAGCACACTACTGGTAGAAAAATAGACACATAGGCTGGGTACGGTGGTTCGTACCTGTAATCCCAGCACTTTAGGAGGCCAAGGTGGATTTAGGAGGATTGTTTGAGTAAGGAATTTGAGACCAGCCTGGGCAACACAGCAAGACCCCATCTCTACAAAAAAGTACAAAAATTAGCCGGGTATGATGGCACATGCCTGTGGTCCCAGCTACTCAGAGGCTGAGGCGAGAGGATTGCACTTGAGCCTGGGAGGTCCAGGCTGCAGTGAGCCGAGATCACGCCACTGCACCTCAGCCTGGGCAACAGAGGAGACCCTGTCTCAAAAAAAGAAAAAAAAAAAAAAGACACACAGGTCAATGGAACAAAAGAGAGAACCCAGAAGTAAATCCACATATCTACAAATAACTGATATTTGACTAACCTGACAAAAATATATAGTGGGGAAAGGACACCCTATTCAATAAACGGTTCTGGGAAAATCAAATTGCCGAATGCAAAAGAATGAAACTGGACCCCTACCTCTCACCATATACAAAAATTAACTCAAGATGGGTCAAAGACTTAAATGGTTCGGCTCTGGGTCCCCACACAAATCTCATCTCAAATTGTAATCCCCATGTGTCAAGGGAGGGAAGCAATTGGATCATGGGGCAGTTTCCCCCATGCTGTTCTCCTGATACTGAGTTCTCACAAGATCTAATGGTTTTTTAAGTGTCTGGCATTTCCCCTGCTTGCACTTCCCTCTCATGTCGCCATGTGAAGAAGGTTCTTGCTTCCCCTTCACCTTCCACCAGGATTGTAAGTTTCCTGAGGCCTCCCCAGCCATGTGGAACTGTGAGTCAATTAAACCTCTTTCCTTTATAAATTACCCAGCAGCCTCGGGTATTTCTTTACAACAGTATGAAAACGGACTAATATAACGTAAGACCTGAAACTATTTCAAAAAAAAAAAAAAAAAAAACTAGAAGAAACCCTAGGAAAATATCTTCTGGACATTGGCCTAGGCAAAGAATTTATGACTAAGACCTCAAAAGAAAAAACAAGAAAAACAAAAATAGACAAATGGGACTTAATAAACCAAAAGTCTTCTGCACAGCAAGAGAAATAATCAATAGAGTAAACAAACAACCTAAAGAATGGGAGAAAATATTTGCAAATTATGCATCCAACAAAGGATTAATATCTAGAATGTACAAGGAACTCAACAAGAAAAAAACAAATAACCCCATCAAAAAGTGGACAAAGGACATGAACAGACATTTTTCAAAAGACATACAAGCAGCCAACAAACATGAAAAATTTCTCAACACCACTAATCATCAGAGAAATACAAATTAAAACCACAATGAGATGCAATCTTACACCAATTGAATGGCCATTATTAAAAAGTCAAAAAAACAAAGCCAAGAGATATTGGTGAGGATGTGGAGAAAATGGAACACTTTTAAGTATACAGGTATATAAGGCAATACTTACACACTGTTAGTGGGAATGTGAATTTGTACAATTTCTGTGGAAAGCCATATGGAGATTTCTTAAAGAGCTAAAAATAGAACTACCATTGAATCTAGCAATCCCACTACTAGGTCTCTACCTACCAAAGAAAAATAAATCATGATATAAAAAAGACACCTGCACTCATATGTTTATCATAGCATTATTCACAATAGTAAAGGGATGGAATCAACCTAAGTGTCCATCAGCAGATGACTGGACAAAGAAAATATGATGTGTACATCAGAGAAAATTACTCATCCATAAAAAAAATGAAATTATGTCTTGCAGCAACATGGATGGAACTGGAGGCCATTATCCTAAGTCAAATAATTCAGAAACAGAAAGTCAAGTATCGCATATTCTCATTTGTAAGTGGGAGCTAAATAACAAGTAGGCATGGGCATACAAATAAATAATAGATAGTGGAGACTCCAAAAGGTGAGAGAATGAGAGGAGGGTGACGAATGAGACTGTTTCTATTGGGTACAATGTACAGTATTCAGATGATGAGTACACTAAAAGCCCAGGCTTCATTACTATGTGAGATATTCATGTAACAAAACTGCACTTGTATCTCCTAAATCTATAAAAATAAAAATAAGAACAAAAAATATGAAGAAGTCTTTTAGATTTTGAATATTTTCAGATTTTGGAATATTTGCATATACATAATATGATATCTTTTGGATGAGACCCAAGTCTTAGCACTTATGTTTCATATACACTGTCTACACATATCCTGTGCATAATTTTATAGAACATTTCTAATAATTTTGTTCATGAAACTAAGTTCATATGTTGAACCATCAGAAAGCAAAGGTGTGGCTGGGCACAGTGACTCACACCTGTAATCCCAGCACTTTGGAAGGCCTAAGTGGGTGGATCTCCTGAGGTCAGAAGTTCTACACCAGCCTGGCCAACAAGGTGAAATCCCATCTCTATAAAAATACAAAAATTAGTCAGGCATGGTGGCGGGCGCCTGTAATCCCAGCTACTCTGAAGGATGAGGCAGGAGAATCACTTGAACCCAGGAAGCAGAGGTTGCAGTGAGCCGAGATCATGCCATTGCACTCTAGCCTGGGCGTCGCAACAAGACTCCATCTCAAAATATATATATTTTTTATATATATTTATATATAATATATTATATATAAATATATAATATATAATATATATTTTTAATATATTATATATTATATATTTTTATATAATATATTATATATTATAGATATATATTATATATTATATATTTATATAATATATATTATATTTATATAATATATATTTATATATTATATATTATATATTTAATTATATTATATATTTTATATCTATAATATATTATATATTATATATATTTCTATATCTATATATAACAAATATAGCAATGTAACACACTAAGGTAAGATGTTAATAAGAGTGGCTCAAGCCTGTAATCCCAGCACTTTGGGAGGCCGAGACGGGTGGATCACGAGGTCAGGAGATCGAGACCATCCTGGCTAACACGGTGAAACCCCCGTCTCTACTAAGAAATACAAAAAACTAGCCGGGCGAGGTGGCGGGCGCCTGTAGTCCCAGCTACTCGGGAGGCCGAGGCCGGAGAATGGCGTGAACCCGGGAGGCGGAGCTTGCAGTGAGCTGAGATCCGGCCACTGCACTCTAGCCTGGGCTACAGAGTGAGACTCCGTCTCAAAAAAAAAAAAAAAAAAAAAAAAGATGTTAATAAGAGGGGAAGCCACATGTGTAGTATGTGGGATCTCTCTGCTAATGTACTATCTTCTCAATTATTCTGTAAATCTAAAACTGTTCTTAAAAAGCCTATTAAAATTTTTTAAAAAACAAAAACAAACACACAAAAAAAACACCTGACAAAAAAGAAACAGAATCTCACTCTCACCCAGGCTGGAGTGCAGTGGTGAAATCTCCGCCTCCCGGGTTCAAGCAATTCTCCTACCTCAGCCTCCCAAGTAGCTGGGACTACAGGCATGTGCCACTCACTACACCCGGATAATTTTTGAATTTTTAGTAGAGATGGAGTTTTGCCATGTTGGTCAGACTGATCTCAAACTCCTGATTTCAAGTGATCCACTGGCCTCGGCCTCTCTAAGTGCTGGGATTACAGGTGCACCGTGCCCGGCCTGATTAAACATCTAAATTAAACATTTAAGGCCAGGCGCAGTGGCTCACACCTGTAACCCCAGCACTTTGGGAGGCTAAGGTGGGTGGATCACCTGAGGTCAGGAATTTGAGACCAGCCTGACCAACATGGTGAAACCCTGTCTCTACTAAAATACAAAAATTAGCTGGGCATGGTTGCATGGGCCTGTAATCCCAGCTACTCAGGAAGCTGAGGTAGGAAGGAAGCTGAGGTAGGATGATCACTTGAACCCAGGAGGCAAAGGTTGCAGTGAGCCGAGATTGCACCCCTGCACTCCAGCCTGGGCGACAGAGGGAGACTCCATCTCAAAAAACTAAATAATAAAAATAAATTTTAAAAAAAATATAGAAGGAACCATTTATATTAGTTCCCTTTGGAGAGAGAGGATGTGAGGAGAAAAATGTTTTCTTCTTTTCATTTTATCTTATGCCCTTTCCAATTAACATATACCCGTGTTAGAATTTCTAAATTTAAAAATGTAAACAGGAGAGTGGATTTGGACCTTTTTTGGTTCAGTAAGTATACAAGTCTATATTATAAAGATCTGGATATTTTCCCCTAAGTAAACAATGTAGAGGAGAGTGAATGGGTTTATCAAGGGCTTGGATAGATGACCTTAAGTAGTTTGGCATTGTGTAAAGTTTCTATAAAGTTAAAAATAAATATGACAGGGCCGGGCACGGTGGCTCATGCCTGTAATTCTAGCGCTTTGGGAGGCCGAGGCAGGTGGATCAGAGGTCAGGAGTTTGAGACTAGCCTGGCCAACATGGTAAAACCCCGTCTCTACTAAAAAATACAAAAATATTAGCCGGGTGTGAGGGCGGGCGCCTGTAATCCCAGCTACTCGAAAGGCTGAGGCAGGAGAATCGTTTGAACCCAGGAGGCGGAGGTTGCATTAAGCTGAGATCTTGCCATTGCACTCCAGCCTGAGGGACAAAAGCAAAACTCCGTCTCAAAAAAAATAAAAATAAACAAATAAATAAATATGACATACATTTTACTCCAGAATACATCTACCTTTGTTCAGTTTAAACATTTTTTAAATTGCTTTCTGGGGCAATCACCTAATTCTCTTTGAAAAGCAGAATCTGGTCTGCTGAGAAGCCGGGGTAAAAGCCTCAGCCCTTGCAGCCAGCATTCTGCAGGACGCATCCTGAGACTTCTACCACGAGATGGCGGCCGCTGCCTAGAGATGCTACCACCAGCCGAAGCGACCTCGGTAACACCTTGCAATAAGCTCACGGAACACTAGAGGGCCCTGAGAACTGTTGGTAGGAGCAGGGGCTGCGTCCGAAAACATCTCCTGGTCCGGGGCCGCCCTCCCCATGCAACCACAGGTACACACTCACGCCCTCGTTCACTTCAAGGGTCCTGTTACCTTCTATACAGGTGTGCCTGTTATACACACGCACACATACACATGCACATAACCACCCTGCACAAGATGTCCAAGCTGAGAAAACGCTCCTAAACTACCACATCTCAAGGTTCAGAGGGATCTTGCATCTATCTCTTCCTTACTTCCTATTTTAAACACAGAAGTCATTGGAGATCTAGCACATTCAATAACAGTTTCAGCGGCAGGACTTATCAGACCTCATTGTCGACCGGAGCGCCGGTCAGTGGAGGATGAACTCTGCACATCCAGCAACTGGAGGAAACCACAACCCGTGAAGAGCTGGTGTTGACTGCACGCTGCTCACGCCAGACTCTGTGACATAACTTGATTCCCTTTTTCGCTTCAGGAAACTGATTTTCAGTGCAGTAATCACCTCTCCATTGTCATACAATTACCTAGTGGTAGAAAACAGATTCAAAGCCAACTGTGTCTAATTCCAAACACCATTCTTTGTCCTGCTCCAGCGTTTTCTAAAATACTGGAAAAACAAGAAGGTCCAGGTCTCTGAGAAGAATTTAGTGTCACTTGCAATTTTTCTTCTTTTCACCAATAAATCCAGTCAAATTACACAAAGAATTTTGCCAAGTGCTAAATAGTAATTGTCCTACCAAAGACAAGCCATAGCTGAATGGAATGGAATGTGGAATTCTAGTCAACGTGAATTCTCAAAGGTTTTGCATAAAATGGCGTTTCTGTAATCACAATAGTGCCTAAAACGCCTCAACACCACATATACTTTTTTTTTTTTTTTTTTTTTTTGAGACAAAAGTTTGCTTTGCTGCCCAGGCTGGAGTGCAGTGGTGCGATCTCAGCTCACTGCAAGCTCCACCTTCCAGGTTCACGCCATTCTCCTGCCTCAGCCTCCCGAGTTGCTGGGACTACAGGCGCCCACCACCACATCCAGCTGATTTTTTTGTATTTTTAGTAGAGACGGCGTTTCGCTGTGTTAGCCAGGATGGTCTTGATCTCCTGACCTCATGATCCTCCCGCCTCAGTCTCCCAAAGTGCTGAGATTACAGGCATGAGCCACCGCGCCCAGCCACTTTTTAAAAATTATATGAAAATTGCCACACTCTCAAAAAGGTTAATAAATAAAATAAACTATGCACTCTTCGGTTTTTGTTTTTTGTTTTGTTGTTGTTTGTTTTTGAGACAGCATCTCGCTTTGTCGCCCAGGCTGGAGTGCAGTTTGGTGTGATCTCAGCTCACTGCAACCTCCGCCTCCAAGGTTCATGCGATTCTCATGCCTCAGCCTCCCAAGTAGCTGGGATTACAGGTGCCCGCCACCACCACACCCAGCTAATTTTTGTATTTTTAGTAGAGACAGGGTTTCATCATGTTGGTCCAGTTGGTCTCAAACTCCTAACCTCAAGCAATCCACCCACCTCAGCCTCCCAAAGTGCTAGTGCTAGAATTACAGGCATGAGCCACCACGTCCAGCCCTTAGTTTGAAGTTAAAGGTAAAGTAACTCTGACTCAGGATTCCTTTTTCTTTTCTTTTTTTTTTTTTTTTTTTTTTTTTTTGAGACAGAATCTCGCTCTATCACCCAGTAGCTGGGACTACAGGTGCGCACCACCACGCCCAGCTAATTTTTGTACTTTTAGTAGAGATGGGGTTTCACCATGTTGGCCAGGATGGTCTCAATCTCCTGACCTCATGATCCGCCTGCCTTGGCCTCCCAAAGTGCTGGGATTACAGGCATGAGCCACCATGTCAAGGCAGGATTCCTTTTTCATATGCTACTGCTGGCCACAGGCCATTATCATCAACACACCAATATGTGCTTGAGTTGTATTAATAAAAGGATAAAGTGATCATCTCACTCTACTTGCCTAGGTCAGACATCTCCTTTGGTGCTAAATTCTTTTTTATATTTTTTAATTTTATTTTATTTTTGTAAACCAAACAAGCAGCAGCAGTGTGGTTCTAAATTCTTATCACAACATTTCAATGTTTTGTTAGCCAGAGAAGAGAGATTAGGAGGGCAGGGGCTACAGACCAGACAGCCCCAGGTCCTCAGTTGTTTCTCATGCTGTGGGCTAAAGAAGAGATTATTAAAACACTAACACCTGTATTCAAATAGGCAGGGTTTTGTTTATTTTTTTCTTCTAGCTCTAATGATCAGATGAATAGAAGGTACACAGATAGAGTTTATCTCACCATAAGGAAAAGCACTGTCACACCCCACACTGTCTCACAGTGAAATGGGCAGCCTGGTGAGGGCATCAACAAATATTTGATAAACTTGATAGCAGCAGGAGGCAGACAAATCCCTAGGCAGATGTGAGCAGGTCCCCAGTGAAAACCCGACCTTCAAACCAAAGACAGTTTAAAGCTTGAAAGTCAAGCTACAAGTCCCAGGTAAATCCACAGACTGGATTGAGACCCTCTCTTCCTGTTTGGCATGCTTTCCTCTGATGGATCCCCACCCTTCACTTATTTTACATACACCTACCCTTCCCCAGTTGGTTTTATATACACTGTCATGCCCACCCTTGAGTGGTACCATTGTTTTAGCCTTTTTTGCATAATCACAAGACATCAGCACACACTCCCCATTCTGAGCCCATAAAAGCTCCGGACCCAGTCACACTTAGAAAGAGACTGGTAGACTTTGGGTGGAGGACCACCCTCACATCCCCTCTCCATTGATAGCTGTTTCATCACTCAATAAAATTCTTCTCCACCCTCCTCACCCTTCAACTGTCAGCATAACCTCATTCTTCTTGGATGCGGGACAAGAACTTAGGACCCACTGAACATGGGTATAAAGAAGGATGCAATTCCATGGCCCTCCACCCTCTGCTGGCAGAGGGCAGCTGCCCCACATGAGGGGAAGCAGTGGCAGGGCAGAGCCAGCCCCAGAGATGCTGGCCATAGCAGGGTGACAGGACTGACAGAGCTATTAACATACTACCACCTGTCAGGCTGCAGACGGCCAGACTAAAAGAACTGTGAGCATGCTATTACACCCCCTCTGGTGCTTTGTAGTCTCAGGCACCCCTGCTTGGGCGCCACTGTGTTCCTCTCAGTGCAACACACCTGGTCTAGCCGAAAGCCCCACATGGAGCCCACTCCTGTGCCAGCACTTGAAGCAGCCGGCAAGATCCCACACTCAATGGCTCACACACCCACTTCTGCCAGGAGCTGAGCACACAGCTGCAGCGGCCATGGGATTGTGCTGGAGTGCAAGCCTGGTGTGGCCTGGTGAGCTGAGTAGACTGGGCATCTCCAACAGCGAGCCCAGGTCCAAGTAAGGCCCAGGCCCAAGCCACCGGAGGTCTCTGGCTGGCAGAGTGTCCAAGAAAAATCCTGCATGAAACTGATGAAATCCATAAGCAGAATATCATTCTATAATATATATGTGATGTGCTATGCTAGGTTCTAGGTGCACAGAAAATATTGGAGGTGGGATCTGTCTCTGCCCTCACAGCCTTTACAGAGAGAACAGACAAGAAAAAAAATGGGGAATTATCATTATAAAGTATGAAACATATTATAATAAGAACTGTGTTAAGAAGCCCATCAAAAAGGCACCTAAGGCCGGGCGCGGTGGCTCAAGCCTGTAATCCCAGCACTTTGGGAGGCCGAGACGGGTGGATCACGAGGTCAGGAGATCGAGACCATCCTGGTGAACACAGTGAAACCCCGTCTTTACTAAAACTACAAAAAACTAGCCGGGCGAGGTGGCGGGCGCCTGTAGTCCCAGCTACTCGGGAGGCTGAGGCAGGAGAATGGCGTGAACCCGGGAGGCGGAGCTTGCAGTGAGCTGAGATCCGGCCACTGCACTCCAGCCTGGGCGACAGAGTGAGACTCCGTCTCAAAAAAAAAAAAAAAAAAAAAAGGCACCTAACTCTGTCTCTGGGTAGTCAGAGAAGGTAGAGAAGGATTCCCAAAGAAAGGTTACCTAATTTAAGACCTAAGCAGTAACTGGGAATGAACTGAATAACAGAGATAGAATGAGAAGATTTTCCCCCTAAAAACAGTGCTCCTAGCTGGGCGCGGTGGCTCATGACTGTAATCCCAGCACTTTGGGAGGTCGAAGTGGGTGGATCACCTGAGGTCAGGAGTTGAGGACCAGCCTGACCAATATGGTGAAACCCCATCTTGCTAAAAATACAAAAATTAGCCAGGTGTGGTGTTGGGCACCTATAATCCCAGCTACTCAGGAGGCTGAAGCAGGAGAATTGCTAGAACCCAGAAGGCGGAGGTTGCAGTGAGCTGAGATCACGCCATTCCATTCCAGCCTGGGGGACAGAGCGAGACTCCATCTCAACAACAAAAAAAAAGTGTTCTTTCAGTTTTCTAGGACCTCCTTCAAAGATGGAGTTTCATTCTGTCACCCAGGCTGGAGTGCAGTGATACAATCTCGACTCTGCAGTCTCCGCCTCCCAGGTTCAAGAGATTCTCCTGCCTCAGCCTCCCAAGTAGCTGGGATTACCAGCACACACCACTACGCCCAGCTAATTTTTGTATTTTTAGTAGAGACAGGGTTTCACCATGTTGGTCAGGCTGATCTCAAACACCTGACCTCACGTGATCCGCCTGCCTTGGCCTCCCAAAGTGCTGGGATTACAGGTGTGAGGCACCACACCTGGCCATCTTTTTTAATAATTAAAACATCCGCAAGACTCTTCATTTAAGGTTACATGGAGTTATGTAAAAGGGTTTACTGAAGAAAGGGTTTACTAAAGTTGAAACTCACAAAAGCAAGGAACTAGCCCTGCGCCTGGAAGTGGGCCAGACACCATGGCTTAGATTAAGGTAGGAGAACAGCTTCCAGTTTGAAGTTAAAGTTTGTTCTTACTTTTATGGCTCTTTCAGGTGCTTAGTGTGAGACAAAGCAGCAAGTGCTAAGAGGCCGTATTTGCTCATTTCTGCTTGAACCCCTGACTCTGTGATAAAATACAGCTCTTGGGAAGAATGTCTTGAAGTCAGAAGAGGACACAGCACACAGCCTCCCACATCTCTCACCTGAGTTACTACATTCCTTAAAAGATAAATGAAGCCAGGTGCTGTAGCTCATGCCTATAATCCCAACACTTTGGGAGGCCAAGCCAGGAGAATTGTGGGACCAGGAGTTAGAGATCAGCCTGGGCAACATAGTAAGACCCATTCTCAAAAATCATTTTATTAAAGGTAAATGATCCTTGTGTTGCCTTTTCCTATACATAAGATAATATCCAATAAGGTTAGTGGTTATGCTTCTATAAGCTATAACCAGATGTACTTTTTTTTTTTTTTTTTTTGAGACGGAGTCTTGCTCTGTCACTAGGCTGGAGTTCAGTGGCACAATCTTGGCTTACTGCAACCTCTGCTCCCGGGTTCAAGCAATTCTCCTGCCTCAGCCTCCCAAGTAGCTGGGACTACAGGCACATGCCACCATACCCGGCTAATTTTTTGTATTTTTAGTAGAGATGGGGTTTCACCATTAGCCAGGATGGTCTCGATCTCCTGACCTCATGATCCGCCCACCTCAGCCTCCCAAAGTGTTGGGGTTACAGGAGCGAGCCACTGCACCTAGCCAACCGGATATACTCTTATATCCAAACTTTGAGGGGATTCTGCTTTAGTGTAACATCTGAACACATTGGATGTGATTTTTTTTTTTTTTTTTTTTTTTTTGACAGTCTTGCTCTGTCACCCAGGCTGGAGTACAATGGCGCAATCTCGGCTCACTGCAACTTCCACCTTCCGGGTTCAAGCAATTCTCCTGCCTCAGCCTCAAGAGTAGCTGGGACTACAGGAGTGCACCACCATGCCCAGCTAATTTTTTGTATTTTTAGTAGAAATGGAGTTTTGCCATGTTGGCCAGGCTGGTCTCAAACTCCTGACCTCAGGTGATCCACCTGCCTCGACTTCCCAAAGTGCTGGGATTACAGGCGTGGGCTACTGTGCCTGGCCTGGATGTGATTTTACACATACTGAACCTCTGCCACCTGTGTATGAGCAGTGGGCTGAAGAACTTCTGGAGCAGTCTGATAGGACACCTCTAACAGGCCGCTCCCAGGCTGTAGGCTTTGGTTTCTAGCCCTCAGTAAGACTTCTGAATAACACTATCTTTAATTCTTTAAAAGCTTGATGTTTCTTTAGTCAACATTAGCATGATTTAAACAGAACTATTTGGAGGAATTAAATGTTGTGAATTTGTATACTGGTTTCTGTTTCTCCAAATTGTGGTTAGGAGGACAGAGCGCAAATCCTAACTATTGGCCAGGTGCAGTGGCTCACTTCTGTAATCCCAACACTTTGGGAAGCAGGGGGATCACTTGGGCCCAGGAGTTCAAGCCCAGCCTGGCAACACAGCAAAACCCCGTCTCTACCAAAAAACAAAAATTAGCCAGTCTTCTAACCCAATCTCTAAATAAATAAACATTTTAAAATAAAACTTTTTTTTAAAAAAATCCTTAATATTGAGCACAAAGAACCTCTCCCCAGTAAAGCCTCAAGTCTTGACTTTGAAGTTAATGACTGCACCCCTCTTCCTGCTCCCCACACTCTGCAAGCTGACTCAGGCCTGGGGTTTGTCTGAATCCCCTCAGTGAGCCATGATTGCGCCACTGCTCTCCAGCCTGGGTGACAGAGCAAGACCCTTATTTAAAAAAAAAAAAAAAAGGCCAGGGATGGTGGCTCACGCCTGTAATCCCAACACTTTGGGAGGCCAAGGTGGGCAGATCGCCTGAGGTCAGGAGTTCGACACCAGCCTGGCCAACATGGTGAAACCCATCTCTACTAAAAATACAAAAATGAGCCAGGCGTGGTGGCGGACACCTGTAATCCCAGCTATTCTGGAGGCTGAGGCATCAGAATCACTCGAGCTGGGGAGGCGGATATTGCAATGAGCCAAGATCATGCCACTGCACTCCAGCCTGGGTGGCAGAAGGAGGCTCCATCTCAATAAAAGAAAGACAGAAAGCCTCATCAGGCTGGTGGGACATTTGCCCCTCTCCTGCCTGGGAACATCTTGACCTTGATTGTGCTACCTCGTTCTTTGATGTCTTCTAGCTTTGACCCGTGCTGCTCCTTCTGATAACATCTGCCCTTTTCCTCCTTAATAAACTTTTCACTTGTTTTTCTAGACTCAGCCCAGGTGTTCCTGCCATCCCAGGCTGGATGCCCGTTCTGTACTCTTCTGGCAGTTGCACTTGAATTTAGTAACATTTGTCATTGTGCTTAGACAGCCCAAAATCACCATTCCCACCTTCAAGCTGCTCATAGGCCTGTGGCAGATGCATTATATTCTTTCATAATTGCCCTGTTTCGCAACATCTCCTAGCGTGGCTACTTCTGCTCTCAGCACATAATGGTTGATCATCGAGACTGAAGGCACACAGGGAACAGGGGACCCCAAGGCAGTTGAGGGCCCCATTGGACACAGTTGAACTTACCTGCATTGAACATTACCTCTTCCTCATGGGAGGAGGCTGGCACCTGCTTCTCTCTGTCAGTGGGCAGATCTCCCAAGGCCTGCTGAAGTTACGTGGAATTACATGGGTGATGTGGAGTTACATGAAGTTATGTGTGCTATACGGAGAAGATTGGACTCAAGGCTGAGGGTACTAGGGAGCCTCTGAAGGGTTTTAAGCAAAGGAGAGATGAGTGGCTGCTTGTTTTAGAAGGATCTCACTGATTGGTCTGTGGGGAATGTTCTGGATGAGTGAGATGAGTCATGCAGTCCATTGAGGGGCTTTGGGTGTGGCCCAAGAGAGCACTGATGATGGTGGCCATGCAGATGGAGAAAGCCAGGGGGTGAGGAGATGACTGCGGCTGAATCCCCACTTTGCTCCTCCCTGGCTATGGTTCTTGGACACCAACTTCATAGCATCACTGTGAGGAATACACAAGTGAATGAGTGTTTATAGTTACTATCATTATTATTACTTGTGGGGACAAGAGTGGCTTTATTTTAAACGTCAATCCACCATGGGACTCCTGACTAATCCCAAGTCCAGGAATGCCTCTAAAATGTTTAGTTGATATATTACTCTTTCTGTAAAAACATCTATTCATTGTAAGTTTCACCTCTTCCAAAAAAAAAAAAAACCACCTGAATGCTATCACAGAAATCATGTACTGTGATGCCCCCAGAAGCACCTACACGTTCCTCCCACAGCATGCACGCTTTTTCCCCCAAGATGTAAGCCCTGGGTCAAGGTGGCTGTGGTGCAAAAATCTGCCTGTCTTGCCAGCTGCCCAAGACCACGTTTCTGCTAAGTTTCCCCAATAAGTCACATTATACAGAAAAACTAGATTTGTCTGCCTCCCTCTTTGGTTTCAGAGCTCCTTCAGCATTTAGCGGTTGCTTTGCATATACAACCCTTTCATGGAACATTACCATTCCAAACATGTTCTGGAGATCAACTGGGAAGCACGGGAGGTGAGGGAGAGACAGCCCAAGGATGACTCTTGGGTCTCTGGCTTAAGGGAGATGGATAGATAAGTCAAATATGACTCACCCACGGGCATGTCAGGTCTTGGGAGTGGCGGGAGGAGGATATATATTTGGAATCTGTGGTGGGATATGTTCAGGCCCTCATGCCTCAGCCCTGGCTGGTGCTGGTGCCTGGTCCTCACCCCCCTGAACAGGACAGGGTGGATCCAGCACAGGCAGCCAGAGAGGCAGGGCTGATTGGAAATTGATGGGAAAAAAAACATAGGCCACCTATCTGAAAGGCAAAGCTGACAGAGGAGATCCATGTGGCCCTGGCTGAGTCACTTCACCATCTGGGACCTGTGCTCACAGGTGTGAATGGGAAAGACAACTGTGCCCAGCCCTTCTAGACACTATGGCCATGAAGTACGGATGATGATGCTGAAACTCCCCCTCTTCCTTCCAGGCCCTGCTCACACACCACCTCCTCCATGCACCTTTCCCAGTTCCCCAGCCAGAAGCAATCTCCCTCCACTCTAAACCCCTAGAACCTCCACATTGAGTACTTTTATCTACCCCAGGCCCTGGCACAGTGCAGGACACACCCAGGCACTCGCCATCACATTTGCTGCTGTTCCCCATCCCTGCAAGCGGCTAACAGGAGCCCAAGGCCAGTCTAGAACCTGTGGCTCCTGCTGTGGTGACTCAAGCCAGCAAGGGAACTGGGGTTCTTCTGGTGAAAAGTCTGAGTGTGGGGCAGAACAAAGGGCAATCAGGGCACCCCCGCAGGGGCTCAAAACAGGGGCCACAGATGGACACCACCATAAAGGATTTTTTAAAATTATTTATTAAAGTCCTTATAATTATCAGGTAGGGTATGTGGTTGTACTTTTTCTGAATAACTTCACGTGCACAGAAAAGTATCTGAAGACACTCTGTGGGCCAGTGGGAGAGGTCTCCAGAGGGGTTGCTAGCCAGAAACCAGTATGTTCTGTGGGGGCTCAGGAGATGCTCTCTGACCATGAGGAGGAACAGAGTCACCAGCGATGACCTCTCCTGCCTCTTCCTGGGCCAGGCTGCCGGTGGCAAGGCAGTGCCTCCCCGCAGGACTTCTTCAGTTCTTCCTGAGGCTTTGCATTTCCCCTGGAGCAGGCTGAGCACGGGAGGGCAGGGTTGTAGGAATACAAAAGACTGTGTTCCAAAGGAAGGGCTACTGCTCCAGATAAAAGCTGTCCTTTCCACTGGGTGTGTTGGCTCATGCCTGTAATCCTAGCACTTTGGGAGCCCAAGGCAGGAGGATCACTTGAACACAGGAGTTTGAGACCAGCCTGGGCCACATAGTGAGACCCTGTGTCAAGAAACAAAAGAAAAAGCAGTCCTTTCAACCAACACTATCCCCCATGAGGATGCTACCGACGCCACCCAGCGTCCCTGTCCCTGGCTCACTCGGCCTCCTCTGTCCTTCTGGCCTGATAGGTTTGGAATCTGCCACACATCCATTCCTCATGCCTCCCACACACAGAAAACAGGCATGCAAACATGCACATACACAGACACCTGCACAGAGACACACGCCACTCACCGACTTTCACATACGCACACACATGCAAAAACGACAAGGTCATGCTCAAATACAATGACCCCAAGTCCACACCCTTCACAGGCTCCATAGTCGGCTCCTCGCACACAAACACCCCACCCATGTCTACAGGGGCACCTCACACACACTTGCTCTTACACCTTTAAATAAATGTCTGTGTAGAGGGGGCTGTGTCTTGCTGCTCAGGGATTGCCAGCGCATTCCCTGATAGTAGGAGTCTGCACAGGACACTCCCTCTCAGAGTTCTGGCCCTGGGGAAGACTTTCAGGTTTTTTCTTCCTATAGCCTGAAGGCTATGTAGAATCCATCCTATAGCCTGGGCTTGGAGTGAAAGCTCCAAGATGATTCCTGGACAGGCCACAGAAGCAACTCAGGGCTGGGCACAGATCAACGGGTCTTCTTAGATGTTGTATTTGGTGTTGAAATTGATATGGGAATCTACGCTTCATCTGCGCTTTTGTTTCTAGTCTCAAACCCCATTTTGCTATGTGATCTTCACCAATACTTCCCTCTTTTGGCCTCAGATTTTCTATATATATTGTGGAAAGTCTGGAGTTTGGGACATGAGTTTCCTGTCTCAGGCCTCAGTCTAACATCTATAAATGGCTGGTAAGACATGAACTAGACCTTTTTTTTTTTTTGAGACGGAGTTTCGCTCTTGTTGCCCAGGCTGGAGTGCAATGGAACGATCTCGGCTCACTGCACCCTCCACCTCCCAGGTTCAAGAGACTTAGCCTCCCAAGTAGCTGGGATTACAGGCACATGCCACCACGCCAGACTAGTTTTTTTTGTTTTTTGTTTTTTGTTTTCTTTTAGTAGAGACAGGAGACAGGGTTTCACCATGTTGGCCAGGCTGGTCTCGAACTCCTGACCTCAGGTAATCCACCCACCTCAGCCTCCCAAAGTGCTAGGATTACAGGCATGAGTCACCACGCCCAGCCAGGGCATGAACCAGATCTATGATACTCAAAATGCAGTCCACTAGCCAACACTGACCTCACCTGGGAGCTTATTAAAAATACAGAACCAGATGCGGTGGCTCACACCTGTAATCCCAGCACTTTGGGATGCCAAGGTGGGTGGGTCACGTGAGGTCAGGAGTTCAACACCAGCCTGGCCAGCATGGTGAAACCCCATCGCTACTAAAAATACAAAAAAAAAAAAAAAAATTAGCCAGTCGTGGTGGCAGGCCCCTGTAATCCCAGCTACTCGGGAGGCTGAGGCAGCAGAATCTCTTCAACGTGGGAGGCAGAGGTTACAGTGAGCCAAGATCACGCCACTGCACTCCAGTCTGAGCAACAGAGCAAGACTCCATCTCAAATAAATAAATATTTTTAAAAATAAAAATACAGAAGCAGCCAGGCATGGTGGCTCACATCTGTAATCCCAGCACTTTGGGAGGCCAAGGTGGGTGGATCGCTTGAGCCCAGGAGTTCAAGACTAGCCTGGACAACATGGCAAAATCCTATCTCTACAAAAAAATACAAAAATTAGCTGGGTGTAGTGGTGTGTGCCTGAAGTCCCAGTTACTCAGAAGACTGAGGTGGACAGATGGCTTGAGCCCAGGAGGTCAAGGCTGCAGTGAGCCTTGTTTGCACCACTGCACTCCAGCCCAGGCAACAAAGTGAGACCCTGTCTCAAAAAAAACAAAACAAAACAAAACAAAAAACAAAGAAGTACAGTCCCTCCCCTCACCCTCCAACACCATGCTGAATCAGAACCTGCAATTTCACAAGCTCTCAGGGTGATGTACAACATGAGACGCACTGCTCCAAACGAGCTCTAAAAGCTTTTTCAAGTTTCTGGAATTATATACTCCACAATTTCAACAAGATTGGGGTGGGAATGGCCGGGTGTATGTAATCGCAGCACTCTGGGAAGCCGAGGCGGGCAGATCACGAGGTCAGTATTTTGAGACCAGCCTGGCCAACATGGTGAAACCTCGCCTCTACTAAAGATATAAAAAATTGCCCGGGCGTGGTGGGCGCCTGTAATCCCAGCTACGGGAGCCTGAGGCAGGAGAATCACTTGAACCCAGGAGGCAGAGGTTGCAGTGAGCCAAGATGGTGCCACTGCACTCCAACCTGGGTGACAAGAGTGAAACTCCGTCTCAAAAGAAAAAAAAAAAAAAAAGACCAGGTGCCGCGGCTCACGCCTGTAATCCCAGCACTTTGGGAGGCTGAGGCGAGGGGATAATGAGATCAGGAGATCGAGACCACCCTGGCTAACACAGTGAAACCCCGTCTCTACTAAAAATACAAAAAATTAGCCGGGCGTGGTGGTGGGTGCCTGTAGTCCCAGTTACTTGGGAGGCTGAGGCAGGAGAATCACTGGAACCCGGGAGGCGGAGTGAGCCCAGATCGCACCATTGCACTCCAGCCTGGGCAATAGAGTGAGACTCCGTCTCCAAAAAAAAAAAAAAGATTGAGGTGGGAGCATGAGGCTTTTGGTGAGAAGAGTTACTTACCAGGAAAGCTTTGTCTGTATTGATCCCTGGTGACCACAGAACAGCTTTCATAATTTCAGTAGAACGTCCAAAGTTCTACTTTGACCAACGTTTGGTCAAAGTAATTTTAAAACAACAATACAGCTGGGCATAGTGGTTCATGCCTATAATCCCAGCACTTTGGGAGGCTGACATGTGAGGATCATTTAAAGCCCTGGAGTTCAAGACCAGCCTAGGCAATACAGTGAGACCCCATGTCTACAAAACATTAAAATAAAATATTAGCCAGGTGTGGTGGTACATGCCTATAGTCCCAGCTATAGGAAGACTGAGGCAGGAGATCACCTGAACCCAGGAATTCAAGACAGCAGTGAGCTATGATTGTGCCACTGCACTCCAGCCTGGGTGACAGAGCAAGAACCTGTCTCTAAAATAAAAACTAATATTAAATAACAATATAAATGATGATGTAAGTGGGTAGGTGAAGAAGGGACCCTTCTTTGACTCAGGACCCCCTCATTGTTAGACCTTCCCAAACCCTTCCTCCCAGGAGAATCATTATATAACTAGATCCCTGGGTGAAAAGGATCCCCGCAATCATTTCTGAGGTCATTCTGGAAATGCTTCCTCTGGGTCTGTCTGGGAGCCAGCAGGAAACAAATGGAAGAGAGGCCCAGAGAAGCTCCAAATGCAGCAGAACAGAGCATGGTGTCCAGTAAGTTCTAAGTGATGGAACTTGGCGCCATGAACGCCTGAACCCAAAGGTCACTCAGACTATGTAATCTAAGGACTTGCACATTGTTTCATTAAAACTGATTCTGGCTGGGCACAGTCACCCAGGAGTTCAAGACTAGCTTAAGTGACAGAGCAAGACCCTGTCTCCAAAAAAACGAAACAAAACAAAAACTGATTTTAAGTTCCAGCAGAAAGCTGGGTGAGAAGCAGAACGAGGCCAGCTCTTCCAGGTTGGCAGATGAACTGGGGATCCCCAGGACAGGCTGCAGCCTCTGCGCTGTAGACGCACAGAGCTCTTGCTGTGGCTGCCCACCAGCCAGGCCCAAGCAGCAGGGAACCTCCCTCCCCTCCCCACCTGGGTGACTTGATGGCAGTGGCAGCCTCTCCCAGCCTGGACCATACCAGCCACCCGGTCTCCCGGCCCAATCCTGCCAGGCCCAGGTGAACCCCCTGCAAGCTGCTAGGATACATGTCCTTGAGTGGCACAGGTGTGGCCGGGTGAAAAAGCGGGTCTATTGACACAGGCTTGGTCACCTCTGTAGGCCATGGGGCCGCACAGATCTGGATCCTCCGGTGCCCGCTCTGTCCCAATTGGACAAGACCTCCCTAGGCCTGAACCAGCCAGGAGATGAGGAAGCCCAGGACAACCACAGATGGATGAGTCAACAGCCATCCGACAAGTCTACCAGACTTTAATAAGGTAGAGAGAAGTCGTAGAATAAGAGACCACATTTGGCCAACTGGAAATGCCTACCACCCTTTGGAAAGATTTACTGGCTATGTGCATAATACACTGAAGGCCTGTGTATATAATATGAAAAAGCTAAAAGCTAATCTCGACTTGCCCCCCAACTTTTTTTTTTTTTTTTTTGAGATGGAGTCTCGCTCTCTCTCCCAGACTGGAGTGCAGTGGCACGATCTCGGCTCACTGCAAGCTCCACCTCCTTGGTTCACACCATTCCCCTGCCTCAGCCTCCCGAGTAGCTGGGACTGCAGGCGCCCACCACCACGCCTGCTAATTTTTTGTATTTTTAGTAGAGACGGGGTTTCACCGTGTTAGCCAGGATAGTCTCAAAATACTGACCTCGTGATCCACCCGCCTCACCCTCCCAAAGTGCTGGGATTACAGGCGTGAGCCACCACGCCCAGCCGCCCCCCAATCTTTTAAAGGAAAAAATTTGGCCAGGTTAGTGGCTCATGCCTATAATCCCAGCACTTTGGGAGGTGAAGGTGGGAAGATCGTTTTAGCTCAGCAGTTCATGACCAGCCTAGGCAACATAGCAAGACCCCCTTATCTGCAAAAAATTTAAAAATTAGCCAAGTGTGGTGATGCACACCTATGATACCAGCTACTCAGGAGGCTGAGGCAGGAGGATGCTTGAGCCTCAGAGGCAGAGGTTGCAGTGAGCTATGAGTGTGCCACTGCACTAGAGCCTGGGCAACACAGCAGAGCGAGACCCTGTCTGAAAAATAGTAATAAAAAGAAAAAGAAAAAGGAAAACATTTGTGGCCAGGCACGGTGGCTCACACTTGTAATCCCAGCACTTTGGGAGGCCAAGGTGGGTAGGTCAAAAGTTTGAGACCAGCCGGGCCAACATGGTGAAACACTGTCTGTAATAAAAATACAAAAATTAGCTGGGTGTGGTGGTTGGCATCTATAATTCCAGCTACTCGGGAGGCTGAGGTATGAGAATTGCTTGAACCCAGGAGGCAGAGGTTGCAGTGAGCCGAGATTGCGCCATTGCACTCCAGCCTAGCCAACAAGCGAAACTCCATCTCAAAAAAAAAAAAAAAAAAAAAATTTGTTACATCTGGTCCTTCTAGATGTCAAGAGGTTGCCAACTATGACAGAGTTAGAAAATCACACATCTTGTAAACATCCATTTGTTTTTTTAAAAAATCATAGAAGAGGTGTGTCTCCTGAAAATGACTTTTTTTTCTTTTTCTCTTTTTTTTTGAGACAGGATTTTGCTGTCACTTAGACTGGAATGCAGTGATGTGATCATAGCTTACTGTAGCCTCAAATTCCTGGACTCAAGCAATCCTCCCACCTCAGCCTCCTGAGTAGCTGGGATTACATGCACATGCCACCATAACCAGTTAATTTTTTTAAAATTTTTTATTTTTTTGTAAAGATAGGGTCTTGCTATGTTTCCCAGGCTGGCCTAGAACTCTTGGCCTCAAACAATCCTCCCACCTCAGCCTCCCTAAGTGCTGGGATTACAAGCATGAGCTACCCCACCCTCACCCCACCACCTCCGCTGGAAATGACTTTGTGAAATGTAGAAGCACCAAGAGTAACACACGTCCACGTTTGTACAGGGGTTTAGAGGACATGGAGCAGAAGACTGTGAGAAGGAAGAGAAGGTTCTATGCCAGGCAGGTCATATGGAGAAGATGTTTTCATATTATCATCGTTGTTTTCTGTGTACATTTTATTCTTCACTATTTTATATATAGTTGACAGTACAAAGTACTTTTTTGAAATATCTAGTCTTTCTAGATGTTCTGAAGTGCCTGATATATGTTAAAAGTAGAGGTAGTAAAATATCACATTTTGTAAAACTTTTTTTTTTGAGACAGAGTCTCGCTCTGCCCAGGCTGGAGAGCAGTGGCACAATCTCGGCTCACTGCAACCTCCACCTCCCAGGTTCAAGCCATTCTCCTGCCTCAGCCTCCCAAGTAGCTGGGATTACAGGCATGTACCACCACAACCGGCTAACTTTTGTATTTTTAGTAGAGATGGGGTTTCACCATGTTGGCCAGGCTGGTCTTGAACTCCTGACCTCAAACAATCCGCAGGCCTCGGCCTGCCAAAGTGCTGGGGTTACAGGCATCTTTTTGTTAAAATTCGTATGAAATGTTGTTTTTGCGTAGTATGTTATGTTTGTGCACGGTTCAGGGGAAGAAGGAAGAGAAGGAGGTACAATTAACTCTGCACCACTGCGCTTATAATGAAGCAAGATTAACCACTAGCCCTTCTGTCTGGGCATTTTGTTTTACTTATCTGTGTATATAATGTACATAAAAGATAAACAAGTCCTAATTTACAACAGCTGCTCTTTCTAGATGTTAGAGAGGTTGCCAGTGTATGACAAAAGCAAAAATAGAGTTAGTTAAACTAATATATTTTGTACATTTTGTTTTAAAATTCCTAGGAAAAGGCTGGGCACGGTGGCTCACACCGGTAATCCCAGCACTTTGGGAGGCCGAGGCGGGTGGATCACGAGGTCAGGAGATCAAGACCGTCCTGGCTAACACAGTGAAACCCCGTCTCTACTAAAAATACAAAAAATTAGCCGGGCATGGTGGCGGGCACCTGTAGTCCCAGCTACCTGGGAGGCTGAGGCAGGAGGATTGCATGAACCAGGGAGGCAGAGCTTGCAGTGAGCCGAGATCGCACCACTGCACTCCAGCCTGGGCGACAGAGTGAGACTCCGTCAAAAAAAAAAAAAAAAAAAAAAAATTCCTAGGAAAGAATGTCATCTGAAAATTTGAGCATTATAGCCCACTGCATTGGTGTAGAAGGGAACAGTTTTAGGCCAGAATGTTCATGTTGGGAAGACACTGTCAAATGAAAACTATTGTGCTCACTTTGGCAGCATATACGCTAAAGTTGGAATGATACAGAGAAGATTAGCATGGCCCCAGTGCGAGGATGACATGCAAATTCATGAAGCATCCCATATTTTCTAATAAGAAAGAAAGAAAAAAAAAAAACCGGTCGGGCACAGTGACTCATGCCTGTAATCCCAGTTGTTAGGAGGCCAAGGTGGGCAGATCCGTGCCTGTAATCCCAGCTACTTGGGAGGCTGAGGCACAAGAGTTGCTTGAACCCAGGAGGCGGAAGTTGCAGTCAGTTGAGATCCAGCCTGCATCACAGAGCCAGACTCTATATCAGAAAAAAAAAAAAGAAAGAAAGAAAGAAAAGAAAAGAAAAAAACTGCAACTATTGCTTCATATGTGAGGCTCATTCAACACTGCTATGTCTATGAGGACAACTATCCTTACCTGAAACACCTAGTCTATGTAGATGTTTACAAGTACCCAACGCATATTCAATATAGAGATAGTAAAATATCAATTTGTAAATATCTTGTTGCTGAAATTCATAAGGAATATTATCTTTTGGAAATAAAATTGTTAAACCACCTCTATGAGCAGGATAGTACCATCTATACTTGTTCAATGGTTTGCAGGAGGTGGGAGGGAAGGAATTGCAAAAGGTAATATACTAGTGCATTCACACTTGGAAGTTTTCAGACACCGTTTTTCTGCACATTTTGTTTATTTGGTTTTGCTGTGTATCTAGTGTATGTAATGCACAAATGAGTCCTTAATTTTGCAACATCTAGTCTCTAGATGTTAAAAAGGCTGCCAGCCTATGACCAAGTCTTAGTAAAATTGGCTCATTTTGTACGGTTTGTATTGAAATTCACAGGAAATGTTGTCCTCTGTAAATGGCTTTAGGATATGAGTTTGTTCAACCTCTCTAACCATTACACATGCCTGTACTAGTCCTCTGCATTGATGACAGAGAGAAGGAAGTGAGGAGTGTATGGTTCAAGCCCACGATGGTCATATTTAGAAGATACCTCAGATTAAATGCAAAAGCTCAATTACTTTTGCACCAACCTGTAACAATTGTGTGTAATTTTAACAGTGCTGTGTATACAGTGGGCAAGTTCTAATATGAAATATCTAGTCTTTCTATATATTTAGAAACGCTTGATGTATTTAAAAGTATAAGTAGTAGGCTGGGTGCAGTGGCTTATACCTGTAATCCCAGCACTTTGGGAGGCTGAGGCGGGAGGATCACCTGAGGTCAGGAGTTCGAGACCAGCCTGACCAACATGGAGAAACCCCATCTCTACTAAATACAAAATTAGCCAGGGGCGGTGGTGCATGCCTGTAATTCCAGCTACTTGAGAGGCTGAGGCAGGAGAATGGCTTGAACCTGGGAGGTGGAGGTTGCGTGAGCAGGGATCATGCCATTGCACTCCAGCCTGGGCAACAAGAGCAAAACTCCATCTCAAAAAAAAAAGAAAAGAAAAAAGAAATAGTAGAATAACGCTTTGTGTAAGTGGCTTTAAAAAACTAATCAAAATACTGTGTTGGAAGCAGAATTGTGAAACCACCTCTGAGAACAGTATAATCTCTGTGGTTGTTCATTGGGTTCAGGGAGATAGGAGGGAAGATATTATGAAATGTGTTTTGCTACTGTGTACTTGAAAATTTCAGCTTATCAGCCGGGTGCAGTGGCTCATGGCTCATGCCTGTAATCCCAGCACTTTGGGAGGCTGAGGCGGGGCAGATCACCCAATGTCAGGAGTTCAAGACCAGCCTGGCCAGCATGGCGAAACTCCACCCCTACTAAAAATACAAAAATCAGTCGGGTGAGGTAGGAGGCACCTGTAATCCCAACTACTCCCAAGTAGTTGGGAGGCTGAGACAGGAAAATTGCTTGAACCGGGGGGGCAGAGGTTGCAGTGAGCTGAGATCATGCCATTGCACTCCAGCCTGGGCAACAAAAGCGAAACTCCATCTCAAATAAATAAATAAAAAGAAAATTTTCCTTACCCATTGCCCTATATGTTACATGCATTTCACTTAACTTTGTTGTACTGTCTGTATTGTATATATACTGGACAAATGAGTCTTAATTTTTTAATATCTAGTCTCTGAATATTAGTAAATAACACATTTTGTACAGTTTGTGTTAAAACTCATGAAAAGGCTGTCTTCTGAAAAGGACTTTTGGACATGAAATGATAACGTCTCTCCTAAGTGACACATGTCCCTATATCCACCAGATTGGTGGTGGAGAGGAGTTGGAAGAAATGAAGGATTCAAACCAGAATGTTCCATTGCACTAACAAGGAAGTGAAAATGTAAAAAGAAAAAAAGAAAAGAAACCAGAATGTTCCTATTTAGAAGATACTTTCAGATATAACCATTGCTACATGTGTCATTTATTTAACACTACTGTGTATATAGGAGAAAACTTAAGTCCTTATTTTTTATTTTATTTTATTTATTTATTTATTTATTTATTTATTTATTTTGAGATGGAGTCTCACTCTGTCACCCAGGTTGCAGTGCAGTGGCACAATCTCGGCTCACTGCAACCTCCACCTCCCGGGTTCAAGCGATTCTCCTGCCTCAACCTCCCAAGTAGCTGGGACTACAGGCGCGTGCCACCACTCCAGGCTAATTTTTGTATTTTTAGTAGAGATGGGGTTTCACTATGTTGATCAGGCTGGTCTTGAACTTCCGGCCTCGTGATCCACCCGTCTCAGCCTCCCAAAGTGCTGGGATTACAGACATGAGCCACTACACCCGGCCTAAGTCCTTATTTGAAACATCTACTCTTTCTAGATATTTAGAAGTGGACCAAGTATGTTAAAAGTAGAGGTAGTAAATAATACATTTTGTAGATATCTTTCTGTTAAAATTCATATGAAATATTGTCTTTTAGAAATTGATCACGGCCGGGCGCGGTGGCTCAAGCCTGTAATCCCAGCACTTTGGGAGGCCGAGACGGGTGGATCACGAGGTCAGGAGATCGAGACCATCCTGGCTAACACGGTGAAACCCCGTCTCTACTAAAAATACAAAAAACTAGCCGGGCGAGGTGGCGGGTGCCTGTAGTCCCAGCTACTCGGGAGGCTGAGGCAGGAGAATGGCGTAAACCCAGGAGGCGGAGCTTGCAGTGAGCTGAGATCTGGCCACTGCACTCCAGCCTGGGCGACAGAGCGAGACTCCGCCTAAAAAAAAAAAAAAAAAAAAAAAGAAATTGATCACACCACTTCTCTGAGCAGTACACATTATTATATTTGTGCTGGTTCAGGGAGGAAGGAGGAGAAAGTTCAAAGGGCTTTATACAAGAGTGTTTCTGGTGAACAACATTTGACCGTTGTCCCTCACGTCTGTGCGTTTAATTTTACTTTGCTGCGTATCTAGTGTATATAAAGGTCAAATGAGTCCTGCTTTACAACATCTAGTCTTTCAAGATGTTAAAGAATTTGCCAGCGTATGACAAAAGTGGAGTTAGTAAACTAATACACTGAGTACTTTACGTTAAAATTCATAGGAAAGACTGTTCTTAAAAACACTTATGAGGCCGGGCGCGGTGGCTCAAGCCTGTAATCCCAGCACTTTGGGAGGCCGAGACGGGTGGATCACGAGGTCTGCAGATCGAGACCATCCTGGCTAACACAGTGAAACCCCGTCTCTACTAAAAATACAAAAACTTAGCCGGGCGAGGTGGCAGGCGCCTGTAGTCCCAGCTACTCGCGAGGCTGAGGCAGGAGAATGGCGTGAACCCGGGAGGCGGAGCTTGCAGTGAGCTGAGATCCGGCCACTGCACTCCAGCCTGGGTGACAGAGCGACACTCCGTCTCAAAAAAAAAAAAAAAAAAACACTTATGGAAGTGAAATTGTTAAAATTCCTTGTAAGGCCAGCCATGGTGGCTCACACCTGTAATCCCAGCACTTTAGGAGGCCCAGGCGGGTGGATCATCTGAGGTCAGGAGTTTGAGATCAGCCTGGCCAACATGACAAAGCCCCGTCTCTACTAAAAATACAAAAATTAGCTGGGAATACTGATGGGTGCCTGTAATCTCAGCTACTCCAGAGGCTCAGGCAGGAGAATGGCTTGAACCTGGGAGGCAGAGGTTGCAGTGAGCCAAGACTGCACCGCTGCACTCCAGCCTGGGTGATGGAGCGAGGCTATATCCCAGGCTGGGCTCAGTGGCTCATACCTGTAATCCCAGCACTTTGGGAGGCCAAGGCAGGTGGATCATGAGGTCAGGAGTTAGAGACCAGCCTGACCAACATGGTGAAACCCCATCTCTACTAAAAATACAAAAAAAAAAAAAAAAAAAAAAATTAGCCAGGTATGGTGGCACATGCCTATAATCCCAGCTACTCAGGAGGCTGAGGCAGGAGAATCTCCTGAACCCAGGAGGCGGAGGTTGCAGTGAGTCAAGCTTGCACTAATGCACTCCAACCTGGGCGACAGAACGAGACTTCATCTTAAAAAAATAAATTAATTAAAATTAAAATTTAAAAATCCCTTCTAAGCATTGCAGATGCTTATACTTGTCCCCTGGGTTGATAGAGGTAGGAAGGGGAAGGGTTCTAGGCCAGAATGTTCCTAGTCAGAAAACATATTGAAATTATAGCCTTTGTTATGTATGTGCACTGTTTACTCAATGGGACTGTGTGTATAGTGAAAAACTTCAGTCCTATTTGAAACATCTCATCTTCCTAGATGTTTAAAAATGCACAAAATATGCTAAAAGAACTAAAGTAATACCCTTCAAGTTTTGGGTTTTTTTTAATATTATAGAAGTCGCTGCATTTTGGGGACAGAATTGTTAAAGTTGATGTCTTGGAGGGTATGCTGACTGCTCATTGGGTAGTGGTGGGTGGTGGGGAGGAGGAATTTTGCAGAGAGAAGGGTTCTATGCCCAGGAGTTAGATTAGTTCAGATCGCCTAACCCTCGTTCTATATGCGCATTTTAGTTATTATTGCTGTGCATTAAATAATAAAATAAGTTATAATGCTCAAAGTATGTTAAAAGTAGAGGAAGTAAAATAATCCCTTTATAAATGTGCTCTTGTTCATTTTTACGAACACCTGTCTTCTGGGAGAGACCTTTGTCCCTAGACCTCTTGGAGCTATACATAGTCCTGTACTTAGTCCCTGGAATGGTGGAAGGAAAAGAGAAAGGGTAGAGGGAAGGGCTCTTCACTAAATACCTAGAAGATGGTTTTAAATTAAAATCATAGGTCTACATGTGCATTTTTAGTAAAGTACTTGTGTTTCTTGAGGACAAAGTTCATTGTTTTGCAACATCTACGCTTAATAGATGTCCCGAGGTGACAGTGTAAGACAGGGGTATCCAATCTTTTGGCTTCCTGGGCCACGCTAGAAGAACTGTTTTGGGCCACACATAAAATACACTAACACTGACGATAGCTGAAGAGCTAAAGAAAAAAAAAAATCACCAAAAAAAAAAAAAACAACTCATAATGTTTTAACAAAGTTTATGATTTTTTTTTGAGATGGAGTCTTGCTCAAAAATAAAATAACTGATGATTTTTTTTTAACGAGCATTTACTCCATATTGTAAAATACAGAGAAGTAGAGACATGGTGATTAACCCTGAGGGAGAAGGAGTGCTGTCATTTGCTCCTGAGACTGCAAGAGCAGGTGGACGGCTTAAAGGAACCGTGGCTCAGTACCAAAACCTGAAATGCAGGATTCATGAATTCAAGTAATTAATAGTAGGGTTGGAAGTATGAGGTGCGTGGGTGAAAAAGCCCAGGGCAATGGCCAGAAGGGGCAGGTGTGCGAAAGAGGAGGGAGACTGGGGAGGTAAACAGCCAGGACAAGGAAGATAATCAGGAGGGGCATAGGCCATGTCTTTTCCTTCCTTCCTCCTCCACATACCACATTAACACTGTCCTTTAAAGTTCAGATCAAATGTCACCTCCCCCATGAAGGCCTCCCTGATTTCCACAGCTGGCATTGAGCCCTTTCCTCCTCTGTGCTCCCCTGGCTCACTCTCTCCTCCATCTGATCTTTGTCACACTCTTCCTCCTCCTATTTTAACTTCCCCTCCACCCCCCACCCCCAGACAGAGTCTTACTCTGTTGCCCAAGCTTGAGTACAGTTGCACAATCTCAGCTCACTGCAACCTCTGCCTCCCAGGCTCAAGCAATCCTCCCACCTCAGCCTCCCAAGTAGCTGCAACTACAGGCGCACACCACCATGCCTGGCTAATTGTTGCATTTTTTGTAGAGACAGGGTCTCACTATGTTGCCTAGACTGGTGTAGACTGATCCTGGACTCAAGCAATCTTCCTGCTTCAGCCTCCCAAAGTGCTGGGATTACAGGCATGAGCCATTGCACTTGGCCCATATTTTAATTCTTTTAAAAGTTAACTGGTGTAAGTCCTTTGCATTCCAGCTGCCTTGAATGGAGATGTGATGGCTGAAGCTATGGCTACTATCTTGGACCACTGAGAGTCAGCCACCTTTTAGGGAGGGCAGGGCAAAGAGCTGGAAGGACCTGACTACCTCAGGACTCAGTGGGTCAGAAATGCCACCTCAGGCCTGGGCTGCCTATCTCTAGATTTTTATGTGAGAAAGATATATTTTATGTTAAGTCAATTATTTGGGGTCTCTGTTAATTGCAGACAACCCCAATTTTAACTAAAGCATTGGGAATTATTTCTGACTCCTTTTCTACCTTTCTCTAACTCTAATCACCAAATCCATCTGATTATACCTCCTTGATATGCCTCAGATCTGTAACCTTTTCTCCATCACTGTTACCTCTAGCTGAACTCAGGCAATCAGAATTTCTTGCCTGGATTCCTGTGTAAACCTTCCTTCTACCTAGTCTCCCCACTGTAGGGTCGTTCCTTCCAATCCACCTTTCATATCAGGAACTCAAATTAGCATATATCTATATGTATATATATACACATACACACAAAAAAAAACTATATGCACACAGACACACACACACACACACACACACACGGAAAAGTACAGAATCCAATGTAACAAATACTCAACCCCAAAATGGTGACAATTGTTAATCTTATCTGTATTTTTTCTTTTTCTTTTTTCTTTATTTTTTTTGAGACAGAGTCTTGCTCTGTGCCCAGGCTGGAGTGCAGTGGCACGATCTACACTCACTGCAACCTCCGCCTCCCAGGTTTAAGTGATTCTGCTACCTCAGCCTCCCGGGTAGCTGGGACTACAGGCACACGCCACCACATCTGTCTAATTTTTGTATTTTTAGTAGAGACAGGGTTTCACCATATTGGCCAGGCTGGTCTCTAATTCTTGACCTCAGGTGATCCGCGCACGTTTGCCTCCCAAAGTGCTGGGATTACAAGCGTGAGCCACCGCGCCTGCCTCTTATCTGTAATTTTTACGAAGCAATATGACAAAGTTGCGTCCCTCCCTCCACAAGGGCAAATACGCTCATGCCCTCCTAATCCTGGATTGAACTATATCCTTGGCATATTTTTTCAAACTTTTACATACACTTATGAATGAATGTATGTTCTGGTTTCATGTATTTTAAAAATATTATCTAAGTGGCACCATATTATATGTATAATTCTATAGTGTGTTTACGTTTTTGAGGTGTTTCCATGGTGACATCTATTGAGCTCATTCATGTTGGTAGTTCTGTAACGCTCCATCATGGGACTGTAGCAGAACATCCATCTCTTCCTCCGTCAATGGGCGACTAGGTTGTTCCGCTTTGCTTTTATAAACAATGCTTCACTGACAGCCTTAAAAATGTGTGAGGAGATCTCTAGGGTTTATACCTGGAAGTGTTATTGTTTTGGGAATAGTCGTTGTTACGGGTTGAAATGTGCCCCCCAAAAAGATATGTTTAAGTTCTAACCTGGGGAACTCATTAATGTGATCTATTTGAAAATAGGGTCTTTACAGATGTAGTCAGGCGAAGATGAGGCAATTAAGATATACCCTACCCCAATATGATTGGTGTCCTTAAAAGAAGAGGAGAGACAGACAGGGAGAGAACACTGTGTGACACCAGAGGCAGAGATCAGTGATGCCTCTGACAGCACAGGAATGCCCAGGACTGCAGACAATTGCCAGAAGCTAGGAGAAGCATGGAACAGAGTCTCTGAGACCCCATAAGGCACAAACCCCGCCAACACCTTGATTATTGACTTTTGCCCGCCAGAATTGTGAGTGAATAAATTTCTGTCGTTTTAAACTACCCAGTTCATGGGGATTTGTTACAGCAGCCTGAGCAAACTAATGTACTAGTATGTTTGAAACGCTTGTTTCTTGGTGCCGTAAAGAAACAGCACTTGAACATAAATTTAATTTCCTTAGCAAGGCCATTTTTATACTTTCTGCAGAAAGGGTACACTCGACAGCAGTTTTACCATGAGAGTACACCGAACAAAGGAGACAGGGTCATTTATAAGCTGATGCGTCCACCTTGCTGCTGTGTCCTGTTTTCATTGGCTGGAACGGGTCCTCACATTTTGTATTTGTTCTGATTGGCTAGCGACTTAGAACTTTTTAAAAGAGGCAAAGGCAGAGGAGAGCAAAGGAAGGAGGAAGTAAGTTGTAGAATGCTGAGAATGGTAAAATACAGAAGAGGAACAGGCTATGACCTGATGCTTGCTTGGACCAGTACAAGCATGCCAGGGCAAATATTTAGGCTAAATTGTGGGAGCTAAGAACATAAAGTACATTGATTTCTTTATTATGGCTAGCAGATATTTAAGAATGTCAGTACGGGTCTTTGAATAAATTTTGTTTTTAAGAGAAGTTACTATTTCTTTCTTTCTTTTTTTTTTTTTTTTTTTTTTTTTTTTTTTTTTTTTTTGAGACGGAGTCTCGCTCTGTCGCCCAGGCTGGAGTGCAGTGGCCGGATCTCAGCTCACTGCAAGCTCCGCCTCCCAGGTTCACGCCATTCTCCTGCCTCCGCCTCCCCAGTAGCTGGGACTACAGGCGCCCGCCACCTCGCTGGCTAGTTTTTTGTATTTTTTAGTGGAGACGGGGTTTCACCGTGTTAGCCAGGATGGTCTGGATCTCCTGACCTCGTGATCCGCCCGTCTCGGCCTCCCAAAGTGCTGGGATTACAGGCTTGAGCCACCGCGCCTGGTCATTTTACTATTTATTTCTAATTAGGGAGCAAAGTCTTTGAAGAAGAACCTCTACTTTACCTTTTACAGGTAGAATCCCAAATCATGGCCTATAGGAGCATAGGTCAAGGTCATATGAGAGCATAAGGGTCTAAGACAGTAAATTGGAGCTGGGCTGGAAGGACCTATAATGTGGCCCTAAGGAGGGGTTTAGACTTTACCATTCAGGCAACATGGAGCCACAGAGGAGATATTAAATTGCCAAGGTACACAGTTCTATCTCGGTTTTATTTTATTTATGTGTGTACTTATTTATTTAGAGACGGCGTCTCACTCTGTTACCCAGGCTGGAGTGCAGTAGCACAATCTTGGCTCACTGCACCCTGAATTAATGGGCTCAAGAGATCCTCCCTCCTCAGCCTTCTGAGTAGCTGGAACCACAGGCATGTGACACCACACCCAGCTAAATGTTTTTATTTTTTTAAGAGATGGGGGTTTCATCTTGTTGCCCAGGCTGGTCTCAGACTCTTGGTTTCACGCCATCCTCCTGCCTCAGTCTACCAAAGTGTTGGGTTTACAGGCATAAGCCAACACACTGGGCCCCTATCTGGGTTTAAGATACGAGTATCGGAGAAATAGACTACACATGAGAAAGACTTGTTTGACTTGTGGATGTGTCTGAAATTCCTTTGCTTTTTTCTTTAAAACTGATTCATTTCCTTCCACAAACAGTCACCAGGATTTGACATACACGAGTTTGTCATTAATGACCATGGGTTATTTTCTGCTTACTAAATCAGGCCCTGTTTTAGACATAATCTGCTAATCTTATTAATCCTCACAACTGCCCCACAAAATATGCATGCGACCCTCTCCATAAAGGGATAAGGAAGCCGGGCGCGGTGGCTCACGCTTGTAATCCCAGCACTCTGGGAGGCTGAGGCGGGCGGATCACTTGAGGTCAGGAGTCCGAGACCAGCCTGGTCAACATGGTGAAACCCCCGTCTCTACTAAAAATACAAAAATTAGCCGGGCGTAGTGGTGGCGCCAGTAACCCAGCTACTCAGGGAGCTGAGGCAGGAGAATCACTTGAACCCAGGAGGCAGAGGTTGTAGTGAGCCGAGATCACGCCACTGCACTCCAGCCTGGGTGACAAAGTGAGACTCCATCTCAAAAAAAAAAAAAAAAAAAAAAAAAGGGGTGGGGGATAAGGAAACATTCAGGAAGGAGGTGACATGACTTGTGTTTAGGGAAACTATTAGGGTTGAAAGCAAGGCACCTTGGTTGGGTCCTAGTGGCTGTAAGGCATCAGACAAAATACGTCAACTATGTCAACCTACATTTTCTCATCTTTTTTTTTTTTTTTTTTTTTTGAGACAGAGTCTTGCTCAGTCGCCCAGGCTGGAGTGCAGTGGCACGATCTCGGCTCACTGCAAGCTCCGCCTCCCGGGTTCCCACCATTCTCCTGGCTCAGCCTCCTAAGTAGCTGGGACTACAGGCGCCCGCCGCCACGCCCGGCTAACTTTTTGCATTTTTAGTAGAGACGGGATTTCACCGTGTTAGCCAGGATGGTCTCGATCTCCTGACCTCGTGATCCGCCCGCCTCGGCCTCCCAAAGTGCTGGGATTACAGGCGTGAGCCACCGAGCCCGGCCCATTTTCTCATCTTTCAAACCGCCATAACAGCAGCCACTCTTCGGCCGGCTGGATTAAATGAATGAAGTGCAGCGAAGGCTGGGTTTAGGTAAACTGTGCAGTCATCCTCTTCCACGACCTCCGCGGAGCCCACGCCGCTCCGCCCACCGGCCGCCAGGGGTCGCTGTGACGCAGCTCGGGCCCAGCACGCGGCCGCTCTGGCCCGGGAAAGTCGTTGTCCTTACCTTAAACAGGAGCCGGCTCCCTGTGTGTGTGTCCGCTCGCCCTCTGCTCTGTCCTGCGGCGGCCCACTGCCCTCCTACCGTCCACCATGGCCCTGCTGCACTCCGGCCGCGTCCTCTCCGGGATCGCCGCCGCCTTCCACCCGGGCCTCGCCGCCGCGGCCTCTGCCAGAGCCAGGTAAGCCAAGAGAAAAGGAGATGGAGCCAGGGCGATGGCCCTGCCCCGCTGAGCTGCGAGCACCCCAGCACATTCACTCCTCCCGGCCCCCAAACACACACTGTCACTCACACACACACACACTTTTCTGCCACCCCCTCGGCTTTCCCTTAATGGGGACTGAGGATTGAGCGTCCGTGCCCCACAATGACCCTCAGGATCCCTCATCCTTCTGGTCCCCGCACCGGGCCCTGCAAGAGGGCGTGCAACGCAATCCCTGGGGAAAGGAAGTGTGGCCCTCGGCGGCTCCCGGACTCCCATTCAAGTGGGAGGGGTGCGGAGAGTACTGGGGCAGCGGCGCCCGGGGACGCCCGTGCCCTTGATAGGGTGCCCTGGGGGCGGCGGGCGCACCTGTCCTGGCTCCCGGCCCGCCCGAGCCGGTGGGCCGGCGGCGGCTGGCTGCCGCGTGTGTGCCCTGGGCGGGAAGCGCGCGAGAGGAAGGTTTCCCGGGCGTCGGCATTCGGGCCTCGCTTCCCTCCCGGCATCTGCGACCTTGGCGTGCGGCATCCCCGAGACCTTGCGACCCTCCGAGGTCCCTGTGACCCCGGTGCCCGTTTGGCCTTTGCTTGGGAAAGGGTCGAGGTGTAGTGTGCCTCCTTTATTTTTTCCTTATTGCCCCTAAGGAGGTCCGGTTGCAGGGAGGCCATCAATCTTCCTCTCCATCTCCCTGTGCTCTTTCATTCAGTAAATGTTTCGTAACTGCAGTTTCTCAGAGCCAGGCTCTGGACCAGATGCTAGCGATACAACTGTGAACAAGGCGAGGGAGAGACAATGACAAATTGTCATTGCTCAAAAAATGACAACGTAATTTCGTACTGTGGCGTGTATAATAGTATGGAGGGAAATTTCAGAGCTTGAAACGAGCTCTAGTAATTCATTCCCAGTGGAGACTGGAGCCAGACGATTAATTCAACTCAAGAAGCCGATTTGGAGCACTCTCCTTAAGTGCTACCTTAATAAGGAACTGAGTTTTAAAACCACCCCCAAGCAGGTATTAACTGCAAGGAGCAAAGCGTAGCTCGGCCTTTCGTTTGAATGTATGCTGTGTGTCTTTCAGCCCAGCAGAACGATCTGTCCTTTCCAATGCCCCACAGCCTTGGCAGTACAGTTTTGCCTGGGCTTCGCACTTTCTTCTCTTCCTGACTTGGCTCCTTCCTGGCCCACTGTCAACGTGTGTCCTCTTTAAGTCTGCCTACCTAGTGGACTAGAGCCAGGAGGAGTTATTTATACAACAAATTTGGAAAACCAAAGTAGTGCTTAAAATTTCGGGCAAGAGAAAGTATGTTTCCCTATTGTAGTAATCTTAAAATAATACCTTGTTTTATGGATTTGGCTAGGTCGCCTGAAGCTCTAGTGCTTGGTGAAAATCCCTTGGGGTCAGGGTTAGTCATTCTTTCAGTTTGAGAGTCTGACTCATGTTTCTTTTCTGTATTTTTCTCACTAGAATGTAAGTTCCATAAGAGCGGAGACTTCACCTACTTTATATTCACTGTTACATCTCAGCACTATTAACAGTTCCTGGCATGTCTCTCATATTGGATATTTTTATTTTAAGCCCAGATTTTTCACTTAATGCAACAGAAACAAATACAGTATGACATTTTAATGTTGTGTCTTAGATCAAAATCTGAACATAGGCTGGTCCAAGTGTAATGGTGTTTACAACTAATTGATCATAACCAGTTACAGATTTTATTGTTCCTTCTCTCGACTAATCTTAAACACACAGGGGAACCATAGTGCTGCAAAATATGTAGAAAAAAAATAAATTATCTCTCTTTTTTTTTTTAAATACAGGGTCTCACTCTGTCGCCCAGGCTGGAGTGCAGTGGCACAATCATGGCTCACTGCATCCTGACCTCCTAGGCTCAAGTGATCCTCCTGCTTCAGCCTCCCAAGTAGCTGGGACTACAGGCATGCACCACCACACCCAGCCAATTTTTTATTTTTTGTAGAGACAGGCTCTCCCTATGTTGGTCTCAGACTCCTCCCACATCAGCCCCCCAAAGCGTTGGGATTATAGACTGATCGACTCCACCTGACCAGAAAATAAATTCTTGAAATAGTTGAGCACCTAATGTTGAGGAATTACTCTTCATATTTAAACAATGATACCTGATTAGATGATAGAACCAGATGCCCTATTTAGCATGAAGGTTAACTGTTCATGCAAGGAGATCAGACTTCACTCCTTCCACTGTGGAAGTGATCTTTACCTAGCTCCGAGTGGCAAAAGTGGAAAATACTTAAACTGAACTCATCGACATTTCTATTTAAATGACTAATATAATAAAACCTTGTCAGTTGTTATTCTGAAGAACTGAGGATTTATCCAATGGCATACTTGGAACTCTTCGTAAATATGTGGAACTCTTTGTAAATTCAAGTGTATCATTTAGCTAAACACTGCGAATATAACTTTCTCTTGTTGACCTGTACTGTAAATGTATAGTGACATGAGATCAGACATAGTTGCAGTTCAATGAAGAAAAAAAAAAGATGCTAATGTATTTTGATTTATAATGATTCGTTTTTAATTATTTAATTCTGATTACTTTTTGGTGGAATAACTGAGCAGGTCTTGTGAGACTTTAAAAATGCAGTGTGCAACTGTGGTACCATAACCATTGGTTAGAAGATCACAGACCAGGCGCAGTAGCTCACACCTGTAATTCTAGCACTTGGGAGGCTGAGGCAGGTGGATTGCTTGAGCTCAGGAGTTCTAGACCAGCCGGGCAACATGGCAAGACCCCGTCTCTACATAAAATACAAAAAATTAGCCGGGCATGGTGATGTGCACTTGGAATCCCAGCTACTTGGGAGGCTGAGGTGGGAGGATCACTTGAGCCTGATCGCTTGAGAGGTGAAGAGTTGCAGTGAGCCAGGCCGATCACGCCACTGCACTCCACCCTGAGCAACAAAGCAAGACTGTGTCTCAAGAAAAAAGAAAAAAAAAAAAAGATCACAGCTGTGCTATTGTCTCTGCCATTTTTAGCTCTGTGATTGTGGGCAAGCTAACTAACTTCCCTTCTGATTTTAAAATGAGAAGATGTGAGGAAAAGCAGTTTAAAAACTAAAACTTTAAGTAGGCTTAAGCTCCAGGGAAATTGCAATGCATTTCGATTGGAAAGGCTTACCTGAATACTTTGTACCTAACCTCTCTTGGATGACCAGTCGATATTGCTCAATGTTTGAGGCTTTGTTCCTGTATCCAAAGTGTACTGATAGGAATCACTTTCTAGGTCACAGGTTATCAGCATTAATTTTGCCCCTAGAACACTCTTCTTTTCATCTACTCAATTCCTTTAAAAATATCAGAGTTCTTACAACGTGTGTGTAGTCTTTACCATGTTAAGAAATGGAATAATGAAAGGCATGGAGGAGCTGAAAGCTGGTTACTAATGTGTGGCTAATCAAATTGAGTATTCCCTCTAGGCCAGGTGCCGTGGCCCACACCTGTAATCCCGGCACTTTGGGATGCCGAGGTGGGAGGAGCACTTGAGCCCAAGAGTTGGAGACCAGCCTGGGCAATATGGCACAACCCCATCTCTACAAAAAACTAGCCAGGCATGGTGGCACGCACCCTAGTCCCTGCTACTCACGGAGGATCACTTGAGCCCGGGAGGCTGCAGTGAGCCGTGGTCACCCCACTGCATTCTAGCCTGGGTGACAGAGTGAGACCCTGTCTCAAAAAAAAAAAAAAAAAATCTTATCCCTCTAGAAGGGGAACAATAGACACTGGAGCCTACCTGAGGGTAGAGAATGGGAAGAGGGAGAGAATGAGAAAAAATAACTGTCAGGTACTGTGCTTCTTAGCCAGATGATGAAATTATCTGTACACCAAACCCCCAGGACACGCGCATGTACCTGTGAACCTGAAATAAAAGTTAAAAAAACCTCCCAGGCCTGTGCCTTTTAGATGCCAGTAGCATCTGCTTTCCCCCAGCGTTTCAGCAAACAGAAATGTCCCCAGAAATTGTCAGTGTTCCCTAGCTAGGCAACTCCTTCCTCTCTCTCTGGCTAAGAACCACTTTCTTTGTGATCTGGATTATCAAGCTTGTCTCAAGCAACAGATAGTGGTTTTCATACCTGTGTACTTTAATCTGTATTTCATGTTCAATCTCAAAACTAGCTTTGTAATTGTAAAATGAACATAATTTATTACTTTTTTTTTTAATTGAGTATCCCTGCTCCTGTATTTAGATTGTTTAAAAATTCAGTATTTTGAAATTGTGTTGAGAATTCTTAAGAGATATCCCAGAAGACTCAAGGCTATGGTTTCTGAGTTTCTATGCTTAACATTTTAAAGAACTTGAAAAATAAGTGCTTTTCACACCATTTAACAAGAATGATGCCTTCTCCCCTTGTGGTAGGGAGCAGTGGGCAATGTTATTATTGATCGAGGGCCTTGGAGGATACAGACCATTGCTTTTTCTTTTTCTTTTTTCTTTTTTTTTTTTTCTTCCTGACACAGAGTCTCTATGTAGCCCAGGCTGGTCTCAAACAGTAGGCTCAAGTGACCCTCCCACCTCAGCATCCTGAGTAGCTGGGACTACAGGCAAGCGCCACTATGCCCAGCCAGGCCATCTTTTGAAAAATGAAAACTGTTTTCCAGAAGTGTTCTCTTTTATAATCTAGTATGTCCTTGACATTCAGGGTATTCCTTTCACTCAGCAGTTAATGACAGTGATGTAGACAGACAGGTGGCTACATGTTTTCAGGGTCTGAATTGTGGATAAGTCATAAGGAAAGCTTTCTTCAGGCCCAGTTCAGAAGTTGGTTTAAGGTATCTGTGCTTCTTACTATCGCCTAGGTACTAGGAACAGCCAAGCAACCTAGAGCCACAACAACAAAATGAGAGGCAAGCTATTAAAAGAACTGGCACCAACACTAGTGAGGGGGAAGGGCGATAATGGTAGTGTCTCCTGATACTCTGGAAAAACCTATGCGGTAGTAATTGAAAAGCAGAAAAGGGCCGGCGCGATGGTTTATGCCTGTAATCCCAGCACTTTGGGAGGCTGAGGCGGGCAGATCACTTTAGATCAGGGGTTCAAGACCAGCCTGGCCAACATGGCAAAACCGCATCTCTACTAAAAATAAAAAAAATTAGCCGGGCGTGGTGCCAGGCACCTATAATCCCAGCTACTTGGGAGGCTGAGGCAGGAGAATCGCTTGAAGCCGGGAGGTAGAGGTTGCAGTGAGCCGAGATCACGCCACTACAATTCAGCCTGGGCAACACAGTGAGACTCTGTCTCAAAAAAAAGAAAAGCAGAAAAGGTTAGTTGGTCGGAGGGTTGTGGGTTATTGTTAAACTAATTAACATTATCTCCCGCTACAGCCATGCTTGATTAGCTTTGTATTTAAAGAGAAAGAAAAGCAGAAAGGACCTGCATTTGGTCATAATCTTACAACTGTATATGCTCCTTGAATTCTCTACATACTGGCCTCACCAGGCTCTGTACTAGGATGCAGGATGGTTACAAATAAAAGTGGAGCGGTGATAATTTAGTAATGATGACTATTAGCGAACATCACACACTCTGCCAATCTAGGTTCTGAGTGTTTTTTTTCATCATTATACCAGCCCTGCGAGATAGGTAGTACTATGACCCCATTTTACAGGTAAGGAAAGTTGAGGCTTAATTTACTTGCCAGTGCTCACACAGCTGGCAGATGACTGAGCTGGTATTTGAATGCATGCAGTTTGCCCAGTACTGAAATTACCCAAGGCAAACTAAAAGAACCATTGAAAGAAATAAGAGCCTAGGAAATCAAAAAAACTGGAAATAATCTGCCCTTAAATAACAGAGAATTGACTGTATACACTAATTCATTACAATGATTGAGACTGCAGCAGTCTTTAACTTGTCAAGAGAGCATGAATTAAACTCTGTACTGCCATCCAGTATGCCCCATGGAGGAGTGGGTGTATGAATGCTGACAAGTACGTTAAGAGAACCTTTGTTGGGAAAGAAATATTCATGAGGTAATTCATGAGTTTATCAGCATGGTGAACACGGAGAACTTCCATGGTACCATACTGAAACACGTGGCTGATTCACAGTAGATAAGTGATTGCTAGGAGAACTTGGGCGATTCTCCTGCAACAACCCCCAGCTCTTTCTCACCGTGAGCCTTTATTCTTAAGCCTCTACTTGGAAAGCCCTTTTTCTCTTCTTTTCAGCCTTAGCACTCAGCTGCTAAGTCACGTCCTCCAGGAAGCCTTCCTAACCTTGTGCAGTACTTTCCTTCCCTTCTCCAAGCTATTAGGTCCTCTGCTCGGGGCTCCCATAAGTAATATCCCATAATAATGCCCTGGGTCAGTGTATATCACTATCCATCATCTCCCTGCAGTGCCCAGCCTGCATTGCTTGTAGCTCCCTGCTGATCACCACAGTGGACTAAGGTGGTAAGGGATTGTGTTATACTCTTCTTTACGTTCCCAGCCCTTAGCATAGTGTTCTTAATGATTGCTTTGGAAGATCATAAAGCCTAGAAAAGTGTTCTGGCAAGGCAGAGAATCTCTACAATCTAAACTGATTGCACAGAAGGTTTTTTTTGTTTGTTTGTTTTGTTTTTTTTTCTTTAACTTTTATATTGTGGGTGAAGTCATTAATCACTAAACCAAGGAAACTAGGTCATCAAGATTGGCCAAACTTTGTTAAAATGTTAACTTGTGTGCACCTGTAGTCCCAACTGTTTGAGGTGGGAGGATGGCTTGAGTCTAGGAGGTCAACGCTGCACTGCAGCCTGGGGGACGGAGTGAGACCCATCTCTTTGTTTGTTTATTGAAACTGAGTCTCCCTCTACCACCCAGGCAGGAGTGCAGTGGTGCGTTCTTGGCTCACTGCAACCTCCGCCTTCTGGGTTCAAGTGATTCCTATGCCTCAGCCTCCCAAGTAGCTGGGATTACAGGCGCCTGCCACCTTGCCCGGCTAATTTTTGTATTTTTCATAGAGACGGAGTTTCACCATGTTGGTCAGGCTGGTCTCAAACTCGTGACCTCAGGTGATCTGCCTGCCTTGGCCTCCCAAAGTGCTGGGGTTATAGGCGTGAGCCACTGCACCCAGCCGAGACCCATCTCTTTAAAAAAGAAAAACAAAAAAGTTAACTTCTTTTCAGATTCACTTACTATAAATCAAAACAAAATTCACATCTGGATGCAGTGGCTCACGCCTGTAATCCCAGCACTTTGGGAGGCGAAGGTGGGTGGATCACTTGAGGTCAGGAGTTCAAGACCAGCCTGGCCAACAGGGTGAAACGCTGTCTCTACTAAAAATACAAAAATTAGCCGGGTGTGGTGGCACACACCTGTAATCGCAGCTATTTGGGAGGCTGAGGCAGAAGAATCACTTGAACCCAGAGACAGAGGTTGCAGTGAGCCAAGATTGCTCCACTACACTCCACCCTGGGTGACAGAGCAAGACTGTGTCTCAAAATTAAATAAAAATTTAAAAAAACAGGCCGGGGGTGGCTCAAACCTGTAATCTCAGCACTTTGGGAGGCCGAGGTGGGTGGGCCACAAGGTCAGGAGTTCGAGACCAGCCAGGCCAACATGGCAAAACCCTGTCTCTACTAAAAATACAAAAATTAGGCTGGGTGCAGTGGCTCACGCTTGTAATCCCAGCACTTTGGGAGGCCAAGGCAGGCAGATCACTAGGTCAGGAGATAGAGACCATCCTGGCTAACATGGTGAAACCCCGTCTCTACTAAAAATACAAAAAGTTAGCCGGGCGTGGTGGCAGGTGCCTATAGTCCCAGCTACTCGGGAGGCTGAGGCAGGAGAATGGCGTGAACCCGGGAGGCAGAGCTTGCAGTGAGCTGAGATCGTGCCATTGAACTCCAGCCTGGATGACAAGAACAAGACTCCATCTCAAAAAAATAAAAAATAAACAAAATTCACTTTCTAAGTTTTGTCCTCATATGCTCTTTCATATTTAAAACAAACTGATCCTTTAGGATGGTAGTTCTCCCTGGGAACATGTTAGTTCCATGTTAGTTATGTTAGCATGCAATGTGTTTCCATCATTGCTATTTTCAAATGAATCAGTAAGTATAACAAGCTGCTCAGTTTTTCTAATATAGTAAGTATTAGTGGTTATACCCCACATAAATAAAAGCTCTTTGGGGTTTTTAGTAAGTTTTAAGAGTATAACAGGATCTAAAGATCAAAAGTTTGAGAACTGCTGCTTTAGACCAATACTACTCTTTTTCCTTAAAAGCACACAGTTGTATTTATTTGTCACTATTGATCCTAGTGTGGTCTCAACACTCATTGCTTATCTTTTAACCAAAGTAGCTTCTATTTCCCAGAGAAAATTAAGAAGGGAGGGTGGTGATGTCAGTCCTACACAAGCATTCTAAGCAGACTGGCAAAACTTGTGAACACACGCAGCACAACTTCTACCGCCGCATATATCCCTTTTATACCTCCTTCAAGTGGCAACAAGGAAAGATCTTTTTATTTTAATGACTCAAAGCTATAACCTCTTGAGCATGTAAAAATAAGCAAAGATATATAAATTTTAAATTATACTTGGCAATCAATGTGTCTGTAGTCTATCTTAGAAATTAGGTGTGCAATGAATAATAATCTGTTAATCAATTCATTGTAATATTAGACCAAAAGTATGAGTTACCCTAAAGATCTTAGAAATTGTGTTCAAGGCCGGGCTCAGTGGCTCACACCTGTAATCCCAACACTTTGGGAGGCTGAGGCGGGCAAATCACATGAGGTCAGGAGTTCAAGACCAGCCTGGCCAACATGGTAAAACCCCATCTCTACTAAAAATACAAAAATTAGCTGGGTGTAGTGGTGGGCGCCTGTAATCCCAGCTACTTGGGAGGCTGAGGCAGGAGACTCACTTGAACCCAGGAGGCGGAGTTTGCAGTGAGACAAAATCGCGCCACTATACTGCCTGGGCGGCAGAGTGAGATTCCATCCCCCACCGCCTGGACAAAAAAAAAATAAAAGAAAAAGAAATTGTCATCAAGCTGGCATATTACAAAATGCAATTACTGTTCTCCCGAAAGCCTATATCCCCAGTCTAATAAGAAAAACATCAGACAAATTCCAGTAGAGGGGCATCCTACAAGATACCTGACCTGCATTCCCAAAATTGTCACAGCCAAGAGAAGCTTATGGAGACATGCAGCTAAGTGTAATGTGGTGTCCTAGATGGAATCGTGGAACAGAAATAGGTAAAAACTAAGGAAATCTAAGTAATGTGTGGACTTAATAATATATGGGCCAGGCGCGGTGGCTCACGCCTGTAATCCCAGCACTTTGGGAGGCCAAGGCGAGTGGATCACCTGAGGTTGGGAGTGTGAGACCAGCCTGGCCAACATGGTGAAACCCCGTCTCTACCAAAAATACAAAAATTAGCTGGGTATGGTGGTGGTCACCTGTAATCCCAGCTACTCGGGAGGCTGAGGTGGGAGAATCACTTGAACGCCAGAGGCAGAGGTTGCAGTGAGCTGTGATCACGTCATTGCACTCCAGCCTGGGTGACAAAGAGGGAAACTTCATCTCAAAAATAATAATAATAATAATGGGCCGGGCGCGGTGGCTCAAGCCTGTAATCCCAGCACTTTGGGAGGCCGAGACGGGAGGATCACAAGGTCAGGAGATCGAGACCATCCTGGCTAACCCAGTGAAACCCCGTCTCTACTAAAAAATACAAAAAAACTAGCCGGGCGAGGTGGCGGGCGCCTGTAGTCCCAGCTACTCGGGAGGCTGAGGCAGGAGAATGGCGTAAACCCGGGAGGCGGAGCTTGCAGTGAGCTGAGATCCGGCCACTGCACTCCAGCCTGGGCGAAAGAGCAAGACTCCGTCTCAAAAAAAAAAAAAAAATCATGTATCAGTATGGATTCATTAATTGTAACAAATGTGCCATACCAATGTAAAATGTTAATAGGGGAAACCTGGGGGTAAGGGTAGATGGGACTGTACTATCTGTTCAATTTTCTGTAAATCAATACTGTTTTGGCTCACGGAGGCTGAGGCATAATTGTTTGAACCCAGGAGGCAGAGACTGCAGTGAGCCGGGGTCACACCAGTACACTCCAGCCTGGGTGACAGAGTGAGACTCTTTCTCAAATAAATAAATAAAGTTTGTCAGAATAGCAATTCAATTTCATTTAACACAAATTTGTAGTTTTCATAATTTTAAACATATAAGAGTAATATGGCCGGGTGCAGTGGATCACCTGAGGTCTGGAGTTCGAAACCAGCCTGGCCAACATGGTGAAACCCTGTCTCCACTAAAAATACAAAAATTAGCTGGTGTGGTGGTGCGTGCCTGTAATCCCAGCTACTCAGGAGGCTGGAGCGGGAGAATCACTTGAGCCCAAGAAGCAAACGCTGCAGTGAGCCAAGATAGCGCCACTGCACTGCAGCCTGGGTGACAGAGCAAGAGTCTATCTCATAAATAAATAAGTAAAATGGATCTTGGATCTAGCTAATGGGATCGAGCTAATGTATTTCTCATTTCAGCTCCTGGTGGACCCATGTGGAAATGGGACCTCCAGATCCCATTCTGGGAGTCACTGAAGCCTTTAAGAGGGACACCAATAGCAAAAAGATGAATCTGGGAGTTGGTGCCTACCGGGATGATAACGGAAAGCCTTACGTGCTGCCTAGCGTCCGCAAGGTGAGCTTGCCATTCATCTCCTTCTGAGTGGGATGAATAAACTGAAGAGAGCCCTGGAGAGTGGCAGGAATAGTGCTGGACCGGGAATCAGGAGCCCTGGGCTTTAGTTCTGGCACTAATGGCATGAATCACTCGGGTTTTCTGGGCTATAGTCTCCTTGGCTGTAAAGGTAAGAGGTTGGAACCATCTGTTTTTTTCCAAGATTGAACTTTCTATGGTTCTGTGATCATCTGTAAAATAGACATTAAATATGCTTTAGAAATGCTTAGCTATGTCTAGTTTAATCCTGAAGGTGCACGAGATGACCAAGACTTTAAGCACTGTCTCTTGGTGAGAGGAATAGCTCTTCGTGGATTACTATTGTTATTTTCCCTTTCTCTAACTGTGATTACCTTAATCAAACCTTTGTACACAGGCATGCTCCGTCCTTTCTTCCTGCTGAGCTATGGAATTTTTTTCACCTCTTTTGTTATATTTTTATTAGTAGCATCTTTATTCATTAACTAAATAATGTAACAAATCCCTTTAGACTAATTTTTTAAGTTATTCAGTAAGTATTTGCTACTGCAACCTGCATCACAACCAAGCACTATTGTACATACCCTCATTCACACTTCTGAACACTGTGAGAGGTAGAAATAGTTCCTCCATTTAACAGAGGAGGAAACCAAGGCTCAGGAAGGCTAAATAACTTGCCTAGGGTAACACAACTAGTAAGGGACAGCCAGGCCTCCAATGCCAAAGCACGAAGATATGTGGCTATCACTGTTAACCCTTTGAAGCTCTTAGACTGGCATATAGCTTGAAATGCTTCTCCTGTATGTATTTAGTTTGATTTAATCATCTTATATCTATTTTAGGTGTTGCTCTTAAACCTTGGTTTTGTGCATTCCAAGAATCTCATTTTATGTTAAATTGTAACCAAGAGAGACCATACCCATCCACATAAAACTTAACTTAAACAATAAAATACAATTTTAAAAAGTAAGTATTTCTGTTCTTCAATATAAACTATCAAGCATTCTACCTACCATTCTTCTCAGAGAGTAACTTCAAATTTTAAAAAAAGGTTTGGCCAGGCGCAGTGGCTCACGCCTATAGTCTCAGCACTTTGGGAGGCTGAGGCAGGTGGATCACTTGAGGTCAGGAGTTTGAGACCAGCCTGGCCAACATAGTGAAACCCCATATCTACTAAAAATACAAAATTAGCCAGGCATGGTGGCAGGTGCCTGTAGTCCCAGCTACTTAGGAGGCTGAAGCAGGACAATCACTTGAACCTGGGAGGTGGAGGTTACAGTGAGCCGAGATCACACGACTGTACTCCAGCATGGGTGACAGAGCAAAACTCTGTCTCAAAAAAAAAGACTTTACCTCCAAAACTTAACTTATAAAACTTTAAATATTAATCATAGTAATTCCGAGTAAGGAGAAGAAACTCAATGAATGTATTTTCTCTTGTCTAGGCCGAGGCCCAGATTGCCGCAAAAAATTTGGACAAGGAATACCTGCCCATTGGGGGACTGGCTGAATTTTGCAAGGCATCTGCAGAACTAGCCCTGGGTGAGAACAGCGAAGTCTTGAAGAGTGGCCGGGTAAGCTGAGCAGGCTCTGGCATCATCCCAGGTCTTTAACAAATTTGTAGTTATTTAAACAATTTTAGGCCAGGCGTGGTGACTCACACCTGTAATCCCAGCACTTTGGCAGGCCAAGGCGGGCGGATCATCTGAGGTGGGGAGTTTGAGACCAGCCTGACCAACATGGAGAAACCCCGTCTCTACTAAAAATACAAAATTAGCCAGGCATGGTGGCGCATGCCTGTAATCCCAGCTACTCGGGAGGCTGAGGCAGGAGAATCACTTGAACCTGGAGGGTGGAGGTTGCAGTGAGCCGAAATCGCACCATTGCACTCCAGCCTAGGCAACGAGAGCAAAACTCTGTCTCAAAAAAAAAAAAAATTTAAGAAATATGAAAAGATAACTTATTTTGTGTGTAATGATTGTTTTGAGGAGGCCACACTATTTCTAATAATTCTTATTTGATAGTAAATTGCCATCATTAAATAAAATAATCTACATGACACCAATTCCAAAAACGTACTACTAGTAATCCTGAAAATGTGGTAGTCATTTGACTGATAGATTTGACGTTACTTTTGCTGTTAGTCTCTACCTGCTTACGTTCATTTTACATTGAATATGCTTTAGAAATGTTAACTACGCCAAGTTTTAGGCCTGCAATTAGCCCAAACCCTCATGTCCTAAGCTTCCAACTTGCACAAAAGCAGCAAAAGCAGGAAACAAGCCATGGGTGGACTGTGGGCACTGAACCAGTCTGGCAGCCCTCTGCTATCCCTTCACAGCCCGTGTGGACACAGAAAAAAGACCACGCTCCCAACATGGGAACTCGTGCACGTTGTGGTTCACTTTATTTTAGAAAAAAACATGTTTTTTAATGAGTGCATTTGTATGTTTTTCTAGGTGAGCCTGGGGAGTGAAGAAACATACAAACTAGCAACTTTAAGTCAATATTTTCTCTTCCCTTCCCCCTCTGAAAAGCCAGAATAAATACACTTTATTTACAAGACTGGTCTAAGTCCACATGTGAATTTGTTAACTCAGAGTAAAGCACAACAACCTCAACCCCAGGGTTAGGTAGTAATTATCCTACATCAAATAGATGTGGTTTAGTTCTGTCCATACAGTCAACTGCCTGTTAGCCCCTCCTAAAAATTTCTGTACTTTTTAATTCATGTGTTTTTTTTGCCTAGTCTCTGCTCCATCTAGATAATAACCTAAGTATGAAACTGGCCTACCTTAAAATAACATTAACTTGTCTTTTATAAGTTGTGCCTCGGCCGGGTGCAGTGGCTCACGCCTGTAATCCCATTGCTTTCGGGGGCCGAGGCAGGTGGATCACTTGAGGTCAGGAGTTCGAGAACAGCCTGGCCAATATGGTGAGACCCCCGTCTCTACTAAAAATACAAAAATTAGCTCGATGTGGTGGTGCACGCCTGTAGTCCCAGCTACTGGGGAGGCTGATGTGGGAGGATTGCTGGAACCCAGGAGGTGGAAGTTGCAATGACCCGAGTTTATGCCATTGCACTGTAGCCTGGGTGACAGTGCAGAGGGTGACCTGTCTCAAAAAAAAAAAAAAAGCTGTTGTGCCTTTGTGAATCATAGTATTATCAGACCTACAGTGAGGTTTTTATTTTCATCATGCCAAAGTTTGCAGAGACAAACTATTTAAAAATAAGTTTTTAGTTGGGTTTTTCCCTCTTTAATCTACTGCCACCCCAGTCCAGAAAATACATTTGTGCTTTGTAGAGCCTTGTACTTCTACAATGCCTTTAAAAACAACAAATGAAAACCTCTTAAACCTACAGTGATTTCTTGTTTGTCCCTTAAAGCTGACCAATTTGAATAAGCAGATTCACCTCAGGCATCTTCCTATTACCCAAAACATGAATATTTTCAGATTATGAAAACACATAGAAGGGGACCTCTTAGAAAACCTTTATTTATCTATTTATTTATTTATTTATTTACTTATTTATTTATTTTGAGATGGAGTTTCGCTCTTGTTGCCCAGGCTGGAGTGCAATGGCACGACCTCAGCTCACCACAATCTCCGCCTCCCAGGTTCAAGCAATTCTCCTGCCTCAGCCTTCCCGAGTAGCTGAGATTACAGGCATGTGCCACCACACCTAGCTAATTTTGTATTTTTAGTTGAGACAGGGTTTCTCCATGTTGCTCAGGCTGATCTCGAACTCCCAGCCTCCGGTGATTCGCCCAACTCGGTCTCCCAAAGTCCTGGCATTACAGGTGTGAGCCACTGTGCCTGGCCAGAAAACCTTTAAAATGTTGTAATGTTATCCTTATATATTTGTTGACTTGCTTTTCAAGGAACTTTGATGTTTAGAGAGTCATTCTACTTTGTATAATTCTAGAGTAATGTCTTAATGTAGTGACTATTCTCAGTGTCTTTTTATTTATTTATTTGTTTGTTTGTTTATTTATTTATTTTTGAGACAGGGTCTCACTCACCCACACTAGAATGCAGTGGCACGATTTCGGCTCACTGCATGTTTGGGTCCGCGTGTTTCCTAAACAAAGGAATGAACACACAAGACAACACAAGACAAGACAAACATGGCGGCCGCCTCGAATGGCGCGCTCCGCTTTATTTTATACAGTCGTTTGTGGAATGTTGCCAAGTCACAAGACACATTGTTGTTTTTCTGACCTTTCCCTGACTTTCTGGATTTTCAAGATGTTTACATATAAACAGGCCCCCAACGCCCTGCTTCGTTTGCAAGAGCAGGACTTATTGGGAACACCCTGCTTCGTTTGCGAGAGCAGGACTTATGGGGAACGCGGTGCTTCGTTTGCGAGAGCAGGACTTATCGGGAACACGCTGTTTGTGAGCACGTAGTCCTCTACAGCTGCATCCTCCACCTCGCAGGTTCAAGCAATTCTCGTGCCTCAACCTTTTGAGTAGCTGGGATTACAGGTGTGCACCACCATGCCCAGCTAATTTTTGTATTTTTAGTAGAGACAGGATCTCGCCATGTTTGCCAGGCTGGTCTCGAACTCCTGACCTCAGGCGATTCACCCGCCTTGGCCTCCTAAAGTTCTGGGATTACAGGCATGAGCCACCACACCCAGCCTCTCAGTGTCTTTTTATATCTTTTATATAATTCACCCCTTTTTCATATTGGGGAGGAATGTTTGTGTTCTGAAAGTTTCCCGTGTAACATGGAATGATACTAACAGGCCATAAAGAATGAGCTTCTGAAGTACGGAAGGGTCTTGGACAGAGCAGTGCCCTGGGCTGGTCCTGTATAGAGAGTGTCGCACATCACTGACCGTGGGTATCTCTCCTTCAGTTTGTCACTGTGCAGACCATTTCTGGAACTGGAGCCTTAAGGATCGGAGCCAGTTTTCTGGTGAGTCTGGAAGCTTCTTCAGGAAAGAACTATAAATTCCAGATGACAGGGCTTCCTGTTGTGTGTATATTTGACTGTTGATGCAGTAGATTTCTTCTTTCCATGAATTTGCAGATGTCCTATTCTCTGATGAAAAAATGAAAGGACTTTAAAGAAATTACAAGAAAGATATAGTAGTGATGAAGGTAAATTAAGTTCACTAGAAACTATTTACTAGAGAGCTTTTGCCTTTTAACTTGTTTAATCCCTATGACAGAGGTACAATTAACCCCATTTACAAGTGAAGAAAGCAAGACCCAGAAAGGTCCTTGGCTATACAGCCAGTATAACTGTCGGAGACTATTCCAACCCAGGCAGTCTTACTGCTGAGTCAATACTGCTCAACAATTGAGAGAAACTGGGTTTCGGTGGAGAAAAATGTTCCCTCAGTAAAACACGTCAACATTTTTTTGCATCTCCTTTGTTCATTTTTCTGTTTCCTTTCGTCCCATCTTTTAGCAAAGATTTTTTAAGTTCAGCCGAGATGTCTTTCTGCCCAAACCAAGCTGGGGAAACCACACACCCATCTTCAGGGATGCTGGCATGCAGCTACAAGGTTATCGGTATTATGACCCCAAGACTTGCGGTTTTGACTTCACAGGCGCTGTGGAGGATATTTCAGTAAGTGTGGCTTTCAGGGTGAGAATAAAACTTGCTTGCAGACATTTGATGTCTCCCACCGTGTTCCAATATCTGAGTTAAAATACTGGAGAAGAGGTGATTCCCAAACTTCTGGTTACCTTTGTTACTTATCAAATGATGACAATCCTGTGGCATTTCACATAAACTGTTTGCCTTAAAGCTTCAAAGTCATCTCTTGGCTGTTTTTCTCTTTAGAAAATACCAGAGCAGAGTGTTCTTCTTCTGCATGCCTGCGCCCACAATCCCACGGGAGTGGACCCGCGTCCGGAACAATGGAAGGAAATAGCAACAGTGGTAAAGGTGAGGAGGATGAACTCACTGGCGACAGTTCTGTGTTTAGTAACCAGCTTTGGAGGCTTAATTTGGCAATGTCTTAACAGAGAGTCTTAACCTTGAACCTGCGTGAAATGTCCATACAGGTGGTTAAGCTGCCAGAAAAGGGCTCCCCATTTGCGTGATTAGCAGTTCTGGGATTGATGACGCATGAGCATTTGAAAGTAATTTTTTCTGGCCAGGCGCAGTGGCTCACGCCTGTAATCCCAGCACTTTGGGAGGCCTAGGCAAGTGGATCTACCTGAGGTCAGTTCGAGACCAGCCTGGCCAACATGGAGAAACCCTGTCTCTACTAAAAATACAAAATTAACTGGGCGTAGTGGCCCATGCCTGTAATCCTAGCTACTTGGTAGGCTGAGGCAGGAGAATCACTTGAACCCAGGAGGTGGAGATTGTGGTGAGCCGAGATCGTGCCACTGCACTCCAGCCTGAGCAACAAGAGCAAAACTCTGTCTCTAAAAAGGAAAAAAGAAAATAATTTTTTTCCTCATCCTGGATGTAGGGAACTCTGATAAAACCTGTCTACTGACCCCAGGATGTCTGCTGTTGATGCCTACATTCACCCTGGTCAGTGGTTGCTTAGTGATCTGTTTAAACACTTTTTCATGGCCTTTCCTTTGCAGCATCGCCATGATCACTCTAAAAGTGTAGACAGCTGTCAGAGAAGACACTAGTCAAAATTCCTAGAGAGGAAAATATTATTCCTGTTGTCTCATCTCCCTGTTTTCCCTTTTTACTCCTTTTCATTTCCCTTTCTTTTCTCTCTCTCTCTCTCTTTTTTTTTTTTCTCTTTTGAGACAGAGTCTCACTCTGTCGCCTTAAGCCAGAACACAGTGGCACAGTCATGGCTCACAGCAACCTCTACCTCCAGGGTTCAAACAATCCTCCTAGCTCAGCCCCTGAGTCGCTGGGACTGCAGACATGTGTGCCACACCTGCCTGGCTAATTCTTTCTAGTTTTTATAGAGACAGCATCTCACTTTGTTGCCCAGGCTGATCTCAAACTCCTGGACTCAAGCAGTCCTCCCACCTTGGCCTCCAAAAGTGCAGGGATTATAGACATGGGCCACCGTGCCTGGCCAGTTTCCCTTTCTTTAACTTCTGTCAAATCTAAGCTGCACACAGAATGAGACAGAAACAGCATTTGGAAAGCACTTTCAAGATAAAATGGTTCTAATGAGGTTGTCTCGTGAGCCCTGGATGTAAGATGAGTCTTCCAAGATTACGTTAGCCCCAGAAAAGGCTTATTGTGCTTATTGGGACCATGCCCACCTCACAGAAACGTCTTTCAGATTTTTATAAACATCTAGGGCCTCTTCAGACAGACTGCTGAAGCTTCGATCTTTTGTTCCTTCTCAGAAAAGGAATCTCTTTGCATTCTTTGACATGGCCTACCAAGGCTTTGCCAGTGGTGATGGTGATAAGGATGCCTGGGCTGTGCGCCACTTCATCGAACAGGGCATTAATGTTTGTCTCTGCCAGTCATACGCCAAGAACATGGGCTTATATGGTAAGCTACGGCACCCAGCATGACACATGTTCTCATGCTGGGAGAGAATGCCACGAAGGCATAGAGCTTGTGGGGGGTGTGTGTGTGTGTGTGTGTGTCCATCCATGTCCACATCCCTCCCTACCCTAAGATGAAAGACTGGTATCGTAGATTTTACTGATTTTCTTAGCCATATATTCTTCAGTATTCTTAAATTTTTCCAGCAAAGGAAACTGATTACTGCTTCTCTAAACAAAAAGTAACAAATGCGTCAGCCAAGAAGATAGATACAATAAAAAATACCTTTGAATACTCTGAGTACTCAAAACTTCCTTGTGCCTCAGTTCACCATTCTGGTTGTTGAAAGCTTTTTATTTATAATAAAGTTATTTTGGGGTCCTTTGGATGGAAACAGATAATACGTAGCAAATACACTCATGATTTGCTTTAGCACATTAGATAGTAGAAGTAGAAGACGAGATCCATTTTTGTCTTTCAGGTGAGCGTGTAGGAGCCTTCACTATGGTCTGCAAAGATGCGGATGAAGCCAAAAGGGTAGAGTCACAGTTGAAGATCTTGATCCGTCCCATGTATTCCAACCCTCCCCTCAATGGGGCCCGGATTGCTGCTGCCATTCTGAACACCCCAGATTTGCGAAAACAATGGTAAAGGCTTATGCCACTCCCCAGCCACCCACCTGTTCCCACCACTGCTCCTTCAAAGCTAGTTTTTAATTGACCTCTAGTGATATACAGTACCCCATAGATTCCATATGCGAAGGCAGGGAAGGGAGCAAAAAATGTGCATTCCTTGTTTAAAAAACCGAGGCCGGGTGCAGTGGCTCATGCCTATAATCCCAGTACTTTGGGAGGCCGAGCTGAGTGGATCACCTGAGGTTGGAAGTTCGAGACCAGCCTGACCAACATGGAGAAACCCCGTCTCTACTGAAAATACAAAATTAGCCAGGTGTGGTTGGTGCATACCTGTAATCCCAGCTACCTGGGAGGCTGAGGCAGGAGAATTGCTTGAACCTGGGAGGCGGAGGTTGCAGTGAGCTGAGATTGCACCATTGCACTCCAGCCTGGGCAACAAGAGCAAAACTCTGTTTCAAATATATATATATATATATATATATACACACACACACACACACACACACAGAGAGAGAGAGAGAGAGAGAAAGAGAGATTGGTTGAGACAGGGTCTTGCTCTGTCACCCAAGCTGGAGTGCAGTGTTGCAATCCTAAGTCACTGTAACTTTGTACTTCTGGCCTCAAACAGTCCTCCAGCCTCAGCCTCCCAAGTATTTGTTAGCACTTTGAACCAAATTAGTTGGTATTTCTCTGTAAGAGACAGACATAATTTTTAATTGGTAGTTCCTTTTATTCCGTTATCTCCGCGTTAAATAGAACCTGCTTTCCCCTAAAATCAGTTTCAAATTAAGTACCTCACATAGGAAAACTTCCTTAAAAACATATTTTTGTTTGTGTCCTAATAATTGCTAGCATTGAATCAGTATTTTTGCATTTCTTTGTGTTTTATTGTAGAGACAGGGACTTGGCTGTCTTGCCCAGGCTGGTCTCCCTCAAACCCCTGGGCTCAAATGATCCTCCCACCACGGACTCCCTAAGTGCTGAGATTGCAGGTGTGAACCACTGCACTCAGCCTGTTTTTTATTATCTGTAGTATCTGACTCTCAACATCTGTTCTGTGAATTAGTGTTACTCAATCTTTTTGACCACAATCCACATAAGAAATATATTTAAGGCCACTATGCCCAGCCAGTTGCATCTTACTAAGTTGAATTTAACATACTAAGCCAGGCAACGTGGTTCACACCTATAATCCCAGCATGCACTTTGGGAGGCCAAGGTGGGTGGATCCCTTGAACCCAAGAGTTCGAGACCAGCCTGGGCAACATAGCAAGACTGTGTCTCTATTAAAAGAAAATTAAAAAATAAAAATATAACCTACCAATGGGTCATGACACATAATTTAGAAAATACTGCTCCAGAAAGGGGTTGGCAAACTGTTCTGAGAGTCAATCCAGTTTGCTTCCTATTCTTGTAAATAAAGCTTTATTGGAACACAGCTGTACCCATCTATTTATGCGTTTTGTATAGCTACTTCTTTGCTGCCATGGCCAAGTGAGCAGTTGTAGCAGGCAGAGACCATATGGCCCGTAAAGCCTAAAATAATTACTCTTTGGCCATTTACAGAAAGTATGCCAACCCCTACTCTATGAGTTTATAAAACCATGATGCCTGTGGAAGGCGTGATTTGTTATATGAGTTTATTCTGTGTAGCTGCTTAGTTGAGAGGTCACATCTCTGAGCAGCACTTGGGTAGAAAAGCTAAATCTGCTATCTCTAAGAAACTTGATATGTACCTCCCCTAGTCATCATGTTGCAACTATTTTTCTGTCTTCAGTTTCTGTGTCATGAACATTAAAGTAAATACTAAGAGTCTGGTTCAGGATAGTTTTTTTTGTTTTTTTGTTTTGTTTTGTTTTGTTTTTTCCTTTTGATTTTTTTATAAAGACAAGGTCTCACTGTGTTATCCAGGTCAGTCTCAAACTCCTGGGCTCAAGTCATCCTCCCACCTCAGCCTTCCAAAGTGCTTGGATTACAGCTGTGAGCCACTGCACCCAGCTCAGGATAGTTCTTTATGATATAATAGGTTCACGCTAGACTTACCAAAAAATTGACTACTTTTTAAGTCATATTTTTTTGCAGCATGATATTAACATGTAAGTATATTTCAGAAAGTTTGTGAAAGGGAAAAAACCATAACTCTAGCTATTCTAACTCAGCTTTTTTTTTTTCCCTTGCCCATTGTTTGTTTGTTTTTTGTTTATTTGTTTTTTAAGTTTGTGTGTGTGGTTTTTCGGGTTTTTTGTTTTGTTTTGTTTTGTTTGTTTGTTTGTTTTTGAGACAGAGTTTTGCTCTTGTTGCCCAGGCTGAAGTGCAATGTCACAATCTTGCCTCACTGCAACCTCCGCCTCCTGGGTTCAAGCGATTCTCCTGCCTCAGCCTCCGGAGTAGCTGGGATTACAGGCATGTGCTACCATGGCCAGCTAATTTTGTATTTTTAGTAGAGACAGGATTTCTCCATGTTGATCAGGCCGGTCTCGAACTCCCGACCTTAGGTGATCCGCTCATCTCGGCCTCCCAAAGTACTGGGATTACAGGCGTGAACCACCGGGCCCAGCCACCCATTGTTATCTGTAGTTGTGACATACTGTTATATATGTATGAGCAGGACTGGTTTTGGTTTTGTCACTTAGAATTATACTAAACTTTTTTTACTTAATATTTTCTAAAATATTTTCATATTCTCTGGTTATGAAGATTTTTTTTAGTGCATGCATTTCAATACACAATTTGAGAGTTTGTAGTAGACAAAGATGCCAGACTGTGTTAATGACTACCCTCAGGGTGGTTATAATCCGATGAGAAAGATACACACATGACTTTCTTGTTGTTGTTGTTGTTTTTGAGAGAATCTTGCTCTGTGGCCCGGGCTGGAGTGCAGTGCCACAATCTCGGCTCACTGCAACCTCCGCCTCATGGGTTCAAGCAATTCTCCTGTCTCAGGCTCCCCTGAGCTGGGATCACAGGCACCCACCGCCATGCCTGGCTAATTTCTGTGTTTTTATTAGAGACAGTTTCACCACCTACGATAGCTTCGCTCATTGTAGATTCGTAGTATATTGTCTCAATTGTGGAGATGAGAATGTATATTTCATCCATGTCAAAAATAAGGTCATTTTTTTTGTTTAACCCACAGCTTTTACCTTAATCTTAGTAGGTTTTAGAGTGATTCATTCACTTTTCTTAATACATATGCAATTACAATGGGGTTACATCCCAGTAAGCCTGTCATAAATTAAAAATGCATTTAAGGCCAGTCTTATGTCTGTAATCCTAGCACATTGGGAGGCTAAAGTGGGAGAATCACCTGAGCCCAGGAGTTCCAGACCAACCTGGGCAAATAGGGAGACCCTGTCTCTACAAAAAAAAAAAAAATTAGCGAGGCATGGTGGAATGCACTTGTGGTCCCACCTCTTGGGAGACTGAGGCAGGAGGATCACTTGAGCCTAGAAGATTGAGGCTGCAGTGAGCCATGATCATACCATTGTACTCCAGCTGGGTGATAGACTGAGACCCTATATCTTAAAAAAAAAAAACAGGCCAGGCGTGGTGGCTAACATTTGTAATCCCAGCACTTTGGGAGGCCAAAGCAGGAGGATTGCTTGAACCTCAGAGTTTGAAACCAAACCGGGCAACATGGCAAAACCCCATCTCTACATTTTTTTTTTTAGAAAAAGGAAGGAAAAGAAAATGCATTTAATACGCTTAACCTACCAAACATCATAGCTTACCCTAGCATACTTTAAACATGCTCAGAACAGGTATTAGACTACAGTTGAGCAAAATCATCTAACACAAAGCCATTTTATAATGAAGTGCTGAATGTCTCATGTAATTTATTCAGTAACATACTGAAAGAAACAAAATGGCTGTATGGATACTTAAAGTACGGTTTCTATTGAATGCATATTGCTTTTGTGCCGTCATAAAGTTGAAAAACTGTAAGTCAAGGACTGTCTCTACTCAAATGTGTTAACTGTTTTAGTTGCCTGATGGAAATAGTGTTCTGATATAAAACAGAATGCTATAAAATAGCTTTCTTACCTGGCCAGTGACAGCATGTGATTCACTCATGGCCTGAGAATTGAGGCACGCTAGGGGAGCGCTCAGGTCGGGGGTAAGAATGCTGCAAACTCCGGCATATCTGTCAGTGCTTAGGCAGAATAAGCTGCATCTCAGGATTTCTTTACAGGTTGCAAGAAGTGAAAGGCATGGCCGACCGCATCATTGGCATGCGGACTCAACTGGTCTCCAACCTCAAGAAGGAGGGTTCCACCCACAACTGGCAACACATCACTGACCAAATTGGCATGTTCTGTTTCACAGGGTTAAAGCCTGAACAGGTGAGTGATTCTGATTTCTCTGCAGCAGACTAACTGATCAGTCTTTGCAAACCAGAAGGATTCTTTTTTTTTTCTTTTTTTTATTTAATGTTTTTGGGTTTTTTGTTTTGTTTTGTTTTGTTTTTGTTTTTGTTTTGAGACAGTCTTGCTCTGACACCCAGGCTGGAGTGTAGTGGTGCAATCTCAGCTCACTGCAACCTCCACCTCCCAGGGCTTAAGTGATCCTCCTGCCTCAGCCTCCCAAGCAGCTGGGACTACAAGTGAATGCTACCACACCTGGCTAATTTTTATATTTTTTGTAGAGACGTAGCTTTGCCATGTTGCCCAGGCTTGTCTTGAACTACTGGACTCAAGCAATCCGCCCACATTGGTCTCCCAAACTACTGGGATTACAGGTGTGAGCCACTGAGCCTAGCCCCAGGAGGATTCTTCATAGATCACCCACCTATTCAAAGTTAACCTAAAAATAATTAAAACAGTTATTTTGGAGCCCTTTTAGGTAAAAGTATTGTAATACTTTTTAGCATTTATTTGGCTTTCTTTTTTTTTTTTAGTTGTTTACCCCTCTGTATCACCCATGAACTCACAAACTTCTAAAGAGCAGAGCTTGTTTTGATCATGTTCATGATCACTGTTGCTTCTCCCAAGAGAGCAACAGGAGAAATAGCTGTTTTGTAATTGAATCCTGGCTCTGCTGAATCTAAAGGTGTTTTTCCCCATCTATTTATGCCTCAGAATTCATCATCCTACTTTAAAGTAGCTTTTTTTTTTTTCCGAAATGGAGTCTCACTCTGTCACCCAGACTGGAGTGCAGTGGCGCAATCTCGGCTCACTGCAGCCTCTGCCTCCCAGGTTCCAGGTTCCAGCTATTCTCCTGCCTCAGCCTCCTGAATAGCTGGGATTATAGGCGTGAGCCACCACGCCCAGCCTTAAAGTAGCTTTTTATTCTTATTTTATTCCAAGTTAACAGCAAATTCTGGGAACAGGGTTTAAGCGAGGAAATAGAACTTTAATAAGTTGGCTGCTGTACCATGCCAGGCCGGGGAGAATCCCCCCTACCGGGAAGAGGTACCCAAACTCTTTCTTCTCTGCAGGTGGAGCGACTGACCAAGGAGTTCTCCATCTACATGACCAAGGACGGCCGCATCTCTGTGGCAGGGGTCACCTCCGGCAACGTGGGCTACCTTGCCCATGCCATTCACCAGGTCACCAAGTAATGTCCCTGGTGCAAGGAAACAGAGACAACCTTTCTGTCTTCAGCCTCTGCTATTGAGAGCTTCACACAGACGATGAGAGAGGGTGGATGGTGGTGAGTGGATCATTTCTTTCAACCACAGTGTGTAACACTCAGCATTTGAATGTTTCTCCAAAAAGAACATGTAGTGACACAGGGCAGAGGCATCCGTGGCTGGTGTCTGGAACATTAAACCAAACTCTCTCCCCTGTCCTTTTATCTCCAACTTTTCTCAAAGAGTTTACATGTGCAAGAAAGTCATCGCACCAAAAAACCTGTCAATTATGCCATTGCAATATTTCAGAAGCTTTAACTGAAGTGTCAGGTTCCTTGTGAGAAATAACACACGTTAGAGGCTTTGAGAGAAGACCTAGTTCTGTCGTGAGCAGTCGACCTTGTGTCTGTCCTCCCATCTTGGAGCAACCTTATCAACAGGCCGCACTGCAGAAATGATGTTTTATGAAAACCAATGAGGCTGCTGCCACTCCAGCAAGGAAAATAATGCAATTTCCTGTCTTATGTAAGAAAAAGAGAAGGCTCTCTTTTTCTCCCTTGTCATTGCTGTTCTTTTCCTTATGTATAAACATTTTTAACTACTGCAGATTTTCATCCCATTCTACTGCTTGACTGACCATCAACTCCATCCTATCGAGATTTATTTAAGAATGAAGAACAAAATTTTCTGCTGATGCCATACCCTCACCTTTCTCAGCAAAGAATAGTGGAGAGTAGGAAACTGTACTTTAGGCATCCTCTTGAATGATTGTGTAAGTTTCTCTGGTTGGGATGTTGTCTCTGCCCAGTTGGACCTCCTCCCTTTGTTGAATGTGGTATACAGCCACTCATCTCACACCGTGAGTTGTGGCGCAGGGTGGTACCAGGAAAGAGGATATTCTAGGCTTTGTGTGCTGCTAGCTGGGTTCAGGCTTCACCCACTGGAAAGAACCACCATCTGCTCTAACCATGTAGACTTATTGCGGCCTGGTTTCTCTGTTACAATAAAATTACTGTAGACCCAACTACTGTCTACTAAGTTATCTTTTTTCTTTAATGGGAGGAAGGAGTAAGAGTGGGTAAATAAATATCCTAGGAGTTTGGAATCGTGTAGCTGATCATAAGCCAGTAGATGTAGGCACTATTCCAAATATTGGCTGAAGATTCATCGTTTTCTTCTTTGTGTTGCCATTCAGTTTGTGCAGTCCAAAGATGCTGAGAATGTGGGTGTAATCTCTTGGACCTTGTGGGGAACAAATGGAGTCCCATGAAGGATACTGTGGATATAGGCAAGGGGTAGAAGGGATGGAGGAGAAGTGACAACTTCAGTGGTCTAGAGGAGCCAAATAGGTAATGTGAATAAAAAGTGGTGTGAACTGGATTAACGATGATCAGTGGTGATCAACCCTCATCCTCAGCATTGAGGAGCAATAGCGAAGTGACAGGAACTGTGAGGATGAATGCCCAAGGTGGTAGGTCTTATATTTGTCAAGAGAAATGGAAATCTTGATTTCTATGGGTGGTCTGTTGGCGCTTAAAAGTTGGCAACTGGTTCAATTTTTTAAAAATGATTTGGGCCGAGCATGGTGGCTCATGCCTGTAATCCCAGCACTCTGGGAGGCCGAGGTGGGTAGATCACCTGAGGTCGGGTGTTCAAGACCAGCCTGACCAACATGGAGAAACCCTGTCTCTACTAAAAATACAAAATTAGCTGGGCGTGGTGGCGTGTGCCTGTAATCCCAGCTACTCAGGAGGCTGAGGCAGGAGAGTCGCTTGAATCCAGGAGGTGGAGATTGCAGTGAGCCGAGATCACACCGTTGCACTCCAGCCTTGGCAACAAGATCAAAACTCCATCTCAAAAAAAAAAAAAAAAAATGATTTGGAAGCAGGGTGCAGATGGTAAACTGCAATTCTGTGTCCTCTGATGTAGGTCACATGCCCCTGTCAACAGACATCCAGCACTGGCACCCGTGTGGCATCAGCCCTGCTTATGGTATTTTGTCCCTTCCATTCAGTATAAGGAGCCTTTCATTATGGGGCAGTGACCAGCCAGATAAGCAATGGCGCAGGAGCCAGGCCCAGAGACCCTCCACAGTGTCCCCATGGTTGCTGGGGTGAGGAAGCAGGCTCAACTTGTTCTTTCCCTCTTGCTTTCCCTGAGGGAACACTGCATGGCAGGTCAGGGGTCGCTCTGACCCTTTGCTTCTCTGTGTTCCTGTTACTAGTGGACATTCCAAGGTGGTGAAAGGATGTGTGATAGGACTGGTTCACTGGATATCTCTATCTGAAAAGGGGAAACAATAGACATCTTAGTCTGCTGCTCTACAATAGTACTGACTGCCTAGGTTAGGAGAAACTGAAGTTCTCTCTGTCTGGAGCAAAAATGGTTGAAAGTTGGCTGCCAAGACCTCAACTAATTGCGAAAGGAACTTAACCCCCACCCCCTGGTCTCACTCTGTCGCCAGGCTGGAGTACAGTGGCGTGATCTCAGCTCACTGCAACCTCCACCTCCTGGGTTCAAGCAATTCTCCTGCCTCAGCCTCCCAAGTAGCTGAGACTACAGGCATGTGCCACCACACCCAGCTGATTTTTTGTATTTTTACTAGAGGCGGGGTTCCACCATGTTGGCCAGGATGGTCTTGATCTCCTGACCTCGCAATGCGCCTGCCTCAGCCTTCCAAATTGCTGGGATTACAGGTGTGAGCCACCACACCCGGCCTGACCTTGTTATTTTTAAACATGGGTACTACCACCTTACACTGGACTAAGTCCCATTCATCATGTGGTGTCTGCAGCTTGGTAGTTTTCTGAGAAGGTCAGAACATTGGCCCACAGCCTTTTCCTAGTTCCCTAGTCTGGGTCTAAAATGTTAACATTCTCCAATCTGAGAGTAGTTTGTCTGCTCAGAGAGAATAGTCATACCTTTGTTTTTTTGTTTTTTTGTTTTTTTTGAGACAGAGTTTTGCTCTTGTTGCGCAGGCTGGAGTGCAATGGCACAATCTCGGCTCACTGCAACCTCCGCCTCCCAGGTTCAAGTGATTCTCCTGCCTCAGCCTCCCAAGTACCTGGGATTACAGGGATGCACCACCATACCTCGCTTTTTTTTTTTTTTTTTTTTTTTGGTATTTTTAGTAGACACAGGGTTTCTCCATGTTGGTAAGGCTGGTCTTGAACTCCTGACCTTAGGTGATCCACCCACCTCAGCCTCCCAAAGTTCTGGGATTACAGGCATGAGCCACTGCACCCAGCCACCTTTGTTTCATTATAATTCAAGGTAGAATAGTTCCCAAATCTAGATCATTTATTTAAAATACTGGTTCTCTGGCCTCACCTCTTGGGCATTCTGATTCAGCATGTCTAAAAGAAAGCTTTAGAATCTATTTTATTAAATAAAAAAAAACTGCAGTTGATTCAAATATAACTCACCCATATATCAGCCACTGGGAACTGTCAACCTGAACTGTTTCAGTTAAACATCTAAGCAACCAAAGTCCAACTTACTCAGCCAACTTGAGAGTTTATTCTAAGCCTTTTTTCTGGATTTTTTTTTTTTTTCATAGAAATTACTGGGGGTTTTTTTCTTTTACTTTTGTTTTTTCTTTATTGTTATTATTTTTTTTTAATGAGACCAGGTCTTGCTATGTTGCCCAGGCTGGTCTCAAACTCCTGCACTCAAACAATCCACCCACCTTGGCCTCCCAAAGTGCTGGGATTACAAGTGTGAGCCACCACACCCAGCCTATAGGTTTATTTATACGTAATGATAACTGAAAGACCAATCGTTTCTTTTTCAAAATATCTTATAAAAATGCTGAAAACGGCCGGGCACGGTGACTCATGCCTGTAATCCCAGCACTTTGGGAGGCCGAGCCAGGCGGATCACGAGGTCAGGAGATTGAGACTATCCTGGCTAACATGGTGAAACCCCATCTCTACTAAAAATACAAAAAATTAGCCAGGCGTGGTGGTGGGCGCCTGTGGTCCCAGCTACTTGGGAGGCTGAGGCAGGAGAATGGTGTGAACATGGGAGGTGGAGCTTGCAGTGAGCCAAGATTGCGCCACTGCACTCCAGCCTGTGAGACAGCGAGATTCCATCTCAAAAAAAAAAAAAAAATGTTGAAAACAGTAGTTTTTATTGATAACAGTAAGGTATGCTCATTTCAGAAAATTTTAAATTCCTCAAATGCCTACCATGTGGAAATAACAGTTTTTATACTGAATGGTCTTCATTGGTTTTTCCATGCAGATATTTACATAGTAGAGATTGTACTACTAATATAATTTTGGCTGGGCACAGTGACTTGGGCCTGTAATCCCAACTACCCAGGAGGCTGAGCTGGGAGGATCACTTGAGCCCAGGAGTTTGAGGCTGCAGTGAGCTATCATCTAAGTGAAAAGAATGAGCTTTGACCCCCTACTTAACAACATACACAAAAGTTTATTCAAGATGGATCAGAGATTTAAATGTGGAAGGTGAAACAATAAAACTTCTAGAAAAAAAAGTAGGCGCAGGCACCATGACTTATGCCTGTAATCCTAGCTCTTTGGGAAGCTGAGGCAGGAGGGTTGCTTAAGCCCAGGTGTTCAAGACCAGACTGGGCAACATAGTGAGACTCCGTCTCTTAAAAAAGGAAAAAGGGCAGGATGCAGTGGCTCACGCCTGTAATCCCAACACTTTGGGAAGCCAAGGCAGGCGGATCACCTGAGGGTCAGGAGTTCGAGACCAGCCTGGCCAACGTGGTAAAACCCTGTCTCTACTAAAAAATATATAAAAATTAGCCAGGCATGGTGGCGTGTGCCTGTAATCCCAACTACTCAGGAGGCTGAGGCAGGAGAATCACTTGAACCCAGGAGGTGAAGGTTGCAGTGAGCCAAGATCGCCATCATTGAACTCCAGCGTGATCAACAAGAGTGAAACTCTGTCTTAAAAAGGGGGGGGGGCTGGGTGCAGTGTAACACTCCTGTAATCCCAGCACTTTGGGAGGCCGAGACAGATGGATCACGAGGTCAGGAGTTTGAGACCAGCCTGACCGACATAGTGAAACCCCATATCTACTAAAAATACAAAAATTTAGCTGGGTGTGGTGGCACATGTCTGCAATCCCAGCTACTCAAGAGACTGAGGCAGGAGAATCGCTTGACTTGGATCTGGGAGGCAGAGGTTGCAGTGAGCCAAGATTGCACCCCTGCACTCCAGCCTAGGTGACACAATGCTATAAATAGAACAATGTCTTTTGTTTCCAAAGTTGATATACTAGAGCGATGCAAAAATAATTAAAAACGAGATATTTCATGGCAAATTTATCTCAGGGTAAATGCTGTGGCCACAAGCGTTGCCAGTTAGTATTCTTGGAGCAAAGAAGACAAGGGTTAAGGATTACCAGAGTTGAGTAATTTATAAAAATAGGTTTATTTGGCTTATGGTTTTACAAGCTGTACAAGAAGCATGACACCAGCATCTGCTCTGGTGAGGACTTCCGGCTTCTTTCACTCTTGGCAAAGGGGAGCTGGTGTAGGCAGACATCACTTGGTGAGACAGGAAGCAAGAGAGGGGCCAGGCTCCTCTAAACAGTGAGCTGGGAAGGAAACTTCTGCCAACTAATAGAGTGAGAATTCATTTCCATGAGGACAGCACCAAGCCATTCAAGAGGAATCTGCCCCCATCACCCAGACACTTCCCATTAGGCTCCACCTGCAACATTGGGGATCAATTTCAACATGAAATTTGGAGGGGTCAGATATCGAAACTATAGCATATTCCTATCCTATGACCCAGCAATTCCATTCTTAGGTATACACTCAAGAGACATTCATATATGTCAACCCAAAGACATGAACGAGAACATACACAATACCTATTCTTAATTGCTGTATTAGTCTGTTTTCACACTGCTATAAAGAAATACCTGAGAGTGGCTGGGCACGGTAGCTCATGCCTGTAATCCCAGCACTTTGGGAGGCTGAGGCAGGTGGATCATGAGGTCAAGAGATTGAGCCCATCCTGGCCAACATGGTGAAACCCCGTCTCTACTGAAAATACAAAAATTAGCCAGGTGTGGTGGCACATGCCTGTAATCCTAGCTACTCAGGAGGCTGAGGCAGGAGAATCGCTTGAACCTGGGAGGAGGAGGTTTCAGGGAGCTGAGATTATGCTACTGCACTCCAGCCTGGGCAACAGAGCGAGACTCTTTCTCAAGAAAAAAGAAAAAAAGGCCGGGCGCGGTGGCTCAAGCCTGTAATCCCAGCACTTTGGGAGGCCGAGAGGGGCGAATCACGAGGTCAGGAATCGAGACCATCCTGGCTAACCCGGTGAAACCCCGTCTCTACTAAAAAATACAAAAAACTAGCCGGGCGAGGTGGCGGGCGCCTGTAGTCCCAGCTACTCGGGAGGCTGAGGCAGGAGAATGGCGTAAACCCGGGAGGCGGAGCTTGCAGTGAGCTGAGATCCGGCCACTGTACTCCAGCCTGGACGACAGAGCCAGACTCCGTCTCAAAAAAAAAAAAAAAAAAGAAAAAAGAAAAAAAAAGAAATGCCTGAGACTGGATAATTTATAAAGCAAAGAGATTTAATTGACTAACTGTTCCACATGACTGGGAGGCCTCAGGAAACTTAACAATCGTGGCGTAAGTTGAAAGAGAGGCAGGGACCTTCTTCACATGGTGACAGGAGAGAGAAGTGTAAGCAGGGGAAATGCCAGATGCTTATAAAACCATCAGATCTCATGAGAAGTCACTCACTATCACGAGACTAGCATGGGGAAAACCACCCCCATGATCTAATCACCTCCCTCCCTCGACACATGGGGATTACAATTTGAGATGAGATTTGGGTGGGGACACAGAGCCAAACTATATCAATTGCCAACACTAAAAACAACCCAAGTATTCATCAACAGAAGAATGAATTTTTCTTTTAGAAGAATGGGTTTCTGGCTGGGCACAGTGACTCCTGCCTGTAATCCCAGCACTCTGGGAGGCCAAGGCAGGTGGATCGCCTGAGGTCAGGAGTTCAAGACCATCCTGGCCAACATGGCGATGAAACCCCATCTCTACTAAGAATGCAAAAGTTAGCTGGGCATGGCAGCGCACGCCTGTAGTCCCAGCTACTTGGGAGGCTGAGGCAGGAGAATCACTTGAACCTGGGGGTTGGAGGTTGCAGTGAGCCAAGATTGTGCCATTGAACTCCAGCTTGGGCGACAGAGTGAGTCTCTGTCTCAAAAACAAAAGAAAAAGAAGGATGAGTTTCTTAAAATTCACAGTCATAGGGGGGAAATACATATATAAATAACTACTTAGAGCAACCTGGATGAAGCTCACAGTATTGACCAAAAGAAACTAGACTCCAGTGAGCAAATACTGTATGATTTAATTTATATGAAGTTCATGAACTGGCAAAACTAATCTATGATGACATCAGCCAGAATAGTGGTTGCCTTTTCTAGAGGGGGATATTACCTGGGACACGAGAGGCTTGAGATGCTGGAAACGTTCTGTATCAATCTGAGTGGTGGTTGCATGTATGTATAAACACTTGTAAAAATTTCAGTTAAAATTTATTACATGTAAAGTTGTTCCTAACATAAAAGTAAATATATTTTTTAAAAGAACCAGCACAATATCTATTTAAAATGCTTAATCTGGCTGGACACAGTGACTCACACCTATAATCCCAGCACTTTGAGAGGATGAGGCGGGAGGATTGCTTAAGCTCAGGAGTTCAAGACCAGCCTGGGCAATATAGTGATACCCCATCTCCGAAAGAAAGATAAAATTTCTTAATCTGTCATAGGGATAAGAAAAAAAAATGCTCTAAGAGCTGTGCTAGAAATGTTTTAAATCTTGCTCTGGGTCATGGTTACAAAAGTGAATACATAAGTAAAAATTCATCGAGATGTATTGAATTTAATTAGTATATTTTACTCACTTTGCTATATGCATCTTACACTTCCATTTTTTTTTTTTTTTTTTTTTTTTTTTTTTTTTTTTTACGAAGTCTTGCTCTGTTGCTAGGCTGGAGTGCAGTGGCACAATTTCCCTCACTGCAACCTCTGCCTCCTGGGTTCAGGCGATTCTCCTGCCTCAACCTCCCGAGTAGCTGAGATTACAGGCACGTGCCACCACGCCCGGCAAATTTTTGTATTTTTAGTAGAGACGGGGTTTCGCCATGTTGGCGAGAATGGTCTCAATCTCTTGATCTCATGATCCGCCCACCTCGGCCTCCCAAAGGGCTGGGATTACAGGCGTGAGCCACCAGGCCCGGCCCTAAAATAAGCTTTAAAAAATACTAGGAGAAAAAAAGGAATGGGAGAAACAAGGCAAATGAGCATACCAACGCAAGGAAAATAATGCCACAAAGAAAATGAAAATTCTGGCCATAGATTCTCACATATGTTGAACGTACTGAAAGACAATTATGTAAAGTAGAGATCAAGGAAGAAAAAAATTAATAAATAGAGAATTAAGTGAGTTGGCAGAGCTTAGGAAATAAGCGAAAGATAAAAACAAAACCAGGGCCAGGCATGGTGGCTCTCGCCGTAATCCCAGCACTCTGGGAGGCCAAGGTGAGTGGATCACCTGAGGTCAGGAGTTTGAGACCAGCCTGGCCAACGTGGTGAAACCCCGTCTCTACTGCAAATACAAAAATTAGCCGGGTGTGGTGGCGGGCGCCTGTAATCCCAGCTACTTGGGAGGCTGAGGCAGAAGAATCGTTGGTACCTGGGAGGCGGAGGCTGCAGTGAGCCAAGGTCACACCATTGCACTCCAACCTGGGCGACAAGAGCGAAACTCCATCTGAAAAATAAATAAATACATACATACATACATACCGGGGCCAGGTGCGGTGGCTCACACCTATAATCCCAGCACTTTGGGAGGCCGAGGTGGGCGGATCATGAGGTCAGGAGATGGAGACCATCCTGGCTAACAGTGAAACCCTGTCTCTACTAAAAAAATACAAAAAAATTAGCCGGGTATGATGGCAGGCACCTATAGTCCCAGCTACTCAGGAGGCTGAGGCAGAGGAATCACTTGAACCCGAGAGGCAGAGCTTGCAGTGAGCCGAGATCACGTCACTGCACTCCAGCTTGGGCAACAGAGCAAGACTCCATCTCAAAAAAAAAAACAAAAAAAACATGGTTTTATTTAAAATGGTAAAAACTTGCTGTCAAGTCCCCAGTGAGGTGGTAGCCTTGGGGAATCTACAGACAGGAAGTCCATTCTGTAGCTGGGTGCAGTAGCATGAGCCTGTGGTCCCAGCTATTTGGGAGGCTGAGGCAGGAGGATCACTTAGGTCCAGGAGTTTAAGTCCAGTCTGGGTAACGTAGTGAGACCTTGTCTCTAAAAAAGAACTTTTTTTAATTAAAAAATATAGGCGAGGTGTGGTGGCTTACTCCTATAATCCTAGCACTCTGGGAGGCCAAGGCAGGAGGATCACTTGAGACCAGGAGTTCGAGACCAGCTTGGGCAACATGGTGAAACCATATCTCTACTAAAAATACAAAAATTAGTTGGCTGTGGTGGTGCACTGCCTACAGTCCCAGCTACTCGGGAAGCTAAGGTGGGAGAATCGCTTGAACCTGGGAGGTGGAGGTGACAGTGAGCCGAGATTGCACCACAGCACTCCAGCCTGGGGGACAGAGAGACTCCGTCTCAAAAAAAAAAAATTGTAAAAAGTATATCTACACTAAAGAAAAAAAATGAAATGAAGGCCATTCTCTAAATGTCCAAATCTAAAAAAGGAAGTTACTCAATATCCAAAGACCTTTTTGGACCAATTCCTGGGGCAATGTGAGGAATTTCAGCTGAGAATTTCTGTCAGGCTTATATTTAACAATCCCTTACCTTTATTTACATGGCACTTAAAAATGGACATGATCAGCCAGGCGCAGTGCCTCATGCCTGTAATTACAGCACTTTGGGAGGCTGAGGCAGGCAGATCACTTGAGTTCAGGAGCTCAAGACCAGCCTGGCCAACATGGTGAAACCCCATCATTACTAAAAATACAAAAATTAGCCGGATGTAGTGGTGGGCACCTGTAATCCCAGCTACTCAGGACGCCGAGGCAGGGAGAATCACTTGAACCCAGGAGGCAGAGGTTGCAGTAAGCCGAGATCACACCATTGCACTCCAGCCTGGGCGACAGTGAGACTCCGTCTCAAAAAAAAAAAAAAGTACATGATCTTATTTGATGCCCGTGGCAACCTTCAATAAATATTTTCGAGCAAATACTGTGGCAGGTCATTTGTGCTTAGAACTCGAAGGCACCCTTTATTGTTTTCCCCTGTCTTGGCTTTGAGACTATAGACTTTATCAATTAGGGCTCCTTTGGTTGCAAGTGCCAAAAGCCAGCTTGACTGGCACAAGAATAAAAAGGGAATTAGCTCATGTACATGTACTGGAGAACAGCCCAAGGCTGATGTAATGGTAGCTCTAGATCTCTAGCTGCTGGGTCTAACAGCCAGAGCTAAGTGCTCCGTGTTGCCAAGAATGTGCCTCCATTTGTCAGCTTCACTTTTTTTGCTGCTGCTGCTGGCACTGGCTTTTTTTTTTTTTTTTAAGAGATAGAGTCTTGCTCAGACACCCAGGCTGGAGTGATTGCAGTGGTGCGATCTTGGCTCACTACAATCTTTGCCTCCCAGGTTCAAGCAATTCTCCTGCCTCAGCCTCCCAAGTAGCTGGGATTACAAGTGCCTGCCACCACACCCAGCTAATTTTTTGTATTTTTAGTAGAAACGGGGTTTCACCATGTTGGCCAGGCTGGTCTCAGACTCCTGACCTCTAGTGATCCACCTGCTTCGGCCTCCCAAAGTGGTGGGATTACAGGCGTGAGCCACAGCGCCTGGCGGGTGCTGGCTTCATTCTTGAGAAGGCTGTCCTCTCAACAGTGAGAAGATACTCACTAGCAGGTCCTGGAGTTTTTTCTAATAACTCCACTCCCTCTCAAAAAAAAAGAGAGACAAAAAGAAAGAAAGCTTCTCTTTCTCAATTTCAACAAATGTCTGAAGACCTATTCTGAGTTGGCCCAGTTTAGGATATTCCACAGCAGATGCAAAAGCATAATGGAAGGCCTGGAAACAAGTTAGAGCTCAAAAATGGGAGCAGCAAGAGATCTGCCTAGCGGGGCAGGCAGAGGCCACACCACCAAGTGCATTATGTCTTCTTAAGGAATGACTGGATCCTGTAGGCAAAAGGGTTTAAGGAACAAAGTCATCTGCTCCATCTCAATTTGGTTGCATCATATGAACCTTGATCCCCATCCAAACTCTTAATCTAAACTGGATGAAGTGGAAAATAAAGAACGATTCTTGGCCGGGTGTCGTGGGTCATGCCTGTAATCCCAACACTCTGGGAGGCCGAGGTGGGTGGATCACCTGAGGTCAGGAGTTCAAGACCATCCTGGCCAACATGGTGAAACCCCGTCTATATTAAAAATTCCAAAAATTAGCCGGGTGTGGTGGCGGGTGCCTCTAATCCCAGCTTCCTGGGAGACTGAGGCAGGAGAATCGCTTGAACCCGGGAGGCGGAGGTTGCAGTGAGCCAAGATCGCACCACTGCACTCCAATCTGGGCAACAAGAGTGAAAATCCATCTCAAAAAAAAAAAAAAAAAAAAAAAAAAAAAAAAAGAATGATTCTTACCAGAGCATTTTTGAAATGGCAGAATATGGAAGAGAGAATCCTGTCTTCCATAAAAGCTATGAGAATACTGTCAAAAATTGCCAAAATCAACACTCTGGGAAGGAAGCAAAGGCTTCCAACAATCCCAGGAGAGTTTATTCAAGAAAAATGACAATCTCAGTCAGAACGGCAAGACTTGTGTCATTTAACGCCCTATTCCCATCCCCCTTCTCCCAGCTCCATGGTAGCCTTAGAAACCAAAAGACTCAAAACTGGTTTCAGGGACCGGTGCAGTAGCTCATGCCTGTAATCCCAGCCCTTTGGGAGGCCAAGGCAGGTGGATCTCTTGAGCTCAAGAGTTTGAGACCAGCCTGGGCAACACAGTGAAACCCATCTCTACTAAAAATACAAAAATTAGCTGGGTACACAGGTGCACACCTGTATTCCTAGCTACTCAGGAGGCTGAGGCACGAGACTCATTTGAACTGGGAGGCGGAGGTTGCAGTGAGCCGAGATCGTTTCACTGCACTCCAGCCTGGGTGACAGAGCAAGAGCTGGTCTCAAAAAAACTAAGAAAGGAAAAAAAAAAAAACTTCAAAAGAAAAAAACTGGGAAATGAATGTGTCTATAGAGGCCTTTAAAAAGTTTTGAGTGGCTCACACCTGTAATCCCGACATTTTGGGAGACCAAGGCAGGAGGATCACTTGAGCCCAGGAGGTCAAAGCTGCAGTGAGCCATGATCATTGCCACTGCACTCAAGTCTGGATGACAAAGTGAGATCCTGTCTCAGTAAGTAAGGGCCAGGCACAGTGGCTCACAACTGTAATCCCAGCGCTTTGAGAAGCCAAGGCGGGCAGATACTTGGGGTCAGGAGTTCAAGACCAGCCTGGCCAACATAGTGTAAGCCAGTCTTTATGAAAAAATGCAAAAAAATTAGCTGAGCATGATGGCGCACACCTGTAGTCCCAGCTACTCAGGAGGCTGAGGTGGGAGAATCGCTTGAACTGGGAAGGGGATGTTGCAGTGAGCCAAGATTGTGCCACTACACTCCAGCCTGGGGCAACAGAGTGAGACTCTGTCTCAAAAACAGTAAGTAAGTAAAAGTTTGTCATGCTTCTGGAAAACTAGAAAACCATGAACAGTTACAAGCTGTGCACATGTCCAGGTAAGATCTAAGAACATCCTAATCTCTCACTTCTGACTGGCCTTGAGGCTCTGTGCAAACAGTAAGTGAAGTCCAGGACAGAGGGATAAACTGCCAACCAGAGAATTAAACAGACTTTCAGTAAAGGCTGGGATACTTACTGGTTCAAGGCCATTTAAGGAAATTATCAAATTAACTAAACTAACTCAGAGGAGACTTCAGTGACCACACACAACAAAGAATAAAGACTTTACAGAATTAGTCCAGGAAGGTCACTAAACAAAAGGAAGCAGCAACAAACTCCAATTTTTGGATATCCATATTATATTATTTTTCAATGTCTAGTCTTCAAAAACTTTATGAAAAATGTAAAGAAATGGGAAAGTATGGTCCACACATAGGGAAAAAAGCAGTCAATAGAAACTGTCCCTGAGTAAGCCCAAGCCCAGGCATTAGACTTACTAGACAAAGACTTTGCATCACATACGCAAAGAATGAAAGGAAATTATGTCTGAACAACTACAGAAAAGTATGAGAACAGTGTCCTGCCAAATAGAGACTATCATGAATAGATATTATTAAAAAGACCCAAATAGAAATTCTGGAGTTAAAATGTACAATAATAACTGAAATTAAAAATTTAATAGAAGGGCTCAATAGTAAATTTGTGCTGATAGAAGAATCAGTAAACATAAGGATACATCAGTTGAGATTGTCTGTCCTGTGGAAGAGAAAGAAAAAAAATGAAGAAAAATGAGGGCTGGGTGTACCTGTAATCCCAGCACTTTGGGAGGCCAAGGAGGGCAGATCACTTGAAGCCAGGAGTTCCACAGCAGCCTGGCCAACATGGTGAAACCCCATCTCTACTAAAAATATGGAAATTAGCCGAGCATGGTGGCATGTGCCTGTAATCCCAGCTACTCGGGAGGCTGAGGCGTGAGAATCATTTGAACCCAGGAGACGGAGGTTGTAGTAAGCCAAGATCACAACAATGCACTCCAGCCTGGGTTACTGAACCAGACTGTCTCAAAAAAAAAGAGGAAAAATGAACAGAATTTCAGAGACCTGCAAGACACCATCAGGCATACCAACATATACATAATGGCAGTCTCAGGAGAAAGAGAAAGAAAGGAGCAGAAAGAATATTTGAAGAAATAATGGTGGAAAACTTTCCAAACTTGAGAAAAACATTATCTACACATCCAAGAAACTCTAAGATAATCTTAAAATGATCCATACCTAGAAACATCATAAACTGTCCAAAGACAGAGAAATTTGAAAGCAGCAAGAGAAGGAACACATACAGGGCTCCTCAGTGAGCTTAACAACTGGTTTCTCATCAGAAACCATGGAGGCCTGAGGCAGTGAGGAGACACATGCAAAGTGCTCAAAGAAAAAGACCATAAATTAAGAATTCTCATCCAGCAAAACTATCCTTCAAAAACAAGAGAAATTAAGATATTCCCAGATGAAAACAGAAAATTGTTGCTAGCAAGTCTGCCCTATAAGAAATATTCAAGGAAATCCTTAAGGCTGAAATAACAGGACACTTGACAGTAATTTGAATGAAGAAATAAAGATCACCAGTAAAAGTAACTACATAGTAAATATTAAAAATAGTACAAATGCATTTTTTGTTTATAACACTTTTCTTGTGCTCCCTACTTATTTTTTAAAACAGAGTCTCACTCTGTCCCCTGGGCTGGAGTACTGTGGTATGACCTCAGCTCACTACAACCTCTGCCTCCCAGGCTCAGCAATTCTCTTACCTCAGCCTCTCCAATAGCTGGGACTACAGGTGCACACCACCATACCCAGATAATTTTTTTTTTTTTTTTTAGTAGAGATGGGGTTTCACCCTGTTGCCCTGGCAGATCTCAAACTCCTGGGCTCAAGTGATCCACCCACATCCACCTCTTAGAGTACTGGGATGACAGGCATGAGCCATCACACCCAGCCATGCTGTCTCATTTAAAAGGCAACTGCATAAAGTAAGAATTATAAAACTATGTTGATGGAGCCAAGCTCAGTGGCTCATCCCTGTAATCCCAGCACTTTGGGAGGCCAAGGTGGGCAGATAACTTGAGGTCAGGAGTTTGAGACCAGCCTGGTCAACATGGTGAAACCCTGTCTCTACTAAAAATACAGAAACTAGGTATTTTCAGTGTAATGCATGCCTATAGTCCCAGCTACTCAGGAGGCTGAGATGGGAGAATAGCTTGAACCCATGAGACAGAGGTTGCAGTGAGTCAGGATCACGCCACTGTACTCCAGCCTGCATGACAGAGTGAGACCCTGTCTCAGAAAAAGAATTTTTTTAATTTCAAAATAGAACTATGTTGATGGGTTTATAATGTATGTAAACTGTTGTCATATTTGTATTACTAGAGTAGCATATGGGGGAAAGAGAACAAAAGGATATAGAAGCAAAGATTTGCATCCAAGTGAATTAAATTGGTATTAATTCTAGAGTGTTGTTCTAATGTTAATTGTAATCCACAGGGCAACCACTAAGAAAATCACTCAAAACTGTGTATAGTAAATGTCTTAGTCCATTTTGAGTTGCTATAACAGAATACCACAGACTGGAGAATGTATAAGCAATAGAAGTTTATTTGGCTCATGGTTCTGGAGACTGGGAAGTCCAAGAGCATGGTGCTGCCATCTGGTGAGGGCCTTCATGCTGAGTCATCCCATGGCCAAAGATGGAACACTTTTATTTTTATTTTTATTTTAAGACAGGATCTCGCTCTGTCACTCAGGCTGGAGTGCAGTGGCAGGATCGTAGTTCACTGCAACCTCAACCTCCTGAGCTCAAGCAATCCTCCTGCCTCAGCTTCCTGAATAGTTGGGACTACAGGCATGAGACAGCCTGCCTGGCTACTTTTTCTTTTCTACAGAGACAGCTGTGTTCACTGGGCTGGTCTTGAACTCCTGGCCTCAAGAGAGGCCTACCTTGGCCTCCCAAAGTGCTGAAATTACAGGTGTGAGCCACTGTCCCCAGTCCAGAACTTGCTTCTCTAATAAGCCCAATCTCATGATAACTAACCCACTCCCACAATAATTATATTAGTCCATTCATCAGGGCAGAGCGCTCATGACCTAATCACCTCTTATGTGGCCCCACCTCCCAACACTGTTGTATTAGGTATTAAGTTTCTGACACATGAATTTTGGGGGACACATTCAAACCATGACAGTAAAAGAAATCACAAGAGAATAAAATGATAGACTAGAAAATATGTACTTAATACAAAATAAGACAGTAATGGAGGAACAGAGGAATAACAACAATGAAAAGACATATAGAGAGAACAAACAGCACAATGGCAGATGTAAAGCCTAACTTACTAGTAATTACATTAAATGTAAAGGAATCAAACACTACAATTAAAAGACAGATATTAGCAGAAGGGATTTTTTTATGTAAAAGATCGAACTATATGCTGTTGACAAAAGACAATCTTTTTTTTTCTTTTCTTTGAGACGGGGTCTTGCTCTGTCACCCAGGCTGGAGTGCAATGACATGAGCACAATTCCAGTCTCGAACTTCCTGGGCTCAAGCAATCCTCCCATCTCATCTTCCTGAGTAGCTGGGACCACAGGCATGTGCCATTACACCTGGCTAATTTTTTTAATTTTTAGTAGAAATGAGATGTCACTATGTTGCCCAGGCTGGTCTTGAACCACTGAGCTCAACAATCCTCCTGCCTCAGCCTCTGAAACTGATTGGATTATGGGCATGAGCCATGGCTCCCAGCCTCCTACTTTCAAGAATGGATATAACAACTAGGCAGAACGTCAACAAAAGAGAAGGCTTCAACAATACCGTAAATCAACCAACTACACCTAGTAGACAATCTATAGAACACTTGACCCAACAGGAGCAGAATATGCAATCTTCTCAAGTGCACAGGGAACATTCTCCAGGACAGCCCATACATTAGGCCATAAAACACGTCTCCATAAACATAAAAGGACTGAAATCATACAAAGTATGTTCTCCGACCACAGTGGAATGAAACTAGGAATCAATCACAAAAGGAAATTTGGGAAATTTATAAATATGTGGATGTTGAACAGTACACTACTAAATAACATCAGTTAAAGAAGAAATCAAAAGGGAAATTAGAAAATATTTTCATGAAAACACATATCAAATCTTCCGGGATGTAGTTAAAGCAGTGCATAGCTATAAATGCCTATGTTAAAAAAAAGAAGAAAGATGTTGGCCAGACACGTTGGCTCATGCCTGTAATCCAAGCACTTTGGGAGGCCAAGGCAGGTGGATCACCTGAGGTCAGGAATTTGAGACCAGTCTGGCCAATGTGGTAAAACCCCGTCTCTAGTAAAAATACAAAAAATTACCCAGGCATGGTGGTGTGTGCCTGTAATCCCAGCTACTTGGGAGGCTGAGGCAGGAGAACCGCTTGAACCCAGGAGGCAGAGGTTGCAGTGAGCTGAGATCGCGCCACTGCACTCCAGCCTGTGCGACAGAGCAAGACTCTGTCTCAAAAAAAAAAAAAAAGAAGAAGAAAGATCTTAATTCAATAACCTAATGTTCCATCTTAAGAAACTAGTAAATAAAAGATCAAATTAAACCCAAAGCAAGCAGAAGAAAATAATAAAAACTAGAGCTAAAATAAATTAAACAGAATAGAAAAATAGAGAAAATCAACAAAATCAAAAGTTTCTTTTTAAGAATCAACAAAATTGACAAAGCTTTAACTACACTGACCAAGAAAGAGAAGACTCATATTGCTAAAATCAGGAATGAGATAAAAGCCATTAATACTGCCCTTACAGAAATAAAAAAGATTACAAGAGAATATTATGAAAATTATATGTCAACAAGCCAAATAACCTACATTAAATGGACAAATTCCTAGAAAAACACTACCCAAACTGGCTAGGCCTGGTGGCTCACACCTGTAATCCCAGCACTTTGGGAGGCTGAGGTGGGCAGATCACTTGAGGTCAGGAGTTCGACACCAGCCTGGCCAACATGGCAAAATTCCATCTTTACCAGAAATACAAAAAATTAGCCAGGCATGGTGGCGCATGCCTGTGGTCCCAGCTACTTGGGAGATGGCAGGATCACTTGAGCGCAGGAGGCAAAGGTTGCAGTTAGCCAAGATCGCACCACTGCACTCCAGTCTGGGTGACAGCTTGAGACCCCATCTCAAAGCAAAACACTACTAAAACTGACTCAAAGAGAAATACAAAATTTGAATAGACTTACAATTAAGAGATTGAATGAATAATCCAAAGACTTCCCACCAAGAAAAGCTGAGGATTTGACAGCTTCACATAGACTACACCACCACCAAGAAGTATTAATCCCAGGAATGCAAAATTGATTCAACATAGGAAAATCAACGTACATACCGTATCAATAAAATAAAGTAGAAACATTACATAATTATCTCAATAGAAGCAGAAAAAAAAAAACACCATTTGACAAGATCCAACACCCATTCGTGATAAAAACACTCAACACACTAGGAATAAGCAGGAAATTCCTACCCTGATAAAAGGCATCTACAAATAATCCACAGGCAACATCATACTTAATAATGAATCGCTGAATGATTGTCTTCTGAAACAAGGAACAAAACAAGGATGTCCACTCTCATCATTTCCTTCAACATTGTACTGGAGGTTCTAGTACAGTCAAGGCTAGAAAATAAAAGGAATCCAGAGTAGAAAGGAAGATAAAAATTATCTCTATTTACAGATTTATAATTTTTTTTTTTTTTTGAGACGGAGTCTCGCTCTGTCACCCAGGCTGGAGTGCAGTGGCCGGATCTCAGCTCACTGCAAGCTCCGCCTCCCGGTTTTAGCCATTCTCCTGCCTCAGCCTCCCGAGTAGCTGGTACTACAGGCGCCCGCCACTTCGCCCGGCTAGTTTTTTGTATTTTTTAGTAGAGACGGGGTTTCACCGTGTTAGCCAGGATGGTCTCGATCTCCTGACCTCGTGATCCGCCCGTCTCGGCCTCCCCAGATTTATAATCTTATGTTGAAGATTCCACTAATAAAACTATTAGAGCTAGTCAATAAGTTCAGCAGAATTGTAGGGTATAAGATCAATATACAAAACTGTTGTAGGACTGGCCCAGTGGCTCACACCTGTAATCCTAGCACTTTGGGAGGCTGAGGTGGAAGGATTGCCTGAGCCCAGGAATTCAAGACTAGCCTGGACAACACAGCAAGACCCTGTCTTTGCAAAAAATTTAAAAATTAGCTGGACATGGTGGCACACATCTGCAGTCCCAGCTACTCGGCTAGAGCGCAGTGGTGCAATCTCGGCTTACTGCAGCCTCCACCTCCCCGGTTCAAGCAATTCTCCTGCCTCAGCCTCCCGAGTAGCGGGGACTACAGGCGCATGCCACCACACCCGGCTAATGTTTTTGTATTTTTAGTAGAGATGGGGTTTCACCATGTTAGCCAGGATGGTCTCGATCTCTTAACATCATGATCCACCCGCCTCAGCCTCCCAAAGTGCTGGGATTACAGGTGTGAGCCACCGCGCCCTGCCAATAAAATAATTTTTAAAAGGTTAAACATAGAGTTACCATCTGATCTATCAATTCCACTTCTACATGTATACCCGAGAGAAATGAAAACATATGTCCACACAAAAACTAGTCCATGAGGGTGGCCAAGGTGGGCGGATCACCCGAAGTCAGGAGCTCGAGACCAGCCTGGCCAATGTGGTGAAACCCCGTTTCTACTTAAAATACAAAATTAGTCGGGCATGGTGGTAGGCGCCTGTAATCCTACCTACTCGGGAGGCTGAGGCAGGAGAATCGCTTGAACCCAGGAGGCGGAGGTTGCAGTGAGCCAAGATCATGCCATTGCACTCCACCCTGGGCAAAAAGAGCGAAACTCTATCTCAAAAAAAAAAAACAACCTGTACATGAATGTTCACAGCACCATTATTCACAGTAGCTAAAAAGAAAATATAACACAAATGTAAACTACTGAACAGATAAACAAAATGTGGTGTAATGAGAAAAACACTGAATTGTATGAAAAACTTCCCCCCAAACTTGGAGGCAGTCGAGAGACCAGAGAATGACTCAGGCAAGTCCAGCTTGGCGAGTAGATGAGTTTGAGGACTTACATATGGGACACTCCTGGACAGCAGCAGGACAGTGCTACAGATCCGCGCCACCTCCCATCTCTAAGCTGTTTTTAAGCTAATTTTCTAGCTCTTTGCCTACTGAGTGTATGCAGTGGGACTGTTTTCCTTGGTAGGTTCTCAGATCGTGTCCAGGATGTTTGAGTCCTCAGGAATATCTGCTCCTAGGCTGGGCACCATGGCCTTGGCTCACCACCCAGCGTTCAGTATTCAAGCAATGGACATACACTCCCAAGTAACCTGATGGGGGACCTGCCACACTACATGTGGTATAGCCACACAACAGAACATTATTCAGCAATAAAAGTGAATGAAATACTGATTCATGTTCCAACTAGGATGAGCCCTGAAAACACGACGCTCAGTGAAAGAAGCAGACAGAACAGGTCACATATTGCGTGACTCAATTTATAGGAAAGGTCAAGAATAGGTAAACCCACAGAAGCAAAAAGTAGATTCAGAGTTGCCAGGGACTTGGTGGAGGGGGAGATGGGGAGTGACTGCTAACGGGTTCAGGATTTCAGTTTTAGTAGAGGACAGTGATCACAATATTCTGAAATTAGATAGTGGTCATCATTGCACAATTCTGAAGAAATGCACCTTATTGGACGCATTTAAAGGGTGGATTTTATGGCATACGAATATGTCAACAAAACTTTTTTATTTTTTTAATTTTTTTTTTTTTTCCGAGACAGAGTTTCACTCTGTTGCCCAGGTTGGAGTGCAGTGGCATGATCTTGGCTCACTGCAGTCTCCACCTCCTGGGTTCAAGCGATTCTCACAGCCTCAACACAGTTTGAGGCTGGTCTCGAACTCCTGATATCAAGTGATCATCCTGCCTTGGCCTCCCAAAGTGCTGGGATTACAGGTGTGAGCCACCACACCCAACCAGTATGATTCAATTTATATAAATTTTTTGGAGGCCAGGCGCGGTGGCTCATGCCTGTTATCCCAGCACTTTGGGAGGCCGAGACGAGTGGATCACTCGAGGTCAGGAGTTCGAGACCAACCTGGCCAACATGGCGAAACCCCATCTCTACTAAAAATACAAAAATTAGCTGGGTGTCGTGGTGCGCACCAGTAAGTCCCAGCTACTCGGGAGGCTGAGGCAGGAGAATCACTTGAACCCAGGAGGTGGAGGTTACAGTGAGCAGAGATTGTGCCGCTGCACTCCAGCCTGGGAGACAGAGTAAGACTCTGTCTCAAAAAAATAAAAAATAAAAAATAAGATATGACTTGGGTTTCTAAGGATCCCCAGCGTGTCCTCATCGGTTGGACCTCTGATGCATGAAGAGGTAGGTGCGGTGGAGAGCATATCCACAAAACAGAAATGAGGCTATTGGGATGCTGGAGATTACATGACAACTTATGAGTGACACACAACCAAGAACAGAACCGGGACTGGATGCCCGTTTCTTCATTCAACAAGTATTTATTGAGCACCCACAAACCCTCAAAAACTGTTCTAGGACCTAAATCCTGGGGTCATAGTCATGCCCCCAGCCCACTCTCTTGCGGGAAAGACCATGGCTCAAGGTCCCCCACATTACTGGTTAAAAAACACTCCAGTGCTCTGGCCGTGTCCTTGCGGACAGAGACCGGGAGGATAATGAGGCCAAATAGCTTTGGCCCACCGCCCTGGGACTGGCAAAGACGCCAGACCTCCTAACGCTCTTCCTTGGAAGAAGGAGCAGTGCTTGATTTGGTCAAGAGGCCAACACGAACAGTAAGAGGATAAACACGAGCTGGCTGGACGCGAGGCTGGCTCAGGGCAATGCTGTTGGGCTGAGGATTCAGGGAGCTGGTGTGGTCCAAGAGTCACACTTGCGGAAACTACAACTCCCAGCGTGTCCCGCGGCCGCCCAAGCGGGCGTCATGTGATCCATGCTCACGTGTCTCCGCAGCCGGCTCGGGAAAGAATCCCCAAAGGTAAGTGGCCGGAGACAGGCTCTGGAGGGTGAAGTGTTAGATCCCCGAGGTCTCTGGAGCCCCTCAGCCCCCGCCACCGCGGCAGTGCTCAGGCCCTTTCCCTGCAGAGGTTCGGATCCCGGCGTCCTCGCCCCACGCCCGTCCCTCGGTTGGCCGGCTCTGCCGCGCCTTAGCCCCGCCAGCGGGTCTCCACCCAGTCCTAGGCCGGAATCGAGTCCCGGAGCTCCTCCCCAGTTTACCCCACAGTAGCCCACCCGCCTCACTCCAGGCCTGGGAATCGCCCCGCCCCGGCCTCCTGGCCCGGGTGCGCCCTGGCTCACCTCACAAAGCAGCCCACCCTTTCTATTTCAGGGCTCCAACCCCAGGCTGGACTGGGAGCACACTCCAGTTGGGATCTGAGGGGCCTACATCTCTGGCCTGAGCATGTGGGCATCAGGCTTCTATTCTGGCTCCGCCACCTGCCCACTGTGACCTTAGTCTAACCTCTCCCTCCAGGGCCTGTTTTCCTGTCTGACCTGAGGCTCCAGTCCATGGGTAAGAGAGAGCCGCTCAGTCTCCTCCAGCTCTGCTAAAGCCAGCGCAGAAGTAGCCCAAACTCTTCTCTCTGCTGACAGCAAATTGTAGGCAAGGTCTTGAGAAAGAAGAAATTGGGGCCAGAAAGGGAAGTGAGGAGAACCAGATCCCAGACCTTTGGAGAGAAGGAGCAAACCCCCTCTGGCACAGCCCATCAGGGAGAAAGCAGGTAAGGTGCAAAGGTGGACTGAGTAATTTGCCAGTGAGCATTGGGGGTGCCCAGAGATCTTGAACCAAGGCAGAGAATCCGCAAGAGATGAGACCCCCAGCTTCTGAGTTCCATGAGGACCCCAGCCTGTGCTCTCATGTGGGTGGCAGGAGAGGCTGGCAGATGGTGCAGGACTTGGGCAGGGCTGCCAAAGGGAAACATTTTGATTGGAGAGTCAGGAAGCCGCACCAAGCCTTGTGACCTTGGACGAGTCACTCTGTAGACCTCTGTGTCTGACATGAGCAGCGGGGAGGAGGTGGTCACAGCTCTGGCAGCACTCACTTTGCAGGGTTCCTTCTCTAACTGCACGGGAAGCCTGGGAGTCCCAAGACTCTGCCTTCACTGCTCACTGCTTTGATTTTGCTGAGTTGCTGGCTGGGTGACAGGATGTGTAAGAGGAAGAAGCCCTGTGACATCTGACAGATCTTTCTGGGTTTAGAGCCAGCAGAGGGATGTTTCCTCTGGTGCCATGGTTGCATGCTTGATGACAGATGGTTGAGAGCACATGAATTTTCCCCCTTTCCCTCTCAAGAGTGGATGGTCCCCAGCTTTGTTTGTCCATCATCAGGAGGAGCGATGGGAAGTAGCCCAAGTGGTTTTGTTAACCATTTTAAACCCCCAGTGGGCTGAAGGCATCAGAGAGGAAGGTCCAATGGTTAGGGCAGTCATTATGGCTGAATCTGCTCAGTTCCCTTTTCTTCCCTCTGGGCTGTAAAGACTAAACCAGGCCAGGGGCTGTGGCTCAAGCCTATAATCCCAGCACTTTGGGAGGCCAAGGCAGCAGGATTGCTTGAGCACAGGAGTTCAAGACCAGCCTGGGCAACATAGTGAGACCTCCTCATGTCTACAGAAAATTTAAACACGACCGGCATGGGGGGCTTGTCACATGGGAGAAGTCACATGGGAGAAGAGTTGAGAATTGGCCTGAATTTTGAAGGGCCAATTTTGTTCCCCACAGGAACAAAAAATGTAAAAGGTTGGCCAGGCACGGTGGCTCACTCCTGTAATCCTAGCACTTTGGGAGGCCGAGGCAGGGGGATCACAAGGTCAGGAGTTCGAGACCAGCCTGGCCAACATGGCAAAACCCCATCTCTACTAAAAATACAAAAATTAGCCAGGCATGGTGGCAGGCACCTGTAATCCCAGCTACTCAGGAGGCTGAGGCAGGAAAATCTCTTGAACCCGGGAGGTAGGGGTTGCAGTGAGCTGAGATCGTGTCATTGCACTCCAGCCTGGGCAACGAGAGCAAGACTCCATCTCAAAAAAAAAAAAAAAAAAATTAAAAAGTTAGCTGGCTGTGGTGGCACACACCTGTAGTCCCTGGTACTCAGGAAGTTGAGGTGGGAGGATTGCTTGAGCCTGGGAGATTGAGGCTGCAGTGAGCTCTGATTGTGCCACTGCACTCCAGCCTGAGCAACAGATTGAGACCCTGTCTCTAAATAAATAAAGACTAAACCGGAGAGGGAGTAGGGACTGAAATGGAGTTTTGTATGAGTACCCTGAAATCGGGACTCAGGAATGAGGAGACTCTCAGAGGGGTCTTTGGCAGATTTTGCCAGCCTGGGTGGTAACCAGCTAATAGTAGCCTCTGGGGAAGACTGCCCTGGCTCCTCCCTGCCCCCTTAGTCCCTGCCCTTGTAATCTGGGCTTCTTCCTGCTCTTTCTCCCATTAGCTATCCCAGGGCCTCTGTGCCCATTGTTACCTGGCCAATAGCATCAGGCTCTGGTTTGGGGTTTTTTGTTGTTGTTTGTTTGTTTGTTTGTTTGTTTGTTTTGAGACAGAGTCTTACTCTGTCGCCCAGCCTGGAGTGCAGTGGCATGATCTGGGCCCACTACAACCTCCATCTCCCGATTTCAGGCCATTCTCCTGCCTCAGCCTCCTGTGTAGCTGGGACTACAGGGGCGAACCACCGCACCTGGCTAATTTTTGTATTTTTAGCAGAGATGGAGTTTCACCATGTTGGCCAGGCTGGTCTCAAACTCCTGACCTCAGGTGATCTGCCCACCTTGGCCTCCCAAAGTGCTGGGATTCCAGATGTGAGCCACCGCACCCGGCCCAGGCTCTGGTTTTGATCGGTGTTCTACTCTTAGCTTGCTTAGGGCTGGAGAGTCTCAGGCATGGTTGGTAGTGGGCAACATGGGAAAGGGCATCTGCAGAAATAACAGTAGCAGTGACCATTTATTGAGTGTTAAACCCTTACTGATATTAACACACGCCCCACAGGAACATATGATGTAAAGGCTTAGAGGGGCGAGGTGACTTGCCCAGGGTCACACAGATAGGCAGCGGAGGAGTCAGCATTCTGAAGGCAGAGCCTACTCAGAGACCCAGATCACAGCCCTGTCCAGGGCTGCTCTTGATCTGGGGGTGGACTTGATTCTTTAGGACCATCATTTCTCTGTGAGTCTCAGGCTATGAGCTGACCCTTGAGAACACTGAAGGTCTTTTTTCATGGCTGGGCTCCTCATAGCATCAGAAGATTCTTGGAAGAAAAAAAAAACTGCATCTCAACAGTGTTTAGCCAGAGAGCAAAGAGAATCATTCGAGTGATAAGCCTGTTATCTAAGTTCCGCCACACCCAAGGTACTGTCTTGGACTCAGGAGTGGGGCAGATACAAACGGATGGATGCCCTGTGCTCAGACAGGCCTGGGTTTGAATCCCAGCTCCACCACTGACCACTGTATGACTCAGGGGAGAGTGGTTGTCCCTTCTGGGATTCAGCTTCCTCTTTGGTAAAATGGTGACTGTCATGTCTACCTTTTAGGGCTGCATTGAGGATTGAATGAGAAAGCATTCCATAGCTGCAGCAATAGTGGTTTATAGTAACAAACAGCACTGCATGTTGAGCACCGATCATTGTAATCTAGCCCAGGAGAGCAAGCCTAATGGCCAGTGAGATGCTAGCACATGAGAGAGTACTGAGAAGAAACCAACTTGAGTGGTGCTGGCCCCTATATGGCACCAAGAAGAGCTCAGTGAGTGACCCAGGAAATGGGGAAGAAATAGGACCTAAAAGGGTGGCTGGCAAAGGAGTTGGGAGCATTCCAAGCATGGGATGAATCATTGTTTTCCTGAAGATGCAAACATGACAGGCATGGGGGCTTGTCACATGAGAGGAGTTGAGAATTGGCCTGAATTTCAAAGGTCCTCGAAAGTCACAGAATTTAGACTCTGGGCCACCGGGAGGCATGCTGGACTGTAATATGTTGAATTTCAGTTCTTGGCGAGGGGTCCTTTTGGGACCCTGTGGTGTGAAAACAGGCTGGGAAGCCAGGCAGATCCGGATCCAAATCCTGCTGTGCAACTTGCTAATATATGACCCTGGGTCAGTGATGGGATCTCTCCAAACCTTTTGACCACAAGACTGTCCTAAGGATTGAATGAGATAAAGTATATCCATGACACACCTGCCCGACATGGGGCCTCTCTCTAGTGCTGATGTGTTAGTACCCACTTTATGTTGACATCTAACTGGCCCAATGAGTCTGTATGCCTGAAACAAGCATGATTTACACCTGATCTGTTTCTGTGTCTGTCTCCCCATACTCTGGCACCCAGTGCACTGTCTGCACAGAGGCATACCTGGGTTTGGATCCTACCCATGTGATCTTGGGCAAGTTATTTCACCTTTTTGTTCCCCAGTTCCCCCATCTTAGGATAACAGTAGTGCTTGCCTTTGTCCCATCTAGGTTGAGAAGAGTCCTAGGCTAACAGCCCCAAACAGGTGGGTGTTGCTCAGCTGCCTGGGGCATGTGGTTGTAAGGCAGAACCCACAGACCTTGCAGGAAGAAGGCTTTTGGGGCCATGGCCCAGGCCAGCATCAACAGTGACTACAGTGAGTGGGGCTTGAGCACAGATGCCGGGGAGCGGGCCCGGCTGCTTCAGAGTCCCTGTGTGGACACAGCCCCCAAGAGTGAGTGGGAAGCCTCTCCTGGGGGTCCAGACAGAGGCACCACTTCCACACTTGGAGCTGTCTTCATCGTCGTCAACGCGTGCCTGGGCGCAGGACTACTCAACTTCCCAGCAGCCTTCAGCACTGCGGGGGGCGTGGCAGCAGGCATCGCACTGCAGATGGTGAGTGCACTGGCTGGGAGGGCAGAGGTGCAGTTCAGGCGGGCACTTTGCCTCAAAAGGGAGGCTTTGAGTCAGGAATGGCCAGTAAGTGATACAGCACTGCTCTCCCCTCCCTCACATGTGGCAGACATGACTAATCTATTCTAGTATTCTTTCTTCTGACCCAAATGAGGCTTCAAAAGCCTTCCAACAATCAGAGAAATTTGAACATCAATTACATCTCTAATTTTTTAGGCAAAACATTGATTTTGTGGTATGTTTACAAAGAGGGCCCTTATCTTTTAGAACTGCACACTGAAATATTTATGGATGAAATGATATGATAGCTTATATTGGCTTCACAATAAATGCAGAGTGGGAGGGAAAGGGAATGATGAAACAGGTTGGCCATGCATTGATCATTTTTGAAGCTGAGTGATGGATACATGCCAGTTCTTTTTAACTATTCTCTTTACCTTTTTTTTTTTTTTTTTTTTTTTTTGAGATGGTGTCTTGCTTTTTCACCCAGACTGGAGTGCAGTGGCCTGATCTCAGCTTACTGTAGCCTCCGCCTTCCAATTTCAAGTGATTCTCCTGCCTCAGCCTCCCAAGTCGCTGGCATTACAGGCACCCACCACCATGCCCAGCTAATTTTTGTATTTTTAGTAGAGACAGGGTTTCACCATGTTGGCCAGGCTGGTCTCAAACTCCTGACTTCAAGTGATCCTCCTGCCTCAGCCTCCCAAAGTGCTGGGATTACAGGCACGAGTCATCGCGTCCGGCCTATTCTCTTTACTTTTGTATGTTTGCAATTTTTCACAAAACTTTTTGTTTTTAAAGAAAATCTCAACTCAGCATCGTCTAGCAGTCTCTTAAAATTGCCCTTGGGATTTGGCAAGCTTGCTTTGGGCACTGGCCCAGTAAATGCGAGGCGAGCCCAGGGCGCCCTCTGCTGCCAGGCCTGTCCCACAAGCTCTTGTTCTGCCTCTGCCTGCAGGGTATGCTGGTTTTCATCATCAGCGGCCTTGTCATCCTGGCCTACTGCTCCCAGGCCAGCAATGAGAGGACCTACCAGGAGGTGGTGTGGGCTGTGTGTGGCAAGCTGACAGGTGTGCTGTGTGAGGTGGCCATCGCTGTCTACACCTTTGGCACCTGCATCGCCTTCCTAATCATCATTGGTGACCAGCAGGACAAGAGTGAGCTTCCCCCTCAGTCCCTACCCCATCTCTTCTTATCAGCCCTGCGGGGGAGGGAAAAGGTGCTGAACACCTTTCCAGGACTTACCTGGGCCCAGCATTCATCTGGGAATCCTCCCTCCAGGCAGAGGGAGGTCCTGGGACCCAGCGGAGCAGGAGGGCCACACCCCGTGATGGCCTGGCTTGACATTCCCTCCTTCCTCCCTGTGTAGTTATAGCTGTGATGGCAAAAGAGCCGGAGGGGGCCAGCGGCCCTTGGTACACAGACCGCAAGTTCACCATCAGCCTCACTGCCTTCCTCTTCATCCTGCCCCTCTCCATTCCCAGGGAGATCGGCTTCCAGAAATATGCCAGGTATGGAGGCCCCAGCCCCGGTCAGACAGAAGCTGTGATCCTGGGCAGCTGTAGACCCAAGGGCTCCTGGGGAACCCTGCTCCTCCATGCCACCTTACCTTGGGGAGCAAGAGTAGGCAAAGCAGGGCAGACCGGGGCTTGCAGGGTTTCTGTCTCCATCACAGAAAAGGATGCATCCGTGAGAGATTCAGTTCTAAGTGTCCTTTTGCATCCATGAGAAATTCAGTTCTAAGTGTCCTTGTCAAAGAAAGAACAGGTGGTATCTGGATGGTGAAGGCGGCCTCCTGGCTTTCCCTGGGAGGAAGGGATTTGGGTCTTTGAGATTGTCAGCCTGGCAGCATCTTACCTGCAGCTTGGCATGAAGGAAGGAAACTGGTTTCCTGTCTCAGCATCTGAAAGGCTGTGGGATTCTAGGCTTCCCCGTCTGTAAGTGCAGGGGCCATGCTCCACTCTCTCCCAGGCTCCCATAAATGTTGACACAAAAGTGTTTGTACTCTCAACCCTCTTACCTCTGGCATCTCGTAGTTCTCAAAGGCCAGGCTCAGAGGATGGGCTGCCCACAACCCCTGCCCAGGCTGGGCTGCTCTGATTCAAGTCCCAGGTGTGCTTTGGAGCCCTGCTCTCTGCATTGTCTCTGAGCCATGGAGCTGAACCAGCACTTCCCAATGACCAGAGATGATGATCGGGTCCCCTCTTGGCTGTCCAGCTCCCTCCTAGCTGTGGCAGGTTTCTCTGAAACTACTTCTCAGGCATTTACTGAGTCTTTGCTTGGCATAGTTCCTGGTTCATTCAGTGGACACTTGTGGTCACTAGAGCTGAAGGTGGATGTCCCTAGGGGTGGAATCAGATAAGAGGCAGCTGGGGATGAGGACACTTAGTCTCTCCTTCCCGGCAGCTTCCTGAGCGTCGTGGGTACCTGGTACGTCACAGCCATCGTTATCATCAAGTACATCTGGCCAGATAAAGAGATGACCCCAGGGGACATCCTGACCAGGTGAGGGTGAGGGCCCTAGGAGACATGGGGAAGAAGCCACCACTTGGGCCCCAGCAGGTGCTGGGTCAGGAACCAGAAGGCCACACAGGTGCTCTTCTCAAGGCTCATGAGCTCATCAGGGCTGACTTGGTCATTGTAGGAAGGAGGAAAGAGCCCCTGATCTCATGTTACTAGAGGGAAGAGCAAGAATCAGAGACAGGAGGCACTTTGCCACCCACATCCAACAGATGAACCAGTGTGAGGCTAGGCCTTGGGTTGTGGAGGAACCTGAGGGTGGAATCCCAGGGTGGAATTGCCCATGTTTCCAGCATGTGCTTATCTGTAATTTCTATATCTTTGAGGGTGAATTTATTATTTAAACCTTTTTTTTTTTTTTGAGACGGAGTCTCGCTGTGTCTCCCAGGCTGGAGTGCAGTGGCGTGATCTCGGCTCACTGCAAGCTCCGCCTCCCGGGTTCACGCCATTCTCCCGCCTCAGCCTCCCAAGTAGCTGAGACTACAGGCGCCCGCCACCACGCCCGGCTAGTTTTTTGTATTTTTAGTAGAGACGGGGTTTCACCATGTTAGCCAGGATAGTCTCGATCTCCTGACCTCGTGATCCACCCGCCTCGGCCTCCCAAAGTGCTGGGATTACAGGCTTGAGCCACCGCGCCCGGCCGAATTTATTATTTAAAAAAAAAAAACCAGGGCCAGGCGCAGTGGCTCACGCCTGTAATCCCAGCACTTCGGGAGGCCGAGGCAGGCGGATCATGAGGTCAGGAGATAGAGACCATCCTGCCTAACATGGTGAAACTACGTCTCTACTAAAAAAATACAAAATATTAGCCGGGCGTGGTGGCGGGCGCCTGTAGTCCCAGCTACTCAGGAGGCTGAGGCAGGGGAATGGCTCGAACCCAGGAGGCAGAAATTGCAGTGGGCTGAGATGGCACCACTGCACTCCAGCCTGAGCGACAGAGCGAGACTCCGTCTCAAAAAAAAAAAAAATTTCCTTTTTTTGAGAGAAACAAACCAGTGAAGCAAAATCCCCAGTCCAGGAGCCAGGAATTCTGGATTTTGGTCCTAGGGGGCTTTTTGGAGCCTCCAGGCCCCCTCCCAGCGGGGCCTGGGACAGAGGGATGCCTCTTTTCCCTGTTCCCAGAATTCTGTGGGTGGAACCTATAGAATGCCAGTTGCTGGAGACCATGCTAGGCTGAATGAAAAGTGAGGGTGTGGGGTGGGTTGGTGGCTCCGAGGAGTTCCCAGGTGGCAGCACCTTGTGTGTTTGTTCACAGGCCGGCTTCCTGGATGGCTGTGTTCAATGCCATGCCCACCATCTGCTTCGGATTTCAGGTGCCAGTGCCAGTTGCAAGGTCCCTGCTGTCCTCTTAGGTCACCCCACCCCAGGTTGGAACCCAGGAAGGAGGAGGAACCCAGGCAGGATGGAGGAAATCCTGGGGGGAAGGACAGAGCAGGGGCCTCAGGACTTGCCCCTTGTCCCTGGGGTCTTTGTTCCCAAGGTACCTTCCTCTGAAAACTGGGGGTGAGGTCATTTCCCCACCATGACCGTGCCCTTCGCCTGGACAGTGCCACGTCAGCAGTGTGCCCGTCTTCAACAGCATGCAGCGGCCGGAAGTGAAGACCTGGGGTGGAGTGGTGACAGCTGCCATGGTCATAGCCCTCGCTGTCTACATGGGGACAGGTGAGTGCTCCCCCCTAGACCTGGGACTGGAGTGCTCTCACTTCCACAGGTGTCCGCAGGTCCTGGGGCCCAGCTTTCCTGGGGACAGCCCTGCATTCCCAGCATGACTTGTGCAGGCACTGGCTTGAACTTGGCCTGCCTGGGGCCTCCTCCTGCCAAGATGAGAGTGGCGTATTCATCCATTCATTCACCAGTTCTAAGTTGGTGCCTAGGAAGTGCCAGGAACTGTTCTCAGTGTGGGGGATGCCATGGAGAGAGATGGAGCTGGTCTTGCCCTCATGGAGTTGACATTCTTGTTGGAGAGACAGTCATGCAGGAGTAACTAGGGAATCAGTAAGGAATTCCAGATGGTGGCGAGCATCCTGATGACAGTGAAATCGGGGAGGTGTATTTTGTTTTGTTCTATTTTGTTGTGTTTTGAGAAAGGGTCTCAGAAACTGTCACCCAGGCTGGAGTGCAGTGGCATGATCATAGCTCACTGTAACCTCAACCTGCCGAGTTCAAGTGATCCTCCTGTCTCAGCCTCCAGAGTAGCTGGGACTACAGCCATGTGCCACCATGCCCAGCTAATTTTTTGTTTTGTTTTGTTTTGTTTTAGCAGAGACAAGGTCTCACTCTGTTCCCCAGACTAGTCTTGAATTCCTGGGCTCAAGCAATTCTTCTGCCTCGGCCTCCCAAAGTACTGGGGTTACAGGCGTGAGCCACCAACCCAGCCTAAAATGGGGAAGGTATGAATGGGACTGGATGGGTGGCTTTGGGAGTGGTTCATAGAAAGTTCTTCTCAGAGGAGGCCCAAATGATGAGAAAGAGCCAGAAGAGGAGGGGCTGGGGGAGAACGGTTCTAGACAGAAGAACCACAAAACACCAAATCACTGAGGCGGGGCCAGGAAGAAGGTCTGCGTGGCTGGAGTGGTGTGTGATGGGGGCAGGTGACAGGCAGTGAGGCCAGACAGGCACTGGCAGCCAGATCCTGTTGGACCTTGAGGGCTTCTGGGAGTCAGAGAGGAAGCGTTTTAAGCAGGGGGGATGGTTCGGGGAAAGATGGCTCTGGCTGCAGTGTGGAGAGTGGTTGGGATGAGTGAGCAAGTCTAGGAGACCCCGGAAGAAGGATCCCCTGAGTTCTTTCCATGGACAGACAATAGGAGCTGCCTGGGCCAGTACTGTTCTAGCCTCTGAATACACAGCCAGGAATAAGAGAGGCAAATAGCCAAATCCCTGTTCTCCTGGAGCTCATATTCTGACTGGGGAGACAGAAAATAAGCCTGTGAAAAAAATTAATTTTTTTTTATTGTTTACTTAAAGACCAGTGTAATAGTACAGTTTAAAAAAAAAAATTAGAAAGAGATAAGGCTGATCACTGTGGTTCACACCTATAATCTCAGCTATGGGAGGCCAAGATGGGAGGTTCTCTTGAGCCCAGGAGGTCAAGACAGGCCAGGCAACATGGTGAAACTCCATCTCTACAAAAAAATTTAAAAATTAGCCAGGTGTGGTGACATGCACCTGTGGACCCAGCTACTTGGAGGCTGAGGTGGGAGGATCGCTTGAGCCTATGAGATAAAGGCTGTAGAGACTCATGATCATGCCGCTACACTCCAACCTGGGCAACAGAGCGAGACCCTGTCTCTAAAAAAGAGAGAGAAATGAGTGTTAGGGGACAGGCACAGTGATTCATACCTATAATCCCAACACTTGGAAAAGCTGAGATGAGAGAACCGCTTGAGGCCAGTTCAAGACCAGCCTCGGCAACATAGTGAGACTCATCTCTACAAAAATTAAAGAATTAGCCAGGCATTGGCCAGGCACGGTGGCTCACTCCTGTAATCCCAGCACTTTGAGAGGCCAAGGTGGGCGAATCACTTGAGACCAGGAGTTCAAGACCAGCCTGTCCCAACATGGCAAAACCCTGTCTCTACTAAAATTACAAAAATTAACTAGGCGTGGTGGCAGGTGCCTGTAAGCCCAGCTACTCAGGAGGCTAAGGCATGAGAATCGCTTGAACGTGGGAGGCAGAGGTTGCAGTAAGCCAAGTTCACGCCACTGTACTCTAGCCTGGGGGATAGAGTGAGACTCTGTCTTCAAAAAAAAAAAAAAAAATTAGCCGGGCGTGGTGGCATGTGTCTGTGCCTATAGTCCCAGCGACTTGGGAGGCCAAGTCGGGAGGTACTCAAGCCTAAGAATTCAAGGCTACTATGGAACTATGATTGTACCACTTCACTCCAGCCTGAGTGACAGAGCAAGGTCCTGTCTTTAAAAAAAAAAAAAAAAAAAACGGCCAGGCACCGTGGCTCACACCTGTAATCCCAGCACTTTGGGAAGCCAAGGTAGGCAGATCACATTAGGTCAGGAGTTCAAGACCAGCCTAGCCAACATGGGGAAACCCCATCTCTACTAAAATTACAAAAATTAGGGCCAGGCACAGTGGCTCACGCCTGTAATCCCAGCACTTTGGGAGGCTGAGGCGGGCAGATCACAAGGTCAGGAGTTCGAGACCAGCCTAGCCAACATGGCGAAACCCCATCTCTACTAAAAATACAAAAATTAGCCAGGCGTGGTGGCAGGCGCCTGTAATCCCAGCTACTTGGGAGGCTGAGGCAGGAGAATCACTTGAAACCGGAAGGCAGAGGTTGCAGTGAGCCGAAATCACACCACTGCACTCCAGCCTGGGCGAAAGAGCGAAACTCCATCTCAAAAAAAAAAAAAATTAGCCAGGCGTTGGCGGCAGGTGCCTGTAACCCCAGCTGCTCAGGAGGCTGAGGCATGAGAACCCAGGAGGCCAGACTGGGCACGACAGAGCAAGACTCTGTCTCAAAAAAAAAAAAAAAGAGCCAGGCATGGTGGCGTGCACCTGCTGTAATCCCAGCTACTCAGGAGGCTGAGGCGGGAGAATCACTTGAACCTAGAAAGTGGAGGTTGCAGTGAGCCGAGATCATGCCACTGCGCTCCAGCCTGGGCAACAAGAGCGAAACTCCATCTCAAAAAAAAAAAAAGAAAAAAGGCCAGGTGTGGTGGCTCATGCCTGTAATCTCAGCACTTTGGGAGGCTGAGGCAGGTGAATCACAAGGTCAGGAGTTCAAGACCAGCCTGGTTTATATGGTGAAACCCCATCTCTACTAAAAATACAAAAATTAGCCAGGCATGGTGGCGAGTGCCTGTAGTCCCAGCTACTTGGGAGGCTGAAGCAGGAGAATTGTTTGAACCTGGGAGGCTGAGGTTGCAGTGAGCCGAGATTGCACCACTGCACTCCAGCCTGGGCCACAAAGGAAGACTGTTTCAAAAAAAAAAAAAAAAAAAAAGAAGGCTGGGCGTGGTGGCTCACACTTTGGGAGGGTGAGGTAGGAGGATTGCTTGAGCCCAGGAGTTTGAGACCAGACTGGGCAACAAAGCACAACCCCATCTCTACAAAAAAATTAACTGGATGTGGTGGCATCTGCCTGTAGTCCTAGTTACTTGGGAGGCTCAGGTGGGAGAATCACTTGAGCTGAGGAGGTCAAGGCTGCGGTGAGCCATGATCACACTACTGCACTCTAGTCTGGGTAACAGAGCAAGACTGTGTCTCAAAAAAGAAAAGAAAAATAGGACAGGGTGATGTGAGAGAGTACCTGGGGTGGGGGTCATTGTATCATGGTAGCTGGACTGGCAGGAAGCATTCTCTGAGGAAGGACATCTAAACTGAAACCCGCATGATGAGGAGATGGCATCTGAAGCTCTGCCAGATAGAACAGTCAGTGCCGAGGCGCTGAGGTGGGAATGTGCTGGGCAAGTTTAAGCTCACAAAGCTGGGGGCTAGAGGGCTTCCAGTGATGGGGGATATGAGAAGTCAGGGAGGGAGGCATCTGATCAGAGCCCCATCTCCCACTCTGAGCCTCCGTCTAAGTGTCCAGAGCTGCTATAGCAGCCTCCCAGCTGATGTTGTCCCTAGGTGGAGTGCACAGTCCACCCCACTACCCTCCCACGGTTGCCCTGACCCAGCTGTTCTGGCCCCCAGGCATCTGTGGCTTCCTGACCTTTGGAGCTGCTGTGGATCCTGACGTGCTCCTGTCCTACCCCTCGGAGGACATGGCTGTGGCCGTTGCCCGAGCCTTCATCATCCTGAGCGTGCTCACCTCCTACCCTATCCTGCACTTCTGTGGGCGGTGAGCCCCCTTCCACTCCCCAGGGCCCCTCCGAGCCCCTGTGAGCCCTTCCAGCATGGTCCTTTGGCCTTGTGTGGACCCCATCCTGTAGAAGGAGAAACTGAAGCCTGTAGGAAAGGGTCAGTGCCTAGGATGGGTCCCTACGTATCCCAAGACAGGTCTCAGAAGCGCCCTTTGTCCTGGGGTCACCAGAACATTCTGTGAGTCCTGTAAGAATATCCAGGGCGGCCGGGCGCGGTGGCTGAAGCCTGTAATCCCAGCACTTTGGGAGGCCGAGACGGGCGGATCACGAGGTCAGGAGATCGAGACCATCCTGGCTAACACAATGAAACCCCGTCTCTAGGCGCGGTGGCTCAAGCCTGTAATCCCAGCACTTTGGGAGGCCGAGACGGGCAGATCACGAGGCCAGGAGATCGAGAGACGATCCCGGCTAACACGGTGAAACCCTGTCTCTACTAAAAAATACAAAAAAACTAGCCGGGCGAGGTGGCGGGCGCCTATAGTCCCAGCTACTCGGGAGGCTGAGGCAGGAGAACGGCGTAAACCCAGGAGGCGGAGCTTGCAGTGAGCTGAGATCCGGCCACTGCACTCCAGCCTGGGTGACAGAGCAAGACTCCGTCTCAAAAAAAAAAAAAAAAAAAAAAAAAGAAACCCCGTCTCTACTAAAAATACAAAAAAATTAGCCGGGCGAGGTGGCAGGCGCCTGTAGTCCCAGCTACTCGGGAGGCTGAGGCAGGAGAATGGCGTAAACCCGGGAGGCGGAGCTTGCAGTGAGCCGAGATAGCGCCACTGCACTCCAGCCTGGGCGACAGAGCGAGACTCCGTCTCAAAAAAAAAAAAGAATATCCAGGGCATGGCACGGTGGCTCATGTCTCTAATCCCAGCACTTTTGGAGGCTGAGGCAGAAGGATCACTTGAGCCCAGGAGTTCAAGACCACTTGGGCAACCTAGTGAGACCCCCATCTCTACACAAAATAAAATAAATAGCCAGGTGTGGTGGCATGCACCTGTGGTCCCAGCTACTCAGCCACTTGGGAGGCTGAGGCAGAAGGATGGCTGGAGCCCAGGAGTTCAAGGCTGCAGTGAGCCAAGATTGCACCACCGCACTCCAGCCTGGGTGAGAGAGCCAGACCCTGTCTCAGAAAAAAACAAAAGAATCTCTATCCAGATCCTTTCCTGAGCTTTCACGTGGACACCCTGCCCTTTGCATACCCCAGAGAGTTCCTTTTAAGGAAAAAACTATATCAGTTTCCATGTGATGTAAAGCAAAGTGCTAAGCTCTCCACATTCACCATCTCTAGTCCCCGTGGTAAACAGAGTGCTGGTGGCCCATTTTACAGAAGAGGAAACTGAGGCTCAGGAATGGGGCTTTCCCTGCCGTCTACCCAATTAGGAGTCTGGCTCCTGTGAGCTAGAGGTGGGAGGCTGCTAGCGGCAGGAGCACCTCTAAGCCCCTCTCCATGTGGGCAGGGCGGTGGTGGAAGGCCTGTGGCTGCGCTACCAGGGGGTGCCAGTGGAGGAGGACGTGGGGCGGGAGCGGCGGCGGCGAGTGCTGCAGACGCTGGTCTGGTTCCTGCTCACCCTGCTGCTGGCGCTCTTCATCCCTGACATCGGCAAGGTGATCTCAGTCATTGGAGGCCTGGCCGCCTGCTTCATCTTCGTCTTCCCAGGTGCGGACCCCTGGCGCCCCATCACAGCCCCACAGCACAGACTCCCAGGGCCTCCCTAGCCTCTGCTCCCTACTTAATCCAAACATGCAGGAGAGAGTAACCACCATCACTGACTAATCACCTGCCTCGCCTCTGTGATGGCCCCTGTCCAAGCATTATCTCCTGGAAAGAAGGTGTAGTTGTGATCTCCAGTTTACCTGGAAAGAAGGTGTAGTTGTGATCTCCAGTTTACCTGGAAAGAAGGTGTAGTTGTGATCTCCAGTTTACTGATGGCACGTGGGGCTCAGAAAGGGTCACAGACTTGCCTAGAGCTTAACAAACTCGACTAGTAACAAACCTTTTCCATCCCACACTGTCTGGGTTCAGAGTCTGTTCTCTTAACCATTCATTCAGGTGTCTGCTGCTCCCTAACTGAGGGATCTGTCTGGCTGGTTCAGCCCATTACAGCCCAGAGAGCAGTAGGGTCTAGGGGTGACACCCTGACACAGACATCAGAGGACCTGGGTTCCAGACACAGATCTACCACCAGATCCCTGGAGAAGTGTCCTGTTGGCCCAGCCATGAGTTCTACCCTTACCCAACTTGTCTTTATCCAGGAAGCCACCCTCAAAGCCCCAGCTACTTTGCTGGAGCAGGGGAGCCAGATCTGCTCGGAAGTGTACTGGGAAGACCCCTGGGGTTGGGCCACCACTGAGTCACCATTGAGTGCTGTCCCTTTAGCTCTGAGTCTAGCATGCTGCCCAAGGGATCTTATCAGATGCTGGCCTGTCATGGGAGAGCAGATGCCAGACGTCCCCAGGTGGATGTGGCATGGGGGCAGAGATGGAATTTCTAGAAGAGTAAACATGGGCCTTTCTCCATCCAGCACTGCTTCTTGGGAAAGGGGAAGGTTAGGAGGGAGGGAGCCCTCTCCCCTCACGAATGCTCAGGGCCACTTCTTCTCTTCTAGGGCTGTGCCTCATTCAAGCCAAACTCTCCGAGATGGAAGAGGTCAAACCAGCCAGGTAAAGCAGGGCCCAGTCCTTGATCCTCTCAGGGAGGCACTGGATTGGAACATGGCTTTGTGGGGGCCTTAAAACAGATAGGAGTCAGAGGCTTGTGTACTTAGAAATCATGGGTTTGGTTTTGTTTTGTTTTTGAGACGGAGTCTCGCCCTGTCGCCCAGGCTGGAGTGCAGTGGCACAGTCTCGGCTCACTGCAAGCTCCGCCTCCCAGGTTCATGTCATTCTCCTGCCTCAGCTTCCCGAGTAGCTGGGACTACAGATGCCCGCCACCACACCCAGCTAATTTTTGTATTTTTAGTAGAGATAAGATTTCACCATGTTGGCCAGGCTGGTCTCGAACTCCTGACCTTAGGTGATCCTCCTTCCTTGGCCTCCCAAAGTGCTGGCATTACAGGTGTGAGCCACCACACCCAGCTGGGTTTTTTTTTTTTTTTTTTTTTTAATACTTTAAAAATTGGGTAGTGTGCTAGTTGTTAACAATTTGAACATTAATAAAGGGCTTAATAGAAAAAGATGGAAGTCCCAGTTCCCCCACAACCCACTCGCCCCCACATCCCTTCTCCTGAGATAGCTCCATGTTACCAGTACGGTCTGTGTCCTTCTCAACCACTTGTGTACATGTGTGCATGTCTGTGTACACATAGCTATGCAGATGTATACACAGTTGCAGGGCATTTGTTTTGTTTTATGAAAAATGATTTCAGCCTGGTGCAGTGGCTCACACCTGTAATCCCAACACTCTGGGAGGCCAAGGCAGGTGGATCACCTGAGGTCAGGAGTTCAAGACCAGGCTGGCCAATGTGGTGAAACCACGTCTCTACTAAAAATACAAAAAAAATTACCTGCGCATAGTGGTGGCCACCTGTAGTCCCAGCTACTCGGGAGGCTGAGGCAGGAGACTCGCTTGAACCTGGGAGGAGGAGGTTGCGGTGAACCAAGATCGCACCATTGCACTCTAGCCTGGTGACAAAGTGAACCTCTATCTCAAAAAAAAAAATGATTTCAGGTTCAGGTTTCGCTTTCCTGTTCTAGTCCCGTTGTTCCAGTTTCTAGTCAGATCTCCACCCCTTACAGTCCCATACCACGTTCAAACAGGTTTTGTTAAAGCTCTTATCCCACCTTTCTCAGCCTATACCCCCACTGCCTCAGACCCAGACCCCGCCTCCCCAGCTCCTATAATTTGTCCCACAGCCTCTCTAATGATCCCCTGCTCTTCAGCAGGACCTGGCGCCTGGGCTTCTCTCAGCCCTTTCTGGCTATCAGCTTTTTCCAGCCTCCTCTTCCATATCCCTGCACTGACCAATGCCAGTCCACACCAATCTGCATTTTCTGGACTTAAAATTAGTATTGTATAGACAGCAGTTAATTCTCTTACCTTCCCAATGCTTTCTTTTTTTCCCTCTTGTGTAGGGGGTGAGCTCAGGGACCCCCCCAGCCCCAATCTAGTAGTGGAACAGTAGTTACCGATTGAAGTAACTGACATGTTTATTTTTGTTGTTGTTGTTGTTTTGTTTGTTTGTTTTTGAGTTGGAGTTTTGCTCTTTTTGCCCAGGCTGGAGTACAATGGTGCGATCTCAGGTCACCAACCTCCTCCTCCTAGGTTCAAGTGATTTTCCTGCCTCGGCCTCCCGAGTAGCTGAGATTACAGGCACGCACCACCACACCTGGCTAATTTTGTATTTTTATTTTTATTTTTATTTTTATTTTTGAGACAGAGTCTCGTTCTGTCGTCCAGGCTGGAATGCAGTGGTGTGATCTTGGCTCACTGCAACCTCCACCTCCTGGGTTCAAGTGATTCTCCTTCCTCAGCCTCCCGAGTACCTGGAACTACAGGCACACGCCACCACGCCCAACTAATTTTTTTTGTATTTTTAGTAGACATGGGATTTCACCATATTGGTCAGCCGGTCTTGAATGCCTGACCTCATGATCTGCCTGCCTTGGCCTCCCAAAGTGCTGGGATTACAGGTGTGAGCCACTGTGCCCAGCTTAATTTTGTATTTTTAGTAGTGATGGGGTTTCACCATGTTGGCCAGGCTAGTCTTGAACTCCTGACCTCAGGTGATCCGCCTGCCTCAGCCTCCCAAAGTGCTGGGATTACAGGCTTGAGCCACCACGCCTGGCTACTGACGTTCGTTTTTACCATAAAAAATATTTAAAGGCCTTAGGAGGAGTATTGCCTCCCAAAATCATTTGAAGACAGATCTCAGGTCCCATTTGTTTATTTTGTTCAGGTAGTTTGTTTAAAACCTCTGGACAGCTCGAAGGCCAGAAAAAAAAAAAAAAAAAAAAAAAAGATGTTTTGATCTTCAAAGGCCATATGCAAAAACAAGGACTGAGCTCCCCCTCAACACTGTTTTTCTTTATGACACAGGCTCTTACTATGTTGCGTAGGCTGACCTTGCACTCCTGAATTCAAGTGTTCCTCCTGCCTCAGCCTCCTAAAGTGCTGGGATTACAAGCCTGAGCCGCGGCATCTGGTCTGCCACTTGCTGTTTTTCACTCAACTGCATCAGCATAAGAAGATCTGCTGCTTAAAATTTTTATTTATTTATTTATTTTAAGAAAGATTGAATGATGGGCCGGGCGCGGTGGCTCAAGCCTGTAATCCCAGCACTTTGGGAGGCCGAGACGGGCGGATCACGAGGTCAGGAGATCAAGACCATCCTGGCTAACACGGTGAAACCCCGTCTCTACTAAAAAGTACAAAAAACTAGCCGGGCGAGGTGGCGGGCGCCTGTAGTCCCAGCTACTCGGGAGGCTGAGGCAGGAGAATGGCGGGAACCCGGGAGGCGGAGCTTGCAGTGAGCTGAGATCTGGCCACTGCACCCCAGCCTGGGCGACAGAGCGAGACTCCGTCTCAAAAAAAAAAAAAAAAAAAAAAGAAAGATTGAATGATGAAGGCTTGGAAGACAAAAAAATTAAAAATTACAAAAAAATTTTGTCCCAACCCTGTGGCTCACACCTGTAATCCCAGCATTTTGGGAGGCCGAGGCGGGTGGATCACTTGAAGTCAGGAGTTCAAAACCAGCCTGACCAACATGGGGAAACCACGTGTCTGCTAAAATTACAAAATTAGCCATGCGTGGTGGTGCATGCCTACAATCCCTGCTACTTGGGAGGTTGAGGCAGGAGAATCGCTTGAACCCGGAAGGCGGAGGTTGCAGTGAGCCGAGATCATGCCATTGCACTCCAGCCTAGGCAACAAGAGTGAAACTCCATCTCAAAAAAAAAAATTTTTTTAGAGACAGGGTCTTGCTCTGTCACCCAGGCTAGAGTGCAGTGGTGCAGTCATAGCTCACTGCAGCCTCAACCCCTGGGTTCCAGTGATCCTTCCACCTCAGCCTTCCAAGTAGCTGAGACTACAGGCATGCATCACTACACCCAGCTACTTATTTTATTTTTTGTAGAGGCAGCGTTTGTTTTGTTTTGTTTTTGAAATAGAGTCTTGCTTTGTTGCTCAGGCTGGAGTGCTAGAGTGTAGTGGCATGATCTTGGTTCACTACAACATCTGTCTCCTGGGCTCAAGCAATTCTCCTGCCTCAGCCTCCTGGGTAGCTGGGATTACAGGCGCCCACCACCACGCCCGGCTAATTTTTTATATTTTTAGTAGAGACGGGGTTTCACCATGTTGGCCAGGCTAGTCTCGAACTTCTGACCTCAGGTGATCCACCCGCCTTGGCCTCCCAAAGTGCTGGGATTACAGGCATGAGCCACCGAGCCCAGCCAAGACAGTGTGTTACTTTGTTGCCCAGGCTGGTCTCAAACTCCTTGGCTTCATGAGATCACCTGCATCGGCCTCCCAAAGTTCTGAAATTACAGGTGTGAGCCACCACTCCTGGCCATGCTTTTTCCTTTTTTAAATGGCTGTAGAATATACTCTTGTATGAAACTGTCCTGAATGTGATACTCTTATACTTCTTGGTACATATGTTCAAGGATTTGGGTAGATCAGTTCTTAGATGGAAACTGTGAGGTCATAAACCACGTTCATTTTACTTTGGCACATGGGTTCATATTATCCTCCAAAAAGGCAGTGCTAGTTAGAGTCCCAGCAGCAGTGAATGGGAGTCCCCGTTTCCTCACACCCCTGCCTGCACTGGATAGTACAACCTTTCTAAGTTTTGCTAGACAGAGGGACAAAAAACACGTTGTTTTCATGTACACATTTCCCTGAATAGTAGAAAGCTTGAGAACAGGTGCATGCTTTTAAAAAACTTGTTACATAAAAGAGCCAGGCGTGGTGGCTCACGCCTGTAATCTCAGCGGGCAGGTCGCATGAGGTCAGGAGTTCGAGACCAGCCTGGCCAACATGTAGAAACCCCGTCTCTACTAAAAATACAAAAATTAGCCAGGCATGGTGGCACATGCCTGTAATCCCAGCTACTCGGGAGGCTGAGGCAGGAGAATTGCTTGAACCCAGGAGTTGGATGTTACAGTGAGCCGAGCTTGCACCACTACACTCCAGCCTGGGTGACAGAGCGAGACTCCGTCTCAACAACAACAACAAAAAAAAACGTATTACATAACAATACTTGTTCATTGTAAAAAACTTTGTTTGTTCATTGTAAAAATACAAACATGTCGGCTGGGCACAGTAGCTCACGCCTGTAATCCCAGCACTTTGGGAGGCCAAGATGGGCCAATCACCTGAGGTCAGGAGTTCGAGACCAGCCTAACCAACATGGTGAAACCCCATCTCTACTAAAAATACAAAATTAGCCGGACATGGTAGCACATGCCTGTAATCCCAGCGACTTGGGAGACTGAGGCAGAAGAATTGCTTGAACCCAGGAGGTGGAGGTTGCAGTGAGCCGAGATCACGCCATTGCACTCCAGCCTGGGTAACAAGAGGGAAACTCCATCCCCCCCAAAAAAATACAAACATGTCTAAAGAAGAAAAAAAATCGGCCGGGAACAGTGGCTCACGCCTGTAATCCCAGCACTTTGGGAGGCCAAGACAGGCAAATCACCTGAGGTCAGGAGTTCGAGACCAGCCTGGCCAACATGGCAAAACCCTGTCTCTACTAAAAATACAAAAATTACCTGGGTGTGGTGGCGGATTCCTGTAGTCCCAGCTCGGGAGGCTGAGGCAGGAGAATTGCTTGAACCTCAGAGGCGGAGATTGCAGTAAGTGGAGATCGCGCCACTGCACTCCAGCCTGGACAACAGAGCAAAACTCCATCTCAAAAAAAAAAAAGACGAAGATAAAAAATCACCCTTTTTTTTTTTTGAGGTGGAGTTTCACTTGTTGCCCAGGCTGGAGTGCAGTGGTGCAATCTCTGCTCACTGCAACAACCTCCGCCTCCCAGGTTCAAGTGATTCTCCTGCCTTAGCCTCCCAAGTAGCTGGGATTACAGGCATGTGCCACCACACCCAGCTAATTTTTTGGGTTTGTTGTTGTTGTTGTTGTTTTGAGATGGAATCTCGCTCTGTCACCCAGGCTGGAGTGCAGTGGCACGATCTCGGCTCACCGCAACCTCCACCTCCTGGGATCAAGCGATTCTTGTGCCTCAGCATCCAGGGTACCTGGGACTACAGGTGTGCGCCACCACAGCTGGCTAATTTTTGTATTTTTGGTAGAGACAGGGTTTCACCATATTGGCTAGGCTGGTCTCAAACTCCTGACCTCAGGTGATCCACCCACCTTGGCCCCCCAAAGTTCTGGGATTACAGGCGTGAGCCACCACAGCCGGCCATTTTTTGTATTTTTTTTTTTTTGAGTAGAAACAGGGTTTCACCACGTTGGCCAGGCTGGTCTCAAACTCCTGACCTCAGGTGATTTGCCTGTCTTGGCCTCCCAAAGTGCTGGGATTACAGGCGTGAGCCACGGCAGCCAGCCTAATTTTTCTATTTTTAGTAGAGATGGGGTTTTGCCATCTTGCCCGGGCTGGTCTTGAACTCCTGACCTCATTGGAGAAGGGTGATCCACCCACCTTGGCCTCCCAAAGTGCTGAGATTACAGGCGTGAGCCACCGCGCCTGGCCGGAAATCACCCTTTATTTCAATTCCGTTTTATCCCTGTTGCTGTTATTGGTACATACATTTGCAGATGTCTACTTTTTGTTTCCTTTTTTAATGAAATAGACCACATTCCATGTGACCTGCTTTTTTCTGAACATCTTTCCATCAGGATGCCTACATTCGAATCCTGGCATGATGTGACCAATCAGTTACTCCCATTAGATCTTGGTCTTCTTACCTATGGACTAGGGACAATACACCTGGCCCCACACTACCTTCGTATTGAAGTCTTTGGGAAATAGGAAGTGTTCTACCAACACGAGAAGTGGGATAATTACAGTAATTAACAGTTATATATATTGAAGTCTGCAGTCACAGGATGGGATGACTGATCAGACCTCTCTCACCCTCTGTTCTCTAGCTGGTGGGTGCTGGTCAGCTACGGAGTCCTCTTGGTCACCCTGGGAGCCTTCATCTTCGGCCAGACCACAGCCAATGCCATCTTTGTGGATCTCTTGGCATAACCACTGCCTCCCAGGGAACACAAGGCCTTTGCCATTGGTCGCAGGAACCCATCTCTTAGAGCTATGGGGCCATTGTTAGTCCACGATCATTCCAACTGGTGGGATGACATCCGGACATCCTCTTCCAGGGACTGGGGCAAACTCAGGCCCCACACCTCTGGACAGCTCAAACCCAGTCCTCTTCCTGCTCCCCGGTGCTGGCAGTGCTGTGGATGTTGGCAGGAAGTCTCACATCATAGAGGAACCTTCTTCCTCTCCCAGTTCTCAGCTTCTCCATGCCTGGAATCCATGGGTGAAGAGAGTCGGTAGATCTCGTAAGAAAGAATCCAGTCTGACTTCCTGACTTCCCTCTGGAGAATGACTATGGACAGAAGGCCACCATCCTCCACAGAGCACCCTATCCTGAGTAGGGGCTGTGCTTATTACCCCAGGCCAGTGGTAGCTTCCTCAGGAGCCTGGTCATTTCCAAAGGTAGCACTGAAGTCATACAAATGCATAGTCAGGTAGATTCAGGCCTTGCCCACATCTTCCTGGGCAACCCCCACCATGAACCTGTCAGCCTCTTTCCCGTAGCTAATGGACATTTCCCAGGCCTTGAGGGGCCTCACCGTGTCTCTTTCACCAAACCTGATGGTCCAGGCTGAGCATCTCTCCTCCATCCCCAGACATCACCAGGTCTATTGTTTACAAACGGTGCCAGCCCGGCTCTGAAGCCAAGGGCCGCCCCGTGCCATGGTGCTGTGAGTATTCCTCTGTTAGCTTTCCCCATAAGGTTGGGGGATATCTGCTTTTTTGTCTGAGATGGGCCCCTCTTTTCAGAGGCCCCAGGGTGGGTGATGGAGAAGGCTGGGAACATTTCAGCCCCTCTGTGTGGGCTGGGCTGATGAGAATCAGGGTGTACCTCCCCGACACCTTTTTCACTGATGTTTTCTCTTCTCCCTGCCTCTCCTCTGCCTCCTCCCCCGCCAGCCCTAGCCTGACTACCCAGAGACCAAAAAAAATAGGCAGGGCCGGGTGCGGTGGCTCACGCCTGTAATCCCAGCACTTTGGGAGGCCAAGGCGGGCAGATGACTTGAGGTCAGGAGGTTGAGACCAGCCTGGCCAACATGGCAAAACCCCTTCCCTACTAAAAATACAAAAAATTAGCCGGGCATGGTGGCGGGCACCTGTAATCCCAGATACTACTGCACTCAAACCCAGGAGGCAGAGATTGCAGTGAGCTGAGATCGTGCCATTGCACTCCAGCTTGGGCAACAAGAGTGAAACTTCATCTCAAAAAAACAAAAACAAAAAGGCAGCTGGGTTGTCACCGATGGGCAGCATTTGAGCCTGCCACACTGGCCTGGAAATTTCCCTTCCAGTCTGGATTTTGTCTGCTCCTTTCCCCTCACCCCGTCACCTCTTCACCTCCCATCCCATTTCACTGTATAGCTCAGTCTCTCCCACGTACATAATTGGGGGCAGAGGGGGGCTCTCTTATCAGCCTCTTCAGCAACACATGTCCATCAGGCCTGGCCTCAGTGGCCAGCCACATTGATGTCACATTGGAATTGTTACCCCAGGCAGGGTGAAGAGATAGGCTATCTCCCCACCTCCCACCCCCCTCCCCACTATATTCTTGTTTTGTCCACCTCAGCCCCTCAGCTACCCCCTCTCACTTTGGCCAATCCCAGGCACCAATCAGGCTTCCTCCTCCACCTGGAGCCCCTAGCGTTTCCTTGGCCCCTCTTCCCCAAAACCTCTGTACAGGGTATGAGAGGGACCTCCTGCCCAGCCACCCACCACTCAGGGCAGTCCGATCTAAGAAGCAGAAGCTGGTTGGAGGCTGGCCGGGCTTCTGTCCAGTCTCCAGATGGATAAACTGCCTTTTCTCACATCCCCTCTTGGTGCCTGATCTTCTCTGCCCACGGGGTCAGACCCACGGTACTGTTTTCTGTCAGTCTCCGGCACAGCACCAAGCTCTGCCAGCACCAGTCCCTGACAGGGCTAGGAGGACAGCCTGGTCAGCAGGGCTGCAGTCCCCCAGTGCCGTGTTTCGGGGGTTGAGGGATGTAAGTGGAGTCATTGCACAGAGACAGACTAGTCAGGAGAAGAAGCTGGAATCTGGCCTCTTGGCCTAACCTCAGGAGCCCCCTCCCATCCTCTCCCCACTCTCCCTGTCGGGGTACTTCACTGTTTATTTTCTACTTGTGTATACTCGGGAAAGGGAAGATGGTTAATAAAAGGGATTTGTGCTGCTGAGCTGTGTCCCCTGTGTCTGGTTCAGGGGACAGAGTCCGTGCCACTGCCAGGAGGAGGAAGGGCTGGGGTAGAAGGTGTAGATGGCACGTCACTGTCTCTGACCCCGTCTCCGGAATGGCACCACCATGCTCCCTCTACCAAGCAGGGACCTGCAAGTGGCTCTTGCCACCCCTGCTTTCTTCCACATTCTACCTGTCCTTCTCCAATGACTTAGGAATGTATCGCAGTCTACAGTCCTGCGACCTCTGCCTTCACTCAAGCCCTCGCTGTGTCTTTCCTGTGCCTTTGTGGTCTCAGACTGTCTCCCTGACTTCAGATCTTGGCAAGAGCTTCAAACTCCTGAGTATCCACCCCCATCTTTTCAGAGGCCTGTGCTGAGCAGGTCCCAGCTGTCTTGATTTTGGAGCCACCAGTCACCATGCTCAGTGCTGGCAAGAAAACCAGCAACGGTGGTCTGGGTGTGGTGGCTCATGCCTGTAATCCTAGCACTTTGGGAGAACAGGGTGGGGAGATCACCTGAGGTCAGAAGTTTAAGACCAGTCCGGCCAACATGGTGAAACCCTGTCTCTACTAAAAATACAAAAAATAGCCGGGCGTGGTGGCGCATGCCTGTAATCCCAGCTACTTGGGAGACTGAGACAGGAGAATTGCTTGAACCTGGGAGGTAGAGGTTGCGGTGAGCCAAGATCGTGCCATTGCACTCCAGCCTGGACAAGAGTGAAACTCTGTCTCAAAAAAGAAAAAACAGCAAAACAGACTCCAGCACTGCTCTCAGCCTAGTTGTGGGAAGACTGATGCCAAGCAAGCAGTGACACAAATATACACTTCCAAACCGTGATACGTGCCAAGGAGCGAAAATACAGTGTGTTAGTCTGGGGTCTTGAAGTTGTCTGGGGAGTCGAGGAAGACTTCCTGGAGGAAGTGATGTTTGAGCTGGCCTGTGACTGATGAGTAGGAATTAGTGAAGAGAGGTGGGGAAACTTTGCCAAGCAATGGAAACTGCATGTGCAAAGGCCTTGAGCTGGGAGGAATATGACTTCAGGAACTGAAAAGTGGCCAAGGTAGGCAGACATTTACTGTGTGTTGGGAGGGTCTTAAATGACTCCTCCTTGCCTTTAGGGTCAAGTCTAACCAGCTCATCTCTCACCACACTTCCCCTCTCTGCTCCAGCCACACTCAAGTGAAGGTCAGGCTCCAACTCCTAGTAAGAGTGGGGGACTGACCTTGCAAGGAAGAAATACTTCAGAAGAGCCTGAAGGCTTTGGGCTTTGGGCATTAGGCCTAACTAGGGGGTGAATAACTGGAGGTTGAGTTTCACCTTCTCTGAACAGAAGGAAGGAAAGGATACGTCTATGCTAAAGGCATACTCCAGTGCAAACAGCCAAATTCATCCACTCATACACTTCACTGGACATCCTCATCCTAGTGTGATGGGTGGATAATGAGAAATTACTTAATGGACACAATGTCCATTATTTGGGTGATGGATACACTAAAATCCCAGACTTCACCACTTACGCAATATAGCCATGTAACAAAATGGTATTTGTACTCCTAAAATGTATACAAAATTCTTTTTTTTTGAGACAGAGTTTCGCTCTTGTTTCCCATGCTGTAGCACTCTTGTTGCCCAGGCTGGAGTGCAATGGTACGATCTTGGCTCACTGCAACCTCCGCCTGCTGGGTTCAAGCGATTCTCCTACCTCAGCCTCCCTAATAGCTGGGATTACAGGCACCCACCACCACACCCGGCAAATTTTTGTATTTTTAGTAGAGATGGGGTTTCAGCATGTTGGTCAGGCTGGTCTCAAACTCCTGACCTCAGGTGATCCACCCACCTCGGCCTTCCAAAGTGTTGGGATTACAGGCGTGAGCCACTGTGCCCAGCCTACAGATTTTTTAAAAAAGACATCCCCATCCTAATGTCCCAAATACTCATAAGCACTTGGTTAATGTCTGTCTCTCCCATTAGACTATAAGCTCTATTAGAGTAGGCCTATGTCTTCTTTACCCACCAGTGCTGGTGCCTGGCATGAGCGCTCAGTAGTTACTGAAAGAATGAATGAATGAATAGCAGCATTTGTTGAGTTCTTATATTGTGCTGACACTTTACTTGCACAGTCATCTGGTCTTCAAATTTCTATGAAGAAGCAAAAGCTAAGAGAAGTTAAATATTTTGCCCACGGTCACACAGGTTGTAAGACTGGAGGTAGACGGCACTTTTAACTTGCATGAATAGACAAGTGAGCAGGCCAGGTGCAGTGGCTTAGGTCTGTAATTGCAGCACTTTGGGAGGTGGATTGCATAAGACTAGGAGTTCAAGGCCAGCCTGGGCAACATAATAAGACCCATCTCTACAAAAAAAAATATGAAAAAAGCCGGGCACAGTGGCTCACACCTATAATCCCAGCACTTTGGGAGGCTGAGACGGGCGGATCACTTGAGGTCAGAAGTTCGAGACCAGCCTGGCCAACATGGTGAAACCCCATCTCTACTAAAAATACAAAAATTAGTCAGGCATGGTGGCGGGCACCTATAATCCCAGCTACTCAGGAGGCTGAGTCAGGAGAATCACTTGAACCCAGGAGGCAAAGGTTGCAGTGAGCCAAGATTGTGCCACTGCACTCCAGCTTCAGCAACAGCGAGACTCTGTCTCAAGAAAAAGAAAAAAAAAAAAAAACATATATATATAGTGCATATCTGTAGTCCTAGCTACTCAGGAGGCTGAGGCAGGAGGATCACTTGAGCCTAGGAGTTTAAGGTTACAGTGAGCTGTGATTGTGTCACTGCTCTCCAGCCTGGATGACAGAGCAAGATCCTGTCTCTCAAAAAGAAAGAAAAGCAATGTACAAATTTAACTTCTTCCCAAGAGGACCCATGTTGGGGTCTTCCTGCCACCTCCTGGGAATCAGGGTGTTTCTAAGACTTTTTTTTTTTTTTTTTTTTTTTTTTGAAATGGAGTCTCACTCTGACACCCAGGCTGGAGTGCAGTGGCCCAATCTCGGCTCACTGCAACCTCCGTCTCCCGGGTTCAAGCAATTCTCCTGCCTCAGCCTCCTGAGTAGCTGGAACTACAGGCACACACCACCACGCCCAGCTAATTTTTATATTTTTAGTAGAGACAGGGTTTCACCATGTTGATCAGAATAGTCTCGATCTCTTGACCTCGTGATCCGCCCACCTTGGCCTCCCAAAGTGCTGGGATTACAGGCATGAGCCACTGTGCCTGGCCTGTTTCTAAGACTTTAACATGCATACCAGTGCACACAATTATCACAAATCCCCTGGTGGCTCTCCTTGGGCTACAAATTCTGATTCACTAGGTCTGGAGTGGGGCCTGAGGTATACATCGCTAACACTCCCAAAGATGCCAATGCTCTGGTAATCCCTGGGCCACACTTTTGAGTGGCAGGTGCCTCGAGGACAGTGCAAAGTCATTGGCATCAGACAGACCTGACTTGAATCCTAGTGATGCCTCTTAACACTGTGAGAACTCAGGGAGTTACTTCACTTCCCTGAACTTCCATTTCCTCATCTATAAAGCAGGGTGATGATGCCTGCTTTGTAGATGCAGACATTACAAATGCAAGGATGATGGCATAATAGTACATATCAAGTGCCTGGCCGACAGCAGTGACTACGTTAGTCTTTTTGCTGAACTAGAAGGAACAGGGAGTGTGTAACAGCCGTTTCTTCCTTTGGTCAGTAGAGGTCACCTTTGCATAATCTCTGCTCATGAAAGTGGGAACCCTGTGGCCACAGAAGAGACTACAGGCCTCTGAGTCACTGGGGCTCCTGGAGACTTGGCTGCTGCTTGGTACATCTGAGTGACACCCATATACTAAGGCAAGGCCACTCTCAGTCATGGCCCACAGCCTGGTGGGGGAATCAGACCAACTGAATAATCACAGATGCTAATGTTATAGGTACATATACTAGATATAGATATGGATATTACAAACCCAGATTTGGTACTGAAATAATTTGGTAATAATGTTAGGTGTGATACAATAAAGAAAATGTCGGCCGGGCAAGGTGGCTCAAGCCTGTAATCCCAGCACTTTGGGAGGCCGAGACGGGCGGATCACGAGGTCAGGAGATCGAGACCATCCTGGCTAACACAGTGAAACCCCGTCTCTACTAAAAATACAAAAACTTAGCCGGGCGAGGTGGCAGGCGCCTGTAGTCCCAGCTACTCGGGAGGCTGAGGCAGGAGAATGGCGTGAACCCGGGAGGCGGAGCTTGCAGTGAGCTGAGATCCGGCCACTGCACTCCAGCCTGGGTGACAGAGCGAGACTCCGTCTCAAAAAAAAAAAAAAAAAAAAAATGTCAGCCGGGCACGGTGACTCATGACTGTAATCCCAGCACTTTGGGAGGTGGAGATGGGCAGATCACCTAAGGTCAGGAGTTCGAGACCAGCCTGACCGACATGGAGAAACCCCGTCTCTACTAAAAAAAAAATAGTAATACAATATTAGCCCAGTGTGGTGGCACACATCTGCAGTCCCAGCTACTTGGGAGGCTGAGGTGAGAGAGTTGCTTGAACCTGGGAGGCGGAGGTTGCGGTGAGCCGAGATCACGCCATTGTACTCCAGCCTGGGCAACGAGAGCAAAACTCCATCTCAAGACAAAAAAAAAAAAAAAAAAGAAAGAAAATATCAGTAGATGTGGAGAAAGGCCAGAGACTTTGCAGACAGGAAGAAGGTAGATGCCCTGTCCTCCAAACTTGTCAAGTTTCCTGGGGGAAACAAACACAAGATTCATCCATTTGATCCTTACCCCATTAAAAACAAAATTGGGGGCCCGGCACGGTGGCTCATGCCTGTAATCCCAGCACTTTGGGAGGCCGAGGCGGCTGGATCACAAGGTCAATAGATCAAGACCATCCCGGCCATCATGCTGAAACCCCATCTCTACTAAAACTACAAAAACTTAGCTGGGCATGGTGGCACAGGCCTATAGTCCCAGCTACTCAGGAGGCTGAGGCAGGAGAATCGCTTGAACCCGGAAGGCAGAGGTTGCAGTGAGCCAAGGTCGCGCCACTGCACTCCAGCCTGGGCGATAGAGTGAGACTCCGTCTCAAAAAAAAAGAAAAATAAATTGGGCTGGGTGCAGTGGCTCACACCTTTAACCCCAGCACTTTGAGAGGCAGAGGTGGGCAGATCACTTGAGGCCAGAAGATCGAGACCAGCCTGGCCAGCATGGCGAAACCTGTCTCTACTAAAAATACAAAAATTAGGCCAGTAATGGTGGCTTACGCCTGTAATCCCAGCACTTTGGGAGGCCAAGGTGGGTGGATCCTGAGGTCAGGAGTGCCTGGCCAACATGGCAGAACACCGTCTCTACTAAAAATACAAAATAAATTAGCCGGGCCTGGTGGTATGCACCTGTAGTCCCAGCTACTCGGGAGGCTGAGGCAGGAGAATAACCTGAACCTGGGAGGCAGAGGTTGCAGTGAGTCAAGATGGTGCCACTGCACTCCAACCTGGTTGAATGTAAGATTCCATCTCAAAAAAAAAAAAAAAAAAAAAATTAGCCCAGCATGGTGGTACACACCTGTAGTCCCAGCTACTCAGGAGGCTGAGGCACGAGAATTGCTTGAACCTGGGAGGCAGAGGTTGCAGTGAGTCAAGATCGCCCCACTGCACTCCAGTCTGGGTGAGAGAGCAAGACTCTGTCTCAAAGAAAAAAAAAAAAAGATGCATTAGTTAAGAGATGCTACAGATAAAACCTAAAATCTCAGTGGCTCAACACCATAAACATTCATATCTCACTGATGTCACAGTCCAATGCAGGTGGCCCTGCTCAGGCACATGGAAGGCTAGGGTGAGGCTTGGGGCTAGCAGGTGGGTGGTTGAAAATAATACAAATTGCCGGGCGCAGTGTCTCATGCCTGTAATTCCAGCACTTTGGGAGGCCGAGGCGGGCAGATCACGAGATCAAGAGATCGAGACCATCCTGGCCAACATGGTAAAACCCCATCTCTGCTAAAAATACAAAAATTAGCTGGGCGTGATGGTGCATGCCTGTAGTCTCAGCTACTCGGGAGGCTGAGGCAGGAGAATTGCTCGAAACTGGGAGGCAGAGGTTGCAGTGAGCTGAGATCACGCCACTGCACTCCAGCCTGGCAACAGAGTGAGACTCCATTTCAAAGAAAAAAAAAACAGACATCCCCATCCCAATGTCCCACATACTTGTAAGCACTTGGTGTGGGAGTTAGATATGGAGAAAAGCCCGCTGAGCAGAATGCATAAAAGCTTGGGCTTTGGAGACCAAAAACTCAAAGTCTGACTCCCAACTAATTTCTCCATTGGCTCCTTAGCTATGTGACCTCAAGGAAGTTGTTTAACTTCCCTGGATCGTAATTTCTTTTTTTTTTTTTTGAGACGGAGTCTCGCTCTGTAGCCCAGGCTGGAGTGCAGTGGCCGGATCTCAGCTCACTGCAAGCTCCGCCTCCCGGGTTCACGCCATTCTCCTGCCTCAGCCTCCCGAGTAGCTGGGACTACAGGCGCCCGCCACCTCGCCCGGCTAGTTTTTTGTATTTCTTAGTAGAGACGGGGTTTCACCGTGTTAGCCAGGATGGTCTCGATCTCCTGACCTCGTGATCCGCCCATCTCGGCCTCCCAAAGTGCTGGGATTACAGGCTTGAGCCACCGCGCCCGGCCTCCTAATTTCATCAGCTGCAAAAACGGGAATAATATCATCTGATGTTTAGCTTTCTCATCTCTCCAGTTCTCTATTGTTGCATAATAAGCCACCCCAAAACTCAGAGGCTTTAAACAAAAGTTTACTTTCTGTAACAATTCTGTGGGTTGACCAGGATCAGCTGGGTGGTTCTTCTCTTCTGTGTAGTGTTAGTTAGAGCTAGGGCTGCAGCCATGTGGAGGCTTGCTTGGGGCACGGTGTCCAAGATGGCGTACTCACTTGCTGGCTGCTGGCTGGGAACTCGCCTGAGCTGTTACACGGAGCATCTGCACATGATCTCTCCATGAGGCTTCAACTTCTCATAATGTGGTGGCTGCATTCTTGGGAGAGTCCCAACAGTGCTGTGATCTCGGCTCACTGCAACCTCTGCTTCCCTGATCCTCCCACCTCAGCCTCCCGAGTAGCTGGGACTACAGGGGCATGCCACCACACCCAGCTAATTGTTTGTATTTTTTTGTAGGGGTCTTTTGTATTTTCTTGATGGGGTCTCGCCATGTTGCCCAGGCTGATCTTGAATTCCTGAGTGCAAAGCAATCTGCCCACTTCAGTCTCCCAAAGTGCTAGGATTATAGGTGTGAGCCACCACGCCAGGCCCAACAGTGAGCATTTCAAGAGACCCGGAGAGAAGCATCTTCAGCTACAGGAGTCCCAGAATGCCACTTTTGTAGCATTCTCTCAGGCAAATGAGTCACAGGGCCCAAAAAGATTCTAGTGGAGAGGAACTAGACCCCATCTCTTCAAGAGAGAAGTGACAAAGAACTTGTGGCCATTTTATCTAGCACATAATCTGGAAAATATACACAAATACTGGGATCAAAGGGTTTTTGCAAGAATTATATGGAATTTGTAAAAAGTACCTTGCCCGTAATGAGGGATATTGAAGAAATAAATGAAAAAATAAATAACCATTGACTGTCGTTATTCTTTTAAAAGGTTACATTTGGCGTCAAAGAGTACCTTAAGTAAATCAGGATGGAATTCTTCACATAAGAGGATTCACCTCACATCAGTCTAAATAGCCAGCTTCCCTAGTTCCTGGAAAAGAGGACCTGGGTCGTGTGTCCTTTCACTGACATCCCACTAACTATAGCTACACCCTTCACACTCAATGGGGTCTCTTCTGAAGGCCCAACGTGGAGAAAGAGGGTCTTGCTGGGAATGTGACTAGTTCCATCTCCTGGAGGGTCAGTGGTTGGACCAGGAACCTGATTCCCAGCCACCAGCTAAAACCGAATGACATCCCTTGGGCTTTGGTTGTTGGTCAAAAATGAGAATGGGGTAGGGTGCAGTGGCTCACGCCTGTAATCCTAGCACTTTGGGAGGCCTAGGTGGGTGGATCACTTGAGGCCAGGAGTTCAAGACCAGTCCGGGCAACATGGTGAAACCCCATTTCTACTAAAAATACAAAAATTAGCTGGGCATGGTGGCACACATCTGTAATCCCAGCTACTCGGGAAGCCAAGGCATGAGAGTCGTTTGAACCCAGGAAGTGGAGGTTGCAGTGACCTGAGATTGCACCATTGCACTCCAGCCTGGGTGACAGAGCAAGACTCCATCTCAAAAAAAAAAAAAAAAGTCATAGCCTCATCCTCAATAAACCACATTTTATTATGGGAGACAGGGAACGGGATTCATTTGTTTAAAATAAAATGATTAAGATGATACAAGAGGGCCAGGCACAGTGGCTCACACCTGTAATCCCAGCATTTTGGGAAGCCAAGGTAGGTGAGTCACTTGAGCCCAAGAGTTCAAGACCAATCTGGGAAACATGGCGAAACCTCATCTCTATTAAAAATACAAACAATTAGCTGGGTATAGTGGCACATGCCTGTAGTCCCAGCTACTTGGGAGTCTGAGGTGGGAAGATCACCTGATCTTGGGAAGTCAAGGCTGCAGCAGGCCGAGATTGCACCATTGCACTCCAGCCTGGGTGACCAGAGTGAGACCAGTCTTAAAAAAAAAAAAAAAAAAAAAAAAAGGTGATACAAGGGCGAAGAAGGACCATGGAATTACACTCTGTCAATAAACAGATAAGGAGCGCCAGAGGACTCTGAACTCCTTCCTAGCTCCCTCATGAATGACCTCTGAGCCAGGAGGAAGTTCTGCAGTCTCCTCCTCTGAAAGCCAGGAGCTTCTCCAACCTTTCAGCATTCCTGTTTTTAGACTCCATGGGCTGTGCTTTGGGTTAGTGATCCTATGGCCAGCTCTCGACTTTTCTCTTCCCAGGTCACCCTGCATTCCATTCAGCCAGTTCATGCACATATGTATCCATGCATCCATCCATGTATCCATCTGTCCTTCATCCATTCATCCATGTATCTTTCTTTATTTATCGCCCCCGCCCCACTCCCCCCACCCTGCCCCAAGACGGAGTCTTGCTCTGTCCCCGAGGCTGGAGTACAGTGGCACAATCTCGGCTCACTGAAACCTCTGCCTCCCTTGTTCAAGCTGTTCTCCTGTCTCAAGCTGTTCTGTCTCAACCTCCTGAGTAGCTGGGATTAATAGGTGCACCACCACATCTGGCTAATTTTTGTATTTTTACTAGAGATGGGGTTTAACCATGTTGGCCAGACTGGTCTCGAACTCCTGAATCCGTGATTCACCCGCCTCAGCCTCCCAAAGTGCTGGAATTACAGGCGTGAGCCACCATGCCAGGACCTTTTTTTTTTTTTTGAGATGGAGTCTTTCTCTGTTGCCCAGGCTGGAGTGCGGGTGGCACCTTCTTGGCTCACTGCAATCACTGCCTCCCTGGTTCAAGGGATTCTCCTGCCTTAGCCTCCCAAGCAGCTGGGATTACAGGCATGCACCACTATATCTATTTTTTGTATTTTTATTAGAGATGGAGTTTCACCATGTTAGCCAAGCTGGTCTCGAACTCCTGATCTCAAGTGATCCACCCGCCTCGGCCTCCCAAAGTGCTGGGATTACAGGCATAAGCCATCACACCCAACCTAGTCCTAGCTTTGATTCAAGAGTTTTGATTATGGCCAGGCGCTGTGGCTCACACCTGTAATTTCAACACTTTGGGAGACTGAGGCAGGCAGATCACTTGAGGTCAGGAGTTGGAGACCAGCCTGGCCAACATGGTGAAACTCCGTCTCTAAGAAAAATGTAAAAAATTATCCAGGTGTGGTGGTACATGCCTGTAATCCTAGCTATTCAGGAGACTGAGGCAGGAGAATGGCTTGAACCTGGGAGGAGGAGGTTGCAGTGAATCGAGATCGCACCATTGCACTCCAGTCTGGGTGACAGACTCCGTCTCAGGAAAAAATGAATAAATAAATCTCAACCTTTTCTTTTTTTGGTGGGGATAGAAATTTTATTTATCCATGAAAGCCTTAAATCTGGGAACCTGATCTAATCCAACATTCTTTATTTATGTATGTATTTATTTATTTTTCCTTTGGAGACGGAGTTTCACTCTTGTTTCCCAGGCTGGAGTGCAATGATATGATCTTGGCTCACTGTAACCTCTGCCTCCCAGGTTCAAGCGATTCTCCTGCCTCAACCTCCCTAGTAGCTGGGATTACAGGCACCTGCCACCATGGCCAGCCAATTTTTATATTATTAGTAGAGATGGGGTTTTATCACGATGACCAGGCTGGTCTCAAACTCCTGACCTCAGGTAATCCACCCGCCTCAGCTTCCAAAGTGCTGGGATTACAGGCGTGAGCCACTGCGCCCAGCCCCTAATCCAACATTCTTATTAAAATGAGAAGAAAACTGAGGGCCGGGCGCGGTGGCTCAAGCCTGTAATCCCAGCACTTTGGGAGGCCGAGACGGGCGGATCACGAGGTCAGGAGATCGAGACCATCCTGGCTAACACGGTGAAACCCCGTCTCCACTAAAAATACAAAAAAAACTAGCTGGGCGAGGTGGCGGGCGCCTGTAGTCCCAGCTACTCGGGAGGCTGAGGCAGGAGAATGGCATAAACCTGGGAGACAGAGCTTGCAGTGAGCTGAGATCCGGCCACTGTACTCCAGCCTGGGTGACAGAGCGAGACTCCATCTCAAAAAAAAAAAAAAAAAAGAAAGAAAACTGAGGCCCCGTGAGGGAAGGTGACTTATCAAGGTCACCAGCAGTTAATGGCAGCCTGGAAGCCAGGCCTCCAGCCTCCTAGTCTAATGGTTAATGTTTAGCTGGCTGAGTCTCTGTCTCCGCCTATGTTCTTGATGCTCATTCCAGGGAATGGAAAGATGTGGATATGAGGAGGAAGCCCCGATATCCTTCTCTGTCCTTTTTCCTCAAAACAACAGACTCAGCAGTGACCTATTTCAGAAAAAGCGCAAAACAGCAGCTGGCTGCCCATGGGTAGAGTCTGCAGAATCTACTCCTCCTCTGTTCCCCCAGCTCTCTCCCCACAGGTAGGGCTGTGGTCATGGGAAAAGGACTCAAGCAGGAGCTGCCAGGACAGACAGTGGCGGGACCTACCTGGAATGGAATCTTAGCTTAGAGGCCCTCTGCCACCAAAGAAGCTAGGGTGAGAGGAAGACATTGCATTCTGTGAGGACCCCAGCTCCCAGCATTTGTAGACAAATGATTATTTCCTTTCATCTTCTGAGTTGAGACACAGCCATTCACCATAGAACAAAGGCACTCGCTTTCTGTAGCTACCATCAGGGCTCTTTGCACTGGGAACAGGGCCAAACAGGGGCAAACTGTAAAAATAGTAAAAGGGCAAGATCCCCCAAAGCAAACGCTCAGTGTGTACAAGGCACACCCTCAGAACTGAGGTAGATGCTTCACACAGCAGATGGGAAGACAGACAGCAGACCAGACAAGTGACCAAGTCTGAGGGACTGGTGCAATCTCCATGAAATAAAGCACCAGCCCGGCCCGAGGGAGAGCACGGCTTTTCCCGCTGCCTCCCAGTTCCCTCATCTTCGCTGCCGGGAAGTTCTTTACAACTAATTCCAATCTCTCTGCTGCAAATCTCTACCCTCTAATTCAGCCTCAGGGACTGAAATCCTCCTTTTGGATGGAGCCTGGGCCCTGGCTTCCAGTGCTGGCTCCAGCACTGACCACTGCCTGACCTTGGGCAGGACCCTCTGCACTGGTCCCTCATTTGTGAGATGGTGAGATTCTGTGGTTCCTTCCAGCTCTGGCTGATTAAATTGTCCTCAGCCTTCTCCTCCCCAGAGGTTGTAAATAGAAGCTGTTGTGTGCTGATATTTCGGGGGGAAAAAATAAACTGGAAGAGAAGAAAGACTAAGAAAAAAGAAAGAAGGGAGAAAGAAAGAAGAGGAGGAAGAGGAAGGTAGGGAAAGGGGAGAAGAAGAAGAAACATTTAAAAACTAAGAGCTGGGGCTGGGCGGGGTGGCTCATGACTGTAATCCCAGCACTTTGGGAGGCCAAGGCAGGTGGATCACCTGAAGTCAGGAGTTCAAGACTAGCCTGGGCAACATGGTGAAACCCCATCTCTACTAAAAATACAAAATTAGCCAGGCACAGTGGCATGTGCCTGTAATCCCAGTTACTCGGGAGGCTGAAGCAGGAGAATCACTTGAACATGGGAGTGGAAGTTGCAGTGAGCCAAGATTGTGCCACTGCACTCCAGCCTGGGCACAAGAGTGAAACTCCATAACCCCCCCCCAAAAAAAAAAAAAAACAAAAACAAAGCTGGGCCGGGTGCAATGGCTCATGCCTGTAATCCCAGCACTTTGGGAGGCCAAGGCAAGTGGATCATTTGAGGCTAGGAGTTCAAGACCAGCCTGGCCAACGTGGTGAAACCCCATCTCTACTAAAAATACAAAAATTAGCCAGACATAGTGACGTGTGCCTGTAATTCCAGCTACTTGAGAGGCTGAGGCACAAGCATTTCTTGAGCCTGGGAGGCAGAGGTTGCAGTGAGCCGAGATCACGCCACTGTGCTCCAGCCTGGGCAACAGAGCAAGACTGTTTCAAAAAAAACAAAAATAAAAATAAAGTATCTTAATGTCTGGCTTCTCTGAGAAATTGGAATTTCCGGCAACCCTGGTCCTCATTCCTGCTTGGAAACCATGAGCTAGAGTTGGATGGACCCCTGCCCTCAAGTTCACTACGGTTCCAACCTGGCAGCTTTTCTCCTGTATGTGTCCTGCCTGCCCCCAGGGAACATCTGGATTTTAAAGAGCTACAATTGACCTTGAACCAAATCAGCCAATTCCAGCCCACCCCTTTGCTTGCCTGCACCCTAGCGTTCACCCTGGGGCACTGAAATGCCAGTAACTGAGCAGAGGTCTGCATCAGAGCCAGCTGTCCGATCAGCCTCTGCTCAGAAGCTCAGGCTGACAAAGGGAATGGGACTGACCAGGAAAACTAGCCAAGGGCTGTGCAGGGAGTGAGGTGAGACAGATGCAGCCTCTCAGCTTCACCATAAATTTTAGCAGTTCACAAATCCCAGCATCTTCCTTACTTGTCTGGCTGCTCATGATTAACAGAAGCCCAGGGAGAAGCTGACTCTACCTTCTCTTCAACCACACCCAAGATATTGGTATAAGGGAAGCTGGCACCATGAGTATAAAGGAGGCTTCCGAGTTCTGCGCTAATACAGCTGGACCTCAAACAACCAGAACCTAATGACCATTGTATGTAACTGAATTCCTGATTGATATGGGTTTAGTCTTCTAACCTGTATATTCCTTGATGTTTCAAATAAATAATCTTAACATGTGTTAGAAATCCTTTCTTCTAGCCAAGTGTGGTGGAATGCACCTGTAGTCCTAGCTACTTAGGAAGCTGAGGCGGGAGGATCCCTTGAGCCCAGGAGTTTGAGGCCTATCTGGACAACACAGTGAGACCCATCTCTACAAAAAGAAATAAATCCTTTCTTCTTGAGCAAACCTCATGAATAAAACCGAATCTTTTTTGGCTGATTTAAGGCCTGGTAAAGAGCTTCCTTTCCTGCAAAAGTTGTTTTTAAGCACCTATGACGTGTCACCCCTGTCTAGCCTTGAGAACCGAGAGGGTGCAGGCAACGGGCCAGAGTGAGTACTAACCACAGAATGTTCCTGAGAAGTTGCCTTCATAGACTAATTCTAGTTTGTGTTTGTTTTTATTTTGAGACAAAGTCTTGCTTTGTCTCCCAGGCTGGGGAATGCAGTGTGTGATCTTGACTCACTGCAACCTCCGCCTCATGGGTCCAAGCAATTATTGTGCCTCAGCCTCCCAAGTAGCTGAGATTACAGGCACACATCACCATGTCTGGCTAATTTTTGTATTTTTAGTAAAGACGGGGTTTCACCATGTTGGCCAGGCTGGTCTCGAACTCCTGCCCTCAAGTGATCTAAGCCTCCCAAAGTGCTGGGATTACAGGCTTGAGCTACCACGCCCAGCCTATAGACTAATTCTAGTTTGAATGCCTTGCCTATAGACTAATTCTAGTTTGAATGCCTTGCCTATAGACTAATTCTAGTTTGAATGCCTTGCCTATAGACTAATTCTAGTTTGAATGCCTTGCTTCCAGCCCTTACTTCCTGGTTCTAGGTTGATTAGAGCTCCTTAGGGACCTTCACTTCAGTACAAGCCAGAGCTTGTACTGAATCCTAGTTTGTGTCTTGAGGATTTGCTTTTTTTTTTTGTCCTAAGGATTGAAACCCCAGGGGGGGAAAAATCAAACTAATTGTGAGCTCTGGATAGCTGAGTTCAAATTAACTGAGGTTTAACTGAACAGGTCTTGGGCCCTGGGACAGTCTTGATAATTGAAATAGAGCAGAGCTGGAATTGGATACGTCTGAATATGAATCCTGGTTTTACCATTTCCAGTCAGTAGGATCTTACATAACTTACCTTTCTCAAGCATTTACTATGTATGCACTTAGCACTGTGTATAACACTTCCCATGCATTATCATTTGATCAGTGAGCTCTAAAAGCATTGCATAAGAAGCCTCAGGAAAGACACTTTACCTCTCTGAGTCCGAATTTCTACATCTACATGGTGAAAACAAAAATAAACATCGGACAGGTTTCTCGGGTGAATTAAGTGAGCTCAGTGCTGGAACGTCCTCAGCATCTGGGCTGGCCCAGGGCGTGTGCACTGCAGGTGTGGCCACCAGAATACGGAATACACCACTCTATCAAATGCATCCTGCCAGGGTGCTCTGCTGGGTAGTCAGGTTTGGGTTGTTGATTTTCTTTTTTTTGAGACGGAGTTTCGCTCTTGTTGCCCAGGCTGGTGGCAGGCACCTGTAGTCCCAGCTACTCGGGAGGCTAAGGCAGGAGAATTGCTTGAACCTGGGAGGCAGAGGTTGCAGTGAGCCAAGATTGTGCCACTGCACTCCAGCCTGGGTGACAGAGCGAGACTCTGTCTCAAAAAAAAAAAAAAAAGAAGTTGATACAGCAAAGGCTGGGGCATGATGTTTAAGAGGCAGGAACTGAGGAGCTCTGTAGGGTCCAATTATGGAGGGTCGTTCAAGCCCCAGCAGGGTTAAAGATAATAGGAAGCTTTTGAAGGGTATGAAGCCCAGGCTGTCATGATCAACTCTACTGAGACCAGTGAAATATGCAGATGAGTAGATGACCTGTCTCATCCCTTGCCTGGAGCAGGGAAGCCTGTTTGAGAATCTTTCCCATCGTGACCAGCTGCTGGGAGTCTGCTTCCTTTCTGTTCAGGTGGCTGCCGACAACTACCAGGCACTGGCGAGCTTCTTTGGAAAGTTCTCCACTTTTGCCAGCCATGACTGCTGTTTTTGGAAAATGTGACAGGGGTGTGTATGTGCTCTCCCTGAGTGTGCAAATTGTCAAGGGTCTGTTTTCCATCAATTTCAAAGTAAGCCTCAAGCCTCAGCTGAGCAGGAATTAACACCAGCAAAACCTTGAGTTCCTTATCCTTTCCTTCAAGGCTTCCTCGATCCTATAAATATGTATTGAGCACCCCATCTGTGCCAGGAACTGATGTGGCACTGGGAATATGGCAGTGACCAAGACAGACACAATCTCTGCCTTCTAGGTGGGAGGAAATAGGCAGTGAACACAAACACACACATACAAAAAGGTCGTTTAGAACACTAACTGCAGTGAAGGGCCTCCTTAGCATCCTTGGAAGCCTTCCTGAGAAGGAAACAGGTGAGTTGAAGGATGAGGAACAGCTAGAGAAGATTGGTCCAGGAGGAGAGAAAAGGAGTGTGTCTGGGCATGGTGGCTCATGCCTGTAATCCCAGTACTTTGGGAGGCCACGGCGGGCAGATTGCTTGAGCCCAGGAGTTAGAGACCAGACTGGGCAACAAAGTGAGAGTCCGTCTCTACTAAAAATACAAAAAGTTAGCCGGGCGTGGTGGCTCATGCCTGTAATCCTACCACTTTGGGAGGCCGAGGCAGGTGAATCACCTGAGGTCAGGAGTTTGAGACCAGCCTCACCAACATGGTGAAATCCCATCTTTACTAAAAATTAGCCAGGCGTGGTGGCGGGCACCTATAATCCCAGTTACTAAACAGGGTGAGGCAGGAGAATCACTTGAACCCGGGGCGGGTGGAGGTTGCAGTGAGCCAAGATCACAACACTGCACTCCAGCCTGGGCGACAGAGCAAAACTCTGTCAAGAAAAACAAAAAACAAAAACAAACAAACAAACAAACAAATTGGCTGAGCGCGGTGGCTCACGCCTGTAATCCCAGCACTTTGGGAGGTCAAGGTGGATCATGAGGTCGGGAGATGGAGATCATCCTGGCCAACATGGTGAAAGCCCATCTCTACTAAAAATACAAAAATTAGCTGGGCGTGGTGGCACGTGGCTGTAATATCAGCTACTCGGGAGGATGAGGCAGCAGAATTGCTTGAACCAGGGAGTCGGAGGTTGCACTGAGCCAAGATCCCGCCACTGCACTCCAGTTTGGTGATAGAGTGAGACTCCATCTCAAAAAATAAAAAAAATTTTAAAAATTAGCCAGGTGTGGTGGTGCACACTTGTAGTCCAAGCTACTCGGGAGGCTGAAGGGGAGGATTACCTGAGCCTGAGGAGGTCAAGGCTGAGTGATCGCACCATTGCCCTCCAGCCTGGGTGACCGAATGAGACCCACCTCAGTGTTGGGGATGGACAGTAAGAAAGAGGCTCTTGTGGTAGGTGGGGGCCTTGTAAGCCATGTAAAGATTATATAGGGAGCTATTAGAAGGATTTTAGCAGAAGGATAGTTTATGGAGGAGCAGGGCAGAGTACAAAGATGGAGACCAATCAGGGCGTGCTGTGGTCCAGGCAGAGATGACAGCGACACATGGACTAGAATGAGAACATGGGAGATAGGCCGGGCGCGGTGGCTCACGCCTGTAATCCCAGCACTTTGGGAGGCCGAGGCGGGCGGATCACAAGGTCAGGAGATCGAGACCACGGTGAAACCCCGTCTCTACTAAAAATACAAAAAATTAGCCGGGCGCGGTTGTGGGCGCCTGTAGTCCCAGCTACTCGGGAGGCTGAGGCAGGAGAATGGCGTGAACCCGGGAGGCGGAGCTTGCAGTGAGCCGAGATCGCGCCACTGCACTCCAGCCTGGGCCACAGAGCGAGACTCCGTCTCAAAAAAAAAAAAAAAAAAAAAAAAAAAAAGAGAACATGGGAGATAGAGATCAATGGGAAGAGTGGGGATATATTCAGAGGATAGTGACTGATCTCTGACCTTGATCCTCATCCCCCTCTACTGCAATCTGAAAGGTGTCAGCTGCTCTGAGGTTCTGAGTGTGGCTCTGTGTTAACCCTGCAGGAGGCAATGTAGCCAAGTGGCTACAAGTGTAGATCTGGACATCACACCAATCTGGGTTTGAATCCTGGCACTGCCTCTGACTGACTGTGGCCTTGAGCAAGCTCTTTACTGTCCCTTTGCCTCAATTTCCTTGTCTGCAAAATGGGAATGCACAGGCCGGGCACGGTGGTTCATGCATGTAATCCCAGCACTTTGGGAGGCCAAGGCGAGTGGATCACCTGAGGCCGGGAGCTCGAGACCAGCCTGCCAACACGGTGAAACCCTGTCTCTAGTAAAAATACAAAACTTAGCCAGTCGTGGTGACCCATGTCTGTAATCCCAGCTACTTGGGACGCTGAGACAGGAGAATCGCTTAAACCTGGGAGGCTGAGGTTGCAGTGAACCGAGATCGCGCCACTGCACTCCAGCTTAGGCAGTGGAGTGAGACTCTGTCTCAAAAAAAAAAATGGGAATGCACAGAGTAGTACCTGCTTCACAGGGTTATGGTAAATAAAAAAGACAATTAAAATGAAGTACTCAAGGCAGAGTCTGGCAGACAGCGAGTGCTCAGTCAAGGTGTGTCATTATCACTGTCATGATCAAGTAGAGGCATTTACTTGTCCCTCCTGGTTTTAGGCCAATTACACTGACGGAATTTGGTTACAATGGCCTCATTGGCAAAGAGTAAGTTTTGTCTCCTTCCAGTCCTTATCTTTGGCACCTTGTGGTACACCTACCTGTGAGGCAGGTGGCTCTCTGCCATCCTTAAGTCAGAGACAGGTGATGCCACCATGCAGACCAATTTAGAAATGGCAGGAAATGGGGTGACTTCCATGGGAATGGAGGTGGGTCCAGTGGCCCCCTGCTGTCACTGTCCGACTTTCCAGACCTCTGTCCACAGCCTCTGGCCATTCCTCACATCTACTGCTGCTCTGAGGGCACCTGCAACTTCAGCAACACAGAGAACCACGGCCTGAAAGCGGTGAGTCACCTCCTCTCCTCAGAATCAGAGGAAGGTTAGAATGAGGGTGTCTCGGCCGGGAGCAGTGGCTCACGCCTGTCATCTCAGCACTTTGGGGGACTGAGGCGGGTGGGTTACCTGAGGTCGGGAGTTCAAGACCAGCCTAGCCAACATGGAGAAACCCCATCTCTACTAAAAATACAAAATTAGCCAGGTATGGAGGCACATGCCTGTAATCCCAGCTTCTCGGGAGGCTGAGGCGGGAGAATTCCTTGAACCTGTGAGGCGGAGGTTGCGGTAAGCCAAGATCGCACCATTGCACTCTAGCCTGGGCAACAAGAGCGAAACTCCATCTCAAAAAAAAAAAAAAAAAAAAAAAATTAAACTGAGACAGGGTCTCTCTGCTATGCTGCCCAGGCTGGTCTGGAACTGCTGGGCTCAAGCAATCCTCCCACTTTGGCCTCCCAAAGTGCTGGAACTACAGGCATGAGCTATTGTACCTGGCCAGGATGTCTCTTTCCTGCTCAGGTGTCAGAAGAGCAAAAAGAGGAGCTTAGAACCCCAGTGCCTAGTGCTGTACACGCACGCGCACACACGCATGCACAAACACACACACACAAACACACACACACTCTTCCAATTCACAGTTTACAAAGCATGACATTTCCTCCTTTGCACCATACAGCAACCCTGTGAAGCAGGCAGATTGGTTGGGCCCACAGTGTTGTTTTAAAAAATCGTGTTCCGGCCAGGTGCCGTGGCTCACGCCTGTAATCCCAGCACTTTGGGAGACAGAGGCAGGCAGATCACAAGGTCAGGAGATCGAGACCATCCTGGCTAACAGGGTGAAACCCCGTCTCTACTAAAAATACAAAAAAATTAGCCGGGCATGGTGGCGGGCGCCTGTAGTCCCAGCTACTCGGGAGGCTGAGGCAGGAGAATAGCGGGAACCCGGGAGGCCGAGCTTGCAGTGAGCCGAGATTGTACCCCTGCACTCCAGCCTGGGTGACAGAGCGAGACTCTGTCTCAAAAAAAAAAAAAAAAAAAACAAGAACAACAAAAAAAAATTGTGCTCCTAGGCCAGGCCCAGTGACTCACGCCTGTAATTCCAGCACTTTGTGAGGCCAAGGCGGGCGGATCACCTGAGGTCAGGAGTTCAAAACCAGCCTGGACAACATGGTAAAACCCTGTCTCTACTAAAAATACAAAATTAGCCTTGTGTGGTGGCACACACCTGTAATCCCAGCTACTCGGGAGGCTGAGGCAGGAGAATTGCTTGAACCCAGGAGGCGGAGGTTGTGGTGAGCCAAGATTGCACCATTGCACTCCAGCCTGGACAACAAGAGTGAAACTCCATCTCAAAAGAAAAAAAAAAAAAAAATTCCTGGGCTGGGCATGGTGGCTCATGCCTGTAATACCAGCACTTTGAGAGGCCAAGGCGGGTGGATCACCTGAGGTCAGGAGTTCAAGACCAGCCTGGTCAACATGTTGCAACCCCGTCTCTACTAATAATACAAAAATTAGTTGGGCGTGGTGGCATGTGCCTGTAATCCCAGCTACTCAGGAGGCTAAGGCAGAATAATTGCTTGAACCAAGGAGGCAGAGGTTACAGTGAGCCGAGATCACGCCATTGCACTCCAGCCTGGGCAACAAGAGCAAAAATCCGTAAATAAAATAAAATAAAATAAAATATTGTTTTACTGGCCAGGCATGGTGGCTCATGCCTGTAATCCCAACACTTTGGGAAGCCGAGGTGGGACCAGACTACCTAGTCAACATAGTGAGGCTCTGTCTCTATAAAAAAATTAAATATAGGCCGGACGCAGTGGCTCACACCTGTAATCCCAGCACTGTGGGAGGCCAAGGCGGGCAGATAATGAGGTCAGGAGTTCAAGACCAGCCTGGCCAACATGGTGAAACCCTGTCTCTACTAAAAATACAAAAAAAAAAAAAAAAAAAAAAAAATTAGCTGGGCGTGGTGGCACGTGCCTGTAATCCCAGCTACTCTGGAGACTACAGGAGAATTGCTTGAACCGGGACCTGGGAGGCAGAGGTTGCAGTGAGCAGAGATCATGCCACTGCACTCCAGACTGGGCAACAGAGCCAGACTCTGTCTCAAAAAAAAAAAAATAGTAAATTTAAAAATAAATAGGCTGGCACAGTGGCTCATGCCTGTAATTCCAGCACTTTGGGAGGCTGAGGCAGGTGGATCACCTGAGGCCAGGAATTCAAGACCAGCCTGGTCAACATGGTGAAACTCCGTCTCTACTGAAAATACAAAAATTAGCCGGACTTGGTGGTATGCGCCTGTAATCCCAGCTACTTCGAAGGCTAAGGCAAGAAAATTGCTTGAACCCCAGAGGCAGAGGTTGCAGTGAGCCAAGATTGTGCCATTGCACTCCAGCCTGGGCAACAGAGCAAGACTGTCTCAAAAACAAAAACAAAAACAAAAATTAAAAAATATAAAGCAGCAGGAGGTCTCACAAGGAATGGTGACAATTTAGAGAAGACTGCCCTAGAGCAGTGATTTCATCTGTGCTCCCTGCCTGCTGCTGGGCCCTCAAGTTCTGATTATCCATTGCTGGAATCTGAATATTCCAAGTGCCTTCGATTTCCATTTGACCCTTGACAAAGGATTATTGTGCATGGGGAGTTATTACAGGCCACCAAAATTTGGTTTTCAAATAGAATTAGCATTTGAGGAGTGTTTACTGGGCACAGTCAGATTTCTGCCAAGAAGTTTGGTTGCCATGCAGCCTTGCAAACTTTCTGCTGTGTATGCCCAAGTGGAGATAGTTTTACCCCTATTAAGACTGACAATGGGGGAGATGATAGGACCATAGAGTCTTTGGCTCTACCTAAATAGGCCAATTAAATAAAATCATGGGGCCAGGCACATTGGCCTGTTCCTATAATCCCAGCACTTTGGGAGGCTGAGGCAGGAAGATCGCTTGAACCCAGGATTTGAGACCAGCCTGGGCAACATAGCAAGATCCTATCTCTAAAAAAATTTTTTTTAATTGGCTGGGCAAGTTGGCCCATGTCTGTAGTCCTAGCTGCTTGGGAGGCTGAGGCAGGAGGATCGATTGAGCCCAGGAGTTTGAGGTGGCAGTAAGCTATGACTGTGCAACTGTACTGCAGCCTGGGCAACAGAGTGAGACCCTGTCTCTAAAAAAAGAAGAAAAAGAAAAATGGTGAGCCCTGGCCCCTACAGCGTAATCCAGCCCACTGCCTTGGTGATGCTAGTTGATACTTAGTAGCTCTCTCCTGGGTGGGAAAGGGCTGCAGCTTCTCCCAGCTCCCTGTGGTATGGCATGGGTGTGTCTCCTGGAGTCAGCTCCAAGACTGCCCTTCCCTCTAGGAAGCCACAGGGCACAAGCTCAGGTCCCATATGCTCTGCTGGTAGCTTCTATCATGTGGGATGTCAGAGGGATTAGGACCTTGATGTCAATTGGTGTTGGCCAGGAAGTATAGCAAGTTGTATTTCACCCTCAACCTCAGAAAGACTTTGGACTGATTCTTCTCTGCAGGTCCTAGAAGCTTATGGCATGATTCAGGGCATTGGCCTCAACATTTACCACCTCTACTCACCCTGGTGGAAGGCATCAGGGGCATTACACCACTGTCATGAGCAACCTGTTCCAAAGATACCAGTTCAATGTGGTCACCTGGGTAAGTGGTTGGTGAGGTGGGATGTGGGATGGTGGAGGCTGCATCCTATAATCTGGAGATAATTATTATAGATAATGCTTCTCTCTACCTTTACAACTAGTCCGGTCCACCATCGTCTCTTGCCTGGACCATTACAATCTACCTCTAATTTGGAGATTCCTGATTCCATCCTTGTTCTCCTATAGTCTTTTTCCTCTTGCAGCAGCCTTTATTTATTTATTTATTTATTTATTTATTATTTTATTTATTTATTTTTTTCAGACATAGTCTCACTGTGTCTCCCAGGCTGGAGTGCAGTGGCACGATCTTGGCCCAGCACCCAGCATTTTTGGAGGCTGAGGCAGGAAGATTGCTTAAGCTCAGGAATTCCAGACCAGCCTGGTCCATAGCAAGACCCCAACTTTAAAAAAGCAAAATTCAAAATAAATTAATAAATAATAAAGGAGTCAGACTCCTGAGGTTCATATTCCAGCTTTACCCTAGGTAACCATGCACTACGACACCGCCTCTCTGAGCTTCAGTGCCTTCATCTGTGAAATGGGATGACAGCAGTACATAGCCATAGGGTAGAGGATCTTCATGAGGGTTAAATGAGATAAAGTATGTAAAATACCCAATGTCTAGTGTAGAGGAAGATTTTGTTGCTGTCGTTGTTTTGAGACGAAGTATCGCTCTGGTGCCCAGGCTGGTCTGGAATTCCTGAGCTCAAGCAATCTTCCTGCCTCAGCCTCCAAAAATGCTGGGTGCTGGGATCACAGGCATGACCCACTGCATGCTGCACCCAGCCTCTTTTTTTTTATTTTTACTTTTTTTTAGAGACAGGATCTCACTCTGTTGCCCAGGTTGGACTGCAGTGGTGCCATCATAGTTCACTGCAGCCTCAAAACTCGAGGGCTTAAAGGATCCTTCTGCCCCAGCCTACCGAGTAGCTGGGACTACAGGCATACACTACTATGCTCAGCTAATTAGAAGTCTGACTCCTGAGCCCAGACTGTAGTACTCAAGGTACCTCATTCTGGCCTCCCTGGAAGCATCCTTGGGGCCAGTTTTCTGTGCTGAGACAGTCTTGGACTGGAGACAGCACAGTCTTGAACCTGAAAGGGATCAAGGTGGTGGGATGCTCAGGTGGTGGAAATGAGGGATAGGCAGCACTTCCCCAGGGTCCCCTATCCAAGGCAGGTACACCCTGGGCCCTACCTCTTAGGAATATTGGATGGCAATGGAGGCAGAAAGGAAGGCATGCAGAGGGCCTTACTGCCTCTCCTCTTTCCACCTCACTTTTCCTGGGTTACTCTCTCTGAGAACCCTCATTTGGAGTACAGTGTGGACCAGGGGCTACTGTGACTCAGAACAGTTCCAAGTGGAAATGACTTAGAGATCATCCTAGCCAATTCCTCTGTTTTACAGAAAGATTCTGAGACTTAGAGAGGAAGAAAGACTTGGTCTATACGGGAATGAGCAAAGGTGTAATTGCTTCATCATGGGTTCTTCCTGCCTGTTGCACAAACAAAATCAGTTCACTGAGACTGTGATATTGCAGGAGAGAGTTTTATTAACTCAAGGCTGGTCGTGCAGTAGTTGGAGTTATTACTCAAATCAGTGTCTCTGAGAAGTCAGAGGCTGGGCTTTTTATGAACAAGTTGGTGGGCAGGGGGCAGGGAATCAGTTGGAGATAGCACAGAAGTGTAGAAAATGGGCCTCCTGTACTGAGTCTGCCTCCAGGTGGGGCCACAGGACTGGTTGAGGCATGAGTCACAGGTTGGGGCAGGATCAGCCAGTTGCCAAAAAATCTGGGGAAAAAAAAATCTGGGCCAAGAACGATGTCTCATGCCTGTAATCCCAGCACTTTGGGAGGCCGAGGTGGTCGGATCACGAGGTCAGGAGTTTGAGACCAGCCTGACCAACATGGTGAAACCCTGTCTCTACTAAAAATACAAAAACTAGCCGGGCATGGTGGCACACTCTTGTAATCCCAGCTACTCAGGAGGCTGAGGCAGGAGAATCTCTTGAACCTGGGAGGTGGAGGTTGCAGTGAGCCAAGATCGCACCACTGCACTCTAGCCTGGGCGACAGAGGGAGACTCCGTCTCAAGAAAAAAGAAATCTCAAAAGACAAATCTTAAATTTCACAAGTAATGTTATCTATAGGAGCAAGAGGAAGTCACAAATCCTGTGGCCTCTGGCCACATGACTGCTGAGCATAAGGGATTATAGAAACTATGCCTACATTTAGCAGAACTCGGGCCCGTCCCATACTCCTAATCTTGTGGACTTTCATTAGTCCTTTTTTGCTTTTTGTGTTTTTTTGTGTGTGTTTTTTGTTTTTTGTTTTTTTTGAGACAAAGTTCTGCTCTGTCGTCTAGGCTGAAGTGCAATGGCATAATCACAGCTCACTGCCTCAAACCATCTTCCTACCTCAGCCTCCCAAGTAGCTGGGACTAGAGGTGTGCACCACCACATATTGCTAATTTTTTATTTAAAAAGTTTCTTTCTTTTCTTTCTTTTTTTTTTGAGATGGAGTTTCACTCTGTCACCCAGGTTGGAGTGCAGTTGCGTGATCTCTGCTCACTGCAACCCCTGGCTCCCAAGTAGCTTAGATTACAGGCATCTACCGTCATGCCCAGCTCATTTTTGTATTTTTAGTAGAGACGGGGTTTCACCATGTTGGCCAAGCTGGTCTCGAACTCCTGACCTCAGGCGATCCACCTGCCTCAGCCTCCCAAAGTGCTGGGATTACAGGTGTGAGCCACCATGCCCAGCCTAGAGGGGGTTAGTTTTAAAGGAGGACTATTATCATCCTTGCTTTCAAATTAAACTATTAATATCAGGGCATGGTGGCTCATGCCTGTAATCCTAACATTTTGCGAGGCCAAGATGGGAGGATCGCTTGAGGCCAGGAGTTCGAGACCAGCCTAGTCAACATAGTGAGACCTCATCTCTTTATTTCTATTTATTTTATTTATTTATTTATTTATTTATTTATTTATTTATTTATTTATTTATTTTGAGTCAGAGTCTTGCTCCATTGCCCAGGCTGGAGTGCAGTGGCGCAATCTTGGCTCACTGCAGCCTCTGCCTCCCTGGTTCAAGTGATCCTCTTGCCTCAGTCTCCCGAGTATCTGGGATTACAGACATGTGCCACTTACACGCAGCTAATTTTTGTATTTTTAGTAGAGCCAGGGTTTCACCATGTTGGATAGGCTGTTCTCAAACTCCTGACCTCAGGTGACCCGCCCACCTCAGCCTCCCAAAGTGCTGGGATTATAGGCGTGAACCACCACACCTAGCTGAGACCCCATCTCCATTTTTTTTTTAAATTAAACTATCAACTAAATTCCTCCCATGATTAGCTTGGCCTATGCCCAGGAATGAATGGAAGAGAGCCAGCTTGTGAGGCTAGAAGCAAGATGGAGTCAGCCATGTGAGACTTTTCTCACTGTCACAATCTTTGCAAAGGCAATTTCAAAAGTACAGAAACAGAGCAGGGGTATAGAACTTGGAAAACGTTTGCAGGATTCCAAAAGAGCATCTTCATGGGATTCACCAAGTCTGGGGGGCCTGGTCATGGAACAATGGGATGGAGGGATAATGTGTCTCTGGCTTTGAATTCTATAAACCCCTACTGCACTCTCTTCCTCCAGTCTCCTAATGGTCCCATCCCTGGGGTACCCGAATGCATTAATACCACTGCCATATGGATGTCAGGGATGTGGCTGAAAGGCTCTCTGTTTTCCTGACTCCCTCCCTGCCTGGAAACCATGCAGTTGAGTCTAAGATCTGGTCAGCCAATGGTAGAGGCATGACAGCTGGGCTGTGGCCTCAAAGGATTAAGGGGCTTTCTTGAGGGAGAGCTAGGGCACGTAAGCACTCAGTTATTTGTTGAAAGAAGAAATAAGTGAGGGTGTGAAAGGAAAATAAAATCTCAAAATCCTCAAATCACTAAGCCAAAGGGAAAAGTCAAGCTGGGAACTGTGTCAGGCAAACCTGCCTTCCATTCTATTCCTCAATAAGATAGCTACAAAGATATGTCCACTGCAGCCTCGACTGCCTAGGCTCAAGTCATCCTCCCACCTCAGCCTCCTGAGTAGCTGGGACTACAGATGTGCACCAACACAAAAATTCCTTGTGGGCCTCAAGGTCCTTACCCTGTTGAATTTCACCCTGGCAATGTAAATTGATAGCTTATCTTCACAGGTGAGGGACAAAGGACAGAATTCAAAGTCATCCCTCTGCTCACCTGAGACAAATCCATATCTGATTGCCCCCTCTCCCCTATTGTTTATGTAAAAATGCAGATTCACTGAGCTGGACTAAGGCATAAGTGACCATTCCTCTACCCCCCTCTCACATGTAAATTGTATGTTTAGTAAAATGCTAATCTGAGACTCAAAGAAATGCAACCTTTTGTCTCTTATCTACAGATGACCCTGATGCAGAAGCCCCCACTTTGAGCTGTCGCAACCTTTCCAGATGGAACCAAAGTACATCTTACACATACTGATTGATGCCTTATGTCTCCCTAAAATGTATGAAACCAAGCTGCGCCCCAGCCACCTTGGACACGTGTTGTCAGGATCTCCTGAGGCTGTGTCATGGGTTAACCTTGGCAAAATAAACTTTCTAAACTGATTGAGACCTGTCTCCGATAGTTTTGGGTTAAGAAGGGAGAGTGCTATGTGGCAGTTGGAGAGGATTCAGGGGTGAAGGTTGGGGGAGTCCCAGGGTCCAGGAAGAGGGTGTGGGTGAGAGTTGTCATCCTGGGAGGAGTGTGAGTGTGCCCATGTCTAGCAGCAACTTTGTGCTGGTTGGGAGGCGGGGTTGACCAGGGCCCCCGGGAATCCCAGTTCTCAGTTTCCCTGAGACCCAGAGTAGACACAGCCATCCTCAGCTGCTTCTCCCTGCAGTACTATGCGGACATGTCCCCTTTCTACCGGAAGCTGCTGCAGCACAACCTCCGTGCCCCATGTGACAAACGCAAAGTCATCTGACTGGGGAGAGGTTTGTGGAGACCCTCTGCCCCAGGGGAGGGGAAGAGTGGATTCTAGTTGGGGGGGTTTGGTGGGGATTGGGGGTGGAGGTGGAGTAGTCCTTCATTCTTCCAGAAGTCGGCAGCCTGGGGAAGAGTCCTAGTGCTGCTCCAAAAGGCAGCCATCCTGGAAGCCTTCTGCCTCAGGGAAGAATCAAGTGGAGGAGAGCTGGGAAGATGATCAAAGTTCAAGCATTTCTTCCTTTTCATTGGTATCCAAAAGGAGATCTTGTCCTTTCAACTATCTAAAGCTGGGCTCCACCCAGATCACAGACAAGAGATAACTTTCCAAAAGAGCTTCATTAGCATTTAAATGTGTGCCAATCTCATCATCTAAAAAACAAAAATAGAACCCTCTCCTCCAGCTATAGCTCTCCTCCCCTTTCCCAGACTCACAGGCCACTTCCATCTGGCTTTGGTCTCCCCTCATTCCACAGAAAGGACTCTCGCTAAGGTCACCATGGCCAAGCTGAGCTGTCACACAGCCCAAGGACCTTGTCAATTCCCTCCTTGCTTGACTGCTCAAAAACACTGAGCCTCTCAGTTCTCTTGGCCTCCAGTAGCCCTCAGGCCTCTTGGGCTGGGCTGCTCTTTCACGCCTTCTTTGCGGGAGGCTCTTCCACACTTAACCTTGAGCTCCAGCAGGATTCTTTTCAGGTCCTGGCTTCTGCTCTCTGCAAGCTCCCACTGGGCGGCAGCTCTACCAGCCTGGGCCTGTCAGTAACTGCATGCTCTGTTTCCAGAGTCTTCCCGAGTGTTAGCTCCTTGGAGGTCACAGGACATCTCCACTTGGGTTGAATCATAACTACTTTCAACACCTGCACTAAACTCACCATCTCTTCTCCCAAACTTCCCCAGTCTCCTAGTCTCATAGGGAGAAAGGCACCTAGTAGCAGACAATTTTTTTTTTTTTTTTTGAGACAGTCTTGCTCTGTCGCCCACGCTGGAGTGTAGTGTGCAGGGGCGCGATCTCGGGTCACTGCAACCTCCACCTCCCGGATTCAAGCGATCCTCCCGCCTCAGCCTCTCTAGTAGCTGGGACTACAGGTACGCACCACCACGCCTGCTTAATTTTTGTATTTTTGTAGAGTTAGGGTTTTATCATGTTGGCCAGGCTAGTCTCAAACTCCTGACCTCAGCTGATCTGCCCACCTCAGCCTCCCAAAATGCTGGGATTACAGGCATGAGCCACCGCGCCCAGCCCCTTCATTTATTTTCTCTTACCTTTCACACTCTATCAATTACCAAAGTCCGACAATTTCACTTCCCATATCTGTTGTGGTCCCAGTTCTCCCCATTCCCACTGCACTATCTCCCCTGGACTCTAAGATCAGCTTCCTGGTTAGTTTCCCAGCCCTTCCTCCACTTCACAGCCAATGTGACCTTAAAAAAAATGCAAATATAAGCCTGTCCGCTGCTCCACCCAACCCTTCAAAGGCTTCCCAGAGCTCTTAGGATAAAGGGCTGACCACAGCAGCCCTAGATGGGCTTCTGGCTACCACTCTGGGTTCCAACCTTCCTGGTCTTTTAGCTCCTCACAGATGCCCAAAGATGCTGTATCATCTCTGGAAGGCCTAGCTCTTTGCTAGAATGTAACCCTCCCCTCCACTCTTCCCCTGTAACTCCTACTCCATGCCCAGCCAGGCTTTTACTTTTTAAAATATATATATATTATATTTTTTATTGTACTTTAAGTTCTGGGATACAAGTGCAAAATGTGTAGGTTTGTTACACAGGTATATATGTGCCATGGTGGTTTGCTGCACCTATCAACCCATCATCTCGGTTTTAAGCCCTGCTTATATTAGCTATTTGTCCTAATGCTCTCCTTCTCCTTGCCCCTCACCCTCTGACTGGCCCCCATGTGTCATGTTCCCCTCCCTGTGCCCATGTGTTCTCATTGTTCAACTCCTGCTTATGAGTGAGAACATATGGTGTTCAGTTTTCTGTTCCTGTGTTAGTTTGCTGAGGATGATGGCTTCCAGTTTCACCCATGTCCCTGCAAAGGACATGGTCTCATTTCCTTTTTATGGCTGCAGGTTTCTGAATTTCTCAGTGGGCTTTTTGCAGTGTGCCTCCCTGGACATCCAGGGTAGAGCTACAAATGTCCTACTAAAGCTTCAGCGCCCAGGGAATCAGAGGGATTGAGGCAAGGCAGTGGTAATGGGCTGGATTTAGAGTTAGGCTGTCAATGGGGAGCTCTGGATAAGAGAGAGAATCCTAAGGTAGTTAAAACTACTGTAAATTGAAGTTACTGACTAACCTGAAAAATGAGACTGAAAAACAGGAACATGAAATAATAAGGCCTTGTATTTCTTGCATTCTTTTTTATGTATTTCTTTATTTTTTGAGACAAGGTATCAGTCTGTTGCCGAGACTGGAGTGTACTGGTACAATCATGGCTCACTGCAGCCTTGACCTTCTGGCCTCAGGGGATCCTCCCACCTCAGCCTCCTAAGTAGCTGCAACTACAGGTATGCAGCACCATACCTGGCGAATTTTTCTTTTTCTTTTTTGTAGAATCAGGGTCTTGCTGTGTTTCCCAGGCTGGTCTTTAACTCCTGGGCTCAAGTAGTCCTCCCACCTTGGCCTCCCAAAGTGCTGGGATTACAGGCGTAAGCCACTATGCCCAAAGGCCTTGTATTTCCATTCACCTTTCTTCCAAGCACTTTGAAACATACTATAATATAATTTGCACAGATCTCAAAGCCTCAAAATTCTTTGTCTTCTAAGTATTTTTTGTTCCCCTCCCTAACCTAATTAAACAAGACTTTTGTTTTCAGCATTTACATTTCTCTCTCTGGGCTATTTTGGGAAACAATGAAAAGTTTCCTAAAACCAGAGTCTCCTCTCTAGCCAGGCTGGAGTGCAGTGGCGTGATCTTGGCTCACTGCAACTCTGCCTTCTGGGTTCAAGCAACTCCCCCCTGCCTCAGCCTCCCGAGTAGCTGGGACCACAGGCATGCGCCACCATGTCCAGCTAAGTTTTTGTATTTTAGTGGAGACGGGGTTTCACCATGTTGACCAGGATGGTCTCGATCTCTTGACCTCATGATCGGCCCACCCCGGCCTCTCAAAGTGCTGGGATTATAGGCATGAACCACCACACCCGGCGAGAGTTTTGTAAATTCTTCCAGAGCCTGGGATGCAGTTACTTGGGGAGAAGTGAAAGACTGGAAGAAGATGAAGGAAAGAGGCCAGGAAAGTAATTAACGGCTAGCTAAAATATCCTGTTTATTTCTTTTTTTGATACGGAGTCTCGCTCTGTCGCCCAGGCTGGAGTGCAGTGGCCGGATCTCAGCTCACTGCAAGCTCCGCCTCCTGGGTTCACGCCATTCTCCTGCCTCAGCCTCCCGAGTACCTGGGACTACAGGCGCCCGCCACCTCGTGCGGCTAGTTTTTTTTTTTTTTGTATTTAGTAGAGACGGGGTTTCACCGTGTTAGCCAGGATGGTCTTGATCTCCTGACCTTGTGATCCTCCCTCCTCGGCCTCCCAAAGTGCTGGGATTACAGGCGTGAGCCACCGCGCCCGGCCCTAAAATATCCTGTTTCTAAATACAGTGTGTTGCTGAGTTATAAGGTGATTCAGTTAATCCTTTGTGAAGGTGTCTAGTAAAATGGTTGGTCTGGACCGGGAGCGGTGGGTCACGCCTGTAATCCTAGCACTTTGGGAGGCTGAGGCGGGCGGATCACAAGGTCAGGAGATCGAGACCATCCTGGCTAACACGGTGAAACCCCGTCTCTACTAAAAATACAAAAAAATTAACCGGGTGTGGCGGCGGGCGCCTGTAGCCCCAGCTACTCGGGAGGCTGAGGCAGGAGAATGGCCTGAACTCGGGAGGCGGAGCTTGCAGTGAGCCGAGACCCGGCCGCTGCACTTCAGCCTGGGCTACAGAGCGAGACTCTGCCTCAAAAAAAAAAAAAAAAAAAAAAAAAAAAAAAGTTGGTCTGGGCTTGATTTCCAGTTATGTCTTTTGATAAAAATGCAAAGGTGTATCACGTGATCTACAGTACCCCTTCCAGTTTGTAAATTTCCTGTGAGTCTTTCAGCTATTTAGTAAGGATGTAAGCCACCTAGGATTCTGACAGACGGTTGAAGGACTTTGATCTCTAGGCCATTGTGCAAATCTTGCAGGTACTTAGCTCAGGCTCCATGACCAGTCAAATCCTAGAAGTGGTGTTGTAACTCCAGGGGAGGGGTTGGCAGTGAGCACAAGGGTCTGCTGGTGCAGTCTCAGTTGAAAGCAGCAAACCATTTTCCTGGCAAAGATAGGCTGAAGTAGAAAAAGGCATTTCACCTGTATTTTACCTTATCTTTATTTTTGGAGATCTATGTTTGAGACCAGAACTAGCTGTAGAATTACAGAGTTGACCTTAGATAGCTGACCTCTATGGGTATCACCTTCTGTCTCTTTTTTGTTTGTTTGTTTGTTTTTTTTTTGAGACGGAGTCTCGCTCCGCTGCCCAGGCTGGAGTGCAGTGGCCGGATCTCAGCTCACTGCAAGCTCCGCCTCCCGGGTTCACGCCATTCTCCTGCCTCAGCCTCCGAAGTAGCTGGGACTACAGGCGCCCGCCACCGCGCCCGGCTAGTTTTTTGTATTTTTTAGTAGAGACGGGGTTTCACCGTGTTAGCCAGGATGGTCTCGATTTCCTGACCTCGTGATCCGCCCGTCTCGGCCTCCCAAAGTGCTGGGATTACAGGCTTGAGCCACCGCGCCCGGCCTCACCTTCTGTCTCTTAAAAAAAAAAAATTTTGGCCGGGCGCGGTGGCTCAAGCCTGTAATCCCAGCACTTTGGGAGGCCGAGACCATCCTGGCTAACCCGGCGAAACCCCGTCTCTACTAAAAACACAAAAAATTAGCCGGGCGAGGTGGCGGCGCCTGTGGTCCCAGCTACTCGGGAGGCTGAGGCAGGAGAATGGCGTGAACCCGGGAGGCGGAGCTTGCAGTGAGCTGAGATCCGGCCACTGCACTCCAGCCCGGGCGACAGAGCGAGACTCCGTCTCAAAAAAAAAAAAAAAAAAAAAAAAAATTTTGGCTGGGCACAGTGGCGCATGCCTGTAATCCCAGCACTTTGGGAGGCTGAGGCGGGTGGATCATGAGGTCAGGAGATCGAGACCATGCTGGCTAACATGGTGAAACCCCGTCTCTACTAAAAATACAAAAAATTAGCCAGGTGTGGTGGCGGGCGCCTGTAGTCCCAGCTACTCAGGAGGCTGAGGCAGGAGAATGGTGTGAACCTGTGAGGCAGAGCTTGCAGTGAGCTGAGATTGCGCCACTGCACTCCAGCCTGGGTGACAGAGTGAGACTCCCTCTCAAAAAAAAAAAAAAAAAAAAATCTTAAAGTGGGGTGTGGTGGTTCAAACCTGCAACTCCAGCCCTTTGGGAGGCCTACGTGTGGGGAATCACTTGAGGCCAGGAGTTGGAGACCAGACTGAGTGAGATCCCATCTCTACAAAAAAAAGTTTTTAATTCATTTAAAAAAGTATTTAAAATTATACAAATAAAACATAAATACATACTCTTTGTAAAAAGTTCAAATAGTGGCCAGGTGCAGTGGCTCACGCCTGTAATCCCAGCACTTTGGGAGTCTGAGGTGGGTGGATCTCCTAAGGTCTGGCATTCGAGACCAGCCTGGCCAACATGCTGAAACCCTGTCTCTACTAAAAATACAAAAAATTAGCTGGGCATGGTGGCAGGTGCCTGTAATCCCAGCTGATTGGGAGGCTGAAGCAGGAGAATCCCTTGTACCTGGGAGGCAGAGGTTGCAGTGAGTCAAGACCATGTCATTGCACTCCAGCCTAGGCAAAAAAAGAAAAGAAAAAAAAAAAGTACAGTCATCTATAGAATAAAAAGCACAGTTTCCTTTTACCGTTCCTCATTCCCACTTCTCTCCCTACAGACAACCATTAGTGTTAGTTGGGGTGGGGGGAGGAGTATATCTTTTCAAATGTTTTGATGCATTTAGTTATATAGAAATATAGACAGTTATTTTCTTCCACACAAATGATAACATAATGATTATATATTTTTTCTTTCCTGCATCTAACTTTCTAATTTAGCAATAAATCTTAGAACCATTCCATATAAGCAAATACAGACTTACCTCATTTTTTAATTATTATTTTTTTGAATCTTTCTCTGTTGCCTAGGCTGGAGTGCAATGGCACAATCTTGGCTCACTGCAACCTCCGCCTCCCAGGTTCAAGTGATTCTCCTGCCTCAGCTTCCTGACTAGCTGGGATTATAGGTGCCCGCCACCACGCCTGGCTAATTTTTGTATTTTTATTAGAGATGTGGTTTCACCATGCTGGCCAGGCTGATCTCAAACTCCGGACCTCAGGCGATCCACCCGCTTCGGTCTCCCAAAGTGCTGGGATTACAAGTGTGAGCCACAGTGCCCAGCCGACTTACCTCATTTAAACAAAAACAAAAACAAAAAAGCCGGGTGCGATGGCTCATGCCTGTAATCCCAGCACTTTGCGAGGCTGAGGTGGGTGGATCACGAGGTCAGAAGATCGATACCACTCTGGCTAACAAGGTGAAACCCCGTCTCTACTAAAAATACAAAAATTAGCCGGGCATGGTGGCAGGCGCCTGTAGTCCCAGGTACTCGGGAGGCTGAGGCAGGAGAACCGCGTGAACCTGGGAGGCGGAGCTTGCAGTGAGCCAAGATGGCGCCACTGTACTCCAGCCTGAGTGACAGAGACTCAGTTAAAAAAAAAAAAAATTCGGCCGGGCGCGGTGGCTCAAGCCTGTAATCCCAGCACTTTGGGAGGCCGAGACGGGCGGATCACGAGGTCAGGAGATCGAGACCATCCTGGCTAACACAGTGAAACCCCGTCTCTACTAAAAAATACAAAAAACTAGCCGGTCGAGGTGGCGGGCGCCTGTAGTCCCAGCTACTTGGGCGGCTGAGGCAGGAGAATGGCGTGAACCTGGGAGGCGGAGCTTGCAGTGAGCTGAGATCCGGCCACTGCACTCCAGCCTGGGCGGCAGAGCGAGACTCCGTCTCAAAAAAAAAAAAAAAAAAAAAAAAAAAAAAAAAAAAAATTCATAATATTCCATAAAAAAGTACGATATTTATTTATTTATTTTTGAGTCACAGTCTCACTCTGTCACCCAGCCTTGAGTGTAGTGGTGCGATCTCGGCTCATTGCAGCTTCTGTCTCTCGGGTTCAAGCGATTCTCTTGCCACAGCTCCCGACTAGCTGGGATTACGGGTGCCTGCCACCACACCTGGCTAATTTTTGTATTTTTAGTAGAGACGGGGTCTGGCCCAAAGTACCATACATTTTAGTAATCAGTTTATTATTGTTTCCAATCTTTTGGGTCCCCATAAACAATGCTTCCATGTGTATGTGTATGCATTCTACACACATTTGCAATGTTCATCTGTGGAGTAAATTCTTAGACATGGAATTATTGGGTCAGTGGGGTTGGCGTTTTCACTTTTGATAAACTCGGCCAAAATGCTGCTATACATAGGGGTTTTGGCAACTTTTACTAGCAACAGGGCAGGGAAGGGCCTTATTCCTCGTCCTTGTTCTGTTTAGGGGACCTTTTACTTCTAAGAATACAATGTTGTAAGTCGATTTCTCCCTTTAGTACCCTGCAAGGCTTATTTGCACATATGCCTACCATGTGCCAGGCACAATGCTAGGTGCTGAGAATACAGCTATGAACAAGACTGAAGCGATCCTTTTTCTTACTATAGGTGGGGTCCCTGGCTCTTGCACAGTTCTGGCTCTTGCACGGTTGCTTGAAAACACGAGGGACTCAGTAAATGTATGCTGAAAGACCTGGCCTCCAACTAAGGAAAGGTACATGTCGAAAAGTATTTTTAGGCTGGGCTTGGTGGCTCATGCCTGTAATCCCAGCACTTTGGGAGGCTGAGGTGGATTACCTGAGGTCAGGAGTTCAAGACCAGCCTGACCAAGATGGTGAAACCCCGTCTCTACTAAAAGTACAAAAACTAGCTGGGTGTGGTGGCACGTGCCTGCAATCTCAGCTACTTGGGAGGCTAAGGCAGAGTCTCACTTGAACCAGGGAGGCGGAGGTTGCAGTGAGCTGAGATTGCACCATGCACTCCAGCCTGGGCAACAAGAGCAAAACTCCATCTCAAAAAAAAAAAAAAAAAAAAAAAAAAAAAAAAAAAAAAAAAAAGAAAAGATGTATTTTTAGGACATTATGTTCAGTTAAATAGGCCAGTCACAAAAAAACAAATACTGCATGATTTCACTTATATGAGGTATCTAAAGTAATCAAACTCAGAAACATAAAGAAGAATGGTGATTGCCAGGGACTAGGGGGAGGGGGAAATGGAAGGTGTTAAACAACAGATACAGTTTCAGTTCTGCAAGATGAAAAAGTTCTAGAGATCTGTTGTACAACAATATGCATATAGTTAATACTACCGTATTCTACACTTAAAAATGATTAAGATGGTAAATTTCATGTGTTTCTTACCATAATTTTTTTGAAGTCTTTTTTTGGGCACCAGAGGTAATATGAGACAGATGGCCAGGAGACCACCTACTGAGCCTAGCCTGAGGACAGGGGTGAGCAGAGGGATAGGTCTGAATTTCTTTTTCTTTCTTTCTTTTTTTTTTTCTGGAGATGGAGTCTTGCTCAGTCGCCCAGGCTGAAGTGCAGTGGCACAATCTCGGCTCACTGCAACCTCCCCCTCCAGGGTTCACACCATTCTCCTGCCTCAGCCTCCCGAGTAGCTGGGACTACAGGCGCCCGCCACTACGCCCGGCCTCCCAAAGTGCTGGGATTACAGGCGCGAGCTACCGCGCTTGGCCTTTTTTTTTTTTTTTTTTTGAGATAGAGTCTCGTTCTGTTGCTCAGGCTGGAGTGCAGTGGCGCGATCTCTGCTCATTGCAAGCCACGCCTCCCGGGTTCAAGCGATTCTCCTGCGTCGCCTCCTAAGTAGCTGGGATTACAGGCCTGAGCCACCACGCCCGGCTATTTTTTTTTTTGCATTTTAGTAGAGATGGGGTTTCACCGTTGTTAGCCAGGATGGTCTCGATCTCCTGACCTCGTGATCCACCCGCCTCAGCCTCCCAAAGTGCTGGGATTACAAGCGTGAGCCACCGTGCCCGGACTTAATTTCAAAAGGTAATACAGCTAACCAGTCAACACTTCCTTCCCAATCCTTTCTCTTTGGGGTACAGGTGAGTATAAAATCTTACCAACTATCATAGATAAGAAACAAACCAAAGCAAAATATGTCTCTATGCTTTTTCTCTTGAGAGCGAAGGACATGGGTATCCTTTCTTAGAAGGCTTCTAGGACTTAAGCCAGTAAGAGAACTTGCGTCTCCTACGTCTCTGGAAGGCGTCTCTGGAAGGTGTCCTTTCTTCAATAGGCAGAACTAAAACAAAGTTCCCTTGACCAACGCGAAGCAAGCGAGGACAAGGTGGCCACCTGGGTGACTACATCCCCCAGCATGCACTGCTCCTTCTACGTCGCAGCCAGTGACGGAAGAAGTCGCATTACTTCTGAGATGGGAACGGGGTAGGGGAGCGCGACTACACATCCCAGGATGCAAAGCGCCCCAACTCTAGTCGCAACCTGGCTTGCTTTCTGGCTGGCGTTCCCCGCCAAAGGGACACTAGGGGAGGGGAATGTTTCGGTTGGGAATCCCCGAAGTCTGCTGGATCGTGACATTTCGAAAGAGGAAGGAAAGTGGAGGAAGGCTGTTTCACTGTAACTCAAAGTAGTTCCCGCGCAGGGTGGCGAGGCGTTATGGACCCCTTCCATAATTTATTGTTCCTCAAAGGCAATGCCAAGCCCCACTGGTTGCAGCCCTCGAGGGCAGGTGGGAAGTACGTGAAGCCCCAAATCGAAGTTACCAGCGTCTCCTTATTGGCCCTCGCCTCGAGCGCAGGCGCGAGGGCTCTGACTCTGGTGCACTGGGCCTGGTGAGCGGCAATTGGCCAAAGTCCGCGAAGTAAGAGTCCGGATTGGTAGTTGCTAGCAGGAGCCTGGTTTCTCCCTCGACTTCTGCAAGTGATAGAGTGTGATTGGTTTAAATCCGCGGGCACCTGTCGGTGATTGGCTAGAAGCCACAGGCGGGGCGCGGCCATTGGCTGGCACTGGGGCCATCCCTCCTCGGGCGGGCAGCGAATGATGAAATGGGAACGGGGAGGGGAAAGGCCGCGACGTGAGCGCGCGACCTCCGGCGCCATTTTGTAGAGAAACAAGCGGAGTTAACCGAAGAGGGGGTCGAGGAGAGCCGGAGTCGGGGACCCAGGAGTTTCCTGTGTCCAGCGCTGCCGGAGCCGCCTGAGGTGAGGCGGGCTGGCGTCAGGGGCTACGGTAGGGTGGCGGTGACAGCTTGGGAACGCGAGTTTCGGTGGGAAGAGGAATAGGGGTGGACCTGGGGCCACTGGAAGCGTTTCCCGGAGCTCCAGGGAGTGAGAGGCAGCCGGGACGGGGAATTGGGACGAGGCGGGAGAGGGCGGACTCTTCTCCGCACGGCTCTCGGAGGCTTCGCGCTCTGAAAATTAGAGGCCAGCCAGAAGGCTCCAGGGAGCGGAGAGCAGAGCTCGGGGTGAGACCCGGGGTGGTCTCTGTCCCGGGCCTGGAGGCTCAGGGGGCGGCAGTGGCGGCAGTTCGTGTCGCTGGGCCTGGCTTCGCGCGGGTTGCACCCTCCTGAGACCTCCACGAGCTCCTCAACTCCTCTGTCTGTCTCTGCTCCCGGATGGTTGCAGTGGGCATCGGCTCCCGAGGCCTAGCGCTTCGGGCGAGGGGCACCGTGTTTGGAGTTTTTGCACGTTTCCAGTTCTTCTCCGTGTACTCGGAGCTGCCACTCTCCCCCTCTGACGCCCCCAGCACGTTGTCAAAGCCCCCCAGGTTTCGGGTGTCCCCGGATGGGAAGGGCGGGCGGGAGCGAGCACTTCCTTATTACTTGCTACAGGTTTTGTTCCACTCGCGCGCCTGGGCGCTCACACTTTCTTTGAAGTCGGCCCCCACCTACTCGGTCCGGTGTCTGCAGTAGTGGCGGCCCTGCTCACCCAGGACAAGTGTCCTGCTAGTGAGCTGAACACTTGTAGGCCTCAAGGCTGATGAGATCCACTGCAGATCTTGTAGAGGTACTTAAGGCCAAACACAAATAATACTTCTTCAGTACCACCTCCTCTGCAGAATTTACCCAAGAGGGCTCACCGATACTAACTCCACGAGGAGTAAGCTTTGTAGATTAAAAAAGAATGCTTGACATCTGTGTGTTTGAAAATGTTGTATTTAAAATAAACTTTATGACAAACTTTTCCCATGAAGTTACTTCAATCAAATGTCCCATTTCTTAGGACTCTAATCAATTAAGGTCTGTTTTCTTCCTGAAAACTGAGCAACAATGCTTAACCTACCCTGCCGATTTCTCTACAATTCGATCGCCTGTGACTACTTGGGTTTTTTTTAAAGTCAATAATTGAGTGAATATAATTATACTGTTTGAAAAAATGCCGAAAGTTTTCCTTATGACAGCCTCCTTGATAGGAATAGGGAATATATGTATTAAAACAAAGAGGGAGGGCAAGTAAAATATTAGGAAGAAGATGAAACAGATTAAGAACAATTTTTTTGTATGGGTACGTGGGTTTAATACTTAAGTGGTCTGTGGTCCAGGTTGGCATTCCTACCCTTTTAGAGATTGGCAGCAGAGTATTTTAGCTATTAAGAAGACATGTGGTAACAGTTTAAATAATTATGTCTTAGGACACTGCAAATTGTTACCTTGTCTAAGGAGAACGTGCATTGATGATACATGGTTTTAGGTGACTAGCTGTGTTTTCAGTGAAATGGTAGCATGTTGATAAAACTAGTTTGGGCAGTTGATCCCTTTTCAACAAGTGTGAGTCCCCCAAGTCATAGTGGAAACAAGTCTAGAATCGACTGGGTGCGATGGTTCACGCCTGTAGTCCCAGTACTTATGGAGGCCGAGGTGGGTGAATCACCAGAGGTCAGGAGTTCGAGACCAGCCTGGCCAACATGGTGAAACCTCGTCTCTACTAGAAATACAAAAATTAGTCAGGTGTGGTGGCAGGTGCCTGTAATCCCAGCTACTTGGGAGGCTGAGGCGGGAGAATCGCTTGAACCCGGGAGGTGGAGGTTGCAGTGAGCCGAGACAGAGCCACTGCACTCCAGCCTGGGGGACAGGGAGACTTTGTCTCAAAAAAAAAAAAAAAAAAAGTCTAGAATCAAGGCACAAAGACGTGTCTATTTGTAACTGAAAATATTTCCTTTTCTTACCTAAGATTGTAATCTTAGAAGTTTTAAGGTACAGTTTTGTGGCATTATGGTGGAAAAGAATTGAAATACGTTCTTTTTGGTTCCCAGCTTACCACCCTGGGTTCATTTTCTTTTTTTCTGGTTTCTAAATTTCTCCTGGGGGTTTAGATCCTAGTCTCTTTAATATAAATGTTGTCGGCCGGGCGCGGTGGCTCAAGCCTGTAATCCCAGCACTTTGGGAGGCCGAGACGGGCGGATCACAAGGTCAGGAGATCGAGACCATCCTGGCTAACACGGCGAAACCCCGTCTCTACTAAAAACACAAAAAATTAGCCGGGCGAGGTGGCGGCGCCTGTGGTCCCAGCTACTCGGGAGGCTGAGGCAGGAGAATGGCGGGAACCCGGGAAGCGGAGCTTGCAGTGAGCTGAGATCCGGCCACTGCACTCCAGCCTGGGCGACAGAGCGAGACTCCGTCTCAAAAAAAAAAAAAAAAATATATATATATATAAATGTTGTCAAGCTAAGTAATAAGACATCCTTATTTGGAGTCAAGTCATTAAAAAAAACTATGAAAACAAATGGAAATGCTTGCCATCTTTTCAAAACATGCTTTAAAGTCTGATTTCAAATTATGTTGCATTTTACTTTTTCTGAGTATGTTTTTGGATAGATTCTGATCTGTTTATGATAAACTTTTTTTTTAAGATGGAGCCTCGCTCTGTCGCTAGGCTGGAGTGCAGTGGTGCGCAATCTCGGTTCACTGCAACCTCTGCCTCCAGGGTTCAAGCAATTCTCCTGACTTGGCCCCCTGAGTAGCTGGGACTACTGGCGCCCGCCACCATGCCCAGCTGATTTTTGTATTTTAATAGAGATGGGGTTTCACCATGTTGGCCAGGATGGTCTCGAACTCTTAACCTCGTGAACCGCCCGCCTCACCCTCCCAAAGTGCTGGGATTACAGATACGAGCCACTGCGCCCAACCAAGAAGCTTTCTTTTTAATCAGTTTAAATTTATGAACTTAATTATTTCTTTCTATGAAGTAACAGGTCTTCGATACCCAATGCCAGAGAGTGGAATTTGTCCACAATAATTCTGATTGAATGCTGTCATATTTTGAGACTAATTTTTTTGGCCCAGGCAAGTGGCTCAAGCCTGTATCCTAGCTTTTTGGGAGGATGAGGGAGGAGGATGCTTGAGACTAGGAGTTAGAGACCAGCCTGGGCAATATAGTGAGACCCTTTCTTTACAAAAAAGAAAATTAAATTTTAAAAAATTAAGTTTTTGCGGCCGGGCGCGGTGGCTCAAGCCTGTAATCCCAGCACTTTGGGAGGCCGAGACGGGCGGATCACGAGTTCAGGAGATCGAGACCATCCTGGCTAACACGGTGAAACCCCGTCTCTACTAAAATACAAAAAAAATTAGCCGGGCGAGGTGGCGGGCGCCTGTACTCCCAGCTACTCGGGAGGCTGAGGCAGGAGAATGGCGTGAACCCGGGAGGCGGGGCTTGCGGTGAGCTGAGATCCGGCCACTGCACTCCAGCCTGGGCAACAGAGCTAGACACTGTCTCAAAAAAAAAAAAAAAAAAAAAATTAAGTTTTTGCAAAATATTTATTATGAATATTTTGTCCCAGATTAACAAAAAGAGTAGTCTGCCATTTTGAAATGCTGTATTTTATGAACTTGGTATATCTTTTTTTTTTTTTGAGACGCAGTCTCGCTCTGTTGTCCAGGCTGGAGTGCAATGTGGGATCTTTGTTCATTGCAACCCTCACCTCCCAGGTTCAAGCAATTCTCCTGTTTTGGCCTCCTGAGTAGCTGGATTACAGGCACCCATCACCACGGCCAGCTAGTTTTTGTATTTTTAGTAGAGAAGAGATTTCAACGTGTTGGCCAGGCTGATCTCGAACTCCTGACCTCAGGGGATCCACCTGCCTTGGTCCCCCAAAGTGCTGGGATTACAGGCGTGAGCCATAGCGCCCAGCATGAACTTGGTATATACTTTTATTAAAAAAAAGACTTTCAAGCCGTATATATTAACTGAGACATTTCTTTAATGACCCTCTGACCAAACTAAACTTCCTGCTGTGAAGTTTCAAAATGGCATCCCATTGAGTGACTCTATATATAGAAGAATCTAGCAATTCCTTTTCTGTTTGCTCACAATTTTAAAGATGAATCTTTGAAAGTTAAAAGGGGCTCAAAACCTGCCCCCCAGTGTATACAATAGTTTTTTTTTTTTTCTGAGACAGGATTTCACTTCAATGCCTAGGCTGGAGTGCAGCGGCACAATCACTGCCCACTGCAGCCTTGGTATTCTGGTCTCAGGTGATTCTCCCACCTCAGCCCCTGAGTAGCTGGGACTACAGGTGCATGCTACTACACGTGTCAAAAATTTTTTTCTTTTTTTTTTGAGATAGTGTTTTGCTCTTCTCCCCCAGGCTGGAGTGCAGTGGTGCGGTCTTGGCTTGCTGCATCTTCTGCCTCCCGGGTTCAAGTGATTCTCCTGCCTCAGCTTCCCAAGTAGCTGGGATTACAGGTGCGCACCATCATGCCTGGCTAATTATATATATATGTTTTTTTAAAACAGGGTTTTGCTCTTGTTGCCCAGGCTGGAGTTCAGTGGTGTGATTTCTGCTCAATGCAACCTCTGGCTCCTGTTTTCAAGCAATTCTCCTGCCTCAGCCTCCCGAGTAGCTGGGATTACAGGCGCACGCCACCGTGCCCGGCTAATTTTTTGTATTTAGTAGAGACAGGGTTTCACCATGTTAGTCAGGGTGGTCTCAAACTCCTGACCTCAGGTGATCCACCTGCCTCAGCCTCCCAAAGTGCTGGGATTACAGGCGTGAGCCACTGCACTGGCCTGTAGTTTTAGTAGAGATGGGGTTTTACCATGTTGGCTGAACTCCTGACCTCAAGTGATCTACTTGCCTCAGCTTCCCAAAATTCTGGGATTACAGGTGTGAGCCACCGCGCCTGGCCTAATTTTTGTATTTTTTTTGTTAGAGATGAGGTTTCACCGTGTTTTCCAGGCGAGTCTGAAACTCCTGGCCTCAAGCGATATGTCCACCAAGACCTCCCAGAGTGCTGTGATTACAGATGTGAGCCACCATGCTGGCCTATGATACTTTTTTTTTTTTAAGTGTACTTTTCACTCAAATTTGCAAGAATGTAGCAAACCAAATAAAGCATTGTTGACTGGAAAGCATAGTTTGAGAAGGCAGTAATTAGAGGTGTAGACTTAATATGAAGCCCTTTGTTGAGTTTTTTGTTTGTGTGTTAATGTGGAGTCTCGGTCTGTTGCCCAGGCTGGACTGCAGTGGTGTGATCTTGGCTCACTGCAACCTCTGCCTCCCGGGTTCAAGTGATTCTCCTCCCTCAGCCTCCTGAGTAGCTGGGATTATAGGCGTGTGCCATCACGGCCAGGTAATTTTTTTTTTTTTTTTTTTTTTGAGACGGAGTCTTGCTCTGTCGCCCAGGCTGGAGTGCAGTGGCTGGATCTCAGCTCACTGCAAGCTCCGCCTCCCGGGTTTGCGCCGTTCTCCTGCCTCAGCCTCCCGAGTAGCTGGGACTACAGGCGCCCGCCACCTCGCCCAGCTAGTTTTTTGCATTTTTTAGTAGAGACGGGGTTTCACGATGTTAGCCAGGATGCTCTCGATCTCCTGACCTCATGATCCGCCTGTCTCGGCCTCCCAAAGTGCTGGGATTACAGGCTTGAGCCACTGTGCCTTGCCATGGCCCGGTAATTTTTGTATTTTTGGTAGAGATGTGGTTCACCACGTTGGTCAGGCTGGTCTCAAACTCCTGACATTGTGATCCACTCACCTCGGCCTCCCAAAGTGCTGGGATTACAGGCATTAGCCACCACACCTGGCAGTGATTTAAAGGAATGTAGTGCATATATTTAAGAAATGCATTTATGTCTTTAATTCTGGAAAACACAGCATTAACCTCCAGGATACCTGTTGCTTAATTGTCTTACAGTTGTTACAGGGAAATTCCTAAAATGTTGAATACGATGTTCAACCGTGTAGGATAATTTTTTGTTGATTCTGAGAATATAGATATAAACTTTTTGGCCGGGCGCAGTGGCTCACGCCTGTAATCCCAGCACTTTGGGAGGCCGAGGCGGGCGGATCACAAGGTCAGGAGATCGAGACCACGGTGAAACCCCGTCTCTACTAAAAATACAAAAAATTAGCCGGGCGCGGTTGTGGGCCCCTGTAGTCCCAGCTACTCGGGAGGCTGAGGCAGGAGAATGGCGGGAACCCGGGAGGCGGAGCTTGCAGTGAGCCGAGATCGCGCCACTGCACTCCAGCCTGGGCGACAGAGCGAGACTCCGTCTCAAAAAAAAAAAAAAAAAAAAAAAAAAAGAAATGCATTTATGTCTTTAATTCTGGAAAACACAGCATTAACCTCCAGGATACCTGTTGCTTAATTGTGTTACAGTTGTTACAGGGAAATTCCTAAAATGTTGAATACGATGTTCAACCGTGTAGGATAATTTTTTGTTGATTCTGAGAATATAGATATAAACTTTTTCTTCCAGTATATTCTCACAACACCAGATGCGTGGGGTTTTCCCCTGCACATCAAACAAGCTATTCAGCAATGGACACCACATGGGTATCCTCTAATTCAGTATGATTCTGACATGGTGTACCTGAAGAGAGCATCAGATCCCACAGGTTGAAGGCTCAAGTCCCATAGACAGCCCCCCACTTCCAATGCTAATCTCAAGCCCCAGGTTGTTTTACCTGTGTTTCTGACCAACTGACTGTAAATTGAGTTCCTAAGTACTCCTTCTTTTGTTCAATTAACTTGCTAGAGTGGCTTATATAATTTAGAACTCTGGGAAATACTTAGGTTTTTTTTTTTTTTTTTTTTTTTGAGCCGGAGTCTTGGCTCTGTCACCCAGGCTGGAGTGCAGTGGCACGATCTAGGCTCACTGCAACCTCTGCCACTCTGGTTCAAGCAGTTCTCCTGCCTCGGCCTTCCAAGTAGCTGGGATTATGGGCATGCGCCACCACACCTGGCTAATTTTTTATATTTTTGATAGAGACGGGGTTTCATCATGTTTGCCAGGCTGGTCTCGAATTCTTGACCTCAAGTGATTGACCCACCTCAGCCTCCCAAAGTGCTAGGATTACAGACGTGAGCCAGCACTGTACCTGGCCAACACGTAGGTTTGGGTTTATTATAAAGGATATGGATGAGGAGGTGCATAGGAGAAGTAAGAGCTGTGGAGCTTCCATGCCCTCCCCTGGCTACACTATGCCTCAACTATCTGGAAGCTCTCTGAACCCAGTCATTTATGGACTTTTATGGAGGCTTCATTACATAGGCACAATTGATTAAATCATTGGCCTTTGGTGGTCATCTTAATCTTTAGCACGTTTCCCCTCCCTGGAGTTTGGAGGAGGTGGGGCTAAAAGTCCTAACCCTCTAATCTTGCCTTGGTCTTTCAGGTGACCAGCACCCATGCAAAAACTACTTAGAAGTTGCCAAGCTATCAGTCAACTCAGCATACAAAAAGAAATTTACCATTCTAAGGATCTTAGAAGTTGTATGCCAGGAAATGGGATGAAGACCAAATGTATATCTCACAATATTACAGTAATGTTGAACTAATTATTTGAAATATAAAAGTGGGATTAAAGTATTTTCTTTTCTTTTCTTTTCTTGGAGGCAGAGTCTTGCTCTATTCCCCAGGCTGGAGTGCAGTGGCACGATCTCGGCTCACTGCAACCTCCTGCTCCCAGGTTCAAGCGATTCTTTTGCCTCAGCCTTCTGAGTAGGTGGGATTATGGGTGCCCACCACTACACCCAGCTAATTTTTGTATTTTTGGTAGAGACATGGTTTTGCCATATTGGTCAGCCTGGTCTCGAACTCCTGACCTTAGATGATCCGCCTGCCTTGGCCTCCCAAAGTGCTGGGATTACAGGCGTGAGCCACTGCGCCCAGCCTCTAATATTCTTTTTTTTTTTTTTTTTTTTTTGAGACGGAGTCTTGCTCTGTCACCCAGGCTGGAGTGCAGTGGTCGCATCTCAGCTCACTGCAAGCTCCGCCTCCCGGGTTCACGCCATTCTCCTGCCTCAGCCTCCCGAGTAGCTGGGACTACAGGCGCCTGCCATCTCGCCCGGCTAAGTTTTTGTATTTTTAGTAGAGACGGGGTTTCACTGTGTTAGCCAGGATGGTCTTGATCTCCTGACCTCGTGATCCGCCCGTCTCGGCCTCCCAAAGTGCTGGGATTACAGGCTTGAGCCACCGCGCCCGGCCAAGCCTCTAATATTCTTAAGCTTTATATTCAGAACGCGGCGGTTTCCCAGTCAGATAATTAAACATTTGCTCCCTTAGATTTATAGCTTCTAGGTTTTGGGTTTTTTTTCTTAATTGGATTATTTTATTTTATAGAGCAGTTTTGGGTTCACAGTAAAAATGATCAGAAAGTACGGAGGTTTCCCATATTATCTCCTGCCCCAATACATGCTTTGCCTTCCTCATTATCAACACCCCCCCCCCGACTAGAGTGATACATTTCTTATAATTGATGAACCTACACTGATACATCATTATCATCCAAAGTCTCTAGTTTACATTGGAATTCACTCTTGGTGTTGTATAGGCTGGATTTGGACAAAATATAGGGCCTGGTTTTGCTAACGAATAGTTGCCAGGCGTGGTGGCTCACACCTGTAATCCTAACACTTTGGGAGGCTGAGGCGGGCAGATCACCTGAGGTCAGTATTTTGAGACCAGCCTGACCAACATGGAGAAACCCCGTCTCTACTAAAAATACAAAATTAGCTGGGCGTGGTGGCGCATGCCTGTAATCCCAGCTACTCAGGAGGCTGAGGTAGAGGTTGTGATGAGCCGAGATCGAGCCATTGCACTCCAGCCTAGGCAACAACAGCAAAACTCTGTCTCAAAAAAAAAAACAACAAAACAGGCTGGGCGCAGTGGCTCACGCCTGTAATCCCAGCACTTTGGGAGGCCAAGACGGGTGGATCACCTGAGGTCAGGAGTTCGAGATGAGCCTGACCAACATGGTGAAACCCCATCTCTACTAAATACAAAAAATTAGTCGAGCATGGTGGTGCGTGCCTGTTGTCCCAGCTACTTGGGAGGCTGAGGCAGGAGAATTGCTTGAACTTGGGAGATGGAGGTTGCAGTGAGCTGAGATTGCGCCATTGCACTCCAGCCAGGGCAACAAGAGCGAAACTGTCTTAAAAAAAAAAACAAAAGGCCGGGCGCGGTGGCTCAAGCCTGTAATCCCAGCACTTTGGGAGGCCGAGGCGGGCGGATCACAAGGTCAGGAGATCGAGACCACAGTGAAACCCCGTCTCTACTAAAAATACAAAAAAATTAGCCGGGCGCGGTGGCGGGGGCCTGTAGTCCTAGCTACTCAGGAGGCTGAGGCAGGAGAATGGCGTGAACCCAGGAGGCGGAGCTTACAGTGAGCCGAGATCGCGCCACTGCACTCCAGCCTGGGCAACAGCGTGAGACTCCGTCTCAAACAAAAACAAAAACAAAAACAAAGAATAGTTAGCTGGGCCAGCGCAGTGGCTCACACCTGCAACACTAACACTTTTGGGAGGCAGAGGTGTACAAATCACTTAAGCCCAGGAGTTTCAGACCACCCTGGACAAACCACCCTAGAGATGGGAAACCCCATCTCTTCTAAAAATACAAAACCTGAGGTGGGAGGATCACCTGAGCCTGGGGGCGTCGAGGCTGCAGTGGGCCGTTATTGCACTCCAGCCTGGGTGACAGACTCTGTCTCAAAAAAAAAAAGTTATCCTTTTGTCTAGTTTCAGGCTCTTTTGTCTTTTTTGAAATAACTTTCTTTTTTTTTTTTTTTGAGGCGGAGTCTCGCTCTGTCGCCCAGGCTGGAGTACAGTGGCCGGATCTCGGCTCACTGCAAGCTCCGCCTCCCGGGTTCCCGCCATTCTCCTGCCTCAGCCTCCCGAGTAGCTGGGACTACAGGCGCCGCCACCACGCCCGGCTAATTTTTTTGTATTTTTAGTGGAGACGGGGTTTCATTGTGTTAGCCAGGATGGTCTCGATCTCCTGACCTCGTGATCCGCCCGCCTCGGCCTCCCAAAGTGCTGGGATTACAGGCTTGAGCCACCGCGCCCGGCCTTGAAATAACTTTCTAACTAATCTCCGTTGTAGTTTCTTTATCATTGGTTTTTGGGTTTATTTCAAAAATAATATGTGGATAGTCTGATTGTAAAAGATTCTAGGAATGCAGTTAATTTTTTATATTTCTGCCAAGATTCCACCTAAATTATTACTTTGAAAATATCCTTTCTTTGTTCAGAAGTCATTCTAATACCTTCATCTGAAGTTATAAGTGTTGATTCCTCCTTCCCTGTGGTACTACTGTGTTGTGTTATAGCGAAAAGACTGTTAAGCAGTGGTCCCCCAAAAATCTTTGTCCTTTTTTTTTTTTTTCTTTAAATGAGACGAAGTCTTTGCTGCGTCACCCAGGCTGGAATGTAGTGTTGTGATCTTGGTTCACTGCCATACAACCACCTCCTTCCGGGTTCAAATGATTCTTCTGCCTTATCCCCTGCCGAGTAGCTGGGATAACAGGCGCCTGCCATGCCACACCTGGCTAATTTTTGGTTTCATCATCTTGACCAGGCTGGTCCTGAACCCCTGACCTCAGGTCATCTGCCTACCTCGGCCTCCCAAAGTGTTGGGATTACAGGTGTGAGCCACTGCACCCAGCCTCTTTGTCTTTTTACATCTGGAATGTCATCTCTACCAAAACTTTATCATTCTAGTCCAAACTCAGATGTACTATCTATAAGTCCCTAATTTCCTTAAGCAAAATTGATTTTTTGCCATTCTTGTCCAGTTTCACTTATGTGCACCCTACACTGCCTTTTTAAGTTTTCTGTCTCATAGTGAGTAAGGAGTCTCCCTTTCCCCAGTGCATACATACAGTTGAACTGTAATTGAATAGTGCTTCATTTATTACAGTGGGTAAATTGATAGAATATAGCATTCTTGGAAATCAATACTCTTTGGTTTTTCTTTTTTTAGTACTGCTTGAATGAGCAAGTAACATTTGAGAGGAAAAGATAGATCTATCATTGGTGGTTCATTATGTAGGTCAGGATTTTAGTTTCATTTGTGCATTGGATTTTAGAATATCATGACTAACTCTAGTAGTCTACAGAGTTAACTATTTACATCTTGGCAATTCCTTGAATTGATTAGGGAGATCGATCTTTACCCCCAACCTTTTATTTGGATAGAGTTTTCTTAGTTGTGACCAAAGCAAATAAGGTTTTTTCCCCAGCAATTTTTTGGAGGACTGGAAACAAGATTTGAATTTTTCATTGCCTCACTATGAAAATGCAAAACTCGGCTAGGCGCGGTTGGTCACGCCTGTAATCCCAGTACTTTGGGAGGCCGAGGCGGGCGGATCACTAGGTCAGGAGTTCAAGACCAACCTGGCCAAGATGTTGAAACCCTGTCTCCACTAAAAATATAAAAATTAGCCGGGAGTGGTGGCAGGTGCCTATAATCCCAGTTACTTGGGAGGCTGAGGCAGAGAATTGCTTGAACACAGGAGGCGAGGTTGCAGTGAGCTGAACATCATGCCACTGCACTCCAGCCTGGGCAACAGAGCAAGACTCTAAAAAAAACAAGCAAAAAAAACAAGAGTCCTTGCAATTTCTTATTTTTTATTTTTTTGGTAGTCAGTGTCTTGCTCTGTCATCCAGGCTGGAGGACAGTGGCCTGATCATAGCTCACTGCAAGCTCGGACACTTGGGCTCAAACAGTCCTCCCCCTTTAGCCTCTTTAGTAGCTAGGGCTACAGGCATTTGCCACTGCACCCTGCTAATTAAAAAAAAAAAAAAAAAAGTAGAGATGGGGTTATTCTATGTTGCCTAGGCTGGTCTTGAACTCCTGGCCCCAAGCCGTCCTCCCTTCTTGGCCTCCCAAAGCGCTGGGATTAGAGATGTGAGCTACTGTGTCTGGCCTGCTGTTTCTTGAGTACATTAGCTTCTCTTTTCCTTCCATGTTCATGGCTTTCCTGTGACCTTATCTTTCCTTTCTTGGTATTTCTCATCAAGAGTAACTTCTAAAAAATGTTCATTTGACCATTTTGTCTGTTATTAGGCAAAACAGGCCTAAAACATATCCAAGATAACGGCGGCTTAACAGAGTAAAAATGTATTTCTTCCTCAAATAATTTTCATTGAGGATGTTTGTGCAAATTTCATTGAGGATGTTTCATTGAGGATCCTGTGCAATAACTCAAGAACTCTGCCTTCATCTGTCATATCGTGACATCCTCCTCCTCTAGGTCTTGGGGCTTATTCATCGAGCAGATAGTGAAAAATGAGAGAATCATGAGTGAGGTTTTATGAGCTAGGTCTGAAAGTGCCACATACCGTATTTGGTGTATACTTTGTGGGTTAGGAACTAAGTCTTGCAGCCAAACCAATACAAGAGAAGCTGAGAAATGTATTCTAATTTTTTAGCCAGGAAGAGGAAACAGTTTGGTGAGCATCTAGTCCATCTCTGCATCACCCTGTTAACTAAAACAGACCCAAACCAATAGAAATAGCTTCCCAGATCATTTTCGTGATAAGATTCAAAATTCTTAAATGGATGCTCCATGTGCTAGACAGGAAATCCACAATTTGGGTCCCATTTACCTCCAGAAGATATTTCATCTCTGCCACTAGCTGGGCGAGAGTGTTGGGAGCAGTCCCCAAGTCCACCTGCAGGTTTGGTAATTCACTAGGAGGACAGACAGCCAGGACCATGATTTTTTTTTTTTTAATAGCAAAGGATACAGGCCCGCTGCTGTGGCTGACCAACACTTTAGGAGACCGTGGCAGGCAGATCATTTGAGGCCAGGCGTTCAAGGCCAGCCAGGCCAACATGGTGAAACCCTGTCTCTAGTAAAAATACAAAAAATTAGTCAGATGTAGTGGCTTACGCCTGTGGTCCCAGCTACTCTGGAAGCTGAGGCAGGAGATCACTTGAGCCTGGCAGGTAGAGGCCACAGTGAGCCCAGCTCAGGCCACTGGGAACTCTTCTGAAAGTTATCAGAGACCAGTCAAGGGCCAACTATGCAAGCCTTTCTAAGGACAGCAGGCTCAGGCCATCTGTGTTACCTCTTTTCTACAGTGAGTGAGGTGAATGGCTTCCATAGGTTGGGATTTTGCATAGAGAGTCTTGGAATATGCAAAGCTTCTGATGTAATATTTTTTGGTTTTGAGAGTTAATTTTCTACTTTGGAAAAAAAAATTCAATTCCTTTCTCAACTATTTTATGTAACTTTTCAAAAGTTATTCTTATTAGATACTTTGTGTATATAAGAACATAATCTAAATAGACCACTGTTACGTGACCGTTTTTTTCCCCCTCAATAGATAATTTCTATTATTTATGGGTCGCTCTCTTTTTTTTTTTTTTGATACAGAGTCTCGCTTTTTCGCCCAGGCTGGAGTGCAGTGCTGCAATCTGGGCTCACTACAAGCTCTGCCTCCTGGGTTCAGGCCATTGTTCTGCCTCAGCCTCCTGAGTAGCTGGGACTACAGGCGCCTGCCACCAGGCCCGGCTAATTTTTTTTGTATTTTTAGTAGAGATGGGGTTTCACCGCGTTAGCCAGGATGGTCTCGATCGCCTGACCTCGTGATCCACCCACCTCGGCCTCCCAAAGTGCTGGGATTACAGGCGTGAGCCACCGTGCCCGGCTGGATCCCTTTTTTAGTTATTACATAGTATGCCATTTTATGATTTACTTAATCAGCGCCCTTTTGATGTATATTTAGGCTTTCAGTTGATAGTTTTTAAAGAGTTGGTCATTGCCTGGAGAAAAAGTAATGAATTAAAAGGTGACTCCTAAGTATTCAGTGCAGAAGTATAATACAGATGGTTTAGGGGCTGAAAGCTCTTCTGTGAGGGTGGAGATGCTTACTGATAGCAGGAATTGGTATTAAAACAATTATTTAGACTTGTACAAATTGATTTTGAAACTATAATACGAGGATTTTTGCTGGTTTTTTTTTTTTTTTTTTTTTTAAACTTAGCTCTAGGCCAGATGTGGTGGCTCAAGCCTGCAGTCCCAGCACTTTGGGAGCCTGAGGTGGGCAGATCATGAGGTCAGGAGTTCAAGACCAGCGTGGCCAACATGGTGAAACCCCATCTCTACTGAAAATAAAAAAAAAATTAGCCGGGCATGTTGGTGCGCGCCTGTAATCCCAGTTACTTAGGAGGCTGAGGCAGGAGAATCGTGGGAACCTGGGAGGGGGGGAGGTTGCAGTGAGCCAAGATCATGCCACTGCACTCCAGCCTGGGCGACACAGCGAGTCTCAAAAACAAAAACAAACAAACAAAAAACTTAACCTCTACTGCTCAATATCTTCAAAATTATACTACTTATTATCTGAAAGTTAAACTATTCTTTATCTGTAAAGTTTGGGTAATATCACCCTTGAGTTGTGAGGATTAAATAAACACGTAAAGTGCTTAGACCAATTCTACTTAGTATTTATTATACTTGCATAAGTTATCCTATTATGTACACAGTAGTTATAACTAAGATTTTAATAAGTGAACCAACCTTTTGGAACTGCCTCATAAATCTAGAATCTTTGCCTCTTGGAGAAGTAGTTAATATCAGTAAGTGTATAATCAGCCTTCCATAGAAGTTTTGCTCTTGTCGCCTGGTCTGGAGTGCAGTGGCACGATCTCGGCTCACTGCAACCTCCACCTCCTGGGTTCAAGCTATTCTCCTGCCTTAGCCTCCTGAGTAGCTGGGATTACAGGTGCGTGCCACCACGCCTGGCCAATTTTTGTACTTTTAGTAGAGATGGGGTTTCGCCATATTGGCCAGGCTGGTCTTGAACTGGTGACCTCAGGTGATTCATCCTCCTTGGCTTCCCAAGGTGCTGGGATTACAGGCGTGAGCTACCGTGCCTGTCCGATGTAGAACATTTTCATAATTGCAGAAGGAGAGTGAAAAAAAGACAAGGCTCAGATTGACCTATTTTAGGTCAGAATGCTTCTTTGGAAGTCACGAATTTTCAAGGTCAAACTTAGTTGGTGTAAGTATTCTGTATTTTTTATTAGTATTGGAAGTTGGCAGCCTTGGGTCTTGCCTACTTGTCTTTTTAAAGTGCCTGATATTTAAATGTAGAGCAAGATAGGTAGTAGAACATTGCTGGCATCAGTGCTGTGGGAAACCAAACTGCCTTTAGATCGATGTCTTTGCAGCGTGGCATGGTGGCATGTTCTTGTAGGTCCGGCTACTTGGGAGGTTCAGGTGGGAGGATCACTTGAGTCTAGAAGTTTGAGGTTGGCAGTGAGGTGTGGTCACACCACTAGACTCCAGCCTGGATAACAGAGCAAGACCACCTCTGTTAAAGGAAAAAACAAACAAATAGATGTCTTTGGTTCAGTTGGAGGGAGTTAAGGGGAGAAAAAGGAGGTGTGAGGGGCATTCCTTGTCCCCAAAGAAGAGATTGCATCAAACTACAGTATCCTTTTCTTAAATGTTTCTTTTTTTTTTTCCCCCCTCCGAGATGGAGGCTCCTCTGTCACCCAGGCTAGAGTATGGTGGTGTGATCTCGACTAACTGCAAGCTCCACCTCCCAGGTTCATGCATTTCTCCTGCCTCAGCCTCCCGAGTAGCTGGGACTACAGGTGCCTACCACTGTGCCTGGCTAATTTTTTGTATTTTTAGTAGAGACAGGGTTTCACCATGGTCTGAATCTCCTGACCTTCTGATCTGCCCGCCTTGGCCTCCCAAAGTGCTGGGATTACAGGTGTGAGCCACCACGCCCGGCTTCTTAAATATTTCTAAAACCTGTTAGCAAGGAAGAACCTGACACTGCTCCTTAGGTCAGTGGTTCTCAGGAATTGACTGGGGAGTTTATTTATTTTATTTATTTATTTTTGGAGATGGAGTCTCGCTCTGTCGCCCAGGCTGGAGTACAGTGGTGTGATCTTGGCTCAGTGTAACCTCTGCCTCCCGGGTTCAAGCAGTTCTCCTGCCTCAGCCTCCCTAGTAGCTGGGACTACAGGTGTACGCTGTCACGCCCTGCTAACTTTTTGTATTTTAGTAGAGACTGGGTTTCACTGTATTGCCCAGGCTGATCTCAAACTCCTGAGCTCAGGCAATTCACCCACCTCGGCCTCCCAAAGCCGTAGGATTATAGGCGTGAGTCATCATGCTCAGCCTGACTGGGGAGTTTAAAACAGCCTGTACTCCCTTTCTCCAGCAGTGTTGACTCTCTTGGTCTTGGGTGGTGCTTAGGAGTCAGCATTTTATTTATTTATTTAGAGACCGAGACTCGCTCTGTTGCACAGGCTGGAGTGCAGTGGTGCGATCTTGGCTCACTGCAACCTCCGCCTCCCGGGTTTAAGCGATTCTCCTGCCTCAGCCTCCCAAGTAGCTGGGATAACAGGCGCCTGCCACCATGCCTGGCTAATTTTTCATATTTTCAGCAGAGACAGAATTTCACCATGTTAGCAAGGATGATCTCAATCTCCTGACCTCAAGTGATCCACCTACCTCGGCCTCCCAAAGTGGTGTGATTGCAGGCATGAGCCACCACGCCTCGCCTATTTATTTCTTTATTGAGGCAGAGTCTTGCTCTGTCGCACAGGCTGGAGTGCATTGGTGCGATCTCATCTCACTGCAACCCCCCACCTCCTGGGTACCTGGGATTACAGGTGTGTACCACCATGCCTGGCTAGTTTTTTGTATTTTTAGTAGAGATGGGGTTTTGCCATGTTGGCAAGGCCGGTCTTGAACTCCTGACTTAAAGTGATTCACCTGTCTCAGCCTCCTGAAGTGTTGGAATTACAGGCGTGAGCCTCCTTGCCCACCTTGCCCAACCAGGAATCAGCATTTTAAATATTGCCCTCTCTCCCCCTTTCCAGTTCTTATACATAGCTGCCTTAGTTGAATAGCATTATAGTAAAGTCTGTATTTATTACATTAAGACTCTTGGTCAATGTTTTCTTTCGTGTATTCTATAATACCTAAAGTGAGTACATGGTGTATAGTTAGGGCTCAAATGTTTGAGTTGTTAGGAATGCTCACTTTAGTAGATAATGATGTATTTGTATGTTTATTAGTAATATGTTAATGTATTATAATATATATATATATTTTATTTATATCTCACCCTAAGTGATCCCAGAAGGATATTCCTTCATGATAAAAGAAGGAATGGGAATAGTACAGTTTTCCAGTTAAAAATGTTTTCTGGCCAAATAGTTCATGCCTATAATCCCAACACTTTGGGTGGCTGAGGTAGGAGGATTACTTGAGTTCAGGAGTTCCAGACCAGCCTGGGCAACAAAGTGAGACCCCGTGTCTGCAAAAAAATAAAATAAGTAGCCAGGCATGGTGGCATGTACCTGTAGTCCCAGCTACTTGGGAGGCTAAGGTGGGAGGATCACTTGAGCCTAAGAGAGCAAGGCTGCATGAGCCATGATCACGCCATTGCACTTCAGCCTGGGTGACAAGCTCGAAACTCTATCCCACCCCTCCAAAATTTTTATTTCCATAGGTTATTGGGGGACAGGTGGTGTGGGTTACATGAGTAAGTTTTTTTTTGTTTTTTTTTTGTTTTTTTTGGAGACAGAGTCTCTCTCTCTGTCATCCAGGCTGGAATGCAGTGGCAAGATCTTGGCTCACTGCAACCTCCCCGTCCCAGGTTCAAGCGATTCTCCTGCCTCAGCCTCCCAAGTAGCTGGGATTATAGGTGTGTGCCACCACACCTGACTAATTTTTGTGTTTTTAGTAGAGATGGAGTTTGTCACCATGTTGGTCAGGCTGGTCTCGAACTCCTGACCTCATGATCCACCTGCTTTGGCCTCCTCAAGTGCTGGGATTACAGGCGTGAGCCACTGCACCCGGCGAGTAAGTTCTTTAGTGGTGATTTGTGAGAATTTGGTGAACCCATCACCTGAGCAGTGTATACTGTACCCACTTTGTAGTCTTTTATTCCTCATCCCCTTCCCACACTTTCCCCCTGAATCCCCAAGGTCTATTGTGTCATTCTTATGCTTTTGCATCCTCATAGCTTAGCTCCAACTTACAAGTGAGAACATATGATGTTTGGTTTTCCATTCCTGAGTTACTTCGCTTAGAATAATAGTCTCCAGTCTCATCCAGGTCGCTGCGAATGCCATTAATTCATTCCTTTTTATGGCTGAGTACTACTTCGTTGTGTGTGTATATGTATACCACAGTTTGTTTATCCACTCGTTGATGGATGGGCATTTGGATTGGTTCCATGTTTTGCAGTTGCGAATTGTGCTGCTATAAACGTGTGTGCAAGTATCTTTTTTGTATAATAACTTATTTTCCTCTGGACAGATACCCAGTAGTGGGATTGCTGGATCAAATGATAGTTCTATTTTTAGTTCTTATTTTATTTTATTGTTTTTTGAGACAGAGTCTCATTGCATCACCCAGACTGGAGTGCAGTGATGCGATCTTGGCTCACTGCAACCTCAACCTCCCAGGCTCAACAATTTTCAGCCTCCCGAGTAGCTGGTATTATAGGCACGTGACACTATGCCCGGCTAATTTTTTGTATTTTTAGTAGAGGCAGGGTTTCACCATGTTGGCCAGGGTGGTCTTGAATTCATGACCTCAAGTTATCTGCCTGCTTTGGTCTCTCATGGTACTGGGATTACATTGTGAGCCACCGTGCCTGGTTCACTGTGTTTTGTAATACAGATTGGATACTCAGGTTTATTTGTTTTAGTTTATTTTTCTTTAAATTTTCTTTTTCTTTTTTAAATTGAGACAGTCTCTCTGTCACCCTGGCTGGAGTGAAATGGCATAATCTCAGCTCATTGCAACCTCCATGGCCCGGGTTCAAGCGATTCTCATGCCTTAGCCTCCCGAGTAGCTGGGACTACAGGCGCCTGCTACCACACCTGGCTAATTTTTTTGTATTTTTTAGTAGAGACAGGGTTTCACCATGTTGGCCAGGTTGGTCTTGAACTCCTGGCCTCAGGTAATCCTCCAACCTCACCCTCCCAAAGTGCTGGGATTATAGGCGTGAGCCACCGCGCCTGGCCTTTTCTTAAAATTTTCAATCATGCATTATATTTACATGGCTCAGAAATAAATCAAAACCAAAAATAAAAGATATAATCAGTGAATTTTTGTTCTGACTTCTGTCTCTTCTCCTTTTTTCTCACCCATTCCCTTTTAGATAGCCCCTTTGCTTTGCTTTCCTTTCCTTTCTCCTTTCCTTTCCTTTCCCTTCCTCTTTCTTCTTTCCTCTTTCCTCTTTGAGATGGAGTTTCGCTCTTGTTCCCCAGGCTGGAGTACAATGGCATGATCTCCACTCACTGCAACCTCCACCCCCTGGGTTCAAGCGATTCTCCTGCCTCAGTCTCCTAAGTAGCTGGGATTACAGGCATGTGCCACCACGCCCAGCTAATTTTGTATTTTTAGTAGTGATGGGGTTTCTGCATGTTGGCCAGGCTGGTCTCAAACTTTTGACCTTAGGCGATTGCCTGCCTTGGCCTCCTGAAGTGCTGGGATTGCAGCCGTGAGCCACCTTGCCCAGCTCAGATAGCCATTTTCATAGGCTTGTAGTTTATTATTTTCACAAAAAGGCAACTATATATATGTGTGCATGTATACAAACAAAAGTTAGTGTATATACAAGTGCTTAAACAAAGACACATGACTATATACACTGTCCAGGATGTTTATTCACCAGTCACCTAGTCCTCGCCAGCCATCTTTCATGCTCTGACAGATACTGCTACAGTAAATAATACCATCCATGTGTTATACTTTTGGAGGTGTGTAGATTTCTGGACCTTTTTTTAGTGGGATTTTAAGTGAAAGCTTCTATGTAACTACTGTTAATCGAGACCTTATTTGGGATCATGCTATTTAAGAGTTCTGCAGCTTTTCACTTAGCGACTTAGTGTCATGAGTATACTTTTTTGTTGACATTTAGCAAACTATGTACCTCAGCTGCTCTTGGTTCTTTTTAGCTTGAATGTTCAATAGACAATTAGTAATATTGTATAGTGTTCTCTAGTGAAAATGTGAATGCCATTTTATAATCCTTTTTCCCCCCAGCTCTGCAGTAGGTAGTGGTTTATGTATGGTAAAACTATATTTGAATTGGACATTAAGCATATTGGGTGGGTGTCCCATTGCATGTATGAATATAATCTTTTTTTTTTTTTTTTGAGACTGTGTCTTGCTCTGTTGTCCAGGCTAGAGTGCAATGGCGTGATCTCAGCTCACTGCAACCTCCGCCTCCCATGTTCAAGCGATTCTCCCTGCCTCAGCCTCTCTGGTAGCTGGGATTACAGGTGCCTGTCACCACGCCTGGCTAATTTTTGTGTGTTTAGTAGAGACAGGGTTTTGCCTTGTTGGCCAGGCTGATCTTGAACTCCTGACCTCAGGTGATCTTCCCGTCTCAGCCTCCCAAAGTGGTGGGATTACAGGCATGAGCCAGTGCACCTGGCCTGAAGATAATCTTTACACTCATTTATATTTGGGTGATTTATAGTATTTTAGTATTAGGAAAAGTACTGAGAATGGCCTTGTACAATCTTTGTTCCCCTCAGTTGCTGTTTTACTTATTTTTTGTTTTTTAAGGGATGGGGTCTCACTGTATTGCCCAGACTGGCCTCAAACTCCTGGGCTCAGGCAATCTTTTTGCTTGAGCTTTCTGAGTAGCAGGGAGTACCAGTGTGTGCCATCTCACCCAGCTATTATTTTACTTTTTATTTCTTATATTTTAATTATAGAGACACTGTCTCACTATGTTGCTCAGACATGTCTTGAACTCTTGAGCTCAAGTGATCCTCCTGCCTTGGCCTCCCAAAGTGCTAGGATTACAGGTGTTGAACCACCGTGCTTGGTTACTTTATATTATCGTAAGCATATAGTTGGTAAATTTTTTGATATCATTGTTCAGGTAGCAGTTGACTTGTAGTATATTATTGTCAAATGTCAGTGACCTTTTATTTGCACTGTACATTGTTTAATTGAGAAGTGCTGTGAGAAGACTTAAGGAAACAAGGTAATTTGACTGGGTGCGGTGGCTCATGCCTGTAATCCTAGCACTTTGGGAGTCCTAGGCAGAGGGATCGCTGAGCCCCAGAGTTTAAGACCAGCCTGCGAAACATGGCAAAACCCCATCTCTACAAAAAATACGAAAATTAGCCGTGTGGTGGCAGGTGCTTGTAGTCCTGCCTACTCAGGAAGCTGAGGTGGGAGGATCACCTGAGCCAGGGAGGCTGCGGTAAGCCGTGATTGTGCCACTGCCCTCCAGCCTGGGTGACAGAGACCCTGTCTCAAAAGAAAAATAGATAATTTATTGCTTGGAAAGGATTTAGCATTTTTATTGTACGATTGCTGCTGTTACCTTATTTTCCTTAGAATTATAGTTGTTTCCCATGTTGAAATATCAGTGGTATGATAATGACAAGTCCTCTGGAGTTTTGGAAGGATGTATATATGTGTTTTTATTTTATTTTATTTTTTTTGAGACAGAGTCTTGCTTTGTTGCCTAGGCTGGAGTGCAGTGGTGGCGTGATCTCGGCTCACTTTAGCCTCCGCCTCCCGGGTTCGTTCAAGGGATTCTCCTGCCTCAGCCTCCTGAGTAGCTGGGATTACAAGTGCGCACCACCACACTCGGCCAATTTTTGTATTTTTAGTAGAGATGGGGTTTCACCATGTTGGCCAGGCTGGTCTCGAACTCCTGACCTCAGGTGATCCACCCGCCTCAGCCTCCCAAAGTGCTGGGATTGTAGGTGTGAGCCACCACACCCAGCAATATGTGTTTTTAATGATGAAGATTAGGAGATTTGTTGAAATGGTAGCCATTTTTGGAGTGGTGGTGGTGGTGGTGTTTTTTTGAGATGGAGTTTCGCTCTTGTTGCCCAGGCTGGAGTGCAATGGCACGATCTTGGCCCACCGCAACCTCCACCTCCAGGGTTCAAGCGATTCTTCTGCCGCAGCCTCCCAAGTAGCTGGGATGCTGGGATTACAGGCATATGCCACCACGCGTGGCTAATTTTGTGTTTTTTTTTTTTTTTAAGCAGAGATGGGGTTTCTCCATGTTAGTCAGGCTGGTCTCCAACTCCTGACCTCAGGTCATTCGCCCTCCTTGGCCTTCCAAAGTGCTGGGATTACAGGCATGAGCCACCACGCCCGGCCTTTTGGAGTGTTTTTTTTAAGGCTTTGGCCTGGATATGAAGTTAATCATTAAAACTATCTGAGTCCCTGGCATGTAAAGAGCCAATAGTACACAAATAGAATGATCCTGCACTACAAATCCCTTATAGTGAATGAATATCTTGGAATCTCAATTTTAATGATCTTAAAATAATTAACTCTCTAAATAAATATTTTTGTGATGAACTTGTTGGAAAGTGACTATAGCTTTTTGTTACAGTATTTAAAAATGGCCTATAAATAATGACATGTGACCTAACTCTGTATACACATAATGCTAGAGGTTTATTGGAAGGCTGTTTACACCTTTGTAGTAGTATATGCTACTAAGGCTAAATCACTTATTGTCTATTCTCATGTAATTGTTGTATATGACTAGCAGTATTTCAGTGGATTTTCGTGTTTTTTTGGTAGAGTTAAAATACAGGTTAAAAAATCCTAAGCTTCAATTTATATCTTATTCATTGAACAAATATTTAGTGAGTTCTTACTATGGGACATGAAGTATGTATAATAAATTGGCACAGAGTAAATAATTACTATCGTTGTATGTAACTTATATCCTAATATGAGGACACAAGAAAAATATAAATATGATACATGTTAGTTGATATGTGGAAAAATGCATGGGGCAGGGGTGTGGGGATTACAATTTTGCATAGGATAGTCAGAGTGGTCTTCACTGAGAAGGTGATGTTTGAGTAAAGACTTAAAGAGAGGTAGTTAGCCATATTGCTATCCACAAGAAGGGCATTCCAGACTGACGTATCAGTTTGGTGCAGAGGCATTAAGGTGAGAGTGTACCTGAGAAGCAACAAGGAGGCCACTGTGGCCAGACAGAACTGAGTAGGGGAAGAAGAGTATAAGAGGAAGCCAGAAGAGTAACAGTGGTTAGGTTAACATTAACAGTGGTTAACCTAACCACTGTTTATTCATTGGACATTTTAAAGACTTCGGCTTCTTTCCATTCTTTGAGTCAGTGGAGGGTTTTGAGGACAGGGTGACACATCTGAGTTCTAGACACACACACATACACTTTTAAATTGTAGAGGTAGGGTCTAGGTATGTTATCCCAGGCTGGAATGCACGTGATGTGATCATAGCTAACTGCAGTGTTGAACTCCTGCGTTCAAGCAGTCCTGCCTCAGCATCACAAGTAGCTAGGACTGCAAGTGTGAGCCACCATGCCTGGGTTTTGAGTTTTTTGTTTTTTGTTTTGGGACGGAGTTTCACTCTGTCGCCCAGGCTGGAGTGCAGTGGCGCACTCTTGGCTCACTGCAAACTCCACTTCCCAGGTTCACACCATTCTGCCTCAACCTCCCAAGTAGCTGGGACTACAGGCACCCGCCACCATGCCCGGCTAATTTTTTTTTTTTTTTTTTTTTGAGACGGAGTCTCGCTCTGTCGCCCAGGCTAGAGTGCAGTGGCGCGATCTCGGCTCACTGCAAGCTCCGCCTCCCGGGTTCACGCCATTCTCCTGCCTCAGCCTCCCGAGTAGTTGGGACTACAGGCGCCCACAACCGCGCCCGGCTAATTTTTTGTATTTTTAGTAGAGGCGGGGTTTCACCGTGGTCTCGATCTCCTGACCTTGTGATCCGCCCGCCTCGGCCTCCCAAAGTGCTGGGATTACAGGCGTGAGCCACCGCGCCCGGCCTACTTTTTTGTGTTTTCAGTAGAGACGAGGTTTCAACGTGTTAGCCAGGATGGTCTTGATCTCCTGACCTTGTGATCTGCCCGCCTCAGCCTTCCAAAGTGCTGGGATCACAAGTGTGAGCCACTGCGCCTGGCCGATTTTGAGTTTTTTGTTTGAAAATTATTTTTCTCAGGACATTGTGTTGAGAATAGACCATAGGAAGCAAGTGTAGCAGGGAGACCAAGTTAGAGGGCTGTCATAGTAATCCAGGTGAGAGATTGATGGTCTTTATCATAGCTTGGATATTGTGAGCAATGGTTGGATTCTGGTTGTATTTTATAGGCAGAGCCAAAAGAATTTCCTGTCAGATTGGCTACAGGGAGTAGGAGGACTCTTAAGATTTTGACCTGAGTAAGTTTAAGGGTGAAATTAGCACCAACTGAGATGGAGAGTGCTTTGCAGGGTGTGACATCATTAAGTGGGGGGAAGACAAGGAGCTTTTTTTTGAACACGATATGTTTGAGATGTGAAGTAGAGATTATATTATACAAATTTGGACACTATGAGAGAGGTTTGGGCTGAAGATAGAACTTTTGAGTTATCGATATAGATGATTTTTTCTTAAAAATTTTTTTTAATGTATTCTTTTATTTTATTTTTTGAGACAGAGTCTCGCTCTGTTGCCCAGGCTGGAGTGCAGTGGCACAGTGTCGGCTCACTACAGCCTCCACCTCCTAGGTTTAAGTGATTCTCCTGCCTCAACCTCCTGGGTAGCTGGGATTATAGATGTGCACCATCACATCTGGCTAATTTATAGATTTTTTTTTTTTTTTTTTTTTTTGGAGACAGAGTCTTGCTCTGTTGACCAGGCTGGAGTGCGGTGGCATGATCTCGGCTTACTGCAACCTCCGCCTCCCAGGTTCAGGCAGTTCTCCTGTCTCAGCCTCCCGAGTAGCTGGGATTATAGGCTTGCGCCACCACGCCCGGCCTATAGATGATTTTTTAAGCCATAAGACTGCAGTAGGCCGGATTCAGTGGCTCACGCCTATAATCCCAACACTTTGGGAGGCCGAGATGGGCGGATCACCTGAGGTCGGGAGTTCGAGACCAGCCTGACCATCATGGAGAAACCCCGTCTCTACTAAAAAAAAAAAAACACAATTAGCCAGTCGTGATGGCGCATGCCAGTAATCCCAACTACTCAGGAGGCTGAGGCAGGAGAATTGTGTGAACCCGGGAGGTGGAGGTTGCAGTGAGCTGAGATTGCGCCATTGCACTCCAGCCTGGGCAAGAGCGAAAGCTGAGATTGTGCCGTTTCACTCCAGCCAGGGCAACAGGAGCGAAACGGTCTTTAAAAAAAAAAAAAAAAAAAAGACTGAAGTAGATTACTAAGAAAGTTAATCTAGAGAAGAAAAGTTCAAGGACTCCAATATTGTGAAGCCAAAAGTCATCAGAGTAGACTAGAGAGACCAGTGAAATGCCGTATTAGGAACAAAATAAGTTTATCCATCATCTTTTTATTGTTAAAAGTATTTCACTTCTTCTTTTTTTTTTTTTTTTTTAAATAGACAGGGTCTCGCCCTGTTGCCCAGGCTGGTCTCAAACTCCTGGGCTCAAGTGATCCTCTTGCCTCAGCCTCCCAAAGTGCTGGGATTACAGGTGTTAGCCACAGTGCACAAGCCTTTTTGTTTGTTTGTTTGTTTGTTTTAGGTGGGTATGGAGCAGTAGCATATGTAGAACCTTTGATTTGTCTAGATAAAACTATGTAGCCTTTATACATTAAACTGTTACCTTTGCTTTGTCTTGATAAAACTATGTAACCTTTATACATTAAGAAACTGTTAGAGATAAAGGTTTTAAATGGCCTCTTAAAGGGGCTGTAATCTTCCTGAGTTTACTGCATCTTACATGGTGAGTTTCGATTGTAATGAAACTGCAAGTGGACTTCAGAACACAAAGCTGTGGATAAGCTCAGCTCCTTTCCTTCAGAGATTTTTGTGTTTCAGTGGTTCTTGGTGAATTCCTTAAAAAATGGGTGTTGTAGCTGGGCACGGTGGCTCACACCTGTAATCCCAGCACTTTGGGAGGCCGAGGAGGGCGGATCATGAGGTCAGGAGTTAAAGACCAGCCTGGACATCATGGCGAAACCCTGTCTCTACTAAAAATACAAAAACTAGCCAGGATGCGGGCTCCATGACTCATGCCTGTAGTCCCAGCGTTTTGGAAGGCCGAAGCAGATGGATCGCATGAGGTCAGGAGTTCAAGACCAGCCTGGCCAACGTGCTGAAACCCCTTCTTTACTAAAAATACACAAAATTAGCTGGGCATGGTGGCTGTTGCCTGTGATTCCAGCTACTCGGGAGGCTGAGACAGGAGGATCAGTTGAACCCAGGAGGCCGAGGTTACAGTGAGCTGAGACTGCGCCATTGAACTCCACCCTCGGCAACAAGAGCGAAACTCTGTCTCAAACAACAACAACAACAAATAGAGATGCGCTCTCACTATGGTGTTCAGGCTTTTCTCAAACTCCTGGCTTCAAGCAATCCTTCCACCTCCCACCTCAACCTCCCAGAGTGTTGGGATTAAAACACTTTGGTGTGAGCCACTGCACAGCCACATTTGTCTTTTTATAGAGAATAGTTGTCATTCAGTAGATGGCTGGAGTTAAACTGATAATCATCCTGTCATTTTAGCTGTACTGCTACTTTGGGCTTCCCTTTCTGAATTCTCCCAGTGAACAGTTTCAACAATGCAGGACGCAATTTGGCTTCTGGAGTCATTACTTGTACAGCCATTCAAATACCTAAGGTATAAGACCAAACTACCTGATTCTGAAGCAGTAACGTAAAGAATAAAGTGAATACATAGTGTCTTATAAATAGGTCGCAGATACCATGGAAAGAGAGTCTGAAAATGAGAGGTGAATGTTCTTTCCACAAACCTTAGTTTCAAGTAAGTTTCCACTTGCTGCTTCCAAAGGGTATAGTAGAAATTATTTTGAAATAGGTAAAATAGAAATTTTAAGTGTTACAAGTTGTCTTACTAAAGTGAAACTCTTTGGTTGAGTATTTTCTTTTTTTGAGACGGAGTCCTGCTCTCTCACCTAGGCTGGAGTGCAGTGGCATAATCTTGGCTCACCGCAATCTCCACCTCCCTGGTTCAAGCAATTCCTCTGCCTCAGCCTCTTGAGTAGCTGGGATTACAGGCACACACCACCATGCCTGGCCAAATTTTTTTGTATTCTTAGTAGAGACGGGGTTTCACCATGTTGGCCAGACTGGTCACAAACTACTGATCTCAGGCAATCCACACACCTTGGCCTGCCAAAGTGCTGGGATTACAGGCATATTTTTTCCCCCCAGATGGAGTCTTGCTCTCGCCCAAAGCTGAAGTGCAATGGCGCAATCTCAGCTGACTGCACCCTCCGCCTCCCAGGTTCAAGCAATCCTGCCTCAGCCTCCTGGGTAGCTGGGATTACAGGCATGCGCCAGCATACCTGGCTAATTTTTGTATTTTTAGGAGAGACGGGTTTCACCATGTTGGCCGGGCTAGTCTTGAACTCCTGCCCTTGTGATCTGTCCGCCTTGGCCTCGCAAAGTGCTGGGATTACAGACATGAGCCACCGCACCCAGCCACGTATTTTATTTTTATACCTGCCCTGCCTAATTGAGAAACTTGGCATCTCTTATCAACAGTGGTTGAGCTACTTTATTGTCTTTTTAAAGTCCTTAGTAACATTTTAGGTACTAACACAGAGGTGATGGTAGTTTAACCCTATTCTCTTCCAATTATTATTTTTTTTTATGGCTAGTCGAGTGAAGCAGTGGGAATGGCAAGGAACAAAGAAATCTGCAACTAGTTGTGATCAGTTAGTTGTAAACATCACTGCACTTGGACCAGCCTCCTTTTTCCTTTAATTTAAAAATCTGGATTTGTGTGTGTGTGTTTTTTTTTTAAACAGGTGCCATGTTTCAGAACAGAGTAAGACTCCTGGTAAAGAAGAACTGAAGATATTATACAGATACCAGATATAGCCTAATTACAAAGAAAGCATTAACCTGCCTCTGAGGTGACTAAAGGGGAATAATGGTGATTTTGCGCCGGGCTCGGCCGCCTGCTTCCGCCCCAACCAGCAATGAATCTTGACTCGCTCTCGCTGGCCTTGTCTCAAATCAGCTACCTGGTGGACAATTTAACCAAGAAAAATTACCGAGCCAGCCAGCAGGAAATACAGCATGTAAGTAAACTAGCCAGAAAACAAATGCCATTGAAGGAATGAATAGACAGTGGAAAGAAAACCACACATTTATGTGGGCATGTTGCATGAAAGGTAACAAACTTTTGCCCCTTATTTCAAGTGATTTCTGTCATCATCTGTAAAACAGCTCTTAGCCCAGTCTTTTTTTTTTTTGGAGACAGTCTTACTCTGTCACCAAAGCTGGAGTGCAGTGGCATGATCTTGGCTCACTGCATCCTCTGCCTCCCGGCTTCAAGCAGTTCTCCTGCCTCAGCCTCCCGAGTAGCTGGGATTACAGGCATGTGCCACCACGCCTGGCTGTATTTAGTAGAGACGGGGTTTCACCATGTTGGTCAGTCTGGTCTCGAACTCCCAACCTCAAGTGATCCGCCTCGGCCTTATTCTGGGATTACAGGCATGAGCCACCACGCCCAGCCCAATGTTTTTTTTAAAAAAGATTTTTCACAGCTTTTTATTTTCCATGGAAATTATAAAATAGGTCTGACCTGTCTTTGGGCTGGTGCTCAGGGCCCAGAGAAACCTGCTAGCTAGGGTTTTCCTTTCTTTACTTTTTTTTGTTTTTGAGATAGAGTTGCCCAGGCTAGTGTGCAGTGGCGCAATTTCGGCTTACCACGACCTCCGCCTCCCAGAGGAGCCTGAGCTCTTTCGCTCAGGCAGGAGTGCAGAGAAGTGATCTCGGCTTACTGCAACCTCCTCCTCCTGGGTTCAAGCGATTCTCATGCCTCAGCCTCCTGAGTAGCTGGGACTACAGGCGCCCGCCACCACACCCAGCTAATTTTTTTTTTTTTTTTTTTTTGAGACGTAGTCTTATTCAGCTTCCCAGGAGTGCAATGGTGCGATCTTAGCTCACTGCAACCACCATCTCCCAAGTTCAAGCGATTCTTCTGTCTTAACCTTCCGAGTAGCTGGGATTATAGGCATGCACCATCATGCCTGGCTAATTTTTGTATTTTAGTAGAGATGAGGTTTCACCATGTTGGCTAGGCTGGTCTTGAACTCCTGACCTCAGGTGATCTGCCTGCCTTGGCCTCCCAAAGTGCTAGGATTACAGGTGTGAGCCACCACGCCTGGCAGATTTTTATATTTTTAGTAGAGACGGGGTGTCACCATGTTGGCCAGGCTGATCTGAAACTCCTGACCTCAGGTGATCTGCCCGCCTTGGCCTCCCAAGGTGCTGGGATTATAGGCGTGAGGTCTTGCGCCTGGCTCCCAGGCTTTTCTTAAACAGGATTGGGGATGGTCCCCAACCAACTTCACGTCTGGGATTTTCATGATAGTGAAGTCGGAAGCCAGCAGTGCAGCTGCCACCTACTTCTGTCCAGCCAGACCCTTGCCCTTGCTGATCACAGTCCTGGGGCTGGACTGCTTCACATAAGTTGTCTTTTGGCCTTGGAGTATCCTTTATCAGAGCCTTGGGCCCCTGGGCTCCTTCACTCAGTACTTGGTGGGCCACCATCACACCCTCCCGTGCAGTAGGTATTGGCTTGCCTGGCTGAGTCATGTGGGAGAGTCCTTGTATGGTTCCTACAGACTTTCCTCTTTGAGATAGCGTTTCTCCATGTTTGATTGCTTACAGATCAAAGTGCCAAAAACGAACCTCAAGATAGCTGAAAGTTTTCTTTACGCTTTTACATTTATTCTCAACATTTTTTGTGTGTTGGGGAGGGTGGTGAAGTGTTTATCCAGTGATCTTTCTATTTTTTTTTTTTTTTTGAGACAGTTTTACTCTGTCGCTCAGGCTGGAGTACAGTGGTGCTCACTGCAGCCTCGTTCTCCTGGGTTTGAGCAATCTTCCTATTTCAGCCTCCCGAGTAGCTGGGATTACAGGCTTCCGCCACCACAACCAGCTAATTTTTTGTATTTTTAGTAGAGAGGGAGTTTCACCATGTTGGCCACACTGGTCTCGAACTCCTGACCTCAGGCCATTTGCCCGCCTCGGCCTCCCAAAGTGCTGTGATTACAGGCATGAGCCATCGTGCCCGGCCAATCTTTGTACTTTCTAGAAATTGTCCTTCAAAGCTATTTAAGCTAGTTAGTCCTTTTTTTAATCTTTTTCTTTTTAAATGCCCTGGTTGAGCTTGAATAGACCAGTTGTTTTTTTTTTTTTTTTTGTTTGTTTTTTTTTTTTTTTTTGAGACGGAGTCTCGCTCTGCCACCCAGGCTGGAGTGCAGTGGCCGGATCTCAGCTCACTGCAAGCTCCGCCTCCCAGGTTCACGCCATTCTCCGGCCTCAGCCTCCCGAGTAGCTGGGATTACAGGCGCCCGCCACCTCGCCCGGCTAGTTTTTTGTATTTTTTAGTAGAGACGGGGTTTCACCATGTCAGCCAGGATGGTCTCGATCTCCTGACCTCGTGATCCGCCCGTCTCGGCCTCCCAAAGTGCTGGGATTACAGGCTTGAGCCACCGCGCCCGGCCTGACCAGTTGTTAAAAAAGAAATAGAAAAAGATTTTAGCTGTTCAGTCCTATTTGGCAAGAGGACTTCCAGTTACCTTCTTATGGTTCTTGATTATCAGGACCCTTGTGTCCTCTGGGGTAAGCCACATGTTAAATTGACTTTCTTTTTTTTTGGGACGGAGTCTCGCTTTGTCGACCAGGCTGGAGTGCAGTGGTGTGATCTTGGCTCACTTCAAGCTCCGCCTCCTGGGTTCATGCCATTCTCCTGCCTCAGCCTGCCAAGTAGCTGGGACTACAGGTGCCTGCCACCACACCCGGCTAATTTTTTTGTATTTTTAGTAGAGACGGGGTTTCACCGTGTTAGCCAGGATGGTCTCGATCTGACCTCGTGATCCACCTGCCTTGGCCTTCCAAAGTGCTGAATTACGGGTGTGAGCCACCGCGCCCAGCCGTAAATGGACTTTTTAGTATGTATACCTTTGCCCCCACCTTCTGATGAGAATACCTTGCCCTCACCACCACTATTTACCTCTCTTTTCCCAATTATTTTTCTACCTTGCTGGAACAAGATAAAGTGACACTTCCACAGTACATCAATTCCATACACTTTTATTAGGTACCTGTGAGGTAGGATTTTATCCTTTCAAACTTACATTTCTCATGCTATAGAGAAAGATAAGGAAGATGAGCAAGTTCCCAGAACGTGGCAGGCTGAGTGGTCACACAGGCATGGAGCACATGCTGAGAACCTAGAGGGAAGGACTGCAGAGTGCCATCCTGGATGCTGCAGCTGGAAGTGGTCCTTCCCGCCACTTGGCCCCTGACACCATGCTCTGTAGTGTGCAGGGGTCTGATGGCACTGCTAGATTGCTCCTTCAGCTAAGGGCCACATCTTAGACAGCTTTACTTTTCCCTTCAGCACTTGTCCCACTGCCTTGCACACAGGTGCTGTATCAGTGTTCATTGAACAAAGGAGGGAAACTGATTTCAATTTCACTTGTTCAGTATCATTCCAGTTTTTTTTTTTTTTTGGTTTTGTTTTGTGTTTTTTTTTTTTTTTTTTTTTGAGACGGAGTCTCACTCTGTCGCCCAGGCTGGAGTGCAGTGGCCGGATCTCAGCTCACTGCAAGCTCCACCTCCCGGGTTTACGCCATTCTCCTGCCTCAGCCTCCCGAGTAGCTGGGACTACAGGCGCCCGCCACCTCGCCCGGCTAAGTTTTCGTATTTTTTAGTAGAGATGGGGTTTCACCGTGTCAGCCAGGATGGTCTCGATCTCCTGACCTCGTGATCCGCCCGTCTCGGCCTCCCAAAGTGCTGGGATTACAGGCTTGAGCCACCGCGCCCGGCCATCATTCCAGTTTTTATGTGAAAATTGCACAACCCATTTGGGGTACCTTCATCTCAAAAGAAAAGTACAAGACTGCCTTTGATACCTTTCTGTGGATTCTGTGGTGAAAAACCTTTATGCTTTTCATACTTTTCTATTCTCCGTAACTTTCTTCAAAAGTATCTCTTTCCACCTCTTTCTTACTCAAACACAAAAGCATTCCTGTTTTAGAGATTCTGGCCCGTGGGTTATCTGGCTAGTTACGGCCTCTCCCGTTCACCTGGTTATACTTTATTACTGGTGACTGGTTGGAGAGGCAGGATCACTGACTCTGTCACCCCTAGGAGCCATTAGGACCCCTTCCCTGGAGGACGGCCTGCTTGTTCTCTGGGGACTAGTCCTCATTTCCCTTCCATGATACAGTGGGGCAGGTTATTTTTATTAAGCAAACATTTATGAGAACCCCCTCCCCAAAATAAAGTCCCCAAGTAAAGCACAACTCTGAGAGGTTGTGGACTATGAATTGTTTCTAGGGAAGATAAATTTCTGCAAATATATTTTAATCTTTTCCTCTATCTTGTGATTAAGGGGTTGCTTTTTGGTAAGGATTTTTTTTTTTTTTAAATTGAGATGGAGTTTTCTTTTTTTTTTTGAGATGGAAAACAAATTTTTTTTTTTTTTTTTTTTTTTTTTTGAGATGGAGTCTCGCTCTGTCGCCCAGGCTGGAGTGCAGTGGCCGAATCTCAGCTCACTGCAAGCTCCGCCTCCCGGGTTCACGCCATTCTCCTGCCTCAGCCTCCCGAGTAGCTGGGACTACAGGCGCCCGCCACCTCGCCCGGCTAGTTTTTTGTATTTTTTAGTAGGGACGGTGTTTCACCGTGTTAGCCAGGATAGTCTCGATCTCCTGACCTCGTGATCCACCCGTCTCGGCCTCCCAAAGTGCTGGGATTACAGGCTTGAGCCACCGCGCCCGGCCACAAAATTTTTTTGATCATAGAGTTAGGCATTATGGAAATTCAAGCCAGATTTTTAAAAACCTGGTCATCTCCGAAGAAGAATACTGACAGTAATAGTGGTGCAGGGAACAATATGGTAGATTATTGAATGAAACAGATTAACTTGAATAAAATGCTGTGACTTGCATCTCTAAAACAAATTATAAAATGTGATTGGACTTGTTTTGGTCTGCTTCCTCTTTTTTTTCTTTATTGGTTCCTTTATTTTTCACATTTTAAAAAATTGAAATATCCACAGGTTGTAAAAATTCCTTTTTTTTTTGTTTTTGACGGAGTCTCGCTCTGTCTCCTAGGCTAGAGTGCAGTGGCGCGATCTCCACTCACTGCAACCTCCACCTCTCGGGTTAAAGCAATTCTCCGCCTCAGCCTCCTGAGTAGCTTACAGGCACCCACTACCATGCCCAAGTAATTTTTTTGTATTTTTAGTACAGATGGAGTTTTCACCATCTCTTGGCCAGGCTGCTCTTGAACTCCTTACCTTGTGATCCACCTGCCTCAGCCTCCCAAAGTGCTGGGATGCTGGGATTACAGGCGTGAGCCACTGTGCCCAGCTTTCTTTTCTTTTTCTTTTTCTTTTCTTTTTTTTTGAGATGGAGTTTCACTTTGCTTCCCAGGCTGGAGTGCAATGGTGCGATCTTGGCTCACTGCAACCTTCACCTCCTGGGTTCAAGACAATCTCCTGCCTCAACTTCCCGAGTAGCTGGAATTACAGGCATCCACCACAATGCCTGGCTAAATTTTTTTGTGTTTTTAGCAGAGACGGGGTTTCACCATGTTGGCCAGGCTGGTCTCAAACTCCTGACCTCAGGTGATCCACCCACCTTGGCCTCCCAGAGTGCTGGGCTTACAGGCATGAGCCACCATGCCCAGCCTGTTTTTTTTTTTTTAAATGAGACAGTATTGGTCTGTTTCCCAGGCTGGAGTGCAGTGGTATAATCTCAGCTGACTGCAATCTCCGCCTCCCGGGTTCAAGTGATTTCCAAGCCTCTCGCTCCGCAGTAGCTGGGATTACAGGTGTGCACCACCACATCGGCTTATTTTTGTTTGTAGTAGAGATGGGGTTTCACCGTGTAGGCCAGGTTGGTCTCAAAACTTCTGGCCTCATGTGATCCACCTGCCTCGGCCTCCCAAAGCGCTGGGATTAAAGACATGAGCCACCACGCCTGGCCAGATTCACCCTTTTAAAATACATAATTTGGTAGTTTTTTAGATTCACAAAGTGGTGCAACCATAACCACTATCTAATTTCAGAACATTTTCATTACCTCAGAAAGAAATACCTGGGTTAATTTGCACTCATTATTCTTTTCCTCCTCCGTCTAGCCCTTAGTGACCACTATTCTATTTCTGCCTTGATGGATTTGCATATTCTGAACATTTCATATAAATGGAATCGTACTATATGTGGCCTTCTGTGTCTGCGTTTCTTTTTTTGTTTTTTTGATTTTGGTTTGAGATGAGAGTTTCACTCTTGTTGCCCAGGCTGGAGTGCAATGGCGTGATCTCCACTCACTGCAACCTCCGCCTCCTGGGTTCAAGTGATTCTCCTGCCTCAGCCTCCAGAGTTGCTGAGATTACAGGCATGCGCCACCACGCCCAGCTAATTTTGTATTTTTAGTAGAGACGGGGTTTTTCCGTGTTGATCAGGCTGGTCTTGAACTCCCAACCTCAGGTGACCCGCCTGCCTCAGTCCCCTTAATTCCTCTGAAATTAAGCCCTACACAGTTTTGCTTAAAATAGAAACCATTCTACCAGTTGGTAAGGGGGGACTAGTAAAATAATTAAAAAACTGTATTAAACACCTTACAATCTGGTAGCAAAATCTTAGGCTATATGAAAAATTAAGTATATCAAAGGCTTTTTGCAGTATTTCTATAATGTTTCGATTTATGACTGTAGTAAAACATATTGTGATCTAGGAGCCACATATTAAGAGGGATATTAGCAAATAAGTCTATGATGTCAGAGATTTAGAAAATTATATGGAATGGTTGAAAAAAATCATATTGAATGGTAGACACTATTTGACCTAAAGAAGACACATGAGGGAGGATTAAGACTTAGAGTGTATCAAACATATGTGCCACACAAATAATGGAGTATCTCCATAGTTAACTTTTTTTTTGAAACGGGTTTCGCTCTTGTTGCCCAAGCTGGAGTGCAATGGCGCGATCTCGGCTTACTGCAAACTCCGGCTCCTCGGTTCAAGCGATTCTCCAACCGCAGCCTCCTGAGTAGCTGGGATTAGGAGAGCACGCCACCACGTCCGGCTAATTTTTGTATTTTTAGTAGAGATGGGGTTTCACCATGTTGGTCAGGCTGGTCTCGAACTCTTGACCTCAGGTGATCCGCCCACCTTGGCCCCACAAAGTGCTGGGAGTACAGGCGTGAGCCACTGCGCCCGGTGCGTAGTTAACTTTGAAAACGTATTCTGCCTCTTAAAAATATTCATTCCAGGTTTTTATTGTATAATTCACATGGGAAAAAAATTAAGCAAGAAACAAATGTAAGGATAACGGGATTTTAGTAAATCTTTGCTGATCCTAGTGAAGCAAAAGCTTGAAACTTTTTTATTCTTTGGCCATTGACAGTGTGATGAAATGTGCCTTCTATTTTTTAGGTTGATAACACAGTCTCAGACAAGTCAGTGTATTCATTAACCATGATCTGGCCCCCTGATTCCGTCTGAACTTTTTTCTTATCTTCAGAGTTCTTTTCTGTTTCTGTGCTTTTGCACTCTAGGTTTTTGCTTCTCCCTGGATTGTTTTTTCTTCACCCGTATCTATGGTTGTTTCAGCTCACAGGTCTCACCTTAGAAGGTCTCTGAGATAACCCCCTGCATCAATATTAGCAAGCTCTGTTTTATTTTCTTTTTGTAACAGATAATGTTGTCAGAAATTTTTTGCCTGTACTTCTCCCACAAAAATTGGCTTAGTGAGAATTTGGATCCTATTAGTCTCCTCTGCTGCTGTGTTTACAGCTAGAATAGTGTGTAGCATATACTCAACAAATGTAGGTTGAACCAGATTATCGTATTTTTTCAAGGGTGAGAGATCTGGTTAATTGGATCATAGTTAATTCTGTTCTTTCTTTATTTATTTTTTGTTTGTTTGTTTGTTTGTTTTGAGACGGAGTCTCGCTCTGTTACCCAGGCTGGAGTGCAGTGGCACGATCTGGGCTCACTGCAAACTCTGCCTCCTGGGTTCAAGCCATTCTCCCACCTCAACCTCCCTGGTAGCTAGGACTACAGGTGCCTGCCATCACACCTGGCTAATTTTTTATTTTTTTAAATTTTTTTTTATTTTTTGAGACGGAGTCTCGCTCTGTCGCCCAGGCTGGAGTGCAGTGGCGCTATCTCGGCTCACTGCAAGCTCCGCCTCCCGGGTTTACGCCATTCTCCTCCCTCAGCCTCCCGAGTAGCTGGGACTACAGGCGCCCGCCACCTCGCCTGGCTAATTTTTTTGTATTTTTAGTAGAGACGGGGTTTCATTGTGTTGGCCAGGATGGTCTCGATCTCCTGACCTTGTGATCCGCCCGTCTCGGCCTCCCAAAGTGCTGGGATTACAGGCTTGAGTCACCGCGCCCGGCCAATTTTTTTGTATTTTTTAGTAGAGACGGGGTTTCACTGTGTTACCCAGGATGGTCTCGTTCTCCTGACCTTGTGATCTGCCCGCCTCGGCCTCCCAAAGTGCTGGGATTACGGGTATGAGCCACCTTGCCTGTCCTTTTGTTTTATTTTTTATTGAGACAGGGTACTGCTTTGTCCCCCAAGGTGGGAGCACAGTGGCACCATCATAGCTCACTGTAACCTTGAACTCCTGGGTTCATGTGATCCTCCAGCCTCAGCCTCCCAAGGTGTTTGGATTACGGGTGTAAGCCACTGCGCCCGGCTTCTATTCTCTTTTTTTTATTTTTTGGAGACAGAGTTTCACTCCCTCATCCAGGCTGGAGTGCAGTGGCGCAGTCTCTGCTTACTGCAACCTCTGCCTCCCAGGTTCAAGCAATTCTCGTACCTCAGCCTCTCAAGTAGCTGGAAATTATAGGTGTACATCACCATGCCTAGCTATTTTTTTTGGTAGAGATGGTCTTTCTTAACTTCCATATTTTCTGAATGAGGAGACGGGAAACTGAAATAAGCTAAGAACTTAGCCAGCTTTCATGTTGTTATCGTGATATAGTGGGAAGATCATAGCCTTTGAAGTTGGACTATAAATCCAGATTCTTCAGCTCATAGTCTTGGATTTTTGGCTCAAGGAGTCTGTTTTAACTGTGTCAACCCGTTATCCGTGGGGATAGAGGGTGGTAAATGTTAGCAGTTGTTGAAGATTAAGCCAGGAAAGCTCAGTGCAATATCTAGCCCAACGTGTAGGTAGTATGTGGCTCTTAGTAAACATGATTACTCTGCACATATACTGTGCTCAAGTCTTTTCTAGACTAGATGTGCAGAAGTGAACACAGCTACAGAAAATTTCAGTAAATTAGCAGGTAGTAGTAATTGCTATGGAGAAAAAGTAAAGCAGAATAAGGAGTGATGCTGGGGCAGGTCATATTGCTATTTTAGGAATGGTAATAAGACCTCACTGATAAGGTGGCTTTAGAGTAGAAACCTAAATGAAGTGAAAGAACAAACCATGATAGCTATCTGGAGTTTTTCATTTAGAGAGAATAACAAATACCAACAAACATGGGTAAATTTGAGGAAGAGCAGGAAACTAATTGAGCTCTAGGGCAGCATCTAAATCACTGAAGTCTGATCTGGTGGCAGCTTCATTTAAGGCTGTGCCGTGTAGCGTTACAGTTGTGTTAGCAGAGAGAATTTGTGTTATGTAAAATTGTTGTCTTAAAAAAAAATCTTTGTTACACATTTGATCAATGCTACTTGGTGTTTTTGGTGTAGATGTTGAGCAAAGTACAGAGTTGCATGGTAAAATTACTGTAGTTTTTCTACTCTTCTTCCTGCCAGTGACTGACTATAGGAAACTTTTTTTTTTTTTTTTTGAGATGAAGTTTCACTCTTGTTGGCCAGGCTAGACTACAATGGCACGATCTCGGCTCGCTGCAACCTCTGCCTCCCGGGTTCAAGTGATTCTCCTGCCTCAGCCTTGCAAGTAACTGGGATTACAGGCACCCACCACCATGCTTGGCTAATTTTTGTGTATTTAGTAGAGACGGGGTTTCCCCATGTTGACCAGGCTGGTCTTGAACGCCTGACCTCAGGTAACCCACCTGCCTTGGCCTCCCAAAGTGCTGGGATTATAGGCGTGAGCCACTGCGCCCGGCACAGGAAACATTTGAAAAATATTGAATTGGCCGGGCGTGGTGGCTCACGCCTGTAATCCCAGCACTTTGGGAGGCCGAGGTGGGCGGATCACAAGGTCAGGAGATCGAGACCATGGTGAAACCCCGTCTCTACTAAAGATAGAAAAAATTAGCCGGGCGCAGGGGCGGGCGCCTGTAGTCCCAGCTACTCGGGAGGCTGAGGCAGGAGAATGGCGTGAACCCGGGAGGCGGAGCTTGGAGTGAGCCGAGATTGCGCCACTGCACTCCAGCCTGGGCGACAGAGCGAGACTCCGTCTCAAAAAAAAAAAAAAAAAAAAAAAAAAAAGAAAAATATTGAATTACAGGTGGAAGCAGTGGTGTATGCCTGTGATCCTAGCTACTCAGAAGGGTGAGGCAAGGAGATTCTGTGAGTCCAGGAATTCGATATCAGTCTGGGCAATACGGACCCTCTCTAAAAAAAAAAAAAAAAATTATAACTTATGGGCACTTCCATCAATAATTCCTTTAACTTCAAAAATGAGTAATTAATGTAAATTGGAATTTTGCCTTGGAGGTTGATTTTCTTTTTTGAAACTTTTTTTTCTTTTTAAATCCTCTCTTAAACATACTATGTTTGGTCATTTTAGATTGTGAATCGGCACGGTCCTGAGGCAGACAGGCATTTATTACGCTGCCTATTTTCGCATGTGGATTTCAGTGGCGATGGTAAAAGCAGTGGCAAAGATTTCCATCAGGTATTTGGGGCTTACAAAGTTCATGTCCACTTAGCTGTAATTGTTAAATGAATTTTGGGCATAGTGTATGTAGCATATGACACATACAAAATAGCATCCAGAAGTAATTGTAGCTGGAAGGTGAAAAGGTGTTAGATTTTTCTTTTTTTTTCTGTGCGTCCCTTCTTCTGCCTGCCTGTAGACTATAACAGGTACCTAGTTCAGATTTTGAGAGGTACGAATCAGACTTGCCTGAAGGAAGCAGGAATGTGGGGGTTCCCTGCCTGAAAAGTTAGTAAGGCAGAGGGGATCTCATGTCCTGGATTGAATCTGTAGCTTTATTTCCCATCTAGCAAGAGTTTGTCATTATACTGTTTCTTACAGTAATCTTATCAATGAGCTCTTCTTTTCTGGAAGTTTTGCTGGTAATAGACTTTGAGTAGTGTAATGAGTTTTTTAAAAAACCTCTATTTTTATAACCTTTTTTTTTTTTTTTTTTTTTTTTGAGACAGAGTCTCGCTCTGTCGCCCGGGCTGGAGTGCAGTGGCCGGATCTCAGCTCACTGCAAGCTCCGCCTCCCCGGTTCACGCCATTCTCCTGCCTCAGCCTCCGGAGTAGCTGGGACTACAGGCGCCGCCACCTCGCCCGGCTAGTTTTTTTGTATTTTTTTAGTAGAGACGGGGTTTCACCGTGTTAGCCAGGATGGTCTTGATCTCCTGACCTCGTGATCCGCCCATCTCGGCCTCCCAAAGTGCTGGGATTACAGGCTTGAGCCACCGCGCCCGGCCTTATTTTTATTTTTATTTTTTTATTATTTCCTGGTTCCTTTTACCTTGGGTGTTGTTGAGACAGAGTCTCTCGTCACCCAGGCTGGAGTGTGGTGGCACAATCATGGCTCACTGCAACTTCTGCCTCCTGGATTCAAGCGATTCTCCTGCCTCAGCCTCCCAAGTAGCTGAGATTATAGGTGCCTGGCACCACTCCTGGCTAATTTTTGTATTTTTAGTAGAGACAGGGTTTTACCATGTTGGCCAGGCAGGTCTTGAATTCCTGGCCTCAGGTGATCCACCTGCTTTAGCTTCTCAAAGCGCTGGGATTATGGGCATCAACCACTGCGCCTGGCGAGATTTTTAAAGAGCTGATTTTGATAAGATATAACAGTATATAGTGTTAGATCACAGTTTAGTGTTCTGAGTACCTCAGCTTCTGTTTGTTCTTAGATGACGTTTAGTGCTAATGAAAGTCATTTTTTATTTTTAAAGACTCAGTTTCTGATTCAGGAGTGTGCGTTGCTGATTACAAAGCCAAATTTTATCTCGACGCTGTCCTATGCCATTGATAATCCATTGCACTATCAGAAGGTTGGTATTACTATTATCTTTAAGAATGTGATCTCAGGCTTTCTAAAAAGGCCCTAAGCCTTGATCTGTTAATGTGATGTCTTAATATAAAAATTTCAGGTTATTTTGGGATGTCTTTCATAGCTTTGTAACAAAATTAAGACAGTTCATTTAATAATAAATAGAATCTTACTAAAACCAGATCATGTGAAGACTTAAGTTTGTCATAGTTTTAGGACATAGTGTGATGTTTCTAGCAACACTACAGAATTAAGCAACTCCTATGTAGTGCCATCCTTGAGCAAACAGGTTGTTAAAAATTTTTTGAAAAAACAAGTTCTTATTTTAAACTAAAATTTGGTTTGTTTCAGAGTTTAAAACCTGCACCCCACTTATTTGCCCAGCTGAGTAAAGTGCTCAAATTAAGCAAAGTACAAGAGGTGAGTGAGTTAAGAAAAGAGACGTAGACAGAATTAGAATTAGAAACAGCCATTTGACTCTTTGGTTAATCTAACCCTTCTTGTTTCAGGTAATTTTTGGCCTTGCCCTGTTGAATTCTTCCAGCTCAGATCTTAGAGGTTTCGGTGAGTTACTTTTCCAAAAATATCATGAAGTGAGACTTTAAAATACATGGGTTTTTAATCATGAGCCTCTGTGGTTTAGACTTACTAAGATAATCTGAAATTAATTTCTCTCTATGGTAAAAAACATGTAATATAAATGTTACCTCATAACAGAATTTTTTTTTTTTGAGACGGAGTCTCGTTCTCTCTGTCACCCAGGCTGTAGTGCAGTGGCGTGATCTCGGCTCACTGGAAGTTCCGCCTCCTAGGTTCTCACCATTCTTCTGCCTCAGTCTCCTGAGTAGCTAGGACTACAGGCGCCCGCCACCATGCCCAGCTAATTTTTTGGTATTTTTTAGTGGAGACGGGGTTTCACTATGTTAGCCAGGGTGGTCTCGATCTCCTGACCTTGTGATCTGCCCACCTCGGCCTCCCAAAGTGCTGGGATTACAGGTGTGAGCCACCGCACCCGGCCCCCTCATAATTAAGTGTAAATTTCCATAATGATAATTGTATTTAGGTTGTGTAACAGATCTCTAGAACGTTATCTTGCCAAACAGAACTATGCCTATCAACAACTCTCCCATTTTCCCCTCACCACAGCCGGTCCCTGGCCATTACTTTCTTTATACTTGTCAGCTAGAGAAAGCATTAGAGAGATGGGTGAGCTGGTGAATGAGAAGGGTGATTATCTGCATTTTGATGGTATGTGACTTTTTAACCCATTGTGGTGCAAAAATAACTTGTGGTTTTTTGGTTTACCTGACTTCTAGCTGCCCAGTTTATCAAACAGAAGCTTCCAGATCTTCTGCGTTCTTACATTGACGCAGACGTCAGTGGAAATCAAGAAGGTGGCTTCCAAGATATAGCAATAGAGGTCCTACACCTCCTCCTCTCCCATCTCCTCTTTGGGCAGAAGGGAGCCTTTGGAGTTGGACAAGAACAGATAGACGCTTTTCTTAAGACGCTGCGCAGAGGTAAGGGAGTCTTTGTAGCCTACAGTGGATGGTTTTCTTGGATGACCACAGACACATCACAAAAGCATTTTTTTCTCTTCTCTTTTCTCTCCTCTCTTTTCTCTTCTCCCCTCTCCCTCTCCCCTTCCCCTCCCTTCTCCCCTTCCCCTCCCTTCTCCCCCTCCCCCTCTTTCTTTCTCTTTTTAAAAAAGAGACAACATCAGCTGGGCACAGTGGCTCAGGCCAGTAATCCCAGCACTTTGGGAAGCTCAGGAGAGCATGACACCATGCCTAGCCTTACATGCTGTTTTTTTTTTTTTTTTTTTTTTTTTTTTGAGATGGAGTCTTGTTCTGTCCCCCAGGCTGGAGTGCAGTGGCGCGATCTCGGCTTACTGCAAGCTCCGCCTCCTGGGTTTATGCCATTCTCCTGCCTCAGCCTCCCGAGTAGCTGGGACTACAGGCGCCTGCCACCTCGCCCGGCTAGTTTTTTGTATTTTTAGTAGAGACGGGGTTTCACCGTGTTAGCCAGGATGGTCTCGATCTCCTGACCTTGTGATCCGCCCGCCTCGGCCTCCCAAAGTGCTGGGATTACAGGCTTGAGCCACCGCGCCCTGCCTTACATGTTGTTTTTAGCTTAAAAAATTGGTCACTTTCGATATGCTCACTTCACCTCCTTGGATATTGGCATTGTAAAGTTAAGATAAATTCTAGTTATTTTGTTGCCTCTGAGCTTTCATGTTTGAGAAAGATTAAGAATTCTTTTTAAAACAAATCTGGTAGTGGATTAACATCCATTCTCATGGTTATTTTTATTTACTTCCTAATGTTTATATAGTTTAATGTACATTAACATTCTCACTAGTGGGAAACTCCACTTGCCAGTGAAATAAATAGACTGATATTCTGATTGTTTGCTTTCTCTGCATGGGAAGTGATAGCCCTGTTGTGAAAATTTAAAGTAATATTTAGGGTATGAGTTGGTCAATAGATGGAATCCCAATATCAAATGTTAAAGGTACACTGATGAGCATTTTTTGTGATATAAAAGTATTCAAATTTTGAAATTGATGTTAAAGTCATAACTTGGGCTAATAGGCTGGAAAAAATGAAATAAGCTTGCCTTTGATATGAACTTGTGAGAGAATTGGGTTTGAGGGGATTTTGGATAGAGCAAAAGAGGATTGTTTGTTTTTAATTAATATAGCAGTTGTAACCTTTTTCTTCCCTCAGATTTTCCCCAAGAACGCTGTCCTGTGGTGCTCGCACCACTTTTATACCCTGAAAAACGGGACATTCTAATGGACAGGATCCTGCCTGATTCCGGAGGGGTAGCTAAAACCATGATGGAGAGCTCTTTGGCTGATTTCATGCAAGAAGTAGGCTATGGCTTTTGTGCAAGGTTGGTAGTAAAACATGTTGTTTCTGATTATTCTTGTGCAAAACATGTATGATGTAATTGTTTAAAAAAAGTCTCTAAAATTCCTTAATCATCTTTTCCTCTCAAGAGGCATGCTTCTAAATTTTAATCTTCCACAAACTAGTATGTGTGACAGCTGTAAACATGCTGGGTGTTAAATGTTTATCTCCTTCCCCTCTCCAGTTTCTCAAAATTAGGAGTCAGTGGTTTCTAGGCTAGTTGCCACGATAGGCATATTTTAGCTTTTGGAAGGAAGAGAGAGCATTGAAGCAAGTTAGTATTTATGGAACTTGTATCGCTTTACACTTAATGTGACTAATTTTCTCCTCTCTGACCCCCACCCCTCTAATTTCTTCATTCTGCCTTCATCTGTGGCTTCCTTCCTTTTCTGCCTCTTTTATACCCTGTCTCTTGCGTATTTTTCTCACTTGCTTAGGGCATCAAAGGATATTATTTCGCGTTGTTAGTAGCACTTAAGACTGTGATATACTGGATTATTAATATTTTTCTAAAAGCAAATTATTAAGGATGTTAATGTGCTTTGCTTTGACTTAAAAATCCTTATGTTTTAAAAACCTTCAGACAAACCACATTCTCACTTAGGTTTGAAATAGTGCATTTGTGAGTGTTGTACTTGTGCCTGGCATATAACTTTTGTTAATCAAACTGAATAAGATGCATAGTGAAATGTTAGGATGCAGACCGGGCACGGTGGCTCATATCCTGTAGTCCCAGCACTTAGGGAGGCCGAGGTGGGCGGATCACATGAGGTCGGGGTTCAAGACCAGCCCGACCAACATGGTAAAAACCCTGTTGATACTAAAAATACAAAAATTAGCTGGGCATGGTGGCACGCGCCTATAATCCGAGCTACTCAGGAGGCTGAGGCAGGAGAATCGCTTGAACCCAGGAGGCGGAGATTGCAGTGAGCCAAGATTGTGCCACTGCACCCAGCCTGGGCAACAGGGTGAGACTTCATCTCAAAAAAAAAAAAAGTTAGGATGGATGTTCAAGGTTTTGTACATATCAGAATAATCAAACTCACTTTGGATGTTAAAATCTTAAAGAAGATTGAGGATAATTTTGTCATTGTGAAAGAGAGCATCACTCATGAGTCTTATTTTCTTCCACTGATTTTTTTTTTTTTTTTGAGATGAAGTCTTGCTCTGTTGCCCAGGCTGGAGTGCAGTGGCACAATCTCAGCTTACTGCAACCTCCGTCTCCCGGGTTCAAGTGATTTTCCTGCCTCAGCCTCCCGAGCAGCCGGGACTACAGGTGCGTGCCACCATGCCCAGATAATTTTTTGTATTTTTAGTAGAGATGGGGTTTCCCTGTGTTAGCCAGGATGGTCTTGGTCTGACCTTGTGATCTGCCCGCCTCAGCCTCCCAAAGTGCTGGGATTGCAGGCGTGAGCCACCACATCCGGCTCTTACACTGAGTTTTAAAAATCGTTTGCCTTTTAAAAAAATTTTCAGGCTGGGCATTGTGGCTCATGCCTGTAATCCGGGCACTTTGGGAGGCCGAGGCGGGTGGATCACTTGAGGCCAGAAGTTTGAGATCAGTCTGGCCAACGTGGTGAAACCCCGTCTCCACTAAAAATACAAAAATTAGCCAGGTGTGGTGGTGCGTGCTTGTAATCCCAGCTACTTGGGAGGCTGAGGCAGGAGGATGATTTAAACTTGGGAAGTGAAGGTTGCAGTGAGCCAAGATCGTGCCACAGTACTCCAGTACTCTTGTACTCCACAAGAGGTGGAGCCCAAGTGGAAATACTTGCTCACTTCCTGCTGTGTGGATGGTTCCTAACAGGCCGCAGACTGATAATGGTCCATGGCTGGGGATTCAGAAGCCCGCTGCATTATATCATTCTTACGCCTTTGCATCCTCATAGCTTATCTCCCATCTAACAAGTGAGAACATACAATATTTGGTTTTCCATTCCCTAGTTACTTAGAATAATGACTTTTGCCATTTTCTTACCGAAGTAGATGGTTTTTACATTCCTAACTGTATAAATATAACAAGAAATGACACTTACTGCTCTGCCTGTTTTATTTAGTAAAACTAAGGATTTCAAACAAGGTTCATTTAATGCCAGAATTTCTCAATTTTGATGTTGAGGCTGGTAGCATTTTTCTGAAGTTACATTTCTGTTTCAGTATTGAAGAATGTCGCAATATAATCATGCAGTTTGGTGTTCGGGAGGTCACAGCTGCCCAGGTTGCAAGGGTTTTGGGAATGATGGCTCGAACTCATTCAGGATTAACAGATGGCATTCCATTACAGGTGTGTTGAATTCAGCTATTTTACCAAGTGAGTTAATGTCCTGTCCTCTTTATTTTTTTTATTAAATTACAATATGATTGATTGCTGTGTCGACCAGAAGTGAACATATGGAGTAGTTGGGTTTGTTTAATTCAAGTTTTACTTCTACAGAGTATTTCTGCTCCAGGCAGTGGGATCTGGAGTGATGGGAAAGATAAAAGTGATGGAGCACAGGCACACACGTGGAATGTAGAAGTCTTGATTGATGTTCTTAAAGAACTGGTGAGTATATGTGATGATGGTTTTTGATTTGTGGTATTTGGATGATATAGTCCAAAGAAAGCAAATTTTTAAGAATTTTCCACCTTTGTTAACTCAAAAAGTAATAAAGTGTCCAAGTTAATTGTGTACTGGAGACAGTACATAATCAAATTTAAATTTTTTCATTAGGGTTGTTACCTTGTAACTTGGGGTGCTACTGCTAAATTACTCTTTGTCTATGGTGAATAAGAATAACGAAAATCATTTATCTTGCCGCTTCTACTTTGGTTGTAAACTGAATGAAAAATAAACAAAGTACCTCTATTGAAATATTGAAGGGCTTAAATAAGACATAAAGGAATTGAACTGTATTTATTTTTGCTTTTGCTATGTTGCCCATATTGGACTTTAACTCCTGGGCTCTAGTTAGTGATCCTCCCACTTTTGGGAGCAAAGGGTTGGGATTACAAGCGTGAGCCATTGTGCCTGGCCTAGAATGGAACTTCTGTTTTTGTTTTCTTTTTTAGATGAAGTCTCACTCTGTTGGCCAGGCTGAAGTGCAGTGGCATTATCATGGCTCACTGCATCCTCTGCCTCCTGGGTTCAAGCATTTCTCTTGCCTCAGCCTCCCAAGTAGCTGGGTCTATAGGCATGTGCCACCATGCTTGGCTACTTTTTTTTTTTTTTTTTTTTGTATTTTTAGTAGAGACAGGGTTTCATTATGTTGGCCAGGCTGGTCTCAAACTCCTGACCTCAGGCAATCCGCCCTCCTTCCAAAGTGCTGTGATTATAGGCATAAGCCACTGCACGTGACCCTAGAATGGAACTTTTAGATATTAAGAGGTAGTGTGTGTAATAAGCCGGGTGTGGTGGCTCACTCCTGTAATCCCAGCACTTTGGAGGCCGAGGCAGGTGGATCACATGAGGCCAAGAGTTTGATACCATCCTGGCCAGCATGGCGAAAACTTGTCTCTACTAAAATTAAAAAAAATTACCTGGGCATGTTGGTGTACTTCTGTAATCCCAGCTACTTTGGAGGCTGAGGCACGAGAATCTATCGAACCCAGGAGGCAGAAGTTGCAGTGAGCTGAGATCATGCCACTGCAGTCCAACCTGAGTGACAGAGTGAGACTCTGTTTCAAAAAAGAAAAAAAAGAATGGGTTTCTTAAAATTCACGTTTAAAATTTTGTAAGTAGAACATCTAAATTGAATTTCAGATTTAATATGGCCTTTTGGACAATGTATCAAAATATACACACATTCATTACATTTTAAACTGCTTTGGTCTTTTTTAGAATCCGAGTTTGAATTTCAAGGAAGTAACTTATGAACTGGACCATCCTGGATTTCAAATTCGTGACAGTAAAGGACTTCATAATGTGGTTTATGGCATTCAGAGGGGTTTGGGTATGGAAGTGTTCCCAGTAGACCTCATATATAGACCTTGGAAACATGCTGAAGGCCAGGTGAGTGAGTGAGTGGTATTTAGCTATAGAAGGGGGGATAAAACATGACTTATTCTATATGTAGTGCCATCTACCCATTGATTGAAATATTCTTGTAAAGTAGAATATGTTATACATAGCACAGAAAAGCAAGGACTCTCATAAGTATTGAAGGAATATTATCATAGTTTTAGTACTAGTCAGACTCCTTTAAGCTGTAACTGTCAAGGTGTTTTCCCAATAGTTTAATGATGTGTTCGTTTCCAAGGCAACATTAAGTTTCCCTAATTGGCTCAAAAAAGTCTTTTAACAGTTATGATTGAGAATCCACACAGGGTTTCATTGTGCACCTTTCATGTGTCTGAATTGTGTGTGGTTTTCAAAGGGCAGGTAATTAAGAATTTTTTTTTTTTTTGAGGCGGAGTCTCGCTCTGTTGCCCAGGCTGGAGTGCAGTGGTGCAATCTCACTACAAGCTCACTGCAAGCTCCGCCTCCCGGGTTCACGCCGTTCTCCTGCCTCAGCCTCCCGAGTAGCTGGGACTACAGGCGCCCGCCACCACGCCTGACTATTTTTTTTTTTTTTTGTATTTTTAGTAGAGACAGGGTTTTACCATGTTAGCCAGGATGGTCTCGATCTCCTGACCTCGTGATCCGCCCGCCTCGGCCTCCCAAAGTGCTGGGATTACAGGCATGAGCCACCATGCCTGGCCATAATTAAGATTTTAAAAGGGAAATTGCCATGCTAATAACCTTAAGATTGACAATAACCTAATGAAAACATTTCAGATTTTATAGCATTCACAGTCATTTATGGTGGTAAGCATTTTCTTTCATTGCAGCTCTCCTTCATTCAACATTCCCTTATAAATCCAGAGATCTTCTGTTTTGCTGACTATCCCTGTCATACTGTTGCCACTGATATTCTGAAAGCACCACCAGAGGATGACAATCGAGAAATTGCCACGTGGTAAACACTTTGATTCAGCTTTCATTTAAAGGATTACTTCTTCTTTTGTGAAATATAAAGTTAATAGTAAGCCAAATACATAGTTAACAGGTTTAAATGAAGCAGTAGTTTTAGTGACCCTACTTAAGTATTTATAGAGGGGATTGTTGGATAACTTATTTTTCAGTCCCTATCGTTAGTTATATCTTGTAGGGTCTGTCCTTAGGTGTTCTTTTAAAAGCATCAAATCTGAAAGTATCAAATGTTGGAAAGAGGTTTGTACTTCCTCCTTTCTCCCTTAATGTTGAGATTTCTTCTCTGTAGAGCTTATGCCTTTTTTTTTATTTGTAAGTTGCTCAAGGTGCCCAACCTGTCAAATATAATAGTTTTCTTTTCTTTTCTTATTTATTTTATATTTTTGGGATGGAGTCTCACTCTGTTGCCCAGGCTGGAGTGCAGTGGCACAATCTCAGCTCACTGCAACCTCCACCTCCTGGATTTAAGCGATTCTTCTGCCTCAGCCTCCTGAGTAGCTAGGATTACAGATGCTCACCACCGTCCTCGGCTAAGTTTATATATATATATATATTTTTATATATATATATATATGTATTTTTTTTTTTTTTTTGAGACGGAGTCTTGCTCTGTCGCCCAGGCTGGAGTGCAGTGGCGCCATCTTGGCTCACTGCAAGCCCCGCCTCCCAGGTTCACACCATTCTCCTGCCTCAGCCTCCTGAGTAGCTGGGACTACAGACACCGGCCACCACGCCCGGATAATTTTTTGTATTTTTAATAGAGGCAGGGTTTCACAGTGTTAGCCAGGATGGTCTCGATCTCCTGACCTCATGATCCGCCCGCCTCAGCCTCCCAAAGTGCTGGGATTATAGGCATGAGCCACCACACCCGGCATATATATATATATTTTTTTATTGAGATGGTGTCTCGCTCTGTTGCCCAGGCTGGAGTGCTGTGGCGCAATCTCGGCTCATTGCAAGCTCCGTCTCCCAGGTTCACACCATTCTCCTGCCTCACCCTTCCGAGTAGCTGGGACTACAGGCGTCCGCCACCATGCCTGGCTAATTTTTTTGTATTTTTAGTAGAGACGGGGTTTCACCGTGTTAGCCAGGATGCTCACGATCTGATCTTGTGATCCGCCCACCTTAGCCTCCCAAAGTGCTGGGATTATAGGCGTGAGCCACCCCGCCTGGCCTAGTTTTATATTTTTATTAGAGATGGAGTTTTACCATGTTGGCCAGGCTGGTCTTAAACTCCTGACGTCAAGTGATCCATCCGCCTCGGTCTCTCAAAGTGCTGGGATTGCAGGCTTGAGCTACTGCACCTGGCCGAATCTAATACTTTTCAGCTAAAGTATCTAGTTTCTCTGAGTTCTAGTTTCAAATATTCGAGGTAGAATCTTAGTCCGGCCCAGTGTCTAGATCAGGTTTCTCTTGGAACTCTGTCCCATCATTCCTCTCTGCGAATGTGTGAAGAAAGAATGGTACAAGTACTTTCATCATTGTTGAAGTACACAGGGCTACAGGGAGAGAGCGTGGCCTGAATTTTTCCCCAACGGGATCTAGTTCATAATGTATCTTCAATTTTTTTCTATCTATACCCTCCCAGAACACGTTTCTGTTTTTTTTTTTTTTTTTTTTTTTGGAGACGGAGTCTCGCTCTGTCGCCCGGGCTGGAGTGCAGTGGCCGGATCTCAGCTCACTGCAAGCTCTGCCTCCCGGGTTTACGCCATTCTCCTGCCTCAGCCTCCCGAATAGCTGGGACTACAGGCGCCCGCCACCTCGCCCGGCTAGTTTTTTGTATTTTTTTTAGTAGAGACGGGGTTTCACGGTGTTAGCCAGGATGGTCTCGATCTCCTGACCTCGTGATCCGCTCGCCTCGGCCTCCCAGAGTGCTGGGATTACAGGCTTGAGCCACCGCGCCCGGCCACGTTTCTGTTATTGATCAAATAATTGTCTTTACTTTTTTTGGTGGTGGTGTGTCCTTTTCTTAGGTGGTAGCCAACATTAGATTTGTAAGCTTGCTTATTTTTTTCCTTATGAGTCTGATGTATATAGTAGTATTTCTTCTTCATTTTATTTGAACAGATAAAGGCCTCTTTCCATTTTTATAAAACTTAAATACCATTATCACTTTAACAAATAACAGTTCCTTAATATACCTAGTTATTTACATTTAAGTTCTTCAATTGGCTCAAAAATGTCTTTTAATCTTTCTGTGATTGAGAATCCAGACACGGTCCATAGTTTCTTTTATTCTGTAAATCTATCTTTATTCTCTCTTTTAAATTTATTTTTTGCCATTGATTTGATAGAGAAATATAGCATTTGTTCTCTAGTCTACCCCATGTTATTTTCTTACTTGTTTTCTTGTGGTATTTACTTCATTCTCTATCCCCTTGTTTTTCATGGGCTGAGGATAGAGTTAGATCTTCAGGCTCAGTTAAAGTCAACCAGATTCAACCTCTTGGGGCAAAAATAATTCTTAAGAGAGTGCTGTGGACTTCAAACTTCTAATATTAAAACATGACACCAACTTGGTTTTGTGCTTACAAGCTGTTATCACTTATTTTGAAAATTAATCTGTATACTTGGATGTTCATTGATAAAGCATGTTTCTTCCTTTCTCGTTAGGAAGAGCTTGGATTTGATTGAATCTCTGCTGAGGCTTGCAGAGGTTGGGCAGTATGAGCAAGTCAAACAGCTCTTCAGCTTCCCTATCAAACACTGTCCAGACATGCTGGTATTGGCCTTACTACAAATTAACACCTCTTGGCATACCTTGCGCCATGAACTTATCTCCACTCTGATGCCAATTTTCCTTGGAAACCATCCTAACTCAGCTATTATTTTGCACTATGCATGGCATGGGCAGGTAAGATGTGACCTTGTGCCTACCATTTTTTCATCTGAATAATTGACTTTCAGAGTGTTGAGGAAGCTCAAGCAGAGAACTTTTTTTTTTTTACATCTCTGAATTATTATGACTTTAGAAGTCATACTGTCATAAAACTTGTTTTATCTGTTAGAATCATGTGAGGAATAAAATATAAGATCCGAAAAGCAAGGAGGCAAAATAATATTTAATGATTTTATTTTCTTTCCCCCCCCCCCCTTTTTTTTTTTTTTTGAGATGGTGTCTTGCTCTGTCGCCCAGGCGGGAGTGCAGTCTGGCTCACTGCAACCTCCATCTCTTGGGTTCAAGTGATTCTCCTGCCTCAGCCTCCTGAGGAGCTGGGATTACAGGCATGCACCACCTTGCCTGGCTAATTTTTGTATTTTTGGTAGAAGCGGGATTTCACCATGTTGGCCAGGATAGTCTCGAACTCCTGACCTCAAATGATCCATCCACCTCGGCCTCCCAAAGTGCTGGGATTACAGGCATGAGCCACCACACCCGGCCAATATTTAATAATTTCAGTATTAAGAAAGGTCTGTATTGCTGGGGCATCCCTTTTCTTTTTATACTAAGGAACTTAAACATCTATCATGGAGGCAGAAGGTACTGATGTCGTATTTTCACGGGAAATGAAAGAATATCACAGATCAATTTAATTAGCATTCTTTTCTAATTTATCTAAATCCAACATTTACATTTTATTTCAGTTTGTGCTGAAATGCCTTTCAAGCCCCTGTGCTTTTCACCTCTAATTTTGTAGAATGTGTTTGGCAAGTAAGTATTCTTTTGTCCACTGATTTTTTTCTCTCCCCCACGTTTTTTTTTTTTTTTTTTGGAGAGAGGATCTTGCCCTGTCACTTAGGCTGGAGTGCAGTGGTGCAACCATGTCTCACTGCAGCCTCAACCTCCTGGGCTCAGTCAGTCATCCTGCCTCAGCCATCCCGAGTAGATGGGACCACAGGCACATGCCACCATACCCAGTTAATTTTTTGGATTTTTGTAGAGACAGAGTCTTGCCAAGTTTCCCAAGCTAATATCCTACATTGTATGATACATGTAGAAAAAAAAATTTTTCTTTGCCTTTACCTCAGGTGTCCTTTTTAGTTACTTTTTATCCTTTACCCATTCTTGTAATAGTTTATATTATATACAAGTGCTTTTTACAAATTAATGAAATAAGGCTCTTTATTGTAAGTGAAAAATGATAGCCTTAGTTCTAGGTCATTCAGTTAGTTTCTCCTCCTTTCCTAGAGACTCAATTAACATTGTAGACTTAACAGTTTACAAAATGCATGATAAACATTTAACCAAGCATTTGCAGTCCAGATGGTCTTCATTCCTTTCTCACCAAAGCTGTGAGGTAGAAAGGGCTGGTAAACAAGCTGCATCTCCTCACTTGTGATTGAATACTTGTTCTAGCAGACCATCTGCCACTCTAGGACAATTAACTGGGATATTACTTGGACATAGCAATAGTAATGATCTTGCTGTTGCTTCTATGATAAATACTCACTGAGTTCCAGCTATTTGCATCATTCATGGTTATTTCTGAAAACCAGTCTACCTGCCAGTAAAAAAAAAGAAATGGAATAAAAAAAAATCAAAGATTCTTGTTTGTGGAAATAAGATTTAGAATGTGTGTACCGGTGCCATTCCCAGAAGTAGTGATACATCCAACACTATACTGTGCAACATGAGAAATAGTTACCTCAAACTGTTTTGTTTTTATTCATATATCAGTAATTTGCATTTTAAGTAATTATGTAAACTTTATGTAACCTCATGTTCACATAATCTAGTTCACATTTTATTTTTGAAAATGATAGGCAGACTTAATATAGGACAGATAAGTTTGATGAATGACTGTATGACCGAAGTTTAGGAACAGGCTTTATTTGGAATATGTAGAGGTAACTTGGCTTTACCATAAAGAATATCATGGTAATTGCATAGTTTGAGGCCTGAACGTAATGTCAGCACAGGTATACCTGATTTTTATACAAGTTCTAGTAAAATTAACCGGGCATTTGTAATAATATCTATCACAGTGTTTAGCGGTATATCTATTTAATCTTTCTTCCCCTTCTTAGGGACAGTCTCCCTCAATTCGCCAACTTATCATGCATGCAATGGCAGAATGGTACATGAGAGGGGAGCAGTATGATCAGGCCAAATTGTCTCGAATACTTGATGTGGCCCAGGACTTGAAGGTGAGTTCAGCAGGACAGAGTGACACCAATTTATTTACTAATGAGAAATAAAGGCTGGGCGCGGCAGCTCAATCCTGTAATCCCAGCACTTTGGGAGGCCGAGGTGGGCGGATCCACGAGGTCAGGAGTTCGAGACCAGCCTTACCAAAACTTGGTGAAACATCATCTCTACTAAAAACAGAAAAATTAGCCGGGCGTGGTGGTGCACGCCTGTAATCCCAGCTACTCGGGAGGCTGAGGCAGGAGAATCGCTTGAATCTGGGAGGTGTAGGTTGTGGTGAGCCAAGATTGCGCCACTGCACTCCAGCCTGGGCGACAGAGCAAGACTTCATCTCAAAAAAAAGAAGAAAAAAAGGAAAAAAAGTAAATGCTTATGTAACAAAGATGCTCTAGGAATAATTCACATGTAACTAACTCCTAGAATGAGTTGAGATTTAGAGGTTTCTTGAAAAGGATAGGAAGGAGAGTGACTTTAGGTAGATAAAAGTGTTTTTGATTGATCTTCCATATATTGTAAAGCTGTTTTATAGTGAAAAATTAGCTTTTCTCATACGTTATGTTAGATGCAGTTTTTGGAGAAACTAGGCATGTTTTTCCCCTTAAGCAACTGTCTGAGAATCAACAGGATCTTTTGATGAATTACTCTGTGCCTTTTTTTTTTTTTTTTGAGATGGAAACTTAGTCACCCAGACTGGAGTGTCGTGGCGCCTCTTGGCTCACTGCAACCTCTGCCTCCCAGGTTCAAGTGATTCTTCTGCCTCAGCCTCCCGAGTAGCTGTGACTACAGGCGCCTGCCACCATGCCTGGCTAATTTTTGTATTTTTTTTTTTTTTTTTTTTTTTTTTGAGACGGAGTCTTGCTCTATAGCCCGGGCTGGAGTGCAGTGGCCGGATCTCAGCTCACTGCAAGCTCCGCCTCCCGGGTTTAGGCCATTCTCCTGCCTCAGCCTCCGGAGTAGCTGGGACTACAGGCGCCCGCCACCTCGCCCGGCTAGTTTTTTGTATTTTTAGTAGAGACAGGGTTTCACGGTGTTAGCCAGGATGGTCTCGATCTCCTGACCTCGTGATCCGCCCGTCTCGGCCTCCCAAAGTGCTGGGATTACAGGCTTGAGCCACCGCGCCCGGCCATTTTTGTATTTTTAGTAGAGACAGGGTTTCACCATGTTGGCCAGGCTGGTCTTGAACCCCTGACCTCAGGTGATCCACCCGCCTTGCCTCCCAAAGTGCTGGGATTACAGTCGTGAGCCACCATGCACAGCATGGACTCTATATTATTAATCACTAGGTGCATTAATGTACTGGTGATGTAGTCGTGCTTAAACCTGTGTTTAGATTTTGAAAAATGGGTAGGGATAATTATTCATGCTTTCAGTCTTATTCTGCTCTAGGTTTAGTTATTTTAAAAAGTACGGTAAAGTTTGTTTGGAAGGTAGTGTCATGTATTCACCTTTAAAATGTGATCATTATTTTAGAAAATAATGAAAAAAAAAAAAAAAAAAAAGACTAATGTTACCACCGAATTGTGCTAAGCTGTTTAAATTGTGACCAAGGAAGTATTAGCAGTGTGTTTTATTTGAACTTTGTGGAAAGCAAGAAACAGAATGTGGGACAGAGATAGTTTCTTAATTGCTCCACTTGCATTTTCTAATATGCTTTGTCCTTTAGGCCTTGTCAATGCTGCTAAATGGTACTCCATTTGCCTTTGTTATTGACCTTGCTGCACTTGCTTCACGTCGTGAATACCTCAAACTTGATAAGTGGCTCACAGATAAAATTCGAGAGCATGGGGTAAGCAGGATTTGTTCATTTATTTTTCCTCTTAAATTTTGGTGGCTAAAATGACTAAAGTACAAGTTTCAAAATTTGTGCAGCAGTAATAAACTAAAAGTAGAAAAATTTAAAAGAAACAACTTTTTGCAGTGGCAATGCAGATGTTATATATTTTGGATTTTAGTTATAGTGCTTGGTAGTTATCTTTAATCCAAAAACATTTAATATAAATTTTAAATACACTGAGAGACTTTTCTCTTCCTCAGGAGCCTTTTATCCAGGCATGTATGACTTTTTTAAAGAGACGGTGTCCTTCTATTTTGGGTGGCCTTGCCCCAGAAAAAGACCAGCCCAAAAGTGCTCAACTTCCTCCAGAAACTCTGGCGACAATGTTGGCCTGTCTGCAAGCTTGTGCGGGGTAAGAAGTACATGGATGAATATGACTGTCTTTGAATTGGATTATATGAATAATTGTAGATTTGTGGAAGAAGAGGTTCAGTGAAAGTTACAGCAGTTTAAGATGGTCCAATGTTTTTTAAGTCCAAAGTCCTATACTATTTATGATACATACTAGATCCATTTGAGTTAAGGTTTTGTATCTGGTGTGAGATGGAGGTCCAAATTCATCTTTTGCATGTGAATATCCAGTTGTTTCAGGAGCATTTGTTGAGACCACTACTTTCTCTTTTGAATTATCTCAAAGTAATTGCCTGTAGTGCATGGGTTTGTTTGTGGTCTCTCTCTTTTAAGTGGCAAGGTCTTGCTGTCGACTAGGCTGGAGTACAGTGGTGCAATCATAGCTCACTGCAACCTCAAACTCCTGTATTAAGCGATCCTCCCACCTCAGCCTCCCAAGTACCTGGGACCACAGGCACATGCCACCCCTCAGCTGTTTAAATCATCTTCTTCTTCTTCTGTTTTTTTTTTTTTTTTTTAGAGATGAGGTCTCAGTATGTTGCCCGAGCTGATCTCAAACTCCTGGGCTCAAGTGATCCTCCTGCCTCAGCCTCCAAAAGTGCTGGGATTACAGGTGCGAGTCACCACACCCGGGCTGTTTTTGGTTTCTTAATTCTGTTGATCTGTGTCTCTTAGGCCAGTTCCACAGTCTTGATCACAATAGATTTTCAGTAAGTTTTGAAATTGGGGATTATGAATTTCCCAGGTTTGTTCTTTTTTAAGATTGTTGCAGCTCTTCTGGGTTCCTTGAATTTTCCTAGAAATTTTAAAATCAGCTAGTCAAGCCTGGGTGCGGTGGCTCACGCCTGTAATCCCAACACTTTGGGAGGCCGAGGTGGGTGAATCACGAGATCAGGAGATCAAGACCATCCTGGCTAACACAGTGAAACCCCGTCTCTACTAAAAATACAAAAAAATTAGCCACGCGTGGTGGCAGGCACCTGTTGTCCCAACTTCTGGGGAGACTGAGGCAGGAGAATGGCGTGAACCCGGGAGGCAGAGCTTGCAGTGAGCCGAGATCCCACCGCTGCACTCCAGCCTGGGCGACAGAATGAGACTCCGTATCAAAAAAAAAAAAAAAAAAAAAAAAGGGAGATCAGCTAGTCAATTTTTGCAAAAAATTTGCAAAACAGCCTACTGGGAATGTTGAGAGTATTATGTTGAATTTTTAGCTCATTTTCGTAAGTACTGCCATCTTAATAATAATGTCTTTTTAATCCATGAATCTGGGATGGTTTTCTACTTATTTAGGTCTTTTAATTTTTTTTTTTTTCTTTTTGAGATGTTGTTTCACTCTTGTCGCCCGGGCTGGAGTGCATTGGTGCGATTTCGGCTCACTGCAACCTCCGCCTCCCGGGGTCAAGTGATTCTCCTGCCTCAGCCTGCCGAGTAGCTGGGATTACAAGTGTGCACCACCACACGCATCTAGTTCTTGTATTTTTAGTAGAGACAGGGTTTCGCCATGTTGGCCAGGCTGGTTTCAAACTCCTGACGTCAGGTGATCTGCCTCAGCTTCCCAAAGTGCTGGGATTACATGTGTGAGCCACCACGCCCGGCCTCTTTAATTTTTTTCAATGATATTTTTTCATTTCAGTGTACATCTTGCACTGATTTTGTTAAATTTATTAAGTATTTATTTAACTTAATTTTTTTTTTTTTTTTTGAGACAGAGTCTTGCTGTCTCGCCCAGGCTGGAGTACAGTGGTGCGATCTTGGCTCGCTACAACTTCTGCCTCGCAGGATTAAGTGATTTTCCTGCCTGAGCCTCCCAAATAGCTTGGACTATAGGGATATACCACCTCTCCCAACTAATTTTTGTATTTTTAGTAGAGATCAGGTTTCACCATGTTGGCCAGGCTGGTCTCATCTCCTGACCTCTAGTGATCTGCCCGCCTTGACCTCCCAAAGTGCTGGGATTACAGGCGTGAGCCACCACGCCTAGCATTAACTTAATTTTTGTGTGTGTGTATGTTCCCCAGGCTGGAGTACAGTGGCATGATCATGGCTCACTGCAACCTCCACCTCCCCCGCTCAAACTTCAGAGTAGCTGGCATTACAGGTATGCACCACCATGCCCAGCTGATTTTTTATTTTTTGTAGAGACAGGATTTCACTGTCTTGCCCAGGCTAGTGTTGAACTCCTGGGCTCAAGGCATCCTACCACTTTGGCCTCCAAAAGTGCTTCAATTAATTATAGGCATGACCTTCTGCACCTGGCCTATCTTTGTAGATCTATCTGTTACTGAAAGTGGAGTATAGAAGTATTCAATTTTTTTTTTTTTTTTTGAGTTGGAGTTTTGCTCTTGTTGCCCAGGCTGGAGTGCAGTGGTGTGATCTCGGCTCACTGCAACCTGTACCTCCTGGGTTCAAGCAATTCTCCTGCCTCAGCCTCCTGAGTAGCTGGGATTACAGGCATGCGCCACCAAGCCCAGCTAATTTTGTATATTTAGTAGGGACGGGGTTTTTCCATATTGGTCAGGCAGGTCTCGGACTCCTGACCTCAGGTGATCCGCCCACCTTGGCGTCCCAAAGTGCTGGGATTACAGGTGTGAGCCACCATGCCCGGCCCAATTTTTTTTTTTTTTTAATTTTTTTACTTTTTTGAGACAGAGTCTGGCTCTGTCCCCCAGGCTGGAGTGCAGTGGTGTGATCTTGGTTCACAGCAACCTCCGCCTCCTAGGTTCAAGTGATTCTTGTGCCTCAGCCTCCTCAGTAGCTGGGATTACAGGTGCTCACCACCACACCCAGATGATTTTTAAATTTTTAGTAGAGATGGGATTTCAACATATTGGCCTGACTGTTCCCAAACTCCTGACTTCAAGTGATCCACTCGCCTCAGCTTCCCAAAGTGCTGGGATTACAGGCGTGAGCTACTGTGTCCGGCCTCCTGTTATTTTTTTGACCGTCTTTTTCTCCCTTCAGTTTTGTCAGTTTTTCCTTCATGTGTTTGGGGCTTTGTTTTTAAGTATATGTTTTTGTAATTGTTACATACTTCTTTATTTTATTATTATTTTTGAGATGGAGTCTTGTGTCTCGCTCTGTCGCCCTGGCTGTGGTGTGGTAGCACTGTCTTGTCTCACTGCAACCTCCTCCTCCTACGTTTCATTGATTCTCCTGCCTCAGCCTCTGGAGTAGCTGGGACTACAGGTGTGCGCCACCATGCCCAGCTAATTTTTTTTTTTTGTACTTTTAGTAGAGATGGAGTTTCACCATGTTTCCCAGTGTGCCCTTGAACTCCTGACCTCAGGTGATCTACCCGCCTTGGCCTCCCAAAGTGATGGGATTACAGTCATCAGCCACCATGCCCGGCCTTAATGGTTACATATTTCTGATGGATTGACCCTTATTGTAAAATGTCTTTGTCTCTATTAACAGTTTTTTTCTTAAACGTTTGTTTTGTGTGATACTAGTATAACCATTATAGTTATCTATAGTGGTTTGCTTGGTATATCTTTGTTTTTTTTTTTTTTTTTTCTTTCTTTTTCCTCAAGCTATATGTGTCTTAATCTGAAGCAGGTCTCTTTTAGAGAAGGTATGGTTGGAGTGTGTGAATTTGTGTGTGTATTTACTACATTCTGCCTGTCTTGCATTTAATATATTTATTGACAATGTAGGGCTCTTTTGCTGTTAATCTTTCTATCTCTTGTCACCTTTGTCCCTCTGTTCTTCTATTATTGCCTGTCTTACTGTTAAATAAATATTTTGTAGCGTACCATCTTAACTCCTTTGTTTCTTTGACTTTATTTTTTGTTTTGTTTCTTAGTGGCTGCCTTGGGTATTAAAACTAACATTTTAACTTATTCCAATCTTTTAGTTTCAGTAGGATCCAAAATTTTCCTTTAGTATGGCTTCGTCCCCTTTGCCTTGATTTTTGCCATTATTGTCATACAAATTATACCTTTATACATTATATGATCACCAAAAGGTTTATAATTCATGCAGTTATTTTTTTGAGGCAGGGTTTCATTCTGTTGCCCACACAGGACACGATCACAGCTCAGTGCAGCCTCAGCCCTCCAGACTCAAAGCAATTCTCCCAGGTAGCTGGGACCACAAACATGTGCCACCACACCTGATAAATTTTTTTATTTTTTGTAAAGTTGAGGTCTCAGTATGTTGCCCAGTCTGGTCTCGAACCTCTGGGCTCAAACTGATCTCCCGTTTTAGCTTCCCAAAGTGTTTGGATTACAGCAATGAGCCACTGCACCCAACCCGGTTGTTCTTTAATTAGAAGATTCATACTGTCCTTCATATTTACCTGTGTATCTTTGCCAGTATTTTTTCATACGGATTCAGGTCAGTGTTCAGTGTCTTTTCATTTCAGCCAGGATTCTTGAATTTTTCTTGTTTCAGCAGGACTGCTAGCAATGAATTACCTCTTTTTGTTATCTAGGGAATATCCTAATTCCTCCTGTATTTTTGGGGATAGCTTTGCCAGATGAAGGATTCCTGGTTGGCATTCCTTTTCTTTGAACATTTTGAATGTGCTCCCCCACTGCTTTCTGTCCTCCATGGTTTCTGATGAGACATCAGCTGTTAATTTATTGAGTATTGTATGTGATGAGTTGCTTCTGTCTTGCTGCTGGTAAGATACTCTCCTTGTCTTTTTTCTTTCATCAGCTTGATTATGTTGTTCTAGGTGTGAATCTCTTTGAGTTTATTCTACTTAGAATTTAATGAATTTCTTGGATGTCTAGATTAATGTTTTTTAAAAAACTTACAGGGTTTTCAGTCATTATTTCTACAAATCTTTCCGTACCTTTTTCTTCTCTCTTTGTACTCCCTTTATGTTTGTGGTGGCACACTCAGTGGTGCTCCACATGTCTCTTGAGTTCTCAGCCCCTCCCACCCCGTTTTTTTTTTTTTCTTTTTTCTTTTTCATTTTCTCAGGCTAGATAATTTTAATTGATCCATCTTCAAATGAACTCTTTTGTCTGCTTGAATGTGTGGTGGTTAGTGAAACTTTATTACAGTTACTGTGCTTTTTCTGTTTGGTACGTTGTAGAGTGTAGTGTCTGACGGGAAAAAACATTTCTGTTTGGTTCTTGGCTTTTTTTTTTTTTGGCTAATTTCTATGGACATGCTTTTTGAGATAATATTCTTATGCTTTCCTTCAGTTCTTTTGATATACTTTCCTTTAAATGTGTTCAGTAGTGGCTGGGTGTCGTGGCTTCAGCCTGTAATCCCAGCAGCCCTTTGGGAGGGCTGGATCACCTGAGATCAGGAGTTTAAGACCAGCCTGACCAACATGGCAAAACCCCATCTTCATTAAAAATGCAAAAATTAGGCTGGGCGCGGTGGCTCAAGCCTGTAATCCCAGCACTTTGGGAGGCCGAGACGGGCGGATCACGAGGTCAGGAGATCCAGACCATCCTGGCTAACACGGTGAAACACTGTCTCTACTAAAAAAATACAAAAAGCTAGCCGGGCGAGGTGGCGGGCGCTGAGGCAGGAGAATGGCGGGAACCCGGGAGGCGGAGCTTGCAGTGAGCTGAGATCCGGCCACTGCACTCCAGCCTGGGTGACAGAGCGAGACTCCGTCTCAAAAAAAAAAAAAAAAAAAAAATGCAAAAATTAGCCAGGTGTAGTGACAGGCAACTGTAGTCCCAGCTATTTGGGAGGCTGAGGCAGGAGAATTGGTTGAACCCAGGAGGCGGAGGTTGCAGTGAGCCAAGTTTGTGCCACTGCACTGCAGCCTGGGCAACAGAGTAAGACTCTGTCTCAAAAATAAATAAAATAAAATATAAATAAAATAAATAAAATGCAAATAAATGTGTTCTCTGAACCTATTTAAGGTAACCGATTTGAATTCCGTGTCTAGTAAGGCCAACAGCTGTGCTTCCTCAAGGATCATTTCTGCTGATAGCTTTCCAGCCCTTCGTGTGGGACACCCTTTTGTTTCTTTACAGGTCTTGTAATTTTTTTGTTGAAAACAGACAACTTTAAATAATATGACATTTCCTGAAATCAGATCTTCCCTCTTCAGCAGAGCGTATTGTTCGTTATTGCCCTTTTTCTGTTTAGTGACTTTCCTAAACTAATTCTCTTCTTTATAATAGTTGGCTACTGAAGTTCCTGCTTGGTTAGCCTTGTTGTCAGCTAAGATTGACAGAGATTTTCTTAAACCTAATCTTGGGAATCAATAATTAGTTTTTACTCTGGGAGAGTCTTAGATGTTCTTTGGGGCTGACTTTCAGCACTAAGCCAGGCAGTTCACAGCCACCTTAGTCTTTACTTCCAAAGTTTTTTTCCTCTCTCTCTCTTTTTTCTTTTTTTTTTTTAATTGAGACAGAGTCTCACTCTGTTGACCAGGATAGAGAGCAGTGGCACGATCTCAGCTCACTACAACCTCCACCTCCCGGGTTCAAGCGATTCTCCTGCCTCAGCCTCCCGAGTAGCTGGAATTATAGGTGCACACCACCACGCCTGGCTAATTTTTGTATTTTTAGTAGAGACAGAGTTTCACCATGTTGGCCAGGATGGTCTCGATCTCTTGACCTCGTGATCTGCCTGCCTCGGCCTCCCAAAGTGCTGGGATTACAGGCTTGAGTCACCGCACCCGGCCCAAAGTTTTTTACAGATTTTTTTTTTTTTTCCGAGATGAAGTTTTGCTCTTGTTGCCCAGGCTGGAGTGTGGTGCAATCTTGGCTCACTGCAACCTCCACCTCCTGGGTTCAAGCTGTTCTCCTGCCTCAGCCTCCCAAGTAGCTAGGATTGCAAGCATGCACCATTACGCCCAGCTAATTTTGTATTTCTTTTAGTAGAGGCGGTTTCTTATGTTGATCAGGCTGGTCTCGAACTCCCAACCTCAGATGGTTTGCCCACCTCCCAAAGTGGTGGGATTACAGGTGTGAACCACCGTGCCTGGCCTTCTTTACAGATTTTTAGTTAGCCTGTGGTTTGCTCCAACTGTGATAGTCTTCCATCTCGGACAGGCAGTCAGTTTCAGACAATTACTTTCAAATGTTTTTTGCAAACACCTCATGCAGAAAAGGTTTTTGTTTGGGTCAGTTTTTAGATCAAATAAATCCAACCATGTCATGGTGTTCTCACACAGACTCCCTATACAGGTGAAATCATGACAGTTCACTGAGAAGGAGACTTTGATGTTTTAACCCTGTTTTGACTCACTTCTCAGGCTTCTGGTTTTCATTGTGATTGAGAGCTGTTAGCTTCTAAGCTTGCTGTGTAGCTGGAGATGGGAATAATAGGGTAAATTAATATGCTAGAAAGCTTGATAGTCTCTTGAATAAACGTTTCCTACTTGTTTATAAGCCTTTGGTTAATTTCCAAAGTTCTGAAAAAGTTGATTCAGATACTTTTCTAGTTGCTTGTATGAAGGAGAGGAAGTCAGCCCATACCCTATCGTTTTGCCTTGTGAGAATGTATTTTTTTTTTTCTTTTTTTTGAGACGATGTCTTGCTCTGTTGCCTCCGATTAGCTGGGATTACAGGCAAATACCACCATCCTCGCCTTTTTTTTTTTTTTTTTTTTTTTTAATGGAGCTTCACCATGTTGCCCAGGATGGTCTCAAACTCCTGAGCCGAGGCACTCTTCCTATGCTGGGATTACAGGTATGAGCCACCACACCCGGCCAGCATTATTTCTTTTTGTTGTTGTTTGAATAGTCTCGCTCCGTTACCCAGACTAGAGTGTAGTGATGTGATCATGGCTCACTCACAGGCTCAAACAATCCTCTCTGCATCCTAAAGTCCTGGGATTATTGGCATAAGCCCCCTATGCTCAGCCTTTTTTTTTTTTTCCCCCTTGAGGTCTTACTGTGTTGTTGAACAGCCTGAAGTTCAACAGGCACAATCATAGCTCAATGCAACCTTGAACTCCTGGCTTAGTCTTCCTGCCTGAGCCTTGTGAATAGGTGGTCCTATAGACGCATGCCACCATGCTTGGCCTGATGGTCTTTTTGTCATAATTAGAGAGAAACATGCCTCTAACACCTAGTAGTAGAAACCAATGATACTAGGCTGGGTGCAGTGGCTCACACCTGTAATCCCAGCACTTTGGGAGGCTGAGGGTGGGTCACCTGAGATTGGGAGCTCAAGACCAGCCTGATAAACATGGAGAAACCCCGTCTTTACTAAAAATTAGCCGGGCGTGTGGTGCATGCCTGAAATCCCAGCTACTCGGGAGGCTGAGGCAGGAGAATCGCTTCAACCGGCAGAGGCAGAGGTTGGGGTGAGCCAAGATCTTGCCATTGCACTCCTGCCTGGGCAACAAGAGTGAAACTCTGTCTCAGAAATAAAATAATAAAAGAAACCAATGATACTGTCTACAAACATTCCACATTGCACAAGACTGCCTTGTACAAGAAATAATTATTCATTCCAAAGCACTCTGCTCTATAAGCTCTAAATGTTCTGCAGTTTCAAGTTCTAAAGTGTAGCCTTTTACATTTATACATTTTAATCCATCTGCGGTGGAATATTCTGCAGAGTTAATTGCTTGTTAAAATTGCACAGAATGTTTTTATTGTAAGAAGGCAGTTTACCTAACTTTTGGGTTTCAATTAATTTCTTTTTTTTTCTTTTTTTTTTTTTTTTTTGAGACGGAGTCTTGCTCTGTCACCCAGGCTGGAGTGCAGTGGCCGGATCTCAGCTCACTGCAAGCTCCGCCTCCCGGGTTCCCGCCATTCTCCTGCCTCAGCCTCCCGAGTAGCTGGGACTACAGGTGCTCGCCACCTCGCCCCACTAGTTTTTTGTATTTTTTAGTAGAGACGGGGTTTCACCGTGTTAGCCAGGATGGTCTGGATCTCCTGACCTCGTGATCCGCCCGTCTCGGCCTCCCAAAGTGCTGGGATTACAGGCTTGAGCCACCGCGCCCGGCCTCAATTAATTTCTTTAATTGATCTCTTAGCAGTACTTGTTGAAAAATTTAATAAGATAATGTATCCAAAGTATTCTGAGTCTATACTGATGATAATAAATGCCAGAGAAGGAAAGTTATTTCAACTAATACATACAGAAGTTACTATGATGGAGTTGTAATTGTTAATGTGTGCTAATAGTAATGGGTATATGTTTGAAGAGCAGGATAATTATGTAGTTTGAAAATATCTCTCCACAAATTACATTGTAATTACAAAGGGGGAAAACAACTTCAGTGGAGAAACCTGTCAGATACCATGTTAATCTGTTGATCAAAGTGATCACCATGTGAAACCTACATCATGTGTTTCATAGAATGCACTGAGAAGAATTCAAGGTAATTTATGCCGTAAGGTTGTGATACCTAATTTGAATTTAGAATATCAGACAAATCAAGGGACATTCTACAAAACAACTGACTTGTACTTTCCCCCCCTTTTTTTTTTGAGGCAGGGTCTTGCTCTCTTGTCCAGGCTGGAATGCAGTTGCGAACTTGGCTCACTGCAACCCCTGCTTCCTGGGTTCAAGCGATTCCCTCAACCTCCTGAGTAGCTGGGACTACAGGCGCACACCACCACACCTGGCTAATTTTTTGTATTTTTGGTAGAGATGGGGTTTTGCCATGTTGGCCAGGCTGCTCTTGAACTCCTGACCTGAAGTGATCCACCTGCCTCTGCCTCTGAAAGTGCTGGGATGACAGGTGTGAACCATTACACTTGATCCTGACTTGTACTTAAAAGAATGAAGTCAAGAAGGACACGTAAAGGCTAAGAAAATCTTTAAGATTAAATGACCTGAAGAGAGGTGACAACTTAATGCAATGGAATGGATCCTGTTCCAAGGGAAAAATAGCTTCGAAGAGCATTGTGGGAATAGTTGGTATAATGTGAACATGGCCTATTTATTTTATCATTGTTAAGCTTCTGATGTTTGATTTTACATGGCTATGTAGGAAAATGTTTTTCTTATAGAAAATACATAGTGAAGGCTGAGAATGGTGGCTCACACCTGTAACCCCAGCACTTTAGGAGACTGAGGTGGGCAAATTGCTTGAGCTTAGGATTTTGAGACCAGCCTGGGCAACGTCGCAAAACCCCGTCTCTGAAAAAAACATTTAAAAATTAGCTGGGCGTGGTCTGTATGTGTGGAATCCCAGCAACTGGGGAGGCTGAGGTTGGAGGATCATCTGAACTCAGGAGGCAGAGGCTACAGTGAACTGTAATTGCACCACTGCATTGCTGCCTGTGCGACAGTGAGACCCTGTCTCAAAAAAAGAAGAAAACATGTAGTGAAGCATTTAGGGATAAATTCATGATATATCCAAACCAATGCTGCAGGACAAAAAGTATAGAAAGAATGGTTAGATTAATAGGGCAAATGTATACCCTTGGCATGAAAAGCATTTGTGGGAGTTAATTGTAATATTCTTGCCTTCTTGCCACTTCTTTTTTTTGTTTTTTTTTTGTTTTTTTTTTGAGACGGAGTCTCGCTCTGTCGCCCAGGCTGGAGTGCAGTAGCCGGATCTCAGCTCACTGCAAGCTCCGCCTCCCGGGTTCACGCCATTCTCCTGCCTCAGCCTCCCGAGTAGCTGGGACTACAGGCGTCCGCCACCTCGCCTAGCTAGTTTTTTTTTTTTTGTACTTTTTAGTAGAGACGGGGTTTCACTGTGTTCGCCAGGATGGTCTCGATCTGACCTCGTGATCCCCCCGTCTTGGCCTCCCAAAGTGCTGGGATTACAGGCTTGAGCCACTGCGCCCGGCGACACTTCTTTTATTATTTATTTATTTTTTTTGAGACGGAGTTTTTCTCTTGTTGCCCAAGCTGGGGTGCAATGGTGCCATCTTGGCTCACTACAACATCCACCTCCCAGGTTCAAGCTATTCTCCTGCCTCAGCCCCCTGAGTAGTTGGGATTACAGGTGCATGCCACCATGCCCAGCTAATTAATTTTTTTGCATTTTTAGTAGAGAGGGGGTTTCAGCATGTTGGTCAGGCTGGTCTCGAACTCCTGACCACAGGTGATCCACTGCACCTGGCCAGTTCTTGCCACTTCTAAGTTTGAAACTGTGTCAGAAATAAGAATTTATCCCTAAATAATAAAGGTGAATATTTTAATTTACTATAGTTTATTCTAAAGTGCCCATTTTATTTTTCTTCCTACTTTAATTTCTGAAACGATGTGTCTTATTGGTGATGTGTCTTATAATTGGTGGAATTACTTTTTTTGTTTTTCCATAAGACGTAAAATATTAGTGTGGCTTACACAGTTGAAGGCATTTGGATTCAATGTAGTATAATATAATTACCATCTACTGCTTTGTAGCCTGTTTTTCTGACCCGTGGCATTGGTCTTTTTGGAACAGTTTTTTTTTTAATCTAATGGTTTGTTTGCTTGCTTTTGTTTTCGTGATTGGTAAAACATAGATGTGATTTTAAAGTCAAAACTCTAAAGCAAGATACATTTGGAGAAATCTTACTTTGAACTCTGATACCTCTACCTTGTTCTCCTTTTCTCCTGTAGTTAGCCACTGTCATTAATTATTTTGCATTATCTTATATTAAAAACACATACTCATTTGTATATTTATCCTTCACTGTAGAAGAGATAATATACAACTTGCTTCTTGATCTTATATCCTAGAGTTCACTCCATACAATTAGAGAGCTTCCTTGTTTCTTTTAATTGCTGCATAATACTCCATTGAATGAGTATTCTGTACTTTAGTCAACCAGTCTCCTACTGGTGAAAATTCACTTTGTTTTCGCTCTTTGTATCACATATAGTGTTGTAGTGAGCAGTGTTTTGCACCCATCATTTTTACCAGTGTGTAATTGGACTACTAGAAGAGGATGTGTCAGAATAATAGGTAAATTCGTGTGCGATTGTGTTAGGTATTGCAAAATTTTCCTCCATAGGGATTTTTCTATGTTGTAAAACCAGCAGTGTTACAGCGTCTATTTCCCCACAGCCTTGCTAATACAGTATGTCCCCATTGTTATGGTGAGATATGGGACAACATGGAGATACGGTATCTCTATGAAGTTTTAATTGTTGTGGAGTATTTGGAATGCAGATACATTTGTAAGTGAAGATTCAGAGGGCCTCTTGTTTCCTTAAATTTGAAATACCTTTAATTATTTTGAGCATTTTTGTGGAAACTAATGTTCTACTTGTTTCTAAAGTAAATAAGTAGACCAATACCTTTAGGAGTGTGAGGCTCCCTTTTCTTTTTTGTGGTCTGCATAGCGTAACAATAGGAATGCATTTCTGAGATATGTGTCATTAGGCAATTCTGTCTTTGTGTGAGCATTATATAGTATACTGGTAACAAACCTAGATGGTATAATGTACTGTATACAGTTTGCCTATGTGGTATGGCCTATTCCTCTTAAGCTACCAACCTGTACAGTGATGTTACTATACTGAATAATTTGAAGGCAATTATAACACAGTGGTATTTGTATATTTAAACAGAAAAGGTACAGCAAAATATGATATTAGAATTTGTGGGACAACCATTATATATGTGGTCCCATATACCATTTTGTTGACTGAAATGTCATTATATGGTACGGGACTGTATTTTTCTTCCTGGCTTCAATGGACATAAAACAACTTGTTTATTTCATTTGTTTCTATGTTCAAACTATTGTTATTTTGCTGGCACAAGTAAAAATTTTCATAGATTTTTCTCTTATCGATTTAATGTAATACAGGCTTATTCAGTACTGTTAGCACCCTAGTCTTTTTGTTTTTTTTTTTCCTCCAAATGTGAAACCACTTTCTTTTCTGAGTGATCACTTTTACTTCTTAATGCCACTAGTAACATTCTGAATTTAGGTGGGAAGATTTAAGACTAAGTTCATGTACAGCTGCTACTGCTTTTTTTTGTTGTTTAAGACAGAGTCTCTCACTGTCGCCCAGGCTTGAGTGCAGTGGTGTGATCTCGGGTCACTGCAACCTCCGCCTCCCAGGTTCAAGCAATTCTCCTGCTTCAGCCTCCCGAGTAGCTGGGATTACAGGCACCTGCCACCACACCTGGCTAATTTTTTGTATTTTTAGTAAAGAAGGGATTTCACTGTGTTGGCCCGGCTGGTCTCAAACTCCTGACCTTGTGATCCACCCATCTCTGTCTCCCGAAGTGCTGGGATTACAGGCATGAGCCACCGTGCCTTGCCCTTTTTTTTTTTTAATTAATTTTTTTAGAGACAGGGTCTTCTTTCTCTAAGACTGGAGTGCATTGATGTGATCATAGCTCACTACAGCCTTGAAATCCTGGGCTCAAGCACTCCTCCCGCCTCAGCCTCCCAAGTGGTTAGGACTACCGTCATGTACCAACACACCTGGCTAATTTTGAAAATTTTTTGTAGAGATGAATTCTTGCTGTGTTCACAGGCTGGTCTTGACGCTCCTTCCTCAAGTGATCCTCCCACTACCACCTTCCTCCCAAAGTGCTAGGATTATAGGTGTAAGCCACCTCCACCTCCCAGCTATCATGTAGAGCTTCTGTTTTTTTTTTTGATATGGAGTCTCACACTCTGTTGCCCAGGCTGGAGTATAGTAGTGCAATCTCGGCTCCCGGGTTCAAGCAATTCTCCTGCCTCAGTCTCCTGAGTAGCTGGGATTAGAGGTGCCTGCCACTCGCCCGGCTGATTTTTGTAATTTTAGTAGAGATGGAGTTTCACCATGTTGGCCAGGCTGGTCTCGAGCTTCTGACCTCAGGTGATCCGCCTGCCTTAGCCTCCCAAAGTGCTAGGATTATAGGCATGAGCCACCGCTCATGATCCAAGTAGAGCTTCTAAATACAAAGGACCCCATGGTTGTATGAGGCAATACAGACTGAGTATCCCTTCTTGGAAATGCTTGGGATCAGAAGTGTTTTGGGTTTTGGGTTAAAAAAATTTTTTTTTAACCATTTGCATTATACTTGCTTAATATACACCTTCAGTTCAAAAATCCAAACTCCAAAATGCTCCAATGAGCATTTCCTTTAAACATTGGCATTCAAAAAGTTTTAGATTTTGTAGTGTTTGGGATTCAGATTTTCGGATTTGGGATGCTCAACCTGTGATAGCAACCTAAGATAGGAAAATTGGTTTAACTGTCAAGTAAACATTTACCCTACTTGACATTTGTTTTAGAGGTCAGTCGCTTCTTCATGTGCTTGTTAAAGGTAATGACTGTGCATGGTGTTTTTGTCTATAAGTACATATATTATCTTAGACTGTGATATACTAGTATAAAAATTGCATGCCTGTTTGCTTTGATATGTTTGGGTTTGGGCATAATTTTTGACAAAGTGGTTGAAGCTATGGAATGTTTCTTGGAGAATTTTAAAATATTTTGGTTGTACTGTGTACTAGTTCATTTCAGAAGTGCAAATTAGTTTCAAGAGAAAGCCAGCACTCAGAAAATTCTAGTGATGAGTGACAAGTGCAGAGGGATAGGATGTGGCAGAAATTTGGCTACATGTTCCAGCAAGTTTTCTTTCCCCTTTCCCTTTACTTCTCATCTCTTACCCAGGCTGAAATGCTGTGGTGCTCATTGCAGCCTCGAACTCCTGCACTCTATCAATCCTCCCAACTCAGCCTCCCAAGTAGCTGGGAGTACAGGCGCTTGCCACGAGACCAGGCTCACTTTTGTTTTGTTTTGTTTTGGAGACGGAATCTTGCTCTGTCACCCAGGCTGGAGTGCAGTGGCGTGATCTCGGTTCACTGCAGTCTCTGCCTCCCAGGTTCAAGTGATTCTTCTGCCTCAGCCTCCTGAGTAGCTGGAACTACAGGCGTGCACCACCATGCCTGGCTAATTTTTGTGTTTTTAGTAGAGATGGGATTTCACCATGTTAGCCAGACTGGTCTTGAACTCCTGACCTTAGGCAAACCGCCCACCTTGGCCTCCCAAAGTGCTGGGATTACAGGCGTGAGCCATTACGCCCAGCCTCGACTTTTTAATACTTATTTAATATTTGTAGACATGGGATCTTGCTATCTTGCCCAAGGTTGGCCTCAAACTCCTGGCTCAAGCAATCCTTCCACCTCAGTCTTTCAAAGCAATGGGACTACAGGTATGAGCCACTGTGCCCGGCCTCAACAAAGTTTATTTATTAGAAAATCAAATTGGTACTCAGGAGGCTGAGGCAGAAGAATCGCCTGAACCCTGCGGGGCAGAGGTTGCAGTGAACTGATACCGTGCCACTGCACTCCAGTCTGGGTGACAGAGTGAGACTCCATCTCAAAAAGAAACAAAAAAAATAAAAATCAGATTGGTTTACTTACATGTTCTGGGGAATAGGAACTGATTTTTTTTACTTTTTCCCCTCTATTTTAGGAGTGTTTCTCAGGAGCTATCGGAAACTATCCTCACCATGGTAGCCAATTGCAGTAATGTTATGAATAAGGCCAGACAACCACCACCTGGAGTTATGCCAAAAGGCCGTCCTCCTAGTGCTAGCAGCTTAGATGCCATTTCTCCTGTTCAGGTAAATGAGTGCTACATTCGATACATCTTCATTTGCCATAGATTTGGAATAGAATAAGCTTCTATGTCTTTAATAAATTGTCTGAATTTGTTACATTTTAGATAACTGCATGTCTAGCATCCACTTATTTTAAAGGAGATATGTAAATAGGCATTGTAGTTAAGAATAGATTTTATCATCAAATAGAACGTGACGCTAAGAGGAAATATACAAACAACTTATTTAGGTAAATGAAGAGGGTTTCTTTTTAAAATATGAATTACATAGACTCTTGAGACCTAAGCACTGCCTTTGAACCTGATGTGTCTTGTTTGTAGCTTCACGGGCCAAGCAACAGTGCTAGAGCATAACGACTTGTTATAACTGGGGCTCTTCAGCTCTCAACTGAACTGCTCTTTTAAAAACAAGGTACATTTAAGTTACTCCCTGACATCAACCACCCCCTTCTCTCTGGGAGCAACATATTGCGCTTCTATTTTCAGATGCATTGAATGGCATATTGGGTTTTAAGGAAAGAAAGAGGCTAAAACTTAGTGATTCAGTGGCTACTTCCCTATAAAAGGCATTTGCTTGTCACATTCTATAGCCATGAAGGTATGAAGTAGTGCCACAAACTTAAGCCTGGAAGTGCAGTTATTAGATATTTTAAAAATACATATTTTGGTGAATAACATACCTTGTTTTTGTTTTCAAAATTGGAGCTGATCTTCCCCCACCTCCAAAATCCCCAAATTTTGACTAAATTTATTTTGACTGGGAGATTTGTTTCTAATTTCTAATATTTCTATTTATGTTGAAACTTAAATTTAGCTTGAGAGATTGTTTTAAAGTGACTTATTGGAATTTGTGAGGATTTATTAATGTAACTGTCCCATGTCACCACTAAAAGTTTAGGGCAGTTCATCTTAAGTGTTGTTCATTAGATTTTATAGCCCTTTTTATGGCTCTGTTATAGGTTGAGCATCCTTAATCTGTAAATCTAGAATGCTCCAAAATCAAACTTTTGGAGCACTGACATGACACACCACAAGTAGAAAATTCCATACCTAATCTGATGTTATGTGTTGAGTCAGAACATAGTCATAGTTTTGTTTCACGCACAAAATGCTTAAAAAAATATTTTATAAGATTACATTCTGGTTATGTGTATATAGGTATATGTGAAACAAGTGAATTTCATGCTTTGACATGGGTCCCCTCCCCATGATGGGATTGTTATGATACCTGGTTATGTGTGCGCAAATATTCCAAAATCCAACATTGAAAACTTTTCTGGTCCCAAGTATTTTCGATAAGGGATTCTCAACCTGAACTTTGTCAAAGGCAAACTCTTTAAACCTATTCCATATGTGACACAGTAAGAAAAGTGACTGACACGCTTGACTTGATAACTGGGATTTAAGTATCATTGTGATTGAGTGGGTGTAATAGTTTGCTTTTTAAGAGTATGAAGAGCTGTTGTTAAAGACTGCTTTATGTGTGTCTGCCTTTCCTCGAAGTATGTTTAATACATTTTTATAATGTTTTTCTTTAGATTGACCCTCTTGCTGGAATGACATCTCTTAGTATAGGTGGTTCAGCTGCCCCTCACACCCAGAGTATGCAGGGTTTTCCTCCAAATTTGGGTTCTGCATTCAGTACCCCTCAGTCACCAGCAAAAGCATTTCCACCCCTTTCAACCCCCAATCAAACCACTGCATTCAGTGGTATTGGAGGACTTTCATCACAGCTTCCAGGTAAGGGGGAGGCAAATGAGAGCGTGGATTATTCATAAGTTTCATTATGCCTTACTGTTTCGTAAGGGGTTTGGAGTCACTATGACAAGGAAAGCTGTTTAAATGAAATTGTGAAAGCTCCTTCAGTATCCAAAGTTAGGAAAAGAAAAACAGATTATATTCCATTCAGTCTAATTGGAGGAAAGAATTAGGATATTTGTAGTTGTAAAGTTAATTGAATTATTTAGTAAGGATTTTGTGTTAACATGATAATATAAGTGGTAACATGTATGTTAATCACTTTCTAAAGGGCTTAGATCAAGAACTAACAGCTTTATGAATTCAGGTTGGTATAATAAAGTTAGAAACTATTGTACATATCAGGTTCAGGCATATGTTCTGCCTGCCTTATTGCATTTCACCAACCTTGAAGATGATAGGACATCCTAAAAACATTTTAAGGTTTTTTTTTTTTTTTTGCGGGGGACGGGGTTTCGCTCTTGTTGCCCAGGCTGGAGTGCAGTGGCGCTATTTCGGCTCACTGCAACCTCAGCCTCCCAGGTTTAAGCGATTCTCCTGCCTCACCTCCTGAGTAGCTGGGATTACAGGCACCGGCCACCATGGCTTGCTAGTTTTTTGTATTTTTAGTAGAGACAGGGTTTCACCATGTTGGCCAGGCTCGTCTCAAATTCCTGACCTCAGGTGATCCACCCACCTTGGCCCCCCAAAGTGCTGGAATTACAGACGTGAGCCACCGCACCTGGCCACGTTTTCAGTTTTTTTCCCAGATACCGTGGCATGTAACTTCACATTGAAGTAAAAGCTACATTTTTTTGGTGGTTGTGGTTGTTTGTTACCTACATCTTCTTAGCCCCCTGTACCTGTTATGTTGACACTGTAAGTTCGGGCACTAAAACCTAAGGACTTCAGTGTTATCATTGACTCTGATCTAGTTAACATTGCTGCTCTGTGCTTCTGGCTTTTATGATTAATTCATTTAAATAAACGTTACTGAACTTACTAAGGCCTTCCTAGCAAAGCTCTAATTACTGTAAGATTCCGTTTGTCAGAGTTGAGAGGAATAAAGAAGTTTTGAGACTCATGGTAACTTTAAAAGATGGTATCATGAAATTATCTGATTTGAATAATTGAGAAAAGCTAGCCACCTCCTTATTTTAACTACCTTGGGTATGGGAGTATGTGCTTCGAGAATGTATACTTAATTTTTTGCACATTATCAAGAATATAAATAATTCCAGATGCTGAAGAAATTTGGATTATCTGTTGTTACTGCCTAGTTTGTAGGCTCTGTAAAATTGAATAGATGTAATAAGGGAATTAACAAAGGCTCTGACTTTTAAAGTAAGAGTTATTATGACTATTTTAAAAGTCAGTCTTATTAATACATCTGAGATGTTAATAAAATCAAGAATATGAATAATGATAGGATTTGTGGCTGCCTTCGTTCTCTCTAGTAGGTGGTCTTGGCACAGGCAGCCTGACTGGTATAGGAACTGGTGCTCTTGGACTCCCTGCAGTGAATAACGACCCTTTTGTACAGAGGAAATTGGGCACCTCTGGACTGAATCAGCCTACATTCCAGCAGAGTAAGATGAAACCTTGTAAGTGGTAGTGTTGTCTGTGATTGTGAAGTGTGACTGATAAAAATGTTTAGTTGTATGTCTCATTTGTGTTAGTAGGGCCATATGTTGATGTGCCTTCTAGACCAGTGGGAATAAATTCACAAATTTGAATTATTAAAATAAAAGTTAGAGATATCAATCCACTTTTGCTGTGGATTCCCAGAACAAAGTCATGGTTAGTAAGAGGCTGCATCCTGAGGGTGTTTGTCCTAAAAGTAAGAAATAGATAAGATAAAGAGAAATTAATATGTGGTAGATAAATGAATGTAACTCTTGTACTTAACCTAAACATGTGTTGAGTTTTTTTTAAAGCAAGTCAGGAGTGACAAGGAAAATTTCAGATTTCTGTTTCCAATTTTTGTTTCACCTCCTTAGTGATTTTTTATCCTAACTAAATTCATAGAAGTCATCTTTATAAATCCATAGGTATAATTGACTGAAGTCCTTGTCATTGGGACTGTGTAGTCATGACACGAGATTTGAAAGTATTCCAGCTGACTTGATAATGTTAGTGTGAAAGTCTTGTCTGAATGTTATGTTTTGTAGCATGCTTTGTGTTTACATCAGTCTTTCATGCACATGCATGATAATTATATGTTAAATGTGATTTTTATTATAAAGTGATAAAGATTTGTTAACTTAATGAGGTTGTATTAAGGGTAAGTGCATTATGAGTTTGAACCAAGTTAACTTTTGTGTTGTAATGAGTCCTGATGAAGATAATACTAATGTAGAATTATGGAAGGCACTTTGTTAAGGATCTTTTATGTCTACCCTAGAACACGTTAATACTGAAACTTGACCACTTAATACCCTTTTCAGTTTTTTTATATTTCCCTTAAAGTTAGAACTGCAATAGTCTCTGGCTGTCTGTGTTTTATGGGGAAGTGGAAGAAGGGCTTAAATACCCACTGATGCCTTTTTTGTTTCCAACAGCGGACTTGTCTCAGGTGTGGCCAGAGGCAAACCAGCACTTTAGTAAAGAGATAGATGATGAAGCAAACAGCTATTTTCAGCGAATATATAATCATCCACCACATCCAACCATGTCTGTTGATGAGGTGAGTGTCTAGGATGATCCGATTATTTATTGTTTAAGCCAGTCTTAAATAAATGTCCTTTTCAGTGTTTTTAGAAATCCAGCTCAAAGTGCTCTGATATAGCAATGTGTGTTTTGAAACCTTAATATTTGTCTCAAGCTCTTTTGGTAAATATTCTACTTAACAGTCTTTTGTCAAGGATATTTGAGAAAGGCACTTAGTAATTGTTTCCTTTATGTGTGCGTTGTTTTTTTGTCTTGCTTTTCCAGGTATTAGAAATGCTGCAGAGATTTAAAGACTCTACTATAAAGAGGGAACGAGAAGTGTTTAACTGTATGCTAAGGAACTTGTTTGAAGAATATCGTTTTTTTCCCCAGTATCCTGATAAAGAGTTACATATAACAGCCTGCCTGTTTGGTGGTATAATTGAGAAAGGACTGGTCACTTACATGGCACTAGGTCTGGCTCTACGATATGTTCTTGAAGCCTTACGCAAGCCTTTTGGATCCAAAATGTATTATTTTGGGATTGCTGCACTAGATAGATTTAAAAACAGGTAAGTGGATAGGTTTCCTATGAAGTGTCTCTTCCCTGACCCCACAGACAGGGTCTTAACTCTTACCCAGGCTGGAGTGCAGTGGCACGATCTTGGCTCACTGCAGCCTTGACCTCGCGGGCTCAAGTGATTCTCTCACTTCAGCCTCCTGAGTAGCTGGGACCACAGGTGCATACCACTATGCCCAGCCTTTTGTATTTTTTGTACAGACAGAGTTTCACCATGTTACTCAATCTGTTCTTAAACTCCCGCCTCGGTCTCTGAAAGTTCTGGGATTATGGTGTGAGCCACTGTGCCTGGCCTGAAGCTTTTTTTTTTTTTTTTTATTTGACATGGGGTCTTGCTCTGTTGCCCAGGCTGGAGTGCAGTGGTGCGATCTGGGCTCACTGCAACCTCTACCTCCGGAGTTCAAGCGATTCTCCTGCCTCAACCTCCCGAGTAGCTGGGATTAGAGACGCGTGCCACTGCACCCAGCTAATTTTTGTATTTTTAGTAGAGACAGGGTTCCATCATGTTGGCCAGGCTTGAACTCCTGATGTCAGGTGATCCATCTGCCTCGGCCTCCCAGAGTGCTGGGATTGTAGGTGTGAGCCACTGGGCCTGGCTAAAGCTTCTCTTTTTAAAAATAAGTGGTAGGAAAACTAAAATGAGAGCAGAGGTTTTTGGTTGGATATTTATGAGGTATACTTTGTACAGTAGAAGTCTTCCCTTTTAGGTGTATAGTTCTTTGAATTTTGGCAAATTTATGTAGTTCTGTAACTCCCACCACAATCAAGATACAGAATATTTTGGAACTCCTGAATTCAAGTGATTGTCCTGCCGCGGCCTCCCAAAGTGATGGGATTATAGGCATAAATCAGCATGCCCGGCTGATGCAGAATATTTTCATCATCTCCCAAGAGGTTTCCTTGTTCCCCTTTGTAGTTAGTCCCCTTCCCTGACTCGCAATCTCTGATAATCTCTAAAGTTTTTCTAGAATGTCATTTACACGGAGTCATAGAAATATGTAGTTTTTTGAGATTTATGTTACTACATGTTTCAGTAGTCTTTGTGTAGTATTCTATATGAGTTGACTACAAATTATTTTTCCATTCGTATGTAGGTGAAAATTTGAATTGTTTCCAGATAAGTGGCTCATTTTAATCTATTTTTAAGTAAAATATAGCCTTTAAAAATCAAAGGTAGTGTCTTTTCTGATGTAAATCCAGTGAAAATCATCAGTATTTTCTCCTTCTACTTTTGTTTTCTTCCCTTTGACATTTTCTTCAAATAAGTTATTCATAGGTAAGATGGAGAAAATGACCTAGATTAGCATTTGGACAAAAACATTTTGTTAGTGCTGCTTCTGTTCTGACACGAAATGATGGCAGAATGATTTTGTTGGCAGATTGAAGGACTATCCCCAGTATTGTCAGCATTTGGCTTCTATCAGTCACTTTATGCAATTTCCACATCATTTACAGGAGGTAAGTGCCCTCTGTACCTAAAACCCAAATAGCTGTGTAGTATTTGGAGGGTTTAATATTTTGGCTTTTTTTGTAGACTTGATGGTAGTGGCATTAAGATTTCTTAATAATTGGCATGACATAGGTATACGTATTAGTTGAGGTTGTTCATTTTGTGGCCTTACAAGAGAACATGAAAAAATAATCATTCTTGGATTATCTTTTCTAAGTAGCAGGCTTACTTCAAAAACTTTTTACTCATTCTTTTAACCTGATAATGGAGTTGAAGAATAAACAGTTCTACTAAGAGAATCTTTATCTTAGGTAAAGTACAGACACCCTGCCTCATTCTAAAAGGGGATTGGAGTGGGAATCTTGTGTGTAAAAATGTGAAATTTTTATGAGTTAATATGAGCCAAAGCTGTTACGCATAAGACTTAGATCATGTTTATTAAAAATAAAGGCTTCTTAACACTTCCTTAGATTCCTTTGAGGTGTGGTTTTTGTTTTGTTTTTGTTTTTGTTTTGAGATGGAATCTTGCTCTGTCGCCCAGGCTGGAGTGAGACAATCTTGGCTCACTGCAACATCTTCCTCCCGGGTTCAAGTGATTCTCCCATCTCAGCTTCCTGAGTAGCTGCGATTACAGGCGCCTGCCATCATGCCCGGCTAATTTTTGTCTTTTTGTAGAGACGAAGTTTCACCCTGTTGACCAGGCTGGTCTTGAACTCCTGACCTCAGGTGATCTGCCCACCTCCGCCCTGCAGAGTGCTGGGATTACAGGTGTAAACCACCGCACCCGCCTGAGATGCTTATTTAAAAGGAGTCAGTCCCTGGGAAAATAGACCTAGGGAATATACATTTTAAAAACCATTTTATATGATCGTTATTTTTACTGAAATTTGAGAAGCTTGTTGCAGTGACTGATTTTAGGTTAATTGGTAAGCATTATCTATACCTTTGTCTTGGTTTTGGTCAACATCAGTTTACATAGAACAGGGAAGTTGGTTAATTGACTATTTTTAACATGCAGTAGACAACTTTATAAGATCTTATTTTAAGAAATCAGGATGATCAGAATTTGAACCTACTTGATATTCTGTATTTTAATTTAGTTCAGTGCTCCCTACCTCATCCTTCTAGATTTATTAGGAGGGCAGGGTTATTGTAATGACTTAATCTCTGGGAATGTGGAGTATATTCATTCAAGTGAGTGGACTGAGACAAATTAAGAGACAGGAATATGGAGCTTGAAAGACTTGGAGAAAGAGTGAGTTAGCAGGAGAGCGATCACTCAAAACTAGTCCCTAGCACCCACTGTATGTAGCAAGATAGCCAGAGAGAGAGGAGAGAGAGAGAGCATCACTTTCTGTACTTTGTCAGCATAAAGGGCTATACTTTCTTCTGAGACTCTTTCCTACTTTAGAAATGTCCCTCTAAAAAGAAAACTGTTGTATACATAATTGGTAGGTTTAGTTCTGCTAGGTAAGGACTGTTGAAATAGCTTCAGGATCCTTATGTCAGCACTCTAAATTGTGTGGGGATGGGCTCTGTATTTTTTTGTAATAGCTTTATTGAGATAATAACTCATACTACCACGGTTTTTGTTTTTTAAGACCTTTGGTTTCTCATTGCTGCCTAATTAGAAAAGAGATGAGTTTACTGTATGAATTATTAAGACTTTTAAAGTTTGCATTTTTTAAGGAGTTTAAAGGCATTTATATGCAGTATCTGGGGCTGCTGCTTTAGAAGTTGTTTTGCTGTAGTTCTCTCATAAATACTAAGATTTTATCGCTGAAGGAGTTCATGGAATCTACTTACGTACTAGTGCCAGGGTATGGGGCAAAGAGTATGGAGCTAGATGAACCAAAAAAGCATTCATGCATGTTTTTTACCCTCTCAGAAAAGAGGGACATATAATCCAGACTTAGCAATTAAGGTTAACTGTTTTTCCTCTCCCTACCCTTTTAGTATATTGAGTATGGACAGCAGTCTAGAGATCCTCCTGTGAAAATGCAAGGCTCTATCACAACCCCTGGAAGTATTGCACTGGCTCAGGCCCAGGCTCAGGCCCAGGTTCCAGCAAAAGCTCCTCTTGCTGGTCAAGTTAGCACTATGGTTACCACCTCAACAACCACCACTGTTGCTAAAACGGTTACAGTCACCAGGCCAACTGGAGTCAGCTTTAAGAAAGATGTGCCAGTAAGTAAATCTGTCTTTTTTCTCTTCTAGGATTTATGATTATATCACTAGTGAACATGTATTAGAATTTTATCATAACATGCCTACCAAAAAAGATATAAAAGACCAACATTTCTTCCTTTGTATCTCCCATCCTTATATTTCCCAGAGGCAAACATTATTAATAGTTCACTATTCTTGCCCACGTTTCTAATATACAATCATACCATGTGTATTTTTTAACACTAAGTCTGTATACATTATTGTACTTTTTTCAGAGAAGTACTTCAACTTATTTGCTTTATGTACTTTATTTTTTTTTTTTAGCCTTCTATTAATACTACAAATATAGATACGTTGCTTGTAGCCACAGATCAAACTGAGAGAATTGTGGAGCCCCCGGAAAATATCCAGGAGAAAATTGCTTTTATTTTCAATAATCTCTCACAGTCAAATATGACACAAAAGGTGAGCATGCTGTCATAGTTTATAAATTCCTTCTCTTTTCCTTAATGGACTAAAGGATATATTGTTGACCCTTTTACATACTCATTTTAAAGGTAGAGGTAATAAACTCAAAGGGAATATGTGTATTTAACCTAGTGGTTTTGGTAAACATTAAATAGTACCAATTTTTAAGGTTTTGTTTTGCAGCTTTTTGAAATAAGCTTAATGTTCTCATGGTGATAGAAAGTTTCATTTGTACTAGTCATTAGTCAAAACTCATTTTCTCCCAGAGACTATTCAGAGTATTTATTACAACCTAATAACTGAGGCCGACTTTGTGAAAAGCATAAAGAATGCCACTTGCCTCCTCAGATTACATGGTAAGACAGTATAGTTGACCCTTGAGCAACATGGGGGTTAGGGTTGCCAATCCTCTATGTAGCCAAATCCTGGTATAACTTTTTATTCCCCCAGAGCTTAACTATTAACAGCCTACTGTTGACCAGAAGCCTTACTGTGATAACACAAATAGTTGATTAACACATATCTTATATGCATATAATACTGTATTCTTAGAATAAAATAAACTGGAAAAAAATATTATGAAGGAAAATTATAAGGAAGAAAAGATATATTTACTATCTGTTAAGTGGAAATGATCATCATACAGGTCTTTATCTTCATGAGGAGGAGAAGAGGAAGTCTTGGTGTCTCTGAGGTAGTGGAGGTATTAATAGAAGAAAATATACATTTAATTTTACTCTGTGTCATTCATATCCTTGTTCAAGGGTCATCTGTACTTGGAAACACCAGAGTTAGCTAAAGATTCCTGTAGATGGAAATTTAGGAAAACATGGTTCTGGAATTTTCCCCATTCTTGGTTACACTGTGGATCTGTTAATGGCAGCTTGTAGATTAGTAATTCAGGTGGAGATAGGGGACTACATGTTTTATGATTTTAAAGCTGAAAATGACCATAAATGTTTCAGTCCCAATCACCTATGGGTTGAGTTGTGATTGACTATGGAATTGAGCATACTCTTCTTCATAGCATCTATCTGGTGTGAAGGAAAGTCATGCTTTAGTATCTAGTTAGTTTTGCAAGGACCCATTATAGTTAGTGCTGTAGAGAGTGCTGTATAGTATGGTTCATAGAAACCAAATGTTATTTTATCATAGTGTAATTCTGTGCTTCCCATGTCGTATTGACTGGCTAGGTTGAAGAGCTGAAGGAAACCGTGAAAGAAGAATTTATGCCTTGGGTTTCACAGTATCTGGTTATGAAGAGAGTCAGTATTGAGCCAAACTTTCATAGCCTGTATTCAAACTTCCTTGACACGCTGAAGAATCCTGAATTTAACAAGATGGTTCTGAATGAGACCTACAGAAACATTAAAGTAAGAGTTGGTTCTTGTATTTTCTTTAATTATTGCTTTGAATTTAGAAATATTTGATTATATAGGTAGGATTTTTGATATTTTTTGATATATATTGTCAATTTTATGTACCTCTGGAAATTGCTGTAGATTTTGTTTCTTACATGGAACTAAATTTTATGAAGAACTTAAACTTATAGGCATACCCTGTGCATTTTCTTTGAAAGTAACCACTATTATAAATTGTTTTTGTCATTCCATACATGATTTTAGAACTTTACCATTGTTATGCATAAACAGCATAGTATTGGTTAGCATATTCTGTATGGTGTCACCCTCTGTACATCCTTTTCACTTTTTTTTCGCTTGCTTTTTTTTCTCCCCTGGATATTATTCGTGATAATGCTCTTTGCTGTAGTCCTTTGTTTTTTTTCTTTTTAATTTTTTTGAGGCGTGGTCTCACTCTGTTGTCTAGGCTGGAGTGCAGTGGTGCGATCTCGGCTCACTGCAGCCTCCACCTCCCAGGTTCAAGCTATTCTCTTACCTCAGCCTCCCGAGTAGCTGGGATTACAGGTGTACCACCACGTCCAGTTAATTTTTGTATTTTTAGTAGAGACGGGGTTTCACCATATTGGCCAGGCTGGTCCCGAACTCCTGACCTCAGGTGTTCCACCCTCCTCAGCCTCCCAAAGCGCTGGGATTACAGGCATGAGCCACTGTGTCTGGCCAGTCCTCTTTTTTAAAAAACAGAAAATATAGTCTTGTGGAAAACCATTGTATGGATTTGTATTGCTGCTGGGCATTTGTGTTGTTAATCACTTCAACTATTATAAACAATACTGTCCTGAATGTTTTCATTTGTATCTTGTGGTCTTCAAGTGCCAGATATCTTTATACTCAAATCTGTTTGTGGAATAGCTGTTATCTAGGATTCTGTGCAGTTTAAGATCAATCTCTACTGAGCCGAGGCTTATTCAACAAAATTCAAGTATTTTAATTTCTAAACCATCATTTATTTCTTAGGAGGAAAAACTTCTAGAACCAGCATACAAGCATACAGCTATGGTCATTCTTTGCTCAATAACTTAGGTCATTGGTTTAGGAACCAGCACTATATTTAAACCTGTGGATGGAAATATTCCCCATTCTTGGTTACGCTGTAGTGCAAAAGAATTCCTGGCTCTCTGTTGCACAGCTGACTTGTGCCATTCTGCTGTTGCTGTATGGAGTTAAGGAACATGGCTCTATTTCGTTTTTATTATCTGATAGCAAGGCGGTTGGGATACATAAAAGTTTTCACATACTCCACAGCAAAGTTTCAAGACCTTGGTTTTTAAACAGAAGTTTAAATATAACCCTAAATCAAGAGGTACCACAGAGTAGATGGGTATATACATGTGTGCATACCTGCAGCCAAAACACTCTCCTATGTTAATTCTGTCCCCCTTAGAAAAACAGTAACTGGAGAATCAATTAAATGGTTTGGGTTTTTTAGAAATTTGAAAAGAAGTATATAAACAGTATTATACTCTATCTCAGAAAGTTATCTTAGTTGACTGCAGAGATTTGTTAATGCCTGGATATACTGAGGATTGCAATAGGAGGGTAATTTGATTATATTCCTTTGTGTACTTGCTTCCTTTAAGGACTTAAGCATGGCTATCATCCTCATTTAAATTAAGTTAGCACTTCAAAATAGCTTTGTAGTTAGGTCTCTGCTTTAAACCTAGCTAAGGTTTTCAGAGTTGAAAATACTTTTCTAGGGGAGGATAGCTGACACATAAGTTTGTGTTCCTTTTGAATTTTGTACAATGTGTTTGTACCTATTTTGAAAAAAAATGTAAAGACTTCTTAAAGGTAAAAATGGCACTGTTGAATCATGAACACAGCAAAATGATACTGATAATGATATACAGAGTAATTCTACTTTGGGGCCTGTTGTTAGAAATGATGACTTGTCTTTAGGATAATGGAATTCTCAAATACTTAGTTGAGTTTTCTTTCATAAGCTCATTCTCATATCTTTCTTAATCTTACACTATTTCAGGTGCTCCTGACCTCAGATAAAGCTGCGGCCAATTTCTCAGATCGTTCTTTGCTGAAGAACTTGGGACATTGGCTAGGAATGATCACATTAGCTAAAAACAAACCCATCTTACACACTGTGAGTTTCAGCTAAATGTGTAAAAATTGAGAATCTTCAGCACATTATGATTACAAGTATTGGCTGTTTGGAGCTATTTGATGATTATTGGGGTTTTATAAGACCTTGGCCCATGTTTTGAGTTGTTAACCCCTTTTTGTAAGACAAGGACTAGACATTATGTTGATTCCTGTTTTGGGGATAAGCTTGGCAAAATACTTTTCTTTGGTTATGTTATACCATTTTGGGGGGGTATATTCCCAGCTTTTGAAAGTATTTTTCTTATTCTAGGACTTGGATGTGAAATCATTGCTGCTAGAGGCTTATGTTAAAGGACAACAAGAATTGCTCTACGTGGTGCCCTTTGTTGCCAAAGTCTTAGAATCTAGCATTCGTAGTGTGGTGAGTAGATTTTAATATTTTATTTATGGCTAATTCCTAAGCATTGCTTTGTTTTAGCATGAGATCAAGAGATTATATTCTTAGTTCTTGTGAGGTAAAGCTAGTTAAGTCTGTTTTCCTTTATGGCACTTGGATTTCCAATTTGAGAGGCTGGGTAAAAGAGGAAAGATTGTGATGGTTGGCTTTGGTTTTTGGTGTTTTGTTTTGTTTTGTTTTTGAAATGTGATATAGGTGAGAAGGCTAGGGGTTTTGTTATGGCTACACAGGTATAAGTGTTTATTTTTGTTTTGTTTTTTTTATCCTTGTTTTTTGTTTTTTATTTGTTTTACACCCCCCCCCCCCCCACTTATGTTGTGTTGAAATTGTTTTAAATAATCCAAATTAAAGGGCACCTTTTGGGCCAGCTTAACATAATAGCTCTTCTTTAGGTTTTTAGGCCACCAAACCCTTGGACAATGGCAATTATGAATGTATTAGCTGAGCTACATCAGGAGCATGACTTAAAGGTAATTTACTGCTTCCTTGTCCTCTGGAACATTCTTTGCCTTCACATTATTAAAACTTGCAGTGAAGGCAGGGTATTTTGGGGGAAGTACTATAGTAACTGAACGTAGCATATATTATGAATAAAACTAAAATTTTCTTTTAAAAATTCTAATCCAACTCTGGAACTATGCAGTTAAACTTGAAGTTTGAAATTGAGGTTCTCTGCAAGAACCTTGCATTAGACATCAATGAGCTAAAACCTGGAAACCTCCTAAAGGATAAAGATCGCCTGAAGAATTTAGATGAGCAACTCTCTGCTCCAAAGAAAGATGTCAAGCAGCCAGAAGAACTCCCTCCCATCACAACCACAAGTAAGTGTGCTAAGTAGTCAAGGAAGGCTTCTGTTAGCCAGGATATTCTCTTAAATGGTACATGTCCACGTCTATAGCAAACTATAATTTCCCACATAATGTAGTGGTGAAACTTTGTATGCATTTTGGTGAGCCTTCTAATTATCAAGCAAAAGTAATGACTACGCCTTGTGTTACCATCTTAGATTCTATCCTGGCAGTTCATGCATATTATTAACTAAATGTGATTTAATCAGTTGCCTCTCATATCCTAGCTAGGCTGGTTATCTCTGTTGTGTGAAGTTCCGGAAATAACTGCATACTATGATGGCCTGTTAACCCCTCAAATCTGGGTATGGCTACACCTGCTCAATCTGCCAAGGGAATTGGACTGTTTTATCTACATGAAGAAGATGAGAGAAGGGTGCAGGAGTGTTGGATGATTGGGAGTTGTGGTTAGAATAAATTGAGCTTTTCTTTCTCAGTCCTCAGCAGCTGAGAATCCCCAGATAAACCAAGAAACAGGCTAGGTTGAAAACAGACATCTTAATATAGACTGAGTTTGTAGGACTTGGGCCTGAGAATGTGGCATGGCTGCTCAGTTGATTTCTGTGCTGTGGGGCACTGCCACTGACATACTTTTAACGTGCTTGGTGTATATCTCTGTTATAACAGAATTTCCCTTTCAGGGTGGGAAAAATAAGACCTGCTACATCCTTCCCTCCTCCCCCAATTAGTTTAATTAGATAATGACCACTTAATATTAAGCTAATTTTATAGTAAAGTCAACAAATGTACTTTTAAAATCTCTTTTTATTACTTTACATTTAGCAACTTCTACTACACCAGCTACCAACACCACTTGTACAGCCACGGTTCCACCACAGCCACAGTACAGCTACCATGACATCAATGTCTATTCCCTTGCGGGCCTGGCACCACACATTACTCTAAATCCAACAGTAAGTAAACACTGCTTCATTCTCCCAGCTTCTAGTTTGTGATAAAGTAAACTTTGTTTGTGGTCACCTTTTCTTCAGCTCTTTGCCCTTCCCTCTGGATTCCTAGGTTGTAGAGTTTGTCAGAGAGGATGGAGATCTAGAACTGCTGTGTAGTTCAGTTGGGATTTTTCTTCTTCCCTTAAGAAATAGAGTGACTAGATGTTGGTTATATTGGTTCCTCATATCCAAACCCATGATACTAAAATTTAGCTGTCAATAAAATCACAATCTCCAGGAATTCCTTACACAGAGTAAAAGATGCTTAATGTATACCATAGCTTTTTATTTTCTTTATCTTGTCACTTTAGCCTTCTGCAGTAAGCCATTTCTTCCAGCTGATGGCTGGAAATGAGCTGATCGTGCATGTGTATAAAATTTGTAGGCTAAGATCTCGAAGTAGGACTTAGTACTTTGAGTTATGTTGTTGTGGCCTGGGTTCCGGAAGGAGGTCTGATATAATATGGTCATGTAAGATGACCGCTCATCAATCCTTTTTCCTATACTTAGTATTTGCTTTGTACATTCAAGGGGAAATTGTATTATTATCTTTAGTCTTTTATTCTACTTAACAGAATATATAATCCAGAATCAGGTGAGTGGAGTTTTCGTTGTCCTTACTTTTTAGAAACTGAAAATGTTCACAAATACAGGAGTAACATTAATACATTGAGCTTTTTATTAAAAGGAATTGAAAGGGTATCAGAGAAATTTTAACCTTTTGTCCACCCCCCCGCCAATAGACATGCTACTTAGTTTTAGAGGGGCGGAGTGAGAGGCAGTGAGACACCTAGATCCAAAATTATGATTCATCTTTAGAATACTCTCAGTGTTCTGAACACTGTTATATGCTAGTTTATTTTATTGTTTTAATTCAACAAGTTAAAGGGACCAAGTAAGTTTTGGGGCATAATTTATGCCTACAATAAAAGATTAGAAACAGCCTTTCAAGTGAAGCCAAACATTTCAGTGGGTACTGTAAAATGCTCACTATTCTGATGAATTAATTTTAATATTAATAGTTTTTGTGGGAAGTCTTTTTTCTGTAAATTTGATTCTTTTTACATTTTTCAAGCTAATAGAGAAGTTGCTTTCTTTTAAGAGCACTTGAGCCACAAATTTTAAATAAGCCAGCAGTGTGTCTTTAAGTAGTTAATGCATTATTATAATGAACAGCTTGTCCATTAAACTTGGATTTTAAAAAAAGACATATATATATTATTGCGTATCATAGGGTATACCGAATACTTTTCCCTGTGTGGAGCCCAGTTTTCTGTTACCCAAATTTTCCATTGGTTAACTTTTAAGTAGAAACTGGTAGTTTTTGGTTAACCTTGATTTACAAAATCATGAGTGTGTTTGCCAGTAGGAATTGGATTGTCTTATTTAAACAAGGTGTTGACTTTGTCCTCCCCAACCCCCCAGATTCCCTTGTTTCAGGCCCATCCGCAGTTGAAGCAGTGTGTGCGTCAGGCAATTGAACGGGCTGTCCAGGAGCTGGTCCATCCTGTGGTTGATCGATCAATTAAGATTGCCATGACTACTTGTGAGCAAATAGTCAGGAAGGATTTTGCTCTGGATTCGGAGGAATCTCGAATGCGAATAGCAGCTCATCACATGATGCGTAACTTGACAGCTGGAATGGCAATGATTACATGCAGGGAACCTTTGCTCATGAGCATATCTACCAACCTAAAAAACAGTTTTGCCTCAGCCCTTCGTGTAAGTTGGCTATTTCGTTGATATAGGTACAAAACATATTACTACTTGTCTGTAATAAGTTTTTTCTTTGCCTGTATATGGCACTGGGCATTACCACTTATTGTTAATAATCACTATATTTGTTTGATAACTTCCATCATTTTGGATTGTAATTCTGTGAGGCAAAGCATCATGGCTGTGCTTTTTTTTTTCTTTTTTTGCTGTTGTATCCTCAACACAATGTTTGACAGATAGTAGATACCCATATATTTATTGGTTTAAATAAATTAAGATTTAAAAAGGAAATGTGAAATCTAACAATACTCATTTCTGTTAATCAGGAAGGATGAAAGCTGTTTGAGAAGGCTGATACAAAATGACTTAAAGTGATGTTGCATGTGCACACACTTTTCAGATAATTCACTTACTAGTTTTGAGTCTCAGATATCATGGTTATTCAGGTATCATGATTAGTAATTTGTTTACTGCTTACTGATTTTTTTTGGGGTTTTTGCCTTTTTTTTTTAATGTTTGTTTCATGAGACAGGGTCTCACTCTGTAGCTTAGGCTAGAATGCAGTGGTGCAGTCTTGGCTCACTGCATCCTCCACCTCTGAGGTTCAACTGATTCTCATGCTTCAGCCTCCCAAGTAACTGGGATTACAGACATGTGCTACCACGCCCAGCTAATTTATGTATTTTTTTAGTAGAGAAGTGCTTTCACCATGTTGGCTAGGCTGGTCTCGAACTCCTGGCCTCAAGTGGTCTACCTGCCTCGGCCTCCCAAAGTACTGGGATTACAGGTGTGAGCCACCATGTCTGGCCTGCTTTACTGATTTTAAGACATGTTCACCATAAACTGATAAGGTGTCTAGGATATTTTTGTCTTAAAAGTGAGAAAGCTGTTAAGACTATTTCAAGATCACAGCTGATTGATTCATAAGTAGAGTCAGAACTTAAAATGCATTTGCCAAATGCACTGCATTTTCTACTATCCTGTCTGTCCACATTAACTTTCAAGTCTTTTTTTTTCTATTCCCCCCACTCCCCCACCTCCATTAATAGACTGCTTCCCCACAACAAAGGGAAATGATGGATCAGGCAGCTGCTCAGTTAGCTCAGGACAATTGTGAGTTGGCTTGCTGTTTTATTCAGAAGACTGCAGTAGAAAAAGCAGGCCCTGAGATGGACAAGAGATTAGCAACTGTAAGTGTTTAGAATTTGCCTTTTAAGATTTTATTTCTTAATTTAGGGAAGTGCCTTATAACAAGAACCTCAGTGACTTTTTTTGTTTGCAGGAATTTGAGCTGAGAAAACATGCTAGGCAAGAAGGACGCAGATACTGTGATCCTGTTGTTTTAACATATCAAGCCGAACGGATGCCAGAGCAAATCAGGCTGAAAGTGAGAATTGGGGCCGTGTCTCTCCCCATTCTGTCTTTGTTTTATTTTTAATGTTCTTGTTGATTGAACTCCTTACTGGGACTAGGACAGCAGGGTTAAATGTTGTTTATGAGAAAACATCTTAACTTGTTAGCATTTCACTTAATGGCTGCCTGTGGAGCAGGTATGGAAATAGCTCTAAATTCCCTTGCTCCTCCAAAGTTGTTGAAATGCTACTACTGTAAGGAGTTCATGTGCCTTAACTAGTTTTCATGTTTCCCACCTTGGGCTTCTCACATTAATGGTTGCTTATTGTTCCCAGTGAGACAGTGATAAATCTGATAATACTTACCAACTCCAAGGGAGAATTGCACTGGCATCGTCCCATGTGAGGCACTTTCCAAGAGAAACTTTCAGTTAATTTATAAATGAGGTGACTCTTAGCAGGATTCAGGGAAATGAGAAGCCCTCTTCTGAACTGCATTTGTTAGTGTGCATGTATGCTTAATCATACTGTCACATGTTGTAATGACTCTTGTGTCCCTGAGCTTACTCACATGCAGACTTTCCACTTTCAGAACAGTTTATTTTGATTATTGAGTGAATTCTGTCAAAATAGATTTTCTTCTTTCAAGGTTGGTGGTGTGGATCCAAAGCAGTTGGCTGTTTACGAAGAGTTTGCACGCAATGTTCCTGGCTTCTTGCCTACAAATGACTTAAGTCAGCCCACAGGATTTTTAGCCCAGCCCATGAAGGTAAATGTGTTTTAGATTAAATTGAGTGTTTTGCCAATTAATTTAAATGTTTTTGACATTTAATATATGTTTTTGACTTGCTTCCTGGGAGAATAATTTACAGGGGAACCTATAGTTTTTGAGTTGTAGGTATTCTTTGTGTCCAATTAAGTATGACATACAGGGGATTAAAGAAAAAATTGACGTGGGTGTGGGTGATTTATCTTTAAGGTTTGGCCTAATTAGAGGAATTTGCATGGTAACATAATAACTTTTGGGTTTTTATATTTAAATTTTATTATTTATTTTTTTGAGACAAGGTCTTTCTCTGTCACCCAGGCTGGAGTGCAGTGGCGCAATCTCAGCTCATTGCAACCTCCACCTCCCAGGCTCAAGCGATCCTCCCACCTCAGCCTCTTGAGGAGCTAGGACTACAGGCGTGCACCACCTTGCTGAGCTAATTTTTGTATTTTTTATAAAGATGGGGTTTTGCCATGTTACACAGGCTAGACTCAAATTCCTGACCTCAAGTGATTGCCCATCTCAGCCTCGTAAAGTGCTAAGATTACAGGCCTGAGCCATTATGCCCAGACTTCCCATTTTTTAAATAAAAGAATTTTCTAAAATTTTCAAAGGTGTTTACAGAAAACTTGGAAATATAGGGAAAAACATTTTCCAGCTGAACCAGTTGAGAGTAAGTTGCTGACCTGATAGCCCTATCACTCCTGAATCCTTTGGTTTGTATTTCTTATAAAAAAACCTTTTTCCTATGTGACCACAGCACAACCATTAAGGTCAGAAATGAATACTAATACCTTACTCCATGTAATTCATAGACCTCATTCAAGTTTCACCAAGTATCCCAATAATGTTTAGTAAAAGACCTGTTTTAGAATCACACATTTCTTCAGTTGTCATATTTTTAAAGTCTCCCTCAGTTCTAGCTGGTATAGGTAACTCAGTTTTTCCTTATCTTTCATGACCATAACACTTCTGAAGATTATAGGCTAATTATTTTCTTTTTTTCTTTTCTTTTTTTTTTTTTGAGACGGAGTCTTGCTCTGTCGCCCAGGCTGGGGTGCAGTGGCCGTATCTCAGCTCACTGCAAGCTCCGCCTCCCAGGTTTACGCCATTCTCCTACCTCAGCCTCCCGAGTAGCTGGGACTACAGGCGCCCGCCAACCCGCCCGGCTAGTTTTTTTTGCTTTTTTTGCTTTTTTTTTTTTTTTTGAGACGGAGTCTCGCTCTGCCGCCCAGGCTGGAGTACAGTGGCCGGATCTCGGCTCACTGCAAGCTCCGCCTCCCGGGTTCACGCCATTCTCCTGCCTCAGCCTCCCGAGTAGCTGGGACTACAGGCGCCCGCCACCTTGCCCGGCTAGTTTTTTGTATTTTTTAGTAGAGACGGGGTTTCACCGTGTTAACCAGGATGGTCTCGATCTCCTGACCTCGTGATCCACCCGTCTCGGCCTCCCAAAGTGCTGGGATTACAGGCTTGAGCCACCGTTTTTTGCATTTTTTAGTAGAGACGGGGTTTCGCCATGTTAGCCAGGATGGTCTCGATCTCCTGACCTTGTGATCCGCCCGTCTCGGCCTCCCAAAGTGCTGGGATTACAGGCTTGAGCCACCGCGCCCGGCCAGGCTAATTATTTTCTAAATGGCTTGATTTATTTGTCCAGTGTATTCTCATGGCTAGATTCAGATAATGCATTTTAAAAAATAGGAATAGCTCAGAAGTAATGCTGTATTCTTATTCTGTCCTATCAGGCTTTGACAGCTGGACTGAGTACTATACTTTTCATGGTTTGAAACACTTTCTTAGGATGTAGAGGGCTTAGTAGATGGTGCAAGTGGTGCTGCCCTCAGTCTGTCCCATTATTACTAATGCTCTCTTTTATCACTTGATTATGCTGCTGTCTGCCAGGTTTTCCTCTCTCAAATGAAACACCTCTTCCTTTGTGCCACCTTGTACTGCCCCACTTGATAGTATTAATTCTGAATAGCTCAGGAAGAAGGAAAAGAAGAGGCCCTCCATGTTTGAATGTAAAAATAAGAAAAAGGGAGTAAACATACTAATAGACCTCTATTTGATACATGTGTCAATAAAAAACCTTAACATTCTTTTGTCTCTTGTTGGTTGTTTCCTTCTCTAAAACAGCAAGCTTGGGCAACAGATGATGTAGCTCAGATTTATGATAAGTGTATTACAGAACTGGAACAGCATCTACATGCCATCCCACCAACTTTGGCCATGAACCCTCAAGCTCAGGCTCTTCGAAGTCTCTTGGAGGTTGTAGTTTTATCTCGAAACTCTCGGGATGCCATAGCTGCTCTTGGATTGCTCCAAAAGGTTGGTTCTTAAGCTATTACTTTTAGAAAATGCTAGGTGTGTAAACATTTATTGACCTCCGCCACCATCTACATATTTATACAGTTAAGCTTAAGATTTCATAATATAAATCAAGTTCTATAAGTAGGTGATTTTTTTTTCCCAATGTAGAATGTAGTCATAGAAGTTTTGAATGGTAAAATTGGAAATCTTTATTTTTTTCTTAAAGATATTCCTGAGATATGATTTGAAGAAACTTTAAAAGCCCTTCAGTTGTGTGTATGTGTGTGTGTGTGTGTGTGTTTAAGAGACAGGGTCTCTCTCTGTCACCCAGGCTTGAGTGCAGTGACGTGATCATGGACTCAAGTGAGCCTCCCACTTTACTGTCTCGAGTAGCTGGGATTACAGGTGCGCACTGCCAAGCCAAGTTAATTTTTAATTTTTTTTGTAGAGACGGGTCTTGCTTTGTTGCCCAGGTTGTTCTCAATCTCCTGGGCTCAAGTGGCCTTCCCTCCTGAGCCTCCCAAAGCATTGGCATTATAGGCATGAGCCACTGAGCCCAGCTGCCCTTTAGATTTTGAGGGACAAGTTGATCCAAGAATTTGGATCAGGGTAGGTAGGGAGCCCTGGGTTTTAACTACAGCAAAGCCTTTTATGACAATGAAGAGCACAGAATGAACTTAAACCAGATAGAATTTAGAGTGTGTGTGATAGGCAACTGAAGGGGATGTTTGGAGAGTGGAAAGGACAGGGAGGCTTTGGAAGGTATTTGGTACTTGGCATTGAGATTTGGTTTCTGGCTATGATAGTTGGGCCAAGCACCATATTTTCCATGGGTCTGAACACTTTCTTTCTCCTATAGGCTGTAGAGGGCTTACTAGATGCCACAAGTGGTGCTGATGCTGACCTGCTGCTGCGCTACAGGGAATGCCACCTCTTGGTACTAAAAGCTCTGCAGGATGGCCGGGCATATGGGTCCCCATGGTGCAACAAACAGATCACAAGGTCAGTAGCCATCTTCGAAAAGTAGTGAGTATTGGATCGCGACTGCCTTTTGACATAGATAGTACTGTTTATGTCCAGGGGTTTCCCTTTTTTCTAGTAGGTAGATGGGACACTTGGACTTCCTACTTCTGAGAGGTGAGAATTGTTAAGTAGTTGTTTTCCATCTGGTCTCTACCTTCTCCCCATGTTGGATATAGAAAACTAGTACCTTATTTTGGGCAATAAATTGTAGGTCATTGTTTTAAAAGGTTTCAGTGATTTCTCAGAAGTGGTATTCATGTATAAGTATTTTAATGTCTTAAATGGAATCCTCTGTATCCTAGGTTTTGAAAGCAAAGCCTGGGCTATCTGTTCTATTTCATTACTGGCTGTTTTTCAATTTGGACACTGATTTACAGTTGAATCTCAAGGCATTCTTAATTTGGAGCACATTTCCATTGAGTACAATGGGCACATACAGTATGGTTAAGCCTATATGAGTAAAGATACTGAATTTTTTCTAGGTGCCTAATTGAATGTCGGGATGAATATAAATATAATGTGGAGGCTGTGGAGCTGCTAATTCGTAATCATTTGGTTAATATGCAGCAGTATGATCTTCACCTAGCGCAGGTATGGAAGGAATTTACTTGCAAGGACAAAAGGACTCAGGGAAGTATGTTTGCTCTTTTTTTTTTTTTTTTTTTTTTTTTGAGACGGAGTCTTGCTGTGTCTCCCAGGCTGGAGTGCAGTGGCCTGATCTCGGCTCACTGCAAGCTCCATCTCCTGGGTTCACGCCATTCTCCCGCCTCAGCCTCCCAAGTAGCTGGGACTACAGGCGCCCGCCACCACGCCCTGCTAGTTTTTTGTATTTTTAGTAGAGACGGGGTTTCACCATGTTAGCCAGGATAGTCTCGATCTCCTGACCTCGTGATCCACCCGCCTCGGCCTCCCAAAGTGCTGGGATTACAGGCTTGAGCCACCGCGCCCGGCCGTATGTTTGCTCTTAAGTGTTTTCCCTCTTACGTTGTGTTTTCTGTGTTGCCAGTCAATGGAGAATGGCTTAAACTACATGGCTGTGGCATTCGCTATGCAATTGGTAAAAATCCTGCTGGTGGATGAAAGGAGTGTTGCTCATGTTACTGAGGCAGATCTGTTCCACACCATTGAAACCCTCATGAGGATTAACGCTCATTCCAGAGGCAATGCTCCAGAAGGGTGAGGATTAAACACTTTGAGATCCCTGTGCATTTAGTAGTCTCCTAATATCTTTAGGGATGAATGTGCAGACTTACTAACATTACTTGTTAAAACTGTTTTACCAACCACATATGGGTGGGTAGCTTTGGTAAGGGCTAATATTGTCACTTGAAGTATGAACGCTTAATTGACTGCGAAGTCTTCTTGGCACAGAGCAGTACATACGGTACCAGACTTAGTGTCAGAGTCCTGTGTTTAAGCCCTGGTCATGCCACTTAAAAGATTTCTGATTTTAGGCAAATTGACTCACCCTCCTTAAAACTATTCTTTATAGAAAATGGGAATAATTTCTCAAAGAACTATTGGAAATCAAGAGAAGTAACGTAAAGAAAGCGTGGTACATACTAGGCAAGCAGTGAATATTTGCTGACTCTGAACATCAGCTTCATTTAAATGAACACGTTTTTTGGGCAAGAAGTAGCTTAACTGAGGGCAGTCGTTTGCATGTTACGTGCTCATGAGCAAGCGGATAAGAGACTAAGGATAGTTTTGTTTCAGTGTGGAAGTGGTAAAGCAAAGTGGTAAACCACCACTCTTGTGGTTGCTGTTAAATAAGTAAACTGTACATCTGTATGTCTGTAAAATCACAGCTATGGGTAGACTGATTTTCACCCTGGATTTATTGTACTAGATTGCCCCAGCTGATGGAAGTAGTGCGATCCAACTATGAAGCAATGATTGATCGTGCTCACGGAGGCCCAAACTTTATGATGCATTCTGGGATCTCTCAAGCCTCAGAGTATGATGACCCTCCAGGCCTGAGGGAGAAGGCAGAGTATCTTCTGAGGGAATGGGTGAATCTCTACCATTCAGCAGCAGCTGGCCGCGACAGCACCAAAGCTTTCTCTGCGTTTGTTGGACAGGTAGAGCTTTTGGAAAGAAAGGTGCTTTTTATTCAACATAAGTAGGGTGTGATGCCTCCAATATTAAAGCTCAGTATTACGTACCTGTGGTCAGACAGTTACCTCCATACTCATGCAAACCCAGTCATCATTGTATGGTTAAATTACAGCCTGTTTTCTCATGGTTGATCACTAAGCAATAAAGGCAACATTCCCTCTCACCATTGATTCTGTATTCCATTTCAGTTGTCACAGCTACAAAGTACAATGGGTCAGATAATGAATAATGAAACTACAAAGTGTATTTACTAGCACTGATGGGACTGTGGGCTAATAAATATGTGAAATTCTCACAATAGCCCACATTAAAAAAAATGACAAAAATGCTTACTTAAATGGTAGAATGTTTTATTGTATTTTCTAATTTAAATATCTACCTAAATTAGACATGTTCCTTTGGAAAATATCTACCTAAATTAGTGACATGTTCCTTTGGAAAATAATTTTCAGTATTTTCATTAGATTTGATACAAATTGGACTTTGACTTAAAAGTGTTAGGAACAAAGCTCCTAGCTGAAAATCAGATTTGGCAGGAATGTCTGTGAATAGGATGAACAGGAAAAATGTCAGAACCAAGCCATAGTACCCTTTAGCATTCTGTTTTTGATCGTCACTGGTTGCTTTCAGTGACTGTGAGGGAATCACACAATAAGTTCATGTGTCCTAATTATAATATAACTTGGCAAGAGTGGTACTTTTCCTGAATTGACCTTGGAATTTCCTTTATTAGAACTGTTGTAATTCTTTTTCAGGGTGAGTTGTCTGCTTATTTCTGCAGATTGACCATTATATTTCTTCAGACTGGACCCAAAACTTTTAGGTATATTGCTAAAGAAAGATTACAAATTAGGTCTCTTTTCAAATTAATGACAATTGAATGTGGAAGAGCTGACTTCAGTTCTAGAAGTTATTTGAAATTAGGTTTACTTTTCTTTTCTTTTCTTTTTTTTTTTTTTTTTTTGAGACAGAGTCTGGCTCTGCCGCCCAGGCTGGAGTGCAGTGGCCGGATCTCAGCTCACTGCAAGCTCCGCCTCCCGGGTTCATGCCATTCTCCTGCCTCAGCCTCCCGAGTAGTTGGGACTACAGGCGCCCGCCACCGCGCCCGGCTATTTTTTTGTATTTTTTAGCAGAGACGGGGTTTCACCGTGTTAGCCAGGATGGTCTCGATCTCCTGACCTCGTGATCCGCCCGTCTCGGCCTCCCAAAGTGCTGGGATTACAGGCTTGAGCCACCGCGCCCGGCCTAGGTTTACTTTTCAAAATGAATGTTACTTAGTAAATCATACTGAGTATACTTCTCCCCTAAAAGAATCCAGGGAATTACAAAGCATACCCTACTGAAAAATTATTACTGCATGTTTATAGTCTGATTTGTAATTTGAATGGAAAAAATTGGAATCCATTGGTCTTTCCGATCATTACTATTTCATGGGTATGGATGTGGCACCTGTCTCAGCCCTTCCTGCTGGCTTATTTGCTCTCATTTCATCTTTCTCTTGAAAACGATAGTGTATTATACTTTTCTGTGCTGTTTTGTGTCCTTCTGAAAATTCTTTCCTTCTTGTGCTCCTACTTGACCATAGTACTCTGTCCTTATTCCTCAGTCACTTTTAGTTTTACAGATACCAATGTAGACAAAGTCCCTTTGCCATGCTGGCATTCTGTCCTAGTAGGGTGCAGTATTATCATAGTCTAACCAATTCAGTTGTCTTTATTGCTTATCAGGGACAGTTGTTTCAGAAATTTCAAGGTAACCTTGAAGTTTTTTTTTCTGAACTTGGTTTCTCTGTTTAGTAAGTACTGACCTGTTCTTCCTCTGTAGCCTTAATGCATATTTCACTGTTGTCTTTTTTGTTTGTTTGTTTTAAAGGAGTGAGGGGAACTAGCCAAATAACATTCCCGCTGTGCTTCACTTCTAGTTCATATGTCATATAGTTTCTAATTTTTCCTTTCTTTTAAATAAACTTGTGTTTCCCACATTATTTTAACTTAGTATAACATTTTATTACATTAAAATACCTAGATCAGATTTGTGTGTATTTCCATTTGGTACTTACCTATTGTACAAATTATTGATTTTTCTGGGGGTAGCTTGTTGGAGTTTTAAAAGCTTTGTTATTAAGTCAGTTTGAGGAAATTATCTTCAAATCCTTGAGAAGTAAATTACCTTAAATTCTGTGAGAAAGTAAAATACATGCAATTTAGTCTCCTCTTTGGAGTCCACAATGTCTTAATGTGACTTAAAGTTACGAACAGTTGGTTTTATTTGCATGGTTAATTTTCCACATTATTTGGTGGGGACATACTGTTCAAAATTGCCATGATAATCTGTCAGTTTCCATCTTCCCTGTTCTACATTAAACTTAAAACTGGAGGAATTGTGTCATGGCACCTTAATGGGAAAATAATTCTGATAATACATTTATTACAATGTAAGAATTAGAAATATGACAGTAGGAACAAATGAGAATATCTCTTAAGCATGAAAATTAAAGGTATATCAAGTTTATTTGTGTGTGTTATCTCATTGTGTCTTTATTTTTTGTTCCTGTGGTAGATGCACCAGCAAGGAATACTGAAGACTGATGATCTCATAACAAGGTTCTTTCGTCTGTGTACTGAAATGTGTGTTGAAATCAGTTACCGTGCTCAGGCTGAGCAGCAGCACAATCCTGCTGCTAATCCCACCATGATCCGAGCCAAGTGCTATCACAACCTGGATGCCTTTGTTCGACTCATTGCACTGCTCGTGAAACACTCAGGGGAGGCCACCAACACTGTCACAAAGATTAATCTGCTGAACAAGGTCTGAAACCCTTTCTTGCCTTAGTCTTGGTCTACATCAGTGGGATTTTTTTTTTTTTTTTTTTTTTAAAAAGAGTCTCACTCTGTCACCCAGGCTGGAGTGCCTCCCAAGTAGCTGGGAATACAGGCATGAGCCACGATGCCTGGAGCTTTTCTATTTTTAGTAGAGACAGGGTCTCACCATGTTGCCCAAGCGGGTCTCAAACTCTTGGCCTCGAGTGATCCACCTGCCTTGGCTTCCCAGAGTGCTAGGATTATGGGGATGAACCACCATGCCCGGCCACATCAGTGGTTTCTTTTTTTCTTTTTTTTTGAGACGGAGTCTCACTCTGTCGCCCAGGCTGGAGTGCAGTGGTGCGATCTTGGCTCACTGCAAACTCTGCCTCCTAGATTTGTATCTACCTCCTCTCTACACCATTCTCCTGCCTCAGCCTCGTGAGTAGCTGAGACTACAGGCACTCACTACCATGCCCGGCTAATTTTTTTGTATTTTTTGTTTTGTTTGTTTTATGTTTTTTGAGACGGAGTCTCATTCTGTCACCCAGGTTGCAGTGCAGTGGCGCAATCTCGGCTCACTGCAAACTCTGCCTCCCAGGTTCACACCATTCTCCTGCCTCAGCCTCCCGTGCAGCTGGGATTACAGGCGTCCACCACTGCGCCCTGCTAATTTTCTGTATTTTTAGTAGAGACAGGGTTTCACCGTGTTAGCCAGGATGATCTTGATCTCCCGACCTCGTGATCTGCCAGCCTCGGCCTCCCAAAGTGCTGGGATTACAGGTGTGAACCACCGAGCCGGGTCACATCAGTGGTTCTTAACCCTATTTGAGTCCCTCAAGTGATCTGCCTACCTCAGCTTCCCAAAGTGCTGGGATTACAGGCATGAGCCACCATGCCTGGCCACATCAGTGGTTCTTAACCCTATTGAGGCCAACCCTTCCCCAAAACATTTTGTTAACTCCTCTTTTCTGTCCTGAAATTAAATTTGTAGATAATATGTAAACATATCCGCTCTGTCTTAGAAACAGAATATAGTGCCTTAATAGAAACACAAAAAGAGATCATAATGTATTTCAGTATGTTAATGCTTGGTAGTGACTACAGTATGAATTTGCCCCATACACAGAATCACTGTGAGTGGGTGGCTAGAAGTTTCCCCTGCTGATAGATTGGCAACTCAAGTACGTGAGTGACATTAGCCATTGGCTTATTTACACAGTGGAGTTCTTGGAAATCTGAATATTAAAGCAGTGCAAAAATACGTGTAAAAATGGATTTTGATTTTGGATTTGGGAAATTAGAGATGTGTTCTTCAAGCCCCTCACTGTTCAGTGGGCAAGTCAAGTGGAATGAGATCTCTGCAGCCTAACAGCTTTCCTGGCCCCTGCCTACTAAATGCCAAGATAAGTGTAAATCATTGCCACATGTCAACTTCATGTCAGACCAGACAAATTAGATTGTTATATTGTGTTTAACATGGTGAAATGTAAGGGGGCCTTGCTGATTTCTAGAGCTGAAGAAAAACCATTGGGCGTTTGTAGAGAATATTCAGGTGTGGTCCAAGGATGTTGAAATTCAAAGAAACACTGAAGGTGGAGTCAGACCAATTTATGGCCCCATCGGTTGCCAGCATGTAATTTTGTATTCAAATTGTATATATGCTTTCTTTTAATGTTGGGTTTAAGAATGCAGAGTTTAAAAAGCATGACATCAAAGTGGTAAGTGAATTATCCGAATGATTTACAAGCTCTAATTTGTGTTTTATATAGGTCCTTGGTATAGTAGTGGGAGTTCTCCTTCAGGATCATGATGTTCGTCAGAGTGAATTTCAGCAGCTTCCCTACCATCGAATTTTTATCATGCTTCTCTTGGAACTCAATGCACCTGAGCATGTGTTGGAAACCATTAATTTCCAGACACTTACAGCTTTCTGGTGAGAATTGCGTTTGAAATTTTGTGTTAAGGTTTGCTGGATTAATGTAGTAAAATTTGGGGAGTAGAACCCTTGAGCATTTTGAGCCTACATTCATGTGCTGTTCACTGTATTTAAGTTGGACTGCGCTTCTGACTAAGGTTTTTCTTCTTTCAGCAATACATTCCACATCTTGAGGCCTACCAAAGCTCCTGGCTTTGTATATGCCTGGCTTGAACTGATTTCTCATCGGATATTTATTGCAAGAATGCTGGCACATACGCCACAGCAGAAGGTGTGGCTGCAGTTTATCTCCTGTACATGAAGACTATGACTACCTGGGCTTATTTATTAGCATTGCCTATAGATTTCTGTTAGTCATTTAGTAGTAATTGTACTTCTTCCAAACTTAGTTGGGAATTCTATTAAGTGTTCACTCAAGTCAAGTACTTGACTGTCTCTGCCTGAAAGCCATTCTTCAGTGATTAGGTGTTGCTGCTTCAAGGTTGTGGGCCCCCTGTGTCAGTCTCTCAAGTTTTTTAAAATTGTTTTTTCCTTTCTTTTAAAATGTTTTGCTTCTTTATACACAGGAATGATTTATTTTACATATTTGTCAGTTAAGGGGTTTTTTGGGGTGGTAGGGGTGTTGTTTTTAAAGTTGAAATCCATGTGTGCCCTCATAAATATCTGAATAAATCTCTGGGTAATAGGGCTCTGGAGCTTGTTGATTTTAGACTCTCACTTTAAATGTGGAAGGCTCTCAAACTAAGGTTGAGGACTACTGGGCTATGTTATTTTGAAGGATTATGATCCAGTTCTATTTAAAAGTTCTTTATCTAATTGGTAATACAACACAGTTAACATGAGAAGTTCTTTTCCTCCCATCTTGGAATTAAATTGGCAAATGAGTACTGCAGAAAGTACCATTTTTTGGCCCCTCAGATCAGAAGAAATGTGACTGCTATGTAATGGAGTGAACTTGACAAAGAAGGTGAAATAGCTCTTAAATGAAGTTGGTTTTGTTTGGTGGAGAAGGGTATTCTAGGAGACAGAAACACAACATATTAAATACAATTATCCAGGAATTAATTGAACATAATTGGTATAGTTGGGGGAGGGTGAGCAGGCCGACTTTGGCTGAAAATAGAGAATTCATGTTGTGGACTCAACAAGGTTATTTGCAAAGAGTTGAGGAGTTGAAAGAGGGAAAAGAAATGGCCGAGACTTAATAAGGAATTAAGAAAACACATTTCTAGTTGTCAGTTTCTGCAGTTGACTGTTTTGTGTTCTATCAGAAGTTTCCTCTTTAAATTTTTAAATTTTGCTGCAGGTACACAGGGACCATTATGTCTTGAAATCTCTGGAGCCAGTTTGTTTCAAATATTATTTCCCACTATCTCTGTAATAACTTGGTCCTTTTTAATCTTTTTAATGCCAGTCTTTTTTCTTTTCTTTTTTTTTGAGACGGAGTTTTGCTCTTGTTGTCCAGGCTGGAGTGCAGTGCCGCGACCTCGGCTCACTGCAACCTCTGCCTCCCAGGTTGAAGTAATTCTCATGCCTTAGCCTCTGGAGTAGCTGGGATTACAGGTGACCAGCACCACGCCTGGCTAATTTTTTGTATTTTTAGTAGAGACAGGGTTTCAACATGTTGGCCAGGCTGGTCGCGAACTCCTGACTTCAGGTGATCCAGCGGCACTCAGCCTCCCAGAATGCTGGGATTACAGGCGTGAGCCATTGTGCCTGGCCTTTAATGCTGATCTTTAGTAGAGATACTTCCTCTGTTAAGTTAAGAAGTTAAGTCAGTGTAGCTGCTTGGGCAACTTGTAGTGGCTGAAAAACAGCTGAGTATAATTATGACTCATACATTTCTTTCTTTCAGGGGTGGCCTATGTATGCACAGCTACTGATTGATTTATTCAAATATTTAGCGCCTTTCCTTAGAAATGTGGAACTCACCAAACCTATGCAAATCCTCTACAAGGTAATTAACTTGTATTTATTACAAATTAAAATAACTGAGATCTTAAAAATACACTTTAGGAATCTGAGGCCTTATTTTTATTAAGCCTTTAAGGCAAGACATACATTCAGAAAAGTGTAAAAACCAAGTGTACTTGCATAATCAGCACCCAGATTGTACAGTGTTTGTATGTTCAACTTTAGAAGATACTACAGTTTTACAAAGTGTTTGTATCAGTTTACACTTTTAAACAGCACAGAGGAGTTACTCTTTTTCCCACATCTTGCCATATCTGGTATTGTCTGTTTTTCATTTTAGCCATTTTGGCAGTTGTATTGTGAGATCTCATTGTGGATTTAATTTCCTTGGTGATTTATCTCCTTTTTTTGGGGGGGGAGACAGTCTTACTCCGAAACCCAGGCTGGAGTGCAGTGGCGTGATCTCAGCTTACTGCAACCTCCGCCTCCCAGGTTCAAGTGATTCTTGTTCCTCAGCCTCCCTAGTAGCGGAGACTACAGGCATGTGCCACCACGCTTGGCTAATTTTTTGTATTTTTAGTAGACATGGGGTCTCATCACGTTGGCTATGCTCGTCTCAAACTCCTGACCTTAAGTGATCGGTCCGCCTCAGCCTCCTGAAGTGCTGGGATTACAGGCCTGAGCCACTGCACCCAGCCTCCTTGATGATTTCTTAATGAGGTTTTCATGTGTAGATCAGCCATGGATATCACCTTTTTGTGGTGCTCCTCTTCCAGTCTTGGCTCTTGTTTGTATTTTTATTTATTAAATAATTCTTTATATGTTTTAAATGCAAGCCCTTTGTTACTGTATATTCAGACATCTCCCATTCTCACAGCTTGCCCTTTTACTCCCTTAAAGGGTAGGTGTCTTTTGAGGATCGGAAGCTTTAAAATTTATTGTAGTCAAAATTGCAGATTTTTAAACTTTTATTAAAAGTTGCTTTTTGTGACTTGTGTAGGAAATCTTTGCGTGTCTCAACATGCTAAGGTGTTCTATTTTCCACCTATCTGAATTGTCAGATTTATGAGCATAAAATCATTTAATGTTCTGAAACTATTTTTTATGACTGTAGGATCTGTAATGTGTCACTTCTCACATTAATTTTTGTGTTTTCTCTGTCAGTCTTGGTTAGGGTTTATCAATTTATTTTTTCTAATAACTATCTTGGGCTTTGATTTTCTCCCTTTTGGTACTTTAAAAAATTTATTATACGCTTTTACTCTGCTTTGATTTTCGTTAGTTCTTTTTTTTTTTTTTTTTTTTTTTTGAAGCTTCTGAAGATGCTTATTACATCATTGTTATCTTTGTTTTTTGTCCAGCCTCCTCTTCTAGCATATTCATTTCAGCCTGTAAACTCCTGATGCCTAGTTTTTCGTCATACGTAAATGGAAATATTTGATAAATTGTCTGTGATAATGTTAATTAAAGCCTAAAACTTTTTAAGAAATGTTACTAAAGTATACTTTATTCTTTTTGTGGGGGTGGGGGGGAGCTTAACGTTGTAATAGGAAAATGTTACTCCATTTTCCTTACTTAGTGTGGAAATATTTTTCTTGTTTTTTAAAAATAGGGCACTTTAAGAGTGCTGCTGGTTCTTTTGCATGATTTCCCAGAGTTCCTTTGTGATTACCATTATGGGTTCTGTGATGTGATCCCACCTAATTGTATCCAGTTAAGAAATTTGATCCTGAGTGCCTTTCCACGAAACATGAGGCTCCCCGACCCATTCACTCCTAATCTAAAGGTAAGGTTCTAACTAGTTAAAGGAAAACTTGTGTCTTAGTATTTCAGTCCTTTCTCTGATAAGTAGACTGTTCCGCACTTCCCTACCCACATAACATGCATACTGTTAAGGGTACTCTTTAAAGGAAATAATCATGTTATTAAGCCTGATACAGGGTATGATATTGTTGCTATTGCTGTTGCTGGTGAAGGTTGATTCACAGTCTTTTTCTAGTTGCTAGTTTTCATATTAATTTTGATATTAATCGGCCGGGCGCGGTGGCTCAAGCCTGTAATCCCAGCACTTTGGGAGGCCGAGACGGGCGGATCACGAGGTCAGGAGATCGAGACCATCCTGGCTAACACGGTGAAACCCCGTCTCTACTAAAAAAATACAAAAAACTAGCCGGGCGAGGTGGCGGGCGCCTGTAGTCCTAGCTACTCGGGAGGCTGAGGCAGGAGAATGGCGTAAACCCAGGAGGCGGAGCTTGCAATGAGCTGAGATCCGGCCACTGCACTCCAGCCTGGGCGACAGAGCGAGACTCCGTCTCAAAAAAAAAAAATTTTGATATTAAATTTAGCTCTATTTACAGAACCCCAGCTTAGGTGTTTGGGCAGTCATTTGCTGGGTGTGCCCCCCATGGCAAAGAATTGCAGAACAAACAGACCTTTGTAATCTTTTTCTGTTTTTGAGGCAGTCTTACTCTGTGACCCAGGCTGGAGTGCAGTGGTGCAATCTTGGCTCACTGCAACCTCCCCTTCGCTGGTTCAAGCTATTCTCCCGCCTCAGCCTCCCAAGTAGCTGGGATTGCGCCACCACACCTGGCTAATTTTTGTATGTGTTTAGTAGATATGGGGTTTCGCCTTGTTAGCCAGGTTGGTTTCAAGCTCCTGACCTCAAGTGATCTGCCTGCCTTGGCCTCCTAAAATGCTGGGATTACAGGCGTGAGCCACCACGCCCTGCCATAGTCTCCATATTTCACAGTTTTGTGTATCTGTGTGTTTGTGCGAGTTGTTCCTTGGTCCCTTGCTGTTCTTGGAGGATTGGTTCTAGGACCCACTGGGACATCGAATTTTAAGTAAGCTTAAGTCTCGTATGTAAAGTGTGGCATATAACCTTTGCGTATCCCCTTAAATGACATCTGTATTGCTTATGATACCTAATGTAGTGTAATGCTATTATGGAAATAACTATTTTAAACTATATTAGTAACTTACTAAAATTTGTGTTTTTTAATTGTATTATTTTATTATTTATTTATTTATTTATTTATTTTGAGACGGAGTCTTGCTCTTTTGCCCAGGCTGAAGTGCAGTGGCGCAATCTCGGCTCACTGCAACCTCTGCCTCCTTGGGTCCAGTGATTTTCCTGCCTCAGCCTCCCAAGCAGCTGGTACTATAGGTGCCCGCCACCATGCCTGGCTAATTTTTTTTGTAGTTTTAGTAGTACGGGGTTTCACTAGTTGGCTAGGCTGGTCTCAAACTCCTGCCCTCATGATCTGCCTGCTCTGACCTCCCAGAGTGCTGGGATTACAGGCATGAGCCACCACACCCGGCCTTTATTGTTGTATTATTTTTTATTGACCCCATCATCTGCCTCTACCTTCATCCTCCATATTTTCTATTTGAGGTTAATTGGATATGGAACCTAAGGGTATGGAGAACCCACTGTATTTTTTTAAGTCATTGGAATAAAGGAGAGAGAGGACCACTTAAAATCTCAACACCCTGACATGGCTACTATAGTTAGTTTGTTTAAGAGAGGGGGTTCTCACTGTGTTGCCCAGACTGAAGGGCAGTGACTATTCACAGGTGCGAACATAGTGCACTTCAGCCTCAGGCTCCTATGCTCAAGCTGTCCTCCTGCCTCAGCCTCCAGAGTAGCTGGGACTAGAGGTGCACACCACTAGAAGAGCCCAGCTATAGTTTAAATGTAGTCTCTACTCTGTCACATGCATTTGTTTGTTTGTTTTTGTTTTGAGACAGAGTTTCGCTCGTTGCCCAGGCTGGAGTGCAATGGCACGATCTCCGGCTCACTGCAACCTCTGCCTCCTGGGTTCAAGCGATTCTCCTGCCTCAGCCTCCCGAGCAGCTGGGATTACAGGCACCACACCCAGCTAATTTTGTATTTTTAGTAGAGACGGGGTTTCTCCATGTTGGTCAGGGTGGTCTCGAACTCTGAACCTCAGGTGATCCACCCGCCTCAGCCTCCCAAAGTGCTGGGATTACAGGCGTAAGCCACCACGCCCGGCTTCATTTTTTTTTTTTTTTTTTTAAAAAGGAGTAAGTGTGATGTCTTGTCTTGCTGGGGCTTCTTTTCAAAGACTCTTGGTGAGTGAGGAATGTTATTCTGGATTATTATTTTGAAATCCAAGTCCAGGAAAAGTCAGTCAGTTGTGCAAATTAGACCTTTGCCCAAAAGGTATCTTGCTTCTGGAAAGGAAAAACATTATGGAGTGAGAAATTTTTATCATTTTGTACCAAGATTCTTCTAAAGAAAGAAAGACTGATTAAAGTAATAAAATGTGGCAGCTGTGCCCTTCAAGGCATTTATAGTGTATCTAGTTTTAGAAAAACAGTCCCATCACTTTTTAGCATAGATGTAATTTACTAATAAAAATGACTCTGCTTGTGATTCTTGCATTTTATCTGTGGCAGGTGGACATGTTGAGTGAAATTAACATTGCTCCCCGGATTCTCACCAATTTCACTGGAGTAATGCCACCTCAGTTCAAAAAGGATTTGGATTCCTATCTTAAAACTCGATCACCAGTCACTTTTCTGTCTGATCTGCGCAGCAACCTACAGGTTAATTGGTTTGGCTTAAAACTCAGCTATGTCTTCCATAGAAAGCACTTTCTACGTATGGTTCTGTGTGTGGTCCATTTGGGAGTTAGTCTTTTATTGTCATTTCCATCAGTTGGGTGAGGTTAACTGGATTTATGTATTTTACTAGTTCATTTCATCAGTGATATTTTGCTACAGCTTTGGACGAGACAGCCCTATAAGAGTAGACCACTGACAGTCATTAGCTGTTGGTACTTCCAGGGTTTTTCTGAATATGTGGATGCTGATTTACATTTCTCTGTAGGGTATTTGGAAAGATATATATTTACAATCTGTATATGCCATGCAACTACAACTTTCTCTCCAAATCTTTAATTGACACAGTGCATATTTTGATTTTATAAACTTTAGAGTTGTGCCTTGAGTACAGTGATAGAAGCTTTGGCTTTCTGAGGGAAATCACATTTCTCTTACTGATACAACCACCTTTGGAGCATCTGTGTATTTGTTAAATAATCTCAAAAATTCGAGCAAGTGAATCACCGTGAATGTTCAGCCTTTCCATGAAGGTGTAAGAAGGGTTTAGAAATACTGGTGCTAGAATTGGTCCTCTGCAGGAGTAAGCATAAAGAGTTCTGTTTTGCTCATTTTAAGGTATCCAATGAACCTGGGAATCGCTACAACCTCCAGCTTATCAATGCACTGGTGCTCTATGTCGGGACTCAGGCCATTGCACACATCCACAACAAGGGCAGCACGCCTTCAATGAGCACCATCACTCACTCAGCACACATGGATATCTTCCAGAATTTGGCTGTGGACTTGGACACTGAGGGTGAGTGAAGCCTGCCAGTTTTCAGAGTAGAGTTCTCTGTGCTTTTTGCTACAGTCTGATCACAAAAATGTAAAAATCCTTCAAGCCACAATAGTTGAAGGAATGTTCTGTCAGTATATTTATTTACAGGTCTGGCTGATTATTTTATCTTTAATTGGACATTATCTGCTCAGTGCAGAAAATACAAAAAAGCATAAAGGAAAGAATTATCCAGAATCATGCAGTATCAGTTTTGGTGTATGTGACTGAAGTTTTTCAGTGTGAAAATAAACTTAAAGTCCCTTTAAACATAGGCTCTTGTTACATTGTTTTGTTAGGCTGCCTTATATAATAGCATTTTTATTGGTGCCTGTTTGGCAGGTATCTTGTTAAATGTTCATGTATAAAGATTAATAAATAGGACTCTCCTGTTCTGCAAAAAGCTCACAGTATAACTCCTGTTGCAGGTTGCAGCTTTTCCGCTTGAGGCTACATTTCTTTTGGTCCTCTATGTGTATCTTATATAATAGAGACCCCAGTTAGGTGCTAACTAGTTGTGCAGTCCTGTCCAGTTTTTGCATACATATATTTTAGGGGGACACTACTCTTTAACTTTGCTTATTGATTCTTGAGAGATACATTATTGTTGCATATATGCTGCATGCCTGTATGTGGGATGGATTTAAGACAGCTTCACTCAAGATATAACAAAATTGAATACCATCACGTCCAGAGCTCGGCAATGAAAGGACGGAAGCCTTTAGAGAAACGTGTCACTGTGATAGACTCACAAACACGAGTAATGTCAAGCAGAGGCAGACAACCAAACCAAATTAAGATAATACTTACTCCGATGTAGTTTAGATTAATGGTTCTCAAAATGTGCTGGGTACCCTTAGGGTGTCAAGACCTTTTTAGGAGGGCTGTGAGGTCAAAAACCGTTTTTTAAAGCAATAGAGTCTTGCTGTGTTACCCAGGCTGGAAGGCAGTGGCTAAATATCGGCTCACCACAACTTCCGCCTCCTGGGTTCAAGCGATTCTCCTGCCTCAGCCCCGAGGAGCTGGGATTACAGGCACGTGCCATCACGCCCAGCTTATTTTCTGTATTTTTAGTAGAGATGGGGTTTCACCATGTTGGTCAGGCTGTTCTTGAGCCCCTCATCTCAAGTGATCCACTTGGCTCAGCCTCCCAAAGTGCTGGGATTACAGGCGTGAGCCACCCCGCCCGGCCCAAAACTGTTTTCATCATAAAACAACATTTACATTTTTGGGTCTATTCTGTCATGTGTACAGTTGAATTTCTCAGAGGTTACATGAAATATACTGTAACAAGTTGAACACAGAAGCAGAAATGAAAATCCAGTTGTCTTTTATTAAGCAAGACTTAGAGATCTGCAAAATGTAGAAAAACGTAGTGATGAGTGTCACCAGAAAATAGTTCATGTTACTTATATTAGCATATAGTGGGTCTGTTTTTAAAAATGAATATTTAAAAAAACCTAATTTCTAATGTGGAAAATACTGAAATAAAACTCACAGAAATGAGAACTCTTCGGGGTCCCGAGAACCACTGCTTTAAACCAAAGATTAATTTGAAAGCCTCTGTCAGAAACCCAAACCCTAGCCAGTTAGAACTGTTTTCCCATGTTGGCCTTTCAGACTAAGTCCTAAGTCAAGGTTTCTTAATTTCTAGGTCGCTATCTCTTTTTGAATGCAATTGCAAATCAGCTCCGGTACCCAAATAGCCACACTCACTACTTCAGTTGCACCATGCTGTACCTTTTTGCAGAGGCCAATACGGAAGCCATCCAAGAACAGATCACAAGGTAAGAAAGCAGCTTATTTTTTAAATGCTTCAAAAGGGTTTTCTTCCTTTCATCTTAAATTCTTTTTTTTTTTTTTAAATTCTCTATGCTTTCAGTGTTCAGTGAAAATCTATTGTTTGGTTGGTTTGGGTGTTTTTGTTTTTTTGGGAGATGGAGTGTTGCTCTGTCACTGAGTCTGGAATGCAATGGTGCGATCTTGGCTCAATGCAACCTCCACCTCCCAGGTTCAACCTTTCTCGTGCCTTAGCCTCTCAAGTAGCTGGGATTCCAGGCACCCGCCACCATGCCCAGCTAATTTTTGTATTTTAGTAGAGACGGGGTTTCACCATGTTGGCCAGGCTGGTCTTGAACTTCTGACCTCAAGTGATCCGCCCACCTCAGCCTCCCAAAATGCTGGCATTACAGGTGTGAGCCACTGCACCTGGCCTTCAGTGAAAATCTTTTACATGTCCAATAATGTGTTAAGTGTGGGATACAATTGTGAGCAAAATGGGGATGGTTGCTGCCCTCCTAATACTCATTCTGATGAACATGTATCACAAGTAGAGAATTATAAATCGTAATCATGGCTTAAATGAAAAGTAGTTTACACCACAAGGCACATTTTGATTAAAGGTCAGGAGTTTCTCTGAGTTGGTGGTGATAACCAGTCCTAAATCATGCATGCCTATGGAAGACTGTGTTAAGGACCTTGGACTTTTCCTCATTACCTCTGGGTTGAAAGCAGTAGCAATAACAGGAAATAACAATAGTTAGGAATCTGTTGCCGGATTGCCTAGACTATATATAGCATTAGAGAGATTGTGATATATATATACACACACACACACACACACTTTAAAAATTGGACTAGACTCTTAAAACTTGCTCATTTGCCTAATACCTATGATGCTAAATATGGTATTCCTTTGTGTACTAAAATTTAATATCTTATTGGATGCTTAGATGATGATGATCCATTTTGTTTATATAAAGCTGCAGTAAGTCTCCTTGGGCTTGTAATCTTTGTTATGCTTCATGTACAGTTGGTATGTGAAAGGATATAAAAGCCAATACTGGCATTCAGAAAAATTTTACCAATTTACACATGCACTAGCAATGTTAGAATTCTTTTGAGACAGTCTCGCTTTGTCGCCCAGGCTGGAGTGCAGTGCCTCAATGTCGGCTCTCTACAACCTCTTCCTCCTGGGTTCAAGCAATTCTCTGCCTCAGCCTCCTGAGTAGCTGGGATTATAGGCACCTGCCACCACGCCTGGTTAATTTGTTGCATTTTTAGTAGAGACGGGGTTTCACCATCTTGGCCAGGCTGGTCTTGAATTCCTGACCTTGTGATCCACCCGTCTCAGCCTCCCAGAGTGCTGGGATTACAGGCGTGAGCCACCGCGTCCAGCCTGCAGTGTTAGAATTATTATTTTCTATTTCCTTACTTTTCATTGAGAGCTTGCTTGCTTGCTTATTTATTTGAGACAGAGTCTCTGTCGCCTAGGCTGGAGTATAGTGGCATGATCTCGGCCCACCACAACTTCCCACCTACCAGGTTCAAGTGATTCTCCTGCCTCAGCCTCCGACTGCTGGGATTACAGGCATGTGCCACCATGCCTAATTTTTGTATTTGTAGCAGAGACGTGGTTTCACTATGTTGGCCAGGTTGGTCTTGAACTCCTGACCTCAGATGATCCACCTGCCTCAGCCTCCCAAAGTGCTGGGATTACAGGCATGAGCCACTATGCCTGGCCTGGGAGCTTATTCTGGAAATTACTTTTTGTACTAACTTCGTGTGCCATGTACTCTGGGCTTTATGTGGCTTCCTCTCCCCCATCACCCCTTATTCTGAACAGTTCTGAGGTAGATACCATTATCTGCACTTGACATTAATACTTAGTCTTCTAGGGCTAAGAGCAAGGTTCAAACCCAGGTATTCCATCCCATGCCATTTGGAGTATATTGATTAATCCACCTGTCTTTACTACTAAAGGTGAAAACTTTTGCCTGTGGTTTAATAATCAGGGAGAAGTTAGAAAAAAGGGTAATGGAAGAATCATCATGAATTTGTATTCTTCTCTGCATTAACTAGCTCTTTTCTCCCCTTTCCCAGAGTTCTCTTGGAACGGTTGATTGTAAATAGGCCACATCCTTGGGGTCTTCTTATTACCTTCATTGAGCTGATTAAAAACCCAGCGTTTAAGTTCTGGAACCATGAATTTGTACACTGTGCCCCAGAAATCGAAAAGTGAGTTCAAAGTAATTTTTAATTGTCTAGGAATGAGACTGGAGACTGAAAACCTTATTTGTCTCTAGGTTGGGTCAGTGATTAGTAGTTGAATGAGATGCAGGGTATTGTTAGGCCTACTCTTTAATCACAGATTTGTAACTGTCTTCATCCTTCAGGTTATTCCAGTCGGTCGCACAGTGCTGCATGGGACAGAAGCAGGCCCAGCAAGTAATGGAAGGGACAGGTGCCAGTTAGATGAAACTGCATCTCCGTTGTACGTGTGTCAGCCTAGAGGTCTCACTGCACCGAGTTCACAAACTGAAGAATCCTTTCAGCTCTTCCTGACTTTCCCAGCCCTTTGGTTTGCGGGTATCTGCCCCAACTACTGTTGGGATCAGCCTCCTGTCTTATGTGGGCACGTTCCAAAGTTTAAATGCATTTTTTTGACTCTTGGCCAAAATTTAGAAGATGCTGTGAATATCATTTTGAACTTGTGTAAATACATGAAAGAGAAAACCTTTGTCTGGAACTTCTTGGCTTTGTGCAAGCTGTGTCCAAGGCAAGTACATAAACTGGTACCTTGTAATAAAGAGGCAGCTGATGCCATGCACTTGTCTGAGGGCATAGCTCCATGTCCTCTGACATTCCTGGTGTCCCAAAGAATAGCAAATGCCAGTTTGAATATTATGTAACTTATTTTTTTAATGTGGACAGGGGACCTTAAAAATCACTAAGTTATTAAAAATGTGGATGTGCTAGAATTTGATATGTCTGGGAACATGGGAAGGGCTCACAATTGGAATCCCATGAGTTTCTGTTTTTCTCTACCCAAACTCATTCCAAAGCTGACTGCATTTGTACCATCTTACTTATTTTGGGGATTACACACCTCAGCCGCGTGAGATGGGGGTCAGCTCTTTATAATAAAGGGAAACTAGACCAGGCCTAAAGCCCACCCCCTACATCCCTCTTCTGAAACTTAAAAACAGTGGGAATATAGGAAAGGGAACCAAATCTCATTAATTGTTCTCCCCATTACCCCAATGAATGGCCATACAGGCTAAGCTGAATAATGACAAAGTCGAAAGGACCAATACAGCCCCTTTTATAAGGGTTTTGAACGTTTAGCAAATGTATTGGTCCCTGTGCTGTATTTTGTAGCCTTTTCCCGGGCTTCAGCTCCCCTACTTCTTGTATGTGTATGCATACTGTAGCTAACCATTAAAGTCATGACACACACGAGTCCACTGTGCCTTTCTCAGTAGCAGCAGCCAGTGCTGGTGGTGAGGAGGAAAAGTGGACAGTCCAGCCTTGCAGACCTTGGGGCCATGGGGGACCATCAACTACTTGCTGAATGATAGGTCATTCCCACTAACTAAGCTGGCATGTTTAAGGAAACTATTTTTCTTCCTATTTCAACACTGGAAAATTGCTGGAGCAGGTTTCTCTGGTTAAACAGAATTTAAAATGCCCAGTTTTAATACCCCCCAGGTATTTCGGTATTTTTTCTTTTTAAAGAAAATGAGTAATGTGTATTTTAAAACTTAACCCACTTAAAATTTGCCTTACCTTTCATGACTGTCAAGTTTTACAGCCAGAGAGGACAAAATAGTTCAAAATTAAATAATTGAAGTCCTCCATGAGTGATGTCTTAGGATTTATTCCCTGAGGGGTGGTTTGTGCCATCTAGAGTGAACTTCGGGTAACTGATCATTGAGTGCCAGTTACACAGCTTATTAAATCCAGTCTTTTAAATAAAGGTTAAGTGATTTCCTCAAACTAGACTTAGATTTAAACCAGGGTCTACCTCCAAAGTCTATTATGAAATGCTGAAACACAACTGGACGACCTATTACTACCGTATTTCCACTGGCTTTGGTTAAAACAGAACAAAATAGCTGTAACATGCTTTAACAATTAGCAGTGATTCCCAAGTCTGCTGTTCTCAATCCTAAAACACATCACCCTTACCTCAGTTTATCCTAGCACACCACGTTTGCTACTTTTCCTCTTGGTGTTTAATAAGAAAAAGATCCAAATTTTCCCTTTTTCAAACATCAATGAGTACTAGCTTAGAATAAAAGTTCTTATTGCTGTTCCTTCAGGGAACAGGGAAACTGCCAACTTGTGTCAGTTCCAACAACTGATGTAAGATCATCTTCTGACCATAGCGAACCTGTAAGGCTTGCTGTTCCCTCCAGCTGAGTTGGGCATAGACTTCCTTATTACTGAGTAAATCTTGGTCAGTTTTTAAGTCTGTGGCATAGGTCTGTAAGGTCAATAGAACACTGTTTCGTAGCAGCTGTCTCCACGATGCTTTGAGCTTGGGAATATTTGTGATCGTCAGGCTGCCCTCTTCCCTTTTATTATCTCCCCCTCCATCCTGGTCTTTAAGCTCTCTGAACTCCTCAGCAGGCATGCACAGTACCTAGAAACAACCACAGAGCCCTTTAATTAGGATGTACTACTTTTGTACTTCCAAAATGATTCAGGAGATTAAACCCATCTTAGCATTTATTAAAAACCCCACATTTCATCTTCTAGCTGTTTTGCTTTAAATACTTAGATTATCAGCATTAAATGGCCATTTTCAGCCCTTTACCTTTAGTGTGGTGATCAGCTCCTCTTCAGTTAGCACCTCCTCCCTCCCTATCACAAAGGCACCTTCTTCCCCTACCATCTCCAGTTTGCATAGGAAATCCCAGCGCTCATACGCTAGGAGCCTTTCAGCTTCAGTTTTTGTTCCTGTAGATGAAATAGCAATGTGAAAGGCTCAGTACACCCAATGGCTCATTTTTTCTTTAGTCTGCCACCCAGTCTACAAAGTCAACTGCTATTTAGCAAAGCTGTTTAACCTGAGGTGTGGGTATAGACACACCATCAGTGTCAAATATTGAGTTAACAATACACTCACCCTGTAATGCTGCCTCACGAACTGTCACCATCTGAATGTCAGCTGTGTCATCTGTGTTGTCAGGATATGGTTCAACAAAACCGTACATATGAATCAGTTGCCAGTTAGCCATTTGCCCATAAGTGTTGAAAATCTCATGGCCTTTAGGAATGGGCTGAGTGGCTACCATCCGAAGACAATTCTGAGGTGAAAGGGAGAAGCTGGGGCCATGCCTTTCACGGGCCAGCCCCATGAAGATTACTTCCACTTAAGAGCCTTTAGCAGGTGTAGTTCAGCCATGGAACTGATGCTGTTAGCTACCAAAGTTCTACCTTTAGTTCCTGTTAGACCCTGAACTGTGAAACAAAAAAGGGTTAGGCTAACTTTCAAAGGCCAGCTTCATGTTTAAGTGGGTGGATTTCTGCACAGTCCTCTTCAGCACTTAAAAAGTTGCTAGCTTTAAAAATGAAATTTTTGGCCGGGTGCGGTGGCTCACACCTGTAATCCCAGCACTTTGGGAGGCCAAGGTGGGTGGATCACCTGAGGTCAGGAGTTCCAAGACCAGCCTGGCCAACATGGCGAAACACTGTCACTACTAAAAAATACAAAAATTAGCCGGGCATGGTGGCGGGAGCCTGTAATCCCAGCTACTTGGGAGGTTGAAGCAGGGAGAATTGCTTGAACCCGGGAGGCGGAAGTTGTAGTGAGCTGAGATCACGCCACTGCACTCCAGCCTGGGTGACACAGCGAGACTCCTTCTGGGCGCGGGGTGGGGCGGGGGAATGAAACTTTCGCATATCAAAGTGGGAAAGGAAAATGGAGGCAAGGATTAAGAAATAACCATACTTAACTAATTTTCGATCCTATAAATGTGTCATCTTTTCAGGCAACTTTCCGTATAGAACAGAGCTGGTAAAAACACAGCTTTATACCAGTTCTAGGATCATCTTAGACCTCTGGCCTGTGAATGTCCTCATCCCTACAAAACACGGAGACTATCACTGTTGCAGGCTGCTATCCACAGAGCCACACACAGTCTGGGCTCACTGATGTGATCAGCCAGCAGGGAATGAAGCATGGCTATGCAGACCACCCAATCTCTAGCACTAAATAAATGATGGTAGTATAGTTTATCAGAGAGTTAACCCCAACTTACTTTGAGGACTTTAAAATGTTTTGCATTCAAATGATTCTACAGTAATAAGCACACTAAAAGTACATACAGGAGGAGCTGATTTCACCTACTCATTTTGTAGCATTAGTAAGAGAATGGAGCCTAAGACACAATGGCTTGAATCATGCTTAGTGCACCAATAAGAACTCCACTCACCGCAGAATATTCTAAATTGGCATTGTGATTGGCTAAGTGGTTTAGTATGTCTGCAGCAGGCACCATCACTGGGGAGTTGGGCTCCTTTTCATCCTCCTCCTCTTCCAGTGGTTCCTGAAAGCTGCCATTGACAGAACCTGGCTAAGGTCCTGTCTTGGGTAAGGGATTGGGGGTGGATTTCATTGTTTTTCCCCTTTTGTCCCTCTCTACAGTTCTAAAGAAAAGGGTTCCGTCCTCAGAGGCCCCACCCACTGACCTATAGGCCATCACAAGGGCCACGAGCTGATGGTAGAGTTCTAGGGAGCGAACCCTGAGGCTGAAGAGATCGGGGTGGGCTTCCATGAAGGGCAGCACGATGGAGTGGTACTCGCTGCGGATGTTGGCCAAATCCTTCTCCACGGCCTCAGGTACGCCTGTGCCCTGCAGCAGGCACCGGCGCTGCTCCTCTGGCCTGCAGGGACACCCACACCCAGGTTCCCTTCATCCCTTCACACACTTTACTGGGCAGGACTGGTGCAGGGGCGGGTGGCGGGGAAACTTCCTGCAGCAGGCTACGGTGCAGGCGTTCCCCAACCCCTCCCAAAGTTCTCACCAGAACATCGGGTGCTCCAAGCGGCCCAGCTCGGGCCAGAGCGCAAAGTACGGCCTCCAGCGTGAGGCCGGGGCCTGCAGCTCGTGGAGGAGCGCCAGCAGCAGTGGCACCCAGCCCGACTGGCTCTGCAGCGCGCCTCGCTCTGAGGGAGACACAGGTGTGAGCGCCCCGGCGCGGCCTCGCCGGCCCGCCCCGCCCAGCCCCAGAGCCCTAGCCCGCCGCCGTGCCCACCTCGCTCCAGCAGGCCGCCAATGGAGCAGGTGTACTGCGACAGGAGCGCGGCCCGCGGTACCACGAACAGCAGCTCTCCGGCCTGCACGCTCTCCCGGGCCACCATGCCGTAGCCGGCCACCGTGCCCTGCCGGCTGACCGCCACCTGAGCCGGAGGAGGGCTGGTCAGGGCAGCCCGCGCCCCGCCGCGGGTCCTCCGCCCGCCGGCTCGCTCGCTCACCTTGGGACTCAGCTCCAGCCCCACCCGCCGGCACCAGTTCAGGAAACCGACCACAGCATCCGGGTCGCCGCCGTCCACAGGCCCCGCCACCTGAGATAAGTGCGCGCAGTGACCAAGCCCGGCCCCAGAGAGCCCGCTGGGAACGGCAGGAGACCGCGACGCGCGCGCGCAGAACGGGCTTTGGGTGGAGGTGGGGACGAGCGGAGAGGGGCGCGGGACCCGCGGGAGGGAGCGGAGGGGGCGCAGGCGCATGGCCCTGCGGGCGGAGGAGGGGTGAGGCGCGAAGGAGAAGGCTGGACCCCGCACCCGCCACTCACCCGTGGGCGCTTCGTCTGGGTCGCCATGGTCTGAAAGCGCGCCGCCCGGTGGGCCCGTGGAGCGCGCGGCCACTTCCGGCGTCTCTGGCCCCGCCCCGGCGCCAGAACCACGTGGTGCCTGTTTTGGCGTCCACGCTGCAGACCGGCCGGTGTTAGCGCTGGCTGGAATCGTTCCTACTGAAAACATCTTGAGTCCAGGATCTCCAATTGCACTCACGCGGTCAGAGTGCAGAAGGAGCGTCCCGTGCCGCTTGGAGCCTGGTTCTGAGCCAGGTACAACCCTGGCCTTTGGTCTGTCCCCGAGGGCTGAGGCTTCTTGCGGTCTGGGTGTAGGAACAAAATACGGTTTCTGGATCGGAAGCCGAGGGTCTGGCGGCCGGCCGGTGGTGAGCGACGCATCTGGGCGGCCAGCGACCTCCTGATCTCGACTCCTTGTTACCGATGGCCATGGAATCGTTTTACTGGTGGTATGCGTTCAGAGCAGTTTTCGTGTGTGTTTCGGAATAGCGTGGCCTAGAGGGCTCCTGGATCTAGAATAGATCCTGTCTGCCCTTATTTGCCAGTACATCCTCGTTTTTTAATCTACTGCATAGCACGTGGTGGGTTTTATTAGCTGACATAGTAAGGACTCAATATCTACCTATTGGGTAAATAAATGAATAAAACAAATGGTGGTTAAACCTGGGGAAGTAGCATGCTGTTAAGTTTAAGAAAACGAGGCTGTGAATAAATAAACGAGGTTACAGGAATGGGTTTTGAAACCAAGCAACGCCGGAGCTCAACACTCAGTGTTTTTTTTTTTTCTCTTTTTTGGGGAGGTGGGGAGACGGAGTCTCGATCTGTCGCCCAGGCTGGAGTGCGTGGTGCAGTCTCGGCTCACTGCAACCTCCACCTCCCGGGTTCAAGCAATTCTGTCTTAGCCTCCCGAGTAGCTGGGACTACAGGACTACAGGCGTAGGCTGCCACGCCCAGCTCATTTTTTGTATTTATTTTTAGTAGGGTCGGGGTTTCACCGCGTTGCCCAGGCTGGTCTCGAACTCCTGAGCTCAGGCAATCCGCCCGCCTCGGCTTCCCAAAGTGCTAGGATTACAGGCGTGAGCCATCGCGCCCGGCCTGGTCTATTATTAAGGCAGATCCTTTTTCCTGAAGCTTAGTCTCCTCACCTGTGAAACTAAGATAATACCTACCCTGTAGGATTAATGTAAGGACTGGTATGTTGACTAAAGAAAAAATATTAAGTTTTTAAATAATTAAAATTAGTTTTATTTAGAAGCCTTACTGAGGACTATAGACTGAGGCCTGTAGCCCAGGAGTAATCTTGTGAGGCTGCTGTAACAGGGTATTTTAGTTTAGGTTATATGTAGTTGAAGATTTAGTATGTGTAAAATCATATCAAAGTTTAGGGATAAGTATATCTGGTTATAGATTGCAGAAGTATAATCATTAACCCTGTCAGACATGATCGTATGTTTAGGAGAAGGCAAAGAACAGGTCATTTATCTTTGAAGGAATGTAGTGACTCAGGCAAGAGATTTGGAGGGCAGGGGTGTTTTGTTTTTAAGGCTTTTTTTTTCTGGAAAGCTGTATTTTGTTTTTTATTTTGAGACAGAGTCTCACTCTGTCCCCCAGGCTGGAGTGCAGTGGCATGATCTCCGCTCACTACCACCTCTGCCTCCCGTGTTCAAGAGATTCTTCTGCTTCAGCCTCCCGAGTAGCTGGGATTACAGGCACGTGCCACCACGCCTGGCTAATTTTTGTATTTTTAGTAGAGACAGGGTTTCACCATGTTGCCCAGGCTGGTCTTTAACTGCTGGCCTCAAGTGATCTGCCCGCCTCAGCCTCCCAAAGTGCTGGGATTACAGGCTTGAGCAACCGCGCCTGGCTGAGGAGAGCTGTATTTTGTCCCAGAGTCAGGGGTTTAAGCAGAAATTAGCACATAAGGCTTTTAATGTTTGTCACACTCTCCTCTCACTGGTAAAATAATGTGACATGTACTGGAAATAGAAAGATGGGTGGAGACCATCCTCTCCTAGCACCCTCACCCCAAACCAAGCAGCACCAGCAGCCCCTGCCCAAACATTCTGTCACTCCAAAAGCTTCCCACGATGGGCATGGCATCACCACACTGGAATTCTTAGGTTCTTTATTAGTTTTTCAGCACAGTTAACTCTTTCTACGTTGACTAGAGTTTTGTTTTACATTTTGTCATCTCATGACAGCAGCCACCAGAATACACAGAATTAGGCTCTTTGTGCGGAGAAGAAAATAAAAAACATTAAAAGTTCACCTTGACCAAAGAGACAGCCTCCGGAGGACCACCACACATGGGAGGACCCAATGTACACACATACACACACACACACACACATCTATATATATAATGTATAGATATTTATAGATATTTCATCTGGAAACACAGCAAAAAACAAAAAAAAAATTCCACGATTTGCAGTGCTATCTACAGTAAGAGGGATGAATTCTACCAGCTTTCAACCAGTCACATTCAGTATTCAGAAGCAGCACATGAGGGGGTAGAACTCGGCACAAACTAACACATCACCAGGCTAGTCATGGCTTAAGATTACAGAAGGGGGGTGATGTGTATAGAGGAAATACGCATATAGGTGTCCTCTCAGCCTCAGAACACCTGCCACAACCCTCCCCCTCCACAGCCCTTCATGTTTTCATTGCTCTCTCCCCTCTCTGTTTTGAGGTTTGTGACCATTGATTTAGGGTCTGAGACAAATGGCTCTGGTTTCTGGGCCGCAAGATGCTATAGGGTAAGGTGGGTGGATGGAAAGCATACAACACAGTCCTGGGCTTCAGGGGACAGCAGGGGGCTGGGGTGTGGGAGAAGCCTTTCTCCTCTACCTGGCTCTTGTTCGTGTCCAGAATCATCAGCCCCCAGTAAGCCCCAGCCCAGGGGGCTATGGGGTAGAAGTCTCGCTGCCTTGGGCCAGTTGACTGAATAAACTCTCTCTTCCTTAGTGATGCTTCCAGGACACGCTGGCACAGCCTGGCCAGAGCTCTGCCTGAAACACCACACTGCTACTGATGGCATTGCCCTCTGGGGAACCTGGGGGCAAAAAAGGGGTCTCCAGGAACTCAGCTACCCCTGCCTCTGGCCACCTGCGGGCTCCCAAAGGCAGTCACCACGATGTTCTCAGGGCACACACGCCACACATGGGCTCTCTCTTCCTTCTCCCTCACCCCCAGTCAGGTCACTGTGGGGACAGACGACCAGGCAACTTCTGCCTCGGGGAGGCCTTGGCTCAGAAATGGGAGAGGGCCAGGAGGTGGCAGAGTGTGGGCTGGAAGGGACGGTCTGTGGGGTTCCTGCCCTCACGGTTCTCCATGTTCTGTCTTCCTTGGGCAGAGAAACCCCGACGCCCCTGCCTGCCTGGCCCTACAGCACCAGCTGGGCCCAGAGAGCACCAGGAAAGTGGCTGCCTGGTCCGAGCGCCCCCTTGTGGCTATTGTCCAGATGATTGTCACATGTGCTATGAGACAGAAACGGGTGTGCTTGGTGGAGAGTGGGGGAAGGGGTCTCCCAGGGCTCCCACTCCAGTGCCTGAGCTGGCCCTGCACCCCTGTGGGCCCAGTAACCACCCTCTCGAAGCCTCTCCCATCTGCAAACCTGCCTGCCCAAGGGCTCACCCAGGAATGGCCTGGATCCTTAGAGAATCTCCCTCCCTATGGCCCTGCCCTCCTGTGCCTGGGCCACAGGGAGTGAGATGAGAGGGGTCAAGTCAGCCAAGTTACCACGGAGAGTGAGATGGGGTGGGGAGGAGTGAGCCCCTCAAAACACCTGGAGACTGTTCCGCTGAAGGATCTAAGATAGATCCCCTCATTTTTTTCAAACAGAACCCCATTTCCTCCCCTTTGCCCTCACAAAAATAAACTAAAGGGAACATGAGCCGGCGCAAGGATGGCGGTGGGGCCTCGACGTGGGCGGACAGGTGGGCGTCGTCAGCGGGATCGAGGGCTTCAACAGGACACCTCCATGGTGTGGTTGACCTGGCCCAGCCCCTCGCTGCTCTCCGAGTGGGTGCAGGCCTGTGGGCGGCTGCCATCCACCGAGCTGGCACTGGTGAGGGATGCAGTGCGGGAGCGTGCCAGGCGGGTCATGCTGGCTGAGGGCACTGTGGACAGAGACAGGGTGGGCCTGAGGACTGGCGGGCAGGGCCAGGCGCCTCTGGTGGGAAAAGTAGGCTGCAAGCAAAGCGGCTAGCGAACCGTTTCTCGAAGGCACAAAGGGCCCCTCCCGAGCCAGGAGGCTGGCGACAGCTGTCGGGCCGGGGGCATGCAGGGCCAGCGACAGTGAGTGGGCCTAGGGGGCTGTGGCCAGCAGGGCCCTCTCAAGCAGCTGACCAGGCAGCCCTGAGCAGCTGGTGCAGGGAGGTGCTGGGTTTCCAGCCGTGCCTCCCTCGAGGATGCCGGTGGAGAAGTAGGACTGCTTCTGTAAAGGAGGACACGGAGCAGTGGTCACCCTCAATTCAGACTCTGCCCTTGTTCGGAGTTTCACAAGCAAGACTTGCGGGCAGCAAACTCTACCCTCCTGAACGCTCCTGGCCACCTCTGGCTCAGGCAGGGCCAGACCTGGGCTCTACCTCTAAGGAGGGTCTGTTTCCAATCCCCAGAGCTCTGGAAGCTACGAAGCTCATGACAACCTAGAAGCAAGACTGCTCTGCAGCCCAGCCAACCTAGAGGCCAAGTCTGCAGAAACACAAGAATCTGTGGGCTTTCTGAGTGGAACAGGACACAAGAAGGTTCCAAACCACAGCAAGATGCGGCCTGGCTGCAGCAGGAGCGGGGGAGGGGGAGGCTAGGTGTCCATGCATCAGGGGAAGGGCTGTGGGGCTACCTGCTCCTCCACTCAGCCTTCGGTCCTTCAAGTACGCAACTAAGAGAGAAGACAGAGCCAGACAGGGGGCGGGGTGGGGGAGACACAACACAGTGAACAGCGTGGTCCACTGAGGCCAGGGCATTGAGATGAGCCGGAGAGATGGGACAAAGGACAGGCACAGAGAGGCTGGGGGCAGGGTCAGAGGCTCTGGAAGCCCACCCAGCAGTGGTCCCCAGAAGGATCTCTGACCCAAGGAAGCCCTGACAGCCGGTGGGGTGCTTATCCCCTCACCATTCTGCTGGGCCTCAGTCTCCTGCGTACAGAACTGGGGAGGCCTGCCCCTCTGTGCCTCTCCCAGCTCGGGGCTGCCTGGTGGAGTTTCTCCCCAGGACCCTGAGAACGCATCTCAGCGCCTGACAAGCTTCCTCCATTCACCTCACAAATGCTTGCTGTGCCCTGATCCCAGCCTCTGCGCTCCTGCAGAGCCCCCCTGCGGGCCCCAGGGCTCTGCCCTGCTCCAGAGAGCACTGTATTCCTGGGTGTCCTCCCCAGCCTTCCCACAGGCCGCCCCGTTTGCCCTGGAGATACCAGCTCCAGAGGCTAAAGTCTGGAGGGCAATAAAAAACAAACTGAGAAGAGGAAGTTTGCCACCTGGTAGTGGGGAGCTGGAAACAGGTATGTCTTAGAGGGAAGGGGAAGTTGAGGAGACACCCAAGGGGTGTGTGTGTCTGTGTATGTGTACCTGGTTCTACCCCAGACCCAGATTTTCAGATCTGCCAACTCAGGTTCAGCTGCTTTCAGCTCTCTGAATGCCCAGGCCGCCCCAATTGCCTTCCCTGGCCCCAGGCTCCAAGCCCACTCCTATGACGCCCTGGGTGCAGCCACCAGTTGTTTCAAAAGGCCTTCTCAGGTGCCGTAGGCCCAACTCTGACCCCAAGCCCTGGGGCAGATGAGGGGAGTGTGCCTCACCCCCAGACAGGCTTCCCTGGCAGGACGTGGCCCTTGGACCTGGACCCTCAGCACAGAGAGAAGGGTCCCTTCCCCCAGTATGCCCATCACTGCCATCAGAACAGTGTGCCAAGTCCTCCCTAAGGGCAAAGGGGAGCTGGGCACAGCCTGGGATGCGCAACTTGCAACTCAGGTGGCATCTGTGGGGCCCAGCATCCGGGGCCCAGGTCACACAAAACTATGCCTGTGGGCTCCCCAGTACCCCCTGACACCACGTGCCAGCCCTGCAAACAGGACCCCCCACCCCAGCACTGACTGCCCACTGGTCTCTAGGTGTGGTGGGTGGAAATGTACTCACTGTAGCCCATGCCTTGCAGGAAGTATTTGAAGGCTTCAGTCAGCTTCCCTGGCTGCGGAGGGCAGGACAAGCACATGCTTTCATTGGCTGCCTAGGATTAGCGGGGAGGGTAGAGGCTTCCCCCACCCCATAGATGGAAGGGCAGGAGGGCCGAAAGTCTCACCTGTGTGACCTGGGGCAGCCCTCCGGAGTCTGCCATCTGCAAGGGAGAGAGTGGGGTGACTTGAGCAGGGCCCTCACTCCAGGACAAGCTCCCACCTGGCTGGGACCCCAGGCAAGCCCCTCCCTGAGGTTGGGCCCATGCTAGGGAAGCTGGCCTAGGGCTGGGGAAGAAAGCCTCACCTTCAGGAAGGTCGTGATGGTCGGGTCCAGTTTGGAGTTGCACTCCACCTGGGGACAAGGAGCCAGCTTCAGCAACAGCCCCGGCCCCTCCCCACCCCTGTGGCTAAGGCAGGTTTGATGCCCCAAGCTGGGGAGGAGAGGGGGTGCAGGGAGGCAGAGGGAGACCCAGCACCTGTGACAGGCTGCTTCTCCCAGGGCTCCCCACGTTCTTGGAGACCAGTTTAGCAGCGCCCCTGAAGGTCCTGGGACCCTTGGAGCCCACTCACAACTGCTAGGAGTGGGAGTCAGGCAAAGGCTGGGCTGCCGTGGTGGGACTGGCCCGGGAAGAAGTCCTGGGGCCCTCAGCAGTGAGGTGAGGGGTGCCGAGGGTCTGAAAGAGACCGGGTGGAGCGGGCTGGCACAGCCCACCACCGCACTCTTCCAGGACCTCCCGGTGGGCATGGGAAAGCCTGGTATTTCCACGGCGCACGGGGCTGCTCGGGCACTTCCGGACCCTGCAGCTTCCCAGCAGCTCTGTGCTGATGGGGCCTCACAGCCCCAGGCCACCTGCTCCCAGAGTTCCAGCAGGAGGGGTGACACGTGGTCCCCAAACGTAACAGGTGCAGGTGATGGGGAAAGGGAGACTGTGCTGCTGTATGCATTAATGATTTATAATGACTCAATCACATTTCAGAAAAAAGAGAGATCGTAGGCCCTAGGCCTGAGGTGGGTAGGGACCAAGTTGGGGCTGTGCTGCTGGGGAGGGAAGAGGGGACCTTCTGATGGCCCGGCCCTGGCCCCAGCCCTCCCCATTTCCAGGCCTCCCCCGCCAGAAGGATGGGGGCTATGCCAGATGTGAGGTTTGGCAAGACTGGGGAAGTGGACGAGAAGCCCACCATCCACTGCCAGCCCTGGAGGCTCCCCTGGGCTGGGTCAAGAATTGCCCCTGCTGGACAGAGGCCATGAGCCCCTCACCCCTACCTCACACCCCCAGTGAGCCCACAGCCCCTCACTCACCACCCCGTCCTCAGCAGGTGCATTATCCCCGACCACCAGCATCACGGGGCAGCTGCAGATACAGAGGAAAAGGGCTGTCTGGCTGGGTCACGGGGGCAAAGGCTGGGGCAGGCCAGAGGGCCAGGAGGCACTCACCGGAGCGTCTTGGCATTGAGCACTGTTCCAGGCCGGTTAATGTCCAGGTCTCTGCGGCTGTGGGGGAGGGGAAGGGGAGGGGCAGAGGTGGGCACCCCAGGACAGGATGAGGGGCATCTCAAGCCCAACACTGCCAACTGGTAAAGCAGGGAGGCATGGACCTGCTCTACATAAATGAACTGGAGGCCCCCTATGCACGGCTTTTTGGACTCCCCAGCACATACCAGGTGGGCTCTCAAATTTTGCTATCCCCCTCAGAGCCAGGGGTACCGCCACCTGTGCTGTGGGAGGTTCTGCTACTGGTCTGTCTCCTGGACCATATGGGATGGCAGGCCCTGGGTCTCTTTATTCTCTATTGTTTTCCTAGCACCATGCACACAGCAGGTGCTTACTATTTGTAGAAGAATGAGAAGGAGGGCAGGTGAGTGAGGGGGCCTGGCCACCTCCCTGCAGGGCAGGGCAGCCCCTAAAGGGGGCTCCAAGGAGCATAGCTTGCAAACCACAGGCTCATCTGACCTCATCCCCATTTTGCAGACGTCAATATCAAGGCTGGGTTACTGCAGTCAGGGATGTCACCAACACCCCCAACACTCCCACGCAGGAAGCCCCCAGGGGAGGAGGAAAAGTGGAAGAACCCAAGGCCTGGAGTCTGAAGACCTGTTCCCCTCTGCCCCTCACAGGGTGTGACCTTGTGCAGGAAATGACCTCCTCTGAAGCCCAATATGGTGCCCATCTACAAACCAGGGCAAGGGTGTTGCCTGCCTGCCTCCCTCAGGGGGCAGTGTGCAACGGCCCCCACTGGGGTGTGCTGGGTCCCAGGGCTGCTGACCCCACCCGCACCTGTTGTACATGTTCCAGAAGAGCTGCAGGTTGGCCTGGTTCACCACGTTCCCAATCTGCTGCCGGTAGCTCTGCACCAACTCTGTGTTGTTCACTAGCTCCTCCTAGGCCCAGGGGGATAGATGGGGGCGTGCAGAGGAGCAGACAGACAGAGGGACGCAGGCTCAGAGGGGGCCGGCAGATGTCACTGCCAGAGTGGCCCTTGCCCCACTCAGCAGGCAGGGGAGAGAGAGTGTGGGCAAGTAGGAGGTGGGGCCTTGGGAGGGGATGTCTGTCTTTCAGATGCCTCAGCATCATGGAGATGCAATCTGGAGTGAGCCACGTCAGATGCCAAGTACACCCGCCTGCCTCCTGCCAAGCCGGGAGGGGCAAATCCCAGAGTGCCCCAGATCCGCAGAAGGCCCCGCCCCCTTACCTGGCTGAAGAGGTGGGAGAGCACCGTGTCAGGTAAAGTGCTAGTTAGGCTGGAGAGCTGCAGGGAGCAGGGCGCCAGTGTGAGTGCCACCCCTCACCCCACCCTAGGTACACCCACCCCATCCCTGGTCACCACACACACCTTGGTGGCAGCCCAGTCTATCCAGCCTTTGCCGTTGGGGTCGATGTTCACCAGCACCAGCCCCTCCACCAGGTCGGGGAAGATGAGCTGCAGTAAGAGGGGAAACAGGGCTGGGCGAGGCCAGGATGGGTGCAGACGGTGGAAATGCTCTGTGAAGTCTTCAAGGTGCCGCTGATCAGCCGCCTGGCTGCAGCTGGGTCCGTGCGCGCATACCCATGTCCAGATGCCCTGCCTGTCCTCCTCTCACCCAACCCTTCACAGTTCTTGGATTTATTTAGAATCTCTATCATTGTTTCCACCCCTCCACATACACACACACACATGCTCTTTCAACAGAATCAGCTCTTAATATATTTTTGAAGATGGTGCTATTGCAAAATTGAGTATTAAACATCTTAAAATCTTAAGCATGTTGTTTTTTTGCTTTTATAGAAAATGAAGCCCTGGCCAGGCGCCATGGCTCATGCCTGTAATCCCGGCACTTTGGGAGGCGAAGGTGGGTTGATCACCTGAGGTCAGGCATTCGAGACCAACCTGGTCAATATGGTGAAACCCTGTCTCCACTAAAATACAAAAATTAGCCAGGCGTGGTGGCATGCGCCTGTAGTCCCAGCTACTCAGGAGGCTGAGGCAGAATTACTTGAACCAGGGAGGTGGAGGTTGCAGTGAGCCGAGATTGTGCCACTGCACTCCAGCCTGGGCAACAGAGCGAGACTCCACCTCAAAAAAAAAAAAAAAAAAAAAAAAAAGAAAGAAAGAAAATGAAGCCCTCATGATATAAATTAAGAAAAAAATCAATCTTTTAAAGCCTATTTTGCCTTAGGCATTGCAAAAGAGGGATTTTCTCTTCAACTGTTAGACCATGTTTAAAGAAAAACAGCATAGCCACATCAAGCTTGTCTAGGGTGGCAGGGAATGGCCTCCAGTTAACAAAATGATTAAGTGCTGACATTGCAACTGGATTGAAAATTCTTGGTCATTTCTTTTGAAGTAGGAAATGTCTTAGATCCTGAAAAATTAGGTTTTTTTTTTTTTTTTGGCTTGTTTTTAGAGATGAAAAGCTTGTGAATTTCTATCCAATAATGATGTTTTTGAAATGTGCTTCTTTAAACCTCCCAACCACAATAACATTTTTTGCTGAAAAAATTATTCATGTTGAAATACCATGGCAATTAGTGAAGGACGATCCTTATTTAGTGGCTAGAGCAGCAGTTGTATAGTTTGTTGCTACTAGAAATTCTGGCTTTGGATAATAGTTTAAGCAAGTTATAGTTTGTAGTCTCTTGAGAAAACCATATGGAGAGGAACCTCTTTTTAAAAAAAGTTAATTTCCCTGGAGGAAAAAAGAAAAAAGAGGTTTTCTACATAAAGAAGAGGTGGGAGGAGGAGAAGCAAGAGCAGAGACAGTTCCTCAAGGCTGAAGGGTTCCCCGGTCCCCACCACAGGGAGATCCCTGGCTTGCCCGGGTGTTTGGGGTAATGGGGGCATGGGGACACTCACTGCAAACTTGGCCAGCACATAGGCTCCGGCACCCACTCCAATGCCAATCACGTACTTGAACCTGGTGCAGAACAGGCTGGTCACTCTAGGGCTAGGGGTGCCATTTCCCATACATGTCACCCAGAGCAGGCCCTGCCCACAGCCTGAAGCCCTCAGCTGAAGCCGGGTGGCTCTGCAGTCGGGGTAGGCACCCCTGGGCCCTAGCACTCACCCGAAATGCTGCACCACGCTAGGGAGCATGGCAGCCAGCTGCTCCATGGAGGGGAACTGGTACCTGCAGGCAGAGCAGGAGGTCAGGGCCCAGGTGTGGCCTGGGGTGCAGAGCTGGAGACAGGCGGAGGGGGCTCCGGGTACCTACCCCTGAGGAAACTGCGACGCCCCCACCTGTTGTCCAGGGGCATCCACGTGACACACCACAAAGTGCTTGGTGATCTCCTGCATGTCCTCGAAGTTGAAGAAGGTGTTGAAGCATAGTTTGTCTGCAAAGACACACCTCCACTATGGCTGAGCAGAGGGGCCGGGGGACTGGAAGGGAGGCCAGGCCCCCAGAGGGCTCACAAGGCAGAAGTGTCAGCCTCAGGTCCATCGGGGAAATGGAGGCCCAGAGGGCGAAGGCAACAGAGCTAAGTGCGAGTGGGATTGACAGGGCCCTGTGGGGAGGGCGCGGGCCTCACTGCTGATGGGAGGCAGAGGAGGGCTGACTGAGGCTGGGCTGCACTTACGGTTGAGGCCCACATCGTGGTAGGTGAGGATGGCTGGGCGGTTCCCCTTGGGGGAGCCCCGGATCACCACGTGCAGAAGGCCGTAGGGCGTCTCGATGTCGTGTTCCTGGAGGGGAGAGACCGCGCTGGACACCGGGCAGCCCCGCTCCTGGCTCCTCTGGGGAATGAGGTGGTGCAGCCTGGTGCCTGTCAGGCATGTGGTAGAACCCCTACTTGGGGCATCCTGTTCTCATCACCCCAAGAAGCCCCCAGAGAGGACTGAATGGATGGAACACCCCTTCTCAGGCCTGTTCAGCACAGAGACATGAACTGGTCTGCGTGGGGAAGTTCTGGACCTCTCTGCAAACCAACCAGCAGTTTGTGCCGCCACTGTCCTCAGCCCTTGAGGGTCCAAGGAGGCTGTTTTTCTCCATCTTGCAGCAGCCCCTCCTGGACAGCTCTGCCTCCCCAGCCCAAGCCCCTCTCTCACTCAGAAATCTCAGGCGCTTCCTGCTGCTGCAGGGGAACGGCCTCAGTGGTCCTGCCTGGAATCCTCAGTAAACACCCCATGCCAGCCAAGCCTAGCCCCGGCCCCCACACTGCCCCTGGCTCCCACTCTAAGGCGCTTGCACATGCGGTTGCTTCCACCTTGAACGCCCTTCTCTGTGAGCCCAGCATCCCCAAGGGCTCCCTTCAGGCAGGCCCGGTCAGACCCCCGTCCTCATCTCCTCTAGAGGCCTTCTGCAGAGCCTCCTCTGGGATCCTCTTGAGTTCACAACTTTGGTTTTGCTGCTCAAGGTCATTACTTCCTCAGGAAGACCTGGCTCGACCCCTTACTTGTGCATCTGAGCATGTCACGTTACTTCTCTGCTGTGCCTCAGCCTCTCCATCCAGAACCACCTCATAGGCACTTTGTGAGAACTAGACAAGCCAACATCTGTGGAGCATTTAGCACTTGGAGAAAGTCCCGGAAAAGGGGCTATTATGCTAGGGCATCCCTGGGCCTTGGGGGGATGCCCTCCTCATTGGTCCCTTTGCAAAATGGGCATTCTTAGACACTTGGATGGGCAACCTTCAAGAGGGGCCGTCTGAGCTGAATAAACAGATCCTCTCTGCATCATCGTGAGCCCTGGGAACCATGTGAGTGGCCCAGTGAGTTGGAGATAAGGCTGGGGTCAAGGACATGAAAGAAACATCAAGTGACTGAGCACCTACTGTGTGCCAGGCTTCCTGCACGTTACCCAAGAGACAGGAACCCTAGTGTTTTGCAGATGAGGATACTTTGGTTTAGAAAGAACCTGAGTTGCTGCCTCCGAATGGGAAAGGAGATTTAGACAGCGGGAGACAGCTGCTCAGGGGCTGGCATTAGTGGGTCTGGTCTCAGAGGACAACTGTCCAGGCCTATGTCTCCAGTATGGAGTGACAAGCTGGCACCAACCTGGTGGCCAAAGGCTCTACCCTAGGGGCCACGTTTTGGCTTACAGGCCCTGTTTATTTCCCTGTTGTCCTCCAGGAGGGCCCTGGTAATGAGCCTTAGGGTGAGCCATGTGGCTCAGGGGATGAGGAGGCCACACCAGGGCTGAGGGGACAGGCCACACAGTCCCTCCCATCCCAGGCCTGTCCTTTCTCCGGGCCCATCAAATCCAGGAACACTTCCCAGTCACTGACCACTGACCCACACTTTTCTCATTTACTTCCCACATAGACCCAAGCCATAGAGGAGGAAATTGAGGCTGGGAAAGAGGAATGACTTGCCCAAGGTCAATCCCAGAGTAGGGAGGGTGGCCCTGCCAGGCGCCAGTCTCAGGGGCCAGGGCGGTGCACTGAAGGTTGCATGTTCACAGGAGATCAGGTTCCACGGGAGGGAGCTCCTGACCAGGCAGCCCCTTCACAGCACCCTGTGAGATCTCTCAGCTTTGGAGGGTGGGACTGCAGAACAGCTGCAATGCGCCTCCGGCTGCATAAAGGACAGTTATCCTCCCGGGTTCAGACGTCAAGAGCCCAGGGCGGTGTCTTCCAAACCCAGATCCGCAGCCTGCGGGTCAACGTGAGGGCTGCGAGGGGTGTCTGCCCTCCGCTGCTGAGCAGGTTCCGACTGTCTCCTCCCACCCCTGGTGTGGCCGCCCCGTCCCCATCCCTCTGAGGTGACGTGGTCAGACCCTACTAGGGCTCATCTCCCAGGATGGGAAGTGCTGGGGCTGGGGCTGGGCCTGGGCGTCGCCGGGCTGCCTGTCCTACAAAGCCCAGTGACCTTCGCTGAACCCTGCTGCCCACCTCCCTAACGCCTTCTCTGACCCTCTGCGGGGAGCTCAGGACTCAGTTCAGCCCAATCGAAGCCAAGCATCCCCGTCCCTTGGAGCACTGCGCAAGGGCAGCGCCCCAAGGGCCACAGTGCGGTGCACTCTGAGGCCCCCAACCCTCAGGGCCCAGCACTCCCATTGGCTCTGGGTGACGTCAGAGCCGGCCCCGCCTCCAGGTGGGCGCAGGCGGGAAGCACTGCGGCAGCAGGGAAGGGGGCTGTGGCGGCTCCTCTCGGCCTGTTCGTCTCCCCTCGCCTGTGACCTTGAGCACTGCAGGGGACGGGGGGTGCTTTGAGCCGGGCTTTCCGCCGGTGTGGGAGTTGGTGGTGGTGCTGCTGTGGTTCGGCCTGTCAGCCGCATCAATAATTCAGGGGACAGGGTCTGCATGGGCGGGCAGGTGCTGACGTCGTCGCCTCGGGGTGTGCGGGGTGACCTATGGTCTGCGGAACCGGCAGGGCAGGCGTGTGGGGCCCGGGGGTGGGGGTGAGTCTGCCCCTGCCTCTCCCTCCTGAGGAAGAAAGGAGCCGGGGTACCTGATGCCCCGGCGAGAGGAGGTGCCCTGGGTTCCACCTGGGGTCCCCTAGCCCTGCCAGCTTCACGGCTCCAGCGTTGCCTTCCCCCACCTACAAAATAAGGCACGCAGGCAACCCCTCCTCGTTCCTCCCCAGCAGGGACCCCTGCCTGAGGCTATCATTCCTGTGTGGCCCAGACCTCCTTGCCTCTGCCCGGCTGGCGCAGCAGAGCCCTGGGAACTGTGAGGCAACTCCTAAGGAAAAGGCTGCCCGTCCTTCCCATCACACTGGCACAGCCATCCAAACAAGCTAGACGGCCGCCCACTCGGACGGCAGCCCCTGCACGCACAGACCCTGCACGCACACTGGGTACACAGCCTCGGGGGCTGACCAAAAACCCCCCCGCCCCCTGGCCTGATGGCCCCAGGCACCACCAAGGCAGACACCATCCAAGCGCACACCAGAGGGCACACGGTCAGTGGGACGTGCAGGCACTGGCGCCCGGGTCCACACGCAATGCAGCCAAATCAGACTGTGCCTTCCGTGTTCCATTTCCTGCAGATATGTCACCCACCCCCCACCCACCCACTCCCCCTAGCCCCTGCTATGGGCTCTGACTAGCAGCTGCCCCCAGCCACTCCTGCAAACAGGATCACCAGGGAGCCTGGAGCCCTCTGGCCGTGTCTCAGGGACCCCAGGGTGAGGCTATTGAAGGCAGGGCTGCCACCAGATGTGGGCTGAGGGGGGCACTTCCTCCCTACAGTGGGTCATAAGGATGCACCATCCTCCCGGCCCACCTCGCTGCCCGTAGCGCTCTCACTCACCCCATCCCAGCACTCCGGCATCTTGCCGAGGGAGGGAACCCGCCTCTACCAGGAAGGACAAACAAAGGCCTGAGTCACTCGGGTCCAGAGGGCGGGGACAGCTTGAGTGGGAGATGGTCGGCTCTGTGATGGGGCACAGCTCCTGGGCCATTTATACAGGGATCCTGGCCCAGCCTAGCTGGCCCCTCCTCCCCGCAGGGTTTCCGAGCAGCCACTCGCTTGCCCGGAGCCCCGGCTCCCAGATTGGCTGCTGGGAGACAAGCCTGGCTCCAATTGGCTTCTGAAGTCCTTCTTGCCCCAGCCCTGTCACTGCTCCTCCCACCCCAGCCACATATCATCCTTGATGGTCCCCAGCCCCTGCATCCGCCCCCAGCACACAGGCACACGCCAAGAGCTGCAGCTCATATAGGATCCTCCAAATACAGGAGCCGAGGTCACACGTACCAACTCACCCATGTCAGGTACACACAGGGTCCTCACGGACATGCACAGCTCACCAATGCGGGGCAGGGCAGGGTGCATGGGCACTGCCCAGACAGCTACAGCCCTTGACCCACACCTTGGGGAGTATAGAGGGCCCGAGAGGGCCCCAAGCACAGGATCTTGGGGACCAGATCCCCAGGCCCAGCCTCCCCATCAGGAAGGTTGCATCGCTTAACCTTGAGGAGGCCTGGGGAGCTGCTGCTTTCTGGGGCAACTTGGGTTATCACCCTGCTTCAGAGAGCTGCTCCTCCACCCACCAGGGTTTTCTCCCACCTTGCCCACGCAGATGCAGGGGGCTTCCCCACACACTGAAAGTGGAGTTTGGGGGCCAGGGGCCCTGGGCAGATAGCAGGGCCAAGGGTATGGTCAGGCACACACCAGCTCTGTCCTCCCCACCCTCACCCTGCTGACAGGGGCTCCAGGCCACCAGGGAGATGAAGCGGGGCTAGGAGGCAGCTTCTTGACATTGACATGCCCACCTCCTGTAGACCCACCAGGCCCTTGTTCCCAGAGGCAACCAGTTTGGGGCTTGGCTCTCGGGTCTCTGGGGAGCAGAACACTAGGGCTATCTCAGGCTCCGTGCCCTATCCTCCTGGGAAGCAAGGATCTGGGTGGTGAGCTCACCCGAGGTCTGCAGGTGGAGTGAGCAGAGGAGAATAAAGACCAAGAAGTGCATGGGAGGAGAGGAAATAGGCCAGGGAGAGGAGCAGAGGAGGGGGCCTAAGGCTGGGAGAGCAGGAGCCACAGAGAGAAGGGGGATGCTGCGTGCCCGTGCTCCCAAATATAGTCCATGAGGATTATAGGTATTATCGTTGCAACTCCCTGTGCAGTAGGCACTGCTGTTTCTTCCATTTACATATGGAGGTTCAGAGAGGTTGACTGACTTGCCCAAGGTCACACAGCAAAGAAGTGGCAGACCTGTGAGTGGCATCAGGGTTTGGCTGGCAAGACCTGACCCTGCCTTGTCTGGCCACTGTAACTGCACAACCGCCAGAAAAGGGCCAACAATTTGGAGAGGCACACAGACTGCCCCATTTCTCTCCTGCCAGGGCCTGGGCAGGGGTGGGATCAGGGCACAGAGCCTAAGATAGCCCTAGTGTCCTGCTCCCCAGAGACCCGAGAGTCAAGCCCCAAACTGGTTGCCTCCAGGAACGAGGGCCGGGTGGGTCTACAGGAGGTGGGCATATCAACATCAGTAGCTGCCTCCTATCCGGCTTCCTCTCCCTGTCTTGCTGAAGAAGGAACACACCACTCACCCCAGCCCATGCTGACAGCCCTGCATGCTGGCCGACTGCCCTTAGAGAAAGTGGTCATCTCCTCATCTCTGGGTACCTGGTGACCTGGTCGATACCTGTTATGTACACTATTGCTGGCCATGCCCTCTGCCTGGGAGCACCTACTCCATCTCTCACCTCTCACTCTGGAGACCTAGGGCAGACTGATAGGCCCTGTGCTCCCCAGGGCAGCAGGGAAGTACAATGGGGAGTCCCCCTGGCCCATCACCTCCTGGCTATGCTCCCCATTCCTGCAGCCACTGTGGCACAGGAAGAGGCTTGCAAAACAGGCACAGCCCTGCCCTCTGCTCTGCCCACAAAGCCCTCCCATGTCCCCCAAAGCCCCACCCAATCCTATGCCCACTCCAACTTCTGATCCCTGAGTGGCCTCTCCCCACCTTTGGACCCAGGTGACAAGCTGAACTGCGACACTGACCATTCCAAGCCACAGCCTCCATGACTGCTCAGCTCACTGCCTGCAAACTCACAGACCTGGGTTTAAGTCCCTCCTGGCCCCCTATTAGCTGGGTGACCTTGGGCAAGACTTTTTTTTAACCTCTCTGTGCCTCAGGCTTCTAACTGTAAAGCAGGGACTGTGTGCCTTTCTCACCAGCCTGCTGTGAGAATCAGAAAAAACTGCACAAATCACTCCAGATCTGACCCCATCCCTGCCCAGGCCCTGGCAAGGGAGAAATGGGGCAGTCTGTGTGCCTCTCCAAATTGTTGGCCCTTTTTTCTGGCGGTTGTGCAGTTATAGTGGCCAGACAAGGTAGCCTCAGGTCTTGCCAGCCAAACCCTGATGCCATTCATAGCTCTGCCACTTTTTTGCTGTGTGACCTTGGGGAAGTCAGTCAACCTCTCTGAGCCTCCATATGTAAATGGGAGAAACAGCAGTGCCTACTGCACAGGCAGTTGCAAGGATAATACATATAATCCTCATGGACCTAGAGAAAGGATGAGGAAACTGAGAGATGGAGACATTAGGTAATTTTGTCACTTGGCTAGTAAGCAGCGGCAGCTACTAGTACCTCAGCACTCTGGGTGGGCCTGAGGTCTCAGAATCAAGAGTGGTAAACACTATGTTCAAATGTCCTGTAGGTGACAGGCTTTCTTTGAGCACTTTACCCATCTCTATCCCTCTTTTTTTTTTTTTTGAGACACGGTCTTGCTCTGTTGCCCAGGCTGGAGTGCAATGGTGCGATCTCTGCTCACTGCAACCTCCGCCTCCCAGGTTCAAACCATTCTCCTGCTTCAGCCTCCCAAGTAGCTGGGACTACCAGCGCCTGCCACCACACCTGGCTAATTATTGTATTTTTAGTAGAGACGGGGTTTCATCATATTGGCCAGGCTGGCCTCAAACTCCTGACCTCAAGTGATCTACCTGCCTCAGCTCCCAAAGTGCTGAGATTACGGGTATGAGTCACCGCACCCAGCCTGTATCCTCTTTTTGGAAGATATTTTTTATTTTAAGTATGGAAGGCTTCACGAATATGTGGGTCATTCTTGTACAGGGGTCATGCTCGTCTTCTCTGTATCACTCCAATTTTGGTATATGTGCTGCTGGGGCAAGCACTCATTTTATCTCCTAATACCCTCTTTACAAATGAGGCAGATAAGGACAGAGAGGTTTGGTAATCTGCCTAACGTCACACAGCTAGTGGGCACAGAGCCAGGAACCACACCCAGGCAGTTTGGTGCTAACTCCACACTCTAGTGGTCATTCGTCACGGTCAGCTGAGTGTCCATATGAGGGGCCCGTGGACACCATCGCCTTAGATACACTCGGGAAGTCCGTGCTGCCTGTCTCCATGAAAATGCGGTGGATGAGTGGAGTGACTTGGGCTGGAGGTCACATGCTTGGAAGTGGCGAGGCCAGAACCTAGGTCTGTCTGGCTCATGTTAGTCCCTCTGCTACACTACCTCCCCCACTGGCTGCCCCCACAGAGGCAGGGGACAGTGACAACGCCTGCCATGGTGAGCAGGAGATAAAATCCCTGCCAGGCTTTGGCCCAGATAACAACCATCCATTCTTGTGGCTGCTTTTCTAAAACAAAAAACGAAAACAATGCTGCCTCCATGTGGTGTGACAGGAGGGGACAGGAAGGTGCCTTTTAACGCAACCTGCCTTTTACCGAGCAAAAGTCCTGAGAACCGGGGTCCACATAACCCGGGCCCCGCAACTCCAGGGCTGCAGCTCAGAGGGCTCGGTGGGCAGAGTCAGCTTCACAGCAGCAGTTGGGCACCCAGAGGTCTCCTCCACAACTCCAGGAATGCCCTCTGCCTGTCCCCCACACCGTAGGCCTGTGTGCTGGGGCTGGCATCAGCACTGTTGCTGTCGGCCTCCCACGCTGTGGGATCAGTGTGTTGAGGCACTGGCTGGGTGCTCTAGGATTTTACTTGGCCAACCCCTTCCTCCAGGGCCCATTTGCCTGCACGGCCCATCCTCATGTGCAGCATGGAGGACAAAGAAAATCCCCTGGTGAGCCTGTCCTGATCTCCAGTTGTCCCTTTCCACCAGCCTGGGCCGGCTCCCGACCACTTCCTTCCCATCCCTCCTCCCGGGCTCCCGTTCACTCCCCACTGCTGGAACCCCGGCCTCTCCTTCCAGCTCCAGAGCCCTTTCTGCTTGCAGATGGCATTCCCAGGGGATCTGAGCACATGTACACTGGCTGCCCTGAAGTCTCCCCTCTCGTCCTTGAAGTGGCACGTGACCGAGGGACCAGCACACAGGCCCAGATTCTCACACTGATCCTCACGTAGCTCCCACTGGGGGAGGAGCCAACAGGGAGCCCCGCCTCCGTGTCAGCCCTGCGTCCAGACCATGTGGCTGGTGCTGTCACGGGGCTTGGAGGCTGACCCCAAACCAGGTCAGGCCCAGGCAAGGACAGTGACCCGGGGGCTGGCTCCACCTTACAGAAGGAAGGGTCTGAATTGGTTTGGCATGTTGGGATTGCCAGTGGGGTCCCAGAACCCAACAGGGCTCCCTTGTGTAATTGGTTCAGCATGTTGGGGTGGCCAGCGGGGCCCCGGAACCCAGCAGGGTTCCCTTGTGTTTGCTGTCAGGCATTTTCCCAAACTCGGAAATCAACGGCCACTGTGGGACTCAGAGGAGAGACATGACTGGCCGAGAGAGCAACATCATCACCCGGAGGAATAAAAACAAAGGGCGTTTTCAGTTTTCACCGAGAACCTGGCATCAACTAAAGAGGACAGGGTTGTCCTGGCAACAGCTGTCATGGAAACAGGAGCTATTTTAGAGTCAACCTGCCTTTCATTGGAAGAAAATGCTGATTCAGATGACAACATCCCTCACTCTCTTTTCCATCCTCAGTCCCCCTAGAGACCCCGTCTCTTCCCTGCTATTCACAGAAGCAGGGCCAGTTCATCTCCCACCCCAGCATCTCTCTGTTAGGCAGGGGGCAGGCAGGGCCGCTATGAGCTCTGGGGGTGGTCCTGGCAACTGCTACAGGCTGGGGGCACACAGAAGGGCTGTGACCCTCCTCTGGGAACTGGCCAGGTGGGGAGAGGGGCTGGCCAGCTGTCAGTCCCACATCTCGGGGGTCTGAGCCTTGACCTACCTTCCAGTCTGTGTCTGCAGCCAAGAGGAAGGCATCAGAGCTCTCCTAGGGGAAGGCAAACAGAGGGGGTGGCAAGTTAGGCCCTAGCTGGTCTGGGGAGCCCATGGGGCCTTAGCAGACTCAATTTCTGTCCCAATCTGTATTTTCTTTTCTTTCTTTTTTTTTTTTTTTTAAGAGACAGGGTCTCACTCTATCACCCAGGCTGGAGTGCAGTGGCACAATCACAGCTCACTGCATCCTCAAACTCCTAGGTTCAAATGATCCTCCTGCCTTGGCCTCCTAAAGCGCTGGGATTACAGACATGAAACATTGTGCCCAGCCCACCAGTCTGTCTCAATGTTAATGAAACTGACCAAGGGCTCACCAAGGTGCCAGGTATTGGCCACCAAGTACTTGGTGGAGGAGCCTGTGAGCGTCCTCATTAAGGATATGAGTATTCCATCTTATAGGCCACGAGGGTGAGGCTCAGAGAGGCTGAGTCACAGGCTAGAAAGTGCTGGAATCTCCCACTGCAAATCCTTGCTGTTGGTCACTCTGCCCTCCTGCTACCGTAGATGTTTTTCTGACCATCAGGGGACGAGGGTGGAAGAAAGGGAGGGAAGGGGAGAGGTGGGCGTGACTAACATGCCCACGTGTAGGGATGGGGAAGCTGAGGCCCACACAGTGAGGGGACTTTTCCAGTCCACACAAAGGTACAGTGGCAGCTGCTCCCACCTCTCCAGACCTGGTCGCTTTGCGCCTCAGATCACTGGAGCTTACTTCACAGTGAACCGTTTGAGTCTGGCTAGTGCCTGTTCTGCCCACTGGACCGCGGGCGTCACGAGGGTGGGACTACGTCTGGCTGTGCTCTCAGTATGAAGCTGGCACGGAAGGGGCTCGCCAGACACAAACAGATCTGGATGAACAATCAGGCTTCACCAATGAGGGGAGAGAGGCTCAAAATGCGCCCACAGGTTACGAGGCTGCACAGATGGCCAGGGGAGGAGCGGGGGCTGGAACCCCACATCTGAGTTGCCAGGCTCTCCCTGAAGCCAAGGGGAGGGTGGCTGTGCGACTCACCCGCTCTGGGTCCGTCTCCCTATCTGTATGACAAGGCAGCTGGCCAGCTCAAACTTGGGCCACTTTCGGGCCTGGGGAGGGAAACTAATCAGGAACCGGCACACGTCCGGGTAAAGGAAAACTCACAGGTCCTGCCTTGCCTTCCCTTGTGTCTGCCTAGAAACCTCTGTGCCCTGCTCTGCGAGGCTGTGAACTCACGGGCAGGTCACTCAGCCTCCAAGCCTCAGTGTTGTGAGGATTACAGGAGAAGCTTGGTGTTGCCCATCATTCTGCCCTTTGTATCCCAGCGCTGGACTGTGCCTGCTACAGATTCTTTTAAGGAATAAATAAATACAAGGATTGGCCAGGCATGCTGGCTCATGCCTATAATCCCAGCACTTTAGGAAGCTGAGGCAGGCAGATCACCTGAGGTCAGGAGTTCGAGATCAGCCTGGCCAACATGTCAAAACCCTGTCTCTACTAAAAATATAAAAATTAGCCGGGTGTGGTGGTACGTGCCTGTAATCCCAGCTGCTAGGGAGGCTGAGGCAGGAGAATCACTTGAACCTGGGAGGCGGAGGTTACAGTGAGCCGAGACTGTGCCACTGCACTCCAGCCTGGGTGATACAGTGAGACTCTGAATCAGAAACAAACAAACAAAAAAACAAACCACGGATGACCGAGACAGTCACATGAGAAATAGGGTGCCACGGGAGGAAGAGGGAAGCAGTCAGCTAGGAAAGTACAAGGAGGAAAATGACCCCAAATCACAGGAGTGGGAGGGAGAAGAATGAAACCAGTATTTCTGCCATTTTTCCCAAAACAAGGAAGAGTTCAGCCACCTGCTTTCCAGCAGGCCAGGTGGTGGAGAAAATCAGAAGGAACTGGGGGTTCCCATACCCAAAGAGGAAAGCCAGGCTTTGGGCTGCCTGTGACTGTCACATAGAGAATGGCCGCACCCACTCGGGCTTCTGCAGATTCCTTCCAGGCCTGTGGGGGCTCTGCAGGGAGGAGGGGAGGAGAGGAGGGAAGGGATGGGGCTGGAGGGGGAGGACAAGGGCCTGGGGCTGATGATGAATGGATCCTCTCACCTTGCACAAAGGGGCTGAGGAGAAGACAGGGGAGATGTCTATACTCGGGACCTTAAGAGGGCCATTATCTCAGAGAAGGACAGAGGAGGCAGTTTTGTTACAAGCAAAAGCTAACAAAAAAGAAGGCCGGGTGTGGTCACTCACATCTGTAATCCCAGCACTCTGGGAGGCCTAGGCAGGAGGATCACTTGAGACTAGGAGGTCCAGGCTGCAGTGAGCTAGGATTGTGACACTACACTGCAGACTGGGTGACAGGGTGAGACCCTGACTGTCTGTCTGTCTGTCTGTCTCTCTCTCTCTCTCACACACACACACACACACACACACACACACGTTGGAGCAGATAATGGCAGGGTGTGCTGTATGCTCTCTGGGTCTGGGGGCCCCAGGAGATGAAGGGTGTGGGAGGGGAAGGACCCAAAGGCCAAGAAAATGCAGGGTGTACAGAGGGAGGCAGAGGAGTGGTGTGTGGGAGGCGGGATGGGGACACAGGCGCAGAGGGATCCACAGACAGGCCAGGCACTGGAGTCTCCAAAGGCAAAAGCCAGGCTCCAGTGGCGGGCAGGCAGGCTGTGAGTAAATGTGTGGGAATCCTCACTTCCCACTGGACTGAGAGAATTTATACCTGGCAAACGGCAGAACGTTTAAAAAGTGAACAGGGTGCCAGATGAAGTGGCTCACGATTGTAATCCCAGCTGCTTGGGAGGCTGAGGTGGGCCAGGAGTTCGAGACCAGCCTGGGCAACATAGCAAGATTACCTGTCTCTACAAAATAGAAAAATGAGCCAGGCATGGTGGTGCATGCCTGTAGTTCCAGCTACTCAGGAGGCTGAAGTGGGAGGATCGCTTGAGCCCTCTCTAGCCTCCTTGAAGAAGGAGGAGGCTGTTATGGTCACACCACTGCACTCTAGCCTGGGTGCCAGAGCCAGACTTATCTCCAAACAAAAATAAAAAATAAATAGAAAGTGGAAAGGATGGGGCTGGGCACAGTGGATCACGCCTGTAATCCCAGCACTTTGGGAGGCCAAGGTGAGTGAATCACCTGAGGTAGGGAGTTTGAGGCCAGCCTGACCAACATGGAGAAACTCCATCTCTACTAAAACTACAAAATTAGCTGGGTGTGGTGGCGCACGCCTGTAATCCCAGCTACTCAGGAGGCTGAGGCAGGAGAATCGCTTGAATCTGGGAGGTGGAGGTTGCAGTGAGCTGAGATCGCGCCATTGCACTCCAGCCTGGGCAACAAGAGCGAAACCCCATCTCAAAAAAAAAAAAAAAAAAAAAATGCGAAAAGGATGGATGCTTTCCGCACTGCAGCTGAAAAAGGAGAATCTGTCTGTGAGAGCCAGAGAATCCTGCCTGAGCGTGCCAGACTAGCTCTTGAAGACAGAGAGAGGTGGTAGGACTGCATGGGGTGCCATGTCGCAGCATCCAGGAGACTGTGTCGGGCATGGGGTGGGGCTTTGTTTTAGACAGAGTCACTCTGTCGCCCAGACTGGAGTGCAGTGGCGATATCTGGGCTGACTGCAACCTCCGCCTCCCGGGTTCAAGTGATTGTCCTGCCTCAGCCTCCCGAGTAGCTGGGATTATAGGAGCTCATCACCACATCTGGCTAATTTTGTATTTTTAGTAGAGACAGGGTTTCATCATGTTGGTCAGGCTGGTCTCGAACTCCTGACCTCAAGTGATCCACCCACCTCAGCCTCCCAAAGTGCTGGGATTATAGGTATGAGCCACCATGCCCGGTCGGCTTTTGTTTTGTTTTGTTTTTGAGACACAGTCTCGCTCTGTCGCCCAGGCTAGAGTGTAGTGGTGCAATCTCGGCTCACTACAACCTCCACCTCCCAGGGTCAAGCGATTCTCCTGCCTCAGCCTCCTGAATAGCAGGGATTACAGCACCACGCCCAGCTAGTTTTTGTAATTTTAGTAGAGATGGGGTTTCGCCATGTTGGCCAGGCTGGTCTTGAACTCCGGATCTCAGGTGACCGGCCCACCTTGGGCTCCCAAAGTGCTGGGATTACAGGCGTGAGCCAACATGTCTGGCAGGAATGGGGCTTTTAAGGTGCCTTTGGAAAAAGCAGATGTGCCCAGGCCCACAGCTTGGGGCCTGTGCTGACTCATGAAGGAGGGGAGAAGCCTCCACAGGATCTGAAACGGAGACCCTCATGCAGGGGTGAGGATGTCATGGTGGCAAACTCTGGTCCTGGTGATGGGTGGATAGAGACACTACCTGCAGTGGCGCCAGGCTGCTCAGTGGGCACGAACAGGCAGGAGTATGCCTGCTGAGTCAGGGAGGGAGGGGTGGCGAGGGCTGGGCCAGAATGAGGCAGAGAAGGGTGCCCAGCTGAGGTGGGCACTGGAAGAGACAGGCATGGAAGTTATCAGGCCAAGATGCCCTCAGCTCTCCCCATTGTGCTAGGGGGCCCTGCCGGGGCACAGAGGCACACCCCATACCGGCAGGCAGCACCTCTGTCCGGCTGTCCCGCAACCTGCACACTTCAGCACTTGTGATGGGATGCAGGGGTCCCCGAGGGCCCCTCACAGCAGAACTCTGCTTTCATGCCTCAAAAGATAGGCTGGCAGGCAGGCACAGAGGCTCGGGCCTGTCATCGCAGCACTTAGGAGGGCTGAGGTGGGAGGATCACTTGCACCCAGAAGTTCAAGACCAGTCTGGGCAACAGAGCAAGACTCATCTCTACAAAATGGAAAAATTAGCCAGGTGTGGTGGCACATGCCTATGATCTTGGCTACTCGGAAGGCTGAGGCAGGAGGATCACTTGAGCCCAGGAAGCTGAGGCTGCAGTGGGCTATGATGGCACCACTGCACGCCAGCCTGGGTGACAGAGTGAGACCCTGTTTCAGAAGAAAAAAAAAAAAAGAAAGAAAGAAGGAAAAGAGAAGTCAGAAAGAAAGACACAGGCAGGAGTGGGCAGGAGGGACTTTTTACAAAGTTCTGAGAAACTTCTTCCTTCGGAGCTGTATCACCATCTGTGGCCTCCACCCAGCCCATGTTTTTACTGAGAACCCACTGTGTGCTGTGTGGGGCACTGGGGAGACCTGGGGGTGCAAAACAGAATAGATCTCTGTCCTGGGAACCTGTGGGGCGGGGCACACACAAACCAGGCTAAGTGACACGGCCAGGGCCAGAGCGTGTTGGGGTTTCAATATTAGACCCAGGGGTTAGAGAGGGACTCTCTGAGGAGGGAGCATTTGAGCAGAGGCCTGAATAAAACAAGGAGTGGAGCCAGCCCTGCAAATTTCTGGGCTAGTGTATCCCAGGCAGATACACTGGGAATGTGATGGGCATGTTCAAGGAGGCTAGAGAGAAGCAAGCTGGGGACGGGCTTGGGAGACAGGCTGGGGAGCTGGTGCAGATTGCATCCTGGGTTCCATTTCTGACTGAGATGGCTTGTTAAGCAGAGAATTGACACGGCTTGCTTTTTATTTATTTATGTTTTGAGACAGAGTCTTACTCTGTTGCCCAGGCTGGAGTGCAGCAGTGCAGTCTTGGGGTTGAACCTCCCGGGTTCAAGTGATTCAGCCTCCTGAGTAGCTGGGATTACAGGTGTCCACCACCACACCCGGCTAATTTTTGTATTTTTAGTAGAAACAGGGTTTCACCATGTTGGCCAGGCTGGTCTCGAACTCCTGACCTCATGTGATCTGCGCACCTTGGCCTCCCAAAGTGCTGCGATTATAGGTGTGAGCCACCATGCCCAGCTCATGGCTTATTTTTAAAGGGTACGGAGCAAAGGCAGAGGCAAAAAGACTATCAGGGAGGATCCTGCAAGCATCCTGGGGCAACAGCCAATGGAGGCTTAGACCAGGGAGCAAGTAAACTTAGAATAAAGGACTTGAAAAATGTGCAGTCGCCACCCCACCAGGGCAGCTTATCTGTGGCTACTCTCGGATAAGCCACGTCTTATCAGTTAACTCAAGGTTCTGTCTGTAAGATAACACTGCACTCTTCTTGGGGGCAGGACTGCCACCTCATGTGGTTGGATCCCTGGATCCCTGGCCGGCTGCACAGTTCCAATCCTGGCTGCTCAGCAGCTCCTGGGCTCCTCTCCTTGTGATGGAAGGCTGGGGAGGCAGGGCAGGGCAGAGGACAGCACCCTGTAGATTTGAGGGGCTGGGCTCCTGGCCTCCCCATCTGTAAAAGGAGGGGGTCTAGGCAGCATAACTTGCAGGGACCCCAGCCCTGATGCCTCAGAATCCAACAAGCAGGGAACCCATACTTTTTGCAAAGTGGTTTCTGTCACAGTCACCAGTATGATGGCACTGGGAGGGAGGGAAAGGGAAGGTGGACAGGGTGTTGTCACAACAAAAAAGGGTGGCATGAAAGTCACTCTGGCCTCTAACACCTTGTCCCATGACGGAGGGGTCTTTGGGACAAAATCATAACCTGTGATGCCTCTGTCCCCCTGCCCTGGGTGGCACTGTTGGTTAGACCTGCCCAGGTGCCACAGAGGCTTGGGAGGCTGATAAGGAAAAGAACGCACAGACGGGGGAGCAGCGTGCTCTGCTGGGGCCAGCACTGCCCGGTTGTTACCTCTTGGGGCTCCTGGGCTGTCCACAAACAGGGGTTGATACGGCCTCATTCCCCCACTAGCTGTGTGACCTTGGCCAACTGGGTTCACCTCTCTGTGCATCAGTTTTCTTGTCATTAAAGCGGGAATAACTCTCCTGTAGCACCTTTAGCCTCAAAGACGGCTGAAGCCACCTTGAGGCTGGCTGGGTCTGCGTGGCACTCAGGCCTCCCGGAACTCCCCCTCCCGAGGCAGGGACAGGGCTTCTTGGGGTGGCCGGCCCTGGGGAGGGTCAACTGCAGGGAAGGCGCGCGGTCTCCCTCTTGGCCACGAGGTGGCGCGCTCGGCCCTAAGACCTCAAAGGCGCGACTCCAACTCACCAGCTCGGTGGCGTCCTGGCCCCGTAGCAGCGGCTTCTCCTCAGGGAATCGCAGCTCCTGCAGCCCGGCCATGGTCACGTCGTGGAGCAGGAGGCCTAGGGAGGGAGGGCAAGGTTGAGGTCTGCTGCGGCGGGGACGCCCGGGCGGAGAAGGACAGCGCAAGCCAGGGCTGGGGCAGGAGCGCGGGGACCAGACGCATTGTCCCCCTGGCCCCCAAGCGTTGCCCACCCAGGCACTCAGGGCCCCCAGGCCTCCGTCTGCAAGCCCGGCCTGTCTGGCTTGGGGGATACCATTATAGTATTTGTTTTCTCGTTGTTTTTTTTTTTTTTTTTTAACACTGAGTCTCGCTCTGTCGCCCAGGCTGGAGTGCAGTGGCGCAATCTCGGCTCACTGCAACCTTCGCCTCCTGGGTTCAAGCGATTCTCCCGCCTCAGCTTCCCAAGGAGCTGAGATTATGGGTGTGCACCACCACCTTGCTAAGTTTTGTGTTTTTAGTAGAGACGGGGTTTCAACATGTTGGTCAGCCTGGTCTCAAACTCCTGACCTCAAGTGATCCACCCGCCTCGGTCTCCCAAAGTGTTAAGATTTCAGGTGTGAGATACCACGCCCAGCCTATTATTTGCTCTTAAAAATTAAAACAGGTTTCCAAATAAAAGAGAAAAGCAACGTCATGATTCCTAAAACAACTACAAGCAAAATTCTGCCTTTATTGAGAAGCAGAAGGGTACGTGCGGGGAGGCCAAACACAGGGTCAGACGCAGACAGAGTCCCCTGCCGAGGGCCTCTGCTGTCTGAAGGGGACAGTGGGGCTCTGGAGGATAGAGAGACTGGAGAGGAACAGAGCTGAGAGCTCCCCGGAGGGCTCGCAAGACGAGCCTGTGTGAAGATGGGCCAGGGAGGGGTGGGAGTAGAGGCTCTGGTGGTGTCACAGGTTGAGGGATGTTGAGAGCGGGGGTGCAGGTCTCAATTCAGGCCACCAGCAGGGAGGGGGTGACACACAGGGGCTGCTCAGCTGCCAGAGGGTGGGCCTGGGAAATTCCAGGGGTTTCTGAACCTCAGAAGAAGAATGGGTCATACACGCAGGCGTGTGTGTGTGTGTGTGTCTGTGTGCGTGTGTGTGTGTGCAGCAGCCAGTGGTAGAGGAAGGAAGACAGAGGGTCCCAGGACCCCATAATTCCTCTAGGAACGGCACCATCATCCCTCAATTTCAGGATGGCAGAGGTCAGAATGCACCAAGAGAAAAACTAGCCAAGAACATGATCTAGAAATTCATAAAAGAATTAAAAATGGCCAGTACCTACATGGAGAAATATTCAAGCTCACTAGAAGTCAAAGAAATTTAAATTACTTTTTTTTTTTTTTTTGGCCACGCACCGTGGCTCATGCCTATAATCCCAGCATTTTGGGCAGCTAAGGCTGGAGGAGCACTGGAGCCCAGAGGTTCAGGACCAACCTGGACAACATAGCAAGACCCCATCTCTACGAAAAAACTAAAGTAGCTGGGTGTGGTGGTGACAGCCTATGGTCCCAGCTACTCAGGAGGCTGAGGTGGGAGGATCACTTGAGACCAGGAGTTCAAGGTTACAGGGAGCTATGATTACACCACTCCACTCCAGCCTGAGTGACAGAGCAAGACCCTGTCTCGAATGAATGAATGGATAGCTCTTTCTTTTTTTGCCAATGGCACTGGCAGAGTTTACATGGCTAGCAAAGGTATACTAAAACAGGCACTTCTTATATGGCTTGTAAGTATATAAATGGACATATATTTTTGGAGGGCAGTTTTGCAAATGAATTAAAATCATTTAAAAGGTTCATACTCTCAGACTCAGCGATCCTCTCCCGTGGAGAAATCGCCTAAAGAAACCAGAGATGGCAACAAATCATTTATCTATAAGAATTCTCAGCACAGTGCCATTTACAATAGAGAAAAAAATTGAAAAAAAAAAAAAGTCTATCAATAGGGTACAAGATAAACTGTGTGTCAATAATAAAAGATGATTTAATATAATAAGAAAATTCCTGTTACAATAAATAGAAAAGCAGGCCTGGGTCCCTGCGCACGTGCCATGCCGGAGTCCCGGCTCCCAGTGGTTTCCGAGGAAACCAGCTAACACAATGCAGATGGGCTGTATTTTTAGAAAGGCATCCTTGAGGCTCTCCCGCTCCCATTTCCATCCTTTCTGATGTGTGCACGCTCACCCATCCATCCAGGGCATGGGGGCTGGGAGAGCTGAAAGAAAGGTCGCCTCCTTGGAAAACTCTTCTGCATCAGGACATCTTAGCCACCTGCTTTCCTGAACACCCATCTCAATTAAAGTCCTTGGTAGCCCTGGGGTGTCCCTGTGGCCCCGCACCCCCAGCCTGTTATGAAACCACCCTGGACACCATCCTCCCCAAGGACCATGCTATTAAAAGGGCTGAGAGTGGGCAGTGCAGGGACAGATGGCCTGTGACGGAGGTGGTGGCGGGGAAGGGGGCAGAGAGAGACCTCATCATCCAGAGAACGGGGAATGGCTCAGCCCATGAAAAACAGACAGTCCAGGGCTTGGCTGGAGTTGCGGGGCTCCAGGACAAAGAGGCCAGAGCAGACATTTCCACAGCAGGGTGGCAGAGAAGTTTCTTTTAAAGAAAGTTACGATTTTTTTTTTTTTTTTAAGAAGCTATGTGATAAGTTATAAGAAAATGAGAGTCGTACTCATGAAGCCTGGCTAAGGTCCCCAAGGAGTTAAGTAGCACAGAAGTGGGAAGACGCCAGGGTCTATGAAGCGGCCAACAATGGCTCTTTCCACTCTGTCATGCTTTCCCCCTTCTTGATCTCTTATTCCCTAAAGGGACGGGAGCCGCCCTGTCCAGCCCCCAGTGCAAAGACAAGAGCTCTTCCAGGAGACACGTGTGCAGGGACCTGCTGGGCAGGCAGAAGCTGTAAACACCGAATGGGCCTGGGGTAAGTCCCAGCGCTTCTACTTCTCAGGGGTAAGATCTGGAGCCACTGAAGCCAGGCCATCATTTCTACCCTATCATTCAATGGCTAGCTTTATTTTGGGCAAATCACTCAAAGCCCCACTTATTTGCAATATGAGATCATGTTGCCCACCTCAGAAAAGTCTGAGGTGCAACAGAAACAATAAATATATAAATAACTTTTTTTTTTTAGACGGATTCTTACTCTGTCACCCAGGCTGGCGTGCAGTGGCATGATCTCGGCTCACTGCAGCCTCTGCCTCCTGGGTTCAAGTGATTCTCCTGCTCCATCCTCCCAAGTAGTTGGGATTACAGGCACCTGCCACCACGCCAGCTTTTTTTTTTTTTTTTTTTGTATTTTTAGTAGAAATGAGTTTTTGCCATGTTGGCCAGGTTGGTCTTGAACTCTTGACCTCAGGTGATCCATCTGCCTCAGCCTCCTAAAGTGTAAAAATGACCTTTTTTTGTTTGCTCAGAGGGTCTTGGTCAAAACAAACCCTGGCTCTGCTCTAAGCAAACTCCAGGCTGGAGTGCAGTGGTACAATCATCGCTCACGGCAGCCTCAAACTCCTGGGCTTAAGTGATCCTCCCACCTCAGCCTCCCAAGTAGCTGGGACCACAGGTGTGTGCCACCAGAGCCCCACTATTTTTTTTCATTTTTTGTAGAGATGGGGTCTCACTATGTTGGCCAGGCTGGTCTCAAATTCCTGGGCTCAAGCAATCCTCCTACCTCAGCCTCCCAAAGCACTGGGATTACTGGTGTGAGCCACCATGCCCAGCCTAAAATGCCTTTTAAATGAAAGATTTTTGTACATATTTGAATGGAACAAAAATCACATAGATGATCAGGGTGTTCCTTGCCTTTCCCTGCCGATTTAAGATAACTTTGGAGTTTTGTTTTTTGTTTTTTTCCTCGTTTCTGTTAGATTCATAGCTGCACGCAGAGGGGCGAAGCTGATGTACATAGGGGAGGGATGGTACAAGGGATGAGGGAGAGGAAACAGCCCCTTTGGCTGGGGGACAGTGACATGTGAGAGGCCCCTGAAGGGCAAAAGAGCACCGGGGACTGTGGAAATGGGCTCCTGTGCTGTGTTAGTGTGGGTGGATTCCTTAAGAGGAATTGCATTTCAGTTTAATCACTTCTGGTTGCTGATTTGTGTTTTTTCTCCTTTCCTTCTTCTTTTTTCAAGGCAAACAGGAGCACTCGGCTCCCACCATGCAGCCAGCAGGCCCCTCCCGCTATGCTTCTGTAACTGTGATTCCATGCTGAGACCCCAGCCAGGTGAATCCTCTGATTTATTAGGGTTAAAAATAGAAGCAATGACTGTGGTCATTCCTGGAACTATCCCATAAATGCTTAAATTGATCAGCAGTAGTTATACATCCTACAGAAAAAAGCAATTGCTGAATCGGGAGAACAAGTGCAGTAGTCCTAGGAGATGGTGGGGGTGTTTGAAAATACACTGGGGGGCCGGGCGCGGTGGCTCACACCTGTAATCCTGGCACTTTGGGGGGCCAAGGCAGGCAGATCACTTGAAGCCAGGAGTTCGAGACCAGCCCAGCCAACATGGCAAAACCCTGTCTCTACTAAAAATTCAAAAATTAGCTGGGCGTGATGGTGGGTGCCTGTAATCCCAGCTACTTGGGAGGCTGAGACAGGAGAATTACTTAAGCCCAGGAGGTGGAGGTTGCAGTGAGCTGAGATTGCATCACTGCACTCCAGCCTGGGTGACAAAGCAAGACTCTGAGGAAGAAAGTAGGAAAGAAGGGAAGGAAGGAAGGAAGGAAGGAAGGAAGGAAGGAAGGAAGGAAGGAAGGAAGGAAGGGAGGGAGGGAGGGAGGGGAAAAGAAAGAAAAGAAAGAAAGGAAGGAAGGAAAGAAAGGAAAGAAAACAAAGAAAAGAAGGAAAGAAAGATGAAGGAAGGAAGGAAGGAAAGAAGGGAGGGAGGGAGGGAGGGAGAAAGGAAAGAGAAGAGAAGAGAAGAGAAGAGAAAAAAATGAAAATACATTGAAGAATTTGGGTGGTCTCAGTGACTGAGGGTCCTACATTCAGTGCCCAGGGACCACAGGTGAGAAGGGTCATGCAATGTGGGGACAGTGCTACACATGAAGGATCACTCCCCACGCCAGCCCCCATAGCTGCACAGTGAGAAACGCTAGAACTGAAAGAGAAGAGAGTAGGACATAAATGGAGTGAAGTTAGAGGATACAGGAGAAGCCAGAGGAACCAGGCCTGTGGGACAGGAAGAGACCAAATAAGAAGAGGTAGAACTGTGGAATGGCTGGTGTTCTTTCAACCACAGGGGTGAAGGGGACCCACAGGTCAGGGGTAAGGTCCGGTCCATGCTGCCTTGAGTATGCCACACTCCTGAGTTAAAAGGTCTCATTATTATGAGAAATGACACAGGCAAATGAAATGAGCCATACCCAGGTCTGGCCAGCTCCACCCTGGGGGAGGGGTCCGTACCTCCCCCGGATGTGGCTGAGTGGGATCGTGTGACTCATGTCCAGGCCTGTGCACCCAGGCACCGCAGACCTGGTGTATCTCTACTGCTTGGATCAGAGTTGGTGCTCAGTGATACACGGGCCACCGTCCCTACCCGACGCTACACCAGTGCCTGGTTGGAAAAGAAGCCCCAGAAATCTGGGACCCCGGAAATTGGGGAATCACCTTCCAACTGCACTATATAGGGGGTCTGGAACTGTCCAGGGAGCTGGACTCTCTTATTACTCTCCCTGTCCTTATCCTGATCTCCTAGGCCTGGGACAGCACTGAGGGTGGGACAGGGATTAGGGACTCCATCTTCTCTCGGGATTCCCAGTTCACAGATGAGAAATAAGAGGCACAGGAAGGAGCGACTGACCGATGCAAGTTCTCCTGTGGCCGACCCAGGCTGGGGATCCAGAGTGCATGCTCCCACCCGCCTACATGCATTCTGCCTCCCTGGCTGGGTGGCAGGATGGGAGGATGCGGGCGACATTACTTTCTCTAGCCCAGGCTCCATTTCTCTCTCTAGGTATGGCTCCTTGATTTACGCCAAACTTGAACTTGGCCAGTTCTGCTTTTTCCTTGGGTTGAGCCTATGAATCCCTATGCCCCCACCAACCACACCACCACCCTGCATACATGCGCGTGCGCGCACACACACACACCCAGCACATTCCACTGTCTTAGGCAGCCGTATTTGGATTCTGGCACTCCTGGCTAAAGACCCGGGCTGACTCAGTAGGCGCATCCTCCCCACGGGAAGCACATGCCTTTGTTCATGCTCTTCCCTCTGCCTGGAATGCCTTTCCCCACCATATCCCTACAAGGGGAGCAATATGGAAAACAGTCCTTAATATTCCTGAACGCCGTGTTCCAGGCATTTTACATGTATAAGCTCGTTTACTCCTCCTGACTCCTCATAGAGGTAGGTACTACTACTGTCCTCATTTTGTAGCTGAGGAAGTGAGGCATACAGAGGTGACATCACCAGCCCAAGGTATTACGACTGGTAAGTGACGGAACCTGGATTTGAACCCATGATGTCTGGGTCTGGAGCTCATATGCTCATGTGTGGACTCTATCATCTTTCTTTTTTCTTCTTTTTTAAGATAGAGTCTCACTCTGTTGCCTAGGATGGAGTGCAGTGGTGCAATCTCAGCTCATTGCAACCACCACCTTCTGAGTCCAAGTTAATTCTCATCCCTCAGCCTCCCAACATAGCTGGGATTACAGAATTCTGCCACCAGGTCCAGCTAATTTTTGTACTTTTAGTAGTGATGGGGTTTCGCTATGTTGGCCAGGCTGGGACTCTATGGTCTTGCTAACCCACTGATGCATGGATGAGTGGTTTAATCTCCCTACTGTCACCTCCCAGAGGACAGCGACCTGATCTTGTTCATCTGTCCAACCCCATCAGAGTCCAAACACACACAGGCTTAATAACTGGGAAATTAGATGTAGGACAGGCCAGAAATCTCCATGGCTGACCCGCCCACAAAAGCTATAGGAAAGCACAGGATAAACATTTTTGTTGCTCAAATGTCACTGTTCCAATGTCAGTTATAGGCATAAAACAGTATTCAAATGCACACCACCAAGGTGGTGAGGCCACTCTGATACGAGGCTGTTTGATGGGGCTGGCTGTCAAGAGGCTTCCAGGGCAGTAAGTTTGGCCACAAAACTTGGAGGGGGCAGGGCTGGGCGCGGTAGCTCATGCCTGTAATCCCAGCACTTTGGGAGACAAAGGCAGGCAGATCACTTGAGGTCAGGAGTTCGAGACCAGCCTGGCCAACACAGTGAAACCCTGTTTCTACTAAAAATTCAAGAATTAGCTGGGTGTGGTGGCAGGCACCTGTAATCCCAGCTACTCAGGAGGCTGAAGCAGGAGAATCACTTGAACCTGGGAGGCGGAGGTTGCAGTGAGCCGAGATCCTGCCACTGTACTCCAGCCTGGGTGACAGAGCAAGACTCCATCTCAAAAACAAACAAACGAACAAAAGAAAACTTGGAGGGGCAGATGCAGCCTCAGCACATTCCCCACCTCCTGCAGGTTGGTCTGGGCTCTCTCCTTCCTCTCAAATCCTACCTGTGTCTCCAGTCTCCCCATGGCGTTTGCCAAAATCCCTTAAAGCACTCCCATTCTAGGGCTCAATAAGGAGAAAGAAAATACTATGCACTCAATGGAAAAGTGGGCAAAGGTCTGGGATGGGAATTCAGAGAAGAAACAACAAGGGCAAAGCATCTGCCCTGCCTCACTGGCCGTCAGAGAAATGCATGTGAAACAATGAGCAATATGACCTGCTCAGACCGCAGCTTCTCAGACACTCCTAGAGGACAAGCACTACATCCGTTTTGTTCACTGGGATGTCCCCTGTGTCTATGACAGTGCTGGGCACAGGGCAGACACTCAACATTTCTGTTCAATGAAATAAGTAAATGAACGAATGAACCATTCTTCATACAGACCACAAATTACTAAAAGATGGATAATATGCAAGGTTGGTGAGGTTCTGGGAAAATGGGCACACCCTCATGCTGCTGGCTGGATGGCAGTGGGTTCAGCTTTATTTGGAGAACAACTTGGTAGTCTGTTAAATGCAAATATCTGTCAATTCTGCAATTCTGTGTCTAGGTATTTATCCTAAAGAAAAACACCCACGTGTACACTAAGAGGCAGCACACAAGGGTGCTCACCGCACAGCTGAGTGGAGCAGTGCCATCTGGAAACCACCTCAGTGAGCACCAGGAAGATGGTGAAATAAATTATGGAACATCTACGCACTGGAGGACCATGCAGCCATTAAATAAACAAGGCAGTTCCACTCAAACAGAGCGGGAAAGCATTCTAAAATATGCAATTAAGAAAAAAAGGCATGTCACCAAATAATGTGTAAAACTAATCCCATTTATGGCTGGGTGCAGGCTCACACCTGTAATCCCAGCACTTTGGGAGGCCAAGGCAGGAGAGTTGCTTGAACCTGGGAGGCGAAGGTTGCAGTGAGCCGAGATCGCGCCATTGTACTCCAGCCTGGGCAACAGAGTGAGATTCTGTCTCCAAATAATCTCATTTATATAAAAATTATATGCATTGAACAAGTATATATATTGGCAACTTCCAAAAAAAAATCCTCAAAAGACTCAGGGTAAACTGTAACAATGCTTATCTCTGGGGAAGGATATGGGGAAGGGTATAAAAGGGAGATTCTTTTTTTAATCCGGTGCACCAGATTTTATCAAATCTAAGATATCACTGATTACAAGTGACACTAATTTTTTTTTTTTTTTTTTTTTTTTTTTTTTTTTTGAGATGGAGTCTTGCTCTGTTGCCCAGGCTGGAGTGCAGTGGCCGGATCTCAGCTCACTGCAAGCTCCGCCTCCCGGGTTCACGCCATTCTCCTGCCTCAGCCTCCCGAGTAGCTGGGACTACAGGCGCCCGCCACCTCGCCCGGCTAGTTTTTTGTATTTTTTAGTAGAGACGGGGTTTCACCGTGTTAGCCAGGATAGTCTCGATCTCCTGACCTCGTGATCCACCCGTCTCGGCCTCCCAAAGTGCTGGGATTACAGGCTTGAGCCACCGCGCCCGGCCAGACACTAATTTTTATGAATCAATAAGAAAAAAAAAAACCCACCGCCGGTTAAATTAAGACATAATACTTTCCCCCTTTTAAGTTATTTTGAAAAACATTAGGCTTGCAAAAAAATTACAACAAAACAAAAAACAAAACCAAAAAAGCACAGAAACGCAGAAATTTCCCACATACCCTTCACTCAGCTTCCCCCAATGTTATCATGATACAGAACCACAATACAATTGAGAAACCAGGAAATTAAACACTGATACATACTGTTAGGTAATATACAGAACTTACATATATTTTACCAGTTTTCCCAATAATGCCTTTTTTGGGTCTAGGACCCAACCCAGGATGCCACATCATATTTAGTTGGTATGTCTCCCTGGATAGTTTATCAGTCCATCTTTTATAACCTTAACACTTATTATTATTATTTTTTTTTGAGATGGAGTCTTGTACTGGAGTGCAATGGTGTGATCTCGGCTCAATGCAACCTCTCCCTCCTGCATTCAAGTGATTCTCCTGCCTCAATCTCCTGAGTAGCTGGGATTACAGGTGCCCACCACCACGCCCAGCTAATTTTTGAATTTTTAGTAGAAACAGGGTTTCACCATATTGGCCAGGCTGGTCTCAAACTCCTGACCTCGTGATCCAGCCACCTTGGCCTCCCAAAGTGCTGGGATTACAGGCATGAGCCACCAGCCCAGCCGACCTTGACACTTTTGAAAAGTATTGGCCAGTTAATCAGTAGAATGTCCTCGCTTTGGGTTTGTTTGTTGTTTTCTCATGATTAGACTGAGGTTATAAATTTTTGGCAAGAATACGACAGAATGAGGTGTCCTTCTGGGTTTGTATCAGCAGGCACATTATGTCAATCCGTCTTGTTACAGAGGATGTTAACCTTGATCCCTTGATAAGGAGCTCTCTGCCAGGTTTCTCCACTGAAATGTTACTATTTTTCCCTTTGTAAGCAGTGTGGGAAGATACTTTGACACTATGTAAACATCCTATGTCTCATCATACTTCCTCACCCCCTCCACCCCCTTACCCCTGCTAATTTTAACAACTATTGATTCTTGCCTACAGCAATTATTACTTTGATGGTTGCCTAATGATAATTTTCTTTTTTTTCCTGCTGAGGAAAAGGAAAAAGATAATTTTCTATTTCCATAATCTCTTCTATGCTTATTAGAATTATCCTGTAAGAAAGAGTCATCCTGACCAGGCGCGGTGGCTCATGCCTGTAATCCCAGCACTTTGGGAGGCCAAGGCAGGTGGATCACTGTTGCAGGAAGTCAGGGACCCCGAAAGGAGGGACTGGCTGAAGCCGCGGCAGAAGAACATAAATTGTGAAGATTTCATGGACATTTATTAGTTCCCCAAATTAATACTTTTATAATTTCTTACGCCTGTCTTTACTGCAATCTCTGAACATAAATTGTGAAGATTTCATGGACACTTATCACTTCCCCAATCAATACCCTTGTGATTTCCTATGCCTGTCTGTACTTTAATCTCTTAATCCTGTCATCTTTGTAAGATGAGGAGGATGTATGTCGCCTAAGGACCCTGTGATGACTGTGTTAACTGCACAAATTGTTTGTAGAGCATGTGTGCTTGAACAATATGAAATGTGGGTGCCTTGAAAAAAGGAACAGGATTAACAGCAGTGTTCAGGGAACAAGGGAGATGGCCTTGGACTCTGACTGCTGGTGAGCCAGGTGGAACAGAGCCATATTTCTCTTCTTTCAAAAGCAAATAGGAGAAATATCGCTGAATTCTTTTTCTCAGCAAGGAACATCCTGAGAAAGAGAATGCACACTGAGGGTAGGTCTATAGACGGCCCCCTTGAGGCAGCTGCCTTTTACGGTCGAAGCCAAAGGGATGAAATAAGCCCTGGTCTCCTGTAGCGCTCCCAGGCTTATTAGGACGAGGAAATTCCCGCCTAATAAATTTTGGTCAGACAGGTTGTCTGCTCTCAAACCCTGTCTCCTGATGTTATCAATGACAATATGTGCCCGAAACTTCATTAGCAATTTTAATTTCGCCCCATTCTGTGGTCCTGTGATCTCGCCCTGCCTCCATTTGCTTTCTGATATTTTATTACCTTGTGAAGTATGTGATCTCTGTGACCCATACCCTATTCGTGCACTCCCTCCCCTTTTGAAAATCGCTAATAAAAACTTGCTGGTTGGCCAGGCGCGGTGGCTCACGCCTGTAATCCCAGCACTTTGGGAGGCCGAGGCGGGCGGATCACGAGGTCGGGAGTTCGAGACCATCCTGGCTAGCATGGTGAAACCCCATCTGTACTAAAAATACAAAAAATTAGCCAGGCGTGGTGGCAGACACCTGTGGTCCCAGGTGTGTAGGAGGCTGAGGCAGGAGAATGGTGTGAACCTGGGAGGCGGAGCTTGCAGTGAGCTAAGATCGCGCCACTGCACTCCAGCCTGGGCGACAGAGCAAGACTCCGTCTCAAAAAAAACAAAAACAAAAACAAAAACAAAACTTGCTGGTTTTACAGCTCAGGGAGCATCACAGAACCTGCTGACGTGTGATGTCTCCCCCGGACACCCAGCTTTAAATTTCTCTCTCTTGTGCTCTTTCCCTTTATTTCTCAAACCAGCCGAGACACCTAGGAAATAGAAAAGAACCCACGATAAATATCGGGGGTGGGGTTTCCCCCGACAGATCACGAGGTCAGGAGATCGAGACCATCCTGGCTAACACAGTGAAACCCTGTCTCTACTAAAAAATACAAAAAATTAGCCAGGCATTGTGGCGGGTGCCTGTAGTCCCAGCTACTCGGGAGGCTGAGGCAGGAGAATAGCCTGAACCCAGGAGGTGGAGCTTGCAGTGAGTCAAGATAGTGCCAGTGCATTCCAGCCTGGGTGACAGAGCGAGACTCTGTCTCAAAAGGAAAAAAAAAAAAAGAGTTGTCCTTTCTCCTCCTTTATTCAATTACTTATTTACATCAATATGGATTCATGGATATTTATTTTACCCTGTGGGTTAAAAGCCATTGCTATCATTATTTCATTGTTCAAACTGGGCCAGGTTTGGCCACTGGGAGTTCCCTCAAGGTGGCTCTTGAATGCTTTCAACATGTACCCATTATTTTTTGAGTTTCAAATATTCTAGCCTCATTACATGTTCTAAACTCATCTTGTACTTTCTCTGCCTCAACCGTGAAATCAACCATTTCTCCAAGGAGCCCTAGTTCCCTTTATTGGAGAATGATGTTTAGAAACCAAGATCTGGACACCAGGTGTGCTCACTGCTACTGCGGTGTCATTGGTCTAGGCCCTCTCAGCAGGCAGAGCTATGAAACGTATGCAAGATACTAACACACACAATTTACTTCTAAATATATATATCTCTCTCTCCATATATATCAGATATATATACATCTGCAATCTGGAATTTATACTGATACCTTTAACTCTACTTCAACACCACAGAGTGCATTCTAGCTTCCCCACTTTGATTGCAATTTTTTTTTCGCCAGTGGTGAGAAACCTGGCTCTCACCCATAATATTTCTGCTTATTTGTTCATTTCTGGGATACATTCAAAATAGTGTCAGAACTGCTCCTTCTATGATGAGTTCCCTGTCATTCAGGGTGTTTTTGTACTTACTGAAAGAACTCTTTTAGAATATATTAGATCCAGATTTTAAAAAGGCATCTATCGCTCTTGTAAATTTTTAAAAAGGCAAATATAACTGAAATAAATTGTTTAAGGGATTCCTTTTCACATTTCGAGTCCAATGTCTCTTAATCTCTCTATCTTGGAGTTTTTAATGCTGTGCTATTCCACACAGCCTGGGCTTCTCCAGCATCAAGAATGCTCTACTACTATCTCTGGGATTTCCTTCTGAGCTGCCGACATCCACTCACAAATTCTGATGTTCGTGTGATGGCAGTAACAGCATGATGCCCCCCTTGCCAACAGAGACTGTATGATGCATCCCAATCTTAGAGATGTTAAAGTACAAAAAAAAAAGGTGCATCTTAGAAAGGACATAACATAGCTCTTTCATAAAGTAAGAAGGTGATATATAGCACCAACGTGTAAACTGTTTCTCTACACAACACGACTCCAGGTGTTACGCACAGACATTACAGTAGACACAACAGGCCTCTAATTCTAAGACCAAGGGCAAGGGAGATGGAACTAGAATTCCAGTAACACATTCCATCTGGGCAGCTTCTATAAGGAACTAGTGAAAGAGTCCTCCTGCAGCAGAGACTGCTAATTGTCCCCCCATATGTGTTCTCCCCTTCTTCCGGAATAACAATCCCCATATTTTAGATGAGTAGGTGGACGATGGGAAGAAAGTTTGTTTATGATGACGTGGTGTTCTGCCAGTGAGAGGTAAATGGAAGCACGGGACTTTCAGGCAGTGTTCTTCAAAGGGCATGGTGGCTCATGCTTATAATCCCAGCACTTTGGGAGGCTGAGGGGGGCGGATCACCTGAGGTCAGGAGTTTGAGACCAGCCTGGGCAACATGGTGAAACCCCATCTCTACTGAAAATACAAAAAGTAGCCAAGCATGGTGGCACGTGCCTGTAATCCCAGCTACTCGGGAGGCTGAGGCAGGAGAATTGCTTGAACCCGGGGGATGGAGGTGCAGTGAACTGAGATCATGCCACTGCACTCCAGCCTGGGTAGCAGAAGACTCTGTCTCAAAAAAAAAAAAAAAGTGGGGGAGACACGGCCAGGCGCGCTGGCTCATGCCTGTAATCCCAGCACTTTGGGAGGCCAAGGCAGGTGGATCACGTGAGGTCAGGAGTTCAAGACGACCAGCCTGGCCAACATGGCAAAACCCTATCTCTGTTAAAAAAACAAAAATGAGCCGGGTATGGTGGCTGGCACCTGTAATCCCAGCTATTCGGGAGGCTGAGGCAGGAGAATCACTTGAATCTGGGAGGCAGAAGTTGTACTGTGCCAAGATCATGCCACTGCACTCCAGCCTAGGCAACAGAGTGAGACTATATCTTAAAAAAAAAAGCGGGGGGGGGGGGGCAGACACGCCATTCTTTGACTCCTCTTCCCGCCTCCTGGCTGGAATACAGATGTGATGGCAGGAGCTTGAACTGCCATTTTAGGCTCAAAGGCAGGATTCTAAAGGTGGTAAAGTAGCGATATAGAATAAAGAGTCAAGGTACCTGAGAATCATGAAGCCATGATTTGGGAATCCTCTATTTTGAGATCCTGGTTATGAAAGAGAAAAATATACTTTTATCTTGCTTATTATTATCATGGGTTTACTGTTACACACAGTTGACGCTAATCTGAACTTGGGATATTTTTCTTGGAGACCCACCCTATCGTCCTAAAGGAAGTCAAGGAAAAAGGAAAGGGTGGGGCTTTCCCAAAGAAAAACAGGGAAATGCTAGAGCGAACCTGCAACTTCCTCTCTCCAGCAGGCAGCATAATCCACGATGCCATTCTCTCCCGGCAGTTTAAACCGGCGAGCAGCCCCTCCCTCGTAACCCACACCTCACAAGCTCACGATAATTGTACTGACATGGGTAACCATGACCTACATTAAAAGGTTAAAAGCAATTGGCACTTTTTGTCACAAATTCTCACATTTCTTTTACACGGGTGCCTCACGCAATTCAGCTGTGTATCTTCGCCTAATCTGGCAAATTTCCCAGATACACGTATCCTGGATCTTTGTGCAAGATTCAAACACGTAAACTGAGGCAATGAATCTTCTTTGGCACAGGAGTCTGCAATACAGTCTCCAGTAAACAGAGAGCCTGAGGGGCATCTTTCTTACTGGGCATTTTTGTCACGGAAAGCCCCACACTTCTCTGAAATGCCTAATTGATTAGCATTTGAGGAATGACATTCATCTGGCAGAGAGGGACTCTGTTCCAAGCAACTCCCAGAGCTTTCCTGCCTCAAATGCAATGTCTGCAGAGGGGGCTACCTGCATTGGTCCCCACCTGACACCGAGGTCCTTTCTTCTAACAGCACCTGGGTTTCCTTTTGGGAAACCTCCCTTCCCCATGCTCAGTACATGTGTTTCGGGCCTGAATGACCATACCCCAGGAGTGGCCCAGGCCTAAGGCATTCATTCATTCACCAGATACTGATTTGGCACCTACTGCATTCTAGGACTGGAGATAAAATACTGACCATTATAGACAAACATATCTACCTTCGGGAGCTTTCTGGGTGCTGGGGGGGAGGCAAACAATCAACAAACCTAGGTAAATTCAAGGCATGTCAGACGACCTAAGAGCAAAGCAGGAAGCAGCTTCACAGGAGGGGAGAGGGAGGGATGTAGAACAGGGTGGTAAGAGTGAGAAGCCACCTGCTGAGAAGGGGATGCGAGCAAGACTTGAAGAAGATCCAGGAGTGAGCCTTGGGATGTCGGGAAGGGCACTCAGGGCAGGGGGAACAGCAAGTGCAAATGCCAGGAGGCAGGCGCCTGCATGTTTGAGCAAATGAAAGGAAGCCAGCCAGGCGCAGTGGCTCACGCCTGTAATCCCAGCACTTTGGGAGGCTGAGGCAGGCAGATGGCTTGAGGCCAGGAGTTCGAGACCAGCCTGGCCAACATGGTGAAACCCCGTGTCTACTAAAAATATAAAAGTTAGCTGGGAATGTGGTGTGTGGTGCACACCTGTAATCCCAGCTACTTGGGAGGCTGAGGCAGGAGAATCACTTGAACCTGGGAGGCAGAGGTTGCAGTGAGCCGAGATTGCACCACTGGACTCCTGCCTGGGTAACAGAGACTCTCTCTCTCTCTCAAAAAATAAAAAGAAAAGAAAAGTAACAAAGCCAGGGTGGCTGAAGCAGAGCGAGCCAGGAGGCGAGGAGATGAGGACAGGGGTGGTAAGGGTTGGGGTGCTCGTCCCGTTCAGCCCTGAAGGTTGTTAGGGAGACTTTGGCTTTTACTCAGAGTATAAACATGCACTGGAGGGTTTTGAGCAGACGGGTGATGTGATACAATTTTCATCATGCAGGACTCCCCCTCCTGCAATGTGCAGAATAGACCTGGGGGGTTAGGGCGGAAATGGGGAGACCAGTTATTGAGGCGCTGCTGGCTTGCCACACAGCGGTAGTGCAGGAGGTGGCCGAAGTCCTCAGCTTCTGGTATGTTCTGAAGGTAAAGCTAGAGGGACTCATGGATCCATCGGACATGGGCGGGAGAGGAAGAGGAGTTAGGGTGACTTGGTGGAGCCACGGAGAGGTAGAGCTACCGTTTATGATTTAGGGAAGAACTTGTGAAGAAGAGGTTTGGGGGAAAGATAAGCGGTGTGGTTTTAGACCTTAGCCAGGTGGAGCTGCCCATGGGCAGGTGGATGTAAGAGTTTGTGCTTCAGGTTGGCACAGTGGCTCAGGCCTGTAATCCCAGCACTTTGGGAGGCCAAAGTGGGAGGATTACTTGAGCCCAGGAGTTCAAGACCAGCCTGGGCAACATAGTGGGACCCTGTCTCTACAAAAATTTAAAAATTAGCTGGGCGTGGTGATGCATGCCTGTGGTCTCAGCTACTTGGGGGTGGGGGCTGAAGTGTGAGGATCACTTGAGCCCAGGAGATCGAGGCTGCAGTGAGCTGTGATCATGCCACTGCACGCCAGCCTGGGCAACAAAGACCCTGTCTTCCTAAAGAAAGAAATGAAGGGAAGAGAAAGGGAGCAAGGAGGAGGAGGAGGAGGAATGGAGGGGAGAGGAGGGAAGGAGAATACATAATACAGTTTTAAAAAAACAATTTGTACTTCAGAACCTTGGGAGGAACCACTTCAAAGATACCATAGAGAGAATAGATGAGGTCATCTAGGGAGTGAACGAGGACAGGGAAGAAGGTGTCCCAGCACTGAGCCCCAGAAGGCAATGAGGAGAAAGCAGCAAAGCCAGTGAGAAGCCACTGAGGCAGCAGACACCACCGAGGGGTGGAGTGGCCTGGAAACCAAGTGGACCGAGCCCTGGGCCCCATCCCAAAGGCCTTTGCTGGAATCCTTGGAGAGGGGAAGCTCTTCCCCAGCAATGGGGTTTTCAGGAGGATAGTCTGTGAGCCAGCAACCACACTGCCCTTGCGAGGAAGGGCCTGACTTAGAGCTCAACAAATCCAGAGAACCAAACTAATAGGAATGAGGGAGAGAGAGACAGAGCCCGATGGCCCTGTGTCCACTGTGCTGGCCGGGGACAGCCCATGTTCCTCTCTTTGTATCACTCTAAGTTCGGTTTCTGTCACTTGCGCCCAAGACACCTCACGTACCTTCTAAGTTATTTTCTCCTGCGTGGTCCTGGGGGGCCGGGTGAAGCCAGCATCCCGCCTCTCCCTTTGGCAATCACACACAGGCAGCCGGGCCCCAGTGCAGGGTCAGAGGGCCCTACGTGCTTGATGGCAGGCCTTTCCCACCACGCTCGAATGGCAACACCATGCTCCACTCCAGGGTAGTTCAGGCCTTTCCCAACCCAGGCACTTTCACTAAGCTGTGATGGGGAAAAGCACCCCCAGGCCATCCTGGTCATCCTCCTGGGTGCTCACCTTGGGTTGTGGGTTGCAGGGGACCTCTGGGTCATCCCTGACAACGGCTCCTCTGCTCTGTCCGCATGGGCCAAGCACAGTGTGAATACTCTGCAGCTGGTAAAGACTTTGGGCGCAGTGGGCTGAGCGCACTTCCTTTATGGAAGAGGCAAAGGCTGGTGCGAGAGCTCTTCCAAAAACCTGAAGGGGAGCCTGCTGGCTTCCCTCTCCCTACCCCAGAGCCCAGGCCCCAACAGCACATTTATCCTCCAGAACACCACGTGGCCAACATTGTTAAAAGTCACTTCTGGCACCCCTAGAGCTGTCAGGAAACAATTTGGGGTGCACAGAGTATGATCCTAGGGATTGCAAACCCTGGACGTGGTTATGGGACTCTTCCACTCCCTGCTGTCTCTCTCTCTCTCTCTGGGGAGAAGACACCCCAGAAATATTCCCTCTGTCCCCTCCAAAGAGGCTGGCTCCCTACCTTCCCCATCTCACTGCCTAGGACGGGTCCTATCAGCAGACACACAGCACCTACCCTGCCACCCCTGCCAACAGGTGAACTGAAGCAGCATCTAGGGCCCCAGGGGTATTTGTTATGGGGATTAAGACACCCAATCACGCTGACTGGCAGATACATTCCACCTGTGGTTTGGAATCTAAAGCACTGAGGATTAAGAGGCGGGGAGGGGGTGGTGTATGATGAGAGCTTTCCTGGCTCTGTGAGGAGACCAGGTTTATGCTAGGCTGGGTGGAAGTGCTCATCCCACTTAGGTTTGTGTGATGCTCTTCAGTTTACATAACAGTGTCATGGTGCTCTCCCAGCTGATCCCTTGACTACCCTGGGGGCAAAGCCAGGCTCAGGTCAAGGTAACACAGTCAGAGAGATCAGAACGAGGCTTGCAGACTCCAACCCACGGTGCTGCCCTCAGTGCAGGCTGAGGCATGAGTCTGATCTGCACACACCCCTGCTGCTTTCCTGTGGCTGCTATAATAAATCACCACAAAATTGGTGACTTAAAGCAGCACACATTCAAGCTGAGATCGTGCCACACTGCCCTCCAGCCTGGGCAACAGAGTAAGACCCTGTCTCCAAAGGAAAAAAAAAAAAAAAAGCAACACACGTTCATTCTCTTATAGTTCTGGAGGTCAGAAGTCCAAAACCAATTTCTCTGGGTTGAAATTAACATGTTGGCAAGCTGTCTCCCTCCAGAGGTTCTGGGGAGAATCTGTTCCCCTGCCTTTTCCAGCTTCCAGAGCTGCATTCCTTGGCTGGCAGCCCCTTCCTTCACCTTCAAGTCCAACAGCAGAGCTTCTTGCTGAAGCAATCATATCTCCTCTTTTTCTGTTTTTGAATATCCCTTGCTTCCCTCTTTTTTTTTTTTTTTTGAGATGGAGTCTTGCTCTGTTGCCCAGGCTGGAGTGCAATGGCATGATCTTGGCTCACTGCAACCTCTGTCTCCCAGGTTCAAGCGATCCTCCTGCCTCAGCCCCCTTAATAGCTGGGATTACAGGCACGTGCCACTATGCCTGGCTAATTTTTGTATTTTTAGCAGAGATGGGGTTTTGCCATGATTGGCCAGGCCAATCTTGAACTCCTGACCTCAGGTGATCCACCCACCTCGGCCTCCCAAAGTGCTGGGATTACAGGCGTTAGCCACCGCACTTGGCCCTGCTTCTCTCTTATAAAAACACATGTGGTTTCACTTAGAGCCCGCCTGAATAATTCTGCAAAACAGCTCCAACTCAAGATCCTCAATCATGCCTGCAAAGCCTCTTTTGCCACATCAGGTAACATTTACAAGTTCTAGCGATTAGGATATCTTTGGGGGCTATTATTCAGCCCAGCACACCCTCCCTCCAAAGTTCCACGGCTCCACCTTTGCCTCTGTTTTTCACTTTGCTGGTTCCTCCTCCTTAGACTTTAAGGAAAGCCAACTTCCCATCTGCCTTGAACCATTCCTCCTCCTGTCCTTTTCCTCTCTGTCCACTGGACTCCAGCTCGTCTTCAGAATTCCCACGGGATTGGTTCTTATCAGCATCTAGTGCTTTGCATTAATTTTTAGTTTTTTTAAATATTAGCCTCCAGATGAGAATTTTTTCGTTTTTAAAAACAGAATTTGAATTTCTTGTAACACACATTCACTGAGAAAAATGAGAAAAACAGAAGACCAAAAACAAGAAAGTAAAAACCGCATGCAATCCTGTTAATAGAAGCAGCCGCTATTAATGTGTCTCTAATACAAACCAACAGAAAATATGTTTCGAAACATCTGTTGGACTCTGGAGTCAAGATATTCTGGTTCAAATTCCAGCCAGCCACTCACCATCTGTGTGCTCTTTGGCAAGTTACTTAACCCCTCTGTGCCTCACTTTACCTATCTGTAAAAAAGAAGAAATGATAGCACATACCTCCTAGGGTTGTTATGATGATGAGTTAACATACAGCATGTGGTTAAGACTGTGCCTGGCACACAGCAAATGCCATATACGTGTGAGCTGTCATCACCATTAGTATTACACTATTTAAGGGGACATCTGTTCAGATGGATAAATAACCTTTGGCAGTATAATTCGTAGCTACCTGGGGTTCTCTGGTATGAATGCACTGCTGCTCTACTGTTAGGCATTTAGGTTGTTTCCAGTTTTTTTCTTTTTTGCTTCTATAAACAATGAAGGGATAACCATCCTTGAACAAACACCTTTGCACACATCTTTATTTGCTCCTAAAAACTCAACTGCTGGGTCAGAGATCACACATATTTTTAAGCTATTGATACATCATTGCCAACCTGACCTTTATAATTCTCTACCCAGTGGAACAGCATGCCCCTCTCCCCACACCCACCCTCCCTGGGCACACCCAATGACCCTCATGTCTCCCCTCTCCTCCAAGGGACCACATTTCCTTACTCAACCATATATGTGCCCCCACATCAACATCACAGCACCCCAGTGAAGCAGAGAAGCAGACGAACTGGAAATGAGGGTTCAGGGTTCTGCTTTCAGCCTCCTAGGGCAAACCCATGCCTCAGTTTCCACATATGCAAAATGTGGGTCAACACATCTGCCAACAAACACTAAAATTGTCTATAAAATTGACTGGGGCTAGATATTCCATGGATTCAAATGAAACCAAAATTCTAAACAACAGGTAAAACTTTTGTTTCTTAATCACACATCAAGTATATTTTTAAAAATTTCCAAGATCCACTACTGAGGCTCCCCAGGGACCATTTCAGAGCCCAGATCTGCCATTTTAGAGCTCTGACTCTGAACCATTTTGGAAACATACTGCTCGAGTGCCGACGTGCAGAAACAATTGCCTTCCTACTTGCGAAAAGACCAGTGTCCCACTTTCACATATCACACTAAAAAACAAAAAAATCACCCAGCTACCGAAGGCACCAGGAATCTGCCCTCTGAGAATTGTAATGAGCTCGTGTGCAGGTGTGACCGTGTCCTGGGCTCCCCACAATATATATATATTTTTGAGACTCACTCTGTTGCCCAGCCTGGTGGGCAGTGATGCAATCTCAGCTCACTGCAACCTCTACCTCTCAGGTTCAAGCAATTCTCCTGCCTCAGCCTCCCCAGTAGCTGGGACTACAGGCACACACGACCAAGCCTGGTTCATTTTTGTATTTTTGGTAGAGAAAGGGTTTTGCCATGTTGACCAGGCTGGTCTAGAACTCCTGACCTCAGGTGATCCACCCATCTGGGCCTCCCAAAGTGCTGGGATTACAGGCATGAGCCAACTGCTTTGGCCTCACACTGTTAATGAGGGCTATTATTCCCATTTTACTGATAAGACTGAGGCTGAAAGAAGGTAAGAATTGCCCGGGAGCTGAGAAGCAGAGAGGAGACCCTGAAATTCACATCCTCCGATTCCAAAACCCCTGCCTTCCTTGTCCTTGTTGCAGCAAGACCCCTCTGAGGGGCCTGGAAATGGCCTCGATAAGCATTCGTGATTTATGAAGCCTCCAGATGGACCCCAACAGCCTCCTCTTCTCCCCAGAACAAAGAGACATGCTGGGTCTGGGCACGACAACCCACGGTCTCCTTCTAGTCCCATATGTGAGGGGGTACCTGGCCTTCCCCACGATGTCAGAGCTGTAGGTGTCTGGCTGGAAGGGCCCCACCCCGAGGCCATGCCCCTCTCACAGGAACCTGAGACCTAAGTAGGGTCCCCCAGAGACACATCTCAGAGAGGCCTGGACTGGTGCGAGAACCCAGTGAAGGAACTGGAACACCCTGGGGGGAGGGAATCTGGAAACTGGAGCACAGCGGGAGGAGAAGGGGCCCCCAGCACCGTGATGGAGTGCACTGAGGAGGCAGCCTGAGGACGCCAGCTCCGCGACTCTCATCTACTGTCCGCCTGCCAGAAGCTGGACTTGGCATCTTGCACACACTCACACCTAATCTCCAAAGGCCCCAGCCAGCTGGGCACCACGACGATCCCATTTTACAGATGAGGCAAGTGAAGTGTGGAACAGCTATTAGACTGTCCTAAAGCCAGGCAGTTAGAATGCCATGGGACAACTCCCAGTTCAGGGCTCGGTTCTGAATCCAGCGCTGCCTCTTCTGAGAAATAGGAACGTGAGGAAGTCACTGACTTCACTGGCAAGACAGGCAAGATAATAAAATAGGAGAATGTGAAAAGTACACAGAACTAAATCGGTATGAGTTTTTTTTTTTTTTTTTTGAGATGGAGTCTTGCTCTGTTGTCCAGGCTGGAGTGCAGTGGTGCAATCTCGGCTCACTGCAACCTCCCTCTCCTGGGTTCAAGTGATTCTCCTGCCCCAGCCTCCCAAGTAGCTGGGACTATAGGCATGCGCCACCACGCCCAGCTGATTTTGTATTTTTAGTAGAGATGGGGTTTCATCATGTTGGCCAGGCTGGTCTTGAATTCCTGACCTCAGGTGATTTGCCTGCCTCAGCCTCCCAAAGTGCTGGGATTACAGGTGTGAGCCACTGCGCCTAGCCTTCAATATGAGTTTTTAAAATTCAGTAAAACAATTTCTGAAGGCTGATGTTGGGGCAGGGAGTTAGGGGCCTCTACAGAATTATCCTAGAGACATAGATGCTGAGCGGGCTGTGTGAGCCTAGCCTCAGTCAGCAACCCTCGAGCATTTGCTGTGTGCCACCACAATAAAGTGGCCACCTCCCAGACTGTGACCTGCTTGTCATCCAATGGGGGTGATGGGTCAAATCTCATAGATGCAGGAGAGCAGGGAGAAAGGAGGGTGGGGACAGATCCAAATGCTCTAGGGGCCAACCAGCCAGAACAGGTGGGGCCCAAGAGGTGCCCACCAGGGTCTAGGTCCCAACCACATGTGTCGCCTACACTATCTGAGCAAGCCTCACACCATCTCTTAGAGACAGGGGCCAACAGTTCCATCTTTAAGATGAGAGGGCTGAAGTCAGAGAGGTTAAGGAAAATGTCTGAAATCACACAGCTGGCTACTGATGGGGTTGGATTTAGAATCCAGATCTGTGAGAAAAGGAAGAGGACAGAGAGGAAAGGCTGTGAAGACCACAAAACAGCAACAGAGAGGATGGGCTGTCTCCCAGGGCCGGATTGCAGGTGCAATGGAAGCCAGTGACTGATGATAGTGACTGAGAGGGGCCTCATCCACCCTGGCCAGGGACTTAGAAAGTCCACCAGAATCCAGTGAGCCCATCTGGTGAGGGAAGAAGGGTCCTGACTCCTCTACCAGGAGATGAGGGAACAGTGCATGGGGTCTCCAAAGCCTAGACCCCTCCTTGAGCCCCCTACACATGTCTCCTGTGAGCATTTCTCATCCAGGCCCTTTGGGGGCAGGAAGAGGGGGAGGAGAGAGGAACCAGGAGATCCGTTCACCATGCAGGGCTCTAAAAACCCATGGTGGGGGCCGGGCGCGGTGGCTCACGCCTGTAATCCCAGCACTTTGGGAGCAGGAATCACATGAGATCAGAGGTTTGAGACCAGCCTGGCCAACACGGTGAAACTCATCTCTACCAAGAACACAAAAATTAGCCATGCATGGTCGCGTGCCTGTAATCCCAGCTACTCGGGAAGCTGAGGCAGGAGAATCCCTTGATCCTGGGAGACGGAGGTTGCAGGGAGCCGAGACTATGCCACTGCACTCCAACCTGGGTGACAGAGTGGGACGCCATCTCAAAACAAAACAAACAAACAACCAACCCATGGAACTGTAAGCCTTCCTAGGGGGTTAACAAGTTCAGCGGCCTGTGCTGTTCCCTTCCAAGCTGGGTGAGCTGGGCCTGCCTTAAGTGGGCTCCACAAAGAAAAAGTTGGCAAGGGATTGGAGGGGGTGCCAGCCCCGTGGCTAACTGGGCACAGCGCTGGCACTTCTGAGCACCCAGCCCGTTTCCAGTGTCCCAGGAACAGCCTGCACCTTCCCTTCTCTACAAGTCTGTCACGAGCTATTGCTGCTTTATTTATTTATTTTTTTGTAAAGATGGGGTCTCCCTATGCTACCCAGGCTGGTCTTGAACTCCTGGCCTTAAGCGATCCTCTGACCTCGGTCTCCCAAAGTGCTGGGATTACAGGCATGAGCCACTGCGCCTGGCCTGCTACTGCTGATTTAATAAAACCTCACCCCCACCCCCACCTTTTAGCCCCCTCCCCCCCAACACACACGCACATTCCAGGCCATTCAGCCTCCATACCTCTCCCGGATCAAGCCTCTCTCACAGCCCAGAGCATGGGCCAGTCCCTTGATCCTGAACCCATAATGCCACCTCCGTCTTCATTAACAGAAATTGTTTTTCGAGATCTTCAAAAGCTGCCCCCGACTCAGATTCCACCCTGTTTCCTGAGTGCACCCACAGCCTTGTAACAGGGCTCCTGGGCTCTGCTCCCTCATCGGCCATTAATGTCCTCGAAGGCAGTGATCAGCCCCCTCCCCCAAGTGTCGGAGGACACTTACTGGAATCTGTGCTCATCTGACATACATGGATGGAGCACCTACAAGTCCCAGGCCTGGAGGAAGCCGGGCTGCTTTCCTTTCCTCCTGTCTGGGTCTCTCCACACCGGGGAGAACACAGAAGTCACTCCTCGAATCCTCCCCTGTCCCTTTCCCACCTCCTTTTCCTGACCGTTCTCTCTTGCTCTCCAGCCACTGCCCCCTGGATGTGAGTTTCCAGCAGGGCAACTGATCACGTCTCCAGAGGGACTCCAAGGCTGAGGGTCCCCAGTTAGTAGGGTCCAATCTGGCTTCCCACTTCCCAGGCCACTTGGCCTCCGCTCCCAGCAAGAAACTTCTCCCCCCCCAGAGAAAGACGGCCCAGATTGTCACAGGGGGCAGAAATAAGAGGTTCATGGCGCGGGTCCTGCCAGGAGCCCACGGGTCCTTTCTTAAGAGGACAAGCGACACTGATTGGAGGGCAAGAGCCCTGAGCTAGCTTTCAGGGTCCTGACCCGAGCTCCGCTGGTCAGAGACCCCAAGGGGCCACCCCCTGACCGGTGCTCCTGCAGCCCGGACGCCGGCGCAAGGGACTCGCCACAGCCTCAAGTCCTCTCCCCGGGCCGGGCTCCGCACAGAAACAGGTAGCACAAAACTAGGAATCAGTGGGGATCCGCACCCCTTCCTGCTCGGACCCGAGCCGCCCCAGGCCCCGGCGGCCGCGCCCGGAGCCCGCTCCAACTCGGAAAGTGGCGGGCGGCTGCGGGGCAGACGGGCGGTACCTGTGAGCAGCTCCAGCCGGTGTCCCAGCACCTTCATCTCGGCGCCTGGCGCTGCCCGGCTCTGGGTGGCGGCGTCGGGGCAGCGCGCTCCGCCGAGCCGGGGAGAGGAGCGCGGGAGACCCGGAGCGGAGCGGCAGGAAAGCGCGGAGCAAAGCGGGAGGAGCAGCTCACAGCAAGGAGCGCTCTCCCGCCCCCAACGCCGCGCTCCCCCCTCCAAAACGGTTTAAAAAAATCCACCAATTGCATGGCCGCGCACCCCCAAAAGGCACCCGCCGCCACCTGGTCCGGGTGAACTCCAGGAGGCGGAGGGAGGGCGCGGGGTGGGTGCGGTGACACCGCGGGAGGGGTCCCCCGAGCCCGGCGCCCGAACAAAGAGACCCGCCGCCTCCGGGCGTCGCGGTTGGGGGCGCGCGGACGGCGGCTGGGTGTCCCCAGCGCAGCTGGGAAGGCGAAGAGGGAGAGCGGGGGCCGCGGGCAGGAGGGGGCGCCGTCCCTGCGGAGGCGAAATGTGGCGGGAGCCAGTGGGTGCGGGGCTCGCGGGGCTGGGGTCGTGCGCGGGACTGTGCTGGGTTGGGCGGGGACGCGCGCAGCAGCCGCGGCGGCGAGAGGAACGGGACCTGGGCGCAGGGGCTAGGGCGCCGCCGACTCACCGTGGAGATGCGGGCGAGACAGACGCGCAGGCGGGTAGCGGGGCCTCGGCGCCGCCGACGCGCGGGTGCAGGTGCGGGCAGCCGGGAGCCCCTCCGCGTGCCCGCGGCTGCCGGGGCGGAGGCCGGGCTGGGGGCGGTGCGCCGTGGGGGGCGTGCCGGCGTGGGTTTGGCGGGTGTGGGCGCTCGGCCAGCGGGGCGGCGCCCGACCTGGGACTGGCCCCGGACGGACCACGGTACCTCGCGCGTGGTTTCCGCCTCCTGCGCGGCTAGTGCGCCCGGTGGGCCGGTGGGCCGGTGGGCCGGTGGGCGGGCGGGGACCGCGACGCGGAGCCTGGGGGCACACCCTGATCGATCCGCGCCCCTGCCCACTTCTCACCCGCTCCGCCGCGCGGACTGTGCTGGGTGCGCTGCAAGGCCCTGCCCGCCCCTCCAGGCCCCCTGTGGCCGCGCGGCGTCGGGTTCCCGGGGGAGGGGACGGCGCTGCCTTAGTCTTTGTTTAGACTCCCGAGGGGAACCTCAGCCCTGCAGAGACATCCCTACCCCACCGCCCCTGCGCCTGCTGCTCCGCGCCACCCGCCGTCCCCGCCTGGGAACCGAGGGAGAAAAGCCGTGGGGGTCGGGAAGAACAAGGGGCTCAGGGGCCCTTGGGGCGTCGTCCCCCTCCCCCCGTTTTCGGAGCCCGAGGGTGCCCTTGGGGAACTTGTGCAGGAGTGGGGAGGGACATCCCCTAGCAAAGGTGTCCCGGGCCCTCAGGGTCCCACCCTGAAGATGGGGAGGTCCCTGCTCCCCTCAATTCACATCCATTACCTGAGCGGGAAAGGGAACATGGGGACCCGTGTCTTCCTCAGGCTCATCCTGCTCGGGACCCCGGGGCACTCCTCCCTCCTGCCACACCCCTCACCACCCTGCCTTTGGTCCCAGATGAAGTCCCACTCTGGGGAGTATGGAAATCTGATGGCCTGAAAAATTTTATTTGGGCAAGACAGCTCAAGACAGGACTCCTGGAGACCCGGGTTCTGTTCAGGCTCGGCCTGTGACTTTGGGCGGGGCTCTGCTCCTCCCTGGGTTCCAGCCTTTTCCATGCAGGTCATCTTGGAGGTCCTGAATGGCGGTGGGGTTGAGGGTGCAGAGGGGCCTTCAGGCTTCCGGGCCCTTCCGCAGACCTCTCTCTGGGCTGGTTTGCGGAGAGGCCCTGGCTTTTCTTTCCTCCATCTCCAGGGGGCTGTGGCCGTGAATTAACCCATCCACCAGCTGAGAAAGCTGGTAAGATTTTGGTGGCCCCAGGTGGGGCACATGTTCCCGCTTGGGTTACAGCTTTGTCCTTGGGTTACCCCTACAGCTTGGGGTGCAGTGTATAAATCACAGGAGGCAGCAATTTGGGTTCCTTGCTTTGCGGAAATCCCTGCCTCTCAGTTTCCTCCTTTGCAAAGGGGTGGAGGGAGGTCGGTGATGACAGAAGTGAACCTCTATTTCTGACACCTCCACCAGGCTTAGTTCTATATATAGCAGCCAGGAGCCAGTCCTTAGGAGCACAGGCTGGTCCTATTGCTTCCTGGCTGTGGGATGTCTGGCAAGCTGCTTACCCTCTCTGAGACTTCATGTCATACTCTGTGAAATTGGGATGATGCTGACCTCAGGATTCCTGTAAAGATTAAATAACAGAATATAAAGAAAATGCTTAATATAGTGCCAGACACATAACTTAAGTTTAAGTGTTCAATAAATGGTCATTATTATTACTCGTGATGAAATTGTTATTATCGCATGAGAGATTCTTTCAGGCTTACCTAAGTCCTACCCTTTTCAGTCATTAAAGACTTTGTCATTGGACAAAATTGTTGATGTTCTAATGACATAATTCGCGGGGCCTAGGCTGTTCTGCAGGCTTCCTAACAGGAGCTTTGACACTATGACACACCTGTCTGTATGAGACACGGTGTCTGCAGTGACCTTGAACTCATGCAGACTATCCATGTAGCTCAGATAGTTCATGAACTCCTGTGAGCATTCCAGTGAGTCAGATTGTGGATTTGAACTCCTAAAAGTGGAGACAATAGGGCCGGGCGTGGTGGCTCATGCCTGTAATCCCAGCACTTTGGGAGGCCAAGGCAGGTGGATCACCTGAGGTCAGGAGTTCAAGACCAGCCTGGCCAACATGGTGAAACCCCATCTCTACTAAAAATACAAAAATTAGCTGGGCGTGGTGGCACATACCTGTAATCCCAGCTGCTCGGGAGGCTGAGGCAGGAGAATCACTTGAACCCAGGAGGCGGAGGTTGCAGTGAGCCAAGATTGCGCCACTGCACTCCGGCCTGGGTGACAGAGTTTAAAAAAAAAAAAAAAAAAAAGTGGAGACAATAGATGATGAAGAAATGTAATTGTGAGGGTTCCCAGGGCTGTTGTGTCAAGCAAAGGTGCTTAGGGAATAGGCAGGTGGAGGAGGCCCTGACCCTTCTGGAAACATCAGTCATGCCAGGCAGAGGAGTCACTGCCGAGTCAGCAGAAGGGCAAGCTCTGGGTCCCCTGTGCCGCTGGGCTCTCTTCATCTTCAGCACCCTGGGGAGGAGGCGTGATGTTTGGGAGCAGGTTGGATTAACAGTGGAAAGTAGAACAGTGCAGAAGGCTGAGCTGTTGCCTGGGACAGGAGGCCTCTAACAAAGTGTCCCCCCAGCCTTGCTCCTAATTACTTGAAACATGCTTCCTTTTACACTGCCTTGTAAAATGGGCAGAAGATCACTGGCCTGCACCCAGGTTGGAGTTGAGATAACCTTTCTGAAGATCTCAAATGAGCCTTCAGTTTCTCATCTGTAAACTCGGGCTGATATATCAGTCAGGGTGTTTAATTGCAAGAAATAGAGACCTACTCTGGCTAATTGAAGCAGAAAAAGACTTTGTTAAAAGGAGGATAGGCTGGGCATGGTGGCTTATGCCTGTAATCCCAGCACTCTGGGGGGCTGAGGCGGGCAGCTCTCTTGAGGTCAGGAGTTCGAGACCAGTCTGGCCAACATGGTGAAGCTCCATCTTCACTGCAAATACAAAAATTAGCCGGGTGTGGTGACAAGCGCCACCACACACGTAATCCCAGCTGCTTGGGAGGCTGAGGCAGGAGAATTGACTGAACCAAGGAGGCAGAGGTTGCAGTGAGCTGAGATCCTGCCACTGCACTCCAGCCTGGGCAAAAGAGTAAGACTCCATCTCAAAAAAGAAAAAGAAACAAAAAGGAGGGTGGGCAGCTCTTGGAATATCGGGTGCCAGGCCTGACACTGCAGTGTTGCCCTGATGTTAAAACCACCACTGCCATCCCCCGGCACAGAAACTGCAGCCAGTGCCACCCCTGCACATGGCCACTGGGCACTGACATCAGGATCTCCGCTGCTGCTTCCCCAGTCCTCACCACAGTGGATTCTGCATGGTCTTGGCTTCCTCGAGCCACTAGTTTCTAATTAACCAAGAACAGAGCATGCCCAGATGCAGCGGCTCACACCTGTAATCCCAGACCTTTGGGAGACTGAGGCAAGAGGATTGCTCGAGCCCAGGAGTTCAAGACCAACCTGGGCAACATGGCGAAACCCCGTCTCTACAAAAAATACAAAAAGTAGCCAATCATGGTGGTACATGCCTGTGGTCCCACCTCCTTGGGAGGTTGAGGCAGGAGACTTGCATGAACCTGGGAGACGGAGTTTGCAGTGAGACAAGATTGCACCACTACACTTCAGCCTGTGCAACAGAGCGAGACTCCGTCTCAATTAATCAATCAATCAATAAAAAGAATGGAATGTCTGATTGGAGGAGCCCAGGTCATATACTTTGGCAAAGCAGTAAGCAAAGCTGGGGAAAGATGTTTTCAGTTTCTCTAGTGGGAGGTGGGCTCTGCCTTGTAGAAAGGGTGTGTCAGCTGCTGGGGGACAAGAGTGACCAGTGACCACTTTAGATAACAATGGTCTTGTGAAACTGTTGTGAGATGATGCACATGGACATTTGACTTGGAGCCTGGCATGGAGGGAACACAGGGATCTCAACGATCCCTGTCGTTGAGATTCATACCACACTGTGAATGTAAACCAGTGATACTCCTCCATTCTTTAAATTTTTGATTTTTCAGCAGATGAAAGACAAAAGGACCTTGAAAACAGTATGGCTTGCTGCCCTTCCACAGATAGAGGCAGCTCCGGTCCTGCTGCCAGGAGGACAGGTGACTGGGTTTTTCCATTGTGGTGATGAATTGGGCTGAGTCATCATCCCCTCGTGACCATGACTGGGAGCAAGTAAAAAGAACCAGCTGATGGAGTCAGAGGTGCAGATGATGAACCTGGGGCTATTGAATCTTCATCCGTCAGCAGGGGTGGGGGAAGCAGAAACTGTCTTCCCCTCCCCACTAACACTCCCTACTCCAGAATCTTGAGCCACATGGCCTCAGGGAGAGAAGAGAGGCTCCTTTCTTTCCTTTCTACTATTGATTGAGTGTCTCTTTGGTGCTGTGGGGTTCAATGGAGAACGGAGCTGATCAGGACATTGACCTTGCCTTCAAATGGAAACCAGCTCAGAGTCCCGTAACCTCAGTACCAGGCAGACTCGGCTAAGATGAGTAATTGATGTTACCATGGAGTGCAGTGGAGGCCTGGAGGACTCAGCAAGGGTTTCCTGGAGGAAGAGGCACCTGAGCCCCCTAGAGGTGGAATATCAGCAGATGGAGATGGGAGGTGGGTGAAAGGGAGAGAACATCCATTCATCCATCTGTTCATTCATCTATCCATCCATCCATCCATCCATCCATCCATCCATCCATCCATCCATCCATCCTTCCTACAATGGGTCAGCCAGGCTCTGTGCTGAGTTCAGGGAGGCACAGAGCTAAGCACAGTGCAGTCCTGCCCCTCAACAGGAGCCCCTGAATTGAGGTGGAGAAGCCTAGGTATGCATGAGCAGATGGTGCAGAAGCTGGAACAAGGAAGTGGTGGGGGAGAGTGCCCGGCCTCAGCCTGGCTCTGGAATTTCACCAGTTACCAGATTATCTGCTCCCTGTTCCTGGGCCACCGTGGACGACTCACTGGTTATATTGCAATCCCCTTTCTCCCATGATATGTAAGGGCCCTCCTCCCTGCAGGGCCAGCCCTTTGCTATGTGGTGACTCTGGACACCCCACTATCTCCTCTGTTCCTGAGGACAGTAGAACCCCCTCTAGTGCCCTTTGCAAATGCCCCTCCACCTGCCCTGGAAACTTTAGCAGACTCATGGAAACCCGGTTGGTGCTGAGTCAAGGCAAGAAGTGGAACTGATAATATTTTTTTACAAATTGTAATAGTTAAATATATTCAATGCATAAACCTTATGCAGGGGGAAAATAAAAATCACTAATAATTCCACTGCCTAACAATAGCCAGTGCTAACATTTTGGGGGTTTGACCTTCAACACTTTATATACGCACGCACACACACACACACACATACATACATACAGTGGTCCTCTGTGTCTATGGGTTCCACATCCATGGATTCAACCAACCACAAATCAAAAATATTTTAAAAACCAATAAAATAATATAACTATGAAATAATGCAAATAAAAACAATACAGCATAACAACTATTTACACAGCATTTACATTGTATTAGTTTTTTCTTTTCAGATGGAGTTTCACTCTTGTTGCCCAGGCTGGAGTGCAGTGGCGTGATCTCGGCTCACTACAACCTCCGCCTCATTTCAAAGGCTGAGGTTTTGTTTTGATCTTGTATTATGATGTGTGTGTGTGTGTGTGTGTGTGGTTTTATTGTTTGTTCTTTTTGCTTTTTTGGTGGTGGTGGTTTTTTTTTTTTTTTTTTTTTTTTTTTTGAGATGGAGTCTCCTTCTGTCGCCTACACTGGAGTACGAGTGGCTTGATTTTGGCTCACTACAACCTCCGCCTCCCAGGTTCAAGTGATTCTCCTGCCTCAGCCTCCGGAGTAGCCAGGACTACAGTTGTACGCCACCACATCCAGCTAATTTTTGTATTTTTAGTTGATACAGGGTTTCACCATGTTGGCCAGGCTGGTCATGAAACTCCCGACCTCAAGCAATCCACCCACCTTGGCCTCCCAAAGTGCTGGGATTACAGGCATGAGCCACCGTGCCCAGCCTGATCTTTGTTATGGTTATGTAAGATGCTATCATTGGGAGAAACTGAGTGAAGCATAGACTGGACCTCTGTGTACTATTTTTTTTGCAACTTCCTGTAAATCTACAATCATTTCAAAATAACAACAACAAAAATTGAGGTAGGCCTGGGAATGAACTATTTGACCTCAGTTTCAGAAGCTTCTGTTTTAAACTCTACACTTTGTCACCAGAGCTAAGGTTTCCTCGTCTCAGTTTCCCTTGAAGGGTGGGACTTGGTCTAGGGAAAAGCACCCCTCATGGAGAGTGGCGGGTGACCATCCAGGCTCTCCGCCATCATAGTGCTCCTGCAGCCCAAGTGTGTGCTTGAGGGGCTGACCTACCCTGCTCTCTGCAGGAGGGGAGAACCTGGAGGGGAAAAGGGGAGGCACGGTTTCCCTTGTGGGCTCCAGGGAGTTTCTAGGACAGGTAGGAATCTGGCAGAAAGCAGACGAAAAGATGAGATTTGCTCTTTGGAGCTGAGCAAAGCCTTCTCTTTCCTTAGGAAAACCCATGTGTCCAGAGAAACCTCTGTCCTGAAGGTCAGCTGGATAGGGGTCCCCTTTTGGCAGGCTCAGCCTTCTTGGGGTGTCATTGGCCCAGCCTCATCTTGGGCCTGAGCTAAAGCCATCCACAGAGCTGGGCATGGGCCTCTCCCCAGACCTGGGGCAGACTCAGTTCTATGACTCACCACCCAGGGGCACTCTCTGTTCTCAAGGGCTGCAGTTTCCCCGGTGTCCTGAGCACCATGACGACAGGGTTGGGTTGAATCAGAGGTTTCAAGCAAGTTTCCACATAACAGAAACTGGGGAGCCAACTTAGAATGCTGGCTTGAGAGTCTCCAAGATCATCCTCAGGCTTCATGATTTGCTAAGACTCACAGAACTCAGAAAACCCATTGTATTCGTGTTTATCATTTATTGTGGTGTAAGGATACACATCAAAATCAGTAAAAAGAAAAGGTACAAAAGCAAAGTCCCAGGGATATCAGGTGCATGCTTACAAGTGTCCCTTCCTAGTGGATTCACATGGGAACACACTAATTCTTCCAGCAACAATGTATGACAACACATGCAAGGTGTTAACAACCAGGGAAGCTCACCTGAGCCTTAGTATCCAGGGTTTTTATTGAGGTCAGTCATGTAAGTATGCATCACCCATATGACCAACCTTAGCCACCAGTCTCCAGGCCCCCAGAGATCAAACTGATACAGTGGCCTCAGACAAATAAAAACAGGCATTCATCACAAGTTACATTGTTAGTATAAACTCTGGTCAAACTGATACAGTGTGGCCCAAGGCCTCAGACATATAAAAACATTGTTATCAAACAGGGCTACAAGGGCTAAGGTTTATCTCCTAGAAGGAGTCAAGGACCAGCTCCTTTTTGGAATGTGCAGGGTTTGAGCAATACCAGCCTTCTGAGCTAACTCTTTACTGGTCAGATGTCAATCATTTATTTTACCTAATACACACACAAATCATCTGTTAGCACCATGATTTCATAAAAGAAAGATTTAATGCCAAGAAGGTAGGTTGGACGTCACGACAGTGTGGGTGGAGGTCTGTGCTCTCCAAGAGAAAACAGTTGACTTGATGTTGCTGACTATGAAAATGAAGGGACCAGAAGCCACAAGTGTACACCGTGAACCCGACATGGGCTTTTTTTCTTGTTTGTCTGCACACCTTTGTCTCCAGTCAAGGAAGGGATGAGCTGAGAGGCTCAGCCCTGCCTCCGCTCCTGTGCTGGCTCTGAGTCAGATGTCCCTACTCTTGGGCAGGACCAGGCCCTGCTGGGAATGGGGGGCATGGTGTGGCACCCTCCTCCCTTAAGCATCTAAGCCATTTGTCCTTTCTTTTTTTGGAACTTGTTACTGTTACAACTTATTCTGTCAAAAAAGGGAGTCTCTTCTTTTTTAGCAAGTACTCTGGCCTCTGCCCTGCCCCGTGCCCCAGGCTCTGGTCCCTACTAGGCTGACTCTATGACTCTAGAATAGAAGAGCTATTCTTTTTTTTTTTTTCTTTTTGAGACAGGGTCTGGTTCCGTTGCTCAGGCTGGAGTGCAGTTGTGTGATCATAGCTCACTGTAGTCTCAACCTCCTAGGTTCAATCGATCTTCCCACCTCAGGCTCCTGAGTTGCTGGGACTACAGATGCGTGTCACCATGCCTGGCTAGTTTTTGTATTTTTTGTGGAGATAGGGTTTCCCCATGTTGCTCAGGCTGGTCTCAAACTCTTGGACTCAAGCGATTCTCCTACCTCAGCCTCCCAAAGTGCTGGGATTACAGGCATGAACCTCTGCGCCTGGCCAGAACAGCTATCCTTCTAAGGTCCCAACTCATCCTGCTTTCCTCACCATATATCCTGCATGCATGGAGCTGAGCATTAAAGGCCTAGGTTGCTGGCCTATGCAGGCTTCAAGGCTTGGAGACAGACAGCCCTGGGTTCCACCATCCACTACCTGGATGACCTTGAGCAAATAACCTAACCTTGCAGATCTCCCTGTTTCTCAAGTGGGTCTAATGATAAAGCTTTGGGGAATTAGTGAGTGGGTAACAGCCCAGGGCCTGGTGCCCTGTTTGATTCCATTGATTAGAAGCTGTGCGGATGATGAATCATGCAGTTTCAGGTGCAAAGCGTGGGGGCAAACAGAATCCTTATGATGAGTGCAGTAGGTGCTGTGACACATCCAGCTACCTTGGAACTGGGTGCTGAGAAGTCAGGGGGGTTCTGGGGCTTCAAGACTTCTGGGGAGGGGGCACAACTCATGCACATGACAAGAAGAGAGCTGGTGGGGCTTTGGGGTCGTGAGGACTGAGGGGCTTGTTCACCGTGGGGTCTTTGCATGTATATTCTCTCTGTCCGGAGACCTCTTCCTTCCATTTTCTACACCTCCCCTGGCTAATCCCATTTATCTCTGGATTGTCCATTTAGACCTCAACTAACCCCTTCATTCCCTGACTCCCCGCCTCTGAGCCCCCTTTGAGCCCCATGCTTAGTTGTAATAATAATCTGCCATTTATTGCACCAGGGATAATGCAGAAGGCATTACCTACATATGTTATCTCCTTTGACTCTCTCAATAGTTAGAGAGTTAGCTGTGGCTTTATTTTTCTGATTTTACAGAAGAAGAAACAGACACACAGAAGTGAAGCAAGTGGCTCAACCGCCCTCCCTCACTCTGTACAGTGGTTGTCCGTGTGCAATTTCATCTGTGCCCTGAACGATGAACTTCCTGAGAGCAAGGAAGCTTGTTCACCGTTTAGCCCCAGATACCTAGTACGGGCTCAGTAGATGGGAGGCCTCCACCAGTCCTTGCTGAATGAATGAATGAATGAATGAGTAGATGAATGTTTGTAAAGTGGCAATGCAAGCTTGGGATACCATGGACCATGGAATAAACAAATATTCGTACCTGTGATGGGCAGAATAATCCCCACCACCCCAAATATTAATCCCTGGAACCTATAAATGTTATGTTACTTGGCAGAGGGAAAGGAAGGTTGCAGATGGAATGAAAGTTGCCAATCAGCTGACTTTAAATAGGGACATGATCCCGGATTATCTAGGTGGGTCCAAAGTAATCACGGGGGTCATCAAAAGTGGAAGAGGGAGGCAGGAGGGAACAAAAGAAATGGCAGTGTGAAAAGGATGTGGCTTGACAATGTTGCTGGATTTGAAGATAGAGAAAGGGCCACAAAGGCAAGGAAAGCACGCAGGCTCTAGAAACTGGAAAAGGGACAGAAGGGGATTCTTCCCTACAGCTGCCAAAAGAAGGACAGCCCTGCTGACATCTTGATTTCAGCCCACAGAGAGACCCATTTCAGACTGAGGACCTCCAGAACTGTAGGCAAATATATTTGTGTTGTTTTAAGCCACAAATGTGTTTTATTTATTTATTTATTTATTTATTTTTACGGAGTTTTGCTCTGTTGCCCAGGCTAGAGTGCAATGGGACAATCTTGGTTCACTGCAACCTCCTCCTCCTAGGATCAAGCGATTCTCCTGCCTTGGCCTCACAAGTAGCTGGGATTTCAGGCATGCACCACCATGCTCTGCTAATTTGTTTTTTTGTATTTAGTAGAGACGGGGATTCACCATGTTAGTCAGGCTGGTCTCAAACTCCTGACCTCAGGTGATCCACCCGCCTCCACCTCCCAATGTGCTGGGACTACAGGCATGAGCCACCACACCCGGCCCACAAATGTGATTTTTGACAGTTACCATAAACAAATGAATATAATGCCCTATCCCTGATGCCAAGAATCACATCTCACCCTTAGTGGTCACTTATGACATGATGGTTGAATTGCACTGGAGTATTGCTATAAGCACCCCCTTACTATCAGGAAAGATACATTAAACAAAGTGCTTTTAAAAAAGTTTATATATTGGGGTCTAACTGGGAGGTCTCAAGGTGGGTCAGAATTTGGTCCTGAGACAGAACCATTAGCTCAGCAGGTTGGGCTGGATGGATCACAGAGAGTGACACCAGGGGCCTTTGAGGGAAGGGAGTCATAGGCCGGTGAGTGAGCAGTGATGCTGGACGAGTAGATGTCAGCATCCTGGGACCACCTATGGCCTCAGGCCTGGGGTCCCTGCATAATCATTAGGGCCACCATGCGTTGAGTCTAGACCCTCTGCCAGACAGGATCCTAAGCTCCCTGTAACATCAGCCCAATAGCCCATTGTGTAGGCAACATGATGCTGCCTGCCTGTCAGAGGAAAGAGCAGCCAGCCCTTGTGTACTCCTCCACTGTGCCGGACACTGTTCCAAGAGTGGCACAGCCTTAACCCATTCAGTCCTCATAACAGCCCCATGTGATGACTCCCATCATTGTCCCGTTTACAGATTAGGAAACTGAGGCCTAGAAAGGAAGTTACTTTCCCACTCGCATAGCCAGTAATTGGGTCTGAACTAAGGCAGTGTGGGCCCAGGGTCTCTGTTCTTTTTCTTTTTTGACACAGGATCTCCTACTGTCACCCAGGCTGGAGTGCAACGGTGCAATCATACTGCAGCCTTAACCTCTGGGCTTAAGCGATCCTCCCACCTCAGCCTCCAAGAGTGCTGAGATTACCAGCCTGAGCCACCAGGCTCAGCTGTGGGTCTCTTAACTACTATGCTTTACTGCCTGTCTAGATGGAATAATAATTACATCATAATTATGTATCTATTAATATAAAAGTATAATAGTATAACAATTTAATAATTATAGTACCAAAATATACCATTTTAGCACATTGGTTATTTTGAACTGAAGTCAACTGAGAAGAAGCAGATACAAGAAAAACTCTCTGGCCACCCCCTATTTGCCTAAAAGCAGGATATAAATGTGTAAAGGTAGCTCTTCTTCACTCTCTGCCAGGAAGAACAGAAGTTAATCATCATAGACAACTTTGGACCCTTAGCCCAGAGAGGGCAACAGAGGAATCTACAAAACAAACCTGACTCACCCACCCTATCTTCCCTTAGTTTCTCCGTGTATTTACCCTCCCACAACTTGCCTCCCTAGGAGCTCTAAGTCCTTTCACTTTGTCTTGTCACTTCTCTAATAATTTATTGTTCTTTTGTCAAGATGCTGCATAAGCCCAAGTTCTAGCCACTCCTTTCAGTTACTCGTCCCTGAGTATTTCCATGTGTATGCATGATGCACATGTTAATAAACTTCTGCTTGTTTTTTTTCTTGTTAATCTGTCTTTTGTCAGCCTTGTTTACAGGACTCCAGCCAGAAAATGTAGGAGGATGGAAGGAAAAAGAATCTTTTTTCCCTCCCCTACAATACCACCTCCCATTTGGATCAAGCCTTTCTGTTTATGACACATTCTCTTGTTTTCTCTTGTCATTCTCCCAGTGGCTGGTTATGATCATGAGTGCCCTTGGCTCACATTTTGGGAAACAGAGTCCAGAAAGGGAGACACCCACCCATCTACTGTCCGAGATGAGGGTGGGATTCCTTCTGGGGTCTCCTGCCTCCAAGTCCAGAGTCGCCCACTCCCACTGGCTGCCCCTGTCTTCTCCTGGTGCATTATTTATGGGCCATTACCCACCTCCTGCAGGCGTCCAGATGCTGCCTGCCAGAGCTGTGACCTCAGTGTCCCCTGGAGAAGATCAATGGCTGCCCCCCAACCCCCTGCCAGCCCTACTCTCTGCTCTCCCCTCCAGCCGCTGCCTCTTTGGGTCTCTGCAGGCTCCTGGTGTGTGGCACAGCCTGTCCCCTGTCCCACCCACCAGAACCACCTTGTGAGCACAGCTTCCTCTTTGCCAAGCCAGCTGACGTATTCAGCAGGCTCCCGACTTGCTGAGCAAAGCAAGGGTAGTGGCGAATTCCAAGCTTGCCAGGCCCTCACCCTGACACGTGCAGGGGTGGCATAGGGGGTGTGGATGGTGTGTGCATGTGGGTGTGTGTCTTGAGAGGAGGGTGTGTGTGTGTGTGTGTGTGTGTGTGTTGTATGTGGGAGGGAGGTTTAAGCACTCATGGTTGAACCTATTTGCGTTGCCTCTTCTGGGTCTTGTAACTGAAAGTGTAACCAGCAAGGGTCATTTTCTTCTTCTCTGTCACCCAGGGGGGTGGGAAGAGGTGCTTAGATCTAGAGTTAAGGTTGGGAGCAGGGCCCCTGAGGACCCTGGGATCCCATAGCTTTGGAGCTGTGTGACGTTGTGCAAATTGCTGAATCTCTCTGAGCGTTATTTTCCTTCTCTTTAACTACATCATTGAATCATGATGAAGATTAAATGAGAGTGCACAGAAAACAGTGAGCACAGAGCCTGAGGGAGAGCAAACACTGAAAATGAGCTTTTTTTTTTTTTTTTTTTTTTGGGGGGGACGGAGTCTTGCTTTGTCACCCAGGCTGGAGTGCAGTGGCGCGATCTCCACTCACTGCAAGCTCCGCTTCCCGGGTCACACCATTCTCCTGCCTCAGCCTCCCGTGTAGCTGGGACTACAGGTGCCCGCCACCACGCCCAGCTCATTTTTTTAAATGTATTTTTAGTAGAGACGGGGTTTCACCGTGTTAGCCAGGATGGTCTCGATCTCCTGACCTCGTGATCCGCCCGTCTCGGCCTCCCAAAGTGCTGGGATTACAGGCGTGAGCCACTGCCCGGCCGAAAATGAGCTTTTGATGGTGCATGCGTTTGGATCACAAACTCCTGGAAGAAAGAGCACGAGGAGACGAGTAGCCCAGGGTTCCACAGGCAGGACTCATTGGGTTTTAGGCAGGAGTTAGGTCATCTTCACCTCAGTTTCCATGTCTATAAAATGGGCAATAGTTGAGTCGAGCAGTTGCTTAAAACCATGGCTAACATTATGGAATTCTAGAAAATAAAAGTGAAAACCCCAGGTCATCGCCAAAGTTTCCCCTTCTTGAACTGAACACTTCCTTCCCTTTTCCTCAGATTTGAAGGCATTTGGCAAGTGTTAGCACATAAAGCTGAAGGACAGGCATCTTGGTTTCTCCTCCCTACTTTAAAGCCCCTGGTTGAAGGTCTCAGAATCATCTGGAGACCTTGTGACTCACAAAGCCCCTGAGTCCTGACCCTGGGACCCTGGTTGGTTGGGGACGAGGGTACCAAAGCATCTGTGTCCTTAATAAGTTTCCCGAGTGAGTCCAAAGCAGGTGGCCACTGTGAGAAACTAGAGACCAAGTGCTCTGTTGGGGATTGTCCAGGGGCCCCTGGGAAGAGTCCTGGACTTCCAGAGTCCTGTCTCCAGGCTCCTTCTCCTCCATCCTAAGACCCTGCGAATTAAAGGAACGAGCTTTCCCAGACGTCACCATCTCTCACTTCCTCCTATTGAGCATTGTTGATCTCTGTATTTTGATCAATTTCCAATCACCATAACTGTTCTTGGATCCATGTCAATTGACATTGGTTCTGCAGATGCCTCACCCTGGAGGCACAGGTAAGTGAAGCTGGATCTACATCAAAGTCTTCCCCAGACTAGTGAGCACAACTTGAAAAGTCTGCTGTTCGGGTGATGAGACAACTGAGATAACAGTGTGGTCAGTGTCCAGGAAGCCACAAGCCCCAAGTGCCAGCATTTCATCATTGCATCCTGCGCCTGGTTGGGCTAGTGGGTGCCTGGTAAATAGGAGGCAGAGGAGGGGAATAGTACTGCAGCAATAGCTAACTGGTTTACCAGGAGCAACCCCCCCACCTTTTATTTTTTCTTAATAGATTCTGGAGGCCGGCTTTGTCTGCTTTAAATCTCATTGTATGGCCAGGTGTGGTGGCTCACACCTGTAATCCCAGCACTTTGGGAGGCCGAGGCGGGTGGATCACAAGGTCAGGAGGTCAAGACCATTCTGGCTAACATGGTGAAACCCCATCTCTACTAAAAATACAAAAAATTAGCTGGGCATGGTGGCAGGCGCCTGTAGTCCCAGCTACTTGGGAGGCTGAGGCAGCAGAATGGCCTGAAACCGGGAGGTGGAGCTTGCAGTGAGCCGAGATCGCACCACTGTACTTCAGCCTGGGTGACAGAGCGAGACTCCTTAAAAAAAAAAAAAAAAATCTCGTTGTATGATTTTTTTCCTGTAGTGAATCAGCAAGAGTCTAAGGTCTTAAGTGATTTCAGTGACCTTCACCACATTCAATGCCCTCTTAATCCAGAATCAACTGTGCCCCTTGTGAACACACACCTGCCCTTCCTCCATCTCATTCTTCATAGGAACAAGCACGATCATCAGCAAGCCTCAAAGGCTCACCATGGACTGCAAATCCATCTGAAAGGTTCTATATATTTGCAACTACAATCCCATCAAGTAGGAATTTAGATTATCCCCATTTTACAGATGAGAAAACCAAGGCTTAAGGAAGTTAAGACTTAACTTGCTGACAGTCTTACAGCTGGTCAGTGGTGGAGCAAAGACTTGAGCCTGGATCTCCAAGCCCACACCTTTAACTACTCTGCCGAAGAGCCTTTTCATATTGGTAGAAACACCTGGTTTTATAGGATAGCCCCTCACCCAAGCCCTCTTCTGTACACCCCTTCCCCAGGGCCACCTTCTAGCTAGCAGTCCTGCAGCCATTCCCACTTGCAGTGAATGTACTCCATCCCTACTGCCTGGAGTTAATTATCTCAAAAAGACATTTGGAAACTCAGCCTTGCTGAGTCTAATGTGTTCCCTTTTGCTAATTCAATAATCCTGTTTTTCAAATATGAGTGTGTTTTTTAAACCTGTCATTGGACTGATTACTCAGCAGATATTATCTGATCGTTGTTTTCTTCTTTGAACTCATGCTCATACAAGCCCGATGGATTTCAGAGCGGAGACCTGTGATTTATGACCGGGGTGTCTATTCACCAAGGGCAAGGCCTTGGCTCTCTGTATGCTGAGGCTCAGCAATCAGCCGGGACATAAGAAGGCCAGCCTGAAGCCCTGAAAAATATAACCTACCAAATCATGGCAGAAAGCAGCAGCTTGAGCTCCTACTGGTGCATTTGGTTCACCAAATGCTAAGAGTGATTATATCCAGGTGGTGGATTTTAAGGGAATTTTTAGTTTCTTCTTTATACTTATCTGTTTTATTTCCCACTGTTTTTAGTTTACAAAGTGTGTATAATTTTAATAACAAAATAAGAATACATTTATTGTGATTAAGGCGGGTGTAGTAGCTCATGCCTGTAATCCCAGCACTTTGGGAGGTCAAGGCAGCAGATTACTTGAGGTCAGGAGTTTGACACCAGCCTGGCCAAAATGGTGAAACCCTGTCTCAACTAAAAATACAAAAAAAATTAGCCTGGTATTGTGGTGAGCACCTGTAATTCAAGCTACTCAGGAGGCTGAGGCAGGAGAATCACTTGAACCTGGGAGGCGGAGGTTACAGTGAGCCCAGATCGCGCCACTGCACTTCAGCCTGGGCGACAGAGAGAGACTTTGTCTCAAACAATACCACACACACCAAAAAATCATTTATTGTGATTAAAAATAAAGTTAATTCAAAAAGATAAATGTGATCCTTTAGGCAAAGCCTCAGGTGAGTCTGGCTTTTATGAACTTGTTAAAGCCGCTCCCAGAAGCAGACCCCTCCGAAAATGAGCAGAACTCGATGCGAAAAGAGAAAACAAGACCAAGGCTATTAATTATGTTCATATATTTCTGAAAACAGAATGAAATTTGAGCTTTTAAAATGTAGACTTTATCATTTGTTAAATCCTAGATGTCACTTTTGTTTACCCTCAGGCATGACTTACATAAATTTGCAAGTAGACTGTAGGGTGGATCTGTTTGTGTGTTTTTCATTCAACAAACACGGATTGAGCTTCGCCCTATACAAGTCAGTATTCTAGGCTTAAAGGATTCGAGAAGGAATGAGGATGGAGCCTCAGGATTGAGCACCTCCTAGTCTAGTGGGAGACAGTTATGCAAACAGTTACACAATTTGACAAGTGCTGTAGGAGTGCAATGGGGAAGCCCAAAAGAGGCGATCTTCGCTCTGCCTAAAGAACTCAAGGAAGGCTTCACAGAGGAGGTGACTCACACTTAGAATAGGAGTTTTCCAGGTAGAGAAGGTGGGGAAGACATTCTGGGCAAAGGGAAGAAGATATGCAAAATTACCTGGGGATGATGGTGATAGGAAAAGCTTGTGTCCATGAAATAGCAAGTTGTTGGTTGTGACTACAATTTAGAGTATATAGCATATGCATTTGTAGATGTTGGTTGGATGGTTAGGAACCTTGAATGATGGACTAAGAGGTTAACTTGAAGATAGGGAGCTATTAAAAGGTTTTAAGCAGTGGAATGGCATGATCAGATTTGCCTTCTAGAATGGCTGCTCAATGGATACATCCATGAAGGTCCACCTGGGAGACAGAAATCACATCATTTATTTGGACAGAGTGAATTTAATGTAAAGAATTATGAAGTAGGTCAATCTATCCATCCATCCCCCATCTGTCACATGTCATTCATTAAAGCTCACTGTTTTTTCAGTTCTTTTTTTACTTTTATAAATTTAAGGGTACAATTGCAATTTTGTTACATATGTAGTGTATACAGTGGTGACGTCTTGGCTTTTAGTGTATTCATCACTCGAATAACATACCAGTTATTGTACCCATTTTTTCGTTTAATATGAACTTTACAAATAAATGCAAAAACCTTAAATATACATTTGCTAAGTTTTGACAGATGCGTACACCTGTCTAAACTTTCTGTTGAAATATGAGACATTACCATCACCTGAAAAAGATCCTTCATGCCCATTCACAGGCAATCCCTGCTTTCACAGAGACCACAACCACGATTCTAGTTTTTTCCACCATAAAGTGGTTTAGTTGAGGTTTCTCAGCCTCAGCACTGCTGACATTGTGGCCCAAATAATTATTGGTTGTTGGGAATTGTCCTGTATGTTATTTAGCCTATACTAGAACTTCACACAAATGGAAGCCAAACTTTTTCGTTTGGCTTTTTTCACTTAACGTAATGTTGATGAGATTCTTCTATGTTGTTTTGTATATCGCTGGTTGTTCCTTTTTTTGAGATGGAGTCTGGCTTTGTCGCCCAGGCTGGAGTGCAGTGGCACGAACTCGACTCACCGCAAGTTCCACCTCCTGGGTTTACGCCATTCTCCTGCCTCAGCCTCCTGAGTAGCTGGGACTACAGGCGCCTGCCACCACGCCCAGCTAATTTTTTTTTTTTTTTTTTTGTAGTTTTTAGTAGAGACGGGGTTTCACCATGTTAGCCAGGATGGTCTCGGTCTCCTGACCTTGTGATCCGCCCGCCTCGGCCTCCCAAAGTGCTGGGATTACAGGCATGAGCCATCGCGCCCAGCCTGTCAGTCTTTTTGATTTAGCTTTTCTGGTGAAAGTAACATAGTTTTTATTGTGGTTTAAATGTGCCTTTCCCTGATGAGTAATGATGTTGAACTCTTTTGCCATTCATAGATCTTCCTTTGTGAGTCTTTTGTTCAAATATTTTCCTCATTTTTTACCGGATTTCTTGAGACAGGGTCTCACTCTGTCATCTAGGCTGGAGTGCAGTGGCATGAACTCGGCTCACTGCAGCCTCTGCCTCCTGGGATCAAGCAATTCTCCCACCTCAGCCTCCTTAGTAGCTGGGACTACAGGCACACACCACCACACCTCGCCAATTTTTGTATTTTTTGGCAGAAACAGGGTTTCACTATGTTGGCCAGGCTGGTCTTGAACTCCTGGTCTCAAGTGATCCACCTGCCTTGGCCTTCCAAAGTGCTGGGATTACAGGCATGAGCCACTGTGCTGAATAAAGAGCCTTTTAAGTTTTTAAAGCCTTTTACATTTTATGATTAAGTCTTTGATCCATACATGCCGCTTGTTTTTTTTCCTAGACAAGGTCTCTCTTTATTGCCCAGGGTGGAGTGCAATGGCGCAATCATGGCTCAGTGCAACCTCAACCTCCTAAGCTCAAGCAATCCTCCCATCTCAGCTTCCTGAGTAGCTGGGACTACAGGTACGTGCCACATACCAACTAATTTTTAAATTTTTTCGTAGAGATATGGGCTCGCTATATTGCCCAGGCTGGTCTTAAACTCCTGGGCTTAAATGATCCTCCCACTTCAGCCTCCCAAAGTGTTGGGATGACAGGCGTGAGACACAGTGCCTGGCCCATATATTCCACTTTCTATGTCCCTCTTGGTTCGAGCCAGATCCAAGAGCACAGGGGCTTCTGAGTCAGGCATTTAGGTGGTGTCTTAGCCAATTTTCTGTTGCTATAACTAAATACCACAGACTGGGTAACTGATAAAGAATAGAGTTTAATTTAGTTCATGGTTCTAGAGGTTGGGAAATCCAAGGGCATGATGGCAGCTTCTGGTGAGGGCTTTGGTACTGCATCATAACATGGCAGAAAAGCGAAGGGCAAGAGAGCATGTGTGAAAGAACTCGCAAGAGCTAGCCAGGCTCATTTTACAACAATCCACTCTTGGGAGAATTAACTCACTCCTGCAATAAAGGCATTAATCTATTCATGATTCATGTGGGCTCCACCCTCATGACCCAATCCCCTCCCAAAGGCCCCACCTCTTAATATTATTACATTGGCAATTAAGTTTCCAACACATGAACTTTCGGGGGATGCATCCAAACCACAGCAGGAAGCATCCATCCTCCCCTCACCCCTGCTGAGCCTCAGAGCTACACAGGTGGCTGTGTCAGGATGTCCTCATGCTGGAGAGACATGAGCATTCACCTGAGTCATCAAGCTGCAGTTATGTGTCCACTCTGAAGGGACAGAGAATTGGTCTGCTCACCATTGACCATCAAACCCAGTTTCTGCCTTCCAGGTCTGGTAAAAAACTAGCTTTTGTCCTAGTCCTTATTAGACCTTGAGAAAGTCTCAGCCCTTATGGAGCTCCCTGATCTGTAAAAGGAGAGATCTTTGACATGAGGCAGCTCAGCCTAGCAATGAATCGATTAATTGTGAGGCTGTGGGTTCAGACTTCCTGCCTGGTTCAAATCCTGCTCTGTCTCTGCACCCAGTGCAAACGAACCCATCTTTGTGCTTTGGTTTCCCCATCAGCGAAGTGGGATTAACGACAGGGTCAGCTTCCGAGATAAGACTCATATAGCTCTGGCTCACAGCACTCAACAGTTTCTAGCTGGTTCTCTTGCCTGCAGCATGTCCCTCGAATGAACAGAACAGCCCTGGGTGGTCAGAACTCTCATTGGCCTCATTGTACAAGTGAGAAAATCCAAGGTTGAGAACATTAGGGACTTATCCAAAGTCCTAAGTCTTAAAAGTGGCAAAGCTGGGATTGAACTTCAAAGGTTGCAAAGCTCTTGGGGAAAAGAAATCATTGAAAAAAGCTGTGCTGTATTAGCTCACATCCTCCCCTCGCTCCTTAGAATACCATAGCCAACTGAAAATTAAGCCTAGAAGAATATTTAAGATTTAATTTCACAGGCACAAGAAACAAGCCCAGAATCAGAGGAGCTACTGTCTCCCACAGCAAGATGAGGGATGCTCTGGGGATGAGAAGGACCATGGGGGAGCCAGACAGTCTGGGTGGGGACAAACCAAGGCAGAGGCTGCCAGCTGGTGGCCCCAAGTCTGTTGCAATCCAGGAATGCATTTATTTATTTATACAACCTAATTTTTTTTTTTACTATTAATATATTAATCTGCTTTACTCAAAGTTTTTTTTTTTTTTTTTTAAGAATTGCAAACATTAAACAATCAGGATTTCTGTCTCTCACGTACATCACATGCACAAGCACAGACAAAATCTAGATATCTGGCTTCTCCTGAAAGCTCAGAAGATTTGGCAACACTGGGTAGCCACTGGCTGCAGCTGGCTTTATGAGGCATGAACACCTGGGTCCCCACAGTCCCCACCCCTTGCTGTCCTTTACACCTGACCCTGGAAGGCACTGGGTTTCGGACCTCTGACTCTCAGGTTTCAATGCTGCTATTCTCAGCTGGGGGCCTTCTCAGATAGGGTTCTCACCCTGGTGGCCACGGGTAAAAAGTGAAGGAGCCTGTGAATTTGGATGGGTGTACTAAACATGTGTTTCCGATGTTTTGACATCTGAGAGTTTGCTGGCCCTGGGGAAACTCCTCCTTGCAGGGCCAGTCAATTCCTAGTGATAGTAAATGACTTTCTTAACCTCCAAAGCCTGAACACCACAGCTACCTCCTGCATCGGGTTTTTACACACCGGGCCACTCTTCTCCTGCCCTAATCACCTCCAGACAACTAGAGACGACCCCTATGCCCTAGTAACCCCTGAAATTATTCAAACTGGCAAATTCTAAGCCTGTGTACCCTGTCTCACCCATTGCTTCCTGCAAAAACCACAATAAAGGCCCTGGCCCAGTTTTCCTCCTGTTTGCTTTGCTTCCTGACCAACCCCATGTTGTCCTGCATGGCGTGGTGTGCCTCCTCCTCTGGGATCTGTTGTTGCAGGAAGTCAGGGACCCCGAATGGAGGGACTGGCTGAAGCCGTGGCAGAAGAACATAAATTGTGAAGATTTCATGGACATTTATCACTTCCCCAATTAATACTCTTTTTTTTTTTTTTTGAGACGGAGTCTCGCTCTGTCGCCCAGGCTGGAGTACAGTGGCGCAATCTCGGCTCACTGCAAGCTCCGCCTCCCGGGTTCACGCCATTCTCCGGCCTCAGCCTCCCGAGTAGCTGGGACTACAGGCGCCCGCCATGCGCCCGGCTAATTTTTTTTTTCTATTTTTTTTAGTAGAGACGGGGTTTCACCATGGTCTCGATCTCCTGACCTTGTGATCCGCCCGCCTCGGCCTCCCAACCCAATTAATACTCTTATAATTTCTTATGCCTGTCTTTAATCTCTTAATCCTGTTATCTTTGTAAGCTGAGGACGTATGTCACCTCAGGACTATGTGATGATTGTGTTAACTGTACAACCTGTAAAACATGTGTGTTTGAACAATATGAAATCAGTGCACCCTGAAAAAGAAAAGAATAACAGCAATTTTCAGGGAACAAGGAAAGATAACCATAAGGTCTGACAGCCTGTGGGATCAGGCAGAATAGAGCCATATTTTTCTTCTTGCAGAAAGTGAGTAGGAGAAATATTGCTGACTTCTTTTCCCAGCAAGGAATAACCCTGGGGAAGGAATGCATTCCTGGGGGGAGGTCTATGAACAGCTGTTCTGGGAATGTCTGTCTTATGTGGTTGAGATAAGGGATGAAATACGCCCTGGTCTCCTGTAGTGCCCTCAGGCTTACTAGGATTGGGAAATTCCAGCCTCGTAAATTCTAGTCAGACCGGTTGTCTGCTCTCGAACCCTGTTTCCTATTAAAATGTTTATCAAGACAATGCATGCACAGCGGGACACGGACCTTCATCAGTAATTCTAATTCTACCCTTTGCCTTGTGATCTTTTATTGCCTTTGAAACATATGATCTCTGTGACCTACTCCCTATTCATACACCCCTCCCCTTTTGAAATCCCTAATAAAAATTTGCTGGTTTTGTGGCTCGAGGTCACCATCATGGTTCTACCAATATGTGATGACACCCCTGGAGGCCCAGCTGTAAAATTTCTCTCTTTGTACTCTTTCTCTTTATTTCTCAGACTGGCCGACACTTAGGGAAAATAGAAAGAACCTACATTGAAATATTGGGGGCTGGTTCCCCCAATAATCTGTGAGTAGCAAGCTATCATTTCAACAGCAGTAAGCTCCCGATCTGTTGGTGTCACCATAGCTAAATGATAATAAAACCTACGTTTAAAGCAATGGACAGAAAAATGTCCATCTTTCTTTTCACTAACCTCTAACTGCAACTGGGTGTTTCCTTCAGTTATCACTGTAGCAACAAACCACAGTAGTATTAACAGTGTCAGTTATAAGAATTAAAGACAGAGGAAATAAACATGAAAGGTGGCTTGGTAGTTAACACAAGTTTATTTTGGAGAAAACAAACCTGAGAGGGGCGTGTGGCCAAGTTAGGTTAGAGGCACACTTTTTTACAGTCTAAGAATTTTTAAGGATTCAGAGTGGGAGAGTTTATTAGAGCTTGGACTGCTTTTGTGTTTTTTGGTTGTGCTTATTCAGGAGAGAGAGTTGTGTGTCTGTTCCCATACATCTTTCTGCAGCTGCAGGCATACCCCTCAAGTCTGCTTTTAGCTTCCCTATTTTAGTGCTGAAGGGAAGGAAATGTACTTATTAAGGCCCACTGTTTTACTGGGGCCCATTGTATGAGGGTGAAATTTAGCATTTACCGAAGAGACTTTCCTCCCACCTCCCTCTGTGCCTGAGTTGTTTTATCTGTGTTTTACTGTTTGCTCTTTCTGGCTGCTTGTAGTTAGAAGGGAAATGATTTTCTTAAAATGCATAAGGCTAAGAAGGGAGCTGGAGCTTAAAGTGGCAGTGTTTGTCCAAGATAACAGTGTTCCTGCTCTGTCATTAGTGTCTTTGCTTCATTAGAAACCATAAATCAGCCTGGTGTGTGGCTCATGTCTGTAATTCCAGCAATTTGGGAGGCTGAGATGGGAGGATTGCTTAAGCCCAGGAGTTCAAGACCAGCCTGGGAAACATAGGGGTACCCCATCTTTACAAAAAATAAAAAATTAGCTGGGTGTGGTGGTGCATGCCTCTAATCCCAGCTACTTAGGGAGGCTGAGGTGGGAGGATCATTTGAGCCCAGCAGGTCAAAGTTGCAGTAAGCCATGATTGCCCACTGCATTCCAGCCTGAGTGACAGAGCAAGACCCTGTCTCAAAATTAAAATAAATAAATAAATAAACATAAAAATAGGCCAGGTGTGGTGGCTCACGCCTGTAATCCAGCACTTTGGGAGGCCGAGGCAGGCGAATCACCTGAGGTGAGGAGTTCAAGACCAGCTTAGCCAACATGGCCAAACCCCATCTCTACTAAAAATACAAAAATTAGCCAGGTATGGTAGTGCGTGCCTGTAGTCCCAGCTACTTGGGAGGCTGAGACAGGAGGCAGAAGTTGCAGTGAGCTGAGATCATACCACTGCGCTCCAGCCTGGGCAACAGAGCAAGACTCTGTCCAAAAAAAAAGAGGAAGAGGAAGAAGGAGAAGAAGAAGGAGAAGAAGAAGGAGGAAGGAGGAAGGAGGAAGGAGGAAGGAAGAAGGAAGAAGGAAAAAAGAAGTCAGTAGATGTAAAGGAAGAGCAGAGATTACAGCCAGGAAGAAGGCAGACACCCTGTTTTCCAAATATATCAAGTTTCTTAGAGGAAATAGGCACAAAATTCATGCATTTGACCATTCATCCATTAAAAACAAAATATGGCTGGGCATGATGGCTCATACCTGTAATCCCAGCACTTTGGGAGGCCAACATGGGCAGATCATTTGAGGTCAGGAGTTCGAGACCATCCTGGCCAATATGGTGAAACCCCGTCACTACTAGAAATACAAAAATTAGCCTGCATGGCGGTGTGGGCCTGTAGTCCCAGCTACTCAGGAGACTGAGGCAGGAGAATGGCTTGAGTCCAGGAGGTGGAGGTTGCAGTGAGCCAAGATTGCACCACTGCAGTCTGGCCTGGGCAACAGAGCAAGTCTCTCTCTCTCTCTCTCTCTCTCTGATATATTTATATATTTTTATATATATATTATATATATAGTTAGTGACAGTGAAGTGGCATGGAAATGTGGCAAAAATCTGAATGACAAACTTGGGGTATACTCTACCAAATGGCATCCCAAGGTCTTGAGAAACTCCTGGATCATAGCCATCTCGATGCTTCTCCTCCGAGAGGTCTACTTGTTCCTTCGTTCATTCTTTTGTATGTATGAGAGCACCAGTCTATTGAGCACCTATGGGTGCCAAGTTCTGTTACTTGACTAAGAACAGATCTAGCTGCTTCCTGACACTCCCCATCTGGACACGAAATTCTTTCTGTCGCTGTGCCAACCTTCTCTTCTTTTTTTGCCCCTCTCTTGATCTAAGAATCCCATTCCCGGGTGGGTTTGGTGTGTTAATGCTGGGCAAGTGAGCCTGCCTGGACCTATGGCTATCGCAGACAGCTGTGGCGGTAGGGGTGGGGGGCAATTGAAGGTCTCTAACTTCAAAGGTCCCTTGGGAGGTGCATGGGGTCCTCTTGGGGTTCCCAAGGACCAATCTGCCAGCTTGTGCAGCACCCTCAAAAAAGAAGGGGAAAATATCACGCTCTATCTGGTATCCAGAAAACCACTTAGATGAGAAGCTCTTCTGTCTGCATTGGACAAGCTCCAACAGTAATCACAAATCTACTCCTTATCAACAAGTCCCTCATCTACCACAAGTAACCAAGTGCAACCTAGAAATGCCATTGTCTTTTGTTCACACACTATTTTTTTAGAAATCTGCACTTGGTTTGTGTATGAACATATATTACAACTGTTGTATGTGATAAAAATTTAAACTGGCTTATACAGAAAATAGTTTGTTTTTTTTTTTTTTTTAAACAAAGGTCATTTACAGCCAGGCACAGTGGCTCATGCCTGTAATCCCAGCACTTTGGAAGGCCGAGGTGGGTGGATCACAAGGTCAGGAGATCGAGACTATCCTGGCTAGCATGGTGAAACACCGTCTCTACTAAAAAAAACACAAAATAATTAGGCGGGCGTGGTGGCGGGTGCCTGTAGTCCCAGCTACTCGGGAGGCTGAGGCAGGAAAATGGCGTGAACCCAGGAGGCGGAGCTTGCAGTGAGCCAAGATTGCTGCCACTGCACTCCAACCTGGGTGACAGAGCAAGACTCTGTCTCAAAAAAAAAAGGTCATTTACGAGGTGAATTGAGAGGCCTGGGGATGCATCTGTTTCAGGCACCGCTGACCCAGGGAAGCCTTGGTTTTTCATCTCTGGCTCTTGCTTCTGTTGTGTTCACTTCAGTTTCAGGCTCTATTTTGTGGCCAGATGGAGATACGCATTCTAGTTCCTACCTCCTGTCTGGTTTCAGGTCCAGCGAATTTGCACGTGTCAGGAATGTGACCAGTGTTCTGAATTGGTCACATGCCTGTACCCACCATGGCTGGGGGCGTTGGAATTATTGATTGGTTTGGGGTGAGAGGCATCACGGTCTCCTTCCCTAGAACTGATCAGCTTCTCTGGGAACATGTGAACCAATGGGATGGATGCCCAGAGGACAACAGGGGTATAGTTCCCAGAGGGGTAGAAAATGGATACAGGCAGAAATAACAGCAGGTATTCTTGGCCTTGAACAGATGCTAAGTGGAGGGGCTGGGGTTGCACCTGGGGTTGTGGACCACGAAGCCCCCATGGCCTGTGGCCTCCAGAAATGAGGTCTCATCCCTGTGGGTGAATCTCTCCCTGTCTCCCTTCGTCTTTTGCAGCAAACCTCAGTCTGAAGTGAAACATCAGGAAATAATTCAGTCTTTTGTTTCATGGACACATACACAGAGCCTGTAGGTTCTGCACACATTCCTTAGATGAGTGGTAGTTGTGGGCGAGGCTGCAGGTGTCTGTGTCATACCTTTGGGGCCTGGAGGCCAAGCAGCGGCTTTCATTGGATGCTTCCCCTAGATCAGGGTACATGGGAACAAACCTGGGTTCCAGATCCCCCGTCAGCTCAGGGCTGTGCACAAGGGTCTGGTAACAATTGGCAGATGAGGTGGAGGAGCTGGGAGCAGATGGGCCCTGGAGGGTCAATCACTCCTTGGGGAAGTGCAGACAGGTGTGGTTGCAGCTCCCTGGCTGATTGGTGCCTGACTGAACCTAATGATGGACATGAACCAGAGGCTTCAGAAGTGCATGCCATCACTGCTCCTGTAGCTACGCTGCCCTAGCTCAGGCTGCCATAATGAAACACCATAGACTGGGTGGCTTAACCCAGGAAGAATTTCTCACAATTATGGAGGATGGGGTGTCCAAGATTTAAGGTGCTGGCAAGGTAGGTTTCATTCTGAAAGCTCTTCTTTTGGCTTACATGTGGCTGCCATCTTGTTGTGTGCTCACATCACTTCTTCTTTTTTTGTTTTTATTTTTTTAAATTTTTTTAATTTTTTATTTTTTGTCGCCGGGGCTGGAGTACAGTGGCCGGATCTCAGCTCACTGCAAGCTCCGCCTCCCGGGTTTACGCCATTCTCCTGCCTCAGCCTCCCAAGTAGCTGGGACCACAGGCGCCCGTCACCTCGCCCGGCTAGTTTTTTGTATTTTTTTAGTAGAGACGGGGTTTCACCGTGTTAGCCAGGATGGTCTCGATCTCCTGACCTCGTGATCCGCCCGTCTCGGCCTCCCAAAGTGCTGGGATTACAGGCTTGAGCCACCGCGCCTGGCCTGTTTTTATTTTTTATCTTTTTGAGACAGAGTCACACTCTGCCACCCAGGCTGGAGTGCAATGGCATGGTCATAGCTTGCTGCAGCCTTGACCTCCTGAGCTCAAGTGATCCTCCCACCCCAGCTTTGCAAATAGCTGGTACTACAGGTATGCACCACAATGCCCAGCTAATTTTGTAAAAAAATTTTTTAGAGACAGGGTCTCATTATGTTGCCCAGGCTGGTCTTGAACTCCTGGGCTCAAGCGATCCTCCTGCCTCAGCCTCCTAAAGTGCTGGGATTGCAGGCATGAGCCACTGCACCTGGCCAACATGACCTCTTCTTTGTGCATGGGGGAGAGAGAGAGAGATTGTGTGTGCGTGTGTGTGTGTGTGTGTGTGTGTGTGTGTGTGTGTGTGACGGAGAGAGAGCGCACATGCATGCAAGCTCTTTGGTGTCTCTTCTTATAAGGGCACTAATCCCATTATGAGGGCCCCACCCTCATGCCCTCACGTAGCTATAATCACCTTCCAAAGGCCCCATCTCCAAATCCCATCACATTGGGGGTTACGACTTCCATATATGAATTTTAGGGGGACATAATCCAGTGCATAGAAGATGCTAAGTCCCTTCCATCTGTCATTCGGTCTGACCTGCCTGGCACTCTGTGCTGTTTTACAGATGGAGAAGCTAAAGCCTGAAGGGCAGAGTGACTGACCCAGGTCTCAGAGCCTGGGAGTGGCAGAGGCAGGATTGGAATCCAGGGTCAACTGGCTCCAAAGTCCATTCATTTAATCATTGAGCTCTGCAGTTTTCCAAGGGCCAAAAATCTGAACAGACAGTGGGCTTCTGAAAGCCAAACAACGAGGATGCAATAGATTACAGACACGCCACTCACAGGATATTACTAATTAGGTCAGAAAACCATTGGGCAGTTATTTCAAAGAAAAATAAAGCCATGAAGCAAAATGCTTATATGCTCTCCTTTGGTACCGATGGGGCAGGTCCTACCTTGCTATCATTGCATTTCTGATGCCTCTTGCTGGTGCAGGATGTACTTAGTGCTTGGTCAATATGGAGAAAAGGAGGGATGGACGGAAGAGGGAGGGAATCAGGAGGATCTTGTACCATGTGCTCCTGGGCCAGAGCCAAATTTTCTTTTCTTCCTTTTTTTCTGAGATAGACTTGCTCTGTTGTCTAGGCTGGAATGGAGTGATGTGACCATAGCTCACTGCAGCCTCCAACTCCTGGGCTCAAGCTATCCCCCTGCCTCAGTCTCCCGAGTAGCTGGGACTACAGACATGTGCCACCACACTGGCTAAGTTTTTAATTTTTTGTAGAGGTGAGGTCTCACTATGTTGATCAGGCTGGTCTGGAACTCCTGGCCTCAAGCACTCCTCCTGCCTCGGCATCCCAAAATGCTGAGATTCCAAACGTGAGCCATCATGCCTGGCCCGTAGCCTAATTTTCTTGAACTCTAATTCATGCTTAAGGTCCAAAGAGTTTTGTTTCACACTATTTTTCCTTACTTCCCCCACCCCGCCACGCTCAACTTAGAAAAACTGCAAACACAGAAAACTATAAAAAGCAAAAAACACCCACAGACCATAGCTGTCAAAATCTGTGGTTGTTTTTCCTTCCAGTCTTTTTTAAATGCCTCAATTCATTATTTTTGTCTATAATTTTAACATACGTAGACACATATATGCTCCATGTTTGAAGATACAATAGCTGCCAAGAGCATCTTGCCTTTCGTTAGAACACCTTGCAAACTGCCAAGGCAGCATTTCATCACCTTCAGAAACACTTGCTGGACCACTTCTCTGCTGGGGGCAGCAGGGACAAAGAGCAGAGCCCAGGCCCAGGCCGGGGTGATCAGCTGGAATTCTAGTATGAGAGGGGATCTTGGCATTCTTTGGGTTCAAATCCTCGTTTTACAGGTGAAGACACTGTGGCCTGGAGATTTGAAGAGCCGGGTTCTGGCTGCTCACCAGTCCCCTGGTGGCTCTTCTAGCTGGGTTTTACATGCACAGTGCCATCTGCCCAGACTTGACTGTTCTCCATTTGCCCCTCTGCACCCACCATCTTCCCTTCAGCTTGCTCCAAACCCTGGATGGTTGACCTGGGGGTGCCCTATGACCTGGGCTCCCTTACCCTGTGGCTTCTGGTTGGCTTCAGCCAATGGAAACACTGGTGGAAGACTGGAGGGAGGAGGAGAGATGCAAGGGTCGTTCCCTTGATGCTTTTCCTTCCAGGCCTTCATTCCTCTTCTGAAAGTGTCTTTGCCTGTTGGGGGTGCAATAATGAAACAGCATAGACTGAGTGGCTTATACACAACAGAAATGTGTTGCTCACAGTCCTGGAGACAGGGAAGTCCAAGATCAAAGCATCAGCAGATTCAGTGTCTAGTGAGGGCCTACTTTCCGATTCATGGATGGTGCCTCCTAGCTGTGTCCTATGAACTCCCGTGGGCCTCATTTACAATGAGCACTAATCCCATTCCTGAGGCCCCACCCTTACGTCTCACCCCTCAAAGGCCCACTTCCTAGTTACCATCATATTGGAGACTAGGTTTTGCTATGATTTGAAAGTTTCCTCTCCAAAATCCAGGTGTTGAAACTCTTCAAAATCCAGGTGTTAAAACTCTTTATTTTAGAGACAAGGTCTCCGTCTGTTGCCCAGGCTGGAGTGCAGTGGCATGAACATGGCTCACTATAGCCTCAACCTCCTGGGCTCAAGCAATCCTCCTGACACAGTCTCTGGAGTAGCCGAGACAACAGGCATGACATCATACCTAATTTTTAAAATTTTTATTTTGTAGAGATGGGGTCTTGCTATGTTACCTAGGCTGGTCTTGAACTTCTGGCCTCAAGTGATCCTTCTGCCTCACCCTCCTAAAGTGCTGGGATTACAGGCCTGAGCCACCATGTCTGGCCCAGGTGTTGAAACTTAATGGCCATATGATGGTATTAAGAGGTGGGGCCTTTAAGAGGTGATGAGGCAGCAGGGCACAGTGGCTCATGTCTGTAATCCCAGCACTTTGGGAGGCTGAGGTGGGTGGATCACCTGAGGTCGGAAGTTTGAAACCAGCTTGACCAACACGGAAAAACCCCGTCTCTACTAAAAATACAAAATTAGCCAGGCATGGTGAAGCGTGCTGTAATCCCAGCTACTCCGGAGGCTAAGGCAGGAGAATTGCTTGAACCCAGGAGGCAGAGGTTGTGGTGAGCTGGGATTACGCCATTGCACTCCAGCTTGGGCAACAAGAGTGAAACTCCATCTCAGAAAAAAAAAAAAAAAAAAAAAAAAAGAGGTGATGAGGCTATGAGGGCTCCTCCCTCCCTAATGGGACTAAGGCCCTCATAAAAGAAGCTTCACACAGCACAGCATTCAGTTGGCTCATGCTTCCACTTTCTAGCCACTTGAGGACACAGCGTTCCTCCCCTCCGGACAACGCAGCCCTCACGAGATAATCAAACCCACGGCACCTTGATTTTGGATTTTCTAGCCTCCAGAACTGGAGAAAAGATTCTATTCTTTATAAATCACTCCAACTCAGGTATTTTGTGATAGCAGCACAAATCCACTAAGACAGGTTTCAACATTTGTTATTTACTTATTTATTTTTGAGATGGAGTCTCACTCTGTCACCGAGGCTGGAGTGCAGCGGTGTGATCTTGGCTCACTGCAACCTCCACCTCCTGGGTTCAAGTGATTCTCCTGCCTCAGCTTCCCCCAAGTAGCTGGGATTACAGGCGTCCATCACCACGCCCAGCTTATTTTTATATTTTTAGTGGAGATGGGGTTTCACCATGTTGGCCAGGCTGGTCTTGAACTCCTGACCTCAGGTGATCCGCCTGCCTCGGCCTCCCAAAGTGCTGGGATTACAAGTGTGAGCCACCTCGCCCGGCCTAGGTTTCAACATTTGAATTTTGTCAGGGTTGGATGAAAAAACATTCAGCCCATAGCAGAAGGTCACAGCTCCTATGCGGTGCCTGTCTCCTGAAGGCCTTGCTGGATTCTGGCAGTGACTCCTTCTCTTTGCCCTTCCAGAGCTGCGACAGCTAACGGCTTCCTGATGGTGCCAGAGCTGGGGCGCTGATGGCTCTGGCCATACCTTGATGGCTCCCTGAACTGTGCCCACACCTCCATATACAGCCTTTCATACAGAAATCCCCTCCAATCACACCTCTGAGTGGGCCATCTCTGGGTGTACCTAACACTCCGTGCTAAGTACCCATCCTTGTGGTTGCCTGTGCTGTTATCTTATTTTCTTCGTGGCAGTGATCACTGTTGGAAATGAACTTGTGTGCTTACTTTTTCCGTGCCTGTCTCTCCACTGGCCTGTGTGCTCCATGAGGTCAGGGGCCTTGTCTGTTATGTTCAGTCCTGAATCTCCTGCACCAAATGCTGACCTCATAGGAGGAGCTCCATCCGTAGTAATTGGATGACTGAGCAAATAAATGGCAAAGTCAGAACTTGAACTCAGGTCTTCTGACTCCTAATTCAGTGCTCTTTCACCTTCTTACATTCTGGAAGAAAATGAATAGAAGATTCTAGAGTCTTCTGCCCTGTCCTGAAGAAGTTTATATGCTAGGACAAGGTAATTATTATACAATAACAAGGATACTGATACAATAACTACCATTTACCAGATGCTTATCTGATTCCAAGTGCTGAGCGAAGCCCCGGCCTCTATCACCTCCTAGGGACCCTCATGACCACATGGGAGACGGGGACTGTTGTGACCCTACTGACAGATGAGAGATGGAGCCTGAGGATTAGGGACTTGTTTGCTCGTTCTGGCCAGGCAGGCTGCAAAGCTGAGGGCATGGAAAGCCACAAGAGGGTAAGGAGCACCTGTGCTCTCCACACCATACCCCAGAGCAGGGCCTGGTCCACACAATCTGCCTCCCAATTGCCATGCTCTGGGTGAGGGAGCGTGAAGGGTCTGCCCTCAGCACAGCAGGGAATCACTGGGATGGAGTAGGGGAGCCCTGTGGGTTGGTGTAGCCCTTTCTTGGCCACCCTCATAAAGTGCCAGGAGCCCAGGCTCTGGATGCCCTTTCTCCCTCCCTCCCAAGTTGGGCTGCTTGAGCCCCAGACCCTGGGCATGTCTCCCTAAGAAAGGTGTGAAGTCCAGTCCACATACCTGCTCTCTTGGTACCACTCTGTGCTGGTCAGGGGGGTGGGTGCTGGTCAGGGAGAATGGGGTGCTGGTCAGGGGGGTGGGTGCTGGTCAGGGAGAATGGGGTGCTGGTCAGGGGGGTGGGTGCTGGTCAGGGGATGGGTCCTGGTCAGGAGGGATGGGTGCTGATCAGGGGGTTGGGTGCTGGCCAGGGGAATGGGTGCTGATTGGTGGATGGGTGCTGGAATGGACTGAAAGCAGCAGTGAGGGTGAGCTGTGTGCCAGCCCGTCTTGCCTACCTGGCTCACTTGCCTGAGGTCATGAGACCAATACCATGGAAGAACCAGGACCTGAGCCGGGGCTGATTGTGGAGCCCTGACCTTTAGTCACCCTTACTTCAGAATAGATGGCCCGGGCTTCTGGACAGCACAATAATTATGGGAACTGCCACTTATTTGTAATCTCACACTGACAGCCTGCTGGGAGGGAACCCACTCAGACTCACCTCCTCCCGGCCATGTGACCCTTGCAGCCCGGGGAGTCCTGGGAGTGGGGTGGGGGTGGGGGATGAGGGTGTTCTCTGTTCTCAGGCCAAATGGAGAAAGACAGGAAACCAGAGCACATTAGGCTGGCTTTCCTCGTGGGCAGCGCCTCTGGCCAGCCCTTGCAGACTCTCCTCGAGGGCATTGTGAATGCCTTTCCTGGGCTGCAGAGACACCCGATGGTCCCCCGACAGCACATCCCAAGGGGTTTTAGGTACTTATGGCATTGAGAGCTCTGGCCAGTTCAAGACCCTGGAGCATTTGACTCCCAAATTTGAGCTAGATTATTCTGACTCCAGGCCACAAAGCACTAAGGAAGCAGGAAGCAGTGAGGCGTCCAGGTCCGGGTTCTAAATCCTAGCTGTAGAGACAAAAGCAACTCCATCTTGGATGCATCCGCGGGTTTGACTTCTGATTAGCTTAGTCCCGTGAATGCCTCGTTTCCACTTTATTTCCTGTCCCTAGCGTAAGAACATGTCAACCTTGATGTTATCGCACAAACTGTGGGCTGTGACGCACACAGCATTCTTGCCTGTTCTGGAGGGCTGCCTGTAATTTTCTTGCTGGAATACACGTACCCTTTCTCTATGGTATACAATCCTGAGGTCTTGGGAGTAACAGCGGAGAACTACCTGCATTATGGCCACCTAAGACCACGCTTCTGTCTGTGAGTTCCCCCAATAAATCACCCAATACTGACAAACTGGATTTGTCTGCCTCCTTTGGTTTCTCAGCTCCTTTGGCATTTGGGGATTGCTTTGCACATATGGCTCTGTGATAGTTAATACTGAGTGTCAACTTGATTGAAGGATGCAAAGTATTGATCCTGGGTGTGCCTGTGAGGGTGTTGCCAAAGGAGATTAACATTTGAGTCACTGGGCTGGGAAAGGCAGACCCACCCTCAATCTGGGTGGGCACAATCGAATCAGCTGCCAGTGAGGCTAGAATATAAACTAGGCAGAAAAAAAAAAAATGTGAAAAGACTAGACTGTCCTAGCCTCCCAGCCTACATCTTTCTCTCGTGCTGGATGCTTCCTGCCCTCAAGTATCAGACTCCAAGTTCTTCAGTTTTGGGACTTGGACTGACCCTCCTTGCTCTTGCACCTCAGCTTGCAGACAGCCTATTGTGGGACCTTGTGATCATGTGAGTTAATTCTTAATAAACTCATATATATATATATATGTATATATATATATATTTATTATTATTATTATGAACTATTAGTTCTGTCCCTCTAGAGAACGTTAACTAATATAGGCTCTTTCACGGAACACCAGCTCTGCACATATGGGCTGTGGGAGATCTTTAGCCAGTTACTTGGCCTGCCTAGCCCTTGATTTTCTCATCTGTAAAATGGGGATAATAATAACACCAATGTCTCCAGGTGGTTGTGAGGATTACATAGGACAATGAAAGTGGGACTGTATGGAGGTTTTGAGACCCGTGTGGTCCCGTCCTCGGGTAGAGTCTAAAAGAACAACAGCCCATTGGAATTCCAGTGAGTGCTCATGTCTCCTGAAGAACATGATGTGGGTCTAGGCATATATGCCACAGCCCACTCTGGCCTCATCACCGTCCTCTGTAACACCATGCAACTCCCATAGGATGCTCATCCTCCTTTACAGAAAATCTCCCCTTCTTCCATGCATGCCTGTTCCATACTTGCCACCTTGCCAGGCCTCTGCCCTGCAGCCAGGGGCCCAATTCCAGAAGGCGGCACTCACAGCATGTTCAACGGGTAAGTCTGCACAGTAGTGCTGTTGCCACCTGCTATGAGGTGTACCGCCTTTGACCTGGCTTCCCTCGGGACAGTTCTTTCCCTTTCTCTCTCAGAACTTGTCTGGCAGTGGCAACATGCTTTAGGGAGGGCATGGAAGCAAACAGTAGGCAATGCCAGAGCCCTCTCTGTCGGGCCTGGGACAGCTAGGAACATTCCCACCTTCATACCTGTGCTTCTGTTACACAGGGGATGCACTCAGCACAGGTGCAAGCTCTTAGGCGGCATTTTTAGAACTGCCTAACGTAAAAGCTCTGCTGCAATTTTCTGTCTAGGCTAAGAGTGGGCTTGGGAAATGCATCCAGTCAAAGATGAAAGAACTTGGAAGGAAGCAGTCTGGGCTGCCTTCCCTGCCCCTGTGAAATTGATTAGCCTGAGTGGTCACACCCAAATAGGACAGGCTGGGTCTTGATGTTTTCCAGGTGACAGATTAGGGTACATCTGCAAACCTTGACTGAACTAAGTCAGAGGAAGGATCAGGACAAGCAGCCTAGTGGCAATGTTTTGAAACCAGAAAGCAACCAGGCAGCAAGGCCTTGGACATGGTGCAGCCTCATTCTCCAAGGCTGAGAGCTGCAAGGAAGGTGGCGGCGTTGGGGGCCCAGGAGCTGCCTGGGAGGCCAGTCAGTAAGGAGCACCATGACATACTGGAAATGCCATGAGAAGGAGGCGACCATATGAATTAATCAGAGCTCTTCTCAGGGAAAGCTGTGCGTGGGGCAGGTAGGGGAGCTTTGGTGAGCCTCCTAGAGTGAGGGAGGAAAGATGGCAAGGAGTGTGAGTAAGTAATCATGACAATTGCTTGCTGGACCCTAGGGTAGGTGGCTGAAGAACTCCAGGGCTTCTGTTTTGCCGAGTTAGGGGTTCAGGACAGTTGAGGAGAGGCTAGACCTTGTACCAGCCCCTCCTGCAAGCTCTGACTCAGGGACAGCCTCTCCTCTTACACGCACATCGAACATCTGGCCCAGGGATACTAGTTTCGGGGTTGCCTGTAGAGGTGCCCTGGATTATCACCAGGCTCTGGCTAAAGGAACCAGTGTCTCTGGGCCTTTGTTACCAGCTTCATTCTGTCTCCTGGTGGAAGGTGCTTGTTATGGGTTGAACTGCATCCCTAAAATATATGTTGACGTCCTGGTGTGGTGGCTCCCGCCTGTAATCCCAGCACTTTGGGAGGCTGAGGTGGGCTGATCACTTGAGGTCAGGAGTTTGAGACCAGCCTGGCCAACATGGTGAAACCCCCATCTCTCTACTAAAAATACAAAAATTAGCCAGGCACAACAGCATACGCCTGTAGCCCCAGCTACTCGGGAGGCTGAGGCTGGAGAATCACTTGAACCCGGGAGGTGGAGGTTGCGGTGAGCTGAGATTGCACCACTGCACTCCAGCCTGGGTGACAGAATGAGAATCCATCTCAATAAATAAATAAATAAATAAATAAATAAATAAATAAATGTTGACGTCCTCACCCCCATACAAGTGAATGTGCTTTATTTTGGGAATAGGAATTTTGCAGATGTCATCAATTTAAGAAGAGACCATTAGGGTGGGCTGTAATCCACTATGACTGGTGTTTATAAAAGGGAAAATTTGGCCACAGAGACAGACAGGCACAGAATGAAGAGAACACAGTGACACAGCAGAAGACTGTGTGTGATGATGGAAGCAGAGATCAGACTGATGCAGCTGTGGCCAAGGAAACCACCAGAAATTAGGAAGAGGTAAGGAAGGATTCTCCCCTAGAGCCTTCAGAGGGAGCATGGCCCTGCTGACACCTTGATTTTGGATATCTAGCCCCCAGAACTGTGAGAGAATAAATCTCTGTTGTTTTAAGCCATCTAGTTTGTGGTGTTTTTTCACTACAGCCACAGGAAAGGAATCCAGTGCTTCTGAAACAAGTGTGGGGGAGCCTTGTCCAGAAGCGTTCGTCTGGTAACACACCTTCCATCGGCCAGAGTAAAACCTGAGCACAGAGCCCGTCTGTGAGGAGGTTCTACAATGCACAGCTTGGCGAACTCTGGAGCCTATGACCCAGCCTTGGTTCCTGTCTGTAAAAGGAGGGACTGGAATGGAATTAGCCCTCTCCAAATTCTAACTTGTTTCAGTTTTGTAAGCCCTCCTATTCCTAGTCAGAACATAAAGACCCAAGGGACTGTCAACCATTGAGAGCTTGCTTGCCCTATACTGGGCAGGGTCCTAGGGGACTGATGGAGGCGTCTCTCCCATGGGGATGCAGCCTATGGGCTCCCAGGACACCTCCTCTGCCTGCACTAGAGGAAGCTGGCAGCATCCAAGTGATATTTTGGTGACTTGGCTGCTCTGGAACTAATGACAAAATAAAATTCCCAACATCAAACCAGTCCCTGCTCTGAGCTGGACTGTCCTGTGAAGCTTTCCTGTATAAATACCACTTCTGATCAAGGTGCAGTGGCTCACACCTGTAATCCCAGCACTTTGGGAGGCCGAGGCAGGCAGATTGTTTTAGGTCAGGAGTTTGAGACCAGCCTGGGCAACATGGTGAAACGGTCTCAACAACAACAACAATGACGACAACAAAAATTAGCTGTGTGTGGTGGTGTGTGCCTGTAATCCCAGCTACTTGAGAGGCTAAGGTGGGAGGATCACTTGATTCCAGGAGGCCGAAGGTACGGTGAGCCAAGATCGCGCCACTGCATTCCAGCCTGGGCAACAGAGTGATACCCCGTTTCAAAAATAAATAAATAAATAAATAAATAAATAAATAAATAAATAAATATCACTTCTTAGGCGTTAAAATCCCTGAGGTTGAGCAATTTCTGATATGGAGGCTTTTTTACCCTATTATTTATTTATGATGTTATTTCTATCCACTTTCTTTCTCTCTATGAGATTTAAGGGCCAAATCCACCTGCTCTTTCCATTCTCCAAAGAACTCATGGAAATGAAATGGCAACATTAAACTAGTCAGTAATTTGATGCTGGAGATTCTCACCTCTCCTCATCTTAGACAATGTGAAATTTAGGGGGATAAAAGTTAAGTCCTGCCCCAATGTCAACAACAAACCAATGGCACGAGAACAGGACAGCAGAGGCGTGACTGAAGACTGAAGCACTCAGGTCATTTCTAGCTGAATGAGCACAGCTTAATGTGCGGTTCCAAGGATGCTGATGAAACCCAGCAGAATGCTTACTATGCATGGGTCAGCAGGGTGTGGACAGGCAGGTCATTCTGGGATTGACATTTTGAGAAGGTCATAGAAATATTAGACAGCAACTGGAGGGCAGTGATCGGGATGGAAACCGTGTGTGTATGAGTGATGGTGCATGAATTTAGACAATGAATTTAGTCTTTGAGCCAGTGCTTTAGTCTGCAGGTTTATGTCTCCCCCAGCTCCTGTGACAAATTCGCATCACCAAAGCAATGCTATTAGGAAGTGGGGTGCTTTGGGAGGTGATGAGGCAGAGCCCTCATGAAGGAGGTCACAGAGAGCTAACTAACCGCTTCCACCATGGGAAGACACAGCAAGAAGGTGCCATCTATGAACTAGGAAATGGGCCCTCACCAGACAAGGAATTACTGGCGTCTTGATCTTGGACTCCCCAGCCTCCAGAACTGTCAAATATAAATTTCTGTTCTTTATAAGCCACCCAGGGTATGGTGTTTTTTTATAGCAGCCTGAATGGACTAAGATGCCAGTGATTTCATTTCTAGGTCTCTGGCTGAGTTTGCATCTTATTGTGGCTATAACAAATCACAATAATGAACTGGGCAGCCTGAGGAGCACAAATTCATAACCTCACAGCTAGGGAGGACAGAAGTCCAATGGGTTGGCAAGGCCACAATCCTCCTGGAGGCTACAGGTGAGACTTCATTTCCTCGCCTTTTCCAGCTTCTAGAGGCCTCCTTTGGCTTGTGGTCCCTTCAACAACGACGTCACTCTGGCCTCTGCTTCTGTCATTGCGTCTCCTTCTTCCCCTCTGCTTCTGCATCACATGGCCTGCTCTGTGACTCTCTTGCCTCTCTCTTACAAGGACCCTTATGATTATAATGGGCTTACCCCACAACCCAGGATCACCTCCCCCGACCTACCACAAGAGCTTTAATTTAATCACATCTGCAAGTCTCTTGTCATGCAAGGTAACAAATTCACGGGTTCTGAGCATTAGCATGTGGGCATCGTTGGGAGGCCATTACTCTGTCCTCTACACTTGCCTACAGAATACACAGGTGTGCAAGGGTGTAGGAACAATGTTCTCAAATAATAAAAGCACAGAGACAGCCTAAGATCTGACAACAGGGTTCTGGTTGGACAATGATGCAGCCATTCTATGGAATATCACACAGCCATAAAAAGATGGAGGTAGATGACATGGAAGGATGTCTGCGATGTATTATTATTATTATTATTATTTTTGAGACAGGGTCTTACTCTGTTGCCCAGGCTGGAGTGCAGTGGTGCGATCTCGGCTCACTGCAACCTCCGCCTCCCAGGTTCAAGTGATTCTCCCACCTCAGCCTCCCGGGCAGCTGGGATTACAGACTCATGCCACTACATCCGGCTAATTTTTGTATTTTTTGAAAGAGACGGGGTTTCACCATGTTGGCCAGGCTGATCTCGAACTCCTGACCTCAAGTGATCCACCTGCCTCAGCCTCCCAAAGTGCTGGGATTACAGGCATGAGCCACTGTGTCCAGCCCATGATGTATTTTTGAATAAGAGATAATTTTCAGAAATTCATAATTTATTTAAGAAATACTTTCAACGCTTACTATGTGCCAGGAGCTGAGAACACAGCAGTAAGTTAAACAGGCAGAATTCATATTCATTTTCTGAAAACGGTATACAGAAATATGTGTATGTATGGGAAAAAAAGTCTTACCTGGAAAGTACATGCTAAGTTGTTAATAGTGATTCTTAGGAGAGGAAGAGTGGGGCATGGAGATGGTAAGAATTTGCCAGGTTTATTTTGATGTTTTCATATGGTTTTATCTTTTCAACAAGCACTTGTTATTTCTGCTAAAAATGAAAATGAACTAAGGTAGAGTCATCAAGACAAATTATTATGTGAACTCTAACTTCTTGACGATAAAGCTGTACCATCTGCAAAAGAGAAAGAACGAAGGAAAGAAGAAGAGAGGGAAGGAAGGAGAGAGAATGGAAACAAAGAAAAGGGGAAAGGAAAGGAAGAGAAAAAGAACAAGCTGATAAGTGTTCACTTGGAGAAGGGAAGGCTTGAGGGGCCCTTTGCCAAGGCTCTTGTGGTTCAAAGTGTCCCTCTCTCCCCTGCAGGAGCTGGCAGCTCCTCCAGATATATTTCCTTCTATCCTCTCTTTGGGCACCTGGCCCTGTGCCTGTGCACAGTGGGTGATCAGTGACATATTGTCGACAAGCAAAGCAACAAATGGAAGCGCTGGTAAAGGTGGAGAAGCCACTTCATCAAGCCAGGGCGCATCTTTGACCCCCTGAGCCATCAGGCACATTCACCAGCCTCAATTTTTTTTTCTTTTTTTTTTTTTGAGAAAGGGTCTCGTTCTGTTATCCAGGCTGGACAGCAGTGGTGCCATCATAGCTCACTGTAGCCTCATCCTCCCAGGCTCAAGCGATCCTCCCACTCAGCATCCCGAGTAGCTGGGACCACAGCACCTGCCTTAATGCTATACCAAGATTCGCTTCCTTTTTTTTTTTTTGAGACAGAGTCTCGCTCTGTTGCCCAGGCTGGAGTGCAGTGGTGCGGTCTTGGCTCACTGAAACCTCCAGCTCTCAGGTTCAAGCAATTCTCCTGCCTCAGCCTCCCAAGTAGCCGGGATTACAGGCACCCGCCACCACACCTGGCCACATTTTATGTTTTTAGTAGAAACGGGGTTTTGCCATGTTGGCCAGGCTGGTCTCCAACTCCTGACCTCAAGTGATCTACCCGCCTCAGACTCCCAAAGTGCTGGAATTACAGGTGTGAGCCACCTTGCCTGGCCCTCCCCTCATTTATAACCATTTTAGGTCAAACTCTGGTCCTTCCCAAGCCCTTGGAACTTCCTAGTTTCTTCAAGGCACAGATTCTGCTGTTTGGGGACGTGGGTAGAAATTCTAGCTCACTTATTTCGGCCACAGTGGTCCCCAAGATGAATCTGTGGTTTGCTGCTTCCTCACCCTGAACTGTAATCTCTGAGCTGGCCTTTCTGCCCGCTGCGTGTGTCTCTGAGACTGAGGCTTTGTGGTGGGACGTGTGGGAGGAAGAGGAGGGTTGAGGCCTTAGGCATGGGGGCTCTCTATCCTGGGCACTGTGATCTCAGCCCTACGTTCCCCTGACAGACACTGCCTCAGGTTGCACGCCTGGCAGATGATTTTTCTGAGAACGCCACCCAGTAACAAACAAAGCAGGCATCTGTCTTTTCATTTTACTCTTGGTTCTTAGCGTTTTAGGAAAAAATGTGTCTGGACTTGAGTATCTGAAATATTCACATGTTTTACTGAGAAAACAAGGAACCTCTGATTTTCTTGGGAAACAATGAGAGTTGTCATTTCCTTTTAGTGCTCTTAAGCACAAGTTGAAACAAGGACAACACAATTTCGATTAGTTCTCATTGTCTCTTTGAATGCCTACTTCACCCTTCCTAGAGCTACAGTGGTATAAAATTAACACGCTCCCAGCACTTTGGGAGGCCAAGGGGGGTGGATCATTTGAGGTCAGGAGTTCGAGACCAGCCTGGCCAACATGGTGAAACCCCGTCTTAACCCAAAATACAAAAATTAGCCGTGTGTAGTGGTGCATGCCTTTAAGTCCCAGCTACTTGGGAGGCTGAGGCACCAGAAATGCTTGAACCTGGAAGGTGGAGGTTACAGTGAGCCAAGATTGTGCCAGTGCACTCTAGCCTGGGCAACACAGCAACACTCTGTCTCAAACAAACAAAAAAAGTGTAGCTTGATTCAACCTGCCAGGCCCTCTGTGACATGTCACCACCCCTTCACTGCTCTATCCTCTTCTCCTCCCATCCTCCCCACTCCACTCAGGCAAGTTCCTGCCCTGGAACCTTTGCACATGCTATTCCCTCTGCCTGGAACACTCTCCCCCCAGGCGTCTGCATGTTTCCCTCCCTCCTTCAAGTCTTTGTGCTCCAATGTCACCTCCTCAGGGAAGCCCCCCGACCACCCTCTGTAGAACTGCAGCCCCCACCCTGTCTCAGCCCTCCTAAGCCCAGCCCTGCTTTATTTTCCTCTATAGCACTTGTCACCTCCCAATAGATCACTTATTCAGGGCAAGGATTTTTGTCCATTTTCTTTACCATTGTTAACCAGTCCTAGAACCATCATTGAATCTGAGTGTTTAGAGAAGAGTTTTGCATCATGTGTCCAAAATCTTATAAACATGGCCAGGTGCAGTGGCTCTTGCCTATAATCCCAGAACTCTGGGAGGCTGAGGCAGGTGGGTCATCTGAGTTCAGGAGTTCGAGACCAGCCTGGCTAACATGGCGAAACCCCATCTCTACTAAAAAAAAAAAAAAAAAAAAAAAAAAAAAAAAAAAAAAAAAAAAAAAAACCAAAACAAAACATAGTGGGGCATGGTGGCGCATGCCTGTAATCCCAGCTGCTCGGAAGGCTGAGGCAGGAGAATCACTTGAACGCGGGAGACAGAGGTTGCAGTGAGCTGAGTGAGATCGTGCCACTGCCCTCCAGCCTGGGCAACAGAGTGAGACTCTATCTCAAACAAACAAAAACAAAACCAAATCTTATAAACATGCTCATGATTCCACCCAGCTATTCTATATCTAGGAATTTATCCCTTGGAAGTAATCACAGATGTGCACAAAGATATGGTTAGAAATGTCACAAGAGCAAAACACTGGAAATAATGGGAGCTGGCATTTAATTACCACGTACTGTGTGTAGGCGCTGTTGCAAACATTTTATGTGTATGAACTTATTTAAACTTCACAACAACCCTAGAACCTGCTGATTATTGCCTGTATTTTACAAGTGAAGAAACAGGCAGAGGGTTTGAAGAGTATGTAGGAAAGCCAGGATTCAAAGTTGTGCATCTTGTGTCTGACTCAAGAGCCCACACTTTTTTTTGAGAGAGAGTCTTGCTCTGTTGCCCAGGCTGGAGTGCACGGGTGTAATCTCAGCTCACTGCAACTTCTACCTCCCGGGTTCAAGCAATTTTCCTGCCTCAGCCTCCTGAGTAGCTGGGATTACAGGCGCCTGCCACCGCGCCCGGCTAATTTTTGTATTTTTAGTACAGACGATGTTTCACCATGTTGGCCAGACTGGTCTCGAACTCCTGGCCTCACGTGATCCACCCGCCTCAGCTTTATCAGATTCTCAAAGACCTCCAGGAACCAGGGTTGTAGAATAATTTTCCTACGTAAACAAAGTTATGAATTGTCAATGCTGCTTTTAGCATAGTCTTAAAAAAAAATTTTTTTTTAACCTTCATTCCTTCCACGTAAGCTTCCCTTTTCTTGCCCCTAAACCATGTTAAGAATCTGGAATGTCACCACAGATGTATCGTTAGGCCAGGTGCAGTGGCTCATGCCTGTAATCCCAGCTTTTTTGGAGGCTGAGGTGGGAGGATTGCTTGAGTCCAGGAGTTCAAGACCAACCTGATCAGCCTAGTGATAGCCCATCTTTACGAAATAAAACAAAAATAAAAACAAAATCCAAGCATCTTCAATGACTTGGAAAGAGCTTTGTTATATACAGTTAACTGCAAAAGGCAGGTTACTAAAGAGAGTCTACGTTCTGACCACATTTTCATTAAAAATGTATCTCTACCTATATTCATGGTAAAAGGACTCAAATTGACTATGTATGTTAATATTGCCACTTCTAGGTGATGAAATCCTAGGAGTTTTAAAACTTATTTTCTGGTCTTGTTTGTACTCATTACATGTTTACAGGAATGCTACTTTTATCATTAAAGAAACTTTTTGTTTTTAGAAAAAGGCAGACTTTGGGCAGACAATTTGGTAGTCCCTGTCAGAATTTTAAGAGATTGGGGTCTTGCTCTGTTGCCCAGACTGGTCTCGAACTCTAGCAGTTCCTCCATCTCGGCCTCCCAAAGTGCTGGCATTATAGGCATGAGCCACCACGCCTGGCCCCCTATCAGAATTTTAAATGTACTTATTCTGTGCTCCATCAATTCCATCTTTCCAGAAGTCTGTACTACAGAAATCCTTGCACATGTGGCTGCATGTAAGTCCTGTGACATTCACTGTAACCTTGTGAAAATTTATAAACAGCCCAAATCCTTCAGAGAAGGTGAGTGGTTAAATAGAATATGGTATTTCCCTACTCCGAAAACCTCTGCGGTTGTTAAACAAGAATAAGGTAGATAGATCTGAGATATTGTTAGGTAAAAAAGGGAGGGCACAGAACAGAATGTATAATAAGATCCAACCTACAAAAAGGACTACATGTGAGTATGAAGGCGTTGAAAGGGGCTGGAGGGAAGCCATCAGTTTGTTGATGTTGTTACCTCCAGGGGAGGCACCTGGAGCTGGGTGTGGGTGTGGCAGGGTGATGGTGGAGGGGACTTGATATTTTGTTCTGGTTACTTGAATCTTTCAGAAGTCTGTACATGCATGACCATGTACTATATACGTCATCAATTTAACACGGTAAAAATATGAAAGTTTTAAAATAAAAGCTCCCAAACTCTAAAACGTTCTCCCCTCACTGAACTGCTCAAGGACTCCATTTGCAAACTGATAGAAAGTCGTAGGAAATGGCCATGGGTTTTGGTTACCGTCTAGATAGAAACGGGCTCCATCACTGGGCCGGGCACAGTGGCTCACATCTGTAATTCCAGCACTTTCGCAGGCCAAGGTAGGAGGATCATTTGAGGCCAGGAGTTTGAGACCAGCCTGGGCAACATAGCAAAACACTGTCTCTATTTAAAAAACAAACAGGCTGGGATTGGTGGCTGACACCTGCAATCCCAGCACTTTGGGAGGCCAAGGCAGGCAGATCACTTGAGGTCAGGAGTTTGAGAGCAGCCTGGCCAACATGGTGAAACCCCATCTCTACTAAAAATACAAAAATCAGCCAGGCGTGCTGGTACATGCCTGTAACCCCAGGTACTCAGGGGGCTGAGGCAGGAGACTCGCTTGAACCTGGGAGGCAGAGGTTGCAGTGAGCCGAGATGGTACCACTGCATTCCAGCCTGGGTGACAAAGAGTCCGTTTCAAAACAACAACAACTGTAAAAAACAAACAGGTTGTGTCTCCAGCAAAGGACAAATGGTTATGTAAACAGTGATGCAGCCATAAGGGGCACTTTTTTTTTTTTTTTTTGAGACAGGGTCTTGCTCTGTTGCCCAGGTTGGAGTGCAGTGGCACCATCACGGCTCACTGCAGCCTTGACTGCCCGGGATCAAGCAATTCTCCTACCTCAGCCTTTCTGAATGGTTGGGACCACAGGTGCTGCCACCACACCTGGCTAACGTTTTAAATTATCTGTAGAGATGTGGTCTCACTATGTTGCCCGGGCTTGTCTCAAATTCCTGGCCTCAAGTGAGCCTCCCGCCTCAGCCTCCCAAAGTGCTGGGATTACTGGCATGAGCTGCTGTGCCTGGCCTGGAGCACACTCTTATGTCCTAAGCAAGAACACTAGTTGTGAATATCTTGGAGCAATGTGGAAAGTAAGGGACAAAAGTCAAATGGGAAATTGTGCAAGAGCTGCTGGGCTTACAGCCAGGCGGGATGACGTGTGCCCCAGATAGAGGTAGGAGGGCTGCAGCATACAGCCAGGTGGGGTTATGGCATCTTAGTCCAAAGCTGTTTCTCCCGGGGCTTTCTCATCCCAGCTCTGAAGCCACAAGCCTGGAAGTCATCTGGATTCCTGTCGTCACCACATTCTCTTGGCTCCCTTCACTTCTTGACATCCCCACAGCTCTACCTCCGGCCCCGGGCACCTTCATCTCTCACCTCCTTTATCATAGAAGCCTCCCAAGGGGTGTCCTGGTTTCCCAAGGCCATCTGTATTAGGCCGTTCTCACACTGCTATAAGGACATACCCGAGACTAGGTAATTTACAAAGGAAAGCGGTTTAATTGACTCACATTTCAACAGGAATGGGGAGGCCTCAGGAAGCTTATAATCATGGCAGAAGAAGAAGCAAACACATCCTTCTTCACATGGCAGCAGGAAAGAGAAGTGCCAAGCAAAAGGGGGAAAGCCCCTTATAAACCCGTCAGATCTGTGAGAACTCACTATCACGAGAACAGCATGGGGAAAATCGCCCCCATGATTAAATTACCTCCCACGGGGCCCCTCCCACGACACGTGGGGATTATGGGAACTACAATTCAAGATGAGATTTGGGTGGAGACACAGTCAAACCATATTACCATCCTTCTCATTCTGGAACGCCTACACTGTTCCTCACTTAAAGATTTGACTTCCCGGCTTCCCTGCCTGGACGCTCCAGGCCTCTGTATGTCCGGTGGCTCCACAGACTACTCAGAGGGCCCTTCTTACAGTGCGGCCACCCTCTTGTCCCCATTATTTACCACCTCAGCCTGCTTGTCTTCCTCATGGTTCTATCCCTGTCTGAAATCCTCACTGTTACTTGTTGATTCCCGATCTCCCCCACTAGCCAGCATTACTCAAGGGATTACCACATGCAGGACACTGCATTAAGCACTTTACATAGAACCCATTTACTGCGCCTCAAAACCCTACCAGGTGAGTATAATCACGGTTCCTGGTTTACAGATGAGGAAAATGGGGCGCCGAGTTAAGCACCGTACTCCCATATCACGTGGCTCCAAAATGGCAAAGCCGGGGTTTGAACCCAGGGCCTCCCAGCCCAGAGCCTGGACCCCTAATTACTAAATGATCCTACCTGAAACTACTGATTTGCTAAAAACTGACTTTTTTTTGAGACAGCGTCTTGCTCTGTCACCCAGACAGGGGTGCGGTGGCGTCATCTCGGCTCACTCTGCCTCCTGGGTTTAAGCCATTCTCGTGCCTCAGCCTCCTGAGTAGTTGGGATTACAAGTGTGAGCCACCATGCCCGCCAGATTTTTGTATTTTTAGTAGAGATAGGATTAGGCCATGTCGGCCAGGCTGGTCTTGAACTCCTGACATCAGGTGATCCACCTTCCTCCCAAAGTGCTGGGATTACAGGCGTGAACCACCATGCCTGGACAAGAAAACAGGCATCTTACTTTTTGAAGATTCAAATTGTCTTGAGGAGCAGCCAATGTCCTGTTCACTCCCGTGCTGGGGAGCAGGACCCCCAGCACCCCCACCTGTGCCAAGCTTTTATTGCCTTTAGTGATTTGGAGCACGTGTCTTGACCTGTTTTTCCCTGGACCTAGGATAAACCAGGCTGTTGTTGACAGAGTTCTGCTTTTTGTTGAAGCTCTCAAAATATTGAATCCATAAGCTTGTTTTCTTTATTTAATTCTCACCAGGGTTCGGCGGTATGAAGGAGAGCCCCCCTGGCTAGCACCGATGGCACTGAAACAGTGGCAGTGCTTCTGGTTGCAAAAAATAGGGGATCAACGCCTATTTGGGTTCTATTTTTATTAAAACCCCATTAGCTTGTTTCTATCGGAGCAATTAAGGTGTCGAGGCCTGATGCTCTGCAGGCACTGTGGAGGAGGCGCTTTCTTGTGAGCAGCTGTTCTCAGGCGGAGAACTTTCTTTTCAAAAGGACCCCTGGGGGCTGAAGTCTCAGGCTTATTCTCAGCCCCGGGTAGGTTTTCTTAGCGGATAATTTGGTAACATCCTCTGCAGCTGGGCTTGAGTTAATGCGGTTGAAGGTCACCTAATTTTCCCCCTTCCTTTTTTTTTCTTTCTTTGCCTGATTTTGTAACTCACAGTCAGTCTAAAGGCTTCTAACCTGCTCCAGCAAATGTTAATTCTGTTCACACCTTGCCAAGTGTGAAATTTCACCCAGCACGGCTGTGCAGACACATTTCTGTTTCTACCCTGGCACCCTGAAATCAGCTAAACCCACCGGAGCGGGGCCCTGTCCTCGTTCCACGCCAGGGTGGGTACAACCCGCTGGCTAGGGTGTGTCCCCACGACACGACTCTGTGCATCTTAACATGCCAGCACACTCTGGAACTTGACAGCTTGCACTTCGCAGGCCATGAATGGAGTGCGTGTTAGGCTCCATCCTCTGTGCTCTGGAGGACTCAGTAGGTCTGGGGTGGGCGCTGGAATCTGTAGTTCTAGCAAATTCACAGGTGGTGCTGATGCAGCTGGTCTGGGGACTACACCTTTGAGAACCACTATTATGGGGTTTATTTATTTATTTTTGAGATGGAGTCTTGCTCTGTCATCCAGGCTGGAGTGCAGTGGCATGATCTGGGCTTACTGCAACCTCTACCGCCTGGGTTCAAGTGAGTCTCCTGCTTCAGCCTCCCCAGTAGCTGGGACTACAGACCATGCCTATTTTTTTGTATTTTCAGTGTAGATAGGTTTTCACCATGTTGGCCAGGCTGGTCTCGAACTTCTGACCTCAAGTGATACACCCATCTTGGCCTCCCAAAGTGCTGGGATTACATGCATGAGTCACTGTGGCCAGTTCCTATTAGGGACTTTTGCTTAAATGTTATTTTCCCCAGAGGCCCTCCAGTCACACACAACCTGACTTGGAAGGTGGCCCTGCCAACAGCTCTCAGGGCAATCTGTATGGCCCGTCCTGGGCTCACACTTGTGATGATCTAATAATGTCCTCCCACTCCCTGACCGTCAGTTCTACCCCTAGGGCCAGCTCTATCATATTCACCCCTCAAAGGATCTGCTCTCTGCCTCCTCCCCACTCCCTCATCTCCTGTCACTCTTATCCACACCTCTGCCACCCAGGCCTGCTTTTGTTCCTTAAGACAGGCCACCCAAGTCACACACCTCTCATCTTTTCCTGACCTAGGACCTCCTCTCACTGCCTGGAATGATGACCTCCTCTGGGCTTTTCACCCAGCCAGCTCTGCATCTTTCCTCAGAGAGCCCCTCTTTGGACTTACTATTTAAATAAGGTCCCCGAAAACTGGGCAAAGTGGCTCACACCTGTAATCCCAACACTTTGGAAGGCTGATGTGGGATGATTGCTTGAAGCCAGGAGTTCTAGACCAGCCTGGGCAATGTAGTGAGACTTCATCTCTATAAAAATTAAGAATAAGAAAAATTAGCCAGATACGGTGGCACACACCTGTAGCCACACACCTGTACTTGGGAGGTGGCACACTCCCAAGTAGCTGCTTGGGAGGCTGGGGCGTGGAGATCACTTGAGGCCAGGGGTTCAAAGCTGCAGTGAGCTAGGGTTGTGCCACTGCACTCAAGCCTGAGTGACAGAGCGAGACTCTGTCTTTATTTACACATGCCCTTTAATTCACCTCACAGATCTCATTGCAATCCTGTTTATAGTCTGCCTTGCCCTTTACAGTGTAAACTCCACAGGGCAGGGAGGGTTGACCATTCCGCTCCTGACTTCAGACCCTCACTGGAGGGGCGAATGAATGAGTGAATGAGTGGGATTAATTTCTGCTGTCAGTGAAATTCACAGCAGAAGCAGCCAGAAAACAGCCAAGCCTGCCCTACAGGGACTGGTTGAACTGTGTAGCCTCTGCTGTCTCTTAATCTCCCTTCCTCTGAACCAACCATGAGCCACCCATCACCTGTTTTGAGCAAGGCAGTTGGGGGCGAGGCAGAGAGAAGGAGGCAAGGGAGTTTTTGTAGCAGCCAGAGCTGCTGTGTGATTAGACACATGTAATCAATCCGCAGAGCCACGCGGTGTTCTGCCAACTGAGATACCCAGATTAAACAGACCAAGGGCCCCTGAGGCAAAATGCCATGCAAAATAACTTTTCAAAAATAGCAGCTTGCAATCTCGGGAATGAGCACGGGTTGTCAATGACATGAACGGTGTTTTGAAACAGAAAGAGGAGTCCTGTTTTTACTGCAGATAATGGTTATATGACATAGGCATAGTTGGGCCAATTTTTCCAAAGGAGACACTTAGAAGGGATGGCGAGTCCTATAGAAACGGTGTTGGGAGGACCAGGACTGAAGAGAGAGACGCCTGATAGTGCGGTGGGAAGAGGGGATGGCGAGACCTATAGAAACGGTGTTGGGAGGACCAGGACTGAAGAGAGAGACACCTGATAGTGCAGTGGGAAGAGGGCTGCCCTGGCCTGCTCTGTTGCTCAGTGCACAGTGGAGCAGAGCAGGGAAGAGCTGGATCTCAGGATCAGCCCGACCTGGGTTCCAGCCCTGGGCCCAGCACTTGTTACTGTGTGACCTTGGGCACACACTTAACCTCACTGTGTCTATTTCTTTCTTTGTAAAATAGGGATAACAATAATTATCTCTTAGGGTTTTTGTGGAAATTAAATGAGATAATACATATAAAATTAGCAGGGTGTTGTGGCAGGCACCTGTAATCCCAGCTACTCAAGAGGCTGAGGCAGGAAAATCACTAGAACTTGGAAGGTGTAGATTGCAGTGAGTTGAGATGGAGCCACTGCACTCCAGCCTGGGTGACAAAGCGAGACTCTGTCTCCAAAAAAAAAAAAAAAGAAAGAAAGAACACCTGTAAACCAGTAGAACAATGGGCAAAACAAGTAAACAGGCATTTCACAAAAGAGGAAGCATAAATGGCCAATGAATGTATTTTAAAATGTGCAACTCATTAGTACTTAGAAAAATGAAAATCAGAGGCACATTTATATATACAAATTTATATATATATATAATTTTTTTTGAGATAGAGTCTCATTCTGTCACCCAGGCTGCAGTGCAGTAGTATGATTAAGACTCACTTTAGCCTTGACCTACGCTCAAGCAGTCCGCCTGCCTCAGCTTCCCATGTAGCTGGGACCACAGGCGCATCCCACTATGCCCGGCTAATTTGTTTTTTTAAGTAAAGATGGGGGTCTTGCTATATTTCCTAGGCTGGTCTCAAGAAATGCTCCCAATTTGGCTTCTCAAAGTAGTGAGAATTTATAGGTGTGAGCCACTGTGCTTGGCCGCAATGAGATATTTTTTATACCCATTAAATTGGCAAAAAAAAAAAAAAAAATTCTAATAATGGATTTTTTTTTTTTTTTTTTTGAGACAGAGTCTCACTCTGTCGCCCAGGCTGGAGTGCGTGGCGCGATCTCGGCTCACTGCAAGCTCTGCCTCCCTGGTTCATGCCATTCTCCTGCCTCAGCCTCTGAGTAGCTGGGACTACCGGCGCCTGCCACCACACCCGGCTAATTTTTTGTATTTTTTTAGTAGAGACGGTTCCACCGTGTTAGCCAGGATGGTCTCGATCTCCTGACCTCGTGATCCACCCGCCTTGGCCTCCCAAAGTGCTGGAATTACAGGCATGAGCCACCGTGCCCGGCCAGAAACTCTTGTACACTGTTGATGAGTGAATAAAGTCATGTGATTTGGCAGTAGCGTGTGAAGTAGAGCACTGGCAGACCCTATAAGCCAGCACTTTCACTTGGGTGTTCATCCCAGAGAAATGTGTGCTATGTAAGAATCTGAACAGTGACAATGTTTGTAATAGAAAAAAAGCCTGGAAATGGACCAAATGTCTGCTGATAAGAGAACACTTTCAGAAGTTGTGACATGTTCCCACAATAGAATAATATTCAGCAGTAAAAATGAGCTGCGATGACGCGATTGAAAATTAAAATTGAGTGAAAGAAGCAAGATGCAGCTGACTGCATGCAACAGGAATTTAGTTTTACCAAGTTCGAAAACAAACCAGGCGTGGCGTGGTGGCTCATGCCTGTAATCCAGCACTTTGGGAGGTCAAGGCGGGTGGATCACGAGGTCAGGAGATTGAGACCATCCTGGCTAACACGGTGAAACCCTGTCTCTACTAAAAGAATACAAAAATGAGCCGGGCATGGTGACACACGCCTATAATCCCAGCTACTTGGGAGGCCGAGACAGGAGAATCGCTTGAACTCAGGAGGCAGAGATTGCAGTGAGCTGAGACTGCACCATTGCACTACAGCCTGGGCAACAAGAGTAAAAATCTGTCTCAAAAACAAACCAACCAACCAAAAACCAAATATCAGGCCGGGCACAGTGGCACATGCCTGTAATCACAGCACTTTGGGAGGCCGAGGCAGGTGGATCATCCGAGATCAGGAGTTTGAGACCAGCCTGGCCAACATGGTGAAATCCCGTCTCTGCGAAAAATACAAAAATTAGCTGGGCATTGTGGCATATGCCTGTAATCCCAGCTACTCGGGAGGCTGAGGCAGGAGAATCACTTGAACCCGGGAGGCAGAGCTTGCAGTGAGCCAAGATCATGCCACTGTATACCAGTCTGTGTGATGGAGCAAGACTCCATTTCAAAACAAAACAAAACAAAAACACCAAAATAATATATTCACTAGATATAAAAACTAAGGAAGTAATAAACATAAAATCCAGGATAGTGATTACTCTGGGGATAGAGGGTGGCAGAGAAACTGTGCAGGAAGCAATGATCATGTTCTCAACTTAAATTAGTGGAAAGTTGGTGGGTGTTCATTGTATTACACCACTTCATAACACACAGATATGTTACGTATATTCTTTGGCATGTATCAAATATAAAATAATAAAAAGTGTATATATGCGTGTGTATATATGTGTGTGTGTGTGTCTGTATATATATGTGTGTGTGTATATATATATTTATATATATATTTTTTAAGACCGAGTCTCACTCTGTCACCCAGGCTGGCGTGCAGTGGTGCAGTCTTGGCTCACTGCAACCTCTGCCAGCCAGGTTCAAGCAATTCTCATGCCTAAGCCCCCCAAGTAGCTGGGACTACAGGCGCACACCACCACACCCAGCTAAGTTTTATATTTTTAGTAGAGACAGGGCTTCACCATGTTGGCCAGGCTAGTCTCGAACTCCTGACCTCAGGTGATCCATCTGCCTTGGCCTCCCAAAGTGTTGGGATTACAGGCATGAGGCACCGTGCCTGGCCAAAAAGTATACATATTTTTAACAGCCCCGGAATAGTTCATCCTTCTGGGCCCCTTCGACTCTAGGCTATGATTTCTGAGCCGCTGCATAGCAGCTCCCAGTTTAGGGAGATTTGATAACATCTCCACAGCCTCCACCATGTGGCTACCCTTGTATTAGTTTATTTGATTTTGCAGTGAATGACTGTCAGGAGCTTGAAGACGTAACCTCTTTCCTGTGAGGTTTGCTCTGAGACGTGAGTCCCTGAGGGACTGTGCCACATCATATGGATGACATGAGGAGGTGGGTGTGCATGAACTGTAATTAAGCAAAGCAATAGTTTCATCTCCATTTAACTCAGCTGAACACTTTGTTCTTTCTACAGATATGAATACAATAACCTGTGACACATTGTTCTTTCTTTTTTTTTTTTTAATTTGAAGTGGCAGAGGAGCTCTTCAAAATCACAAAGGCTCTTTAATTTTTTTTTTTTTTTTCAATTAGCCAGGCACAGTGACACATGCCTGTAATCCCAGTGACTCCTGGAGGTTGAGGCAGGAAGATCTCTTGAGGTCAGGAGTTCAAGACCAGCCTGGGTAATATAGCAAGACCCTGTCTCTAAATAAATAAAATAAGCCAGGTGTGGTGGCATGCACCTGTAGTCCCAGCTAGTTGGGAGGCTGAGGTGGGAGGATTGCTTTGTCTATGAAAATTAGAGTCTTTGAAAATGGAATGAGGTTTTAGTTTTTATCGATTTCTTTTGAAAAAATGCCTTCTGGATTTTCAATCCTGGCCATACACAAGCGTGATGTGTTATATGGCTCCCCCCCTCCCTAAAAATCTTTGAAATGATCTAGGAATTCAGGCTGTAGGATCCTCTGAAATGTTGATCAAGGTCTGAGCTGGCTCAAAACCTGGGAAAATGCTTCTTGGACTGCTGAACTATTTAAAAAGAAGCATGCTGGCATGGTGGTTCATGCCTGTGGTCCCAGCTACTCAGGAGGCCGAGGCGGGAGAATCGCTTGAACCTGGGAGGCGGAGGTTACAGTACACCGAGATCGTGCCACTGCACTCCAGCCTGGGAAACAGAGTGAGACTCCATCTCAAAAAAAACAAAAAAGTAAATAAATCAAAATAAATAAATAAATACATAAAAAGAAGCACATTACTTCATGTTTACTTAGCATCTCAGATAAAGAAATCAGAGTGAACATGAAATGCTAAATTAGAAAACAAGTGTCCTTTGAAACAGTTTTTAAAATGTTCTGCTCCTAAACCAAAGAGATAGCTGAGTGCCAAGTCCTCTCTGTCCTATTAAGATAAGGCCGCTCTCTGGGAACAACCACTGTCATCTCTCTCCTCCATGACTGGCAATGCTGGCTTTTAATACCAGTGTCGGCCTCCAGTCTAACAAGCCTCAAAACAAATCTTAAGCAGACTTTCCTTTCTTCTTCTTCTCCTTTTTTTTAAATTTTTTTATTTTGAGACGAACTCTTCCTCACTCTGCGGCCCAGGCTGGAGTGCAGTGGTGTGATCTCTGTTCACTGCAACCTCTGCCTTTCAGGTTCAAGCAATTCTCGTGACCCAGATTCCCAAGTAGCTGGAACTACAGGCCCACGCCACCACGCCTGGCTAATTTTTGTATTTTTAGTGGACACAGGGTTTCACCATGTTGGCCAGGTTGGTCTCAAACTCCTGACATCAAGTGATCCGCCCACTTCAGCCTCCCAAAGTGCTGGGATTACAGGTGTGAGTCACCGCACCCAGCTACTTTCCCTTCAATGAATGACACTTTCTTGTATGTGCCTCATTTATTTGCTGCACTTGAATCTATACTCCTTAGCTACCTGTTTGCTTTCCTGTGTCCAAAGAAAAGAAAATGTCCTCAAGGAAGAATTTTTGTTGTACAAAAGGAGACATACAAGTCATGTGAGAATCAAATACACTTTTTTTTTTAAACCTGGAAATAAACTTCCCTCTCAAGGGTGATACAGGAGCAGAAAGCGTTGTAAAGGCTTGAAACTCTGGGGTCTTTCTTCTTTCTTTCTTTCTCTCTTCCTTCCTTCCTTCCTCCCTTCCCCTTCCTTCCTTCCTCCCTTCCCCTTCCTTCCTTCCTTCTTTCCCTCCCTCCTTCCCTCCCTCCCTCCTTCCTTCCTTTCTCTTTCTTTCTTTCTCTTTCTTTCTCTTTTCCCTCCCTCCCTCCTTCCCTTCTCTCTCTCTCCCTTCCTTCCTTCCTTTCTTTCTTTTTCTTTCTTTCTTTCTTCCTTTCTTTCTTTTCCCTCCCTCCCTCCTTCCCTTCTCTCTCTCTTTCCCTTTCTCTTTCTTTCTTTCTTTCTTTCTTTCTTTCTTTCTTTCTTTCTTTCTTTCTTTCTTTCTTTCTTTCTTTCTTTCTTTCTTTCTTTCCTTTCTTTCTTTCTTTCTCTTTCTTTCTTTCTTTCTTTTTCCTTTCTTTTTCTTTTTCTTCTTTCTCTCTTTCTTCTCTTTCTCTCTTTCTTTTCTTCTTTCTTCTTTCTTTCTTCTTTCCTTTTCTTTCTTTTTTTTTTTTTTTGAGACAGGATCTTACTCCCTTCACTCAGGCTGGAGTTTAGTGGCGCTAACACTGCTCACTGTAGTCTCAACTTCCCCGGGCTCAAGCAGTTCTCCCATCTTAGCCTTCTGAGTAGCTGGAACCACAGGTATGAGCCACCATGCTCAGCTAATTTTTTAGTTTTTATAGAGGCAAGGTCTTACCATGTTGGCCAGGCTGGTCTCAAACACCCAGGTTCAAGCTATCCTCCTGCTGCAGCTTCCCAAAGTGCTGGGATTATAGGCGAGAGCCACCTCGCTCGGCCTGATTTTTTCTTTGTCCTGAGCCACGGCTGGGAGATGTTTGCAGGATGAACTGATTCCATGTGCTCCATTATGAATTCTGAAACACTGGCAGTTCCCAGGCACTATCTTCAGAGCTATGCTGACACTATCATGTTGGTGTAGAAAGCCATGCTTGTTTTAAACTCATTTAGACACAGAGAAAATTAGCTAGAGAGTGCCAGAAGAGAAAGGGGGAGGAAATCAAGTTATTGCTATCAAAGAGAAAGAATGCTAAAAGTTCTAAGTAAAATCAGAGGCCTTTTTCTGTCAGTTGCAAGTACTAGACGAAAAGTAAAAATTTCAATGAAAGGCAAATATTTGACCAGGTACAGTGGCTCATGCCTGTAATCTCAGCATTTTGGGAGGCCGAGGCAGGTGGATCACCTGAGTCCAGGAGTTCAAGACCAGCCTGGCCAAGATGGCGAAACCCCATCTCTACTAAAAATGCTAAAATTAGCCAGGTGTGGTGGCGGACACCGGTAATCCCAGCTACTCAGGAGTCTGAGGCAGGAGAATCACTTCAACCTGGGAGGCAGAGGTTGCAGTGAGCTGAGATTGTGCCATTGCAACTCCAGCCTGGGCAACAGAGCAAGACTCCATCTCAAAAAACTAAATAAAAATAAATTAAATTAAATTAAAAAGAAAGAAAAGCAAATACTCTCTCTCTTCTTGATGTGCTTACCGGTAGTTTAATCCTATGTAAGCTCCAACTGGCCCCAGTGCACCTGCCTCAATGCAATGAAACCTTTCCAATAAGCTGAACTACTGAATTAATGTAGCAAAGAGTCTAATACAGTTTTGCTTTGAAAAATGATTGCCCTCTAAGTGCAATGTGGGACTTTGGATTGGATTCTGAAACAGGAAAAAGACATTTATGGAAAATTTGGTGAAATCTGCTTAAAGCCCATGGTTTAGTTAAAAGTGTAGCAGTGTTAACTTCTTAGTGGTGATAAGTGTACCATGATTATGTAACACATTAGGGAAAGTTGGGTGAAGGATATATGGGAACTCTCTGTCTTACCTTTACAACTGCTCTATAAATCTAAAATTATTTTTAAAATAAAAAGTTTGGCTGCGGGCAGTGGCTCATACCCATAATTCTAGCACTTTGGGAGACCGAGGTGGATGGATCACTTGAGCTCAGGAGTCTGAGGCCAGCCTGGGCAACATAGCGAGACCCTGTCTCTACTGAAAAAAAAAAAAAATAGCCGGTATGGTGGTGCATGCCTGTAATTCCAGCTACTCCAGAGGCCGAGGTGGGAGAATCGCTTGAGTCTGGGAGTTAGAGGTCAAAGTGAGCTGAAATCGCACCACTGCACTCCAGCTTGGGTGACAGAGCGAGACCCTGCCTCGAGAAAAAAAAAAAAAAAAGTTGAATGAAATGATGCCTACTTTGTTGATTTGACTTGATCTTGAAAAAGCAGATACAGAAAGGAGATCTCTGCTTCTGGGTGTGTCCTCATTTGCAGCTTTCCCCAGACCACAAGGCTGGCAACGGGACAGTGTAGCCCGGTAGGAGAACGCTGCTATGCTAAAGTAAGGTGGCTTGGCAAGCAAGTTGTTTCTGGCTGCACTATGTCTCCTTTGATTAACTAGGCAGAAAAGCAGAAGCTTAAAAAAACAGAACGAGCTCAGACAAAAGCAGGCTGGGCCTGTCACCTATATTAGTCATTTGCTCTCCGGAAAAGAGTGACTCTACATTTTTCCAGACTTGTCCTTGATTCACTGTACATTTTATTTGTTACCATTAAGGATGAGAGATTTACTCCTGCTCATTCAAAAGGATAATATCAAGAGCTAGCAACACACACACACACACACACACACACACACACACACACACAGAATTAGCAACAGAATTCCAGCTTTCAGATAATTCAAAAGGATAATATCATTCAAAAGGATAATATCAAGAGTTAGCAAAACAGAAACACACACACACACGCACACACATACACAGAAACAGATATAGCAACGGAATTCCAGCTTTCAGATACCTTTCCTTAGGTTTAGAACATTTACTTAATTATCTTTTAAACAAATGTTTCTATGTGTATTCAATATTAGAAATTTATCGGCCTGGCACGGTGGCTCACACCTGTAATCCAAGCATTCTGGGACGACAAGGCAGGTGGACTGATTGAGCTCAGGAGTTTGAGACCAGCCTGTACCACATACTGAGACCTCGTCTCTACAAAAAATACAAAAATTAGCCAGGCGTGGTGGCGCGTGCCTGTAATCTCAGCTACTTGGGGGGCTGAGGTGGGAAGGTTGTTTAAGCCTGGGAGGTCAAGGCGTAAATCACAGCTGCAGTGAGCTGTTATTGGGCCACTGCACTCCAGCTTGGGTAGCAAAGGGAGACCTTGTCTCAAAAAATAAAATAAAATGACCTAAAAAGTTGCTTTCACTAGATAAGGAATGTTGAAATTACATTTCTTAGACTAGTTCTTATAGTTGGCCTGGTGCAGTGGCTCATGCCTGTAATCCCAGCACTTTGGGAGGCCGAGGTGGATGGAACACTAGGTCAGGAGATCGAGACCATCCTGGCTAACATGGTGAAACCTCGTCTCTACTAAAAATACAAAAATTAGCTGAGCGTGGTGGCACAGCTTTTCATGAGGCTGAGGCAGGAGAATCGCTTGAACCCGGGAGGCAGAGGTTGCAGTGAGCTGAGATCGCGCCACTGCACTCCAGCCTTGGTGACAGAGCAAGACACTGTCTCAAAAAAAAAAAAAAAAAAAAAAAAATTCTTATAGTTAAGCATCTACCTTACATTTTATAGATTTTTCTCCCGAACACAAAAATATCTGCTTTGAGAAATATATATACGGCCTCTGCGGTTATTTTCTTTTGCCAAGGTCAGTTTAAAATATTACATTTTCACATAGACACAATAGTTTCAAGCACAAAGATCAAAAGCTCCCTTGGGGTTTCTTGAAGGATTGGAGGACAGGACAGAACAGACAGACGCAGCGTGGAACTGACTGCTGTTTGAACTTGAGTCACTCAGTGCTTCTGCATGCCAGTTTCACTAGTTCAGACACAGTATTCCAGAAACCTCGGGTTCAGAGGTGCTGAGAGATTAGTGAGAAGCTCTGTAAGATGCTCAGAATTCTTACGGAGAAGGTGGACTTTTTATTTAAAATAAGAAACAAATTATTTCTGCCATGCAAGCAATAAAGACATTCAACATCAGATTAGCAGAGTAAAGATGACTTTTTTTTTTTTTTTTTTTTTGAGACAGATTTCACTGTGTTGGCCAGGCTGGTCTCAAACTCCTGACCTCAAGTTATCCACCTGCCTCGGCCTCCCAAAGTGCTGGGATTACAGGCATGAGCCACCGCACCCGGCTCAAAGATGAGTTTTTAACAAAGTGTGCTGGGATAACTGGGTAGCCTTTATCTCTAAGATGGGAGGGTCTTGAGCAGAGAATCGACAAGATTGGATTTACTTTTTAACAAGAGCACTCTGACTGCTATGGTAAGAAGAGTCTGAAGGTGGAGTGGAGGGTGAATGCAGGGACGCAGTTAGGGGGTGACCCCAAAACTCCAGAAAAGAAATGGTAGGGGCCTGGCCCAAGTGACAACACCGGAGGTGATGTGGAGGTGGCCGGATGCTGCAAATGATTTGATGGTAGACCCAAAAGATCTGGAGAGTGAGAGAAGGAAGGTCAGGGCGGACACAGCGTTTTTGTTCTGAGCAATAGGGAAGGATGGAGTTGTAAAAAATGGAGATGGGAAAGATCAGAGGAGGAGCAGGCCGCGGGGAAGTAGGAACATCAAGCAGGGGACTGGATCCAAGTCTGGAGCTGGAGGGAGCGATCCGAGCTGGAGATAGGAATTTGGGAGCCATCAGTGTGGAGATGGAGAGCCATGGATAGCCCAGAGCCACCCAAATCCAGAAGTCACAAACAGCAGGAGACAGAGCCTTGCCCCACTCCTCCTGGCAGCCCACATTGTCCCTGGGAAAAACCTGCATATACTGAGGTCTTCTATCTATAAGGCCACAGTTATGTGGGAACAGAGTGCTTCAGGGGAAATGGCACACATTTACTCCGTGGAGTTTGAGAGCAATTTGGTATTTGAGTCCATTTGTGTCTTTTTTTTTTTTTTTTTTTGAGACGGAGTCTCGCTCTGTCGCCCGGGCTGGAGTGCAGTGGCGCCATCTCTGCTCACTGCAACCTCCGCCTCCCGGGTTCACGCCATTCTCCTGCCTCAGCCTCCCGAGTAGCTGGAACTATAGGCGCCGCCACCACGCCCGGCTAATTTTTTGTGTTTTCCGTAGAGACGGGGTTTCACCGTGTTAGCCAGGATGGTCTCGATCTCCTGACCTCGTGATCTGCCCACCTCGGCCTCCCAAAGTGCTGGGATTACAAGCGTGAGCCACCGCGCCCGGCCTTTTTTTTTTTTTTTTTTCCTTAAATTAACCTCTTGAAGAGAACAAATAAAAATCCAAACGACTGACTGGAGGGCTGCTGGGGAGAGGGGTAGTCCGACAGGCCTGAAGGCAGATCTGTAAGTGAAAATGGGTTCACAAGCTACGTGTAATATAATCTGTTCGAAATGTAAAATAGGGGCTAAATTTTGGAAATGAATACCTACATATTCCTGACACATGGCCCCCGAGGAATTTCTTTTTTTTAGGAAGTAGGAAAAAACGGCAGCAGACTTAGGGTTGACTTTAAATATAAAGCTATGTGTGAAAAGAATGATGCCAAAAGTTAAATAATATGCTTTTCTCGCTCTATGAATGGTTTCTGGGGCCCTGGCTATATATAAATGCTGCGGTAGTAATAGAAATCTCATCTTCCTAGGACACAGCACCCTCCTACAGAGAATGTACCTCCTATTTATGTGTACCACACAAGCAAAAGAGCATCTGCTAAAACATGGATTTATTTGTGCATTACTGTCAAATATGATCAAAGACAAAATTCTGATAGCTTTGATGATTATCTGTAGTACTAGTGACAGAAAGAGTACTTGTACAGAACATATTCATGTACAAAGTCCATCATTTATTACTAAAATCAAATTATAAAAACATCAATTCCATCTTAAAATAGGCATTTTAAAAGCATTGCTGTGGTTCTAAGTTTGCATCAAGACAATCTAAGTTTGCATCTACACAATCTGGATACCCAAATCCCTCTATAATTTCCAATGACAAAGACAATTTTTTGCTAGTTGTGGAGTGTCAGAGGGGAAGCAGTGAAGCCCTGCGAACGGTCTAATGGGCCCAGGTAATGCTGTTTCTTTCTCAACTTGAGGTTGCATCCTTGATCTTCAGGAAAAGAGATTTGTGCTTGCTTAACCAGGTTCCAGTAAATGGTCCGGGATCTTCTATGCAGTAAGGTTGCAACATTTACTGAAGAGGAAAGAAAAGCACAAGGGAGCCTTCTTGCTCTCTTACACTTGCAATGTTAGGTTTCGAAAACAGGGCCCTTCACAGTCAGCAACCAAGTCCTGACTTCTGGATGTAATGCAGGCTGGTTAACACCCCTTAATAACTACTTTGCAATTCCAAATGACTCCCTGACAGCTTTTCTAGACAGGGAGTGGAAGAAGTGTGCGGGTGCTCTTGGGCTCTCTGAGGCAAAAATAAGCTGTTTAACCATTTCCCTTCCGGGCTGACTGCTGAGTTACGCAGATTCCAGTTCATTAAGCCCTGAGTATAGAGTATGAGGCCAATATCTTTTCTTTAGTAAAAGCCATGCTATTCGTCTGCCTTTCTCTTTTCCTCCTTTATCTGGGCGACTGTTTTTGGAAACTGGGGTAACTCCCTGCAGGCAGGCAGCAGGAGCTATTTAGTCAGGCCAGCATGGTGGGGTACATGAGGAAGATGAGGCAAATAAGATCGAGAGAACATTTTGTGACCAGGCGAAGATGACCCAGTTTGTACCTGTGCTTTGTGGCCAGTGAAACTGTACATCTGGAGCTGTCCAAACTCCCAGATACAAGGAAGCCCAGTCTCAACTCTACTGTGATATATTATATGGCAGTGATTCTTATTTAGGAAGGACTTTGATTTTTCCTTGGCCGTGGGTTTTTGGGTTAAAGGGCCTGGCTGTGGGTCAGCAGGGTGGGACAGTCCTGGAAGACTCACAGAGCCAGGGACACCCACATCCTCCAGCATGTCCAGTTCCCTATAATTCCCTATGGCCACAGGGAATAAGCCACGAAATGGGACAAGATTCTGGTTCTGTACAAGGTCAGCCAGCTCCGATCAAGGACACATGGAGGGATACGTCTACAAGGAGCCATTGTGTGTTCTTCCAGCCTTCAGTCTTCCATATCAGTGAATTTTCTCTTTTTGTAATTCTGAACGAGGTTGGAAGCTGTGATCTGAGAAGCCTGCCCCTTCTCCCAACACTGAAAGTCATTCAGTCCTTTCTGCCCTGTTTGAAATAAGCCCCTCTCCATCTCGTCTAGCCTGGCTACCAGGGCTGAAGTGTCTTCGTTGTAAGCATTCTGTGAGGAGTCCATGATGCGGCGAAAACGTCCAATAAAAGTCTGGAAAACAAGGGAGGATGAGAAGTCAGGGTTGACCTCACACCCCACAAAGTCATATCCATTTTTATCTCAGAACATTTAAATGGCATGAAAAGAAAGAATGATGTGTAGGACTCAGAAGGAGGTCTGAATTCCCTCTAGCACCCAAGTAAGTTATTGCACATTGCCAAGCCTCGATTTCCTCATCTGTGAAGTGGATTGTTATGAAAATCCAGTAAGTTGTTAAGAAAACCAATGAATACATGTAAAGCACCTAGCAAATGGGTAGCACACAGCAAGCTTCCTGAGAAACTTTTGTCATTATTAGCATTGTCATTATTAGCATTGTCATTAGTCATTAGTAGCAAATGCTTCTGTCCCAAGAGACAGAAATGATGGTTTCTTCTAACAGTAACAGAATAAAAAATAATTATGAAAAATTAAAATAAGGTTATACCATAAAGGATGGGAACAGATGTATAACATTGTTTTATCCTGGAAAAGCAATAACAATATAAGTTATTGTTTATTACACGGTGTTACATACTTTTACCACAACTCTATAATTTTGGCACTATTATCATCTCCATCAATTCTTACAGGTGAATTGATGTCCAGAGAGGTCAAGTAGCTTGACCAAGTCATATTGCTGGTTCATGGCAGGGCCAAGCCCTAACCCCAGAACAAAGGAAGGAAACAAATAACCCAGTAACTCTTGTATTTCCAACAGGAACCCTCAGACCAGGCCTGGAACTGTGTATCTAAGTACCTGTCATCTGTAATGCACCATCACCCTTTTTTTGTCTTTTTTCTTTTTAATAGAGATGGGATCTCACTATATTGCCCAGGTTGGTCTTGAACTCCTGGGCTCAGTGATCCTCCCGCCTTGGCCTCCCAAAGTGCTGGGATTACAGGCGTGAGCCACCACACCTGGCCATCATCACCCTTTTCTCATTTCCTAGAGTTCCTGCTGGCCTCAACTTGTAGCAAGCAAATATGAGTAGTAGCAGACAAGTCATATTAAAACAAAGTGTGTGTGTATGTGTATATCTATAATATATAATGGGAAGACAGTGTAACTGTAGGCTGACCTGGAATAATAACAAACTAAATTTACAAATCATACACTGTCCTGGGTAAAAGTAGTATCTGGGGCTGGCTCCTGAGACAGGTGCAGCACCAAAGGTTTTCACACCCATTACTTGCCTGCAGCAGAGACTGGGAAATGTCTGCATTCTCGGGACTGTCAAAATGCAGGAGTTGGGAGCCAAACCCGTAGAAATGGGGCCCCATTTTGTGGAGGTCCACCACATTGGCATCCGCACTGAACACCGTCCTCCAGCCCTCCTGGTAGATCTTGGGGAGTTCCACAGAAAGGATCCGTCGCTTGTTGTCGAAAAGTCCTTTTGCCAGCCACAAGGGGAGTTCAAGCTTGGAACCCTGCAGCATGCATGAATGTAGATTTTAAAAACAGACAAATAACATAGGAAATGTGTGTGACGGAAAGGAAATACACATCACCTGAGCAATACTGCCTTTTCTCTCTGGGGGAGTGGCCGTCAAGCACAGAAGACCTGGTTGTGACTTGAAGCAATGAAGTGCGTGGTTATGTGATGATGGAATGGAGAGAGAAAATGGACTTACACAACAAAAACACGGTGGAGAACAAAAATGTAGGATAAGAGAGAGTCTTCTAACTAACACAAATAAAAACTGTCCAATTGTAGACACTTCAGAACTACAGTAAACATTTCCTTTTTCTTTGAATATTCAATATTTATTCTAAATATCCACTTGCCGAGTGCCTGCTATGTGCTAAGCACCCTATTGGGTGCTAGGGGTCAGAAAGAAGTATAGGATCAACCTGAGCTGGGGTGGCAGCCCCTTCCCATCCCACATCACAGCTTCAGAGATGACAGAACACATGTCTCTAGTTTTTAAAGCCTCAACAGAATTAGAAAACAAGATGAGGTGGTCATGACAGACCAGAAATTAAGAGTCATAAATCTCCAAAAAATCAAAGGCAAACAACTGGATTGAGTGAAGCAGTAAAAGCCAAACACTCTCACAAGAGAGAACTGTTGCAAAAAGATGGGAACAGCTTTGTGGGAGTGGAAGCAGAGCTTTTGGCAAACTGCACAGGACTAGACAGACCAACATTGAGTTCAAGGCTGCCAGCATCACCAGGACATAAGGGCCTAAGATCTGAGAAAGAAGTGACGGATGTAAGCCCTCTATTTGACACCGAATAGCAGAGAAATTAGGCGCCGACTTTAAGATAAATTTAAAAATCAAATGGAAATTCCAGAACTGAAAAATATAATAATTGAACCTAAGAAGTCAATAGATTAAATCAAATTTAACATGTTTACTGGACTGGATATGGATGAAGAGAGGACTGTAAATGGGAGAAAAGGTCAAGAGAAAATATTCAGACTAAAGCATCTAGAGAAAAAACAGAGAAGAGCCTAAGAGATGTATGAAATAAGGTATAGAAGAAAGAAAAACTTCAACATGCATGTATTTTAATGGGGAGGAGGGATAGACTGACGCAAAATAAACGTCTGAAGAGATAATAGCTATACATTATTCAAAATTAAAAAAAGATATCAAACCACAGATTCAAGGAACATTATGAATAACAAGTATTAATAGAATAAATACTAATAAAATCACAACTAGGCATATATTACCTGAATTGTGAGACCAAAGACAGAGAAAATCTTAAAAAGAGCTGTAGATGGGAGTGAGGAATACATTGCCTTTAAAGAAGGAACATTAAGAGTTAAAGCCAACTTCTTAGCCGGGCGCGGTGGCTCATGCCTGTAATCCCAACACTTTGGGAGGCCGAGGCAGGCAAGTCACCTGAGCTCAGGAGTTCATGCCTGACCAACATGGTGAAACCCTGTTTCTACTAAAAATACAAAAATTAGCCAGGCATAGTGGTGGGCGCCTGTAATCTTAGCTACTTGGGAGGCTGAGGCAGGAGGCTCACTTGAACCTGGGAGGTGGAGGTTGCAGTGAGCCGAGATCATACCATTCCACTCCAGCCTGGGCGACAGAGACTCCATCTCAAAAAAAAGAAAAAAAGCCAACTTCTTAACGGAAGCTATGGAAGCCACAAAACAATGGAAATGGATTTTTTTAATGTGCTAAAAGAAAATAACTGCGAGTGTAAAATCTTATACCCAGTGAAAATATTCTTTAAAAGTAAAGGTGAAATAAAGGCATTTCCATAGAGAAAGTATGCAGAAAAGAGTTAATACAGTAGGCCTGAGACTGCTATCTTAGCAAGGCCTGCTTGTAAGGTTGGCCCTTGGTTGGTATCTGGGAACTTGGATTTCAGAAGAGGGATTCTCACCCGTCCCAGAACCAATGAGAGTGTGCCTAAACTGTTTGTGGAAACAATGTGATTCATGTTGAACAACTGCTTTGCCTCTGGAAGTCTGAATTTTGGTCTGTGCTGGACAGAAAGTGCCACATGAACAGCCTCCAATAAAACCCTGGGGACTGAGTCTGTAACAAGCTTCCCTGGTAGACAGTATTTCACACATTTTATCAGAATTCAAATTACTGGAGAATTTAAGTGTGTCCTGTGTGACTCCACTAGGAAGGACTCTTGGAAGCTTGTGCCTGGTCTCCTCCAGACTTTACTCCATGCAACCTTTCCCTCTGCTGATTTTGCTTTATATCCTTTTGATGTAATAAATCTTAACCATGAGTGTGACTATATGCTGAGTCCTTTGAGTCTCCTTAGTGAATCATGAAATCTGGGTTGGTTCTGGGGATCTGTGACACTGACAGAAACTGAGAATTATCACCAGAAGATCCAGAGTAAGGGAATTCTGAAGAGAGAATGAAAATGATTCCAGAAAGAACTATGGAAATGCAAAAAGAAAAAAAGAGTAATGAAAAGAATATGTAAGTGGATATATAATATTAATGTTTTATAGGGTTTTCAATGAGTCAAATTAGAATACATCATGATTAACACAAGTGACAAAATGGGTTTAAGTGTTCTAAGATTCTAGTCATTTCTGTGAAGTGGTGAAAGTAGTAACTTATATAACATTCTTTTTAGTCAAAAATGATTGTGTAATATATTTAAGGTAGCCACTAAAATAAAAGAAGAATAAATAACTAAATAAACTAATAAAAAGGTAAATGAATAGCAAAATAAATTTGATTAATGCAAAAGAAGTCAAGAAAGGATAGAAAAAGAAAGCTAAAACAGATGGGACATAAGAAAAAAGTAGGAAGGTAAAAATGAACGCAAATATGTCAATATTAAATTAAATGTAAATGGATTAAATATACTAATTAAAAATCAGCACACTGAATAAAAAACACAACCCATCTACATGCTGCTTAAAAAGAGACATACCTTAAATATGAAGACACAGAAAAATTAAAAATAGGATGAAAAAATGTCATGTAAACACTAATCAAAAGACAGGAACATTACTAGAGATAAAGAGGGACATGTGACAACAATAAAAGGGTCATTATATCTACTAGAAAATTAATATTTGTCTAAATTAACAGAAGTAAAAGGATAAACAGACAAATCCATAATCATAGTGAGAGACTTTTAACATTTTTTTAATAAATTTTTTTTTTTTTTTAAGAGATGGGGTCTTGTTCTGTCACCTAGGCTGGAGTGCAATGGTCTTCTAGGCTCAAATAATCCTCCTGCCTCAGTCTCCTGAGTAGGTGGGACTATAGGCATGTGCCACCACACTCAGCTAATTTTTCAATTTTTCCTAGAGAGAGGGTCCTGCTATGTTGCCTAGGCTGATCTCAAACTCCTGGCCTCAAGTGATCCTCCCACCTCCACCTCCCAAAGTGCTAGGGTTACAGGCAGGAGCCACTGTGCCTGGTCCACATGTTTTTCAGCATAAAAAAAAAAATAGAAAAAAAAATCACAAGGATAGAGAATATCTCAACAAAACAATTAACAAATGAGCTAATTCACACATACAGATTATTTATTGGACACCATGACTTCACACAGACATCTTTTCAAGTCCACACAGAATGTTTAAATTGGTCTTATGCTTTGCCATAGAGCAAGTCTTAGCAACTTTCAAAAGACTGAAATCATGCAGACTATGTTTTCTGGCCACAGTGGAATCAAGCTAGAAATAAAAACAAAAATGGTAAATGACCAAATCTCAAAATGTTTGAAATTAAGCACTAGTCTTCTAAATACCTATGGGTCAAAAAAGAAATCACAATAGAAATTAAACAGTTTTTAAAAATTTTTATTTATTTTTTTGAGATATTATCTTGCTCCGTCACCTAGGCTGGGATGCAGTGGTGTGATCATGGCTCACTGCAGTACTGACCCTCCAAGGCTTAACTGGTCCTCTTGCCTCAGCCTCCTGAGTAGCTGGGACCACAGGTGTGTGCTACCATGCCTGGCTTTTTTTATTTTTATTTTTTGTAGAGATGGGGACTCACTATGTTGCCCAGGCTGGTCTCGAACTCCTGGGCTCAAGTGATCCTCCCGCCTCCACCTCCCAGTGTTGGGTTTATAGGTGTGAGCCACCGTGCCTGGCCTAAAAAGTATTTTTAGTTCATTGATAATGAAAATATAACACATCAAAACTTATGAAATGCAATTAAAGTTGTACTTAAAAGAAATGTATCGCTATGAATGTATAAAAGAAGATTGAAAAATTAATGACCTAAGTTTCCATCTCAAAATGTGGGGGTGTGTGGGGGAGGAAATAATAGAAAATTAAACCCAAATAAAGTAGACAGAAAGAACTAATTAAGAACTTAATGACCTAAAATAAAGTACAAAAGAGAAAACTAACAGAGTCCTAAGTTAGTTCTTTTAAAAGAATAAAAACATTGATAGACTCCTGGCAAGGGTAATCAAGAAAAGGAGAACACAACTTATTGATATTAAAAATAAAAATAAGGGCACCACTATAATCTTACTGACATTAAAAAGATAGTAAAGGGAATTCTGAACATTGTACTGATACCATTGAAAATTTAGACCAAAAAAAAAGAAAAAGATACAAAAATTAGCTGGGCGGCCGGGAGTGGTGGCTCAAGCCTGTAATCCCAGCACTTTGGGAGGCCGAGATGGGCGGATCACGAGGTCAGGAGATGGAGACCATCCTGGCTAACACGGTGAAACCCTGTATCTACTAAAAAATACAAAAAACTACCCAGCTACTCGGGAGGCTGAGGCAGGAGAATGGCATAAACCTGGGAGGCGGAGCTTGCAGTGAGCTGAGATCTGGTCACTGCACTCCAGCCTGGGTGATAGAGTGAGACTCCGTCTCAAAAAAAAAAAAAATTAGCTGGGCACAGTGGCATGCGCCTGCAATCCCAGCCACATAGGTGGCTGAGGTGTGACGATCACTTGAGCCTGGGAGGTCAAGGCTGCAGTGAACCATGTCACACCACTGCACTCCAGCCTGGGCAACAGAGCAAGACCCTGTCTCAAAAAAAAAAAAGTAAAATGGTCAAATTTTTAGTTAAAAACCAATATACCAAAATGAACACAAGAAGAAATAAAGTCTGAATAATCCTATAAACGAAATTAAATGTCATACAAACCTTCCTACACAAATCTCCCATGCAGAAGGATTCTAAAGTATTAATGGAGACACTCTGCACTCAAAGAAGTGGAACATGACTCCCTCCTCCTTCAGTGAGTGATAATGACTTCCGTCCAAAGAGTACAGTATGAAAACGTGGAGCAACCTCATGAACATTACCTCTGCCAAGGTTCAAATGAACAGTAAAAAGTCCTGTTGATAGTAGGCACCCTTAACATGTGATGAAAATGGCACTTTGCCTGCCTCTGTGGTCTTCCTCCCTAAAGCTGATAACCAAGTCTAATCCTGAGAAAAAAGAATAAAAACAAAAACAAAGGAGGCTGGGCGAGGTGGCTAACACCTGTAATCCCAGCACTTTGGGAGGCTGAGGTGGGTGGATCACTTGAAGTCAGGAGTTCCAGACCAGCTTGGGCAACCTGGTGAAACCCTGGCTCTACTAAAAATACAAAAATTAGCTGGGTGTGATGGTGGGCACCTGTAATCCCAGCTACTTGGGAGGCTGAGGCAGGAGAATCGCTTGAACCCAGGAGGTGGAAGAGGCTGCAGTGAGCTGAGATTATGCCACTGTACTCCAGCCTGGATGACAGGGCAACTCTGTCAAAAAAACAAAAAACTAAAAACAAAAACAAAACTACCCCCAAAACCAAAGATTTCCAATTGAGGAACATTTTACAAAATACCTGACCACCACTCCACAAAACCGTCAAGGTCATTAGAACAAGGAGGTCTGATTAACTGTCAGGAGGCTAAGGAAACATGTCTACTAAATGCAATGTGGTATCCTAGGTGGAATCCTGAAACAGAAAAAGGACATTAACTAAAAACTAAGGAAATATGAATAAAGTATGGGCAGCATAGAGCCATGTTTACCAGTGTGTATGGGAACGAAATCCTCATTTGCTAGGATACAAAGTCAACAGATAATGTCTACATCCAAAAAACAACAACAACAACAAAAAACAACCCAACAAGGTAAGTTTAAGAATATTATTTAGAAATACGGAGATGAATCTTAAGACACCACTAAAAAAGGTACATGAGCCCTGTGGACTTGGAAGGGGAAGTGGGAAAAGCAAGGCAGGGCCTGTTATTTTTTCTTATAAATCTTTTGGTACTATTTGACTCGAGATGGAGTCTCGCTCTGTAGCCAGGCTGGAGTGCAGTGGCACAATTTCAGCTCACTGAAAACTCCGCCTCCTGGGTTCAAGCAATTCTCCTGCCTCAGCCTCCGAGTAGCTGGGACTACAGGCGCACGCCACCACAGTCAGCTAAGTTTTGTATTTTTAGTAGAGATGGGGTTTCACCACGTTGGCCAGCATGGTCTTGATCTCTTGACCTCGTGATCCGCCAGCCTCGGCCTCCCAAAGTGCTGGGATTAAAGGAGTGAGCCACCGCGCCCGGCCTATTTGACTTTTAAAACGTTGGTTATGTATTACTTTGATAAAAATTAACTTGAAACAAACAGACCAAACAAAAAACATTGTTCTAAACAAAACAGGTGAAACAGGAAATCCAACATAATCATTACAAGCCCTGTTCCTGGGACAGTTTTATATTTGAAGCCATACAACCTTTGGTTCCGAATCCCAGCTCACCACTAACTGAAGCTCCTGGCCAAGTCAGCTCACCACTAACTGAAGCTCCTGGCCAAGTGACCCAACGTTTCTGGCTGTTCAATTAAAGGGAAAAGCTTACTCCCCACACCCATCCATGCTGGCACTAAGTAAGCCCTCAGTAAGTGGGTGCTGATCCTGTCATCATCATGCAGGCATGAATCTAGCAACTTGGGGTTCCCACTTATCACATGCTCTTACAGAGCCCAAAGCTGTTTTAAGGCAAACATAATCAGAACTCTAATTCTGAAGTGTTCAGCTGGAGCCAATCTTCAAGCATTCAACACACGTTGCAGGGGGTAGGGGGAAGACACTAACGAATTTGGACAGTTTCAAAAATGAAATCAATGTTGGAGGCGCTTGGCGACCTATGATAAGTGTAGTTTCACCACAGATGGCGAATAACAAGTCTGGAGACCACCCTGAGCGCGACGAGACCCCCGCGGAGTTCCCAGGAAGAAGTCGTTAGCGCCTTCGGCCCTGGCTCCACGAAAACTACAAATCCCAGGGGGCAGCGCGCCCCGACGCGGCGTCCCAGGGCCGCGAGGCCCGCCGGGAGCTGAAGTCTTTCCGGGCGGGACCCCGCACCCAAAGGCTCACCTGTGGGACGGCGTTGTCAGTCTCGGCGCCTGCGCTCCGCTCCAGGAAGAAAGCGCCTAGGCGAGGCATGGCGGTCTCCGTGCGCACCGGCAGCTTCTCGTGGGACATCAGGATGTCGTCCAAAGAAAGAAAGTTCTCTTCAGGCCCCAGGGCACCCGACTCCACTCGGAAATAAGCCTCCGACATGGCGGCCACTTGAGCTTCTCCGCTTCCACTCGCGTGATTCGGAGGAGCCTCAGGGAGTTAGGGGTGTAGAAGACGGGGAGGCGGACACTGGGCAGGATGGTTGGGGTCAGGAAAGTGGATTGAAACTCGTTTCCCGCGCCCGGGGACGCGTCAGACAGGAGCAGTCGATTCGGGCGGTACCGCCCAGGCAGAAGCAATCGACCAAGTCTGCAGATTTAGAGCAGTGGGACACAGCAGGGGAGCGGTAGGTGGGGGCGCCGGAAGTTCTCTTCCCTCCGCTAGTTGCCCAGTAGGGGAACATTACGAAGAAGCTGGAACGCTCGTTGAGCTCCTGGACCCATTTGTACTGGACTGTGTTCATGTGATCCTTAAATATTTATATGAAGTTAAAAACACTTTGCAACACTTTTAGGGGTTTAAAATAAAGGCATCTTGTGCCCGTCGCTCCAGGCCTAAGTCCAGCTCTTTCCTACAGTTTTTTTTCACTATGCAACTCTGTTAATCTTGGTATTTGAAAGAAATGTTAGACAAAAACTTCCAGCACTATCCCCAGCGAGTTATTATAGTCTAGATAATGAACTAGTGTGTTGTATTTGGTTAGTATTTTGGTGGAGGTTGGACGGGGTGGGTATATCTAGTGGAGCACTAGACTGCACATTTGCAAAGGTTGTGAGTGTACTTCAGGGTGTCCTAGCTCATCATCAACTGACAATCTCTTTTTATGGCTCTGAATTTAAATCCCTAAAAATGGAAATCCGATTGGTCCAGTTTATCGATTGGTCCAGGCAGGCCACATGGCCACAGATCGCCAGCCACCCTATAGATGGGGGTGCCTGTGTTGGGTGCGATCACTATCCAGTGACCAGGGGAAGGACCATGGTCGCATAGTATCAAGTTTGATGGCTGTCCTCAGCCAGGGCTATGGGTGGTAGCAGATTGTTGAGAGATGCGCTACAGAACTTACTTCGTCTAGAAGAGCATTTCTGCGGCTACTGGAGTCGGGAGTAAAGGGTGTGTGGGAAGGGGGGTGTGTATTAATTGTGGATTTTAGTTTCTGTTTTCTGTATTTTATGATGCGTTGACATCTTGGGGCCTTGGGGACCTGGGGAAGAATTGCCCCTCCAGAGTTAGCTAATTCCTAGAGATAGCAAACAACTTGCTTGTGAACACCCCTTTCATATACAAACCAACCAACCCAAGCCTATATCCCCACACCACCTTTATCCATCTCACACACCAATATTTTCCCTGCCCCAAGTCACTGTAATAAATCACCCCATGGCCAAGTACCAGACAACTAAAATTCACCCCTATATCCCAGATCTCGCCAACATTATTCAAACTATTCCATCCTAAGCTTGCTCAGACTTCCTTTCCCTGCCTCGCCCATTGCTTCCCATGGCAATAAAGGCTCTGGGCTTTCTCCTTGCTCCCTCTACTTCCTCATTGACCCTAATACTTTCTCGTGTGGTCATAGGCACAGCCCCTTCTCTTGAGAACTATAATAAAACTTTCTTTCTTTTTTATTATTTTTTAATAATAAAACTTTAAAAGGCATTGGCCACTAATTCATTGATTGTCATCACCCAGTCACCTTTATAAATGAAATTCAGAGGACAATGAAAACAAGGTAGAGTGGGGTGGAAAGGCATGGCCAAACTGGAAAGTCTTGGTACCATTCTAAGGAGTTAGGCCATTCCATAGAAAATGGGAGGAAAATGCAAGGTTTGGGGGCAAATAATAACATAAATCCGAGCTTCAGGAAGAGAATTCCAGCAGTAGATAGAGAGAGGTTAGATGCTTGGAAGCTGTTCAGTGGGCAGTATTTGGCAACCAATTGGATACAGGAAGTGAAGTATAGAGAGTAGTCAGAGATTCAGGTTTTGAACCTGGTTGACCAGGTGGATGGACATGTCATGAATAGATACACAGAACACAGGAACAGGGGCAGTTGGAGGGAAAGGATGAGTTCAGTTTGGGACACATGGTGTCCAGGAGCTACTAGACAGGAAGGTCTGCAGCCCAATGGAGAAAGCAGCCTAGAAGCTTTAGAGAGGAGGCGCATTGAGAGGCAGTTATATGAAGGTTTTTTCCTTTTTCATATTTTAAATGTTTGGTTTGTGATACAGTCCAATGTAAAAATAAACACAATCTGCAGTGATAATTAAAATTTCTCTGATGACATGGATATATGGTACTGGATGTAGTTTGAGATAGAAATATAATTTGGCTAATTGAAGGCAATGTTATTTACTGCCAAGGACAGTAAGCTATTTTTTTATGCTGATATAATTAAGATAGATGCATACTGATTTATTGATGCCAAAGAAAGGCATTATCTTTGTACAAAGACTAGAATACTGGCTCCAAACTCAAATACCACTATTATTTTAATAATAAAGTAATAGGCCAATGTTTAACATAAAATCAGATTGCCTTATTTGTCTTATTTAATGTCATCATGAAACTATTATTGTGTATATATTGTTACTCTATTTAAACTGTCCTTTTCCTGAACTAATAAACAAGTGAATAAATCAGAAAAAGGTGAAATTAATGAATATTTGAGCTTATGATGCTGAACTGCATCAATTCATTTGACAAAAGTGGCATGTGGCTTTCAAGCACAGATATGTGTTAATAGCTTAAATCCTAAGAGCCAGTAGTATTTCTGTTCTCTGAGAAAGCTGATACTGATAATATTCAGAGTATATTTGGTATATTTACAATATACAAAATATCAGTATTCTGAAAAGTATCTGCTGGATCCTTGAAAATAGAGTTTTTTTTTTTTTTTCATTATAATCCTTTCAAGATTTCAGAATCATAGAACTGCAGTGTTTTACAACTTAGAACAAGTGTTTTGGTGAACAGGGCAGGGGCCACTTTAGCTTTTATGACTTGCCCTTAAAAGTCATAGCCTCCAAAGAACACACAGGCTTTAGATGAGCAAAACCTCAAGCAGCTTTTGCATCTGTTCTTTTGAATACCAGTGCTTTCTAAATTTCTTTCTTGAGTGAGGAGGTTGTGGTGCCAGTGACAGAATGCAAATCTGGGGGTGGGGGGAAAAAGGAGAAACATGAAAAACTGTACACATGGTTCATTGAAAGAAAACGAAAGAAAAAAGAAATGTATTGGGCACCATCCTTCCAGTTACCTGCTCAGGCCAAAATTTTGGGATTTTTCTTGATCTCCTCTCCTAACCCTTACACTTTGTAGTGGCCCGTCAGCTAACTGGCCTATCAGCAAATGTTGACTTAACATTCATATTTCTAGAATCTGATCATTTCTTATCATTCTGGTTTAAGTCACCATCACCTCTTTCTTGGATTTTTGCATTAGCTCTCTAGTCTCCTTGCTTCTGCCCATGACCTCCCTGTTGTTCCTTAAGCATCCCAGATACATTTGGTCCTCAGTGCTTTGCATTGTCTGTTCCACTACCTGAATTGTGTTTCTCTAGGATTTTCACATGGCTTGTCCCTTTCAGTTCTTCACTCAAAAGTCACTGTCGCGATGAGGTCTTCCCTGGCCACTCTATCTAAAATTTTAACTATTTAACAACAGTTTTAACTCACACACTTGATATCCCCTGCTGTGGTTTGACAGTATGCCCCAAAATTCATGCGTTGGAAATGTAATCCCCGAAACAACGATGTTGGGATGTGAGGCCTAATTGGAAGTGTTTACATCATGAGGGTTCTACCCTCAAGAATGGATTAATGCCATTATAAAAAGGGGTTGGGGGAGTGGGTTCTCTACACATGCCATGTGAGAACACAGAATTTGTCCCCCTGTTGGCCCTTCTGACTTCCACCATGTGAGGACAGCAAGAAGGCCCTCATCAGATGCTGGTGCCTTGATCTTGGACTTCACAGCCTCCAGAATTATGAGAGAATAAATTTCTGTTATTTAGAAATTACCCAGTCTCAGCTATTACAGCAGCACAGAATGGACTGACACCCCCCTTTCCCTTCAGCACTGATCAGTCTCTAACTATATATTTTACTTATCTTGTTTATTTTACTTTATTATTTTTCTTTTGAGAAGGAGTTTTGCTCTTGTTGCCCAGGCTGGAGTGCAACGGCACAATCTCTGCTCACTGCAACCTCCACCTCCCAGGTTCAAGTGATTCTCCTGCCTCAGCCTCCTGAGCAGCTGGGATTACAGGCATCTGCCACCACACCCAGCTAACTTTCGTATTTTTAGTAGAGACGGGGTTTCACATCTTGGCCAGGCTGGTCTTGAACTCCTGACCTCAAATGATCTGCCCGCCGAGGCCTCTCAAAGTGTTGGCACTACAGGCATGAGTCACCTTGCCCGGCCATTTATCTAGTTTATTGTCTGTCACCCCTACTAGAACATTAATTCCATGAGGGTGGGGATATTTTTTAGTTTCTTTTTCAGTGCTATATCACTGCTGCCTAGTGTGTATTGGGCACTTTGTAAATATTTATTGAGCGATTTAATGTCTCTTTATTTAGAGCAGTAATACTAAATTTTCTTTAAAACATCAAGTAAAAGTTTTAAGTAAATAATAGTACAGATGATATGTAGATATTACAGTGGTTACAAAATGTAGCAGTAAAACACTGAAAATACTAAGTTAAAGTGGTTAAAAAATAAATTGCCGGGCCGGGCGCGGTGGCTCATGCCTGTAATTCCAGCACTTTGGGAGGCCGAGGCGGGAGGATCATGAGGTCAGGAGTTCGAGATCAGCCTGGCCAGCCTGGTGAAACCCCATCTCTACTGAAAACACAAAAACTTAGCCAGGCATGGTGGTACACACCTGTAGTCCCAGCTACTTGGGAGGCTGAGGCAGGAGAATTGCTAGAACCTGGCAGGTGGAGGTTGCAGTGAGCCGAGATTGTGCCACTGCACTCCAGCCTGGTGGATAGAGGGAGACTCTGTCTCAAAAAAAAAAAAAAAAAAATTGTTTGCCAAGGTACATGCTAGTCACAATATAATTCTGTAGATCCATGAGCTTAAGTCATTAATATCATGATGAAAGTTCATTGATTGGGCTCCAGTAATGTAGATTTTGTTGAGTTTTGGTAGAACTGTACTGAATTTTACCTTTATATCAACTGTAAAAAAGGAATGCTTAAGCAAATACAATTTTAAATGGCCTAGTTCCCTACTTATGAAGCATTTCTAGCAGCCGTTTCTAGTCAATTGCTGTGTTACTTCAGGAAGCCAACAGGCCTGAGTAGGGTCCAATTTTTACCACTTCAATTGGCTTTGTAACCGTGGGTGAGTTACCTCTCAGAAGCTTCTGTATCTGTAAAATGGAGATAATGATAGTAGTTCACAGAGTTGTGGTGCGGGTCGGACAAATAAGCTAAAACCCAGTTGGCCCTCAAACAATGAGAAGGTCAGGGCACTGACCCCTACGCAGTCAAAAATCTACATATAACATTTTAAATTTAAAAAATTATTTTTGAAATTTTTATTGAGGTGGGATCTTGCTATGTTGCCCAGGTTGGTCTCGAACTCCTGGTCTCAAGCAGTCCTCCTACCTCAGCCTCCCAAAGTGCTGGGATTATAGGTGTGAGCCACTGGCTTACATATAACTTTTGACTTCCTAAAAACTTAGCTACTACTAGTCTGCTGTTGACCAGAAGCCTTATTGATAACAGTTCATAACAGATATTTTATGTTATATGTATTATATACAGAAGCCTTATTGAACAGTTAACAGATATTTTGCGTATTATATGTATTATATACTGTATTCTTATAATAAAGTAAGCCAAATAAAAGAAAATGTTAAGAAAACCATAAGGAAGAGAAAATACATTTACTATTCATTGAGTGGAAGTGAGTCATGATAAAGGCCTTCATCCTTGTCATCTTCATGTTGTGCAGACTGAGGAGGAGGAGGAAGAGGAAGGGCTGGTCTTGCTATCTCAGGGGTAGCCAAGGTGGAAGAAGTGGAGGGCTTGCAAGGGGAGGTAGGAGAGTCAGACACACACAGTATACATTTTTTTTTTTTTAATTTTGAGATGGAGTCTCGCTCTGTTGTGCAGGCTGGAGTGCAGTGACATGACCTCGGCTCACTGTAACCTTCGCCTTCTGGGTTCAAGTGATTCTCTGGCCTCAGCCTCCTGGGTAGCTGGGATTACAGGCACAGGCCACCACGCCTGGCTAGTTTTTGTATTTTTAGTAGAGATGAGGTTTTGCCATTTTGGTAAGGCTGGTCTCGAACTCCTAACCCTGTAGTCCGCCCACCTTGGCCTCCCAAAATGTTGGGATTACAGGTGTGAGCCACCATGCCCAGCCCATGGTATAACTTTTACTGAAAAAAGCATCATGTATAAGTGGGGACTCATGCAGTTCAAACCAACCCATGTTATTCAAGGGTCAGCTGTATACAAAGCACTGAGCTCAGGGCCTAGCCCACAATAAGAGCTCAATAAATGTCTTTCTTATCATCATTATTCATGTTTGTTTAGTGCTGCGTCCTCAGCACCTCAGAGAATACCTGGGACATAGCAAGCACTCCATGAACATTTGTCAAATGGCTGTCGTTATTGATGATCATCTGTTAAATAGCTGTCATTATTGATGATCATCCTTGGTCTAGGCTTGGCTACACTTGTCTCCCCTTCAGTTCCAGTTACCAAATATATTTGAAGGTGATAAAGTATTGTTCTCCAACTTTTTCCTGCAAAAAATCAGGTAGAATTTATCTCCTACGAGATCAAATTATTACAGTTATTTGTGTTTTGGAATTACAGTACCATGTTTGAAATCTTACTATGTAAGATTAATAGATCTGAATCATTGGAGTTCATTTTTACATAATTTAGATGTTCTTTTGGTTGAGCTATTTCTTGAGCACTGCTCCAAAACGCCTTCCATGAGATCAAAATAAATTGATGGGCATGATGCGACCTTGTGTGTGGGTAGCACCAATTTTAGATTCTTCCCACAGTCTTCAGCAGCACTAACAGAAATTGTTAACCCGTCTTATATATTGAGAGATATTGCATGTGCGTGTATGTGTGTGTGTGTGTGTGTCCCTCTTAACTTGCAAAGAAGAAGCTATTGCATCATTATAAGAGAGGTACCTGTTAATTCAACTTCATCAGGCAGGGCTGGTTTCTCCGAGGCCTCTCTCCTTGCATGCAGATGGCTGTCATCTCACTATGTGCTCACATGGCTATTCCTCTCTGTGCATGCATCCTTGGAGTCTTTCTCTTATAAGACACCAGTCATACTGGATTGGAGCTCCACCCTTAGGATCTCATTTAACCTTAATTACCATTTTGAAGCACTCTGTCTCCAAATTTAGTCACATTAAAGGTTAGGGCTTCAAACTGCAAGTGTTGAGGGGACACAAAACACAGTCCATAACAATCTGGTCTCTATCTTCATGTTCTGAAACTTTTTTAAAGTTTATTTTTGAATTTTTAATTGATAAATAATAATGATATATACACACACACACATATACACATATACATATATATGTATAGTACAATGTGATGACTTGATACATGTGATATTCCTTCATCATTGCCCTGAGATATAGTTTCCCAAGAGTAAAGGTTGGCTAGAGACATCTGACTGAACACAAGCCCACACACTATCTCCCTACTTCCTGCCTCAAATCTCCTTACGCAGTACATTCTGTCTCTCAGTGGGCATTTGATATGTACATATGAAACCCACAAAAACAGGAACACAATAAAGAGGGCCACCAGAAGACCGGAAGGATACAGGAATTCCTGGAGGATAGAAAGCAGACAGGATCCGACTGACAGCAAACCTGGAGCAAAGACGAACACAGCTTAACCAAAGGTAGGCAAATGACTACCAAGGAAGTGGGAGCTAGTTTAGGGATATTCCCGGCTTAGTCAACAGATACCTGGAGCAGGAGCAGGTGCTGGCACAAGAGATGGAAGAGCTGTATTCACAAGAGTCAGGTCAGGACTTGATTCCGTGGTACAAACTAAAATGGGAAGGATACCATGATGATTAGAACAGCCCCTGTACTAGAATGACATGAATTGTGAGGCATTTTGCATTTTTCGTAGTACCACCCCACAAATCTCATGCAAATCACAAAGATCACAAAGATGAAAATGTACATTTTTACAATGGAGAGATCTGGGGTCACCACTCTATGAAAATGATGAGACCTAACCTGTTAATACAGGATGACCTGACATGATGTACCTATAGATATCATGCAGTGTGTATACTGAATCACCTATGAATTATTTGTGCCTAAATATTTAACCTGAATCCAATTAAGCATCAAAACCTAATTTTACATGGAATATGAAGGTAAGGGAGGGGGATTTGAGAAGTTCAATGTCACCAAGAGGAAACAAGCAGACAAAAGCAGATTGTGGAGTATTTTTATAAGGACAATGCTTGTAAAATATTATCTCAGGGAATATGTCTCTAAGACCCTTGTTAATGACCTCAGAAAGATGTAGGATGGTGCTTTGTGCTCTCTTAGTTACACAAAGAGCTAAGAATCTAAAGGGCATGCCTCCTAGCACCTCTCAGCTAGACAGCAATGCTTCGAGGACTCCTGAGGGTGTAGTTGCATAGCAGATTCACAGGGAGCCCAAGAAGGGCAGACCTCAAAGAGCCTGGCCTGATGTCACATTGGGATGAGACTTTGGCGTAGTCTTGGAAAGCAGTGCCTGTTTTGCATGTGAGAGAGAAGCAAATTATTTGTGGCCAGAGGGCAGACCATGGCAGTTTTAAAAACAGGCCGGATATGGTGGCTCATGCCTAATAATCCTAGCACTTTGTGAGGCAGAGGTGGGAGGATTGCTTGAGCCCTGGAGTTCGAGACCAGCCTGGGCAACATGGTGAGATCCTGCCTCTACAAAAAATCCAAAAATTAGCCGGGCATGGTGGTGTGTGTGCCTGTAGTCCCAGCTACTTGGGAGGCTGAGGTGGGAGGATCGCCTGACCCCAGAAGGTTGAGGTTGCAGTGAGCTGTGATTGTGCCATTGTGTTCCAGCCTGGGTGACAGAAAAACAACAACAAAAAACCCAAAAATCAAAAATATAGCTGCAAATTCTCTGAATCTGGGTGGGCTTTGTCACAGAGCATAATGGGAGCCACAGCAGAGCCTGATGGAAGTGACATTGTGTGACTCCCGATACTGGATCATAAAAGGTAATGCGGCTCCTGTCCTCTTCCCCAAAACACTCCTCCTCAGAGCCAGGAGTCAGGATGTAAGGAAACTGACCCCTCTGAGTCCATGCTAGTCAGGGAGGCAACATGGACATGCTCTGGTGGGCAGTCCCAGCTAATCACAGCCTTCCTGCCATCCCAACCAAGGTCTCAGACATGAGTGTGCAGAAGCCATCTTGGAGTCTCCAGACCATATCCATATGACAAGTGGATACCACCAAGTGACCTTGTCAATGTCATGCGAAAAAGAGGAATTGCTTGACTGGGCTCTGCCTGAATTCACAATTGACAAAATTGTAAAATACAATAAAATAATCGTTTGAGGCCAGTGAAGTTTTGGAGTGTTTTTTTCCTTAAATCTTTATATAGACTTGGCTGGGCATGGTGGCTCACGCCTGTAATCCCAGCACTTTGGGAGGCCGAGGTGGGCGGATCATGAAGTCAGGAGATTGAGACCATCCTGGCTAACATGGTGAAACCCCGTCTCTACTAAACATATAAAACATTAGCTGGGCATGGTGGCGGGTGCCTGTAGTCCCAGCTACTTGGGAGGCTGAGGCAGGAGAATGGCGTGAACCCAGGAGGCAGAGCTTGCAGTGAGCCGAGATTGCACCACTGCACTCCAACCTGGGTGACAGAGCGAGACTCCATCTCAAAAAAACAAAAAACAAAAAATCTTTATATAGACTTCTAGAACAGAATTTGGCTCTCCAAAATCTCAATGTCATGGATGAGGGATGGGGAAAATGGGGTGGGGGTGTCTGTTTAAAGTGCTATAACAATCAAATGCAAGGATTTGGCCTTGATTGGCTTCTAGTTCAAAAAAGTAGATTACGGGTACTTTGCGGACAACGGAGGAGACTTGCACACAGACCATTACACAATATTTTTAGGAAATTGTTAATTGCGTATTAGTCTGTTTTTGCACTGCCATTAAGAACTTCCCTGATACTGGATAATTTATAAAGGAAAGAGATTTAATTGACTCACAGTTCTGCATGGCTGAGGAGGCCTCAGGAAACTTACAATCATGGCAGAAGGGGAAGCAGTCACCTTCTTAACTAGGCGGCAGGAGGGAGAAGAGAGAAGAAAAAACTGCCACTTTTCAAACCATCAAATCTTGTGAGAACTCACTCACTATCATGAGAACAGCATGGGGAAACCAGTCCATGATCCAATCACCTCCCTCCTTCAACATGTGGGGATTACAATTCATGATGAAATTTGGGTGGGGACATAGAGCCAAACCATATCATCGTGTTAGATATGATCACAGTTTTTTCATTATATAGAAAAATGTCTATTTGTAGGAGATACCGGTATATAGGTCAAGTGTCATTATGATTGCAACTTACTTTACAATAGATCAGCAAAACAATTATATACACATACACATACACGAAGCAAATATAGCAAAAAGCTAACTACTGTCTGAATCTAGGTACTAGGTACTAAGTATATGCATATTCATTATGCCAGCCTTTCAACTTTTCTGTGGGTGAAGATTTTCATAATAAAAAGCTGAGAAAAAAAGATCAGAGAAAATTAACTTATGAAAATGTTTCCAATTTCAGTAGTCATGAAGACAATGTAAATTAAAACCCAAATGCAATACCACCCACCAGAATGGCTAAAATGAAAAGGACGGAAAAGCGTTGGCAAGGCTGTGAATCAAGTGGAACCTCCTCACAGAAGTGTAAAATGGTCCAGCCACTGTGGAAAACTGTTGGCTGTGGCTACTAAAGCCAACATATGTAAACACATTGCATCATTATTATAGAGGTAACTTGTTAATCCAAGTTTTCTTTTTCTGTGTTTTCAATCCCACAGGCCCAGGGATCAACATCAAGCAAACATGTGGGGTTGTGCAAGTTCAGGACAAAGCATCTCTCCTTTCAAACCAGTCCCTCTTTTTGCTTTGCATTTCCTGGTTAATGGCACCACCATCTACCCAACGACCTGTGTCTTCATGAGACTGATGCGCTGCCTACTGTACTAAAGTGGCAATTAACCTGTATCTTTATATGGCAAGTAATATAAAAATCCAATTTGAACTGGCTTAAAGAATAAAGGGGTTTCTAGGCTTTATAACACGAGAGTCAAGGACTTCATGGTTGGTTGATCCAATAGCCCAAGGATACCACTGGGGATCTATTCTTGCTTTGGTCTGCTACGGTCAGCTCTAGTCTATGGCCCATTTTCCTGGGGCCTGGAGTCACAAGATGGTTTTCAAATAAGTCAGGTCTATCCACCTCCCTGTTCTTGTCAAGTGGGAAAGGGCACTTCAGTCCCGGTATTCCAATCAAGAGTTCTGGCATTCACTGATTGGCAGGTTTAGATCACACTGTCACTCTTGAACCAAAAACTACAGTGAGAGCCATGGAATGTGCTAATTAATGTAAGTCAGTCCAGGCCCACCTCTAAAGCCAAGATAGAGTTCAGTTTCTCCAAAGCACATGGGCTGTACAACAAGAGAGATTGGGAGATCGTGTTGAGTGACAATCTGGAAGCTCTTAGGAAGAAGGAAGCTGGGTAGAAAACAAATAAATGTTCATTGCAGTTACTACCTGCAATGAACAAATAAATGTTCATTTCAATTACTAGATGCAATTCAGGAGCCTGGGAAGAATTTGGTATTTCTTACTTTCTTACCTCCCCACATCCAACCAGTCAACAAATTCTGCTGACTTTACCTTCTTGTTATTATATTATTGACCCAGCTGCCTTTGTTCAAGCCATCATCATTTCTCACCCATACGCTTAAAATGCCTCCTAGTTGGTGTCCTTGCCTCTACTGTCTCCTTACTCTGGAGTTCCTTTGGACTACTCCAATAGTGATCTTCCTGCTCCCAAGTTCTGATCCCATTACTCCCCTGCTTATGACCCAAATGGCTTCCCACTGGTTACAGAATAAATTCTAAAGCCTGGATAAGTCACTTCCTGGAGGTCATGTCTTTCATGTTATGTGTATTAGTCTGCTAGAGTCACAACAACGTATCACAGATTGAGTGGTTTAATAACAGAAATTAGTTTTCTCACAGTTCTGGAGGCTGGAAGCCCAATATAAAGGTGTCCACAGGGTTAATTTCTGGTGAGGCCTCTCACCTTGGCTTGCAGATGGCCACCTTCTAGCTCTGTCCTCACATGGCCTTTCCTCTGTGCACACTCATTCATGGTGTCTCTTTCTCTTCTTATAAGACACCAGTCACGTTGGATTAGGGCTCCACCCTTATGATGTCATTTAACCTTAATTACCTTTTTAAGGATGCTGTCTCCAAATATAGTCATTGGGAATGAGGGCTTCAAACTATGAATTTGGGGAAAACGTAATACAATCCACAATAACCTGGTTTCTATCTTTATCCTCTGATATTTATTTTTTTATTTAATTTAAATTAAATTAAATTAAATTTTTTTTTTTTAGACGGAGTCTCACTCCATCACCAAGGCTGGAGTGCAGTGGTGCAATCTCTGCTCACTGCAACCTCCGCCTCCCAGGTTCAAGCAATTCTCCTGCCTCAGCCTCCCAAGTAGCTGGGACTACAGGTGCATGTCACCACGTCCAGCTAATTTTTTTTTTTTTTTGTATTTTTAGTAGAGACAGGGTTTCACCATGTTGGCCGGGCTGGTCTTGAACTCCTGACCTCAAATGATTCACCCACCATGGCCTCCCAAAGTGCTGGGATTACAGGCATGAGCCACCACACCTGGCCCTTTTTAAAATTTTTAATTGACAAATAATAATGATATATATTTAGGAGATACAATGTAATGATTTGATACATATGACACTTCCTCATTTCTGCCCTGGGATATAGTTTCCCAAGAGCAAAGGTTGTCCAGAGATGTCTGACTGAACACAGCACACACACTACCTCCCTACTTCCTGCCTCAAATCTCCTTACACAACACATTCTGTCTCTCTGTATTTCCTACGTACACATGAAACCCATAAAAACACATGAACACAATAAAGAGGGCCACCAGAAGACCAGAAGAATACAGGAATTTCTGGAGGATAGAAAGCAGGTGAAATCTGAATGACAACAAATCTGGAGAAAAGACGAACACGGCTTAACCAAAGGTAGCAAAAATGACCACCAAGGAAGTGAGAGCAATTTAGGGATATTCTAAGCCTAAGTCAACAGACATCTGGAGCAGGAGCAGGTGCTGGCACAAGAGATGGAAGAGCTGTATTTGAAGCTGTCCTCACAGGGTTAACAAGAATTCTGGGCAGAAATATAGTTATAATTAAGCAGTAGTCAGGCTGCAATTTGACCCACTTCCTTGTAACCAAAATTCATGTAGCACTAGATATTGACCATTTGTATCCCCATTGTTTCTATAGATGGGATTTCTGATGTTAGAATCATAATGGTTTTGTGTAAGAACGGCTTAAGCCAATCCTTAATTCTAGCGGAGTAGCTGATGTCAACCATTTTAAAGATCCCACAGAGGAACCAAATCAATGTACAGATATAGTTTCTTTATCTCCCTATCCCATGACGTCACCCTGGACTTGTTGACCAATCAACCGTCTTCACACTTTGGCCCATTCCAAAACCCTTAACATCCCTAGCCCCAGACTCCTCAGGGAGACAGATTTGGGATTTTCTCCTGTCTTATTATTTGGCGGCCTTATGATTAAACCTCTTTCTCTGCTGCCTTAGCATATTGACTTGCCACATGCATCAGGCAAAGAACCAATTACAGTTACAAATTCGTGAGAGCCAGGGCAGGACGTGCTTCCATAGCACAGACTAAAATTGGAAGTATGTCAAGATGATTAACATGGTCCCCGCACAAGGATGACATGAATTTTTGCAGCATTTCATATTTTTCCTAGTATCACCCCACAAATTCCATGAAAATTACAAGGAAGAAAATGTACATTTTTACAATGGAGAGGCCTGGGGATCACCACCATATGCAAGTGATGGAACCTAACATACTAACAATAGGACAACCTGACATGATATACCTATAGATATCATGCAGTATAATGTATTCAAAATCACCTACAAAGTATTATTGCCAAAATATTCAACCTTAATCAAATCAAGCCTCTAGACCCAATTTTGCAGGAAATACGGAGTTGAGGGAAGGGGATTTGGAAAAGGTTAAATGAGACCAAGAGAAAACAAGCAGACAAAATCAGAATGGGGAACATTCTACAAGAGTAATGCTAGGAAAACAGTCTCAGGAAATGCAGTGCATAACTGTAAGATCCTGTTAATGGCCTCAGAAAGACTTAAAATGGTGCTTTTTGTGTCTCCTCTTAGTTATACCCCAAATTCCTGAAGAATCCAAAGGGCATGCCTCTTAGCCCATGTCAGCTAGACAATAATACTTCTAAGACTTCTACAGCAGCTTCACGGGGAGCCCACGATAAAGAAGAGCGGATCTCAAACAGTCCGAGCCAGGTGCCCTAATGGAATGAGAGTCTGGAGGAATCTTGGAAAAGGGTGTGTGTTTTGCATGTGAGAAAAGGGCACATTATTTGTGACTGAAGAACAGATCACTGCAGCTTTAAAAACGTAGCTGCAAATTCTTTGCATCTGGATGGGCTTTGTGACTGCTTCAAACAACAGAGCCTGATGGAAGTGACGCTGTGTGACTCCTGCTACTGGGTCATAAAAGGTAGTGTGGCTCCTGTTCTGATCTCCAAAACACTCGTCCTCAGAGCCAGGAGTCAAGATGTAAGGAAACTGACCATTTTGAGTCCATGCTAGCCAGAGAGGCTACATGGACATGCTCCGGTTGGCAGTCCCAGCTGATCACAGCCTTCCTGCCATCCCAACCAAGGTCTTGGACATGAGTATGCAGAAGCCATCTTGGAGCCTCCAGACCAGTCCATATAACAAGTGGATACCACCAAGTGACCTTGTCAATGGCATGTGAAAAAGAAGAATCACTTGACTGAGCCCTGCCTGATTATGATTGACAAAATTATAAAATATAATAAAATAATTGTTTTAAGCTGCTAAGGTTTTGGGGTTTAAAAAATTTTTATATAGATAACTGGAACAGAATTTGGCTCTCCAAAAAAATCAATGTCGTGGGTGAGAGGTGGGGAAGATGAGGGATCTGTTTAAAGCGCTATAACAATCAAAATGCAAGGATTTGGCCTTGATTGGCTTCTGGTTCAAAAAAGTAGATTACGGGTACTTTAAGGACAACTGGGGAGACTTGCACACAGACCATTACACAGTATTTTTAGGAAATTATTGTTAATTGTGTTATATATGATCATGGTTTTATGGTTATGTAGAAAAATATCTATTTCTAGGAGATACTGGTGTAATTATGAGTCAAGTGTCATTATGATTGCAACTTCCTCTACAATGGATCAGCAAAACAATTATGTGTATGTGTATATATATGCATATACACACACATGAAGCAAATATAGCAAAAGGCTAACAATTGTTTAAATCTAGGTACTAAGTATATGCATGTTCATTATGCCAGCCTTTCAACTTTTCTGTGTTTTAAGATTTTCATAATAAAAAGCTGAGAAAAAAAGAGCATAGAAAATTTAACTCATAAAAATGTCTCCAACTTCATTAGTCATGAAGAAAATTTAAATTAAAACCCAAATGCAATACCACCCACCAGAATGGCTAAAATGAAAAGGACAGAAAAGCGTTGGCAAGGCTGTGAATCAAGTGGAACACCCTCGCAGAAGTGTAAAATGGTCCAATCACTGTAGAAAACTGTTGGCCCTATCTTCTAAAGCCAACATGTAGCTACCCTATGACCCAACAATTCCTGTTCCAAAAGAAGTCCATACATATGTTCATCAAAACATATGAGTAAGTACTACTAACAATAGCCTCAAGCTGCAAACTACCCAAATGTACATCAACAGGAAAAGGAATAGATAAATGTTTGTTCATAAAATGGAATGCTATACATCAACAAGCATGAAGAAACCACAACCACACAGAACAAGGTGGATTAATCTCACAAACATGCTATGTGAAAGAAGTCAGATATGAAAGAGTATGAATCCATTGATAATCTTTTAATAGAGATAATATTTTAATCAAGTAATATTTAATAAATCTACCGTAATAGATGTTAGGACAATGATTACCCTTGGAGGTACAGTGACTGGAAGGGGATGCAAGGCCCCTAGTTGTTCTGTTTCTTGATCTTGGTGCTCGTTATAAGGATGTGTTAACTTTGAGCAACTTTCTGATATATGCTACATTTTAATACAAAGTTAAGAAAAATAAAAGAAAAAGATCTTTTCCCACATATGCTGACTCAGAAGCTGGCATTACCTTCCCCACCCCCACCACCAGGATAAAGCCTTGAGTAGAGCTCTCTGAAACAGGACTTCTGAAACTGGGACCAAAAAGGAGGGAGGTATTTCAGGTAAGTTACAATGACCCTGAGAGTTCCTCTCACTCAGAAGGCAAACATATTATCCTTTCCTAACTTTGTAGTCTGTCATTAGGAGACCCAAGATTTACTTTTGAACTAAAAAACAGATAAATGATAGATGGACTGATATAGACAGATATTCAATTACAACTTCCAATTATAAGTATTAATAGATACTTAAGAATCATCAGCAGTTTGGGAAACACAATACACACACAAAACATCAAACTCAACAAACAGAAAAATGAGTACCCAAAACACAGAATTCATACAGCAATCAAAAGACTTTAAAATAATTATAATTAATATTATCAGAAAGAAGAAACTGCTAATAAATAAACCACTCTGTTTTTGGAAATTTAAAAATATTATCATTACCATAAAATAAACCCTCCACAACTTAATAGGTAGGGCACATAGCAGAATAGACTCAATTGAAAATGAGCTAAAAGATCAAGTTGAGGGATTTTCCCACAGTGTCTTACAAAAGTAAAGAATGATAGAGCCTATGACAGAAAAGTTGAGACTTGTTAAATGGATCCAGAAATATCAATGTTCAGTTAATAGGCTAGGAGAGACCGGAGAGAATGGAGAGAAAAAAAGTAATGAAAGAAATAATACAAAAAAATTTCTCCAGACTGAAGAAATAAATTCTTGGATTAAAAGGGCTTACTCAGATCTATGCAGAATAAATGAAAAGAATATCTACACCCAGACACATTATGCTTGCAATTTATAAATTAAAGGATAAAAAGAAAACCCTAAACATTTCCAACCCTAAACATTTCAGAGAGGATGAACAGGTTACTGACAAAAGAACTCTTAAGAATTGAATTGATAGCAGTTTTGTTTGTTTGTTTGTTTGTTTTTGAGACAAGGTCTCACTCTGTGTCACTCAGACTGAAGTGCAGTGGTGTGACCTCGGCTCACTGCAACCTCTACTTCCTGGGCTCTTAAGCAGTCCTTCCACCTCAGCCTCCTAATTAGCTGGGATCAAAGGTGTGTGCCACCACACCCAGCTAATTTTTTGTATTTTTCATAGAGACAAGGTCTTACTATGTTGCCTAGGCTGGTCTCGAATTCCTGAGCTCAAGATCCAACTGCTTGGGCCTCCCAAGGTGCTGGGATTACAGGAGTGAGCTACCACACCTGCCACTGATATCAGATTTCTTATCAGAAACTCAGAATATTAGAAGACAGTGCAACATATTCAAAGTTCTGGGGGAAAATTATTTTGAACTTAGAATTCTATAACCGGTAAAAATAGCAATCAAGTGTGAGGTCAAAATATGGAAATGTTTAAATAGGCCAGCACTCATAAATTTTGTGATCCATAGATTTTCTAGGAATAATTACTCAAGAGAATATTTTATCAAAAAGCATAATTAAAGTGAATCCAAGAAAGGATGATGCAGGCTGCAAATAATGAAACCAAAACCACAGTTCATTTATATTTCTATTCTCAGGACCTGAAACTGTACTAGACACAACACAAGGTCCACACAGCTGGAAAGATGGACTCAAGACCTGGCTGTGCAGGACCGTGCATACTTGCAAGAAGCTGGGACTGAGATCTGTAGGTAAAGGATGGAACTGCATTTTAGTCTATGCATTTCCCCCCAAGTCTTTTTTTTTTATACTTTAAGTTCTGGGGTACATGTGCACAACGTGCAGGTTTGTTACACATGTATACATGTGCCATGTTGGTGTGCTACACCCATTAACTCATCATTTACATTAGGTATATCTCCAAATGCTATCCCTCCCCCCTCCCCCCACCTCATGACAGGCCCCAGTGCGTGATGTTCCCCTTCCTGCATCCTAGTGTTCTCATTGTTCAATTCCCACCTATGAGTGAGAACATGCAGTGTTTGGTTTTTTGTTCTTGCGATAGTTTGCTGAGAATGATGGTTTCCAGCTTTGCCCATGTCCCTACAAAGGATATGAACTCATCCTTTTTTATGGCTGCATAGTATTCCATGGTGTATATGTGCCATATTTTCTTAATCTAGTCTATCATTGATGGACATTTGGGTTAGTTCCAAGTCTTTGCTATTGTGAATAGTTCCACATTAAACATACGTGTGCATGTGTCTTTATAGCAGCATGATTTATAATCCTTTGGGTATATACCTGGTAATGGGATGGTTGGGTCAAATGGTATTTCTAGTTCTAGATCCTAGGAATCTAGGAATCGCCACACTGTCTTCCACAATGGCTGAATGGTGGGGCTGAATGTCCTATCAACAGTGTAAAAGTGTTCCTATTTCTCCACATCCTCTCCAGCACCTGTTGTTTCCTGACTTTTTAATGATCACCATTCAAACTGGTGTGAGATGGTATCTCATTGTGGTTTTGATTTGCATTTCGCTGATGGCCAGCGATGACAAGCATTTTTTCATGTGTCTGTTGGCTGCATAAATGTCTTCTTTTGAGAAGTGTCCATTCATATCCTTTGCCTACTTTTTGATGGGGTTGTGTTTCTTCTTATAAGTTGGTGTTCTTTGTAGATTCTGGATATTAGCCCTTTGTCAGATGAGTAGATTGCAAAAATTTTCTCCTATTCTGTAGGTTGCCTGCTCACTCTGATGGTAGTTTCTTTTGCTGTGCAGAGGCTCTTTAGTTTAATTAGATCCCATTTGTCAATTTTGACTTTTATTGCCATTGCTTTTGGTGTTTTAGACATGAAGTCCTTACCCATGCCTATGTCCTGAATAGTATTGCCTAGGTTTTCTTCCAGGGTTTTTAAGGTTTTAGGTCTAATATTTAAGTCTTTAATCCATCTTGAATTAATTTTTGTATAAGGTGTAAGGAAGGGATCCAGTTTCAGCTTTCTATATATGGCTAGCAAGTTTTCCCATTTATTAAAGTAGCACCATTTATTAAACAGGGAATCTTTTCCCCATTTCTTGTTTTTGTCAGATTTGTCAAAGATCAGATGGCTATAGACGTGTGGTATTATTTCTGAGAGCTCTGTTCTGTTCTGTTGATCTATATCTCTGTTTTGGTACCAGTACCATGCTGTTTTGGTTACTGTAGCCTTGTAGTATAGTTTGAAGTCAGGTAGCATGATGCCTCAAACTTTGTTCTTTTGGCTTAGGATTGTCTTGGTAATGCAGGCTCTTTTTTGGTTCCATATGAACTTGAAAGTAGTTTTTTCCAATTCTGTGAAGCAAGTCATTGGTAACTTGATGGGGATGGCAATATGGCTGCCCTCTCGCTGTGTCCTCACACATGGCCTTTCCTCTGTGCATGCATATCCTTGATGTTGCTTTTTCTTTTTCTTTTTTTTAAATTTTGTTTTGTTTTGTTTTGTTTTTGAGACAGAGTCTCGTTTTGTCACCCATGCTAGAGTTCAGTGGTGCAATCTAGGCTCACTGCAACCTCTGCCTCCCAGGTTCAAGCAATTATCCTGCCTCAACCTCCTGAATAGGTGGGATTACAAGCGTGTATCACCATGCCTGGCTAATTTTTGTATTTTTAGTAGAGATGGGGTTTCATCATATTGGCCAGGCTGGTCTTGAATTCCTCGCCTCAAGTAATCAGCCTGCCTTTGCCTGCCAAAGTGCTGGGATTACAGGCGTGAGTGACCTCACCCAGCCATTCCCCCTGAGTCTTGATGAAATCTTTTGAGACTGGGAACCATGTCTTTTTTCTTTTTTTTTTTTTTTTCTGAGACGGAGTCTCGCTCTGTCGCCCAGACTGGAGTGCAGTGGCGCAATCTTGGCTCACTGCAAGCTCCGCCTCCCAGGTTCATGCCATTCTCCTGCCTCAGCCTCCCAAGTAGCTGGGACTACAGATGCCCACCACCATGCCCGGCTAATTTTTTGTATTTTTAGTAGAGACGGGATTTCACCGTGTTAGCCAGGATGGTCTCGATCTTCTGACCTTGTGATCCGCCCGCCTCGGCCTCCCAAAGTGCTGGGATTACAGGCATGAGCCACCGCGCCTGGCCGACTATGTCTTTTTTCATCTTTGATTCTCCAGTTTGTGGCAGGGTGCTTAGCCCATAGTAGTTATTCAATAGGTGTTGAATGAGTCATCTAGAGTATAGTCAAATTCAGAGATAGAATGTGGAATGATGGTGGCTAGGGAATGGGAGGTGGAGGGGAGAATGGGGAATTATTTTCTAAGGAGTACAGAGTTTCAGCCTGGGAAGATTAGAAAGTCCTGTCCTGGAGATGGATGCTGGTGATGGTTGTACAACAATGTGAATGTATGTAGTGCCACTGAACTCTACTCTTAAAATGGTTAAAATGGTAAATTTTATGTTATGCATCTTTTCGCCACCATTCAATTTTTTAAAAATGTTGAATAAATGAGGTGACAGGCAAAATAATAGTTCTCCCCAAAGATGTCCAAGTCATAGTCCCTGGAACCTGGGAATCTATTATGTTACCTGTCAAAGGACAATTAAGGTTACAGATGGAATTAAGGTTGCTAATCAGTCGAGTCTGAGATGAAGAGATTATGCTGGGTCATTGGGGTCAGCCCAATGGACTCACATTGATTCTTCTAAGTGAAAGAGGGAGGCAAGAGCAGAAGTCAGGGGTCTGGAGATGCTACACTGCTGACTCTGAAGATAGAGGAAGGGCCATGACCCAAGGAATGCAGGTGGCCTCTAGAAGATGGAAAAGTAAGGAAATGGATTATCCAGAATAGCGCAGCTCTGCTAACATTGTGATTTTAGCCCAGTGAGACCCATCTCAGACTTCTGCCCCCTAGAACTGTAAGATAATAAATTTATACAGTTGTAAACCACTAAGTGTGTGATAATTTGTTATTGCAATAACAGGAAATGAATACAAATGGCAATGACTTGATTAGGAAAAGTTTTTATGTATAAGAACATTCAGTTTTTATTATTACGAACTATTTCAGGCACACCAAAAAGGTATAGTTATCTGAATGCCTATATATCCAGGTCTGCACAACACACAAACAGCAAGCAATTAAAATGCAAACCTGACTATTTTCTCCTTAAAACCATCAATGGTCCCTGCAGCCTGCAGGAGAGAGCTAGATCTTTGCTTCTAACTGGGCTCCTGCCTGCAGTTTTGGCCTAATATTCTCCCTGCCCCTCTGGAAATGCTGAATTTCTGTCATTCTCACTCCTGAAGTTCATTCATGCTGTTCCCTCTGCCTGGAGTGCCTTCACTCTTCAGCTCAGATGTTCTCTCCTCCTCAAAGCATTCTCTAACCTCCAGCTTCAGCTAAATTCCTTTTCTCTCTGTACTGTAGATACAGCATCTACTCTAAACAGTTATCCTAGTACTTACTGCAATACAGTGAAGTTATTTCGACTCTGTTGCTACACTGCAAGTTCCTTGAAGACAGGAGCAGTACTAGAGTTTGGGGACTGTTTGCTAAAAGGCCTCAGCTACAGCGCCCCCTAGATACTTAAAAGAAATGTGAAATGAGCCCAATCTTGTTTTAAAAACACAGCCTGAAGAATTTGGTTGAATAAAAAATAGTAATATTATCTAACTTTGATACATAAAAAGATAATATAGTACTTCTCTATTTTTACAAAGCCACTTTTTAGTTTTATAAATTTGGTTTTATTTCAAGCAAAGTTTAAGCTTACCTCAAAATTTAGCAACTATAACCAGAATATGTCATTTTTTCACTTTTCAGGTTGGCAATGATCTTTAAATTTAGTTTGAGAGGACAATATATTGGATAGGACTATAAATTGGGTCTAACTCTTTGGAGGGCAATTTAGCACTGTCAAAATGTTAAGTGAATATACTCTTTGATGAAGCAATTTTATTTCTATATATTTTTTCTGTAACACCCTGCACATGTGTGAAAAGACATGTGTAAGGATATTCATTGGAGCACTGTTCCTAATAGCAAAAGATTGAAATCAACTAAAGGCCTATCAATAGGACACTAGCAAAATAAATTTTGGTGATTTTACTATGGAATACTACAAATGCATTAAAAACATGAGGTTGATCTAAGTTGCTGGTCTGATCTGATCCCCAAGTAATATATTAATTGAGAAAAAGCACTGTGACAAGTAAGAAAAAGAAACAGAAGGCATACAGTTTGAGAAGAAATGAAACTGTTCCTATTTGTAGGAGAAATAGTGACAACACCAAATGCTGGTGAGGATGCAAAGAAACTGGATTGCTGATAGGAACATAAAATGGTACAATCACTCTGGAAAACAGATTGGTAATTTCTTACAAAATTAAATGTGCAATTACCATATGACCTAGCCATTGTACTCTTGGGCATTAATCCCAGAGAAATGAGAACTTATGTTCACGCAAAAACTTGTACACGAATGCTCCTAGCAACTTTATTCATAATAATCCAAATCTGGAAACAACCTAGATGTCCTTCAACAGGTTGACGGCAAAACAAACTGTAATACATTCATATCATGGAATACTATTCATCAATAAAAAGCAATAAGCTATTGCATGACTAATAGCTGTGCATTTATTATGCAATAACTTGGATGAATCTCCAGGAAATTGTGTTGGGAGAAAAAAAAGTCAATACTAAAAGATAATATACTGCATATTTTCATTTATATAACATTTCTGAAAAGACAACATTTTGGAAATGGAGAGATTAGTGGTTTCCAGGGGATTCAGGATGGCAGAAGGGACAGGGAAAAGCTGGGTATGGTTATAAAAGGGAAACATAAGAGATCCCTATTAGGATGGAACTGTTCTGAACTTTGACTGTGGTGGTGGATCCTGAGCCTATACATATGATAAAATTGTATAAAGATAGGTACATATATAAAAGAGTACTAGTAAAAGTGGCAAAATCTGAATAAGGTCAATGGATTATATCAACGTCAATATCCTGGTTGTGATACTGTACAACAGTTTTGCAAGATGTTACCATTGGGGGAAACTGGATGAAGAGTGCCCTGGTCTCCCTATATTACATCGATTCCCTGAGTTATGATGGTTTGACTTAACTATTTTTCCAACTTTACCATGCTGTGAAAGTGATACCTATTTAGTAGAAACCATACTTCAAATTTTGAATCTTGACCCTTTCTCGGGCTAGTGATATGCAGTATGATACTCTCTTTTGATGCTGGGCAAGGGGGAGTGAGCCGCAGCTCCCAGTCAGCTGTGCCACCATGAGGGTAACCAACCAATACTCTACAGGGTCTTGTGTTGCCAGATGATTTTGCCCAAATGAAGGCCAATGTAAGTGTTCTGAGCATGTTTAAGGTAGGCTAGGCTAAGCTATGATGCTTAGTAGGTTAGGTGTATTAAATGCATTTCTGACTTACCATATTTTCAGCTGATGATGGATCTACTGCGACGTAACCCTGTCCTAAGTCTAGGAATGTCTGTATTTCTTATATTTGCATATGAACCAACAATACCTTTAAAAGTTTAATTTAAAAAATCAAGGTACAGAACAATGTGTGTAGCATACTACCACTTCTATAAAAATGGGGGCCATATATTTATAACTATACTTGTATTAGCATAGAATATTTCTAGAAATATATTAATAAAAATGGTAACAGTGGTTCCTCTAGGGAGGAGAACTAAGAACCTGAAGGTCAAGGGAGGAGGGAGACTTACTTTCCACTGTATATTTTTTTGCAGGGTTTAACATTTAAAACCTGTGCATGTATTGTTTTTACATTTAAAACTCGAAGAAATTTTAAAGCAAATATGAAATTTAAATAATTTTTTTGTAGTGAATGCAAAGATGAGAGCTTATAAACCATCAGTTTATGTACCACAATGATCCTACGCCCCTTTCGGTGGGGGACATCTGGGCTTTTACTGGTAGGAGAGGGAACAGAACCCAGGCTAGTGCCAGCAATATGCACCCACCTCAGAAGGCCACCTAAATCTCCTGATTAATAAATTTGGGGTGGGAAGGGGTGTCACTGCACCCCATGAAGTGACAAAGCACTGTTCCCCAACATTCTGCTGCTGGATGTATAAATGGCTCTGTGACTCCACTATAAATCACCAGGGTTGAGCCCCAGGGGAGCTTTTATCTCCTGAAATATAATTACACATAATTTAAATTTTAAAATCATTAATCAGTCCCAGCCATGTAGGGGTTCTTATGCATTGATGTGTTGAGCTGGAGGGTGAGCCGTGGGTAAAGTAGACTCACTCTTCAGCAGGAACCAGTAATGCTCCCTGACAATTCTGATCCCTTGAAGTGAAGCTACTTATAGCTGTCTGATCCTGAGAAACAGGCCCGGTTGCCTGTTTATTTTATTTATGATGATCAATATCACATCACTATCACTGAGTTTTTTCAACTTATTTACCGCGTATCCTGTTCACCTAATATTTGTTGGTGAAACCTCTTTTTAGGAGATAAGGGTTTTTACTTAATGAAAATAGGAAAATTAACTAAAGAGTCTATAAAAATGCTCTTTAAAAAGTCCTGCATCCCACACTATCCATAAACACAAGACAATATAATGCAGTTGAAATCTAAAATGTGAGATTTAAAGTACAAAAAGTATGGTTTGATTCCATGCTAAACAGATTAAGCATGTATTTTAGAAAAAAGACACTTTTTCCCTCCACCCATCTCCAATGCCATGAAAGATTTAAAATATTTCAGACCTGAAAGATGCTCAAATCTGTCAGCACTAGCAGTTGGGAAAGCAATGCAAATAGAACATTACACCTCCCCAAAACCTACTGTTCTCATTCTTAGCACACAACAAACCTTGTTACAGACCATGAAAAACAGACGCCTTGTCAATTGTACTGAAGCTAATACAAAAAAAACAACAACAAAAAAAAAAAAAACACAAGTGTTTAACGCCAGAAACTAAGCATTCTGTTTTCTTGCAAGCAATGCAGTGTGAAAAAAATATATAGAAAAGTGGTACATTTGGCAGCTAGCACATTTAAGAAATAGTGAACAAAAAACAGGAGGACTGGGCACGGTGGCTCATGCCTATAATCCCAGCACTTTGGGAGGGGGAGGTGGGTGAATAACTTGAGCCCAGAAATTCGAGATCAGCCTGGGCAACATGGTGAAACCCCATCTCTATTAAAAAAAAAAAAAAAATTAGCTGGGTGTGTGGTGCATACCTGTAGTACAAAGAACTCAGGAGGCTAAGATGGCAGGATTGCTTGAGCCTGGGAAGTTGAGGCTGCAGTGATCTGTGATCACGCCATTGCACTCCAGCCTGGGCCACAGAGTGAGACCTTGTCTCAAAAAAACAAAAAACAGACCAGGCGTGGTGGCTCACTCCTGTAATCCTAGCACTTTGGGAGGCTGAGGCAGGCGGATCACGAGGTCAGCAGATCGAGACCATCCTGGCTAACACGGTGAAACCCCATCTCCACTAAAAATACAAAAACATTAGCCGGGCATGGTGGCGGGCATCTGTAGTCCCAGCTACTCGGGAGGCTGAGGCAGGAGAATGGCGTGAACCCGGGAGGCGGAGCTTGCAGTGAGCCGAGTTTGTGCCACTGCACTCCAGCCTGGGTGACAGAGCAAGACTCTGTCTCAAAAAAATAAAAATAAAAATAAAATACATGAGGGAAGAAACAGATCTATTTACTGAGAAATGCATGATTTTTATAAGGTTTCTTGTGAAGGGAAAACCCTCTCAGCTTCGTAGGAGTTAAATCATTGATGCACTTTGGTATTTAAGAATAAGGCCAGGCTTAGGCAAAACCGAATGCTGTGGACTGTGAGGATGTGTGTGTGTGTGAGGTTATTATGTTCAGTGTCCCATTTGGACAATGAATTCTCTCACTGAGAATTGACTGCTCCATTAAGGATCTCTGATAACCACCTCTCTTTAGCCTGCTTAGTTCTCCAAGGCTGTGTGGGAAGAGTCACCTTTCCTGGGACACCAAAATCATGCCCTGTGCAGGCGGAGTTTCCCTGGTGGTGATGCCCTTGGCTGCTTGTGCTGGCGTCCTGGTTTTGGGTATGCTAGCTGGGTCTATGTCTGGGATGACCAGTTGTCCCAGTTTGCCCAGGACTGAGAAATTTCTTGGGACACAAGACTTTTAGTGTTAAAACTGAGCCTGTCCCACCCATAACAGTCTAAAAGGCAGAACTAACTCAAGGGTCTATTGATGAATAAATAAGTTAACAAGACGTGGAATATTATTCAGCTTGCAAAAGGAAAGAAATTCTGACACATGCTACAACATAGAGGAACTCCAAGGACATTATGCTACATGAAATAAGCCAGTCACAAAAGGACAAATGCTGTATGATTCCACCTATAGGAGGTACTTAGAGTAGTCAGATTCATAGAGGCAGACAGGAGATGGTTGCCAGGGGCTAGGGAGAAGGAAAATGGGGAATTAGTGTATAATGTGTGCAGTTTTAGTTTGGAAAGATGAAAAGGTCTAGAGATTGATGGTGATGATGTTTGCACAATGACACCACAGACCAGCATGCTTGAAAGTCATTAGAACGGTAAATGTTTTGACATGTACATTTCACTACTATTAAAAATTTAAACCTAGTCCCAGGCAAACTGGGACAGTTGGCCACTCATATCTTACACCTGCCTGCCTTTTCTCCTCCGTCCCTCCAACAGATAGATATAACTCAGGATGCTGCTTACTCAGTGTGGTCTCATCTGTGGCAGATTTCATGGTCTCAGCTCCTGTTACACGAAAGGGCAGGTTCTGAAGCATGGGATTCCACTTTCCCTCTAGCCCTGGATACAGCTGATTGGATGGGCAAACCCCTGTTCCAAGCAGAGCACAACTCATGGGCTTGGCTTGAAAAGATGAACTGAACCAATCAGAGTCCTCCCTTGAATACTGGTTGACGCAAAGTACAGTTGCAGCTGGCATGGACACTGGAGTGGAGAAACAGGTTGGTGTGGTGGCTCACACCTGTAATCCCAGCACTTTGGGAGGCCTAGGGGGGCAGATCATCTGCGGTCAGGAGTTTTAGACCAGCCTGGCCAACATGGCGAAACCCCATCTCTACTAAAAATACAAAAATTAACCAGGCGTGGTGGTGGGTGCCTGTAATCCAGCTACTTAGGGGGCTGAGGCAGGAGAATCGCTTGAACTCAGGAGGAGGAGGCTGCAGTGAGCTGAGATTGTGGGACTGCACTTCAGCCTGGGTGACAGGGTGAGACCCTGTCTCCAAAAAAAAAAAAAAGATACAGTGGCTCAGGAAATATCCCTGTCATAGGTTTAGCAAACCATAGAAAAGACTCTGATGGTAACACGTAGTGTATATGTACTTGTAGATATAGAATATACATATATGAATATATATATGCATATATAAAATAATAATACTATTTGGAGCTTTGCTATACAATTTTTTTCCCCAACAGAAGATCCACATACCTTGTTACCACTCTGCCTATCTCATTTTCTGCCAGTTTTCACCCACATCCTCTCCTCTCCAAGCTCAGCCACAGTTATTATTGCCTTTAGCCCTTTGTGCCTGGGGTTCCCTTCCTAGCGGTGTCTGGCTGTTGGCCCCAGTGAATTGAATTTCATCTCATGCTCACTGAGCCTCTACTAGGTGTCATATACTGTGCGAAGCACTGCATATGCATGACCTCATTTTCACCTACATAACAACTCTCTGTGGTGGGTACTATTATTTTCCTCATTTTACAAATTAGGAATTTACCTGCTATGATTTGAAAGTGTTCTACAAAGTTCATGCCTTGGAAGCTTAATCCTCAATGCAACAGTGTTAAGAGGTAGAAACTTTAAGAGGAGATTAGGTCATGAAGGCTCTGCCCTCATCTATGGATTAACCCAGGAGAGTGGGTTTGTTATAAAAGCAAGCTCAGCTCTCTTCCTCTGTGCCTGGGTGCTCTTTTGCCATTCCACCTTCTGCCATGGGATACACAGCAAGAAGGCCCTCACCGGATGCCAGCACCTTGATCTTGGACTTCCCAGCCTCCAGAACTGTGAGAAAATAAATTTCTGTTCTTCATAAATTACCCAGTCTGTTAAAACTCTGTTATAGCAGCACAAAATAGACTAAGACATTACCCAAGATCTCACAGCTCATAAGTGGTTGACCTTGGATTCAAAACACAAGTCTTTTGAATTACATTGCTTGTGCTCTTAATCACTACATCACACTGGCATCTGCTTAGAAGAATGAATCACTTGAACCAGTAAAAAAAGTTCTATGGAATTAAATTAACACATTTTTCTTACAGAGGCCTTGATATGAAGAAAGCTATGCTGTAAGTTTTCTGTATCTACTGATTGGATTTATAATCTCAGGGCATTTTGTAATCAAATACAAGTTCCCAAAATTTCCACAAAGAGATATGTAACTTACATAGTTCTGAGCTGTTCTGCCAGCCATATACCAAAATGCAATCTTTCTAATCACTGTGTGACAATGCATAAGCACTGCTTAGTAATATATTGTACCACATGGCTTTGTGTCAGCATTTCTGAGTCATGGTTGCGTACCTATAACAGTCAAGTGACATATGCTCTAATGGGGTCTGACTCACTTAAATAAGCTCCATTAACTTGACAAGTTTGATTTTATAAAGCTAAAGAGGACTCTCTGAGCTCTGGGTTTTTTCATCTCTATATAAAACTACGGTATGAGTTCAAAATTATCCCTATGACCCTGTGTGACCTTAACCATTGCTTAACTCCTCTCCTTTTACATCTTGAATTCAATTTCTCAAACATGTAGTGTGCCCTTGCTGTGTCCACCTCTTGCTCCACACTTACTTCTCCATCCTCTGAGCCTGTACTCTGGCTTCTGCTCCCTCTATATCACTGAACTTACCCACAACCTCCTACACCCTTTTCAGATATTACTTGACTTGCTTTTCTGCAGAATTTGATGCTATTTGGCCCTTTATTCTCCCTGATATTTTCTCTGCTCTTGCATTCCACTATGGCATTTGACCTTAGTACTTCTCTTACCTTTTGCTAGTTTTTGGTCTCTCTTGCTGGTCACATTTTTTCTCCTCTTTTGATGAGGATATAGTATCCTTACTCCCCTTTCTCTTTCTAGTCTACACACACATCCCTAGATGATCTCATCAGCTGTCATGGCTTCCAATATGACCTATGTGGTGGTGACTCCCAGGTCGATGCCTCCTGAATTCACACCAACATTCCAATCACCCCTGTGTGGATGGCCAGGGCCACTTAAACTCTACCAAGTTCCAGAAGTGAATTTATTACCTTTCTTTATTCTTGTGTCCATGAATGGTTCCATCTCCCTATTACCCACAACAAAACCTAAAAGTCCCTTTAGGTGTTTTCTACTTTGTCCTCCACATCCAACCAGTCACCATGTCTTGTTGCTTCTAATTCCTAAACATCTGGGAACTCTATAATCTCCCTTCTGAGTATTGATCATGTTTGACTTGAAATATTGAGCTATCTCCATAAAGAGTCTCTTAATTGAATTCACCATCTGTCTCATTTCCATGAATCTATCCTCCACCCTTCTGCCTTAGGGATCTTTCTAATGTAATCTGAATAAATCTTACAGTGCCCAATGCCCATCTGAGCTTGATGTGGCATTCAAAGAACTATACCCCAGTGACCAAAGGTAATTTAAAATACTTTCAATTTTCACTTATATATCTGGAAAAAATCAAAAGAGGTCCTATTCTTAATCCTAGACACTGCCTCCCCAAATCCTTTTCCCCAGTTGTGCATTAATTTAAAGAACAAGGTAAATTTGTATACACTGGCCTGAAAAGCTAAAGTGATTGGTATACTCTTAAGTAAAAAAACAAGTTGGCCGGGTGTGGTGGCTCATGCCTGTAATTCCAGCACTTTGGGAGGCTGAGGTGGGCGGATCATGAGGTCAGGAGTTTGAGACCAGCCTGGCCAATATGGTGAAACCCCATCTCTACTAAAAATACAAAAAAACTAGCCAGCTGTGGTGGTGCGCACCTGTAGTCCCAGACACTCAGGAGGCTGAGGCAGGAGAATTGCTTGAACCCAGGAGGCAGAGGTTGCAGTGAGTCAAGATTGCACTACTACACTCCAGCCTGGACAACAGAGGGAGACTCCATCTCAAAAAACAAAACAAAACAAAACAAAAACCAACAACAGAAACACAAGTTGAAGACAAAGATGTATATCAAAATTCCATTTTTGTTTTCCAAAAAGTATATGTGGGCCGAGCGTGGTGGCTTATGCCTATAATCCCAGCACTTAGGGAGGCTGAGGCAGGCAGATCACTTGAGGTCAGGAGTTGCAAGACCAGTCTGGTCAACATGGTGAAACCCTATCTCTACCAAAAACATAAAAAATTAGCCAAGTGTGGTGGTTTGTGCCTGTATACCAGCTACTCGGGAAGCTGAGGCAGAAGAATTGCTTGAACCTGGGAGGCGGAGGTTGCAGTGAGCCGAGATTTTGCCACTGCACTCCAGCCTGGGCAGCACAAGAAGACTCCATTTCAAAAACAAAAAAAACCCCAAAAAAACAAAACAAAAAAAACGTGTATGTGGAATCCACTCCACCTGCTCACCACTGGGTGCCTGTGCACATTGTCCATTGGATGCTACCGGTGCCTCAGTGCATCACTGAGGAGACCTAAAAACAGCATGCCCCTCCTGCCACCAGCACCCATGCATGTCGTCTGGAGCCTGGGAATTGACCCCTGCCACCTGCCACTGCTGGTGCCCATGTGCAGCATCCAGGGTCCTGAGGAGAAGCCCACCCCACCTGTTGCTGCTGGTACTAGTGTGCATTGTCTGAGGTCTGGGGATAGATCTGCTCCACCCACCACTACCGGCATATGCACACACCATCAGGGAACCTGAAGACAGGTATGTTCTACCTGTCACTGGCATCCACACATGTTGTCTGGGAGCTTGTGGATCAACCCACCCTTCCCACTCCACTGGTGTCTGCACATGTCATCTAGGGGCCTGAGGACAGGCCCACCCTTACCCACCACCACCACCACTGGCACCTGAGAAATGGCCTGCTGGCTGTTTCTATTCCCAGCAAAGCCTCACCACAGCCTCTACTAACAACCATGGTCTAAGCCACTGAAGAACTCACAGACACCACTGATGCTGATTATAGTTTACAAAATCACATGGAAACTACACCACTGTGTCCACCCAGAATCACAGCCAAAGCACTCTACCCAACCAACACTATAGTTAAATCTATAGGAAAAATTATTCCTATGAGAGCAAACTCATAAAATCAGATGAAACAGCTATTACACCAGATGCATAGACATCAACATAAGGATATAAGAAACATGAACAGGCAAGACAACATGACCACTGCAAAGGAAAGCAATAAGTCTACAGTAATGGATCCCTCAAAAAAGGAAGTTTATGAAGTGCCTGAAAAAGAATTCAAGATAATGATATTAAAGAAACTCAGTGAGATATGAGAGAACACAGATAAACAATGCAAAGAAATCAGAAAAACAATTTATGATCTGAATTAGAAATTCAAAAAAGAGATATATGTAATTAAAAAAAGAAATACTGGACTGAAGAATTTATTGAATAATATAAAAATACAATTGAAAAACTTCAACAATAGACAAGATCAAACATAAGAATTTCTGATCTCAAAGAAAGGCCTTTTGAAATAACCCAACCAGATAAAAAGAAAGAAATAAACAAGAGAATAAAATACAATGAAAAAAGCCTACGTGACATATGGCACACCATAATGTGACCAAATATTTAATTTTTAGGAATTCCACAAGAAGAAAAGATAGGCAAAGTCATAGAAAGCCTATTTAACTAAATAAAAGCTGAAAACTTCCCAAGTCTTGCAAGACATATAGACATCTAGATACAGGAAATTTGAAGATCACCAAATAGATTCAACCCAAAAAGGGTTTCTCCAAGACATAGTATTGTCAAACTGTCAAAAGTCAAAGACAAAAAGAGATTTCAAAAAACAGCAAGAGAAAAGCATCACATCACATATAAAGGAAATTCCTATCACACTAACAGTTGATTTCTCAGCAGAAACTTTATAGGCCAGGAGAGAATGGGATGATATATTCAAAGTGCTAACAGAGGCAGAGATGGAGCAAGATGGTGAAATAGAAGGCTCCACTGATTGTCCTTCCCGCAAGGATATCAATTTAACAACTACCTATATACAAAACAAATAAACAAACAAAAACAAAAATGAAAACAAAATAACCTTCATAGAACCAAAATCAGATGAGGACTCATGGTACCTGATTTTAATTTTGTATCACTGAATGAGGCACTGAAGAGGTAGAAAAAAGCAGTCTTAAATCTCTGACACGACCTCTGCTTAACCCCTGGTAGTAGCAGCGATGTGGTGTGGACAGTGTTACTATGGGCTGGGGGAGGGACAACACAGCAATTGCGAGGCATTAAACTCAGTGCTGTCCTGCTATGGCAGAAAGGAAAGCCACACCAAACTCAGCTGATGCCCACCCATGGAGGGAGCATTTAAACCAGCCCTAGCCAGAGGGGAATAGCTGATCCCAGTGGTCAGAACTTGAGGTCCTACAGACCTCACCACTGTGGGCTAAAGTAGTCAAGAGCTCTAAATAAAGTTGAAAGGCAGTCTAGGCCACAAGGACTGCAACTTTTAGGTGAGTCCTAGTGCTAAACTTGACCCAGAGCCAGTAGACTGGGTGGAGGACGGGGGCACACAACCTATTGACACACCAGCTGGGGTGGCTAAGGGGGTGCTGGCACCACCTTTCCCCTAGCCCCAGGCTATATAGCTCTCCAAAAGAGATCCTCCCTTCTGCCTGAGGAGAGGAGAGGGAAGAGCGGGGAGGATTTTGTCTTGCATCTATCTTGGATACCAGCTCAGCCACAAGAGGATAGGGCACCAGAGTCATGAGGCCCCCATTCCAGGGCCTAGCTTCCAGATGATATTTCTAGATATACCCTGGGCTAGAAGGGAAGCCACTGTCTTGAACAGAAGGACCTAGTCATGACAGCATTCATCACCTGCTAACTGAAGAGCCCTTGGGCCTTGAATAACCAGCAGTGATACTCACATACTATATCAAGAGCCTTGGGTAAGACTTTGAAACTTGCTGGCTTTAAGTGAGACTCAGCACATTCCCATGGTGGCTATGGGACAATAGTTCTGCTTGAGAAAAGCAGAGGAAAAAGTAAAGGGGACTTTGTCTTGCACTTTAGGTACCAGCTCAGCCACAGTGGGGTGGAGCACCAAGCAGTTTCTTGGAGTCCCTGATTCCAGTACTTGGTTCTTGGATGACATTTCTGGACCTTAACTGGGCCAGAGAGAGGCCCACTGCCCTGAAGGGTGAGTCCCAGGCCAGAGAGCATTCACCACAAGCTGACTGAAGAGTGCTTGGGCCTTAAGGCAACATCAGCGGTAGTCTGGAAGTACTCTCCAGGGGCCTGTGGTAGTGGTGGCCATGGGATGAGGCTTCTCTGCTTTTGGGAAGGGGAGGGAAGAGTGGGAAGGACTATGTCTTGTGGTTTGAGTGTCAGCTCAGTTGCAGTGCAGTGGAACACCAGGTAGACTTCTAAGGTTTTTGACTCTAGTCCGTGGCTCCTGGACAGCACCTCTGGATCCATCTGGGGCCTGGGGGAACTCATTGCCCTGAAGGGAGGATCATAGGACTGGCTTTGCCGCCTGCTGATTTTAGAGCCCCAGAGCCTTGAGCAAACATAGGCAGTAGCCAGGGAGTGTTTACATCAGGCCTTGGGCAAGACGCAGTGCTGTGCTGGCTTTAGGGCTGACCTAGCACAGTCACAGTGGTGGTGGCCATGAAGGTGCTTGTGTCACTCCACCCCCAGCTCCAGGTAGCTAAGAAGAGAGAGAGAGACTCTGTTTGGGAAAAAGCAAGGAGAGAGAATAAGAATCTCTGTTTGGTAATCCAGAGAATTCTCCTAGATCTTATTCAAGACCATCAAGGCAGTACCTCTACAAGTCTGCAAGAACCACAGTGTTACTGGGCTTTGGGTACCCCCTAAAGCAGATCCAGCTTAGATCACAACACCCAAGTCCTTCTGAACATATGGAAAGTCTTCTTAAGAAGGATGGGTACAAACAAGCCCAGACTGTGAAGACTATAATAAATACATAACTCTTCAATGCCTAGACACAGACACACATCTACAAGTATCAAGATGATCCAGGAAAACATGACCTCACCAAATGAACTAAATAAGCCACCAGAGACCAATTCTGGAGAAAGAGAGAAATGTGACCTTTCCGACAGAGAAATCAAAATAGCTATTTTGAGGAAACTCAAAGAAATTAAAGATAACACAGAGAAGAAACTCAGAATTCTATCAGATAAATTTACCAGAGATTGAAGTAATTTAAAAGAATTAAGTGCAGAAATTCTTGAGCTGAAAAATGCAATTGGCATACTGAAGAATTCATCAGACTGTTTTAATAGCAGAATTGATCAAACAGAAGGAAGAATTATTGAGCTTGAAGATAAGCTATTTGAAAATACACAGTCAGAGGAGACAAAGAAAAGAGAATAAAAAACAATGAAGAACACCTACAGAATCTAGAAAATAGCCTCAAAAGGGCAAATCTAAGAGTTATTGGCCTTAAAGAGGAGGTTGAGAAAGAGATGGCATAGAAAGTTTATTCAAAGGAATAATAACAGAGAACTTCCCAAACCTAGAGAAAGCTATCAAAGTGCTAAAAGAAAACAACACCACACCTGTCAACCAAGATTACTATGGCAAGCAAAGCTGTTTTTCCCAGATAAGGAAACATTGAGGGAATTTATTATCACTAGACCAGTCCTACAAGAAATGTTTAAGGGAGTCCTACATCTGGAAGCAAAGGACAATATCTACCACCATAAAAACACATGAAAGTGTAAAACTCACAGGTAAAGCAGATATACAAATGAGAAAGAGAAAACAGTCAAATGTTACCACTATAGAAAATTACAAAATCACAATAATAAACAATAACAGAGGAAGAAAGAAACAAAGGATATACAAAACAACCAGAAAATAATTAACAAAATGACAGGCATAAGTTCTCATCTATCAGTAATAATAACCTTGAATATAAATGGGTTAAATATCCCACTTAAAAAGATATAGACTGGCTGAATGGAATAATAAAAGAATGACCTAAGTCTATGCTGCTTACAAGAAACTCACTTCACCCATAAAGACACATATAGATTGAAAGTGAAAGGATGGAAAAGATATCCCTCAAAGACAGAAACCAAAAGCAAGTAAGAGTATCTATACTTATCTCACATAAAACAGACTTTAAGTCAATAACTGTAAAAAGAGTCAAACCAATTAGACAGGAGAAAGAAATAAAGGGCATCCAAATTGGTAAAGAGGAAGTCAAACTGTCACTGTTTACTGATAATATGTTCATATACCCAGAAAATCCTAAAGACTCATCCAAAAAGCTTCTACATCTGATAAATGAATTCAGTAAAGTTTCAGGATACAAAATCAACGTACACAAATCAGTAGCACTGGCATCTACCAACAATGACCAAGCTGAGACTCAAATCAAGAACTCAACCCCTTTTACAATAGCTGCAAAAAATTAAAATACTTAGGAATATACCTAACCAAGGGGGTGAAAAATCTATACAAGGAAAACAACAAAACACTGCTGAAAGAAATTATAGACAACACAAACGAATGGAAACACATCCCATGCTCATGGATGAGTAGAATCAATATTGTGAAAATGACCTTACTGCCAAAAGCAATCTATAAACTCAATGCAATTCCCATCAAAATACCATCATCATTCTTTACAGAACTGGAAAAAAAATCCTAAAATTCATATGGAACCAAAAAAAGAGCCTGCATAGATAAAGCAAGACTAAGCAAAAAGAACAAATCTGGAGGCATCACATTACCCAGCTTCAAACTATACTACAAAGCTATAGTCACCAAAAGAGCATGTATAAAAATAGGCACATAGACCAGTGGAATATAATAGAGAATCCAGAAATAAAGTCAGATACTTACAGCCAACTGATCTTTGACAAAGCAAACAAAAACATAAAGTGGGGAAAGGACACCCTATTCAACAAATGGTGCTGGGCTAATTGGCAAGCCACATGTAGAAGAATGAAGCTGGATCCTCATCTCTTACCTCATACAAAAACCCACTCAAGATGGATCAAAGACTAAGTCTTAAACCTGAAACCATAAAAATTCTAGAAGATAGCATTGGAGAAATTCTTCTAGACATTGGCTTAGGCCAAGAGTTCATGACCAAGAAATGAAAAGCAAATGCAACAAAAACAAAGATAAATAGATGGGACCTAATTAAACTAAAAAGCTCCTGCACAGCAAAAGAAATAATCAGCAGAGTAAACAGACAACTTACAGAGTGGGAGAAAATATCCACAAACTATGCATCTGACAATATCCAGGAAATAGTCTTACAAGGGCAAATCAAGATCCTGGACAATATCCAGGATCTACAAGGAACTCAAACAAATCGGCAAGAAAAGAACAATAATCCCATCAAAAGTGAGCAAAGGACATGAATAGACAATTCTTGAAAGAAGATATACAAATGGTCAACAAACATATGAAAAAATACTTAACATCACTAATTATCAGTGAAATGCAAATCAAAACCACAATGAGATACCACCTGACTCCTACAAGAATGGCCATAATTAAAATGTATATTAAAAAACAGATGTTTGTGGATGTGGTGAAAAGGAAACACTTTTACACTGCTAGTAGAAATGTAAACTAGTACAACCACTATGGAGAGCAGTATGGAGATTCTTTAAAGAACTAAAAGTAGAACTACCATTTGATCCAGCAATCCCACTACCAGGCATCTACCCAGAGGAAAATAAGGAATTTTATGAAAAAGACACATACACACATGTTCATGGTGGCACAACCGCAAAAACATGGAACCAGCCTAAATGCCCATCAACCAACAAGTGGATAAAGAAATGTGGTTTATATATACCATGGAATACTACTCAGCCATAAAAAGGAACAATTAGTGGTAGCTAAGCTATGAGGATGCAAAGGCCTAAGAATGATATAATGGACTTTGGGGACCCAGTGGGGAGAGTGGGAGGAGGGTGAGAGATAAAATACTACACATTGGGTACAGTGTACACTGCTCAGGTGACGAGTACAACAAAATCTCAGAAATCACCACTAAAGAATTTTTTCATGCAACCAAACACCACCTGTTCCACTAAAAACTATTGAAATTTTTAAAATAAAATTAAAAAATTTTTAAAAACTGTAAAAAGAGACAAAGAATATTATTATATAATGACAAAGATATCAATTTAACAAGAGGATATAACAATTCTAAATATATATGCACCTAACTCTGGAGCAGCCAGATATATAAAGCAAATGTTATTCGATCTAAAGGGAGAGGTAGGCTGGGCACGGTGGCTCTTGCCTGTGATCCCAGCACTTTGGGAGGCTGAGGTGAGGTGGGCGAATCACTTGAGGAGGCTGAGGAGTTCGAGATCAGCCTGGCCTACGTGTTGAAATCCTATCTCTACTAAAAAGTAAACTAAATAAAATGAAATAAAATAAAATAAAATAAAGGGAGAGACAGACTCCAACACAATAGTAACTGGGAACTTCAACCCCACTCTAGTGTTGGACATATCATCTAGAAAAAAAATCAACAAAGAGATACTGTGTTTTTTGTTTTGTTTTGTTTTTCTGAGATGGAATCTTGCTCTGTTGCCCAGGCTGGAGTACAGTGGCATGATCTTGGCTCACTGCAACCTCCGCCTCCAGGGTTCAAGTGATTTCTGGCTAATTTTTGCATTGTTTAGTAGAGATGGGGTTTCACCATGTTGGCCAGGCTGGTCTCAAGCTCTTGACCTCAAGTGATCCACCCACCTCAGTCTCCCAGAGTGCTAGGATTATATTAGGCGTGAACCACCACGCCTGGCCTAACAAGGAAATACTGGATTTAAACTGCACTTTAGACCAAATAGACCTAACAAACATTTAAAGAATATTTCATGCAACAGCTGCAAAATATACATTCTTTTTATCAGCACATGGAACGTTTGCCAGAACAGACTATATATTAGGCCACAAAAAAAGTCTCAAAAAACTTTTTAAAAAAAATTTTTAATTTTTCTTTTCAAGACAAGCGTGTCACTCTATTGCCCAGGATGGAGTGCAGTGGCTCGATATTGGCTCACTGCAACCTCAGCCTCCCAGGTTCAAGCAATTCTTCTGCCTTAGCCTCCTGAGTAGCTGGGATTACAAGTGCCTGTCACCACACCCAGCTAATTTTGGAATTTTTAGCAAAGATGTGGTTTCTACATGTTGGCCAGGCTGGTTTCGAACTCCTGACCTCAAGTGATCCACCCGCCTCAGCTTCCCAAAGTGCTGGGATTATGGGTGTGAGCCACAGCACCTGGCCTCAACAAACTTTTAAAAGTCAAAATTATGTCATGTATCTACTCAGACCACACTCGGAATAAAACTAGAAATCAATACCAAGAGGAACTTTGGAAACTGCGCAAATACATGGAAATTAAACAACATGCTCCTGAATGACCACTGGTTCAATGAAGAAATTAAGAAGAAAAAAAATTGAAATAAATGAAAATGGAAACACAACATACCTATGGGATACAGAAAAACAGTGCTAAGAGGGAAGTTTATAGTAATAAATGCCCACATCAACAAAAGTAGAAATATTTCCAATAAGCAGTCTAAGGATGCACCTCAAGGAAGTGGAAAAACAAAAACAAACCAAATCCAAAATTAAAAGAAGGAAAGAAATAATGAAGAACAGAGCAGAACTAAAGAATATCAAGACAATATCAAGCAATACAATATCAAGCAATACAATCAACCAATGAAATGTAAACCTGGTTTTTTGAAAAGATAAACAAAATTGATAAACTGCTAGCTAGACTAACCAAGAAAAAAAAGAGAGAAGACCCAAAGAAACAAAATCAGGAATGAAAAAGGAGACATTGCAACAGATACCACAGAAATAAGAAAGATCATTAGAGACTATTATGAACAACTATATGCTAACAAATTGGAAGAGCAAATTGTTTTTTGAGGAAGTGGATAAATTCCTGGACACATACAACTTATCAAGATTGAATAAGGAAGAAGTAGAAAACCTGAACAGATCAATAATGAGAAATGAGATCAAATCAATAATGAAAAGTCTCCCAACAAAGCAAAGCCCAGGATCAGATTGCTCTGCTACTGAATGCTACCAAACTTATGAAGAATACTAATACTTTTCAAACAATTTTTAAAAATTGAATGGAAGGAAAATATTCCTTACTCATTCTATGAGACCAGCATTAGCCTGATACCAAAACCAGATAGGAACACAAAATAAGAAAAGTACAAGCCACTATCTCTGATGAATATAGATGCAAAAGCCCTCAACAAAATACTAGTAAACTGAGCCCAACAGCACATCAAAAAGATAATACATACTGATCAAGTCATATTTATTCCAGGGATGCAAGAATGGTTTAACGTGTGCCAATCAATAAATATGATATATCATGTCAACAGAACGAAGGACAAAAACCATATGATCATCTCACTAGATGAAGAGAACACATTTGATAAAATTCAACATCCCCTCATGATGAAAACTCATAACAAATTAGGCATAAAAGAAACATACTTCAACATAATAAAGTCCACATATGATAAACCTGTAGCTAACATCCTACTGAAAGGATAAAAGCTGACAGCCTTTCTCTATGAACTGGAACAAGACAAGGATGCCCACTTCCACCATGTTATTCAACATAGCACCGGAAGTCCTTGCCAGAGCAATCAGGCAAGAGAAAGGAATAAAGTGCATCCATTTGGAAAAAAGGAAGTCAAAATATCCTTCTTTGCAGAAAGTACTTTTATATATAGAAAAACCCATCAAAAACTCAGAATTGATAAACAAATTTAGTAAAGTTGCAGGATACAAAATCAACTCATAACAATCAGTAGCATTTCTGGCTGGGCATGGTGGCTCACGCCTGTAATCCCAGCACTTTGGGAGGCCGAGGCAGGTGGATCACCTGAGGTCAGGAGTTCAAGACCAGCCTGACCAACATGGTGAAACCCTGTCTCTACAAAAATACAAAAATTAGCCAGGCATGATGGTGGGTGCCTATAATCCCAGCTACTCAGGAGGCTGAGGTAGAAGAATTGCTTGAACCCAGGAGGTGAAGGTTGCAGTGAGCCGAGATTGTGCCATTGCACTCCAGACTGGGCAGCAGGGTGAGATTATGTCTCAAAAAAAAAAAAAAAAAAAAAAAAAAAAAAAAAATCAGCAGCATTTCTATACACCAGTAATGAACTAGCTGAAAAAGAAATTGAGAAGAAATCCCCCATCTACAATAGATACAAAAAAGTGAATAAAATACCTGGGAATACGTTTAACCAAGGAGGTGAAAGGCCCCTACAAAGACAACTACAAAACACTGATGAAAGAAATTGAAGAGAACACAGACAAATGGAAAGACATCAGGTGCCCATGAATAAGAAGAATTTATATTATTAAAATGACTATACTACACAAAGCAATCTACAGATTCAATGCAATCCCTGTATAATACCAATAACATTCTTTGCGCATATAGAAAGAAAATTGTAAATTTTTCTGGAACCACAAACGACCTTGAATATTCAAAGCAATCCTGAGTAAAAAGAACAAAGCTGGAGGCATCACACAACCTGACTTCAAAATACGGCACAAAGCTATAGTAAACAAAACAGCATAATGTTGGAATAAAAGCAGACACATAGACTAGAAGAACAGAATAGAATACCCAGAAATAAACCCACCTGTTTACAGACAACTGGTTTTCAACAAAGGTGTCAAGAACATACACTGGGGAAAGCACAGTCTCTTTAATAAACGTGAAGTGCTGGGAAAACTGGATATCTATATTCACAAGAATGAAACTAGATCCCTGTCTCTCACTAGATACAAAAATCAACCGAGAGGGGATTAAAAACTTAAACGTAAGACTCAAAACTATAAAACTACAAGAAGAAAACATGGAGAAAATGCATTAGAACATTGGCCTAGAGCCTAGACAAAGGTTTTATGGCAAAGACTTCAAAAGCACAGGCAAAAAACAAAAAATAGACAAATAGGACTACATTAAACTAAAAAGCTTCTGTACAGCAAAAAAAAAAAAAAAATCCACAGAGTAAAGAGACAACCTGTAGAATGGGAGAAAATGTTTGCAAAGTATTCATCCAACAAGGAACTAATATCCAGAATATAGAAGGAACTCAAACAACTCAACAATAAAAACAAAAACAAAACAAAATAATCCCATTAAAAATTGGACAAAGACATTTCCGAACAGACATTTCTCAAAAAAAGACACATGAATGGCCAACAGATCTATGCAAAAATGCTCAACATCACTAATAATCAGAAAAATGCAAATCAAAACCACGATGAGGTAACAGCTCACCCCAGTTAGAATGGCTATTATCAAGAAGACGAAAAATAGCAAATGCTGGCGAGAATGCAGAGAAAAGGGAACTCTTATACACTGTTCGGGGAAATGTAAATTAGTACAGCCATTAGAGAAGACACTATGAAAACTTCTTAAGAAACAAAAAATAGAACTGCCATGAAATCCAGCAATCCTACTACTGGGCATTTACCCAAAGGAAAGGAAATCAGTATATCAAAGGGATACCTGCATCCTCATGTTTATTGTAGCACTATTCACAATAACCAAGATACGGAATCAACCTCAGAGTTCATCAATGAATGAATGGATAGAGAAAATGTGATACACACACACATGTGCACACACACACACTGGAATACTGTTCAGCCATTTGCAGCAGTGTGGATGAAACTGGAGGTTGTTATGTTAAGTGAAATAAGCCAGGCACAGAAAGATGTATATTGCATGTTCTCACTCATATGTGGGTGCTAAAAAAGTTCATCTCTCGTGGAAGTAGAGAGTAGAATGATGGTTACCAGTGGCCAGGAAGGGTTGTGGGGATGAAGAGAGGATTAATAGGTACAAATATACAGTTAGATGGGAAAAGTTCTAGTGTTCAATAGCACAGTATGTTGACTATACTTTATAACATATTGAATATTTCAAAATGGATAGAAGAGTTGAAATGTTCCCAACACAAATAAATAGTAAATGTTTGACTGGGCGTGTCTGTTTCTCCTTGGTGCCCAACACAGTGGCTGGAGCAGAGTACATTAATGGTCTAAAGATAAGAGGAGGCCAGGCATGGTGGCTCATGCCTGTAATCCCAGCACTTTGGGAGGCCAAGGCAGGCAGATTACCTGAGGTCAGGAGTTTGAGACCAGCCTTGCCAATATGGTGACACCTCAAATGCAAAAATCAGCCAGGCATGGTAGCGGGTGCTTGTAATCCTAGCTACTCAGAAGGTTAAGGCAGGAGAATTGCTTGTACCTGGGGGCGGAGGTTGCAGTGAGCTGAGACCGTGCCATTGTACTCCAGCCTGGGCAACAGGTGCGAAACTGCATCTCAAAAATAAAATAAAATAAAATAATATAATATAATATAATATAAATAAGAGGAAACACATGTTGAATGCCTACTGTACAGGTAGGCATTGAGCTAGGTCAAGATGGTACCTGTCATAATCTCGGTGCTCCTCTCCTCGAAAACAGCTCTGCCCTAGTCCTGTGCAGAGGGATCAGTCACTTTCCACACCATGAAACTCCACTCCTGGACCACTGATGCCCCAACCAGGGATGAGAGCCGATTCCAGAACACCCGAGTCCTGGAGGATCAGCAGGCTGCGAAGCGCCCCACTGCAGACGTTCCACCCAATCAGGGTTGATGGTGATTAGCTGGGCGTATCAGATTCTCTGCAGGGAATTTTAACTCGAAAATACAAGAGGAGACAGGGTTAGTGGCAAAAGCAGAAGATAGAAAGATGCATGGCAGGAGCCCATCAGGCACAGATTGCCATGAATAAACAGAAGCAATGAAGTAGAGAAAGGTGCAGAGTGAAGGAGGAGGTTGGATGGGAAAGGAGTGAGGATTGACCCAAACAAGGGCAGGTGGAGGGAAGAGGGAGGCGAAATACTCTGCTCTCAGAGCTGGGCTGCAATCTTACTACTACACGGGTCTCCATCAGGCCCAGCTGTGGCTGTTTCTGAGCAGTCTGGTAGGCAGGACCCGGCTAGGTGTATCTGATCTTTCTACTGCAGATGCCTTCATGATAAACCCCCAATAAATCACCTGATAAGCCTTCATGATAAGCTTCATAAGGCTTCATGATAAGCCTTCATGATAAGCTTCATAAGGCTTCATGATAAGCCTTCACATTAAACCCCAATAAATTGTCTTTGGTCCTCCAAATCCTGCCTAATACAGGGGCTCTACGTTGCCACCTGGGTTAAAATTTTCTCAGGCACTTGGAGGTGCCCAGGTATGAGATGGTCTGCAAGGTGGTGGAGCTGAGCTGTGAACTCAGTTTCATCAATTCCAAAGCTCGTGGTGGTGTGGCTCTCTTCATGGCAGCCTAATATCTAATGCCTTAATTGATAAGGTAACGAATAAAGCTGAGTCAACCACAGCCTCTTCCCAGGTTATGCAATGCAGGCTCTTATTCAACACAGGCTTAGTTTTTATAAATCATGTTTCCCTTTGCAGAAGACTGCAACTCTTCAGTAATCTTCAGGACCGTACCAGATGGTATCCTAACCCCTGTGTGTATGTAATCAGCTCAGTTCAACTTGGTGACAGTGATACAGGAGGCAACAAGGACAGAAAACAACTAGATCATGTTTATGGTGGTTGATATTGCATGATTAAGTCATTGTTCTGTCTGCCCTGAACCTCTTTCTCCCTCCTCTTTCTTGAAAATTAATGGCGTATTTATAATTGATGCATAATTGTATATATTTATGGGGTATCATTTGATGTTTCTGTGCATGTATACATTTGCATAATGATCAAATCAGGCTAATTACCATATCCATCACTTTCAACATTTGTTTCTTTGCGATGACAACATTCAAAATATTCTCTTCTAGCTATCTTGAAATATACACTACATTGTTTTTTGCTGTAGTCACCCTACTGTGTAATAGAACACCAGAACTTATTCTTCTTGTCTAACTGTAATTTTGTAGCCATTGACCAACCTCTTCTGGTACCCCTCCTTCTCTCTCTCTCCAGCCTCTGGTAAGCACTATTCTACTCTCTACTTCTATTAAATCAACTATTTAAGATTCCACATATGAGTGAGATCATGCAGTGTCTGTCTTTTTGTGCCTGGCTTATTTCAGTTAACATAATGTCCTCCGGGTTAATTTATATTGCTGCAAATGACAGGATTTCCTTCTGTTTTGTGGCTGAATAGTATTCCATTGTGTATATCTAGCACATTTATTTTATCCATTCATCTCTTGATGGACACCCAGGTTGATTCCATATCATGGTCATTGTGAATAGTGCTGCAATAAACATGGGGGTGCAGATGTCTCTCCATTGCACTGATTTCCTTTCCTTTGGATAAATTCCCAGTAACAGGATTGCTGGATCATATGGTAGTTCTATTTTTAATTTTCTGAGGAACTTCCATACTGTGTTCCATAGTGGCTGTACTAATTTACACATTCTGACCAACGGTGTATAAGCATTCCCTTTTCTCTGCATCCTCGCCAGCATTTGCTATTTTTTGTCTTATAATTTTATAACAGTCATTTAACTGGGATGAAGTAATATCTTATCATGGTTTTGATTTGCACTTCTCTGATGATTAGTGATGCTGAGCGTTTTTTCATATACCTGTTGGCCATTTGTATGTCTTCTTTGGAGAAATGTCTATTCAGGTCTTTTGTCCATTTAAAAAATCACATTATTTGGTGATTTTTGCTTTGAGTTCCTTATGTATTCTGGATATGAACCCCTTGTTAGATAGATAGTTTGCAAATACTTTCTCCCAATCTGTAGGTTGTATCTTCACTTTATTGTTTTCTTTGCTGTGCAGAAGCTTTTTAGTTTAAGGTAATCTCATATGTCTGTTTTTGTTGCCTGTGCTTTTGAGGTTTTATTTAAAAAAAAAAAAAAGCCTCACCCAGTTCAATATCATAAAGAAGTTCTTCTAGTAGTTTCTTCTAATAGTTCCTGGTCTTACATTTAACACTCTAGTCCATTTAGAACTGATTTTTGCATGAAGCATGCTTCTCTGTCCACACCAGCAATGTGGTTTGAATGGGAGCTGGCAATTGCAGACTCCAGATTCCTGGCTAGAGTTAAATTGGATCAGGAATGGATATCTGCTCTTTCTTCTCTCCTACATCCTGGGAAAATAATGATAGCCCCATCCTATTCACCTTTCATTAGTCCAGGCATGGACCAGTCAAAGGCCAGGCCAATCGGAGCACTTCTCTGCATTTGTCAACTTGGAGCTAATGAGGATGTTCAAATGTGTGGAGAATGTTCACTCCCTCCACTCCCTTCACTTCACTCCTTCCACCAAAAAAAAAAAAAAAAAAAAAAAAAAGTGGAAAAATCTATTTGTAACATAAAATTAATACCTTAATCATTTTAGATGTATAATTCAGTAGTGCTAAGTTCTGATTGTTTCACGTTGCTGTGTAAACAATCTCCAGAATTCTTTTCAGTTAGCAAAATGGAAACTCTGTACCTATTAAACAACTTCCCATTTCCCCTTCCCCTCAGTCCCTAGTAACCACCATTCTACTTTTTGTCTCTATGGATTTGAATACTCTAAGTACCTCATATGAGTGCAATCATACAAAATCCATAGTTTTGTAGTTCTCATTTACACTAAAAGAATGATTTTAAGAAAAGAAACTACTGAACTGAAATTGCTTACAGTTTATAAATTCTCTGAATATATTATAGTCTGATTAACTGCTGTAGGATGATCAGTCCTATTTTACTTTTTGGAATTTCCCAAATGAGCCACAGTAGACAGCTTCTTCATTAATCTTCATAATGGCTGTACCAGATGGTATCCTGAGTCCTATGTGGATGTAACCAGCTCAGTTTCAACTTGATTACAGTTCTGCTTCAGTGGCTGAATCTGTACACAAGCAGTTCTTCAGTGAGGACAATTTGCCCCCAGGGGACACCTGGTAATGTTTGGAGACATTTTTGGCCATCATAACTGGGGGACGGTGCTGCCGAACATCCTACTGTACACTCAGCAGTCCTCTTCAACAAGGAATTACCCAGCCAAAATGTCCACAGTGTCACAGTTGAGAAATCCTGATCTACACAGTAGTGATGTTTCTCTGCTTCACACTGACCACGATTTCCCAATCAAGGAATCACAGGGAACATAATGGAATTGAAAACATCTGCTTGTCCCGAAAAGAGACCTAGGAAGGTTCTAACTGCTTCAGTCTACAACCAACAAAAAGATTTCTGAACGGTCCTTCTCCCTGTTCAGTGATTCCAAAACTTCACCTTAGGTGACAGTTTTATAACCTTTTCCTATAACCTTTTCCTACATATTACTTTAAATTTGTGGCATTTTGTGATAGAAACCACAAATTGTACCAGTATTCTGACTTTTTTGGAGATATCTTTTTGGTTAGAATTCCTTCTTTTAGTCATTATGCAAGATTCAAACTCTCGGCTCTCAAGCAGTCTGGAAAATGAATATAATCCACAAATTTATTTCTTTGCAGCAAATATCTCCATATTAGTACCACCATGTAGCAATTAATCCAAAATATATAGTGCCCAGATAATTCTCTCTACTTGGTAGCCAACGTCTTGCGATAGAAATCGTCAAAATTCCAAGTACTAGTATTTCCCTGATTTCCCAGAAGAGGAAGTGAAACTAGGCATGTTAGATGTTATTTAACAGTCTAATTTAGGAGTAATCAAGAGAAGTCCCAGAATCTAATAAGCTAGTTAGCAACTAACTGAATCCCTGAGTTTAAGTTAGATACCTAGTGATGTAGTTAACTTCTCTGTATTGTTAAACAAAATTCCTGGGAGGCCATTGTTTTGGGCTGAGCTCCTACACTATGCCCCCAACAGACCAGACCAAACCAAAGTGGAATCACTCATGCTACATGCCAGTAATTAAACTGAAACATTAAGGAAGCAGGGAGATTCCAAACAGACCAGTTTCTCCTGAAAACAGGGGATTCCAGTCTATCTGAGTGAGCATAATAAGAAGGTTTCCTCTGCTTTAACCCTTCCAAAAAAGTAACCAGAAGTGACCTGATGTTAACCAATCAGTCCTTTTTTTCTTTTCTTGACACAGGATCTCCTTCCGTCACTCAGGCTGAAATGCAGTGGTGTGATCACGGCTCACTCCACCTCCCAGGCTCAAGTGATCCTTCCACCTCAGCCTCCTGAGTCGCTGGGACCACAGGCACATGCCATCATGCCCAGCTAATTTTTAAATTTTTTGTTAGAGACAGAGTCTCCCTATGTTGCCCAGGCTGGTCTCGAACTCCTGGGCTCAAGCCATCCTCCCTCCTTGGTCTCCCAAAGTGCTTGGATTACAGCATGAGCCACCATGCCCAGCCTCAAAGTGTTTTTATGTTTTGTTTCCTTGGTTTCCCTGTGACTTAGGGCAAGTACGGCTACCCCCTCTTAGGGGAGGGCACTAAAGGCCTGAGTGTCCTGTCTGAGGTCCTCAGTCACTCCAGGACAGAGGCCCAAACAGAAGCCAGATCTTGGGCTCTTAAAGTTGCCCTTTGTTCATCCTGAGGGCACAACTGCTCTGTTTACAGATTATCACATAGGGATTTTTTTAAAGTATAATTGGCTAAGTTTCTGCTTCAGATGCGAAAAAGAATCTGCCACCCAGGTGCCTGAAAGTGTGGTACCTGGGCAACTAAAGGGCTATGGGTAATCAGTTTATTCCCAGAGTTTGGGTTGGAAAAGCTCAAAGAGTATGATGAAAATGTAAGCAGTGTGTGCTAGACTTCTAGACTGTCTGTGAAATCAGCAAAATCTCAGAAAAGCACAGAAAACACAAAAGACTTTAAAGAGGTGCATCCTCTCTGCCCTTGGTTTCCATTTGAGCTGTCATTCAAGGGCAGCCCTCTGTAGAGAAACGGCCCTGGACTCAGTGAACAGCAAGGTTTAGGGAAGCACAGTCCCTGAATGATCGACCTGGCGGTCGCTTGCCTTGTATTCTTTTGGGAGTTAAAAATCTTTCTAAAAGGTGCTGGGTGACTTGTGCCTTTGTGATTTGTTTGGTGGTGCTCTGAAAATTCCTTGTCTCCGTTCCTAATTTTAGAGCCAGCAGCTGTCACTGCTTTGTTCTAACAAGTCAGTAATTTTCCATTCCCCTTGCTTCCTCGGATTCCCTTTCTATATCTAATCACTCACTTTGCAGGGGCTTCTCACTTAAAAGTTTTTATTATTAATTAATTTTTAAATTTATAATTGGACTTTGTCTTTTTTTTCCCCCCCAAAGAAGGATGTGCATGTCACATATTCTGTCATTTGGTATTTTGTTATTTCTGTGAGTTAGTAATTGCTTTTATTTTATTTATTTCTGTATTTTTAGTAGAGACAGGATTTTGCCATGTTGGCCAGGCTGATCTCGAACTCCTGACCTCAGGTGATCCTTTTGCCTCAACTTTCCAAAGCGTTGGGTTTACAGGCATGATCCACCGTGCCAGGCCTAGTAAATATTTTAAAGAGTTAAAGTATTACCTTTTATTTTACCTGTATACATTGTACAGATATAAACCTTACAGTGTGTGATAGACATAAAGTTTTACCATGAAATGTTATGGCATTCAGTGGTTTTTGTTTGTTTGTTTTGTTTTTGTTTTTTGTTTTGAGATGGAGTCTCACACGATCGCCCAGGTTGGAGTGCAGTGGTGCGATCTCAGCTCACTGCAAACTCTGCCGCCCGGGTTCACGCCGTTCTCCTGCCTCAGCCTCCCAAGCAGCTGGGACGACAGGCGCCCGCCACCGTGCCCGGCTACATTTTTTTGTATTTTTAGTAAAGACAGGGTTTCACCGTGTTAGCCAGGATGGTCTCGATCTCCTGACCTCGTGATCTGCCCGCCTCGGCCTCCCAAAGTGCTGGGATTACAGGCGTGAGCCACCGTGCCTGGCCGCCATTCAGTGTTTTTTATCTTCACAGCATCAGGGTTGCTTTCGATTGTTTCTTATTTGGCCACTTATTTATTTTTAGGATTCCATGGGTACCAACAGAATTCCTTGAAGGTGTTTTGCAGGTGGTATCATAACTTTATTTTTCTATTTTAATTTTGCAGTAGTCTGGGATTTGCTTCATATTAATCCAGATGGAGGGGAAGGGGATGTGGGTTAATGAAACAAGACTGGCCATGGTAACTGTTGACGTGGATCGTGGGAGCAAGGTGGTCCATTATACTACTCTGTCTACCTTTGGGTATGCTGGAAGTTTTCCATTATAAAAAGCTTTGAAGATTTTTCCATCAAGATTATTTCTAATAATCTTCCTTTAATAAAGATAAACTCATTGTACAAATATTGCCATCTATAGGTGGAAAATATATTTGTTTTCTTTTGATTTGGATAGGCTGCAACATCAAAAAAAGGAAAAAAATTATTGTAATCTTGATCTCTAACCTAGTGACTCTGAAATGTTATTACTGTTACTACTCTTTTCTGAAAACTCGCCATTAATATGAATCGCTAGGTATAACGCACATAAATTTCTTTATAATATCTGTTCTATGTATCAGTCAAGTTTGTGTTTGAAAAAGGTCAAATTACATTTTAGTGTAAAGGCTCAGGACTTTTTAAAAAATGACTTGTGATTTTTGAAGGTTTGAAAACTCCAAACCAGAATATAATTTAAAAATGTAGTTTTGACCCTTTACATATTTTTGATGACTTGAGAATGTATCTGTATTTTAAGTCTCATGTTCATGTGAACTTGACATTTTCACACAGGTCTACAGAACAGAAGGTCGCTGCTTTCAAATTTGGGGAAAATGTAAGAGAAATTTCTTTAAATCATATACGGTAGACAAAGATACCTTTATGAATACCAGAAACAAGTGACAAAAATAAATACGTTAGGGGTTAAGCAGAATGTTCTGGATATCGAACTTGAAGCTTATGAGCATTCTTTGTTTGTTTGTTTGTTTGTTTGTTTGTTTTAGATGGAGTCTCACTCTGTCACCCAGGGTGGAGTGCAGTGGCGCAATCTCAGCTTACTACAATCTCCACCTCCTGGTTCAAGCGATTCTTGTGCCCGGGTTCAAGTGATTCTCGTGCCTCAGTCTCCTAAGTAGCTGGGACTACAGGTGCATGCCACCATACCTGGCTAATTTTTGTATTTTGAGTAGAGATGGGGTTTCATCACATTGGCCAGGCTGGTATTGAAATACTCACCTCAAGTGATCCGCCCACCTCGGCCTCCCAAAGTGCTGGGATTACAGGCGTGAGCCACCTTGCCCGGCCTAAAGCGTGTGATCATTCTGATACCAAGATAAGCCCAGAGTTGCCATCAGAGCATATTTCAGGACTCCCTTCTTGTCCTGTGGTTACAGTTGCATGTTCACTCAATCCTCCATTGTATTTTGAAGAATAAATTGTACTTTACATAGTTGTGCCTTTCAGATACAATTTATAATACAGTTGGGCCTATTAAAATTCCAAGAGTAACAACCTTTTCCAAGATGACCTTGCCCAACATTTTTGTCTTATTAATTGTGTCTGTAGGACCACATCTGCCCCCTTCTGCTCTGACAAGGTATTCTGAGGACAGAGTTGCACTCAGTGATGAAAACATGTTACACGGATCCTGTAAGCCAAATCTGTTGACCAGGAGAGTTGGGACACATACTTTCACATTTTCTGGAACAACTTATACTTTCTGGAAAACCTATATAACTGGCTGGCCCAGGCTCTCTTATTAGAATTTCTAATATTTTAGGGTGACAGCCCGTTTTAAGGGACCACATCATACTATCAGACTGTCAGGTCTTCTTGGATGTGATACCAACAGCAGGCAACAAAAGAAAAACAGGTAAATTGGGCTAAAATAAAAATTTTAAACTTTTGTGCATCAAAGGATGCTATCAACAGAGTGAAAAAGAAATTAATGAAATGGAAGAAAATGTCTGCAAATCGTATATCTTAAAAGATGTTAATATTCAGAACATTTTTAAAAAACCACTATGACTCAACAACACAAAAAAACCAAGTAACCAGACTTAAAAATGGACAAAGGACTTCAATTGATATTTCTCTAAAGAAGACATAGACACATACCCATTTAGCACATGAAAAGAGGCTTGGTGTCATTAACCATTAGGGAATGCAAATCAAAACCACAATGAGATATCGCCTCACACCCATTAGGAGGTCTATTATAGAAAGAAAAGAAAACAGACAAACAAGAAAAACTCAACACAGAATACAAGGGTTGATGAGAAAGTGGAGAAATTGGAAGCCTTGTGGGCTGCTGGTGGGAGTGTGAAATGATGCAGCTGCTGTGGAAAACAAGATGGCAGTTCCTCAAAAAATTAAACATAGATTTACCATATGACCCAGCAATTCCACTTCCGGGTATATACCCAACAGAGCTGAAACAGATTGGGACTGGAACAGATACTTGTAAACCAATGTTCATAGCTGTAGTATTCACAAATAGCCAAAAGGTAGAAGCGACCCTAGTTGAATGAATGGATAAACCGAATGTGGTTTATAAGCACAATGGAACATTATTCAGCTTTAAAATAGAAGGAAATTCTGACACATACTACAACATGGATAAACCTTCAGGATGTTATGCTAAGTGAAATAAGCCAATCACAAAAAGGCAAATAGTGTATGATTCCACTAATATAAGGCACCTAGAGTAGTCAAATTCACAGAGATAAGAAGAAGGATGGTGGCTGCCAGGGGCTGGGGAGAGGGGGAATGAGGAGTTAGTGTTTAATAGATGCAGAATTTCAGTTTCACAAGATTAAAAAGTTCTGGAGATGGATGGTTGTGATGACTGCACAATTCTGTGAATGTCCTTAATGCTACTGAACTATACACTTAAGGTGGTTAAAATGGTAAATATCATGTTATGTAAATTTTACAACTAAAAATAAAATGAATTTTAAAATGTAAAATAACCTTGAACAAAATTTGCAAATAAAAAATATTGGTTGTTGAAAAAGGACTGATTTTTGGGAGAGACAACTTCTAAAATAAATGTTCTAAATAAATGTTATTTATTTTAGAAGTTAATACTTACCATGTTAATTCTTATCAATTTTGAGACAATGCTTTTTAACAGTATCCTCAGAATTTCTCTATGTGCCTAGCTGTGTACCAGATACTGCTGCGGATGGTGTAGGTACATGAAAGATTAGCTTAGCCTTCCAGGAGAGACAATCTTCGTGGGAAAATAAGATGTGTATAAAAAAAGTGAGTAACCAGAAAAGACTGCATGACACTAAACTTCACATGAGTGATAGAGATAATAAGTTTAAGAGAGAAGAGAAGGCTGGGGTCAATGGATTATGCCTGTAATCCCAGCACTTTGGAAGGCCGAGGTGGGCAGATCCCTTGAGGCCAGGAGTTTGAGACCAGCCTGGTCATCATGGTGAAACCCTGTCTCTACTAAAAACACAAAAATTAACCGGGTGTAATGGTGGGTGCCTGTAATCCCAGCTACTCTGGAGGCTGAGGCAATGAGAATCGCTTGAATCTGGGAGGCAGAGGTTGCAGTGAGCCGAGATCACAACATTACACTCCAGCCTGGGCATCAGAGTGAGACTGTCTCAAAAAAAGAAAAAAAAAAAAAAAAAAAGAAAGAAGAAGAAAAAAAGTTCCCCAGGGCCGGGCGGGGGGAATGAAGGGGAGTGCTGTCTGGGGGGAAAAAGGACCTAAAATTTGGAAGTGTGACAAATCTTGACATTGCTGTGAATTTACATAATGTAGTGCAGAAAGTAACAAATACCGTAAGAAAGCCGAGAAGTAATAAAGACAGCTAAATACTGGCACCCGAGTGGCCACGCAAATCAATGGGACAGACTAGAGGGCTCACAAAAACCCAAAAGATGATTGTTTTTTGATAACATGGCGTTTCAAATCAGTAGGAAAAGGTAGATTATTTACTAAGTGGGTTGGGAAATTTTTATGTTGAATTCCAATGTACTCTTCACACCCAAATATGTTCCAAACGGAGCAAAAATTTCAATACAGTAAAACCATTAAAAGTACTTGAAAAAATGTTAGAAAAAAAGAGTGTTTTTAAAATCTTGAAGTCAGGAATATTTTTCCAAGCTAGATTAAAAATCAAGGAGCCTTAAAAAAAAAGTGATAAATTTTACCATATAAAGGTTAAAACATATGCACAGGAAAAACTTATATCACAGATTTATGGTATAAACTATACATTTATGTATATTTAGAGACAGGGCATCACTCTGTCACCCAGGCGGGTAGCCATACTCACTGCAGTGAGTTTGAGGTCATTGCAGCCTCAAATCCTGGGCTCAAGCAATCCTCCTACCCCAGCCTCCTGAGTATCTTTGACTACAGGTGCATGCCACCACACTCGGCTAATTTTTAAAATCTTTTTATTTTCATTTTAGAGACAGGGTCTCAAACTCCTGAGATTACGGGGATGAGCCCCTTTACTCACCCTTAAATAAATATATATTTTTTAGGCTGGGCACAGTGGCTCACGCCTGCAATCCCAGCACTTTGGGAGACCAGGGTGGGCAGACTGCCTGAGTCCAGAAGTTTGAGAAGAGCCTGGGCAACATGGCAAAACCCCATCTCTGTGAAAAATAAGAAAAGTTAGCTGGGTATGGTTGCGAAAGCCTGTAGTCCCGGCTATTCAGGAGGTTGAGGTGGGAGGATCGCTTGAGTCCAGGAGGTGGAGGCTGCAGTGAGCTGTGATTGCACCACTACAACCCAGCCTGGGTGATAGAGTGAGACCCTGTCTCAAAAATTAAATAAATAAATAAATAAATATTTTTTAAATGGCATGATCTATTTTAGAGTTTATTTAATACATAATCAGTTCCTATTGATTAATAAGTTCAACAAATCAATAGAAAAATGGACAAAGTGCAAGAATAAGCAGACCCAGAAAAAGAAGCAAAAATGGCTTATGATGTCTGACTGAAAAAAAAAGGCTTATAAATTCTTACTGAAAGAAAAAAATAGCTTTTTTTTTACGTATCAGAATGGCAAAGATAGAGACGTCAATGATACATGGCATGAGGGGGACAGACACTCATATATTGACTGCAGAAACCAGTGGGTTTGGACTCTGGTCTGGGAAAGGTAGTTTTAATACAATTTTTTTTTTTTTTTTTTTTTGTTTGAGACGGAGTCTCTCTCTGTTGCCCAGGCTGGAGTGAAGTGGTGTGATCTCGGCTCATTGCAAGCTCTGTCTCCCGGTTCACGCCATTCTCCTGCCTCAGCCTCATGAGTAGCTGGGACTACAGGCACCCGCCACTACACCCAGCTAATTTTTTGTTATTTTTAGTAGAGATGGGGTTTCACCATGTTAGCCAGGATGGTCTCCATCTCCTGACCTCGTGATCCACTTGCCTCGGCCTCCCAAAGTGCTGGTATTATAGGCGTGAGCCACCGCACCCGGCCTTTAATACCATTTTTAATATGAGGGAGAGGAAGAGAGATTTCGAATGAGAGGAAGTTCCAGCACTGTGTGGAAGGAAGACAGTCACCTTAATTGGGTTAATTGAGGGAGATCTTGTAGGGATGTTGTGGGGAAAACATTGAACTAGGCCTGGAAAAATGGGAGGTTTTGAGAAGAAGAGAGGAAGAGCTTCTGAGTTGGAAACAATGTCTACCTTAAATTCTACATTTTCTTTTTCTTTTCATTTTTTTTTTGTCTGAGACAGAGTCTTGCTCTGTCACCCAGGCTGGAGTGCAGTGGTACGATCTTGGCTTACTGCAACCTCTGCCTCCCAGGTTCAAGCGATTCTCCTGCCTCAACCTCCCAAGTAGCTGAGATTACAGGCACCTGCCACCACACTCAGCTGATTTTTGTATTTTTAGTAGAGATGAGGTTTCACCATGTTGGCCAGGCCGGCCTTGAAATCCTGACCTCAGGTGATCTGCCTGTCTCGGCCTCCCAAAGTGCTGGGATTACAGGTGTGAGCCACTGCACCCGGCGTAAATTCTACATTTTCAACAACTGAATCAAGCTGGGAAGTTGAAAAGCTCTTTTATTAAACAGAGTAGGGCCATGAAAACAACAGAATATTCCAAAATCTCACCATTCTTTTGGTTTTCAGATCACAGGAACTAAGTTCTGTGAGCACCCAAAAAAAGAACTCTCTAGGAACTTGGTCATAAAAAGTTCCAAGGCAATTTCCGATGTGCGTGGTCCCTCCAGTCTTGATCCCTTGGGATGCAATGGGAAAAACTCCTAACTAAATACCAGATCAGCTGCCTCTAGCCACAGCTGTGCTACCAAAGGTGGCGCAGGTGACTCGCCAACCCCCACTTCTGCAAACTGAGGGAACTGGACCATCTGAGCTCTGTCCTTTCCAAACCAGAATTATCCATTGTGTGCTTGACCACCTGTTGTCAGGGCTACAGCAGAAACAGTGACTGCGGTTTTCCTGGCGGCAACAATATGGAGCGCAATCCAGGTTTGAGGAAAAGGAAGGAAAGGAGAGAAGGAGCACTCTGCAGGCTATTATTCTTTTCTATTTTTTGAGACAGAGTCCCGCTCTGTCACCCAGGCTGGAGTGCAGTGGTGCAATCTCGGCTCACTGCAATCTCCACCTCCCAGGTTCAAGAGATTCTTGTGCCTCAGCCTCCCAAGTAGCTGGAATTACAGGTGTATGCCACCATGCCTAGCTAATTTTTGTATTTTTAGTGGAGAGGCGGTTTTGCCATGTTGGCCAGGCTGGTCTCGAACTCCTGACCTCAAGTGATCCACCCACTTTGGCCTCCCAAAGTGCTAGGATTACAGGCATGAGCCACCACGCCCAGCCGCAGACTTTTATTCTTTCTTTTTTTCTTTTTTTTTTTTTTTTAGATAGAGTTTCACTCTTGTGGCCCTGGCTGGAGTGGCACGATGTTGGCTCACTGCAACCACCACCTCCCGGGTTCAAGCGTTTCTCCTGCCTCAACCTCCCAAGTAGCTGGGATTACAGGCACCTGCCACCACATGTGGCTAAGTTTTTTTTTTTTTTTTTTTGTATTTTTTAGTAGAGACAGGATTTCATCATGTTGGCCAGGCTAATCTCAAACTCCTGACCTCAGGTGATATGCTCACCTCGGCCTCCAAAAGTGCTGGGATTATAGGCATGAGCCACCACGCCGGCCCACAGAATATTATTCTAAGTGTAGTAACTCAGGAATGGAACACTAAACATCATATGTTTTCACTCATAAGTGGGAGTTAAGCTATGAGGATGCAAAGGCATAAGAATGATACGATGGACTTTGGGGACTCTGGGTATGGGGGAAGGGTGGAAAGGAGGTGAGGGATAAAAGATTACAAATTGGGTTCAGTGTATACTGCTCGGGTGGTGGGTGCACCAAAATCTCACAAATCACTACTAAAGAACTTACTCATGTAACCAAATACCACCTGTTCCCTAAAAACATATGAAAATAATTTTTTTCTTTCCACAGTGGGGAGCAGCCCCACCCTGTCCGTTAGAGAAGGACAGAATTCTCCCCTGGGAGAAAAGTCTGTATGAGACAAGCAGATGTCCATTGTCTGTTCACATGGAAATCCTTCTCCATCCAGGCATTTCCTCCAGCTCAAAACTGTTCTGTAACTTCGTGGATGTTGGGCGATCACATTGCCAGGTGTGTTCCTGAAAACTCATCTGTGCTATAAGTAGTGAGGCCTATTTTCATCTTCCCAAACAAAAGAGTTGAGGGTCGTGTGTCGGTCATCTTTCAAAAATAGTTGTGGGCTGGGCACCATGACTCATGCCTATAATCCCAGCACTTTGGGAGGCTGAGGTGGGAGGATTGCTTGAGCCCAGGAGTTTGAGACCCTATTTCTACAAAAAATAAAAATAAAAGTTGCCAGGTGTTGTGGCGCACACCTGTAGTCCTCACTCCTTGGGAGGCTGAGGTAGGAGGACTGCTTGAGGTAGGAATTCAAGGCTGCAGTGAGCCAAGACTGCACCGCTGCACTCCAGGCTGGGCAACAAAGCAAGATACTGTCTCTTTATAAATTAGTAAATAATTATGATTACAGTTTTCCACACTGAAGCTTGGATTTCTTGGACTTCCATTTAGAATTCAAGCTTACCAACACAAATTTTTGAGAACATCTTCAAATGGATTAACAAGGCTTAAACGCCATCTATGTCAAGAGCTTTATCTTTGTCAACTTGATTTATTTTTCGAGCTAAGAGACTTGGAGTTTAAATTCCAGCTGCCTCTTTGTGCCACCTGACACCTCTGGGCCTCTGTAACAGCAGTTTTAGAGGGTTGGTTGGTTTACTTTTTTGGTTTTTCTGTTTGTTTGTTTGAGACTGGGTCTCACTCTGTCTCCCAAGCTGGAGTGCAATGGCATAATCTTGGCTCACTGCAACCTCTGCCTCCCAGGTTCAAGTGATTCTCCTGCCTCAGCCTCCCAAGTAACTAGGACTACAGGTGTGCACCACCATGCCTGGCTAATTTTTGTATTTTATTTTTTAAGTAGAGACAGGGTTTTACCATGTTGGCCAGGCTGGTCTAGAACTCCTCACCTCAAGTGATCCACCCACCTTGGCCTCCCAAAGTGCTGGGATTACAGGTGTGAGCCACTGCACCCGGCCTGGTTGGTTTGCTTTTAAAGCAACAGACTTTCCATCGCATGAAATCTTACCTTTGAGCTCCAAGACAAAACCGGTGCTAAGGCTGGAAACGGCCCTGTTTAGTCTCCTGGGTTCACTCAGGTCTGTAAGAGGCTGCAAGGGAAGCCAGAGAGTGGCTAGAAGCCCAAGTTTCAGAGATGAGGAGTTAACGCTCCAAACTGTCACCCAGCGAGGGTGACACCTCCTGCATGGCCCATTGACTGTGACAGTTCATTTCACAGAAAGGATGAGTTTGCCACTTTGCCTCATTGGAAATGCAGCCGATGAAAAAGTCACCTGACGTCAATGAAGAAAAGGCACCGAAACAAACAGCTAACACGTTAATTAAAGTTTTAACATTTGCAACAAGTTGACAAAAACAAGCAGTTTTTTCTTTCTTTCTTTTCTACAGCAGTTACTCCTATAAACAGTGATCAGAAACCAGGCAAAGCGCTTTGACTTTTGAGCACGTTTCTCTTGCTGTTTGCAAATAGTTTCTCCGCCAAGGAATCGTCAGCATAGAAATCATTTACCTTAATTTTCTTGAGTGCCACGTTCAGGCGGCTTGAGGAAGCGTCAATATAGAATGTGGCGAGCAAGATCGCCCCCTGTCGGCAGAAATGATCATCGCACGGAAGCACCAGTGTGGTATTTGGTTGACGGGACTGCTTGGGTGGGAAGGAAATATTTAACTTTCTTGGGCAATGCATGGGTGACGACGTTTATGCGTTCACCACAGGAAACGACTGAGAGCTTCACACTCACCCAGTTGAGAAGAAAAATGTTCCCATGTCTACTGCAACTGTCCTGGAATTCTCTGTACCTCTGGAGTGAGGTGTGTTGTTCAGTGAATGATACTTTAAATAATAATATTTTTATTATAATAACATTTAAAATATTACATTAAATATTAATGTTTAATAAAATATTAAATATTCTATCACATTATAAATAATATTTTAAATAATATATAAAACAACATTTTAAATAATATATTTTTAAGCTCATCTTCTTGGGAAATAGAAGCTCTAAAAAGACGTTTTATTGGAGATCGAGACCATCCTGGCTAACACGGTGAAACCCCGTCTCTACTAAAAATACAAAAAAATTAGCCGGGCGTGGTGGTGGGCGCCTGCAGTCCCAGGTACTCGGGAGGCTGAGGCAGGAGAATGGTGTGAACCTGGGAGGCGGAGTTGCAGTGAGCCGAGATTGCACCACTGCACTCCAGCCTGGGTGACAGAGCGAGACTCCGTCTCAAAAATAAAAATAAAAGTAAAAGAAGACATTTTATAGATTTATGGTTTATTGAATTTTCTTTTTTTTTTTTTTTTTCCGAGATGGAGTGTCACTCTGTCACCCAGGCTGGAGTGCAGCAGTGCGATCTAGGATCCCCGCAACCTCCCCTCCCGAATTCAAGCGATTCGCTGACTTAGCCCCCCGAATAGCTGGGACTACAGGCACGTGACACCACACCCGGCTAATTTTCGTATTTTCAGTAGAGATGGGGTTTCACCATGTTGGCCAGGCTGGTCTCCAACTCCTGACCTCAAGTGATCTGCCCACCTCAGCCTCCCAGAGTGCTGGGATTACAGGCGTGAGCCAATGCACCCGGTGTATGGTTTATTCAATTTGAAAGAGCAATCCAACACATAACTTCTTTTACAAAACATGTTGCTTTGAAGGCCACTGGAGTAACTAGCCCCCTCATATGGGAATAATATGTCGGTAATGGCCAGTTTTTACCCAGCACTGTTTCTACCCAGGGCCAGACTCTGTGTTGTGAACACAAGGATATTCGCCACGTCCCTCACCTCGAAGACTGCCAACCTAGCAGTTAGCTTACAGCATGTTCTTTCTATTTGTAAAACATGCCCAGTGACTATCTCTTACATCCTTGTCATTCTGAGTGATTGCAGCATTTATGAAGTCCGGTAGGTCATTATTTTCCAACGGATGTTTTTTCTTTTTCTTTTTTTTTTTTTTGAGACAGGGTCTTCTTCTGTTGTCCAAGCTGGAGTGCCGTGGTGCAATCTCAGCTCACTGCAACCTCCGCCTCCTAGGTTCAAGCGATTCTCTTACTTAGCATCTCAAGTAACTGGGACTTCAGGTGCGCGCCACCATGCCTGGCTAATTTTTGTATTTTTAGTAGAGATGAGGTCTTGCCATGTTGGCCAGGTTGGTCTCAAACACCTAACCTCAAGTGATCTGCCCGCCTCGGCCTCCCAAAGACCAACAGATGTTGTTTTCAAGATATTTGTAATTCAGAACGCACACACTTTGAAGTCAGACGTATCTGGGTTTGCATCCCAGTTCCCCTGCTTACCAGCTGTGTGGCCTTGGGCCTGTCATTTAACCTCTCTAGGCCTCAGCTGCCTCATCTTTAACATTCTACCCATATGGTTGTTGTGAGAATTAAATGGGTGAATATGTGTTAACACATTGAGTTCAGAGTTTGGCCCATAGGAGAAATAAATATTGGTATAAGCATTTCAACAGTTAGACTAAGTGTATTTTTTTTTTTTTTTTTGAGAGAGGGTCTTGCTCTGTGGTCCAGGCTGGAGTGCAGTGGTACAATCTCAGCTCACTGCAGCCTCGACTTCCTGGACTCAAGTGATCCTCCCACCTCAGTCTCCTGAGTAGCTGGGACCACAGGCACACACCATCATGCCTGGCTTTTTTTTTTTTTTTTTTTTTTAAGATGGAGCCTCTGTCACCCAGGCTGGAGTGCAGTGGCACAATCTTAGTGCACTGCAACCTTTGGCTCACTGCAACCTCCGCCTCCCAGGTTCAAGTGATTCTCCTGCCTCAACCTCCCGAGTAGCTGGGACTACAGGCATGCACCACCGCACCTGGCTAATTCTTTGTATCTTTAGTGGAATGGGGTTTCACTATGTTGGCCAGGCTGGTCTCGAACTCCTGGCCTCAAGTGATCTGTCTGCCTCAGCCTCCCAAAGTGCTGGGGTTACAGGGGTGAGCCACCATGCCTGGCCTATGCCTGGCTATTTTAAAAATTCCTTTTGTAGAGATGGGGTTCTCACTATTTTATAAGGGCTGGTCTTGAACTCCTGAGCTCATGCGATCCTTCTGCCTTGGCCTCCCAAAGTGCTGGGACTACAGACATGAGCCACCACGCCTGCCCGGATTAACCGGCTTTGTTCCCTGACTTGTAGAATGGGACTTGGTTGTCACAAGAATATTTATTTCCAGAAGTTTTGCCTTTTATTGTGCAAGCTTTTTATAACCACTTTGACCTTTCCTACTCCGGCAAACAAGTCTGCTTCGTCCCGGTTTTCTAGTTCTCAAGTGAGGGAAGCGGCTGCCTCACTCCTGGAGAGGTCACACCAGGTAACTGTACACTCATAGAGGCCCCATGATGTCCTTGAATTTGACACTGGTGCCAGAGTCTATACCATTTTGGTTTATCTAAATAACCAGTGCTCCGTGGACTCTAATTTTTCTGAGACTGGACAAGGGCTATTTGAAAATTGTTGGCATAGTTCTGTTTCTGGAGGTTAAGGGATTTTTCTTTTTCTTTTTCTTTTTTTTTTTTTTTTTTTTTTTGGTGAGATGGAGTCTTTTCTGTGTCACCCAGGATGGAGTGCAACAGCATGGTCTCAGCTCACTGCAACCTCTGCCTCCCAGGTTCAAGCGATTCTCCTGCCTCAGCCTCCCAAGTAGCACGCGCCATAATGCCTGGCTAATTTTTGTATTTTTAGTAGAGATGGGGTTTTGTCATGTTGGCCAGGCTGGTCTCAAACTCCTGACCTCAGTGATCTGCCCACCTCAGCCTCCCAAAGTGTTGGGGTTACAAGCATGAGCCACCATGCCTGGCCAAGGGATCTCTTTTGAAGCAGCTTCCTTTGCTTGGGGAAAATCTACAGGATAGGCCCGTTAGTCACACAAATATAAAAGATTCTTGGTGACAACTGTGTCATGGCTCATAACCAGAATACCAATGCTTCAGACCAAGATATCCTGTCAAGCCACAAGAATGATGGAGGCATCTTTAGCCCGACTGTGTCCTTACAGGGTTAGAGGGCGCTGGGCCTTAAAGATCCATTCAGGCTGCCCTGTCTCTAAACAGGGTGATTTGTTCTTGGGGGATTTGGGTGCCCAAGTCTGGCCCACAGATCGGGAGCAGAGGCTGACCCAAGCAGGAAGAATGGGGGAGTGGAACCGGCAGGGGCGCCAGGGGCCCTGAGCTGGGAGTGAGGGACCTCACTCTGGAGGGAAAGGGGGCTATTCTTGGCCTTCACAAAGGGGACATTTACCAAGGCACTCCTGTGGCTGATAGGTAGGCTGACCTGTCAATCAGGGAAGAGAGAGATTCAAGGAGAGAGAGACCCCTGAGTCCACTAAGTCAGACTCTCCAGAGCCATGACCCAGGAACCTAATTTCTCAAACCAGAGCCACAGGGTGGGGACATTGCTTGGACTGAGTGCTTCACAGCCTTGGCTGCATTTTAGAATCGTTAGGGGAGCTTTAAAAAACCCAGATGCAGCCGGGTGTCGTGGTTCACGCCTGTAATCCCAGCACTTTGGAAGGCCAAGGCAAGCAGATCACTTGAGGTCAGGAGTTGGAGACCAGTCTGTGCAACATGGCAAGATACCTGTCTCTACTAAAAATACAAAACTTATCTGGGCGTGGTGGCCCGTGCCTGCAGTCTCAGCTACTCAGGAGGCTAAGGCAGGAGAATCGCTGGCACTGGGGAAGTGGAGGTTGCAGTGAGTGGAGATTGCACCACTGCACTCCAGCTGGGCAACAGAGCGAGACTCTGTCTCAAAAAAAAAAAAGAGAAAGGAAGAAAGAAAAAACAACAAACAAACCACCACCACCACCACCAACAAAAACCAAGAAAACTACAGATGCCCAATATATACCTCAAATGATAATGGAAAACAGATACTAAACAAACATGTGTACATTCACGTTCATAGCAGCACTACTCACAATAGCCACAAAAGGCAGAAACATCCCCAATGTCCATCAACGAATGAATGAATAAAAAATTGCAGTGCACTTTGGGAGGCCGAGGCAGGCAGATCACGAGATCAGGAAATCGAGACCACAGTGAAACCCCCTCTCTACTAAAAATACAAAAAGTTAGCTGGGCGCAGTGGCGGGCGCCTGTAGTCCCAGCCACTGGGGACGCTGAGGCAGGAGAATGGTGTGAACCCGGGAGGCGGAGCTTGCAGTGAGCCGGGATCACGCCACTGCACTCCAGCCTGGGCGACGGAGTGAGACTCCATCTCAAAAAACAAAAAACAAACAAACAAAAAAAAAACTGCGGTGCAGCCAATACTATTCAGCTGTAAAAAGGAAGGAAGGCTGACCCATGCTCCAACACGGCGAAACCGCAGAGCACTAAACCAAGTGAAAGAAGCGATGGAAAAGGTCACATTTTGTATGACTGATTCCTTTTCTACAAAATATCCAGAGTAGTTAAATCCATAAAGAGAGAAAGCAGATTTGTGGTCACCAGGGACTGGGGAAAGGTGGAATGGGCAGTGGCTGTTTAATGGGTACACAGCGTCTTATTTTAAGGGTGATAAAATGTTTTGAAACCAAGTAGAGGGGGTGATTGGACGACAGTGTGAATGTGCTAAATGCCACTGCATTGTTCACTTTAAAATGGTTAATTTTATATGAATTTCATTTTAAAAAATCATATTTTAAACACATATGAATGCCCAAGCCCCACTGCAGCCCCATGAAACCTGAGTCTCTGGGGGTGGAGCCAGGCATGAAGGAATCTCCCAGGTGCAGCCAGGCTGAGAGCCACACTCACAGGGGATTTGTTGCAGATGGGCTCACACCTGGTCCTTTTTCAGGTCTTATTCAGGTGTCCTCTCCTCCAGAAAGTTGTCTTCAAGGGAGCCCCCTCCTCCACCACCTCCCCACTCAGCGGGGTGACACACCCCTTCCCCCCACACTTCGTCACACCCAGGACAGTCTCCTTCCTGAGCACCCTGAACTCAATTACCGCCATCTGTTACCCCTCACCCTCATCCCAGATCACAAGCTTTCTTAGGGCAGGCACCATCCTTCCTTCAATTTCAGTTTCTCCAGGACTTGATATTATGTGAACATTATGTGATATTATGAAATGTTGTGCGAATGACTGACTGATTGAAGAAATAAATAACAGTGATAAATGACTTTGTGAGTGAATCGGTGAATGAATAAATGAACGAATGAATGAGTGGTTGAATGCAAGCGAGGTTCACAAGTCCCTTGTAGCATTTCTTTCATCCATGTAGCTGGCCCAGAGCTTCTGAAAGTTTCTTTTGAGAGCAGGACTTTGATTTCTCCTACATGTTTATTTCTGCAAAATTGAGTAGCTTTACCTCTGGCAGATAGAAAGAAGGTGTTCCCAATTTCTTTTCTTTCTTTCTTTTTTTTTTTTTTTTTTTTGAAACAGAGTTTCACTCTTGTTGCCCTGGCTGGAGTGCCATGGCACGATCTTAGCCCACCACAACCTCCGCCTCCCAGGTTCAAGCGATTCTCCTGCCTCAGCCTCCCGGGTAGCTGGGACTATGGGCATGTGCCACGACACCCGGCTAATTTTGTATTTTTAGTAGAGACGGGGTTTCTCCATGTTGGTCAGGCTGGTCTTGAACTTCCGACCTCAGGTGATCTGCCCACCTTGGCCTCCCAAAGTGCTGGGATTACAGGTGTAAGCCACCGCCTCTGGCCAGGTATTCCCGATTTCTTAATTGTCGAGCATCTCTTGCCATGACAGCCAACCTCTGCACATTGGACTCACCTGGGAGGCTTTAATGCCATACTGATGCCTGGGTCTCACACCCAATGTCTGAGTCAGTTGGTCTGGGGTAGTCAGAATGGCAGTTATTAAAAAGTCAAGAAACAACAGATGCTGGTGAAGCTGCGGAGAAATAGGAACGCTTTTACACTGTTGGTGGGAATGTAAATTAATTCAACCACTGTGGATGGCAGTGTGGCAATTCCTCAAGGATCTAGAACCAGAAATATGATTTGACCCAGCAATCCCATTACCGGGTATATACCCAAAGGAATATAAATCATTATATTATAAAGATACATGCACATGTATGTTTATTGCAGCCCTTTTCACAATAGCAAAGACTTGGAACCAACCCAAATGCCCATCAATGATAGACTGGATAAAGAATATGTGGTACATCTACACCATGGAATACTATATAGCCATAAAAAGCAATGAGATCATGTTCTTTGCCAGGACATAGATAAAGCTGGAAGCCATCATCCTCAGCAAACTAACACAGGAACAGAAAACCAAACGCCTCTATGTTCTCACTCATAAGTGGGAGATGAACAATGAGAACACATGGACACAGGGAGGGGAACATCACACACTGGGGCCTGTCGATGGCACAGGGGGAGAGAGAGCATCAGGACTAATAGCTAATGCATGCTGGGCTTAATACCTACATAATGGGTTGATGGGTGCAGCAAACCACCATGGCACACGTTTACCTATGTAACAAACCTGCATGTTCTGCACATGTATCCCAGAACCTAAAATAAATTAAAAAAAAAAAAAATTGGCCTTGGGTGTGACCAGGGCATGGAAGATTCTAAAAGCCCTTAGATGATTCTAATGTGCATCCAAGATCACAAATCACTGCATTAATACTTGGTTGCAGTTTTCTTAAATAGTTTTTTTAAAAAATAGAGACCGGGTCTTGCTTTGTCACTCAGGTTAGAATGCAGTGGCACACTCATGTTCACTGCAGCCTTGATCTCCTGGGCTCAAGGAATCTTGCCACCTCAGCCTCCAGAGTAGCTGGGACTACAGGTGTGTGGCACTACGCCTGGCTAGTTTTATTTTTAAAGTCGCAAGCCATTCAGAAGCTGACTTTAATGTTCCCTTATGTAGAAACAGGAGGATATTCAGCACAATCATGGTAGATGATTGATTTTGCTCTAGAATTTGATGCCATTTCTTTGAGTCTTATTACATTTGGGACCTGAAAGCTGGTAGCTTGTTGGGATTATAGGCGTGAGTCACAGAGCCTGACCCCACTTGCTCTTGCACAATAGTTTAATGCTGCCAAAGTGAGAAATTTTTAGGACCTTGATAAGGCTGGAGGCTTATCTTTCTCTTTCCTAGTCTGTAAATAAACAGAGCAAGGTGAAGCCAGCATCATAATGTGACATTTCAAGCTTTTCATAGTCACTTAGGTAACAATCTATTAAAATTTTATGTGTATTGCTAAAACATCTTTTTTAGCTCCACATGTTTGTTTGGTTAAAATTATTATACCTTGCTTTCAAAGAAACAAAATGCCTAACCTCCGTGTTTTGGTTAAATAAGCTTAAATAGTTGTTGTTTTGGGTGATATTTTGTTGGCAGTGTTTGTTGTTTCTCTTAGTACAATGTGACAAAAAGGAATCCACTTCAATGCTCATGACTAATTCTTAAATTAGATATGGTTCTGCCTAATGACTTCACAAATACTAGCTTTCCTTGGTTTGGATTTTAAAAATTATTATGGTAGAAAAACACATTACATAAAATCCACCATAACATAAAATCGACCACTTTATTATAGATTTTTTTATTTTTAGTTTTTATTTTTTGAGACAGAGTCTCACTCTATTACCCAGGCTGGAGTGCAGTGGAGCAGTCTCGGTTCACTGCAGCTTCAACCTCCTGGACTCAAGCAACCCTCTCACCTCAGCCTCCCGAGTAGCTGGGACCACCATGCCTGGCATTCATTCATTCATTCATTCATTCATTCATTTTATTTATTTATTTATTTATTTATTTATTTATTTATTTATTTATTTATTTATTTTTTTGGTAGAGACAGGGTTTCACCATGTTGCCCGGATTGGTTAACCATTTTAAAGTGTACAACTTAGGCATGTTTAAATACATTCTCAATGTTTTGCAACCATCACCACTATCTAGTTCCAGAACTTTTTCATCACTCCTGTACCCAGTTAAGCAGTCATTCTCCATTCTCTCTCTCTCCACAGGATTCCATTTATATAAAATTCCCATAATAGGCAAATCCACAGACGCAGAAAGCAGATTAGTGGTTGCCAGCAGGGTGGGGATGGAGAGAAATGGGGAATGGCTGTTAATGGAAATGGGATTTTTCTTTCTTTTTTTTTTTTTTTTTTTTGAGACAGAGTCTCATGCTGTCACCCAGGCTAGAGTGCAGTGGCACCATCTCAGCTGACTGCAACCTCCACCTCCTGGGCTCAAGCGATCCTCCCACCTCAGCCTCCCAAGTAGCCAGGACTACAGGCGTGCATCAGCAAGTCCAGATATTTTTTGCATTTTTAGTACAGGCGGGATTTCATCATATTGGCCAGGCTGGTCTCTAACTCCTTACCTCAGGTGATCCTCCCACTTCAGCCTCCTCCCAAAGTGCTGGGATTAAAGGCATGCGCCACCACCTGGTCAAGGGATGGAGTTTTTTCAATGGTAATAAAAATGTTCCGGCCAGGCATGGTGGCTCATGCCTGAAATCCCAGCATTTTGGGAAGCCGAGGTGGGCGGATCACCTGAGGTCGGGAGTTCGAGACCAGCCTGACCAACATCGAGAAACTCTGTCTCTACCCAAAATACGAAATTAGCCGGGCATGGTGAAACATGCCTGTAATCCCAGCTACTCGGGAGGCTGAGGCAGGAGAATCACTTGAACCCGGGAGGCGGAGGTTGTGGTGAGCCAAGATCGCGCCACTGCACTCCAGCCCTGGCAACAAGAGCGAAACTCCGTCTCAAAAATATAAAAATTAAAATTAAATAAAATGTTCTAAAAACTGGTTATAGTAATGGATGCACCAACCTGTGAATATGGTAAAAACCACTCATTTTTGCACCTTAAGTGGGTAGATTGTATGGTGGGATGTGAATTATATCTCAGTATATCTGCTTTTTAACAAAACCAACGAAACACCTTATGTCTAACTTGTTGAGCTCCAAATAAGCCTTGGAGTTGTGATCTTTATTGTTTTGCTAAAGTGTTTGACTCTTGGGAGTGTGACAAAATGGGCACGTCACCTCAGGCAGCTCTTGAAGGGAAAATGAAGTTTCTCCTCCCTACTTCTTGGGCAGACTTAATTGACTGCTGTATTTTATTTTTCTTACTCCCAGAATGTTTTAAGAGTAGGCATTTTCCTCTGAGTATAGCTCTAGGGTGATCCATGAGTTTTTATATGGAGTGTTTTTATTAGCATTATTTCCCAAATATCTTATAAATGTATTTTTGTTCTAGAGTAGTTCAATAGAAAGGCTTGACATTCTCAAATGTCTTTCTGCATCTACTTTTTATTTTATTTTGTTTTATTTGTTGCCAACTACAAAAGACATCCAATTCATCTACTTTTAACTTATTTCTTGTGTTCTTGCATTATGATCAGGAATATGACTGTAAAATTTCCAGTTTGTTATATACAATGGGCTTTCCGTTTTACTTGATCTCATTGTGTCAAGAACACTTAAGGTAAGAGCTACCCTCTTAATAGATTTTAAAGTGTACAACACAATACTGTTATTTATAGCTACATTGTTATACAGCGGATCTCTCGAACTTTTTCCTCTTGCATGACTGAAATTTTATATCCACTGACTAGCAACTCCCCATTCCCTCCTCCCTCCAGCCTCTGGCAACTACCATTTTATTCTCTTTCTATGAGTTTGACATCATATAAGTAGAATCATGTATTTGTCCTTCTGTGATTTGCTTATTTCTCTTGGCATCATGTTCTCCAGGTTCATCCATGTTGTCACATGACAGGATTTCTTTATTTTAAAGGCAGAATAATATTCCATTGTGTGTATTATTTATTTATTTAGAGACAGGATCTTGCTCTGTCACGCAGGCTGGAGTGCAGTGGCGTGATCTCGGCACACTGCAACCTCTGCCTCCCAGGCTCTGGTGATCCTCCTGCCTCAGCCTCCCAAGTAGTTGGGACTACAGGTGTGCACCACCACACCTGGCTAATTTTTTGTGTTTTTAGTAGAGACAAGGTTTCACCATTTTGGCCGGGCTGGTCTCGAACTCCTGGCCTCAAGCGATCCGCCCACCTTGGCCTCCCAAAGTCCTGGGATTACAGGCATGAACCACCACTCTGGCCTCCTTGTATGTATATACCACATTTTGTTTACCCATTCATCAGTGGACATTGTTATACCTTTTTCCATTTAATTGAAAGGAAGTCTACTCTTTTCAAAGGATACAGTTCAGAACATTTAGTCATTATATTCTCCTCCTCTGTAATATCCTTACTTTCTTTTCTCTATTTAGTTCAACAAAGACTGAAACAAGTGGGTGAAAGTCTACCACCACTGTTGTATTTTTATTAATTTGTCTTAGTTATTCCCTCCAATTTTACATATGGAACAGGATGCTAAAACGGGACTCTCGTTTTGGCTTCAGCTGAGACTCCAAAGTGGAGTGAGATCAGTGCAACAGATGCCAAGAACTCTACCTCCTAAATTGGGGAGCTAGATTGCCTATGTAGGACATGCTGACAGGCTGTAAAAATGACTAATCCCACAATGCGGAGTAAATGAGATAAAGTACAAAGACAATTTATAGGAGAGTTATATGGTAAAAATTTTCTGCCATTGTTAAAAGCTGTACTTTTGAAGAATAATAATATGGAAAAAAGATCGTAACATACTCTTAATGGGAAAAAAGCACAGGACACAAAACTATATGCTTAATCCTAATTGTATGAAATACACGTACAGAAAAAAGACAGGAAACAACCTAATTGGGACTTCAGGTACTTTTTCTTTTCTTCTTGACATTTGTCTGAATTTTAGAAATTTTCTACAATAAATATGTGTTGGTTTCTTTTTAAAATCTCTCTTGTTTGTTTTTTTTTTTTTTATAGATGGAGTCTCACTGTGTCACCCAGGCCGGAGTGCAGTGGTGCGATCTCAGCTCACTGCAACCTCTGCATTTGGGTTCAAGTGATTCTCCTGCCTCAGCCTCCCAAGTAGCTGGGATTACAGGCATATGCCACTGCTTCTGGCTAATTTTTGTATTTTTAGTAGAGACAGGGTTTCATCATGTTGGCTAGGCTGGTCTCAAATTCCTGACCTCAAGTGATCTGCCCACCTCGGCCTCCCAAAGTGTTGGGATTACAGGTGTGAACCACTGTGCCTGGTCCTTTTTAATCATGTTTGAGATTAGAAAAAAAATACTTTTAAAAAGATAATTCAAATATCCAAATAATCACCTTTTTTTTTTTTTGCTACCTTTGCTCTCCAGCTTATAACCAATATATGAATGAAAAGCAATTGATTTGGGATCAGTCTTCCTCTCACACAAGGTCCCAGACAGAGGCAGGTTGGTGGATCAGCAACCTGGCGTCATTAGCAGCAGGTTTAACAGCAGTTTCTGTTGCTTCTTTTCCCAGTAAATGGCCAGAATATTCCAAAAGGATGTGTCAAGTTTGCCTACTTTGTTCTCGTATATGTATTTGCAGCTGGTGCTGGGACCAATGCAGTAGTTGTAGTTTTATGTTTAATTACAGCTGAGAAATTCAGTTGCCATAGATATAGAGGGCTAGGATGATGTTACTGTTGCCATTTGCCTCACAAGCTGGTTAAAATTGACCTTTAAAAATCTAAGCTTAATTATCTTTACTGCCAAAGTAGGCCCCCTGGGGTTGTACCTTATGAAGTCATATTTTGACAATCATTTCCTTCTTTTCTCATCATTAAACCTTATTTTCTGGATCTGCCATGAAATGCACACGGGCCTCTCTACATTGCACATTTTCCAAATTCACACAAGATCGAAAACTGTATTTGCATTCTGCCTTTTCCCTGGAGAAGGAGCTGAAGGAGGTCCCAGGAAGACTTACTGGCTTATTTCCAATGGGCTCACCTGTCAGTGGCAAAAAAGTGGGGATAGGAGGTTGGGGGTGGAGTGAAGATTTTGATGATCCTAGGCGCACCTCATTTCTTCCTCCACACAGCACTATCTTGTGTATGTGTTCTGGAAAATAGGTTCTATAATGAAGTTTGCTGTGGTTTGAAACGTTAAGCATCCTCAGAAGTCAGGCGATGCACCAGCGATGCTCCCACACTGCATGCCTGTGTGCACAGCTGCAGCGCCCCTGACTCCACTAGTAGCTTCCACTGGTCCACAGCAGTTGAATGCATGTCTTCATTCATTCATTCTTTGAACAAACGTCCTAGAAACTGAGGATACAGCAATGAACAAGAGAGACAAGGACATTAGCTTTATAGATCTACTTTGAATGGGGGAGGCTGAACTAATACTCTCAGAAGCAACTCTACAATCCCCCTGGTAGGTGCTATGAGGGAAGAACCCAGGGTGCCATAAGAACCTCTTTCTTTTCCTTCCTTCCTTCTTCCTTCCTTCCTTCCTCTCTCTCTCTTTTTCTTTCTTTCTTTTTTTATTTGAGACAGAATCTTGCTCTGTCACCCAGGCTCGAGTGCAGTGGTGCAATCTTGGTGACCTCTGCCTTCCAGGATGGGATTTCACCATGTTGGCCAGGCTGGTCTTGAATTCCTGACCTCAGGTGATCTACCCGCCTCAGCCTCCCAAGGTGCTGGGATCACAGGTGTGAGCCACCGTGCCTGGCCAAGAACTTATTTCTGATCTATGGCATGGGTTATGGGTTTTAGGCAGCCTCTCCCAGGAAGTGACATTTCAGTTAAGACCTGAACAATGGCACTCCAGATTTTCTGTATCGGAGATGATTCAGGACAGTATTCAGAGTAGATGAAAAGGGTTGAAGCTGTATGTCTTTGAGAAAACAATAATTACTGTCAGGAAAGGAAGGTGATGGATAAGGTCCCCTTAGACACACCTTTATCACAGTACAGGGCATGACAAATAAGGTATTCAAAGAGCAAGCGCAAATGCCCTGAGGTCAGTCTCCTAGTGGGATATTTGGATAAAAGATCTAAACACAAATTTTCATCACTGTAAACCAGTCTCAGGACCCCTTTACTCTATACAAATTATTGAGAATTCCAAAGAGGTTTTATTTATACAGATTATATCTACCAAAAATAAATTACCTATTAGAAATTAAAACTGAGGCCAGGTGTGGGGGCTCACAACTGTAGTTCCAACACTTTGGGAGGAGAAGGCGTAGGCAGGAGGATTGCTTGAGCCCAGTGGTGGAGGCTGCAATGACCTATGATTGTACCACTGTGTGGCAGCTTGCTGGGGACAGAATGAGACCCTGTGTCTTAAAAAATAAAAATAAAAAAAAAGGCTGGGCACAGTGGCTCATACCTGTAATCCCAGGACTTTTGGAGATAGATCACTGGAGTTTGAGGCTAGCCTGGGCAACATAGTGAGACCCCGTCTCTCCAACATATAAAAAAAAAAAAAAAAAAATAGCTGGGTGTGGAGTTGTGGAGCTGTAGCCCCAGTTACTTGGGAAGCTGAGTTGAAAAGATCGCTTGAGCCTGGGAGGCGGAGGCTGCTGTGAGCCACTGCACTCCAGCCTGGGCTACAGCGTAAGACTCTATCTCAAGCAAAAAATAAACTGAGAAAGTTTAAAAACCTTTATTAATTCTTCTAAAAATAATAAACCAATTACATATTAACGCAACTTTTTTTTTGTGAAAAATATACTTTGGGCAAATAAATTTTGGGCAAAGTGTAGCATTATTTTACATTTTTATCAATATTCTAAATATCTGGCTTAATAGAAGACAGCTGAATTCTTTTTTTTTTTTTTTGAGACTGAGTCTGGCTCTGTCGCCCAGGCTGGAGTGCAGTGGCCGGATCTCAGCTCACTGCAAGCTCCGCCTCCCGGGTTTACGCCATTCTCCTGCCTCAGCCTCCGGAGTAGCTGGGACCACAGGCGCCCGCCACCTCGCCCGGCTAGTTTTTTGTATTTTTTAGTAGAGACGGGGTTTCACCGTGTTAGCCAAGATGGTCTCGATCTCCTGACCTTGTGATCCGCCCGTCTCGGCCTCCCAAAGTGCTGGGATTACAGGCTTGAGCCACCGCGCCCGGCGACAGCTGAATTCTTATATGGCCTCTACATTTAACCTCTTGTAATATGTTATTATTTAGTTGAAGTATACTGTTACAGTCTGAATTATGTCCCCACTACCTCAGAATGTGAGTGTATTTGGACACTGGGTCTTTACAGGTACAATTAAGTTGAAAATGAAAACATTAGGGTGGACCCTAATCCGCTATGACTGGTGTCTTTATCAGAGTAGGAAGTCTGGACCCCGGCACAGAGCGAAGACCACATAGAGACACCAGAAGCATGCAGACATCAGACGCCAATGAGGGAGGTTTCAGGAGAAACCAGCCCTGGGGATACCCTGAGCTTGGACTTTCGGCCTCTAGAATTGTGAGAAAATAAATTTCTGCTCTTTAAGCTACCTGGTCTGTGGTACTTGGTGAGGGCAGCCCTATCAGGCTAATGTATATATGAAGAAAGTTTGGCCTCATACAGATAGGTGTAGTTGGAAAAGTTCAGATATTTTAAAGGCCTTTTTAGATCATTGTACATAGCCTTCTTTGAGTATACCCAAACTTTTTTTTTTTTTTTTTTTCGAGACAGAGTCTTGCTCTATCTCCCAGACTAGAGTGCAGTGGCCCAATTTCAGCTCACCGCAACCTCCACCTCCTGGGTTCAACCAATTCTCCTGCCTCAGTCTCCTGAGTAGCTGGGATTACAGGTGTGCACCACCATGCCCAGCTAATTTTTTGTATTTTTAGCAGAGGTGGGGTTTCACCATGTTGGCCAGGCTGGTCTTGAACTCCTGACCTCAGGTGATCCACCCACCTCAGCCTCCCAAAGTGCTGGGATTACAGGCATGAGCCACCATGCCCTGCCTGACCATACCCAAACTCGACAATTGATGCTTTATCTTATAGGTTAGCTGCATGTGGACTCTGAAGCCACATCAATGACTTTTTCATATTCTCTTATATTAAAATCCATTATTTTGCTTTGCTTTCTTCTTTTGTCTTTTGAGACGAAGTCTTGCTTTGTTGCCCAGGCTGGAGGGCAGTGGTGTAATCTCGGCTCACTGCAACCTCCACCACCCAGGCTCAAGCTACTCTCCTGCCTCAGCCTCCTGTGTAGCTGGGATTAGAGGCCTGCACCACCATGCCTGGCTAATTTTTGTATTTTTAGTAGAGACAGGATTTCGCCATGTTGGCCAGGTTAGTCTCGAACTCCTGACCTTAGGTGATCCACCCGCCTCTGCCTCCCAACGTGCTGGGATTGCAGGCGTGAGCCGCTGCACGCAGCCTGCACTTGGTCTTTCGATGGATCTTTACTCACGCATGGCTTCATCGAATTGTGTTCTGGTCATTTGGAAAATATCAGTTCATGGAGTGATGCAGATTTTCCAAATGTTATACAAAATTTAAAAATCACATTTGGTAACGTCACCACCAATCTCATCAGAAAAGTATGTAAAGTATTGGAAAGTGTCCACACTTACAGTGGTGGATACAAGTTTCCCAAATGCTAATTTTCATTTAAAAGCTCAACTTTTATCATGTCAACAAATATTTCAGTTGTTCTCCTTGAAGCGACGGCTCACTCCTTTTATTTTCAAGAAAATGTTGACCAAATACCCAAGTCTGAGTAAGCACAGTTTGTCAGTCATTCTTTTAAGTAAAAACGAAGTTCCATCACCAAGAGGGCTGGGAGGCCAGCAGCTCAGGCACAGAGGATGTTGCCTGGAGGTAATCACTGTCCTCCGGTTCGCAGAAGGGCTTCCCATTTCATCACACAGAATATTAAAAAATCATGTACTCCAAAGTCAAGATGTCATAGAATTAATCATCTTAATGGTTTCTTCACAGACATTTTTAAGTGAAACTGGCTTTTCCTCTCCATGAGGTGTACTGTGGTAAAAAAACAGGCCACGTTCAGCTTTGGATTCCTGTCCTGTCTGTTTTACTTTCAAAATAGTCTTTAAATCCGACCACTTCTCACTAAAACCCACTTTTACCCCCGGCTTGAGCCTCCACCATCTCCTCGGATTGCTGCAGAGGCTTTCAGACTGAGGTCCCCACTCCGCCACTTAGCCCATTCCAAGCTATTCTCCACCCAGCAACCTCCTCCCCTGAACACCCTCTCCAAAGCAGCACACACACCATCCCTAACCTGGCTTGATTTTTCTTCCCAGTACTTTAGAAGGTGAGCTCCCTCAGGAAGGACTTTGTTTGGTGCCATGTCTGGCACCTAGTAGTTGCTCAATAAACATTTGTTGGGTGAATGAGAAAGAGTGCCAGTTCCCAGCGACACCTCCCCTAACTGAATGTGAAAAAGACTCCCCTCCTCCTGCTCTTCCTCTTTCCCTCCCTCCTTGTGCTTTTGGGCCAGGTCTTGTGTTTGACCTTGGGAATATAAAGGCAAATAAAACACACAGCCCCTCCGTTCGGGAACCTCCTGTTCCAGTGCAGAGGACAGAACCAATTTTGTCCACTGAGCCACAAGCTATTCTGATGTGATTCAGTGGATAAAAGCCCAGGACTTGGGGTGGCAGAGACCTGGCTTCAAAGCCCAGATCTTAACCTTTCTGAGCCTCAGTTTCCTCATCTGTAAAATGGCAATAATAGTTCTTTGTGAAAATTAAATAAGATAATATAATTAGGTGTTTTGCATATTAATTATTAATGGTAGCTGTTTTTAAGTGGTGAAGGTGGAATTTATGTCTTGAGGACTAGATTTTTTTTTTTTTTTTTTTTGAGACAGGATCTCACTCTGTCACCCAGGCTGGAGTGCAGTGGTGCAAGGTCAGCTCACTGCAACCTCCGTCTCCTGGGCTCAAGTGTTTTTCGTGCCTCTGCCTCCTGAGTAGCTGGGACTTCAAACATGTGCCACAACGTCTGGCTAATTTTTGTATTTTCTCTAGAGTCTGGGTTTCACCATGTTGGCCAGGCTAGTCTCAAACTCCTGAACTCAAGTGGTCTGCCTGCTTTGGCCTCCCTAAGTACTGGGATTACAAGCATGAGCCACCAGGCCTGACTGAGGACTAGAGTTTTTAAAAACACACCCAGAGAATTCACTAGAGAGGAGGGTACGGGGGTGGAGACAGGGTAGGAGAGCTTCCGGGAGCAAGGCACGTGGGCCCATGTCTGGGGTCTTGCTGACATGGTGAAATGCGGTGTGGTGAGTGGCTGAGGTCTGGAGGGACTGGGATGGTGCTAGACGGGTTGGCAGGAGCTGGTGACCCAGCCTAGGGGGCTTCTTGCCAGCAGGCAGGGAGGTGAGACCTAGGCAAAGCTGCCTGGAGCCAGATGTCTGGCAGCAAGGTGGAGGATGGATTGGAGGAGGCAGGGAGACCAGTGAGGGGCAGGACCCACAGGATGCCATGAGGGTGAGGGCAGGGGCGGGGTGGCAGACAGGAGGCTGGGGAAGAAAACTGCAATGGAAAGAAACTGAAGCACCGTGCTGAGAACTGGGACACTCTTCCTGCCTTTCCCCCATCTCTTGCACCTATAAGTTGAGGTACACAGAGGTAAGCTCCAAGCCACCCAGTGGATGCCTGAAACCATGAATAGTACCAAAGTCCATATAGATGACTTCTTTTTCCATATATATATAGCTTTGATAAAGTTAAATTTATACATTAGACACAGTAAGAGATTAACAACAATAATAAAATAGAACAATTATCTGGGCACAGTGGCTCACACCTGTAATCCCAGTACTTTGGGAAGCCAACGCGGGTAGATCACTTGAGGTCAGGAGTTCGAGACCAGCCTGGCCAACATGGTGAAACCCCATGTCTACTAAAAATACAAAAATTAACCAGGCACGTGCACATGCCTGTAATCCCAGCTACTCAGGAGGCTGAGACAAGAAAATCGCTTGCAGTGAGCTGAGATTGTGCCACTGCACTCTAGCCTGGGTGACAGAGTGAGATCCTGTCTCAAAAAATAAATAGAGAAATTATAACAATATACTGTAATAAAAGTTATGTGGATGTGGACTCTCTCTCTCTCTCAAAATATCTTATTGTCCTGGACTTACCCTTTTTCTTGTGATGAAGAAGGGGTGGAGCAGGGTGGTGCAAGATTTCGTTGCTACTCAGAAGGATGCACCATTCAAACTTACAAATTGTTTATTTCTGGAATTTTTCATTTAATAGTTCTGGACCATTGTTGACTGTGGGTAACTGAAACCATGGATGAGGTGCAGTGGGGGGTGGCTACTGTATTTGTTGCCTGGAATTTCCTGTCCCTCCTGTCTATCTCAGTAAGATGATACGGGTAATCCAGGATGTCTATTTCTGCAATGAGGCAGAATATTTTAACAGCCAGTCTGACAGATGGGTGCCCGATCTCTTAACGCTGCTTTATTTTACAGCGAGGGACACATGGAGCCCTTCGTTAGTTAGTTGGTTTAGATGCATCACACTTGGTTCTAAAAAAAGACCTCCTTCTAACTTTTATACAATAAGCACTTATTGGCTGATAAGTGTTAAAGATATCATATATTGTTTGAAACACAATACTCTTTGTTACGAATTATTTATAATAGAATGTTCTTAAAATGAACTGTGCTCCTCTGAGCTCCACAGAAAGGCCAGAAACACTATAGCCTGCCTTCCGCAAATGTTCCTTATTGTATAAAAGTAACACATGCTTATGAAAGAAAAAGCACAAAATTAAATGGAGTCAAAAGTAAAAGATCGCTATCTCCTCCCCACCATCCCTGAATTCTTAACCCATCCTTCAGAGGGGAGGCTGTAGCCTGACAGACATTTTCTATGTATATCTTTTTATAATGTAGTTTTTAAAAACCCAGAAATGAGCTCACATTCTATTTCCTGTTTTGTAGCTTGCTTTTTCTCTTCAACAATAGATCGCCTTTTGGAGGTCCAGGCATTGAATCGCACCCCATTCTATGTTTTGGCGGAAGAGTCCTCTCTATGCGGAGTTTTTTCTTACAGGGAAGGGTGGCCTTGAGCCCAGCCATCGTTAGTAGAACAAGCAGACTTCAGAGACACCAACTTAATTTGCAAGGGGATCCTTGGAAAAATGGCAGTTTTTGTCCTTTGTAGCACATCAGCCTGTGGCTGGATATGTGCCTGGAACTCATGGAAACTCCAAGGGTCCCCAGGCACCAAGGAGGTCCCAGGAGGAACTGGACAATGGCTAGCCCCAGACAGCAGAAATGGGGTTTGTGGCTAGATCAGATTCTTACTGTAGGGGATCCTCAGAGCCCAGATAGAATATATTTAGACATGTTTTCCATTTCCTCCAGGGCTTTCATCATTGACCTTGAGAAATAGAATGGCAAGTTGGTTTATGGCAAGGACAAGTTCCTCCCAGGAAAACTCACTGTAGCATTCACTCAGTAGGCTCTAGCAAAGATGATTCTTTGGTGTAATAGGTTAGCTTATGGAACACAAAGAAAATAGTTGTTGACAATAAGAGTCAAAGTCTGTAGAATATTTGATGGGATTTATTCTGAGCCAAATATGAGTGACCCTGAGAACATGTGCCCAAGGTGGTCAGGCTTGGTTTTATACATTTTAGCGAGATATAAGACATCAATTAATACATGTATGATGTATATTGGTTTGGTCCAGAAAGGCAGGACAAGTGGAAGCAGGGGAGTTTCCAGGTCACATGTGGATTCAAAGATTTTCTAATTGGCAATCAATCGAAAGACTATCTAAGACCAGGCACGGTGGCTCATGCCTGTAATCCCAGCATTTTGGGAGGCTGACATGGGTGGACTTGAGGCCAGGAGTTCAAGGTCAACCTGGCCAACATGGTGAAACCCCATCTTTACTAAAAGTACAAAAATTAGCTGGGCATGGTGGTGCATGCCATGCCTGTAATCCCAGCTACTCAGGAGGCTGAGGCAGGAGAATCATTTGAACCCAGGAGGCGGAGGTTGCAGTGAGATGAGATCTCACCACTGCACTACAGCCTGGGTGACAGAGCAAGACTAAGTCTAAAAAAAAAAAAAAAAAAAAGGTTCCTATCTACAGACCTGGAATCAATAAGAAAGGAATGTCTGGGTTACAGTAAGGGATTGTAGAGATCAAGGTTTTATAATGTTATGCAGATAAAGCCTCTAGGTAGTAGGCTTCAGAGAGAATAGATTGTGTTTCTTATCAGACTTAAAGAGTCTGTTCTGTCACCCTTAAGGTCTGTGTTGATGTTAATGTTGATCAGCTGGACCTGAATTCCAGAAAGGAGGAGGGTATAATGAGGCCTGTCTGCCTGTCTCGCCCCCCACTTCCCATCATGGCCTGAGGTAGTTTTTCAGGTTAACTTTGGAATGCCCTTAGCTGAGAGGAGGGGTCCATTCAGATGACTGGGGGGCTTAGAATTTTATTTTTGGTTTACATTCTCCCCCTTCTGGCAAAAATTTGCCAGAGGCAACATCAATGGTCACCAAACTTTTATTTTGTCCCACAGTGTAGCCAGGGTGGCATGGCTGCCTGCCCCAGGTCCATCTAGTCCCTTGGTGGGACCCCTATGGCCAAGGGACTTCAAGTCAAAAGACTTACAGACAATTTAAATGTTCTAGGCTAGTCAAGAATGGACATAGACCAGCATTCATTAACCCTCACATTTTTTAGAATAATATAAAAGCCAACAAACAAAATGCCAAAGGCAGGGTTATAAAATTCACTTATCTTTAACTTCTATGCATTGAGTTACTGTAATCTTGGTTTCAGTTACAGACTTATCTTTAACTTCTATGCATTGAGATACTGTAATCTTGGTTTTAGTTATACAAAACTTAGCTATACAAAACTTAAGCACTGTTATACAAAAACTTAGCTATATAAAACTTAAGCACTGTTAAAACCTTTCAAGCTAAGGAATTTAGGGACTTCTGTTGTGCCACAATGCTTTTATGTGATCTTTTAGTAATTTGTCGTAAGGTGACTGATTTAAAACTTTTTTTAAATATATATCTATCTCCATAAACTTATAACTATGTGTGCTATACCCAGGAGGTGTTGTCATGAGGTATCTTTATATCCTTTTAGTAATAATTTTCTTTTAATTCTATAGGAAGCAGGAAATTGTTTATGTTTGGGATGAATGAAAAGGTGCCATGAATCTAGTAACCCAGGAGGCAGAGTTCCTTATTTTGCCTGCTGTTTAGGCATCTGTGTACCCATCCTTGATTTGGAGGGTCTGAACTAACTCTGTCCCTCAAAACCAGCCCTTACAATCTCATGCTTTTGGAGGACCAGGCACTGAATGAGACCCCATTCTCTGTTTTGATGGAACACCTCTTCCACCATAGTCCCTGCGACTAGAGGTGGGGTGCTGGTAGAGTTTTAGCAGCAGGGCATTTGCAGTGAGAAAAAATGGGCCCCAGGGGGATTCCAAATAAGGGAGATTCGCAGGCTTTGTCCAATCATCTCAGAAAACCATGATTCTGGTTTTCTGGGAAGAAGTACAACTATGAGAGATAAATAACATTAATAATTTGACAGTCCACTTTGGGAGGCCAAGGTGGGTAGATCACGAGGTCAGGAGATCGAGACCATTCTGGCTAACATGGTGAAACCCCATGTGTACTAAAAATACAAAAAAATTAGCTGGGCATGGTGGTGGGCGTCTATAGTCCCAGCTACTCGGGAGGCTGAGTCAGGAGAATGGCGTAAACCCCAGAGGGGGAGCTTGCAGTGAGCCAAGATCGTGCCACTGCACTCCAGCCTGGGCAACAGAGCGACACTCCGTCTCAAAAAATAAAATAAAATAAATAAATAAATAAATAGACAATCAAAAGAGAATTCATTTGTCAGATGGGAGAAAAAAGGAACCTTTTTCATTGGGTGCCAACTAAAAACATTTAGAAAATTATATCCTGTTACTCTAGAGGATTACTGTAGCCAAGAAAGAATTCATGATTCAATCTTCACTCAAAAATAAATGTCAGGGCTGGAATCTAGTAACAGGCGTTATAATTTTTCTTTGAAACAATTTATCTTTCTCTAGCCCTCCTTTTCTACTAAAGAGAAACTATAGTAAGACCAATTTGTGTGCAAAATAAGTTTTTTTTTTTTTTTTTTTTTTTTTTTTTTTTAGACAGAGTCTTGCTCTGTTGCCCAGGCTGGAGTGCAGTGGCATGATCTTGGCTCACTGCAGGCTCTGCCTCCCGGGTTCACACCATTCTCCTGCCTCAGCCTCCCGAGTAGCTGGGACTACAGGCACCTGCCACCATGCCCGGCTAATTTTTTTTGTATTTTTAGTAGAGATGGGGTTTCACTATGTTAGCCAGGATGGTCTTGATCTCCTGACCACGTGATCCACCTGCCTCAGCCTCCCAAAGTGCTGGGATTTCAGGCGTGAGCCACCGCGCCCGGCTGCAAAATAAGTTTTAGGCTTATTATACTTGGTCTGATTATTTACATAAAACGCAGCAATGATTGATTGGCCAGATAGGCTCTTTTTAGATTGGCTTTGCTGGAACTTTAACTAAAAATATGTTATTCTAGGCAAAGCATTGGTAGAATAACCAATGTCTCCAATTGTTTTGTTTTAAAAGAAAAAAGACTCTTACTAAACTTATGCAAATAATGATATTGATATAAAATCAGAATGCTCATGAACAGTTTCCAAATTTTGGAGAACTCAGGTAGAGAAAAAGGTAAATTTACTCACAAAAACATTTTTTACCCAGTTGCTCTAAACTATAAATAACTCAGAAGAAAAAGATTTCCTTGACTTGTCTTTAACCAGAGCAGCAGGCTTCCAAACAAGATGTTGTTTGTTCACCTTGGAACTGCCATTCACAAGTGAAGCAGCTCTTGTCAGATGACAGCCGTTTATCAGGCACTGTCAAATCTACCAGCTGCTTACATGGTTAGATCAGTCCTGGGGGAAAAGAGGCTCCCTGCTCATGAATACCTCCACTTTGCATCCCCAGGAAGCAAGATCCTATATAAACCATTTTTTATCATGGAATTATTTTGGGCACCATTATTTCCATTGGCATAGGGGAAGTTTTGGTTAACATCCCACAGCAAGGCAGTAAATGTCCCTCAAGTGGAAATTCTCTACTCCAGAGTCTCAGTAGTTGTCATCGGGAGGTGCTCACAGCTTTTGCCATAAGCCCCAGTGAACACTCCACAAAGAGCTATCAGTGGAGGATTTGTCCCAACCAGCACTCCAGCTTTTACCCAATATTCTGTGGGCTCAGGCAATCTTACTAGTTCCCATTTAGGGTGTCCAGTGAACATTTCTTAAAGGGCAGTGATATGGTTTGGCTGTGTCCCCACCCAAATCTCATCTTGAATTTAGTCCCCATAATTCCTACATGTTGCAGGAGGGACACTGTGGGAGGTAACTGAATCACAGGGGTGGGTCTTTCCCATGCTGTTCTCATGATAGTGAATAAGTCTCATGATATCTGATAGTTTTATAAAGTGGAGTTCCCCTGCACACGCTGTCTTTGCCTGCTGCCATGTAAGACATGACTTCGCTCCTCCTTTGCCTTCTGCCATGATTGTGAGGCCTCCCCAGTCATGTGGAACTGTGAGTCCATTAAACCTCTTTCCTTTACAAATTACCCAGTCTCAGGTATGTCTTTATTAGTAGTGTGAGAACAGACTAATACAGGCAGATTTACGTGCCTTCAGTTTTATAGTACTAGGTAGGAGAAACATCCCCCAGTCAGATACGATACCCATTTTCATAAGACATTTAGGTAAAGGAGTTGCAACTCTCTTATATAAAGCCTGTTTAAACATCTCAAATTTCATAATCTTATCAATCTTTACATTCTTACGTTCTGGTACCAGGGACTTTTCTTCTCCACCCCCAGACCATTTTATCTTTTCTGGTGAAAAAGGATTTGGGTTCCCAGCAGGGAGTTGAGCCAAGGAACTCAGACCCTTTTGTCAAATTTTTATCTTAATTTGTGTCAGTATTGCTCCAGGCAATGTCAGCTTTCTCGTTATAATCTTTGCCTTTTGATTTTTCTCAAATCTCCCCAATCTGGGGTACATGTAGAAAACTAGTGTGGGGCCCTTTAATGGTGTCACAGGCATTTGAACCAGAGCTACTCCATCTTGAATAGGGGCTGGGTAAAATTAGGCTGAGACCTGGTGGGCTGCATTCTCAGGAGATTAAGGCATTCTTAGTCACAGGAATGAGATGGGAGGTCAGCACAAGATACAGGTCATAAAGACCTTGCTGATAAAACAGGTTACAGTAAAGAAGCTGGGTAAAACCCACCAAAACTAAGATGGTGATGAGAGTGACCTCTGGTCATCCTCATTGCTACACTCTCACCAGCACCAAGACAGTTTACAGATGCCATGGCAAAGTCAGGAAGTTACCCTATGTGGTCTAAAAAGGGGAGGCATGAATAATCCACCGCTTGTATAGCATATAATCAAGAAATAACCATAAAAATGGGCAACCAACAGCCCTCGGGTCTGCTGTCTATGGAGTAGCCATTCTTTATTCCTTTACTTTCTTAATAAACTTGCTTTCACTTTACACTATGGACTGGCCTCGAATTCTTATTTGCATGAGATCCAAGAACCCCCTCTTGGGGTCTGGATGCAGACCCCCTTCCAGTAACATTGGGAGACCAGCAGTGGCTCCCTTTGTTCCACCTAAGCTTTGGTAAGTGTTGTAAAGACCTTTGTTTTAACCTCCATCAATTTTCATTTTATTTATTTCATTTCTTAATGGTCATCTAAAGATTTCCACCCTTCTGGAACTAGTCTTTTGAGTCTCTTTTGCCTTTCCCATTTTTTTTTTTTTTGTTAATTACTTTAATGTTTTATTAGCATCTATAAGACCCATGAGGGCCAGCAAATTATTTGGTAAGGCTTCTCAATCAGTCGTTTGATTTTGCAGGAGTAATGTCACCTGTGGTTCCCATGTAGCAGGGGCCCCCTTAACCACGGCATTTACCATGACCTGGGAAAGGCATATTCACTGGGAGAATATCGTGATCACCATAAAACCAGGCCCACATGGTTTGCATATGAAGCATACCAGCTGCTTTATCTGGGGTGCTCCACTTGGCATTTTATAGGGAAAGTTAGAAAGTCCACTTCTCAGGGTTAACAGATCCTACAGTGGCATTTATCCTGTCTACTAGGCTGGTCGTTCTCTCAGGAAAAACCTCCTATGTGTGTGAATCACATATACTCATCACAGATTGTTCAATAGTGAGCTGTGTGTCCCGCATCAACCTGAACATGCTCTTTCATTCTGTAGCATTTGAAATTATAGATATGGTCCTTAAAGTAGTTATTTTTATAACCCATTACATAAAGGTTTCTCAGGAAGCTGATGATATCAATCTACAAAGTGGAACAATTATTTTACATTATACCCTCCAATTTGAATAGTTACTTGGTTGTGCCCTTCCCCCACACTAACTATCATCTTGGTATAATAACTACAGATCTCAGAGGTAACTTTTGTTGCCCTGGCTTAATCTTAAATTTTGTGGGTAGCTACCAGGCTAGTGGCCTAACCTGAGAGAGACCCACATCTGAGCTTGGTCCAGCCTTAAGGCCCAATTCAGCACTCTTTGACTTTCATTTTGGCTATTACAGATAACAATAACCAGTTGAATATTTTGTTTTTTCCTTATTAGTCTGCATTTCCTTATGCACCCAGTGAACTAACTTCCTGGGAGTAGGAGTATGATCCATCTCTTAATTCCATAGTAACCTTTACCTTCAGTAACTGAATGCAGCCCAGCTGCAGCCCCTAAAGATGGGTTAACCACGTGGTCACCCAAGAGTCAAAGGTTTCTCATATCTCACCTTCAAAAAGTTATCTTTATTTATTTAGTTTTATGTATATAATTTTCCCTTTACTTAAATAGCCTCTAAACTAAAAAAAAAAAAAAAAAAAAAAACATTTTAAACCACATCCTGTGTTTCTATAAACTTCACCCAAAACACATTTTATTTTTCTATGATTTTGACTCTTAGTAACCCAAATTCCCAATGAGAAAAAAGAGGATAACTTAATTTAACATAACATGACTTTAAGATTTTAAACTACTGAAGAAATGTTTGAGATTATATTTACCAAATTAATCTTACCAAATATTACTAAAGTCATGTGAACTAAAAGGCATCTGAGCTAGCTGTTATTAGTCTGATAAACACTTATTTTAAGCCAACTGATTAGAGCTCTTTTAATAGTTTGGTAGTGAAATATTACTTCCACATGACACATATAAGCATATTGACATAGCAGACATACAAAGGCAGATCCCATAAGATTTTTCATTTGCTTGTTTCCAAAAATTATCTCCCTCACATTAGACTATTAAAAAAATTATAGGAGCCAACAAAAGTTGACAGAGAGAGTTCCCATCCCAGGCCTTCCCAAAAGAGAAAAAGAGCTGAGGCAGTGGAGTATGGCAGAAGCTGAACTTGTGAGATATCAATCTGAAGAATTTTTAAAAAGAAACTGATTATGGAATTTAAAAATTAAAAACTTCTTGCATTAAGAATAAGTCAATATTTTAAATAAAATCTTATTCTAACCAGTCCTTTAGTTTTGTATTGGTGTATTTTTGATATCAAAGTCCAATTTCTAGAAAGACCGTTATATTTCCCTTTTAAGTATTGCCAACTTAATCATAACATTTTAAAAACAAATCCCTTTTTTACTAACCTTATTACAACTTACACGGATCATTCATAACATGCTTGGGCTTTCTGGTTTGTCCTAAACATCCCTCTCTCTTTTTATTTTCTTTTTTTTTTTGAGACAGAGTCTGGCTCTGTCACCCAGGCTGGAGTGCAGTGGCACGACCTTGGCTCACTGCAACCTCTGCCTCCCAGGTTTAAGTGACTCTCATGTCTTGTTCAAGTGATTCTCATGCCTCAGCCTCCTGAATAGCTGGGATTACAGGCACCCACCACCAAGCCTGGCTAATTTTTGTATTTTTAGTAGAGATGGGGTTTTGTCATGTTGGCCAGGCTGGTCTTGAACTCCTGACCTCAGGTGATCTGCCTGCCTTGGCCCCCCAAAGTGCTGGGATTACAGGTGTGAGCCACCATGCTTGGCCAACAACCCTCTTTTTAAAACAACCAGTCATTTTAAGACAAAAATTTGCCATATATGATTCTCTGTCATACAAAGTTATTTTTCTTTTAACTTGTCTTACCAAAAGTACCTCTTTATATCTATAACTTTATTTAAGAATCTCATATTTTCCTGGTTCCTTTTACCTTGTTTTAAATATAGCCTTTAAATGACCTTTGAATTAGACAGAAATTATTTACCTTTTAATAAGAGTACTTTTTTCAGAAAAAGGTTTTCCTATAATCTTTTAAATTCGAAATTACTCAGACATTTAATGAATATCTATTTTTTAATATAACCTCAGATTCTATATTATATGATGGTTGTTTACAAGCATTTGTTCCATTACATTTACCTGATTACTTATTTTATTTTTAATAGTTTACCTAGATTATTTATTAAAACCAAGATAGTCATCATTTAAAGTTATTTTTCTGTTAACAACTTTTATGGTCTGTGAATTTCACATGTTTAAGTAAGAAACTTAAGGTTAAATATATGGACATTTTACCAATAACATAGGATTTAGTTGTTTTCATTGAACCAATGACATTAAATGTCTTATTTATCAAAAATTACACAAGCAGGGCAGGTGCCGTGGCTCACGCCTATAATCCCAGCACTTTGGGAGCCTGACACAGGTGGATCACCTGAGGTCAGGAGTTTGAGACCAACCTGGCCAACACGGCAAAACCCTGTCTCTACTGAAAATACAACAATTAGCCAGGTGTGGTGGCGTGTGCCTTTAGTCCCGGCTACTCAGAAGGCTGAGGCAGGAGACACTTGAACCTGGGAGGCGGAGGTTGCACTGAGCCAAGATTGCACCACTGCACTCTAGCCTGGGCAACAGAGCAAGACTTTGTCTCAAAAAAAAAAAAAAAAAAAAAAAAATTACACAAGCAAAGAATCATTCTGTCATGGGCTGTCTTTATACTTTTCTAGCCCTTATGTCAAATTTTGACACAGTATAGTGTTTAGCAGAGATAAGTATGAAACTGCCTAATAAATGCAAACAAAAAATGCTGACAATTCTTAAGACATTCCTAATATTACTTTACCAATAATTTCAAAGCTTCAAGGTCATAGGCAGATTCAGAGATTTTCTGATTGGCAATTGTTGAAAGAGTTATTATCTAAAGACCTGGAATCAATAGGAAGGAATGTCTGGGTTATAATAGGGGTTCTAGAGACCAAGGTTTTATGCAGATGAAGCCTCCAGGTAGCAGGCTTCAGAAAGAATAGATTGTAAATGTTTCTTATCAGACTTAAAGAGTCTGTTCTATCAGTCTTAAGGTCTGTGTTGATATCAGTACTGGTCAGCTGGGTCTGAATTCCAAGAGAGAAAGGTATAATGAGGCCGACCCTCGCTTCCCATCATGGCCTGAGCTAGTTTTTCAGGTCAACTTTGGAATGCCCTTGGCTGAGAGGAGGAATCCATTCAGATAGTTAGCAAGCTTAGAATTTTATTTTTGGTTTACAACCTTTACACTTGCATATGGATAATGGTATAACAATGTTTACTACAGGTATTTGTTAATATTTTAGAAATTGGCAACAATGCAAATGTCCATGGGCACGGGAATGAATCAATAAATTGAGGTGTGTTTATGGGATATAATACTTGACAGCAATGAAAATGAATGGACTAGATCTTGAAATAATGATGAAATCCTGGCTGACACGGTGAAACCCCGTCTCTAAAAAAAAATACAAAAAACTAGCCGGGCGAGGTGGCGGCGCCTGTAGTCCCAGCTACTCGGGAGGCTGAGGCAGGAGAATGGCGAGAACCCGGGAGGCGGAGCTTGCAGTGAGCTGAGATCCGGCCACCGCACTCCAGCCTGGGCGGCAGAGCGAGACTCCATCTCAAAAAAAAAAAAAAAAAAAAAGAAATAATGATGAAAGAGCAGGCCAGGCATGGTGGCTCACAACTGTAATCCCAGCACTTTGGGAGGCCGGGGCAGGCAGATCCCTTGAGGTCAGGAGTTTGAGACCAGCCTGGCCAACATGGTGAAACCCTGTCTTTACTAAAAATACAAAAAATTAGCCAGGCATGGTGGCAGGCACCTATAATCCCAGCTACTTGGGAGGTTGAGGCAGGAAAATTGCTTGAACCTGAAAGGCAGAGGTTGCAGTGAGCCAATTTGCCATCGCACTCCAGCCTGGGTGGCAAAGTGAGACTTCATCTCAAAAAGAAAAAAAAAAGAAAAGAAAAGAAAAACAAAAGGGCAAGAAGCAGAATGATATGTATGGTGTGAGCCCATTTTAAAAACACACAAAATGCAGCATACTGTTTATGGATACATGTAATTTGTAGTAAAAGTGTAAAGACAGCAGTGTTGTTGTTGTAGTGATGACCTTGGGGAGGAAGAAGGGGAAAAGGCTGCCTGTCTGGGCCATGCTGGAGACTTCACCTCCACCAATCATGTCAATTTCTTTCTTTTTTTTGGAATGTTAGAGGAATTTATTATATTATAGTATTTATTAGAGTCTCCTTTTTTATCCTTTATTTTTTCCCAGTTTTATGGAGATATAATTGACAAATGAAAATTGTGTATATTTGGCCAGGCATGGTAGCTCACACCTGTAATCCCAGCACTTTGGGAGGCCAAGGCATGCAGATCACCTGAGGTCAGGAGTTTGAGACCAGCCTGGCCAACATGGCGAAATGCCTTCTCCACTAAAACCACAAAAATTAGCTGGGCATGGTGGTGCGCTCCTGTAATCTCAGCTACTGGGGAGGCTGAGGTAGGAGAATCACTTGAACCTGGGAGGCAGAAGTTGCAGTGAGCCAGGAGATGGTGCCACTATACTCCAGCCTGGTGACAGAGCCAGACTCTGTCTAAAAAATAAACAAACAAATAAATAAATAGTGTATATTTACAGTGTACAATGTGATCTTTAAATATATGTATATGTTGTGAAATGATTATACCACAATTAAGTAAATTAACATATCCATCACCTCACATAATTATCTTTGTGCGTGGTGAGAACATTCAATATCTTCTCTCTTAGTAATTTTCAATAATGTAATACATTATTATTAACTATAGTAACCATGCTGTACAATAGATCTCCAGGTACTCATCGTGCCTAACTGAAACTGTTGTACTCTTTGAGCAACATCTCCCCAGGCCCCCACCCCTAGCCCCTGGCAACCACCATTCTGTTCTCTGCTCCTGAGTTCGATTTTTTTAGATTCCACATATAAGCAAGATCAAGCAGCATTTGTCATTCTGTGCCTAGCTTATTTCATTTAGCATAATATCCTACAGATTCATTCATACAGTTGAAAATGAACTTTCTAAAACCATAGCCAACATTATACTTAATGGGAAAAGTTGAGAGCATTACCCCTGAGAACTGGAACAAGACAAGGATGCACACTTTCACCACTTCTATTCAACACAGTACTAGAAGTTCTAGGCAGAGCAATCAGACAAGAGATGCCCTTTATTTATTTAAAGGAGACATTTATTTCTTTATTTCTCTCCACTTTAAGTCAGTAAAGTGGAAGTCAAACTGTCACTGTTTGCTGATGATATGATTAGATACCTAGAAAACCCTAAAGACTCATCTAAAAAGCTCCTAGAACTAATAAATGAATTCAGTAAAGTTTCAGGATACAAAATTAATGTACACAAATTAGTAGCACTGCTATACATCAACAACGACCAAGCCGAGAATCAAATTAAGAACTCAACCCCTTTTACAATAGCTACAAAAAATTAAAATACTTAGGAATATACCTAACCAAGGAGGCAAAAAACCTCTACAAGGAAAACTACAAAACACTGCTGAAAGAAATCATAGATGACACAAACAAATGGAAACATATCCCAATCTCATGGATGGGTAGAATCAATACTGTGAAAATGACCAAACTGCCAAAAGCAATATACAAATTCAATGCAATGCCCATGAAAATGCCACCATCATTCTTTGCAGAACTAGAAAAAACAATCCTAAAACTCATACGGAACCAAAAAAGAGCCCACATAGCCAAAGCAAGACTAAGCAAAAACAACAAACCTGGAGGCATCACATTACCCAGCTTTAAACTATACTATCAGGCTATAGTCACCAAAACAGCATGGTACTGGTATAAAAATAGGCACACAGACCAATGGAACAGAATAAAGAACCCAGAAACAAAGCTAAATACTTAGCCAACTGATCTTCAACAAAGCAAATGAAAACATAAAGTGGAGAAAGGACATCCTATTCAACAAATGGTGCTGGGATAATTGGCAAGCCACATGTAGAAGAATGAAACTGGATCCTCATCTTTCACCTTACACAAAAGTCAAAAGTCAACTCAATATGGATCAAAGACTTAAATATAAGACTTGAAACCATAAACATCCTGGAAGATAACATCAGAAAAATCCTTCTAGACATTGTGTTAGGCAAAGAATTCTTGACCAAGAACCCAAAACAAATGCAACAAAAACAAAGTTAAATAGATGGGACTTAATTAAACTAAAAAGCTTCTGCACAGCAAATAATAATAATAATAATCAGCAGAGTAGACAGACAACCCACAGAGTGAGAAAATCTTTGCAAACTATGCATCTGACAAAGGACTAGTATCTGGAATCTACAAGAAACTCAAATAAATCATCAAGAAAAAAACAAACAATGTCACCAAAAAGCAGGCTAAGAACATGAACAGACAATTCTCAAAAGAAGATATACAAACGGCCTAGAAACATGTGAAAAAATGCTCAACATCATTAATTATCAGGGAAATGCAAATCAAAACCACAATGCAATGCCACCTTACTCCTGCAAGAATGGCTGTAATAAAAAAATCAAAAATTAATAGATGTTGGCGTGGATGTGGTAAAAAGGGAACACTTTTATACCATTTGATGGAAGGTAAACTTTCCACTATGGAAAGCAGAGTGAAGATTCCTTAAAGAACTAAAAGTAAATCTACCATTTGACCCAGCAATCCCACTACTTAGTATCCACCCAGAGGAAAAGAAGTCATTATACAAAAAAGATACTTGCACATGCATGTTTATAGCAGCACAATTTACAATTGCAAAAACATAGAACCAAGCCAAATTTCCATCAATCAACAAGTGGATAAAGAAAATGTGATATATATGAATGGATTAAAAAACACAGCACATATACACACAACATATACACTGAGTAGTTAAGTAACTCATTTAGAATATTCTATGTAGTTAAGAAACTCACTTAGAATGTGCCGAGTAGTTAAGTAACTCATTTAGAATACACACACACACACACACACACCCACCATGGAATACTACTCACGCATAAGAAGGAAGGAAATAATGGCATTCATCGCAATCTGGATGGAATTGGAGACCATTATTCTAAGTGAAGTAACTCAGGAATGGAAAACCAAACATCCTATGTTCCCACTCACAACTGGGAGCTGATCTATGTGGATGCAAAGGCATAAGAATGATACGACAGGCTTTGGGGACTCGGGGAAAAGTGGGGGATGAGGGATAAAAGACTACCCATTGGGTACAGTGTGTACTGCTCAGGTGATGGGTACACCAAAATCTCAGAAATCACCACTAAAGAACATATCCATGTTAAAAAAGAAAAAAAGAAAGAAAATGAATTTTCTTCTTTCTTAAGCCTGAATAGTATTCTGTTGTGTGTATATGTACTATGGGTTTTTTTTTTTTTTTTTAATCCATTCATCCATTGATGAACACTTAGGTTGCTTTCATATCTTGGCTATTGTGAATAATGCTGCAATGAACACGGGAGTGCAGATATCTCGTTTATATAGTGATTTCATTTGTATACACACCCAGGAGTGGGTTGGCTGGATCATAGTATTTTGAGGAACTTCCATATTCCTTTCCATAATGGGTTTTATATTCCCATCAATAGTGTACAAGTTTTCCTTTTTTTCCACATCCTTGCCAACGCTTGTTAGTTTTTGTCTTTTTGATAATAACAGGTGTGAGGTGATTTATAGTTTTGATTTGCATTTCCCTGATGATTAGTGATGTTGAACATGCCTGTGGGCCATTTGTGTGTCTTCTTTTGAGAAATGTCTATTTCAGGTTCTTTGTCAATTTTTTTTTTTTTTGAGACGGAGTCTAACTCTGTCGCCCAGGCGGGAGTGCAGTGGCCGGATCTCAGCTCACTGCAAGCTCCGCCTCCCGGGTTTACGTCATTCTCCTGCCTCAGCCTCCCGAGTAGCTGTGACTACAGGCGCCCGCCGCCTCGCCCGGCTAGTTTTTTGTATTTTTTAGTAGAGACGGGGTTTCACCAGGTTAGCCAGGATGGTCTCGATCTCCTGACCTCGTGATCTGCCCGTCTCGGCCTCCCAAAGTGCTGGGATTACAGGCTTGAGCTACCGCGCCCGGCCCAATTTTTTAATTAAGTTATTTTCTTGTTATTGAGTTGTTTGAGTTCCTTATGTATTTTGAATATTAACCTCTTATCAGAATGTATGGTTTGAAAATATTTTTTCCCATTCGATAGTTGTCTCTTTACTCTGTTGGGTTTTTTTCTTTCTTTTCTTCTTCTTCTTTTTTTTTTTTTTTTTTTTTTGAGATGGAGTTTCGCTCTTGTTGCCTGGGCTGGAGTGCAATGGTGTAATCTCAGCTCACCACAACCTCCACCTCCCGGGTTCAAGCTATTCTCCTTCCTCAGCCTCCCGAGTAGCTGGGATTACAGATATGTGCCACCACCCCCGACTAATTTTGTATTTTTATTAGAGACAGGGTTTCTCCATGTTGGTCGGGCTGGTCTCAGATTCCCAACCTCAGGTGATCCACCCACCTCAGCCTCCCAAAGTGCTGGGATTACAGGTGTGAGCCACCACACCTGGCCCTGTTTTGTTTTCTTTATTGTGAGAAAAAAAAAAAAAAAACTTTTTAGTTTGATGGAACCTCATTTGTCTATTTTGGCTTTTGTTGCCTGTGTTTTCGAGTCAAATCCAAAAAATCATCACCCAGGCCAATGTCAAGACTTTTTCCTCTATGTTTTTGTCTAATAGTTTTATAGTTTCAGGTCTTATGTCTCTAACCCATTTTGAGTTTATTTTTATGTGGTATGAGATAAGGGCCTAATTTTATTCTTCTACATGTGGACATCCAATTTTCCCAAGACCATTATTGAAAAGACTATTCTTTTCCTATTGCATGTTCTTGCCACCTTTGTTGAAGATAAATTGACCATAAATGTATAAATTTATTCCTAGGTGCTCTATTCTGTCCCATTGGTCTATATGTCTAGTTTTATGGTACCATACTGTTTTGATTACTATAGCTTTACAGTATATTTTGAAGTCAGATAGTGTGGTGTCTCCAGCTTTGTTCTTTTTTTTTAAGATTGCTTTGCCTATTCAGGGTTGTCTGTTGTTCCATATCAATTTTATGATTTTTTTTTTCCATTTGTATGAAAAATGTCATTGGAGCTCTCTCCTGATGCCATATAAGACATGCCTTGCTTCCTCTTGGCCCTCCACCATGATTGTAAGTTTCTTGAGGCATCCCCAGCCATGCAGAACTGTGAGTCAATTAAACCTCTTCTGTTTATAAATTTTAAAAAAAGAAAAAAAATCATTGGAATTTTGATGGGGATTGCATTTAACCTGCAGATCGCATGAAACTTTTAACAATATTAATTCTTTCAATCCATGAATAAGGGCTATCTTTCCATTTATTTGTGTCTTCTTCAATTTTTTCAGCAACATTTTATAGTTTTTAGTGTACAGATCATTCACCTCCTTGGTTAAATTTTTTCTAAGTAATTTTTTATGCTATTATAAATTGAATTGTTTTCTTGATTTCTTTTTTAGATAGTTTATTGTTAGTGGACAGAATGCTACTGATTTTTGTATGTTGATTTTGTATCCTGCCACTTTACTGAATTTTTTATTAGTCCTAACAGGTTTTTTTCCCCCCTTCCTGAGGCTCAAACCTAACAGTTTTTTTGGTAGAATCTTTAGGGTTTTCTATATATATAAAGTCATGTCATCTGCCAACAGAGACAACTTTACTTCTTTCTTTCTGATCTGGATGCTTTTTATTTCTTTTTCTTGCCTAGTTGTTCTGGGATCTCCAGTACTATTAATATATTTAATTGAAGTGGTAAAAGTGGGCATCCTTGTCTTGTTCCTGATCCTAGAGGAAAAGCTTTCAGCTTTTCACTGTTCAGTATGATATTAGCTGTGGGCTTGATAATAATATTATCTCATAATATGACTTCTATTATGCTGAGCTTTATTCCTTCTATACTTAATTTCTTGCGAGTTTTTTAATCATGAAAGGATGCTGAATTTTGTTAATGCTTTTCTCCATGTATCGAGATGGTAACAATTTCTATACTTCATTCTGTTAATGTGGTATATCAGATTTATAGACTTGTGGTTGATGAACCATCCTTGCATTCCAGAGGTAAACCCTACTAGATGATGGTGTATGAAAAAAACCTGAGCTGTTCTCCTTGGAGAAGAAGAGGAACATGATTGGGGAAGGGCCAACAAGGGGCTTCTTATGTACTCTGTGATGACGTTCTAATATAATTCATAAACTGGGTTGCAGGTACCTCAGAATGTTGTTGGTTTTGTGTTTATACCATTATTGATATACATTAAATGTGTTCTTTTGTATATACAAAATGTTTTACAATGTGTTTTTATAAAAGCTCTAGGAACATTAACCATGATGAAACCCAAGTCTACTCTAACAAATAATTGTTTTCCAGTGACTGCTGCTGTTTTTATTGTTGAAGAGACCTTATTGCCACTAGTCATTGATAGACTTGGAATTAAAATGCTTAGGCATGAAAGATATTCCAAGCACAAGACTTGTTTATCATTAAGGGTTTTTTTGGTCAGAAGCAACAGAAACTATCTCTGACTAGCATGCGGAAAAGAAATGTGCTGGTGGGATTTGAGATAGAACATAGAAGCTCCAACTCTCAGGGAGGACAGAACAGGGAAGAGCTCCTGATGTGACAGCAGAGCCAACAGAACCTGCCGTTGGCCTAGCTTGGCAGCTCCAGCTGTTACACTGTTTTTGTCCCCTGGCTCAAGACTCAAATTCCAGAGATGAGGGAATCTGGCAGGGCTGGTTGCAGGTCCACCCTGAGCCTGTGGGGTTATCAGGCCTGCATGGCATTATAGCCCCAATTCACAAAAATGAGGGGAAGGCTAAAAGAGGTTCAGTGAAGTGTAAAAACAGTGAGGAAAAACAGAAGTGTAAATACCATAACTCAAAAAAAGAGTGGCTGAGACTCTAGTGTGAATCACTTTCACTGGGACACATGAATTGGAGAGTAAGATGAGTTCAAGCAAACAGCCAAAAACTTGAGTGAATAAAGCCAAACAATAGAAACCAGAAATCCAAAAGTACAAACAGGAAGTATGAAGACTACCTAGAAATTATGTTTTGCTCCACTGGGCATCCATTAGTCCAGCTTTGAGTGTGTGCTATGTTGTGAGGCTCAGCCCTTTTGACTTTGAGCATCACTGCAGACTAGGTGATCTGAGACAACCTTTTACTGCAAAACAGTGCAGAGGACACACCCTTTGAGTTATCTTTGCTCCCACTAACTTTAGGAGAGGATTCCAAGAAAAATGAGCTGTTAACCTCTGGGAAAGTAGGGGTTGCCTTAGGGCAGCAGCACAGCTGTTAACACACTTTACCAGTGGAGAGGGTAGGAAGCCAAGCCACTGTACCAGGTTAGTGGTGCCCTCTGGTGACCAGTAGAGGCAGAAGCAACTTCTGTCTGGAAGAAAATGCATCCAAGTTAGAGCCCTAGATTAGGAACAAAAAAATGAATTCACGATTATTAGGAAGGCACATGGGAAATGCAACCACATTGTATGAGAGTAGATGAAACTAAAAACATTTGGAATCCCCCTCTCCCTCAAATAGCAGATCCTGGAACTGTCGAATACCAAATATACAGCATATATATATATATGAAATGGTTGCAGAAATAACGGATGGAATGACACAGATGAGCACATGACAAGATGCAACCAGAAACAAACAGGGAGACTTAAAAACAGGTCTTCTAGAAATTAAAAAAAATATATTTATCTGTTGAATTTTTAAAAACCTCCAGAGGATGGTTGAACAGAAAATTAGACAAAGATGAAGAGAGAATTAATAAACTGGAAGATATGTCTACAGTAATCCACCAAAATGCAACACAAAGTGATAGAAATTTAAAATATGAAGGCTTTGATGAGATATATGAAGGACAGAATGAGAAAGTCTAACATATATCTATTTGAAATCCCAAAAGTAAAGAATAGAGACCCTGAAGAAGAGGCAGTATTTGAAAAGATAATGGCTGAGATTGTTTCAGAACTTATCAAAAAATATAAATATACAAAGCTAGAAAGCATAACATATCCTAAAATAGTAAATTAAAAATAAATTCATGCTTGAAGTATCAGAGTAAAGCCATGGTACACCAAAAATGAAAGAAGTTCTTAACAGGGGCCAGAGAAAAAGGACAGAGCATCTACAATGGAAAACAATTGGATTTCAGGGAAACCTTAAACAATGGTACTCAGAAGACAGAGAAAAAACACCTCCAGAGAACTGAGAGAAAATAACTCTTAACCTAGAGTTGTATACCCACAAAACTATTTTTCAGAAAGGGATACAAAAAAGACATTTTTACATTAGGAAAAACAAAAACATTTGTCATCAAGAAGCTTGTACTAAAGAAATTTCTAAAGACTATTCATGGAAGAGATATTCAAATCTAAATAATTATTATCTGAATAAAATAATAGTAAAGTATAATGTATGGAACTAAAATATGGAACGAGAGCATAAGCATAAGTTTAAAGTATTTTAAGCTTGTAGTATTATCAGGAAAGAGTTAAGATAGTAATTAATGTTAGAGGTGATTAAGTTAAATGTGCATTTCGAATGTTCATTGCAGCACTATTCACAATAGCAAAGACATGGAATCAACCTAAATGCCCATCAATGACAGACTGGATTTTAAAAATGTGGTACATATATACCATGGAATATACACAATGGAATACCATGCAACCATAAAAAAGAATGATACCATGTCTTTTGCAGAAACAAACACGGAGGCCATTATCTTTAGCAAACCAATGCAGGAACAGAAAACCAAATACCGCATGTTCTCACTTATAAGTGGGAGCTAAACGATGAGAACACATGGACACCAAGAGGGGGACAACAGACACTGGGGCCTTCTTGAGGGTTAGAGGTGGGAGGAGGGTGAGGAGCAGAAAAAATAAATCAATAACCCCAATAAACATAAGAGGAGTATACATATCAATTAAAAAGACAAAGGCCCAGCACGGTGGCTCATGTCTATAATCCCAGCACTGTAGGAGCCTGAGGCAGGTGGATCGCTTAAGCTCAAGAGTTCAAGACCAGCCTGGGCAACATGGTAAAACTCCGTCTCTACAAAAAAAAAAAAAAAAAAAAAATTATCCACGAGGATCACTTGAGCCCAGGAAGTTGAGGTTGCAGTGAGCCGAGATCGCATCATTGTACTCCATTTTATAAAAATTGTGACCAGAGGCTTTCGGGAACCTACTCTTGTTATTTTCCCTAGGAACAAAAGTTCAGTATTCATTAATTCAGTGTTTGTTAGGACTTTATAAAACATAGCTACAGCGAATAATGAGAATCATAGTTCAATTTACCAAGAATAGTTAACAATTCTAAATTTGTGTATCTGGGCGAAAATAGCTTCAAAACACATAAAGCAAAAATTGCTGTAACTATAGGAAGAAATGGGCAAATTCACTAGCATAATAGGAGGCACCTTTCTGAATGATTGATAGGCCAAGGAGACAAAAAAATCAGGAATAATTCAGAAAATTTGAATAGCACAGTCAACAAGCTTGAGGATAATTGACAGATATAGACAGTACATTTTCCTCAAGCAAACATGGTACAGGTACAACAATTCTTATCACATATTAGCCCACAAAGCACGTCTCAGAGATTTTGAAGATTTGTATTACACAGATCACATTCTCCAACCAACTGGGTTAGAAGTCTGTATCAAAAAGGTAAATAAAACTAGTCATATGTTTGGGAAATTTAAGAAAACATTTGTAAGTAGCTCAAGAGTCAAACAAGAATCACAATGGAAATGTAAAAACAGAACTGAATGATAAGGAAATCACAAGGTATCAAAAGTTAAGAGCTACAGGGAAATGGTACTTAGGGGAAATACAATGCCTTAAAGACTTGTATTAGAAAGGAAGGCTAAAATTAACACACTAAATGCCAGCTAAAAATTTTAGGAAAATAGGCTGGGCGTGGTGGCTCATGCCTGTAATCCCAGCACTTTGGGAGGCCAAGGTGGGCGGATCACGAGTTCAAGAGTTCGAGACCAGTCTGATCAACATGGCGAAACCCTGTCTCTACTAAAAATACAAAAATTAGCCAGGATGCTGAGGCAGGATAATTGCTTGAATTTGGGAGGTGGAGGTTGCAGTGGGCCGAGATCACACCACTGCACTGCAGCCTGGGCAACAGAGCGAGACTCTGTCTTAAAAAATAAAAAATTAGGAAAATAACACAAACTCAAAGCAGGTAGAAGAAAACAGACAATAAAAGATAAGGGCAGAAAATAATAAACTAGAAAACTAAGTACAAAGAGAAGTTCAACAAAGAAATGTATACTTTGATATGTGCTGGAGTCACATTGGAGACTTGTGACAAATGATGCTGGCACAACTAAGTATCCACACCATGTAAAAAAATGAATCCATACAGGTTGAGGACTTATATGTGAAAAACAAGACTTCAAGGGTTTGAGAAGAAGATAGAGTAGAATATATCTCTGATGCTGAGCTAGGGAAGAATTTCTTAAACGAGACACAAAGAGTCCTAACTGAATAAGATGAATACATGTGAGTTCATGAAAATTAAGATTTCTGGTTATTCAAAAGCACCATGAAGAAATCAGGCCTGGGTGCAGTAGCTCATGCCTGTAATCTCAGCACTTTGGGAGGCTGAGGCAGGAGGATTGCTTGAGTCCAGGAGTTCGAGACCAGCCTGGGTAACATAGTGAGAACCTGTCTCTCCAAAAATTAAAAAAGTAGCCAAGTGTGGTGGTAGGCACCTGTGGTCCCAGCTTCTCAGGAGGCTGAAGTGGGAGGATGGCTTCAGCCTGGGAGGTTGAGGCTGCAGCGTGCCATGATGGAGCCACTTGTACTCCAGCCTGAGTGACAGAGTGAGACCCTATCTCAAACAAACAAACAAACAAACAAAAAAAAGAAATAAAAAGTACAGGCCACAAATTGTGAGCTATTCAGAAGATATTCAAAATGCATATTATGAACAACATGCAGACTGTATTAAGAATTTCTACTTATCAATAAGTAAAAGGCAAGCAACTCAACAGAAAAAAAGAGTAAAAGACACAAAGATTAACTTGTACACCCAATAAATGAGGGGACACATCCTAAACCTTTTTAGAAATCAGAGAAATGCAAATTAGCAGCACAATATCATTTTATACCCAACTGATTGGCAAAATATTAAGGCTGACAGTAACGGGTGTTGGGGAGAAGACGAATCAATGAAAGTCCACATACACTGCTGGTAGGAGTGTAAATTCAAACAATCACCTTAGAAAACTATTCAGCATTATTTTGTAAAGTTAGGCTTCTCTTAACATATCCTGTAACCTAGCAATCCTAATCCTAGAGAAACTCTTGCACACATACTTAATACAGAGTTTAGGCATACGTCCATATGGACACAGGTATTAAGCAAAGAACAAAAGAATGAGAAACACATTCTGGGCCACCATATTCTCACCTGGAAAGCTCAGGAAATGCCTTTGACCTGCCAGGGTGACTGGGAATTGTGAGTGAGGAAACATATGGTAATGAAAGCTCTTTGAGGGCCAGGTGCAGTGGCTCATATCTATATAATTGCTAATGCTTTGGGAGGTTTAGGTAGGAGGATCACTTGAGCCCAAGAGTTTGAGACCAGTGTGGGCAACACAGCAAGACCCCATCTCTTCAAAAAAATATAATATGAAAAATTAGCCAGACCTGGTGGCACAGGCCTGTAGTTCCAGCTACTTGGGAGGCCAAGGCTGGAGGGTCACTTGAGCCCAGGAGTTCGAGGCTGCAGTGAGCTATGATTGCACCACTCCACTCTAGCCTGGGCAACAGAGCAAGATCCTGTCTCTAAAAACAATGAAAAATAAAAATTTAAAATACAGCTCTTTGAGACCTGTGATGTGGAACAAATTGAAGAATCAACTCCCACTTCTCTCACAACCAAAAATTTTCTATTCTTGTAGCAGAAGCCAGTGGCCCTGCTCCCCTGCACAGGGCTAAAGGTGAGGGAGGGTGGTGAAGCCAGCAGGACATCAGGGGAACCATGGAGGAAGGAGGTAGCGGCTCCCTTTGGACTCAGGCCTCATATTATTATTATTATTATTATTTTGAGATGGGGTCTCACTCTGTCACCCAGGCTGGAGTGCAGTGTTGTGATCGCAGCTAACTGTACCTCAGCTTCTCGAGTACCTAGGACTATAGGCATGTGCCACCACATCTGGCTAAATTTTTGTATTTTTGGTAAAAGACAGGGTCTCACCATGTTACCCAGGCTGGCCTTAAACTCCTGAGCTCAAGCAATTTGCCTTCCTCGGCTTCACAAAGTGCTGGGATTATAGGCGTGAGCCACCATGCCCAGCCAGGCTCCACTTTCTCACCAGCCTTCCTGCCTTCCATCAGTCATTCATCTACCCATCCAGTAAGGATCTTTTGAGCGTCTGCACCAGAGGCCTGCACGCCCACCCTCCCTCTGTGGTTCCGTGGAATTAACATCTTACCTCAACCTTGTCAACACTTCTCCAGTCCTGGCATTTGGGCTGAAACCAAAGCTGCTCGCAGTGGCTGGGGTGGCAGATCCCATCCGGGCCTCTGGTTTGGCAGAACTGGTCTGGTAGCTTAGATTGGACCCGGAAACTGAGAGGCTAAAGAAAACTGGGCTAAGTCTGAAAGAAACCACACTGGGAGTGTAAGATGCTGACGCGGACTGGAAATTCCAAACCCACCCCAGTTGTGGGCTTCCTCAGTCCAGTCTGACAAGCGTGTGTGGACACAGGGCAGGCACTGAGTGGGGTAGACAGACCGTGGCCACGACCAGAGAGGATTTTGGGATCTAACAAAAAGGATGTCTTCTCAGACGACTAGGAGAGAGCCTGGCTTCCAGAAGAGCCCTGCCAAGGCTAAGCAACAAGGAGGCCTTTCATCCTAGCTCCTCCTAAGTCCCCATGTCCAGACATTTGCTTGGTGATGCCATGGTAACCGTGATGCCACAATGGAACATTCTTCCCAAGGCGGTAGAAGAAATCCTTCTGTTGAACTCTACTGTGTCAGGCCAGCCTGAGTTCATTTCTCCTTGAGCAGGAGCAGTTCATGGAAGAACTCTGAGGACCATTCTGAGGATAAGAGGCGTCCAGTGTCATGAGTGGAACATGGTGACTTAGAACTGTGCACAGGGGTTCCTTGGGCTTCTGTGCATTGCTTGACAGCTGTGTGACCTTGGACTGGCTACTCGATGTCTCTGAGTATCAGTTTCTGAATCTGTAAAATGGCGATAATCAGAGTGTCTACTTCCTACTGCGGTTGTGCAAATGAATAAGCTAAATGCTGGGGCTGTTCCTATGTAAAGATACAGGCTGTCAGCCGGGGACGGTGGCTCACGCCTGTAATCCTAGCACTTTGGGAGACTAAGGCGGGTGGATCACCTGAGGTCAGGAGTTCGAGACCAGCCTGGCCAACATGGAGAAACCCCATGTGTACTAAAAATACAAAAATTAGCTGGGCATGGTGGTGCATGTCTGTAGTCCCAGCTACTTGGGAGGCTGAGGCAGGAGAATCGCTTGAACCTGGGAGGCAGAGGTTGCAGTGAGCCAAGATCGTGCCACTGCACTCCAGCCTGCCAATAGAGCAAGACTCAGTCCCAAAACAAAATAAACTAAAATAAACAAAGAAACAGGCTGTTAACAGTTAACAGAGCCTAGCATTCTTTTAGCCAGCAGAGTTTAGTAGGAAGGATAAAACCACAGCACAGGCATTAATCCCAGGGTGGGCTTCCACTAAAACTCTACTTCTCTTTCAGCAGCATTTTATGGCTACAGAGTTAAGGCAAGGGTTGAATTTCACGAGTCAAAAAGCAACCCTTTTCAGAGACCCAACTCTCTGGGGTGCTCAGGGGCTTGGGCTGAATTGAGAAGAAAATTGACAAGAGTAAGCTGCCTTCTCTTCTCGGGCCATCTCACAAACCACAGTGCGAGCCAACTGGTCCTGCCTCTTTACTACACAGAACCAAGCACTAGGGATGTGACAGGTCAGTGTCCTACATCTTGGAACCTTTGTTGGTAGAAAGAAGGAGAGCCTCCGACGTTTGGGAGGGAACGTGTGTGTTTGGGAAGCGGATGGATAAAAGAGGCTTAGAAAACCCCGCATGTGTTTGGGAAGAGGATGGAGTCACTGGGTTTTGTTTCCCCAGCTGCCCATGGTGTCCGCGACGGGTCTCTCTTGGGATGGCAGAGATGCGAGGGGTGCTCCTGGTGCTGCTCGGCCTTCTCCATTCTTCCACCAGTGAGTGCGCTGCTTTCCTCCCTCTGACTTTAGCTGCACATGTGGCTTAGACGGGGATCATCCAGGAGAATGAAGTGGTCCTTAATGTCCAAGGAGGGGCTCAGGGAAGATGACTCACGGCACTTTGTACTGGGCGGCAGTACATTGGTGGCAGGAACCAGGCAAAGAAGTGAATCATGGGACGTGGATGGAGGAAACTAAAGTCAGAGCCAATCCTTAGGGTGGTAGTGTCATTAGGAAAATAAGGCTCTCTGGGTACAGGGGTGAGCGAGAGGCCTGCCTCTCCACTCCCAGCCCCTGCCCTGTCCTTCCTGGAGAATACTGCTCTTTTGCAAACTACAACCCCCAACAGCAGGACTGGTCCCGGGAGCAGCGGGGGCTTCTACTGCTGCAGGTGTCTGGGAGGCTACCACAGCCTCAGATGGCAGAAGTGGCAGCTGCGGTCCCCTCCTCCCTTGACCTCTAAGCTGCTCAGAACTAAGAATTCCAGCCTACAGAGGGCAGGTGGAGAGGAGATAGCTGGCTAAAGCAGGCTCTGTCCCACCTTGCTGCCATCCCAGCTGGCCCTGCCCTGCCTTCCTGGGGTTAGATGGGAGACATGAGAAAGTCCACACACACCCTCACACACACATGCACACACACACACACACACTCACACACACACATATGGGCGCGCGCACACACACACACGCACACACAAACACACAGGCACACAGACGGACTGTCACGCACACACACGTGTACACACACACGGACTCACACACTCACACACACATGCACACACACACACACAGAGGTGAGTCCTTCAGCTCCCTTAGCCTCCCGCAGCTCCCTGTCTTCTTGCAGCCCCAAGGAGACCAGGGGATACCCAGAAAACACAGAAAGGTCTTCTCCCTCCTTAAAAAGCCACAGCTAAGGGGTCAAGACAAGCATTTCATCTCTGGGTCAGATTTCCTCATTACGTCTTGTCTTTTAAGGGTTTTGTAAGGTCAGATAAACTAGCCAACTAGAGCTTTGAAAAAGCAAAAGTGGTCACACGCTCATAAGCTTTTGTGGGATTAGGGAAGGTTAGCGAATGCCTTGTACCGTAGATTGCCAACGTCTCAAGGAGAAATCAGACCAAAGCTAACGAATCCTGTCTCTAGTGGTTCTGATGCACTTAGTGACCTCCCAGACATCATCTTGCTAAAATCAGTCTGTCATTGTTCCAGCAAAGTCACCAAGTGTCAATTAATGGAGATGTCTGGTCGTATGATGCCCCATGATGGAGAGGTCCTCTGTGCTCCTTTAATGATAATTCTGTACGTTACAATCAGTTCTTAGGGTCACGGCTTGGAAACTGTTTTTGGTGCTCATATGCAAGGTTGCCCCCAGGGGGAAGCCCTCCCAGACTTTATGTCCTGGGCAGAATTCATGCCCCCTCCTCTTATACTTTGGGCACACTCCCTGGGTCACATATCCCTCTATATCGCCATCACTCTTCAGCATGTCACTCTGATGGGCTCCTGAAATCCTTTCTTGGAATCCCAGGCCCTACCTCAGCACCTGCCAGGGCTGAGTGTGGTTGGATGCATGGCTGAAAAAGGAGTCACTGGTCGGGCGCAGTGGCTCACGCCTGTAATCCCAGCACTCTGGGAGGCTGAGGCAGGCAGATCACTTGAGGTCAGGAGTTCAAGACCAGCCTGGCCAACAGAGCAAAACCTCATCTCTGCTAAAAATAGAAAAATTAGCTGGGCGTTGTGGCGTGCATCTGTAATCCCAGCTACTCGGGAGGCTGAGGCAGGGGAGTCACTTGAACTCGGGAGGCGGAGGTTGCAGTGAGCCGAGATCGCACCATTGCACTCCAGCCGGGCGACAGAGTGAGGCTCCATCTTTAAAATATATAAAAATAAAAAAAGGAATGCACAAGGTCACACATACTACTAGCAATCACAGTGATGACATCCTGTAGCCTCTGGAAAATTCTATGGTACATTAATGAAGAGAGCAGAAATGCAAATAATGTCTTCACATTCTTATGAAAGTAGTTTTAAAGCTGGGCGCAGTGGCTCATGCCTGTAATCCCAACACTTTGGGAGGCTGAGGAGGGAGGATCTCTTGAGTTAGGGGGCTCTAGATCAGCCTGGGAACATAGCAAGACCTCATCTCTACTAAAAATAAAAGAATTTAGCCAGGGGTGGTGGCAGGCACCTGTAGTCACAACTACTCCAGAGGCTGAGGCAGGAGGATTGCTTGAACCCGAGAGGTTGAGGCCACAGGGAGCTATGATCCTACCTAGCACTCTAGCCTGGGCGACACAATGAGATCCCCTCTCAAAAAAGAAAAAAAAGAAAAGAAAAGAAAACAAAAATAGCTTTAACCTTGCAGATCCCAAAAGTGTGTTGAGGACTCCCGGGGGTTCCAGACCAGGCTTTGAGAACTGCTGATGAACACGAAACGTGGCAGACATTGCCAATATGTACCGTTATGTGTTCAATAGATGAGAGTTTTTATTTGTAGTCTAACATAATTTTGGGATTCAAAAATGCCACTGAGCATCTTTTAGGGTGAAGAAGACATACTAGGAAGAAGAAAGAAGCAGGGGTTGCGGGTAACGTTAGTGATGATCGAGACAGCCCGCAGAAGAGAGGGTCCTGAGGTCTCCTTGCCCCGGCAGTGAGGCCCCGCACCTGCTCCGCAGGTTGTGGCGTCCAGAAAGCTTCCGTTTTCTACGGTCCTGACCTCAAGGAGGGCTTGGTCAGCAGCATGGAGTTCCCGTGGGTGGTGTCGCTGCAGGACTCTCAGTACACACACCTGGCTTTCGGCTGCATCCTCAGCGAGTTCTGGGTCCTCAGCATCGCATCCGCCATTCAGAACAGGCCAGTGCCCCTGCTTTTGGGGCCCGCAGCATCGCCGCGGGTGAGGGTGGGGGTGGCCCTGTCTCCTGCTCAGCCTGGGGAGGCCCTGCAAGGTGCATTCTGGGGGACAGGGCTTTTTACCAGCTCAGCGTTTGCTCTGCTGTGAGCCCTAAAATCACCGGTTGCCAAGGCTGATCTCTGCTGTGAGGACTGCAGGCCTCGCAATGGAAAAATGAAAAGATGAGTCTCCATTCAATGCAGGTGGGATATTCATTCTGATTTTACTGCCATCACAGAGGCACTGGTTCCTAATACTAGGGTCCCTACCGCTTATCCTGTTCGGCCAGTCGATAGGAGCCCTTACCTTAAAACACTTGGGCCTTAGAAACGTTACTGCCACAAATACATGTACACAGAGAAAAGCCTCGAAAAAAATACAGAAACACTTTTAAGAGTGCTTATCTCTGAATGCTCAGAATGCACAATTTCTGCTTTCTTCTTTTAGCTTCTCTGTATTCTGCAAATTCTGTAGTACAAATATGCATTCTTTTAAACCAGAAAAAAATCATAAATATTACTAAAAGAATAAAGTTTTTGGTAAATATTTCTCACTCTTTGACCCAGTGATTTCATTTCTGGGAATCAACATTAAGGAAATAATTTCAACCACTGGAAAATTTGTATGTACAAAGTTGTTCCTAGGATGGTTAATTACACACAAAACACTGAAAAGAAACCTAATGTCCCACTATTGCGATGAAATTATAATTTTTCATATATATACATGCTATACACATAAATATATTATACATAATATATAGTATATAATATACATGTAATTATATACTAACTCTATTATACATAATATACATGTATATTGTAACATATATGTATATTGAATATATGTACACAATACTCTATTATATGTAACATATAGTATATAATATATAATTACATATAAACACACAGAGAGTATTGGGGGAGAGAGTATAATGACTATAATTGGCTAAATAAATTATAATATAAATCCTTGATGGAATATTATGCAGCTGGTAAATACTTTAACATAGGATTTGTATTTTTAATTAAAAATACATGTGCAGCCGGGTGCAGTGGCTCACACCTGTAATCCCAGCACTGAGGCTAAGACGGGCAGATCACTTGAGGCCAGGAGTTTGAGACCAGCCTGATCAACATGGCAAAAACCTGTCTCTACTAAAAAATACAAAAATTATCTGGGCATGGTGGCATGTACCTGTAATCACAGCTACCAGGAAGGCTGAGACAGGAGAACCACTTGAACCTGGGAGGTGGAGGTTGCAGTGAGCTGAGATCGTGCCACAGCACTCCAGCCTGGGTGACAGAGCCAGATTCCATGTCCAAAAAAAAAAAAAAGTATGTAGTAAAATGTTCACGAGAAACCAAAGGATGTACAGCGAAAAACAGCTCCTTCCCTCCCCCACCCCTCAGTCACTAGTTTTTCTCCCTTGAGTCACATTCTGTCACCAATTTCTTGCCTATTCCTTCTTAAATACTCAAAGCACTCATGGATATCGATATACCTATAGGTCTGGCTATATTGTTTCTTATGTCTATTGACAGAGAATTTTCTTTCCCCTTGTATTAGTCTACTTAAGCTGCCATAACAAATATCACAGACTGGGTGGCTTAAACAACAGAAATTTATTTCTCACAGTTCTGGAGTCTGGAAGTCTGAGATCCAGGTGTCAGTACATTTGGTTTCTCCTGAGGCCTCTCTCTTTGGCTTGCAGACAGCCACCTTCTCGCTGTGTTCTCACATGGTCCCTCTGTGCCTGTGTATTCTTGGTGTCTCTTTCTCTTCTTATAGGGACACCAGTCATGTTAGATTACAGCCCCAGCCTATACCTCATGTAATCTTAATTACCTCCTTAAAGGCCCTATCTCCAAATATATGGTCAAATTGGGGGTTAGGACCTCAACCTACAAATTTTCAAAAGAATGCAATTGAGTTCATAACATATCCGCGACACACCCACCATGCAACTGGTAGCACACCATACACATTAATTTACTCACAGCCTTTTTTCACTTTATCATAAATTTTAGAGACCTTTTCTTATTGGTACATAAATGGCTAATGCCTTCTTTTTGTCAGCTGCACAATAGCCTGTAATGGAAGTACCGTAACCACACAGTCCTCTGTTAATGGAAATGTAGGCTGTTTCTAATCTGTTACTACTGCCAAAAATGCTGCAACAGACGGACTTGTACACGCATTATTTCACATACATGCAAGTGTGCCATAGTGTAGACATCCCAGGAGTAGAAAGACTGGGCTAAAAAAGACATGCATTTAAAATCCTGAGAGCTACTGCCAACTAGCTCTCCATGGAAGTTCTGTTTTCTATGTAGCGTTTTCATTATGGCTATTTTCTATCTGGTCCATTCTTTTGGTTTTGATTTTCTCTTTGACTCAAGGGTTTTATTAAAGTGAGAGCTTGATTTTTTAATTTTATATAATTTTTTTTTTTTTTTTTTTTTTTTTGGAGACAGTCTTGCTCTGTCACCCAGGCTGCAGTATAGAGGTGCGCTCTCAGCTCACTGCAATCTCGGTCTCCTGGATTCAAGCAATCCTCTTGCCTCAGCCTACCAAGTAGCTGGGACTACAGGCGCATGCCACCATGCCCAGCTATTTTTGTATTTTTAGTAGAGATGAGGTTTTGCCATGATGGCCAGGCTGGTCTTGAACTCCTGATCTCGGGTGATCCACCTGCCTTGGCATCCCAAAGTGCTGGGATTATAGATGTGAGCCACCATGTGTGTCCAAGACAGAGTTTTAAAATGTCCAGGTGCTAGGGTTTTTTGTTTTGTTTTCTAACATTATTGAATTATACCACATGGTGATCTATTTAGGATTTGTTGAGGTTGTCCTGTCTGTCTCCTATGGGTGGTCCATGTGAATATTTTCACAGGTAAATTAAAAAGTTCATTCATTCTCCATGGTTGGTGTATAATTCAATATATAAAATTGGGCAAGGAAGTCTACTTTATCTGTCCTAGACTGTCAGAGGTGAATTAAAATCGCCTACCAGCCAGGCGCAAAAACTCACACCTGTAATGCCAGTACTTTGGTTAGACAATACAGCCAAACTTAATTAAGATGACCTCATCTTTGTTAGTCTGGATGTCCAAGGATTCCTTCTTTGTCACTCAAGTCTAGCAACTTTACTAGTTGTGCTGGATTTCCCCCACCTGCCCTTTCAGATCTACTCTACTCTTCTACCCTGCCAGGCCCCAGGAGGCTCACCTGTATGGGTTATACCAGTGGTCTTTTTTGCCTTCTGGATTCCAGCTGGTTTTGGCCAACAATCATATAAGAGGCAAGAGATCAGAGGGAGTGGGGAGAGTGAAGTCAGGGTCCTTACTCCTCCGAGGGCTACTGCATATTGGCTGCTGGTTGGCTGCTTTTACCAGCTAAGTGACCCACTCTACACAGCTCTGTCTGATCACATCCTTCCCTCACCTAGAGCCCAGAGACGGTGTCAGCACAGCGTCGTTACCTCAGCAGGAGCTGCCTATAGCATGCAGTGCCCAGAGCTGTCCTTGTGGTTTCCCTGCATCCTGCCAAGACCTTTGTAAAAACTCCCTTTATTAAACTCACCCCAATTTATCTTATTTGAGTAGAACATTTATTTCCTGTTGGGACCTGACCAGAACTATGTCTCAGCGTTAACTACTCCAAACTATATAGTGGACAGTCAACACTACTGGAGGTAGGTTAGCTGTCTCCAAACTATAGATTCAAGTCTTAGTTCTGAAAAGTTTTTTAAAATTATATCTTGAGGCCGGGCGCGGTGGCTCAAGCCTGTAATCCCAGCACTTTGGGAGGCCGAGACGGGCGGATCACGAGGTCAGGAGATCGAGACCATCCTGGCTAACATGGTGAAACCCCGTCTCTATTAAGAAATACAAAAAACTAGCTGGGCGAGGTGGCGGGCGCCTGTAGTCCCAGCTACTCGGGAGGCTGAGGCCGGAGAATGGCGTAAACCTGGGAGGCGGAGCTTGCAGTGAGCTGAGATCCGGCCACTGCACTCCAGCCTGGGTGACAGAGTGAGACTCCGTCTCAAAAAAAAAAAAAAAAATTTATATCTTGAAATATCTTTCCTGTTTCATCATTTTGGTTACTTTCTTTGTGGTCAGCTGGGTCTCCTGTGACTGCCTTATCTTTCATTTTCCTCTCAAGCCTTTAAAAATCTTTGTTAATTTTCATTTTGGTCACATTTCTCAATGCCCCTAATTGTGTTTTCTGTGGGCCCTATTCTCCTTTATGCTGCTTTTGATTTGGGCTTCATTTTGGTGATGGTCTTGTTTCTTTTCTTTTTGCTTCTTTGATAAGAACATGCTCAACAAGCTTTTTCTGAGCTCTGTGGCAGTCAGTGTCATCTACAACTTTTGCACTCCTGCCATCCTTCCTTTCATCAGCTCTTCCTTTGACTCTGAGATCTGAATTCTTTAGCGTCTCTTGGTTTTATGGTGTTTGTATTTGTTCCTCATTCTCACAGTTTCTTGGGTGATTCCCAAGAGGAGAAAGGGAAAACACCCAACTCAATTCTATTGTTATTAGAACTTTAATTTCTCCAAAATGTATTTACAGAATATATAATAAGGAAAGATGCCTATCTTAAAATGTCAAATACTAAAAGCGGGAGTCAAGATGACATCTTTGGTAGAACTGCAATTACTACTTTTGCAAACTACAATATGTAAAAAACAAACAAAAAACCTATTCATAGAAAAAACGTTAATCAGCAATAACATGTTAACAGATTTTCTTTAGTGGTGGGGCAAATGGTGTTAAGATTGAAGAATCTCCAGGATTCTGCAGGCTCACAAAAGAGGGCACAAGCCTAGGGGTTCATAAAAGATTTCCTATAAACTTGAGTCCAAAGGGGTCAGGAAGAATTAACACATGGAATAGGAGTGTTCCAGGCTGAAAAAACATAAATAGGAAAACAGGGAAGTGTGAAGCTTCCTTGCTGTCTTGGCCTCTCAAGATTCCCTTGCTCTCTCTCCAGGAAGGACATTGTCGTTATAGTGGGTATAAGTAACATGGATCCCAGCAAGATTGCTCACACAGAGTATCCAGTCAATACCATCATCATCCATGAGGACTTTGATAACAACTCCATGAGCAACAACATAGCCCTCCTGAAGACAGACACAGCGATGCATTTTGGCAACCTGGTCCAGTCCATCTGCTTCCTCGGCAGAAAGTTGCATACACCACCAGTCTTGCAGAACTGCTGGGTGTCAGGATGGAATCCCACATCTGCAGTTAAGGCATTCCTCCTCCCAGAGGAGGCTGTGTGTGTGCTGGCAGTGGGGGTGACCTGGATAATCCAATCTAGGGCCTATCTTAATTTAATAATGGAGCTTGCTTGAGGTTCTAGAGTTTGGCTGAAACCCTTACCTAATCAGTCAAGTCTCCTAGGGCTTTCCCTTTCTGTTGCCACTCTTTTTTTTTTTTTTTTTTTTTTTGAGACGGAGTCTCGCGCTGTCACCCAGGCTGGAGTGCAGTGGCCGGATCTCAGCTCACTGCAAGCTCCGCCTCCCGGGTTCACGCCATTCTCCTGCCTCTGCCTCCCGAGTAGCTGGGACTACAGGCGTCCGCCACCTTGGCCGGCTAGTTTTTTGTATTTTTTAGTAGAGACGGGGTTTCACCGTGTTAACCAGGATGGTCTCGATCTCCTGACCTCGTGATCCGCCCGTCTCGGCCTCCCAAAGTGCTGGGATTACAGGCTTGAGCCACCGTGCCCGGCCTTTTTTTTTTTTTTTTTTTTTTGAGGCAGGGTCTTTTTCATACAGTGGTGCCATCACGGCTCACCGCAGCCTTGAACTCCTGGGCTCATGTGATCCTACTGCCTCAGCCCCGAGTAGCTGGGACTACAGGCACATGTCACCATGCCTGGTTAATTGTTTTAAATTTATTTTTTGTGGAGATGGGGTCTTGCTATATTGCCCAGGCTGGTCTCAAACTCCTGGGCTCAAGCAAGTCTCCCACCTCAGCCTTCCAAAGTGTTAGGATTAGGCATGAGTTACTGCGCCCATTCCGTGGCCATTCTTACATCACATTGGTCCTTTACCCTCTAGCCTTACATCAAAACTGGAAGTACACAGGCAGTGGACACCCTGGAATGAGTACAAGAGTACAGAGGGGTGAGGGGATGTTAGTCCCCAAACTAGGGCTGATTGTCCTCTTGTCTAAGCCATCCTTGTTTTCTTTCATTTTGGGGAAAGAAAGAAACAAGGAAATGGATGCTCTCTAGAAGAGGAGGAAGGGTATTCTCTGCTTGTTTGCACATTCGAGTTCAAAGTGGAGGTAGTTTTCAGCAAAAACTCAGTCACAGGTTCTTATTTCTATGAAAAAAAGGAATTTATGAGAACATTTCTGGCAGGGCACAGTGGCTCATGCCTGTAATCCCAGCACTTAGGGAAGCCAAGGCAGGTGGATCACTTGAGGTCAGGAGTTCGAGACCAGCCTGGCCAACATGGTGAAACTCCATCTCTATAAAAATACCAAAATTAGCTGGGCGTTGTGGTGCATGCCTGTAATCCCAGCTACTCCGGAAGCTGAGGCAGGAGAATTGCTTGAACCCGAAAGGTGGAGGTTGCAGTGAGCCAAGATCACACCACTGTACTCCAGGCTGTGTGACAGAGTAAGACTCCAACTCAAAAAAAAAAAAAAAAAAAATTCTCACTTTCATTTGGCTATGTGAGTGGGAGTTGTATTGACATAGGGGACTGCCTTCTCATTAATAATCCCTGGGCTCTCTGTTGCATGGTCCAGACAGGAAATCACATGACGATGAGTATCCTGAGGAAAATCTTCGTGAAAGATCTTGACATATGTCCCCTACACAAACTCCAGAAGACAGAATGCGGCAGCCACACGAAAGAGGAAACCAAGACTGCCTGCTTGGTAAGAACCTCATGGAATAGAAGCTAAGTGTTGAGAGTAAGCCTTGGTCACATCCAAGGGAGCCTCGGGACCCCCTCCCTAGATGGGGATATCTGTGAGGGCAGGGACTAGAGCTTGGGACGAGTGGCTGTCTCTGGAGTGAACAGCACTTGGCAGACAGTATGCGCTCAATAAAAATCTGCTGAATGAACTAACCAGTCATGATTTTCAGTGTAACATGATGCAGCTTGTCTAAGTCACAGGTGCTTTTTAACTAGCTAAAAATTTGAAAGTCTGAGTCCAAACCACATAGGCAGATATGCTTTGAGCAGGTCTACAGTGTGGGGCTGCTGTATTCAGCTTCTAGGGAACCTAGACTCCCCTCTGATGCTATCAGTTACTGGGTTTTTCTTCTCTGAGAAGCCCTGCCCTCCAGCCAGATGAGGGCTGTACAGATGTGGCTGTCCTACTGCCTCAAAAAAAAATGTGTGGAAGTCACACACACCTGGTTCAGGCCCTTCATATCCAAATCTGGAGAAAGTGTGGCTTACTAGGGTCACACAGTCAATAAAAGTTAGAGCAAAGACAAGGACCTAGGTCTACCAGATATCCAGATACACTTTATCTCCTCTACTCTAGAATTGCTTTTCTAAGAAGCTTATCACTCACTCTCCTTTAAATAACCTTCAGGACACCTGATGGGGAATTTTTTTTTTTTCCCCTATAGGATCCAGAAAGGCAGGATTTTTAGAGCAAGGGGAAAAATACATATATAAAGATAATTTTTTCTAAGTCATTTTATTGCAAAAGCATGGACTGCCTCTCATTAAGAAATACATTTGCCCTTCCAAAGTTGGTGTAACATCTATTGAGTGCCTACTTCGTACTGGGTCCTCTGCCAGGTGGGGGATCTTAACAATTTCCTAAATTAGATAATGTGTTAAAATACAGTGAAGATAGAGCTTTTTAACAAAATTCTGCCCTCAACCATTCCATCAAACAAGTATCATACGTCCTCAGATCTAAGATGCTGCCAATTATGGAATGCACCATCATTTTATGTAATCCCAAGAAAGAAAAAAATGCTGTCAGTTAAACTCTGATGTCAGCTGATTAAAAGACACACCCTGGCCGGGTGCGGTGGCTCACGCCTGTAATCCCAGCACTTTGGGAGGCTGAGGCAGGCGGATCACAGGGTCAGGAGATCGAGACCATCCTGACTAACATGGTGAAATCCCATCTCTACTAAAAATACAAAAAATTAGCTGGGCATGGTGGTGGGTGCCTGTAGTCCCAGCTACTTGGGAGGCTGAGGCAGGAGAATGGCATGAACCCAGGAGGCGGAGCTTGCAGTGAGCCGAGATCGCACCACTGCACTCCAGCCTGGGCGACAGAGCGACTCCATCTCAAAAAAAAAAAAAAAAATGACGCACCCTAATTTCAAAGATGTTGATTTCTAACTGTATCTTAGATTCAATGGAATATTATAAGCTATTTCTACTCTAAGTGACCATCTTTTAAAATCTAACTGCAAAGTGCAGGTTGGTTTTTAACTGTGACACACCTCTAAACAGGCCTTCATTTTTTAACAGAATTATGCTTGCACACCACTTAATGGTGACCTGTCCCCGTAGAATCCTCTGTTTTGGAAATATGTTCTCATGTCCAGAGGTCTTCAAAGCCACAATTCCCACATGTAGAATCAACCACCAGGTTCAGAATCTGCCTATGGGTTTCCCCAAAACCCAACAAAAGCAGAATCACTCTGCACTCACCCATCCAGCCTTTATTTTACCACTGTTAGGGCTTTTGCTGAATGTCAAGGGAAAAGATCACACACTGAAAGACCCCACTCTGGGCTGTGGCCGCTCCCTTGGGAGATGAAGTAGGGTAGCTCCAGAGGGGCATCTGGAGCTGTTCACCTCTGCTTCTTGTGCTTCAGAAGTCGCAGCCCCTACAGCATTATGGGGAAGAGAAAAAGTGCATATGCTGTGCCCAGGTGGAACAGCGACCTGCAAAACCACGCCATAGCTGAGGACATCTCCCAATCATTCATCCAATCATTCGTCCTAAATCACATTCTTTTTCTTGCTCTGGCTATACCACTACAGTTAAACTGTGAATGGGACAGATGAAGGGGGGAACCATGTCATTCTTAGCCAGGGAGCCCCCATGACCTAGGCAGACATAGGTGCACACAAGGGCCTGTTCACCAGTCAATTGAAAAGTCAAGAGTTCTGCACTAAAGCACCCCCTTCCATCCAAAGAGAGGCACAGAATGAAGTCCTCAAGGCCTTTCTCACGTGTCTCGCCTTGACCTGCTGAGATCACCAGGGAATCACAGCAGCTTTGCAGCACGGCCTCCCTGCTGCCCTGCCCGCGGAGTTGCTCCCTTCTTCTCCCACGGGTCTTTCTCTCTGTTCTGGTGTGGCTTCCTTGGAAAAGGGGAGATTTATTGAAAAAGAATACCCCGCTGGGCATGGTGGCTCATGTCTAATCCCAGCACTTTAAGAGGCTAAGGCGGGCAGATCACTTGAAGTTAGAAGATCAAGACCAGCCTGGCCAATATCATGAAACCACATCTCTACTAAAAATACAGAAATTAGGCTGGGTACGGTGGCTCATGCCTGTAATCCTAACACTTTGGGAGGCCAAGGTGGGTGGATCACGAGGTCAGGAGTTTGAGACCAGCCTGGTCAACATGGTGAAACCCCATCTCTACTAAAAATAAAAATTAGCCAGGCGTGGTGGTGGGCGCCTGTAATCCCAGCTACTGGGGAGGCTGAGGTAGGAGAATCGCTTGAACCCAGGAAAAGGAGGTTGCAGTGAGCTGAGATCATGCCATTGCACTCCAGCATGGGGGACAGAGCAAGACTCCATCTCAAAAAAAAAAAAAAAAAAAAAAAGTGTTAGTTGGGCATGATGGCACATAGCTGAGCTACTCGAGAGGCTGAGGTGGGAGAACTGCTTGAAACTCAGAGGTGGAGGTTGCAGTGAGCCAAGATTGCACCACTGCACTCCAGCCTCGGGGACACAGAAAGAAAGAAAGAAGGAAAGAGAGAGAAAGAGAGAGAGAAATACCCAAGACAGACCACACACCCAGGCCTTGGATGGTGAGGGGCTGAGGCAGCTGCTCTCTTGCCTTCTGCTGCTTGTGGTTGAGTCTGTTCAGATTGTTTCCTGTTGTTAATTGCAGCCCCATTCTGTGTCTCAGTCCGAACCATGAGAGCAACATGTCATCGCCTGGGCCTTCCAGCCAGGCAGGCCACACAGGTCAGAGGTGGCTGGCTAGCCTAGGGATGACCACCCCCTTCTTGGACACAGATGGGCCACAGGAGGGGCAGGAATTCCTTTGAGAGGAGACCTGGGGGCGTGGGGTCAGGGCAGGTAAGGTAAATGATACCTAGTAGCTGCCTTGTTGCTTTTCCCGTTTTCCCCAACTTTTCAGAAAGATGATGGCCTTTATAGAGACATCAAGATGACGGTAGCTAATATTCTATTGAGTGTGTGCTGTGTGCCAGGCACTGTGCTGTGCTCAGCACGTGTTACAGGCATTAACTGTGTTCCCACTTTGGCTCAGAGAGGATTTGGTCACTTGCCAGGGTCCCATATCTAGCTAACGGTGCCAAGCTTCTACTCCCTCACCTTAGGTAAAGTGTATGTGGCAGAATTCCTGAGTCCCAGAGGACTGCTCCCTTGGGAGTGGGGAAGACCAAGAGTACAGCCAGCCAGGCTGGTGAGCAGCTGCCAGGCGGCAGGAAGTGGCTTAAACTAAGGGTCGAAGCAAGGCAGAGAGAAGGGAAAACGTGAGCATTTCAGGACGGAATGGAAACAAACACCAACATTTCAGGAATGAGAAGCCAGCCAGAAGAGAGGGAAGGTTTGGCCAAAGGACTGGAAAGGGGCAAGAAAATGAAGTATGAACCAGGAAGCTATAGGCAATCAGTAGAAGTCCACAGCTAATTTGCATAATAAAAGGAAAAGTCATCTTGCTGGAATTTGTGGTGGTGGCTGCCTAGATTTGAAATCGTACCCTATAATTTGCCCCATTTCCAGTGAGAACCAGCATAAAACATTTCTAGAGCAAACAGTATATTGCACAAGGATAGATTTGCAACAAAAACTAGTTTTTCTAAGACTTGAAGCCTTCTGTCTTTTGTCACAGGGGGACCCAGGAAGCCCAATGATGTGCCAGCTACAGCAGTTCGATCTGTGGGTTCTGAGAGGAGTGCTGAACTTCGGTGGTGAGACGTGCCCTGGCCTGTTTCTGTACACCAAGGTGGAAGACTACAGCAAATGGATCACATCCAAGGCTGAGAGGGCCGGCCCTCCCCTGTCGTCACTCCACCACTGGGAAAAGTTGATTTCTTTCTCCCACCAGGGACCAAATGCCGCCATGACACAGAATTCTGATTCTGAACTAGGCCATGTTGGATCATACTTGCAGGGACAAGGAAGGACCATCACGCATTCACGACTAGCAACCAGCTCTAGAGATGATCTAGATGTTAGGGAGAAGGGTGTAAAGGAATCAGGCCGGTCTCCTGAGGCATCTGTACAACCCTTATACTATGACTATTATGGTGGGGAGGTGGGGGAAGGTAGGATTTCTGCAGGTCAGAAAAGGTTGCATCAGCCCGCAGAAATCATCTTGGTTTCCTTCATGCTTGTTTTCTTTTGCAGCAGTATCTAGTCTAGAAGCCACCCCACCAAACTGAAGAGTAAGCTCAGAATGCTGAGTGCCAGGCATTCACCATGCTGTTTTGGTGTCTGTTTTTAATAGTTGCACACCAGGGCTGCCATGGATAAGCCCACAGCATACACTGGGCTGGCTCTCCCTCCTCTGTCCCTCTCCTGGGTGTGGGAAGGTCACTTTTATTATGCTTGTGAACTAAATGCTGGCTAACAAGTGTCAAACCATTAGAGCGCCCTGTGGTTCTTTCAGTGGCAACAGTTCCAGGGGCCAGGCTGTGAAAACACTCCACATGGGCAGATGTGGCCCAGGAGGTGATGCTCAGCCTGGCTGGGGGGTTGGGAACACCAGGCAGACAGGGAACAGTCAGAGGAGCCGGTGACTAGAAAGGAGCTGATTACTTTAATAGGTCATGTTGTGGTCTGTAAGCCGTGGCCTGCCTCTGGCTAATTCCCAGCAAGGTAATCTGCCTGCAACTGCTCATTGGTTATTTTCATTCTATTCCAAGCCTTACGGTAGCCTTTTAAGGACATCTGAAAGAAAAAAGAAAAGAAAAGAAAAAAAAACTATAAAGGAGAGTGGGGAGAAGGTCACTTGGGGAAAACTGATTATGGTTACTCAGAATGCAGCCCTCATCCAGCCCCGTGATGGTGCAGGCAACCCTGTGTGGGGCAGCATGTCCTCCATGCATGCTGCTGTGTGGGGGCCACCAAGGGGCAGCACCCACCCAGAGGATTTTTCTATAGAGCATGTTTCTTCTGCTCAGTGAAGTGAGAAGTTGCATGCTCCTGCCACGATTCCGCTACTTCTCAGCTTCAGATCTAAGGGGCCTAAGTTTGGATCCTAATTTACTCTCTGCTGCAAAATGGCCAAAGGAGAGGCAGAAGAAAGTAACATAGGAAATGGGAACCAGGGTCTAGATGTGAAAACGCCAAGGTCCCAGTTTTCCAAGTGACCTGACTGGCTTTCTAAGCTACTCTGATGATGTCCTGCGTGACCTCAGTTTGCAACGTGGCCATGGCAGTCTGGGTGCTTGTCTTTCTTCTGACACCAGCATATGGTTTCCATTGCCCATTTATCCCCCACAGCTCACAGGAGCAAGGGCGCTTCCTGTCACACTACCATATTCAAAGTCTGCGGGATTCGTTGAAAAGCAGAAAGACCCATGGCGACTGTGTACATGCATGGAATGAGGTCCTGAGTGATATTTAAAAATCTATCAGTATCTCATTTTTTAAAAAACTGACTTCTCCATGTATAAAGTAGCAATCACTAAATTACCAGTGCAGAGGGATTCAGAAACTTCTAGAATTCATTAAGAAAACAGGCAACTAAAAACACACTATTACTACAGAGTTTCTCCCTGAAAATGGAAAAGACCCTGCCCCTAACAATGCAAAAGGGGGAACTTAAAAAAAAAATCATCCTTCATCTTGGTTTAATAGTTAAAGCAACTGCTGAGGTTTCTCCCAGAAATTACATATCCAAACATCTATATTCTTAGCCCAAAGAACAAAATCCTAAATGAAAACACTGAAGACATAAAAGACTGCCCATCTCAGGGCTCCCCGTGGCTCACCTCTGCTATCTCTACTTTCCTTTCCCACATCTTGATGCTCTTCTCCAAGTCCCCATTTAAGATCTTCTCCCGGACGTAAGTCATCACCTGTGGCGCCCGGAACTCAGCCAGCTGCTTCCGGAGCCTCTTGTTCACTGCCTCGGCTTTGGCCCGGTCCTGGGTTGGGAAGAACCAGTTACACCCAGGGAACCCCAGAAGTTCTTGCTTTGAGAACTCACTGGCCCTGACATCTCTTCCCATGGTTCTAATAGAGTTCCAAAAATAATGTTTACATTTTCAAAGAGGTTGGGGAGGGGGTGGGAATCACAAAACTCTGATTTTTTTGCAAAACATATTTTAAGCCAGTTCAGAAACACCTAGTGCGGTCTAAATAGTCTTGTTTCTTTCATTCCTTTCCCTTTTCTTTTCCTTTCCTTTCCTTTGTCTCTCTTCCCCTTTCCTTTCCTTCCCTCCTTCCTCTTCCTCTCCTTTATTAAGGAATGTGTTGTAGACTTCTTAGGGTTTTTCTGTGTGTGAAAAATTGTGTATTTAAGTGTACTTCGATCAGACTCAATTCACTTCCATGTCTTTTTAAATTATAAGGTATATATATAAAACATAAAATTTATCATCTTAACCATTTTTAACTATACAGTTCTGTGGCGTTAAGTACATTCACATTCTTGTGCAACCATCACCACCATCCATCTCCAGAACTCTTTTTGTCTTGTACAACTGAAATTCTGTACCCATTATACAATCACTCCTCCTTCCCTCGTCTCCCAGCCTCTGGCCCCCACCATTCCACTTTCTGTCTCTATGAATTTGACTTCTCTGGGTACCTCATATAAGTGGAATCATACACTATTTGTCCTTTTGTGACTGGCTTATTTCACTTAGCATAATGTCCTTAAGTTTCCTACACATGGTAGTATGCGTCAAAACATCCTTTCTTTCTAAGGTGGAATGATTTTCCGTTGTACGGATATACCACATTTTATTTATTTTGTTTATCCATTCATCCATCGATAAGACACTTGAGTTGCTTCCACTTCTTGGCTATTGTGAAGAATGGTGCTGTCAACATGGGTGTATAAAACTCTGTTCAATTCCCTTCTCAATTCTTTTGGGTACATTCCCAGATGCAGAATGGCTAGAACCTATGGTAATTCAATTTTGTGAGTAATCCTTGTCTTTTAAATATTTATTTTAAAAATTATCATACTGTAAAATTCATTAGCCCTTTTAATAAAATGCATTTTTTAAAAATTAACATCAGCTGGGGACAGTGGCTCACCCCTGTAATCCCAGCACTTTGGAAGGCTAAAGCGGGCGGATCACTTGAGGTCAGGAGTTTGAGACCAGCCTGGCCAACAGGGTGAAACCCCATCTCCACTAAAAATACAAAACTGAGTTAGGCATGGTGGCTTAGGCCTGTAATCCCAGCTATTTGGGAGGCTGAGGCAGGAGAATCGCTTGAACCCAGGAGGCGGAGGTTGCAGTGAGCCGAGATCATGACGCTTCACTCCAGCCTGAGCAACAGAGTGAAACTGTCTCCCCCCCAAAAATTAACATTATCCTTTTAACTTTTATTTTACTAATTCTTTTGTTTAGGCTATACATTCAGTTCAAATGGTACACTGTGACGAGCTCCCATCCCACTCCTGTCACCCCATCAGGAGGGTCTCCTGCCTAGAAGCATACACTGTTTTTAGGTTTTGTGCATCCTTCCAGAAATCTAGGCTTATACAAACATGTTTCCCTTTTTTGACCTAAATAGTAGCATACTCTATTCACTTTTATTCATCCAGATGTTTTCATTCAATAAATCTTGAAGATCTTTCTGTATCAGCACATGAAGAATTTACTCATTCTTTTTGACAGCTACATAATTTTCCACATGGATGTACCATAATTTAACAATTATCCCACAGTCACTTAACTGTTTAATCTCTTGCTATTACAATAAGCAATGCTGCAATTACTAACCATCTGGGTATACATCACATTGTCATTATGCAAGTGAATCAGTAGGATAAACTACTAAAAGTGAAATTGCTTGTTCTAGGGCAGTGGTTCTCAACCAGAGGTAATTTTGCCCCCAGGGGACATTTGGCAATGCCTAAAGACATTTTTGTGGGAATTAGAGGGGTGCTGCTGGCATCTAGTAGGTAGAGGCCAGTGATGCTACTAAAAACCCTACAATACACAAGACCTCCCCCTGCCCTGCCGCCACAAGAAAGAATTATCCAGCCCCAAATGTCAATAATAATGTGTTTAGGGTGAAAAACCCTGCCTTAAGCACATGTGCATGTTAATGTTTGGTAAACAGTGCTAAATTCCCCTTTATAATAATCAAGACAATTACACTTCCGCAGTAATGTTTGAGACTGCCGGTTTTCCCTCATTCTCTCACTCCAGTTTTATCAACTCTTTGATCTTTGTCAATCTAAGAGGAGGAAAATAATATCCCATCATAGCTTTATTTTGTATTCTTTGTATTATGAGTGAGGTAGAGCATTTTTCACGTTTTAGTATTTTAGCTTTTCAGTAAACTCTTGAAAACTTTTGCCCATTTTTTCTATTAGTTATTAGTTTTTTCTTGTTGATCTGTAGAAGTTATTTGTTTGGAGTTATTAGCTCCTTGTGATTTTAGATACAACATTTTTCCAGTTATTTACCTTTTGACTTTGCTTATGATCATTTTTGCTATGCGAAAAACTTACATTTTTATATAACTCACTTTACTGATGTCATAGTTTCTAGGTTTTATATTTTGAAAGGCCTCTTCATTCCAAGATTAAAAATTTTCCTAGTATTTATTTTAGGATTTTAATGGTTTTCTTACTTACATTTAAATATCTGATATACCTGAATTAACTTCAGTAAAAGACATAGTTCCAACTTAATTTTTTCCTTAATGGTTGACCAGTTACCCCAGTTACCCCATGTCATGTATTCAATAATCTGGCTGTCTGTTGATTAATGCCATGCCACTTTTATCATAAAGGTATCAACATCAAAGTTTTATCAAATATTTATATACTTATATGATCTGTATCAGGGTTCATTATAAGACCTTATACATTTTTCTTTGATCTTCCAGCCTATTCCTGAGCTTGTTTTAAATATTGTAACTTTATAACATATTTCATTATCTGATAGGGCTAGTCCTCTCATTTATTCATTTGGAATTTGGGGATACTCTTTTCCCCCCCCCAAAGGAATTTTTGAGTCAGTTGATTTAGATTCTTAACAACAAACAAACAAAAAAACCTTCCTTGGTATTTTAATTGGAATATCATATTTCACAGATCAACTTAAAGAGAACTAACATTTTTATTATGTTGAATCTTCCCAATATGGTATTGTCTTTTAATTCCTTGCTTCACAAAGCACAATCTGTGGCACTAGAAACACCTGGGAGCTGCAGACTCCCAGGCTACCCTGGACCTACCCACTCAGAATCTGTATTTTAATAAGATCCCCAGGTAATTGGTTTGCACCTTCCACTGTTTCAATACACTATAAAACAAGCCACTAATTTCATTTTTATTAACTTGTTTTCAGAATGCAATAATAAATTGTCAGGTGTTCAGTGAATAGCTCTTGTCTGTTTAGCATAAACAAACAACTGTGGAGAGACCCAAAGATATGGGCAGAACCATCAATGCATACTCCTGTCCAGATGGTGATTTGAGAATACCTAAGACAAATATTATGAAGTAGCAAGAACGAAGGCATTAAAACATAAGTGCTATAGCTGTGAGGGACACGCTGAGAAGACCAGAGATTATGATTCCCACCCAGCAACCCACAGCAATGTCACTATGGGAAAAGTTGTCCACTGTCCCACCCCAGTTCCAGGGCAGCAGTGCAGAAGTTTTGCCCAGGGAGAGAGGCTGTGTATTTGTCTGTTTTCACACTGCTGTAAAGAACTACCCGAGACTGGATAATTTTATAAAGAAAAGAAGATTTGATTGACTCACAGTTCTGCATGGCTAGGGAGGCCTCAGGAAACTTACAATCATGGTGGAAAGTGAAGGGGAAGTAAAGCACATTTTCACAAGGTAGCAGGAGAGAGAGCATGTGCAGCTGAAACTGCTACTTTAAAAACCATCAGATCTCGTGAGAACTCCCTCACTATCATAAGAACAGCATTAGGTAAACTGCCCCCATGATCCAATCACCTTCCACCAGGTGTCTCCTTTGACACATTGGAATTACAATTTGAGATGAGACTTGCATGGGGGCACAGAGCCAAACCAAATCAGGCTATAAATCAGAGGGCCATGGAATGTTGCCCAAGGGGACTTGCTTTATTTGGAACAGAGATGGGGAGCTCATGCCTAAGAACTGTGTGGGAAACAATGGAGTTTTTTAAGGTAAGCAATTTAGAGGAGGCTGGTAGTTCCACAATGTTAGTAGCAGCAAGTAAAATACTAAGCCAGCTATATGTTTAACAGAACAGAGAAAGAGACCACTAAGAAGAGCCCTTTGAGAGTTGGGGGAAGCCTCAAAGACTGGCAACACTTTGCCCCTGCAAAGGGTCCTGACTTTAATTGAATCAGAATGTAAAACAATTACTGTCTCAGGGTACTGTTGAAAGCAATAGAGCAATTAGCTAACAATTAATGAAGGCTGATGGCCAGGTGTGATGCCAATAGAGGTAGACCAGCTGTAAGCTTAGTAGGAAGATGCAGAGTCAAAGAGAACTCAGCAGAAGCAACAATTATCCCTGGTCATCAGGGCAATTGTATCCATGACCAAGGCTGCACCAGGTGAGGAGAAACATTAGAGAGTACTAACAGCAGGGGGCCGGGCGCGGTGGCTTACGCCTGTAATCCCAGCACTTTGGGAAGCCAAGGCAGGCAGATCACGAGGTCAGGAGATTGAGACCATCCTGGCTAATATGGCGAAACCCCGTCCCTACTAAACGTACAAAACATTAGCTGGGCGTGGTGGCGGGTGCCTGTAGTCCCAGCTACTTGGGAGGCTGAGGCAGGAGAATGGCGTGAACTTGGGAGGTGGAGCTTGCAGTGAGCCGAGATCGCGCCACTGCACTCCAGCCTGGGTGACAGAGCGAGACTCCATGTCAAAAAAAAAAAAAAAAAAGAGTACTAATAGGAGGGGAATAGACTTTACTGATCTAGTCCAGCCAAGTCACTCAACAAGTAACAAGCAAAAACTATGACAAGCCCAAGAAAGGGGTGGGAGGGATCAATATCAAGAATTGCTGTATCACCTAAAATATACAGCTTCCAACAAAAATTATGAGATAGGCAAAGAAATAGGAAAGCATGATCCACCCAGGGAAGGCAAAACAAACTGCCTTTGAGGGACAGCAGATGGTGGACTTAGCAGACAAAGTCTTCAAAGGAGCTATTCAAAAAACCAAAGGAAACCATGTTTAAAGAATTAAAGTAATAATAATAATGTCTCATCAAGTAACAAAAATCAATAAAGAGGTAGAAATTCATTTTTAAAACATAGAAAATCCAGAATCTTTTCAATATGATGACTGAAATGAAAAATTCACCACAGGAGACTGACAGCAGATTTAAGCCAGTAGAATAAAGCATTGGTAAACTTGTAGATTGATAGAGATTATGCAGATTGAGGAGCAAAGAGAAAAAAGAATGAAGAAAAATTAACAGTCTCAGAGAAATGTGGAACACCACTAAATGTACCAATATACAGGTAATGGGAGTAACAGAGAGACAAAAGAAAGAGAAAGGAGTAGAAAAAATTATTCAGATATAATGGCTGAAAATTTCACCAATTTGTTGGAAAACAGTAAGCCACACATCCAAAGGGCTCAACAAACTCCAAACAGAAGAAATGCAAATAAATCCACACCCAGAGACTCATCACACTCAAAATGTTGAATGGCAAAGCAAAGAGAAAATATTGAAAACAGCAAGAGAAAACAATTCATTACATACAAGAGAAGCCCAACAAGATTAACAGCTGATTTCTCATCCAAAACAATGAAGGCCAGAAGGCAATGGGCTGAAAGAAAAAAACCTGCCACTCAAGAATATTAAATCCTCAAAATGATCTTTCAAAATGAAAGCAAGCAATCAACACACTCAGATCTTGGTTTCTAATGTCATTCTCAAATAAAAGACACCAAGCCTCCTTGGAGAAATGGTGGATTCTAGGACTGAGGCAGAAAATATCTAAGATGAGCTTAGAACATCTTCTGGTGCCAGAAAGGAAGTGCTCAAAAAAAAAAAAGCCATAAAGATGAAGAGAGTCAAAGGGACACCAAATTCAACTGAAAGAGCTCCCAATGGCCAACCTGGAACAATCTGAGCAACAAAATAAATAATGTAATACAGTCACATGCCACATAAAACATTTTGGTCAACAGTAAACCACTTATGAAGATGGTCCCATAAGATTATAATGCCATATCTTTACTGTACCTTTTCTATGTTTAGATATGTTTGGATACTCAAATACTTAGCATTGTATTATAATTTCCTACAGCATTTAGTATAATAACATGTTTTTCAGGGTTATAGCCTAGAGCAACAGGCTACACAATAGAGCCTAGGTGTGTAGTAGGCTATACTATCTAGGTATACCATCATAGAGTATACTCTATAATGTTCACACAATGATGAAATTGCCTAACAATGCATTTCTCAGAATGTATCTCCATCATTAAACAATGCATGGCTTATGATATTATAACCCAACATATAAAACAAGTATCTATGAATTGAAACTGATATAAATAAATGATGTTAAAAATAAATAAATGATGTTAAAAATAAATAAATGGGGGAGAATAGATAAATCTCCTATACAGAAGAATTCCAAATAAATTATGTGGAACCCCCACTCCTTAAGTATGGGCTGTACATAGTGACTTCCTTTCGAAGAGTACAGTATGGAAAGGAGGGAGAGTAACTTCACAGTGAAGAAATCCGTCACATACTATCCATCTACGTGATCAAGGTTAACATCAATGATGAGTCATGTTGATAGTAGACTCCCTTGAAATGATGTGATGTGAATGGCACTTTATGTCTGTGGTCTTCCCCCTCAAAACACATAAACCCCAGTGTAATCATGAGAAAAACATCAAACAAATCCCAGTGGAGGAACATTCTACAAAAACCTGACAAGTACTCCTCAAAACTGTCAAGGTCATCAACATCAAGGAAATTCTGAGAAACTGTCTTAGCCAAGAGGAGCTTAAGGAGATATAGCAGTAAATGTAATGTGGATATCCTGGGTGGGATCCTGGAACAGTTAAGGGACGTTAGGTAAGAACTAAGGAAATGTGACAAAAGCACAGACTTTGATTAATAATACTGTATCAATACCGGTTCATTAATTGTAAAAAACACATTTTACAGATATAAGAGGTTAAAATAGGGGAAACTGGGTATGAGGTGTATGGCAGTTCTCTGTGCTATCTTCACAATTTTCCTGTAAATCTAAAACTTCTAAAATAAAAGTTTATTTCTGAAAAATAAAGGAAAAATAATGACATTCCCAGATTAACAAAAACCTACAGAAGTCATGGTTGGCAGACCTGCCTTACAAGAAACACTACAGGAAGTTCTTCAAGCTGAAAACAAGTGATACCCTACAGGAATATGAAATCGACATTAAAAAAGTAGTGCAAATAAAATTAACTGTATAATAGGTAACTATAAAAGACAGTATAATTGCATATTTCTTCTCTTAACTGATTTAAAAAGCAAGTGTATAAAAATACATATATAATTGTATTTGGGGAACTATAACATGTAATCATGGAGTGTATTTGACAGTAACAGCACAAAGGAGGCAGGTTGAAACAAAGCTGTATTTACATAAGAAACATCAGATAGTAACTCAAATTCACAGGAAGAAATGTAAACAAAAAGGTTAATATGACAAACTCTGTGAACATATTTCATCTCCTTTCTTCTTTCAGCTTTTGAACTCCTCGCTCACACCATTTAAAAAAATTAACTCAAAATCGATTATAAACCTAAACATAAGAGCTAAAATTATAAAATCTTAAAAGAAGACAGAGGAGAAAATCTTCATGATATTGGGTAAGGCAATGATTTCTTATATATGACACCAAAAGCACAAGATCAAAAGAAAAAAAATGGATAAATTGGACTTCTACCAAAACTAAAAACGTTTGTGTTGCAGACAAAACTATCAAGAAAGTGAAAGAAAATCCACAGTATGGGAGAAAATATTTGTGAATCTTATACAGATGATCCCTGACTTACAATGGGTCAACTTAAGTTGCTTTTTTTTTACTTTAAGATAGTGCTAAAGCAACACACATTCAGTAGAAACCATACTTCGAGTACCGACATAACCCATTTTTCACTTTCAGTACAGTATTCGATAAATTACATGAGACATTCAACACCCTATTATAAAACAGACTTTGTGTTCCATGATTTTGCCCAGTTGTAGGCTAATGTAAGTGTTCTGAGCATATTTAAAATAGGCTAGGCTAAGCTATAATGTTTAGTAGGTCAGGTATGTTAAATGCATTTTTAACTTATGATATTTTCAACTTACAATGGGTAAGTTAAAAAGATAACCCAACTAAGCAAAAGACTTGACTAGACATTTCTCAAAGAAAGACAAGTGGCCAATAAGCACATGATAAGATGCTCCATGTCATTAGAAAATTCAAATAAAAACCACAACGAGATATCACTTCATACCAAGTAGGATGGCCATTTTTTTAAAAAACTGAGAATAACAAAGATGTACGGAAACTGGAACCCTCACACATTGTGGGAATATGAAATGGGGCAGCCACTTTCAAAAACAGATTGCTAGTTTTTCTAGGTGTTAGACATAGAATTACCATGTATAACCCACAATTCCACTTCTAGGTATATGTCCAAGAGAAAAGAAAACACATCAAGAGAAAAGAAAACACATCAAGAGAAAAGAAAACACATCAAGAGAAAAGAAAACACGTATCCACAGAAAAACTTGTACCAGGATGTTCATATCAGAATGACTCACGATAGTCCCGAAGTGGAATCCCAAATGTCCACTGAGTGATGAATGGATAAATAAAATGTGGTCTATCCACACAATGAAATGCTATTCAGCCATGACAATAAACAAATGATACATGATACAAGTGTACCTTGAAAATGTTATTCCAAGTGAAAAAAGCCACTCATAAAAGACCACATATTGTATAATCTCTTTTAAATGAAATGTCCAGAATACGCAAATCCACAGAGGCATAAAGTAGATTAGTGGCCGCCAAGAGCTGGAGGGTGAGAGTGGGGTGTGGGGAATGGAGAAGGACTTTTCTTTCTTTCATTTTATAAATAAATGTACTTAAGTAGATTTTTGTTTTGTTTTGCTTTGAGATGGAGTCTCCCTCTGTCACCCAGGTTGGAGTGCAATGGCACAATCTCGGCTCACTGCAACCTCCACCTCGTGGGCTCAAGCGATTCTTCTGCCTCAGCCTCCCAAGTAGATGGGACTACAGGTGCCCACCACCACGCCCAGCTAATTTTTGTATTTTTAGTAGAGGCCAGGTTTCACCATGTTAGCCAGACTGGTCTTGAACTCCTGACCTCAAATGATCTGCCCACCTCAGCCTCCCAAAGTGCTGGGATTACAGGGTGAGCCACTGCACCTGTCCTATGGGGAAGGAGGTCTAATGGGTGCAGGGTTTTCTTCTGGGGTGATGAAAATGTTCTAAAATTATTGTGCTGATGGTTACACAACTCTGTGAATATATTATAATCCACTGAACTGTACACTTTAAATGGGTGATTATATGGTATATAAATTAAATTCCAATAAAGCTATTTTCAAAACATTAACAAGAAAACTAAAATATACTAAGCAGTGAATGCCCAGCTTTTAAAAAAAATCAATTTTAAGTTTTACTTTTAATCTAATAACTATCAACCCAAGGAAAAAATAAATAAGGACCACAGCAATTCTGCATTAAGAGAGTTCACAGGTTTTTGCTTTAACTTTGCTTCTTGCCACTCTGTACTGAGCCTGGGGTTTTTTTGCGGAAGATGTTGGTTCTCCATCGAGAAAATGATGTGCATGCTGTGATGTAACTTAGATGTGAATAATCCTGTGGCTTTGGGGCCACTGTAGGCAAATTTGGGGCCACACAAGACAATGACACTAATAATCATACAGTTTTAGAGGTTAACAAAGCGTCATTATATGTGGTCCTCTCTAGCCACTACAATAAGGGCAGTAGATCTATTTCACAGACGTGGAAACAGTCCTATTTAAAAGCTTGTTCAAGACTAGAAATTGGCAGCACCAAACCTCGTACCAGGCCTTCTGATCACGAGTCCAGCACTCTTTCTCCTGCGCCCCAAAAAGTTCTCTTTGCATCACATCCTATGTGCATTTAAGTTAGGGAAATTCAGCTATCAATTGTCAGCAAAGTAATGAGAGAGGTAAATTGCAATTTAGATAGGCAGGGAGCTCAGATGACTCCATTCACCTCTTCACACAGTGACCACAGGCCTTGGAGTGAGCCCAGGACAGAGGTCACAGGTCTGCTGTCCTTCAGTGGTCTCTGCTACAGGCTACTCAGGCTGTGAGTGTCTAGCCCGGGTATCAGGCGAGATGTCATATGGTTATGACCTCTCTCTCTCTCTCTGTTTCTCTCTCTCTCTCTTTCTGTCTCTCTTTCCTCTCTCTGTCTCTCCTTTACATCAAACATTCTATTTTGGCATGTGTACTTTTTTTCCTATCAGGGACATTACTACATGCATTAAACATTTTTCCTGGGGTTATAGACACGAAACTTTGAATATTGTACTTTATGGGTCACTTAAGGAATTCCCAAATGTTATTTGGACTCTACGAAATTTTTGTTTTCTGAGGTGACTCTAGAACCCAACTGAGCAGTAAAATGCGACACACCTGGACTGTAGGTCTCCAGGTGCCACTTTGTGCTTTGATGGCCCAGAGCTACTTTGATTTTTATGGTCTAGGCTTTTCTAGATAAACCAGCAAGGTGGCTTAGATCTTGGTGGACCTTGACTCAAGCCCTTATAAACACAAGGAGACAAATACCAGAAATACCACATTTTGCCCTCTCCTACCTCCTCTACTTGTAGTGTTTCTTTTTCAATTTTGTCAAGTAGTTCTTTTCTCAGCAAGATCTCCTTGTCCAGATTGATGTATATTTCCATTGCCTTGTGAAGCTTGCTCTGAAATATAACAACACAGCAAGTCTTGAGCTAAGATGACCTCTCAGAACCGCAGGAAGGGGAGACAGCTCTTTGTTAACGAACAGAAAAGCAGGACCATCCAGAAAGTCCAAATTGCCTTTCTCACTGTTGCCCAGATTTTCCAAATCCTGATGTCTGAGAACTGGTGTGGTAGGAGGGGACCTTGGAGTCTTGTCCTCAGCTGGACAGGCAAAGAAGTAAGGCACACGGGGACCTAAATCTTTGGGGAGGTCCCAGAACCTTTCTAAACTTGGGTCCAGTCACCATGTAGGGTTGTGGAGAGGTGTACAGGAGACAGCCTGGTAGAGTGCTGAGGCACATGGAGAACATTCAACAAACAGCTGCCGTGACTATCTCATGTGGATGGAGAGTGGGGAATACTCCTCATAAGGTGGGTGCTACTGCTATCTCCATTTATAGGTGAGAGAACTGACCCTTAGGGAGGTAAAACCATTTCCCCAAGGACACAGAGACCAGGGGGAGCTGGGAACTGAGCCCATACAGTGAGATTCCACAGCCCACAGGCTCCACCACCGTCTCATCACCTAATGAGGCCGGGCCTGCTAGTTTTAGAGGAGTCCTGCAGGAGCACAGCCTTGCAGATTCCCACGGCATCATTGCCCTTCACCGGCTCCTGCAGGCCCCACCCCTGCTTCTTAGATTGGTCCCCTTTTGACCACTCTCTCTCAGTGGGGAAGAGTCGGCCAGAGGCGCTGGGATGTGCTTTGCTGAGCAGAGGAGTGGGCCAAGGGAAAGACACAGTGATTTGGGGGAGCTCACTCAACAAACCCTGAAAACCCACCCACCAGGCGCCAGTCCCTGCACCACGCACTGGCCAGTGAAGCAAACTAGGCTCTGCCACCAGAAGGCTGGCTCACAGCCCGGACAGTAGGGGAAAGGCAGTAAAATAATTGCAAGAAGAAATGTAAGACTCAATTGTGCCAAGCTATGAGAATGCCAGGACAGCGTTGGAGAAGGTTTTCCTGAAAAAAAAAAATATATATATATATATAATATATATATTATATATTAAAAATATATATATGTTATATATTTAATATATTATATATATATAATATATATATTTTATATATATATGCTGGGAAGAGAGCTGAAAGGTTGAGTCAGTATGTCTAGGTGAAGAGGGAAGAGAACATTCCAAGCTAAGGAAAGAGCCAAGGAGAGGAGGATCTAATAGGAGCTGGGAGAGTGGGTAGAGAGCGGCAGGGCCACAGTCAAAGTAAAGGCAGGAGGAGGGGGCAAGGGCATTGCCCCAGGGTGTCAAAACAGAGAAGACTAGAACCACCTGCCTGGGGGACCTTCCAGCACCCAGGGGCCATTCTCTTCCCCACTCCTATTTTCAGGCCTCCCTTCTTAAGGCTCATTCCCTGTTCCATGTCCTGCCTGAGAATTGCTCTGCTAACGAAAGCAAAAGTGAATGAGACCAGACTGACAGGGTGAGGTGTGGGGCCAGGGAGATGGGGCAGGACTTTGCTGCAAATCCAGCAATTCAGGTGGGAGGAAGGAGAGTGGAGGGAAGACAAGTGGTCACCAACTTAGAGCGGCAGGGCAGGAAGGAATGGAGGTACAAGAGTAGCAGCGAGGCCATCACTGGCTCTGCCAGGGCAGTCTCCACGAAGGCTGATAAAAGCTGCATTGGTGATGCTGAGTCAAGATGTGGGTCCCTTGGGGAGGCCACTTTTGAAAAGGACTGCATTCACTTTCTATTGCTATATAACAAATTACCACAGACTTTTGTGGCTTAGAGCCACACCCATTTATTATCTCACAGCTTCCATAGGCCAGGAGTCTGCACACAGTGTGGCTGGATTCTCCCCCACGGTCGCATCTGGCTGAAATCAAGGTGTCCGCCAGGGCTGTGGTTCTTGTCAAGGGCTCAGGGTCCTCTTCCAAGCTCCCTTATTGCTGGCAGAAGGTACTTCCTTGAAGCTATAGGACCAAGGCCCTTGTTTTCTTTTGGGCTATCAGCAGGAGGTCGCCTCAGCTTCCAGAGGTCCCTCTTGAATCCCTTCCATATGGCCCCTCTGTCTTTAAGCCCACAATGGAGAAGACCTCCTCCAGCCATTTCTCCTCATGGTTCATATCTATGACTTCCTCTTCCAGAGAAACTGTTCTTTCAAAGGGCTCGTGTGATTAGGTCAGGCCAAGTGGGTGATCTCCCGGTCTTTAGTCAACTGTGCCATACAGTATAACCGACCCATAGAACAGAACAGAACTTAACCGAAACCATCATATTCACAGTCCTGGCCGGAGATTATACAGGGTGTAGATACCAGGGGCTGGGGAGTCTTGGGGACATCTTAGAATTCTACCTACAAGGCCCCAGATCACTAGTTTACAGGCAGTCTGGAGTGACTCATCACAGCTGTAGTCACATGCTTACATTTCACCAAACTCCACCAGGCAGGGCTTGAGGGCATAAAGTCAGAGAAAAAGCTGCCACCTTGACTCAGGCTCACACATGAAACTCACAGAAGAGAAGAGCCCATTTCTGCCTGGTGCTGTCTCAATGCGGTACCCTTAGCACTTAGCCTGGTGCCTACCCTACTGAAGGTATTGGTACTTTTAGTATAGAGGAAAATTATTCTGCATGTCTTTAACAAGGTTTCATACTTGGGTGTTTGATATTTGTTTCTTTATTTTCATTTTCGGATTGCTGGGAGAATGAATGTTTCATATTTACATCAAAGTGGCCCCTCCTGTCACCCTCCCACGCCTACCAAATACACACCTGTTCTGCAAGCAGTTCATTCAGCAATATTGGCCAAGCACCTGCTTTGGCCAGGCACCATCCTTGATGCTGGGGACATAACACATACTAGATAGAGCATCATCCTGGTGACACAAAACTTGCTTCCAAGAGGTGAAGAATCTTGCCTAGATGAAGCACCTCCCCCAGCAGAACATTCAAGCACAGGCAAGGTCTGACTCCACAACTCAGTTGTTCTGCCTCCATTTCCCCCAGGAATGGCTCTCACTCTGCCCATGGTGGCCTGTGCTGCTGATCTCGGGTACTGCAAGCAATCTGCACTGCGTGTTTAGACCCATCCTAAAGAGGTCAGGCCCTGCAACCTGGCAGTTTGATTTTAAAAATCAGTAGCTCCATTTCCAAAACCCTTGGCTTTTCCCCCACAAGACCAGGCAGGCCCTGTGCTACTTAACTGATTCCACGGGATAAGATGGAGGTCCAGTGTGATCTAAGCAAGTACAACCCGCTCTCCAGGCAGCGAGGGCCTGGGAGCCACAGGAATTGGTTTCCTCTATAAATAACAGTGATCAGATAAGCTAAAAACTGATGAGAGAAGCTAAAAGTAGAGGATCTGTCGGATGTTTATGACACATAAATTTCAGAATGCCAGCACACTGTTTTCTACATACTTTATGCTGGAAAAGGCAGTCGGGTGGGATACACACTGAGTTAGGTGGGATGCACACTGGGCTTGGAGTCCCATCTCTGTCAGTAACTTGTTGCTTGAATTTGGCAAATACTCTGCATCTTTTTTTTTTTTTTGAGACAGAGTCTTGCTCTGTTGCCCAGGCTGGGGTACAGTGGCATGATCTCAGCTCACTGCAACCTCTGCCCCTGGGGGTTCAAGCAATCCTTGTGCCTCAGCCTCCCAAGTAGCTGAGATTACAGGTGTGCACCACTACGCCCAGATAATTTTTTGTATTTTTAGTAGAGACAGGGTTTTGCCATGTTGGCCAGGCTGGTTTTGAACTTCTGGCCTCAGGTGATCTGCCCATCTAGGCCTCCCAAAGTGCTGGGATTGCAGGTGTGAGCCACTGCTCCCTGTCTACTCTGCATCTTTGACCCTCGGTTTTTTTCATTTGTAAAAGGAAAATGTTGAACAAACATAAACCTGGCCTAAACGCATTCACATTCACATTTTTAAACTGTGTGGACCAAACAAAGCCCATCTGCGAGCTACCTAAGCTCATAGCCACCGATATCACCTGGGCACTATGTGAGGGGTCAGCAAAACTTTTCTGTAAGGGACCACATAGTAAATATTTTAGGTTTTGCAAGCCCAGAAGCAAAATTGTGGGTATTGTGTACTTACATTAACAAGAGAAAAAAATCCTACCAACGTTTTATCGATTCAATTCAAGATATAATAATATTTTAGAATATAGGTCTACTAATGAAAGAAATGGAATTTCTAGGGAAGAAACCAATGTTGCTTCATTTGGTTTCCAGTTAGTGTTTTCTATAATCAAATTGGTTATAAAGGTTCTTCTGTAATATCATTCTTAGCTCACAGGGCAGTGGGTGGGGATACACTGGCCTGTAGTTGCTGAATACTACATTAGATGGTCTCTAGCAGGGTAACCAGATGGCCTCGTCTGTTGGGGCCAGGCCCTTTGTGTGCCTATAGTCTCTGCCTAATTATTAACAGTGCCTCTTTTCCCTCCCAAAAGAGTTCTGTTTGGATGATAAATTATTTAGTAGTTTTCTGATCTATAGCTAAGACTGCTTTCCTTTGCAGGGTTTTAAGCAGGAAAGTGCTTATAATGTGCTCAAATTAAACAGGGCTCTAAATGTGGTTAGTTCTCAAAACTCACCATCCATAAAAATCACTTGGGGAATTAACAACAACAATAAAAAAGAAAACAAAATAAATAAGATGCATAGCCCTCACCTCCTAATTCAATTAGTCAGAGTGGGACTAGTCATCTATCTATCTATCTATCCATCCATCCATCTATCTACCTACCTATCATCTATCTATCTTTTTTTTTTTTTTTTCTTTTTAAAGAAAAACCCTGGTTCTCACACACAGCCAGGGTTATGGGAGCATTCAGGAAATTTCAGAACACATGGCTTGACAGTGAGGGGGCACCTAAGCGCTGTGTGAAACCGGAGTGCACAAGAACCTCCCTGTGGCCAGAAAGGTGAGTATGGAAAGCCTTGGGGGAGCCTTAGGCATCAGGGATGGCCTTACTTTGTAGGCATTGAGGACCTGCAGAGTATTTCCAGATGAGAGCTTTAGCTGGGTCAGTTCTTGATTCCTTGCTTCAATTGTTTCAAGAAATTGAGCGTTCTCTATCTTCAACTGCTGAAAATCAACATCATGAAGGGCCTCACCCACCTCTTCTTTCTACAGCTCAGAAAGATGAAAGAAAAGATGATACGTCAGCTGTGATTCTGAATGTATGGCTCACATCTTGCAACTCTTGATAAGACTTTGGAGGTCAGTCATCATTCAGTCATTCAACAAACACGTATTGGGCATCTGTTTGGTCCCAGGCATGGTGTTAGGCACTGGGAATAGAGATTTAAGTAAATACAATGTTCCCTGGCTCCAGGCAGTGCATATGAGGGTTTACAGACAAGCCATTGACTCAACAGTGTGGCGCAGTGGGATGTGTTGTTCGGGGGGAATGTGGGGGAGTGGGGGCAGAGGGCACACAGAAGTCGCTAAGCCAGGCCAGGGGAGGATGAAAGACTGAGTCACGCACAGAGGACATCCCACAGTGGGTGGTGCCTAACAGGGCCATGAAGGAAGAGAAAGAATCAGGCCATTTAAAAGTTGTTTTTAACATGAAAAACCCAGGACAAGCAGCCCATAGATTCCCCCTTCTTTGATCATCTGATATTTCTGCACTGCAGTGCCCGAGTGTATAAGGTTCCCTCCCTGTCCTGGCCCACCTTACCAGCCCTGCCAGGTCTATGCCACTTTATATCTGTGGCAGACAACAGACCGACTTGGGAACTGCTGTTCCTCACTCCCACACCTCACTCATGCTGTCTGTCCTATCTCCTGGGATTCATCTTCTTCCCCTTCCCAAAACAACACAACTTCCTTAAGCCCCAATACAACCATTCCTCCAGCTGAGATGCTCCCAACCTGTTTTCCACACCGGAGGGGGATCCCTCTCTCTGCTGAGCCCCTGGAAGCTTTAGCTCTGTGATCCTTGGTATGTAGCTTCTTTTTTTATTTTTCTTTTTTTCTGAGACGGAGTCTCGCTCTGTCACCCAGGCTGGAGTGCAGTGGCGCAATCTCGGCTCACTGCAAGCTCCGCCTCTAGGGTTCATGCCATTCTCCTGCCTCAGCCTCCCGAGTAGCTGGGACTACAGGCGCCCGCCACCATGTCCAGCTAATTTTTTTGTATTTTTAGTAGAGACAGGGTTTCACTGTGTTAGCCAGGATGGTCTCAATCTCCTGACCTCGTGATCCACCCACCTCGGCCTCCCAAAGTGCTAGGATTACAGGTGTGAGCCACCGCGCCCAGCCAGTCCTTGGTATATAGCTTCTGTATACAATTACACATATACACCTTTTCTCACAACACTGCTGCCCACTAGTCTAGGAGCTCACAAGGGCAGGGCCCGTGTCTGTGTTACCTCTGTGTAGCAGCAGCATTAAGGTTAAAGATCATCCATCTACTCCCTATCTCCAGCTTAAAGCCCCTCTTCAAGATGCCGGTGCTTACATGAACCTCCAAGTACCAGGAACTGATGATCTGCAGACAGCTCCACTGGGACCACTCACTGCAGAATTTTTTCTTGCACTGAACTCAAATCTCCTTCCCTGACACCTCCATCCACAGCCCCAGCTCTGCTCTCCCTTCCTGCTGCAACCCTGAGCACTTGGAGACATGGCTGTGGCCCTCCTGGGCCCTCTCTCCTCGGGCACATCAGTCCCAGGCTCTTGGAGATGGTTTCTATTCCCGACATCTGGCTTGCTCTCCGATGTGAACTCTAGTTTGCCAATTCTTCCAAGGGTGGGGCTCACCCTGTGACATGACACTCCAGGTAGGGGCCGCTCAGACACAGCAGAGAAAGTCTACCCCTTCCTTGTTCTGGGCACTGTGTTTCTATAAGTGCAGCCTATGCCATAGCATCACCACCAGCTGAGCTGACTTTATCAGGTACTCTATGGCTAAGCCAACCTGTACCTGATCAGGTATTTTGGGGGATCAAAAGTGTAGGGTGTTACACTTGTCCTTCGTCACTTCATGCTGTTAAATCTGTCCCAGCTTGCTGAGGTCTTTCTGGATCCCAAGTCACTCAAGCAATAGTGCCCCAACGTGTTAATTCTCCTGCCCAGTTTTGTGTCCTTGTCAGTAGCCCCCTTTGATGAGCATGCCACCAGTGCCCAAATTCAAGTTAATAATAAAAATATTGAGCTAGGAAAGGACGGAACCATGTTTGCCTTACTGCCTTTCATCAGGAGCCATTAGGGTCAGCTGGTGGTGATGCTAGACACATCAAAGCACATATAACTGTGCTACCAGGCCATTTTCCCAGAAAGGGCCAACAAGTATGTCTTGAGGGTCTTTTAAATTCACGCCAACTCTGTCTACAGAAAACCTCTGATTTGCCTGCACAGTCATCATATGAGTTTCCTATTGCTGCTGTAACAAATCACCACAAACCTTGTGGCTTTAATGCAAATTTATTATTTTATAGTTCTGGAGGTCAGGAGTCTGAAATGGGTTGGGAGGCTCAAATCAGGATCTCAGCAGGGCTGCATTTCTTCCCAAGGCTCTAGGGGAGAATCTGTTGTTTCCTTGTCATTTCCAGCTTCTAGAAGCTGTCTGCAGTCCTTGATTCCTGGCCCCTTCTCCCTAGCATGAAAGCTCATCACTCTGATCTCTGCTTCTGTTATCATAGCTTCTCCCACCCTCCTGCTTCCCACTGATAAGGAGAGAGATTATATAGGGCCCACCCAGGTAATTCAAAACCATCTCCCCATCTCAAGATCCTAAATTAATCACATCTGCAAAATCCTTTTTGCCATGTAAGTTAATGTATTCACTGATTCCAGGGATTAGGATATGGACATTTTGGGGTGGGGGTGGGAACCTTATTCAGCCTACCATGGTAACCTTAAAAAGAAACAGAGAGAGAGAGAAAGGACCACATACCTGCCTCAATTGTGAAAGCAGTTTTTTCCTCTGAACTTTGAGAGAAACATTTTTCAAACGTAATTTCTCCTTCATATTATCCTAAAACATAAAGGCATATTTTAATGCATTTAATCTATTTCTCTCCTTTTTCCCATTGGTTTGAAAAGTGGATGGTTCTGGGGCTGCAAACCAAACCTTGAGCCCTAACATTCTGTCACTTATTTTAGGTCCTTTTACTTCTACTTAAGCTGGGGCTGGTATGATATTTCATGACCAAGAAGCAGAACACATTGGTTTTGCAACATGCAAATTTTACATTGCTTTCAAAATCAAGATTATTTGGGTGTATGCTACTGTAGGGGTCTTTCCTGACAAAATGATCTTATGATTTTTGGTCTTGTATTCCCATGGTAGTTTACATAATTTTTATTACTCTTAACATGTTAGGGTTAGTAACCCTACCTTGTCTCCAGGATCTAAAGCTTGACATATTGTAAAATCTCTGGAAATGAAGGTTACCCCCCAAATTCTCCTTTTTTCTCATAACAGCCCAAGGTCTATCTCCTGATAACAAAGGATCTCAAAGAGCTTTAGATTCACCTGTAATCCCAGCACTTTAGGAGGCCAAGGTGGGTGGACTGCTGGAGCCCAAGAGTTCAAGACCAGCCTGGGCAACACAGTGAGACCCCATCTCTATAACAATTTTTTAAAAGGTTTTTTTTTAAAATTTGAAGAAGAGATTTACCTGTCCTACTCCACAGTCATCTCTCTAGACAGGCTGGACCAGACCAGTCTCATACCTTTCTCAAGAAAAGATAACAGATCTTGAAACAAATAACAAAAAACAGAAATCAATCTGAGGTACTATTAATATACATCCTGCCTGGCTGGTGTTAACCTTGATAAACATTCATTCATTCATTCATTCATTCATTCATTTATTTTTTCTGAGATGGAGTCTTGCTCTGTTGCCCAGGCTAGAGTGCAGTGGCGTGATCTCGGCTCACTGCAACCTCTGCTTCCCAGGTTCAAGCAATTCTCCTGCCTCAGCCTCTCAAGCAGCTGGGATTACAGGCGCACACCACCTCACCCAGCTAATTTTTGTATTTTTGGTACAGATGGGGTTTCACCATGTTGGCCAGGCTGGTCCTCCAGCTCCGATGATCCGCCTGCCTCAGCCTCCCAAAGTGCTGGGATTACAGGCGTGAGCCACTGCGCCCAGCCATAAACATACATTTTAAAACATGCATATACACATACACTTTCAGGGATGCAAAGAAAATCTGCATATGTGGGCAACATTTATGGTAGACCAAATGGAGCTAGGCTGCTTCACATGGACGATTTCTATAACATCCCTGCAAGAATGTTTTTTCCCTTTTTAAGCTCCGTCTGCCAACTCACCCTCCGGCGGTTCGTGTCCTCTATGTATTTCATCACTTTCTGAGTGGCCAAAATACTCCCTTTCTTCTTGGATATGGCTTTTAGAATATCTTTTTCAAACTCATGCACTGCTCTCGCAACTTCATTCCATCGAATTTCAGCCTCCTCAATGATCGCCTGGGGGATCAGCACAAAGAGAGAAGAATGTTTCCAGCAATCTTCAAGGATGTGTCCTCTAAGAAAACCTAAGTTCCCAGGCCTCTTTGTGTCCCAAAATATGTTTCTTCTTAGTCTTAGGAACATATCCTTAAGATACAAACTTGACTATTCAATGTTATTAGTTAAAAGCATTCTTTGAAAAATAGAATCCATAAAAAGAGAGCAAACAAAAACAGATGTCAGGTATCTATCTTTTTTTTTTTTTTTTTTTTTTAATGGAGTCTTGCTCTATCGCCCAGGCTGGAGTGCAGTGGCACAATCTCGGCTCACTGCGACCTCCGCCTCCCGGGTTCACGCCATTCTCCTGCCTCAGCCTCCCGAGTAGCTGGGACTATAGGTGCCCGCCACCACGCCCGGCTAAATTTTTGTATTTTTAGTGGAGATGGGGTTTCACCGTGTTAGCCAGCACGGTCATGATCTCCTGACTTTGTGATCCACCCGCCTCGGCCTCCCAAATTGCTGGGATTACAGGCGTAAGCTACCGCACCTGGCCTTTTTTTTTTTTTGAGAGAGAGTCTCTCTCTGTTGCCCAGGTTGGAGTGCAGTGACACAATCTCAGCTCACTGCAACCTCCGCCTCCCCGGTTCAAGCAATTCTCCTGCCTCAGCCTCCTGAGTAGCTGGAACTACAGGCACCCACCACCATGCGGGTGGTGTCTCTTAGCTAATTTTTGTATTTTTAGTAGAGAAGGGTTTCACCAAGTTGGCCAGGCTGGTCTTGAACTCCTGACCTCAGGTGATCCGCCCACCTCAGCCTCTCAAAGTGCTGGTACTACAGGCATGAGCCACCATGCCTGGCCAAGGTATCTATCTAGATATGTATTTCCATATTTGAGATTATTTATCCATTAAAAATATCTGTAAGGATATACATCAAAACATGAACCACAGTTACATCTACAGAGATGGATTAGTGGGGAAATAAAGAGGCACTCTTATTATATTTCTGTTACTTTTAAAAGAAGACATTATACTTCCAAGCCTGAGTATTTGAGGGGAGAGAATGGAAAAAAATAAAGAAGATATTATAAAGTCAGGTATGGTGCCCGTAGTCCCAGCTGCTCAGGAGGCTGAGGCAAGAGGATTGCTGGAGGCCAGAAGTTTGAGGCTGTAGTGTGCCATGATCGTGACTGTGAATGGCCACTGCACCCCAGCCTGAGCAATGCAGTGAGGCCCCATCTCTTAAAAAAAAAAAAAAAAAAAAAAAAGTTATAAAATGAATATATGTATTGACATAAAGAGATGTTGTTAAGTGAAAAATATAGTTTACAAAATAACATGATACTATTTTTTAGAAGAAATTCATATATGCATAGAAAATTATCTAAACTGTAGGAGGTAAATGGAAAGTCAACAGAAATTACCTGTGAGTGGTAAATTGTGAATGTTTTCAAATGTTCTTTTAGCTTAACTGTATTTTTCAACATTCTACAACATAGATTGCCTGGAAATAAGAAAACACTTACACACACACACATTACTATAAAAAATACATTGGAATGGTATCTGCAGCCAGACTGCAAGTCATCCTAGTTCAGACTTTTTTTCTGGGCACCAAGAAGCAAAAGCATTTTCACTGGCTGACCTCAGGCTCCAGCCTCTTCCCAGCCCCATCATCTCCACATGGTAGAACATCAATCCACCTGAAATGCTGCTTTCAACACGTTGCTCTCCTACTCAAGTATCCTCAGTGAGGTCCAGCTTTCTAAGACATCAAAGATAAACTCCTTGGCATGGCTCTCAAGAAATCATTGCCTTACTCAACCTGACTTCCTGAAGCAGCCTCCAAAGTAGCCTCTTCTCTAATCACACCAGCCTCCTCAATGTCATGAGCTCACCATGCTTGTGCCCACCTCCACTTCCTTGCCCATGTCATTCTCTTTACCTGGGGTGCCTTTCTTTCCCTGTGCCTTAAACAGATGTCATCATTCTTCAAGATCATGCCAAGTCCCTTTTAAGCCCTACCTCCTCAACACATTCTTTTTGACCACTCTAGCCCATACTGATCTCTGTCTCTGCACTTGATGCTTACATTGCACAACCTAGCAGGTCAGGATAACGCTACCACATCCCAACCTCCTTTAACTTGCTAGAATTCAACAATGCATGTTTGGAAAGAGAGAGAGGAGGGGTGGGAGAGCGGTATCAGTTGATGTATACAGATGGTTGCATCAATGGGAGACATGAGTCTACTGATCGGTCCCTCTTGAGACAAGTGTGATTCTGTGAATGCCCACATTTAGAAACAGAAAAATAGAAAACTTTAGAAATAGAACAGAAGTATCTATTTTTCATACAACATGGGTCTCAAATGCAAGCCAACAACGTCATCCTGTGGGCAACCGAATTAACAGTGATGTTTCTTCTCTGGAGGAAATTGACTGTATTGGACTCACTAAGAGACACTACTATATTAGTCTGTAACAGGGCATGAACCATGGGCACGTGTGCCGTATAGAAATGCTGACCTAGGGGCCGGGAGCAATGGCTCACGCCTGTAATTCCAGCACTTTGGGAGGCTGAGGCGGGTGGATCATGGGGTCAGGAGATCGAGACCATCCTGGCTAACATGGTGAAACCCTGTCTCTACTAAAAATACAAAAAAAATTAGCTGGGCATGGTGGTGGGTGCCTGTAGTCCCAGCTACTTGGGAGGCTGAGGCAGGAGAACGTCATGAACCTGGGAGGCGGAGCTTGCAGTGAGCTGAGATCGCACCACTGCACTCTAGCCTGGGCAACTGAGCAAGACTCCGTCTCAAAAAAAAAAAAAAAAAGAAGAAAAAAAAAAGAAATGCTGACCTAGGGACTTTTCACTCAATTCACTGACTGTGATGGTTAATATTAGGTTTCAACTTGACTGGATTCAGGGATGCCTAGATGGCTGGGAAAGTATTGTTTCTGGGTGTGTCTGTGAGGATGTTGCCAGAAGAGACTGATATTTGAGTCTGTGGACAGGGAGGGGAAGATCCACCCTCAATGTGGGTGGGCACCATCCAATTGGCTGCCAGAGCAGCTAGAGCAAAGCAGGTGGAAGAAGCTGGATAAGCTTGTGTACTGAGACTTCTGGCTCTCCCTCTTCTTCCCACGCCCGACAATTCCTTCCGCTCCTCCTGCCCTCAGGCATCAGACTCCAGGTTCTTTGCCTTTAGACCCTGGGACTTGTACCAGCGGCTTCCTGGGGGCTGAAGGGCCTTCGGCCATAGAGTAAAGATTGCACTGTTGGCTTCCCTGGTTTTGAAGCTTTCAGACTTGGACTGAGCCACTACCGGCTTCTCTCTTTTCCCAGCCTTCAGACAGCCGATCGATTGTGTGGGACTTTGTCTTGTAATCACGTGAGCCAATTCCCCCTAATTAACTCCCTTTCATATATACATGTATGCTCTTGGTTCTGTCCCTCTCGAGAACCCTAATACACTAACTTAAACCTCAAACCTGTTGTATTATTAAGAAATTACTGTAGGCCGGGCATGGTGGCTCACACCTGTAATCCCAGCACTTTGGGAGGCCAAGGCAGGAGGATCACGAGGTCAGGAGATTGAGATCATCCTGGCTAATAGATGAAACCTCTTCTCTACTAAAAATACAAAAAAATTAGCCAGGCGTGGTGGCGGGTGCCTGTAGTCCCAGCTACTCAGGAGGCTGAGGCAGGAGAATGGCATGAACCCAGAAGGCAGAGCTTGCAGTGAGCTGAGATCGTGCCACTGTACTCCAGCCTGGGCAATAGAGCAAGACTCCATCTCAAAAAAAAAAAAAAAAAAAAAGAAATTATTGTAAAATTTTAAGAGCATTTAGGGTTATCGTAGTTATGTCTTCTAAAAGAATTCATATATTAAAGATATATACTGAACTATGTACAGAGATTCACTAGGATTTCACTTCCTAGTAACCCAGCCAGATGAAGGGAAAGTTGATCAACCAAAAGAGGCCATATGTTGATGATCACTGCACCCAGGTGTTGAGTACATAGGGGTTTGTTGTGCTAGCCTCTCTACATTTGTGTATTTTTGAAATTTCCCATAAAAAAAAAAGTTCGAAACTATGTCGTCCCCACAAGCAGGTGGTAAGTTCCTTGAAGATAGGCCCTGGATTCGCCTCATCCTACTTGTGTTTCTTCTAAAGCCCCAACAATCACATGAACCCACTCTAGATACCTCTTGATGGGGTGGAGGTGGGGAGCCCGGGCAGGACAGGCTGCGCCGGGAGGAAAGTGTACCTCGTGATGCTGCATGTCGCGTTCCGCATTTGCCCTCATGTGCCGTAAGTCATCCTTCGTGTCTTCCAGCTCCTTTTGTACCAGCTCAAGTTTTTGGTCGACAGTCAGGCCCACCCCACGGTCCACACCTGTCCGGGATTTGGATCTACGCCTGCCTCGAAACTGCAACCCAACAGAAACAAAGCCATTGTCAAAGAGGAATTAGTAATAAACCAGCCCAAGGTAGGCATCGAAATGATCCTCTGACCTGCTAGAAGTTCCCCAGAGTGACAGCCGGGGAGAATAAATTCACGGTAAAAGGATGCTGGATATTAGGCCTGAGCTGACATTTATTTCTCAAGTCATCGTAAGCCCCTACACTAAATACTTCAAAGGCCTATGTTTGACAATGAAGTGAAAATAAATAAGGGTAAACATCTTGAGGTGGAAAGGCTGTGAAGCTGCTATAGACTAGCATTCAAGTCAAAGACAGGGGAAGCTCAGAGGTACTTCCTGAGCTGAACACAGGAAAGAAACTGCATCCGTGGGGGACTGTGTTCAGCAAAACAGACAAACAAACATCTTGGACTTTCTATGCATTTAAGGCAAAGGTCAAAAGTGGGTGGTCCAGGGTACATATGGGTTTGCTTGGCCCTCAAAGGATAAGCCTCCACAGATAACCCCTTTGAGACAAGGGCCTGTGCCAGGCCTACTTTCCTCATTTAGGTGGCTGGCGGGGCCTTGTAAACAGTTGAGTCCCTTCATTTAAATGATTTTTTTTTTTAATTCTTTTGAGACAGAGTCTTGCTTTGTTGCCCAGGCTGGAGTGCAGCAATGTGATCATAGTTCACTGCAGCCTCAAACTCCTGGGCTCAAGTAATCCTCCCACCTCAGCCTCCCAAGTAGCTAAAACTACAGGTGCATGCCACTACATCTGGCTAATTTAAGAATGTTCTTTTGTAAAGATGGGGTCTAGAAATATTGCCCAGGCAGGTCTCGAACTCCTGGTCTCATGTGATCCTCCCACCTTAGTCTCCCAAAGCGTTGGGATTGCAGGCCTGAGCCACTGCACCTCGCCAAAAGAAATTATTTCAAGTAAACTAAGATATGCTGGGAGAGTCAATCCACTATTAACTGAACCCAATTTCTTTCGTAGTCACTTGAAAGAGAAACCCTAGAGGGCAAAGAAAAATCAAAAGTAAAACAGGGAGAAGAAGGTCCCATGGTCAATTGGCCGTAGAGGGCACACCAAAGGCAGATACACAAATGCCACTTGCATTTAAGGGGACAAACAATAAAAGAATGTTCTAGATCTCCATTGTGTACCTGTGCATAATCTGCTGCTGACATTTTAATTTCTGATAATCGTGAAGGTCGCTGATCCCTGGGCTCCAGTTTAGCGTAATATTTCTCAAACATCTCAGTCTCAGTTCTGAGAGCAGAGTTTACATAGCTGCAAGACAGGGTACCTGAGTAAGTTCTAGTAATAAGAGTTTAAACCCCAAATAACTAGTGTTTAATAACTAGTGGACCTGCAAGACCCCTTAACCTCTTGGTGCCTTAGTTTCCTCACCTATAAAATGGGTATAAGAATAGAACTTTAGGGTTCCAATAAGGAAGACAAAGCCTCTGGGACAGTGCCTGACATGTGCTATATATTTGATATTTTTATTAATATGTTTATGAGCCATAAAATTCAGAACACTAGTATTACATTGAAAATTGTCATAGGTTTCAAGTATCATTGAACCCATTTGGGAAATTATTTCTGAATTACTATATATTATATATATACATATTTTTTTAATTTGTTTAAGAGACAGGGTCTTACTCTGTTGCACTCACTGTAACCTTGAACTCTTGGGATCAAGCAATCCTCCTGCCTCAGCCTCCCAAGTAGCTAGGACTACAGGTGCACAACGCCATGCCTGGCTAATTTAAAAAATTTTTTGTAAAGGTGGTATCTTGCTATGTTATCAAGGCTAGGCGCCAACTCCTGGCCTAAAGTGATCCTCCCACCTTGGTTTCCCAAAGTGCTGAGATTACAGGCAATAATAGTCACTGTGCCCATCCTGAATTACTATATTATTGAAGTTACACACACCCACAATCTTCAGATGTTTCCTTTGGTTTATGTTTTTCAGTTCTTTTATTTCCAGCACCCAATAGATGAAAAGTATCAACCAGAAGTTTATCATAAACTGTGGAAAACTTTGAACAGAGGAAAAGAAAACATACCTAGTTTATCCTGTATATGCCAAGGTTATAACCTTTTTAACTTCTTAACTTCTCTTATGTGTGTATGTGTGTGTGTGTTACACACATATATATATGTATATATATATAAGAGAGAGAGAGAACAACTTTGATGTTTTCATGTGTTATTGATCTATTACATTGGCACAAAAGTAACTGCAGTTTTTGCTATTACTTTTAATAATTCCTGTTTGGCTGAATTTTAAGACTAGTGGGGCCAGACATGGTGGCTCACACCTGTAATCCCAGCACTTTGGGAGGCCGAGGCAGGTGGATCACCTGGGGTCAGGAGTTCGAGATCAGCCTGATCAACATGGTGAAACCCCATCTCTACTAAAAGTATAAAAATTAGCTGGGTGTGGTGGCAGGCGCCTGTAATCCCAGCTATTCGGGGGCTGAGGCAGAAGAATCACTTGAACCCAGGAGGCAGGGGTTGCAGTGAGCCAAGATCATGCCATTATACTCCAGCCTGGGTGACAGAGCGAGTGAGATTCCATAACAAAAACAAAACAAAACAAACTAGTGGAAAAGGCTGAATAGAAAACACAATCTATCAAACTAGCTTGCTTTTTCAGCATATATCATGCTCCAGGTGTGTGTAGTCTGTGGAGTCACACCTGAGTTTGAATCCCAGCACTACCACTGACTAACTGTGTGAACCTAGGGAAGTGACTTAACCTCTGTATCTTTGTTTCCTTACCCACCTCCTAGGGTTGCAGTGTCATCATATAAGATCATATATGTAAATGCATAGTACATAGGAACACTCAAAAATGAGAACTATTAGTAATAATACCTCAGTTCTGACCTAAAGTATTTGTAGCTGTGAAGAAGTAACATCTATTCAGCTGCTAGAGCTAGGATATTCTGTGCAAGACCAGTAAGTTGTACAACTAAACTACATCATGGAATCTTGATATCCAATTTACTTGCTATAGTAGTAGATATAAAGTAGACTGCAAAACTAAAATAAAATAAAATAAACGCAGACTATTGGGCCAGTCATTATTTACTATCCATCTCCATGCTTATATCCAGGTTCAGGCACACGTTGCCTCATACTAAAACCATCTCAATAGCTAGGTTTCTATTCTGCTGCCGTGTTAGTTTTATCACAGATTTTTTCTTTTTCTTTTTTTTTTTTTTGGAGACTTAGTCTCTCTCTGTCGCCCAGGCTGGGGTGCAGTGGCACAATCTCGCTTCACTGCAACCTCCGCCTCCCAAGTTCAAGTGATTCTCCTGCCTCAGCCTCCAGAGTAGCTGGGATTACAGGCACGTGCCACCACGCCTGGCTAATTTTTGTATCTTTAGTAGAGACGGGGTTTCACCATGTTGGCCAGGCTGGTCTCGAACTCCTGACCTCAAGTGATGCGCCCGCCTCGCCTCCTAAAGTGCTGAGATTACAGGCGTGAGCCACCGTGCCCGGCCTTATCATAGAATCTTAGCATCAGAAAAGGGCTTAGAAGTCACCTGGTCCAACTTGCCTCTGTAGAATTGTGGATCGGCTAAGCACACCGTCTGGCACAAGAGAGACTCATCCGGCTGAAACTCTCACTTCTCCAATTACCCTCCGGGCTTCCCACCACCGGCCCCACCCCCTCGCCCCACCACCCCGATCTAGCTCCACCAACAGCTTGTTGGTTCAGTGGTGGTGGAGACGCAGGAGCAGAAGCAAAGTCTCCCCAGTGCTCAATGCGGGCTTGGATCTTCTCCATGCTAGTACCCGGGTCGGAGGCCGCCCCGGGAGGAGGGCCCAGGAGGAAGAGGGGCGGCCCCTAGGCGCTGGCCGCGGTACCTGAGCTCCTCCACCAGCCCGCACAGCTGGATAACAGGCAGCTCCTGCTCCGACCCTTCATGGGAGTCGGAGAGGACGCTCTCGATCTCATCATCAGTCATCACTCTGCCGAAGTGGTCCCTGCCAATGCCGTGTGCCCAGGAGCTCCGGGTGCCGGCGGCCACACGTCACTCCGGCTGCGACGCGGCGATGCGGCGGCGCGTTACCCGGGCGACCAGACGCGAGGAAAGGGGTGGGGCTTCCGGTGGCCCCTCCCCACCCTGCCCCGCCTGTCTCCGTGCGGACCCAGCCAGTTTGCTGGCATTGACCGCACACCTAAGTGCGTTCAGTTTCACTTCTTTAACAATAACTCTTAAATTAATAGTAATAATAGCAGCTGCTGTTTCTCAGCACTTACTGTGTCCTTGGCATCGTGTTTAGCATAGTTTATGAAAAACCTTCGCCACAACCTTATAATGGTATCTATCACTCTCTCCATTCTCCCAATGAGGAAACTGGGGCCCAGAAAATTAACACAATTTATCAGTGTCCTTTTTCCCCTGTCCCACTGGGAGGCCCCTGCTCTGTTCACCACCTGGGGCTTCCTACATGCTAACAGCAGCTCCTCTCAGATATTAACATCCTGCATTTCTGGAAGGAAAAAACGTGGCTGATAAAAATGGGTATACATTCAAGAGACATCCCTAAATAGTTTCTGAATATCTACTGTGTCCTTAGTATCCTAGGGGGAATGTCTGCAAAAGACCATTCTGATCCTCAAGGAGCTTCCAATTAAATGAGTGAAACAGCTTCTAAACAAGCCGCTGGAACCTGGGGTGCAGACAGCAACATCATGCGTCACACTGTGCATCGTAGTCATCTCCTTAAGTCCTCAAAACAATCTGGTACAATTGATATTATTGCCGTCATCTTACAGATCAGAAAACCAAGGAATGGAGTAGCTTAGGTTCCATTCCACTCAAGAATGGAATCAAGCTCCGGTGGAACCCAAAGTCCGTGCTGTTAACTTCTACGCTGATGTGAGACATGGTAAGGATCAGGGAGGCAACACGGGAGCTCTCTGCTCCCCCTCGGGATAAAAGAGGACAGAGCGCAGGACGGGGAGACTTCTCCTAGGGAGGGTAAGCTCTAGATGTGCTTAGAAAGCAAGATGTGATAAAGTGCTTGGGGTGCGTGTCAGCCACCTTCCCCTGCAAGGGGCATGCATTAGCACTGACAGGCACTCCCTAGATCTGAGGGAAGGTTTTTGTTTTGCTGCTCAGGGTGCACAAAGTTGGGACCAGAGTAGAATTACTGGAGATGGCAGCAGAGAGCTGGAGCCCTACCACCTTCTCTCTGGCGGTAGGCCTCTTTAGGTTCTAGGGACAATGCAGACCACATTTAGGAATACTTAATATGTCCATATTCAAGGTGACACAAATGGATGCTATCCCCAGGTGACATAAAAAGGTGCCAGCTCCAAGTGTACCCAGAGCAAGAAAGGGCTCTGTAGCAAGTTGAGAGGCTATGATGCAAACAACCCTGCCAACTGGGCTGTGTGATACAATAGACTCTATGGCATTGGGGGTATCCGTGGTGAAAAAAGATGCAGCAGGAATCTTAAAGCAAGACCCAGCAGGAGAATCACAACAAAGGACCCAGGATTCTGAAACAAGACCATATGATCCACAGCAGAGAATTATATGTCTTTTGAGAAATAACTCCTGGCCTGTTACTATACCCTGGTAGAGACAGAACGCTGAATATATGGGGTACCAAGTGACCATGCATCCAGTCCTGCCCTCTACCAGCTGGGTTCCGCTGGACCCACTGAGTTATTAAGCAGGACAGGCCCAGCCTCAGTCCTGAAAATGGTTAAGCCAGGGTTGGGCCTCAGCAAGACCAGAGAGCATGAGTAAGTTGCATGAGCAGGTAGCCCAGACCAACGTGGCACCCACCACATTTGCACCAGGATCCCTCCCCCAGCTCAAATGTATGACTATATTTGCAGGGGCTTGGGGAGTTCATGACCACCTGGAAGAGAAGGCAAAGGCTTGAGCTCAGTTTACAGATGGGCTGGCTTGGAAGCCAAAAATGGACAGTGGCTGCATTACAACCACTTCACAAAAGGTAGTGAAAGACAGTGGAGAAGGAAAGCTTCCCAACTGGCAGGGTTGTAAGTGGTCTTGCGGCTGGTCATCTATTTTGTGTGGAGAGAGAAATGGCCCCAGGGGACGCATCTAATTGGAAACTGTTTTTAAAATTTTTGTTTTTGTTTTTTTGGAAGGGGGAGTTTATTTTTACTTTTTTGAGACAGGGTCACACTGTGCTGCCCAGGCTGGAGTGCAGTGCAGTGGCACATTCATAGCTCACTGCAGCCTTGAACTCCTGGGCTCAATCGATCCTCCCACCTCAGCTTCTGGAGTAGCTGAGACTACAGAGGCATGCCACCATGCCTGGCTAATTTTTTTTTTCTTTCTCCCTCTGTTCTTTTGTTTTGTTTTGTTTTGTTTTTGTTTTTCTGTAGAAATGGAGGTCTCGCTATGTTGCCCATGTTAGTCTGGAACTCTACCCTTCAGAGATCCTCCTGCCTCAGCCTCTCAAAGTGTTGGGATCACAGGTATTAGCCACTGTACCTGGCCTAATTGGCATCATGGACTCAAAGACTCCCCATCAGGCTGGCTGGAACTTTGTTAGCGCCGTGCTTTGATCTGGGATGGCTGCTCCCTTGCCCTCCCTCCATCCTCTCCCAGATGTCATCACAGTGGGAGGCTGTCCTTGTCTACTCCAGCTTCCTCTCCTTTGTCCATCACAGACGCTTTCCCCAAGAAAGAGATCTCTTCATGTCTAATTTTATCTTGGTTTGGAGGACTCAAACCAACACAAAGAATAAATTCCAGTCTTAAAGATATTATTCTAATTTGGTAACATATTAGATGTATGAACTAAAATTTGCACTTGCCAAACAAAAATATTGTTTGGATCACCTTGCTGTTCAAGCTGCTTTACATGTTTTAAAAATTGTGGTTAAAAAATACATAACATGGCCGGGCGCAGTGGCTCATGCCTCTAAATCCCAGCACTTTGGGAGACCCAGGCAGGTGAGAAGAAAAAGAAAAAAATAATAACATAAAATTTACCATCTTTTTTCTTTTTCTTTTTCTTTCTTTTTTTTTTTTTTTTTTTAGATGGAGCCTCACTCTTATTGCCCAGGCTGGAGGGCAATGGCATGATCTCAGCTCACTGCAACCTCCACCTCCTGGGTTCAAGAGATTCTCCTGCCCCAGCCTCCTGAGCAGCTGGGATTACAGGCGCCCGCCACCACACTTGGCTAATTTTTTGTATTTTTAGTAGAGACAGGGTTTCACTATGTTGGTCAGGCTGGTCTCAAACTTTTGATCTCGTGGTCCGCCGGCCCCAGCCTCCCAAAGGGCTGGGATTAGAGGCGTGAGCCACTGCACCCGGCCTGTAAAATTTGCCATCTTAACCACTTCTTTTTTTTTTTTTTTTTTTTTGAGACGGAGTCTGGCTCTGTCACCCAGGCTAGAGTGCAGTGGCGCGATCTCGGCTCACTGCAAGCTCCGCCTTCCAGGTTCACGCCATTCTCCTGCCTCAGCCTGCCGAGTAGCTGGGACTACAGGCACCCGCCACCACGCCCGGCTAACTTTTTGTATTTTTAGTAGAGACAGGGTTTCACTGTGTTAGCCAGGATGGTCCCGATCTCCTGACCTCGTGATCTGCCCGCCTCGGCCTCTCAAAGTGCTGGAATTACAGGCGTGAGCCACCGCGCCCAGCCCATCTTAACCACTTCTAAGTGTACAATACAGTAGTGTTAAGTATGTTCACACGGTTATGCATCCAATCCCCGGAACTTTTTTATCTTGCAAAATGGAAACTCCATATTCATTATAAAACTCTATACCCGCTTCCCCCTCCCTCCAGTCCCTGGCAACCACAGTTCTACTTTCTGTCTCTATGAATCTGACCACTCTAGGTACTTTACATTAGCGGGGTCATATACTATCGTCTTTTTGTGACTGGCTTATTTCATTTAGCATGTCTTAAAGGTTCATTTATACGGTAGCATGTGTCAGAATTTCCTTTCTTTTTAAGGCTTAATACTATTTTGTTGTATAGATATACCACATTTTGTTTATCCATTCATCAGTTGATGGACACTTGAATTGCTTCCATCACTGCCTTAATTTTTTTTTTTTTTTTTTTTTTGTGAGATGGAGTCTCACTCTGTTGCCCAGGCTGGAGTGCAGTGGCACGATCTCGGCTCACTGCACCCTCCGCCTCCCAGGTTCAAGCAATTCTCCTGCCTCAGCCTCCTGAGTAGCTGGGATTATAGGCACATGCCACCACACCCAGCTAATTTTTGTACTTTTTTTTTTTTTTTTTTTTTTGAGACAGAGTCTTGCTCTGTTGCCCAGGCTGGAGTGCAGTGGCCGGATCTCAGCTCACTGTAAGCTTCGCCTCCCGGGTTTATGCCATTCTCCTGCCTCAGCCTCCCGAGTAGCTGGGACTACAGGCACCCGCCACCTCGCCCGGCTAGTTTTTTTTATTTTGTATTTTTTAGTAGAGACGGGGTTTCACTATGTTAGCCAGGATGGTCTCAATCTCCTAACCTCGTGATCTGCCCGTCTCGGCCTCCCAAAGTGCTGGGATTACAGGCTTGAGCCACCGCGCCCGGCCTAATTTTTGTATTTTTAGTAGAGACGGGGTTTCACCATGTTGGTCAGGCTGGTCTCGAACTCCTGACCTCGTGATCTGCCTTCATTGGCCTACCAAACTGCTGGGATTACAGGTGTGAGCCACTGCGCCCAGCCACTGCCTTAGCTTTTAAACACAAATTAAAATTCCAAAAAAGTCACACAGAATAACAAAACTGAAGTAACTCAAGTTCCATTTCTTTGTCTTTGCTATCACTGTACTATCCTCGCTTATTTTGAACCTGTTATTCAAATGCAAGAATATATTATACCACAGGAGCTGGAGATGAGAACTTTACCCAAAACAAGCCCAAACTTTTCCAAACCTATAGGAACCTATTCACAAAATAAATGAGTGTAACTGAGTCTGTGAGTTTCAGGGGATGACTGTATAGCAAGGAGTTCTCTGAATCGAAATATGCCGATTTGAAGCCAAAATGTGTACCATAAAAGCTCAACATTAACTGTAGCCGTTATTTAGGACTTAGACCCACACATGATTTTTGGGGGGAGGAGAATTTTGTTGCTGTCATTGTTTAGAATTGCCAGCACCCAGTAATAACAATTTTTAAAAGACCAACTTTTGGTTGATTTTATTATTGTTTTAAAGGTCTTTATGGACAATGCAATTCTAAATTATTTCCTACACCATAGGTAGAACCTCCCACTACTCTGCTCTTGGTACACCATTGAGAAGTGGCAATTCCTTTGGCGACAGCTGTCCTAGTACTCTGAACTTTCTCTGTAAGGAAAGGCACAGGAGGGGTTACTGCAGGAGGGGTTTCACATACCAAATGAGGGGTCTCCAGACTGTCACCAGATGAGCTTATTGAGGCTCTGGAGTTTGGGGGCAAGGGGCTGACATCTGCCTCATGCCCCCAAGAAGTTAAAAGTAGAGGCTGGAGGGATCTGTACATCTAACGGGGAGGCAGGGGCAAGGGCTACCAGGGAGCAGGCTGCACTGACCCCAAGATGGGGCAAGAGAAAGGATTTTCGTGGGTCAGATGTCTTCACAGAAAGAGGCTGGAGACATATCCAGAAAATTCAGAAGACCAAGAGGAATCTTAAGAAAAAACACTGTGACTTATGGCAGGGAATCAGTGGGATTTATCTGTGGGAGAATCATTAGGGAGCCCACAGTAGCCCTTCGAGAATGAGAAGCTTTGGGGGCACAAGCAGGTCACAAGAGCATAAGCCCAAAATCATTGCTGTCATGTGAGACCTCTTCTGTCTCTTACATCTCCCCTTGTTCTCTCGGACTCCACCCTGGAAAGTCCAGAGGCAACAGAATGGAGAAGAGGAGGGGAGAAAAGCAAGATGGGAAAAGGAGACTGAGGCTGATCTGAACTGAGTATCTCATCCCGTTATTAATCCTGAAAACCTCCATATCCCAGGGAAAGCTCCAGAGACGTGGAGCTGAAGAAGGAAATAAACAGATCTTGGCTCAATCCTCAATCAGTGGAGTCAGTCACAGCTGAGCAACATATATTGCTTTAATTGATGTTAAGGAAGAATTGAGTTAGTAAGGAAGAGGGATATTTCAAATATTGGCAAACAAAAAAAAATAGTAGTAATAACAGCCAACATTCGAGTGCTTTGTTCCTTAACCCTGTAAAATAAGTACTATTGTAATCAAGTATCCCAGCCTCAAAATGCGTTTTAAAACATTTTTCCTTTCTTGCTTCCAGCCTTGAAACATACTTTGAAACTTTTTGTTTTGCCCTTTCCCACCAGCCACTTCTTTGAACAGTACTCGCTTATCTAATTATGTGCTTGCTTAGAAATTCCAGGGATCAATTTTGAAACAAGCCAGGCAGAGAGACCCGACTGCGGAACCGTCTGATTAGGGGGAGTTAGGAGCAGTTAGCCCACCGCTACCGCAGTTAGGATGATGCAAACCAGTCCTCCAGACAGGCGATCAAGATAACAAGACCTCCCGCTGCACCAGTCCCACGTGTTTCCCCCACCTTTCTCCTTCTTAAACCCCTTCACTCAGCCCAAAAAGTTAGAATGGTCTTTCAGAGGCATGAGCCTGGCCATTCCCCAACTGCTAGCATTTGAATAAAGTTGCTTTCCTTTCACCACACCTCACTTCTCGTGTTTTTGGCCTCCAAGCGGTGAGCAGCTGGACTCGGTCAGTTACACTATTACTCACCTCATTTGTATAGGTGAGGAAGTGAAAGCCTGAGAGGTGATGTGAATTACTCAAACAGCAGGTGACATGCAGAGCTGGAGCCGAAAGCTTGTACCTTTAATCATTACTCATTCCTTCCCATCCCAGTCCTTCTCCTATCCATCCAAAGCCATTCCCACTAAGGTCTTGGAAGAGTTCATTGAGATTACATTTAACCAGGTACCAGGCATGGAGCAAGCTCTGGGTTATTATTTTCCGAGATTAAAGTCCTGACTATGCAAATGTGCATCTCCAAGATGTAAGAAGCTTAGTACATTTTCCTTTGTACTGCCTTCTCTTGATATTTTCCTTTGTAGTGTCTTTCCTTGATCCTGCTCATCTTCAGAAGTGTGGAGGAGACAGAAAAAATATTTGAAGAAATAATGGCTGAATTTTTCCACATTTGATGAAAATTACAAACCTATAGATCTAAGAAGCTCAACCAATCTCATATAACAATAAACATGAAGAAAATGACACCAAAGAAATCATAACTAAATTGCTTACAACTAGTGATGAACAGAAAACCTTAGAAGCAGCCAGGAAAAAAAAAAAAAAAAAGACACAGTATATACAAAGAATCACAGATTAAAATGATAGCAGATTTCTTGTAGGTAACAATTCAAGTTGGTAGAGTTCTGAAAGAAAAAAAAAAACATCTGTCAAACTAGAATACTTTACACAGCAAAAATATCTTTTAAAAATAAAGACAAAATAAATTTTTTTCAGATATTCAAAAGCTTGAAAGAATTTGTTGCCAGAAGAGTTTCACCATAAAGATATGTTAAAAGACGTCCTTCAGGCAGAGAGAAGATGATACCAGATGGAAATCTGGATCAACACAAAGAAATGAAAAGCACTAGAAATGGTAACTAAGTGGGTAAGTAAATATATTTCTCTCATTTAATTCTCTGAAAGATAAATAACTGTTTATATAACAAAAATATGTCGGCCGGGCGCGGTGGCTCACGCCTGTAATCCCAGCACTTTGGGAGGCCGAGACGGGCGGATCACGAGGTCAGGAGATCGAGACCATCCTGGCTAACATGGTGAAACCTCGTCTCTACTAAAAATGCAAAAAATTAGCCGGGCGTGGTGGTGGGCGCCTGTAGTCCCAGCTACTCGGGAGGCTGAGGTAGGAGAATGGTGTGAACCCGGGAGGCGGAGCTTGCAGTGAGCTGAGATCGCACCACTGCACTCCAGCCTGGGCGACAGAGCAAGACTCCGTCTCAAAAAAAAAAAAATGTCTTGTAGAGTTTACAACATTTACATTGTAGCTGAGCATGGTGGCTCATACCTGTAATCCCAGCACTTTGGGAGGCAGAGGCCAGTGGATCACTTGAGGTCAGGAGTTTAAGACCAGCCTGACCAACATGGTGAACCCTCGTCTCTACTAAAAAAAAAAAAATACAAAATTAGCCAGGCGTGGTGGCACATGCCTATAATCCCAGCTACTTGGGAGGCTGAGGCAGGAGAATTGCTTGAACCCAGGAGGCAGAGGTTGCAGTGAGCCGAGATCAGGCCATTGCATTCCAGCCAGGGTGACAAGAGCAAAAAACTCCATCTCAAAAAAAGGAAAAACAAACAAACAAACAAAAACATTTACATTGTAGAGTTTATAAGTGAAATGTATGACAATGATAGTAGAGGAGAAATGGGAGTGTGATGGTATACAGTTCTTATACTATACATAAAGTGGTATAATAACACTTGAAGATAGACTGTACTAAGTTAAAGAAATGTACTACAAACCCTAAAGCAATGATAAAAATGACACAGCAAAGACATAAAACTAAAAGAGTAGCTTTAATTCTAGACTGAATGTCTAGACAATGTAGTAGACAGAATAATGGCCCACAAAGATATCCAGGTTCTAATCCTTGGAACCTGTGAATATCACCTTGTAAAGGGGGGAAAGGTCTTAACAAGTTTGCGATTAAGTTAAAGGTCTTAAAATGGAGAGGTTATCCTGGATTATGTAAGTGGGCTCTAAATGCAATCACAAGTGTCCTTACAAGAGGGAGGCAGAAGGAGATTCTACTACAGAAGAGAGAAAGCAATATGACAACCTCAGCAGAGAGAGACTTGAAGATGCTATGCTGTGAACTTTGAAGATGGAGGAGAGGGCCTAGGAGCCAAGGAATGCAAGGAATGAAGCTCTAGAAACTGGAGAATTCTCCCCTCAAGCTTCTACAGAAAATACAGTCGTGCTGAATGAAACCCATTTTGGACTTCTGGCCTCTGGAACTATAAGAGAATAAATCTGTGTTGTTTTAAGCCACAAAGTTCGTGGCAATAGATCACAATAGCCTATGAAACTAATACAGCTAAGTCAACAAAGGAGATAAAGTGGAATTGTACAATATTCAAAATGGATCCAAAAGAAGGCAGAAAAAGGAAAACAAAACAAAAAGAACAAATAGAAGCAAAGCAATAAAGAAAAAATAGATAAGCCGGACTTACTAAAAACTTTTGTGCTTCATAGAACACCATCAAAAAAGTGAAAAGACAATCCATAGAATGAGAGAAAAATTACAAATCATATATTTGATGAGGGATTTATATTCAGGATATATAAAGAACTATTATTACAACTCAATAACTAAAAGATAAGCAAATAGGCCAGGCGCAGTGGCTCACGCCAGTAATCCCAGCACTTTGGGAAGCTGAGGCGGGCACATCACTTGAGGTCAGGAGTTCGAAACCAGCCTGGCCAACACGGTGAAACCCTGTCTCTACGAAAAATACAAAAAATTAGCCAAGTGTGGTGATGGATGCCTATAATCCCAGCTACTCTGGAGGCTGAGGCAGGAGAATCACTTGAACCCAGGAGGCAGAAGTTGCAGTGAGCCAAGATCATGCCATTGCACTCCAGCCTGGCAGCAAGAGCAAAACTCTGTCTCAAAAAAAAAAGATTAGCAAATGATTTGAATGGACATTTCTCCAAAAAAGATATACAAGTGATCAATAAGCACATGAAAAGATGCCCAGCAACATTAGTCATCATGGAAGTGTAATATATAATAAAACATATATAATTAAAAAGACAGATAAAAACAAGTGTCAGTAAGAATGCGGAGAAATTGGAATCCTCATAAACTGCTGGTGGGAATGGAAAATGGTGCAGCTCCTTTGAAAAACAAAGTTTGGTCTTTCCTAAAAGTCTAATCATAGACTTACATTATGATCCACCAATTTTACTCCTATTATATACTCAAAAGAAATTAAAACACATATCCATGCATGAACTTGTACATGAATGTGCACAGGGGCATTATTTAAACTAACCAAAAAGTGGAAACAACACAAATGTCCATCAACTGATGAGCAGATGAACAAATGTTGTATCTATAAAATGTAATATTATTTGGCAATATAAAAGGAATGAAGTGTGGATACATACAATAAGGATGAAGCGTGAAAACATTATGATAAGTAAAAAGAAAGAAAATCACAAAGAATCACATATTGTGTGATTTTATGTAAATGAAATGTCAAAAATAAGCAGATACCTAGAGACAAGAAATAGATTAGTGGTTTTTTATGGCTGGGGTAGGGAAAAGGAGGGATAAGTGATGGATAAGGCATGTGGAGTTTCTTCTGGGATAAGAAAAATGTTCTAAAATTGATTGGGGTGATAGATGCACAACTTTCGAATATAGTAACAGTCACTGAATGTACTCTTTAAGTGGGTGAATTGTTAAGTATGTGAATTATATATCAATACAGCTGTTTTTAAGAAAGAATAAGTAGAAAATATCAAGATGGTAGATTAAAATCCAGCCATATCAATAATTACATAAAATGTAATTGGTCTAAACATTCTGACTAAAAGGCAAAGATTATCTGATTGGATAAAAAAGCAAAACCTAAATACGTGCTGCCTATAAAAAAAAATGCACTTTGAATATAAAGACACAAGTGGGTTAAAAGTAAAAGGGAAAAAGATACAAACACTAGTCAAACAATAATACAAACACTAAAGAAAGGTGAAGTAGTTATGTTAATATCAGACATAGTATATTTCAGAACAAAGGATACTATTACCTGTAATAAAGAGGGTCCATTTATAATAATAAAGGGATGAATTCATAAATACATGATATTTATGCATCCAATAAGAGAGCTTCAAAATCCATGAAGCAAAAACCAATAGAACTGCAAGAAGAAAGAGACAGACGAATTCACAATTAAAGATTTCAGGCTGGATGTGGTGGCTTACGCCTGTAATCCCAGCACTTTGGGAGGTCAAGGCGGGTGGATCACGAGGTCAGGAGATCGAGACTATCCTGGCCAACACCGTGAAACCCCGTCTCTACTAAAAATAATACATAAAATTAGCCGGGCGTGGTGGCGGGCGCCTGTAGTCCCAGCTACTAGGGAGACTGAGGCAGGAGAAGGGCATGAACCCAGGAGGCGGAGCTTGCAGTGAGCCGAGATCGCGCCACTGCACTCCAGCCTGGGCAACAGAGCGAGACTCCGTCTCAAAAATAAATAAATAAATAAATAAATAATAAAGATTTCGAAGATATCAACACCAATCTCTCAAAAACTGATAGGCTAAAAGGACACAAAAATAAGTAAGGAAATAGAAGATCTGAGCAGCTTTATTAACTGAAGTGTCCTAACGGACATTTCTAAAACACTCCACCCAACAACAGCAGAACTCACGTTCTTTCCAAGTGCACACAGAACATAACTAAGAAGACCATATTCATAAAACAATAAACTTCAGTATATTTAAAAGTATTTGCCATACAAAGTATGTTCTCTCACCACAATAGAATTAAATTAGAAATGAAACAGAAAGACATTTGGAAAAACCTCTAATATATTTGGAAACAAGATAACACACTCTTAAATCACAAATAGGTTAAAAAACAAATCAATAAGGAAATTAGAAACTACTTTAAATGGAATAAAAATCAAACACCAAATATTAAAATAAATAGCATGCACCCAAAGCAGTGTTTAGACAGAAATTTAAAATACTAAAATGCCTGTACTGCAGAGAGAGAGAGAGAGAGAGAGACCACCTTCATGGATCACAGGGCTAAATATTAAGATATCAGTTATCCTGGGTAATTAATCTGTAGAATCAATGCAACTGTAATTAAAATCCCATCAGACTTTATTTTTGTGAATTGATAAGCTGATTCTAACTGCCACACAGAAATTCAAAGAACAAAGAAAAAACAACTTTAGAAGAAAGAACAAAGGAAGAGGAAGAACAAAGTTGAATGACTTATATTACCTGACTGTAAGACTTGTTATAATGCTATAGTAATTGAGACAGCATGGCATTGGTGACAAATCGACAATGGATCAATGGAATAAAATAGAGTCCAGAAACAAATCCACACATATATATGAGCCATGGAATGCTATCTGTCATCCAAAAAAAAAAAAAAAAACAGGGAAAGGAATAAACCATGGATGCAGGCAACAACATGCATAAATCTCAAAATAGTTTGAGTGAAAGAAGTTGGATTTTAGAAAGAGTACATGCTGTATGATTCTATTTGTATACAATCCTAGAAAGTGTAAGCTAATTTACAATGATGAAAAGCAGATTAATGGCTGCTTGGGATATGGAGGGGGCAGGGAAGTGGGAATACGGTGGAGGGGATCACATAGGGGAACAAGGAAACTTTTGGGAGTGATGATTTCGTGGGTGTAAACATATATCAAAACTTATCTTCCAGGCGCGGTGGCTCACGCCAGTAACCCCAGCACCCTGGGAGACCAAGGTGGGCAGATGACAATGTCAAGAGATCTAGACCATCCTGGCCAACATGAAACCCTGTCTCTACTAAAAATACAAAACTTAGCTGGGCGTGGTGGCGTGCACCTGTAGTCCCAGTTACTTGGGAGGCTAAGGCAGGAGAATCACTTAAACCAAGGAGGCAAAGGTTGCAGTAAGCCAAGATTGTGCCACTGCACTCCAGCCTGGTGACAGAGCGAGACTCCATCTCAAAAAAGAAAAAAGAAAGAAAAAAAATTTATCAAGTTGTACACTGTACAATATTTATATACCTGCAGTTTGTTTATTTCAATTACACCTCAATAAAGCTGTAAAACAAACAAATAAACATGCTGTCTTCTGTACTCCAGCCTTGTCTACATCTAACCACCTACTCAACATCTGCACTTGCATGTGTAATGGACACGTAAAACTTAACATACCTGCAGTAAACTCATGACTTTCCCCCTCCCTCCAAACCCATTCTTCCCCATCTCAGTAACTGACAACTTCATCCTTCCAGGACAACTTCATCACTCCTTCCAACAAACCTGGGAGTAATCCTTGACTAACTCTTGACTCTCCTCTTTCTCTCACCTCCACATCTGATCTGTCAGCAGATCCCACTGGTCCAAGCTTCAGAGTAAAGCTAGAACTTGACCTCTTCTCATTACTACAACCACTCTAGTCCAAGCCACCATCATCTTTTGTCTACATTATAGCAGTCATCTCATCACTCTGCAGTTTGTTATGGGTCAATAAAACTACAAGATGAGGGGCGAGGGCCAGGCATGATGGCTCATGCCTGTAATCCCAGCACTTTGGGAGGCCGAGGTGGGCGGATCACCTGAGGTCAGGAGTTCAAGACCAGCCTGACCAACATGGTGAAACCCCGTCTCTACTAAAAACACAAAAATTACCCAGGTATGGTGTCACGCTTCTGTAATCCCAGGTACTTGGGAGGCTGAGGCAGGAGAATTGCTTCAACCAGGGAGGCAGAGGTTGCAGTGAGCCAAGATCATACCACTGTACTCCAGCCTGGGCAACAGAGTGAGCCTGTCTCAGAAAAAAAAAAAAAAAAGAAAGAAAGAAAAAGCTGAAAGAAGGAAAGAGAGGAGGGGTAGGGGGAGGAGAAGGAAAGGAAGAGGAAGAAGAGGGGAAGGAAAAGAAGGGAAAGGAAGGAAGAAGGAAGAAAGGAAGAAAGGAAGGGAGGGAGGGAGGGAAACACTGCCCAATCCCAAATTCTCATCCCCTTTTGTTCTCACCTCCACCTCCTGTAGTGCATTCACCACACAACAGCCAGAGGGATCCTGTTAAACGTAAGTTAGATCATGCCTCTTCCTAACAAAGCTTTCCAATGACTTCTCAACTCACTCAGAGTAAAACCCAAAGTGCTTTACTGTGGCTGACCCTGTCTGTCACCCCAGTTATTTCCTCTCTGACCTCAGCTCCTACCCCGACCCCTTCACTTAGTCCTTTCTAGTCACACTGGTCTCCTGGCGGTTTCTCAATCGTGACAGGCATCCTCCTGCCTCCCAGCCTTCATCCTGGCAGTTCCTCTGCCTGGACACTCTTCCCCCAGATAAACACATGGCTCATCCCTTCACCTCCTTCAGATTCGATTATCTTCCAAGGAGGTCTCCTCCTCCTTTCTGCCCGCTTCTCGGTCCTGGCAACTTAGCAAGCAAAGTGGTTGGATTTTAAAGCAAGCACCAAAAATACAAAGTCAGTGTGAGCCAGTATGTTTCCAGGCGTCCTGTTCCTAGCAGAAGAGTTCATACAAATACGGTTATAACCACATCAGCTCCTTGCCTGTGCTGCTGATTTTCCCTTTACCCCTTCAAATCACCACCTCACCCATCCGTGTGCTAGCGATGCTCCCTCCCTCAACCCCCTTCCCCATAATCCTGTCCCTCCCTGCCCTAAGCCCTGGGAGGCTGGTTCCTGTGGACTCCATTTCCCAGGCTCCCTTGCGGCTGACTTCGAGTTGGTTTCAGCCAATAAGAGGCGTCCAAGGAGACAGGCGGGCGGGAAGGGAGAGCACCCCGTATATTTCTTCTCTGCTCTCCCACCCTAGTTTTGACGGCGCACAGCGTCTCCTTGATCATACCTCGTGTCTGGCTGACCCAGGACGCTGGTTTTATCATCCCTCCCCTCCCCCGTCTCACCTAGAATTACCTGGAATGCTGCTGGTCTCTGGGTGCCACAACCATCTTCGCAGGCTCCCTTATTCACAGTCCCATGGGAATGGAAACAGCCCCGTCACTAAGGTCTCTTCAGCTGAACTGAGTAGGGTTCTGTTTCCTACAGGACCCCGACTAATAAATACACCTGGACTCCACCTACCTGAGGATTTCACGTCAGCTCCAAAAACTACCTGTTGGCCCACTAGACGGAGGTTCACTGCGCAAATATCCCTCGGGAAGATGACTATTGAATGTAAAGTCACTCTAAGCTGTAGGGTATCGGCTTCTTTTCTTGGAGCCAGGCTTTGTAAGGGGGTGGGGTAGTAACAGGGGTCTCAAAGAAGTGGGAAAGGGGATGGCTTGGAGGTAGGGGAGTCAAGAGCAGATCGTGTTTAAATGACCCAGGGTTCCAGGCCTGGCTTGGCTACTGGTAATTACTTTGGTAATAACTTAATGTTTTTGTGCCTTAGTGTCCACCTCTGTAAAGTGGGGATGACATTTTAAGCGTTTACCCTATGCATGTTACAAGGATATCATCAGGCTAATATGCCATCAAATGGGATAAAGTAAGACGAGGCAGCAGTTTGGAAAGTATGACACCAAGATGGGCACCCCAGCACCTCCTCCTCTGAGAGGAGCCACTGCCCTAGTTTGGCAGCAGTCTATAGTAGATTACCACCTGAGAAACTGAGTCAGCTTGCAGGCTTTAAGTGATCATAGTCATAATTTACTTGTCATTGTTATTTCTTAATATATTTATTACCAATTAGGTAATATTATTATTGCTTAATAAAAAACACTTGTAACAAGTATTGTTTCAGGTACTATATTTCTTGAGTGCTAGCTGTGTGCCCAACGCTGTGCTAAGTACCTTCTACACATTATCTCATTTCATCAGCGTAATGATTCTGTGAGATACAGGTACCTGCATTAGCCCCGTTTTACTCATACGCAAACTGAGGTTCAGCGAAGTTAAGCAACTTGTCCAAGGTCACGTAGCCATTTGGGGTGGGGCCGAAATCCAAACCCAGGCTTATTCCACATTGCTCTGTCTTTTCCACAAATCCACTCCGCTCCGTTAGACCAGGAGTTCTCAGCAAGTTGGCATGAAAGATTTGGCCCCCTCCCGCAGGCGACATTTGGCAATGTCTGAGGCATTTCTGTTTGTCCTGAGGGGGTGAGATTGGCATTTCATGGGTGGAGCCAGAGATGCCGTGTGTATTAGTTTACTAGGCCTGCTGTAACAAATTACCATAAGAACAACAGAAATGTATCATCTCTCCGTTCCGGAGGCCGGAAGTCTGGAGGCAAGGTGTCTGCACGACCACGCTCCCTCTGAAGGCTCTAGGAAGAATCCTCTCTTGCCTCTTCCTAGCTTCTGGTGGCTCCTGGCAACCTCGTCATTCCTTAGATTGTAGCTACATCACTCCAATCTCTGCCTCCATCTTCCCATGGACTTCGTCCCTGTGGCTTTGTGTGTCCCCTCCTCTTCTTATAAGGACACCAGTCATAAGTTTTATTTTTCTTTAATTGACAAATAATAATTGTACATCATTAGATTTACAGCCAACCCTAAACCCAGAATTCTTTCATCTTGAGATCTTTCACTAATTACATCTGCTAAGACCCTGGAACAAGGGTCTTAGCAGATGAGTGCTAGCTGTATGCTCAACACTGTGTTAAGCACAGTCTACGCATTATCTCATTTCATCAGCCTGAGGATTCTGTGAAATTCAGGTAACTTCATTAACCCCCGTTTTACTCACAGGGAGGCTGAGGTTCCAAGAAATTAAGCAACTTGCTGAAGGTCACATAGCTATTCCCAGGGTGGGGCTGAAATCAGACCAGATGGGTATGCATTTTCATAGCCTCTACACTGCTAAACACCCTTCAATATACAGAACAGCTCCCACAGCAAAGAATTATCTGGCCCCAAATGTCAGTAGTGCTCAGGTTGAGAACCCCTGCTTCAGAGAGGCATTTCTTCTCTGGAAAGCAATGAGAATTGCCTCTGCTAATCTTGACAGCTACAAACAGAAAGGGGCTCAGAGTGGGTGAGGCCGCCCTCTCTGAGTCCAGAGGCCACCCTCTCCCGCCCACTCAGTCCCTCCACCTTTCTGGGCCCATTTCCTCTGATTTAGCCCCCAGTATCCTTATGGGGATGTTGTTCCTGCCTGAATTTTTGCAGGATTTTATGTTTTGAACAATAGGGTTGGATCCATTCTAAGTATTAAGCTTCAACCATAAGTAAGAAGTACCTCGCCTCTTCTTTCCCAAATGGGAAGCTGCTCAAAAATCAGATAAAGGGGCTGGGTGCAGTGGCTCATGCCTGTAATTCCAGCACTTTGGGAAGCCAAGGTGGGAGAACCACTTGAGGTCAGAAGTTGGAGACCAGCCTGGGCAACAAAGTTAGACCCTGTTTCTATAAAAAAAAAAAAAAAAATTAATCCACTGGGCATGGTGGCACGCACCTGCAGGAGGATCACTCCAGCCCAGAAATTTGAAGCTGCAGTGAGCTATGATCATGCTACTGCATTCTAGCCTGGGCAACAGAATAAGACCGTGTCTCTAAAAACAAACAAAAACAACGCAATATCAGATAAAGGAACTCAGTCAGGCTCATGGGCAAGTTGTGAAAATTATCATCTGATGGCTGCCAGAGAACCTGTCTCTACCAAAAACAAAACAAAACAAAACAAAACTCTTTCAGTCTTCCAACAAATATTTATTGAGCAACTGCTATATGCTTGGTCCTGGACATGCAGCAGTGAGCAGCAAAGCCGATGGTGTCCCTGCTCACATTGAGCTTCCGCTCTGATATAGACCATTACAATTTAGGGTGATAAATGCTGTAATGGAAGAAGTTCAAGGTGTACCAGATTTTAAGGCACCAGGGAAGGTTTCCTGGAGTAAGTAAGATCTTAGCTGAGATGTGCAGACTGAGTTGAATTCGAATCCAGGTGAGCCAGACTCCACCACAACAACTTTAGCCCCCAAGCAAAGGCCAAGGGAAGTTTGGTATTTAAAAAGCGAAGAGCTTGGCCAGGCGCAGTGGATCAAGCCTGTAATCCCAGCACTTTGGGAGGCTGAGATGGGCGGATCACGAGGTCAGGAGATCGAGACCATCCTGGCTAACACGGTGAAACCCCGTCTCTACTAAAAAAAAAAAAATACAAAAAACTAGCCGGGCGAGGTGGCGGGCGCCTGTAGTCCCAGCTACTCAGGAGGCTGAAGGAGGAGAATGGCATAAACCCAGGAGGCGGAGCTTGCAGTGAGCTGAGATCCAGCCACTGCACTCCAGCCCCGGTGACAGAGCAAGACTCCGTCTCAAAAAAAAAAAAAAGAAAGAAAGAAAAGGAAGAGCTTGAGAGCTTGTGCAAAGGCCTGGAGAGAAAAGAGAGCGCATTTGAAGAACTGAAGGAAAGTCAGTCTATGCTTCACTATTTTATTTTATTATTTTATTTTATTTTATTTTATTTTATTTTATTTTTGAGACAGTGTCTCACTGTGTTGCCCAGGCTGGAGTGTAGTGGCACAATCATAGCTCACTGTATCCTCGAACTCCTGGGTTCAAACCTCAGCCTCCCAAGTAGCTGAGATTATAGACACACACCACCATGCCTGGCTAATTTTTGTTTTGTTTTTGTTTTGTTTTGTTTCGTGGAGACAGGGTCTTGCTATGTTGCCCAGGCTGATCTCAAAATCCTAGCCTCAGGCGATCCTCCCGTCTTGGCCTCCCAAAGTGCTGGGATTACAGGCGTGAGCCACCATGTCCAGCTGATTCACCTTTTAGAAAAAAAAAAAAAAAAGCTGAGATGGTGATTACTAATATCCACCTTTTGGTTTTTCTCCCCGTTCTCTGGGGGCTCCCTTTGACCTTCCTTTCTAGTGTGAGCTGTTTGGATATTTTCTTTTCTTTTCTTTTCTTTTCTTTTCTTTTCTTTTCTTTTTTTTGAGACAGAGTCTTGCTCTGTTGCTCAGGCTGGAGTGCAGTGGCACGATCTTGGCTCACTGCAACCTCAACCTACCAGGTTCAAGCAATTCTTGTGCCTCAGCCTCCCAAGTAGCTGGAATTACAGGCCTGCACCACCATGCCCAGCTAAATTTTGTATTTTTCGTAGAGACAGGGTTTCACTATGTTGGCCAGGCTGGTCTTGAACTCCTGACCTCAAGTTATTCACCTGCCTCAGCCTCCCAAAGTGCTGGGATTACAGGCATGAGCCACCGAGCCCAGCTGGATGCTTTCTCTTGGTATTTATGTTGAGCTTGATTCTCTTTTTCCTAAAGTTACAGGGACTCATGTCTGGGCCTGACCTAGGCCAGGACAAAGTCTTTGGACCTCATTTAGAGAGGGACATCAGGCATCTTTGGTGTCTAGAAATTACTTTGTCCCAGCAAGGATGAGGCAGAGGCACAAAGTCCCCAGAAAGCGTCAGAGCTGGGGCCTGTTCACTGACAAGGTAGCTCCTATTTTAAAAATCAGAATCAGAAACTCATAGCTAAGGGCCAGGAGCCATAGTCATTACCTGTGTCTCCTGTTTCCTCTGGATCTTAAAGGAACAAAGGGATGAGGAGCCTGGCCTGGGGAGTTTGGAGGTGACCTGGGTTCAAATCCTGCCCCAGCCACTTACTAGTTGTGTAATACGAAGCAAGTCACCTCACCTCTCCAACCTCATTCCTCATAACCATGATGCTGTCCCCTGGGGGTGTGTGCCTGTGTGCTACAGACGGGTCATTGGACCATTCTCCTAAGGGTTCAGCACAGGGCTTGGCACCCAAAAAGAGCCCAGTCCTTTGGGTTCATTTCCTTCTCATCTCTGAACCCAGCCTTCTTCATCAGGTTTCCAGGGAGGCTCACTAGAGAAAGCAGGAAGTGGGAAGAGAAAGCAGGAAGTGGGAAAAGAAAACAGTCCTTCCACTAAGGTATTCATTTTTTATTAAAGAATTACAGGCTGGGCATGGTGGTTCACCTGTAATCCCAACACTTTGGGAGGCCAAGGGGGGCGGATCAGTTGAGGTCAGGAGTTCGAGACCAGCGTAGCCAACATGGTAAAACCCCGTCTCTAAAAATACAAAAATTAGCTGGGCATGGTGGCGTGCACCTGTAGTCCCAGCTACTTGGGAGGCTGAGGCACAAGAATCACTTGAACCTAGGAGGCAGAGGTTGTAGTGAGCCGAGATCACACCACTGCACTCCAGCCTGGGTGACAGAGTGAGACTCCATCTCAACAACAACAGCAACAACAACAACAACAAACAAACAAACAAAAACACAAAGAAAAAAGAAAAAAAGAATTACGTACAAGAAGCTGCATGTAAATTATAAGTACAACTTGATATAATTTCAAAAACTGAGCGCACTGTGTAACCTGCACGTGGTTGAAGAAACAGAACATTGCCAGTGCCTCAGAAGCCCCTCAAATACTCCTTCACTGTCACTGCCACCCACAAGGGTGACCACTACCCTGACTTCTGAAGCGGACATTAGTGTTGCCTGCCTTTCTATTTATGATACATGGAATCACGCAGTACATTCTTCTTTGTGACTGGCTTCTTTCATTCAACATCATGTTAATGAGAGTCATCCACTTTGATGAAGGTTAATTATAGATCGTTCATGCTCGTTGCTGTACAGTATTCCATTGTGTTTATCCGTTCCACTGTTGCCTGTTGATGAGTATCTGGGGAGTTCCCAGTTTGGGGCTATTGCAGTAAGCACTGCTATGATCACTCCAGTGTGTGTGTGTGTATGTCTTTCAGTGAGCACACAGACACATCTCTGCTAGGTATACACTTAGGAGTAGAATTGCTAGGTCATAAAATGTTCCACTTTAGTAGTTACTGCCAAATAGTTGTCCAGGGTGATTATACCAGGCACTCACTCAAAAAAAAAAAAAAAAAATCAGTGACATGAGGCACTGTGCCCTCTTTCCCCAACAGTCAATCATCTGTTCAACCCATTTATGGAACTCAAATCTGTGCCAGGCCCAGGCCAGGGTGGGTAATTGGAATGCTCAGGTGGAAAGGCCAGAGGCTGGTGCTGGCCTCATGTGCCCTGAGATCTATTCCTCACCCTTCTCCTCCCCTGTGTCTGTGAGTGTTGTGGTAGCATGTGGGTGGGTGGGTTGATCAGGGGTAAAGGCTGGCACTGAGCCCTTCAGGCTGGGTTTCCCAGGCCCCTGGATCAGCTGGATGGTGCTACCTACAGCCCAGCAGGCAGGAGAATGGAAGAAGCTTACAGGCTGTGACTGCGTCTCTTCCATGGGGTGCAGTAGCATCCCCTGTCTCCTTGCTCCTGCAGCCAGGGGCAGGAGAGCGGGGGAGGGGAAGGCAGCAGTGGCTTCCTACTGTCGTGCCTCTTTGGTTTCCCCACTCATCCATCACTTAGGTATCCAATTTCCTACAATCACCGCCAGTTTTAAATGCTTTTAGAATAGTTTCTCTCTTTCTGGTTAGATGCTCACTGATCCTGGCACGGACCACCAGGGCCAGTGGGGAGATCTCCAGGCAGAAGGCCAAGTCTCATTCACTAAGACCATTCCACTGGTGGTGGCAGACCCAGGGGGAGGGCGGAGGGCCTAGATAAGCTCTAGATTGCCTGGGGAGTCACCAGAAGGATGGCTGCCAAATAAGTGCAGTAGCTCCTCCTCGACCAAGGAGCAATATGGGGAGGCCGCCTTCTGTCCTGCTGGCCAAGGCTGCTCCCTCCAAGGCATCCCTCTGTTTGGTTCTGTGGATCAGAGATCCACAGGCCAGTCCTCAGTGTGAATTGCCTGGGATGGCTTCCTGGATAGACAGTAGCCCCAGGAGTGGAGAATGGCATCTTAGACCTCGTGGTATTCCCAGTGCCTTATGCACAGTAGGTTATAATAATAACCCACATGTGAGCATTTACTATATGTAGGCACTGTTCTGAGCGGTTAGCATGTCTTAACTTATTAAGCACGTATTGTTGTGATCCCATTTTACAAATCAAAAAACTGGGGCACAGGGATGTGGAGTAACTGGTACCCAGTCAATATTTGTTGATGACAATAGCATCAGTAATTAGTGTAGCAGAGTGCTTTAAAACACCGGCTTTGGAATTCCAAGGACAATGGTTCAAATCTGGGTTCTGTCCCTTGCTAGTGTGGAACCTTCTTCAGTTTCCTTCATTCTTGTAAAATAAAAATAATGATGCCCACCTGACCAGGTTCCTGAGAGGATTAAATGATGAATAAGCATCAATGAAGTAGTGTGTGTATGTGTGTGTGTGTATACAAACATATATACACGCACACACATAACACAGAATTGTACTTTACCACATGTATGCTACACTTCAATTTTTTTCATTTGTATACTTATTTGTTTTTATTAGTAATAGCCTGAAAACAAGTCATAACCTTCAGCTTTAACAGATTAACAATTAGCTCATTTTATCTGATAAAATAATTTATGTAATGAACTTGCCTATGATAATCTAGACCTTTGCCTCTAGTCATAAATTGCCCCTTTGGGGATCACATTAATAATCCCAATGTATGAAATATATTTTTAACACTGCATTATTTTTAACTTTTTATGTTGAAATAGTTTGTTGCAAAATAGAATAAAGAATTACCATACACCCTTTACCCAGATTCTCCAAATTCCCCAAATGTTAACATTTCATTACCTTTGTTTTATCGTTCTTTCTCTGTTTCTCTCTCTGTTTTTTTCTGAAACATGGAAGAGTAACTTACAAATCTAATGGCTCTTCATTCCTAAATACTTTGGTGTATATTTCCTAGAAATGAGGACATTTTCTTAAAAGATTATAAAAACCAAGATATTAACATTGATATAATAGCGTTATCTAATGAGATAACTTATTTAAATTTTGTCGGCTGAGCGCGGTGGCTCACGCCTGTAATCTCAACACTTTGGGAGACCGAAGCAGGTGGATCAGCTGAGGTCAGGAGTTTGAGACCAGCCTGGCCAACATGGTGAAACTGCATCTCTACTAAAAATAGAAAAAAAAAAAAAGTAATAAATAACCAGGTGTGGTGGCACATGCCTGTAATCCCAGCTACTCAGGAGGCTGAGGCAGGAGAATCACTCGAACCTGGGAGGCGGAGGTTGCAGTGAGCTGAGATCGTTCCATTGGATTCCAGCCTGGGCAATGAGAGCACAAAACTCCATCTCAAAAAAAAAAAAAAAAAAAAAAATTGTCAATTGTCCTACTAATATCCCTTGGAGTACAATAAGTGAATGGATTTTTCTGTTCCAGGATTTTGTTTCATGGTCATGTCTTTTTAGTGTTCTTTGATCTGGTGCATTTCATTGGTCTTTGTCTTGCGACCTTGACATTTCTGAAGAGTAAAGGTCAGTTATTTTTGAACAGTGCTTCTCAATTTGGGCTTGTCTGATGCTTCCTCGTGATCTGAGTCCGGTTCTGCATTGTGGGCAGGAATACCACCAACTGAAGCATCATTCTCAGTGCAGTGCATCAGGAGGCATTTGATACCTAGGTGGTGATTTTCACTTTGATCACTTGGTTAGATGGTGCCTGCCAGATTTCTCTACTGTAAAATTACTGTTTTTCCTTTGTAATTTATCAATATCTTGTGGGAAGACACTTTAAGTCGATGTAAATATCCTGTTTCTCATCATACTTTCACCCACCTGTTTCAGCATTCATTGGTGATGCTTGCCTAAATACATTGTTACTATGACAGCTGTCAAATGGTGATTTTTCTAATTCCATCATTCCTTTTACATTTCTTAGTCAGGATTCTACACTTATTTTTATCAGTACCAATAAAACAATTTATGCTATGAGCTGTAATCTCTTACTACCATTATTCCATTTGATGCTCAAATTGTGCCAAATTTGGCCAATAGGAGCCCCTTCCAGCTGGCTCCGGTGTCCTTTTGACATGTTCCCATCATTTTTTGTGTACTCACTTACTTTTGGCAAGCTAGATGTGCATCTGTATTTATTTCCCTTATCCAAATCTGGAATCAGCCATTTCTCCAAACATTCCTGGTTCCTTTTGGCACAGAATTTACACCTCAACTTTTAAAAAAGGAAGAAGCATGAGGAGGAGGAGGAGGAAGAGGAGGAGGACAAGGAGGAGAAGAAGGAGGAGGAGGAGGAGAAGGAAGATGAGGAAGAATGCTCAAATTAAGAATTATACATATTGCAGTATATTTCAAGTGTTTACATTTTATAAAACCAATGGTTTTTAACCACCCCCCACAAAAAGTGATGCAAGTATAATTGTGTTCCCCCATAAGATAGTTAAAGCAAAAGTCTATGTTTGAGGTTCTTCTTCAATGTGGGTTCAAATAACCTCTCTTCCTCCTCATCACATTCCATGGTGGGCCTATCCTAGTAACACTCAAATGGGGAGGTATAGGGAATTCCACAGTGTCACGGTGAACCTCAGGGAGCTCTGCTTGAGTTCTCTGAACCCTGACTTTGACATCCAAACCCAGGTCAGCTTTAAAAAGGTATCTGTTTTATATATTGGTATATTGGGATTTTAAATTAAATTAAATTAAATTAAATGTATTTTTTGAGACAGGATCTCACTGTGTCACCCCAGCTGGAGTGCAGTGGCACAATCATAGCTCACTGCAACCTCGGACTGTTGGGCTCAAGCAATTCTTCCACTGGAGCCTCCTGAGTAGCTGGAACTATAGGCACGTGCCACCAAGCCCAGCTAATTTTTTAATTTTTATTTTGCAGAGATGGAGTCTTGCTATGTTGCCCAGGCTGGTCTCAAGGGAACCTCCTGGCCTCCGGGCCTCAAGGGAACCTCCACCTCAGCCCTTCAGTCACTGGGATTATGGACATGAGCCATCATGTCTGACCTGGTGTATTGGGATTTCACTTTGTTTTGCTTGGGGAAGTTTGCAGGGAGTCAGGTGGGGAAGGTGGTTAAGAAGGGCCAAGACATCTGATTTCAAATCTTGGCCCTGGCAAGTGACTTCACATCTCTATGGATCAGCCTCCTCATCTGTAAAATGGGGATGTGGTGCCTCCGGAGGATCTTGCAGAGGGTGACACTATTCGATGCAGCCGCTGGCACGTGAGAGCTGTAGATATGATGTTGGCGGTTGTCATGACTTCACATATAGGCTGTGGCCTTTGGAGACATCTACCCATTCTTAGATTTATCGCTTAAAATGATTCCTGAGAACCCCCACTACCCACAGGGATTGCTGTTCACAAGTATCTCTCATGGCCCAGGCCTTCAAGACCTCCATGCTGACCTGACGTTAGTCAAGCAGCTGCATGTGTCTGTGCATCAGGTATCTGTGTCAGTCAGGACACTTTCTGATGCAAATGACAGAATTCTAGCGCCTGTCAAGTTAAACAAAACAAGGATCTATTGGATCTTCCTCTACCTTCAGGCATGGCTGGATCCAGAGACACAATTAATGATGTCACCAAGTTACCAACTCTCTTCTCTCTTCTGGACTCAGTTTACCTCTGTGTTGGCTTCACCTTGTGGCAGGCTCTTGTGTGGCAGCAAGATGTTCGATGGCCATGGGCTCGTATCCCACCAGCTGTGCAACCTGAAAAATGAGAGAGTGGCTTCTTCCCAGACCATCTGCAACTGTCCCAGGGCTTATTGGTCTGCTTGGGTCACGTGCCATCTCTGAACCAATCCCAGGTCATGTGCTGTGCTGAATCACTTCTGTTTGCCTCTCCACAGCCACTCTCCACCCTTTCCACCCTGCTCTGTGCCTTGGGAGGGTGACCTTAGAGATGACAAAAACAAGCTCCCCTGCCTTCCCGGTTTAGGTTGGGTTCAGCAAATGGAAGGCACAGGAAGGAGACTGGAGGGCAGGAAGAGAGTAAGGTCAGAGTGCATTTTCAGCTACTTCCCTCCCATGTCTCCATGCCCTGGCTGCGTGTGTCAACTGAAGGTTGCAGCTCCTGCCAAGGTGCCTTCTTCATACAGCACCATTCATCATGGGTCCAGTAATCCCTCCCTCCTTGCCCCTCAGATATGGGAGATGATGGCTTCCTGCTGTTATTGCAGGACCCAAGACAGTGCACCAACTCTTGTCTGTCTCCCTAGATCCTGCCTTCACCTTAGTAAAGAGATCCTTTATAACACCCTCCTCAGTGACAGAGTTGAATGTGCCACCTATGTCCTGCTAATACACATGCTCACTTCTGGAGCCCAGGTAAGGTCTGCCCTAATGGACCACAAAAGAAGAGACAGAACAGTGCTACCAGAAAGGGAGCATCAAAGTGCTTTGTAAACCTCCAAGCATCAGACCATGTTGTGGGTCAGTCTGGAAAGCCAGAGTCCTTCTTTTTTTTTTTTTTGAAACAGAGTCTCACTCTGTCGCCCAGGCTGGTGTGCAGTGGTACGATCTTGGCTCACTGCAACCTCTGCCTCCCGGGTTCAAGCAATTCTCCTGCCTCAGCCTCCCGAGTAGCTGGAACTACAGGCATGCGCCAACACGCCCAGCTGATTTCTGGATTTCTTTTTAGTAGATACAGAGTTTCACCATGTTGACCAGGCTGGTCTTGAACTCCTGACCTCATGATCCACCCACCCCAGCCTCCCAAAGTGCTGAGATTACAGGCATGAGCCACCGTGCCTGGCCTCTTTTTTTTTTTTTTGAGGCAGAGTCACACTCTGCCACCCAGGCTGGAGTGCAGTGGTGCAATCTTAGCTCACTGCAACTTCTGCCTCCCAGATTCAAGGGATTCTTCTGCCTCAGCCTCCCAAGTAACTGAAATTATAGGCACGAGCCACCACACTCAGCTGATTTTTGTATTTTTAGTAGAGATGAGGTTTCACCATGTTGGCCAGGCTGGTCTTGAACTCCTGGCCTCAAGTGATCTGCCCACCTTGGCCTCCCAAAGTGCTGAGATTACAGGCGTGAGCCACCAAGCCCAGCTCAGAGCCCCCTTTTAATCTTGGTTTCATCCTCCTTCCTCTGAGCTTCACCAAATGATGGAACGAGGAAGGGAACTGGGTTTGGAGTTCCCTCTCTCTTCTATCTCCCTCTCTCTTGTATTTCCCGCTAGCTGTGTGACCTAAGCAAGCTTTCCTGAGCCTCTGTTAAATGAAGAAGCATTGCCTGCTTACCCCATATGGTTGTGAACAGAATGAGATAAAATGATGGCTATGGGGAAGGATGCTGGTATCTAGAGTTCACTGGTCACTGTGTGTTAAAACCTCAGGACTTTGTGACACTCTCAGGTGTCCCCTTCCTTCTCATTTGTGATTCCTCTTGTTTCCATTGTGGCTATGGAAGACTCTAGTCCTCTGCCAGCCACTTTCTGCATGACCTTACAGAAGACCACCTATACCTCCCATCCGCTCCTCTACGGTATGTTATGAAGATCAAAAGTGATAACACACTTTCACGGTCTGTCAGTCTCACCCCAACCTGCAGGAGGCCAAAAGCTCCTTGAAGGCAGGGATGCCATCTGCTTTGTCCCCTGTATTATCCCCATGCTGAGGAGAGAGCAGCACAGACCAAGTGCCCAATAAGCAGGTGCTGAATGAACAGAGCCAAACAGAAATCAAGAAAGACCTGATCATTGTTGTTGTTTTACTCCTGGATATTGAAAAGCAAAATGGGCCGGGTACGGTGGCTCAGCCTGTAATCCCAGCACTTTGGGAGGCCGAGGCGGATCACCTGAGGTCAGGAGATCGAGACCAGCCTGGCCAACATGGTGAAACCCCGTCTGTGCTAAAACAAAAATTAGCTGGACATGATGGCATGCACCTGTAATCCCAGCTACTCAGGAGGCTGAGGCAAGATAATCACTTGAACTTGGGAGGCGGAGGTTGCAGTGACCTGAGATCGCACCATTGCACTCCAGCCTGGGCAACAAAAGCAAAGCTCAGTCTGAAAAAAAAAAAAAAAAAAGCAAAATGGAGAAATGTAAAAACAGGTTTACAAATGGCCCAAATGGCCAGCATCACCGTGGGTGATAATAATAATATCACCTACACTACAGGCTTGTTTCAAGATTGAAATGAGATCATGTACGGAAGGCACTGGACACAGTACCACCCTGTAGCCAACGCTGGGTGGATTCACTGGGAAGGAGTGACTTGGAGGACCAGCAACTATCTGAGAGGTCAACATGAGCATGTCTGTCCCTGCCAGTCTGGCACTCGCGGCTGAGTTAATAGTGGATCTCAAGGAGGGAGGCTGTTGTCTTGGAGGAAGTTGTGTCTCTCTGTTTTCCCTCAGGAGGGACACTGTGGTTGATAAAAAGGGAAAGAGAGGTTGGGTGCAGTGGCTCACATCTGTAATCCCAGCACTTTGGGAGGCCAAGGTGGGAGAATCATTTGAGGTCATGAGTTCAAGACCAGCCTGGCCAACATGGCAAAACCCTATCCCTACTGAAAATACAAAAATTATCTGGGTGTGGTGGCACACACCTGTAATTTCAGCTATGCGGGAGGCTGAGGCAGGAGAATCGCTTGAATCTAGGATGCGGAAGTTGCAGTGAGCCGAGATCACACCACAGCACTCCAGCCTGGGCGACAGAGTGATACTCTGTCTCAAAAAAAAAAAAAAAAAAAAAAGCAAACAGAGGCTGTGGGTTGGGCTGAGAGGACACGAGACTCAGCTACTAACTCAAGCCTCTGATGAATGATCTAATCATCTGTCTGGGCCTCAGTCTTCTCATCTGGAAAATGGGGATATTTACACCAGTTCCATCTACTTCACAAGTCGTCCTGGGGAGCAAATTTTAAAAATGGTTAGAATTAGGAGCTCCTGGAAAATATAAGGTCCCTAAAGAAGCTCAAGGGATCACTAAAACCTTTCCCTCCCTCCCATACACACTTAGGCCTGGGGGCCCCCAGAGCCTCATTTTCAAGACTCTTCTACCATTCTCTGCCATCCCTTCCTCTCACCCTTTGCTCTAATCAATGAACCTTGCACAACTTCCCCAGGCTGGCTGCAAGAGAACTCTGTGCAAAGGCCTGGATTGAAATGTCCCTGTTTTCTATTGATCTAGAAGGGACTCCTCCTCTAGGATTGCTGAAACAGGGCACCCCGCAGGCGACAGCTCCACAGGCAGCTCCTGTGAAGGGAGGAGAGGAGCCATATCCACCCTCCTGGAAAGTGAGTCACCCTGTCAACATGCCCTTCTGACATCACAGCAGGTTCTACCAGATCCCCCTGGAGCTGAGGCCTGCCCTTGCCAAGCCGGCCCCTGCCAACCCTGGCCCTCCTCCCTTCTCTGGAATCAGAAGCAGAAGACACAAACGGACCAGGCCAGAACTACCAGGACCCCAGAACCCCATTCTACTCAAAAGTCTTCCCAACGATCACCTTTGTAAAACAAAAACAATGATTACTGAATAACACAGGGTAAAAAGAGAAAATTTCCGCTCCCTGCCCGCCATCCCTGTCCACGCCCCCAAAGAAACCATTATTAATAGCTCAGTATGGCAACATTCCAGATTTTGTCTAATGCATATTCAATTTTTAAAATTAACATTTATTTTTGCAACTAATACAGACATCTTTCTTTTTTGAGGAAAAATAAATGAAGCAGAGCAAAATTCGCTTTGACCTTTACCCACCACCTGAATCCACTCTTGCCACAGCCCGTGGGTTTTCTCCTCTCCACCGTTCTCTATGTGCTTTTATTTGTACGTATGTCTAGGTCCATGGGAAATAGAAAGCTGTATTTTGTGTACATGTGTTTTATATAAATGCCGCCATATATCACACCTATTATTTGCCAGTCCCAGTCACACTGAGTCTAAGGATCTCTTCAATGTTGGACGTACATAGCTACCTTGTTCTAAGCATGACAATGGTATTGTTTTACATGAATATATCAACATTTATTTATCCTTTTCTTATTGATAAATATTTAGGTTGTTTCCAATTTTTCTTTAATCTTTAATAAAATTTTTTTTTCAACTTTGACCAAATTCATTCATGTTCCTGGTATTAATAAGTCAAATAATACAAGGCTTATAGAAAAAAATCAGTAATCAACCCCCAATTACATCCACTTCTGAGCCCTGCTCTTGTAAGAAAACGACTTGCCACTTTCAGGCCAGGCATGGTGGCTTAAGCCTGTAATTCCAGCACTTTGGAAAGCCAAGGCAGGTGGATCACCTGAGGCCAGGAGTTCCAGACCAGTCTGGGCAACATGGTGAAACCCCATCTCTACTAAAAATACAAAAAAAAAAAAAAAAAATTAGCCAGATATGGAGGCATGGGGGCGTGGGGGTGGGCACCTGTAGTCCCAATTATTCTGGAAGCTGAGGCAGGAAACTCACTTGAATTCAGAAAGTGGAGGCTGCAGTGAGCCCAGATCGCGTCACCGCACTCCAGCCTGGGGGACAGAGCCAGACCCTATCCCCCCGCCAAAAAAAAAAAAAAAAAAAAAAGGGAAAAGAAAATGACTTGTCACTTTCAGCTGTTTCTTCAGGTACTTACCTCCATATTTACAAATAAGATGCTAATATATGATTTCTTGATTTCTCAACCTTAGACATGATTGACTGCCTTCCTACTGTGGTGGAAGTGGATTTAATGCTTTACACTCACCACCCTACCAACTTGTCTCCCTCTCTCAATTATTCCCATATGACAGTTTTCCAGTTAAATCAGTATCCTCTGTTTACATTATTGTAACCATAGGACTACTTTTTCCTGCCAAACAGTGGTTCTCTAACTGCACATTGAACCACACAGGGAGTTTTAAATAATCTCAGAGCCCAGCCCACACACTAGATCTAGTCAACTCAGCTGTCTGGGAGTGGGGTCCAGGTATCAGGATGCTTTGACACTCCCCAAGGGACTCCAGTGTTCAGCCAAGGGCAGGAACCACTGTTGCTAAGCCACATATGATTACATTGTTTTCTTTGTTTAATATTTCCTCTGGGAAATATTTTTTTACACCTGCTTAGATTTCTATGTTTCTATCATGAATTCTTTTAAAACTCTCCTACAGGAGTGTAAAACCCCTCTGGATGCTATTGTCTACACTGTCAAGCACAACATCATTTAGAAATTCCATTTCCCACAAGGATGCTCTGGGGCCATCCTACTCCACTACAGAAAACTCCTTCTGTCTGTGTGGCCCACCCACAGCTCTCTCTCTTTCTTCTGTGTTGCTTTCTGTATTTCCCGGATCTCTTGTCTTTCTCTTTCTTGATACTCTCTTCTTTTTGGTAGAGCAGATCCTCTAGTAGCTTTCTGAGAAAGGGTGCATGGGAGTATATTTTTTGAGACCTTGTATGTCTGAAAATGTTTTTATGCTACCCTCAAACCTGATGGACTGGGACTTTGGCTTGAAATTCTAGAATTCTAGAGTTGGAAATTCTAGAGTTGGAAATTATTTTTTCTAATAATTTTTGAAACCATTACATTTGGGCTCCCATTGTGTATTTGGAAAAGTCCAATGCCATTCTCATTCCTGATCTTGTGTATAAAGCCTATATCGTCTTTATAGAAGTTCTTGGGCTGTTCTCTTTAATTTGTGTAGTCTGAAATTTTGTGATGATGTGACTCTATTTTATTTATTTTTCTGGGCATTTGATAGCTCCTTTCAACCTGAGAGTCATGTTCTTGAAAAATTTTTTTTAGACAGGGTCTCACTCTGTCACCCAGGCTGGAGTGCAGTGGCACAATCACGGCTCACTGAAACCTCCACCTCCTGGGCTCAGATGATCCTACTGTATCAGCCTCCTGAGTAGCTGGGACTACAGATGGTAGATGTGTGCTACCATGCCTGGCTAATTTTTATTATGTTTAGTAAAAATGGGTTTTTGCCATGTTGCCCAGGCTGGTCTTGAACTCCTGGACTCAATCCATCTGCCTGTTTTAGCCTCCCAAAATGCTGGGATTACAGGTGTGAGAAAAAAAATTATGAATTAGTCTTATAACAATTTTCTGTACCCTCTATTTTCTTTTACTGAAATTTCTATTAGTTGTATGTTGGACCTCTTGGATATTTTTCTTTTCTATTTTTATCTCTTTCTATCTCTCTTCTTATCCTACTTTTGAAGGATTTCTTTAACTTTTCCTGTCTCAACGTCCCATGGAATGTTTTATTTCTACTTTCACATTTTTCATTTGCAAGAACTCTTTCTTGTCTTCTGATTCCTTCTTGTAGCAGACATTGTTGGTGCCCCATCCACAAATCCTTGGCATTGGCTCCTGCATGCTGCCCAAGGCTATTTTCTGTAAATATCTATGACTGTGTGCCCAAGGGCTGTTTTCTTCCAAGTAGCATCCTCAGCCTGATTACAAGACAAGCTGGAAGAAAGTAAGGTCAATTCCCGGCCGGGCGCGGTGGCTCAAGCCTGTAATCCCAGCACTTTGGGAGGCCGAGACGGGCGGATCACTAGGTCAGGAGATCGAGACCATCCTGGCTAACACGGTGAAACCCCGTCTCTACTAAAAAAATACAAAAAATTAGCCGGGCGAGGTGGCGGGCGCCTGTAGTCCCAGCTACTCAGGAGGCTGAGACAGGAGAATGGCCCGAACCCGGGAGGCGGAGCTTGCAGTGAGCTGAGATCCGGCCACTGCACTCCAGCCTGGGCGACAGAGCGAGACTCCGTCTCAAAAAAAAAAAAAAAAAGAAAGTAAGGTCAGTTCCCTTAGAAGCAGTTGGTAGATTCTTGCGCTTTGATTGGGATGTCTCTGCAGCAAGTTCTATACCACCTCTTGGAGTTTCCTAGTAAGATTAAGCTCTGAATGTCCACAACGCTAACTGGCTGGATAGCACACCTTTCACTGGCTTCCCTCACTTATCTATCTCACTTCCCCAATCCTCAACTTGTATTTTCTGGGAATACCTGCCAAACTTTACTTTTCACTGTCTCAGAGTCTGCTGCTGGGGAAACCCAAACCAAGATACTCTGATATGGTTTGGATGTGTGTCCCCACCCAAATCTCATGTTGAATTGTAAAACCCAGTGTTGGAGGTGGGGCCTGGAGGGAAGTGATTTTATCATGTGGGCTGATTTCCCCGCTTGGTACTGTATAGTGAGTGAGTTTTCATGTGATCTGGTTGTTTAAAGTGTGTAGCATCTCCCCGATCTCTCTCTTGCTCCTTGCTCTGGCCATGAAATATGTCCCTGCTTTCCCTTCGCCTACCACCATGATTGTAATCTTCCCAAGGCCTTTCCAGAAGCAAAAGCCCCTATGCTACCAGTATAACCTGCAGAACTGTGAGCCAATTAAACCTCTTTTCTTTATAAATTACCCATATCAGGTATTTTGTTTATAGCAGTGTAAGAATGGCTGCCCCTCCTTTTTTAAAGTAAAATCTTATTCTTGTCTTATGGATGCAATATCTCATTATTTCTGTAAGGATATGAATTATAGTGAGATCTAACTTTTTAAAAAGGCACACTCCTGCTTCTATGTGGAGAACTTAGCTTGGTCCATAATATCTAGGCTAATTTTCTGAGTCTTCTCTAGGGATAATCTTCAGTCTCCTGCTGAGGAAGGATATGTGCCTGGCTGGCAGCATCCTTAGAGTCAAGGAAGGGCTAGGGTACACAGATTTTCACATATCATCCCCGTTTTTAGTATAGTGTCTCCCCCTCCCTTCTGCCATGTCTAGTGGTTTCTTTTCTTTCTTTCTTTCTTTCTTTTTGAGATGACGTTTTGCTCTTGTTGCCCAGGCTGGAGTGCAATGGCGCCATCTCGGCTCACTGCAATCTCCACCTCCCAGGTTCAAGTGATTCTGTTGCCTCAGCCTCCTAAGTAGCTGGGATCACAGGTGCCTGCCACCATGCCTGGCTAATTTTTTGTATTTTTAGTAGAGACAGGGTTTCACCATGTTGACCAGGCTGGTCTCAAACTCCTGACCTCAAGTGATCCACCCACCTTGGCTTCCCAAAGTGTTGGGATTATAGGCGTGAGCCACTGCACCTGGCCTCTAGTGTCCTTAAGTCTCATTTTTCTGTAGAACAAATTTCTGGCAAGATCAGGAAGGGGTAGTTGCCCGGCCACCCCAGATTTGAAAGGAGATCCAGGTGGTTATTCCAGTTATAATTGCTATGCAAAAAATCACCCCAAACTAATTAAAACAAAAACACTGATTTTACTGTCTCTCATACTTTCTGCAGCTGAAGAATTTGGGAAGGGCTCAGCTGGGTGGCTCTAGTTTGGGATCTCTCATGCTGTTGCAGCCAAACAATGATTGAAGCTGGATTAGCACGCAGCTGGCAAAGCATCTACCACTCTTTCTCTGAAGTCTCAGGTCTTCTCCATGTGGTCTCTCCATATGAGCTATTTTAAGCTTCCTTACAATATGGCAGTGTCAGGGCAGTCAAACTGTTCACATAGAAGGTTTATAGTTTAAGCATGAGAGTTCCAGCCTTGGAAATTAAAGCACCACCACTTCCACTGAATTTTATGGTTATAAACGAGTCACTTTAATTGAGCCTGCCTCAACTAAAACAGAGGGGACCTAGACTGTATCTCTCAAGAGGAGGAATGTCAGTCACATTGTGGAATAGCATGTGGAATGGGAGATATTTGTAGTGGCTATCTCTGGAAAACACAATCTCCACAGTGGTCTCACCACCTCTTACATGGGGTTCCTAGTCATACTTCTGTTTTCAAGCCCATTCCACCTCTATCTTAGTCCATTTTGTATTGCAATAGCAGAATACTATAGACTGGGTAATTTATAAAGAAAATAAATGTATTTGGCTCACAGTTCTGGAGTCTGGGGAGTCCAAGACCATGGTGCAAGCATCTAGTGAGGGCCTTTGGGCACCACCATCCATGACAGAAGGTGGAAAGGCAAGACAGTATGGGAGAAGAGGGGGCCAAACTGGATTTTACAACAAGCTCAATTTGTAGTGATGAACCCACCCCTGTGACAATAGCATTAATCCATTCATAAGAGCAGAGAGTCCTCATAACCTAATCACCTCAGATTAGACCCCACCTCCCAACACTGTTGCACTGGGGATTAAGTTTCCAACACAAGGTCTTTGGGGGATACATTCAAATCATAACCACCTCCAACACATCATTCTGACTAAATTTCTGGCATTTGGGGTTTTAGTCCATAGATCTTTCTATTTCTTGTGGGGAGACCCCTTGTACAGGCGTGCAGGCTGGGCAGCACACAGTGGAACCATATCTTAGGGGTACCATTCACCTTGTAAACATTTTTGCTTTGTCCACCTATGATAATGTTCCAGCAGATAGCAGTAAAGGGTGGGAGGAACAACACATTATGTCACTTTCCCACGAGACGGATGTCAAGCATCTGGAGAAAAGGAAGCCACTTCTTCATGCAAAGACTGTAGGCTAACAGGTACACTGACTGCTGGTTGATATTTCCCTCTGCAGGCATTTTCAGCTCTACCAAACTCACCTGCTTTCCACCTTCCAAAAATTTGTTTAAAACTCTCATCTGCTATTTTCCTGTCTCTGCTTCATTTTGTTTCTTTTGTGAGTTCATACCTTTTTAGTTCATTGACTCTGATTTTGGTTTGGCTTTGGGAGAGGGCAGACAAAAATTAATGCCTTCAATCTATTAAGTGAAAGTGCCATGTTTTCCATTTTCCCCCCAGTGTAGATCGCTGCAATGATGCTTCCCTACACACGTGAGTATTTATACCCCTTTGTACAGTTTCCTTTTACAAAAATGAATCTTGCTGTACATATCATTGGACAATTTGCTTTTTTTTCACTTAATATATTCTGGACATCTTTCAATGTCAGCACATATAGATTTACTTTATTCTTTATGAAAGCTGCATAATGTTCCATGGTAAGGACAGAAATCCTATTCCAGAGGAGAGAAAAAAAGAAAAAAGTAACTGTTCATCACTCCTTATCCCCCAGTGGGTGGGGATGACAGCAGGGCAGGCATCTCTGCTGTCAAGGAGCAGGATTTGGTGGGTGGGAATGGGCTGCACCTAGTTTTAACCATATCTTTGCCTTTGTATTTACATAATTAGAGTTATAATGTGGACACCTCAGATTCTGATTTTTTCCCTTTGGCTTTTTTCCTATAAATCATGATTTCTCAACTGTGGCACTGTTGACATTTTGGACCAGATAATTCTTTGTTGCAGAAGAAGTCCTGTGCATTACAGGATGTTTAGTACATCATGGCCTCCACCACTAGATACCTACCACTTTCCCATTGGTGACAATAAAAAATGTCTCCATTCATTGCCTAATGTGCCCCAGGGAAACAAATCACCCCCTATTGAAAACCACTGCTATAAACTGATCTGAAGACCTCTTAGCAACCTACAACACAGTTAGTAAAAACCCAGTTTTTACTTCTTTTGTTTCTGTCACAACTAGTTATTTATGAATTGGGGAGAACATACTTTCTCAGCACTCCATTCCCCTGTGTGCTCAGATAAGGGGTTCATTTCTCTTGACTTACTCTTGAGTTTTGTTTCCTGTCAAATTTATTTGCTGGCTTTCTTTCAAAGAATGTAAAAAAACTCAAACGTAATACATATTTATTGTGGAAAATTGGAAGATGCAGACAAGCTCAGGGAAGAACACTTTAAAATTTCCTTAAACCTCCTCAAGAAAACCACTGATAACATAATTTTGGTCATTCTTCTTTTTTTTTTTTTTTTTTTTTTGAGACAGAATTTCGCTCTTGTTGCCCAGGCTGGAGTGCAATGGCTCAATCTTGGCTCACTGCAACCTCCACCTCCCAGATTCAAGCAACTCTCCTGCCTCAGCCTCCCGAGTAGCTGGGATTGCAGGTGCCCGCCACCACACCCAGCTCATGTTTTGTATTTTTAGTAGAGACAGGGTTTCACCATGTTGGCCAGACTGGTCTTGAATTCTTGACCTCAGGTGTCAGGAATTCAACGCCCACCTCGGCCTCCCAAAGTGCTGAGATTACAGGCGTGAGCCACTGCTCCCAGCCCCATTATTCTTATTTTTTAAAAGATGGGGTCTTTCCATGTTGCCCAAGCTGAAGAGCAGAGGCTCTTCACAAGTATGATCATGGCACACTATAACCTCAAACTCCTGGCCTCAAGCCATCCTCCCACCTCAGCCTCTCAGGTAGCTGGGACTATAGGCACATGCCACCAGACCTGACTAGGTGATTATTTTTGTAGGCTTTTACTTTTTTTCTCTCTCTTCTTCTGTATAGAATGTAAGCATCTATGTATACACACATACACGTTTCTATAAAATTTTAAGGAAAATCCTTCTTTTCCAGGTCCTAACATTGTAGTGTCTCCCCCTGCTTTAAGTTCCCAGAGTACTTTGCACTCTTCTCATTTGTGCATCCAGGTGTCTTCACCATACAGCTCAAGTTCTGGTGTCTATGGTGATTAAGGCCATCATTTATTGGTATCTCTTTATTTTTATTTTTTTGAGACATAGTTGCACTCTGTCGTCCAGGCTGGAGTGCAGTGGCATGATCTCAGCTCACTGTAACCTCCCTCCCTCCTTCCCTTCCTTCTCTACTTCCCTCCTTCCCTCCCTCCTTTTCTTTCCTCCCTCACTCCCTTCCTTCCTTTCTTTTCTCTATCCTTCCCTTTTTTCCTTCCTTCTTTCTTCCCCTCTTCCCTCATTTCCTCCCTCCCTTTCTTCCTCCTCTCTCTTCCTTTCTTTTCTTCCTCCTTCATCCTTCCCTCCCTCCCCTCACTTCCCTCCCTCTTCCCTCTTTTTTTTTTTTTGGTGGACTCGGGCTCTGTCACCCAGGCTGGGGTGCAAAGGCACAATCTCATCTCACCGCAACTTCCACCTCCCGGGTTCAACCAATTCTCATGCCTCATCCTCCCGAGTAGCTGGGATTACAGTTGCATACCACAACACCTGGCTGATTTTTGTACGTTTAGTAGAGACAAGGTTTCACTATGTTGGCCAGGCTGGTCTTGAACTCCTGACCTCAAGTGATCTGCCTGTCTCGGCCTCCAAGTGTTAAGATTACAGGTGTGAGCCACCACACTGGCCCCTCCTTCCTCCTTCTTATTCTTTCCTTTCTTCCTCCTTCCTTCTTCCTTCTCTCCCTGTCTGTCTCCCTCCGTGCGTTCCTTTCTTCCCTTCTTACTTGCTTTCATTTTTATGAATATATAACTTTTATGGAGATATAATTCACATACCAAAGTGTACAATTCAATGGGTTTTTTAAAGTATATTCACAGAGTTGTGCAATCAGTTTTAAAACATATTCATCACCTTAAAAAGAAACTCTATACCCAATACAATCAGTCCCCATTTCTGCCCAGTCCCCAGCAACCCATAACCCACATTCTGTCTCTATGGATTTGCCTATTCTGTCCATTCTGTATAAATGGGACCATACAACATGTGGGCCTTTTGTGTCTGGTTTCTTTCACTTAGCACAATATTTTCAAGGTTCATCCATGTCATAGCATGGATCAGTACTTCCTTCCTTTTTATTGCCATGTAATACTCTATTGGACAGCTATACCAGGTTTTATGTATCCATTCATTAGTTGATGGGCATATGAGTTGTTTCCATTCTTTGGCTATTATGAAAAATCCTGCTATAAACATGCATTACAAGTTTTCCGGGGGACATACGTTTTAATTTCTCTTGGGTATAATACACCTAGGCGTGAAGTTTCTGGCTCATGTGGTAACTGTGTTTAATCTTTCTAGGAACTACCAAGCTGTTTTCCAAAGTGGTGGCACCATTTTGCATCCCTACCAGCTCTGAATATATAAGGGTTCTCATTTCTCCACATCTTGTTAACACTTGTTACTATCTATCTTTTTTATTACACCCATCCTAGTGGGCTAGAAGTGGTATCTCACTGTGGTTTTGTGGCCTTGCTTCTTAAACCAATCTTGCACAGACACCAATTTTGCCCGCAATCTGAGGTACCCAGCACCGTGGCGTCAGGTCATAAATTTCCATTCGTGGATTAAATCTGATCAATGCATTTCTGAGCCATCCCACAGGTGGAGGGTCTCAAAAGGGTACGGCCGCTACACCAAGCCCTGCTCACCATGGGGAGAGAATCTAGAATGATGATCTTTTGGCCACATCAGGATCAAGTTCTTGCAGTAAATAGCAGCAGTAAGTGCCAGGGTTTGTAACGTGAGGCAGGAGACAGAGGAATGCAGCCTGGCCCTGGGCTGGGCCCCCTCAAAGAGGTCCCAGATGTCCATAAAGTGTCATTTGAGGCCTGCCCAAAACAAAATAACCTCCTTCACCACCCTGCCATACTGTCAGAGATTCCACCACACTCCCAGAGGTAAGTAAATAAGTTGCCACCTTTTAAAAATGTGAATCCTTCTGGGAGGGGTAAGCATCTTGCAAGAAGTCCATACCTTATTGTGAATTAGCTTATCAGATACCAACCCACACCCTGCAGGGACAGGACTCAGAAGAAGTGGGAGTTTTGAGTCACTGGGAAGGGTGGAAACGGGATATGAGGGAGCGCTGGTAGAAAAGGGGTAGCACTGCTCAAGAGGTGACATTTCAGGATGCCAAGATGCGGCCAGAATTGGGTCAATGGGACTGAGGGAAGGTTTTCATCTTCATTCATCAATGGACAGTGATAATGATTCATTTATTATATGGCACACTTTGTGCTGAGTGCTTTGCATACAATTTTTCTTATTTATTTAACAAACACTTACATAGCACCATGTGCCACCACCTACCTCTCAAACCCCACATGCCACATCTTGTTAGCTTCCCCTAAAATACGATTCCTGAATCTGAGCATTTCTCACCACCTTCCCAACCATCCTCCTCACTTTCCTGGTTTCCTGCAGGTCTCCCGGCTGGTGGCTCTGCTTCCACATTTGCAGTTAGAGCAATCCTTTACAAAGCAGTATCTCCTCTGTATTCAGCATGTACCAATGGCTTCCTATCTTGGTCACTATTGTAGTGCTTACAATAGGGTGCTACTTGAACCATCCCTCTTACCTGGCTGGCATTATTTGCCTACTGGCTCAGCCACAGGACACCTGCTGTTCCTCCAACACACTGGCATGCTTCTTGCAGGGCCATTGCGATTACTATCGTGTTCTCCCCAGAATGTTCTTCCCCCAGAATCTGTCTTACTGATGCCTTCACTTCTTCAAGTCTCAGCTTAAATGTCACCTTCTCAGAGAGACCTTTCTTAACACTGCCTCCTCCACCTCAAAGAGCCTGTATCGCCAGCTTGCTCACTGTCAGAAAAGAGGGTTACAAATATAGAAAGGAAGAAAACTAGAATGAGTTCTATGGTTTAGATTGGAATTGGAGGCACGAAATGTACTTATAGTTTTCAATATACACAAATAAATACAGAAATAAATAGAGATATAAATGTGTGTCTGCGTGTGTGTGTTATTGAACATATACATACATATATTCTCTAGGTCAGCCTGGGAGCAGCAACAGTTCAATAACAATGAGCACACTCATGCTCTGATGTTGGCTTCTAAACACTACCCTCCACTAAAAGGAATCAGGATCCCTTTGAGCAATGGTTGATTTCAGGGCTGGAACAGGAAAAGTACAAGATGAACCAGGAGCAAATTTTGTGCCAAAAAAAACAAGAAAGCGATCAGAGGACAATAGCACAGGTAAAAGGGATTCAGAAGCCAGTTGGAAGGAGCTCCCACCAGCCAATAGAAATGATTTGAGCATCAAAATAACTCATGATAATAATGGATTATAACTCATTGAATAAAATAGACATCCATGAGTCCATAATAATATAAACAACTGCTGGGCCTGGTGGCTCATATCTGCAATCCCAGCACTTTGGGAGGACAAGGTGGGTGGATTGCTTGAGCCCAGGAGTTCAAGACCAGCCTGCGCAACATATGGAGACCCTCGTCTCTACAAATAATTTTTTAAAATTTAGCCAGGCACGGTGGCAAGCACCTGTGCTCCCAGCTACTTGGGAGGCTGAGGTGGGAGGATCACCTGAGCTTGGGAGGTCAAGGCTACAGTGAGCAGTGATCATGTTGCTGCACTCCAGGCTGGGTGACACAGCAAGTCTCTGTCTCAAAAAACAAACAAAAGGCTGGGTGCGGTGGCTCACGTCTGTAATCCCAGCACTTTGGGAAGCTGAGGCAGACAGATCATGAGGTCAGGAGATCGAGACCATCCTGGCTGGTGAAACCCCATCTCTACTAAAAAAATACAAAAAAATTAGCCAGGCATGGTAGCAGGTGTCTGTAGTCCCAGCTACTAGGAAGGCTGAGGCAGGAGAATGGCATGAACCCGGGAGGCGGAGCTTTCAGTCAGCTGAGATTGCGCCACTGCACTCCAGCCTGGATGACAGAGCGAGACTCTGTCTCAAAAAACAAACAAACAAAATCCAATAATATAAATAATTAAATAGAAAGTTTGATGAGGACTAGGATAATTACATAGTTTTCAAAATGCCTTAACTTTTCTTTTCCAGGTCTTTGTAGTCAGAATTTTTTTTTAACAAAAAAAGTTAAACAAAGAAAATACCTCAGTCCCAAATATGCATTCATTAAAAACACAAAAATGGCCAGGCACAGTGGCTCATGGCTGTAATCCCAGCACTTTGGGAGGCCGAGGAGGGTGGATCACAAGGTGAGGAGTTTGAGACCAGCCTGGCCAACGTGGTGAAACCCCGTCTCTACTAAAAATACAAAAAAAAAATTAGCTGGGTGTGGTGGTGGGCACCTGTAATCCCGGCAACTTGAGAGGCTGAGGCAGGAGAATTGCTTGAACCGGGACCCGGGAGGCGGAGGTTGCAGTACCGAGATCGTGCCACTGGACTCCAGCCTGGGCGACAGTGCGAGACGCTGTCTCAAAAACAAAAACAAAAGACATAAAAAGAGTCACTTTACAGTGAAGAAATCTGGTATCCACTACCCTGATAATCAACTGATTGAAGTTAATATCTTCAGTAATGGGACAAAGAAAACTGTATGCCACCTGGTAGGAAGCAATGAGAAGAACACAGCTTTATTTCTGTGATATTTCTGCCAAAGATGCATAATCTGAATCTAATCTTGAAGAAACATCAGATAACCCCATTGGGAATATGTCACAAAATAACTCACCAATAATCTTCAAAAAGACACTAAAAAACTGTCATAAATGGAAAGAGATAGAAAAAAATGACCACTAAATGCTGCACATGGTTACTGAGGGGATCTTTTTGCTCTAAAGCAGTGGTCTCCAACCTTTTTGGCACCAGGGACTGGTTTTTAGAAGACAATTTGGGGGTGGGGGGTGATTTCGGGATGAAACTGTTCCACCTCAGATCATCAGGCATTAGCTAGATTCCCTTAAGCAGGCTGGGCATGGTAACTCACGCCTGTAATCTCAGCACTTTGGGAGGCTAAGGTGGGTGGATCACCTGAGGTCGGGAGTTCAAGACCAGCCTAGTCAACATGGTGAAACCCTGTCTCTACTAATAATACAAAAATTAGCTGAGCATGGTGGTGCATACCTGTCATCCCAGCTACTTGGGAGGCTGAGGCAGAAGAATCACTTGAACCTGGGGGGCGGAGGTTGCAGTAAGCTGAGATTGCGCCATTGTACTCCAGCCTGGACAACAGAGTGAGACTCCACCTCAAAAAAAAAAAAAAATTCCCATAAGGAGCGTGCAACCTAGATCTCTTGCATGTGCAGTTCAAAGTAGGGTTCGAGTTCCTATGAGAATCTAATTCCACCATGATCTGACCGGAGGCTGAACTTAGGTCGTAATGTTTGCTCACCTACCGCTCACCTCCTGCTGTGCAGCCTGGCTCCTAACAGGCCATTGACTGGTACCGGTCCACAGCCCTGGGATTAGAGACCCCTCCTCTGAAGGACATTATTTGGGCAAATGACAAAGTTAGGATAGACCCTAAGGATTAGATGGTCATAATGTGTAGGTGTTGACAGAATGACACAATTCTGCTAATCAGGACAAGCTCCCACTTCACTGAAAGATGAATCTCTCAATGACACTGATGTCCAGTGTGCTTGCAACCAGTGCCGTCTTTTCCTAATTGTCTTTCTCCACTGTCATCTGTGTCTCTTCCACTTTCTCAATGCAGGGACTGATCATACCTTAGGCATGTAGAGTTTTGATCTTCTTGGGATTGATTGTGTTTTCGTATCATCCATGGGAACTTCTGCTATACTCTATGCTCTCGTGGGCATCAGAGCTGACAAAGGGCCCGTCACTAATGTAGCAGGACGAGCCGCAGACAAAACCCCTCAGACACTGGGTTAAAGAAGAAAGTGACTTTTTTCGGCCAAGAGTTTCCTCTCTGGCTTGGGAACAGGCAGGACTAGGATCCAGGGTTTCCATGTCATCCTCTAGTCAAACAGGAAGACTTCTGCAAGCATCCAGAATGGTGTGCTTCCTAAACAAAAAGTAGAGCTTGCATGTGCAATATCATTTAATTTCATTTGGTTTTTCTTCAGGATAGAGAAGCTAGTGTCTGTGGGGGGATGTTAAATGTCACCAAATCCCAGTCTCAGAGTCTTCTGAACAGAAGGCCTAAGGGGAGGAAGAGTAGGGGCTGGAACACAGGAGGAAAAGTCCAAACTCAGGAGGATTCCTCCACATTTTTTTTTTTTTGCCTGCAACAATCAGAGCAGCTAGGTTTTCTGGGAAGCAAATTTTCCTGCTTCAAAATAATAGCAACTGTCACGTGACTAGCACATGTCTGATTTCCACTGGTGACAAACTCACAGGTACTGCTAATACTGCCATGTTTTATTTTGTATTGTATTTTTTTTTTTTTTACTATATCCGTAATGGGAGAGAGGAAATGCTAAATTTTATTTAGAGGTTGGTGAATAATGATGTAATTTTTTGTGTCTGAATTTATGAACCTACTGAATTCTCACTACTGACCTAGGTTGAGGACCTCTGGGTTTGTGTGTGCCAAGTCTAAAAGCCTAGAGATCACTGTGGGAAAGGTCCCTGGGGGAAAATCAAGGGAGCAGCTGGCTTAACTCAGGACAAAGGCTGGGGACACCCAGACAAGAGTGTAAATGGGAGTGGCCAACCGGAGAGGAAGCCAGTTGCACTTGGTTGGGGGTGGGGAGTGGTGGGGGGGATGTGGGAGCTGTTGGTGATTCTGGGAAATTTGGTTGGGCTAAGAGATACTGTGGGCTGGGTGCAGTGGCTCATACCTATAATACCAGCACTTTGGGAGGCCAAAGCAGGAGGATCACTTGAGCCCAGGAGTTTGAGACCAGCCTGGGCAACATGGCAAAACTCTGTCTCTACAAAAATTGGCTGGGCATGATGATATGCACCTGTAGTCTCAGCCAGTGGGGAGGCTGAGGTGGGAGGATCACTTGAGTCTCAGAGCCATGATGGAGCCACTGCACTCCAGCCTGAGTGACAGAGAAAGACCCTGTCTCATAAAAATAGATAGATAAATACATAAATAAAATAAAGAGATACTATGGAAGAGCAGTTTGGCAGGAAAACGATGAGTGTTCTTGAAGTTTGATGGCTTTGCCAGGGTCTATGGGAGACTGTCACTGCAGCATCAGTCCACTCCCCTCCAAATGCCCAGTCCAACCAGGTGGAAGTGGGTGTGTCCACCAGGAAAGTACTGTTTGCCCTTCAAAGTAGCCCCTCCACTTTTGCATCTCTTGAAACTCCAGGATTAAGGCTGCATTCACCAGACTTCTTAGTCCTGTCCCTGTTTAAGATTTAAATCCCTTTGCAATAGCTGTTAGTTAAAATTTAGTCTGAAGAGATTAATCCATCCTTCCCTGAGAATATTAGAAGAGTTTCAGTTCACTGAGCTTCTGGGAATAGGTGGGTGTTTGGGGGGATGGGGGGATGGGCAGGAGTGTTGAAATGTGCCCTTCTCTCCAGCCGGGCAAGACTGAATAAGAGGGGTCCCCCACAGGAGCACCAGCAGAAAATTCCCATTCCTCTGGCTCTCTTGCCCAGGACAGGCTCTGGCACATTCCTGCCATCCCCCTCAGGGGCACTTTCTGGTTGGAGGACAGAGTGGGTCACACGGTAAGGATGACTAGGGCAAAAAAGAATCAGAAAGTGATATTCCTAAGGAATTTATGTGCATATGTACTCAGGTGGATGCAGCCAATTTGGCCTTAATGTATATATTTTATTCACCTGTCTGGGGCCTCAAAGAAACCCAAAGGTAAGAGTCCAGCACTCTGTTAAATTAAACTAAATTTGGCCTGCAGACATCTCCGTACTTGAGTCTAAAAATGAACTGCAACCTACCTTGTAGGCAAACCGACTGAAATCCTAACTTAGGAGTCTACTATTGTAACAAACAGCTGAGTCTCAGCCAATCACAGCAGCTAAGCTTCAGTCAATCATAGGCACCCCACTGATCAGACCACGTTCCAATAAGGCAAGAGCTGAGCTGTAACCAACCCAACTGCCTGTGTACCTCATTGTTGTCCATAAATGTTGCCTGACCATGGTCAGGCCAGAGTTATCCATACCTATTCGGTTCTAAGGGCTCCCTGGTTCTAGAATTGTTCTTTCCTCAGTTAAACTCTGCTAAATTTAATTTGTCTAAAGTTTTTGTCTTAGCAATTCCCCATAAACTCCTTGGATTACAGAGATAACTCAAGACCCTACGTCCCTACCCTCTATCCTTTCCTAGCTGGTGTAAAGCCCCCATTAACCCACAAGTTCTTGAGGGGAGGGTTAGGATTGTCAACAGCCTGAAAACTTTGGTTTGTTTGCCCCCGATTATGAAAGTTAAATCTATGCTTCCAAGACCCCAAAGCATGTAATGCATTTCCTTCCAGTTCTTTTTGTATGTGTTTGTTACATACCTGAACATTTATCTACTAAATGTAGGTATAGGCTGGGCGCGGTGGCTCATGCCTGTAATTCCAGCACTTTGGGAGGCTAAGGCTGGCAGATCACCTGAGGTCAGGAACTCAAGACCAGCCTGGCCAATGTGGTGAAACCCTGTCTCTACTAAAAATACAAAAATTAGCCGCGCATGGTGGCAGGCTCCTGTAGTCCCAGCTACTCAGGAGACTGAGGCAGGAGACTTGCTCGAACCCAGGAGGCGGAGGTTGCAGTGAGCCAAGATTGTGCCATTGCACTCTAGCCTGGGCAACAGAATGAGACTCCGTCTCAAAAAACAAACAAACAAAACAAACAAACAAGCAAAAAAACTGTAAGTATACACTGGTGTCCTGCTTTGAAACAAAGCAAAGCAATACAAAGTAATAAGTTGTATCATCTATTCTTATTGCATAGAAAAAGGCCTGGAAGGATACACACCAAACTGTGGAAATGTGGAAGGCAAAGAAGGACAAGTTTCACTTTTTACCTGACTCTTGAATTTCTTGAAAAATATTAATGTTAAAGAAAAAATTATTCATGGCACTTTTGTTGAAGAGGGTAAGACAGACTTTATCCAAATGAAGGTCATGGCGACAGGTATAGGGACCACTGCAAGGGGTTTTGCAGTGAGTGACAGAGACCATACTCACCTGCTACTCCAACAAGAACATGTGGGCATTTATAACTAAGGAATAGAGTGGGGGTCAGTGTACAGACTGTATATGCATATATATACACAGTGTACAGACTGCATATATATGTAAATATGTATATATATAATATATATTATATATACATATAATTTTATTTTTTTTTGAAACGGAATCTCACTCTGTCGCCCAGGCTGGAGTACAATGGCACAATCTTGGCTCATTACAACCTCCACCTCCCGGGTTCAAGCAGTCCTCCTTCCTCAGTCTCCCAGGTAGCTGGGGGAATACAGGTGCATGCCACCACAGTCAGCAAATTTTTGGATTTTTAGTAGAGACAGGGTTTCACCATGTTGTCCAGGCTGGTCTTGAACTCCTGACCTCAGGTGATCCACCCACCTCAGCTTCCCAAAGTGCTGGGATTACAGGCGTGAACCACCACACCCGGCCACAAATTTTTTAAAACTTATTTATTTATTTATTTATTTATTTTCAGAGACAGGGTCTCGCTCTGTCATTCAAGCTGGAGTGCAATGGCATGACCATAGCTCACTGAAGCCTCAAACTTGTGGGCTCAAATGATCCACCCATTTCAGCCTCCTGAGTAGCTAAGACTATAGGCTTGCACCAACATGTCCAGCTAATTTTAAAAATTTTATTGTAGAGACGGGGTCTCTCAATGTTGCCCAGGCTGGTTTCAAACTCCTGGCCTCAAGAGATCCTCCCACCTTGGCCTCCCAAAGTGCTGGGATTACAGGCATGAACCACCATGCCCAGCTCTCCTATTTAAAAATCTTGTATCATAAAATTTTTTCATTGCTAAAAATTCCTCATAATCACACTTTTTAGTAATGCCTAATATTTCACTGTAGGGAATGTACCACAATTTAGCTGGTCCCCCAGCTTGTGATATTTACGTCATTTTACATTTTCATGATTAAAGATAATGATTATCATGAGGAAAGTCTGTGGGCCTTTGCAGGACATACTGAATCAGAGTTAAGGAAAGTGACTTGGTGGTCAGAAAGATCAGAGTTCAAATTCAGGCTCTGTCTCAGTTTATCATTGTCATTGGAATCTTGGTTTCCTCCTCTGCACAAAGGGGACCCTTACAAGAGCTCTAAACTCATAGATTTCTAAAAACAACTATGTTGAGATAAAATTCACATAACATAAATCCATCCATTTGAAGCCTAAATTCAATGGTTTTTAGCCATGTACGGTTTTGGCAAGATTCAATGATGTGGAATCATCATGTGTGTGATGAACACACCAACTGTCATTACAATTAATAATTCTTTGTTCATAATTTTCATTTTTTTTTTAAGGCTAGGTTCTTGAGAAGCATCAGTGCAGAATAAAAGCCTATAAACTTCTCAAATGTTTTGAAAGTAGGCTTGTGAAGATAGAAGGTGGCCTTCAGAGGGATTTTCAAATGTGCATTTGTTTTTTGGATTTTTGGTGTTTGGATAGAATGTGGGAGCACTGGAGCTGGTATGAAAGTGTTGGGTTATTTGCTTCAAAATATCCTCTTTCATTCCCTTTTATTGCACCACTGAATTATACTCACCCTCAAACTGCACACACAGAGTAATGAGGTGAAGTCACTTCTCATTCACGGACCCTCCCTGCCTGGCGCCTCCCCCACAGAGTCACCAGCCTATCCCTCTTCACATCCAAGTGAGACTCCTTCAGTGAGGGCTGCAGGAGTACCATTTCCAATTGCCCATCTTAACTCAAGCCAAGCCAGTTTCATGGCGGGTGGGCAGAAATGAGAGGCAGGGGTCTCTGCCAATTCCATGGGGTGCCCACCCAACCTCTCAACAAACCACAGAAACATTCCATTTGCCCGTGGGTGGACTGACTGCAGGTTTCAGGGCTGAGTTAGTATATGGTGTCAGCCAAATCCAGGAGTGTGTTGCACCAGAGTGGTGTGTGGGTGAATCCTCAGGCAGGTGTGGGAGCAGGTTACGTGAGATGGGTGTGGGCTACGTGGTAAGGGATGAGAGGATGGTGCACAGAGGGTGGGTGGGGTCAGAGGTGGGTAAGGGTGGAGGTGAGGAATGGGGCCCCAGCAGAGGTTGGACATAGTAGTCAAACCAGTGGTTTGGAATCATTTTTGGGTCATGGCCTCCTTTGAGAATCTGATGTACGCTAAGGAAAGAATGGACACACACACAGCACAGACACATGCGCGCGCGCGCACACACACACACACACACTAACCCACAAATTCTGCACATTGTGTCAGGGGTTCCCAGAACTCAAGAAATTTGACTTGGAATTAAGAATCTCTGGTCTGGACTAGTTCATAGGGACTTGTCAGAAACAAATCCTAAAGCTGCATTAAGAGCTTGAGGATATTTATGTCTTCTCGAGTGAAAGAGATTTAGAAAGGTTTGCAGGTTCAGGATTTAAATTCCAAAGTCCACTTTTTCCATTAATGTTTTTTTTTTCTAGTTTTTATTTTGAAAAATTTCAAATTCTACCAAAAAGTTGCAAGCTCATGTACTCTTGAACTACATTCACTAATTATCAAAAATTTCCCCCAATTCCTCCCCACTCTATGCATGCTTATGCTGTCAGAAACCCGCGTTTTTCTGGAGAACCATTTGAGACTAAATTGCAAATACTGGTTCTTCATCTCTACACACTTGGCATGCAACTCCTAAAATTATGGGATTCTCCTGCATAACTAAATACAATGATCATACTCACAAAATTTAACATTGATACAATATAACATTGTGTAATATACATTAACATTGTGTAATATACATCCTATATTCAAATTTCCCCTGGAGTACCCTTCTATTAGGTTGGTGCAAAAGTAATTGAGGTTTTCGCCATTACTTTCAATTGAATTTCAATAAGTTTTGCACCAACCCAATATGAGCTGTATTCTTTCTCCCTCCCTTCCTCCTTTCCTTTCTACTTAAAAAAAAAAAATCCAGACTCTAATTCAGAATCACACACTTCATCTAGTTATGTCTCTCGGTCTTCAGTAATCAAGAACACTCATCCAAGGTTTCGTTTGGTTTTCTTTCTCCTGACATTGACATTTTTGAAGAATCCAGCTTAGCTCTTTGGCAGAATGTCGCCCAGCTTGGATTTGGCTGATGGCGCCCTTATTATTAGATTCAGGTTAAATGTTTTGGCAGGAGTACCTCATGGGGGAGGTGTCCCTTCTCGTTGCATCACATCAGAGGATTAGTTGGTTCCCTACTGATGAGAAGTTTGGACCACGGATAAGGTGGTGACCTCGTTTCCCCTTGGTAATCCCTAAGTCATTTGTGGGGTAACACTGTATTCACTGAAGGTCTCTGACTGTGGCAAATGCTAGGCGAGCTAGTGGTGAGCACCCACACTCTGTCCTTGTTCTTGTGCTGTTTTTACAAGGGAGGAGACAGACAATAAGGAAACAAATAATGACAAGATATGCAGTTTTATGAAGGATGTGGATAGGGTGCTGAGATAGAGAAGTATCAACTGTAGAGAAAGTCATCTTTAAGGTGAGACTTGAGCTGGGGGCATGCCTGTAGTCCCAACTCCTCAGGAGGCTGAGGTGGGAGGATCGTGTAAGCCCAGGAGTTCTGGGCTGTAGTGCATAATGCCGATCAGGTGTCCACACTAAGTTTGGCATCAACTATCATGACCTCCTGGGGCTGGGGGACCACCAGGTTGCCAGGTGGCAAACAGCAGGTCAAAACTCCCGTGCGGATCAGTAGTGGGATCATTCCTGTGAATAGGCCACTGCACTCCAGCCTGGGCAATATAGTGATACTCTATTTCTAAAAAAAATACTACTAATAAAGAAAAAGGCGAAACTTGAATAGGGAAAAGGAGTCACCCTTGGGAAGGTGGGGTGGAGGGGTTGGTGGTGGCTCCTAGTTAAGCTTGGAGGATGGAAGGAACCAAAAGATGGATGCGTGGTGGTCTCAGGGAGGGAGGCATGATCAGAGAAAGGCCCTGGGTCTGGGAATAATCATATTGTACACATAGTATCTTAATATTGAACACCATCCTACATGTTTCACATGCTTTACCTTGTTTAATTCTCCTTGCAGCCCTGTGAAGTGAGTGCTATTACTGGTTTTGTGCTGTAGAATCTGTGACACAGAGAGGTTGAGTAATTGTCCTAAGGTCACACAGCTTCTAAGTAGCAGTGCTGGATAGATCTGACTCTACAGTCTGTGCTCTTAGCTGTGTCAAGGAGGAAGGCCCAGGATTTCATCTAGAAAACAGACTGTGAAAAGGGATTGGAATGAGAGCAACCTGCACTGGGTGCAGAGGTCCTGTCGATAAAGGATGCAGGATGGGAAAGGAAGACAAAGGAAGGGCCTAGAAGGTCCAAGGAGAAGGGTGTTCAGGGCTGCAAGCAACACTGGAAGCCAGGCCAGTTCAGTTGACCACCTACCCTGGTGCATCCCCAATCCCTGCTGTCCCTTCAGGTCGGATTTGCAATTCTGCTCTCCCTCCTCCTAAACACAAACAGGAGATTTACACACTCAAAGTCTCTCCCCACAAATAACTAACTAATCACAAAGGGAAAAATTGTAACTTTGCAGTGGCACAACCTGGCCGACGCCAGCTTAACCAAGTGACCAAAGTGGATATTCAGGGAAGGCTCTGGAAGGGCATTTGGGGGAAGCGTGGAAAGGTTTTGTGAGGACTCTGAATGACGGGGGTGGGAAGCTTTGGGGACTGAGGAGTCTACCCTAACAGGGCAGGGTCCAGAGGGGGAAGGAGGGGTATGTCTCCGGGAAAAGGAGAAGTATTGAGGTGGGAGAGGTTCTGAGGTTTGAGCGAGGCCCTGGGGAGGGACTTGACAGTTTGGGTGACAGGAGGGTCAGAATAGGGTCAGTATGGGAGGTGTCGGGTGGGTAAAAGCTGGGTGAGTGCAGGGCTAGGGGTAGGGTCTCCAAGGACAGTGAAAGGGTCGGGACTCGCGGGCGAGGGCTCTAGGGCAACGGCCAGTGGAAGGGGGGCTCCTGTGGCGTGAAGTCAGGCCAGCCCGAGGGTGAGGCGATTTGGACCGTCCGACCTGGGGCGACGGGAGGGCGAGGGTGCGGGACGGTGCGGGAGGGCGCGAGGTAGGCGGCGGGGCGTGCCGGGGCGGGGCCGGGGCGGGGCCGGCACCGCCCGGCGGGTCCCCCCGCGCTCCAGGGGGCGCTGTGAGCCTGGGCGGTCCCAGGCCGGGCGGCGGCCGCTCCCAGCGAGCGCGGCCCCTTTTCCGGGTTTCCTCCGCCTCCTCCTTCTCTCCTCCTTCTTCTCCGCTGCCGCGGCCGCTGCCCCTTTCCCGGCCGGTGGCTGCCACTGCCGGTGCCGCCGCCGCCACTGCCGCCGCCTCCTGGGGGCCGCGAGCCGAGCGGAGACCGCCGCGGATCGCGAGCGCCGCCCGCCCCGCCGCCCCGCCGGCCGCTCCAGGGCCGGGCCGGCTCGGCCGGCGCCCCCCGCGCCCCCAGCCCGCCCGCCCCCGCGGGCCCGGCCTGGCGCGGCCGCCCGCCGCCGCGTTCCTCCTCCTCCTCCTCCAGCGCCCGGCGGCCCGCTGCCCCCTCCGCCCGCCGCCCCGCGCCCTCCGCCGCGTCGCCGCCGCCACCCTCTGCGCCCCGCGCCGCCCCCCGGTCCCGCCCGCCATGCCCGGCCCGGCCGCGGGCAGCAGGGCCCGGGTCTACGCCGAGGTGAACAGCCTGAGGAGCCGCGAGTACTGGGACTACGAGGCTCACGTCCCGAGCTGGGGGTAAAGCCGCCGCCGCCCCCCGCCGGGCCCGCTGACCCCTGCCCCCGCCCGGCCACCCCCTGCGAACCGCACTCGGGCCCGGTGGTGTCTCCCGCCGACCCCTCCGCGGGCCCGCAGGGAGGCAGAGGTCCAGCTCTCGCACATGTCCTCGTCTTCCTCTTCCCTCCCCTTGTCCCTTTCTCCCCGCTTTGCGCACCTCTTTCCCCCAAGGAATGCTTTTTTACTCGGGGAGAAGTGTGGGGTCCAGGGATCGACGCCCGGTAAAAGTGAGGGAGTAGCCCTTCCTCACGCTTCTGGGTTTCCACTGGGGTGGGAAGTCAACAGCTGTCCTTTGGAGCTATTAAAATTCCCTGCCTTTTCGGTTTTCTGAGATGAGGTGGTGGGAGGAAATTTCTTAAAGACGTCCAGTTTTTTAAAACAGGCACTGTCTACCCTCAGGGTGTGAAACGGGAAGCAGGTGCTGGGGAGCCGCGGGGCACAGGGGGCACCCTCTAGGCCTTCAGGACGGGTGCTTTGCTCAGCCCTCTGGATTGGCTCAGAGCGTTGCCTTCCTGCCCCATCTTTCCAAGTTAGGAGAGACCAATTAGGTTAGGAGCTCTGCAGAGTGAAGGGAGCCAAGATTACGTCGTGGCTTTCATTTAGGGAATGAGTTGTGACGTGATGTATAGACACTTCCAAGTGTTTGCCTGTTGGAAGCGGCTGAATGACGTATACAGTGAGCATAGGCTTGCTTAGATTAACCCCCAGTCCTGGCATTTATGTGTGTGTCTTCCTTTTACAGTAATCAAGATGATTACCAACTGGTTCGAAAACTTGGTCGGGGAAAATATAGTGAAGTATTTGAGGCCATTAACATCACCAACAATGAGAGAGTGGTTGTAAAAATCCTCAAGGTGAGTGTCCTATGAGTGGTATGTAACATTTTTCCCCCCACAGGGCAGAAGGTTGTAAGCTACCCCAGTCACGTTCTAGAATGGGCAATGCAAGCTTGAATTTAATTTAATTTATTTATTTAGAGTCAGAGTCTCACTCTGTCACCCAGGCTGTAGTGCAGATCATAGTTCACTGCAGCCTTCAACTCCTGAGCTCAAATGATCCTCCCATCTCACCCAAGTAGCTGAGACTACAGGTGCATGCCACCACGCCCAGTTATTTTTAAAATTTTTTTGTAGAGTCAGGGTCTGGTCAAGTTGCCCAGGCTGGTCTTAAACTCCTGAGCTCAAGCAGTCCTCCAAAAGGACTCCTTGCAGGCCTCCTAAAATTGCTGGGTTTACAGGCATAAGCCGCTGTGCCCAGCCCACGCTCAGATTTTATTTATCTGATGTCCCTTCATTACTTCTTTTTCCACCCCATTTTGCTGTGAACTTTCAAGAAAATGTGCAGACTGGTCACAGATCTTAGTTCAAATCTAAGTTCAGGAAGGTGTTTGTTCTAAAAAGTAAATTGCCTAAAGCAAAAATTCCTAAAGGGCTCCATTTGTTAGAAAATAAATAGGTATTCAAAAGACAGGAAAGCCATTCTCAATTTAAGGGCTCCCTGAGCACTGTGTTTGTTAGTCTTGGTGCATGCTCTCCGTTGTTCCAGAAAGAAAGTTGGAAAAAATTGGAGCGACTTCAGAAATGTATGTCAAACCCAAGTGGAAGGAAATTCCTTAGCAGATAATCACTTGCTTTTTTTTTTCCTTTGGCAGTAAAGTTTCAGGTGGGATGGATATAGTGCGCCAGTAGTGCTGAGAAGCCTTGTTGGGAAGCCAGAGAGCCATTGTTGCTTATCAGCTAGTAAAAATGTAGAAGAATTCACGTATTATTACTAAAGCAATAATTGGAACAAAACGATTTTAATATATGGTTTAGCAATCAGTTTGATAATGATATGTCTTTTGTTATCTCTTCCATGAAGATGATTTTAATGAGCATGAAGGGTCGGCTAAATTTTCCTTCTGGTAACAGATTAATTGTATAGCTTTAATAATGTTTTATAGGCTATAGTAAAAAGTAGTTCTTAGAATCTGTGATGGGTCTTCGTTATTGCCAGATCATTTCATGTGGTTACATGTCATTTAGTGAGAGATTGAGAAGACGGAAGAGTGACGTAAGCACTTTGCATACATGTGATTTCCAGTGTGGCCCTTTTGCAGAGGTTCTGTGGACTAAGAATGTGGAATTGAAAAGCTGTTTCTGTGTGTTAGAGCAGCTGTGTAGGTAATCACTGTTTAATGTGAGGGGTCAGGCTTATGCTTCCTGGTAATCTTTCAGAAAAAATGATTAACTCCATCACTCAAAACATCCTAGCCTAGTGATGAAGAAGCAGAATTGCAGTAAAGAGAAATAGACAGTTACTTGTGTTCTCAGACACACTGGGGATGAGAAGTGAGGAATTGATGTTGAAGATACTGAGTGTGACTCCTCTCTTCCCTAAATATGTATTGCATTTATGAAGTCACAAGGTTTTTTTTTTTTTTTAAGTCACAGGGAAATTACCTTAAAAAGCCATACATTAGCTTTATATATATAAGCATAAGTTTTTAATAAGCTGCTTCAAATCTAAGAAATAAGCGAGGCGTAAATTGAAATTAGGAATATCCACATTCCACTGCTGTATATTCAGAAGAATGAATTGCTGACTCTAAAGCAATTCCGGAAAAATGTCTGAACTTTTGTGCTATGGCAGCATTTTTAGAATAAGTGTACGATTTTCTGTGGTGCTTTTTTTTTTGAAAGGAATAGCATTCAGGTGTATGTATAAATCCCAGCATGTTCATTTAGGAGAGCATCACATTGCTGCTTCATCATCTGAAGAGCTTCATAGGCTCTAGCTTTCTCCTACTCTAAAGATTCTCAGCAGATGTTAGGAAACCCAGTATGTAAGCTGCTGCAGGTTATCTTTACAAATGGGAGACCTAGGCACAAAGAAACTTACCTAATGTCATTATGTTGAATGACCATTAGCCAGAACTCCTGTTTCCTATTTCTTCATATTTCTTACTGTTCATTTTAGCATTGGATTGTAGGATCTGAACGTTGAGCACAGAAACAGGTACCAGTGTCCTGGAATCACACTTGGGAGGCCCCTAGTTAATGAAATGTTTCTTGTTTCTTCTTGACATTGTTTGTTTTCACAGTGCAGCCTAAACCACTAGTGAAACTACACTCAATTATTTATGTTTTTTAAAGCCCGGTGGCATTTCTATCCAGATTTTGTTCCTGTCTGAAGGATGGGGTAATACATCACTAATGGCATTATTGTGATTTTGTTGTTTTGTGAATTGAAAGTATTACTTTTTAAAAAGAACAGGATCTTTAGCCAAAGTTGTGTTTCTTTATTCAAATAAGTTGAAGTTATGACTAATAGCTACTATTGTGGTGCTTGGTCATAGGAAATTAGGTCCTTAACGGAGTACCAGTTGCTCTTAACTTGAAAGAATTTAGAACAGCCTTCCTTTTTGTATAAGCCTGCTGTATTTTAGCTGCAGGATTGTATTATGCACATAGTGACCAAGATAGAGGGTGCCTTTCTTGAGGACAAGCGGTCTTACTTTTGTAGTTTCATATCAGTTCTTTCCTATGTGTGAGAATGGGTAAATGATGAGTGACTACAGAGGAATTTTATATCATTTAATTTGCGTTAGTAGATTTCCAGGTATTGATCAAAAATGAGGTACTAAGAAGTTTTAGGAATTTAGAAACTGGTGAGCAAAATTTTACTGTCTATCCCCAAGTGGTATTCTATGGCTAAAATCTTAAAACTTTCCAATCAATGGAGAGGTTGTATCTTTTTTTGACAAATTGTTTTGAGGAGAAGAGAGAAAAAGGAGGAGGAAAATGGTAAGGGTTTATATGGCTGGGCAGAAAGCTACATTAGTGTCAAAAGTTTCATCTTTTGATTTTGAAAAATCAATTCTTCATTTCCTTTGTAGTACCTCTTAGAAAAGTGTACACAGAAGTAAAAGTGGCCACTTTTGACAACTTTTAGAATTTTATGAACACTGCCTGTGTGTGTAGATTTCAGTACTTCCTGGGGTCCTTGGGATCTTTCAAATTAAACTATTTCTTGAATAAAAGTTAAGAGCAACACTGTTTTTAAAAACAGATAGCAGGCCGGGCGCGGTGGCTCAAGCCTGTAATCCCAGCACTTTGGGAGGCCGAGACGGGCGGATCACGAGGTCAGGAGTTCGAGACCATCCTGGCTAACACGGTGAAACCCCGTCTCTACTAAAAAATACAAAAAACTAGCCGGGCGAGGTGGTGGGCGCCTGTAGTCCCAGCTACTCGGGAGGCTGAGGCAGGAGAATGGCGTAAAAACCCGGGAGGCGGAGCTTGCAATGAGCTGAGATCCGGCCACTGCACTCCAGCCTGGGCGACACAGCGAGACTCCGTCTCAAAAAAAAAAAAAAAAAAAAAAAAAAAAACAGATAGCATTTCGAACCAGTGCTAAAATGACTTGGAAATTCCCATATAAGGCTTCCTCTTAGTAGTCTTATTTTATAAACAGATTGACTATCCATTTCCCCCCAGATATTAATTCTTTAGCTTTAAACAAAGGATGGTGGTATTAAATTTTGCTCCTTAAGCATGTTTAGCATATTTGCAGATATTTTTTAAGTTTTGTGTTGTAAGTAGGTAGTGTTAAAAGGATGGGCGTTGGTTATACATCTTTGTTAATAGCTTCATCGTGAGCTGGTGATCTTTATGTTATGTCAGAATGGTGCTTTCTTCTTTATTTCTAGCTTCTCCTGTGGTAGGTTTTTTACCCTTTTGAATTTAGGCATGTGTATGAAGACATCTTCCTGAAACAACACATTAGTGGTATTTATCTAAATTTTTGGTACATTCTAATTTTCACTAATGTCTCATGGTATAAAAGTAGTGAAAACAGTATTACTGAAGTATTGCTAACATTCAAAATAATGTTAAAAATTGTATGTGAACTAGGCTATTTCCAACATTGTGGTGGGGAGTCACAGATTAAGAGTATAGTTAACCGGTGTCAAACAGAATCACAGAATGCGGGTGCTTAGAAACCGTTAGAACCCAGGCCCTTTTTACAAATCAACCAAGACCCAGAGAAAGGATTTATATGCTCAGCGTCATGTAGTCACAGGGTGGAAGCACTCGGTGTAGGACCCGTATACCTGTCCTGAAGTCTCGGCAGGTGCGAGGAGCATAATTAGGACATTTGCTGGATGTTTGACTTTGTGATGTACTGATCTGTACTGGAAGAATTGAGGAACACTCACCAAGAGTCAAATGAAGTTAATTCGTTTCTAATGATTTTTGGAGTAATTTTTCTCAAAGGAAGTATTTGACTTTGGTAAGTTGCTAGTTGAAGTATGGAATCCAAGAGTCCTAGAGGGCTGTAGGGACCCAGGCAGGGGTTCTCTATGATTAGTATCCACAGCAGCATGTTTAATGCTTAAATGAAATGCTGCTTTATTCTCTCGGAGCATCAATAAGTAGTATTTTTATGCTTTTTTTAACCCATAGAGTTCCTCCAAGTCTCAGCATGATCACTTGGCAGATTTGGGGATTATTAGTTTTGTCCCTTTAATACAAGAGTTTATTTGAGAACAAACCACATGTGAAAAGAATATCTTGATATAGTGTGCCCATTTTCATGTATAAAGCAGGGCTCCAGATAGTTTCTAGAGTTTAATTTCAGGATCTGCCATCTCATAATCAGGGTGGTATAGTGTAAGAAGTGCTATAAATGAGAGGGCAGAAGGCTTGAGTTCAAAAACTAGTGTGTTCATTGATACCACTTGACTGTTTTCTCATCTATGAAATAAGCATACATTTCCTGCTTAAGTCACAGGGTTGTCAGGAAAGTCAGATAAACTGTAGACAGATGGGTACAGAGATTGATTATCATGTGTTAGTAATCTACAAAATGCTTCTTTCCTGAGTGAGTATGGCCTAGAAGTGGTCTGCCTCGTGTCAGGTGTTAGTTCCAACTGTAGACGCTCTATAACATCGAACAGTTACTTAAGTTCTCTGTGCCTCAATGTCCTTCCTCAAGTAAAAAATGTTACTAGTGCTCATCTAAGAGGATTAAATGTGCTTAAAACGGTGCCTGGCCTGAGAGATAAATAAAGTGTAGTAATAACAATATTACATTTGGGCAATGCGAATGATTTTTAGAGGCAGAACCAGTAGTAGAAAGGGTTGCAGTGTTCTCTTGATGAGATTCAAAGGGTCTGCTCTATGCCTTGCCTTTAAAAAAAAAAATGCTGGGCGCGGTGACTCACGCCTGTAATCCAGCACTTTGGGAGGCCAAGGCAGGCGGATCACGAGGTCAGGAGATTGAGACCATCCTGGCTAACATGGTGAGACCCCGTCTCTACTAAAAATACAAAAAATTAGCCGGGCGTGTTGGCAGGCGCCTGTAGTCCCAGCTACTCGGGAGGCTGAGGCAGGAGAATGGCATGAACTCGGGAGGCAGAGCTTGCAGTGAGCCAAGATTGCGCCACTGCACTCCAGCCTGGGCGACAGTGCGAGACTCCATCTCAAAAAAATAAATAAATACATAAATAAATAGTGTTAAAATACATGTAACATAGGCTAGGCGCGGTGCCTCACGCCTGTAATCCCAGCACTTTGGGAGGCCGAGGCAGGCGGATCACCTGAGGTCAGGAGTTCAAGACCAGCCTGGCCAACCTGGTGAAACTCTGCCTCTACTAAAAATACAAAAAATTAGCTGGGCATGGTGGCAGGCGCCTGTAATCCCAGCTACTCAGGAGGCTGAGGCAGGAGAATCGCTTTAACCCGGGAGGCAGAGGTTGCAGTAAGCCAAGATTGCACCATTGCACTCCAGCCTGGGCAATAAGAGCGAAACTCGTCTAAAAAATAATAAAATAAAATAACATAATATTTACCATCTTAACCATTCTTAAGTGTACAGTTCAATGGGTAATGTGCAGCCATCACTACCATCCATCTCTATAACTTGTTTAGTCTTGTAAAATGGAAACTCTGTATCCATTAAACAATAACTAGCCATTTTTCCCTCCCCCATTTCCTGGCAACAACCATTTTACTGTTTCTATGAATTTGACTACTCCAAGTACCTCATATAAGTGGAATTGTACAGTATTTATCCTTTTGTGACTGGATTATTTTGCACAGCATTATGTCCTCCAGGTTTATCACTGTTGCATGCGTCAGAATTTCCTTCCATTTTAAGGCTACGTCATTTTCCATTGTATGTATATAGCACATTTTCTTAGCCGTTCACCATCAGTGGATGGGTTGCTTCCATGTTTTAGCTATTGTGAATAATGCTGCTTTGAACATGAGTGTACAGATACCTCCTGAAGACCCTGCTTCACTTCTTTTGGGTATAGACCCAGAAGTGGAATTGCTGGATCACAAGGTAATTAATTCTATATTTAATGTTTTGAGGAACTTTCCAGAGTGGCTGTACCATTTTACATTCTGACTGCAGTGTACAAGTTTGACTGTTTCTCCATATCCTTGCCAACACTTCTTTTCTGGTTTTTTTGATAGCAGCCATCCCGACTTGTGTGAGGTGGTATCTGATTATCATTTTGATTTTATGCCTTGCCTTTTTTAATAATTTTTTTAACTCCTGAGAATAAACAAATACCCTCAAGGAGTAGATCATGTAATTGGGATGATGAAACTTGAAAGATGAGAGGAAAAGTTTTCTGTGATGAGATAACATTGCTCAGATAATGTTTTTATTTAGGTCAGGTGCAGTGGGTTTTAGGGATGCCACCAGGGTAGTTGAACTTTCTTTTTACTCTGTCCTTCTACATTCCTGGCAACCATTGTTCATTGCAGGTGATGAAATTCATATCATAGTGGAGCAGTTGTTAGTTTGGTAGTAGAGTAAAAGTAACCCCAAATTTGAGAGTTAGGAGCTGTTGATAAATTCCTGCCTGTCTTGAATTTGTTAGTTCAGTTGTTCTTTTTTTCACCAATTTGTCTACTAGACTTCGAGTTAAAAAAAAATTTGTTTTATTAGTTTGGACAATAGCTAAACTGATTGAGTTTGAATCTTTTAAACAGATAGTCTCTGAACTGGAATAAATGAACCCCAGATGGAGACTTTCTCTAGCACGCAGAGTGAAATTGTGAGATCGTTGTAGAAATACATGTATTTTCTACATTTTGTGTAACTGGTGGTAAATGGCTACAGGCTCTGGACAGGAGAATCAAAGCATCCTTATTTCTGTAAAACTCGGTTTATTTTCCTTAGGACACCAACAATCCTCCCTCATAAATCCTAACTTTTTATCTCTGATTCACATTAAAAGGATCACTTTCAGCTTCTCAGAGCTCATTGATTTAGTTTTTCAAGCGTCTTTCCAGTCCAGAGGAATAAACTGAGGCTGAAGGGATCTACCTGTAGCTGAGTTTTTGATGGTTTGGAGGGAAGTGTCCTGGACTGTGGGTCGGTCACCTTTCTTTTTTATCATCTCTTGGTCTTTTGTCAGCTTGTGAGGACTCTAGCTGCCTTTGTGACTTGGGACTCCTTTGTGCCACCTTCAGAGTTGCCCTGCTATTCCCAGTCTCTAGTTTGGGAAGTTTAAGTTAGATACCTGGTGGGCAACAAAATATGCTTCAGTTGCTATGCAAGATACCTTTAGATGTATTGATAGATAGGTTCATCTTAACTGGGCTGTCCAGGCCTGACCCGTTGCTTAATAACGGGAGAGCAATGCAAGACTTTACATGGGGCAGTGTCATAAAGGCAACTAATGGGTTGTCCCTGTAAGCGGTTAGGAGTACTGTTAGGAGTAGAAGAGGTTTTTGGTGGATATAGGCTTCTGGTTGCGGGTTTTTTTCTCTCTGTTACCACTCTCACAGATCTATAGCTGCTTTCCAGTATTGGATGACAAATCTAGAATTTTCTTACATTGAAAGGCATTGACTAAACTGGTAGCATTGGCTGAATTTTTAAGTATAAGATAACCAGCTTTGGCCGGGCGCAGTCGCTCACACCTGTAATCCCAGCACTTTGGGAGGCTAAGGCAGGTGGATCACCTGAGGTCAGGAGTTCGAGATCAGCCTGGCCAACATGGTGAAACCCTATCTCTACTAAAAATACAAAAAAATTAGCTGGGCGTGGTGGCGTGCACTTGTAGTACTTGGAAGGCTGAGGCAGGAGAATTGTTTGAACTTGGGAGGCGGAGGTTGCAGTGAGCTGAGATTGTGCCACTGCGCTCCAGCCTGGGCCACGGAGTGAGACCCCGTCTCAAAAAAAAGTCAGTTTTTATTTTTCTTTTAACTTCTTAACATAATTTCGGACTTAAAAAAAGTTGCAGGAATTCCCGTATCTGTTTCACCCAGACTCCTCAAATGTTAACATTTGCTTTATCCTTCTCTTTCTCATATATACACACATATGTACATACATACATACATATATGTACATATATACACCTGTATAATAACATTTATGTTATGTATATTTTCCTGAAGTGCTTGAGAGTAAATCGTAGTCATCCCTAAATACTTCAGTATGCATTTCCTAAAAATAAAGAGTTTCTTACATAACCCTACAATGCCATATTAAAAAATTAGAAGGTAGGCTGGGCGCGGTGGCTCAAGCCTGTAATCCCAGCACTTTGAGAGGCCGAGACGGGCGGATCACAAGGTCAGGAGATCGAGACCATCCTGGCTAACATGGTGAAACCCCGTCTCTACTAAAAAATACAAAAAATTAGCCGGGCGAGCTGGCGGGTGCCTGTAGTCCCAGCTACTCGGGAGGCTGAGGCAGGAGAATGGCGTGAACCCGGGAGGCGGAGCTTGCAGTGAGCTGAGATCCGGCCACTGCACTCCAGCCTGGGCGACAGAGCGAGACTCCGTCCCAAAGAAAAAAAAAAGAACGTAACCATTGATGCAATGCTATTAGCTAATCTACAGCTCTCATTCACATTTGCCAGTTACCTTTATAACGTTCTTTATAGCAAAGGAAAATCCCAGATTATATGATTATATTCAGTTGTAGTCATGTGTTATATTCAGTTGTCAAATTTTAAAAGTCTGGAACAATTGCGCAGTTTGTTTCATGACATTGACATATTTGAATCTTTCAGGCTGGTTATTTTGTAGTGTGTCCTTCCCTGGCTATTTTTTAATCGGATTGTACAGTGCTTTTTTTCCCCAAAGTTTCGAGCTCCCTTGTTAATGAAAAAGGGACTAAGGAGTAAGGTTTCTAAGTGGAGTCAGGGAACATGCACAGCAGCCTCATCTGCTCTCCTGGGAACCCTGGCACAGCGGGCGGAGAGCGGGTATCATCATGGCAGCTAGCTCACAAGGACACAGCAAGAGCCCAGCCTCTCAGTTAAGCCCCTTGTTACAGGTGATGCAAGTGCTCTGAGTTTCATAGTCCTTTCCTTCTCTGTTTTGTTATGTGTTCAAAGCTGTATCTTAGTGACCAACAAAAGATGAAGGTTTTTTTGGCATGTGTGTATGTTATATTTTCCCCCTCCCCTCTCCTTCCCCACCCCACACACAGGCAAAAGAAGTCTTGCTTTATTATTTCTTGGCAAATCCATTGGCCTCTCTTTGCGTCTGCTATTATAACAGTGTCTCAATGATAAAATACTCTTTTTCCTTAGTTACGTTTCTCCCTTTGGCCACACTTGGGAAACAAAAGCACTGTGGCAAGAGTATAGCATGCAGTCAGACTGCCCAGCTTCCAGCTTTGATTCCTGCCCCACTCTGCCATGAGCTGTGTGATCTTGGGCAGATAGCTCAACTCTGCTACTTAGGGACTTTGTGAGGATTCATAATGACTTATTAAATAATAAATTACTAAAAATATGAAAATAACACTATCATTTATTAGGTGCTTACTGTGTTCCAGTCACCATTCTGAGTGCCTTATAAAGCATACTTGATTATGATAGACTTACTTTTTCAGAACCGCTTCTCTTCTTCCTCGAACTCTTTAGCTCATTTAAGACAAGGAGTAATATGTGTAATGAGAGTAATTATTTTTAAAACTTTTAATCTTTCCAGCAGACTGAAAAGTTAGATAGAAGTGTTCAGTCACTGTTGTATCAGATTGATTTCTCCTTTCCTGATTCGACATCTCTTTCTTCAGGAATGGGATCTGTTGGGAAACATTAACTGGCTCTGTGCTGATTTCAGATTCTAGATATTAAGGAAATGGGAGTGGTGACAGGAAATGAGAGCCAGCAGCTGGGAAGCAAGTTTGTAACCTGATGTCAGTGAACTGGTCTTTCACTCCTGAAAGACAAAATTACATGTAACTCATTGGAAGAGCAGGTGTCTCACCATTTTGTTTCGGTTTTTCCATTTGTGAGTGCATGATATACAGCTGTTCAGAGCTATATTTTCCACTTGGCAGCTATCTAGTAAGCAGAAGTTTTATTTTTGAAGTGTGATACGGGTATTCAAAATTTTTAAGTGCCCTCAATATAACTACTTAAAGATCTTGAGACATAAGCTGTATGGGTCTGTAAATTAACCTAATGTTAAAGGTTCTTACAGGCAAGCCCGTTCTATGTCAGTTTTTTCTCTTCGAATTTAGGCACGCTCTTTAACACAACAGAGTGTACAAGATAGCATACTGTCCATCTTATTGGCTAACGTTTTAAAGTTTTATTTACTAACTTCAAAAGGAGTCTCACTTCTGATTACTCTTGTGTATTTAAGCCAGTGAAGAAAAAGAAGATAAAACGAGAGGTTAAGATTCTGGAGAACCTTCGTGGTGGAACAAATATCATTAAGCTGATTGACACTGTAAAGGACCCTGTGGTAGGTGCCAAATGGTTGGGGGAGTATACTAGTAGACCGGGGTGTGGATATGGGGGTTGTTTAACACGCAGAACCTCATGTAATGATACAGTGGGGATGGTGGTGTTTGTCTTAACTACTGACTGGTTTGAAAACCAGAAAAAAATCATGGTGGCCCAGTGATAAAACAGCTACAACCACTGCGATGGAACCTGAAAGTGTACAGAGAAAAATCCCTTTTCTGGGTTTGTACTTCAGTGTTTTGATTCAGCCCACAAATGTTTGTTGAATGTCTCCTTTAAGGCCCAGCCTCTCTCCAGTTTTGAAAGTGCATTACTGCCAATTTGTGTTACTCTACCTCACTTAAGTAAGCATGACATTTGAAAATCTGGGTTTACACAAGGAGAGTGAACATCTCCATGTGGACACCTGGCATAAAGGCCTGAGCAGGTCCCAGCTCCACTGACCCTTTGAAGAAGTCATCGTCTTTCCCTTAATTCAGCATGTGTCATTAGGGCTCACGTCGCATATGTAGATAGACTAAAATATTTTTGTTAATGCTTAGTTTTTAGTCATTTTAAATGTACTGTTTAATTTTGTTTTCTCTCCCTAGGGAGTAACTTAACCTTAGGTGTTTCTGATTAGCTAAGGTTGGAGGCACCTCACCTCCCCACTTTCGTACCCCTTCTTGTCCCATTGCTGTTCTCCACCTGCTCTACCTCAGATATTTCCCTGTTCTCTTCCCATGATAGTTTTGTTTATTAAAGAAATAGGTTTTTTTTCCTGGCTGCTAAAGACATCCTCGTAATAATATAGTAGCTAACATGCATTGAGTGCTTACTATGTGCTGGGCATATTCCAAGTGCCCAACTGTGTCATGTCACTCAGTCCTCACAATAGTCCATTGGGGTGGGTACCATTTATTCACATTGTACAGATGAGAAAATGCAGAGGTTAGAAGATTCACTCAAGATTACACAGTATTGTTGAAGCATAAGGAAAATTTTTCCTTCTGGACCCTGAGAAGACTGAGAAGGGAAGGGATTGTTGTATGCCAGATTGTAACTAATTGGCCTTTAAGATATATCCTGTCCTTTTAGCACAGATTGATTTTATAATGACTAGTTCTGGACTGCCTCCTGTTTGAAAATGGGCTGCATTGGAAATGAGTACCCATTGAAAAATGAGCACCCTGTAAAAATAGGAATTTCAGAATAATTTTTAAAGTGTGAGTTAGTATGTGGTATACCAGGAGCATCTTTGTTTTGCTTTTTCTTTTTCAAGTTAGCGGAACTTAGTGCTACATCTTATTATTTTTGTAATTTGTTAAAGTATGTGTATGTTTTACGTGATAATGTAAGACAAGTAAATTGAAGTTGACAAAAATCAACAGGGACCCCTTGTCTGTTAGAAGGTCAGGCTTACTTCACAGCCTGTAGAGAGATGTGGTAATATTGATGAAACCCTTACAGTTTCGGGCTGGTGAAGAATTTTTAATCATGGCTGCTACTGGGGCTGCTGTTTGGACTCTGAGTTGTCCTCGCAGAGATCTGCATGCTGCCCTGTGGCCTGTTTCCTAGGTAACTTTCACATGGTTCTTGAGCAAAAGATTGCTAGATGATTTTTTTTTCTATAACTCCTTAAGTCCCTACTTTCTCCCAATTTTGAAAGCTTCTTAACTGCCAATTAGCGTTATTTTACTTCAATTAAGGAATCCTGTTATTTGAAAATCTAGATTTATACAAGCTAATATTTAACATTTTTGTACTCATTGGATTAAAGATTATAGTACTTTAAAAATATTCGATTATATATGAGTTTTTAGGAACAGGTCTGCTTGATAAGATGAGACCATCTGTAATGGTCTCTAGCCAAGGCAATAATATTATGGTGTAGCTTACTGATAATATCATGGATGGTTATATTTTCCTTTTGGTCCCGCAAAAGACCTATGATACATTCCCACAACCTGTGATAATTCTGTCAAGTGCAATTCTGGCTTGCTCAACTAAGATGAAAATGTGTCACTTTTTTTGTATATAGTTGGCAAACTGGAACACTCCAGGGTATAAATCCTCACATAACCATTGAAGATTGGTTAAGGCCATTGGTAGGTTATTCAGAGAATACATTCCTCTTAAAACTTTTTATTACGAAATTTTCAACTGTTTTCAAAAGTAAATGCATAATGTAATGAACCTTCCTTCACACATGACCCAACTTTAGCAGTTAATCAGCTGTGGCCAACCTTATTTCATCTATACTCCCACCACTTCCCACCTCCCACTATCCCCAGTTATTTTGAAGCAAATTCCAGACATCATAAAATTTCAAGAGAATACTTTTCTTGACAGGCTGTCCCTGATGAGTGAATCCCTTTGTTATCTGAGTAGGATTTGGGGATGGGCCATTTTGGCAGAAGCAGATTACATTGATTATTGTTTGGGTACTTAAAAAGCATTAATATTCTCTTTTACAGTCAAAGACACCAGCTTTGGTATTTGAATATATCAATAATACAGATTTTAAGGTGCGTATACTTTTCTTTCTGGCATGGGGTTAACGGGGTGAGGGGGAGGTGGTGATAAATATTGTGTACTCCAGAACCCAAGGGGCAGGGCTGTCATTGATGAGAGGAGGAGATAACAAATTGGGTTCCTTAAAGCATGAGCGCAGGATGCAGAAAGTGGCTAGGGTTCTTGCATTAGGTGAAATTACTCATCACCCTTTGCCTTGCTTACTCCAGGAGTAGCTGCTTAGCTGGGTCTAAGCTCGTGCCTCATCTGTAACACTCTTGTTTTAGACAGCATAGCTTTAGTTGTATGTTAACTTTGACTTTTGTACAAAATCTTACTTTGCCGAGAGGAAGGGATAGACTGATACAAGGCTCTTGTGAAAAGAAGCAATGCATTGTATTCAGTGCTGTCAGATAGCGAGTGTGTGTGTGCACGTGACGTACAAATAAATGATTCAGGAAAACCAGACTCAGTGCTTTAGAAGAGCCCTATCTGGGTTTTTTACATTTTCTTATAATGTAAATTATTTTAGACATTGAAGTGTTCTTTTAAAATCATGGTTTTAAACTGGTTTTTCACAAATTTTATAATTTCAAGATTTTGGGGGTTAGGCATACTAGACATGGTGGAAACCCCTTTTTAGCACGTAATTTAAAAACCAATATACAAACAAAATAGTAGCGTTGATTTTCAGGAGCATTTGGAGGACTTGTAGTTGATTGTAACTCTGTCAGTGAGTAAGAGACTTGTGATTTTGTTGTGACAGGAGCTAGAGACAAAACTAAATCATCAGTTGAAAGATGTTGGTATCAGGAGGGATGGTTCTGGGTGAGAGTAAGAGAACCTTATTCTCACACCTAAATTTTTTTTTTTTTTTTTTTGAGACGGAGTTTCACTCTTGTTGCCCAGGCTGGTGCGATCTCGGCTCACTGCAACCTCTGCCTCCCGCGTTCAAGCGATTCTCCTGCCTCAGCCTCCCGAGTAGCTAAGACTGCAAGCATGCACTGCCACCCCCAGCAATTTTTTTTTTTTTTTTTTATTATTAGTAGAGACGGGGTTTCACCGTGTTGGCCAGGCTAGTCTCGAACTCCTGACCTCAGGTGATCCACCCACCTCTGCCTCCCAAAGGGCTGGGATTATAGGTGTGAGCCACTGTCCCGCCCAGCCTAATTTTTCTTAATCACTCTAAAATGACTAAAACAAGGTTAGTGAAAAGTAAGCAAAAGAAGATATTTTGACTTATAAAACAAGGAAGTTTTATGTGTAGTATATAGCACTTCCCACATGTGACAGATTTTCTTGTTAATATGATTCCTTACAGGTGAAATTAGCAGTGAACTCTAAAGAACGGGGTGTAAATTTTTTCATTCAGCAGCATAACAGCGCTTAGCTGGTATGGTACTATGCCGATATGTGTAGCTGATCCTATGAATCACCCACATTTATCCTGGTATATGTGAATGGGAATGTGTGTGCATGTCTTAGAAAACCAGATAGTCTTTAGTGAAACCAAGTATTTTCCTAATGTAAAAATTGAAAGGCTTATGTGAATGGAACTTCATAGTGTAATTCCCAAAGTTTTAAATGCCTGTGCCTCGTTAATGAGTTTTTACCAATTGTCTAGCTACACGTGTAAAATTTCACCTCAGCGTTTTGTGGTTTTTTTGTTGTTGTTTTTTTTTGAGACGGAGCCTTGCTCTGTCACCCAGACTAGAGTGCAGTAGTGCAATCTTGGCTCACTGCAACCTCAGTCTCCCAAGTTCAATCAATTCTCCTGCCTCAGCCTCCTGAGTAGTTGGGACTACAGGCGTGCACCACCACGCCCAGCTAATTTTTTTTTTTTTTTTTTTTTCGTATTTTTAGTAGAGACGGGGTTTCGCCATGTTAGCCAGGATGGTCTCAATCTCCTTACCTCGTGATCCACCCACCTCAGCCTCCCAAAGTGCTGGGATTACAGGCGTGAGCCACCGCGCCCAGCCCATTTTCTGTTTCTTGAAGTGGCATCTGCTCTGTTGATTTAACAACTGCTGAAGATCAGTTAGTGGGAATTCTAATTTCTTAGAGAAATTCTCTCTCGGGTCTTAACCCTCAAAGGGGATGTTTCATACATTCTCTTGTAGCTTTCTTTAAAGAGATTATGGGAAATTAATGTTTTTTTGAGGCTTGCATGTCTGAAATCATTTTTATTTTGTCCTGCCAATTAATGTATTTGCTAGAGTATAGAATTGTAGGTTCTAATTCATAATGTCCTCGATTTGGAAGAGATTGTTCCAGTATTACCACTGAAGCCATTCTGGTTTCATCTTATGTGATGGTTTTGTTTTTGTTGTTTTTCTCTGGAAGCTTTTAGGATTTTCTCATTTCCAGTCTTCTGAAATTTCACGATGACGTGCCTTCATATGGGTCCTTTTTATCTTTTGTTCTGCATACTTGCTGGGCTTTTTCCCCTGTGTTTTGGAAAAAATATTTTTAATGTTCTTTGATTTTTCTCCCCTTTCTTCTTTGTTCTCACTTTCCAGAACTCATTCAAATGTTAGACTTCACATCTTACAGCTCCATTTTGGTCTCGGAACTTTTTAAAATAGTATCCTGTTCTTTTATGTTTTATGTAATACCTTCTATTTTCTCACTAAGAATATTGTATTTTTTCCCTTCATACTTTTTCTCTATTTTTCTTTGTGTGTGAGTTTTTGTTATTTGTCTCTGAAATATCATGGTTTTTGAATGTCTGCTCATTGCTCTAAAGAACCATCAGCCCCTGTCTCAAGGATGCAGGCTTGGCTGCTGGTATCTTAGCCTCAAGTTGAGGAGAACCATGGGGAGTGTTGTGCAGACTTCACCTAAATCTCCAGTTTTCAATGTGGTATCTTAAACTCATTTTCCCATTTCCAGTGCACTCTGTTTGCTCTCTTAGACCAACATCGGAGGTCGCCTGTCCTGAGCCTCTCTGAGGTTGTTCAGTTTGAAGCTGTTTGCCTCTGGCTCCCCTTTCGCTGTTGGCAGAGACATGTTTTCCAGCTTCACAATGTTGTTTCTCCTATCCCTTAGTTCTTACGATTTAATCTCCCTGCCCCTTTTACGGTTATTTTAGAGGAGTTTCAGGTAGAGCAGAGGTGTTTGATCTGCCTTGTTTAAGTGGAGGTCCCCTTTGAATGTTCAAGCCATGACATTTTAGTCAAGAGATCATTAAATATCAGATGGCAGATGTGTATTTTTGAAGAGCAAATCATGGCAGGAAAATTTTATTCTTTTCCAGATAGGCAGGCCACAAATAGAAAATCATTTAGTTCATTGTCGTGATGTCCTTTACTCTTTTTATTTTGTCCTGTGTCCGTCTTATTAGGAAAGTTTGTCTTTTTTATCTTTTTAATTTTAGTGTAAAGTATATTAACAACTGGTTTTAAGGGTATCACCCAGAGAGTTTTTGTCCCTGGTTAATACGAGGGTGAATTAACAGTGATGCAGCCCGCAGCCCATTCTTTTCAGTATTTTATATTGGTGCAATGGATTATAAATTTTGATCTATAATTTTATTTTGTCATAGGGTCCTTCTCTAAATTTGGTATCAAGGTTATACTATACAAGATAGATTGGGTAGCTTTTCCTCTTCCTATTCTCTGAAAGTTTATATGAGATAGGTATTATATGAGTAGATGTCTTTCAGGGGTGGGAGGAAGACTTTGAACCATACTTTCCTTTTTAAAACAGGTTAAAGTTTATCCCGGTTTTCTGTCTCTTCTTGAGTCTATTTGGATAATATATATTTTATTTACTTTCAATTTGATTGACACAAAGAATTCTCTTAGGACTTAAAAACTATTGTTGACTGGTCACAAAAACAAAACAAACAAAAAAAAACCTCTGGCGTATCTGTAGTTATCCTTTCCTTCACATTTTTAAGTAGTATTCGTGCCTTTACTCCTTTTGTTTTTAAATCAGTCTTGCTAGAGATCTCTTATTAATCCTTTAAAAGAACCAGCTTTTTGGTTTTATTGCTCAGTTATTGTTTTTGTTTTTCTCTTTCTGCTTCTATCTTACATTTCTTCTTCCTTCAACTTTGTTGGGCTTTCAGTGGTTTTCTTCTTCATTTCTTGAGTTGAATTAAACTCATTGGATTCTGTTTTTCCTTTTCTTTTTTGTTTTTTTTGAGACGGAATCTCACACTGTTGCCCAGGCTGGAGTGCAGTAGCATAGTCTTGGCTCACTGCAGTCTCCACCTCCCAGGTTCAAGCGATTCTCCTGCCTGAGCCTCCTGAGTAGCTGAGATTACAGGTGTGTGCCACCACGGCCAGCTAATTTTTCTGTTTTTAGTACAGACGGGTTTTACCATGTTGGTCAGGCTGGCCTTGAGCTGCTGACCTCGTGATCCACTTGCCTTGGCCTCCCAAAATGCTGGGTTTACAGGTGTGGGCCACCGTGCCAAGCCTTGATTTTGTTTTTCTTCACAATACATGTGCTTAAGTTTGTACAACCCTAAGCATCATTTTACCTGCATCCCGTGCTTATGGAACTCGCTTCTGGATAGTTTTTAAACTAGAAGTGCAAACTGGAACATTGTGAATTTGCATTTTTCTCCCCAGACTTTTTACTTGGAAAATTGGAAAGAATAGCATAATCAGTATATATCCTTCACCTAGATTTACCAGTTGTTACTGTTTTGCCACATTTGCAGTTATTTCTCTCCCTGTCCCCTAACCCTGGCTTTTTTTTCCTTTTTTTTTTGAGACAGAGTCTCGATCTCTCACCCAGGCTGGAGTGCAAAGTCTCGATCTCTTACCCATGCTGGAGTGCAGTGACCTGATCTTGGCTCACTGTAACCTCCGCCTCCTGGGTTCAAGCGATTCTCCTGCCTCAGCCTCTTGAGTAGCTGGGACTACAGGCATGCCCCACCACACCCAGCTAATTTTTTGTGTTTTTAGTAGAGACAGGGTTCCACCATGTTGACCAGGCTGGTCTTGAACCCCTTACCTCAGGTGATCTGCCCACCTTGGCCTCCCAAAGTGCTGGGATTACAGGCTGAGCCACTATGCCCAGCCTCTCCTTTCTGTCTCTGTTTTATCTTTTTGCTGAGTCATTTTAAAGTAAGTTGCAGACATCATTATGATACGTCACTTGTAAATATGCTAGCACTGAAACTAGGCTGTTTTCCTGTGCAAACACAATACTCTTAGTACACCGAAGAAATTTAGTATTTATACAATAGTGCCATGTAAGATAAGTTCATACTCAAAAGTTTCTCTATAATTATTGTTTCAGTAATATTGTTTATAGCTGTGTGTTTGTGAATGTATGATCCAGGATCCAGTTGAATTTTTTAAAAGTTTGATTGCACTATGTTCAGAGAACATGACCTATATAATGTTAATTATTTGGAATTTGTTGATGGTTGCTTTGTAACTTTAGTACATGATCATTTTTTATGCCAAGTGTGTTAATTTAGTTCAGAATTATGGCCTACTAATTTTTTTTCCTTGTATTTCACTTTATGGTAGAGGTATTGGTTTGGTCAGTTTCTCCTTAAAATCAGCAGTTTTTATGCTTTATATATACCGAAACTGTAATAAAGATATTTTAGAGGCCGGGCGTGGTGGCTGAAGCCTGTAATCCCAGCACTTTGGGAGGCCGAGACGGGCGGATCACGAGGTCAGGAGATCGAGACCATCCTGGCTAACACGGTGAAACCCCGTCTCTACTAAGAAATACAAAAACTAGCCGGGCGAGGTGGCAGGCGCCTGTAGTCCCAGCTACTCGGGAGGCTGAGGCCGGAGAATGGCGTGAACCCGGGAGGCGGAGCTTGCAGTGAGCTGAGATCCGGCCACTGCACTCCAGCCTGGGCTACAGAGCAAGACTCCGTCTCAAAAAAAAAAAAAGATATTTTAGAACAAGACAAAACTTCGAAACAAATGAATGAGAAAAGTTGGTCTCTAAGAGTTGGAATGAATAATTGTAGCAACCTCCCATACTTAAAAGTGTCTCAGGCCAGGTGTGGTGGCTCATGTCTATAATCTCAGCACTTTGGGAGGCTGAAGCAGGCAGATCGCCTGAGGTCAGGAGTTAGAGACCAGCATGGCCAGCATGGTGAAAGCCCGTCTCTACTAAAAATACAATAAAATTAGCTAGGTGTGGTGGTGCACGCCTGTAGTCCCAGCTACTCGGGAGGCTGAGATTGGAGAATCACTTGAACCCGGAGGGGCGGAGGTTGCAGTGCACAGAGATCATGCCATTGCACTCCAACCTGGGCGACAGAATGAGACTCCATCTCAATTTAAAAAAAAAAAAAAAAAAAAGGTGTCTCAAGAGAAGCTAAGGTACTATTTTGAAATATTAAAAAACAAAGGGATTTCAAAAAGACATGCCAAATGGGCTCCATCCTAAGAAGCTGGTAGAATCATATTGATATTTGGAGAATTTCTAAATCATGTAGAGGTAAATCACCACTTAGTAGATAATGTGAGGCCTTGTTAATTCTGTTAGAGGTTGAGTTTACAGACTAAACAGTTATCTTAATTGGGGAAATAAATTGTACTTTTATATTACATCATGTATGTTATTATAGGTCGTTAACATTTTGTCATTTCCTTATAGGGAAATAGGTGACATTTTCAGGGGGATTTGTAATAACTTTGATCTGCTTGATTAAAGATTTACTCTACTTCCTTAAATTTCTAGAAACGTGGACCTCGGTTTTATTCTTTAACTTAAGGGTTACATGTAAACAATTCTTAAACTGGTGACTGCCACAGTAAATACCTCTTTTGCTTGGACTTTATATATCCCACCACTTTTTCTTTTCTCTACACATGACAGGGATTTATGGGCATGGACTGAGCTGTGTATATTAGGGAATGTGCACACACTGTGTGGCTTGAGAGTTTGGTGTGTTGGTGATTCCCACATCTGGCAGGTGACCAGAGCTGCCTGGGAAAGCTTTCTTATAAAGTGTGAATCTTCTGAAGGTCATGGTTGGAAATGGGGTCTTCGAGTCTGGGCTCACGGTGATGCAGCTGAATCGCATTGGAGTCTGAACAGCTGTGTGTATGCTTACGGTAGTAGTGAGGCCCACCTGTGGCCATGCCTTTGTGAGTGTCTGTGGTTTTATACCATGTAGGCCCTGAGTCTGATGACCAAATTACAATTTCTGCCATTCTCCTTCTCAGACTTTTTGGAGCTAATTAAAAGGCCCAGGAAATTTCCACCTTTTAAGTCATTTTTTGAAAATGTAAGCAAAGCTGACTTCCTGCCAGCATTTTGCAGTGGATTGTTTAATAATGTTCTCCCCATAGCTGGCTAAGAAGAAGGGAGGGTAAGTGTGGTTCTTGTGACGTTTCTCTTTCTAATGTGTCATGGACTCTTGGTACTTCTATTTCTTGAAAGACTGCTTCTGTTTTGTTCCATTGACTGTGAACATTGTGAAAACATGTATGCAAGACAGAGCTGCCATACGTGATGTTTGGTGTATGAAGCGCCTGCTCTTCTGCTGTGCGAGGACTTCGTATGTGGTTGGAGTTCAGTGTAGGAAATGGGTGTGGTATTGAGTGAGTTGTTCAGTGGGCCCTTCGCATACTTGGGTGGTGGGGAGAGTTCAGAGATCTTTTATCACCAAATTTGATGACTCTGCCACCAGCCACTGTACCCGTTTCTCCCCGTCATGTGTATGCCACGAAGCACAGGGAATGTTGGCGTGAGACTCTTGGGGTCTGGACAAAGCACACAGCAGAATGAGGAATCACCTTGAGAACCTGAGGTTACCACCAGTCCCTGTGTGAGGAATGTTAACTCTGGGGATGCTGTGTTCTTAATGGCGTCCTGTGCACAGCCACGTTGGAGAGTCAGTGGCATGGAGTTAGAGAAGGGAGGTATCATTGTCAGCTCTGTAGAAAGCAGACAGGTTGGGTTTGGCTTTATAGGCTAAGGTGGAGCAGGGCTAGAGAGGGAAGCAAACATGGGCTTGTTTTGTCAGAGCTGGGGACTTCTAGGGGTGCAGTGAAGAACAGAGCTACAAAAGTCGGAGGAAGCCAGACTGTGGACCCTGCATAGTCTTGAATTCTAGGCCCTGGCAGTTAAATGTTACAGACAGATGTAGTTTGGTCTCCTCCTACCCAGAGATCATGAGAAGTGAGGGTGAATGGCAGTCAGTCACTTGGGACTTTGTAATATCTTAGGCCTAAACACTAGTGTACAACTGGTGTCTTTTGAATTAAATTGTTAATGGTTTTTGTAGCTAGAAATACTGTGTTGACAGTCCAGAGACATTTATTTTTATGGCTTGCACTGTTTATACAGATGCATGGTGTAGGTACCACATGGTGAGGAAAGCCTTCCACAGATAAAAGTCCTAATAAGATAGCCCATGTTAGTTTTTTGGAAATAAAATATTCCAGCCCTCTAAGGGTTAGAAAATTTGATCTTTTCTCTTTCATAGCATATTTATTGACTTGAAGTTCAATTTAGCATAGTCTCTGTGAGGGATTTCCTTAACTCACAGAGGAGGCACTGCTTTGACACCCAAGAGATGGAATCTTAAGCCTCTGTCTTTACATTCAAGCTGTCAGTGTGCAGCCAAGTCCTGGCTAAGAAGCCTTCTTGCAGCAGAGCTGGGAGAAGAACAAAAAACTTGGGTGTGTGTTATGTAGCTGAAGCTCTCCTGAGTAGAGGTGGTGGCTTGTTGGTGCTGTTCTGCCTGAATGGGGGTCAGCTGCAGCCAGGGCCAGCCACCCAACCCCACAACACCATGTACTGGCCTGTGCATTTCATTCCCTGTGCTGCCCTAAGGTTGATGAAATCAAATATTTTTCCTAAGCTGGAAGAGGGAATTACTCTTACCTAAAGGGGGAAACTTGAGAAAGCAAAGACCTGGTATTCTTAGAAAATGTTAAATTTTGTTCTCGGCAAATTTGATGTTTTTATTAAATTTTTTTGAACATTATATGTGGATCAAAAATATAAAATGGTAGACAGTGAAAAGCCTCTTTGATTCCCCTGTATTCCAACTGCCTATTCCTTTACACATATATACATGAAACTAGTTTTTATTACTTTCTTCTATATCATTTTTGCAGATGCAGAAAATGTGGATGTATAGTTTTATTTTCCCCCCATTACACAGACATATTGTATATACACTGTTCTGTGTTCCCTGGAGAGATTCCCTACATTGCTTGTGTCTCTCTCCCAATAGAAGAACAAGAGAAGTTTAATAAAGGTGTGTTTCTTAATTTTATAGAAAGTATGGATTGCGAATTGATGGGAAAACAGATTTACATGGATTTGATTGGGTATCAAAGATAATGAGAGTTCCTGACAAGGGTTTATGATGCTTTTAATGAAGCTTGTAGCATTAATGTATTCTGACTCTTAGAAATTTTTTAAAAACTCCCAGTGAGTGGGTCTTTGGATTATCAATAATGAAAACTTCCATTTGTCTATCAGTTTGGCCGGTGATCGTTTTTGATACCCCTGTCTTTTTTCACTCCTAAAACATCAGTTGTTGCCTGTGAAATGTTCTTTTTTTCCAGCCTGGAATTGGTTTCCAGGGAGCAGAGGGTATAGATTTTTTTGTAAGCTCTTGCCATCTGCAAATGCTATAGCACCTCCTTTTTCCTCATTTCTTTTGAGAACAGCCTGTCTCGCCACTGTTTTACCACAATAGCCCATGAAGTTCTTCAGAGCTCTGCCATCCACTCAGAACCCACTTCTCTAGAATATACTGTGGTGTTAGAGTGGGGTTAGTTTTCTTGATGTTCAGTAAGAATGTGAAGACAGACAACTTAGACTTCACAATGGTGTAATTGTGGTTAATAATTGTAATTGGCAACATCACAGAGCATTAAATAGGAAAGATCTGAGTTGGCTTAAATGTTTTTCTCACTTGGAATTCCTTCCTTTTTTTGTGATTAAAATATAAAACCTTCATCTTTAGTCTTCCCATTTATTTCAGATCAGGTAGTAAAAACGTCATGGGATTCCTTAGTCACATAAATATCAAATAAGCTTAGAGAATGGCCTGCACTTAGGATGACAAGATGCAGTGAGACTAAATTAACTTTCTGTTTTCTGGACTCTGTTTCAGCAACTCTACCAGATCCTGACAGACTTTGATATCCGGTTTTATATGTATGAACTACTTAAAGTAAGTGGTATTCATAAACTGTTAATTTTTTCAGGCCTGTTCATTAAAAGATAAGTTTTTGAGAAAACAAAGAGAACTCAAGCAGAATGTTTCTTGATACCCAGAGGATTTAGTGAAGTTTTTAAACTTATACTGAGGCCTCCATCGAAGAATCTTCACATAGAAACTTTCCAGTGGAACTGACAAAAAAGTGGCCAGTCAGGGGGTACCAGGAGCATTATACCTTAGAACCTCCCATAGTTCTTGTTTGGTCCATGTGTTTTCTCTTTGCTGCTTTATTCTTCCTGTGAATATAACAAATCACCCCAAACTTAATGACTTTTAAAAAATGATTATTGTTTCTTATAATTCTGTGAGTTAGCCAGGTGATTCTTTAGGTCTCAGTTGACTTGACTGGGGTAGGATGGTCCAGGATGGCCTCATTCACAATCTAGGACCACAGCTGGAGCTGCAGGGATAGCTGAGGTCTCATCCTCCAGCCCGTGAAGTCCATGCTGCTTCCCATGGTGGTCCTCCTGGGGTTTCTAGCGGCAGAGAGAGGGAAACCTCAATGTATAGGCACTTTTCAACCCTCTACCTGTGTCATATTTGCTAATACCCTATTCTCCAAAGCAAATCACATGGCCAAGCCTAGCTTCAAAGGGTGGAAAAACCGACTCCACTTCTTGATGGGAAAAGCACTGAAGTCATATTGTAGAGAGACATGCCTACAGGGGTGGCAGGCATTTGCAGCCATCTTTCCTTGCCATGTGTCGTCATCCATTTGCATGAGTCTTCCTACCCCTGTAGCCCTGGCTCGTTAATGCAGGGAGAAGTGATGGGTAGAATGTCTAAGAGACTTACTAACCCCAAGCACAATGAAATTTGAAGAATTACTGGTTGGTGGAGGAATGATCATTTTGTTTGTCTAGATAAACACTTAAAGGAATGCTCAATTTGTAAATTGGAATACACCCATGGGTCCTAGATTTTTGTGTCATGGATCACTAAGAACCTAGAGAAAACTGAACTCCTTCCAGAAATGCTTGTATTAATATGCAGTCTTGCGAAAAGTTTTAGGGTAGTTGTAGATCTTAAGAACAGTTCTATGAAATGAATGTGTTTTTATAAGAACTTGTACAAACCACTTTTTTTTAGAGAAAGCTGAGGTGGTGGGTTTAAGGTTCACTCTTATGACTAATGGGCCTTCCTTTTTGTCAGTAAGATCAGAAAGACAAAAAAAGATCGAGCTTGATTTATCCCACCTTTCTCCATGTCTTCTCCAGACTAAAATTGAAGCATTGGTGTGGATAAAATTTGCAGTGCCAGGATCCTGTGAACTGTCAGGCTAGCTCCTTTCCTGGAGGTGCTTCCCGAGTAATCCTATGCACTCTCACCCCATGAGAGCTACAATTCAGATCTCACAGTTGGTTATTTTTAAGTAAGGTGGTATTGAGATTTTGTGTTATTTAACCATCAGCCAAAGCTAAAGTTGTTTAAGCCAGCTTGCCCTTAGGTCCCATAAAGACATCCAACTAATGCAGGTCTTCCCAAGTGGACATGTGGGTGTTGCTCAATGTCTGATGTCCTTTCTGCTTTCTGGAAGTAGCAGCTAGGCAGTAAGGGCATGTACTTATTTTTGCTAATGAGACATAGAATCCCAGATGAAACTTGAAAAATGTCTTTCATGCTTAATAGTCAGAAACTGTACCAGATTTTAAAACTGAAATAATTCCCCAAAGAATTTCAAAGCATGTCAGTAACTCCATAGGGAGTCCGACTAGGAAACTTGGCAAAAGAATTAATTACCTTACTGTATTTGTTCAGTCTTTGCTTTCATTGAGTATTTTTCCCATGCCAGGTATTGTGGTCTTAATTAGTTTATTCCTTTGGACAGAGTAGGCAATATAGCAGAATCAACACTTGGTAAATTTTCTCTGAAAAGAAAAAATAGGAGTGGGGAAGACTAAATATTTAACTCCTTTGAAAATGTAGAAATAACTGAGGCTGAGGGCTGCAGTGTGATGACTCAGTGACTCAACCAGATCTCCTGATTCAGATTCAGGGAGGTCTGCCCACGACCCCTGGTGTCATAAAGCACTGCCACAAAGGCACTTTGGAATCTTGCTACAGTTATTATAAAACAGAGGAAAAAAATTGAAGTAGAATTTAAGCGAATTAAATAAATCTTAAATGTAAAGTCTTTAGGATGTTTGTGTATGTAAAACTCTCACCCAGATTTACATAGGACGATGATATCCAGTATAGTTAGTAACCACTGCCCATAGGTAAATTAAGTAAAATTTAAAATTTAGTTGCTGGCCAGACTTAGTGACTCACACCTGTAAATCCCAACGCTTCAGGAGGCCAAGGCAGGTGGATTGCTTGAGCTCAGAAGTTCAAGACCAGCCTGGGCAACATGGCAAAGCCCTGTATCTACAAAAAAAAAAAATACATATATATATATATATATGAATATGTATAAATTAGCCAGGTGTGGTGGTGCATGCCTATGATTCCAGCTACTCAGCAGGTGGAGGTGGGAGGATCCACTTGAGCCTGTGAGGCAGAGGTTGCAGTGAGCTGAGATCATGCCACTGCACTTTAGCCTGGGCAACAGAGCAAGGCCCTGTCCCAAAAAATAAAATAATAAAATAAAATTTAGTTCCCTAATCACACTAGGCACATTTCAGGTGCTCGGTGGCCTCATGTAGCTAGTGGCTACTGTATCACAGCATGCAGGAATAGAATATTTCCGTCGTTGCAGAAAGTCCTATTGGACAGGGCTGGTAGAGGATATTGTGAACGTCCTGCAGGGCTCTCTTGTGTTCTTCTGTTCAGTGTCTCCTCTGAAGATTATATCCTTATATGTATCCCCATAGTTTAGTAGTGCCTGTTCTTGATCTTCAAATAACAAGCAATCTTTATTTTTTTATTTTTTTGAGACAGAATCTCTGTCGCCCAGGCTGGAGTGAGGTGGCACGATCTCGGCTCACTGCAGCCTCCACCTCCCAGGTTCAAACAATTCTCCCGCCTCAGCCTCCTGAGTACTTGGGATTACAGGCGCGTACCACCACACTTGGCTAATTTTTTATTTTTAGTAGAAATGGGGTTTCACCGTGTTGGTCAGGCTGGTCTCAAAACTCCTGACCTCATGATCTGCCCGCCTCAGCCTCCCAAACTGCCGGGATTACAAGTGTGAGCCGCTGCGCCTGGCCATAACAAGCATTCTATATTGTATACTCTTGGTTCAAGGAAAAGCACAGATCGGGGGAGCTTATTCCTGGAATGCTAATCCCAGGGCTCATTCTCTGGCTTGTGTACTCCTCCAACATGAAGAAGTCCACTCCAGTGTCCTTGAGAGTCTAGTTTATTGCTTCTCATCCGGGTCAAGCTTGTCCCCCAGGGGACATTTGGCAAAATCTGGAACCATTTTTGGTTGTTACAACTGGTGGGGGCTCTACTGGTAGGTAGAGGATAGGGATTCTGCTTGAGGAGTATTTCGTTGACCTTGTGTAGGATTCAGGTGCTTTTAAGCTTAGCCAAAGGTCCTGAATTTGAAGTTTATGAAGATAGTTATTATTTTAGGCAAGGGAGATTTAGAAGCAAATTTTTATGTTAAAAAAAAATAGAGCTTAACAATCTAATAAATGATTGAAAGATTTGAATCACCATTTCTCCAAAGAAGATTTAGAATGGCCAATAGACACATAAAAAGATGTTCCACTTCATCACTCATTATGGAAATAAAAATCAAAACCACATGGAGATACCACTTTATGCCCACCAGAAAAGCTGTAATCAAGTTGAACAATGACAGGTGTTGATGAGAATGTGGAGAAACTTAAACCTTCAGGTTGCTGGTGGGAGTAAAAGTGATGCAGCCACTTTGGAAGATAATTAGGCAGTTTCTTAAAAGTTTAAACACAAACTTAGCATACAACCCAGCACTTCCACCCCTAGGAATCTACCCAAGGGAAATTAAAGCATGAGTGGAAACAACCCAAATGTCCATCAGTAGTAGTGGAATACCACTCAGCAAGGAAAAACAACTTGGATGAATCTCAGAAATAGTATACTGAGTGAAAGAAGGTAGACGAAGCACTATACGTGTATGATTTCATTTATGAATGTGCAGAAAAGGCAAATCTATACCAGCAAATAGCAGGTCAGTGGTTGTGGGCAGGGCACGGAGGGATTGGGAGAAGTTAGGAGAGGGGATTGACTACAGACAAGCTCAAGAAAAACTTTAGGGGTGGAGATGTTCTAAAACTGGATTGTGGTAATGGTTGCACAGCTCTTTAAATTTGTGAAAAACCATTATATACCTAATATCTGCATATCAATCATCTTATACAAAGCAGTTTTCTCCCTTGGAGTAATAATGTAATGATCATTCCTTTTTTTTTTTTTCTTTGAGACCAGCTCTGTTCCCAGGCGATGGCGCCATCTCGGCTCACTGCAACCTCCGCCTCTTAGGTTCAAGCAATTCTTGTGCTTTAGCCCCACAAGTAGCTGGGACTAGAGGCGCCCACCACCTCGCCTGGCTAATTTTTTGTATTTTTAGTAGAGATGGAGTTTCGCCATGTTGGCCAGGCTGGTCTTGAACTCCTGACCTGAAGTGATCTGCTTGCCTCGGCCTCCAAAAGTGCTGGGATTACAGGCGTGAGCACCATACCTGGCCTCGTAATGATAATTCTTAAAGGCTCGGGGATTGTATTAAGGAAAATACTAATGCTTGGTCATCCAGAAAACCCACGTGGGACCCTTGTGTACAAAATAAGCCATATTGAAAGATGTATTTGAATGTCATTCTTCATGTCCACATAGATGCTGGTCTGTCCTTTGAACCATTATGAGTGGTGACTCCACTGAGGTTCCAAAGTCTGGTTTATCATCCCACACACACACCACCCCCCTCCCCACTGCCTGCCTTTTTTGCCCAGGCTGGAGTGCAGTGGCACCATCTTGGCTCACTGCAGCCTCCACCTCCCGGCTTCAAGCAGTTCTCCTGCCTCAGCCCACTCAAGTAGCTGGATTACAGGCGTGCACCACCACACCCAGCTACCTTTTGTATTTTTAATATAGCCGTGTTGCCTAGGCTAGTCTCGCACTCCTGACCTCAAGTGATCCACCCGCCTCAGCCTCCCAAAGTGTTGATTGCGAGATTGTGCCACTGCACTCCAGCCTGGACAACAGAGCGAGACTCCATCTCAAAAAAAAAAAAATCTTCCTCCTAGCCCTTGCCGTTCCCTTCATACCCTCTCTCTACTGGCTGTAGTATGCCGAGAGAGCAAGGGGTGCCTTCTGAAGCACACTTTTTTAAATCTTTCAATACAGGCAGCAAGCTGCCCCTTGGGGGACTGTATTCAAGTCAAGGTGTCACAAATAATAAGACTGTGCTTGCATTGGGGGATGGTAGTGGGGTTGCTTACTATTATCTGTGCTTTCTTACCTAATAGGCTCTGGATTACTGCCACAGCAAGGGAATCATGCACAGGGATGTGAAACCTCACAATGTCATGATAGATCACCAACAGAAAAAGGTACCATTACAGCCAGGCAGCAACAAGCTTGATTAAAAGGCTTAGAGCAGACCAGAAAGCTGTCCAGTGCCCTGAAGGTTTCTGTAGACCCATGGTGGGTTTTTGGGCAAACTTTTGTTACTGTGATTTTTCCCATCTCCATTGTCGATTTCTACTTTGTAAAGCGTAGTACACAAGGAAAGTAGACGGTTTAAGTATAGTGGCTAACTATAGTCACTTGTTTTATTTTCATAGTTTTCTGAAGGGCCTCAGAAAGAAATTACAGCTGGTGATTTCTGCTTCATTTCTTGATGACCTGCAGACCAATCTGCCTGGCCTTAAAAGAACACTTAGGTCCCCCCTGTTTTTGATATCCATCTCTGTTGGCCCTAATCAGTGAGTAAATGGATCATCTAGTAGTAGACAAATAAATCATTGGAGCAGTGCTTCAGTCCTGGAGTGGGATGTGTCCCCCCAGCCCTTTCACTGACGCCTGGAGCTTATAACAAAAAGCTATGAATAATGGGAGAATGTGTTACCAAATGTAACTGCCTACAGTTTCTGAATGTAGGCAGAAAAAAAGGTTGAGCTCTGTTGATCTAGAGAGAGGAATGAACCAGGATAATTTAAAATTTTTTCAAAAAGCATTTCAAGTGCTCTACTCTAAAAATGACCTCTTGCACAGTTGCTGAAAATGTCATCTTTAAGCCAGTGCACCTGCTCACATTTTTTGTGTGGACAAATGATTGTTACCTAATGTGATGTGGCCTTGTTCTAAGGCATAGGCCCCTAGAAACACTCCTTTCACATGTTTTTTTCTGTCCTGTTTGTAGCTGCGACTGATAGATTGGGGTCTCGCAGAATTCTATCATCCTGCTCAGGAGTACAATGTTCGTGTAGCCTCAAGGTACTTCAAAGGACCGGAGCTCCTCGTGGACTATCAGGTAAACTTGTTTAGCAGAGCTACTCTGGGCTATTTATACTTGCTTAGGGCTTTTTCTGATTTGCTGTTTATCTAGTCAGTTTGGATACACTCAAAACCCAGCCATTATTTCACCCTAAAATGCTAATTTTAGTTTTTTCTTAGCTAGTTTTTTGGGGGACAGAGAAGTTTTTAAATCTAAAATATCTGTAAAGATTAAATGAAGACTAGAAATTCAGATCAGAACATTTCTAGGAGCCAGAAAGTTAAAAAAAAATTTTTTTAAATAATCTACGGCCATACCACCCTGAACATGCCCAATCTCATCTAAAAAAGAAATTTATATCAGAAAAATGGATTTCTACTGCCCTTGGCTGATGGGTTGTCCTTATTGCCTTAGATGTATGATTATAGCTTGGACATGTGGAGTTTGGGCTGTATGTTAGCAAGCATGATCTTTCGAAGGGAACCCTTCTTCCATGGACAGGACAACTATGACCAGGTGAGCAAACACAATCTGGTTCTTACTTATTTGGGGGTGAATGCCAAGAAAATAGCATCCGTAGATAGGAATACTATCCTTGAGCCACTAAATGTCACTCAGTGTCTACATATGAGCTTTTCTTCAAGATAAGGTTGCACGGAATTTTGTGTTTGCCAGGTCGGCAGAAGTAGAGGCAGATAATGCTATCTGTGCCAACCTTCCAAAGTGAATGTGAAGAAGTCAGGCACCTCCTTGTCTAATAAAACTAGATTTTAGCCATTAGATTGTGATGCCCTGTACTTGTCCATCTGTAGAAGATTATTATAAGTTGTGTTATTTTAAAGGCAGTTTGGAAATTTGCATTCATGTAAACTTCTTGTCCTTGGGTCTGTCTGCCTGCCCTGGACTCGTGTTTGTACCTGGTCCCTAGAGGGTTAGTGGTGTGGAAGTCTTCTGATTCTTTGGTAAAGCGTCCTCATGGGCTCACAGTATGTTCTGAGCTCAGTGATTTGGTCAGTTTGTTTTGTGTTTCAGCTTGTTCGCATTGCCAAGGTTCTGGGTACAGAAGAACTGTATGGGTATCTGAAGAAGTATCACATAGACCTAGATCCACACTTCAACGATATCCTGGGACAGTAAGTAAGAGAAAGAGTGCTTTACCTTACCCCGTTTCAGAAGTGGAAAGGTTAGCCAAAATCACTTTCTTTTCCTGTTCTAATTACAGTAAAATGGAAATAGCCGTCTTTTTTCCTATGCATGTTTTCTTTTAACTTATTGAGATATTTGGGCTTTATGTCTTTTAATCATTTTACTTCTCTGAGAGATAACCTATTAGTAGAAAAGATAAAACAAAAATCATAATGTTACAGAAAAAAGTTTTCTGGTATAGCATAAGCTTCTTTTTAATGGCCAAACTTGGAGAGCGATGATTCTTTCAATAAGAGACTTAGTTTTTTTAATTTTATTTTATTTTACTTTATTTTATTTACTTCATACCTCTTCAAGGTGGAGAGACTTACAATTTCTTCTTGTTCTCCGTAATGGTTTTTCTATACAATAGCAAATTTTAAAGTGCATTGAGTTTTCAGGTACAGTGCAATAATGTTGAGAAGTAAACAGTTTGTTAACAGTTTTCAAACGGTATTTTGTGTAACCTCGCTGTTCCTGAGGCTAGCCCTGGGAAATATATCTGCTGACCGAAAAAAATTACCCACTGTTGGCCGGGCGCGGTGGCTCAAGCCTGTAATCCCAGCACTTTGGGAGGCCGAGACGGGCGGATTACGAGGTCAGGAGATCGAGACCATCCTGGCTAACACGGTGAAACCCTGTCTCTATTAAGAAATACAAAAAACTAGCCGGGCGAGGTGGCGGGCGCCTGTAGTCCCAGCTACTCGGGAGGCTGAGGCCGGAGAATGGCGTAAACCCAGGAGGCGGAGCTTGCAGTGAGCTGAGATCCGGCCACTGCACTCCAGCCTGGGTGACAGAGCAAGACTCCGTCTCAAAAAAAAAAAAAAAATTACCCACTGTCCTGCATGCCACCCAGAATTGACTAAAAGCCTACCGCATAAAAAATAATCTAGAAAGGTTCCACATATTCTAAATCAGATATTCAGATATAGAAGTTTTACCTAGTTGTGTTTATCTAATCACAGAGCACCATTGTGTTTCAGGATGCTATGCTGTAACTATGGGGCAGTAAGGCAGGCACCAGTTAGAGATTTAACAAGCTTGTAATCAGTACATTGTTCTAAGATTTTGTTGGCTTTAGCCCTAGTAGATAAGGATTCTTGTTGAATTTAGTCTCTGATTACTGATGTTTCATTTTTCTTCTCAGACATTCACGGAAACGCTGGGAAAACTTTATCCATAGTGAGAACAGACACCTTGTCAGCCCTGAGGCCCTAGATCTTCTGGACAAACTTCTGCGATATGACCATCAACAGAGACTGACTGCCAAAGAGGCCATGGAGCACCCATACTTCTGTGAGTCTCCAGGCACTGTGTTCAGGGAGTCATTCGTTCAAGAGAACAAATCTTCCACTCTTTATCTTTGAGACCAGTCAGGAGAATTCTAGGGTATTTGGATTGGATTATTCCAGAATATGACCTCATTTATTGTAGATGATTGAAACAACTTTGTAGATCCGTTTCTTGATCACCAAAGGTGTTTGCTTATTCTCTGAATGTATCTCCCTTGAATTCAGGCTGTTTGACTACTCCCTGTTACCCTGAGTTAATGGATCACAAGTTTCTAAAATTTGTTTTCAAACGTATATATATTTGTGTGGAAACCTAATTGAAGATTATTTCTCCCTTCAGAAAACTAGTAATTAGTTAAAAGTAGTAAGATAACCATTGTATATTTTGAAAGAAGGAGATGAACAGATGGATGGATGAAAGGAATTTGAGGAAAGGTAAATAGGTATGGAGAGACCTCACTGAAATCCTGACTGAACTGCTCACTTAGAAGTGTGTGCGCATTCACTTTGTGTGGTTGCTTATTGTTCTGCATGTGTATGGTTCTTTCCACTGATAATATGTGTTTCAAATAAACTTCCTGTTGTTATCAGTCTCCTTCCTGGGGAGCATGGCGGCTGAGAGACTTACCTCAGTTCGCTTTCTGAATCAAGATGGAAACATTCAACACTTAAAGTCGTTGTCTCTGGCTTAACCAATATGCTGTCTTTCCCTCTCCTTTGATTTCCTCTGGAGATGAACTAAATTCTTGCCTGAAGAATGTGTCGCTGTGGTCTTGAGCCTGTGGCCCGTATGCATAAGGGAGACCACAAATGGAAAAGCCTTCAGCCTTCTAGACCTCAGCCCCAGGGAACTCAGATGTCCCCACTCCAGTGTCTGGGACAGAAAGCTGGTTTTACCCGAGTTAGATCAAATTAGGAATACTGATGTTTATGACATGTCATTAATGATCTTTCTGCTTTTCTGAATATATGTCATACTTCAATTTAAAAAATTTCAAACTACGGTTGCTTAAAATGGATAGGTCTTCTAATGGCTCTTTTTACTCGCCTTTCCTTTGAAGTGCTTATTATTCTACATGCTTTGAAGAAATTAGGGATTAGAGATGATATTAGTATTGAAAGAAAATAAAAAAGTAGAAATTTTGAACAGTGGGAAATTAGGGTTTCTATGCCTCTTAGCAGTTGAGTCTGTACTCTGAGAAAGTATAAGAGTTGACTGCAATAACGATTCCCCTGATCATTTCTCAGTGTTTGGTTTTTATGTGGCTGGAATTCCGTGATTTCCGTCTCCCCTGTTGCCCCCCTGACCCTGGCTTGCCCATCAGTCTGTCTCTCTCTCAGTTGAAAGGGTGGGTTTGCCATGGGCTTCTCTCAGCATTCACTACCCCGATTGCCTGACTTTCCTCCTGCTTTCTTGCAGACCCTGTGGTGAAGGAGCAGTCCCAGCCTTGTGCAGACAATGCTGTGCTTTCCAGTGGTCTCACGGCAGCACGATGAAGACTGGAAAGCGACGGGTAATGCGGCATTGATGCTTGCCAATAAAACCAACCAACCAAACACAAACCTTGAAGGAAAACTACAGTGTGATAAAAAGAAATTCTTATCATTCCTTCTAAATGCAAAGAAGAGTAAAGACCTAAAAGTCTGTCAAAAAGCAAGAAAGAAACTCCCCAGTGCTAGTCTCCAGGGAGCTGTCACTGTGGCAGCATGGGGATGTACCTAGTTCAGGATCTGAAGGAGCTCTGCCTTTGGAATGCATGGGAGATAGAGACTCGGAGTTGTTGTACATTTACCTTTGTTTAACAGGGCACCACTGTTGAATTAACCCATTCAGTCAACAAGCTCTGAATGTCTGACTTCCTATCTATTCCATGGTGGTCTGGGTTTCCTTTGGTGAAATTCAGGCTCAAGTCTTAGCGAAATGTCAGCAGTCTATACTGACACACCAGCCTCATTTACAAAAAGGAGATATTAAAACAGTGACAGTATTTTTTTTAAGCTCTTTACAAATCCATGTTTTATGTATTTTTTTATGACATGAGCTCTCCAGGAAATGTACCTCATCCCTGCAGTTTTCCTCCAAGTGGATTCATTTGGGAGCAAACTGCAGTCACTTTCACAAGAGCCCTCTTTGATGTCAGGAGGGATCACGAAACCTTACAATGCCATGAACTGGTCCGTGGGTATCATCAAAAGTTCCATGCTAAGTGCATAACTTGGAGCTCACTATAACCTTTGTTGATTTGCCTTACCATAAAATCTTGTTGCTATTTTTTTGTTGCTTTTTCTGTTTTTTTTTTTTTTTTTTTTTTTTTTGGCAGCCTTGTAAGAGAATGTCACCATTTCCCAGCACATCCCTATGTGTGCGCCTATTTTAATACACCTCTCTGAAACAGAGACCTTTTTGTTCACAACCATAACTAAAGCTGGAAAGTCAGTCTTCAGGCAAGGCGAGGGAGGAAAACATCCCATTAGAATTTTTTCAGGAAAGACCGAAAAAGATATCCCTCTCCCACCTCCTTTTATCCCCATGAGGTACAGTTTCCCACTGTAATATGCATTTGTGAGTTCTGATATGTGATTCATTTATGTGATGGCAAAGATAAGTCTGTCTTGCATGCAGGTACTAGAGTTGTCTGGGCAGGGTCATCTGAAACTCAAGCAACTAAGAGGAATATACAAGGGGCTTGGGGAAGAAAACGGTGCTCCCGGAGCAAGTGTTGGATCCATTGTGCAAACCTTCATGTTAGCAGAGAAAGCTAGAGTTTGTTTAAACAAAAATAGGGCTGATTTCATTTGGGGGACTCAGCAGCAACATGGTTTGTAGGCAGTCCCCTCATCCCAGCTGCAGGGCCATGCCACAGCTCTGGGGACTTCACACACCTAGGCTAGAACTAGAGGTGTCTACCACATCACCCTTTAGGATTTCTTTATTAACTATTTAATAATGCCATACATTTTTATAAGGTTAGATTGTTTGTTTGAAACATTTGTTTACATTCCATATTCCAATAAAATCTTATTGGTATTGGTAGCAGGTCCTATCTCTAAATGTAGATTCTATTTTTGTCGTTTGGTCTGTGGGAACTTAAAATACAAATGAATCTCTTCTCTTATTATAGAGTTGAGTTTATAGAGTAAAAAATAAAAAATAAGATCCCAAAGCCAAGAAATGCATTCAGTTAAGGTTCTCATACCAATGCTGCCTGCTTGCATTGCACATGCTGTATACTAATGTAAACATTTGTTCTACCTGAAAATCAAAAGCAAGATGTGAGCTCTCGGCTAAACCTATATTGATATGTCAGGCAGCAAAACTCAGTGTTTTGGATTATCAAAAGCCTTCTAATGTGCCCTTGTAGGCAATCCTGAAGCATTGGTTATCATCAGGGAGATGTGCCACTGCGTGTCTTTCCTGCTCCCCCTCCAATCTCCTTTATCACCCACTCCTCAGCCCCCCCCCTTTTTTTTTAAGTTGCCTGTCTGGACCAGGCAAGTGGAGCCTGCTGGAGGGTCTTGGTGAAGCGGTAACCCCATTCCTTTCCCGTGGGTCCCCCAAAGGTAATAAAAAAGTACCTGGAGGAGAAGAGTCAGGTGATTGACCTCTGCCTGTCTCTCTGACGGTGATGTAGGTGCAGACACCACCTGCCTGCCTTGTCCTAGGGTTTTGTAACTGCAACTTTGACACAGGCATTCTTCTTTTAAGCACACAGCTTGCTTTTGCAGCACCTGGACTTTTACCTCTCTTCATGCCTTAGACTTAGACCATAACTGGGCTTGAAATGCTCACCCCTTCCTGGGTCTGGTCTTGGCACCTACGCCATTCTTTTCCAAACTGAAGTGAGTCCAGTTTCAGACCGTCTCTTTTCCTGTCTCCAAAAACCATTTTTGTTTCCAAACCTAGCTTCCCCAAAAATTTAAGACTATTTACCTAGATTCGGAGATGGTCTTGGAGAGTTCCAGAAGGGGTGTGTGTGTGTCTGTGTGTGTGTCTGTGTGTCTAATATTTAGACTAAACCATGGTAAATGTACGCACCCAGTATCTTTTTCAGTTAGCATATTCTTTCTTAAACTCATCTCAGTACTTTTCATTTGTTTGCTTCATTATCTTAAACAGGTTAAAAGTGCCTATGATAAGGACTTAATTATTTCCTAAAGAAAAGCAAAAAATGTGGGGAACAGGGTAGTGTTATACTATCATCTCAGGTACTGCCTATGTTCAAGAACATAGACCTGGTATGGTGAGAACAAAAGGTTCCTATGCCAAATCCAGATGGCTATATCATTTGTTGGCTACAAGTGAGCCTAACTAACTGCAAGGTTTGCTTCTGCTGAGAAATCCCATGGTGAGAGTAGAACTCATGAAGTGCTGAGTCACATTTGCACCTCTGGTGTGGTGGCAGTTCACTCTCCCCTGGATGCTGTCAGCTGGCCTTGCTTTCGTCCTATCCCTGTAGGCAGGGTAGGTGGCTGGGTAGGAGAAGCTATTGAGTGTATGATGCAGACCAAGCTTTCCCGGGCCTTCTCGTCAACTAGAGAAGTGCTGATGTCATTCATTGAGGCACTTAAACACCAGTCACTCAGCCGGGCCTCCTCCCAGCCATTCTGTAACATGTCAGCACTCACAAGGTTTAAAGCAAATGTGTTCCCTTGCAGAGAGGAAGGTGCTCTCAGACTGACAGGTTAGAGGAGACAGACAAACTCGTAATCGTTGGGGACTTGAAGAGAGTGGCTAGGGGAGGGGCTGTTAAAAGGGACCAATAAGAAAAACCATCTAAAGGTAGCTCTTGAGGAGGAAATGTACTTCTTGAGGGGATAAATCAGAGGGTACCAAGTTTATGTTCTGGAATGCACCCTGGGGAGGGCGCTGCCCGCTGGATTGGTCCCAGTGGACTGAAAGGTGGTGCTCTCGAGTCAGGTGCTGAGTCCTGGAGAGAGCTGAGTGCTGCGGGGCTCATGGTCTGTGCCTACTCAGGGAAATGACTTAGGTTCTCCCAGGTGCTCTGTTGATAAGGATGGAAGCAGAACTACTTTGAGACACACGCAACAATTGGAAGAGTTTTTTATATGAACTGAAGCAGATCTAAGAGAGCCCAGTTAACAGTTTCCTTTAATGCCAGTTCAGATTAAATGATTACTTTAGGAACCTGTGTTACTGTGTGAGCACCCACAGGAACAAGCAAACTTATTTCCTACAAATAAACGAGGGGATAATAACTGATCAGAGTCACAGTCGTTTCAATATAAACCCTTCCAAAAGCAAAAGCAGGGACCACATGAGCACACAAGAAGCCAAAGTTTGTCAGTGACCTTAATAAATTAAGACTGAGTAACATCCTGCCTTTAGAAAAAAATAACCCCACAGTGGAGACCAGGGCAGGGGAGGTGGCAGAGAAGCATCGGGCCAGATCAACCGCTAATAACATGCTTCTAAGCTATGTGGATGTGTAAATGGAAACACCCCCAACTAGGTATTGTAGAGGCTGGAAAAAGATGTGATGGGATTATACAGGTGTTGCATATTTTTGTGTTGAGACTCAACAATGTGCTACAAATGTGATACTTAACCCTGAACTGCATGTATTGGGGATTGTTTTTTAAAAAGAAAAAGAAACTTTGAATCAATAAATTAACAGTTTTTCACTTGCTGGCTCTTCTTGCTGTAAATGGTGACTAAGAGGTTGGGACAGAAATCTTGACAACTAGTGGAAAACTTGGATAATCTTCAAGGACCATGGAGCCTTCTGTTTCCTTCTGTTTGCAGAAAAGCAACACTGCCTGGGTTATGATCCTTTACAAGTGACTACTTCAGACACAATTGGCCACCTCTTTGTATCACTGGATGACTGATGTATGATTTATGTGCTGCTGCCCTTAGAGGGAAGAAAAATGCCATGTTAAATCCTGTTTTCTTAAATAAAAATGTTGACAATAACCAGCTTTCCCAAGTGGGAGACAAACTATTGCTATGAGGACCTTAACTTGTATTTCCTGTCTCTTTGGGGAGTGGGGAGGCATAAACGTTGAACTCCAAAGATGTGTGTTACACTTTGATGTGAAAACTTTCCTTTGGCAGAAATGGGGCTAGAGTGGTGTCCTGGTGGGAGTGCTCCGTTTTTATGTACTTGCTTCTGAGACGCGCCACTCAGACACCTGCTTCTTGGGATTGACTGTTTTAGTGCATGACTTTAACCTTGTGGCCCGGTGTTCTGCCTTTGTGAAACACTCTCCCTAGCCCCATTCCTTGCAGCACAACGCTATTATTTGGCAGGTGGTGGTGTCTTTAATTAGTGTAGTTTCTTCTCACTGATCCTCTGAAGTGGAGTGCTTGGAATCAGCTGAAGTGTTTAAAGGCAAATATAGTCATTTCTTTCTTAACCTTATGCACCACGCAGCCCTTCTCAAATACTACGCAGTGGAACCCTTCCTTTACCCAAACAAAGTTTTCATGAAATAATTTTGTGTGTGTGACAGCTTCCCCGGTGTACAGTCCTTTCTCAGTACTGTAGTGCTGTTCTGGGAGGCACTGCTTCTAGAATTCCGCTGCCGGCATCTCACCACCCACTTGCTCTGCTGGACCTGGAAGGAGAAATGAGGTTTTCAGGCCATGCCAGGCAGCTAGCTGTTTCCAGGGGAGAGTTAAAAATATTTGAGCTCACTTACTGCTCTTTGTTTATTAGTGGATTCAGCCCTTTTTCTGAGTAAATACAGACCCCATCTTAGTCCTAAGACACCTCAGATAATCAGGTCAGGTCTGAGGGGGACCTAGAGCTGACTGCTGAATTTGTAGCTTGACTGGCACAGGATGGTCAAGAGTCTCTGAGCCTTCTCCATCAGCGCCCGGGACCCGAGGGATGGGGTAGGGTAGAAGAGTGGGTCACAACACACATGGTGCCCAGAGCACCCTTCCTGTGACAGAAGGCCATGCTAGAGACCATCTCTGTCATGATAATCAGAAGAGGAAGGCAGAGGGTACTGTTGGAAACCTGAACTCAGCGAGTTCTCGCAGGGTTCTCCACCAAGTGGCATGGGAAGGCCGAGCTTGCATTCTAGCGCAGGCCCTCCCGCACATGGAGGCCTCCCCTCGCCCGCTCAGGTTGATTAATGACGTCTTTCCCTCCTCCCGTCTCTTTCCCCAGGTCTGTTGCGGTTCTCCCACTTTTCCATAAGCAGAACAAGAACCAAATCAAACGTCTTAACGCGTATAGAGAGATCACGTTCCGTGAGCAGACACAAAACGGTGGCAGGTTTGGCGAGCACGAACTAGACCAAGCGAAGGGCAGCCCACCACCGTATATCAAACCTCACTTCCGAATGTAAAAGGCTCACTTGCCTTTGGCTTCCTGTTGACTTCTTCCCGACCCAGAAAGCATGGGGAATGTGAAGGGTATGCAGAATGTTGTTGGTTACTGTTGCTCCCAGAGCCCCTCAGCTCGTCCCGTGGCCGCCTGTTTTTCCAGCAAACCACGCTAACTAGCTGACCACAGACTCCACAGTGGGGGGACGGGGGCAGTATGTGGCATGGCGGCAGTTACATATTATTATTTTAAAAGTATATATTATTGAATAAAAGGTTTTAAAAGAAACGTATGGAGAGTTTTCAGTATGGAAAGGGTCATGAACTGAGACTTGTGACTCAGGACGAGACAAAAGTGCATTTGTGCCAGGTTCTAACCAGATGAAGCAGGGGAGGTCCCTGGGGCAAGGCGGGCCAGGTTTCATTTTTGTTCTTAGACAGGGTCTTGCTCTGTCACGAGGCTGGAGTGCAGTGGTGCAACAATAGCTCGAGCACTACAGCCTCGGCCTCCTGGCCTCAAGTGATCCTCCTGCTTCAGCCTCCTGAGCAGCTGGGATTACAGGTGGATGCCACCACACCTGACAAGTTTTAAGTTTTTTTGTAGAAACAGGGTCTCGCTATGTGGCCCAGGCTGGTCTCAAACTCTTGACTCAAGTGATCCTCTCTCCTCGTCCCCCTAAAGTGCTGGGGCTACATAGAGGTGTGAGCAACCACACTCAGCCAAGGAGGGCCCGTTTGTAAGGACTCTCTTCCAGAGGTGAGTGGTAAGAGGTACACAGTGAACCCGTCTTAGGAATGGGGACAACATGGATGGCCGAAGTAGACTCAGCCAGGAAAGCGGGGCCTTGCCTTGGACACATTCCCACTGACCAGCATTCTCCCTGGCCTCTCCTTCAAAGAAGAGTCGCCTCCTGAGAATGCAGGAAGATGCCTTGGCCCTTTCTTGGTTGCCCCTTTGCTCCCGTCTCCACATTTCATCCCATCTCAATCCTGTCCCCCGAGCACCCGCTACTGAAGAAAGGCCCCATCTCGGAGGCTTGTTGAGTCTGCTGTCCTGAGGCAGGAGAGGGGTCAGGGTCTCTGATCTGAGGGCTGCTTCTGACCACACGTTCTGAAGCATCCATGAGCTGGAAGGAAAAGCGGATACTCGGGGAGCTAGAACGGAAGCACTGGTTGTATTTGTTAAACGGGAGAAACTCAGTGCTACAAATGAGACTTCACTGGCTCCCATGGTCCTCAGCTCGAGACAGCGGTGTCAGGGCAGGTGAAAGCAGTGGCCATGACCTTGTCCTGGCTGCTGGTTTGTGTCCTCCCACTGCCTGGGGGACAGCAGAAGCTATGGGCAGATCTAGACACCCAAGCCACTGGATGGCGCACCAGCTAGGTCTCCACAAAAGCAACTTGGTCCACACAACATTCTCTCTCCTCTGCAGCTAGTTCTGGCCCACGGTGGGCACCCGAGTGTGGATGTTCACAGTTTTTTAAGTGACTGTGGAGGAAAGCAAAGAGGCCCCTTTCAGGGCCACCACAGCATCATGGTGTCCTTTGGACCAGCTTCTGTGGCATCTAAGCTGTTGCTCAGGTGTGGGAGCTTGAGACTGCATCCCCTCTGGACACCAGCAGGTGAGGACCCATAGACCACCACCCGTGGGACACCAAGCAGATAGACTTAGTGCTTTCCAGCCCCATCACTGGCCTAATTTTCTCAAGCTGGCTGTCTCGTGGGGACCTTTGTGACTCAAGACTGTGCAAATTTCTGTGAGTCTCCCAGATCTCTGGGACGGCATCACAATACTTTTATTTTGTTGTACCTTGTACCTTGTTGTACCTAGGAACATGCTTTGTGCGTGCATGTTTATCTCCACAGCACGTATCTGTGCTACTTAGCATGACTTTTTTTTTTTTTTTTGAGACGGAGTCTCGCTCTGTCGCCCAGGCTGGAGTGCAGTGGCCGGATCTCAGCTCACTGCAAGCTCCGCCTCCCGGGTTCACGCCATTCTCCTGCCTCAGCCTCCCGAGTAGCTGGGACTACAGGCGCCCACAACCGCACCCGTATTTTTAGTAGAGACGGGGTTTCACCGTGGTCTCGATCTCCTGACCTTGTGATCCGCCCGCCTCGGCCTCCCAAAGTGCTGGGATTACAGGCGTGAGCCACCGCGCCCGGCCGCTACTTAGCATGACTTACTGCCATTTGAGGTCTTTTCCGGACATGGAGGGTCTTATTCGAATAGAATCATTTGATTGGCTTGCATCTTGAGATGTCATGTAGAACTTGGAACCATAGCTCCCTCCTCCAATTTCCCCCCTCAACCAAGGCTCTCTTTAACTGCTCCATGTGGAAATCATGTTTGACATATAATTTTCAGTTTTGTGGGTGATTATGGTGGAGTTGAGAAAGTATGTGGTTGTAGAAAAAAGGGAAAGGAGGTGATTTTTGAGTAGGTTGTTTTGACTTTTGAAAGCAGGGGACATGTCCTAACACTTAATAACACGAAAACCGTCTTCAGCTCCTCCTCAATGTGCTTGGAGATTGAGAACATCACCTCTCATCTCCCAGTGGTCCTGGTTGTGTTCTAAACAATATTGATTGCATTTTCCTGATTACCAAAGTAATATATGTTTGTGGTAAGAAACAACAACAACAAAAAAATTCAAATGCTTACAGAGAAGTAAATAACGAAAGCCCCCGCCCCCAGCCACACACACACACACACACACACACACACACACACACACACACACCCCATGCTCACACGAAAGCCTCTTCCTCCCTTAGAGGTAATCACCATTAAATTTTTTGTTTATCTTCCCATTTTTTTCCAATGCACTATTTTAAAATTATAATTTTCATTTTTACATAAATTATAATCAGACTATGCATTCTTATTCTGCAACTTGTATTTCCACTTAGTGCATTCCACCTTACTGCATTAGCATGTATAAATCTACCTCATCCCTTTTCATGGCTGCATGGTTTACCATTGCGTGATACACCACAGTTGAATCAATCTGTTATTCATACACTTTGGATTGTTCCTCATTTTTCAGTATTACCAATATTGCTGCAATAAACAAATTTGCATATACATTTTTGGACAGTATGTATGTGGAATGAAATCTTTAAAAATAATTATGCTATATGATGTTTTTTAGAAAGGGTATTCTTATGATTCTAGAAAGCAGCCTCCCGTCCCTTCCCTCACTGGTGCAGGCTGGAGCTGTGATGACTTTGGCCATGGAATTCTTGCAGGCCTCTATCAAGCTCGTGGAGCACAGTGTCCGCAGCCTCTCAGCTTTCTAGGGGACTATAGAAATGTTTGAGACCTGAAGAAAGAAAACGTGTTGGCTCTAACCTAAGAAAGTTGAAAGTAAATATTAATAAGTGGAATTAAATGTCTTAATGTACAGCCTTGTGAGTGTCACTCATTAAATTCAATATTTGCTTTTAAAAATATTTTTCTCATGATAAATTAGTGAAGAGTCACAGAATTGTCAGATAATTTCAAAAGCAAATTCTAAGGACTCTTCTCAAAAATCACAGAAGAAAAAACATAAATATGAAAAATTGTTGCATTTTAATGTATTTGAAATGCCATGGGAAAGATTTCATAAGTAAGCACAACGGCAGGGCACGGTGGCTCATGCCTGTAGTCCCAGTACTTTGGGAGGCCGAGGTGGGAGGATCGCCTAAGGCCGGGAGTTTGAGGTTGCAGTGAGCTATGATCACGCCACTGCACTCCAGCCTGGGTGACAGAGTGATTTCCTGCTTTAAAAAAAAAAAAAAAAAAAAAAGCATGCTGAGGACCAGCATGTTTTAAAATAGCTCTGGCTATAAGGGGCCGGGTGGCAGAATGGATGAACAATCTTTTTCAGAATATTATTCTACAGGCTGTTAAAATAATGTGCATCTTAAATGCATTGTGCTAAGCGAAGAAGCCAGATCCATGTAGAACAGATTGGTGGTTGCCAAGGGTTAGGGATGACTACAAAACATAAGTATGAGGTCATTTCGGGGATGATGGAATTGTTCTGTGTCCTAAATGTGGTGGTGGTGATTTGACTTGGTGCCCTTGTCAAAACTTTACACCTAAAAAAGAGTACATTTGATTGTATGTACAGTTAAAAGTTCATTTTGAGACAGGGTCTTGCTCTGTTGCCCAGGCTGGAGTGCAGTGGTGTAATCGTAGCTCACTGCAGTTCAACCTCCTGGGCTTAAATGATCCTCCCACCTCAGAGTCCTGAGTAGCTGGGACTACAAGCGCACACCACCACGCCTAGCTAATTTTTTTGAAGTTTTTAATAGAGACAAGGGCTTGCTATGTTTCCCAGGCTAGTCTCAAACTCCTGGGCTCAAGCGATCTTCCCGCCTCACCCTCCCAAAATGTTGGGATTACAGGTGTGAGTCGCTGGGTCCAGCCTAAAATTAATTTTTTTTTAATAATAGTAACGTGCAGGGCCTCACAGGCTCCCATTTAGACTCCCCTCTCAGATGAGCAGGAACCTCATCTGCCCACTATGACTCTTCCTGATAGGCTCAATGGCTATCACTGGCTGGGATACAGTTGTCCTTTGCCAGCTAGACACTCCAGTCATTCAGGGCACCCTTCCATCTTTGCTCCCAGCTAAGGGCTACAGCTCCTCACCTCACTGCTATACCTCCGCATCCCCATCCCCATCGCCATCAGAAAAGAGACACGGGGAGTCAACTCTGCCTTCCAGTGTGTGGCAAGCCCGTCGTGTCTCCAGGGCAGATGCTCTGAATTTCTGGGCTTGGACTAACATGAACAGACACTGTCCACTGGGTGTTGGCATCTGACTAGGGCTTTTGTGCACTGAAAGGGATGCTTACGGTTACTGGTGTTTTAAACAATAGTTATTAAAGCTGTACATTTAAATATCTAATTTGCCTCATGTCTTTAAGATCAGTTTATAAATCTTGTTATAGCTACAAACAAGTTGATTTTGTATATAGATAGAAATGCTTAATCTTTAACGTTCAATTAGTTCAAAACTTAATGAATTACAATGAAAAAATTGCTTGCACACTTAATCTAGTTTCCTTGGCCATTTTAAACTGTTTAAATTACACATTTAAACTGTTTGATTTGCACACACTTCCAGTAATATGAAAGGCCTAAAATCTGATGAAATCTTCCTAAGCATTCAAATACTAACCTAAATCTACACTCATAAATTTAATACATTAAGGTCTTGAGGCTAAGGTGGGTGGATCACGAGATCGGGAGATCGAGACCATCCTGGCTAATATGGTGAAACCCCGCCTCTACTAAAAATACAAAAAATTAGCCAGGTGTGGTAGCAGGTGCCTGTAATCCCAGCACTTTGGAGGCTGAGGCAGGTGGATTACTTGAGGTCAGCAGTTCGAGACCAGCCTGGCCAATACGGTGAAACCCCGCCTCTACTACAAATACAAAAAAATTAGTCAGTGTGGTGGCACGTGCCTGTAATCCCAGCTACTCAGGAGGCTGAGGCAGGAGAATCACTTGAACCTGGTGGGTGGAGGTTGCAGTGAGCCAAGACTGCACCACTGAACTCCAGGTTGGGCAACACAGTGAGACTCTGTCTCAAAAAAACAAAACAAAACAAAACAAAACTGAGGGTCCTGAGAATTTAACCATGCCAATGTAGTCTTGCTTGCTTGATTTATTCATTTATCTAGAGACAGAGTCTCCCTCCGTTGCCCAGGCTGGAGTGCACTGGCATGATTTTGGCTCACTGCAACCTCTGCCACCCAAGTTCAAGTGATTCTCTTGCCTCAGCCTCCCAAGCACTGGGATTACAGATGCGTGCCACCATGCCTGGCTAATTTTTATATTTTTAGTAGAGACGGGGTTTCGCCATGTTGGCCAGGCTGGTCTTGAACTCCTGACCTCAGATGATCCACCCGCCTTGGCCTCCCAAAATGCTAAGATTACAGGCATGAGCCACCGTGTCCAGCCTCATTATTAACTGAAGAAAAATGGGTGCCCTTTAAAGAGTTTGTCAGATTAGGAAACAAAAAGAAGTCAAAAGGAGCTAAATCAGGACTGTACGATGGATGCCTAATGATTTCTTGTTGAAACTCTTGCAAAATTACCCTCGTTTTTCATGAGGAGTGAGCAGGAGCATTGTGGTGGAGAAGGAGTCTCTGGTGAAGTTTTCCCAGGCATTTTTCTGCTAAAGCTCTGGGTAACCTACTCAAAACACTCTCATAGGAAGCAAATGTTATCATTCTTTGGCCCTCCAGAAAGATAACAGCAAAATACCTTCAGCATCCCAAAAAACTGTTGCCATGACCTTCGACTGGTCTACTTTTGCTTTGGCCAGATCACTTCCACCTCTTGGTAGCCACTGCTTTGTGCTTTGTCTTCAGGATCATTCTGGTGAACCCATGTGTCATCTCCTGTTGCAGTTTTTTTTTTTTTTTTGGAAGAAATGCTTCAGATTCTTGCTCCCACTTATTTAAAATTGCCATTGAAAGCTCTGTTCTTCTCTATAGTTGATCTGGGCACAGCAGTTTTAGCACCCATCAAATGGAAAGTTTGCTTAACTTTATTTTTCGTGATTTCTTTATTTTTCAAAATTGTGTAAGCCGAACCAATTGAGATATCTGTGCTGTTGGCTTTTTCTTTCTCTTTCTTTCTTTCTTTCGTTCTTTCTTTCTTTCTTTCTTTCTTTCTTTCTTTCTTTCTTTCTTTCCTTCTTTCTTTCTCTTTTCTTTTCTTTTCTTTTTTATTTTCTTTCTTTTTTTTTTTTTCGGAGTCTTGCTCTGTCACCCAGGCTAGAGTGCAGCATGTGATCTCAGTTCATTGCAACTCTGCTTCCCAGGTTCAAGCAATTCTCCTGCCTCAGCCTCCTGAGTAGCTAGGATTACAGGCACCCACCACCGCGCCTGACTGATTTTTGTATTTTTAGTAGAGACAGGGCTCCACCATCTTGGCCAGGCTGGTCTCGAACTCCTGACCTTGTGATCCACCTGCCTTGGCCTCCCAAAGTGCTGGGATTACAGGCATGAGCCAACGTGCCCAGCCTCTTTTTTTCTTTTTTGAGACAGTCTCACTCTGTCACCCAGGCTGGAGTAGCTCACTACAGCCTCCACCTCCCAGGCTCAGGTGATCTTCCCTCCTTAGTCTCCTGAGTAGCTGGGACTACAGGAGGCGTGCATCACCATGCCAGGCTAATTTTTTATTTTTGTGTAGATACAAGGTCTCATTACATTGACTAGGCTGGTCTTGAACTCCTGGGCTCAAGCAATCCTCCTGTTTTGGTCTCCCAAAGTGCTGGGATTATAGGTGTGAGCCACTGTGTCCAGAAAATGCATAGTTACTGAGAGAAAGTTGCAAGAACAACACAACCCAATAAGAGACCATGGAGCTTTTGTGGGTAGGCAAATGGGCTCAGTGAGCCTGGATTCCAAGCTGAGGAGGGGCTCTATGGACTGTGTGGGTCTGGAGCTGCAGAGACCGGGAGACACAGAGCTTGTGCTGCACCTTCAGTGGCCAAGAGCCCCAAGCCTGTGAGTCTGATTCACTGATTCAACACATACTGCATACCCACTTAAAAATGCAAGCAATAGGCTCAAGCACTGGGAATACATCTATAAGCCAGACAGACCAAATTCTTTCTCCCAGAAGCTCAGAACTGAGTGATGGGCAAGACAGACAATAAGCAAATAACTATTTAGACTGTCAAGTGGTAATAAGTGCAATGAAAAAGAATCAGCCAGAGCAGTGGGAGAACAAGCATCGGTAGGGTGTGGAGGGGGTGCTGTTTTTAAGACTGGGTTGTCAAAGACATCCTCTCCAGTAAAGTAGTATTGTGGGCTGAGTAATATCCCCCCAAAATTCATGTCCACCCAGAACCTCAGAATGTGACCTTATTTGGAAAGGATTTTGCAGATGTAATTAGTCAAAGATCTCAAGATGAGGTCATGCTGGATTCAGGATGTGCCCTAAATCCAATGCTGAGTATCCTTATAATGAGAGGAGAGGGCACAGAGACAAGGTGGCCATGTGGAGATGGAGGCAGAAATTGGAATGACGCTCCCACAAGCCAACCAGATTGGAATGCCTGGTGGCCACCAGAAGCCAGGAAGAAGCAAAGAAGGACGCTGCCCAAGCCTTCAGAGGGAGCATGGCCCAATCAACACCTCGATTTTGGACTTCTTAGCTTCCTGCACTGTGAGAGATTACATAGTTGTCATTTTACATTTACATTTTATTTTGAATTAATTTTACTTTAATTTTATTTTGTTCAGTTGCCACCATACTCAGGTTGTGGTCATTTGTTGTGGCATCCCTAGGGAGCTAACACAGACACTGCCTGAGTGGAGCTCTGAGTGAGGAAAGGAGTGAGCCGGCGGAGCAGGACCAGCCGGGGCAGGGGCAGAGGCAGAGGGAAGCCCAGTGAGAGAGGGGTACAGGGTGCAGGCAACACTGAGGGAGGAGTGTGTGAGGAGAAGGATGTGGGAGAGAAGGCCAAAGTAGCTTCAGGGAACAAGATGGAGGAGACCAGAGTAAGGATTTTTTTTTTTAATATGTGTATATATGTATGTGTGTGTGTGTATATATGTATGTATGTATATATACACTCATATATTTTTTATATGTACATACTTTTAAAAAATATTTTTTATATTTTATATACACACATTTATATATAATTATATCTAATATATATTTAATATATATAATTATATCTAATATATATTATATTTAATATATTAGATATAATTATATCTAATATATATTATATTTAATATAGAATTATATCTAATATATAATATAGAATTATATCTAATATCTAATATATTATATATAATATAGAATTATATCTAATATATAATATATTATATATAATATAGAATTATATCTAATATATTAGATATATTATATAAAACTATTATGTTATAATATAATATATAATTGTATTATATACATTATAATACATATTATATATTATATATAATAATATTATATACATATATATTTCTCACTCCATCACCCAGGCTGGAGTGCAGTGGCACAATCTTGACTCACTGCAACCTCCGCCTCCTGGGTTCAAGTGACTCTTGTGCCTCAGCCTGAGTAGCTGGGATTACAGGTGTGCACCTCCATGCCCGGCTAATTTTTGCATTTTTTTTGTAGAGACGGAGTCTCACCATGTTGCCTAGGCTGGTCTCAAACTCCTGGGCTCAAACAATCTGCTCACCTTGGCCTCCCAAAGTGCTGGGATTATAGGTGTGAGCCTGAGTTTTATTCTTAGCAAAATGAGTAGCTATTAGAGCAAAGAGCTACTAAGGGGATCCTTCTGGCTGCCATGTGGAGAGTGGACTACAGGATGGCAAGAGTGGCTGTGAGCCATCAGGAGGAGACTGTCTCAGGTGTACAGGGGAGGGGGGCTGCATTAGCCCTTCTTGCGATGCTATAAAGAAATGCCTGGGCCGGGTGCAGTGGCTCACGCCTGTAATCCCAGCAGTTTGGGAGGCCGAGGTGGGTGGATCACGAGGTCAGGAGGTCGAGAACATCCTGGCTAACATGGTGAAACCCTGTCTCTACTAAACTTATAAAAAAAATTAGCCGGGCGAGGTGGCAGGAGCCTGTAGTCCCAGCTACTCGGGAGGCTGAGGCAGGAGAATGGCATGAACTCGGGAGGTGGAGCTTGCAGTGCACTCCACTGCACTCCAGCCTGGGCAACTGGGCAAGACTCCATCTCAGAAAAATAAAAATAAAAATAAAAAATAAAGGTAGGGATGTGATTAGATTGGGAAGATATTTTGAAGGTAGAGCTGTAGAATTTGCTGATGTGGGCTGTGAGGAAAAAGTGGAGCTTGAACTGACTCCAAGGTGTTGGGCCTCAGCAAGGAATCAAGTTGTCATTTACCAAAATGAGCAAGACTTGGGGTGGCGCAGGCTTGGGTAAGGGCTGTGTGGGATGTGTGTGAGGGGAGAGGGTGGAGAAGTGTAAAGCTCTGTATGGGCCATGTTAAGATCCAAATGCCCATGATACCTCCCAGGGGAGAAGTCAAGTAGATGGTTGGATATAGGCAAACAGAGCCCAGTGGGGCAGTGGGAATGGAGATAGACTTTGGGAATAGGGGTGGAAAGAATCAGCTTATATATAGGGAGCTATTAAAGCCATGAGACTAGCTGATATTGGAGGGAGTGGATTTGGGGAAGAGTGGAGTTTGCAAATGGCACCTGGAGCCCTGTGAAGCTTAGACACGGAGGAGATGAGGATGGACTAGCAAAGAAGACAAAGAAGGAATGACTGGTGAAAAGATAAAAGGGGGTAACTAGAAGAGTATGGTGCCTGGAAGTCAGGGAAAGAATGTATTTCAAGAAGAAGGAAGCAATGGTTGCTGAAAAATCAAGTCATATGAGGTGTCAGAATTGGCCGCTGGGTTTGCGAACATGGCGGTCACTTGTGAGCATGAGAACTGAGCTTGAAGAGTGGTGTGGCAGAAATGGGATTGGAATGGACTGAGGTAGGGACAGGAGAAAAGAAGAAGTGGGGAGTATAAGACAACTCTTTTGAGAAGCTTTGCTATAAAAGGCAGCAGAGAAATTGAGCTGTAGGGGGAAAGAGGTAGGGCCAAGGGAAGGGATTTATTTTTAGATGGGAATATTACAGCTGTTCATAGACTTATGGAAATGATCCTCTGCAGAGGGAAAATTGATGGTGTGGGAGCACAAGGGCATTGTTGCAGGAATAACATCTGTGATGAGTCAATGGCTTTGGGACCTGGTGCCCAGGTACAAGGGCTGGCCTTAAATAGCACAGGTGGTTCTCCTGTGCAATGGGAGGGAAAGCACCATACCTGGACGTGTACACATCTGGGTTGTGTGTTTTGCAGAAGGGTCCTATGGAAGCCCTGTTCTGATTGCTTCAGTTTTCTCAGTGAAATAGAAGCAAGATCATACTTCCTTAATGAGTACAGAGTTCCTGTTTGAAATAATTTAAAAGGTTTGAAAATAGATAATAGTGATGGGGAAGAAGGAGAAGAAGAAGAGGAGGAGGAAGATGGCATTTATTGGAAAGGCACTGGGGGAAACGTTGAAAGTTGAGGAGAAGAGGGGAAGGTGATAAAGGAGAGTGTTATGGTTTGTCTGTGTCCCCACCCAAATCTCATCTTGAATTGTAGCTCCCATAATTTCTATGTGTTGTGGGAGGGACCCAGTGGGAGATAATTGGATCATGGGGGGTGATTTCCCCGATACTGTTCTCATGGTAGTGAATAAGTCTCACAAGATCTGATGGTTTTATAAGGGGAAACCCCTTTCACTTGGCTCTCATTTCTCTCTTGTCTGCTGCTATGTAAAACGTGCTTTTCACCTTCCACTATGATTGTGAGGCCGCCTCAGCCACATGGAACTGTGAGTCCATTAAACGTCTTTTTCTTTATAAATTACCCAGGTATGTCTCAGGTAGGTCTTTATCAGCAGCGTGAGAACAAACTAATACCGGAGAGCAAGTGCCCAGGAAATGTCAGAGAATTGCTGAGCTGCACTAAGTGTCCACTGGAGGTCCATGGTTATGAATTTGATGCAAGATGAGTCCTCAGGGCTGTGAACCTTTCTCCAGGCATGTCTAACTGCCTGGGGATAAACAGACTAGACCCAACCACATTTAACCTGGCTTAGGTTTTGCCACATGAATCCATGTGCACACCAGGAGGAGAGGATGAAAATGTTGTGGAGGATGTACTCAAACCAATGAGTTAATAAGGGGCTGTGAAATCTAAGCCAGGACAAAGGAAAGTGAGGATGTGACAGAGGTGAGGGAGTGTCCAACATAGGAGAGTAGTATGTTCAAAGTCCCAGTGATGTTGCGTAACTTGAGGCCTCAAGGACTCAGAACATGAGAAGGGAGCCTGAATAATAATAGGAAGGGGTAGTGGAGTGGGATGCTTGAGGGAGAGGTCTTTCCACAAGAGCAGGTAGCTGGGGTGGAGTGAAGTCCTGGGTCATCAAAAACAATGATAGGAGCTGGCGATGATGTGGAGAAATTGTAACTGTCATACATTGCTAGTGGAACTGGAAAATGATGCAGTCACTTTGGAAAACAATTTGGTAGTTTCTCAAAATGTTAAACATAGAATTGCCATAGGACCCAGTAATTTCACTCTTAGATATATCATATGTCATGATAAAGACTTATATGTGAATGTTCATAGCCACCTTATTTATTTATTGAGACAGAGTTTTGCTCTTGTCACCCAGGCTGGAGTGCAGCAGCACGATCTCAGCTCACTGCAACCTCTGCCTCCCGAGTTCAAGTGATTCTCCTGCCTCAGCCTTCTGAGTAGTTGGGATTACAGGCACATGCCACCATACCCAGCTAATTTTTGTATTTTTAGTAGAAACAGGGTTTCACCATGTTGGCCAGGCCAGTCTCAAACTCCTGGCCTCAAGTGATCCACCTGCCTCGGCCTCCCAAAGTGCTTGGATTACAGGCATGAGCCACTGCGCTCAGCCTCATAAGAGCCTTATTCTTTACAGTCAAAAAGTAGAAATGAGCCATATGTTTGTCAACTGATGAATGGATAAACAAAAATGTGGTACAGCCATACAGTGGAATGTCCTTTAGCAACAAAAGTGAATAGAGTCCTGATTGCTGCAGTGTGGATGAACCTTCCAAACATTATGCTAAGTGAAAGAAGACAGACACAAAAGACCACATTTTGTATAATTCTATTTAGATAAAATGTTCAGAAAAGGCAAATCTATCGGGACAGAAACTAGATGAGAGAGTCTTTTTCAAATGATGAAAGTTATGGAAAATTTGTGATGGTGTTTGCAGAATTCAATAAATATACGAAAAATCATTTTGCACTTAAAATGGGTGAGTTTTCTAGTAAGTAAATTACATCTCAATGAAGCTGTTGCACACATATCAGAAATAGTTGTTCATGAGAGCCATGGAGAGAGACAATGGGCCAGGCATTAAATATTCAAGAGATGACCCAGGGATCTGAGATGGCTGCAATGAGGGAGGGGTGGTGGGTAGTGGAGCCTGATGGTATGAGTTTAAAAGGAGCTGGGGGGTTTTGGAATGAGAGAGAGGCAATGGTCTGGGAGGAGATACGAAGAAAAAGGAGGACCTACATCCCACCTCTAGATCCAGTGGTTGAGGGGTACAAAGGAGAGCCTACCTCATTCTGTTTTTTGTTTTGTTTTGTTTTTGAGACGGAGTTTTGCTCTTGTTGCCCATGTTGGAGTGCAATGGCACGATCTCGCCTCACCGAAACCTCCGCCTCCTGGGTTGAAGCGATTCTCCGGCCTCAGCCTCCCGAGTATCTGGGATTACAGACATGTGCCATTACGCCCAGCTAATTTTGTATTTTTAGTCAAGATGGGGTTCCTCCATGTTGGTCAGGCTGGTCTTGAACTCCTGACCTCAGGTGATCCGCCTGCCTCAGCCTCCCAAAGTGCGGGGATTACAGGCGTGAGCCACCGCGCCCCGCCGCCTACCTCACTTTAAGAGGGTTGAAGGGAAAGCCCTGCCTTCTGGGAATAAGCAGACAAAATGGAGGAGGGAATGGTATGGGCAGGAAATTAGGTGGGAAAATGCTTACTTATGGGAAATGGCAAAGACCAACCTGACTGAATAGAGTATCAGTAAAGGAATGATATGACAGAAGCGGAGACATATTCATCCAGAGGAAACTCAAACTTCAGGCACCCTCACTTGCTTGGCCCTTCCAAGCACTTGGGAGGTGACTTAGCGATGTATTTAAGTGGTCCACATGGTTTTGTAAAATTTGTAAAGGTAAGCAGAGAATTTGGGTCTCATCAAAGCTGAGTCGGTGAATCTCTTCATAGGATATATTTTAAAAAGCTGAGTCAAAATGGAACTTCCCTCCCATCAGAAATAAAGGCAATAGTGCAGAGTATATAGTGATAGCTGAGCGTGGTGACTCACGCCTGTAATCCCAGCACTTTGGGAGACCAAGGCAGGTGGATTGCTTGAGCCGAGGAGTTCGAGACCAGCCCAGGCAACATAGCAAAACCCTCTATCTACAAAAAATACAAAAATTAGCTGGGTGTGGTGTGTGCACCTGTAGCCCCATCTACTGGGGAGGCTGAGGTGGGAGGATCGCTTGAGTCCAGGAGGGGAAAAAAAAAGGACTTTTCTTTTCCCTCTTTTATTATTTATTTGTTTGTTTGTTTGTTTGTTTGTTTAATTCTGAGACTGAGTCTCGCTCTGTCACCCAGGCTGGAGTGCAGTGGCCCGATTTCGGCTCACTGCAAGCTCCGCCTTCCAGGTTCACACCATTCTCCTGCCTCAGCCTCCCGAGTAGCTGGGACTACAGGCGCCAGCCACCACGCCCAGCTAAATTTTTTTGTATTTTTTAGAAGAGATGAGGTTTCACCGTGTTAGCCAGGATGGTCTCAATCTCCTGACCTTGTGATCTGCCCGCCTCGGCCTCCCAAAGTGCTGAGATTACAGGCGTGAGCCACCGCGCCCGGCCGTATTAATTTATTTTTATTTTTGTTCTTCAGAGACTGTGTTGCCCAGGCTGGAGTGCAGACCAGCCTGAGTTTGAGACCAGCCTGAGCAACATAGTGCAACCCTGTCTCTACAAAAAAAAAACTTAGGGAGGCATGGTGCCCTACACTTGTAGTCAGCTACTCTGGAGGCTGGGGTGGGAGGATTGGCTGAGCAGGAGAGGTCGAGGCTGCAGTGAGCCATGATTGCACCACTGCACTCCAGCCTAGGTGACAGAGCAAGATCCTGTCTCAAATATAAATAAATAAATAATAAAAATCAGTTGTTGGTTCAACTCAACTTTCTTAATTTTGTTTATTAATTTCTGCCTTTATCTTAATGTTCAGGATTATTTATTTATTTATTTGAGACTGGGTCTCGCTCTGTCGCCCAGACTGGAGTGCAGTGGCGTGGTCTCGGCTCACTGCAGCCTCTGCCTCCCGGGCTCAAGGGATCCTCCCACCTCAGACCCCCAAGTAGCTGGAATTACAGGCGCGCGCCACCATGCCCGGCTAATTTTTGTATTTTTTTGTAGAGGAAGGGTCTCGTTTTTTTGCCCAGGCTGGTCTTGAACTCCTGGACTCAAGCGATCCCCCTGCCCCGGCCTCCCAAAGCTCTGGGATTTCGGGCGTGAGCCACCGCGCCCGGCCTGGGCTTTCTTATTTTCTAATCAATGTATTTAAGGCGATACATTTTCCTCAGAGTGTCGCTTTGACTGCATGCCACAATGTGAATAATGACAGGCAGGAATGTATATTAGGCTCTCATTACAGTTAGTGCTCAATATTGGTTAGCTCCCTTTAACCTTATCCTGTACTTGGCGGACAAGCATTCGTTGGGCGTCCGTCCGACGCCAAGAAGCTCTTCAAAGCCACTTTCCCTGCCCAGCCTCTTTTCTCCCGCGCGGGCAACTCCAACCGGCCGGGCCGTCACGCCCCCTCACGTCACTCACCGCCCCGCCACGTTCCCATGACACCACGCAGGCGCCACCAACAAAGGCCCGAACCCTCCGTGCCCTTCCGCTTTTCCAAAGGCCTCTCTGCGACGACGGCAAGAAAAATAGTTCCTTGACAACTGAGCTCTTTCTCAGGAGAAGGCGGGACCAGGCGGGGCTTACAAGCGCAACGAAACGGAAGTCCGTGGTTCTTGTAACGGGATTGGACCCCGCGCTCCCAGGGGCGGGCTCAGATGGGCGGAGGGATTCGTTTTAAGCAACGGGCGGCCCTCCGCCTCCATTGAAGGCGGGGAAATACCGCGGCGCGGGCGGTAGTTGTTGTGGTTTCCGTTCTGAGCTCGCAGCTTAGGAGCTGAAGATCGCGGACTTAGCGTTCCCGCGTCCGAGTCCGGCCATCAGTGACTGCAGATCCGGAGGCCGGGAGCTCAACCACCCTTCTTCGGAACAGGGCCGGCCTGCTGCTGTGCCTTCGCCGCTCGGTGCCTGTATCTACTCCTGGGCCTAGCTCGGCTCCGGGGCGGCTTAGGAGAAGGCCGCCGGCGAGATGTTCAAAAATACGTTCCAGAGCGGCTTCCTCTCCATCCTCTACAGCATCGGCAGCAAGCCCCTGCAAATCTGGGACAAAAAGGTCGGGCTGGGGGCGGCGGCGGTGCGGGGTGGAGGGGCTACAACCCCTCCTCGTCTGGGGACTGGGGACGGGGAATGGTTGTGTCGAATTGGGGCCTGGGAGAGGCGGAGAGGACGCTGTGCCTTGTCCTCAGCCTGGCGGGACTGGGGCGCGAGGTGGGGGCGTCGTGTAAGCGGCGGAGGAGGTGAGGTGGTGCATGTGGGTGGGCGTGGCTGGGATCTAAGCGTCCTGCAGCTGTGGTGTGGTTAGGGCCACGACCCTTGCTGCTGACTTGACTTGGTCGGTCAGTCCCTTCTTTTGAGCCACTGTTTCCCCACCAATATAATGGGGTTGATGGTGCCCATCTCCTAGCATGAAATGCACGAACTTACTTGAGGGAGCTTCGTGGATGTACAGATGAAAGTACCTGCTATTCACGGATTCCAAATATTTACTGATATCCTGTTTTGTGCCAGGCACGGTACTGGGCGCTAGACACAGAGCCTTTGTTCAGGCACCCTTACAGAGGCGCCGACAGAAAAGCTCCGGCCAAGCCAGTGATGTTTAAATTTCATTCGTTTGCTCCCTTCCTCCCACTGATCCCAAATAAGTCAGAATTCAGTGGCCCTTGGCACCTGCTCCACACTCACTGTGACTTGCCTGTACTATGCCCTCGGTGCCTGATTTCTCCATCAGGAAAACTGCAGAATGCTGACAGTCAAAGTCTTGTTTGGATTAATAAACTCAGAGCCAAGTACAGGCCTCATCTTTATTCCGGCATCCACTAGATGATACTGTGTTTGGCCCCACGAGATGATGAGTCTATTTTTTGCAGATGTGAAGAAAGATCTAGCTGTCTATGAATTGGTCTGCATTTTATTACTTTGGTATTTCGTTCTTCATGCAAATTCCCAGGCAATCAGCTGTACTATTTCTTGAATATAAGTTACGGGAGGCACTCCAGTGTGGAATTTCAGTCATATTCTTAGTACTTCTCTCTGGGAGAATGTCGAGTGTGGGTATGATGAATGCTGCTTTTTATAGAGATGCATGTGGAATAATCTCAGCAGGGTTTATTGGTAATGAAGCCAAGAATTTTGGATTTTATCTCGGAACAAGCCTCTGTATTCCCTTATCCACAGATGAGAGCTATGGGCCACATAAAGTTGGGAGAGAACATGGGCAGCTTTCTGCCTGTCACCACCAACTCTGCGTTCTGAGGGCAGCTTTGAGGATGGTGTGTTCATAGTGTTACTTTCATAAGATAGTTGAAAAATCTGAATATAATGAAGTTGGGCCTTCGTGTATGTAAAATCTGCCCATCTCTTCTCTTTCAGATGATTCTATCCACAAGCTAGAGCTAGTGCCGGAGTACAGGACAGCAGTTCCTTAATGTTGCTGCCTTACTGAGGTTTTTGGTTTCATGGTTTTTTTCACAATGGAATAAAGCATCGTAAACTGTAAATTGCGTCTGTACAAAGAGAGCCCGGGGTGCCTGGGAACTTTGTAAGGAGATTGGTTTCCCAGCTGTCGCTTGACTCAGTTATGGGCTGTCAGAAGGCATCAAGAGAGGGGAGCCCTCTGTGCCAGTGGAATTTGGAAACTGAATTGTAACAAAGTGTCAGTATAAGGCAATTGAAATCGGGAATGGGACTTGACCTAGGAGGAGAGGTTTTCAGAGCAGATCAGAGAACTTACTAAAGCTCAAAGAATTCCTGTAGTAGGGAGGCCTCAGAATTTCTGTTAGGAAACTTGTATCAGTTTTCCATTTTAACCCTTCTGGGCTTGATCTTGTGTGCTGTGTTTTAGTTTTCAAATGTGGCTTTTTGACTGGTCAACATGTTTACCCAAGAATATAAAAGCAAAGTAACCACGGTGCACTGTGTCCCTTAACAACGCCACTAGAGGTTGGATGGTACCCTGATGACATAAACACGTGTGAAAACATTGTTAAATCCATTGGCAGGGTTACTTGGAGTAAATTAAAGAGACATTTTGGCAAAACCTTTAGAACATTCATTTCAAGCAAAATCTTCACAATGGTAAAAGTTAATTTTGTGTTTCTAACTCTTATTTAGACTCAATTGAAAAATGTTTAGGACTGAGGTTTTGTTCGCCTCTTGGGGCAAGGGAAGGAAAGAGAAGAAAAAAAGTTTGGGGCCATATCCCTCAGCTTTGTCGTGTGTGCTTTTTCTCAGCTATAAGTCCTCAGAAAGTGCTGGAAATTCAATCCAGTAAGGGGAATGCTGGGAATTGATGTACTTATTAAAGATTTATTGAGCGACAGCTGAGTGACAGGCTTTGTGTAGACTTGGGAAGATAGAGAAAACATTTTTCCTGCTCCCAGGGACTAAGGCAAAGTTGTAATAAGGACAGAGTTTGTGGGGAGTTGAGGACTGTCTACATTTAGCTAGACATGGCCTTGACTTTTGCCACTAGGTATATATTGACTGTGGTGCCTATTTATAGTTATTTTATTTCCAGAAAACTTTACTGTTTTCTTTCCTGAGTATATATAGAGAGAATTTCTGTTTGGTTTCTTTGAAGAATCTTGAGAAATTTGGTTTGACTGTTGTTTAGGCTCTGTGTCTGTGTAGAAGTGAGCACTGTATTCACAGTACCAGTGAATTTGCAAGCTTCCCTTTTTATGAGGATGGCTTGCTCATTCGTGTTTGTAACACCTGCAATTTATTTGACACTCTGAAGCTCACAGCCCCTCCCCTCCATCTCATCCTTCGGATCTCAACTTAAACATTCCTTTCATTAGGAATTTGAGTTAAGCCTCATGGGTACGCCTGTGGCTGGCAGTTTTCTATTGTAGATCGTCCACTGGACTGCAGGTTCCTTAAGCGAAGAACAGTATCTTGCCTAAGAACCTCAGTGCTAGGGCATGGTCAGACATCTTGGATTTGCATCCTGGCTGTGCTGTGTTCCAGTTGTGTGACCTTAGCCACGTCCTTAACCACTCAGTTTTCTCATCTATTTCTCACGGTTATGAAGATTCAGTGAAGCTGTATGTAAAGTCCTTAGCAACAGAGTTATAGTATATGCAGTCATGCACCACATGATGGCGTTTTGGTCAACGACAGACCTTACACATGACAGTGGTGCCATAAGATTATCATGGAGCTGAAAAATTCCTATCGCTTAGTGACATAATAGTTGTTCGTTAAGTCAAATGCAGTACTCGTGTTTGTGAGTAGGTGTAAACCAACCTACTCCACTACCAGTCATGTAAAAGTGTAGCATATACAATGATGTATGGTGCCTAACACTTGATGATAAATGACTATGTTACTGGCTTATGTATTTACTGTACTCTTTATCATTATTTTATTGTATTTTATTTTTCTGAGACAAGGTCTTGCTGTTGTCCAGGCTGGAACGCGGTAGCACATCAGGGCTCACTGCAGTCTCGATCTCCTGGGCTCAAGCAATCCTCCCACCTCAACCTCCCAAGTAGCTGGGACTACAGGCCCTCACCAGCACACCTCGCTAATTTTTCTATTTCTGTAGAGAACAGGGTTTCTCCATGTTGCCCAGGTGGTCTTGAATTCCTATGCTCAAGCAGCCCTCCTGCCTCAGCCTCCCAAAGTGCTAGAATTACAAGCATGAGCTCCCGTGCTGGGCCTTATCATAATTTTAGAACATACTTCTACTTACAACAACAACAAAAAGTTGCCGGGCGCGGTGGCTCAAGCCTGTAATTCCAGCACCTTGGGAGGCCGAGACGGGCGGATCACGAAGTCAGGAGATCGAGACCATCCTGGCTAACACAGTGAAACCCCGTCTCTACTAAAAAATACAAAAAAATAGCCGGGCGAGGTGGCGGGCGCCTGTAGTCCCAGCTACTCGGGAGGCTGAGGCAGGAGAATGGCGCAAACCCGGGAGGCGGAGCTTGCAGTGAGCTGAGATCCGGCCACTGCACTCCAGCCTGGGCGACAGAGCGAGACTCCGTCTCAAAAAAAAAAAAAAAAGAAAACAACAACAACAACAACAAAAAGTTAACTGTAAAATAGCCTTAGGCAGGTCCTTCAGGAGATATTTCAGAAGAAGGCAGTGTTGTCATAGGAGATGACAGCGCCATGTGCGTTATTGCTCCTGCAGACCTTCCAGTGGGACAGCATGTGGAGGTGGAGACTGTGATTGATGTTAATGATCCTCACCCTGTGCGGCCCTAGGCTCGTGTGTGGTGTCTGTGTCTTAGTTTTTAACAAAAAAGTTTAAAAAGAAAAAAAAAAAAAAAATAGGAAAAAGCTTATGGAATAAAAATATATAGAAATAAAATATTTTTGTGCAGTTGAACATTGTGTTTGTGTTTTAAGCTAAGTGTTATTACAAAATAGTCTAAAAGTTTTTTCAATTTTTAAAGTTTATAAAGTAAAAAAGTTTCAGTAAGCCAAGGTTAATTTATTGTTGATGAAAGAAAAATATTTTTAATAAATTTAGTGTAGCCTGCCAGGTGTAGTGGCTCATGCCTGTAATCCCAGCCCTAATTAAATAACTAAATAAAATAAATGTAGTGTAGCATAAATGTATGGTGTTCATAAAGTGTTCAGTAATGTCCTAGGCCTTCACATTCACTCACCACTCACTCACTGACTCAACCCAGAGCAACTTCCAGTCCTGCAATCTCCACCTATGGCCAGTGCCCTATCCAGTTGTATCACTTCTTATCATTTATACAGTACTTTACTGCACCTTTTCTATGTTTAGAAACACAAATACTTACCATTATGTTACAGTTGCCTACAGTATTCAGTACAGTTGTATGCTGTACAGATTGTAGCCTAGGGGCAATAGGCTATACCATATAGCCCAGGTGTGTAGGATGTTGTACTGTCTAAGTTTGTGTAAGTACACTCTGATATTCACACAGCCATGGAACTGCCTAATGAGGCATTTCTCAGAACGTAATCCCATGCTTAAGCAATGCATGACTGTAGTTAGTACTTTATAAGTAATGACATATAGTATTAAATATGGCAGGGACTAAGGAATTTGCTCAAAACTAAAATAAGATGTTTGAAATGAGCCCACCATCCAGATGTCTAGGAATACGAAATACAGTAAAACCAGACTTCTGAAATGAGAAGAATTTAGTTGCTGCACCGTGGCTCGCCCAGCCCTAAGCCCTTAATGTGGCTCTAAGGCCACATAACCCATGCTGTGGCACCTGCTTCACTCGTTCTCCAGGCGGGGCTCACCTCACCCGGTTCCCCCTCTTAGTAGTAGCCTCCTACTGAATTGAAGGAAGTCCTGTTCTCTCACCTTCAAGCTTTTGCACTTCCTGGTCCCTCTGCTGGGCACTGCCCCTCACCACCCCACAAGCCTCACTCCCATCTTTTCAAATTAGTCTCCAGTCACAGTTCAAAGGCCTTTCTCAGAGTGACCTTCCTTGACTCTTCAGGCTAAGTTAATTTACTACTACTTATCACACGTGACATTATTAGCTTCTTAAGGTCTGTATTCCTGGCTATACAGGTTCCTGATAGAAGCTTTTGTAAGTTTCTAAACCAACAGCTTAGAAGAAATTAGGGGTTTCTTTAATGCTACCTTGACATCTGGGACCAGCACATCTTATATTTATTAAAAGACTCTTATGTTTAATGTAAACATTACTTCTGGTTGTAAGGAAAATACCAGGAGGTTCTGTTCCCACTTATACTTGTGCAAAACATGGTATAATTTTCAGTCTTAATAGTAGTATCCTGGCGGGGCGCAGTGGCTCACGCCTATAATCCCAGCACTTTGGGAGGCCGAGGTGGGCTGAGGTCGGGAGTTCAAGACCAGCCTGACCAACATGGAGAAACCCTGTCTCTCCTAAAAATACAAAAATTTGCCGGGCATGGTGGCACATGCCTATAATCCCAGCTACTCAGGAGGCTGAGGCAGGAGAATCACTTGAACCCGGGAGGTGGAGGTTGCAGTGAGCCGAGATGGTGCCATTGCACTCCAGCCTGGGCAACAAGAGTAAAACTTTGTCTCAAAAAAAACAAGTTAGCATCCTAAAAGTACATGAGATGAGATTGCATTAATTCATGAAAACGCCTTTGTCTGTCTTTCCTGTCACCTTGTCTTTCTCTCAGCTGCTGCTGTATCTTCCCTACTCCAGGACTAAATATTAGACCAGAGTCTTTTGCTGTTGTTACTGGATAGTGTTAGATTCCCATTTCCTGTTCTAATTTTAAAAATAGTCTCTCTTCAGAAAAAATTTCCTACATTCTAGTTTTTAGTTAGCATGCCTTGTTGATAAAAATTAAATTGGTGCCATTTTCAGTAGTAGAATTCAATGTATTTGGACATAAAGGTGGTAAAACTTTTTTTTTTTTTCTGGCTTTCCCGGGGTCAGCTGGACCCTGGGAGAATGTTCTTCATTATTCTGAGTCGGGTTTTACAGTAATTGAACGAAAGCATGGTTTTTTGGGTTTGTTCGTTTGTTTGTTTTGAAACAGAGTCTCGCTGTGTTGCCCAGGCTGGAGTGCGATGGCACAATCTCAGCTCAATGCGACCTCCTCCTCCCGGATTCAAGCAATTCTCCTGCCTCAGCCTCCTGAGTAGCTGGGATTACAGGTGTGCGCCACCACACCCAGCTAATTTTTTTGTATTTTTAGTAGAGATGAAGTTTCACTATGTTGCCCAGGCCGGTCTCAAAACTCTTGATCTCAGGTGATCCGCCCACCTCAGCCTCCCAAAGTGCTGGTATTATAGGCATGAGCCACAGCACCTATCCAAAGGCATGGGTTTTCATTACACTTGCCTTTTCTTAGCTATGCACATAATTGTCCTTACGCTAACTTAGGGGTTGTTGGTGTATGCCCAGAGTTGCTTGTCTGCTGTCTGGATAGCCCCTGTCAAGTACAGCAAAGGGAGTCTCAGACTCCCTTGGAGCCTGGGAGTCTGAGTCAGAGCTATGCCCAGTTCTCCCCACAGGGGTCTCCCTCTGCCTAATTTCTGTCTGGGAAACCAGCCCTTAACCCAGTGCGGGAACTTTCCTGCTGAAATGGACAGCTCTAATGGCTTAATGTAAATTAGAGCATGTGTCATTAAAGCTAGGATACCAGATGGCTGAGGGTTCAGCTGCCTGCCAGGCTCAGTGGGTGGGGCCAGAAAAATGAAAGTTGGGGGAGGGAATGGATATAATTCGTGTTATTTTTAAAGCAATCATAGAAATATATAGCATCCACCGGCTCCCTCCCTATCCCAGTAGTAGTAGTTTGGTTTTTTTTTTTCCCTAAGCTTGACCCACTTCCCTGAGGCTTACATTCCGGGGAGGGAGAGAAATCAGTGTTCTTTATTAGTTGCCCTAGCAACCATGGAAAGCCTGGGAGAGTGTAAGACTAGCCTGAAGCTTTGGTCCCCTCTGTTGTCTGCAGAGGCTGAGAACCATTATAATCTGTAATTGCCAGTAACTGGGTTCTGAACCTCTTTGAGTACCTCCAGCTCATGGGCAGAGAAGGGGAAATTAATGAAATAAAACAATATTGGCTGTAGATTTTTTTTTTTTTTTTTTTTGGAATAAAGCACTCATAGGCCACACTTTGATAGTGGGAATGTGTCATGAATGAAAAAGAATTAACAAATCAAAAACAGCTCTTTGTGATCTAGAGAGGGACAGAGCATGTTAAAACCTGCTTCCACCATCAGCAATAAATGCTGAGCGGTTCATTTTATCTTCATCCCAAAGCCAAGCCTGCCCAGTGACCTCTGAACTGGAAGGAGCTAAGGAAAGGACGTGGATACTTTCTGAGACATGTATCTTCCTGTATGCTGTTGTCAGAAGCTGGTTTTAGGAGGGGGTTGCTTTCCTGGAAGACCTTTATAATATTAGGCAGTGACAGCCACATTGCCATGGTGGTGGGGAGCCTTTGCCCCAATTGCCTGTTACCTCTCCCCTTTGATCCTAGTTTCAGAGCCTAGAGAAAAGGCTTTGGGAAATTCCCTACCCTCCAATGCACATATCTGATTGATCCGCCCTTACCACCTCCACCCTGCTCTTTTCCAGTGAGTTTGTATTTGCAGCCTTTTAAACAATAAAGGAGAAAAATCATAATTCACTAACAAATTCACTTAATTTTATTTCAGACATCTGGAGGCTTGTCATATGGGGATACTTGTATTTTTCTTCTTTGGGGGTTAAACAGTCTCTTGGGGAAAAGCTCTGTTTAGTTTGTCTTACCACCAGCCAGGTTCAAACTCGAGAGAGACTGACGGGCATTCCTTCAACAAAGTTGCCTTGACCCCTCCAAGTTCCCTTGTTTTGTGGAATACATTCATTCATTTTGTAAAACTTAAATTTGTGAGTGTGTTTGTTATCTAGTAACACTGGGGGAGAGAGAAATCTCTTTAGTAAGTTATTGAAAATCCAACTAAAAGTTAGCTTGCCTCGGGGCAGAAGTGTAGGAATACTACAGTCTATCCGCCTTCCAGCCTGCGTTGGCTTCTGTGTGCATTGTATGGCTTTGTTTTCTTCTGTAAAGACCTGAATAGGTCATATCTGCTGGAGTCCCAGGGAAGTCGTCAACTTTGAGAGGGGCAGAAGGCAGTTTCCCTTAACATTTTCTCCCTGTGAGATCTGGCTGGTCTCTCTGTGACTGAGGGAGGCCTCTTGTTGACTCTGGCCGGAGAGAGCTTGAGGGATGTGAAATTTGAGGGCATGCTTTAAATAAGGGTGGATAAATAGCAACATGTTGCTTTTTAACAATAGCAGTTTCCAGGCCCAAGTTACTTCTTAATCCTTTCAATTTAGCTGTCTATTTGATCTTTGCAGTTTGTCCCATTTTAAAGAATGGTTATGTTATTGAGAATAATTAGTGGTCTGTTATAAAAGTAGTGTTTGCATCTTGTTGGAATACTGCCAGCTCTTATCAGTAGGGCTGCTCGCATTAGTTGGAAATGATTTATTAATTCCTTCTTCACTGAATCTGCCTGGTTTTACACAGAAAATATAGGAGGAATATTGCCACTTAGGTTGCGAACATTTAGATGGCGAATGAGGTGGGCAGTGGTGGCGTGTTCTGCACAGAGCCAAGCCTTTGTGCTCTTAATCTCCTTGGAAAGAGGCCCAGAATTCAAAGCAGGAGGGCATTGAACATTGCCAGCTTTGTCTGAGAAGCATTTCAATGTGACGTTTTGTGTCTTGAGAGCCTAAGAAATGCTCCACTGGCGGGGACTGGGGTCCCGTCTAGCCCAGCATTCTGTCTCTGACAATGGGCACCCATTTGTGGAAGCATTCTTCATGCTGGCGGTCCTGTGGGCTTTGTGATATGCCCCAGCATCTCTGGCTTCCTATAATAGTCCACGGTGGATGTGTTATCCAGGAATTTTTAAAACCCTCCTTGAACCTATTCATTTGTGCCAACTCTTAGGGTGACAGATTCCAGAAGTCAGCAAAGATTTGAATGCTTAGTTTATGGCTAGCACAGTGCTAAGCATTGTCAAAGATAGAAATGATGCTTCATAACTGGTCCTTGCTCTTGCTTGAGCTTATTCTTCTTTAAGGAGACAAGACTTGGTTGCAATTGTGAAAAGGGTGGGCAGTGACATCAGATGTCACCTGTAGAACACCAGGCAGACCGTGAATGGATCAGACTCACAGGGACAGAGTCACAGAGACTAATGTCTAAAAACAGAAACATATTATTAATAATTTATGTTGAAAAATAAAACTGCCAGCCTCAACACTGATTTCTCCCCATATGCAAGTCTAATAGCCAAATTGTAATCAGAAGTCTGATGAGTGAACAAGAGGAGCTTTAGTCAGTGTGATTGAGTCATTGATTATGGCAGCCTAACACAGCCCTTTCCACAATACCTAAAGAAAGACCATATGTTTGTCTTTCTGATGTCTCCTGTTCTAAACCTAGTTGATCTTTTCCATATGATATTCCATTCAGCCCTAATAGTCCAGCCCTGTTTGTTTGTTTGTTTGTTCATTTTTGAGACAGCATCTCACTCTGTCACCCAGGCTTGAGTGCAGTGGCGTAATCACGGTTTGCTGCAGCCTCGACCTCCCAGGCCCAGGCTATCCTCCCACCTCGGCCTCCTGAGGAGCTGGGACTGCAGGCATGTGCCACCACACCTGGCTAATTTTTTGTAGAGATGGGTTTTCACCATGTTGTCCAGACTGGTCTTAAACTCCTGAGCTCAAGCAATCCTCTCACCTTGGCCTCCCAAAGTGCTGGGATTACAAGCGTGAACCACCATGCCCAACCCCAGCCATGTTTTTTTGGTTTGGTTTTGTTTGGTTTTGTTTTGTTTTTGAGATAGGGTCTTGCTCTGTCACCTAGTCATCTAGGCTGGAGTACAGTGGCACAATCACGGCTCACTGCAGCCTGGACCTCCTGGGCTTAAGTGATCCTCCCACCTTAGCCTTCCAAGTAGTTAGGACTATAGGCCCACTACAAGTGCGCGGCGCCACACCTGGCTAATTTTTTGTAGAAACAATGTCATACTCTGTTGCCCAAGCTGGTCTCGAACTCCTGAGCTCAAGCTATCCTCCTGCCTCAGCCTCCCAAAGTGCTGAGATTACAGGCATGAGCCACTGTGCCTGGCCCCAGCCCTGTTTTGAAAGTGCCTTTGCACATCTCTGTTCTGTCCATATTAGTTGCTTAAAAGTTTAGACCAGGCACGGTGGCTCACGCCTGTAATCCCAGCACTTTGGGAAGCCGAGGCGGGCAGATCATCCGAGGTCAGGAGTTCGAGACCAGCCTGATCAACATGGGGAAACCCCGTCTCTACTAAAAGTACAAAAAAAAAAAAAAAATTAGCTGGGCATGGTGGCACATGCCTGTTACCTCCACACTCGGGAGGCTGAGACAGGAGAATCGCTTGAACCCAGGAAGTGGAGGTTGCGGTGAGCCAAGATTGCATCATTACACTCCAGCCTGGGCAACAAGAGTGAAACTTGGTCTCAAAAAAAAAAAAAAAAGTTTAATGCTTGAAGATAATTGTTCTTTCCTAAATATTTTGAGAGGAGGAATCTGTATTGAGTATTGATTCCTCCCCGTCATCCACCTCCTACATATGCAGCAAACAATACAAAACAATGTGGGATGAGGTACTAAATTATGTCGTCTAGACAACATGAGCCAGAAAAACAAATCAGAAAAGAGAGGTCAGTGTGGGCTGAAAATGCTAAAGAAGGCGTCTGTGTGTGGCACAGATGGGAATTGAATTCCTGCTTTAAAAAGTAGAAAATTAGGGAAAAGCAGATAGGGAAGCATGGAGCAGGATAACTCCAAGGGAGGAATGCTTTCACTTTTTGTTGCTGCCCTCCTCAGTAACACTCAGCTTTTCCTTGGCTTTTCTGGCCAAAGAAGTACACGAGGCAGGATGGGCGCAGTGGCCCATGCCTGTAATTCCAGCACTTTGGGAGGCCAAGGCAGGTGGATCACGAGGTCAAGAGTTCGAGACCAGCCTGACCAACATGGTGAAAGCCCGTCTCTACTAAAGATACAAAAAAAATATAGCTGGGCGTAGTGCTGCACGCTTGTAATCCCAGCTACTCAGGAGGCTGAGGCAGGAGAATCGCTTGAACCTGGAAGGCAGAGGTTGTGGTGAGCCAAGATCACGCCATTGCACTCCAGCCTGGGAGACAGGGTGAGACTCCATCTCTCGCCGGGCGCGGTGGCTCAAGCCTGTAATCCCAGCACCTTGGGAGGCCGAGACAGGCGGATCACAAGGTCAGGAGATCGAGACCATCCTGGCTAACCCAGTGAAACCCCGTCTCTACTAAAAAATACAAAAAACTAGCCGGGTGAGGTGGCGGGAGCCTGTAATCCCAGCTACTCGGGAGGCTGAGGCAGGAGAATGGCGTAAACCTGGGAGGCAGAGCTTGCAGTGAGCTGAGATCCGGCCACTGCACTCCAGCCTGGGCGACAGAGTGGGACTCCGTCTCAAAAAAAAAAAAAAAAAAAAGAGAAAGAAAGAAATCTGCGAGGCAGTATGAGGCAGTGGAAAGACTGCTGAATCCTGAGTCTCCTACTTAGGGTTTGGGATTTGCAGTTCCGGGGTGCCAATGTCCACATTTATAAAATGGAAACAGTATCACCTGCCTTGTTGTTTTGACTGTGTGAGGCTTAAGTGAGAAGATAATGTGTGTGATATTCGTGGTGCATAGTAGGCATTCAGTAGATATTAGCTGAATCTAAATTGAGCTGATGTATTTGGGGAGAAGTTTCCCCTGATTTATGGATTGCCAAGTTACCTGGGATTCTCATGGTGGTTGATGTGACCCTGTCTAGAGGTAATAGCATGGCTTACGTACATATAAGCTTCAGTGTCCTGTGTCACAAATTTCTTTGTATGCCTCTTGGGCTACCGTGGTTTTCTTGAAATGGTCCTATTCAACCTTATCAGATATTTCAGTACTAATCGAATTTTCTTTCTTGTAGGTACGGAATGGCCACATCAAAAGAATCACTGATAATGACATCCAGTCCCTGGTGCTAGAGATTGAAGGGACAAATGTAAGGTAGGTTGCCACCTCTGTTCTCCCAGAGACATCATGTACTAGGGAGGCATATGTCATAGCGGCTAATAGCACAGACTGTAGAGTCAGAGTGCCGGATGTGAGTCCAGCTCTGCCACTTAGAGCTTACCCTGGACAAGTTACTGAATTCCCCAGACCTTAGCATACTCATCTGTACAATGGACAGAATAATAGTACATTTTCCCTATAGGGTTATTGCGAGGCGTAAATAAATGAATATGTATAAAACACTTAAAACCTTGCTTAGCACATAGTAAGCACGATGTCAGTATTAGCTGTATTATTAACCAAAGTGTGTGTTGGGGTGGGGAGTGGGCGGTGTTGTACAGCTCATCCAGTGGGTGGACAGTGTGGTTTTCAGTGCCATAGAGGTCTCAGTTTTGGTTTTCTGTCATTCAGTGGCTCCCCTGCACCAGAATTGAGGTCTTCTCGCACTGGAGGAGCTTCTGAGATCCACTGTCTGGCTTTTTTTTCCAGATATTTTATTGCTGCTGTCTAGTCCTGTGTTAAGCTTTTATTTCTGGGTCCAGCGTTTGTTAAAGCATCTGCTGACTTAGGGCTGAGGGATTCACTGGGTGGCGTGTCTGAATCTTTTAGATCTGCTGTCCAGTGTTTCCTCTTGGACCCTGTATTATTGTTGTGTATACCACAAAGGAAGAGAGTCCAGGAGTGTGTTTATTGGTATTTCCTCTCTCTACAGCACCACATACATCACATGCCCTGCAGACCCCAAGAAGACACTGGGAATTAAACTTCCTTTCCTCGTCATGATTATCAAAAACCTGAAGAAGTATTTTACCTTCGAAGTCCAGGTAAGTACACGGACGTGAATGTGGCCACTCTTGGCTATACCAGAGAGCTAGCCTTTGACCTGATGGGAAAAAGTGGCCCTACAAAAGTATCTTTATCCTTTCGCATGTATTCTTTTCTGCTTCTACTATAAGCCCAATGCAGTCCTTGTTATGTAAATTTGGCATTAGTAATCAAAATTTAATGCCAGGTTTTTAAAGAAATAGTAAGCACCTAGAAAATCTAGCGATTTCAAAGCTTCAGAGTTAGCATGGTATCCATTTCGGGAGTGACTATTTAATACTCAGTGGCTGTTCTGTTTTAGTATTTCTGATTTTTCAAAAGGAATAACATTTAGGTACTCTATGGTCTGAGAGCCAGCCGACTGTTATATGTCATAAACAGCTGGTGTTGTCTTGGCAACAAACAAGATAAACTTGCTACTTCCGGCCCATCTGCATGCAGCGTATGACCTGTGTCTGGTCTGTTTATTTTCCTGTGAGTCTCAGCCTTGGGAAAGCAAGCTGTGGGAATTCAGGTCCTTGTCTGGACAAGGTTGTGTGCTGCTTCCAAGACAGAGCTTCTTCTCTGTGTGATGCTGCTTCTCTGTATTTCACAGGTACTAGATGACAAGAATGTGCGTCGTCGCTTTCGGGCAAGTAACTACCAGAGCACCACCCGGGTCAAACCCTTCATCTGCACCATGCCCATGCGGCTGGATGATGGCTGGAACCAGATTCAGTTCAACTTATTAGACTTCACGCGGCGAGCGTATGGCACCAATTACATTGAGACCCTCAGAGTGCAGGTACTGCTCCTTTCCCAGACAGAGCCCCGGGTTGGGGTTAGGGCACACTGCGTCTAATACTGGCTTGTGGCCCACACAGCAGAACAGTGTGTGTTTCTGGCTTCAGTTTCCCACACTGTCCAGAGAGCTTTGGCCTCACAAAGGTCCAGGAAATATTGAGGAGTCGGGTCAGGTATAGAGGTGAATGCAGCAAGAAAGACCTCCCTCTTACCAGAATCCATCCCTAAGACAAGCCAAGGAAATGCCAGAGATGAAGTGTTTCCATTCCTAGAAGAGGGCCTCTGGAAGACTCTGGAAAAGGGAGAAAACGGTCACGTTTAGCCTCTCAAAAGAAGCATTGCCTTGACAGATCCATGCAAACTGTCGCATCCGACGGGTTTACTTCTCAGACAGACTCTACTCAGAAGATGAGCTGCCGGCAGAGTTCAAACTGTATCTCCCAGTTCAGAACAAGGCAAAGGTAAGCCAGTCTTCCCCAGAGGAAGGCCCACCAGTGAGTTGGGGGAGCTGTGCTCCTGGAAGGTGCTCTGGTCTAAGAATTCAGCTGCAGAGCCTCTCTGTGTTGACACTTTGGGGGGTCTTTATATCACAAGATCTTAGGTCTCCTTCTAGCATCAGCACTGAATCAGGAATGCTCCTGTGAAAGATTCTGTTACTGCTGCCTCCCCCCTCCACGGTGAGAGGGGATGAGGCACTTCCTACCACTGGCTCACAGAACTTCAGAAAATATCTTCCATCTTAACTCTTTTTTTTTTTTTTTGAGATGGAGTCTTGCTGTGTTGCCCAGGCTAGAGTGCGGTGGCACTATCTCAGCTCATTACAACCTCTGCCTCCCCGGTTCAAGGGATTCTTGTGCCTCAGGCTCCTGCGTAGCTGGGATTACAGGCGCCCACCACCATGCCCAACTAATTTTTAATTTTTGTAGAGACGGGGTTTCACCATGTTGGCTAGGTTCAAACTCCTGACCTCAAGTGATCTGCCCGCTTCGGCCTCCCAAACTGCTGGGATTACAGGCATGAGCCACCGCGCCCGGCCCCATCTTAACTCTTATAATCAGCCCAAAAGTATTATCAGCTGATAGGTACCTGCTAACACAATAGTGGGTGCTTCCCTGCTTGTCTGCTGCAGATGTGTGTCCATTCTCCACAGTCACTGTCCACTCAAGTGTCACCAGAGGTAGGGGCCTGTGACACTGACCGTCTGTTTTCTAGTAACTTAAACTGATGCCTCTTTTCTGTTTTTTCCCTTCAGCAATAACTGGAATTGTGACTCAAGGGATAGACCCTGGATGTGACTCTTCTTTTAAAGAGGAAACTATGTGGAGGATGATGCAAAAACATATTTATCTTAGTTCACTCTGCTGTAGTTCTGTTATTTATACTTGGTGTTGCTTGTCATGGACACCGGTGAACATGTCGTAACTCTGTAACTGCATTGTAAGTGCAGTGGGGGTAAGGAGTCCTGTGAGTGGCGCGTGAACGCTGGAGCTTATTCCACCGCCTGTCCCAGTGTCGGGGCAGATACCCTTTCCATGAACTTACAGAATTCAAGATGGCCCTTAAGGAATTCCAGACCAATATTTCTTCCTGCAGTTTATTCTGTGTTTTATATATTATCTAAATATTTGTATATGCTGTGTAATACTCATAATCTGGAAATGAATAAAATGATATATTCCTGGTTTGTACATTTGTTCCTAGTTTGTCTTTCTTCATGGTGATGTTTCTGTTTCCTTTGTGATATGAAAAGAGAACTATTTCCATTGAACATCTTGTATATTTCATGCTGTGAACTATCTTGTATTAAAGTATCTAAAGAACAAGGCATATTATGCAGCTGACCCTTGAACAACACAGGTTTGAACTGTGCGGGTCCATTTATATGAGGATTTTCTTCCACCTCTGCCACCCCTGAGACAACAGACCAGTCCCCGCTCCTCTCGCTCCACCCCCTGCTCCTCCCCTCCTCATCAATGTGATGATGAAGACCTTTATGATGATCCACTTAATGAATAGTAAGTGGATTTTCTCTTCCTTACGATTTTCTTAATGACATTTTCTTTTCTCTAGCCTACCTTATTGTGAGAACACAAAATACAGTATGTAATTCATACAAAATATGTGTTGAATGGCTGTTTATATTATCAGTAAGGGTTCTAGTCAACAGGATGCTATAGTAGTTAAGCTTTGGGAGAGTCAAAAGTTATACATAGATTTTTGCATAAGAGGGTCGGTGCCTCTAGCCTCTGAGTTGTTCAAGGGTCAACTGTATAAACTGGTTCAGAACAACTTTTAAGACTAAATGGGGAAAAAAAATAGTATATGACCAGTGGAATCATCTTGCTAGGGATTGGGTCCTAGGTTGAGCTTAAGACAGAATGACATAGTCTAAATTACACCTAAACGCCTTTGGTGCGGTAATCAGCACGTCTTGTATCCTCAGCATTGGAGCAGATCACCATTTCTCTATTTGAGTTCCAGCTGAAGTACTGGCTTTGAGTGTAAGGACTTAAAGAAAAATGTTTCTTTAAACGCTGGAATCGCATGAGGGAACAGGAACCTTACACCATTTTCCCCACTGAGCTTATTCTGGACAGATGCCTGTTTAGTGGAATGACACTGGCACTATTGCCTGCATTTTTTTTTTTTTAAGGCACAGATGAATTTGCAGAAGTTAAGCACTGTATATGATGCAACTCTGCCACATGCAACATTTCTAAGGGGAAAGCAATTTGAGGGCAGAGAAGAGCACGTATCAGCATCCCCCTATTAGGTGGTGTCCTAGCTGATCTTGAAGGACACAGAACTAATAACAGTGATTACACCTAGGCAGAATTTTTTTAATCGGTTGTATACTTTCTTCTACTATTAAAACGAAACCAAAAAAAAAAAATGTTTTTGGCTGGGCGCAGTGGCTCACGCCTGTAATCCCAAACACTTTGGGAGGCTGAGGCAGGTAGATCACTTGAGGTCAGGAGTTTGAGACCAGCCTAGGCAACATGGTGAAACCCCGTCTCTACCAAATATAAAAAATTAGCTGGGTGCCGGGCGCGGTGGCTCACGCCTGTAATCCCAGCACTTTGGGAGGCCGAGGTGGGCGGATCACAAGGTCAGGAGATCAAGACCATCCTGGCTAACACGGTGAAACCCCGTCTCTACTAAAAAATACAAAAAAAAAACTAGCCGGGCGCGGTGGCGGGCGCCTGTAGTCCCAGCTACTCCGGAGGCTGAGGCAGGAGAATGGCGTGAACCCGGGAGGCGGAGCTTGCAGTGAGCTGAGATCCGGCCACTGCACTCCAGCCTGGGCGGCAGAGCGAGACTCCGTCTCAAAAAAAAAAAAAAAAAAAAAATTAGCTGGGTGAGCTGGGTGTGGTGGTGTGCTTCTGTAATCCCAGCTACTTGGGAGGCTGAGGCAGAAGAATTGCTTGAACCTGGGAGGAGGAGGTTGCTGTGAGCTGAGATCGTGCCACTGAACTCCAGCCTGGGCAAGGGCAAGACTCCATCTCAAAAAAATTTTTTTTTGGAAAGGTACTTTTGTAATAAAAATTTCAAACTTAATGCAAGATCAAAAGACTGTTCCAGATTCTGTGCCCTCCCCCAGTCACTGCCCCGGGTTTGCCGTCATTGCACAGACTGGAATTGTGGGCACCTGCCATTTTGACTTTGGTTAGAGGTGAAAACATTAAGTTCTGAGATTTGTCATTACCATTGCTGCCTTCTGAGAAGTTAAATGGCAGGAAGCACACTTTTCCCACATCCGTATCCTCCAGAGTGTGCTGTGGGGAAGCATGGCCAAGTCTCTGAGGAGGCAGGGGCTACAGGAGGGGGCGAAGTGGAGGGAAGGGTGCTCCACGGCTCCCTGATGAGACGGTTGTCAAGTGCTTGAAACTCAGGTGGGCGCATTTAAGACAACTTTCCCCTTTCTCCTGCCAGCGACCAGCCTGGAGCCACCTTCTGGAGGATGCTGCCCCTCTCCTTTGAGTCCCTTGTCATCAGCATCACAGAACACCCCCTCAACCCAGGTGACAGAGCCTGCTCTTGCAGGGCCAACTCCGGTCAAAACTGAACATCGTCCTGCTTCCCTGTCCTTAGCATACCAGCATCCGCCTGTTAGGCAGTGTGCCTGTCTCCCTCGCTTTCTGGGTTACAGTAGGAATCCTCGAATGGCTGTGTGGGTGGAGGGGTGGGCAGTGACAACAGAGTATCTAGCCTCTGGCCACTGTCTAGTGAAATCTTCCTTCCAATCCAGACTCGATTATGGCATGAAAGATGCTTTTGTGGTGACAAGAAAACCGGGTTAACTTCTCATCTCTTCTGGGTGCCAGGATATCAGTGAAGTGCTCCTGGGGGTTCAGAGAAACACAGCGAGGCACTCTCCTCCACACAGAGCCTCTTTCACCCCAGGCACTTGTCAGACGTGTCTGGGGATTACCTCACCACCCTCTTTAGGGTGGTAGGCGGGCGGCTTCCCAGATGCCTCACATACCCATCCCGGAGGAAGAAGGAATCGAGGGGCCCCGGGGGTGATGAGAGGTATTATCTGAGCTGGCCCCAGGCCAGGGTGAACAGTGGTATCATGACTGCACAGCCCCTTGCCTGCAGCTTTCCAGCTCGCCGGGAAGACGACAACCTCCAGTGAGGCTGAGGGAAGAGGGAATGACAGGCTGCTGGGCTGAGGCGCCCTCGTGGAGTTTGGGCCCGGGTGATCTCGGATCATGGTAATTGGAGCAGGCAGAATTGCATTATCCAGCTCCTTGGAAGTCATGGTGTGTTTTAGAAGGAATTGCCCTCTAAATGAGAGAGTGTTAGGTAATTGGCATGAACTTGGAATAGCACACAGCTGTTCCCAACAGGGCTGATTCTGGGGAAGAGCAGATTTACTATGGCACTTAATTGCCCCTGGCCCATTGATTGCTTCCTCTATAGCCAGGCTAGAAGACTGGCGGGCGCCACACCAGTGCCCTCCTGGGGCATTTCTGAAGGTTGCAAGAATCCCAGAGAACAACCCCAAACTGATATCCCTAACCCCCTCAGCGGCTTCAGCCAGAAGCCCTGAGTGTCAGGAAATTCACTGAAAAAGATCTTGGAGCTCTTGTCTGCATCCCCATCGCCCTCGTTTTACTGATCAGGACACTGAAGCCCAGAGAGGATGGGCTAGCCCCTCTAGAAGCAACAGGGCGGAATGACGACCCAATGCATCTAATGAGACCCATATGCCATCCCTGTCCTCTTTTGTGTTGGCGTCCCCTTGCCTCAAGCACTGGAGTCAGCTCTGCCTCAGCAGTGAGGGCTGGCCTAGCCAGTCACTATGTGGTCACATATTAGCTGAACACCAGGGTCTCAGGCTGACAGTGAAAATCTCATTTGTGTTTAACCAGGTAGGGAATCATAAAAGTAATACATGCTCATGGTACATTTGTGAGCTCATGGTCCAAAGAATATGAAGGGCTGTGCACGCCTGTAATCCCAGCAATTTGGGAGGTCGAGGCAGGTGGATCACCTGAGATCAGGAGTTCGAGACCACCCTGGCCAACAGGGTGAACCCCCGTCTCTACTAAAATACAAAAAAATTGCCGGGTGTGGTGGCATGCACTGCTGATCCCAGCTACTCGGAAGGCTGAGGCAGGAGAATCGCTGGAATTTGGGAGGCAGAGACTGCAGTAAACTGAGATTGCGCTGCTGCACTCCAGCCTGGGCAACAAGAGTGAAACTTGGTCTCAAAAAAAAAAAAAAAAAAAAAGTATAAAGTAAGTAAGATATTAAGTCCTACTTCCCATTTCTGAAATGACAGCACCTGAATGTATGAACAGAATCAAGTTACCCTTTCTTCCTGCACCCAGCCTCCTAGCATGGACAGCTTTTTCAGTTTCCTGATCCCTGTCATGCGTGTTCTCCCAGGAGCCTGGGAAGGCTTGGCACTGCGGGTGACTTCTAAGCAAGATGGCGACCTGCGCGATACATGGCAGTGCTTTTCAGAAGGCAGCACGCTTTCATAGCTGTTGCATGTGGCGCCCTTGGGATCCTGTCTGGAAGGTTATATGTGGCGCTGCCCCCATCTATGGACAAGCACAGAAGTTAAAGGGCTCACAGGGGCTGCATAGCTCACGTGGGCCAGAGCTGGGAATAAAACCTAGGGTTTCCTGCTAGAAGGTCAGGCTCCTGCTGTTGAGCACATCAAGTGTCTGTTCATAAGGTATCTAGAACAGACTTCAATAGGCCGGGCACAGTGGCTCACGCCTGTAATCCCAGCACTTTGGGAGTCTGAGGTGAACAGATCAACTGAAGTCAGAAGTTTGAAACCAGCCTGGCCAACATGGCCAAACCCTGTCTCTACTAAAAACATAAAAATGAGCTGGGCATGGTGGGCACCTGTAATCCCAGCTACTCAGGAGGCTGAGGCAGCAGAATCTCTTGAACCCCAGGGGGTGGAGGTTGCAGCGAGCCAAGATTGTGCCACTGCACTCCAGTCTGGGCAACAGAGCAAGACTGTCTCTAAATAAATAAATAGATTAATAAATAAGGATAGACCTGATGGGGGGGGGTGGCCACAATGTACCTTCCCACAGGAAGACTAATCTGCTGAATTTTAATTCATATTCTTAAATTACGTTTCTGGGCCAGGCCGTGCTGGTTCATGCCTGTAATCCCAGCACTTTGGGAAGCCAAGTCGGGATGATCACCGGAGGCCAGGAATTCAAGACCAGCCCAGGCAACATACCGAGACCCCATCTCTACAGAACATAAAGAACTTAACCAGGCGTGGTGGCATGCATCTGTAGTCTCAGCTACTGGGGAGTCTGAGGTGGGAGGATCACTTGAGTCGGGGAGGTGGAAGCTGCAGTGAGCTACAATTGCACCACTGTACTCCAGCCTGGGTGACAGAGCAACACTCAAAAAATAAATAAAAATGAAAATCCAGCAAATTCAGATTCCTTGGCCTGGGACCCAGCTTATTAAAATGACAATTGTCCCCACCCCAAGAGAGAACATTTTTATTCTCTCTCTCTGTAGAAAGCCAACCCAGAAATCTGCATTTTAATACCTTCTCCTGGTGTTTTTTGGTGATTCTGTCGTCTGAGGGTGGCTCCACGTTGGAGTGAGCAAGTGGATATGATACATCTGAGCGTAGAGAGGTCAGACACTGCTGGGAGAGAAAAGAAACATAAAACACCACCCTCCCCCGCCCCGGCCTGCCACCCAGGCACATCTGCAGATTGCAACCTCCTCCCACCAAATACAAACAAGCAAACAACAAAAAAACCCTTAAGTTCCTCCTTTTATACGGAATTCTAATATGTCACTTACATCTTCATACATTTTCCATAACCTGAAAGTGTGCGGTCCTGTAATGCAAACCACGAGTGCCTCTGGGCTGTGATAGAGGCACTCCAAATTGTAAATCCACAAGACGTTGAACATCTGGATAAAGCATGAGCCTCGGAAAAATCGTGCCTCTTGGTATCCATGGTGTCTGAAGCAAAGCAAAACAGTGTGCAAGGGGTGAATATGGAAAGGGATTGAACAGAACCCCTTGTTAAAGAGGTATAAAAGGTCACCAAGCGCCTCTACTGTTCTATTGAATGACAGCAATAAATATCAGTATGAGCCTCCATGGGTTCTCTCATCACTCGGGTATCCCCCAGCCCCTGCTTCCATAAAGTCTTAAATTGTAAATTCTGGTATTTTGGAGTGAACATAGTAAAAATCAATAAATACAGGAAAATCAGGCCATAAATACACTAGCCTTTGGAATCCAAGTCACTCTCCAAAGCTCCCTCCCATCCTCCAAGACCGCCCTCATGTTTACTTGAACCTAAAGCCTCTTTACAAGCCCGAGACCTCTTTTCTTGGTATCGGGAACTGACCTAAGCCTCCAGCAGTGAAAGGCAGGGAGAGTTGTAGTTCTCATTCCCTCCGCCTGACTGCTGGTAGTGTGCTACAAAGAAAGCAAATCTCAGCCCAAAAGGAAGGAGAAAAAAATTATTAGTGAGCATGCAAAATAGGTTCATACCACCTAAACCTAAAGCTCAGTGGAAGTGCATGTTCACTGCCTTTTCCATGGCAAATTTTAGGATATATGATGATGTGGTTTGGCTGTGTCTCCACCGAAGTCTCAAATTGTAGCTCCCATAATTCCCCTGTGCTGTGGGAGGGTCCTGGTGGGAGGTAATTGAATCACGGGGGCGGGTCTTTCCCATGCTCTTCTTGTGATAGTGAATAAGTCTCGTGAGATCTGATGGTTTTATTTATTTATTTATTTATTTATTTATTTATTTATTATTATTGAGACAGAGTCTTGCTCTGTCACCCAAGCTGGAGCGCAGTGGCGTGATCTCAGCTCACTGCAACCTCCACCTCCCAGGAGTGATTCTCCTGCCTCAGCCTCTGGAGTAGCTGGGATTACAGGTGCACACCACCATGCCCAGCTAACATTTTTTGTAGTTTTAGTAAATATAGGATTTCACCATTTTGGCATGGCTGGTCTAAAACTCCTGACCTCAGATGATCCACCAGCCTTGGCCTCCCAAAATGCTGTGATTACAGGCATGAGCCACCATGCCCATCTGGTCTGATGGTTTTAGAAAGGACAGTTCTGGCCGGATGCCGTGGCTCACACCTGTAATCTCAGCACTTTGGGAGGCCGAGGCAGGTGAATCACCTGAGATCAGGAGTTCAAGAGCAGACTGACCAATATGGTGAAACCCCATCTCTACTAAAAATATACAAATTAGCTGGGCGTGATGGCAGGCGCCTACAGTCCCAGCTACTCAGGAGGCTGAGGCAGGAGAATCGCTTGAACCCAGGAGGCAGAGGTTGTAGTGAGCTGAGATTGTGCCATTGCACTCCAGCCTGGGTGACAGAGCAAGACTCTGTCCCCCCCCAAAAAAAGAGAGTTCCCCTGCACACGCTCTCTCTTGCTTGCCACCATGCAAGATGTGACTTTGCTCCTCCTTTGCCTTCTGCCATGATTGTGAGGCCTCCCCAGGCATGTGGAACTGTGAATCAATTAAACCTCTTTCCTTTATAAATTACTCAGTCTTGGGTATGTCTTTATTAGCAGCATGAGAACAGACTAATACACATGGACAGCAGGATTGGATGAGAGAGCAGTACCAGGTGGGAATTCCTTCTTAAGTGTGTGGGTGGGTGGGAGCGAGGGGTGAGTCCTACAGGAGTTCTGCACTAAGATGTCCCAAAACTCTTACAAGCCTGGGCTCACCCAATTCTTATGTCCCATTTTAATGGTGACAGAGGTACCCATATAACGATTCTAGCCAGTCATTTATTTTGAATTTGACTCATTTCACTAATGGAAAGGTATTGCTGAGATCCCTGTACTAATGATAGGGGAGCAGAGATTCATTCCCAGAAGGCTGTGATCACTTTGGTCAGCATGCTGGCAGAGGGGCAGGAGGGAGAAAGATGCTCTGTACCCAAAGCCCCTTTCCTAACTCCACCCCAAGGCCACCACCACCCCAGGAAATCCCAGCAACCTCAAAGAAGGACGTGGAGGAGGTGGAGCTTCCTGAGGCTCCGTGGCACTCAGTGACACAATCTTTCCTGCCTTGTCTGTAAAACTGTAACAAGGGGTACAGGGGCCATGCAAATCCCCCCGTAGACAGAGGAGGGGCCAGGCTGCTGGCAATTTTCTTCCTTTCTTCCTTTCTTCTTTTCTTCCTTTCTTCTTTTCTTCCTTTCTTTCTTTTCTTTCTTTCTTTTTTTGAAACAGAGCCTCACCCTGTCACCCAGCCTGCAGTGCAATGGAGTGATCTCAGTTCACTGCAATCTTCGCCTCCCAGGTTCAAGTGATTCTCCTGCCTCAGCCTCCTGAGTAGCTGGGATTAGAGGCACGCACCACCACGCCCAGCTAATTTTTTGTATCTTTAGTAGAGATGAGGTTTCACCATGTTGGCCAGGCTGGTCTCGAACTCCTGACCTCGTGATCTGCCTGCCTCAGCCTCCCAAAATGTCGGGGTTACAAGCATGAGCCATCACACCCAGGCAGTTTATGAGCCATTAAAACACAAAGTAGATTTTTTTTTTTTTTTTTTTTTGAGACAGAGTCTCGCTCTTGTCACCCAGGCTGGAGTGCAGTGGCACCATCTCGGCTCACTGCAACCTCCACCTCCCAGGTTCAAGCAATTCTCTTGCCTCAGCCTCCCAAGTAGCCAGGACTACAGGCAAGTGCCACCATGCCCAGCTAATTTTTTGCATTTTTAGTAGAGGCAGGGTTTCACCATGTTGGCCAGGATGGTCTTGATCTCTTGACCTGGTGATCTGCCTGCCTCAGCCTCCCAAAGTGCCAGGATTACAGGTGTGAGTCACCATGGCTGGCCAAAACACAAATAGATTTTTAATTCATGCCATCTAATATGGTAGCCATTAGCTGTGTGGCTACTTAAATTAAAATTTATTTTCATTTATTTATTTATTGGAGATGCAGTCTTGCTCTATCACCGAGGCTGGAGTGCAGAGGCATGATCTCAGCTCATGGCAACCTCTGCCTCCTGGGCTCAAGCGATTCTTCTGCCTCAGCCTCCCAAGTAACTGGGTTTACAGGCGCCCGCCACCATAACCGGCTAATTTTTGTATTTTTAGTGGAGACGTGGTTTCACGATGTTGTCCAGGCTGGTCTCGAACTCCTGACCTCAGGTGATCCTCCCACCATGGCCTCTCAAAGGGCTGGGATTATAGGTGTGAGCCACTGCACCCAGCCTTAAATTAAGATTTTATTAATTAACATGAAATAAAATTTAAGATTCAGTTCTATCATACTAGACACATTTCAAGTGTTCTGTAGTTACACATGGCTAGCGACTCCCACCTTGGGCAGTGCAGGTAAAGGCAATTTCTACTGGACAATGCTGTTTTCAATGCTTGCATTGAACACAATGAGATGTTATCACCACCACCAAAAAAATTCAATATAGTATAATGGTGACCTTAATAAGCTGGTTTGAGTGGGCTTCTCAAACATTAATATGCATAGGAATCACCTAGGGATGTTATTAAAATGCAAATTCTTATTTATTTATTTTTTAGAGATGGGGTCTCACTGTGTTGTCCAGGCGGTAGTGCAATGGCATGATCTTGGCTCACTGCAACCTCCACCTCCCAGGTTTAAGCAATTCTCCTGCCTTAGCCTCCTGAGTAGCTGGGATTACAGGTGCCTGCCACTAGGCCCGGCTAATTTTTTGTATTTTTAGTAGAGATGGGTTTCACCATATTACCCACGCTGGTCTCGAACTACTGGCCTCAAGCAATCCACCCTCCTCGGCCTCCCAAAGTGTTTGGATTACAGGTGTGCACCACCACGCCCGGCCTTAAAATACAAATTCTGACTCAGCAGGTCTGGGATAAGACCCTAGATTTTGCATTTCTAATGAGCTCACAGGTCATACCCACACTGCTGGTCCATGGACCACTCTTTAGAAGGAAGAGATTAGAAGATCCATTGAAAAACAAGACAGCCACGCATGGTGGTACATGCCTGTGATCCCAGCTACTCAGGAGGCTGAGATGGGAGGATCACTTGAGCCCAGGAGTCTGAGGCTGCAGTGAGCTCTGATCATGCCACAGCACTCTAGCCTGGGTCATAGAGTGAGACCTCATCTCTAAAAATATCAAAACAGTCCAGGAGCAGTGGCTCATGCCTGTTATCCCAGCACTTTGGGAGGCTGAGGCAGGTGGATGACCTGAGGTCAGGAGTTTGAGACCAACCTGGCCAACATGGCAAAACCCCATCTCTACTAAAAATATAAAAATTAGCTGGGCGTGGTGGCACATGCCTGTAGTGCCAGCTACTTGGGAGGCTGAGGCAGGAGAATCGCTTGAATCTGGGAGGCGGAGGTTGCAGTGAGCCAAGATCACGCCACTGCACTCCAGCCTGGGTGACAGAGTGAGACTCTATCTCAAAAATAAATAAATAAATAAACACTTAAGGTGCATTATAGGCATTGAGCCTCAGGAATGGGGCCCGAGCTGAGACCTATGTGACGAGTGACACACATTACCTTCTTTGGCTTTGACAGGATGCCTTGGCCACTGAGTAACCTCACTCACACACGATGTCTCATATCAGGCCTGTTGTGAATGACAGGCCCAGCACAAGGGCCCCTTTGCCACCCTGATAGGCCCTGACAGTCAGGGACAGCTCCCCTGCTCTCTCCCATGTTGGGGCCCCAGGAGGCCCTAACTCCCTGGGGACCGAGGGGGCCTGCAGTGACAGCTGCCTGAGACAGCTCTGCTCAGATGCTGAGCTAGATGCCTTGTTTGAGCCTCCCCTTTATTTCCTGTCTGTTTTCAAACATAAAAATAGGAAAGCACAAAGTACCCTTATTCCCACGGCCCCAAATTACCATTGTTAGAATTTTTCATGCACCGCTCAGTTCCATGTATGTCATTATAGTCTGTCAATTTGTTGACCCCCAATGAATGCAGCCCCTTAGTATTCATGTCTCGCCTCATGTATTTTCCCTTGAGTTTGGGCTGGCCCCATGACATGCTTAACTACAGAACATGGCGGAAGTGATATTCTGTGCCAGGTCCCAGCCTAAGCCATCAGGAGGCCTAGCAGCTCCTGCTTTTGTATTCTCAGAAGCCCTGAGCAGCCACATCAGAAGTCTGGCTAGCATAGGCCGGGCATGGTGGCTCACACCAGTAATCCTAGCACTATGGGAGGCCAAGGCTGGAGGATCACCTGAGCCCAGGAGTTTGACACCATCCTGGGCAACATAGGGAGACCCCTGTCTCTACAAATAATTTTTAAAATTATTATTATTATTGTTATTTTTTATTTTTTTTTTTTACAAAAATTAGCCGGGTGTGGTGGTACACTCTTGTGAACCCAGCTACTTGGGAAGCTGAGGCACGAGAATAGCTTAAACATGGGAGGCAGAGGTTGCAGTGAGCTGAGATCGCTCCACTGTACTCCAGCCTGGGTGATAGAATGAGACTCTGTCTCAAAAAAAAAAAAAAAAAAAAAAAAGATTAGCCAGGTGTGGTGGCATGTGCCTGTAGACCCAACTACTTCGGAGGCTGAGCTGGGAGGATTGCTTGAGCCTAGGAGGTTGAAGTTGCAGCGAGCCGTGATCGTGCCACTGCACCCCAGTCTAAATGACAGAGTGAGACCCTGTGTCTAAAACAAACAAAAAAGAAGTCTGGCTACCTTAGACTTACCCTACAGATCATGTCAGGAGACCACAGGGAGAGGCATGTGGAGGCTTCAGTTATCCGTGAATACAGGTACACAGGTGGTCACCAGCCAGCCCAGCAGAAAGACTGCCCAGAGAGTTCAGCCAAAAGGGAACTAGGCATAGTGGCTCACGACTGTAATCCCAGCACTTTGGGAGGCAGGTGGATCACTTGAGATCAGGAGTTCGAGACCAGCCTGGCCAACATGGGGAAACCTCATCTCTATTTTTTAAAAAATAAATAATAATAATAATAATACACACACACACACACACAAATTAGCTGGACGTGGTGGTGCACATCTGTAATCCCAGCTACTCAGGAGGCTGAGGCAGGAGAATCGCTTGAACCTGGGCAGCAGAGGTTACAGTGTGCTGAGATTGCACCACTGCACTCCAGCTTGGGTAACAGAGTGAGACTCCGTCTCAAAAAAATAAAAATAAAAATAAAAATTAAACAACAACAACAACAACAAACAAGGCCAGGTGCGGTGGCTCATGCCTGTAATCCCAGTACTTTGGGGAGGACAAGGTGGGCAGATTACCTGAACAGGAATTTGAGACCAGCCTGGCCAACATGATAAAACCCCATCTCTACTAAAAATACAAAAATTAGCCGGGCATGGTGGCATGCACCTGTAATCCCAGCTACTTGGGAGGCTGAGACAGGAGAATTGCTTTAATCTCGAAGGCGGAGATTGCAGTGAGCCGAGATTGTGCCATTGCACTCCTGCCTGGGCAACCAGAACAAAACTCCATTTCAAAAAAAAAAAAAAAAGGCAAGAATTGGGAGCAAATACGATGGTGGTTTTAAGCCATGAAGTTTCAGGTGGTTCCTCAGGTAGCAGCTGATTACAAAAACCTGAGTGGCTCAGGTCCTAGAGGAGCACCCAGTCCCCCCCCGTCTCAGTACCTGCCCCTCTCCTCAGACCCCAAGTGCCCTTGAGCAAGGAGAGGAAAAGATACATTAAGGCATAGTCTGGAGAAAGCAGGTAATATTTATTAATTTATTAATGTGTATCTCATCTCAGTTCCTAAAAGGATATGTGGTTTGCTAAAAGTGCATATAATGTGAAGTTTTCCTTTTTTTAGAGACAGGGTCTTGCTCTGTCACCCAGGCTAGAGTACAGTGGCACGATGGCAGCTTACTGCAGCCTCAAACTCCTAGGCTCAAGCAATCCTCCCACCTCAACTTCCTGAGTAGCTGGGAATACAGGCATGTACCACCATACTCTGCCAAGTTTTTAAATTTTTTTTGTAGAGATGAGGTCTTGTTATGTTGACGAGGCTGGTCTTGAACTCCTGGCCTCAAGCAATCCTCCCACCTCACCCTCCTAAAGGGCTTTGATTATAGGTGGGAGCCACCTCACCCAGCCGATGTTTTCTTAAAGCTAGAAGGATGAGGGGGAGGAAAAAGGCTCAGTAAAGGCGGGAAGGTCAAGGGCTACCTGCCAGGTGGAGGTCTGTTTTGATGCCACCTCTCTTCATATGTGCTTGGGAGGTGGCCTGAAAATGTGGCCCTGAAAACCCTTGTGACCTAGAGGGAGAAAGTGATCAAGCTTTCCCAGGAAAGGGACAGGAGTGTCATCCTCACCCAGGGAACTCTTCCCCTCTAGAAATATGGTTAGAGAGAGTATGGGGGTGGGTGAACTGTGTGATTCTGGACTTTGGGTGGTGATGTGGAGGAAGGCTTTGTGGAGGAAGGACTAGGAGGTGTGGCACCAGACTGTGGGGGGAAGGTGGAGTGAATCAAGAGGTCCAGGCTTGGGACAGCCAGTTGTTGGGTAAGCAGGAGCACGTGATTTCTTCCCATCAATTTCCAGGCTGCAGCCCCAGTCTTGGAGGCGGGTGCCAGCGACAGGTGGGCCAGGCTGGGGTGCTGGGGTAGGAGAGGCTGTACCCTCCAGACCCCCTCTTTCACCTTCTCCAGTTCCGGGGGCAGAGGAACTTGTTCCAGAAGACAGGGCAGCACTAGACGCGGGAGCAGAGCAGGCTCCTCACCCCATGCCGCTGCCACCTGCTCCAGCTCCGTGGGCTTGGGGCTGTGGGTGGGGGGTTCTCTCCTTCTGTCCCCAGCTCTAATCCCTTGCAGCTGTCGTCCTTCTGGGGAAGACAGTTGTGTCAGAATGGAGGGGAGTAGTTATTTTGAGTTGACCACTAGCTTCCAACTGGGACACATGGATGGCCTTGTCGGGCCCAACAGTGGGGTGAGCCTGAAGAGGGCAGCCCACACGGCCACAGGGGGCGCTGGGGAGCAGGATGGCGCCCTGGCTGCAATGCAGGCTGCAGAGGATAGAGACGGGCCAGGGAGGCCAGAGGCCAGAGGTGGGGGTTGCAGGAAATAGAGCTGGTGTCTTGAGCATGGGATGGTAAAGTGGGCACAGCTCCTGGCACTGGCCCCTGTGCCACTGGCAACAGTGGAGAAGGAAAAGAGGTCCCTGAGACTGAGGCTGGGCTGCTGGGGGAGGGTGGTGTCTCTCCTCGTAAAGGGCTGGCTAGGCAAGGGTGGTGATTGTCCCCCTCTTCCAGGCAGGCCCTGCCCAACACCTTCTTCGGTCCAGAAGGCAGGCTGAATGGAGGCCTTCCACCTCCGATGGTGCAGGATCATTGCAGGGCAATGAACCAATGGATGTGCCCTTCTGAGTGGGAAAAACCAAGTGGCTCAGTGGCTCAGCCATTCCCTTCAGGATGTGATGACTTGGACTAAACCTGGCTCCGGTGCTTACCAACCTGAGCCCTGCGACCTGAGGATGTGACACTAACCTCACTGTACTTTCCCGTTTCACAGAAATGGGAATAACAGCCACGTGCAGCTTCCTAGGGCATGGCGGGGATTCACTGATAGCAGATGGAATGGGCTTGAGGCAGGACTCAGCCCACGGTGAGTGTTGTCATGGTAACCATCGTTGTCATTGTCTTAGGGTCCTCATGTGGTCCTCGTGGTTGGCCTCCTTCTTGGGCCCCCGACTGTGTCTCTGTTGCATAGAAGGGTTTTGTGGCGAGGAGAGGAGAAATGAAGAAATCTTTACCAGGCAGGAAGACTGAGGCTCCTAGAAACGTGGGGAGGAGAGAAGAGTCTCCTGGACTGTCTGCCCCGGGAGGGCAGGGCTCCATCTGTTTCTTCCCTGCTGGATCCCCTGCCCCGAGGACTGTGCCTGGCACAGGGATGAAAGAATGAGTGGATTTCTGAGTGAATCACCCTGGGGTATGGACCTGCCCTGGGCTGCTGGGTGAAGATGATTGCAAGATGATCTCCTGGGCCGGCCAGTGCCAGGCCACGGCTGTCGGATTCCTCTCTCTGGAATTTGAAGAGGAAAATAGAGAGTGAAGAGGTGAGCCGCAGGGGCTCTGGAGCAGAAGTGAGAAAGAGTCTGACGAGCAGAGGGTGGAGTTGGCCCTTCCAAGGGGAGACCACAGTCAGGGTGACAGTGGCAGCTCCTGCCCCCTCAGTCTCCCTTCCAGCTCCCCAGCACCTGGAGTGGCCAGAGGAGGGAGTGGGAGAGGAGGGGGTTGCCCCTGCTGTCATCTTGGAGCCCCTCCACCGTGAGTGCTGCCCATTCCTTCTTGTTCACTGGTTCCCTCAGTGAGCAAACAGTGAGCCACTGCTGTGTACCGGCTGTGCTGCTGGGATCTGGGGCTGAGCCATGGGCCCTGCAAGTAGTTTCCTGTTGAATGGGAGTCCAGAGAGGGGCTTGTAACCCCACCTTCGTGAGGGTGGGTGGGAGGAAAGAGGGAGCACTTCTCGGAGGAAGCCATGTCTACTGTCTGCACTGAGAGCTGAGGGGTGGGTACAAGCTGACCAGGGAAAGGAGAAGAAACACATTTCTAGGCAAAAGAAACAGCATGGACAAAGGCCTGGAGGGGCCGGACACTGTGGCTTGTGCCTTTAATCCTGGCACTTTGGGAGGCCAAAGCAGGTGGATCTCTCCAGTCCAGGAGTTCAAGACCAGCCTCGGCAACATGGTGAAACCCCATCTCTACAAAAAATAAAATAATTAGCTGGGTGTGGTGGCACACCTGTAGTCCGAGCTATTTGGAAGGCTGAGGAGGGAAGATCACTTGAGCTTGGGAGGTCAAGGCTGCATAAGCAGTGATCATGCCACTGCACCCCAGCCTTGGTGACAGAGCAAGACTCTGTCTCAAAAAAAAAAAAAAAAAAAAGAAAAGAAAAAGAAAGAAAGAAAAGAAAAGAAAAGAAAGAGAGAGAAAAGGCCTGGAGCTGGAGAGGCTGGAGAGAGCCTGGCCAGTTTGAGGGAACTGCAAGAAGTTCCTGTGGCTGGAGCAAGGGGTGGGTGGGGGTTAGAGAGAGATCGGATGAAACGGGGCAATGAATAGTGTCCCCACTCTGGGGTCAGAGCCTGCCTGTGCCAGAGGGTTCAACCCAGCTGCCCAGGGGTCGGATGCGCCTGAGTGAGTTGTCTTCAGAGCAGAGCCAAGAGCCAGGCCTTGGGGCCAGGCTAAGCTGGGCCCCATCTCCAGCCCTGCCACTAGCTGGCCGTGCGGCCCCAGGCAGCTCAGTGCTGCCCCCGGGGGCGATTTCCCCATCTGCACCGGGAAGGGACTGCCTTGCTGTTCTCTGATGCCCTGTCCTTGGCTCAGAGGGGCCCTTTGGGCACTGTGGGGGCTGCCGGGGGATGGGGCGGCAGGATGGAGGGGGCCATGCCAAGTAGTCTGAGACAAAGGGGTAGGTGGCCCCCAAGGGGGCACCAAGCTTGGCCTTTGTAAGGAAATCCCCTTTTCGAGGGGCCAGTGCAGTCCCGCTGGCTGCTGTCAGCATCACGCTAGACCCTTCCATAGGCTTGAGAGAGATGAATACCACATGGCTCCTGGCCCGGGTGGCTTTGCTGTTCCCCAGGGAGACCCTCCCCACCCATGGAGGAGGACCTGGGCTCCTGCCTGGCTTTTCAGGGGAGGCTGACTCATGGCCTTGGCGGCCCCTCGCTCAGCCTTTTCCTCCAGCTTTGGGGGAGTGGGGCAGGGGTGAGCTCTTTTCTGGCACTCCCATTCCTCATTTCCTGCCGGCTTCCAGCCTTGGCAGCGGGGCAGGGGTGACATTTATGCCTGCAGCTTTGCAGCTCAGGTCCTGGGGGCCCCTTCCTGTACATTGTTACCTGTTCCTCAAAGATGCACCTGCTGGACAGGTGGCACTGCCCTATTTGACAGGTGAGGTGCTGAGATTGCAGAGAGTCAAAGCCTGGCCTGCTGGCACGAAGCTTGGTAGTGTCAGGCTTGCAGGGGTGAGGTTGGGGACGGATGTGGCTGCTCTCCTGTTCTCCTAGGAAGGCAGGGTTGCAGGCTGGGCTCTGCCTGAGGACCTGGGGTTGTGATCCTTTCACCCTGCAAGGGAGGGATTGGGTGGTCCTGAACTTCAGAGCTGCCTCTGATAGGCATCTTTGGGAACATTCCCTAAGGGACAAGCCCTTCTCTCTTTGGAGCCTAGCCAGGCAGGGGGGCATGGTGTGTGTGTGTGGCTGTCACCAGGGAGGTAGGAAGCACATTGGTGAAAGCCATGTGGGGGGAGGGGGGCAGACAGCCCCGAATCTGATCCCAATTCTAGCTCCTTCTCACTGTGTAACTTGGGAAACATCCTTCAGTTCCCAGAGCCTTCGTCTGTAAAGGAATCATTGTGCCTCCGTCTCAGGGTGGGAGAAGGGATTAATTAAAGGAAATGATCTATTTGTTCATTCAGACAAATGTTCACTGGATGTCAGGCCCTGGGATGTGAAATAAGTGAATGGAATTTCCCTCACTGAACTTCTAGATGGGGGATGAGGGGCCAGGCATGATCTATGACATGGTAGGCTGGAAGGTGACAGGGCAAAGGAAAGAGCCAGGAGGGGGCATCGAATGGGGAGTGGGCTGAGTAGGCCCCTTTGAGAAAGTAATGAGCAACTCCAACATCTCAGAGAATAGCATTCTAAGTAGAAGAAACAGCATTTGCAAAGTCCCTGGGAGTGGGCATGTGCCAGTTGATTCAAGAAAGAGAAAATATCCATTGCAATGGCACATGCCTGTAGTCCCTGCTACTCAGGAGGCTGGGGTGGGAGGATCACTTGAGCCTGCGAATTCGAGGCTGCAGTGAGCTGTGATTGTGCCACTGCACTCCAGTAAGACTCTGTCTCTTAAAACAAAAACAAAAACAAACAGCGTGGCCGAACGTGGTGGCTCATGCCTGTAATCCCAGCACTTTGGGAGGCTGAGGTGGGAGGAATGGTTGAGCTCAGGAGTTCAAGACCAGCCTGGGCAACATAGGGAGCCCCCATCTTTAGAAAAACAAACAAACAACGAAACATAGTGAGTGAGGGGAGAGTAGGTGACAAGGAGGTGGGGTGGGCATCGCCTCCTGTGTGACCAATTCCACAAGGAACCCACTCTGCAGTAGCTGCTGAGAGACCAGGGCCAGTTTGGACCCAGGCAGCAGCAAGTCTAACCTCACTCCTACATGCTGTGGGGGGCGTGTCCTCTCTCATTTCCTGCCGTCAGATGGCCTCTTCCTCAGGTCTTAAGGCTCGGAGGCCTCCCCAGCCATGCCCTGTGACCTCACCCGGACAGAGCCCCCCAGCTGGCTGCCGCCACCCCCCACTTGGGGAGGACTCTGTGTCAGCCCTGGCCAGACTCGGGGAGCCTCACAAAGAGTCCTTTCAACAGAGGTCATCCTGGGGGGACCAGGAGGGGAGCGGTGCCCTTCTGCCTGCGGGCATAAAGACCCCCTTTCTCTTCTGCAGCATCGGCTCCTTCTGGCAGGGGAAGGGGCCGAGTACAGGGAGATTATCATCCTTCTCTTTCAGTGTATGGGCAAGATGGTCCAAACAACGGCAGAGACTACAGGCTGCCGGCCTCGGACTGCCCTCGGAGTGGCCCGACCAGCAGCGGTGCTTCCGCCTCAGGGAGTGCCTCACAGCAAACAGCCCAGCACCCGTGGGTCTAGGGGTACCTGCCTAGGATCCTGGGACAGGAGAGAAGCCTCCCCAGCCGAGGTGTGAAGGGGTTGGGCTTGTAATGTCAGAGACCTCCCCAGCTCTGCTCTTCTGGGGTTCCACATCGGTGGCCGCTTCTTGGCTCTATTAGGGATTCCTCCTAGCCAGTCTTTACCTGGATTTTTAAATTTTTATTTATTTATTTATTTTTAGAGACAGGGTCTCTCTCTGTTGCCCAGGCTGAATCATAGCTTACTGCAACCTCCACCTCCCGGGCTCAAGCGATCCTTCTACCTCACCCTCCCGAGAAGCTGGAACTACAGATGTGTACCAGTGCAAACAGTTAATTTTTTTTTTCTTTTTTCTTTTTGGTAGGAATGAGGCTTGCTGTGTTGCCCAGGCGGGACCCGAACTCCTGGCCTCAAGTGATCTTCCTGCCTCAGCCTCCCAAAGCGCTGAGGTTGCAGGCATGAGTCACCGAGCCTGGCCTTTACTTGGATTTCTTACTCCTAACCTGGGTCAAGTCCCTCACATTGAAGTGTGACGTTCTGTGCTGGACAGGGACCTGCCCTTGGAGGGAAGCGGGCAGGAAACGGGGAGCACAGAGGGACAACTCAGGGGCTATGGAGAGGGGGAGCTCCTGGTCCGCCGAGTTGCCTGGGACAGAGTGTGTGCCTATGCCGGGGGTGAGAGGAGGGACAGGGCTTCCCAGGCAGAGCAGGCAGCACGTGCAGAGGCCTGGGGAGACCAGGCCTACCACAGACGTGCGGGAGTGGTGTGGGTGCTTGGCTGGGTGGGGATGGGCCAACAGGTCTTGCTCCAGAGCAGGGGCTTCATCCAGAAAGCACCAGGCCCTCACCCACGGTCCCATGTTAGCCCTTAGGAGGCAATTTTTGGAGAAGGTGGAAGTCAGGAGCAGGGACAGAAAGAGAGTAGCCAGCAGGGACCTGGCGAAGGTGAGGAGGTGGACGAGCCTGGCCAGTAATGGGCCCAAGGGTTGAGTCGACTGACCAGCTCAGGATGAACCCTGGGTTCTGACTTGAGCAATGGAGGGGTCTGGAGGAGTCACCAATGGGACTGGGAGCACTTGGGGAGGAGCAGGGTGGCTGGGGGCAGTCTGAGGAGCTGGTGGAACAACTTGGGGAGATGCCTACAGGATGGGTATGAGGCTAGGAGTGCCGGAGAGCTTGAGGAGAGAGTGGGATGAGGGGACGAGGGTGGGAGGAAAGGAGGAGGAAAAGTAAGGGGAGATGGAGGAAAGGGGAAAGAGAGAGAGAGAGAGAAGAGAGAAGAGAGCAGGAAAGCAAAGGAGAGGTTGAGCACAGTGGCTCACGTCTGTAATCCCAGCACTTTGGGAGGCCGAGGCGGGCAGATCATGAGGTCAGGAGTTTGAGACCAGCCTGCCCAACATAATGAAACCTCATCTCTACTAAAACTACAAAACTTAGCCGGGCATGGTGGTGCACACCTGTAATCCCACCTACTTAGAAGGTTGAGGCAGGAGAATTGCCTGAACCTGGGAGGCGGAGGTTGCAGTGAGGCCTGAGATTGCAACGTTGCACTCCAGCCTAGGCGACAGAGCAAGACTCTGACTCAAAAAAAAAAAAAAAAGGAGAAAGTGAAGGAAAGTGAGGCCAGGCACGGTGGCTCACACCTATAATCCCAGCACTTTGGGAGGCCAAGGAGGGCAGATCACGAGGTCAGGAGTTTGAGACCAGGCTAGCTGATGTGGTAAAACCCTGTCTCTACTAAAAATACAAAAACTAGCTGGGTGTGATGGCGGGAGTCTGTAGTCCCAGCTACTCGGGAGGCTGAGGCAGGAGAATCGCTTGAACCCAGAAGGCGGAGCTTGCAGTGAGCCGAGATCGGGCCACCGCACTCCAGCCTGGGTGACAGAGCGAGACTCGAGATTTTGTCTCAAAAAGAAAAAAAAAAAAAAAAAGAAAGCAAAGAGGAAAGTGAAAGTGAGAACCCTGGAGCTGTGCGCTGTGGCCCCTGCTTTCTGCGTGAGAGGAAAAGATGCTAGAACCACAGGAGAAGGGCATGATTGACCTACCAGATTATGAGCATGTAGAAGATGAAGCTTTTCGTCCTTTCCCACCTGCAGTCTCTCCAGACAGACAAGATGATGAAGAGGCGGAACCTGATGAAGAGTCAGGAAGTGGAGCACCTGTTCCTGTACCTCCAAAGAGAACAGTTAAAAGAAATATACCCAAGCTGGATGCTAGAGATTAATTTCAGAGAGAGGACTTCCAGCCTTAAGGCATGTATTTGATAAGGCAAAATTCAAAGGTAAAGGTCATGAGGCTGAAGATTTGAAGACCCTAATCAGACACATGGAACACTGGGCACGTAGGCTATTCCCTAAACTGCAGTTTGAGGATTGTATTGACAGAGTTGAATACCTGGGAAATGAAAAAGAAGTTCAGACTTATTTAAAACAAATTCGACTTGATCTCCCTATTTTACCTGAAGATTTTATTAGCAATAACGATGAAGTTGTGGAAAATAATGGACATGATATAACTGCTACTGAATTAGATCCCTTTCTGACAAAGTCATCTGAAAGTGAGATGTTTGCTTCTGAGTCAAGTAGAAGCCTAACAGAAGAGCAACAACAAAAAATTGAGAGAAATAAACAACTGGCCTTAGAAAGAAGGCAGGCAAAGCTGCTAAGTAATAGTCAGTCCCTAGGAAATGATATGTTAATGAATACACCCAGGGCATAGACAGTTGAGGTTAATACTGATGAGGATCAAAAGGAGGAGTCAACTGGATTAAGGGAAGACATGCTAGACATTCCATATAATGATGCTCCTGCTAATACTTCAAATGAAGAGGAGGAATTAAAATTAGAGGAAACACTCCTAGATTAGTCTTTCACAAATGTGCAACAGTAACTTGATTCTTCATCCAGAAATGTTACTGAATTGCTACATAAGTTTCCATTAAGATAAAAGGTATCTGTTAACTCACCATCCTGCAAGCTTGGTGTTACTATGGTTTTTTTTTTGGTTGTAGTTTTTTGTTTGTTTGTTTGTTTCTGAGTTGGAGTTTCACTCTTGTTGCCCAGGCTGGAGTGAAATGGTACCATCTCTGCTCACTGCAGCTTCCACCTCCCTGGTTCAAGTGATTCTCCTACCTCAGTCTCCTGAGTAGCTAGGATTACAGGCATCTGCCACCATGCCTGGCTAATTTTTTGTATTTTTAATAGAGATGGGGTTTTACCATGCTGGCCAGGCTGGTCTTGAACTCCTGACCTCAGGTGATCCACCCACCTCAGCCTCCCAAACATCTGGGATTACAGGCATGAGCCACTGTGCCTGGCCATATTTTTTTCTTCTTTGAGTGAAAATCCTTAGGTAGTAAAATTTTTACAGATTCTTGTTTAAAATCTGGTATTTATTTATACTTATTTTTGTCACTTTAGATAGATCTATTCTCTTTAGTGTTTGTTTTTGTATAGATATGACTTTAGGGCCGGGTGCAGTGGCTCATGCCTGTAATCCCAACACTTTGGGAGGCTGAGGCAGGCGGATCACTAGGTTAGGAGATCAAGACCATACTGGCTAACACGGTGAAACCCGTCTCTACTAAAAATACAAAAAATTAGCCAGGCATGGTGGCGGGCGCCTGTAGTTACAGCTACTCGGGAGGCTGAGGCAGGAGAATGGCGTGAACCTGGGAGGCGGAGCTTGCAGTGAGCCGAGATCATGCCATTGCACTCCAGCCTGGGCAACAGAGCGAGACTCTGTCTCAAAAAAGAAAAATAATAAAATAAAATAAAATAAAATGAGTAGTAGGTAATAAACAGTTTCTGCGGTTGATCTATCATTGAATGCCTTGTTTTCACTAAGTTGGAGGTTTTGTTTGTTTAGATGGAGTCTCACTCTGTTGCCCAAGCTGGAGTGCAGTGGTGAAATTTCGGCTCACTGCAACCTCTGCCTCTTGGGTTGAAGAGATTCTCCTGCCTCAGCTTCCCGAGTAGCTGGGATTATAAGCATGAGCCACCACGCCCAGCTACTTTTTTTTTTTATTTTATTATTATTATATTTCAAGTTCTAGGGTACACGTGCACAATGTGCATGTTCGTTACGTATGTATACATGTGCCATGTTGGTGTGCTGCACCCATTAACTCATCATTTACATTAGGTATATCTCCTAATGCTATCCCTTCCCCTTCCCCCGACCCCACAACAGGCCCTGGTGTGTAATGTTCCCCATGCTGTGTCCAAGTGTTCTCATTGTTCAGTTCCCACCTATGAGTGAGAACATGCAGTGTTTGGTTTTCTGTCCTTGCGATAGTTTGCTCAGACTGATGGTTTCCAGGTTTATCCATGCCCCTACAAAAGACATGAACTCATCCTTTTTTATGGCTGCATAGTATTCCATGGTGTGTATGTGCCACATTTTCTTGATCCAGTCTACCATTGATGGATATTTGGGTTGGTTCCAAGTCTTTGCTATTGTGAATAGTGCCGCATTAAACATACGTGTGCATGTGTCTTTATAGCAGCATGATTTATAATCCTTTGGGTATATACCCAGTAATGGGATGGCTGGGTCAAATGGTATTTCTAGTTCTAGTTCCTTGAGGAATCGCCACACTGTCTTCCACAATGGTTGAACTAGTTTACAGTCCCACCAACAGTGTAAAAGTGTTCCTATTTCTCCACATCCTCTCCAGCACCTGTTGTTTCCTGACTTTTTAATGATCCCCATTCTAACTGGCGTGAGATGGTATCTCATTGTGGTTTTGATTTGCATTTCTCTGATGGCCAGTGATGATGAGCATTTTTTTCGTATGTCTGTTGGCTGCATAAATGTCTTTGAGAAGTGTCTGTTCATGTCCTGTGACCACTTTTTGTTGGGGTTATTTGATTTTTTCTTGTAAATTTGTTTAAGTTCTTTGTAGATTCTGGATATTAGCCCTTTGTCAAATGGGTAGATTGCAAAAATTTTCTCCCATTCTGTAGGATGCCTGTTTACTCTGATGGTAGTTTCTTTTGCTGTACAGAAGCTCTTTAGTTTAATTAGATCCCATTTGTCAGTTTTGGCTTTTGTTGCCATTGCTTTTGGTGTTTTAGACATGAAGTCCTTGCCCATGCCTATGTCCTCAATGGTATTGCCTAGGTTTTCTTCTAGGGTTTTTGTGGTTTTAGGTCTAACATTTAAGTCTTTAATCCATCTTGAATTAATTTTTGTAAGGTGTAAGGATGGGATCCAGTTTCAGCTTTCTACATATGGCTTGCCAGTTTTCCCAGCACCATTTATTAAACAGGGAATCCTGGCCGGGCGCGGTGGCTCACGCCTGTAATCCCAGCACTTTGGGAGGCCGAGGCGGGCGGATCACGAGGTCAGGAGATCGAGACCATCCTGGCTAACACGGTGAAACCCCGTCTCTACTAAAAATGCAAAAAATTAGCCGGGCGAGGCGGCGGGCGCCTGTAGTCCCAGCTACTTGGGAGGCTGAGGCAGGAGAATAGCGTGAACCCGGGAGGCGGAGCTTGCAGTGAGCCGAGATCGCGCCATTGCACTCCAGCCTGGGCGACTAAGCGAGACTCTGTCTCAAAAAAAAAAAAATAAAATAAAAATAAATAAATAAATAAATAAATCAACAGGGAATCCTTTTCCCCCCTTTTTTTTTTTTGTCAGGTTTGTCAAAGATCAGATGGTTGTAGATGTGTGGTATTATTTCTGAGGGTTCTGTTCTGTTCCACTGGTCTATATCTCTGTTTTGGTACCAGTACCATGCTGTTTTGGTTACTGTAGCCTTGTAGTATAGCTTAAAGTCAGGTAGCATGATGCCTCCAGCTTTGTTCTTTTAGCTTATGATTGTCTTGGCAATGTGCACGCCCAGTTAATTTTTGTATTTTTAGTAGACACGGGAAGTAGGAGGGGAGGGAGAGAAAGAAGGGATGAGAAAGCCTAGGCTAGAGCCAGGTGGAGCACAAGGCAGAGGCCTTCTCCCCAGTTCTCCCGCCGCCCTGTCTTCCACACACAGCCCAGGCTCACAGGCCAGGGAGGGCGGCTGGGACAGGCCTTGGGCGGGTCTGTTTCCCACCTCCCAGAGGAGAAAGTGGGGATGAGCCACAACCAGGAGACCTGGTAGGACACAGCAGGAACTTCTTGATTAAACAGCAGAGCATGGGCTGGGTGCTGTGGCTCACGCCTGTACTCACACTCATCCCAGCACTTTGGGAGGCTGAGGTAGGAGGACTGCTTAAGCCCATGAGTTTAAGACCAGCCTGGGCAACATAATGAGATCCTGTCTCTACAAAAATAAAATAAAATAAGGTGCAGAACAGTCCCACAGGGAAGGGGTCTCCTCCTAGGAGCCCTGGCCTTACCCGAGGCAAGGGACTGGCCACCATGACCTCTCAAAGGGCACAGGCTACATGGTGTTTCTTGGGGTTGATGGCACCCCATGGGGAAGGTGGGTTTTCTGCTCTGTGCCTCAGTTTCCCTCCATAAGGCAGAGTTGTGGTTAGTGGCCTGGGTTTAATGACAGGGCAGGGTGGGGGCTCTGTAACTCAAGTCTGGGGGGTGATGTCGCTGCGTGTCCATGTCCAGGTGGGCCCTGTGGCCTCCTCCTCCCCACCCCCAGCCTTTGTTCCAGGAAAGGCAGGAAAAGGCAGCTGGAGGAGAAGGGTGGAGGGCTGGAACCCGTGGAGTGTTTCCAGGGAAAAAGTAATCTTTCCATGGAACGGCCAGCCAGTGCCACCTCCCCCATTCCACCCCACTCCCACCCTTCCCCTCCCGGCCGCCGCCTCCATTTCTTCCTCCCTCACTTTCTGGCAGAAGGAGCCCAGCAGCTGGAGAAACCATGCTCTTCTCCCAACTCCCACCCTTAGCACTGCCCAACCCCAGGCGCCTGCGGGCAGGGCAGGGGTGTGTGAGAGTGTATGTGTGTGAGTGTATGAGAGTGTGTGTGAGAATGTGTGTGAATATGTGTGTGTGAGAGTGTGTGTATGAGTGTGTGTGCATGTGTGAGAGTAAATGTGTGAGTGTGAGGGAATGTGTGTGTGTGCATGAGGGAATGTGTGGTTGAGTGTGTGTGCATGAGGGAATGTGTGTTGGAGTGTGTGTGCATGTGTGAGTGTGAATGTGTGTGTTTGAGTGTGAGTATCCATGTGTCTTTGAGTGTGCATGTGTGTTTGAGTGTGAGTGTGCATGTGTGCTTGTGAGTGTGCGTGTGTGTTTGAGTGTGAGTGTGTGAGAGTGCATGTGCACGCATGGCTGCCGCTGACATAACCCAGGTGCATGTGAGGACATGGGAGTAGCGTGGCCATCACCTGTAGTGGACGCTGGAGAGAAGCAGTGTGCATAAAGGCGGAAGGAAACCGGCTTGAATCCACCCCCTGGAGCCTCTCAGTTTTGCCACCTGCATGTGGGGTGGCACTGGCCCTCCTTCCCTAGGGCTGATGTGTCACAGGGAAGCCAAGGTGGAAAGGGCAGGAACAGGTCTCAGTCCTCCTGGCTATCAACAATGCTCATAGCAACCTTCGAAGCAGGTACTGCTATTGTCCCTTCATCCCATGTGGGGAGTCTGAGGCTCAGGGGTGTAAAGTGGCTTGCAGCTGGCAAGTAGCTGACTTGAGACCAGAACCCCGGTCTGCCTCACTTCAGGGCATCTCTCCCAACCCTGCGCTGCTGCCCCAGGTCACACCGAGGCCTGACCACCTCATCCTCCCTCCAGGCTCTGGGATTCAGTTCCTGTCCCCTGGGCAATTAGCTGCTCCTCCTCTGCCTGTAGGGCCTGAGGCCCTTCCTTGACTCAGGGATGTTCAGTAGGTTGTCCCAGGCCAAAAAATCTCATCAGGTCACCTGGTCCAACCCCTTGTCATTCATTTGGTTAACCCCGAGGCCCCAGGCCTAGTGCTTAAGGTTGCAAAGTACATCTAGCCAGAGCTGGGGCTCCAGCCCCCTTGCCTGGTGGTCCAGGAATGAGCTGTTTTTCTCCCTTCCTTCTCCCAGGCAGATTGGCTCCTGGAGGGGCTGTCAGCATAGACACACCCCCCTTCCTCTCTCTCCTCCGCCGTCCCCAAGCCCCACCGCCATTTCCCTGCCCTCCTCAAATGGGGGGCTCAGCTGCGGGGAGAAGCTGAGGTTCCCGGACATCCCTCCCTGCCCCTGGGCATGGATCCCTGTTGGGATTCATGGATCCCATAGGCTGCTCTGAGGGACCCAGGCCTTCCCCAGCCCCCATGTCTGCCCGCTCCTCCCAGTATAAACACCACGGTTAATAAAGTATATTTGCCCAGGGGCACGCAGCCTCTCAACAGCAAGCCCATAACTTCCAACCAGCACCACATGGAGGGTGTCAGAGGACCGCTGGGACATTAGTGCCCTGTGCCTGACACAGGCCTCACGGGCCAGCACGCCCCAGGTGGGCCAGCCTCATTGCATTGCACAGCCACAGCAGGTCCACCTCCCTTTATGGTGTATGGTTGTAAAAATGGGTGACCCAGAAAAACTCCTTTTAAACTATTTTGAAACTTCTGATGTTGAGGCTCCTGCATATGCCGTCTTCTATCGTGTAAACCTAGGTACTTGAAACCAGCCCCTTGGTTGGTCTGGCTGGAAGCCAATCCAGCACCACTGGGGGTCGGGGGGATGCTGGGCCAGCAGGAAGTGGCAAGAACAGTGGTGCCCAAGGGCCAGGTGCGGTGGCTCATGCCTGTAATCTCAGCACTTTGGGAGGCCGAGATGGGCGGATCATGAGGTCAGGAGTTCGAGACCAACCTGGCCAACAGAGTGAAACCCCATCTCTACTAAAAATACAAAAAAAATAAAATAAAATAAATTAGCCAGACGTGGTGGCAGGCGCCTGTAATCCCAGCTACTCGGGAGGCTGAGGCAGGAGAATTGCTTGAACCTGGAAGGCGGACATTGCAGTGAGCCGAGATTGCACCATTGCACTCCAGCCTGGCAACAGTATGAGACTCGGTCTCAAAAAAAAAAAACAAAAACACAACCCCCCCCAAAAAAAAAACAGTGTCGCCTTACCCATTATTGCCTTTTCCCTGAGTCCAATCCACCACTCCCCTGCCCTAGAGGTTTTTTCTCCTCTTCTCGCTATACTGGTACACCCCACAGGTTAGGGTTTATCTGGGATTGCAGGTGCCATAAAGATAAGAAAGGATTGCATTGATTCATTATGTTGATTGATTTCAGCTCTGGACTCCATAGAACTAAATTGGAATCCTGATTCTGCCACTTACTTGTGATTTCGAGCAAGCAACACTACCTCTTAGAACCTGTTTCTTCATTTGTAAAGCAGGCTGTTATCCATTCATTCACATCCACGCATTCATCCATCCACTCACCTGTGAATCCACTCACCCACTCACTCACTCACCTGTCCATTCACTTCTTGATATGTACTAAGGGCCAGTGTCTGGCCCAGGTCCTCCTAGAAGGTGAAACAGGCTCATGAAGACTAGATCTGTTATCATGTAGTCCTTATTTCCATGATGAAACATATTTCTGGGCCGGGCGTGGTGGCTTACACCTATAATCTCAGCACTTTGGGAGGCTGAGGCAGGCAGATCACTTGAGGTGAGGAGTTCGAGACCAGCCTGGCCAACATGGCGAAACCCCGTCTCTACTTAAAAAAAAAAATGTAGCTGGGTGTGGTGGTGGGCACCTGTAATCCCAGCTACTTGGGAAGCTGAGACAAAAGAATCGCTTGAACCCAGGAGGTGGAGGTTGCAGTAAGCCGAGATTGCGCCACTGCACTCCAGCCTGGGCGACAGAGCCAGACTCCATCTCAAAAAGAAAAGAAAAGAAAAGAAAAAGAAACATATTTCTGAATTTTACAGACCTAGACTTCAAATGAGCACTGTAAATATCAAAAGGCAATGCTTAGGCCAGTATATCTGCCCGGGGCCATGCGGCCTCTCAACAGCCATTACCCCTGCAAGCCCATGTAACAACCAGCCAGTGCCACACGGATTGTGTCAGAGGATGCTGCGCGGTTGCTGCCCCTGCCCGACACCGGCCTCACGGGCCAGCATACCCCAGGTGGGCCGGCCTAACCACCTTGCGTGGCCACAGCAGGGCTATCTACCTTTGCAGTGTATGGTTGTAAAAATGGGTGACCCAGAAAAATGCCTTTTAAACTATTTTGAAACTTCTAATATTGAGGCTCCTGCATACGCATAGTCTTCTATGGTGTAAACCCTAAAGCTGTCACTGGGGCAGGGAACAGAGCTGAGCCGTCCCTTGGCTGAGCCAATGTGGGGAGGCTTCCAGGAGGAGGGGTTTTGGGGAGCTGTGTGCCAGTCTAGAGGTGACTTGTTTAGGGATGATGCCTAAGGCACGGAGGGGAGTGGAAGGTGGCTGGGGCCCGGGAAAGATCCAGAACCAGAACATCTGCCCAGAGGCCCACGGCCTTCCCAGAGCCAGGCTGGCCAGCACAACCAAGGGCAGGGAGGATGGGATGCAGCCACAAGATGAGGCCCCAGGCTTGCTGGGAAGGTACTAGGGTGGAAGGGGGCCTCCACCAGCCATAGAGTCAGCCAGTACTGTAACTTCCCAAGGGGTCCACCTTGCCTGCTGCCTAGACAGAGCTAATTAATCAAGACAGGGGAATTGCAATAGAGAAAGAGTAATTCACACAGAGCCAGCTGTGCGGGAGATCAGAGTTTTATTATTACTCAAATCAGTCTCCCCGAGCATTTGGGAAGCAGAGTTTTTAAGGATAACTTGGTGGGTGGGGGAAGCCAATGAGCCAGGAGTGCTGATTGGTCAGGGATGAAATCATAGGGATCAGATCAGATGAGCCAGTTTACTGATCTGGGTGGTGCCAATTGATCCATCAAGTGCAGAGTCTGCAAAATATCTCAAGCACAGAGCAGATTAGGGAAGGTCAGAATCTTGTCAGAATCTCCAGCTGCATGACTCCTAAACCATAATTTCTAATCTTGTGGCTAATGTTAGTCCTACAAAGGCAAGCTAGTCCCCAGGCAAGAAGGAGGTCTGTTTTGGGAAAGTGCTGTTACCGTCTTTGTTTAAACTATAAACTATGAACTAAGTTTCTCCCAAAGTTAGTTCAGCCTACGCCCAGGAATGAACAAGGACAGCTTAGAGGTTAGAAGCAAGATGGAGTCAGTTAAGTTAGATCTGTTTCACTGTCTCAGTCATTAATTTTGCAAAGGCAGTTTCAATAGCAGCCCCAAAGCTGTTGCCTTCCCTGGACTCAGCTTAGCTCATCAGACGCTAAACTCTGTGCTTTCTGGTGCCCAGTCTGAGCTCTGCGGACACCGTACCTGCCCTGGGGAGTTGACACTTTGGCAGGGACACGGACACTGCCCCCAGCTCCCCGGGTTGGTGCCCCCTTCCCTCAGCCGCTGCAGCTGTGAGCTGCCAGGAGCTCGAAGCTCTCCAGAGGACGCCTTTGGTTGATGAGAGCCGTGCTGCTGGACCTGCCCAGGAGGTTATGAGCGATGGTTGAAGGCCAGCAGTGTGGGTTGGGTGGGGGTGCGGGGTGGGGCTGTAGAGCAGCCTAGTCCCCTTGCCTCTTGACTTCACAGCCTCTTTGGTGCCATTCGTGCCCTGAAACTCCCCTTCAGATCAGGCTGGGGCAAGATTTCTCCCAAAACCACATCTTGGCCCAGCCCTGCCCTGCTTCTCACTCTTACAGTTTTCTTGAGATCACAGTAAAACTCCTGCACAAGAATTCCCATCTCTGGCTCTGTTTCTGGGGGACTTGATGCCCACAAACTTGGCGATCTCTCCCACTGAATGTACATCAGAGGTGGTGGGGAGTGACAGGGCACAATGGCTCACACCTGTAATCCCAGCACTTTGGGAGGCCAAGGAGAGCAGATCACAAGGTCAGGAGATCGAGACCATCCTGGTTAACATGGTGAAACCCCGTCTCTACTAAAAATACAAAAAAAATTAGCCGAGTGTAGTGGCGGGCACCTGTAGTCCCAGCTACTCAGGAGGCTGAGGCAGGAGGATAGCGTGAACCTGGGAGGCGGAGCTTGCGGTGAGCCAAGATCCCGCCACTATACTCCAGCCTGGGTGACTGAGCAAGACTCTGTCTCAAAAAAAAAAAAAAAAAAAAAAAGAGATAGTGGAGAGTGTGGCCCAATCTTGAGGGCACAGGAAAGCCTCCCAGAAAAGGTGACGTTTGAATTTGGGTCTTGAAGGTTCAGTAAGAATTGCCCAGTGGGCTGGTCCAAGTCCAATGGTGTTTACAACTAATCAGTCACAACCAGTAGCAGATTTCTTTGTTCCTTCTCTTCTCTCACTGCTTCACCTGACCAGCTTAAAAAAAAAAAAAAAAGAAAAAGAAAAAGAAAAAATGGCCAGGTGCAGCGGCTCACGCCTGTAATCCCAGCACTTTGGGAGGCTGAGGCAGGCAGATCACCTGAGGTTGGGAGTTCGAGACCAGCCTGACCAACACGAAGAAACCCCGTCTCTACTAAAAATACAAAATTAGCTGGGCTTGGTGGCTCATGCTTGTAATCCCAGCTACTCCAGAGGCTGAAGCAGGAGAATTGCTTGAACCTGGAAGTCGGAGGTTGCGGTGAGCCAAGATCATGCCATTGCACTCCAGTCTGGGCAACAAGAGTGAAACTCCATCTCAAAAAAAATAAAAATAAAAAAAGGAATTGCTCAGTTGAAAGTTGCCTGCTATGTTAGATAAAGCTGCCTGCTGTAATTGCTGAAGATGAGGGGAAGACAGGTTAGGAAAAGGAGCAGCCTGAGCAAAGGGCCTGAGACAGGGAGAGGCAGGGCACAGACAGGAAGAGATTGGACCTGTGGCTGGAGGGCAGGGATATGGAAGGGAGGTAGGAGATGAGATTAAAAAGGAATTTAGGCTGAGCACTGTGGCTCAAGCCAGTAATCCCAGCACTTTGGGAGGCTGAGGTGGGTGGATCATTTAAGGCCAAGAGTTGACATGAGCTTGGTCAACATAGTGAAACCCTGCCTCTACTAAAAACTACAAAAATTAGGCCAGGCATGGTGGCTCACACCTGTAATCCCAGCACTTTGGGAGGCTGAGGTGGGTGGATCACTTGAGGTCAGGAGTTTGAGACCCGGCTGGCCAACATGGCGAAACCCCATCTCTACTAAAAATACAAAAATTAGCCAGGTGTGTGTCAGCCTGTACTCCCAGCTACTCAGGAGGCTGAAGCAGGAGAATCACTTGAACCAGGGAGGTGGAAGTTGCAGTGAGCCGAGATTGCGCCACTGCAGTCCAGCCTGGGTGACAGAGCAAGACTCTGTCTCAGAAATAAGGAATTTAGTGCCAGCACAGAGAGAGAATGCCTGTCACCATGTAAGCCAGGAGCTGTGAGTTCACACCACCCACCACCCCTCTGTCTTGCACACACACAGTCGCGGCTGATGGACCGTCACACTCTTTCTTGTTGAGCCCAGACAGAGCCTCAGAATCCTCAACGTTGTGCCCTGGCAGGTTCTATCTACTGATGGAATTATCACGAGGTGACACCCATTGACTGTCCCTGTCCCGGGCCAAGCCCAGGCTGGACCTATGAGATGTGGGCTGAGTCCAGAGGCCTCCTGAAAATGGGCCTGAGTACAGTAGGGGTCTCCCTGGGGAAGCATCCATTGTGGCCCATAAATAGGTTAGGCGGTCAGGAAACGGGAAATCCTGAAACACAATGAGCCCTGCTGTGCAGGGGTTTCCTCCGGGCTGAGGGCCGGACTGAGGATACTTCTTGGGCCAAATGCCTTGCTGAAGCAGGACTCCTGTTTGCTGGCCCCAGGCACCAGCTCTTCCCACAGCTCTCAGGGGGACTCAAGGCCCAGCCTCACCCCACCCAGCCCAGTGAGGGCAGCTCAGGACAGCCCAGGACGAGCCAGGACAGGCAGGGTCCCACTGAGGGGACAGCGATTATCCGCTCGGTTCCCAGCTGAGCCCTGGCACCAGGCACTGATGGGAGCTGCTGCGGTAGCCAGGTGGGGGCCAGGGAATGGATGAACCCCCTCCAGGGTCAGTGAGTGCTTCTGCCAGGCCTTCCAAGCCCAGGGGCCTGAACACCTCTAAAGTCTGTGTCTGTGGACCTGTCTCTAACCAGGGCTCCCCAAGGGCACAGTAAGCCCCAAACTGACCCTCCCTGGACCCCAACAACAGAGGCATAATGTAGTCCCTCAATAGAGAACCAGGTAGCCTATAAAACTATGCTCTAGAAAAATTCTATTAAATAGGCAAGTAACAAAACACAAAGTCCTATAGGATCCCAATGCTGTTAAAATGCAAACAACAGGCTGGGCGCGGTGGCTCATGCTTATAATCCCAGCAGTTTGGGAGGCTGAAGTGGGCGGATCACAAGATCAGGAGTTCAAGACCAGCCTGGCCAATATGGTGAAATCCTGTCTGTACTAAAAAATACCAAAAAAATTAGCCGGGCTTGGTGGCAAATGCCTGTAATCTCAGCTACTCAGGAGGCTGAGGCAGAAGAATTGCTTGAACCCAGGAGGCAGAGGTTGCAATGAGCCGAGATCACACCACTGCATTCCAGCCTGGATGACAGAGTGAGACTCCATTAAAAAAAAAAAAAAAAAGTACAAACAGCAATCTGTGTTCGTGTGTGTATACATGCATGTGCACGGAAAAGGCAGGAAGGAGAAGCGTCACATGTCAAGGTAGTGGGGATTATTATTTTCTTCTTTGTGCTTTTCTGGACTTCCTAAATTTTCTACAGTGAACTTTGTAATCATTTTAAAAAAGGAAAAAAAAAAAAAAAAGAAAAAAAGGCTGGGTGTGGTGAGGTGCGCCTGGAGTCCTGGCTACTTGGGAGGCTGAGATGGGAGGATCACTTGAGCCCAGGAGATAGAGGCTGCAGTGAGCTATGATCATGCTACTGCATTCCAGCCTGAGCAACAGAGCAAGAGTGTCTAATAATAATATAATAATAATAATAATGTTTTTAAAGAAAAAAACACCCGAATCCTACAATACCTGTTTTCTTTTAAGTACCATGTTTACAAATAATTTTTAAAGCAGTAGGGAAATAAATGCTGATAGAGACTGTAACACTGAGGGGAAAACAGGATGCGACATTGTATACATGGTATGTAAAGCAGGGGATGCTCAGGACAGGAGGGGACAGGAAGGAAGCACACAAGATTAGAGTCACTGACTTCAGGGGGGCCATCGCCACAGGCCCCATCATCTATAGCATAGGACAATGCCCACACCCTTGCATACACTGCATACCACTAGTTTTTTACAGTTTTGGCAATCCAGTGCATGGAACGTAGTGTCTTGTAATTTGCACATCCTTGATCACTGAGCCTCGTGTTTCTTCCCAATGCTTCATTACAAAAATTTTCCGCATGTAGAAAAGTGGAAAGAATTGTACAATGGGCCGGGCACAGTGGCTCATGCCTGTGATCTCAGTACTTTGGGAGGCTGAGGCAGATGGATCATGTGAGCCCACAAGTTCGAGACCAGCATGGGCAATGTGGCAAATCCCTGTCTCTACTAAAAACACAAAAAATTAGCCAGGAGTGGTGGCATGTGCCTGTAGTCCCAGCTACCAGGGAGGCTGTGGTAGGAGAATCATCTGAGTCCGGGGAGTTGAGCCTGCAGTGATGCAGTGAGCCATGATCACACCACTGCACTCCAGCCTGGGCGACGGCAGTGAGACTCTGTCTCAAAGAAAAAAAAAAATTTACAGTGAACACCCATCTACCCACCATATGGGTTCTGGAACTAATATTTTACTAGATTTGCTTTAGCACATATCTATCTGTCCATCCCTATTTTTTAAATGTATATTTCATTGTAAATTACAGACATCAGACACTTCGTCCCTAAACACTTGGGCATGCATATTATTCACTAGAATTGAATATTTGTTCATAGTTCTTCCCCCACCCCAGGTAAATTTTACATATGGTAATGTAACAATTTTTTTTTTTGAGACGGAATCTCACTATGTTGCCCAGGTTGGTCTCGAACTCTTGGCTTTAAGCAATCCTCCCACCTTGGCCTCCCAAAGTGCTGGGATTACAGGCATGAGTCACCACGCCTGGTCTGGTAATGTAACAATCTTAAGTGTGTCATTTGATTAGTGATGACAAATGCATACACCTGTGTAACCCAGTTCCCTGTCATGATACAGAACACGATCCCCAGAAAACTGCATCCCCACCACCTGCTATCTAGTCAATATCTAACCCACCACTCTCCTGAGGCAATCAGGAATGCCTGACTGCTCTTACGTTTTCATCATAGATTAGTTTTTTTTTTTTTTTTTTTTTTTTTTTTTTTTTTGAGACGGAGTCTCGCTCTGTCGCCCAGCCCAGGCTGGAGTGCAGTGGCGCGATCTCGGCTCACTGCAAGCTCCGCCTCCCGAGTTCACGCCATTCTCCTGCCTCAGCCTCCCGAGTAGCTGGGACTACAGGCGCCCACAACCGCGCCCGGCTAATTTTTTGTATTTTTAGTAGAGACGAGGTTTCACTGTGGTCTCGATCTCCTGACCTTGTGATCCGCCCGCCTCGGCCTCCCAAAGTGCTGGGATTACAGGCGTGAGCCACCGCGCCCGGCCCCATCATAGATTAGTTTTGCCTATTCTGAAACTTCCCATAAATGGAATCATGCCACTTGTGCCTGTTTGTCTGGCTTCTTTCATTCGACATTATGTCTGTGAGGTTTATCCATTTGTGATAGTCATTGCAATAGTTAACTACTATTGTTAAACAGTGTTTCACTGTATAGATAGACACATTGTTTATTCATTCTCTTGTCAATGGACACCTAGTCTGCTTACATTTTTACTTATTATTAATAAAGCTGCTATAAGCACATTCATATACAAGTCTTTTTGTGAGCACGTTTTTGTGTCTCTTGGGATGCAATTTCTCTAGGAATATAATTGAGCCAGCCTCTTTTCATTTTTTTTTTTTTTTTTTTTGAGACAGAGTCTGGCTCTGTTGCCCAGGTGGGAGTGCAGTGGCCTGATCTCAGCTCACTGCAAGCTCCGCCTCCTGGGTTCACGCCATTCTCCTGCCTCAGCCTCCTGAGTAGCTGGGACTACAGACACCTGCCACCACGCCTGCCCAATTTTTTTCTTTTTTGAGACGGAGTCTTGCTCTATCACCCAGGTTGGAGTGCAGTGGCTCGATCTCGGCTCACTGCAAGCTCCGCCTCCCAGTTCACACCATTCTCCTGTCTCAGCCTCCCGAGTAGCTGGGACTACAGGCGCCCGCCACCACACCCGGCTAATTTTTTGTATTTTTGGTAGAGACGGAGTTTCACCGTGTTAGCCAGGATGGTCTTGATCTCCTGACCTCGTGATCCACCCGTCTCAGCCTCCCAAAGTGCTGGGATTACAGGCATGAGCCACCGCACCCAGCCGAGCCAGCCTCTTTTCATGTTTGTTAGACACTTGAATTTCTTTTTCTTTTGCCTATTTCTTTTTCTTATTGGTTTGTAGGAGCACTTTGATTGTATAGTGTTGGACCCTAAGGATGCAAAAGAAAAAAATCTTAAGGCATAGTCCCTGCCCTCAGAGCACCCATAGTTTAGCAGGGTAGACAGACGGGGACATAACTGGGATGTGATGGGGTGGCTGCCGTGCACTCATTTATTCCTTTGTTTATTTAAACTGAAAGTCCAACCGTGTCACTCATCTGCCATACCTCACTCCAGGTAAAAGCCAACAAGGCTCTACAGGATCTCACATCATCTGGTTCGCTGCAGCTGCTCTGACCTCACTCCCCACCACTGTCACCGTTCAATCAGCTCCAGCTGCTGTGGCTCCTCATTTTTCCATAACTCACCAAGCACAATCCCTGCCTCAGGGCCTCTGGCCATGCCAGTCCCTCTTCCTGGAACATTCCTCCCCAGAGGGCCACATTATTTTCTTCCTGTATTAGTCTCCCACGGCTGCCATAACAAATGACACAAACGTGGTGGCCCAAACAAAATAATTTCATTCTTTTACAGTTCTGGAGTCCAGAGTTCCAAAATCACTCCCCTTCCAAAGGCTCCAAGGGAGAATTCCGGCATCTTCCAGCTTCTGGTAGCTCCATGTTCCTTGGCTTATGGCTGCCTCTGTCTTCACATGGCCCTCTCCTCTCCATCTGTCTTTCCTTTGTGTGTTTCTTATAATGACACTTGTTGTTGGATTAGAGTTCACCTGGATAATCTATCATCTAGAGATCCTTAACTACAAGAACTCTTTTCCCAAATAAGATTGCATTCAAAGGTTTTGGGGACTAGGACACTGACGTATCTTTTTGGGGGCCACCATCCAACCCACCACAGTCCATTCTCAAGTGCCCCCAAATTCATGAGTGAAATACACTGACCCCATCACAACATCCCCTAAGTCTCCATCCATTAGTTTGTTGTTGTTGCTGTTGTTGTTGTTTTCAGATGAAGTTTCACTCTTGTTTCCCAGGCTGGAGTGTGGTGGCATGATCTCGGCTCACTACAAACTCCACCTCCCGGGTTCAAGTGATTCTCCTGCCTCAGCCTTCTAAGTAGCTGAGATTACAGTCATGTGCCACCACACCTCGCTAATTTTTGTATTCGTAGTAGTGACGGGGTTTCACCATGTTGGCCAGGCTGGTCTCGAACTTCTGATCTCAGGTGATCCACCCACCTTGACCTCCCAAACTGCTGGGATTACAGGTGTGAACCACCACATGTGGGCCCATTACAGTATTAACTCAAATCCAAAATTTCATCTAAAGATAATTATCTCAAAAAAGTCCCTTATCTCATTAGTTAATTAGGAATGGGTGAGAACTGGGATATGTTCTATCCTAAGGCAAAATTCCTCTCCACCTATGGACGTATGAAACTAGGAAAAAAATTACATGCTTCCAAAATATCATGGGGGACAGGCATAGGACAGATATTTCCATTCCGAAATGGAGAAAGCAGAAGGAGTATAAAGGTTATGAGTCCCAAGCAAGTCCAAAATCCATCAGGGCCAATTCTGATAAGTTCCAAGGCCTGAGGATGATTCTCTTCGGCTCAATGATCCACTCTCAGCAGCCCTGTCTAGCCCAGTTGCTGTCTGTAGAATTTTGCGGGTCCGATAGCCTTCTTTCATTTTGTCTTGTCTCCATCTCTTTCAGTCTAAGCTGGCATTGTTTCTGCTGGTATAATATTTCCAAAAACCTTGTGGGTCTCCCATGTATTTAATAGGGATTCATGCCATTAGACAAGAGGCACCTCCATATATATTTCCTGGTTGAGTTCATCTCTATTTTATCCCTGGCTTCTGTGAAAATGGTTGAGTAAATGCATAAGTCACATACCTAATCTCTTCAGCACAAAGTTCTCTAGATACATTTTTGTTTCTCTCTCTGCAGCACGCTTTTCCAACAGTAAATTTCCTCATTTTAACATCCTTTGCAATCTGGATAGGCCAAGAAACTTTTAAATCCACAAGCACTGTTTCCTTTTTGTTTAACAGTTCCTTCCTCAGTTTATTTCTTTCATCTCATATTTGAAGCCACAAGGATAAATCAGGCCATACCTTTAACACTTTGCTTGGAATTCTCCTCACTAAGTTCATTGCTTAACAAGTTCTACTTTCCACACAACAGTAAAACACACTTCAGCCAAGTTTTCTGTCACCATATAAACAGGATCTCCTTTCCTCCAGTTTTCTTTCTTTCTTTCTTTTCTTTTTTTTTTTTTTTTGTGACAGAGTCTCACTTGGTCACCCAGGCTGGAGCGCAGTGGCCGGATCTCAGCTCACTGCAAGCTCCGCCTCCCGGGTTTATGCCATTCTCCTGCCTCAGCCTCCCGAGTAGCTGGGACTACAGGCGACCACCACCTCGCCTGGCTAGTTTTTTGTATCTTTTAGTAGAGACGGGGTTCCACCATGTTAGCCAGGATGGTCTCAATCTCCTGACCTCGTGATCTGCCTGTCTCGGCTTCCCAAAGTGCTGGGACTACAGGCTTGAGCCACCGTGCCCGGCCTCCTCCAGTTTTCAATAACATGTTTCTCATTACTTAGCTGGTCACAGTGGCTCTTGCCTATAATCCCAGCACTTTGGGAGGCTAAGGTGGGAGGACTGCTTGAGGCCAGGAGTTCAAGACCAGCCTGGGCAAAATAGGGAGACTCTCTCTACAAAAAATAAAAAATTAACCAGGCATGGTGGTTTGTGCCTGTAGTCCCAGCTACTCAGAAAGCTGAGGTGGGAGGATTGCTTGAGCCCAGGAGGTTGAGGCTGCAGTGAGCTGCGATCACACCACTGTTCACACCAGCCTGGACAACAGAGCAAGACTGTCTCAAAAACAAAACAAATCAAAACAGAACAAAACGATGTTCCTCTTTTCCTTCTGAACTCTCACCAGAAATGCCTTTAATGTTCATATTTCTACCAACATTCTGTTCATAACTATATATTATTTGCGCTTATGGAAGTTTTCACTTCCATGCTCCTAATTTCCTTCTGAGCCCTCAACATCAGCATCTTTTCTTTTTTTTTTCTTTTTCTTTTTTTTTTTTTTTTTTTGAGATGGAGTCTAGCTCTGGCACCCAGGATGGAGTGTAGTGGTTCCATCTCAGCTCACTGCAACCTCCGCCTCCTAGGTTCAAGTGATTCTCCTGCCTCAGCCGCCCGAGCAGCTGGGATTACAGGAGCTCACCACTACTCCCGGATACTTTTTTGTATTTTTAGTAGAGACAGGGTTTCACTGTGTTGATCAGGCTGGTCTTGAACTCCTGAACTTGTGATCCACCTACCTCGGCCCCCCAAAGTGCTGGGATTACAAGCGTGAGCCACCGCACCCACCCAGCATCTTTATTTATTTTTATTTTATTTTATTTTATTTTGGAGACAAAGTCTCGCTCTGTTGCCCAGGCTGGAGTGCAGTGGTGTGATCTCAGCCTCTGCCTCAGCCTCCCCAGTAGCTGGGATTACATGTGCCCCCACCACGCCCAGCTAATTTTTGTATTTTTAGTAGAGATGGGGTTTCACCATGTTGGCCAGGCTGGTCTCAAACTCCTGACCTCAAGTGATCCGCCTGTCTCAGGCTCCCACAGTGCTGAGATTATAGGCATGAGCCACTGCACCCAGCCAACATCAGTATCTTTAATATCTATATATATATATAGATATTTTTACCAGCCGTCTACTTAAGGCAATGTAGGCTTTTTTCTATTATGTACCTCCAAATTTTTCCAGCCTCTACCCATTATCCAATTCCAAAGCTATTTACTCATTTTAGGTATTTGTTACAGTAGCAACCCACTCCTAGTACCAAAATCCACATTCGTTTCCAGGACTGTGCTGCGGTTTGGGTATGGATTATTTGGCCCTGCCTAGTCTCATGTTGAAATCTGATCCCTAATGCTGGAGGTTAAGGCCTGGTGGGAGGTGTTTGGATCACAGGGTTTGATCCCTCGTGAATGGCTTGGTGCCATTCTTTTTTTTTTTTTTTTTGAGATGGAGTCTTGCTCTGTTGCCCAGGCTGGAGTGCAGTGGTGCGATCTCGGCTCACTGCAAGCTCCGCCTCCTGGGTTCACGCCATTCTCCTGCCTCAGCCGCCCGAGTAGCTGGGACTACAGGCTCCTGCCACCATGCCTGGCTAATTTTTTTGTATTTTTAGTAGAGACAGGGTTTCACTGTGTTAACCAGGATGGTCTTGATCTCCTGACCTTGTGATCCACCTGTCTCAGCCTCCCAAAGTGCTGGGATTACAGGCATGAGCCACTGTGGCTGGCCTGGCTTGGTGCTATTCTCATGGAAGTGGGTGAGTTCTCATTCAGTTCCCGTGAGAAGCGCTTGTTGAGAAGAGTTGGGCGCCTCCGCCTCTTTTTCTCCATTTCACTCTCACCACGTGATCTCTGTATGCTGGCTCCTCTTAGACTTCTGCCATAAGTGGAAGCAGCACAAAGCCCTCCCCAGACGCTGAGCAGAGGCCAGTGCCATGCTTCTGGTACAGCCTGCAGAAGTGTCATCTTAATAAACCTCTTTTCTCAATAAATTACCCAGCCTCAGGTAATCCCCCATGACTACACAAAGGGACTAAGGCCATGTCAAACTACCACAAACTTGGTGACTTAAGAACAGAAATTTATTCTCAGTTTTGGAGCCCCAAATTCCTAGATCAAGGGCCACACTTCCTCTGAAGTCTCTAGGGGAGAATCGTTCCTTGTCCCTTCCAGCTTCAGGTGGCTCCAAGTGTTCCTTGGCTTGTGGCTGCATCACTTCAATCTCTGCCTCCATCTTCACCTGGTCTTCACCTTTCTGTGTATCTCCGTGCGTGTCGTGGTTTTTTTGTTTTGGTTTTGTTTTTGTTTTTAAAGATGAAGTCTCGCTCTGTCGCCCAGGCTGGAGTGCAGTGTTGCGATCTCAGCTCACTGCAACCTCCGCCTCCTGGGTTCAAACGATTCTCATGCCTCAGCCTCCGGAGTAGCTGGGACTACAGGCTCGCACCACCATGCCCGGCTAATTTTTGTATTTTTAGTAGAGCTGGGGTTTCACCATGTTGGTCAGGCTTGTGTTGAAGTCCTGACCTCAGGTGATCCCTTGCCTCAGCCTCCTTACAGGCGTGAGCCACCGCACCCACCCCTCTGTGTGTTTTTCTTATGAGATACTTGTCACTGAACTTAAGGCCCACGTGAATAATCCTGGATGATCTCATCTTGAGATCCTTAATGGCATCTTCAAAGACCTTTTATTAAATAAGGTTACATTCATAGGCTTTGGGTAATAGGATGTGGATGCATCTTTTCAGGGCCACCATTCAACCCTCTACACTTCCTAATCTCCTGCAGGCCTTTACTAAAAGATGATCTTCTAAGGAAGACTTTCCCTGATCACATTATTTATTTATCTATTTGTTTATTTATTTATTTTGAGATGGAGTCTCACTCACTCTGTTGCCCAGGCTGGAGCACAGTGACATGATCTTGGCTCACTGCTGCCTCTGTCTCCCAGGTTCAAATGATTCTGCCTCAGCCTCCCAAGTAGCTGGGATTACAGGCACCCACCACCATGGTCGGCTAATTTTTTTTTTTTTTTTTGAGATGGAGTCTTGCTCTGTTGCCCAGGCTGGAGTGCAGTGGCACGATCTCAGCTCACTGCACCCAGGAGGCAATCTCCACCTCCTGGATTCATGCTATTCTCCTGCCTCAGCCTCTCGAGTAGCTGGGACTACAGGCATGTGCCACCATGCCCAGCTAATTTTTGTATTTTTAGTAGAGATGGGGTTTCACAATATTAGCCAGGCTGGTCTCGAAATCCTGACCTCAGGCAATCCACCCACGTTGGCCTCCCAAAGTGTTGGGCCTCTGAGTAGCTGGGACTACAGGTGTACGCCACCATGCCCTGCTAATTTTTGTATTTTTAGTAGAGACAAGGTTTCACCATGTTAGCCAGGCTGGTCTCGAACTCTTGACCTGAGGCAATCCACCTGCCTTGGCCTCCCAAAGTGTTGGGATTATAGGTGTGAGCCACCATGCCCAGCCTAATTTTTGTATTTTTAGTAGAGATTGAGTTTCACCATGTTGGCCAGGCTACTTGAACTCCTGAGCTCAAGTGATCTGCCCACCTCGGCCTTCCAAAGTGCTGGGATCACAGGCATGAGCCACTGTGTGGCCAACTGCATTATTTAAAAGCATACCCTCCCTCCACATTCCAGCCCTCCCTGTCTATATTAGTTTGTTATCATGCTGCTAATAAAGACATACCGGAGGCCGGGCAATTTATAAAGGAAAGAGGTTTAATAGACTCACAGTTCCACCTGGCTGGGGAGGCCTCACAATCATGGTGGAAGGTGAAGGAAGAACAAAGGCACGTCTTACATGGTGACAGGCAAAAAGAATGAGAATCAAGTGAAAGGGGTTTTCCCTTATAAAACCATGAGATCTTGTGAGACTTATTCACTACCATGAGAACAGTATGGGGGAAACTGCCCCCCATGATCCAATTATCTCCCACTGGATCCTTCCCATAACAGGTGGGAATTATAAGAGCTACAATTCAAGATGAGATTTGGGTGGGGACGCAGCCAAGCCATATCACTGTCCTCTCTCCTGGTTTGATTTTTCTCAGTAACACTTACTCTCAGGCACACCATGCGTAGTTCACTGATGTATTGATTTTCATGTCTGTTTCCCTACTAGAATATAAACTCCATGAAAATAGATTGTCTCTGTGTTGTTCTTTGCTGTATTCCCAATGCACAAAACAATCCTGGGAACACAGAAGACATTCAGTAAATAACAGGAAAGAAGAAATAAGTGACTGATCATAGTGAGTGCCAAGTTCTGCATTAAATAGAAGGATACAAACAGTGCAGTAGGAACACAAAGGAGGGATCGGTGGTTCTGGTTCTGTTTGTGTGTCTTGTAAGCATCACAAAGAGGACATACCTGAGCTAAACCAAGTGGGAATGGGGAGTGTTGGGGCTCTCCAGAGGCAAGAAGAGCGAAACCAAGATCCAGAGTGTGTCTGGGAGAGGATGAGGAGGCTGCTGCCACTGGTCAATGGCCTGTAGAGAAAGAAGGAGAGAAAAGGGAAGGAATGGTGCAGGTGAGGCAGGGGCCTCTTTGGCCTATGGGCTGCCAGTCTCCCCAGGCTTTGCTGCTGTGAACCTCCATGATGGGAGAGAACATCCATGTCTGGGCACCTCCCGGTAGGAGATGCAATTTGGTGATTCCTCCCCAAAAATATCTGAAACAGGGAAGCCCCACAGTTACTCTCAGTGACCACATATGTCAAGGTGCCTTGGTACACTGGTCAGCCCTCTATTGTTTGCAAGCAACTGAAGCCCAACTCAGACTGACTTCAGCTTAAAAGGGCACTTATTGGTCCCGGTATCTGAACAGTGGCGAGGTAGATCTCACTTTAGGCCTAAGTGCATCCAGGGTTCAGTGTCACCAGTAATCCGTCTCACTTCCCCTGCAGGGACTCTCAGGCAGGCCACATCTCCAACACGCACACCACTCAGCCAGGCGGGATGGCATGCAGCAGTTCTGAATCTACAAGCCCATCAGAAAACCACCTTTCTGGCGGGCCCGGTGGCTCACTCCTGTAATCCCAGCACTTTGGGAGGACTAGGCGGGTGGATCATCTGAGGTCAGGAGTTCGAGACCAGCCTGGTCAATATGGTGAAACCTCATCTCTACTAAAAATACAAAAATTAGTTGGGCGTGGTGCTGGGCACCTGTAATCCCAGCTACTCAGGAGGCTGAGGCAGGAGAATCGCTTGAACCCAGGAAGCGGAGGCTGCAGTGAGCCAAGATTGTGCCATTGCAAGGTTAGCTTTGATGGGGCACGGCACCGTTGGGTCATGTGGTCATCTTTGAACCAATCACTATAGCCAGCAGGGTGTAATCTGCTGACTGGCCAGGCCTGGATCACGTGACCAGCCTTGCATCTGAGAGGTCAAGCTAACCCTTCCCCCAACCAAGGGGACTGAAAACTCAGCATGGCTTTGATTCCTCCAAGGAAAATCCAGGTACTGGTATGAGAAGAAGGCAGGATGGGTTCTGGAAAGCCATGAGCCAGAAACAGCTCTTGTCACTGGGCCTGTGGCTAATATGAAATGAGCTGCTGGAACACACTTTGCTGCATCAGCTGGCTCTCTCATTCACTCAAGAAGACACACTGGGGAGACATGATTTTAGGGTGTGGCTGATACAGTCAGGCCCCTGCCTTTACTGGCCCAGGTGTGCTGGCCCAACTCCCAACTGCCAGCTCCTGCATTTGTTTTTATTTATATTTATTATTTATTTAGAGACAGAGTTTCACTCTGTCACCCAGGCTGGAGTGCAGTGGTATGATCTTGGCTCACTACAACCTCCACCTCCTGGATTCAAGCGATTCTTCTGCCTCAGCCTCCCTGGTAGCTGGGACTACAGGCCTGTGACTCCAAGGCCAGTTACTTTTTGTATTTTTTTGTAGAGATGGAGTTTCGCTGTGTTGGCCAGGCTGGTCTTGAACTCCTGACCTCAAGTGATCTGCCCGCCTCACACCCTCAGAGTGCTGGGATTATGGGCATGAGTCACCACGCCCAGCCACATATATACTTTAAAATCACATATTAGGTACAACTTTAGAAATGTAGCTTTGTTCCCTCTGTCATATTCCATTAAATGAGTATGTCTATATTTTACATTACTCTCTGCACATGCATCCGCCCTCTCTTCGTCATTGTCACTGTGCTTACTCTCTGAGTGTCTCTCAGCTTTCCACTGTCACTGCCATCTAAGTGTTTGTAACACCTAAGATGCTGTCCCTGGAAATTTAACACAAGTCACAATTATCTACTTGCAAAATATTACGTCCTGCAGGTATATTTCATTTTTTCATATACATAAACCATTTGATGAATTTTCACAAATAGAACCCATTCTCTGGGCGAGGTGGCTCACGCCTGTAATCCCAGCACTTTGGGAGGCTGAGGCAGGCAGATCACGAGGTCAGGAGATCGAGACCATCCTGGCTAACACAGTGAAACCCTGTCTCTACTAAAAATACAAAAAAAATTAGCCTAGTGTGGTGGCGGTGCCTGTAGTCTCAGCTACTGGGGAGGCTGAGGCAGGAGAACGGCGTGAATCCAGGAGGTGGAGCTTGCAGTGAGCCGAAATGGTGCCACTGCACTCCAGCCTGGGGCACAGAGCCAGACTCGTCTCAAAAAAAAAAAAAAAAAAAAAAGAAACAGAACATGCCCAGTTCGCCAGAATGCCCCTCATGCTCCTCCTGGTCACTATCCACCACCACAAAGGGAAACACTGTCTTTACTTCTAACATCACTGGTTGGTTTGGCCTGTTGTTGTTTTTCTCTTTTGACTTCATTTCTTTCTCTTTCATTCTCCTTTCTGTCTTCCCCCTTCCTTCCTTCCCTCTGTCCCTCCCTTCCTTCCTTTCTTCTTTATCTCTTTCTACTTTTCTCTCTTTCTCTCTCTCTCTTTTTTTTTTTTTTTTTTGAGACAAGGCCTCACTCTGTCGCCCAGACTGGAGTGCAGCGGCGTGATCTCGTCTCCAACTCGTGATCTCGTCTCCAACTCGTGATCTCGTCTCCAACTCGTGATCTCGTCTCCAACTCGTGATCTCGTCTCCAACTCGTGATCTCGTCTCCAACTCGTGATCTCAGGTGATCCATCCGCCTGGGTCCCACGAAGTGCTGGGATTACAGACGTGAGCCACCACGCCAGGCCTTGACTTCATTTCTTTATTTATGATATAGAGTTTTGTTTTGTTTCCTTTCCTTTTTTTTTTTTTTTTTTTTGAGACAGAGTCTCGCTCTGTCGCCCAGGCTGGAGTGCAGTGGCGCGATCTCAGCTCACTGCAAGCTCCGCCTCCCGGGTTCAAGCAATTCTGCCTCAGCCTCCCAAATAGCTGGGATTACAGGCGCCTGCCACCGCGCCCGGCTAATTTTTTTTGTATTTTCAGTAGAGACGGGGTTTGCCCATGTTAGCCAGGATGGTCTCGATCTCCTGACCTCGTGATCCGCCCGCCTCAACATCCCAAAGTGCTGGGATTGCAGGCGTGAGCCATCGCGCCCGGACTTGTTTTTCTTTATTTTTTGTTTTTATATAGGTTTCTCTTAAAATATGTTTTACATTGTGGTTTTTATATATTTTTAAAGTTGCAATTTTATCCATTTTTAGAATGAATTTAATGGTGTTAATTTCATTCATAGTGTTGTACAACCATCGCCACTATTTCCAAAACTTTAAATCACCCTAGAGACTCTTTAACCATAAAGCAATAACTCCTTATTTCTCCATAATCCCAACCCCTGGGAACTTCCAATCTCCTTTCTATCTCCATGAATTTTCCTATTCTAATTAATTTTTTTTTTTTTTTTGTAGAGAGATGATTTCACCATGTTGCCCAGGCTGGTCTTGAACTACTGGACTCAATTGATCCACCTGCCTCGGCCTCCCAAAGTGCTGAGATTATAGGCATGAGCCATCCCACAGGCTGAATTTGCCTATTCTAGGTAGTTCTCACAATATTTGTTCTTTTGTGTCTGGTGTGTTTCCCTTAGCATAATGTTTTCAAGGTTCGTCCATGTTGTAGCATGTATCAGAACTTCATCACTTTTATTGCTTTCTATAGCTGGATCACATTTTATCTGTTCATGGACACTTGGATTGTTTTTACCTTTTACCTTATTTAGTCTGTTTTTTGTTTGTTTGTTTGTTTGTTTTGAGTCAGTCTCGCTCTGTCACCCAGGCTGGAATGCAGTTGCATGATCTCGGCTCACTGCAACCTCCGCCTCTCAGGTTCAAGCGATTCTCCTGCCTCAGCCTCCTGAGTAGCTGGGAATACAGGCACCTGCCACCATGCCTGGCTCATTTTTGTATTTTTAGTAGAGATGGGGTTTCACCATGTTGGTCAAGCTGGTCTCGAACTCCTGGCCTGAAGTGATCCACCCGGCTTGGCCTCCCAAAGTGCTGGGATTGACAGGTGTGAGACACTATGCCTGGCCTAAAGTACCCCTTTCAAAGTAATCTTTAAAGGACTTGTTTACAGTGTTATTTAACACTTGCAATTGTGAAGTCATATCCCCAGGAAAAATTACCAAATCTGCATTAAATTTGCCTCTTTTTTGCCCCAACGAATTCTTTTGGATGACTGCCATAAACATCCCAAATTAGAATTCTCTGAGGTCATTTCAGGCTATTGTGTCTTCCCCAAATAGTACTTCCTTGTTTGAAATAATCAGAAAACATCAGGTAATGCAAGACCTTTTATGAGAACTTGTACATACAGGGACTCTCTCTTTTCTGAGTAATTATTTTGGAAGGGGAAAAAAAGGCGTGCCGAATATTCAGGAACAGCTGCTCTGTACAGAAGTATTTGTTGTTCCATTGTTGTAACAGAAAACGATTGGGAATGCCCAAATATCCTAATTGAATTATTTGATTCAGTGGAATACTAAAGAACCATTTAACAAAATCAAGGTGAATTTCTGCATAGGACTATAGACTTAAGAAGTATGCATCTCTTTTTGTATATACACAATCTATTTGGAAGAAATTGTAGTCAGTGATGGGAAGGGGAAGGGTTGCAGAGGTGGGAGGGAGAGTTACGTAGCTTTGCAGATAATTTGGAGCTTTCAAAACATGTTTTTACCCACATACATTTATTATTTATTCTAAAAAAACTAATTTAAAATGTAAAAGACTGGGCATGGTGGCTCATGCCTTAATCCCAGCACTTTGGGAGGTCAAGGCAGGAGGATCGCTTGAGCCCAGGAGTTTGAGACCAGCCTGGGCAACAAAGTGAGCCCTCATCTCTACAAAACATTTTTAAAAAGTTAGCCAGGCATGGTGGCACGTGCCTGTAGTCCCAGCTTCCTGGGAGGCTGGGGTGGGAGGATCGATTGAGCCCAGGACTTCAAGACTGCAGTGAGCTGTGATCCTGCTGCTGCACTCCAGCCTGGGTGACACGGGGAGACCCTGTCTCAAAACATTTTTTAAAAATTATGAAATATAGACGTTTGAAAAAGAATTAAAATTTTCATCCCAAGAATTGTATGCAATCATTTTGTCTAAGCCCTTAATGGTTCCCTTCAAAGCTGTCAAAATTTTCCCCTGCCCCCTACTATTGATTGGGATAAGAACTAAGGAGAGGGGCTAACCACAGTGGGTGTCTCCTTTGGGGGCTCTATTCTCAGCAATGGAAGGACCCCCGTGTGACAAACTCAGGGCTCACTTCTCCATGAGGCCCAGCAGGCCCAGTGCTTAGGGCCTACGATACTTCTGAGGACCCACAAACATGTTGTAACTCTTTTTTTTTTTTTTTCTGGAGACCGATTCTCGCTTTATCGCCCAGGCTGGAGTGCAATGGCATGATCTTGGTTCACTGGAAACTCTGCCTCCCTGGTTCAAGTGATTCTCCTGCCTTAGCCTCCCAAGTAGCTGGGATTACAGGTACACACTACCATGCCTGTCTAATTTTTGTATTTTTAGTAGAGACAGGGTTTCACCATGTTGGCCAAGCTGGTCTCGAACTCCTGACCCCAAGTGATCTGCCTGCCTCGGCCTCCCAAAGTGCTGGGATTGTAGATGTGAGCCACCACTGTGCCTAGCCTGTAATGTATTTTTAATCAGCTAAAAAAAAAAAAGATTCCGGCTGGGCACAGTGGTTCATGCCTGTAATCCCAGCACTTTGGGAGGCCGAGGTGGGCAGATCACGAGGTCAAGCAATCAAGACTATTCCTGGCCAACATGGTGAAACCCTGTCTCTACTAAAAATACAAAAATTAGCTGGACATGGTGGCGCATGCCTGTAGTCCCAGCTACTCAGGAGTCTGAGGCAGGATAATTGCTTGAACCTGGAAGGTGGAGGTTACAGTAAGCCAAGATGGTGCCACTGCACTCCAGCTTGGCGACAGTGAGATTCTGTCTCAAAAAAACAAAACAAAACAAAACAAGAAAGAATCCAATCCAGCCTGTAAATTTTTTTTTTTTTTCCTTTGAGAGGGAGTGTCTTATTCTGTCACCCAGGCTGGAGTGCAGTGGCACGATCTCGGCTCACTGCAACCTTCGCCTTCTAGTTTCAAGCAATTATCCTGTTCAGCCCCCTGAGTAGCTGGGATTACAGGCACGCGCCACCATGTCCAGAGAATTTTTGTATTTTTAGTAGAGACAAAGTGTCACCATGTTGGCCAAGCTGGTCTCGAACTCCTGATCTCAGATGATCCAACTGCCTTGGCCTCCCAAAGTGCTGGGATTACAGATGTGAGCCACCGTGCCCAGCCTGGGTTGTATTTGTTTTGATATCAACACAGTCATAAGATATAGTTTTGTTTGTATATGCATACAAAAATTATACAAATTGTATATATTTACAATTTAAAAATTGTACAATTATATATATAACATATATTACATATATTTGTAAATTTTTTTTCACAAGGAAGGGCTCATGAAGACAAAATGGCCTTGAAAATCATAATGTGGTTCATGGGCAAATTTTTTCTGCAAAGAGACAGATAATACATTTTTCAGGCTTGGGAGCCAGATGGTCTCTGCTGCAACTCAACTCTGCCTTTGTAGCAGAAAACTGCTACAGACAATACACAAATGGGTGGGAGTGACTGTGCTTCAATAAAACTTTATAAAATCAGACGGCCAGGTGTGGTGACTCACGCCTGTAATCCCAACACTTTGGGAGGCCGAGGTGGGCGGATCATGAAGTCAAGAGATCGAGACCCTCCTGGCCAACATAGTGAAACCCCATCTCTACTACAAATACAAAAATTAGCAGGGCATGGTGGCGCGTGCCTGTAGTCCCAGCTACTCAGGAGGCTGAGACAGGAGAATTGCTTGACCCGGGAGGCAGAGGTTGCAGTGAGCCGAGATTGCACCACTGCTCTCCAGCCTGGGTGACAGAGCAAGACTCCGTCTCAAAAAAAAAAAAAAAAAAAAAAAGTTAATAAAATAAAATAAATAAATAATAAAAATTAAAAAATAAAAGCAGACAGTGGGCCCAGTTTGATCAGAGGGCCATAGTTTGCAGCCTGTGCAGTTGGTGCTCAGTAAATGCCCGCAGAGTATTTGCCGAATGCATGAAGGAACTGGAGAGAGAGGTTGATCCCTGTCCGGTGGCTGAGTTAGGGGAGGGAGGAGAGTAACAGGGAGTGGCTACTGGGCTGGAGGTCAGTTTTCTTTGTGTTTCCTCAGCCCCTAATTTGCTCTGTGACCTTGGGCAAGCTGTCGCCCCTTGGTGGGCCTCAGCCTCTGTCTGTGGGATGAGGGCAGTACCTCTCATTTGCCGGACTGTGTGAAGGGGATGAAATGTCATGGAGGATGTGGAAGTGCTTGGAATAGGAAGAGGAGATTCCCTGTCGGCAGCACAGGGCAGGAACTGCCCACTTCCTGGAGGCCTGGCAGCCTGGGGAATGTCAATTTGGCAGAGGAAAGAAGGGGGTGGGGGCAGCCAGCAGTGTGACCCGAAACGCAAACAGTCCCCAGAGAGGGGCCGAAACTCTCAGGTTGGTGAAAACACCCTGTCAGGTTTCTATCCTGCCTCTCAGCAGGACAGGGGGAAGGTGCCCGGTGTCCCAGTGTGAGGACTATTGATTGGCCTGGACACCCGCTTATAGCTGGAGTTTGCTTCTTAGTGGCCAGAGTCCCAGCCCCATGGAGGAAGCCCCATGTCCCCATCTCGCCGCAGGGCCACCCGATGACCTGGTCAGACAAGCTGTATTGTGACCTGGACTGGCAGTCTGGAAGCATGTATTGAAACTGACAACACACCAATGTCAGGTGTGTTACTTAGATTCCTGGCAAGTTACACAATTCACTCCAGGTGGACCAAATAAACAGTAGAGTTTTCATGACTCACGTGGTGTAGGCAGGGTCACCAGACCCTGCAAAGGTTGTCAAGGCACTCACCCCCCGAACCAGCACAGCGGGGTGCCATTATCACCCCAGGCTTAGAGGGCAAGTGGAGGGGAGACCCCAGTGGGAGCTGCAGCTGGCTGTGGGCGAGCATCTGCCTGCTTGGAGCTGTACTCATGAAAGGCACAGCCACTGCCAGACTCCACAGGGAAGCAGTGACGAAGTGGGAACATACCCTGACCTCCCTCTCCAGCCTTCCAGTCTCCTGCCTGCACTTCCCACTGGTAGAACCCAACCAGAAGCCAGAGGGCAAGGGAGCTGGCAGGAAAATGCAGCCCATGGGGGCCAGGCTCCCAGGACGGTGGAGCAGAGCGGAGATGTACGCGGGTAGGTAAACAGAAAAAAAACTAGAGAACGGCGCTCAAGAATGCATGAGGAGGTGCAGACATGAAGATTACTTGTACCACTGTCTGTAATGTTAACAGGAGCAACCAATCGGTGAAGGAAATTGTTCGAAAAAACGATTTCCCCCAAAACTGTGTCAGTCAGGATAGACAAGGTTAAACTGCAAAAACAACTTAACTCTGAAATCTCCATAGTGTAACACACAAAGTTTTATTTAGCTCAGGCTATGTATCCAGCTCAGGCTGAGGCAGTCTCTTCTGTCTCATAATGACCCACCATCTCAACAAGAGGCTTCAGAGATCAGGAGACGGAAAAGCCTCAGGGGAAGAGGAGGGGCTTGAAACTTGCCTTTCGTGTGTGTGTGTGTGTGTGTGTGTGTGTGTGTGTGTGTGTGTGTGTGTGTGTGTGTGTGTGTGTGTGTGACGGAGTCTCGCTCTGTCACCGTGTGTGTGTGTGTGTGTGTGTGTGTGTGTGTGTGTGTGTGTGAGACGGAGTCTCGCTCTGTCACCCAGGCTGGAGTACAGTGGCACGATCTTGGCTCACTACAAGCTCCACCTCCCGGGTTCACGCCATTCTCCTGCCTCAGCCTCCCAGTAGCTGGGACTACAGGTGCCTGCCACCACGCCTGGCTAATTTTTTTGTATTTTTAGTAGAGACGAGGTTTCACTGTGTTAGCCAGGATGGTCTCGATCTCCTGACCTCGTGATCCGCCTGCGTTGGCCTCCCAAACTGCTGGGATTACAGGTGTGAGCCACCGTGTCCGGCCATAAATTCGCCTTTCTTTTAATTGCCTTTCACTAGAAGTGACCCTTGTCACTTCTGCTGGTGGCCCATTGGCCAGATGTAGTCATTTAGGCCCCTACAAAGGAGGTGGGATGCCTTCCTGCGTATTCAGGGAGGGAGAACTTGCTACCTTTATCCCTAATAATCTATTGCACAGAACAGGGAGCAGCTAAAAACAATGAGGTAGGGGCTGGACATGGAGGCTCACGCCTGTAATCACAACACTTTGGGAGGCCGAGGCAGGTAGATCTCCTGACATCAGGAGTTCAAGAGCAGCCTGGCCAAGATGGTGAAACTCCATCTCTACTAAAAATATAAAAACCAGCTGGGTGTGGTGGTGCACACCTGTAATCCCAGCCACTCAGGAGGCTGAGGCAGGAGAATCGCTTGAACCCGGGAGGCGGAGGTTGCAGTAAGCCAAGATCATGCCACTGCACTCCAGCTTCGTGAGAGAGCGAGGCTCTATCTCAAAATAAACAAACAACAAATACAATGAGGTAGATCTTTAGGTGCTGACACGGAAAGGTATCCAGAGTAAAATATTGAGTGAAAAGATAAGTTGCAGAACACTGCACACAATGATAACAAAAAATTCAGTCACAAAACAAATGCTATGTATGTTATGAATATATAGATACATAATATTTAATAAACAGGGTCTGGAATGATATATTGCAAACTGAAAAAGGGGTTACTTCTGGGGAGTGAAAGGGGATCCGGGTTTCAGCCTTCTCTGTAATGTATTAACTTTATTTATTTTTATTTACTTTTATTTTTTTGAGATGGAGTCTCGCTGTGTTGCCTAGACTGGAGTGCAGTGGCACAATTTTGGCTCACTGCAATCTCTGCCTCCTGGGTTCAAGTGATTCTTCTGCGTCAGCCCCCTGCACAGCTGGGATTGCAGGCGCCCGCCACCATGCCTGGCTAATATTTGTATTTTCTTTCTTCTTTTTTTTTGAGACAGAGTCTCAGACTGGAGTGCAGTGGTGTGATTTCGGCTCACTGCAACGTCCACCTCCTGGGTTCAAGCAATTCTCCTGCCTCAGCCTCCCAAGTAGCTGGGATTACAGGCACATGCCACCACGCCTAGCTAATTTTTGTATTTTTAGTAGAGAAGTGGTTTCACCATGTTGGCCAGGATGGTCTCCATCTCTTGACCTCATGATCCGCCCACCTTGGCCTTCCAAAGTGCTGGGATTACAGGCATGAGCCACGGCGCTCAGCCTAATATTTGTATTTTCAGTAGAGACAGAGTTTCACCATATTGGCCAGGCTGGTCTCGAACTCCTGACCTCAAGTGATCTGCCCGCCTCAGCCTCCCACAGTGCTGGGATTACAGGCGTGAGCCACTGCATGCAGCCTCTGTAATGTCTTCACTTTAGACACACAGAATGTATGCATATACTGCACTTGAGTAAGGAAGAGTAGCAGGTGCACCCTCCTCAGGGCCAGGGACCAAGTCTGAATCTAACTCTGCCCCTCACTTTTTGAGTGACCCTGGGAAAGTCATGGACTCCTTTTGGACCTCAGTTAGCTCAATTAGGAAAGTGGATCAGGTGCTCTCGAAGGCCCCTTTCCACTTAGAGCCCCCATGGTGCTCATTTCCCGTCTCCTCTCCCCTCTGTCCTCTATTAGTCGCCAGCAGAACCCTCCTGCCCTGGTGGCCACTTGGCATCACACACAGCCCAAGCATCAAGCACCACTGTAGGACTGTCTGGGATGGGCCTTCACCTGGCCCACTCCTGCAGGGCCCTGGGGTCTCCCTCCCTCCCAATCTCTCTCCTTGGCTGCTCTGGCAAGATGTTTAGGGAGTGAACCCCAATCAGGGCTGTGCTGCACACTTCTGAAAATGCAGGTGGGGCCGGACTCAGTGGCTCACGCCTGTAATCTTAGCACTTTGGGAGGCTGAGGCAGGCAGATCACGAGGTCAGGAGATCGAGACCATCCTGGCTAACACGGCGAAACACCGTCTCTACTAAAAAAATACAAAAAATGAGCCGGACGTGGTGGTGGGCACCTGTAGTTCCAGCTAGTCAAGAGGCTGAGGCAGAAGAATGGCGTGAACCGGGAGGCGGAGTTTGCAGTGAGCCGAGATTGGGCCACTGCACTCCAGCCTGGGCGACAGTGAGACTTCGTCTAAAAAAAAAAAAAAAAAAAAAAAAAACAAAAGAAAATGCAGGTGGGAGGGGCTGGCACAGCCTTGAAGACCCTGAGTACTTTGGCCTAACTTTACATGTCCCAAAGTGCCTCTGATACGCCCACAGCATGAGCACTGGGTCACTTGCAGCCAGGCTGCAGATCCCCCATTCATTCCTGCTGCCACGCACTAATGTGCACCATTCTTCTGCCTGTCTTGCCTTTCTCCTTAACCTTCCAGATCCTTCCACCCTGTAAGACTCAGGCCATGAAGCCTTTCTCTAGGGCTTTCTCACACCAAAAAGCTCCCCACTTGACAGCCCGAAGCACAGACTGACCGCCCCGAGAACTTTGGTCTTCAGTTACGTCTATACTTATTGGTCGTTTTGTTTTATTTAGATTTATATATCAAAGTATTTATGCTGTCTCGTTCCATGAAAGAATTGAAGCATCATTTTGCTGATATGTCTGTATGAAAGGCCTAATTATAAGTAAAAAATGAAACAAGTGGACTTTTTCCATAGTAAAAGCAGCAAAAGCACATTATTAATAGTTTGGAAAAGATCAAAGAGGGAAGAAAAGCCAGCCATTATCCCAGCGCAACTAATACAAAATCTAACACTGCCAGCAATTTTTCTTCCCAATCTTTATCCTGCTCATTTGCACTTTAAAGACCACCATTGTTCAATTTCTAGCCTGTTTTTTTCACTTAAAGTTGTGTCAAATCTATTTCCATGTTGTTGCATGAACTAATTCCAGGATCATCATCTAAAAATTGTTGCATGGGGTCGGGCAAGGTGGCTCATGTCTGTAATCCCAGCACTTTGGGAGGCTGAGGCGGGAGGATCACCTGAGATCAGGAGTTCAAGACCAACCTGGCCAATATGGTGAAACCCAGTCTCCACAAAAATACAAAAATTAGCTGGGCATGATGGCAGGTGCCTGTAATCCCAGCTACTTGGGAGGCTGAGCGGGGAGAATTGCTTGAACCTGAGAGGTGGAGGTTGCAGTAAGCCAAGATCGTACCATTGCACTCAAGCCTGGGTAACAGAGTGAGACTCCATCTCAAAAGTAAATAAATAAATAAATAAATATTGTATGGTATTTCTTTTCCTTTTTTTTTTTTTTTTTTTTTTTTTTTTTTGAGACAGGGTCTCACTCTGTTGCTCAGGCTGGAGTGCAGGTGGCACAGTCACGGCTCACTACAGCCTTGACCTCCCAGGCTCAAGTAATCCTCCCACCTCAGCCTATTGAGTAGCTGGCACTACAGGCGTGAGCCACCACGCCCAGCTAATTTTTGTAGAGATGGGGTTTCACCATGTTGCTGAAGATGGTCTCTAACTCCTGGGCTCAAGTGATCCACCTGCCCCGGCCTCCCAAAGTGCTGGGATTACAGGGGTGAGCCACCGCACCCGACCTGTGGGGTATATTTCATCAAAGAATATGCTGCAACTTGTTTAACCAGTGTCCCATTATTGGGCTGGTGGCTTCCAGTTACTGCTGTTGCAAATAAAGCTGAATGAACAGTTTGGTACACAAAGGTTTCCCCATGTTTTGGAAATATGCTTTCTGAATATTGATTTCTAAACTCTGCAGGATTGGTTTATGAAACTGAACAAGACATGTGTTTGCAAAGCTGTTAACTTGCAAGTTCACATGGGTGCTAGGGAGAGTGGATGCAGCTGCATGTTGTGTAACTCAGCAGACCCCAGTGGGCAAGACAATGTGACTGGGATGGGAGTTTCTGCACTTTCAGAGCCCTAGCTCTGATGCTAACTTGCTATGTGAGCTGGGACAGGTCCGTTGCCCTCCTTGAGCCTCAGACTTGGGTGATGAAATGCAAGGATCTGACAATTGCATTTTGTATTTTTTTCATTACAAATTACAGAAATTCCAACTCAACCCTTTGGATTGACCAAAGAGATGGTATTTATTGGCTCTTGCAAACATGTAAGAGATGTTGACTTCAGGTCTGGCTGTATCCAGGGGCTGAAACAATGTCATCTTTCTGTCTTGTGCCTCTGTTGTTTTGTGTGGTGCTCATTTTAAGATAGACAAAGGCCAGACATGACTTGCACCACTGCCCACCCCTGGTAGGAATAGATTTGTGGATGGGGAACTGACTCCACCTGGGCCCCACCTGCCCCTGAAGCTGAGGAGAGAGGCAACCTTTCTGCAACTCATGAACTCAGAGTTGAAGGAGGGGCAGCTCCCAGAGGAAAATTAAGGTTTGTAGCCAAGAGATGGAAAGATGGGTGCTGGGAAGTCAGTGGAACCTCATGTCTGCACATACTTAAGCCCATCTTTTCACTGATTCTTAGCACCATTGGGATCCTCATCTTAACACAGGAAGCAGAGGCTGAAAGCTCAAGTAAGTTGCACAAACAGAGCTGGACTCTGATCCAGGATTTCTGAGCCCTGATCCAGGACTTAGTCAGATTCACCCACTGTCTCTTCTCCGACACTCCTTTAATGTCCAAAGCCTGCTCCTGCAGCGCTGCACCACCTTGAACCGATTGCTGGCACAAGCATGTGTGCATTCAGCAAGCCTCCTAATCACATTCTGTGTCCCCCTCCTGTTATCTGGGGACAAGGGGAGGACAGCTCATCCCCACCCCAGGAAACAAAGCTCTGCTTTCAGGAGCCCATTCCTCCATGGGAGGCATCTGCACACAGAGCCAGTTGTCTGCAGAATGTCTTCCCCTCCACTAGAAACTGAATAAGATGCTGTGGTAGGAAATTGGGGGTGGGAGCAGAGAAACAGCCCTATAGACACCAGGAGGGTGTAGAGGAAGGGACAGGCTCTCTCACGTAATGAATGAGGTTGGCAGAAGGTTCTTACTGGAGACAGCATGGTTCCAGAGAACTGACTGAACTGACCAGAGCCAATACCCATTCTTGTCTGTGCCTCAGTTTCCCTCTCTGTACATGTTGCACAAGGAGCCCAGGAGCTTGGGCTAAGAACTTTCTAGCCCTGAAAATTCGTTGACTAACAAAGGGTCAATTTCCTCACACTAGAGAGAGTGCTTACAAATCAACAAGAAGAAACATCGCAAAAGGCAATTGGGCAATGGTGATGAGTAGGCCATTATCCCCTCCCTCTACCAAAAAACCCCCCAAAACTCCCAAACCCAAAAGGGTTAACAATGAACATAGGCAAAAATGTTCAGATTCAGTGGTAATCAAAGAACTGCAAATAATGCCAACAAAGCATTATTTTTAGCAGTCTCACCAATTATGTTGATAAAGGTGATCTCACACCTAGTGGAGAGGATGGGCACTCAGCCACTTCAGGGAGGAATAGAAACAGGTGTTATTTTCTTTCTGGGAGTACTTTGTCAGTATTAAACCTTGGAACACTGTGGGCTAGCAATTCCGCTTCTTGGACTCTCTCTGAAGGCAAGGATTGTGGATGTTTGCAAAAGTCATTTAGCAAAACAAAAAGAATGTATCATTTATTTATTTAATTATTTATTTTATTTATTTTTCAGACCAATTCTTGCTCTGTCGCCCACGCTGGAGTGCAGTGGTGTGATCTCTGCTCACTGCGACCTCTGCCTCTGGAGTTCAAATGATTCTCGTGCCTCAGCCTTCCGAGTAGCTGGGATTACAGGTGCATGCCACCACATCTGGCTAATTTTTGTATTTCTAGTAGAGACAGGGTTTCACCATGTTGGCCAGGATGGTCTCGAACTCCAGACCTCAGGTGATCTGCCCGCCTTGGCCTCCCAAAGTGTTGGGATTACAGGTGTGAGCCACCATGCCCGGCCAGGATGTGTTATTAAAATTATGAATCAGATCATGTCAGCTTCCACCTGCCCCTTAGAATACTCCCATGGTTTCTCTTCATCAGGCTTAGAACAACTCCGACTCTACCACGTAGCCTGGTCCTGCTCTCTTCCTCCCACCTCCATCCCCTTCACCCACTGCCTGTCTCCTTTCTGGTCCTCAAACCAGAAAGGCCAGGTCTGGTCCAGTCTCAGGATCTTTGTGCTTGCTCCTCCATCTGCCTGGAATGCTCACCTCCCTAGAATGTGACCTCAGTAGGAGGGTCTCTATGTTTTTTGTTTTGTTTTTTCCTGAGATGGAGTTTCACTCTTGTTGCCCAGGCTGGAGTGCAATGACGTGATCTTGGCTCACTGCAACCTCCGCCTCCCAGGTTCAAGTGATTCTCCTGCCTCAGCCTCCTAAGTAGCTGGGATGACAGGCGCGTGTGACCATGCCTAGCTGATTTTTGTATTTTTGGTAGAGACAGGGTTTCGCCATGTTGACCAGGCTGGTCTCGAGCTCCTCACCTCAGGTTATCCACCCACCTCAGCCTCCCAAAGTGCTGAGATTAGAGGCGTGAGCCACCTTTCCTGGCCGAGGGTCTCTATATTATTCACTGCTAGACCCCTGGCCTGAACCCCGACATCAGTAGATGTTCCCTGAATACATGAAAGATTAAGAGCATGAGCTTTGGGGTCAGAAGCAGGTGTGGGCTTGAGTCCCAGCTCCATCACTCGTTAGCTGTGTGGCCTTGTGTAAGTTCCTTCACCTCTCTGAGCTTTGGGTTCCTCTGCTGTGAAGTACAAGCAGAGGAACTCCCTCAACGGGGGTGCAGAAGCATATCAAGTCTGGTGCAGTGTAAGCCCTGGAGGATCATCTGTGATAATTACAGGCATCTCTGAATTTTATCTGTAATTGTCCTGCCATGGGTTGAGGAACTCCAGGCATCCATAGAGTGCATCCACCAAAAGGATGTAGTAGGAAATGATCTACGGGCCGGGTGCGGTGGCTCAGCACTGTAGGAGGCCGAGGTGGGTGGATCCCTTGAGCCTAGGAGTTTGAGATCAGCCTGGCCAACGTGAAGAAACCCTGTCTCTAAAAAATTTACAAAAATTAGCCAGGCATGGTGGCGTGCGTCTGTAATCCCAGCTATTCAGGAGGCTGAGCGGGGAGGATCGCTTGAGCCTGGGAAGTGGAGGTTGCAGTGAGCCGAGATCGCACGACTACACTCCAGCCTGGGAGACAGAGTTAAAGTATACAGTGAGTTTGGCCGGGCGCGGTGGCTCAAGCCTGTAATCCCAGCACTTTGGGAGGCCGAGACGGGCGGATCACGAGGTCAGGAGATCGAGACCATCCTGGCTAACACGGTGAAACCCCGTCTCTACTAAAAAAATACAAAAAACTAGCCGGGTGAGGTGGCGGGCGCCTGTAGTCCCAGCTACTCGGGAGGCTGAGGCAGGAGAATGGTCTAAACCCGGGAGGCGGAGCTTGCAGTGAGCTGAGATCCGGCCACTGCACCCCAGCCTGGGCGACAGAGCAAGACTCTGTCTCAAAAAAAAAAAAAAAAAAAGTATACAGTGAGTACTTAATGTTGCCAATAGGTTCCTGGAAACTCAGACTCTAAGTGAAAGGAGGAACTACATGCTATAGGAACTTAACTCTTGTTTATACCAATTAACCTACGGTAAAATTGGTTTTGTTATACAGTCTGTTGTTTCTGCTTAACAGTTGAAGTTTCCAAGAACCTACCGATGACGTTAAGTGAAGACTCACTGCACCATTTGCTCATGTATTTTATCGCCGTGGGCATAAGATGCATGCTTATAAAAATTCAAGCAATGAATCAAGTACAAAGTGAAAGTCTCCTACATCCCACAATTTCTCATCCAAATTTCATGCTATATTAAATGAAAAAGGCAGGTTAAAAAATCCCAATATGCACAGTATAAACTCACATAAAAATTAAAATATGGCTGGGTGCAGTGGCTCACGCCTGTAATCCCAGCACTTTGGGAGGCCGAGGTCAGGAGTTCAAGACCAGCCTGGCCAATATGGTGACATCGTCTCTACTAAAAATACAAAAATTAGCTGAGTGTGGTGACATGCGCCTGTAGTCCCAGCTACTCAGAAGGCTGAGGCAGAATAATCCCTTGAACCTAGGAGGCGGAGGTTGCAGTGAGCCAAGATCGTGCCACTGCATACCAGCCTGGGCGACAGAGCGAGACTCTCTCTCTCTCTCTCTGATATATATATATATATATCTCCTCATAAGGAAAAGCCTGGAGGATTTACATTAAAGTGTCAAGGATGTTTGGTGGGAGAGCAGAGATTACTTGCATTTTTCTTTTTTTTTTTTTGAGACGGAGTCTTGCTCTGTCACCCAGGCTGGAGTGCAGTGGCGCCGTCTCGGCTCACTGCAAGCTCCACCTCCTGGGTTCACGCCATTCTCCTGCCTCAGCTTCCCGAGTAGCTGGGACTATAGGCGCCCGCCACCACGCCTGGCTAATTTTTTGTATTTTTAGTGGAGACGGGGTTTCATCGTGTTAGCCAGGATGGTCTCGCTCTCCTGACCTCGTGATCCACCCACCTCGGCCTCCCAAAGTGAGGGGATTACAGGTGTGAGCCACCGTGCCTGGCCAGATTGTTCGCATTTTTCATGGTCTTTTTTGACTTTTCTTTTTTGAGACAGGGGGTCTTGCTGTGTTGCCCAGGCTGGAGTGCAGTGGCACAATCACAGTTCACCACAAACTCAAACTCCTGGACTCAAGTGATTCTCCCACTTTAGCCTCCTGAGTAGCTGGGACTACAGACACATGCCATCATGCCCAGCTAATTTAAAAAAAAATTTTTTTTTTTGGTAGAGATGGGGTTTCGCTATGTTGCTCAGGCTGGTCTCGAACACCTAGGCTCAAGGATTCCTCCCGCCGCAGCCTCCCATAGTGCTGGGATTACAGGCATGAGTCATGCCTGGCCATTTTTGGCTTTTTCGTGGCTTCCTCACTGTCTGTGATGGCTGACCACGTATTACTTTATGTAATCTGAAAACGCCCATGTGGCCAGGCGTGGTGGCTCATGCCTGTAATCCCAGCACTTTGGGAGGCCAAGGTGGGTGGATCACAAGGTCAGGAGATCGAAAATGTCCTGGCTAACATGGTGAAACCCCATCTCTACTGAAAATACAAAAAAAAATTAGCCAGGCGTGGTGGCGGGCGCCTGTAGTCCCAGCTACTCGGGAGGCTGAGGCAGGAGAATGGCGTGAACCCGGGAGGCGGAGCTTGCAGTGAGCAGAGATTGCGCCACTGCACTCCAGCCTGGGTGACAGAGTGAGACCCTGTCTCAAAAAAAAAAAAAAAAAAAGCCCAGGTAGCAGTTAACTTGATGTCCCCTGCCTCGCCCCAACCCCTACCTTCCACCCTTTGTCTACTTGATCCCCAGGGGCCCTTGCAAAGACCCAGGTGTCCTCTGCTATCATAAGCAACTGGGGGGCTGTGCCAGATACCTCAGAGGGAGCCCTGGTTCTCAGTATAGTTTTGACAGATGAAGAGATGGGCGCCTTGTGGTCCTGGAGTTTGGCAAGCTCCTGAGGAGTCCTGGGTGGCCAACAAAAAGGCATGAAGGGAGGCATGAATTTGGAACTCAAGCTACCCTAGGACATTGTCAAGGCAAAAATTTAAAAACCAAACCAAACTGGGGCCAGGCATGGTGGTTTACACCTGTAATCCCAGCAATTTGGGAGGCTGAGGCGGGCAGATCACTTGAGGTCAGGAGTTTGAGACCATCCTGGCCAACATGGTAAAGCCCTGTCTCTACTAAAAATACAAAATAAAAGAAAAAGAACAAAGAAAATTAGCCAGGTGGGCGTGTTGGCATGCGCCTGTAGTCCCAGCTACGTGAGAGGCTGAGGCAGGATACTCACTCGAACCTGGGAGATGGAGGCTGCAGTGAGCCGAGATTGTGCTACTGCACTCCAGCCTGGGCAATAGAGTGAGACTCCATCTCAAACAAACACACAAAAAAAACTAAACCAAACCAGAACCTGACAGCTCACACTGGCTGCAGAAATACAGTGAGTTGATCGGTATGTGAAATTGCAAAGTCGGGCCCCGAGCCCTTAGGCATGGCTGGATCCAGGTTCTCAGATGATCCCTTTCCTCAGCTATGTGCCACTTCAAGGCTGTTTTCCTCTGTACTGGCTTCACTCCGGGGCAGGCTCTCTCCCTGTGGGGGCAAGATGACCTGTCAAGGGCTCCAGGCTCACATCCCAAGAGCTCAGCAATCCCAGTGGACACAGGTTTCTTCCTCCCAGGGACTCCAGGAAAAGTCCCAGGGAGGCCCTGATGGGTTAGGCTTGGGTTTCCTGCTGCACCACGCACTCGGGGGCTGCTGTCTGGTCCTGGGGCACAAGCCCATCCAGCCACCACTGGGTGAGCAGTCAGCTCTGCCAGAGTCCATGCACTGAGAGGGAGGAGGGGTTGTTCTTGCAGGACAATGTAGGGGCCACTGGCAGAGGGAGGGGAGGCCAAGCAGAGCTCCTCCTCATTAGCTACTGGAAACTCGTGCTCTAGGAAGCACAGAACTGCCCTTTATCAGGAAAGCTGAATTAATCACAACCCCCTGCCCTCTGCAGAAGAGCAGATGAGGGGGATCCTCCATAGGGGTGGGGCGGTGGGGGGGTAAGATAGGGGAGGGTGACAGAAGAGTGCTGCCTGGGGATCAGAAGACACAGTTCAAACAGTAGGTGGCCATGACCTAATCAACTCCCTCTCCAGGCTTCAGTATCCCCATCTGTAAAGAGAGATTGATTGGGCTGGAGTCCACAGGTTGTAGGATAGTGCTGCGTCACTGGCTCACAGGAATTCCTTCCTTCTTTCCTCACTTCCTTCCTTCCTCACTTCCTCCCTTCCTCACTTCCTTCCTTCCTCACTTCCTTCCTTCCTTCCTTCCTTCTTTATTCCCTCCCGCCTTCTCTTCCTCCCTTCCTTCTTTCCCTCTTCCCTCTCTTTCTTCCTCCTTCCCTTCGTCCTTCTTTCCTTCCCTCTCTCTCTCCCTCCCTCCATTCCTTTCTTCCTCCTTCCTTCCTTTCTTCCACCAAAAATAAAATTCTAAGCCCCCTCCCGCCAGTCATCTGAATGGACTCCCTCCTTTTGGCCAAGGGCACTCCAAAGTTAAACTGAAAAAGTGCTAGAGGCCATGACGGAAAGGGTGGGGAGTCAGACATGCCTCCTTGTATCCTTTTCCCTTTTGGAATTCAGGAAAAGCCAACCGGCATTTAGCATCAACACAGATCTCAAGTCTGATAAAAAACAAACAAACAACAACAACAACAACAAAAATGTTTATAATCCATTCTCTCGGAAAGCCTGCTACCTGGAGGCTTCATCTGCATGATGAAACCTTGGTCTCCACAATCCTTTATTGCAACCCAGACATTCCTTTCTATTGATAATAACTCTTTTCAACAAAGTAAAATTTAAAATCTATGTATAACTTGGAAGCCCCCACTTTGTCCTGCCTTTCTGGACCAAACTAACATTTATCTTAACTGTATTTGATTGATGTCTCATTTCTCCCCAAAATGCATACAACTAAGGTGTGCCCTGACCACCTTGGGCACATGTTCTCAGGGTCTCCTGAGGGCCATGTCACAGGCTGTTGGTCACTCATATTTGGCTCAGAATAAATCTCTTCAAATATTTTTAGTTTGACTTTTTTTTTTTTTTTTTTTTTTTTTTTTTTTTTTTGACAGAGTCTTGCTTTGTTGCCTAGGCTGGAGTGCAGTGGTGAGATCTGGGCTCACTGCAATCTCTGCCTCCCGGGTTCAAGCAGTTCTCTTTGCCTCAGCCTCCGGAGCAGCTGGGATTACAGGCACCCACCACCATGCCCGGCTAATTTTTGTATTTTTAGTAGAGATTGGCTTTCACCATGTTAGCCAGGCTGGTCTTGAACTCCTGACCTCAGGTGATCCACCTGCCTCGGCCTCCCAAAGTGCTGGGATTACAGGAGTGAGCCACTGCGCCCAGCCTTTCTCTCTCTCTCTCTTTTTTTTTTTTTTTAAGAGTCAAGGTCCGCGGTGGCTCAAGCCTGTAATCCCAGCACTTTGGGAGGCCGAGACGGGCGGATCACGAGGTCAGGAGATCGAGACCATCCTGGCTGACACGGTGAAACCCCGTCTCTACTTTAAAAAAATACAAAAAACTAGCCGGGCGAGGTGGCGGCGCCTGTAGTCCCAGCTACTCGGGAGGCTGAGGCAGGAGAATGGCGTGAACCCGGGAGGCGGAGCTTGCAGTGAGCTGAGATCCGGCCACTGCACTCCAGCCTGGGCGGCAGAGCGAGACTCCGTCTCAAAAAAAAAAAAAAAAAAAAAAAAAAAAAAAAAAAAAGAGTCAAGGTCTTGCTCTGTCACTCAAGCTGGAGGGCAATGGCATGGTCCTAGCTCACTGCAGCCTCGAATTCCCGCCTCAGTCTCCTAAGTAGCTGAGACTACAGGCATGCACCACCTTGCCCTGTTTCTGAACAGTTTTAAATGGAATCCAGTTGATCCCATTAAGAAATCATGCTGTGACCCATGTTGAGAGAGGAGTAATATTATTTCCAAGAGAGGCCTCTAAGCTTGGCTGTTAGTGGAGGGGAGTTGCAAGGCTATTTCTGGCGAAGCCTGGAGTGAGTGAAAGATGTGGGGGTGGGAGGTGTCAGAGGTGCTTGGAGAGGAAACCTGAGCCTGGGGCTTGGAGCCCAGAGTCTGGGAAGAAGGGCAAGTGCTTCGGTGAGGGAGGAGCTGGGGCACGGCAGCCCTGTCCCCAGGGCCCAGTGGGGTGAGGCCTCGGCAGCTGGGAGGGAAGCGGGTGGGACAGGAATGTCCCTCTTCCCAGGCACCTGTCCTCAGGCTGGCCGACCTGTGACCCCATCCCACAGGCAGGAAACGGACACCACCCCAGTGCCCACCAGGTACCTGCACTTAGAGTAGGGATATTGGTAACAAACCATCGAGAGCCGTTCACAAGCCAGGAGCTGTTCTACGTGTTTCTAAGCATCAGCTCCACCAAGCCGCGTGATGGAAGAGGCATGACCACGTGCCCATTGTACCGGTAGGGAATTGGCTCAGAGAGGTGGAGGTACTTTCCCAAGGACGCACCCCCGCGCTGTGAGTGATGGAGCCATGGTCAGCGTCTGGGTGCCTGGAACAAGGGGCAGGCTGGGCTCAGAGCTGAGGAGATCCATGTGCTGTGGAGCCAGAGGCAGAAGGAAACAGCCACCTTGAGGAAAGCAGGCGGAATCTGGGATGGGGAAGCCACACCCTGGGCCTTGAAGGGTCTATGCCATTTGCACTGGATGAGATGTACAGGGAAAAGTTTTCCAGGGGAGGGAACAGCGTAAGGAAAGGCATAGAGGCAGGCAAGTGCAGGGGACATTTGAGACAGGGCGAGAAGCCTGGCAGGGGCCTCTGCCAACACTTTGTGGGTCATGAGGCCACTTGAGAAGTCAGCTGAGGGTGGAACTGCTGCGTCTTGAAAGTGCTATGAGGCTGAAAATCCCCAGCATTTACCAAGGTAGCCGAGGGGGGCTGTCCCCTACCTCCCTGTGTGGTTTCTCAAATTGTCAAGGGTAAGGAGGAAAGTCTGGGAGCCGAAGTTCCCTGAGGCAGGGCTGGAGGGTGTGGAGGGGCTCCTCTGGGACCTATACGCAGGACCCCGTGTGGCCTGGGCACTGTGGATGCGCAGGAAGCCGGCATTCCTTCCCGTGAGCCCGAGGAGAATGGCCTCTGTGTGGGCCACAACAAAAAGGCTTTTCTGCCAAGTAGAAGGGGGAGGAAGCAGCCAATTCAGCCCCTGCCCCAGCCTGAAAGAAGGCTCTGTTGGTGGCCCTGGGGTCTTTGATGCATAGAATGTGTGAGGAGGAAGGCTGATGGGCAGGGGCCACCTTGCCCCTGTCCCGATGCTGCGGCAGCCCCAGGGTTGGGTAGAGCTGGGCTGCGGTGCACATTAGTCCAGCTGGGTCCTAAGGGCATGGCCATTTCCTAGCTGTGTGACGTTGGCCAAGTCACTTCACCTCTCTGAGCCTCTGTTCTCCTGAGTAAAATGTAGATGGGAAACTTGTGAGCCTTGGGGTCACAATCACATATTTAGCATGTGCCTGGTGCCAGCCCCTGTTGCCAACACCTTGCAGCCACCCAGCATCCTCTGTCCACCTCCCACAGGCTGCAGCATCAGGGCTCAGGCACCGGATGTTTAAGACTCTAAAACTCCGGCCAGGCGCGGTGGCTCAAGCCTGTAATCCCAGCACTTTGGGAGGCCGAGACGGGCGGATCACGAGGTCAGATCAAGACCATCCTGGCTAACACGGTGAAACCCCGTCTCTACTAAAAAATACAAAAAAAACTAGCCGGGCGAGGTGGTGGGTGCCTGTAGTCCCAGCTAATGTAGTCCCAGCTACTTGGGAGGCTGAGGCAGGAGAATGGCGTAAACCTGGGAGGCGGAGCTTGCAGTGAGCTGAGATCCGGCCACTGCACTCCAGCCTGGGCAACAGAGCGAGACTCCGTCTCAAAAAAAAAAAAAAAAAAAAAAAAGACTCTAAAACTCCAAGCTGTGCAAATGCAGGAAAAAAAATGTTATAAGGAAATGTGTCAAATCATGTCAAATTGTCAACACAGGCTGGGAGATTATGGCGACTGAGGCTTTTCTTCTTTTTGCTTATCATTAATGTCTTAGTTTTTGCGGCTGTAATTAGTAAAAATGTAAAGGAAAAATGGGTGCTGAGGGAATGGGGGCTGCGAGGGGCCCAAGGTGAGTTTAGGTTACAGTCACCTTAAAAAACAAAAAAACTATTTAAAGATGCAGGCTCCTGTTTAATCCTGGGGAGAAGGGACGGGGTTAGGCCTCAGGCAGGCCTGGGCTCCGGGCTCTCTGGACGTGGAGGGGAGACAGGGCCTAGCTGCCCTGCCCACCCCTCCTCATGCAAAGCCCCCTATAAGGATAGATAGGGCTCTTGGATGGGCCGTGCCTTCAGCCACTAGGCCTCTGAGATTTTAGCAGCGAGCTTGAGGGAGGAAGGCTCATTAGGCAGTTTATTAGGCAGTTTCCTGAGGAGCTGAGGCCTCTGCCAACTCTCTCCACTGTCCTTGGCTGTGAGGAAGGGCTTGACTCAAGGCTTTTCAAACTCTCCTCTCATCCCTGGGCCCCCACACTGCCCTCCACCTGCCTGGTGACCTCTGGGCTTTTGGGGGACCCTAGGGACTCAGGTAGGAGGCAGACCCGGAGGGACCCCGTGGCTTCTGCCACAGGAAAGCTGACAAGATGGCAGCTGCTTGGAATCCCCCCTGCTGCTGCCAAGGCCCCTGTGGTGGGGGAGCTCGCCGGCTGTTTCCTAGATGAGCCTGAGAGAGAGGCCTTCGAGGTTTCCAAGGGCCAGCACTTCCTACTCTCCTCAGCCAGTTTCAACACAAAGAGAGGAAGGGGATGGGATGGGACCGGTTGTGGGTGTGGGGGCTGGGCCTGGAACAGGAGGAAGGACCCTGCCTGAGGACTTGCAGAGGCCTGGCCTGCTCCATGGTGGGGGTGCGACCCCTACTGCGGCAAATCATCACATTCCTGGGGGCCCAGGCTAGTACCTAAGAGGCCTGGCCAAGAGCATGGATGTGGGGGCTAAGGAAGACCTCCCGGGTCCACAGCCATGCTCAGACTCAAGGGACCGTGACGCCTCAGTCTCCTGCCCTCCTGGGGTGGGGTATCACTTGCACCCTGCACAGGCCTGGGTGGGATTTTCTGCTTCTCAAAGATGAAAGGGCAGGTCTTGGGTGTCTGCCACTCTGAGCAGCATGTGTGGGGAAGGGAACTTTTGGAATCAAAGTGGCACCATTTCCCATCTCTCTCTGTGGCCGGCTCTGGGCTCCCGTTAGTGTTCAGAACCCAGCCTGGGAGGCCTGGCCTGGCTCTTCCTCCACTCCTAGATGGGAAGGGCTTGTGGCAAACTGGGTTGTCTTCTCAGCACGAACAAACAGCAAACTAACTCCATGCTCCCTCCTGCCCCACCCCGGCAGGGTGACCCCAGGTGCCCTGCCTCTCCCTTTTCTGGACTCTTGAGGGCAGCCCTAAGCTCTGCCCCTCCCAGGGCCTAGTTTCCAAGGGCCATCGGGAAGGAGCCCCCACGGAATTGGAACAAGGTCTCCTTGGCATTGAGGTCAAGCCCCCTAACCCTAGCAAGGGCTGGACCCCCACCACCTGCACGCCCTTCCAGCTGGAGGCTCCAGCCCAAGGCCTTACAAACAAGAACACACTTGCCAGCTGTACAATTTATTCAGTGCACATTATTTACAGAAATCAATGTATGGGGGTGGACACGGAACCCCCGCAGCCCCACCCCTTGGCTGGCTCTCCGGTTCTGCAGGGGGCAGAAGCTGCCGGACCCGCACTTGGTGCCAGTGCACGAGAAACCACTCGCAGAGGCCAGCAGAACCCTTCGCCCCCAAAGCGCCTCGGGGATCCTGGGTGGCAGACCCCACTCGCTCAGGGCCATGGGGAAGCAGAGCCAGCTGTACAGTACCATTTCCCACAGCAGCCACAGCCTCCTGCTTGCTTTGGGAAGGAAAAGAGGAAGGAGGCATCTCTGTCCTCAGGGCTGAACCCCGGAGGAGGGCAGCCTCAGGCCACAATGGGCTCCTTAGTGGGGTTCACAGTCTGATGCGTGGCTGGCCTATCCCCACCAGTGTCTCTCCTCCCAGGACCCTGCGGGCACAGGGAGCTGGAAGGGAGGAACTCCGCATGCCCAGTGCCTGGCACTGTGGGCACCCAAAAGGTGGGCACCCATTCACAGCCATCCACTGCCCAGGCCTAGGCACCCGTCAGCCCCCTCTCCCTGGGGCTCAGGACACTGGCAGCTGAAGCCTGAGGGAGCTGGAGCTTAGGCCCCTGAGGCTGGTGGTGTGAGTGGGAGAGGGAAGGAGGAGGTGCAGCGGGGGGGACAGAGGGTTCTAGCTCAGGGAGGCATCTCTGCTAGGGGCGAGGCTGCTGCTACCCCGGGGAGAGGGGCCTTGGCATACTCCCTTTGGTCCGTGGTGAGGCAGGCCCAGGGCCCTTTCTCCAGAGAGGGAACGAGGTGTGGGCCCAAGGGGAGGTGGGAGCTGGGAGTTGCTGCTGGGGGTGGGCTGGGTTCTCAGGCACAAGGAGCCAGGGTCGCTGAGGCTGTCAGAAGTGGATTGGGAAGGAACCAAGCCTCAACACAGGCTCAGGGGCCACGGCCCACCTCCCTTCCAGGTCCCCTTCGGCCTGGGGCTGCCCCTGGGTGGAAAGCTCTTCCTCAGGCCCAGAGAGACTCACTTGGGAGGGAGCGGACCAGGGGGGCCAGCCAGTCTCCAACTGGGTAAAGAGTCTGCAGTTACGGCCCGGGGCTCAGGCTGAGGAGGGGCTACTCTTCCAACGTGGGCCTCTGCCCCTCTGCTCCTCTAGCTGTGGCCAAGCCAGAGGACGATGGGGGCCTAATTCCCTGTCTGGAGCAGAACTACAGTTAGAAAATTCTAAACACCCTTCCCCGGTCGGGGAAACAGAAACAAATGGTCAAGTAAGGTGCCAAAAACAAAACAAAACAAACACCTGGGCATAAATAATGAGGGCGGGGCAGACAGGGTGTGTGAGGGCTGAGAGGGGCCCCTACCTGGGGGCGGAGGGAGCCCCTGGGAGCCATCTCAAAACCACAGGTGCCCCCTGAGCACCGTGAGCAGGAGCGCCGGGGGGTCAGACCCACTCCTGCAGCGAGCGCTTGCAGTACAGCAGCACGCGCGGCGCACCCTTGCGCTGCATCTGCACAAGCGCGTATGTGAGGCCCAGGACGCAGAGCAGCAGCAGCAGTGGCACCAGCACCATCACCACGTTCACCGTCCGTGCCACCTCCTCCATCTGCACCACCACGCGGCTGCCCCCGTCCTTGTTGGCCCCAGCCCCAGAGTCCCCATCCCCATCCTCCATGTTGCTCTCTGCGCTGTCCACCCCGGGCTCTGTGCCCCCGTGGGGGTTGAAGGGCGGCCGGGCCACGTCGGGCCACCGGGGGCCTGGCTCCACGTGCTCCTGGCAGCCCATGAAATCCCGCAGGATGGACTTGGGGTAGCCGGGCTCCATCCGCAGGCGCTCATTGTCGAATTTCCAGTATTTGGTGCCCTTGTAGAAGTAGGTGTAGGCTGTGGGGGCAAGGAGGCCAGAGTGGCTTCAGGTCGAGCCCAACCACCAGTGAGACCATCAAAGGCCAGGACATGCCGAGGGCTTCAAAACGCCCTTCTTGTCATTTGCTTCCCTGGGCATTTTCAAATCTTCCCCTTCTCAACTTGGAGGAGCCAGACTGAGGCTCAGAGGGTTTTGGGCTGAGGGAGGGTTTTGGGCTGAGGGCACGACTAGAATCCTGGGCTTCCTGACCAGACTGACATTAGCTGGGGTAGGGCCTGGAAGGGTCCTATAGCCTGCTGGGTTGGGTGCTGCAGTAAGGGATCCTGCTGCCCCTTGCCAGAACTGGTTTCACCTCATACCAGAGGTTCAGGGTCTTGCTCAAGGCCACACAGCACCCCACAGTTGTTCTAGAGCGGAAGGAACCTGGTGCTGCCTTGGGCTGGCTCTCTGGCCTTGGACACCTTGCCAGCATCCCATCAACACCAGGCAGGGCCAGGTTTCAATCAAGGGGTGAGCAAAAGAGATCAGAGCAGCTGCATAGTGCCAAGCTCACATACAGAAGCTGTGTAACGGGCCTGAGCACTGGCAAAGCAGACAGGGTCCCCCCTGAGTCACCCAAGCTGAAGTGTAGTGGTGCAATCACGGCCCACTGCAGCCTTGATCTCCCAGACTCAAGCGATCCTCCCACCGTAGTCTCCTAAATAACTGAGACTATAGGTGCAAGCCACCACACCTGGCTGATTTAAAAAATTTCTTTTGTAGAGATCGAGTCTCACTATGTTATCCAGGCTGGTCTCGAATTCCTGGACTCAAGCTATCCTCTCGCATCGGCCTCTCCAAGAGCTGGGATTACAGGTGTGAGCCACTACACCTGGCTGGTTTTTCTTAAATGCACTAGAGACCTTGCTAGAGAAATAGAAGAGGCACAGCTCTCTGTCTCTTGGTTATAATGACAGAGACAGGGCTTTCCTTCTAGGTAGATGAGCGATGCCCTGGGAAGATTTTCACCCCTAACACTCTGAGCCAAGCCTGCCCCACTCAGGCTCAAGGCTCCCCTGGGATTGCCTGGGGGCAGCTGGACTCTGTGGGCATCAGGGCAGTTCCGAGCTGCAGCTCCGGATGCAGGCAGAACTGGCCTGGAATCCTGACTCCGTACCGTCCTGGCTGTGGGATTTGGGCACTCTGCTCAAGCTCTCTGGTTTATTAGTTTGCCTGTGTGTAAAAAGGGAATTTTAACCACGCGGGAAGGACCGGGGTGTCAAGCTAGGTAAGCTCCCAGCCCAGAGCGTAACACAGCGTGTCCCCTATACACACCATCATAGTGCCGGGTGACTGTGGGCAAGCCCTGCCCCATGGTGTGTGTAGCAGGGGTTATTAGGTGCTGGGCAAACTGGGAGGGGCTGGCCAGGTACCTGCATCATTGCTCAGGAAGGCCCCTTTAGGGGAGGCAGGGATCCCCTGCCAGATACTGATGGACTTTGGGTAGCCAGGGTCTCCACGCTGTGTCTCCTCGTTGAAGCGCCAGTACCTGCGACCAAAAGCACCAGGCTGTGGACCTAGAGACCTTGCTTGGGCCAGGACCCATTCCCCACAGGTAGTGGATTCTTTCTGGGTAGGCCTGAGGTTGAGGGGGGCCTAGCCGGGGCCTTCTCCCCTTAGGGGAGGGGTGCACTGCTCACCTGTCCTCTTGGAAGAAGAAAGTGTGGCCTGTGGGCTCCCACCAGATGGCTGTGTCGATACGGTCATAGGGGATGCCCAGGCCATAGCTGGTCAGCGGCTGTGGGTAGCCGGGCTCCAGGTTGGCTTCTCGAAAGAGCCAGTAGCGGTCACCTGCAGGAGAGGTGGGAGGCAAAGTGAGGACAGGCCTGGGGCTGAGGGGTGTGTGTGGGAAAAGAATGCTCTTCTGGGCCCACAAATCCATTCACATCCACTGCTGTCCCCCTAAGGCACACAAAATCACACTCACACCCCTCTACATATCCATGACAACATACAATGCAGTCACCCGCACATCACGTGCCGCACTCACGGACACCTGAGGCACACTTGTTCCCATGAGCAAGTCACCTGCTCACACCCGTACATGCCACACGCCACCCACCCCCACACATATAGTTCTTGTATGGGGAGGGGGCTGCCTGGTCTCTGGGTCTGGGGGCTGTGTCCCTGGAGCACACTCGCAGCCCTTAGTGTGTGGCCCAGTGCTCCCTGCTTTTGGTGTGGGGCAGCCCTGTCCTCATGCCTCGCTCATGCCTCGCTGAAGCTCAGGACAGTGGGGTTAGAGCCCCGGCGGACCCACCACGGGGCGCTGCCCTGCAAGACCTTGTCTCTGCAGACAGACCACAGAAATCTGGCCCCGGAGTGGGCTGGGGGCACCTGTTCTTATGAGGATGGGGCTGCTGGAGGCAAAGAGGCAAGGACAGAGGGAAGCAGGGCTGAGCCCTGTGCTGCACGAGGTGGCCAGGTACTTCCGGGTCGCAGGTCCAACTCTGCCCCCGGCCTCTATCTTCCTCCCGTCCCCACCTTGCTGCTGTGTCCCCATCCTCCCAGAGTGAGCCCACAGTTGGGGCACAGGACCAGATATGCAACGCAGCCCTTCACCCCGTCTTCCCTCGGGTCCAGCAGGGTCAGAGGTCATGGCAGGAAGGGTGCCCAGCCCCCTAACCCTACCCCTGCTCACCTTTGAAGAAGACAAAACGACCGTCTTGGCGCTCGTAAGCAGCGCTGATGTCACTAGGCAGACCACGCCAGAAGTGCCCAATGGGCATGGGATAGTTGTCCAGGACGCGGTTGTGCCGGACTCGCCAGAACCAGCGGCCCTGGGGAGGGCGCGGTGTGAGCAGGCAGCACAGGCAAGCTGCCTTGGCCAAGAGGTGCCATCCTCAAACCACCCCTTCCCGGGTGAGGGTGGGCTCAGGGAGAGGACACTGAGATACTGAGGCAGGCAGTGGCTTGGAAACTCAGGGCTGCACAGAAACAGCCCTGAGCTGGGGAGCTGGCACTAGGGCTTGCTATGTGACCCTGGACAAGTCCCTCAACCTCTCGGGCTGGATTCCGCCTCGTCTAGAGCTGAGGGCTTAACGGCTCCCCGGGTCCTGCTGAGTGAGGGTGGGACAGGGGGCCCAGAGCAGCCAGCGAAAAGGCTCAGGGACAGGCATGGGAGGCAGGGCCAGACCTTGAACACGAACATCTCCCCGCGAAGCATGGCCACTGTGTCAAAGTCCCCGTCGCAGATGTTGGGGCCATACTGGTCGGGCCGCTCTGTGGCTCGGGGCTGGGCTGGGGGGCCCGGCTTTGGGGGCCGCTCTGGCTTCCCACCTGGGGGTGGTGGCTGGGGAGGCCGGGGCGGCCGGTGGTCAGGCCGGCCTGGCCGCCGTGGCGTCACAGTGGGGAGAGGCTGGGTGGGCTGTGGTTGACCGTCTGGGGTACCTGCAGAGAGGCAGTCTGTTCAGAAGTGAGGTCTGTGTTCCTACTCAGAATCCTGGGCCCCGGGCCCCCTGCACAGGCCCACCCAGGTGGAAAGTAAAATCCTGTCCAGCTACAGCAGACCCCTCCCCAACACCTGCCTCCATCCTCGGTGGGACCTGGGTCCTCCTCCTTCTAGCCCCTCCTCGACCTCCCCACACTGACCTTGCGTCACTGTGCTCCTGAGGGTGTCTGCCTGCATGTCCCCTTGGGGACATTCCCCTTGGGATGCCAGCCTGCTCCAGCAGAGGCTCCAGGCCCTGGCTTCAGGCGTTTTGGACTCTGCATTTCCAAGTTGCTGGGGATGCAGCAAGGGGTGCCCATCAAGTGCCCAGCATGGCAGGAGCTGCCGGCCCCGAGCAGGGCTCGGTGTGAGCACAGGGTGCAGGCCCACTGAACTGGCCCAGGGGACCTCACTGCTGGAGACTTTCTCGGGTGGGCCCTAGGTGGGGGGTGGCACTTCCTCAAAGCCACTGGGAAGTGATAAACTGGCAACACTGTGAACAGAGCTGTGACAGGCTCAGGCTGGAAGTGACGGTGGGAGGGGGCGGGTCCTGGGATCCCCAAGGCACTTGTGGTCTAGTAAGAATACTGCCAAGGGTAAGGAGAGGAGGGTCATGAGGAACAATGGTGCCACCTGTGTCCCTTCAAGGCCTCTAGCCTGTAGCCACAGCCTCGAGTGAGGGCCAGGCGCTGGAGGCAGTCAGCTCTGGGTTTCACTTCCAGCACCACCATTTATTCCCCAAATGATGTGGGCAAGTCACGAATCCTCACTGGGCTTTGGGTTTCTCATCTACAAAATGGGGATGGCAGTAATGCCTACTCCTCATTGGGCAGGGACTTGAGAGCGGCATGCAGAGCCGGCTGGTAACAGCCCACGCACCGTAGAGCTGCTGGATGCCACGGAGATCATCCTCGGGCAGCTTGAAGTTGTCCACGTCCTTCCACTGGTAGAACGGCGCCATGATGGCATTGGGGTTGCTGGAGTGCTCCAGCCCCAGCGCGTGGCCCAGCTCATGCACTGCCACCAGGAAGAGGTTGTTTCCTTTCGGGGACAGGAGGAGGCAGCACAGTCAGCTCTGGCCAGTCCCAGGACCTAACCACCCCGGACCCTCCAGGCTGAGGCTGCCAGAGAGCCTGCCCTTGCTTCCCTCTTGGAAGAGGCTGAGCTCTTTTGGTCTACAACAACCCTCTCTGAGAAATGGGTACAATCATCCTTTCTTGCCTCCCCTTGGAGATGGTGGGACAACAGACTGAAATCGAGTGTAGTGATCCGGAGACAAACACAGGGGAACTCTCTCCTCCCAGCTCCACGGCTGCTGAACCCACTCAGCAGGGCACTGTTGCCCAGCTCTGGCGCCACCTGCCCTGCCCCCAACCCTGGCTAGCTGTCCTCACCATGCAGGTCAGTGCTGGAGAAGGTCCAGGGCTCATCTGCGTCAAAATGGGTGTCCCCGCCCAGGCCGGGGCCAGGGAAATAGGCGTGGGCCAGAAAGCCACCGGTGCCGTCAAACGGCGAGCTGTCGCCATGGAAGCCAGAGGCAAAGAGTACCATGATGTCGGCCTCCTTCTGCCGCCGCAGCCGGATGTCCTCATAGGGCACCTCCTGGAAGACCAGGGGTGTGGCCTGCTCCCACACGCGGAAGGCCCTGCGCACCGCCTCCATCGAGTGGTACCAGCCCAGCTTCTCCGTGTAGTTCTGGATGCTGGGGGTGGGTGGGAGATGAGTGAGCGGATACAGGGCCAAGGGCCTACTGTCCTCTGCTGGCCTGTTCCCAAGAGGGGCACGCAAGGTCACCAACAAGCCCGTTAGTATCAATTGGCAGTTTGCTTTGATGTAAATCATAATTTGAATTTGTCAAATCCAGGAGATCATGAAGATATCATTAAATTAAGATTGCACTGTGGCAAATAAACTGATTTTAAGTAAGAGAGACATTAAGTAAACTAAAATACAGGTACTATGTGGCTGGGGGAAAGATCTAGAAAATGGGATGCAAATGGGTGAGGTTTGGGAAACACAGGCTGAGCAGTTCTGAATGTTGAGCTCCAGGGTCAGACAGACCTGAGTTCAAGGCCTGGCTCTAACAGTATCTGTGTGACCTTGGGTAAGTAACTTAGTCTCTCTATTTCCAACTTCTTTTTTTTTTGAGATGGAGTCTTGCTCTGTCACCCAGGTTGGAGTACAGTGGCACGATCTTGGCTCACTGCAACCTCCGCCTCCCAGGTTCAAGGGATTCTCCTGCCTCAGCCTCCTGAGTAGCTGGGACTACAGGCACACGCCACCACACCCGGCTAATTTTGTATTTTTAGTAGAGATGGGGTTTCACCATGTTGGTCAGGCTGGTCTTGAACTCCTGACCTCAGGTGATCCACCGGCCTTAGCCTCCCAAAGTGCTGGGATTACAGGCGTGAGCCACTGTGCCTGGTCAGTTTCTTTATCTGTTAAGTTAGAAAAGTGTGTGTGTGTGTGTGTGTGTGTTACTTTCTTTACTGGGTTCCAGTGAGGATTAGAGGAAGTAAGTTGTAGCCAGAGCCTGCATTTGATGAAGTATGGCGAAGCCTGCTCTTACACATATAAATCACTTTCAGCTCTGTGTGCTAGAGAGACTTCCATTAAACCTGAAGGGAATATTTTAGTTGGTTGTACCTTGAATTCACTCTCGGGGCTTGAGGTCTAAGTGACCATAGGAGCCACTCTTCCTTGGGAGATGGAATTCAGAGTGGGAACAGAGCCAGACTGGAACAAAAAGGGGAACCCTTGGGGCAAAATCACATGGCTCAAGGCACACTTGGCTGGGGGCTTTTCTTGCTCAAGGACTCAGCAAAAAGGATGAGGGTCCCTGATCCAAGGATTCTGCAGGCGACTTGCCTGTTCACTTGATGGATGCCTGGATTCCTGCACCCCAGCCATCCTCCACCCCTCGCCGCAGTCTGTGCTGGGGCAGTAGCCCAGCTGTGCCCAGTGAGGCCAGCCCCTGTCTGCAGGGCAGTGGGAGGTGGGGAAGGACAGGGCGGAAGTAGCTTGAAGGGTCCTGACCTTCTCTCAAGGGAGACTGCCTGGCATGTGTGGCTGGTCTCATCAGTGTGGGAGTGGGCTGGTCTGTTGAGGCTGGGTGCCCCGGGGTGGGCTCTGGGAAAGGAGGCCTGAGGCTCGGCCTGCCAAGGGGCAGACGCCTCCCTGGGCAGCTGAGCCCCCTACCTGAAGGTCAGATGGTGGTTGTTCCACTTCCTCCCGGTGAGGGCATAGCGCTTCCGCCGCCGCCGCAGATTGGCTTTCACTCGTACCCCGAACTGGTCCGGCACCCCACAGCGGGGCCGCTTCATCCACCTGTGACATGGACACAGAGGGGTGGGCATGGAGCCTCTCCTCTACACACCTGCCTGTTCTGGTACTGCCACTTCCAGGCTTCCCAGCTGCCCCTCCTATGACATGGTGGGGATGGGGCACTCTCAGCTTCAACTTCCAGTAAAATGGGCAAAATGCCTGTATTGGAAGACTGAGTGCCCAGAAGTGGCTCAGTCAAGGTGAGCCCTTCTCTCCTTATCACCCAGTAATGGAGGGTCGCTCAAGGCCTTCTGTCCTGGATACGTTATGCCCTGTGCATTCTTTTCAGGGACATGGCTTTAGGTCATGTCACTTGTTAGATTCGTAGCCATGCCTAGCTAGGATTTCCCATCCACAGCTCCTGGACTGCACCTCCACACTCCCCTGGCCATGTCAGACATCACTAATCGATCACTGTGCTCCTTACTGCCAAGGCCTGGATTCTGCCCTTGGCGCTTTCTCAACACAAGGCTTTGGGCAGCCACTCCAACCAATGAGAACTGGCATGGAGGACCAAACCATTTGGCATCTCTTATCTAGGCCACTCTTTTCTGGAAACTCCACATGCTGAGCCCTCTAGAACGGGCCAGATGGAGGGCAGGTGTCTGTGGGGTCTGGATGAGGGGGGAACTCACTCCTTGGTCTCTTCGTCGAGCACACCCGTGACTGGGATCCCGTAGAAGCGCTGCATCTCAGCAAGGGCTGAGGCCAAGATCTGGGCAGAACGCATGGTGGACATATGGCGGCTGGGCTGGGGTAGGTAGCCATAGAGCCGCAGCCAGTTCTGCAAAGAAGCCACAACCCCGTCAGCAGGTCCTGGCACTGCTACCTCCAAACATGTACAGCCTGTGCCAACTGCTTCCCACCACCTCCACCACCGCTGCCCTATCTGAGCCATCATCACCTCCTGTCCAGGTGACCGTGTGAGCCTCAGCACCCTCCTCCTTGTCATCTCTCCTCACAAGAGCCAGAACAAAGGCCAGGTCAGATCTGGTCAATCCTCTGCTTAGAACCCTCTGAAGATTTCCCATTGCAAAGGAAAAGCCATTTGTACAGGAGCCACAAGGTCCTCACTCTGTCACCCCACCTTAGCCAGCCCTCACCACAATCCACCCAGCTGGGCACGCTCCTGCCTCAGGGCCTTTGCACTTGCTGCCCCTGCTGCTTGAGGCACTCTCCCGCCAGACAACTGTGTGGCTTTCATCCTCATTTTCTTCAGGTTGTTGTTTCCATACCACCTTATCTAAGAGGTGTTCTCTGACATGTTAAAAAGGCCCCATCAGCTATACCCTGCAGCCCCTCCTTCCCCCCATGCTTATCACCCATCTAACGTACTGTATATTTCGATTAGGTGTTTGCTATTTGTCTTCCCCCATTAGGACAGAAGCCGTGTCCACAGTAGCTGACAACTGCACTGGCCCCTCCAGGGTCGGCCCCTACCAGGCCAAGGAGACTGCTGGGGACCCAAAAGGATTGAGGACCTCTTGAGGCCTCACCCTTTGGCACTGCTCCCCAAAGACCTTAAATCTCCTGGAAAGAGTGGACAGATGCAGGTACCCACCCAGGATGGAGGGCGGGATAGAAGCCTGAAGCCCAGGCCCTGGTCTACTACAGTCTTCATTCTCCCTGGGCCCTAGCTTCCTCACCTATAGAATGGGGAACCATGGGCTGTTGAGGGGTGAGGTTTGAGGAAGGCAGCCTTTGAAAAAGCTGGTACACAACAGGTGTGCCCTTCCCTTTCTAGGGCTTGCTTGGCAAGTCTTCTCATCCATCTACCACCCACCCTGCCAGATGTTTCTGAACACCTTCTGTGCCAGCTGGGGGCCACGGGAGGACTAGGCTGAGGCATCCCGGCCTTCAGGAACTTAGTCTTCCTGGGAGACCCAGCCCACCCAAAAAGCAAGGAACCCACACCCCACGAGTCGCATGGCCAAGCCAGAGGGCAGAGCCAGGACGAGCTGTGGTAGAGAGGGGGTTCTGCCCTGTCTGCTTCATGTCCTCAAGCCTTCAAGAGCATGGTGACCGCCATGGGAGGCAGTGAGCAGAGACCAGGGGCTGCCCTGGACCTTGGCCACTGCAAGTGTCTGTGTCTGACTTGTCTGGGTCTCTAGGGGTATCCAGAATGAGAAGCCCTTAAGGCCGGCCCTCTGAGTGCTCTGGGAGGTGAGGGCTACACCCTGAGGGCCCAGAGAGCAGGGGAGTAGCTGGACACAGAGGTTGCTTTAGGCTGACAGCTCACATATCTGCCTGCCACCAACCTCACATCTAATACTTCAGGCACTTGCTCTCTCAGTGCCATCCACCAGCCCAGCCCTGGCACCCGGCCAGGTCCCTGGTATGGCAGGGCAGGCCAGCTCAGCGGTACGCAGGCTGCTGATAGACGGAGCAGCTGCTGAGCCAAGGAAGGCAGCATGGAGAAGCTGCCAGGGTTGCAGACTGGATGTGCGGCCACAGCTTTGAGGCCTCTCAGGACCCGGGAAACAGCCCCAGAGCAATGGGGTGGAAACATGGAGCTGAGAAACCACCACCAGCTCTGGGGACAGGTGGAGCTAGGCAGAGCCTGGCTTGGTTATTTCCGAGGTGACTTCACCTCCTTATCTCTCAGTCGGTCATCGGTAAAAGGGGGGTTGCACCAGGACCTGCCGCATCTCCCGGGTTTCTGTGAGGAGGAAATGGGCAGTGCACGCTAGTGCCTGTCACGACCCTGGGCAGCAGATGGTGCTCGACACACGTGCAAATGACAGAGACCCAAGGCCTGTGTGGTTGTCCCTGGGGCAGGCAGCCTTCGGCCTCCTTGACCCATCGTCAACCAAGAGGGCTGATGGGTCTGGACTTTCCAAGACTGGTGATGGGCCAGGCTCCACCAGAACCCCAGAGCGGAGGGAGGCAGGAGGCCCCCAGGGCCCCTCCACCAGCACTCCTCACTTCTGGCCCAGGGCGCATTCCCACAGCTCAGTAAGATACTGGCAATGTCGTGGGTACCCTCCCTGTTCTTCCCAAGCATGGGAAACCTCTCCCAAGGCTCCTGTGCTGGGGGGTGTGGAGTGGCAGATCCACCATCCTTTTTTTTTTTTTTTTTTTTTTTTTTTTTTTTTTTTTTGAGACGGAGTCTCCCTCTGTCGCCCAGGCTGGAGTGCAGTGGCGCAATCTCGGCTCACTGCAAGCTCCGCCTCCCGGGTTCACGCCATTCTCCTGCCTCAGCCTCCCGAGTAGCTGGGACTACAGGCGCCCACAACCGCGCCCGGCTAATTTTTTGTATTTTTAGTAGAGACGGGGTTTCACCGTGGTCTCGATCTCCTGACCTTGTGATCCGCCCGCCTCGGCCTCCCAAAGTGCTGGGATTACAGGCGTGAGCCACCGCGCCCGGCCCGCAGATCCACCATCCTTAAAGGACAGTTTCCCTGAAGGTGCTTGGGGAGATCCAGAAGGCGAGGCCATGATGCTCAGCCAGCTCTAACGGCAAAGGGAATGCAGCTGGCTGCCGGCAGATTAGGGCACCTCTACATCACCTATTTGCATACGGTAAAAATATCTCTGGGAGCACAATCATGGGCCACTGAGGGGCTGATTAGCGGTATCTGCAGAGTGATAGGAGGGGAGGGCGGCGGGGGGATCAGTCTGGGGCCCCGGGGAGGAAAGCGAGGGTGCTGGCCTGTCTGCAGTGAAGAGCTCCAGAGACCAGCAGAGGGGCCCCTTCAACCCCGGGGCCAGTTCAGGGGCTGCCAGGAGGGTCCCAAGGGCACTATGGACCTTCCACACAGAGAAGCAGTATTGAGTTCCAGGAAAGTGAAGAGCTTCCATCTCACTATCAGCCAGGCTTCAGCCCTCAGTCACCTGGGGTGAAGAGCCAGAGGCTGAGGATGGGGGCACCCCTTGGGCAGTGATTGGGGGAGTTGGGGGGTGGTAGGCAGAAACACAGCCTTGGTGCAGACCAGCCAAACCTCTGGATAACAAGGCGAAGCTGACAGAGCACGCCTGACCAGTGACAGCGTGCTCAGGGTGGCTGAATGCCAAGTGTCCATAAATCTGCCCGGGTGGCAGCAATACCACCCATAGGACTGGGAGCTTCCTCCTTTCCCCAGGGTCCAGGAAGAAGTTTCCCGGCACCTTCCTGCCACACTAAGTGGGACAAGTTCGGGAGAATACAGGAGGGAAGAGACAGCAGGGGCGGGGACGTGAGGGCGGGGCCGGAGGTGCTGCTGCTTCCAGGTAGGCGGTGTGGGGAGCTTGCTGAACTGCTTTGCTGCCACTGGGCAAAAGGCACAGATGAGTCCCCAGGTCACGACTCCCAGTCCCAGTGTTCAAGCCCTTGCTGCTCTCCTGGTAACTGTAAAAACTGTCCCTAATAACAAGGAACCTCTTCCTGCCACCTAGACTCACAGGTGGGGTGAGCCACGTGGGTGAAGCTTTGCTTCTCAGGTGAGGAAACTGAGGCTCAGAAAGTCTGTAAGTGGCAGAGTAGGGTGGGATATGAAGCAGGACTTGTTTCTTCTGCCACCAAGCCCACTGTCCAATGGGAGGGAAGGAGGGCTCTGGGGCCATGAGGGCCCCTCCCCTCTGCAGCTTGGGGTGTGGGCTGCTATGGGGGGCCACCGGCCACTGTGGTCCTCTCAGCCATTTCTTTTTTTGAGACGGAGTCTCGCTCTGTCACCCAGGATGGCGTGATCTCAGTTTATTGCAACTTCTGTCTCCTGAGTTCAAGCGATTCTTCTGCCTCAGCCTCCTGAGTAGCCGGGACTGCAGGTGTGCGTCACCACACCCAGCTAATTTTTCTATTTTTGGTAGAGACAGGGTTTCACTATGTGGCCAGGCTGGTCTCGAGTACCTGACCTCAGGTGATCCGCCCACCTTGGCCTCCCAAATTGCTGGGATTACAGGCTGAGCCACCACACCTAGCCAATTTCTTTCTTGACTTCCAGACCCCATCCCATTAGTATTTATTGACACTTCAGGTGAGTGGCAAGGAGATATGGGGTCACCAGGAGTCAGAAGGGTGGTTCCTGGACCCCGGCACACAGGAGAGGCCATAACCGCAGCACCTGAGTCTGGCATGGGCCAGCCACCCATTCCAGCGTCCAGTGAATGCTCACTGTCACTCCTGAAATGTAGATTTATGACCATTCCCATGATACAGACAGCAAGGTTCAGAGATAGTGAGTGCCTCACCCAGGGTCACAGAGCTGACCTGGGCTGGAACTGGGGCTATTGGACCAGGCTGCTTCTGAGGTATCACCAGCTCCTCTTGGCCTCAGGCTGGGGACACTGGGCCTTTCTCAGGAGCAGTGCCCAGCACAGTACGGGGAAGGGTGCCTAATCCTCCCCACACCCAACATCTCTGGCCGGGTCTGGGCGCTGGGCCATCTCAGTCCACCCTCCCCCACAGGCTGCCGAGAGGGTTGGTGTAAGAAGCCGCTAGATCAATACTGTGCAGTGAGCAGCCGCCACGGTGGGGCAGTGGGGGTGGGGTGGGGGAGGGGGCGAGCGTCTGCTGCCGCTGCCCCAGCCGGCCCTTCCAGCTCCTCCAGCACTCAGATCTGTAGAGCTGGCCGGCAGACCCTCCCCCAGGGCCCTTATCAGACCCCAGGAGATAAGGACACTTTCTACTGGGCTCTGCTTTGCCTCTGTCACCCAGGTTCTGTCTGCAATCTGAGCAGACCCAGGCAGAGTTGCCCAGCCAGGCACAAAAGAAGCCTTGTCAAGGCTGCCAGCGATGGATCCGGCCCCCAGACCTTTTGTGGCCTTGTGAGGTCCTCACCATGCCCATCTCCCCTACCCTGCAGTCTTGGTATTGAGGGCTCTAGGGAGCAGGCCAAGGCTGTGCCCAGCTCTGTACTCCCAGCCTCTAGGCACAGAGCCTGTGCTGAATGGGACAAGTCCTAAGACAGCCAGGGAGCTTGCAGAAGGCGGGGTGCACACTCCAGGCCCACAAGGTCCACCTAGATCAGCAGACCTGAGCCAAGAGTCCACTCACCAGCTGGGTGGCCCCAGTACCATAAAGCCCAGCCACCCCCAAGGCCTCCACGGACTACAGCTGGCCAAAAACTCATCCAGCCTGCATCCTGCAGACAGGGGGCGCTCACTGCCACCCAAGGCAGCCCATTCTCTCTCCAGACAGCAACAACTGTTAGCCCTTCCTCAGGCTGAGCGGAAGTCAGCCCCTGAGGGCCGCCCCTTGGTCCCGACTGCTAGTCCACGTAACAGGCCCCCGGGCAACGGAAGATGGCTAGGATAACTTTTCTGAGCCTTAGTTCTGTCCTCTGCAAAATAGGGCCAAGATCATCACTCCGATCCACCAAGCAGGGTTGAGAGCACCCCCAAGGCCAGTAAAGGAAGGTGGCATGGGCAGGGCGTGGTAGCTCACGCCTGTAATCACAGCACTTCGGGAGGCTGAGGCGGGCAGATAACGAGGTCAGGAGATTGAGACAATCCTGGTTAACACAGTGAAACCCGTCTCTACTAAAAATACAAAAAATTAGCCAGGCGTAGTAGCACGCGCCTGTAATCCCAGCTACTCAGGTGGCTGAGGCAGGAGAATCGCCTGAACCCGGGAGGTGGAGGCTGCAGTGAGCCGAGATTGCTCCATTGCACTCCAGCTTGGGCCACAAGAGCAAGACTCTGTCTCAAAAAAAAAAAAAAAAAAAAAAAAAAAAAGGCGGCGTTGAGCCAGGTCCTCCTTGGTGGATTGCCCACTACCTTTAGAGGCAGTATGGTCCACATTTCAGCGCTTCTAGGACACACATGCTTAGTTTGGGCTTAAATCTTCTCCCTCCCATGGGTCTTAAAGCGAGTTGCAGGTGGGGGCTGGGACTCTGGATGGTGGGGAAGTCCAGCAGGAGAAGCAGGAAGGAGGAAGACGTCTTGAGGTCTGACCACTTCTTTACCCAGCAGCCTTCCAGCCTGCCCCACACTCCTTAACTTGGAGGAAAAAACAACCGGGTTCCCTGGCCAGTGGGCGGGGTGAACAGGCCTCTGTTAGCCAGGAGTTTCAGGCCTGGCTGGGGGCCCGGCCTTGGGTCCTCACCTGGAAACCTCCCTGCAGGTGCTGACTCCTAGATGGGGCTGTCCACAGGGTAGAGCTTGGTTGGCTGGACAGATGGGGGCAAGGCTGGGTGGGCCTGGGGGCAATGCTGTGTTTGGCTCACACAGCTCAGGCAGCTCTGGCTCCACCTCAGACACCTCCTTCCCACCTGGATCGGGCCCAGCAGAATTCTGCATGGTGGAACTTCCACAGGATGGCACCCTAGGCTCTGACCTGTAGCCTTTAACCCTGCATGGGGGTTCGGAGCTTGGGTTCCAGGCCAGACTGAGCTGGGTTCAAATCCAAGTTCTGCCACTCCCTGGCTATGGAATGTGGGGGTCATTTTTCTCGACTCACAGTATTAGTTTTCTCTTTTGTACAATAGAGTAATGACAGCATATACACTTGAAGAGTTAATACAAGGATTAAACGTGAAAATGCTTACAAAACATCCCTAGTTTGTGTCCAGGACAGACACAAATATGTTGAACGTGCTCAAAAATAACACCTGCTGTGCCGGGCGCTGTGCATAGCGTTTAGTGTTTTGCACATAAATGCAATGAATCTCCCCAGTAACTCCATCAAACAGATATACTATTGCTATTCCCTTTTTATAGGAATCCTAAAGTTCATACAGGTTCAGTGACTTGCCCAACAGTAAATGCCATTCACTTCTGTCACTGTGTTTTGCACTATTTTGCCAGGGAGGCTCTGGACACAAGGTGTAGGCCACCGTGTTGTGTACTGTTTTGCACTATGTATCAGGTGCCATGCTCATAAATGCTGAACGTGGAGTTAAGACTCTCACCCCTACAGGGTGACAGTCACTCCTAGGGGAAGGACAAGGCAGTGCCAGTGCCAGTGCCAGTTCCCTGGAGAGGCGATCTAGACCTCGGCCTGCATCACCACCAGCCAATGGCAGCAGGATGGGGGGCATCTCCAAGGGCTGGCTAATGGCTGGAACCAGGGGCTCATCCACCTGTCCTGTCACTGGAGGCTGAGTTGGGTCTCTTACACTTTTTCTTCTATTGCCATGAGGGCCATGGGATTAGGGAAGAGGCATCCCTCTTTGCCTCTGGGATCCAGGTCCAGCTCCATGGCCTCTGGTCTCAGGAATCCCTGGAACCTGTGTCCCACTGTGAAGCAGCCCTATCTGAGCCGTCACTCAGGGCTGTCCAGCCAGATGGTGCCTACTGTGTCTCAGGTCTGGAGTGTTCAGCCGCCTTCAGGGTCCCAGTCCTCACACTCAATGGTGGGCTTCTCCCAGGACCCTCTTTGTAAAGGAGAAAGATACGAGCAGGGTCCGCAACCCCTCCCTGTCTTTACTGACTCAGAAAACACATCTCCAGGACCAAAGCACTGCTCCTGCTGGAGTGTCCAAGCGAGGGAATCACCTAAGCCTTGGGATGATATGGAGGATATCCATTCTGATCTGATCTGGAAAGTAGTGGTGCTCACAGCGACCCCCACAGCTAGCCTGAGGCAGAGGTCAAACTCCCAGCGGGCAGAGGTGATGATGGCAGGGAACATCTGGACCAAACAACAAAAGGGCCACAGAGGGACAGCCAGAACAAACCGCTTGGCAGGGAGGGGCTTTTCCATGCCTGCAGTGTGGCCATCCTGAGTGGGCATAAGAGACAGCAGTGGGCACTGGGCTTTTGGGGAAAGTCTTCTTTTGGGGGTGGGGATAGCGTGTTATTTCCATGTTACTCCTCTCCACATTCATGGATATCTTTTAAGTATCGATATCCCGTGGGGTTGGGCAAAGGAGGTTATCTGTGTTCAGAGGTTACGATGGGAAGGTCAGGCCAATACACTGCTCAGGCAAGGAGCTTACACTGGGCTGTTCTCTGCAAGGAGACAGATGACTGGCTGGACCGAAGGGCAGTCCCAACTCGGAAACATGGCAAGGGCTGGGTGTGAAGGGCATGGCCCAATGAGATCTAGGTCCTTGGCTGTGCCAATCAGACCAGTTCTCGCTGGGTCTTGACACAGAGCATGGAGAGGAGTGATTTGCTACTAGCAAGAAAACAGAGTAAAAAGCAGAGACAAGAGGGAAGGGGGAGAAGATTCAGCTTCTGTAGATTCCCAATGACAAGGCCCCGCTATTAACCCCCTTTTCTTAGCTGGTGGACAAAGACAGCATCTGTAGTTTTGCTCTGTTAAAAGAAAGAGGAGACCAGTGGGGCCCGCCGGAGCCAGCATGGAAGTACTAGTAGAGACTGAAACGCAGGAAGCCCGAGACTGTGGCTCACCTGAAGGTCGAAATGAGAATTCACGCCGACCCCCCCAATCCCCCACCCCCCCGCTGCCTCATCTGCTCTGTGGCTGGGTAGGGGCTAGGAAGATACTCGTGGGCCTGTTCAGGAAGCGTGGGTGGATCTGTTTTGGTGGTGGTGGCACCACACCTGTGAACTCTGGCAGCCTGAGTCACCTCCACAGAGCAGGCCGAGGGCCTGAATTGTGCCTGGGAGGAGGAGGTAGGGGGAGACGGGTGAGATAAGAGCTCCCCTGGTGAACCTGGAGACTCTCAGCCCTGCAGGGCAGGAACAACAGTGGGCACCTCAGCCAGGTGGGGATCTGGCCCGGAATGACTACAGACTGGGACCGGACATCTAAGGGAGAATGTGGTATAGGGCAGGGCAGCTCAGTGGTGGGCTAGGGCCTGGCAGGTTGCAGGTGTTTCTCAGTTCCTAGCACATGCCAGGTTCCTTGATGTCTCAGCCTTGCGAAACTCCCGTGGCTTCCACCCTGGGAGGGGAGAAAGGAAGTGGAGAGGGGCTGGCCTTGGCTCAACTGCCAAGCTGCTCCGAGAAGGTCCCAGCCGTGACCCAGCTGGAGGCCTGAAGCTGTGCGGATGCTGGGGTGAGAATGAGAGAGCCAGCCCTTCTCTGAGGAAGGGAGGCTCGACACAGGGTGTAGGCCAGGCCCAGGAGTCTGAGGCCACAGCCTCCTGGCAGATGGGCTGGCTGCTGAGGCCATTTGACTCTTTGGGCCCACATGTGGCCAGACCTGATGGGACTCCAGAAGCAGCCTGTACCCAAAGCCAACTGTAGGAGCTGGGATACTCCACCTGTCTCTAGCCCTCTATCTGCATGGCTGCCAACATTCAGGGCTTCCTAAACCTTCCGGGGTCTCTTCCAGCCACTGCCCAGGTCCAACCAAAGTGTCTCCCCAGGAGTAGGGCTCCAGGACAGTCACAATCTCCAGATCAGGAGCACGGTCTGTGATAATGCAACCACAGCTTCTTCCCTGGCAGCACTGAGCTGTGGGCACTCCCTGAACTGGGGGGCTGGGGTAGGGGTGAGATGGAACCGGAAAAGCAGAAGAGAGAGAGAGTGAAGCCCCCTCCGACTACAGGTCCCTGCACCCCAGAGCAGCTCCTGGCCAGCTAGGGTGCCATTAGCAATGCACAGCCATCAAATTCCATCACTGCTTCCTATGTACAGACACCATCCCTAAGTAAATTAGAAACTCAAGGGTGGGATTATGACTTGAAATTCTTTGGCACTCCAGCCCAGAGTGGCAGGTGGGCCCAAACGGCACTCTCCGCCCAGTACTTGGGTCACTGGCTGAGGGGTAATCCTCACCAACAGGAACCCCCTAAAACTCCTGCCTGCCTGTGTGAATGGGGTGGGGGAGGGTGGCCAGACTGGGTTGGGGCGGGGCTCCTATCCTGCCTCCTGCCAGGGCCTGGCTCCTTGCAGCTCTCCCTGGCCTGGCCAGGGAGGGAGGACAGAGCAGGTGGGGAACTGGCTGGGACGTGTAACTCGAGCCCAGGAGGAATTCCCTGCCCTTCCTCTATGCTTTTATTAAAGTAGGGAGGGGAAGGGCAAGCTTCCATCGGAAAAATCTCCCAGGGAGCCCGGGGAGATGGGAAAGCCGCCGTGGGCCAGGGAGGGAGCACCAGCCCAGCTGCAAATAGAAACGGCGCTCCGGCCCGCAGCCCGGGCAGCCCAAGGGCACCAAGGCCTGAGCACCGTGCAGAAGCGGCTCCGGGTGGTTCTTTCTCCCTACTCCCGGCCCAATCCTCTCCCCGCCTATCTGGGGCAGGGAGCAGGTCTTAGAAGTCGGGGAAGAGAGGACCCTGCTCTTGCTCTGGGGCAACAGAGCTGGCGCCTTCAGTGTCCTCGCTCGGGAGACACCATGGAGCTGGGGCGCTGGCTGGACCCGGCTCTACGCCGGGATGCCGCGCCTGGTCACCCGCGGGAGCCATCCACAGCGGGGCCCCAGGAGGGACGCCAAGAGGGCTCCTAGCCAAAAGAGGCGCGGGGTCCACCCTCTCCCACCCGGGGCTTCGACGTAGGGGGGCTGTTGGAAGGAAGCGCTGTGGGAGGCAGGGTCCGTCCTTAGGACCCCGCCCGGGCGTGGCCAGGCTTCCTCGCAAGAGCGCAAGAAAGTAGCCAAAGCGCCCCCGCAACCCGAGTCCGCTGCCTCAGCTGTTTGCACCCATCCCCCCCGCATCCCGGCCCGCCGTGTGCGCCTCGCTATCACCCAGACGAGAGGCTACCTGGGCAGGAGCGCTGTTGCCCAGCTGCCCAGCTCCTGCTCCGCCTGTGGCTGTCCCCGAGAGCAGCCCCCTCCCCACTCGCAAAGAGCGCCACTGCGCGCCAGCCGGGCTCTCGAGGAATCGGCTGCCCTGGAGGGAAGGAAGGAGGGGAGGCAAGGGCTGGGGGCGGCGGAAGCGGCTCCCGGGACACAGGCTGAATGTGGGGGGACCGGGGTGGGGGCTCAGTGCCCAGAACAGGGCTGTACTCGGAGTAGCGGGGAGGCGCGAGCCCTGCGCCCTCCAGGGTTTGGGAAGAGGTGCGCTGCAGAGGGCGAGCTGGGGAGGGGCAGCCTGCCAAGTCCCCTTTCTTCCCCGCCACGGCCCAGAACAGGGGGCGCGTCTCCGCTCCCTCCACCTCCACGTCTCATGCTGCGGGCGTGGCGCCTCCCTCTCTAAGCCCCCAGCCCGCAGCCAAAGGGCAGGGCGGGGGTCTTACCTCGGCATGGACCTCTGCGTCTTCGGCCGCTACGCCAAGGCCCAGGCAGCCCAGAAGCACCAGGAGCAGCGGCAGCAGTCGCGGCCGCGCCGCCTCCTCCCAGTCGCCAAGGAGGCTGCCAGTCCAGCCCGGCCGTCCGGGCGCGCTCCGGTTGCTGCCCATGCTCTCGGCGCCCAGCCCGGCCCGGAACACTGCACGCCGGGTCCTCGCACGCGCCTTGGAAACTTGCGACGCTCCCTGGCTCCTGGCCCGGCGGGCGCGCCGCGCACCTCAGGCTCCCGGTCCCCGCTGGAGCCGCCTAGGTCGCCTCGGCAAATTCCCAAGCCCGAGGAGAAGCGGGCAGGGCAGGTCCGGGAGCTCGGAATCAGCGGGCGGGAAAGGGGGCCGGCCGGAGCTACCCCCCGCGGGGTCCCGCAGCCTTGGCGCCCAGAGCCTGGGGCCCGGCTCCCGAGAGCGAGCGCAACTCCAGAGCCTTTGTCTGGCTCAGCGCTCCGGCCGCCCGGTCCCGCGGCGCCCCCTGCGCGCCCAGCTCCCTCTGTCCATGCCCGGGGCCGGGCGCTGCCCGGAGCGCGTGCCTCCTGCCCAGGGATTCTGCTCGCCGCCGCGCCCGACCGGGCCCGGGTCCCCACGCAGTCCCGGGAGGAGGCGCAGGGAGCCCACCCGAGAGAGCGAGCGAGCAAACCAGCCAGCCAGCCAGCCAAGGAGCGGGCGCCCGACGTCCCCGGCGAGTTCAGCGCGGCTCCGGGCGCTCCCAGCCCTCCTCCCCGCGCGCCGCGGCCGCCGCGCTCTTAAAGGGCCAGCGTGCTCCCAGTGCGCGGACCCGGGCGGGGACCGGGGGCGGTGCCCCAGCCAGCGGCTTCTCACGAGCAGGTGCGGGCGGCCGAGGCCCGGCAGGTGGGCGGCCCATTTACTCTTCCCAGAGGGCGGGAAACGTCTCCAGCCCACCCCGCGTCACTCTCAACCCAGCGTCTGGGGGACAGGGGTGACCTCCAACGCGATCCCCCGTGGAGGGAGGAAGCAGGGAAGGCGTGGTCTCCCTGCCTGGGAGGAATGAAGACTCCTCCTTAGGGATCCTACCTGGTGGGTGGGGGTGATACTGAGGCTGAGGGGGACGGGAAGGAGGTCTTAGGGGAGGGACCAAAGAGTCGTTTTATATATATATATGGAAATTTGTCAGCCTGAAATCTCTTTTCAAAAGCCACAGGGTGTCTCTGGCCATTGAGTAACTTTCCTCATTATCAAAGTGAGGGTTTTGTGCGCGTCGAGGGCGCGTTGCGGCGGACAAGGGGCAGGTTTAGGAGGGACACGGTTCAAGTTCCGAGTCCGCCCATTAGCTGCAGCTTGCACGTGGGCAAATTAATCTCTCCGAGTCTCCATGTTCTTATCGGGAATGTGGGGCAAAGAGTTGGAGTGAGTGCGAGGTAAGGCTTCCGGTTCTTGGCCTGGCGCAATAGGTGCCCAAGCACTTTGGCCACTGGCTAGTGCGAGTGAAGTGCGACAGTGCGGCCCGACGCGGCGCGGGGCGGGTGGACACACCTCCCCGCGAAACTTAATGAGCTGGCGTTCATTCTATTCCGGAAGCAGCTTGAGGTCGGGGCGGGGTGGATGCAGGAGGCCAGAGCTGAGAGGCCCGGGTCGAAGGTCCACCGAGACCCGGGGGCCAGGCCAAGGGCAACCCTGGAGACTGACCGGCGTGGTCAGTGGGTGAGGGCGGCAGGCAGGAGGGCGGAGACCGTATTCCTTATCTTCAGACCCGGAAATGGAAGCTGTCCTCACCTGAGGGCGGTTTTCTCTAGAGCAGGCCCGCGGGGCACCCCAGCCGGCCTCACCTCCCGGAAACTGGAAATCAGGAGACCTGGCAGGGCGCCTTAGAGAGCGCGCATTTGAACCCTCCTGGGATGTCCTTGGGGAAAGGAAGTCGGAATTTAGAGAAAGGAACCGGGCAATTTCATCATTTCCACGGACTCACTTCTCTGTAGGATCCCTCATCTGGGAAGTGGGTTTCTAAATTCTCCACTTTGAAATTTGCTTTTGGGAAATGTGCAGTGGTCTTCAGACACAGACAACAGGGCTGTCCTTGTTTAACTGACCACGTTGCACTCTTTCATGATATTTAGTCCCGATTAGCCAATTTAAAAAAGTTTGGGGCTAGGAAAAGTGGCTCAAGCTTGTAATCCCAGCACTTTGGGAGGCCGAAGCGGCAGAATTGCTTTAGCCCAGGAGTTCAAGACCAACCTGGGCAACATGGCAAGACCCCATCTCTACAAAGAATACAAAAATTAGCCAGGCGTGTGTACATCTGTAGGCCCAGCTACTTGGGAGGCTGAGGTGGGAGGATCACTTGAGCCCAGGAGGTTGAGGCTGCAGTGAGCTATGATCATGCTGCTGCCCTTCAACCCAGCTGACTCAGAGCGAGACCCTGTCTTAAAAAAAAAAAAAAAAAAAAAAAGTTGGGGCTTAAGGGGCTATTAGTGAGAGGAGCCTAGGAATGAATGGAGCAACATTCTTAAAGGCCTGGGTCAGTCAAGTCTGGTGATTTTCTCTCTGTTGGAGGTTCCTCTCTTGGGGTCCAATCCTGCCTTAAGGAAATGACATCCCCTGTGACCATATCTTGAAGCTCCCAATTATTGGGTCTGGCTCCTATAGGTACTTTGGGAATCCAAGGTGGATTTGCATGTACATCCAACCCAAGATAGCTGGGTTTCTACTGGGTCTGGCCAGCACCCAAAGCCCAAAAGGACTAGTCAGTGGGACTGAGATGTGTGAACTCCAGCCCCTCCATCAAGAACTTTATTTATTTATTTATTTTTGAGACGGAGTCTTGCTCTGTCGCCCAGGCTGGAGTGCAGTGGCGCAATCTCGGCTCACTGCAAGCTCCGCCTCCCGGGTTCACGCCATTCTCCTGCCTCAGCCTCCCGAGTAGCTGGGACTACAGGCGCCCACAACCGCGCCTGGCTAATTTTTTGTATTTTTAGTAGAGACGGGGTTTCACCGTGGTCTCGATCTCCTGACCTTGTGATCCGCCCGCCTCGGCCTCCCAAAGTGCTGGGATTACAGGCGTGAGCCACCACGCCCGGCCATCAAGAACTTTAAACCTTATCCATATTTTGCCAATATCGTTTCATCTATGCCCTGACACCCCCGCCCACCAGCACACACCTTTTTTTTCTTAGTCTTTTGAATGAAAGCCCAGACATGGTGTTTCACAGCAGTTTCATTTAGAGGTCCTGATGTGGTGTGAGGGGTTGTAAAAAGCTCTGGATCAGAAGCCAGGTCCCTGGGTTTTTGCCTCAGCTGTAATTTACTGGGCAATCGGAGCAAGTTATTCCCCTCTTTGGGTTTGTTTCCTCGTTTGCGAAAGGAGAGTTCTGAGGTCGTAGGGGAGGTCTCCTGTTCGGTGAAGGAAAGTAGCTGTGGGCTGGAACTGGGCCCAGGACACCCCCTCCTCCAGCTCTCCCCTCCAGGGGCCCCTCAGGCGATGCACCCACCCAACACACCATCAAAGGTGAAGCAGGCCTTGGGACTCTTGGTGCCAAGACAAGGAATAAACAAACAAGCCAAGGTAATTTCCCTCTCCCTTGGAAACAAAGCTGGGGTGGTCTGGAGAGGCGCTGGAGAGTGCCAGGTGGAAATCAGCCAAACAGGCGTGAGATGATTTCCCTGCCCTGTGGGGAACATCTGAGGACACCGAGGCCAGATGTGTTGATTTTGTACTCTCCCTGGTGTGATAAAATCCTCATCAAGAGCATTTCTTTGGGCCAGCCTGCCTGGCGGGGACTGCAGCCTGCTCTGGTCTTCCCTGTGTCTCCAGAGTTGTCTCCGAGGTTTCTCCTCTTATGGAGAATCTCCTCTTATGGAAGAGCCCCGGCTGCTTCTGCACTGTCAGCGGGAGCGCTTGCTCAGCGGGCTCACTCTGCTCCAGAGGCACACTCAGTGTCTGGGTGCCCGCCAAGCTCCTGCCGCCAGCCTCCTCAGGCCCAGCCTGCCCACCCCTCCCCCTCAGCGAGGCTCCTGCTTCCTTCCTCCATTGCCACCTTCCATTCTCCATTGAGGAGCCGGTTATTGATCTTGGCCCATTTCTCAAAGTTGCTGCACTCAAATTCCATCCTCAGCACAGACGGACTCCCCAGCCACATCCTCCCCTGGGGGGAATGGCCCCATCCCTCTTCCTGGGCTTGTTGATGGAGGTCTTACCTCACACCTGCCCCCCTCCCAATAAGAGCCAGTACCGAAGTTTGGGGAAGTGCCATGTTGAGGATGCAGATTCTTCTCTGTGCTCCCTGCCTGTTCAGCCCTGCTGTGAGCACCCAGAGGGCAGACCTAGTCTGGTTCACCAAGTGCCCAGTTCAGGGCCTGGCACAGGGCAGGTGTCAGTTAAGTACAGGCTGCACAGCCAGAGGTGCCGTGTTGCCTGCAAGCCAGAAAGGATGCCCTGCATCTTCCTCCTCTCCAGAAGAACCAACCCAATAATGAGTTGGAGTCAGATCAATGCAGTGGGGAGCAGGAACAAGGCCCAGAAAGTGCCTGGGTCTTTCAGTGCAGCGGCTGGGAGGCTGCCCCTTTCAGGAAAGGCGGGGCAGTGGGGGCCACCATGGGAGCCTGGGCAACAGGCCCCTCGCCCCACACCTTTCCCTCAAGCCCTGTGTCCCCACTCAGATGCCAGGCCTGACCATGAGGTGGTGTGCTGGGCTGGATCAAGGCTGCCCCAGCACAGGACCTGAGGTTAGGGCTGAGTACGGCCCTTCCTTGTGATTTCTCATACAAGCAAGTCACTTAACCTGTTCTTTTAACAGCGGACTAGCCATCCCCACCCTGTTTACCTTTCGGGGGGATACTGGAAGACATGAGAAGGTATCGGGAAGCACTCAGTGTCACAGCAGTATAAGGTGTCAATGTCTGCCTATGTGGGTGAGGGATGAGGGTGGTGACCCCTGCCACATGCCTAGCTCCAGGCTAGATGTGCTATGTGAGAACTCTGTGTGTAGACCTTGCAGGCCGGGTGACTCCTCCTTACCCTTATTTTACCGAAGCATCATTAATGCCTCTCAAGGCCACCTTGGAAGTCACAGCAGAGACTTCCAAGAGTCCCCCCAAACTGAGAGACACAGCTGGACAGGGTAGGGGAAGGTGAAAGTCATCTTTTCACTGGGTTAAATACAAGTAGTCCAAAAAAGATCCAAAATAAGAAATGCAATTTTTTATTTGTTGAACATAATTTAAAACTGTAACATAAAAAGATTTCTCTATCCATCACCAGAAATCCAGAAGACACCTGAAGAGGACTGACTGACTCCTTGCCACGCGGAAGGTTTGATGAAAAAGTTAAAATCCCATGCATCCCTGGCCCTTCCTCCACGTTGCCCCTCAGAATGCTGCAGCTGCAGCAGGCAGGAGGCAGCAGCAGAACCCAGGCTGTGGAAGGCCCCTCTGCCTCTCTGGGAAAGCTGCTGGGGAAGCCAGAGGTCACAGTGCATTGGAGGCCTGGCTTTCAGCCACTGGCCAGGCCAAAATGAAACATCTGTTCAAGTCTCCCCAGGCACCTTGCTAGAGTGAGCGGGAGAAAGAGGGAGAAAGAAGTGGAGAAAACTGAGGCTGGATCACAAGTTCTCATCCTGGACCTTGGCCTTGAAGTAGCCCCTGCTGGCACAGGAGCAGGGTGAGAGTAAAAGTAAATAAATAAAAGCGACATGCTTCAAGGAGAGAGGGTGACAGACCCACTGAAGCACCCCGTGTCCTGGCTTGGCCAGGGATAAGCCAGGGCGTGATGATTTAAAACACTCTGATCTGAGGCCAATGGCATCAAAATACAAATTGCTGAAGTGGGAGAGGGAGTGAAGGGCTGTTTGTGAGGGGGACTACAGTGGAGATTCTGGCGAGTGTGGGTGGGCTCACCACTGACCCCAGTATTTTCTTTGCTTAACAACCAGAGTAAGAATTAGGATGCCCAGGCTGCCCTCTACTGGCAGTTTCTGGGAAGGACCACAACACAGTCGCACCCAACCTACAACCCGCAACAGCTGAGAGAGGAGAGGAAGAGAGAGGGAGGGGAAGAGAAAGAGAAAGAGGGGGAGGGGGGGGGAGAGAGAGAGAGAGAGCGAGTGTGAGAGAGAGAGAGCGGGAGAGAGAGAGAGAGCGGGAGAGAGAGAGCGAGAGCGAGCACTCGGAGGATGAGGAGTGGCTACACTTTCTGCCAGGCTGAAGGCATAGCTGGGACCTCCTACTGGGAGGCTAGAAGCATCTCCATTGATTTTAGCAGGTTCCTCCATCTCAGCCTGGTCTGCAGAGGGCCCTGGAGGAGGAAGGCCTCTGGTGCTCACTTCAAAGGCATCGAGAAGAACTTGTTCCCAGACTTGCAGCGGACTTGCTCGATGTACACGCGCAGCAGCACCTCAGCATCTTCAAACCCATCCACGATTGCCTTAAAACAGCAGCCAGGGGAGGACAGTCACATTAAGGGGCATCTGGGACCCAGAGGGCACTGCAAACAAAACCAGCTCACCCAACTTCAGAGGCTGCAGGCTCCAGGCTCTGCATTATTGATCTTGTCTGATCACTTCTGTAATATCTGAGGTTGGTCCCATCATCCCAACTTTACAGATGAGGACACAGATGCTCAGAGCCCTGGATTACAGAAACCAATAAAACCAGGCCTGGGACCCAGGTCTGCCGGAGCCCAAACTAGAGCTCTTTGCCACCTCCAGCAACATCAGGCCAACAGCAAGGCGGCTCCTTAATGAGGGAGCACAGCTGCGTCCAGCCTGCACATGTTTGGTTTGGCTTGCAAAATGTTTTTTAAACATCCAAATTAGTTGCTGACATTTGAAAACTGACAAGATTACATGTAAAAACCTAGGTTTCTGGCTTCTCTTATGAAGCAGAAGTGTTGGCAACTCTAGGCCAACCTTCCTGCATGGCCATACTCCCTACTGTCTCCCCAGCCGGGGCTGGAGTATCAGCCACCACTTACCACTTCATGTAACCTGCTGGTTCTCCTCCAAGAACGCACATGGGAAAGTGGAATCTTTCAGCTACTTATCAAAATTTGATAGATTCTGGGGGCTGGATGTTACTTACACCTGGTACATTTCACCCATTTCCAGTGCCAGGCCCAAGCCTCTGACCCCTGGGCCAGTGGCTAGGACTTCAGGGGAAGCCTGCAGCCTCCTCGCAGATCAGGGTTCTAGGGCAGTGCTTCCCAAACTGTAATGTGCACACAAATCCCTAGAGATCTGTTAAAATGTAATTCTGATTTCTTAGGTTGGGGGTTCGGGGGGGGGGTAAAGATCTGTATTGCTAATAAGCTTCAGGTGACGCTGAAGCTGCCGGTCCAGGGGCCACACCTTGAGTTGCAAGGGAAGGTGTTGGGGTCTCCTGCCATGTCATTTGTTTCCCAGGGATTCGGGTTTGGGTGCCTCATCCTCCTCCTCTCCAGCATCTGTCCCGTCATTTCTGGAGTTCAGCGCGCTCTGTGTTCCTGCCCTGGAAATTCACCTGTAGTTCCTGCAGGCACTGCCCCTCCAGCTGGAGACGTGCATCACCCACGCACCAGGCCAGGCTGAGGTGGAAAGAAGGGTCCTGGGGAGGGAAACGAGAGGCAGGCGGTCATCTGGACACCTTGGCAGACCCTGCCATCACAGCAGGTCTGTGACAGAGCTGTCGTGACGTCCCTGCTGGATCCCTGGCCTGCCCAGTGGGAGACAAGATCCTCAGTGTTGATCCCAAGCACCCTCCACAGATGGACAAAATAGCATAGGACTGGTCCTTGCTATGGACTGAATCATGTCCCCTCCCCCAAATTCATGTAGCCCTAACCCCCAATGTGATAATATGTAAAGATGGGGCCTTTGAGGGGTAATTAGGGTTAGATGAGGTCATGAGGGCAGGACTCTCATGATTAGTGCCCTTTAATCACAGAGAGCTTGGGCACTGCTCTCTCCCTGCAGCCCCCGACCCCTGCCCCACCACGTGAGGACATGGCTAGAAGGCAGCCATCTATAAGCCAGGAAGAACCCTCACCAGAAACCGACCACACTTGGCCGGGTGCAGTGGCTCACGCCTGTAATCCTAGCACTTTGAGAGGCCAAGGCAGGCGGATCAGGAGTTTGAGACCAGCCTGGCCAACACAGTGAAGCCCCGTCTCTACTAAAAATACAAAAATTAGCTGGGGTGGTGTTGCACACATGTAGTCCCAGCTGCTCGGGTGATTGAGGCAGAATTGCTTGAACATGGCAGGCGGAGGTTACAGGGAGCTGAGAATGCGCCACTGCACTCCAGCATGGGTGACAGAGTGAGACTCTGTCTCAAAAAAAAAAAAAAAAAGAAAGACATCAACCACACTGTCACCTTGATCTTGGACTTCTAGCCTCCAGAACTGTGCAAAAATAAATTTCTGTTATTTAGGCCACCCAGTCTATGGTATTTTGTTATGACAGCCTGAGCTAAGACAGTCCTATTCACAGAAGCTTTCCTTGAAGTATCATAGAGAGTCATTACATCTGTGACGTGAAAGAAAATCCACCGTCTATTCTGATCTAGGACATTCCAGTATACACCATACTTTTCAGATGACATGAACAAAATCCCCAAAGTCTCAAGTTTTGAAGCAACAATAATTGTCACCATTCAAATTCATACTTATCTCCCTCAGCACGGTTTAAAAACATACATCAAATAAAACGAATGGCCCTTCAAAGCCCTGATAGTCGACTTAGAGCCCAGGTGCCGTTGGAGGGCCTGGGCAAGGTGCAGGAAGGTGTGTGAAGCTACAACTCTTCTCTGAGGGTCAATTTGACCAAAAATTATTAGGGACATCTACTTAAAAAACGTGAAAACAACATGTGAACATTATGGAGCAGAAGGTACAAATCTCGGGTGTATTTATGATATAAAGCAAGATTTCTAAGAAATGTTGGACTTTGGGTGGGCTGCATCTGACTACAGCTCAAAGCCCTCACTCCCGAGGCGTGCATCCTCAGAAGGCTGGCATTCAGAGCACTGACACGGGAGGTTCTGAAGGGTCTTCAGTTTGCCTCTTATGAGGGCCTCTTTAAAGACAGTTTTATTCTCATTAGAAATGGGTCAGTGGAGCAGCAGCAGCCCCATTCATTACCTGGTAGAAAGTGGTGAGGTCGAATTCCTCCATGACTCTGTCCACCTCTGAAACTAGGTCCAGGAACTGGGCGTGCCCTGAAGTGACCTCGAGCCCAATAAAGGTCCTGGGGAGAGGAAGACAACACAGGCATGAGATGCAGCCTCTGAGAACACCAGCCATCTGCGCAGCCGAGGAGGAGCCAGGCAGAAAGCCAACAGACCTGGGCCGTGGGTCTCACCCTGTCTCCCTGGTACACTCGCTTTCCTGCTCCATGAGCCAACTCTCTCAGTCCCCACATTCTCTGTCTGTAAACCTTCCTTTCCCAGTTCTCACCCACACAGCTCTCCTCCCTCTCCTGGATCTAGTAACCCTTCCAGGAATGCCCTCACCCACCACTGCCAAGACACAAACCCAGAAGCTTCTGCATCTCCATTCTCCATTCTCCATCACCGTTCCAATTGCAAACGACTCTTGTCCTCAAGGAGGCCTCTTCTCAAGGACTTTGCTTCCTGGCATCTGCCACACCTCCCACAAGCACTCACACATGCTTTCTCTCGTCTTTAAAAACTCTCCCCCAGGCCGGGCGCTGTGGCTCAAGCCTGTAATCCCAGCACTTTGGGAGGCCGAGATGGGCGGATCACGAGGTCAGGAGATCGAGACCTTCCTGGCTAACACAGTGAAACCCCGTCTCTACTAAAAATAATACAAAAAACTAGCCGGGCGAGGTGGCGGGCGCCTGTAGTCCCAGCTACTCGGGAGGCTGAGGCAGGAGAATGGCGTGAACCCAGGAGGTGGAGCTTGCAGTGAGCCCAGATCGCGCCACTGCACTCCAGCCTGGGCGACGGAGCGAGACTCCGTCTCAAAACAAACAAACAAACAAACAAACAAACAAACAAACAAAACTCTACCGTGAACCCACGGCTTCAGCCAGTCCCCATCCCATTCTCAGTAAAACTTCTCAAAAAGACAATTTGTCTACCATCACTATCTCTTTCTCACCTCCCATCTTCAACCCACTTTGCTGGAAGTGCTCTTGTCAAAGTTGCCAACAACCTCCATGTCACCAAATCCAAGGGACACTTTGCTGTCTGCCTCGTACCTGCTCATCAGTATCTCACACAGTGGACTCTTCCCTCCTTGAAACCCTTTTCTCTCTTGGCTCCCAAGACACCACCTGCCATGCAGTCCTGGTTTAATCCTGCCTCCAGTCTCCCGGTTCAGTGTCCTCTGCCATCCTCTCTCCTCTCCAGCCTCTCCATGGTGAAGATCACTGGATCTCCTCCATTTGCAATCTCCAGGAGGCTGTTCTCACCCAGCCCCGCTTCCCACACTGGCCAACATTTCTATCTCCAGCTGGTCCCTCTCCTGAACACCCAGTTGTGTATGTGACATTTCCACCTAGGGGTTCAATAGGCAGCAAAACCTAACAGGTACAAACAAACAGGTACAAAGCAGAATTTTTGATTTTCATCCCACCAGTGTCTCCTATCACAGAAAACAGGGCCAGTTGTTCCAGCCTCAAACCCAGGAATCAATGTTCATCTTCCCCTTGCGTCACATAAATCCAACCCATTGGTAATTTGGTTGCTTCTGCCTCAGTGTATCTCCAGTGTGTCCACCTCTTGGTCTTCCACGGCCATCACCCTAATCTAGGCCACCAATGGTCCCTCACCTGGACAATGACACTTGGCTCCTCTCTGGTTTCCCTGCATTCACTCTTGCTCCCTTCTATCTTGCCCCCAGACTCCATGGCCACAGACACACCATCTAGCCAGACCGACATCCCCAGATACACATCAGATCATGCCTCTCCTCTGTTCACATCCCTCCAATGGCTCCCATTATACTGAAAATTCAAACTCCGTACTTGACATTGCAGCCCCTGGATGGGCTAACCCTGCCCATCTCATCTCCTATCATTCTCCCATGTGCTCTCTGGGGTTGGCCTCACTGGCCCCCTCAAACACGCTGAAATCTTCCCTGCCTCGGAGTCACTTAGTTTGCTATGTCCTCTGCTTGAAGCTCTTGCAACAGCTCTTCCCAAGACTGGCTTCTCATTCTCAGGTCACCATCAAATGCCATCTCCCTGGCCACTTCCCTGGTACCCTCCTGGACTACCCACTCCTAACCATCGTATCACACCACAGTTATTAACAAACACTCTCATTACTTATTATCTGTCTCCCCTCCGAATATGAGATTGAAAAGAGCAGGGGCTGTGTCTACCTCTTCACTGATGAATCCTTAGCATACAGCAAATGCCTGGCACAAGTGGGTGCTTAACAAACTTGTGCAGCATGGAATAAGTGAACGAATAAATGAGGCCCCTTTCAGAAGGGCTCAGAAAAGGTGGCCCAGTGAGTGTGTCAGACAGGGAGGCTCGCTTTGAAGGCAGGATAATAATTTCTTCTTATGTTCATCTAACACTTCAATACTTTTAACTTTTCAAAGGCCTTGGGGCTCACTTGAGCCTTACAACTGCCCAACAATGGATGTTGGGACGTGTGTGCCAGTGTGAAAACGAAAGGTCACAGAGATGAAGACATGGACCAAACACCACAACTGGGATGGAGCTGGGCAGAAACAGGTTTTCTGACTTTCACAGGTTTTCACTAAACCAAGATGCTTCTCTCAATCTCTGTGCAACACCCCCCACATGCTCCCCCAGTCATTATTTATTTATTTATTTATTTATTTATTTATTTATTTATTTTTGAGACAGAGTTTCGCACTTGTCGCCCAGGATAGAGTGCAGTGGCATGATCTTGGCTCACTGCAACCTCCTCCTCTAGGGTTCAAGCGATTCTCCTGCCTCAGCCTCCCCAGTAGCTGGGATTGCAGGTGCCTGCCACCACACCCAGCTAATTTTTTGTATTTTTAGTAGAGATGGGGTTTTGCCATGTCGGGCAGGCTGGTCTTGAACTCCTGACCTCAGGTAATCTGCCCACCTTGGCCTCTCAAAGTGCTGGGATTACAAGCGTGAGCCACCGCACCTGGCCTTTTTATTTATTTTTTTGAGACAGGGTCTCACTCTGTTGCCCAGGCTGGAGTGCAGTGGTGCAATCGTGGCTCACTGCGGCCTTGACCTCCAGGGCTCAAGCGATCCTCCCATCTCAGCCTCCCAAGTAGCTGAAACTACAGGCACACACCACCACACTCAGCTAATTTTCGTATTTTTCAGAGACAGGGTTTGGCCATGTTGCCCAGGCTGGTCTGGAACTCCTGAGCTCAAGCTATGCACCTGCTTCAGCCTCCCAAAGTGCTGGAATTACAGGCATGTGCTACTGCACCTGGGATCTCCCAGTTATTTTTCTTAATGAAAGGTTCAGATTTGGGGATAGCTGCCTTTGTAGTCACTGAGTTGGTTAAAAGCAAACAAAAAACGGGACAAATAAGTCCAGAAACAAAGCACTCAATTTTTGCACCAAAGAATCTTCCTCTAATAGTGACTGGGGGTTGGGAAGACGCACCTGGTTTTCTCTTGATTGGTGTAAATCTTTACCTGGTTGGCAGTAAAGAAGAATCTGAAATGTAGAAGACCATATTTTAGGAAAAATCATAAGAGAAAAAGCAGAAAAAATAGCTTATGTTAAAAAAAAAAAACAAACAGCACTTTGAAAATATAGTTAACTCATTTTGCACTTAATATTATTACCCCATTATGCAGATAGTATACTGAATCCTAAAACATTAGAGCTGGACAAGACCTTGAAATCACCCAGCCCGAGTAACATACAACATCATCCAGGTGCTAGTAAAAATTTTACTTTGTTAATAGCAGTTCATTTCGATAAATAATTTGAGACTATCTCAACTTTACTGATGGGAACTGAGAAAGCCTTATTTATCAAGTAGGTGACAATGGACCACTTAACAGCTGATTCATTTCTTGCAGTTTTTTTAAAAAATAGACAACTCCGATTTCATCTAAGCAATCACGAGAACATTTCTTCGTGTGTCAGGGCTGAGCTCAAGCCTTTGCACACATCCGTTTCTTGAATCCTCACACAACTCTGTGAGCAGGCCTACAATTATGCCCATTTTACAGACAAAGAAACGGAGGCATGGTGAAGCTGAATTTGGTGAGCCAGGATTTGCACAGTTAGTCTGCCTGTTTCCAGAGTCCTTGCTGTCACCTATGACCCTTTAGTGAGGGGAAGTAGGTCTCTGTTGGTGTGAAATCGAGACAGATGCCCCCACCCACCCACCCCTCAGATCAATAACACAGAAAGAGTCAGGCTCAGCCAGGTGAGTGCTTTGACTTGGACTGGTTCTGTCCTTTGTTCTCTGAGACACTAGCAATCTCACCATAGAAAGTCCCGTCACAGAAACAGATCATTTTACAGCCCCCAGGCCAAGGGGCTCACCCCCATCTGAGGGAACATAATATACCAGCGTGCTAGGGAGAGTCTCACAATCTGCCCAAGGGCAAAAGTCAGTCAGCCAACTCTCTGCCTCTGGGGAAAATGTAAGGGATCACAGAACCACCAGGAGCTCAATTAAGCGCAGCTTTTAGGAAGAGTTCTCAAGGTGTCTCCCAAACATCCTGGAGTGGACACTGGATGTCTGTGCCCAACCAACACCCCTTCTCCTGGTAACCTCCTGTTGCAAGATGGCTCTCCATCCCTACTCCAGAGGCAGGCTGCCCAGGCCTGGCCAAGCAGAGCTTAGCATCTCCTCAGTCACAGCTAACAGAATCAGGGGTGCACCGCCCACTCTTGGTCACCTTAGGCTCAACCAGATGATCAAAGTTGAAGAGACCACACCTGGCCAGGCTTCACTCGTGACACAGAGCAGTGACAGATCCTTTCCTCAGAGGGAACCAGCCCAGGGGTCCGGTCCAGGTGCTGTTTTCTAGTCTCCCAGTGAGCAAGGGAACCAGCCACATATACATCCCACAGGGATCAGAATTTCTTGCAATGGACTTTAGGCAGAATTTTCAGAAGTCCCAGCAAGGGACTCGTGCCCAGTTAAGGAACCACTGTATGCAGGGGAGCCTAGGCTGTGGCGTCCCTGCAGGGGCGCAGTTCACGCGTCTTCCCAGCGCAGGTGCAGTGTGCCAGTCATCAGCACTAGCTCTCCTCCTTCATCCAGGGAAGCTGCTTCTGCAGGATAAGGGAAGCACTCTGTGTGGAAGGGGGAAGGGCCTGTTAACTCTTTACTCCCAAAGAAAGCACACAGGAGCCGGGTCAGACCAGGCAGTCATTTCTGTGACTTGTGCTGAAGCCAATCAGAGAGGGAGGCTGTCTTTCCAGGCTGGTACACCATCAGCCCGGAGATGCGGTGGCTTCATCATTGTGACAAAGGAAGGGGACAGAGCTGAGATGGTGACAGTCAGGTGCCATCTGATATCTTGTTACCCCGGTCCATTCATGCATGAGCCAGTGCTACCTCTGAATCTTTTAGTTATACCAGCCTATAAATTTCTCTTTGGTTTAAGCCACTTTGGGTTGGGTTTCTGGTATCTGTGGTTAAGACAGTCCTGATAATTTACATACGGCTCAATCAATTTGATAATGACAATCCAAAGAGGGGGAGGGCTGGACTAGGTTGAGAGATGAGTTTGAGTCCTGATTCCCCAGCCAAGTGACCGGATTGGGACAAATCCTGTCCTCCTCTGGCCCCCAGAAGGGGTTCAACTAACTGAGCAGTTTCCTAGCTGGGCAGTGACATCCTATGGAATTCCTGGGCCTATGGCCCCCTGAACTGTGGGAGTAGGGCTTTGGCTAGAAGACTGTTTATTTCTGTTTTACATAGCCACACACCAGGCTTTTGTGCAACACCTCATTTGAAAAAAGGCTCTGCTGATAAAGGCAGGGTCAGAAAACCACCAGCTGGGCGGCTTCTTAGGTTCCTTCTAGTACCAACAGTAGACGATCCAGAAAGATATTCTCTGGGTTCCCTCATTCCCGCCTCATGACTCCACAAGCATCTATTTGATGCTCTGTGAGCAGAGCACTAGGGAAAAGCTGTGGGGTAATTGAGAGAGAGGCCACAGTCCTTGCCTGGAGGAACGTGGCTTCCAGGAGGGAAGATGGACACAGGAATGACTGCATATGAGGGTGAGTGAAATGACCACCAGGGGTAAACAACCACAGGACCGACCGATCTCTGGATGGAGGGATTCTGCAGGAGATGCCAAGCGGCAGAGCCTCAGTGAAAGAGCAGGATTTTGATCTGGACTAGTCTAGCAGGAGATGCATTGCTGGTAGGAAACGAGTTATAACATAATGCAATAGGTAAGGGGGAAAAAAGGCCCCAGGTTAGCAGACAAAATCAGAAGTGGGGTCTGGTACTAAGCCTTCACCCAAGTGGTGTGCTGAGGGCACCCATGATCTCCTTTCACCCCCACAAGCCCCCAGTGAGGTAGCCCCCACCACTACCATGACCTGTTTGACCTATTATTGTGAAATGATAACGTATGTGTTGGTCTCAGCCTCCAGTTCCTGACACAGAGATCCTAAAACCTATGTCATTTCCTAAGCAGTGGGGGTGCTAGGAGCATCTTTTGTTCTGTTATCTGGTCTGTGACCCTGGCTCCTGACATAGAACTCCTAAATCTTTTGGAATTTCCTGGGTGACAGGAGCATCTTTGGTTCTGATGAGGCAACTCTCAGTGGCCTCCTGGATGGGGGCCGATCACAGAAAGAGCAAGGCATGATGAGAAGCTGGAAACTTTCAGCCCCACCCCCTATCCTCCTGGGATGGGAGGGAAGCTAGAGACGGAGTTAATAATCCATCATGCCGACATGATGAAGCCTCTGTAAAAATTTGGAACTACAGGGTTTGAGGAGCTTCCCTTGGTGAATAAGAAGGCACCCATGTGCTGGAAGGGTGGCTCACCCCCAACTCCACAGGGTCAGAAGCTCCCATGCTCGGGACCCTTCCAGACCTCACCCTACCTCTCTCTTCATGTGGCTGTTCATGTGTATCCTTTAATACATCCTTTGTAATAAACTGGCAACCTAGTAAGTGGACTGTTTGTCTGAATTCTGTGAGCCATTCTAGCAAATGATCAAACCTGAGGAGGGGGTCCATAGAATCTCTGATTTGTAGTGAAATCAGACAGATGTTGTGGGTAACCTGAGAGCTCAACACTGCAGATGGTGTCTGACATGGAGCGCAGTCTTGTGGGACTGAGCCCTTAGCCTATGAAGTCTGCACTAACCCTGGGTTATTAGTGTCAGAATTGAGTTCGATTATAGGACAGTGGGTGTCTGTAGAGTTGGATAATTTGTTGGTGCGGAAAAAAACTCCACACATCTGGTCACAGAAGTGCTGGAAATACTGAGCGAGGGCTTACAGAAAAACAGCTGGCTTTTCCTACAGAGCAGATAAGGCATCAGGGGTGTCAAGAGCTTCCACGGCATGCCCAAGGTCATGCAGGACAAGAAGTAGAGCAGGCAGCCCCAGGAGAGGGGCCGTGTTCTATCTTTAGGTCTGGCCTGCCTGCTGGGGTAATGCCCGCAGTAGCTCAGGAGAGGAGGAGAAGCCGTGGAGGGGAGGGAGCGGAGCGGCAGAGGGAAGCACTCACCTCTGGAAGGAGGCCATGCGGGCTTTCAGAGCCTGCACAAAGGGGAGGATCCAGTGGTGGCGCAGAACCACACTCTGGGACAGGCTGAGGTGGAACGCTTCCATCCTTACCAGGCGGGGGACATATGTCTGGGCATGGGGGAGCAACACGTCAAGCAGATCCAGGAACTCCTCCTTGGCTTCATCTGGAGGAGAAGAGTAAAGAGGGCGGGCCGTTCTCTCAGCCAAGGTGCCATGGCTGAATGAAGAAGCCCAGAAGGCAGACGGAGGTCCTTATTACTCTGGGTTTGGGGAGAAAATTACTTGGACAGCAGTCTATGTCTATGTCTTCTAATATAATTTTATTTTATTTTATTTATTTATTTTTTTAGACGGAGTCTCACTCTGTCGCAGAGGTTGGAGTACAGCGGCACCATGTTGGCTCACTGCAAACTCCGTCTCCTAAGTTCAAGCAATTCTCCTGCCTCAGCCTCCCGAGTAGCTGGGATTACAGGTGCCCACCACCACACCCAGCTAGTTTTTGTATTTTCAGTAGAGACGGGGTTTCACCATGTTGGCCAGGCTGGACTCAAACTCCAGACTTCAGGTGATCCACCCGCCTCAGCCTCCCAAAGTGCTGGGATTACAGGCATGAGCCACTTCTAATAGTATTTTAATAGGCATTTCTGGGAAGTCCCAGCTAGAACAATCAGACAAGTGAAAGAAACAAAAGGCATTCAAATTGGAAAGGAATAAGTAAAATTATCCTGCTTGAGGATGATATGATCTATTTGTCTTTTTTGCTTGTTTTTGTTTTTTTGAGAGTCTTACTCTGTTGCCCAGGCTGGAGTGCAGTGGCTTGATCTCAGCTCACTGCAACGTCTGCCTCCCAGGTTCAAGCAATTCTCCTGCCTCAGCCTCTTGAGTAGCTGGGACTACAAGTGTGTGCCACCACGTCTGGCTAGTTTTTCTATTTTTAGTACAGATATGTTTTCACCATGTTGGCCAGGCTGGTGGTCTTGAACTCCTGACATCAAGTGATCTGCCCACCCTGGCCTCCCAAAGTGCTGGGATTACAGGCGTGAGCTACTGCGCCTGGCCTGATCTTATATTTGGAAAAGCCTAAAGACTCCACCAAAAAACTATTAGAACTGATAAATTTAATAAAGTTGCAGGATACAAAATCAGCATACAAAAATCAGTAGCATATCTACATGCCAACAATGAACAATCTGAAAAAGAAATCAAGAAAGCAATCCCAATTGCAATAGCTACAAATAAAATAAAATACCTAGGAATAAACTTAACAAGAAGTGAAAGATCTCTACAATGAAAACTATAAAACACTGACACAAGAAATTGAAGAGGATACAAAAAAATGAAATGATATTCCATGTTCATGGATTGGAATAATCAATAGTGTTAAAATGTCCATACTCTCTAAAGCCATCTACACATTCAATATAATCTCTATCAAAATACCCATGACATTCTTCACAGAAATAGAAAAAATAATCTAAAAATTTATATAAAACCACAAAAGACCACAGAATAGTCAAAGGCATCCTGAGCAAAAAGAACAAAACTGGAGGAATCACATTACCTCAGATAATACTACAGAGCTATAGTAACCAAAACAGCCTGGTACTGGCCTAAAAACAGACACACAGACCAATATAACAGAATAAAGAACCCAGAAATAAATCCATACATCTACTCTGAACTCATTTTCAACAAAGGTGCCAAGAATATACACTGGAAAAAGATAGTTTCTTCAATAAAAGGTGCTGGGAAAACTGGATATCCACATGCAGAAGAATGAAATTAGGCCTCTATCTTTCGCCATATACAAAAATCAAATCAAAATGGATTAGAGACTTAAATCTAAGACCTCAAACTATGAAACTACTACACATTGGAGAAACTCTCCAGGACATTAGTCTGGGCAAAGATTTCTTAAGTAATTCCCCACAAGCACAGGCAACCAAAGCAAAAATGGACACAAGGGATCATATCAAGTTAAAAAGCTTCTGAACAGCAAAGGAAACAACAAAGTGAAGAGACAACCCACAGAATGGGAGAAAATACTGGCAAACTATCCATCTGATAAGAGATTAGTAACCAGAATATATAAGGAGCTCAAACAACTCTATAGGAAAAAAAATCTAATAATCCAATTTAAAAATGGGCAAAATATCTGAATAGATAATCTCTCAAAAGAAGACATATAAATGGCAAACAGGCATATGAAAATGTGTTCAATATCATTGATCATCAGAGGCATGCAAATTAAAACTATAACTAGCTATCATCTCACCCTAGTTAAAACGGCTTTTATTCAAGACAGGCAATAATAAATGCTGGTGAGGATGTAGAGAAACACTGTTGGTGGGAATGTAAATTAGTACAGCCATTATAGAGAACAGTATGGAGGTTCCTCAAAAAACAAAATAGAAATACCATATGACCCAGAAATTCCACTGCTGGGTTTGTACCCAAAAGAAAGGAAATCAGTATCTTGAAGAGGTATCTGTACTCCCATGTGTATTGCAGCACTATTCACAATAGGCAGGATTTGGAATTAACCTAAGTGTCCATCAACAGACAATGGATAAAGAAAATGTGGCACATATACAACATGGAGTACTGTTCAGCCACAAAAAAAGAATGAGATCCTGTCATCTGCAACAATACGGATGGGAACTGGAGGACATGATGTTACATGAAATAAGACAGGCACAGAAAGACAAATTTTCCATGTTCTCACTCATCTGTGGAAGCTAAAAATTAAAACAATTGAACACACGGAGATAGCAGAAGGATGGTTACCAGAGGCTGGGAAGGATAGTGGGGGTGGGGCAGGTAGGGTGAAGAATGAGGATGGCTGATGGGTACAAAAATATAGTTAAATACAATAAATAAGATCTAGTATTTGATAGCACAACAGGTGACTATACTCAGCAATCATTTTCTGTACATTTTAGAATAAGGGAGTATAACTGGAATGTTCATAACACAAAGAAATGATGAATCCTTGAGGTGATGGTGCTCCATTTACCCTGATGGGATAATTACACATTGCATACCTGTACCAAAATAGCTCATGTACTCCATCCATACATACACCTACAATGTACCCAAAAAATTAAAAATAAAAAAATTTAAAGTTTTATTTTTTCTTTAAAAAATAGGTGTTTCTGGTTATAGAAATAACACACGCTCATAGCAAAAAATTGAAATTTATAAGCAATAAGCAGGAGACTTCCAGTTTTTCCGGTCCAGCATGTAAGATGCTTAGAAGTCGCCACCTCATCCTAACAACAAGCAAAACGCTGAACAAACTGAAAAAGCAACAACTATTCTTAGCTGCATAAGAGACGTGAGGTCACAGGGCAAACTGCTGCCCCCAAAATCAGAGAGACCAACAGGCAAATACAGAGACTCACAAATTACCAGAGCAGACACCTACAACAAGCTGAAGGCTCTGCAGGAACCAGCAGCAGGGTAGGGAAACCTGAGCTGTAATCGACAACCTGCTGGAGACTCAGTGTGTACAAATCTGAGTTAAAAACGCCAGGGGAACTCTGTCGGTGGGGGCACCCGCATTTTTGTGAGGTTTACCTCCTAGAGGTCTACCAGGTTATTGCAGTGAACACTGGAAAAAATATCCTGTGCTTCTGGCTGGGGAAGGGGGAAGGCAACCACTTGGAAACATATAGGAGCATCCTGTTTTTCTCCCCTACTTCTTTTTTTTTTTCTTTGAGACGGAGTCTCACTCTGTTGCCCAGGCTGGAGTGCAGTGGCACGATCTCTGCTCACTGCAACCTCTGCCTCCCGAATTCAAGCGATTCTCCCGCCTCAGCCTCCCGAGGAGCTGGGACTACAGGCATGTACCACCATGCCCAGCTAATTTTTTTGTATTTGTAGTAGAGACAGGGTTTCACCATGTTGGTCAGGCTGGTCTCCAACTCCTGACCTCAAATGATCTGCCTGCCTCAGCCTCCCAAAGTGCTGGGATTACAAGCCTGAGCTACCGCGCCCAGCCGGGAGCATCCAGTTTTTCTTAACAAGGTCTGCCCTCTGGAGAAACTTAATTACAGCCTAACCTGAAAGCGTTTTATCAGACTCATAATGACCTGGGGGATGTGAAATATCAAACTGCAGCACCTTCTGGCCATCCTGTCCCACCTACAGGGGGAAAATTCTGAGAAGCATGTGGGAAGTTCCCAGTCCAGAGGAAGCGGCTCACCAAAAGATTGAGACCCAGTCACAGGAGTACAAAATGATTCTTGTCCCCCAGCGCCTCACCACCACATTCATACAGGCCTGTTTACCAGTTCCTTTCACATAGTACTTCCTGTCCAGCTATCGAGGAAAAATTATAAGACATACTAGAGGGCAAAAATACAATCTGAAGAAAAATAGTATGCATCAGAACCCTTTAAATAGAAAAGACTAGAAACCATACAACGTCTGATCTCAGGCCACAATGAAATTAGACTAAAAATCTGTAACAGAAATGTAGCTGGAAAATCTCCAAATACTTGGAGGTTAAACAACACACTTCTAAATAACACATGGATCAAAGAAGAAATCTCCAGAAAACTTTATAAATATTTTGAACAAAATAAAAATGAAAACATAACTTATCAAAACTTGTGGAATGCAGTAAAAGGTGCTTAGAAGAATATTTATAGCATCAAATGCACATATTAGAGAAGAAGATCTAGACTGGGCATGGTGGCTCACGCCTGTGATCCCAGCACTTTGGGAGGCCAAGGCAGGTGGATTGCCAGAGGTCAGGAGTTCGAGACCAGCCTGACCAACATGGTGAAACTCCGTCTCTACTAAAAATACAAAAATTAGCTGGGCATGGTGGTGCGTGCCTATAGTCCCAGCTACTCGGGAGGCTGAGACAGGAGAACCGCTTGAACCTGGGAGGCGGAGGTTGCAGTGAGCAGAGATTGCACCACTGCACTCCAGCCTGGGCGATGGAGCGAGGCTCCCTCACAAAAAAAAAAAAAAAAAAAAAAAAGAGAGAGAAAGTCTAAAGTCAATCATCCAAGTTTCATCTTAGGAAAGTAGAAAAAGAACAGCACATTTAATCCAAAGTAAGCAGAAGTAAAGAAATAATTAAAATTAGAGAAGAAATCAATAAAATTGAAGACAAGAAATCAATAAAGAAAATCAATAAAACCAAAAGCTGGTTGTTTGAAAAGATTAGTAAATTGACAAGTTTCTAGCCAGGCTAAGAAAAATAGAGAGGGCACACAAATTACTAAAATCAGTAATGAAAGATGGGACATCATTACAGATCCCATGGATAATAAAAGGATAATCAAATAATAGCATGAATAACTTTATGTCCACAAATTTGATAACCTAGATGAACTGGAACAATTCCTTGAAAGACCCAATCTGCAAAAACTCACAAAAGAAGAAATAATCTAAATAGGCCTAAATCTATTAAACAAATCGAATACACACACACACACACACACACACACACATATATATATATTTTTTGAGGCAGAGTCTCACTCTTTTGCCCAGGATGGAGTACAGTGGTACAATTTTGGCTCACTGCAACCTCTGCCTCCCGGGTTCAAGCAATTCTCCTGCCTCAGTCTCCCAAGTAGCTGGGTTTACAGGCACCTGCCACCACGCCTGGCTAATTTTTTTGTATTTTTTTAGTAAAGACATGGTTTCACCATGTTGCCCAGGCTGGTCTCAAACTCCTGAGCTCAGGCGATCCACCCGCCTCAGCCTCCAGAAGTGCTGGGATGACAGGCATGAGCCACCGCACCCAGCCTGAATAAATAATTAATTACCTTCCGGCTGGGCTCTGCGGCTCACACCTGTCATCCCAGCACTTTGGGAAGCCAAGGCAGGTGGATCACCTGAGGTCAGGAGTTTGAGAACAGCCTGGCCAACATGGTAAAACACATCTTTACTAAAAGTACAAAAATTAGCCAGGCGTGGTGGTAGGTGCCTGTAATCCCAGCTACTCAGGAGGCTGAGGCAGAAGAATAGCTTGAACCTGGGAGGCAGAGTTTGCAGTGAGCCGAGATCATGCCAGTGCACTCCATCCTCGGCAACAGAGTGAGACTGTGTCTCTGGAAAAAAAATACCTTCCAGGCCCAGATGGGTTTGGTTTACTAGAGAATCCCACCGAACATTTAAGGAAAAAATTAAAACAATTATCTACAGTCTTTCAGAAGACAAAAGCAGAGAGAATACTTCCTGACTTATTCCATGAGGCCAGCTTTATCCTCATACCAAAACCAGAAAAAGACATTACAAGAAAACTACAGACCCATATCCCTCATGGACAGAGATGTAAGATTCTCAAGAAAATATTAGCAAATTGAATACAACAACCTATAAAAAGAATAATGCTCCACAACTAAATGGGATTTATCCCAGGTATTCAAAGCAGGCTCAACATTCAAAAATCAATTAATGTAATCCACCCAATCAACAGGCTAAAGGAGAAAAATCACACAATCCTATCAATAGATACATAAAAAGTATTTGACAAAATCCAATGCCCACTCAAGATAAAAACTCCCAAAAAACTAGGAATAGAGGGGAACTTTGTCAACTTGATAGAGAATGTCTAAAAATACCTATAGCTATCTGATGGGAAACTCCAAAGCTTTCCCACTAAGATCAGGAACAAGGTAAAGATGCCTCCTCCCACTATGGCTTTTCAACTCCTACTGGAAGTCCTAGCTAATGCAGTAAGACAAGAAAAGGAAATAAAAGGTATACAGATAGGCAAAGAAGAAATAAGACTTTTTTTTTTCCCCCTCCCTAAGACGGAGTCTTGCTTTGTCACCCAGGATGGAGTGCAGTGACATAATCTCGGCTCACTGCAACCTCCACCTCCTGGGTTCAAGCAATTCTCCTGCTTCAGCCTCCTGAGTAGCTGGGATTACAGGCATGCACCACCACACTCAGCTAATTTTTGTATTTTTAGTAGAGACGGGGTTTTGCCATGTTGGCCAGGCTGGTCTTGAACTCCTGACCTTGCAATCCACCTGCCTTGGCCTCCCAAAGTGCTGGGATTACAGGTGTGAGCCACCACGTCTGGCCTGTTTTTCCTTTTTTTTTTTTTTTTGAGACGAAGTTTCACTCTTGTTGTCCAGGCTGGAGTACAATGGTGCAATCTCAGCTCACCGCAACCACCGCCTTTCTTCTGCCTCAGCCTCCTGAGTAGCTGGGATTACAGGCATGCACCACCACGGCTGGCTAATTTTGTATTTTTAGTAGAAACGGGGTTTCTCCATGTTGGTCAGGCTGGTCTTGAACTCCCAACCTCAGGTTGTCTGTCTGCCTTGACCTCCCAAAGTGCTGGGATTACAGGTGTGAGCCACCATGCCCAGCGTGTTTTTCTTTATAGATGACATGATTGTCTATGGAGAAAATCCAAAAGAATTGACAAAAAAAAAAATCTTCTGGAAGTAATAAATTATATAGCAAGGTTGCAGTGTACAAAGTTAACATACAAAAGTCAATTTCTGTATATTTGCTTTCCTATACACCAGCAACGAACAAGTGGGATTTGAAATAAAAGATACAGGGTTTACCTTAGCACCCCCACAAAATGAAATACTTAAGTATAAATCTAACAAAATAAGTATAAGATCTATATGAGGAAAACTATAAAACTCTGATGAAAGAAATCAAAGAACTAAATAAGTGGAGAGATATTCCATGTTTATAGATAGAAAGATTCAGTATTGTAAAGATGTCAGTTCTTCCCAACTTGATCTACAGATTCAATGCAATCCCAATCAAAATCCCAGCAAATTATTTGGTGATACTGACAAACAGATTTTAAGGTGTACATGGAGAGGCAAAAACCCAAAACAGGCCAAGTGCTGTGGCTCATCCCTGTAATCCAAGCACTTTGGGAGGCTGAGGCAAGAGGATTGATTGCTTGAGCCCAGGAATTCAAGACCAGCTTGGGCAATATAGTGAGACCCTCTCTCTAAAAAAAGAACCCCCCTCCTTGCCCACACACACAAAAAGCCCAGAATAGTCAACACACTACTGAAGGAGAAGAATAAACTTGGAGGACTGAAACTACCCAACTTTGAGACTTACTATGTAAAGTTACAGCAATCAAAACAGTGTGGTATTGGTGAACAAATAGATGAATGGAACAGAATTGAGAACCCAGAAATAGACCCACATCAATACAGTCAACTGATCTTTGGCAAAGGAGCAAAAACAATACAATGTGAAAAAGATAGTCTTTTCAACCAGTGGTGCTGGAATAACTGGATATCCATATATAAGAAAAGGAATCTAGACACAGACCTTCTACCTTTCACAAAAATTAACTCAAAATGGATCACAGAACTAAATGTAAAATGCAAAACTGTAAGATTCCTGAAAGATAACATAGGAGAAAAATGTAGATGATCTTGGGTTTGGTGATAACTTTTTAGATATGACACCAAAGGCAAGATCCGTGAAAGAAATAATTAATAAGCTGGACTTCATTAAACTTAAAAACTTCTGCTCTGTGAAAGACAACGTCAAGAGAATGAAAAGGCAAGCTATGGGCTGGGAAAAAAATGTATTTGCAAAAGACATATCTGATAAAGGACTATTATCGCAAATATAAAGAACTCTTAAAACTCAGTATTAATAAGCAAAAATGATTAAAAAGTGGGCAAAAGACCTTAACAGACACCTCACTGAGGAAGATACACAGATGGCAAAAAGCATATGAAAAGATGATCTGGATCATATGTCGTCAGGGAAATGCAAATTAACAGACAACAGTGACATATTACTACACACCTATTAGAATGGTTAAACTCCAGAACGCTGCCAATACCAAATGCTGACAAGGATGCGGAGCAACAGGTACTTTTATTCATTGCTGATGGGAAGCAAAACGGTACAACCACTGTGGAGGACAGTTTAGTGGTTTCTTACAAAACTAAACATACTCTTATTACAAAATCCAGCAGTACATTCCTAATGTAAACTACGGACTTTAGGTGACTATGGTGCATCAATGTAGGTTCATCAATTGTGACAAATGTACCAATCTGGTGGGGGGTACTGATAAAAAGAGAGACTACACCTGTGTGGGGGTACAGGGTATAGAGGAAATCTCTGTACCTTCTGCTCAATTTTGCTGTGAATCTAAAAATGCTTTAAAAAATAAAGTCTAGGCTGGGCACCGTGGCTGATGCCTGTAATCCTAGCACCGTGGCTGATGCCTGTAATCCTAGCACTTTGGGAGGCCGAGGTGGGTGGATGGGCTGAGCTCAGGAGTTTGAGACCAGCCTGGGCAACATGGTGAAACCCCATCTCCACTAAAATACAAAAAATTAGCTGGGCATGGTGGTGCATGCCTATAGTCCCAGCTACTCAGGAGGCTGAGGCAAGAGAATCGCTTGAACCTGGGAGGCAGAGGTAGCAGTTAGCTGAGATTGTGCCACTGCACTCCAGTCTGGGTGACAGAGCAAGACTCTGTCTCAAACAAACAAATAAATAAAGTCTATTAAGACAAAAAATGTTTTAAAAAATGCAAAGGAAAAAGCAGGAGCCCCTGAAATTGTCACCTAAAGCAATGGTCTCCAAACTACTGTGATCACACAGCCCATTAGTAAAACAAGTTTGCATGTATACTCTAATAAATATATATTTATGAATTATAAGTGTGTGCTACTCTGTAAAATTATGTGTTATAAAATGTGCACTCTCAAAAACAGAAATATAAAAAGATGAGATAAAAAGAAATACATTTAAAAGTTCTAATGATTTTCTCCTACACCCTAAAGTGTGGGATCATCTTGACCTCTCCCCTAGTGGCATATACCCCCCCTTTCAACACCAACTACCCTAGAGATAACTACTGTTAAACTTTGGTGCCTATTTCCATATGCATATACTAATTTATGTATCTTATTTGTTTAAAAAAAAAAACAGAGAGTATACCATTTAAACAGTTCTGGAACTAGTTTCTACATATAACATTACATGTTGGACATCTTTCCCCTCAGTATAGAGAGGTCAAGTTCATTATTAGAGCTCCATAGTAATCTATTAATCAGAATAGATTAGCATTTCTCTAATCAGTCTACTATTGATAGACATTTAGCATGATTCCAATTTTTCACAAAGAACACCACAATGACCACCCTTGTATGTTCACATATTATTTGTCTATTTACCAAATATGTGACTGCAGCTGCATGTCTTTTCAGCCGGGCATGGTGGCTCACGCCTGTAATCCCAGCACTCTGGGAGGCCGAAGCAGGTGGATCACCTGAGATCAGCAGCTCGAGACTAGCCTGGCCAACATGGTTAAACACTGTCTCTACTAAAAATACAAAAATTAGCCAGGGGTGGTGGCGGCCTGTACTCCCAGTTATTCGGGAGGTTGAGGCAGGAGAATCGCTTGAACCCGGGAGGTGGAGATTGCAGTGAGCCAAGATCGTGCCATTGCACTCCAGCTGGGGGACAAGAGCGAAATTCCGTCTCAAAAAAAAAAAAAAAAAAAAAAAGCCAGAGTCTTCTCACACCCAGTATCCTACTCAATTTGCCCAAATCCCCTGGTGGATAGGCAGCATAGAGAATCATGTCATCCTCCTTGGGCAGATGGGGAAATGGAGGTATCAAGACCTAAACTTACTCTGTGTACTTTGCTAAGAACTTGACATAGATTATCTGATTTAATCTTCATGATAGTCTTAGAAGACTGGTATTACTACTCTCCCATTTTATCTATTTATTTATTTTAATTTTATTTTATTTAAGATGGAGTCTCACTCTGTCACTCAGGCTGGAGTGCAGTGGAGCGATCTTGGTACACCACAATCTCTAACTCCCAGGGTCAAGCAATCCTCCCACCTCAGCCTCCCAAGTAGTGGGGACCACAGGCGTGTGCCACCACGCCTGGCTAATTTTTTTGTATTTTTGGTAGAGACAGGGTTTCCCCATGTTGCCAAGGCTGGTTTCAAACGCCTGGGCTCAAGTAATCTGCCTGCCTCCGCCTCCCAAAGTGCTGGGATTATGGGCGTGAGCTACCTGGTCTAGCCAGCGCTACCCCCATTTTAGATATGAAGAAACGGAAGCTCTGAGAAGTCTAGTATCTTATATAGGGCACCCAGAGTAGTGGGCAGCGGAGTGAGGTCTGACTCTGAAGCCTGGGCATTTTCTGCCTGCCACCTGCTGATCAGAGCTATGGTGGGATTTGAACCTTGCACACCCAGCGTATCCAGGGCCCTCTCAGAAATAAAGTGCCTGCTGTGCCCTGGCATGACCTTGACACTCTGCTCCAGATTCTCCTTTGGTCACCTCCTCATGAACTGGGAGAATATTATACCCAGAGGTAATACATATTTCAGGCTATGAATTCAAAACCAAGATGACAGAAAAATCCCCAATTCTTGAAACCTGCTCTTTCTCTGCTAAGTCAATGACTTTCCCACAACCAGTGTTAGAGGTTTCTGGTTTCTTCCTAGTTGGGGCCAGATTCTACTCTTCATGAGGCACTTATGGGTCTATGGGTCTTGGCCACTTTCCTTTTACACATCACTCACATGGTACATAGACGTGGGTGGCCCAGTTGCCCCGCTCGTGGGGGAAGGTGCGCACCCGTCCCCCGTGTTTTGTGCTGTCATCTTCAGGCCCCTCCTCGGTGCCCGGGAACATGTTCAGCACACTGTCAGGTACTGGAAATCTCTGCCTGGGAAGGGGGCTCTGGCCACTGCAAAAGAAAAAAAGAAAAATGGCCACGTTTATCCTCTCAGCATTCTCTACCTTTGTACATACCACAAAAGTTGTAACCCCTTATATATGGTGGCTCTGAGGGTGTGTTTCCAGCCTGGTGCTGGAAGCAGCTTCTAGATAGCAAAATTGTTTCTCCAGTATTGTCTCATTGGGGTCTCCAACTCTGGGGCACGAGGTCCCCATGGGAAACAACAGGGCATACAGCAATGTGGTTCAGGGGTCACATTCCCAAGCTGGACAGGCTGGAGTGGCACTTTCTAGCTCTGTGATCTTGGGCAAGTTATGTCCCCTTTCTGGGCCTCAAATGCCTCATCTGAAGATATATGGCTATCTGATAGAGCAATTGTGAGATCAACTGAGCTACGGCTTGTAAAGCACTCTGCAAAGATAAGACCTAGCATTTAAGAACCTAAGCCCCAGGAAGTAAGAGAGGCCGATGGTTTTGTTCACCGCTGAATTCCCAGACCCCAGCCTGGCACGGAGTGGGTGCTTAGTGAATATTTACTGGATGAATGAAAAGGCTCTCCCTACACTTTAGCAAGTATTACTATCGCAATTGTGTTCAAATCAGGAAACGGACCTAGGATGGTACAGGGATGCGTGCCGGGCGGTAGAGTGGGCCAGCGCGGAGGCTGGACCGGAACGCAGGTCTGGCCTCCCAACTTGGCCCTAGCCAGGTGGGGCCACTCTGGGGCTTTGTCTGGGGGTACCTTCTGGATCCCCCTTTCTCCCTGCGTCCCCTTGTCCTTTCCCGGAGCCGCCCCGCACCCTCCCTTCCCACTCCACCCCCAGACACTCGGGTCCCGTCTGGGTCCAGGGTGAATGCGCGCGCCCTCCGGAGAGACTTCCTCACTCCTCACCGACGGTGGCTCCCGTTCCCCGGCCTGGTCTGCCTCCCGTCCTCGGACTCATCCTCGGAGCCGCTGCTGCTGTAGCCCACCAGGGGCGCCGCGCTCATGGGGCCTCATCCAAGACCACAGAGCAGGTCCACGAGCAGCCTCACCCGGCACCCGGAGTTCCGCTGTGCCGGAAGCGCCCTCCCAGGGGCGGAGCCTGGGCTGGCACCGCCTCGGGGCGGGGTCGGGAGGGGCGGAACCCGGCAGGACAGGGACCAAGATTCAGCCCACCGACTCCACGCTGCCTGCAGGCTGAGCACGCGGCTCTGGCCACCTGCAGCCTCCCGGCACCCGCCAGCCTTTGTGTACCCATTTCACAGATCGCTCAGGGCCCTCACCTTTCTGCCCGCTGCTCTTTCTGCAGCTACCTGGGACCAGACATCCCAGACACGACGGTCCCGGGTCAGCGCACTAGACCCAGTGGTAGACCCCCGCCTGCCCCAAGCCCGGCCAGGATCAGAGGTCCTGGAGCCCCCTCCTCAAACCAGCCCAAAGTCGGAGCCCGTAAGAGCCAAGTTGAGCAGTTAGGGGCGGGTCAATAGTGTAAGACCAGAGGCTCTAGGAGGCCCCTCCTCTCCTGCGCAGAGCCGGGCCGAGGGCGGTCACCGGGAGCCCCCTCCCTTAAGCCCGAGTGGGGTGGCCGGAAGCAGAGCTCCCTTCCACGGTTAGCCCAGGCGCCCAGGCCTGGCGACTCGAAAACCGTCCGGAGCACCCGGCTTGTCCGACCTGGCCCGGCCGCGGGGTCCCCGGCAGGGGGCGGCCTCGCTCCGCGCCGCCCGCTCCTCCCGCATTCGCCGCCGCCGCCCGGGATGCCGCTCCTCCCCCGGCCCCGCCTCCCTGGCCCCCGCGCCGCCCGCCTGTCCGCCCGTCTCCACAAGGCCATCGGTCCGTCCGCCCGCCCTCCCAGCGCTCCTCGCCCCGGCCCCGCTACTCCGGCAGCGCGCGTCGCTTCCTCCGTTCCGGCCGCCGCTAGCCCGTCCCCCGCCCCCGGTCCGGCCGCCGCCGCTACGCGAGGCCGGGGATTGGCAGCGCGCGTAGGCCGCGCCGCCGCGGATGGAGCCGGAATAAAGGGGCGGCCGAGAGAGCAGCTGGTCGCCGCTCGCCCCGCGCCTGCCCTGCAGGCGGCCTGGAGCAGGTGAGCGGCGGGGCGCCCGGGGCCGCATCTGGGGGCCACCCCCGCGCCCGCCGCACCCCTTCCTCTGCAGGCCCGGCCGCCCCCCCGCGCCCCTCCGCCGCGACCTGGCGGCCTCTTGAGCTCCTGGGAGGCCCAGGCCGGGCCTCGACGCGCAGCCGCTTCCTGAGCCCGGCCTGCAGCCCTGGGGCCTTTCTCCAGCCCGGCCGCCCTCGGGGCCCGCCCTCGGGTCGCAGCGGCCGGGCCATCCCGGGCGAGGGCTGACAGGACGCAGCCCAGCTGGGCCTGCAGGCAGGGCCGGCGGGAGGTGATCGGCTTTCATTCGGTTTCTCAGGGAGGAGGAAGAGCCGGGGTGGGGCGCAGGTGGGGGGCCTCCCCTGCCTCTCCTCGCCTCCTCTCTCCCCTTTGCGGAGTGATCACAGAGGCTTCCTGGCTGCACCTTGCTGCAGGAGGGCTGGGGTGGCCAGGGGGAGCTGCAGGCCAAGCCAGGGGACACTGTCTGACAGCCATTCAAGCCAGAAAAAGCAAACAAAACAGTGGGTTGGCACAACGGACCTAGAGGCGCTCAGAGAAGCCCACCTTCCCCCTCTCTGTCCCAGGAAGGCTTAGAGAACCGAGTGGTACCTGCTTGCTCAAGCAACCTGCTGCCTCCACCCAGAGCAGCCGCTCCTCTCCTCCCTCCCTTCCGGAAGATGCTGAGGATGACAGCGTTTAGCCTGACTCTTACATTTCTTTGGCAGAGCAGTTAGAGGCCAGGCTGGCCTGTGAACGCTTCTCCTTCCTTCTTCCTCTGCTCAGGAGAAAACTTACAAACTTTTAAATGTAAGAGGCAGATGAGCTGGGAACCTGGAAGTGGGTTGCATCTGACTCTGAAAGTTCCTCCCTCTCGCTGGCATTACCTTATGCTGCCACAAAGTGGTGAGTTAGAGATTTGCCTGGGCTGGGTGGGCTTTACCTTCCAACAATTACCCAGAATGTTATAGGCTTGGAGTAAGAGAATGGAGTTATCTCTAGAGAGGTGATGAGAAATGCTCTGTGGTTAGCGTGCTGCATCCTGCATTGCCAAGGCAAACCAGTGCAGTTTCTTACATTTTCCTGCAGGCCTTGACACTATGAGATTCAGAGGATTTAGGACTGTGTGTGTGTGTGTGTGTGTGTGTGAGAGAGAGAGAGAGAGAGTTCTGGGAGAGAACTAGAGTGAGGAAGTTCTGCTGTGTGGACATCAAGCCTGGGTGGTTCTGTGGCCCTGTCATCTAGCCCCCATCACCTATGGGCTCTGGTCTCTGCAGGGCCACCATCCTGTCATGTGGGGAGAGAATGGGCTGTGGTCAGGGATAGTTGAGGGGGTGTGGTCAGTCCCTCATAGGTGAGGGTTTTTGAAATGGTCCTTGGTTCCATGAAGTTGTCCTAAATATCGACTGTCAGAGGCCATTTGCCACTGGGCTCTCAGACCTGGGGGGTCTGGCCTCCTCAGCTGTAAGTAGTGGTGTCCCAGATTGAGACTCAGGGTAGTGACAAAAGAGGAGCTGCGGGCCTCAAGGAGGATTCTGTATTGTAGGCAGATAACCCCAGACTCTCACCTGTGAGTCTCAGCTAAAGGGTTGGCAGGAAGCTGGAGGGGACTTGTGGAGGCTGGGATGTCCTGGCCCAGGGGCGGGGCACTGAGGTGGGTGGGAGTGGAGGCCACTGCCATTTCCACTGCCTGGAGGAGCTGAGCTGGCTGCAGACCTCTCTGATCGCCTAAGAAGGGAGGAGTTCTGCAGCCCTGAGCACCTGCCTTACCCGATGCGTGGTTTGTGATGGTGTGGTGAGTGCGGGCAGGACAGGGAGAGGGCCCAGGAAACTGCTGCTTGTCCCTTCCTCAATCTCATACTTTCTCTCTTCTCTACAGAACAGATCACTGGGGAAGGCAGAGCCTCCCCGGTACTGCTGGGACCCTCCCTTGAAGAGCCCCCCATGTCCTGCAGGCAGAGCCTTGTAGTTTGTTCGCTTGGTTACTAACTCGGGCTGTGTGACCAGCTCCTCTTCTGTGCCTTGTCTGAGGTCCTTGTCCATCTCTGTGATCGGGCAGCTTCTCTCTCTGGATTGGGTCACGTGAAGCGGGAAACTGAAGCCATTACTCTCCAAACCCTGTTTCATCTTCCCAAGCATGTCGGAAAGCTGGCAACAGCCGCCACAGACGCAGCCACAGCAGCCACAGCCACCGCAGCCTCAGCACCATGCAGAGCCACCGCCAGCCCTGGCGGAGCACACACTGCCCCCGGGCACGGCGGAGAACCCCCTGGGCTGTGCCGTCTATGGCATCCTCCTGCAGCCAGACCCGGGCCTGCAGCCCCCACAACACGCGCCCCTGCAGGCAGCAGGAGAGCCAGGCCCCAAATGTGGTGTGTGTGGTCACGACCTGGCGCACCTGTCCAGTCCGCATGAGCACCAGTGTCTGGCGGGCCATGACCGCTCATTCCAGTGCACACAGTGTCTCAAAATCTTCCACCAGGCCACTGATCTGCTGGAGCACCAGTGCGTGCAGGCTGAACAGAAGCCCTTTGTCTGTGGGGTCTGCAAGATGGGCTTCTCACTACTCACCTCACTGGCGCAGCACCACAGCTCCCACAGTGGCCTGGTGAAGTGTTCCATCTGTGAGAAGACCTACAAGCCTGCCGAGGCAGCGGAGCCGGCCACCACTGCCGCCCCATCGCTTCCTGCAGCACCCCCGCCTTCCACTGTCACCCCTGCTGAACAGGCTGACAAGCCCTACAGCTGCCCCATCTGCCAAAAGCCCTTCAAGCACCTGTCGGAGCTCTCTCGGCATGAGCGGATCCACACCGGTGAGAAGCCCTACAAGTGCACGCTGTGTGACAAGAGCTTCAGTCAGTCGTCGCACCTGGTGCACCACAAGCGCACGCACAGCTCTGAGCGGCCCTACAAGTGCGCAGTCTGCGAGAAGACCTTCAAACACCGCTCTCACCTGGTGCGCCACATGTATGCGCACTCGGGCGAGCACCACCTGTTCCGCTGCAACGTGTGCGAGTTGCATTTCAAGGAGTCGTCGGAGCTGCTGCAGCACCCGTGCACGCCAAGCGGGGAGCGGCCCTTCCGCTGCGGTGAGTGCCAGAAGGCCTTCAAGCGGCCCTCGGACCTGCGGCAGCATGAGCGCACACACAGCGCTGAGCGGCCCTTCAAGTGCGACCTGTGCCCCATGGGCTTCAAGCAGCAGTACGCACTGATGCGGCACCGGCGCACGCACAAGACCGAGGAGCCCTTCAAATGCGGCCTGTGTGAGAAGGGCTTTGGGCAGCCCAGCCACCTGCTCTACCACCAGCACGTGCACACCCTCGAGACTCTCTTCAAGTGCCCCGTGTGCCAGAAGGGCTTTGACCAGTCTGCCGAGCTGCTGCGGCACAAGTGCCTGCCCGGCGCGGCCGAGCGGCCCTTCAAGTGCCCTGTGTGCAACAAGGCCTACAAGCGGGCGTCGGCCCTGCAGAAGCACCAGCTGGCCCACTGTGCGGCGGCGGAGAAGCCCCTGCGCTGCACGCTGTGCGAACGCCGCTTCTTCTCCTCTTCTGAGTTCGTGCAGCACCGCTGCGACCCGGCCCGTGAGAAGCCACTCAAGTGCCCAGACTGCGAGAAACGCTTCAAGTACGCGTCAGACCTGCAGCGGCACCGGCGGGTACACACGGGCGAGAAGCCCTACAAGTGCCCCAACTGTGACAAGGCCTTCAAGCAGCGGGAGCATCTCAACAAGCACCAGGGCGTGCACGCCCGCGAGCAGCAGTTCAAGTGCGTATGGTGCGGGGAGCGCTTCCTAGACGTGGCCTTGTTGCAGGAGCACAGCGCGCAGCATAGTGCCGCCGCCGCCGCAGCGGAGGGCGCCTACCAGGTAGCCGCCTGCCTGCCCTGAGTCTGCGGCTGTGGCCCGTACCAGCCTGACCTGAGTCGGCGCCGTGGGCCCCGCAGGCCTCACGCAGCCTAGCTCCTCACAGCTGCCTTGCACCGAAGGCCCCACCCAGCTCGGTGTTCTGAGACCTCGGGAGTGAGGACACAGGGGTACGAGGGAGAGGGTGTGGTGCTCGTACTCCTGGCACCAGCAGGCAGTGCGGGCAGCCAGATTGCTGTGGCCCATCCTGATTCCACAAGCCTCTTTCCCATCACAAGATTCGCTTTCTTGAGAGCCATCAGCCCCCCTTATTTCCGGGGCACTGGAACCAGGCTGGAAATCAAGCGGCCTCTCCTGCCCTAAGGAGGGTGTGATGCCAGCCCAGCCTTCCCGTATCTTTCAACCTAATTAGCAGCCACATAGGTTATGAAAGCGGAGGTTCATGGTGGGGCTGGGATCCCAGAGGTGGGCTAGGTGTGAGGCATCAGTTGCTGTGTTGAGGAGAAGACCAGCTTTAAGACGTAGTCCTGGGGACTGGGAGGGCAGAGGGTGAGTCACAGCCCTCTCTGTCTGCTCTAGCCAGGGGTCATGTGTCCCCAGGTTTCTGGCAGGGGAGATGTGCAGGGTGGGTCTTGGGGCTGGGTCTGCCTGGAGACCAGTGGGCTCAGGGGGAAGGGGGGAAGCTGAGAAGTTCCTGTGACACCGTCAGCCAAGGGACAGTGCCATCCCTGGGGACAGGAGGAAAAGCAGCCTGTCTGTGCTAAGGGCAAATCCTCCGGTTTTGGAAGCGCTCCTCCCACCTTTGTAGTGCGGTTCCTAGGTGTGGTGGGGAATGTGGTGTGCTCTCAGCAGACAGAACTGCTGGTGTGAAAGGCAGGGATCGTTAGCCCACCTGAGGCTGGGAGGAAGTAGGACCAGGCCTAGGATCTCCCCAGCAGATGCGAACAAGTATCCTCCCCTGAATTGTGTGAACCAAAGCGTCAGGGGCTTGGGGCACAGCCCCAGTCAGCTCACCCCAGTCCTGCTTCAGAGCCAAGACCAGGCCAGGGTGGGGACCCCCCAGTACCCTCCCTACATCATTGTGGCTGCTGGCCTGGACCCCAGGGGTCTGGTGCTGCCAACATGTTCTGGACAACATCCAGCTACTTCAAAGGCGAGAGTGTCCTTTGGGTCCTCCTAGAGTCCCCCTGGGTCTCTGGCTGCCCATGAGGCTCATGGAGCAGAGGGTGTCCCGGTCATAGGGAGCAGAAGGAGCAAGTGGGTTATGGAAGCCTGTGGGGGACCTGGCGGATGGAGTTGACCAACATCGCTGGGTGGCCACGGCCCTCCTTAGGAAGCCCAGAAGGACCTTTATTATTAAATAATCATTTTTAACCCTGCTCTATCCCCTGCCCTCTTCCAGCCCCACCCCTCCCTGGTCTTGAAAGAAGACTAATCAGTGGACACACCAAGGGCCCCGAGGGGCAGGGAGATGCCACCGTGCTTCTCTGTCACCGTAAGGCTGACCAGCCAAGTCCACCTCCTCTGTCTGACTGAGTTCCTTCCTGTGGCCACAGGGAGGGGCTGGTCCTTCCCCTCGGTGCTGGCTCTCTGTCACAATGCCTCAAAAGACACAGAACCCAGGCCTACAACCGTCCCAACTGCTAATTCTTTTCCTTTCATTTTGCTTTCTGAAAGCAGTTTGTTATACTATTCATAACACTGTAGAGTTTAATTTCATGTCATTTTGGATCTTATATAAAAATGTGAGGATTTGGATTTTTAAAAAGAATGACTCCATTTTAGATAGCCACTTTTGATGTTAATATATAGTGAGTCCAATGTATGCTTTAGAAGTAAAGACATTGACCGTCAGAGACCAGTGCACTGCTTGTTCTGCTCCTTCTTCCACAGGGGAACAATGGACATGGAGAGGCAGAGAGGGGCACAGGTCCGAGTGGCGGCTTGGGGACTGGGGCACAGGGCTGGGTTTGAATCCTGAGCTTTGAATGTTCTGGCTGTGTGGCCTTGGGAACCTCTTTTGGACTCAGTTGCTTCATCTGTAAAATGGGGAGGTTCACCTTGCCTTGCTTGGTTGTTTTGAGAATTAAATAGAGCCCCATAGAGAGTCCCTGGTGGGGACGCTTGAAGATGCTGACAGTACCAACTCCAGGACACCTGGGGCTTTCAGGAATGATACCGAGGCCTCCTGACTTCTTTTGGGTTTAATCACAGCCCCTGAAGTGGGAGCTGACCTGTGAGAGAGCAGCAGCTCATGGAAGGCTGGAAGCCAGGCACTGGGCCTGGTGGGCATGACAGCTTGCTCAGCCCTGATGGAAAACAAAGGGCCTGCCTGCAGCAGCAGCAGATGCAGCCAGCCCTGCCCTGCCCCAGAGGAGGGGGAGGACCTGCTGTCACCCCACAACCACCCACCCTGTCTCACAGTGACCCTTCTACATGGCCAGCCCAGCTGCCTCCCACCTGAGCCCCTCCAGCACACCTTTCCTCCTGCACCCCTTCCCTGCCCCAGTGGCCCAGCTGCAACTCAGGCTCTGTCTGTTGCTCAAAGGTGGGGATGGGGCTGGGGAGAGAGAGGGAAAAACAGCCTCCCAAGCCTGGGCACCTGAGAGCCAGTGGAAAGTGGTCAGTAGGGGCCCCTTGCCCTGAGTTAAAAGGACAAGGAGCTGCCTACACTGCAGGTGGCCCGAAAGCTGGGTATAGAAGGTGCGAAAGGCCAGGGGACCCAGATGTGACCCAGACCCCATGTTCCTCTTCTTCCCTCCGGGTGGTCATGGGAGGACCCTGCCCTTGAGAAACCATGTGGTTCCTTCCCACAGACTTCTACCTCCCAGGAAGAGGATGCCCAGGGCCTTGGTTCCGTGCCAGGCTCAAGTCCCAGCTTGCTTTCTTGCCATGTGACCTAGGCAAAACCCACCTATCCTGAGAGGCCCCTGGAAAGTGCTAGCGTGTGTGTGAGGCTTTATAATTCCCGCCACAGGTTGTCCCTCCTGAGTGGGTGACAACATGCATGGGTCAGGGCAGGAGGGGCTCTGGCTGGACATGGCTGAGCTTACATGGAGCCTGCAGTGGCTTCTTCTTCCTTTGTCCCCACCCCTACCTGCCTCACAAAGCAGTGGGGTTCCTATACCTCCACCAGGTCCTCAGCCTCTAGGCTCCAGCCTGGGCCTAAACCAGGGCAGCCAATGGGGCCCTGGTCTGGGAGCCCAGATGTTTGGGTTCAAGGCCAGGCCCTTTGGTAACACATGGCCTGAGGCCTCTGTCTGTCCCTCTCTCAGGCCTCAGTTCCCCATCTCAGTGCCCCACCAGCAGGCCTGGTGCTCTGATTCTGGGAAAGCGACAGGATCAACCCATGGCCCATTTTCCCTTCCCTGCCCCTCCTGGCCTCCAGCCTGTTCCCCTCTGGTATCTCCGACTAGCCTCTCTTGGTTGTAAGTGGCAGAAACAGCACAAACCGGCTTAAGCAGCTGCTCACTGCACCTGGCCATACAGGTACTTCTCCCACCAATAGGCCCAGGAATGCCGACCTACAGGACGGCCAATTTCCTGTTTCCCAAACCTGATGAGTGTCTCCTTCTCTTACAGCACAGCATTTTTTTTTTTTTTTTTTTTTTTTAAGACTGAGTCTCCCTCTGTCACCCAGGTCAGAGTGCAGTGGTGCAATCTCAGCTCACTTCAAACTCCGCCTCCCAGGGTCAAGTGATTCTCCTGCCTCAGCCTCTGGAATAGCTGGAACTACAGGCACATGCCACCACGCCTGGCTAATTTTTGTATTTTTAGTAGAGACAGGTTTTCACCATGTTGGCCAGGCTGGTCTTTGAACTCCTGACCTCAAATGATCCACCCGCCTCAGCCTCCCAAAATGCTGGGATTACAGGCCACTGCACCCGGCCAAGCATAGCATCTTAAAGGGGAGCTTCAGATGTTGTGACTAGGAATATAAACTAGTGCTGTATCTTTAGTCTCTGGCTAATCATTCCTTTTGGCCCAACCACTGGGAGGATGGGAAGTGCGGTGTTTTAGGATGAGGGTGACATCTGGATGAAGGCCAGGGCTGGGAGGAAGCAGGAAGGAGGAGGGAGAGACTGACACAGCCTCCTCTTTGGGAGTTAGTCATTCCCCCTGGCTAGTGAGAGACACCAGGAGTGGGAAGGGGAGGGGGCCATTCTCCTGGGTCCTAGAAGTTGGTGCCAGGGCAGGCTGGGCCACCAAAGGGGATGTTCTTAGGAAGCCCATCATCCTGACAGCTTTTCTAAACTCCCATCATGCGCTGGCTCTGCTCCATGCTTAGCCCTGCAGGGGACGGGGGAGAGGATGCCGCTTTCTGGGGGTGGAACCTGTACTCATGAACCATAGTAGACTGAGTGTGGTGTCCTGGTTCAGAGCACCACAGCAGCCCTGGCTAGAGTCCCGCTTCACCACTCATTGGTTCCAGGGCTTTGGGCAGGCTGTTGAAGCTCTCTGAGCCTCAATGTCCTCATCTGTGAAATGGAGTCAATAATGCTGTCTTCTGAGGTTTAGGGTAAGGGCACAGTGGAATGATTTGTGTGACATGTTTGGCACGTAGTATCCACGCAGAAGGACTAGCGCTGGGAAGTCAGAGGCAAGAGCAAGCCAGCCCAGCCCTCCCATCTGAGAGCCCTCCCATCGGCCTTGCCATACACCGTACAGAAGCCTTTTCCCATCCGCCAGCAGGTCTGAGCCTCATTCCATACTTATAAGGCGGCAGGGCAGATGCTTAGGAAGTCCAGGGGTTGTTCACAGCCAGGCAGTGATGAAAGTGGCCTGGAATTGTGGGAGTTGGCCAGGTGAGCCTGGTACCTGCACACAGGCGAAGGAGAGGCAGTGGGGTCTGAGCCGTGTAGAGCTCCTGCTCACTCTTTGCTGGCCAGAAAGCCGGGAACAATAGCCAGGACCAGTCCAGGGCTGGCCAGGGCAGTAGAAAAGCTCTTCAGCAGCAGGCAGATGGCGTGACCAACCCCTCTGGCCCTCTCTCAACTCCTTGAACAATCAAAGCCACTGCGTTCCATCTTCCCAGATGTACAGAAGTAGTGCCACAAAGGCCCTAGGCCCCCCAGCCTAAGGAGGGCCAGGCTCTCCCACGAGCTCCACATCTGATCCTCATGCAGGTGGCTTCTTGGTTTCTTGAAGGTGGTGCTTCCTAGAAAAGCCTTGGCCACTATTGATTTTCTCATCTACAAAGATTCCAGCCAGAACACACAGTCTTCCTCAGGGCTGTGAAATGGAGTCAAGGGGATGGCTCCTTCTTTCCTGTGTATCTCTCTGTCCCCACCCTGGGTCTGCCTTCCTGCCTTTGTTCATCCACAAGCATTACTGAGCACCTGCTGTTTGCCAGGCACTGAGCAGGTGCTACAGGGCACAAGGCACGAACTTCAGGTGAGCCGGTTTTGAGGTTTTTGCATATCAAAAGGTACAGTAAAAAAATGTCAAAACTGCTGATATCTAGCACAAAATATGATGTTCATGAGTTCTGCCTGACCCCTGCCCCACCCCTGCCCGCAGCTTGGACCCTCACCCTATCCCTGAACCTCCCCATTGCCAGCCCCAGGCCCTGGTTTAGGACATCATTTTTCAGGTGATTTTGTACTCGACACCGCTATAACTCTGTAGTAGTTAATTTAGTCCTGATTGGTGTGTTGGTTCTGGAAAAGACCACAGGCCCCATTCCTGAGCCCCAGGTCCAGTTAGAATAAAAGGAGCCAGTGAATGAGCCCAGGGTGGGCCAGAGGGTGTGAATTAGCCCCGAGGACAGCTATGGTCCCTGTTATTGTGATTTGAGAGAAGAGCTGGGGGGAGACGGGAGGACTTGAGAGTAGCCTGCCTGGAATGGAGGGTGGGATTTGGGTAGGAAGAGGTGGGGGAAAAGCATTTCTGATGAAAGGAAGGCTTTGAACAAAGGTTGGAGGCAGACAGAAGCCCAGAGCCTCTGGAATTGCAAGGAGGCTGTAGGGGAGTTCATGTTGGGATAAAGGGCCACAGTAGTGGATTGGGGTCAGGCCATGGAGGCTGGACTGTCCCCAAGGCCATGGCTGCTGGGAAGATTTCCGATGTGGTCTAGGACTCTAGCATCCCTGCTGTGAGCCCTGGGCAAGTCCAGCTCTTCTCTGGGTTGTCATTTGGAGGGGACCCTGGGTGGCACAGAATGTGGCTCTGACTCTCTTTGATGAGCAAAGAGTCCCTGGAGACTGAGAGGGGGTGTCAGCATGCTGGGCCACAGTGGCCTCAGCTGGATTGGGATGGGCTGCTTTCCCTCTCTCAGCCTCTGGCCTTTGGCCTCCGGGTGGGATTCTCAACCTGCAGATTCTGCCACTGCCAGCAACTCCGAGAGAGCTTTTTCGTTTTTGTTTGTTTGTTTTTAGATGGAGTCTTGCTCTGTTCCCAGGCTGGAGTGCAGTGGCCCGATCTTGGCTCACTGCAACCTCTGCCTCCTGGGTTCAAGTGATTCTCCTGCTTCAGCCTCTAGAGTAGCTGGGATTACAGATATGCACAACACCACATCCAGCTAATTTTTGTATTTTTAGTAGAGATGGGGTTTTGCCATGTTGGCCGGGCTGGCCTCGAACTCCTGGCCTCAGGTGGTCTGCCCGCCTTGGCCTCTCAAAGTGCTGGGATTACAGGTGTGAGCCACCCTGCCCGGCCCCAAGAGAGCTTTCTGATGGGACATCTTATCCTCCCTCTGAGCCCTAGTCAGATGGCCCCACCCCGAGGAAGCCCCCTTTGGTTTCTTCCCCATTCTTAGTTTGGATCTGTCCCGTAGCAGGCAGGCAGTAGAACCTAGTGGCCACAGGCAGGGGATGGGGGTGGGGGGCTCAGGCAGGCCAACTTCAGTTCTTAGCTCTGTCAATCACCAGATCTTGGGTCAGCCACTTAACCTTCCAAAGTTCATTTCATCATCTGTAAAATGGGTCTAAAATGACCCATCTCATGGGGTCTGCAAGATGGTTAATGCATTGCCTTCCATTTAAAAATAGAAATTGCACATAAAAGCAGACTCATTTATGCTTATCTACTCTGCATTTCCTTTATTCTTAGGCACACTTTTTAATATTTATATTTTATATAAATATATATTAATTACATATATACATGTATTTATATTTATATATTTTATAATATATTTATATTATTGAAATCAGGATTAAATGTACAATCAGAGGGCAAGAAGCTTTAATTAAATTGCTGGTGTGGATTGCCATTCATGGGGTTTTGGCTGGGAGAACATGGTCTAGGTGTGTACTCATGTGATCACCTCTACTTTCAGGTTCTCGTTGGCTGGGCCTGCTGGGCTGGAAGCACTTCAAAGGCAGGGAGGGCAGGGAGAGCATCTTGTCTGTGTCCTCCCAGCACCAGCAAAGGGCCTGGCCCAGGCAAAGCTCTGTAGTGTTTGCTGGGCTGTATGCTGGCAGGGACTTGTCCAGTCATACAAGGAAGCAGGGCCAGGAAAAACACCGCAGTCACTTGATTCCATCTGGCAGGCTTCAGCATGTCTGCTGGGGTTCTCTGGCTGGCCCACCTCTCCCAGGCCAGAACTCTAGCATCCCTGCTGTGAGCCCTGGGCAAGTCCAGCTCTTCTCTGAGTTGTCATTTGGAGGGGACAGAAGCACAGAACGTGACTCTGACACTCCAGGCGGCTCTGCCAGTGGCTTCCCAAGTGCAGTCCCAAGGTGGACACATGATTCTGTACATGATTTCAGGAGGTCTGTGGGTCCCTGAAGCCCCAGGTTTCAGGACCAGAAGTCCTATACAGGTAGATTGTTAGCTTGGTAGCTATTTATCCTGATCTAGGTCTATGCTTGTCAGCCGCCCACAGGTGGGGTGGGGGTAGGGTATCTGGAAGATCCTGGAGCTAAGCACAGATGCTAGCAGCCCTAACCCCCTGATATGGTTTGGCTGTGTCCCCACCCAAATCTCATCTTGAATTGTAGCTCTCGTGATTCCTTCATGTTGTTGGAGGAGGCTGGTGGGAGATAATTGAATCATGGGGGTGATTTCCCCCATACTGTTCTTGTGGTAGTGAATTAGTCTCATGAGATCTGATGGTTTTATAAGGGAAACCATTTCCCCTGGCACTCATTCTCTCTTGCTGCCACCATGTAAGAAGTGCCTTTCGCCTTCCACCACGATTATGAGGCCTCCCCAGCCATGTGGAACTGTGAGTCCATTAAACCTCTTTCTCTTCCCAGTCTTGGGTGTGTCTTTATCAGCTGCATGAAAACAGACTAATACACCCCCTTACCATTGCTGGAGATGCTCTGTCTTAGCCCCCTGGATAGCATTATTCCAGACCTGGGCCAGGAGTCCCCACACTGTCCCTGGGACATCATGCCTTCTTTTCACAGGAGCAGCTTGGAATGGATGGTTGGTGGGTAGACAAGGGCTATTTCTGAAGCCTCATGGATAGAGCAGAGGACTTTTTGCTTAGATGACATGTTTATTGGTGGTGCTTTGGAGAGCAGGGAACTTTCTTCTCTGAGTGGCTTCGTGCATCTCATGCAAGTTTAGACTCTACATTCTGTTGCATCACAAGAATCAAGACCATAGGCCTGGCCAGCTCCCCTTGCCCCAGCCTGCTCCCACACCTTCAGGGCGACCCCGGGCACAGGGAAACCCCCCAGAGCACACCGGTATGGCAAGAGCTTCAAAAAGGCACCTAAAAATAGCTTTCTAACCCCCTCCCTTTCTCTTTAGGGCTTAAATTCAGGATCTGAAATGGAGGGGGTTTGGGTGTGGGGCTGCCGGCAAGGGGCAGGAACACATCTCTTGCTCTTGGACCTTAATTCTGGCTGGACCTTAGGGTTTACACCCTGACTCTCGAACCAGGTCACCAAACATTTTTCTCCAACCCCCCACCAGTTCTTCAGGAGTTGGCTGGGGACAGGCAAGGGTAAGATACTGTCATCCTGTGGTCCTGACCCTCTCCCAGCCTCTGCAAGACACACACACACACACACACACACACACACACACACAATTGCATGTCTCTCTAAGGAAGTATTAGGTTTATTTCTAGTTAGGCTGAACTCCTGGGGAGATGGCTGGTGCCACCATAAGTCCTCGGTCTGGCCAGGGGACCTGAGGTGGCACTGTCCGGCAGCCTGGGAGTCAGCCTCCTTTCCAGAGATTAATGCCAGGGGGTCAGATAGTTGACACGACTGTGGAGAGAAGTAGGGGTGAGGTGGGGGTTTCCAGGGTGTCCTAGGGGAAAAAATCAGGCTTTCCCCCTCTAGGCTCTGAAAACACAGCTTCTAGCCAGCCTCTGTGTGGCTCAGGAGACTTCAGTGGCTCCCTGTTTTCTGTATTTTCAGCTGTCCTCCTTAGCTGTCAAGCTAACCTCCCTCCTTTGACTTTGCCTCATCCTTCTCTACCATTGATTCCTAACTATGAAAAACTGCACCCATTTTTCAATCATTTAGTGAACCTACTCTGTTAGGCATCATACGGTAGCAAAACCCAGAAACGTTCCCCTGTGTGGGAGAGGGGAAGGCTAGCTTCTGTCAATAATGACAGTGTAATAGTCTCGGTGCTATAAGATATGGACACATAGGTAATGACCAATGGGACGGAGTGTGAGCCGGTGGGGAGAGGCAGAAGGTGGGGGAAAACTTCAAGGAGGATTGCACATCTGGGCTGGGCTTTAAAGAGCATGAAAGAGGCCGGGTGCGGTGGCTCACACCTGTAATCCCAGCACTTTGGGAGGCCAAGGCGGGTGGATCACGAGATCAGCCTGACCAATATGGTGAAACCTCATCTCTACTAAAAATACAAAAATTAGCCGGGCTTCGTGGCGCTAGCCTATAATCCCAGCTACTCAGAAAGCTGAGTCAGGAGAATTGCTTGAACCCGGGAGGCAGAGGTTGCAGTGAGCTGAGATGGCGCCATTGCACTCCAGCCTGGGCGACAGAGCTAGATTTTGGGGGGGGGGGAGGGGGAAGAAAGGCACGAAGAAGTTTTTCAGGCAGAGGAGGAAGGACCATCTAGGCGCTGAAACAGCACAGGCAAAGGTATGAAGAGTGCTTGTCCTGCTGGGTTTCGGGGGAATCTAGTCTTGCTGGAGTGTACAAAGTGGGGCGAGGAAGGTGAGAGATGGCTCAGTTATGAAAATGTCTGAATATCTTGCAACCTCCGTTCTTATCTCCAAGCCTTTACTTGTGCGACGACCCTGCCGGGGACACCACTTAGCCCCCTCCCTTAGGGCCTGTCCGCACCCAAAAAGGCAGATTCTTGGCTCTCCCTCGTGTTTCTTATTTGTCTGTTTTCTCTCCTTCCAGGTAACACCCCCGCCCCATCCTTTTGGCCTCCTCCAGTCAAACCTGGTGGGATATGGATCTCCCCCCCACCCCCGCGTCTATCCCCACCCCAGTGGGCTGCACATTTGCCAGGGGCGATCTCTCCAGAGCGAGGCAGCTTGCGCCCCCCCCCCCCCAGGAGGGCACCTCCTCCTCGCCAGGCCTCGCCAGGGCAGGGAGGTCTCAGAGTCAGGGAGCCCCGAGGCTGTCCCCAGCAGTCGGATGGGAAAGTGGTTGGCTGTGGGGCGGGACAGGACCGTTCCCCTACCTGTAGCTGGAGCCGAAGCTTCGGAAAGTGTTCCTGGGAAAGAACGGGGCGGGTGAACCCGAGATGGGAAGGGGCGACCCTCTCTGGGCGCCTCGCTAGACCTCGGGAGCCACCCCCTCTCCCCGCCATCCCTCCTGAAGGGCTCCAGGGCGCCTACACCCAATGCAAACGCCTCCACTCCGCAAGGGTGGAGTTGTCAGGGAGGACAAGGTGCTCCGTTTAGTAGGAATTACACGTGTATTCATTTGAAATTGTAATTTGTTTCTGGTGTATTGGAGCCAATTTTTCCCAGTTCTCACGTTTTCAAGGGTCATTGCGTGTGCGCTAGGAAAACGGCCCAGACCTCATCCTCCCTCCTCCGGATATGGGGTCCCGGGGCGCGTGGCGTCACTTACAGGGAGTCGAAAGGCAGGGGCTTCTGTCCGTAGCGGTCCAGGCTGGGGTTCTGGTTGAGGCAGTACTGAGGCGGGCAGCAGGGATAGGGGCGCGGTGAGTCGGGGGAGCACGGACGCCCTGCCCACGCCCCACACAGGGCTTCCTGCTAGAGACCGTGGTCCTGAAGACTGGGAGGCCCTGCTCTGGGTCTCCTCCCCGCCTCAACTCCCGTCTTAAGCCGCTCCCCACCAGGACCCCCCTCTCCCCGCCCAGGGACGGGTCTGCGCGCAGCGCTCCCTACCCGCCAGCTCTGGGTCACGTCCGGCTTCAAGTACCGCACCGCGTAGCCGCTGAGACCCTCCACTGCGAACAGAGAGCCCCCTCTCCTGCGCTCATCCGCCTCCCAGGACAAACCCCGCCTCCTTACCTAAGCCCCGCCCACAATCCAGCCCCAGCCACACATGTTCTGAAAACAGGTCCCGCCTCCGCTACCCTGCAGGGCAAACCCCCACCCCGACGGCTCCTCCTGGCTCCGCCCCCTTCTCATGGGCAGTCCTGCTTCCAGATCCGCGCGCGCGTCTCGGCCCCACCCACCGCAAGTGCCACCCCTGCACCCCAGTGGTCCAGCCCTGTCTCTGCCTGTCCCGCCGCCTACGTTCCCGTGCGCAGTCCACGCTCCCTGCTCCAGCCCCGCGGCCCACCTGCCCTGCGCTTCCTTTAGCGACCGGTACGTAGACTGACCTCGCTTGCTCAGGCAAGGCAGCTTGAACTCCCCGGCCGAGGACACGAAGTGGGACCAATCCTCGATGGCGCGCGTGAAGCAGGGCCAGTCCACTCGGTTGATGCCCGGCGCGATGGGCGCCAGCTTTCCCTCGTGGTACCTGTTGCGGAGCTTCTGGCCTGTCGCGGTGATGTCCTGACAGGGCCACGGGGGTCAGGCCCCCGCAGCAGTAGCCGCAGGAGCCTAGGGAAGCCATCCCAGTCCATCCCAAAGGCCTCAGCTGACAACTGGCCCGGTGCATTGGACCGAGGGGGCGCCCGAAGTCGGGAACCCGGATGGGGTGATGTGGGGAGTCCCAACATCTACACCCTGAGGAGGTGCTCAGGGAGTAGATCCCAGGACCAGAGGCGCTTGGGGCTGGTGCCCCTTAGCTACCCAAGGGCAGGGCAGAGGACACTCACCAAACACTGCAGGGGTTTGTTGGGGACCCCAAGGAGTGTAAAATGGGCGTTGTCAAACTCATCTGTTGAAACAAGAGAAAGGGAGAAGAGGTGTCTCCTTCACCAGTGGTCAGAGGTCAGAGAACTTTGGCCCACACTGTACTTTAAAAATTTTTTGAGGCCAGGCAAGATGGCCCACACCTGTAATCCCAGTACTTTGGGATGCCGAGGCGGGTGAGTTGCTTGAGGTCAGGAGTTCCAGACCAGACTGGCCAACATGGTGAAACCCCATCTCTACTGAAAATACAAAAATTAGCTGGGCATGGTGTGGAGTGCCTGTAATCCCGGGTACTCGGGAGGCTGAGGCAGGAGGATCACTTGAGTCCAGGAGGTCGAGGCTTCAGTGATCATGCCACTGCACTTCCACCTAGGTGACAGAGCAAGATCCTGTCTCAAAAAAAGAAAAAAGGCTGGGCGCGGTAGCTCACACTTGTAATCCCAGCACTTTGGGAGGCTGATGCGGGTGGATCACTTGAGCTCAGGAGTTCGAGACCAGCCTGGGTAACAAGGTGAAACCCTATCTCTACCAAAAATACAAAAAATTAGTTGAGCGTGGTGGCACACGACTGTAGTCCCAGCTACTAGGGAGGCTAAGGCATGAGGATCGCTGGAATCCAGGAGGTGGAGGTTGCAGTGAGCTGAGATTGCGCCACTGCACTCCAGCATGGGCAACAGAGTGAGACTCTCTTACGTTTTTATTTTAATTTGACAACTTAAAAAAATCTAAGATAAAATAGTAATCACATCTCACCCCTTGCCACAGAATAAAACTCTGAAGATTCCAATGTAAAAAATGAACATGGGCAAATTCTTTTATAACCTTGGGATGGGAAAGGCCTTAATAATTTTAATTAAAAATCCAGAAGCATTAAATAAAAGATTGATAACTTAAATATATAAAAATAAACTTCTACATGGCAAAAACAAATGTCAAAAAACAAATTGAAAAAATATTTCCACTTATTTTACAGATATTAATATTAATTAATATTCCTTAATATTGAAAGAGTGCCTAGAAATCAAGACACACAAAAAATGCCAGGTATGGTGGCTGAAGCCTGTAGTCTCAGCTACTCAGGAAGCTGAGGCAGGAAGATTGCTTGGGCCCAGGAGTTTGAGGGCTGCACTCCACTGCACTCCAGCCTGGGTGGCATAGTGAGACCTTGTCTTTAATAAATAAATTAACAAGTTGAAGAATTTCTCTATACAAGGACTCCAAGGTGCAGAAGGGTATATACAATATGCTGCCATTTGCTTTAAAAAAAATTTTTTTTTGAGACGGAGTCTCGCTCTGTCGCCCAGGCTGGAGTGGAGTGGTGCAGTCTCGGCTCACTGCAACCTCTGCCTCCCAGGTTCAAGCGATTCTCATGCCTCAGCCTCCTGAGTAGCTGGGATTACAGGTGCGTGCCACCATGCCTGGCTAATTTTTGTATTTTTAGTAGAGATGGGGTTTCACCATGTTGGCCGGGCTGGTCTCCAACTCCTGACCTGTGATCTGTCCACCTCAGCCTCGCAAAGTGCTGGGATCACAGGCGTGAGCCACCGCGCCCAGCCTACTGTTTGCTTTAAAATAGTAGACTAAACATAGACTATTGGAAACAGAGAATATATATGCAGGTCATCACTTCAACCAAATCATCAAGCTTAGCATCACAAATAATGTGATAATGAAATTCTGTGCCTCCTGCTGCATTATGGCAAACATAGCATCTGTTGCCTGTGAAAGATTCTGGCCAGCAGTGTTTAACCTGGTGATTCAGGTCTCCACACCTAGCTGCTGGTTTACAGAAAATAGATTAACAAGGTAAGAAACACCATAAGGAAACAGTGGCTCAAATTCACCATATGGGACTGTCTGCAACACAACTTGGAGACTCTAAAAAGTCAGTATGATGGTGGGCAATGGAAACTGGGTGGACTGTTTTAGACTAAGATGAAAGACATAACAAGTAACTGAAATACCTAATCTTAGATTGAATTCTTATTCCAAAAAATCATTTTAAAGCCATAAAAGACATCTTTGGGGTCAGTTGGGGAGATTTTAATATGGTCTGGATATTAGATGTTGTAGAAGTATTGTTAAGTTTCCTAGGTGTGATAATGGTATCGTGTCATGCAGAAGGATGTTTTTGTCATTGGGAGCTGCTTGCTAAAGGGTGTCCAAGAATGTGAGAGAGAGGGCGAGAGAAGCAAAAATATGGCAAAAATCAACTGAAGCAGGTGGAAGGTGGTGGGTACTCATAGTAATATTCTTGCAAATTTTCTCCATTTGAAAATGTTTATAATGTAAACTAAAAATAAAATCCTGAGGTTTCCCCAATGTATTGACTGAGTGGAACCTCCTCTTGGCTAAGGGGACCCCCCAAAACCTTAAAAAACTGAGTTCCCAGCCATAATGGGACAGGAGGTCAGACATGCTTCATCCTACCCCTGCCTTTTTGTGGTTTAGACACAATAAATGATGAGCATTAATGTTAAACTAGCAATCACAAGGCCAGGTGCGGTGGCTACGCCTGTAATCCCAGTGGTTTTGGAGGCCAGTCACTTGAGGTCAGGATTTTGAGACCAGCCTGGCCAACAGGGTGAAACCCCATGTCTACTAAAAATACAAAAATCAGCTGGGCATGGTGGCACATGCCTGTAGTCCCAGATAGCTACTCAGGAGGCTGAGGCAGGAGAATCACTTGAACCCGAGAGGCAGAAGTTGCAGTGAGCCGAGATCATGCCCCCGCACTCCGGCCTGGGCAACAGAGCGAGACTCCGTCTCAAAAGAGAGATTACAAGACTAAGAGAACAGACTGTTTGTGGCAACAAGATGCCAAATTATTATTATTATTATTATTATTGAGACGGAGTGTCACTCTGTTGCCCAGGCTGGAGTGCAGTGGTATGATCTCGGCTCACTGCAACCTCCACCTCCTGGGTTCAAGCAATTCTCCTGCCTCAGTCTCCCGAGTAGCTGGGATTACAAGCGCACACCACCACACCTGGCTAGTTTTTGTATTTTTAGTAGAAACAGAGTTTTACCATATTGGTCAGGCTGGTCTTGAACTCCTGACCTCAGGCAATCCACTTGCCTCAGCCTCCCAAAGTGCTGGAATTACAGGCGTGAGTCTCCGTGCCCGGCCAAGATACCAGATTATTAACAGGACCTAAGGCCATGCAAGGCAAGGGTTAAGTCACACACCCCCTACACTTAAAGCATAAACTACAGGCTGGTTGTGATAGCTCATGCCTGTAATTCCAACACTTTAGGAGGCTGAAGCTGGAGGATCACTTGAGCGCAGAAGTTGGAGACCAGCCCTGGCAACATAGTGTAACCCTGTCTCCACACCAAACAAACAAACAACAAAAACAACAAAAATAGCCTGGCGTGATGGTGTGTGTCTGTAGTCCCAGTTACTCAGGAGGCTGAAGTGGGAGGATCACCTGAACCTGGGAGGTCGAGGCTGTAATGGGCCATGTTTGTGACATTGTACTCTAGCCTGGGTGACGGAGAGAAACTCTGTCTAAAAAACAAAACAAAAAATAAATAAGCTATGTTTTAATTGCCATGAGGTTTTTCTTTTTCTCTAGCACTGGCCTTGAGATAAGCAATATTAAAACAATTACAACTCATACAGCTCACAGATGCTGACGAACTGACCCCCTGATCCACCAGCCACAGCTATGCCTGTGATTGCATATGGGGCTGATTTCAGTAACTTTCTCCAGATGAGAAGACCACCAACCGTGGACAGAGGCTGCTCACTTGCTGAGCTTTGCGTCCTGAAAAGATCTTTTGTCATATAGGGCCTAATTGTAATACATTTAAAGGTTAAGTCTCCACCTCAAAGCCAACATGGGTTGTATATTACATGCAAGTTTGTTCATTATGCCCATGTCAGTACTATCTTCATGAATATTTATAGCTCCTCCTGTAACCTGTTGAATATGTATATTTAGCCAACCCTTTGAACATAAAGCTCTTACCCAACTCCTCCTCCTTTGACATGCCCATCTTTGGGCTTCAGCTGGAGGCACACTTTCCAGCCTGTGGGATGGCCACCTTGCAGCTATAACCCCTTATAAGAAATAAAGTCTTTTCTAAACTTAAACATTTATTTTATTTTTTGAAGATGGAGTCTCGCTCTGTTACCCAGGCTGGAGTGCAGTGGCTCCATCTTGGTTCATTGCAACCTCTGCCTCCTGGGTTCAAGTGATTCTCCTGCCTCAACCTCCTGAGTAGCTGGGATTATAGGCACCTGCCACCCTGCCACGCTAATTTTTGTATTTTTAGTAAAGCTGGGGGTTTCACCATGTTGGCCAGGCTGGTCTTGAACTCCTGACCTCAAGTGATCTGCCTGGCCTCCCGAAGTGCTGGGATTACAGGCGTGAGCCACTGTGCCCTGCCTAAATTTATAAATTTCTGATTTTTCAGTTAACAGTAATAAAAAATTGGGGAGCAAAATAACATGTGTTTGTATTCCCATTAGTGAACCAGGGAGAGACATCAGAAACTAAGAATGTGGGGGGGTTACCTGTATGGGGGGTGATGGGAGTGAGACTTGTTGCTGTGCATATTGTTACAGCATTTTGAGTTTTGAAGTTGTGACTGTTACTTTTATTTAAAGCATATGCTTACAACAAAATACATATCTACATTAGAGCTTTCTTTTAAAAATCTAGATTCCTGGCTTCTCTCAGAAGCAGGAAATTGGAAGAACTG